>NC_084674.1:6047500-16047500 GCF_028389875.1 Rhea pennata
CATGCAACTACACACAAGCCTCTTGGGCCTGCAAGGTACTATATGGTCTTGACACTGTGCAGAATGCTGCTGAGGTCAGGGTTAAAACTCTTTTTGCAGGACTGGAATCACATTTTATTGTATGACATCAGGCAAATTCCACCTTCCCAAACAGTTTACAGAAAACTCTTTTCAATGGTTTCATCAGAACTTCAAAAAAATAAAAAAAAAAAGAACCCACCAGGAAAGACACATTCACAAAATACAAAGAGGAGTGTGTGTTATCATTCTAGTTCTCCAAAGGTTAACAGCAAATAAGTATTGCTAAGAAATTCAGAAGTTAGTTTTGTCAGAAGATCAAAACAGCTTTTGAGAAAGAAATTCAGAGCCTCCAGGCTTGGTCTCAGAAGAATCCTATTTTAAACCACACTTGACCCACACTAATGTAACCCTTCAAATGCTATTACAAGAACAGAACTGTGTTCACAAGGGGAGACAGACCTAATATCTTCCAGTAAAGTTGTATTTATCTGCGTGAAAAAACATGTATCACCTTCTGCCACTGAAAAATACATGCAATACTGCACTTCTTTTAACAAGATACATTTCATCACTGATAGCATATATGAAGTTTTAGCTACCTAAAAATGGTATGGGAACATAATGCAACCCAAGGCAAGCAGATGTGAAACAGTTAGCTGGGTCTAATTAGAGATTAGATGTGGACTAAGTAGAAACTAGTTTAATCTCTCCACTTTCCTCGCCCCTTTTCATACCTCAGTATGAATCCATTTTGCCTGTAATTGCTTCACAAAATGGAATATTAAAAAAAAAAAACAACACGTGCTAAGAGCCATAGAAGATGCTACAACAGCAACAGCTGAGTTTAGCAAAAACAGATCTAGCAGCAGCTGGTACAGAGGACCGACCCTAAGCTAGATGTGCAACATCAAGTAACTCAGTGCAAGACAAGGGAAAGTTATACGCATTTCAAGCAGTTTTATGTGCGACTGGCTCTAGTCTGGTCTCATAGACTGAGCTCCCATTAGTGGCTGGAGCACATGAGGTCTTCTGGTTTAACTTCCTCTGACAAGAATCTAATTAGTACTCATCAACAGCAATATGTAAAAATAAACTAGCACATAATAACCAGGGACCACTGGCAATTTACTTCAAGTCCACTATTGCTCCGCACTAACAGGCTAATGCGGACAGCACAAACAGCAAGGATTTTCTTCCTTGATTTACTGAGATTAAGAAAAGGTATATAGGACTAAGACCATTATCAGCTTTGAGAAGGTCTGAGGCAGGGAGGGTGGAAGAGGAACAAGAATGGGGTTTTTACTTCCATTGGGTGCTTGAGGCAGCTTAAAACCACCAGCAAGAGCTGTAATCCTCCAAAAGCATCGGTTACAGCAAAAAGTGAAATCACAGTAACATCGAGCTGGTCAACCTGGCAGTGTGGACAAGTGGACGTAGACATTGTCCTGCTCCATGGGGACCTCAAGGTGCAGCTCTACAATCCATAGCCAAGCCAGCTTGCAGTGCTTGCTGCATTGCTGCGGTCTGGCTGCTGATTCTTGCTCCACCACATCATCTCACTGCTCTCTCCCCACTCTGTAGTGCCAATAAAACTATTTTCAGGGCTACGCTAATCCAAACGATCAAAATCACCAAGCTGACAGAAAAAAGTCACTCTTGCAAAAACCGACATTTTTTCCACCCCCATTTCAGTAATCTCATGGTTTTTTTAGCATGGCCCCGCAAACAGATGTACTGGTACAACCAAGGAGACAATAACTATCATGATTGGAAGGAACGTCTTCAGCCAGCTTTGCTGCCAAACTCAACGTATCATGGAATCATCACCTTAAAAAGGAGAAAGAAAAAAAAAGTACAAATAAGAAACTGTTTGAATCACAGCTAAAGTTGTTTCTACCTTACCTCTTCTGGGGGCCTACTGCTTATAGCTACCTCGTAGCAATAGTTAAACTAGTAATGTTATCATCCGAAATTGCACTAGAGAAGAAAACGTGAAGTTAATTAAATTTGTTCCTCCAGTAGTTTTGTTTTTTGTTATTCCTTGGGTCCAGCAGCAGTCAGCACATTCTTCACTTTACATTCAAAGTGGAATGTCTAGACACTGCGGGCTAAGAGATCATGCTGACTGCGATGACTACTTGATTTAGTCATCTTAGCCTGGTGAGCAAGTCTCACTAGCTTAAAACAAAGCGGATGAGTGGAATTAATAAGGTTCCTTGGAGAAGGTGGAAGTTCAGAAAGAACGGCTTTCTAAGGATAAGTCCTGGGAACGGACTGAGCTCCGGCAGAGGCTGGAAAGCTTTTCCCTTGTTATTTACATTAAATGCTCCAGGGAAAGGCAGAAGGCAGATCTAAACAGTAATCCGTGCAGGAAGCTGCACTAAGCACAGAACAACTACTTATTAAATAAGAAGCACTGCAGAGCAGAAGGCACCACTTTTCTTCCCTCAAAAAGCCAGTGTACATCAGAGAAGCATAAACTCTTTTGTAAAGCCACACTATCATGATTAAATACTATTTTTCCTTTTACACAGCAAAGCATACAGGGCTGAACCCTTGAGGAATATATGAACTTTCATGTGAATGGAGCCCATTAATTGCTGCAGAACGAATGGTGCCTGTGGTCCAAGCTCCCTTCCTTTCAGGAGAAGGGAACTCAATTGCTAGGATAGAAGTGCTGACTCATTTAAGGTCATTTTACTTCTTCCCTGGAGGAACTGTTTCTTTCAGACCCAACCCATACTGGCATTTCAGAGTGCTGGGGTTTGGTGGGTATCAAGAAGTAGAACTTTGTTTGTGCCAAACTTGCAGGGCCTAATATATTGTTCCACCTAAAGAAAGCCAAGAAAAAAAAAATAATCACATAACCGAACATTATTTCAATTTTCACCCCCCAAAATTTTCTGGAATTAGTATTTATTCAGAAATAATCTATTTTTAGCAGAGTGGGGAGAGGAGCTTTTCCTTCAAAAAACCCTTTAAAAGTATACTTTGTAAAGATCTGTGTCATGTCTCTGGAAATTTATTTAATAGCCACATAGACTTAATCTGTATTAAGTAGCATTAGACTGCTCAAAGGAAGACTGTTCAATTAGTAAGTTATAACAACAAAAGTGGTGGCCACTTCTTTTAATATCAGAAGTCTAATTTCTTAGAAATTTTCTTTGCTCAACAGGACAAGAATTAACTTTAAAGCATTTCCTGACATGATAGCAAAGCACTGCAATGCTTGACCAAACCATGATCGTGAATTCTTCCCCTAAGAGTCCTCTTGTGTTACGGCTGCATTTCCCTTTCAACTCCAAGTGCTTTTTCTGCGGTGTTCTGATCTCCTCCTTTGTGCTACCTACTTCCAACTTTGCCATTTTCCTGTTCCCAAAACTTAATTCTGAACTTTATGCTTTTCAGTGGAAATTACTCTCCCTTAAGCACCAGTAAAAACAAATCAATTCAGGATTTAGCAGTTATGTGAAAAAGCTTATTTATTCTTAGCGTGACGTTCCTAGAGAATAACCTGACCTTATTTGGTTATTCCTTTATATATATAAAGCAAGTTTGTTTTTATGACAGACTGCTAAATAGAAGAATTGGTTACACAGATGAAACCGTATCCTTTTCCTAAAAGGATATAAGCGTTCCTAGCTAAGGCTGCAAAGTACTCCTGCCTACATATAAACACCTCCCCTTTCACAATCTTCCCTTGCACACCGACTTTGTAACTCAATTCCCAGCTGCTTTTCCAGTACTAACATGTTGTAAGCCTCACAACGTGCAATCCACGGCAAGTTTTGAAGTTGCTGGATTGAGACTTTTGCATGCCACAGTTATGTGCTACCACTGCAGGTGAATCTTGGATCCAAAGGCAAAACTTGGATTTCAGAGGAATTAAAACCTAAGAAATGGCTGTTATTCCCAAATTAGAGTTGTGCCAAAAGCTTCTGCTTTAAGGCAAACGCTAAAAAGTCAGTGTGCCACATCTGCCTTCTGGATAGGAAACTTTTGGCTTGGCAAACAAGCGCCCTTCCCAAAGCACAGATCGATGCATCATTTCAGATGGGCACTAACTGCAGCTCTCCTAAGCTACACACTTATCTATACCATACAATAGAAAAAAGAAAAAAATCCCTCAGTTCAGAGGATGCTCTGGGTCCAGCCTCACACTGCCTCTAACGCAGGCTGCGTAACTCATGTGGGCACATGCTCAAAGCCATCTCAAAGGATCATGCACCACATTTCCATCCACCCTGCTCCCGTCCCCTATTTACTTCTGAAGATATCTAGCGTTTTCCTGAAGACCTTGCTGCTAGTCAGGTCTTGCAGTGAGGGCACAAGCACAAATTGTGCTGTCCTGTCTGTCTGTCTGAAGGTCCTCACGGCTATATGCAGAAGATCAAACAGAAAACATTATCATGGGCATTCTGGATTCTTCCAAGGTCTTGCCAAAAGTCAAAGTGTAAAATGCCAACATCAAAGACAGGAGAGAAAAATGGAGATAGAAAATAAAACAATGGAACCTGGGGCAGTCATAGAGTAAAAAACAGTAATAAAGATGGAAGAAAACACACACACAACACACCACACGACAAAAGCAAAGAGAAGACAAGGCCTGAGGCAGCTAAAAGTAGATGTGCAAAAGACTAAAAAGTTTAGTGCATTTCCCTTATTAAGGCCTGAAATAGATAGGCTGTTTTCTTCCTCAACCTTGAAGTAGGTTTTGCTTAAAGGAAGTGACTATCTCATAAAAAGAGGATTTCTACTAATGTCTATTTATATTTACCTCTGAAAAAAAAGCAGAAAGTGTTGTTTCATAAGCAGCCATTAAGCTCAAAGTGAATTTTGACAGTTTCACCCAGGAGTCCCTGTTTATTTTTTTATTTTTATTTATTTTTTTTGGAAAAATGCCTAAAATGTATGCTTGATTCACATCCCTTGATGTCAAAGCTTGCTTCCCATTCCACAGCTAGTTTCTGATTCCAGGTCAGAATAACTCGTACAGAGGCTAGTATTTTTATACCACTACAAGTGTATCGTAATACAGCAGTTTCCTGGTAAGGTCTTCCATTTCAAAAAAAAACCAAACCAAAACAAACAAACAAACAAACAAAAAAAAAAAAAAAAAAAAAACACCCTAGTAATTAGAAGAGAGTCACTATTAGGAAAAGGGGGAAAAACAGCCTAAAGCTCACTGCAGCTGTTAAGATTTTCCAGTTTACAGCAATAAGCAAGAGCTTTGTGCTCAGATTTTTTTAACCATGTTCATGTGTCCAGAGACCCTCAAGGATACAAACCTCAGCCCTAGCAAAAGCCCTGCAGCGCTCCAACGCCGCAGCTCCTTGGCAGCACCCTTGTGGCCCGTGATGCCCATCAGCAAGCACAGCTGCCACCCCCTCCCCTCTTCAAAAGGGGAAGGTAGACCAAAATAAGGAGGATGTCGCCCCAAGACAGAGAAACAGCTCTTGGAAGCATGGGTTTCTTTAAACACGCAAGACATGTTCCTGCTGATGTCAGTGCGTTTGTTTTGAGATATGACACAGATTCCAGTCAAGTTGGGGACAAAAACTCTGTTGTTTGATGCCAGAGCTTTAAGTGGGTTGTGTAAGCCACATAAATTATAGAAATGCAGTTGTAGTTACTCATTTTTCCTCCAAAGCCATCACATGCATCTTCAAATGAGTTTTGTTTCACCTTGGGACAGGAATGTTACATGTGGATAGAAAGGAAGGCAAATAGCAAGATATGACTAGTATTCCCGAGAAACATCTCTAACTTTTGGGAGTTACAGGAGAGAAAAAACCCACAAGACTCATGTGCATGCAGATATACATCCTCATCTAATAACAGCAATGCTTCTACCAACTGTGCTAGAACTCTACAGACTTTCCTCGTCTTCAAGCTCTTGTGGCTTTAAGCACTATGACTATTAAAAAAAAAAAAAAAAAAAAGAAGTCTGGCATGAGGTCCAGTTATGACAGGTGAGAAACATCAGCCTCTTTCTGTAATGCAACAGCCTCAAGGATAACATCGCAGAGACACACCACTTCCTTGATGGTATCTGTCTGGGATTTTGCATCCATTTCTGATCTTCCCATTCAGTAGCTGCTGTGAGAGGGGAACCAAAAAAACAAAAAAAAAAACCAAACAAACAAAAAAAATCAAAGCAGTCTGGACACACAAGCTACAAGTCCTACTGCACCATCAGTTCTCAGGGATACTTCAAGGACCACTAAGCCTCTTCATTCCCTTAAACACATTCCCGCATCATATGAGTACTCCCTTATCACCCTTAAAGGAGGAAGGTCATTAGGATAACCCAGTTTGACCTCTGGTGCAGTTCAGCCCAGAGGACTGCACCTAGCAGCTCCTGCATCAGCTGTATTATTTCGAGCAGAGTGAGAGTACGTTTAGTGGTTTGGCAAACACCAAATAACAGCTTGCCGAACTCACCTTCCTGTACAATGGGGCTTACACAAAAACTTCCCTTGGACTGAGCTTGTGGCTACTATACTTGGTGCCAGTTCCTCCGTAGTGTCCACATTAGAGTCACCAGCAAGTTTATGGGGCAGGTGGGGCAAAAGAACAGCTTTTATAAAAACAATCCCAAAAAACAATGCAAATGAAAAATGCATTATCACAGAAATATACACTAGAAGCCAGAGAAGAAAAGGTGCAACATCCTGTAGCAAACTCTACACAATCCAATTTTCAAATGCCAAACTAGCTAAAGATATTAACACTTCTCACTGTCTGCAAAAATAAGAGTTTATAGTACAAAGCAGGAAGGGGAGTAGAGTTTAATGCAATACAGTTGTGTCTTTTATAGTTTTGTAGCTACGAAGTTTTCAATGGAAAGTATACTCCAGTTCTACCATGTAAGCTTTTTCACTAAGCCAAACCTACTTGCTAAACAAGTTTACCACCTCCAGTGGAGGCCAATGGTAGGTTTATTTACAAGAAATAGCCTGCCTTTCACAGGCTAACAATATCTTTTCACATATAGTAACTATTGCATACTACATTCAACTGGTTAATAGCTAAAAGGTACACCTCAATCACTAGTTTAAATAAAGCACGATAATACAAGCAAACAGCATTATTAAAATAACATGTCAAAACAGATTCTAACACTTGAGTATTATCCTTGCACTAGAAGAAGGAATAGTCTAGAAAGACGACTCCTGCAGCAACTGAAAGTTTTCTCAAGAAATACAGAAACTCTTGGAAACTGTGATGCCATCTGCTGAGAGACTTTGAAAGTGCAATGCAACGAATGACATACCTGAATACATTCTCCAGTGCTTCAGAGTATTTCATGTACTGCTTTAATTACTCCAATATTGATAATGAAATGCAAGCTGCTTGTGGTAAAGTTCAAAGAAAAAACCTGCTTGACCTGGACAATTTACTCAAGAGCTCTCAGAGAACTAGCTGAGACTTCAAACTATTGATACTGACCCAGCAAACTGAGGATGCTAAGTCACAGAGGTGCAGGAAAAAAAATTATGTAACATCCCAGCATCTTAAAAGGATAACTGTATGATCTGGTCAACCCAGCAACCCAAAGCTTGGGGTTTTATGCATTTGCTGGTTATATAACAACTTTGCAAAAAATGAAAAAAAAAAAAAAAGGCTTTAACTATGCCACTATCTTTGTTTTGAATAAGGTTTGTGATTGTGCATTCAACATCATTACAAGCTAGAAAAACTGCATAATTCTAAGTCAACTAGACCCATTTTATACAGCTTTAAAGTATATTAACAAGTCTTAAAACCGTAAGTGGGGGAACTAGTATCCAGCAGAAGCTCTTCTAGGACAGCCTGCAGGGTTCAGCTGTTAGCTCACTCTCCCTCTGTGCAGGCGTTTGGAGGCAGCAAGATATTCTTATAACTACTGACAAGTATGGCTGAAAATTAAAAGCTGGAAGAGAAACAGCCTCACAGAGCGACTGCTCAAAGGCTATGCCCACCTGACCACCATATTCTTTAATTTGCCCCTCTGGCAAGCATATAAAAAGTAGTCACTGAGCTTTGCAGGGTCACGACGAAAAGCAATGGAACAGAAGCTCCCCCGAGAATAAACATAATCCTGCAAAAGGGATGTCTGGAAGGAGAGCAAGAAGGAGAGCAAGGAAGATGTTTCTCCTCACATGCACTGAAGCACTGTATCCAATTCTGTTCCAAGATGCTGATGAAGAGATTGGAGAACATATTCTAAAGAATTCAAGATTTTGCAAGCCTATAATTAATTTGTGAGTGAAGGTGCTCTTATCTGTAAAGAAAGAGGACAAACTTAAGATTTTTAACTAAAGAATGCTACATGACTATTTTCTTTAGAAAACAGAAACCACACGTGTTCTGTCCTCAGTTCTGGGACAATTTCCATTACTAGCACTAAATGAGATGCGTTACTAAAATAGACTATTTTGGTCAAAGAACAAGTCATGAAGCTGGCACCCCACTTCCAAAAGAGAAAGGATTAAAGTAGCTACCCATTACCTCAACTGCACTATTACTATTCTAAAGTAAGTATTCAGCTGAATTCCATCAGGCCATGCTTTCTTAACACAATCTGACATGCACCTCTTTAAGATCCTGGAATTTTTCTCTCCTCTCTGCCTCTTAGCAGCAGGCACTAGAAATAAACACACCCAAAAAGCCAAAAGGTAATCCAAACAAAGTAATATTTAATTATTGAGTTAGGGGGAAAATAATGAATAACTTATTTAAAAAAAAGAAAGAAAGAAAGAAAGAAAGAAAGAAAGAAAAGAGTGAACTAAACCCACCAGGTCCTTTACAGACAACACAATCTTGTTTTTGTTTCAAGTTCATAACTTGGCTCTTAAAGTAGTTGATAATGAACCAGCAGGCATTATTTTAAATCAACCAGTTTTATTAAATGAGCCAGAAAGGAAAGAGGCAGGGCTAATTACCAACATTCCTTGATGAATTACCTAGCGGTGTGTGGTAAATCTCTGGGCGTCTTTGTCTTTATCCCCAAATTTATCCCTTACTTATTTCTCAAGAGGTTAAAGGACATGGGGCTAATTAAGGAACCAATCAAACAACAGACAAATCATTCAAGGTAAGGCTGTTTTTTACACTTTCAAGCTTTTGCATCTCTGCCTGGTACTTCTTAATCTAATTTTCTTTTCTTCCCTCCCCCCCCCTTTTTTTTTTATTACTGCTGGGGAGGGGGAACAAAACTGCTAATCTTGTCACGGTCAGGCAGGTTGAAATTGCCATGCAGTGCTGGGCAAAATGCTACATATTTGTAATTTAGCCAGTAAGAAATTCCTTAAGCCTCTCCTG
The DNA here is from genome assembly GCF_028389875.1 of Rhea pennata. Lineage (NCBI taxonomy): Eukaryota > Metazoa > Chordata > Aves > Rheiformes > Rheidae > Rhea > Rhea pennata. The sequence goes on from NC_084674.1 coordinate 6,056,828, forward strand.
AATGGCAGGAATGTCTCTAGCTTGTCACTTTGAATTCATTCACTACACAGGCTCAGCGTCTCGGAGAATAATGCTGCCAAGCTAGCTGAAGAACTGAAACATTTCTGAATACGTGTAATACCTAAAGATTACTTTAAGTAGACCTAAATTTTCACATTTTAAAATTCACCCTCTATCAAAACTGTTGACAGAGGCCTAAACCTTCAGAGATTGCCCCATCCCTCAACATTGTGTGTGGCTCTGGGCACTATTTTTGGCTGAAGGAAGCCATGGAGCTTCAGTGACCACCACTGACCCTTCTCCTATGTTCTTGACTCAACCAGGAAAGCATAGTTAAGATGTTTTTTTAAATTAACATTGACTGCAAGAAGGACTTAATACAACCTGCTGGTGGACTGCAGGATCTCACTGACACTTTCAATGCCCACAGCCATGAGCCCCTCCAAATCTGTGTTAGCCGCTGCTTCTGTGAAGTTCATCTTCTACAGCTGAAACAGCCTCTGACACACGGTGGACCACCTTCTCCCAAGGTCTGATAGCTCAGCCACCAAAAAACACAGGTAGACAGTCACAAACCAGTGCATTGCAGCAGAAACAGGACAAAGACAGCAAGCTCTCCTCAACTTTACAGCTGCTACCACGTCAGCATGAGAGCAAATCCTCAAATAAGACCACCAGTAGGGCATAAACAGCCAATGGCATTCTCAAAGGCAAACAACTTCCAGATAACCAAGTAGTTTTGTGCAAATACATCCTTATTTCCTTTTTGTGACTGAATGCTATTTTAAATTAGCAGGTAAATTTGGCACTTGAGTAAGCCCACATGAAATGCCACCAAATCCAAGTGGGGGTACTAACATTTAGAGTCACATGTTTGGTGGCAGGGGGGCTGCTATGGGATAAATATTGCAATTAATCCCCATGCTCACTCCACTCCCAAGACTATTGCCTTTGGAAATACCTTAACCCCCAGCAGCACAATTGAGCAGCAGTACGGTTTGCCCTGCTCCTCCCTAACGTCCAAGCCTGTGTTTTACACCGCAGGGACTGCAGCTGAAATGTCAGGATGGAACGATCAGACATCTTCACCAGCAACAGCATTTCACTCAAGGGCTAGGCAACACACACATTTGCATCCCTAGGAAAAAGGGCAACTGGGACGAGAGGCGAAAACAGTTTTTTGCACTCACACTCAAGCAGCCAAATACTTTTGCACAGAAGTACATTTTGCCCTTGAATTCCATGCATTTTTTGATGTCTAATAGCCCCTGCATTAAGCAAGAATTTACATTTTACCTCTGCACCTAACCACAGGCATCCAAGCACCAGTTCTTATTTTGGAACGGCTTTCAACAAAAGATTTAAGGCCTCAACCAATACTTAATCTGTAAGACCTGATGTAAGTATAAGTCTAAAGCAGGATCTTCATAAAGAAAAGCCTGTACTCAACTACAGAACCTCTAAAGTCTGCCTTAAGTTACAATACCAGAGTTTTAGAGTCGTCCAGTATAAGTAATCCTAGTTTAAAAACTATCCGTAGTTCAACAAGACCTGGTTTCGCAAGTCTTTTCTCCAAGCTGTCATTTGCAAAGATGCCACATTTACTTAACATACCAGCACGCGCTACTACCCGCTGTTGTCAAGTAATATTAAATTAGCTTTTAATCAGGTAAGAGTGCCCACAAACATACATGTACTGTAGCATATGCTATCACACATTTACCTTGACATCCCGTTGTTCCTGCTCTTCAGAACTGTAAAGTAAGTCTCCTGTGCAACGAAGTTTTCTTGCAATTATTACACAAAGAACGCAATTTCTAACTGCACAGACTTCTCTAGCAAGCAGAGAGACTACATTAACACCACAAGTCATTCTTTGTAATACAATACGTTGCTAAAGGACCAGGAGGTATTTTTTTGATATATGCCCATAGTCATTAACAGTCAGAAGGCATGCATGGCATTTCACAAATGAAGATGATATCTGCTGCAAAGAGCTTATTGTGGTGGTGCACAGGGCTAAAGCAAGAGGGCCGCCTGGTCCCCTGTATTGCTCCAACCAGCACCCACATTGCTGCAGGTCTGTCAATTCTAGAAAAGCCACCGAAAGGGGCAAGATAAGCACGAACCACAGCAATTGCCGGTACTGTGTTGAGAGAGGAATGGACCCGCTTTGGTGTCGGCAGTGATCAGCCCATGATCTTTGAGGTGGGCAAAAGTTCTCAGAATAAACAAAATAAAAGAGAACCTAGTAATCAGTATGCGGTTCTAGCCTTAAAAAAGGAAAGGTTTCAGCGCATCTAGGACCCCCTCTGAAAAAAAGAGAGGCCATAACTACAAATTAGCAGAAAAGAGTTTCTTTGAAGCGATTCTAACATCCTGAAAGGGAAATGTTATGTCATCTGCTGTTTAGAAGACCTATTTATATCTTATACCAGTAAAACACTAGTGCAGTGTCCAAACAAAAAGATACCTGCACCACTGTAGAAACCATTCCAAGCAGCAGAGACACCCACTGCAGGTCTCCACTCCAACCCTCGTGGTCATACAGGGATTTGCAGCAGCATCTGACACAACTCTCGTGGGCCAGCAGCCATCATCTCAAATGTACCAAGGGGAAGCTATACTCCAAAACCCCAAATAGCAGACAGCGAGGGAGCAAGACACACACAGGAGGCTCAGCACTTTTCTTACCGTGCTATTCATGAAGCATGCAAAAGTCATGAGGAGGAGGAAGCAAACGGCATTCTCTGGCGCAGTATTAGCATGCTATCCTGACGAGGACAGCAACCACGCCATTCACCATGTCCCATCATTCCACCAGCCCTTGTATCGTGACCTGGTGCGACAGGTTAAGATCATGACAGCACAGCAGTCGCACACATGTGCCAACTGAGGAACATTAACAAGCAACACATGGGGAAGAGAAGTGCTCATCCTTGATCCTCTGCCTCCCGCCTGCTCAGTGAAACATGCAGACACAGAGATCAGCTGCCCCCCAAGTCCTATTCTGCAAGACCTGGCAGCATTTTCCAAGTAACCAGATTTGCAGTTCTCCGAACCAAAGCTGGCCCTGCCTCTCGTTCCTTGATTCCCACCTGAGACTGCTCCAATGTATCTCCTTCCCTAGAAGGCATATGCCTGCAAATAGCAGTCGCGATTTCTGTGATGCCACTGGTGAAAAGGACTGCATTTTGGGCAGGGAGGTCCAAGGTATTTAAGTGACTGTGTTCTGCTTGTTCTGAACAGCCACCTTTATCCAGAAGTCAGGCAAAACAATACAAACTATTCAGCATAGATACAATTAAGTTTTTGTATCATTTTTCAACAAGCAAACAAGCAAGTCTCCACTCCTCCACCTTGCCCACTTTCCTGAATTTCTGCAAGAAGTTTGCATTCTGGACTTATCAGAACATGGAAACAGAGTCAATGCAAGTTCTGTAATAAGGCAAGACCTCAACAAAATACACCTAAGAAAGAAAGAAGGGGGAAGCGAAACAAGTAATCTTCAAAGGAAAGCCTTAACAATCCACATCTCAGTTCAGATTTCTGCTATCTGCAGAGCATCTTGAAGACTGATCAGAAAAATAACTAGAGGAACTTGCAAATCCTGTTTGGGAGAAGGCATGACGGCTGACAATTTCAGATAGCTTTAGAGTGACTCTTATTTTTCTCTGGGCCTTTTAAATACTGGGGGAAAAAAAATCTGCATCTCTTCAAAGCATGCAAAAGGGTGGTGAGCCCCACACCATCAATGTTTCTGTCTGCCCAACTGAGGAGGCTTTATCAGCTGCCTGGACTGATGCAGAATACTGAGAGTTACCCTACAGACGAGGCAAGCACATAACTGTCTGTCACGAAGGCAGTGGAGATGTCATGCTGTTGCCAGTAACGGGCTGGCAGGTAGATCTCTCATTTTACAGGGATCCTGCAAACTGCTGCATGGGGAGGGGGGGCTCGTGACAAAGAGTCACGACAGGTATGCTTGCTAGGCTCTGCTGAACACATCACATCAGCAGCAGATGCTCCTTAAAATGCTGTCAGCAGACAACTGCCAGAACTACCGGAGAAAAACCAATTCTCCAGGATCAAACAGGAAGACAAGAACAGATCGAGTCCGTGACAGCAACGAGGAAGCTGCAGAACCAAGCAGCTTTGCTGCAAACCAGCAGTGTATTCTGTTGACTTCTAACAGCCAGACGCTTCATGACCTTTCAGAAGTTTAGCCCCACAAAGCATGGGAGTAACAGCAGCATTTTTTAAGAAAGGTATGCATGACAAGCAGAAGGATTAAGGTAGAGCAGGTCTCGGTGACGGCGAGCAGGGACTGCTGCCCGGGCCGACTCCGCTCGCAGGGATGCACTGCCAGTTCCCAGGGAGCAGCTCTGCAATATCTGCCGTTAACATCAGCAGAGGGGCTTTTGCTTCCACAAGCAAGGAAACCTGCTGTACACGAAAATAACTGCAAACAACAACAAAGGACCAGCTTCTTTATAGCAAATAAATACACAAAGCTAAAACGCACCCATATGGAAGAAGCCATTCCATAAAAGTCCCACACTCTGTAAACCAAGACATTAAGGTTTGTATTAAAAAAATACATTAATTCTTTGTACATGAATTCCAATCCAACATTAAACAAGGCTTGGAACTACTCCAACCACCAACACATTTTAACTTACGTTCTCCTATTTCCAAGGCACAGCAAGAAATTGGACTAGAGCAGAAGTAAAGAAATTCCAACATCTCTGAGCATTAGTCTTCAGCTAACAATAAGAGATGGATGAGAATATGTTTACAGCTAAACCAGCCTTAATGGTTGTAAAAATCAAAATCAGCTTTGCAGAAGCATAAGTGAAATCCTTAACATATCCTCCTTTTGCTATTAGGTCCTAAGGGCTGTTGTTTCAAATGCATTGGATCTATTCCTAGTCTACCTCTTAATTATGTTTCAAAAAGCAACACAAAATGTAAATTCCAACAGGTCATTTCCTACCATGCCAAGCTATATTACTAGACAGAGTAATGATGCAATTAAAGTTGTTACTCAAGTAAAGGAAATCCTATTTATTCATATGGCCATAAACATACTGCATTATGTAATTTTGAGATTCCAATGCAATGTGATATAGATTTACATGTATTACTCTTTCTTTCTGTATTGTTTTTAATGGACATCCTAAGCATCTTAAAAACAAGCAGAAAATGCAAACTCGTTAATGCTTTTGGCTTCTTTATAAGCTAGTCATTCCAAACTACCATACTCCAAAATGCAACTATAATTCTAACACTACGATATATGGGAGAAACAGCAACTCGCATAGTGCAATTACAAACTATGAAAGGTGAACAAATCCAGCTTTTTTTAATACGTTTTGCTAATTTGGGGGGGGGTTAATATTTTTAATGCTAAAAATCTTTTTTTTCCAGAAAAAAAAGAAAAAGTCCTACATTTGGTCTTACTTTGTTTGTGAAGTAATCTTCAAAAAGTTTGGTTTTAAAGAAAATCACCTTGCAGATGAACATTTCTGAAAGTGTAAAAATCCCCTTTTAGTCTATCTCATTTTTTAAGGTCACTAAACCCAGACCATCTGGATAATAAAATTACCAGCTGTAGTTCCCTATGTGTCTAAAAATTTCTGTACTGCTCTTATAGAGAAAATCTGTCTACAGCTGTGGAAAATCACCACAACTAAAGTATAACAATAATTCTAGGGAAACGTCACAAATATAGAATTACACTTACGGTATAGCTGCCTGTCAGCCTATCTTGACTAGGAAGATCCTGAGATTTGTTAATATCATCTTTCAGAACAAAGAGCTCATTAAAAAAATAAATAAATAAAAAATAAAAAAAGCATTAGAAACAAAATCAAAATCAAAAAGACATCTATGGGCCTTCCAATAAAATCCTAGTCTCACAGAAACATTGGTATTAAATTCTCAACAAAATCAAGATTTCAAGCCTGGAAGTTAGCTCTGTTGTAGGATTTTTGTTCATTTTGTACAGACCTAGTCAAAGTGGCAGTGGTGGGGAGGGAGTTAATTTGTTTTGGGGGGTGGTTTTGCTTTTTGTTGCTTTAAAAAAAAAAAGGGTAAAAGAATGAATCTCTAGCAGTTTCCATCCAAATACACAAGTAGAAAAACTATGCAAATTCATCTCTTCTCTCATGAGCAGTGAGGGAACAAGAGGACTTTTGGGCTCATTTGGACTACAAGGGGGGGGTGGGTTTTTTTTTTTATTATTTTTATTCTATTTTATTGCTAATTTTAGCTATTATTTATGTAAATGCAGATGACAGGTATAAAGTTGTCATTTCGCTCCAGCAGATAGCTCATGTCAGTCATCACCTTTAAAGCATGGTCCTCTATTGCTAAAAAGACTCAGCGCTAGGTAGTATTTTTAAGGTAGAAGCCAGCTAAGCACACATGCACTGAATGTTTTGCTCTGCATGGTTAAGCATACCATCGCTTCGGCCAGTGAAGAGCACAAAAGTACCATTCTCCTTTCAGGAGATTTTCTGCCCTGAGAAAAGGCTGTGGATACTACTTTTATGGTTCTGAATTAAGAGAATTGAGGTTCGAGCCCTCTGCGTGAAGTTCCCTAGCAATGGTCCAACAGCTCACAGATCCACATAAAAATCCTATGAAAAAACAATTCTTTGTAATTGAGTTTGTAATAACTGAACATCATCTTTAAACTGCAGCTTCTTTGGCAATTTATGCCTCAAAAACAAAGGACAGAGGGAGGGAAGACATATAAAGGTAGTTATAAGACAGACAATGCAGAGATCATTACTAATGGTTCTTCAGGACATTATTTAACCAAGTGCAAACTATTTCATATCAGCTACCCATCTGCTAGATCTGAATTACAACATCACTGTTATAATTAGAGAACAATTTCAACAAATTCAGAACACACAAGTGTTAGACAACAGAAAAAAGTTTGCTTTGCAGGCACTTTCAAAAGTGTTCTTTATTACGTGCACACGCATGTGCATTCATACAAACATTTCCATTAAATATTAAATATGTAATTCAAAGTTCGTTTGCCTTCTTTTTGCTCCTAAATTAGTCCAACATTTTACTTATTATTTTGGTATTCCCACTTTCACATTAATTCGGCACTATCAGAACAATACCATAATGCATAAACTAGTCATGTACGGATTTGCCTTGAAATACTGAGCCTGCAAACCTACCTCAAGACTAGATTTTTAAACACGTACTATTAACAAAGAGCAGCGAGGACAAAATGTAACAAGCTACTAAAACCAAGTTCAGCTAACTTATTTGGTAAGAGCATGCTTACCAACAGAAAACAGTTACTAAGTATCACACTGTAACAAAAAAGATTTAGCAATAATGTGGAGTAAATAGATAACTCCTCAAAGCTTTCATGAAATATTTCTTCATATTTTTCAGGCACTTTTGACATTCTTTTCCTAACACTTTTCTCCTCGCTTTACTCTATTTAGACTTACCCTCTGTATGAAGTTCTCTCTTTTCTTACAGTTGTTCAAGATTTTCTCAGTAATTAGCAAGCTACATCTCCTTTGACTGTGAGATACTAACAAGCTCCTACAGCTTCCAGTAGGACAAGGAATCCAAAGCTACTAATAGCATACAAGTCATGTAAGCAAAAAAGGATTACGAAGGCTAGTTGCAAGAGGCTGGAAATTCACCCGTTTTTCAGATTAAGGCTTTCTGAAGAGGTCTTTTGTAATGAGTTTTGACTCCATTTTAAAAAAAAACTATTTCATTATTTTCTTTAAAAATAGAATATTGATTTAAATACTTGTTAACAATTTCTTTCTTTCTTTCTTTCTTTCTTTATTTATTTATTTTGAAAATAAAAGTGCCGGAGACACTGTGAAAAGTTTTCCAAAGGGAAAACAGGAAGGAGACCAGTTTTGTAACAAAACCTCCCTCCTGAGATCAAGGTTTAAAGAGGAGGGAAAAAAAAGTCACACAAACTAAAAGGACTTTCCATTCTTTGGTACGAGGATCCCAAATTAAGCTACAAATGAAGTCAGACCGCAGCTGATTTTTTAGCTGCCATAAGTGCTTGCGACCACATCTCTTATATAAAGTGTATTCAGTGAGCAAGAGCTATGAAACAGAGAGGCAAAGACCCTGACATACCTTGAGGACTTCCATTGGTACCTGAGTGGCGGGGGGCAGGCTGGTGGGAACGCTGACGTTGATGGCAGGTGTCTGGCTGACGGGCACGCGCTGCTGCATGAACTGGGCTGCTTGCTGCTTCTGCTGCTGTTCCCGCCGCTCCTGCTCCTGCATCTGCTCACGCATGAGCTGCTGCCGTAGCAAGATCCGTGAGGTCATGCTGGAGGAGCTTAAGGGAGGCTTGGAAGCGCCAGGATGCTCGGAGCTGCTGTGGGAAGACCAGAGACAGACAGCTCAGTTGCCACCATCAGGTTCAGTGCTCCTGCGTTCGGGGTCCGCTGCGTTCCAGCGAGCACGGGACGGAATCGGTACCGACACGCTGCCCTGCGCAAAGGGGAATTTGGAGCCAACCTACTGCAGGTACTCCGCAGCCACACTAGGCTGCCTTAACTTGACTGCAGCTAACCATTTCCAAATGCCGACATCTAGCCATAAAGAGCTATTTACTGTTTTCAAATTTTACTGCAGACATCCATGAGAAAAAAAGCGCTCTCCTATTCCCGTTTATAGACTAATTGTTTCTTACTTCAGATAGCTTCCAAGAAGTAATAAAGGGCTGTACCAAGTCTAATGATAGGTACAGCTAATGCCGCAGGCCTAAGGATCCCACTCAAAGACCAGAAATTTTACTACCTCTTCCAAGAAAGCATAATGTAACAAAAGTTCAGTTATTTTCACCACAACACTACCTCAGGGTGACATTTGCTGGTGGTGACATTGTCCACAGCTAGAAACCAGAAGAGCAATTTCCTCTTCAGGTCTACCTGTATCCACTAAGAGCAATGGGATATCATCACAGGATAAACCACCATAAGGGCTTCATTTCAGCCATACTTCATGAAAAGTATATTGGGCTGGCCAGAATATACCACACAGCATTTCTTAACCATGCAAGAGCCATTTCTAACTACTGACAAGCAGAACTTTTCACCAAATGACACACAAAGAACGTGCATTAGAAAACAAGAGTTTACTATAAACTACACGGACGTTTTCTGCAACCATTGCTTGTTGGCCCTTGACAGTAAGAGCCCATTTCTGAGATGCTTCTATTGTGTTATTAAGACAGAACAATTAAGGAATTTAAATAATGAGCTGCACATTCTCTGCGGGAAGCAAGGACTTATGCTAGACACAGGTTGGAATACATGACTCCGTACTTCCACATGAGAAAGAGCTACAGTGCGCATTAATTAAAGATTTTTGGTTTCTGATCCTGAACGGATGCAGTTGATTGGGAGAAAAACATGACAGCACAAGTGCTCCTATAGGAGGGAAGGGTGTATTACGCTATACTAATACACAGCTACGCTTGCGCAAGCCGACGGGAGCCACCGCTGCTACGGCTTTGCTGGTTTTGCTTAGGACCACGGTTGAAAGCAGTTCATAGTACGAATTTAAAAAGTGGAGTACACTTACTTTCAGGAGTGGCCAAACTCTGCATTTCCAGAACATACATTTTGGGGGCAGGGAAGGCGAGGGAGGGAGGAGACAATCTTGCTATTTAAGACCTGTCAGGTCGAAACATTCACAGAGACACTGATCCTTTTGATAAAACAAGAGAAAACCTTTGTGGTGAAACTAATGCAGCTGTGGAATAATCGCACTAATTAGCTGCTCAGGACAAGCCATTGACTGTGATACTCGCAAAACCCACCACCCTTTCAATTAACAGCCAAGCATTATCACATCCAAACCCAGCAGCGCGTTCCCCAGCGGCGCTGAGGTCTGAAAGCACATCTAACCTACTTGCACAGTTCCACTCTGAGGAGGTTATCTATTTCCAGGACTGATTCAGTCACAGATGAACAGAAATAAAAAGCACCGAAATGCTGCTTTTAAGATAGACCGTTGTGCGCTGTCGGCATACTGCAGACACCCGATGCACCAAGCTGACAACCCAGTAGCGCCTCCCACCTCACCTTCTCTCATTTTGAACTGTTTCTCCTCCCCCCGAAGCCAGGTGTGCTGAAAGATGTGTGCCCAGAAAGATTCTTCCCATACATGAAAGTTTTGGGGAAAGGGAGGGGGTGAAAATTCAGGAAGAAATGACTTCTAGGGCCTTTCCAAAGGGTCCCTACCAGGAATATCACACAACCCACTGTACCTACTCAAACATAGTTGAGCCTACATGGCTCAACCTACCTTTACAGCTTTCTTCAGATAACTAATTTTTTCCAGCAGTAGGCCCCTGAGTTAACAAAAGCCTTCAAATATTGCATCTGTAGAAAAACAATAATCTCAGAAGAGGCTATTCTGCCAAATTCTTCCCCAAAGGGCACAGATACATTCTAGAATGTATTTCTTTTGCAATTCTGCTCGATATTCCAATTATTCACTAGAATACAGCTTAGATGTGATTACCTACATAGAGAGAAGGTCAATGTACTTTTTAAACAAGATTCAAAAAGAAGGTGGAAACTTATTCACATCCACAACACTACATTTTGGGTCCAAATGAGGGCAAAGAAAAAGCTTCCAAGGATAGTACAGAACGTTCTGTTCATCCTTAATTCAAAGTAGTCAGGAACCATTGTAGTTGCTAAGCTATATAGCGAGTTCAGAAGATGCATCATTCTGTTTTTTGTGCATATAATAATTTTATGTAGCATAAAAGCCAATCAAGTTGCACCAGAAAGGAACTGCCTTGCGTTCCAGCGCACACTTTGGAGCGCACGCTAACAGGCGCTCTAGAACAGAGACATTTTCTTTTCCCATTTGTTTTCCAGCCATGAGCAGCTATTGCCAAATTAGTTTCATTCCAACAGAAACAGAGCAGAAGCCAACAGGTTGCTTCTGAAAAAAATTATATTATTATGACAGAAACAAAGCCACTAAAACTGTTTTCATCCTTCCTACCGCACATTTTGCATTAGGACAGAAGAGTGCTAGACAAATGCAGGCCTTTGCAAAGAGATTGAATTAGTAGTTACAGCACAGAAGCAATTAATTTCTGATCTTTATGGTACTTGGGAGCACAGCACTTTCTCTGCCACAGCACAGCTAGCAGGAAACTTTGGATGAAGAGAGGGGAAGCAGCTCTGCGGATTTGGCCACTTGAATTTCTGATGAGTGGTAAGCTCTTCTGCAGAACCTGTGCAGAACTGCATTGCACTCTGGCTGCTTGAGCCTTGGTGCCACACTTGGTGGCCAGAAGCAGGCTTGGAGACATTGACTGTATGGGCTAGTGGTGGCTAGATGGCCAGCAGCAATTACAATTACTATTACATATGCAGCTACCCTGGAGGCAAGCTACAGGCTTTATAGTGCAGAACTCCTTCATCTGCAGGACTTTGATACTGGAGCTCATGTGGAAAAGAAGTCTGAGAGGAGGCACGTGTAGTACCACAGCTAGGCAGCAAGACATGTAAGATTCCACAAGCAGAAAACTCAACCTCCTGTTCAAGTACTGAGCACACTACAGTCTTCCTTACTTGGAGGAGGAGGAGATCAAGACTGTTTTCCAGTACATATCCCAGGCCATACTACCAAGAAAGTTTTTTTTTTTTTTTTAATCTATGTTCCTTCAAGCATATTTAATGAAACTCCCTTGTTTTTCTGAGCTACATAGAAATTTTAGGACACACAGCAGCAGGAACATGCAAGCCCTGAATACAGAAGTGATATCAACATGCTGTGTGCTACTACTAGCTATTTTCATCAATGCATCCAAGTTTAAATAGTGTTTTTATCTAAAAGAAACACGTTCTAAATCTGCTATATAATGCCTCCCTGCCTGACAAGATGCTCGTTTCACAAGCACTGCAAATAAAACTGTACCAACACAGACAGTTCTTGTCACTCAGATTTCCTGTTATTTGTCACCTAGAAACCACAATGCCCTCTCGGAGGGCAGGGCTGTCTCACATTTAACACTTCCATTCGCTGTAATTCAGCAAGAGCAACACAGATCAAGTGTGGAAACAGAAAATTGTCTGAAAATCCTATAGATGTTTCATCCTCTAAGCCCGCCCCCTGCAAAACGCAGAGTCTTCTCTCCCAATCTCCGCTCCTCGTTCAGCTTCTCTTCCTTACTCGTACGTCAGCTCTATGGGATTTGTTGCAAAGCTCTGAGATCAAACGGAAGATAGCATAGGTTTCACCACCACCTAGTCTCAGGAAGGTAAACATGAAAAGCCTTGCCAGAAACTCAGTTTTCCCAGCAAAAAAAGCAATTAAAAACGTTTTATGTCAAAGGTTTAATCAAGAGAGTTTCAAAGAATCATACTTCTAAAGCTTCCTGGCCTTGCAGCAAGGCCCTTCAGCGCTGCTGCTGCACAGGCAGATATTCGCTCGTTACTGAACGAGGTGAGATGTACCGTAGTACGAGCCCAAATCCAGTCATGCAGATTCAAAACTCAAACTGATTCACCCAGGGATTATGTAAAGTCAGCAATGACACACGCAACAACAGCTTGATACACGATGCGATTTAGATACTTCCTGCAAACATAGTTTATGGATATCATTTAATTGCTATAAATGAAACCGACTCATCCTTTTGATTGACATACGATCTATTAACAGCCTAATAAGCATACGATAATACAGAATAAGAATTATCAGTTATGAATATCATGTGTAGATTCAATTAATCATGAAGTGATAATATTTTATTAAAGAAATTTAAATTACATATCCTTCACATAGGTGCGTGGGAAATATTAGTTACTCTATGTACAAATTATAACACAGATGGTTGTTGCATAATAAAAGGCAACTGATTGAAAACAAGTTTCTCATTTTGTTGCTACCAGATTAGAGATGCCAAACATATTTGAACCTAATCTACCTTTCCAGACACATACAGATGATTTTATTTGTTTCCTTGGGCAAAAAGCCATACTAGCCTTTTGCTAGTCAATTTTGCGTTCAGATTCTTACAAGCTGATCAGATAAGCTGTCTGGCTTACACATATTACTTTGCATTAGCGATATACTCTAAGAAACTTCTCTAAAATTTTAGAGCGGAACAAACGTTTATCCAGCTCAGCTTTACTTTTTAATTGCCGTTTTAGAAACAACATTTCAAAAAAAAAAAATCTCTAATATATTAGTGTTATAAGACAAATTAAAATAGTTAAAAATCCAAACCAATTCCTGAAACCTAAAGCTCTTCCAAACAGTACTTGACACAGAACTTTTCCCATCACCGTTCTGTGTTCAGGCAACAGACGTGGGATATTTTGCTTCTAATAGAATCTGACAAATGAATACCCGAAACATTTTGGCTATGTGCGTGCATAGCTGAACCATGTGCCAGAGAGGGTGATATCCAGGAGGAGACGCTCTCATGCTCTACGTAGTCCAATAGACTGAGAAGCACCTTTACCTGCAGCACAGAGATTTAAGTACAACCATACACCACTTCTCCAGGGTGTCCTGTAATCTTTACCTGGAAAAGAAGCTCTTGAGAACTTTCTTCACTGTGACAATTTTTTCCCCATTTATTTTGCTTTGTCTAAACTAGAATAGTGGATGTTGACTACTTTGACTTTAGTAAGGTTTTTGACACCGTCTCCCACTGTCTCTGGAGATCTTCAAGGCCCACCTGGATGCAACCCTGTCTAACATGCTCTAGGTGATCCTGCTGAGCAGGGAGGTTGGACTAGATGATCTCCAGAGGTCCCTTCCAACCTTACTGATTCTGTGATAACATCCTCCTACATAAGCTCAGGAAGTATGAGTTAGACAAGTAGACAGTGAGGTGGATTGAGAACTGGCTGAAAGGCAGAGCTCAGAGGGTTGTCATCAGTGGCGTGGAGTCTAGTTGGAGGCCTGTGGCTAGTGGAGTTTCCCACGGCTCAGTACTGGGTCCCATCCTGTTCAACATCACTGACCTGGAGAAAGGGACAGAGTGCCTCCCCAGCAAGTCTGTCGATGCTACCAAGCTGGGAGGAGTAGCTGATAGACCAGAGGACTGTGCTGACAAAAGGACCTGGACAGGATGGAGAGATGGGCAGAGAGGAACCTCATGAGGTTCAACAAAGGCAAATGCAGGATCCTGCACCTAGAGAGGAATAGCCCCATGCATCAGGACAGGCTGGAAGCTGACCTGCTGGAGAGAAGCTCTGCAGAGAAGGACCAGGGAGTTCCGGTGCACAAGTTAACCATGAACCTCCAATGTGTCCCTGTGGTCAAGAAGGCCAATGGTATCTCCTGGGTTAAAGAAAAGCCTTTGCCAGCAGGCTGAGGGAGGTGATCCTGCCCCTCTACTCAGCCCCACTGAGGCCATATCTGGCGTACTGTGTCCAGTACTGGGCTCCCCAGTACAAGAGAGGCAGGGAACTACCAAAGAGAGTCCAGCACAGGGCTATGGAAAATATTAGAGGACTGACTATGAGGAACTGCTGCGAGTGCTGGGCCTGTTCAGCTTGGAGATGAGAAGTCTGAGAGGGGAATCTTATCAATGTGTATAAATATCTTAAGGGAGGGTGTCAAGAGTACAGGGCTGGACTCTTCTCATCTGTGCCCAGCAACAGGACAAGAGGGAACAGGCACAAACTGAGGCACAAGAACTTCTATCCGAATATGAGGAAAAACTTCTTCACTGTGAGAGTGACAGAGCACTGGAATAGGCTGCCCAGAAGGGCTGTAGAGTCTCCTTCTCTGAAGGCATTCAAAACCTGCCCAGATGCAATCTTGTGCAATGTGTTCTAGGTGACCATGCTTGGGCAGGGGACGCTGGACTAGATGATTTCCAGAGGTCCCTTCCAACCTCAACCATTCTGTGACAGACTAAAGGTTGCCAACATTGCAATTCAAGTGCTTAGCGTGACCTCCCACAGGCATTATCAGCAGAGTCTAACACCCTTCTCATTCCAACACTCCTCCTCCTCTAGAGTCACTACTGTTTCCCTCAAAAATAAGTTGATTTGTACAGATTCTGCTTTCAGTCTCTCCGCAATGAAGTGAAAACTCAAAGATGCCTTCTTTTTGTTGCAGGTACTATATTCATGGCTGAAGCAACAAAACCCCTAGCAGCGTCTAACCCATCAGCTTGCATTGCTGGTTACTACAGAGGACAGAAAAAGGCGACACACCAAAAAAAAGAAGACAAAAGAAAAATAAATGCAGGAGGAAGCCAGATATTTAACAAAAACAAAGCACACACACAGAACTCTTCACCCCTATCTTTAGTCAAATCAATGGATTCAATGTACAAGAAAACTGCTACAGCATTTTCCCTGGAGCACTTTATACTTCATTCCTAAAACTTAGTAATTGATTGTGGGTTGCAGTGACACTTCATTCAGACATCCAATTGGCTGGCAAGCTTAAAGCATCAATGTAAAAAACTGTTGGCACTCTCTTACATCCTTTCACGCCAAGGACAGCAGTAAACCGACAGAATTACACAAACAGTGTGGAAACCTTTATCAACCTTTATTATAAAGTAAGGACTGCGTTTCAAGCTTCTATACTAAAGAAGGTTTCTGCCTTTAAAACATAATATGCTGACTGCTGTTTCACCTGCTTTATCATCTACGCCAACATTTTTTCTCTCCCTTCAACGCTTTATCCTGACCTACACCAGTTGGGATCTTCTCTCCTGCAGCAATACTGTCTGATCTAGGCAAAAGATGCACCCACAGAACAACTTTCAGTGCAACAGGAACATGTACCTCAATGCATTGAGAGCACCTGCTCAGAAAGGAAGTAAGGAAAAGATGTGAGCCCTCAAGGGTCCACCACACAAGTCTTAGGCAGATCAAAATGCAGTTTTATAACTGCCCAGGAACCGATGGTTGAATTAAAAAGAATTAATTTACTGGAAACACCTCCTGCCAAAGGAAAAAAAAAAGCACATGCACACAAACTTGATTTCATCCTCAGCTATGAATTTTCAATCCAAAACTACTAAATGGTATACAGGTACTTAAAAGAAATTCTAAGTAGTTGTTCACCATTTAGTAGTTTTCCATTTTTCTCCCTGTCTCTAAAACACACCTTCACAAGCTGCTGAACATAATGCTCGCTGAACTTAATGAAAAGTGCTCTCATGACCCAGGAGCGCTCAGTAAATAATTATTAAGCTCTGGAGGTGGCTTTTGCATGAGTTTTGACTTAATAAAATGCTGTAAGTTGATTTGCTTGAATGCCCCTTTACTTAGGGGCATAGCTTTCAGTATAGCTCAGAAAGCCTGATCACTGCTAGATTAAGTAACAAGGTAAAATGAAAGAAGTTCAGCCTAGAAGCTGCAAAGGTCACATTTTACAATTCTTTACTACTATTTCTCCTTAAAGAGAGATGAAGACCTGTAAACCTAAGAATATCCTCCAAGACTTCTATATATACTGGCTAAAATAATCACTATGATGCAACAAGTTATTTTTATGCCTAGTCTTAACCAAGGGGGAGAAGGAAAAAGACCTAAGGGGACAAGAAAGGGGGGACAGCACGGGGAGCTCTATAAAGGAGACAGCGTCCTCCATGTGCGCCGGTGTCTTCGCATTAAGAAATATACAGGTTGGTGTCAAAAATATGAACTCTGCGGTCTTTTTATCTCAGCCTGCGCAGTTTGTATTCCACAAAAATCCTCCATTAACCCTAAAGTGTTTGTTTTCTACCAAGTTTCAGAAGGACTTAAAGAAAAAAAAAAAACACACGCTATATGGAAGTATTTTATAAGCTTTTCCCTCCTAAAAAGTCGCTCTCATTATCTTAGCCCGTCAGACACGGCTGCCGTTGCTTTACAAAAGATAATGACCAGCTCCCCAGCACGGTATTTTTAACTCCCAGGACCAAACCTCCATCACCACAAATCAATCACACTCTGTGCTCACGGGGCCGTCGCTCCAGCAGAGCGTCACTTACGGGCAGAAGCTTTCAAAGGAGCACGGCACGAACATCTGAACTCTAAGAGCGTCCATCTTCCCCCTCCCGCCACCATCACCCCTTTTGGTCCGAGGGCTTCTGCCGGACGCCTTGGCGTGAAAGTCAAGCGGGTGCTGGCAGGGCCAGTGTCTCCAGGGGTGGCTCCAGATAAGGCCCTGGCAACACCAATCCCCGGGGAGCTGCACTGGCCGCCGTGCCGGCACCACAGACCTGTTCAATCCAGCACCTACCGAGGAGAACGGGGTGGACGCAACGCAACGTCTGCTCCAAAGAGCTCAACCCAGCCCAGGAACGCCGAGGCGGGCTCTTGCTAAGTCTCGCTTTGCTGCATTAGAGTATCGTGCTAGCCACTGCCTGAGGCTGATAGATATGTCACTGCAAGGCCTGCAGGAAGCAAAAATAAAAGCCCAGCGTTGTTGTGGGACTGAGTCATGAAGCTCAGATTTGTACCCACGGAGCTGCACTACCCAGCAGTGCCACAGACAGCAACGAAGGTACGGAAAGCCTGGGAGCAACCAACACTGCGGAGCAGTACGCACAGCTCTCTTCCCATTCATTAATCAAAACGGGTGTGAGCAGGCTATTAATGCTGGCAGAGGAGCGGATAAGAGCTGTCTGTAATCGCACAGGGGTCTTTATCTCCAAAGAGGCTACGGAAGGAGATGGTGCAAGACAAGTCTGCTTCTGGGAGATTAGCTCCTTTGTATTCAGAGCTGCCCCAGTGCCCCCCTGCCCAGAAAAGCCAGCATGTGCACCCGTAGCTGCATGGAGACTCTGATGCGACCATATAGACTCTTCATCTATCTTCAGGTCTGTTCAAAAAGGCAGAATCCCTCAAGGAGAAAATAAGCAAGCAGATAAGATACCTATAAACACAAACTTCAAGAATTTCAAGAGCAGCTGAAAGCATTACTAAATTTTGATTTAGTGTATTTCCTTAAGCTTTCAAAACTATCACTATCTTTGAAAAGATTGTATAGCAAAGAGGAACAAAAAAAATAAAAATAATTTTTAAAAAAGGCAGAGGCAGATTTGCCTTTCACTTGCAAGGCTTAACAGTCACCTTGTTAAAAACTTTTTGAACTGCTTCAGACACTGCTTTGGTGTTATCAGTACTTAACCTTTTTAAAAGAACTCCACATGCATTTGCAAAACATTTTACAACAAAACACCAGATAGCTAAAACAACCAAAACGTGATAAAATAAAAAACGAGAAGATAACACTCTACGAATAACTTCTGTAGTTCCCGATGTGGTAGTATAGAATTTACCTTGTTTTATCTGGGTAAACAGAGAAGATAATACTGTCGCCAGGGGGGGAAGACAAAGTATGATCACTAACTACTCAAAATCTGACTTCACATCACTTTTTCATTATAGCTTAAATTAGAAAGTGACATTTTATCGCTTTACACAGCAAGCTTGCAAGTTTGTTCGCACAGGCAGTCCAGCTGAAAACAGGACTCAACACGTTGCACGTTCACAGCTTCTGCCCTTCCTTTCTCTACTCAGGATCTCTCCAAGCTAAAAAGCCATCTCGCTCATCAAGGTTTACAGTACCTCCATAATTCATGATCTAAACCCTCTGTTCAGCCTAGATTTTCTGCTTACCGACTTCACTTGTTACACTTCTATTTAATATTTTCCAAAGAACATAAGGCAACTCCAAATCTCGCCTCGCACAAATGACACCCTCATTCTGGTATGCTGAGCAAACAACATCTTACAAGGCAAAACAGAAAGTGTTTATGGAAGATTTGCTTTAAATGATTAAAGAATCCCAACAGTCATAACGAAAACCACAAAGTGAATTCAGTGCTCAATATGAGATGGGTCTCTGGTATCAGTATGTATGACTTATTCATCCTAGTGAATACTACATTGCAAGGGGAAAACAATCCCCAGCCCATTACTGGGACAACTCTAACATTAAAACCATCTTGGAGAGATATTATGCAAACTTATTTCAGTCTCTAGCTACAGCATAAGCTGTTCATTGCAGGCCCTGATCAGAGAACATTTAGCAACTTTTCCTTCCAATAAAGCAACGCTAGATTGCAGAGACTAGAATTCCTCAGTAAGTTTTAAACAAACCTCAGTGTTATAGTCCTTAAACATTGTTTGCAGCTTTTATACATTTTTTTTTTGGCTAACGGTAGAAGCAGCAGGGCAAAGAGGATGGTTCATCACCAAGGCTGAACTACTGCAGCAGGAGAAGCCTTCATTCAGCAACAAGTTACTTTACCTACCATCTGGATATTTACACTGCAACTGTGTTTTGCAGCTGTATTTGGAATATTGGTGAGTCCTGCTGCCTCACAGCACTGGCATAAGGTGGGATTCATTCCAGCTGCCATGTGAAAAAGCATTACTGAAGTTCAAAACTTGCTACCTGAGGCCAAGCTAAGTGACAGTCATTCACTGGAGGAACTGCCAATCTGTGAACAGCTACTGAAAAGATGACCTGCTTTGGCCACTTCACACAACCAGTGAAATCCCCTTGCACAGGGTCACAGCTTCTGGGGGAAAAAAAGCCCAGCAGGCTGTTGGCTGATGTTGGTATACTACCATGGGACCGGCAGCACCCTTGGCATAGTCCCACGCTGCAGTGAGGGCCCCTGTCCCAGAACCCACCTCCTTTCCCTCCTAAGGCTGGCCAGAAGGCTACCTAGGTGAGCATCCTACCTCCAACAAGGCAACCAGGGAGCAGAAGAAGAACAAGGCAAGCACGTAAGGAGACTTCCCCAAGTCAGTGCCCAAATCCCAGCCATTCCCAGTTGAGGGATTTCCCAAAATGGATATGTTTTCTGTGCGCTTACAACCCTGAAGTGTACTCTGTGGGTCATGTCAGTCTCACCTCAGATGCTGCTCTGCAGCTAGCAGGGGTGGCTGGGGGAAGTCAAGCCAAGTGTTGATTAGAGGACCTCTTCATCTGCTGTGTAACAGCCCTAAGCTCTATTTTAAACCCCTGACATCTATATGAACTGCAGCCTTTCACAAAAATATGTTGAATTGATTTAAAGGCTGGAGTACTGGGGAATTCAAATATCCAGGGCCTCTACTGGCTGCTCCCCCTTCACTCTTTTTTAAAAAATCCTGCACCTTTTTTCTAGTCAAACTCTCATGTACAGCAGAGAAAGAGAGAAAGGGGAAAATAAGTAAATAAACTAATTATAGTCAGGGTCACACTGAAGTTGAAGAAATACCAAGCCAAAAACATGATACAGAATGAAGTCTCATTTAAAATAAGAACATGCAAGCAACATTTACACATCTTGATTTTGCAAAATACCAAAATACATTACAAAAATTCTTCCCCCCCCCAATCTATTCATAAAATACAACCCTGCTCATACAATGCCTTAATCTCATTTTGGAATCAATTTTGTATTTCAAAAATAAAAATAAAAATAAAATAATTAAAAAAAAAAGCTCTGTTCAAAGAGAGTGCAGGGGAAAACCTCCTCAGGAAGAACTTTATTCTTGAATCTTTTTTTTTTAATGAATATAGCTGCTGCAGTTTTAGAAAACCTAGAGTAAAACTGTCCAGTATTCACCATGTTTTGCAGAGTTTCATGACAATTAAGTGAGATATGCTGTCCACATGATTTGCTCAGCCAGACCTTCGGCAGGAATACCACTTCTTACTTTACAAAATACATGTAAGCGTGGGTTTCCTTCGGGAAAAAAGCAGCCAACTCCAAAATCACTTGCACGGCTTTTGTTAGTTCCTTTTAACATCTCCTGCATTGCCAGGAGTATACCACTTGAATAGCTATTTCTACTCAAGAGTTACAGCTGCATTTGCTGGGGAACTACTGCAAACTCCTGAATGACAAACAGGGGAAAGAACCAGAAAATGTTTCACTAGACTCTGAAGTTCATATCTGCCTTAGTTACTGTGACAAGAGATAAAGGAAAGCACTCAGTTTATAGCTAATAAATCCTGTAAAGACTGTACGTTAAGTCTGGATTCCAAAAACTGAGTTTTGTTTAAATTAATCTGGTTTGTTTAGCATTCATGGCAAAGTACCTGTAGGACCAACACCGGGGGCAGCAGTTCAGATTCGGTTATTTCAGACTGCATCAGATGACCATACAACGCCATGTCCATCAACCGGGTTGACAAACTTGCAGCGAAGCCTCCTGGAAGCACTGTATGGCTCCTGACCTGGTGGCATCCAGCAGCCGAGGGGAGCCCTGCTCTCCCTAAAAACCCCGTGATGCCGGCTCTCGGCCTCGAGCCGTCAGAGCTGCACTTCTGCGCAGAACACGCGCTTGGCAAACCCGCTGCTCAGAGCAAAACGGCCCTGCGGTTTCCTTCTCTCCTCTCTCTCCAGCACCAGGAACTAGTCCTTACTTAGCCTACTGCTTGAGACAAAACTAATCTTAGTACGAGGACACAGATTTTGCTTTGCTTAGAAATGATATTTCTAACTATTTATAATGGAATTAAAAAAAAACAATGCTAACCCCCTGTACATACACTGTGGTACATAATAACTGTTCACAGAAAAGGGGTGTCAACTGACTGAAAGCAGAAGTTGCTCAGTTAACACTTGCATAAAGTGCACGTTATCACATTTGTGAGTTATTAAACATTATATATGTGTGAGTGTGTGTGTGTATATATATATATATATATATATATATATATATATATAAAAACAAAGAAAAATGTGTCTGGACTACAGAAATCCATCAGCTTTAGGATTTCTTCACATTTTGCTAGCTTCCATAAATCCCACTTCTTGCTTTCATGCACTAGATGGAGCTTCATGTCCTAGTTCACTTGGCTTGCCAACTCGAGTTGGGCTACTTGCAGATTCCTACGCATTATGGATAAAAAAAGGCAAAGAGGTAAAGGGCAAAACACCCACCTCACTCAAAATAAACAAAACATGCAGAACTGCTTCATGAACGTCACATCATCAGGTCGGTACCTGGGCTTTAACTGTACCTGAACACTACAGTGTAGGCTGCAAATAAAGATAACCCCAAATCCCAAACCATGCTGCAATTTCTACCAGCCTTCACTGTGTCTGTAAGGCCCTAGCTTGAGTTCACACCTGGAAAAAAAAAAAAAAAAAAAAAAAAAAAAAAAAGATTATCTTGCTTTTTATCCCTTTACAAAGGTACAATATTTAAGCTCATTACTGAATTACACACCTGAATCGCTCATTATTTTGCTGGGATCTCCCTTTCTATTCCCACATGCTTTCTTTTAACATAAGCTCTTCAACACATTCTCTAGTAACCTGCAACATCTGCCATCATACCGCTGCTAAGACTCCACACCTTGTCATTTTAGATTCATTGCCCCTTTTGGGAAAGAAATCACTGATTAGAGTAGAAGTCCCCTTGATTTACATCTGCTGGATTTGGTTTGTATTGCTTCAGCAAATGGTTCAGGAGAAACAGCTCACTGTGCTACCTGGGTTGACATATTTTAATGGGGGGGAGAGAGTAGAACAAGACCAGCTGGACTTCTAGTGAGTTGGCACAACTCTCATTAGGATCTTTTTAAAGCACAGCAAGATGCAGTCCACCAACAGCATTTCTATGATGTACATGGCCACCACAGCAACGCAACTGTAAGAAGCGGCAGTCTCAAGCCATATTAGACAAGGTGATAGCAAAGAGGACAAAGAAGAATTAGTATCAGTAGAAGACATCTGTCTAAAATCTGAAGGAACTGAAGTTGAGGGAAACAGAGAGCCCACTTTATACTGGGAAGCAAGAAGTCTGGCATTTTAATCTCACAAAATGGAGGTTGACAGGGATGAGTGTTGCCATCTATAAATACAGCAGGGAAACAAACACTCAAAAAAGAACCACCTTGGCATTTTACCAAGCGATATGAACCAGCTGTGAATAAGATTAAATTAGTACCAGCAGCTATATTCTAAGAAGCAAGGTCTCGAAACAGTTTTAAATTGGAGGACTGACAAAAGAACAACCTGCTTCTTTTCCAATCAAGATGAATTATTTAATCAAAGTAGGTCACTGTGGAATGAAGTGCATGCTACGGGCCACAGCAAATCCCCTCCAGCCAAGGGCTCCAACATGACAGACATGACAAAGCAAATTCTTCAGCAGCACATACAAATCTAAAGTAGTGCTGGAATCAAGTATTGCACTAACCAGAAGCTGATGCCTTCACATACACATCAGCCTGGCCAAACACTGCTCTTCTGGAAGGCAAGAGTCCCCACTCCAACAAGCTGCTTATTGGGTCCCACTGCAATAAAGACAGATGTTCTTCCAGAGTTGCTAGCAGATCTGGCTTCCAGTGCAATATGCCCTGTAACAACTGGTGTGCTGGACTGCCTGGTAAGTTAAGCGTCAACAGCCGCTGTGCTGCAATTTCTTGGAAACCTTCTCTTCCCGCTCACCCCCACCTTTGGGGACTTTGTTGCCCGTATACTCTTGTACGTTAGCCCAGCTAAGTGAGCCAGAGTTCAGAAGTGTTGAACTGAAACAGTAAATAATAGCTCAAAAATGTGACCCCCCTCCCCTTTTTATCTCATTTATAAGTAACTTGAGTGCCTATGTCACTGCTTTGCAAGCAACTGACTGTAGTTTTGCAGACTCTACTTTCTGAGGAAGCCTGTTACACTATTCCCTGGATTTTGGCACTGAATCATGCAGAGACTTGATGAGGTTCAGTGCTTCTTTAACTTGGGGCAGCCACCAAATGGAATAGCAGGAGTCAAAGGATATCACTTAACTTCAAGTGCTAATGTTAGAAAAAAATCCAAAAATAGGCTCCAAATACTGGTCAATTTTTTTTCCCATAGAAAAGTTATTCCAAGTTAGTATTTCTTAATCATGCAAAAACTCCTGTCAAGTTATACAAATAACTGACATAATGGCACAAAAAGCAAGCTAGAGTTAGAAAACTATGTGGGAGCAGTGATGGAAGTGAGATGCTATTATTCATTCACATTTGGAACAGAATTTGCTTCAATTCCCATTTTTTTTCCTGTCAACCAACCCATGTTATCCAGTTTGACTGGCCTGCCAAGTCAGCTTCAGCAATGTTGCCAAAAGCAAATTTTCAAGTTGGTCACCAGTTTTGGACAAAGATGTGCTTCCTCATTAATCCAAGGAACAAAATAATTGATAAAAAGCACACCCACCATACCTTCTTCTCCTAGAAGGCTTCCTCTAGTTTCCACCCAATGGCTTCCTGACCAGCATATAGACACCTCTAATACTCCACATTGGACAGTCAAAACCAGTCAAAGTCAGTTCAAGCATTTCTTCAAGTCAGCATGCTTAAAACATACATATAACTTACAGCAGATTTTGATGGAGAAAGTTCACATCCCCACTTAGGGCATTTGCTTTGGCAGCAGAACTCACTCAGCTCACCTTCCCAGTACTTTGTTAGCAAGGCACCTTCACTGCACACCACTGTCATCATGGAGAGCTGAAGCTCTGATGCTTTAAACTCCCAGGCCATAACAGGCCAATCTACAGATGTGCACCTGCCCTCCCTTCCCTTAGCAGATACTGACATCCCAAAGACTGGGATCTCCTTCAACAGAAATACAAAACTAAGGTACACTTAATTCAGAAACAACTCCATGCAGACATAATGCATACAGAGAATTAATCAAGGGCAGATTTAAGAGGGACAAGGGAAGACAGCAGCTAGAGAGCCTAACACATACACATCATCAGAAAATATGCCATCACCCCTACTGCCTTTGAGCACAAAGATTTTGAGCAGAGCTTCTTAATTGACTTGCTTGACAACGCACACATTGGGCAGTAAAGACAGGAGTCTTTAAATCTCAGTATCATCCATCCTCTGTAGCCAAGAGAAGGTCGTGTGTCTTTAATTATCCTATGCAGCACGGACAAGCAACGTATGATGTAACCGAAGGTAAACCTGTCAGACTCTTGCAACGCCCATGCACAAGTTCAGCAGAGAAGAATCCTCTAAGCCCGTTACACCAGTATAAATAATACAAACCCTGGGATCTCATTACAGTTCATTATAATGAACTTGCCATCAGACATTTCCACTGAAGTCCAGAATAGAACAGAATGGAAATGCTTTCACTGGTCATCTAATTTCCACCATTCAGCTTCCAATGTTCTTTTAATACAGTTCAATTTATTCTTAAAAAAAAAATACAAAGCTTGCAACCTGAAGAACATCATCCTGTCTGGCACAGCAAGTGCCCTCTAAACACCACACATCAGTCCATCCATCCTGCTCAATTGTTTAAGAGTATTTGAGAGAAAGCAGAGAGAACCTACAAAATAAACAACGCTAACCTGAAAAAAATAAAGCAGATCTAATGCATGAGGGAATATGTTCTAAAGATCAAGTCTGCATCAGCTGTTTGAAATTGATGTCTTTAATATTTGAATGCTTACATATGAATTAAAAAAAACAAACAAAAAGGTGTTTCTTATTACTAAATGCTAGCTCACTGAATCTTTCCAGACCAATTCAAAAATTTCCTGAAACAAAAGCAAAAAGCCCTAAGCAAAACGAAGCAACTCTACCATCCACCCCCACCACACCTTTGCATGGTACCAGCAGGTAAAAGGATATTGCAAACTCAGCTGGAATAAAACACCCTTTAGCTGGTGAACTGTATGGTTTCCTTTTCGGAGGAAGAATAAGGGAGTTGTTGGTTGGCTGTTTCTAAACAAGGCAAAGACACCAGTGCTGTAATGGCCTTGAAAAGAATTGCACATGAAGCATTATCAATACCCGCAAGGGAGATACTGAAAACTTTGATACCAGCTGCCTTGCGATCAGTACAACTGCATTAAGTTATATCCTTCCTTATTTAACAAAAAACATCAATATGTTGCCATAAAACAAAAAGGCAACAGAAGACTCCAATTACAGTGAGTACAGAAGCTCTCAGTCTGAAAGGCTGAGGAGCACCTTCCACGCCCAAGCATAGGCTATCAGGCTGCGGTAGGAACAAGCTGCATCTGGTCCAGTTTGTCTCTTGGAGAGGTCAATGGCACTTGCAACATCACTTCATCAAAATAAGCTGGGAGTAATATCCACAAAAATCAAAGCAAGCCAAAAATAAAATCCCAAATACAAATCACTGAGCTATGGCAACTCTTAATGCCTTGTTTTAAGGATATTTTATGGGTAACGGCCAGGTCAAAATGCCCTGCTCCTGTGTTGATACTCTACAACCTAAATGAGGAGGGAGAACTTGTCAGTCAGTCACTTCACTGGGGCAACTAATAGCTACATGGATACCTTGGAAAACCTGAAGGAGTTGATCTCATCCAAAATCGGCCAATATGTTCTAGATTCTGACACAGCAAATCAAGCAAATTGAACTTCTACACTGCAGAATGCCATACTGAGAGTGTGAAATTTTGGCCCCTTTCAGTGCCAGATCAATTCAAACTTCTCAGTCTGCATACAAATTTTCGTAAATACATTAAAAAAAAAAAAAAGAAAGGTAGATTAAAACTCCTAAAAACAAAAATTCTTGCTAAATGCCTTGTGTCAAAGTATTGCCAATTGTAACTTTTTCTTGTTTTATCAGCCTGCTCCCAAAACCTTCACATACAAAAGCAAAATATTATTTACACATAGCAAAGAGAAAAGGAATCTGTTTTTTTAAAAAATTTGTACAAAATTCAAGAAATTTAGAAATTTACAATTTCCAAAAACATAAGTTACTTGATCTATACTCTTAAATGGCAGTTTCTGACCATTAGCAACATTAAATACAGATAAAGCCTTTTATTCCACTATCAGAGTGGAACTCAAGTTGCTGTAAGCCCTCTGATAAAGAAGTTCAATTATTTTTCTCGTGCTTATCTGTTATCTAAAAACCATGGACAATATCATTTCAACTTCAGAAAAATGCTGAGAGCTTTCTCCACTGCTGCTCAGCTCTCCCAGTAGCTCTCTGCACATACGCAGAGGTTTCATTCTCCGCCTCTGCTTCCCACTTCGGTCTTCTGCATTTCAGTTTTTACTTCTTACGTCTACTGTGCTTTTGGCACTAGAGATATTTGACTATAGCATTTCCCACTAAAAATCTGCCTGCCCTTACCACAGCTGAGGAAGCCGCACTGAAACAGCCATCCCAAGGCAGTGCCGGCTCCAACACGCAGCGCGTCGGCTGTGCAATGCAAGGTGTTCCTCTGCAAGGGGGAATGAACCGTGCGACCGACTGGCTGAACATTAAGAGCACATTAAAAAGTTCTTGTGCATGCTTGTTAGACTTTTTCAGAGAAGAAAACAAGCAAGCAAGCGAGGAAACATTTACCACTCTGAGTTTTCAGGGTGGTTTTTTGTTGGCTTTTTTTTTTTTTTTTTGGGGGGGGGGGGGGGGAATCCCCCAGTCAGGCCTTATTTTCATTTTATTCTTACCTGGGCAGAGAGGATAAAACTGAAAAAAAAAAAAAAAAAAAATCCCCCCACACCACACAACCAACAACACCAATCCAGATACTTTCATTTGAACTCCCATCCCAACTGTGATACTTTTGCAAGCCAATCACAGGAGTTTACATGTGAACACAACCTATGCGGAATTTAAAACAGACAATTATTCTATACTATACTATTGAAGCATAAAAAAAAAAAAAAAAAAAAAAAGGAAAGAAAGAAAGAAAAAAAAAAGCAATCCCCACAAACCAAGAACTTACCCAGGGAGCTCATTCTTTAACTTCTGTGATCCAGCCAGGTGCAAGCTCACACTGAACTGTTTCCAAGGGTCACAAAACCAGAACTGCCCCAAAAGGGCTTAGTAAGCACCAGCTTCCAGAAACTGGCTTCACTTTTACTCCCACCGTCCACATCCCAACCCCTGCTGCTACATGTGCATCTGCCTTTCCTACTTCTGCAAATGCAAACAGATGAGTAACTATTGCTGCTTTGTAAAACTCCCAAATCCATCACTAACAGCAGCTTTTGTTTCTTTTATTACCAAAAAAAGAAAGAAAAAAAAAAGCTTAAATGCTTGCATAAAACACGCATTGCTGGATGTTTTTTTTTTTCCCATTGATACAGTGCCTTTTTCCATGCAACCTTAAGCCCAGATCACTCAAGCAATTTATTTATGTGTATGGACATGAAGTGGAACAATTGCAGCCTCACTGAAAGGGCAAAACAAATAAATATATAAATAAATACAAATTTGTGCTGAAGTCCCCTTCACTCCAGATATTAAGAGCTCAATGGAAAAACTTAAAATGTAGATATTCCCACCTGCTGCATAAAACTGAATCCAACCTTAGAGTTGAGTTTTGCAAACTGAGCATCATTGCCCGCTGGTGGGTTGGACCACGCTGCTCTTGTGAGCACCCAAGCTAGCTCCTGCTCGCTCCTCGGAGCGGTGGTGGGGGAAGAAGGCCAGTACACAGGGAAAAGGAGAAAACAGAGAAGGGTAACGTGAGAGAAAAAAAGGAGAGGATATAAAGCCATCACTGTGAAATGACAGGGGGACAATCATGACAAAAAGCCTTCCTTTGCACAAACCCTGAACTGATTCACCACTAGTAACCGAAAACCACACACACAAAAAAAACCCTTTGTTAGAAAATTCAGATTTCCTCCCTAGAATCAATGCAGTTACAGGAACTCTTAAGCACAATAAAAATAAGTGGCTTACAAATAATCTCTTTTATTAGAAAATCTATCTTGTTTTTATTAAGAGAGACTTACAGCCCAGTAAAGGATCTATTTGCTTGCCTACTTCTTACATTACAAAGAATACTTCTGCACCTGGCTGAACAGAGGGTCTGCTTCACAGCTTTGCAGTTCAGCGATACGTATTTTCACATAGATCACAGATCTAACCTTAGCAACATCAAATTCAAGGCCTCTGCTAGCCAGCAGTTCCTGGAAAGGGATTCAAAGCTGCTGGGCTCTGGTTGCTCATCCAGGAACTCAAGTAGGCACCAGTCAAGTACATGTTCAACACTTAGATTAGGCCATAGTATTTACATATTGAGAGCATCCTGAAGCTCTCAGTATTTTTTTAGCCTTCTAATTTCTATTTGGCAATGGTTTATCCAATAATAATGCTGGGCATTGCATGGCAAATGATCTTTAAGCAACAAAAGCATTCTCTCATTCCCATGAGAGCCCATTTTTCAGTTTGTTTAAAGAATGGCACCATGAAACAGCTTACACTAATTACTGTTACAAAATAGGAAGCTGAATTATTAGGCAAGCTTCATCTACGTAACTTGATCTGTCTAAAAAGGATGAGACATGCGTGTCCAAGACGAAGGACTGGACTCTGTGACCTCAGGAATCTCTTTCAGAACTAAGTTTCTGCAACCAGGTTACTTCAGAGATGGATTTGCTCATTTACTATATGAACGATTCCTCTCTCCGGCTGAGGCAGCAGAGCACATACTCGTCAATAAAGCAGATCACAAAATACGCACGTAGAAAGCGAACGCTTTGGAGAGGGCATGATGAGAATATTACCTAAAATTAAGTTTCAAAGTGATAAAGCATATGAGTATTTAAGCTTCCTAGTGCGCTAGAGCCAAAGGCAGAGGGACAGGTAAATCTGGAGTAATCAGGCAGTTAGCAAGTAAGGAAACAGGGTTGTTACAAGCCAACAAATATAATCATTCCAAATTGCCTTTAAGCAGCATCAACATTGTTTTGGTTGCAAGTTTCAGAGGGAAAGAGTCTCTGCTATCAACATGATCAATAACACAAGGCGACAGCAGCCGTGCAGGCACTGCAACAGCTCCTCTGAAGCGACAAAACCATGCCCGAAGCACCGGCCGGAGCGACGCTGCTGCAGCCAGCGGCACCCCAAGCAACTGAGCCGGGGCAATACGGGAATTCACCTGTACGTGAATCATTAACAAGCGACGATTTCTCCATTACTCACAGCGCGTATATAGAGTTTCTGCGGGCAAGATTTGTTTCTAAAAAGAGAACAGCCAGCAACACGAGCACTAACGCACTCATCAAGACTCGACGTATCGTAAAAAGGAAAGAGGAAGGCCGGGCTGCCGGGCGGCGCGAGCCCGAGGCGGCAGCTAGCCGGGGAGGGCGGCGCGGGGCGCAGCCGCGCACGCCGCCCGGCCGCGCGGCCCCTTGGCACCGCACCAGGAAATTATTAACTCCTTCAGCAACACGGCTGTCAGGCCAGCGATGCAGATCAATAACCGACCTACAGGTTCCCAGTTTGACCTTTGGGCGGTCGTTCCCACAGGCCTTTACTCATCTCCAGTACGTACTCCCAGCACGCTTCCTCCGCTTTTGCTCTCTATGCTAATGAAAATAAGCAGCAAGAGGAGCGAGCTGATGTTCTCCGTCAACAGATAAGATTAGCAAGCTACTGAAGTTGCTTTATGAGGAATTTTAAGTGGTTTATAACTTATGCAAAACAAGAGCTAATCAAACACGGCAGTTGAGGATTTTTTTTTTTTTAATCCTGTTCAACACAAAAACGAATTTAAAGAAAAGATCGAGAAGGAAATATTCAGCTTATTATCAGAACAACTATTTCAGCTTAAGTATCAGTATATGTTGAAAGCAATCTGCATTAAGAGACCACACACACGCAGATCATTCTGCCTGCTTCCTACTAAACATGTCAAAAGCTGACATGCTCCTGCAAACCATTACAATTTCCATTAAACCAGATTTTAATTGCTTTGTTGGGAAAACAATAAAAAAAAAAAAAAAAAAAAAAAAAAAAAAAACATTCAGATGGCTGCATGTCTTCCCCGAAAACAGCAACATACAGGAAGGAAATCTTGACAAAAAAACGGCTAGACACACTGAGGCAGGCAGGAAAGATGTCTAAAATAATGCGAGTTCGAAAGAGGAAAGCTGAAATATGCTCCAGCAGCAAGAAACTGCAAGACCACTTCTAGGAGACTTGGCAGCTCATAACTGAAACACCAGGAGTCAGATGCACGGCTAGTCAAGGCAGTAAGATTTTTAAAGCAGCTTAGTGACTTGCCTTCTCTGGATCTGCATTTTTTGAAAGGGCAGCAGCAAGCCACGGAGTAAGCAGGCACTGCACTCGCATTGCGCAGACTGAGGTATTAGCAACCTTCTCTTATCAGTTTGGATGGAGCGTAACGTGGGAGCACTTTTCAAGCCCTTCAAAAAAAAAAAAAAAAAATCTAATTTTGGCTCCAAAAAGCAAATGACTGCTTTCCCACTTATTCACTGGAACCAGATCACCACACCAAAGCCAGGCTGCACAGTACATGTTTTTTTATTCCAATAGCTTATCATTTAGTCACAGCTACACTTCTTTATTAAGCTGTCAGGAAAAACAGATAAAACACCAGATAAAGCCATTCATTTCACAAGTGCAAGATTTACAGGATGTTCAAGAGGAAAAAAGCCTTTTACAGTAGCAAACTAGATTTTGTGTACTGCCACCCACAGCAACAGTTGTACAGGCTCTACATGTGTGTTAACATGAGCTGAAATTACCTGTTTTCATAAAGCACACCACCTACTGCAGAAAATGCAGTAATCAAGGTAAATTACATACAGCAATTGGAGCCTGAGCTGCAGTTTCAGACTCTGATCCGCTGTTAATATTAAAATTGCACTAGTTTAGAGATTAGGGATGAGAAATAAGAACTCATTAGCTCTTCTTCAGGGTCCATGATTCAAATCTGACAAAACACACACTTCAGTGTTTCCAGGCTTAAAAAAAATTCCAACAGGGTCATGGAAGCTGCTATTTATAGCCAGTTTAATCTCTGCGCACTAAAACACAGCTTCTCTACATACACGTATTTTGTTAGCACTTAAAAAAAAACTTTGTTAATGAAAACTTAATCATCCACAAGTTCTGCAAATGTAAATGGGTTTTTCCTCATATTAGCTGCTCCTCACTGAACTGCAACAAAAAACAGCCTATAGTTTTTCCAATCAAAACTGTTACTGGAAAATCTGGGCCCTGGAAAATATTCAGTGACAAAACCGAGAAACAAAAATGTGGAAAGTTACACAGCAATTAGTTTCTTCAATAGGAAACAAACTCTTCTCACCTTTAGTACATATTGGTATAATTGAGACTGTTCTCAAACCTTGCATTTCCAGGCTACCGAGCAGTAAAACGCCTTGAGAAGCACTAGGCACCTGGCAGCGGCAAGGAGAGCCAACAGCTCGGCAGCCATGGTTCTCTTTAAGGTCAGCTGCAACCGTAAGCATAGCTAGTACCTCGGTTCTGCTCACAGGAACTGCCAAATCAATCCCGGCACAGAACAAGGTGCACAGAACTAACAGCGTAGTCATCCTCAGCTACATACACAGAGGAGCATGAAGTCCTCTGGAAAAAAGAAAAAAAGAAAGAAAAAAAAAAAACGAAGAAACCATATATATACACAACCAAAAACAAGAAGCCAACAGTCTTCCCATCAACCTTGGATGTCAGCTGCCTGCTCATTGCACAGATCGTTTAGGCATGAGGCCATTAGCAGAAGTGCAAAGCCAATGGGTCAGACACCCATTCAATCTGCTCTGGGATCAGGGAGACATGATGGGACAGCTCGTGTGCCAGCACTGCTAGGCAAGTAGCATCTCACCAAACTGAACACCGTCAAGGATGAAAAGACTGCCTAGGTGGACAAAAGGGGAGAGTCATGAATGTTGTTTACCTAACCACAAGATGTGTGGAAAACTGGATAGACCACCCAGATCTAGAGGTAGTGGTCAGTAGTTGAAATTGCGTATTGTGGAAGGTTAACTGCAACATTCTTCAGGGGTCAATACTGGGATCAATACTATCTGACATTTTCATTAGCAACCTGGATGATTCTTGGAGATACTTAGAGCCTGACTAGACAAGGCTGCTTAGAGCCTTGTCCAATTCTGAACTTGGACACAGAGCCGGGGGGTTGGACCAGAAAACCTTCAATCAAGGGTCCCTTCTAACCTCAGTTATTCTATAACTCTACATTTGGCCCCAGAACACTGACGCTTCGGTCTTTGCCTCTCAGGTTGCTGATCCTATACTTAAAGGCATGGAAAAGTATCCATATTACTCCAAATTAGAAGAGTTTCAAACATGGCATATGGGATGAAGAATGAGATAGTGCAGGCACCACGTCAGGCACACAAAAATATTTATAGTTGCAGCAAGACTGTTTTGCTACTAGTCAACAACTGGTCTGGGCATTTATTGCTACATAGGTGCCGTGCCAGGCCACTGGCTCTCATGGCTATGGGTATTAGTTCTATATTATTCTTCATAAATGTTTGCTTAACTATTGTATTTTCAGACATTCAGAGGCTGAACGTGCCTACTAACCAAACCTTTTCAAGGGATTACGTAAACATCATTAAAAGCTTACATGAAATCTCTACAACCACTGAAATCCACAGTTTGCTAAGCCGGCAAGTAAGAAACCACTGATCCCTTACATATGTTCTCTTCTCCCCATTGAGCATGCTCAGTGCAGAACGCCATTTGGAGATAAGAAATTTTACTAAATGCCTTCTTAAAAAAATCTAACAGATCCAATCTCACCGTAAGGGAATAGTTAGCAGCTGAAACGTCCCAGAAATAAAATTCTGGCAAGTCCACTTTCATCACTTCTGTTCAAATCCAATACACACAAGCACACAGACAGACATAGGTTCTTCAGCATAGAGCTTTTTTGCAACATTGTCTGCCCCCCCAAAATCACTGTTTTATTATTTTAAGTAAGGTTTAAAATAGATTATAGGTTGGAGGAGTATGGTAGAGCATTTTCATTTCCAAACAATACTGTTAGTGACACCACCACATTATCAACACATTGCATTCAAGGCTTTGAGTTAACAGTTATTCAGCATCAAAAATAGATGTGTTCTTCCAATGTATATGCATTGAGAAAACTACACAGAACAAGTCAGAATCTCTGTGTTAGTTTTCGACAAGTGAAATAAATCTTTTAGCAGTCACAATTCATAACCAGCAGACATTTCTCTTAAGGTATGCCTCAAGGAAACTTGATGTACATCCAAACTTCTGCAAACTTGCTACTTTCGGTTGGATGCATCTTTCATTTTCCCTAAGACTGCAAATGATGTTCTGGGCAGGCTACAGCACGCCAGGGAAACTTAAAATAGAAAGCACTGTAGCTACTGATATTACAAATACATACTAATATATAGTGGTAACAGTAAGAGCAGCAACATGGTCCAGAACAGCAGAATGGTCAAATATTTTTATAGTTCTTGCAAACTGCTAAAGGCTCCCTAAAATCCAAGCAGAAGAAAGGGAATGGCAATTTAACAGTCTGAATCAGCAGAAAACAAATGAAATGAGTTGAGACAAATTCACAGCACAACTCTAGCCCTCAGGCTTCAACGTTACTAAATTTAGGAGTTTTACTGCAGAAAGCAGAGGTAAGAGCTACAGAAATGCTTTAGCAAGGTAACAGTTACAGAAGGAGTTTAGAGCAAGATCTGTATAATTTTCACCATGCTGTACAGGAAAAGGCATTCTCAATTAGCAGCTAGGACATCGCATATCCTGCCACTTGCATGAACAGGCAAAAGAACAAGCATGTTTTCCTGTAATAACAGGGCTTAGGGAAGAAGAGATCACAGAGGACAAACACAAAAAACAGATCTGCAGAGGAAAAAAAAAAGCTGGATTGAGCATGTCTACCTTTCAGACACCGAACGAGTGAAGCATATGAACCTTAATTTTAAGGTCTGCTTAAAAACATTAAATGTCAAATTTATCACAGCACACCAGTCAGAATTGTGTCCAAGTCTAAGGCAAAAATGTCATGTTTATTCTTGCCCCTGACTCCAGCCTAGACACTCCAGCTGTATCTATGGCTTGTTGTAGCATTTTAAAAGAAAAAACACACACACACGCTGACAGAGCAGTAGAAAGCATATCAGATTACAAACTTCAGAGACCAACCTCAGTGCATCACCAAAAAATAAGCAATTTAGTAGGCAATTTCAGGACAACAGAAACTCCAAAGCACATATTGAGAAATGCTTTCCTTAATCTTTCTAAGTAACTTTTTACTGGGTTAAAGGTAAGCAATACTTCATAGATTTTATAATAAGTCATTGAGCCTCATTTGGAAACCTAAAAGAAAAAAAAAATACGTACTTCAAAATCTTCATGGGAATGGTGACTAAGTCTTTAGATACGCGATTCCCAGGCAGGAGTCTGAGGCACCCAAGCATACAACCCATGTGGCAGTGTCATTCAAGCTCACAAGCCCTGCAGCACACTTGTCTGGGTGTCTCCTCCAAACTTCTGGGGGGAACGTCCACCATTGAGCTGGTGGCTCTTCTGCACATCAGATAGGGCCGCTGTGGGGACAGGCAGAGTCTCAACCCTTGACTGCAGTTTCCAGTGCATTGCTGCTGACAACAACGCAAGCATTAATTCGTATTTTTAAAAGAGAGAAAAGGCTCAGAAGGGAAACAATAAATAGCACCTGAATGTTGGAAAACTAAGAAACGACAATCTCAGTTTAGCCTACTCAGAGTGCTCTGCCATATAAAATGCTTAACTTCCAGGACCCTCTTTGCAAACTACATATACTCCAAAATAAAAGTATGTTCACTTTGCTATTACCAAGTGTTCAAATTTCAGGTCAAAAATGAAGCCAAGCTTCTTGCTGAAGACAGAAAAGATTGCTCCCAAAGGATAGCTATTTTCATCCCAAACAACACCTTTCAGTAGCAGCAATTTAGCCCTAGGGACAGTTAAAGTACAGTTCTTGCTCAGACCGGGACTAAACCATTCTTGAGTAATTCACCTTTACATAAGATTTGGCCCTGTCTGCCTGAAGCATCACGTTACTGAAGCTGGTTTGAAGTCATTTTAAATGGAACAACAACTGGTTTAAGTAAAGAAGTGGATCGCATTCAAACATTTTGATTTATTTTTCAGTCTTACCAGGAGAAAATAAGCCTACCATCAAAAGGTCACTGTGTTATAAACTGATCCATTGCATGACTCTTCTCATCAACACGATGACCAGTGTTCCCAGTGGGAATTCTCACATCTAAAGCACTCTGAAAATAAGTCTAGCTCATGGTTTGAGAAACTACACACTCAAAAGAAAAAACAGTTTCACATTTGGTAGAATAACATTGCATCTACAAGACAAAAGATCCACCCATGACCACCAAAAATTGTTAAAGTACAGTTTTCCTTGCACTTGTTTTCCAAGATGCAAAGATGCAGAAAATGGTCCCCTTTTAGTTTTTTGTGTCCATTCCATCCTCGTCACTTCCCTTCTTCCAAAATTGATATCGTTTCTTGTGTTGTGATTTTTATAAAGTCCTTAAAAGTTCTTTAGCTGTAACATAACAGGGAGCTTTCAGTACACTAACAGGAGACCACGACAGCAACA
The DNA here is from genome assembly GCF_028389875.1 of Rhea pennata. Classification (NCBI taxonomy): domain Eukaryota; kingdom Metazoa; phylum Chordata; class Aves; order Rheiformes; family Rheidae; genus Rhea; species Rhea pennata. The sequence continues at coordinate 6,093,187 of NC_084674.1, forward strand.
AATATGCAAGACAGTCTTTCTCCCAGAGGCTTACCACAGCACAAACAAGCCCCCAGCTGGATGCTCATGCATCGCCAGTGGACCCAAACACAAACCTTACCATTTAATCTTTACAACACTCGCTTTCAGCTTTTTGGGGGAAGACTCATTTAGGAGCTGCGGCCATAATTCAGCTATTCCAATCAAATACTCTCCCACAGATGTTCAATGTAGGTGGCCACAAACACTTTGGGCTTCTAGAGTCTTTCAGGAAAAACATAGCCAGTGCCCAAAGATGGTAGACTGGCTGTACCTGCAGGCTTAACAGTTTCACAGTTTCTTAACCACAATCATCTTCCTTTCTGAAAATTAGGCAGAATCCCAAGATGCACAAGCCCCCACATATCCCCAACTCCTTGAGTCAGGCTACATGTTTCTCTCTCCTTCCCCTATGTTCTTTAAATTGGTCTTTCTTTTTTTTCCCCTCCACAAGCTTAAGATGAGAAGCTGCAGATATATGAGCTGCACTCACGCATCCATATAGAAAATCTGCAGCCTGACAGGTTTGGGGCCAGAACTCAGAGTAGACGGCCTGGATTGCCCTTGGTCAATCTTAGGCAAGTATTGAGTACATCTCTTTTGTTCTCCCTAAATATAAGTGAAATTGGGACAGATGCCTGCAGGATGTATCCACAAAGTGCTCACTAAGAGCAGCTGATGAACAAACCCATTCCTCTGAAACATCAAAAGATAATCAGATGATTCAAGCAAATCAAGAGAAACACTTGGGAGGGGGTGGGGGGAGAAAGCTTTTAATGGAAAGCCTTTACCAGTCAAATTCTTTACTAAGCTCACAGGTACTCACACCTATCTCTGCTCGGACCACCACCAAGCTCTGAAATCATCTTCTTTTGACTTGCTATTTCTCAGAGAAGACAGAAACAGGGCAAGAAGAAAAACAGTTCTGAACAAAGCCATTTTTCCGTTGTGAGCTCAGTCCAATTATATTCCAGGTCTATCGGTCTAGGCATCTACTCTTCCACATGATTTAAAACGCACACACAAACACTGCACTGCAAGAAAATTATTACTTAATGGTAGGCCATATCTAAAATACTGTTACGTTCACTGGTGTTCCAATAGCATGTCAAGAGACGAAGCAACATTAGCAGTGAAGAGATTTTTCACATGCCATTGGTTGTATAAACCAAGAAAATTGCTGCTATTGTGCAGCAACTGAGCTTTCATATGAACTAATAATTTAACCATAAAAACATTAATCAGTTCTTTTCCACTACATTTTGCAGAAGCCCAGTTCTTAGATGCAAAGCCAGCTCTGCTTATATTTGATTACTGTTTCAGCAGTAAGGAAATAATGAATCATTTATGAACAGAAAAAAAAACCCAAGCAATTAAGCCATCACTCCCAATTCAGTTGGCAAGTTTTCCATTATTGTAGGATGGCAGCACGGTTAAATCAAGTCACCATGGCAGAATTCCTTCCCCTTCCAAAAGCTACTACAGGAAGGCTTTCACAACACCAATGTCATGAAGTACGGCTTTCATGTTTAATTCTAGGGATCCCACTACTAACCACAGGAGCAAGCAATTTGGAGTAAACAGGAGAAAAACCATAGGGAAATGTAAGCTACAAAGCGCACATTACAACTCGTTTAGGTCATGGCCACAAGGACTAGTGGAAAAGCAAGCACAGGATCCAAAGCACAGATAAGGACAGCTTCCCAAAATCCTCACACTTTCCATCTACAATGCCAACAAAGTCCCTGAGATAATGTAGGCTTGCATGGCCCTGAGACCAGTATTTATGATGATTACTACCCTTCTGTGTTTCTACACAGCTTGCTTGCCTCTCCTTTGCACCCTGAGTTAAGCAAACTCACAAAACAGGGTTCATTCCTGGTTTTCTGCTGTACAAACCACTGCAGAGTACAGAAACACAGCTGTAGTTCCTACAAACTGTAATTCTACAAACAGTCACGATCTGGTTATTAGCCATAAAGTTACAGAAAAGAAATTTCATTCAACATTCAATAGTACAGGCACAATGAAAAGACAGAGGGGAGCATAAAATGGTAGAGGACCTCATGTCTAAAGAGAAAGGGTGTAGCACGAGAAGCCTTCTTCTTCGGGAAAAAGGGGCATGAGAAAACACAAGACAGAGACGCAGAGAGGAAGTTGCTCAGAAACAGAGTCAACAGACAGGGAACGGTCCCCAAAGCAAAGTGAGACAGGACTCAGCACAGGTGGGAACCACAGCACGGGAAACGGAGAAGCCAGATACCAGGCTGGGAGGAAGGAATGGAAAAGACAGACAGGGCCAGAAAGGAAACAGCATGGAAGGCAAGATGAAGAGCATAGGGATGCTCTAGTGATAGTTGCTAGAAGGAAGGAAGGAGGAGCACTTATGTGGGTGTATGCGGAGAAAGACAGATGGGGCAAGAGAGGCATGTTTATGAGTCCAAGAAGGGCAACAGTAGCTCTTAGAGGAGAAAGTAAAACAACTATTGAAGAATTAGGAAAATAAACAGAACAAAACAAAAAGCCTTTGGGGTTTTTTGTTCTTAAGGAAATGTCAACACTAAGTGTTATTTAACTTAAAAATCTGTAAAGCAGGAATGGAAAAGACCTCTCCTATAAGGCATCTGGAGATCTATTGGATACAAACACCAAACTGCAATTAGAAGAGATGCCTGCTGTTGTCCAGGCACAAACAGCAGTCCCTGCTCTACAGAAAACAGAGTCAGGCCAAACTCTTGGATGCATAAATCAAGCACAGCTTCACTGAGGGTACAAGGTTTTGTGAGAGGCACAAGGCACACTGAGCAACCTCCAGCAGCACTGGCAAGAAGAAACAACTCTACCCCTGCTCCCTCCAAGAAAAAAAATCTACAAAGAAGAAAAAAAAAAAAAAAAAAAAAAAAAAAGCAAAAAGCACCCCAACACCTGACTTGGTCCCTCTCTCCCTCCCAGCACCCTCCGGAACGGCATTCCACACGCATAACATCCCACTGCATAAGCAGCTGCGCTTAAATTCCACGCTACAAGGAAAAATAAATTATGAAAGGTATCTGGGATGCTTGCAGATTTGCTTTATTATTCACAGCATAAGTTATATTTGCCTCCGCAGTTATTCCTCAGGACTCTGCCCAGATGTGAACTGAAACTAGTTAAGTAATAGTACAGTTCACCCTTGATGATGCAGAGTTTCTAATGAGGGACTTCCCAACCAAATAATACTCAGACTTTGAGTAATAATTATTCATACATACTATAAATAAACACAGTTCCTAATACTTTTAATATAGTCCTCAACCACCACGTACCAAAGCCTACTAGGACTTCGAGACAATTTCCACAAAAAAAGAAAAAAAAAAGTTCTCCTGAGATATTTACACTAAAAAAAACCCCATACATTGTTTTCCACAGTAATACAGGAGTTAAGCAAGCTGGCCTAACTTAAAATGGACTTACTGGACATCTGCTTTACTATGGTTTTCTTCTTTCACATTAAGTCAAAAAAAGTGATGAAGGAAAAAAAAAAAAACACACACTTACTCCACTAATTTACTCCACTATATGTATTTGACAGAAATAAATTAAGTGTTTAAATGTGTGGTAGTTTTCTCCATCTGCATTAAAAGTTAGAAGTAATTCAATAAATGTCAAAGAAACCAGACTTGCTTCTGCAAATTAGGACAGAGAGAGTACATTTGATTATTAGTCCTATTTTACTACACACCATTGATCAGTAGTGGATATTTTACCCTCTGCTTAGGACAGAATGCTTTCTCCCTGTCTGAAAACAGACTATTTACGCAAGTCACATGACTCAAGCTTTTTATATAAATTTTTTTCATATATAAATGTATTACCTTTTTTGTTACACACATTGATGTATACACCCGTTTATCTAACTGGTAAGGTAATTATTTGATTATACTACCACGACATCCAGGGACAGCTGCTGTCAGGCAGCATCTTATACAGGTTCTTACACATCTTATCCAGAAAGCGCTGGACAAGTAGCAAAGATGACTGTTCATGTCCCAGAAGTCTTAGAATAAAAGATGAACAACATAAGCAGCATAGGAGGAGAAACTTGTGTCAAGAGACAGCAATGGTCTCTTTGTAAAAGACACCTATCAATGGGTTTTGTTGGCCTTAATAATAAAGAAACAATCCATTTCTACTATGGATCTCCTCTTCCCTTACGCTAAACTAAAGTTAGTGGTAAATTCACTTTGCTGTGACAAGACCAATAGGCAGAAGCTTTTACTTTAAGCAGCTGTGTAGGTGGTGGTTTTCCTCTCCTCCTCCCCAGACTCTCCTTGGCAGAGCCTTCCCCTCCGTTTTCTACGAGCGAAGCTGATCTTGCCTAATGCTTTCTGCTTTAACACTTCCTGTAGCAGCATCTCAAGCTCTTCGGTTACCTGGCAATTACATTTCTCTGCTGTCAAGCTGAGCTTCTTGAAGAAGACATAGACCGATAGAAGAATGAGTTAATAATATTGAAGAGGTGCTCTTAGTAGGAACAAAAAACAACCCAAAGAAACTGAACAGATGGGGGCAGAAAAAGGCAGCAATAGAAAAGCAAGCTAGGTAAACAGAGGCAGCGAGAGGCACCTGCTCCAAGAGCTTGGCTGAGATGACTCACCTGGTTCTCCATCCCTCACTCAGCTCAGGCTCAGAGGGAAGTGCTACACATAAGGAACCAAGGGTGGAGCGGACAGCACATTTCCTGAGCAATCACAGGAGTAATAAGCAGCCTGTTCGTCCACCCCGTGAAAATTATAGGAACATAGGCTGTTCAAACATACGCAGCATGCAAAAATGCTCTGAAAGGTGCTCCATCATCCCTGGGCTGCCAGGAGGTTGGCAACAGCCAGAGGTGGCAGCATACACTGGAGGGATATTACAGAGATCCACTAAGCAAAATAAATAAATAAAAACTTTTAAAAAGTTCTTTTGTGCCACTGAGTCGTGACACCAGTTCACTGCCAATCTCTCAGTTTACAGTATGGTTCGTTAATAACACCATTATAAAAAGCTCATGAGGATAACGATCATGAAACAACGCTCTGCAGGACAAGCATGCAGCAAAGCTTCAGGAGGGAGAAGCATGTAACAGACAAATCTGGAACAGTGACTTCACAGGAGAGAAGGGTAGAAGGCAAAGAGCACATACGAAGTCATGGCAGTTAACTTTAACTTTATGAACAGAGACCCCTCAAGGATGAAAGAGCCACACCAGATGAGGAGTCTGGTGGAACAGGCTATCTGGAGAGAGAACTGCTGCATTCTGAAGGGTAAGGATATATTTATCATACTTCATTTCAAAAAAGAAAGAGTGGGAAACAGAGAGCCTGAAGGAAGGGAAGAGTTCCCTTGTGACTACAAGAGACTGAAGGGTTTTCTCCTACTGCTTTTAGGGATGCCATCCCACTTATTTTATATAAGAAGGACCAAATGCACATGCACAGCAAAGAGATGGTGAAGACAGAGCAAGGAGACGAAGAGGAAACTCACCTTGGTATCAGTTGCCAACCAATTCCTCACGTCTGAGATAAGAGAATGCAATGGAGATGGAGCATTGGGAGTCTCATGTACCCAACTGATACCTTCATACTCTGTGCCATTCATCTTTCTCATCCTCTTTTCATCGTCATAATAGAGCTATTACCTAGAGTGATTCTAATCATATTTAATTAGTGTATGTTGTATGCAAGACATCCATAATCTTCAAAGTAACTTCCAAATACAAGCTCCAGCAGAAGAGATTTCCCCCTCTGCTCAAGGTATTTGGCAACAGGATAGTGACAGACATCCCACCAAGTGGCCTTTTTGTTTCCACTCCCTAAGGCAGCACAACCCTATGAATCAAAGATTAATTTCACACCCACCTGGGATGAATGAGTTTTCTTAAATGTTTATGACATGCTAAAGAAGAAATCAGCAAGGGGAACATATGATTCACTAAGTATTTGCTAATCTAGAGCTGATCTTCATAAATTATTAAATTTGTGTCAAGTTTCAGAATCATTCAGATTTCAACACTCATTTCAGACCCACAGCATACTATCATTACAGCTGACCACAGTGCTGTAAGGATAAAGCAGATGCATGGTAACCTTCTCCAGGACATAGAAAATACCAAGTCACTCAGATCAATCAGAAATAAAAGTCAACCTTAAACAATAACATAGTCACCAATTAAGACTTTTTCCTGAACTCTTAAAATCCCTGCTCTGTTCAGTTAGATGTATATAACAGTACTAATTTAGCAGATTAAAAATCTGCCTTTTTTTTTCCCCTCCGAATCACCAAAATTCTCAGGTTTCCAGAGGGTCCATATTGTGTTTTCCCATCTCATGTATCTCAAAGATATTTGTACAAGAACAGGTAATGCCGATACTACAACTGAACAGATAAACAGTCTCTCTTGTAGTTCTTTAAAATCATTCTTTTAAATTAAGCATAAGAATACAGAAAACCCCAAATTTTCCTTGCCCTCCCAATACTCCTACCCCTTATTTCAAATGGGGAAGTCGTACAGAACTTCAGGGATTTGTTTGGGGGAAGCCACAGCTGGGGATACCAACAGCTTGCATGCCAAATTAGCAAAAAATCAAAACTGCCACTGCAGATGACACCATCAATTCTACAGCCCTTCACAATAGCTATCACCAAGCACACTAAAGGAATTTATAAAAGCCAAGTAGCGGGAAAGCTTATTTCCTATATTCACAGCACAACAACTTGCTGGAGCCCAAAGCATGGAGGATTGCACTCTCTCTGTAAAGCAGGTTCTCTCTTGCCTTAAAGCTATCATTTTAGTAAAAATCATCCAGCCCTGCCAGATCCACAGCATCAATGTAATGGTAGTGATTTTTGAAAGGAGGGTTATACCAGATGTGAAAGGTTCTTTTCATTCAAGTCTTTGCCTCCCTGCCTACCCCCTCCCCTTTTTTTTCTGGTAAATAAGGCAAACTACTTCTCATCATTGGCAGCACAAGTTTTTATTCAACAAAGAGTAATTGACAGAAAAGCGTAACAGTTTGGTAATCAATGAGATAATCACGATTAACTATGGTTAATAACTACACTTCCACATCCTGTAAAAGCTCTGCTCCATAACAAACAGAACAGAAACTGTATTTAAAAAAAAGAAAAAAAAAGGTTATGCTTGCCTAACTCAGGAGAGCACTTTGTTCCTTTTCGTGGGAAAAAACTCACATAATTCAGGTCCATTCAAACAAATAAATGCTACAGACAACTTCTGGGGCTCTGAAGACTTCATGCCAGGAGAAAGGAGCTTGCACCTTCTGCTAGGGCATGGACTCCCTCCCTGCCAGGTAAATCCTGCACCAGGCAGGAGCTGCAGAAGAGCTGGAGGACTCTCAGAACAGCATCATTTGAATCGACCAACAGAAAAATAAGTAGATTGATCTGTTATTCCCATTCTTGCCAGCAAGTGTTGCTGTTTACCAAGGGAATGGCAAAAAAATGATGAAACAAGAATGAGAAAAGAAAAATATTGTTCAATTTCCTTCTTGTGTTTGTATCCAAATCTTTCTACGCAGAACTCTGATTCATTGGTTGAAACTCACTGTGGCTTCAGAAAAGCATGCTTTTGATAGTGCCCGAAAACAGAAGGCCTGCAGATTATTTCCTGCAAAAAAATGAACATGCATTATGATCTTCTGCAGTGTAGATAAGCACATTGCAAATGCCCAAGGAGAAAATTTGTGTGGGGAGATAACTCTACAAACTATTCTTAGTAACAGACTTCTGCATTTGTTAAGCTCACTCCTGCTGGCACTGCACAGAAAACGCATCTTTCCTAACATGTGTCCTAAATGTTAGGGAAAAGATACTATTTTAAATTCTATTCTATGCAACTTGAAACATCTCTGAGAACTCAAGCAGGTATTTTCACAGTATATTCTTGTATTAAAATCACCACTTCCACAGCCAAAAGGAAAACTGCACACCAAGTTAACTACAGGCTGTCTCTCCAGGTGCAGAAGAGCAATACAGCCTACAGCAGCAGTCCCAGGAACAGGGCTCATATCCAGCACTGGACATAGGCACAGGCACATGACAGTTAAAAGCACATCAAAAATGCACAGCAAAGGCAGATCTCCTGCAGAAACAGGCCACACAGTGTCACAGACCAACAGAAGGTTGAAAACCATGGCTTTAAAAGGGGTTTTCTGTCGGACAAATACCCTCTCCCAGGCTGAATCAGGTACTGGTGTTTAATAAAACACTTAAAACACTTCCTTCATTTTCAGTATATGACCAAATTCCATTTCTTGACCTCCTCATGCAGGTAACAAGACTCTCAGAAAAGCCACAAATACTTTAGAGATTTGTAGAGTAAAGTAATATGGCACAAGCCTCAGAAATATCTAGTTATACAGTAGCAAACAAGATGGGAAACTTGATCTGACTTTCCTGAGACACAAACTGAAATAGCAGAGCATTCGCCCCAGTTTTGTATTTTAATAGATCATTTTGCTGTTCAACTTCGCTACTTCTTTCAGCTGCCATACTTCAACATGAAAAACCATTTTGGGTAGGTTAAAAGTGCATTACCAACTCTTTTTCATTCTAACATCAGCTGTTTTTCAAGGTTCTCCTGTACCATTTCTTCTTGGACACCACTAGAAGTTGGGCAGAAAGTCTCAGATGCATCTTCAGTACCTCACGACTAAGTTAGACCAAGCAGAAAACCCAGAAAAGTGCATTCTTCCTAACAAAGCTTCCTCAGAGTTATGCCTCTACTGTACCAAACTGAACTAGAAGCCTGGACGTAATTACAAATAAGTGCTACTAACAGAGTACTGTCAAATGAGTAAGAGCATCCACACTGTCCTCAACTGAATCCTAGTGGAAAAAAAAATGTAACAGTGAGCAGAGCAGAATCTCACCTCTAAACTCATACCTGAAACCTCATCCAATGCCTCGAAGTAGGATGGCTGTTTAAAGTCATCACCACACTGAGAATAACTGGGACCTTTGTTTGTAGCCACCACAGATGAGAGGTGAAAGACTGAACAGATTTGAGGGGAAGAACTTCACTTGGCTGTCGTAGCCTGCAAGCTGCAGAGACTCAAAGCCATTTCCTAGCTAGTTAAGCAGCATTAGTCTGTATCGCTCACAACAGGCGTAAGAGCAAGGAGGAGGAGGCTTTTATGAGTCACATTCTGGTACCCACTTTGAAATATGGCCCCCACTTTAATCAGCTTCAAATATATATATATATATATATATATATATATATATATATATATATATATATATATATATATATATATATAAGTTGATGGTACAGACAGGGCACCAAAAGTAGTCATTAAAAAAAAGAAAAAGTATCTTTCCTGCTAACTCATCCTCATGGCAACAGTCAGAAATACCCTTCCGTAACCCGTATGTGTCAACAAGCTTTGTTACAGCGCAGAATGTTTGGTATAACAGTTATTTCACAAGCCTCTGGCGGGACTGTAAATTCTGGCAATGTCAAATACATTTCCTTTTATTACAAAACCCATTTTGAAGCCATCTGAAATCCTTCTCTTTTGTAACTTAGCACTTTTATATTTAGAATATTACTCAGATTACGGACTTTTTTTTCTTCCTGACACTGCAGAAACAGGTAAGAGAAAAGGCAGGAGCACTGCTACAAGCTAACAGGCAACTTTTCAAATAATAGAAAAGGTTAAGTTCTTAGAGAACAGGACTGTCGCCCTGAAGTTAGAGGCTTGAATTGTGACCTTCTGCTGAAATACTGTTTCTCATTGCTCCCTTCTGTAAAACGGAGATGCTGTCCCTTGCCAAGCTTAACTGCAGCTGTGACACAGAGTTTGCTTCAGACTGCAAAGGGTCAGGGTGCTTGGGGGCAGGGGGAGGGCTCAAAGGTGCTGGAGTAACACACAGTGGATCTGCACTCATGTTTTCAAAAGGAAGCTTAAACAAAGCTCCTAAGCCTCTACTCCCAAGCCTTTAATAAAGGTTACACTCTCAAAGTCTGAGCAAGACTCAAAAATATCATGTCCTCCTACAAAGCTTTTTTACCCACTCAGGTGGGCTACCCACCTGTGTAACTCCCTGCTTGCTCTCTGCTAAAAGTGTCAACCCCATCCATTTATCCCTCAGGTAAACTGAGGAAAGCAGGACACATCTACAAGGTATTTTGTCCCTGAAGGGCAAATAGACTTTTAGAAGTGTTGGACTAAACTGTTTTAACATGTACAGTGAAGTACATAGAAGTGGATTTTGTGAGTCAAAATATGACTAAATTGATAGAAGTACAGATTTTGGTTAATCTGACAACTCAAGTTACACATCAAAGAATAAAGAAGCCTGCTAGTATATGCAAAGAGGAACACTACGGGCAAGCTTGGCATAAGAGGACTCTAAACTAAACAAGTGAGCATGACCAGCAAAATGACTGGCACTCCATCCAAAGCAAGGCATCGTGTAGTTCTTTCATACAGATTTTGATTTCTTTGAATGAGTTCTCCCAACTAAGATGAGCTTTTCTCATCAGTTCTGGGTTAACTGGCTCTACTCACAAAAGATATTCAAGCTTTTTATTTCCTGACTACAATCTGCTCTGCACTAGGACTAATATCAAGGACCATCTAAATTGCTCAGTACAAGTAAACTGGAGGAGGGTTGCAGATGAGTTCCCAGATTTTCACACAGAGTTTTTTCCAGCACTGTTCCAATAGTTTCTTAAAATTATGGCAGTAGAACAGAATGTGAAGCAGGGTGGCATGGTGCTGCCAACACATCAAGCATTTGCAATGATTCATTAGCCCAGGCTTGATGAGCTGCTCCCAGTTTTGAAATAACTGCAGAAAGAAGGAACCAGACCCCAGATCTGCCAAAGCTCAGCCAATCAGTACCCAAATTCCAGGTGCTGGGCAAATGGACAGAAAAAGCAGATTGATGGTCCATCCAGCTCAGTACCCTACCTCCAATAGCAGCGACGTGATACGGAGAAGCACACAAGCCTGGCCACTGCCCAAGCTCCATTCCCCCTGTACTCCACTCCTCCAGCATCCCTAGTCATCAGACTATGGATGTAGCAACCATTGTCCAGTTCCCGTTAGCGTCTGTTTTCTCCATGAAATGACCTAATCCCTTTTTGAACCTGCTAATACCACCTATCTCCACAGCCTCCTGTGGCAACTAAATCCAGAAGTTAACTATTTGCTTCAACTGACTTCTCTTCCTGCCAACCTGTATTGTTGCATTGCATTTATTCAATTTTGTTTTAATATAGGTAGGTATCTTGTCAAAGATAGAAAGTATGCTTGATTCCATTAACCACAGAACAAGCCACCTGAGCAACCATTGGTTAGGCACAATTTTAATGTTTCAGTATTTGTATTCAGTCATAATCTAACTTCTTGATGTACTTTCTCTGAATGAAAACACTATCATAATTCTATAATTTTTGAACCTTAGTTTGTCTGTTTTTCCTACTAAACCTTTTTCCATGCTTTCATCCTCCCTTTCCTTAGGGGAAGGGTCTTCAGAAAATTGCATCAGATACAAAAGTATATAAAGTATAACTTAGTCTGCTATAGCAATTTCCAGATGGTCTCCAACCATATGCACTCATATGCTCACTAAGAATTTTCCAATAAGGAAAGAATAAATGGAAGACGGGATTTCCAAAGAAAGGTTAGTGCCTCGCAAGTTACAATATTTCATCTTTTCTAATAAAAATCATGCACACTTGGATCTAATCCACAGAGATACCAAGTACTCCCAGTGACTTCGCCCTTGCCTCTAACTCAAACAGCTTTTGTACGGAAAGAGGGCCACGTCACAAGCAGGTATTCAGACTGTTGGCATATTTTACTGGAATCATTTGCCTGAAAATCCAGCCATTATTACATGCAGCATCTGGAGCAAGCATCTCTATTTTAACTATACCTCTTCTTTTCCAAGTAATCATTTTCCCTCCATTACCAGGTATTTGGCAAAACAAACAGAAAAATGTGAATTAGGATTGAGAATTACAGAACAGACCTTAGTCTGCCTATCAGAACAACAGCACTTTTTTCCTATTGAATCCTCAGATTGTGTGTTGCACAGTACAAACAATGTAATTATATCCAAGCAAGTCTATCCTCTTTGGAAAAGAGGCCCCTGTATAGCAACATCAAGTAACTCATATGAGGATGGCCTGGAAAATTGGGAGATAGATCTCCAGGTCTCCATACATAGATCAAAAGCCTCAGTAAAGCCATTTTTCTTCTATTTTCATTTTAATAGGTTTGGTCACTTCTGCAAAGGCACTAATCCCTTGTCATACCACATCTTAACTGAGACCCCACAGCTGTCCCAGGATCTGCTGCCATCAGTCTCTGGGCCTCAGTGAGTCGCCACCAACTGCACAGCAGAACAGACCTGGGAGCCAGAACCACAAGCTCCTGAGATTTGAGAAGAAATGCTACAAGCTGATTACCAGCTTTAGTAGAGTCAAGACTTTATCCACAGATTTTGTTAATTCAAAAATGCCTGTGCAGCTTCTGAGATCTCAGTCCGCTAAACTGCTATATGCAGTGTTGCACATAAGTGGACAGATGTGATTCTGCAGCATTTACAAATGAGATTATCGCAAACACCACACACAAGAACATTAACTCACCAGATTATCTCTGGAGAGAACTGCTCTCCCAAAGCAGGAGCTGGAGGAGGAATTATGTGACTCAACAAAACTGTGGGGCTACTTCAAATGTAAGGGCTTAAAAAAAATAAAAAAAAGCATAACATAAGCGTATTAGTGAAAGAGATGTCAGGTAAATGTATCTGAAGAAACACAAGGAGCATTCAATGGTCTGAGAGGGAGCAAACCATGAGACAAGGACAACAACCGTCCTAAAAAGCACAAGAGAGCCAATGCAGGAAGGGATGTGTTTAACACCAGGAGTCAAGACAGAAAGAGAAGGTAGCACGTAAGGAAGCCTTCTGCCTTCTTTTCTGACTTGCTGCTTTGGGATACACATTACACCAAACCTTCCACAGCAGCACATCAGAGCCCTGCAGCTAAGGCTCCTAATCAGGTCTCCATCTGCAGTTCCCCTTACTCAGGGGACCCAAGGAAATGCCACTTTTCTCCAAAACCATCTACTCGGTGCTTTCTCACATTTATGAAGGAAGGTCCTTACACACAAGTCCAGAGTAAGCTTACAATCCTCTCCCCAAGTTTGTCTCAAAAACACTTTCCTGGGCAGGATGCTGCCAAGATTGACAACAGCGAGGCAATCAGTGAGCTAGGACACCTTCCTGCCATGCTGACAGCACTGCCTGTTTCCTTTCTGCCTGTTACCATCTGCTTCTCACATCTTATTCTCAGATTGCGGACTTGCTGTGAAACAGCCTCCCTCCATGCTTTATGTTAATACAGCACCCAGCAGCACAGGATGCTGGTTCCCGAGTAAGAATCCTAACTGCTACAGTAGAATAAATAACAGCATGCAGAGAAAAAGCTGTTTATAGAGGGCTTTGTTGTTGAAGCTTCCCAGATACACCCCTGGAAAAATAACATTGCATTTCCTAAAAATTTCCCTAAAGTGTGCCAAATTCAGAGGAAATTTCTTGAACTAGCAAAGCTCCAAACTACCCAGTATCAAAGTCCCAGGTCTATGCGCAAAGCCATCGAGAAGAAGCGAGGTTTAGATTCAGGCTAACTACTCTAGATGAAAACACAGGCTCTGACATAATGTAATAGCTATTTTGGCACAACTTTTGAGGAGCATGAGTAAGCAGCCTCTCCTAATTGTTGTGCAGATCCTTGAGTGGGTGGCAACTGCATAATAGCTTCATGTTGTCTTCTGAAAGTTAACACAGATGTGAACCCTGTCAAACTAGTCCACAACTTTTCTCAGTGTGTAGCCACTGCTGGTATTTAATCCTGCTTCATCCATTATACGTATTTTTCAATCTTTCATAGAAAATTAACATAGGATGACTTTGACACTGCAGCTGCAGTCAATGCAAGTGATTTCAGGTATTGATGGTGGCAGAAGGGCTCAAAGAGGCAATCAAAATACCACGGTTCAACAAACTGCCATCCATCGGCTGAGCAGCGACAGCAGCCACGTTTGCCGTTAGACCATAGCAAATGTGCACTAACACAGCTCAAGTCTACGGTGAAAGAGGTTTGTGTTAACCTACACTACATCGTATTTGCTATGAACTAGGACTTTGCACACAGATAACTACTGCAGCATAGCTGACATCAGTCAGTTGTTACACAGAATTAACTGAACAATGAGTGAGCTGTAAGATTATTAGCTCAGTGAACCTTTTTATTTGGGACATGGTTGCTAGGAAATATGCATAAAGCTCAAGGAGAGAGTCCTGTCAGGTTGTCAGACAGCTGGCATTACTGCTCATTCATTTGAGAGATTCAATGTTTTTAAAAATATATATAGAGAAAGTCATCAAATTTAACTCATTGGTAAAGATGCCATTGAATGCATACATGAAAAATGTCATGCTTCCTACTAGGATGTTGCTTTTAAGACAGCTAGATTCAGCTGCATACAGAAAACCAACCACTGACCAGCCAGCATAAAACTCACACATCACTGCGCCTTGTTTTTAAGGAGATCAGCAGCACACTTTCATGTCCCATCTCATGCAGTATAACTGCTGGCTGCTGCAGAAGCTTTCCCACAACCTTAGGTCTCAACAAGGCCCTTGCAAATGCACGGCCACAGCGCAAATCAGCTCTGCAAGCTGATCCGATGGAAAACATTTGTTTTAAGCGTGCGCGCTACTTTTCCATTCAATCAGAGAGATCAACCAGCTCTCCCTGCAGCCAGGTGACAGCCAGCTCTTACACAAGGGAGGCTGTAGGACAGCATGACTTCAAGCACAGCTGGGCAAGGCCACATCTTCCAGCAGCAACCCGCGGCTAGAAGAGGTTTGGTGCAGAACAAAACCACACCCCAAGCAGTGCACAGGCCTTGTGACAGCACTTGTAAGGTGAGCTTTTACCCCACATTACTGCCTTGGAAATAAAATTGTTACATAATTGGTGAAGAGGCTGTTTTCTCCTTAAATCAATCTAATGTCAGTAAAGGTGAAGACTGACTCCATGTATCTATGATACATAGGAGATGGCTTGGGAGCACGGGGCGTCAAGCATCTTGCACCTTTACTCCTGAAATTTAGTGGGACACACAGTAGCAACAAATCAGTAAAAGTCATTTTAATATGAAAACGTATGTCACAGGGCTAAAAAATGAAGAACAACGCTGCCCTGCAAATGCTGCCAAGTTCACGTTACTGAATTGGCATTCTTATACTCTCGCCCATACCTAGGTCAAAAAAAAGATGCATAAACAACATTCTATACCTCTGATGGTCACAAGAGGGCAAAGCTGTCTCTTACCTCTGTGGTCACTCAAGACCTCTGGGCAGCAGAAAGCAGTGCAGTTTTCTAGTCCATCTGAGGAGGCCTGTACCTTATACCCAAGGACAACTCAAAGATCTCTGAATCCTTAGGGAAGCTCCACACTAGGACATTTCCCTCCGAAGCACGAGGCTGCAGCCTAAAATGAAGGGTTTTGGCAGTAGCAGCCACCTGCTGTTAGTGCTTGCTTTCCCAAGCTTCTCCCTCAGGAATATGTGCAATAAGCCTGATGCTTTCTGGGGAAAATTAAATCTACTTTGTGTAGTAGCTCTGCCCATGCAGAGGAGAGAGGTAGTAGCATGCAGCTATACTCCACTGCTGGGAGTAGTTAAATGATCCTCTTGCCAGAAAAGTTGGGGACCACTTTTCTTCACAACAGTAAAGGCCATGGTAGAAGGTAAAATAAAGGCACAGCAGGAAGAAGGTTAATATATATTAGAAAGGTCAGGTCAATTTCTGTGAAGCAACTCTGCTGCCTGCAGATATAATTCTTCTTCCACATACCATCCTTCAGTGTCCCTCTCCAACAGTAAACGCAGGGGAAAATGCAAGAGCCTGGATTCAATCTTAAGCTGTAATGAAGAAGGGGATCTCAGTTACCAGTCTGCATCACCCAGGTGAATCAGGTGCCCCTCCACCTTCATATACATTTTTTTGCCATCACTGTGAAGACCTTCCACTTTCTGGCAACTGGGCTGATCCTCAGCCAAGCATCCAGATTTCAGAAAAAGCTCTACAATAAGCCTGAATGCAACGACAAAAATTCCAGATTCATCACTAACTCCCAAACTCCTTTGCTATGCAAATATAGAGGCAGAACAGTTCCTTCAAAATGTTTTTAAGAACTGAGCAGCTAGCACAACTTCTTGTCTACTGCATATAATCGAATTCCTGCACTATCCTGTTTCAATTTCTCATTACTGAACATCTTTAATGTTTTAATTCACACAATATTAGATTTGCTGCAATAAACTAGCACATTCTGAACTCCAGAATGAGCTAGAAATTAATTACTAAACCAGAGTTTTAAATCAGAGTAAAACTCTATTAAATGCCTAAAGCAATGCTAAAGTTGACAGCTTAATTGCCAGTAAGCACTGCAGAGTTAAACTGCCCCAACAGCTTTATTCATAAAGCAGCACACACAGTGCGAACAAGACCTCCCAAGATCCCACGTTTTACCCCGAGTATGGAAGACGAGACTGCCTTTCACCTGCCACCTGGCTAGTTCTACCTGTTAAGAGTCCTCTTTAGCAGGAATAACCCACCTGTATTTTAGTGCAACAGCATACCTCCTCAAGTCACTAGATGGAGTGAAGACTGAAATGGCATCAAGGAAACGTAGGGAATCTCAGAAGCATAAGGGCAAAACAATGCTGCACTTGAGTGCCAGTACGCACATGCATTAATGTAGGTAAGCCCTATTCTCTCCTGCTCCCAAATCTTGCATTTTCAGTGAAACACTCAAATGGCATTTAAAGATGGCCTGGTAATCAAATGTCCAAACCTCTTCCCCTACCTGCTTCTGCTCATCTCCCCTATAAATACCACCAAGCCATAGATTACATGGCAGGAGGCAAACAAGGTTTGGGGTAAAAAAAGCACTCACACTGCATCTGCAGGGAGAGACAAAAAAAAATCTACCTTCAATATCTGTCAACATCTAGGTTTCAGTTAGTATTAGTTTTATCTCCAAAACATCTAGCAGCTACACCCTTATAACACTCCTGGGGAGAACAGATATCATGGCATTGCTTTACCAATCCAAATTACTCTCATTCACAAGGGAAAACACAGTTCAAAAGGACTGCATAAATGCAGACATCGTGGACACCGTAGACATCACCATAGACATCATCATCTGTAAACTTAAAAGTGAGAACCACCATTGACTCTGTTCTTAGGTTTCCTTGGAACACCCAGATGGCAACAGCTAATCAAGTTTCTCTCCAAGTCTCCCCGTTGCTCTGGGATAACGCCCTCAACTTTCTGTTCAGTTTCTCAATAGCTATTGGAAACACAAAAGGAACAAAAGCTGAAGTGATAAACATAGTTTATTTTTTCCATACTTGATATTTTGTTATTACCAGTCAACTACAGCTACTAAAACATGTCAGAGCTTGACAATACACAGAAATGAATGCTGCCACATAAAATACAAGTTGAAGACTGTGTAGTCAGCAGATGTTCATTTCTATGCTTAACAGTAAGAGAATCAAGTAAGACTGCTGTGGCATGGCATAAAACTGGACTCTTACTTACTGCTGTTAAAGATCCTTGTTTAATTGCTACACTTTATTTTATCCAGGACGCACCTCAAAGTATTCCAGTAAACTTATTTCTGCTAAAGAACATATCCTAAAAGATCTCCAGTTTGTTGGTCTTTGAAGTTGTCAAAAGCAATCCACAGAAAACCGAAAAGTAGTCCCATACAAACCGCATGCAGGAAAGCGCGTGCAGGATCAGTCCTGCTAAAGCTCAGCTACTCAATTCAATATGATACTTAGTTTAAAATAGCTTGGCAGAGATTCATTGTATACTGTCCCCACCAGCCCAGAAACAGTTGCGCATTACAAAAAGGCACTTTGTGTGCAGAGCATTGAGGAATAGACTCCAGAATTATCCCCGGAACATAAAATGGTCAAAGTTCACGTTTACTATTTTAAAAGTAATTTCAACTCATAACAGACAAGTTAGTGCTGGTGCATCAAAGGACTGGAATACTTTAGTCAACTGCCCCACAGAATTATTATACATGTTAAAGAGTTTGGATAACATCGTGAGTGATGAACATTTGTGAAACGCATTGCACAACCACGACCAAGGTGCAATTCTACAGCACACAACACATTCGCTGCACTGAGGAGCTTGCAAAGCGTTCAACAACATATCATTATATTAACCATCTTCATGACAGTGGGGAACGATCTAGCAAAGAACTGGTCCATGTCGTATGTGACCGAATCAAGAAGAGAAGGAAAAAGAGTTGGGTTTTGAGCCAAGACAGAAATAACACAGTAGTTGTCTACTTGATCTTTCACTATACCTATACAATTAATGACTTTTAGGACCAATCGCAAGAGTTTAGATTTGAAATGACAAAATTTAATTTCTCTTCTCTTATCTAGTAAAGCAAAGCTGAAATAGTGCAACCTTTTTTTTTTTTTTTTTTTTTTTTTTTGGGGGGGGGGGAGGGGGGAAAATCGAGCCAAATATGCACATTTTACCCTACGCTTTGGGCTACTATGACACAACAAAATATAGCTTTGAGTTATACAGCTATAAGTCGCTAACCAAAAAAAAAGATCAAAAAAAGAAAATAAAAAAAGAAAAAAATCAGTGTTTTTACTGTGAGGGTCATCAAACACCAGAACAGGTTGTCCAGATAGGTTATGGAGTCTCCATCTCTGGAGATACTTAAAATCTGGCTGGACACAGTCTTGGGGAACCTGCTGTAGCTGACTCTGCTTTGAACAGGAGGTTGGACAAGATGATGCCCAGAGGTCCCTTCCAACCCCAACTATTTTGTAATTTCACGTACGAGTTTTCTGAACCTTTATACCCAATTTGACAAACACAGCAGTTAGCTTTGAGAATATCATTTGGATTCAGAGAACTATTGTCACATAAAGCTCCTTTTTCGAACTAGTGGCACGAAGAGCTCACCATCACAGTAGGCACATGCATGCAATGCACACAAGCATTCAAGGAATCATTCTTAGCAATTTAAGCCTGTATAAGTCTAACTACTCATCTGCCAAATGTCTAAAACTTTCTAGTGCGAAGAACTTTATCTCTTCCCTTTGCTTCAGTCAAGAAAAACATGAGCCAACTCTCTCATCAGGACATCAGACACTAAATGGGCAGTTAGCATTTTGACAAAAAAAAAAAAAAAAAAAGCCCCCCCCCCGCAAACTGACTGATGGTGTACTTCCTGTCTTAAGCAGACTATAGTGAAATTTAGTTAGTTCTGTATCTCACATTAAAAAATCCCTCTAGAAAGAGATACATGCATAGTCTCTTTACTTTTTTTTTTTTTTTTTTAATATATATAGTATTATTTCAGTGAAAGAGGAAAATACTAGAATCACAATGTCAGGCTCAAAAGTACCTCAGATTAAACAGTCCTATATGTCAAACATATTTCTTCCAATCCAGAGTACTTAAACCACATGCTTAAGCTTATGTGCAAATACTCCTCAACAGCATGGTTCATGCACTTCAGGTTTGCTGGATCAGCGCTCCTCATGTTTGTTACAGCCTTAGGGCTGCAACAAGTTTAAACCTATGAGTACAAAACCAATGGAATTATTTAAAATTCTGAAATAAAGAATACATTGAAGTGTTTTGCTGAAATGAAATTCAGTCCAGGAAAACCTTCAAGCATATGTTTAACTTTAGCATGCATTTAAGTCTAATCACTTTCAAATGAGCATAGCCATAAAGCTGAATTCTGTCCTGAACTTAGAGTTTCCACTACACAGAGGACTTGGAGTAACAGCATTAGAGGAGGGGAAAAAAAAGAAAAAAGAAAAAAAAAAAAAACTATAGCAAGTATTGGCTCGGAAGAATGCTTTTGGAAGAAACTGTATATCATTTTAATTTTTATTTTACTTTTAAGACTTCAAAAAGCTTCAGTTGCTTCTAAAATTCCAGGGCATAGACCAGTATGTATTACCACCCTGAATTCTAATTCAAATTCTCATCTTCATCTAACAAGATGCCAGGAAATAGCAAAGAGCCTGTTGCCACAACCTTAGATTAAAGAAAAGGAAAAAAAAAAAAAAAAAATCAGTTAAATTATCCAGATGGTTTTCATTCCACAGAAAATACTGAATCAGCAGTTTGCACAGCATGGCATTCCCTAAATACACAAAATAATGAGAAAACAATACACAAGTGGAAAGTGCAAATGCTGAGCACATTATATTTTTGTTCCAGCAGAACTGCAATACAATCAATACAGTCTTGCAGTTCTAGAGCATCCTTCTTTCTGCTGCCAAGGGTGCTCTGCAACTGCACACAGTTCCAAAAAACTTCGCTTATTTTTCCAATGGCTCATATAGAAAGGAGGAATTACATTTTCCATCTCATAGCCCCCACAGCCAAGCAGTCATTGCATCATTAGGTGAAGCCAAATAGCACCACACTAAACATCCTTTCTGCTTTGGACAAGCCTGCACATAGCCAAATTCAGTGCTTACCAAATGAGAGCCCCACTCTGTAGTCTTGAATCAAGTAGTGGGAAATCGGTCTTAGACTAAATAGTAAGTATAGAATTGAATTTCTGATAGTTGTGAAAGTCATGCCACAAAAAATAAATCCCTTTAAAAGAGCATAATAAGGGCAGATAATGCAATTTTGGGCACTGCACTATTTTATAAACCCCACATTACTCAACACAAAGCTATGATAGATGGAAAACATGCATTGTATGACAGTACTAAAAAAATCATTCAAATCCACCAGCTGCAGAATTAGAAAACTGATCAGAAAGATCAGCAAGAGAAGAGCCATGGAAAATATCCCTGCAGTTACAGATGGATATTTATCCCTTTCACTCTGCACCTCACTAAAACGTTTCATAGCAACGGGGCAATAGTTAGACAGCAGCGGATGAGACTGGTAACCATACGAACCAGCACCATCCTCCTAAACTCATAACGCTCCTCATAAAAATGGAATGAAAAAACTAGTGAGCAAATCCAGTACTTAAATAAAGAGAAGCTGTAAGAAATCATGACAGTATTTCTTCTTCATATAATTTTTCCCCCTTCAGTACTGCTAGCTTTCCCAAGCCAAGTCTGTGTCCTCAAAATCATTTTGCTGAGTATAATTTTGCATCATATTGATGGCACATTGATTCTCTTATAGTCCCATAGAGAGCAGGACCTGTCATCATCTACGTGCCTCTTGTGCTGTGCCAAAAATAGCTGCCATCCACCGGCTGCAGGGGAGAAACTCTGGGCGTAAACATGATGGGGATTATCAGCTAACACCGTAACCACTATCGGAGGCCCTCCAGGTTACAGTTTACTGCAAGAGCTGCCTTTTTAATCCAGCCTCCTTTCATTAAGCTGATATGCAGTGCAACACTCGGCACAGCAGAAAAGCATTTGGGAGCACAAGATCATTGGACCTGTTCCTCCACAGGTCTATTTATAGCCTCAAGCAATGCTCCAAGGCAAAAGGCCAGATGATCAACAGTTGCAAACAGCAAGTTGCTAAAGACCCAGCTACCTAAAAAACACACACACACCAGGGTCAACGCACCAGAGATCGCTGCAGACCCTGACCAGCACAGCTCCAGTGTGGCCTGGAGCCAGGCTGCTCAGAGAGCAGAAATTTGGTCCTGCAGAGATTTTATTGTCCTACAAAGCCACCTCAGCACAACTCTTGCATGTACCTTCATTAAAAGGCTAAGTGAGAGATGATTAACAGTCTTCTCCACAAAAGCAGACTCTTTCAGAAAGGCAGCAAAATTACTGCCTACTCTTTCCAGGGATTTCTCCCAGCCAGCAGGACTGTGGTTATAAAGGTTCAGGTGGGTTTCCGTGGCTCACTCCCTTGGGAAATACCGGAAGGTTGCAAGGAAGATACACACACACACACACACACACACAAGAGCTTTCCAAATGGCATCTATTAACAGCTCAGCAGCGTTCAGCACCAGGCCTCCCCATGGAGCTGGCTAGCATGCTGTTTGCACTACAGATTTTCATTTCTTAGTACAGTGACCTTGCACTGTGAGGCAGCTCCACTACCTTGGTGATCCCTGAGCATGCAGATCCATTTAATGCATTTCTATATTACTTGATGTACTCAGAAAAACAGAAAGTCACTGCTGGCTTGGAGCATCTGTAGGGCTAACAGCTCCAGCAACACAGCTTTAGATAGTAAATACCACGAGCTGGAAACCAAATCATCATTTGCAGAATAGTTTTGCAATTAGACTGAAACTGAATTGTGCAACAAGCCAAATCAAAAAACAAGTTGATATGATACAGCCATCTTCTTGTTTTAAAATTATCCTCTGCCATACCCACTTTATTCCTTGAAACTAATCCACTTTCTACACAGATTTTAGCCTTTCTTGCTGTATCCATTTCACATTCCTGAAAAATCAAGCTCTCAAGTGATCTGTATTTGTCTTCTTTCTTTTAATATTCACCTTTGCCTGACAGTTTCTTCACCCAACACAGGTCCTTTGATCACCAGCACCATCAGGGTCAATATCACACTTCAACTTCCTTTCCCTTCTGCAGCCATTCAGGAACCTTTGGTTCCCTTAACCCTAAAGGCATTTTCCCTTAATCCAATTACCTGCCCCACAAATATCATCCCTCCTATTTCAGGCGGGTCTTGGATTTCATGCTGTGACCCCAATTACACAGTTCTGGACAGCTGCCTTTCTGAAACAGATGGTGCCGAAAGGATCTAATTTTGGAGCACATCTTCCTTACTTCCTGGTAGAGTTGTTCCATTCTGTATAAATAATTATATATTTATTTAATCATGACAAGAACCATTCCAGAAAAACACTCAACTCCTTTGTGTTACCAAGCTATTCCTGCCCTTACCAGTCCAGGGAATGGACTGATGAATATTATGGAAGAATATTACTAGCTTTTGCAAAAGAGCAGCTCAAAAAGCCCATACCTGAGTGATTTGGCACTCCAAAAGGCAATAGACATGTTGAACCCTGTATTTCAAGTCATGCAGAGACGGGACTTGAACCTCAAACTTCTAAGCCCCGAGTGAATTAAGTAGGGGTGAGGGGGATGTTGTACTACCTGCTGTTCCTCGGTTCTGCAAGAGTGGAAGTGTCTTTAGCACCTCGGTTTGAGAAAGCTTGAGTAACAGCTAACCTAGAGCAGACAACCAGCTCTTCAGTATTAAGCACTAGTCTCAGTCTCCAATATCCTCACCAGCTGGCTCAAGCGCTCCTCCCTGCTGCATGCCAGTTTTTACAAGTCATCGTTTTCCCCATGCAATCTGCGAGGAAACTTGGCACCTACCTCGGGGGGTTTTCAGTTCCACCAGGCAGTGCAAAATGAGACACTGCCAGGCTAACCTGAAGCTCCCCTGGGAACCTAGCCCTGCATGTTCAACAGGTTCAGGTAGGCGGACAAGCAGGCAAGCAGGACCAACGCATGAGGTCGCAAATGAAGCAGTCGCACAGCACCCTACTAACCCAAAATTCCTACCTCATTAGGCGTCAGCCTAACAAATGAAGGAGCAGCCTAGCTGGCAGACTTAGCATGCCTTCTCAAAAGGTGAAATAACGATTTATCGGATAGCAACCTTCATGTTACAACAAGAAAACAATCCCAGCATGTCTTCCTAACTGTGCCTGCATCTTCATTAAACAGCCTAACAGCTGGGATGCATCTTTAGCCTGGCCAAGTTTGGATAAAATTGCAAATATGTTGGTACAAATAAAAATTGCTAGACTGAGCAGAAGCCTAAATACAGTAGTTACAGCATCCCAGGGGACCCAGAGTATGGCCCCTGAACTCCTTTCAGTTAGGCTTCCAGTGCACAACCCAAAGTAATTTGGAATTTTTAACAGAAAAGAAAGGGGAAAAAGAAAAATCATATCCCTCCTCCCTGCTTCCGTATCTCAATATGATTCCAACTTCACTCTCTCAGGCTGCAACTGTTACGTATTCAGACTGAAGTTCACAAACAATAAAGGAGGAGGGGTTTGGTTTATTCCCTCTATCTCTGTATTCCTAGTCTGGCTCTCTAGTCACATATACCATGCAGGCTCACATCCCAAAAAAGCATTTCCAAAGTGATATTTCTTGCAAAATCTCTCCTCCCATACTCATATAAAACACAAAGAATCCTGAAAGGAAAAAAAATCCATGCATAAGACATGCTTCGCACACTTTAGGCTCTCCCACTTCAAAACCCTCAGTGATTCCTTTTTACCTCCACAGTACTACTGGGATTTCCCAGTGTGAAGCTCCAGGGTCTATAAACCCTCTCACCCATATTCCTGATCTCCTCCCTTCTGACAGCTTCTAAATCCTTCTTCTGTCTTCTCACCCTGAAACAGTTTCCAGCTGATTTAGCTCCATCCCAAGTTTTCTCAGTGGCCTTTTCCCCCCCTCTCCTCTCTAGAGGAAAATCACACTAATTCCTACTCCTTTATGTGTTCACACATGACAAGAGGATGGCTGGGAACGAGATTAGTACAGATGATTAACCTTCTCTTTCTCTCTTCTCTGACGCGTCCTTCATGCACAACATCCCAGCGGTTCCCGCTTCTTTCTCGTTACTTTTCTTAGATCTCAACATCTCCACTCTACTAGATTTCTACTACTTGCATAGCACTTCATGTCATTACAAGCTGTCAAAACAAGAAGGGGTATCTTAGCATCCTAGCATCCCAGGTAAGCTTTGAAAATATAGGATCTTTTACTGGCCTGATAGACACACACATTAAACTTGGTAAGCTTTCAATGTCAAAAACTGAGAAGTTGAGTAACACCCTTCCCTGTACCCAACACACTAACCTCCCCCACGTAAAGTCCTTTCCTCTCAGTTTTTATCATAAGTCAGGCATGTAATCCTTGCACATAGGGAAATGAAGCTTGGCTTTAATTTCTTTGGACAGACAGAAGCCTTCCTCATAAGCTGCCTCTTCTCTTCGCTCTTTACAGCCAATCCCACAACATGGTCTGAGACGGCCAGACTTCCCAGGACACTACTCGCGCTGCTCAAGTATAGGATATGTTTATGGTTGCTGCCCATCCTAAGCAGTGTATTTGGCAAGGTTTGTGCTCTCATTTTGTGCCAAAAACTGCAGCACAAATGGAGATAGAACGTACCTGTGAAACTAGATCACAGTTCTCCGAAAGGAATCAAGAAAGCACGAAGGCAGTTCCTCCAACAAATGTGAACTGCCACACTGCCTCAAATAGGACCTTTGCTGAAATATTATTGTGGAATAGTGGCTGCAGGATCAATGTCCAACTGCCTGCACCTGTATCTGTGATATTCTAGAGAAAAAGAAAAGGGGGTCTCAAGAGATATGTGTTTGTTCTTAATACAGAACACATGAAACAAGCTCGGTATATCTGCAAACATGCGTCTCATTAAATTGTGAAAGAATCTTCATGGGAAGAGATAAAAAAAGCTGTTTACTGTCAGAGACTGTTAATTACAATATTAAAACACTAGCCTGAACCCTGCATTAAGCTCATGTTCTGTTTTGCATAGCAGTACACATAGCAATCATCACAGCAAGCAGCTCTGTTGGCTCACGCTGGAAGAGGTAATTATATATGGTAGCAACACATTTTTGTCCTTCAACCTGCCAGTCCAGTTCAAACAGCAGCTGTTAGCAATAGGACGGGGGGGGGGTGTGTGTGTGGGGGGGGGAGTCGGGGAGTCTGCAGTGGTTTTCTACATAATTCCTTACCACTGAAGAAAATATATATATATATATATATAAAATGCCAGACCCCAGCTTGCATGTTTGGCAGAAAGTTGCTAACACAAACACGACAGAAGCCCTCGCAGCAGAGACGTTACCAGAAAATATGAGCTTGCTCTGAACACACTATTAGTGGTAAAAGTATTAGCTAGCAGTTGTATTCTGCAGCATCTAGCGAGATGCCCTCCTTATTAATTTTCACAATCGATTTCCTTGCCCCAGTGGTACCTATACCATCTTAGAAGAACATCCTCTTTCACCTTGGACACTTCTCATGCCCTCTTCAAAGTTCATGTTTTCCAGGGAAGCCCATAGACATCAATAAATAGAGCTTATATAAACATCATTATATGAACAGCATTTTATAATAGCCCACTAAGTCACAAGGCAAAATTCTGGCCACAGATCCCGGGACAGAGCCCTTACAAAAGGCATCGAAGAATTGCTAGCACCGATGTGCAGCCCAAAGGGCCTTGGCTTGTCCAACACCATAAAACACATGCACCTCCCACCACCTGCCTTCAAATTGAACATGATGCTCAAATCAACGGCCAATAGCTTTTAATAGCTGTTGCAGACCAAGTAACAACATTACTATGTTACGAATATGCAAAGGGAAAATTCTTTACCCTTTTCTTGTGCTGTTCCCCCCCAATATGAAATGCAATGTGAAGCTGGCTGCAAACTATTCTTTGTCCTGTTACAATTTTGCTGCTGGGATTATTTTAAAAAGTCCAAGTCCTAGTATGAGAGCAATGTAACACAGTTAATTGTACATTAGCCCACCACATTATACCACCAGCAAGTCACACTAAAAACAAAAATTACAATCATACTCTTTTGAACATTTTTAAAACCTGAAATGAGACAAACAATAATGGCCAAGAGCCTGGGCAGCTTACTGAGAGACCAACCCTCATGTTGCTCTCAGAAGTGAGATGGGAGATTATTCTTCTGCTAAAAATTGAAATTGCATGCTGACTCTTAATTGTCTTCAGAGAACAAACAGAAAATTACTACTTCTGCTTCATTTTCACAGTCTTAAAGTGCTTTGCTTTGGAAAGCAAATGTAGAAATGAGACAGAGTCAGTGTCTGAATGGTTTTTTTCCAATATCCTCATTTTTTAAACAGTGGCATAGATTTCTAACTCTTCCGGCTAAACACTTCAGGATAGGTGAATGTCGTGATAGGAAAAGGTATATACATTTATAAAATACCTAAAAGTCTCTTCTGCTCTCATTTCCCAGTGTTCTAGATCCCGACCAAGCCGTACAGCAGCAATTAGTCACACTGCCTACAACTGTTCTGGAACGGACCTCCGATACCACCACGAGAAGTACAAAATAAAAACATACGTAGCATACAATAAGCTGCACAATGGCATGTAAAAAAACAACCGTCAGGTTCACAGCAGCCCAAAAAATTCTGGTTCAGAGACCTGTGAAGTTCCCTCTGCTGCACGAGGGAAAACAAGGAGGAACGGAAGCACCTCTCCTCCCCGCCCAGGGAATGGCATCTGCTTACTTCTAGCCACACAAGAAAAGATATATTTACAGGTAGAAGAATTTACTGATATAGTTTTAATCTGGTTTCTGGAAATCTATAGCAGTCAACTAGGAAAGCTTCCTGCTCACCAGACAGCTGCAGATTCATTTCATACAGAGGGTATATGCACTTACATTCAAGTTATACAGCCAGCAGCCCTACAAATAAAAAGCAAAGAGTCGTCTACGCTACAAGAATACCAGTCGAGCTGCGGAGTCAGAACAGTCAGCCTAGGCTCAAAATATCTGTGTACTGTATGATCAGCCTGGGAGCTAAACAAAGTTCTCCTGAGAAAGCCAGGCC
The DNA here is from genome assembly GCF_028389875.1 of Rhea pennata. NCBI lineage: Eukaryota > Metazoa > Chordata > Aves > Rheiformes > Rheidae > Rhea > Rhea pennata. The sequence continues at coordinate 6,120,928 of NC_084674.1, forward strand.
CGAGAAGCAAGAAGGTGACGTTCAGCAGTTCATATCAAAGCAAACACTGCTCAGAATTTCATGGGCTATTTCTGCTTCCTTGCTAAACAGCAAAGGCCCACTGCAAACATTGGAGGACTGAGAGGTTCCCCAGGAGACAAAAAGGTCACAAGAATCTTTCACAATGCAAAATGTTCTGCTACAAACAGATCAGCACCAAGTCCCACAATAAAATGAAAAAAATGGATTTCTCATACAATGTCTTATTGTCTCCCCAGATTTATATGATAGACACCTCATTTACAGCCTCTCAAGTCTATTTTCAAAAATAAAAGGATTAAAAAACAAAACATAGCTAGGGTTTCCATCTAGCGAAGTGAATTTGAGGTGCAGAATAAACACAGGATTATCGACTTACTCACAAAAATGTTACAGAAAGATTTCAAAGGCACACAGCTGTGGCTTAGCTCTGCTCCACTGACATCGGCGAGACTTCTACCACCAACTTCAGTCAACCCTAGCCTACATATCATCTTAAAGTCAGCTATTACCTTTTAATTTGAAATATATAATGTTCCTCTGCAACAGATGGAAAAGTATTTTGGGAACTTTTTAAATCTGCTCCTCTTTTTTTTTTTTTTAAAAAAAAAAAAAAAAAAAACACGCACTGAGACAGTTCCTGGATGCAAGCACATGTGACCTGTTCTAAATAAAGGATATTTTCCACTTCTTGCACAACTGGAACAGATATAAGCAGTAGCTTGAACAAACTGCATTGCAGAACCCAACCAGAATATAAAACAGTTGAATAAGATCCATAAATAGCAATAATATGAAAAGACTACCTCTGATAATGCACAAACTCAATGTTGAGAAGCCTAATGCAATCAAGTTCAAATTTAATCACACTGCAATGTTGATTTGCAAAATTAAATTTGATCATCTGTAGACTAAGGCACTGTAAAAAAGTCCTGCTTGGCTCCAGAGTGAGTATACCTCTCAAGAAGTTGTGCCTCTTTGGTTCAATTAATATTGCCCTGACATACACCATCTATTAAAAGGAAAGCTTTTACTAAATGTAGTCTTCAATGTTCAGCACAGTACCAAAAGAGGAAAACAGAATCTTTTAGAGAGGATCTGATGTTGGATAAAGATGTACTATTCATTTATAGATGTAAAATAGCCAGAGTTTACATTTAAAAAAAAGCATTTGAACACTTAGAATAATGAAAATTTTACAAGAACATCACTACTTTTGCAATGACATTAATTACATCTCAGCTATCACTAAGAAAGCCAGAATAAGCTTCCTCTAGAACTATCACGCACCTTCAAGAATTCCCTAATATTTTTTTCCACTAAAAATACCTCCTGATTTGCATCACTCAGGTGCTTTTAACCAGTCTGAAATAAATAAGCTGGAAAAGGGCAACAGAAAACAGCACAAATAGTAGTAATTTAGCTGTAGATTTTGTGGAACACAGTTTTAACAAGAGCAAGACAGTAAATTACAACTGACAATTATGGACTGGCACCTATTAGGTTGAGCGTACCATCCAAACAGACACGTTACTGGAAGATTCAAAAAAAAATAAAAAAATAAAATAAAATAAGGAAGAAAAAAAAAATCAACTGAACCGAGAATTTTTTTTGCTGTATGTAGCACATCTCGGTTAGCTCAGGTTACCGTGCACTTTGAGATTTTTTTTATTTATTTTTATTTTTATTTTTTTTACACTAAGTGTCTCTGTGGGTCAAACTGTCCCTTCAGTAGTACTTACCTAGCGTGCACTGAAAGGGAGACGTGTACTGAGCAGGGCAAGAGTTTGGCTGATAAATGGTAACTGCATGCAGTACGAGAAGAGAGAGAAAAAAAAAAACATAGGTCAAGCTAATTATTATGGCAAGTAAGAGTAGGACAAAAGCAAACCATAAAAATCTCTCCTTCTTGATATTAATATCCAAAACATATATTTCTATTGAATTAAATGATTTAAAGAATCTGCATTAGTGTTATGACAGATGTAATTTAAGCCGACAGTGCTCTAACGGCTGTGTGCAGGTATGACAGGATCCATGTTTACTTTGGGTAATAAGGAATTGTTCTCTTCAATCGGTTGTCTGAAAATAAAACTCCATCCATTTGTTTGTGTGCTGTTTTAGCAGAAAAAAATCCTACTTATTGTTCATTACATGTGTAAATATTTAAGCGTATGTACTTATAAATTCAGAGTATCTGTTAGACTTCAGTGTACTGCAGTGGGGGAACAAAGCATGAATATGAGAAGAAAAAAAAAAAAACACTCTCTCTGCTTTACTGGCTAGTAACATAATCCAGTTTCCTCCTACAATGAAAAGCGACTCTGGAGAAACTAAATGATTGGAAAAAAAAAATCTTGATTTTCAAAGATGTTCAACCACAGCAAATACCAGAGAACCCCTAAATGGGTCTAGCATTTAGTGCAAGAAGCTACATTCTCAAGGGTTCCTGAGGAGTTTAAGAAATATGGCTGAATTGATGCATCTCAGCCCAATTTATTATCTTCACTCTCTCTTTTTTTTTATTTTTTTTCAGCTGGGTTTACATTTTTCCTTGGCCTCTAGCACTCTATTGTGGCTTGGCCTAACTTAGTACTGTATTCTCAGCAAAAAACTTTTATTATTGGGCCCCTCATGGCTTTGGATTGCAGACTTGAACAATGAAACTCAGATGGAGTAACGGCAAGGGTACATTAAAGAGGAGAAACACTGAACTGGATGTCATATATTGGAAGACGGGCAATTTGGGAGGAAGAGGAGAATAGGAGAGTTCTGCCTGAATGAAGGAGAGCAGAATAGCAAGGGCAGAGTTTAATGAGGCAATAAAGAAGTTTGTTCTTGTTGCAGAGCATTAGGATTCTTACATATTTGTCAGCTAGATGGCTTTTCTATGTACTCAAAATTTTAGCTGCTATGAGCAAACCAAAGATGCTTCTTGCATCTTATGGCTAGTAAAGATCAGAGAAAGCCCTGAATGTTGCTAGGAAATCAGCAAGTCTCACCAGGGAAAATAGCAAATCGCTATTTAGACTCCTCTCCTAACATCAGCTATCATCTCTGTTTTGCCTGCTCCCCAAGTGCCTTTCTGGAGTGAAACCATGGAAAAGGCAGCAAAAAAAGCAATTCTCATCGCCACAGTCACATTGTGACACCACTTTAACTTGATGCTTTGGCCCAGCTGCTGAGTAACTATTCCTGATTTATACCCAAAAGAGAGCAGCCACAGTGTTGTTGAATACCCTCAATCATCAGCTTTACTCAGGCCTGGAATTGGACTGACTGATGAAGGTCTACAGAACTCCCCTTAGATTAGGGATCTTCATGTCATGAAGCAAACAGCTCTGTGAGCAACTTTTGCCACCAGTAATCCGCAAGCAGCCTGGCTCCAGGAGTAAGTTCAGATGGCCCTTACAGGGTCCCCTATGTCCTTTGCCTGTTCAACTTTCACAAGGCCAGGAAGACATCTAATGCTCTGCATCGAAGAACCAGCCGCATGCAAGCTGTGCAGCCCATACTGAGGCTGTGTTATTCACCGTCCGTCAGTAAGACTTTGGGTAATTATTATTCCAGCCTCAGGGCTCTCTTGCATGTATGTGTGTAGAGGGACAGGGAGGAAGCCTGGAGGCAAGCGCGTCACCTCTCCTGTGCAGTAATACATAAACCTGCTTGGAAACACATCAGAACAGAGGTTGGCCTAAGGCACCACCAGGAGGTCTGGACAACTCAGACTCTAGTTCCTCTGAACCCAAAGAGTGGGCAGCGCTGGCTCTTCAGCAATGTCAGGTGAGAACACACGGTGCAAATGGAGAAATTCGGCTGAGAAGTTTGAAGAGGCAGTATTTAAAAGATGGACAAATATTCCAGTGCTTCATTACAGAACATCTTTATTCACTTCTCTTGGGGGGAAGCGAACAATGCTGGGATGTACTCACGTCCCAAAGTGCCAAGTCATAGGAATTAAAAGTAGTTGGAACAGCCATGGAAAGGAATGGCAATCACAGTTCACGTCAAATGAGGATCCAGTATCTATGCAGCATGCCCACACGGTCGAAAAGCACACGGACGATGGTAAAGCACAATTCCTGCAATGCAGCTCAAGCCTGCAGCTGGTCCAAGCAGGGCTCTTTGCTCCAGACAGCAACCAGCGTGAGGTGGACAGTGCTCCGTTGCCTCCACAGGGACTGCAGAACTGCCCCCAAACACAGACACTGACTTTGAAGACCTGAACGGTGGGTATCCCACCACAGCTGGAGTCACTGTTCAAGGATCCATCTGCTCCACACTGCCTTCCCTCCTTCATGAGCCTGGCTCAGATTTTGATAACTTCCCTGCACAGCCTTGAAGGGTTATCAAGGAGTTCTGGCCCTTCAAACCTGGACAGAGTAGCCAACCTGGCTATCACAATGTGTGCACCACTTCTTGGCAAGATGAACAGTTCAGTTTGAGTTAGGGCTGCTCTACAGACAGACCATAAGAGACAGGCCCTGATCTGCAAGCCCTTGTGACAGTGGCAGCAGTTTTACATTCTTCACTGCAAGCCCTTCAATGCATTCTAAGTGTTCAGAGCATGAATAAAAATCCATTTACTTGCTTTGAACTCTGCCTGATGGGTGGTACAGTCTGAGTTTATTCTAGAAAAAGTTTTTTTAATAATTACCATCCTATTTCAACTATATGCCCAGATGTATGCAGAGCACTGATCAAAACTGAAAGCCATGAATATAAAGGCAGGCTAACAACACACTTGACCACAAATAAGAAACTCTCACAGCAATAACCTTAAGCTCAGACAACTACTGCGTAAGAGCATGCTGTGGCAAAATGGGGGGGTTCAGCACTAACAGAGCGTTTTGAATGAAAGCGCATGAAGAGCGGAGGAGGCAGAAACTCGACACTGCTGACAAGGTATTCAAAGCACAGGGGACTTTCCCGAAGCAGTGAAACATTTGCCTTCTTTCTCCAGCGCTGCTACAGAAGAAGGCAAGCGCCCTGACAAACTGCAAGACAGGCAGAAACGTGCAGCGGGCGGGTTTCCCCCTTAAAAACGTATCTGTGCAGCACAGCAGCGCCAGATAAGATTACAGCGCGCCTGTCTTCTGAAAAGGGAAAAACAGACGTACGCGTTTCAATCCTGAAGTAACTGCCGGTAGCACAACTGCTCCCGAAGTGGGAGAGAGAAAAAAAAAAAAAAAAGAGAGAGAGAGAGAGAGAGAGAGAGAGAGGAGGAGGAGGGCCGAGGGGCAGGGGCGCCGGCCGGCAGGCCCGCGGGGCGCCGCGCTGCCCGCCAGCGCCCCACAAAGCCCTTTACATAACGCGCGGCCGGCGCGGCGCGGCTCGGCGCGGCTCGGCACGGCTCGGCACGGCGCGGCCCTCCCCGAGCGCGCACCCAACAGAACTGCTATTATTGCGGGAAGCGCGAGCTAAATGGCCGCTTTTACGGCCCCCGCCGTATAGGATGTTTCCCTTCTTTTTTCTTTTTCCCGTATAAAAAGAAAGGAAAAGCCGGGGGCAGCGTTCGCAAACGGCCTGATTCAGCAGCCCGCGGGCGCCCGGCCGCCGCCCCCCGCCCGCGGCCTGCGCGGGGCCGAGCCGGGCCGGGCCGGGGCAGCGCGGGCGCGGAGGAGCCGCGGGCCGTCCTCACCCACCTGCTTTTCAAGGGCTGGCTCTTGAGCTCATAGTAGGTCTTGGGCTCCTCGTGAAACTCCTCGCCCACCTCGAAGTCCGGCACGATCCCCGACTCCGCCTGCATCGTCGCCGCTGGGAGAGGGAGAGAAGCCAGGTTAGCGCGGCGCCGCCGAGCCGAGCCGAGCCGAGCCGAGCCGAGCCGAGCCGAGCCGAGCCGCCCGCTCCGGCACACGCGCCGCGGCCCGCCCCGCTGGGACTTGTAGTCCGCCCCGGGGCCGGGCCGCCCGCCCCCGCCCGCTGCGCACTACAACTCCCGCCGCGCCGCGCCGCGCCGGCACCGCCCCCGCCCCGCCCCGCCCCGCCCGCGCACCTGCCCGCCGCCCCGCCCGTGAGGTCACGCCTACGTCACAAGGCTGTGAGGGCAGCTGGCGCGTGACGTCACGCGGCGCTCGGAGGGGGCGGGGCTGCCCCGCCCCCGCCCGCGCCAGGCCGTGCGGGCCGCAGACCCCCCCCGCCCCGGGAGGAAGCAGCTTCACAACCAACGCTCCGCTGCCCGCTGCCGCCCTCCTCGGGGCTCCTCCGAGCGGGCAGCTCCCGTGCTCCGGTGCGAGGGCCCTGCCCCGGGCCCGGCCCGGCCGCGCCGCCCGCGCTCCCGGCGCGGGACGGCGGGACGCTCGCCCTTCCCCTCCCGCTGCCCCGCGGTGCGAAGGCAGGTGTGTTTTACCCTCGCGAGTCCCGTTGTTCTGGCTACGGGTCAAGTCAAATTTACAAGCAGGCGGACGTCCAGGAGCACAGTAAAACCGTGGCGTAACTTTAGCCACAGACGAGGTTTATGTGAGATTGAGAGGAAGGGATTGTATTGAGCAAACAAGGATGTAATGGTTTTGAGTGCAATCGATGGCAGAGAAACCCATGGGGCGGCAGAAGGTGGGACATTTGCTCTAGCTCGTTTTGCCAGATACAGAAGCGATGGGGATTCCCATCCCAAGGCTGGTTGCGCTTTTCAGGGTACGTCCTCAGCACTACATTCACAGCGCTAAGAGGCTCTGCCTTCAAACTGCGTGTGCATTTGTAGATAGGCCAAAAGGTCATAAACATTAGGATTGGTGTAATAAAAACCCTTAAACATCTAATTAGTGGCCACAGGATTTTTTTTAAGGCTACCTGGTCTTCCAATTTGGCTCCTGGAGGATTAGGAAACCAAGGGCAGATGACCTGTGAACACAGCAATGCAAATGCCGCAGGGAGCTCGGCAGCAGTGAGCTGAAGGATGTTGTGGTGCTTGCCCAGGCCAGCCCCTTCGTGTGCTGCTCCCAAGGAAAGGGGGATTTCTGGCATGACCCCTCTCAAGGTCAAATACTCAAGACCGTGGTCAAGGATGCTGGGATCGCTCTGATACCTAATAATTCTGGAGTCATCAACACCAGCAAGTAGTTCCACTAAAATCATGGTACTACTGTTATTTCAGTGTACCACCACTAAACTCTAGAAGACAGGCTGAGTCTTTTCCACATTCCTTTGCCTTGATCACGGCTGCAGAAGCAGTCCAGGAAGAGGACTCCAGTTGCATGTTGGCACAGTTTTCCCTCTGATTCCAACCAGTGCTTCAGGATTCACAGTGGTGCACCAGAAGCCGCTAAAATAGGGAGAAGCAGGGTCTCTGCTCACATCAGGCAATAAAAGTTTTGAAGAACTAAAACCAAGCAAGAATTTGAGCGTTAGGTCCCAGATTATTATTCAGCTGCCAAGCTCTAAGCAATGACTTCAACAGCAAGAGTAATTAATGAATCAGATGCAACAACTTGGATAAGGCCCTGAAGAATGTTCTTTTGAGCCCACATGGGCAGATGGCTGCAATAGCTTCACAGAGCAGGAGGCTTGTTAACAATGCTTTGGCAATAAGTAAATAAATCAAAACAACATTAAAAAAAAAAAAAAAAAAGACTACTGAAATACATTTACAGCCTGAGCCACTCTGACTCCTTGAGTGAGGTACAGTTTCTGATGAACTTTCACGAGTGAGGAGATGCTACACCATTTGATGCAAGGAGTAGGCAGCAGGACTCTTCTGTTTGTAATGAGTTTGCTTCTGTTTTTCCAGGTGTAAAAATGAGACATTCTCTTCTGCTGTTCAAAATAAACAGCTTATGAGCTTTCAGCTCTGTTTTAATTATAGCACTACTTCTAAAGAGCTAAGATCTAGCATGACAATATATGTTCTAGGCAATGCTGCTCTACTTGAGATATTGCAGCCTGAGTAGTGCTTGTGTGTAGGGCTCATATGAGGAGAGAAAGCTGTGTTTCTTTTTGTCAGATCAGGAAGCTTTTATTTAGCTCCTTCATTCCTCTTCTTTGGGACGATGCAAAGTTGGCATTCTCTGCTCAAGTAGAGGCAATCTCTCATTGAACCTGGCTAGTTAGCCAGGGATCTTCACATTGCTTTGCTGAATCATACAAAGCTCCCTTCTCATAAAAGCAGATGCTATTTGGTTTTATAAGTTTTTTACGGTTTATCTTTCAGAGTTAAGGAACAATGCTTCCACTGTGCCTAAGCAGGCTATTTATACATAAGCACACTCCAAAACAAATGTGATGCTCAAAAGTGAGTTCTATTACGATAATATTGCAGTTAGATTGACATAAAAATAAAGGCAATAAAATTAGAACCAAAATACAGATTAGATGAAATTAAAGACGAAGTGAATAATCTATTGGCACACAGTTTAGATTTATGTATAGCTATTCAAGCTGAGTGTTTTTCAGGCACGGATCTCAAATTGCCTTAGGAAGGCAGGTAAGAATGATTATTCTGTCTAATAAAGCAAGAAGTAAAACGCCGAGAGGTTATTTGTCAAACATCAACTCAGCAAGAGAACCTGGACTTTAATCTACTGTTTGTATTATGGGCATAACCCTACAAACATGAAGGATTTCTGTAACATTGTCGCTCCACTGGAAGCAATGATCTATAAGCAAGTCCCAAACACGCTCTACCAGGTAAAATCAGGTTTCGTCAGTGATCGTTCACATAATCAGTTACAGACTGTTGGGAGTGCACAGTTTGGTCTTCTGATTGCCTGAAACGGGCCTTCAACGGGCGTTCAAGAATGATGCAAGACAAATTACAGCCAGAATAAAATAAACATCTCTAGTAAGACAGCCATGGGTTAGTCTGTTCCCTTGAAGATAACATTCTGTTTGTCCACATTTCTTTTCTTTGTTCTGCTCCCTTTTTTTTCAATTAATTTAATATTCATGCATCTATCTGTATTTCTGTTTGGCTAACTCTTTCCCAGAGTTGCAGATTAGAATCTAGCAATATAAGAAGGGCTAGTGCAGCACACTTGAAAAAAGAAAAACCTAGTGCTGCTTCAGTGAGAGTTGAGTCTTCCCTCTTTGGTCTCCCACAACGGAGATAACCTATGGTAGCAGTTACTTATTCCTCTTTTCGTGTGGGAAAACCGGCTTATCGAATAGGACCCTGATGAAATCTCCGCATCATGTCATAACATAACATGATATTTCAAGCTTTAAGACTCTTTGGGTATACAGAGAAGCTAAAGGAAATGTCTCCATACTAACAGGTTTGCAATGCCTAAAGGGTACTTCTACGAGTCAAGGCCCAGAGCCCTCTTACTCCTGCACCAAGCCCAATGCACTTTCCATATCTATGAGAAAGGCAGCTAGCCTTGGTCTGGATTACGCAAAGAAACACCTACATCTGCCTTCATGGCAATTTATTCCCCCGTTTGATCATCTTCACAGATAGATATGTGTGTCTGATCCCTAATTGCAATTAGGGTTGAATTTTCAGTCTGCTTTTTGGTTTAATTTCCCTCTGCTTTTCTACAGCTTCTGTGCTAGAGCAGCTAACTAGTAAGGAACTGTTATTTTCTACCATGAAAGTACTTATTCACCATTATGTATTCATCAAGCTTATAGCCAGGTCTTTTTGATAAACTCAGTAGATTGAGCTCCTTAAGTCTCTCACAGAAGGCCCTTTTTCCAGTCCTAGAAGGTCTTTTTCCAAATTTTCAGCATCTCTTTTACATCATGGATACCAGATTTGCATACAGCGTTCCAATGTCTTCCCTACCAGTATTTCAAATGAAGATGAAGTCATTCCTGTCCTCCTCCTCCAATTGAGAAAAGGGCAGTAACAGAGGCTACCTTGTCTGAGATTTTGAATATGGAAGCATTCACACAATCATGTCACATAAATCAATATTAGAAATGCTCTGCCAAAGTCAGGAAAGTTTTTTCTAGCCTGAGGTTCGACATTTCCTTGGTGTGCTTTAGTGGTGTGCATCTCTCCAGCATTAGGACCTGTTAGGAAAAGCAAAGTCCTGAGAGCAAATGGCAAAGGAGTCGGAGAAGAAGTTGAGGCTTCTGTTTGCTGCAGCAGAGCTAGAGCCAATAAAAGAAACAACTGCCTTGGTTTGAGGAACAGCTGTCCATTTTCCTGAGCAAAAGCCTAGCACTTGCAAAGGGCAAGGTGAGAAGAGCCAACTCCATTAATTAGCTGTGAAGCAGCACATGAGTAGATAACACTATAGCCCTGTGCTGCTCCAGCTGGTTGTATCAGCTTGGCTCCATCAGCTGTGCTGCACTATGCAGATAGGCACTATGCGGTCGGTACTCTTCAGTTATGTTTCAACTGATGTGTCTGATATTGCTAAAGCTGTTAAAACACGCATTTGGGATATTGCTAAAGCTGTTAAAACACACATTTGGCTTATTAGCTGAATGCTTATTGAGTTTGGGAAGGAAGAGCAGAGTTGAGGAGATGTCAGGCCACCGTCTGGCCACGCAGCCCCTGAGGAGTGCGATTTATCAGGAGACACAGCTGCTGCTCGCTCTGCCCCAATGCTTCCTGTGATTTTAGCAATGATTTTTAAGATACTGTGTGGTGCAGAATTTAACATGCAGCAAGCACATTGGGCAGAGCTGCTATTTTTTTCCATGATTACTCTTTGCAATTCCTTCATTTACAATATCTTCACTTATAATTCTCGTAATTTGTATTTTTCTTCCCCGGCATATAAGTATTATTTTAAAACACTTCTCACATCAGTAATGTTACTCAAACGACAGTCTGCGGATCTCTAGCTTGCATCAGGCCATACCAAAATAGTTTATGTCTTAAGTAGGCCTAAAATTGTGACACGACTCATCAGAGTTCCCAGATTGCAAGAATTCCCCCAACTGTTTGTGCATTCATCTGAAGGGAGGGAAGCAGTCAATGCTGCTATTCAAAAAAAGTAAAGACATATGACTTAATTTTGAAGAAAGTTCTCAGACCCTTGCATTCATACTCAGCATGGTACACCGCAAAATCCAAGAAAAGAGCACAATTTACCCTGCAGACTAAAACACAGCTAGTCATTATCACTCTGCATCTCTATGGAAGGCAGAAGACTTGTTCAAAAGCTTCCAGCACTGAGTAAAGAAAGGTGGCATTTAAGTTAGCTCTTCCAGCACTGAAGGAGAGATGATGTCATGCACAGTCACACATGGCAGCGAACATTTCTGTCCCACTTCTTTGCCCAGCCAGCTGCGTATGTGCAGCGAAAATCTCTCATCTCCAGTACTTCAGCTAAACTGTTTCACTCTCCCTGGTTAAATTTGGTGGTGAGCCCCACTCTGCTTCCATTCTTTGTAATTCAGCCTGTTTCCTTCTCGCAGTTTCTTTCATCCAGCTACATTCATCTCTTTGCCAGCCCTAGTCTGTCATCTGTCTTCCTTCCCATCACGTTCATCTGCTTCCCCAGGCATCAGCCTGTCTCTGCCTGCCCACCCGCATGCCCATTTCAGACTCTCTTCTCCCTCTGGTCTCCCAGTTTCCACTTATTATCTCCCACGTGGATACAGGTTTTAATCATGGTGTCTGCCCACCTCAGATTTTAGCTTTACCTCCCATAAGGCACAGTTTTCATCCTTTCTGCATTCAGATCAAATGGTTTCTTTCTCCATGCTCCCTGTGCGTAGGAAAATAAAACAAACTCCTCCCCATTTAGGTACCTGGATGTGGCCATCAGCTTAAACTCTGCAACACACACCAGCTCCAAACAGCATGGCAGGGAAATCCTGCTCCGCATCAGGATGGGCAACAGCTTAGAGGGGTCAAACCTGTGGGAATTTAACTGCTGCCCTCCGAGGAAGCTCTGCTGTGCATATACCACCTATAATTTTTCAAGGAATTACCATTTGGCCCAATCGTCACAAGAATGGCCCATAGCATATCTCCGACATGCATGGAAAAGAGCAGCCACATGCAGTGAGATAACCACTTCGCTCTGCTAGTTTGCATGCAGGGGTTTGCTAAACCACCAGAAGCAACCAGATATTTTGTGAGGGAATCAAAAAAAGAATTTATGAGAGAGAATAACTGTCCAGCCCACCCCCATCTCAGCAGGAGAGCCTTGCTTTCTGGAGCCACCACACACAAGATGTTACCATGTCTCATGACTTAATTGCAAATTTTGCATGTGCTTCTCTTGGAAAAAGGTTTTAGTTCTCAGACCGAAAATGGGACCTAGGTCAGATGAACACTTCAAAAGAAATAAACAGAATTCATATTTTAAACTATACTTTCTATTTTAGAGTTTATTTTCAAAGATTATTTCATCAGTTTGGACACTCAAAGTCTGAAACTCTGTCATTTCCAGTATGATTTTATCAACAGAATTGAAGGAAATTAACTATACAGCTGGGGCTCCTAAATAATCTGCATTAATACACTGAGTCCTAGTCCTTTCTTTCATCTATGCCATGTTTTTCTGCACTAAATGGATAGGCAATGGAAGAATTCAATGGGGAACTAGACAATCTCAGTTTTTCTCATCCTTGTTATGATTTTCACATGTTCCTCTTTCCAGAGGCTAACTCATGATACTGGTTAGCAACAGCAGCAGTGGCACAAACAGAAGCTGCAATAGCAATGTCATTCTGACATTGCTTCAGGGAAAAAAAAAAAAAAAAAAGAATCCTTGGTGGGAGATTAGTTCCTTCCTTCTGTTTATTCATCAGGAGAACAGCTTTCATAATTCTCACATTAAGAGACTGAGCTAGCATGGCAAGGCAGATGTTCCTGGATGCCAAAAGAGGATGTCAGAGAGTCACAACCACCCATCCAAGGTGACAAATTACGGAGCATCATCCCTGATCCAGGGAGGGATTCAGGGAAGGGAGTTGCAGGGTGGAGAAGAGAGGCCTGAGGACTCTCACCTTCATCTGTGGACTGGAGAGGGTGATCCAACGACTCCAAAAACATCTCTCAACCACTGTCGCACTGTTACCCTTCAATATTCTGGTGCACTTGCAAGCTGAGGAGGAGGAAGTTGGCCTTTTTTTTTCAAACAAAGGCTAAATTCTCTTAAGCTAATATGACTCAAAGAACTATCACTTTGAGAAAAACAAATCCAAGACCAGGAACAAACATTTAAAACTCAGTGAAAATATACAGAATAAAGTTTCGAGGGCAGCACTACATGGTCAACATGGTGTTACAAATCCAGTTAATTAAACTGGTGCAAAGGCCAAAGCAGACATACATAAACAGGTTAATCTCTCACTTATGCTGGTTTCCTCTAAATTAGTACATTGCCAGTTGAACTGATTATAAGGTTAACTGGTTTAAATACGCTTACATTAAGCATTGGCACTGGTTTAATCAGACTAATTTAAAATCACAAGGCAACTGTACACCCCTGCCGATTTTTCACTGATGTCTTTAAACCAGAGCAACCTGTACAGACATGTAAGAACTGCTTTAACAGGGAGCAAAGAGCACAGGAAAAGGAGTGCAGGCAGTGGTGCTGGGGCTGGCGCTGCCCGGCCGCACGCTGATGCCAGCAGCACCTTCACCTCCACGAGTCCTGCTCTCAGCTGCCTCCTTCTCCCCTTTCCGGAGAAGCTGCGTCATGTTAACAACACCACCACTTAGGTCTAAATTTGTTCCTGAAAACCCTATTATAAAAGGTGAGACCAAAAGCACAGCCCATTTTGCAGTAACCTCATCGATTGAAGGGGAAAGTGTTTGGTGTTTGTTTCATTTCCTCATGGTCTGGTAACAGTTTCGGATGGAAAAGCACAGATTTTTCAGTGAAAACTTTCTAAAGCTTTCTATTTTGATATAGTCCTGTGAATGCTTCATGTGCTTTGACTATCTTCTCAGAAGGATTTTGTTAGAAGTGTTATTTTGTGAGAACAAGATTTTTTTTTTTTTTTTTTTTTAGGAGTTCAAGATTATACATTAAAAATATGAGTATCTGTAGTTAGTAGTTACAAAAAGCACAAAAGCTAAGGCCCTCTTATTTCTGATTCACATCCAGCCTTTGCACATGCACCGTGAAACACAAACCTTTATAAAATACCGTAAGAGACTCATTCCCCACTGGAAGTCAAAATCCCTTTTCGTTTATCTCATTTTCAGTATTTCTATGGCAATTCATTTCTATGTCACCACCTAAAAGGTTTGTCTTCAAACTCAAACTAAGCAGCAAGAGAAGCAGAAATACTAAGCAAGGGGAAAAAAAATCTCTTTGGTGCATAAGGCCTGCTGAGGTTTGTGTGTTTTTTAAAGAAGAGGAATTAAAGGATAAGGGCCAATTTGCTGAATCTGTGTTACCTTTCACACTCATGGATGTGCAAAATGGATGCTCTCAGCTATCAAAACAGTGTGATAAGTATTTTAAATTCATATTATACAGAAATAATTGGTAGCAAAACGGGCCAAAACCACGGACAGTTGAGATCAAAACTGTCTGTACAAAGAAGAGATTTTTCAGAGCTCTTTTTGAATGATCAGTAAGTGCCTTACTCATAATGTATGTCTACCACAGAAAAAAAACAGAAATTTAATACACTTTTTCTCTCAGCAGGTTGCCATTTGATCTGACAAGAGGAAATGCAAGGCTATGTCACTGCCTCCGTCTACCTGGAAGAAATAATTTACCAGAGGGTTTTTTCCTTAAAGTCAAGAGGTTTTGTTAAAAAAGGAAAGAAAGCTGAAGGCCTTGTAACTCCATCTGACATGCTAAATGTGAGTCTATGCCAGCCCCATGGCCTGTGTGTGAAGAAAGGTACCTGATTCACCAGTCACAGGCATTTATTGAAGACCCAGTTTTGAGGTGATGAAATTCCAGCAAAAGACCTCACATTGCCACAAAGAGAGTATGCCCCTTCTCTCAACATAACTCCAAGGATGAATTTGGATTTTTCTTCAAATATATGCATGCAAGAATCTGAAGATGAGGCAACTGCCCATCATGTCAACCAACCATATGTTTCTGATTTCTCATCAGGTTTGTCCCTCTATTTACATCCCTCCATCAACTCTTTCTCCCTGCTTTTTTTACTGCACTTGTTACTATAAAGTTGGGCCTGTGAAGAGGGCACAGTGCACACTTCAGCTGTGCTTGGATCCTCTCTGGAGACTAATATCTGGGCACCCAAATGTGGGAGCAATGGTTAATGCCCCATCCTGGGGCAAAGGTCCCTTTGGACCCCCCTCAGCCCTTTGGGCTGAGCTTTGATTTTCGTAGTGTTCTCTGCAGAGGCAGGGAGACAGTGACGAGAGCGAGGTGGGCGGTTCCTGCCCTACCGTCCTTGTGACGAGCATGGCGTTTGAAACCTTGGGAGGACATCTACATCACCGAATGCACAGTACATGGCCCACAGGCCAACTGCTCACAGGGCAGCAACTCGCTACAAAATAGCTTAAATCATTAATTCTGGTTGCAGAGGGTTCATTTTGGCAGTCCTTTAAGAAGCACTGATACCAAGACTATTTTCTGTAATAACAAATTTGATAAAGGGTAGCACATTCTGGACCAAATTTTGCACAGCTAAGTGACTAGAATACATGAATATACACGTGGCTTAACCTTCCACACCCGGCTTGATGATGTAGTGTACAAGAACAGGGTATTCAAATTGCTTCAGATGGCCTCAGTTATTTGGCTCAGTAGCTTTTATGGATATGGCTAAAATGAGCTGCCTTCCCTTCAAGGAGCTTGTCCTCATGCTGTCTGCTCTCTCAGAAGCTAATGCCATTACTATGGCAAAATGGAATTTAATAAGTACACTCCGTACTATTGTGGAAAAACAGAGAAAATACCCTCTGGTGATTTCCACAATAAGTCAAGCCAAAAATCATCTGCCATGCAGAAAAGCCTTGCTCAACAGCATGGTCGGCAAGTGTTAACGTTGAACAGCCAGAGTTACCTGGTAACCCCCCACTCATGTTCGCCTGGGCTACCCTTGACAGAAATGGAGAGAGTGCAACACGTCAGGGTGGAGCTCCAATACAGCTGCCTGCCTGCCAGCACCTAAGCAGAGCAATGTAGCTACCTCTTCTTTGGCCTCAGATTATTCTAGTGTGTGCATCAGTTGTTAGGGCTGCTGAGTGCTGTTTTGAAAGGCCACGTGAAAGGACCTCCAAGGATGGTGAAAAGTTGTCTCAAGTAGAAAACAAAAATGTATTGTTCATGTTTTCTAGATATTATTAGTGAACGTAGCAAAAGATGCAGTCACTAGCATTTCTGTATATCTTAAGTGTTCATGAAGCTTTCATTGATGTTAGCAAGTCTATTAATAAAGTGCTGCCGGCAATCAGTGCTTGCTGCACAAGCCAGGGGGGAGTGTTGGTGACATCATATTCCAGCTGAAAGTTATGTAAAAATCTCTATACCTTCTTCTTAAAAACACCGGCACCATCAGCAAATGTAAATATGCAATCATAGCGCCTTGTAATGATTGGGAAGGCGCAGGCCCAGCTAGCACTGCAGATCCTGCTTCATTAACGGTGAGCAAATGGGATTCTAGCCTGGCTGGCACGTTATTCCTGAAATTCAGCAGCCCATCGAAATGCAAAGAAAAGGATATGACTGTATGCTGACACTTACAAGTGGGCTGTATTCCTGTTGTAGTTTCAACTGTGCAGCTGAGCATGAACTTGAACATTTTCATGAACTTAAGCATTTTCCTGTCCAGCAGCTCTCAGGGTCATTGACTCCTTTTGCAAGTGTGGCGGGTTTTGCCATGGATTTCAGCAGCTGATTTAGGCCTTTGCTGACTTCGGATGCATTTGAAACCCCATCAGCACTCTGTGGAGATGCCGTCTGAGCTCATTGCAAACTGTTAGTACTGGAAAGATCATGTAGACCTCATTAAGAAACAGTTTTGTTCTCGAGTGTCTGTCTGTTTTTTAAAGCTCTTGGGAGATGACAAAACCACCACATTTCCTCTTTACACTCAGTTTTCTGATCAGAGGCCTGAAGTGCTCACTGCCAGATGTTGCCCTGTTTTCATACAATTCATGTGACACAGGCACCAATGCCAGCAGCTATGATGGCCTATGAAGTCAATGCACAGAAAGGTCAAAAGTGTTCTACATTTAGCTAACTGGAGCAAACATGCAAGATCATGTATTTTTGATAAAATATTTCAGTGCAGTTTCTAAACATCTCATGCCGTATGTCTTGCTTAAGCCATCAAACATCAAGCTGCTCCTGCTAAGCATCACACCACCCCCACGCTTATTCTTTATGTTGATTCATCATTCTTGTGCATCCATCATACTCGTGATAATATTTAGATATAGTATAAGTGAAGAAATAAGTGTGGGAAAACCAAACAGCTATTTTTTTTCTCCAAACTCTGGCCTGGATTCCTACAAGCAGTTTCATTATTATGGTGAGGAGAGAAACATCCTAAAATTATGCAAGTGCATGTATTTCTAGTCTCCTCTGTACTCGGCATTAGGAAATAATTTACCACCAATAATAGCATTCTGTTCCATTTCAATATTGCCTGCTTCCTCACATCTCCATGTAGGAGCAGCAGAATAATCCACAAAGGACTTTTGAATCAAACAGCAGCGGTGAGCATGTGCCAAACAGTGGGGATGGCCACGTGCAGAGAAGTCACCATGCAGGTGGGGAAGGGGATGTCCCAGGTCTGTCTTCTGTCCACATCATCGCTTACAACTGCATGCTTCTGACCCATCTATTCAATTTTTGCTTCCTTTGTTATTCAAGCAAAGCCAAATGGAAAACCTCCCTAAAACCCCACTAGCACTACCTGGTGCTGTCAGGTTTTTGACCCATCCAAGGCCTGAGGGGAGCTCTCCAGGACAAAACCTGAACAGATCAGCTGAAAAAATACAAGAAGCATTGAAAGACTCTCATTAGGGAAAGCAGAGGACAATGAGTTGTGCTGTAGATGGATCAGAGCTGCTAAGCAAGTAGCCTGTAGCAGTATCTCACTGAGTATATTCCTTGGCCACTGAGAAGACTCTGGGCCAGTTATCCTCTGCTGGAAAGGGAACATTATAAATGAGAAAGCAGCTGAGAGGAATTCCAGAGAACTGGACTGAGGAGCAAAGAAAAAAAAAAAAAAAAAAAAGTTTACTCCATGTCTGGTATGCACCTGACTGACATTTCACTCTTAAAAATGCTCCCAGTAGATAAATTCTTATAAAGGGGTGGAAGTCATATGATTCAAACATGTTGAATAAGAAACCACATAAATGAAAATATCAAGGATCCATTGACTGATGAGGCAATACAGCTCTGTTCTGTAAACATTTTTTTTTCCAAAGGAAAATCATGTGCCTTGTATAAAAATGCTGTTTGCTTTTGGAACAACTCAGCTGTTTGGCTGCTTTATATTCTAAGGATCTGTTTCCTCTAGCAACATTGTCATGTTCTGTCCATTAAGTGTGGTCCAGTAGCCAAAGAACTGCTGGGTACAACACAACACGCATCCCCTGGGCAGCCAGGGAAGAGCTCTGAACATGGGCTCCAGTTCCTGCTGGCTTGAGTGTGGGTCAGAAAGTCAGGCAGGAAAGTCTTTCCAAATGGTTGCTCACTCACCAAAATTAGGTCACCAAGGGGGAAGAAACACCCCTGCAAACTCTAATAGTGAGAAACTTCCTACGCGAACTATGTGGGACTGGCAGCATAGATGAATGCCACTTAAAGCACCCTCCCCGCCTCCAGGCTCCTTTGGAGGAGGCATAGGCAGCAGGATTTTTCCATTCCCATAACAAGATTTTTCCTTCCCTTCACTCCTGGTTTATTTGGACCATCTGCAGCCACAGCAGGAGTGGGAATTATCACAATACCTGCAAACTGGGTGCAAAGTCCAAAAACTGTGCTTTTGGGGTATGCCTCCCATTGAGCAGTATCATATTTGGCAGCTCAGTATCTTTGCCCTGGAGTCCTTTGTGGCACATGGCCCTTTCTACTGAGTGGGCCCAGGATGCCACACAGTTCTCTTTCAAGGCGTTTTATTACACAACCAACTCAGAAAGCCACAAATATACTCACTAGAATCATCATACAGATGGCAAAACTAATCATTCCAACATGGTTGATGATTTTTCTAGTCTTCCTGCATTGCAGGTAAATTTATCTTGCTCAGTACTACTTTGGTTTTCATTTCTCCCATCCAATATACGTTGTCTGTTTGGATTACCTAAATAGCATTGCTCTGACTTGTCTTGGGGCTTTATTTTTCCAGTTACTTCAAAGGTATCTATGTAACTGTCACTACAGATGTAACCTTCACTTTGGCTATCTGAAAATGAGCTGCCTAACCCTGTCACAGCACTTCCCTCCAGCAGTGCCAGTCTCATGGACCGACTACACCAGAAACCTGCAGGACTCATTTAAACCCTTCAAGCAACTAATATTAAGATTAATTTTAAACTAGGTCATCAAAGCATCATTGCGAAGATCACATCAGAGCTGTGACGTCACATGAGCACGATGCCGACTCCACGTGGTACCAAGTCGCTGCTTGCCAAGCTCAAAGCCCAGACACTGGTGCCAGGATGGCAGCAGCGTTGGGGGCTCGTCCTCTTGGTGGCACAAATCACTGCCAGTATGAATGCTTCCTAGCATGAATTCAGATACCATGAGACCTACAGTAACTTTTTTTTTGAACATGTGCTTCCACTATTAACTTTTGAAGCTCTGCCAACACAACCCAGACAACAGCAGGAAGACAACCAGGTCAGAATAGAAGAAAAGAAGTCCTTCAAACTTGAATTACTAATATGTCCACATATTAGTAATTACATATTACATATATATTACATATACATATAATATTACATATATAATATGTAATATTACATATTACATTCAGCTGGGCAGAATTTAAGCATAACCTTAAGGACATTTACCTTGAATTTTGCATTAATAAGTATATCTCCCTAGCATTACACATGGACTTGCAACCTGTAGTCTCTGAAAAACTTCGTATGTCCCATCATGCATGTTCCAGCTGTTTACTCATGATGAATATTCATGTCTACTATGAGTACTTCTATGAAGTCACTCGGATTATTTCCTCAGGGAAGCACCACTCAACATGAGTAAGAGTATAATTGTTTGAAAAACATGAAGATGTGCAAGAAAACCTAACATAAATACCTCTCCAAAAGGATGTACTTTTGCCTCTCCAATACTTTGCTTGCATTTTGGTTCCTGTCCGTCTGGGTGTGAGGTCAGGTAGGATACTTAAGTTTCAGAGTAGTTTTATCCGTTGTCAAGAAGCCCCCTGTATAACCATCACCAGACACCTCTCTTCCATCCCCTTCCTTGAAGGGCCTCATTACTGAAAAACAGCTCACTAGAGCCAGTGAAAGGCTTTCTGCAGCCGGACACCATTACTCCCTGAACTGTATTCAAAGTCATTTTAAGCTTGCGTCCTCCCTACAGGTGCACTACCAAGCACTCAGTCCCAAACACAGAGGCACCCAAGCACAGAAGCTGACTGAAATCAAAAGTGAAATTTTAACCATCTGTTAAAAATGTGGGCCATTGACTCATTATTTTCATCTAACTTTATCAGCACAATAAAAATGTACTCCTACTGGAGAACAATATCAACACGTGTGGGAGCATAATATCTCTGCAAGATGTGGTGGGATGTCACAGCTAAGAGCATCTCTCTTAGGGATTTTATGAAGATCTGTCAGGAGAGAGCTTCCAGGCTGGCACCTGCCATGGTTGCACTGGGGTCTGCAGAGCCTCTGGGTTGTCCCCTTCCCTGGCAATAGGGAGTTGTCTTCTCTTCTGGTACTGGTGATGCTAAGGGGAATTGGAGTTTCTTTGCTTTTACCATGGTATTTTAGAGTACTTTTTAAGCAATCTTTTGAGCCGAAATTGTACAAAGCGATCAAAAGGAAAGTGTAAGCATCAGCCCCTTCCACCTCCACTTTCTGCAGTCTCAATCTCACTAGGTGAGCCACAGATTATCTGGGATTCTAGTAATTCTGTGGAATTGCTCACAAGATGATCAGAGCCGCTTGTAACAACTTTTCCAGACAAGTAGGAGTGAAAGCTGGTGAAAATTAGTTTAACGGAGTGCAGCTCAGTTCATGGAAGCTGATGAAGAAAACATAAATAAAGAGGGAAATCAGATCTTGGTCGAGGTCACATTTGAAAGTTGAAGTCTCCTGCTTATGAGCTCACCATGCTCTATTGAGCAAGTGGAAGGAAAACATTCTCTCTCAACAGCATGACTTGAAGAAAGGAAGTTGTGTGGGCAGAAGCACTGGAGTGTCTCTATTTAGAGTGATGTCTTCTTCCACGGCATGCTGTCTTTGGAGCACTTGCTCTCTTCCAGTGAGGGAACTTTCAATGGCAAGATGTAGAGAGAAAAAATATTCAGTGCCTCCTGCTTTTAAAATGTTTATTTCTAAGGTCAATTATGACTCCAGCTACAAATTTTTATTGCTACTCTGATGCAGTTTATTATAACTTCCTTTTTTTCTTTTTTTCTTTTTTTCATTTTTTTTTTTTTTTAAGTGGGCTGTTTATTTTTAAGCAAATGTTATTACATTTTTCACTAGATTACTAATAGCCACGTGCTCTGGCTGCTGAAGCTGAATAAGCTGATGTAACTGCAGGTCAGGATCTCAGCTCCTTCCTTAGCCTTTCCACAAATAAATATGCAAAGGATGAACTCAGGGTTTCTGCAACAGCCCTATATCCTATGTGCTCTGAACTCGGAAGATAAGGAAAAGTTCTGTTTCCAGAAGGGCCATCAGGCCTCTGTGGTAGAAAATGTGAGAATGAGAGTTAATGAAGGAACCTTCTCCCTGCCATCAATAAGGCTTTCCAAAGCACAGGGTTAAGGCTATTTTTGCATTTTAGGTAAATCCTTTTGCACTAGCTCCTATTTGTGATGCAATTAATAATAATTCATGAAGTCTTTTTCTCAACAGCTTTGAAAATGCCTTTCTAAAGTTTCAGCAGATGGCTTACAGCAATCCCTGACACAGCTGGCTGAATTATATTGCAGCATACACCCAAACTCTAGGGCCCTTCATGCTATCCTGGCATTGGCATTTGGAGTGTTGCAGAGTTTTCCTGGTCCAGCAAAACTCTCCAAGTGATGTGTGCCATCTCACCAAGCCCAGATCCAGCCACTCTCCTCCCCAATGCCCTCCACCAACCAGATATTTCATCCTACTGAGGGCCTACGACAAATATACAGCACGTTTTTGTTTGTTCATGGAAAAGGGAAAATAATTAAAAAAAAATCTCTGAGTTTTCTAAACAAACCTTCTTCCCATGAGACACACTGGAAAGGAGCATTCCTGGATAAGCCAAACAGCCTGTGGGCTGCCCTTGCTGGGTGCAAAGTGAGTATTGCAGGAAAATAGTTGTGACAAGTCGAGTGTTTGGAGTGTCTTCTGACATTGCTCTGCTCTTGGCTTTCAAGGATTCGGCAAGATGGAGCGGGGCCAAGCCCCTCCAAGCATGACCAGCTCTGGGGACAGCCCATCTAGCCATGCTCAGGCAAGCTCGCTGAAAGTACTTTATCTGCTAGAGCAGCTGCCAAGAAACCTAAATATTTGACACCCCCACTCTTTCCAGAGAAAAGATTTTAAAGAGATAATATATGCAAGAGAGACCTGGCAGTGTTCAATTGGGCATCTGTTTGTGGGAGGATTCAGAGAGCTCCATCACCTCTGTTTCTCCCCAAGGCAACTGGAAATCTTTTATGCTCCCTTTCCAGTGTTTTATCTGAGAGGGAAAGTGAACAAAACTTATTAGCAGTTTTTATATTATTCATGCTTTCAGGTCTCATTCAGGTAAAACACCCCTGTCTTCTCAAGACTATAAGTTCCATCGTATTTTCAGTTGCTAGTATTAGTCTAGGACTAATACTGTGGGGCTCAGTACCCACATTTCCAGGTGATTATATGTTTATTAAAAAAATGAGTTTGTTTTCTGGTGTTCTAAGTGAAGATTACTTGGGATGAGTCTACTACAAATTCCTCTGAAGCTAAAGTTCTGGGACGGGCTTCGAAGCCAATATGCTTTGAATCAAGCCTTCAGTACATTGAGCAATTTTCCATTCTTTTGCATGAAAACAGTCTACCAGTTACAGGGTAGAAGAGGGCAGCAGTTGTTGCCAAACAGCTTTCAGCTCAGCACAGTGTCAGTCCTCTCATGTAAAGGCCCCTGTTAGGGCCATCACTCAAGGTTGGTCTGTACAAGCTTCCAAATCCGGAGGTCATGTCTGAACTTCCTCATTTTATAAGATCAAATCAGAGGTTCTGACTGACTTCTATAATTAAAGGAGATTTATTTATCTTTACCACTTTCTGGTAGAAATGCCACAGAGGCTCTCTGGAAACTTGACAGTTCCTATTTTAGCAAGACAGATTAATAATTAAGTTCCTAGTTAACTCAGAGCACAAGATTAGTCTACTGCTGTTCAAAGAACTAAGGAGTACACAAGTTTTTCCCCGAAGTTCAACTTGCCTTAATATTTGCATGATTATGATTTGGTTTGTAGTCATGGTCTAAGCTCTCATGTTTAGCCCCAAGTACCACTGGGAGCTGAAATACAGCCTTTAAATCTGATCTTTAGTTGCACTGAGCTGGAGGAGAACATTTTGTGTCTAAGTAGGAAGAAAACTTACTCCAAATGAGAAGTGACTAGCCATTTCTCAGCTCGCCTTTCATTAGCTGAGGGTGCCCTGGGGAGATGCATCCTTGTTCACAAATTGCCCAGATAGCTTTATCTCCTGCTGGAGCCCACTCCTACCTGTCAGGGAAAGTAATACTAGGAGCAGACTGAGTAGAGTCTGGTGGCCTGCTTAGACAGCACAGGGGAGCACAGCAAGCCGGCTTGTACTCTGAGGAGAGGCAGAGCATCTTGCCGCAGTTGTTCAGCTGCGTCTGCGGCAGATGGTGCTGCTGCCTAAGCATTTGCTGAGAGCCTGCAGCACTTCCAACAGTGCCAGAAAGGCTCCAGCATAGGCTAAAAGGATTTCATATTAAGAAAAAAGCCTAATGCATGTTGCTTCACACCCTTCCCTTTGTGTTTCTGCCTGTTCAAAGGACCTTTCAGTGCTAACTAAATCTCTGCAAGTCTCAAGCTATAAAGCAGACTAGCAACAAGCAGCTTTTAGGATACACCAAACAGTATTTGCAGGCAATTTAATCACTAACATGCTTAAGTCAGGCCAGTTTGGGGTTGAGGAGAAAAAAGAAAATCCTGTTCTCTTCCCCCTAGTTATGTAGACATAAAAGTTTTGGCTATATCCTAAAAAGAAATTACTTTTGGCTTGACATTTTCCAGTTTCTAATCAGAGATGCTGTCATGTGCTCATTTCTAATTCAAAGAGGGCACTACTTGTTGCCCCCTCTGTGAAAGCAAGGATTTACGTTTTCCAGAAGTATTACAAGAGAAGCTCATTTTCTATAAGAAATTAGCTAGGTTGATTCCATGCCCCTTGAAATCAGGTTGGATCACGTTCTGGAAGAAGCTGCAGCCTCAGTACAGCTGAGGTTTTGCTTATTTTTCCAAGCTTCAGCAGAAACACTCAAAACAACCGTATGATTTTCACCAAGTCAATATCCAACAGCATAAATTCCTCACCACATAAAGCAATACCGGTTCTAAATAATAGATGAGGTAGAAATGTACAGCTGTTTCAGAAAGACTAAAGAGCAAAAGCATTAAAACATCTACTTGAAATTACCAACTGGTATGGAGGAGCCTTACCTTACAATCAATCACCAAAGCCCACTTTCTGCAGCATAACTCCAAGTTCAGTCTGGTTATCTAACATCCTTACAAGGACCTTCCAAAAGATATTTTAAGGCCAGCAGCCCATTTTATATTTTCACCTGAGCTACTTTAAATGAGCCAGTGTGAGTACTACCAGCAATCTTGTCCCAGGAGAGCTGCAAACCCACCCTAAGTCAGTGCCAAGCTAGCAGATAAAGTCACTCTGGGCAAGTTCAGTGCCAAGCTGCCTACTGGTCTCCAGCAGTGATGCTATATAGCCCCAGTCACTTACGGCATAACCTGCAATGTCAGTGTTTAACAGAAGGGTTGCTGCCGCTCCGTGGCATTTCTAGTTTCCCAGGGGAAGGGACTGGCTCCACGCAGAGGCAGAGTGAGCTCTCGCCTGGGGCAGCAGGTTGGGTGCACAGAGTTATTTTGCCCTCAACTCTTTCTGCCATGCTGTTAGGAAGCTCTGCTGAAAGGCCATCATATCTGGCCTCTCCCATATCCACTGGAGAGGTCACAGGTTTCCTGCTAACAGCCATCTTCTTTGTATTGGTGCTCTCCATCAACACATTATATGCCTCAGCTGAGGTGGGAGGACTCAAGGAAAGGCAGGATTTTCAAGATAAGTCTCCTAAGTCATCTTAATTTCTAAAGAGCAGATGTAGCACTCTACAGTTTGAAGCTCCTCAGGAGCAAATACATACCACAGAGCAGTGACCGAATATGCCTGTTTACTAAGCAGATTTCTGCATCAGTTTCTAGATGGTTTTAAAGCTGCCAGATGCAGTTTCAATGGCAGTCTTATCACAAGCCTCTTCCCCTAGCATAAGTACTAAAATAGACCAGTCTACATTTGCAGAACAATGACAGAACTACTCTAAGCACAAAACACTCATTTGTGGTAAAGACTTACTAAATTCCCTCCCAGCCTAGCAAGCAGATCTGTGAAACCTCAGCGGTACACCAATGCAGGGCCTTGTTAAGGAGAGCAAACCATTTCCCCTGAATAAAGCACCTTTCAGGATTGGAGATTGTCTGCGCTGATTGAACAAGTAGATAGTTGCTGGCTCATAATTATTTTTGGAAGAGTATTTTCTGTGCACAATACTATTTTGATCTAGTTACTAAATCAGATTCACCTCTAGTCATCTCCAAACAGATTACAAACTCAAAGACCATATCAGGGAACACAAAATAGAAGACATGCCACTTTTGCTCGTGTTCTTCGCACTCCTTTCCCAGATAAACGTCTCTTCTAGGTTTATGGCTGTGCCCCCTCCTTAACCAAACAAGCAGAAAAGATTTGATGTATTATCAAAGATATGCCTATGCTCTCCTGCATAATTCCTTGTGGTTTGAAGTACCACCAAATTAAGAGTAACTGATTAACCTCATCTTTCACCACTATGTGCTATTACTTATATACAGTCTTCATTATCGAAGAAGGCCACAGACAGAGCTCCAATCTTGAGCTAGGAAGCAATTTTTGAGCCTGGGGAGGCAAAAACCAGCCCTGGCACTGTGTTATGCCAGCCTGCTGGGGCAGCTGAGTGTGGTTAGGGGAACAGTCTTAAGCTTCCCAGCTGAGATGCTGGCCAAATATGTGGACATATCCATTCCAAAATATAGAAGAACAAGAGGGAAAATAAATGTAATCTCTATGCAAGCGTTATTTGAGAACAGGGGCTTTAATATTTAAAGTGTCTCTAGCCGCAGGTGCCACACACTGAAGTTATCAATATTTTATACAGTACATAGCGAGTGGATGTTGACCCTAAGGCTTAATTTAGTAACAAGATTACTCAGAAAAATAATGTACTGAAAACCTTTGTGATGAGGAAATATGCCAAAAGTAAACTTGGCCAGTGTGCTTAATAGATAAAAAACATTTGTTTCTTCTTGAGAACTTAATTAAATTTCCCATGAATTCATTTGTAATAACAGTAATAAACACCATATATGGAAATATTCAATGAGCTGTTAGCAAGGTAATTTCCTGAATTTGGCTTACATCTTAATAATGTCTAAATCCAGCTAGATTTTAAAATACAGCTGGTACACATTATTCCATTCTGAGTGTGAGGGTGTTCATGCACTTATTTTCAAGCCTGGATGTATAAAATATACAACCTGGTGCTGCTGACTGTGTTTTAGTGCCCGTAGAGTGATGCTTGATCAATTATAAAAAGCAGTAAGAAGAGAGTTAACATAATTTCTTCTGGTTAATAAAGAAGCCCCCAGCAAGGGCCATGCACACACCTTAGACACTCTCCAGCATGCTCCTCTAGGCTCAGAGGGTCACTGTTGGTAACAGATACAGGCTTTTGAATCAAGCCACCTAGAAGGAAACAGGGGATGTTATGAGTAACAGGACACCCCAGTCTTTGGGATGAAATGCAAAGGAGAGAAGGAAGCTCAAGGGGGAACAGCTATGCCCCCTAATCTGTGTGAAAGCATACACCTAACTTGCAACCACACCTATTTCCCAGACATTTTTCTGCCCTTCACATGCAAAAACATGTACATTAAAATAATTAGCTAACGAGCAAGGAAGAAGTGGTCGTTGCTGACTATGAGATAATGGCATGCAGGAAGACGACTTGCCCTTGTCAGGGCAGACAGGGTCAGTCCAAGGATAGGAGAGCAGAGCTCTCTTGGCCATTATAGCCTCCATGCTAATGCAGGAGCTGCAATTAAAACACCATAGCCAGGACTTTCAGAAACCCCTAACCTCCCTGACGTTGGTTTTTGGAGGGTATTAACCAAGTACTCCAATTTTGGCAGAAGCAGGATATGACACAGTACAAGCAGACATCAGCAGCTATCTTCGGACATCCAGCTGAAGTGCAGAGGGTGACAGCAGTTGTGGCACATAAAGCATGCAGCCACATTGAAAACACCACAGGAATACTTGGAAAGAGCCAGAGAAGAGCCCAGCAGAGAAAACACGTAGCAAGCATTAGCTCTGCAGAGTACCTGCTGTTTCATCTCCAGCCCCAGGCAAGAGGACACTATCTAAATACACAGAAGTGCAGTTCCTCCTCAGAGCACCCAGCAGCCTTAAGGATGCATGAAAGCCCTTCTCAATCCATGTTGAGATCCAGAACCAAACAGGAAGGGTAAAAGAAAACTACAGCAAGATTAACCCTATGTTCAGTGATCCCCACTACCAAAGCACTTGCTTGTCTCAGAAGTGAGACTACATTTTACACTATGAATATATGGTGAAAGCTTTCTGCATCCTGAGGAGCTCCATGAGCTTATGCAGTGACTAGATTCAAAAGCTGAAGAACAGGAAGCAGTGTTGCTTCATTCATAATCTCCTTTTTACAGTTAAGCCAGTATTCCCCATGTTGTTAACAGGCTACCTTGGCATTACCTCACACCCCAGCACGTCCTGCAACACAAGAGTATAATGCCAGCTGGCTCCTCTCTCCTGCTCAACTCACCTGCCCCTTTAGAGACAGCACAGATAGTTCCATGCAGTACCGTCAAAGCTGCCAAAAGCTGCTTCTCTACAGAGCTAGGAGAGCACTTCTACTCACACACTGAACAAGGCAGCCTACCAACAGTTCTAGCCTGTGTCTGACCCCTAAAACACTGAACCCACAGCACCAGCCAGCAAGGAGGCCCAGCTTGTTCTCGTTACCCAGATGATCACACTCTTAGGCTGATACCTTTCCAGGCTTCCAGGGTCTCCCTGGCCTTGATTACCCCACCTGCCCCAGGAGTGTTAATCTGGCCCAACAAGGTGTGGGTGGGCAGAGGCATCTCTCTGGTGAAGAGGCTAGATCTGTTACACCCTGAAGTCCTCACCTCACTGGGCATTTCTGGGCATTTTATTCTCAGTATGAGATTTGGTACTGCCTGAAGAGTTTTTGCTGCCATGTTATTTTGTGGGTATTTATTCAAGAGTCCTTAAAGCTTATTTCAGATAAAAGCCATGTGCCTGCAGGGGTAACCTCACATTTTACCGTGACTTACATACCAAGGTTGGAGTAATCATTGGTCTCAACAGTGAGAGCTTCAAGACAAAGTGTAAGTCCTGGAGCACAATAAGAATCTCAAAATGCATTAATGACTTGAAAAATTAAAATAAGTAGTTCCTGAACAAAATGAGAAGCTTAAGCACAAGGGCTCCTTTCTCTCAGGGGCTGCAGGTACAAGCTGGATGTTTTGATGGGACTCTAGCCCTTTTTCCACGGAGTATTACCACCATTGCTTGGGCTATTTCACTGTAAAAGAAGGTGTGTTGTGGGAATACATATAGATCTGAAATTGGGTGTCTCTTCTAGGCTATTTCCTAATCTGGGGGTTAGCAGGGAGCAGAGCTGGCAACATGGGACCATTCCCAGCTCTTCATTTTCCGTCATTTAGCTGAACTCCCTCTCCTACAGGACTCCTCAGCCCTCTTCATCAAGCCCTCCTTGTAACGTAAGCTCCATCTCAAGGCCTTCTAGCTGAAGCATTACCCTATATTTTGTGTTTCTTTGATCATCTGCCCAAAACAGGGAGAGAAATGGCACCCAAAGCAGCTCTGCTCTGGAACAGTTTCCTCAAACTGGCCCTCTGATTTTCTTCTTCAGCTCCAGAGAGGCTCCCATAATGGGTGAGTTGCTGAAGAGCTGCCTTTGCTGCAGAAGCAGTGCTCTGTTACACTTAGTATATCCAGGCTCTAAAGTGAAATAATTAATGGATTATTTGCTTTGTTTTTATAAGCAAGAGACAACCAATAAACCTAGGATATTTAATGACCAAGAAAATGATCTAAATATATTTGGCATAATGTATCACAAAAGTCTGAGCTGCTCCTGTTAATACGTTCTTAGAAAGCAACACACATGACGGATGTAAGTGCAAAATGAAGAGGAGCTTAGCAAAGATTTTGTGTAAGAGGGACCCTTTGCATTTGACCTGCACTGTCACAATGAATTTTAATTACAGCTACCCTTTGGTGCTGATGCGGGAGGGGAATGCTAATGACAATCAAGATGCAGCACTAAGAACGTAGCAGAAATGGCAATCGCTACCAAAGCTCTTGCACAAAGGGGAAGTTCAGCAACTTGATCTCAGAGAGCAACCAAGGCAGCTACAGTAAAATAAAAATCCTGACATTTTCATTCCCCTTTTAACTCCTACTGTTTTACCCCAAATAGTGGATTATTGGTTGAATTTAAACACATTTAAGTAAATTTAATATATTAAAATATTTGCAAGGTATAGTCCATGGTTATGAGAAACCCACTGAGAGAAATCATGTTTTCTATCTCATTTGAACAAGTATAATATAGCCACAGATCGCTTCTCTAAGGATTAGCAGGCAGTGGCTTTGGATTATTAGAATACAGTGATGCTGCTTGCTCAATTGCATGTCACTCAGGCTCCTTTTTGTCCAAATTTATAATAAATGACTTTGGGAAACATCAGTCAAAGGGCACTGTTTCCCCATGGTGGATACATAGTTCCAGTGATTCCAGCAGTGGTCATAAGAAGGCTCTTTACGGGGAATAAATGTAAAACTCACCGTTAAATTCTCTAAAACAATTAGAGACGGCAGCAGTAGCATCCCTACTGTTCTCCACCTAAAAAGAGAGAAGACTTAATCAGGTAGTCATCATTAAATATGTGCCAAGTATTACTCCAGCAAAAGCTTCCAAATATATGAAGCTGATACTTAGCTCAACAAAAGGTAGTTGGGACACTAAGAGCTCATGTAAAAATTGAGAATATAAACTCATTTTCTAAATCTATGTAGGTATTTAGAGGCTTCTCTAGACTCCTCTAGGTCTAACTGAAGTCAATCAGAACTTGTCATGGTATTTGGCTGGGCAGCCTGTACTTGCGAAGATGCCTCAGACCTCTACTTGCTTCTCAAAAAAAGAAACAAGGTTTGTATTTCTCCAAATCTTCAAAAGCACCTCTTAATATTTTTATTATGGTATTTGAGTATTAGCCAACTTTCACAGAAAAGCAAAGTCTGCTTTTCAGAAGAAATGGCTGATCTACATAGATTGTGCGACAATTTGTAAAATCCCAAGGGATCAGAACAAAGACATTCACAACACTTTTTGTTGTAAGAATGAGATCTATTCCCAAGAGGCTATTCTGGGTTATATTGCTGTCTGCTTGCACAATAGAAGGATATTTTTCCTCCATTACTGAGGCTAGTAATGCAATGTTTGCTATTTCATCACAGTGTAGTCTTGCCAAAAGAATTTTGTATTACCTCACAGCATTGATAAAATGGAGTTGCTTGGAAAAAAAAAAAGATTTGACCCAGTAAAATAAATCAAACAGGAGTTTTATAAAATGAAAATATGCTTTAAAGCTTTAAATTACCTATAACCAACAACATATGTGTTGTTGTGCTCCTTTCTTGTTTTCTATAGTTTCTTCTCTCTCTCTCTCTTTCCCTTCTCCTGTTCTGTAGGTAATAATTAGTCCGTTTAAAATTTCCCCCTGGAAAAATGTTGCTGGTTTATGCCACTTAATAGTAGCATAAAAGGTGAGGGGAGATCTGGTCTTATCTTCTCTTAGCAACAACACTTCTTTTAACCACTCTAAGAGCTTCATTCACTTTAGTATTGAAAGTCCCTGCTCATTTCCTCCAGCAACATTTTTTTCTGTCTTTTGTCAAAACAGAATATTATCTGTGAAGCAGTACCAGAAGTAAAAATGAGCAGTCTCCTTCATAAAGGAACTAGAAATTTAGGATAAGTGAATTACTTATTTACCCTAAAATGTTAGGATCTTTACATTTCTTTCTTAGAGTCTAAAACATGTCCAGCCATTAACTATTACAAGATTTGTGGTTTCATATTGTGCACAAAAAGATTTAATGGAGTCTGGAGGACTGTCAAAATCCTTAAAAAGGACTGACAGATTTATCATAGCAGAAAAAAAGCAAAACTTTAAAAGAAGTCATAAATCACTTATTCCTCCTTCGTGTACGCTCCTGAGGGAGTTTCCAGTGCCCTGGCAGGAAAGCAGAAGAGCTCCTGGCGCAGTTCAAGGTGTGACTGGGTTGATGCCAGGACATAAAGGCTTGGGCCCGCGTCCAGTCCGTGTCCCAGCCCCTGCGACGGCTCCAGCCTTCAGGGACTCCTGGCACCAGAGGGTCCCCAGGAGAGCAAAAACTGAGCCCAAGTGAACAGGAGTCCCCGTCCCACAGCAAGGCAAGGTAGAAACTGTCTAATAGCTGCATTGGATGCTACTTTCTCCTCCAGTATTTCACAGATTTCACATTAATAGCATAACTGACCAACACAGGCTCAGAGCATCCTCCATCCATGAGTTCAAGATTGAGTTTCCAAAATAGTACCAATTCCCATCAGGCAGGCCTCTAATTGGTCCCTAATTCATCTTGGCAGATGATTCTGAAAGAAAACTACACTGTGGTTCCATGCAGTGTTTTGAGAGGTCTTTGCTAAATCAGAAATAAGTGATCTAATCTGCATAAGAGCATATTTTAAGCCCAAAACTGTGTTTGGAAAGTCAAAACCTTAATGTATCCCTCAGGCACATAAAAAAGGGCTACAGTTCCCCCGCTGGCAGAGAAAGAATATACTGAAATCTCCTATAGCAACTAGCAATAGTAACAAACAAGGGCTTTTCTGATTATTTCAACTTTCTGAATTATTCTGTAAAAGACAGAAAGAGACTGAGGCTGAGTGTGCACTGGGTTTAAATTTGAACCCTGAAGGCTCAAGCCTTAGTTTGGCCAGAGACATCATGGACGGGATACTTCTGTGCCTCTGCTTCCCATTCCTAAAAAAGGAATCATGTTTCATGTCATCTCTCAGGTCTATGGAGGATGCAGAATTCTGGGAGATAACCTTACATATTTGCCCAGCCAAACCCTGATCTTATCTGGAATTGCAAAGCAAAGCTGTAACATGAATTACTGCCCTCAGCTTTTCAGCTGGCTTCACCTCCTTAGGCCTCAGTAGATAAACTGGATGCTTCCCGTGAGTGATATAATAATTTACTTCTACTTTTTTGTGTTGCATTCCTAAGGAATCCTTTTGGATTAGGCCAAAATAAAGAGCTGGACAGATATTTCCTGGCGTCTTAAGTGAGTGTATTTAAAACTTCGGTTGTTTTTATATCTCAAAATAAAAAAGCAAGGTTATTCCCACCAAAAGGGGCTCACAAAGCTAGGTATAAGGTAGGTTCACAGGATGAAGTTTTTGAGCTAAGACATCAGAGGTAATAGAGTTTATATCCACTTCTTTCCTATGTGACTGTGAGAGCTGCTGCCCATCCTGGAGACCCATGTGAAAATGAGGCAGACATGAGGGTTTATGCAGCTTGTGTATGACCAGTTCTCTTTGGTTCACTTCTTCCCAAGAATTATACTTTTGGGGTCAAATTCAGTTTTGTTCTCTGAAGGAGAAACCTACTGTCACTCTCAAACTTACTGTTACCCTTCCTCATCTACTGTTATTCTCTCTTCCTGTTTGGATCCTTGGCTCAGATTTTCCCCTGGTGCTGCACGCTGCTCAATAAAAGCGGAGAGGAGCCTTTCCAAAGTGCTCTTCACGGGAGCTCACACCCTCCAGCCAAGTGGGAAAGCTTTCACCAGCTTCAGTGTGTTGGGTTGAAAATCCCCGCAAAGTGCTTAAGGATCTGCTTTTGTGCAATAAAAAGATTACAGTCAAAGCAGATAACCTTTTTGCTTGGTATCTATGATGTACATTACATACTGCCTCTGGCGGGCAACATCATGAGCTGCTCTTTGTAGTGGAGGCTTACTCCACAAAAAAAAAAAAAAAAAAAAAAAAAAGCATTTCCTCCGCTCCGATGCCCAGAGGCAAAAGGACCATGCATGTTAGTAGAAATTAAATCTACATAGCCCTTGAAAAACCTGGCTTGGTTTACCCTCAAATGCCACCAAAATATTCACATTTAATCAGAAAACTGTCAACACAAATGTCAAAATGCCTCATTGTGAGAAGCAGGACAATAGGACAATTTCCTTTAAAATTAACTACTCAATTGCTTTCCATATAAAAAGCAATGCACTGACTCCATCATGACAACTTGCTCGTTCTTCATCTGGGTTGTCTTATTATGCAGGATTCCTTCAAATTATATCAATTTCTCTCCACATAGCAAAGCTCAGGAAGAATAAAATCCTCTTCTACGCTAGCACTTTACACGTAGAACTTGCCCAAAAGCCAGAAAGTTAGAATAATGTAGTTGCAATGAATAATACATTGCCAAAATGGGTTGGTCATACATAATCTTTTGGGTTATGAATCTCAGCATTATAGCTCTTCTTTATAACTCTATTTTGTTGTTTTCATTTGATAAAGTTGAAAATAATTTTGTAATCTAAAAATGTCATTTTCCTCCTGTCAGTTATTCTGCTGATTTCAGTGGATGCTAAGCAGTGCTCCTGGCTTACGTTACAGAAGTGCTGATTTAATGTTGCATCCAACAAGCTTCAAATCCTGTACTCTGCCACATACCTGCAGCTCACGATTTGACCCCAAGAGAGGGGTAAAGAGTCAACAGGCTTTTCTTGGAGAAACTGCAGGTCAGTGGGAAAATAGTATTTGAAACAACAAAATGAAAAGTTAAAACAAATTTAACTAAAAGAAGACAAAGCTGATGCGCAAATGCAGCTGCAAGAAGCCTGGTGGGACAGCTGGTTCACAGAAGAGTGAAACACTGAAGTGCTCAGGCTACACTGGGCCCTATCACTGAGTTTTGGAATCAAATATTAGCATTAATATTGGGTGGGGAGGGTCTGTTTTTTACTTTAAAATCCCTTAACTTTATGCCAAAGGAAGAAACTTCTATGAGTTTTCTTCTAGTAAAATATTCATTTTGACAGACCATTTTTATCAACTCAGTTCCAGCTCCTGAACTTTCATCACAACGTTCTGAGAAAGCAAAGCTTTTTACTGAAAAATATTCAGCTGTCAAAGACTCCCATCACCACCAATGCAGCATCTGTGCCATCTGATGCTGCATGAGAGATGATTGTTGGTGGTGAAGAAGCCCAAGGCAATAGGCTAACACATGCCATTCCTACTTCTGTGCTTGCAGAATTAAATGAGGAGTAAATACAAAATCAGACAAAAGTAGTCAAAAAAGAGGCTTGTCAAAAACAGAGTACCAAATATACCAACAGATCACCCTCTGCTGCAAGAGCTGTGTAGTTCTCATAAAACAATTTAAGCACATTACAGCAATATCAGTGCCTTCTGAGACAGGTGATGTCTTGCTATACATAATATGTCAAAGCAGAAAACAATTATAACATAGCATATGCCATTACAGCTGGAGGTTGCACGAGCATCACATGGTAAGGTTATTGCTAAGCTTTCTTATGATGCATAATCTGATAGGGTAAAACCTGTATCATACAGCAAAAAATGCCATTGCTGGCTGGCTGTCTCTTTCTTGAGGCTGAAAAGAAAAATGAACTAAAATGCCAAAGGAAATTGCTTCAAGCAAGTGACCTGATCTCAGAAGAATTCTTGATCACTCACTTTTGAAAACACAAGAGGAAATCTGATAATAAGAAGAATGAGATTATTGTAAATTGATGGTAACTAGACAGCTGGCCCCAGCACATCTTCCTTTCAAGTCGATGGAAACATGGCAATTTCATTAAGTCAATGACAGTTTCATGAAGTCCCAGTGAAACACTAATCGATGTTGCTTTTCCACCCCTCTTTTACACGTCACAGTCACGTAAGTGATTCAGAGCATTTAGGAAGATGTGTTACTGGAGACAGGTATGGAGGAACTGCACAACTCATAATGACGTATAACTTTCTTGACGAGGTGCTACTTTGACTTTTTTCACTGTTAAATCACTGTATCAGAATATGGCTTTTATGGGTATATATAATTTAAATGAGCCATTATTGTAATGCTCTGACAATGGCAGGGACTTTTCCATTGACTGTGTAGCTGAGTGCTTAAATTCACTAAGAAAATAGGACCAGGTTTATTTTAGCAAACATCCAACTCATACAAGGTCAAATGCTCCCAATGACTATAATTGCTGGTATATCTACTCAAATTTTCATCTGAAGGTAAAATGCGAGGATAGATACTTTGGATAATACTGCACCAAGGACTATTAGCTCCCATCTAAAACTGTGTTTTGCAGGTTATAGCTCTTCGTTACCTTGTGAAGGTTGTTCATGGTGGTTTCTCTACATAGCTCTGAGGAGATCATACCCGGACAATACATTATTACATAGGAAAGGAGGATAAATGAAAAAAAAAATCATTTCCTCACAAATAATCATTCCCCATGATCCATTAGATTTGTTTTGACTTCCTATAGGTCTCCTAATTTGCAATGTGGCAGCAAGAAATGAAGAAAAAGGAATAGGAAAGGAAAGAGGTAAAGAGAAAAGGGGAAATCATTTTTGAGTTTTATCTCTGAGGAAATTAAGATTTGAGAAAAGATAATGTTCTTGAATAGTAACGGGAGAAGAGGAAGCATTATATTGCTTTGATATAAAACTCTCTGCTTTCTGAAATCCAAGACTGATTTCACTTAGAGATGGGGCTTAGATACGTCATTTTTTTCAAAATGGTCCATTGATTTTAGATACTGAACCAGCAACAACCTTAATTTCAGACATGATGAGCTGCCACAGTTTCGGTTGATTTCAGCTGGAATTAAAAGCATTCAGCACCTTTGTAAATAAGATTCTACTGTCTCAGAATGAAGAAATCAAAAAATAGTGACCACATTGGGAAATGCTGACCTTCATCTCTGCTCAGTTTATGTGTTCTGAGAAATAGCTGTAATGCTTACCTGCCCCTTCATGGTGCTCTGCAAATTAATGTCTGGAAAAGATTTGAACGATTATTAATAAAGTTCAGCATCACGTACAAACTAAAGCCAGAAAATGCAGATAAATCATGGGCAAAATAATGTGATTCTTTCAGAAATATTTCTATCACTAGGTCTTTGATTTAATTATTTGCTTGATTCTCAGAATACAACACAGTAACCACTTCTGACGCAAGCTATTCATTAAATGGAAGGAATTGTGCAAGATATTGATGTATTGATTAAATTGCCACTAAATGATTTGAGATGAAGATTGAATACTGTAAAAGTAATAAAATTTGATGGAAACAGGGACCGTCTGTGAATTAGAATGGACGGCTTTTTCTGCATCACTAGTATCATTTATCAGAACACCAATAATATTTATTTCTTTAAGACTTATGCTGGCTACCTTTAGAAAAGCAGAGAAAACTAAAACTATATGGGCCAATAAAACCTTTGCATTCTTATGCATTTAAAACTGAGCAAGGCAGAGCATACGAAAAATGCAACAGAGAAAAACAGTGCAACTGAAATGAGCTCTGAAAATGAAGACCTCAGCACAGAGGCACCAGGTCCCTTCTGGACAGATTAAACCTCTAAAGCGGTATGTATTCTGCAACCCGTCTACTAGCCTGTCATGGCTATTACACCCCTTAATGCGGAACAATGTCTTAACACATCCAGCTGAGAGCCAAGGGCTTGTGACTCTTCTCTGAGCTTAGTTTTCCTGATAACTTTCCTTCTCCAAAATTGGCAGATCCCAACAACTCCACTTCTAAGCACTCTTACAACTAACTACAGAGCTCCTCTCTCAATAACGCAATCGTCGTTAATGATTTATTAAATATGTTTGAATTGTCAAACCAAAAAGGTCATACAGAGATAGTGACTATGAGATGGAAAACATGTTGGTAGAGTTGCTTAATGAACTGCAGATGCATGCTCATAACTTGGAAAAACTGAAGCACATCACATTTGGGGGGACAATAAAGCATTGAAGTGTGTTATGGATTTACGACTACAAGCAAAGATACAGCATAAAAAAATACTGTCATTACCTAAATATGCAAATATTCCAAGTATTCAGTATGCTGGAGGAAAGCATATCTATTTGTCTAGTCTTATGAGCCATTTGCAAACTAATGAAAATGAACTTTTCTGCATTATGTGATCATGGAGCATACAAAAAGCAATTTGTACTTCAATAGCGCTGCTGTGTAGTTAAGATTTAGAGGCCTTATTTATCAGCCCTGCTGGCTCCAACAGGGCTCAGCAGCCCAGGCTGTGTGTTCTTCTGCAGTTTGCATGGCTAGTCACATCCCTGGTGTGGGTACACCCAGCTATTAGATAAATGAATATACCCAAGGAGAAAGCTTCAAGGCTCTGAGCCCAGCCGAACACCACGTTGCACTGCCACGGGGGAAATGTGTATTTTAGTTGATCCCGAGGGAATCTTGAAAGGTAGCAGTCCCTTCCACAGTGGCAATGTCTACATTCAGAAGCCTTCTCTGGATTCTCTGGCCAGCCCTGTTCTCGTTTACCACCTCATGGATTTGGAAACTACTTACATTTACCACCTCATGGATTTGGAGTCCTGCTTTTGCCAAAGCGGTCAGTGTGTCACTTTAGGAGGGCCCAGCCATCATGTCTGGGCCTCTGGAGAGCTTGCTCTCCATCCTGCAGCTCTGTGAAGTGCAGCTGGCAGCTGGCAGAGCCCAGGGACACTTTTTCCCCGGGGATGCCAGAGCTCTCCCTGCCTCAAGGGAACTGCTTGCAGCACTAGCCACATCCCTGCCTCTGTCAATGTCTGGCAAGTAGTGCCTAGAGCCACCCCTCCCTGCTGCACCCTGACTGGTAACTCTGGAAAAACTGGGCCGCTCATACCCCAGTGCCAAGACAAAACTGCGGATTTGGACACTGTTAATCTTTGGAGATGTTCTGTCTGGAACATACATCCTGTGCCTTTGCCTGCTTCCTAAGCCGCCTGTTTGCCTAGCCAAAGGCAGGTCCTTGCTGTTAAAAAGCTCTCGGCTTGTTCAGGTTCAGCTCACTCAGCTCTGGTAAATGATGAATTGCTGAAACGGTATGTCCTTGTTAGTCAAGCCAATGATGAGCAGGTAAACTCAGCTTTATCACAAGCCTGTTCTGCTTTCTGAAGACTGAGGGGAAACTCACTCTGCCCACCGCACACAGAGCTCAGCCAGTTTGAGGATGAATAGTGTAATTCAGTACTGAATCCACAGCTCCGACCTTTTATGTCTGCAGTACCCCTTCATTGCATGCTGTGTATCTATTTTGATTAATTAAGGCTTAAGGACATAACTTAATGTTAACTAATATCAAAACTAAACATTCTCTGTCTTACAAGTCTGTAATTTATTTAAATTTCTCAGTGAAGCATGAGACTGTAAAAGTCATAAACACTTAAGGCCCCATCTGTCGAGCCAGCCAGGTGTGTAAAAGGGAGAGATTAACAATATGCTGAGGTGGCCACTGATAACCCGGGCTGCACTTTTCAGCAGCAATCACAAGTTTACCCCCAGTTGCTATTTGGCACAAGCAAAACCCACTCACTCTTTGCAGCAGGGAAGGAATTTCTGCCACTTAAACCATAACGTGACCTTAACACTTCACAGCCTTCTGTTGGCATTCCAGGGTCATGGTAGGGAACCATTCCTTTTGCTAAGGCAAACACTTAGCTCATACCTCCACACAGTGCAATGTGGCCTTTACTTGCCTTCCCTAGCTGAACATTCGCCTTGGGCAGAAGGGACGTATGTTAGCGTAAGTAGAATTCCCATAGACTGAAATAGCCTTTTATTTGGTGTCTTTTGTCACAATTAATAATAGAAAGATATGAAGAGTTCTCTACCATCTAAACAGCACTGGAGTCTAGGAACCAATGTTAAAAAAAAATCACACTGGCATTTACTGGTGAAAGAAATGTGCACGCACAGTAATACCTACTAAAAGAACCCAAGAAGTAATAACTCCAGCTTCAAAGACAGTTTAATGATTTGAAATGAGCAGTGGTCATGCACCTACATACTGCATCACTCAGCTGTCAATTGGTTTCTTCGTGGTCCTGAGGCAAAGCTGTCTGGCTTCACAGATGTTAATTATTTGAGTCTACTGTTAATTAGTTGTATGCGTTATTCATGCCAGAGCAGTGACAGCCAGGGAGTCTCTCCCCGGTGGCATAGCCCACAGGGCTTTGTTCCCTGTCCCTCGCTGTCTCTACTCTGCTCCGTGCTGAACCAGAACATTTCATTTTAGTCATGGTGCCAGAGGTCAGACCCCAGAGGACCTTTGAAATTAAACACGTATGAAGTACAGTGGAGAGAGAGCGTGGGGAGAAAGGGACGATTTCAGCTGCTCAGGCATGCAAGTCAAGAGCTTTCACGATGCCTCTCAGTATATTTATTTAGCTAGCCACAAATCATATCCTAGGCCATCCCGGGGATCCTGTCTCTCTGATGGAAATTTCCACTCTTGCACGAGTTGGTGTCCTGCTCTTTGTTATCGCCTTGCTGCCTTCAAGAATTGGAAATAATTGAATTTTTACAGGAACAAGATTTTTTGCTGCAGAAAAGGAAATTGATCCCTGGTTTGCTAAGCTCAGAAATACAACATCGAGGACAAATTCACTTCCTGATGTTTGCAGTTACATAAAAGCAAGAGTTCTTCATTCACCAAAGACTCTGTAATTGAAGACATATCACACAATTTTCAAAGAAAGTGATTCATCATAAGACACATTTCCTAATAGCACCAACTCTGAATCATATTTCTTTTGTTAGGATGTTAAACAAAAATCAGTCATCTGAACATTCAGCAAAATAGATGTTAAATTGCCTGGACAAAAAAATCTTTCCATTTGCAGATCGCCTGAGAACAGGTTGACTTCTTACGTAAACGTTTCATAGTGATTTTTCAAACATTACGAAATGATTTTCATAAAAATTTCTTGCCTTGCAATTTCCTAGTGAACAATTCACTTAGGTACTTGACATGTGAAGTTCAAATTTTGTGCCTTTCTGAATGGATATATG
The DNA here is from genome assembly GCF_028389875.1 of Rhea pennata. Lineage (NCBI taxonomy): Eukaryota > Metazoa > Chordata > Aves > Rheiformes > Rheidae > Rhea > Rhea pennata. The sequence continues at coordinate 6,161,488 of NC_084674.1, forward strand.
AACTGTGGGAACAAACCTGTGCCCTGACCAGCCAAAGAGACCTCCAGTTTCTCTTTCATCCAGTCTGATAATTTAGCCCCAGCCATTATCTCTCATTCAGGATTCAGAAGACAACAGCTTCAGTTAGCTCTTGATGCACCTTTTGCCACCCACTTAGTTCCTTGAACTAGCATCTTTGCACTTTCTCCACGCTGTCCTTTGGAAGAATCCCTCCCCACAAAGCTGCAAGGTTACCATTCCGTTTCCTCCTTGCCTGCCAAAATTTGAAACAGCCAGATGAGTTGCATACTGTAAACAAACTGATTACATTGACCGGCACTGTCAACATTACCTCTCTTTTCCCTCGGGTTCCCCAGCTGCTGCTTTACTCTCACATTAGCACAGAAGCTCCTCGGGGCAGAGGTGTCTATTTTGTGTCTATAGCATCTAGCATAGTCATCCCATGGTACAGCTCCTAGGTGCAATGGTAAAGCAAGCAATAACAATGAATCTGAGTTCCCCTCAGAGGGTTCTCTTTCTCCCATGTTCACCAGAAACTCATTTGCATCATTCAACCAGAAGTGAACACAAAAGACATGCAAATAATAGTCCAGTGCTTAAAAATTCAAATGCATATTCACAGAAATGCATTTTGCATTGCTCTGCCCCCCCCCCCCCCATCTTAGATACAGTGCACTTGATGCATGGCAGGGTGGAGGCCATGCGAGTAGTCACTGCTTCACTCACCAACAGATGCTGTGATGCCTCTGCACAATGGAGCAGAAAACAGCCGTTGGTGCCTGGCTGAAGAGGCACCACTTCCACCACAGCTCTGCTAACTGTTGTACTCATAACTCAGGCAGTTTTGCCGTATTTATAGTTGGGCCATCACCTTCTAGAGAGAAAAAAAATGAAATATGAGGGCACAAAAGAAGATTTTAAAAACTGGAAATGAGTATTTTGTGTGAAAATACTTAAGATTTGACATATAACTAGTGTTCGTGCTGCAAGAACCCGGACAAATGCCATTGGGGTAGCACTGATTTGGGTCCTTCAATAGGCAGTCAGTGTGATGCCGTATTTATGTGCACCTCTGTGCTTCTCTAAATTAAGCTCTGGTTCTAAGCAGTTCTTTCATATATGAATAAGATTTCTGTTTCTAGTGGGCCTAAAATGTCTCCTTTTACGATGGATCTTCTTTTGACCTTTCTCAGAAGTCCCTTTGCTGCTTCCTAAAACAAAGCAATTATGTGGTATTTTTAGCGCAAGTGCTCCCAGCAGACGAGCTCTGTGCACTTTGTCATTTGACATGCCTGCATCCTCATATGGGTAGGTCAGAGTGCCTAATTTTCACTTACAGAATGCATACAGCTTATAAACTTTGTGACCCAAACTCTTTGTGCTTAGAGTACTGGAAGCTGCAGCAGAAACTCCTGCTCAGGAGGATGGGTAGGTTTTCAGGACTCCTGGGATGAGAAACAACAGTGCAGCCTGGAGCCGTGGCCCCAGCCACCCACTTCCCGTGGCAGAGCATGTGGCAGAAGCGCTTTGGTCAGCTCCTCATCCTCATTTTAGAGACAACTCAACTCTTGAGGATTTACCCTAAAATGCTGTATTATAAGCTATAGCTCCTTGAGAACTGGCTTGTAAGCAGCAAAAGCATCCATACAGCCAGTTGATGGGGGTGGCTGCAGCAAATAACCTCTCCAGTTGTTTCGGTTCAAGCGTCTCATCCTTGTTGATGAGGGCCCTTAGTGAGAACTGCATTTATCCCAGAAAAAAAGACTAGGAGGGTATGAAATGAAGGGGTACTAAACTCCCTGAGATTAAAGCTAGCACTGAGACAGAGGTGTCTCTTGGCAATAAGTGTGAGGACATAAAAACAGCTTCACCGGCTGCATGGCTAACTATGAACAGTGAGCAAGAAGCTAGTGCACTGCAGCTTTGTGCTAAATGAATTAGAGAAGGAGAGAGTGAGGAAATAACATTGGAATTAAAAGGCTTTAAGATAAGATGGAAAACAGCAACTGAAGGAGAAAAGCATGCTGGAAGCAGAGGGGTGTTTCAATTACATTAACAAAGCTTAAGGGACTGTGAGGGAAGAGAGGCAGCCTCAGCCAGAACAGACGAGGATGAATGGGGAAACGAAGCAAAAGGAGACAGGAGAGCTCTTAAATCAGGATCAAAGATGATTTAAATAAGTTAATGGATTGGATTGAGTTGTACTTTATATTTACATTGGTTTTGGGTATCACCAGCTGTCATCAGCAAAGGAAAATTTTACCAAACAATATATTTGAGGCAGTTTGATTTTGTGGATAGGATTGTCAACAGCATTAAAAAAATAAAGCTTCTGTCACAAAACTAGAAATTTGTGCCCCAAGAAACAGAATGCTTCAAGGCCATACGAACCTTTAATGTCAGAAGGGAGGGGATAAGAGAGAGGGTAAAACTATGAGAAAAGGGTATTGCAGGTGTTAATCTTGGATACCACGGTAAGAGGCAGGAAATGCCTAGTCCTGGAAGGAATCAGGAGCAGGCACCCACTGGGACACCAGGGGTTAAGGCAGGGCTGGTGCAGATGCAGGGGAGGTGTGTGACATCTGAACGCAAAGTGAAAAATCACCTCCTGTAGAATCTGCTAAGCAGCTGGGGAAGCACAACTGTGCAAGCCAATTTAAGCTCAGTAAGTCTGTAGGAAATGGAGAAATAAATCAACCCCATAGAATACAATACATCAAAACTGGATGGTGGTTGTGGTGCTTAACAGTTTCGCATATTGGTTCTGCTGGCACTCATGGAGCCAGTCAGAATGTGAAATTCAAGGATCTGTGAAGAATGGTTTCCCAGGATGAAAAATGCTCAATGATCAGCTGAATATATCCAACATTAAGGTTTTCTGTCCTACCTTAAATAGTGTACCTTTGTGAAATTGTTTACAGCACCTTCTCCTTTCAGAATGCACTAGGAGCATCCAAAATAGAAAAAAAAAAGCCCCCTCAAAAAAAGAGCCTCTTCTAGAGTATACATTGCTGGCCTACGGAAGGACAAGAAATTAAAGAATTCACTTGTCATCTTCCAAGTATGACATGACCTCTGCATCACACAAAGAAATCTACCTCATGTGGTTAAGTCACTATTTATCTGCTTAACATCTGACTGACATTAAGCAGATTGACTGGGAGATTCTATTTATTTATTTTTAAATGGGAATCCAAACAACTTAATATTCCTTCTTGACTTAATCTGCTGGCAGGCTGGGTATCTAATTTATTGTATTTATTTATTTATTTATGCTTCTTTTAGCCTCATGTGGCCTGTGGGTTCCTATGAGAGTGGATGCTCCGTCTCTGCACTGTTGTAGCAATAGATGAAACCCACATAGAGATTATCCTTGATGTATAGCCATCTGCATTGGCTGCACTGACTTTAACAACAATTTTAAGCACAGGCTCTTGCAGATTATCTGCTTGTTTTAGTGCCTACAAATGATCTCACAGCTAAGATTAAGGTAAAGCAATTTCTATGTCTGAAAAGTGTATGATCATTAACAATAAAAAAGTTTCAAAGCGGCCTACAAGTTGCAAGATTTAAGTTAGCAATTTAAGTAATGGCTACATGTGAAGAACTCCAGAGTTGGGAATCCCTTACAGTCTAGAAAGCAGAATATATAAATCTAAGACATTCATTAAACAGGACCCAAACTGTTCTAATCCTTTTCCATGAAATCATCTTCTTCTAAGCTGTAACATGTTAAGTATGCATAAGAAAGCAAGCTGATTTAAAACTGTTTTATACATTTATGTCTCTGATGCAAAGGGCAGTGAGTTGACACCACACTTTGATTCTTTTGAACTAAATTCTCCATGGGCTTGATAGAGAAGTTTAGAGGGAAACTATCATGGACTTAATGACAGTTTAATCACTGTGATGATTACCATGTGGTAATTAAAGGCTTGCTGCTGTGAGATGGTGTAGATTTTCAGTGCCTTCACAGACTAGTTCTTCAATCAATAGTGGATAGTGTTTTCTAAATGATCAGGGTGGGATTTTTAAAAGCATATGTAGGAGCCCAGTTACCTTGGCCTTTAATAGGGCCTGTGCTCATAGATAATTTCTGGAAGCCCCATCTTTTTGTCTAATCAGAGGCTTCTTTCATCTGTTTCTACCATATAAACAGATGTAAATTCTGCTCTTCTTCTAGACATAAAAATCTTATCAGTCTGGCACTCCATGTTAACCTTCGTGCACCAGAAAATTCTCTTCTGCTTACAAACTCTACTGATTCTTGATTTTCACTTGCAAGGAGATAGAAAAACTGAGCATACTCAAAATCAGATTGTCTAAATCTAATGCCTTCAGTCTCTGTGAAACACCTGCACTACCGTGAAAGCAACTGTTTACAAACCATAGCCATTTAGGCAGGTTTAGGTGTTTCTGCCTGATGTAGCCAACTGGCCTCGTGCTTTACTCATATGCAGACCCTGTCTGTATTATTTAAACCCTCCTTGACAAACACTTTTCTGGCCTCTTATTAAACCCACCGGAAGTGGAAAGCCCAGCATTAGCATGTTGCAAAGAACATGTGCCCAAAATGCAAATTTTGTTCTGTTTGTGGGATGAGCTTTAAGATCACAGAACTGTTGAAAATTATCTGGAACTGATCTGAAAGAGTCTCTGTCCCAGCGTGAGGGCACTAACAGGCCTTAATGGCCCTGACCAGCCTCAGCTGGGACTAGGACCCACACCCTGCCCAGGAGCCCAGGACCATATTTAAGCCCAGTCCAGGGGCTTCTACCTTTTCTGCCTGTGCTGGAGGGAGTGCTGGTCTTTAGCTCAGCTTTACCTGGCCATGGACCCTAACTATTTTAGCCATAGCCTGTGGGTTGACTTCTGGTCTTGACCTTTGACCTGCCTTCTCACCTAGAACTTACCCTGGTGATCTGGATTTGTGCTTGAAGTTGACCACTATCTCTGAGCTTACCCTACTAGTTTTACTTGGGAATGGGGTCTTGGAAAGTACAGACCCTGTACTGCTGGCTGTGTTGTTGCACTTCCTTCTGTATCCTTTAGGGAGCAGCTGGACCTTCCTGCTTCCTGATAGTCTTTTTGCTTAAGGTAAGATCAATTATACCTAATTCCTCTACAAAAAAAATATTTTCCTAACCTGTTCTTTCAACCTTTTGAAGCATTTTTGTCATTATTTTGTGGAAATGAGATTCTGAGTGTATTTTGCTGATGCAATGTTTGGAGGCATCATGGTGTCCAGCTAATCTTGCAGTCTCTCCATTTCTAAAGGTAGCTTTGAACTAGCGTATCTTCATTAAGGTTGTGTGGGTTACATGCATGGGGTTTGAATCACCCAGTAAGCATATTGCTAAGCTGTAGCTTAGATCAGCTTTGCAATAACTGTTTTCCCCAATATTTTGGGAACACTTAATATATTGATATAACTTCATGGAGCTACATGGCCTTATCGTTTGGATCACAGAAAGAGAGCTTGATGATGGACATGTTTGTAGGCTCTGTCCCTTCATATATAGGCTGTCCATAAATATAATTGCATAGTTGACTCATGCACTGTACATCATTAGAGTTCACATAAGGAGCATTCTGAAGGTTGAGAGAACTAATAGAAGGTCAATAAGTTAATTTCAGACTACTCAAGGTCAGAGTCTGATCGAGGCTATATTAGTGAAGGCACAGGAGAAAAATCTCATGGCCTAAATGTTGTTATTCCTCCTTGACACCAACCTAACAAAAATCTGAATATATCCTTTGAAAAAGTTTCAGCTCTTATGATGCCACAAACAGGAGCCTGTCTGTCCAGAATATGTCTGTTGACCCTCTTGTAGTGAATGACTGCAGTGAGCTAGTTCAGGCTCTTGTAATTTAGAATCACCTTTATTTCTATGGAAGCAACAATTTGGTTTGGTTAATAATGAGCCATGACATGAAATACAAGAAAAATCCAGTATATTGTGCTATCAACCATCAGGATAGCCACCATTTCTGTGAGAACTGAGTTTTAGTGAAAAGTAACATGCACCTTCAGCTTATTTCCTACTCTTATTACTGAGCATAAATAAGAGGAAAGTCTCTGAGGGCATGTTCAGGACCTGGTCCTATATTTCTTGCCCTACTGCTAGCGTACAGAGCTGCCTCCTTTTTAGAAATACTAGAAAAAATAGGAGCTTCCAAACCTAGAATTTGATAAATTCTGTGTACTCTGTTCAGAGTCTGAGCTCATCTGTTAAGTCTGTAGGAGACAGTATCTTATCTATAGCTTTTACAATCTAAGTAGACAATACAGAAATGGCAGGAGAGTTCAACTAGATGATTATAAATCTGAAGAATGGAGGTGGGGGGGGGATGACTGAGCCTAAGCTTTACTCATGTTCATCTGAGGGCCTTAAACTTGGGCACCAGAGTTAGCCTAGGTGAGGGACAGAAGTGTAACAGTCAGCAATACTGCTTCTGCCTTGTGAAGTGGTCCCTCAGCTGCCTTTGGGAAACTGTTTGGGTAACTGCTTGCTCAGCTGTTTTGTGGATGAACTCTTTGGAACTGGCAGTTGGGCACTGCTTGTGAACATCAGTCTTGCATGTGTAGAAAAGAGAAAATTATCAACACTAATGGAGTTTACAATCATTACAAATTCTAATTGTCTTTATTGTCTTCTAGAAGAATGCCAGCACATAGGATCACATTTAAATGAAAACTGAATGTTGTTCAGCAATATTTAAGGGATTATTTACTATAGGGCATCTCAGTTTCCTAATCTATAAAACAGGGTTAGTAACAACCTTTGTAAAGCAGTTCAGGTCCCTCAGCAAACCCTATGTACAAGCTAAGGTGCTGCATTAATAATACTGCAGCTTTAGCCTTTTAAATAGTATGTAGAAAACCCCTTTGACTGGTGTCAGTAACAAGAGGCATTATGAAAACTGGGTATACCGTTATCTGAAAGACCAACAAAATTCTTATTTTATGTGAAAATTCAACATTTGTTAGAGGATCTTCATGTCACATCGTGTCGCATAGGTATCATTTCAGCCACAAACAAAAGAAAAGAAAGGGGTCAGGCAAGGGGCTAGACAAGTACTGCTGAAATAGGAGTTTCTTGTGTGATTACTAATGCTGAAGACATCCCACACCCTTTCTTTTAACACTGCTGTTAAGTGAACCAGTTTGAAATGAGATAATTTGGAAATGGTCAACTATTTTGGACAATACCCGGGGACCTACATGCAAAAGCAACTGGAGCTGTGTAGTAGGGCAGATAAGAAGATGCTTCAGCCCATAAAACTCCATAAAGTTGGCTGGCCCAGGCAGGTTGCCTGTATCAGGAGTTCACTGGTGCCCCAGCAGTGTTCCAGGAGTCCTGCTGATGGCTATGTTTAAGCATATATGAGTGTATTTGCTGAATTTGGATGTTGAACTGGAATCCTGGCATCTAGAAATTGCCTTTGCTAAGTGTTTCTCAGGGTTGAGATCTGCTGTTGTATTTTATAAATATAGTTTGTGTGTTTTGGCAGTTAAGGAAAAATGCATCATTCTACTCTGTTTTTCTGCATTTATTTACATCATTTCCTTTCCTAAAAATACACAAGATGGCCATCTAACTTGCAAGGCATATTTGATATGAATCTGAAAACAGACAAAGAAAAGCCAACAACCCCTCAGCTTCCATTCAAAACACATTAATAGATGCTGCTCACAAAATGTTGTAATGAGGAGCAGACCCCAGGCTATTTTGGAGAAGTAGAAAAAAGAAGGTAAGAAAGGGGCCTTCGCTGTCCTTCTGTTCTTAGGGAAGAAGGCTGTGCTAAGAGTAACCAGGCTGTTGGCTGAGCTACTGAGCTGTTTCCCCAAGCAGTGCCTACACAGCTGCTGAAGAGCAACTCTTTCCTATCAAAGAGACACTGATCCTCTTTCACAATAGAAACTTACTGTTGCAAAAAGTGTGTGTGTGTATACACATATACAGGTGTGTATATATTAAAAAAAATAGAAAAGTTGGTCTGTATAGGCACAAAAGGAATGTTCATGGTAAAGGTTTTCTATCCAGCTCAGCAGATGGGTTCTGAAAGTGTAAAATCTTAGGCAGGAGCATCCAAACTGTTCTTGTAAGTGAGCAGCTTTTAGATTTCTGGTTTAGATTTGAAAGAGAACAGGTGGCTTGTAGCATTTCTGGAGCTTGTGAGAGATGGCTATGGGACTTTGGGGTTGACTATAGTCTATCTTGAATTGTTTCTAACATATTGTGTGCCCATACTGTAAAGGTTTATGCACATAGTCACTTTGCAAGCAGGTGGTGAAGTTTTGAGTATGGATCTTGTCCAGGTTGTTTACTACTGCTCTCTTTTGGAGGTTCATGCTCTGCTGCAGATGCATGGCTCAAGCATGTGAGCACTCATCTCTGATTTAGCACAAAATCAGCCAGCGTAGCTGAAATCGGCAGCAAATATTTTGAGCTAAGCTGAAAGACTTTGTGTGATAGTATGCTCTGTTCTGCCAGTCGAGCTGCAGGAGGAAGCCTCCAACCATGGGAGATACTATACTGCTAGAGGGATAATCTTTCAGGATGCTCCAGGAGAATCTTGAGAGGACTTTTCGGCCTCACTCTAAACTGAAAACCACCCTTAAACTGGAGACTTGCTGCTAGCACAAATGGGTGAAGATTGGCTGTGGGCAAGAGATAAGACATACAGTAGATCTGTGCCTCACTAATACTCAAATGATACTTGCTTTAGGACCTGTGCATAAAATGCCAGTGCCAAACTACAAAAAACGTCTGTCTTTATTAGGATCTCCCAGAAGACTGCTGCAATGGGTTAGACTCTAAAAGTCCATTTAGTCTGGCATTGTACTGCTCATCCTAAATAATAAATGTTACCCACTCTGGCAATTTGTACATATCAGCATCAATGACAGAACTCAGCAGAGAGACAAGCACATTTTTAAACATTAATATTTGTTCTTTGCTGCAAAAGTAGTTTGCAAAGAGCTGTGGTCATTGCCAGAACTTACTTTTTACATGAGGGAAGTAGCACAAATTCAGAGACTGTTCCCAACAGATTTTCAGCATGGTTTGACTTCCATGCCAATAGGCTGTAGATATTTTACTTAAGTGATATCAAAAAAAAAAAAAAAAAAAAAGGCAGGGCTAGGAATACAGATTTTCTTACTATTTCAGACTACCAAATGTTTAGGAAATGGGTGCTTTGACTAACTGCTGTAGTGCTTTGTACATTTTACTTCTAGAGTTTTGCCTGAGTTCTGTAAACAGCTGTCAGCCATGGAAGGTAAAAGGACTTTACTGATAACTTTAGAAGTTCTGCTGCTCATTGTGGACTAGAAATAGGATTTATCTCATCTAACCTGAGCCGCCTTAGCGAGGCATGCAGTCTGAGCTATAAGCTAGGCCTAAGCTTCCCCTTTATGTGGAGAGCAATGCCTACTTTCAGAGTGCCTTCTGTCTTGGTTTGCCTTAGCCTGAGTGAGGCTCAGAGCTGCTTGGCTCCATTGATTTCAGAGTTGGACAGTTAGCTCAGAATAAGCACTTAAGGGTTTAGATGGCTAAAGTTAGGTGGAATGAATCCCACTCGTGCAATACATAGCATAAAGCAGCCTTGAAACCTTCCCCATCCCTGTACTCAGAAGATCATACTTCTAGGCAATAACACCATGCCCTTGAAAGTAAGCTAATGGAAAAGATCTGAAAGGTAGGGAGTGCCTGTACCCTTGCAATACTGCTCTGCTGAGCAGTGGAAGGTGGATGTGTGTGTTTCAGGCTTGAAGAGGGCCCTCGTATGGACAGCTAGGACAGACCCCTCTCCAGAGGAGGAAGGTTTGTCTACAGAGCTTGTGTTGTGCGTTAGCAGCATACCATGCATACAGAAGTAATGCCTTCCCCCAAGCTGCATTAGTACCACTCACAAGCCTGAGTGCTCAGGACTTGCATTTCAGCCTCAGTTTGGGGTTTGTCAGAAATGTAGTGCTGAGGTGTTAGATACGGCTGGGCAACAAACTGAATATACAACTGTGTGCTGGCACCTACACAGCTGGTGTGATGTGGCACATGTTTCTAAAACTGAGGCTGAAGTGATTCGCAAGATCAGAAACTGAAGCAGGGTATCTGCTGTATGCTGATCTGGATCTGTCTGAGTTCAGTTTGTTTATCCTGCTAGCTCAGCTGACTAGGTACTGGATGGGGAGAGGAGATGCTCAGGGTCTTTGCTGTTTGTTGGGAGATCCTAGATGAACTACATCTTTGGATTCCTCGCTCTTTGCTTCTGATTTAGCCCATCTGCTCTTGAGAGTAGAGACCTAATGGATTTTTACCACAGCAGGGTCCTAGTCTAGGTTGGTATTTCAGGGTCAATTACAAAGCCAGCAGGGGCTATCCAGACAAATAAATTGCAAATTTGCAATTTTGCTTGCAAATTTGTCCCTATTTTAATTCAATACATTCGAAGGTCTTATCTGCTGTTGTGTACTGCTATTGTTTATTTTCTACACATATTTGATTCAGACCATTTTTTTGCAAGCTCTTGGTTTTCTAATAATACAGCTATAAAACAGATAAAGAGCACTCATTTCAGCTGCTATAAACATTGGTTGACCTTTTCTGCTCAAAGGAAGCTCACTCCTCTGTCTCTAGACTTTGATTTAAGATTATTTGCAGAAAGCAAATGGATGCATACATCATATCAAAATATGTCAATGTAATTTCTCCTAATGAAGTACTGCATGTAGGATAGTGAGTTTTAAATACCTGAATAATAAATAGTATTAGAGCTTCTTGTGATCTGGACAAATCTCTTTTAGAGAAGTTGTGTTAAGGTTGTGCATATTTTGCAGTGCAGAGTCCAGAAGGGGAAGCCACATATGATGGCTGGAACTGGGCAAGGGTGAGATTACTAGTATATGGGTAAGAGTAACAAAAATACTTGGTGTTTTTCTGGAGCAGATAGTCTTTGCTACGTTGTCAAATGTCTGTCCAAGGCATATATGAGGTACTATGAGAAGCACAGGCACAAAGGATCTGCAAGATGCAGGGTTTAGAGAAGAAAGTTGGAGGGTGATGTGCAAAAACACAATGATGACCCAACATTACAACATTGCGGCACCCTTGACCTGTGGTGACTTGGAGCAAGTGAGACAAACTTTGCCACCTTCATAGTAACAGGAGATGCACCTGGGAGCACTTGAGAATTCCAGAACTGGAGCCCCAGAGGAACAACAGGAGAAGGAAAAATGCAAGTCAGATGGCAGTGAAATCTGTGTGGGAGCCTCAGATGTGAGCAGAAATGAGAAAGGAGAGGAAAGCATGAGGTGACTGAATAGCATTAGTGTGAACGCACTAAGTACCAGGAAAGCATTACTATATTGGATCCCTGCTAAAAGGGAATGTATTCAATATAGCCATGGAATTCTCTGTGAATGTAGATGGAGATGTACACTATGTAAGCAAGCGTTTATTTTTTTGCTTAAAGAAAAACACTGGATAGTTTGGTATTGTAGCCTGTAGCTTAGCTGTGATAAATAGGAAGACTTGGCATTGCAGGAGCTAATAGCTATCATTCAAAATGAAGAAACTCTAAAGAAAAAAAAAATTACTGAGGAAGATATTGTGACAACCTCCCCCCCTTTTAAAACTTCAGTTAAATGAATTGACAAGAACTTGTGAAATGTCTGGGGAGAAAAACCTAGCATATTCCATGACAAAGTGAATTTCCTCACAAAACATGTGCTAAATCATAGCTGCAATTGTTTTTGTGTAACATATAGGATTATATGCTGCTGCTTAGTTTGAATGGAAAGTCTGATTTCTAACATTGTTTGCCAGTACCTACAGTTTATCTGACAGCCCCCAAACAATAGCTAGGCTGTGCTATTCATTACTGTACTTCAGGCAGCCTATTACCATATGGTAATTAGAAGCCTGCATTTGTAATGTAACAGCCTGGATAGTCTTGAACTCATCTTACTCTGTTTCACATAGCCAGGATGACAAAGGGCCCTTATGATCAGATTTAGGTGGATTTGGGCAAATCCAGCTCCCTTCCCATTGTCCTGCAGAAGTCCCCACATATAATCTAAGAAAAAAAAATGTGCCTGTATTACAAATTGGAGTTAGGAGTAAATGAAGAGGGGAAACTTGTGCAGCAGCTCTTGGGGAGCTGAGCGAGGGGACCTGCCTGTGTGGCTGTCGCTTGTCTCTTGGTGGACAGCAGAGTCCTTTGGTCCAGCTCTGGCTGAAGTTGGGGGTGTCTAACTTCGGGCGGAGCGTGTCCCTCCTTCGCGTGGCATCAAAGCTCGGCTCGGATGCTCTGGGAGGAAGAGGAGGAGATTACCTTCACAGAATGCCCGCTCGCAGCGCGCACATGTGTCGATGTCCCTGTAACCTGCGCGTTAATCAACGGCCACAGGGTCCTTCGCACCAGCCGGGGCCTCTCCCCAGCTGCTGGGGCGCCCGGCGGAGGGGGCGGATCTGCCTCCTTCCCGCACCCGGCGGGGCGGCAGAGCTGCCCCCTCGCGCCCCTCGCCCCGCACACCTGGGGAGGGGGCGCAGGTCTGCGCGCCGGGCCGCTCCCGCCCCCGCCCCGCGCGGGCGCCCACCCCGCGCCGCTAGGGCCGGCCCCCGGCTGGACGGCAGCCGCAGCTGCGGCAGGCTGGGCAGCCCGAGCGCGCCCGGCTCGGGGGCGAGGCGAGCGGCTGCGCCGCGGGAGGCGGCGGCGCGATACGCGCCGGGGCGGGGCGGGCCCCGCCGGCAGCCCCCATGTGCTGAGCGGCTCCGAGCGGGCAGAGGCGGCCGCGCTGCTGCTGCTGCTGCCGGCGCGGCGGCGGCGGCGCTGGACGGAGCCCGAGCCAAGGTAACGGCCGCCGGCGGCGCGAGCATTGTTCTCCCGCCCCGCAGCGCGGGGAGCGGCGCGGCCGCCCATTGTCACCCCTCAGCGCGGGGCAGGGCGCGGCGCCGCCGCCGCCTCCCTCCCTGCCGCACCCCGCCCGCCTCAGCCGGGCGCGAGGTGCCGGCGGTTGGGAGGCGCGCGGCCGTGGGGGGCTCGCGCGACGGCGGGGTGTGTGTGGGGGGGGGCGCGGCCGTTGAGGGGGCGCGCGGCCGCCGCGACGGTTGACAGGAGGGCGGGGCCGCTTTTCAAACCTGAGAGGAACGAGGCGGCCGCCGGCCCGTGGCGGCGGCGAGCTGCCGCGGCGCGCGCGCGTGTGTGTGTGCGCGCGGGGTACGCGCCGCAGCCTGCCTCGCCCCTCGCTACCGCGGGGCCGCCGGCCATCGGGGCTTTCTCCCCGGCTCCGCGGGAATCGCTGCGCGGTGGCAAAGCGTGCCCGAGGGGAGGGGAGGGGAGGGCGACGGGCGGCCCTGCAAACGCCGCGAGCTACGGACCTGGCCGGGGAGCGGCGCGCCGCGCGGGGGGGGGAGAGTCCCCTGGGCGGGAGGGACTCATCACTTATTCATAGCGCTCGTCTGCCTGTTTAAGTTCGGTATTATTCATAACGTGCCTTTCTTTTTTTCTTTTTTTTTTTTGTCTGAGTAACGGCTTGCAAAAGAAAGTAAACCTTTGGGAGGGTGTGGAGAGAATTAGATTCAATGCCAAGCGCAATGAAAAAATAAATGACGGTGGTGTTAATGTAATTTCACTCTCGGTTTAGTTGATAATAAATATTTACTCGTTTTCAGACCCTGAATGCCATTTGTTTACTTAAAAGTCTGAGGAATACTCCCACAATAACTTAGTCTGCTGACGGGGATGGGATCCACCAGTACTGTCATGTTGCCTTACTTGAGGCTGGCTTTTCCTGTCCTTTTAGAGAAAGGAGCTTGGCAGCAGTGTATTTACACACATCACGTGTCTCTCCAGGACTGTGAACGCATGTGTTTGAACAGAAATACATGCTTGCAGGACCAAGGCCCCTCGAGCCTACTACACTTCCTTTGCTTTTGTTACACTTGTTTGCCTTCCTGGCTGCTCTTCGCTTCCTCTCCTCTCCTGCAACAGCCTCTTTCCCTGTATTGTTCTCAGCTGGCTTCCTCTCGCCTTTCTCTTCCTCCACCCCTCGTTAGCTGCGGGTTCTCTGTGGACATGCTATTCTGGCACATCTTTTCACTCTCCCAAATCACTCCCTTTTTTTCTCCTGCAGCGTTTTTAAGTTCAAACCTACCTATTTGAGAAAACTGCAGAGTTAAATTGAGATAAACTTCCTTTAGAGCATCCTATGTGGGATGAGATTTCTGATTGATTCTGCAGCAATTTGCATCAGTTTAATTTGAAACCTGTTATTTCAGTTAAACCCATGTACTAAACACCGTGCACTGTACTGTAGTTTAGAAACTAGGCTTTCTAACCCAGACTTCCAATTATTTGTGATGTGAAATAACATAATGCTTTAGCTGTGACCTCACCGTTCTCACTGCTTTCTGTACATGGGACCAGGTCTGTGGCCAAATAAACATAGCTCTGTTGAAGATGGCTGAGGAGTGTTGTATTTGACACACAGGAGGAAAAAAGTTTGAGTGGCAGTAGTGACTGGAGATTGGAATCTAGGGGAAAATCATGTTAGGAGCACATTAGATCAGTGTCTTTGAAATGTTTCAGACTCCGTCTTAAATAGAATCTTGTTTTTTTTTTTGTGTGTGTGTGTGTTAGATCCATTTGAAAATATTCCCTTGTCTCTGTTAGCAGCTACTCTTTCCCCTCCTACCCCCCTCCTGTCTGGGAGAATAGTTTTTCTTTTTAGAGAATTGTTTTATGCACTCTGCCTTTATTTAGAGGGTTTTTTGGGGGTGAGGAGCAAAGAGAAGCTGAGCTTATTCATGTTACTTTCACAGGATTCCCAATAGCAGCAATAAAATAGGTAAGTCTTTAATCAAATTTTACTTGGCTACAACTTGGGAAATCTTTGAGCAACTGCAGGTATGCTGGCTGGAGAGCTGTGTCTGCACACTCAAGAGAATTGCAGTGCTTTAGTTATTCTTGGTTCATATACCTATAGAAAGAAATTATTTTATTTCAGTGTTCAGTTTTTTTATCTTCTTGAAGATGCCTTATTCTTCTTCTGTGGAAGTTAGTAGTACTTTCCTTGAAAAGATTTGTATCTCCTGCAGCTGAGTGGATTTCAAGCTTTGGTCTGTTTTATATAGAGATTAATCTTGCTGATTTCCTTGGTCTTTCATGGATGCAGCTATGTCAGTAGCAAGCTAAAAAAAATATTGTCTGATGTATTGAATATGGCAGAAAACTTACTAAAAATGTGTGCTTCAGTCTATTAGAAATACATGCCTAACCTTACTTGAAAGACAGTGGCTGTATAGAGACTTTTCAATTCACTGACAAGCCCTGGAATCCTATAATTTTGAAAATATTATAAGAGTGAATGAGTTCCAGAGGTCTAACCTGCAGGTGACTGGTTTTGTGGTTTACTATGAGTTTGCTGCTTTTATATTTGCTAAGGTCAGGTGTTTTCTGGCTAGTGAAGTGAAATGAAATTGCTGTGTAATTCCTCAGAATGAAGATTGTGAATTTATCTCAGCTCTGGAAACTGGGAGGTCTTTCCTAGGTCTTGTGCTACAATATTGAAAACAATGTGCCCCCCACCACCACCACATCACCTCTAACTCACTTCCAGTGCGTATTACTTATTTCAGCCTTGTGAATGCATGGAAGTGAAGTGTGCAGAATGAGATGGTGCTAAGACTAATGCTTGTTTTTACTGTGTACTGGCACACATGGTCAACGTTAGGCTTCGTGGGTAGGTGTTGGAGCGGAAAAGGGCATGGTGGATAAGGAATTGCCCTTTTTGTCCATCTTCCCTACAGGGACCAAACAATATGTGGTGTCTGTGTTAAAAAGCACATAGGTGGGAATAGCGCTGGCACGGCTGGATTTAAAGTGTGTGTGTGTTTTCTTAGTGTGCAGCAAGCCTGACAGCCATGCCAGCACTGGGGCCTCTTTTCCCCCCTCTGCCCATAGCAAATGATGTAGGAAACTTGCATCTCTTGTTGATGTCAGTCTAAAGCGGAAAAATTGGTGAGTAGTGCCTGCACATTATCTTTCAGGAGTAGCATAAAAAGCCTTCTGTGAGCATAACTTTCTCCCCTCTATGGGATTGATACAGGCATGGAAGCTCCTTTGTATAGACAAGTCTACCTTTAGTTTCTGGTTAATCACAGCTGCAGAGAGGAAAAGGAGCTCACATGCATAAGCCTACTGCAGAGCTTACATAGTTTTCAAATAGCTTTAGTGTATTTTCTGGATCCTACTTTCTTCTAATGCTCATTAATGTCCACTGGATGGTGGAGGGAGGAAAAGAGGGGAGAAAATACAAGGACCTGGATAAATGCAGTACTCAGGATTTCAAGGACTGTGTTCATCCTTTGTTGCACCTTCCCTTGGTAGCTAGTGGAAATGGTGGGCTAATATAGCAAATGCATTTGGAAGTGGTAGTATGAATTACAGCTCAGGGAACGTTAATGAGATGTCTGAACTTAATTGGTCTTCCCATACCAATTGGCTTTCATGAGTTTGTGTTTTTTTTTTTCCCTGGGATGCAGTGTTTCAACAATAATAAGAATGTAAGGATTAGCAAAAAGGATGGGGAGGAATCATGGTAATTTGGAAAACCTGGTCAAGAAACCTTGATCTTGCTCCCTAGGATGGGTTGACATATGATTTTGGGCAGAGTGAGGTAGCTTAGAACTGGGACCCTGAATATCTGAGTCCCAGTGCGATGAGCAGTTGATTGTTGAGGCACAGACGGCAGTACTCCTGCGCTATCATATAGAGCTGTAGAATCCCAAGGTTAACAGAAACCTGTTATTTAGATGTGTTGTACATGCTAACCAGGAAGACAAGGAGGAACTATAATGATCTCAAAGTCTTAGTTGCTGGGCAGCAACCCAGTCAGGGTGGCTGGCTGAACACTAGGATAAGTAAGGTGCTTAGGCTCCCAAATCCTGGATCTTTTTTCTATGAAGACTTTCATTCTGTTTTTTAAACTAAATTGATTTAAAAAGGGTAGTTTACAGCCAAGTAGGTGCCTATATAGGAGGAGCTGGTGATGACTTTCATAACTGAGGCTTGTCAGGATGTGTGTTTTTTTTTTTTTAACATATCTAGGACAATATTAGAGTTAATGATTGGAGACGTGTCAGTGCTGAGGAGGGTGAAAGAAGCTAAGGCACTCTTCCAGCTCAAATGATTCCTCAATAGTGCTGGTGTGTCCTGCTGCTGCTTCTAGTATGTACTGGTTTCAGGTGTCACGTTCAGCACAAGACCACGCATGGAGTTGGACGGTAATGTCAGGCTCTGTCTTCCTGTCAGTCTGACCAAACCAGGTGGGTACACACAGCCAGCACAGAGGGAGCTGCATGTTGCTAGTGAGTAAGGAACAGTAGAGATTTGCACAGTGAGAACACTCCCTGCCTGGTTTCAGTTGGAGTGCATTTCAGAGCTTTTGGCCACCCCTTCCCAGAGTAGCACAGGGAAGGAATGAATGCATGCTCAGCCCAGGTGAGAATCAAAATTACACCTCTTACTGAGCTCAGATTAACTTGGTATGAGAGTTTGCAGTTCAATCAGACTTAAGACTTCTTTCCTTTCAGATTATAAGCTAAAATCTAAAACATAGCGTGCTCTTTAAGGAGATAATGTTAGATTTTTGATTCATGTTGTGTTTAATAGGAGTACCACAGTGAGATAAATTCATATGTTAAGCAGAAAAAACTTATGTAGTGCATGTGAAGAGTTGCCTGCAAACAACAGTTTTCATAAAGCATCTGAGTTCTTTGTTTATTTTTTCTGACCAGCTGAGGACAGCTGTGGAACACATGTAACCACACGACAGATAAAGAAAGATCAAGCTTTTTAGATCACCACGTCATCATAGGAAGGACTGATTAAAGGGAAGGCATAGGCCTGGCACCTCTGCATTTGTAATCAGACTTCAAATAAACCAGTACATGCCATATGCTACCAGATTGGTCAATACTTAGAACTATTTGCCTGGAATATGATTAAATCAAGAGTTGAGTGCAATAAGTAGGTCGCTGGGCATTACTGATAATGAGTTGCATTCTGTTGTTGTGTACCTTGCCATTTGTATTGTATGGCAATGTTTAGTTATAGCAATAATGCCTTAGCTGGCTTAGAGCATGTATATCTATTTTTTTAAACAGAGTAAACAGTTTGCTTCCAATATAATGATGAAGAGCCAAAGGCAAAACTCCTATTGTTTGATTCCAGCCATTTCAAAGCATTAAGCCTTCCTTGTGCCCCCAGTCGTATAGCATCAGGGCTTTCAATAATTGCTAATGATTCTGTGGTTAAATGGTATAGGTTGTAGAAAGCAGGGCTTTTTGTTTTGCTTTGCTTTTTAAAGCAACTCAACAAACCATCAAAATACAGTTTCTTCAGGATTCTAGTAATTTTTGGAAAATGGACTGCCCCTCAAATACATGCCAACTGTAATTTCAGTTAAATCTTTGTTTTTTTTGCTTAGCCTGTTTACAGGGTTATCTTACAAGTTGTGAAAGTTTTTTTTTTGTTTGTTTATTTGATTTTTTTTTTTACTTGATAGTTTCTTTGGAGACTAAATTGTTCAGTAGTTAGACTATATCTAGGGCAAGCAAGAGTTTTGTTTTTTCAGCAGTTCTCAAAACTTGAGTAGAAAGAACAGGGGAAAATGCTAAAGAAAAAGAAATGCAGTTTTGACTGAATAATTTTGTTGGATATTTGTCAGTTTAACAGACCTTTATGAAAACCAAGAGTCTCAGAGTTGTGTAGGAGTGTTTGAAGACCACATTATGGTCCAGTTACTGTGCAAAAAGAATTGTTTGAGCCACTGCTTTGGTCTTAAGAGCATGCACAAGGTCAGTTATTACAGCTCCAGTGATTGGCAGTGATTAAACTGTCACAGCTTTGTCAAATTGTTATGTGACCATGTCTTTGTAGTAGGACGTAGATATCCAAAACCTTTTCTAATATTTTAAAGAAAACTAGCCCTGCAGTTCTTATACAAACTTTTGAACTATGCGTGGTTCCTGTGGAAAAAATACTGTAGGCTGGTTAATCTCCCACATATATAAATCTCTTTCATACAATTAATCCTTTTTTAGATCCAGTGTAGAGAGAGATGGTTTTAAAAACAAATCCATTTATTTTGTGTTGCATTAAAAGAAAACCCATTTGCTTGAAAGCAGAAACAAAACAAAAGTCCAGACACATTTGTTCTACAAGTTCTCAGTTGTTATTGCTATACAGTGTAAAAATAAGTTTTGATAGATTTAGCCTCTTTCCACAAACACACTGAGAATTAGGTTATTTTCAAGGCTTTTCTATCCTGAAAAAAAGAACTTGTAGCCAATCCAGTGACAAAGGATGTGAAATCTATGATGAGAACTTGACCTTCTTGAAATTAATGGGGGTCTTGAGGCCAGATTTTCACCTGGAGTTTTACTTAAGTATTTCCTTGTAATACTTTATTTGTGTACTTTCAGAGCTGTAGAATTGCAAAATTTTATTGAAATACCAATTCTTCTGTGTACTAGCTTGATTCATGAATGATCTGGTTGATTCTTTCTTTCCTCTCTTAATGAAGCGTAAGACCAGTAGGGAACAGACTCTGAATAGTTGGATTATTTTTAAATAGGTTAAATAGCATCAACAACAGTGAAGTTGTGCATCCTTTTTCCTTGTTTCTCAACAAGTCCTAGAAGGCGTCTGTGGGGAGAGCATTACTTCTCTTGTTTAGAAACAAGTCTGAAAGTAATATAAAACAATTGATGGAGATTTTGGAAAATGTTTTTATTTGAGTCAGCCTGCCCTGGCCCAGAGAAAACAGCAGAGAGGTTGTTGCTTGTAGTCACACTTTGCTGAGTAGTTTCATATGGCAATGCTTGATTTGCTCATTTCTCTGCCAGTTTAAGGCTCAAGTAATGGAGAGTAATGGCTCACCTCTCTCCATCTATGTGGTAGATGTAGTAGAAAGAAGCTGGGTTGTTTTAGAGCAGGAAGCAGTCACATAATGAGGAAGAAGTCCAAAAAGCCAGGAGGAAGAGGAGAGCAATGATGAAGAGTCAGCCTTCTGCTCATGATCGAGCTGGGCACCTGCATGGAAGGTGTCTGCTGTCTGTAATCTAGCTGCGGGCTGAGATCATAACATATCACTGTATGTTACTTGACATAACTCAAGAGGCATCGTAGTACTAACATAGCTAGTATAGTTACTGCATCCGTCTTAACAGTACTGTTTGGAAGTTATGGAAAGCAGATGTACACGTGTTTGGTAGCTATTGTGCAAGAAAGTCTGAATCAAAACAGTGAAGAAAGCGTTTCTCGTACAGAAAAAAAGACTTAAATCTCAAAAGAAAGAAAGAGAGGGAGCTAAGATTACAGGCCTTGACATGGTCTGTCATGCTGTTTGTCCCTGAAGGCAATAGTGCTGAAAAATGTTTATCTGGAGCCCCAGAAACATCTCAAAAGTTAGTCCCCAGTGCACAGAGGTATTTGCAGTAGTATAATGAATCTGGTTATTTCTTTTCTCTGGCAGTAGTAAGACACTTTCTACTCTGTTCTAGTTTAGACATTTATTCCTAGCTTACAAAACCAACTGCAGATCCAGCAGTTTAAGCGTGCTTATCTCTGACTACATTAAATTTGCTCTTGGGTATAATATGAAGGAAGCATCCTTGTCTGCAGGAATGATACCTGAGAGCAGAGCGTATTTAAAAACAAATTTAAAATGACCAAAATTGTAGTAATAGTCTTTCAGTAAAATGACTGCACCACCATGTAAAAACTGTATATGGAGAAAGCAAAACATGGGAATTTTAAAAGGAAGTGCTGCAACATAAGTCTAATTCATACTATATTTTTCACAAAAATTTTGTAATAAAGTAGAACAATTTTTCTTAAAGGATTTGTTCTTCCCCACAACCTCAAGAAAGCTCAGTGGAGAATTAGTAGAATCTAATGTTTTAGCCATTAAAATGTAATTGGCATTTGGGGGAAAAAAAAAACTTTCTAATCATTTCTGCAGTTCAGCCCAATTTTGTAAGGGAGTCAGAAATGGGAAGCTCTGGGAGGTGTCTGTTTGGCAGCCTGGAGGCTGATACATTATCCGGCACAGATGAAAGGTCTGTGTGCTTATCTGACAGTGTTTTTTAATGCCGACCATGTGAGTCTGCCTCTTGGCAAAAGCATAATTCACTTTTCATGTTTTAGTCTTTGCACCTACAAGTCCTGCAAATCATTGTAAGGGTTGGATTTAAGTCTCTGCTGGAAACAAATGAGAGGAATCATTTATTAAGTTTTCAGTGAAACAGAAGCTGAATTGAAGCTGAAATTTAATAAGTAAATGGGTCCTTGTTACTTGAGCCATATAGGGAACACGAGCACTCTTAGTTTGTACAGCTTTTTTTCTAGGCTACAGTGCGAAGCTGATGAGAAACAAATTTATGCTGAGGCTTCCCAAGTTTGTCACTTATATGAAATATTTTTTTTGAGGAGGAGGGAAGGGGAAAACAATGTGCTCTCTCAGATCTGCCTGATAGCAGGCGTGGGCAGTAAAGGGGGAGTGTATGTGCAGTATCTATACCGGGGGTTACTGGTATGATAAAAGATCCTATTTTTTTCTTACAAACCTTGCTTATTTTTGAAAATCTTAGTAACCACTGCATCGGTTTTACTGACTTGTAGCAAGATTTGTCCTTACCTACTACATTGCTTGTTCAATGGTATTTAGGGATGGGAATTTCATGATAGCTCCTTATCAAAGAGGGGTGTAGATGAAAGCCATGTGGCTGTGGTAGGTTTATTAGGGGAGGGAAGTATTTCCAGTGTGTGTGTGTTTGTGTGTGTATATATATAATTTGTATAATTGTATAAAAACTTAAACTGGAGAGAAAGAAACCAAGTAGATCCTACCATGCAATCTGGCATATCAAATTTTGATTTTTTAAAATTGTTTAAATGAAGAGATTTCATGACAAAGGTGTTTGAAGAAATCCTTAGTAAAAGCTGTTTGGTCAGGCTAAACTAATCCCAGCCTTTAACCCTGTTTTAGAGTTTACCTTGATCAAAGGTTGCTTGCTAGCTTGAGATAACTTGACTAACTTGATTCCTTCCACTTTAAATGTCAAGGAGCTGCTTTTAGTAGACTTTTAAAAACTCTTCATCCTCAGCCTGAATTTCTGTATTTCTTTTTTTTTAAGTAGTACTATTAGCTTTGGTGCTTAGTGGCAGAAATGGTTGTTAGCAATGTGTTAATATTTTGTCTTCCAGAAGTCACACCCTGCCACAGCGTCATATGCTTGTTTGGACAAGCTACACTACTTTTCTCTTTCCTGTAAGAGAAATGCTTTCTTTTAAAACTCCCCTTTATTACTTGAATGGAGTCTGAGGTGTGCAGCAGCTGAGATAAGGTATGTTTGTTCAAATACATTTTGAATGTCATCTTCACTCTTGACTAAAACATAGTTGCATGGATCTTAGTGGCACTAGGAATAAGGCTCCCTGTTTTCTGTAACAGTTTTTGTCTATGGCCCTGACTTTAAGTACCGGGTGTGTGGTGGTTCTTTGTGGTAGACTGTCTGGTTTCTCTTGGCACTTCCTCTGCAAAGTTGTAGTTGTTTGTATTGTTTTTATTACTAGCAGTGTTCTGTAATCCTGTCCTCCTAAAATCAAATATGAAAAATGAATATCAAGTAAAAGCTAGCTGTGGGTGGGACTACCTGGAAATAGCTGCTGGAGGAGAAATGGAGGAAACCTGTTAAATGAATCTGAGTGGCAAGCATAGAAATGCTGTAGGGATTAAATTGACAGCAATTTATCATTAGCAAGTTTCATCTAGTGATTCCAGGTAAGTGGAAATTTCATCTTTGAGTCTGTACTAGCAGACCATTGCTGTAATAAGTGCATATAGTCCTGTTGAAAGTAGTTTGGGAACATGTTTAGCATTTTCTTGCAGTTTCTTTACCTCAGTAAAGGAAAATGTTGTTTCCTCCCTTTTCTTTACAACCTGTGTAAAAGCACCAAAATAGGCCTGGGAAATGTGGTGTGTGTTTTCAGCTGAGGCCTGAACTGCAGAAGCAGAAGTGCCAGCTGCTGGGGGTGAGGGATGAGATGCGTTGTCAGCAGAGTCAGGAGGGAGGTCTGTAGCAAGCAACTCCTGTCTTGTCTGAATTTATCAATGCAACTCTTAAGAGTAATAGAGGAGTAATAGTCGCAGGCTTAGACTTATGCTTTGGGGAACCAGAATTTGAATTTTGTTTTCGTTGCCTTTTTTGTGCATGCCAGGAATTTTTACAGTTGCAGTCCGCCTTTTAAAGCAAATTAATAACAGCTTAAAGAGCCCCTAATTGTCTAGTGCTTGGTGTTTGAGGCTGAGTTATAATAGTGGATCTTAAACAGTGGATATACATTAGTGGTGGAGCCCTTAAATTTCTGGAACACCTGGCAAAGGTGTACAGGTGCACATGCAAGGAGGAAGGTAGGAGTCTCATGTGACTTAGTTATGCAACAGTCTTCCACACTTAATTGCAATGAAGTCAGACCTGGCCTTGACATACAAGGGTTTTAGATATGAGCTTTTTTATCCACGTGGTTTTTGTAGCACTACTTTGCACCTGGAGGCTATGCAGAACTGTCAGATGTAATGACAAAAATGAAGATCCCATTTCTTCCTTACAGGAACTCATACTTGGTTCGTTGAAAACAGGAAGGGAAAAAGATGGAACCATTCCTTTCCATTTGAAAAACCATTGGTAGACATAAAGCAGTATCCACTGGTGGTACTGTCAGTTGTGCTGTTGTGTTTTTTCTTGCCATGGCATGTGCTTCCTACTAAAACTTCAACTGCATGTGGTTTTTTTTACACAATAGACTTGAGAGAATAGGGGGGAAATGGAATTTTTGTTTGCTTTTAAAGTTCATACTGCATAGCATGCATGCATTTCTAAAGCATACCATATATGTGCATGCATTGCATTTCATACAAAAGAGTTGTCATTGTTACTTCATCAGGATGCTAAAGATCATACTGTGGTTAACAGATTTTGCTTGCCATTTATCATTTGTGCCTTCTTGCCTTTAAATGCAAAGCTTGTCTGAATAATAGTACCATTCTACATAAAGCATAATTCAAGTAGCAGAAATTTGCAGATGTCATGGGAAGTGCTGCAAAAGTATGTTTGGGGAGCAGGGTGAATTTCTGCCTGAATGTCCCCAGATGTTCCTTTGAGCACTTCTTAGTCCTGAAAACTGGAGTCTTCTAACAGTTGTGACTCTCAAGATTGAGGTGGGGGAGATTTCGGGGTGGCTGTGCCTCTTGAGAGCAGATGGGAGTGGAAATTCCTGCTGTACAGGAAAAGATTTCTGATAATGCTCTAAGTAGTGCTCTTCCCAAAGCAGCCTCATATTTAATGCTTCTGGAAACAAATAAAAGTTTTTTGGAGGAGGAGGCTTTGTTTGACTAGGAAATCTGTAGTAGATGAATCCTAACACCTGTGTGTAGCTTACCTTTTCTCTGGGGCTACTAGAGGTATAAGAGTAGTTTTTGGCAACTATGTCTGTCACCTTAGGCTGTTGAGACTTCTATTTTCAGGCCATGCATCTTGTCCTGTCCCTGCTGTCACTGGCTGTTGTGTGAGCCTTGTCTGGGTCTGTGCTGCTGTGGACTTGTGCATACCACTTGTAAGCTCAGAAGGCCACTGGTTTAGTCCTGATGTTGGTTATTGTGTAGATTTAGTGTTGCCAACCCACTCAAGGAGAGGCTCACCTGGAAGTAGCCCGCCTTTGACCTGAGAAATTCTGTAGCCCTCTGACTAGTATTTGCAACCTATTCCTTCATTTGTGGAGGCTGAGTCAGCTTTGTGAGGCTCATGGTGGTCTTCCACACAGAGTTGACCTCTGGATTTAATCAAGGAGGTGGAAGGTGCTTATGTACAGAAGAAAAATGGTGCAAAGGTTAAAAAAAAAAAAAGGGAAAGAAAAAGAAAAATCTGTTTTTGAGGAGTTGGAAATAGCTGCTTGTGATATTCTGTTATTTTAATGTTTTCTTATGCAAGTGGTTCTGATAACTAGTGTGGTAACTTCTACAATAAATTACCTTTTTTTTTTTTTAAAGCTGCAATTCTGAGTAAATGATGGCTCTTTACAGCATGGACAAGGTCTGCAAGTAAAAATCAAAGCAAGAGAGGATTTGCGTAGGGCAATGCAAAGAAACATAATGGCAAGTATCCGGTGGGTGCAAACATTGAGGCAGGAGCACTAGTCAACATAATGTAACAAGGGATAATAGCACAGAAAGCTGAGAAAACAGGTACAGGCCTGATTTGGATATGCTCCATGTTAAGCAATTCCTCAGATAAGTTTCTGCCAAGCACCAGAAAGCTGGTTTAAAAAACTTAGCAGGAATGTGTACAAGGTAGACTTGTGGCTTTAAAATAGATTAAGCTTGGGACCAGACATACTGAAGGGGATCCATGTGGTTGGATTTTTTGTGACTTCATGCAGTTTCTCAACTTTATCTCATTCCTAGTGACTGACTTGGGGATTAAGATACTAGCCTGTACATGCAACTGTGGCTTTCAGCTGTCTTCTCTTTTACTGTGACTGTTGATTGCTTAAGAAGCATGTGATTGTGCTACATCCTAATGGTCTGGTATTGTGCGTAACGAAGATTGGATGAAGTATGGTGTTTTACCCTAGTGGGAAGAAGAATTCAGAGCCATTTATTGGTGATGCTTTGTGCCCTCCTCTAGCAAAAGAGGTTTTGAAACTTTGACACTTCAGAGTGTAATTATTTCAAGAAAGCATTTGCTATGGAGCTGTGATGTATGTCTAAGGGAAAGCTGGGGCAAGATGGAAGGAACAGTTAAATTCAAACCTACCATCATCAGTAAAAGTTTTCAGAGCTGATATTATAGGGTAGCAACATCATTGTAGCTGAAATATTTGCTCAGGAAATGAGGTGGTGATACAGCTGTAGGAATCTCTGCCTGTAGAAGGATATACATGATTTCTGGAAGGGTTAGAAGTACCCTCATCATTATATCGTGTTCTTAATAGATGAAAGTTAAGCTCAGATACAGTTAGTTTGAACAAAAAACACAGATGCAAGTATTGATTTTTTTTAAGTCTCTTTATCTGAGCATGCCTAACTTGCATGCGGATAGGCAGCTCTGTCTTGCAGGTTAAAGCTGCACTGCGCAGATCTGTGCTTCTTGCTCAGAATGAGCTGTGTGGGGTTTGGTGTGCAGTGCTAACTCTCCCGAAGTGCAGTGTGTAGTGGTGTTAGGGTAGTTTTGCCCTTGACCTTTTCAGGCCACAGGTAAGTCCTCAGCTTGCTGTAACACAGAATGCTGTGAGTTACTTATTGTTATCTGGTAATGCTTTCTCCTTGGACTTCTACATGCCGTTTTATTTGTATTTAAAACTCCAGTACTGAGTGTCTACAATTCTTGCATCTACCATAACTGAGTTGCAAGCTCCTGTCTCTGCAGATACCCCTGTGTGGTCTTAGTGACTTTTGTGTGGCTCTGTGCAAGATCTCTTTTGTAAAGTCATTACATGAGATGTCTGCTGTGGATATAAACATGCTGAGAAAGGGAGTAATACATTAGCAATAGCTTCACTGTCATAAAGCTTAGTTCTTTTATCAACAGGA
This sequence comes from Rhea pennata, assembly GCF_028389875.1. Lineage (NCBI taxonomy): Eukaryota > Metazoa > Chordata > Aves > Rheiformes > Rheidae > Rhea > Rhea pennata. The sequence goes on from NC_084674.1 coordinate 6,188,150, forward strand.
TACCATTAAAAACAAACAAACAAAAAAAAAACAACAAAAAAACACTAGAGCCATAGAGCTTCTGGCATGGTTATAGCAATATCAAATGTTTTTCCCTAATCTAGAACTAAAAAAATGGAATACAGAGTAATGTTACACTGATAGATGCATCTACTGTGAAGGTTTAACAATATTTATTAGTACGCAAGCTATGTCTCGGTGATTTTAGTGAAAACTCAGTAATAGGGGCAGCTCTTCTTCCCAACTCTACTTGTGAGAATAGAATCCAAAGTGTGTGCATGATTTGGGCAGGAATGTGTTGGTATATACCTAAATTTTGAAGGTACTTTGTGGTGGAATGTTTTCAGCATACTCATCATTCCGTTAAAACTGAATGTAAAGTGAGCCTCAAGCAAGTATTTGGAGGGCTGGGGGGGCTCTGTAAGAATGGGATGCCCTGCAAACTTCAGGAAGACCAGTTCATTCTAACGGACCGAGTTGTGCCTTGGCCTTGCTGCAGGCTACATCCCAGGCAACACTGCTGCCTAGGTGGTTAGAAGAAACCTCTTTATTTTGTTCAATATGTGTTTGACTACTTGATGTTCAGAGTGCGATTAGGAGAGATGAATTGCTGCTGAAATTGGTAATAACAAAGTGAATCTGTTTGGCAGTATCTGCCTTATGATCTTCTCTGAGCATGTAAAAGAATCCTTAATTAACTTTTTGCAAGGGTGCAGTTGTGTTTTTTGTGAAGAATACCTTTAGGAAAGTTAGGGCTTGAACTACTGTTGCCTGAGTTACTGTAACCTAGTGAATTGTCATAAATTAGCTCCTAGCTTGTAGTGAATACTGGATTTAAGAAAAAAGAACAGTATTTACTGTGGGATAAAGGGCTGTTACCACTGGCAGCTGACTTAGAAAAGCTTGTTAGAGCCAAGGTAGCACAAATGTGCGTCAAAACATAACCAAAAACACTTTGCGCTTCTACTGTTTTACTTTTTTGCCTCCTACCTGGCATGAGAGACACTTCGATGTTGGTCTGAATTTCTGATGCGCGTCTAACATGCATGGCACAGTTGCAAAGTATCTAGGCTGGTTACTCATGAATATTTTTATCTGATCAAGTATACTGTTGGAACTGGCCCAAGTCAAAACTATTTGAGACCTTCAGTCATTTTGCTTACAACTTCCAAAACTTTAGAACCCACCAAGTTTCAAAGTGGCTGGTAGTTGTATGTATATGCATTGTTGTATCAAATCCAGAGTGAACAGCAGTAAAAAGTGCCTGAGTTTCAACAGAAGAACTGTCAAACTTTACCCAGTGCTGTCATCTGTGCATTGTTGTTTCAGCTGCTGTATCATTTGCATGACTGCATGCAGCAATCAGAAATAGGCTTTTCTATGTAGCTGGTGCTTTAGAAACTAGCCTCAAACAAGCAGCAGTGTGTTAAGCTTGTAGCCCTCTTTATATGGCACTGAGGATTCAGTCCAGAGAGTGTAATTGCTAATTGCTGTAGCAGCAAAATCACATTTCCTGCTCTGATAGTACTCAGTCAAACTATCATCTAACTAGAGTTGTCTTACATTCCTGAAGGTTCCTTATTAAGTCAGAGGTGGAAAAAGGAGATTATTGTAAAGCAACAGATAATTAAATACTGATCTCAACTAAATTCATGTTGTTCCTAAAGAAAGTCTTGACAGACCATTTTATCAGCTGCTAGAGTAATTGGAGAAGGGGCTTTCCTTCAGTTAGAATTACACTGTCTTTCAGCCAGGGTTGCTTTAGTTTTGTCTCCAAGTTTGATAAGCCTGTTTCCTAATCAGGATGGAGTTAGCCCTTGGCTGGAAAGGGCAAACGGAGATTGCCGCCAGAAGCTTAAGTACTGTATTCTCATGTGTTTAATCTGCATTTCTGATAACCCACAGAAAACTAAAGGCATTGGATAATTTGAGAGGATGATTTGAGGGCAAGTAAGCAAGTTTGAGAGAGCAAAGGCAGGGGAGGGTCAGGAGCTCTGAAGTGAATGTTCTACCATCTGTGCTGATACAAGTTTATGGGAGGGCTTACAGATAACTAGTGGATTGTGCACGAGTAGGTCTTGTACATGTTCATCGTTTTGATGATGTGATAAAGAGCTTCAAGCAGGATGTGAAAAAACTAGATATGTGCTTACCTATGAAATACGGTCATTCCCAGGTGCTGCTGGTGCTTAGATGGCCAAATGCTGGTGCAAAGATTGAGGTGACTTTATCTGTTGGGTAGAACTGAGAAAGGATTTCTTCTAAAGAAATCATCCCAAACCAGGGTACTTTTCCCTAGATAATAAAACCACAGGGTTTATTTGAATGAGAAGCAGCAAGTGTATTACCTTTGTACAGTTGCCTGGAAGGCCTAATTTGTAACACTTGCACACTGTTAACATTCGCATTGAAAAACCAAACCTACCATGGCCGCCTTATTATCCCAGTTTGGTTCTGATCTGTATTCTTGAGTAGAACAAAAATAGTATGTGAGAAGGAGTAGGAAAGGGGAGCTCTTCAACTTGCAGATGGAGAAGCTTTTTTGAGGTGTCAGTCCAGAAAACAGGTGGTGTTCTGCAAAATTGCTACACAGGCTGTGCTTTTAGAATAGCTTAGGCACCTCCCAGGATCTTTCCTATGCGAGTTATTTGGGATTAATCATGTTTTGGGTGGGAAGGGCTAGTTTAAACAACAGCTGGAGAGAGAGGAGGAAGACAGTGAGACATTGGGGAGAAATACTTATAAAGAAAGAAAAGTTGTTACCATAAAGCTGGACATTTTTCTTAAAATGCAAACATACATTCACATTTCTGCTGCATAAACTTTCTCTTCTGCTGCTGCTTCTGACTTTTTTTTTTTTAACAAGCAAACCTGTATTCATAGAATTATAGAATCAGTAAGGTTGGCAGGGACCTCTGGAGATCATCTAGTCCAACCTCCATGCTCAGCAGGCTCACCCAGAGCATGGTAGACAGGGTTGCATCCAGGCGGACCTTGAAGATCTCCAGAGGAGGAAACTCCATAACCTCTCTAGGCAACCTGGTCCAGTGCTCCGTCACTCTCACAGGGAAGAAATTCCCCCTAATGTTCAGGTGGAACTTCCTGTGCTTCAACTTCTGCCCATTGCCTCTTGTCCTGTCACATGGGACAGCTGTCCCCGTCCCCTTGACACCCTCCCTTCAGGTACTTCGACACATTGATGAGATCCCCTCTCAGTCTTCTCTTCCCCAGGCAGAAGAAGCCCAGCTCTCGCAGCCATTCCTCATAGGGCAGGTGCTCCAGCCCTCTGATCATCTTGGTAACCCTATGCTGGACTCTCTCCGGTAGCTCCATGTCTCTCTTGTACTGATTCCTCACATAGCCATTATGTTAGGAAGAATACTATATCTGAGCTTGCCTTTCTTGTGTCCCTTCTTGAAGGGAGGGTGTCAAGGAGATGGGGACAAACTCTTTTCAGTTGCCCCGTGTGACAAGACAAGAGGCAATGGGCAGAAATTGAAGCACAGGAAGTTCCACCTGAATGTGAGGGGGAATTTCTTTGCTGTGAGAGTGACGGAGCACTGGGACAAGTTGCCCAGAGAGGTTGTGGAGTCCCCTTCTCTGGAGATCTTTAAGGCCTGCCTGGATGCAACCCTGTCTAACATGCTCTAGGTGACCCTGCTTGATCAGGGAGGTTGGACTAGATGATCTCCAGAGGTCTCTTCCAACCCTACTGATTCTATGATTCTTTTGCCTGCTTAGAATGAAAATAGCAAGATTATAAATTCTGGAGAAAAGATGTTGCCAGGAAGTACAGCATGTGACCTTTCATTTCAGCAGACTTGGAGATAGCGGCTATAATAACTGGTTGACAAGTGGTGTCTTGCTTTTCCTTACAGATCCCCTTGCTCTCAGAAAAGGGCCTTTGGATTCCTAGCACTGTTACCTGACTGCAGGGAGAAGGCAGCCATGTGAGATGGGTGTAGCTCCCAGGATTGGAGTGCTGTAAAACTGAAGGTTGGCACAGATCAGTGCTGTGCAAAATGAATGCAAATAGCTGGGGAGAATGAGAAGGAGGAGTTCCTGTGCTGATATTAAAACAGCAGGTAGATAGACTTGTCTAGTGCTGGTCTGTAGTTGCTCTTAAGTGGGTGGGTAGAGAGAAAACAGCAAATTTCCAAAGCCTTTCTATTCCTGCTTCACATAGGATACCTGAAAGGCTGACCTAGTAGTCTTGGTTTGTACCCTCCAAAAGGGGAAGATATAAATGTAGACTTTAAGCTAGGATTAAACCGCAGAATTTCTTACTAAAAAGAGTCTTTTCCACAACCTGAGCTTAAAAGCAGCTTCTGTGGACAGTTAGAGCGCTGCCAATGGGAGGTGTTTTGGTGAGGATTCATGACGTATTTGCTCAGTGTGGTCTGCACACTTGTGTGCTGTAGCTTGCCTAGCATATAGGAATAACTATGCCTGCTCTCCAGGGATTTTCATAAACATAACTGTTTGTTAATGCAGTTGTGATGATTGCACAAGAGACCGTATACAAGGAGACTGTATACAGACTGTTCTGATGTCCCTCTGTATCTGAAAGTTGATTGTTAGGTGCCCAATAGTGTTAAATGGAGCAAGAACCCTTCCATTCTGAGGGTAACTATTCCTTATTTAAAATCAGTGTGGGCACTTTCAAAAAAGAAACACCAAATCATAGTGTTTAAACTACTGCTGTGCCACCAAGTGTAGAACCAAACATGCACATACACAATTAGTTGATATTTTTATCTAGCTGTGCATTTACATAGTGTGGAAGTTCATAGCAGTGAAATGGGAAAGCACGTAGGTATGATGCTCCCAGGGAGGTCTCCACCAGTGGAAGGAACAAGAACAATACCCTGCTTGTATTTCTTAAGCTGTTGACAGGAAAGAGCAGCAAGGTCACTGGTATCCCCTAAATGACTTGATTTTGAGACCAATTGTGGCGCATGTTCTTCCTGTGTCAGGGTCTGTGAAGAGCAGGTCAGCTGGCTGGTGTCTCTGAGCCCTTCTCGGAGGCTCTGGTCTTGGAGCAGTGCCTGGGGTGTGTATGTGTTTAGGGTAGTGCAGGGAAGGGGAAGGGGGCTCTGGAGATGTAGAGCAGGTCCAAAAGAAAAGCATTTAATAGCCTTTTTCATTTATGAGAGGGCAGGGAATAGAAACTGCAGACAAACCTTGGAATAGGTGTGTCTTTTAAGGGGCTGGATATGTTTTTTTTTGAGAAAAATTTAACTGTTGCTGCTCTGATTGTTGTTGTTGTGCGGGTCTTTTGCCCTGGTAGGTAGGTAAGTCACCACAATAAGAAGCCAAGTTATGCTACAGCTCTATACATAGAGCATGCCCTTTGCAAAGATTTTTATTTTTCTCTTTGTGAAGGGGTCTTGTATTTGTGAGAGCCCTTTGTGGGGTGCTGATGGGCTTGCCTGGACTGTCTATTAAACATCCGTTGTCACAGCGTCCTCTCTTCAGAGTGATATGTAGTGCATCTTCAGTAATGGTGATTGGTCTCATACTTTTCTTGGCCCTGCAGCGAGAGAAACAGTAAACTATTTCACAAGTCACACTAAAGCAAAGATGTGACATTTAGTGTGCCGTCAAGGGGAGTAAGTGTCTAGAGGCAATCTGTTGCAAGGATCCCTACTGCCCTCACCACCAGCTTGGCACATGCCTTGGGGAAGTGACTGTGCTGCCCCAGGAAGCTCTTGGTCCCTGTTTTATTGGACCTGGTTAACAGCAGTGTTGGGATTCTGCTACTGTTTTCTCATTCTACTTAATAGATGCTTGTGGGCATCTAATAATCAAACCTAAAATGAAACATATAAGAAGACAATGTTGCAAGCAGGAGATGTATGAGCTTTCAGCTGCGTCTGTGTGGGATCCACATCTCTAGGGATGTACCTTCATAAATGCCATATTTGTTGATGGCACAACAGAGACCTCATTACAGACTTGTTCTGTTGCAGCTGTGCTATCTTGTATAGGCCAACCATAATTTTGGGGTTCCCAGGAGACTATATTGTGTGTAATCATATTTGTGCATGTGTATTGTTATCCATGCAAGCTAAAATGAAGAATTCCCGTTTTTCTTTTTGTTCTTTATCACATACTGCCATGCCTGTCCCTTCCCCCCCCCCCATTCCTTTGCCAGTAGCTGTGGGTCTTTTTACTTCAAATTTCTTTCCTCTCTAATTTGATGTGTTCTATTCATAAACTATAAAGGGTGCCTTTTTCTGGGTCAAACCTGGGGAAGTCAGCAGGATTTATACATTTACTCATTTTATCTGCATGTCTCAATTTGAGAAGTCTTCTAACTTCCCCTCCAAAACTACTTTTTAAAAAACATGCAACAATTCCCTGCAGAAAAGTGGTTTTAAATAGGAACCCTGTAGGAGCTCCTAAACCTCTAAAGCTTAATGCTACCAAAGAGTGTGAGGTAAGTGGGGGGAAATCTCCATGTTACATCTCAGTGAAAGCAGAGTCCCTTTGAGTATCTCTAATGTGATGTGATGGATGAGGACCTTGCAAAATAGACATTTGGACTTTTTTTTTTTAAAGGACTTCCTTCCACTGAGCAATTGTTGACAGTAATACAGAAAAGCAAAGCAGTGAATGAGCTCTATTCTTGTTTCCCTTCTAACAGAAGAATGGAATAAAAATTATTTTTGATTTCTTCTGCTGTATTTCTTACTGATTCTGAGATTACTGGGGAAATATTTTAAATATTTGTCAGCAGATGTAAAGCTTGACTGTAGTTATTTTGTTGCGTCTATGCAGAGTAACTGCTTTGATTTGAGAAGCCTCTCAGGGTAGAAAATGGAGCTGCTGAGACTGGAATCTCGCCATTGAAGTGAATCTCGCCTGGACTTAAGGAGGATAATATCGCAATGCAAGTTTGTTGCATTAGCTTAATTATGTGGCATGCAGTTGAAAATAAATTCAAGCTATGTTTCAATTTCTGCTTTCCTTACTTTTTAATCAATACCTTTACTTTGGACCTCTGCAATGGCATTTTTACTGAGCTGTGTTACAGGTGGAGCAACATCAGGCCAGGGCCCATTGGGGATAGGCAGTTATCTTCAGGTTAACCAGCTATGAATCTGAGCTGGCGACATGTGAACAGGCTTGCAACTTATTGACTTAGTAGCAGGAACCAAGAAATTGGCAGGAAAAGAGCACTAGATTTGAACTAGTGGTAGAAATCTTATAAACTGTACTTCTGTGTACATACTGGGTTGCTACATGTATCCACAGCTCTGCGGGGTTGAGTGTACACAGTTAAGATCTTGGATTATGGTTCACCCTGGAATCAGCATAGTGCATCTTAAATAACCATTTTGTAGTTAAAATGAGTTTAACTTCAAGACGGTCAGGGTTTTGTTTCCAATTTCACCTTTTCTTGGAATAATTTGAATGTCTATTTGTTCACTTTGATCTGTTTATTTTTGGTAGTAATCCTATCATAGTACTATTTAAAGTATTTTATTTTTCCCCTTCTTTTTTCAGAGGAGAGGGAAGAATCCCCCGAAATCCCCCAGAAATGAGTCTGTGCATAGCCGTTATAAACTTTATTTTTTGACTCAGAAATATACCTTCAAATAATCAGAGTAACCAGTGTGTTTAGTCTTTGATTCCTGGGTTCTTTTGAGGAAAGGAATGATGTATAAATTAACTTTTTATAGGATCACTAGTATTTATTGGGAGAGCTGGTGTGCTTAAGCACACCATTTCAAGCAAAGAAGAAGCCAAATATGCTTTTAAGCTGGTGGAAAGATCAGAGTTCTCCAGAATGTGTTAAAAGTATCACTGCTAATGATGAGGCAATACATCTAGACTAGGCAGTGCCATGGCTTGGTACCTCCTTGCCTTGGTTATTCTAACTGCATCCCACGCTTCCTTGTAGAAGTTAGCTGAAAATAAACAATTTGAACCTTTGTGTCATGTCCTGGAGAGCATGATAGGTGCTCGGTTTTCTAAACTGTTCAGCCTAGTGCTACATAAAAACAATCACTTGTAGCATATTTACATAGTGTACTGTAACAAGACATCTACAAAATTGAAAGTGATTTTCTCAGCTGCAGTGAGCCACTTTTTTTCTGCTGTAAATAATAAACCCATTTTTTGCATCAAGAGTAGTCCCTTCTGGGAGTACCGATCAAGGCCATTCCTAGGGTTTTGGAGCTTTTAACGTGTTTTACAGTTGGGCGGCTTTGTCTGTTGTGTTGGTCCTCAAACTGGCTCCAGCAGTTCCAGCAAACCGCTAATAGCAAAACTGCTAATGTTGCCCAAATCTAGTGCAACAGAGGCATTTTGTAAAGCTGTAGTGCAATCAGTTAGTATTAGGGTTAATGTTAGGGGTAACTTTGGGCTATAGGTATTAAAGGAACCTGTGGGCAACTTCCCATGCATCACTTCTAACCTTGCTTCTGTAGTGGGATAGGAAAGGGTGCAATGATTTTAAGAAATACCCTTGATTTTCCTGTGCTGGTGTTTTTTACCATTTTAGCTTTTGAAAGGATTATTATATAATAGTTGAATCATTGGCCTGTGAGGATTAATTGAAGTTTGTAGAACAATTTGTGATCTTTTGCTAAAAATGTAATTGTTTTCTAATTATTGTAAAAATGTAACTGGTGTTGACTCTGAATGCAGTAAGGCTTCTGCCAGGTTCTCTTGATTCTTTTCTGAAGTTAATTTACATTTTAGGAGCATTCTATTATACTGGGTGTCATGTGGGTGGAAAGACTTTCTATTCTGACTGGTGTTGCATTGGTTTGAGAAATTAGAAGTGTTTGAAGGTGCAGCAATCTTAAATGCAGTTCTTCCTGCAGGAGAGATGGTATGTTGCAGGGCAGCTGCTGTTGCCACAGGGCAGCTTGTACTCTGATTAAATTCCAAGCAGATGTAAGGCTTGCATGTGAAACAGTATCAAAAGAGCAGCAGCTATCTGGGCTGCAGTGGGTACAGCGATACCTGGATGGACCTGCAAGCAACTGAAAGCTTTTTAAACAACAGAAAGATTTTTGTTTTCGTTCAAATTGGAGAGTTGAAAATTGAACTGACATACAGTGATTACGTGTTCAGCGAGCAAAGGTCTGAATGAGGAGGAACAGTTTCTCTTGTATATTGTTAATGATCTCAAACTGTGAACAATACTTTCATAACTTTTTATTTTGGTCTTGCAGAAAGTGACCTAACTGCTTTAGCGCGTCGGTATGTCAAAGTTATAAGGCAAACTGGGATGGACGCCTGCTAATGTTCTTCCTGCTTTTCTCAAGCGCTCTTCTGAGTTGTGCCGTCACTTATGGCAGCTGCCTAGACTTAGCAAAAAGCTTACTGTTCTAGATAGTGTTCGAGGGGCATCTGCCTTTATGTAAAGGTGAAAAGTCTAGCTCTAAAACAAACATTTACCCTGGGAAGACTGAGGAAAACATTTTGCGTTAGTTGTAGTTGGCTTGAGTTAAAACCAGATTTATTTAGCGCTCAAGGTTGACATTACTAACTGATACTTCCTTAATTCATAGAATGTAGGGAGAAAAATACTCCCTGGAGTGAAGCAAGTGCCTCCTCCAGAGAAGCTGATAGTAACCTCCTGTCCTGTGTCAGCCTGGCTGAAGGCTGATCCCTAGATCCTAGTGTGGGCTTCCTGCCTGCCCAGCTGGGTTTGGAGAAACCTATACTTGACATTATGAGTTAGAGCCTCAGATGGTGTAAATGAATGAAGTGCTAGTGGGTTAAAGCAGTTGTTTTGTGTCACCTGGGGGTCTCGGGGGTTGTTATTTATGGAATGCAGAGATCTGAGGCCCATGGGAATGACTCTTGTTCCAGATTACGTGGCTGCTCGTGTCAGTAACTTGGCCTAGAAGGAAAAGATACCTGTGAGACTGTCCATGGCAAAAAAACCCTGTTCTCTTGTCACCCTGATCTAGTGATATCACTTTGTGTTGAAGCACGAATTGTAATTATTGGTGTTATTTGAGTCTGTTTCTGCAGTTAGCTGAGTGTTGAGGAGGGCTTGCTACCACCTGGTACCAGAGCCAGAAGCAGACAAGTCTGCCACCAGCTATGGTTCAGCTGCTCTGAAATTGGTGCTAGTGAGAAGAGCTCTCTGGGTCTTGACATGCAAATGGGGTACAAACATCTTACTCTGCCTCACATGTGAAAAGCCAGAGGCACAAACCTAGTTCAGTGTTTCCTTATTCTTCCACCCAGCAGAGGCATTAAGTGGCCTGCGTAGATACTGTGCTGTCCGAGGGGCTGTTCGGCTGCGTGCGGATCCCCGTCCCTTTGCGCCGGTGAGTAGGAGTGGCTTTGTCTTGGGCACAGCGTGCTGGCCGCCTGCAGTGAGGCGCTGCGGCATCTGTGTTAGCCTTTTCGAAGGACTGTCCTGACCCTGCTGCGCTAACCCTGCCCCATGGGGCAAAACACTGAACCAAAGATCTCCCTTGGAGAATTTCCTGCACCCCAGGGGCACCCATGCTGCACAGAGCTGTAGGCCGGTGCTGTCCTTGCTCATGCCAGTGGATACCATCACTTTCACTGTTCTTGTTTTAATTTATTCTCCGATGTGAGCCCTGGGCTTTAAATGCTTGCAAGCAGGGTGGGCTGAGTTTTGGTCTGAAGCTTGTGATGTGACTGTTATGAGTGTGATGGTAGGCTTTGTGTTCCTACCAACACTAGGTGGGTTTAAAACAAATGAGGGAAATAAAAGTGGAAGAGCTTTTTACTTAAAGAATCTGGCATCTATTCCAGGTCTATAAACAGATTTATCAAATTCATAAGTGTTTTAATTTAAGGCAAGGTCCATAAAATACTGCAAATCAGATTTTCTGTTACAGCCTTGAAATCAAAGTGAAGCCAAAAATCAGAGAACCAAATTAATCATCTTTGAGTTAAATCTTGCAAGTAATACTATATAAACACTTTAGATCCAAGGGGGATTATAGCCAAATATTGAGCTGATGGAGTTTAAGGATGTTCTGAATTGCAAAGCAGGCATTTAGAGAATATTTCTGGAGCAGAGCGACGGGCTGGGAATGGACGGAGGTGCAGGATGAGGTGGTGCTTAGGGCAAGTAGCTAAGGAAATCGACTTGGCCAAGGCTGGAGGTGGGGAGGGAGAGACTGAATGAAAGCAGAAAGCAACAGGGAAGAGAACAACACTGCAGACTGGGAATGGCTGAGGTCTGTGTTGGTGGAGCCTTGCCCACTGCTGTGTCCTGTCTTCTGCCCTACCCCTTTTTTCTGCCCTGTAGTCTCCTGAAGAGCCCTGCCAGGTGTAGTTGCTGGGGTGCAAGTGAAGTCTGTGGCATGGGAGCAAGGAGAGTGTGTGTGTGTGTGTGTGTGTGTGTGTGTTTGGGGGGTGTCCTAGTGGGGTCCTGTGCCAGCTTTGTTTCCTCACCCAGGAGATTCTTCTGTATGTTTAGTTTGCTCAGTGTGTTTTGTGATGTTTTCTTTCAGGTAGGGTGGCTGGGCAGCTAGAGCATCAGCTGTCCTAGCTTCAGTGCTGCCTTGCTACGCGGTCTCGGGCAAATCTGTTAACCTTCGTATGGCTCTGTGTACTCGTCTGTGAAACATCTGCATAGCGGAGTACTTCAATCAACTGGTCATCCCTGCATACTTGGGATGCCATTTTACTTTGGAATGCCCTATGAAATGTGGTGGATATGAAATTCCATTTACTCTGTGCTCATGATATGCTATAGATCAGTGCATTAGTTGTGGTAGGAAGAGAAAGAAGAGAGTATATGGAGTTCTCTCTAATGAAGAAAGCTAACCTGTCAGTTTTTAATGCCATAACAGAAAGGGTGTCTCCAGAAAAAACAAGTGCCAAGCTCTTCCTCGCAGAAAATGTTCTCTAGTTTTTTGTCCTTTTTCTATCTCTGATAGAATACATATTAATTGGTTTTATTTCCTAAAGCACTGTGGATGAATCTGAAGTCTCTATTATCCTCCCTGTTCAGGCACATACTCAGGCTTTTACAGTTACTAGAGAAATGTTCCAAAGTATACGTTGGTCTATTTTTCTACTATTTTGAAGTTTATCCTCTGTGTCTGAAATGCTCTGACTTCTGTTATCATTTTTACCTGCAGTGACTTGTGGTGAAAGCTCCCTGCACAGTTTCCTCAGATGATTTATTTACCAGTGATACAGCACTGCCTCCAGCATAGTAATTGCTGTGACGTGATCATCAAAACATCAAAGGAAGGGAGTCCTCGGCTTCCCATCTCCCTTATACTGTTGCACTCCTCCCACCTCTCTCTTTATGCTCGCTCTTTGTTGCTGTAATCTCTCTTGGGGAGGAAAAATCCCACAACCAGGTAGTGACTGGGTGAGTGCAGGAACAGCTTTCTGTAAATAATTGCATGGTTTTCTTTAACCAGGGTGTCAGTATGTGTTTTGGAATTTTGGTGTCTCTCTCTCCAACTCAATACTTTAACTGGCTGTGTCCTAGTAAAGGCAGATTATATTACAGATGGGCACAAGAGAAAAGGATGGGGGGTGCTGTTCTCAATGCTCTTGCTGGAGAGGAGTGGGTAAGTGGCAGGTGGGGGGCATGTGGGAAGAGTGAACAGGGGACATATGGGGAGGAGGACAGTGGGGAAAGCCCTTGGTTTCCTCTAAATCTGGCAAGAAGCAGAGCTCGATTTGTGTTACCAGGAATCAACCCTCAGGCTGCATTCAGGTTCTGGCAGGAGAAAAAAGGCCTCTGCGAAGACTGCAGCTGCTCCTCGCCACATCAGTGAAGCACGCGGAACCTCCCTGGTAGGTGTGCTGAGGTCATGGATCTCTGGTTGTCTTTGCCACCTTTGCTGAGCAGAGCCTTGTTTCACACAGAGGCAATGCTCACTTTGATAGCAACTGTCTCAGGTTTTAGAGCTAGACTTTTTGCAGAAAATTCCAGAGCAGTTGTGAGTCTTGTCAGAGCAGGCTGCTTGGGCTTTTAGAAGCTGTATGGTGGCTGAGATATAGGCTGCATATGCTCTTTGGACCTTTGACTGATCTGGAGATGTAGAATTTTTACAGGTGTAAAAATCCAGAGCAAAGAAAGGGATCTGGAAAGCATGTAGAGCTTGTGGGTGGTGTGGGAAGGAAGTGGGTTAATGTGAGCATGGGCAGAACTCCTGAGTGTAGGAAGGATGCAGGGCCAGGAGTTTTAATGTCTTCTGTCAGCTTGAGATACAGAAGTTGGTTCATGTCTCTTGGAAATGCAGTAATTATTGTCCTTGTGAGTGCTAGGGAAAATCATTGGAAATACTTTGGAAATCATGAGTCTTATGTGAGCTGGTATCAAAAGTAGCATGTCATACTGAGTTACCAAAAGATATGAAGAAGAACTAGTACCTTGAATCTCATTATTTTATCTTGTTTGAGGGAAATATTCTATGCAATTGTAGAGCTCGTTACTGGATTTGAAGCCTTCTGCCATTGGGATTGAAGGTCTGTGTGCACAAAAAACTTCAGTATCTGCAGTATAGATGCTTTAGTACAGTAAATACTGCAAATTAGAATCTGTGAGCACTGATTATCTGTGGATAAACACAACTGTAATTCTGAAATATTTTCCACACTCCCAGCCCTTCCTTCTTTACCTTCCTTCATAAAAAGATGAGTAAATCTTGCAAGAGAAGATGACAGCTGGATAAAGTGGAATAAAAACAAGATTTAGCAGGAAAGTAAAGGCATTCCCCCTGGACAGTAGATCTTACTGTCTCTTTGTGAGTAAACAAATTTCTGTTTTAAACCTAGATCAGAAGAAACTGTGGTATTTCACAAACTAGGCCCTTCACTAGCTAAGATGGGATTGGAAAGCTTACCTCTTCCAAGCTCTCCTATTTATCTGAACAGGCATTCATCTCTTTGGTATCAGAGATCTGTACTGCTAGCTGGTTCCTGATAAACACTGTGGTCTATGGCAGATGCTTCAGCTTTTAAGGTCAGTGTGAAATCTGGGATGCTTCTGTCTTGAGATCAAAATCCCTAAAGAGTTTGAATTTTGAGAATGGTTCCTCAGCAGAGAACTAAACGTTACTAAGAGGGTAAGGACAGCTTGAAAGGAGAAAGTCTGGTAAAGAAGCCTGTTGAGCTGCTAAATCATTGCTTAAGGCATACTGATTTAGGCTGAGATCATTAACTAGCTTGTCCTACATCTATGTTTGTGTCTCATTTAAGCAGCATTTTGTTATTTGGAAGAGCTGCTAAGAATGGGAAAAATAGATGTAAAAGCATACTAGAAAACATGCTGCTGCTCCTCAAAAGATTGAAGAAAAGGCAACTAGAACAGGAAGTTCCTCCTGAAAGCAGAGTGGAATGATTTATCTTCCTGAGAAGATGCACTCTGGGGTTCAGAAAGATCAGCTGATACAAGGCGATGTATTACTGCATTGGTGTGAGTGAGCTCTCTTTCCAGATACTCGGAACCTCAGCTGTTGCAGCCCTGTTGTGTGCTAATAGTTTGAAAGTTGAAATAGTTTTTAGTTGAATTGTTAGATGTTCCTAGAGCCTGAATCTGAAATCTTTTTCCAACAGCATTTGGAGCATTTAGTAACAAAAAAGCAGTAAGAGCAGATTACTGCAGGATATTTTTTTTAAAACTTTCCATTTCAGTACCATTCCAGCAGACTGCTTGGAGGAGGGACAGTATGTCTATGGGTGGGGCCCTGGTTTGAGATTTGAACTTTTTCCAGCTCTAAAATGGACTTCTTAAATGTAAGATTAGATGGGGGTACTTCCCTGGTTCAGCTTCCCTGACTGTGAGAAGGGAATGGGCTCTATTTAAAAAAAAGACTTTCTAGTACTGAAGAATACGATCTAGCTTTGTAACAAGGAGCACTTTCTATTTTGGCTTGAAATATAGATTTGAAAATATACTCAGACTTTTACATGCTGAAAATGAGCACATCTGTGTTTGCAGAAAGGGTTTATAGCTGCCTTTGAGGTTTGTTGTAGATCAAATACTGCTGAATCTGCTTTGGGAGGAACAGCAGGTGGATCATCTACAAACAGCTTTGACTTGGTTCCAAAGTCCTGGGATACCAAGAGCAGCTGCATCTGATACAGGTTATGTCATTCTGTGTTACATCATGCTATTTAAACTGGTAGCTCATAATGTATCCAGTAAGTGGACTAAGGAAATACTGTTTCCTTTTGAATACTTCATTAAAAGGAGTAGTTGTTGGATATAGTTCCTTTTTTTTTGTGACAACTTAGTTGCAAGATGTATCAGCTCTAATCCTATCTGTATTTTGAGAAGCTCCATCACACTGATACTGAACCTGAACAAGTGTGATTGAGCCCCTTACATGTCAAGTCCAACACTCCAGGAATGCTATACTGGAACTAAAGAGCTTCTGTTCTTGTTCTGATTTGGATGCTTCAAAATAAACAGCAAGAGTCCTTGGTGCGTAGTGGGTGTGCAGGTGAGGAAAGGAGCTCTTGTAGGTGAAGCTCCCATCTCCAAGAGGATGCACAACAGATGTGGCGTGATGGAAACAGCTCCTAGGAATGGTCCCTAGATGGGAAATGCCTGGGACTTTCCCAGGTGCTGACTTTGCTGTGAGGTTATGGCATGCTGGGGACTATGGTGTGGAGCATGTGCTTTGTGTCTCAGTTAATTGGGGTAAGTCCTAGGAGAGAAGTCATCCTACAACTTCTTCCTTTGTATCTGGGTGATTATGTTGGTAGAGGTTGTTGCCCCTACCCTCTTCTGAGCTGTGGAAAATGAGGTGGGACTGGGCAAGTCTGTCCACAGAGCTACGAGGGGCGTTGGAGACTGCTCTTCCCAGCAGGGAAAGCACAGGGGTGTGGAAAGTGAGGGAGTGTTTGGTTGTGATTGCTTTGTTTATGCCAGAAGCTTGGCTATCAGTCTGGGTGAAGCCAGATGGAAGTAATTTTAAGGGATGGGAGCCAGCTGTGGGGTTGCAGCTTGATACAGAACAACTATGGACCAGGCAGTCCTCAGAGGAAGTTTTTTGTCCTAACCCCTGTCATTTAGGGGTTGGCCTGTGCCCTAAGAATGTATTCTTACCCGCCCTTATTGCCCGTTTGCAGGGTTTTTAGATGCTGCTGAAGCTCCAGCCCTCCCTAGTAATGATGGGGCAGTGATAATCTGCACAATGTTTCCAGCTCTTACAGACTGGTTCTTCTTTGTTTTTTCTTGTATCTTGAATATCAGATTCTTGATATTTTAATAGATGCTCTTCCTTCTAATAGGTTCATAGCTTTCATGGTTGTTGAGGAAATCTTGAAGATATGAACCATAAAAGGTAAATGGAAAGAAGCCCAAACGGTATTAATGCTGTAATGTTTCTCTCACTTTTTTTCTATATTCTTAATGCAGACAAAGCTTTATCTTTATCCCATAATTGTGTGATTCCCTGTGGGCAACTTAATCAAAGGGAATTTTTGGAAGTGTTCATTTTATCTATTAGAGGCTCTTTATGATCTTGAAGGGTAGATATTAGTACAACTGGGGGGAGAGTTGTGAGGGCAGATTCCTGTAGACTGAGTGAACTGTACTACCCAAGACAACTAGCTTTCACCTTCTTTAACAGGATTGGTTGTATTTGCATTTACAAGCAGTATGGTTGAGTAATGTGGTGCTGTGTGTGGTTTGTTTCCTCTTCCCATCTTTTCTTTCAGTTTAAGCTGCTTTGAGTGTATTTTCTGTGAGAGCTTGTATTTTTTGCTGTCTACAAAAAATGCTTATGTTTTTCTTACATGCTTGAGAAAATGAGCTGAACTCCTGTTTGATATTTTAGTTCTTTTTTTGAACTGGTACTTTGCACTCTTTCATGCATTTCACTTTTAGGTTGCCATCCTCTAGAATGCGCTGCATATAGTGGCTCACATGGAAAATAACCAGCAATATGAGTTGGGAAGTGTGTGTGTATGGGGGGGGGGGGGGGGGAGATGGATGCTTTTCTAGACTGTATTCCTTGGTAGCTGTATGGGACAAAACTCTTGCAAAGAGCTGTTCAGAAATGTGATTCAAGGTTCAGAGATCACTTCAGTGTTAATTATAGAAATCACTTAAATTCAGTATCTGCTAGTTGCTATGTATACACATAACCCAACCCTGGTACTTGGCCCTTCTCAACTGAAAAGGGAAAAACAAGCTTGTCAGCTTTCAGCTAAAGTGAACAGATCAAGGCTTTTGAGAAGAGAAGGAACTGCTTTGAGTCAAATCTGCAAAGGAGCAATAAAAAAGCTGGGGGCTTGTATGCCCCGGTAACTGACTTCAGGTGCCTTGCGCCTTGGCTCTGTAAACTGGCCCTTCTGAGTAAGTGTTGACCTGCATCAGGGAGGTGCCGTGCTGCCCTTTCCGTGTGCTGCCTGGGCCTGCGGCTGGCCCCACGTGTCTCAAGGGTAGCATGGCTTTTGGATGCGGTCTGTCTCAACTGAAGTTTTAGAAAGCCTACTTGCATGTGTTTGTGGTAATCGCTTTGCACAGTAACAGAGCAGAGCAATGCTTGGTTTGAAGGGGGGTGACTTAGCAGAAAAATGTAAGAATTGGGTAAGGGGAGGTTCAATGGCAAGTAGGAATCTGAAATCACTTGAGTCCAGTTTTCTTTTAATGAAGTAGTTGCCATTGACCCAGTGAGCTGTGAGGGGGGAGCTGTGAGCACAGCTTCAGCCTTCTGTGTGCTTCTGCAGGGAGTCTGCCAAACTCAAATCTTTCTCAGCCTTCCTCAAGATAACTTCCCAATTTTTGTGGAAAGTAACAGCTCATAAATACAAGCCTGCATTTACTGGCAAGAGGTTTCCAGGGCAGACGTTCTGGCTGTCTGCATTAAGTGTTTCTGTTCTGGGGGAAGATAAGTGTTTGAAAAAACAAGATCCCAGAGCCCTGAGTCCATTTTCTTGCCTCTTGCAGTGTGGAAGGCTGGGGTGGTGCTCTCTTTTTGTTCTACTGGATCCTTGCAGGTGTCACCCCTCTGAAATCAGGGCCTGTGGTGAGCTGGGTGCTCTGACCTGTCTGATGGGCGATGCTTGGAGACTGGTGCATTGCTTGTGTGCTTGTTCATACCCTGTGCGCAGTTTACCTTTGTGCAAATGTCCACCTGCAGAGAGTGGCCTGCGTGGTGCAAGAGGAGCAAAGCTCTCAGCACGAGAGACTGGGAGTTTTACAAAGCAATAAACTGGATAGTCGAGATGGCCAGAACTAATGCCTTCAGGCCCCTTGTTTCCCTCCTGCATGATGAGACGCGCAAGTTGTCGAACAGGCAGATCAGCAGCTGCTGTTGTCTTCCTCCCTGGGAAGTGAGATCTGTCTCGAACATGAGACTGGAGCTGTGGGATTCCCCCAAGGAGCAGACACGTGTTTAAAAATGTGCTTCTCTGTTGGATGAATGAAGGAAGCTTCTCCTCATGATGTGCTCCCTTTTCAGAAATGGCACTGTTACCTGTCCTTTGGTCAACAGCTTCAGACCTCTGACTGCTGTGGTTCCCCATCTGCTGTGAAATGAAAAGTAGGCTCTTCCTGGGCTCCCAGCTGCACAGCTTGTCCCTATGGGCTCTGTTTTGTGAAGCTGGGAGTGAAAATGGAGTGCCAAGAAACTAGCCAAGACCTCTTGTCTTCCTGTTCAGTTCTCAGATTGGTTTGGCTGGACTCGCATCATTCATGCTTTCATGGTTTTAGTAGTGTTCCCTGGGAAAAGACTTAGACCTTTTAGCCCCCAAGATGGTTGTAAAGGCTAGCTGCAGCTCCAGGACGTGTGCATGACGGCTAATGTCCTCATGTCTGTCTGGCGTGGTGCAGGCGGCTGGGCTCGGCGAGCTGTGCTCAGCTCCTGGTTTGCTGGATTCTGCTGTGATGAGAGCAGCTCTGGGTATGAGTAGGATGAGCACTGAGCAGCTGCGGCTTGGCATCTTCCAGAGATACTGACTGAGCCCTACGCTTGACTGGATCTGTGCGTCCGTGTAAGCTCTCATTAGTATGTCGTGTGCTTCCCTTTTCCCCAGCTGATGCAGGATGCTCATTTTGAGCAATTGTAACTTCAGTACACATTTTTTTCCTCTTTCATTTTTCTTAAATGAAAAATCTCTTTACCTCTGGATGTGTCATGTAACAGCAAAGTGAGAGCTTTCCTGTGAACATCACTATTACTGTACGTTTGTTTTGTGTCTGTTTCTGTTAGAAAACTTTGGAGAATACAGTACTATGTGACAAATATGGTACAGTTATGGCTCTGCAGGAGAGTGGTTTTCTCTCCTGAGTTAACATGGCAAAGACTTCAAATTGTGCCATCTATCAAAACAGCCTCTTTAGAAATTGTGCTCGGGAACTTAAACCAAGATCCTTGTTGCTTTGTAGGGCTCTGCAAATTAGTACGACTGCAAGATTGGGCGCTTGTTACAATCTCAACCCTTTTATTAAAATATTATGGAAGCAAAAGGGAGCATTAGTTCCCCAGCTTGTCTTTTTCTTAGGCTTGTCCATACTTTCTCTACTGTCCTGATAAGGAGGATATTCTTCCTCTGGGATGGAGTGAATAAATGAGGATTTGGGCATTGTGTTAATTAATTTCTAACACTAATCCCTTGTATGCTCTGTTCACTTTTTGTTTTGGTTTTTAGAGACTAGAATACAGTCCTGTTCCAAGGAGAAGATCAGCAGTTTTTTGTGTGTTCTGGAAATGAGAAGCTCGTGGTGTTCTGGGTGTTCTAGCTGGGGAGGTTTTGCAGAGCCTGCCTGAGCTGTTTGGTTTTGGGGAACAGGGAGCTTTCCTCAAAGTCCATGCAGAAGCTGTGAAATCTTAGGGAAGATTTGAATTACCTGAAATACAGCCTTGATGCTGCCCTTGTTTCCCCCTCCCCTTGTATTGCAGTCTTTACTGGTGTGATTCCCTTGAAAGCAAAGCAGATGTTCCTGCAGGAAGCTGGGATTGCTGCATGTGAGTTCAGCTCAGCAGATTCAAAGGGTAGCCTGGTCACAAGCCCAGCTGTAGAAGTCTCCAATATTTTTATGTTCGATGTGATAGCTCCAAGGCTTAAGGTCATTTAAAGGATTGCTATTGTATAGTGCTTTTTGGTTAAACAAAACATGCATTTTATGTGATGAAATTCTGGCTTTGGAATAAACTTCAGTAATCTTCAAGTCTCTAGATAATATGGTCAGGTTTTCTTTTTGCAGCTAGACTTCCCAGGCTTAAAGCGTATTTTTGCTTAAATTGATGGGAAGTTTGCCATTGTCTTCAAGCAAGAGAAGAGATGGACTTTCTCTGATTTTTCTGTGACTTAGTGATTTTTTTTGGCTTAGTCCTCTTTCTCAGCAGTTATTCCTGGCTGTCACTGCATACTGCTTGCTTGCTTTGTCCACTTCAAAATCAATGTGCACTGCTAAAATAGGTTAAAGAAAAAAAAAATCCAGTCTGAGGCTTTGCCATGTGGTATTGCTTATAAGGTGATGTGATGATCTTTAATTCAGGCTGACTCTTTTTCATTTTTAATGTGTCTGAAAATCCCTGTGCAAGAACTAAAATAATAGTTCTCTCCTATCCTGGAGAGAGGACTAATTTTTCATTCTGTCCAAGTATCTAAGCTACTGCAGGTGTATCAAACAGTGACTTTATCTACTGCCTTCCATGGTGAACTCTTTTGCAGAGTATAATTGTTCTAGGCTAACTTTCTAGTAAGCATGGAATATGACTTTTGTTCTGTTGTCCTGCTGTGATTTTAGATGAATATCTATTAAGGGACAGACTGAAAATGTATTTGTGAAAGAAAATTGAGTTTACCATCCCTAAAAATTGCTGGTGTAGAAACCTACAAAAACTAGGCAGACTCTTGCAATATACAAAGCAGGAAAAATGCCAATTATGTAGTGTCTGTAGACCGGAAAGGACCAATTATCTTAGTGAACTCCTCGCATATGGTACAATTCACTCGCTAGTTGCAAGAGACATCTGAGGTTTAAGGAAGTCTTCTGAAGATTGCTATAGCCCTTGTGCCAAATTAAAACAAGTCTATTTAAAATGGCTTGAGGTCCATGAGAGGTGAAGAGGTGCTTCTGTTTGCTTCTAGCACTGAACGGTTTTGGGCCCTGATCTGGTAGCTGGATAGATGTAGGGTAGATGGAGGCCTTAACTCAAAGCTTTGGCCATCTCAGTGGGCTGCACTAAGGCATAGTGACCTCTTGTCTAGAGCCTAAGTGCAGAACTGGGACCGTAGTGGCAGGAATATTATGTAGACTTGTAGAGCTGAGAGCAAATTCTAAGAGGGAAAATTATCCTTAAAAAGCAATGTTTTTATTTTATTTTATTTTATTTTTTGAGGTGTATTTTGAATTATGTTGCTTGAGCCATTTTCTTTTAGATATCAGTTTGAAGACTTTGGCTGTCAAAACTGAATTTGGTCAATTAAAATATTAAGAGCAGAATTAAGCAACATGATTTAAGTGTAGAAAGTCTACTGGGATAGTCTGTGGAGCTGTGCTGAAGTCAACCCGCCAAAGACTTACCCTTTAGTCTCTGAGGGACTAATCCAGTGTGGGAAGATGCAGAGTGATTTCAGTAAGTTTTGGGTCAAGCTGTTAGTCCTTCACACAAATGGGATGCTATCAAAAAAGGACCACCTGGAAATTTGCTCTAAACCTGTTTTGGTCTGGTTGATTATTGATAAAAGCAAATCAGTCCTCCTGGAGGTTATTCAAACCTGGTGAGAATTTACCAAGAGACTAGAGATTTTAAGACAGTGTCTTTCCTCATAGCATTCTTGTCAAAGGTAATTGCAGCCTTATGAGAATTTACCAAGGGAATAAATACTTAAAATACTGAGTAAATCTTGTAGCAATGGAGTTAGGTCTCACAGCTTCTGGCTGGCATGAAGGAGAGCTCAGAAAGAATTATCTGGGATATTCTCAGGACAGAGGGAGACTTTTTCAAGGAGAGGGTGACTTGCTTGTTTTCTGGCACTGTTATGTTTGCCTGGCATAAATTAGAAAAAATATGACTTGTTTTATGAACTCCTAGGTTCCTCTTTTGTGTGGGCAGCTGAATGACTTGCTCCTTCTGCTCTTGGGGTCCTGAAGAGAAACATAGAGGTTTTGGTGGAAAGTCTGTATTACACAATAACTACTTGGTACTTATGTGGGGGAAAATATCAAATTGTGATTGAATATTAGACCTGGTGATCCAGTTTGAGCAGCCAGGGCACTGGAAGGTACATGCCTCTCTTCAGGAAGAAGGGTGCTGAAGCTGGTGTGCCTGAGCCACACCACATGCTAGCTTAGGGATAAAATCTTTTACTTTACCTTTGTGGTACCATCACTTTTGCAAATTCTGTTGTGCAATTTATGTGAATAAAAAGTAGTCCTGCTGTACACAGAATGGACAGGGTGCCACTTCCCGTGGAAAATGAGTGCCTGGCAAATGCAATCAGTTCTGCCTGCAGAAACGGACATGCAAAATTGGAGGCCTTTTCTGTTTTGCAGGTGGAGGCTCTTTGCACAGGCTTTTGAGGCAGAGAGAGTCAAGTCTTGTACGGGCTGCCCTCTAGTGTGCTGCTGGGCACAATAAATCAGTGCCTGGGGAAAAGGGGATGTAATACTCTGATAGCTTCTTAAAATTAGTGATCAGTGTAATCCCTTTAATCTGAACTTAAACTGATGCTACATCTTTTTTGTAGGAATCTGAACATTAACCAATTAATGTATGTTAAGCAGAGCATGATTTAAATCTCATATCTTAAAAGCATATCACCGATTCTGAGAGAACTGTGGAGTCTGCTGGGCCAAGCGGTGTCAAACCCATCTGTTTCCACTTGGAATGAAATTATTTTTGCTCCTGTCCTGTGCTTTTTGGTGTGAATTGCAACACTGTGGTGGGCTGGTCCTGAAGTAGAACCACCAGGTCGGGTGAACGGCCCAATTCTGCGCTGGATTTCTGTCACAGTAAAATTGTACAGTAGCGTCTAAGACCTGCAGAAGTGAAAGCTCAGCTGTGACAGTCCATGCGCTTTGCATGCGCTGCCGCCTGGCACGGGGAGCCCTCGCTGTCGGCGTGCGCCTTGCTCGCCTAACTAAGCCGTGTCCGCCGGGGATTCCCTGTGAGGGCAACGCAGCGGATCTGCCGGGCGTCCGCCAGCATGACAGTGTGCTCGTGTCCCTGGGCTCCAAGCGTGTGATTCCTACACTCAAAGGTTTCGCGTTGTTTCCGTAAGTGCGATGCGTTGAGGGGGAGGGAGGGTTACCCCCCCCCCAATCTTTCTGACTGTAGATTGTGGTGGTGTGTACATACGGTGAGGCGGCTGAAACTGCCATCAAGGACATTAACGGACATTAAAATTCACGATGCGGTTGCTGAAATGGGGTTGGAAACACGGAAATCCCATGGGGCAGAGGTGCCACAGGCAGCTTGACAGGACAATTAATTCAGCTCACATCTGGAAGCTGCTTGAGAGCAGGCCTGAATGGCCCTTATCCTTACCCTTATCCTATATGTACAAAGGGAAGAAAATACAGGTAGTGTTTCCTGCAAGCACCAGGGGCACCAGGCAGACAGTGCTTGCAAGACAGCTATTACTGCGTAAGGGCAGTGTAGCAGGCATACATGGAGCTCATGCCACACGCTTGTTCTGCAAGCTCCGTTCATGCAGAGCACTTCAAGGCATGACACGCTAGGGGAGAGCACTTTCTGTTGAGTAGTTTTGCATGTGTTGCACAGAAAAGAGGCACTTTACCCCAAAGAGCTTTGATGTTTTCTCTCTGATTAACCCTGAACCACCAACTGTGGAGATAAAATTAGTTCATCTGATGGTTTTGCATATCTCTGAAGTAGAGAAAAGTCAAGACAATGGTTTGATCAAGAATGTTGGAAAATGTCTTTCTTGATGTAAGTGCTAGTCCGTGGTAAACATGGGAGCTGCGTACTTGGGCTTCACCCCTTATTCTCCTGCACAGAACTTTCACTGCTTTGGCTCAGTGGTGAGAGCGGCTGAGTCTGTCCCGTCCTTGGTGGCTGAGGCCATAGGAGCGCTGCGTGCTGGATGGCTTTGCAGTTCCTCCAAGCTTGAGTTTTGCATGTGAGAGCTGTTATACTTCCTCACTCAACAAAACTGTAAGCAGTGTATTCTGCAGCCTGAAAAGAAGACAAGCTGGAGAGGTCAGAAAGTCTCAGCAGAGTGTTGGTGGTTTTTAACTGGCAGAGGTGCACTTTCTGAAGTGTTGGTGTTTAGATACAAGCAGAGAATTGCAGCAAAATTCACTTGGGAGTGATCTTCTGCACCTTGGGAAGATTTTTCTGAGTGAGGGTGGGGTTCAGACAGGCTGCAGATCTCTGTGCCTTTGAAAAATCAGTCCTGCAGCAATGAAGTTGTCCTCTGCTTGGAGCAACTGCATGTCAGGTATATCTGGGGATGAAGACGGAAAAAGGATTGGGTAAACAGGGCTAGGAAAGCTTATCATGATGTGTTTGTTTAAAGGATGTGCTTCAGTCAGACTCCTGTAATTAGGTAACATATTTCAGTAGCTTGGAAAAACATCATTAATCTACTGGAGGGAATAAATATACAGAGGTGAACTTAAAAGATGCCTTAAGCAAGGTTGGTTTTGCATCTCCAGTGAACGAAGACCTGCAGTAATAGTAGTTGCTGGAAAAGAGAGCACCAGAAACATTATCGAGGAGCAATGCCACAATTGAATTGGCATACCAGTGTCTTTGTAGTGCACCTAGTTTAATCTGTGGACTGAGCTGTCTACTAGCAGGCTTGAACAGGAAGGTTGTTGTAAAGAACTGTGGATAAGAATCAGAAAAGTGCAGCTCATTTAAATGTGAGATTTTTTCCAAGGGAAAATTGATATTCTGTTGTCTTTACTGCAGCATCCCATGAAGGATCTGGATAGAAGGAATGAAGTGATTAGAAGGATGAAATCATACATGGTATAATGGAAACCTGAAGGATATTACAGTGGGATTTAAGTAGAGGCAGGAGACTGCACTGGAGCTAAAGATATGAATTGATAAAGATTTCTCATAAGTAGTCCAGTGGCATGCCAGAAATGTGATCACACAGACATTTTAAGCCTGGTATATAAGTAAAATTCTGAAAATCTAATTCTCCAAGCTGGGTGTCTTGAATTTTGTGACCAAACCAGTTGGCTATTTGGGTGTGCTGATGATACGCAGTTCATCTAGGGATGCATGGTGACGTGGATGAATGTGCTCCCTGAGTTCCCATGCTCCTTCAACAGTAAGGCACTGGAAGATGAAATACAGCAAAGGAACATTAACAGAGCTCTAATAATGCAGAATGAGACATCTAATACCTTAACTTCTTCCTAGGAACTCATGATATTGGGGAAAATAAGGAAAACTGATCTGAGGTCTGAGGGTTTTGAGCTGATTTGAATTGAAGCCTGATCTTGCTTCTTACAGAATCAGGGGGAACTTCTGCTGTTACAGGCTGATACCTCCTGTGCTTGCTAAAACCAAAATGCAGCCACAACAGACTGGGAGCAGCCTTTTCCTCAGCACAGCGTGGTGGTGAGGTCAAAATCACTGCAACTAGGTCCTATCTGTCCAGGTGCATTATTCATAGGTCACTTACAATGTTCAATAAAAAACAGGTATTGAAACCTCAAATGAGGGAATTGGGATGAATATTAAAGGCGTAAGAAAGCCGTTGTACTTCTAGGTCAAATGAAACTGTCATGAAACATTCATGGATTCTCTTTCCATGTGAAATTAAGAGACAACAGCTGATCTCTTGTAAAGTGATGCTGGTTGTCCTAATTCTTTATAGTCCATGAGATAGAAGAACGTAAATGAGGGAAGAAAGGGGGGAGAAGTAGGAACAGGAGACCTGGTTCATGACTCTGAACAACAAAACTAGAACTATAGAAAAATAAATGCATGCATGTAAAATCTGTGAGGAGAGGCAAGAGCTTGCTTTGTTGTTTTGCATTAGTTAAAATTCTAGCTACTTTGTTCTTTGGCCATCAAATGCCACTTTGAAAATAGCTAGGTTTGATCTGACTCTTAGATCCTATTAAACCCTTCCAAACTGGAGTAGGAGCAAACCCTGTTTAAACACCTCCTGTGCTGAACTGGCTTTCAGCAGAGGCAGCAACAGGCTTAACCTGTTTGTTCGTTGCCTCTTAGACTCCTGACAGGCATTCGCTTGTCCTGGGCTTCCTGGGAGGTGCTTTGCCTCTTTCAGTGTTTCAGGAATTCCCCTGCCTCCAGTCACCTCCTCAGATGACTCCCTGTGTGGTTGGTAGCCTTAGACTCTTAGCATCGAAAGGGAGGAGGCTTTGAAGACGCAAGCTGAGGTTTGGGGTCTGAGTGGAGCATCTAGGTACTGTGTTAAAGAGGCTTTTATGGAGTGCGGTAGAGTAGGTCTCACAGGCAGCATTCAACTCTAGAAGATATCTGTCTACTGAGTCCCAGGTGAGAGAAACTTAGACTTATTGTTGATGGGAAATGTAGACTTAATGTTAATAAGAGGAATATTTTTGTTGCCTTTTTAAAGCAGGTGTTCTTGTGGTAGTAGTTAGTAGTGTTCCTGGGAGCTCAAATCAAGTGCCTTGGTATGAAGGCGATTCAGAAGGCTCTCCCAGAATAATCGTGGTAAATTGCCAGTGGTAGACCTGCTGGGCACTGACTGCTATATGTGTTTTGGAGGAGGTCTTTGCGTAGAAGCAACATCTACTGCTGGCATGTGCACAGGCATTGAGAGGCTTTGGGCTTAACCATCGGGGTGTTGCTGTCCTGCCTTGGGCAAGGCTCTTCGGCCCATGCTACAATCGCAAGGGCTGAAAGCATGAGCTACTGCTGCCAGAGCCAGCACATGCACTGGGGTCTGACAGGCCTGTCCTTGCTCTGAGAGCAGTGATCAACAGCTTCACTGCAGCAGAACAGGAATTTCAGGTGTGTCAGGCTTTTGGATTTTCTCAAGCTGTTCATGAAGTCGTTAAACATATCTGGGATGTCCCCAGCAGGGGGGGCAGCATGAACAGGGCAGCTGCATTGCAGGGCTGGCACCCAGACACCCACCCTGGCCTTCTTCCCTGGGCCAGGGGGACCCCCCAAGCCTTGCTTCACCCAAGTCGAATTTGCACCCCTGCAAGGTCAAGTGCCTGTACAGCAGCGCTCCCATTGCCTCCTCTGCCACCTTGCTGGGCCCGTGGTGCCCACAGGAATCGTGCCACGAAGGGAGACTGCATGATAGTGACCTTCATGGTGTGCTCTGTACTAAGGTCCGTAGTAGCACAGATACTGTTTGTTTGGAACCTGGAGACATGGGAAATTGGAAGCTCCCTGATTAATTCCTGGGACTTTCTCGTATGTGCTTTTCATACAAGTTCCCTTAATTTCAATGTAAAGACTGAAATGTTGACTGCTTTTCTCTTTCCCCTTCCTCCTCATCACAATCATAATGAAAAACTTGCAGCAATCCTCAATTTTAAGAAAGGAAACTGCTGATATAAATGTGTTCTGGCATAAGGCACAAACAGCTGGAAAATGTGCTTTCTACTGCAGTAATTTGAGGATGTGTAGCATCATCAAGGGCTATTCATTAGAGCTGGCACTGTAGGCCTATCCTGTCTATCTGAAAAAATTAATCTGTACCCATTTTAGGAGGATATATTCTAAATGTGTAGTAGGAAGGTGACAGGTTCCTTGCTCTGGTGGCAGACACTGCCCATCAGCTCAGCAGTACGTGGAAAGGGACATGAAGGTAAATCCCTGCAACGATAGCTGGGAGCTTAGCATATTGAGAAACAGAAGGTGCTGTACTACAATTTTACCTGGAGTAAGGCTAATGCATAATTTAATAATACACAAACATGAGTTGTGTTCCAGTGACTGCTGTGTTCTTCTGTGGGGTTTTGATTTAACAATCAGCAGGAGGGAAGGGGTAAAGATACTATATGCAGCTGACTTTACTCCCAGGGGACTGGGAAATGTAACACCAACCAGACTTTTTTTTTTTTTTTTTTAACCAGTGATTTTATTCTTCCCCTGCCATTTCTGCACAAACCATGTGAATGAGTTGTGTGCTGTGATGAATATCCCAAAGGAACTTGCTGCCTTATTGCTGAAAAGTCAGAGTGCCCTGTGCCTGGCCTGTCTAGTTAATGCTACTGGTCAGGGGGGAACCTGGATGTCAGGGCTCTGCGGGAGAGGGTTGGTCCCCTCTGTCTCCCTGCCTCAGGAGTGTGCCCCTAGTGAGATGTTCCTCTCTCTAGAGACTGCCTGCAGTAAGCTTTAGCCCCTCTCAGCTTGCAGCTCCCCTTTCCCTACTCTCCTGAGATTAGTCCCTGAGGTTTTCCTTATCCAAGAGCTACTAGCTGTCTCCTGACTGTTTCTCCAATCCTTTCTCCCCACCCTGGTCCTTGTCTTTCTCCCAGAGGGACGAAAAAGATGCTTAGGGTGCAGGGGAGCAGATGCCTATAGGAGAAGGAAGTGTGGCCTTGTGTTCCTTGTGAGGTTTCTCAGGACTTGGAACAGGTATATGGAGCGGAGGTAGTGAAACTGGTTGAAGCAAGGCTCAGCTGGAAGTCATGCTTCTCCCTCCTGGTGTAAGACTGAGGAACAGAGGGGCAGGATGCTCTGGTTTCCTCAGGCTTAATGTTCCCCTTCCAGCCACATGCGCAGGATGAGTAGTGCTCCTGGGGAAGTCCTCCAGGAGCAGTGAGGCAGGACTGAGCAACCTGTTGAAACAAGAAGGCAAAGAAAGGTTTTGTGCTTCAATGTCAGCAGTTAACCTGAATGAGAATAGTAGAGTTTTTTAATGTTAGTCTGGTCTTATGACCACAGAAAGGGCCTAATATGAGCATACAAACTGTTTCCAAGCATCCTCTTCCTGCTCCAAATAGCTTCCTTTCTCTGGCCGAGTTCACTTATATTCTCTAAGGAGGATGGGAAAAATGCATTACAGGTTTTTTTTGCAGTCTTGGCAAATGAAGAATCACACCCTTGAAAGCAAATACCCGTTAATTATGAGTATGAAATGCTGATTGAATCACAGCTCTGATAATGGCAAGGGTTATTTGAAAGCCTGCTTTGTATCCCAAAGGATAAAAAAAAAAAAATCCTTTAGGAAGCTATTTCAGCCCCTGCTATCCATCTATTTTAAGTTTCTCTGCCAACAGGTACTGCTCAGTTTTTGCATTGTTTCCATTTGAAGTATGAGAAAGAGACTGAAGTTATTGGATAGGATAATTGTTAGCAAATGCTGAATTCTCATTTGTGCCCATTATAACAGCAATAACATTTTAAAGCATTTGAATGGTCTTAAATTGACCCCCACTGGGGAGTTAATGTTGCAGGATGACCAGAACAGAGATGCTGAGACTGGGAAGCCTGATCAGAGTAAGGGCCCACTGCCAGGGTGTATGTGGCACTCATTTGTTTTTCTAAGGTGACTAGTAAAGAATTTAGATTTAATTTTAAATCTAAAATTGACAGCCTGCTTTTTTGAGGTCCTGCTCTGCTCTCACCCGCGGTGGGCTGACTCAGCTGCTGCCTCGCAGCAGTCCTGGGCTGTCCTGGCTTCCCTCCTCGCATTTCCCTTTTCGATTTCCTCTCTCATTGTTCGTTTCTGGTTTCCCGATGTCACTGTTCCCACCCGACGGCACCTGATAAAACGGCTGCTAGTGTCAGTCTTTTAGTGCTTTTTTTTTTTCTGTGAAGGGAGGGAAGATTGGACTTGGACTCGTTGCTCTTGCTACTTGGAGGGGCTCTAGTGAACCTTGACTTGCATGTGCAAAATACGCTGTCTAGGTCTTTTACAGCAAGAGGAGTGACAAATTTGTATAGCATCAGCACAGATGCCTTCCAATAAGGAAAACTTCTCTGGAGATGAGAGTGTGGTAAATGAGGCAAGTTTTAGCCATGCAATGGCTCCAGAAAGCACATCATGAAGTAAGAAGTAAAGTTATGATTTGGGCTGTATATAGAGATAGACCCTGTGGGACCGGGGTACCTGTGTCTTGATTCGTGACCCATATGTTTTGGTATTCTTAGAGGCCGGATTAAAAAAAAAAAAGTTCTGTTACTGCAAAATAAATTTTCTTATTTTAATGATAGCTGAGTAGTTAATGTTCACAAAATACCTGTTGTTGAGAGCAGGGGGGGAGGAGGAGCAGAGCCAAGCTGCCGGAGCAGGAGTGAGTGAGGAGCTGGGATGTGACAGCACGCACAGAGCTCGTGCGGGGGGGGCCAGCAGCCGCCTGGCTCCTTGGAGACCCAGAGTGTTGATCTAACTCCTCTGAGGAATGTCACAAGTCCCTGAAAAGTAAAAGCAGCCCAATCTTGATGTAAGCCTGTTGAAAGTAGTTGGAGGCTCTCCATAGTTTTCAATGAGCTTTGGATCAAGCGCATCGTGTGCTGTTTGTTTATTTTGGAGGCCTCCTGAGGCTAGAGGCATCCTTTCAATGGCTGCTCTTTCTCCTCCTTTGGTTCAGTTACTCTCTGCTCCTTGTGGCTTTATACTTTTTGGATGCACGCTTGCTTTCTAAATGGTTAGCAGCTTGGTGCATTTTAGAAGGCTTACTTCATTTTTATTCATAGCAACATCTAGTGCCTGGCAAAAGAGATGCTGTCCCTCTACAGTGAAATGCCATGTGCTGCTTTCCTTTTCTGTGGTCAGAAATGGCACTCAAATGGCACCAAGGCTAGCTTTCAAGAATTATGCCTGAGCTGATTTGCTTTAAAATTTGCTGTAATAACAAAACAATGATTTGTCTCCTTTCAAATCCTAGATGATTATTCCCATTTTGTTTCCCCAGAGCTGGCAAATACTCATTGTACAGGTACTTTGTTAGTGAAATGAGGCACTAATTTCTTAGTAATAGACGTTATCATTGGGGGGGGAGGGGAATTTTGCTTCCTAGCTCAAGAAACATTTGCAGCAGACTTGCATCCTCAGAAAACATTATTCCATAGCAGAGAGCATTTATTTACTGGTGAGTGTGGGCTTTTTTTTTTTTCCTTCTTTCAGTTTGTGGTTCTCCTCTGCAAAAACTGGCTAGGAGAATGCACTGCCCTGTCTCTTGAAAGGGTCTGAACTGAACTTGCCCATGACAAGTGGAACAAGACCTGTTAACCTGAGTGCGTTGGGTCAAATCCCGTGTCAAAATGGTGTGAGGCTTACTCTTACATGCAAAATGCCAAAGCTGTGGGGTTGGGCCTTGGTAATCTGGCCTGGAGCACGTGTGCTTTGTGTGCGTGGGGCGAGTGCTGTGGCCAAGGAGAGCACCCACATGTGCTGCCTCTGCCACTCCACTGCTCTCAGCCCTGCTCCTCACCAGAAGAGCCTGCCTGTCAGCCAAAGAATATGGGGCTGTCACTTGGTGGTTTTAAATATTCGGATTTTGACTAAAAGATTGCATTGATAATTGTACTCTGGTGTGCTGAGTATTAAACAGGCACAGTAGGAAATGAACTGGTCTGGTTTTTGATCTGAAATTGGGAGGTGTGGGGAGCACAAGGGCATCCAGGATACTCCCTTGATTCATCCCTTGATGGGATGCTGTGACCTAGACTGCCATTTAGCATGTGCATAGGGAAGGATAAGTCCTCTTCTGGGTGTATACCTTTCCTGGGCTAGGCATGAACATTACTAATCAAGGGCAGAGCTCTGCTCTGAGTCATTTTTCTGGAGGCTACAGTATCCCAGGTTAGCCTGAGAGAATGAATGCACTCAGAGTACAATTATAGTTAGATATCATTATTTTCACTCTTTAAAAGATTCTTGTCAGGAAACTGATACGTTTGGATGGTTATTTTTGTCTTTGTGACCATGTATATCATGCAAAATGCCAAAACTTTACTATTTCATTTATGCCTTATCTTATAGCATTGTAGATCTCTGCCCAGTATTTAGACTCTGTAATAATTCTACTGCATTTGCCATAGATTAATGAGGCCATAAAATAATCGTAAAGCTGCGGCAGCCCTGGATTTTCACACTCCTCACATATTTATATCTACCATGAAATACTTCATGCAGCCGTAATTACCTGACTTCTTCAGGCTCCCTTTAGTGTTTTCTTCTGACTCAAAATGCTGGAGATGTGGCCTCATTTGCAGCTGCAGTGAGAGCAGGGTGATGCCGGTAGCAATAGTGCATTGCAGCCACTTGGCATGAGGGAAACCGAGCGGGTTTAGGCCCTGTTGGCAAAGACACTGAGGTATCTGTTAGGATGACCGGTCATCAGAGCCTGTGAAGAAACCCTCTGATGTCCACACTGGAGCTGCTGGAGGGAGCTTGGGAAATGCATGACAACTAGCATGGCTGTGTGTGTTGTCCTAGTTGGCAAGCCAGTGTCCTGATCTGCAAGACTTTGATCCCACCACTCCTCTGATAAGACCCTCAAGTGCTTCAGGGTTCCAGTAAGATGATGGGCAAGAGGAGCTGTATCTGGCCCTGAACTCCTGTGGAAAAAGATGTGCAGCATTGCTCTGAGCTGTTGAAAAGCTGCTGCTACAGCAGAGCTGTGGGAGGTGGAGGGTTGTGTACTAACCCACCTGGATATTTCGGGATACGCAGCACTGCCGCAAGATGGAAACTTTGTCAGAACAGTGTGTCGGCATGCTGAAGCCGAGTGTGTTAAAACTAATTTTGACTCCAAACTATGGCAAGAGTGTTTTGTGTGCTTTGTTATTCCCCTGATGGTTAGGGGGAGGGAGGAGCTTGAGACCTCTTAAGATAACAGGCAAGGAGGTGGTGGTGGGGAGGGGAACAAGGTTTAGCCACATCAGTCACTGTGCATGGCCTGCTCTTGCATCTTGGTGGCTGTGTAACAGCTGTCTGTCCCTTTGCTCTGCAGCATGTCTCAATCCTGCTTCTGTGGAGGCTTCTCATTTTCTCTCAGCTTGGGAAGCTTGCTGCAGACTGGTATTACGGAGGGGAGGAGGCATGTGCACAGGCTACATGTGAATGAGAGCTACCTGTGAAAGATTACTACAGGGCTGGACAGTAAGAAAGGCAGTTTGAGAAGCTTGGGGAGAAATTGCTCCTTTTCCTGAAACTTCCAAAGGTAGCCACTGCCCCTTTCCCATGCAATTGCTTCCTACAGGGATAAAGATACCTGAGATGTCAGACCTGCCTGTTCCCCAGGTGCTCCCAGCACAGAGCAGCGATGCTCGCTCCTCTGGAGAAGCAGCCTGAATGCAAAGCTAAGCATCATTCAATCGTTAGTATCATAAAGCTAAGCTGTTTCCATGTGTTTTACCTGAAATAAGGCAGAGCATTTCAGCTCCCTCCCTCTTGTGGGGGACTCTGACTTGGCAGCAGACTGGCACAACATGAATCATTTCCTTTGGCAGATGAGGCCAGGCTAAAAAGCACCATCAATGCCCTGTGGAGGACAGTACAGGCTGTGGAGTGAAGCCCTTACTGAGGAAAGCAGCTGTGGTGCCACTTTCTTGAGACTCTACTGCAACCCACAGGATGTTGCAGCTTTGGGGATGTTCCAGGTCTCCACCCTGTGCTAGTTTTCCCTCTCATTTCCTCCAGATGCAATCAGGACTAGCACTGAGTGCAGAACAGTTTCCGATGTCGTCATTGGGTCCCCTCCCAACTGCTTAGCTGGGTCCTGCCCCTGATGTGTGAGCGCAGAGATGACTGGTGTGAGCTGGCCCAGCTTTGCTAAGGTGTCTGCACCAGAGGAAGCATCAGGGTAGGGTACTCAGGCACTGTCACTTTATTTTCCAGTATGGAGATGATACCTACCAGCAAGTGTTTACAGGATCATCATAATTAGATTTAAAATACCCATCAAAGCATCCAGGCCTCCTGTTTTATCACTGTAGGGTTGCCTTCTGTCAGGCTCTCCAGGATAGGATTACAGAAAATAGGCATTGTCAGAAATGCAGTATCTCAGAAGATTTAAAGCAAGCTGGTCTGAAAACTGCTATGGAAGTCCTGAACACTTGTGTGCTGCTGGACCACGGGTGGTGGTGGTGGGGATTACTTTCCTTTTACAATGTAGAATCAGCAAATTAGATGCTGCCTTTGATGAGAAGGCTCTTATGAATCACCTTGGAGCCTGCTGGCCTATTCTCCTTGTTTCTGTCTAGGTCTAGTGTGTAGAGGGTGTTCAGATCATGCTTTTCAGTTTTGGAGCTTCTCTGAAAGCTGTACAAAGAAGCTGACTTCCTAACCTGGCTGCAGTGCAGTGGATAACTCTGGATTGCAGGACCCAGCTGTAAGCTGCTCTGTTCATCTTAGCCTGTCCAGAACGAGTGGTCATTCACATATCAAGTTTGATATCCTCAGAGTAGGCTCTGGTTTGTAGTCCCCAGCATTCACTTATTGCACACATTCACCACCCTGCAGTTTCTCCTGCTTTGTGATCCTGTGCAAATCTCTTCGTGTCCCCATTGCCTAGGTCAGGGAGAGGGGCTGGGGCACAAGGCTGTCTGCGGGGCCGTATCCTCGAAGGAGATTGCCAGGATGCCCAGTCTCCGTCCTGCTTCTTGTATCATGAAACCCAGCACCCTGAACCTACTGCTGGTGTAGGGAAAGGTGTTACCTTGGTGATCTGTGCCAGGCTGATAATCTCTTCCCCTACTGGAAAATATTTGCATTTATAGGGGCCTTGCCTCTGAATGAAGCTGTTCAGATCCTTCCCGAAATCCTGCCTGCCCTCTACCACTGAAGAGGGGTGGCTGAGGAGCTTTCTCCTCGCTCCTGCCCAGATCAGCATTGCTGGCGCCCTGGAGGTCTCTCTGCTACTGCACCACGAAGTCAAGCTCTGCCGAGGGCATAGTGGGAGCAGAGCAGGATCAATCCCTGGCTTGTGCCATGCACTGTATCAGGGAAGGCAACACTATATCCCTACTGACATCCCAACCTGCCGCGCGATGCCTCGGGAGCAGGTCTGGGCTGCAGCCGGCGGTCCTGGTGCCTGGGTACATGGCAGGCTTCCTGCGTCCGCAGCCCCGGCCCTCCTGCGGCTGCTCAGCTTGCAGTGACCCGCGCTGCTAGGAGGGGCCTGCTGTGAAACGTGCGTAAAGCCGTAGCTTGTCTGAAAGCATTTGCGGAGTCTGTGTAAGCGTGCAAGAGAAACAAATACCTGTTCAGCTGGAAGACAAATTTTCTTGTGGTTTTTACTTATCCTTCCTTCCTCAAAGGGCAGGGGTGATGTTTTTTGTTATTGCTCATCTTCACTGTGCAAACTGACTTTTGATACTGGGCTATAGATTCCTAGTGATGAAAAAGAATTGCATAAAATTTGAATGAAATGTGTGTATAAGTATACATTGAATGGTCACATGCACAGGAAGCTGTGCTTGCTGCTAAAATGCATGTAGACTTGAACTATATCCTGAGCTGATTTTTATATACATAAAAATATATAAAGTGTGTGTGTATATATGCACACACATATATATATATA
Organism: Rhea pennata; assembly: GCF_028389875.1. NCBI lineage: Eukaryota > Metazoa > Chordata > Aves > Rheiformes > Rheidae > Rhea > Rhea pennata. The sequence goes on from NC_084674.1 coordinate 6,223,506, forward strand.
TGGATAAATTAGAGTTCCTTGAAGTCAATGAAGATATGCTAAACTATACCACGCATCTGGCTATGAGCCATTGCAGAAGTTTAGGTTTGTTTTATAAAAACTGGGTAATGCGAACTCACTAGTGCACCAGTGAAAGATTAATTTGTGAAACTGGAGCATATGCTACTCATTTTGAACCTGACCTGATTTTGTAGTTCTAGGTATAATGAGTATCAATTTGCATTTGAGGAATCAGACTACAAGCTATTCAATCACTTAAAAGTTAAAAGGCAGTGGCACTTTGTTTCTCATGTAAAATGATAATTAGTTTACTGTGGGATACAGCTTGCAGGAAATGCATGTTTCTGGCACAGTAGCTGGTCTTTAAAAACATGTTTATTTGTCACTGCATTATCTGAGAGGAGGGGAAGAAGCAGCACCTCATTTAGAAGTATGGAAGGCTGTTGTTAAATCAGCTTATTACATGCTACATGTTTTTCAGAGAGGAGAGTGTGGGAGACCAGAGAAGCCTTACTAGCAGCACATAGGAGACCTCCCTGCTGGAGAGGCAGATCAGTCTGGGTGTAGCCTGTTTAGGCTTGACTTAAGGGCAGTTTAGTGAGCAAAAGTTGGGATTTGCAATTTGCCCATGTAGGGAGGTGGCCACAGAGTACACATGTTTTCAACATACTTAACTTAGCTGTTCAATATACCTCCATTAGCTACTGTGCTTAGCCTTAAAGGAGATGGCAGGGCTCTTGTGTGCAGATTTCATTTGATTTCTAAGTGAATGTTTGATAATATAAATAATGGTAGATAAATCTCTGGAATTATGGGCTCATTTAGGAGAGATGTCCAAAAGTCATGCCAGTATAAAGAATTTCAGTAGGTCCGTTAGGAAGATCTTGTGAATTTTCTACAGTAATCTCAAAGGACAAAACTGGTTTGCAAACACCTCTTACCAGAAGTTGGTTCTTGCTTCAAAAGCTCTTGATAAGGGAAGCTTAGATTACAGAATTTATACTGTGCACCAGTGCTGCTTTTTAATCATCTTATGTACTGAGATGTTACAACATCAAAGAGGGCAGCTGATGACTGTATTTCACTCTCTTTATTAAGTTGGTAATTAAGGGCTAGAGTGCATCAAAAATGATTTTTGAAAAGCCACTTCATCTTTATTTGGGGTTAATAGCATTAGTGTTCAGAGCTTGACAGGTTTGTTGCATTACCAAAATAATAATACAAAAAACCTAACCTCGGGAAATATGCAGCTTCAGCATACTCTGAGAAGTTCCAGTTCTCAAGTAATTCTGTTGTTCATGCTCATGAAAACTCTTATAAATCAGTATTTTTGTTGGGCCTGTTTGAAATAATGATATTTTTTTAGAAGTAGTGTAACTGTGGGCTTGTACCTGGAGCAAAAAAAGGAAAATTTTGGTGAAAATGAACTGTGGATTTGTGCAGAAGGGAGAAACATAAACATACCTGTGCATAGTGGGGATCCATGTGAGACTGCAGAGTTTTCAGTGGAATTTTGGGTGGATATGGTACTGTAGGCCTTTGGGTCTCAACGTGGCCTGTGACAAGAGAACCTTGCCCTGCAGACTGTCCCAGGGCTCCAAGGCTCAAGGACGGGAACTGCTAGAGTTCAAGTAAAAGCAAGTTTGGGAAGACTGACCAGCTCCATGGCATGGAGCTGTCTCCATTGCCTCAGCGGTGTCTTGGGCTTCATGACACACTGCTCGCTGTAGAATGATCCTGCGGAGTACCATGAATATTGGTTCCAATCAAGCTTAGTTAGTATTAAGACTAATTATGGATTGAAGCATCTTTTAAAGCACTAGTAGAGGAGACATCTACTAGCCCATATAACTAGGATTTTTTTTGTACCTGCAATGATTCACTGTATGCTGTTGAGAAGGTTCAGAAACGGGAAATGGTCACAGCTTTAATTTCGTTACAAGCTGGTAGGTACTTTGGTTTTGGGGTCTGTATCTCATCAATGTTCTGTATCTAAGGGCAGTGCTGCTTTGTAGATAAAAGGGAAAACTGATGTCCTTGTCCCACAGTCTCACACACGGATAAATTCTTTCTGTGTGAACTTAATATAAGCTACTTCTAAAAAGTATAAATAAATAAATTCATCTTGCCTCATTCCATTCATTCAGGTGTGGAAAGAAAGGAATATAACAACACACAAGGAAACCTGAGAATCTGTTTGCGTTCATCCTTTCCTATCATTTTAGCAGTGAATCTTTGTTTTCTTTTTTTTACTTATTATTTCAGAAATACAAACAATAATGTAAGAAAAAGCATGAATCTATACCAAATATCAATTTTTTTTAGTGATGTTCTCATTAGATTCCTATTGTGCAGTTTTCTTCCTCAGGAGAAATGAATGCCCAGTTGTTCATACAGCTGTAGATTAAATAGATTTGTAGTAGTTGTCTTTTCCATTCTCTTGAAAGTAATGTGTATGTCTAGAAAGTCCTTTCTTTTAGGTTTTATTTTTTTTCCTTTCCCGTTCCATCCTCAAGGAATAGAGATCTGGTTACTACAACCTTTGAAAGCCTTTTGGATATCCTGCTGTTTTTTCCCTGCTGAATTTTCTGTGATCTCTGTTCTGGTGCTAAGGAAAATAAATATTATTTAGGTATTTCAATTCAGCTCACTTCCTATCAGGTTCTGAGAGTGGAAGTTAATAAAAGACTAAGATTAATTTGAATAAGTACTTCATCAGCCCCCTATAAAACACTGAAATACTTGCTTTTAAATTGCTTTTAACTTCTCTATCATAAACTTTTTTTTTTGGGGGTGTGTGTGTGTGTGTGTTCTGGGAGTGTTCAATGCTATGCCCAAGGCTCAGAGGATTTTGCTTCTTAGTCCCCAGTTACAATACTTCTTGATCCTTTTTTTTATTCAATACTTTGTGGTAGAACAATGTTTATTTTTCATGCATTCTGCAGTCTCATCGGCTGGGGTTTGTTGGCCTTTAATGTTCTGCCTTGTTCATCACACTGTTTGTTTCCTTCTCTCTCAATGCATTTGATATAGACAGGAAGAATAATCCTGCAATACACAGCGATAAGAATCAAGATACCCTGAACTCTGCAGCAGATGTCTTTGACCTTGGGAAAGTCACTTTATCTTTCTCAAATTTAGCCCTCTTGCTGAGGAGGAGATTGTGATCTCTGCCTCAAGTGCACTGAGATTGAAAAGCCCTAGTATATAGGGGTAGATGCTGCACAGACGTACAAAGGGCTCCCGTATGGGAGGGTTCACTGACCCTTTGAGCAGAGCACCGGGGAAGGGGAAGGTGGCTCCTGGCACAGGGTAGCATGGATGTGGTTCTCTGCCCTCTAGGAGTAATGCACCATGGTGTGATTTCTGGTGCTGATACTTGGGTCAGCCAAGAAAGGTTAAGCCAAGATCCCCTTTTATTTTCTTATTATCTACTTGCAAAGAAGAAACAAGAAGGCACATGTGAAGCTTTTACTCATGAGAGTGGACATGAAGTCCCTGTATTCTACGTAAGGGTAAGAGAAAGGTTCTTGCCCTGCCCTAGCATACTCATAGAGCTATAATTTTGCTATAAGAAAGTGCACAGTCCACACTGGATAACGAAAATATTGATGGATAAAGTGATTTTCAAAGCTGAGCAGGGAAGGCCTGCGGAGTATGTGTGGATCTGCCTTCTGAAATGAAGCTGTGTGACATAGCACCGGCACACAGGAACTTGGGAAGCTGAAGAGAAACCATGCAAAACATGTAGGTTCAGTTTAAAAATACTATGGATCATAAACTCTTTTAAAAAAGAAAAATCCTTTGTGCTGTATGAAAGTGGGAAAGTCCTTGTCCTTAAGCTTCGGACTGTAATTAAGTGATAAGGAAAACAAGGCATTAAAGACAACAGGCATAAAATAGAATAGATGCATTTAGACTTCTCATAGTGGAGTTGGTGTTTTTTTCCTGATTCAGAATAGGGCTGTTCCTATGCTCGTTCCTTTAACTACTAAGTGCCTTTTCTTTTAGAAATGGAACTTGAAAATGATTGAAATTGGATTTTCTCTTTTTATGTCTCTATTTTTAAAGTTGGATGTGACTTGGCACAATGCACAGATGCCACTGGAGATTTTTCTGGCTAGTTCCTCTCCGCGGCAGTATTATCCAAGGGAATGGTAATTATCCGCTGTGGAGTCTCTCACTGGTACTGGCTCAGACTATTGGAATAACTTTCTGTAGATATTTGTCATCAGTTTCTTCCACTGGAAGGCTGAAGTTTTTTTCATTTTGTACATTCATGTTGATGTTAGCTTAAGTTCTGTGAACACAGAGTGACAATAATAGGTAATATTTGTTGAGAAAGAGCCCATAGCTAAAAGGAAATACGCTAAGATGGCATGCAAAGCAAGGATAAAACTCATGGGGTGGGTACATAGATGCTATACTCTAATTGTAGAGCTCAAGCCTTCACTTGCCTTTTGTTGACCAGTAATATTTCTATCCACATTGGTGCCCATGTAGAACTGTTGCAGCCTCCAGACTATCTTCTCTGGATTCCTGAAAGCCCAGGCACTAGGAGCACCTCTTTGCTTTGCCTTCGCAAGCCAGGCATGTCCCCTTTCAGCAGAGCAGCTGAGACTGAGGAGAAACTGGGATGTTTCTGAGCTCCTCTTTCCTCCTCAGTGTTGAAATATCAAGAGGAGATGCGACTTTAACAGCTTCAAAGAATGTCTGAAATACAGTTGTCATCATCTTCCCCACGTGAAAGCACATCTTAGAGACTTTAACCTCCCTGTGGCTGCACAGCCACTCACTGCCAGAGCTAAGGCAAGCAGAGCCACTCTCACTTCATTATGTGCAAGAGGAGCAGAGCAGTGTTTGGAGACATACAGGTCTAAAGCTTGTGCAGAGCCAGCAGTCGCCTGTCTGAAGTTATATCACCCCGCCTACGGCATGGTAGCTGACTATGCGTGAGTGTAGTCTCTTTCAATATGAGGAAGGTTTGATTAATATGCAATAAAATGTGTCTTGTTAAGAGTGTGCAGGTCGTCATCCTTGTGCAAAGCGTTTGAGATGGTGCCGCTCCAGCCGTGGCACAAAGCGTGGCTGCAGCCTGGTGCCCTTGGGGCAGCGTACCAGTACCGCTGTTCCACCTGTAGGTAAGGCCTGCAGTAGCCAAACTCCCGCTGCTCAGTGCCATGGTCTCCTTGCTGGTAACATGTGGACGTGTGCTCTGGGTTGCTCGCTGCATGTCGAGCTCCAGCACGAAAGCTGCAGAGCACCTGCGTGGCGGGACGGGTGCACCTTGCGGGAGCTGCAGTGCGCAGGACCCTTGGCTCCCTTGGGGTGAACCCACAGGCAACTACTTTAAAATCGGATCAGGTCCCAGGTGACTTCCTAAAGTGACGCTGGGGTCAGTGTGTTTCGGTAGAGCGGGGATGAATCCGCCAGGTCAGCTGTTCTAAGCAGCAGTGCGGCGCCGTCCTGCCGTCACGCTGCTCCGCGCGCCCTCGGAGCAGGGTGCTGCCCTGTGCCGGCAGGAGCTTTCTGCAGAAGGGCCGCCTCTGTTCCCGCTTACCTGTTGCACACGTGGTCCCGATGTTTCTATGAAATCAAAACGCCTGTCACTGCTGTGAATAGGAAGAAAACGTTTCATGGATTTTGCTAACAACGACGGCTTTAGTGATCAAAGCGGAGATGGAGCTCTCCTGCGCAGTCTTTACTCAAGCCATTCCCACTGCCTTTTCATTTATTTCTTTGTACAAAAGAAATCACTTTTACAAAGAGGTTTGTCACACTGGTGATTTTGGCCAAAAATCTGCTCTTTGTGCAGTTTCTTCAGCAACAGTGGCACGTGTAACCCCGTACGGGTGCCGTCCCCAAAAGCTTAGGAACGGTCGGATCCTGTGAGGGTGCTTAAAAAGATTAACAGCCCCTTGACTTGCCCCTCGGAGCGGCTCCCTTAGCTTTTAATAGGAAAGAGCTCACAGGCGAAAGGTGCGTTTTACTGCCGTTAACAGTTTAAGCCCCAGAAGGGCAGCGAGCGGCTTAATTTCCTCCCGGTTGCGGAGGCAAGCCGGGATCCTCCTGTGGGCTGTTATCTCGGCGTGTTTATTCGCTGCGGTCTGTTTGCGAAGGGCTCCGCGGGCGCGAGGAGCTTTGTTTTTCTCATGCAGCGAGTGCTGCGTTGACAGGATTATGTTAGTTTAACAGCAGACCAAAATCGTCTCCGGCAGGTGAACGGCGTGTCGAGCGTTTACCCGTCCGAGATGCGATAACCAAGCAGGAAGCGTAGAGCGGTGCAATCCCTGCGTTGTTTGCACCTTCCGAGAGCCGAGCTGAAGGAGAAGTTAGCGTATCTATTTCTGCAGGAGCTCTTCAGATTTTTTTTTTTTTTTTCTGTTTCCATTTTCCATTTGCTGCTCCTAAAGGTACTTTTTAAAATAGGGTGGTTTTTTTTTTTAGCATACGATTTGAGCAGCAGCTCAGCCAGCAGCGAGCGATGACGGCTTTGCTCCCTGCGCGGCAGACGACGCGGCGCTGGGGGTGAGCAGCGGTGCGCGCGGGGTCCGTCGTGCTGGCGGTACGTGCAAAGTGCCTGCCGTGTTCATTGACGCGCGGACGAGATTGAGCCTCAGGAGCAGTTTCCTTGTTTTCCCGTCGGACGTGAGCGGGGCTGTCGTCAGGGCGCACGGCGAAAGGGTTAAAATTTAATTAGAATACGCTGTGGTAGCTGCTGGAGCTTAACGGAGATTTATATAAGCTGCTAAGAAGGACAAGGCTGCTGTGTGAGCTGCTGGTGGGGCTGCGCTACTGCAGCCGTTGGCTCGGCTTCAAGCAACGCCAGGGCATGCCTGGGAATCTGCCCAGGAAGCGCCGTGAAAGAGGAGTTTGTTTGGAGGGTTGACCCTGGCGCTGTACAACAGCCCTGGCCTCCGCGCGCCGTATAAAGCGGAGCTGCCGTCGCGTCAGGCATCCGAGCGGCGCGGGGAGACGGAGCGAGCCGGGAAGAGGGGCTCGCCTGCAAGCGGACCATGGCCTCGGCGTTCACGTGCGGGGTGGAGGACCTGCTCTTCGGCGGGAGCCGCTTCGTCTGGAGCGTGACGGTGGCGGCGCTGCGGCGGTGGTACGCGGACAGAGCCCGCGCCTGCCGCCAGGCGCTCAGGACCTGGTGCGGCCTGAGGGAGGTCTATCAGGTAACGATCCGGCGCGGCGTGCTGCCTGGCCAACGCGCTAATTCGCCCGTGTGGTTCCCCAGGAGCGGCGTGCGCTGGGGGCGAAGCGCCGCGGAGCGGGGCAGCGCGTTTGCGGCGACGAGCAGCCCGGTGCCGAAGCCGGTTTCACGCAGCCCCGCTGTTAACTGGCACATTTATGGCTCAGGAGTCTGAGGTGGGCTTCGATATTCCTGTTTCAGACAGTCGACAAGCACCGAGTGTCAACCTTAAATTCAGTGGGTTTGGGGAGATGTCTTGACGTGAAATGTTTTATGAGCTGGGTACCTAAACGTTTGTCTGTAGTTGGCTGTTCCTTGTGTCACAGTCCTTCAAGAAACAGTTTAGCTGCTGCCGATCACTTGTGCTTTGCATCTGAGGGGTTTAACTCGACTCTCAGCTGGTATTGCCATCAGGCGGTCGCAAGGTAAAATGCTGTGATGGCAGAGAGTGGCTGTAGTTTCTCTGCTGTTTGTGTTTCCTGAGTAGCTGTTGATGGTAATGTGATAACGCGTTGCAGTGCAAAGTGACGGCTATTGGGGGTGTGTGTGCTGAAACACTTCCCAAAACAACTCCTGTGCCTTTGCACGGGCAAAAAAATGCAGCAGCGTAGTTGCAATTGTTGTCTTAGTTGCTCTTTTTGGAGTCAGTTCTTGCTGACAGCTATTTTTATTATAAGTTTATATCTTTCTTCCCCCCTTGTAAGCTTTATAAGCCTGTGATGTGTGTCCAGTTGTGCTGTCAGGGTGAATGTTTCCTAGACTGATGCTGAATAACATAAGAGCTGTTTCTCCCCTCTTTTTGGTGTGTCTCAGTACAGAGAACAACCCAAGTCTCTATAACCACGCTAAAAGGCCATCTGTACCTATTTAATCTCAATGGGATCTCTGGGTATTTAGCTCTGTGACTTGCCCAGGTGTGGGAGAAAGACTTTATGGTGATAGACCTGAGCTGAGTATAGGTGATCCTCCTAACCCCCTTGCGCTTTGTAACGCCTGTGTCGCTCTCAGGACGTGGATTGTGTGTGGTTTGGGAACACTGAAAGTTGGCACTGTTGCTTGTTCATCTCACTGACCCAAAGGAGCCTGGCATACAGCCTTTTCTACCTCTTAAAAAAAAAAATCGAGCTACTTCTGTTCCGTGTGGGTGTTATTTCTGGAGTCTGTTCGCTTAAAGGGTAACTTGGACTGCCGTTGCTCCCGGTAGCATCCTTCTGAAGGCAAAGCCCCATCCTTCCAGAGGCAAAGCTGCTCCGCTGGAGTAGTGTCTCGGTAAGGACCAACACTGAGAACAGCTGTAATCCTGTTCTGCTGTGCCTCTCCTCCAGTCATTGGCTTAAAGTAAAAAGACACTTTTCAAAACAGCATGACTGTACCGTTGTCTAAAGCTACTGTGTTCATGTGGCTGTTGGTGGATTAATCAGTGTCGTTTTTTCTTTAAGAAAGCATGACCGGGTCCCTCATGCTGTGGGGAACTGATGCTATGGGAGCTAACTGGTGCTGTGAAAATAGGCAAAACAAGGAGATGTTCGTGGAAAGACGATGCCGGACATCGCTCGAGGCTGCCCCGCTTGCTGGGTTTCTAGTGCGGTGCCCAAGCGTGGGCAGGCAGTTGGGGGGAGCGTGCTAGTGCATCCTGCCTTTGGGAGAGGGTCTCCCTGCTCCCCTGTGCCTGCAGGCAGCGGGTTTGGCTGCTGTCAAAGCCACGCGGCGAGCACAGCCTGTTAGGAAAAATCCAGTGACCTGTTGCATGGTGCTCACTGTACCAAATATTAGACTGTGCTGTTTCACCCTTGAGGGATGAAACTAGGCAGGTACAAAGCGACTCTTAGACTTTAATGTCAGAAATTTCCTACTGGTAATTTAGGGTGTATTAAAGGGAGATGATTGAAGAGGTACCCTGCAGCCCTTCCTTGGGTTGCATAAAAAAGTTGTTTTATTGTGTTGAAGTTCGGGCTCTTTGCTGTTAAATACTTGATACTATCCCAGGTGATCCCAGTGGAAGCAGGACTGAGCATATAATATTAAATATCACTAGTCTGGATGTCAGAACATCATAAGATTGAAACAAATATTTTTGTTTTTTTCTTTTTAAACATCTCAAATGATGGAACTATCCAGAGACTCTAGCTGCATACGCAGATGCATAGTCTGATTTGTGCTGTTAGGCTTGCTCATTCTGGAGCTAACTCGCAGGGCAGAGCTCTCCGTGGGGCTGGTCCTCTGAGGACGTGGATATTGCAGTGTTTGGGGGACTAGTCTCTGAGCTTGGATGTGAAATTTCACATCCTGTCTTTACTACAAATCCTGCATTATCCTGGGCAAGATGTTTTCCCTTTTAGTACCTCTGTTTTTTATTAAATGGGAATAACAGCATTCTGCTATCTAGCCTGGGAAGTTTCTGCTAGTAGAAGTCTTGCGGCTAGGGTAGCTACATGAGACCAGACTTTTGCCCTATGTTCTTATTAACGTGTGACTCCAGACAGGTGCTTGAAGTCCTCTTTCACCTTCCTTTCAGAATGTTGTATTTCTTATTCCAGATGTGAAGACCACCATAGGTTCTATATAAAAGATCTGATGACGACATTTACATTTTTGTTCTCTATCATGATACCCTGGAGTCATCAAATCAGCAAACAGTTAAGACCTTTACTGCTGAGATATTCCCAGGGGACTGTAGTGTAGGATGAAGTGATAGGTACTTATGCTGTGGTTCAACTTGGAAGGTTTCAGTTCATTTTGATCCATATTTGAGGTTCATGTTATTTTGTGGGTCAGTGGCTATTTTCAGGTGAGTTGGATATTGCTAGAAGGACTCTTTTTCCCTTTTCCCTGTAAAATTATTGTGGTGAAAGGAATGCCAATAGGACTTTTTACCTAGGCTGGTATGCTTTTATAAAATGCTTGTAAGACTGACTCTGGCATATGAGTATGCTTCATTAGCCTTTACTGTGCTAGCCTGGGGGGGACCTGAGCTTTTCTTGAGTTTCAGCACAGAGGAGCATGTGATAGCTTCACACTCCCATACCGGGCTCTAGTGTATCTCTTAAAGTTGTCAGGTGCAGAGATTGTCAGGTGGGCAGGGACTTCAGGCCAAGAGAGCCTGAAATCCTCTCTGCCAGCATAAGGCTTTATCTTTCTTAGCAGTTTTAAAACAAAACAAACTTTTTCAGTCACCTTGTCTTCAGCCTTGTTTCCAGCATGTGTGTATGAGGAGGAACCACCTTGTCTGCTGTTTCACCTGTTTGCTGAAGCACCTGAGTGCAGAGGCTTCAGCCCAAGCTTGACAAGCCAAGTTCAAGTACTTCCCCAGACAGTCCTTGCTGCAGGATCCTTGTCATCTGCCTCACCTACACACAGCAGCTGCCAGAAGAGGACGAACGTCTGTTTTGCCCAGGCCTATTTATTTGGAGGAGTTTCTGTGAGCCCAAGTGCTGATGGCATGTGCTGTTTTGCTCTGAAATAACTTCTAAACCTAAGCAAGAGAGGAGGATTGTACAGTATGTGAATTTACGTGCTCTGTGAGCACTTTTGTTGTGTGCCAGAGAATACTGTGTCCTACCTATGGCAAAAAGTGTCTGAAAGTCTAGAAAAGGCATAAAGATTTGCAGAGCACTGATGGAAGAGCTGCCACAGATAATCTTCAACTAGCAAGTCTCTACAAGTCAATGCCAGCTAACACTACTAGGGCTCGGAAAAAATTCTGGAGGAGAATTATACCCGTTTTCTAAAAGAAAGGAATGAACATTAAGTTGCAGTGATCTCAGGCATAGCTCCCTGGATTGTGAGCCTGGCTTTGGGAGCATCTTCCCAGAGAGCCTCCTGGTGTGCACAAGGAAGAAGTTAAGCAGCTGTTGGTTTCCAGATGTGTCTTCTAAAATAAAGCATTTGACAGAGTTCTCCCCATATGGACTTTATAGGCCACCTGTCTTGAATCTCATTTTACTGCATTAAGAAAAAGTTATATAATTGAAATTAATAAATAGCGTCAAAGCCTAAAACTTTCGGGATCAACACTTATCCCATGTTGTGATTATTTGTTAGCCCTGGCATGATTTTCAGTGGGATGTCAACACAATGTTATGCTGGTGCTTGGAAGCATGAATACCCCTTTACACCTCAGCATCCTTATTCATCACCATGCTTTAAGCATGGAAAAACTATTGCTTCAGTCTGTTTGACAATACAAGTGACTTTTATAAATTAAAAGCTGGTCAACTGCATGCGTTAGCATCAGTGTTAGACATGCATGCCAGTCAGTCTGTTCCTTGCTATAGGCAAAAGAGGAATCAAGCAAACTGTGCCTAAATTCCATGCAGAAAATGAGGCATTAAGATTAGCATCTGGCAGATATGAAATGGAGTACAGGGCATCTCTAAGCTATTCAGTTATGCTGCTAATTTGTAGACAATCTCTGGTGTAAATGTGCAAATTGAATTCATGTGCTTTTTTGGACAAAATGCTTTTTAACCTTGGAAAGGTCATTTCCTCTGGGCTAAGTGAAAAAAATGCTGATGAAGCAAGTCAGTGAGCTTTGTAGAACATGTGCTTATACCTGGGGTGGAGGAGTGAGAGAGGAAGTGGGTGATTTCTGTTTCCTGATGTGTTAGCTTAGCTAGTTTGGATAGCAAGGACCCCACTTCCTCTGCTACCACACCTTAACATTTTTTTTTTAATACAAATACTGTCCAAAAAATCTGAAGATCCCTTTTTTTTCTTCTCTTTTCAGAATGATGACGTGGGCGGTGATGGTGTAAGGTTGAACTTGCTGAGAGCAAAAAGGAAGGGTGTTGCCTCTATTGTCAGGGCAGGGCTGTCTGTCCGTCTGTCCCTCGCGTTGGACAGACCACAGGAACGCTGTTCCGTGCGAGCATCTCGGGCTGTCTGTGTGGGTCAGGGCTTCCCAAAGGGAGCTCGCAGCCCTCCTGTGTGACGGCCACTGGACGTATTTAATCCCGGGCTCTGGGAGAGCTTTCCTCTGACTGCTTCCGTACATCTGCTTCCCTTTTCGAAGGGCTCTGGTCTAATGCCGTGTCACCTTTCATACCTTGACTGAGGTTGTGTCTTTACTTGACATCTGCTTCGCATCCAGACGTGATACGGAGGTGTTCCCTGCGACGGCGGCTCTGCGCGAGTGAGCCCGCGCCCGGCACTGGCGCTGCCTCCTGTCACCTTAGAGTTAAACTTAGTTCTACACATTAAGGCTTCCAAAAACAACTTTCCAAATATCTCTGCCAGACGTATTTCCATTTGAGCTCATGATATAGCATTTTCTGTTTGAGGGAGTTTGTTCAAACAAAAATACGGGGTTTTTTTGTGCTGTTCCTCCCTCTTCCTTTGCAGACAAACTTCATAACCAGCCTATGAACTTCGCCTCGTTTCCTTCAGGGCGTCCCAGTGCCAGTTTCCAAACAGTGGCTTCTATTCACTACCCTCTTTGGCTTGTATATGTGTATTTTTTCAGTCTGACATAGTTCGCAAAATACGTTAGATTTCAAATGTAGCTGGCGCTGGTTTTCAAAAACAAACTCCGTGCAAGGGTGTTTCTGCATGAACTTTTCTGTGTAACTCACCGCTTCAGCCTGGGGCAGAGAGTCTGGCCAACGGGCTTGTGAGAAGGCAGCTTCAACCTTTTGAAGGCAAATGTTGTTTTTCTTATATTCATCTTTGCCTTTTGGAGTATCTGGCTTTCTGTCGCTCCTTTTGCTGGTGTTGTCATTCCCCTGCTTTGAAAAATGTGATGGACTGTCCATACGCTTAAAATAACACTGTGCTGGCTTTGTCTCCCAGTTTTCTGTCCTTAAAAATCAGGCCATCCTTGAACAGTTTGCATTACACCTCCGAGTCATAATTAGTCATTAGTAATTCTACTAATCTTCTGTACAGATGGAGACCGGTTCATTCGCAGACTGCAAAGAAGATAAAGTTATCAGCCCTGGAATATATTAGCTTAAACTACCTTCCCACGCACCCTGCGAATGGTCTGGCTCTCGCTTAAATATGTATGCCCTCAGTGCTGGGGAAGGAGAGGTGGGGATGAAAAGGGTCATCCAAATACTGGGAACAGCAGCGGTGCGCGCGCAGTCTGTGTGCGGCGGGGCAGCGGCGAGGGCCGGGGCCGGGGGGTCTAACGCCGAGCCTGGGGCCGAGGCCAGCGGCAGCTGTGCGAGCTGCCGTGGGGTGCTCAGCTTGGTGGGGCGCCAGGCGGAGAGAAGAGCGAACTCTGGCACTTCAAGTTGATCACTTAAAGATGTTTACTGTGGGCAGAAAAGTTTTAATACGCAATGCCAGTGTGAAGAAATCCAGGAATTCTGTTTTTACCATCTTTTATTAAATAGTGCATACATTTCAAGCAGGTGTGATCTGTTGGCAATTGCTTGCTTCCTTAAAATACGGTGGCTACACAGTGATGTTGATAACGATTATAAAAACGTCATTTTCAGTTTGCAGGCAGCAAAGTCAGATTGCTTCTGGTCAAAGCTATCAAGCTTTTGCTTTGGTTTGTCAGACGCCGTCGTATCTTTAGTGCCGCAGCGCAGGTCGGCCAGGAGCTGGCGTGCAGCAGGTGGTCTCGCGGCGCGAGGTGTCCCAGCGTTACTTTGCTTAGCTCGCGACCACGTGTGAGCGTGCAGCGCCAGCAGAGCTGCGAGTGGTGACAGGCAGCAGTTACTACGGACTGCGTGGCAGCTCCCAGTTACGTGCTGGTTTTCTGAGCACCCTAAGTTTCTACCCTGAGGCCAGGTCGGTGGTTTCTAGGCAGGGCGATACAGGCTACGGCAGACGGCACTTGGTGCATAGGGAAATTTCATGCTTGTTTGCACCTCACGCAGGCAATTTGGCTGCTGATTGAGATAAAGGCAAAAGCCTGGAGGAGGGTGGTTGGAAGAGCAGGTAGGGGCAGCAGAAGAATTACCTGGTGCAAGAAGTATGGGACGCTGTGCTAGAACCTGACTTCACGGGTCTCGTGGTGCTGGACTGGACGTGTCTGGTTGCCATGGCTGTTTTAGGAGAGCAAGTACATTAGCGTGGGAGAAAGCGCTTTGTGAATCTGGTGCACTTAGGGGGCATGCAAGTGAGTGCATTTGCTAAGCCTTAGTGAAAGTTTGAGTAATTCTGCTAATATCAAGTAAGTTGCATCTGTTCAGTAAGAGACCTAATTCAGAGCAGCTGGGCTATTCTGAATTTGCTGTAGGATTAAACCCTCTGCCTAGGAGTTCTAATGCTGCAGACCCCGAGTACCAGATCTGAGCTCTTCCCTCTGAAGAAGAGCTCTGAAGCAGCCTTTGAATTGCAGAATCTTTCTTCACTATCGGGCTCCCGATGCAGTAACTGCCTGAAGGACTGTCTGTCCATATAGCTCTCTGCTTCCAGCTGCTGGGACTCCTTACGGCTATGCCATATTTCTTTTAAAATCTGATCTTCTTGTTTTTCTTCATCTAAAAAAAACTATCCTTGCCCTAGGGTACAGCTGAATTACACAACCCGGATGGGTATTTGTTTGGAATAGCCAGCTCCTCCAAGGCACTATGCTCTTCTCTCTTTCCATATGTCAGCTATTCCTGTCCCTGTTGTTATTCCAGCAGGGCAGAAGTTGGCACCGCCCAGGTAACCTTCAGGTTATTACTCTAAGGAAAAATGACTCACTGTCTATTTTCCGTCTTATTTTGTGGCTTTGAATTCTTTGTTTTGGAGACAAACATAAGTTTCTTGCTCTGAAATACTTTTCTAAAATTATTGCAGATGCTGCCCCTCAATTTGCTGGTACAGGGTAGATTTGCAGCTGGCTGAACCTGGACTGACATTGGGCCGACTTGTGATTTTTATCATAAAACTTATATGGTGTGTTTGGAAAGCTCGTGTAGTCATTAGATTATATGAGAATATTAGCCTTTCCGAAGTAACTTTGATGGGGAAAAAGCGTCTTTGTCCCAGCTATTGAAAGGATGGGTACTTGATCAAAACTAGTTCCTCTGTTATACAAAGTGGGAGACGCTGCTGGCGCCTGACCACGCTCCAGGTCTAGGGGAGATGCTCCGGAGGTGTCTGAGTTGCTGTTAATTCACGGGAGCCGCAGTGCCTCGCTCAGGCTGGGGAAGAGAGCTTGACTCCTGCTGCATGAACTGTGGGGCAGGCAGACCTGCCTTCTCTTCCCAGCACAGTCGTTAGGGCTTTAAATTGTGCTCTGCGATTTAATGGCTCCAGCTGTTGGCACCAAACGCTAGGGACAGGGAGCCTCCTATTTATGGAGGGTTAGCTGGGCCGTGAGTGCAAATACCTCTGGGAACTGACCCTGAGATTCTCACTTCTCTTTCTAATCAAAGCACGGGTGAAGACCCAGTGAGCTCATTCCGGATATTGAACTTCATTTTTATAATTAAAGTTACAATCCATGGATTGTAAAAGCTGAGGTGGAGAAGTCTTCATAGTTTGCCCTCACTGTTTATAGTGATTTCTCAGTTGTTTGTAGCATAAATGACTGAAGGACAGTATCTACCTAAAAGGGAGCAGTCACGGTTAATCCCGGTGTGAAGTTGTCCTGGTACGTGTCCAGAGCTCCCACCCGCTCTAGTAGCCTTTCACGCTGCTCTCACCCAGGTGTATCGCGACCGTGTAGTCCAGCTCGTGCCGGATGCGAGGTCCTGGGCTGGGCTGCTCCCGTGGCGTCCGAGCTCCTGCTGTGCTTTGTGCAGCAGAGCGTGTGGCTCCGGGGCATGACTTCAAAGCTTGGGTTATCCCCGTGCCTGCAAGGAACAGCAAGGCACATAGCGATTGTCCACAGATTTATTTATTTTTATTTTGTTGAAAATTACCCACACTAACCTCACATAAAAGGAGATAAATGATGCTCGGCTATATTGATGAAGGAGGAACAGGCTGGTATTTTCCATTTTGAAGTAACTGCAAGTGTAAATTTGAGATATTGTGCCTCGTGTGTGCCTGACTGCAGGTCCCAGGTTGGACGCAGTAAAGGCATGGGTTCTTGGATCCGGGCCCGCGGTTCATTCAAGTTTTTCATTTTGATTTTGTTTGTTTGCAGTGAAAGTAGCCATATAAAATAGTCTAGAATTCAGCTGTCTGAAGCCTTTTATACCACTGTAATAAGTTTTTCAGTTGGAGGAGACCTCAGTTTTCGTGCCTTAGTGTGGTATCTATGGTCTTTCTGGTGCACTCACTGTTAAGTCAAATCCCCAGAGGTATCTGAGGCCTTGTAGGTTGATGTGCTAGAATGGGAGAAATTGGGCGGAGATGAATGTAATTTAAGTAAAATTTGATGTTTTGTGCACACAAAAAACAGTGCTGTAAAGAGAGCAGTGGAACAGCAGGTAGATGATTTGTTCCTGTATTTCCACCAGCAGCAAAATGCTGCCCTAGAGAGCAACCCTGACCCCAGAATGAATTCAGAGCGAAGGCCAAGGGTGTAAATTTTCTATCTGCAGCCCCAGTTTCCTCTAAGAGCTGCCCAACGTGAACGAGCCCCGGTCAGAGGCCGCGGAGGCGAGCTTTGAAAAAGGAGCGTGGGAATGCAGGGAGGTGTTCAGCCTGGTGGTGCCCGTCGCAGCCGTGCTTTCCGCCGCTGGAGAAGCCAGCGGAGCGAGGGACTGTCAGGAAACGGGCATAGGATATTTACTCCCGTTGTCACGTGTTATTTTAGCTGGCTCGGAGTCTAATCTGCTGAAACCTGTTGGGCTGGGTAACACTGATACTTCTGAAATTGTAGATCCGTTTCTGCGTGATGTTTTCTTGAACTACTGCCGCGAAGCTGCTGAGCCCCCCCGGGTGCCTGCTTCGGTTTCTGGTGGGCTGGGCCGGGGCAGTGGGTGCTCAGGACACCCCGGCACGCAGCCAGGGTCCTGGTGGGCTCAAAAGCTCCAGGAGATCTGGCTCTAAGCTGCTGGTGCACCTAGCCAGCTGGCTCTGTGCATCTTCATTTACCCATTTATCTTCATTTACCAGCGAGATCAGTGTCTCTTTAGTCGTCTTCCAGTATATAGCTGCTTCTGGGCTCGCGGGCGCTGCTGGATGGGGCAGCCCGAGCGGGAGGAGCGGAGCCTCCTCCGCGCCGCTGCGGGGGCCCCAGGGCCGGCCCCCGGTCGTGGGCCCGGGCAGCGCGGGCAGATTGAAAGAGCTGCGTCAAGTCTTGCTCTAAAGGCCCCTTCTGTCCCGGGCGCGCGGTGAGGAAGAGCCGGAGGGGCGCCGACAGCTCCGCGCAAGGAAATAGCTGTTCGCAGGGGGGCCTGGCGGGGAGCCTGCGGGCCCGCAGAGAGGTGCCTTGCTGCCCGCGGCTGGCTCCTCGTGTGATGCCTTTGAGTGATATTTGTTGCTTTTCCACTCAATTCTGCTTCCTAATAAAGGGGTTAGTTTAAAAAAAAAAAAAAAAAAAGAAAAAAGAAAAGAAAAAAAAGGCAATACTTCCCTATTTCCCTCCCCGCCATTTTTAGCAATCACAGTTCAACATCTTGTGTCCCCTGACTCATGCTGGAAGGGCTTTTGTTTCTGAATCCGTAATCAAAGCAACAAATGCTAAGGTCACTTCCTTGAGATTATATGGCAACGGAAGAGGTCCAGGATCGTGTCTCCTTTCTTCCCCAGCTCGAACGTACAGAAAATACAGAGGCATTTGTACATGCGCTCTTTGTGTGCTGCTTGGGTTTCTCCAGTCTTTTTAAGCTACCAGGGCGTGTGGCTTGGAGGTAAGAGGCTGTATTTTAATTTCTGATGCTTACCAGCAGCAGGTAGTGCTCTTCACTGCTGTTGCATTGTACCCTGTCTTAAACATAGCGCAGCGCTATGCAGCTACGATTACAGGAAAGAAGGCAGTGTGCAACAGCAGCAAGCAAAGGGAGTTTGCTTTTGGGGGTACTTGTGTAATGCAGATCAAAACTTTTTGCTTGTGTGTTTTTTCTCTCTCTTTGAAAGATCAGTCTATAAAAACGTCTTTGCATCTTCTGCACACCAGTGTGGCGATAAGGGGTTGTTTGTTTACTCTCAGCATTTACATTTACAGCTTTTTCCTGCCTTTGTTGTAAGGGCTATCGTGGCTGCTTTAGGAAAGTGCTAAATCCAAGCTAGACACTAGTAACTTTGCTGCTGCAGCTGGAGACCAGGTCTGTAATTTCTGATTACAGTGAAAATGCGTTTTCAGATATAACCGCTATAGGCTGCTCTGAGATATGATTTAAACTGAACAAAGCACAAATTCATAAGTCATGAGCAGAGGCAGTCAGTGCCTGGTACAGAAGCTTCTTTCAGTATGTAACTATTAAATGTCTCATCAGAGAGATCCCCACCCCTCTCTTCCCCCCCCCCCCCCGCCCATGCAAAAAATCTCTTGAAAAGGTTGGCACCAAAGACACAGAAGTGTGCATGGAGCTCATTAACGGCTGTTGAGAAAGAGCCTTTGATCAGAAGTGCTTGTTTTGCTTTAAAAGTGGAGCGTGGAGCAGTCCAAATCTGTCAAAACCGTTTCGGTGGCTGGCAAGGTGCTTGCTCATCCCGACTGATCCTGCCTCAGAAACGCCCTTCAGCAGCGCAGGGCACGGCTAACGGACCAACACGCTGACTTACTCCAAAGAGCTTAGGAGTTCAGGGTCGTCTTGTTTTATTTACTTCTCTGTGTTTTTTTTTTTTTTTTTTTTTTTTTTTTTTTTTTAAGCATTTAAAGACAGGTCGGATGGGCTTGTAGAGCTTTTATGTCCTGCTTACCTAATGTCTGTTCTAGTGTCTAGGTTTCCTGTGGGGCAGCTGCCAAGCAGGAGAGAGGCTGGGAAGCAAGGGCAGGCAGCGTGCAGGAAAAGGGGGTGCAGAGGGAACGAGCTGGGTGCGAGGGCTGTGATGGGGCAGGGGGATCGAGGGGAGGGAGGACAAGAAGGCTGGGAGGCAAGATGCCCCTGAGATTGGGAAAACTGCTGGTGGAGGGAATAGGGGTGGGAGGGACATTGTGGGGGAGAAGCTGCTTATGTGGGAGCTGTCCCGGAAAGGAGTGCAGCTGCAGAGAGCCCGAGGTAGTGCTGAACCAAAGGAAAAGCACGTTATTCTCCACGTTTGTAGAAAAGTGATACTGGAAGTTGCCAGGGCTGCAGCCCCCAGTTAACAGAAGATGTAGCTCAAAGAAGAGTTTGCTCTAGACGTGGGTGGAGGACAGGATTTGGCCCTGTCCTTTTGATTGCACCTAACACAGAGGTGATGGTTTCTTTGCTTGAAACGCACATGGAGATCTACAAATGAAAAGTCACAGCAGCGATAAGAAGTGCTCTGCAGAGCAGCAGAACACGAGCTGTGTTTTATAAAGACTTGACCTAAGAGCCCGGGGGGTTAACCAATTTGCCAGAAGCTCGTGATTTAGGAGCAAGGATCAGGATCCATTGCAGGGCTGCAGGCATTTCTTCCTGCCCCACGGTCTGGCTGAGCCTCCGCTGCGCGCTCCGTCTTCGGGCGCCAGCGGTTATCGCTTCTTCCAGGGGAGAGGATGCTGCTGCCTCCAGCAGGCTGACTCTGCGTTCGCTCTGCGGGCCTTCCTTAGCGTTGTCACAAGAGCTCTCTGATTTCACAGGATCTTTTTCCCCCCGAGTTCCCAGGAGATTTGACTGGAACAAAACATTACCATGGGCTTGTGCATGGTAATGACCTGATTATTGCGTGTCTCTGTGTTGTATGTGATAAGCATGCCTCTAACAGACACTTAATTTATTAGCTGTGTTCTGCCAAGGAAGCAGATGTTCTATGAAGTATTTCATTGACTTGATATTTAGGGCAGATTTGCACTGATTGCTTCCTATTAATTTTTTCCTGATTTTTAGGATTAACCGTAGAGTTTTGAGGCCTAAGTTGCCTATTTCTGTTCTTTTATTGCTCTTCTTGATACAGTGAAAAGCTGTAGGAACGATAGCATCGACACCAGTGGAATGACATAAACTGTTCGAGAAACACTTTAATATGAGAGACCCTTACTTAAGTCAAGGAGAATGCCCCTGCAATAGTGGGCTGCTCCTTCAAGAAGACCATTGACCTCTTCCCCTGTCGGAGGGTTTTAGCATCTGTTGGTAACTAGCAGGAACATTGGTCCTTGGCAACATCAGGAGACAGGAGATGCTGCCTGGATGCTGGTTGTCAGGTGAAAAGTTTGGGGTCGTCAGAGCAAACAAGGGGTGCTTCTGCAGCAGGACGTCCTTCTGCTTTGTGCTGCCTCAGCATCTGCAAGCGCGCTCTTAAATGTGGTGTTGCACAAGTAGTGTGTGCAAATACCTCTTGGCATGCACACTTGGGAAGAAACTCAGGCAGAAGCTGCCTGTTTACAGTCAGTAGGAAGGACAGAAATACAAGTAGTAACAGGAAATGTAGCCAAGTTGCAGTATTGCCTTACGGGCTGCAGAGGATTTTTTTTTTTTTTTTTTTTAATTGTGTGCTCCTGGTATAAGCCAGGAAGCAGCATCTCTTCTTTTCATATTTTGCTGTTGGCAGAGTAGGCTTTATCTCGTGGTTGGAGTACTGTATCATTTTGAAGATGACTGGTTTCATTTGTTTCTTGGGTTTTCATTTGTCACTATTTTCTTTATCACAATGTGCTGCTCATTTTGATGCCTTTCACATTTGAGCATTTTGGGAAAGGGAGAAGAGATTTAAAGCCCCTTAACTTGCTCAAGCTAGTGGAAGCTTTCTAATGACCATAGCAAGTTTTGGCAGCAGTCCTGTAGGAATCAGCAAATGATGACTAAAATACAGACATATGAAAGAGCTCCTTAGATTTGCTGTTCCCTGAAATGAGAAACACCAGAGTAAATAGAGAAAAGGAGAATTGCATGGAAAGTGCATTGGCGCTTGGCCCTGGAAAAGCAGTTGCCTGCAGTGAAGGAGAACACTTAGGCTGTTGCTTTGCCAGATGCTTTTTACTGGCTCGGGTGGTGGGGCTTACGTGAAAGTCAGTTGATGCTCTGCAGGAGCCAACTTTTTCTTCGTATCTTCAGTTCATGGGACTTTTTTAGGAAGGTGTCCATGCAACCCAGAAAGCCTGTAGACCTCCAGTTCCAGGCAGTATGTTTTATCTCTAAGCCTTTGCCAAAATTCAACAGAACCAAAATTTCAATGGAAAAATACTCAGCAAATTGGTATTTGTACCAGTTTGCATTTAAGTTCTCTCTAGTCTGTCTTTATCCTAAAACATTACCCCTGTGAGTGTCATATATGAAGATGGGTCTTCAGCAAATACCTGTCCCTACCTAGCTGCCCTATGAGACAGAAGGGGAAACTCCAAAGTTCTGTATGGGGGATTTTCTATCACTCCTTCCTTCTGACGTGTCAAGGCAGGCTGTGCTGTAATGGGGTTAAAAAAAAAAAAAAAAAGTGTGTGGGGGGAAGTGTGCACTGGGAATGGGGCTAAACTCTCTTTGGTTGTCCCATGCAAAAGGGCAACGGGCAAAAACTGAACCACAGGAAGTTCTGCCTGAATATGTGGAGGAATTTCTTCCCTGTGAGAGTGACGGAGCGCTGGAGCAGGTTGCCCAGAGAGGTTGTGGAGTCTCCTTCTCTGGAGATCTTCAAGGCCCGCCTGGATGCAACCCTGTCTACCATGCTCCAGGTGACCCTGCTGAGTAGGGGCGGGGGTGGACCAGATGATCTCCAGAGGTCCCTTCCAGCCTTACTGATTCTGTGAATCATCCTGGGTAGGTGAGGCGAAGCCATCAAGGTGTCTTTCTGTAGCACAAAGTGAAGGAAATAGCCAGCCCGTTCATTGCACAGCAAGCTGTTTAACGTTATGCAGATAGTGGCTTCTGTTAAGGTTAATAGCAAAATAACAAATAATTTAAGGCAAAACTTTGGCCCTATTAAAGTTAATGACAAAATTCATTGACTTCATTGGAGCCAGGGCTTCAGCGAAAGGATTTTTTATGGCTTAAGGATTAGAAAGAAGGCGCAGCAGGTCTGGAGACCTGCTATGTCCTCTTTGAAGTTGGTGGAAGCTGTGCCGTTGCCTTCAAAGGGAGCAGGATCATGTCAAGCTGATCACATCCATGCAATTGAGGCTGCAGAGCTACAGCTGGGCAAACCAAATGGAAGAGGCATCACTTGGGGGTCTTTGCTTTGTAGCCCTCGCTGGCAAAGGAGGACGAGAGCAGGATGACGAGATGAGGCTGGACATACAGGGAGTGGGATAACGCAACAAGAGAAAGGTGGCCAAGGACCTGCGAGGGGTGGGAAGGTAAACTGTTCCCAAAACTCCCCCTGCCCATCTGTGCCCACAGGGAGTGCCTCCTGGTGATGTGTCCCTTCTGCGTCCTTCTGGGGAGGACCAATGGGTGGCAAATTAGCTTGGAAGTGTTTTTCAAGGCACTTTTGGAAACCTATTTGGATCCATTAAAAAGTTTTTGTAGAAATGCTGGTATAAAACCAAACTCTTTTTTTTTGGGGGGGGGGGCTGTATTTCATAAAGCTTTGAGTTATTCCCTGAGCGTTGGACCATGACTAGGCTTTGCACTCCCAAAAGATGCACTAGGAAACTCTGAGGTCATTTAAAACATTATAACTTTTTTTGCAGCTTTTTTTCCCCTCCTTCAGCTGCACCCAGGTTCTTTCCTTCCAGAGGGGCTGGTCGGTGCTGCTGTTTACATGAGATGTGCCCAGTTAGGGCAGCTCTGTATTGCATTACGTGCGTGCATTTTATTTCATTTTTTATCAGCCAGTACACGTTCACATACCAGATAAAAGCTGGCCAGTTGCATCGAAGTCAGTGAAGCAATGCTGATTTTGTACAGCTGAGGATTTGATCCTAAATGCCTTTATGACTGAAGAGGAGAAAAAAAAGCCTATTCTGAAGGCTGATGAAAATCTGAGGTCAGTTTACAGGCTTCAGTAGTAAGCTTTAAATCTTTGCAGCCTTGTGAGTTATAGAAGAGAGGTTTGAAAAAATCCCCTTGCAGGAAATTACTGATGTCAGTTTATAGCTAGTTAACTGCAGTGCAGGTAGGAATTTGGAGATGAAATTCTCATTTAAGGACAACACTGATTCTTCCCTGGGCTCATACACCTCTAAGAAACTAACTAGTATGTATGAATTATTTGCCCAAAAATCAAGGGATTGGGATTTCTGCCCTCTTTCCCCCCACCTGCCCGTGCTACCGACTTCCCGTGTGGAAGCTGGAACTGCGACAGAGGGATAACATCTCCTGACAGACCTTTTTCATCGTGCAAGCAAGTGGGAATATTGCTGCTCTTTGCTCTTTTGTTACCCTTAAGATTTTTTTCAGCTCTCTGACTACTTCAACCACCGTGGAATATGTACCTGTTTCAGGAATAAATGATCCGGTTTTTACGGTCGTGCCGTGATGACACACCACAATCTGCTTTCTCGCCTTTGAAACTGCATGTTTAAGGATTTGCATGCTAGCTGTTTGCATAATGAAAATGGATCCCCGTTATCGCTCGTCAGCCTATGCGTCTGTGCGGTTTCTTTTCTGTGTGTAAATCATTTTCTGGAGCTTGTTCGCCTGAACAGTGAAGCTTAACTCAGTGTAGTTACCCTGAGAGGAGCTAATGGAAATAACACGCACGGTGTTGTGCAGCTGGGACCAAATCCCCTATGTCACACTCAGGTGTGACTCCTGGAAACCCCCCTGTGGGCACTTGGTTATAATTGTGCCTGAGCAAAAGGATTTATCTGGAGAGGAAGAGAAGTGGGGGGAAGGGGTTTTCTGTTTCAAGGAGGTTTCTCAGTATAAAAATTTCAGCCTCAATCTTGAAAGTATTCATTTTAAGTGAGTCATTGGACTCGTAAAAGCCTCCCTGAGGTCAGCTGCTAGAGCTGGAGGGGACCCTGTGGATGTCTCTTTACAGACAGCAGCGAATGGGCGGTGTGCGTGCACCCAGCCACCCTGTCTGTACGGCTCTGCAGGATCTGGCGTGAGAGGGGTGTCACGCTTGGGATATTAAAGACGTAGTGCCATGCTCAACTGGTGCTTCTCGAAGCTTAGGGCAGGGTGTGTTGGCCTGGGTGCAGACCCTTTGGGTCTCGTGCTGTCCATCTGAGAGTCCCGCTTGTCCGTCAGTACAGCACGTCTGTGTCTGTGGAGGTAGCTGAAGGTCTGCATCATGCCACATCCCAAGTGAGAGCAGCTGGCACAAGGTGACACATGCACAAGCTGAGCATTTCAGTGGTAGAAGTAGTTGCTCATTTTGTCTCAAAATTATATGAAGCTTATTTAAAATCCTTTCTTTGGCCTGGGGTTGTTTGAGGTTTGTTTTGGCTTTCCCTAGTAGAGAAGACTCCAGACCATTTTAGAACAAAAAAGCAATGAAAATAGGAGTCAGTGACAGATATGGCTGGCTTGGCCATGGAATGTGTCTCTAATTTGTCCAGTTCTGGGAGAGAGGACATCTGGTCTGGAGGGAGTGAAACACATTTGGTTTTGCTTCTGACCTGAACCCTTCATAATTTCCCATTCCTAAGCCACGCTTCAGGAGACATGTTATTCTATCAGCCTCTTTTTTTTCCTCAAGTTTTTTTTTTTTTTTTTTTTTTTTTTTTTTTTTTTTTTGAGACTTCCTGTTTACACACTTCAAATTACTTTTTTTTCTTATTTTTTCCGAAGTTGATGACACACATGGATGTCTAAAAATACTGTGTGTAACAACTGGCTTCAGATAGGGAGGATGTTACTGCTGAAGAGAAATAGCATAAATATCCTGCAGATTTTTTTTTCCCCCCAAATAAACATTCAGGCTCAGGATATCACAGGGAATTGGTTTATGTAGCCAAGAAGTAGACTTTTAAAGGACTGACGTTTTGGAAAATCTGCTGCTGTAACTTTATATGGAGAATTTGTCTTAATTTTTGTGTCACAAGTGAGCTGAAAGAAAAACTGCGCTTTCCTTCTCTTTTTACTTAGTGCATTAGTATGCACTAAGTATTAAAGGAACAGAATCCTAGATGGTGCCTCTGAAGGATCTCAAGACTTACTCAGAACAAAGTTTTGCCTTTTTCCTTTCATTTTGTTAGACTTTCCAGCTATGCTGAAACCTTTCTGAATATTTTAACCTGCTGTAAGAATTACAAACTTGCGCTATGCTTTAATTTTCACACACACGGTTTCTGCAGGAATTTTGTGTTCCTTCTCCTTCATTACGTTCCTTTTCTGTTGGCAATCTGAATAAATCACTTTCTTGCTGAAAGCTTACTGTCATTACCTGCCTATAAGTTAGGAGGCCTGCAGAACCGCAGTAATATCACCCCATTGCAGTGGATAGTGTTTTCCTCTCCTTTTCATTTCTCTCTTTTTTTTTTTCGGTGGCGTAAACCTGGTTTATGCTGGTTACTTGTGCACAGAGCATACAGATGACTTGGAAACCATAAAAATGCAACATCCCTGCATCTCAGTATGGCTTAGCCAAAAAAATTAGGCTCTGCATTATGTTGCTCCGCTAATTTCCTATGGGGAATGAAATGAGATACAGGGGTATGAATTTTACACTGCTGCTTTAGCTAAATATTAATAAGCTTTTAAAAATAACTGCTAAAAAGACTAACATGGGTGCATGTTGCAAAAATATAACAAAATAGATTGTTTGCACAGACAAAGCAAAATCAATGAAAATAAGCTGAAAACATGGGTATGCGTGTGTTTATATATATACATCTCAAGACTGCTCATATTACTTGCCTCTTAACTGAGCCAGACAGCTGTGCTTATCTTGTGATGGATTGTTCCAGCTAAATAGAAAATCAATTACATTGTTCAGATTGGCGAGCCATACTGAATTAAAGACAAAAATGTATCTGCAAGGGGCTTCCAAAGCCTACGTAGCCCTTTGGCAAGGAGGCCAGCGCTTTTGGGGCTGGGGAGCCAAATCCTGGGTCTTTCGCAGAGCCCGAGGAAGCGGATCCAGCAAGCGGATATGTGGCTAATAAATGAATCACCTGGTGTCATTGGAGGAGTCAAAGCTAGGCGCTGGGAGCTTCAGCGCAGCTCTACGTGAGGAGCCACCTGGAGATGACCGCTCTGGTGGGATTGCTCCAGTACAGATGGGCTTGTGCTGCTCTGAGAGCGGCTGGGGTGATCTGCTTCTGATTTGTCTTTGCAAGGAAGGAGAAAGCCAAGAAAAGCGCATTCTCCTGCAGTAGGAATGGGGTGGAGATATTTAGGGTGAGCTCCTGCCTATCTGTAGAAAGAGGGCTGTTGCTGGTTGCTGAAGCTGTGCAGCTGCAAGAAGAGCCTAAGGGCAGAAGTTTGGCTTGACCCTGTTGACATTGGTTTGGTTAGCACCTGAAACCAGTCAGTGCAAAGCTAGTGGTTCCCCAGGTTGCTCACTTGGGTTGGACACAGCGGGTGCCTGCGTCGCACTGCTGGCACCTCTGCCCTGAGCTCCTGGCCGAGGTGGTGACTTAGCAGGGACTTGCCTGTCTGGTGAGGAGGTCCTGCTGTAGCGTTTGCGTCTGGGGGCTGGAGGGGTCAGGTGGAGGAGGTAGATGGGTGCATGGAGCACACAGGAAGGGCTCCAAGCTCCCACCTTGTTCCCTGAGCTAGAGGCAGCGTGGGGTGTTCAACGGGCATCGATGTCCTGTCCCGCTGCGCCGAGCCGTCCCCGCCACGGCGTGGTCCCCCTGACGCAGGCAGCTCGGGGCGCTGCCGTGGAGCCCCGGAGAGCCCTGCAGCTCGGGGCGCGTGCCGTCTCCGAGCCCCGATCCCTCCGGGGGGAGGCAAATTGCAGCGTGGATGTGGGGCAGCGAGGTCTGGCTGCGAGCGGCAACAGAGCTCATGGATTTGCCAGAATAGCAGCGTTTCACTGTGCCTTGTCACCGAGCATCCTGGCACCTTCTGAAGCTTTTTTGATTTATCTTCCCAGGAGTCTGGGAAGCAGCTGTGTGATTTCTTTTGAGATGGAGTCTCAGGTATTAAATATTATCTACAGCAAGATACTGGTGCAATAGTTAATATCAGGAGCTGGATTGGTGTAAGGTGGTTTTTTTAATTGGCTACTGGAAGAAAATTAGGGCTATTGCAATGACTTCAAAAACATACATTTTGTTTTGTTTTTAAAGCCAGTCCCCTGGTGGGTGTGCGGTTTTGCACCCTGCAGGCAGGACTGCGCGGGGCCGACTCGGTGCCCGCGGGAGTGTGGCCGAGGGCCGGGGCTTCCTCCGGGCGCCGAGCCTCCGCGACGTCTCCTGACTCCGAGCAGCGTCCTGAGCCCTCAGCACTTCTGAAAATTAGACTCTTAAGCTTGGTCCTTAAATTTTCTCGTCAAATGAAACTAGGGGTAATCGTATCTTGCCTATCTTCAGGGGCGGCCTGAGATTTAATTACTTAACTTTGGAAGTACTTTGAGATTACCTCGGATTGCTCAATAGAAGCACAAATTATGGCTGGTATTTCTTTTTATGTTTTAATCTTTCCAGCAGTGTTTCTTTATGCTTAGCAAAATGCTTTGTGTACGTTTTTTTATAATAGAAATCTCTTTTACTTAACAATAGACAACCGAAGCAATTAAAATAGAAGTGATTAATGTGATTTTGCTGGGTGAAAGCTAAAGCAGCTAGCAATTAAATAATGGCAACCCTTGTGCTATCTCAGAGCAACAGATGGAGGATGATTTAAAAACGCTATTGGATCAGGCCCTTCGCAACAGGGGCAGATTGGTAACGCTGTGTCGGAGCCAGAAATACGCACCACCTTGAGGAGTATGTTGATGAAATTATTAATTGATGGTAACGCGTGACTTATTTATGAGCGCACGGTGGCAGACCTTCATCTCTACCTAAGAAACAGGCCTGCGATCAGATCTCCTGATAGAGACTCCCGTTCAGAGCAGCGCGAGAAATGAAAGGCAGAGAGGCGTGACGATACCTATGCTAGTCGTGGTGCTACAGGTTACAGCGTACGTCCCCTTCCCCCTCAAGGAAAGGGGGCAGGAGGCGGAGGGGCGCTTGCGGACGTCCCCCTCTCCGATCAGCTGTGCCCTGTCCTCCTTACCGCTGCCCAGAGATCAGCCCGCGCGTGGAGCCGGGAGCGGCCGTGTGCGTGGTGGTGTGCGGCTCCTTTGGGAGCCCCTGTCTAAGCAAGCCACCCTCAGCCTCTGTTTAGAGCTCCGAATTTACGGTCTGCAAGATGCTTGTGCTGCCAGGAAAATGAGTTACTCTGAGGCTGGGAGAATAAATACAAAAGCCAGGTTTCCTTAGCAGCTCTAGCCTTCGGAGAGCTGCAAAGCCAGTCCTCTGCCTAAGACGGTGAGAGACCCAGAATTAGAACAGATTTTAAATAATGTAAAAGCTTTCGTGGAAATGTATTATGCTTCAAAGGACAGATATTAAAAGGACATAATGTGCAGCTATTTCTGAGTTGTCCTGCTCTTGCAGAGGGAAAGATAAATTGTTTGCAGTAGATGAATGTGGTATGAGATGGAACCAAGGCAGTCCAGCTGTATCAGAAGCTGCAAATCTCATCCTCCTCTTAATCATTCAGTTCAAGTATCTGTCTTAGTGTGTGCAGACACGTATATAAAAATCCTATCAAGGCGGTGACTTCTAGTACTTGTGAGAAGTTATTCAAGTGAGAACATTTGATGCACCAGTAGAGCCTTGACCTAGAACAGAGACCAGGGCCTGTCAACAGACCAAATTCAGGCTGACTCATCTGCAGGAACGGTTGGGGAGTTGCAAACTTCTTAGGGCCTCGCTTGCCTCTGTGCCACATCAAAGCAAAAGGCCATTGCTGCCACTTATGGCTAATAGTACTGGCCAGACTAGTTTATCCTCAAATTAAAATCTAACTCAAACTGCAGCTCTCTGATAGCATTGATGTTGCTTTTATCTGATCCAGAGAGCTGCTAAGCACCCTTAATTACAGTTTGAAGTTGATGGGAGTTGAGTGCACTGAAGCAGCTCCCCAGATCAAGTCCTTGGAGAAGGACACTTAGCTTTTGTGCAGAGTCAATTCAGTTATCAGGGCAGATTAAACACCCGTTGCAGTGCCGTCCTTGTCACGGAGCCGCGGGTGGTCCTGTGCAAACAAGAGCTTGTAAAAGCGTTAAAGCAACAACCCCAAAGGCAGATCTTCCTTGTCTTCACCATGCTGTTGCTCTCTTTTCAGATGACTGAAGGCAGGCACTGCCAGGTTCAGCTCCTCGATGACAGGAAGTTGGAACTGCTGGTTCAGGTAAAGACCTCTCTTTCCAGTATCAGGGGCGTGGTTTTGCCCAGAGCAGGCTGTTTTTCAGTCTGTTCTGGCAATGCTTCACATAACTATGTCACTTTTAGAAAGATGGGCAAGTTGTTAGAGCTTTGACCATAGGTGAAGTCTTAAGCAGTGCATGAGTCCGATTTACAAAGGAAGAAGTGTTTGGACTCCAAAGTCCCACGAATTTTCACGTGTTTGTGTTACTTCTCACGTGGAGATCTAAGCGTCTAAATCACATAGACACTGTAAATGCTACTTCTGCTACTTCTATGTGCTGTTAATTACTACTC
This sequence comes from Rhea pennata, assembly GCF_028389875.1. Classification (NCBI taxonomy): domain Eukaryota; kingdom Metazoa; phylum Chordata; class Aves; order Rheiformes; family Rheidae; genus Rhea; species Rhea pennata. The sequence continues at coordinate 6,253,148 of NC_084674.1, forward strand.
TGGTTACTAAAAAGGAAGAATGTTTGCTGTTGTGGCCAGGTTCCCTTGCTGATGTGTTAGCAGTGCTATTGCTGTGTAAAGCTGTGATGTTTGAAGAAAGAAGTTGTATCTCTTATTAGAGACACGTGCAAGCCCTTCCAAGGACCTGCACTAACAGTAGTATTTCACTGGCACATTAGTGCAAAAGGGGAAAAATGTGTCATTAGTTTCTCACTGTTTTCCATTTTGTGTTTGGAGGACTTTAAATGGCTTTTGGGAAAAAAAAAATCTATTCTCTTTAAGATTCATAGTGTATATCAAATGCATCATTCCAGTGGTGGTGGTCATACTTTAGAAGGGAAGAGAAGTCTACGTTCTGGGATGTGTTTTATTCCTATAACAGAACCTAAAGAACTAGTTTGTCTAGAACTCAGCATCCCCTCAGCTAAGTCCGTCATGTTGTAAGTTCAGAAAAGCCTGAATTCAGGCCTTTCTCCCTTAGTAAGGAGAAGCAACAGTTAGTCTATTCACATCAACTTCATGCAGCGGATTAACAACGTAATTGCCTCTTCATGCTCTGAAGTCTGATGTGACTCCATTGAGACACACTGTCCAGCTGCCAAAAGACTTGTGCAACTGCTTGAGTATCACACAACAAGGCTTTTACCTGCTTGACCATATTGACTTTTATATTATTGGTTGCAGCAAGAACTTTTATTATAAAGACTGCACTGAAATGATCTAAATGATTTTGATTCTTTCAACAGCCCAAACTTTTGTCTCGAGAGTTACTGGATCTGGTGGCCTCACATTTTAACCTGAAAGAAAAGGAATATTTTGGGATAACGTTTATAGATGACACGTAAGTATGTTAATTGATTTTAAATAGCCGTACGATCACGGCAGTGTGAAACCTATCCCAGATACTGTGGGAGCTCAGCGTAATGGCAAGGTGACTTCTTTTAAAAAAGATTTTTGTTTGGCTGAGGAAAAACAAAGACACAAAACAGTAGCAAATATTTCTAGTATATCTTCCTGATGCTTTTACTTTGCATGTTTGTCTCACAAGGTGAAAATTTAATTCAATGGTTATTACCCATGCAAATGCCTCCAGCTTTCCTAGTCCATGCTTTTAATAGCAACAAAAATCAGATTTGCATATATTTTTGAAATGAATCGCTTTGCATGTTAGTCTAAAATCCATTATTGATGAGTCTCTTAAACACTAACTTCCTTAACAGCACCAAAGCAGGAAGTTTGATAACCCCTTAAACAACTTCCCTCTAGCTTCTCTATTACTTTTAGATGTTCAAGCTGTTTTGCAGACTACCCAAAAGAGCTGTAAAAGCAGCACTGAATTTTAAATGCATAACTCCCTTTCCAATAGTTGCACAGTCACAGCCACGCTGTGGTGCTGGGTGCAGCCCAGCATCGCTGCTGATGCAAGTGGAGCAGCTGAGGAAGCTGCTGCCTGTTGAGTTACGCCCTTAGCTTGGACTGCCAAGGTCAGTGAGGTGCTCAAACCGTCACTACAGCATTGCAGAAAATCTGCTTCTGCTGTGTTGACCCAGCAGCAGCCAGGTTAATTGAAATCTCAGGCGCTGTGTAGACTGATGTGGTTGGCGGTGTGCTGAAATGTTGAACCAGCCTGGTACTTCCCCTGCAAGAGATGTTACCCTGCAGCTTCCCCTAACAGCAGGCGCAGAGCTGCTTATGGTCAGGATGGTGGGGGGGAACAGAGTTGTTTGCTAGTATGAACCTTTTTGTGCCTAATGAGATTATTAGTCCTTGTTGTACTCTACAAATTTGCTGCTTTTTGTCTTATCTTTAGATGGAAGCCTTTGCTTACAAGTCCCATCAGAGCTGTGGTTCAGGTCACCCTGTATCAGCAGCTCACACCTGCAGGTGCAGTAGTGCCTGCTGGGGAAAGCAGCAGTGGAGATACCCCTTGCTGTTTTTTACCGTGGTGTTAGGAGCCACTTGCCTCTGCAGCCCTTACTGGAATAGCGTGTTATTTCTAAGTTATTCTCATCTTGGGCTCTCTACACTGTATTTTTGCAATACTCTTTTTCCATTGTGAGAAAATACTTTTTTCTGCCTCCCTCTTTATATTTTTTTCCTCACCGTAAATACCTTGAAGATGCTGTTTAGACTTGTTTTTATTTTTCTCCCCAGAAGAACCGCCATGAAATTCTTCTGGGGTTTTCTGGTTGCTGGTGCTGCCTCTGGCTGAGCTTCCTCAGAGGGCTGCCAGGGCTGTCAGCTTCCTGAAGTCACCGGGGCACTCCAGAGGCACCGGGCTGGGGGTGGCCCCGCTGCAGGCCTGGGTGCCTGGTGTGAGCCTGTCGCCTCTGGAGGGCACCCATGCTCTGTGGCCTGGCAGTCCTGGGCAGCATCCTCGCAGCAGCAGCCACCTCCGCTCCCCCGGCTGCCCCAGGATCCGGAGGGTGCTGTTGGCGCTTGACGGGTTTTTCTCTTCTTTCTGATTTGCTTCCTGTTTAAATCCAGGGAGCTGCTGCAAAGTGAACTGCTTTACACACCTGCCTGGTTGAATTAGTTTGCCTGCATTAAAGCTCTCTGCTTCGAAAATGGTGTCTTGCTTTAAGCTGGACCTGGTAGTTATTAAGAACATGAATAGTCCGGGATATGGTAGCGGAAAGCTAGTCTGAGTGTGGGCAGAAGGGAGCATGAGGTCGGTCTTTGCAGTGCACAGGCTTTGGACCGTAGCTACGCACAGACCCTTAGGTGCTATATGAACTGGAGTGGCTGCTTTGAAGTCCATGGAAGTTCCCCCATTTACACCCAAGGAAGGCCTTCTAGTTTTTTTCTGAGTGCCATCCTATGAGTTCTGTGCTGCAGCTGAAAATACATCTGTAAAGCCCGTCCAAGAGCGAATTATGGCAAAATGTGAAAGCTAAGGCAAGAGGAAACGTTTGATCAAAAGTTTACCTGCCTCAGTCAGAGCCGAGGTTGGCACTTTTTAAAGTAGCACTAGGAGTAAACACAAGAACTGGAAAAAAAAAGAAACGTGTTTCCACATTTCCCCTTCCCAGTTTTTAATAGACTCCCCAATTTGTTCCTGCAGAGGTCAGAGTGTCTGGCTGCAGCTGGATCACAGAGTCTTGGACCATGACTTGCCCAAGAAACCAGGTCCGGCTACTTTGTTCTTTGCAGTTAGGTGAGTAATTGTTTCCATAAAGAAAACACTGCCAGTTTGGTTTATTTATCACCACATTTTTTTGTTGAAAATCACTGATTACTGATTTGATAAAGGAAATAAAAGTCAAAGCAATATATTATTTTTAGAAAGAGATTAAGTCTCAGATAGGTGCTGTTCTCTTTTGTATTTAGCTATGAAATAAGGTAGCTTGGAAGTTGTTACTTTTTAAAATGTTTATAGGGCAAAACCTACTTTAAATATCTTGTTTGCTTGATTTGTCTTTAATAGTGTTAAATTTTATTACAGTTTGTTTAAACAATTATACTTTTTCTTATTTCTGTGTTTACTTAAGGTTTATCTGTACTTGAAAGGGATTGCTGATAGATTCTCTGCTCACGTAGCTTAAACCATCCCCCAGTAGAGAGAAAACTCCCCGGCAAAGTGATGATTTTGGCCAATGTAATTGCATTACTTTAGGGCTTTTGCTGGCAAAGCTCTGCAAGTTAGGATATATTTTTGCAGGCTTTTACCTGGCAGAGCTGTTCTGGCAAAAAAGAGTAAGTGTGGTATTCTTATTATTGCTGGAGTTTTTGTTTTCTTTGCAGTCTACCAGGAAGCTGAGAGCAAACTGACCTCATTTACTTTTCGTAGCTTGATAAATTTGTGTGTTGTGTTTAATCACTCAAAGCACTTCCAAAGCAGAGCCTTTCATGTAGCTTGGTAGGTTGGCACCAGCACTCTGCCGCGTCCTCTGCAACCTAGTCATAGAGGGAATGGTTCCAACAAACAGCACTCTGTTTGCTGAATTCATGCTTACTTGTGATGGAGCTCATGGCTTCTCTTCTTTCTCCCTTCCATGTTTAACAGAAGAAAAAAAATACACTAAAACATCCAGTATTGAGTGTGTTTAACTAGAGGTTAAACCTAAGGCTGGATGTAGGCCTTCCTGCGTGCTCTACCTGCTGGTTGGTGCCATGCCTTCACTATGACATTGTCACCTCCTTACATGCGATGATAAAAAGTGGGAAGTTTAAAGGATTCTGATCACTTTGAGGATCTTCTCCGCAGATAACGCTAATCTTGACTGCAGTAACTTATGCCAAGGGTTATGCCAAACTGTTGCCCAGACCATCTCAAGAGTGAAAACCATGTGAAAGCTGTAAAGGCAGCTGTATTACCTGAGGAGTTGTTTGATTGGGGCAAGTGATATTGGGTCATAATTTTGGCTTTCACCACTCTTGAATGCAAGATAGTCCTTTATAAGACAGGACATAAGTACCTGAAGGGAGGGTGTCAAGGGGGTGGGAACAAACTCTTTTCAGTTGTTGCATATGACAGGGCAAGAGGCAATGGGCAGGAATTGAAACACAGGAAGTTCTGCCTGAACGTGAGGGGGAATTTCTTCCCTGTGAGAGTGACGGAGCGCTGGACCAGGTTGCCCAGAGAGGTTGTGGAGTCTCCTTCTCTGGAGATCTTCAAGGCCTGCCTGGATGCAACCCTGTCTAACATGCTGTAGGTGACCCTGCTGAGCGGGGAGGTTGGACTAGATGATCTCCAGAGGTCCCTTCCAGCCTTACTGATTCTGTGACACGCGGAGAGCGAGGCAAGAGTTAATGCATAAAGAGTGGGCTTATAAAAATTATTTTCTAGAAGTTAATTTTAAGCCTGACTACTCCAGGATCGTGGAATCCAAAATAAGCAATTAGGAGCCAAGGAAGTGGGCAGAGAGTGAGAGGATTGTGCAGGGCAAAAGCAGGAGGATACAGAAATAATTAGCAATGAAAAGCTATCTGATCCGTAGAAAATGGATGTTCCTGCAGAAATGCCTCTTCAGAATCTGCAGTTTTCTCTTTTGTCACAACCTCTTGGATAAGTAAGTGACTGAGCCTTTGCTCGGTTGCATGTGCCATGGGTAGTTAGCTCGCAGTCACTTATCTCTTGTGAACACGTTTGTCTTGTCATAGTCTTTTTTTTTAACTGAACTCTAATGTGAGCCGCAGAAATGCGCGGAGCACTACTTTGCGCCCGCAGCTCGGGTGGTAAAACACAGATGAGATGGAAGGGCGCTGCTTCCTCGGCGGGCTGCATGTGCCGGCCACAGGCAGCGCCTGCGCGGCCCTCGGGCAGCAGGGAGAAGATGGGCAGGAAGCAGCTTTACTTCCCCTGGCCTGGATGGTCTCCAGCCAGGTGGCTAAAGTGCCAGCGATGGATGCTGCTGCAGGGTAGCCCTCCAGCTGTCCTGTGAGCTGTGGTCTTCGACTACAGGCTGCTTCGGAGGAGGACTGCAACAGCCTTTCTGAGCCTTGATTTGCAGCACCTACAATTTGCTTTGCTGCCCAGAGAGCAGTTTTGTGTGTTCTAGCATTTAATGGCTCCTGGAAGGCCCTTGCCCTTGAATATAGGTATAGTCATCAATGTTCATTTTTTCTCTAACAGAGGTCTGATTTAGCAGTTCTGCTGTGCGTTGACTCATCTGGTCTTGACTCAGGCTGGGGGTAGGTGTGTGAAAGAAGGTTATAGAACTGAATGGAATATTCCAAGAAGGAAAATGAATCTAATATCAGAATTTGAGCTGAATGTTCCTCTGGGTGGGAGCTGCAGGTTAAAATGAACTTCTGGCCAGTGAATATTAATTTGGGATTACTTGGTTTCTTATGATGACTGTCAGGATTACCTAACTCTTGTTAAGTACAGGATGCTTAGTACCTTTCTAGAGCAAAAGCCTTGCTGTTTGCATAGCATTTTGAAGATGAAAAGTGCCAATTTAATGCCAGGTATTGACCCTGTTTATAAAACCATCTTCAACTATTTTTTCTGCAACAAAATTTCAAGTAAAGTGATGTTGCAAAGAAAACTAAGTATTTAAGTATAGCAACATGAGGTAATAAGCCACCATTCTCATAAGAAGTTGGCAAATGCACAACAGCCTCAGTCCTCAGTATTTTTCCATACTGCAAGGACCAGTTTGCATCAGCAGTACTAGAAGTACGGGGGGATCCACAGCTACCTGCTTATGCCCCTCCTATGGTTCAAAACTGCTTTTGCAGTTCAGTAATGAAATACCTGATGAATCCTTTCAGGCTTTAATTGCTTTTCTTCAGTTGGTTGAAAATTAGTTCAATCACGTAAGTTTGTGTGGTACGTGCAGCTGGTGAAGGACTGTATGATGTTGGTTTAGGACTTGAAAAAGCATCATTCTAGTTTAAGATTATGACAGCACCGGAGATAAAAAAACAGAACATGTGCTTTACTGTGTTGCCAAACATGCCTGTCATCCCTTGAACATCCTTATCTCTGCAGGCCAGTGTTGCCTGTCTGTACCATGGTGATAAAACCGTGCAGCTTGTACCACAGAAGAAATAAAATACATCAACCCAGGGTGGGAAAGGGGGGCAATGCCTCACCTGACATCTCTTCCTTGGATTATTAGAGGTATTTCTATTCTGTGGGAGACAGCAAGGGCTGATATGTGTCAGAAATAACATGAGTCTTCTCTGTTTGGTGTTGTGCCACTTTCTTTTCCCTCTGGTTACTTGGATTACCGTATTTTGGGCAAGGGCGGGGGGGGGGGGGGGGCAGAGTGCTATATTTTTTTCATGCAATGGCACTTCTACCTAATGACTGCACTGAGTCATCTCAAGAGCTTATGGTGGTTTAAGATTAAAGTAGAGAAAGTAGTGCCATAGTGCCTTCGCCACTTCTGCATCTATGAAACACTTATCCTCCTATTCAAAAACTAATGTGGGAAGATTCATGAGTGTACAAAAAGGCTTCACTGAGGCCAGCAGACGCATCAAATGCTCACCATTATGTAGGACGTAATGTTAGGACTTTCTGGTGCTGTAAACAGCTGTGACCTGGAGAACCCACTCTGAAGAGGGGCAAAGCGCTGCCCTATCTATAAAGGAAATGATAAGCCACATCTGACATTCTTAATTGAAAGAAATTGCAAGAGCAAACCCATCAGTTGAGGAGAATTAGTTTTTCAGGCCAGTGGAGAGAGCAGGGCTCTTGCAGGTTAAGTAGGGTGCAAACTTGTAGGTGCTGGTCTGACTGCAGGTCAGGACAGTCTGTAACAGAGAGGCTCTTAAACACTTATAGCTCTACATTTCTGGAGAGAAACATTAAGGCAGATGTAAAGTGAGGTTTAGCAGAGCTATTGAAAAAAATGGTATTTAGTACGATCCAGAAGGGAATGGAAATGCACATGGCTCCTACAGTTCTCTTTCTGAAAGATGAGTCATGGAAACATATAAAATAGCCTTTCACATCCCTGGGGCAGGATGCTGGGCTTGGGTCTGTTCTTGGGCCAGGCTGCATACCTATAAAACGGATAAATTGTTATCTCCTTATTCTGCAGAGGTATTCTGTAGAGTGCTTTAAAATTAATTTGGCGTGTGCTGTAGGAATGTGAAATATTAAAACAATTACTATTTAATGTGGTGTTTGTCTCAAGTTGCAGTGTAAATATTGCATAAGGGCCTGACAAGTGCAGCAGATGTTAGCTCTGTTGCCTGCAACCACTCTGGGCTTTTTCCGATGTCTTGCAAATCACCTCTACTAAGACGTCGGAGGCTGCAGCGGGAGCGCGTGAGGAGCCTTAGCCCCATGGCTGGGGCTGTGCGGGGGTCTGGCCTGGATCAGGGCTGCTCCGGTGAGTGTGCCAGGCTGTGTGCTCCACACTGGCCATCCAGCCCTCCTGGTACCAAAGGTGAGAAAGTGAGCGGCCCCTGTTTGGCTTACGCTGCCGGGCTGCTGGTTGTCCCTCGTTCTCGCTTGGTTGGAGAAGAGAGTGTATCCTTTCCCTTCCGGCACTGAGTGGGGCAGTCTGGATCCAGCATGTTTATCAACGTTAAGGAGCTGGCTGTTGAAAATGAATCCTGCCTTTATACAGCTAAAGGAGGGTTGGCAGGACTGTGTTCATACAAATTTGTCTCTCTTTTTAAACTAACTTGGCAGTTCCATGTTCCACGAATTAGAGGCGTGTTTTCTCTCCACCTTTTAATGTGCATCAGCACTGTTTAGCTTAACGCCCCAAGTCAGTGAGAAGCACACAGACAAGTTGTGTACAATTTGCAGAGTGCCAGCTGTGTACATCATGTTTTATATGGGTATATAACAAACTGGGACCCATCTGCTAGGCTAAAGTAACTGGTAATTGAATTACTGTAGTTGGTAGTGCCTTTGCAATGCGTGTCACTTATTTGCACGTGAGCTGTCCTGTAAACCTATACTTCTAGTGGCAAATTTTGCCTGGAATATGTCTTAGACTGGTAGGTTATAGTGGGATTAGCTACTGATTTGTGATGCACTGGCTTTTCATTACTAGCTGCTTCTCTCGGAGCAGGGCACATGCGAATAAACTCTGGATTTCCAGGTAAGCTGCGGCCACAGCCAGGCTGTGCAGCGTGACCATGGAGTCTGTGCGGGGACAGAGGGAACCTCCTCCTCTGGCCACACAGGGACACAGAGCAGGCTGATGCCTACTGTGGAGAGTTTATAACACGGGACATGGGAATGGCAGGATGCGCCCTTGGCCTGGTGAGGAGGAAACTGGAGATGGGCCGTGGAGGAAGGCAGTGACCGCTGTGCAAAAGGTTGCCTGCAGTGCTGAACCAATTGCAGCCCTTGCACATAAACTCTTTATTTTTGGTGCTGCAGTTGTCGTTAGCATGGATGTGCCTGGCCAGCTGGAGCCATCATCCTTCTGGTGCTTTTTGTTTGGGGAGAGGTTGATGGCTCTTGGCCTCTGACTTCTTTCTCCTCCACAAGGGAAGAATATGCCTTAGCAATGCCGTTAGGATTCCTAGTCCTCACTGAACTTGTCTTTCTTCAAAGAAAAGTGAGAGCTTAGAGGCATAGATCCACGCCAGTGCCTTGCAGTTAAGGTTAAATCAATCTTTATGAGTTAAAAAGTTAAAATGAACGACTAGAAGAGGTATTAGAAGATCTAGTCTTTCTCCCTGCATAGAGTAAGAATTAGCCTACCAACATCATCCCTAGCAGATGTTTGTCTAACCTCTTCTTAAAAACCTGTCTGAGGACACTAGTGCAGCCTGGTGCAGCTCACGGGCAGGATTTGTCTTGGCAGCCCTGCTTTAGCCACCCTGCTGTGCTACCGCCCACCCTCTGCAGCACTCCAAGGCGGTTTTGCTGAGCTGCAACACGCAGTTTTGAGTTGCCCTTTCCAATTCTGTGTTTTTCGTCTGCCTAGCAGGGATGGGTTTTGCTCTTTTAAAGCCAGCAGGGTTTTCAAGAGATGAGAAGTCATCAAATATCTATGATCTATTGAACAAGGAGTTTGTCGTTCCCTGTGTGCTGTCGGTTCAAGATTTTCTGCTTTTTCTCTCCTAATAGGCAGGAAATTAAGTGCAGTAACTCATAGTTCCTCTGTACCATTTGTATCACTAGGGAACAAAATGTTGAGGAAATCAGAAAGATTTGAGAGGAAGATGAAACCTATTCAAGAAAGTAACATTGTTCTTTTTTTTTAACTTGTCAGGTTCTACATTGAAAGCATTTCCTTTCTCAAGGACAAAACGACTGTAGAGCTGTTCTTTCTGAATGCAAAGTCTTGTGTACACAAGGTAAGACACAGTGTCTATTGGGACTTCTTGTAGTGTGTTGCCCTGCTATTGCTCCCTCTGTCACCTAGACAGTTCTGCAAACTAGATATGAGCTAAATCTAATTTCTAGATCATACCGAATCATTAAAATCTCAACATACTTTCTCTCTTCCTTCATTTAAACACTGATGCTTTAAGCAAATGGACAAGGAGGGTGATGGTTTCCTGATCCTGTTCCCACAGCCCCCCGTCTGCTCACCAGACTAGAATATTTCAAATATACTTGAGCTTTTGAGCTGTTTGAAGTCTGGGTGGTAACTCTGCAGATCAACTCTGTCTCCGAGTGACATATTCTTCTTGCACACTTCATAATAAAAGTTCAAGGCAAGCATCTCTTTACTGATCTCAAGTCAAATTTGGCTGAAGAGCAAGAAAAGCTTTAGGTGCTATAATGTGAACTTTGTTCCTAGTTCCCCAATTTTCTGGCTTAATTTAAGTCAGTGAAGCAGTAAAGTACTGAAATCAATAAAGAATAGTAATCAAGACAGAAATTAAAATGCTTTTTATAGCTTCTCTCTGGCTAAGAAGCTTTCACTGTTTTCTTAAAATGTTTAAATCAGTAAAATATATTTTAAAGCTACTTAGCGATGTGATAGCCCAAGTTTTGAGTGGTAAGTTTGATCCACTACTGATCCGTCTTGGTTTGAATAATGGCAGCGCGGCAGCTACTTCTGCCGGGCCCCAAACCTTAGGTGCAATAGCAGCCACGTTTCAATGACTTTGCTCTGGCAATGCCTAATGTTTCTGTGATGTCCCTGTTAATGTCAAACTCGGGCAGCTGGCACTTCTGTTACTTGTGGCTCAAACAGTCTGAGAAGATCGCTCACTTCTCTCAGCCTTTTCTTGGGAAGCAATCGTTTATTGTTAGCCAGGGTTGAAGTTCAATATAGTATAAGGGCCAAAGTCTTTCACTAGTCGCTAATTTTTCCACCTTATGTTTCATATTCAGAGGATCGTCATTCAGTACCCAGTATTTGTTAATTCGTGGATGGATCAGAAACCTTACATGAGAGTGGTTAATGGCAAAGTTGTAACTGTCATTTATCTAGGAATTGTTATCTGGAAGAGTGGAGGAAATTGGTGCCCTTTTACGAAATGTTTTTTGCTATAAAAGCACTTCAAGACCTCACTGGTTAAGATTAATAAAAAACAAATCTGCAGTTGGCATATTTGCTTTTTTAAGTAAAGGATCTTGGCAACTTCTAGAGATTCTTACAGGGAATGAATGCTGGAGCAGTTTAACTAGACAGAAAATGCAAACAACTTTGGAATTGGAAAATGGGACCGGTTTTAGTCATGAAATGTGAAAAATACCACTGCTGTCCAAACCTAATCTGCTCTTGAAATAAATACTGGTTGCACATCGAAACATTTGAATGTTGGCGTAAGTGTTCATGTAAACACATAAGAGGTATATAAGAGAAAAAAACACCCTCACTCATCATATAGATGTATGTGTCATCCAGACAGCAAGGAGAGAGTGTCGCATCTGGCCCAGATAAGTATTATTCAAACAGCATAACTTCATATTACTGAAAGGAAGTGCTGATAATACATTAAGCGCTGATCGTGCACTAGGTGCTGCAATAAGCAGACTGTCTCATCCATTTATTTCCTTCAGTGCTTTGGGACCTGTAAGAGGTCTGAGCAAAGGCTGCTCCCTTTTTTTCTCCCCTCACCATCGCTCGCTAGGTGTGTGCTCTAATTGCTAATGATGCAGAAAGCGCCAGCCTCCGGGCTTCTGGAAGCAGAGGTGCCGGAAGCAGGGGGAGAGAGCGAGCTCCTGTAGTCTGGTTTCTGGGGAAGGTGCAGGGCTGGGAGCAGGCTCTAATGCTGAGAGGAAGATTCCTGCAGAGCAGCGCTGAGGAATTAACCAAGTAATAAAAGCGGACAACCCAAGGGTGCTGGGTCGTGGCACCCTTGAAAGCATTTCCACGCACGCTCTGGCAGTTCAGACATGGCAGTGTCAGTAGGGATACCTCCCACTGTCCTCTCTACTCTTTTTCTGAAATTTTTTGCGACTCCGGGGGAAAGGCGAGAAGAGAACGCGTGTCACTGCCGCCTCCGCCCAGGTCCTGTCTGGCGGCTTTGTGTTAAGCTCTGCAGTCCATGTGAAGTGGAACACCTGACGTTTTGCTAACTTTGTTCCCCGGTTGCTAATCCTGTGAACAGGATGAGCCACTTTTCTTGGGTGATTTAGAACTTACCTAAGTTGTGAGAGTTTGTTTTGGAGGTGGCCTTGGTCTCACCTCAAGAAACTTCTTGTTTTAAATTGCACTGTTTTCAGAGAGGAGCTTTGCCCACTGGGTTTATACAGCACCTGGCACAACAGGGCTGAGGCCCTTTCCTTTCTGTAGGAAGGTTAAATTGTCAGCATGGTCTGCACATGCCCCTCTGCATGCCAGCAGTGCTCTGGTCAACTCCTTGGAATAAACTAAAATAACCAATATGCATTATGCAAACACGTATGGAGAAATGGGACATCAGTTGTGTGGGTAGAAATGTGTGTGGGACTTAACTCTGTTGCCTTACAGTAGAAGTGGATTTTAGCCTTCGAATGAAGTCATTTTCAAATATTTTTATCCCACTTGAGAAACCTCTGGCTGCTGTCTGGATCTCAGCTTGTGTGCGAAGCACGTGCAGGGCCCGTTCTCGTGGTTCAGTGCACGGAGCCTGGCAGGGAGGTGCCCAAGGGCAGCTCGGATGGATCTGCGCAGTGTCTTCGCTGATAGAGCTTCCCAGCCGCGCTCGGTTGTGCTGCAGGGGAAGGAGGCACAGCCTAGAGAAAGGGTAGTATCAGCCTCTGAATGTAAACAGGTTCCCAGCTCTAATGAAGTGACTGGCTGGTGCTCGCTCGTGATGGGGAAGAACGTGCTGGCATTTCTCAGTTGTGAATCCAGCTCAGGGAGCTTGGACCTTCCTCTGCTTCTCTTTTTTTGTTTTCCCTTTCTCTTTTCTTTTTCTGCTGTATTCATGGGGTGAACAAACCCCAACATGTTAAAAAGCAGTAGCCTGTACCCCAGAACCTCTGATGTGGGGTGCTCATTAATGCGTGCGTGCGCATCGATTGCTTCAAGAATGCAATACAAAGGGCCGTGTCCTAACCGGGACCGTTGCGTGATGCTTGGGTTACATGTGGGACAGGAATGTGGCTAGGTGCCGCAGTAGGGGGATAGGAGAAGACCTGCGTGGATGAGATTGCTTAAAAGCCATCATGTTGATCTCAAAGTTTTCACGACAGTCTGTTCCTGATGCAGCAAGATGAGTGCGAGAGCCCAGCTTCAGGGCAGTGCAGAGGCCTGGTGCATGGGAAAATTTGTGTTCGTGATCTTCTGACACTTCTGAGACTTGGCACGTGCTCGCAGCCTGTGTCAGCAGTGCGGATGTGTGTAGATACACGCAATTTCATGTTGTATTTGAGTGCTCTGTAAGGATGCAGGATGAACTGCAAGAGCCAACTGAAGGCTTCAGCAAATGCAGCCTGGTGTTGGGTAAGCTTTGTGCTGGTCCCACCTCCAGAGGGGATTTTTATCCATGACTTACAAGGCTCAGAAGTTGCATGGTGAATTTACTAGCAGTATTCTTTGAGAGGTCTGGAGGCAAAGCTGCACATGAAATCCTCCTGTGCATGAGGAAGAGTCTGGTCAGAGAGAGGAAAAGTTGTTATTTCTTCAAAGGGAATGGTATATCCCTAATGAAGTCCAGCACACTCTGGGCCTGGGCTGGTGCCGTTTTCTGTCTCGCGCCAGATTACTGTAATGTTCTTTGCTCCCATCTGAATAAAAATTCTGAATAAATAATATAGTATATCAATTATTGATTATATTCATAATTATATTCCTACATATTAATTATTAAATATAATAAATTTAAGGTGATAAATAATGGAATTAAAAGCTGAATTAATATCCAGAAAATTGAGAAAATTGACTTAGTGCTCTGTAGTGCCAAGCGGCTCTCTTGTGTTTCCTCACCTTTGAGCTCCAGCCCAGCAGCTTTTTTCTGCACTCTGAGTGCCAGGTTCCCCCAGGAGGGTTCGATGAACCTGGGGCTTCCGTATTCAACAGTTTCTGCAGGGACTTCAGTGAGAAAGAGAGACAATAAAATCTCTGCTGCCAAAAATCTGTCTCCCGCTGCTCCCCACGCACTTACCAGCTACGTCTCGTATACGCAGTCAAAGCCGCTTTGTGCCTCTGTGACCTTTGCAGCCCCATGCGGGGACTTGGGCCTCCTGGGCAACCTGCTTCGTTCTCTGCACTGCTCCCCCTTGGCCTTGTTCTCGTCCCGAAGAGCATCGGGGAGCCACAGAGCGATCCCACGGCCCGAAGCGCAGAGGCTCGAGATTTTGTTTTCAATTTGGTGAATCACATTTTATCAGTGTTGCAGTTCAGGACGAACAGAGCTGCTGCTGCTTTAATTGCTGAGCTGGCGGTGGCTGCTGCGCTGCCTGTGGACCTCACCCACACGAGCTCCCCTGCGAGCTGACGTGGCTGCATGAGCACCAGTGTTTTCCCTTCGGTGCACGTTGCACAGCATAATGTTATACTGCTCTACACACCTGAAGGAAAAACTTCCCTGGGTTTGCCGGCGTGCCCCGTTCTGTGTTTACTGGCCGTACCCGCCTGGTGTTTCGTTCCACATAAGCTAAATGTGACAATTGCTTTTCTGCTCAGAGGAGCCAAAGTAAAGCTCTGGCACGCAGCGTTTTCTCATCACTGGTGCATACATAAAAGTCGACAGTCCCAAGATTTATATAACAAACGCTCATGCTTCTTTTGCGCTATCTGCCTTTCATGTTGAGCTGCCCATTTTTAGCTGGTTTGAGGCTGCAGCGCCACCACCCCTCCAGGCCTGGGTGGTCCCACTGGATGCGGGGCTGGAGCAGCCCCACGACCTGCCTCCAGCTCTGCGATGGCCTCGCTGTTTTGGTTGGAGCCTGGAGCAGCCCCACTCCGCTGCCAGGAACACCATGGGCAGCCGCATGGGAGGTACGAGGTGCTGCAGCAAACATCTCCAGGTCTATGGAAGGCCTCCCAGTGACTTCAGCAAATGTTAGGTCAGCCCTTCCTGGTTAAAAGCTTTTTTATCCACGTGTATTTTGAGATAATGCTAGGAGGAAGAAAGACTGGAAGGAAGCTTTGCATACTTCTGGGTTCTGTTTTCTTATATTCCTCTCTCTTTCAAGACCTTAAAGACCTGCTGCTTAAAACCTTTAGTGGTGACAACTTCAATTTAAAAGCTGTCTTTACTGTCAATGAATCTAAGAAGCTGAGTTTAGATTTATAATGATCTGTACTGCAATCTACTACCCAGTTGGATTTTAAATAGTGAAAGCCTAATGTTTAATTTCAGCTAAAGTGGGTCTCAGAATTGATGTGTTTGCATAAGAATAGGGAAGCCTCGTAACATGCACAGTATGTTATTGCAGAGGCGCTTGACCATAACTGGGATGCATTTAAGGAGGTAGACAGGAACTGGTCACATGTTGATGATAAATTTAAAAAGATAGATTAGTCTTTTCTTCTTTCAAAACAGCTAACTTTGGAAAAATAACACCCTACTTGGCTAGTGAAGCACTGTCAAGTTTATTATACATTAGATCTAACCTCCATATAGCTTTGCAGCCATACCGTTGACTCTTTGCCAGTCCTTAAAATACATTCTGTAAACTAAGATCTTGGTTGGCTGGGTTCCCCTTTTCCTCTCCATATTTGGGTGTTAGGAGATTTATTTAATTTCCCATGTGTTTCAAGGACTTGTAAGAATCACTTAAAAAAAAAAAAAAGGTTAAAAGAAATGGAAGTTTTCAGTGGAGTCTGTAACTGCATTAGCTTCATGAACAGCGATTCTTGCAAGCACTTGGCAGTCTGAAGACTTGTGCTTACCAAGAGGAGCTGTTGAAACAGACCCCTGGTGTGAGTATAAAGTGTGGCTAGCTTCCAGCTCTTGGAGAGCAAAGTGGTCGTATATTAGAAAGCTCTTGAAAGTTTTATAACAGATATTTCCTAATTCTCCCACATCCCTAGAGAGAGGGCAGCGCTCCCATACAACCTTGTAACAGAGTGTAGTCTGATCTCTCCAAGACTATTAAAATACCCTCTGTCCGTTTCCTGTATCTGTCATTTTGCTCCGGAAGATCACACATGTGAAGTCCAAGACAAAGATTGACAGGACCAGTCACCCTTAATGGCACTTCTGCGCCAGAGGGTCTGTTGTCTTTTGCTCCTGCAGATGTTGGCAGCCAGCTCCATCACCCAAGTTCTCCAGCAACATGTCAGTAGATTAAAAAGAATGGATCAAAGTTAGCACATGGACAAAATGTGCATTACCTTCCCCTTTGGGAGGGAGGCAGGACCCTAACACTAATGTAAACTGACAAACCTTGTGGGGCTCCTCGCTTGTCATTACCCTTTGAGTTCTCAGACCAGTTGGGCTATGCCTGTGACTGAAGGGGGACTCAACTATGGTGCAGATATATTCAATGACGTTGGTGCCACAGAGACCCTATGAGGGTCTGCTGGGAAAGGGGTAGGTTGTGTTCCTGCTAGGTTGTCCTATTGCTTATGAGAAATCCATGTTGTAGAGTTGGTTTGCAGCTTGAACTTCACACCTCACGTCTTCTGCAGTTGTCTTCCTCCTCGGTCCACCTGCTGGCATTAATTGTGATGGCAAGTGTTGTGCCTTTGATCTTCTGGCCATGGAGTAAATATGCTCTGACAGCTCAGCCTGTTGTGTTGTTGATGTTTGGATATCTCAACGTGGTGCTGAGGTAGGAAAGTGAAACGCTGATTATGCATTAAATCTAATGACGCTTGCTATATACCCTGGCTCACAAACAGGGAAGTCTCCTTGTGTGTCCTTCCTCTGTTCTTTGCCTTTGCTTTATATCATGATCATGCAAAATAACAGCACTAAGTGACTGGGGCCCTGATGTGCTGAACAGTATGCAGCCTAGTGCCAAAGTAGCTGCTTTATCCCTAGAATTTCATCTAAGTGTCAGCTAAGATACAAAAAGCAGGCAAGGGAGATGGGATCATCTCTCTCTCTCTCTCTCTCCTGGAATGACCTAACCAACTGAGCTAGAAAGAAGCAATTCCTGCCACAGTGCACTGTGCTGTGGATGGGCTGCTGTGTGTCCATAGAGCTGGTTTGGGCTCAGGCTGCCATCCCTCCTCCGCCCCTTCTCTAGGGGAGCTCAGGGTGGCTGGGCATTTATGTATCATGACTCCAGCAAGGGTTCTGCAAAACCTTCCACCTGGCTCTGGTTGGACTGCAGCAGGCCTGCTGGAACTTGTTGCGGGGAGAGGGCAACCTCCTCAGTCAGGTGTGTAATCAAGAAGACTTTACTGTAGAAAATCCGATGGTGTGGCATGGTCACTGGATGAAGTGAAAGATTTAACAGGCTATCTAAATATTGTGAAGCAGTTGTGAGGCCACCTAAGTAATCCAAACTGCTCTCCGTGGTGGAGGTAAATGAAGTATGAGTGCAACTCCAAAGTGCCTTTTTGAGGAGGGTCGGAAGGAGCTGCCTTTTGGCTTGTATTGTATTTGTATTTGTGTCTCCTGCTCTTTCTGTGTTTTGCTTTGCCTCCTTAATGTACTGCAGATGGAGGTTTGCCTTACTGTGATTTTTCTCAGCCTGGGAATCTTGTCCTTGAGTAGCGCATTGGTCCTAATCAAGGTTATCAGCAAAGTTTGCAGCTTCATGGGCTGGGGATAGGATGGGACATCTGATACTGGGCTTTGCAGGGTAGCGTGATCCCCAGGTGACAGTAGCCAAGGTTGGGGTGGCCGTGTGAACATCCGTAATCAGAGCGGGCCCTGTAGGTATCACTTTTAAGTTTTGGGTTATTCATTTGCTGCTATTGTTTGCCTTGTTGTGATAATTATCCAGCACAGCCACACTGAAAGAGCGAGTTGCTGAATTTGCCTGACCTAGTTACTCCCAAGCTACTTTCGTTACGTCACGTAACAGGTTGTGGCTTACAACCACTCCTGCCGTCTAGAGCGCCGTGCCCAGCAGCAGCAGGGGCCCCCTCGCCTGCAGCCTCTGCTCCCGGGTAAGCCCTGCGCGCTGCAAAGTTGCTGAGCTCTTTGCACTGCAGCGATCTGACTCTTGGTTTGTGCGGAAACCTTTGGCTGTCGGGACGCATCCTGCAGATACTGGATCGCTCGTCGGGAACTGCGGCGGCAGTGGGTAAGGGCACAGGAGCTGGTATTGCTTCTTTCACTTGTGCCGGGTCCACACCCAATTAATTGCCTGCCTTAGTCTGAGCGCTTTGTTTTATGCACTTGGTTCCTTCCTCTCTAATTGCACCCCTTACCTTTTCGGTAATCACAGGTAATTATATTCAATACTGGGGCAGTCTTGAGAGTATTCACTCAATGTGTGTAACGATGTTTGTGGGCATCTTTAGTTAACAGTAAAGTTTTAAAGGGGTTGATTTGAGAGAAGAAGGATTTTAATATCCTAAATCTCAAATTTTTGTTTAAAACAGTTTTGTTGTCAGTCTTTGGTGGATCTCCACAGTCTGTATCTGCATTGAGGAAATCATACCAGTTTTCACTTCTTGCCATGGCTCTAAAGAGTTAAAGATGACAGCTCTGGAATGTTGCTTTCTTGTATTTTTAATCTGCTTTAATCTGATTTTAAATATTTGCTTAGCACAGTTAATACTCATCTGACTATCTTCATTCTTGATCTGCATTTTCATCAGGGTTTCAGACTTTTATCTGTATGACAGTAAATTCTTGTGTTGATGCTGGATCTAATGAAGGTTCTCTATTGTAGTTATGATGAAGCCTTGTGGTTTTTATCACATTCTTAAGTCTATCTCTGGGTAGCAAAACACCTGAGGTATCATCTGAATTGGGGACCAAATTCTGCCCATGGGCACCAAAGGCAGTTGTTCTTCCTAGCTGCTGAGATATGGACATATTCCTGCTGTATAGTAATTGTCACTCACATTTGACATCTGCTACATCCTTTTATTATTCTGACGTTTTCAGTATGACACTGTTTTAATAAGCTAGTGGCCTTTTGGAAAGCCATATGAGGGGATGAATTTGTCTCGTTGGTTAAAATGATTGGTCCCTATGCAAACTCTAATTGAAAAATATCAGTTTCATCCCCTCCCTGGAGGTGCTCCCTCTGTTCTGCTTAAACTTATTTACATCTAAAATGTAGAAGATTCGGATTACATTAGCTGGATTACATCCATCTGCTTAACCTCTTGCTAGTGACCTTGTTCCCATTTGGGATAAATCTGGTAAAATAGTCCATCTTCATATTCAACACGTGGCCATGAGAGCATTCTGCTGAGCTGGCTCCCAGGGCCCCCTGCCTGCTTGCTGAAGCCTCTGCTTAAATTACCCTGGCAATTGCAGGCGCTGTAAATGAATCTTTTTTACAACCCATCTTCCCCATCTATTTTTGAAATTTAACCTTTTTGTTAAAGCTATGCTAAAACAGAAAACCTTGTTCACCAGCCTCAGGGGCGGAGGGATAGTTACAAAATCAAAACATTGTTTGAACGAGTGGAAAGAATTGTGGTCCTGCGCGCCTTTTTGAGTGGCACATATTTCTATATGGATTTGTGTCAAGTTGAAGGCTGTCCAAACTCCTTGACAACCCAGGGCTGTATTACATTATCGCAAGGGCCGATTGGGGGACCAGATGGCAAATAACGTTATACTGTGATGGAAAAGAATTGCAGGCTCAAAGGGAATTGTCCGAGAGACCGTCACTTGTGTAGCCTTAGCGTATGATGGATAAAGGCTGAACTGGGCTTTGGGAGCCCCTAATCCAAATCTGGTCTCTGCTACTTAACTACTGCATGACTTCGGGTCAGTCCCTTCGCCTCCCTGTGTTGGCCTTTTCTTCCTCGATTTTCAGCCCCGTAAAGGCAGGGGTTCTGCTGACTGTTTATCTTGTACAGAGCTTCCCCCCGAGCGGCCCCGGCTTCCGCCGCGGCCGTTACAGGGCGAAGCCTGGTCTGCCCTGCGCTGAGCGCCGCAGCAGCTCCGCGGGACTGCCCTGGAGGGGACCGCAGGCGCCCGCGCAAGAGCGCTTTCGGGTGCTGGTGTACGCCGGCTGCAGAGACGGTGCAGTAAAACAGTAATGATAACTTTAGAAAGTATTGGCTTCATGATACAGTAGGGTAGCTCATTTAAAACGCTGAACCTAATCCAGGGGTGTGTGTGTTGACATGAGGCCTTGGTGGCAGTGATGCATCTGGTGCGTCCTGTTCATCTCCTTTTCCTGCCCCAGTTTTACCTCTGGCTGTTGTGATACGTAATTTTGATTTGTAAGAAGATCCAGTCTAATATATGGGGATATTTATAACCACCCAGAAAGCGTTTTTCACAGAACTGACATTTGCAGAATTATGTTTGTGAATGCATGTGGGCATTTTGTACTCAGTGAGTTTCTGTCTTTTAGCATGAGCTCCTGCAGTGAAAAGAGACGGGGAGATTCCCCCGTAGAGACACCACCAATGTCTTGCTTGAAATAGGTCAGGCTAGGGAGCAGCGTTCTTCCCTATATGCTCCTAAATGCAGCTGCTGAGCAAAAGCAGCTGAAAGTGAGGACATGAGCACAGCAAAACCCTTGTCTGGGAAGCAAAGACTGAAACTTCATCACCTAAAAAAGGCAGTCCTCAGCAGTCCTGCTGTTCCACTCATTTGATGTCTCAATACCCTACGTGAAGTGCGTGGTGTGATCACTTTTAACATTCGTGGCAGTGCCGTAGAGCCCAGTAAAGTGACCAGAGTTTCTTAAAACTTGAAGAGCAGCTTCATAATTCCTATTGATAATCATTAATGGTTGTGACGTGCTTTGAAGATGAAAGGTGCGAAGATGCCTGCTTATTAAGCCTCAAACACTCCTGCAATGCCAGCAGCTGCTTTTGCTATAGGTCAGTAGAGACATGGGTGCTGGTTGCAAGGCAGCTTGCCCCAGGTACTGCCAAGATTTCCTTGGACCTGGCAACAAACAGAGGAGGCCTTTGATGTAAGGGTTGCGTTTGGATAGTTGCATCCCTCCTCCACCAAATTTGTTGTACACTTAAAAGGTGATGAGCCACATAGTTAATTCTGCCTTGGGGCAGGGAGATGGTCTTGATGAGCTTTTAAGGTCCCTCCTGGCCCTGTTTTCCGTGACTTTGTGGTCCAGGGACAGCTCTGCTAAAGGAGAGCCTGTCTTTCCGGCTAAGCAGAGGTTGCAGGGCGATGGCGTTTTCTCATGTTGGGATCTCTCTGTGCGAAAGTGCAGGAGCGTTGGCCCAGGGAGAGGGGTGCTGGGGTGCCTCCATTGCCCATAAGCTGCCCGTTGCCTCCATTAGCCTCAGAAGCTGTTTGAGCAGATGCATTTTAAGCTTAAAAAATAAAAAGGGCAGCTCAGAACTGCATTACAAAGACTAGCCTGACACAGACCTGGAAGTAACAAAGCGACTTAAAGTTGCACCTATGTGAAGAATTGCTCGGCTGCAACCGCTGTCTTTTTATCTTAAGCATCAACATTAAAGAGACTTGAAAGAAGGGAGAAATTGAAGCTATTTTTCTTTCCTAATTTGTGATGTGCCCCTCCTCTTCCTCCCCGCTAATAAAATATGTGTGTGAATGCTTAGGAGGCTGCTTCTGCATAGCTGCTGCCACACCTGTTGGGAAGGGGAAATTCCTTTAGTCTGCCCTTACGGAGGAGCCCGGGGGAGCGGCGGGCCTGGAATGCTTTATTATTGACAAAGCTGGCAAAAAACTTCCTTTCCATGAAAATTGAATTATTTGTTTGTTCACTTTTGAATTTAGTCTCTGTGGGCCAGACCTGCAGCTGTGGTAAATTAGCTCAGCTCCAGATGTGCCCTATATATTTTGATATGTCTTCTTCCTGTATCTGTGTGTAATTCTGTAGGAGCTTTTGGCATTGCCTCAGCTTTCAGTCTGCTTTGTCCTCCCGTTCAGCCAGCAGATCCTAGGTGACAGAAGGATGCGCTGGCATCTCGGTGACAGCAGACAGGCATCGTGTTCAGCGTCTTCACTTGTAGGCTGTCAACAAGAAAAAAACAAAACGCGTGAAAACTCACGGGACAGTTCCTGGGCTCGGTTATGCCCTTTGTATGTCGTTCACGGGGCGCGGGAGGGACGGGGCAGCTTTGGCAGCCTGGGAATGCAACTGTGAGTGTGTCTGCTTTGCTCTTCTGGTCTGACCGCTGATCCCAGCGTAGAGTGAAGGCTGGGATTGCTGCTCTCCAGAAACTGACTCTGGAAGATTGCATTTAAGATTACAAGCAGGAAAAAAAAGTCTGTGTGTGTAGTTTTGATATTTTAGCGTTTAGCATCAGCTGGACACAGTCAGAGTCGCTGGGTGCATAGTGCTTCCAGACATAACTGCAAGGCGCTCCGTTTTGGAGCGGGGTCAAGGAGGAGATTTTGGAGTTGGGGGGTCCTGCACGTTGCAGTAAAACTCAAGGGTACTTGCTAGCATCGAAGGCTGTAAAATCCTGGCTGTGTGGGGGAAAGGGAGATTAGTTATCCTAGCTTGGTGATGAATAAATATTATTTCTCTATAGCATCATGGGTGTGCGTAGCACCATCAAAACCAAACCGAGGTCCCTGTCCTGGGAGCTGGTGTGCTTTGAGCTGGAACTACCTGGAGTGCAGCGCTGCCTCCCTCGCTCATGGGGGGTTGTTTAGCATGTCTGGGGATTAGGCACCTGACCAGGCGCACGCAGTGAGGTGCGGTAAGGCCCCGCTTTGCACGGAAAACGCGCAGTGGCAAGGAGAGGGCGAACGGCAGGAGCGAGTGGAAGGGGTTGGTTTGGAGGGGAGGGGGACCGGCCTGTGTGCGCGTACCAAACGGCCGCCAAGGGGAGAGACACCGCACCGGGGCGGCGAGCGCGGCCCCGCGGGCGGCGCAAGCTGCGCGCGCCGGGCGGGCGCTCGGGGCGCCGCGTCCCGCCGGGCAGCGCAGTCCTGCGCCGGCGGCGGTCTCCAGCACCGGCAAAACCCCGAGCTGCGCCCGCTCGGCCGGATCCCCCCTCGCGGTGGTACGGTCGGGGCTGGCGGGCGGCCGGGCGGCGCGGGGATGGGCGTCGCTAACGCTCTGCTCTCCGCGCCCGCAGGGCCAGATCGAGGTGGGAAGCGAGACCGTCTTCAAGTTAGCAGCGCTGGTTTTACAGGTAAGGCCGCCTTTCCCGCGGCGCGCGGTCGCTTGCTCTAGCTCTGCAGCTTTGGCATGTGCAGCAGCTTGGCTTGCTTGTTAGTTTAGCTGGGTTTTGGTTTTCTGTTTTTTTTTCCCCCTCCTCTGTGAAGGCAAAACCACGTAGCAGCGTTTATAGACTCTGCAGATTAAAAAAAATAACAATAAATAAATTAAAAAAAAACCCAGCTCCCAGTATTGTAGCTCTTCTTTGGCTAGTGAGAGACATTTACGTTTGAGCAATTTCAGTTTGAAGGAGGGAAAGAAGGAGAAAAAAAACTCCTTAAGGGAAGTAATTAATTTCGGGAGGTTCCTCTTCGATTTCTCTCTTTAATTTTCTAATTTAAGTATGTTCTAGAGATTTGAGAGAAGGAAAAGAATTAGAATACTGTAGCTAAAATTTTCTATATTACCCCTGTGATTTTTTTCTTTCACAGCCTATAGTTTTGTTCCTCTATTATAATAAAATAGGTTATGTTATTTTTTCCTTTTATTAGTCTTTTTTTCCCCCTGTCCTTATATTTAAACTCTAGCTATTTACCAGTTGCTATGAAATTTCTGCTGTACATAAGGTGGTGTTCTGTACTCCTCCCACCCCAACTGCATTTTCACTGAGCAGATGCTCCAGCAAAGCTGCGGTGGTTTCATCTGCCTGGACTGTTCTCGTCTTGAGCAAACACAGTTCTCTCCCCTGCTGACCTGCTTGTAAAGCCAACCTTTCGCTGGATTTGCTTGACAGGGGAGAGAGTTGTATTTTGCTTCTGCTGCAGTAAAAGTGACGTTTGAGTTGGAATGTGGAAATTCGTCCCGGTTTTTGGAAGCTGTATTATTTATGGTGTGGGTGGTTAATCTACAGCTGGAAGCATCGGGGGCCAGGACCTGTCTCGAACGCGTGCACGCAGCCCCCGCGGGCCGCCCGAGCGTGACCGCAGCCAGGGCAGGCCGGGGAGCGGGAGCCGGGCAGGGAACAATGCTGGGAAAACTCTCTCGGACTCTTAAGGAGCTCGTGTTTTAACTCTGTCACTGTTTTTCAATTGTAGGAAGCTAAAGGGGACTATTCCAGGTAATAACGTTTTCCTTTCTAATGCTCGTGTGCTTGATGGATGTGTTTTCTTTAGTTTGCATTGTATTTCAAACAATCAGAAGAACGGGTGGGGGTAAGAGCCCGCCTGGAGCCGTAGGTGAAGAAAGTGAAATGCGCTGCCAGGCTGGATAAAATCTTCCCTGTCTGCTGGGTGAGTAATTCCCTTTGTGAGCAGGCTCTGAATGGAGGGGGGTTTCAAGTCCTCCTGGTTTGGTCACCCCCACCTTGCTATTTTTACGGGGACAGAGGCGCTGTGCCAACCCTGTCGCCCCAGAAAGCCCGTACTCTGCGCCGCCTCTCGGACCCGTTTCTGCATCCTTCCTAGCGCTGGTGCATGCGGAGGGCTGGAGCCAGCAGTGCCAGACACTCGTGAGCTGCTTTCTTAACTTTCCCCACGCTTGACCCACCAGTTGCTTTGTAGCTGGCGTGCGACCTGCGGTTGCTGGCGTTTAGCTACCTGAAGCTCCGTAACCAGCCCGTGCTGGTGCTCGGAAATCACATGCTGCGTGTTGGGCTCCATGCGCTGATTATGGGAATGAGCCGGGCTGGGGACGAGGGGGAAAGAGCTCACTTTGATTAGGAACAGCTCACTAAGCAAATAGAAATTCAGAAGGTCAGCTTTGGTCATGTTAATATTTTACTACTTGCTGCGTTTCTGTGGAGGAAGAGTGATGTCTTTACACTTTGGCTACAACAGCTTTCAAGAAACGTGCTTTGAAAACGCTCAGGAAAGAGCTACCTGCACGCAGGCAGTGAATAACGGTTGCAGCTAACTGCCAAAACCAGCAGCAGTGACATACTCTGTTTTCCATTCAGCGCAGAGTTGTCAAGTAAGTGCCAGTTCCTCTTCCAAGAGCTCTTCTCCAAATCCCAGTCTTTCCTCTGTGGGAGGATGCACTTTGGGAAGTCAACCACAAAGCTCCCTTTGCTTTTCTTGGTGGCTGTCAGGGAGGAAAGGTTTCAGATGCAGCTAAGGTTGGTTGGACCAACTGGCTGTATAGATGTTTTCTATCCTATTCACACTGTAGAACTGCTTTGTGACCCAGAGGCTATTGCTTATAGCTACGACGTGCTGCACTTTTCTCCAGAAGGTCTGGTAGTCTTGCCTGATTTCACAGTGACTCCATAAGCTTCACTCAGTTTATGGACAGTTAGCCACAGACCTCAAATTACTGCAGTTTGCTTGACAAGAAGCAATTTGTTAAGCTGCAGCAACTGGCAGCTTGTGCTCTCTTAGCCTGGTACAAATTCTTAAGAGATGAGGTTAAGGTTAAACTACCTTTGTGGTTTAAACCTCCCTCGTGGTTTAAACTTAACATTAACTCCTTATCATTTACAATAAATAGGGTTTTAAGTATTGTTTCACATGTACAAGATCTGTGTACGTGGTTATTTTGCATGCCTCAGCTGACAAGTTGCAAGGAGTAGGTTGCTTGTGATTAGCTTCCCAAGTATTTAAAAAGAACTGGAGGGAAGAATGCTATGCTGCAAAATTGACTTCCTTCCCCAAGTGCTTCTCTTCCCCTAACAGTTGCCTTTTGCAGCAGAGCATAGCTGCAACAATTGGTTCCTGCAGGAGCCGGGATATTACACCTCCGTATCAAATGAGCACGGCCAGCTGCTCTGGACAGAGAGGAGTGCACCAGAAACGAGGGAATTAGGTTTTACATATCACATGAGGTTCTTTGGACCACTAGTGATAAAGCAACCAGCTTAATTGCAGCCCTATCTTGCAGAGATACTGCATGGCTAGTCTCCCCTGCCAAACTCACCCCCGATAAGAGTATATTCTCAAAAGGATCCTGTTGTTTATACAGCGTAGCTGTCTCCATATGTGGTGTCTTGGTTTTGGTGTCTTCACTATGCACTACCGTTTGGAAATACCATTTTGAATCACCTTCTGAAATGTGGCTGTTGCGCCATTACTGCTTACGCGAGAACACGTTTGTTAACTCTTGATATAGGATTAGGACTGAATGAACTCCCAGTAAACACAGGAATTGCCTGAAGTCCTAGAGATTAGGACTGCAAGTTAAAAATGGGCCAGTCCGGACAAAGCTGACAATTTCTGCGTAGTCTGTTTTTTCATGGATCTAGCAGGGAGCTTTTCTGGGGAGCACATCCTGCAAATTGGTCATTTTGTGGTCAGTGGTGCAGAGCCACTGATGACTTCAGGGGGGTATGCACAGCTCAGTACCAGGATATGGACAGTTTAAAATCCTGCAGCTGTGGTAACCCCTCGCCCCAATCCACTGTTCAAATTTTCAGAGAGCACCTCAGTGGAAAAGAGCAGTAATCTTCCCAGAAACACCCATCCTTATCCAGTGGTGAGTGGGTGAGCACATTCTTCTGAAATCTGTTTATTTTCAGTGAGCAAACCTGACATATGGACTGTTGGAAAAAGTAAAAACTTCTTATTTCTATGCCGCAGGGGTCAGGCTGGAGAGACTTTGCAGTCTGGTAGTACCCACAGCACGAGAACGTGAAGACCTCGGGGGTTTGGCCTCCGCAGGTGAAAGCCAGTAGGACCACGGGGGCCTGGCCGGGGGTGTTAGGACAAGGGCATGCTCCTTATGCAGCAAGAGGATTTACGCAAGTGAGATAAAACACCTAAATCCCACTTTGAAACTTGATAGATGCTTAAGTGCATACTTGAGAATGATATCCGCAGTGTGTTTATTGTTCTGCACTGGTTCCTAAAATGCAATCTAAAATTACTGCTGGCCACAAGAAGAATTATTAGCAAAGACGGCCACGCACTGCGGCAGCGCATCCGTCGCAGACGGTCCGGTTCCTTTTCCTGTTTACTGAGCCGGCGATCCTGGCCGAGGGGCTTTATACCACAGAGGTGATGGAGAGGTCTGCAAGAGCGTGCCGCAGCAGCGCCCCGCGAGACGTTCGTCGGCCCCGTGTGTGCCGGGCGGCGTTAGGGCTGGTGAGGGCAGTGGGTTTCCTCCAGACGGTTTCACAGAGGTTCACAGAAAGTCTGTCTGAGGTGCTGCAAGCTGTGGCCCTCTGCCTTCGTGTGAAACGGCTCAGCACGTTTTGCTCGAGAAGAGGGAAGTGATGTTTTGCTCGTGTTTGCTTTCCGCAGCTGATCGGTGACTTTCAGCTGATGGGCTGCCTCGTCTGAAGCCGAGTTCCTATCGGTCTTCCCCAGCCCCTGCAAAACAACTCCCGAGCAAAATAGGAGTCGTTAATAGTAGCGTAGTTTTGAAGTTATGTATTCCGTAAATGAACTAATGCAGCATCACACTTCTAAACTAAACAGAAAAAGCTGCAATCGTAGCTAAATTGTTGACTTCTAAAACTCTCTGAAGGACTTTAAAGATTCATTTGATTCAAGTTGCAGCTTCTGGAATGGTCTAATTTCTGAAAAAAAAGAGTGCAATCTATTTAAGACAATCATTTCATTTTCGAGAAACCTAATATCTTGACAGGTAAGCAAAATAGGAGTTCAGTTTGGTAATTATTCATAATATAAACAGGCGATGTATAATTTCTTGCTTCCTTGAAAAATAAATGGTTTAACTGTATTTAGTCTATGGACTAAGCGTCTACCACAGTGAAATACTGTGCAGGGGTAAACAGTAATATTTTGCTTTGTAGCTTGATGAAAGAGATGGTATGTCACTGTCATGAAGATGGGCAGTCCTAAATCTTGTGCTTCTAGCATTAGAAAAAAACAGATTAGGTACATGGATTATACCAGGAAAGTAACTTTGTTTTTAAGTTTATTTTCTGACTGACAATCTTGGATCATATTTTCCCCAGTAACGTATCCCGCACTGAAACTCAGCCGTGATCCCTGAAAGTTAATTAAATTGCTGGAGGAGGGCTTCCATTTCTTTAAATCGCTGACACATTGGATTTTGATTCTAGCCTGTGGGCTGCAAAGATAACTCCCGACTGGTATAACATAACACAGACAAAATAATGAATTCCTGGTAGCTGACACATATGAGAGACGGGGGTTTATCATTACAAGAGTGATAAGAGTTTGTAAGAGGAAACTGTCTATGTGAAAGATACCCTTGCAAACTGCAGCTAGAGGGTAATTGGTTCAGGAGCTTCCAAATTTACAAACTTTACTTGGGGCGGGGGGGGGGGGGGGGAATAATTGCTCGGACTAGCTGTAGAGAGTTAATATCAGCTATTCGCTCCTAATTAAGAGCGTGAACGCTCCAGTATTAGACTTTCCGTAGCATTTACTTGGCAAGATAATTATTTTGTCAGACAAATTGGAGAATCACTTGGCAGAAGCGAACGTGTAAACCGCAACATAGGCAATGCTACAAAATGAGCTCCTTAAAAGAAGTCGGTCATCATCTGATATCAGAGCACCTGCAAGCTGTGCTGCTTACCCAAAGACTAACCTAGCTTCCAGCTCAGGGCACCCCTGAGAAGCAAGCCCAGCCCGCTTTGGGGCATCTCACTAGGTCCATACAACCAGAACTCCAAGTGTGGCCACCTCCAGGACGTGGACAGATCACAAATGTGTTTTTGGAACAAATCTCCCAGTTGTTCCTCTTTGCCCCTTTGGTTCACATCCTGGCGTGGCCTCTGAGGGTGCAGGCAGGGCTCGTGGGTGATGCACGAGAGCTGATGACCACTATACGATTCACGATGTCCACCTGGTGCCTGTCATAGGCACCAGCTCAGTTTAGATTTTGTTCTTCCTTTCAAAGTAAGTGCATATTTAAATGTTTATGCAATGGTATTTGCAGAGACTTTCTCCAAGATAATCCGCTGTGCCCTGCAGATTCTGCTTGTAGAGCTTGTAAATCAGTGTTAGGCATTTGAGCATTGTGGCTGCACTCACTTCGCTGAACTGCCTCTTGTTTGTTGAGTGAGTCATTGTGTATTTTGCCTTTCAGGTGCAACTCTCTGCACACTTTCTCTTTAAATACTTTGCTAGGCACTTGCTCATGAACCATTAACTCTGTCTCGATTAAACCCAGCTATGTGCTTTCCTAAACTCACTCCTTTGCAATAAATAACTAATTTGAAACAAGATCAGTGTAGACTTATTAACCAGTGTGTGTGAGGAGGGAGTATTTCCTGGTGTTTTGGTTTTCAGTAAAAAGCTGAAAATCATTGTGTAAATCAGGTGCAATTACAAAAACTATTTAATCAAGGCCCCGATTTTCTGCTAAACTTAGTAGGCCCTCTTCTACACCCACTGTGTGACTTGTAGATCAGTGCGTTGCAGGACAGAACAAAGCACATATCGTCTCTGTGATGATGTCACCTTAGTATTTTTACTGTTTCCTCTTTTAAAGCAGTCCTGTAAGGGCTCCCAGGGAATTTGTATAGTATACGTACTGTGCAGCAGATGAATCAGCCCGAATTCGGTGGGAACACGGTGAATAAATGAACAAAGAATTAGATGAAGAAAAAAAAAGGATGCTTTGAGTAAGTTAATAATCTGATGTCATGGGATTTACTATGTGCATGTGATAGTGTAACTTTAGTATTTAGTCTAACTGTAATTATGACAGCAAGTAACACATGTTTTTAAGGGGTTTCAGATGCACAGTGTAAGTACAAGGTGCTGCAGGGCCAGCAAAAGGAGTCATTGTGCTTTGTCATAGGTAAATATCTCCCAACTGTACTTTCTTTTTTTTAATCTTGCTTTTTTTCTTCTTTTTTTCCCCCCTCTCTTTAAGGCACTTGTAACTCAAACAAGCAGTACTATAGTGGGTACAAGCCAGCCACCTGGGGAGGAATTTTTTGTGTGCTCTGTCACTGACACAGAGCTCTGCATCCAAAGTAGACAAGAGAAGAGGCAATTATGGAGCCAGAAAATTCATAAATGACACGAGCTTTCTCCCCGTGCACAGATTTGCTGCTGTTGTAGCTATTAGTAGCCATTTGAGTAGCGTTCAGGCTGCATGGGTAGAAGATACCTTCCCCCTTAGAAATTCCCTCAAAATACAGATTCAACATTTAAGTATACTGCCTCTTCCAGTTGTAAAATGAGATTTCACTGCTTGCGAGTGATACTGTGTTCACCTCAGCTCTGATAAATGCCTTGAGAGCAGCGTCAGTCCTACAGACCACTGCTCCAGGCGTGCGCCATAGGCACAGGGCAGGAATTTGGTCTCTGGTCCAACTCAAAGCACCATACTCATTTAAAAAAGAAGGGAAGTTCTCTCTGATTTTCCTCACCTTGGGGTGGTTGGGACCTGTCATGCAGCGTGTGTTTTGTGCTGTGGGGAAATGGGATGACAGTTTTTCAGCCTCTGCTTTTCCTTTTGTAGAGTTGTCAGGCCTTTATCGTTATTCAGATACTTTATTTTTCTTGCGGTTGCATGTGTCTTTGTATCAGCATAGAGGACTATGATAACAAGCTCTAAACTTTGCCGCTGCGCTCAGACGTACTAAAGAACCACGACTAATATGGCTAATCTGACTTTTGTGTGAACAGGAAGAAAGCGTGAATGTTAGAAATAACAGTCTGTTGTTCCGAGGAAGAGTTTGGGATCCTTCAAGCGTGTATCAGCTGTGAATAGGCATCTTTGGCTTTACAGTAAATCCTCAGGTAAAGCAGAGCCAATCTGCTTCCTGTCTGGTCTGATGGTGAAATATTGCTAACACGTACTATCAGTGTGTCTGAGCAGCTTTGCCAACGTGGATATACTGCAGTAGATCCATGAGACTGGTAGCTGTCTGCCAAGACTAACTGAGAACTTAGGGCAAGGGAATTTGTCCAGGGCTACAGAAATTTGGTGACTTGAAGCCAGCTGCTTTCTCAGCACTCCACTCCTAGTTGCAGAGGGGAAGCACGCTGCCTTGCCTGCCGAGAGTAGCTCTGGAAGCACCTTGGTCTCACCTGTCCTTCCCTGCCTCTGAGGATGGAGAGGTGTATTGATGCAGCTGACACTAGAAATGTTGCTTTCCCTGGTGTGCTCTTGGCCAATCTTCCAAGTATCAACAAGCAGAGTCACAAAAGTCCCGTGAGACCGGTAGGCACTTGCCACTCTTCTGGAAAGCGTGACAGGGCTCAGGAGGTTGAGATATTCATCTAGAACTGATTGGAACGAGGCTGGAGCTGGAAGTCAGCCCTCCAGGTCCGTGGCTGTGATCCAGCCTGGGCTAACTCTGGGGAATTGTTTGCCAGCCCAGCTATGTTTTATGTTTGAGAGCCCCTCTCAAGCTATAAAGCTAAAACAGTTGTTCCAGCACAGCGTAGAAATCCCTGAGCTAGTTCTGCACCTGCAGCATAGACGTGTGCTGCAAGCTTAAAACGGTCACCTCCCGGGTGCCATTGAGCAAACCAGCTGCCACTTTTATCGTGTTCTTTCCCACATTGCGGGGTTTGACAGCCTCTTAGAAACGCTCCTTCAGATACCTTTCTGAGCAGTCTGCTCATGTCTGGTATTCAAGTGGCAAACCTTGGAGTTGTCCCCCAGATGAAGCTCCCCGCTGACCACGAGTTTAAGGATCAGCTCTGGCACGTCCGGCAGGCCTCCAGCCCTGGCGGAGCAATCGGGAGTGCCCTGGACGTTGCCTTTCCGGATGCTGGTCTTCCTTCAATAGGAAAAAAATTTCCTCGAGTGTGCCAGCAGACCATGAACTGAAAGGTTGGGAAATGATGGGGAACGTCTGGTGTTTGTCACAAAAGAGGATTTGTCAGCGAGTGTATTTCATAATCCGACTGCCAAGAGCCTGCTGCTCTGATTTGCTCAAAAGCTTCTAAATCAATCCGCTTTCTCCTTCCTTACCTTCCTCACTCTTTCTTCCCCCCTTTTTTCCCTTGCACTTTTAACCCCACTCTTTTTTTTTCTCCTCTACTGCTTTGCTGCTTCCTCCTGACACCTGCTTCTTGTAGGACCTTTAAGGGCTAGACCAGCCTCTGAGTGAGTGCAAAAGGCAACTGCTCTGCCCTTCCATTTTTTAAAAAAAGACAAAACCGACAAAAAAAACCCTACAGGAATGCACTTGCTGCTGGAGTCCAGCTGCAATGTGACAGTCTGTTGCTGCCTCTTGACATGTTTGCAGACAAACAGGAGCAAGAGTGATGTTACTGAGTCTGATCAGTTTAGAACCAGGTAGGGATGTAGGTGGCAACCTAGGATGGTCTCACGCACTTACAGCATCGTTTGTAATGCCACAGCGAGCGAGTTCAGTGGTGGTTCACAAGAATCAGGGCTGATGCTGGCATCTTCTGAGCACCCTGACCAGCCCTCTGAGAAACTAGACAGTTGGATTTCAAGTAGTTAATTTGATGTGCTGTTTTTATTTTATTTATTTATTTATTGCCCATGCTAAACATCTGTAACTGAATAAGACAGATTTTAATGGAGAAATTTTGTAGCCTCTTTTTATGATGTGTGATCATGCTATATTGTTCTTTAGATGTGAAGCTCCATATTCCTTTCATATCTCAGATATGATTCTCGAAAGTGATGGTTGATTTGTGTTGTCCGTGAAATACCTTTCAGGGTAACTTGAGAGGTTGGTCAATATTTTCTAAAGATAAGGCTGCTCTAAATTTTGCTTGTTGTATGCCTAAAATCATTACACAGATAAACTGTGAATATAGAATGGTTGCATTCAGAAAGACCCAGTAATAACTTAATCTAATGATTACACAACAACATAAAAACAAGCCCTTGTGTGCAGACAAGAAGCTTTGAGAGTACAGGAAAATCACTATACAGTGAACTTTCCCCAGTGATAAAATCCCACCTTGTAAAATGTTGCTAAAACATTTCAGCAATGATGGACACACCTACCATCGCTTCAGTTGGATACAAGTTGTCTAAGTCCTGTCCTTACCAAGTAGTTAATATTTACAAAGATGTGGGGTGATAAGCTTTTATGCTGTAGTCGCACATATTGCTTTTGCTGCTCCGGGTGTGTCTGTTGCTCTTCATGTTTTATGCTAACCTCGTTAACCACATCTTACTGCATCGAAGTCTTACCTTGAGTTACTGCATTAGCAACGAGCATAAGCTGTTTTTTGACATAATGGGTGCAAGGAAGAGCCTGGGCATCATTACAGATGGCTCCAATTAGCACAGTTCTGTCACATCTGTAAATCTGACTAGCAGGAGTGTTGTGTTGTGAATTACGAGCAGTGAAGATACACTTTCTGGAAATACAAATATGTAAGGCTTTGGGAGTTTTTGGTTTTTTATTTTAAGTAATGTCCTTTAGGGAGATCATGCCATTATTGTCTGGGTTCCTTCACAGATTTCTGGTCAGTTTTTTAGTAAGAAAGCTTCATTAGAGCATCCGTGGGTTATAAGAAGCATGTAGGATTGGTACTAGTTTGCTGCTAGAGCTGGTAGTTTGCGAGAATTTCTATTCATAGTGTAGTATATGGTTAAATATTGCTATTTTTTTTAAAGACAAACTGCCCTTCAGTCTCTGTGTATTAGGTCCCTCTGGGACCTATGAGCAGGGCATTGTGGCTGAGGACATCATCTTGCCCTAGATTTGTTCAGATTGTGACAGAAAATTAAATATAGGTAGTACCAAGAATGCAAGCTAAAATTCAATGTGAGCAGGAGCTGAAGTAGATTTTCATTTATTTTACCCAAATCAATTCAAGTTCTGCCAAATATCTACTGGGGAGAAAAGTCCCGTGTAAAAGGGTGGAAGGGAAAGGAAAGGGTCTGTGTGCTCTCATTCTTTAGTTTTCTCCGTAGTGGAAAAATACTTCAGATGAGTGTTTTCTTATATTCTCCTCCTGGGAAGTAAACAAAACTTTTGCCAAAAATATTCAGTCCTGTTGACTCTGGGCAGTTTAAGTTTATGTGTTGGAAGTATGCCAGGAATCAACAGTCGAGAAGCCCCTCTGTACTAGAGGTCAGATCAAATGCAAGTGGGCCTCTCCATCCTGACAGCTGAAGTGTACTTCTGCTCTAATGAAAACAGGCTTTTATTCTCATGAACCTACCAAACGCAGCATGTGTGGGTTTGGTTGGTAGATAGCAGAGACATAGCACAGGCAGCGGAGTGTCTTGGGAAGGGGGCATCTGCCTTGTGTTTATGTATCGTCCTGCGGTCACTGTGAAACCAAACAGGAACAGGTCATAATTCAAAGCGTTACTGCTGCTATCTGGACTTGTCACCTCTGGGGGAGAACTGAGTCTGTGAGGGCTTGGGAAGGTGATCCGAAGGGTCAAGGGAAGAACATGCTCTTTCTCCTCGGTGTAGATAAAGTGATAATGAACTCTGAAGGAGGAAGAGGACCGTTTGATGCTTTTATTGTCTGTAAAGCTGTGAATCATCCCAAATGCTAATCATCAGGCTCATGATCAAAAGATCTGTGCTGCTGAGGGCTAGATTGTTCTGTTTAGCAGAAGGTGTTCAGCATACAAGGAGCTATGACCTGTTTCTCCCAGGTCTTTTACAAAACTTCTCTAAGTTTTTGTCATGCAAAATCTTATGATTACACAGGAGAAAATAAAATTCTCATATGGCCAAGAGAGACTTTCAGACCCTGCATATAATCGCCCATCTTGATAGGGAGCAATGTTTCCTCCGGTACGGAGTAGCAGGTTGACAGGACGAGATGATGCGTTTGGATGGCAGGATATGGGATTAGGTTCCTTTGCCTTATGAAGGAAATGCGTCCTCTGCTATTAGAGGTAGCTGGACGGGTGATTAGGTTGGCAGAAGAACTGAGAAGGTCCGGCTCTGCTGTAAGTCGTCGCAGCTCTGTGGACTCTGCTGGTTAAAGAGCTGCCCCAGAACCTGTTGTTCTAGGTCAGTGCTTCAACTCCACAAGAGGCTGGCAGCAAACCTGCGTCCTTTGAAAGACGTTAGAGGGATTGACTTGCAGTCATGGCACAGGAGTGACTGCTGTCCTTAGTGCCTAGATGTGACAAATCGGAGCCCACGAGTCTGCCCAGGGAAGCAGGTGAGCTGGTGCCTGGAGCCAATGATAGACAATTCCATAGTGATGAATTATTTCTTCGGTAATCACCACACAGATTTAACTAGCACCCTTATTTTGATGTTTGAGGATAAAATAGCTCGCTGCTCGGCCACATCTGGAGGTGAGAGGCCTAACAACAAAGTGGGAAGCCAGCTGTGTGTAGTAGGGCCGACATTTTCTAATGTAACTACAGGAGATGACTGAAATGTTAGCCTCAGCTGTCTGAAAGGCCTGCTGGATGGCAGGAGACCATGGATCATGTAAACTATGGCACTTAATGCATGGTGGGAAGCAGGGTTTGCTGCTAGGGTTTGTTGCATTTCTGCATCATCTCCATGCTGGGGGGTTACTGACCCTGTAATGTGGCTGGCAAAGAGAAGCTTGTGCTCTCTCCACCTCAGCTGCTGCAGTGAGAGCTCTGGGGTCACCATCTCACCTTGGCTACAGTGGTAGGCTGTGGGTGGGGTTGGGGGAGAGGACAGCCTCGAGGGGCACACGTGGTCCCGCCTGCTAGCCGTGTGGGCAGAGGGAGAGCAGGCTGCATCTGCCAGAGCCCAGCTCACGTGTCCTGGCATCAGGCCTCTTTGTGGTGCTTCAGCCCGTGCTTGGGCGTTGTGTTGTTCGTTGGCAGTGAGGTTTCTACATAGCGATTCAGAGAGCAGCTATTAAACTTCTGATTGGGCGTGTTGTGGGTTTGGAGTCCGTATTTAGAGAAATGGCCCTTTTGTTTGATAGAAATGAGGCTTTTTGTTATTGCTTCCTTCCAAAACCTTTTTCTTTATTCCCTATATTTCCCTGCCAACCCTGATCATTAAAGCAGCCGTTGCAGTTATGCATCACGCTTAAAAATAGGAGGAATCTTTCATTTTAATAATGAATTATTCTGTGATTTGCTAGTTGAAATGGAAGGGACCTCATGAGGTGTCTAGTTCAACCTCCTGCCTCGAGCAGGCTCAGCCGTGAGATCAGACCAGGGCTCAGGACTTTGGGTTTTGTTTTGTTGGACTCTGGTTCCTGAGGCCTCAGGAGGGGCATACTCAGTCTGCGTTTTCCTGCTTCCTTACAAAACCCTGGTAATCTACCTTTTCGCTGGAGGCTGAAATGTCATACAGCCTTTTCATTCCATCAGCAGGCTTTCAAGGGGGCGAATAAAAACCCCTCAGCTTTTGTGAGCGCTGACAGTATTGAGAGTCAAAAGGAGAGATCCTGATTTTCTACCCAGCTGTCCCCGGTTGTGGCAGTTGGGCGCTGGCCAACTCACAGAGAAGTGCGTATTCCTGGCAGAGGAGAGCTGGCATTGCAAAGCTCAGGGACAACAGCTAGTCCTTGCTAATTGACCCCCTCCTTGGCAACTTCATCAAAGACATTAAAGAATAAATAGGCTGTTGATTGAACTGTTTCCTCGTCCCCAGAGGTGGTCCCTCTTAGTCAGGGTTGAGGCATATTGTCGGGCTTGAGGGAAGAGGCTTGGAGAGCTATTAGCCCGTGCTCTCAGAACGAAGAAAGAGCTTTAATTTACTGTGCCGTCCGTGTGACATCTGCCGCAAGCGCCCAGCGTAGCACCCGGATGGAAGTGGTTCAGTGCTCCTCCGTTGCCGCCTCCATCTGCAACAACTATCTACCCTTGCCTCGCAGAGTTTTATGCT
Organism: Rhea pennata; assembly: GCF_028389875.1. Taxonomy (NCBI): domain Eukaryota; kingdom Metazoa; phylum Chordata; class Aves; order Rheiformes; family Rheidae; genus Rhea; species Rhea pennata. The sequence continues at coordinate 6,289,732 of NC_084674.1, forward strand.
GCGATCTACCCTGCTGATGCACAAGGTGCTCGGGCCAAGGCACTTTTGAGGGAAGAGTGGGAAGGTAACTCAGAGGAAATCTGCAGTGGTGGATTCTCATCGAAACGGAGCTTCGGAGCAGGAAAACACCTTCAAGGAAAGCCCGGATTCAGAAGCCAGGGCAGATGTTAATAGAGCTGATGCATTCTTCACCTAGAAAAGTCATGTTGGTGCTTGTTCCCGCTACTGCGAAGGCATGCAGAAATCCTACAGAAATGAGGCGTGCAAGTTTCAGCTGGTTCATTAATGAAGTATATAAAGAGAAAGTATTAACCATTTTGTTGATGCCTATAAATAGCTTCCTTAAATATTTTGCTAATCTTGAGACAAATTTGCATACTTTAATGATTTTATTTTTTTCCTTTTTTTTTTTTTTTTTTGGTTCCAGACTGGGTCCAGAGTCCAAAACATTTGAACTTTCTGTAGAATGAGAAGTCCAGGAAAACTTTTACCTCAAAGTAGCTTAACTGATCTACTTTGTTTTCAATCAGATCTGTGTTTAATCTCTAGCAAATACTGCACTGCTTCACAAAATTCGTTGTGTGGCGGGAAGGATTTTGACTAATGATAGAGCAAAGGTAATCATACAAGCCTTGCCTTTGGGCAAAGACTTCCTTTCTGCAACTCTTCAGGGCTTGCTCTATACTCAGCAAATAGAGTGAGTCTGTGTAAAATAAATATTGATACAGTGGTCTTGCTGCCCTCATAGTCATGTGTCTCTGTAATGAGTTACAACATCAGTCCACATCACTGTCATGTGAGAGGACCTGTAGTGTTATGTTGCTATGACAGCCAGATATGGGGTAATGTAACGTGTTCTTGTGTAGCAAATACCTAACAGCGCTTTCCTTTTATTGAAACTGGTGATCACATGTATGATTCACTACCAGTAACTCTGTGTCATTTTCGGTTTTAGTGATGAAAACACTAGAAAAGACTTGAAGACACTGCCAGTCTTTCCTACCAAAACACTGCAGGAACATCCATCACTTGCTTACTGGTGAGCTGTTATCTTTCAAATGTAAACCTTTGCTATAGATGATAATGGCAAGTTCAGTTTTTAAGAGTTTTGAAAAATGCTTTAAAAGTTTTCAGCCTATATGGTATAGGATGTAGACTTAATTGCTCACTTTCAAATGTTTCCAACTTGTAGAAGGTTATAGGTGACACCCAGGTCCAATGTAAATCCATTCTGAAAGTTCGGTCAGATGAAATTGGTGGGTAAGAAATTTCTGGATCAGAATTAGTGGATACTGTTCAATGGAAAGAGCCAAAATCTAAACTCCAGCCATGTCTAGAGTTTTGTAAAGAGCACTTTTCAGCTATCAGACAGTATAGTCTCTGAAGCAGAGGCAGGTCCAGTTTTGTGGCTTACATCTGCTGTAAAACACTCAACATTTGGGATGAATCAGCAATATTGTTTTCTTGTACTTGGTAGCCCTTTGTACAAGTTCAACTCCCTCATTTGTTTCATTTCTAGGCTTGGTATATTTTTGATATATTGTATTTTTAAGTATGCTAGTACTTATGCTTTGCTTTTTCAAATCAAATGCTGTTGTTTTTTCCTTTGTTTTCAAGTATCTGACAATAAATGCATATTTTATTTCACATTCCAGTAGAATAGTTGAAGGGGAAAAACATGAAGAAGTCATTGCTGATGAATCTGTAGTTCTTCATCTATGAAATGTCTGAGGGGAAAAAGTACACTAGAATGAAAGCATTTCTGTTTCAACTTCTGTCTTACGTATTGCAGCACAGTATTAGCTGTCTTTTGAAGTCTTGGTTCTTTAGAACCTGAAAATGAGTTTATACAATTAGTACCATTATCCTGCAGCAGCATCTGCAGGAAAGCAGGCTGCTCTAAAATGGTTAATTAGACTCTGGAAAGCTGTGTGCTATGCTGAGGATTAGACAGGTCCATTCTGCTTAATGAAGGGTGGGAAACAAATCGTTAAGAAACAGAATGTAAACTGAGTGAGAAATGTACAGGGAGACACTTTCATGCAGGCTGAGTAGGCATCTGAATTTCAACAAATGCCGTTGCGTACGGGAAAAGACCCTGCGCCTCTAAATTGTTTTTTGTGCTTGTTTTGCAGTGAGGATAGAGTAATTGAACATTATACACAAATTAAAGGTCTGACCAGAGGACAAGCCATTGTTCAGTGAGTATAGTGCTTATTAATATATGCAAATAGTATTATTACTTTTGTTTCTTTTCACTGAGAAGTGGTAACGTGTGCTGTTTTGGTGGTTATTACTTGTGAACTCTACCACTTGTATCTGTAGGACTTTTTTTCACTGAGTTGCATTTTAAAGTTAAATTAGTTCAGATTTCACATTTCCTAGATTTTCAGTTAAGGTAATATCTCCTCATTCAAAATACCTCAGATTTAAGAGAAATAATTAGAGCCTTACTGTATTGGAGGAGTCTTCTTCATACCTGCTTGCTAGCTGTTAATTTTCTCCCTGAACAATAAGGGTATAAGTTAAGTTCTGAAAGGAAAACAAATGCATCACTTTTATAAAGTTCAGAAATTGGTTTCCATGAGATAAAGGTCTTCCAGGATGCATATAGAGCCCATGGAGGATTTTTTTTTAATTTATTATTATTTTATTTGTTGTATTGTACTTCCTACAGGCATCTGCAGTGTGATGTTAGAAACGAAGAAGTTTGAGGTTGTTTGGTATAGACAGCATTGTTTCATATAGACAGCTTACAGTTTTTCTCTTGTAGTTCAGTGACTGCACTTCTCTGTGTAATTCAGAGACTTCTTTCAATGACAGCGGAGAATAAATTATCTGTTCAGTGGTTCACTGAATTGTCTCATGAGACAATTGTACAACTGCACAAACCATTTCATTTGGACAGTATCCATTTTAACGAAAGTACCATAATGAAATAGCTACAGGCAGGTCCTTCCCTCCAGTGTTTTCTAGAAGGCTCATGTGTACAGAAGTTTTACTCTCAGTTCTCTGAACTTCTGATAAGAGAATTGTAGATCATAGATCATAAAATTGAATGTTTTGTTATATGAGAAATTTTCCATTCACTTCATTTGGGCCAGAATGTCACATGTTTCCCTAGGCCTGGATGCTAAGATTTTTCTGAAAATGTGTCTTTAAATCATTAAGTCATTGAAAATATGCAAATGATAAATTACTTGACTCACATGTGTGAAAAAAAATATGTTAATAGATATTATTCCTTCCAGAGAAACTCATCTGATACACTGTAAATCTGTCTACAGGTACATGAAAGTGGTAGAAGCTTTGCCAACATATGGAGTCCATTACTATGGAGTAAAGGTTAGTTAATGTCCATAGATAATGTGATTGCTTAGCTTATTCCATGTGATTACATTCCTAAAGGAGCAATTTGATGATTCAGTACCCATCTATCAGCATTAAGCCCCATGTTTTTCAGGCTCTATGCTTTTTTTCTCCCCTTCAGTCATCTTTGAAACTTTTTCAGAAAGCAGCAAAGCATTATGTGCTACAGATGACAGAAAGGAAGCTTTGTTAAAACCTTCTGTATTCCTATCAGGAGCTAAATTCCTATCAACTTAATTAAACTGGATATCACTTCTAGATTTTAAGTAGTTAATATTTTCTCTAGAGACATTGTTAATCAAGATTAGGAAAAAAAAGAAAAAAGTAGAGAAGACTCCTTCTAAGTGGCAGCTGATTAGTGTATGACTGTGGCAGCTGTATGGGGGAAATGCTGTATAACTAAGAAGTATTTTTGGAGAATGATGGAAATATACCATTTATTCAATTGGTAAAGCAGAGCCTGAGCAACAGCATTTTGTGAGAAGAGCTCAGCAGAGCTGGTCTCCTTGTTTTGACTCACAGCCATGGTGGTAGTACCCGAGAAATAGCTGCTATGCACTGTTCTCCTGCGGCTGTTTCATGCCTATGTTTAATGGGTACAGTCATTGGTCAGATCTTTCTCTGTCTCGTCGTCTTACTTCTTTACATCCTGCAATGAGTGAGGACCATTTGTTTCAGCAGCAGTGATGCTTTTTGTTGTCTTTGCAAAACTACTGCGTGGTTTCTTGCCTCTGACCAATAGAAGCAATAGAAAAAAGTTTCAGCATTCATCTTAGCAATCCACTTTTTGTCAATTTGTTTGGGAAAAAATGTTTTATCTATTCATACTTGCCGTAGAATGAAACAGGGTGTAATCTCTGAACTGCTTAATTCTTAACTAGATCTTGGTTCATGTGTCTTTCATTTCTCAGGATAAACAAGGAATCCCTTGGTGGCTTGGAATAAGTTATAAAGGAATAGGCCAATACGACTTACAAGACAAGGTCAAGCCCAGAAAAGTAAGTTTTTTTTTTTTTTGGTTTTATTCTTTTTTTGGGAGGGGAGGGGATTGCATCTCAAAACATACGTTTATAAACTATTGCTTATTAGACTGTTGAGCAACTATAAAAGATCTAGAGACAGAGAATCCTGCTAACGTGAATACAGTAAAATTCTCCTCTCTTGCATATAATGGAAACTCTTATTTGCCACCTCAAGCAACTCCCTTTGGGAGCTGTGGCTCATATGTCTTTGTGTTCGGTGATTTCAGGACAGTCTCTTCATGAATTTTGGTAATCTCCAGAGATAGCAACAAAGTATGAAGCAATTGAGTTCTTGCAAGTCCCAAGCTAAAGACTTTGTACTCAAGCAGTGTTTCAATTGGCAATAGTACGTGTTCTTTGTGTGTGAAATGATAAAAGGATCAAATGATATCCATGAAATATGAGCAGATCTGGGTGGAACTGCAAGGCTGTTTAGGCAACTCTGCTTTCTTGTTGCATGGCATTTTAAGGGGGAATTGAGAGCAGAGGCCAAATACTGGAGGCCATTTTTTTTCTGTGTCCATCCACCTTCTCTGCAGTATGTCTCCTGCAGAGAAAACTCTGCAAACACCCTCAGCTGCTGTTAAAACAGGTACTATATTCCACTGCTGGTTCCCTCGAATTCATTCATCAGCCAGCCATAACAGGCTCTTCTGTTGGCAGTCTTGGAAATCCATCATGCAGCCCAGATGCATGATGTGTTGGAAACCCATCCAGTTTTGCAGCTGAATATGTCTCGTTCAGGCAGGACTAAGCCCTGCAAGATTTTGAAGAGTTAGTTAACGTATTTGCCTATGGAGAAGAGCCAGCACTTCATGTGCAGGAGCTGCGCTGTTGGGTTGGATGTATCTGGTTTCTTTCTGGTCATGTCTTAGCTAGAACATCTAAGCTGTGAAGAGATGGAGAGTTGGATTTTTGCTGATGTCCTTTCCTGGGAATGGTTTGGGCAGGAGTTCACATGAAGTGTATGCTTCCTGCCAGGGAATTTTACATTTGCAAAACAGTATTTATGTATTAGTGCCAAAAAACATGGCTTAACAGAACTTCCTTGTTAAGAATAATTCCGCTTCAAGCTCCCAACTTGATCTTGTTCTCATTCGCCAGACAGGCTATGACTTGGTTTCCTTTGGTGTATTTATATATGTATGTTTCCAAGGTTGAACTCTCAAGTCCTTCCTTTGCTTTGTTCAGTTAAGCACTTAATTTAGCCCTAGGCCTCAGTTACCGCACGTGTTCCAAAACGACTGTGACACAAGAGGAACCCTAGAAGATCCAGTTAACACAGCCATTGATTGTCTAAGGAGGGCATCAAGCAGCTCCTCCAGCTGCTGATGTGCTGCTGCTTTCCTTTATTTAGAAACTATCTACAAGATTTTTCCATTGAGGTCAAACAGATCATTCTCTAGTCAAGACGTCCAGCTGTGACCCATAACTCTCTCCAAGAAAATACAGCCTGCCTGGCTAGAAGTGTTGCTGCACCAAGCACTTTTTATGCCTGTGGGATTTCAGTTCACAACATCAGCCAGCAGATTTTTTTTTTTTAATGGTCAATGGGGCCAAGATACCAAGTGACACCCTGCTACAGTTACTTATGAGGCATTGCCTTTGAACACAGCGGGGACTGTGTTCAAAAAGATAAAATTAAAAGACCTCCCAAAGGTCACTTGTGCAATAAAAGTGTTATGATAGTAATAGTTGTCTGCTTTACTGTAATTGTAATTATACAACTGAGATTAGCGATCAAAGGGGAATGTGGAAGAGAGGAGTCTAAATGCAGAGGGAAGGTTTAACATCAACGTGCTGATTGAAACAGCGGGAATGGATATGGCCCTAGTATGCTTATGGGTAGATTTGTCTCTAGCTCTAATAGGGAAGGACAAAAATTACCCGAGTCCCTCAGCTTTTTCTGAGTGCTGACTGCTTTCAACGTGTGGCGAAATATGCAGACAGCTGCTTTATACACGGGATGTTTCAAGTTTTGAAACAAAGTGGACCTCTAACACGATTCGTGGAAGCAATTGGAATTAGATTGACTCTCAGGGAGGAAAGAAAACGGTGGATCTAGAGAGCTAGAGGCTTAGTTCATGACTTAAGATGTTGAGACACTGCTGTTTATTTCAGTGTAGCCATAGCCTTGCTGCCTGTGCCAGGGCAGGCAGAAGTTTGCTTGTAATCAGTATTGTTGTTTGTTCATATTTATGATTATATCAAAATAGATATTGGAGGGAGAAGAGTCTGTATAGCTTGTCCAAATCTGTGAGGAGTCAGCAAGTATAGTCTTTTCTAAAGCAACAGGCAAGAGGGAGTAGACGTGTAAATTATGACCGTCTTTCCAAGCAGAAGTGCTGATTTTGCTGGATATTACAGAATTTTGTTGCTTTGCCCTTCTGGATGGAGCCAATCTCACAACTGCCATGTGCTAGTGTCATCTCGCTGTTTATACTGTGGATCAAAAGAGCTATTCTGTTTATCCTGAGCCATCTGGGAAAGGGAATCCTTATTGTGCTCCACTTAATCCCAGTTAGTGATGTTTACCGTCCTCTGATTAGCTGAATAAAAGGGAAAGGCCGAGTCCAAATCTAACCAAGAACGAGTTGAGCTTTCCTGATTTGAAAGATGCAAGTGATCCTTAGGTGCAGAAACCTCTCTGATGGTGGCTGAAGCTGGAAGCTGCTGAGTTTAGAGGTGAGCCTTTGCACAGAGGTGGTGCCTGTTCCCTGTGCTCTGGCTGGCTTCCAGCGAGGCAGTTTTATTCTGCCTCCTTGTCTTGCAGGCAACATTTGGGGCTGCTGTTAGATAGCTGCATTTGTTTAATATTGCTCAAAGTGTTCATGGCAGGCATCTGTAAGGAACTAACTCCATATTCACTGTAAGTGTGTGTGTGTGTGTGTGCATAAATAAAATTAAATGCACTCGTTAGTGTAGTATCAATTAATTCCCTATAAATATAACTAACTTCCTGAAAAAAACAGACTCTTCTGGCTTTATCCAAGTAGGTTTTTAGGCAAAGAAGTCTAAATAGGAGCCTTGGAGCAGAGTGGTTATCCCAAGATTTTACTGTTTGATCAACAGTGTGAAGCCCAGGGTTGAAAGCTCGTCACAGGAAAAAACTTGCAAGGGAGAACTGGATGAAGCAATCTCTAGATACATATCGCCCAGCCTTGCCAAATTTTACGCATGTAACATCAATCATCCGTAAGCAGAACAGCTCATCCGCCCGTAGCGGAAAGGGCAGTTGGTAACTCAGGGCTGGACCAGGAGAACCTGCCATGTGTGTGTTTGGGTATGTGTAGGGGTTTTTGTTGTTTTTTCGTTTGTTTTTTATCCCTGTCGAGCTGGTGGGAATGCTCGCCGTTCACGCAATTCTGGAGAATGCTGGCTGGGGAGGCTGGAGTCCAGCTATTAATATTTTGCTGGTTGTCCTGAGACTGTGTGAAGGCAGGGGTTTTGTTACTGTAAGTCACTGCTGAAACCTTGCTTTTTGTCGGGTGTGGTTTCTAGCTGAGCGGCCCCACCTCTGCCAGCTCACCTTGCCCTGCAAGCTGGGGGGAGCCCAGGAAAGCACTTCGCTCCAGCGCTGTAATGGACTGAAAACGGAAAATTATTTTTGTGACATTTATGAAAATCATCTTTTTTCATAGATAAAAGCAGCAAGTCTGCACTGGCTGGAGGTTGCGCTGTGGCTCAGCTGATTATAATCCTGAAGTTTTGTAGTGTATAAAACAACTGGGTTTGCAACCCCCGTTCAGATTTCCGCTCAGACCTGGGATTAACTCTGCAGTCTTGCCGCTTTGCAAGCCTGTTCTCCCTTCAGTTCCAGTTAACAGCGAGCGATGCCTCTGCCTGTGGGCTGCGTGGCGTGCCAAGGTCCCCTTCCAGAATCTCCTCCGAATCAATTAGGAGAGGCATAAACCAGGTCCCTGCGCCCAGGGCTTTGTATGCTGTTTCAGACTGAATAAGCCTCCCTTTTCTCTCTGCCCCGTTGCCCTCGGTGGAGGGATAAAGGATGCATTGTCCAGTTTATGGGACATGCGTTATGAAATCAGTTCAGTGTATACTGCATTCGGCCAATATGTGGTGATACTCTGAGGAATGGGAAATTTAAGACGGCAGGTCGCTTGCCTTCCGAACGACTTTGCTTCTTCTCGCATTTCATTGCGCTTCTGCAGGCGACTCCCAGGTGATAAATGAACTATAGTTTCTGCAAAGAAAAAAAAAATCTTGCTATATTGTTTCAGATCTACAAGAATTTCATCTCTGCTGGTTGTCTTGAGTACATTATGTTCTCAAAAATGTTTTTGTTAGAGTGTACTAGTTTTGAAGTTGATAATATAAATATCTTTCTTTTAATTCAGCATACACCATTCAAATGCTGCTGCTGAAAGTTTCCCTTGCAGAACATTTACTTAATGTAAATTTTCTGTCTTGCTTTGCTGAATTGTTCAGAACACAATAGCATTTGTACGGGGCTCTCAGCAGGCTGATCTAATTATGCAAAGACTTCTTTTACTGTGTTTATTTCTCACCAAGTAGAAGCCAGTGATTTAGACTTAAGATACTAGGCTCGCATAATTATATAAAGTAAACACAGAGCTGCTGCAAGCCTGCTCTAAAATTCATTTCCTTCCAGATATGCAGAAAGTTGTTTGAGCATCCCATCTAGGGGGAAAAAGAAAACCAACATTTTGTGACAATTTGATTGTTGCTGAGCTATCTCTGCACCTTATTAATGACAATGCTAGTAGAACCTGGCAGGGAAAGACCATAATGTGTTAGAAAAAAAAGAAAACGTGATTGAAGAGACTCTTTTAGACTGCCAGCCTAATATGTAAGAGATGAAGGATGCCTCCAGGTGAGCTCTGCCAGTTTGTGCTTGTACCGGTGAGCGTCTGTCTGCCTTGCTCTGCCAGGAGCTGCTGCCTCTGGGCAGGTATGGCAGATTGGGTCTCCTGTTGTCTCCTCAAATGCCTCCCTTCACACCTCGGCATACTGACTGCCCGAAGGATTCCAGCTGACGTTACGCCAGAGAGCAGTCCGCAGCTGAGGGGCAGAAGCACAGGGCCTTCTTCCAGCTTTGCTGGCAGGGCGATATTTTCCTCCGTCAGGGTGGGGTACATTCCTGTGGGCAGCAATCTCTTCTCTTTCCGTGGTCTGAGCTGCCAGATTTGTCTGGAGATTGCCGGTCGCAGTAAGTTACAGGGATGTTGGTCGCAGATCCTGGCTGCGGGTCCCTCGAGGTGCTTTGGAAGAGCTTCCTGAGGGGAGGACCACACATGCTGCGATACAGCGTGCACATCCTGGGTGGCCTTCCCAAGCGACCCTTGGAGGGACAACTGAGCCTTGGTGATCCCAAGGGAGTTGAACCCCTAATCACAGCTTGTTCCCAAGCCTCGGGTTTCATGCTTCATCTTCTCAGACTTTCATTCCCTTTCAAAAGCATCGTCTGGCTTTCCAGAGGTGCTTTTCCTGATGTGAGATGCTTTCCTTGCACGTTCCTCAAAGGAAGGGGCTCTGCCAGCTCCCAGCCTGATGCAGCCATTTTTCAGAGCCAGCAAGTCTCAGCAGTTGCTGCTGGGCCCAGTTAAGCTTGCAGTTTGAGTCTGAGCAAACTTGCATTTTATTATTCAAAACTGTGCAAGATTGGCCAGTTTTCTTTCATAAAAAAAAAAAAAAAAAAAAAAAGGCTGCTTTTTTTTATTAAGATGTCTGATTTTTCCCTTAAGCAATCTGCATCTGCTTTGGGTCTTGTTAGACTGTGATTGCAAGCTCTTGTTGTATGGGAAGAAGGTAAAGAGGGCAGTACCATTTTGTTCTTCATTTCTGCAGCGTCTAGAACAGGATTGCAGCAAAAATACAGGCAGCTTAAACCTTATTCCTTCAAAAGCTGCAGCTGGGTGGTAGAAGTGTGATTAATGCATAGAGGTGCGTGATTAATGATGCATAATCAGCTAGCTCTGCCTTTTCCAAAAAAAAAAAAAAAAAAAAAGAAGAAGAAGAATCAGAGCAAACCTTGACAAGGCCAAATTCCAGTCCAGCACATGCTGAATGGGCGTTTTTTTATGAACATTTAAGGACCTGACAATCTAAATGGATGGGAAGTCTATTAAAAAAAAAAAAAAAAAAAAAAAAAAAAGCTCAGGTGGACCTAATCATCCGGTTAAAGAGAACATACACTGCTAAACTTACACAAAAACATTTGTTATTCCCAGTTGTTCATCCTGCCCTCACAAACCAGTTTCAAGCTTCCAGATTTTTTTTTACAACTCTTTACTTTTAATGCACATGTAATTTAGGTGAAATTGAAATTAAGAGCGATTTAGAACATGTCTGTACAAAGTTGGCTAGGATTTGAAGGGAGCAGGAAAGCTCTGCGTGCAGTTTCCTGAGTATAGACCCTTGACCACAATTCAGAAAATTTTATTTGAAGGATTTTATAGAACTTCAGTTGGTTTACTGTGATTTACTCTTTATTATATTTTGTTCTGGTTTATATCGGGAGGCCTTTTTTCTTCTCGTTCCGTGAACCCAAAAATGTTAGCCAGAAACTTATTAACACGTTCCCTGGTGATTATTTTAAAAAAGCATCTCCGTGAATGTTACCTGTCTACAAGTTACTCTGAAATTACTCGGACAGTCCTTCGTACACATGGAGAAAAATATCTCCAGGCAGGTGTTGCTTCTGACCGCAGGAGAGCTTCGCCGGCTGAACCGATTGCTGAGAGCTCGTACTGCTGCGGTGCGGCTTTTATTGTATTTTTTTTTTTTTCCTTGTTTCTGCGTTTCCTTCCTCGGGAGGAAAGGGTGGAACGGGGAGGCGCCGGGGTGGGCAGGCGGGCGACGCGGGGCGTGCGGCGGCGAGCGCTGCGCGGCCGGAGCCGCGCCGGGGCCAGCGGCGCCGGGGGCCCGCGGCCATGGGGCAGCTGGCTGCGACCTCCCGTCTTTTCGACCCGACGGGGGGGAACTGACAGCCCGGTGAGGGGCAGCGCGGAGGGGCTTCGGGGCCGGGTGAGTGCCGCGAAACGCGGGCGGGGGAGGCGACAACTCACTTAAAAAAAAAAAAATAAAAAAAAAAAAAAAACACGAATTGCTTCAGGTAAACGACGTAAAAGCGCGGCGTAACAGGTAGTTTTAGGAAACTTCACGTTCTTCCGCAGTTGCAGCGTGGAAAAAGTGACTTTGTAAAGCTGAGGTGGGCTGGGGGGAGCGGGCTGGAAACCACTGCTGCGGGCGGATTCGCGTGGAGGGCACCGGCGGCGGCGTTCCCCGCGGAGGGCGGCTAGCCGGGAACGGGACGAGAAGATTCCCGGGAAAATCCGCGTCCGGGGCGGCGGCGGCGGCGGCTCCCTCGGGTCCTTCCCCGTGCGCCGAAAGGAGCGTGCTGCGTTCCCGGGCTGCCGCCGGCCCCGGGGGCCGTTCGGGGGCTGCCGAGGGCGCCGGCGCAAGTGCTTCGCGTTGGCTTTTTCGCCTTTAATCAGCAAAAGGGAGTTCAGTCGTGCTCCCGAGGCCGGTCTGTCAGGTGCGGACATCCAGCAGCGGAATGAAACGCGCTGCGGATGGGAGCGGATGTTTTCACAGGCAGAACCTGCGATTTGCAACGCGTTGCTTGTAAGAGCAAGAATCTCTTTGAGGGGTGTCCTAGCGATGCGTATCCATGTGCTTATTTTTATTGATCTTACGAACGCTGTTATTGCCGCCATGGCTACAGAGTTAGAGGAATTGCAATTTGTCAGAATTGTGTAACTTGGGGGAGATAAGTTGGTGGGGTTTGGAGTGATGGTGTTCTGCTTCTCTCCTCCAATTCTCCTAGCTATTTCAATGGAAGCAGCTGGAAAATCTCTATTTCCGTGAAAAGAAATTTGCTGTGGAAGTGCACGATCCCCGCAGGTAAGACCAGCGGAGGCGGCTGTCACCGTGGGATGAATGTTTGCCCAGACTATTAGTCATTTCATGTTAACTGATGGAAATGGGAGGTTTCCTTATTGCACTGATTTCAGTATAGACCTGGGAGTTTACTTTTTTTCCTTTGGCATACCGAGCCTGCTCCTGTGCCTGTTGGGCTGGGTCAGGGCTATGAGTGACGGACGAGAAGTGTTTCGGGGCTGTTGCTTGGGAAAGATTGCAGCCATAAAGGGCAGCAGGGAGTGACTGGGGATGTATCTGCAGCTCCAAACATCTCCCTTGCACGTAGTAGATGGTGCCCACCAGGAAAGTTGGTGGAGTGTAGGGAAAATCATGGCCAAATTCACCTTTTTACAGGCACTGGCTGCTTTGCTCTGCTTAGACACCCGTTGCGAGAGAGGCAGCTGCAATGAGCCTGTGCAGCACGTGCCCCGGGAGCAGGGCTAGCAGCCCCTGGGCACGGCTTTCCTGCTCACACTCCGTGCTCCCCTGGTTTGGCCACGATGCTCCCTGCCGCTAACCATGGCCTTTGCAGGCCTGAAGAAGCACTGCTGGTTAGGGTGGGAGCTCGCTGTCGTCGTGCTTTTCCATGCCTTCACCTTGCACAAAGAATGAGCATTTGTCCACGGTGAATTTTGGACTCCACCTTCCTTCCTGTTTCCCCGTTGCCATCCTTGCCGCTGACAAAGGTGCTGAGGGCCCCCACCGTGCCCTCAGACAGGTGCTGAGGGCGCTCACCATGCCCTTAATGGGCAGAGATCTTCTGCCGATCACCCTGGATCGCCCAGTCCAGTCTCTGTGACTCCTTTCGGGATCCCGTGGCAGCCTCTTTCTAGATCTATAACTTACCCAACCTCTGCACTTTGGTCCCAGCAACACCTCAGTTACACTGCAGAACTAACAGCCCAGCAGTTGCTGCTGCTGCATGTTGCAAAACTCATCAGGAAGGGACTTTCCATTTACAAAAAGAAAAAGTTAGGAGGGAGGAGAGGCAGGAGCACTGGGTGGTGGGGAGAAGGAAGGGCTTTGTCTTCCAAGCCTCTAAAATACAGGCTGTGGCTGGCTAGGAGAAAGGTATTTGGGACTTGAAAGTTCAAAGGCACGTCCTGAGATTGCATTTCTCTTCACCTCTTTAGAATTTCAGTGTCAAGAAGGACCTTTGGACAGAGTGGACTCTTAGTGCAAACCTGGTACGCAAACACTTCCTTGATCAAATCCATCTGGGTAATGGCAATCAGTCAACACCAGTTTTACTTGGACAGAAAACAAAGCAAAGTAAGTTATAAGACATTTTTTCTGTAGGCATAAATTTCAATACTTTTCCTGTATATCCTTCAGTGTACATTGTTCTACAGATAACCTAGTCTCGAGAGAGAAAATACAAATTGTTTTTTGTCAGCTTTTGAGCAGTCTATTAGCTACAGTATTGTTATTCAGTTCTTTTCAGCCTGCCTCCAATTAAGTGGAAAATGGAAATGTGATCACAGAAAAGGGAATTCCCATGTCTCAGTGTTTAATCTACTTTTTCTTTTGTTTCTTTCTCATTTTAATTTTGAACATAGTGCAAATAATGAGGAGATTTTGAGTTTGGAGATAATTCAGGCTGTGGGAGAGAGAGGGGGAAGAGGAATGTTAGAGCAGTGAAGTAAACAGTAAGCTGCTGTGTGATGGGGTTGCTGTAGCCCTTAATTTCCTGGGAGATGAGGTGTGAAATGTCGTCTTCTGTGACCCTGTGTTCTGAAGCTAATTAGAGGTAACTTGATTTTTTTTTTTTTTTTTTTTTTTTTTTAACTCCTTCAGGCAAAAATTCCTTCAGCTAGAAGTCTGGATGATATCGCCATGGATCTGACAGAGATGGGAACACCAAAAGTTTCTAAACCAGTAACTATGGAGGCAAAAAACCAGCTTATTATGGCCAGCAATGGCAGTTTAATCTCATCAGGTAATATTTCATGTAAACGCAAGGTAGTGAAGTGTCAGTACAGTGGGGCTTGTGTGCATTAAAGGGGGAAATGAGCCTGGCTGACCATAAATTCAGTGTTAATATGACAACCTATATTAGTTACATATCTGAAACTATAACAGTTATATAACTGCTGCTTTCCTTGCCCTCCCCCCCACTTAAATAAGGAAGAGACAGGCATCCGTGTACTTTTGGTCCATGGTTAATTTGATACCAGTTTACAGACTCATCAATCTTTGATTTAAGTGCAAGTCTCATCAAAGTCCAGGGGAAATCTGATACTAGTTTTAAGTTCTTGTGCTAGGATTCAAATTGCCCTGAGCCCTGAGAATTGCTTCCAAATAAAATTCAAATTGGGAGGGAACTTTGGATCTCTCCATTGACATGAAGGAAGCCTGGGGGAAACAAAAGCTTAGCTTGCAACATAGATGTACTTCTAGTCAAGGGAGGAGCCTCAGTATCTGCATCATATGCAAAATCAAAACTATAATATTAATTAAATCATATATATGAAGATTATCATACCTAATTATTTACTTTATATTCTGGGTAGTGAGTTTGGGGGTCTTAAACTTGAGGTTTAAGTGGCTGATTGTATACCTGGGAGTGTTAAATAAGTGCAGACTTTGCTTGCTAGATGACAAAGGAGTTGGATATTGCCTTTTGAAGAGTGCACAGTTTTGTTAGGTTAGACTTGTTTAGGAAAATAGCCTACCTGACCAGTTCGTTCTTGCAGGAAGAAACAAAATGGCTTTTCCCTGCAAACTGTCCAGTAAAGAGAGTGGTATTTTTCAGGTTCTCAGGATTCAGAGGTTAGTGAAGAACAAAAGAAGGAGAAAATTATGGAACTAAAGAAGAAAGAAAAGCTTCTTCAAGAAAAACTGCTTCAGAAAGTTGAGGAGCTGAAGAAAATCTGCCTTCGGGAGGCGGTGAGAACTGCAACTTATGCTACAGTGGAGGGGGGTGAGAGCCCTCCTCTCCCCCTGGACCTTCACCTAGAGCCCTTTCTGTTCCCCAGGAGCTGACGGGCAAGATGCCAAAGGAGTATCCTCTGAGTGCTGGAGAGGAGCCTCCCCAGGTCAGAAGGCGTGTTGGCACAGCGTTCAAATTGGATGACAACCTGCTCCCCAGTGAAGAGGTGGGTACTGCAGCTGATGCCTTTTCAGCAAAGGAGGGGCAGCCTGACCAGTGGCCAAAGCCACTTCTAAATAATCCAAATTTTTCTTGATTGTTTTGTGTCTTTGATTTACCTGTCTAAGAAGAGGCAGCTAGGACATATGCATTGTGTGCATATGCTGGGAAACCTAGGTTACCATGCTTATTTCAGCTGTGCCCCTTTGAATTAACCAGGAAAGATGACTGTATCAAAAAGCCTGAATATCTCCTCATTTGACCCCCTGATTTTACCCTGCTACTTGAATGTTAATGGAAATTTTGCTGCTAATTAGAGAAGAGCAGATTCATAATGCAATTTGGCAGCCTATGACTATGAGCTTGCTTTTTTTCTAAAGTGCTGATTTGTGGAGTGTTGAGATTGTGCTTGAACCAAGTATGTGGCTGAGCTCTCTCTGGCTAAATGCAAGTTCCACCTAAGTAAATCTCTCTCTATTGCTCAAGAAGCTAATAGGAAGTTTACTGGTAGAGACTGACTCAGGAGACAGGCAAATTCAGATATATGCAGTTTCTGGACACACAGCATTCCCTCCTTTTCCTTAGAAGATCTGTTCGCTAGCTCTGTTATCCAAGTGGTAAGTAGATGTTGGGCACTTTGCACCTGTCTTTCACCAAAACTCGCTGCCCTGGCTTACAGTACTGGTATAATCCATACCTACAGCAAACTGATTTACAACTTTAGCAGTAGACTGCTAAATGTGATTGAAAAAAAATCCTACTGGCAAGATTTAACAATGCATTGTTTAGCACTTCTGCAGTTCCTTTTATCCAACTCAAAATTGTTCACAAACAATTAATTAAAGCCTCCCACTCTCCATTAGCAAGGTGTGGTGATATCAACTTCCATTTTTATTTTTGTAAAGTAGAGAGAAATTTAAAACTGACATTTTCAGGCTTTGACTTGGAGCAGAAGGTTTAGCAGCCTGCGATTTGGCTTGTTTAACAGATGGACCTACACTTGAATTTAGGTGTCTGATTTATGTCACTCAGGCTTGAGAGATTTGGACCTTCCTTAGAAGATCTCATAAGCATGTTAGTTGTAGAAATGAGGTCTAAGGATTTTGTATGCCAAGCTTGTCTTGTGTAAAATCTTTGGAACTTCTGTAGTTTACACTCAAGCTTTCACTTCCTTATCACAGAACTATATGTTCTTTTCAATAATCTTAGTTAATTTGTATCCTCAGGACAAGTAAATAACTGATGTCATGAATTTGCAGGATCCCACTTTGCAGGACTTGGAGAGCAATTTTATCATACAGCAAAAGCTGGTGGAAGCTGCAAAGAAACTTGCCAGTGAACCAGACCTGTGCAAAAATGTGAAGAAGAAGAGAAAACAAGAATATGCTGATGCTGTAAAAAAGCTTCAGGAGATAGAAAATTCCATAAATGAATACAGAATCAAGTGTGGCAAAAAGCCAACCCAGAAATCAACTTTTATTTTACCAGGTAAACAAGAGAACTCCATGTTTAAATGAAAAGGTTAATATATATATATATATATATATATATATATATATATATATGTATTTTGATCACTTACAAGTTTTGTTTACACCTCCTGTATATGCTTCTTATCTCTTCTATGGCAGTTAAATAAGAAAAAAAGATGCAATTGCTGCATCTGTTACAAGAACTGCATTGTTTATAGACTGTGGGCAGAATAGACTGCAGTTTTAGAAACAAGTGCAGACATGTTGCAGCATCAGGTACAGACCAAAGAATGCTATACATAGAAAGATTGGCAGGAGCATCTCGGTCGAAACTGGTGTGGTGTCTTAATTCTTAGCGTATTGAATGTAGTTGTATTTCTAGCCTGCCACTTGTAAGATCTCTCTCCCTTTTCTTCCGCAATGCTGCAGTCCTAACAAAACTAGAGTGCATGAATTTTTCTATGGGATTGAGGAAATAAGGACCAAATACTTTGTTTCACAATTGGAAATTACTGATTTCCATGAAATATAAGCAAATGTCAAGACATTAGGAATGCAAACTGTGTTGTACAGATTTTTTGCTAAATCTGTTTGCCAGTGATGATCACAGTGAAAACAGATAGCCTTGGTCTCTCCATTCTGAAGAAGTAATTTTCCTGAGGGAAGTGAGATTGTAACTTCTTCACAGGATAAAGCATAGAAACTTGCTAGTATGCAAGTTAAATGAAGGAATTTGGGAATAATAAAAACTCACAGGTGTTGCATGCTCTTCTACTTCTGTTGTACTTAATGATTTCAGGACATGTTTTACTCTCCCTCCTCAAGGAAAATATATATGAATAATTGTTAATTGATTTCTTTTTGCATCCTCTGTCTCAGAGGAAATGCTTTTTCATGAGGTTGTGGAAGGGTTTTACTGGGAACTGCAAAGTGGGGAAAGAAGATGCAAGATTTTTCTGCTGTTCATATTGACATCCTCTCAGTGACCCTTGGTGGGATGGTAGCATTCAGTCTACCTCTTGGGCTTTGAGCTGAGAGCCCTTGCCGAGGAGACTTTTCTGGGCACTGCCTATGTTTCTGCTGGGAAATCCTTGGTATCCTGTTCTCTTTCAGAATTGGGTTTGAATTCTCATCAAGCATGAAATGCAGCATTACAGGACTATCCACTGTCACAAAGTGCTTATTCTGAAACACTGATGATTGCTGTTCAATGTGGCCCAGCTAGCTGCTGATTGATAGAGATGAGGAAAACAGTTGTTTTTCCAGCCTCTTGCTCACCAATTTAGGCATTAGTTGTGGGAGTTCCTGCAGTACTTGGGACAAGTGCTGTGTAGTAATAACACAGGAAGTTATTGAAGGCCAGTAAATAGTGAGAACCCTGTGAGACATTATCTGTTTACAATCACCACTGTTTGCATGAAGGTTTTTGTACCATTGTGCAAAACAAGGAACTTGAGAGTTGAGTATGCAGTCTTCAGGCCTTATGCAAGTACTGCTTAGTCCATCAATTTGCACAGTCTGATTCATGACATCCTTGTTTACTTTCTGAGAAGGGGGCATAGCCAGGAGGTGGTGGCCAATGTGTGTCAGGGGGGTCTCCCTTCCTGTCAGTAAGGACTGCAAGGCAGTACGTATTTAGCCAGCGGTGAGTTAGCTGCGTTTCCCTGCAGTTCCTGACTCCTGCAATGATAGTGTGTGTTTGTTAATGCATCCTGAAGCAGAACTGTCATCTGCTTCAAGTTCAATAACTGATTTTACATGCAGCCTTTTGACCATCACTGGCTGTGCTCACAGGCTTGAGGTAGGGGGTTTCAGAAAGCTGAGCAGTGGTGAATCGGTTGCAGCTGTGAATTTGGCAAATGGCTTGTTGGAAATGGCATGTTAAATAGTAACACTGATTCATCAAGCTATAACTATTTTTGTTCCAGCTTCCAAGGGATGGGAGGTGAAGCACGTACTAGACTCTCTTTGCTCTCCATATTCCACTCTTCCTTTGCCATGCATTCTCTGTACTTCAAAGGTGTTGGTTTTTGTTTTTGTTTTTTTTTTCTTTTTCTTTTTGCAGAATACAGGAATTGCACAGATTTAGGATTTAAATTTGGAACACCTATGTATGTCAGCATGGCAGAGCCCCTGTGAATCCTGCAGTGTAGCTTTAGGCTGGGGTGTTTTTTTTTTTTTTTTTTTTTTTTTTTTTGGCTAGGTAGGGTTTTTTCACTCCTTACACTAAGTCCAGTTGCATATTCTACCATCACTTGGTCAAATTCAGGTGAATAAGTTCCCCAGAAGCTTTTTTGTAGGGTCAGGTTGCAAGTGGAGCTGCAACCCATCCTCGGTGGTCTGACATGTCCCCTCAGGGTAGGGGCCAGCCCTGATGTTATCTTGTTCTTGAAGAACCTCTTTATTTAACAGATTCTTGTGACCAGACCTTTCCTTGCAAAAAAGCACTACAGCAAGGGGCAAAGTGTGTTACATATGCTCATCATGACTGATGGAAAAAGCAAGTGTGATGTGCAAGCTGCAGTGGCTGCCATTGGCTTTAGTAGCTTTTCTCTCTCACAGGTGGAAGTTTATATAGTTTTTTATCCCACCAGCTTTTTGTCTTGCCAGTAACTGCCTAGGAACAGATTTTCTCTGGGTTAATTCTGACTGTAATGCTGCTGTTTATTGACAGCCTGATTTCTCTTCCTCTGATGGTCTGTTTCAAACCTTAGCAAGGAGAGGCCGTTCCTAAGCATAAGTGTAGCCTGTAATATCAAGGCAAGAGGACAAGATGCTTACAGTAAAGCCCTACAAATAAATAACAAAACGTAAAAGAAACAGAAAAAGATCACAATATCTATATAGCAGGTACCACTCTCTGTTGTGCTGCTGGAATTTGGAATAACTTGATAGAAATCAGTGGAATTATTCCAAACTGATACTAATTTAGTTAAAACAGAGTTTGTATGCTGACAAAACATGCAAAAATGAGTTTAATGCCAAAGTTCAAAAGGCATTTAGTACCTACCTACAGGGATTTCAGGCCTACCTAAGGAGGTTTGATGCTAGCAGTCAAGATCTACGTGTGTGTTTAGGCTCTTAACTTCTACTGAAGCATCAAAATACTCTGTGAGATCTCTTGGAAGTTGAATGGAAAACACTTTTGTGAATCTTGGCCTAACTTCCACTGCAGGTGAAAAGTCTCCTTTGATAGTGGAGGTAGCTTTGGTATGTAGGTAGTCTACTGAACTGCAACGGAAACAAATAAGATCTGATAGTACTGCAAAGCAGGGCCGTCAAAGGCTAAAGCGTACAGATTGCAGCATCACAAGTGTGAACTGGCTCCAAAGTTGTAGAAAATAAACTGTATGTGATATTTGGAAATTAGTGACGAGTCTCCTGTGTTTAAAGCCTTTGTTTTCTTTTGCAGATGATATAATTCCATCTGAAAGCAGCTCTCTGTCTGATACAACAACTTATGATGATGGTATGTTTGTTATCCATTTTTCTGAATAAAGTGCATCTGTTCAGATGTATTGTTTTGGCTGACTTAGTATCTGTTAGCCTGCTATTTTATTGTCTTTCCATGACTAATTATTTCATGTCAGAGGAAAAGAGCTTAGTCAGATATAAGTCTATCTTCATAATGGGTTAATTATTGAAAGTTCTGCTTCATCAGCTGATTTGAGTCTTCTTCAGAGGAGATGGTTAGTTTTAATGTGATTAGCTTGTGAGATGAGGGCACTGTGCCTTTACAAGCAAATACTTTGTCGCTAGTACCTAAGCAGAGGCAGATGAACAGCCAGAAGAGTTACAAGCCGGGAGGAAATGCCTGGCTTATCTGTCCTCACATGTACTAAAACTTACAGAAAAATTAGGATATGCAGAGACATTAATGATCTGTTTATATTCAGCTGTTACCTCCTGAGCTGCATCTTGCATGGGTATGGTATTTGCTTAGCTTACTCATTTCACACACACACCCACAGGCACACACTCTCACACCCTGTTCTTCAAGGTGGAAAGGACTTGGCTTGCCTCTCCCTCAACTGGCTAATCATCATTTGGGGACAAACATTTATTACGTATATAAATTATTACTCACTTTTCAGTTAGGGCTTGATTCAGATCTATCTTTGTCCCAGTTTTAGACTTGTATAAACCACCTGACCCTTTAAAATGGAATTACACCTGGTTCTTGCTTGTGCAAGTAGAAAAAGAGCCAGGGCTTTGCCTTGTGAACACATTCTCTGTGATGTTCAGCCTGCATTTATATGTATTTGTTGGAGTTTCCTGTTGGTTCTAATGGGATCTGGATTGTGCTCTAAGCAAAGTGAGAACAAGAATTAAACCAGCCCCCTCACAGTTGCCTTCAGCCAAATTTGTCTGTCAGTGTCTTTGCTCATTCACTTGCTTTTCAAGTCAGCCCCTTTCAGGCTGTTTTCAAAACTAATTCTTAAAATGTCATTTTCAACTAAAGTGCTGAACGGTGAGCGAAGGGAATTGACTTTTGCAGAAGCTGAACGTGCCTGCTCAGCTCTGGGAGGGATAGAGCTGCAAACAGATGCTTTCCCAAAGAAGTTCCATTTTAATCTGGCAAAGCTCCAAGCAGATATCTCTGTAGCAGTTAATACGCTAAAATCTGCACTAGCCTCCATGATGTTCCTTCTGCATGGAGGAGAGCTTGGTGCAGGCATATATGGGAGAACTTCTCTGGAGTCAGAGCTTTGGTCCTTGTCTCCACAGTGCAGACTGTTTCTGCTCAGAGGCCATGGATTTGCATACAGGGCAAAAATATGTAAGATTTTGCTAACAAAATACTTGTTCCTTTCCAACAGCCAGTGAATCCCTTACTGTGCCAGCCCAAAGAACCAGCTCTGCACAGCTTTCTCCAAGGCTTCCTCCGCCTAAGTCCCTTGGGGTGGAGAGAATTCATCTCAGAAAGTCATCCATAAATGAGCAACTCTTTGAAACCAGACATACCAGGTATCATATGTTTTAATGTTGCCATGCTCTCTGCATGGTTGGCATGAGCTTAGTTTTGTCCGTGCCGAAACTTCCAACAAGCGCTCCGGAGGAGCTTGCTGCCTTTCCACTCCTCTCTGATAAAGAATGATGTGATAGTGTTTAAGTTTCCTGCTTAGTAATACAGTTGTCTCTGCACAAGTAGTCTTTGGGTTTCTGTGAAACTGGAGGGTAGTGTATGCTTTGTGAAGAAGTTTGAGACAAGTGAGAAGTGTAGTGTCAAAGGCTGCCTTTAAAGAATTGCTCATGCCCACTGGTACTTGAACCCTTTCCCTCCATTTTTGTAGTTTGTTTTCAATTAAACAACCTGTAATTTTCCTGATGACTTTGCTTAATTGCTTTAGGTATCACTGAACCATATCTGTCCCTCCTGATTGTATCAGTATTTCAGTGGGTATGCTGTCAAAGCATACAGAATTCACGTAAGCCTTGATGGCAATTTCTCCCTGTAAGAATGGAGTTACTGGGGTTCAGCCAACTACCGTCACTAGTGCCAGCTGCAGTGAGTGGCTGAGGTGCTTGTACATATGAGGCGCATGTACAGGACTGGGCCTTTTCCTATGCTAGAAGAGCAGTTCTGTGAGGACATGGTTACCAGCAGATCTACTGATACATGATCATATAATGTGCATTTGACTTGATGCTAGTTGTCCTCAGTGTGAGGATTCCCACTGATCTCGGTGTCTCTTAGACTGTGTCTTTTATGAAGTGCATGATTAGGCCTTTGAAGGCATGCTTTAAAAATTTTTACATTTTGGGCAATGTCACGCCTTTCCTTTTTTCTCAGCAATCCGTCATGATAAGCAGAAAAGTGCTTTGCATTGAGCTCAGAAGTTGAATTATAGCCATGTGCAATTCTGATGTGTTTTGTTTTCAAATTCTGTCTGTTACCTTTCCTGACTCTTCTGCTTCATCTTTTAGCAGCAGCCATTCCTACCGATCATGCTGTGAGGACCTTCTTTGCTATGTCACCCTCTTGATCTGCAAGAGGGGTTAAATTTTTCTTTTTGTTTTCACAATACTGCTGTTTACTTGGGAAGTATATTCTGTTACACTCTTATCTGCTTGTTCTGCATTTAGGTTTTTTGGTTTTTAGTTTTTTCTTTCTTAAAGGCTCACTCAGTGTCCATGTAGTATCAGTGTGCTGTGACTTGCATTGCATTTAACCTAATTGGATTCTCTCCTTTCCCTTGCAGGGACCCGCTTTCGACTCACAGCAGTCCTTACCGAACTCTGGAACGACCGCCGCAGCCTCATGGAGGGAGGAGCATGCCTACAACACCTGTGCTTACACGCAATGCCTACAGTAGCAGCCACTTACAGTAAGGACACTTTATTTTGAGTGTGATGTCCATCTTGGGCCACAGAAGAATAAAAGTGAATGATGTGAGGAGGGTGAAGGGCCCCATGCTGTGCATCTCTCCCTGTAGCAGGGTCAGGTGCTCAAAATGTCTGCCTTGGACGTTTCAAGCACAAGGTTAACGTCAATCAGTCACCATGTGCTGGCACAATCCTGGGGCAGCTTTGTGACGTGTGAACGAGAGCATTTGCACAAGTACAAACACTGTCAGTAGTCCCTTCCCCACTCTACCCTCCCCCACCTTTGCAAAAATGAAAAAACAAAGAACTTGCTCATGAGCTGACAGACATCTTCTGTGGATTAAGTTCCTACAAGCCTCCTGAAAAATAAGTGGACAGATAGTGGGGAGAGATCCAAATTAGTGCCCATACTAGGGGGGAGAACTGCAACGTGAGCCCAACTGTATTTTTAGGCAGCCAAGAATCCATCGTGGGGGAGGACAGATGCTATAAATGTTATAATGTTATAAAGAGCTCATGCTTTACTTGGCTGGGGTAATCCAACCATGAGACACAGAGCCACAGGAAACCCAGCTTCCTATGTTTTGCTCCTTATTCAGTTGCTTACATAGATATTATATACTTGAAGACAGTGAGATCCCTCGTGTAAATCATTGCTGAAATGTGGTTTTGTGTGCTTTCCTGTATGTAGTACTGTCACAGATTAACTTGCTCATCATGATAAATTTTTATCTGAGAAATCTACTGTAGCAGCAAACATAAAATTCAACCAAGCTGATGAATTTCTTGCAGTTCAGGTACTTTTATCTAATGGAAAGACTGATTCTATGTTATCCTTTGCTTGGGGAGGAAGCCTATCAAACGTGATTGCTTTTAACCAACGTACATCTGTGTTGTTTCAGGCCGGACGCTTCCCCCCACCATTGCAGGCAGCGCAGTGGAAGTCTGGAGTCCCAAACCCATCTGCTGTCCGACCCCCCTGGTGAAAAGCCAGCCTTCTCCCTCTCAAAATCACAGCGAAGCAGCAGCACAGAAATCCTAGATGATGGATCATCCTATACTAGCCAATCCAGTGCAGAATATTACTGTGTGACAGCTACTCCCAATCCTTATTATACTACACAAACACTTGACAACAGGACCAGGGGTCGAAGACGATCAAAGAAACAAAACATTTCTGCTGCAAATTCAGGAAGTATGCCAAATCTTGCCCAGAAGGATGTCCGTAATGGTGTCTACCACAAAAGTCTGGAACAACCTTCTTCTAATTACTATATTTCTGGATATTCCCCTTACACTGAACCTGATGTTTATTACAATGGAGGATATGTTTATGAGAGTGATACAGAGGGACAGTATAGTGTCAATCCTTCATATCGCTCGTCAGCACATTATGGATATGATCATTACAGGGAATTCAGGTCTTACCATGAGGACGAGGTGGACAGAGTACCGCACAACCCATATGCAACCCTAAGGCTTCCAAGGAAGCAAGTTGCTAAAACGGAGCATATAACCAAAAACATTCACAAGGCCTTAGTAGCAGAGCATCTCCGCGGTTGGTACCAACGTGCCTCCAGTCAAAAGGAACAGGGTCACAGCCTGCAGGCAGGCTTTGAGTCTGACAGAGGATCGCAAAGGAGTTTGGGCTTTGCTGGTCTGCAAGTTCCCTGCTCTCCTAGCAGTCAAGTTTCTTCTTTTTCTTCAGGTAATGCCTGATTTGCTCTAAGTGTTTTGTGTGTCCCTTCTGTGCATGAAATTCTTCTTTCCTCACTGCCACAGAGAAGTCAGCAGAGTCTAATCAATGGTACAGCTCTGTCCTGAAAGGTGGATGCGCAGTTAACTAAGATTTCTGTTGTTGTTCTGTGCTTGGGAGGAGAGTCTTTCTGTGAGGACCTACCTGGTGGAGGTGAAGAAGTCTCCCTTGCTGCATGAGGTACCAGCCCAGAGCTCAGCAGTGTGGTTCGTGAACTAGCTAGCGTTGCAAGGCTCCTGTCATTCCCCGATGCACTGCTTCTGGGAAAAGCACTCTGAGTCATGGTCTCAGAGAGGAGTATTTTCTGCAAATCTCATGCCAACTAACACAACTAGCTACTTTTTATAGTCTGTTTTGGTTTCACATTTTGTTGAGAGTGTACCTGGTGCACTACAGTAAAAATACTGTGCTGTTTTTTGAGATCTGTCAGGGTCATCACCTGCCTGGGAATCAAGTAGGTCCATATCCTGACAGCCCAAACCCCTGCACAGTCTGAAGACTTTTCAAGAGCAGTGCAGAATTTCCAGAAATTGCTGAGTAGGGATCAACAGAAACTTTTCAGCTGAGGGATCTCAAGGGAATAAAGGCTGTCAGACCGCAGGCCAGCCCGATTCCTCAGTATGGCACTGCAGTGAGGAACAGAAGACTTTTTTGCTCCGCTCTGTTGATGTTGCAGAGTTGATGTGTGAATTGCCAAGAGGAGTATGAGATGGGAGCTGTATGCAGAGCAGTCTAGGTTACTTGTTGCCTTCTCGCATTGCTAATAGTGCCTTTTGCTCTTTGTAATTGCAATAGTGTGAACAAGCCCCAGGGGTCATATAGGTTTCAAACACATGTGTTTATCAAATGCAAGCAATGTTCAGGACTTTATGCCATGTGCATGTGATTGCTCTGATGGTTTCCAAAATGACTGAATGGTCATAAAGTTTTTTTAAGGAGATATTGCATAATGCTGAAATACTGCCCACGTAGTGCTTTGCTCCTGATAGTGCTTGTAAATCATATTTTATACTTGCGTTCTGTGCTTGTGTCCCCTGCAGAAACCTATAGAGATCACTAAGGAGAGTGGCTGCCTCCCTTCAGCCAATTTAGCTGGAGAAAGATCTAATCTGCTGTATTTTTTGCTGTATTTTTTTTCCTAGCATCTTCTGCAAACACTGCTGGAAACTGGCGGAACCCACTTGCACTAGGACTTTCAGATTACGATACATTATCTCATTCCTCTTACGCCAGCTGTTATGGGAATGTTTATGGCAACCTTCCTTTGCAGAGCAGGTGAGTAGAGTATATCAAGATTTCTGCCGTTCCTCATATGTTTTAGAGGCTGTAAAAACTTCCGAGGAAAGCTGATTGGTTTCAGAAGGTCAGGATAAAGTATAATAAAACTGACTTAAAGAGAGCAGATCTTCAAGTGGTGTAGACTGGCCTAATTATGGCAACAGCATTCAGGGAATGGGGAAATGGGCATAGTGAAGGCTGAGTCTTTTCCTGTGGATGATGGACAGTCGAAGAGCTTGCACTGCCCAGTAGCAGCGATGGTCAGAGCAGTGCTGGCGGTAACCCTGCTGTGGGAGGAGGTCTGTCCCGCACCCTGCCAGTGCCTCGGTCCCATTGTGTTCCTGGAGCCGTGCTGCTAACCTTCTGCAGAAACGAGGCAGGAACTGCTTCTCTTCAACCTCACGTCTGTGTGCTGTGTGTCTGTCAAAGGCAGCACCGACACCAGTAGTGCCAGTAATAAGCTAAACGCGTGTCTCAAGGGAGAGCTTAACCCATGGAGCAGGATTTCACTCTGATGTTACAGAGACTCATGTGGTTCTCTTGCTAGTTCTACTTGCTGTTTTCCATCTCCTCCCTCTACTCTCCTCCGCCACCTGTTATCAGGGAGAACAGAGGCTTTCTGTCCAGGGGAATGACACTGCCTGCAGAAATGAGATCCTATTTAAGTGCTCTTATGCTCAGTGTAGCCAGCTGTAGTAAGTACTCCACATTTGTGTGTCCTGCTTAATGGATTGCAGTTTGTGCTTGCTGCCAAGCTGGCGTGTGTGCAATTAGTTTTTCATCTGTTTTAAAATAAAACAAAGTATAAGAAAAGAATATGAAAGCTTCTACTAGATCCCATTTTTAAACTAAATGCCTCAAGCTTTTTTGTTGCAGTGATTAAAAAAGATCTACCCTAACAGTGTTTAAAAATAATTTCTACTAATTTCTTGTTGAAATTGGACTTTGAAAAACTCTGCTTATTTTGACAGCTCTGTCTATATATTAGCTATTAATTTTCCAAATTCTGAATCCCTCATTCAATCATTCATCTGTTTTGTTTTATTGTGATTATAGCAACTGAGCAATTGATACGCTCTACGGTCTTTACAGTATAGAGCTACTGAGATCCTGTTACTCATAATGTGATGAATTGCAGCACAAAATCTGGGGTTGTATTCAGATCCAAATTATGCTGGGGTTAAACTCCAAGTAACACTGGTTATTGGAAGTCCTATGGGATTAGGGAGATGGGATGAGGCTCGGCCTCTGCAGTGTACGTGCTGCCAAAACACCACCTGGGAGCCTGGGGAAGATCCTCAGCTTGCACTTACCACTGAAGCCCTATCTCTTTTGCAGAGCTTATGCAGAGATGAACCAGCTGGGTGGTGGTGATGAGAGCCAGTTGGAAGATGACTTGCACAGTAATGAGCAGAGGTTATTTTGGCATGAGAATTCAAAGCCTGGGACACTTGTTTAGACCACTTGCAGCCCTGCATTCATACCCTTGCGTGCCTTGCACAAAATGCTGTTACTTCGAAGGAGATCTTGGGTGGAGCTTCCAAAGCAAGCAAGAAGAAAGTATTCTGTTTCGCTGGGAAAGATTGAAATTCAGCATTAAGAGGGACTGTAGCAAAACGACGAAGTCTTACCCAGAATGGCATTTCTTTCTGAATCCAGATAGCCTACGTGAGCAAGGGCAAGCCACAATTTAATCTATGACAAGATGCAGCACTTGGTTGAAGTATTTATATTTAGCAAGCACTTTTTGGAAGATTGGAAGATGTTGAAGGCAAACCTCAAAAAAAAAAATGTGAAAAGGAAACTCTTATGGAAAACCAGGAATTTTAGGAGCACAATTCTCATATCTGAAAGAAGAAGAAGAAATGGAAATTTCTTCTCCCATGGCTTATGATGACCTGGAAGGACTTTCATAAGCCTATGAAGGATAGATACTGTGTCTGTGAACCAGGCAAAGGGTGACTTAATCAGTATTGGATCATTACTTGAAGGAAGGCTGGATTTTTTTTTTTATGGAGGTTTGAATGAATTTATCCATATTTGGGGTGTTGTTAAGAGTGTTTGTTAGCAACACAATTCTGGAAAGAAAGGTATTTGCTGTCACAATATGTCATGTAAAAACTAGGTGGTTGTGGATTTTGGAAACAGAAGCAGTAAACTTTGAACTCTATTCCATGATAAAGTGTAATTAATAACCTCACATTTAACGACCTTTCCATGGTACAATATCATTGTGCAGATGAGTATGCAAAATTTCACAATGGGTGCACAGTCAACTGTTAATTGGGTAAAAGTTGCATTTTGATCTGCTGTGTTGAATTGAGGATCGAAATGGAGCACTCTATCACACATTGAACAATTTGATTGTAAGGGCCAGTATTTTAAGGTGGAGGCAAACCTAAACAACCAACCAAGTGGGTGCCTTAAAACTAAGGGCATTAGAATTGTACCACAAGTCATCTGAACTGCCAGGTGCATTGCAAAGTCACTAAGTGACAGGACAGCATTTTCACAAAAGCATTTGTTTCAAAAAAAGTGTGACTGCAGTTTTGAACTAAGAGGATAAACCTACCTCATATCATCCATCTGTAGGAACAAATTAGCATGAGTTATCTTGTGTAATTACAGCAAGTCACTTGCATACTGTAAAATATCTCTCGTTTCTCAGCTGTACTGTCCTTCCAGAGTCCATAAAATGGTGCTTTTTTCTTTTTATACAAAGGGTTAGCTACTCCTTGTTCGTATTGTGAATAGAAAAGTTTCTGATAAACCTTTTTGACATTTTTTACCAATATTCCAGAGCATGTAATATATACAGAAGGACACAATTGTTAAGCTGGTACTTAGTCGTTTGTATTATTAGAGTTGCGATTTGGAATTAAACAAAAACAAAAAATAACTTATTTCCTTTTTTTGCATATTTGTATAGCCTTCTAGAAAACAAAAGCTTTTTGCTTATTCTTTTACTACTTCTGAATTTTTTAGACCTATTATTTTGTATAGGTCAATAAACTAAAAAGTGTGCTATCAAAACCCTTCCGGTATTTTTCCTATTTCTATCGGAGCGTTTGGAAGAAGGCAGTGTGGGGTATTTCACAGCTTTCAGGTAAACCTCGGCTGCGCGCTCGGAGGCGAGGGAAGGCGTGCGGGGCAGAGCGCGGCGATGACTGCCCCTCGCGGGGAGCGAAGGGTCCGGGAGAGTCGCCGGCTCGGCTGTGCCGGCGTCGGGAGGTGGCTGCAGCCCTTGCTGCAGGAGCATGCCGCTGGGACGTCACGTTGCTCCTCTGCCCCGACCTGCCAGGTCCTCTTCCGAGTTCGTGCCCCCGAAGACACCCGTCCTCCTGGAGGAGCAACCTGGCTTCTAGGCGTATAACCCTGTTTGCACCCGCTTTCCCAAGCAGTCCAGGTCGTTCGGTATCGCTGTCCTCCCTTCCCAGTTATTCCTCCTTCCGTACGTTTTGTGGCATCCACAGCCTTAAGCAGCGCTGTGTTTTATGCTTATTTCCAGATTGCTGGTGAAAATCTCAGCAAGAAGGACCTGCAGAAGTCCCTGCTAAAAACACTCCCATCTCGTCATATCTTTCCGTTTCCCGTAGGACTTTTGGAGGCTGCCAGGCAGCAAGTTCTTCGTACGTTTACCACGTGCTTTGCTGCTGTCTTAAAGTGTTGGTGTTTTTAACAGAAAGTTGTGTGGTACAAGCTCCAATGCCTTACAAAGATTAACGATACTGGTACGTGTTCACAGTCACTTTTGTCAACAGTCTCAGAGTTTTGTTCGAGAGAGGAAGCGAGATGTGCGACAAGGCCCGGTCCAGTTAAAGCGCTGCGTACGTGCCTTAATTTTAGTGCGGTATCCATGGAGTTTTGTACTGGCTTTTCCATTCTTGCTCAGGACATAGTTCAGTCTAGCGCTTCTATGTTGGCGTGATGCCGGCACCCGGCCAGGCTCCTGAAGCTGCCCTGATAGTACCAGGGATAATTTGGGATGATTGGGCTGAGATCATGGGAATTTTAGGTGGGTTTATGTTGAATCCAACTTGCTCTATCTGGGGGTATTGGATATAAAAACTCTAGGACCAGAATTGAGAGTATTACTGTAGTCACCCTCCGTAGCTTAGCTAGCGCACAGTGAACTGGGAATAAAATAGCTGTAAAGTGGCACAACATACAGTGCATGTAACACCCCGTGTCATTCCCTAGGTGCCTAGTGCCAGAAAAACTGTCCCATTAGAGACCTTGATGAAGGATGGAAATCCGGAGCGAGGAGAAGGAGCCCTGAAGGAGAAGAGGCCAGGAACCGCAGGCTCCTGCTCCACGGGAGCTGCAGGGCCCCTGCGGCCGTGAGCGAGGGGATGGGCGCTTGCGTGGTGCAGGGAAGGAGAGACGAAGGGTGCGAATCCCCCATCCGCGCTGCTGCCCGATGCCAGCAAGGTGCCTGGCGGTGTTTCGCCTCCTGCAGCCCCTCATTTTGCCAGTAGCTCCCCGTTTTCAGCAAAGGTGACTCCTGTCCTGCCTGCTCTGTTTTGAGGGCCCATTGCAGCGTCTCACTTCCTGAATCCCTGGGGCACCAAAGAGCTATGGTTTTGCTCAATTTTGCCTTTTGTGGGTCTCAAATTTCTTTATTGCACCGTGTCTCTGGAGCGATGTTTTGGTGCGCGCGTGTGACACTGGGGAGACCCAGCCTGTGCAGAGCAGTGGAGAAGGTAATAAAGACACGGGTGTAATTGCTAGCATACTTGTTCAGAGCTGAAATACAAATTACCTGTGGTTTGTTTGAATTGCTACTTCATCTCTCTTTTCAGCTATTTAAACCATTTTTCCTCACCCTTTCTTCAGCAGGAATTGTGAGGACACCTAGTGACTAACCAGTGCTATTGATGAGCTCCTATGTTCCTCTCCGATCCTTTCTGCCCCTTTCAGTTTGAAGGAGTATTTAGAAATATTTATCTAGCATGATACAGAACAAAGCCAGGATCCAGTGTGAGACACAAATAAGAAGTAGCCACAGAGCTGTAGGGTTACATTTATAACATCCTGAATGCTTCTCCCTTCTTTAGAAGGTGGAAGATGCTGCTGATGAGACGAGAGCATGGAGAGGAGATAGAAACCCCCACGCAACCATGCAAAGCGGAGCACTGCGCCGTGCTTTATAAACGCTGAGGGGTGAAAAACTGAAAATAGCCCTTGCCAGGAATCATCGAAAAGGTATCAGGGCACTGTGCTAAAATTAGCAGTGTTGGATATTTTTAATTGCTGCCTGCTTTTTTTATGCCGTTAGCAATGGAGACCCTCTGAGGATGGGAAGGGACAAGCCCCGAAGGGAGGTGCTCCCGGTCCTGCGGAGGCTCGTGTCCAAACCCCTCCCGCACAGGGATGCGGGAGAGGGAGCTGGCTCCGCGCTGAGCTCAGGCTGCCGTCCGCACCACCAAAGCCTTGGGCCAAGCCTGTGGTGGCCGTTGGGTTTGGGGACTGAATCCTGCTTTGTCCAATTCCCAGTGTGTTGCTTAAAATCAATTTTTTTGTGAAGCAGAACTTGCCTGAATTCAGGGTTATTCTAAACGTGTTTTGCTCCAGGATCTTGGAAGTTCACAACTCTTTAAAACTCATCTGAACGCCATTACATTCAATTTGCTGGCCAACACGACTCAGCAGGTGACGTGACTCTCGCAGCCTTCTGCTGAGTTTTGATTTACTTACCTAGCTTAAAAGGCGGCGTTGCAGCCTGCGGAGCTCCTCCGCAGCCCTAGCACGGCTCAGCGCGTGCGGAGCTGCCGCAGGAAACGCTGCAAAGGCTGCGGGTTTGCTCCATCTCCTGGGCTGTGGGTTTAGTGCAAGAGGGCTGCTGGCACAGCGGCTCCGGGGCCTGGAGAGACGCTGCCCTGAGCCACTCGCGCCTTCTGAAGAAGTTAATGCCTCTCCTAGGAAGATTTCCACTTTCCAAGCTGTTCCTTAATGTGCTCTGCGCTTCTCTATCGTTATTAAATACGTTGTGAAGGTGGGAAGCTGAGGGGTTCAGCTGCACTATTTATGTACTGACTGCAGAGCGACGTGCTCTGCCTTCCAGGGCGTCTCCTGCCCATCTCAAAGGCAGCAAGATGAGTCTCAATTTATATTTAATCATCAGAGTGTCATCGAAGAGATACGGAGTGAGAAAAGTTTGCAGCCGGCCGGGCCTCGGCTGCGGTAACCCTAGACGTATCCTCAGCCACCTGTTCCCGGGCGGAGGTTAAGGGGGGACGTGCCCCGCGCACACGCGCTGAAGCGGTCACGAGTGTCTTTGCCAGCATCCTTACCAGTGGGCACGGTTTGATGGCAGGGTGATACTGGTACGGGACTGCAGTAGGTCTGAACGTTATAAAAGCAAGAGGCACCTCGCTGATTTTTTTCGGTCTGCTGTGTCAGATTAAGAGTGCTTGATACAAATGTGGAGGAGATTGTTTATTTAAAGGGTTATGAGGATGACTGTCCATGCTGTAACCGTTCTGATTTAACAGTGCTGGCATGTAGCATTTGGAGGGAAGGTGAAGGTGATATTAAAACTAGAGCCATGCTTGAACCTGGCTTTGGGAAAGCTCCAGCTCAGACTGGAAACTTGTGGGTTTGGCCTGTCTTCATTCAAACTCTTCAGGTCTGTTGATGTGCTTGAAAGCGACTGTACGTATTCCTGTCCCAGCCCCAACCAGGCAGCACCACATCTGACCACCCAGGGCAGCTCTTCTGGTCTCGAACCTGTAATGCTAGCAAAAAGTCCCGGGTAGGACCACAGCTCAGTGAAACTGTAGTTAAATATTCAATATCCCCTACTGAGTTTCTTGCATCAGCTCTTTCCCATAAAAGAAAGGAATTGTTTGTAGTCTCCCACAGACCCGTTTTCATTCGCCACAGGTTTGTTCTCATTTATTTGCAAGCTGTTAGCTCTGTGCTTTTGGAATATGAGCAATGAACTGCTGTACAGCGGTGAAAGTGCTCAGGTTTTCTGAAATACTTTACAGATGTTAGGTAAATAACAGGAGACAGGTAAGTAATATATCAATTCAGTAGAACATGGGTAGCACTGACCATTTCAGCATTGTGCCTGGGATCACACCGCAAATGAAGTCTGGGAGTCGCGCCTCCCTCCTGCAGCCACAGACCTGCTCCGTCGCAAGTAAGCGCTGCACGAGAAACGGCTTCCGAGGGAGGACCGCTTCGGCCGCTTTGAAAACGAGCGGGCCTGCTGCAGAGGAGGAAGGATGAAAAAACAAAAGAGTGTTCGTACCGGCTCTGTAGCCTGTTGGGCCGAATTAGGCTCATCCAGGTCTCGTGGAAATGGGTGGTGCGGTTCAGTCTGCTCCTGTTTGAGTAGCAGGAAAACACTAGACTCTGACTCGGTGACATGCAGTGGTTTAGTGACTGCTGGGACAGGGTGATATATGTACATATATGTGTGTGTGTGTATCTGCAACAACTGAGAAGTTTATATCACGTTATGGTTTTGTTATGTTGTTTTTCTCCAGAGAGCTCCCTGGTGTCTGTCCCACAGGGTGTCTCTCTCCGATTGCCATCGTTACTTGGTGTTATTATTGTTAAGACGCCCGTCATCTGACCCTGCGTAATCCCCCTATTGCATTACACTGGATTACTGGGCATACTTGGTGTGTGCTACTGTTTGTCAATTTTAGACTGTACCATGAGGCTTGCAAGTATCTGGAAAGTGATGCAAGGTTATGTTACATTGGTGCATTTTCCGACTCGTTCCAGTTAATGCCTTGGCACTTGGAAGTGGCATGGACTGGAAATAAAGGAAAATAAATGTGTGGGTTTTATCAGCAAAAATGAAAGCTATAGATATCTCTGTAAAGTATTTGGCATCAGCCTGTGACCCATCAATTACCTTAAAAATAGAACACATTTTAGGCACTTGAAGCATGTTTTGATGGCCTGCTTAGAGTCAAAGTGACACCAGAGTCCACCCCTCTTGATATTTGACTTTAAAACCTGTCAATCTTTTTGCCTTCAAGACAGATGGGCTGGAATTTTTGAAGAAAATGCACAGATGAGAAATCAATTAAAATAGTCCTGCTCTTGACTTTGCTGGCTTTCACGCAAGAGTTCATTCATACATAAGTGCTTGCCTTAGAAACAGCCAGCGACAAGTATGAGTTGCTCATTAATAAGCACAAGCCTTTTTTGTCTGTCAGCACATAAACATTTGCTCATGAACTGCTTTTATTTAGTACTTGTTAAGTACCTACTTAGCATGAATTTTGAGCTCTTACCCAGTGGAATCACTTTTTGCAGATATCAGCTGGACTTGGGCAGCCAAAATCTCTGTGTTTTTATTCCCATTTGGAGAGCGTGTTCGAAAAGCTGCTTGAATAGCAAGGAATAATGAACAAAACAAAAATAGAAACCTAAAATAAATATTGAGCTTGACTCTGCTGCTGCCTGCAATCTCGGTTTACTCATTTCTGTGCCGAGACTGGCGCTTCAATGCAGTAGACTCGAACTCCCTCAGAGCAGCCCTGTGATCACTCCTTGCCTCTTGGGAAATGCAATGCGAGAGCTTTATCTTCTGTAAGGTCTTCACAACTGATGGAGGACCCAAAACATAATCGGGGGGGGGGGGGGTTACAATGGTAGTGTGATCTGTTCCTCAATGATCTTTGCCAGCTCTGCAGTAAAGGCAGTGGAAGATCGTTAGCCCTGTCCATACTGCGTACCCTTCTCATGCATCTTTGGCAGTTATTTATCGCCCATGTCGATAAACCAGTTTCCAGAAGACCTCCTGGAGGGCAAGCTTGTGATGTCTCTGAGCAGGCTGTCGTAGCATCAGCTGGAGGAAGGTGGGCTCAGGTGACAGGAGACATTATAATCATTGGCTTCGCTTGGTAAAATTTGGCATTGCCATGATCTTTCCCTTTATACAGTTTGTCGACTCAGTTTGATGGACACCTCTAAATGCCTGGCTCGGTGAGAGCGTGACAGCAAAACCAGAGCAGCAGGGCTGTTTTAGGGGAAGAAAACCCTCAGGTTTAGGTTTTAAGTCCCAATCCGGTTTCCTGTGCGATGTGAATGCTAACCTACTCTGAGCCTGAGACAACGGGTAGGGAAGAAGCAGTTTTGGGATGAAATATGCTTTGTCCCTCCAGTGCTTGGTTGTTGCTGGCTTCTCAGCATAGTCAGAAGAGCTGTGTGGTCCTTGGCATGTTATCTGTCAAAGTGCAGAGATTTTTTGCCTTATTCTGTGTTTCCTGTGGGCTGTTTTAAATTGCTTTGGTGATGACCTCCCTCCACATCCCGTCTAGGTCTAAGGTCCTACTGGGGCAAGTCCATCTTCCTTCACATCAGTAACCCGGGGAGCTCTCGCACAGATAGAGAGCTTTGTGTTTTGCCAAGAGCAGCTGCGTGTCCGCAGCTGGGCTGCCGGTTGCATGAGCGATGGGCCCCCACGAGCTGGGCTGTGTCATCTCTGTTTCAGCACGTGATGATACATTGGTGGTTGCAGTAGGCTGCGGGCAATGATTTGCGCCTTTCGGAGAGAAAGAAAGAAGGGAGATGTATTGCTGTTGCCACCAGGAATCACGTGCAATTCCCCAAGCCTCTGGTGGAGCTGGGAGCGATTTGCTGGCATCCCTGACAGTGAATTGCTTTTAAAGACACTGGGGTGGCATCGCTCCAGCAAACGTAAGCTCTGCTTTTGCCAGAGCTATCCGTGGCATCAGCAATGATCTGGAAATGCTGTTTTCCCTTCTGCCAATTCCAAACTCGGAGTTCAATAACATATCGTAAGCTGATTTTAACCATGTGTTTGGTGTTAGATTATGTTCCCATATTGGAAGGGAGTAAAGACACCAGCCAGCTCCTGAGGACCCCTTGTTCTATGACTGATAAAGGGCTGTCTGTCCAGTTACCTTGTCTTTCCAGCTTCCTTTCCCCTTACTTGCTACTTGTCTTTCAATAACATTTTGCATATCGCTGCTGGAACAACTTAGCACCATTTGGTAACAGAGCACCTCATATGGGAGCTCAATAGTCCTGGGATTCCTGAGCATGTAGCAAATTGGCAAGGAAATAAAATGTGAGAGCAATGGAAGTCCCTGTGCTATACAAACACTTTGCCCTAAGAAAGATGATAGAATTAGCGATTATTTTGGAAAACTCTGAGATAAATTCTTGCAAAGGTTACTAGGAAGAAGGTAGGAGTTTTGCCATGGAGATTTGCCTCTAGATTTGGCCATGCATGTATCTTCAGCATAGAGGGTGTCATTTGTCCTCTTAACATGCTTGTTTCCAGTGCACCAAAACACTAAAACACTTCCTTAGAAAAGGAAGTGAAGCCTGTACTCGATCTAATTTATAGAGGAGACCTAAAGCAGGCAAAATGTGATACCCACCTTGGGATTCTCTAGGATTAGCACCCGTGTAATTGGGAGAGGTGTCACAGGTCAGGCCTTCGTTTTGCGTCTGACATGAAAGATATCACGCCCACAAGTATAGTATTTCTTAATCGCAATATGGGAGAAGAGATACGTTTCTATTTAGAATAAAACTTTCCTTTTTAATCCCTGATAGTGTTCTCAGTTATCCCTGTTTTCCCTCTCTAGAGGACTTCACGGGTTTGACCCTACTTAACTTGGGAGATCTAACAAGATTGCAGCCCAAGATGGCCTGGCTGAAGATCATGGAAATATAAGAAGGTGGCCAGCGACTTTATTTATCGTCAAGAAATCAGCAAGCGATTTGTAACCACTGAATAGACAGTTTGTATGACCCAAACAGCATCGTCTGGGAGAATAACATACCAGCTACAGAAGAGCATTGATTTATTTGATAACATCAGGAAACCATTTATGGACTCTATTATGGACAGCAATTGCTGGAGGTTAAAAGTGCTAGACCAGGCAGATTGATGTGTGGGTCTGCTGTTGTGCTTGCTACTGCATAATATAAAATAAGGATGAAGGGGCAAAGAGAACCTTTAGCTTCTTGGCTTGCTTTTTTGTTATCTTTTCCTTTACCATTTATTTTGTTATTAATTTTGTCAGAGACAACTATCACGCAGACTATTTTGCTGCTGACAGACTCCAGCAGAGCATCGTTTAGACTGTGGTGAGAAATATGGCTTAAATTTTGGTGGACTTGGTTTTGCAGCCTATTGTGTGCATTTATTTTCCTATGAAAGATGTATTCACAGTTGCAAGGTGAGGATTTGATTTGATGCCCCCCTGTAAAGAATATCTGAAATGACGAAAGGAAATCTTCCTAACCAAATGAACAGTCCAAACTGTGTCATACTGAAACTATGTTGTAGTAGAGAAATTACCAGCCCACATTACTTAGCTTCTATGAAGCAGCCACAAACACGGAAGTGTCAATGATGCAGCTTTCTGATTTGCCGTGTAAATTTGGCAGCATACAAAATATTCTAAGAAAAGAAGTCCTTTTAAGCTGGAACAGAGACCTAAAGAAAAAACAATTTCAAATAATCTGTAGTTATATCAGTTCTATGGATGCTAACAAAGTATATGTTTGTAGTCACTAATTCTTTAAGAAGATAGTAACAATTAGGGAAAAGATGAACCTTAGATGAAGTGCCAACTATGATCTATTGGCAGTGCAGATAATGTCCATGGTCGAGTCAGGCCAGATGTATTTATGTATGTCTGAATCTACTGATTGAGTCGCACATTACTGACTTCAAACAGAAACTATTCATTTAACCAGCGTCCCAGAAGACCATGGCTAGGATGAGGAGCCTGAAGAGCCCAGCCTGTTTTGCTAAAATACCCGATATAGCCTTGGAGCCAAAATCCCCCAAAGTCTTGTCTCTGTCCTGGTGTTATCTCCCTGGAGGGAGAGTCCAATCGTGCCAATCGCAGTGATGTATGATCGTCCAAGCCCAACAAGGACCCCACTAAAAACAGCATTACCCCTTCTGCAGGGACCCTGGCCACCCCACAGGACTTGGGCTGGTTTGTTCTCTGTGCGCTCTTCCCAAGATGGAAAGAAGGTATCTACGTTGCTCCTGGGCTGTGAAAGGCAGAGGGTTAATCAGAGCCCCAGGCACTGTTGGTTCAGCTGCTTTCTCATGGGCACATAACATGAGAAGGCAGAGATGTCTTTAGACCTGCACCCCTCAGCATGCTGTAAAGCAGAAGAAAAAAGAAAATCAGAGTACTCCCTTGTAGCTGAGAAGTAGGGACAACATGTATTTGGAAGTCTGCTGTGATTGAAGTCCCTGCCCAGCGGGGCCACTGAGCTGTCGGCGAGCCACGCTGTAGCAGACGGGTCGTGTTACCAGGAGGCATCTGCCCCAGCTTGGTGGAGCGAGCTGCACCTGTGAGCTTGCGAGTAACCCCTGCCTCGTGCTAGTTAGTACGTCCCAGAGCCCCTGCCGTCCCTCAGGCCCCACCATACCCCAGGGATCTCTCCCACCGAGCACAGGAAAAGCCTTGAACATTTTTTTCCCCTGCCTTTTCAAGTCTTGGATGTTTCTTTCTTAAGCCAGAACCAGCATTTGGGGAGCTCAGACAGTCATGGGACAGATGAACACAAATCAGAGCCACCTTCCATGTACATCCAGGTTTTAAAACTCACCAAAGGCCATAAAAACAGGGGGAACTCCCGCACTGTCTGCAGAGCTGCCCAAAATCCCTGTTTAAGCCATCTTGAGATATTACCGATACGCAGACCTTATGCTGATTCTTCTTGCGATATAGTATTTCACTCCACATACATTGCAGGTGCTATTAATTTCACTCCGTGGACCTGTGGTGATTCATGCCTACGGCGAAACGTCCAAGGCACGGTGCCACGGGAATCCTCTAGAAAATGGCCATCTTCTGCGATGCTCAATGGGGACGCACCAGCTGCACTGAAATGTCAGAGGAGTTTGCACAGCTGATAAGTTGCTGAAAATGGAGCATAGCAGCATCTCCATAAATTCTCTTTATCCAGCCAAGTGTAGCTTAATATAGACTTGGTCTCCCTGTCTGTCTCCTGCAATAAGATCGGGAGCAGCCGCAGCTCACGACCAAAACATAAAGTTGTCGATTTAACTGAGTGAACTGCTGCTAGTGGGAAGATCCTCTTTCAAATTGATCTTTTTCTTTAGGTTTAAATCAGTAGCGCAGGAAGGAGAGCATGTCCGAACTCAGCCAAAACTCTGACGAGGAGGTATGTCCCGAGGACATCGACGAAGATGAAATCCTTGCCAATCTGTCTCCCGAAGAGCTCAAGGAGCTGCAGTGTGAAATGGAGGTGATGGCTCCGGACCCGGAGGTCCCCGTGGGGATGATACAGAAAGACCAGACCGAGAAACCGCCGACAGGGAGCTTCGACCACCGGTCTCTCGTCGACTACCTGTACTGGCAGAAGGCGTCCCGACGCATGCTCGAGGACGAGAGAGTTCCCGTCACCCTCCTGCCCTCAGAGGTAATGAGCAAAAAACATAAATATTTATTAGGAGTCTGCTGTAAGATGCATTTTGAGAGTAAAGCGCTAGAGATTTCTGCTCCCGTTAAATAGCTTTAACAGCTCAGTCTGCCTCTGCTCCAGGTCCTTGCATGCGGTGTGGTAACAAACTGTGAATTTAAATTCTCCCTAAAAGCCTCAGCAGTGACAAGCTCTAGCTTGGACTGTTACCAGCGTTATTTTGTTTTATTTTATTTTTTCTAAATCTCTACTCGTGTTTTTCTCGTATAAGTAAATCCTGATTTTGTTTCACTAGAGCAAATGACTGAGAAATTGTTGTAAAATCAGTTCAGCAACAGCAGCACATGTTTGCTTGGCCTTGTGCATTTAGTGCTGCTGTTCTGCTCTTCCATAGAAAACTCACCTCAATAAGTAAAAGATGAACGTAACAATTGAGGGAACTTAATGCCACGCCAGGGGGGAGGAAGAGAAAGTATGGTATTTTGACAGTGTGAGATGTTTGCTCCTGACCAAGCACGCAGGCTCCAGGGACGAGCCCGACCTTTCCCAATGCGCCGCTTAACTTTGTGCTGATTCCCCTACGACTTGCAAGCAAAGCTAAGGTCAGGCTGAGGTGTACGTATATATACGTGTGTATATATATATATATATATATGTGTGTGTATATTTTTGGAATTAGGGCCATATTTCGCAATCAGCTGCCGGAACCCGTCGCCCTGAGGGCCGAGGCGGGGTAGCGACCGCTTCAGCCGAGGCGCTTTCCAGCCGGGGCGCGCGGCGGGCCGGGCAGGGGTCTAAACGCGGCCGCCGGAGCCCGGCTCCGACGCGGCTGCTTCAGCTCTGGGGTTTTGTCCTCCGCAGAGAAGCGCCGCGGAGGCGGCCGGGGCGGGCGGCGGCGCTGCCGGCGGGAGGCGGCCGGAGGCGGAGGGGAAGGAGCGACGCTACCAAAACGAGCACGTGGCAAACTCGCTAGCGCGGGCTGCGGAGGCGAGCGGAGAGGCGAGTGATAAGGAGCTGGAGGAGGAAGAGGAAGGCGATGAAGAGGAGGAAGAAGAAGGCGATGAAGAGGAGGAAGAGGAAAGCGATGAAGAGGAGGAGGAAGAAGGTGGCGAGAGTGAAACAACAGAGACTTGCGCCGATGAAAACGGTCTCAGAGACCAGACAAGTAAGAAACTAGGCACAGACTCGGGCGAACTCGCAGAAAAACAAGACGAAAGTGAAAAGAAAATAGCAAAATTAAACATCCCCAAGAAGCTGGCACTAGATACTAGCTTCATGAAGCTAAGTGCCAGGCCCTCAGGAAATCAAACCAATTTAGAAGAGAGCTTGGAGAAAGTCCGGAAAAACAACCCGGATGTGAAAGAGCTCAACCTGAACAACATAGAAAACATCCCCAAAGAAATGCTGATAGACTTTGTAAACGCGATGAAAAAGAATAAGAACGTGAAAACCTTCAGCCTAGCCAACGTGGGAGCCGACGACAACGTCGCCTTTGCGCTGGCCAACATGTTACGTGAAAACAGGAGCATCACGACCTTAAACATCGACTCCAACTTCATCTCGGGCAAAGGCATCGTGGCCATCATGAGGTGCCTGCAGTACAACGAGACCCTGACGGAGCTGCGCTTCCACAACCAGCGCGGCCTGCTGGGCCACCAGGCCGAGATGGAGATCGCCCGGCTGCTGAAGGCCAACCCCACCTTGCTGAAGATGGGCTACCACTTCGAGCTGCCGGGGCCCCGGATGGTGGTCACCAACCTGCTCAGCAGGAACCTGGACAAACAGCGACAGAGGAGACACCAGGAGCAACGGCAGCAGCAGATGAAAGAGCAGCGGGAGCTGATAACGATGCTGGAGAACGGACTTGGGCTGCCCCCCGGCATGTGGGAGATGCTGGGGGGACCGGTGGCGCGGGCGGGGGAAGCCCCGCCGCCGAAGCCACCCGCCGCCGCGTCCCCGAGCAGGAGGAAGGAGAGCGCGAGGCAGCCGCCCCCCGAGCAGCCGCCCCGGCAGCAGCAGCCCATCAGCTTCCGGGTGGTCAAGCTCAAGAAGACGCAGCGCAAACCCGCCGTGCCCGAGTACGTGGAGCCTGCGGAGAAAACCAACCTCAAGGACGTCATCAAAACCCTGAAGCCCATTCCCAGGAGAAGGCCGCCTCCCCTCGTCGAGATAACCCCGAGGGATCAGCTCCTGAACGACATCCGTCAGAGCAACGTCGCTTACCTTAAGCCGGTAGGTGCGCGGCGCGACGGCTCCCGTTTGGGGGGATCCTCACGGTATTCGGGCACCCGGAGGGCGGGAGCGCGGCGGCAGGAAGGCATACGCTCTCGTTACGTGGGGCTGTAACAGCGAAGCTGCAGAAGACCCTTGCCGTGATGTTTTTCTGTATGTTTGAGTCTGTGCATTACGTTTTGACTTGTAACTCTGGGAGAGGTGAAAGGTGTGTTTTCTTGGCTGCCTGAACATATAACGTTGTTTTTACTGCTACCTAAAAACGCTCTAGCTAAAATGGTTGGTCCTCTCATATATTGATTTGCTGCAAAAGGTACAAATTGTGTTCTTATTTTTCATTACCGGATTTAAAAACTTGTTGATAAGATGATAAAAATAAGCAGGAAATAAGACGGATCGGGGCCAACACGTTCCATTTCCTTGCATTGGCCCGTCCTCCAAGAAATACCGGATGCCGACAGATCTGTGCGATGCCAGTATAGCTGTGTGTGTTGCTAACACCAGGGAAAGCCTTTGTAAACAGAAACAGTCAAATTCTGTTTCATAGTTCATATTTTAATATTGACCTTTTTTGTGCCACACGAGTAACTATTCCCTCTGTAATTTTGGAAAGAGTAGTTTGTCCTGAAGTTTTCAAAGGGCCAGCTCCTGCAGGCACCTCTGCTTTCTGATCAGGGTTTGACACCACCATCTGCCCCCAAATCATGTTTTTCTGCCTGAGATTTAATGGCAAGAATGACTGGGCTGCAGCCAGGGCTTAGCCTCAGAGCATTTTCTTGCCCTTCTGCACCTCAGTTTATGTTTTGCATAAACATAAACTGTGCGCTGTCGAGAGAGGAAAGAGCTGCTGCTGTGTAGGTCACGCACTGGGTAGGTCACCCAAAAAGGCGCTTGTGACTGCACATTGGGGCAGGGGATTTTCATGCCTGCAAAAACCTCTCTCATTGCTGCTGTGTTATTTCTTTTACCCTCCCTTCCTTTTCTCTAGGAAAGCTGCGTGTTGGCAGGTGCCAGGAGCGGGGTTGTTAACCCCAGCTGTTCCCTATTTGTTCGCGCCCCCTCAAAATCCTGGTAGGATTTTATAAACAGCAGTTACAGGCTTTGGAGTAGAGCAGCTTGCTGCTGTCACTTGGTATT
This sequence comes from Rhea pennata, assembly GCF_028389875.1. Lineage (NCBI taxonomy): Eukaryota > Metazoa > Chordata > Aves > Rheiformes > Rheidae > Rhea > Rhea pennata. Next base: position 6,332,734 of record NC_084674.1, read on the forward strand.
TCAGAACTTGCTCCTGAGACTGTGCTGGGGGAGCTGGACGCGACGGCGCTTGCACAGTGCAGGGTCTCCTGCTCGAAAGCTGACCCGGCTCCTCTTCCACACCGTTTTCTTTTCGCTCGGTTCAGATGCGAATGTTTCTCTTTTCCAATGGTTCCTGGCAGAAGCTCACTGCCGACCACCGAGAGCGCTGTGGCAGAAGGTGCTTCTGGGCAAATCCCAGGTCTCCGCAACACGGCCGATCCCGGACGAGGGTGCACAGGGAGCCGCGTTCCTACGCAGCCGGAGGGGCTGGGCCAGCTTGCAGTTGGCCTCTGTTGATCACTGAGGTCAACCAGTGGTGCTCAGATTTGTTTACTTCTTCATAAGATAAAGAACTCAGTGTATCGTACACAGGCTCAGGGACCCTTGGAGAAGAAAAATGGTGGGGGACAGTGCATCTAAAAAGCAGAGCATGTTTAAACTCTGTGTCCCTGTGTATTGCTCACAGCTGTTCCCCTGTACCGATGGTCAGTACAGGCAACTGGTCCCAGCTCTTCTCTCTGATGCACAGAAAATCAGGAGCTTCATAAGGAGCTTTCCTGCAGCCTTCTGCAGCTCAGGGCTGATCCCTGCAAACTCAGTACCCTGGGTTCCCCCTGTGGTTAACGATTGCGACCTAGTGATGACACTGTGAGACACAAAGGTGAATTAATGGACCGTCTTAAACGGGCTGGTTCCTAACAGTTGTTATTACAGCTTGTAGAAAGATGAAGAAATGCCACACACTTATCGATCGATCGATCGATCTATCTATCTATATTTCATCTGGCAAAATGATTTGAAGCTTGGATTTGGGGCATTAGTATTTTATTCTCATCCATCAGTGTGGTCTTGATAATTGTTATTTGTGTGACACCCCTGGCCTCACCTCTAAAAAGGAGCTTTACTGCTTGAGCCAACCTAGGAGTTCATTTGCTCTCGGTAGTGAGACTCATTGCTTGCAAGAAGAATTCCCGGGCTTTAACTGCAAACATCAAATGAGTAACTACAAACAAAAATAAATTCCTGACCAGAACCCCTTTGGGGTCTTGGCTATTATATTTTTGATCTTTTCACAATTTGTAATGGTTTATATTAACATAAGCTGGCTTTGGAAGTAAGGCTGGGAAATTTCCTCCTCACAATACCTCTTTATTTTCCTTGTCCAGGTGCCATTGCCAAAGCAGTTAGAGTAAGAGACTGGACAGACGTGAAGAAAACAACTTGGAATAAAGACTGTGCAAGTTTTGCTTACAATTGTTTCACCAGATGTCTTCTTCAGAAGCCAGGTGGTATACATGACTCTTTGGGAACAAAGCTTGCAATATGCACTTTTGTAAGTGAGATGAAAAAGGCTGGAATGGGAGAAATCAATGTTAAGAGTTTCCACCAGCTATCAAACAATCACGGTGCCATCTGTCTGCCAAATGGAGCTGAGGCTCCAGTTTACTGCGGGAGTTATTTTCTCAGAGGCATCAATAACCTTAAGTCTGTATGGCTTGTCAGTAAACAACTTTGCTTCCATGTTGTCCTTCTACTGTCACATTCTCCAGGAACATGTTGTGCTTTATCTTATCTTTTTTTTCCACAACATGCTCCTTGTTTTATTCTCCTGTCCATGAGAAATGCACTTGGTTTCTCTGTAAACGGCTTTATTTTTTAGGCTGAGGAAACAGAAACGAAATAAAAGCTCTCTCCATAAGGTGTGTGCAGCACTTCCAGGGCTAACAGCTTTACAGAACAGAACGACTACTGTCTCTAGAGCTAAGAAGAAGAACTCGAGGCAAGGGATGTTAAACACACAGGCTTGATGATTTCAAGCTACCTGTATTACAGAACATATTCTAGCTGGTATTGTACTTGGTCAGTGTGTAAAAAAACGATGCCATGATCTTCTTTTGAGAGCTGTAAGCTTCATTCCCCACGATGCATCTCTCTCTGATGCAACTCTTAATCCTTTCTCCAACTCCACATTTCAGCCACCTGAGAATGTATCTAAATGCCATTTCAGCTCACTCTGCATTGCTCCTTAACTGGCTGCAGGATGAGCCTTTTTTGTCACAGGCTTGATAAACTGATCATTACCTCCACTGGGGGTGCAAATAGTAAGCCTTGCCTCTAGCAAGGGGAGAGATGGGCCAAAGATGATGGGGTTAACCGTCTTTATCTGTATTACTTCCATATAATTTTGTGTTTGCTTAATATTTTGAATTTTTTTTCCTCTTTTTTAAATTGCATTAAAAATTTTTGCTGCAAGCCTGCCTTCTAAGGCAATTATAGAAATACCACACTCCTGTGGAATACACCTACAAGAGATCACTACTTTTTTTTTTTTTTTTTTTTTTTTTTTAGTAATTTAAAGCTATATGGCATATTCCTATAAGAATATCATTGCCTATGTTCCTACTCCTCCCAGTAAAGCCTTTCCTTTAGCTAATGGGCATATCCCCTACTTCAGGTAGCTGTTACATCTCTTAACATGATGGGTGTCATCTTGTTGCCCCTTCTACCCTCTCAGCCATCCTCCTCTAGCAGTTAAAGCCCAGTCTTGTTTAGCTCTAACATGTATTGTACACTTCTCTCTCCACCCCAGCATTTTTTGGCATCACTATGTTGCCTTCATTCCTGTTTTATCAGTGATGTTCAGAACCTTTTTGAATCCAAGACTGTCTGCTATCTTTAACTCAAGCTTTTATCCTTGTCCTTTCTGTTACCTGGTCTCTTTAAAATCCCTCACTATAGCATCTGCCTCCAAGTTTTAAAAGCTCCCTCTCTGCTGTACTTCTGGCTGCAACTTCAGTGCTGTGAACATGACAAACACGGTTGACAGCCTGCCTAAGACTCAGCAAGCGGTTTTTAAGATGTGACGGTATCACATAAGGGGAAGGGGAAAGCTGCTTCAGGATAGCAGACATGAAAAGAGAAGTATCATTTTCACTGCACCTCTGCTTCTTACAGACCTCTCTTTGGTACAGCACACAAAGTGGGAAACAGCAGTCCCTTTCCTTTACAGATGGGAAGTAACCTGGTGCTTTTACACAGCTTCTCCTGTGGAGACTTGCAGCGAGCGAAGCGAGTGCAAAGAGCAGCTCCCCCAAGGCATGGTTAAAGCACACTGTTCTGGCTTCTGTGCCAGACTTGGCTAGTTAAGAAGTAGCAAAGAATCAGGTGGGACAAGGAAGTAGAGATGAAAATAATGTTTTAAAATTGCCAAATCAAGCAGCCAAGTACAAACCACTGCTCCACCCAGACACAGCTGAGCAGCAGTGCATATTCTGTGCCTTCAGCACCGTGAATACCGTAAAGTCACAGAAGGAGAGAGGCAGCCCGAGAGAGAAACTGCAGCAGCAGAAGGTTGACTTTCTAGCTGCATTCAAGGCCCAGCTCTCAGTAACCCTAGAACTAGGGAAGAAATACCTCTTTGATATTTAACTAGGATTTTATTTTAATTAAGGTACTGTCATAAAAGACTGAAGCAGCATGGACAAATGTTTAAACACTCTGCTTCTGGGGAAAAGCCTTTTTGTGGATGCAGAAGTTATGTAGTAATAGTCCTGCAGCTCGGAGGCCTCTCATACATCACTGAAATTATTCCAGACATGGAGCACTCAAAACCAAGCGTTCACCACAAGCATAAGCTTGTGCCTCTATCTGTAGCATGACTATACATCTAGCAACACAACGGGCACTTTACCAACAGTGGGAACCAAACATGCAAGCTTCAGACAATGGTCTCTTGTCATAACCTGAAATAAATGCACTCAGTAATCACTATTAGAGTTTATTTTTCTTGATAACAGTGCGTTTTTTAAAATTTAGAAGTATGATTAAGTTATAGGCTACTACCTTCTTTAAGTGTGGTAACAATTTTCATAAAACAGACCATGCACTACATGTGAGGAACATTTAGCTGGAATATACATAGACATTTTCAATAAATACTGATCACTTTATAACACTTAAATGGAATGACAGTTTCAGATTTCTACATAATTCACTATGAAAACAATATGGGTAAGTTACATAAAACCTTCAAATTTAAGGATATTTGTTTTACCATTAATTAAATCAGTTTCTTTGTTAGAAAAGAGAAATGCAAGAATATTTGGAGTGGAGTGTCACCTGGAAAATTTTCCCCCTTATTTTTGGTACCTATTATCAAAACAATCCCATCAAAACTGGCAGTAAAGATGTATATACAAGAAAAAAAAATCCCCCCACTCCTTTCAAGAATTGTTGCAGGCAGATAAATACCTTAATGAATCTGGAATGGGTTTCCAAAACTGTATCTTGATATTTATTGCTTTTACTTGTAAACCTGAAATCCAGTTTATTCCTTTGAAGAATGACAGAAGAACAGAGTTGGCAAGATGCATGTTTTAGCTTGTATTTTTGCAATTTGGTTAATAAGAAAAAAAAAAAAGAAAAAGAAAAGAAAAAGAAAAAGGACACCCATGCACAGTCACCACACACACACACACCTTCATCTACAAAACAGCCTTATAAGACTAAAGAAGAACAAGGTTAAGTCCTAAAGTAGCAGTGTTTAAAAACATCAACAGGGTAGAATCCTAGCTAGTCCAGTTTATCTGCAAATACTCTTTTCTTCCTGTGTTTAGCTGTAGTTAAGGTATTACATGAGGAACTTCTGGCTGTCCCATGAAGAGCTGTTTCTACAGATCTCAACAGATTTAAGATTTCAGAGAAAAAGGTGTGTTTTACTGGAACCAATAGATACATGGCACCATAATATATTCTTCAAGCTTAGATCTATTTAGACTGTTTCAGGTTGCTAAAGGAGGAATGTGAAGTGAGACCAAGAACCTATACGCATTTCAAGAAAAGAGCTGCAGTTCCAACTGTCTGCCACTTGAGCTAACAACATGATCTCACTACAGACCACTTTAATCAGGGGTTTTAGGAATGCAAGTGACACCTACTCTTGATACATTCCAGCTCCCCTTGAAGTCTGCCAGCTTAAAGGTGTTGCATGGTATAATAAACTGGCTGAATTGCTGTTGCGGAGTACTGAGACAAAAGGGGTGTTACTCTTATTAACAGACAAATCTGCTACAAAGACAGCAGGAAAGACTGCATTCCATAGGGTTCCCATCTCTTGCCCACTTCCCCACCGCCCAGCAAAAAGAGACAAGCAAATAGGTTTAAGTTATGTATTTGTGTAAACACCAGAACATTTTGCTATACAATAGAAAAGTTACTCTCCTTATATTCTTAGAGGAGCCCTGAATACCTTGGAATACCTGTGTCCTGCAAGTATTAATCTGTTCCACATGTGCATTTCCTGCTTTGTACACCAACTGAAAGCAAGCTTGAACAACAGTAAATAGCAACTACACTCCTGCAACAGGTAAAAATGCCTTGTTACAATTGTTTATTCCTTCACTTTAGATATGTAGTCAGCCAGTTTGTTGATACTCTCCTCCTGCTGTTCTAGAGCATCCAGTATAATGCCCATAGGGGTCTTCTTCAAACCTATTCCTTCCATTTTGTTCTCCAGTTTGTTCTTTATGTTCCGAAGCCTCAGAGAAGCATGAACAAACATCACTGCACAACAGAAACACACTGATTAATAATTAATGCCCAACGAATGCATAATTGTTATAGCATCCATCTTAAGATAAATTCAAAGCCATATCATCTGAAGAAGCTGAAGTCCAAATGGCTGCTTAAATAACTAAGTACTCATTTAATAATCTTTATGCATCTCTGAAACAGTAATAACATTAAAAATTGTGCTGTTTTGTGCTCTCCCCTGCCCCACCACCCCCAGCTTTGTTTCAGGATATTTTAGATAATGAGATAGTAAAGCCAACAGCCAATTTAGACTCTGCAGACTTACTTGGGAAGGATCTAGTCTCCTACTTCCCAGCCCCCCAAGAGAAGTGAAAAATACTTGCAGAGCAGAGGAAGTGTGATCCCAAACATGAACACCATGACGTCTCCCAGGTAGGAAATCAAGAGGTAGCTAGACAGCATAATGGCCACTACGAAGGTGGTTGGGTACTGCTTCTTCAGCCTGCGGAGTATATCCTTGTTGTGCGACACCCACACAAACCCCATAAACACCAGCACCACCACAGTGCCACCAATAAGCATGTTCAGGGGACTCAGAAATCTGGAGAGAGAGGAGGAAAACAAAAAAACAAACAAACAAACAAAAAAAACACACACAACATGTTTCAGAGCCTTTGTTATTTGTGTCCACATATTAAACCCACAGTTCACTAGATGACTTTTAGTAACTAAGGAGATGAGGCATTAAGAAGTCAGTCAGTCATTGCTGGTATCAAAACCTTTATCAACCTCAGATTTTTACACAGAGGCTAATAAAGCCACTTCACTTCAGACCCAGAGTCAGCAAATCCCAATGGCAGATGAAGCCAGCATCAATTACACAAAGGATTGATCTTTTCTCTACAAAAGACCAAACCCAAAACTCTTGTCTAGAGTCTAGAAAAGAAAAAGGAAGGCGGGGGGGGGGGGGGGGGAAGATGTTGAGTACAGGAAGTTGCTATTTTAAATGCTTTTAAATCTTGAATGCTATACATCAAACTTCATAGGTATTAATGTCCAAATGCATACCTAGAAGTAGCTTCACAGTAATTCACTACAGCAAGAAGAGAATCAAAGTCATTCTCTACCCCACTACCACGGCAAATTTTCTTTTCTGCTCAAGGAAGAACAATGACTGGTTACAGCAAACCTATGTTAGGCTTTGAGAACACCAAGATGCTGATACAAGTTGTTATACTCATTCCCTTGCCAAGTCAGCATTAGATTCTGAGGTAACTCTAGAGTAAATTGAAGAAGGGTTGGGTGAGGGGTAGGGAAGGATTTCCCAACAGTTATGATTCCAGAACACACTGAATCAGAGCAAGGGTTAGAACCTGGACTTCAATCCCTTATTTAACTTCTACTTCACTGTTCTGAATAATTCCTCTTCTTGGTTTATACCTGAAAGAATATAAATTTCTATTAACCTGCAGAAGGAGCTTACCAGCATCAGCACAGCAGATGCAAACCCAGGCCCAAACAAGCATGTTCCAGAGTCAGGAGGAATGCTGGTACAGGATAAAGATCATGTAGGAAGTATGAGAAGAGCCAGGCTTGGCAAGAGGAGCACAGCTGAGGTTTGTATTCTATTATTGTTATCAGAGTTACCAAGTAAACCTAGCCATTGGGTGGGATCAGCTTTGGACTGTGAACAGCATGTGTCCCCTTTTTTAGACCAGGATGAGAACATCACCTGCTCAAACCACTTTCCCAAGTATCTTAGAGGTTGTTTTGTCCCCAGCATTTAGCTGTGACTTTGCACAAAATCTAGGCTCTATTATATTTCAATTATACATTAATAAGCTATGTGATTTCATGAGCACTCTGATTTACTTGCTTATTTGTGCACTGACCTAATTACATTGCTGCTGAATGCTCTGAGGTGCTGCAACTACCATGGCAGTATAACGCTGCTCAGATAAAGCCAGATGTCATCAAGATTTACTCTGCTAGGCTTTGGAGTTGGTCTTAATTTTCCAAAACTAATAGATACAATGAGTCATTACTCTGCAACACTGATGAAGAGGATGCTATAGTTTGTGATCTCTGCTCGACATCCTGCAGAAGCAGATGAAATCTGTTGCTGAGCTGGTAAGCTGACACTCTAACTGCAGTGCCAGGGCTCTTCCTTCTCTAAGAGAGCACTGTCTAAGAATTATTTCAAAGCAGAGACTGCCTCTTGATTCTTTAATTCAGTTGTGCCAACAGAAGACAGGACAACTGGATGGAAATAGATTAAAATTCAAGCTGGTTCGCCACCTGCTTCTGCTACTCATGTTGGAGCGCCAGCACGGCTTTTGGGAAATGGTGATAGGGCAGACCTGCTTGTTGCATCTGAGTCACTCCCTGCAGCCAGCCAGGTTATATTTAGCTCTGAACTGTCAATCTAAAGTTTCCAGGCTGGAAAAAGTGAACAGCATTGCTCTGGAAAAAAAAAAGTCAGTTTAATCTGTACTCCTCTGCAGCAAGACGAGGTGGCCCATGACTGGACTACACTGGTGTCCAATTTACATAAATACTACCACATTTACAAGATTCTTGAGGCAGAATTCATCCCCACTTCCCAGCTACTTTTGAACAGAACTGGTCAAACTCAGTTAGACAGCTTGCAATTACCACATTTCTCATTCCCAAAGGCTATTGACTATCTTAAACAAGATAATCCTAGAGGGAACGAAGGGTAGGGCAAAACTCCACTCTGCCGCATTTTCCTCTCAACATTTTATCTTCTCATCCACGCCTCTGATATAGTTACAGCTTCAGAAATTGATGGAGAAGAGCAACCTTCCCATATTTAGAAGCAAAGGACTGAAGACTTCTCTGTTCTACATTTCTTTCCTGTACAGGTTCTGTATAACTGGTTGGCTGTAAGGGATGTAAAGAGGAGGCGGGGGAAACTACAATATATTCCCTCCCACACCTCCCCCTCCCCCCAAATTCAAAAGATCCCATTTTCCAGGGTAAAGTTAACTGAATTACATGTTTTCTAAAGTGGGCTGCATTCCAATGCATACAAAGAAACAGTGAGTATCAAATGAGGTTATTCAGAGCCACATGAAAACAGATGGAGATAGCAGTTGCCACTGAAAACTGGTATTCAAATTATTAGCCATGTGTCCACAGACTTCAGTGCTGTTGATTACAGTAATGGATAGTGTTTCATATGCCAAGCTCCCCTTTACTGCTTGAACTGCCCAAAGACGCAGTGTAATTCACAGTGCTACTCAAGATTTTACTAAATATTACTACACAGAAGCTTTTTTGCTGTCAATGACATTGCAAAGGCAAGTAAAGGCAAATCTCCATTAGCCATTTTTACTCAGATCAGTTGGCATAACTCTTTCAGTAGCACAATAACTAAGCACTAGAAAAAAAAAAAACACATGCAAATTATTTCAGAACACCAGTGTCTAGGAAAAGCAGCACTATACAAAGATCAGTTTAAGAGCCCTAGAAGTCACCTTATAATAGAACCAATAACATTGATATTGACCTTATTTATATCCAGATAAAATCACAGAAAGACAGATTCATTCTCAGACAAAAAGGCTGAAAGCCTTTCAAAACTGCAGAGATAAGGTAAGTGACTAGCCATCAATTATATTACAAGGTACTTTCTAAACGTAATTCCTTTTATGAAGGATTTATTGGACCTCTCAAGTATTTAAACATGTACCACAGACCTAGAAGCATAGCAGCATTATGGTAACTTGAGTTTATGACTTGGAGGGGAAAAAACAAAAAACAAACAAAAAAAACCCCACAACCCTTGGGAAGCTGTGTGTGTGGGGGGGGGGGAAAGAAATCAACTGGTTCTCATTATCTCAAAATAAATCAGTATAGCAGGACTAAACACCATTTAGAGGTGCAAAGAGCCCAGAACAGACAGCTCCCTAACTGGATGCTTTGCTGCACTGCTCTCTGCGATAAGCAGAAACAACTATGGCAGGATACTGCAACCTCCAGAACAGCTGGGACAAACTGACTAGGAAGGACCATCATTAACAGTTAGTTCCAGCAATGCCTCCGGGCTACAGCAGCTACTTGCAGTTGTACCCCTGCTGTCCTTCAGGGCATTGCCTCAGCATTTGCTTCCATACAAAGCAAAGAGAAAAAAAATAATATGAAAGCAGTTTGCGTGGCTTCAGGCTGGATGAAGGGCAACAAGGCCACAGGCATTGTCCTGTTCTGGGTAAGACTGTGGTATTTGTTGAGTAGTATCCAAGAACAGCGCAGATACCAGCAGCTTGGAGTGTAGCTGCGTGGGAAGGACTGGTAGCTAAGCAGATACCTCTGACCAGCAAAAATAAATCAAGATGAGATACTACTTTTTCCACAGGATTCACATTTCCAGACTCTGCCTACGTGTTTCACAGAATGGGTGAAAGGAAAGTCCAAAAAGTTAGACTTTTAATGACTTACCACACTGCCTGTTCCTGACAAGTTATTTTACATGTCTGTGCCTAAGTGTGGAGATACAGCAGAAGAGATGATCTGTTTATTTGAAGAAGATATGGCTATGGTATAGAGGAACACAATCAGGTTAGACTCATCTTTTGTGCAAGACAAGCCTCTTGCAACCTGAGCCCAGAAAGCAGAGTTCACATAAAAAGCAAGAGCAAGCTCCCTCCATCCTTAAATCTTTTCCATCTTAGAAGATCAGCTCAGTGTGATTATTCAGCAGTTGCTGTCACATCTGTTTCCCTTCCCGTGACCAAGCAAGTCTAAACAAAAACCTGAATAAGAGACTTGCAATCATTGAGAATATCCTTTTACTTAGAGCAGCTCAGTTAGGTCATTACATCAAAAAAGCATGAAAATTCCCTTTTAAGAGAGCTTGTATTCCACCCTGTTCCAAGTGGTGGGCAGATGACAGCAGTTGAATTAATATATGAGGAAGGAAGCATTTAATGGCATTAGAGTACAGTTAAATATCTGTCTCCCTTCTCCTCATACTTCTAACTTCAGTGAGGTTATATAGCTGTAAATAATGGTAGTATGTAAGAATATGAATGGCATGTTGTCCTTTCAGTAACAAGTTTGGTCACAGCCAGGTGATAGCCCTCAGCATCTAAAGATTTAAGCACTGCTTCCTTACTGGCTGCCTCTCATTTACTTTGCTCCAAGAACAGGAGCTAGATTCCTTTCTCCAAAATTACCAGCCCTCTATGAAGTTATATAGTATGCAACATATGTTTTGGAGCAACATGCATTGCTTACTCATTCATACTCTTTCATTAGGCATTAGAAAGAAAACTAAACATTTTACTGTTCCAGAGTTTTTGATGTGCCAAGGGAATTACTAAAAGCAAGTCAGTCAGCTAAGGTGGTGGTCTGGGAAAACAAGCATTTTTTTCATTGCTAGGAGTGGTACAGAGGCCAGTAGATGTTTAGAGCAGAAGGGAAAAAGGCAAAGAGACAAAGCAGTTTATTGAATATTAAGTACTGGATATTGGATATTAAGTCACATGAGAACGAAGACTCTTAAGAATGCCTTCAGTTAAGGCACTTTGGAATACATTATAATTTTTAGATATTATCAGACTTGAAAATTAATCTTTAGCAACTACCTGACAACAATAGCATAAAACCCCATGAGTTTAAGTAGTCAGTTTGAACAGCAAAACAGGGAAGCCATGTGAGAGTAGGTGAGAGCACAAATAACACATTAGATAGACTGATAGTTTCAGATGGGGGAAACAAGTTTCAAGCTATTGTGGGAGGCACTATTTTTAATAAACATCTATAAAGCACTGATGATGATAGGGCCCTGGCTCCTGGCAAGAATGGGCAGTTATTGTCAGCACCCCTACACCTGGGAGAAGGGGCACAGTTCCGCTTAGCAACTTTTTTCCTTCAGTGGTCAGAGTTGGGAGGGGGGGGGAAGATGAGCACACTAGTCCTGACTCATTCTTAAAGGAATTATTTAGGAAGGAAAGAGACCAGGCTGCTGTCACCAGCCTGTTTGAGTAGAGCAGCACTCATCCAGTACTTTTAGTTTCTCATTCACAGATTTATTGTTCCCTGCTTACTTGTGTAGGTTGAAAGCAAGATACACAATGGCAAAACACTGATCATTATTTACATGTAACAGTAGCTATTAGAGAAAGCAGCTAGAGGAGGAGGAGACAAGGGAACCATGCAGTAGAGCTCATTACAGTTCCACTACGTTAACAGTAAGGTTATTCCATACCTTGAAGAGAGATGGTGAAAGGTTGGAGATGTCAATTCTCTCGTACAAGAGGCAGTAAATTGAAACTATGGAAATAAGCATGGGACTTCCAGCATCAAGAAAGCTGTAAGCTAAAATTTCTATGTTAGCCCAGGACCACCACAGCTATCACGTTATAATAATGCTGAAAACACTATCTCTGTTACACACCTGCCATTCTAATTAGATCGTTTAAGATCAGGTAGAGTTGATTATAAGCCAAGTTTAGTTTTGATCACAGAAGGACTACTGCATTAGCTGTTTGCATAATCCAGCCCCAAGGCCTGCATAAAGTTCTGGAGTTCCTAAAAAGCTCCATGATTCATCATTTTTCACTCAGGGATTCCTGCACAACACAACAGGAAATAAGATAAATTTATATTGATGACTAAGTTGTAATCAGGAGAACTTTCTTTGCCTTACTCTGCCTTTCTCCTAAAAGCCATGATGTTGCCAAGTAAAAACTGTTTATAGAAATGGATAGTTTTTCCTCTGCTGAAGTGTTACTCTCTTCCCTTCAGAGCTCTTCTCCCTTCCCCTTTTATTTCAGCATTAGAAGAATAAGATTTGCCATATATTAAGGTCTCTAAGAGGTGCAATAAAAGAAAAGAAATAAATCTAGGATTAAGCTCTAACTCCAAGTGTTCCTTGTCCAGGATTTTTAACTCAGTCAAGTACCACTCAATATTAAGAGCTAGTTGTTCTGATGTTAATCTCTACCTTCTGTGGCTCCCTTCCACCTTCCTTCCCTCCCTTGCTCGCTCCAAGCAAAATAGAAATATTGAGCTGGAAGTAAGTGGGAAAGGCATCACACTTGATCTGAACAAGAGATGAGAGTACAGAAGGGGAAAGGAATTTAGGAGACTGAGTAAGAGTTGTTGCCATTTCAGTTTTCCAGCTAGGGATATCAAAACTGCTTAATTCCCCCCCCCCCTCAAGCTCTCTTGGGGAGATGAGTTTTCCCCCGTGTTTTCCAGAACCACTTTGATTTTGCCTAGTCATTTAGAACTGGCTACAATATCTCACTGCTAAAGAAGGGCAGATGAATACAGAAGCATAGACGACAGTGGTGCAAGAATGGCAAGAGCATTGCCATCTCTTTTTACCAGTCTGATAGTCTAGGGAGTTGACTACACCACATCCCCACCAAAAAGAAGAAAATACAGTATTTTGGGACCCCTCCTTTCACAAAACATAGCTCAAAACTCACTGCAATCCAAAGCATCTTAACGGAGTCTGGGTTGAGAGCTTTATAAGCCCTAACTAGATACAACTTGTCTAACAAAAAACAGATTTAAAAGAATTTTAAGCCTTTGCAACATACAAGATAAGACACACAGCCATCAAAGCAGCTTTGGCCTAGTGTCTAGGCAGCCCTCCAATTTAGGCATTTGCCCATTGTGGGGAGCAAAGGAAGTTTACTCCTACTTCCATATTAAAAACTTAATCATCACAGCCTCTGCTGTGTTTCTTGCTTAAGATGTTGGGTCAAAGAAAGACTTGAAAGAGACTCACATAGGCCTTAACTCAAAAGATGGTTAGGTCATTTCCCAATTCTCTTTAGGAAAACTAGGCCTGATGTGAACAAACTACCAGCATACTGTCCTGCCTCAAATGAGATGAACACGTACCATAACATATTTTGTATTTAAAGCTCTTACTGAAGAGTTAGATCAGGAGCAAGAGAAATTTATTCCATCTCCTTTACAAAAATGCAAAACTGTAATAACAACTCTGTTCTACATTAATTCAAAGCAAAGTTTATCTCAGCTTGCTCAGCTGCTGTTGACAGATTTAAGCAGGAAGCGTTAGGTCACCACAGAGGATGCAATTTAGTTTTTCAGAGAGCAGCTATATCCGGCCCTTAAACCCATCACTACCTTCTGCCAGGCATACTGTGCCCTTACAGGAACCAAAAACAAACAACCCTCCCCCCCCCAAACCCGGCACCTGGAGCCCCCACATTTGTGCCGAGTGGTTTAAGCAGCCTCAATGGAAAAGGAAGATTGCTCTCAGATCTGTCAGCCTATCTCCTCAAAAAAAGAAAATAAAATAAAGACCCCCAACCCCCCACCCAAATGGACACCCTAAATCCTACCATAAAAAGCTCACTAACCTAAAAACAGAGAAAAATAAAAAAAAATCAGCCCCACAAAGCTGCAGCCGCGGCGTTGCTATTAAAACGAGATCCCCCGCGGCCGCCGGCACTGACCCCACGATGGAGACGACGGTGGCGGCCACCATCAGGTAGTTGGTCTGATAGTAGAGGAGGTTGCTGACCACCCTGTTGTTCCATTTGGAGATGTCCTTGAAGTCGGGCCGCGCGAAGCGGTCCGAGCCGGGGAAGAAGTCGTCCCAGGCCCGCAGCGGCGCCACCTGCACCTCCATGACGGCCGCTTCCTCCTCCTCCTCCTCCTCCGCCGCCGCCGCCGCCGCAACGGCGGCGCCGGCGCCGCGCAGGCCCTAAGAGCGCCGCGGCGGCGCCGCCCCGGGGCGGCTCGCTGGTTGGCGGCGGCGGCGGCCGGCGCAGCGCCGCGGGCGGGCTCGAAAGCCGCGGCGCCTGGTCTGCGCGGGATTAACGCGGCGGGAGGGGGGAAATGCGGTGGCGGCCGCGGAGGCAGCAGGCGCAGAGAGCGGCTGCTTCCTCCCACCCGGGAAAAATAACGACGCGGGGCTCTTTGGAGGTCCTGTGTGCACACGCGGGCCCTGAACCCGCCCACACGCACCCCTGAACCCTTCAGGGAGGATCCAGCAGTGCCAGCAGCCCTGGTAACTCCCGCTCCAGCGGCGCGTGTTCAACCCAGTCCCTTCTGACCCCCGTTCTCCGCGGGCCAAGCGTGCCGCCGCCGCCGCCGTGATGGACGGCGGGGAGGGAAGCCCTCCCGTTGCCATGGAGATTGGCCCTCCCGGCGCCGCTCTGCGCGCCTGCCTGCACCTCTACGGGCCTGCCAGGGAGCGGCGCTCTAGCAAAGCGCCCCCTCCATAGAGGCGCCGCGGCAGGGCGGCGGGGCATTGTGGGAAGCAGAGGGAAATATGGCGGATGGTGAGGAACCGTAAGTGCCCTGTATGTGCGCGCTCGGCCGCCCCCTCGCCCCGCTCCCGGGGACGGGCGGGCCCTGGGGCCCCTCTCCCTCCTCCCCGGTCTCTGCAGCGCGATACTGACCCTTCTTTTATTCTCTCTCTTTTAGGGAGAAGAAAAGAAGGAGGCTAGAGGAGCTGCTGGCGGATGGGTTAGTGCGGGGCTGCGGGCGCGGGGGCTCCCGGCCCGGGGCAGGCAGCGGCAGGCAGGGCAGCCCAGGGCGGCCGGTAGGTCAGGGCGAGGCCGCAGCCCCTGCGGGAGGTGCGGGGCGGGCGCAGGGGCCCGGCCCGGCCCGGCCCGGCCCGGCCCGGCTCGGGCGGGGCGGGGCGGTGCCGGCCCGGCGCGGGGGCTGGGGGTGGGGGCGGGGAAGGCCCGGGAGGGGTGAGGCCTGGGGACGAGGACTGTCCTGGGAGAGGGCCGGGGCGGGAGCCTGGGGCTTGCCGCTTGGCTGGCGCGCAGTGGCAGGAGGGGAAGGAGCTGCGCTGCCGCTTCTAGCTCTAGGCTGGAAGGAAGTGGCTCAGTTTGGGCTGAAAATTAAAAATTCAGGCTGCGGAGCAGCTGCTTCTGCTTGTTAAACCCCTAAATTCTACGTGTCTGTCCTAACAGCCTTAAAAAATAGCACGCGGCAATCTTTAACCTAATCTGCTTCCATCCTGTAACACTTCCCTCCTATCTGCTTGTGGCCCTCTTCCCCAAAATCACCAAGCAGACCTGCATGCCTGAGCAGCAGACTCGCAGGCAGTGCATGTGTGTGTTGGGCTGAGGGTCACAACACTCCTTAGGCGTGTTGGGCGGTGGGGTGCATGCAAAGTCCCTCAAAAGCATGGAGCTTTGGAGATGTGAAGGGGACAGGAAAAAGTTTGGGGCCTAAAGCCACATAAGGACCCTGGTACTTCAACTTTTAAAAATTGTAGATTTAAAGTTAATTCAATGAAATAAATAAGGTTTCTGTTAAAGTCCAATAATGCAAGTACCTGGTAAAACTGTAACAATACAAAATTAAGCACTTAAAAAAAAAGTCTCTAAAGTGAAGCATAAAGTCTCAGGTTGAGTTACTGATGTTTTTTCAGATCTCCAAAATGTCCAACCTTACAAAAACTAAACTGTAGAATAATTACAAAAGTGAAACTAAATCTTACTGGCTAAATCTGAAAAGAAAAATACTCATCTAAACAGAAAAAAGGTGCTGCTGGTTAATGGCTGTTTACATAGACTGTATAAAAGCATGAAAAATTAGTTCATAGCACCACCATGAATAGCTTCAGTGCTTGTTTCCAGTACATTTTAAAAATTGTAATGCAACCTATAGAAACAACTACTGTGAAGTATTTTGACCCTTTTTGTTTGCATAAGTCAGTTTTTGATGCTTGTGCATACTGAAACTGGTATACAACAGATGAGTCCAGGGTTCAGAGGAGGGAGTTTTTATACATTCTTAATACAATCATTTTTTATGTAAATTGTAAAAACTGGGAGAGGTACAAAAGTTGAAGTCAGAGACTTCAGAGTCAGAGACAGCGTGTATGAATTCAAAGAAACCTCTTAGATTTTGTTGAACTATTAATTTATCTGAAGTCAACACTTGGCAAGGAATGCATTCAGTCTGCAATCAAAATACAAGCAGATTATGATGCATTTATTTCTTTCCTTCAGTGGAGTTATTCTCAGTTTTTGACAATCTTTTGCAAAATTACTGCATGTAAATTAAAGTCACTAAGGACATATTATATTGTTCATTTTTCTGAGTGCCATGAGAAAAAAAAATCACTATCTTGATGTTTTGACTAGATTTTCTTTCTATTTTGAGATGAGAGAAGGGGAAGTAACAATAAATTTGAACTCAGCAAGAGTTATTGACATAGGCATTCATAGGAGGAAGTAAATAAAACTTATCGGTGATGACAATCTTTCATACTCAAGGTTGCAAAGCTCTTTTATAAGGAGCTAAGTTTTTTTTAATTAACAGAGAGCATAATTATTCATACTGAGTGGAGCTCTTATTTGAAAAGGGAAGTATGCTGTCTTAAGACTTGTTCTGTATAGGTTGTGATGATCTTATGTTAGAAAAATACATAAGCGAGTTAGCTAGTTTTGAATTATTTCAGGAAGTTTCTTGACAGTTTAAATACATAGTTATGTACTATTAGAAGTGACCTGCAAAAGGGGAAAAAATGAAGTGGAGTATTTGATGAAAAAGAATGTCTTTAAAATATAAAATAAGATGATTGCATACATCCTTTTCCAGTTCATATTGCTGACATTG
The DNA here is from genome assembly GCF_028389875.1 of Rhea pennata. Classification (NCBI taxonomy): domain Eukaryota; kingdom Metazoa; phylum Chordata; class Aves; order Rheiformes; family Rheidae; genus Rhea; species Rhea pennata. Next base: position 6,349,879 of record NC_084674.1, read on the forward strand.
ACAGGCTCTGGAGATGACTGTAAAATTGAGCTTTTCTAAATTAAATGATGCTAACTGAGGGTAAAGAGCATTCAAGATTATTTTTTTGGGAACATTTGATAAATTGCTTTGGTGATTCAGAGTAGACAATGTTGGGGCATGTTGTTTATTCAGTGCCTCACAATTGCAGTTACCTATTGAAAATCTAATATACGAATTGTGAACTCTCTTAAGTCTGTCAAGAAAGGAATCCAGGTCCTGACACTGAAGAAAAAACAGCAAATTTAAAGGAGCAACCTCTTTTTCTATGTCCTCTTTAAATATGAGGGAATTTAAAGCAAAAAGAGTAGAACTTTTTTTTTCCATTTCAGGTCAACTTTTACTAGTCACAACTAGATCAGTGGATCTTACTGAGATGTTAGTTTTTTTCTCTATTTTGCTTTCCTATGTGTTTATATTATTGCTTTCTAGCTGCACAAAGAAATCCCACTCATGCAAATGTTTATGCGCATAAACATGCATAAAGAACATGCAGATGCTTTTGCAGGAATGATCAATAATTGAAGTATTTTTAACATTACGTGTGAGAATAAAAATATGTTTTAGAGGTGTGGCTTTTTCTCTACGGTTTTGCAGCTGAATTTACTATGTTCTGTGCAGAATGGCTGTTGATGGTGGGTGTGGGGACACTGGAGACTGGGAAGGTCGCTGGAACCATGTAAAGAAGTTCCTCGAGCGATCTGGACCATTCACACATCCTGATTTCGAGCCAGGCACTCAAGTGAGAAACACTTATTTTAAATAAAAAAATTTGTAGCGTGTGTTGCAAACTAATGTAAACAGTTTCATTAATTGACCACCAGCAATGTATGAATACTAAAACTGCATGAAAAGCATATATTTTCATCAATGAAACGTTAAGATAGTAGAAGGAACATACTGTATTCTGTGTATAAGCTTGTATTTGTTAATTGTGCACTACCATCTGCAAGCGCTCTCTCTTCGTATATATACATTGTACACACATGAATTCTACTTTGTCTTGGGGATCCACATGAAAAATAGCAGCATTTTGATTTTTGAGAAATTGGACACAATAAGGAATTTCTCATAGGGAGAGAAGGAATTAAGCCTAATATGAGTACTTACAGAGTTGAGAAGGGTGTTCGGTAGGGTAAAGCAAAATTTAGAGTGTTTTAATCATTTCTTTTGCTTGCCTCCTCTTTTTTTTGTTGTTGTTGTTTCAGAGTTTACAGTTGAGGATATTTTACTGTTAACTTTTTAAATATTCTTTTCTAATATTTACTAATGTGTAGCTGCCGTCTGGTAGAACAGTTCACAGAAGGAAGTTATCTAGTTAAAAATTCTCAATTCTTTTTTGAATGGCAATGTTTTCTGTCTATTTACCTTTATTTTGTGTAATACATGAGCAAACTCTGGAGAAATAAGTGGTCTTTTTAAACGTAAAAGTAAGGTCTCCCTGTATTATTTCCATGGTGAAAATTAATGTAAACAAAATATTGATATCAACAAAGATCTCACTTAAAGTTAGGATATAGGAACTGCATAACTAAACAGCTGATTAAAGTCCAATATCTAATTACACCTGCAAGCACAAACTGTTTTATTGATCTAAGTTGTTTAATGTGAAGCTTGTTAGACACTTAAGCCTTATAAATGTGTTATGATAAGTTTTACGAAGCAATGGACAAATCATACTTTTCCTATTCAAAGTATTAATTTTTCTTTTTTATATTTTCTGCAGGCTCTTGAGTTTTTGTTAAACACATGTAAAGTACTAGTTATTGGAGCAGGAGGATTAGGATGTGAACTCCTGAAAAATCTGGTAATTACTCAGTTTTCATCCTTTATTTCTTAGATTTTATTTATTTTTTAAAGGAAATTATCCTTTCTACTTCGCCAGTTTGACGACTTTGACTCTATATCATTGTTAAACATTTTGATTACACTTTAAAAACATAAAATATGTGACTATACAGACCAATTGTATATATAAACTTGGAGAATGCACACTGTTAATAAGCTTGAAAGATGATAGTCTAGCATGTTGTACATTATTTTTTAGCCATCTCAAAGCTCGTCGTGAAGAACAGCATGGGACTGTTTGTGTATAGGCAAAAGTTCACATGCAGCCTCAGATACGGTCTAATGTTGAGAGTTTACTCTAGCTGTAAGATCTAAGGAAAGAAGCAAACTTAATAAATCCTGTATGTAACTACAGAAAGAAGTGTTGTTTGGAAGATAATGACTAAAAATGTTTCTTTTCTTATGAAAAGTGATAATTTCAAGTAAGAAAACTAGCTAGTACAAAAACAAGGATTAATAGTCATAGCTAATCTAATTTCAGGGTTTTTTTTTACATGTTTAGATTATTTCAAAGGGAGGCAGAAATTCCTGGAAATATTCATAATCTTTCACAGTGAAACTAGTAGAGCCAAAATTACTATGTGTACGGGGACCTTCATGTCTTTGGAATCTGTTTTGCTTTCCTGAGCAGCGAATCTTAGGTGTTCTGGTTCTTCTTGATCAGCAAATTCAAGATTATCTCCAAAAGCAGAACCCTCCCTTAGAGTGTAGCTTAGAGTTTAGAACGATGCACTGCAGAACATCACAAAACATTCCTGTCACTAAAGTCAGTGTTTTTTCTTTTTTTTTTTTAATTGCAGCATTCAGTTTCATTTAACTACAGTTTAGACTATTTCTCTGTGCATAACAGATGTTGTGATTTTATCGGATCAAACCTGCAATACAGTTTTAAGACAATTTTACTTTAACGTTGTTATTTGACAAATTTAGTGATGGACTGTCTGTGGACAGAGGTCAGGTAGAACTTCTGTCAGAGATATTGTGTGTTCTTAGACAGTAAGGTGAATTTCGTTTACATTCAGTTTCAGTGAGGAATATTGTCTTATTTTGAACTGTGATTTGAGGGTGGATGTGCCACTGCCATTTATATCAACTCTGAAAATTGTGGAAGTTCAGTAAATATAAAATTTTAGAGGAATTAAACTTGTTTACCTATTCCTACCCTCTGGAAACAGGAATACTTTTGGTATTTCTTCAGATTCTGCAGTTTTTGCAATAAACACTTGATTTACTCTAGTTTTGAGGGAACTTAATATAGATGAGCCTACTGTTGCCTTCCCTGTGTTATGATATTGTAGGCTAAAGCAGTATTGCATTTAGTAGGCCACTTTCTTTAACTATTGAAATGTTACTAATTCCATCTATGCAAATATCAGCATTAGCAACCCAACATTTTAACAAAAAAAAAAAAAAAAAACTTATAGGTCTACCTGGAAATGGAATGAAGAAAAAATATTTTTGGTCTTCAAAATGTTGCTTTTTCAGCATTTGAAATGAATTTTGAAGCACTGTAGACATTCTGTTTTCTGTTAAATGAGGCTGACTCTCTTTCCACAGGCACTATCTGGTTTTAGACAGATCCATGTCATTGATATGGATACTATAGATGTTTCTAATCTCAATCGACAGTTTCTGTTTCGGTAAGTGATACTTTTGTGATTTGACTTTCCATGTTTCTCTCTCTCTCTCTCTCTCTCTCTCTCCCCCCCCCCTTTTTTTTTAAGATGAACCTAAACAAAATGTATGCATGCAGTTGTTATTTTGGTTGAACAAAATGCCATTAAAGATTTCTGAGCTTTCATATCAGAATAGTACTTGCCGTTAACTAAATATTACGTGTAAGTCCTTCTTATTTTAAGATCTGTGGTTTCATGGTTTGATCCTGAAGAAAATTAACATACATTTCTTACTGTTTAAATACAATTAATGACTAATGGAGAAGGTAGTCATGCACATAGATTGAGTTATCAATTTCTCCGGTACCCTTTTCTTTCAAATAAGATGAAAAAATCAGTGTATTTTTTTGGAGCTGATAACTTTAATTACAAGGATATGTTTAGATAACTGGAGCTTTCATTGCTGATGCTTTGTGGGAATGTCTTAGTATTATCCATATTGATAAATTGCCCTACAGTGTCTATTAGTCACTGAATTCAGTATTTGTAAGACATAGATTCTCAAGACATTGAATGTTACTAAAATTATGGTTTTGAAATTGCTTCTTTTTTTTTCTACCCCAGACCTAAGGATGTCGGACGACCTAAAGCAGAAGTTGCCGCAGAATTCCTTAATAGCCGCATTCCTAACTGTGCTGTTGTAGCGTATCCTTTCATAGAGAAGTAGTAGCCATGGAAGGCTTCAAAAAGCCCCAAAAGGCTCTAGGTAGAAAGACTGTCTAAATTTTTTTGCTTCAGTTATTGTTCTTTATACAATAAAAAACAGATTGATTCAGCTAAAAATTGAGAGCTCTTTCTCAGAATGGCATTAGCGTACAGGAAATGTGCATGTGGAAAGAAACCTAAGCTTTAATAAACCATTACTTATGTTCCCACTGAATCTGCTTTATTTGAATGATTTTCGGTAGGCTATTAGAATTACAAGATTATTCACCGATGTGTCTTGAGTACATAGTGGTAAGACACGTTAGATTAAAAACATAAAGCAGCACTGCTGATACAGTGCTTTATGAGAACACATGTTCTGAGCTCCCTAAATAGTTGTCTGGTGAGGTTTCTTCTGCACGTAACTACTATGTTGTGTGCCTTACTTGTTTTGTTAGGTGATACAGCTTCAGCTATAGGAATTTTGAGTCTTCTGACCACTTAGTTTTAGAAAAAAAAATACCATATAAAACTTTAGTGATAAATTATCCAATCTTTTGGCTTTAGGTTTGCAAACAGAAGATCAGTAAACTCAGCTGTTTTAAATGTATTCCTTTACTGTGCATACATTCAGATACTTTAAAAAGATTCAAGACATGGATGAAAGCTTCTATCGACGTAAGTGGTATTTGCGTGCAAAACACACATTTGTACTTTAGAATATTGCAGTTGTTGCTTGCTGTTTCTCGTGCTAGTTAGATTGCTGATTATTTTAGTCTTCTGTGGTATACTGGAAGTACAATTAACAAACAGACAAAACTTAAATAAAAGTGTCTTTAGATAACCAAGGGGAGATGGTTGAACTACAGTGACTTCCTGTGGAAAATCTATGGACAGAATATGTTGATTGTCTTAAGAAATATGCATTAATATAGACTTTAAATAACTTTTTTTCCTAGAATTTCATATTATTGTTTGTGGGCTGGACTCTATAATTGCAAGAAGATGGATAAATGGCATGCTGGTAAAGTCTTCGATCTTTTTAAAACCTGGTTATTGCTTGAATATAGATAACTAAAATTGAACAGATTTGTACTAAACGTATCATTAAAATGAAGTGAGAGATGTTGAAATTCAGTTCTCTGTATTTATTTCTGCCTTTTTTGAAAGAGAATAACATGCATGCTATGTTACGTGCCTTTTTCTTGAGCAGAGTTAGCTAACATTTGTGCAGTGTCCTGCAGGGCTAATTTCAAAGTTAGAGCAAGTTGTTCAGTGCCCTGTGAAGTCAGTTTCCAAAATTACTAGGAATGGAGGTTCCACAACCTCTCTGGATACTTCCATTGTGAAAAGGAATTTTTCCTTATAGCCAAACAGAATTGTCTTGCTGCGACTTAAAAGTGTTGCCTTTTGGCACCTCACTGCTACAAGGAAATAGCATGCTGGATATTGAACTAGATAATTTCAGCATTGTGAACTTGTTTTAAAAATAATGATCTTGAGTATTTACAAGTATTAAAGAAAATAAAAAGGCAAAAAAATCCAAGTTCTCCAAACAAACCAACCAATTATTCCAGTATACTATAAGGAAATAATAACTTCTAATTGGGAGGGAGAGAAGGGCGGGGGGAGATGGTAGGTGAAGCTTTTTTGCACTGACAGATGAGCAATGTTTTATTCATTATGTATCCTTTTAATACCCTATATGTTAAGCATGCAATCTTGTGGCATACCAATAAGAATAAGATTTCCAAGGTGACTTTTGTTTTCTTCCTATAACTTCTAAAAAAAATCCTCCTTTTTTCATTAGATGTCATTTTTACATTATGAAGATGGTGTCCTGGATCCAAGTTCCATCATACCTTTAATAGATGGAGGGACAGAAGGTTTTAAAGGAAATGCTCGTGTGATTATTCCTGGTATGACAGCATGTGTTGAATGCACACTAGAACTCTATCCTCCTCAGGTAATTACAGCCTTTGATATTTTCTTTTTTTATATTCCATTCTTTGATTTGCTTGTTTTTCTTCCTAAAAGTGTACTAAATGCTTTTTTAATTTTTTTCCTGTTTTGTGCTTGTTTTCTTACCTCACCAGGTCAATTTTCCCATGTGTACTATTGCATCTATGCCCAGACTACCAGAGCATTGTATTGAGTATGTCAGGATATTGCAGTGGCCAAAGGAGCAGCCTTTTGGAGGTAATTAGTATATTGCATCAGTGCTAAATTATCATCTTAACTTGTTTTGACTTCAGGATTAAACTCTGTTTAGTCAAACAATCTTCTTACCTTCTGTTAACCTCTTGTGGCTCATTGTCATAATGAATCTGAGCCTCCTCCGAGCTGGTAGTAGCTTCTCTCTCCTCAGATTGGCCTTCCAGTCCCGTATTTGTTTGTACATTTACCTGTCTCTCACTGTACAGTATCTTTCCTGACCCAAAATGTGACCTGTAACTCCTTTACAAATCTGAAAAGTTAAGAGAGTTTGTGTATAAAATGTGTTAGAACTTAAGATTTTTATAGAAATCATACTTTGATTTTTTTTTGAGTGCAATAGCGTCGTTTTAATTGTTAAATGGGATATTCATTTTCATCCAAATTAAACAAGATATTTTTAAACAAAAATAACTTTGTGCTTGTGAAGAACTATTGCAGCTGTTACTTATCTGTAAATTAACTTTCCTGTAGAAGATGTTCCTTTGGATGGGGATGACCCTGAACATATACAGTGGATTTATCAGAAGTCCTTAGAAAGAGCATCGCAATTTAATATTAAAGGTGTTACTTACAGACTCACCCAAGGTAAGGGTATGGCATTTCACTAAATTTGTGGCATTGCAATTGGACTGAATTGGCATTCTTTGTACTTACTGTGACTAAGCTGGCAGCTCTGCTGGGAAAGAAGTAGTGGCCTTCTTCCTGGAGAGCTTAAAAGAGAAACAAGTATCTTTTTTTTTCCTCTGCCAGCACAAATACTTCATGATGAGTCAGACATTTAGACATTCTTGATGAATCAGACTGGGGAACTTATGTGGGACAAAACTGAATGTTCTTTTTGCCTTTTTAATTTTAACCTGGAGCCGCTTCACAATTTGCTTTACACTGTGACTGCTTTTGCTGGCTCAAAGAGTGGGAACAAAAGAACATAACTGTCTTTTTTTTTAGGAACAGTTTATGCCAGTTTAGGCTAGTTAAGACTGCAGTGTCTCTTTTTTTTATGGCTGTGTGTGCTTCTGTTCATGTGCAAGTGAAGAATGCTGCCACGTATTTAATCAGCATTTTAAAATAACCACATAGAAAAGAAGTGAAGAATCTCATACGTAATCTCTGGAAATGAGTTCTATGGCGTGTGGAGGGGTTGTGGTAACTTTATACTTATTTGCTAACTTGTAGTACTGAGAATAAATTTGAAATGTTGGACTTGAAATATCATGCTTGAACCTCAGTCTGCCTTTCTGTCAAAGAATGGCAAGCTGACTGCTTGTGCATCTTCCTCAGATTTCATCTATTGTATTGCATAGGATCTTTTGGTTTGCAGTAGTTTATACTAGCTTCTTCAATATTTTTTTTTTTGGCATAGACATGAGATTTCTGGTTATAAATACAATTATGTACATAGAAATGGCTGCACAGTTTTCAGTGTTTAAAGATGGTTTCATTATAAATTATACAGCAGAAAAAAGGCTGAAGACATTACAATTCTTATATTGGTACGCGTGTTTTTGAGTCTGAAGGAGTGCAGTAATACTAAGAAGCCACAAGAACTTAAGACTTTGGAGGAAGTCACTGTCTTTTTGGCGGGCCTGAGAAAAGAGTGACTCCTCCCTGTTGCCGATGGTACTAACTTTAAACACAGGAACTTGCTTTACATCCACAGAGATACTGTGCTGTTTGTCTGGGAGGGTTCAGTAAGAGTTGGATGAAGGTGCCAATACAGTTTGGCAAGTCTGTTGTTGCATAAGGAATACCAAAACCGAATATCTCTATGCATTTCTCCTGTTAACCAGGAATAAAACTGTTGTAAATTAACTTCTTATGCTAAATAAGCAAACTTGTTTTTGGAATTGGTTCACTAATTCTTTGTGTGATATCTTTCTTTTCACCTCCGCATACTTTATCTATTCTTTAAAAGAGAATAAAAAGCACTAAAGTCCTCGAGAAGCATGGCATTATATTTTGTAGTTAGCAAAGTTCTAGGAGAGTTTGAAGTAGCTTGAGTTGCGCCCTTCTGTAATTATTCTGAATAAAAGTCATCTCACAGCATAGTTCCTGGAAAAGATAAAACTGTATGTTTTGTTTCTACAGGTGTTGTTAAACGAATTATTCCAGCAGTAGCTTCTACAAACGCAGTAATTGCAGGTATGCTAAAAGAACCAGAATATGATTTCTAACTCATTTCCCCTCTAGTGTATAGAGTTTAGATTTTTGTAAGGCACCAGTTGGGACTTAAGAACCTGGGGAGGAAAACATTAATTTTTAAGTAGGTCTAATTTATTCTTACTCTTTCATTTCTGTTTTCTGTGGAGAAACTGCATATGATTGTGCATTGATTTTAAACTCATATATGCCTGTGGGAGTGAGCAACAGCATTTAAGAATGAAAAAATACTAACTAGAAAACACTATGTATATATATGATTAACACAGTCTCAGATTTGTGCTGAATCTATTGTATTAATTTGTAGTACTACCAGCTACCTTCAGGTAGCTATTTATTTTTCTCTTTCCAAACTGCTGTATTTTTTTTCACTTTTTTGATACAACTTTGTGCACTAAGGTCTGTATGTTGAGATAGAAAAGCAACAGAATTGTATTGGTTTTTATTCTTCCAGCTGTCTGCGCCACTGAAGTTTTTAAAATAGCCACAAGGTACTTCATTTCTTATTAATAACTTACATGATTTCCAATACTATGTCTTGTATTAGCACTAACTTACTTGGTTTTTTTACAGTGCATACATTCCTCTTAACAACTACTTGGTGTTCAATGATGTGGATGGATTATACACATACACATTTGAAGCTGAAAGAAAGGTTGGTACCATTAAAAGCTTGCAGGATTGTTTCCTTGGTTTTTTTGGTTGCATTTTCTGCATTTTCTATGAATTTCTGAAACCAAAATTGAACCTCTCTGGCCTCTGGCACTGTACCTAAATACTTTTTACATTTTGAAAGGAGAAACTACTATGTTGCCAGTCTGTTCCTTCTCCAGAATATTGTTGTCAGTATGTATGAGGGGGTATTTTTGTTTTAACTTGTGTGGTTTGGTGTTATGACAGAGGGGACCTGTCCATGTGTAGCAACAGGGTTAGTCATAGCTGGAAGAGGTTAACCTCCAGTTCAAGATGTCGTATTTAATGGAAGCTTTTGATGCCCTGTCCTTTTTTGCACTGTCCCCACGCAGTGCTAAAACATGTTCTTCTACCAATCAGTTTCCCCTTCAAAATTACGTAATATACTAAGGGCATGTTTAATGTTTTGCTTGTTTAGCCAAAATTTCTAGCTATTTATGAAGTAGCCCTTGGTATAGGGAGGTTCTTCAGACAGCTAGTGCTAGCTGATTGCTTGTACAACAGTGGTATTTAAACACTGTTGTTGCTTCTCCTGTGCTAGTTGTGGAGGAAAATGGTACTCGATTTTTTGGGAAGTGAATCCCAAAGATTTACCCTATAATATAAAGAAATGCATTTTACAGAATAAAACACAGAAGCAAATCTTCTCAAAAAGAGGCTATGACAAAAATGGTTTCCAAGTTTGTAGTACTCCTAAATTTGAGGTCAAGTGAAATTTGTAGTTCGTAAACACACAGCTGATATTGGGAGTCAGTCAGTTGAAGAGTGAACAAATTCACTGGGAACTGCATTTTGTCTGTAATATTTTTGCAACAGTATTAACACTTCTAGTGAAACAAAGAGGAGAGGCAAATAGTAGCAAGCACTTTATTAGCAGTATTTTAAAAGCATATTTACCATAACCTTTGCTACTGTGCTGCTTTTTTGCAGGAGAACTGTCCAGCCTGCAGCCAACTTCCCCAAAACATAGAGATTTCCCCATCAGCTAAACTGCAGGAGATCTTGGATTACTTGACAAATAATGCTTCATTGTAAGTGTGCAACTATTCCGACTTACTTGATGATTTTTATTTAGTGTATCGAAAAAGACATTTCTAAATCCATTTTTATCTGATTGTGTCTCTTTTTTTTTTAATGTTTTGTATATATAGGCAAATGAAATCTCCAGCAATCACAGCAACCATGTATGGGGGGAATAAAACACTTTACTTACAGGTATTCTGAACCTACTTAATTTTAATACTCTTACTTTTTGACAAACGTAATTGACTTAATTTGAAATGGGATACTTTTTCCTTTTTCCTCCAGACTGTAGCTTCAATTGAAGAACGAACAAGGCCGAATCTTTCCAAGACGCTGAAAGGTATCTTTCAGTTGCCACATGTAGATTTTCAAGATACTCCCCTGAACAGAAAGATACAGTTACTCAGTTTTTGCCTCTATGTGGCATGTTTAGCTTTGTTTTGCACTAATAGGAGAGTTAAACTGTGTATAAATGAAAAAAAAAAGTCAGTACATCCCTGACTGAAGATATTTAGCTATCGAGGTACATGATGTAAGAGTAAGACTTGATTTAGGTGACATCACTGATCACCATTCCCCTGCAAATTATGTTTGAAATAGAATTTTTCTCAAAAAGCAACTTAAAAAGAGGGCAAAGAAATCTCTCAAATTGTTCATTTCCATGGCAGGCAAAAACAGACCTTAGAAGACAGAATGGTCTTTTTCAATTTCTGCTCTTTTCCTGTTATTTTCAGTATGCAGTGTTACCTTTTTACATGCAGTATAGCTTTCTTAGATTCCTTGGTGATGAGCATTGAATTGTTGAAATATGAAGTGTGAGCAGATGTCATCTGGTGAAGAAATCGGACTGCTTTATTATAAAGGTTAAATGATGTGTATTAACATACATCAGTAGTGATTGATGTACTTTTGACAAGTTCTGTTAGTTTCCTGATTGAATTAGATTATTACCAGTGTAGCAAATGAGCGGCATGCAGCTTTATTTCTTGATTATGGTTTTGGGGGATGGCCTTTTTTTTTTTTTTTTTTAACACAAGTTTGTTGTAGTTGAACTTTTCTTTCTGTTTCAGAATTGGGGCTTGTGGATGGCCAGGAACTTGCAGTTGCTGATGTTACTACACCACAAACTATGCTGTTCAAACTTCATTTTACTACTTAATTCACCCATAAGTAAACTACTTATACAGAGGAATTTATATCCAACTTATGAAACAAATGTACATTGTGGATGTTAAAGTAACCTGAAATGTTCATGTTAGTGCTAGCATTGTTGAAGGTTAGATAATCCAAATGAATCACCATATTTCAGAATTGTATTTAGAAGCCAATATTTGGTGGATTGTATTTGTATAAATGCTTAATAATGTACAGAACCCTGATGTATAGGAATACATTCTTTTTCCAGTTTTTGTTGTCAAAATGTTAATGCTTTCACACACACGAAAATTTTAGGGTGGCCAAAATACTTGTTTTATTGTTGAATTTGAACACATGCATGCACGTGAAGAGATACCCTTCAAAAGGGACTACAGAAATCTAGGTCTAAATTTAAACACTCCTAGACATTTGCTGAGTCACCTTACTGACCCCTTTTGGTTTTAGATTAAAATAAGCATGTTTCCTCTATTTGATCAATCTATAAAAGGTGTTAAATATGGAAGAGATCGCTTAGTTCACAAGCGATCTTTACAAAAAGACAAACTTGAAAATCCGGTCATGTATATTTGCAATCCACAAACGGCTGCTGCGCGTAGTATTGCAGGATTATGTTCAGGTATCACTGGTGCTGTTCCGATATTTATTAATAAAAACCATAAAGATACCTTAGTTTGTGGCATATCAGTGGGCATTTGCGAGTGTTATAACCTTATAACCCTGGTCTCCACCGGCACTTGGAAGGGGCCTTGGAGCGGAGCCACCTGTTCTCCAGTGGCCGAGCGCACGGGAGCGGCCTGGTTTTGTGGGACTTCAGGTGATGATTTCTAGGTGCTGAGGCTGAAAGGAAAACATGCGTGGCTATTTGCGTTAAGCCTCCCTCTGTAACCACCGGCTGAAGCAACATTAAAAAACGGGGAACGAAGCTGTAAGTTTAACGTCTCCTCGGGAAGGTTTGTCACAAAGTAAGGGAGGATTGAAGGTGCCTCCACGGGCAGACCACGGCGGGCACCAGGGCGCAAGGGGCCCGCCGCCATGACGGACTGCGGGGCTGGGGGTGGCGGAGCGGCTCCGCCGTGACGGGCTGCGGGGCGGGAGCGGGGAGGGGCGGGGCCGCTGCGCCGTGACGGGCGGCGAGGTGGAAGCGGGGAGGGGCGGAAGCGGGGAGGGGCGGGGCCGCTCCGCCGTGACGGGCTGCGGGGAGGGGCGGGGCCGCTGCGCCGTGACGGGCGGCGAGGTGGAAGCGGGGAGGGGCGGGGCCGCTCCGCCGTGACGGGCTGCGGGGAGGGGCGGGGCCGCTGCGCCGTGACGGGCTGCGGGGCGGGAGCGGGGAGGGGCGGGGCCGCTGCGCCGTGACGGGCGGCGAGGTGGAAGCGGGGAGGGGCGGAAGCGGGGAGGGGCGGGGCCGCTCCGCCGTGACGGGATGCGGGGCGGAAGCGGGGGGGCGGGGGCGGGGGGGCGGAGCCGCTCCGCCATGACGGACGGCGGGCCGGGAGACCCTGCGCCGCGTGACGGGAAGGGGCGGCCCCGCGGCTGCGCGCGGCGCCGTGTGCGACGTGGAGCGGCGCGCAGCGCGCAGGCGCGGGGCCGCCGCCGCCGCCGCTGCTGCTGCTCCTCCTCCTCCTCCTCCCGGCCGCTCCGGTGTGCTCCGTTCGGCGGGAGCCGAGGCCGCAGGCCGGGCGCTGTGGGCCCGCTGCCCCCCTCGACCGCCGCCCGCCGGCGGGGAGCGGCGCCTCAGGGCGGCCGGCTCCCCCCGCCCCGCTCGGCCTGGCGGGCATGAGCTGGTTCAACGCGTCGCAGCTGTCCAGCTTCGCGAAGCAGGCGCTGTCGCAGGCGCAGAAATCCATCGACAGGGTGCTGGACATCCAGGCCGAGGAGGGGCCCTGGGCCGACGCCGTCATCCCCGACTACGGCGACGGTAGGCGCGGCCCTGCCCTCCCCTCCCCTCCCCTCCCCTTCCCGTCCCGTGTGTGCGTGTGGAGAATCGCCCCTCGGAGCGGCCTCGTTCGCACCGGCAGCAACCGCCAGTTAGTTAATAAAATAAATAAATAAACGACGCGCTTTCTGAGGTGTGCATTGAGGTTTTTAAAGCTGAAAGTCGGGTCCGCCTGAGCTCTGAAGCTTCTGCTTTTTGTAGCCTCGAGTTTTGTCACCTGAAAGGAGCGCAGAGGTGGGGAGGTGCCACGGCTCGGTGGCAAGAGGCATCTCCTTTCTGTGCGTGGTATGTTAATATAAAACTTGAGAGCGGTTAAGAGGCCGTTTTGAAACGGACGAGCAAAAAGAAACCCCCGCATAGTAGAAGCTTTCTTATTAATAATACCTTTAAGATAGGAATGAGCAAAGAAAAGACTGAGAAACAAATTCTTCTGTGATCAGCATCCACAGTGGCGATAGAACTTGATACATGAGCAAAAGGAGGATGATCCTAGGCTTACTCACAGCAGGGGCTCCTGAAAATCAAACCCTGAAATAACGGAAGGTATTTTCTAGGTTGGTTGCCAAGCAAAGTGTGGGCCCAGTTTTGCAGATCTTCATTCATTTGTGGGAGCAAAAGGTTATGTGGTCCAACGCCTTGTTAAATTACAGGAATTGTGTGTGGAAGGTGATGTAGGGCTAATTTTCTTAGCAGTTTAAAATCATCCAAATCATTTTTAAGTTTCACATCCGAGTGTTTCTGGTAGTTGTGCAGTGCATAAGGAAAGTAGCAAAGACCAGACTACATCTGTTTTTCAGGGAAAATGTATTTGTTCTAAAAGGAACCAGAGTATTTTCTGAGTTTTACACTTTTCTCAGTAAGCTTTTTCTGAACTATTGAATTATGGAAAATCATAATAAATGAGATGTTCTAATTATCAGATGTATTTATTATCTGATCTTTCAGATTTTGAGTTTGATGGGTATTCACAGTTTCTTAGAGTGGTAGTTTACTTTAGGTATTTTAACTCAGAGTTTTTGTACTGCTGTATTCATATGAACAGATATTTATTGCATAAAATAAGTTTATTTTTAAGTTGCCTGAAATAGTTATGTTATGCAGATTATATTTGTAGGTGCAAAATCAATTTGGCAGTTATTTTTTTAATACCAGACTGGCTTATCTTTCTTTCTCTGTGAGTCGCATCTGTTCTAGACACATCTGAAATTTGTTGCTGTAATTCTTACTACCTTGCTATTGACAAGTTTTGGAAAATTTGCAAGAAATATGATAATATTAACTAACTGTTAAGATAGGTTTAGGGCAGCTTCAGAACTCCTCAATTCAGTGTTTTTCCACAGAGGAAGAATGACACTGTTGTCTTAGTTTTGCTGCTGCAGACGAGGCGTGGCAGCAATAAATACATGGATTGTCAGTTTTCATGCTGTTCCTGTTTGAGGAAAAACATGAACAGCTGTAGAGAGATTTCTTTTGTGGCTTAGGGGAAATGATACTGCAGTTGGCATTAGAAAATTATCAGAAATTGTAAGGGCCAGAACTCTTGGTATAGTGCGTATTTTGCAAATATTTAAAGATTTTTTTTCTATATTCAGTAATTGTGCGTGAAGTGTCTTTCTGTACAGTACTGGCAGATAACTTTTAAGCCTTTCCTCCCTTTCTAATATTTAGAACTTTCTACTTCTAAATTCCATTTTTTAAGTTGTTTTGACTAACCTCCTATCTCTATAGGAAGCAAGGCTCCACATTCCCTCTCCCTGTTCCTTTCACAAAGGAAATGTTTCCTTTTTTGTATCTGAATAGGCTTCTTGTCAGAATTGGCTTTCAAAATGCTTCGTTGTCTCATTTCACGTTCTTGGAAACTTCTGTACATCTTCTTTCTGAAGTTGTCACTCTTGAAATTTCTGGTGTAATTTGTGTTTGCTTTTTTCCTGCCTCTGCATAAGTTAGTGTTTAACAGGGAGGAAAGAAGTTGATTTCATTTGGATAGTCTGACTTTCTGCAGGTGTCTCTGTTGGTTTTGTCTGAACTATTTCATACCTCTCTTAAACTATTTTGCTTTGTCTAAAAATCAGTTCCCAGATTTGCAAGGAAATAGTTACGAAACTGATGCTGTTCATGATTATGCTGGTATTTACTTAAGTTATATGGTATTGAAGATTTTTTTCTGAACTATTGCATTTAAAAAGACAAATATTGAAAGTAACACATTTTAAATGTTCTTGGCATCTCTCTCTCTCTCTTGTTTCAGGAACAAATTCTCTTATAAGTGGAGGATGGGTGGATACATCTTCTTGGGGTTTAAATTCAAATACAGAACCACAGACTCGGCCGATATCTCCAACAGCAATCACCAAGCCAGTAAGGAGAACAGTAGTAGATGAATCTGAAAATTTCTTCAGTGCCTTTCTCTCTCCAACTGATGTTCAGAATATAGAGAAAAATCCAGTGGTGTCCAAACCTCCAGCCAAATCTCAGCGACCCAAAGAAGAGGTGAAAAGCACTTTAAAGGAATCGCTACATACCAGTCAGCTGGAAGTACCGGTGACGACAGAGGCAGAAGTGAAAGATTCCTCTGTAGCTGATGTAGTGGACTTGAAAAATCTTGATATTCCCAAGGAGAAATCAGAAGAGAATTCTGTGCTTAAATCTAATGCCAAGCATGAAGAAAGTGCAAATGAAGTTACTGATAAAAAGGTATCTGCTCTAAATTTGAAAGTGCCTGAAGAGGCTGTTAATGAAAAACCTGCTGTTGGAAGGGATGGAGCAGGAGGTGCACTGGATAGCACTTCACAGTCTCCTAATACAGGTGCAAAAGACATGAGTTTGGAAACGAAGGAGCAAAAAACTGAGGACAGGCAAAGCAATACACCTTCACCTCCAATTAGTACTTTTTCCTCAGGGACATCCACAACTAGCGATATTGAAGTTTTGGACCATGAAAGTGTAATAAGTGAGAGCTCAGCAAGTTCAAGACAAGAGGCTGCAGACTCAAAATCTAGTCTTCATTTAATGCAGACATCATTTCAGCTTTTATCTGCATCTGCCTGTGCAGATTATAATCGTTTAGATGACTTCCAAAAACTGACTGAAAGCTGCGGCTCCTCCTCTGATGCTTTCGAAAGAATTGATTCATTTAGTGTACAATCTTTAGACAGTAGAAGTGTAAGTGAAATAAATTCAGACGATGAATTGTCAGGCAGGGCTTGTGCTTCAGCATCTGTCACTGTCATTCCTCCTGCACCAAAGGTAGAAATGGTTGATCCTGTGAAAAGTAAAGGTGAAGAATTGAATGACACTCCTGTTTTACATGCTGAGGAAGCTGAGATGGAAGAGAGTGGGAGAAGTGCAACCCCTGTTAATTCTGAGCAGCCAGATGTTTTGGTTGCTGCTGTGCAAGCTGATGAAGAACAGATTGAGAAAGAAGAGACTGTGCTGCAGCAGGATGCTTTTGAAAATCCGCATGAAGACGACTCCGAAAAGCAAGAGCTTGAAAAGGTAACTCTAAAATATGCAAAAGCACCCTCTAGTTGTAAATGAAATCCTCTTATCTCATTAGGTACTAACTTCACCTTATTTGAATGAATTGATGCTGAATTAACTTACTTTGCTTAAAAAAAAAAGTCTTTGATATACTGCAGTAGAAGAACACTGGGGTCCTGGTGAAATCATTTTGGATTTCATGTAGGTACCATTATCAGTACTTGCGAATTATGAGTGCTGCTGACAAACATGAAATCTGAGTAAGAGCCAGATATATCCTTTTAATTATTTTGATGTAAATTCCTTTTTTGTGTGTGTGAAAGATAGAGATTCCATGAAATACTTGGTTCTAAATTATGGACCTACAAACCTTTATTATTTCAGCAGTAATCAAAATACATGTTTTGCAAGCATTTTTTTCCACAGGCGTATGAACTATCAACGTTTGATTGTGTTTTATACAGTCTTCCAAATATTTTCTCTGCTTGTGTATGCTTGCATACACGATGGGCCTTGTAATAGCTAGAATTTTAGGAGTCTTATTTTGAAATAAGAGGTTTTTTTTAATAACAATAAGTCTTTGTTATTAGTAGAAACCTTCTTTGAAAGAGGAGGTATACTGTGTTTTTTAATGAAAAGAGGAAGCATAGTGATGGATAGTGAATAGATGAAATGAAATATGGATGGTTAGTTTAAATAAATGGCATGACTAGAAATGAGGACGCATAAGTGTACAGAGAACTAAACTGGAGCTTTGAGGAAGCTGAGTTTTTTCCGATTCTCCCAGTGTGTTGTGTGAACTATTTTTTTCCATCACTTTCCTATCCTCGTTTTTTTGTTTTTAAATTCTGAGCTCTTGTGACGTGTTGTGCTCTGTTTTCTTGGGTTTTGTTTTGCTCCTAATGTGTTTGTATAGTATGTGACATAGCTGGGCCCTAATCTTGGCCTTGCCCTGTAGGTGTATTTGCAATAGTGATGCTGTTACTGATAGTGGCAGGGGAAAGCAGTTGCTTATGAGAACTCATAAAACCTCTTATTTAATTTGTGTTTTAAGAAAATCATTTATTTTTGTGTAAATTTTATAGAACCTCAATGTAAATTCCTTAGGAAACTACATGATCATGGACTATTATGTGTTTGCATGTTTGCATTATTTCTGTATGCTTCTCAAAATTTGATACTAAGACGTGATGTTGACTGGTGTGAGTTAAGTGTTCTTGGCCATGCCTGAAAGCTTTTTTTTTCTGATGATGATCTGCTGCTTTCTGCTAATAGGTCATAGAAGAGATCTCTTGCAACATAAACTGTTCTTTGACTCTATATATAGAGTGTGGTATGAAGAACCCAATGAGAGTCTTAATGGTTATTGTTAATTTTTTTATAGGCTATGTTTAAAAACTTTATAATTGAATATAGCCATTGATTTTTGTGGAGGAATTTAGCTCAGCGACATGTAATACCTACTTAGTAGGAATTTGAATTAAAATGCTGGAAAACAGATGTCTTATTTTCAGCTACTGCTTAATTCTAAATTACTGTAGAAGAAACATGATATACTTCACTGATTTTACTTCAGATCCCTAAAAAAAATGAAGAACTTCATCTCTAAAGTAGTGTTGGAAGGGAATGGGAAGGTGAGAGGGAAAGCCTCCCCACCTTGTGATTTAATTGTCCTGTTCATCTAATCTTTATCTGTAAAAATGGCCAGGTAATTGATTCATTGACTGAAAAACTGGAGAAGAGGGAAATACAGTTACTGAGTACTAGTAAAGAAAAGGCACGCCTGGAAGAAGCTTATGATAACCTAAAAGAGTAAGTATGAAAATATTAAAAAATGTATTGACCATGACTGTAACTTTAGTGTAATAGAAACAATAGAAAGCCTGAAAAAACTTTGTTCTTGTATAACTAGAACAAAGGTTGCAAAGGATTTATGCTGTTTGGGAAAGACATAAACAAAGATTTTGTGTGTCGTGATGATTTTTTAAATGGCGTTATTTCTTGGGGTCTAAATCTCTTTTAGGAAGGCTGGCAAGAGTTTTCACTGAGTAAGTAGTAGGAGTGAGAAAGAGGTACAGAGTTAGATTTATGTATAATCTTAGTTATAAGACTGGAAATGTGCTCTTAAGGGAAACTGTTCTCTGATACAGATGAATGAACTTGATCTACTAAGTAATTTTCTGACAAGAACGGGTCTTCATATTTTAATTGTAGTAGACTCTGAAAGCACAGTAGAAAAGCTGTTCATAGGAAAAAAATGAATTTGTGATTTAATTGAAATTAAAAGAAAAAATGAAAAGATGGATTTACTAGCTTATCTGCCAAATTCTAGATTTAAAAATTTATAATAAAATATGTGAAATAATATAATTATATAATATATGAAGATTTTTTTTTAATGACTGAATTGATTTGCCCTTAGTATGATGTAGACAGGTTAATTTTAAAGAACTTAATAGGAAAAATGTTTTTGGTAGCTTTAGAATTTCATTGTTTTCACAGGTAAATTAATTAATGAAGAGCTTTGATTCTTTCATTATGGATGTGTTTTTTTGACTTGTGATTAAAGCATATAAAAATATACACTTACTTTAAGAACATTTAAGACAACCTTTTACAAGCTGTTTGAAATGCCAGATAATCATGAAATTGTTCTAAAATGTTAATTTTAAATTAGTGAAATGTTTAGAATGAAAGAAGAGAGCAGTAGCATTTCGTCTCTTAAAGAGGAGTTTGCTCAGCGAATAGCAGATGCTGAAAAGAAGCTCCAGCTTGCATGCAAAGAAAGAGATGCAGCTAAAAAGGTAATCAGATTTTCAGTGGAGTTAATATTAATTTCAGATGAAAAATAAATTTATTGAGGGAAATCTATAAAAATTAATCTCAGAAAAGTCATGAGATTGGCATGTGCTATTTCATGGAATTGTGAACTTGCATAAGCTGATCTTGACTTCCCAGACTGTTATTTCCTTGTGTTGACACGTGTCTTGCAGCCACGTCATGAGCTGAGTTAGGAAATTACTCAAGTTAAAGGTAGTCAGTCTCTTAAAAAAAAAAAAAAAAAAAAAAAAATCCTCTGATCTCATTTACTGTGTGTCCACATATGTATTTGTTTTGGCTTGAGGGACAGGAACGGCTGAGGGATATAGTGAGGTGGCAAAGAGTAGAATGACTTCTTTGGATGATTCATTGGTAGGAAGGTTAAGGGCTGATGCAGGATTTGTTTGGAATGAGCAAAGAACTCTGCAACAGCAAAGTTTGTGGAGTTTAAATTTTTCTCTAGGAAGAGCCTTTTGGGGAGGAGGGCAAAAGAAAAGGTCATCAGTGTAATTTACTATGCTTTGAGATATATATACATAATTTTTGTTTTGTTTATATGAATAAATAGTCCTAAATATTTCGTTCTATTATTCAGGAAGTAAAGAATGTTAAAGAAGAATTGGCTACTAGACTTAATTGTAATGAAACTGCTGAATTACTGAAAGAAAAAGATGAGCAAATCAGAGGATTAATGGAAGAAGGTGGGGAATTAAAGATTTTTAATAGAAAAAGTTTGTAGAATAACTTGAAAAGTACTGCCTTCATATATGAGCCTTCTTTATATGGGAAAAAACACATTATTTGAGGCATGCTAGATATGTCTAAACTTCCAAACCATTTACTTAATAGCAAAGACCATCAGGAAGGTTCAGTCAAATATATGTGGCTGCAGCATTTATTAAAGGTGCTGTAAATTAAAACCAGGATGCAATACAGTTATCCATACATCATTTAGATGAAATTTGACAACAACATTATTCAGGGCATTTCTACAGTATCTCACTTGCTTCTTTTTAATTTTGGGAGTAAAACATATTTACTAAATAACTTGTTTTGCTCCTGTTATAGTGAGCTAAATTTCTTTACTTTCAAAGACTTCACTGCCTACACTGTCATAGCGTATGTTAACATAGTAGTGAGGTCATTTCAAGATTAGCTGGATTCAAAACTTAAAACTTGTATGAAAAAAAAAGAGTAAGTAAGTTGATATACATTTCATCATTATTTTTATGAGACTTAGTGTTATTTTTATGAAACTGGGAAGCAGGGCAGGTGTCAGTGGAGACAGTTCATACGGTCATAGGCAGTATATGCTAACTTTATGTGCATTTTCTTCGTAGGAGAAAAGCTTTCCAAACAGCAGTTGCACAATTCCAACATTATTAAGAAACTAAGAGCAAAGGAGAAGGAGAGAGAAAATACTAACACAAGACAGAACAAAAAGATTAAGGAATTGGAAGAGGAATTGCAGCATTTAAGACAGGTGAGAAATTGTTTATGAAAAACCTTCTTAGATTAGCTGCAGGGTGGGTTTTTTGGAAGATTTCAGATAGTACAACTCCTTTTTGTTGTTGTTGCTTGGAGATTTTTCAGATTCTCAGAATCTTGGAATGTGATTTCTGGGTGCATTCTCCCAGAGCGCAATTTCAAAGCAGTGTAGACTGATTTTTAGGTAACCTTAGACCCAGTGTGAACTGAGTCAAACTATCAGCTTCTTCCCACCAGAACTGCAGTCACATCTCATTCCTGCTGCTTGTTTGCGCTTGTACTTTCACTGGTGTGCATTTAATTTTGCATTGATAATGGGCAGACCAAACTCAGTTCACTAAAGCATATCAGCCAAATCTGTCCCAGCAAATTTTGGACAGGCTTTTTTGCTCAGTTAGTAACTTGAATCAGAATCTTGCAAGGAGCAACGTCAACATTAGGAAGTATGTGAAATAAGGTGGTGAAGAAGCCCGCCCCTCCTGAGGAGATGGGGAAGCAAAACCTTTCTCTTTTGGGAAAGTGTTAGATCAGTTTAGTTATTTCTGTGCAACTTCATCCTGAATCAGCTCCCACAGCAGTTCTTGCTCAGATGGCGTGATCTAGCCCCTGTCCTGTGATTAGTCTGACACTTCTTTTTTTGTGCTCTAATAGGTGCTTGATGGCAAGGAAGAACTTGAGAAGCAGCATCGAGACAGCATTAAACAACTGAACAGTGTCGTAGAGCGACAAGAAAAGGATCTTAGTAAACTTCAGGCAGAGGTGGAAGATCTCGAAGAACAGAACAGAAGTGTCCAGGCAGCACTTGACAGTGCATACAAGTAAGCAGATATCTGTGTGCCTGTCTTCAGGCGTACATTCAGCTTTTGCTTCTTCTCTATTCCTTGTGCAGTGCTTGTGACGTGTTAAAATGATACATGATCAAGAAGTTATTCACAAAGTCATTATTGATATTGTATAAACTATAAGAAGCATCGCATTTGTTCTCCCCAGGGAACTTGCAGATCTTCATAAAGCCAATGCTACAAAAGCCAGTGAGGCACAAGAAGCAGCCCTAAGTCGGGAAATGAAGGCAAAGGAAGAGCTTAGTTTAGCTTTGGAGAAGGCCCAGGATGAGGCACGGCAGCAGCAGGAGGCTTTGGCAATTCAGGTGAGTCTTAAATATGGTGTATAAAGCTTTCTGTTGAAACAAATGAATATGCTTTGATGGTGTGTCCATCTCCCTTGTTTTTGTGTGGTTAGCATTGCCAAGTGGAATTTTTCTTTTTTTGTGTGTGTGTGAATCAGTTCCTTCTCTAGTAATAGTTGTGCTAAACACTAAATTTATTTTTAATTAAAAATCTTTTTAATTTTACTCACCTAAGTAAAATAACTCTGCTAGGCTGTATATTAATCTTATGATGCAGAAGTTGAAAAAATAAACTTGGATGATATTGTCCAGCGATGGATAAACTAGTGAAACTGTATGTGCAAAACTCAAGCCTTTAACCTATAAACATGTCTGTCTTGTCTAACAGAGTTTAAAAATGATATAGAACTGTAGCAATGAATAGGTGATACTGTAATTTTTTGGTAAGAGTTAAGTGTCGATCTGTCTTGTTTATTTAGGTGGCAGACCTGAGGCTAGCACTGCAACGTGCAGAACAGCAGGCAGCAAGAAAAGAAGACTATTTACGTCAGGAAATCAGTGAGCTACAACAGGTAGTGTAGCAAATAAACAATACCAATTCATATTTGCAAGGAGAGTGTCTAAAAACTGGTTACAAAATGCTAGCCTGACTTTAGTAGTCTAAAGGATAGTATTTTTTTCTACTGGTTACCTTCGGTATGTGTCCAGTGTAGAAGAACAATAATTTTTTAATCACATATTGAAAACAAAATCAGAATTTTCATGATGCTTTTGGAACTTAATACTATCGTTATAGTATGAGACAAAATGTAGCCATTAAGATTGTGATAATCCTTTTAAAATTTCTTTGTTTTGAATACTTCTTTAGCTTTTAGTCTTTCTTGATCTTACAGTCCAGAGAATAGATTGTTGGCAAAACGCTTCAGCTGGTTTCCAAAGGGAAAAGTGAGCTACGTAACAGAACTTGTTAAAGCACAGAAATCTAGGGGTTGGAAATAAAGATGATAATACTTGAATGTTGTGTTGAGAGGGAAAAAAATGAGGGAAGTTGCCTAGTTTAGGGACATTATTCATGTTTTATTTTAATCTTTAGCGGACTGTCAGATATGAACTGATAACTTGCAAAGTCAAGATTATTTTTGATTAATCTGGCAAACTTCAAGTATCAGCACTCAGTCATGATACCAGATAAATTGCTCCTCCTCTCCCGAAATTAACTTTTTGATCTGTTGTTCATATATCTGAAAGTTGCACTTACATTTGGGATTTTGTACTTTACTGCTAGTTTGAACACAGATTTTTAAAATATAAAATGAATGGTATGTATTTGGCTGAATTCTGTGATAACACTTTAATCTGTCATATAGTTTTAAAGTTTAATTATTTCATTTGTGATTTCAGAGACTTCAAGAAGCAGAGTCTCGAAACCAAGAGCTGAGTCAAAGTGTTACATCTGCTACACGGCCGCTTCTCCGGCAGATAGAAAATTTGCAAGCCACACTGGGAGCACAAACCTCCTCATGGGAAAAATTGGAAAAGAACCTTTCTGATAGGCTAGGTAGGTTTTAAATCAAGAGTCTCACAGTTCAGTAAAAGAGTAAAGATGTGATGAGTAGTAGGTAGATTAAGAGCTTGTTATTTGCCAAAGAGTGGAGCTGGGGTTCAAGAGAGATGAGCAGAATGCTTTTATGTAAGGAAAACCGTTGTACTTTGGGTATTCTGCCAAGGTTCTTGAACAGGTAGTTCACTGATTCTATTTAAAACACAAAGCAAAACTTAAGATTGGATGGTAGAGATATTAAGGTTTGTTTGTCCATACAGCATCTAAAAGAAGGATGGACATTGAGATGCTGATAATAAACCAGTTTATTATTTATTATTATTTTATAAAATAATATAAAATATTTTATATTTTTATATTATATTGTCAAGCTTAGTGCTTAGATTCCATGTTGTAAAAGTTGAGGTGTAATCGTTCACTTGTAATTTTTTAGGCAATATTAGCTGATACAGTAGCAGTCTACTACTTTGAATAAAAAGATAAATATTGCATTCTAAGAGTATGAAGTCTCCTCATTTTGCATTGCTTTGTATCTCTAACTGTATGATGGAAAATATTTAATTTCCTTTGCAACAGAAAACAGACCCCCCTCCCCCAAAAAAAAGGGCCCAAAATTCCTTTTGATGCATGAACAGTTGATCCAAGTGAGAGATGTCTAGTCAAAAAGTTTTAAATGTTGTGTTTTTCTTTATTTTAGGTGAATCTCAAGCCCTTCTGGCAGCAGCTGCTGAGCGAGAACGGGCTGCTACAGAAGAACTTCTTTCTAATAAAGCTCAGATGTCTTCTACTGAATCTCAGAATAGTCTTTTAAGGCAAGAAAATGCTCGACTTCAGGCTCAACTAGAAGCAGAGAGAACCAGACTGAAGAAAATGGAAAATGAAAACAGTAGGTGAGTTGGATTCTTGGTTAACAGTGTTTCTTTAGAATTGTAGTGAAATGGAGTATGCCATCTCGCCTGACTAACTTCAGCAGATCTCTTTGGCTTCAGGTTGGAAGACTTGACTTTCTGAGTGTTGATACTCCTGTACAAAATGTTGACAACTATTGATACAGCTGCCCAACTTCTTAACAAGATTTTATTTCATAGTCAAGATTGTCTGAAGCATGTTAATTTCACACCATTTTCACATGTCAGCTCTGTTTATGTTATGTACATGAACCTAAAGTAAATACAGGATGCTGACTTTCTCTACTTCTTTCTTTCCTCAATATAGATACGAGGTTGAACTAGAAGGTCTCAAAGATGAGTACGCCAAAACCCTTGAAGATGCAAAGAAAGAAAAGGTACCATCTATTCCAGCTTTAAACTATGTTATCATTGCAGTCTGAGCTGGCAGGATGTTCAAACTGTATTTGTTTCTGTAGATGCTGTTAACTACTCAGTTAGAAATGGAGAAAATGAAAGTCGAGCAGGAGAGAAAGAAGGCAATCTTTGTGCAAGAAGCAGCAAAAGAGAAGGTACCAAAACCTGACATTTCTGTTTTGTCTTACTGGGGCTGTTAAGATTCTAGCAGGTACCTAGAACCTGACGCTTGCGAGCAGCAAAATGGACTTGGATCAATACAGTAAATAT
This sequence comes from Rhea pennata, assembly GCF_028389875.1. Lineage (NCBI taxonomy): Eukaryota > Metazoa > Chordata > Aves > Rheiformes > Rheidae > Rhea > Rhea pennata. Next base: position 6,375,299 of record NC_084674.1, read on the forward strand.
CTATATAACCTAAGCGTTAGGAATTTGGCTTTTTCTTTACTGTGACTGCTTTTTATTTCCAGTGAAATCAGTGCTTATGTGAAAATCTCTGAAATAAGTCTTGAATAGTATTCTCTCTGTTTAACCAGTGAAGAGTTAAAATATGGATAATGATTGTTTTTTCTCTTCTGATTTGTGAATGCTCTGGGACTTTGTCTTTTCTCTGAAGCTACTTGTCACCTTTGCTTGGAATACTGGCACTGCCTCCCTGAATTCCTGTTTTGAGTTCCATGGCTGTATGTAACATACAACATGCTTTTCAGCTGAAGTCACAAAACAGCCCTCAATAGCTAGTAACTTTATAACTGCTAATTAGCAGTTGATACTCAAGTGTAAAAGAGGTCAGTCTATTTGGAAATTGTGCCAATAAAATATGAGAAATTTCAAAGTTGAATTCATAACTTTTTTAAAAAAAGGTTTTCATTAACATGCCTTCAGAAAAGAGACATCCTTCCAATAGGATGTCCTCCTTAACAGGCAGACATGCAAAACTGTACGCATCTCCTTTGGCTATTCAGAGAGGATTTCTTTTGGTGTAGTTTGCAACTTCTGTATCTTTGTTTCCTGAAATCTACTGAGTTGAATGTAGGCTAGTCTAGGGTGTTAGTAGCATTAAGTAATTCTTCGTTGTTTGAACTTGCATATGATTTAAGGGAAAAATGGCATTTGTAAGATTGTTCTATACATGGTGGTAGTGAAGGACATTGTGTTTTCCTTCACCATCTGCAATAAACCTTTTTCTTTACCTCTTTAACTGGTGATATTTTTCTTGAAGGATCGGAAATCATTTGCAGTTGAAACAGTGTCCAGTACTCCAAGTATGTCACGCTCTAGTTCCATAAGTGGAGTTGATATGGCAGGTCTTCAGACATCTTTCCTCTCACAGGTATTTTCAGCTTTTTTGATAGGCTACTTCCCCCCCCCCCTTTTTTTTTCTTTTCAAGAAGTTTTCTTCATTTAGAAAATAAAACCCTTTCAAGAGCATATTGGTCTTAAACTAGTTAATTCTCACACAGAGACTTCCAAAACTTCCAAGATGTCCATCATTTATAGAGCATCTGTGAAAGATAGCATGAGCCTACAGTTTTTGCTGCATGGTACACATATATGTTTTAAATAGGTATGGTGTGCACATAGGTATGGTGTGCACATATACGTGCTAAATTCATATGACTAATTTCATCTAGCAGAGTGAAATAACACAAATAGATCAGTGGGAGTCAAATCAGCTTGATTATACCAGAAGCCCTAGTTTAGGGCATACCGCCACTCACTAGGCAATGCCATTGACTACTGTGGTCTGTGCAAAGTCTTTTGCCTCTGCTGCGTTCCTATAGATAGTCTTATCGGTGTCCAAGCTAAGAATTAATTGTGTATATGACATGAGAACTTGCTAGTAAGGCATTGTATCAGGTTGTATCTATTCATCTTAAGTTTCTGTTTTAAAAACAAACTTTTAAGCATTGAAATACTTGCCTAGTAACAGTCTAACTTTAAATAAATTAATACTTTAGGAGAGGAAAGATTCCAAAGTGTACAGTGATTTTGTTTTGTTTTTGTTTGTGTAATCTTAAGTTTCTCTAATCTTCGGTTTATAGGAAGAGTCTCATGATCACTCATTTGGACCAGTATCTACTAGTGGGAGCAATCTTTATGATGCTATAAGGATGGGAGCAGGTTCAAGTATAATTGAAAACCTTCAATCACAGTTAAAACTAAGAGAAGGAGAGATTTCACATCTGCAGGTACTATAGTCACTCAGATATATCTTAATGCAACACTTGTAAATGGAATGATTAATGCAATTAGTTTTTGTTTACTATTTTTTAATTCTAAAAGCTTAGTCCTTGCTCATCACAGGACTGTACATTTACTCTTCTCCTTCTATGACAGTTCTAGTAAGCAAGATAGCTGCTGGAGCTGTGTGTAGAGAAGAGCAAATTTAACTTGCCTATCTGAAAAACACTGATCAGAATTGAGAAGAAAATGGATGCTATCTCATAGTCTGGTCTATGAAAAGCCTTTAAGTACTATATCAGAATGTTGATCCTTAGGTTATAAATAAGCTAAATTCTTTCCTACTCCTAATTATCAAATGTGTTTACCTTAGCTGGAAATTGGAAGCCTTGAAAAAACACGATCAATAATGGCAGAAGAACTTGTTAAATTAACAAATCAAAATGATGAACTTGAAGAGAAAGTGAAGGAAATACCAAAATTGCGTGCACAGTTAAAGGTAAGTGTGTTTGTATTGTAAACCTAAGGTAAAATGAACACGTTTGTTTAATATCACCCCTATCAATTTAGGATCGTATTGACAAGTGTCCTTAATCATAAATCACCAAACATCCTGTGTTTTTTTTTAATAAGCGTAATAGAATATGATAACGCCTACTCCGTTACTAGGTAGTTGTTTCAAAATACAGAAATTTGTGCTAAACAATGGGTGCACACTAAATCAAGCAGAACACCTTTTTGTGTTTGTTTCATTTAAAACAATGGTCTGGAAGGCTCCAGTAAAGCGGATGTCTTGATAAACATCGTGGATTTATGAGAGCTCACAGAAGCTGAGTGAGTGCACAATTGCAATATAGGTAATAGGACAAATATATTTTAATTCTCTGAATGTATAAGTTATAAATGAAATACTGGAAATACTTTTGAAAATTACCAGTTTTATAAATACAGAATGTTAAACTTTCAAGTGAAAAATTTTGCAAACTGCATTTCTTCCTGTAATAAAACAGTGCAATTTGCTAACATGTTTCTTAATGGCTATACAGTTGGACTTCAAGGCATATCAGTAGGTCCTCTGAAGCCAGCACTAGTTTACTAAAGGATCTTTGCCTTTGGAGTCTCTTTCTCTTACAGTTAGAGCATAAATCTAGCCATACTGAGAGAGTCAAAGCATAAAGTCTTTTTCGAATTTCTGTGTTTTCTAATGGAATAGTTATACTTTGATAAAATAATGCTGTGCTTATTTTTCCTACTGGTATAATACACTGTTCTAGCCACACTGGTTTTTAAATTTAGAACAGTCAAATAAATTGCATGCTGTTGCAGGATTTGGATCAAAGATACAATACAATTCTTCAGATGTACGGAGAGAAAGCAGAGGAGGCGGAAGAACTCCGACTAGATCTTGAAGATGTGAAAAACATGTACAAGACTCAGATAGATGAACTTTTGAAACAAAGACAAAATTAACTCCTGCTGGAACTCTAATATTATTACATGATAAATTGTAAAGATAGTTGTTTATGTAAATGCTGAATTTAAATACCTTGTAAAGATGATAATTGTATCATAGAAAATGTGACTATATTACAGAGTTCATATGTTGGCAAAAATCAATGCTTTAACAGTGTCTTGTACTGTCTGCAGTTAATTTATTTGTGCAATATTTAAAACTTCTTTTTTAAAATCATCCCTTTATTTAAGTTTTTACTAAACAGTGGACCATTTTACATGTAAACAGTAGCAAAACAGATGGTTGAATGTTACCTCATGAGACAGCACTGGAAGGCATGAATTTTACTAAAGCAGCCCTTGATTCATAAACTCCTTATTCATGAAAATGACATTAGAAGTCTTTTTTTTTTTTTTTTTTTTTTTTTTTAACTGTTCAGAATATGGGGTTTTCTAAAATCTCATCAAGTAGTTTTCAGTAACAGAGGGTAGCAGTAGCTTTCTTTCTGAAGACAAATTAGTAGATATTTTTATGAAAGGAAAATCTCAGATTTGTACTTTCACATTCTGAATATGTTAGGATGATAATTCTTACACAAACGTAGATTCATATAATGACTGTTTTACACCAAGTTCTCCAAAGCAGAGTGTGAGACTCAGAGCTGAAACTATTTTTACTGCTTCATCTTGTGTATTGCTCATGGTGTTTCTCATGAGTTATCCAGAAACAGCAAGCCTACTTGTAACTCTAAATGCGTTTAACTTTTAACACCAGAAATCTGAACTATTAAATGTTTGTTCTAGGGTTGGATGCAGATTTGAAACAGTAATTAAAACAGTAGTTGAAAAGAATGCAGAAAACCATTTAATAATTCCTGCTGCTCTCATGTAATCATTTCTTGTATATAAAGAGCAAGATTCAGACTTCTGAAAAGCTGTACTGTGACTTAATATAGTTCTCAAGCTAGTCTCCAGTGGCTGCTAAGTATTTCTCATGCCGTTCCTAAAGTAAGGTTGGTCAAATAGCATCCACATAGCTTGACATTTAGCTACATTTTGGGTCACGTCAGAGGAAACTTTTGAATTAGACCCTTGGGAATGCTGAGAATCGGAAGAAGCAGCTTGCTTCTTCCTGTCTGCATTCCAGACAGCAAATATTTCACTACATCTCAGAATTTTAGCGGTGATAGATGTTCGTGTGAAATACTCTGCAGCTGAAATTCTTTGCTTATCATACTGTTGTCTCCATTGAAAGAGATTTCTTTTGCATCCGTGTGCATTGTAGTTTGTGTTAGAGAGCTCTGTTCCTGCTTGTGCGTTCCATGGACTGAAAGAGATGAAGAATGTGAACGCTGAGAAATTGCTTCTGGAGAAAAGCCTAAGTAATATGACGTATCTGCGTACATGAGGGATTTATTTCTGCTTGTGAGAATGGTTAGTCTCTGGAGTTTCATAGGCAAGGGTATGTCTGTGGAAAAGCCTAGTTCAGTTTGAGATTCAGACAGATGCTTTGAGTATTTCAGTAAAGCAATAGAATAAGAACACTAAAAATAGTCTTAACTTCCAATCTGTAAGAAATCTTAACTGCTTTAATAAAATACAGGCTTTTTTTTTTTTTTTTTCTTTTTTTTTTTTTTTTTTTTTCATGGGGAGGTGGGAAAGAATCTTACTATGTTAGTTTCATTTTGGAAACTAAGGTGAAACCATTTTTTTCATTCTCAAAGACAAAAATTAGCACTTTCATATTGAAGTTTGCTTGGTTGCTGTAAATTTAAAACACATGCTTGCATACCAAAGTTCTACTTGTTGGAACTTACTGATTTACTCTGTATTAAATCAGTCAAAATTATGACATGCAGCTGTTAGAAATTCAACATTTTTAATAAACCAACTTTTAAGGAAGGTTAAATTTTAGGGTACCAAATAGTAATTTAATCTAGCAGTTTTCTATTGCAGTGAATCAATAAATTGCTCTTCTTCACCGTGTTTGTGTGTGTTTGAGTTTGTCTTTTTGTTACGTTTGTCTTTTTTTAACAATCTTGAGAGAAAAATGGAAGACTTCAAAAAAAAAAAAAAAAAAAGATTAATTTCTTACTTAAATATATTACTGCCAGGGGTTTCTGAATGTTTCATGTGTAATGTGTGAGTAGATACTTTTTAAGGATTGATACAGGTACAGTTTTGGATTTTTGCAAATATTTAGACTCTTTGGTTTTCAGTAAGAGTTTAGGTAAATTAGAAATGTTAACATGCAGTCAATGTTAACTGTTAGATATAAAGCACTTGTCATATATTTGATTTCTAAATTCTAAAGAAGTAGATGTAAATTTATAAATTGACTATTTTTGGCTTCTTTATTGCCTTTCAGTGCAGCCTTTTTACTAGCACATCAGAATCAAGTGGCTTACTGCATCTTAATCATCAAAACCTTAGAAAATAAAGTAGCTGTTGCAAAGTAGCTTAGACTTCTAAGTATTCTCCCTTTTGGTTATCTTTGATTATAATTCTGGTATGCTTGTTCTGAAGAAACATTAATGTCTGCCAGGACACCTTAAGTTTTTTGCTATTACTAAGATTGCCTAGAATAGTAATTTACAAAAGGAAAGGATTTAAATCAGAAAAGTGATGCCCACTTCCATTTAGATTTATTATTTTAAGAATATTCCTTGTTCAAGCAACTAACTTATACCTCATTTTTACTGCATATGCAAACAGGAAGAAATTTTATTTGAAGGCTTAGACAAACTATGCTGCTCAAATAGGGCTTATTCCTCAGTCCAGGGAAGACAGGGGAAAGGCTGCCGTTAATGTTGATGGGTTTTGGGTGTGGTTTGAGTGGAGTTGGGCTACTTGTACTCTCGCTTCTTTAGGCATTGGCTTGCCTCCATCATGGGAAAAAAAAAAAAAAAAAAAGTGTTCAAAATCCTGTATATCTGCACACGAAAGGAATACTATTATTTTTTTTTCCTGTAAGACAGGTTTGTTACAATTTGTGCAAGTACGTTTTGCTAAGGGCTTTAATGATCTTGACTATGAAACAAAATGGATTATTGCACAGTGCAAATTGAACCCTTGGTTTCTAGTTGTAAAATGTGTATAAACTGTATAAAGCATGGGTCAGGGTAAAATAAAATTTTATGCTAAGAATGTGAGCTGGTTTTTATTTAACATACAGATAATGATTTTTTTTTTTTTTTTGGGGGGGGGGGTTGGTGTACGAACTTAGCAGTATGAAAGAAAAACAGGACTGAGGTTGGGACGGGCGGTTGGAGGCATCAATATACTTTGGATTTAACCGGAGCTAGGTTCCCGTCACCGCAGTGGATTTACGGATAAACCAGGCCCTGGTGCCTGAACACCCCCGCGGGTCTCCGCCGCCTCTCCGCGGCCGTCGGAGCCTCTCCGTGAGGAGGGGGCGAAGCGGCGCTACGCCGAGAGCCGCTTCCCCGCGGTGCGCGGCGGGGGAGGCGCGCCGGGGAGCGCAGGAAACCCGGCAACGGCGCGCCGAGCGGCGCCCCTTCCCGCCGCCCCTTCCTGCCCGGCCGGGAGAGGAAAAGGCCTCGTTTCCCGCCGCGCATCCTGCAAGCGCCGCCGCGGGCCCGTCTGCGCCGCGCTATTCTCGGCAGCAGGCGGAAGCGGCAGCGCCGTTTTCCTTCCTCCCGCTCGCTCTCTCGGAGGCTCTGCCGGCGCCCACGCCCGCCGCCGCCGCCGCCTCCCGGCGCCGCGCGGGTGTGAAGGCGGGGCGGGGCCGCGGCCCCCTCCCCCCGGCCCGGCCCGGCCCGGCCCGGCCCGGCCGCCTGAGGCGCGGGGAGCCCCGCGCGCCGCCCGGCCCGGCCCGGCCCCGCCCCACGGTCGGAGCCGCCGCTGCCGCGCGCCGCCGGGCGCCCCGCGGCCTGCGGCTCTGAGGCGGCGGGGCCGGACCGGGCGGAGCCGCGCCGAGCCGAGCCGCGCCGAGCCGCGCCGAGCCGCGCCGCCTCACCCGGCAGCAGCGGCGGCGACGCAGGTGCCCCCGCCGCTCTCGGAGGTCGCCGGGGCCGCCCCCCCCTCCCCCGGCAGAGCCTCAAGGCGGCCGCCGCCGCGCCGGCGCCTCTCCCGCCGCGGTCAGGTAACGCCGCGCGCGGGGCCGCGGTGGCCGGGGAGCCGGGGAGGCGGCCCGGCTGCCATCTCACCTCCGAGCGGTGCACCCGCGGCGGGCGGGCTGTGTGCGGTTGTGTATGCAATGTATAATTATATACGTGGTATAGATAGATACGTGCGGGCCTGCAGGTAACTTGCTATGTGCAAGTCGGTAGTCAAAACTTTTTAACGCGGTGCTGACCGCTAAAGGCAAGCGTGCTCGCACGTCTGGCGTTTATTCGTGGTTACAGGGTTTTCCCTTCGACTAAGGATTGTTTGGTTATTTTCTCCCAAAGCAGAGAGTGTGGTGGTCTCACACATGTTCCTCTCTCTCTGTGTGCGTATGTCTCTATACATGTATGTATACATACACACATATGTGTGTGTGTGTACATAAATATGTATAATATATATAGAAAAGCTAAACTTTTTTATTCTCTTGCAGTTCAGTACTTTTAAATTTTCTTCCTGCCCTCTGCCTGTTACGTGCTCTCCGCTTAGTTTCCAGACTTGAGCTCTCAGGGATGCTGCTGAAGCAAACACACCCTTTTGAGGCTGTGAGCTGGTAGTGCGTAATAACCCACAATGACTAACGAGTCAAAGATATTCCTGGGGTTGTGCAGTCCAGTCTCCTAGAGAAAGCTTATCCTTTGGAGGGAGGAGAGGAGACTCAAAAATCAGAAACCTGAGTATGAATTCTTTGAGTACATGAATTAATTTGTCTGAGTGTTGCCTAGTATGTTGCTTGAAATGTGCTACATCACATATATGCTAAATTTTTTTGTTTTTTCCTTTTTTCATTAGCTGCAGAACTTGTAGGTTGCCATGTTAATGTTGCTTGCTTTTGGATTGCTACTGCAAGAAATCCTGGCTAATTCCCAAGATGAAAATCTTACTGAATTCAAAAGCACTGTGGAAGAGCCATCATACAGCTACAGAACTATCAACTTGCCCGATGAGCATATTCCTTACTTTCTGCACAACAATCAGCATATTGCCAGCATCTGTAAGCAGGACTCTCTTTGCCCGTATAAAGTAAGTTAGCTTTTTGTTTTTGTTTTCTTGTGTATGTTTTTGTTCAAATGTAACTTTGGGGTGATTTATTTTGGAGTCATAGTAGTTAAAGATGATAATGAATTGGTCTCTTTGCCAGTGTGTCGATTTTATTGGGAGCTGGAATTATTGTCCTTGAAAGGGCTATATGGGATTCTTTCCTGCATCTGATGTTGCCACAAGGATTTTCCTTTTTTTTAAAGAAAAAAAAAGGATAAATTTATTAAAAAAAAAAGGTTTCTGCAAGCTTTTTGTTTGTTTTTTTTCTAGTTACAAGGCTGAAATGATCATCTGAATGGCAGTCTTGCACACATCAAAGATGTTTTATCTAAGTACAGTTAGTAATTTCTAGGCCATGCTACTTGTGAGCCTCTGCAGCCCTCAGTAGTATGAAAATTTTGGGATGTTACACACTGGATCAGGAAAATTGATTATCCTGAAAATGATGTGTTATAGACAAGGATAATATTTCTGTTTATATGTGTTCTATTTGGATATACGTCTGTGCCTAACGAATCTGAGCGTTCTTTCTGAAACAGTTTCAAAACAGATCAAACTGAAAGCCTTTTGTGTAACATACATTCCTAAGATGTAGTGAATAAGCTAACAATTAACTGAAATAATTTAAAATTTTTGCTGTCATATAACCTGATCTGTAGTCATACTCAGTGAATTCTGTATTACAGAAATACTTGAAGAAACTGAAATCCTGCTGGGGTTATGAGAAATCCTGCAAATCAGAATACAGGTTCAGTTACCCGGTGTGTGATTATGTTGAAACTGGATGGTAAGTTCCATCTAAAATATATGAAGTACAGTAAGTCGTAAAATGTATAGCGCTCACTTTTATAATAGCTGTGCAGTTACCTTTATTGTGATATTCGGAGTCTGAAAGATGATTATGATTCTTTGCAGATAGGTACATGTATGTGTGTATGCACACAAACATAGATCTTTCAACATGTTTTTTAAAATTAAGCTTTTTAAGGAAGAAAATCCTGTTTGAAATGCATCATACCACAGTGTTTTCTTTATTCAGATGTAGTCTTGAGTTCAGACTCTTAAAATAACTCTGGAGTTCCTTTCTTAGCTTTAAAAACAGAGGAGAAAATGTTAAAAAGGTTTTTATAGCCTTTTAGGGGAGAATAGCTTTAAACTGTCATTGAAGTCTTTACTTACGTGCAGCTGATAAGTTGTTTCCTGCTTTGCGCCTTAACTGCCAATAAAGTAACTGGCTGGCTTTTTTGTTTCACTTCTAGTGGAACAAAAGCATTGTGTGTTAAAGTTATTACTAGAACTGAGGAACAGCCCCTAATTTTCGTCTCTCCTTCGTGTATCAGGGCAAGTGACATTGAGACAGCCCAACAGATATTCTGGAAACAAGCTGACTTTGGTTATGTTCGAGAGAGGCTGAATGAAATGAAAACCCATTGTAAGCCTGCAACAACAGTAGGTGTTTTAGATGGATAATATAGCTTTCGCTTGCCTCTAAACTAAGTCTTGTATTGATCAAATCCTACTTGCTCTTCTGTTAACAGGGAGATTCATCTCTGACCTGTTCTCAGTACCTTCAGCACTGCAGAGCCACAAACTTGTACATTGATTTAAGAACTGCAAAGAGAAACCATGACAGGTCTCTGATTTGCTTATGTTATAGTAAAACCAAGAGATGGCAGGGAGAAACACCCCTGAATTTGTTCAACAAATCTCTCTCTATATAGCTGGTATGCTTTTTGCCATGGGATTTGCAGCTGATCAAAGGCTTGTCACTGAAGTCTTGTGGAGATCTACATTTCTGATGATTGCTCTCTGATGCTGCTGCTGTCAGCACTACAGTGTATTTAGGTTCCTGACATGCTAAGCTCTTGGTTTATTGGAGTGATGATGATTTATTGAAATCCTTCCTTCTCCTGTCTGGAGAGCAGAGAGGTGGACTTTTCTTTATCTTCAGAGATTTCCTTCCTCAGTCAGGTGACATGCAAAGTAGAATGACGTGTGAAGTAGAAAACTTTTTTTATAGGAGTTACTGAGAAGACCTTCCCTCTAGAAGGTTTTAGCAGGGTGGTTAGTGTGGCTTTATCCAGGAACCAGGGACTGCATTTTCAGATACAGTAATACTAAAGAAGACTCTGAATCTGGATCTTCTATATTCCAGATTAAAATGTTATGCATTGGCCTGCTGGGTGAAAAAAAGGTGCCACTGACAGTGGCATCATCCCTTTTTCCTTCTGCCTCATCTTTGAAGTCAATGTCTAGGGCATCTAACTTGAAAAACCTGCTTCGTGACTGACAGCAATACCCCTCAGAATGGGTTGTCGTCATCTCAGCATATCCTAAGAGCTGATTTAGACAACACCTTTGGTTGTTAAGCTAGCTTTGTGAAACCCATTCTTACTCCTTACTCTTCACATATTGTATAAAATTCTTGGATGGCTAATGGGGTAATAAAATCTGAGGTGAATTTCAGTGAGAATTTGTTATTAATAGAGTGGTGCTCCTGTAAGTAATCATGTAGCAAAATCTCATTAAATTATTCATTTGGATATGAGAGAATGATACCTAAAACATTCTGAGTAGAGTAGTGTCATCTTCTTGACTAATATTTCAAACTCTGAGGGCACTATTATCTTCATTTGGAAAGTAGGGGGAAGTGACACAATTATATTGAAAAAATATTCAAACTTTTAGATATGGATGAAGTATCTTGCTGAATTGAGAAAAGCAAGCACAGATTTGAGTCTGTAATCTAGATTGCAAAGCACTCTAATACTGTTACACAAAAATTGATAGGTTTTTATTAATTTGTATTAGATTCAAAGAAGATTTTTTCCAGAAGGGAGAAATTGGAGGTCATTGCACCCTTAATGTTCAAGCATTTTTGGCTGAAGGTCAACGCAAGAGCCCTCTGCAGTCTTGGTAAGAATCACTTGTCATGGCTGCTTCCAAGTTGGTAAGAATTGCTTGTTGTGGCTGCTTTCAAGTTCATTTAATTACTCTTTTTTTTCTTTTTTTCTTTTTTTTTCCTTCATTAGTACTGGCGGCTCTATGTTGGATATTTCATAATGGGGAAATAGCTGCTCCTTTCTAAGGTCAATTTAATCTAAGGTCAATTTAAGAGTTCATAATAGATTCCTCTAGTAATCACATCTATTCAGAGTGCTGTTCTGAACAATGATGAGTGTAATTGTGCCATTCCTGACTATTTTACATCAGCAAAATATTTGAACATGTGTTGTAACCTGAAGGTTTAACATTCAGCTGTTTTCTGGAGACAGTGTTGACTCTGCCTACCCTGCTTATGGACTGAGACAATTAATTTGTTGTAAAATGCCTTGAATTTTGTGTTTGTGCCCTAGCTGACACAATCCTTGTGGTGTTGAGGCCAGTGCAATGTCTGATCTCTGTATTGATACATCTTCCCAGGGGAAGCCTGTGTTTGGAGTATGAAACAGGCAACAATCTACAGGCTGAGCAGGAGCTTCAGAGGATGCTTTGTGGGAGCTGGTTTACTCTCAGGGTTGCATGTTAGCACTTCAAAGTAGCATTGCCAGTTCACTGATGACGTGAGAAGGAACTGGAGCCATCAAGTCTAATAAAGGACACTTTTTTTTTTTTTAATCTTTTTCTTATGTTTACAATTATTCTTCTCATTTTGCATTGATGGTCAATTTAAGTTAAGAATAGCTGCAGAAGAAGACAAGACTTATTTCTTCACTACCTATCACTATCCTCTCAGTTGCTCGTCCCTGCTTAGTTCAGAGTACAATAAATACTGCATCTGCATTCATTATTCTGACCAAAGTATGAAGATCTTGCTGAAGTGTCTCTGGCAATGCAGATCAGGTTGGATAGGCCCACAGATCTAGGCTCTTTGTTATATCTCTACTACTTTGATTTGTAGATCAAAGATGCTCTTCACTCCTGAGATCAAAGATGATGTTTAACCTCTTGGAGCTCATAACCTGAGAACTTTCCATTACAATTACAAACAATTTTAGTTGTCAGACTTTTATCAGACTTCAGCAACCCTGTTAAATCAAATTCACTGGATGAACAGTTGTTACATCTTAGATATGAGATACGTATTTTTAAGTGTGTTAATGACAAAGCATGTTCTATGTGGATGAATCTTTCTAGGTTTGCAGAACTCCAGACATTTACCACATTAAACTTCAGGCCCCTAGAAGATGGCAAATGTGACATTATTATTGAGAAGCCAACATACTTCGTGAAGTTGGATGCAGGTAAATGGTGTTTTTAGTGTAGACTTATATCCTTTAATACTGCAGTGAAAAGAGCCTATATCATCATGCTCATCTACGTTACACCTTTGTGACTGTCGATTTTACTTGTGTTTTTTTTGAAAAAAGGTATAACAGTTTCATCCTTTTTTTGTAGTTCTATTAATAATCTCAGCAATATAAATTTAAACCTTACATTTTGTCACAGATGCTTAAAAAATATATCAGAGAAATTCCCTGCCACATGTCTACACAGAGTCTTTGAATCTTCACTGTGTTTTGACAGAGTCTTTAGCACAAAGTCAAAAATTCTTTTGTGTTGAGTCTTTGATTCTTGGCTGCGTTTCCAGATGACAGTTTTCAGTTTTCCATGTCTGCTACATGAAAGCAAGGTATGTGTATATACATGTCTTGCAACGTGTGCTAGGTAAATGAGGATTCTATGCCTGTTGAAGGATTTGGAGGAGGAAATAGTGTTCAAAGACAAAATTCAAGGGAATAAGTTTTGTTAGTAGATTAAAAAGACTGATAACACTATTTTAATCTTCAAGCTTCAAATTCGGGGGAAAAGCCACTGCAGGGAGAAATTAACTATTTCATTACAGAGAGCTGTGGTGATTGCTGGGCTATGGTATACCAAAATTCATGAGAGGAATAGCACCAAAAGATCTTTAGGAAGGCAAATCATCCAGTGATACTTGACATTTTGGAAATTCATCAGCCTTTTTGCTCATGTGGTGTATTTTGAAGACCGGTGTTAGCAAAAGAGAATTTTCAACATGTAGACATTCAAACAAGCTGCTCGAGGGTAAGCTATGTTTTAAACTAGATATTTGCTGTATTTTGACCTTCATGGCACATTGCAACCGTGAACTGGATTACCCGTCACCTCCCCTGTGGGCAAATATCTTCTGTTTTATGCAAGGTTTGTGTAGGCACCTGAGTGTTTTGCTATCAACTTGTACCTTTGAGCAGGGTTGTCTAGCTGTGTCTAGGAGACAGTTCTGTACACCTCCATCTGCTTTATTTTAGAGGAAGAAGAAATTTGCTGTTGGGGCATTATGGGAAGCCCAGCAGCTAGTTACTGTCATGGAATTCTTCATGGCAAGGAGCTTAAAAACAAGGACTGTCTACACAGTTGCAAAACTGGTGTCTAGTCTTCACTAGCAAAGAAACTGGACTATCTTACCTTCATTATTTCATGGTAGCTTTTTATGTGCTTATAGTCTTAGTAAGAAACCAAGAGTGAGCAAGAATGCTCTGAGAAAGAACCTGATGAATTACTTGGGCTTTGGCTCGGGTGCAAGTACAAGTTCTGTCTTGAAGTCCTCCAGACGGAGCTTCCCTGAACACTTTATTTTTTTAAGAGCACTGCCAAAGACCTGTTTTTAGTGTTTCCTGTATGTCTGGATAGTTACTGTTAATGCAGAAGTTACTTTCATACACCCTAGAAAGCAGTTGTATGCTGCAATGAGAAATGGCAAGTAAAACTTTTTTTTTCCCACTGCCTTATTGACCACTGATCTCTCTGAACTTTTCTTAACATGTGCCTTACTTCAGATTTCTTACCTTGATGCCCTCCCTTTTAAAGGTTTGGTTTTCTGGAGAAAGCTTTCAGTCAGAAGCAAGGGAGAACTAATGAGAAATGCGGCTTTATTCATACATATGTGTGTGTGTGTATATATATGTTTGTATGAATATGTACTTTGTATGTGTATGTGTGTATATGTATGCACACGCACAGACATGCACACACACACACACCTGGAATTTATTCACAGGGACAATACTAAGGAAAAATCTATATAAAGTAGTAAAAACTGGAGCGAATAATGTAGTATCTTGCTAACAATTCTTTCTTTCTCAGGTGTTAATATGTACCATCACTTCTGTGACTTCGTCAATCTTTATATTACACAACATATCAATAATTCATTCAGTACTGATGTCAACATAGTCATGTGGGATACAGTAAGTCTGTAGTGCTTTTGTCATACTTTGTGATGAACTATATTTCTACTTTATAGAGACTGAAGATTCTGATAGGCAATCCTTGAATTTTCTTGTGGGCTGCTGATTTCATCATGTAGAGCTGATAAGTTTTTAGATTTTATTAACAAGGGTGCATAAACAATGCTTAAGGAACTGGTTTCCTGCCAGAGGTCATGTGTTGTTTTAACACTACTGCATAACTGATCTTTTGGTAGTAGGTAATTATGCCTTTTTTGGTGTGACATAATCTGGTTTTTGTATATGCCATTTGAGTATTTCATGCTGATGATTTTTTTGTAGAATTTTTCTTTGAGAAGAAATACTTAAAGTATTTTTTTTCTGCCTTGAAAAAGAAATGCATCAGTGTTATTTCTAAATCAGTAATGGGCCTCCTGTAATAAAGAAAAAAAGCTAAGTAAAATCCTTGAATATAGCAAATCAGGGTCTAGTACTTAATTGCAAGAATGCTATTTAAAGAAACTGCTTCTCTCTGTCACTTCTTAGAATGCCACAAGTGAAGCTATTTCTGCTGTAGTGAGTTGAAACAGTGACTATGTTTAAAAATAACAATAATTTTATTGACTAGTGTGTAAGTTGTGTAGGACAGCATTTGGTTTTTCATTGTTTAATTTAAGTTTGTAGTATGTTACATAAAATGTATAACCAGGTCCAAAAATAACACACCTCTTGTCTGTACTATTGTCCGAAGTCTGTCTATTGTTTTGGTCTCATGTAATACCAGGATTTCTTTGTGTATTCACTATTCTGACAGCTAAGTATTTAGCAGAAAACTGCCAATATCCACTCCTTGCTATTTAATGAGAAACTTTGTTGGCTAGAAGAAAACAGTTTTTCTAGTTCCCTTTTATTTTGAAAACTAAAATAAATCCACTTACCAGATAAGCAAGTTCCCAGATGTTATGTAAGGAGCTGTTAATCCAGCTCTGATGGCTTTCTGAAAAGATAACATATTAAATGTAAATTACTTTGAAAAGTAATTCCTTTTCTTATGTAACATCATTGAATCAAATAATTTGCTCAAATGTTGGAATGAGTACTGTCATTATGCAGCTTTAAATGAATCTAACTACTGCTTCTACTGAAGTTCATTACCATGTATAGCCAGATGATGGCACCCAGTAACTTCTGATAAGCTGCCTCAATGGTTATCAAAAGATAAGAATGAATAATAAGTTCAAGTCCTTTCTTTCTTTCTTTCTTTCTTTCTTCTCTCTCTCTCTCTCTCTCTCTCTCTCTCTTTTTTGTAATTGGATTTGGGCATATTCTCTAGCTACTGTAAAATTGGTGCACTTATTGTTCTTATTAAACAGTAATGCCCTCAGATGTAGGTTAAACAAAGCAGAAAATGAATAGGAAATCCACTGGGTGTTGATTTGCAGACTGTCTCTGCCAATGCAAGAAAGCAATGTTTACAACAAACTTCTAAGGAGAGGAGACAGGGTTAGAGAGCGATACTTCCAGCTTTGAAGATCAGTTCTCTACTTCTAATCTGGAAGAGCAGTTCTTGTAACGTAGACTGCCAGAGAGTAGTATGGATTGTGAAATTTGTTAAAACTTCATGGCAGAGGAAGAGGGAGGAAATCTGGCAACCTTAAGAATCTTTTAGATTCACTAGTTGTCTGCTCTCTTCTGTGGTCAGATACAGTCTTATTTTCAAATTTATTTTTGAGAATGTTTCCACATAACTTTCCAAAGAGGATGAAACAAATCCAGAACAGAAAAAAAGCTTTAAGCAGAAATCTGCACCAGAGTTAGTGAGGTCTTGAACTGCATTCAAAGAGTAAGAGGTGATGACTCTTTAGCCCTCAGATGTGCAGGAACTGTTACAGAGCTGAAAGCAAGAGCCCCTACTGCTACGACTGAAAGACCAAAAGGTTCCACAGATACTTGCTGCTATAGGGAATTTTTATATTCTGTCCTTTAGAGAAACTTCAGGTAATTCCAAACATAATTTCCCTGTTGCTTCTTCCACCAGATCAGATCATTGTCTTCAATCTGTGAGATGTATGCTATGTGCAAGTAAGCATCCCAAAATAGAGGCAAACGTGAAACAGGCTTGTTGTGACTTTTTATTTTCAAACAATAATGCTGCATTTGAATTCCCAGATGGTTGTTAGTCTCAGCAGTCCAGGTCCATGCCATCCACTCTCCTTACCTTTCCGTTACTTCAAATTTAACCTATATTCTGTTGTTTTCTGGATAAGATAAGGAAGGGTACACCTTGCTCCCAAGTCACAGACTGTAATCTGTTACTGCAGAATTTGTCTAGATTGCTGATTTATAGAATTGTTTTATTGAAAACTAACTACCTACCAGGTAATTTGAGTTAACCACCTTTGTAAACACCAGGTTAGATGTTCTGTAATGTCTGTCTTCTGTGCAAGGCTGTCTTAGGTCTGGTGTGGTGATCTGCATATAAGGTGTATGTTAAGTCATATGCAGCTTGTAAATAATTAGGAGAATTTTTATATGCATTTCTATAATCATTATGCACATGTGGTTTTTTCTTTCCTCCTAGAGCTCATATGGCTATGGTGACTTGTTCAGTGAGACGTGGAAGGCATTTACTGACTATGAAATAATACACTTGAAAACCTTTGACTCTAAAAGGGTATGGAATTGTATGCTTTGTTTTAATTCACAGAGGCTACATAGTAAACACGATCGCTTCTCAAGCCACTTTTGGATATGAGTGTTTCTGAAGAAGGCATTAATATTTTAAGTGCATGTTTAATTTAGTGATATTTGTACTCTATCTTACAAACTAGAGAGACAGCAATAGCCACAGTAGCCTGTTTCTGTGGTATGTCTGCGCTTCGTGTAGACAGATGAAACTTCTATGCCTTCCGAGAAGTGGTATTTATGTATTAGTTTCACTTTGGCAGCACCCTCTACTGAAGCTAAGGGTTTTCAAATGGTATTGTCATTCTAAATTGTCTAATTCTCGTTGAGGTATATCTCTTCTCCTTTAACTGTTAATATACTTGATGTTTCTCATAAATTGTGATATTTTTACTCCTACCAAAAATATGTGCCTTCATTGAGAGCTCGTTTTAGTCTCTTAAATCCCTTAAGCCCTGTCTTAAACATTCTCTACTGTTTACCTGATTTTCTTCTACTTAGTTAATGTTTGTTCTGCTTGTTTTTTTGTGTCCCCACTTCCCTTTTTTGTATGTGTAGCGTCTTGAGAGTTCTTTTGAGACGGGAATTGTCTTTGTTCTATTCATTTGCACAATTGTTAGGGAAGTGAGGATGTTCTTGGCAGGAGCACCTAATTGCTAACTCATTATAATGAGTGATTGCACTGAATGAGCAGGGGATGTGCCAGCAGTGCAATGTAACTTCTTGTGATCTTCCTTTGCAGGTATGCTTTAAAGAAGCAGTCTTCTCATTACTGCCTCGAATGCGATATGGCTTGTTTTATAACACACCATTGGTGAGTCCTTTTTATCAGTCCAATGTGTTCACTAGGGGTGTGTGTGTATGACAGTATAAAATCTTAACTAATGAATCTCTCAAGCATTTTGCGGAGTTATCATAAAATGTACTGTTGTGTGCAACTCCAGATGAAATGATCTGCTTTAGGGATTAGGGTTTCAAAGGGCACTTGATTATTGTACTTAAATGGTTGATGGTAACTGCCTGTGTACAGGCTCCTACTTCACAGTTCATGAAACGCAGATTATTCCTCTTTAATGGGAGGGTACTGTGAATTTACTGGTATTCTTGCAGAGCACAAAAGCTTGTAAATTGGCAGTGTTGACAGAAGCTGCTTCTATGCAAGCTACTTCTATGTGCGCTTTTATCTTGGGACTGTCACTTTGCATATTCCATGGAGAATAAGTTCTGAATATGGGTGATTACTGCCATGCATTGATGTGATAACTTGGACCATACTTCCTTAATTTGCTTCCTTTGTTTGTGGCATTTCTCTGGGACTGATGTAGCAGGGTCTTCTGACTAGCTGAGAATGTGGGATGGGAGGCTGGGAAGGGAGGGAGTGCAGGCTAAGGGAAGTGAGGCTCTGCAGAAGAGAAAGTGGGAAGCCTGAGGCTGAGATTCTGGCTTATGGGGATGGAGGGCACCCACTTGAGAGGCAAAATTGCCCATTCTAGCGTTACTAAGAAAGGCTCTGTGAGAGTGTTTGTTGCTGGTCGCTGCCTTTCTGCAACAGCTTTCATTCTGGGGTGTTAGCTTGTGCATTCAGACTGTAGCAGTGTAGAGCGAGTCATGTTTCCTTCTAAATTAGAGTGTCACTTCTGTTGCAGCGAATGCTTAATGCAGTGCATGATGGTAGGGTTTTTTTCGGAAAGCATGGTAAAAGATTGGTCACAAAGTGAGGTTTGCCGAGGAAAATAACTTTTTGTAATACTAATTACTCTTCTAATTTCAGATCTCTGGCTGTCATGGTACAGGACTATTTAGAGCATTTTCTCAGCATGTATTACACAGATTAAATATCACACAAGAAGGACCAAAGGTATGATAAAAGAGAGATAAAACTGCAGTGCAGAGCTTGCTGTTCTTACCTGGATGAAAAACAGCAAATAGCTGGACCCAGTGGGAAGTGAGAGCAAACACTGCACTTTTTTTTCCTTTACTGGGGCGCTCAGGATTTTCTTTCAATAAGCCAGTCAGTTCCATAAAGGCCTCCAGCAAATATTTATGTATGTTTGTAAAAGTTGACCCTGTGTCTCATCTCTGTAGGACAGACTTTAGAATATCCCACTCTGAGCCCTAGGAAGCTGCTCTTGCCCATCCCCTCCTGTGTGCCCAAGACCTTTATGTTCTTCCCAGTTGTTATATATGTGGTATGTTGTCTCTTCTGGAGCGTGCTGACAGTGTCCTGCTTATAGGTCCGGCAGAGAGGATCCCACAAAGGGGTCGACTTCCTCACTGCAGACATGCTCTTTTATCAATCCTCACAGCTACTGCTGAGCTCAGATCAGAGGAGGGAATGATTGGATCTGGTCCTTAAATTCCCTGCCTTGTACCATGTGTCTGACCCTGGACTTCTTTGTGGTACACACTGATGGTTTTTGCAAACTGTTGTAATGTCTGTGTTGATGGATACAGCATTTTTGGGCTTCTTAAAGTGTTTACTAGGAGCAGTCTATGTATTATCACTGAGGGACACATGCTGTAGAGGCATTTAGTTATGCTTCTCCTGCTGACACTAATGGGAGTCATGCAGTTAAATCTTTTTATTTCACTTGGAACATTTACCCCCGTGAGTCCAATTAATCTAAAGAGGTAAAGGGAGGAACTGTTGTGGAGGTAAAATATTTTTTTCCGAGAATCTTGTGCACAAACCACCCTGAAAGCGGCTTCCCTGCTTTTAAGAACTGCTGTATAATGTGTAATACAAAGACTCGTTTGTACTGAATAAAAATAAATCATTCAGAAAACATTCTATTCTTTGTTAATAGTAAGACTTTCACAAAGTTTTTGACACTTCTAATCTGTTGAAAAATACAATGTGAATTTTAAGGTGGTTACATCATCTGTTATATGGGGAGTGAACATACTTAGTTGCTCAGATAATTGCTAAAATAAACATGGAAGATTTTTCTTTTAGTAAGGTCTGCCTCACAGCTAACTCATTGCTGTTTCTTTCCTTTTTTAGGATGGGAAAATTCGAGTCACAATACTTGCACGCAGTACAGATTACCGGAAAATATTGAATCAGAATGAGGTGTGGTTCTTCATATTTTTAAAACAAATAAATCATCCAGAAGTTAAATTTTGCTCATTGAATTGATTTTCAGGCACAACCAAGACTGCCCATTGGCAAGTCTTGGATAAGTATGTGCAGTGCTAATGCTGATTTCTTCTAATATATCTTGTGGCCAGTCTCTGTTCTTGTACACCAGGCAGTGAACCTTGCTGCCCTTGGTAAATACCCAGTGGCAGACTACAGATGTAATACAAAAAGTATTTCCTCTTAACAAATAGATATTGTAGAACCTTCTGATAAAATTAAATTATTTTGCTTTCATATTGTTCTCTTTGATTTCTAGAAGCCTCAGTGTTGAAAACGCTAATGAAAAGCTTTGTTATGCTTGCAGAACAAAATGCATAGGCAGTTGTGTCTGAGTATGAGCATTCAAAACTTAATGAATTTTCATGCTGATTTGCGTTTTCAAATCATGCAACTTGGTGGGCTTACAATGAAGCTGCTCGTGTTGTTGTAGATAACTACATTGTGATAAAATGATAACATCTAATGTTTTTATACCTCTCTTCATTCTTAGTGCCTGACAAAAAATTATTAGACATTATTATCCCCATCTTAAATAGGGGAAAACTGAGGCTTGTTTGATGCAGTAGCTTAGTGGCAGAATAGAGCTCATATCTGCAGTGCTGTGCCTTCTCTGCTAGGCAGTCCACGGTGCCTGTCTACACTGCTACATGTAGTGTGTTTTCTGATAATAGGCACATGACAGGAAGTGAGAAGTTAATCTTCTCTTGACAATGCTTTTGTAAAGGAAAATGCTTTGATTTCTCTCCCTCTTCTGCCTGTGGTAGGAGTCTTACAAAAAAAGCCCTTTCAGGTTAGAAGCCCAGGTTGTGTTGGTTTCTCTTCTCACGTGAGTAGGAATCTGGCCTGGTAAGGTGTTCTTGAAAATTCTTCTAGCCACCAATTTCTTTCTTTAGGTTTTGGAATATTTTTTGGAAATCCAGCCTGAAATGTCACATCCTCCCATTATTTCTGACAAAATTCCTACTAGTTTGAGTGGTTTAGGATTACTCTCTGGGACATGTAAAAGGTAACAATATACTCTGTGATGGTGCAGGAGAATCAAGTCCCCCCTCTGGTGGCTGCCCTGCCAGGAGTAAGGTATGGGAAGGTATGAAAGGATCTCAGTGTTAGAAAACGGATTTGACCTAGGGGTCATCTTGCACACTGGGATTTGAGTAGAGAGACTGGGGAATAGCTCCTTTATATGGCAGTGACAGTCTGTTCTTCTCAGTGTAATTCCCTGGTGAGGAAGGGGGAGTGTGTAAAATGGTCAGGAGCATGGGGAGGAATTAATTGAAGCAGAACATTAAGTCATAGGCCTTTTTATTTTCTTCCTTAGCTTGTGAATGCTTTGAAAACAGTATCGACGTTGGAGGTCAAAGTGGTAGACTACAAGTACAAGTACGTATTATGGTAGAGAAAGTTGGTGTGGTTTCACACTGCCTGTGGCTGGTGATGAGCCATTTGCAAAGCTGCTTGTGCCCCAGTGCTCAACCTCTGTGAAATCCAAGAACTGCTAAGGCAAGGAAGAATGTTACTGAAGAAGTGATGGGTGAGCTAGTTAAGCATTCCCATCCAATGACTAATTACTTAGGAATGAATCTCTAGAGTCGGACTCATGTTAAAACTACTTTATGATGAGCAAGTTTTGAAATCTCTTTCCTTTCTGTGTTTCCTCTCTTAGAAGAAGCTGCAGTCCCATCATTTTCGGGGGTTTGCTAATACTCTTCAGTGGGTCAACAGGGATTTCTCTTCTGTGATGATAATGTCTTATTTTATGGCTATTAGCTTAAGCTATGAATTATTATTCATTACTATTTGCTGCTTTGGTTGTCCATGAAGACACCAGGTCAGTTTATGGTGCCCATTGAGGTAGGCAATGTGTCAGTAACAAATGTCTTGAAGAGGAAGTTCCCAAGTGGTGTATGCCTGTGTAAGATGGCAGCAGCTCTGATCTACTCACTGGCTCTGTCATGGATCTTGACGCAGGAAGAGTAGGGAGCCAAAGCAGTGCTGGGAGATCAGTGTTGACCAAAGCTGAGACAGGGAGAAGTCAAGATTTGTTTAACGCCTCTACCACTTAAGATGGCACTTGAGCAGGTCAATAGTGGTAAAGAGGATAGATGCTCGTGAGAGGCCATCTAGACCATCCCACTGTTTGAAAGCAGGACCCAGTGGTACTTCTGTACTTACTGATGCTTGTCCAAACCATTTGTAGTATCATTCAGCACTGGAGATTGCCTCAGCGATCCTGCTGCATCACTCTCCTCATAGTTGGAAGGATTCTCTGGTATCTGCCCTTACTGCAGCTTAAGCAGTCTAAACTTTCTTGTTGCAATTTAAGCCAGTTGTTTTTTATTCTCTTCAGAAAGGTCAGGGAGGAAATTATTCTATCTTTGTGTTGTTATGAACTGTTTTTACAAGACTGAAGCCTGCTGCAGTTTCCCTTTTCACTTTTTTCCTCTTATGACTAAATACTTTCAGTCCATTCTTTCCTTGTGTGCTCAGGGAACACCTGCTTGCTTGAAAAACTTTATGTGGAGAAGTGACATACAGGGAGAACTAACAGTTCCAGGAGCTTAAACAAAGTCTGATCTCCTTTTTTCTGTTTGATTCCCTATGTATAAGTTCAGGTTGGGTATCTACTAATTTTTAAGTACCACCAAGTAAAAAGTAAAGAAAATTTACAAAAACTTAAAATGGATTACCAAAGAAAATCAGATTTTTGGAGCAGACTCTCGTTAATGTGAAGTTTTGAAATCTGTTTTGATTTCTTTTAATTCCATGCTGAGTTATTGCTGGTTGCAGCATTTTTGATTTTTACTATTGTTCCTTTAAAAATCAATTCCCTCTTACAGAATTCCCTTAAGTTAATTTTGCGCTTTCTACATGTAACTAATTTGTGCTGAGATGGATAGGCATGCCAGATCACCACTCTATGTTATGTTGCCTGCAGGGAACTTGAATTTTCAGAGCAATTGAGAATTACACATAACTCTGATATATTCATTGGGATGCATGGAGCTGGACTTACCCATTTGCTTTTTCTGCCGGACTGGGCTGTTGTTTTTGAGCTGTAAGTCTGTTTTTCTCTTCTTATAATAAACATAACTGCTAATGTCTGCTCATGTGTGCTAGTGAAGCACCCTCCTTTGCTAGTATTTGACTGTGAATGTTCTGTTTCATCCTCCTCTAGGCTTCATTTTTGGGCAGTCTTTTCCTTTGGGAATAGAAAGTGAGGAAGCTTCCATTATAATGTACAATGTGTGATTATTTATACAGCCTTGGCTTGTGGTTTGTTGTGATGTTGTGGTATAAACGAGAGGCAGCCTAGTGAGTAATTGCTTGGGGAAAATGACAGAAAGAGACTCATATTTTGCTTGGGGGCCTGACCTCTAATAATGGTATTCTGGTGATCTAGATGAATTGATTACAAAAAATGTTTGTCTAGACTGTTAAAGATCCCCTCCTCCCCGAAAAGTTATTTATATCCTGCTTTCTATAGTTGGGACATGAGCACCAGCTTCCTGGCCTAGCTCAACTGGGTGTCTTCCATCTTACCTAAACTTCTCCAGTAGATTCATTAAACATATTTTGTCATGAAGTATTACTAATAGATACTCCATTTCTGTTGAGCTAAACAAAAATGCCATATGCTTGTCAGAAGAGCATTGAATTCTCCATCTTGGACAATTCTACTTAAAACCCTGCAGTGGGGCAAGGCTATGGAGCTGGCACTTAACAGGGCAGGCTTTTCTGAGAGTATTTTGTCCAATCTTCAAAGAGTTCAGAAACCTAGGGATTTTCTACGTGCCTATAACCTCCTGCAGCTGAATGGTGATATGACAGACTAGCACGCATCTCAAATTGCCTCTTAGACCACATTTTAAGAACAGATGGGTAGCCCTTGTTCTTGGTTTCCAGTGGAGCAGAATCTGGTCTGTGGTGTTTTGCTGCCTTAGAACTAGAAAATAAATGTCTAATTAAATGTCTAAGTTTTGATTTTCCTCCCTTTCCCTTCCCCTCCTTCTGCCTGATTGGCTTCAGCATAATTTCTGTGGTTAAATATGAGCTGCCTGTCCCTAGGTATAATTGTGAAGACGAACGTTGTTACCTGGATTTAGCAAGGCTGAGAGGCATTCACTACATCACTTGGCAAAAAAGGAATAAAGTATTTCCTCAAGATCAGGTAATCATAGCCACTGATGGAAGGGTGGGGATGATTTTCCTACTATAACTTCATTTGTTTAAAGGTTAGCTTGTTTTACCTGCGTTCTCATCTTCAATATGATTTTCTTTTTTTTAGTTGAAATTAACTTCCTTGATAGGTGAAGAAATCATTTGATACTAATGGCTGAATGAAGAAGAGAAAAGAAGTTAACAGGCCATTAATCCAAGCTATCCATAACATTGTTTTCCGGTTTCTTTACTGATAGTGTTATTTATTTATTCATTTTGCTTCAGAGCACATCAATGGATCAGATATAATTAACTTAAAGTGGTAGAAGCTCAACTCTTTGTTTTTTTCTTTTTTGAATGGAAGATGTACTGATTTTTTTTTGTTTTTGTTGTCTAAATGCTTGTATTTCTTTTTTAGGGACACCACCCAACACTGGGAGAACATCCAAAATTTACAAACTATTCCTTTGATGTGGAAGAATTTATGTACTTGGTTCTTCTGGCTGCAAATCATGTTTCACAACATTCCAAGTGGCCATTTAGGGTAAAACATGATGAATTCTAAATTAGACTTCAGACTGAAATATTATTTTAAATAATGCTTCATAAAGATATTGTAACAACATAAAGCAAAATGCTGGTGTGAAATATGTAAACCTCTAGGAGGGAAACAATCCATTTTTAATTTGTCAAACCAGTTCATGACACCATACTGTATCTTCGTATTCCTCCTCTTTAATTTTAGTGGTTTTCCATATGTAAAAGCTATCAGGACTTCTTCTGCTCTATTCTTGCATCCCAAATTCTGAACTATTAGTTCATTAAAAAAAATAGTCTGTACATTTCATGTAACGTTATCTTGGGTAGGTATTTGTCTTGTAGTAATTTATGCTTGTTATGTGAAGTGGGGAAATGCTAGAGGATGGAGAGTAGTACGTATTGATTTCTCAATATAGTCTCTATGAGAATGAAATAGGCCTATCACAGAGTTCTTCTGTTCCTCTTTAAGAGCTGGATGCTTTTATACTGTAGTAGTGTACCTCCAAGTGAAAATCTGGAAAGGACTTGACTTGTCTTCCTGTTATAAGACACTGGTCAGTATATCTTTTGTGGTCAGGTTACATGTCAGGTTGCAGTTTCAGTACGGCCAGTTAGTTCCTTTCAGTCACCATCCATGTTATTGCAATTCTTGGCCCTGTATCACTTCTAGATTTGAAGATCTTGCTTTGTAAAATAATAGTTTTAAGAATGAAGTGGTTAAGCAAACTTGTAACTTTTCTTGTTTGATGTAGCAGACACTGCAGCCTCCTATTTCAAACTTAGACACATTTTCAAGATAGAGCGCAGTATATCTTATATTTTCATATCAAAAAAAAAAAAAAAAAAAAAAACTTTGTGACTCTTTCCCCTCTTCTCATTTTAAAAATAGTTTTAAATGTAACAGGTTTGCTCAGTAAGTTTAGTCAGTGATCTTCCAAAGCACATAAGGCTTTTCCTAAGTGAATATTTACAAACTTCTAGTAATCCAGGTATTTCCTACTTTTTCACATAAAAATATACTTTTGCAATGGAAAACTTGAGAAAATTGGAATAAAACTTAAGGTTTTTTTTGAGAATGCTAAAGAGAATGGACTACTGGTATTATGACAAACGATAAGGTATGTAGGGTGTTTTGCAGCTGAAGGGAAATGAAGTCATGAGGAACTTAATTCCTGGGACCATATCTCAGTAATCATCAGCCTGATCTCAGTAATATTCTTTTCTCACAAGGTTCTGCCAGTCTTTCTGAAACCAGTATCCTAGCTCACTGTTTTCAATAAAGACAATATTAAGCCAAAACTCAGTGTTCTGTAAAATTTCCACCTGGAGCTGGCATCTTTATGCTAGTGAAACAAATGTGAGTAGTTCTGTTGTCTTAAATGGGGCCAGAAGGATATATGTAAAAAAACAAGTTCCATGAGATAAAAAGCCAGAGTTCTGTGTTACACTAGTATATATTTTTTTGATAATGTATTCTAATGACACACTTGCAGTATAGTCATACACAGTTTCAGTGGCTTGAAGCAAAGCATATGTTTGTATGCAAAAGCAAGACAGTGTCAGAATAAATGTAAAAACTTCAGTGGAATAATTGTAGGTATTATTGACTTCCAGTCTCTTAAGAGTCGTAGGGAATTTCACAGATTGTAGGTATGTTTACTGACTTGCCTACACTGGCAAAGATGAGTTACTATAAGTGTAACTTTCATACAGATCTCTCGTGACTTTAAGCAATGCATAGGAAGAGCCAAATATCGCTGAAACACAGAATCTATTAAGGTATTTGGTGCAATTTTTAGTTTAGTGCATGCATAACTGATGGTAAAACTGTTTTGCTTTAAAGAATCATGGAAGCAAAATTGCACTTCTTGATACGAAAAAAATTGCTTTCTTTGAGAAATGCAGTTTCCTGTACGTGTTTGTGTTTTTTTTATCTTGTGGGGTTTTTTTAAAGAAAAATATGTATAAAACTTAAGTCAGTGAAGTGTACAAGTTTGAAAGAAATATCTCCAAGTAAAGAAGACACTTAACTATGAATGATGCACAGATATATTTGATAAAAAACTTTTTATTAAAGAATATATTGTAGAGCTTTTGATCATCATTTGCCAGGTTTTGTAGGCAAATGTTTTAAATGCTCTTAATTGCATAGCATCATGTCTATCTTTTTCTGCCATGACAACCTGATGTTCAGCTGTCCAAACTGACATTCAGATTGGTAGAGTTTTGAGGAAAATTTTTGTGTATATTTAACTTTCTGTACTGCAGGTGATGCTGTTAAAGCCAGCTTGAATGCAAGCACATGCTTGAATCTTTGCAGAAGCAGCAGCCCACTTGCTGATGAGGAATTTCTATTTCAAGCTGTGTTAGGATTCACTAAAATAAGTAGTTGAACAGATGCCTGAATGCATGGATGAGAGGCTGTGGGGACTTAATCTAGGGGCAAAATATCCTGCCAACACTCTCCAATTTCAGTAAACTTGAGTGCAATGTCAACATTTGATAACGTGTTCTTCAGTGTTTATGGGTTAGTATTACTGGGATGAAAACAGTATTTTGGTTATTTAGCTTTACAAATAGTCATACAATTATGTTGGCAGAAGAAAGAGGTTTGGTTGGACTAATGGAATTTTGCCCAGAAATCCCCAGAGAGAACTTGGGCAGCAGCAAAGATTTAGTTCACATGACCTTCTTCAAGAGGGTTTGGGTCAACTCAGTCTGCCTGGAAATCAGAATTTGATGGAATCCATGAGGCTTTCCAGGCCACTTCTTCTTTAGGTAGGGTATAGCTTTGGATTTTATTTTCCTAACAGACTGTGGGAGTTTTGTTCCTTGCTACTTTTGATTTTTGTGTCTCTAGTGTTGTGGTGATTCCTTTTCACTACCGTAAGTTTAGAGTCTGTGTTCAAATGCACATTGGCATAAGCATGATAAATTGAGCTTTGGCACTTAATGAACGTTGCCAGTCCCGAGTACTTTCAGAATTGCTTGTGATTCATGTACAATTTAAACTGAAATTCTTTTTTTTTTAATAAAAATTAACATGTAGATGTACACTGCTTCTTTCCTTTTTACTTCAGAAGTGTTGAAGATGTGTTTTAAATTTTTGTTCATGCAGTTCTGTGGAAGTTGGGTAAGTGTGAGAAATGGTTTGTGATTGGGGAGGTGGCAAATCAGGGTTATTCATCTTGAGAGCACAATTATAAATATTAAGGCAATAAATTTTTAAAACCAATGAAATAATAATGAAGTTGTTTAATTCTTGCTGTTAATCTTACTGGTTGTACCATTAATGAGATAGCCGAGGGTTTAGAATGTCTCTTAATCTTTTCTTTATTTTTAAGTGGGAGAGGAACTGAAGGAAACATTCTTCTTGGGAGCTTTTTATCTACTCAAAAGAGTAAAATGTGAGGGGATCATTTTATTTGATTTCAACCCTGAAGAATTGATTTCAACTCTGAAGAATTGTTTCAATTTGCAATGTTAGCATGGAAGTTGAGCTCTTATTCCCGCTCCTTTGAACACACCTTTCTCACAGAACGGGTTCCTTTGTCTCAAAAGAACTGCTGGTATATATGATGTGTGTGTGTGTGTGTGTGTGTATATATATAGGCAGGATTTTCTCACACGGCAGTGTAATTGATAAAAGTAGCTTGTGGAGGTGAGAAGGGAGATGCTGACAGACTGGCATGGAGGGAATGACTGGGATGAGGAGGAAGGGGCAATGGGTAAGTGTAAAGGCTGCAGGTGGGTAAGACGGCAATAGTGGTTCCCAAATCTGAGCTCAGAAGAGCACTTTGAGACCTCAGTGAATACAGTTGCAAATCCAGTGAAGTATGTGGAAATCTGGTGGGAATAAAGCCAAAAATGAGGGGAGAAACAGCAATCCTGTCATCAACAGCATGGAAGCGTTTACAAGGCGAAAGTGGGGAAATGGAAAGGACATTTTGATCATTTATTTGTGGAGAGGAAGAACCATAAATATTTGTATTAATAACCTCTATAATACCACATTAACTTCGTCTTTTATTTCATAAGATCAGGTCTGCTTTAGACCGATAATAATAGTTAGAAAAGGGTTTGAAAGGCAATATAGTATAAAAACTTAAAATGCGTTTGAGTGGAGAGTGAGTAATTAGTTGTCTCAAGCTCAGATACGCTGTCATCATCTACAATTTCGGTTTATTGCTGAATATCTGATTCAGTTTAGAAGCTGAAATCTGCTTTCCTGAGGATCTTTATATTCTGTAATCTAGCTGTGCATTATGTTTAATTTAAGCCTCATTGATCTTCAGACTATATTAATCTCCAAAGCTTTTCCAGCGTATGCGCTCACGTTAAGTGCAATACTGTAAATCTGTAACGTGAGCGAAGACGTCTGCCTTTTCTCTGTGCTTACAAATGCTGCTTCCCTTGGAATAGACACTGGATTTCCAGGTAAGGCCAGGAAGGTATTTACTCCGATTTCACCAGAGTGCAGTAGGTGGCACTAGAGCCCTGCCAAATGTCGTGGCTTGGCCGTCGGAGGCAAATGTAGCTTCAAGTGCGAAGAACCGGCTCGCAGAGCGGCGCAATAAAGCAGCGGCTCCTGTAGGTGATGATTTTGTTCTTTTTCCTTTTCCTGTTTGTAGAAGGAAATGACTGGAAAAATTAATGCAGGACGACTTTAGGTTTTAGTGGAAGATTAATCAGATTCTTGAGCAGTTTTCTATTCAAGCAACTTAGTTGGTGTGGGAAAATAACTTCCAGTTAATCTTTTGCAGCAAAATGCTGCTTCTCGTTTTCTTGTAAAAGAACATTTTGTGCCAAGGCATCCTTTTTTTTGCAGTTAATGTAATTCATGCTCTGCTGCAAAGGCCTGATTTTCATATATTGCATGGATGGGGAAGGTTGTTGCATTAATTATGCATCTTCCACTAGCTAATTACTTCTCCCATTTAGTGGGGGGTGGGGGGCTCTGTGTGTGTGCATACACATCTGGTGTCATTGAAAATGCAGACCGCTGACATTCAGAAAACAATAAAAAATATTGGAAAATAGTTTTTTTGTCTAAAAAAAATTATCATGAGTGCTTCTGTTTTTGGAGAAATATATTGCAGTGGTTTAGTTTTGTGGATTATCTCTGCACTAGACTTACCCCAAAGGCAGTGGAGAAGCTGAATTAAAAATGAAGCTGGTTGACTTTGCAGCTTTGAAAATCTTTGACCTTTCCCGCTCTGCTCTTTTACGTACGGGCTCTTCGATGCCTCTCGGGTCAGCATTCGAGCAGCTTTGGCTTCCTCAAACCGCCGCCTCCCAGCTGGAGGCCAGCAGCAGTTCGGGGTGGCCGTGTCGTGCCCTGGCCACCTTCGGCTCATCCCCGCGTCGGGAGCAGCGGCCAAGGAAGCGGGGTGCCCTGGCTCTCGGCGCCCGGCTTTCCGGGCCCGAGCCCCGCTCTCGGCCGCCGGACCGGGAAGCCGGCGAGTTAGCACTGGGCAAATGCAATGGGCTCATTTGAGGGAGGGCTTGGAGCAAAGCAGCCTCTGCGCTGCCTTTAATTGCAAAGTTGGACAGCTGTCAGCAGGGGAGATTGCAGCTGGAGAAACGCCTCGGTGCGCTTTGAAGGCTGAGAGCGGCGCTTGGGGCTGAGCCCTGCGGGAATCCCCGCGCTCCCGGGGCCGGCTGCCCCCATGCCAAGGCGGCCCCCGCCGGCGCTTTGCGTGCGGCGTCTGGGACGCGTAACGGGGAGCCCAGAAGGGGGTCAAAACCATTTGTGGGGCTGCTTTGCCCTACCAAAAGCATGCTCCATGATTAATTCAATGCAGAATGTTAAAACACTTCATTAAAAAAAACCTGCTAAGTAAATCAAGAGGAGTTCAGATGCTGCAAACCTCCTTCTAATGCCCTTGCTTACAAAACCGTCTTGAATACTATCCATGCAGTGTTTTTCTCGTTCAACCCTAAGAAGAAATCTGGGGATATTAGCCCTTCTGATGCATGCTTCAAAGAAAACATGTCTGAATGTTTTGGAATAGATCAGTCCCTACTTAATAACCGTAATGCTTTCCCTTCGAGTCAGAAACTCATGAGAAAGGCTGCAATTTGAAAACAAATTGGCAGCTTTCTGGTCATTTAATGCCTTTTTTTTTTTTTTTTTCTTTTTGACCAGGCTTGAAGGCATCTGATATTCTGATATCAGCTTCATGGAGTGACATCAGCTGGGGCCGCTGTTGTCACTGCGGCGATAGCAGCGGAAAACCCCAAACGCTGTTGCGGGGCAGAGGTGTGAGTGCCTGGCCGAAGGGGCTCGCTTGAGCTCCCCAGCTCGGTTCGCCACAAAAAATAATCCCTTGCCGAACATTTTGCAAACATTTTGCTTATTTTTAAGGCTTTCTGTGGTTAGTCCCCTCCTGATGATAAGACAATGTTTATTTGGTCTTGTATTTATTTTTTAACAGCTCTCCAACATCATATTTACCCAGTCGATACTCCTCTTCTGTTAGTTGATTTTATTTTTCTTTTTAAAATAGAGCAGTTTGTTAAAGCATCTTTCATGGGGATGCAGGCGCAGAGCCGCTGTGTAAGGAAGGTTTCTTCTGGCTGCAGTAACGTACGCTTTGCTTGTCAACTTGTGCCATCCAGCGCCGCTCTTGAAAGAAGAGGGATAAAAAGCCCGTAGCCAGGGACGTCGTGTAAGTCCTCGTGTAAACCCCGCCGTGGTGAGAGCCCCTTGGGCATCGGCGCCCCGTGCAGGGAGTGCAGCATGTTCACTGCGGGAGTCCTTGTGCCCCGGCGTGTCTGCCCGTTGCGTTTTTACTTACTGAGTAAAAGGCTGACCAGACCTGGACCTTTTCTTTTTGATGTTGTCCCACTTTGGGTTTTTGCGGCCCATTGGAGAGGAGGGTGCAGACGGGCATTGGCTGCACCGAGGGAAATCCTGCCCCTGACACCCATAGTCGCTCTTCGTGGGACTTCAGCGAAGCCGAGATTGCCCCAGACGTGGGCTCTGACCCTCTGATTTTCTGAAATGCTGCTCCTCTTGCCTGCTATTTCTCTGGCCGGTTCTTTACAGAGGAAGGTTTTGGCCAGGGTCGTTGTAGGCAGCTTCCTCACTATTAATTATTATTGGAAGTAGTTTTCAATGAATTAATAATCTCACATCTCCGTATGAGCAGAGCTGTCTCATTCCCTGGATGTGTTCCTCTATTTTTAATTCTCTACGTCTGGCCATGCAGATTTCTCATACCCCTCTGGAGTTTTTCTAGCTTCTCTCTAGTGTGTGGCATTTATTGTTTATGTGCTTTTCTAGCTCACCAATTAATTAAATATGAACAGTGACGGAGGTCTCTGATCCTCTTGAAAATTAACCAACTATGTCCGTCTCTTAACTGATGCATGAGCCGTAGCAGTAGTATTCCATCTCTCCAGGATACTTAAC
Organism: Rhea pennata; assembly: GCF_028389875.1. Lineage (NCBI taxonomy): Eukaryota > Metazoa > Chordata > Aves > Rheiformes > Rheidae > Rhea > Rhea pennata. Next base: position 6,407,829 of record NC_084674.1, read on the forward strand.
GTCGTCAACAGATCCTTGCTAGTGACTTTACCCAAGACCTTTTCAAAGATCATATGTTTTACAGTTGAGTTTCCTCATTATTTTGCAGATTAACTTGCAAAAAGAGGTGCAGTTTTCCTCTACAGAAACATATTGTTCACCTAAGCATGTGTAACTTTTAATGGTCTCTTAAAATAATCCATTTCTTTGTGCAAGGGGGAAAAAAAAATCACAGCTGGCTTGTAATTCCAAAACAGATTTACCTTGGGAAGGGACCTCGTTTCCCACCTGGTCCTTTTGCGCCGGGATCTCCACGTTTGCAGCTCAGCCTCTCTGTCCTTTCAGAGCTTTGGACGAAGCCATCTGTGGTCCTCTTCATCTGGATGTGGGCAATCACAACTCACTGCTTCTTTGCTATTAACTTTTTTCTTTTCTTTTTAAAAATACTTCTCTCTGTGTCTCAGGAACCAATACTATAACATCACTAGTATATCTACGTTGTCAATTATGTATGGTCTGCATGACTCTTTCTTAGGACCCTTGGCTTCCTGAGGCTCTTTCTAATGCTTTAACCATGACCTGACCCTCCTTTGCTGAATGATTCCTACCGAGACAACACAATTTCCCTGCTGAGTTTTCCACGCTGCCGTGTTTCAGCCAGGCAAATAAATCAGGCTGTCTCCCACCGCCAGGCAGCCGTGTTTGCTCAATTTTGCCATTCCATTCCTTGCTTTATTGAATAAGCATGTATTTATGTATCGTGTGGCCTTTCTCTGCTGGCCGGTTTCTATCAAACTTTCGGCCATACTGTTGGGTTTTCCGGCAGGTTTTGGATCTCACAGTGCTCCTTCTTCAGACCAGCTGTCACTCTTGTCCAACCTTTCCTCATGAGATCTCTGCATCACTTAGTGCCCTGCGCTGCCTGCCTGACCAAAGTCCCCTCCTTGCCTTTTCCTCAGCTTTTCGTTTCAATGCCCTTCATGCATTAGGTCTGTTTTTTCCCCTCTTTTCAGCTAAAGTGACCCTCTCTTTTTTTGGTACCCTCCAGCAAGCAGCACCCCCACCAAACCATTCCCACGGCCTCATGCTTGACTGTCTTGGCCATGTGTTGGGACCTTACCCAAACCTGCTTTTTTCTTTCCTCTTTATTTTTTTTACCAACTCCCCATTCCTCTTAGCAGAGGACGGCAGCACTTTTTGGGAGGAGGGAAGGCCAAACGCCTTCTCCCTGGTGGCTCCCGCTGCTACGTGGTGACTTCTTGCAGCAGCATGACCTGAGCCCTGCCGGGCTGCAAGCTGGCATCTCGTGAGGACCCGCCAGGACACGGATGGGCCCTGTCACCCTCCGGGGCCGGACCGGGTGATGCTGCTCAGAGCCGATCGCTGGCTCCACGAGCACCTGCGGAGCAACTCCCTTCGGCCCCTCGTGGGAATCGCACGTGACAGCCAGAGCCAAAGGCGTAACGACCCCTGCGGTAGGAGAAATTATTTACCGAACCATAGCTCAGACGACTGTTATCTCCTGTCCTGCATTTAGGGCACCCAATCTAGCGTGGCTGCTACTGCAGTCATGCCGTTTAATTTAAAATTGTCCTGCGTTCCTCCTTATGTCTCCGATTCTTTTCTTGGGAAGCAAAATCCTTTCATAACACGGCACAGGAGGCGGAAACGACTGGTTCTTGTGTGCATACGGCTATTCCAAGGGAGGTTTATGTAATTTTTTGTAATAGAACTGCTTGTTTTGTTTTGTTTTTTCCTTTTGGACTGGTTCATCCTGGTTTTGTCTGTCACCATATGTTTTCTGACATATGCTCCTTGTCTAGTAATAAAAAGCTACCGAGAGTAAGAAGCCTCGGTTAGTTTGTAACGGGCACAGTAAGAGCACCTCTCATTTTACTGTCTTTGCAAACTCAGGCGCAGATATACTATAATATAGGGATTATAAAGGAGTTCCTACTATTAATTTCCTGGAATAATTGTCTTTGTGTGGGGGTCAAAAGGATAAGGATTAACAAAACTATTAGGAATTGGAGACAATAGACCAGTCTGTTTACCTTTAGCTTATAAACTCGGTCTCTTAAAAGGACAAGTGACTCTGATGTGAGAAGACCTGCTGCTCTTTTAAAATGAACGCAGTCCCTATTCCTCAAAAAACTCATTCACTTTGGACCTAAGCAAATCTTTGACCATCAATGACCTGATTGATTTTTTTTCCCCACTGAAATCAGTGCGAGGATCCTAGCTTCATCTATGTATGATGAAAGTATTTTATTCTTACAAGATAATATAAGGTTACTCACATTTTTTTTAAAAAAATGTGTATCCAGCTGCAATGCAGATCAGTGAGCTGTGTACATCTCCAGAGTGAGTTTTATTTATCACTTACAAGTGGCTTATGAACTCTGATTTCCTCTCTCTTTTTTCTGAGACAAGGTTTTGGAAGGACTTCAAGGGTATCAAACTTATGCTGTTGGAGATACTGAGACTTCTTACCTTTAAAGCAGACATTCAAATGTAGGATGGAAGTTGCAGTATGAGAAATTAGTTAAAACATTTTTCCTGCAAAATGATGCTTTTTTGTTATTGCCATCATGTGAAAAGGCTCCAGTGGAGGGCAGGCTGAGCCCTTAGGTGTGAATTATGCAGGAGACAAATGTGACTCTTACTCCAAACACCCCCTGCTCTTCACCCAGTTCCTGCACTGCCTTAATACTCAACAAACTACCCCTACTGATCCCAGCCTATGGGACCTACTGATTTTGTATTAAGCCAAATAGGGACAATTTGTGGGAAAAAAAACCCTCCTATCCCACATTATCTGTGCTGAGCAACATCTGAGTCCTGCTGCAGGCAAGGTTCATCCCGGCCTGGCTCCCAGCCCAACCTGGGACAAATTTTGCTCGTGGCCATCTCATTCCAGTGAGATCCACATTAGGAGTAGAGATTGCTCACCCTGAGACCTTGCGTTGTGCTTTTCCCACAATCTAGCAGTGCTGTGCAGATTTCTATGAAATGATCAGGCACAGGAGTGGTCAATGCCCTACACTAAATACAGTGACAGTCAAAACTGTCAATGAAAATGAGATATCTGCAATGGTTTGGTTATGTTTGTCCTGAGATACTTTCATGCTAAAGGGTTTTCAAGTTTTAATCAGTTTGCATTAACAGCGATGCGCTTCTGGTTGATCATGGGAAGAACGCAACGGTTGATTGTACTAAAAGCATTAAGTGACCTCTGCTAATTAAAAGATAGTGTCACGCAGCTGAGTGGAGTGCCTGGATCTTCAGCTTTTTAGATAACCATTAAATGAAAATCAAAAAATTTGTAGGAAGCAAATGTGGTAAAAGAAAGAGACTTGTTTGTGGAAATAGCAGGTCATGTTTCAGTCAAGATTATGAAGTCTCTTAATGATACGTAAGTCTCTTAATGATTACCCTTGTAATAAACAAGATGTTGAAAAAGAACAAGTGTCCTCTCCAGCCAGCAAGATGTCTTCCTTACTCTACGTTGACTGGAGTATTTAGCTTGGGAAAACCTGTGATGTAATGAATCTAGCTTGTCTCTCTATTGTCCATAAATAAACTAAATGCATTTTCTCACAAATGCATGTCACCTTTTAAATGACCCAGACATTTGCTGTTAAGTTCTGTGTTCAGTAATAATGTAGTCAGTGTCTACAAATGTAGTTCTACTTGCCTTTTTTCACTAGTGTCTGGGAGAGAAAACACAATAGGGAGAATAATTACATACAAGCACGTCCCTTACTTCGTATAGACTGTAAATAACAAGCAGGCTCTTCTGTTTCCTACATCATATAGATGCAGAATGAAAGCCCTTTGGATGGAGAAGCCTGAGAAGAAAACAGCGCGTAGTTTTGCATGAAACTGCCAAAGCTGCCACCTAACACCGTCCCCGTGGGATTCACGATGGCCAGCGAGCAACTCCATGGCCACATGGATGGACATGGGGTGAGTTTCTGCCTGCCGCAGGCTTTGAGCACATTCAGCCGTGAAGTCCCGTCTTTGGGACATCAAAGCAGCTGCCTCCATAGCACTGGTGGCCGTTTTGGCCAGAAAGCCAATGTTAGGTTGAGCTCATGAGCTATGGACGTGGCTACCACTGCTCAGGCATCTTCTGCAGCATCCATGTTCGCCATTCCCACCGTGCCAGGAGCAAGAGGTCCCCCTTGGCTGGCACATGGCCCCTCCTGCCCTCCGTTCGACAGCCACACAGGGCCGGCTGGCTGCTGGGACGGCGCCTTATGCAACAGCATATGATGTTCACGTTGGAGGCGGCCGCTTGGTAATTATCTCTGACAATTGTAGCTGGGGCCGGTGGGTGCAGAGCACCATGTGGAGGAGCCGGTGCAGCTCTCTGCTGCCTCGCGCGCCAGAAAGTCCAAAGCACAGATTTTACTTATTATTTTTTTTTTAGGATCACAAAACAGGGAGGGAGAGCATCCGCACTAGGCCTGCATCCAGCACACAATTGATTTGTCAAACAGAAAATAATCAATTTTCTCAGTGCCAACTATCCACCTTTTAGAAATATTATTTATGTGATGGGAAATTTAACAGGAAGTTTTGAAACAAAGACCCCCCTTTTTCAATAGCATTTTTTTCCCCCAGCCTTCTTGGCAGCAGAAAGCTGCATCTACTCATATGATGTGCAACTACACTTAGCACTTCAGACAAAAATGTGCATCCTGTCTGCGCTAAGCGCTTAATTTGGTAGAATCCACCTCTTCTGTTGTACTGTGCTGGATAACCCCTGTTAATGGGTAGACCTGTGTCTGCTCTCAGCAGCGACTGATGGCTCATTTCTTTCTTTGGTGTCTTACGGTGAACTCTCTTATTTTCAGTGTTTCTAAGAGTGCTTCGTACACTCAACAGTATTTTAAAGAAGCTATTCCTTTAAAAGGTTATTAAAAAACACTTGGCATAGGGATTCTTGGAGTGGGTGATGAATATTTTAATAGTTAAAATCTAGCTAGAGAGAAAAGAAATGATTTAATGCCGTAAATAAATCTCTTAGTGGGTTTTAATGTGCGAAAATGGACAACAGTGGCTTTAAAACCTCTCCACAAGCGTGGAGATCTCTGCAATAGTATACTTTGCATATGTTATATCCGTAGCCCGTAATGGCCCGTTATATCTTTTTAGATGCTGAGGGAAGGTATTAAAACCGTTTTTCTCCTCGAGGACTTTGCATAACAACCTTTAGCTCTTGAGCCGATAGTCTGGAGCTGCAGGGGAGCCGGGGTTGTAGCAGGCCACGCTCAGCCCTTCGCTCTCGGCCCCGGGCAGCTCAGAGCCTTCGTGCCCCGCGCGGGCGGGTGGAAACGGGAGCCCGGGAAGTGCTGCGGAGGCAGGAAGGCGAAGCAACGCCTGGGAGACGATCGGTCCCGTGCCGAGCGGCCCGGGCTGTGTAAAGTTTGGAGCTCTCCGTTCTCACGTAACCGCTTTGCGACTATGATAGGTTTCAGATTAAGAGGGAAAACGTTTGGCCATGTCCCTGCTTAATGTCTCCATTTCTTTTGCGCACTCACATACGTGGAAAAAAGCAGTCTTCTGTAATACCAGCTATGATAGAGATGAAGCACTATTTGAGAGCCTTCAAAATCTCTTTAATTAACCAAATGTATTAGTCTCCATGCAATGTACACCTTTGGGTTCCATCTCTGGAAAATACTGCCTTTTAACTGAGTAAAAGTTCCTCACTATTAGATCTTGCTATAATGCTGCCTTTCTGGCAAATCTTTCAACAAATCGAATCTTCTCTATTTTCTTCCTTGCTTTTATAGTAATTACTGTTCCTAAATGTAGTGAATGCAGTTGCTAAAATGATGGTGCCATTGTAAATTATTAAAATTACATAGAGTAATAAAAATGTATTGTGTTAAAAAATATAAGACAAGGAAATTGGACTTGAACTTTTAAGCTACTTCAAAGATTCCTCTGAAATCTATAATATGGACAAGCTATGCATGAAAAACATTTGTTCTGTTTATCTTTACGTGTTTTCCGGAGCAATATGGTTGGATGCTGTAATTTTTAGACTCCCCACTTTCCTTGAAGAAAATGAAATGGAGGGTCAGATGGGAGAATGCTCAAGGCTCTTTCATAATTTTGCAGAACGTCTTGGCTTAGATGCTCAGAAGCATAGATGTCCGAATAAATCACTTCTGAAAATGGAGGTGGTAGGCAGCATGCTTAGAACGTGGGGCACTGAACAAGTGTACAAGCCCTACTCTGCATCTAATCTGTGCATTAATGACTTCAGTGCATCATGTCTGTATTTTTTATTGAATAGAAAAGCTATTGAGAATCTATGAACTAAATACACCCTTGTTACCTATTGGACCTGCAAACTCGTAGTAATAAAAGTAGTTTGAGTTTTCCCTTTCTTGTAGCATGCACTCAGAGACCAGCTACAGGGAGTGTTATGAAAAGCTGGAGATAAATGCTAAGCAGCACAGATGTATGGTCTGTCTTATATGGAAAAGGAGCACAGTGCATAATCTCAGCCCTTGATGGAGAAGATATCGTGAAATGTTGACTTTAATTGCCAAGGGACATAGATTAGCAGATGGTCCCATGGATAGACTGTTCTCCATGTCTATAAATAGAGCAAGCTAATTTATGCAAGATCTTTCTCTTCTTTTATAGCTATCTCCCAGTGTGTCAATAGCTCTCCGGCAAGGAAATACCAGTGCTGGAGCTTGGATATAGGTCCTGCTCAAAGCCCTGGTGTCATGTGGTTACACTACAGCAAAAAAGCATCTGATCAAGTGACTCATGATTGAAAAGACAGGCAGGGACAGCCTGATCTGAATGCACCTCTCTTTCAAAAATAACTACCGAGTATGTGCAAATCAGCTGGAGTAATAGTGGTGAGAGCTGGGGAAGGAGCAAGGTGCCGGCCACGGTCAGGGAGCTGCTTGTGGCTCCCTCTCTCCGGCTCATTTTGACTTTGCAGATTGCTTCTGCCTTTCTACTCCCACCTTTCTGCTAGTGGACGAATTTCCTTGGCTTGCAAACAAATTGTGCTGTTTTGACCTGTTGCCTCTTTGTGGCAGGTCCTGCCTCGCTTTGTTTGATCGCTCCTTCCTTTCCCACCACCGATGCAGGTGGACTTGGGGGCTCGCCCTGACGATGCTCCAGTGCCAGGAGATACGTGCTAGTATCTGGAGGGAAGCCCTGCTGCCGCTGCTGGGGTCGGGATGCTGGCTCGGCACTGGTGGGGCTGTGCCTGCTTTCCACCACCTGGACCTCAAGCCACAAAGTGTTTTGTTTCCAGCTGCACCTCGAAGGAGCGAGAAGCCGTGCTGGAGCCAGTGGAAAACCTCATGTGTCCACGTATCTCTTTTTGCTGGGGGCCTGTGAGCTGCCCACAGGTACAGGACTCGAGCGCTCTGGGTTGGCAGCACGACGTGGCAGCATCGAGCTCCCATCCCTGATTTCTTTGTTTCCCAGGTTTCGCTTTCCTGGCGTTCAGACCCTGGGTGCTGCAGCTGTCCGTCAGCCCCTGTTTATCAGAGGCGCACATCCCCCTCGCCGCCGAGCTTTCCCAGGTGGTTTCTCGCTGTCGATAGCTGCTGTAATGGAAATCTCACTTTTGGGTTCGTAGATTTGGCTTCCTTGTCATTCAGAAAACCTTATGTTAGCAGGCTTGGCTACAACTGTTACCTAGCAATCGGCTACCAGATTCCCACCGATCTCTTTTTCCCAATAGTAGCACAGTATCTACTAGTGCTGGAGAAAGGCTGTGCCATCCCTTTGCTCACCTCTCAGACAAGTAAATGAAAATGGATCGGAGGACCTAGAATGAGCATCTTTGTCGCCTCTCGAGTCTAACGCAAACCAAAATTAGCCACCGGGGACATGCACCAGTTGTGCTCCGTGATAAATCTAAACCCCGTTTGTTTCAGTAGAGATATTCTGGATTTACCTGCTTGTAATTTAGAACAGATTTTGGACCCAGCTCATGAGAATTATGCCTCTCCCTACAGGAAGGAAGATTGTTTCTGACCTTACTTAAACTAAGCAGCTTTAATCATTCATTATAGAAGCCCCAGAACTGGGGTGGGGGTGGACGGCACAGATATGAGAATCCTCTAATCTTTGGTTAAGTTGTAATGAAATTGTCCAGATGAGAAGGAAACAGATGGATTCTGATTAATTTCTCACAAGTGTAGACCTCAGCATCCGATGCAACATATGTGGTGAGCAAATGTCACTCATGCCTCCAAAGTGCAGAAAATATCACTATTGTCAGGTTATATTCACTGGCATATCGGCTACTGAACTCCCAAGGGTATAAGGATGCTGTGCATTACATTTAGACCTGAATTAAATATTCAGAGGCAGAGATACCTAACCCTTTCCTGTATGCCTCACTGGTTATCACAGTTGAACTTAATGAATCGAAAGAGGGAGGGGAAGGGAGATTTTTTCCCCCCTCCTTTGTAAATCCTTATTTATTGTGGAAGGAATATCAAGATAGCATGATACTTTTGCTTTACAGAGTTCAGCTGACTAGCAATACAGCCGGCGTTAAGAAAAATAACACAGCTTTGAGCCGTAAATGAGCAACTGTACCACTTTGATCTTATACCGCTAGAAATCAGAGTGTTTGTGGAGCTGTTCTTGTTTTTGCCACTTCTACAATCTATTCCATGTAATTGCATATTTAAGAAAATGAAGTTCATTTATTGATGGCCTGTATATTGTTTAAGGCAGGTAAATATGAGAGGCTGGAGCTACTTGCTCTCGTCTCAGCGTACCCCATAGGAAGTCAGAGCAGCTATGCATGCGAGCAAAGGGAGGCCCCATCTGTGCTGGGGAAAGATATTCATTACAGCTGACTTGTCCTGTTAGAATTACTGCTCCAGCCTGTTTCTCCAAACGCATGCCACTAAGGTATCTGTTAGAGGATTTCATCACACAACTTGGGGACCGAATACTGAACGCAGGGGCTCCCGCGCCACTCAGGCTCTGCCTTTGGATACAGCTCCCCCCTTTCAATCAGTTCCTCTGGAAAATCAAGAAATGTGTTACCACAGTGTCTTCTTGTCTTAAAAAAACCAAAGAATTCCGTGTTAGAAAAAATGGAAGAAATGTAGCCGGCAACCTGTAGGTTTCCCTCTCCCCCTTAGCAAGCACTGCTCCGGCTCGCATCCTAGTCTGGTTAGTTTTTTTAATGATCTGCTTTTTAACAAGTGAATGTAGAGCTTCTTTCTGAGACGGTGAATCACCTCAAAGTCTGATTTAGGAACGTATAGCTGGAAGGGCTGCAGGAAGTTTGAGACAGCCACGTTTGCTGCTCTCTCTCTCTCTCTTTTAATGTGTTTTGTTTAGTTTTAAATTGAAGATGCTACAAATCTCAGTAGTAGCTGGGACTTTACTAAATGGTACCCATCTGCTGAAGTCATAACCTTCATCTTAATTAAGGCCTCTAGTTTAGGAAAACTTGGCCTGAGACTCTTCTTTCCCTTTTTTTATTGTTTAATGTTTTGGCCTGTGTCAACCTACAGGCTCCTCTTTGCTTGTGAAATACAGCAGTATTTTGTTTGACTTCTGTGCTTGTTAGAGACAGCTAGTAGTCTTTGTGCTTGAACCTTTAAAAATTCCAATGACACAATCGGACTGTGATTTCCCAGGAAGCTGCTACAAAATTGAGTATTGGTTTTGCTGAAATTCCTGCCCATGGATATTACCAACAGTTTTTGCTCATTGTTGCCTTAATTACGTGCCCAAAGAGAGGGGAACAGCTTGTGCATCCGCAAACTTTCTAAGCAGCCGTGCTGTCCTTTCCGAGACAGGAACTGGTTTTCACCTCTCCCATTCCTTTTCATAGTGGAGTGGTTACCAGCCTCCTACAGGACTATGTTTTATCATTGCTTACTGCATCAAGATGGCACAAGACAAAATCACATGGATCCTCCTTCAACCTCCAAAAGTACCAAACAGGGTCTTTTCCTCGGTCTGCCCCGTGGCACTGGAATTGGCTTGCAACACACAGTTCCCCTTGTGCCGCGGTGAGGACCGGGAGCGATGCAGGGACTCCTGCACCCCGTCGGAGGGGACGTGTTGCAGAGCTATGTCATGATTTTCTGGGCCAGATCCTGTGATGGGGGAAGACTTCGGAGGTTTGTGGTGCCACCTCAGCTAAATGCACTGGTTGTCTAATGAACCTACTTACTGGATTGCTTCACAAAGTCTTTCCAGACTTTCCAGGGCAAATCATGAAGTCATGCGAAGAGGCAAAGCCAAGGAGAGTGACGGGAGATGGATGGATGGATGAAGAAGCTGAAATGGTGGGTGTGGAGATTTTTATTAATTAATTGTAACGCTACAGAGAAAAGGAATATACAACCACTGCAGAAATAGCATGTACCTAAAAATAGTTCCATAAATCAGTTTAACTGAGAATCTACTCATTCAAGTGTAGCCATTTCCAAAGGGCAGCGTGATGAGGATGGGACCTGCGCGCACGTTGCTTTTGTCTCCTCATCTGAAGCATTGTACATGAGAGTCCCACTTGGTGCTTCCTATACACAGCAAACCAGTATAGATATTAAACTGGGGGCATGACGATGAATGAAACTGAGGGACATGTCTTCATTATCCCAGGTTTCTAATGTATAATTGAATTATTTTGGTAGGTATATTTCAAGCCCTTTGATTTCTGGCCTCTGTTTTTAATTACTCAGCCCCCTCTTGCCCTTGTGCGTTATTATGCTATTCATTAGCATTCAGTGAGACTACAGAAGTTTGACTTCTGAATAAAGTAGCGTACAAAAGAGAAGGGATGCTTTTTATCTTACCACTTAATAATTTAAATGGAATTCCTTTCTTTAATCAATGTTTAATTGTACAATAGCTGTTTATTTAAACTGGGCATTGCCTAATTTTGCAAACAAAAAAAAAAAAAAAAAAAGGAGAGAGAGAGAGAAAGGATAAACACATTTAGAAATAATGAGCTTTGTAACTATGCTAATCTTCAAAAGATTTAAAATATATACAGCACTTAAAATGTCGGTCCATGTAACATGGGCCTGAATGCATCTGTGTTGCGTATACACTGTTAAGTAGTACAAGCCAATTTTTTATTTGAGAGAAGCAGAAAACCTTGCTAATTGCAAAACTGAAAGCTACTCAGCCACGTTAATATTGTTGGCATGACCGCCAGCTGTGATGATTAGGATGTGTGACAGAGGGAGAGATAATTTGATCACAGGCCTGGGGACTAGAAACTCCTGTGTCCTGCTCTTTCCCAGTACACCTACTAAGGCAAGGAAAATTCGGGGAATGACTTAGCCCAGCCCCATGATCCGCAATTCCCATGCTTTGCTGAGAGCACCCTGCAAGGCACAGCAGATGCCAGAAATGCTGGAGTGTAATAACGGGGTGCAGGAGGGAAGAGGAGCTCATACCCAGGCCCTAGCCCTTCAGAGGAAATAGCTTTAAGGGGGAGGCAGAAATCAGGCGTGGATGTATGCTGTGTGCGCGACACTCGTTCCGCCCTGCCACCAAAACGCATCTTTGGATGTGACTTAGTCACAGAGCCCGAACCATGGCAAGGTCAGGGAAACCCCCAGAACCAGAAATAAGAGATGAGCGAAAGCACGCTTCCCTCTGCCTTGCTTCCTCATTGGTAAAACAGGAATTGATCGGGGGATATCTTGAGGATTTAGAGATATCTAGAGACCGCTTTGGAGGCATTAAAACTGGTAAGCATAGTATCTGCATTTCAAAGTACTCTTTGGACATCACTTAATTCATTTTGACAGCATCCCTGTGCAAGAACTGTGGCTCTCTCCATTGTCTGGATGGGAAAACTGAGTCTCTGAGCCTGGCCTAAGACGGAGACGGCTGGGGAGGGAAACATGAGCGTGTGATAGCACCAGGTCAGGGCAAGCAGTGAGCTCATGTCTCAAATGGCTCAATAGCCCAGCTGTAACAGCACCCATGGCAAGAAAACTGCTCAGTCCACAGGTGCCGGGGGTTTGTTGATCCTATGTAATCTCCGTCTGATGTCCTGTCTAGCCTGTTCTCAACAAATTGTTCCCCAGGCAGCAAAAATAGACCTTTTTCCTGCTGATTTGTGTCCCTTGTCTTCTAAATCTTTCTCTTTCCCACCAGCAGAGCCAGTTCTCCCCTTGTCCCCAGGTCTGCTTCTCACAAGCCCTTCTGCAAGCTTGGAGTGCCTTCCTTCCTCTGCCACCACTCTGCCAGCTCAGGTCGGCATCCGTGTCGTTCAGCCATTAGGATGGTGTTGGCCATGGGAGTGCTGCTTCTCTAGTAGGTAAGCAGTGAGTAGATAATTTCCTTTCCCTTATTTTAGTCAGCGATCTCTGTCCTCCCTGACCAGCTTTGGTGTTTGCCGGTAAGACTGTCATCTTTTTAGACCTTCATACAAACACGTTCTCTGATGCACGTTCTCCAGTGCAGATGAAATTCACTGGTTCACTCGAAAGTTATTAGAAGGGGACCAGGCAGATGGAAAGGGAGTGGCCTGTAAGTCTCCCTTTTGGAGAAAATGAGGTTAAAAACCTTCAGCGTGGGAGATTTCCCAGCCCCAGTTTTGCATGGGAGGGAGTGATACCCAGCTTGATTCTGTTAAACTAGACTTCAAATGATACCAAGCAAAACAGCACTTCCCAGATGTCTCCTTTTCTAGACTTGATAGAGGTCTGGAGCAAAGACTGGTGAGCTATCAGGAGCACTATGTAAGAGAGCAATAGCTCCATATTTAAGAAATGAATTGGAGAAATGTGATGTGATGCTGTGGTCTTGTTCCCCTCCTATTTTGATTTGTACTGAAATTCCTGTTGACTAAAGGGGCATCACCAAGCCTCAGGGAGATCTAGGGGTCCTTCATGCTCATGTTAAACAATTTATCCAAGATGTAAGAGTTTGTTATTGTATTATTAATTCACAGTGAACTGTAGTATAAAAGCTACTGTGATTTTTGGTGTTTTTCAGGTGCGCGCTAGAAAAGCTGCACACGGCCAACTTGAAAAACAACATGAAATTCCAAATGAGTAGTTGAAGAGTGATTCCCTATGATAAAAAGCAGACTGCCCTCTTCCACAAAGAGTATTTTAAGTGGTTCTTTCGATTCAAGGGAAGTGTGTCCTAGATGGTGGTGGTAATTTGTATTGCAACAGCACTTGGGGAGCGTAGCCAAGATCAGACTACTGTTACACTGCGAGCTCTACAGCCACTTAGTGTGAGACAGCTCCCTTCCTCACAGAAGTGAGGTTCATAGCTATAGATGTTTAAGTGCCTTACTCCTACTGAAACAAATAGCTGGGCACCACACTCTCAGCATACAACAGAGCTGCAGGGAAAATCGAAGGTGTAAAGTGAGTTGACGAAGGTGGTACAGAAGGTCAGTGACAGAGCAAGAAACAAAATCTATTTCCCAGTGGCTGCTGGAAAGCCTATCCAAATGACCCTAGGTTTGTGGTCAGTGAAAGATGATCTTTCACTTCTTCCATTTAAATTGAATTTCTGAATGTGATAATTTATTGATAATGTGCAGGGTTGTGGTATATGGTGCAGTAGTGACCAGACATATGATGAGAAGAGGGGTGGGAGGTTTTGGCCCTGACCCTCTGCACCCTTTTGTATGTCACGGCTGTCCCCAAAAGATGCTGTGAACTACAGATCAGTTGTGTGCTGAAGAAACATTTCCTTTCCCTTCCCCTGGCTGAGCAGCGACCACTCTCTAATACTAAAATAAGGTCAGGGCTCTGCCAGGCGGTTAAAAGCCCGGGCTGAGCAGCGTGTGCAGCTCTGCCTCCGAAAGCAGTGCAATCTTTCCCTGCAGCATCCTCACTGCTCAGGACTCCAGGGACATTGCTGGAGTGCAGAAGAGGGCACTTGGTGGAAACAGTTTTTTACTTAATGTGCACGGTGGACTCGTGCACTAGAGGAAAAGTGAAGGGAGGGACCAGGGAGCCCCACAGGGGTGGAAGAGAAATAAAAGCTGTAAGACTGTGCTGCCTCCTCCTGCCTCTGAAGAGGAGGAGTGGGAGGGGACCTCTAAAGCCACTTTGGGCGATGCGCCGCTACGGGCGGGAGTATGTGCGGAGCATCTACGTCGCAGCTTGAAATCCAGGCGCGCTCCCTGGTCTCCAGCTAGATGATTTCCCCCCCTCTTCCTGCACAGCGCTGAAGCAAGTGGCTGCCCCGCAAGCTGACACGGTTGCTCCTGCCTTCGTTGCGCTTTAGCACAGCCCCTCCTTGGACGAGACAGCGGCCAGGTACGCGGTACCCAGGGAGCAAATTGGGGCTGGGGCGCCAGGAGGCGCAGGCTCCGGCTGCCGAGCTGGGGCTTGCCTGGCTGCAGATCCCAGGGCTAACCCAGCCGGTGCTTGGTGCTGCATATCGCTGCCAGGGTCTGCCGTCCCAGGCGGGCTGGAGGGGTGATGCATGCGAAGGGGAGGCAGCCGCGCTGGGAAAAAGCACCGCTTAATCCGTGTGGTAACTTGCATTTAGGAGCGCAGTTACCAGGAGTGTGGTGAGTAATAGTGACTTATCTGTTCCCCGAGTAGCCATCAGGATCTGGCAGGCTGCCCTCCACTCAGAGGCACCAGGCAGATCCTCCTTGCTAGAAGACTCTGGGATTTTTGCACTCTTAAGTACATCTTTTGTGAAGCCCTAGGGGTGGGCAAGCTCTGGCATTGTGAGTGAGACTGTGAGAGTGCCAATCTGCACCACTTCAGGTATTTGTATTATTTAAATATACGTATGCGTTAGTGTGTGTGTGTAAGTAATTAATTTACTGTCATAGTTATTCGAGTGATTCTAGTGATAAGGAAGTCACTAACAATTGGATAAGCTTCTTTTACAGATATCATTCTTACTTTTTAACTTTTGTCTTTTTTTTCTCTAAATGTTTTAATCTCACCTACCGATTTTATAGCTCCTGAAATACTTCTATTTCCTAGATCAGTTGGTTTCTTCCTATTAGCACTTTCAGCTTTTTTCAGTTGGAGATCTTGAAAATACACTTTGTTTAAAATAGAGCTATAACAATACCCACTCCTTTCAGTGTGGCATGTTTTATTTCCAGACCCCTCCAACTTCACTTTGAAAACAGAGGCTGGAAATAATCATTTAAGAGATGCTACTCTGCCTGCTTCAACAAGTTGCTTTATTCTCTGCTCCAGTAATTTCCTCTAAGACTCACCGTCTTTATGTAGATGATATGGTGATACGTGTGATGTTAAACCTGCAGTCACTGGGGACTAATGCATGGGCATGACATCATCGACAGCCAATGAGGTGATGGTTTTGGACACATACTGACCCAAACTGTTTTCCGAACTGATGTGGTGATCCTGCCATGCTCCTAAGGAATAGCACAAGTTTGGAGAAATGGGGTGGATTCCTAACATGGTTTCATTCTCAGTCTTGTGCCTTCCTTCCTTCCACGTCTGCAAGACAGGCGTAGTTCGTTAAATAGCCACATGCATATGTTTAGTCTGGCTGATCAAAGATTACCTTTATTGGTAAGAGATTATTGAAAACAGACACATTAGCTCCTTGATACAATAGATACAATGTGACTGAGTTTGTTGCTGGCAGAATACAAACAGCCAAAGAGTTCTTAGCCTTTTTTGCAGGAAAGCCATCTGAGCAGAGTGTTTGAGCACACAGTGGATTTACCTGTTATAAATTGCCTCTTTTGCTTTCTTGCTCAGAGTAGAGATGTTCAAGTGGAGGCAGACACACATTCTGTGTCAGTGGAGCGGGGAGCGAAGCTGTACAGCCAGGTGCCTCCACGTTACCAGGGTCTAGAAGGTTTGACACCCTTGGCCTCAGTTTCTCCTACACCGCTGTAGCGTTACTCAGCTGGCGTTGGTAACTTTTGCAGAATCACGGCAGATGTTTCCAAACAGGAGCTGGCTCCTGAAATGGACATTTCTAAGTTCAGGCTGCCTCTCCTGTCTGATGTTCCCTTAAACTTCATCATTTTGCAATAGTCTCATGCAGATCAATGAGGGGGGGTGAGCTTCAGTGCAGGCTGCATGTGAAGCTTTCAGTCAGTATCCGAAATATTCTTTGCACACAGATAACCTTGGCTTAAGTATTTTTTTCATGTTCGTCGAGGCACTTACTATTGAACACAATTTTGGGGGTCCAGAGTTCAGTCCTCGGGGTGTTTAATGTTTTTGATTTGCAATTTGTATGTGTATACACGCACACATGCACACACATATACACATGCCTGCACTCCCGTATCAGTGCCATTTGCCATTGATAGCCATTTATATTAAGGGAACCATGTAAAATATTATCAGTACGATTGACATGCCTCAGAGGTGTGCATGATTCTTACGCCTTAGATGCCAATAAGACGTGACAGGATACATCTAATGAATTACCTTTAAATTAGAAAGCAGTAAACAACCTGTTATTGGATTAGAGAAATATTAAAATTAGAAGAATGTTACCATCTTTTGATATCCTGTGGCATATTTTTAACAGCTAGGAAATGAGACAGGTTACTGCAGAGAGAGAGGGTCTCTAGAGACCTTAATGATTTTCATCTGTCTGATACAGATTTTTTTTTTAATGCTGTTACTTACTATCTTATGTTTAGATAATACTGTAGCAGATTTTTTTGCCTTTACTTTCATACCAATGTTTACTATTCTTTTTTTTTTAGTGACTTGAATGCTTTTGGAAGGTACACACTTGGTATACTCTGACAGTTGAAAGCTCCTAATTATTGATCAAAAACACATGCAAAATTATGCAAGAGGCTTGGTGATAGATTTAAGACTAATACTGAAGAACTTTCTGTCTTGTTGGGGTGCAGAGATAGTCTGAGTCCATGCCCACTTAGTCCATGGCCCCTTTGCTCAGCCGCCTAGAAGGTTGCCCCAGTAATTCCAGGATAAGGCATAATTTGCACCAAAAAAAAAAAAAAAAAAAAAAAAAAAATCCTGTTGACTTCCCTGAGATTTATATAAATTGCTAAGAACTGGATTAAGACCACCAGTTCTGGTCACACGCCTCAGTGTGCCAGCATTACCCGATATTGCCTTTCAGATATGCCTGGTCTGGATTAGATCTGAACTGGCAACCAGTCAGTGGTATTTGTTTAAAGCAGCTCTTGGTCTCCCCATGCCAATCTCTTATTAATCTAAAGCCAACACCTGCTATCCTCTCTCACGGCAAACTGCCTGATTTAGGACTAGGCTTTGAATGAAAAGCACAGAATTTGGCTAGCATTGCTCAAGTGTTATAAATAATGTATATTTATGAGGCAAACACTAAGATATTTGTTGAAAAGTGGTTAATTCTCAGGAGAGTAAAACTTCCTATAGAGTCATGAAAATACTGATTTCTTGCAATACCAGTTAGCTCTGTTGGCCAATGAAAAATCAAATCCTTAGTCTAGAACTAAACTTAATTTCATTGATTTGATGAGTGGAAGAAGTTGTTTTGTTTGGAATGTCAATCTTTAATATGATGTTCTAAGACAAATATTTTATTCTTTTTAACTTGCTATCAATATGAATGCTAAGATGGAGCAGCAAGATGCCTTGGAGCGCTGAGCCTCATTCCAGTGGCCTGAGGAAAGTCTTCAGGGTACTGTTTTATCCTGGGTTTTGGAAGCATATTCAGGATAAAGAACTGTCCTATATGTATGCTTTTCATTCAAGGTAAGGGATTTTCCATGTCTTATTCTCACAGTTTATGGCCTCGGGACTCCTCGCCTCCTCTCAAGGTCTAGGAGGAACATTCTCTCAGCATCTCATTTTCCTTTCTAAAAATTTGATAACCATCAGGCAAGCAGTTGTTTTGAAGCCATTGCCAAGATCAGAAGATCACTGCACACTTTCACCCGAGGTTAGGCAGAGCAATGCTGGCTGTCAGTTGCAAAGCATCCCGAATACTTGCAAGCTATGGAGATTTCTACTGGGTTCTGCCACAAAAAAGCCTGGTTTCTTTGCTAGTCTAAAAAGGCTTATAGGGAGGAAACAAAGACGGTGGATTTCACCAATTTTGCTCTATTTTATTTGTTAGTGATTATTTTGAGAAGATTGTGAGCTGACAGGCTGATTCTCTTCAAGTTGGTACAGCTATGCCAGAGCAAAGCTCAAATGAATGAAAGTAGCATCATATCTGAGTCACCCCAAAGGTGACCTATTATTTTATTGTCCCTTCTGTTGTGCTTTAATTTTGGTTACACTTCAAAGGGAACATCTGTGGAACAAAAGCTCTTGTTGGGTCAGACATTCCTCCTGGGAAGGTATTTCCCTCTATACAACATCAGTACAAGTTCTCTCTCTCCTACCTTTATAATGACAGGTGTGATACAAGTCAGGTGCTGTGGGATACTACAAGTAGGATGAATGTGAAGTAGGAGCACCTCAAGCCTCTGTACTAGATGATAGTAAAAGTCTGATTAAAGAACTTAGTCCCAAAACCCTCAGTGCAGAGCCCTGGCCCCTTTCTTTTTCCAAGCTGCCACCTGCAGGACATGTCTTGGTCATGCATTATATCCTTCTGAGCTGAAGGATATGATACTATTCAGAGTCAGCCTAGACCTGCTAATTCTGCAGGCAACTAACCCTGCAAAAGGAGAGAGCAGGACTCTGATATTTTAGTTCTTAAAGCATTCATAGGGCTTTCTGTAGTTTGCAACATGGAAGAGAAAATCTAACTAAGTTAGACTTGTCTGAGTTAGGCTCGGATATAGATAGATAAATCAGTCAATACGAGTTTTAGCTTTTAAAAACAAATTACAAATCTCAGGTTCATATTTGCATAATTCAGATTATTAGTTCATGTGTTTGCATTTTTCCAAACTGTGTGCCAAATTCCCATTTGGCACAAGTTTCAGAGTGTTAATCTGAGAGTGAAGGGAGAAAGGAGAAAATTTAGTTGCTGCAGGAAGACATAACAGCGTTGAATGGTTAGGGTTTTTGTTTTTGTTTTTTTTTTTTTTTTTTTTTTTGGCACCAAAATTAAATGAATTTCTCTTTCCTGAGTTATTTCAGTATGATTTCAGATATTCTGTGAAAATTTTGAAACTTCCTAATTGATAAGGGACGTAAACTTTCATATGTGACCTCTGGGATTTATATGTTTTAAGAGTTAATAGAGGTTTCCAGTGTCTGCTCTGTGCATATGCAATTAAGGAGTGACTATACTTCGATGTAATTTGCTGTGTTATCTACACTCCAGTTGTGTAGGCTATGGTGTTTTATATTGTCAGCCGTAAGCGGGAACATCCCTGCATGAGTGAATCTGTTTGAAGGACTAGGCTGTGGCTGTTTTCATTCTGGAGGATATATAGTTACCCTTGGATATCTTTGCTGCTTCCATTAGTCAATGAGAATTATGTGTGTTTATGATAGTTTGATCAGCAAATAGAAGTACACTGCAGTTGCAGATACATTGTGAAGTACAGTGGTTTACATTAATAGGAAGGATTTATCTTGTTGCAGTATTGAATTTACGATGCTAAGCTGTGATATTTTCTTGTTTCAGAAATGTTATATTGCAGTGAGCTGATATCAGGGTGATAAAATAAATGCTTCCTTTTTAATTTAAGCCACTGTAACATGCTAATAACGTCAGAGACAGGAAGAGGAATGTCTTGCTTTAGAAATGAATATAATGCATCAGTGTTATAATTTTCTAGCAAAATTTATTTCACTTAAGAGTCCTGAATGAAACTTTTTGTTTTATTTAAACTATAAAGCAAATGTGGTTGATGTCTTTAACAGAAGTATGCTTTTGGACAAAAGCTGTGGGGTTAAATAGCTGTACTTGAATTAGTCTTTGGGATTCTTACTTCCTTATGATTCTAAAAAGGAAATGGAGAAGCTGTAATTGCTGGTTCTCCTCCTTCCCAGTTATTTAGGCAGCCTGCAAGCTTTGGACTCCTTGGACGTTTCCCTCCAATTTCCTGACAAATGCCCGATGCAGGTGTTTATAAGGAGGGAAGGAAGAGTCATCTCTTCTCCTTCACTGTTATGTCCTCTTGCTGCCATTGCCAGGGAGAGTGGCAATGTCAGGGCTATTTTGGGGATATCTGGTTGCCCTGTTCCTAGAAAATATGATTGAGTGTGAAGGAAATCTTAGTGATGCCCAGCAACTCTCTTCCACTGCCATCTGCACACCACATATATCAGCTCTTGAGGGAAATTGGCTGAGCCTTCCCTCATGTTACTCAGACAAATTGCTCCCCGGATTGTCTCTCATCAAGCATATGGGGAAGAAGATTCACAAGTTCATTCCACCTTTTTTCGTGAAAGAGAAAATAGGATAATTACTTCACCAGCCATACTTGTATTGCTGTGCAGACTCAGGATGTTGTGGCTGATCCATTTTGAAACCAAGCTCTGTGCCCATAGTCAGTTGCTTTTTTTCCCAAGGAATACTGGGATTTAGTGAGCCAGTGAGCTTAATGCTGGGAAATGATGGTCAGCCTACATTGTTATTATCAGGCTAAAACTCCTTTTCCTGTTTACATACAGTTCATGCAACTGTACCTCACTTTATAAGTATTTTACTGATTTCACTGGAGTTGGTGCAGCATGAGAACAGATAGCTGCAAAAGACTGATCCTGATGGTCTGGTGGGCTTATGTTGACTGCATTACCATTTGTACTGAGTACTGTCAGTTTAATGACTGTGACGCACCACAGTTAGAAGTCAAGTGCTGCAAAATTTTCACCAAACACATGTCTACACCACTGAACAAACTTGTGCATAAAATAGCTCATTTGAATCTGAAAAGGATTAATAGTTCTGTTGAATATAGAGGGAGTGTCATGTATACATTCCTGTTATATCAGTGAGTCAAACAGTGCCTCTGAACCCTTGAATTAATATCCATTATTTGGGAGAACATAAGAGAGTATTTGACATGGGCTTGCTTAGCTGAAATGTACTCCTGGAATAGCAGTTTCACTGTGAAAATATTTACCAGTTATAGGGTTTACAGGGTTTACAAGGTTACCTGGGGCTGAAGGGAGAAAGAGCAGAATAACTATTTCCATACTAAGCTATTCCCGCATCTTTTGGCATGCTGCTAAACAATCTATTCGGCCTTTGTTTAGTTATAGATGTTTCTTTTTAGGGGCCACTAAAAGAACAGCACTTTATTATAAAAAGTGACTTTTAAAAACCTGCACTGATCCTCTTACTTTGAGAGAGGATTCTGTCAAAGAAGAGGTTCTCCCTGCATTTCTATATCAAATTGACATGGAGGGATGCATCTGAGGTGAAGGGAGGCAGTTTCTGGCAGAATTAATGTCGTGTTCTATCTGAGAAAAGAATAGGTTCATTTGGTTTGTTAAGCGTTAGAAATTAATAAATACTGAGCTTATCTACATACTTAATAGCATTTCTCTCCAGAACATTTCTTTCCTGTAGATGTTTCTAATGTATTTTTGGGATACATATTTAGGTTTAACAATAGAACAGACATAGAAGTCTCAAACCTCTAAGAATAATTACTCTTTGTAACTCTGAAAAAGGTGCCGCAACATTAAATACATTTATTCATCCTGTCAGTGTGCATCATTCACCTATCATGCATTTCAGGTTATGTTTGATCTCTAGTTACACCCCAGACTGAAATGAGTTGCATTGTTAAGTCGATGAACAGGTAGCTGCAGAAACCAGAAGGAAATTGGGTACTTTCAGCACAACTCTGAGTTTTTCCCCGTGTTTTTGCATGTGTTACATATTCCTCTTTGCTAACAGAATCTTAAATGATAAATAAACTATTAATGGTAAATCACTCTTGGAAATGAGAGTGGTAGCTATTTGTAATTAGCATATTTGGAATATATATCATTGTATTGTGGCTGAAAATTTGATAGATCTTCTATGTTTTCTTCTTCTAAGAAGAAAAGACTGAATAGAGCCAAACTGATCTTGTTTTAAATGCATTTTTCTACAGAAGTAACATCTTATGTTACAGTTAATGAGTATTGTCTTTTGTTTAAATTCATTGTTAGAAAGACTTAGACCAAGAGGGCTTTAATAATAAAAGGACTGCCTTCCTCACTGGGATGATTGCCTGAAAATAGCCTGTGAGATTTAAGAACAATATTGTAAAATAATTGGTTTTCAAATGAATAAATGCATATTACTAATTGGAGGGCAAATGGAAGATTTTCATCCTCCAAACAAATATAGTGTCTCTCTTTAAATATCAAAACAAATTTTCTTTCTATTTTCCCACCCTCAAGACAAAAAAAAATCTTGTTCAGGTTGTACTTAAATATGGCCAAACTGATAATTACATTATTATAGAGAATGGCAGGATAGCTGGAGGATATATACAAGGTGCATTAGTCCCACAAATAGAAGCTGATTTACTTATTGATAGTAGAGACACGTTTTAGTCGCTTTATAGAATTAACAATTGATCAGCTTGTTAAGTTCTAGTTCTTCATAAGCACAGCATGTTTATTCATTATTGTCATTACATGGTGTAAGCAGCTGAGGTCATGATTAGCAAGGCAAAATCTAAAGACATTTAAATTTGATTTAATACAACTTTTGCAATAGGCACAGTTTTTGAACAATGTACTGATTCTCACTTTTCACAAATAAACATAACTTATACCTGCCCAGTTAATTCGCATTTCTTTAAATTTTCCAGAACCATCAGACCTATTTGTTTTCCAAATGTCACTGAATCAAGCTTGTAAAAGTGTAATAAGATGGGCAATGTAAAAGCATCATTTTCAGTTTGCCTTGGTCACTGCAAGTATATATCGATAGTGATGCAACTGATAAACTAAACATGTTGCAGAAGGAGAATGGAAAGATGTTATTCCAATAAATATATTCATGATTGTTTGTTACTAAACGTAAGTTATTTTTTCTAAATCAGCATTGACTTAAGCTTGAGCAAACTCGATAGAAAAAATTCCCAAAGAGGCTTCTCCTGCTACATATGACTAATATATTAAAGAAGATAAATAGTCATTTTTAAAATTTATTACACAGTAGGATTGAACAAAAGGGGAAACCATTTTACAAATCCGAAAGTTAAGGTCACCCTGAGAAGAAAAGGACACTTAAGATGACTAGAAAAAGTCTGCTTCCTGAAGAAATTGAGATTCAAAGTTTACTCTTTTCACAGTGTCTTTTATAAAGCTTTAGGATCCCAAGTGTAAAACCAGAGCCTATTTTGATGTGCAAATATTTCAAAACTGTATAGTGCATAGGCACCTGTGCTATATCTAACCAGTGCTATAGATTAGCTCACAATCTCTTAATTCAGTCTCTTAATTCATACTATTAAGCTTTTTGATAGTGGTTTTTATACTAAAATTCAGTATTGGGGATGAACTCTCTACAATATTTAATTGAACACTTTTAATATTTCGCTCCCCATTTCCATTTTTACTTCTACATTTTTTTTAAAGAAATCCAGTAAGTGTATTTTAGTCAAACTGATTATCATTAAGCTTTTGGTTCATAATTCAGACTTCTAGGAGTGTAAGAATCTGCCCAACAGCATTTTATTAGGACTTGTTAATAAAGTTAATGAATTATTTTTCTATTAGGCTGTCTTATCTTAGCTATACTACTTGCTTGTTTGAGCTGTAGCAAATAAGGACAACATTGATTTTCTTTAAGAGATGAATAATGAAAGATCTAAATTCTTAAATATGTAGATAAAGATAAGTGACTTAATTAAAAAATTATCAGTGGAAAGAGTAAGCTGAATTAGCTGTTTTAATTTGTTGTATATGTCAATATACTGTAACATAACCTGAAGGTTATTTCTGATTTTTTTTTATTTTATTTTCAATGTGATTTCAGAGGGTCTTCTGTGAATTATGCTTTTGAAAAATTGCTCTTGTATTGGGAATATTCAGTTCTTGGAACTATTTGTTCCAACATTAGCTTATGTAGGCCTTGAGTGCAAATGTTTCATGTTCAGTGCAGCGCAGCCTGATGAAAATAGTTCCACTCTGGTCAATAGCAATGTTCACAGGCTTTGTCTTTAGTGGTAGAAGTTAAGCATGGTTGTTTTTCTAGGGACTGGTAAAATCTGCTTTTGGATAACATGTGCTATAGGTATCAAAGATGGCAAAATCCTAGGCTGAAATGCTTGCTATTTTTTGCCCAACTTTAGATGATACCAGAAAGCAACCTTGGATGAAAGAGAACAAGGCCCTGATGTTGCTTTTGATATCATACAGCTGTCTTCAGGGCACAGTCCAGCTGTCTGCAGTGAGGTGGCCTGGCTCTCTCGCATAGAATAAGTTTGCAGGACTGAGTCTCAGCTTTGAAGGGCATATGCTAGATTCCAAGTGTGTATCAGATAGGCTGAGTGCTTTCATGTATCATATAAACCACATAAAACTATGTGGAGTCATTCTTCCTAGAGGAAGAGTTGTTAGAAGGAATTGTTCTCTTAGGCAACAGCAAGTGATTTTATTAAGGGAGGAGATTAATGGCTTTCTATTGGAGGGGCTGCTCTGTTGCAAAGTCTTCTGTTTTTCTGTTTCATGTAATACACCTACACAAGTTCCCTCAATGTATTCCCCAGCGGGAATAATTACGCAGGTAGTGCTGTGCCTTGAATAAGACTTGAACAATTCTCCTGGTTAAATTCTAAGCAACTCCCAAGTTATGGTCATTTTCAAGCCTGAAGATCCCGTTTTTCAGAATACATTTTCTCAAATCTCAGTGCAGCTACAAAGACATCATTTGACAAGCGTGGCTGGGCTTCTGCTTCAGGTCCTTGGGTTGCTGCCTTTCTTTGCAATTGCGTTGTCCAGCAGTTGTTTTGAAGTTTAGTCATTCCTACCTTTTCTAGACAGCTCTGTTAGCTTTCTAGGTTAAGACATCAGCTGGTTCACAAAACTTTTCAGACTTTGCATTCTCCTAATGCTAGACTCATGGCTGTCCTGTTTGAAGTAACTCATCTGGGTGACTGGAAAGAGTGACATGTTCTGGGTATGTCATGCTTATATTGGAATGGGATCGGAGAGTGCCTTTAATAAAATCGTAGGGAAAGATACTGGTCCACAGAACATGAGCTGAAAAGAATGATAAGATGCTTTTACAGAGCTTCCCTGGGATAGTTTGACAATACAATGTATAGTTTGGTCCTAGGCAGACAAATTTTACTCTTTTGAGATTGTTACCCAGCTGCTCCCTGCTAACAGGTAAAGGGATGAGAATAGGCTAGTGCTTCAGACTTTGCTTTGCTTTATCTTGTTTTATTCATTTTGTCTTGCTTCAGCTTTTGATTAAACATAATACTTGTGTCAGTGAAATGAGTAGCAAACACCTGCCCCATTATGGATTTTGCTATGTTAGGAGAAACAAATGGGAGCCAGTATTCCTCATTCTGAAAAGCAAGACTGCCGGGATCAAAGATGTAAATAAGAGCTGAGGAGAATTAATTGCAAACCTGTCAAGTCTGGTCTGTCTTTATTTTTATTACATGGTGCTCAGCAGATCTTATCGAGAAATGTTTAAAAACAATTCTGCTGATTGTGTGAATTCAACTGAAACTTACCTCGGTACAGCAGACACTGTTACTGATCTTTCTGTGCCAAAGAAGCAAAGCCCAGGTTTTTGCTTTTAGTTTTTTTTTTTTGTTTGTTTGGTTTTTTTTGAACATTGCACGATAAAAAGACAAGGTATGGCTTTTGTTCTACGCTTGGGGCATGAATCTAGGTGGGCCAAAGGCCAGAGGTCTCTGCAGGAGCAAAACAACAAGAGGTCCCAGATTACCTACGGCTGTGTCTACACTGTTGCAGTTTAGGCAAGGCTTGAGCACTGTGTTTGATAGCTCTGGTATTCTGGATATCCGATTTGATAGCATGGACTCCAGAGCAACAATGCCCGGCCTGTCATCTTCTCAGTGAAACACTCCTGATTTGAGCCTGAATGTTGACAATGAGTGCATGGGTCTAGCTCTCCATGCAATAGACTGCTCTTGATCCCTCTCTGCACTTCTCTGACTCTGCTGGAAGAGGATACACTGTCATTGACTGACCTGTTTGATTCTACATCCTTCTGAGTGGAGAAGAGGAAGCTTCTGAAGCAGAAGCTAGTACTTTCCAGTTAGAGTGAATATCATAGGAATGTTCCATTATTAAATTGGAAATTTTTCATAATCTTGAAGACTAGGTGTTGAGACCTTCATGTTCAAAAGGGTATGGATTATTCATGAGATACTGCTATTCACAGGTAATAAATCAGGTGGTACTATTGCAAGTAGAGAAATAATTAGGAAATTTCTTACATAATTGAATAGCCAAATTAAAAAGGACAAAAGCACATAGTAAGAAACTAACTGTCTTTGGCTTGAGTGCCAAAACAACAGATAATTGTGCAATTTGGATGAAACTGAACAGATAAATATCCAAGTATTTATCTTACTCAAAGCCATAAGCTTAAGAAGAACAACCAAACTGAAAAAACCTTGAGGAAATGCAGTTCTGTTTGCTGCTCCCTGAATTGGTACTACTTCAGAAATTTTCTGAATACTATATGCTCTTATCACCAGAGGGGAAGAATTATATAAAGATGGTTTTGCATAAGAAGTGTCTGTAGCATTACAGATGTTAGAGAGTCATATCTTGCGTCCCTCTCAGCTATTTGTAGTAGCATGTCTTGCTCTTCGTGGTAGTAGACAAGAATGAGGCACCTACCGAAAATAAAAATGTGAGCTTCGTACAGTTGCGTACAGTCGTATGTAGAAATGCATTTCTTTTAAATACTCCGTAGAGCAAAGGAAAAGCACTAAGAGGGTTAAAAGCAGCTCCACATCTTCATGAGGCTCCTTATCTAAAGTAGAGTTTGCCCTATCTGCAGGTCTCTTCATCTTGCCACCTGTCCAGGCCACTGTATCTGACCCTATTATGATTTTTCACTCTTATTTTCTTACACATTCAGTCACTGTTTCTGGAATGTCTCCTCCAATACTATAAAGGCTATAGCCATAAACTGCTTTTCTATCTTGCTCCCACCAGCTGTCAGCTCTACAGGAACCTTAATAACGTTAGGTGATGCTGGCTCTACACTTCTTATCATGGTCTCCTCTCTCGCTTGGGATCAGAGTAGGGTGTAGACGATATTTCTCACATTCAAGCCACTTTAAGTATTGCGCACTCTTTCTCAAAAGATATACTTAAAATAAGGCTTCTCCTGTACATTCAGAGATTTCAAATTCCACTGGGCTGTTACCATATATTGCCTTGAACAAAAATGCCAGATCTCAGGCCCTGACAAATTCACTCTTGCTGTTACCATGCCATTCAAAATAACTTTGCAAAGACTTTTCTTCCAGTTGGTAATTTAAAACTATCATCCCTTTCTTTGAGTCTATGCACTGGCATTTTCCCCTATTGTTTAAGCTTAAAGCATCTTGTTTTTACTTTTGAGATCTGTTGGTATTTGAGGAGATCCACAAAAACATCTGCAAAGCAACCTCCTAATTGGTTTTTAATCTCCTTTGACATGTTGCCTACAACCAATTTGACAGTAAAAAAGTTGGTACACTGAGACTCCTGCCTGCAAAACTGACCTGTAGCATCTGGTTGTTTCTTCCCCTATCTCTCTTCTCCTATCCACCTTATCCTTTTATTGTTTGAAGTAAATGTTTTGAAGTAGGAAGTGTGTATGTTTGTGTAATGAAGTTCTGACTTTGGCCTGGCTGCAGTAGCAGAGAAACAGTCTTTCAATAGCAGAAAGCAACTGTTCACTTCCATCTTCTGTGTGAACAGATGCATCCATGGGTCTCTTTTGAAAACATCATTTAGGTGCTCACTGAACAATATCTACGAGTAGAAAACAGAATTTTTACTCTATTCTGTGAATTTTGGAAAAGGACAGAAGTGGGCAGAACTTCACTCTTAGTTTAAAAGCAAAGTGTCAGATAATTGGCAGCAGATAGTTACAGAAAACAAGTGAGGACTGCCTTAAATAGTGCAAGGCACAGCTTGTGAGTTGTTGGATAAAGCTGTATCCAGCTCTAAATGAAACCTGTGTATTTTTCTTTTTGGATACAGTGGCACCCTCTGGTGAGTGAAGATTTGGCTACCTGAAGCCTCTCTTGCTAACCTTGGCCAAGAAGCCTGTCACTTGCAAGAAATAGTTTCGCTTGGACAGGAGAAAACATAAATCTAATAAGTAATTTTTCGTATCCGTTTTTCATTAGTACTGCTGTTTTGCAGTTAATTAGTGGCCAGTATTAAAGGTCTAACAGATTCCTGCTATGGTCCCTGAGATGTAGTGCATTTTTAATAACAGCAGATTTTCCTCTAAAACAGTATTGTGACTATTCTTGCCAATGACCCTTTTTCAGTTTGTGTGGCTGTGTCATCTATTATCAGACTAGGGAAATGCTGTGTGTGATAACTCCAGAATTTGAATCAATGATGCAACTGCCCCACAGGCCTCTTTAAAAATGTATCTCCTGGTGCAGAAAATTCAAATGGGAGCAGTTAAAGTGAGAGAGTTTCACTTTTGGGTTCCAGTCCATCAATTTTTAAAGAGACACTAGTAGGTCATACCGGTCTAAAACTGATCGATTTACATGAAGAATTTCTTTTTAAAGAGAATAGTAATTCATCTCCAAAGAGAAATTGAAAAAATAATATATGGCCACTAGGGCCATGATGGGACAGCACTTAATTTGCTTGGCCCCTTGCACACACTTTAGTTAGTTATCTCCTAAAATCCATAATCTAGTCTGACCTGCTTTTACAATCCATTACGTTTTTGTTCATTTAGCTGTTACTGGATCTGATAAACTACATTTGACTAATGCCTACCTTCAAGAAGAGCATTCTTTCTTGGGTTTGTGGACAGGTTCCCTGCAATGTGGTAACAAGGAAGCATACATGTCTCTCAGTCTTCTTACCAAATGCAGCTTGTTACCATAGAAGGGCATATGACATTGTTTGGTCACCACTCAAAAAGGCAAATACTTGTTGAAAACCTGTCCCAGGATCTAGCAAAGTGCTCTTGCTTGATCTTGTTTGCCTGTAAGGGTAAGCACATTTGAGCCAGCCACTGCACTGGGAAAGGTGTATATTGCAATAGGGTGGAAGTAAATGAGTCATGTTGAAGATGATAGATTTTCATGGGATTATCTGTGAGGTGGAGGGGTTCTATTTAGTTAGGCTGCCAAACTAAATCCAGAGAAAGATTGTATCTGCAGGGACATTTCATACCCATTGCTAATTCTAATATTGAAATTTGGAGGCTGCTCAGTTTAATGCGGCTAAGTTTTTAGTACTGTTTCCTCCAGGACAGTATTCAGTTCATCTATCAAAAATGGAAACAAATATATATTGTAGAGATCTGAAAGACAAAATTGTGTGACTAGTCAGAGCTTAGAGAAATGGAAGGCTCCAGCAATTTGTTTCCTTAAAAAAAAAGTTCGACAGAATTAAC
Source organism: Rhea pennata (assembly GCF_028389875.1). Classification (NCBI taxonomy): domain Eukaryota; kingdom Metazoa; phylum Chordata; class Aves; order Rheiformes; family Rheidae; genus Rhea; species Rhea pennata. Next base: position 6,437,238 of record NC_084674.1, read on the forward strand.
TGAGTATCTACCCACACTGGTTGGAAATATTGGTTATTATTCAGATACTAATATCCGTAACATCATCCAAGCTCAGAAAACACAATCCACAGAAAGAGAAATGGCAGTTATTTTCTTTAGCTCCATCATTGCGAGTCTGACTGCAGACAAATTATATTCAGGGGAGTGAGGAGAAACAGTTGTCAGTATGACACTGTTGTGGTGAGAGGCCAATGGTCGAGGAAACTGAAGGTGGAGCAAACCTTCAAAGAGAGATTTGGAAGGGAGGGACAGAGCAGGACAGTGCTGGCTGGCATAAATCAGTGTGTAGCAGAGAGAAAGATTTGGATGACTAGCTGAGATGGGTTTTGTGAAAAATAGAGCTACAGTTAAGCTTTTCTTGTTTTGTTTTTCGAGTTGTCCTGCAAAGCCTCACTGTTAAATGAGTGAACTAACTGTGCCACCAAGTTAACTTTTTCTTTTCTGTGAATCTTGAGATTTTATTCAGAAAGTCATAGTTCCTGGAGCAAAACAATTAGAGGAGATTTTTCTATTCTGTTTTCTAATTATTTTTAAGAGACTTAATAGCTCTCTAGATGTGATGAAAAACTGATTAAAAGCTGATTATTGCCTACCCTGAAAGTAGACAAACAATCAACAATTTATTACTTTCAACAGACCTCGCATTTTAAGGCAATCATAATTTTGGGGAAGTGAAGGAATCACATCCTTCATTTCCAACCCTGGGCATTTCAAACCATAATCAAAATTATATCACTTACCCACCTCCCAGCTCCTCCTATCAATCATGTGCATGGTTATGTGATCATGAAGTGGCTGGTACATGAGTGAAAGAGCAATATTGAAGCAAAAAATTCCAACAGTGTTCTCGGAGCCACAGGACCAATGGTTAGCAGATTATTGACAGATCTATCTATCTGCTTGTTCTTCTTTTGGAGTTTTTAATAGACTGTTGCCAGAAATTAGAAAACGTTATACAATTCCTGGTATCTAGACAGCACAATACCGTGAGCAGTGATGGACTCACCCAGGACTCTTGAAGTCAGTGAGAGCTTTTGCCTTTAAATCCAACCGGCTATACTGTGATGGTAGTGTTCCAATTAGCTCCAAACAGCTACTTCTCTGTGATACCAAGTTGAGTAGAGATAGTTCAGTAGAGAGGAGTTCTGTATTCAGAAACAGTGTGGTTAGTGCTAGAATAGGAGCTACTTATTCCTAGCTCAGATAGTGCTGGCTCGAAGATGGCAGTGCTACATACAGTGGTGATGCATTCTGTGTGATGTTGAATATTTCCATCCTGAATGGTCTTGCCAAAACATAGAAAAGTAAATACATCTTTGAGACTGGTTCTGAAAGTGCTTTTTTTTTTCATTTAACTAGGGCAAAGATTGGACAAAAGAGCATTTTTCTTTTAAGTATAATTTTTTATGGACTCAACTCTGAGTCACCATGCTATACAAATACCTTGTACATAAAATAAGTATAAAATTACTTATTAGCAGTATTTTCCCTTCTGTCTCATTGAATTACAGAAAACGAAGAATGACATTAAACAAACTTATTTTTGTAATGGTTCCTGAACTGATAGGTTAGGAATCTGGATCTACATTTTTCCTATTTAGTAGAGAAAGCTAGGATTCTTTTTTGAAGAACAGGCTGCATTAAGTATACAATGTCTTCTAACACCAAATAAAAGGGCTGTCCACTAGCACCAAAATCAGCTGACACTGACAGATATGGAAGTTTAGTTATAGCTCTTTGGTCTGTGCTTTTCCCCTTCCTACACAAGTTTTGTTCTTCACTACTATTTAATACTTGCCACAGGAGATTCTGCATATTGGGGGTAGAATTTTCAATCAGCCTCAAGTTGACTGTGCTATCTTTGTACAAAAATAGGAATAACAAAAATGTTACCTTTTTATTTGCCAGTAGTTATCCTGCATAGTATCTAGTGACTGAGAGATGGCACAGCAATAGCATATCACAGGATGTTCTGCTATTGGTTTATGTAGTTGATAACACAGGTACTAAAAATGTACGTTCACCCATAATTACTCTTCTGGAGCTTTAATGCTGCATTTATGAAATGCTTTTCATTTTAATCTTTTAACAATTAGCTAATGAGTCCCAAGTGGAACAATTATCCCATATACTCAAACAGTTGGGATTCTTCATCAGCCAATCTGCATCCACTGCTCATAAAGCCTGCTTGTGTTCTAAAAGCAAATATAGGTATTTTGCACTTTCCTCTTGGAAAGTCTCGTGGTCCTGAAACAAAAGCAGAAGGTGTTTTACATTGATGAGGCGGAAATGGACAGAGTCTGTTGGAGTCATGGCCTGATGCAGCTTAGGGAAACTGGAATAGACTTGTGTAACTCACTATTTACCATGAGTAAGGTGTTTTGGAGGATAATAAGAATACAGTGTTCTAAGGCAGCAAAATCAGAAAGCAGCAAATTTGATCTCAGTGCTCCAAAAAAGCATAAAAATATCTAAGTATGCCACAAGCTGACCCTGTCGGTATGAAGAACTCCAATACATGTGGGACATAGTCTCAGTGTCTTTCTGCCACTATTTTCTTTCACTAACCTCTGACAAATGTATACTTGAATGTCGGTGGTTAAGGTACTGAGGATGACACCATAAACCTTTACCTTACCTTTACCTTCACCATGCCATTTACCTTGCATTTATGCTCTAGTGCTTTTTGTGCTCCAAGGAATAAAGGGAATGTAGTCCTGGAGGACTACAAGCCATTATGTAATCCAAAACTATGCATGGAAAAGGGAACAAATATGCCTTGACCACCCCTCATAGATATTTTTCAATCCCTTTTTAAAACCTTCAGCAAAGCATGAGTTCTTTGAGTAGCTCATCCCTCTAGTTTTCCACACTTATATAAAGAAAACTTCTCTTCACAGGTATGATTATCTTTGCAGCAGATGACACTTAATTTATTTGTATGCTATTTAGAGTAGCTCCAGAGAACAACTGATCACACACTTCCTCAAAGCAGTCTTCTAGGAGGCAGTTAGCACATCTCAAATAAGTTTTCTCTTTTCTCATCTAAACAAACACAACTACTTTAACTTTTCTTTACTGATCATGCTTTTTATATCTTTTAATTTTCATATTGCCTCACTGGGTTTGCCTCTTGTCCCTAACTGGAGCATTTACCCATAGTCAGTGGTCATCTGCTTCTTGAATATGGTGGACATTTTCAGATGGGCTAAGGTAAGGGAAAATACTGGCTTGGCTGCACAGCAGATCAGAGCCAAAGGCAGTTCTGGGACCTCTCAGTGTATCACCTAGAGGTAAAAACTGACATGAGGGCTTCTCTTCACTCTCTTTACACCCTTCCTTAGGCAATCTGTGCAAAAACATATACCAGCTCACTTGGGTCCCTGGTGATTGGAAGAAAACCAAGAGACTTTCTACACAGCTATGGGTCAGCTATCTTTTCCTTTATAGGATAACTTAATTTTACTGTCCTCCATCAATCCAGTGTATAGAAAAGCTTATAGTGCTTCATGTCGCGTCATATTGCTTGAGATAATCTGTACAACCAGTTTACTACTTTGCTACCTGGTAGGCAAAGCTTACAGTAGAGAAAAAGCATATTTGCCTTGTCTGAGGCATTCTGCTGAAGGAAGATGGATTTCCTTCGAAGGCATTTTTATCTACATTTTTCCTGTGCTGCCTGCTTTGCATGTGTACTGCTCTGCTTATGAGAGGTCAGTTGGGAGTGGAGTGGGGCTCTGCCTCCTCTTTGAACGGAGCTGAAGCAATTCCTGTGCTTTCTTGAACACAGTGCCTGCAATTCTGCCTGCCTCTTAAGTAGGCCATACACCAGGGGGTGGGGAAGATTTTGAGAGGTTTCACAGACTGTAGTGAGGGACTGAGGGAACTTGGATATTCACAATGAAAAATTCTCTCTGATAAATGCAGTTGAAAGAGTTGAAACCTGGGGCTGTAATGAGGAGAAATCTTGTGTTTGCTGCCCAAGTTGAGAAGTCTGGTTGTGCAACCATAAAAATAGCAATACTTACCTCTCTAGGAGTGTAGTTTGACAGGGGGGTTCTTTGTAGGATCGTGATGAATAATAAATAATGCTATATGGAGAAAAGGCTCTATCCTGCCTCTGCTTTACAGCTATAATAGCACTTTACTTTCTGAATAGTCCTGTTGATCTTGGTGGGATTATTCTTGGAGGAAAGATGTTGACTCAGTTTGAGTTGAGAGAACAAAGTTCTTAAATTCTAAAAAAATTAATTTCTAAATGAGATTCTGCTTCATTTTGATTACCTCCATCATACACAGAGATTATACTTTTGGAGTGCAAGTGATCACTTATATTTGTGCCTATGTAACTCGTCTGTTTCATTTATGAGACTAATTTTACTTGCTATGCAAATACACTTGAAAATCGTGAGGTTCAGGATTGCAGGTGCTGGAGACAGTATATTTGAAGAAGTTACTGTTCTCTGCTTGAAGGGGACTTGAACTAGCCCTGTAGTTTGCATTGCATCAGGTCTTGAGCAGGCAGACACCTGTCTATTCTGTTTTAGTGGAGGAGGCAACAGGTTCCATTTGAAGGACAACTCCTCCTTACACTGTGTTAACTTGAGCACTTTCAGCAGTCTTCTGTTTCTCACCTTCAGTCCTTTAGCTGAATTTGGTTATTGATTCTGCCTGCTACTGTTATTGCTACTGAGAGGCCTAACCCCCATTGGATAAACTTGGAGGTCACAAAGCATCACTTATAAATGAGTCCAGCTGAAGAAGGATTGCCAACAGAGTATCTATTTTGTACCCAATTCCTGATTCTCATTCTGTGGCAGAATAAACTGAAGAGCATACAGGGACTGGGATGGGCGTTAGGGTAGCTTAAGCATGTCTTTACTGTCCTCCCACCACACTACTCTAACATGTCCAGAGCAAATACAAGGTGTGCTTTCATCTCTAAAGGAGCCAGTGCAGGCAGACATACCCTAGAGAGAACTCCAAATGCTGGCAAAGACAGATACAACTGTTTCCCCACAAACGCATGTAATATGGGATGTCTGTCTTTGTGTGTATAGTCCAAGTGCTGGTGTTGTTGATACCTCATGCTATGTGGATATAACAGTAGTCAGTTCTCCCACTTAGGAGACTGTGGGTTTTACTTCCTTTAGCTGTCATTGTTTTCTTCCCTCCCCATCTTCCTCTAGTTGCCGTTAAATGAAGTTTTGAAATATTCCTGTAGAAAGGGCTGACAGGCTGTGACAGACTGAGCAGTTGCCACCAGCAGCCAAAATGTGATGCTATAAAAAGGCACTTTGAGAGGGTTTCTTTTTGCCTTGATACTTCAAAAATTGCTGAAGGCTGTTGTGATTCTGCTGGAGTCCAAGAGGTGCTGGGAACTGCTGCAGTGATCCAGTGCTAACTGAATTTTAGGGTTTCTTAAAAGTGAGGGAGCGCACCTGTAGTTTGGTTAGCTTAGCTAGCTTTCTCATGTCCGAAGAGGCTTCTCACTTCAGTTTGCCTTACACTAGTGAGACTGCGTGATCAGGCCTCCCTCAGTGATACCTGTAGGAAAGTAAATGTAGCAGGAAAGTAAATGTTTACCCTGGAAGTAAAAGATAGAGGAACCTGGCCCAGCATAGAAACATTTTGCTTTCTTGCACTGTACGAATGGTCTCATGTTGCTTTGAGCACAACTTTGTGTCCTTACTCAGGTTGCATAGTGCCTCACTATCTGGTGAAAGTATTACTCAGTATGAGTAAGATGGATGGAACTGAGCTCTTTAAGCACTTGATTTGTCCTTGTATCCTACTAGCTGGGAAGACTAGTAAGCTGCATCAAAAGGGAAGATTAGGTACAAATTGGAAGTTTGTTGTCTCTGTGGTTTTAATAAGATCATCTGTGGATACTACCACATGTTCTGATGTTCACTTCGAAAAACCTGAGGTTGAGAAACTGGCAGTGAAGTAGAAAAGAGCTGCATGGCTGATTTAATAGTGCCAAACCTTTCAGGGAGAGGCTAAAGAAGCTCCATCTAGCTTATGCAAAGACAGTGTTCAGCAATGGCTTGATCACAGGCTGCAAGTACCAAATGTGGGCAGTGATAGCTGATAGCAGAGGGCACTTTCATCTGTCAGAAAAAGGCCTAATGAGATCAGATGCCTGGAAGCAGAAGCTGGACAAATTCAAATTAGAAATAAGGTGCAGTGTTTAAAGTGAGGTTAATTAACTGTTGGAATAACTTAGCTGCGGTGAATTTTCCATCAGTTGAAGTCTTCGGATCACGCAAAAGCTATCTGTGGCTTGCACAGAAGCTGTGACTTGATGCAAAGATTTCTGGGTGAAGTTCGAGGGCCTAAATTCGAGAGTCCAAACTGCAGCAGTCCAGAAATGGACCTCTAGCTGGTCCATTTCTGCTATGACTTGCAGCAGACCTTGAGGAGACGGAACAGCTTGTCAAACTGCATGGGGAGCCAAGCAGCTGAATGGCTCTTCTTGCACTTGCTTACAGCCTGGGTCCCCGAGTGAGGACTCTGGAGATCAGAGCTGAGGCATCCTACAAGCCACAGAAGGACCACCATAGCCCGATACTGTGCAGGATGCTAGAGCAGATCACAAGGGCCCTGCCTGTCCTCGATGTCAGTGAGCCTGAGGGAACAGCAGGCACAGCAGGTCATGCTGTGGCACAGGCGAAGAGTGTCTGTAATGCCTGCCACACAGGAATGAGCTAGAAGAGTGGGTGAACAAGCAGGGCTTGCATATTTAATTCCTTTCCTGCTTCCCCTGTTCCCAGGAGCAGCATAATTTTTGGAAGGGTTTCTGCTAACTGCAAGTTGCCGTACGTTCCCTATATGTGATCCAGCTGTCTTCCATCTCCCTTCTCCCTAGCAGGAGCCTCACATTTAACTTGTCCAAAAACTGAATGGCTGCCTCACCTCAGGTGGTAATACCCATCACGTCCCTGATCAAGCAAACAGTTTGGGCCAGGTTTGTCTGAGGTGGGAGTTTGCGACAGAGCAGCAGTTCAAGGCTGACACAGCAGAGACAGGATCGGGTCTGTGGGATAGAAACAGGATTGAAGAGGCTCGTGGTGCCTCTCTGTGTGTGTGCGTGTGGTGGGTTGGGGAGCAGAGTCTGGGAGGGGAGGGTGAATGGAGGAGGCTGTGACAGCAACGTGTTAATATGATTAATGACAAAACTTAATTTGCATGGACAGTTCATTCTCGCACAAAAGAGCGCTCGCAAATTAGAGGCATTGTAGCAGGCCTGGGCCTCGAGGGGATTCCTCTGAGGGTGAGGACGGCTCGGGAAGGGCACAATGAACGGGGTTTTGACGAAGCGATCGGTGCATACTGTATAGATGAGATTTAATGAGCTTTCCCGAGTAATGACAAAAGTTGGAAGTGCTCGGTAGCGCTCTGCTACATCCCGTATGCAGGGATCGCCAGCTACCTCGCCGCCTCAGCAGGGGAGGGCTCCGCTGCGCTGCAGCCGGCGGCGCGAGCCGTCCGGGCGACGGGAACCGTTAGGCCGGCGAGATCCGTTAGGCCGGCGCGAGCCGCGGCCGTTGGCCGCTGGAAGGGGGCGGGGGGGAAGGCGCCGGCTGCGCCGCCGATGCCGCGCGCCCGCCAGGGGGCAGCAGCGCCCCGCCGCAGAGACGGCGGCGCCGGGCGCCTTCCGTGGCCGCGGGGCTTGCGGGGAGGCGCGACCGCTTTCCCGCGTGTGTCCCCCCTTCTCGCCCAAATGCCCTTTAGCACCGACGAAACCCCACCCCCCCCTCCAAGCGCAGCCTCGAGTGGCTGCGTGTCCGGCCGGGTTGAGGCTGCGTGGGCGGCGGCCCTCGCCCTGAGGGGGCGGCTGCCCGCCCTCAGGTGTGCGGGGCTGGGACGAAACATTTCTGTGGGGTAGTTAGGCCTTGGAGGGCAAATAGTGCTAAATATCTGCTACGTTTGCGTTTGTTTCTCCTTGAAATGGGCCGTTTCTGTTAGTGAACTGGTGTATCACTGGTAAAACCTGACAAGCAGGTGTTTGCTTTTGCTCTGGATTCCTGCTTTAATGACTTTCTATCAAACTCACATAATAGTACTTTTCATTTTTTATATATATATACACATAGTGAATAGATTTTTTTTCTATGCTAATAAATTGCAGATGTAGCTCTCTATTCTTTCAATTCAGCTTCATTCACTAGGACATAATAGTTTAATAGGGCTGGTAGTAGGTTAAACTTAGGCTGACAAATTGCCTTGTGAAGTGTATGGCGTGTATACTTATTTCATTGTTACCAATTATTTTACAGAAGAAGAGTCTTTTAAGAGGTGTGCTATCTTTATTTTAAATGAAAAATTACTGAGAACTGAGAAATTACGCTTTTAAATATTTAATAGAGAGGTTTTTTAATTATTTAATAGTTTATTACAAAAGATCATATAAAAAGCTTTGGTAATTTATTCTTTACAGAAAGTAGCTGTAAAAAGTATTTTACATGTAAATATTAGTAGGAAAAATACCTATTTAAAATGTTATCTTACTCTGTCTAAAACAATTATATAGTGCCCATACAACTTCGAGATAACCTGAGAGTTTTGCTGTATCTGTTCTTGAAATACTTCTCTGGCATAGGGAAATGATATTTATTTTGCTAGAGGTTAGAGGCACAGAGTCAGACTATGCTGGGATGAAAACATGGCAGATTTCAGCTGTTTCCTTTAGATGCCAGAACACTGAAAAGGGAGAATTGGGTGCCCTGAAGTGCTATCCAGAATGACTCGTGTGCAGAGCAGAAGGCTGCTTGCAGCTAGCCAGGGCATGTGTGTTGAGAGCAGGGCCTTCCCCCCTCCATTTCCCCTGCTCTCTTTTCCCCCCTCCCGACCCTTCCTTCTTTCTTTTGTATAGCTCTGCTACAGATGGAAGTGAGGATTTAGTTGCCTTGTGGCTAGAAGCAGTTGTATAAAAAGACCTCATTTTCTTTACAGGATTTCTTTCCTTGGATAAACATCTGTACAAATTCCTTTCGTGCAAATTAACCCTGTTCCACTGAAATCGAGGACCTCACCCACAAAGTTCTGGTCGTTTTCAGACGTATTGGTACCTCTTGGGAGTTGATGCTGAATTTTTATTTTTTCTAAAGCAGCACTCCGTTTGCTTGCAAGTGGCCAATGGGAGGGTAGTTACCTACTCGTGGGACCGGCTGGCCTCGCAGGCCGCGCTGCCCCAGCGGAGCTCTCTGCGCAGAAGGTCAGGAGTGATTTGCTTGTTTGTGCCATCTGCTAATAAGCGGCTCTGCTTTCCAAAGCCACACCACGTCCTGAGATGATGCAGGGACCAGCATTAAAGTTGGGGATCACAAAACTGGGGATCACAAAACAAAAACAAAACAAGATTTCATCATTAGAAGCCTGGAATTCCTTTTACTGTTATTAACCAGGTGAGCCTTTCTTTTCTGTTTTGTTCTTTTCCTTTTTCTTTTTTTTTTTTTTTTTAATCAAATGAAACTGTTGAATCTCAGACTACTAATTACCTATAACAAGTGCTTTCCACTCCCCTCAGACAACCCTGTTCTCTTAAGAAACGTTGATGGCTGGTAGGCATGAGAAATCCCTGAGCTATGTTGGTGGCTGTATTACCTGCCTCTTTCTCTGCATCCATATAATTACAATGAGTTAGAATAATCCATACTTCCTTGTCTTTGACTAGTGTCTAGCCTGTGTTTATGGAATAGGCTCCACTGAAGTTAGCATTTATGTGTAGATAAATTTACACTTTTTTCCCTCTCTAATAAGAATTATGGACCAGATAAGTCCTAAAACCCAAGTTAGTGTGTTGTAATATTGATTTCTACAAGAGCACTGTAAGAATATATTTATCTATCTGTACTGTTATGAAATGGGTAAAAATGTACCACATAACCACTTCAGTCATTTAATACTGTATTGAAAAGCCTGTTTGTTTACTTTTTCTCAATAAAACTGAGGCTTACTTATTTTATGTGTATTTGTGAAAGATAGAGCACTACCATCCTGTATTAAACCTATCTTAAGACATCTCTTTACCAACGTTTTGTTTTGACTAGAACTGCTGAGTTGTGTCTGGCTTACTCTGAAACTTTCTGCCTGGGAAAGGGAAGGCAAAGTAAAATGTGGTTAGTTGTAGATTGGTGGCCCAATACTTCTTTTATTCTACCAATTACTCTATTTTCTCTCGCTGTTGTGAACAGAAAAGAGTGGAGCGTGTTGAGCCAGGGGCTTTCCTATACTGAGCTTTTGAAAGGCATCTACCTACTTGCTTTAATGATCTCAGGAGAAACTTTGGCCTACAATGTGACAGTGTAATTTTGTACTTCTTAAAAGCAAATTTCTAATTGATCAAAGGCAGGAATGAAATATGATGAGTGGTGGGAGAAAATGATAAAACGTTATTGTGATCACTCTTTAGGTGAAGACCATGTTATTGTTTCTCTGACAAATTGCACTGTGTTATGTTTTCAATAGCAGAAGGTCAAGTTGAGCCTAGGGGTAGCAGTGAGAGAACAAGTATAAACTAAAGAAGCATAGAGACTCAAATGTCTGTGTAATGGAGTGCTTGAGCTTATTATTCTGTGGAACATGTCAGTATTGCTACAAAAGTATCTCCATATAGTAACTTCTTGAAAGCATAGCTTCTGGGTACAGGCAGGCTGATGTGAGATGTGGTGCCTGGAAGCAAGAAGAGCCAAAGATGGCAGAGAATGCTATGATACATTGAATGCAAAGACACAGTTCTTCAGACCCTCTTCTCCTGAGGCAGCTGGACTTCAAGAGCCTTGGCCAAACACTTAATGAAGGCAGTGCAAGGTCTTCCTCTTGTCTTTAATGATCTGTGATTCAAACTGTTGGAGGTTTCAAGTAAGAATATGAAGTCCGTTTGCACTGTAGTGATGTGTTTCCCAGATCTTAACAGTTGCATGACAAGAGGGCATGTAGCTGTAAGGACACAATGAACTGCATGCGTTATATTTGTAATTTTCGGTACAACAAACTGTGTGTAGCTAATTAGTGGTGTTTCCGAGCTGTCTTATAAAAGAGGTGAAAATAGCAATATGACTGCTGCCTTTTACCTTGGATTGCACTGTAGATGGCACTGTGAAACAATGATTTTGGTAACCAACATCTATTTCACAACACCGTTCTGGACTTTAATTGCAGTGTAATATGGCTCTCTTTGTAGGTCCCCAAAGCGAAGGAAAAAAATCTGAAATGCAGAAAGGCTTATTTGCAGTCACAAATGGGAATCTGGAATAACTATGAAAAGCACACTGAAATAATTGTGTTTGACTGGAACAAAATTCTTGCAAAGTCCCCAAGGTAAGAGCACTTTTTATCTTTCGAATGACACTGAAGATTTGCTGTTCTGGTTAGCAACAATATCCATTTGAATTCAACAAAGAATGAAGGCTTGACATTTCTGAAAGCGGCAGCCCACGGGCACTGAAATGCCTAGGTGTCCCTCTCTACATTTGTCTGCCAAGTTTTTTTTTTCTTTTTTTTTTCTTTCTTTTCCCTCCGTCTATTTATATTGCTGGGCTGAAGACTATATCCTGTGTACCTGCAAGATAGATTAAAGTCTTACCTACCTGCTAGTGTTTACTGACATTGGTAGGCAGTGCTTTTAGCAGCCTTTCAGTTTGGATATAACTATGCTGATACTTTGTTGTGATACAGTTATTTCTGGACTAGAATATAGTACAGACTGTAGAGTGTCTGTAAAACTGATGTAACTGGGAGCACAGGAAGGACTCTGTGTACCTTTGTTAGTAACAAATTTGCTGTATTCCTAGCAATTGTGCACATTCGGGGCCTTGATGAAGGGGGCTGTCTCGCACATGTTTGAGCATATTCAGAACTGCAGCTCAAATGCATCTCTCCATTAAAAAGCAGAAAGCGTTACATTTACAAATAGAAGAAGATAGAAAAACATGAGGTTCTTTCTAAACCTTTCACATTCCCTGCCTAAAATCAAGGCTGTGACTTTAAAAAGGCAAACTTGCAAAATCTGGAAAAACTTTTGCAATGAAGTTAACACACAGTCATTTCCATGAGACCAGCCTTGCTCCCTCACTGGGGACAGTGGAAACACATGGGTTTGCTTACATGCTGAAATAAGAACTGTTGAGCACATCTGGTGCACAATTTGAAGGTACCTGTTCCTTCCATCAGCTTGCATGGGGGTGCTCAGAACATCTGAAAATCTGAACTCTGGTAATTAGTTCTAAGGGTCAAATTCTGCTTTCAGTTATACCTCAGGAAAACCAAAGGAAGGTTGCTATCTTCAGTATGTTACTTCAGAATGACACTGAATGACTCTGCTGTTAGTTGGAGTCTGTGTTTGCATTCAGAGCTACAGAGAGATGGTATTGCAAGACCAGCAGGTTGTGACTTCCTATATAGTGGTAATTGGTGCATAAGATGTTAGCCATGAGTTACTGTTCTTGTGGATGGAGCAAAAAAACTAAGGCTGAATTTGGCTCTCAACAAACTGAGGTTCGATGGGTGTAACATGGGGAGGATTTGGGTGATGGAAGTATTTCCTAAAATGGTAGGTTGATTTCAAGGCCTACTGGGCAGTTTCCTTGGCCTAATATTAGATCAGCAGCAATAATACCATTTATGCTCATTTCATGGTGACACAATTCCATTAGCTGCACTAGCATTATGGGGCTCAGCTGAGTGTGAGAGATGAATTAGGCTGATGCTTGTTAGGTTAAGTGTAGCTGCTCTGAATTAGCCTGGAAACTCCACAGAAGAGGATACTTGAGGGTGAGGACAAGTGAAATCTCTATCATCTGGGCTTGATCCCTGCTTGTAGAACACAAATATACTGTTGTAAAAGAGCCTCAGTGTGTTTCTTCCAGTCCTGGTTTGTATGTGTCTAGTGTTGCAAATTGTTTGACTCAAAACAGAGGACCTTCTTAAAACAAAGAGAGGTCCCTTTTTTCCCTAAATCAGTCTTTTAAAAATTAGCAAATTTGTATTTATTTATTTTTCTTAAATCAGCAATATGGTGAGTTATTTTTAGCAATATTTGTGAAGTTTTTAAACTTTATAGGCTTGAGTGAAGTCTACAAGGACAGCTATTTTTTTTCTCAAACATAACATAGTGTTTGTTACTGAAGTATATTTACAACAGGTTTTTGGCTTCTTAATTTTGGATATTACCAAGTACATTTGTGAGTTATTTGGGCTTTAGCAACATTCCCACTAATACACAAAGAGAGGATGAAATTGTTTTGTGATGTGGGAAATGGAACATTAAGCAAGTGCTTTTAAATGAGAAAACATGAGATGTGTTTTGATTTCATTTTAAATAGCTATCAGTTTAAAATAGCCAGCAGTTTAAAATGCTTCCCTGCCTTTGACAGTAGTCTATGGTGTGAGGGGTTTGTTTGTTCGTCTGTTTTTAACTATCAGGCTGTTTGGCCACTGATTAGCTGAACAGTCTCAGGTATTTGAAAGATACACAAATAAATTCTTTAGCAAATGCATGGAGGAATCAGAACTGAAATCTAGAGAGAAAAGAAGTTCTCGAAGGACTTTTGGTGCAAATGTGCATGCTTATGATTGGGTTTTCCAAATCCCAGCATGCTGATTAACTGCAGACTAAAGTCACTGCTATGAAAGTAGTATTTAGTTCAATTTATGCAAATCTATAAATTGCCTCTAATAAATTTGATGTATTCCTGCTTACAGCGTTTGTTGAAAGTCTAAAACATTACATCTAAGGGTTCAAGTGCATAATGCCCATTTATGTATCACACAAATAATAAATCATCATAACTGAGTTTAAGGAAATGATCAGATTACCTTTCTATATGATGAATGGCACAACATAAGCTATTGGGGGATTTAGTTGTAGATACGTGCAGCAAAATTACTAAGGATTTGTGGTCTTAATTCTAACACTAACATGAATAAGACTGACAACATCTGCCTTCCACAGAACAACTGTTTTCTGAAATGCAGTTGTTCTCACACCCTGGCAGAGTAGCAAGTCCTTGCATGGTTGACTGGGGCCAGGGTTTCAGGAGTGTTTAACCCCGAACAAACCCATTGATCTCCAGAAAAGGTAGCAGATGCTATGTGCCAGGGAGATCTAGTCATTTCATGTACATGTCTACCTGGCAGTTGGTAGCTTTAGCAAATCTGTCCTGAGATGTATTAAGTGACAAGGACACTTTTCTGTGATGTGTGTATAAATTAGAGGTAGGTACAGTTTAAAAATAGTAGCACAACTTATAAATATGTATGCTTAAGTTTGAGTGTAGATGGCTCTTAATCTTAAAAAATACCTGTTGTGGAATTCTAGAAAGGCCTTACACTCTTAAAATGCTTTTAAGAATATGTATGCAGGGATAATGTGATGTGTGATAACCATTGCATTGTTTCCAACTATAAAACATGCTTAACAAAGAATTTTCCCACAAAGCTGTGAATCCAGTTTTGTCAATTTTGCTTTATAATAAGTCATCTTAGTTATTCTTCAGCTTTTTTCTACCCAGCGTCACTTTTGTGTTATTCCCTGCTCACATTGTTCTTTCACTCAACTGCTTCCTTTTCTGCCTCCAGGATGAGATTCTGTGCCAAATCAATGCTTCTATCTGACTGGCTCTTTCTGGTCTATGTGTTAATGGTCTGCTGTAAATTGTTGTCTGCCTCTAGCCACCAGCCCCGGGGGCACACAGGTAGGAGCTTTTAAACTCATTATGTGCTACTGAGACCAATTATACCACTTGCAGAATATTAGAGCTCACTTTTTTAGCAGTGGATAATTGATGAGGCTGTTGACAGCATATTATAATCAGTACAATGGGTTAAAGATATAATAACACCAAAAAAAGACTTATTGTAAAAATTTAATGGGGTTTTCTAGTAATTTTATGTAGTGAAGTTTGCCAGACAGTTTTTGGAGTGACTTCATAACTGCTAGGACTTTGGGATTTGTGTCCTTTTGCTTTATCCTTTTATAGCGTTACTCTGAAATGCATCTTTATCTTCTCCCTCTTAATCCAGTGGTTATTGAGAGACTTTACAATGGTGTCATTGACTTTGGTGGGCGATAGATCAAAGTCCTAAGGCTACATGTGACAGTTCTTTCACTAAGTAACACAAATACGGAACTGCAATTTATTTCACCTTGCAGTATGCCCCTTCTTTTCCTAGCCAACACAGTGAGGCAAACAGAAAGACATTTAAGTTAAGAGGATGCACTGTTCTAGCAAGATGTCTGTACGGACCGCAATCTAGTATCTTCTTATAAGCAATGGAACAAGCTGAGTTGGCTTCCTGAAGACATGTCAGACTGAATCTGTGCTAGAACTATGCAGAGATCCAGCATGAGTCCACAAAGAAATATAGTTGTCCTAGTGCTAGTGCAAAGATACTAGCTCAGGTCCTAAAATAGCATAGCTGAATTAGCACTATACTGGACTCTCTCCAGTAGTTCCGTGTCTCTCTTGTACTGGGGAGCCCAGAGGTGGACATATTCCTCTTTATACTGCCACAAAACTGGAAACCTGGAGAATATCCTTCTGTAGCTTTTGTCATTCAGGGACAGGTCTTGCAAAAAGAAATGGTATTTTGTTCTTTGAGTCCACTTTGTCCACTGAGTCCACCACACTTTGAGTGTGGACCTAAAAGGAAATACCTGTAACAAGGCAGTGGTGATCCTCCTTGTGGGCTTATATGATGAATGCTCATTATGTTTCATGGAAATTATGGCAATCTTTTTTTAACATAACATTTGAAAATGCTTGTGCATGCTTTGAATTGACACTAAGAATTCATTTCCCTGTGTTAAAGAGATTGTAAAGAACAAACTTCTTGACAGTTAAGCAAGTTAGCTTATAGTGCTTTCTCTGGTAGGCTAAGGAAAGGTGTAATTAATGAGTACTGTGTTCTGTTTTTCATGATCAATTTGACCAGATTATGGAGCTCTTTTTATAATAGACCTCCTTGAAACTAGATCCTTTGTGTACCTTGTAATACTTATGGTGTTATACACTTTCCCAAAAATGACCTTCTCTCTCTCTCATGTGGGCACAGAAGTGGTCCCCATCTCCCTTTATGATCATTTCCATGTGCCAGATGCAGCAGTCACCCCATCTTTGATTTTTCCAGTTCCCTGTGTCTGGCATGTGGCATCTTAGTGCATTTGGAGGGCCCTCATCAAGGGCTGCATTTCCCAGCCTTATGTCTTTCTTGCTATTTGACACAGCAAATAGATCGACCCCTTAATGTATGATAAATCTGTGATGTGAGCAAGACAATGCCCTATTCATCAAGAGAGCAAATAATTTAGTGTTTAACGTGTATCCTATTTCATGGAAAGCAAATAATTAATTTCATTTGATTACTACAGATTAGCATGTTCTTGGATGACAATTGAGATAAAATCTTTGCATTCAACAGAGAACTTTCAAATTTTTCCAGATAAAGTGTCCTGAAGCACAGTAGAGAGTAGAAGGATGAATTCAAGCTTTGATTTGACACAGAATTAGTTCCGTGTCCCTTATGTCAAGCATCTATAGCCTAACATGTATGTGTTGAGGGGATAAACATGTGCCTTTTATGAGATACGATGTATTTAGCTTGGGACACTTTAGAAGAATGAGATTTTTAAGAACATGCTGTGTCTGCCCATGAAAATCAGTGTGTTTCAAGTTATGTGCTTGGCATCACCAGTCTCCTTTGAAAAGCTACTCACTTATTAAAGGTAAAAAAGTGTGTTAACCAAGAGCAGCCAATAGAATTTAAGCTGAAAAATGAGATTTGATTTTTATTGCCATTTTTATGGAGCCTAATCCAGGAAAAGACTTGTATTGACTTCAATGTTGTCAGATGGCACCTGAAAGAGTAACATTTGACAGCTGTCTCTGCTGTACTCATGCACGAGCAGAGACTGGATCTTTAAGGATCCTATTGCTGAAAAGTAGGAGAAAGTGCCATTGAGTAATTCCTTTGACAAAAAGGATCTCTTCATTTTAGTAAAGCACAAGACAGGCCTCGTTCTTTCTTCTTTTATTCTGCAAAATATTCATCACCATCAAATAACTATTGGTGGAGAAAGACAATGTTCAATCTAGTGAGCCAGCCTTGTATTGCTTTGAAAAAAAAAATGATCTTGAGTCTAGCTTGGAGACCTTGACCTGATCTTTGTTCAAACAGTGTAATTGCTTTGACTGGCAGAGTTAACTAGGTAAATGATAGAAAGGGAGATGTTCCTTCTCACTATCATTAGATCACTAAAGATGCTGCTTATGCAGATTATTCCAACAAGCTCCCTACACATCCATGCAGAGAGGACAGTTCAGAACAGTCATCCAACTTTGGTGTTCCTAATTACCCTTTTGGAAAAGTTTGTCTTTTGCACTGACAATATCTGAGGGAAGCACCTAGCTTACCATAGATATTTAAAACTGGGCTGTGTTTGGGGTTCCCAGAGATCCTAACTGATATCTGATATAACTGTCAATTGCATACTGTGCAGAATGAAGCAGTATTTTGTGTAGGAAAATATTCGTTTCTTCCTCTTGGCTATAAGTCAAAATCCACAAATAACGAGGGATTAAGCAGACATTTCCTCAGGTCACCTCAGGTAAAGCCTGGACTTGTAGACCATTAATTGCTATAGCCAGCAGAGCAGCTTCTGTCATGACTTACCTGTGCAGCTTGGCTTTTTCGAGGCTGCTGTATTTTATTTTTTTTGTGATGATGTTCACCTGAAATGCTTCCAGCCTCTTTCTGCTTTCTGATTTTGGAGTGCATATTATCCTTAATGTGCCCTGAATCCATACATTTAATAAACATCTGCAGCTTAAAGCAGGGCCAAATTTTTTTCTGAATCTTGTTGCTAGGTTCATGTTTTCTCTGCACTTTTTGATTTCAAATGAAGACTTCAGTGGTAGCTCTAACGCCTGCTTGCTTCCTACAGCAGCAGCAGAATGATACAGAGCATAGAGATAAATCACTGTGTTTGAGTGCATTGGGACTGCTTGGTGATCCTCCCACCCCAAACCTAACAACAGCTGTAACACGCTCGCAAAGTAGATACTGCATTCCCTCTAGTAGTTAGTGAGGGAAGTGATAGCAGCCTATTACAGCTAAGATCTTGATGAGTTGTCAGAATGGGCTATGTTATCAGTAAAGCAGGCATCAAGTGAAGAAGTGGATGGCGCAGTTCATCTGAAGGACAAATAAGAGATTCAGTGATGCTGTTGGACTGGACTAGGCAGCTGAGTGTGTGAGCATAAATGAGATTGGGAGCATCCCAGCAGAAGGTTGCTCCTTTGTGCACAAAATAGCAATTCATGTACTGAGGCAAGCACCAGACATTGTTTTGGTCTGCAGCGCCCTCTGGTTCTGTTTTGCTACTCTGAATGTGAAATGTCACTGTCAACTGGAATTCAGACCTGTCTTCCTGGGCAGATCAGCAAAGGCAGGTGATACCTCTTGATCATGCTTTTGGTGTCAGGTGGTCTGGCAGCAGTTGGGGTTGTTCCCAACTTGCAGGTTTTCCCAGCTTTAAAGGCTTTGCAGGTGAAATCCTGTTCCTGCACAAGTCAGAGGAGAAATTCCCCTGAGCCAGGACTTCATCTATTTAAGTGAAGGTTGTGTGTCTGAAAGATGCAACTCTGTATTAGAAATAATGCTGCTTTCAGGGAAAAGGGCAAAAACACCAGACTTATGGTTCTCTTATTTTCATGTTGGAGTGTTATTTTTCCTAGTAGTGCTGTCAGGGTGCCATGGGCACAGTTCCCAGTTCCACCAGAGGGCCCTGCAAGGCCGTGAAAGGGGCTCCCAGTGCACAGCCGCAGACAGGCACTGCATTTACTGTCTAATGATTTAAGTCATAACTGTGCATTTTACTAATTAGAATTATGAGTCCTTTGTATTTCCAAGGGTCAGACGTGGTTAGTGCACAATATGCTTTAGCCCTTTGTTCCACTTAACTCCTTTTATGTCTTAATGTTTTATTCATTGTGTTATTTATGTGTTTGATTATCCAGCTTCTAAGTACAGGGTAGGTACAATATACAGCCCTGGCTGTAATCTTTTCAAGTAACAAGATAGAGAAAGCCATTCAATTGAACAATAGGATCCCTTTAAGACAAAATAGAGCAGAGATCTCTACGTGAAGCTTGCTGGTATATTTATTTTTGAAAACGAAAAAGAAGAAAAAATACCTGTTCTTATTTTTTGTTAGTTTTATTCATTTTAAATTGTAATGGGAACTTGTTATATATAGGACAGATTTTGACAAAGACTTCGATTTGGATGCATAGGTATACTACCAGTAGGGAGCAATTCAGTGTTAATTTAGTCTTTTATAACATAAAACATAGCCCCTGGTATGATTTTCCATGATTGTGCGCTTTCGCTGCATGGAATATGATTGTATATAAAAAGATTTGTGTATTCCAGGGAGTCAGGGGAAAAAAGTTATAGATCAGCTGATGAATGTGTAAGTTTTGCATATCATATTTCATGATGTTCTAAAGGAAAAAATAAAGTTCTGTAACAAAAAGAAGAGAAGATTTTGAAAGATGGAATTTCATTTAACACACAAATGGACAAGTCCAGTCTATCAATCTGTATAGCATGAGGCTGAAATCAAGCTCTTTCCTGAATATCAAGGTGACTTTATTGTAAAATTATAGGGAAAAGCTTGTGAAAATACTGTCTTTATTTTATTAATTTTACTTTGACAGCATCTTTTTTTTTTTTTATACAGCTACTATCTTCAATAAATGCTAATCTTTACATTCCGTTGACCAAAACTTAAACCAAGAAAGCTTTCTTTGCTCTTTGTCATCTTTCTGTGCTTCTCCCAAACTTTGAACTTACAAAATATATTATATATATATATATATATAAAAATATATAAATATAAATATAAATATACATATATATATAGCAAATGTGCTTGTGCTAATGTGGGAGAAAAAAAAGTAGTTGGATAAGTGAAAAACCAGCAAGAGGATGGAAAACATCTCATCCTCAGGGTTCATTTGTGTGAAGTGATGTCATGAAAGGCAGAACATGTTCTGCTCAGGAGCTCTGCTGTGGGTTTACCCAGAGGTCAACACGCTGAGTGCTCGGGAAGATGGATGCTTGAGTGATGAAAGCTATAGGAATAGCATTGCTTTCCAAAGCCAATAGCACAGGAATATGAAAGACTTGTGTTGGATTCCTGGCTTCTAGAATGATTAAAAGAATTGCCTAAGATGAAATCCTGTCCCCACTGAAGGGGGAGTTTGTGATTCTTCTGTGATTTCGTTTCCAGCCTGCTCGTGGTATGTCATATGGTTTTTGATCCCAGCAGAAAAGTTAGACTTCATAGTTAGGATTTTATTAGCACTTGAGCCAGTCATTCTTACAGAATTCATCATTCAGTGTTTTGCAAATCACTGCCATTTTGAGGGATCGAAATTGCTTTAGGGCTTGTTCTGTTATTGATCGAGGTGTATGTGCCTACTTCATGGGCTGCAGTGCCACAGCCTTACAATTACATTAATTGTAATAGCAGCAGAGCCTATCCTAAACTTAAGAGTTCAGTTTTATTGTAATTGTAAGGCCTTGTGCTACTAGAGAGTTTTATCTCAAATGGATGGCTGCACAGGCTTAAATAAAAGTCCATGGAAAATGATACCAGTTTCTGTTAATTTCAGGATTTATGCTTTGTGTTTATAGCTATGCTGTCAGGTGAAGAGTAATTTGGAAGAAGGTTACGACATGCTGATCTTCCATACTGGCTCCTTTCATCCATGTTTCTGGGTGTAGATGGGTACAAAATAGTCGCCTTATATTTAAGAGTGAGAAATCAGTTGTTGGACTTGGCTGTAGCATGCTTGACCCTACCTGTGCCTGGTCCGCTTGTGAAGAGGAGCTCGGCCCTGTTTTCATGCCAAGCATGGCATTTTCCCCTGCCAGAGAGCCTGGACTTGAAGCTGCCACTCAGTGTTAATCCGAAAGTCTACAGCGTGGATGTGTCTGGTTTTAAGGACATGTTTGGGCAAACATTTCTTCTCAGAAAACAGGAAGTGATTAATTAATAGTGAAAGAACTTGCGGATATGTTTTTTTTTTTTTTTTAACTAACATTTAAGGTTTTTTGCTGGAGGAGCACCTCCAAATTGCTGCCACTAGCTATGATGCAGCTGTCTGTTTTTCAGTGTTTGGCAACATTCTGCATTCTTTCAGGAAAGTGACAACTGGTAGAGGACAATGGATTCTAAATCGGGAGATTAAAGGTGTCTTGTAGGGTTCAGCAGGGTAATCTCTTCTCATCAGACTGGAAATGTTATCCATCAGTGCAAGAGTGGAAGCTACATCTGACATGTATTATCTTCCAGGGTGGCAATCTTTAATAATACCCCCTTCAAATAACAGAAGTTATGAGCAGAAAATTCTAGGATCAACATTTCTATTGCTTAATTTTAACCTGCCTTTCTCTCTCTTCCCCCCCCCTTTATTTTCACTTTTGTTTCCCTGATAGGCATCATCTGTACGGCTTTCAGTCCAGTGATGGTCTGATGGTCATTATTCTTTTGCCTTTGGTAGCATTTTAAGAGATAATGACCAGATCAGTATAAGGCAGGTTTTCTTTGAGCTTTATTAAGTGCTCGCATCTTCCCAGTAACAATTCTTCCCATTAGTTTTACACCTGTGTTTCCTGAAAGTAGCATCCTTAGATAGAGTATTTTGGAATAAACAGCTTTCTTTGACTTTCCTTTTGTACAGAGACAAATTGTTGTAAACTAGCTGACTGTTACACTTCCAGAGTGGAACATCATGGTCTGTATGTAACAGATAGTGACAGCGTTAACAGATGTTTATAGATTGTTGTCAGTAGCTGATTTTGTTTTATGTTGTTTGTTGATACCTGATTAGCAAAAGTGAATTTAATTTAAATTTATAAGGGTGGTCTTTTCCTTGCATCTCATTGCCAGGTGTATACTGGTTGAGTGATAAAGCTTAGAGCATCTCTTCTGCTTTGTGTATCCTTTCTTTACATGTTTCTTCTTCCCCAGGAGATTATGGTCTTACATAAGAGGAAATAGAATATGACAGAGAGCACACCAACCTTCCTCCTTCACACTGGCCCAGACATGAAGATGAGGGGATAGGAGGGATCTAAGGTAGTTTCAGCCTGCTTGGTTAGAACACAAGTGTCTGTCTTTCATCTTTTACACTGTCTGTTGCTGAAGAACAGTATCCAAGTGCCCCATTTATAGCTATGATCTTTGAAAGATAATGACTGCATTCAGTGCTTTTTCTGATCCAATCCACAGCACAGCTAAAGACAAAATCTCTTGAAAAAGAGCATGGAAAAATCTGTTTACCTGAGGAATCCTATTCCTAAGTATCCCTGGACTACCTTTTAAAAAAGTATAATTTACTGAAAGTATGAAAATCAAATCTAAGTATAATTTGAACATAGTGCAAACAATGTCAGTTGGTGTAAATCACCCCAGCAGTATGAATGTCTGGCCCAAATTTTTGCTATGCTAATGGTCACTGTTGATCCGGTCCTTTAGGCAGGTTCTGATAGTCTGCCATTAGGAAAAGCAAAGCAAAAACTTAAAATCGAAACTTCAGTCTAAAATCTGAATACCTAAAACTTCACCTGAAACAGTTGGAACATAGAAGGAGGTCACTACTGTTTTCTGGTTGCACCCTATTGGAGTTAGGGTGCTAACATCTTAACACTGAAGTATTAAATTTTTTTGAGATTTTTATTTCCAATGTTTTTAAATGTATCTTGTTTAAAAAATGGTGATTAAAAAAAGAAAATTGATTGCACTGGAAGCTCCATTTTAGGACAGTCAGTTTCTTGAGGGCATGTCTAAATAAGCTGTCTGTTATGGAAAGTGCCAACTCTACATTAGAGTTTAGTAATTTCTTTGCATTGTTCAGATTTTGTATTTTTATTTTCAAAATTTCAGAAATGGTGAGGGAAGAACATAATGGGTTATACTGCCAGCCCTATGCGCGCACTCTCTCTCTCTCTCTCTCTATATATATATATAATATTTTGGTCCAAATCACAGAGGAAAGAGTACTGGGTTGGCATTTCATCTGAAAATACACACAGGTGTGTGATTTCAGGTTCCACCCGCACTTCCCCCTCCCCTCTTCTTTACAGGAAATACAAAAAGCACAAATTAGTGCCAACATCCTCTGGAAAAGGAGTAGGATTGCTGGCCTCAGCAAAATGCAGTTTAGTACAAGAGCTGCCACAGTCCCCAAACAGGGAGCCAAAGATAATTAGTCTGCAACTGACAAATAGGTCTGCTGTGCTAATGTCAAGAAATGGCCTTTTATCAGACTGTATCGCATGGTAGTTTGTGCCAAGTTAGAGAGCAAGGAGAGTTTACTGTAAAAATACGTCCTCTTCTGGGAGAGCAAATCTAGCCCAACAGTGACTGTGGAAAGCATTTTCCTAACCCTCTCTCAAGGAACAAGGGGTTCAGATTATCTGAGTTCTGGATCAGAACCAAGGCTTGAATAGCCCCTTCCTGCCCCCAAATCATTTCCATTTTTCTTTCAGCTGTAGCAACAACAGCATCAGAAGAGTATTAAAAAAAAACAAGTATGGTTGCAGTGTGATCAGTTTACAAGAGGGTTAAAGGTGATCTAGTCTCCTGTATTGTCTCAATGAAAGTGTTTGTCCCAACTGCTTCAGTCTAAATAAACAGCAGTGTGCTGGAGTAACTCTACTCTGGCAACTAGTCACGGAAATCAAAGCAATACAAGGTGTTTGTCAAGTAGAAGATGACATGCTTTACAAATGTAGTGTGATTATTCTCATTTAACAGATGGGGGCCTGAAACACATATGTCCATGGTGAATATTTCCAGGTCTTAGGAACAAATTAGACTCAGTTGCAGGACAGTGCCAGAAGTTATATTTAGGTTGCCTCATCTGGGGTTTGGTGGCTGGGCTACTATTTATGCACACAGAGCAGTACTTACGTGCCATCATTGCACTGTGCTGGCCAGTACAGTGAAGGTATACACATATCAAAGCTGACAAGGAACCAGTAAGCTCCTTCCCAAAATTATTTCCAATATTTCCTAAGCCTCAGTCCATTAGCTAAGTTGGTCAAAAGGTCATGAAAAGAAATGACATTTTTTGAAATATTATTAGCATTTTGCAATGAATGCTAACTGTTTTACAGTCAATTACATTTTGCTCAGTATATTTTATTATGGGACACAGGGGCTCTCAAAATGAGATCTCTTAAATAATAAATAGTATTAGCAAGGTCATTTCCTGACTGAGAAAAAAACTGCATGCTGTGAAATGATGAATTCAGTTAGGGGACAAGCAAAGAAAAGATGCATATTTTGCAGCAGCCTCAGCAGATGGTTGTAGTGAGACAATGGATACTGTTAATTGCCACTGCTCTCATATTCGCATATTCATGGTGGGCTGTTTTGCTCCTGAGTGTGGGGCAGAGAAGGTAGTGGAGTCTTTCCTTTTCTAGACTATCGATGGAGCAATAATTCAACCACTATGTGCCAACAAGGTGACATTTGCCTCATCCAGAATTCAGTGTGAGGGCTGGGCAACGCCAAATCCCACTCTGAGTCTTAAAACTAGTCTTGAGAGGTAGTATGTGCCGATCATGGCAGAGAAGGGTAGGACTCCCCGCCCCATGCCTTCCCCCCCCTCAGGATTGTCAGAACTGCTTCATCCTAAAGCTGAACAATACCAGCTGACGGTGGGGGGAGTAGGGAGAGGAAGCTCTGCTGTACGCTGCTCACATCCCCTTGGGAGGTACTGTGTGTGACACTTGGGTAACAGGACTGTATTTCTCCACTTTCCACATAGGAAGCCAGAACACCAGGGCCCCTTGGACTTGGATCCTCTAGCAGTCGTGATGACTTAGGTAGCACTAGTCTCAGGAGCTGCCAGCAGCGCTCTTTGATGCTGCCCTGTTGAATTGACTGGACTATAAGATTGCTCTTCAGGGACCAGATCAGTACAGTTCCCCCCTCACCATTTGGCCAACCACAGTGCTAGAAACCTTAAAGACATAACAAGGTCCTAAGGGAGAACTAAGATGTGTAACATTCTGGTTCATGCAGAACAGTAAACAGATTTTTGTGCCGCACCCATTGTCCCTTGTAAAGCTGGAGTGACTGCTTAGTTAAAGAATGAGATGACAGACTGAAATGCAGAACAAAGATGCTTCTGGTCTGTGCTGGAGCTAATGCACAGCACAAGAACCATGAAGGGAAGAAGCTGATTGTTGGAATTGCCTGAATGCTCTGCTATGTTTAGAGTCCTCTTTAGTACCGTATGAGTATACATTTTAGATCTTTATTGCATTTTGTGTTTATGCATTTCTTAAGTATCGTATCTTTTCCTTTATTCTTTTTTCTATATCTGATTGAAAGTCAGTAAGTAGTAAACCTTTTTTTAAAAAAAAGATCGTTAATGCTATAGCATAGTGTAAATAAAGCATTAAGCAAAAAATTAACAAAAATTAAAAAGAAGGGGTATAAAATGAGGATAAATTCTGTGCTTCAATAAAAATAGCAGTGTATAAACAGCAACATCCAGTTACAATGTGCTCTCTGGGGCAATGAGAAATGCTTGTTATTTTTTGCATAAATTTGATGACTTAAGCTATCCACTCTGTGTAAGGAAGGTAATGTCAGGCTGATTGATAGAGTGAACAGGGCATGACAGTCTTTAAGGAAGAAGAAAGGCAGAAATCATTTTCAGTGGAGACAGGATCTCATGATGCTGTTGAGCACTTGATAAGCCAACTGAAATTCAGAAATCACATTTGAATTACTGGGTGATGAAATGGCGGGAGATAAATAGGTCTGTGCTAGTGATTATATACCCTCTTGACTGGAATCAGAGATTTCTATTTCTCTTCCTCAGTTAATTCTGCTGTCCTGTTTCCAAACAAGTCTTAGCTTGAAACATGGTTAAGCAGTAACCTGATGGAAATGTGCATGGGCTGAGATTATTCTTCATGTTCCATGCGACGCTGGTCTTCTCTGTGTAATATTTTTATGGGTGTGTAAATTACTAGTATGTTAATGTTACAGATCCATTACTTTAACAGGTAGATGGGCTTTTGTGTTTTGGTAAAGAGTCAAATCAAGGACATCTGTTTGCTGACAAAACATAACTATCTTAACATTATTTTTTCTGGAATTAAACATTGAGAGGATTCTGGGCCTGGTGTCCTGCTCACAGAGAGCTGGACTAGACATATGGCAGAAAATAAGGGCAGTTTTTCTTGGAATATTCCTACAGAAAGCTGGCTTTGGTGCCTGCTGCAATGTATAGTAAGTAAATACAGTGTGGCTCTTAAATTTTGCTTGTGTTTCTGGGAAAACATTATTTGTAGCACCCAGGACTTGCTGGAGAGTTGAAGGCTTCTAGTTGTATCCCTGCTTTTTAGGAAAGGATAACTGTACAAGGAGGATAACACATCAATCTTTCTACCTGCTGTAAAAATTCCAAGACAACTGAAGAATTACATTGATGTGAATAAGTCCTCCATATTCAAAAGCAATTCTTCCGTTTTGTTGATGGTGTAGTTGAATGCCAGTGCTGGCATTCATTTATTTATTTATTTTTAAATTTTCTTATTTTTCTCCCCTCTCTCCAAGTCCTAAGTCAGTCCACTTCCCTCTGCCTCCTAGTTTGCTTGATTTGCTGGAGAAGTTTTTGCCTGTTGCTATCTTGCTGTAAAGTGCAATTAGCATCAGAAACTTATCTTCTTCATAAATTGCTCTGTAGACTGTATCCTGACATCTTGAGTTGACTTTAAAATGTTATCACTCCTTCTGTTCCAACATCTACAAGTAGTGATATTGATAATGAAAATGTAAGGATATCACTTACCAGTTCTGAGGCCCTCAGTTATCTATGAAGGAATGCTAAGTAGATAGCAGAGTATCAAATCAACTCTTTCATTTTGCTCTACACATCTATACTCAGAGTTTCCAAGCACTTAAAAATTGAGAGATGAACTTTTAAGAACAGATTTAACAAGATATTTATATACCTATTGCTGCAGTAGCAAGTAGCTTTTTTCAAATGTATGCAAGCAGGGTAGTTGCTGAACTTCCATTTGTAGAAGTTGAAGTTTGTAGCTATGAAGACTTGAAAGTCATGATAGCATGAGCCAACATCCTGCATGTTTTAAAGCTCTGTCCAACTATCCCTCTGCAGCTCCAGCTCCTGGTAATAGCTAACAGCTGTGGGATCAAAACAGAGCAAGTCTGTAGAGTAATTTCACAGGCAGCACTGAGACTGAGCCAGAGTTGCAGAGTGCCCCTTTTGTCCTTACGCAGTAGGTGCACATTGTTACAAGAGTTTCTCCTTCAGTACCTGTTTTGTTTTACTTTCTGAAAACTTTTATTTTGGAGCATATTGCAGGCAAGATGCAGAATAATTATCAGTTTGATACTGACCCAAACTCGGCCCTTGTTAGCCATCTATCTTTAAGCTTTCTACTCAACCTCCCCACTGGATGGCAGCAGCAGAACACAGCCATACAGTCTTTGTCCAAGTAACTAGTGGGACTGCCCAAGCTAGAACATATTCTTCCAGCTTCCATGTGACTTTCTTTCTACTTAATCTTCTGTTGTTTGCTTCCCTGCATTCAGGGGAGGCACAACTAGATTTCCCCTTCTTGCTATGTCTAAGAATGCAAATTTCTGTATTTGCTTTTAAAAGAGCCAGAGGGCTGAATCAGCCAGTGCATTGGTGATGTCCCTGTGTGTTTGGCATAGGTCAGAGTGCTGCAATGGCCAGCCCCAGCCCACTGAATATCAGTAATAACTTTACCTGAAAAAGGAACTGACATTGTACGTGAACATTTTCCTTCCATTTTTTTATTAGGCTGTATCAACAGCAATTAAAACAGGCAAGTGTTTACTGCCAGATAACTTGAATAAATAATTTAATTTCCCACTGTTTAAAAACTGATCTTCATCTTAGCAGGCTTTGTAATTAGATTTGACCTTGAGCAATCCCATAGTCTTCATATTACTTGAAGCAATATCTGAATTTCTGAGATAGTAAAATGTAGACCATATTACTTAAGATTTGTTAAAAAAAAATGTTGCATTGTGCCTTTATAATATAACATGCTTCTTAACAAAATATTTTGATTTATTCTGAGTGTTTGGACCTACAGTGCTTTATATAAATGAGTCAGCATTTAAATGAGGTCCAGCTAGTCTCTGAGGCTAACAGTCCATTAGGATGAAAGTGTGAGCAGTTTACCTCAGTGTTGGTGCAATATGTTCCATCTATTTGTCTGCAGTATGTACAATAAAAGAAGAGAGATTTGTATAGTTAAGGCTTTCTCTGCAGTGTGGAAGTCCCACAGAAATTAAAACTCTAATGACAGTGACATTTTTGGGTATCTGGGTGAAGACTGAGCTTCAGCAGAAGAGCTTTCTTATTCTTTACCTTCTGATCTCTTGCAACTGAATCTTGAGATTTGATATTATTTTTGGTTTTTTTATTCTTGATTACTTTGTAATCAAGGATGACAGCAATATGAATTTTGCGAATACACACTTGCTTTCTTTGAAGGTGATTCCAGATTTAAGGGGACATAATTGTCTTTATCAGAGGGGGCTAAATATAGTATTAGGTAGGTAGAGTACAGATAGTGCTGTTTGTTACAAGTGCGAAATAAGAGTTCAAAACACAGACTGTCTTTCCCCAGGGAAGCAGGGTCTATAAAAGTAGTAGCAATGATCCTCAGGGACTGGAGAGTTAACTGTAATTCCACAGTAGTTCCTTCTGGATATGTAGAGGATATTTAATCCCAAACTAGGTCCTAGTAGTGATGTTATGTATATGGAGATAATAAAGTAAGGAAAATGATTATATGGGGAAAAATTCAAGCTTGTAGATGGTATAGGCTTGATCTTGTTTTGGCCCTCAATCTCAGAACAAAAAAAGATTTTGGCAACTTGTTCACCACTTTCTGAACCTGCTCACAGATACAGTGATACAAACCTATTTGAAACTTACATTCTGCCAGTGCACATGGCTTGAGTTTGTATTTTCTGATGCTGTGCTGTTGGAAATTGGGACTGTTTCATTAATGGGTTTGTCAGAGCTGTTGGACTCTGCCACTTAGCTTATAAACCCAAAGGAAAAATCTCTTTGAAGGAGGATTTTTTAGGAATAAAGAGATCTCTTAATTATGGTTAATTGTTTCATTCAGAGAAGGTAACTGGTTAACATTATTAATCTAGCTCTGTGATTGATCCTTTGGGAACGGTGCTGTGTAGACCCCAGATGATAGATGGCGAAAGATCCATGGAAAGGATAGAGCATCTCTAGCTGGCAGACACACATAATGATCCATGTGAAACGGGAGTTTAAAGGGAACATGAGAATTTTAAGGGCACAAAATAGATGTATACAGGGATTCTTTCCTGTGCTTTCATTAGGAGATGATACAATATAATCAAGAGATGATATATGTAGTTGCAATAGTTATGTGAAAGCGCTGCTGTTAAATAGGGTTCCTATGTTGGTGTCTTGTTCTAAGTATGGAGGTTAGGTGCAAGTGGGAAGAAAAATGCTTTTGGTTTTGTCCTGTACAGATTCTTCCTTCTCTTTAGTTAGCCTATTCCATCACAGTTTGCTCTTGTGTACTATGATACTTGTCAATCTAATAGTCCAACATTTTCAGAATTAATTAGAAAATGCTTCAGAGTAAATGGAACTAGGCCTATTGCAGAGAGCAAGAGATGACTGAGACTTGCTTTGTTTAGTGAGGCAGCTAAATTCTTTGTTTTCTAGAATGGGAAGCAAGTGTATGTCTTGCATTTCAAACACCTTTTAACCCTGAAGGAATAAAGTTCCTTAAGGAGCAAGACATATACAGTCTCTCTGAGTGTCTCTGACTCCCTGAAATTTTTTTTGGCTTCCTGGGCCAAGTCCAACCAAATTAATATTTTAAAAGTATTAGGATTTCTAGGAATTTGAGGAAAACCAGCAATAATGTAAATTATTGTCCCCACTAAGAGAAAAGCTGCAGTATAATCATGAAGGTTACCTGTCTGGTGTGTCCTGGCAACCAGCTTGTTAATATTTATCTATGCTGCAACCAGCACTAGCATTATTGCAGGTAAGGAGCAGAGAAGATGCTTGAGCATTGTGAGGTGGAAGAGAATGGGAGTTACGAGTGACGTGGGATTGGTACAGAGAGCAGACTTGTTGCCATGTGTGATTGTCATGGATGCAACTTTGATCACCGTGCAACAGTGCAGTCAGTGAAGGATTATTTCTTACCGTTGCCTCAAGAAGAGATTGTCCCTGAAGAGATTTGGTTTGTTTAATGTCAGAAAAATTGGTTCCTTCTGATGGAGGAAGACAGTGATGATTTGGATGCTGGTTTTCATGGTACTGCCACTGTAAGATGGACCAGATGCAAGATTTTCTCTGGCGCTCTTTCATCTGGCCTGCAGTGGTAGAAAGGGGGATATAGGCATTACGTTAGCTTGTGTAATCCAGCAGCTGCATACAGAGCCAGCTGCCTTGTGGCCGTGAGCTGTAGCTTTTGTGTCAGTGCGGCCTATGATCCCAACCTTGGGGTCCATCCCTCCTGGCAGAGTCACTGCCGTTCTCACATGTGAGTGAGAGGCTCACTGAAGAGTGATCAGCTGATGAAATCACTTGATCTCTGTTCTGTTAGGTTTTCTTTATTAGATGTCATCTGCTTGACGATTAACAACAACTTGTTTTTTTATGCTGGGCAGGAAAGGTTATTGATTTCAGTGCTCCTGGCTCACTCATTAAACAGTTCTGAAAATCCTACCTGCTAAGTCTGACTCTTATTAGCCACTTCTGTTATGAGCAATGTCACTCCTCATTCTGACATGACAGGGAAACACCAGTGGAAGCTTGCCTATTGCATCTCTTTAATCTTGTTTTTTGTTCAGTGCCAAAGTTATCAAACATATTTAACAGTGTCCCATAAATAATTTCAAGTTGAGAACGCAATAATGATGGATGCATCTATTTAGCTGGCCAGATCAGGTAACTGCAATGCAATGCATTGCAGGGAAGGACTTGCTCTGAATTGCTTGCAGAGTCACTGCTTTGAGCTGGGGCAGCAAAAAGGAAATGTCTGCCATTGAAACCTGGAATGAGTCTAATTTGAGAAATCTTATAGATTTCTTTATGTAACAGTTCTAAGCAGTCTTGCCCCTAGTGACCTAATTATGTCACCTGCATGCTGCACGACTTCGTGCTTAAGCATGACCGCCACAAGGCATGTGAGCTTTGTAGTGAAATTTACCGTAAATTGGATTTCATCTTCTCTTTATCCCTCTCAGTACAAGCTGCTGACTTCAACATTTTACCTAAGGTTGGAAGCTCCACTGATTTTTGTTTTTGTTTTTTTCCTTCCAAAAGGCCAAGGCTGCAATGATAAAACTCATTTGTCTTTTTAATCTTTGCCTTGTAATTAGAGCTAAGAGAGGCTGGAAAAAGATGCCAGGCAAGTAAGCTCTTTTTCTTTAAAAGCTCTCTGGGCACATAACTGAGTCTTGGGAGAGCTTTAAAGGAAAGCAGTAATGAAAATCCTGCAGAAAAGGAAAAATAGCCAACAAAATTAAGACTTAAGTGTGCTATTTTTATTCAGAGCTGGAGGAAAAAAAGGAAAAAAAGATTGCAGTACCCCCAGGTTTATTCTCAGATAAAACGTTTGAATTGCTAATTATTTTTAAACACTCTTTTTGTATGGATGAGTTTCTCTCTTTGTTTCTGCCCCGCTGACTTCTCCATCACTGAGGTTTTAGGCAATTGAGGATGTTTTTATTTTATTTGGAACTTCTGGATTCAGTTTACATCAGCTTTGTCTGAAAATAATGGTTTTTACTGTGAGATCAGTCATTTTCATGAAGTTTTGATTTTCTAGAAGGTAAAGCATGAAAACAGAAAAAACAGCTTATTCAAATGCTAGAAATCCAATATTTGTGGAATTTAAGCATCTTATTTTCAAAATGTTTAAAAAGGAGGCACCCCTCACTCATAGAGAGTGTTGAGTTAGAAACAAAGCATAGTAACAGCCATCTTTGTAAAGGTGAGGAAGGTGATGGTGGTGCTGAGAGCGCCCAAATGGGAAAGGCCCAAATGATGATCTCTTGAGCTTCCTTGAGAAGCTGAAATATCAGTAGTGTCTTTGGGCAGGATTCAGCTGTTTTAAGTCAGTAAATCTCCACTGATAGAGCAATGCAAAGTGTCAGTCCTGCATGAATCTGCTAATTGGTTTGCTCTAGCACAAAAGGTTATTTTTTTCTATGAAATGTATATGCAAAATTTCCATTATTTGTTACCTTCAGGATGCTTCTAATGCCATTAATGCTGTGAGCTTCAAAGCATTCCTTTTGTCAACTGATCCTCTAAGAGTTACAGGACTTCCGTGGGTTTTTTTTGTATTTACACAAAAAACATATTATTAAAGGCTAATTCGTAGAACTGAATTGATTATTTCTGAACATTTCACCAAAATGGTCAGAGATGGTGCAGAGCTAAGCTGCCTTTTTCCTTGGCCTATTATGCCATTTATGAGGCTTTTTACTTTTGTTGCTCATGTATGAGAAGGAACAAAAGCCTCATCTTGTACTGGCATTCCTGAGGACAAATAAAAAAAAAAGGATATTTTTGAATAAGATTTCTCTTAAGAAAATAGCTACCCATCTAAAAAAATATCTTACCCTTTTTTTCTTTATATAAGTGTAATTGTTAGTCCTGTTAAGTAAGACATGTCCAGGTGAACATACTGAGCCTCAGATGGCATTGCTTAAAACTGGATTTTTTTTCCCCTCCCCTCTCATGGGGTCCTAAATGGTTACCTTTCCATCTTTACTGCCTTCTGCACTGGATGCACAAGATTGCAGAACTTTTTTGTTGTTGTCGTTAATAAGTATCCTTTGGATTTTATGGAGTGAGTTTTTCTTTTGTGTTATCTTGGGTTGCTTAATGAAGGCTGCTTTTTGCACTGTCTTAGCTGGAGGAGGAGGCTGAAGATCAAGCTGACATACCATCCGTTTGAAGAGAGAAGGATGTATAGTCAGTGGTTATTATTTGTGAGCTCAGTGATGAACAGCGGTTTTTTTTTTATTCCTATAAAACTAAATTTTGGAAAGTAGCAAAATCCTCCCTGATCCAGGATGTTCTCTAGCGTAGTACTTACCTCAGTGTTAAATGTTTCCAGTGATGTCAACAAAGTCAATGTGCTTGACTTTTCTGTTACCTTTGCCTCTATGCAGTCACTGCCCTGGTATAAACGCTATCATTTAGATGTTAGCAAGCAGCTGTAAAACTTTATTCCTTATTGCTCCCTTGTAACACTGTGCTATGATGCAGCTCAGCATGCAGATTTTTGAGTAAGGAGAGGCAATAGTTTTCAAAATAAACAAGTCCACTGGGTCACATTAACCTCTTTCAGTCTCTGTGTTAAATAATTAAAATAAACTAGGTAGTGTTTAACTATACATATTTAGAGGCTTACTGGAGGAGCTTATTAGTTCAGTATCCTAACACGGTCTTAAACCTTTCTGAGCTCCAGGATTCCTTATTAAATATTTACTGCATATTGCTGAAAAAGTCAAGATTTGCTTTATTTTTTTAGAGGCAATTGCTACTCTCAGAATTCTTTTAGGCCTTAAAATACTAGCCATCTATAAAAAGTTTTCTCAAGTCGTCAGTTCTTGCCATCAGAGGAGTATTTTTTCACTTTATTTACACAGATCTTAATAATGCCCCAAGAATTAATAGTTGCAGAAGGCTTTCAGGTATCTGCTCTTCATCCCTGAAGTATTCTGTAGAACCTCTTCAAATACCTTTTTAAGCACTTGATTTGACAGCTGCTTCTTCAGATAGAAAGAAGATGCATGTCAGCTGCTGACTCTGCTTTCGAGGCATCAATGTATCTCTCCTTCTGTTTCCAAAACTGTCAAAAAGAAATTAGTTAATTGATGAGTATTTTTCTGTAGTAGCTGTGGAATAGTAATTATTAGTGACAGAGGACTGACTGTACAGGCACTAATACTGCGCATCAAAACTTTGAATTACTACATTTTGAAAAGAGAAGGCATTATCCTGCACTACTGTTATGACTAGCCATTTTGCCATAGACTTGACTTGCTGTAGATTCAGGCCTTCAAGTTGAAGGTCTTCTTGCCAGGGTAGATAAGATTTTGCTTTATACTCAACAGAGTTTTATAAGGCTTGCCATATAGCTGAGTAAAAGCAGCTTACTGGATTAAAACAGCAGCAGTGATATCTCTTGTCTCTGGGGTAATGAGTTACGAGCAAAGCAACAACCTCCAGGAAAGATTTTGTTTCTGTTGAGACTCTACTAGATCATACTGAAAAGTAAACAGAAAACATGTTGTCTCAGCGAATCCAGTGTCATTTTGCCTAATTGCCTGCCCTGGCTCAATACTGGTGTAGGGGGGAGATAAGTCATAATCCATGTTGTATTTACTTTTACACCAAAGGAATTATTGCTTACTAAAAGAAGCTAAGGTACAGGTCTTCTCTCTGTCTGTAATACAAACTGGTCGATGCCTGCTACAGGATCTTCTTCAAAGATTTTAACTCAGAACTTCTAACTTAGGTCTCAAGTTGAAGCTGAGTTGTTAGCTTCAGTAAAAGCATCACCTTTGTAGTGTGAAGGTATTTGGCCAAGCCATTTACGGAGCCCTGCAAAGAAAGAGGTTTTCTACTTTTAATGGTAAGCCTGCATAAATTGTCTGTGTGCCTTGAGACATGAACTGTCTCATAATCCACCTCTACCCAAATGCTTAAAATTATTTAAAACCTGAAAAAAGATAATGTGTTGAAATGTTGAATCTCTAATATAGGCTCTGTTCATTCTAGTAATTGCTATCCACTTCTCATCTGAAACTTATCTGTTCTTTGAGCAGTGATCAGTCATGATCAGTCATAACATCACGGCTGCTAGTATTAACAAGGATGTGTGAGAAATTCCTTTAAAGAAGATGGCCCCAATTTTGACATAATTCTTCATAGATATGTCTGTTCTTTTCACTGTAGTGTTCTCGTGCTTTTTTTATTCTAGACTAACAGTCTTTCTCTTCTCTACTAAAATTTCTGCTAATTTGATGGACACAAAAAGTTCATTTAAAAAAAATCCCTCTGGTTGAAACTCACAGGAGCATTTAAAGAAATACAGATACATTATTTTTTTACCCAATTTCATATATATATACATATACATATATATATATATGTATTACCAAAGTTAATGATTTTAAATCAAGAAAAGGAAAAATGAGTTATGATTTTCAGAGACTCTGCACCTTTCAATTTCAGAGTGCAGAATAGATTCCTGCAGGAGATAAATGATGCTTTTTTTTTCTAGTCCGTTGAAAGTAGGTGTCAAGTTTGTTGCCAAATAACATGTCTGATTTCTTATCTAATAGTTACCAAAATTTAATAAATGCAAACTGAAAAATGGCATAATTCTCAGCAGGAAGGTAGTTGAGTTCCTCTTTGACACACCCAATTCATTTTATTTTCAAAAAATTTCTATAGGTGGCCATTCAGTGCTAAAAAGTGAATGTGAACCTTGGAAAACAATCCAGCTCACAATCTGAATAGATTTCCAGAGGAGTAAAAAAAAGGATAGGCTTTGTTGTTAAAAAGAGAGTATTGGTGGCCTGAGATTTTTACTATTGCTATTTGAAGTACTTGCACCCAAAGCACAGTAAGGGAGTGAAATTGAGATTAAATGCAGTGATTCAGACCTTCAGTTTGGAAGCCATTCTTGAAAGCTTTTCTAAGCTTTTCTGCCAGAAACTGTCTACCAGCCTGGGCCATCAAAACACATTACACTATGGCCCATATGGGCTATTCTCAGAAGGACTTTCCTGCTGCCTCTGCATACTTTCATGTTTTTGCGCCCGTGTCCAATATCCAACCAATGAAGAAATGCATGGTTCTGGGATTTGGTGGATGTTATCTGTGGAGTTTTCATGGTACCTAGGGGAATCAGTTTGCCTGTGTTGTTGTGATGGCTATGTTATTAAGGCCTTGCTCCTAGAATGTGTTAGAAGAAAAGGTGACACTGAAATGGTTCTCATTGGCCATCCCATGACTAGCAAGCAACTGTAGGTTCTAGGACTGAATCTAGGTTCTGCTTTTTTAATGGACACGTGTAGCAGATTTCCTTCTGTGAAAGTATATTTCAAGTGAAGTGTCAGGTGTTTCTAAAGGCTCTGAAAGCCTAAGTCTGTGTTGCTGAGCCTTGTGAACTACCACTTTGTACAAGTGGGAGTTAGGAATTCTTTATACATCATCAGATTAAATTCTGAATGCCTTAACTGCTGGCTTATTGAAATCAGGCTTGTTTTTAAGTTTTGGGTTCTGTGATTAAAGATGGATCATTATTTTTCAGCTTCTCAGAGTACAGGATGCTTGAAACTCTGTTGATAGTGGAAAACCCACTTTCCTGTTTAGAAGTGAACTATTTTTGAGGTACATTGTTGAAGATGGATATCTTTCCAGCTAAAGCCACTTCCAAAGCTTACGTATTTATGATAACCTCAGGCAATCTAATGATCTGCCACTGATCTCAGAACAAAGAAAAATATTCATCCTAGATGTATTCTTCCTTATCACAGCCAGTGATTCACAGGAGAATGCATCTCTCATAGTATTTTATTGCTTTAGACCCAATGACTATTTTATACTCTTCCAGAATCTCTTAAATCTTCTTCCTTTTTTGCCTCTACCTCAACCTTTTCTGAAAAATAAAAGGAAATTTTGCCTTAATTTCTGTTCTGCCATATTTACGTTCTTAGAAGCAAGTTCTTGAAAACCTCAGTTAAAATTTCCTCTTACTTAATATATAATACGTGGATAGAGAGTAAATGATTTGGTTAGAAGAATTTAAACAGGAAGGTTGCAGGCAATAAATCACATATAAAGTGACAAATAAAAAAGTTTTGCAAAACCATTTCTTTGTCAGCAATTTTATGCTGAATATTGCCATGTCTGTTGCCTAAGAACAAAATTTTGTAATGTTTTTAAAGCAAAACTCAGATTTTTATTAATGCAGACATATAAGTGTTTTTGTGTTACAAAATTGAGATTCTTTTATTAAAAAAAGTTACAGCTTGACACTATAAGTATCTGATTTATGTTCCCTAAACTTTCTGCTTGCCAAGGCAGAATTATTCTGGACTAGCTGTCAGTTTATTGAGAATTGAGAGTTCTTCTCATGGAAGTGGTAGTGCAGTAACAAGTTTGTTAATTATATTGATTAATCTCAAATGGTCAAGATTGACTATAGGATTTGATGTAGTCCAAAGGTGTATAGTCACTGTAAGGAAAGTCTTGTGAATTTTTGTACTCAAAAGATGCACTTGTAAATAACTACAAATGCAATCACAAGAGAACGGGAAACCTTAACAGATTAGTGATGAGATACAGAAGCTTTCACCTCGAGGTCATTGTTTCTAATGCAGATCTGCTTAGTAATGACTGGAAGTGCTTTCAGACGGATGGTTAGTGTGAAATTAGTTGGAGATATCAGGGTTGTTAGTAAGTAGATATCCTTCTAAGAAAAATTGCTGTGGCTATGGTTTTCTTTCTTCCTGTCTCTTTCCCTCTCATCTGGATAGGAGACAAAGTTTTTGCTGTTTTCTTATATTGGCTGACTGAGTAAGATCAGTATAATTCTGGCCAGTTTTATTGCTGCTTAGAACCACCTGACGGGCAGCAATGATGCTGTAAAACATGAGTCCTCTGGCTTGGGCAACTAAGGGATGTCAACAGAGGGAGGTAGCAGAGGTGTTTATTTTTAGGAGGTTAGATGAAGAGCAGTGTGAGAGAGGCACTCCCTCCATACACACTGTCCTGGGAAGCACTGAAAATAACAGGAATTGAACAGATGTGGGCAGAGGAGTGTCTTTTTCCATTCTCAGTGTGCAAATTGTAGAATCAGTAAGGTTGGAAGGGACCTCTGAAGATTATCTAGTCCAACCTTCCTGATCAAGCAGGGTCACCTAGAGCATGTTAGACAGCGTTGCATCCAGGTGGGCTTTGACTGTCTCCAGAGAAGGAGACTCCACAACCTCTCTGGGCAACCCGTTCCAGTGCTCCATCACTCTCATAGTGAAGAAATTCCCCCTCACATTCAGGCGGAACTTCCTGTGCTTCAATTTCTGCCCATTGCCTCTTGTCTTGTCACATGGGACAACTGAAAAGAGTTTGTCCCCGTCCCCTTGACACCCTCCCTTCAGGTACTTGTAGACATTGATAAGATCCCCCCTCAGTCTTCTCTTCTTCAGGCTAAAGAGGCCCAGCTCTCGCAGCCGTTCCTCATAGGGCAGATGCTCCAGTCAAATATGTGGGAATTACTCCTGTATTACATGGAGTGCTTGTTGGTCCTTCCCACACTGTTCCTGCAGCAGAGAAAATGAATAACCATGTGAACCGTAACTGTTCCTCATCTGTTCACTTGTACATTGAGTTAAGGGATGTACCAGAAGAACATTTTATGTAATATGATGTCCATAGATTTGCAAAGTTGGTTACAATTCTGACTATTTATCTTGCAAACTAGACTATGAATATTCTAAGATCAAGAAAGTCAACCACGTAAGCAGAAACTGTTTTCTAAAATGTTAAAATCAACACAGATTTAAAAAATAAGAAAGAGAAGTAGTGTAATTGTTGATTTTAGCCCTTTTTTCTTTTCTTTAGAATACGATTAAAGATATATTTGAAGGGTTTCTGCCTTTTAATGTGCAAGAGGAAAAACTCAACCATTTTAATTAGAGGACTGTCTTTGTGGAAAGATAGCGGAACTAATAACTACTGCTCCAGGTCACCTTTAATCTTATTGAAACAGGGGAGATGGCAGAGCATTGCTGTTAAACTCAATGGCACTTGGGGGAGTCTAAACAGCGCTGTGTAAGTTAATGGCGCGCCCTCTCCTGCCACCTACGGCTGCTCCATTATCCTTGATAGCAGCCGTCAAATTTGCACAGCTTTAGCAGGAACATCTGCTTCTCTCCCCTGGTTGTTTCCCTCACATCTGCAGTGCTTGTGACGGAGCACATGCTCTTCTTCATTCACCCTTGCTGCTCCGACCTTTCCTATGGCTCATTTTTTATGCTCTGACTCCTTAATGACTATTCTAATTCATCTCTGTGTTTGCTGATAGTCTCATTAGGGATGAGGGGAAATTCACTTGGTGAGGAGGCCTGTTGTTTTCTGGTAAGAATAAAAGTTTGTCAAATCTGATAAGCTAACTGGGATACTTGGAAAAGACAGTTTCAGTGCATTATTTCTACCCAGTTGTGACAAGTGTTCCTGCTAAAAAGCGCAGTCCCACTGTTCTGTAATGAAGTATGTCCCCTTATTAGGCTCTCCTGTTTTGGGGGGCCAAATTCCAGAAAGATATCTGAGTGTCATCCTGTTGTTTAAGTATCCTGGTTCTGCTAATTTCAAGTAGATTTCATTGCTAACATAAAAATTGGACATTGAAATACCCTTGGGAATCTGAGACCTTCTCCACTCCTGTTCTTTGAGCCTCCAATCCAAATATGCTTTAGCAAGGGTCCTGAGAGTGAGCCAATGACTGGCTTGCAGCAAACAAATTTAGGAAAGTACTCTTACTGTATCTGCTGCTTCACAAAATAAATGTGCTCAGCTGTCAGAGAGCAAATTTCCATGTCAATAACCTAAACACAATATTCTGCAAGAGTTAACAGCTTTCTTGGTCCTTTCAGTGATGACAGTGAGGCTTGAACAGGATTCAAGGATTAAACTCCAGGACTTTCTCCTAGTCTTAGCTTTCAGATTGAGACTGCCTTGTATAGAGAGAAAATTTTGCTGTTACTACCCAGTGTGTTCAAATTCTACAGATTACAGGATGGTGTAGTTGTGGTACCATTTTAAAGTTATGTTTTCATTTTTTGGCTTAATCTGAGTGGATTAATTAAAATGGAAAATCTACCTAATCATTCTAAAGCATTGTCCTTTTTTATATGAAGGGGAAACATTGGTTCTTGGTGGTCACAACAGGATCTGTGGAACAGCAAATGAATGTTGTAAGTTTTCCATTTCTGAGATTAATTCTGTGTTTTGATGATTGATATGATACCTTTTTATAACAGCACACATCATTGGTCTGGGTGGAATATCTCCATTAATGTCACTTGCTGAATGGAGATTTGGGTAGAGCAGGCAGTATTTTCACTGATTTTTGCTACAGAAGATTAATAATATAAATAACATAGAAGAAATAAAGCAAAAGATCAGCATAGAGTGTATGTTACAGCAGCACCCATTTGTGCATGTACTTACGCTGAAATACAAATCTCTAGATTCTGCTCTCCTAGTTGAACCATCAGCCTTTCCCCTCTGAGAATTCCTTGTGCTCCAGCCTGCAACTGAAATGTTGAAGTTTTAAAGATTTGCATCTTTATTCTAAGGCAAAGAAGATGAAGTAGTGAAAGTTGAGAGGCTCAAGAGATCTGCAGAACCTTGAAAAGGAGAAGGTATTAGTACAGAAGGTTTGAAAAAGAGTCATCAGTATGAAGTAGTAAATCTGCAGACCCTCACAACTTCTGAGTCCTGACCTTCTTTTTAATTATTATTTTACTGTTAGCAGTATAAGTCTGGGTCATGAGTTATAACGTAGGCCTATGGGAAATTATTATCAGGTTCTGCTATGATTCTCTCTTTTTCACTGTTATAGTGTGGCATTAAATGGTGCTCTGCAGGGTTAATTTTTTTCCTTAAAAGAGAAAAAAATCTTTCAATAATAGTGATTAAAAAAAAAAAAAAAGGTGCAGCACTGACTTGCGTTTTTCACTTATGGATATAATGGTTAAAATAGCTTAAGTT
Source organism: Rhea pennata (assembly GCF_028389875.1). Classification (NCBI taxonomy): domain Eukaryota; kingdom Metazoa; phylum Chordata; class Aves; order Rheiformes; family Rheidae; genus Rhea; species Rhea pennata. The sequence goes on from NC_084674.1 coordinate 6,478,175, forward strand.
CACTTAGCTATTTAACCAAGTTGGAAAGAGGCTGCACATACTGAAACCATTTAAATGTCCTCATGCCACTCAGAAGTAAAAATGCATTTGTGCAATTTAATTTTATGACCTGTTATTGGTTGACTGGCAGCTGGATCTTACTTGGACTGCTTTCCATGTCGATTACATCAGAATAAACCCAGATAACCATTACAGTTGTATAAAACCTGATGTAAAATGAGGCAAGCTCTGAAAATAATTAATCAGTGATGATGAAGAGGTAGAGTCTTTTCAAGAGATTAAAGATCAGCTGAGGAGCTAATGGCCTGGTGCCAGTGTCGTATCTAATCTAATTGCTTTGAATGGTCCTTGAAATTCCATTGCCTGATTTGCCTATCACATCAAAATTTCATTTCACTTCAGCAATCAAATGTATCATTCAAATTCACAGTCTTACCTACTGGTCATGGTTTTTGCAAGAGCCAATTCTTCTAGTAGCAACATGTATCGCTACATGATTGTAATAAACAAATGAATTAATGGGAAGAGAGATTTTCTGCCAGAGCTAGTCTTTTAAATTAAGACTACCAAACAGGAAATGGTAACAGAAAAACTTTCATAAACCACACCAGTTAATAACAACAGTTATTCTTGGATCTTTCTTGAGCAGATTCTCCAATGAGGGTTAAATAATGAAAAATTGTTAGTTTGCTTACCTCTGACTGCCAAATTCAGACACAGACCTATAACTTCACAGTCCACAAAAGTCTTTAATTAAAAAGTGAGACACACCTTTGTGTTTAAAAAGAAAAAAAAGAAAATAAGGCACAAGCTCTTTGTACCTTCTCGGTTTGACCTACTGAGTACTGAAAGGAAAGAGATTCCGAGTTCCCTCAATTTTATCTCTTATACTTGAGGATAAAAGATTTAATTTTTATTTGAAATAATAGAAATACTTCTCTCTCAAACATCTACTTTTTTTCTGGTAAGTGCCATTTACTTAATCTACCAAGGCTAATGTCTTAGCTGACAACTGCCATTTCATATTCTCTAAACAAATATCATTCATGTCTGATGGATAACCTTGAACTGGGTTGAAAATACATCTGGAATTAAGTAGATTACAGGCATTTGTTTTACACAGCTTAGCCCAAACTGGTCTTTGGTTATTTGAGGTGATGAAGAAATGTTCAAAAGTATACAAGGCTTAAACCTCGAGATTCATTGTGTTGCGTATCTTAAAAAAAACTTTTAAAACATTTTTCTTCTTTTCTTTCTTAAAGTTTGTGATAAAGTTAAAGATACTTCTGGCATGCCATGCATATAATTAATAAATACTACAAGGTCAGTGCTTACTTTAAGTACGGTAATGTAGGCAGCTGCAAATGGCAGCAGGCTGCTGGCAAGCTGACCCAGGTCATGGTGCCTGCTTGGTCTGCATGAGAGATATCTTGATCAATGAATCATAGAATCAGGACGACTTCTGCCAGAAAAGAGGAGCTACTTGTGGAAGTGGCTGAGATGGTCCTTCCCATTTTGCAGTCCCAACTATTGCTACTTTCACTTTCCTACAGCAAGAGTGACCCTCTTGAGATGTCATCACTCCTCACAAGTGGAGAAGCAAATTTCATTTTTGCTTACAAACTAGTGATTAACTTTAAGTCTGGCCTAAAAAGCAGGCAAACTGGAAACCTCTCTAGGGAACTAGTTTCATTCTTTTTCCCTTTCTCTCATGATAAATTTGTGAAGGAAGGAACAAATAAGAGGAAAGAGTTGTCCGCATGTAATAGCGAGAGTGAATGTTAATGGGATGTGTGGGAAGTACTCCTGTGATATAGGATGTGTAATACAAGATGTGATGGAAAGCAGAATCTTTTCATTGTATTTTTCTCTACCTCACCTAGAATAGACATACAGTAGGAGGTTTCCCATAGGAAAGGATTAGTACCACTTTTCTCCAAGGTACTTTATGAAGTCTTATACTTTTAGATTTTATTTGTACAAGTGATGTGTGCTTGAACCAGGGTGAATGGCTGAAAGGCAATCATTATTGATTAACTTCAGTGCAGCATCCCAGCAGATAGAGAGGCTCATCTTTTAAATTCTTTTTTTGCTTCCACTCTTCACTCACCTCTTTCATTTGCAGCAACTTTTGCTTCCCCCTGCATTTGCAGCACCTACTTCTGTCTCAGCTATTCTGATTTATTGACCACTCAGATTTAATGCTTTGTTCCTTGGAGAAGTCTCAGTGCTTATGTCTGATCTAAGGTCACCTACACTACTTATTCCAAGGGACTTTAATCTCCATATGGATGTGACCTCTGACACTTGCCAAAGAATTCACTGTATTACATGATTCACTCCAGCTGTGTCAGCATGTTCCTCCACCTGCACATATAAAAGGTCATGCTTTTCATTTTGTTAACTCTTTAGGTCTCTCATTATGAGGGTTTGAGGTCACTCACCTTCCTTTCAAATACACATCATCTTCTGTACACCTAGGGTACCTTTCAAGCTGGTTGCTTGAAGAGAGTTTGAGAGTTGTTGTTTTCCTCAAGTTGTCACCTCTTGCTTAAAACAAGTTAAATGGTTCAGCGCTGGTTCTCTGGTTATACAGTTACAATGCTGATTGGGATTCTGGCCTTTTACAATCTGCGAAGTACAAATGCGTTCACTAGAACAAGATGTGTAACGTTGTGGGCTGTGAGGAAACTCTTTGGTTGGGAACATTGTTTGTGCATCAAAATGAATTCTTTAACTTGGAAGATCATTGTATCTTTGCTTACTTGCTTTGTTATAAATGTTAGCTTTAGCAATCGCAATACTGTTACGTATTTTAGAAATGCCAGGTAAATGGTAGCAAACTGGATTCCTTACTCTCTTTTTTCTTTTTCTTTTTCCTTTTCTTCCTTCCTTTTTTTTTTTTTTTTTTTTTTTTTTTTTTCCTTTTTTTTGCACTATGTCTTACTTTGCCAATTGTTACGGACAGATGATTATGGGAAGATTCTTATCTATGTTTTCAGAGAGTAACCAGCTGGATCTTTTTGGCAGTTCTGGACTGCCACTGCGCTCTTGGAATCTCTGAAGAGTCCATTACTGCCAAAAAGTAAAATGGGACCTTGTTACAAGTGAAACTGGACTGAATTGTATATTCAGAGACAATTCATGAGAAAGTGTGTATATAAATACTGTGCGATCTTGAGAAATGAGAGAATCTAAGACCTTGAAATGAATGTGAAATGATTATTAAAAAGTGGATAATGGAACGGCAGTAGAGAAATGCTTTGCTGAAATCTTCAGCTTAGAAGATTGTGCGTTAACTTTAATCTACAAGTGACTTTCAACTTTTTCTCCAAAAAGCAGCTGTCGTCCTTAGTAAGGGTCCCTCTCCCCCAAAAATCTACACCTCATGAGCTGAAAAGGTTCTCATTTTCTAAAAATATTTGATAACAAAATGTGAAAAATAGTATTTCTTATTTTCTTTAATGCATGTGTATTTCTAGGAGTGCTTGCTTCTTGGCATGTGCTTCTGTGTGCTCATGTCTGTATAAGCAAAAGCCAGCAAGAGATGAAGGCTGAACAGATGATAAGCTGTCACCAAGCATTTTAGAGTGCTTTCTTCTTCCAGACAGCATCTCCACTGATTTCTATGCTCACTTGCTTCTCATACTATTGTCTGCAATACTAGACTCCATAGCCATTCGTCTCCTTATTGACAGCCATCCTCCTTAAATAAATGATGCATTTGATTTTGTGCAGACCAAGCTTGCTGGTTTTGAGGCCACTGAAGAAACCTACACTATGAAGAATGTGCTGACCTAGGGTCATATTGTTCCACTCTTTAGATGTTCTCTGCAGTGCTAGTTGCTTTCTTCATCAGGGAGAGCAGTTTATGAAACAGAGATTAAACACTCCCTTTACTTGTGTCTTTTCCATATGTTTCTTAGCTAAGAAATTAAACAAGAGGAGGATATCCAGGATTGAGGTTTTCTGATAAAGCCGTGCTGCCTGCATGTATATTGTATCGAAAGAATACTCCTTGGGAGCGATTAGAATTAGTCACAAGAGATAATAGGCTGTGGATGGAACTGGCTCGCAACCTTAATATTTTCCTTGCGTTTTTGAAGTACATCACTGTGATCTGTCTGATATTTTATTAATAATACTTGTATTTCCCTCTTTTAATTTGAGGATTTCAAAGAGTTTGGCATGTATTAATTGCATATTTGCAAGTAAAAATAAAGTCTTGTCAAATATTTTAGTTGAAAAATTGCATTAAACTGAGAATAAACACTTCAGTGGTGATGATCCAGCCAATTCCACTCACTTATGGTGACTTGTAAGGCGAAAGCCTAATCACTTCCTAGTTTGTACTTACGTGTTCTTCAGAAATGATGATTGCCTTCTCTGAGAATCAAACTATGAAGGCTGCCTAGAAGCTGTACGTAGTCCACCTTATTTTGGGCTGGAAGGCCCACAGATAACAAAGAAATGGTCACAGAACCTTCCTGTAGCAAGACTTGAGCACCTGAGAGCTGTTATGACTCATTTGTATCTCCTTATGGAAGGTAGCAAAATTCACAGCAGGAAGCGGCCTGGGGGTTGTTGCCATTAGTAGTCCCTCTCCATTATGTCTTTTGTATGTCTTATGTTTTATATAGAGGCATAGACAGAGAACCTGCTTTTAGTTGACTGGAATGGCAGTGGTATTTCTAAGGAAGCTAAGCTGTAAATAAACTGGGATATTGAAAGCAGCACATGTACTGCACTTGTGAACGGAAGTAATGCAGAACCCCACAGTTTTCTCCCCTTCCTTGCATCTGGCTGGAAGACATATTAGGTATGCAGACGGTGTTCCATGACAAGAACCTCTCTCCGGTACTGTTGCTGATAAAAATGTATATCTCCTTGGAGAGTTTTCTTATTTAAATGGGAAGATGTAACTGAATTTCAACTGTAAATATTGACAGCCTGTAGGTTGCTGATCTGAACAGGTTTACAGGGGAAGAGGTATGAATTTATGGGCTTTTTTATAAGTGAGCCCAAAGGGGTATTGCTCCCCAGAGCCTGACTTTCTAGCTATCTCTCGCTGCAGTTCTCCCTGAAATGGCTTTCCTGATGGCACAGAATTCACTTACTGTGATCTTCACACTTTAAAAATGCTTTGGTCCCTGTTCCTCTAATGACTAGACTTCCTTAAAATCCATTGATTCTAAAATATTTTAAGGCAGTTCACGAGTTTTTCTGTCTTTATGTTCTCAGTCATACTTTAAGTGTGCTTTAAATCTGAGATGAAGGTTTGTTATCTAGTGCAGGATGGAGATTAAAACATGCAGGAGAATATTCTTATGTTCCTTCTTTTTGCTGCCTTTGGGCACCTGAATGTAGATATGATGAATTTCAGTAGATCTAGGCAGGGAATAATCTGTTTGAGTTGGTGGTTGGGTTTTTAAGATATTCTGTGAGTTTTGTTAACTCCGAAAGCCACCCTGCAAACTGAAGACCTGTTCTCTAGATTGCTGAAAGCTGAGAAAATGGTATTGGAAACTAGCATGTTAGCATTTAGCATTTGTTCAGCGCTTGCTCACAGATACATCATGAGGAAATGCGTATGATGTTCAACAGAGTAAGTGTAAAGATGTGCATGAATAAGCAATAGAAATATAGATGTGAATGTGAAGGAGGGGAAAGACAATTATAAGGGCAATCCAATTAATGCAAATGATGCATACAGATGTCTTTGACTTTTTTAGTACCTTTCACTATGTTACTCCAGTGTTCAAGAGATCAGCACGTTAGGGACAAATGAGGAGCACATTCTTCCTTTGCAAGGCAGCAGCACTGTCTCAATATAGATTAGCATTCCTACCCTTGAAGCAGACGGGGAGGGGACGGGACACTTTCTCTTACCTCCTTGGCTGGCTAGGAAGCATGAATGAGTGTACAGTACATAGCCATCAAAGAAAAGAACCCATGTAACTTAACTTAGCCTTTTGCAAACATCTATGTGCTTCTTGATTCCTGGCACTCTAGGGGAGAAGTATCATTACTTTAAAATTCAGATAGGCCAATTGGAAGCAGTCCCTATGATTTTGGGGCTCATGGCCTATTTGATTTATATTGTTGTTGACTTAGCAGGACTTTTCACTTAAAAGCAGCAGGATTTGGACTTGGAAATAGATATTCATTCAGCTACATATTGATCTCTGGAATTGGATCTAGTCCACCTTTATGATGTACAAATCTGACAGGCTTTATAACTCCCAGCAAAGTGTCTTCCACTCTTCTGTTGGCATCTAATGTCTGGTGAATAATGATTTTAATTAAAATAAGACCTGATTGCTTGGTCTTTCATATGTGGCACATAGCAAACTCAAATGTGGTTTGAACTGTTTCAGATGTTTGCCTTTTCTTCACATCATTATAAAATATTTCCTTCAAGAGATAGTCTAGAATTTCACCTTGCGCTATTGAAATCAATAGACCTTTGTTGTCGACTCGGTGAGTGCAAAATCCCCGCTATAAGCACTTTAGGAAACAGATAGAAATTTTTCCATTTACTCCAAGAGGTTTTGGCTCCAACAAACAAACAAACAAACAAATGCTCTCTTAAACTAAAACCATAATTAAAAAAACCCTTTTCTTTCAAAACCTCAGGCCATCTATTTATTATCTCCAAACATTGTCATGTGAATTTGTTTTGTAAAACAATACTTTGGAATAAAATGGCATGGCTATATTATTTATTTTTTTAGTTGTGGAGTTTTTTTGTGTATTTATTTCCCATGTCGACTTACAGAAAAGCTGTTGTCCTGCAAGCTGGTTGCTGTTTTTGCTTTTTTATGTTGTTATGATATGGGTAATAGGTACTTGCACAAAAATTCACAGTCTGTCAATAAAAATGCAGTAGCTATGTGAGATACTTTTATGCTGTCTTCAACGTTTTTCCAACTTTCTGTAAAATACATTATGCATTTTCCTGTTGTAGCATATTTTGCTTGAAAGTACAGTGTAGCTTTTATCTTCAGGAAGAAAAAAGAATACATATCTCTGTATATATAATTTCTCTTTACATTTTGAGTATAAACATAGAAGACTAAATTTGCTTTCCAAGATTGTATATACATAGTTTTCTGTCCATTGAGGTTGTTGCGAATACAAATTTGGCAACAAAAGTCAAGCAGCTCTCCAGCTATGTTTGAAATATTTCTGAAACCAAAACACACACAGCAAAGGAGTGTTGCCAAGTCAACCTTTTAAAAAAATATACATTTTAATACTCCATGTTTTTTGGAAAACCTACTTAGAAGCCTAAATTGCATTACTAACTTTATTGCAGGTTGAGAATTCCCACTTAATAAGCTCATAAAAATTCCTGCTCCAAAAGCACGGTAATCTCAATGGCTTCAGTAAGATAGTCTCTATGAGCATGCAAGTCTGGCCATTTTGTATGAGACCAAGGTGTTCCTGATCTCAGAATCCTGCCTGGCGTCAGTCACTAACAGGTAGCAGGGCAGAGTGAGTAGAGTAAGCAGGACAATCCTCCAAGCATGTGTTACTTCTTTTGCTGTATCTCTCTGTTTCTGAACAGTGCTTTCCCTTTCACCTTCCTTTCTTTATTCTCCTCTACCTTTGATATTACATACCCACCTACACTATCTGCACCTTAATGTCTTCTCATATAAGGGGCTTGCATGGCTTTGATGGTGAATACTTTATTATTCTCAGCATTGTCTTTCTATCTAGCTCACTTACAATAAAAAGAAAAAAGCCATTTCTGTAGTGCTGTTGCAAGACGCTTTACAAACATAGGTAAGAGCCATCCAAGGCCTTCTGTACGTAAGATGAGAGAAATCTAAGATGAAGACCATTCAGGAAAGTGAGGATGTGGAAATGGTTTATGAGAAGAGAGGGCTTTTGTGAAGTGGGAGTTCTGAGAAAAGATTTTAGGCAAGGCAGGGGGTGAGTCTGGCAGTAGAGGAAGTTAGTCAGGTACAGAGAATGGTGTAGCCAAGATATGAAGACAGGAGTGGGGAAAAGAGATGAATGGAAGAATAAATTTGGAGAAATAGGGTGCCTTGAAGTGTGAGGAAAAATTCTTGAGAGGAAGGCAATATGATAGAGCATTTATCACAGGTTTCTTCAAAATGAGCTGGGAGGGACCTAAAAAAATCCATATAGTTTGTTCTTTTTTTTGTGATAACGCCTGACTGTCTTTGACAGTTTTGCATCCCACCTTGTTCTTGGAAACCTGAAATGATGGACATAGCGAGAAGTGCTTACATCATATTATTATGTTAGAAAGTTTCCCTATTATCTAAATTAACTCTCCCTTGTATTAAATGTTATCCTATCCATTGAGTCCATTTATGAAGAGAAAGGATTTGAATATAAAACCTAATAAAAGAGAGGAAGTCAAAGGAAGGAGGAGTGTGCTCTGTCTCTGTATGCTTTCTGTCCAGTTCTTTAGTTGGCTAGTGCAGTCTCCTTTTCTCCCTATGGAGAGAGGCCCTTCCCTAAGGCCTGGGGAAGACAGGTGGAAAAATTGACTTGTTAGGATGAATTAATCTATTGTTAGTAAGAACAGGGTAAATTCAGGGAGTAAGCCTGGTCCTACCACATGCTTTGCCCCTTCATCTTCCAGGGACTTACATGGGTGTTCAAGAGACTCAGTATCTTGTAGGACTGAACAAAGTGACCTTTACCTTATGCACTGATGTTGTTTTGTTTTGCTCTCCAACGCGCCAACTCTGCAATTATTAGAACAGCATCAAGTCAAGCAAGGGACGTGTGAAGTTGTGGCAGTGCATCGTTGCTGCAATAAGAACCGGATTGAAGAACGGTCACAAACGGTCAAGTGCTCCTGCTTCCCAGGGCAGGTGGCTGGTACAACAAGGGCTCAGCCGTCTTGCGTGGAAGGTAAGCAGTCTTCCACTCAGTCATGGTTCATTAAGATTGTTTGAGAAGTTTAGTCTCCTTGATTGTTTGACTTCTCACTGCCTCAAAAACATAATCCTTTCTTTTGTTAATTTTGGAAACATCTCTGTGCATTGATGATAATGAGTATGTGCATAAATCTGGGTGTAATTAATCCTCTTAATGTATGTGCTCGTCCATTTCATGTCCATGCCAATAAAACTTTTTAATTTTTCCACACAAGAATTCTCCTGTAAAACTAGCCTGAAAACAGCATAAACCAAGAAATTCAAGCTAATGATATTAACTCTTCCTGTTGCCTCTTGACTTAATAGCATGGCCAAAAAGTCATCAGTTAGTAAGTGCAGTCCTAACATTAGGCATGTAAATAATGCTGAGATACATGATTTTGAGACTTGTTCTTGGGTGAATGTTCCACCGTTTTATATACTGAATGGGCTCTTACAGTGGACTTCAGTATGTTAACACCACTCCATGTCTTTTCGGTTGTATGTGCTGATGTCCAAATGTCCTGGAATTTGGACAGCGCAGCAGAGGTAGCTTACCATTGCATAGGACATAATGTCTGAACTAGAACATCCACCATGAAGAGGGAAAAATGTGGTACAGTTGCCCTTGTCCATCACCTTCTTGGGTAGATGTTGAAATCCTCATGGAGCTCTAAGTTGCTGTTCTTACACTTTTAGTAGTATAACTCATGTGAAGTTGAGTATATACACTGAAGCTAAAATCTTACCTTAATTCTAATGCTGACTAGACATTCTGAGGATTTATAAAACTTCCCTCCCTGAGGTTCACTCTGCACTTCATCTCCACCCTTTTCCTCTCTGACTTATCAGCAGTTCAAAAACTATGGGTCACTCTTCTGCCTTTTCCCACCAGCAGAGTCTATTCCCTGGAGCTGCTGCTATCTCATAAATTGAGTTAATACAAAACTGAGATTTTTTTCATCTTAGAAAAAGTCTAGTAAAGACTTCTTTTCTTTATTTATAAGTAAGCATTCTGATGTTACTAAAATACAAAATTCTGTAAAATTTACATTTAAATTGAAGCGAAGAAGAAAAATAGAGTAGCTCACTGCTAATTAATATTGGCACAAAAGTTACCAGTTCCTCTATTTTGTTAATTCATAAATAAGGTATTTCTGTTGTTATTGCTTTTCATACAAAGTTGTGACCTTCACAACTTAAATATAAAACAGAAGTTTCAAAATCCAAATTTTTTTAGCCTAACTTTAAGAGATATTTTGATCTAAACATAAACCTCTAAGTACATGCAATGTGTCTGATTTTTTAACATGTTTTCTCTTTGAGAAAATTTTATTGAAGAAAATATTTTTTTCTAGGTGTTTATACTTCTCATTCTTATAGTTGAGGAACACAATCAACTTCAACTTGCAGTTTGTTAAGTAGTACCTTTTGTATTTTTAGGGGATACGCCAAGCAACACTAATACTTTTACATATGATAGATAATAAAAGAAAGGTGTTATTTTAGACTTGATCTGCATGATGATCTTACAGAAGTCTGCCTTTGCTTCCTATTTTTAAGTGAAGGTCTGTTTTCTGTTATACCTTTAACAACCTAGGAAGCAATTAGGTAGGTTTAGCTTTCCTTTATGCCAGACAGGCACATCACTGGTCCTAGATCCTAGACAGTCTATGAGAAACGAAGTCTACTGAGAGAAATAGGTTGTCGTAGAATACTGGAGGCACCAACGATCTGGGACTTGGGCAAAGTCTAGACGACCTGTACTTATCTTTCTGTTATGAACTGGAACTTACTATTTGAGCAGCTTTTGACTATAATCATTTTGGATTTTGTTTTCCCTAGCAAATTATAATCAAAGAAAAAACCTTTCTCATTTGAAATTTACAATTTTTCCTGATTTTGGTAATTTGCAAGTTTCTTTTTTTTTTTTGTAGTTTTCTCAGTCTTGCAGCATATAGGTTTCCTGATCCAGCTCCCACTAGGTTTCAGTGATTGTTTGTTTGTTAATTAGAGTGAGGGCAGACCTTGGTTCCCCAAATGAAACTCCTTGTTGGTAAGTATTGGGCATTGTGCCCTTTTGTATAAATTAGGTGTGAAATAGGTGTAAAAGCCCATTGTGATGTTTTTTAGGGTAGAGTAATAGGCCAGTTGGATATTTTACATGTTGAAATAGTTTGACAAGTGCTAAAGAATTTTATACGAGCTCAAATTAAAATAGCAGTGTATTTGAATAGCAGTATATGTTAAAACTAAACAGTGCTCAGAGAGCTAGTGAACAAGTGTACCGGTACTGAGAGGTACCAGAGTTTCAGGAAGGCTTCCTATTTGAACTAAATCATAATTAGATATTTTCATAATTACATTCCCACATATGTCTGCACACACAACTGACATTTTTTTTCTTGTGATTGTGATGAGGAGGGAACTAAGTACTTTGGTGTTGTAGATAGTAGACATCCAGTTAAGTTGCAAAGAAAAGGTTAAAAGTGCTTCAGAAAGGAATATAAAAACTAGTTAAATCTTGCAAATGCCTCAAGTGAAAGTCTTGAGTGCCTTGATATGCTATGAATAAGTCCTTGTCCATGTTATACAATAATACTGTACTGTGGGGCTTAACTAACATTTATAGAGTGCTTTGTGTTTCTACAGCGTCTTTCATCCTGGAAACTTTAATTATTGGTAGTAACAGAAGTCAAAAGAGTTCATATAAAAATAAGGATGGGAAGGTGAAAATCAGTTTACTACAGGTTGGGATCTTCCAGAGCATTTTCATCCGAACATGAGATACTCACTTGTCATAGCCTGGATGAGGGCACTGGGCAATAAGTCTCTGGGTCAAGGCATTTTTTTATCCTTTGCCCATGACAACACTCTCATTAATTTTCTTCTTGCTCACGTAATTGCATTTTGTATGCAGACAACAAGAAACTCTGTCATTTGTGTATTTCAGCTGAGTCCCGAAATCTATTGACAAGTATTGGCAAACAAAAAAACCAAGGCTATGTCTTCTGTACACATGCATGCTTCATTTTCCTGTTTTTTTTTTCTTTTTTTGAGCCCCCAGGCACAGGCCAACTTGATGGTTTGCAGAGTGTTGCTGTAGATAAATTGAGCCGCTAAGCTCAGAAAAAAGCAGAGCCTGTGAAAGGGAGTATTTGAATATGCAGGGAAGAGGTACTACACAGCCTGCAAAGCCTGCCTTCAATTGCAACTATACTACTCAATTGCAGCTATAGAAAATTTTGCTTAGCAAAGGTCAACTCATTCTTTTGTCAACAACAAAAAAACATTTACATTTAAAGTAATCATTATGGGATTTTGTTTTTACCCATTTTCTTTATGGAAACAAACATCCTTGAGTAAGTACCTCCAGCCTGGCTAACAGCTACTGCCAAGAAGATAAAACATTAATAAGTTTCATCTGTAATGAAGCTATCTTAGCTAAGTGCATTAAATGCATCTCTGAGTAAATTATCACGAGCCAAATCATCTTCCACCCAGGCAATTCTATCAGTCTTAGAATATAGAAAACATTCAGATAGGAAATAAATGTGAATGGGAATCAAGAATTATTTAAGAAGATCTTTTAGAGGGCCAAAGAACTGCAGTGAAGCAAAAGGACAATTTTAGCTGAAAGCCCCCTGGGTTCCAGTTTGAAGTGAAGAGAGGATATGGAATCAAGAAAACAAACAATCAGTACATAACAAACAGATAAAAGAAGAAATAGCTGAGAAGATTTCCCTCCCACTGTTTTGAATGTATTTCAGAATACTTGGGAATTCAAAAGGATGCTATTGTTGTGTCACTATTCAAAGAAGAAAAGGAAATATACAATAGAATAAATAGTGTTCTGAAAATTTATACAGAAAGTTTAATCCAGTGGGGTGGGAAAGAAATCTGTATTTGTCAAGACTAAGGATAGTGTAAATTACTTTGTTAAAGTAAATGTGGAACACAAAGAAATCCACATGCACAGAGACACACACAGGTGTGAGCCCATAATGCATGAGATATTAAAAGCATTAATGCTGAGGCAGAAAGGTTCCATGGATCCATATCACTGTTCTGCTTTTGGTAACAAGTGGGATGGTGAGATACTTTCTACTTTATTGTTAACTAAAGAAAGTGGTAACTGACATCTACAGGGATTCTTTTTTCTGTAATTCTAAGCCTGTTTTAGTCCTAACAAGCTGTCTAATAGTTTTCTGGTTAGCTAGTGTAATTTGATTTTTTTTTTTTTTTTTTGAATACGTGGGTTATTCTAGAAAAGTATTAATATTGTACCAGTTTTCAGAGGGTCAGTAGCATGGTCTGGATACTTAAGGTGCTGTTAGGTTGATATCCGTCCTATGCGAAATAACTGAGAAGCTGGTATGGTATCCAAGTAGCAAGGAATTCCTGAAATATAGATCACATGAGTCAATGTGATTTTCTGGAAAATAGATTTGCCAGACACAACTGATTTAATTATTTGAGGAGTATTCTAGACTGATACAGGTAATTGTTTGACTGGAAACGTTTAAGCCTGGTTCTTCCAAGTTTTTTTGCAAGATATCATGTATAATTTATTCATCCAAAGAATTGGTTTCTAAATATATTTGGAGGATTTAGGTCTTATTTTTTGTAAGCTGTTTAACTTTGAACCGTATGACATATTACTTACTACTATGTGCTCTGCTCTGTGTCAGTTACCTAGCATACCTAAAGCATAACTTTAAAAGCACAGCTCTCCATAGAGTCATCAGTGGAATATGGTAGTCAAATGGGACATGCATATTGGGATTTCACAGTGCTCAGCTCTATGCCTGACACTCCGCAGCACTTCAAGAAATGACTTGAAAGCAAGTATAGGATCACTCCTGATAAAAAATCTGTGGTTTTCGTTCAGTGGGGAAAAGGAATAATTAGAGATGTGCCTAGGACAGTCACTTGAAGTAGTCCTGAAGTTAGACCTGTTTGAAAAAACTCTGTGTTAGTAAAGACAGGTGTATTATGAATGAAAAACTAAAAGAGTTCAAACAACTGCTTATCAGACAGAAAGCTGAGAAGTTACTAGATTGTAGCATGTTCAGTATCTTCACAAGAAGAATATGATTGCTAACAGGCACTGTAATGTAGGATAAGAAAGCACAATGGAGTAATTGGAAGAGGAAGAAAAGTAAGGCTGTGTGTTCATACTGAGACTGTTTAACTGTTGGAGAAAAGTGACCTTTGGGGAAGTTTCTTTCTTCACCTGTTTCAGACTGGCTTTGGAGACACTGTGTAGCCACACACAGCTCTGGGACACAACACAGTGAATCACATGAGGCAAGACAAGATGATATATTGACATCTTTTGACCTTAATCTCTATGAATCTACTGTTTCCATGAAATCACGTTATCTAGGGAATGATTTCAGCAGCAGAATTATTTCTGGCAGGGTAACCCCCAGCCAATCAGCTGGCAGATATCAGGCTAAAGCAGTCTCCTTTTTCCTCATGAAACCTTGTTGTATATGAGAGTGGCATAGCTAGTCTCATTCCTCAGAAAAGTTATCTGTTGAAACCTCTTCAAGAGTGCCTCAATCTGATAAGAAAAGGAAACTTTTACATCCTTTAGCAAATCAAACCATTACAGTGACAATGATAGTTAAAGAATGCTTGTTATGAAGATGAGCCTAAAACTCTAAGAATTTTAATGGACTGATCTCAGGGGTGTGTTTGACACAAACAGGTATAGCCAGTTAGGACAAATAGAGTGGACGTTACAGATACTAAGAAATTGGACATAAAATGGATGTAAAAATTAGTGCTTTGATACAGCAAAGGATTGGGGATTTGCTGAAAGCAAATAGAATGAGATCTCTAGTAAGTATTTTAAAGTGTTAACATTAATCTGAAGAGAGGTATCCACACAGAGTAGAAATCAGTCAGTGAAAGGGTAGGAGTCAGCTTCACTGAACGTGTCTCAACAAGAGATGAATAGAAGGTAAAAAATGCAGTCTATTGAAGAACTTTTTGATCTTGTTGGAGTTACAGCTTGACTTTGCAGTGTTTTCCATGCACATCTGTGCTTGTTGCTAGGTAAGATGGTACTGTTGGACATGATGGGTCTGATTCACTATATTATATGCCTTATTTTCACGTGGTCCACTCATGCAAGGAAGTTGAATGGGCGTATTCGGTCAGTAGTGCTGTGTGAACCCAGTTTTGTGTTGCACTTTTGGCTAGTCAACAAACACTTTTTGAATAAGGTGTTAGAAGCAGGATGATGCAGGTTGCATAGGTAAATAAAAATTGCTATACTCAGTACATTTTCCGTGGTCTCAAAACATACCGCAGTTGAACAAGTAATCAGCATGAAAAATGCTGGCTGTAAGGAGTTACCATGTCAGTAACAGAGGCACAAGTGATGCTAGGCACCTGCAGGAGAGAGCCATGTGAGAAGTGGTTTTCAAGGTCTGAAAACAAACTTATGTTTCAAGGGTAGAAGGAAATACATGGCAACACTTTCACATAGCACAGCACAGGTTAAGTCTCAACATGTCACCATGTCCATATGCTCGAAGTAGCGCTGTGCAGAATTGTGTAAGGCAGCAGCCAGGCCTCCCAGGAGGACTCGCTGGCTTTGGAGCTGCGCTCTAAAGATGTAGCTAGCTTGCTTCCAGGTTCTCCTGTTTGGTCAGGGACCACTGTACATGCCATCAGTCTTGAATCTAGACTTGTAGAGTTGACCATACTTACTTGAAATAAATGTGGCATGGAAAATGCAACAAAGCTTATAAAGTAGTGAAGCTACAAAATAAATGATTGAACTCTATGTTTCAAGTAGAAATAATCCCTCACATCCCAGGAAGCACAGTCAAGTTTCATCCACTTCATCAATCAACAGTTAATCAGCATAGATGCAGATGATCATTGATCCAAAAAGCTAGTGACAGGAATCATGCGTTCATTTTATAGTTTTGAGATTGAAAGACTAGTTTATAAAATAGTGTCTGAAGCCAAACTGGTGTTCCAGTTATGTCTTTCATAGTCAAAAGATGCCTCATTTTCTATGCTAGAGGGAAAGTACAAAACAAAAGTAATTGAGCTTTTCAGCAATATCCTAGTGTCAGCTTGCCTGTTTGTCACCCTAATTTAAAGGTTGCAGAAATATGACTCTACCTTGAAATTAAAAAAAAAAAAAAAAGAAGAAGAAGAAGAAGAAGAAGAGTCTTACAAGAAGTAGGCTAAATTATTTTTATTCATCTCATTTGGACGCAACATCTTTTAAAGCATGCAATTCAATATTTTGTGTGCATAGCAGAATAATGCAGAGTGAGTAAATCAACATTTTCATCCTTTTTATTTTGAAATTCAATTTAGGTTATGTAAGATTGTGAACAGATACATTTCATAATCATTTTCTGTGATTTGATAAATCCCATGCACAATGCAAAACTGAGAAATGTGTGTGGGGTTTGCAGTGTTTGGGGGGCAAAATGTATCTATTGTTATCAACAGTATTAAAAAGTCATGATGTTTGTAAAAATAACAAGTATGGTCCTGTTAAGGGAGGCTTGCTTAAGAGTAGAAAATTAATAAATTGGCACAGTGAAAGCATATTGTTGTAATCTTCCAAAATATATAGCAAAACTGGCAATGTAACTGGTAATGTAACTGGCAAGTAGACTTCTAGTTAATAATGCATCTGCTTTCCAGTGGTCCCACTTCTTTTTTTTGCACTATTCTCTGACAGACCTCACGTGCTCACCTCTGTGCAATTCTATTTTCTTACCCAATGAAGAGAGAAACTGATGTTCTTTCATCCAGCCTTACATGTGCATATCCAAATTAAACAAGTCATACCACGTTACAGCAGGTACTTAACTGAAGCATATAAATGAAGGAGGCAAGTCACCTCTGTAGTCAGTGTAGACAGAAGACAATTCCAGAGGTCAATTCAAACATTAGAGTTGAATCATTCTCTGGAGGTGCCTGGCTGTCTTTACTATTTTCACATGTCATTTACCCTTCTGTGTGCTGGTGAAGGTTTTAGCCACATCTTAAGCTCAAACAGGATCAGTATGATCATAAGGTAGTATCATAACAGTAATTGTTCATTTTACTTTTTGTAATCAAACAGCTAAACATAGCACAACAGCCTCCCTTCTAAAGTCAACAACAACAACAACAATAATAAAGATTGTATTCTGTTTCTCTTTTCTCTTTCTAGCTTCCATTGTCCTACAGAAGTGGTGGTGTCATATGAACCCATGTTTGGATGGAGAGGACTGTAAAGTACTGCCAGACTATTCAGGTTGGTCTTGCAGCAGTGGAAATAAAGTCAAAACCACAAAGGCAAGTACAGAGATCGCCTATATTTTAAAGGTGGCAGCCTGCTGACAGCCCTTGCTTGTTGCATTGCATCTGCTGGTGTGAGCGCCAGCACTGGACTCCTCACTGTTTTGGAAAGCAGTGATTAATGCAGTGGTTCTCAGGGAGGAAAATGCTGGGTCAGAACTGCCTCTTCACTCCCAGCCTGGTTAAATTAGCAGGTCGTAGAGTCAAAGAGGAGGAACCAAATGTAGCAATTCAGGTCTACATGTCCTCCCTGCCTGTGTTTACAATGGGGTAAGAGCCTCACAAGAGTATCTCTTTGACTAGTTCAGCCCTCATACCAATTTTTTTTTGGGGTGTGAACTTCGTACTGCTGGAGTGAAGACCCCTGCTTCCTAAGCAGTTTCTGAGTTATACCTATCTGGGAAGAAAGGAGGGAGGTTTTTGTGAGTCCTAGACATCGACTGCCAAGTTTGCATGTTTGTGCTTTTCTCCGTAGAGATTCGGTGTCATGAGTTGACTAAATTCCGTTAACTGGACTCTGTAACTCAGTTACACTGAGTTACCCACTGCTTCAGTCTTTAGTGAGCAAAGAAATCCTCTACTGTGCTCAGAGCTAGAGCTAGCACATTCCAGGATCAAGTCCTCAATTTGCAAACTGAACATAAGCATCCAGGGTCTTTACCAGGGCCACCAAAATTTATATTCCTGTGCCATTGGAAAGCCTTTTAGATACTGAAAGAAGTAGCCTGACTCAACTTGCTAAGAATCTGAATTAATGTCAGTGGGAACTGTGGAACACTGAGCACCACTGGAAATCAGCCTGCCTCGGATCATTTCTAATTACAGGCCATCGGATAGACAGCCTGTTTTTGAAAGAACTTTGCTATGCCATTCCGTTTCTTAATTAACGGTCATCAGAAAGAAAATATCATGTCCTCTGTCTGCTTCACAGTCTAAAATTAGCTCAATGCGTTAAACTTCAGCAAGTCATAGTGAACTACATGGCTGAATATATCATAAAACAAGAGTCTTCAGCATCCAATAGCAATCAAAGACATACACTTAGCTTTTCCCTTTACAACCTCTTCTAGCTGGGAATGAATGTTGTTGATAAGGTTACCTTCTGAGTTAATAAGCAAATACTAACACCAAATGTTGTTTAATAATGGCTGTTCTAAGAACTGAAGACTGTACTAAATTATATATGAAAGTGAAAATCAGATAGTTTGGGCAGCTGCAGTTTGATATTTGTGGTCCACAGCCCAGCCACACACACCTGTTGCATGGTGATAGGTTTAGTGGAAGAACCTGACCAAACAAGCCAGAGTCTGAAAAACCCTATTCCTTTCTCTAAGATCAGAGGAATTTTTACAGATCAATGTTATTTATCAAATGCTAGAGGTGTAGTCTGTAGTGCATCTATGCCTCAGCTGTACTTTCTGTGACTGGTACTACAGCTGGAAGTTGACCTGTACAGAGTGTTTTACTCTAGAATCAGTATGGGTGACTGGCAGTTAGTTACTGCAAGGCATAGATTACTCTCAGCCTTTGAATATTTTCCACAGGTTCTGACTTTAACTACTCATGCATAGGTAAGAGGTAGAGTGGCAATGTCAAATACATGGGTGAGACAGGTGAAGTAGGAGTTCTATGTAATGAATAAGACAATTTAATTTATGGACATACCTGAAAAGAGGTGGCACTTTATAGAAAAAAGACTTTTTTGGAAAAGAATAAGCTACGGTTAAATATTTCTAATACCTTTAATAGATTCAAGAGGGATGAATGGGAAGAGCAAAAAACTTTATGTTGGCATTGATGACGGAAGGCCTGAGGCGTCAAGTCTTCATTCATGCAGCTCTCTCCATTCCAATGAACAGTTCCCTTTAGTTCTTTGAGGTCAACTGACCATATGAGTCATATTGCCAGTGTTCATGAGTCTTGCTCATAAACAGTGAAAAGAGGCAGCCTCAGTCAGTGGGAGCTTACTAATAGAAGGGCAATTTTGACATGGATCACTTATTTTATTTTCCATGACACAAATTGCAACCACCAAACTACAGAATAATGCATTCTGATGAGTTAGGGATATCCTTATAAAGCTAGAGTGAGACAAATCACCCTACCTTCAATTATACCTGTGCAAATTCATCAAATCCAATGAGTTTGTGTAGGTCTAAGAGAGAGCGGAGTTTAGCAATGTGTGTGCAAATGTTACTACATTAAAACCTTCCTCTACTTTGCTGGGATCTGGAGAAATGCATTTTGCACTGATTAGGAGATTACTTTAAGGGGCATTTAATTGGAAGGGTAAGAAAACAACCAGCCCTCACGCTTGGATATGAGATATTTTACTAAATTACAGATATGAGTACTATTTGTTTTTTCTTTCATGTTTTTTTTTTTTCCCTTTCAGTGTCCTTTTGCTCCTTTATATTCAAGCACCTTAAGGAAGAGCTATCTTTTCTTGTGCATGTGATTAGCATCAGCACAGGGGAGATCCTGATTTTGACTGGTGTACTAGGGTATTGCAACAATATAAATAGAAATATGAATGACTAATTTAGTGGTTTAACATTGCACTGAAATGACACAAGACAGTCCTGAACTTTAGGTAGTGATTGACTGTGTTTGAGAAAGAAACAGGCCAGTAGTAGACTTCCTTAAAGGAAATGTCCCTTTAAAAGGCATCTCAGCCCCTCACTTCTTGCTTAACATTTCTTATAAATTCTTCCATTGTTTGTTGTATGTATTTTATATGTGGATGCTTCAGGGAAGTCACTGCTTTCCTGCTCTGCTTTTCAGTAGTTTGATTTTGACCCATACCAGCTTTGTCTATGCATTTACCTTTGTCTAACCCAGGAGAGTTATTTTAGAAGTTAGGATTTAATGTAGCTGTTTCCTCGGTAGTAGTGATATTTCCAAAAGCTCATACTATCCCCAGGTCTTTCTACTCCAGTAGCCGGCTTTTAGTATTGTACCTCTTGAGAATCAGTCTGAAATCATGATGTTTGTCATCTTTATTAGTACAAGTAAAAAGGACTTGAATTGTCCAAGGTTTTGTGGGTGACATTCGTTATGCCTAGTTGTAGCAACGTTTCCATCCCAAATCAATTGTTTAGAATTCCCCAGGGTCAGATGGAGAGAAATGGGTGATCATACAGTGTAACTGTGCTCATCTGAAAAAAGGTGTTCCCGAGGAAAGCTGATTTCTCTCTTCTGTAGCTTAAGGAAGGCTCAGATGACAAGCTCACATGCAGATGTCTTCTTACTAGATGGTAAATGCTGGGTCACAGAATCTGTCTCTGTATCCATATTTCTTTTACAGATATTTTGCATGTCTTATGTTGTGTGTGGTTTTCTCTGTCTACCAAGATTTGGGGCTGTTGCACAATTATAATAAGTAGTGATAACTCCGTATTCTGAACAGTAGCATGTGGCACATACAAGATTAAACTGGAAAGTAAATAGGTTAATTTTACAACAATTACCTTGTTATAGGGAAAAGTAAAGCATAGTATAACATATTTTTGATTAAAACTGAACCAAAGATTTGTCCAATTCAATCAACAAAATATGTATTAAATACATTTATTAAAATTACACACAACCAGAGTACTATATGAACTGCCTTATCTAATTATGACTAGTAGTCCAGCCAGTGCAACAACCTTCTCTCTCGGTGCTGAGATACTTAAATGAGAAAAAGTCAGCAAAACCCTTGTGGACAATTACAGCAAATGTACCCATCGTGAAATTCTTTCAATTTAATAGTTGGCTTAAGAATAAAACACCAGAGTTCAGATTCATTCCATATTAATTTTTTTTCTATGTTATGTAGCAAAGATGATCTTATTACCATTTAAATTTCTAATAAGTTTTTTAAATCTTACTAAGACCCTGGATCAGTGCTAGCTGGGACAATGAGTTTCACAGTTTCACAGGTTGAAAACAGGAAATATGCTGAAATAGGAAATGCCATTTAATCACTTCAAGGCTTCTATCTTTTCATTTGTGAAAATATTGGAGTAACTTGAAGTATATGAAGCTTGGGAGAGTCCTCATGTTTCTCAGTATTTGGATGAATAGTTACAGTAAGTGAGGCTGACAGTTAAACATGTGAAAAGCTGAAGAACTCTTACACAAGTTATTTCATGAAGGGAAATATATATGTCTCTGTACCAAGCCTCTGTTTAGCTTAGTAGCATGTCCAGACACCACTGAGCACAGCTGACAGACTTCCTCCCTATAAGCTGCCTGTTCCCATTCATTTCCAGGACGGGGTGTCTGACATGAGCCCTTATCACCATTGGGCTTGCATAACAGTGTATTTGTACATTAAGGCCTGTACATCCCTGAAGCACCTGACTGGGTATGCATATGGATATAATGGGAACAAACCACAGGATCCCCTGGGAGATGTGATATCCAGGAGTGGCTGCTGTTGCAAGAACAATTCATCCACTCTGCAGACTGTTCTGCCTGATCCCTAGCTCTCTCCCATGAAGCAGACCCCTGGGAATGGGTAGCAGTTTGCATGAATGATCCTTTGAGATGTGTGTCATACGTTTGTGTTGTGGGCATTGATGTTGAAAATGGTGGTAAGCAAAATAAAGCGGAAGGAGATTACTGTGAGATGTTGAAGGCAATTCAGTAATAAACTGCCATTCTTTCTCTACTAATCTCTGCTATACTTTTGAATAATAGTATAGTCAACATAGATTCTGCTTCTGTGCAAGTTATATGGAGCATATAGTTACGGCCAGAGCATGTTTATTCACTGTGTATTCACATGTACAGTTTCTTCACAGCATCAAAGCATGTTTTATCATACTACTATGATCACTTCAATGTAAATAACTCTCTCTCTTTTTTTTTTTTTTTTAGGTAACACGGTAGCAAAAAATAAACCTGTGGGTCATTACTGGAACAATGGCATGTGCAACCATGTTACTTCACTGTTACACAGAGACCCTTTTTTTGTGACAATGACATAGACTTAACTCTTTGAACTTGCAAAATTAGTGCGCAAAAAGGACAATACTTCTATGTTCAACTGTGATTGTAGTTCTTGAACCTAGATTTTGCTATACAGAATGATACATGTTTAATTTCACAAAGAAAAGCAATGAGATTTGTTTCTTCCTGAAATGCACATTGGATTCCAGGTTCTGACACCTGGCAACAGTTCTTGAAAATACACAGCTGGACTTCTGTGGTGCGTCAGGGATAAGACTTTCTTTATGATGCTAAGAACTGTAAAATTGCTTTAAATGATTTTATATCATTGAAGTAAGCTAGGGGGTCATAGAAAGATAATGATTATGTTACAACCAGTATGGATTTGTTTGAAGTACTTCTCACTTTACAATACAATCTAGTAATATAAAGCTGATCCTGATGCTAAGTGGGTCAATGGAATAGTGTTAGTAAATGATGTCAGTGTATTTTCAACTGTGATTTAGTAAATCAAGATTGAATGAAGATGAAAGGATGGCACTTATAAATTAGTAATAATAATTGTAAGGCATATTTTGTTTATATCTGTGCAATTATATTTATTTCATAGATAGTTCTAGGTATTTTAGCTTTTACATTCATAAGTGATGGCAGGGAAGCATAAAGAAGAGACAAAATTTGAAAGTAGACATAGTTTTTCTTGTTCTAAAATAAATCCATTCTCTAGGGGAATAGCAAAGTATACATATTCCTTGCCTCTTTGAATCTAGATATGGAAAAGAATTTAGCCATTAGCTAGAAATATTCATTGAGATGCCTCAAAAAAAGAGAGCATGCTTATATTGCATAAGGAAGGCTTGCTGGAAGAGGGGGTAATTTGTTTGGATTTTCATAGCTTTAGTTATATCCTAATAGGTAACATACTTAAAATTCGTGAGCAGAATCCTAGATAAAAACGAACCTTCAGTTTCAATTAGTTCTTGTTTAGAATGATTATAATAATTAAATGTCCAGTTCCTTGACAGACTGAATTTCTAAGTGGTTACACTTTGTGACACATAATTGTTCCATATTATTGTACATATGTTTCATACTGTTTTTCTTATTTTCCTGTTACAGTTTTTTGTCATTAGGCTTCATAAATAGCAGAGGTGAAGCCATAGCCAGTCTGTTCCCACTTCCATCATTTTTTGACTTAAGATGCATTGAAACAAACTAATATGCAATGATGCAGATAGATATCATGCAGATGAACTGCTGCTAACCCAGCTACTGAATTCATTGTTATGCTTCATGTAAATATGAGGGTAAAAATATACAACCAATTTTTATATACCAAAAATGCCAAAAATATTGAGTGTGTGTTGTACTAATTTAGGTCTTTGTGCACAAGCTTTCTAGTTTATGGGAAAGATACCGTCAGCAATGTGAAGCTATTCAGAGTAATAATTGTTAGTTTTTGATTTGCTGGAGTGAGTGGGAGTATTCATCCAGTTAATTTCATTGAAGTCAGTGGTGGGAAGGTCTGGCCTGTGTTTTGTTTTTGATTTCTCTGGTTTAGTTCATTTTCAATTATGTATTTGATTACAGCTGGGATCGTAGTGGTCATTGTACTTGGTGATAAGTAAACAAGAAATTTTCTGCTCTGTATTTGGACAGCTGAACAGTTATTCTACCTAATAGACTCGGCTTGCCCTAATTAACTCTACATTCCCAGTATTTTTCCATTGTTTTGATTTTCTAATTAAATTTTAAAATTACCTTAAATATGTCTACCATTTCTGTGCATACGTATTCAACAGTATCATCAGTGAAGTTCATTTTTGTTTATTGTTTGTATAAGGCTGATTGACAACCGGTATCTATTTATTTATTTTGGTATGAACTGTACAAAGGCATAGTAAAACATCTTTTCTGAGATGTTCTAATATAGACTGACAAAAAAGAAAAAGGATTTTAGAGAAAAACTATCCCTTTTTTTTTTTTTTTTTTTTTTTTGAAAATAAGTACAAAGAAAATAAGCTATTTTGCCAGTGGTCACATGCTAGATTTGTGGCAGAATTGAGAACTGAGGCAAAAT
Organism: Rhea pennata; assembly: GCF_028389875.1. Classification (NCBI taxonomy): domain Eukaryota; kingdom Metazoa; phylum Chordata; class Aves; order Rheiformes; family Rheidae; genus Rhea; species Rhea pennata. Next base: position 6,502,424 of record NC_084674.1, read on the forward strand.
TTCTTATATCTAATTAAGTTTTTCCCTTGAGTAGCATAAAAGTGGTACAGTATGTTACATGCCTTGCAGTAGCCATCTGGAAGGTACATTTGCAGTGTCAATTAGGAGGGGAGAAAGTTTGACATAAGTTTGATAACACAGGATTATGAAATACAGCCCAAATGAATGACTTGCCTTCCTAGAGCCTCAGGCCTTGACAATGCTTTTATATTTCTAAAGCAGCTATGTTTCAGAGGATCTCCAGTTGATTTACAGCCTTCCTGACTTACTGCACAAATGCTGTAATACATGCCTGTCTCTGTTTGGAGGTTTGCCACTTCTTCCAATGCTGTTGTCTGGCATCTGACATCAGTATTGTTGTTCTATTGAGCCATCGCAAAACTGAGGGCTCTGCCAGCAGCTCTGTTAGTAGAAGAGATCAACATTCTGGATTCTTGGTGTGTTCTGTATGTAAACGGCTTAGTTCATGCATATCTACTTGCTCTAGAAGAGCAGTATTCATAAGCAGCATACTGGCAATCTCTTAGAAACCTCAGCTTCCCATTGCTAAGCCTCTCTGGGGCTAAAACTCCTGGGTCATCGTGTCCAGGTTTTTGTTAGGACAGGAGCTACCTCCTTGTAGAATTAGATCCATAGGGTGAACTCTGTCTTAAGATCACAAGGTTTTGCCATACTATTTCTAACATAAGATTGTAGCAGGCACTAACTGTTCAGATGAAAGATTATTCTGATTTCAAGACTGAGCTGATTCATGTCCTGATCGTACCTCTCTATTACTTCTTAACTTTGTTATTTTTTCCCCTCATTAGTATGGCCCTGATGTATTTATAGAGAATAGTCTTCCCTCACTCAGCTGACATTTCAGTAGGCAAAAAATAACCATGGCCTCTTCATCTCTCTTTTTCTTCATTTATCTGTGTAGCCCTCTTTGCATCCATTGCAGCTTAGGTGAATCTTTTTTTGAACAAGGATTGCAATAATTATGTGCTTCACTTGACATATACTGTTGCCAGGTTTCTACAGTATCTTTAGCACTTTCCCATCTCTTCTGGAAATGCTTCATTTTCTACAGCCTATGTTGCTTTTGCCTTTTTCATAACTGCCTCATGCTAACAACTGCTAGCAAATGCTAACAAGTCGGCCAGCATTTGACTAATATTCTAGGCTGGCTTCTTTTCAGCTTGTGCACTCCTTGCTTATAGCATATGTTCTTACTAATCCTACCTCAGAGCGTATCCTTGAAGTTTGCACTGCTAAATGTCATCCACTGTTACTATCCCAGTCTGAGATCATGAGATTCTGCTTCTCCTCTGTGCTGATATTTTCTGTGTGCCTCTTTGCAAGACGAAGAATGAAAGACCCTAGGACTGTCAAATGAGGAACTCCACTTCAAACTCCAGTCTAATTCTTTTAAAACAGAAATTGCCATTGTTCAGTCTTTAACCAGTTCCTTACCATTGTCCTTATCTTCTCCAATTAGATGAGGAATTCTCTGTGGTATTAAAATAAATGTAGATCAAACTAGATTCATTGCATTTTCTTTATCTGAAAAATAATCTTAATAGAAATCCCTGCATGGTTTTCTTTGCATCCTACAACTCTGTTAAATCCCTGGTAGATTTTATTCCATTTTTTAATTTACCTCTAAGTCTGTTATCTTCCAGGATTTGTATTAGAATTGGTTCCTAAATAGTGAATAAAATTCTTACATTTGCTGTATTTTTTTTTCAAATGGTTAGTGCATAACAAACCTACAATAATAGAAAATTTCTTTGAAGAAACTTTGAAGTTTGCTTGCAGACTGAGCAGACCCCGAGTTAAGAGAGCAGTTAAGACTTCTGTCATAACAATAGATAATTCTGTATTTATTTAAATATAGGCGATCCTGTAAGAAACTTTTAGGTATTTAGGATAAATGAATGCCTATAAACTGTGGTAATCTCATTTAAAGGACTGTCTTTCACAGCACAGTGTCCCCAAGCACTGAATTGGGCAATAATTCTGGACAGACTGAGAATGGATCTGCTTACTTTGGACTACAGTGGTTATGTTGAGCCTCTCTGAATTCATGAGGATGTTTTTTCAGGGATTTTCACTGCATAGAGGTGAAACTCCTGTACCTAAAAATGTAGTAGGTATTGACTTCCTCTCCAGTTATGTTAGTATTTAGTTCATCAGCTAGAACCCTTTGAAAAAATAGAATTCTCTAGACAATGACAGATGTTGAGATTTTGCAAAACGACAACTTTACCTTGATGACTAACCAGCACATTTTCCCCCTTTTTGTCTTTTGCTTGTTAAATAGATTTTTTTAAAGCCTAGACAGTATTTTCAGTTTGTAATTTAAACTCTAGAACCCTGCATGTGTATGTACCAGCTACCACTTTTTAGGCATTTCAGTGGAAATTCACAAAAGTAATAGTTTAGAATTAACACCATGTACCAACCTTCAGGAGACCTTTTGCTTTTTATAAATCACCATAGCTTTATTATTGTTAGGAGGACAAACTCACCCACAAGGAGAAATTAATATTACTGTTAGAATACTTCAGGGCCCATTCTACCCTGCTATGTGTGTGTGTGACATTCCCATTAATACTAGCAGAAATTATATGCACTCAAAAGAAGAACAGCTTTGGTAGCATAGATAAAAAGATTGTTCATTACAGTCATTTGCACAAAATGATAGTCAGTGAAATTTTGCCAGAGAAATCACTACAAGGTACACTGAGCCCTGAGGCTCAGCCCTGTGAAATGTCACTACTGCATTTACTCAGCCCAGGATGAGTCCTGGAAGTGAATGTGGCTTTCTGGGCCTTTGAAATGTAATGTATTAGAGCCCTGTGAAAGGTGCAAACATGAGTGAGACTGTGTGGAAAGTCTTCAGTTCCTACCTCCCTCTTCTTGCCCATCCCACAGAAGGAGAATTGAGTACAGTTTTGCACTCCTTCCTAGAACTGAAGTTCAGAGACTCATAAACCTCTTTAGCCAATGTAAGTTTTTCATTTTGGAAGATATCTAAAGGCATGATCAGACCAAAAGTGATTAAGCAATACATCTTAACAAGATGTATTCAGCTGAAATGCAGCTAATATATATGCTTATGGTGTATAGTGATATGAAATAAAGTCAACTAGCTTAACCTACTATGAAGGCTGCAGTTGGTAGGCAGTAACTTTTTAAAATACATTGACTCTCTCATTCATAGTTGTCTGTCGCAGCCCTAAAGTGTACTGTATCTACCAAGTAGTAGCTTATTTAGGAACTTCGGATGATCTAGCGCTAGAAGTGCTTCTACATTCAGGGTATAAAAGGGTTTTTATCTTAGTAAGGGAAATTTTGCAGAACTGTCCCTTTCTGCTTAGATCTTGGTCCTTGGCTGTTGAAGACTTTTCAACAGAGGAATAGAAACACAAATGTTGTGTCCATTCACTGGAATTCTGTTTCATTCCATGTCAATGTATATTGGTATGAAATTGCACAGATTCTTAAGGGCATTTATATATAAACTCACGTACTGTAGGAATCTGATATCCCTTCTACTTTTTAATATATGCACTAGGTGAAGGTTTGGTAATCTCACTAATACAGCTTTTGGCTATATAGTCCTTATAAGTGTTCTCTATAGTTTAAGGTTGTGGATGGATGTACTTTCTTTATATCATTTTTTTTTCTTTAAACCATCAGGAATATTTTTGATATAAGCGCTTTCTAGTCAGAAAACTTCTTCCTGAAGTAAAGGAAACTTATCTCAGTAAAGGGAAAGTTTTATTCTGACATGAAAAGAAAGCTGAGAGAGACCAGCTTCATCCTACTGTAGAAATGATCTCTACATGGAGCCAGAAAGTAAAAAAGTAGAATTGGTAAGATAACTTTATCTCAAGATAGTCAATATTTTTTGTGTAGAGATACCTTAATAGGCTTTTCAAGGACAGTTGATTACATGTAGTTTTCATAAGCCTAAGACTGAAGAGAACCACAATAACTGGAAAAATAATTATCTTGCATCTTATAAGAGCATCTACAATGCCATCCATCAACAACTGTGAGAAAGATGAGGATTATTGCAACAGTGGCGAAGTAACCAAAAACAAAATATACAAATGGGTACAGAATCTGTTTGTCTGCTCTGTAGTACTATAAGATCCACCCAGGTTCAAGCACTGAATGATTTTCCAATTTACAGAAACAAGATTTTTTTTCTTAACCACATTTCTCAACATATATGGCCAATTGCTTAAAATTCACCAGTACAAGTGATTTACAAACAAAACAAGTCAGTTAGTTGCTTACAATTTAAATTAAGTGACCCTCAAAGTAATCTATTACAGTGGTAAAATCAATGTAAAATGCATTTCTCTAAGTCTCTACAATATAAAATTGGTGCTTTATGAAAAAACATTGACATTCACAGGACTAAACTCAGCCCTCACTTGAATTCATACAAATCTGCTAGAGTCAATGTGTTTGCACAGGTCCGAATGAATGCACAATAATATTCTGAAACCTGTCTTTTGAAGATGTGCCTTCAGATAGTGTGATGCATTAGGAAAGTTTTGAAGAATATTGCAGGAGCAGAGGAATTGTGCTGCTCCTTCCAACACTACTTACACAGTTTTTGGAAAGTAATGGAAAACTGCCTCAATCTACTTTGGACCATTCCTGTCACAGTTTGTGGATTAGGCCCTACCTGTATAGAGAGCATGGGTCTGACCATGGTTAGCAATGAGCTGATGACTTGCTGGCATTAATTAGCAGACATTTATTTGACAGAGAATTTGAAAATTGTAACATGAAAGTGCTGAACATCTACATAGATGTCTTAGGCCTGCAAAGAGATAGTGCTGAGGGTACTCTGCACCCTTAGCATATCAGATTGACAAGTGTGCATGTGGAGGAACAGAGCTTTCTTTTTGCATAATGCTATATCCCTTAACATTTTCTCCATAGATATGCTACAAATTCATTCCAATTTTATGACAGTAGTAAAATACAAACAGTTGCAAATGGGATGTGAATTCTTGCATCAAGGTCTTAAAAGAACATTTTTTGTCACTTAAAGTAAAGCAGACAAGTTAGCATATCCCACAGGGCACTAATGAGCCACCTGATAACGCTGAATGTACACCTGACCTCTTGACATATGAGGCAAAGATGACAGATGTACTGTCAAAATACAAATCTATCAACTTCATCATGTTAATCTACTCACAGATGCTTTACAGTACAGATCTGAGGGGAAACAAACATTTTAACTTACAGAGTAACCTTGTAAACAGGAACCTTTTACAAAAGACTTGCTTAATAATTTATGAATTGTAACAGTATCACGAGGAAAGGATACTTAGCATTGATTTTTGGCAGTGAATGAGAGCCAACCCAGTCTTCCAGTTTCCACAGTAATAATACACTTGCTAATGTAATGTTGAGATGTATTGATATTCATAGGATATTTCCATAAAATCATGTCTCATCTTTCATGTTATTCATTCCATGCTTTTCATCTCTTTCCCAAATGTGTTGTGTTGTTTCCTTAAGTGCACAGACTTTTATTCCACAGGTGGGAAACATCTTGGAGTCATTTCAGGATGATGATTGCTCTTTAAGTAGGATTACAAAGAGTTTTGTACTTAGAGCAAGATTTTTTTTTCTATGCATGTAAATAATATGATATGACCTCTCCAAATGATAGCAGTTACACTGTGTGAAGAGAGTTAATTTTCCAAGATGTGACAAGCAGACAAGCATGGTTTTTAATTAGATTAGGAGGAATCATATCAAAAAAGGGACTACTTTTTGTGAAGCACATGAATATTCTCCTAGCAAAACCTTTTTTCATGACTTAAAATTAAGCATAACAGTGTAAACATTCTGGGGTGGTGCTGAAGTTTATACACGAGGAAGAATTTTGGGCTGTTTATAATATCTTTCATGACTCTCTTTACAGACCTGCATTTGTGATACGGTATTTGGTCTCTAATGAATGTCTCAATATTTTTGCTTTCATTTTAGAAAGGTTCTATCCAAAAATATTTGCAGAGAAACTCTCAAAATGTGTGTTGAGTTTAACTGTGATTGTCACTGTTGTGTCTTTCTTCCCTTTTGCCCTGGCCCTTTCTCCATTTACTTACCCACCACTGGCCCTTTCCACTGTAACAGGTTGTCCTCCATGAAGGTCATGAAAAGCATAAAGAGCATTTTTCACCCTGGGGCCATTTCCTGATAAGTAGTGGTGAAGTATGGAGATAGGTGAATGGGGGGGGAGGGGCAGTGACTGCTGAGAAATAGGTTCTTCGTGGGTTTAGTGCAGCGACTGTGACCCCCAGTGCATCAAGGCAAGCCCAACACTTTGAGCATCAGTCTGGTCACTTCTCCTTTCCCAAGCTATCACCTGCCAAGCTCCATCCACTTGGAACATCACTTGTTGACGAGAGGAGAGGAGAGAAGGGCAGAAGTGTTTGGAAGAGCAGGGGGCAAAGGAGAAGTTGCAGAAATTGATGGGTTTGAACTGAGTGAGAATGCAAAGCTATAACTGCGAGTCTTGGCTCAGGAAAGAGGCCTGACCACATCAAAACTATCTGTCCACCACATCAAAAGCAGGCTCAACTGGTGAGCTATGGTATGAGAAGTTCAGGCTGTCTTTGACAACCTACCTTTGGAAAAGGCCCTAATGGTCATGAATTAGGAAGGTTGGTTGGGCAGTGTGGGATGCTTCTGAACTGTGTTGTGTTGACATTATTTTATGAATGAAATCTTGGTTTATTCATTCAAGAATCCCATTGGAATTCTGCAGTCATTGTTTGTAAAAGGAGTGGGGCTTTTCAATACAATCTGAGACCTTTGTAAGTGCCTCTGAAGAGGTTTTAGTTAATAGCTCTGACGAGGCTAATTCAGTCTGTCAAACCAAATCAGACTTTGCTTCTCTTTTAGAGAGATGTTCATTTGTAGACTTATGGTTTAATGGACTTATGGCTATTTTAGAGATGCTATAGTCTGTTGAATTGCTGCAGGTGCATTGATGGGATAGACCCTATGGGCCTATTCCAATCCATTTATGTCCACTGTGTCAAAAATATTTCGAGGCAGTTATGTTCATGGGTCATTAATCTGGTGATCCATGGGTATTTAGAATTACATTCTGTCAGACAAACTCTGAAACTGAGGCAGGAAGATTATCTATACTCTCCAACAAGCTTTTCCCCTTAGGAGAGTCTCAGTTCAAGGACTGCTTTGGAGATTCCAGAGGTTTTTCATAAGAAATGTCAACCCTGATGTACAGGACATCCCTGAGCCATCCAAAGATGTTCTCCATGTTGGATAAGTAGCCAAATAAGCCTCTTAAATGGTAAACTAAATTCTTCCCTATTTTAACTTTTTCCCACCATAGCACAGTACATTCTGGAGTATGATCCATTATATCCTCAGATCCAGGAAAAAATCATGTTTAATGAAAAACACAATCCATTTTCTGTGGCTTTTTTTTAACCTCTCAAGTTCATGAATTTCCTGATCTGTATTATAGATAAATTCTTTATTAAATTTAATCTTTATAATAAACTACCTGTAGAAAACTAGCCCCCCGAAACACTCAATTGCAATGTATAACCAGTGAAGAGCTAATTTATAGTAAACCACTCTCCCCCATAACAACAAGATGAGCTGCTTCCCAAATTCTGATCTGCAACATATAATTTCTACCTTAATGGTTCTTAGCTGGTTTCAGGAGTTGGAACAGTGGAGGAGATGAACACAGATTTGGTTGTGCGGTTAATCAGAGTCCTTTTAAGGCATGTTACTTACGTTACAACTTTTTGAGAATGACAAGATGTTCAAATAAGTGAAGGTAGGTAGTCTTTTAAATACAATGGTCTTGGTGTGCACGTTTATTACATAGAACTTCTGCATGAATGTTGGAGATGGTAGGTTTTCAATCAATATTTAGAACAACTGAATCTCTCTCTGCTTTATTGCTTGTCACCAAGGATTAAGGAACCTGAGCTGTCTTCATTCTGTTCCTAAAGCACAAGTCTGAGAGATAAGCTAGACTATAAAATGGGAGTAGTGTAGCCAGACTGTCTACTGCTCCATTCTGCCTTGCAATAAGTAGGTAACGTTAGATTTAAGAAGTCTCACTAACTTTATTAGATATTGACCATGTGAAACTACCGTGAGGTATTATGGGATATACGATGGAGGACTCAGCTGGGTGATAAAAATTATGTCCATGCTCAGTCCACCCACAGTGTATTTCCTCCTTTCCTTTCTTATATCCCATCTGTATGATATTAATGTGAGTATGGGCTCTAACTCGTGTTCAGAAGACAATGGAGAGATATTCCTTAAAGCCTCCAGCACTGCTGTTGCATGGAAGGGGTGTTGGGTAAGAGCGTTCCAAAGCATCCTTCCAAAATAGCATCTCTAGTTCTTCAAGAACATTTGCAATATTGTGGAGTGGAGGACAGCTCTTCATAACATTGTAACAACACTCAGTTCTTGCAGACAGGTGCTGCAGGATAAAGCATTGTTACCTGTAAAGCATTGGCTTAAGTTTTGTCAACTGCTCCACAGCTGCAACCAGATGCCGTACTGACACAACATAGCTATCCTGAGAGGATATAGGAAGAAGCTGTTATGTTGCTGATACTGTTCTCATTTATCTGTGACTGTAGAGATTGCATCAAATCACTGCATCGCTAAAAGGATTTCCTTTTATGAAACTGAAAAGGCTTTTATATTCTACTGTTGCAATGTGGGTGGCACAGCATAACTTGCATTATCACTTCCGCTGTTAGCCCTGCTCTAGTGTCTCCTGGGGGGCTGTATTCTGGCTCTGTAGTAAATGGGTGCTGAAGGCAGACAAACTGGCATGTAATGGTGAGCACAATGTCAGAAGAGAGACAGGTGGAGATTTACCAGTGAAATAGTGATATACCATTGACTTTTATCAATCTCCAGCATTGGCTTATCTATCTGGATGCTGCATAGGGATAAAGAGTATCCCATATATATGCCTGTACTTTGTTCATCTGCATGGCAGGGAAATACTGAATGCTCAATCTTGTTTCTGTTTCTTTCTCTCCTCCCAACTCCTGCGATTGTCTAAATTAGCTTTATCTTCAGTGGTAAACTGAAGTAGTGTTAACGGAAGTCAAAATGTAATATATTGTTATATATTCTGAGCTGTCACAACCCTTTTATTTTCATTTCTTTGCTAAGTACAATGTGTTAGATATGCAGAAGTATTGCTTTAAAACATATTAGTGAAAATCTGAAATTCCCTTTTTTTTCGGTTTAGTAGGCCAACATGAGCTTTTCTTACTTTGTTTTTTGTTGTTGAAGCCCAAGGAGACTCTCTTCTATGCCCCTACAGATGGCTCTTCAGATCTTAATAAATCCTCAAAGTTGAGTTAATGTCTTATGTATATTAGTCACATGTGAATTTAATCACCATTATGAGAGCCTACTATGGGTCATGGTCGCAAAAACCATTTCCCTCGGAAATATTTGCCCTCAGCTGCAGTATAATATGTTAATAGAATTGCTTTAAAGCAGGATAGCAGCCCTATTAACACTTGTCACTCCTCTGTGTATTTTCAGTATGTCTTTCTCTTCTATTGTATACCATTAGAATGGAAATGTCTTGGATGCAGAAAATAGTCTGGTATATACTGGCAGCTGTGAGTGATGAACTGACAAGTGATTCATTCCAAAGGATTCATCTAATGCTCCAAAAACAGTTGTTTCTGAGACATACTCGGACTGGCACAGGGTCCAACTCTGCATCCCTTCTGCTGAGAATGTGGACGTGAAGAGATCTCTTTTGCCGGCTGATACTTGATGCTTGTAAGAGCTGCACATGCCAATAATGGTCTATAGTGGGCTTTTCTCAGTTAAAATGACCCCCGGAAGCAGAAAATGAAGCAGAAGTGTGATTATGCAACTCCTCAAACCTATAGAGGAGTGTGCAGATGCTTCTGTGTCTGTGTCTCAACTCTGCTCTGAGGACAGAGACATCTGCCACAGCAGTCCTTGGATCCACCCATGCAATGTGGAACTGCTTCATCTGGTTGGAGTGAGAGTGTCCTTCCTACACCTATACCAAGTGGCAAAGGCATACAGTGAAGAGCTTTGGATAGAATTCCTTCAGGTGGAAAATAATTGACCGCTACGTCCCACATCCTATGAGAGGTATAAGCAATGAGCAGTACAGGTAACAGTGACGTAAACAAAGAACAAAATTTTAAAATCAGTGGGCTGTATGATGATTAAACTCAGAAATACTGTGTTTTTTTAACACAGCCTCAGCAATCTTCCTTCATAAAACACTCTATTCATTGCATTAAATTCAAAGCAATTATAGAAAATATGTGACTATTCTTCAATATGTATTTTGCATTGCTTTATTTATGCAACTAATTTGTTGGCCTAAAACATTATCTGATGACATCTGGAATTGAAAAAAAATACATTGTCTGGGGCTAAGGAACTCTGCCTGTCTTTGAAGCAGCTGTTAAACTGTTTGGTTTCATGCAGACATCCTGATCATGGTTGGCATCATCGTAGTGCTTTGAATTCCATCCTAACTCCAAAGGTTGATAATGCTCAAGTCAAATGTGACCTAATGCAAACCTCTCATAGCTTGGAAAAAGCTCACAGTATTTCAGCCACAGCAGGTTCATCCTGTAATGCTTTGTTTAAAAACTCCTGCCAACCCCCCACCCCCAGCATGTGATGGCATCTCACACAGATTAAACCTGACATACTATGAAATCACTACAACCTTTACTTTATTCCTAATTAAAGGAAAGGGTGTCCAAAAAGGATGAAGTACCTGTAAACAGAAATGTGTGTCAGGTAGGCAGAAATTATTGTGTTGTGTTTGGCAATGACTAGGCCTGAAGTTTACAAGATGGGGAAGGTGCTTGACTTACTGTTCTTGCTGTGTGTGTGTTTAAATTAAATCGTAGGCTTTCTGTGAAAGGTGACTGACATTGTTTAATTAAAAGCCTCTCTTCTATTCTACCTGGACTTCTAATTCCAGTGCAATGTGTGGGCACACGGTGCTTTGTCTTCTCAGGGTATAATTAGACTTGGTAATGCAGCTGTCCTGTTTACAGTGTAAATCCCCCTAATGATAAATGGAGTAGACTTACGGAGAAACCCTGACGGTACTTCAGACAGGGAGAGTGGATGATCTTTGCAAATAGCTAGTGGGTAGAAAGTAAATCCTTATCTGCTAATAAGCCTCTGATTGCTGGGTGTTTTATATCATGGAAGATTAGAAGACTTGACTTTGCTTGTATTAGTCCTGGCTGCAGAGCTAGAGCATGAACAGGGAGCAAATGGTTTGTTTATGGGCAAGATTCTGACCTTGCTTTTCAGGAGTCTCTTTGAAAGCTTGTGCTATGTCAGAAACTTTTCAGGGGTATTGATGACAAAAAGGTTTTAGAAATTCACAAGAGATGCAGGAAAGCAGCCTTAGCTATCTGTATTTTGAAAACACCCATTTTCCTGAATCAGATGTGAGGCCCTGCTAAGTGCTCTGTAGCCAGATAGCAGGAGACCTCTGTGTCTCAATGAACTTACAGCATCAGGAGAGGCAGTAGATCAAGGCTGGGAATGAGGATGTGTTATTACCCTTGTTCACAGGAGTGGATCTGGGACATTAAAGGAATGAGATACAGATGGATCAGAATTTTGCTAAAGCTTTTAAACTGAGCTTATTTCTCAATAGCATGAGAGATCATGAGTCTGTGAAGCAACTGTGGCCTTGGTTCCTGAGGAGAACAGAGTACATTGACTACGCTCACTGACTTCTGGTGAGGCAGAATGGGGGCCAACAAGGAGAGAGAGGTCATTTCAGCTGTCGAATTTTAGATATCAAAGACTGCTCAGTGAGGAAGAGATGAGGAACATACGGCGTGATGGGAAGAGGTGACAGTGGTACAGAAGTGCAAGAAATATAATGAGAAGCAAGTTATTGTTAGAGTACAGACTTAGGAAATGTTGTGGGAGAGGGCAGGAACTGGTGAGAGTGTGTGTGGAAAGGAGAAATCAAATCATGTACAAATGGGAGCTGTGAAAAGGGACAAGCTTTGGGAGAGAAATCTGGATGGTGAGGTTAGCTTCCATATGCATGTATATTTACTTGTGGTATAAGTCAGCCTCGAAGCCACTGGAATTATGAAATGAATTAGATCACTATTTTGAAAGGCAGGTGATCTAACAGCAAGCACTCTTCAGTGACTTTTTGCCAATATTTCACAATTACGTACAATTATAATGGAATAAGGTTAAACAGAAAAGTCCCTCTTTTTTTTGTAATGAAAGTAACCTCAAAGTGTTAGAGGGATGGAAATACATATAGAGTTGTAAATGAACCAGTCAACAACAACAACAACAACAACAACAACAACAAAAAGGAAAATTGCACTGCAAGTAAAACCATGCTCCACTTTCAGGTATGGGATGGTAATAAATTGAACACAGAGCATTATAGAGACAGTGTCAGATATAAAATATACTAATCTTGTCAGAGAGTATACTAACGTTCCCAGATTTATGATCAGGTGCACTTAAGTGCTGGTCTTCTCATTAATCTTGATTTACAAACAGTAGCCTTCAGAACAAGAGGTCAGCAAAGAAAAGAAGAATCATAGATGTGTCACTTGGATAACTCACCTTCTCCAGCTACGCTCTAACTTTCAATGACATCTTTCTATCTTTAACTACTGAAAGATCTTTAATTTTGTCTGCAGAAGGACAGAATATGATGAATGTGAGGGGTTGTCTATGCCATTTTTATCATGGCATAGATGATAAACAACTGATGCCATGAACATCGGGAACAGCAATGTAATCCCTGCTATCATTGGCAGGACTTGATGCTGAGAAAGAGCAAGAGAGGGATGTTCTAGAAGGAGGGAAAAATAGGAAGAGAATGTCTGAGGCCAGTCACCTCCAGTGAAAGCAGTTTTGTGGGAAAAAACACAGTTCCTGAAGATGCTGAATTTTGAAGTTCCTCCTTGTCACTTTGAGCTGCAAAATTCTCACAGAGATTCCCGTAATTTGTTGACTATTCAAAATACACCAAGTCTGATATTTCATTAGTTTTTGAATCACTGTGGTGCTGGCTATGGTGCTATCCATGCATCTGGTTCTATTCTTCTTGATGTACAAAATAAGTTAAAGGAGTAAAGGCAGATCTTAGGATTCTTGGAATAATTTTGGAGATTCCACTGTAGTATTTTCCTGGCAGGTTTATGCTCTCTATACCTTCACTAAGAGGAGAGTCAGCTTGGTCCACACAGTAAAAACTGACCGGATACAAACCAGAAGCCATGCAAGCACATTCAGCAGGTAAGTGCTGCTGAGGAACAGGGTGTACTACCTTGAGGTCAATTCCAGGCTAGCATTAATATGCAGCTTCTGATTTGGACCTGACCAGTGTCTGAACAGTTTGGTACAAAAGCAGTATAAGATCATGCCCAACTGCAAAAGGCTATCCCTTTGTGACTCCCAAAAATGTGGGGAGCTGGAAATCAACCTTCTTTTGATGCAAATAAACCTAGTAGTCCCAAAAGTCAACAGTGGAGACAAATCAGTCTTCCTACATACCCAGTATACTCGGGAGGATAATGTCACCCTGGACACTCGTCTAGGTGGTTGAGATGAGGAGGGCATAAATAACAGGATTCCCAATTTTATTTGCAGTTTATAAGGGGAATAAAAGAAATGTTCACATAAGGAAGCTACCTAACATATGTGAGAAGGTAGTTATATACCAAATGACAATGCCTTTTTAACTTCCTCTCTGATATGCTGTGTGGTCAGAAGAAGCCATCAAGGATGGATTGAAACACAGGCTAAATAGTGCTCAACACAGTCTTTTGCTTTTCCTTACTTTCTGTAAGGGTATTAAACTATCAGAGTATCCATATTTTGTGGGCAGCGTTGAGTCTCTAATGAAGTTCTTAGAGCCTCTTGCAGTTCTCCATAAAGGTAGTAGAAGCTTTACTTGTGACAGTTTATGCGGTGAGGAAGTTGGGAAGAGATTTGAAATAAATGGGTTGTCTGAATTGTGAGTTTGACCTGTGGTGCTAAATCCATCTCAGAGAGATTATGCATAAAGTGTGCTAGAATCTAGATCTAACATGAGCTCCACTAGAAACCTATTTCACAGCCGTTGATAAAGAGAAGGTTTTTTTGTTCACAGCTCTCCTAGATGTTGTCTCAAAGTAACTAGCTGCCATGGGAATTTGCAGATGAAAATTCAGTCTTTGATGTAGCTGGATTTTGAGACATTCAATGCTTTGAAAAATAGGACCAGGGCCTTAACCTGGCATCAGATGCTGACTGGGAGCTATGGGAAAGGCTTGAGCACAAACCAGATATGCCCTTGGCAACCTGAACCATAGAAAACGTACTTGTTTCCCATTCCCTGCCAGCTGGAGCTAGCATATATTTCCCTCACTGAGCTTCAAAACACATTGAGTTATTATAATCCAGCCCAGAGGTGACAAATTTATGGATTACTGATGCCACCTAAGTGGCCAGACTTAGCAAGGTGTCAGACCCAAGGCACAGCTTTGACAAATGCAGGCAGTGTGTTTTTCCACAGAGGGGAAGATGATGTTTCCATGAGCTGTTTAAAGAAATCTTTCTTCTCAACCTGCATTTTGGGTATGCTGGGATTCATTCACTTCAGCCTTGCTTGGATTCAGTTCAAACCATCTGCTCCTCTCCAAGAGCTAATTTCCTGGAGGTGTTCTGGCATGCTGTTAGTGTCAGTGGTTGTATCCGTGGAGAACGAGAATCCTGACTGTCATCTGCAGACTGTTGGCAGCCAAGCCTGCAGCACCTCTCTGTCTCTCCCAATCATCTTGCATAATTAACGAAGAGAAGGAAGGATTATGTGAATGCCTATGGGCTGTTCAAGTGAGGGAGGGCAGAGCCTGTCTCCACTTTCAGATCTACTGGACAGCAGTGATAGGAACTATGCTAAGGCTGGACAGTCTACTTTGTTACATATGGGTGTTAATGGTTCTTGGATCTTGTATCAAAGGTTGCAAACTCGTTCAGCAGGGTAAGTATGGTGGTGGCCATGAAGACATCTTTGGGTGTCAGCAGAGCTGCTTGTGTTGTGTTATGGGCTATATCCTTTCTGTCAGGTATCCAGGATGTTGGCCCACGTGATTTTGTTAGTGGATAGCATGGAAGGTGGTAAAAAGAGAATGAGTACAAGAATCTTCAAGGTTAAGGATTAGTTTTTGAAGAGCCTGAAGAAGCTACTCATAGTTGAAAGAGGTACTCTGAAGACTTGCCTTTTTGAACAGGTATTGTTTATTTTTGTTTATAATAGGGTATTTTTATTCTTCACTGACTTTTACAAGACAAGAAAGTCATCAATCTCTTTCATGAATAAGGATTCTAATTTTTATTTTATTTTTTTAGAACTTCTAATGATCTGGCACATGTAATGGGCTGAACTCGACTGTAGCAGAGAAACATAAAATTCATTTTGGTCATAGGTGGATTTTTTTTTCCTAGAATAGCCATATATCTATGTGAAAGAAAACTGAAAGTTGTCTACAGCTATTATGTGTTTTTGCTGACTTACAGACACATAAAATGTCTTTGACTAAGACAAGTTGAGGCTTCTTTGCAGGGCAAATTTGTTCCAAACATTCTCACCTGTGGTGGTATATAGTTTAACCTCTGATCTCTGTTTACATTAGTTGTAATTATTCCAATAGTATTTTATTTGTGATGTTTCTGGTATACAAGATGTCTGATCTTACACTGAAAATATGAAGCAAAATATATTTATGTTGTAAGTCCAGATGCTGACATGATTTTCAACACAGAGATGAGCTGAGATACTTTCAAACAACTGCAGGTCTCTATGTGAAGTTTCACATAGTGGAAGCCGATTGATCTGTAATATCTTTGAGAGAGTCAAAAGACTGTCTGGAGGAGAATATGCTGTTGGTCATCTTCTTTTCCAGCTTGTTATCCCTTTTGTTTATTATTTATTTATTTATTTATTTATTTATTTTTAATTCTACTGATTCAATGTGGGGATACTTTCTGCGACTGAATCTGGAGAAGAACAGCTAATCTCTCCTCTTCATCTTTCTAGTACCTACTAAAATATATGCAGGGTTGTGAATTAAGACTTGTTTAGGAGAAGAAGGAAGGGGGAAAAGTGCTATTTCTTGTAGAGTAGAAAGTAACACTGAACCACATCTCAATTATGTAGTCAAGATTAAATACGACATCCAAACTGAAATCCTAGCTAGTTTGACTGGTTTTATTGGCATTTGGTTTTGTAGTCAGCTGTTAAAGCATTAGATTTTTTCCCCCCTTCTCTTTTGTTTAATGGTGTTGCAGAATGAGCAACTGGCTGCAGAACTGATTCAACATATGGTGTATTTGGAGATATCTTCTCTGTAGATTTAAAAGGTCTCGGGCAACAGTATTCTAGAAACTTCATCCTTCTGGTTTTCAGTTCCTGAGCCCTGGAGGATCTGGCCAGTCTCATCCCTACTTTGCTCTATATTAGGAGATTTGCATTATTCCTTAACTGGTCAACTGGTTAATGAACTGAAGTATACTTCAAAGTGTTGGAAGCTTTTTTAAGGTGGCAGAGCCAAATGCCCCAAGACTTTCCTCCCGCTGATGTCATGGAGGCCAGAGCTGTGATTTGGAAGGACATGACTATCTGTGGTTAGCAAAAAATTTATTCAGTGAAGCACCATCCCACACGAGAGTAGCAGGTGTTCATGGTAACTACAAATGCACCATCTTTGGTGCTTAGACCCATCAGTGCTTCTGTGTGTGTTGCGAGAGACTCATGATAAAATGCAATAACCTATTTTCACGTTGCTACTGTTCTTTTAAATATGTAAAGGATAAATTAACACACATAATGAAAAGCAGAATGAGTTTTATCTCTGACAACCTCTGCACAGAATGTTTCTTTGTTTTGTCATATTGGAAACATATCAACTTGTTTTGTTCACAATTTTCTCCATAGGACATTTTCTAACTTCTTGTTCATTTTTCATTGTATAGTTTGGAATCTTTTTCAGACTGGAAGAGTCCATATGAATTCACTCCATAGAATGCAAGGACTAAACCATGCAAATAAGAAAAAATCATGTCTAAATATGAGTGCAGCAGGATTCACTCCTGGAAATTCTCAGAATAGGTTAAACAAGTTCTTTCAGGAATAGTTTAAGTAGAGATGGTCTTCTGTTGGGATTGGGGGAATAGTCTGGGTAATCTTTTTTAGTCCCCTTGTGGCTCTGTCTTCTGTATTTTGTAATTTACTGCTTTAATTTATTTCCAAATAAGGAAGGATTGTATCTATATAAAAAGCTGAGTATGTTAAAGCTTACTTAGTTAGAGCAGCATGAAGGCAAGATAAAAAGAAATAACTCTAGTGCCAGAGGTTTCTTATGAGGTTCAGACCTGGGCTAAGCTCAATATGGAGACAGAGCAATGGGACGCAAAGCCTGAGCTGGGTTTATAGACACAGTTATATGATAGTAGGTTTGCCTCTCAAGGTCAGCCTATAAAAGTGTATGTGTATAGTGGCATTGTAGAGGAATAAGCTATAGGACTATAAAATGTACAGCAGACGGGGCAGATGTCAGGTGGATTATTACTTTGACAGACTCATGAGACCAAAGCACAGGTGCAGTCTTACTGCATCCAATAAAATAAATGCTGACTGCTAATGAGGGTCCCCAAATTGTAAAACTGCTAATACTCCAAGGAGACCACTCCTTCTTGCTACCTTCCAATGCTAAGAATAGACTAAGACACCCCTGAAGGATGGATAACTCTGCTAATCCAGAAGCTATGTGCTCTTTCTATCCTTGTGAAGCTGTGTAATTTCTACTGGAGCTACATAATCCCTTGTATGAGTGAGCATACATTATATAATATTGGAAAATGCTGAGGTTAATGTCAATACCGTGGCAGTCTTGGTGATTCTTAATCATCAGTGAAAAAGAGAGTGGTGGGAAATCCAGTGTTCCCTGGGCAAAAATTGGAGCAAGGTGAGGAGAAGATACAGTAGGTTTTCTATTTGTTTGTTATTTCCCCTATTAGTAGGGGAAAATAAGTGAGTGTAAAGAAGTCTCATTAACAGCTTTTGCACCTGAAAATGGACTGGAGGAAGAAAAGTTTTGTTCCTAATTCGAGTGCCCAGTGAATGTGTTATCTTTTGATTGTGTTCCTAAGCAAGTTGTTCCTCCCCCATGAAGCAAATGGCTGTTTGTTAAACAGAAAATATTACACTGAAAGATGGCTTTATTTTCTTTAATAATTCTTAGGTTTTACTGGCAGTGAAGGCACTGTGTACCTTGCTGCCTAATTTGATGGAATGAGCTTTGCAAAAACAGATTAAAATATTTTTCTTTCACCTAAGGAAGGGATAATTAGCTTGGAATAGAGCAGACAGGAACAAGTCAGAAATGCTGCTCTTTCAGGCACTGCCTAAGGTCTGGAGTCATAAATTAGGATGCTCTATTTGCGGTGGATGGGGCATTACATACATTGTGCTCAGAATTGCATTTTTCCTTGATTTTTCCCTTCAAATGCTCTTTGAAACTGTTCCTGCTGTTTGCAGGACTATTCTGGACTCAAAGACACTGTGTTGTCTCCAAATGAGTTCACAGAGAAAAAGGCACCTCTCCCTTTCTGCAGCAACACAAGATTTGCCTTCCCTGAATTTGAAATTAAAAAATAGGCCCTTTTTTGTGCCTAATGAAGTTATTTATTCAGAGCAAAAATTAGTTATTTAAGCTTCTGTATGTTGAAGGCTATCTCTTTTCTATATATCAAATATCTCTTCTACACAGATATGACAGATCATTTGGCTACCAAATATATAATAAAAATGTAAAATATAATCATGCTTAGCAAATTCACTGCAGTTACCATAGCTATGAATTGCAGACTACACTGGGAGTCCTGGTGGACCTCTGAACCGTGAACCTCTGGACTTACAGGTGAATCTTGCATGTTTTGGTCCCCCTCAAGTTCTTGTTCTGTGAGATCAGAGAATTCTCCATTTCTGTCCTCTGCCCTCCTCCTCCTGCATCTGGAGTAGTCCCTGCTCTCCTTTGAGGCACTGATCTCAAAAGGCTGTTGCTGAATTGAGATTTCTGTTTTTGTGTTGTGAGAGGGTGGATGATCCCTCATTTCCATATTTTTACTGATTACAGGTGTTTGCTTCTATAAATTGTCCTAAGTGGATGGTGTTGTGAGCAATTGTTTTCTGAAGAAAGGTGTGTCCACAGAGATGCCCCCAGAGAAAGGTTCTGATGACAAAAGTGCTAAGTCCAATATAGAAGGAAAAAAAACCCTTCTCGTTTTATATTATAACAGAGGAGGAAAGCGAACAAGAGACTCTAGGGCTGCCTTATCCTATTGTATTTAAAGTTCTGAAATAGACCTCTTTAAATGCCAGGAAGAAAAAATAACCTCTGTTATGTCACAGTCTGCCAGGCATGGGACACTGTGCTTGATAGAAGTTCCTCTGTTATTAAGTCACTTGCAAGTAAATTTGATGTCTTGGCTCCCTGGTGAGGGTCCTGGAGGAAAACGAAGCGGTTGGAAGGGTCTTTACGAAATCTTGCGGAAAACACAGTGGGGCTGTTTCAAAGTGAAAGTCCCTATAGCCTTTGGAAGAACTCTCAAATAAATGATTCAAAAGCAAATTTCAAAGATGATCAAAGACAGGAGATCTTCAAACATTGGGAGAAGATGGAGGAGAATCCTTGTAATGTAGTCCCTGTAATGTCAGTCTCGTGAATGGAAAATTTCCCTCCTGGACCTAGAACAGAGAGGTCCTGTGTCTGAGACATCCTGTGCTATGGAGTTCAGCTCAAGCTGTGCCCATTTCTCTTTCAGTTTTGGATGTCGTGTGTCAGTGCCAGGTAAATCAGCCAGGATGGTGATCATCATGCTTTTGCAGAAACCTACAGACCCTGCATTTGAAAACAGCAGCAACAGTGAATGTGCCCCTAGCACTGGTTGTTTCTACAGCCAAGACTCACCTTACTTTTGGATACTTCCAAAAATGTTAATTTAATTTGAAATATAGGATACTTTCTGTCCCAAAACTAGAGATCTATATTTATAAAATTAAATCATTTAGGCTTAGTAACATAAAAACATGCCCTTTAGGTAGAGGTTCATTAGAAGAATGGAAGCCATGTTGTTCTTCATGGAGTTTTTTGTTTTGTGTTACTGATGGAAAATAGACAAATTTTCATTGAAATAGTGGGGAGATGCTGATAAAAGGGGTTCATGCTGAGGAAAGCTGGGTTATATCTGGTGGAAATGAAAGAGATGTAGGTTGAAAGGCAGGCAGGGTGGTTGCAGCAACTGCAGTTTGTTAGTTGTGCTCATGAGCTGCTAGAAAGCAATAATGTGGCAGCTCTTAGTTACCTTCTGAATACCAGTCCTAGCAGTAAGTGTCCAAGCTCTGTGCTAGATAACATAGAAAGTCACTGATAACCTCTGTATACAAGATTTTTCGCAAGTATCTGCGCCTTCCCGTATTATGCCTTGCTTGTCTATCTTTTATGATAGCACTTCTATGGTGGCCAAACCCTCGAAAAAGAATGGAGACTATGGAAACAGGCTAACTTTGTACCATTTCCAATTCCAATTTGTGCCTCATTTCAATGACAAAGATTGTATTAGAAGCTGAGCAGCTCATAAATTCTGAAAGTTATAGCTGTAGGCGGTTCATGAAGGGGAAATTGGGACCGGGTAGGATTTGAAATTTGCATATTCACCCCACCCACTACTATTTAATTTACATTTGATTTGCATACATCATCATTAAATAATATACATGTGGTACTTCTAAGGGGTGGGGATTCTATCAGTTTATCTATGATTTATATCATTTTTGCTTTAAGTGTAATTTTATGGAGTAGTTTGCAGAGCATACAGTGCAAGCTTAAATTTAATTTTACAAAAATGATCAAATAACACTTATCAACCATAAATATCCAATTCTCTCTGAAAATAAATGTTGTGCTCATAAAGATGCTAGATTAACAGCACTGCAGGCTGAAGTCTGCTGTTCGTCAGCTTAGAAATCACAGTACAATACAGACAATTACAGATTTCCCCACACATTGCAGTAGTAATGGCATCTGCCCTGAACCAAGCAGGTATTCGGGACTCGTGTCTGTACAATGATGAGTGACACCTGCTCTGTTAGGAATCCTGAGTTTGTATGGTAGTTTAAGGTGTGTTCCTTCCTTGCTAGCTGTACTTTAATGATCTTTCCAGGCTGCACATAGGAGCAGAGTAATGGTACCTGTCCATCCCAGGATGGCAGATGACTGTAATGTGGCTCTTAGATCACTGATGCTAGGGTCTCATGTGGGAAGAGAGAGGTGACAGATATTTCAAGATGTTTTTCACATCTTTTTTTTCTTTTTTTTTTAAATGAGAACGTATGATGAATTCAAATGTAGAAAGTAAAATACCCTACTATTGTTTGCTTTGTGCCTGCCCTGATGTCTCAGAAATTGTAACATCCTTTTTAAAAATTGTTTCTTAATTGTTCTTTAGCACAAAAACAAGTTCTGCAAAGGCATTTCTGCCTCTTTAATATGCAAGTAGGTGCACAAACAGTTTCCAAAAGCACTGGAGCAGAGAGGTGCTATGCTCCTGTCATTACATTTCCCTTGACTGGGAGGACTTGGAAATTCCACTGAGCCTTCCCCAGAAAAAGCCATTTTGGTGCTTTCCTCTATAAGGACCTTGGCCCACAGGCTTCTTTGCATCTTAAGGCATCAAAACACCTTTTAACCCGACGTACGTCTTTGACCATGCATTAAAACCCTCGGAGTACTAGGTAGTGCCATCTCTTCCTCCTCTGCACGCACTCAGAAATCTCATGTTGTAATGAAAAGGAGTAAAGGCAGCTCTTTTCTGGCAGCACAGCAATAAATCTCAGCGCTAGAGAATATTTCTATACAGCAAAGCAAGGAGATCTTTATGCATCTCTTCAGGGACAGCAGCCTACAACTGTACACTGCTCTCAGCTCCTACTGGTTGTAAAAATGAGCATCTGTCCATTGCTGTGTGCTGTGCTACCTGTAGGCTGCCAGGCCAGACAACTGCAAAGATTCGTTGAATGATCTCTCAGCTAACAAATAATAGCATGTCACTCTAGAATATCTGAGCTTAAATTGGTTTGAGTCACTAAGAAATGCTCTTGCTTTCACTCTAGCCTCCCTATACTAATAATAACGCAGTTCTGAACGTGCAGATGGCTATAGCGGTAAGTCTTTGATGAGTGCATGTGAAGTCACCTCTTAACCTGGCCAGCCTTTGCCTGCATGATGTATGTCAAGAAGGCCTGCTCCACTTTGATCAACTTTGGTGCATTTGGGAGTGTATCTATAATCATCTGCTTTTGCCAGCATCTCAGTGCTTCAGTAAGGCTTCAGGAATTGTTGGGTGATGTCTCACCTCTTTCTTTCAAATCTCAGACATTTGAACAAACACTATCTGGAAGAGAAATTGAAGGTGTTTACTCCTGCTAAACAGCTTGCAGATATTACAATACACAAAACGGGCCAAAAGTAGCTTTGTATACTTGAGATCCAAGAGTGTTTTTTAGAACTTTACCAATTTTTTGTTGCTTTCTAGCATTCAAGAGGAATTTCTTCTAAAGTCCTAAGTATTAATTTGCCCCTGGTGGGATATTGCCTTCTGATCCTTCTAAGAGCCCTCTAGCTTTGCGGCTTCATTTCTGTGCTCATGTGTAGCATCAAAAATAGCGTGCTTACTGTTCTCCTTTGTCTAAGTTACTCAGATGGCCTATAGCTCCTCTTTACAAGTTACAAATGGGTGTTAGTCTTCTCTCAGCTTCCTTTTTCTTGATAGGGAAATAGGTATGCTCCTGTAAGCTCAGAACGAGCCCTTGAAGTCTGTCTCCTGGTGATATGGGTTTGCACTTGAATGGCTTTTGTTAAATTCAAGACATGACTGATCAAAGATGTGGAAGTATCCGAGTGTGAGTTTGTCTGGCAAACTGCTGAGCAGCATTTCTGAATAAACCTTAGTGACTTAGGAACCCAATAGCATCTTTGAAGATCTGAGCCCTCAGAAAAGACCATGTGAAATATACTGAAAACAATGGCACAGCAATTCCTTGAATACATCACCCTATGCTTTTTTACTTCGCTACAAAAGGCAAGGCCAAGGCTGCCTGTGAGGCCAGATGATGTGCTAGGCAGGCAGAGAGCCAGGTGCCCAGCCTCTGCCTCCTTCTGCCTAACCCCCTGGCTGCCGCCTGTGCTGGAGAGACTGAGCGATGGAGATGGATGCTGGGGAGTGCTGTGTGCTTGCAAGTAGCTTGAGGTTTCCATCAGAAACATGCAGGCTCAATGGCTGTGTCCTGAGGGGGGATTTTCAGAAGTGGGTTAAAATTTATTGCTAGGACATTGCGAAAAAGTTCGCCTCCTTTCCCTGTTCCTTTGGGTTACGTTATGAGAGGACTAAAATTGGAGGATGGGCTAGTATGTCTTCTCTAATAGTCCTGGTCTGGCAGCTCTCATAGGTGCCACTTGCTGCTGCTGGTGATTCTGAGCTTGCTCAGGCTGCAGAGTGTTGCTACACCCTTAAAATCCCCCTGTTTACCTGCAAGCGTCCTTGGTGTCGTCACCTGATGTGCTTGTGCACCCACAGCGATGGAGTTAAGTTGCTTTCTGTCTGTCTACACCTGTCTTTTCACGTGATTGAGACTGCGGTTGCGTATGCCTGTGAGTGTGTGTGAGGCTTAGAAAGCAATCTGAAAGCAAGCCAGTCACTTGGTGTTTGTAAGGCAACAGAGATGTGCAATAAACAAGTACCCTTCCAAAGTTTGAATAAAATCAAGAAAGACACCAGGTCAAGCAGGAGACACATTCAGAGAAAGGGGATATGGGAAAGAAATCCATAAATATGCAATGAAAGAAGTGGGAAAACGCATTCAGATTACAACTCTGGCTTTAATGTATGCAAATGTAATAGTTTCCTCCCCTACTAAGGAATCATGTATTACATACATTACATGATGTACTACTGTGTAGCAACATAGTTTATGACTCCTAGGAGAAGAAAATCATAATTCACAGCCATTAACAAAAATAATAGTGCTTTCACCCAGAGGAGCTTTCCTTAGAAAGCCTATACAGATTCTATCTAACCTAATTTAAGCAATGTCATGAGTTGGAACAGATCGCTATCAAGTCTGTCATGCTTGTCATAACATGGCACTTGAATAGAAGACATCCCTTCCCAGGAGAAATTTCTGCTACGGAACTGTATTATTTAATGGAGTTTAAGATTCTTTTTAAGTTTCAGAGCTTGTTTATCTGAAAATTGTTCCAGTAAAAAGCAACCATTAGCCAGGTTTCATTTAAAGAGAAATGAGTTTCCGTGTACATGATTATAGGCTGCTATTCTTCAAAGTTATAATTAACCAGTGGCTGCAAAGGGGCAAGTCACTGCAGAGGAACAGAGCACATATCAGATGGTTTGCACCTGGCAAATATTTTCTCAGGGAAGAGGATTTCTGGAGCCTGTGAATGGATGTAGGTATTTATGTAAAGAGACATTCCCCCATGACAGTCACCTGTCTCTGTCACAGCTTCCCTGATCTCTCTTCCATTTCATGCAAGCAGCTAATTAACTTTACAGCTTTTGGTACGTAACTACGCAGGTAGCCTAAGAAGGAAGTGAAAGACTTGATGGTTTTGCCCAATAAAAATACATACTATTAAGTGGCATTTTAGGTGAATATATTTACTCACACCCTTGGGTGGTTACAGGCTCAGACCTGCAACTACTTATTTGACTTTGGATTTAAAGTAGCAACAATGACTGTCACAAAATTTAGAAGTTCAAATTAGTTACCTTTGCATGAGACCAAGCGCTGCTCCCATTGCCAGGAATTTTCATATGCCATTTGTTCATTTATTTTTGGAGTGCCTTGCATGGGTGATATAAGAGCCAGATTGTGGGCGCACTGCTCTGCACCATGTTTGATTCATTAGAAGCACGTGTGGGCTGTCCTCATTTATTGTGGCTGCTCAGGAGCCTCCTGTTTGCAGAAACTTTGGCAGCTTGTCATAGCATGTAAAGATCTGCTCATCTCTCTGGATAGCACAGTTTATGCATAATGCAATAAATAGAGATGGGGAAAATTGCATTACTTACATGACGCTGATCTCAGAATATGTAAAGCAGTAGTTAAACTAATGCCTTTCTGTCAAACTCTCAAAACAGTTAATCATATTTTTTGGTTATTTTCCTCAATTTCCTCATTCTTATTTGTTTGTTTTTACAAAATATTTGGATTTTACTTCTCTCTGTTAAGGAGGAGTTTCTCTTTTCAGATCAGGAGGTGTCAGGAAATACCCTAAAAAAACCATAATGAAAGCAAGGCTGACAGGGGTATTTTCAGAACTGGAAATGGGGTCGAGGAGAAATCTTCCTTATTCCTTTCTTGCCCTCCATCTATTTGCAAACTTATGTGAATGGACCACACACAGTGGCCCTCAAAAACCTGAGTGTTCTGCTAACTCTGACAATATGTTCAAAGGAACCTCTGCCCTGTCTTTTGACAATGCCGTACCGCTGATTAAAATCCAGCTGAAGTCAACAAAAAGGCTTTCAGTAAAGTCAATGGGCTTTGTCTCAGATGCTAAAGGCATTATGATCTCTCTCTGACTGATCCTCTTGATACCAGTTCTTTCATCAAAACCTCTGATGGAAAAAGAGAGCAAATCCGGTCCCTGCTGGCTAAAATAGCAGCTAAACAGAGAGTTTTGACAGAGCTAAACAAGGGCTATGGAAAAATCAGAGTTTTCCAGCACAGAGGAATGGTAAACATGTACTACTCAAAACTCCCTTGTTCTTCAAAGTGTCCTGCACACCCTGATGTCCTCAAAACAGCATCTTTTGTAGCAAGGAATCATGGTAAAACAGAAAGAGTTTGGTTTGCTTCTTGACTGGACTGTGGTAGGACTCTGAGGAGCACCACAGTGAGCACAGAGCTTTCTTTTGGGCAGCTCTGGAGAGAGTGTGGTGCCATGCTATGATCTGGGGACAGCGCTGTGATGGGGGGGGACATTGATTTGTGGGGCAGTAGAGAGAGATGTGAGGACATCAACCTGAGTGTCAGGATGGAAGAGGTGAAGAAAGATAGCTTGCAAGTGGCAAGGAAGCTGAGTTCCTAGGCAGAAAGGAAGAAATATTTAATGAATATTCAAGACAAAAAAAAAAAATGACAGGAATAATTAGAGATGCTCTTACTTCCAGCTCTGGCATTTTGCAACCAAAAAAGCTGTAGCAGAGACAATATGCATCCTGACTTTTTTTCCTATTTTAACTGCAAATTCTCAATTCACAGATTCAGTCAAGCTGGTGATAGATACAAGGGCATAAAGCCCAGCTAGAAATTTTAAGCAGCTTCTAACTTAAACAAGAACAGAGAGCTAAACAAATCCCTCTCAATTCAATCAAATACCTCTTCCCAGCCAGCAAGAGTAACAGGCTTTGGGTGTTAGATGGCTGGCCTGAGTGGATTAATAACTTGCTTTATATTATCAGCTGAGTTCCATCTAGAAATAAATCCTGTCTGATCTCTGTGAACATGACACAAGATTATTCAAGCAAGTGCGGAGGCTGAGATTTTTGTGTTGCAACTGTGCAGTGAACAAGGGCCATGGAGGCAAGCAATGGAGAGGGGGCTGTAGCAGGAGGGGCCCAGCATTAGTTCAGGGTTGAGGGACAAGGACTCTGGGTGGAAAGGTACTTGCTGCTCCGGACTTGAACCGAGAAAGTGAGGCTGCAGAGGCAAAGCACAAGCTGTACCCCGAGAGCAAACTGCCCTGTGGTAGCAGAGAGCCACTTAATTGCCGCTTGCCTTTAGCCCCGGTGTGTCCAGGGTAAGTTTACTGTGGAGAGGAGTAAATCATGCATATTTTTCCCATCATGCGATCCCAGATTGCCTCACCATGAATTAAAACGCTTCCTGTGCTTATAGCCTTGGTTAGTGAAGCCTGGGGATATGGGGCAAAAACCTTCACTCAGCTTGTTTGGGTTTCGCCTCCAGGATGGGGAGAAATGTGGTGACCAAGTGCAGAAAAGCTGGTGTGGGAAAGGTGAGAGGGAATTTCTCAAAGTGAAGTGGTTGTATCCCATTCCTTTCTGATTAAAGCCACAGGCTCAACCTGTTCTGCCAATTTCCATGATTCCTCCCATGGGAAATGCTGCACAGTGCTTTAATTAGCAATAGAAAGACATCTGAAGAAGCTTGAGGCTTCTTACTCCTTACCCCGTGCTTTACTTGTCCACTGCATGCACTGCACTTAGCCTTTCTTTCTTGGTCTATTTCTGGAGTTTCTTATGATTTCTCCTGTTTTGAAACAAAGAAATATAAAATGAAACCGTAAAAGCATTGGTTGAAGAAATGCATTTGAGTTTTCAGCTGATTTTTTATATTAACTTTATTTATACTGTAGTGTCATCTAATTCTAGATGTTATGCTCTATGTGACCCCAATACGGAGTCTGTTTAGAGCCTGCATTGCAGGTAGACTGAGCCTGTGCTGATCCTGTGGCTGTACCTGGGATTTTGGAGCGTGCGTAAAACACTCACTCAGCATTGGCAACAGGAATTAATGTGCTGGGCGTCAAACTGGAACTGTACAAAACAGCTTGTTTCCAGACAGTGACGGAACGGAGGTGAAGGACTGCCCTTTGCCTGCAAAACATTTTAAAATAAAAATTTTTAACCTCTTCTCTCCATATTCAAATCAGTGTGAGACAAAATACATTGAAATATGTATTTTTTCCTTTTTCCTGAAACTAAAAAATATCATTCTTTTTTCCACATTGAAGCACTTTCACCTCCCACAGCTATGAGCTGCTCTCTTGTTTGAAAGTGCTTTTGCAGCCATCAGTTAAGTTAAAATGTCAGTGGTTTTTGATGTCATATGTGTCCTCTGGAGGATGACCGTGTTTATTTTTAACTTGTCTCTCACCTCGGTTCCCTTCATCTTGTTGGAGCGGCTCAGTGTAGCCCTCCAGTGGAAGCAAGTTGAAAACTCTGCCTCTTGGTTTTTCACCCGATCTTGCGTGATGGTGTTTTTGCCTGCCAAGGCTGTTGCCTCCAAACCCGTGCCTCCTTGGGCAGGTCTCAAAGCTAAACGCCAAGCCGGTGGTGCGCTGATCTAGCTTCCTCCCTCCTGATGAAAGCAAGGGGGAGTAAAAGGTCTTCGAAATGAGGGTGAAAGCAGGAGTGATCGTGGGTAATGTTGTGAGACTGTGAGAAAGAAGGTGGAAAGGGAGGGTCCTGAAGATGGGCAAGATAAAAATGGAAATGAAAAATAAATGGGTGACTCGGCTCAGCTCCATGGCATTCGCACTAGTGAGAACACTGCTGGACGTGTGCAGGTTACGGTAAGCACTTAGCCAACACTGGACAAGGGCTGGGGGTCCTTCACCAAGGAGAAAACACAGCCTGAGGAGAAAGAAATTGGTGCAAATGGTACAAGTAAACAAAGCTCAGTAAGCTCTCTCTAGAATGGTCATCCTTAGATTGGCAAAACCTCAAGCTTCCCTAAATTTGTCCAGCGACCCTGATCAGGATTACACAGATGTTTGGTTTTCCCTTTCTTTCCTTTTTTCTTTTTTTCCATCTGGAAAAATACCATTTTCTCTCTGTCCAAATAGAATGGGTGATTTTTTTGTCTGTCTTTAAATTGGCCTCTTTGGGAACATACTCTGAGATGTTGATGTCTCCATTACAGGATAGACACCTTGCCAAAAAGAAGAAGAAGAGCAAAATGGTGGTTAATGGAATTAAAACCTCTGTTCAAAAGACATTATAACAAAATCGTACAGACAGAGAGCTCTCAGACTGTGCCTTGCCTTAGGGCCTCAGCTTCCTCAAGAATTCCTGAGCCCAATTAAACCCCTTGGGGGAAAATATATATATATATACACATATATACATATATATATATATATAAAACCACATGAGCCTATAAAAAAGCCCATAAGAATCTTTCTGTTGATTTCAATGGCCTTTCAATCCACAGTAGTAATACAACTATGTATTTGTAGCTGATTTGAGGATTTAGAGAATTTCTCTCTGAAAAACTCATGAAGACTGCTTGAGATTATAGCATTACTCTAGGTAGCTCTATTAAATTACAAACCTTGGTTTGATTGCAGTCCTAGTCTGCGAGTGCTGCAGTCTTTTTATTTCTGTCTTGGACTGAAAGTCCCAGAAATAGTGATGCAAGATTAATAATGGATCACACTGCTCCTGGAGGAAGACTTGTTTACTGCCCAAAGGAGCCAGGGGTTTGGGAAATGACAGGTCATTTTGAGGGAAAGGAGTTTAAAGGTCATGTAGTGAGGCTCATCACTTGTCCAAGGGAGCTGAAAGGTAACTAAATGTTTTGAGGATTATTTCTGACAGCAGAAAAGTGACGAGTCAGAGTATTGCAGTGGGAGGGGGAGAACCAGGAGATGATTTTGTAGAAGTCAGGGTGCAGAAGTGGTTGGCCTGTTAGTCCTCTAATAATCTCAAGGCAAGGATTGGGAAGGAAAAGGATCTGAGGAAAGGGATGTCTGTGTATATATTAAAAAACATGTAATGTCTATATTGTGTGTGTATATATACATATACACACACACACACACACATATAGCCTTAGAGATACCTATATCTGGTTGTTTTACAAAAAAAAAAAAAAAAAAAAAAAAAAAACTGCAAACAATCCAATCAATCTAATCTCTAGATCCAGATGGGCAAGACAATACAGATGCCATAGAACTATACTGTTTCAGACCAGCTTAAGGCCATAGTCAACACATTCTCTGCTGGTTGTTCATCCTTTACTTTAGACTTGCAATAGTACCATATTTTCAACGGTGCCACACACTTAAATCAGCGTTGCTTCCTGCAAGTACAAAGGTTTTGAAATATACACACACAAATGTAAGTATGTGCAATGCTAGTTAGGCAAAAGGAGAGGATGGTCTTTGGAAAGAAATTGTTTTCTGTTGCCGACCTGTTTCCTGAGAAGAACAAGTAGAAATTCCAGCTGTTTTCTTTGGAAGTCACAGCCTTTGTGACTTTGATCAGGTCAGATGGCAACTGAATTGCCCCTAGTCATGTTTTTCTTTTTGTTTGTTTGTTTTTTTTTTAATAAATACACCTGAGATTAAAGTATTATAAGGAAACACCAGCCAAAGGGACAATAGGCACATTTTCAGTATTTGCAGTTCAATGACTGTATGAGCAGGAAGATTAATGAACCATTGGAAAAAGGAAATAGGGAGCTATTTAGCCTCTCATCTTGTATCATTGAAACCAGCATGAGTTTTGTCGCTGACTTCCCTGAGCAGGGGCAGCTGCACTCTATTCAGGATACCTAAGAACTGCGCCTTATGACTGTGCCTTATCTAAAATGCAGAGTACGGTCTGAAACATCCCATATGCAACTGACCCTAATCAAACGAGCTGGAATACATAATACATTTTCAAGCTGGGGAGAAGGTAATGGAAAAAGATGCATTAACTCATATTTTGTGTCTGCTGTAAATTACACTCTGCTGGGGAGAAAGAATAAAAGAGATTAGTGGAACTACTGTGCTTGATGGTATGTGTGGGCAGATCTATGCTTGAAAGGTCTGTTCCTGAGCCATGAATTTTTAATAAATACTTTTCTGAGTACAGGATGGATAATAGCCAGTAGGAAAGGGTATGACGGTGCAATGGGAGGAGAGAGGATGAATTGTATATAGTGCCTTAAGAAGCAGTTGAACTCTTTGGCTGTATGATAGTGGTTGTAAGACTAGAGAGGAGGGCCTTCTGGGAAAAGAAGAAAAGCTCTGAGTTTCTAAGGTAGCATCTTCAGAGCACTAGTTATTGGGCACTGACATAACCTTGAGGATCTGGGCCAGGATATTGAGTTTGAGGGCAAAAACGAGCCTGAAGGCGAAGAGTTTGTACATTTGTAGTATCAATAGTTCTAACTTCACAATATAACATCAATACAACGCTTGACATTCAAGGAAGGTTGAAGTGTGACTGAAGCCAGGAATTCGAATGGAATGGTCAGAACTAGTCAGCATCTTTACAAAAAATGTTTTTTCTCATTTACTTTCCCAAGTTCAATTAGAGCTTTGAGCTATTTAGCTCTGTAACAGCACGGTGAAGATAACAGGTAATTGAACAGCATCTAAAAACTTGGAGCCAGTCCATGCTGGCCCAAGCCCATGAAAGGTAGTGGCATCTCATATAGTCCCACTGCTGTGCTGGGGGCGGGTAGCTGGTACTACAACAGCAGCATAGAAATGAACCCTGCTTGGATTTGTGTAAGATTGAAGCTGCATCCACGTTTCCTTTGGAAACCATGGTTTTATCCATCAATGAAAATATTAATAAGAGCTCTCTGGTATTAATGGCTCTGCCTTAGCTTTTGTAAAATAAACTCCAGAGGATGAAACCTTTGTAAGCTGGCTTGAGGAATCACTAGGCTCAAAGGATGCGCAGCAAACTCTGAATCACCGTTGCCCTGTTGTTCGGCAGGAAGGTTGCCTTGTCTGTCTTTCTGAGCCTTATTTTAAATAGATTTTATAAGAGAGAGCAGGATCCTGTGCCTTTTGCAATCTCACTAAATCAGATTTTGTTGTATTGCTGAATCCTGTTATGCAATTGCAGGCAAAATAAAACCAAACAAAAATAAACTTAAAATTGAAAGTTAAAAAAAAAAAAAAAAAAAGAAACCTTCAGAGATTTCACCTGCCTCCTTTGCTTACGATGCACACTTTGTGCTGTGAGAGGTAATTCCAGCACTCATGTCACTGGAGAAAGGATGGTTTATGGAAGGGAGATCTAGATTCAGAGTGGCTAACCTAGGTGCTAACTGATCATAGACATATAGGCTATACATTAAACCCAAATGACTAGAACAAATCTTGTTTTCTGCAAGGCTTTTTTTCCATTCTGCTGAGCACTTAATTTCCCTCCCTCTACCCCCATTAGCTGAGTTATGCTTCTCACCCTGAACTATATCAAAGTCAGTGTTTAGCACTGTGTATTTACTTTGGATTGCATGCAATTTGCAAATGATATACTATACATTTCTATACTTAATTTGTTCATTTCAGTGTATAATGCATCCATGAACTTTCTGAATTTTGAGCTGAAAATATGATAAGTGGGTTATATTATGCAGTGAAGGAGTTATAATACAAAAACACTTCGATATCATCAATTATGCACTAGCTTAATATGAAACGATATTAATACATGAATCAATACGGGAAGCAGTATAATAGGATTCTCATGAGAACATGAAGCTGATATTTATTAAAGATGTAAGTTTCTCGTTAAGAAGAAATACTTTGTTTTATTCATTTATTTGATAAGCAGCTCAACTACCCTGAATGGAATGATTTCATTGTAGATTCACAAGGAACTCTCACGTGTATTTCTCACAGAGTTCAGAAATTTAATAAGCAATATAGATGTCATCAGATTTCAACAATTGGCTTACGGTCAACAGCATAGTTTTCTTTGAGCAAAGAGGAACTTACAGGCTTTGGAAATGGCTCTTTTGACTGCCATACACTTATATATTAACTGGGCTCCACTGTTTGATGCAGACTGGTGAAGCTGGGTGAGATTCTGTCTAGTTTCCAACACAACATGGTCCGAACAGCACCCAGCATCATTGTTGTCAGATTGCTCTTGCAGTTTATTTCATCCCTATCCCAAACTGTTCCACTCAGTCCAGAATAGTTTTTTTAGAGCAGGTAAAAAATCAGCTGGAGAGGATTTGGAGGTAAGTGTCCTTGAAGGTGCATGTGGTGTATGGGTTGGGTGGTCAGGAGTCAGCTATGGTGTTTTGTGCTGAGAAAAGGATGTATCTCCTTTTCTACTTCAGTTTGGATAGGAGCCTAGATCAAACCTAAAACTGGATTTTAAACTTGAAGGAATATATAGTCTTAATTTCACATACTCATACCAACAAGTTAGCATCCCTGTAACACCAAAGCCCAGGTTAAAAGCACTTGATGGATAAGCATTACGGTCTGAGTTTCTCTGGGAGTCATGTAGTCGTGAGATAACTTTGCTTTTTTTTAATTCCTGTTCATCTTGGTTTAACCAATAATGGCAACAAGACTTAACACACCTTTAGGATGAATGGGAGTCATTGGATACTGTGTTTGTTCTCATCCATTTCATAGCTAATAACTTTCTGAGTGCTACCTTTAATAAGAGAGTGGTTTTTATTATTTGACAAACATTCGGATCCTGTGGTGGTTTACATGATGACACAACCACGTTGTACATGGGTCCCTGCCTGTAGCTGGCAACCCTTTTTGTTTCGCTTATCATTGCAAGGCTTTACAGGCACCTGATTAGCAAGAACTTGGATGTTTTAGAAAGAAACTTGACGCTTCCAAAGGAGCTAGGAGAAAATCTTGTAAGGCAACAGGGTGAAATGCTGCACGGAGAGCAATAGCAAGAAGAGCAAAGCTTTGGAAATCATGATGCCAGAAGAATTAGAGAGAGCTTCAGGTAAGCAGCATGTTGCAAAGATCTCTGAGTGCAGATTCAATTGAGAAGAGTGATTTACAGAACAACAGCAGGATAATACAAAGAAGAGCTTGTACAATACCTAATAGAAGGTAAAAAGAAAAAAAGACTGAAGACTATATAATGAAAGAGAGAGTAAGTGTGTCTGCATGCAAGAAAGAAAGAAGAATGGCGATCAATGTTAAGAACTGCACCCAGTTTGTCAGGAAAGTAATAGGATAGAGCAATAATGTCAACATGACGATGGAAGCATGGAAGAGCTGGTGGAAAGCCCATGGAAGTCAGAGGGAATTTCTTTTCTGCCTTCCCAAGGGTTTCATAGAAAGGAACATGCAGGGAATTCCTGCTGAAATTTGCTTAATATGGAACATAAATTAAATGATAATTCCCCTCTCCTACACACAAAAAAGCTCCCATGAACCTTAGATATATTGCAGTTGAAATATTGAAATAAGAGCCACATTAAAACTATTTTTGCAGAAGTACAAAGCAAGGACGTTGTTTGCGTTATCATTCATTTCCTTTCCCTGCACTGCCAGCTTCCAACCTAAAAAAAAACCTGAGGAATGCTGCAGCTCTGAAGTAGGTGTAACAGCTCAGCAGAAAACATCCTGCTCCTCCACAGACAGCCCAGAGGATGTCAGCCAGCTGCAGGGGGGCACCAGAGGACCTTTAGCTCAGGAGCTGAGCTGCCTGACTGTGTTGCCCAAACACGCCGACGTCGGCGGCAGAGTGGTGTGAACTGCGCCACTGGAGCCGCAAAGATACCGTCCTCAAGACAGTCCTCAAACGGACGGGAGGAGCAGCTGAGTCAGTAAGAAATCTCACTTGTTTGTGCAAGTTTGTGTCCAATTTCTCATCTCCAGCACGTCACAGTATGATAGATAAGCATCCAAACTGTAGAAAAATCTGAAACTGGGGAACACTCCTATCACTAATGAAGACACATTGTCACTGGGCTCGATTCAAAGACCTTTGAAGTTTGCGATTGGTTCCAGTGGGAACTAGAACAACCCTTTTTCTGAAGAAGTAGAGATATATTTTAAACCTTAATTGGGAACAGCCTCCACAAGGATTTTCCCTCTGAGGAGATGGCATTTTTGCAGATATAATTGTTTTGGAGGCATTAATTATTGCATGCAAGTTTCCCATGTGAATGATAGAGGGTTCCCCCCCCCCCCTTTTTTTTCTTTTTTTCCTCAGAGTGGAAGAACTATAACAGTCTTATGAAGGGCTAGTGGCTTTATCTGGCAGGCATTGGATGGGCTGCTGTTTTAACGTATATACACAGCAGTAGGAAGAAGTTTTGTACTGTTTGACTCAATATTTCTCTATTATTCTTTACCCTGCAGCACAGCACAGTTTGCAGCAATTGATTTACTTAGCTGGACAGTGAGATAAAAAATTACAAATACATCCAGTTGGAAGCTGTTCTTTTGCTGTGATTAGATGTAAACCAGCCACAACAAGAGCCAAGTCTTGCCTGCAGTCAGAGACCACAGATTTGGGGCTTTTTACATGTTAATTTTTACTGGACTGGAAATCATCATCCCAAAAAACCCTTCAAGTGATGTAGCATGATCAGTGCTTTCTACAGAATAATCACTTTTTTCCTCTCAATCAGGAAGACATTGCAGGGAGATGATGTGCAGGAGGGAGAGGCTGACTAAGATGGGAAAGAAGAAGGGACATAAATCTCGGACAGGGCAGAAGAAATGAGGCGAAACATAGCGGGAGGAAGATGGATCCCTGAAGAGAGGAGCCATCAGCTACAAATAGCTCAGTGGTCCTGCTTGCTGTTCCGAGCAGCTTGTGCAAACCAGAAGGCCTCTCCCCATCTCCGGCTGAGGAAGGCTGCCGCTGAGAGATTGCCTGAATAAGGGATGAGTCCAGGCTGATCATTAGCTAGCATAATCTAGCCCTCCTGGAAGAGTTACTGCAAGATGTGGCTGAGGCAGAAGACACTTGAAATGTAATAGCTTCAAACCATTCTGTAACTAATTTGTAACAAACTTTTCCTTCATCGTTTTGCTCTTTTCCTCTCAAGCCACTTCTTTGTGTCATCAAACCTTGGCAGAGATATTTGCACTGAATGGGAAGCTACTGTTCAGTAACCATACTTCCATCAACGTAATAAAGCAGTCCTACTGCAATGAATTTTAAAGTCTATTTTGGCTGCCTGGGAAATGACTTGAATCAAGTTTTTTTGCGATTAGCAGGACACTGTCTAAAAGTTATAGAGCATCTTAGGCAGAAATAGGCAATCATCTGTTTTTCAAGTTATTTTCCTAAAACATTTCATTTTATTTGCTCAGCAATTTAAGCATTCTATCTTAATAAAGACACTTCCACAGTCAGAGCAGGAAAATTTAGCTAGATTTTTCTTCAGAGCTGATAGCATTACCACGAATTACTCCATGGAAAAACGTATATTCATGAGTGGGTGGGTTGGCTGGTTTGTATTATCTGTACTATCTATTTAGTCAAATCAAACCTCATCCTGGGACCTCAGGAAATTCAGTTGCCTTTTTTTGCTAATGTAAGAATTGCAAAAAAACCCCATGATGTTGAATGCTATATTAGCATAGTTCTGAAAAGCTATCTATATCACATAGCATTATCAGACACAGAGCCGATGAGGTTGGGTTGATTGCCATACAATTCATTAAGCAAAATAGTTTTCATCTCAAAGCATTCAAACCTGACACATTCGTTTTAATGAAACCCTGAGATTTTTTAATGAAATTGCTTCGCAAAAATAGAATACCAATAATGAATCTTATAACATATTCAAGCACGTATCAATTAAAATCATCATTATAAAGGACAATTTTTCTTCAATTTTTCACAAGATGTTCAATTTTTAATCAGTCATTTCTGGAAAAGGAAGTATTTTCGGGAAAATAACTTTAAAAAGTTACAGCTACAAAGTTATATATGTCTTTGTACTATCCTTCTTCACAGAATGAAAATGTCAATTGTATCTCTTTTTTTTAAAGGAAGGGAAAAGAGTTGACCATTTAGCATAAATATAATGTTTTGATACCTGCTTCTTCTCTGGGTACATGCAGTATCTGAAGAACAATTTATTGAAAGACAAAATGTGTCCATCTGAACTCACACGACTTGTTGTGGGGATGAAGTACTCCAAGTGAAACACCTGGTTTTGTGGTAGATCAGCATCGAGCCTGAAAGACTTGCTGGGTGATTCCCTGGAAATACAACGTGGATAAAACAGAGGCTACTGCAAAATAAACTCCTCAAAACCACTGCAGTCTAAACTGAACTACGTACCGTGAGAGCCAGGTGTCCTCTGTGCATGAGAGAAACATAACCTGGCCGGGGACACTGCCTTTGGAGGAGACATGAAACATCACCTCCGTGAGACCATGCGGCAGCGTGCGTGCATGTTGCACCAACCCGCAGTACTTTGTTTTTGACATGATGTTAAAACTTTATGCTCAAAAATTCAGTTTTTGAGACCTCTTCGATCCCATTCACAGATGACAAAGAAGAAAAAATCTTGTTACTTTCCTAAGGACACAAATTCTAAATTAATACTGAGTTTTACTGAATATCAGAAGAAGAGAAAACCAAGGCTGTAACAGGCACACGATATCTTGTGAGCAAGCTGTACTTTTATTGCAAATCCATTGGGATCATTCATCTCTGAGTAAGGCTGTGTTCTTGTTATAGGCAAGTTTTCCTGAATTTGCTATTAAAATACTTCCATTAATGCTTCATGCTTGCAATACAAGCAGATACCACTGGAACTCCAGAAAGATTTAGACTAAGCAATGAAAAGGATGTTTGCCTCAAATGTAACCTTTGGCAAACAGTGAGAATGGAATAAGTGGGTCAGCTTTGGAAGGCTAATGCAAGAACTAA
Organism: Rhea pennata; assembly: GCF_028389875.1. Classification (NCBI taxonomy): domain Eukaryota; kingdom Metazoa; phylum Chordata; class Aves; order Rheiformes; family Rheidae; genus Rhea; species Rhea pennata. Next base: position 6,539,969 of record NC_084674.1, read on the forward strand.
GTCATTTATGCTCAATCTTAGTGTCAATTATCACAGATACATTTAAAAAATGCTTCTGAGCCTCTTGAAGTTATAGAATGAAAATACTCCCAATTTTGATGTTTGAAATACGCACATAATACTTTGCCTTCCTATATGGAGTCACAGTTATTTATTACAGGAATCATTCACAGCTGTTATAATAGCTTTTCTCCTTGCCACATCCTGATTGGCCAAAATACCTTTCCGTTTACTATTAATGCACACTGCCTCAATGAACAATTTCATGAGTTAGGAATAAATGAAAGCCTAGCATTCAAGTAGTAGTAACTGCATTCAAAAACATTTGGTTTATCAGGCTCCTGCTGTGCCTGCTATGTGCAGATTTTGATGTAGGCAAGTGTAAAATGTGCAACATGCAAGCCTTAATGATGGTTTTGGCTCAGTATTCACCATATTTATAGCAGCAAAAGAATCCCATTTTAAAAGCAAAATATGACCTCAGGAAATAAAAGGTTTATATTCCTGTCAATTCCTGTTGCACTTTCCCAGGGTGGTATTAAACCCATTATCAGTCATCATGGACAAAATCAGCACTTCCACCTTTCAATGTTGTTTGATTGAATGTGCGTAGTGAATGATAGGCTTCAAGTAAAATAAGGGTTCTGTGCACTTCTGTCCACATGCACATGGAACCCATTGGGATGAAAAGCTCAACCAAAACTCCACATATTATTAATCATGCAGGATTGCTTCATAAAGCTGATTTTCCTTTGCTTCTTTGAAAGCCTCCAGTTGTGGCTTCTATTCTTTTTGCTAGGTCTTTAGTGCATATAGAGAAAGACAAATTACAATGTTGAAAAATGATAGTTTACTAACTTTGCCAACAATTTTATGACAGAAATAAACCAATAAAATGTCAGAATCATCTATGGCTAGACCAGATAGCTATGGAGCAGGATCACTCAGCATTTCTTGCATATCCAGATTTTATCATTTGCCATTATAATGGCTGGAAAACTTGATACAGAGATTGCCCTCTTCCTATTGATTTCATACAAATAGGACATTAGGTAATAGACTTACGTTTTACTCTCTTCTGCCAGAATGAATCCACTGCTATGTTTAATTTCTAAACACTGATCCAGTCAAAAGGTTATTTGAACTGAAACTGTCAGAGACTGCTAGTTTTCTAGCACAAGATACATTTCAAAGCCAAATACACAACTGTAATAGCAGCACAGGTCCATGAGGAAATAAGCTGAAACACCTCTTCAGGAACCCATGCCTACTGTTTAAATGCCACTGATACTTTCCAAACCTCTGCTCAGCTGCCATACTGTGGTGGGTAGGTACGTATTTGTACGTAGGTACATATCATTCACATATGCACCCGTGCAAGTCGCACTAATGCTGTTAATGGTGGGCACGTGCAATGCCAGGGAAGGTAATGAAGTGTTCAGTGCTCCAGCAGGAGCCTGAAGCAGGAATCCTTGACTCTCCCTAGATGCCTGGGGTACATGTGGATTAGGATTAGGGAGGTATTTTCAGGGACTAAAGATGCTGGATAGTAGCCAGCATGACAGCCTGGTGGGAAATAGTGCTGCTGAGCACACAAGCAGGATTTGCAGCAGAGTTCACCGACACCATCCTTTTAGTACCTGCATTAAAGTGTTTCCTCGAGGGAAATGAAAGCCTGGAGGAAGTGTTGGTTGATAACACCACTCCGTCGGTCTTTGAGGTAGGTAAGAAACATCCTGTTACCACCTGAAATGCAGATACATCGAAGTGCACTTACACACCTACTTTAAAGATTCTCTGGAAGCTAGAGTGGTACAAAGAAGTCTTAACATCAGAGAATTAAGCCCTGAGGCACAAAGGCCAGATTCGTTCTTGAAAAGGCTCCTTTGTGTTGCTGTGCTGGAAAACCTTCCTAGAAAGAATGAAGCATGTGTAATATCACGCAATAAGAGTACGAAAAGAGTTTTTATACAGGTGCGCCTGAGTTTGTTCACCAGGACTTATGTGAGTCATATAGAGGTTTCACAAAAGATGCTACAGTCACGGAATAACCTTGCTGTGCAGGCAAAAATTTCCAGGTGGCTTCACAGGAGCATGTCTGAGCAGAGTGAACTCCTACCTGGCCTCTGCAGCAGGCTGGGACCTGGCTGCCTTTCATGGAGATGCACCGAAGGACCCTCTCACCCATGACTGTGACACAAAGCCATCCACACCCCTGAGAAGCATGAGTTTCTTATTCCTGTGGACGTTCTCAGAGGACACTAGTTTTCATATTCTCACCAGGGATGTGAATCTTCTAAGTCTTCTGCTGAATCTAAAGTTTTCTTCTGTTTTTTCTCCTGATTGCTCTTTCATTTTTATGTTCCAGATAGCTGTCCTTCAGTCCTTTCCTACTAGATTCAATTTTAAATCTTTCTTCTAAGAACCAGGAGTTACATTTCTCATTAGTCTGCATAACTGGTTGGTCATGCCTCCCTTTTCTCCTTATACGGTGGGAGCACTGGACTTCAGCGAACAAACTGATTTGAAGGATAGATATTTCTGAGGAGAGGAAGGTGGCTAAAGCTACTTCCTTCTGAATATTTGTGCAAGTTTCTGTCGTTCTTTTCAGAACTACAAATCAGCAGAAACGAAGGGGAAGCCAAGTTGGTGACAAACCAACCGGAGTGTACAGCTGCTCATTCTATACAGAGCTCAGGGCTTTTGTGCCTACAAAGTCATGACATTTTTAAAATGATCATTTCTGAGACCAATCCAAAGGGCTAATTGATTCTGTTACAGATCTGTTGTAAAAGCTGTGATTTAGAACAAGAACAGTCACAATTCTTGCCAGCTGTGGGAAGCTTTGTGACTGCCTTGTCCCAATTACAGGGTGTTTTTGTAGTGAGCACACTGTATTAGCATAACTGCAGCTCCCTTCTAACAACAAATAATCATGAGAAACATTTAATGACCGGCTTTGGACCCTAACCTTTTCCCTTTTTCTGTGTGGTATTAGAAGTGATGGTTTCTGATGCCCCTAATACAAGTTTAATAACATGTCTGGAAAAAGAATGTCAAGGTTCAAGTTCATGTATTCACTATATTTATTCCTTTTTCCAAAAAAGAAGTATCAATACCAAGGTTTAAGTAGCAGTTTTCATTCATGGATCTCAAGTGACTTCAGCCTGCTTTTACAGGAAGGGCAGGCAGAGCACAGATGAACGAAAGAACTTGCCTAGCAGTTGCTCAGAAAAACTATCCAGCTCTCTGGATCTCCTGAGCTGTGTGCCAAAGGCCAAGAATATATTCCTGTGTGTGTGCCAAAGGCCAAAAAGGTATAGCTTTTGGTATACCTTGATGAATTTCTCAAATTAATTCCTAGTTAACACATAAGTTTATCTTCTGGCTTGACTGAAAGCATTTGAAATTTTTTCTGCCTTCTTTTGACTATGGTTAGTTTGAAGAGTCCCTCAGGAACTCTTCTGTCCCACAGCTGGATGCACAATCCTATGGTTCAATAACTAATGCCTTCCCACTTAAAATTCCTTTCCTGTAAACAGTTATGTTGTGAGCTTGCTCTTTTCAGTTTGTATGGAGAGTGAAAACAAGTGGGGACCAAACAGAACTGAAAACAAACAAACTCATTTAAAGAGCTATGCTAATATTCGAGGATTGTTTGATTCAGCTGTGATGTCTACCTCAACGTGAAATAGAGTACAACAGTCTTTATTTCTTTATCATCTCCAGCTGTACGGAACTATAGTGATGGGTAGAGTGATTTCCTGTAGGCAGCACTTAGCCTACCTTAGGGATCCTGGGAAATGAAAAGGTCTTTATGACCAGAAATCAATATCATTCACAGAAAAGAGCATCATTTCCACAGTGCAATGGCTGTGTTGTGTCCTTTAAGTTCCTGCTAAAGTTACCTTATTTCAAGTTTTCCTAAGTTTCTTTTATTTTCCAAGAAAGCAGAGATGAAACAGTGTTATAAATCCTGTTAATCCAAAAGTGAAAAACAGCAAGTAGTTTATCAACTTATGTTTATCTGGAATTTCTTAAAATTTTTCAGATACAATGATGATCAGTGCTGACTTCCTACCAAACCGGTCAATAGAGGCTTCAGTGTCTGATTCAGATACCAGACGAATTGTCCGTGAAGCATCCATTAGGACACAGACCTCAGGTGTGAAAAAAAAGACAACAAACCATTGCAGAGACTTTCTAGAGTAAAAGAAATTTAAGCCATGATCGCCTGCTTGCTCAGAAATAACTGATAAAATTGGTGCTATGACTTCTTCTGGAAGAAGGCTGGATTAAGGGCCTCTGTCTAGAATAGTGCTGGAGGCTCCAGGGAACAACGTCAAGTGTGTCACTAAGAGGGAACTGGAAGAGACTCTGGAGGAAATCTGCATCTAGTGCCACCAGCCATGCAGAAGGTAATGGGTGGACCTGAAGACCAGTTGTGTTACGTGCCAAGGAGGTTCAGAGTAAAGTGGGATAAGCTAATACTGTATTCTGAAACCACCCTGCCTTGCATCACGTTTGTCTATTGTTTAAGCCATCTATTATGTCTTTCAAATGTGATAATTAAAATCCAAGCATTACCAAGAAAAAAAAGACAATAATTAAAATCCAGGCACAAAAGGGAGTTCATTCTCCAGTGCTATTTTGTGCAGAGGTATTTGAGGGTTTCAGTAAAGCAACTCTTCCTGATTCTTTATGAAAACCCTTAGTCCTACAATGAATCTTTCCAACTCTCTAGAAAATAATCTAATTATAGTTAACACTATTATGTTCTTTGGTGCTTTGAATAGAGCTGTGGGTAATATTATGATTACTCCAAAGCGAATAGCTATGTGGTGCGATCTGACATTTCATATTGATAAAAATATAAACATTTTATTAAAAACAATGGATAAGGGAAATTATTCATTTTCTAGGTAGTATAACAAGAGAGAGGAAAATGCCTTTGTTTTCTGAGCAACAGGAGAAATATGCTTTGCCAGACTCTGCTCTATAAATACATTTAATTAAAACATTGTATTCCTCTTCTCCTGATGAACTCAAAGGCAAAACAGGGGAAACTTAACTGTCTCTTTCCTGAAATCTTCCCATATAACATCCAAAACAAATGAAAATCTGAAGTGTAAGACATTCCATGAAGGCTTATAACCACCCCTGAAAAAAGAAGATTAAATACCAAAGATTGGTATAAAGTCTGAAAATGTGTATTTGAATTTTCTAGTTTAATCTCATACAGTTCACTTGTTTTTTAGTTTATTTGTTTTTGTTTAATAAAGTCCCAACTGGAAGCCAATCAAATTGAAAATGTATTGGCTGGCTTTGCTTCACTTCTGGCATAATTAGTTACGTACTGTTGAATGCTGACTTTAGGTGGCACAACTCCCACCATCATCCTCTCCACGAAAATGAAAATGCAATCAAAATTTGCTGCTGCTGTCCCTTGAGCTGTTTTTTTTTTTTTTTTTTTTTTTTTTTTTTTTTTTTTTGAAACTGCTTAATTTTCACAGCCGTCCTGAAGCTAGATGTTCTCAGACTGGGGAGGTTACCTGACGCAAGCGTAACATGCGTTCATGCAGGCATGGCCAGTCTTTCTGAAACTTCAAGCGACAAGCTGACGTCTCTGGGTAGCTGTGATATGAGATACACTGCAAAGAGGTGGAGTAGGAGAGGTCCAGGTGGTGGCAGCAAGGGATGCTCTCTAGCAATGGCCTCTTCTCCCTGTGGGACAGAGCACTGCAGCCCCTGTTTTACCTGCAACCAATGCCACTTGCACCGGGAGGATCTGTAAAGGGCTTTTTGGAGGCGTTTGTACGGAGCCTGAGCGCACAAACTGTGTGATGCGGAATAGAATAAATCCAGACTTTGCTGAAACTGTGTTTGAGTGGAAGCAAGTACATCTAATATTTGACTAGATGACTGACACATTATATCTTCCCCCCGAGAAAGCAAATATTTTTTCTGTCAAAATGTCTGTAATACAATCCATTCTCACTCCTTCCTTGGTGTGGAAGCAATAGCTTCTATGATTTTAATCAGCACTGGATTTCACACTCCCACTAGTATTAGAAATCCAAGAACATACAACGCTGTACTCTGGAGGCAGCTGAAGCTATTCTTTTTAAGGTCACAGCAAATGCAATAATGCCAGCAGCTCATAGCCCTCTTCATTAGGCTGTGTAACTTCCCAGCATATCAATCACTCCGTGAAGGATGTTTACTTACTTTTTTTCTGTATATAATTTTATTTTAACAGTGTAAGAGTGGGTTTGTTGGTAACCTACTTTGAATTCTCCTTTATGGGACAGATGCAGCTGACCTGGCTGATACTGGGAATTCAGTGATGTGAAGCACAAAGGCAGTGGTGGGATTTCACTACTCAGAGGAGATGCTGAGCCTGTTCAGACATCACCAAAGCTGGTCAGGTAGCCAGAGAGCCGCTCATCCCTGCGTCCCTCCGGTTCATCACAAAGCTCATAATTGGGCTGGATGATAATTTAATAGCTAGGATTTGCACTTGAAAATGTCTTTTCATCTTTCTGCAGGTCAGCCATATACTGAGCCTCTGTCACATCCCAAGAGTCCCCAAACCTCAAAAAGAAGACTTTCGGTCTGTTCGTAAGTCCAGTTGTGATATCGAAGTTAATTCAATTCCTGATACTGTAACACTGGAGTAAGTAAAGCAGACTGGATTTGATTAGCAAGCCCAAATCACTTCTCATTTGGTCCTATTTTACAGTACCAGAGGAAAAAAAGTGCTTGGAACTGAAAATGCCAGGATGCATCCAGCCATTGGCTCTGCAGGCTGTGGCCCAGGTCCCAGGTCCAGCTCCCCATGGCCATGTCAGGTATCAGGTTTGGCTCCCCACAGCAGTAGCTCAGGTCCAAGGTCTGGCTCCTCATGGCTGCCTTATACTGGTGGACAGAGGCTCAGGCTCTCCCTCCCTCTCAGTCAGGCATAGAGCAGCAGGGAGCCTCCAGCTCTGGGCAAGGGCAGATGTTGGTTATTGTTGCTTCAGGCTCCATCCCCTCCTGCAGAACTGTCCTGCATTCGGTTGCCTTCTCCTCCAGCCCCAGATGGCTGCTCTTGGGGAGGGGGGATATTCCTCTTCCTCATCTCCTGGAGGAGAGCCAAGGACTCACAGCAACTCTTGCCCTGCCTGCTGGAGCACCGGATGTGGGAGAGCATGGTGCTGCCTTGCCACAGGTACCCCCAATCCCAACCTGTGCTGAGGCCCCATTCTGCTCTGAGACACCTTGCCTCCAGACCAGGAGAGCAGGGGACATTGCCTGAAGGCTCCCCAGCTCCAGGTCCAGGCTGTGGAGTGGTAGGATGATGGTGAAGAGGAGGCGATAGCCATCCTTCTCCCAGCGCATCCTCGCACATATGCTCTGCCCACCTGCCAGGTGCATGCAGCTACTTACATTAGGCCCTTTAGTGTTATTTAATCAGGAATTTGGGCTCAGGGGGTTGTTTTGGGTTTCCTTGCCCTTGTTTTATTAGCATCGGTAGCTGGCTGCTGGGAGCTTTCTGCGGACAGCTGTGCTGACAGCCCTGGGGCTCGGTGCAGTGCCCACACTCCTCGAGGCTGCCTGCGCTTCTTGCTTATGTTTCATTAACTGTAGACCGGTATGAGGATAGCGCTCACTTCACACTTCTTGGGAGACCTCACATGCAGAGAGCTATGCATGATAAGAAGGCAAAAATAGTGGACCCCTGCCTGCGGTTATCCCTAGCTCCCACTTGGGAACCAGAGAAGATATAAAGGTGCTCCAGGAGCAGCGTGAAGGGAGAGCTAGCTGCTTCCCAGTGCAGGGATTATGTATTAAAACATCAGGCTTCAACAGCTTTTGGTTACACCAAAAGACACACACAGAGCAGCGGAGGGGCTGGGAAAAACATCAGGTCTCCACAGCTTGGTGCCTACACTCCCCTTGCCTCCTGTCCCGACACGCACGCACGTTCCCGGGCACACACACAGGGGCACTTGGAGAAACAGCCGAGGCAGAAGGAACAGAGGAGACAGAAACCCCCTAGAGCCACTGCGTCAGGAGCAAACATGTCGCTGCAAGCTGTCCCTTCCCACGGCAAACCTGCAGGACGATGCATGCACGAGAGGACGTGCAGGAGCAACGCGATGGGAAGCCACTGGGAGGAACATGTGCAGGAGACGCTGGTTCAAAGCAGAGCTGTCCCCTCTAGACTAGGTGCTTATGCAGTTAAAACACTTAATCACTGTTGCTTCCCTCTCTACTGAGAAACAGTGCGAAACCAGAAGGCAAATACTTTAAAAGAGATGCTCTGCTACTGCTACAGTGTGTTACACTCATACCTGAGCTCTCTGGGCAACTTAACTCCCTTTAAGCAAAGGATCTAAAGCACAGCCAGCTGGGTGCTTATATTTCCAGAGCAGCTCGCTCAGCTCGGACTAGCCGAGATGATTAACCGACTTTGTGAACAACCCTAATGTGCTCAGGGCAGGGAAAGCTGGATTGGCACAGAAAAGGGGGGGAGCCACCAGCTGCAGCTGAGTGGTAGCTTTCTAATGCATGCTGCAAAATGTTCACATGCTGTTTGGCTTTCAAACAGGTAAACCTTCACTAGATGAGTTAAACTGAGTGAGAGCTGAATGTATATGGACTTAGTGAGTGTACAGGTTGTCTTTGGGCCAGTTTGGTCGCCTGGAAGTGAGACACGTGGGCGAGTTCTTGTAGGCTAGTGAATGACTGTGATGATCATATGGATGTTCTCAAGCAGAGACAGAGACAATTACATTGGACTTTATTTATCCTTCAGCGAGAACAGACCAGGTTAGGTTTATTTATAGCCTAAGAGCATGTACACAGATGCTCACACTACTGGGACAATTTTAATGCTGGCTAAGTGTTTCCACACAGTGATTTTAATGCAGTTTCACCTATTCAATTATTTCCTTGCCTTTTTTTTTTTTTTTTTTTTTCTGTTTTGTGAGCGCTGGCAGACATGGACCTGTGCATGTTGCACAGGGGCCACGCGAGCTCTCAGCCTCCCATTGGCTGTGGCCACAAGGAGTTGTGCACCCCACGCACCTGCCTTTCCAGCCACTCTGCCTTGGGCTGTCTCAGAGAGGGACTAAACAGGCAGATGGGAAGGACTGAGGTGTCCCCTTAGCGGTTGTAGGACACTGCTAGTGTGGGACAGGGTGTCCCTTGCCCTTGCTCTCCGCCGTCCTCTTGCTCCAGCCTGGATGATGCTCCTGGCTCTCATCAGAGCCAACTGCCCCCTGCTCAGCCCGGTTGTCCTCAGTACTGCTGTGGCTGGGAAGTTAATGACCTCCCTTCTCCTCCGTTGCATATTCCTGCCACCACAGCTCTCTGAGGAGAGAGAAAGGGGAGACCAAAAAGATTGTTAACATTGAAGAGAAGCTAAATAACTTGCTTGAGGAAATCTCTTGCAAAGATCAGAGAGAGACATGCTCAGCCCTGTTCCCGACCTACCAGACCATCTTGTCTCCTTTAGAGGCACCTCGTGATGCTCAGACACGCTCCCCCAGGAAAGCTGACCCTGTCTATCCGTCTGTCTCTCCATCATTACTTTCCTTGCTATTCCAGCCTAGTGTCAGCTCTCAGCTGTGGCACGACATGCTTAAGATCCTCCAAACGCGAACAAGCGGGCCCTGCTCTGAAAGCCCTGGGTGGTGGAGGGGCTGCTGAGGACGCAAGAGCGACAGAAGCCAGGTTTGGAGCTGCTCGGCGGCGCTGGTGGGTTTTTAAGTCGCTGCCTCCCTGTTGTGGTATTCGATGGCCCGCCCCGGCGTCAGCTCTCGGGTCTTTCAGCTCTGCCAGCACTGATGAGGCTGGCAGGACTTCCAGCGTAACGAAGAAAACAACAGCTGCAACACTGTTTTCCCCTACTTTTACAAGTTTACTGATTTCAAGTCGAAAAATGCTGACGGAAGGAGCAGAATTGGGGGCTGGTGCACACAGGGGCTGGGAGGCACCAGGTGACCGGAGACACTGGCACAGAAAGGACCCACCGGAGCACGGCGGGAGCAGCTGGACTCCCACGGCTGGGCACGGTCCTCAGCAGAGCAGCCGAGGAAAAATGTACACGGGCCGACAGAGAAATGGTTGCTGTGCTTCAAGGCGCGCGGCTCTCCGCTCCCGAACGCTTCGCGCTCGGTGCCGGCGGGTTCTCCGCAGCCGCCCGGCTCGCGGAGGAGCAGCACGTGCCTCTAAGGGGGCAAGCAGAGGGGAAAGGGCTCCTTCGGGAGCCGGGCCGAGCGCCTTCCTGGCACGGCAGCGCACCCTCGTTCGCCCGCGCCGGCGACAGCAGGAAGCGTCCGCGCCCGCGGTCCCCGCTGCAGAGCTCTGCGCGGCGCAGCCGCGCTCGCCGCCGGGACGAGAAGCCGCCGCGGCGTCACGTCTGCTGTCTCACGAGCGCGGCAGGGATCCCTGCGGCCGCCGGGCAAGAGAAGAGAAAAGCCGTTTTCCGAATGCTTTCCGCCGAGCAGGTGCGCGGCCACAACGCAGCACAAGCGCTCCGCGGACCCAGCGCTGCCTTAGTGCCCTTGGAGGTTTTAATTCAGAGAAGCAACCAGGTTTCTGGCTGCATATGCCAAGCACCTCTTTGTGGTGGAAATCTTCTTTTTGGGGAGATTATGGCTGGCGGATGCCAGAGGGCAACTTGGTGGTAAGTGCCTGGCACATTCAACTTCCTGCACTGTCTCCGAAATCCTTTCACCGCCTGCAGATGGTCTTTGCCTGCAAAATTCAGATCCACGTCTTAAAAGAGTTTGCTGTCCTGGAGCTCTTGATTCCAGAAGTTTATGTTTATCTGCTCAATATCTTTCCACCTTGGGAATTTGGCTGGGGACTAGCTGTTAATAAATTAAATAGTTTAGCACATTTTTTTGGTAAAGCTTTTAAAGCAAAGGCTTGTCAGGGAATATAGAGAAAATCAGCTTGAAGGAAAAATCTGAAGAAACCTGGCTGTACCTCTCCAAATAGGTCACCTGCTGGGAAGCATCCCTGAAAATTGAATGGGTGCCTCTGAGATACCTCCAGATTATTTATGGCATTATAATTCAATTAAGTGGGTGGCAGGGGATCACTGAGGGTAGCTGTGGGATTCTTGTGTGCCCCTTTTTTTTTAACCTACAGAGGAAGAAATGAGAATATTTAGGATCAAGCAATTACAAGGGTTAGTGCTTAATAGGGAATTTATTTTGCAGTCTGTGGGTATTAGAGTAGCTGAGTAATTTCATACTGGGGCATTGCAATATAAGCGCTCATTGAACAGGTAGGTAGGTAGAATGCTGCCTATAAATGATCAGTAAATGATCTATGGGAAAAAGAAAAGAAAGAAGATATGCCTGAACTATGTTTTATGACTTCCTCTAAAGTCATAGAGAAGGATGCTAAAAAATGTGACTCTGCCTTATTGACAGCAGGCTTTCAGGTCAATAGAGCAAAAAAAAGTTATAGGGTCCAGCCAGACCAGTTTCTTTCTGTAGCAGAGTGAGAGGAGATTTTTCTTGAGTCATTTAAATAGAATAGAGAGAAAAAAAAAAAAAACATGTAGCTGAGACATGCTTTAATGAAAGGTATTAAAATGCTAACAGAGCGATTTCCCAGGGAAAGAGTATTAACTCTTAGGATGAGAACTGTCCAGCTAGAGTTGAGGATGGCTGAGCTGAAAAAACAAAGAGGACATTGCTTAAGTTCAGCTACAGCAGCAAAATAATAAAAATACACATAATACTAGTGCTGTGCTCTTCCTCTACCCTGGCCAAATTCAGTATGCCTTCTTCAAAGGTGTTACTGGTCTTTCCAACTCACAGGTCAGTGCAGGGCATTTTAGAGTAATAATAAACATTCCTAATGTGCCTAAAACGTGAAGCTTCATTAATCAGGCCTTCCTGACTGGTTGTGAGACCTCTGTTTCTGACCTTGTTGGACGCTCTTGATTCAAATCACAAGTTGTCAGACCCTCAAGTCATTCAATCTCTCCCACAAAAGATTGGGCGTGCATTTGTAGCCTCATATTTAGTCTTAATTATCTGCATGGAGCCGAGCAACGTTCGGGAAGCCCTGCTTGGTGCTCAGCTGTCAAGCAAATACTACTGCTGCGACGAGTTGCCGGAGCCTCCTATTGCCTTCACTGCGGTGCTCCTGCCACGGGTGTCAAGGTGGAGTGTCCGTGCTAATGCTGCCCTGCGGGGCTGCATATTTTTTACCTTTTCCATGAAACCTCTCTGAATGACTTTGCTCAAAACTCACAGACAGGCAACATCTATTTCCTGTTTAAATTCAAGGGTGTTACTTCGATAAATGCAATCTTGGAAGCAGGGAGATGTCTTACTATCTGACCAGGACAACATAGTCGTGATATCTGTTACTCTCTCTGTAAGAAAGCCACTTTTCTAAACCCTTGTAACTGTTGGCAGGGAACAGCAAATCTAATTTATCTCTTAGAAAGCCACGAATGGACATGCTTTGGAAGGGAAAGCAGTATTTGGCAGTTTAGGTCTTGCACTGAGCAGCGCACAAGCTGAGTTCAGTTGCTATCTCTATTATAGATATCCTGCCGTAAGGGCAAGATTCAAAACTAGGATTTAATTGCCATGCTTAGAGTCTCTCTGTTTTCCATGTCAGGCTGCAGAATAAGGAGGTGAGAGACCACTCGCTCTCTCTCTCCTACTGGGAGACTGTGGAGTCGAGAAAGCAAACTGATGGGTCAGGAGAACAAACTCAGCAAGACAGAGCTTGACTTTGCAGCCTGAGGAGAAAGGGACTTCTGGGCTCCTTTCCCTGCTCCTGGGAAGTCTTTACATATACACATAGACAGGGAACCTTCATGGCTTCCTGAAAGGGTATTTCCAGCTCTCGAAGTCCACGTCCCTTGAGGTTATGATAATTCTCTTGTATTCCTCATTGTACTGCGGTGGCTCACTATCGGCAGGAAAGATGGATACTGGCAGCAATCCCACTGGAGAACATCAAACTGGACGTTCAAGCCTCCTTATGGTGTGGGAGCCTTGAGACATAGCTCCCGTGGGAAAACTAAAAACCATGGAGCTACAATGCAAGGCAGCTCCATCTCCTTTCCCTCTGGTTGAAGAAGTACGCACCAGGAGCTCACCGCCCACTCAGGACACTCCTGAGATGTGCTGAATTTTGGGTACTTCCCAAACAGTGTGGTGCCAGCTGGACAATTTGGTTTAACATCGGCTTGTGCTGAAGTGGTCTGAATTTTTCTCAGGGAAGTAAGGACCCCAAATAGTACCTAGACCCTGAAAATAACCTTTATTCTGAACAGGAACAGTCATATAATCAAAGAGTCATTCATGGAAACCCCAAAATCCTGAAAAGCATGACAGAACTGAAAGGCAATTTATGAAGTGAGGTAGTGAGGATCCTTAAAATGGAAATCTGAACCGTATTGGTGGTAAAATGAGGAAACTTCATTAGAAACTATCCATTAACCAGCTGTTCTGTTCTCTGGACAACCGTATCATCCCACTCTCTACTCCTACTGCTTTTGTCAGGCTGGAATACTTCAGCCTGCAGTAAATAGATATAATGAAAAAATAACCCTGACATGCTCATTTGTCTATCCTGTCACCATCTGTATTTTTGAGGATATCCTGAGATGAATGGCTGCAGGAAGCCCTTGGTCTTGTTATGAAAAGCACAGTCTATCCTTTTAAGCAAGATGATAGATTTATCTGAAAGCCTAGCGTCTCTTGAGTATCAGTTCCTAAAAACAGATACATAATAATGAGAGCTGTTTCTGGCTACTTCTTGGTGTCCCTACAACAGAGAAGATATGTCTAGATTTCAGCAGGCTATCCCCTTGTTTTACATGCGGCGGACTCCACGAGAGCTCTAGTGGATGTGTCCTGGCACACAAACTGAGAGAGGCAGGCTACCTAACCAAGGATCAGCTTCTTGTTCGTTCTGGTCCTTTCTGGTCTGTTCTGGTACTACAAATGGGCTTTAGTACTGCTCTAAGGCTTCCTGGTATGGCTTCAACGTGAGCAGCACCTGTGTGCACACACATATGCCCACACAGATGCACACACATGTACGGGGGCATGGTCTGGTCCCCTGTGTGCTGCTGCAGTATAGACAGCAGTAGGTAGCCTGTGCACAGCTGTAGATTGCCCACAAACAGCAATAGGTTGCCCATGGACAGCCACAGGTTGTCTGCAGACCAACCCACTTTGTCTGTTCTGCTTTGGAGAGTCTTATCTACTCATCATGTGTTGCAGCAGCTCCAAGCTCCCTTTCAACACTGCCTGAGTAAAATACTTCTCAAGCCCAGCCCCTGGGTTTTTTTTCAGTTCTGTATGAAGAAGCCAGTGAACCCAGATGGGAATTAGAAAGGCAAAAAAAAAAATGAGTTTACAAATGAAAAGAATGAGGCAAATGGCATCTGGATCCCCCAAAAGATCCATCAGAACATTTGGATCTCTTCAGTGGTGATAACTTTCATATCAAAGGAAGAGAGTAGAAGAACAGCAGTTACCTAGTGTAAAAAGGAAATGTTGACTGTTTAGTACTTACTGTGGCAGGAGCGTAGAGTTCTGCCAGGCTTCGACTATGCGCCGAGAGGAGTCACTCCTGTTCCTCATTTCCTCCCTTTGACTAACTCTGGTAAGTATTAATCATTAGGCAATTATGTTCTTTAAGATAAATCACTGCAAATTTCTCCTCTGTAAACAGACAAACAGCTTTTCTTTATAACGATTGATTTAGTTGCCCTGCAATTTCCTGTTTAATTAAACAGGATCAGTCAGACAAATGCAGGTTTTTAAGCACTCTGTTTCTGGCTTTATTTCTTTCTCCTAGGAATATACAAGGAATGATCTTATTTTTAATGGCATTGAGAGGTTAGTTGGGTTAATACCAGTCAGTTTGCCCATGGGCATTGATTAATATCAGATATGTCAGATAATCTCATATAAGAGACCTGTCAGCGTGATTCTCCACTGTCCTTTCTAGCCATTAGCTTGTACAAAATGAGTGTCAGATCATCCCCAGTCACAACATGTGTTTTGCCCAGATATGGGGCAACTTTGCTCTCCTTTCTCCTCAGCTGTGCTGAGCCCTGCTCAAAGGGGCAGAAAGTTTACTGATCCCAGCCACAGACCTGCACGTGGGGAATGTGCAAAAAGAAGCTCAGTGGTCACATCCTCCTCAGGGAGGTAAAGGCTGGTTGTGGGTCTCCAAGATGGGTTAGGAACTGAGAAATGTGTGAACCCAGAGCTGAGGAGCATCCTCAGATAGGCTTTGTGCCAATAACTTAAATTAAATGCATCCCTGGTACAGCACCAAATGGAGGATCTAGGCTGGGGACCCTCGGTTTGAGTGGAAGACGGCTGAGGGGGGATGTGGTTATGCTTTACAAAACCACATGGGCAGGAGGTACGGCCAATGTGGCACTGTTCACCAGATCCTTCAAAATGAGGTCTAGGGGCATCCATTGAACTAACAGGAGATTGACTTAAAATGGATAACACATTTCTTTACACAGAGAGCAGAGAGCTGCTGGCACTTGCTGCCAAGGGAGGCTGTTGAGATGGGCCGTACTGGTGGGTCCAGAAAGGGGTTAGCCACGTACATGGGCCACATGTGGATAAAGGGGTAGCAGAGGGGACAGGCTGGGCTCTGACATCCCCAGCTGATTCTGAGGAGGACGAGGGAATGGGACGGCACAGTGTGGCCAAGGTGCAGGTGCTCTCCTGAAACTGCATCTTTTTGTGAGAGAGGAGGCGCTGAGTGAGAGCGGCCTTGGGTCTGACCTGCAGGGCATTTTGTGTGATCTTGGGTTCCTAAACTTCTCCAGAAGATTGGCAGCCCCCAAAGTAACGTTCTGGCTCTGAGGGAACTGCAGCATGACTCATATTGCCAACGCTGCCATAGATGTGGTGGGCACCATACGTTTTAGCTGAGGGAGCTGCACCACAAATCAGGGGAAAGATGAGCAGGGGCAGAGGATCTGCAGAGAGCGTTTACCATAGAAGCAGTGCTGTTCTCTGCACGCTGCAAAGGATGGGTGCCCTTGCACATAGATTATTGTCCTACCTCAAAACAGCCATCAAGATGAAGTCAAATTCCCTAGGACAACATCAGACTGTCACATTTTTATTGGCTTTCAGATAAATGCTCCCTGACGCTGGAACCATCTGCAGATTCAGTCCTACTGCTCCTTTTATTCCTGCTTCCATTTAAATAATTTCTTTAAAAGACAAATCCAAAGGATCATTTATCTCCTTTCAATCTCTTCCTTTGTATCTGCCTGGTAATGTCACTGATCACCCGATAAACAATTAGCACTCAACCTTCTCATGTACTTAATACCAGCACTGCATGACAAGACAAAGATGTCAGGTTCCTGCTGCTTGCACTTACAAATGGCAGCAAAAGCAGATCTTTTTCTAGGTGAGGGTCCCTTTTTTTTTTTTTTTTTTTTTTTTTTTTTTAACTATTCCTCTTGGGGTTTTAGAATGATCCAACTTAGCTGCTGTGACCTAGGTCAACCCTAAATCTTGTTAAAAGCTGCTTGTCTTTTGTTATTAGTTCTGTTCCACTATAAAGAGTTTTAAATGTCCAACTGTTCATCCTATAACACTTGCTGATGTGCAGGTCCATAAAGGGTGTTTTGGAGCTCATCAGGAAATGGTGGAAAAACTTGTTGCCGAGATGTAGTATGCACTTGCCCAGCTGCCTCTCTTGCCCCTTTGCTATGCAATGCTGAAAGATAAAATACGTATGAATGTTCTGCAAACATATGGTCTCACCTTCCTTTATCCAGACTGATCTGTATGTCCCATATCTGGATTTCCCACTGGAAAGACCCCACTGCTGAGATCTGATAGCTCTGTGCATCCTCATTACACAAGTAACTAGAGCTGTTCACTTGCCTTCCACATTTAGGCACTGTCTGTGATTTGGATCTGTCTTGGGGATCTCTAGTGAAGAGTCTGTCTTTATCTGCATGAGGAAAATAGTTATAACCAGCAGACTGGAAAAGAGCCAGAATAAGAATTTTGCCCTGTATCTACTCAGTCCACTACTGCACACCATATGTGGACAGGAATTGAGTTCACCTAAGGATAAGGACATGCCGTTTATTTTAGCTAAGTACATTCCTCTCTCTTAGTGTGTGCTGGGCACTGACAATGTTCATGTAAAATGTGGTAAAAAAGTTCCTTGAGCGAATGAAGTGATGATCAACCTGTTGGTGTAGCTAGTGCCAATAGGTTCTGTACTAACGACAAAAAATACCACAGTGTTTGTCCCTGGTGGTTGTGATGTGAAGCATAGGCGTAGGCTAGTGCCTCCGGTGCCCTTCCATGGACTTGAGGCTGTGGCTGTGGCTTTGAGCTGGTGCTGCTTCATTGCCGTGTTCACATTGCCAATTCACCCCATTTAGCTTTGTCGCTTAGTAAGTAACAGCACTAGGATGGGTATCAGTGTTAACCAGCACTTCTGTGGCATGGTTTCCTTCCAGAAGCAGCTCTGATGGTGCAAGATGTTGTAGTGCCACTAGTTTTTTATGCTTTCCCTTCCCTTCTTGCAAGAACCTTAGGCTTACTGACATGCGAGTACTCACTAATTTGTTTCAGACAAAATGTACTGGAGGGAAAGCCTGCGCGTTAGGAAGGCTGATAGTCTTTGGCAGGGAGGTGATGATAATCTCCCCGTACGGTAACATCTCCTCACGGCACAGTGGGATACCGAAGATGTCTGTCCACAGCGTAACGCTGACAGAAGTGACTCGTATCTTACCAAGAGTTCAATCTGCCTGCGTGAAAACAGAGGTGAGGAGGTGCCGCAGCAGGAGCCATCAGATGTGCGGGAATTTAGCGGGCGGTGGAGAGCTGGCCTTCAACGCTCAGGCAGCTCGAGCTGAAAGAGAGCGTCACCCGTCTCTTTGAGGCTTTCTTCGCTGCTTACCCTGCTGAAACATCTTCTCCCTCAGGCTAAGTGGTTCATGGCTCTCGGCTCATTGCTGTTACAAGACATTTATGTTTCACGGCAGATGGCCTATTGCACAATTTTTTCTTTCTTTCTTTCTTTTTTTTTTTTTTTTTAACTAAGGTAGATCAGCAGGCAGAGGCTCAGTCTCAGGTAGCTTTGGGTTGAAATTTCAGCTTTATCTTCCATTTCTTTAAAGTAAATGAAACCAGAAAAAAAAGGTGTGTGTGTGGGGGAGGAAATATTTTCATTGTCACGATTTTTATCAGGTTTTAGAGGATATCTGGCTCGTATTTTGTGAAGATCAAAATGTAATGTCACAAGCACCTTTACAAAACCTAGCTTTTCCATCAAAATACAAAATGATGAGTGAAAATATCCACAAAACACTGCAACTGAACACACACAAGTGCACTGCCTTACAGCTAAGCCACGCGGAATTTAACCTTGGCACTAAGGCTGGAATTTCTCCACCTGCTTTCTGATCTGTGCCTTTTCATATGATTCGTAGATTTAATTTACAGGGTATATCCATATACAAAGAAAAAGCGTTATGACTTTATCTGTCCATTGAGTCCCAGCAGCCTTGGCTTACCAGATGTTTTTTACTCATTTAAACGGTGCACTGAGCTTTGTTCAGTACGATAATTTTAAAAAATAAGGAGTATGGGGACACATAATGAAGAGTTAGAGGTTGTGGCTGTACGGATAACATGTTGCAGGAGAAGATCTATTGCAGCATGTCCAGCTGCATTACCATAACTGTGGGTAATAACTGCTGTGTAAAAACCTACAGGTCACTCTGAGCTACAAACAGTTTTTTCACTGATTTAAAGGCAACCCCAGAGCTTCTGTTTCCTAAGGAAGTTGAAATCCGAGAACTTCACATAGTTATATGAATATATTCCCCTGGAGCAAGGTTGCAAATCTTTATTGGAATACAAATTTAATAAACTTTAAACATGTTCCCCACCCCTCTGATAAATTGCTGAAATAGTAAAAAATTCTCAGACTTATTCAAGTTTGCAGTAAATCAGTTTTGCTATATATTTACAGCGAGGTCAGTTTTGTCTCCCTGAAGATTCTTGCATATAATTCATTTGAACGGAGTGGCTTCTGTGTCACCTTTAATCTTCTAAATACATCTTATGTCCAAATTATAAATCCTGGAAAGGAATGACCTGTAATGAATGCTTGGCCACAGCTCTATGGCTGAACAAATGCACTTCTCTAATATGCCAACTGTTAAATGTTTTCTTATCATACTATAAGTGTGAATTAAATTATAATATGATGGAAAAGTAGCAGTTTGCAGTAATTCCAAATGTGGCAAATCTTCAGTAGTGCATAAAATTATTCAGTGAACTGTGGAAAACATCAGAGCAATTCTAGCCTTAAAGCCTTTCTTCCAACAACCAAAAAGTGCCAAAAACAAGCAAGCATAGCTAAGCATTTCATCTTGGAAGCAGCTTATTGAATTAATAAGACAAGTCAATTAATGTAATGCTCTGTTGCTTCGGGATAAAACATGAAAAGGAAAAATATGGAGCTGTTTACTGTAGTGAGATCAAGCAACCATGAAGTCTATAAAGCTAAAGTTGTTCATTTCTCTAAATCCTAAGGAAATGATCAGCATAGCCTATATAGAGCATTGTATATACTCTTTTTACATGTAAGTCATCTGCATGATGTAGATATTCAACTGTCCAGATTAACACTGGTTTGAATATCCATTTACCGTCGTCATGAGCCTGTTTTGCCTTAATATTTGCCTTTATACTGCATAAACTTGAAGCTGAATAGCCAGTACTACTCGCACCAGTGGGTGTCGTGGTGTCTGATGGGCTCACCTGTGTCTCATTCAGGGCCTCTGAGTGCTCCAGGTGAGCAAAATTGTCACTGAGGTGAGCAGGTATTTCAGGTGGGTAACAGCTTGCACTTGGGTTAGCCTGTGTGGTGTGGAGTGGTGGAGAGAGCTAAGTGCTGCAGGTATGAAGCCTCTGTGTTTCTACAGGGTGGCTGGTGTTTCAGATGTGGGGAGGCTCTGATAATTTGGAAGTTAAGGTTGGTAATCTTTGCTTTCAGGTCAGTTCTTCAGTTTTCATTTAATTTTTTGTTAAGCTTGTGTGTGCTCAGAAATCCTGATTCTGCTGCCCTGTGAAAAAGTATCTGAGAAGGAGGTAGTCAATTAGTGATAAGTGACTGGTTTTCCTCAGTAATAATTTTACCTTCTTAGAAATGCTCATTATGCAAACTTTGACTTGTAAAAATGATAATAATCCTGATCAGTAACTTTACCTGTGGTGAGCTCTATTTAAATTCTTAACTTCTACCCCAAACCCCTGCCTTTGATTGCCAAGAGCTAATTAAATCAATTTAAATAGGGCTGCAGTGGGTTAATGAAGACTGTAGCAAGCAACACAGACTGTTGGTGGAGATGAGTGCCTCAGCTGGTCAGGCATAAAATGACTTCCATGCCTCACAGCAATGTGTGGGGAACAAACCTACTGTGGCTATCTTGGCTGAACTGAGTGTGGGTGTGTGAGGATGGCAGTAGAAAGGCATAAGCTGGAGACAGCAATGTGCTGACTGGGTCTGCACCCATGTGCAGTGTTACTGGCTTTCAAGGCTGCAGACAGTGAAATTATGGTGTGCAGTTATGAGAGGTGCTCAGATGGATGTGTGGGTATTATGGGAAGACTGCTCAGACCCAAAATTGGTGTGAGCAATGTGCCTAGCTGCCTGTAAAGCTCTGGGCCACTCTTGCTTTGTTTGCTCTCAGATCTTGACTGCAAGAGACCTTGTGATTCTTGTTTACCTGTGCAGCTCTGTTCAATGATGGAGAGAGGGAGGCACTGTGGTCCCATCTTAAATGTTTCTTGTGACTTGCTGTTGGATGCACAACTTGGATGTTATTGTCAAGAAAAGCCTCCATGGCAGATCTTTTGAAGGCTGTCCTTAGCTCACAGGTATCATAGGTCACGTGTAATAAGGAGTCCCAACAGCCAGGATACAAATAATTATTGGGGAAAAAAGACACTTTCAAAAATTCAATAGTGGAAACAACACTGCAAAGCAACATTGTCAACAGCAAATACTGTGGGTCAGATCCACCTATGAAGCAATCTAGTTTGCTTTGACTGAAAATGGGCTTTGACTGTTACTACTCAGTTCATCTGAAGTGAATTCAGCTACTTTCAGCATAGGAAGCAAGTAAATCTATATACTACTAATAACACAAAACTGACATAGGCTAAATGCTTACAGTCATGTCTGTGCATAGCCAATGCACCTGTTCAGGATATTTTCCTCTGTTAAAATACTTTTCACTGAACATTAATTAAAGGAAAAAAAAAAAAAAAAACACAAAAGCTTGAGTGTCATTATGACTACCAGAATCTTGCTGCAATGGTGGCACCTAGGAAATTACCTCTCAGTGGGTTTTGTTACTTGAGTTATAGCCAGTACAACTGATGATAAGTTTTCTAAGAGAAGTATAGGTCTGATTAGCCACTTGCTGGAACATATCTCCTTGCCAGTGCAGTGCTAATGCAGCTGAATACAGTGTACAGTTGATCAGATATGTAGATTCCTGGTTGAATTTATTTCAGTCACTTTCAGGAAGAGTTTTTGTAAAGGGGAATTGAAATGCAAGTGATCATCCTTATCTGAACCACAAACACTCCTGGGGTAAGCCTGCAAAGAGAATGGGCTTGAACAGAAACTAATTACTCTTCAGAAAAGCGTGGCAGGATAGGGCGAGACTGACTGATCCCCACCTCCCCCTGCTTCTCCCTCCCTGTCCCTGCTCACCAGCTCTAGGAAAAGGATCCAGCAGTCTCCAGGGAGTCTCTGGAGACACCCCCAGGAAACAGCCCGCCTGGGTCACAGCTTCCCAAGTCTGCTCCTGTCACCATATCTTGTCGAACCCTGCTTGGCCTTGGGGAAGTTTTGATGCGCCTTTTGAGGTCAGAGACTAAAGAATAGAAGTTAACATTAAATATTAAACCATTCAATGTGTCTTTAATTTGTAAAATATGTAGATGCCTGGACTATGAATTCAGAGTTGGCTATTTCAGTCTCTAGCGTCCAGGGGCAGTGGTGCCAGTAACAAGACACTGCTTAGGAGAGCATTGCTAGGCAGAGACCTCAGGTTACATCAGCGGACAAAGCTGCAGGAAAGGATGATAGGATTAGGCCTATCAATTTGATGTCTCAATTCTATCTAAACTAGAGAATTAGGAAAGGCTTATACTGGAGCTAGAACTGTAAATAAGTCATCTGACTTTTCCTTCTTAAAGGCAGGATACAAAGCAGTGCTTTTTCTGTAGCTGGGTAGAAAGGGATACTGCTTACAATCCCATGGTGAAGCAAGTGATGAGATTAGCTCTGCTGAATAAGTCCAGTGGGCTCTTATTGTCTGCCTTGCTTTGTGCCCTGGGTCAAAGGAAAGGCTTTCCTGCAAGTAGGACATCGCTTTGGCTGCCTGTGACAAAGGCAGGGTGGAGATGAGCTAAAAAGGAGAAGAGATTATAAAAATATTTAGAAAATGGTTACTGAGAGTAGAAAAGCTAAAGAAGAACATATGTAATAAACCCATCTCAGCATAGCTGGGCAGAAAAGGCCACTGTAGGCTTGTAGCTTTTTGAGTGCTGAAGCTGAAGTAAAATGTAAAAGTAGCAAAGACACTTTCTTAAATTACTTCATTCTGCCCCGGTGCATCTGACCAGAGAGTCAGACCTGAGATACTCAGCTGGTCGGTTCAGAGCTGGCAAGAGAAGGGCCACTGGCAGAATTAAGAAAGAAAAACAGGAGTTTTCCTGAAAGTGATGCTGAGGGGCAGCAATGCCTTTGCTTGGTCGTCTTCCTTTACATTCATTACTAAAAGTTTAATGGCTCTCATGGTGACACATCAGCTACTATCTCAGTAGCAAAGCTAATGGAAGGTCTGACTAGGGACTTTGAATTCACTAAGAGCCAAGCGCTTTCTGTCTTTTAAAGATTTTTAGTTCATCTTCAGCATTAATTCAGTATTGATGGTCTTCAGGTTGCAGAATGATTTGAAGCTTCATGCTTTATCCTCAAGGTACTTTAAAGGAACATTCTTTTTTGAAGCAAGGGTAAGACACCCTGTTGGCTTCAGCTTGTAACATTTCCAGACTGTTGCTCTTTTACATCAGGATATTGGAGGCGCTAACAGGGCTGAAGGGACTTGGTGCCAGGCTTGTAATAGTCTGGACTGCCTTAGATGAGATACCATGTTATCTCTACCAATCTGACTAGTGGAATCCTTCAGGAAGAAAAAAGATGTAATTGAAAGAGCAACAACAGTGATGTTTTTCCCCCCCCCTTTCCCTCTCCCCCCCAAAAATAAAAACAGCATCTTTATGTAACTTGGGATCCAAGATCCAAGCACATTTAACAGCAACTTGGTCTGTTCTTCATTCTTTATTTCATGTCCAGAAAAATTTGATTAAACCATTAGTCCTAGATTTTTTTTCCTCTCACAGAGGTAAAAGCTAATGGCAGTTCCACACTAATCAGTGTGCAAAGTCTTTGGCTCTGGTCAAGGCATACAGGATTACGAGATACAAAAAAGAGGACAGGTTCAGGGGAGGTGAGGAGACAACAACCAACTGCTCTGCTGCAAATCAAGCACCGGCAGCTGACTGAGATGGACCCCATGGCCCTGAGCTGGAGGTTACTGGTGTACACAGCACAAATACTGGGAGCTGCAGGCGCAGCAGCTGTGGCGAGGTCAGGATCTCTCCTTCCAGAGTATGTAGAAAAAGGAAAAGAATGAAGATCACATAAATCACTGCCTTTGGCGGGGGGAGCAGCTCCCTGATTTGGGTTTTGACAGCACAGCTGCTTCTCTTTAGTCTGTGGGTCAGTCGTGGTGATAAAGGACTAATAGAGATGGATGAAAATAATTACAGGGTGTAAAAGAGAGAGGATGAGACAATGAGAATGAAATGAAAGAGGAAATGAAGAGGAATGGCAGGTAGGACAAAGAAATTGCATATTCCACTGCCTAATATTTTAGGCTATGGGTATTTTGCTTTGGCTCTGTCTGAGCCTGTAGCCCTCATTTCAGATGTGAATCAAGGATAGCCACCTGAAACGGAACAGCTTATTGTGAGCAAAAAGTGGGCAAGAAATAGACGGAAACAGGCCAATAACCTGATGCTCAAATGTAAATATTTGCTTTTGGTTGTATGAAGTTGACCACATTGCCACACAGTGGCAAATCAAAAATAATTTAACAATTTAGGTTGGATGAAAATGTCATATGTAGGCCTGACACCTGGGAAAGGCTTCTGCAAGTTTCTGAGCTGCATGCAAGAGATACTTATCAAGCCACAATGAAGTTTTACCAAAGAATCCTGACAGATGTGCCCACCAACAAATTTGTCTCAAATGATGGTGTTTTCCCATGAATTAGTTTCTCTCTGTAGAATCCTACCCCTTGTCAGTGGTGCCCATGTGTTCAGTTAGGTACAAGTTATTTGTGCTTCTTGTTGGCTGGCTCTTGTGTTAGAGAATGTGCTATCTCTGCTCGTGTTAAACTTTTGCACACCCCCCCCTTCTATTGGATGAGCATCTCTAAATCATGACCTCCAAAAAGAGCACTCTTGGCTGTAGTTCAAAGTCTGACATGGTTAAGCACAGCCAGTTCTGCGCTTGTCCTGTCTCTGCTCTGACTCAAGAGGCTCAAAGCAGCTTCTGCCCAGGAGCTGTAGAGCCGAAGTGGTGTGGGATCCTGTCCCGCTGCTCATCGTTCCTTGGGCAGCAGGGAGTATTGGAGCAGGCTCAGTGGTGGTTTTCCATGGGTCAGTGGTTTCCAAATCCCAGCTGCAGGAGGTGAGCCAGCTCTGAGCAGCCAGTGCTTGCCCAAGATTGTCCATCTTGACTGTGGTACCCTAATCCTGCTTTCTGCTGCATGAAGACAAAGCAGAGATCTGCTGGCAACGAAACCTCATGGTCCAGGTGAACCACCTGCAATGCTGGCTGAGCGGCCAGGTGGCCTGTCTTATTTCTGGCTCTGCCACCACTACTAGTGTAACCTTGGGCAAGTCTTTTGAGTCTGATTCCTACCTGTGAGGCAGAGCGCTCTGTTTCTTTGCCTCCTAGTGGCATTGTTTTATTAAGTATAGATATTTGTGAAGTGTTTTGACAGTGAGTATTGCAGAAAAGAAAATATAAATGTGTCAGGCCTAGATCTGAATTCCAACTAGTGAACTAAAGTGTTGACAACCTTAAACCAACTTCCATGTACACATATCCCCTTCTGTCTATCTGAAAGATTATTTGTGGAATGTATTTTTATTCTTCTCTGATAAAAGTAGAATACTGAGCAAAGAAGCATGACCCATTTCTTTGTCAGGCAAGCTTTAATACCTGCTTACTGGGATGTGACTAAGGTATCAATACCAGAGAAGCTTGTATAGCTTGTATTATACCACAATAGTCATCCTGCCACTTTTTTTTTTTTTTTAAAAAAAAAGCTGCCACCTTCAGATGAAATGGATGTGCTTTCCAAGTCAATAAATGTTTGTCCAGCACAACTTCTCTGTCACCTCTAATTCTATTTGGACCATAGAGTGAAGCAGAAAAGTACTGTTCTCTGACAAAGTGACCATGAGAAATACAGTATCAGTGGCGAATGATGCAAGTTAGGAAGGTGACTTATTTTGTAATAGGAGAGTACACAAACAATATACCACCAAAAGTATCTGTAAAATCTGCTGATGGTTGATCAATAGTTCTGAAAGAGATCACTCAAACTATTTTATACACAGGATTTTCTGTGTAATGCCAAGTTTGGTGTGCACATCATGCTGCTCATAGTTGGTCATAATGCTGGACTATTTCTCTATGGGTCACACTTTCTTCAAATATAGCATATTCAAAGCAATATCAAATCATACCATAGAACTCTTTATTACTGGAGATCTTTTGGACAGAAGTACATAATCTAGACTTTCTGAATTAATAGGCAGGTGGTAGCTGCTGTATTCTCAGCTTTTTTCCCAACTTGTACACTTTAGATTTACAAAACACATCTGAAGAAACACTGACATAAATCTAAGCTTATCTTTGAAGTATTTACAAATACTTGATTCTCCCTCACCCCCTTATTCCCTTTGGGCTTCTGGTAGGAAGCTGGAACTTGAACTTCCTCTTATGTTGATGTAAATACTCATTTTTGTTACGCGAAGAACAGCATGACTTGCACTCATGAGGATGTGGGACCCATTCAATTCACCACCAAAACATGCTGGGATTTCATTGGCTGAGGTGAAAAAACAAGCGAAATCTTCCCAGGATACAGTGTATTAGTGTGCATATCGCTGAAATACATGATCATCATGACCCCAGGCAGGTTGATGTTTTTATTATTGTTTTCAATCTGGTGCGCTGAAACAAGGAAGGCTAGCTGTGCCAGGCTCTTAATCTGACTTCACATTTTATTAGTCATTATTTTTGCAAAGGCCTTAATTCCCCTCTAAAACACTTTAATTAAACAGCAATTTCTCAGTGCTGCACTTCATGAGCAGATTTTGCAATAACTTCAAAGAGACACAGATGTTTACTGAATTTGGTGCTGTGATATTTGAGACTGCCTACTGGCAACGAAAAATTCATAAACACCTCTAAAACTTTGCTGCGGTAATGACAACGTTTCCTCCTCATATTTTAGCAAGTCTAATACTTTCCCATTTCAGTAGACACTTCACAGACATGGGCACAAGCACTGCTATGTACTCTGTTTGAGCCATGTCAGATATACAGCTGTGGGGTAAATACTCCTGTTTGTGACATCTTGAGCTTCAGCAAAGCACACAAAAGGCCATGCGCTAGTCTGTGCGTGAGACACTTTGCAGAACCTCACCAGATGTGAATATGGAAACTGGAGCTCCATGTTAGCTTTCTCTGCAACCCTGCACAGTGATTTTTGAGTGGTTACTCAGCTCTGTGAGCCTTGATTCTTACCAGTAAAGAGATGATGATGCTTTCTGGCTTTTAATCTCTCCATCTCCTGGCAGCAGAAAAAGCTCTTGTTCATCAAGAGCTTTCTTAGCTCAAGATAGTCATGGAATTTTTGAAAGTGCTGCTTTCCGTAAAAATGAAAAACGCTAGGGATTTGGGAGGAATTTCTCACTCTTGGTGAGTTAGCCTGGAGCTGAACTGCTGAGCTCATACTAGGAAGATTCTCCAAATGGAGAAGATGAGGCTAAGGACATGTGCCTGGGGCACATCAAATACATGATGCCCAGCTGGCTGGCCCATGCTCTTGGCATGGTAGTCCCCAGCTCCACAAGTGGGGCTGGTCACCAAGCAGCAGGACCTGCAACTTGTGGCAGGGCTCCTCTTTCAGCCTTTCTGTGCATGGAAGAGAAACAATTTTTTTTAAAGACACCTTTCAGTCTCATCCTTTTAAAAAGAAGTAATAGCACTGCTTCTTGGAAGCAGCATATCCATTTTAACTGTGAGCACCAGGCAGGGACCAGCATAGAAAACCTGCATGGAATACGGCATGACATGTCACGTAGCTGCTTTAATGCACAATGTAATTACAGTGACAAATTTCTACCTCTTGAAACATCAGGTTTTGAAGTGGTTGCCCTGAAGGAGAGAAAGTTAGCGGGAATATTTTGACTGATTCTGGGTTGGCAACTTCAGCACTTGCTCTGCATTGGATTAAAACTGATTAGCATGGCCAAAGGGGTCCTGTGAGACAGGAAAGTAGGGTGAAAGGAAATTAGAAATATTAAAGAAATGAAGCTAGACTGGTTACAACAAGTTCTGCACTCCCGTACTCCTTGCTAATGTGGTAACATCATGCATACTGAAGGCTAGACTAAGCAGACCTTATGTGTGACAGTAAGATACTTTTCTGCACGATTAAATCCACTAAACATGGACTAGGCTTGCGCGTTTGAGCCCTCGGATCTGATCTTTCCCCAGCAGTGCAAAGGCCCGGCTGCACGGGGCGCAGCGCTCGCTTAGCGGGAGCTGGGGGAGCAGAGCGCTCGTGGGCAGAGGCTGCGTGTCCCTTGGACACGTGCTGGGTGAAGAGCGTCATGTCTGAGATGAACTCACCTTGTTAAACATTAAAATTAAACCAGAAGGAACCGCTGTTGAAATAAAAGCAGGGCTCAGGCACAGCTCGCTGACCATGGACTCGCGCGTTTGCTGTGCCGTGGAGGCATCCGTGCGCGTACTTTTAGCTGGTGGCAAGTGCTCGGCATGCGACTTAGCCCGGCCTGTTGTACACGCGTGCGTGGCCACGCTGGTGCCCCGGCAGCACGCACAGGCCGTAGCACCTTGTCCGTGTGCTTGCACTGTCTACGCAGAACTTAAATGCTTGCTCAACAACTGCAAATAAGCTCATTAAAAAAAGTAAACCCCCTCTTGCATGGAACAACAAGATGTAGCTTTGTTTCAAAGAACTAGTGAGTGAACAACGCAAAGCTCTGGAGTTGGTTACTGGGTTTTTACTATGGTCTCTATGAGCTATACAAAGCCTGAAGACATTGTATGTACAGCACATCTTTAATAAGAAGGGAGCTCAGAGTCTACCAAACTCTGCCAAATAAACTCTAATACATACTGTACTTCACTCAGTAGTTGTCCTTCTCTTCTTCGTGGAATATCTAATAGCTCTAAAAATATTTTCTCAGAAGAGGATAGAATTATCATTGTTAGATATCAATTAAGTATCGAGTATGGTTACATAAGCAGAGCCAGCATGCTAGTATTGCACAAGGGGAAAAGCCTCCAGGACACGAAGTGGAACAACGAAACACCCTTGATACTCTGCCAAAGGGGACGGGAAGCTCGGGATGCTGCAGCGGTTTGATTCACGTAGCTCTCGATGTCTTCGTGCTGCAGCGGGTTTGCTTTGCCTCTTCGCTGCCTGATTTCCCTCTGAAACAGTTAGGGATCTTCCAGAACATGTGTGTTTTTTAAAAAAAACTACAGCAGCTGCAGCAGTGTGGTAGTATTCAATTTCTTGAAGAGTGAGGCTTTTATTTCAAAATATCATATATTTATATATATATATATGTATATATATACACTTTAAATGGTATAAAGTAAATTGTAGATCCAAGCTCATAATAGTGCTGTTTTCTACTTTACCAAAGAACTGTTTTCTTTGCTTTTAGGATGTCAAAAATCAGGGGTGTTATTTCCACAGAATATGCTTTTTCACACAGTAAAGCCACTGTTATCTAGTCAACAGTCAAAGTGCAAATAAGAAATCCATTTGGCTTGTAAATGCTGCGAGGCTTTAAACCTCTGGTAGTGTGTCCTCATGTGCCAGCTGGGCTCTCACCGTGTCCATGCAGGCAGCTCTCTGTTAGGTTCTCGGGTGGATCTGCAGGAGGGAAGCATGAAGTCAGTTATACGAAATCTTATGAAAGAAAGACCTGGGCAGTCCATGGCGTGTTGTGCTGCTAATCAGATAGTTCAAGAGTTAAAATCTTGACGACCTTCCCCTGCTTGGGCTGGCTGTGGTAGCTCCTCCTGGTGTAGGACGTGGGTGGAAGCACCTTTCAGGTTAATTTGGGTTCTGTCCTCACACTCATGCAAGAGGGGTGTGAGAGACCTCAAAATGAACTAGAAAGTCTGAATGATTTTATCTAGTCACCTCGGGTGAGATAGTCCAACCTGTGTAGCACAACAGCCTGTAAAACCATCGCTCCTCATGACAAACACCGGCATTGATCCAAGCGAGCGCACTAATGGCTTTAGGAGGAAGCGCTGCTGCCGAGAGGGTTTTTTTAGGATGTTGAAATAAGAATGACCTACCAGGAGCAAAAATAGCTCTCCTCTTGCTTCCTCTCTGCACTGATACATGCAGATGAATGGCACGAGGGCTCCAGCCCTTCGCCAGACAATTAAGTCAGCAAAGAAACTCGAATTGACTTGAATATGAGCAGGCTCAAGCATTAAATTAGGACTACAAATTATTAGCTAAGCACCTGGCGATATGATGAAATGCAGCAATAACTCGTTGCAAGAGATATTTATTGCCTTGTGCTCTGCTACTTCCAGCTGACCTCATAATTGCAGACTGTTATCCCAAAATCAGAGCTTTTTTCACTGCTCCAGAGGAGAATTTTAACTGAAAATCATTTGACTTACTAACCTGATTAGACAGTTAATAAATAAATAAAATCCTTTTTTTCTGTTTTGTTTCCCTCCCTCCCCCAGTTTCTGCTCTGCTCTCCTGGTTTGCTGCTGACAAGTGATGCTGCTGTTTCCCTCCCAGGGAGGGTGAGCAGCTCTTGCTCGGTGATGCGCTGCCGCAGGTACTTGCGCATGCGATGGAGCAGTGGCCAGTGCCGTGGGGCCGCGGGACTGCGGTCGCTTCAGGGGCTGTTTGCTGTAGTATGAGATGAGTGGTGGCTGCTAAGAAATGCCTGCTTTTCCCTTGGGGACAAAGGGGGAGAGCCTAAGCTTTGCAAGGAAAGCTTTGAGACTTGTGCTTATGTATTTCCTTTATAAAAAAGGACCAAACAATTGAGTTGCCAAATGATTTATTTTCAGTGTTTGTCACCTGCTCTATCAATAGAAAAATAAATCAGTTTGAAGGCTGTGAGCTTTACATCTTTGGCTTTAACCACTTCATTAGTGAGCTACATTAAAGGACAAAATCCAGGAATAAATGCATAAAAATGTAGGAAAGCAGGTCTTGCTGGTGAAGCCTTCACTGGATCTGATCTCCATCTACCAATAATCAGTATTAATCCCTTTGGAGAACCAGCCATGAACTAATACTGTACACTGCAAGACTACATCATATATATGCATTCATAGATATTTATATGTGCATACACACCTTTTTGTATAATGTGAGCATTTAAGAATATATAAATAAATGTTTTAATCTTGTGATCTATAAATGAATGCTTTCCTTGCCATTTCTGTTGAGCAGCTGCTTCCCTGACTTTTGTGGAAGGAAAAACTCTTAAAGTGTTTACAGCCTATGGTGATTTGCTCTAGTTTCTTGGCTAATCACCCTATGGTGATTATCATCTATATCTATAATCATCTATATATATATATATCCTGGATGTTGACTGATCTGCATTGCTGCTTCTGCTTTTTTAACTATATAAATTAGAGATGCATGGCCCAATCTTGTAGCCTGGATTGGGGGCAGTACAGATTATAGCGTAATCTTTCTCAGATGCCATCTGAAATGACAAAACAAAGAAAATAATTGCCCGTTTCTGGATCCGATTGCTTGTCTACCAACATAAACATAGAGTAATACTTGACGCAGCAGTAGGGACTTGAGCAAAGTTTCAGGGATTACTAAGGAGGATATTTTGCTTAGAAAATGCAAGAGACAGTTGCTAAGCACATAATGTCACGTTGCCTTTGCCAATTGTGGTCTGCAATGATATTTTGAAGCAACAAAGCAAAATCCTACCGGAAGCAGCACCATAAGGTACTCCCTTCTCAAGCTAATTAAAATAACTCCTGTGGGTAAATGACAGAAATATTTTTTCAGTTATGAGCACTCACTTCTGTAAGTATTTAATTTAAATGAAGTACAACAGTGCATACTGAATAGATTGAACCATACATCTGAATATTAACAAAGCCGTTAAATTTCTAGCGATCACCTCTAGATGCAGGCTACTGCCAAAAAACTAGCTTATGTGATCGGGGTTGAGGGAGCTAAGGGCAGGACAGGTTCATAGGAATCCCCTTTGTTTCTTCTAAGTTATACAATTTCCGGACAGACTTCAGGAGCACTGCATTAGTGTTGTTGGGTTTGTGCTACTTTTATCACATAAATCCCAGCAGTATAGCATAATTCTGCATGTTGCTCATCAATTTTGAATCTTGCTTTATTCCTTTTTAAATCCCTAATTCATCAAGAAAAGCATTGCTGCACTGAACAGGACAAGTAGTGGGGTTTTCTGGTTCCACTGCAAGGAACGTGCAGCAGGGCACAGTCTTTGAAGGCTGTTCCAGCACAGTGGAGAGCAGCTGTGAGCGGGGAGCAATTTGCAGCAATGATACTCTGGGAAGAAATTGTGTCAGTGTGAATCGAGGTTGGCCCTTCCACGCTTTGCTCTGAGAGATGGCAAAGTGGTTATGTGCATCCTGTTTTCAGATGCCACTTGCTGCAAGGAAAACCTCCTATGTTAATTGGTATTTTAGTAATTTAGTGAGGTGGCTAGATGAACCCTCCTGGAAGATGATGTTTG
The DNA here is from genome assembly GCF_028389875.1 of Rhea pennata. NCBI lineage: Eukaryota > Metazoa > Chordata > Aves > Rheiformes > Rheidae > Rhea > Rhea pennata. The sequence goes on from NC_084674.1 coordinate 6,572,176, forward strand.
AGAAACAGAGTTAATCTGCAATACAAATCATTCTTGTCTTGGGATAAAATTGTATTCGGGAAGGAAAAGCATTCAGAAGAGCTGCATTAAAATCTCCGCCTTCAACAAAAGGCCTCGGAGACATGAAAAATAACTGGAGTTGGGAACATAGGAAACAGAAGTAAGGAAATTATGGCACTAAATGTGATGTTCTTGTGAATTTTTAGTTGGGTGCCTGCATGTAGAACTTGTTAATCAGCAGAAAAGTTTCTTGAGCACCCTGCTTTTTTCCATTTAGCAAGTTTCAAAAGATATTGTCTGTTTTGTGGAAAATAAGAATCTCAACCACACAAAAACATGTTCTGAATTTCAAGTGTTAAATTTTCTTGGGGGGAGGGAGGAATCAATCATGTAGTATGAAAACAATTAAATTAAAACTGTTGAATACAGGTATAGGTAGCAGTTTGACAAAGATGTATGTGAAACGTTTGCTGAACGGAAAAACAAAGCTAGAATCCTTTTTAAAAGACTTTCTTTTCTTCTAATCCGAAGAATCTCATAGCGGGAGAAGCTTAGCCATCGCGACCTGTTGGACGTGTCACCTGACTCTTCAGCCTCTCCAGGGTATGTTCACAGGCTTTGCTCCTGGGGGCAGGGTGTGATATAGCAACCTGGTTGGTGAGGGCTGCATTTACATTACATTTGCTTTTTAAATTTGCCTCTGAGTGCCTTTTTGAATGAATCTCCTAGTTCTCCCCACCTGCTGCAGAGTAACATCAGAGTGGGCAAATTGGGGTCTTTCAAGGTGAAGTGCAAGGTGTACTGTAGGAACGTGCCTAATACCTGCTCTGGGGTAAGTTACGGCCGTGCTCAGGGCTGGAGCTAGCCTGAAATAAGACCCAAAATGCAAGTAGTGGGTAGAGTTTCAGCTCAAAGCCTCAGCTGCAAACAGCTCATAGCTAATGCAGAGGTAGCTTGGAAGAGCCGTGGAAGTATGCAACGATCATTGAGGCAACTGCAGGCATGATGCTGGAAAAGATACGGATCAACTGCTATCTTAGTGGTTCTCTTTTCCTATTAACACCTCCTGGGCACAGACAGAAAGAGGACTTACTCTGGTGGTCTTGATTTTATTGCCAGTTGCACACATCCATCCAGAATTATCAGGCAATGTCTTACATTCCTCTCCCTCTAGGCAAGGCTCCATCTCGCACCACCATTTCCCAATCACTATTGAAGCTAAAAGAGAAAAGATAATGTTTATAGCTGTGTGAAAATGAAAACTGAATTAAATAACATGTTAAGAGGCCAACACTGCACTGCAGAGGCAGAGTGTCCGTTTTAAACCCTTCACTTGAAATTAGCTGCAAGTGGCCAGTCTCAGATCTTCATGGATGTGTATAAGTTTTTTACTTATAAGTGTGTATAAGTCAAATTTAAAGTAACTTTTTTCCCCTGGAATATTCTCCAGGTTTTTGTGACTTGTGGCTGAAGGAACCCCCCAGAATCAATGATTTTTTTTGCTTTTAATACCTACAGCTGACTCTTTCACAAATCTCTGCATCAGTTTTTGAACCTATGTAGGCTTTTAGTTTCCCCAATACCCTGTGGTGAGGAGTTCCACAACAAGAAACAGAGGGTAATGCTGAATAGCAGTACCACTTTGGACTGATAACTGAAACACCATAATCAATTTTATATCAAGCATATTGCCTCAAGCAGTTATTTTTAGTTTCCAAATGTTTAATATTCTTAATAATCAGTGTTTGGATCTTGCTGTTTGAATTTCACTGGCACATATGTTTACAACTTTGAGTGTATCTTCATGGAGTTTTTCTGCCTGGGAATTGGTATCTGTCTATAACCTTAACTATATCTTAGTGGCATTTTTTTTGTCTGTGGATTTTGATTAACTGACCTTGGAAACTGCAACTAGTTGGTGCATGAGCGGCTCTCTGTGGCTTGTTTTCCCTGGTAAGAATTAATTTCACAGTTATATTCATGAAGCTTAACTGTCAAAGCTTCTCACATGTCATAGGGTGATTAACCCTTTTGTATCTCATTGCATAGCTGCTTCAAGCACATAAGATATCTTTGAAGCAGCAGGCAACCTTGTATTACATATTTCAGCACTGGAAAACAGCCTGTTGTCCATGTGTTGATTTTAAGAACACTTCAGAGTTTATATTTAAGGTCTTGATTTTTTTTTTTCTTATCTGACTGTAATCTGTCTATGCCTGTAGACAAAGTCCTAAGGAAATGCCCAAAGACATAGCTGCTGCTGGTAAGTCTGGCTTCATCTGCAGGTCTGTGAATTAAGTAGTTGCATAAGAGACTATTTCTCTAACCTCTCACATGTGACTAAACCACAATGAAAAACCCGAGAGTGTAAGACACTTTCAGACACTACCTCACTTCCTCATGAGAGAGAAGGTTCTAAGTGGAAGGGAGAACAGGAGATGGTTGAAGAAAGGGACTGAGCAAGGCCCAAAAGAGAGAGACTCGTGTTTTTGGTACATTTTGACTTGCACTTTTGGTTTTGGCAAGGTAGGCTCTAGGTGACCGTGTCTTCAAAGACATGTATGCTTGTTATCTATGTGCACGTATGCCCATAATGCTGCCCTACCAAACCTGCTGTCATCCCACCTGAACTAGACCGTGATGCTATTCCTAACTGCTACAGATGGTTCCCCTTTGATCTTAGCTCTAAAAAGAAAATTGCCTTTTTTTTTTCCCGGACTGTTCCAATTTAAGCATTTTGTCACGGGTTTTCCAGTGGGGTGCATGAAAAATGAACTACTGCCAGCAGGTCAACCTTCAGCAGCTTTACATGCTTCTGGTGGCCAAACCCAATTCCCTCTTCTCCTGAACGCTGCCTTGACTTCCTATCCAACTTGCTTTGCTGCAGACTAACAAATGTGTGTGTTATACTGTAGATGTATATTCTATAAAAGGAAAACTTATGCATACACCTAAACCAAGCCAAAATATCATATCCTTTAGGTAAGAGTGTAACAGCGGGGAGAAACACATCCTGAAAATAATTGAGATTGATTAAATAAATGCAAAATTATGTCATGTGCCCAGTAAAGAAGTTGATTTTTTTATATAAAGATGCTAGTAAACTCTGGGAAATAATGATGATTAATGTAGACTGGCAAACCTTGCAAAAAAAGGTCAACATGTACATTCATTATATTCACTTCTATTTCCTTTAAAGTGTGATTAATGCATCCTTCTAAAAGGTGAGCCTATAGTTCCTAAAATAACCGAGACAAAGCAGACTGCTGCCTTGTTGAGATATGTGGTTGATCCAAATGGTATACGGTCAGTACGTTCGGTGGGTTATGCTGGCTAGCACAAAATAGCACATGGGGTGAGGGGTGACTCTGCACTCCAGCAATGCATTGTGTAGTGAGCAAGCGGAAAAGCCAAATTTTGCCAAAAACTGGCCCTCACACCAGTGAAGCATTCAGAGTATGAGTGGAGTCAGAAGCAACGATCATAATCATTTATTAGTAGCAGTGCAGACGCACTAAATAGGCACGGAAAGGGATCCTACAGTGCTCGGTGCTAAAAGCACTAAACTAAATGCCCTGGTACAGGGACTTTATAAGGCAAGACAGATAGGAGATGAATACGACTGACAGAGCAGCATGGGGAAGCAATATTGTTCATTGAGATTAAAATGACGCAGTCATTTATTGAAGCTGCTCCTAAATGCAGCCCAAGTATTTGGGTATTCACCTTGAAATAAAACCAAATGCAAAGTGACCACTGAGCTGTAATGTCAACTGATTTGACTAGTAGCGTGTGGATTTTAGTGCACATATTAATTGGTGATCACAGCACAATTATAGTCACAAAGGCAGCGCAGCAAATGCATTTGCACTTTCCTAATGGAGCAGTCACTAATGTTGCTAGCAGCGGAAACCAGCCAAGGCTTGCTGATGCCAGCTCGATCTTCTGAGTGAATAAATGTGACCACTTTTATACATTAGTTTGATTTATACCATATGTATAAACAAATCTGACAGCCCTGATCTCACATCAAATACTATCAGAACAGAGCTCATCCCTGCAAAATCTCCCACCCACCTGGCTAGGAAAGATGCTGCCTGATCGTTTGTCTTGCAATAACTTCTTGTGAGACCATGCAGACCGTAAGACCCATGTGGATGTGACTAATTTGATACTGATCTCAACAACCCTACTTGGAAAGAGTTTAGAGATGCAAGGTTAAATGGGAAAAACTCAAAAGTCAAGAGGCTGTTTTCTGTTTTTCAGTTTGCATTACTGCAAAACTCGCTATGGCTTAGTCCTCAGCACTGTGCTGTGGTGAGGGGTGCTGAAGCCTGATGAAAATCTGTTTTTGTTGTTTTGTGTTTGCAATTTTTCACTTGTAATAAGAGCCTTTTAATCTTTAGGACCAGTTGCCTTCCTTGGGCACTGCTGATCCTTGGAGGTTTACTTGTTTTCAAAGTTTTACGCCTCTAACTCACTTCAGAGGCAGGAAAAAGCTTTAAAATGAATCACGGTTTGCTGTGTTTGAGATTAGGTATCCCCGTATGGGGCGGGGGGGGGGGGGGGGGAGGAAGCGTTCCCCGGGGAATACAGTTTAGTTTCACTCCATACAGGCTACGTGGCTCTGAAATGCGCTAAAGTGGTCACGTGAGAGAGGACTGCTAAAATTAAGACGTTTTCCCTCGGGCACGTCCGCATGCCAGATTGCCTGGATCTGAGGCACCTGAGCTGCTCTGCTACCTGAACTGCTAATTTTAGAGGACAATTACAGACTCCTGTTAGGCAGCAGGCACCACGGGCTGCGAACGCTCGCATCACGCTGAATTAGACGCTTGTAACGTGTCGGAGTGATTTTCGTTGTGCTCTTGCTCGCTATCTGGGGAATACATGAAGTACTGAGTTTTTTTCATGCAAGACTGACCTTTACCGAGACGGATACCCTCAGACAGATACCCTCAGCCATGTGGAGAGGAGAAGGGTGTGATATAAGAGAGGCCTGACTACTTCAGCTTTGCTCTTTTTTCCCCCCTGCTTTTTCCTCAGCTCTTCCTGGTTTAAACAAGGGATTGGTTATATCTGAGTTCTCCCCCCCCCCCCCCCCCAAATGCATCTTTTATGGGAATAATTAAACTCTAAGCATCCAGCTAATGGAGCTGGGAAGAAAAATAGCTTTCTTCAAAAAATGTTGAGACATTTTTCCAGTTCAGGCTGGACTCTTCACCTCTGTTTGCAAAGCTACAGAAAAATAATTTCTGATAAAAAAAAAAAAAATATTTAACTTGATACATTTAAACTTGTTAGTCTACTTAAGTGAACACAAAAAATGCTTCTGCTTGAAATCACACTTTCTAGTCACGCGTACCAAATGGAGAAATAAAATACAGATAAGAGATCTGATGATCACATTGCATATAGGGAATGAGCAAGAGAATAGCTTATATTTGCTAGTGTTTATGTGACTATTGCATTTTAAAATGAATGTATTCCCAAACATATTCCCAACAGCCATGGATGGCTACGGGGAACTTTCAAGTTAGACTGAATTCAGCAGGCTTCAGCCTGCAAAGTTCATGAGAACCTTTTCAGTTTGTGTAAAGGTTGAGACTGGGATTTGACTTGGTCTTGTATGTCATCTGGAGTACAAAGCTTTGCTGCATGATGGCAGCTGGTGAGGACAATTTCCCCTCAAATTTCAGAGACAAATTTTCATATTACAGGGTTGCAGTAACAATGTTCCAAATACCCTCAAGCATCTACACCTAAACTGAGATCAAATCAATATGAAAATATTAACCATCCTGTCATTTTCCCCTTGAATCGAGTGATGTTTAGGGGAGGGGGTAAAGCAGATATCCAATTTATTTGATTAAAATTTCCCCACTTGTTAAAACTCCCAAACTTGCTGAGGTTCATATGTTTCTCAGTCGTCTTGATCTTGCATTGAACTGCACCTACTCAGTCCCTCAAAGCTGCCACTAACTGCCCTCTTACAGGTGATCAACAGGAGATGGTGGAGGAAAGTCTGGGGGAAAATGTGCAGCCCAAAAAAGCTTAAGCACTTGAATTGCATCATGTTTGCTACTCAAGCATAGATTAAAAAATGCAGACACTTTTTTTTTTTTTTTTTTTTTTTACAGATGCAATTCTCGTTTAACATCTTTGCATCTCTATTTAGGAAATTAATATAATAAGCTATATATGACTAAACATGTTATATTTAGTAATGTAACAGTCTGACCTTACTCATAGCATAACATACAACTTTAATTCATGTTTATGGAACACCTTGAAGCATGCAAAGCAGAGCAAAGTATCATCATGCATTTTTCAATGGTTTTGAGGGGAAATGTGATATATTAAGTTGCAAGATTGCATCTGGATTTGCTGTTATAAAGCCACAGCAGCTATTTCTTTTTGCCTGTGATAGAGTACACCTTTATATGCAAATAGGATATAAAGGAAAAGAGATATTAAATCATGCTTCCTCGTGGTTGCAGGTATCATGTCATGCTAAGGAATAACAGGGAGAGTTTGTTTGCAAAAGCAGTAGGACGCTCGCTGCAGAACGGGTAAGTTTTTATGGTAAGTGCAAGGCAGTCCATTTTAATCTAGTTCCTGCTACAGAAGATTGATATAAATAAAATCTAAATAGCGAACACATTTCACAGATGCAGCAGTGAAAAGGACTCTGTCAGCCTAATGAAAAGATATCAATTTTCTGCACTTTATTCAATAAACTGTGAGTCATTTTCTAAATGGATTAGATTAAAGGAAAGTTCAAACTCCCTAGGAGAGCGACTTGCGCTGATGGAGGCTTTAGGCGATGGAAATAGCAAAGAGGTAGATAAAATCTTTTTAGATGGTTTTGTTTTTTTAAAAAAACTGATCCAAACTAGAATCAGAGTAGCCCCATGCTCACCTATTCCTTATGAAGCACACTCAGAGAATTGAATGGGACATGTAGTTTCTCCTGTTTTACTGGGATGCCACGTGGTGCGGAATGAACTATGGGAGCGGGAGGAGGAGGACAGAACAGGAGCGAAGAACATCTTGTTTGGAGGATTACATACTTCACAGACGGAGATATCATTTACTCTGGGAGTTGTAAAGCAGTAGTTTGATAAGCTAAAGAATATCAACATGAAACAAAAGATTTCAGATTGAATAATGCCGTCTAGGAGAAATACAGGATGTTTTCTACTGGGAGTCTATTAGGCTAGGGACTCAATTTTAGAAGCATCAATCTAATGCTCACCCAATGTAATACTTAGTGGACTTCGATAACAGACCTCTCTTAATGCTGGGAAAACTGAAGTTTCTCCTTATTTAAAATACAAGCATAGTGCAATCTGTCTGGCAAATGATGTATTGTATCTCCAAATTGCTTCAGATCCTGTTCTGTTGTGTGGTTTTTTTTTAAATGTTAAAGTAATATCATGTTGTTTTTCTTTTAGAACTTTTTGATCTTATTAATTCATTGGTGCAGAAAGGAGAATTTAAAGTCTTTTTTTTTTCCTTTCCAGAGTTCTTGCTTTTTCATTGCAATATATTCAGGAGCCAGGATATGATATTTTTTGGAAGCGTAGTAAGTGTCTGAAGAACTGTGGGCTGCATTAAAATACACACATAAAATAGGAAAGGGCAGATTAGATGCAAAGAATCCCTGAAGAATTTCCTTTCAAGATCTGTACAAACCAGCAAAAAGGGTGCTAATTCAGCAGAATGAAAAGACTCGCTAGTGGAAAAAAACACTTACTGCCATTTTCTAACAGTTGGCATACTGCTAGGTAAATTGGAAAAATGACAGAAGCATGTTGTATACATGTCTCCTAATAATATGACTAATAGATAGGGTTGGCTAATGGCCTGGGAACCAGACTCCTGAGGTTTGTTTAATCCTAGCTCTGCCAGTGACTTTATTGCTGTAAGTAAATCACCTTGTTGCTGTCCTGATTTTTCCACTTATTTTATTTACTGACCTGTTGATTTGCTACACTATATTGCAGCAATTTTGGACTGACCTGTTTTGTTTCTGTGTTTGTGCAACAGCTACAGGACTGGGGTCTTGCACTGGGACTGTGCAATGATAGTGCTGTGATAATAAGTAGTGACATTAAAATTACATAATGTCAGTGTGCTGCCAGGAAGCTTTAAAGCACTGGATGCAAGCTAAGCTTATTAACTGTTAGGAAAGAAATAGTTTGGACCATGATGAACATGCTTTAGAAAATCCTCATTGGATATTATGTCACCAATGTAAGGCTCCAGCTCAGCAAAGTATTTAAGCATCAGCTGAAATCCATCGCTGTTCAGCAAATGGATTCATCTTAAGCCTATGCTTGACATCTTAGGCTGAATAGAGACTGTCTGGTATGGAGCAGATTGCATCCAAAATAGCTTGTGAAGCTGCTGGAGGATTTCGAGCTCCCGGGCAGTTCAGCCTGGGGCAGTTGTGCCTTGTCACTTAGCTGGGCAGGGACCAGCTTTGTCCCGCTTCCATGTCCCTCTCTTTGTACCTTGGGAAACAAGTGTTGCTTAGGCATATGGCTGGAGAGCACCTGCAGGTGAGGGAGGAGCTTGATTTCTCACAGGTGGCACCTTGGTGGTGCATGGATGTGCATCTGCATGTCCATCAGTGCATTGATAGTGGCAGTGGTCAGGTCCTCGGAGCGCTTGGGAAGCGCACGCTGCTGTTCAGAGAGTCAGCTGCTGTTTTGGCAGCCTGGTGTGTGCACGCAATCATGCCAGCTTTAAGGAGAACTGTGGTATTTGCATAACTTATCTTTTGAATTCGCCTAGGACTTGGTGTCACTGAGCTTTGACTTTGAATTTCAAGCAATCAAGTTTTCCATGTGGGTGCTCACAGGTGAAATCCCAACTGCAGTGCAAGACCTGCCACTGAGTAACTTGGAAAGTGCAAAAGCCAGGAAAATTCATTGAGGAAAAAAAAATCTGGGTCTACAGCTCAGCCCATGACAGCTTTTCAGTTTCAAATTTCAAGGTGATAAAAAGTGAAGGTACCAGATGTTGTCAGGCTTGGGAGGCAAGCAGGTTGTGTTGCTCCTTCCCGGGGATCTCACAGGTCCCAGCTCACTCAGAGTGTACTTGGCAGCTTGTTCATGGCCTCTCTATTTTATTGCTTCCTGATATTTTTTCTCAAATGGTGTTGGTGACTTTTTAATTATTCCACAGTCTGCTGATCTCAAACATGACCAGTGCTTGACATGTTTCTCTGATAGTTATGGATCGTAATTCATATTTTCACCAAACTTTTACTGCATATCTACCTGGAAATTTGATTCATACAATGAAAGGCTGAAGAAGCCTTGAGAAAACAGGTTATTTAGAGCTGTATACATGTGAGTTTATTGGTGATTGACATAACCTGCCTGCAAAGAGAAGGGGTCATTTGAAAGCAACCTGCCAGTGCTAATGAGTGTTAATGAGACTAATGCAAACCTGAAATGCTCACACGCAGGAGGTTAAAATGAATACAGGTGATGAAAAATCCCCTCCCAGCCTATATGGGGGAAAATGACCTTTTGTAGGTCAGGGAGACCCATTGCTGCTATTTATTTACTGAAGTTTTGAACTAAATCCATCCCTCACTGAAGAAGAAAGCTGAGAGCAGGCTGATAAAAGATTTGTGCAGTTCAGCAGTGTTATTTATCTCCTATTTGAACGGCTTCTAGATAGCCCGGTGATGCTTAAGCTTATTGTTATATATTTAATGGAATGCCAGTGAACTGCAGCATAATTATGCATTTTTGGTAAGAAAGAGGAAGCTGCTTATGAGTAGTTGCATATGTTTCAGGCCAGGGCTGAGGACCAGCACACCACCAGAGAAGATGCCTCCATGCAGGAGGAAATACTGTTAATTTTCCATTAACAATAATTCATTAGTAAAGCGAATGGGTGAGAGCGAGAGGAGCCTGGCCGCAGGAGGAGGACGAGCTGGGCGCGCAGAGGTTTGCAGGTGGCTTTGCGGCGTCACTTCTCTGGCTGCTGCAGGGAGCACAAATCACAAATCCCTGATGAGTTGTTGTTGTGCTGACGCTGCTGCGGAGCTGTTTGCTCGCACAACCATTAGTGCTGGGAACGGACCGCGTTGAACCAAAGGCGTAATTGCTACTCTGCCTTCTCCCTCGCGACAGCAGAAGGACGCCCAGGAGGAACAATTACGGCTCGCTTTTGTGTTAGAAACCAAAGAACCACATTCAGGGTCTGTGATCCAACAACTACTGAAGAAAAGGGGGAAAAAATCCTCTTTTTTTTTTTTTTTTTTTTTTTTTTTTTGTGTGTGTGTGTGTGTGTGGGGGGGGGGGCTTTGGGGCAGATCTGGCATCTATAAAACTTGCCCTTTGCTCAAGCATGGATGTCCTGTGCCCCAGGAGGCCGCTCATAGCGAGGTGGAAGGGAAAATCCACTAGATGAGCTTCTAAGTGGGAGAATCTATTTAGAAATTTTGGACGAATTAGGTGCCAGGAAATATAGCTTAGCAGCAAAGTACTCTCTGGAAAAAAAAAAATGAAAATAAATAAATGTATATAAATATAATGCAGTAATAAGACATAACAAAGCATGCATAATATATTGGGTAGTTATCAGCTCTGAAATGCTGCTGCTGCTTGTATACAAATCCTACAGTATTTATTTCCAGTCCACAGAAAAGACTCCTGTAAACAAATAAATAAATAAGGAAAATACTTCCTTTGAGACTGTGGAAATTTATACACAAAATGATTATGTGTTATTGATCAACAGAAAATGCTTTTTTTTAGTCTTGTGTTTTCCCATGGGAAAATGACTCCTTGTAAAATGCAAGTTTTTGCACTGTCATTGTTTTCCTGTAAAAATATGAAGTCCTCTATCTTTTAAAGTCTTTTTAAGTTTTTTTTTTTTTTTTTTTTTTTTTTTTTTTTTTAAGTCCTCTATCTATTAAGCTTAAGGCTTAATACCATGATTTGGATCCCAAAGCTTCAAAAGTGCTGAAATATGTGGCTGGGGATCCAGGGCTTTATCTGTAATAGCAAGTGTTAAGCGAGGTACTTGCTGCTGAGGAAATTCTTGTGGGGAAAAGAAGTGGCAAAAGACCCGAAAGCAGAAATGTTCGGAGGTTGGTGCAAGCAGGAAAAGGGCGATGCTTGTCCTACAACCTGGATTTCAAGGAACTTCGGAGAAGAGAGACGGCTGAGAGATGCAAAGTACATTAAGCCACCTGCTATTCTCACCTTAAAACGGATGGAAAGGAGGACAGTAATCGGAGCTGGAAAATTCCTGAATCACAGTAAGTCATGTTTTTGAGGTTGTTACAAGAACCTAGCGGCTTTAAAACGATGGGAGTACCGTGGCTGGTCTGAACCTCGCATGGGGTTGACCAGCTTTGGCACATTTAGGGCTAGCAACGTGCCCGAGCCCCTGATTCCTCCCTGAGGGGTTGGAGACGTGTTCAAGGACCGAGGCACCTGCCGGGATGGGTCCGCCGGGGCTGTTCGGAGCACGCCCGGCACGCGTGTGGCTTTTTCTGTTCCAGTAGTAGTCGAGCTGCCTAGCTGGCCCACCGCTGGTTTTCAAAATACCTCTCGTGTCGCTGAAGTTCATCCGCGCTTGACCTAAAGCCTCACAATACATTCGTGGTACGTTCTCTTCTGTCCCAAAATACTCTGCCGGTTGCGTCCTGCAGCCTAATAAAAACGCGCCGAACCGTTACCTGACGGACGCTCGTGCAGGACAGCGGCGGCTGTCGTTAGCTTCCCGCTGGTGCGCTGCGGTCTGATGGGCAGAGCGGTGTGGGACGAAGCCCACCCAACCTCGCGCCCAGGGTGCCCGCGAGAGCAGCCCTCGGCGCTGGCCCGGGGGCTTGTTTAACTCCCAAACTCTCTCCAGCCCGGGCACTCCTGCTGCAGTTCACTCCCAAGCGATGAGCTAAGGGAGATTTTCCGGTCCCAGCGATGGTGCTGGGAGCTGGCGCGGGATGCGCGACGTTGCGCGTGGTGCCACCAGAAGGCAGAGCCTGCAGACGTCGCCAGGAGGTCAGTCAGTTATTTGTCGTTTTGGTTATTTGTAATTATCTCTGCTGAGAAGAGAAGCAAAGTCCCGTTTCTCCCGCGTGCGTTGGGGGTTGCTCCTAGGCCCTATGGTATAAATAGTACATCCCCACGTAAAGCCCCGTAGTCCAGCTCTCAAAATGCACCTCTTAAAAACCTTTATGGAGGGAACCGTTTTCAAAGGTTATATTAAATGAGCCTACTGCTTCTAATAAATCAGTAATTACCTTGTGGAGAAGTGTTGTATTCATTCCAGTCTTTTTGTTTTATAATGTAAGACAAGTCTAATTTTTTTTAAAGATTAAAGGAAAGGTTTTTTTGGTAAACAAATCCCTAGCTATTACTATAAATTATATTATGCATAATCTTGACATGATAAATTTGGAGATATTTCAGTGCAACTACACCAGTATAATCGCCACAAGAACTGCAAGATTGAACAAAAATTGATGAATCGAGTATACAACAGTTTGTTTTACATATCAGAGCTTAATTACTGATTCAGTATGCTTAAAATAAGAGAATAGGCAAACACTGAATTATAAAAGTATATCAGAAAGGTTTAAAAACACTGTACTTCACGAGTGGATATCAAAATGACCTTAACTGAGAAGCTTTTCTTTAAGATTATATTTTCCTTCAGTGCTCGTAATATTTACTTACTCTGAAACATTTTACAGAGCTGAGATGTCTATTAATGGGCACTTGAAATTTCATAGCAGTGTTGATATTAGCACAGCTCTTGTCTTTTGCCTCCATTCAATAAAATACAACTCAGAGTTGTATTTTAAAAGATGGAAATTCACTATTGTTTATAGTAATTTTTTTTAACCTCAGAAGAATCCCTGGATTGCACTTCTAAGTCTTTCCAACAAATAACTTATCTGATGACCTTACTCTGTTTTCTTCAGAATGAATAATCCTGAAGTTATAGAAGGATCATTATTTCTTATGTTTGTGGTTCACAAGATGTGCTTTTGAAGAAAAGCTATTGCAGGAGTCTCCTGTGCACTCTGTGGTTGGATGATTCTTAGGGGTGAAGCTGCAAACATGGTCTCATCACTACAAATAGCAGTTTAGCATTTTATTTTTTGCAAACATCTGTCCTTGTTCTAGCTGATCTCATTAATGTTCATACAAAGTGAATGTAAATGGAGCCCAAGCAGGCCCAGTGCAAATTCTTTTCCAAATCTGAGCACGTTTTAGTGTAAAATGTTTTGCAGATGATCTGCTTTGCCAGTTGCAAAATGTAATCCAATAGAAGCCCTCTGAAGATGCATCACTAAACGAAGATACAGCAAATTGCTGTAGTTACTAACAAATAGCACAAGAAGTTGTTTTAGATGGACTTTTATAATGCTTTTTTGTTCCTATTTTTAAAGCCCTTTAAAGCAACCACAAGGCTGAAATAGCTGGGTTGTATTTCTAAATGCTCACTTCCATAGATACTTTAAAGTTTAAAAGTAGATCAGATTGGAAAGATTATGAGCTAGTGAGTCCCCTAATTCTGGGCATTATGGTGTAGTCCTCAGGCAAGAAGAATCTGATTTTTCTGCTTTAGCACTGATCATCAGCAGAAGAGAAGCAGGGGACCGGGAAATTACTGGGAAAACTCTAAATGCTGGATATGCAGCATTGATCCTCCTGGAGGTGAGTCCATCTCAACATCCATTTTTACGGGTGCTTTGGTTTTCTTAGCTATCATGAGCTCACAGTCAGAGGCTTTGCAGCATGGATATCTTCTGGTCTGTCCTGCATGACCATGAATTAACTTTACAAAGTGCTCAAGAAATTCTAGTGTCTGCATCAAGAGGCTCCTTGAACACAGGACTATAAAGAAGGAAGCCTGTGGTGAAGGGGATCACCATGCAATGTGTCTCTCTATTGAATCAGCTTAGTAACACGCTGCCTGGATTCTGCAGAGCTAATACTGGTCCTGATTGGCACCTGCCATTTGTAATGGGTAACATCTCTGACAGACCATTATAACTGCATGCACCAAGATGGGAACCCAAAGGAAGGAATCGTCTACAAAGTGAGTCTTAACCCATAACATCACTATAAGACATTGCCAAACTGGAACTCCAGAGGCTTCATTTCAGGTGGAAAAGAATTTCAGTGGTTTGGGAGATTTTTGCCATTTTTTCTTTTTTAGCCAATCCTCTAGATAAACCTGAGCAATGCAAGGGGATTTGTTATCTGCCATACAGTTGTAGGATTGATGTTCATTGCAGTACCACTTAGAGTATCTGACTTCTCAATCAATCGACCTGTGTGGCTGAGTTCGTGTTTCGCTTGCTCCAGACTTCTCTCCAGTACCTTTATCTCCTTCCCTCCTCTGTACTTCAGGCTCTGCCACTGTGATCTCTAAGCCAAGGCTGGAAATTGATGGCTCCTCCCACAAGATAACGAGCAGGTGTAATTATACCCTCTTCCATTTGATTGTATGTCAGATTTAGTATGACACTTTAAGACCTAAATGTTCATATTCTCTTTAAATTTGAGGTGCTGCTTTTCATTTTATGACACCAGCTAGAATAATGCTCTTACCCCGGACCTTGCTGTGGCAGGTAGCAGCAGTGTCTTAGACACAGAAGGTAATCTTCAGACTTTGTATTTAACTTTCAATAAAGACAGAATATGATAATTTACTGAGTGCCTTTTGCATGGACTTGCTCAAATATTTATAATCTCATTTAAATAATTAATATGGGAGTTTTAATAAACTGTTTATATTCACAGGAATGTAATTTGCAGGAAGCATTGTTCAGGTACTAGACACCACTGGTAGGTGACATGAATTAAAAACAGTATCTTGCACCTAAAGTTTATATGACCTTTTCCCAAGTTGTCAGCTGTTTCCTTGGTAGGGAAAAAGGTGTTTCCATTGAACTGGTTAGGCTATGCACTGCCCAGACTCTTTCAGGATGGAAAAGGAAGCAGCCTTCTAGTTTGGGGATTGTCAAAAGTGAGGTTTATCCAAAGAAACAAAACACATTGTATTATTGTATTAATTAAATATGTCAACATAAGTTCCTTTTTTTGAGCAGTTCTGGCTGTGCTAGTCTCAGGGAAGAGAGAACAAGATTTTCATTCTCTGGGACAAGTTTTGCATCTATCACCACAGCAGGTCATTATTTATTCATATATAAGCTATCTCAGTGAGCCTGTGACCATCTTAATATGGTTAATAACAATCAAATCCTATTAACAAAAGCAATAACTTCACAGGAATCCAGCCAGCTGGGGCTCTCCAGAAGCCCTTTAATTCCCTGCACGGTCCCACTGATTTCCTTCCTCCATCTACCAAAGCCAGGTCAGTACATGGCTATCAGAGGAGACCTGGAAGGGCATCAAATCCAGGCTACTGTGGATCAGAGGAGTATCTTTCTGTCTCGGTTTTCTCCCATATCTTTGCACATTCCTTTCTTTTGTGTTTTGAGGGAACTAGCTAGGATTTTTACTTGTTGGTTGGTCTTAGTTATTATGTGGAGAGGCAGAGGAGGGATGTTAAGTTGCATGATGCTCAAACTGACTACAAGCATGTAAAAATTGCTCTTTCTCCAGCTCTAACATCCATCTATGTCATGTTAAAAGCTTAGTTCTTGTTATGTAGGGTCACATACCTGAACCCCATATCGCTGCTGGCTTTTGGCCCATGTCCTACAGGGATGGGAAGAGGGGAATTGTCACCTTGAGCTGTATCAGCTGTGGGGCAAAACTCCCCTTGCAGCACTTGGCTTGCACTCTCTAGTCTTCACAAACTGGTACGGACATGCTTGACTTCTGGCCCACGTGCATGCAGCACTGAAGAAAATACTATTTCCTGCCACCCTCCTGTTGGTAAGCAGTAGCTATTGCTGGCCTGAGGCATGTCCCTGTGTATACAAGGGAAAAGTTGCCTTTCATCCTGGTATCATTTATCTTCTCTGAGGTCAACTTTAAACCTTCCCAGATGCACCTTGGTGCAAACAGGTGAGCCCAGTTCTCTCCAAAAGAGAATCTATTGCAGATCTGTGAATACTTGAGCAAGTGCTGTGTTTTGCTTCTGTAGAAAGTCATTCTTTTGAGATGCCAGCTACTGTCACTGCTCCAGGCAGTGTGACCTCAAAGTTATATCACAAATTCTAATTTCATCTGCTGTCTTAAAACTCCAGGGTTCCCTGTTCTACAAACATCTTCTTTGCTGTACCACTAGCAACCACCAGCTTCAACCCTGGAGAATGCTTAGGCAAGTAAACCAAGGTTGATATCAGGGAAAGAAGGGAAAAGCAAAAGTATGCAAATTTTCCTGGGCACACTGTAATTACTGATGCATGGCAGAACAGATCACAGTACTTCACGCTTATCCCATGTAATTCAGTCACAGCAGTATTCGTTTTACTATTAATTTTAATAGAATAATTACCTTTCTAAAGAAAAGACTATTGTTAGAAGGTCAGATCCTCAGGTAGTGAAGATATGGTGATTTATACTACTTTGATGCGTTTTGCAAGCTTCCTTTTTTCTTCCTTTGAGAAGGGATTCGGTAACTGACTCACTGCCAGACAAACCTACACAATCTATGTCTAACGAAGCAAAATGAGAGAGCAAATAAATGCAAAGAGTTGGTGGTAAAATCAGTGTATGTATGTGTGTGCCTGGTAGGTGCAGGTATGTGCGCACACAGACCCACTGTGCCTTACCCACCGGTTCCCAGTTCATTCCAAAGTATTTGGTGCAAATAGCAGTTCCCATAGTGACACACGTTTCTGAAGTTGTAACGTTAAGTGCCCAGCTTCAGCTCTGCAAAATGGCAAGGGAGTTTGGGATTCCGGTAAAATCCATGTTGAGTACTAGCAGAGAGAAGGCTATGAGCCGTATAAATGATGTACAAAATAAGGAACAGACATATATGATATTACTATCTCAAGAGCACAGAGGGATATGCAAACCACTCTTGCTCTTGGCCATCAGAAATTTTTGACAGGCATACCTCATAACCTGCAGCTCTCATTTTGTGTATATCTGAGAATGAGCTTAGACCTTAATCCGCGTCATTTGCTGCCCTCATGTCCGTTCTGCCCTACTTCTCATACTTTTCCTAATGGTTTTTTCCATCCTCCTGTTTTACAGGCCTGGAAGAGCAGCCACAGCAGATTTACCTGACTGCTGGGCCTGGGGTTGCAGAGGTGATGGGAGGAAGTGGAGGGAGGCTGAGGGAAAGCCAAGAGCAGCCCCTCAGACCTGCTGGGCATCATCTGATCCCTCCTTCCCCTTCTGCCTAACACTGAGGGTTAAATGAGGTTTTTTTCTGTACTTCCTTGGCTACGCTTTTCCATGAGGTAGGCAAAGATGGATGTCAGACACCCACTGATTATTTTCCATCCATATTAAGGAAAAATTCTCCAGCAGGGTATAGATCTTATCTCCTGAGGCTGAGAGCAGCTCCAGTCCTACATGACGACTATGCAATTTCGGGATGGGAAAAGTGTAGAAGAATAGTACTTGTAGCTAAAACTCTGGGGGAATTTGCACAGATGTAGTGCAAGGCTGTAATTAAGCAAATCCCAAAGGCTAAAGCATCCCTTCTGCAGATGAGCTTCCCAAGCTTTCAGGTGGCTTCAAACTGTCAAAGGGCCCCACTTTGCTCAACGTGCAAATGGCAGCAGGTTTGGCAAGCTAAGACCTACCAGTGGTTCAGAGTAAACAGTGAGGGTCTGACACCCACAAAAAGCCTCCTCCAGCACAGTGGCTCCCTGCTGCGGCGCCCATTGGGATGCAGCTGTCTTTCCGTGGGACTGGGCTTCAGCAGGCTTCCAACAGTTGTAATTCAGATACGTCAAGATGCTGCCTTATATTAAATTCAATTACATAGAGAATTGCTACTAGAATTAATTGAGTTTGTGGCCTCATCCACACATATGTGCCGCCTTGTTGTGATTAAGACAATCCATGACTTGAAGCATAAGTTAAAATACGCATCAGTTTTGTCAGTCGGTGGGGTTGCCATTGAAGTTTTTCCTTTTAAAAAAAAGAATTTCAAGATAATTGTTTCCTTTATCTCTGCTAAGGTTTCATATTCAACTATTTTATTTCAGGGTTCTGTTTAAATTGAAAACACTATAGCATTATACGCAAAGAGAAATCAATCTCAGAGGGGGAAAAAGAGGTACCAAATATAGATTAAAAAGCTGCCTCTCCAAAGATTTTGAAATATGAGAGGTCTGGCTCTGCATGTAAGATTAATGATAGCTACGTGTGTGATGAATAGTTCAGCTCAAATCAGGGGAAAGTTTCACCCTAAGTATCTGCTGTTCCTGATGTTGAAACTCTAATATCATCTAGTCATAGAGCAGGTCCGCACAGTTTTCCTATTCTCCCAAACTGCACAATGAAATGAACAACAAAGAGAAATAATATGTATATTATAATCAATCCACATCACTATGACAGAAAGGTAATTTCTCTCTCTGGATATCTTTTTTTTCATTATTTTTATATATGGAAATACACTGCCTTTGTTCATTTCTTATTAAAAAATGTAGATCTGGCACCAGTGACAGACTTGCCTAACATAGCGACTTATGAATGGAGCTATTCTTGTACTTCAAACTCTAAGTATTTTTTTTGAAGAATGGACAAAATGAGTATTCAGTCTCTGTGCATTCAGGGCTCAAACCATGGCCAGAGAGGGTTCAAAGGCTTTGATTTTTGCGTTGGGACCTCATGGGGAGACCTTCCAGTTCTGCCTCAAGGGCAACAACAGTCCTGCCCAGGGAAGTGCAGAATCAGGCTGAAGTGCATCTGGCAGCTGATGTGCTCCAAGATTTTACATTGTAATAAAAATGAATTATTCAAACAGTGTCAGCATTTGTTCATTAAAAGCAGGTAGAAATAGTTGAATTAAGACAGTTTTTGGCCTCTGAAGCCCTTGGTAGTAACAGGGAGGTTTGCACTGCAGCAAGGTCGGCGCATCTTTATGCCACAGCAGTTTCCTGTGGCTTTTTAGCACATATTCAGCAAGGAGCTCAGAGCAGTCTCCAAGCTCTGCCTCGACATGGTAAAACCCTGCTAACGTGGAAGGGAAAGCTGCTCCGAAGGACAAGGGCAGGCAGGATACGACTATCCTCTATCCTTCAGGGGGGAAAAATAGGATATATTTGTGTCATCTCGAATCAGGGGCAAGTTCCTTTCCACTTTCTGTGCACAGTGGAATAAAAAAGGCACTCATGAAATCTTTAAAAATGGCTGTAATGTTTTTCTATAGCTATAAAAAGAAGGTTTTTCCTAATACTAAAAAAAAAAATCTGACCTAAGAGAGAACTCTAAATGTTATTTGTGTTTGGAAGGAAATTCTTTGCATGTTGAAGAGTTAAGTAAACTTTTCTTAAGTCATTGTACTCTCTTATTACTTTCAAATGGGGTGAATTGGATAAAATGAATTGGGGTTTATTTTTTGTTTTAAATTGTAATCCTTAATTTAGCAAATTGCTGAGGGTAACTCATTTAGGTGGGCAAATGTGGAATTTAGATGGCTCACTTAAAGCACTCCCTGTCTGCAAGCGTGGTCCTAAATACTAGTTTTGGGGCAAAAAGAGAGAGGGAGGAGCAGCCTTTGTCTGCGTCTTCATTAGTGCTAGCTAGCATGTCATGTGCTCTAGGGCTCCCTTCAGCAGACTGCAACCCCCCAAAGCATTACATTGCAAACAGCCTCTCTATAGATACCTGGAGGAAAACAAGACAATGTATAGGAATGGCTGTGAAATGAATTGATATTTTTTTGGTGCTGTTTTTAGTCTTCCTTAGAGCATTGAAAGACATGGGCATTAGGGACTTGCCTGTGCAGTATTGTGTCCCCCTGTAGAGAATGCTGGTTAATTCCCAGCAGGATCTTAGCAGGACCTTGCTAAATTTTTGTGACGTAAGGGGAGTCAAATTTGCACCACCAAGACAACATAACTAAGTAATACCCCTAAAGGATTGTCCAGGACTCATTTCTCAGCATGGCATGCTGCATTATGTTTTTGTTCTGCAACGGTAGAGTAACAAATGGGACTATGAAAAAAAAAGAGCCACAGATGCATCTTCTGTCATTTTTAAGAAAGCTAGATTTGTAGGAAGTCATCCATACTGTACGCAGAAGATGATAATGTACTGGAATAAGATTGAAGAGTTGACATTTAAATTGCACGACTGAAATTTTTATGCATTTTTGCATGCATCTTGTTATGACTATGTGGGAAGATGAAGGATGGCAACAAGGAAGTGGAGAAGTATTCACGTTCTGATGATGGCTTGCAAAGATGAGAAGTGAAGTTGATCTTTATATGGCCGTAAAATACACCTTTACAAAATCATTTGCTTATCATTTAGGATAAAGAGATGACTATCTCCTGATTTAGCTGAAAATGTTGGAAGATTTGTGCATATAGACGGAAGGGCTACACAGTCATGTTGTATTTCCAGGGCTGCTATGTAAAGAGCTTTCCATTTGCAGTGTAATATACAGCTTTTTCTGCAGACATAATTTGTGGGTTCTACTCTCTGTGAAATTAATGGCAAAACTTCCCCTGGGATTCAGTGCTCTAGCTGAAGCGGCCCATCCTGCCAGCACCAACGTTTTGAGGAGCTCCACCAAGGCATCATCAGGGAAACTTTTAAAATTAAATAAGAGAAGTTGAAGACAATTTGTGTACTGCATCAACAAATTCAAGTCAAACAGTTACGCAAAAGATAGATTTCCTTTATCTGAAACACCCAGAACTGAGTTTCAAAGCCCTCAAACAAAGAGCTGTCTTTTTTTTTTCTTTTTTTTCCCCCTTTTGGTTTGTTTTCTTGAATCAAAATTAGAATGATTGTCTGGTCTAATTTCATGTATACTTGCACACATAAAATAGACCTTCTTTTCACATATCTTGTCCAACCATTTCTCAAGAAAGCAGAGGATGACTTTCTAGGAATAGTTGGTGCAAATACACTTCTGGATTTGTGTAACATGAAAAAAACTCATGGCTCCAACCCTGAATCTTCCATAAACGCAATAGGTTACACATAATATAGCAAAAGTCCCCAACCTAATAAAAATGTGAACCTTACACGTTACAGTAGGTGGACTTCTGCCAGTGCTCTGGGCCACAAACAATGACTTACTCTTAAAAAAAAAAAGACAAAAACATCATTTCCTTGATTCAGCTAGAAGGTGATGCTTACAAACATGCTTGCAATGTGCATGGCAAATAAATGTAGAACTGAACATTCAATCCAGCAGCATTTCATAATACAGGGCTTCACCTAACCAGAAATACAATCCATTCTCTCTCTAATTTTGATTCTGTCTCTTTCTATCTTCTTCCTACTAGTGGTGACTAGATTTGATTGAGAATTAGTTTGCTCCATTTAATACTAATTCACGTGTCTCTCTGAGACTTCCTCCCTTCTTTCCCTTTCCTGGCGCAAATGCATGCAATGCAATAACCTATAGTTCAAAAGTTTTTTTTGATGGCAACAAGCTAGGGAAGGAACTTCAAGTGCACTACACTGTACCTGTCATCAGCCTTAATATAAATTCCTAGTACATACACCTCCCTTCAGAACACTTGGAGAGCAGTGCAAACGTGTAGCTGATGCAAGCATTTGGTTTTGTACGTTTTCCTTGCTGTCGTGCTTAATGTATTGATATAACTCAGCCCTGCACATTTCCTCTTTAGTATTTGGTGGACTAGTACCCATCTTGCCCTCCTCTACCCCTCAGTCAAGGCAGTGTCTGTGAAAGTGGGAGCTCCGGAGAGCGCAGCCTCCTCTGCCCAGATGTGCAGCAAGTTCAGTAGCAGCACAAGCCTTCTTGCTCTCACCACAGCTCAGCTAGGACCTGTGCCCTGCTCCTCTGCAGAGCTGGGCATGGAAATGGAGCTGCTCTCCTAATTCTGGACATGGAGATGGGGGTGCTCTCCTGATCCTGGGCATGGAGACAGAGGTGCTCCCCTGATCCTGCAGCTCACAGGCTGAGCGATAGTGGGAAGGACTGGACCAAGCTGCTGAATGGAGCAGGTGCTGTCTTCCCTTTTAAAAGGCTCAGAAGAAGCCAGAGCAGCTTCAGCAGAGGCAGAGATTCTTTTTTTTTTTTTTTTTTTTTTTTTCTTTTCCTTCACCCCATGATGAATTCCCTGTTAACCAAAATAATGTGACATGGAATAATTGTCGAAGAGGTGCATTCGTACCAGCTCTTTTGATGATCTGGCAGTTTTTAAATTTGTACAGGCAGCAAAAAAATTTTTTTTCCCGAAGATACTGGACTTGGAAAAAAAAAATCAAATGTGCTCACAGTAAAATACCTGTTATCCACATCTAATAATGGAGGGAATCACGGACAGATGTAGGTCAAGATTTCAGAGAAAGGCTTGCTAGATTTGTTGGCTCTACTTTGAGGTGAATAACTTGACTTTCAGAGAAAGTATAAGTCAGCTCTCTTAGAAAATGAGACTTCTGTGGAGGTCTGTCCACTTGGTGCTCCATCATTACTCATCACTTCATAAAATCTCTGTTAGGTTCTATGCTACTGCAACTGCTATTTCTGCTATAAAACTATGCAAAAGGGGCTATACTCATTTCTCATCACAAATCTGAATTAACACTCCTGGAAAACCCCCATTAACTTGAAAGTAAATTACCTCATGCCAATATAATACAATAAATATGGAATAGCACCACTGGCACAGAATTGACATTATTGTAAAAAATGAGGCATGCTTACCTTGGCCCATTTTATTCTGTATGCTGCTTCAGTAATGCAGCTTCCAAGTGCCACCAAAGTTTGCAATAATCCCCCAATTTGCATCAGATGTCTAGCCCACATTCAATGGCTTTTTAATGTTCCTGTGATTATAGAGGGCAGTGATACTGAGTACACAGCCCTGGCAAGACTCCACTTGAAATATATATATTTTTTTCCTTCCTTTGCAGTAGTCTATGAGCAAAAGACTACAGGTAATGGAAAGAGTGTTCAAAAAGAGGTGTAAAAATAATAAAAGCACTGATATATTGTTTTATAAGGAACTGGCTTTAGGTTACATCAGGATAAGCAATATTTAAAAGTCCACAGTAGGGTAAAAAAAAAAATCTTAGTAATACAGAGGGAAATGTGAGAAACAAGAAGCAGCTGTAGGCTGGAGAACAGAACAAGATATCTCATCAGTGAGAAGGTGGAGTGCTAGAAGTGCATATAACACATCGATTTGACCTTAGGGAAGGCAATTATATTCTGTGTTTTGCAGGCAAATATTGGAAGAGATGAGAGACAAAGAAGCTAGTAGAAGACCCAAGACCAAAAGTCAAGAAAAAAGTCCATAGTCTTCATTTCCAAACCCTGTGCCCTGTCCAGTGACAGTATATTGTGTTTCATTGGAAAAAGAAATGGTATTAAAAGATATTGCCCTGAGAATCACCCCAAAGAAACTCCGTGCATGAGTGACTGGAGACAAGACCGTAGACTGGAGAGATCTTGGAGGGAAAGGCTAGTGCAAGTACAAAGGCCAAACTTAAACCAAAATAGATTGTACCACTAAGTTACATTTCTTTTTGGGAAGGAAAAAGATTAATCAAGACAGAACTAAAAGTGAGTCTTTGATAAAATGCTTAAGTGGCCACATTTGAGCTGCAAATTATTTGCAT
The DNA here is from genome assembly GCF_028389875.1 of Rhea pennata. Taxonomy (NCBI): domain Eukaryota; kingdom Metazoa; phylum Chordata; class Aves; order Rheiformes; family Rheidae; genus Rhea; species Rhea pennata. The sequence goes on from NC_084674.1 coordinate 6,595,875, forward strand.
CAACTAGAAGATGAAACAGTAGTTTTCCATTACACTGCAGGAAACAGAAGCTTGCTAAATAACTCTTTTAACTTTCCTCTGGCACTTATTGATTATATCCAATAGAAATTAAGAGAAGAAGGCAATTAAGTTCAAAACTTAATGGTGTTCTGCTCCTGTTAATTTACTGCCTGACCTGATCGATATATTACACTGGATAACAATCTATTCCAGCAAGCCTCAGTACCTCCAGTGCCCCTTTCACTAAAATTATAGTGACAAACAACTAATTTTTAAGCAACAAAAACATAAACATAAGAAAATAACATATAAAATAATTAAAAATTGGATTATTCACAGTGCTGGTGAAAACAACAGCTTAAAACCAAATTGACTTTTACAACATAGAGCTCAGACTTTGTCAAAATACTAGATAAGCTACAACCTCTGGAAACTGAAATCACAAGCATGTTTTAAACAACTCATGTATATACACAGCAGGCCAAAAAAAAAAAAAAAAAAAAAAAAAAAGAAGTCCTTAATCTAGAGGGCAAAACTGAAGTGTGAAACTGCAGTGAAAATAACTACGCTGCACTATAGTCGCTCTGTTTTGTACACGATAGCTAAGGTCCTGATGTGACTCAAGGTAGCACAGACTTAACATTTAACATGCTCTGGGAAGACTTAGGTGAAGCTCTGAACTGATCAGCTTTGGGGTGGATCTTTCCTTTTGGATTACTTCAAAACCTTGTACAAACTTTTAAACTCACTAAGCCATTTTCCTAAAGAACGGAGAGAAGGAGGGCTGGGCATTCGGCATGTCCTTTCACTCCCGAGGGAGGAGGTGCCCAGCCTCAGCGTGCGGGGAAGGCTGGTGTCCCTCTGCCACCAACCTGCTGGGCAGCGGCTGCCGGTTCCCACAGTGCCACACGACGCCGGGTGGCCTTGCAGGCTGCCGGGATGTTCTTGCTGTCTCTTCCCCGTGGAAACAATCCTTTAAGAGGACAATACAGGTGCAAATAATGAGCATCAGTCCAGGATGCACCAAGCATGTCAACATTTTCCTGGGAAGGCATCTCCTTCTGAGGACAGACTCATCGTGCAATTATATGTGTGCATATATTTCACCACTTTTTTTTTTTTTTTTTTTTTTTGGGGGGGGGGAGGGGGGCAAAATTCAACATGTCAGCATAGAGTCAAAACAAAACGATAATTTTTTTCTGAAAATATCCTCTTTCTTCATGAGCTGTATCTCTACAGCATTCGTTGTGTAACCAGCACACCATTAATCACTATGAAAAATTTTCATTTATTTTGACATCAAAGAAAGATTAAACTGGAAGGAAGAACATTTTTGGACTGGACTTAAAAGCAGGCTATAGAAAGCTCTTCTAACAAGACCTCTCCCAAAACCAATGTAGGACAAGACCCTCTCCCTGAACCAGTCTGTGCTGCCCTACCCTTTCTATATGGTTTTAGCTCATCCTTCTTGGGTGTAGTAATGGATATAGTAATCGAGAACCAAACATTGTATGGGCTATCCTTTTTTTCACCTTAGTTCATACTTATTTTCCAGATGCTAAGAAAGAAAAATAAAATCCAAACACTTAATATTATTTACCACTGCCATAACTACCTAACAGCAGCTTCACTCCCACGCTGCAGCGTAACTTCGCTTCTCTTAGGTGTTGCCCACAAGCCCTTGTTTTTGCTTCATGATGGCTGTGCTCCTACCCTTGCAGGATGCCTACCTTGTTTTGCAGCATAGCCCAGTAACTCCCCTGGTTAGAGGAAGGAAAGAGTAAAAGTGCTGCCTGCTTGGGTTCTGCAAAGCTCCAGTCCAGGACAGCTCAGCAGCTATGCTGTCGTATTCTTAGAGACCGAAAGAAAATACAAAACATACCCCCCGCCCCAGGCCAATGCTGTAGTAATTACAGGGAAACAGCCAGCACCCCTCATCTTAGCTGAAAATGTTGTGGAAAACAGCCAGCATCTGCACTCTTTGATGTATTCTAATGCACCAAGAAGTTAGGCAAATATAGTCAGAAGCAAACTACGTTGCACAAGCAGGACACAGCACCAACAGAGCTGATTTGTATTCTAGAGAAAGCTGCATTTTTAGTAAGGCCTAATATTTTAGGAAAAGCTAGCAGAACAAGCTCCCGAGCCACCTCCCGAGCACAGGGATGCTGCAGGGAGCCGGGCCCATAATTCTGCTTAAAACCTGCTGACTCAGCGGCGGCGGAAAGGGCTCCGGCGGGCCCTTTTGCTTCGTTTGCGATCCACCGGCGCCGCTAATGATCCCGCCACACATTTCCTCCATCGTCCACAGCTGCTAGACAGTTGTATTTGCAATGAGAAAAGTAAAAAAAAAAAAAAAAAATGAAGACCCACCAAAGAATAATCCTAAAGTCGCTTACGACAGCCACCAAAACGAGAGCTGGCATTCACAACGGGGCGAAGACGCCGTGCAACGGGGCGTGATCATCCAGTCCAGCTTTACAGGGCTTCCATTAATAACACACTGTTGAAATTGAAAGCCCGTATTTATCGCCTTGCATTTATAGTAGCACTCAGTAACGGTGATCTCTGTGTTATAGTCCCTTCTCATCTCATCCTGCGTAAAGCAGAGCCTAGCAAATGCTTTACTGTTTGTTAGCAACTGACTTGATTTATTTTCCGTCCATGAACAATCTGCTCACAGAGTGTGTTGATTACAATTTGGTTATTTAGAATTATTGAGTGAAAAAATTTTTTAAAAAGGGACAATTTGCTATCCAGCCACCATGGTAACATTTCAGGCATGTGCTGCTGAGAGTTTATTAGCTGGGCTGAAATCCTTCAGCCTAAAGCACAGCAGATTTATTCCTGTAACACAACTTCCTCACATGCCATCTGTATGGAGTAGAGCTAAAACCTGGAGGGGTTTAAAAGCGTGAATTGATATTGCTGATGTCTCGGATAGCTCAGATTAATACTAATTTAGTAACAAATTATAATAATCTCGCCTCCTCCTTTATTTTTCCTAGAATGCCAAACTGCTTTTCATTATAGACAAGAAGGGAGGGGAAAAATTTGAGAGTAAATGTTAAACCAGAGGAGCAGAAATTTCTTGCAGAGTTTAATACATAAAATCATTCATTCTTTCTCTATTTTTTTTTTATTTTTCTAATTAGGATGTAGTATGATGGTGTTTCCCTTGCAGACGGCACAACGCCTCTGCCGCCCGTTACGGAGCTGGCTTCCTCACCGGAAAAGCAATTCCTGCCCGGGTGCGGGCGGCTCCCGACGCGAGCGGCTCGGCGACCTCGCGCTTCGCCCTCAGCCCGCCTGGGCCCTCCCGAAACGGCCCGGCGGGCGGCGGGGTCCGAGCAGGCAGCAGCCTCCTCCGCGAAGCTCTGCAGCCCCGAACCGGCGGCTGCCTCGGAGGTTCGTGCCTGCCCGCAGCTCCCGGTTTTGGAAGCCGAGCGGTGGGAGGCTGCCAACGCTAACTTCCTAAAGGTTAATACTTACAACTACATTTTGGCTGATATTTTCAAAGCTGCCTAAAGGGAATGGCTGCCCAGTGCCCATTAATTTTAATAGGAGCTGGGCTGGCACGGTCCTTCTGAGGCTCTGCCTGTTGCAGCCTATTACTGCTGGTGACATAAGGTTTGCTGTTGCGGGAGGCTGATGACCTGCTGGGAGCACTGCAGCTCCCATCCTCTGGCTTGAAAATTGAATATGCAAAATGCATGAAGAATATGGTTATGCTTATCATAAATAATGAGTTTAAAATGAAAGCGGGTCACATGGAAAGAGCCTGACCCAAAGCTCGTTACAAATGAATGTTCCTGATTATTTCAGAAATATACTGATTCAGTACGGGGCATGCTCGCTGGCGTCCTCATTAAACACCTTCGCATAAGGGTCACTAAACTCAGAGCGGAAGCTTGCAATCATCTAGTTTGTCCATTTAATCCTTTTCTTCAGGAGATGTAGCAGCTTTCAAAATGTGTTCAGTGCTAAGCAACAGTAAAATGTAGATTTGGGTGGTATGTAATTACATTTAGGATTTTCAAAACCTTCCCACATTCATTTTTTTTTTTTAGCAATCCTGAGTACACACAATAAGTTTAGAATATGTCCATAGTAATCACAGTTCATTTCTGATCATAGTTTTCATCCTGCCTTGTGCTGGTGAACAAGCGCCTCTGGGAACTTTGCAAACTTGAATTATTACCTTTTGCCAGAGTCCCTATTTAGGAGCACCAGTGATCATTTGAAGAACGCAAGGCAGGTAGTAAGACTCTTATTTAATTAATGCATGTGTGCAAATGCTGTTTTTTTGCAACGACCAGACAGAACTTTCAAGCACTGTTTCAGAAGATTAGAAAAAATGGACACTGTAATACCCCCTCATTATTGCTCATCCGGGGAAGTATAGAACCGCCAACACCGACAGATAGAAAAGATTAAAAAAAAAAAAAATCTAAGTCAATACTTACAATGGAAAATTACTCTTGTTCACTGCTAAGACTGAACTATCAGAAAGCTATAGCAAATACATGGACAAAAAAAGATATCAATATTGGCTGACCAAACAACATGAAATTTCTGTATCAAATAAAGTCAAATTGTAATTAAAGACCTCAAAATGGGATGGAACTTTCCCATACATCTGCTTGGCAATTTTGTTTCTTTCACCCCTTTTATTGCTAAATACAGAATGTTGACGAAATATTTGTTGGTTTTTAAAACTGCACTTCAAACACTATCACTTCCCCCCCCAAACCTCACCTTGTATTGATACGAAGCACAGCTGCCTGAAAACTAATGTCACGGCTTTGTTACAAGAATTATTTTTGCCAGACTGGATCAATCTTGCTATATTAAAGACAAAACATATATATGCAGTTGGTTCTCCCTCTAAAACAAGGATGAATTCTTATGAGCTTGCTCTACAGCTTTTTTTTTTTTTTTTTCCTGACTTATATCCAGCTGTGACACATCCACTGTTCTCCAGTATGGTGCGGTACTATTTTATCACTCAATACCTATTTCTTTGCTTTTTGCTTATAGGGTAAAAGGCTGCGTACAACTGCAAAACTATCCAGCACTCCTGCTGGGAAGGTGTTGCCAACCCTCCTCTAGTGATTGAAACTCTTCTTCTAATTTTTAACCTATGTTTACTGATAGAGAGTTTACAGCAGTTCATTCGTCCACTGTTCTTGCAGTCTGGCTCGTGCTGCTGGATGCATGATCCCTCATCCTTTCCTTTGCTGGCCTAACACTCTCCAAGTGTTTTCTCTCAATAGCGGCCCCTTATTCTGCTGAGCACCTGGGCTCCACAGTTAATTCATCTCCTCTTTTGGAGCGCAGTGGCCAGAGCGGCACATCCATCCCGGGAACGGCCCCATCGCTGTGTTACGAAGCACTGTGCTTCCCAGCTCCGCCGCCGATTCCCCGCCCGACACGCGGATGTACCAAATTCATCACGATCTGCAGCCAAGCAAGAGGAAGGGATAGCAGCTGGGCAATAACGAGGCCTTTGCTACTAAGCTGAATCTCTGAGGAACCACAACCTGTCAAAAACATTAGCGATTTTTCTCCTTTCCTGGTTTGCGCCTCTGCTGGGGCATCAGCGCTCTTTGGTTCAGAGCTGCAGCACCCTCCTTTCCTCCAGTCTGCTCAGAGCAACAAGTAGCTGAGTTCCTGGATAATGATCTCACCAATGTGATACGAGGGTTCATTACACTAATGGGCTTTTTTTTTTTTTTTTTTAATATTTTATTTAATGGGGAATAAAGGAGCTGTTGTTTTAAAATGTGTTTATCCACTTAGCAATTTCCAAGAGGAGGAAAAGAAATTTCCAGAGGAAATAGTGTTCATTTTATATTTGCATAACTATATTACATACAAGTACATTTGATGGTATTTCAGAGAAGGGTCTGAAGAAAAAGGAGAGGGCATTCTGAGATAATCGAATCAATACAGAGATATGTCTTCTACTCCTGTTTGAGTTAATGGGAGATTTGCCATTGACCTCAGTTAGGACAGTGCCATTTGCTTCTCAGTTTCATTCCTGAGGCTTGTGCTGATGTTTCACCTTGTTGTTTGTGAGTTCTGGGTGCATTAGTAAGAGAAAAAAGAAAACAAACAAACAAACAAACAAACAAACAAAAAAAGCGTACTGACCAGGTACAAGTATCTTGAAAACTGTGCTGTATGTTTGCTGCCTAGGAACAGTCATCAAAAGAGAATGATGACACGAGACCACCTATTAAAACCAATCCACCTGCCTGCAGAATAGCTTTTAGTTACCAATGACACAGCACAGATACTGCCCATCACTGCCTTCTGCCTGACAGATCCAAAAGATGGAGGCAGCACTTTTTAAATATTATTGAATTTTGCCATACTACCTCGGCACTTGTGCTTGTTTAACCTTGGGCAGCTACTGCACTAAAGTGAATGGTCTACGGCAATGCTTAACTCCCAAAGAAGAAAAACATTTTCTCTGTCATACTGGATTTGTAAACTGCTTTCTAACATGTGTATATAGAGATGTGTTTCAAAATTTGCTGGGGGTATACCAAATAGCATATAGACATAGTCTAAGATTTGAAATCAATCCCTCGCTTGCTTACTTGAGTCCTAAATGCAAGGCAAGTCAGCAAGGTTAGCACAGACTGCCCAGGGCCGGGGGTCCTGCGGCTGTCCCGCTGCCCTCGCGAAGGAGGAACCGGACGCGCGCGTGATCGATCTTATGGGCAATCAATCCTCTGAAATCAATTAAGCACTTGTTGACTTGTCCGCCTCTAGTTGCGGATGCCAGATTAATTCTTGCAGTTCAGCACGGCAGACAATCCCAGCGCTAAATTAGTGAGTCTCATTTGAGCTCAGCGTATCAATAAAAAGAATTGAGTGCCGTGTTCTCACAACGACGGGGCCGCAGTCTCCTTAACGCCGTGGTGCTTAATAACTTCAGGTTCTTGTCTCTTAATTGAAAGAGAATACACTATGTAGCAGCAGCTTACATTTTTACTTAATCACCCACTTTTGTGTTCAAATCCTCATCCTGCTCAACACATTCAGGTCTTGTGAACTGGCTCCTTGTTTATAGACAAAAGGTAGCTGTGAAAAAGAAAAGACTTAATGCTCTGTAATACCCTGATCACGTATTTTCCGTGCGATGTTAGAGAAGCCTGTGGACCGCTCCTATGTACAGGCAGTTCACAGCACAAGCAGCAGTTCACAGCCTCGGTGCACTGGAAATACAGTCTCAGGTGCAGAAAAGATGTACGACATGAGGCTATGCCAAATTATCCTTTCAGTAATATGGCCTTTTTGGCAAAGATCAATTGTCACCTAAATTACTGCAAAGATTTGGCATAAGGGGATATAGCGCTTCTGCTACCCTCACTTTAATGTTTTTCTAACCTCTTCTCGGCCTCGGTTAATTAACACCGGCCGTCTATATTCCCTGAAGCACGTGAGAGAGGGATTAATAGTCTGTTGGTTTTCCTAAACTCAGTAAACCACATCCTCATTTGGCAAAAGCTACCAGGTCTCTCTGGACGTGGAGAGGCAGCTTGCACCAGCAGAAAGCTGGCTCGGGGTGTCACACCACTTTCTGAATGCGTTTTGAACGTTGCGTTTGGACACGTGCTTTGCCACACAAGACCCGGCCAAACTCAGGGTTTGTTTAGTGGTGCAAGTGGTGCAAAAACCATGGTGCAAAGGCCTAAACCTGCTGTTACTGAGCTGCCACACATCTTGTATCAGCTGGCACGATTATTCCCCATGGATTTAGTAATCCATGGTAATCCATGGTCATGAAGCTCTTTCTCTAGCAGTCCTGCTGCTGCTGTATGGGGCAGCTATAGGTTGGACTTCGTACACAGCCCAAATTCACTCACCTTGAGGTGGCTGTGATGGAAACTAATTCATCAAAGGTCTTGCACACAAATCCTGTATCCTAGCCTTGTGAGCTACTTCTGTGTTACCCCCAAAGCAAGGCTTTTTGGCTCTGACATACTGCTGCTAGCACCAGGCTTTTAATCTCTTCTTGGACAGGCTTTTTTGCATCTAGTTCCTGACATTTGGAAATTTCTCCCTCAGCATTGCTGGATGTCTGCTTGTTCTGACAGGAGCCTCCCTCAGCACCCTCAGCATCACTGAAGCTTTTTTTTGCTCTTTTTTTTTTTAATCTGCCATCTGTAGATTTGCAGATGTGTCACTGCAGCCTACTGCCCCTGCTCTGGGCTGGCCCAGGTAGCTGTGCATATTCAAAAGATAAAAAAAAAAAAAAAAAAAAAAAAAAAAAAAAAAAGCTTCTCTTAGTCATTCTCCAGGCTTGGCCAGACAGCAGGAACCATCCTGAGGCTACATGAACTTGCTTGGGAAGGGGGGAGGGTCTTTGTATGGCCCTTCGTGTGGCTTAGCCCCCGTAAGGATGTTTTCTCTAATTTTGGTTCTCTTTCTCCACCCTGCTTGTACTGCTTTTTCCCTGTGGTGCCTGGCACACCGGCATGGCCAGAAGCCCTCCTTTTCTGCGCAGGTCTGCCTCCAAAACCCCTTACGAGGCTCTTTCTAGGGCTGTGATTAACACTTAATGCTACCTATAAAGGGAGAACACTCCTACTGTTTTTCCATTTAGCCTCTAGCTGACTTATGACAAGTATTGCAGAGAAAGGTTACTTTCCTCCGTATGGAGGTGAAATAATTATATGTTCCTCTGTGTCTTCACACTGCTATGTAGTCCTGCAGTTCTCTAATTTCAGCGTAACTCTGCTGTTTGTGTATCTTGGTTGGCTTTGAGGGCTCTCCTCGCTCTGTGCCGGCACTGAAGCCTGTCAGTTGGAGGGCGGAAAAATGGCCAACCCTCCCGCAGACGGAGACAGTGCTATGACTTATGTTTTCCTTTTCCTCAAAAAAAAAAAAAGTATATTTTTCTGCAGAAAAAATTATTGGCATTTAAGTAAGTCCTCTACACTTGTCAAGGGTGGATTAGTTAGTTATTCTACAGACTTGCCATTAATAAGGGCGGTTGCTTTGCTGCACGGGAAATCGCAATGCAAATTGGAGAAGAAAGAAATGTAAGACACAGGTAGGGAGATAAATTATAGCTGAGATGAAGATGTACTCACATAAACCCACAGTCGGACGACCTCATTAGCTGCACCATCTTCACACTAGAAAGACAAGATCATCTGTCTGCCTCTCCCTAATGCCTGGCTTGTGTTCGTGTGCGATATAAACAACTCAGCCCTCCCTGAGAAACGGGAAAGCCGCATAACTCAGCCAGCCCGCGCTTCAGCCACAGAGCCGACCCTCGGAGATCTCCTGCGCTGTCTGTAGGCATCTGAAGAGCATTCGGTGCTTCTGATGTGTCGCACGTGGGCAGGGCGACACAGCAGCACAGGTACGTATGTGCGACACGTGCACATGCAGGTGTGCATGTATGTACGTATGTAGGTGTAGCTACACCAGATGCTCAGGGAGGAACGTGGCCATGCTGCTCCCACCAGGTCGCTCCCGAGCCGTCAGGGAAGGGCGCTGTGCTCCAGCTCAAGAGCTCACCTAGCGTCAGTGGGTCAGGCACGTACCTCCCCTCTGCTCCTTTCCATCTCTGCCCTGTAGATCAGAAGGTAAACTGGTAACGAGAGCTGCCGTGCCTTGGCAAACGAGCTAATTACTCTGCGTCATCGTTGCCAGGTTTGCTTTTGCTCCCACTGAAGTCAGCACCTCTCAGGATCTGGCTGCAATTTCAGAGTGGCTGCAAGGGCATTTCAAGAAGAAGTGTTTCTGGACAAACACATAGCCTTAAACTATTCCAGTACACAGTCGGGCTTCTCCCCACTTTTTCATAAAGTGCATGTGATATGCTGTGAATTTTCTGAGCTTGCTAAATGGGTGTCAGTGGGGAAGAGGATACATTTTTTTCCTCTTTACAAATGAAGTCATCTGAATTCACCAAATCAAAAAAAAGACGAGTTTCCTACTCGATTCCAGTGGTGCTGTAGAAGGACAGGCTATAGATTTTCCCCGGAGTGTGAAATAATTCACCAAGCCTGCTCGTTATTCATACAGACAGTGCATTAATAATATGGGACCCTGCGATCTCTTCTTATCTAGGCCGAAGCACAGCTAGAGGGATGAGAAGCTGACTCCTTGGATTTTAAAAAACATTTTTTTTCCCTGTTTCTTCAAGAAATAAGAATTGATTGAAAATATTTTCAGAGAGTGGGAAAAAAAGCTTTCTGGTGATACCACCTAAGTACACATTAGATAAATAGAAAACTATTGGCTTTGTGACTGTGAACCATTTTCGCTTGATGTAAGTGCTGATAGGTACAGGATTGTATCTGACAAAGTCCTTACTAAGGACCTGACCCAAAGTCATTGGGAGTCTTTGAGTTGACCCAGCAGAGCCTGAATCCTGCATGCATTGGAAGAGCCGGTACGTGTCTGTATTTCCTGTCCCCGTCCCTTGGCTGGTGGGGAGCGCAGCTGGCCGCAGGGAGCCAGCACAGGGAGCGACCCCGCGGCAGGGGATGTGCTGCGCCGCTAGGTATGCCAGGAGCACAGCGCCCTTTAATTATGACTGCTCACTCTGCAGCAAGCATCCTATCTATAATTGAAAAATAAAATCAATTAGCTCCTGTCAACAGTGGGGCTGCTCTTATGGTCTCCCCAAGGAGGAACACGCCAAGCACGACCTTTTCATTTGCAGGGTGCAGGGTGAGGGAGAAGAGGGCAATCGCCTGCAAAGGGAACAAGCGCTGAGGAGCGGTGTCCTCCCTCTGGTCCCGCTACTGGACACGGGAAAGCAAGGACATGCAGTGCCGACCCTCAGCAGGACGACTAGGGAACTGTGAGGTGCTGTCCCAGAGAGGTGTTAAAAGCCACAGAGCTCCCAGCAGTTATTATGGCTTGTGTTTAGTTTGTCAGTGCTGCACTGGCAAAGTCTTGTGTAAATTCACGGGGCCACACGACGGCTAGTGATGGATAATCCTCAAAGCAACAGAAATCTGAAGTATGCACATACATGTGATTACTCCTATATTACGGAATGATGTGAGGCTTGATGTGATCCAAAGCCAGTCTGGGAGAATGGGAAATATTGGATTCACTTCATTTTATTGTTCTGTATCAGCAAGTAACTTGCCTTTCTGCTGATGCACGGCTGGTATAAAATAGGCCAACAACAGGCCATGGGAGAGCAACCACACCAGCCTTGCTACCTGAGAGCTAACAGTTCGAGTCCTGTGCTGCAAGCAGCAGGGAATCAGATGGTCTCAGCTCTCTGCAGAGATCTTCCTTAGGAGAATAATTTAGGGGGAGAGATACTGCACAGCAATTGAGAAAAGTTTTAATAATGCCTTTTTTTCTGGTTGGATTTGGCCAATGTTAAAACACCGAACGCATTTGCAAGTTTGTAAGTTCCTGTAGGAAAGTCCTTCTTCCACCAGTGTCAATGGCCAAACGTAGCCCCCGTGCACTCACCTCTCAGTAATTTTGTACTCTGTGATACAAAAATACCACATTCAATTACAGAAGATATATGGAGAATGTTTCTGAAAGAGTTTAAAAAAGACTGGAAGAAGATTGAAGAGAAAGGAACAACAATTCAATCACATCAAAAAAGTATATCTGAGAGCATCATTAACCATAATGCAGAAAACTTCCATATAGATGAACAAACTATGTATTATTCAAAGGCTTTGAAGGATATGGAGACATAACCACCTCCTGACAGTTCAGTACCGCTGTAACTGATCCAGTGCCATGCACGTTATTCACAGGATAAAAATGACAGTATGAAAATTACAAATATCTGTTATTCTTACTTCATTTTTTTTATAGCAACTGTATGAAGCATTACAGCTGAGAGAATATTACCAGAGCTTTTTCCGTTAACATTTACTCAGTAACCCCACGGGCTCACTGGCCCCCATTCCCACCTCCTTTGCACTTGCTATTCCTGACCTGCCCAGTTTACTGATCTCCCGGAAGGCACGTGTGCAGCAACTGCAAAGCGTAACAGAAACCTGGAGTGCGCATCCTGAAAGGCGCTGGGAGATTTCCAAGTAGGAGAATTTTTGTATTATTCCAACTAGAGTGTAGAAGAAATGGTGACTCTTGTGTCCACCCAAACATTCATATTCTGTGTATTGAGTACTAAAAGGAACTGCTTTCAGAAAAAAACAAATAAAAAACTGGCCATGAGAACCATTTCCTATTTGAAGCAACTGAAGAAAACTGCAAGTCAGATGTGCACAATCCATGAACACACAAACAAAAAGGCACAAGTGTATTAATAAATTCAGTGCTGCCACTTGTTCATTGTTGCCCTCCAGCTCAAGCAGCCAACTGCACTCACAGCACGGAAGAAAATCTCAACCTATTCAAAAAGGTGACAGCTACTTTGCACAAATATTAGGTCAATAAAGAATGAGAAGTGGACAGTATAGTCCTTATCCAATTACAGCAGTGTTGGTGTAATTCACATTTGCTAGTAAAATAATAAAGATAATTTAAAGTCTGCCTCAAATTGTCTAATCCAGAGTGATGTCAAGATCTGGCAGAACCAAAACAACTGAAGCAGCCAGCAGCCATATATTTGAAGACAGTGACCTGCGTTGTAACAAACCAAAAAGCAAAATAAAAATGTCTTTTATGGACTCTTTGAGGCCAAAACCCTCAATAATACTTAAATATTTTGAGAGGAAGCTAAGCTTATCTAGAAAAGGTTCAAACAGAATTTTAAGGGTATGTAAAAGCCATAGAGGCTACTGAAACAATTAATTAAAAAAAATCACTTTTTTTTCATCAGGATTTGGCTCAGTGCTTTCCATACTGAGAAGATAGATGAGGTAGAAGAAGAAAACTCTGAAGAAATAATGAACAAGATTAAGACTCCCCCGCACATTATCCATGAACAACAGTATAAAGCTTGGTCCCATTTAAGGCAAAAGACATACTGGAAATGATATAAAAAAAATCTTTAAAAAGACAAACTCTAATAAAAGAGGAATAAAGAGGAAATATAAAAGATCCTTTTCTTTTAACAGACTTTTTAATTTTGCATGGAATAATAGAAGATACGTTCACCAAAGAAAAAAAAAATCGAAACCACTGACTGATCCGTATTCAGAGGTAAACAGAAGTCTCCAAGGATGTGGGAGGGACTCTTCCAAGGGCAAGATTCCTATGCCCACTAACTACACCAGGAGCAAAGCAAGAGCAATTGCCACAAAGCAGCAGAGGACATTAGAGGCAACATCTTACTTAGACAACCACAGTACCAAAAAAAGAAATCAGTTAACAGTAGCACAAAGGAATAAAACCTCAGACCAAAGGAGAAATCATCCTAGCCATGTGGCAGCTAGCAAGGGGACATACTCCAGGCATTTATGTCAACATCTCTGGGTCCTAATAAGCCCATGGAGCCTATTGCAGGAGGAAGAAAATCTGTGTGTAAACACAGGGAAGATGTGAACTCAGAGGATCCCATGTGCTTTGGTGGCAGAGGGCACCAAAGTCTCTGGACGTGCTCAGCGCTGCTTCTTCAGAGTAAAGGACGCTCCCAAGTTGCTGCAACACAGACTCAGCAAATCCGTTTGAGACGTGCTCTGGAGAGGTACTTGGGCAAATGGAGAAAATAATAACAGGTATGACAGGGAGCTGGACAGACTAATGCCCATGGAATGAGCTTCTGTCAAGTGACACCCAAGATAAATTGTTTGGAGGGAAGGGGAGCAGTCCAAACAATCTTTCAAAAAAGAAAAGGGGACCTTGAAGTAGTGAAGGGAATCATGAAAGCAAATGTGGAACAGAGGAGGCAAGAGACTGGCTTCTCTGTTTCATGACAAGATTTGGCTTTTGCTTTGTTCTCACTGTTGCTACTACATAATTTATTGGTGATGGAGGCAGGTTTTAGGACAATGTCTACTGAATGAGCAGCATTTAATAATTTATAACTTCGGAGGCTGCCAGTCTGGCCTCACTATACTTTTTAAGATAAGGCCTCAAAGAAAGAGTTTTTGTTGGACTTGGCAGGAAATGAGGCTTGCGAATACATGGCAACTTCCTGCCCTGCACAGTACAAATAACATATATTCATCTGAATTTCAACTCGTTCAGGAGGAGGACTGCACACATGCGTGCTATGTACTACAACGGTGTGTTACCCCCCCTCCCCCCGGAGATCCCACAAGGAGATGACAAAAGAACCATTTATTACCCCCCTCATACTTATTAAAAGGGTTAAGATGACCCCCCCTACTTATGACTGCCTTCTCTGTTAACAAAGCAAGCTCTCCACACAATCCCACCTACACAGCCCAGTTGTGTCCTGGAGCAAAGGCTGGTAGGCGTGGAGGGGAACGCAATTCCTCATCTGCAACACAAACTCAAACTGTCAAAGCATCAGCTGTGATGAGGTGTTTTCTGATGCAACTGGACTGAGAACCACCAAAAGCTTGATTCTGATCCCATTAAGTCACAGTTTGGCCAATGGGATAAATACGGCAACACTAAGGTTCAACATGTTTTATACATACAGTCAAACAGTCATCAGGTGGAGATGGCTTGAGGCAATAATCAACCATAGATGAGAGTCAAACTGCCAACAGGGGCAGTTTGCCTAATCCTTGTCACCTCTCAAAAGCTGGGTGGGCTGTTAGCTATGAGTATTTCACAGTATGTTTTTAAAGTAATGGATTCAAACAAGCTTTCTTAATGGCAGGTTATGGCTTGAAGTCATGTACGGTACAAAATCTAGTATGAGATTAAAAAAGTCTTAATTCTTTCACTAGGGTAGGCGAAAGAGGTAAAAAGTTTTAGACGACCTTTTGAAATGCCCTTATCTACAAAAAACCCCAGCAAATCCCAAACCTTTATGTGAATTAAACTCTCAATGGGACTCTCAGACATGGGAATTTGGGGGAGTTTTGCCTCACTAAGGGCAGAAACACTAAACAGGTCAAAGTTAAAATGGATCAGTATGTCAAAAGTCCCAAAGCAAAGTATGAGGATAAAACAGAGGCCACGGAAAATGTCCTTCTATTAATTTTTACAAGCAGCCTATTTGGCTTTTGAGCTGTTCACCAGCTATCCTCAAAAGACGCGATGGTCTGACTACAACAACTAAACTTGAAAGGGGAAGATGTTCCTTTGTAGTTCATGCTTGCTGGCTTTGAAGTCACTGGGAGTCTTAGCAGTGACTTCAATGGGAGTAGCTTTGCACTTTCATATTCACCATTGTTTTATCCTTACTCCTTTCAAAATTCCAGACGATAACATTTCTTTTTATTGTAATCCTGACAGAGCAATTAAGCCCCAGTCCACACCTGTACTTGACTTTTTTCTTAAAGCAGCATTCTTTGAGCTCCTGTTCTCCGAGCAAAACTAAGAGATCTGAATTAATGGTGTCCCTCTGCTCTATCTAGTGGCTCTCTTTTTCATGATCTGCTAAAGAACATCAAATTCTTCAAGGCTTGTACAGCTGAACTTTGGTTAAGAACAGCTGCAGGTCTCACCAATGGTTTTAGGAGTGTACTTAACAGAAAAAAGTGTCTCTTTTTATCAGAATAATTAAGCAATAAACAGAACGACAGAATGTGAATTACAGCGTAAATATTTGCAGGTGCATTCACAGTGCATTTTTAGACAGGAGTCCAGAGGCTGAAAGGCATTTTCATTGTAACAAGCTATGAATTACTGCCACAGAATTTGAAACTTCGAAGGTATTGTAGAGATTATAAAACATTTTCTTTCTATCTTAAATATATAAACCATATATATATATATACCATAAATAGCTGCTGAAAGAAGTTAGGTTCTCATCAGGCCAAGGCATCCTTAATTTCCCATCTATTTAATGTTCAATGTGAAAACCTCCGAGCCTTAGCTACACAATTATCTAGTCTCTAATACCCACACATACTCAGTCTCTAATACTCCTGTCTAAGCCTGAGTCACAGCTGGAGCAGCCACTGCTTCCTTGCTAGTGCTCTTGTAGAATGTGATTGAGGAAGGCAACCAGAAGAAATAGGTTTTCCCAATGTTTGCTTGTACAGCTCTCCTTCTCTCATCCAGATTTGGGTGGAAGCTGGATGTCAAACTACAGACCCAATGAGGAAATGCTGGGTGCTTCTGAAATCTGCAGCTATGCAGCTACTCCTTGAAGTCCAGCCACTGGAAGGATGCTGAGAGCACAGGGTGGTGCCCATCTCGATCCTATCTGAAACGAACACTGGAACGCTGAAGGGGCCTTCAGACTGCACGGCAGGAAAATCAACGACACCAGATATTTACCGTGAAGAAGAGTTAGGATTATCTATAAAATATTCTGTTCGACACAGGCAGTACACAAACCGCCTATGATTATGCAACACTGAGCAATTTGTTTGGGAAGGGTAACTGATGGGATTAGCATCACTTACTCCAGATCTCCTTAAATGATTTACATTTGCCTAAGCACTTCCAAGCTGTGGAATATCTCTCTGATTGCTGCAGGTGGTGCAGGGGAACCCTAGAGAGGAAAAGATCCCATTGAGGTAGAATTGGAGTGCAGCTGGCATGAAATCCAGACGTGAATCACTTGGCGGTTTTTTATTGGCAAAAAAAATAAAACCTGTGACTGACAAGATTAAACACCAATGATTTCAAAAGATAGAGATTTTTCCTAGCTTTCCATGAGGCTTGTTACAGAACAAGACCACCAGGATCTATTTATTTCTTTATTTACTTGTTTTGCCACTGCTGTTTCAATTGACTAATTAAATCAAAATAAATGTTTGTTGTCTTTTGAAATATTTATGAATTGAAAATAATGTGAAACCGGGAGGAGCCTCTATGAAGTGATGTCCTTATTTTTTAAGGGCTTGATGCAGCCACAAGATTTGTAATACTTACCTGAGTGGCTCTACTGAATGCTATACCAGCATTTTTCTGTTTACGCCTTTCTTAATACGACCCATGTGTGTAGAATCATGCACTGAAGAAGCAGGGAAGATAATGTAGGAGTATGCTTATGCTTATAGTTTTCCTGTTTCATTAAACAGAACATAAACAAACTTCCCATGCATTATGTGTAGACTTTAAGACATTTACTGGATGGTACACATACAGAGACACATATGTGGGAGAAGCTACTTGCCATCAACACAGGAAGGTCTGTTTCTTGTAGTCCCAGCCACTTTCCCGGGTAGACAGGAGCATTTTACAGTTTGTGATCTTTCCTCAATTCGATTCTTATTACAGCATCTGTGTGCTGCTATAACTTCACAGGTTCCTCCTTCTGGCAGGAAAAAAAAAAAAAAAAAAAAGAGAGAGAGAGAGAAAGAATATTGACACTCCGATTAGGAAAAGCGGGACTGGCTAATCAAAGCACGCAGGCATGCTACTGTCTGTGTCTCTGCATGGCTTCTCCATAGGCAGGACAACAATATTATTTCTCCCATTACGCGCAATCCTGTCTAAGGCAGGTGCTGCTATGCTTCGGCTTTAATAGGAAACGCATACAGATGTCCCTATAGAGTAGATATATGTCTGTCTTGTATTAGAAGCTTCTCTGTCATTAGTAGGACATTTTGGCCTAAAAAGACTATGTGGCCATCTGGGCCTGAAGAAATGTAGATAACATGCTACAATAAATCTGCAATAACCGTTGGCTGGTTTTATGTTTGTGATAGCATAGGCTCTTTCCCCTATTGTACTTATGCCCTTGTACAAGTACAGAGACTAAGGGACTCCAACTAGAAATAGGCTTTTTTTCCCATGTTTTTGATTCTATGCTAGTGCTCAGGTCTTAGGGGATGACTGTCGCCTGTCTAAATTACAGGATGGTCCAATAGCACTTCCCTCGCTGAATTGGCATTTTTAAGGCAGGTAACATTCCTATTGTGTGCAAGATCACCAGGCTTAATTTGTCCTTTCCCTAATTGTGCTTTATGAACATTTGCAATAGTTCGATTAGGTGGAGAACACAAAGGAGTGATGGACAGATAGATGGTGGCTTTGGATTTATGAATGCTTGGTGCTTGTAGCTTATGCTATGCATTGAAATGAAGTATCAAGTGCATTATTCCCATTCACCTTAGCAGTGCAGAGCAAAGAGCTTAGATACCACAGTGAGCTAATGCACTGCCCAGTAATTTCTCGATCTCTGAGTTCAAATTGCATTTAGTTCATAGTCGCCAAGCATTTAATAGTGCCAGTCTGTTCCCCACAGATACTTGGCTACTTTATGAAATTGTTGCATACATTTGGCAGGGTTTGTTTAAACTTAGTAGAAAACATAATGCACAGTATACTGAAGAACAGTGTGTGTAAAAAGGTTTGCTAGAAAAGCAACATTACTTTTATCCTACTATGAAATGCTAACTGTACCTTGCTTTTATTATAGCCATAAGAGCATTACTTCTATCTTTTGATTTCGCTCTTCATTTTGAGACAACTTTGAGAGTTCCTGAATGCTACAGCAATCTTGCACTCAGGTAGCAGAATAAGCAGTGTGGAGGTACTGACCCACAGCTGGCCGTGAACAAGTGACTTCAGAAGAGGTCTAGGAATTCAGACGGATCTCTCAGCTCAGGATCAAATCTTGTTAGCTGGTGGTTCTAAAAACATGGTATTTCTGTAGTGAAGCACTGGTACAAATGGGCAGAAGGAATCTCCATTGACTGGGCAATGCTCAAGAAGGCAAAACTAACATCTGTCAGGTCAAGATATAGTTGCTTCTGTTTGGGGAGAGGGAGGTCACGTAGACGACCTCTTTAAGTGCTGTCCAAAACTGGATCAGAGACATGATCACTTTCTCCTCTCCCTGGCTTTGTGAGGAAGCCTAAGTTTTGGCATCCTTTTTTAGAGAAACTTACTTACCCCCTGTGGTCTACTCAGTCAGCTCTGGATGGGACTGACCTCTCCCTCCTGACCAACTCTTTGAGATAGAAAGTTGTGGTAACACAGTCTTTTCCTCTTTTGAGAGGGTCTCACAACCTGAGCAGGGCCTAACAGCACTGTGAGGGTGAGGAACAAGTCTCCCTTCTGTTTTCTCATTTGCCTACAAAGCTGAGTAAATGCTGTGATTTGACTCATCTGTGCAGTAAAATGCACTACTGCGTCCAGTAAAGCCATAACGGTCTTGCCGATGCTGCTTTCTCTCTCTCAACTTTCAGGGTCAGAGGAAAACTGCTTTCTGCGAGGAGATCCAGGTATTGTCATTAACTAAGAACAGTGTTGTGCCATGAAGTGTACCCACAGTATTCAGTGGCACAGTAACTCCCAAAGTAGATGGACCCCACAAAGCATGGACAAATTTTATAGTATTAAATTGTCAAACCACTGCCCTTCCAGAGTGACTTGATCAAATCAGTCAAAGCTAGTGAATGTCCTTTAAGGGAAATGACCTTAGGTTGCACGGTCATGGGGCTAAGCACTGATGAGCTTGCAAGCTTGGGAAAAGACTTGCTCTGCAGCTACTGTTTAACTCATCTGGACAGAAGGGCTGGTTCATATATTACGTGTATTTGGCCTGCTGACACAGCTCTTTTGAAAGCCAGTAGGTGCCACAATAGAGAGATCCCAACAATTCAGAAAGCCATCATCTGGTAAACAGTCTTTTAAGTGTCTCTTTGGAGTAAGAGGAATTTGTACAATCAACACAGTTAAGAATCAGGCCTCAAATGCTTATATTCCCCTACAAAGTAATTCCCCACCCAAAGCATATTAAAAGCAATGAAAAGATTCCCATTGGTTTGATTCATCTTATGGTCATGCTCTTAGTGAAAAGAGATTTGTTATTTTATTGACTGCAAACTCAGTAATAAAGATAATGTATGTAGTAATAAGTATTTCTAATTTTAGACTATATAAAGTGTGTGGTAAATATCTGTGAGTAAGTTAAATGTTTCATTTTCCCTATTAATTTCTTGTATGAGTACTAATAACCACATGAGCTAGTCTTGCTCATTTGAGTATCTATTCAAAATAATGGGTTGTGCTTGATAAGCTTTATAACACCTTTAATTGTTACGTGGAAGCTCAAGTTGCTACAGCAAAAAGAAATTTAAATCAAAGTGCGTAGTTGTTCAGGAGCGGCAAAACATACTGAAACTAAAAAAGCAACGAAAACACCCTTTGGTTACCACTAGATAGATAATTAAGTATGTTAACAGAGACTTCTTTTATCTGCATAGACTATAATGCAAATAATAATAATAATAACAATAATAAAAGGATCCTTCTCAATGCTGACATATAAGAAAAAACCCATCTCACACCAAGAAACTTCTGAATGTTACAGACCCTATTTTCCTGGCAAACATTTGTTGCATGGGATCTGGTTTTTCTATTAAAACACAGTAATCCAGTTGACCATTATTAGATTGCATCACATGCAGTGTACTTTGCTGGTATATATTTTATCAACTGTGTTTTCACATGCTAAACTTTCAGAAATGACACATGTAAGATGGTTATAGACAGTGGTACCCAGACAAATACAAATGGACACAGTGAGACTAAGGAAAAGGATACTCACTGAAAAAGCACACTTTTGGTTACATTATTTACATAAATATGTACCACAAATATGTTGAAGATGAGGCTTGACTTATACCTCACTTTCAGCTCTATAAACAAGGCAAAAAGGGAGGGGAGAGGAACATGAATCAGACTTCAGTTTCCACTGAAAAAATTTAACATGTTCAGATCCATACATTAAATACTTTTTCATTCTCTGATTTTTTAAATTGACTTCAGACCTTCATTATCTGAGGGGGGGGGGGTCTCAAGAAATGGTCTACTACCAGCATTTGTGGACTTCTCCAGAACCAGCGTGTTTTCTCAGTGATTATTCTAGATTTTGGGAAGATTTAATGAAGTGCAAAGGTGCTGACAATCCTGAGCCGGGAATAAGATAGATATACTGATAGCTTATTTTAATACTTATACTGCTACACTTCTGAGGAGAGCTCATTGCCTTGCTGGCCTCAGTTTTGAGACTGAGTTCTCTGTAATGGTAAAATAATCCTCAATGATAGGAAGGATGATTTTACAGAAGCATGGCAGGAGATCTGGTGTGAAGCTTTAGAAAGTGTTTCCATGCTTTACGCTGGAAAGTATCAGTGTATATAGTTAAGCTTGCTTTCATCCTGTACTTCCCCAAAATTGCCTAGAATTTGAAAATGTATTCATATACTCAAATGCTGCTATTGCTAATACCTAAATCTATGATGATAAATCTATCAATGTAGTATGATGTTTTGTCCTCAGTTTCTGTTTCTCAGATGGAGATATAAGCAGAATCACAGCTGGAAAAATTTTTGTCCAGCAAAAGAAAACAGAAATATTTTCCCCTTATTCCCATTTGTCTAGTTGCCCTAGTGCCTTGGGTTAAACATCAGAGATTAACTCCACTGAAACTAGTCCATGGGAGATGTAACACACAAGTAGCAACACGAGGTGAACTGTTAGTAAAGCTACTACATAGACTTTCTTAGGCATTAATGGCACACGGAGAATGTTTTGGGCCCCAGTGCTGCAGAGCATGAAGATTGCTGTTTGTGCAGTGCAGGTACACTACGACATTTGTTCTTTCTTGATGCCATTTGCTATTTTGGTGTTGAAATCGCATATGTCGACTTTTAGTTAAAAGAAAAACAAGAATGGAATTGTTCACAGGAAGCATTATATTTGGATAATCTGTACAATCTGTTTACCTGCGTAGAGCTTGAAATTGCTGCTTATGAAAGATTTAGTGGCCTGAGAAATAAATCCTGATTCTACGATCCCATTTGAACAATGTTGGTGTCCTGCCAAAAAAAGACATCTCCAGTTCTGCTGGATAAATATGGATTTCAGGCTTCAAAGCAGCAGTTCAGATTTGGAATATCTCCCTTGTTAGTTACCATTATTCTTATGGAAGTGAGGACAGATCCCAGGTAACATAATTGGTCATTGCCCTATTAGTTTCATCAGTAGGTATCTGACAAATCACAGAGGTTTGGGATAGGCTGAATTCTCACAATGCATACAAAAATTGAATTTCGTAGGTATAATAACTTCTTTAAAAAAAGAGAGAAAGCAAGATATTTTTATAGACTATAGTATGGATGGTAGATCATAAAATCATAGAATTGGTAAGATCAAAATATACATGCTGTATAAATGTATTTTCAAGTTTATGGACTTTTAAAAAACATGGACTATTGACTTCAGACTGCTGCAGCTCCTTGAGAGCCATTCCTGTCTGTGGATTATTGACCTGATAGGCTCCAAGTGCAGCAAAAGTTTAAATCATTGTCACAAACAGGAGGAAAGACTTTTTTTGAACAGTTTATGGTCTGCTGAGCCAATGCAGCTTCTGGCTTTGTTTCCACAATAACAGCCTCATCCAACTCATTGAAGTCAGCAGGGGATTTGCCATTCAATTTTAAAAGGAGGAGAAAGGACCAGAAAATCCTCTAAGTAGAGAGTCTTCTGGATGTTGATAGATACACCTCATGAAGTGGCAACTTCACCTGCCTGGCAAGAGAAATAGCTCAGCTTTTATAATTCCCATAAAAAAAAAAATAAAATAAAATAAAAAAAAAATAAATAAAACCACAGAGAAAAAGATCAGAAAAGGAACAGGAAACTGAAAATGGACAATATTTTTGCTTTGGATTCCAGATACTTCAGAGGTGAATGAAAATGTCCTAACTTAGCTTATCTAATTTTAACACCAAACATTAGCAGGATTTGATGGCTCAAATGGCCAGCCCTTTCTGAGGGCTCATTTCACAGGATGTCTAGAACTTTGTGTGAAGGAAATTTACTGTCTACCAATGCAAGAGGGACAAAATTGGCTTCCAGGAAGGATTCTGCACTATCAAAGACAGCATCTATTACTTTAGGATTCTCCTCACATTTTCTAGCTTTCTAGAAGTGTTTATTCTGCATAGGCTTAAAATATTAAAGTGTAGAAATTATCCATGCTTCTTACCGTAAAATATGGGGAAAAAAAACATTTGTTATCTCTTGCAAATGCTATAATTCTAATTGGAGAACAACAGACTCCTGAAAGCATGTTCAGTTTTATCCCTGTTACAAAGCCACCGTGTGTTTACACACTACAGATTGAAATATTTTATCGCAAGTATGAACCTACTGTGGGTGGTTGTGATTTAAAATACCTCATCAGCCACAGGGTCTGGTACATGCCTGGCAGAAGCCAAAAAGCCATCTTCTAGTCATCTCTATTTTTTTAATCTTTCTAGCTGAGAGGTAATAATAAAAGCATATTTTGCACTTCAAAATTATAACTTGCCTCTGTATTCTAGCAGAGTCTGAACTTATCAGTAAACAAACATAAAAAAAAAGCCAAACAGCAGTACTGATTTGTGTTATACATTGTGGAAGTCATTAACTATGACTCAGGTAGCAAAACTTATGTGTTCTCTTTTTGACAGTGATGACAATTTAATAGTATTTGACTCCGCTGAGTTACATAGAGCATCCTGCAGCAATGAGAGAGGTTGTTTATCAAAATGATAAACATGTTTTCATTTCCTCCTTGGCTGCATGTATGTGATCAGAAGTCTAAGGCCATCAAGAATTCACTTATTCTGGCCACCAGGCAGACATTAAGCTATTCAGGACCATCTGTGCTTGAAATGAGTTCCACTTAATGGACTTTCCTAGGGCAGGTCACTCGTAATGAATGCGTATGTGTTTGAAGGCATGAGCAAAGCCGCACGCAGGGGAGGTGTCCCGGGTTGTTTGGCGGAGGCATGGACAGTTGATAGATAAGATATGCCTTTCTTTTGGGGGTCATGCACCCAGTGATTTTAGAGTTCAGATCCTCTATAGTATGTGCTTATATCTCGTCTCCAATGTGCCTCGCGACCTAATGCGGGTGAAGGTTGTTTTAAGAACTTGTTCACGTTACTCAGAGAAAAAAAAGTAATACTCCAACAACTTTATAGGCTGTGATGGTCAAATTCTACCCTCTGTCACACTATAAACCATCCACCGTGGGAATATGAACAAATGAAATAATACAGGTCAAGTTCTATAAATATTTCCAGACACTTTATTAGAACTGTTGATGGTTTTAATAGCTCTACTTATTTATACAGTCTCAGCTAGACACTCCTTGTTCCAGTGTTGGCACCCTATTAATGAAATGTTATTCTGATGAATGCTTAAGTATATACAGATGTTGCTAGACCTAGAAGATGACAGAAAAATTTATACAGATTGAAGGTCTTTAGACCTAAAGCAAATGTTTGACAACATGACTGAAAACTTCTCAGTCATTGAGAGACTTACTGAAAACGTGCCTACAGAAACTAATAGGCAAACAATTTTGCACATCTGCCATTCCATGTCCTTGCATGAATATCCTAGACACAGCGAAGGCTACCCTTTGAAAGTCATTTTTACAATTGCTAAAGAGGAATTGAGATTTAGGGACTGCAGTTTGAAGAGTCTGTAGTTTGAATAAGCTTTAGAAACTTCCCAACTGTAATTAATACATTCATAAGGTTTAATCAAAATGTTTATGCCAGCTAATGTGCCAGAACTACAGATTACACTGGGCTCAAGAGAAAATACTATACTTTATTCTAAGAAATAATAAGCCACTACTATGTTACTTAAAGAATAGCTTCTTGCTTCTGATGAGGAATATATAACAGATGGAAACACAAAGTCCCATGCTACTACATGAACCACTCCGTAAGTCAACAAATAAAAGACTCATCACAGACACAGTACACTTACACTGCAATTTTTATTTTACATATAATCCCTTGATACTCTGTGTCTGCTGTAGAAAGAAAAGAATCAACTTTGCAGGATACATTTTGCACACAGCAGCAACTTTGGAGAGTAACAATGGCTATAAAATAATAATACAGGGTGAAGGGTTTTTTTACCCTTTTTTATAAGCTCAAGGGTAACTACAGCTCAAGTACTGGAGTCCCATCAGTTCCAAAGAAGTTACAAAACAGTTGAATTTAGCCCATAAATTAAAAAAAAAAAAAAAAAAAAAGGATCAAAAAATTGACCAAAGTATGCATATTTAGTATTAAGCCAGAAATCTAACTTCTAAATCATACTTAATTCCTCCCCATTGTGATAACCGATATAAATAGAACCAGGGGCTACTCATTATATACAGAGTTACGGTAACCATGGGAATTTGTAACAGACTGCACATACTCTGCAAGACTCCTGGCAATATACTGCATCATTTTTGCCCAGTGGATCAGAATATTGCTGTGGACTGTTGCCTAAATATATATTTATATTTTCATTAATATTCATTATTTTCATTGTTCATTATGTGGGATATATATTATTTTCAGTGTGGAAAGACTGTGGGCAACAGCAGCAACATAAATGACTCCCGCTGTGGGTCATTAAGTTTTAGATTGGGAAATTATTTTCTTGAATGTAGTTGTTTTATGAGAGGATTCCAGAAACACAGGTCATCTCTTCCAAAAAAAATGGTATTTGTTTACAAAAGACCAGAAAAGGTAATTCCATGAGGAGCGAGTGTGGCTAGCAAAACTTGATTTTCTACAGATTGGCATCTTTTGGTTCATTTCACGCTCCTATTGTAGCTTCTTCCCATGTCTAAATTACTTAGAAGAACACTGCTGGACTTCTGAGGCCTAAAAAGAGGTGCCGAGGATGCAGGTCATGCAGACGTGGCATTTTAACCAATCCTCTATTTTTGTAAAATACCTGGGATTTTAGTTATCTGAGAGTTTTCAACTCTGCTCCACTGGGGCTGAAATAAGGCAGTGGGATCCACAGTTAGTGGGAAGAAGTGACTGTGCCATTACACACACCTTCCTTAGGGCAGAAAAAAGAAGAGAGAGAACATTTAAATGACTATTTCTGTAAGCCAGCTCATCTCACACACATGGTCTTGACCTGGAGAAGAACTGCCGGCCAAAGCAGGACAGCTACACCTAGAAATCACAGAAATGAAGAAGTTTGGATAGATTCTAGAGCCAGAATTCAAAAACTAAAAGGGGCGGTGTGCACTGAGCACAAGCATCTCTGGTTATGTAGAGTGTTACAAGGTAATTTTCAAAAAATGATTTTCTCAGAAAATACTGTTTCCACAAAACCAAACTTTTTCACAAAAATCCATAATAACCAAAGGAAAACAGTATTTAAAAAATATTTTGTTCAGGGAAATGTTGGTATTTCATTTGAATACTAAACTCTTGGATTTGGAGAGGTCTTTTTTGTCATTTGTATTTTATTTTCCATTCGGCCTAATAGGGAAAGCAGGGATATGCAAAGCTCTAATTAGCACATGGATTTGTAGTCTTTTACAACTTTCTACTAATTCTGTCTGCCATCAGCCACAGGAGGCTTTTTATCTAAGAGATTTACAGATTCTTATCTGACAGAATAGACACTGATCCTCAAGAACCAGTTTATACACAGAAGTTAAAAATAAGTATTTTTGTTGGAAAAAGAGAAATGGTATGGATTCTACTCTTGAATTCACAAAGAAAACCCGGAGCACCCCAGTGTATAATATGTGGGTGGATCTAGGGCAGGCTTATGGATTTCCATATCAAACCAATACACACACTAGAGAATAGGTCTTTCTACGAAAGAGCCTTGCAAATTGATCTCTTGAGAAATTTGCACAGGACCTTATTCTTATGCATATTAAAAAAAAAAAAAAAAATCTTAAGGATGAATCAAAGGAAAAAACGGTACCCAGAAAAACAAGGCTGGCTTCTGGCAGCTCCTGCCTCTGGCACATTGCATTTCAAATGGCAGTGCAATAGCCGGCCACGGCTGAAGGATTCAAGAGGACAACGGGGCGACAGTGATGGAAGAGGAATGCCGTTGAGGAAATTTGCTGCTAGCTATTCTGGAAGTGGAGTTATCAATAGTCTTAATTACGATTTTTGCATACATGTGTACAGTGCACACATGTGCAAAAACGACAGTATTTACAAGAAAATCCCACCTATTGCGTGCGCTTGCTGTCCCTGATAGGCAGCAGCGTGAAAGCAATCAGGCAGGGCTGCCCGTGGAGTACCGTGCACATACCCTGCACGCTTGATTGCTTTTTTGTCACGGGGAGTGTTGAAAGTGAATTGTAATAGGTACTATTAGCATTCTTGTATTGATGAACTATAAAAAGGAGATATGTAACCCACAAGGCAGCCAAGAATCCAACATTCTCTTAGTGGGGATCTTCAGTCTTTTAATGAGATTTTTTTACTTCAAAGGGAGACCAGCTTACAGCAATGTTGAGAAATATAGGCCTGAAAAGATTAGAAGTTTTGGTTAGATTTACAGCTCTAGAATTCCGTTAAGAAATACATAGGAAGAGGTAGGACTTTGACAATTCAGAAAAAGAAGAACATTATTTTTGAGATATAACTTAAGTTCCATATCCAAAGTAATAGGCATTACGACCCTGAATTTCATTGACTTTCACTGAGTTATTACATTCCTAAATAACTAAATCACTTGTAAATGGGATTTCTTCATCTAAATGATGTAGACCTGGTAAGGCTGCACAAAAAATATTGACATATCTTTAAAAAAAATTTGCCCTTAGTTACTTGGGTGATTTTGAAAATTTAATATTTCATTTGTCAAAGAGGATATGAAAAAAAATGGCTTGGGCAAAATAGATATAATATACCTGCTCCTCCTGTAGTCTAAACTGCAGGCAGCAGTATAAAGTAGAGATTAAAAAGACCTATTATGCTATTCCAACCATTGCTTTGCAGCTGCAAAATTCTTCTCCAGAACATAGAACATACTTTCTAGATAGCAAAGCTGTGGAGAAACTAACAGTTCTGCCTTTGAGAACTCCAATTTCTTGCTAGAGCATAGTGAAAACCCATTAGGGTTTAGAATTAGGAATTCCATTAGGAATTAGAGCCATGAACATATTCTTACCACAAAACTTGGGTGAACCACAAAATACTGCTCTTGGGGACTCAAAATTTTGTTCTGCTAAATGCTGCCAGTAGAACACAACCAAAGAGTGGATGTTAAGTTCAACGAGTCCTAGGAAAGACTGATAGAATGAAACAAAGATGGGATGATTCTCTTTTAAGATGGAAAATTAAACTGATAAGAAATATGTGATTTAGGCATAACTGATGATGAGAAATGTAGAAGCATTCATGAGAAGTAGTTGTTAAGAGGGGATTTAGAAATTATTCTTCCCATGCCAGCTGCACCAGCACTGCCTGATGCTGGTCAGAGTCTTTCTCTAACCCTGGCCTTGCCAAGATCTGCTGGCTGCGTGCGCTTCTCCTCCTGCTGTCTGAATGGCCTAATCCAACAGGTTTTCCCCAAGTACCTTGAAATTTCAAGGTCTCTTAAACTGAATCATCCTTTTATTCAATGCCTGTATCATCAGCATATGCTCCAAACCGGGAAACGATACTCCTTTTTCCACCAACTTCAAAAGAGAGCCAAAATTATACCCATAATACATCTTTTATATGTTTCCTATGATACTTGAAAAAACTCACACTTTTAGGAACTTTGTTAAATATTCAGAAATAAGTCAACCAATTACAACTTTCTAACTTCCAAATCTGCATAGATGTAATGCTTGAACTAGGCTCAGTGGAAACAAAAAACAGGAATCTAAAACTCTCGTGGAGGAGCAGAACAATGCTTCCCTATACACTTTGCCTCTTGATGGCCACATATAAATTCATCCCCAGATAATTTTATCCACTACGTTGATTAGCCTATGGAGACTCTATGATGTGTTTACTGAGGAGAGTAACATTGTTTATGGTAATGCTCTTGTCATGCTTTATAAATGTGTGAGTTGGTTTTTATGAAGTGGTTAGATAAGAGGTGGTGAAAGTAATGTGATTCATAAAGGACGTACAGTGATGAAGAGCCAGGATCACAGAGATATTGTAGACAGACTGATATAGGGAATTATTACCAGTGCAGAAGCTGCATTAATCTTCCAAAGAATGGTAATAAATAAAGTAACAAGGAGGAACAGGAAAGAAAGAATTTGGCCAATGTGTAAAACTGAGATGCTAGGGTGGGAGTACTAAGTGTATGTAGATGTTTTAAATGGGATCTCTTAGAAACGGGTAGTCTTGCTATAATGGCAGTAACATTTTCAACACTGAGGTTGACCACGTGTTACAAAATCCACAAAAAGGAAAACAAAGGACCGTAAGTTACAGTCTATGTAATGAAAATGTCACTGTCCTGGCGCTGTGCTCCACGAGCAGCAGCAGTAAATTTTGTGCTCTGTTGCAGCTAAGCAATGTCAAGGAACCATTTCTCAGTCATTTTTCAATGGACAAGCGTGCACATTATCCCAGCCCATATATTCCTCAGTCATTCACACCGTGACCATTAGCAGCTGGTACTAAATTTGAGCAGAAATGATAGCTTTGCCAGGAAGTGACTATATAACAGTACAGAGAGACAGTGGATGGACCATGAGGAACAAAACCAACGGTTGGTTTTGCATGGAACACACTTTACATAGCATATGTTATCTATAGCATATGAACTTGGTATTCTTTAGCTTAAGGAATTTACAGCACACTCATTACTGAACCTTATTTAACTTCCAGCAAAGTCAGATACTTAAATAAATGTTACAGATAGGACATTTTGAAAAGGAAATTGTTTAAAATTGCCAGTTTATAACTACAATATAATAGTCTGCAAACTAAAATATTGCTGTTAAGATATCCAATTTCATCCCAGTCTAAGCATGATTTTTTTTGCTACTGGCCAGTAATAAACTGTGTCTGATGGAGAGGAGAAATAGAGGATGCTTGGGATTCACACTTCATAGGTCTCCAGTTTTAACTTTATATAGAAACTATTTCTATGGGAAGTCTTATTGGAAGGGTGGTTGTCTCCTTCTCACCAAAACTATAAGGGAGGGGGCAATGAGCAACATCTACTTCACAGTATCTTTTGATTCCTCATACTTTCTTCTTTTTATTTTATTTCGGTGACATTAATCTCAAACAAAACAAATCTGATTGATTTTCCCTTCTTTCAAATTCCTTTAATCATTCTCAAGATCTCCTGTCCCCTATCTTTTCCCAAAGCCACTATCCTCAACTGCCTTTTGGCACAAGTCTCCACGTTTTGATGTCTCTCTTATCCTTATTGCTGTTGATGAAGGATATTTTATTTCCTGTCACCTTGATTTGCTCTATCTTTCCACTCCAGCTCTCAGCATACAATTTATTCTGGTTCCTCTCTCTCTCTTTTTCTTTTTTTTAACCTTTTTTGTAAATGCACTGAATGTTTCTCTCTGTGACAATTTCTCTCATCTCTCTTGATGCTCCTGGTGAACAACACAATACAATACTACCCTCTGATAATTGATCATCTGGCTCCAGTTCAGATTTGTACTGCTTCTTTGAATACACGTGCAATTCAGTTCACTCAGTTCCTTTATAATATGAATAAAAAGGGCTGCATACTTGAGTGGAAATACATGAAGTCTAGTGAGCAAACAATTTCCTACTTTGAAAGCTACATGTGAGACTTTACAACGTTGGCTTGAAATTCATATTAATTTATTTTTTATTAGTTAAACACTAGGAGTGAGCTGGGAGCTCTCCAGTTAGCAGAACTAAAGGAGGCCAGGCAGAAAACATGCATATTTTCTTCTCTCCTGTCTACCCTTGGTAATCAGTACTCATCCAAATACTATCTCTGAGAATTTGGGGTAGGCTTTTTTAATTATAAAATATTTAATTATATTGTTGTTTCTCAACAGTTCTTTTTTTCAGGTAAAGCATTTTTTGGTGAAAAATATCAGTAGAGGCAAATGCTAGCATTGGTAAACATCAATAAAATTCAATTCAAGATAAAATCCCCACATCTGATGGGGATCATAATCTACATACCTTGTTTACTTCAAGGGGTTCCTAGCTCCCTGCCTATAGAGTACTAAGGCTAAGTAACCTGATGAAATATGCCTATCCTCATCAAAAAGGGAAGAGTATCTTGCCCAGCCAGAGAAAGAAATTTGAGCATCAGTTACTTGAACCATGACTCTTATGATGGTGGGAGAGTAATTAAAAAAAAAGTCTTCCACTTTCAGCTAAAAAATAACACAAAATAATATATTTCAAGGTAAGTATGCCAAAAATAACTATTTGCACATGTCCTTATGTATCTATGGGTGTGAGCTGTTCCACGTGTCACAACTGTCTAGGGAAAGGCAGCTGGTCTACTGCTGTGCTGCAGATGCTGTGCCAATAACAGCGCTCTGCGCAAGTGGTTCTCCTTGCCTAGATGCTAGATGTGTCTTGGTGCATGTCCAACATCATGTTTTCCCAAGCTGGTTGAAAATACACCATTTTATTCAACCCAAACCAGTCTACTCTCAGTTTTCACTGCCATCCTGTGCAGCTGTGTGAACAACCAAGGTCTGAAACCCCAAGTCAGCCCCATCAGAGAAACGACCCTTCTGCTCCAAACCCTCCCAGTCAGGTTTTGTCACAGCTGCCCATTGTGTTTCTACCAGTCCCAAGAGTACAGAACTGGTAACAGGAAACCCCGAAGATCTTGGCTTCCTGATGGAGCTCTGAGTCTGTGACAGGCTCCTAGCACAAACACCCCTACCCTGGTTCTCCTGCCTGGATAGTTGCACTACGTGGACCACCTTGGTCAGCCGCAGAATTTCAAAACACCGGAGGTCCAAGGGCCTCTTTTAGTACATTCACAGCTCAGCTCCTCCTTTCTTTTCAGCTGAATTTCCAGTCTTGAAAGTTCTGGATCAGGCGGAAACTGAGTTCAGATTACAAATAAAATAACAAAAAAATGTCTGAAAATTAGAAATAGGGCATCTCTGCCAATTCTTTCTAACAATGTTGGAAATTAGAAGCAGAAGAGGTCATCTTGCCCAGTCCTTTCCCAATATCAAAATGGTTCCCTCCGCACATTCATGAACATCTTTCTTAATTTATTTTCACATTACTTAATCAATTGGGCTCCTGCTGGTGCAACAGGGGATCCTCTGAAGATACCATTCTAGCATTTAATGTGATCTGCTATTGGGGTGAACAGCAAAAAAAACGAAAAACCCAAAAGTTCTGTTTTCTTTTGTTCAGTTTTGCTCATTAGTCCTAACTGTAATGCTACAACCAACTGAACACTACTACTCCCTTTTCTATGTTTAGAGATGTTAGCTAGATTTTAGATGGTCATCACATCCACCATCATCGTTATCACCACTTAGCCAAGCTGTGCATTTGCTGTTTTCTTCATAAGCCTGCCTTCATCACCTTAATTGCTTCCATAGCTCTTCCCTGCACTATTGACATCACTGATACTGATGTTTTTTGGACTCTAGGATATAACAATAACATTATTATTAACGGTAATAAAAATTCTGTGCTCTTAAGATGATGAATATTATTATATTGATTCAAGACAGGAAATCTGCCCTCTTTTCTCAACCCAGCATTTATCCCTAGTCCTCTCTTCAGTACAGTATTGTTGACTAAAACAGAGACAACCAACATGAGTTAATAAAGTCTGGAAAATATTTGAGCATCAGTATATAAACTACAGGACACACAGGCATTTGCCTGTTATTACTTAGGCACTCAGACCCTGCAGAGATAGGCAAAGAATGAAAACCAGAGAGAGAAAAGGAGACAGATGCTATTTAACAGAGAAACGAATCTGAGGAGTGGAAGAGGCATGCCATGTCTAACTGAAATGGCACTCTGTGCTTTGCCACAGTATTCTCAACAATGCAACTCAGAAAGAGCCTACCACCTCCTGCTCTTTCAGAAAATGCCATCGTATCCCTTTTTTAAAAAATCATTTTTTTGTGTCAAATGTAACTGCTAACTATTTTCCAGCATTAACACTTGAATATTTCTTTTCCCCAAATACATTAGTTCACATTTTTCTAGTTCCACTCGTATTATTTCTAGGCCCTACTTTTCAAATTTTTCTGATCCTTTTTATTATGACTCTAGGATTTCAGTGACATCTGTCATAACATATATTTTAATATCACTGGCAAATGCACAAGGGTCTCTGTTTTCCTACAACACACAATCTGGACAGAGCAGTCCTCAAATGCTTATTCTTAAACTCTATACTTGAAAATGATTTTTTGTTTATCAGGAAACTAGCTCACGGCCCTCGCATTACCTCCACGGCCCAGTAACAGAGTAAGGAGAAAGGGGTTAACTGGCTAAGATAACTAGTATTGCAAAGGAAGGGCTCTCCCCCTTTTTCCAAAGGGAGTCCTCTCCTGATGGATATTGAGAACCATACTGTCAGAGAGGGATTTTAACACAGTAGCCAGGGCTCTCAATAGAACAAAAAATACGTAACAGTAGAAACACCTTTAAGGCAGGTTTCGTTGACAAACAGGTGCTCCTTCCGCAAGACAGTTTTTGTATTGATCTGGGTTAACATCTTGCAGAAGTGAACAATCTCCTTGCCCTGTCAAAGGCTAACCATCTGTGAACAAGTAATGTAGCCAGAAAATCCATGTTACTACTATAATAGCTTTAGGACGTGGGTCTTGTTCCAATCAACCACAAAAACAAGCTCACAGAAAACATCTAAAAAATTCTAGTTCTGCTAGATTAGTGTATCCCGAAAAATGCTTCTGCTTACAAAAATTTCATCTAAATAAACTAAAATGATTTGCATGTTCTGTGGAACTGATGAACTACTGCAATCATTAGAAACTTCATTTACTTCATTTCCTGCTTAGACATTGCAATCACCTCCTCACAGTCTCATGCATCTTAGCCCTCCTCTTATGCAGAAAGCATAATCCTCTCTCTGTGGGACAGCTCATTTCTTCAATATCAGAACATACATGTTCATACTTCTAGGATTAGATACTTCTTATTCGTGCCAGTAACTAGTATTCAATCACACCAGAACAGAAATTTTAGACTTCAAAACCATTCTTAAAGGAAGGATATGAAAGCCTGGGTTCACAATGAGAGGCAGCCCAAAGAATTAATGATGTTGCACTGGAAGTTAAATGACAGGAGGTGCTCAGACCACGAGATGGTCTTTATTTTGAGAATTTTTCTTGCTCTGAGGGTTAGTTCTAAGTTGTAAACAACCGGCTTGTTGAAAGATGCTGAGACTACA
This sequence comes from Rhea pennata, assembly GCF_028389875.1. Lineage (NCBI taxonomy): Eukaryota > Metazoa > Chordata > Aves > Rheiformes > Rheidae > Rhea > Rhea pennata. Next base: position 6,629,982 of record NC_084674.1, read on the forward strand.
GGCCACAGCTTTTGAGTGAGGGTTTTAATATTGTGACTGCTCAGATAAAAGCATTGACCAGGAGTTTCTTTATATCAAGGTCATGAATTATTATACTTACTGGCCTTTGGGAAATCGCTTGGCATTGTCCAGCCAGCATCTAAGTGCTATATGCATAGTTTTATCATTGAGAAACTCAAGGTCCTGGCTAAATATGGGAGGGTTAAATTACAGCTGCCTGCCCTCTGGTTGTGCAAGGGGCACATTTTCAAGCAGTACCACCAGTAAAATGGCTTTGAAAAATAACTGCCGTTCCCATCCCCCTGATGGGGACCTGTGAGGAGCAACAGCAAGGGCATGGTCTTTCCTACTCAGACAGGGTTGGTGAGAGCACACGAATGCAGGTGTTTCATAGGTGTAGCTGAATGCTAAGAGTCTGGCAGAACTAACAACTGATAAAGCACAAATTTGTGTACTTTTGCTCTCATTTACCTATAGATAATGGTGTCAGTGCAGAGGGCATGGAGCTAAGAGCATTTGTGCTTGTAATGTTTGAGCTCCTTGTTGAGCTGTTTGTCCTGAGCTTCAGGAGAAGCAGAGTCAGGGAGGGACTCCTTACCCCTGACACCTTTCAGCTCGGTGTACAACACAAGGAAAAGCTGAACCGGGAAGAGGCAAAGTGGGACACAGCTGCCCAAAATCTCACATGCTGCTTTCCTGCTTTGTTCGTTCTTGTTTTCACTGCTGCAATCAAAAGCTTATCATTGCCAGCCAACATGGGCAAGATATCTGTGAGGTCTATTCAATTTGTGCATAAATATTCCAGAGCTTGCTGCCTTCCAAACGTACTAAATCTCCTAGGGCATTTGTGGTTCCCTCCCCACTAACTGTTCTGTTGACTTCCTGCAGCCGAAAATTTTCACAGTCCTGACGCATTGATTCCAAATCTGTTAAAACTATGTTGGATAAAGAAAGTATTGTAGAGACTGACAATAGAAAAACTACTGCAGAGAACTACAATAGAAAATAGAAAATACAGCATCGTCAATAATTCAGCAAACTCATGGTTCTCTTTTTGGGCTTTTTCAACCCAAAACCTCAAAAACAACCAACTGGCACTTCTTGATGTATATTTGCATACTTGTTTACTTTTCAAAGCAATTAGCTTTTAAAGTATTACCAGGAAGCTGAACAAATGTACCGAATAGTCCCCGAAACAATACAAGAGAAACTGTTTGCATTTGAATGAATTTACTTTGCTGGCACCATGAATGTATCAACTGAGTGAACACTTAATGTTGAACATTAATTATACAAACAAAAGAAATGGCACAAAGCTGTTGTCTCTGTTAGTTTTCCTCCAAGATTAATCCTTGTTTATGTTAAAGGTTCTGTGTCCTAAATAAATTACGAACTGCTGCAAAAAGGGTATATCAGATGATTGAAAATATGCACTGATCAATGCTCTTTACATTGACAAACACCCTCTTTGCTGCCGCTGCTCACTCACTGACCCTCATTCAATAAGAAATCCCTCTTACCAGACTGAATTTCATCAGATCATGATGGACTGACGATAGCTCCCCTCCCTTCTGGCCAGTTATCTAACATATAGGCTTTTCAGTCAACTCATCTTGTTTTTATGGCTGTGTTTCTGCTCCTCCAGAGATAGAAAATAAGCACTTGGGTATCCAAACAAACAAATAAACAAAAGATAAGTGTAAAACTGCACTGCAACTTTGTGAAGAAAAGTAGGTTTTGTTAAAGTGAATTTTTAAGCTAAACTCCCTAATACTTTTGGCTATTGATAAAAGAAGAAGGGAAAAGAAAAGAAAAGAGAGAGAAGTCATTTTTCAAAAAACTAAAAGATGGAATCAAATAATCTGCTTTGGTAAAATTCCCAGTATGTAGGAATGAAACAGAGTCCGAAGAAAACTTTGTCGTTTCAGAAAGCAGTAGACACAACTTCAACAAGCCTATTTTCTAGGAAGTGTCATCCACTGTTCTTTGTCTTAGTCCCACAAGACAGCAAGGTCTAGCTGTGGGCTGCCACCCTGCAGATTTTTGTAAGTCCTTCATCAAATTCATCTTTGCTAACGCTGGTGCACTGCATCATGTCACCGTCATGTCATCTGCTGATAGCCTCGCTCATCACTTCCCGCGTTTGTGCGAGATGAGACACAAGCTTTAAGGTGCTGAATCACAGTGATGGAATCCACTGCCAGAAGATTTGGGAGCATTCACGGTCGCAGAAGATCCAACCTCTCTGCCTGCTTCCCACAATAACACCAGATCAGATAATACTCACGCTTTTCTGTATGCTATATGAAATAAAACGAAGATATGCAAACAGCCTATCTACAACAGTCAAAGAAGATAGTGTTAATGTGACTTCTGCACCTCGGAGATGCTCAAATATTACCGTGCCTGCTCTCTCCATCTGGACATTTGCTAAGCAACCTGAATGTTAGAAAAAGTTAAGGATAAACATCCTGAAAACCAGCACCTTTCAGAAACTTTGTTTTAGGCCCCAAAACTGAGTCCTCCAAAATTACGTGCTATTTTAGAATGTGCTTGCCTCTGGACTGACTTTTTTTATAATAAAGCAGGTAAACAGTTGTTAGCAAAACTCAGTAAATTAACTCAAATTTTGATCTTAACTGTTCTTATTTACTGCCAGTTAAATTCTTACTTTTTATAGTTGGGGAAACCTAATCTCCTCAGATCTGGGCTTTGGGGATTGGAGGTTGTTTCACTGAGTAGTTGTTGACTGTTTTTGTTCTATTCACTTTATATTGTGTTTTTCTAGAGTGCATTTGGGGAAAAGACTCTCATTAGGAGTGCTGAACAAGGGTTGTGGTTCTGAAATTGTGTATAATTAGGATGTTGCTAAATGGCAGAGAAATGTGTATTTTCACTGCATCTTCCTGTACCAAAACTGGGAGATATGACAGACTCTGCAGCTGAACGGTCAAACTGATAAGAGAGACTGTGAACTGCAGATGCTAAAAATTTCCATGAGCTCACAAAGCAGTGAACAGGACAAGCAAGTGGGAGAAAACCCTATTAAGTGTTACTAAATTCAAGGCAGGTCAGGATATCCCTGAGTCATGAATTACTGAAAATTGGGAAGATCTAGGGGAATCTGTCATGCTTTGTTTATCATATTTTTGTACTCTGCCTTAGCATTGCTGTTGACTGCTACTGAAGAAAAGACATCGGATTCCTGATCAGACCCAGTATGGTTGCTTTTATATTCCCAAAGACAGATGGGAAAGGGTCCCAACATCCCAAATATCATTCTTCTAGTCATCTGAAAATACTAACTCACTGCAAAGTATCACCAAGCTAATTTGGACTTGCATTTCCATAAATCACATACTGGGAATTTCATAACCCTTTGCAGGGCTTGCTTTTCCATTATTTCTGCTCTTACCCACGGCAAATCTCTTTCACTCTTCCACCGGCTCAGTTGGTTAGAGCATGGTGCTGCTAATGCCAAGGCCGTGGGTTCAATTCCCGTACAGGGCTATGCTGAGGGTTGGACTAGATGATCTCCAGAGGTCCCTTCCAACCTTACCATTCTATGATTCTCACCTCCTGAATTCTCTTTGTACTCAAACTACATCAGTTTTGACATGCTCTCTTACAAGACTTGTCCTATGAAATGCCATCAGAAGTACACCCTCAAAGCTTTTAGCTTTTTCCTTCACCATCTGACAGCCTGCCTTGCGGAGCTGTGTCCAGCATCACAGCTACAGGACCGAACAAGTAAGAAAATGTCAAAGTTGTCATGGCCATTCTCCAAACTCTCTCCAGTTCTTTGACTTCTGATGCTAACCACTTCTCCAAAATGTCTTTCTGCCTAGCCTTCAAGTTAGGGATGAATCTCCCATGCACTTAAAAAAAATCCTCAGAGATTCTCATGTTCCCTGCTAAACGGCCCTTGAACATTTACAAACCTGGAACACAGATACTGCCAAAAAAGATCAGAATGAGTGTCTGTCTTCTGTTCTGCCCTCTTTCTGCCAGATGAAACATCAAGGGCTTCTAAGCAACATTAAAAAAGCCCACAAATGGGACAATTACAATATGTAATTGTTTATAGGCTTATAGTTCTGGAAAATAAGAGCTCTTATTCCAACTAAAATATTTTTAGTCTTATCTAAAGTCACTGGATTTAAATGATCCTCTGAAATATTCATATTATCTTATGCCCCAGGCACCACTGATGCCCTTTGTGTTTCACATAAATTATACACTGTGCAAATAAACAAAGTAAAGCTGAATCCCTACACAGTTTCATAAATTTCTTGAGTGTTTGCACTCATTCATTAAGAGATCTGTAAACTGTAACTGTTATTCTGCAGTTCCGGCTCATGTTTCTTCATGCATTTATCTCTACTGTATGCAGCCACAGTCATGACAGTTTTTTGCTCAGACAAATCTGCTTCCGTGTCTCTCAAACCTGTTTTGCGTTTTTTTTTTTTTTTTTTTTTTTTTTAATTTTCACCAGTGTGTCAGATCTGGTGATTAAAGAGGATGTATGAACCTATTAGCAGATGTATATTTGCTTCCCTTAGTGATACTACGGAATACAGTACTCAGTCCAGTATTTTCCATCCCATTCTTTATCCTAGTGTGCTGGAACAATTATTCTAGTAGCTGCCAGTTTGGGAGCACCTATTTCTCTTTGACACTGTTTTTTTCCAATAATCAATTCCTTCATAATAAATCATCCTTTGTAGTTCTACCAGATTGGTAATTTTTCTCTTACCACTACAAGAGCAAGTAGGTAGCCCTAAATGACTCACCCTAAAGACTATTCTAGCTCTAGTTTCAAATAATTCTTGACCTCTTTCTATATTTTCTTCCAGTCTTCTAGGGCTTGAACTGCTTGTGTATTCTGCAGTCTCTGACCCTCTGCTAGCCCCTAGAAGCAATTCATGACAAGGTCCCCTGGGTGCTCAGGTCTCACTGCAGTGTACATTTTGACATCACCTTCCCAGTTATTCATTTATGTTCCTTCACAGACCTAACATTCATTTTCCGAGTACAGTGTTTCTAACCACATCACACCTTGCATCACCTTATTTTAACAACAGCACACAGTGAGCAGATGTTCTGTCCAGGAGATGGTCCAGGACTTTGAACCGAGTAGTTATGATTTAATTAGTGCCCAGTACAGTGAGGGACATCCACAAGGTCTAACTTTAATCCAGAGATGATCATTTAAGTGGCACTTTAATTGCCCACCTTAATCCATTGAGTATAAAAGGAGAATAATGCCCATAAGCTAAAATTAGCCTTGGTGAATTTCCTCCTGTGTACACATTTTTTTTTTCCATTTTTCTTGCATTAATCAATACTGAAAACCATCTGTCCTTATCTTATCTACTCGCCCAGTTTTCTTAGTCCCTGTGGAACTCTCCATCAGGTTCTCCATCTACCAAGACTGTCAACTTTATCAGTCTTTAAAGTCAGGTCTCTCCCTGTGCTTCAGAAGAAAAGCTGTCATGCCTTACCTTTCCAGACGTATCAGATCATTGCCTAGACCTTTAGTAAACCTAACTTTGTGTAAACACATCTCTTAGTGCTAATTAATGGACATTCATAATCAGATATAACTATAACAAATATTGCTATGCAGTTCTGGAAATATTTAAAAAGCAGTGTTAGTAAATTAAAGGCAGTACTGAAAATAGTTTTGTCATTTACACATGTGCAGACACCCCTCTAAAAATATGTGCGCATACACCCCCCCCACACACACAGAGTTATCTGAGCATTATTTCACTTTATGTTGGCAATGCAAAGTACGGTAATCTTGATTTTAAGATTGGTCTGCATGTTGCATGAAAGAAGGCCATATCAGACCAAGAATTACACTCAGGCACACAGATTTCAGTGGTGGTTGTGCATGTCAGCCTGCGACAACTCCGAATGTGCATGCACAGGGTGGGCAATTGTGCACATCAGCGTTCATCCAGGTTTGCAGTCATCGGCGTGAGCACGTCTGACTGTGGGCTCTGTGCTCATATAAAGGGTTCTGCATGTTATACGTGGAGGGCCTATTATGGAAAATTTGTGTTCATTAGGGATGAACAGTACATTTTTCTGTATTTTTCATAGTAGTAAAATATGCTCTTCAATATATTTCTAGCTCAGTTCATTAAATACACATGCAAACACACATACATACATAAGTCCACTGGGCTACTTTTACAGCATCACTAAGCAATATTAAACACTGTGTACTACATATCTTGTGTTGTGCTGTTACCGCTATGAGTTTCCCAAATTTAATTGCTAGAGCAACAATATTTCAGGAAGAGTTGTGAATTGAGGAAGGCTATGTATTGCATCTGAAGCAGCAGAGTGTGAATATTTGACATCAGGGTTTTTGTGTGGAAGCTTTTGGTTTTTTTTTCATGGAAAACCTGTTCGTCTGAATACCATCCATGCCTACAAGGTATTGCATGTCACTAAGGGATATATCAAGTCCTTTCTACCACGCTGCTTGATTCTTGATGCCAATCATCAAAGAGCAAGTGGAGGAAAGGTAAAATGCTATTACCCTTGTATATGTTTTTTTTAAAAAAAATATGCCCTAGACTGAGGATAAGGGGTGTTGATCCCCTTTCCAAAGCATGGCAATAAATTAATGCTCTTACGCCCAGGCCTTTTCACAAACTAGCTCCTATCCTCTTCTATTTTTCTTTTGAATGCAGTGGGCTACCTGCATTTCAATTTATCTGAACAGCAATACTGCTGAACATCTGTTGTACTCAACCCAGCTCCAACATCTGAATCCTAGGCTGGACGTATGACTGCCGGAAATGGAGTGAGGAGGCGTTCCTTCATTCCTATACCTACTATTACCAGATTAACTATGGAGTGTGTTAACACAATTCAGATCTAAAACAGAGAGGAAGAGCTCTATTCATGACAATATAGTAGAGTCAATAGCAATAATTACATAATCAAACAGCAATAATATACAGAAAAAGTGGAAAGGAGAAAGAAAAATTGTGAATGCTTAAGCTCAGAATCAATAGTATCAGGAATTCTGACAATATAGACAATTCTGTCTGTTCAGCTTTCCATCACTTTAAATTTCCCCAGCTATTCCTGGCATGTGAAGTAATATCCACCAAAGTACCTTTCTAAGATGCTTCTCAGGAATTAATGTACTTGAAAAGAAACCTAACCCATCAAGACAGCTCATAGCTGTAAAGCTGACAGGATAATTGGTCCCTGCATGCCACACAAGATCTCACCATGAAATGCTGCTTCCACTGAAGAAAGCAGCAAAGGTGGACAGGACTCTGCTCTATCTGCTTAATGATGTCAACTGAAAATTGCCTTATTTGGGAAATGTGGATTGCATGAAATCAATCTGCCTTCATTTTATCTGTGCAGCCTTTTTCCATCCTGTGATAAAGGATTCCAACCTCTAAATGCAAGAGGTTAAGTGGAATTTTAGAGCTCATTTTGTAGAATTGGTCCTTTCCCCCCTCTTTGGGCTGTAGATGATTCAATTACTAAGAAGTCATCATCAAAATGTCTCTGAAGTTTGCCTACTGCACTCTTAGGAGCATGGGTCATTCCTTGGTTATTTTTTTCATAAAAATTAGCTATCCATATGCATCATCCTTCCAAATTGGAGGGGTTTATTATTTTTATTTTTCTAGCAAAACAGTCCAAGGAAAAGAAAGGAAGGATGAAATAAAAAGTTCAAAGGAATATGCAACACCAGATCAATGTGTCTGGCTGCTGAAGCTGAAGGGATCCAGCTGAAAAGTCTATTCTGATAAGGGCAGTGATGCATCCCTTTACTGCTTCAAAAGCAAACTCCAAAACCGACGTGAATCAGCGCGTCCTGCAAACTACAGTAAACCCACAGTACTCTTATGTCCTTTGCGGATGTCTCCCTTTTAATATCAAAAATGTTACCTGTAATATAAAATACCATTTGAATTATGCTCTGACAGTTTTTGCTTCAGTAAAATAGACAACGAGACTTTGCTACTAGTTATAGTAATGTTTAGTTTGGAGGAAAATCAGTGTCTACTTTAAGACTGGGTAAAATGTATACAGTCATGCTACACTGTGATTAAAGGATGCCTCCTCCTACAGGTTGTGCATTTTTTAATGTGAAGGACTTTTGCTCTTCACAGAGGAAATGATATACAAGAATCAGCATGGTGATTGTTTTCACCAACTCCCAATATTCTGATTTCAAAAGTATAAAGATGATATTGTCCAAACCCATGGAAATGGTAACTGGAGTTAATAAATTCTTGTTTTCAATGAAGTGTAATAAAACTTTTTCTTCCTCTTGCATTATACTGTCAATATACTAATGTATAGTACAGTGGTTTCTTGTTCAGCATAAAATGGTAAGATTTCCATATAAATCAGTTCTTTTAACATCTTAGTGTCTTAGCATGATGCCAAACTGTGAATTTAAATAGTGGGATATGTCATATTTATTTGTACAGAACACATTTCAAACAACTAACTACAACAATATTAGTAATACAAATTTGACAAATTCTCAAGCTGCTGAGTGAGCTGTTGTGATAAAAACTATATTAAATGACATCCCTACTGAGTAACTAATGAAGTAAGTTTTGTCTTCTTTCTTCCATCTGTAGACCCTTTGTCTGTCTGCATTTATCAGGTGGCAATAGAAGTTGGCATCTTGTTATGGAATGAAGTTTTGAATTAGCTATGACAATAATAGCACTGAGACCCAATAGCTAGCGAATCCTGTCACTTAGAGCTGGAACAGAGCAAAAAACCTGACTAAGTAACTGTTCTTAGAAAAGGCATTTTAAGCATTCAGTTGTCTCTTCGATACATTATGATATCTGCTCTTCAGTTCTACAGCTTTATTATGGAGCAGCTTAAACACCATGGGCAATTCTGCACAAAACAGCCAAACAGCGTGCTGTTTGTGTCCAGATAGTGTCCAAACTCCTTCATAGCCATGATTCCCAGGCTTTTTGGAAGGATGTATCACCGACAGCCTGGACTCTTATCATTTCACTTCCCATTTCAAATAATACCCTAATCCCACGGTTCTGAAATAGTAGGAAGATAATACTCATCCCGGAGAAGAAGGGCTCTGGATTGCACTACTCTAATAGCTGCAAGTGGTGATCGTTGCTGGTGAACAGCACTTTTAGCAGTGCGTGTCCCATGCTAACTCAGGCTATCTGATTGCCTTACAAAAACATTTATCTCCTCTCCCCAGTGATCTACTGTGGCCGTCATAGCATCAAACATTTCTCTTTTCTGTGTTAAAGTCATTGTATTTTCTTAAAGTAGCTGTTGTTCTACTGACTGGAGACAGTTTTCTACCCGAATGGTTATTGCCACAGCAAGAATGACTGGAAATTACTTGGTCGTTTGTTACATTTTGGAAAGAAAATAAGAGTTTCAGAAAGAACATGATTCTGGGATTCCTGTGCTGAGGTTGTAGTTGTCAATTTTTGTCGGAGATGTTGCCTTTTTGAATGCAAACAATGTAAAACGTTAAGAAAGTGAGGGTTTTTTTCAGCTTGCTTCACAGTTTTCCAGCCCAAGTTACTGACTAGTAGAGCTGATTGTGGAAAATGTCCCACAAGCAGGTTTTTTTTATAGCATTCTCAACCAAGAAGAACAGACATCCTGAGAATAGCTTGTATGGGCTTGCCTCATCTATTATTTCAAGTCCAGAGAAAAAGCTGTCTCCTATTTAAGGTCACCTACACCTTGAATCTCCTGGAAGGTTTCCTCTCACCTGCAAACCTCGCCTCAGGACCTCCTTCTGCCTGGGCTGGGACCCTCTTGAGCCACCTCTGCTTCCCAGTGTGGGAACATCAAAATGTGCCCTTGTGTTTGTGCCTTTTTTTTTTTTTTTTTTTTTTTTTTTTCTTCTGGCGGATACTTTGAGATGGAGCACAAGACATTTATGTCTGGTCATCATTCTTCACATCCTATGTGGCAATACCATTTTCTAAGTTACTATGCCTCTTACTATTTATTTATCTGTGGTTTTCTTGCTGTTCTTCTAATTCTTTTTCAGTCTCTGAACTATTCTACAGCTGTTCCTGAATACTGATGTCTCCTAGAGTCTTTCTTCCTTGAAAAGTCAGAATATACAGCAAGCAGTTGCTAGAAACTAAATAAACCAAATAAACTATTTAACCACATAACCATTTAAAAAACACCAGCTCTATTAAAGCAAGAGAATCCTATTTCAAGTCACCAAATTGAAATCATTATTACATTTTTCATGCTACAGTAGGCCAGATTATGTCTGTTCAAAAGACCAAGCAAGAGAAGATAATAAAAGGGTCACCAATTAATGCTAAATGATATTATCTATTTTCACCTATAAAATCAGAGTCTGAATGAGATTCCGTTTCTATGTTGGTCTTCGAAAAAAGCAAATAAAGAATGAGATAAATGTTATGTATTGATTTTGAAGCAGGGCATATTCTCTACTTAAATGGCGATTATAATGCCATTTAGGGATGTATTTGCACATCCTCAAAGCGAGTACTTCTAAAATTTGTGTACACGTGTTTAGACACATTAAACATATATATGCATAAAGGTTCAGCTAGCTTAGAATTTATAAATTCAAGCTCTGCATGTAAAACCTGTATTGTTATTATGCATTCCTCAGGAGTCGCTGACTATCTTGAAAGATATGTGCAGTTAGCAGATAGCCTGAGGTACATCAGAACAACTGCTCTCTCTTTACCTGCTGTTATTATCAGAAAACAAGAGGAAACTGAGTGATGTCTTCCACTCTCCATCTAAAATCACCACAGGCTCTAGTAAGTGTTTTAAACCATCTTTGCTTGAATAACCTTCTTAAAGTCATCTGGCATATTCTGACACTTACTAGTTATTTGCAAGTTAGGGAAGAAATTGAATATACAGATCATTTTCTACAATAAAAGGGCAAATTTAGGGCTACCAAAATGATCAGAGGGCTGGAGCACCTGCCCTATGAGGAACGGCTGCGAGAGCTGGGCCTCTTCAGCCTGGGGAAGAGGAGACTGAGGGGGGATCTGATCAATGTGTACAAGTACCTGAAGGGAGGGTGTCGAGGGGACGGGGACAAACTCTTTTCAGTTGTCCCATGTGACAGGACAAGGGGCAATGGGCAGAAACTGAAGCACAGGAAGTTCGGCCTGAACGTGAGGGGGAATTTCTTCACTGAGAGTGACGGAGCACTGGACCAGGTTGCCCAGAGAGGTTGTGGAGTCTCCTTCTCTGGAGATATTCAAGGCCTACCTGGATGCAACCCTGTCTGTCATGCTCTAGGTGACCCTGCTAAGCAGGGAGGTTGGACTAGATGATCTCCAGAGGTCCCTTCCAACCTTACCCATTTTGTGATTCTATGAAATTTTGGTCATAATCCTAGTTCACCTGATGAATATTAACTTTACATGCATCCAGGACTTTTTCTGTACTAGCATGGTAGTACAAATGATGATCTGCTAAGTTAATTACATATATCAGGCTGAACAACTCATTGGATTATTTTTCTCTTTACTACTGATTGAAAAATAACAAAATTAGAATCCCGAAACAAACCTGTAGCTAACATGACTTGTCATAGCTATTCTTGCTTAATATGTCTGCTAGATGTAGCTTCAATTAGTTAAAATCTGGCCCACAAACTAACACTGCCATGAACTGGATGAAGTACCACTTTCAAAATTATTCCCTTTTCTAACACAATTTGGTGTTTCTCTCTTCTTTATCAGTGTCTTTTAGGCCTTAGTTGTATCATGTCGATATATATAATATTTACAAAGCTTATTTGCTTGTCATGTATTATCTCTAACTTCACTACCACTGCCTGGCAGCAGTATTCTGCACATTAGATTATGTGGGTCTTTCAGTTGGAAGGGGAGCTTTGAGCCCAGGTGTAAACATCTGCATTTGAGGCATTCAAATTCCACTGACATTAATCCCCCTTTCTGCACCATGACAGAGAAGGGAACACATTTTTTGTGAACTGTTCAGTATGCAGTCTGAATTTTTCATCATTTTCCTGGTTAGGACTGCTATGGAAAATTGAGATTAAGCACACATTAACATTGCCATTCTTTGGCACAGGTTGTGATTTCTCTTTCCTTTTCTGCACAATTCTGAGTCATGATTCCTCACTGGTGGTCTTCAATTCTCTTGTTTCTTTGTTTGATCAAAGCCCAACTGTGTCATCTACAAATTCGGTGCAACAATTACATGCAGTGAATAATTTTTCCAAAGATATTTTTCAATACAGAAAGCAACAAGTTTCAGAGCTGTAGAGACTTTATCTACTCCAGTGTTTCAGTTTAATCTTTGATCTTGCTATTCCATGCTATTCCATTATACAATTATCACCCATGTGTCCCTAAATTCTCATGCATTTATTCCACTCCTTACTCTTTCACTCCTGCAAACGCTTATTTCCACAAGCTCCTTCTATAGATGCAGTAACCACTTTGTGCAATTGCGGTAAGCAATCTTCTCTACCATCTCATTCTGTGTTTGGAAATGATCAATAATAGAGAAATTGTATCCGTCTCCTGCTTGTATGGTGCTGGCTAATGCGCACACACAGACACACTGCTCATAGCCTTACAGACCTCGTTACGCATAATTACAAAGCACATTCCCTTGTATTACAATAAATATAGAAAGCAATCCATATTCACGTTGTTATCATACCAGGCAGGATGGATAAAATCCTGCAGCCTCACTAAGGTGATAAAGTCAATGGGATTTCTACTCGGTGAGAACCAAAAAAAAAGACATCAGGATTTTGTTGGATATCATTAAGGGGTCCTCTCTGTATTACAAGTAAGGTGCACTACCATACCCACTGTTTTCAATTGCAGAATATCTTACAGTTTGTCATATTACACTGCATGGTGTTTAGAAGTTCTTATCTGGCTGCTCTTATTCACTTTCAGATGGAAGCAACTGAACTCAGATCACATGAAAATCTTTGTGCTGCTATTGAGGAGATAAAGAATTTGAGGGGTTATTGGAAAAAAATGAATTTGATGCCTTTGCTTACCACATAAGCAAATACTTACTTTTGTTCCCATTTCCAGAGATACATCTTCAAAAATGTATGAACTACTTAAGAGTGAGCTATTATTTATCACATTTTTTGCATATATTACAACAGTAAAATCAGAGCAGTGACAGAGAATATTCTTGCACACCCATGTGAGAGGCACACAGATGCATACGCACAGACTCATATTACTCTTAAAACTCTTCAGCTAGCTGGACTATCTATCCTTCAGCTCTAAATAGCACCTGGTATTTGATTCAGAATCGTTTTTCAGATGAATATTTTATATTGCATCTTAAGGGCGCTACACTACAAGAAGTAAAATAATTGTTATTAAATTCTCAGCAGATTACAAGGCATCTGCAGAATATAGTGCAAAGGAGAGCTAGGCCTTTGTGATGCACAACTTGCTGAGCACTAGGGAAGAGGATTTTGCTTTTTGAAGGATATTTGCCTCCAGCATAATACCAATAATGGAAATAATATCAGATCATATAAAGTTGAAGCTTTTATTCTCTATAGAACTAAGGAATGATGAGAAAAGTACTCTGGGAATTTTCCCCTTTAGATTAAATATTTGAGTCATGAATGTCTGAGACAATCAGTTTCAGTTCTGAAATTACCTTGCTATCTCAGGCATAGGAAGAATAAAAGCCACTTTCTGTATTACAATTAAGACATGCAAAATCTTATTTTCAATAGGATTTTATGCTTATCACAAGAGATTTTTTTTTTTTTTTTTTAAACCACACTTAGCTCTGGTGGCAGTCCTTCCAGCACTATCTGAACTTCAGCCTGCACATGCAAAGGATTTCTTGGTTCGACTCTGGCCCACAGCAGCCAGTTCAATAGCGAAACGCCCCATTACGCTGGAAATCCATTTGGGAGGCCTGTCACTGGATCGCCATTCACCGCACGCCGCCAGCCTTTGCAAGGCCGTTTCAGTTCATCAACACAAATATCACTCCTTTGAACCGACACCACACCTGCTTGCTGGTGTGTTAATACACCAATACACCACACCTACATTTTGAGGAAGAGCTGTCGCAGGCAGATACGTAGCTGGGTAGCAGCGATAACCTTCGAGGTACATCACAGGCACGATACACCTCCCAAACGTACATGCTATCGTGGACTAATAAGCTTGTGAAACATGTGGCGCCTATTTACTTATGGATATACTAGCTTACAAGCTTTTAAGCTTTTTCAAGTACCTGAACCTTTACTGAAAATTTCCCAGGGTATTAGACTTACTGCAAATTAGAGTTTTATCAGCAGTTTTTATGTGGACAGGTTAAGGACCTAAATTTCCCTTTTTTTCTAAGTACAACCAATACATTTTGCAACGTAGCTGATACTTTGCATTTTTCAAGTTACCTATTTTCCCTTCTGCGTCAGAACTAAGTAAATATGTAGGAACATACATGCTGCCTATTGGCCACAGGACGGTCCACTTCATTTCTGCTCTGTTTGATTCCAGAAGGAGCTTCTCACTTAACTTGATTCCAGCCCCAAGAAAGAGACTGAAGAAGTCCCATCCATTTCCCTGACCGCGATGGACTCGCATGGTCAATCTGCCTACTTATGTCAGATCCAAAGGGCTTCTGGTGCTTTTGGAAAGCATCACATTTGCAACCAGTGTCCCCAGCAGCTCCAAGAGCCAGCAGGTATTTGTCTGGCCATCCACTTTGGGAACCTACTGCGGGATTTTCAGAAGTGCTAAGCAACTCTCAGATTACAAGGGTAGAGATACACCAGTGTGGAGCACCTTTGCTATGAAATACGTTTTCCCACCACTTTTGAAACTCAATACAATTAGGGAGCTTCTCCCCCCCACCTTTGAATGCTACTGTACTATTTCAGTCTAGTGGACAGCTGAGCTGCAGATGTCTTAAGCAGTTTACCAAAGGTTTGTTCCTGGAAAATTAAAGAACTGAAGAGACATGTGTTTTGTCTTCATTCCAGCAGTGTTCTTGTAAGTTAGAACTTTTTCTACGTTGTAAAATTGACCTATAAAGCTTTTGTGACATTTCTGAAGAGTTCCCATCATCTAAAACAAATGGATTATAGACGTATAGATGAACATGACAGGGGGATTTCAAAAGTTTTCAGAACTAAAACTATATTCTCGGAGGAACTTTACCAAGTGGAGATGGCGTGAGACTAGCGTGTGCTTTAAGAGGAATACGTCATATTTATTTACCTAGCTATAAAGAACATACTAGATGTCATCTTTGTATACATAAAAAAAAATTTAAAAAGTGATTGGCGTGTTGACTGAAAATAGAGAGCACAGGAGGGATTTTGCCTGCTCGAGAGAGAAGTCAGTTCATTTCTCCAGTTCATTGACTTCTGCCTCAGTAAATATGCTTATTCAACATAGTTTACTAGGCTTTGTACTGACACAGCTGGCTGAAATCCTGTGACCTATATTATGCAGGGAATGGAATACATAATCCCAGTGACACTTTCTGACCTTAAAAATCTTTGAGTCAATGGAATAATTTTGGAAAAAAAAAAAAAAAAAAAAACGAGTTTCACACATCTTTGAAATTCTGAGCACAAGATCTTTGAAAGTATTAATTCTAGTTATTCCGCTTTTCAGCTTATTTCCTTTTTTGCAGTTGTTCAGATATTAAAGATGTTCAGAATTTGACATAATTATGTCTCTGCTCAACTCACTGGGGTTAATATATAATACAATGAAAAACTTCAAAATATCATAAATTACACCCAGTGAAATGATAAAGCAGAGGTCATTTACTATGAAAACGGGAAAATTGTATGAAATTTTTGGCAGTAGTGGGGAAAAACCTCATCTCCATAGTTATACCTGAATTACATGTATGAACATATTGGTACAGAAGGGAAGACCTGAGTTCCTCCTGATCTAACACAGGACACTGAACCCCTAAAAAGTAACTATAGGTTGCTATAGGCAAAATCTGATTCTGATGGTTTCACTAGGATGAAGTTTTCACTCCACTGGGCAATCCACTCTTAAAGCACTTGCTTGGTACCTTGGGCTCCTTGTGTGTCCCGTGTTGGGTGCCTTTCTTGTATTCTTACACACCAAAGCTTCTCTGTCTAACGGTGATACCTGATGTCTGTCCCTGGATGAATGTTCAAAACTGTTCTGGCAACAGTGTGTCCCTTTCTCTACCTGCTTGAAGGATGAGATGCCAGATTGCACAGCTAAGCTGAGGGACAGTGGTTCCTCCAAACCACTGTTATAAAGTCTGAAGGAAGAGAGAAAAAAAGAATAAAGGAAGGAAGGAAGAGCCCTTACATGGCTTTTACAGATGATAGGAGAGCAAACTTAGTTCTCTAGTAGCTTTCAGAGCTACAAGGGGCTGTTGCCTTGTGAGGTAGAAGGCACGCTTATGCATGGAGCAACCCAAGCTGCTTTCTGTAAGGTCACAGGGGAAAATCTATGACTAAAAAAAAAGTATAGATGAATAAATGAAAATATGATTTGCATAAATTATTCTGCTTAAGAAGAACTGTTTGCTTCATAGCAGAGGCATGGGTGGGCTTGACAAAGAAAGAGAAGGAGTAGAAAAAAAGGAAGAGCAGAGGATTATAGTCAATGGAGAAACCTCTACTGAGAAAGGCAGGCTGTTTTATGCTGAGACTGAAGGTGGAGAGCTTTCTCCAAAAACTGTCTAAGGGAGAAAGAAATGTCATTCATACAATTAAGTCAACTTTAAGGAAAGAGAGCCTTAACTCTAACGGAACCCAAAGAGAGACTAATACTGGTTGACAGAAAATTTCTAAGTCATTCAAAGACTAACCAAGTGCTCTTTAGAGGCATAACAATGTTTGGTAGGAAGACCAAAGATCTTAATGCTACACTTCTACTACTAGCAGACTGGAACTATGTAAATAGAGTAAAACGTTAAGCTGATTTATACACGTACCTTAAGCCCTGAGTAAATAAATAAACTGAACCAAAACTAGTACTGCTAATTGAAGTAAAACAAGCTTTCTGTCTTTAATGAAATCACCTCTTCTTTTAATAGAAAGCAAACTGTAGGTAACAATCTCTCCACTGGTAGAGTTCAGCATATGGTTAAATTATTTTCCAGAGCTTGGGTACAATCAAAGTTGGATCTTGGAGAGTTAGTTGTGTACCAAAGGAGTAACTGCAAAATCCATACCAGATCTGGTGTTGCCAGGACTTTTAAGAGATCCCTGCTTTGGAGTTCTGCCATTTTGCTAATAATAGCTAATTACTAAGGACTATACTGTGTTTGCTGCTGGTGGGTAATATGTATGTACAGGTTCAAAACTTTCATGTAAGGAGCAATACAGTTTCTAGAACAGGACAAGGACTGGTGGAGTGAAGGGAGAATATTTCACAGAAGATCTTCCAGCCTTTCCCACGCTCTCTGGGAGTTTGCTTTCTGCACACATTAATTACTCCGGGATTTGCTTGCACAAGCTTTGAGCCTAAAGCTGCTGGTACCTTACAGAACTGTCTCCTATTATCCTGTGTTTTATTAATTCCTTTAAAGGTCCTACATGAAAGAGGCAACTGTTCAATACAACACAAAAATCTCTTCTTCTGGACCATCCCTCCTCCTATCTAGTCCCATCTATGCTCTACTTCAGATGCAGTTAAAAGAAAAAGGAGAAAGAAATATCAGGGCTTTTGGTTTGCTTAATTATATTTCCAAATTGGATGGAAAGCAAGGAAGTGATTCATACATTTTTAAAACTATTTTCCTTTCAGTTTTAGGACCTGATCTTCTCAAAGGCATGCCACAGGCAAAGAAAGAGGCTCAATGCTTTGCTTTATGTAGGACTGTGCAGATAACTTATATAGGATAACAAGCTAATCAAAAATTAGAGATTTGTAACATTAGTGAAAGCTATGGGTAGCCGAATTAGCCTCACTTGGGGCAAGTCTTGCTTATCCAAGACTAAATATAAATTGGTTCCATGAAAGTGGGAAGTGCTGCAGTTAGCAGGCAAATGGAATAGAGTATATATGCATAATATATGAAAAGAGTGGAAATTTCACATCTCATTTTACATATGAAAAGCTTAACTTAAGTCTTCAGCACAAATGTAAAAAAAAAACAAAACAAAACAAAACAAAAAAGCAAACAATCACACAAGCAATGCCGTAAGATCTGATCTTCCATCTACCAGTGGGAGACATAGTGGACAAAAGCTATATAAAATAGTCTCATGACAGGTCGTCAGCCAACAGAGGAAAGCCGTTAGCTTTTCACACACCAAACCACTGAACCCCTGCAGCTGGGCTGAAGAGATCCACTTCATCCTGCAACGCTATCAGTTTTTGGAAGTAAAGATCAAACCACCCAAAGACAAGCTTCATAACATCATGTCAACCATTTTGGCAGCCCTTGATTTATCTAAACAGGGAAAACTTTGTAAGATTAAGATATACAGTATGTTAATGCATAATGATACCCATTTCTGATATATGTATGACGGCTGTCTGAATATCTGTCTTTTGTCTGGACAGAGATAATTGTAGCTTAATGTTGAGCCAATTATTCACAAAGACACTAGGGGATTCATATTAACAACTAGTTACCTTCCAAGGTTTCAGGTGAAAATGAAAGATGCATTTCAGCTGTTTGTCTACAAATATTCATCAATTATACAGCTATGAAGATATTCAATAACTCTCAGTAGTCATGGCAACCTGCTTTCACTTTATTTGAAATAGAAATTCAAAGAGCTATTTGACCAAAGTGTGCCATTTTTTATTCTTTATTGATTTAGGAACAAAATTTTAAACCTCTGTTCTATGTTGTGAACATGTCATTATGAATATTGTATCCCAGCTGTGCTGTTGCCTACTTTTTTATTTTCAATTTTCTTTCTATTTCTATAAGTAATTTACATTTTTACTCACTTCCTCTGTTTTACTTTAGATCTGATGGAAATATTATACTAATGAACTGAGACCTTCCACCTGCCATACCTCACTTTCATTCCATATACTCACACTTTCTTTTCCTCCTTTTTCCTCTTTCACGTATGACGGATCACATTAAACTTTTAGATGTAAAGAAGATAGCAATTGACAGCTTTGTGCTGTTCATTCGAAATTATGTTCCTGTTTTCAGATATAACAAAATGCAGCTAATTTTAAGCAGCCTTACACTGCTTTTTACTTCAAAGTCACAGAGACACTGTGGGTATAGCTTCTTGCTGCAGAAATGCCTCCCTGCACGAAGGGCTGTCCGCTGCCCAGGCAGCAGTAAACGGGTACCAGGTCAGCCAGACCAGAGAACATATGATGTATGAACTACTACAAGCTTTTGTGCCAGTACATTTTTGCATTTGACTTATATTTATTTATTTATTTATTTATTTATTTTTAGCCATGTAGGCTGACACACCAAACTCGGGTGATTAGAGCTAACACACAATGCACATGCTTGGTTTTAATTACTCATACATTGATTTTATGCCCTAACATTTCCTCCCTCTATTTCGGAATAAAAAAAACACCTAAACATGAATCTGATGGCAGTTGTTGGAGTATTATAATGACTGGACCTGGAGAAAAGCACAGCTTGCATTAAGTTGGGTTGCAAGAAGCTCCTTTTCAGAATTATCCTGAACACAGCAAATCCTTGGTTAATATTGTATGGATTTCCAGACTTGAAACCACTCATCTCAGCTAAACCTGATCATACTTACTTGGTTTCCTTTTTAAAAAGAAGGCAACTGGCTAGATGAAATCTGAAGGATTTTTTTCTACCTCTCCTTGAAGGACAGCGGAGGGCCAGAGCTGCTGAGCAGATCTTGCCCTTCTCTTTAGGGCAGCTGATGTTTTCTTGCTGGGTGTATCCAGACGTCTCTTACTCAGCAAGGTGCTGCCAAGGGCTCTCGCGTCCCAGCTCTCGCCTGTCCTCTGCCCACCACGCACTCACAGCGTCCCAGGAACACGCGCTTTTTAGCCTCAGTGCAGGATATTTGGATGCAATTAAAAGCACAGAGTTCAAGAGCAGTCAAAGTAGAGGCAATAATCTTGCGTACCCTTATATTCTCTGAAACTACCAAGCTGCGTGGGAGGATTTAGGCCAACACTGACATTTCTGCTCCCAGGAAGAACATAGCACCCAGTAACTGAAACAACAGCGAAGAAGCAGTTGCATAAACTTGCAAGGCAATAAAACGGATGGTTTTGCTATCATCATTTCCAGGTGATGTTCCATTCCCAGCAAAGGTTTTTATTGATTAGTATCTATTTTTGCTTGCAATGAACTATAGAGTTGAAAAAAAAAACAATCCTCTCTTTAACAGATCTTCATCACAAAGTGCATCAAAAGTTTACCTTTTGAAGTTCATACAAACTACTGAGGACCTTCTGATCAGATAGAAATTCACTTATTTTTTATTTCCTCTATCTTCCTTCAGTTTGTCCTTTATTGTTTTTATTTTCTATTGCTTGAGGAATCAGTAACAGCTCTGCCACAGTCAAACACCCTAATTTTGCAATTCATAGCTGTCGGAAGTTGTAGTAACCGTTGCAGGTTGGAGAGTATTTCACTCTGTGTGGTCCCATTGAAGCAACTGGTGCTCTGGGACTTCTGCTTGTGGGTCCTACCATGGTCAACACCTTGGATTCCAGCTGACTTTGAGCCAAAATAACACTTCATAAGACCCTGTCTTCCAACCTGGGCGGCTGCGTACTGATAGCAAAGACAGAGTTTTTTCGCAGGTAACTCCACCCCTACCTAATGTTTGAAACCCCAGGTCTTTTCCAGAAACAAAAAACCAGCTAATGAAGATGCAACCTTAAAATTGCTGAATAGATAATTTCACAGACTTTTAAATGCTGGGGTATTTAAATGTTTATGTTATTCTCTTATTTACAAAGCGCATTAATCTCCATTTTATGACTTATGTGTTTGCTTTCCCCAAGTTTCACCCTCAAAAAAGCAAAGAATATATATATTCACAAATATATATTTTAACAATTCTCACTCTTTTGTTTATAATAAAGAGGTGGGCTGTTTATTTATAGCCTCCATGTCTTTCCTGTTGCTGTCTATTGTGAGAATGATATTGTCTATGTGAAACAAATACGTGTTTGGCTTTAACCATGGTTAAATGTAGATCTTTATGAAAGCAGGTTACTATAGTGACACTGGTATTGTGGGTATTTCTTTCATTATAACTGCTGCATGTTTTTATATAAACAGCTGAGCTGCATTTTTTGACTTTAATCTAAGAAGCCACAGGAATTGCTTTGATTTAAAATTTGCTGATGAAGCCTACAACATTAGAAGTGTGAGACTGGGATGAAATCAGCATAATTCACTATATCTTAAAAAAAAATTAAGGAAAAAGTGCTTCAGGAACCTGAAAAAATATTAGAATAGTATGCATGAGTAGGTCCACAATCCATTATGATTAAACAAGTGTTTAACCATTTCACAGATCTAGAGCAAATTCAGCTTTAATGCCAAATGATAGGCTTCTGTTAAGCAGAGCATGAATATAAGAGTGTGTTGTACGCTAGTGCTTCCATGATATAATCTGATCCGTTAAAAAGGAAATATTCTCATTAGAACACAACTTATGCTAAACCTTTCTTTTTTTTTTTTTTTTTTTCTTTTGGATGACCAATCACCTCAATAAAATGTCCCATATTTTCATATGGTTAAAAAATAACCAATAGCAAATGAGTATTTTAATATTAATATCAAAGAGAAATGGAAGAGGCAGCATAACTTGTGAATTATTTCTTTTGGTAAGAGCGTCTGATTCATTATGCAAAACTACTACCGGCAGTCATCCTAATTTCCAAAGGAGGTAATCCAAGGATTTAAACAGAAGAAAAATCAAGTTAAAATGCAGCTCCCTTGGCAAAAGTCTTTGGAACAGCTCAGCTGAGCTGCATCTGATCTCCTCCTCCCAGGCGAGAGTGCAGTAGCTTGGGGCTCCCAGAAAACATCGCCCAGAAGATGAGCGCAACAACTCAAAAGAGAAGAGAGAGTGTCCTCTCAGCCAGATGCCACTATGCCCAGCAGATGAAAGGAAGAGACTACAGCTGGGCAGGGGACAACTCCGAACATTAGGAAAAGGGTGGCATTACAGAGCTTCTCCCAGGTGCTCCTCTTGCAGGGACTCCTCACAAACCCACATGAAGTAAAAACAGAAAATACTGACATTGTTCACCATGGCACATGTTCAGCTAAGAGAGAAAGAAAGGCAATGACCAGTTTCTTACAAAGGCAGACCAAGATTCATCTGCCACCAGCATATCCACCTCAAAATGATATTCACCCCTGCTTCGCAGAGTCTTGCCCTTCCTAGATCAGCATGAACCCAAAGGGATAGAGAGTGCAAAAGCTGGGTTTCCACCAGAAAGAAGCTGCGTGTTTCAGAAACCAGACCTGCTTAACACATAATGAGTCCAACCTACTGCAAACGTGATTTACAAAACTCCTGTATTTAATGGCAGGGAGGGTCTCTTGCAGCATTAACTAAATGAGCATAGTGGCTTGTATAAAAGCAACGTTCACTAATTAGGGGGCACAGCTCAATGCCCTTAGGCCCTTCCCTAGGCAATTCCCTTAGGATATTTAAATGCTCTGATTTTGTACTTGTGATTGAAGCACCTCAGGAATTGATACAAGGAATAGGATTAAATGAAAAATAATTGCAATCTCTAGGTCCATCCCTATGCAATGGGCAGACCAGTTCCTTTCTGCCAGCTCAAAGATTTCCACTAAAGGAGCGGCTCTGTTAATTTCAAGATCCTGAAATAGTTCCAGGTATTTTTTTTGAACAGCAGTAACTAATAAGAGAGGACAAACCTGCACACACACATGATCCATGCTTAATTTTACTGCACATGAACAGTTATTTACACAGTCAAGTCTTTTCATGTTTTTTGTCTAAATCAGCCGGCCAGCCACTCAGGACCTTACCAGAAACCCATACTGCTTCTGATAGAGCCACTGAAGTCACTGACAGCACGTGCACAAGAACTAATGTGCATCTGAACTGGACACCTTCAAAGCAAAGGAAATAGGATAAAAACAGAGAAGCATTTTAGGGCCCTCTATCTTCCAGTGACGGCTGTCCTTATGAATTCTGTTCCTTGCATCTTACACATTGTAATTCATACCTCAAACAATCTCCCTTTTTTCTTTTGATTTGATAGTTTTACTCCCTGTTCTATCATTTGCATTTAATTCTAACTTTACTCATGCCAGGTAGGATTCCTTATTTAAAATAACACACTTTTAATATGCGTATTAGTGCCGTTTTAGGAACAAAATAGTCTTTGCTTGGCTAGATTAGTGTAGCTCTCATTTAATTACAACTCGAAAGGTTAGAAAGTTTTATCATGCACACATATTCTCTGGGAATTATCTCACTCTAAAATATAATTAATCATCCTCTGTCATGCTTTTATTATACCCACTGCTCTCTGGAGTCATTCCTTTATTTCTTCTTCATTCATATTCCTCTGACCTTCCTCTTCACTGCGTTACCAGAGACCTCAGGTGGATTTTAGCCGACTGCTCAGAAATGAGTGGATATTGTTAAACCCATTTGTCAAGCACATTATCAACTCACAAACATGAGATCTCTGCGTATGTTTAGTATTTTCCATATATAGCAGCCCAAGTATTAACATGGATGGCATCTGTCAATGTTGACAAAAATTAAATTTTGAAACTACTGTAAATAATAAAGCAGTCATATAAAGATTATTTCTCTGGAGCATAAGCTACCAGTAAACATGATTTGCATACTGTGCTTACAGCTGTTTCAACATGAACTGTTTGCTGTGGTTCATTAAAATGATTTGATTTGTCAGATTCCAGGACAGTTTCAAGTTTACATATACCAGCCTGGATGAATGTGGTGACAATTTGGGTTTTCAGAACTATGCACATGTGTACTGGATTAGTGAGCTGAATTGAATAATAAAGCTTAAAAAAAGATCATTAATCACATGTTTTTGACGAGAGAAATGAAAGCAAGAATACCTCGGAGAAACATTCCTAAGAAACAAAGAGTACAAATAGCAAAGCTGTGTCCCCCGTGAAAAGAAAAACTCTTTTACAGGCCTACATCCTGCTTCCATTGAACACACTGCAATCTTTTTCTATTGACTTAGTGGAAGTTACACTGGGACTTGGGCAAGAAACTTAAACGGTATTTCCATATAATGCTCTTGTTCTAGATAATAACATTCACACATCTAGGAACTGTTTTATTCTAAGTCACAGTAAATCTGTAAAAAAAATCTTTTTCCCCTTCATGAACATTTTGTCTATTTCCTTCTCCCATAACATTACAAGAACCTAGGTTTTCTCTCTTCCTCTCTCTTTGCCTCCCTCGACATCCACAAAACCTTAGCAGAGTAGGAAAGAGCAGACAGAAATTCCATTTCACCTACGGAGATGTCTCTTTTCCCAAACAGAAAAACAGTAAAGTGGAGCAAAGACTGAATTCCAAGAAATTCTGTGCTCGGAAGGTATGCCAACGCACAGGTAAGTCTCCTCCGTATCACGAGGACTGTGTGGCAGAGCTCAGCTGGGCCAGAGAACAGCTCTATAAAGGCCATCAGAGAAATCTCTGAGGGGTTTGTAGCTAATTCCCTGTTAACTGGGGAAGGCTGGAGAACGGGAACTGCCGGATGCATCGGGGGATGCAGCCACCTGCCACCCTCCAGCTCTCAGCTGTCGGAAGAAGAGGGTGCTGAAAGGGCTGCTAGATGTGTGCTGGTTTTTCTCCCTGACCTTAAAGTCTTATAGCATGCAAGTCACGGAAAGCAGAGCAGAAGGCAGGCGCTGCCCAGCTTCTCATTCCTTTATAGACTACGCAATAGATGTGCGACAACCACTTAAACAGCTGTGTCCTGAGCAAAAATATTCAATTTTTGCCTTTGCTGCTTGTGCAGCAAATTGCTCTTCACCCTCCTCAAGTAGTTTTCAACATCACTGAAAGAGATGTGGGTACAGAGGGTTGCACTAAAATTTTACAGCTTTCAGAAAGCACTGAAAGTGTCAGTGCAGCCTTTAGGAGTGTATTTTCCAGACACGAGCCAGCTTAGCTGAAAAAGAAATGGGTGAGATTACAGCGGTCTGCAGTAACCCTGATTAACCGATGCTAACTCGTGAGCTTTCATGGCTTCAGTGCTAGCAAAGGCACATCATTTGACTCTAAATCCTTTGCAAACCAAAGGAACTGCATGTGCCTCCACTATTTACACAATATTACTGGAATCTAAAGCCTACATTTGCCATAATCAGAGCTTTAATAAAAGCATATTTGAAATAACTGTGCATTAAACGTGTGTCCAAGGAAAGTCCTCTGCAAAGTATTTTGGCAACACAGTTTCCTTCATGTTCTGCCTCAGAAAGAACCTAAGTACAAAATGTTTCTGCAGAAAAAATTCTCTCGCTAGTCACAGAGAGATGGATTTGCTTCCAGGAAAGCCTGTCCACTCTCACAAAAGCCCGTTAAGGAAATGCAATGCTTCAAGAATGCTGGAATAAAGAGAAGGAGAGTGGCTTTTTCATTTTCCCAGCAAACACCTAGATCCAGAAGGAAATCAGCTTAGGTCAAAATGCATAGACTTTTTCAGCAACAAAACCTTCACATTTTGCACAGGGATGATTTGAAACACCTCATTCGAACAAAGTATTTTATTTTGGTTTGGTTTGTTTAACTCCCCAGCAAAGGATTGTTTGCTTTTTAGTGTTTAGAGGTTTATCTTTTTTTTAAAAAAAAATCAAAAATATGGATTTGAAACAAAAAGCTAAGAAGTTGTATCATTAAAGTGTTGAAATGAAACATTTCAGCATTTCCCATGAAGTGGGTTTTGAATTCTCTCTTGCTCCTATATTTTTCATCAGAAACTATTTATAGGATTTGACCCAAATTCTTTTCTTCCTAGCTAGCTCCTATTTTTCAACTAATTTATTAGTCGTCCAGTTAAGTTAATAATGGTTTAGTTTTCTGAAGCAAGTAATAACAAATTGCTTTACAACTTAGAAAAGGAGAACAGGAAGAGGAGTCCTTCCTTACTGCACTTCTATTCTTCAGAAGACTTCCCGAGAAAGGGCCCTCGCAGCAGACCATTCATTTATCCAAAATGTTCTCATTGACAACATACACCTTACCCCATGCCTTCTTGCAAGGGCATTTTTTATGTCTCACATGTTGAAGCTCCTGCTCTGGAGGCCTGGTGCTGAAATGATATGCATCCCCACAGGGATGATCATGAGCTGCATGTCCTCTTACATGACACATGCACAACTAATTCCTGGGAATTTCCGTGTGTTTAGACCAGGACTTGCACACTAGGTGAGGACCCATGCAGGAATGGCCATGTTTTTGGCATACATGAGCCACTGAGCCACTTCTCTTGGCAGAGAGGTTAACTAAGAGTCTCACCTCCAGCCCATCCTAACAGCTACCTACAGCCCTGGATCCATATACATTGATTTTTAGACTGGAATTGTACTCCCCCCCCCCCCCACACACACACATTTAAGGTCTACAAGAACTAGAGAAGTCAATTATACATGTAAGGTTCTGCCTAAGTGAAAAGAACAACTCTTCACAAGGCTCTGTACACAAACTCAGTTTTACCTGCATGAGAAAATGGCCCATATTTGAAATTCTCTGAAATCTTGTTTTTCCATATTCTTGTTTCATTCCAGTTTTCAAAGTGAAGTGATTTTTTGGAGTCAAATCTAGCCTAGCTACTGAGACCAAAAGCACCCTAGAGGTCACTACAGAGGCTGTTGAGAGGTAATTGCTAAACTGGGAGAATCTGGTTCTTTTATTTTAGTAAATGGAAAGGTTTTGACATAGCTTAAGCTCTATAGCCACCTTTTCCTCTAGGAGAAAGACAGACCTTATTGAAGTCAATATCAAAACTCCCATTTACATAAAAGGGCCCAGAAGTGAAAACCCAAAACTTCACTAGCTTGAAAAGGAGAATCACAAGAGAGTGGGCTATCTCATTCATTTACTGGATCTGTCTGAAGAGTCTGATCTGACTAGCTTTCTTTTAACCTCCCATTCTTTGAGAAGATTGAAGAAAAGAAAACTATCTGCAAAGAGGGAAAGGAAATGGATAAGTTTTTAAACTCTGATGAGAGGAAAAAAAAGTGATCTTACTTTTAGGTGCAATTTATGAAAAGTCATTGTATTTTGTAGTAACTCCATCCTTAACTTTCATTAGCAAAAGCTGCCATCTGCACCAGATTAATAATGATGGCTCTGTAATGGCTCCTGCACACCTAAAACCTCCAAATGTCTTACACAGATTGTTTTTAGAATTGCAGGGTACAACCATTACCTTGCACTGCAATTGCAATCTGATTAAATAATGCAAACTGCCTGTAGACCAATGAGTTTTAAACAAGTATTTGTTTATATACTAAAGTCATCAATTTTATATGAAACAGCAAAAAGAAAAAAAAAGAAAAAAAGAATGAGCACCTGTGAATTCATGAACAGAAATTCGCACTGTCAGTGAAATCGATTACAGCAAGTAGAGACAATAAAGAAAAGCATGTATTACCCTACCACAGGAAAACATACATGGGGCCTTGACAGCACATTAGCTGCTGCACACAGCCAGCAACAAATATTAGGTATCTGAAACTCCATCACAAATCTGTCCGGTAACAGCATACGAGCAGGGTTGCAATGACCTCAGCACCATCGCGCACTCTCTTATCTGCTAAATTGCTTTGCAACAACCTCACTTCATGTCCTTGACCACACTTTGAACAGGTTTTTGGTTTCCAAAAAGCTGACAGTCCTACTTTGGGGCATTTGAGTATCAGAGGGTTGTTTTTTTTAAAAAAAATATTATTAATCATTCTTTTCTCATTTTTTTTTCTTGCAGATGAACATTTTTCTTATTATTTCCTCCTTCTTACTATTGATAGATGACTAAAGTGCTAAACCAACTTCAAAATATGATATTCGTCTGTCACATGAACAGCTACAGCTTTGATTAGGCAGCGGTCACCAGCCAATGGAATTACATATCGCAGTGCACAAAACAGAACAATTTGAAAAGATGCCCTAAGAATCTGAAAGGAAAACCCAAATTTTTCAAAAAAGAAAGATTCTAAAACCAGTAAAAAAGCAGCAATGTAACCCAGTCTTTTGGATCTAGGTACTCCATTGTAGCTATAGATTAGATGTTGACTTTTTAGTTCATGCTGAATCCTCCCAGGTGGAATCAGCAGGACATCCCAGTGGGTTTTCCCAGGTGCTATGCACCAAGTGCACCCCTCCCACAGTCATGGGGTGCCCCAAAACTGCTTTTGGTGGGTTGCCATCCCAGAGTCCCACTGATACATGAGGGTCACTGGTCATCCAGGGAGGAAAAGGATCACACCAGCCAAGCCAAGCTCATGGACTGTTATTCCTGGAGAAATTAGGCTTTTTGAAATTAAGGAACACTTTTAGGACAGGTTTAGAAATCCTTGAAGAAAATCTACTATCCAGATGGACAATTACATTCAGTCTTTTCAGTCCCTCCTCTCACTTCTATTGGTGTCCATATCCCAATTTCTCTATAATTTCCTAGGATAGAAAGAATTAACTGTGGTATTCATCTCCGTTTAGTTTTTTATTTCTTTCTCTTTACATGTTTACCCCCTCCTGCCTTTTCTACTTGTATAGCAAACTTGCTGAGGCAAGAGGCTTTCTCCTGCTCTGCCTGCACTGTGTCTCAAACTGTGGTGTCCCATCAGTGCTTGGTCTGTTGCACAACAATAATAGACTTGATAATTATTATTGGACCATGCTATTAAAGTTCCATCAGTGACATAAATGTGCAAAAACATCAAGCTGCTGGGATGTCTGTAAGTATCTTAGCAGATGTCATGTGTGTGTGAAGAGCTGAGGTAACGAGCTAAACAAGTACAAATCTATTTACAAAATGCTGAAAACACTCAGAAAGGATGGAATTAGTTGGCACAGGACAAAGCGGAGGTGTCATGGTGCTAGACACTTACTTCACCTATCTTTGTTTTACATCATGGGTCATACACCATTACCTTTTGCTCCAAGCTCCCAGTCAAATTTGATTAGGGACTAATCTGATTCCACATAATGAGAATACTATTTAGGACGCATGCTTTAAATGTGGCTTTTTGTCTACAGTTTGTTAGGTTAATGAATTTAACAACTGAGATGATTTGTACATTCCATGGGTGATTTGGCATGAAAGACATCTATAAAATGTGCAAAACTGGCTAAAAATTGCATTTCAAGCAAAACAAGCAAATAATTATGGCTGATGCTACAACTTGTATGTCTGCTTCGTTGTTCATTGATACACGCATAGATAACATATTTTTGGAAATTTAAAACATAGTTACAAAGCACAAAGTGAGGAACACTTTCTTGGACAGGTCAAATTCAACAGGAATATTTTAAGTTTCTGAACAGACCTGATAAAGGACTTCAGTGCTACAACTCCTATCACGTGCATACGTGATCTAGAGTAGATGCCAGATCCCTGAGACAAGCAATTGGCTTCACAAAACATCCCATGAGCTGAGCATGGAGCATTTAAAATCAGCACTCTTCTCCAGCAGACATGGGGCAGAAGCAGGGCTTAAATTCTGCTCCTCATGTGCCACATTATCTGCTCATTTCTGCAGGAAGATCTTTCTTTTCCTACCCAGGACCTTCTCTGAACATAGGCATCCACAGCCTTTCTTTCAAAACTTGGGCACTGATCATTCTTTTGGCCTTTAAAATGTGGCTGACGGTGTTAGAGATTTCCCTTTTATTGCACAGTAATTTGTGGCTAGAGAATTTAACCAGCAAAGCGGAGGCTGAGACTTCCCTTCTGTGTTTGAAAACACTTCAATTCCTCAATAGCCCGCACCACTCAGTAAAGCATCCTGGTCATGAGGCAAAGAGCAGAGCAACCCTGAACTGCTGGGCAGGAAAGATCCCAAGAGAGCCAATAACTGTCTCTGGGAAGGTGAGGAGCTGTCCCGCTGCACCTCGCTGGGCTGCACTGCTTTCCACAGATATATGACAGATATGTGACAGCTTTCAGCTGTCACACACAAAACACAGAAGCTCAAAATTATACTGTTCTGAAACATCGTTGTGTCACCCTATTTCCAGGGAGACGTATTATCTCCCACTTGGCTCGCCTACGGAAGTAATGTGTCTTTGACAAGCACGCAGGGTGCATCACAGAACTTGCCTTAGGGCAGAAACCAAACTGACGACGAAGTTTCCCAGCTAACGAGAGCCTGAGAAGACACTGAACAACAAACAAAAATTAAGCAGCAGCAATGCTTTTAGTTAAGTATCAATCACTTTGATCAATCTCATTCGAGTACTATGTGAGAGTAAAAACATGAAGGGTCACACTTACTGAGATATACTTAGCAGACGTGTTCTGGGATGGATCATGTCTCTCCTGCTGACGGCCCAGGATCTGTGACTTCTGACTGAGCAGTTCATGCAACTGATGTCCTGCTAGACACCTTATAAAAAGTATGGTTTTTATGCAGTACATCCTAAAGGACAGAAATTTCCAGAATCCTGCCTTGGAAAGATGACAGCAGGCCAGACTGGAAGAATATAATGAGAAATAAACAGTTGGTGCAGGTTCTGCTATTGACTTGAAGTGCCTCAATTGAGTTTAATGGTATTATTTACAGAAGAGAGTGCAGTAACAGTCGTAAAGTGGGAGGGCAAGTGAGCAGAATACGGGGAGGGAAAGGGTTATGCATTTCACTTTCCCAGAATACATTAAAGAAACTAAGGCATTAATTCACTTTTTCAATTTTGTTTTCAATTCTTTCCTTTGAATTACCTCCTTATATTGATCTCATGATACTAGGGAGTTACATAGTCCAGCACTTACAGAAATAAGCTGGCAGGACTATCCTAATACTAGCATTTAGGAGAATTTATCTGGTTGAGTTAACTTTGGACACGTGCATTCTGTTGAAAAAGTGCACAAAGGGATCATCAACAAGAACTAAACATCGCAGTGAGCACGACACTGAGAGCAAGCCCCAGTGACTGCTGGATGATGACCAACATATTAGAGATCTATGCAGTTTGCATGGATATTTAAAAATATCTGTTGCTTATATATGCTTCACGGTTTGCTTAACACTGACCTTTTGATTTCGACTACCCGCAATAACCAGAAGTAATTTGCCAAACATAACAACGGTAACAAGTAACAACTGTACTTAGGCTAAGCTTCCATACTGCCACAGTAACATAACCATATTAGCGTCTGATGGCAGAGAAGATTTCAAGTCCCAGCACAGTGAGATAAATGTTACTAAATGTTAGCCTACTGTGAAAGATTCAACAAAACATAATTACTATGATTACAGGATATAAAAAGTAACATTACAAAAGAGCTCACTTAATAGAAAAGAGAAGAAGAACGAAAAATTGATTTCTATCTGGAGGTCCCTTTTACATGATACTAGCACATTTCAGAAGTCAATACAAAAAGCCAGGTTCTTTACTATATTCAGAAAAGCAGAGAAAACTGAGATTTTCATGAAAACAGCTACAGCTCCTCATCTGCCTCTCTCCAGCTGGGTTTACTGGTATTGTTCTGGTACGAATTGTTTTGCTAGGACACGACCAACCTGTCACCACACAAGGGAATTCAGACAAAATATCACATTGATAAAGCATTTTACATGGTCCACAGTGACATGTAGAATGAGGGGGTCTTTGAAAGGGTCCAAAGCAAACACAAAAATAGTGGAAAACTCACACGAACCTAAACTTTCTGTCACAGACTGTGCAGAAAGATTCATTCTTTGGGGAGATGTACAGATGACCTTCATCAGCTTCTCTGTAACCCGGTCAGTGGACAGACCCATGCATATATTGTACACACTACGCTGCATGTAACAGTAAAGGGAACCCAAAACCATTGTGCCTGCCTCCTACGTTATGTTGCTGTATTCAGACATTATCTCTTTCCTTGGGAAAAGTAAACACACAATGATATTCTTTGTTGGTAATGCAACTTGAAAAAAATATATATTTTAATGACAAATATTATAATTAGCCACAGTGTTACCTTTTGTTTTCCTCATCAAATATCCCTCCTATCAATTACTTTTTTTCATCACAGCTACAGTCTTGTGTTTCAGTCAGCCCAGACTGTTGTGTACAGAATTAAATCATGACACAGAAATTCCTTACAGAGAAAAAAAATGACTGCCAAAATAGTTAAAAGTTTTAAACAATGATCGTCTCGAACAAGTTAAATGTAGGTCATCATCTCTGTCTGGGCAACTTTTTTCTTATTTTTCTGCTATGGGGACTAGATTGATAATTTTCCGCCCTGACATTTTGAGTAACTGAGGAATAGAAAAAAAATATATTTTAAAAGGTACTTGCGCACTTTTTCGTGCTTTAGAAAACTCAAATCTCTATTTGCACTGTAAGAGCATAGATCTACTGTGCCATTTACTGATAGAACGCAAAAAGGTTGAATTCAGCGGTCAAGTATTAAAAGAATGCATGCAATGGGTACGGTATTGTTGAAGGGAGAAGATTCATATAAACACACTGAGTCTATTTTCTGTATCCTGAAAGGCCAAGGAAGAGGACAAAGCACAGCTTTAAAGTTACAGAGACAACTCAAGGGACAGCGAGGTCGCCTGGACTCATTCGAGCTGCTGCTTTCTCTGGAACCTCGGTGGGATCTAAGCACCTGGTGATGCTCTCAGAGCTTGTCTTTCTTTAGGTACTTAAATAATGTAGATAATCTAAGTCATCATCATCATTGGATTTACATGCATTGAAGGTAATGTTTCTATTAAAATCATGACAGTAATTGAATAAAAGAGAAAAGCAGAAATGAAATCAACATTTACTGTCCTTGCTCAGAGTAGAGCAGACTCTGACATCGCTCTCAGAGGGGTATTTATAGAGCATGATGAATTTCCCAAAGAACAGGCTCATTAGTGGTCTCCCACCTCCTTTGACTGTAATTTAAGGAACAACTTCAATCATGACATGATCACAAAGTGCCAAAGCACACCAAGCCAAAAGCTGTTAAGAAACCCACGGCATATTCATTAATAGCCCTGGCAAAGATGTGTGTTTCTCCAGCAGCTTTCAGGCAGACACACATACTGATCACTGTAAGTTGCCTCCTTCAGAGGGGCTGCACCGCACTGCTGCTCACATCTTCTGGCTCCCCTCACTCTTCTGGAAGTATCCATACTCTTGAGAGCAAGACATCCTGTTTACATCCTCTTCCACTTTTAAGTCACTCTAGAATTCAATTTTTATATCTTTGCTAATGATCCAGCTATAGCAGCTTCTGTATCATCTTCCCACTTCTAAACTGGTAAGTCACTGGGACCTTTCTTTTCCTCTGAATTGTAGCCACCAACATGAAAACCAAAGAGATGATGACAGGCATCAGGGCATCAGCAGGAGTGCAGGTTCAGTGGAGTCTGGGGTAGCAAAACCAAAAAAAATGACACCAAAAAGCTCCCTCAGCTCTGTGGCTCAGGGAGCAAACTGCTAACGAGCTGCCTGTATAATCACCCTGGGCTTATAGACCAGAAACAGCACACTGTCCCGAGGGGAACTTGGCCCCTCTGCTGCCATTCGGGTGATATGCCTGGCTGGGTCGCAATTCTGCAACCTTCACTTGAGGCCTAATTATTTATTACTTTGCAACTCAGCCACAGGTACCAGGACATGGCGCTGTGATAAATTTTCACGTGTACAGAAGCATTACACTTCAGCTTTGCCTAGGACAATATAGATCATTTAACGTGACTCATGATAAAACCGAAGGTAAAAGTTTCCTGGTGAAAGTGTTAAAAATCAATGAGAGAAGCCTTTACAGTCATTCCAATTATTTTCCAAATTCAGTTCATAGGTTATAAATTAATGCTTAAGCATATTGGGGGAGTGTGTGCCCTTTATTCAAAAAGCAATATAGATATCAATTAAAGGACAAATTAGCTATACCTTTTGACTTATGTGCAAAGAAGAGAACCGCTACAGTATTAAAGAGTTTTTAACTAGTGGGTAGTCTGGTAATTAGGGAGCTGTCAGAGCTTGTTATGTTATCTTGCAGCAGTTGGTGTTCAAAATACTTCTTGCCACTCATGATCTGAGTGGGATGTTGTTAATATGCAGCTACAGTCTACAAGAGTTCAAAGGGTAGAATTTAATTACAATTCTGTAAATTCTTAATTTTCAATTACTCTGACACCAGGGAACTGCCCTTCAGAAAGGGCAGATAAAAGACCTTTTGGCATTTACAAATGTATGAATAAATAGGAAGGCAAAGAGAAATAATATTTGTGGGGTTGCTACATTTGCAAGTCCTACAGTTGTTTTTTAATTTATTTTTGCTGTGCTAGATTACAAAACACAATTTTCTTCTGTCAACAGTTACAATGCATCATTTGCAGATATTATCTCACTCCAGACAGCAGTTTTGAGGCCATCAAAAGTAATACTTTTATCCTGTAGGGTACAGTAAACTCATGCACAGCTGAGGGCCCTAAGAGGTATGTACAGAAAAGAATAACTTTTTCTCAGAACAAATTTTCTTTAGAATCAAAAGTTCAACTCAATTGCTAAGAGTATTTTGTTGTTGTTGTTGAACTCACAAGACCATCTCAGCCAGTGATTCCCAAACTTTGGGAGTAGGCCTCTCCCTATCTCCCAGTTTTATCACTGGTCACCCCTTCCCATCAAACTCAACTGGAAATACTGTAGAAATGAGCTGGTTGCACCACCAGCTGAATTCCTCCTGGAACCTCTGGACCACGTTGAAAGTGATGGATCATCCCTAGCTGATGCTCTGTTACTAACCAAAGACGACTCAATACGCCCATCCACAGTAATGAAGACAACTCTGGGATGACAGAGATGAGACTCAGTGCAAGCCCCATGTCTGCCTTTGAAGCTGCAGATGATCCTATTGTACGATGGTTTTTATACCAAGTTTCTCAAACGAACATTGCTTGAGGGACCTCGGCAGAAATCACGTCGGTGGGCATTTCCTAGCAAACCTACAAAATAAAGAGGAAGGCTCCAAGGGCCAAAGATCTAAAGAAATCTCTTATTTGAGCTGAAGAAACAGCTATAATTGAATCCTGTGGAAGAGACTGTCTTCGGTGGGGGAAGGGATAAGTAGCATAATCAAAAGTTTACGTAGCGTGAGCTTCCACAGTAGGAAACCATGCTATTAAAGTACTTTTTCTGATGTATTTTTAAAACATTTATAATTTATATAAAAACACCAGGAGGTACCTTTAAAGTTATTTAGCATGAAAGTCCAATAAAAAGCTCCTTAGGTTTTAACAGCGTGATACAATAGCTCTCACAGTATGTATAGTTAGCCAATTCTTATATTCCGTAGTGCAGGGAACAAAAGCACAATACTTAGTGCTTGCTGTCAAATCAAGAAAAAGTCATTTTGCCACTGGCAGTGATTTACATGCATGCAAGTCCGTCCAAAACGCAGGTGCCTCATCCAGGAGTGCAGGGGAAGCGCAAAAGGTCAGAAGCCCCATCACAAGCATTAAATACAAAGCAGTTTGATTAGGTTTTCACAGACACGAGATGCTAAAGGAAACCCCAGCTGAAGCCTGTCCTTCAGGTAACACACATGCAGCAATATTTGAATTTGCTCTGCTATAGAGCAGTGCAAATTGTGTCAGCTTGTTAACAGGCAATCAGCATGTGAGATGCCAACTCAAACAACTAGGAAAACAGCTTGCTTTCAAGTTCTAGGTGCATAGAAATAATTTATTTGGAATCCTTAATTTCCAGTTCTGAGCCCCTAGTAGTTCTTTTTTTTTCCCTCCTTCCAGAGGCTTAACCTCTAGTCTCAGGTCACACTGTATAATCTCTCACTACAAGTAAGTGGGAGTCTATAGATGCAACCAAGTGCAGGTTTTCTCTCTGTGTCTGTGACTGGTGATTTGAGGATGCAACAAGAGCAAGGCAAAGAAAAATAGCAAATAAACCCCCTTTTTATGTAGGATGCCTGCTTTACCACACTCCAGGCCACTCAATACCATGGCTGTTCCAACTGCACCAGAGTTACTCACTCAGTATGAATTCAGCAGGACTGTTCACAAGTATTTTAGCTATAAAAAGAGTGGCCCAATTGTAATGACTGGGGATGAGGGGGCATTTTTTCTCCTTCTAAACTCTGAAAGCCAGTTCTTTTTAGGACTCCAACAAATATAATTTAAAAGTATTTCAAGGTGGTCTTTCCATGACCTGAATAGATTATTTAATAGAGCTGTATGCTAACTTTGTCACAACAGGCATGTTGCATATATATGCTGAAGAAAAACTTAGGAGTTGTCCAGTTCATTCAGCTTGGTCAATGGTCAGAGTCTGACAAAACTTGAGAGAGTGTATCAGTAATCACTACTATTTGTGCTCATCTTCAAAGAAGAAAAAAAAATCACAGATTAACTGTTACAATGCAAGAACATGATTCTGCTTTGTGATCATGGGAAAAACATGAAGTTTGCTCCCAGATCCCTAGGTTAACTTGGGTTGAATTGACCCACAATACAAAAAGGTAACTTCAGTCATCTTCAAACATCAGGCTGGTGCCAAGGACAGAACAAGTACTGTCATAAAACCAGCTACTTGGATCCACTGAGAGCACCTTTTCCAGTTGCAGACTGAAATTGCTCAAAGTAAACTTAATGATCCATGGTCTGTCCCAGGATCTTCTGGCAACCTAGGCAGGACAGTACACTGCTCATCCATGTGAAAAACCCTCTAGGTGCAAGTAAGCAAAGCACAGAGTATAAAAGTAGGGGACATGCAGCAAACTGGTGTCTTAGAAAGGGAGTTTGCCAGGACTATATTTTCTAGTGCTTGTGTGTTTGTGCTGACTCAAACGCTATGAAAAAGGTTCGTAATAACTTTGTAAGTAGATGTGTTCAAAGAATAAATAGGGGGTCGTTTAATTTTCAGTCCCCTTATTGCACCTTTACTCTACTTTAGAGGCAATGACAGAAGAGCTAAGTGCATTATATTGTAAACACACTGAAATGAAAATAATGTTTCTCTGTAATGGAATAGCTCATCGTCAAGGCCAAGTTCTTCATTGATTTACATTCCACGTAACCTCAGGAACACTGTATAGGCTGTAAATCAGTGAAGAAGAGCATCCTTTGATTCTAAATCTTCCCAGCCATTCAGAAGTCATGCTAACACGATGCTACAGCTGCACTGCACACGAGGCGACTGTCAGTCGGGGTTGTTCCAATCAATGGTATTGAAAGAGAGGGCTGCGGTTAGCTACAGTATCGATCATGTTAAAGAGTGAAAAACAATTGCAACTATCAGCCCAGTATCATTGCACAGGGCATTAAATGAAAGATTCAAATGTCTTTAAGGTCGCATTTTTTTTTATACTTGATGGTATCTTTGTTCAAATTATTGAGTTTTATTTAATCAGTTTTTCAACTCTCCCTAAATGATAAAAGCAGTAGGTCCTGGAGGACGAACACATCCTGTAAATCAATGAGGTGAAGTTGCACCGAGAGAAGTGGCTATAAAATATTGCCCAGCCACATTGCAAATTTTCTGCTTCTCAGTAACTTATATCTCCTCTTTTAGCTGGAAGCTGAGTAGAGTTATTTTTTCTTTAGCCAATAGCTCTGTAGATTCAACATTCCTGCGAGCTCACATCTGGTGCAAGCCGAGTGATGGAGGAGTAGAAATACAGCTCCAGACATTTGGGAAACGGAACTGACTGGATAAAGCCAAGACTGGAACTGAAACCAGTTCACTTCCACGGACACGCTTGATATGTGACATGGCCAAAAGCTTCTAAGAGAAACAAACACAATTTCAAGTATCTACAGGAAACAGCAATTTAAACGACATGCATCACTCTCTCACAGACAGTCTTTCAATGCTAATTTGTACTCTTGAGCACTTAGGAATTTCCATGTCTTACCAAAAAAGCAGATTAAATCCACTTCAGTGCAGAGATAGGAAAAATCAATGTGTATCTGTGCCACTGTAGGATATAAACTGACACATATGAAGAAAGGGCAGAAGAATTTTATCCTGCACGTTCCTTTAATCCATATGCTATTTCCACAGCTCTGCAGAGTTGCATAGTCCTGATACAACAGTATAGTTGTATCCTAAATGGTTAACAGAACTGCTGTGCAGGACCCACTCTTTCCATCTCTCCTTAGCTGATGTTCAGCTGCATTTCCTAGATATGTCTTCCAGAAAATCCAGTTCTGAGACACATTTTCCACAACCTGCTGTAAGCCAGAACCACTGGAGAAAAATGTTTTTCTCCAGTTGGTGCAGAACAACTAAATCATTCATTTTTTCAACAATGATATTAGCAGCTACAGGAGCAAACCAAGTGAAGGGACTGGCAGAAGTACTCAAGGTGAAAAACCTAGAAACAGAAATGGGTGCCACTGCCCCTGAAAATAGCTCCCCCACTATCAGCAACCACTTACGGGTGTGCTCAAATCCTGTGCAAATATTTGCTCTTGGCTTAGTCTCATCCACAAGGCAGACCCTCGCCTGATGACCTTGATGGCAAAAGAAGTGTCCTGTGCTGCAAAACACGTCAACCTGAATTCACAGACCTCATCGCTTCCCGTGCCGAGCGTAGGCCAGCCAGCGCTGAGCTTTTTAGTACTTTGCTTTGTGAGTGAAGCTGAGCACGAGCACCCAATGAATTTGCCTTCTGTTCGAGATCAAAAGAGAGAAAACCCTGACCTGCGAAGACTGCCTGCTACCTCAGTAATCTTTGCAGGGTCTCCTGTGCAAAAGCATCTCTGTGTAAGTATTTTCCCAAAAAGCGTGAGAGCGGGTACTTCTGCATCAGTAATTCTGGGCACGTGATTCACCGGAGCTACAGCGGCTGGGCTAGGGCTGAGGGGGAAAAGATCGGGGCTTTTCAAAATGCGATTCCTTTCTTCCATAGTAATAACAGCACTGCTGGCTGAATAAAGAAATAGGAATTAGGCCTCTTAGGTTCTCGCATTTAAAAGTGGCCATGTAGCATGCATATTTGCCCATCAGGGGGTAAAGCACTGTGTGGGAGCCTTGCGCAAATCTTATTAAATAACCTGTGGGACGCACGCCAAAAGCCCGTGCACCTCTTTAAATAAACATAGCATGAACATTTATTTACCATTTTCATATTCAGTGTCAATCAGCTAGGAAAAAAAAACAGAAAAAGTTGTCCTTGGTTTCCATAATAATGCCTCAGCACAGGAACACCAAACTACTTGATTACCGTCTCCAGCATTTTTCTATGCAGTTTTTGATAAAATTTTCCAGCTGATCTAGTTATACAGCATTTGGGGTCTATCCATATATGAATCAAATGCCAAGGTTGATGAAAAAAGAAAAAAAAATATCAAAACTCCCAAATCCCCCAACACTGCAGTGTGTAAACAAACAAATGCAAAAAGGCACCAACCCAAACAAAAACAACCCCTAAAACATTTTGGAAGGCGGACTGATTTTTCATAAACTCATTAAAACAATTCCCAATTAAGCGTAAAATAGAAAATTCAGGATTCATGTTATGAAGGAAGAAACAGTTTCCGACCTCACGGCATATTGATGTTGTGATTTTCCTGAGCTTTAAAAACAAAACTCCACATGATCCTCCCTGCCCCCTTGCCCCCATTTTAAAATATTGCTTTCTGAAGCAATCAAGAATACCTCCTGGAAGAACCAAATCAAACTATATCTTGTCCTTGAGGATATTAGCTGAGAAACGATTTTTGCAAGCTACACTGTAAGGCATACATTGATCTGATGACAGCTTTTGAATCTTTAGATAGAGTTGAACTTTGGCCTTTTCTTTATAATGCCAACACGCTCGTCTCTGCGAAAGCCCTCAGAGTCACACTTTTTTCCCCAAACACAGAGAAATAAATCTATGAATAATTCTTTCGCTGTTCCATTTCACTATCCCCACTTCTCATAGAACTTTGTGGGCCTGATTCTATTTTTTTCTGCTTTGCTCACATATGATTTTAATGAAATAGATAAAAGTAATTAGGCATATTGGGATTTTTTTTTGAGTTTTTTTTTTTTTTTTTTAGGAAAATAAAAATATATTTTTTTCTTTTCTTACATTTTATTTTCTTAGGATAATTGCCAGCATTTGCCTCGCAATCTAGTGTGGGCATATAGACTGATTCATTTCTGCTGCATGCAGAAATGGAGAAGTGGAAAGTCTAATAACTTACTAATGAAGGTGAGATACCTAGGAGAGGAGGAAAATAAGAATCATTTAAGGGTTGAACATGGAAACTTACTGTCCTTCAGCCACCTATGAGAGCAAAGTCTGCCGTTACCCGCCCCGCTTGCCACTTCCATAGACTTTATGTCCTACAAGGAAGAACTTCTCCATCGCTCCCTCATGGCTCCCAGCAGCTTCTACTAGCTGGGGATTTTAGTATCCAACGAAATTTAGTATGGTCTTAAAAATAATAATTCACCATCAGGAAATTGATTTAATACCAGCATGAAAGACAAGATAATAATTTTTAAATATGTAGCAATTCCCAAGAAACGGAAAACTTCAGTGCTCAGCTCCTCCACCAAAGCCTGCTGAAGCCAGTTAGAACATTCCCCTTCACTTCAGATGAGGTCCACAACTCAGCACGTAGTGCAAGCTCAGAGAAAACGGCAAAGATGGATGAAAACTACTTTTTCTCTTGTTTTCTGTCACCTCTGTAGTCAGGTACCAAGATCAAACATATCTATCCTAAGAAGTTAAAAGTGCTGCCAAAAAAAGGTGTTTTCTCAGTTGTAAGCCTCTCTGGCAGATCGCATAAGACTTTATAGGGGAAATTCAGAAAGGATATATCTGGAATCCATACAGCATCGAGCAGCTTAAGTAAAAGAATATCTGTGGCACAATTAGTATTAAACACATCTTACATCTGTCAAATGCACACTGCAATCAATACCCCTATGACTGCAGCTGCAAGTTTCTCGAGAAACACAGCAGCTATCTTTTAAACTGATATCAGCCAGATATAATGGGATATCGGCATTAACGTTAGCTCAGTCAGGCATGACAGCTTGCTGTAATGACTAAGTGTCAGCCACTTTGAGAGTTTACATCTCTCTTAATTACCATGATTACCCAACAGACTGGTTTTCTGCTAACATACCTACTGGAAGCTATGAACAAGCAACGAAACATAAGACGTACGTACATCAGCAAAGGTTTACACTGAATCGTAAGGATCAAATGTTGATTGTTATCAAATTGCTGCCCCTCTGCTAAGAAGTGCATTGCAGAAAGCCGTACCACTGCTTGTGATGGGGAGATATATGCTATTTTTCCCCTCTACCTCAATATCATGGCATTTCTAGGCAGAGATAATCACAGAAACTTGGTAGATCAAGAAACTTTCAAAGCACAAGGTCTTTCCTGCATCCCACCAAGCTCACGGTTGTTGAAAGTCTCCTTGGCTTTTTTAAAATTTTATTTTTGTCCCTAATTACAGTTTCCCTCTTTTTCCTTCCAGGCTAATGCAGTCCTTTAAAACAAATCCTGTGAGTTACCTATTATTCACAAGAATCATTTTTCCCCTTGTGCGTGTGTTTGGTGACAGTGGAGAGGCTGGAAATACAAACATACAAACCTAATTTTTAATCAGTTCTGCTTTCAGCTGAAACACCTTTCACAGCTCAAAGCTACCAAAAGCAGAAATTCCAGGCGAGGAGTATTGGGTGAGCAATGGACACAAACCCCATTTTTTGGGCCAATTAGGGTCCCCTAATTGGGGCAGAGAAATAAATAAAAGTGGGACTCATGGAGTGCTGTTTCCAAGGACAGCTACTGAGAACCTCAGGCTTGCAGCTGCTGAGTGAGACACATACGTTTTCTCAGAGTTAACCTCTGGCAGTAGGATTCACTGTGACAGAAGGACATCTCTGGTTTCACTGTCTCTTGCCAGTGCTTATCCTGTCCTTAACTTTATTTAGGCTTTCCTAGCCTTCACCGCCACTTTTGTGCACGGTATCCCTTGTGTACTCTGCCTTAACGCATTTCTGAAGCAAGTATTCCAAGAGGTATAAGGAGATGCTTTCATAATGAAGGTAATTATCATTGCATTTTAATGCACTGCAGCACAGAGCCATGTTTCAGTAGTATTACTTCAGACCAAGTGTTATAATACAGAGCTTTAGATCTATCATGAAATACATCTGTAACTAACCTTTGCTTCTGCATGCCAGGATTTTCTCGCACTAAACACTAATTAGGTGTGCTCCTGCCTGCCTGCCACAAGTGGCTGAGGCTCTTCTAATGAGTCTATAGCTGCAAAAAAAAAAAAAAAAAAAAAAAAAAAAAAAAAAAAAAAGAAAGAACTACCAAGTCACTTTGGACCCCCTTTTATATGCAGTGCCTTCTAATAACTCTAATTGTGACAGAACATTGCCTCCTAGAGATCGATGTCACTACATTCAAACAAAAAATCAAATCAGAGTGCAGCAAAGGACAGGGAAACTCACAGGAAAATAAGATTAGCCATAGATACGGCTGACTATCAGAACCCTAATAGTGTTATAAATCCCATTACTTTCAATATACCTGACACAGTATACACAGATAGTAAGTAACAGTAAAGTACCACATACAGACTCATTATTTTCCTTGGCACACAGAACTTGTACAGTTGTGTAGGGAAGGAAAAGGGAAGGAGATGTTCAAGGGATTGTGAAAGAATCACTGCAGATGAGCAATCCACTCCTCTTTTTTCTATAAGAAAGATCACCACTTCAGACATGCACAAAAACCTTCTTGTAGGTAAGGTGTAAAGCACTTGTAGGTCCCCTCAGTTACCTTCAACAGCCATCCCAAAGCCTCAGAGCTTTGCAAAAACCTTGAAAATCCTTCTCCAGTCTGTCTAGGCCTGGGGAAAAGCAGCTGAGCCTTGTTAGCAAATCAGCCAGGCAGAATAGGTAAACTTCAGTTATCCCCAAAAGCCAATTAAGAGGAGTTACAAGGCAGGTCTGGCCAGTCAGAAGCAAGGGAGAGACTGGCAGCCTTGGCTGGGGTGGCAGGAGCCAAGGTAGCCTGCAGGGTAATTAGCAGGGCTGTGCAAGTACACGATGCTCCTCGGGTTGTGGGGAAGAGCAGCAGGCAAGCACGACACGGCGCAGCAGGAGACCCTGGCTGGTACTGCTGTTAATCTGAGACTGCAAATGCAGCCAGGGCTGAGCAGAGCACTCCTCGGCTTTGCCGTGCCCAGCGTGAAGCGCGCTGGCTCTGCTGGGCTGGCTCGACCCCTCCAGCAAGGCTGGTTTTAGGCAGCAGAACCGTTAGGCATGTCACTGTGCCTCCTGCCCAGACCTGTGCTTTTGCTGAGAAGCAGCTTTCATGCATAAATAAGTAAGTGCAGGGAACGTGGGCTGGAAGTCTCCACGAGTGAGATGAAACTTTGAAACACAGCTTATAAAAAGCGCAACCTGGAAGCAGATTAACTGCCATGCCTGGCTTCTGAGTTGGTGGGGAGAGCTCACGGAGCCAGGGAAAGCAAAGAGTACGATGCATAAATTGCGAGGCCGGAGGTCAGTCTGAGAAGGGGTAAGAAATCTCCTTTATTCCCTCTCACACCTATTGCAATTTCCCTTGCAGAAGCTTCTTCAAGTGAAACTGTCAACGCAAGCTGAATTTTTCATCTGCCCCAAACCCCTCTTCGATTAACCCTTCTTCCCAGAACCGCGCTCGGGCTCTCCCCGCGCCACGAGCATCCCTCCCGTACCAGCACGCCACCTCCTTTACGAAAACGGAGCTGCTGCTCTATTAGAGTCGTGCTTCCCGAACCACGAGCCAGGCAGCTTCCACCGTTTCCCTCAGGAACCTTTTCTCA
Organism: Rhea pennata; assembly: GCF_028389875.1. Taxonomy (NCBI): domain Eukaryota; kingdom Metazoa; phylum Chordata; class Aves; order Rheiformes; family Rheidae; genus Rhea; species Rhea pennata. The sequence goes on from NC_084674.1 coordinate 6,673,941, forward strand.
CCCCAGTCAATCTCTTTCCAACGCAAGCCTTCCTATTTCCCCCTCCCTCGTGGTAGCCAGGGCCGACTGCAGTAAACAAGGCATGGATACAACGAACCCATAAAGAAAGGGGCTGTGCAACACAGAAATGTTACCTATTATTAACATACTAGAGAGTTCACATGGCAGCTATTCCAGTGTTAAGCACTTTGGAAACACAATCTTGCCAACCACACAATTCCGAGCACCTGTCCAGAAAAGCTACGATTAATTTATTGGGCATATAAAGGCCAATATTGCTTTTCCACTGTGATTCTACCCACAGCTCTAGCACTGCGTTATTAAAAATAACTTGCCTCTGACTTTCACAGAATTCCAAAAGCGGTAACGTTTTCAGGCATGTCATCCTTTTTCCATAGAGAAAGTAGTTACAGAAGCCTTTGAATGGCTTTTTCAAAGTAACAACTATGTAACATGTAAAAAACAAATATGAAAAAGCTGCTTTTATTAAGATCTACTTTTTTCATTAATGTTTGCATGTTGCATCTGGGTATCATCCTGTGATACCGATGGTAGAGAACTGGCTACTATAGTACTCAGAGCATCTTCTGGTGATTTTTTTTTTGTAAATGCGCCTCATTTGCTTTATGGAAGTATAAGGGGGGGGAAGAGGAAAAGAACATTTTGATGTATGTTTTTTTTTTTTCAAGCTCAAGTGTAAGGTGCTTCTGGCAAGGATAATCTGTCAGTATTTAGAGACAGGATAAACTCCATCAGAAACCTAGATGTTTTGCTTCTATCAAGAGACACTTGGGAGCCCCATCCAAAAATAATACTTTTTGAGATCAGAACAAGCTATTTCTTCAGAAGTTTCAGCACCAGTAAAGCAGCTGTTTGTGCACAGGCTGCAGGTACAGTCACGGGCAGACCCACTGCACAGACAAAAGCTCCCTGGTGGCCTCCCTGCACCTTCCTCAAGTGTTCCTGCTACGATTCTGCTTTATTAAAATAGATTAAAGGCCTGAATCTCCTCACAAGTCATACGAACATAAACACATTCACAATAAAAGCACCAAGTAGCCATACTGAAATGGTAGGTATCATCAGGCTCAAGGAATTATTTTTCTCACATCTGTAAAACTTTCCTCTTAAGCAGCCCAGGAGTATAATTCAAAAAAGATTCTGGTTCAGTTCTCTTCAACTTCATGCTTGTCCTTGACGCTTACAGCAGGCAGGAAGATTTTCTTGTAGTAATTTTGCAATTTCACATCACTGGCACGGGCACAGCCTTCAGAGCTGCTCAGGTACAACTCCGCTTTTGGCAAGAAATCTGCATAGGTGAGTTTAGACGTCTCAAGTAGCCATGAACCAGCTATAAAAGGGCACCCTAGAGCTTGATTTCACTTCAGCAAACACAACAGGTTCTCTCTCTCTCTTTTTAAGTTAATATATTATTTGCATACATCAGCCATGTTTAGAACTACTCTGTGGATAGTTTGTTTTTTTTTACGAGCATTTGTTTGACAAATGCATCTTTGCCCACCCCCAAGACTGGTATGCGTCTGCCCAGCACCACAGTTCAAATCTTTTCTGGTAGAAATAGTTACATGTTAAAATGGCGAGTTTTGGCAGAAAAAGAGCAATGATACCAATACATCAAAGCTCTCAACTTAAGTGAAGTTACCTTTTCCCCCTGCTTATTTATGAAGGAATCCTTCATAATGAAATCCCAAGGATAACTTTTACAGTATCATTACCACATTTTCCTACCATTCATAATTACTTCCAGGTAAGCAAGGCAGTCTACAGAGCATGGTATCAACCCATCTCACACGAAGGCCCCAGGGAACTAACAGATACTGCTGAGAGAAGATGGATGTAACAGTGAAATAGGATCATCCTGAAAGTGCCCTATTTTCATCCCACAAATCTTAACCACAAACATAACACATCTGGGCAGAATATGGCCCCAGTCATATTGGCCCCAGCCAGCTCGGGGGACAATTCTAACCCCACAATTACGTAGAAGTCTCTGTTTTCTCCGTTCCCAGCTCATTTTGAGTCTCCAAGACCACAGAAATACTGGGAGCAAGTGAGAGCTGCCCCTTCAGATGCTCTAACTGAAATCCAGGCTGGAGCAGATGCAGTTTGCAAGTCAGAGGCCCATAATTGGCTCCCTGGTACCCTTCCTCTGCACTGAGCAGATCTTGAATCTGGGCCAAAATACACTGTACTTAGAAGGGTGCTTAAAGTAGTTTAATGAGGGAGCTGCATTACAATAGATGCTCCCATACATAATAATTCATTTACTAGCTTGAAATACAGAAACAATTCAATTGTTTTCCAAATTTCCATGTCCACTGCACTCTATAGAGCTAAGAAACACACCTATAGCTTCTTAAGTAAGAATAATAACCATGAAAACGATGAAAAAAGAGCCCAAGACAGCAAAAATCCAGCAATTAAGAGCACCTAATATCATATTCACCCTTTCATGTATCAGATGCTCCCAAACTGTTCTTGCTGCATGTCTGCATTCATTACAATGTGTAAAACTGTGAGTGATAGTCATGGTCTGAAGTTAAATTATCCCACATCAAAAATCACTCTCTGCACTTCTGCTTCAATCTTGCACACTGGTTGGCTCCAAAGTTGGCCACTTTTCTTAATATAATCCTTATCTTTAATGCTTCCTTCCCTTCTCCCTCCACTTGAAAAGGGGCTTTGTACTGCAAAATGTTGCAGTGAAGGATCTCAGGAAGCAGGGAAAAAACCTCATTACAGTAATCTCTTCCCATGCCCAAGTGTCAGTTCAGAAAACTCAAGGTGTCAAGAATCTCCCAAATCGCATTTTCCTCCCATATGTTTAAAATATTCCCTGCCCTAACGTGAACCATTTGAGCTGCCACATCTCTGACACGGGCGCCCCACTACCGAAAGCCAGCTGCTTTTGCTCAACATTTCAATTAATAACGAGATCGGGGAAGAGCACGGAGCAGCGAGCGGGCGAAGGCGGCGGATTGCACAGTGGGGTGCCATGCCAAAGTCTGTGTTCAGAAGTGACCTGGGACCTTTCTCATTTCAAACTGATGCAAACAAGAAGCACCAGAATTCCCCGCAGACGCTCTGCGAATGTCAATGGGCAGCAAAGAAGCTCATCTACGGGAATTACTGGAAGGGTAAATGAGTAAATGAGTCACAGCAGCAGAAGTCTAGGCAATTGATGGTTGTCCTCTTCACCACACTAAAATCTTGCGTTTCCTTAGGGAAAAAATCAAAGCCATTTCCTTTCCTTTAGCACTAATAAAAATGATGTTAAAAACATCAGTGTAGGCTTACAGAAATGTGGTAAAGTTTTAGATATGTGGTTTTCTTGGAAAGCTATTCAGACGTGCTAAATAATCTTTAATCAAATGGAATGCTTTGCTCTTGAATTTCTGTGAGTCACTTAAAGATAAGAGTGACTTTTAAAACTAGGTATATGTTGATTTCAGTCCTATAAGGTCTCTTTGAAGTTCAGAGCAATGACTGTGCATTCAAGTACTGAGAAATGTTCATCAGTTGGAAAGTCAAAATATTATCATACAGACATAGGGACACTATCTGGAAATGAAGATTAAGTATAAATGTTCTTCATGTATAATAAATATCAGAGGAGGGTATATTCTAAATGCAGAGAGTTAAATATCATAATCACAGTGGAAAAAAGCTACTAATCAACATTCCAAAAAGAACAAGTAGAATTTCAAGGTATTGTGTGGGCTGAGATCTTCCCCACTGAAGTCAATGGCAGATTTCAAGAGGAGCTAACTTAGATCAACAAAAAGACTACTTTGAAAAGCAGTGAGTTACAGTACCAGAAGATCCAAGGCATTACTTTATAGTAGCAATCCTTAAAAGTGCAAATGCAGAATTGTGCCTTCCCCTGCACATGTAAGGAATGCACATCACTAAAACCACGAGACTATTTCCATGTCAAAATTAAGCCAGATGAGATCTCCTGATGTCCCAGCATCTACTCCTAGAGGAAAGAAGGGCTGTGCAGTTTTAGAGACCATTTGGAAATTGTGGCCCGTTGCAGAGAAGCACATTTTAAGTACTTTGCTCAAGCACCTACATGACTCAAGGGCTTGGTACGTTAGCCCTTTCCACGGAAAGGAAGAGGTTCTTCCTGAAGGTGGTTCTGCATGTTGCAGATTTGATTACTCAAAGCAACGCTTACAGAAATGATGATAATGTCAAGAAAAACAGAGCAGAGGAAAAGAACCAGCTCACACTTTGGCACTGGTTTAGGACAAGAAGGCTCCTAGCTCAAGGCATTCAAACTGGATCCATAAAGTTTCACATCTAAGTTTCTCTTCCACAGCATACCTCACTGTGCTAGCAGGGTGTGCTGACTTCTGTTAAAACAAATCTGAGTTTTCCATCAAGGGCAGTTAGTGCCAAACATGTATTTTGATATGCTCCTAGCTGCAGGAAAAGAATTGGCTTAAACCTAATAGACATCATATACATAATGGATCAAGGGACTCTGTAGTTCTCTCAGGTTGACTAATTGTACCTCTGTATGTGACAAATTTCTCCTCAGATGAAAAAAAGTTAAGGTTTTCAATAGAACCGTGGTAAGCCATTAAACCCTGTTGTGTGTGAAGGTTTGAAATGTACCTAACATACAGTATCAAGGGTATTTCAGGTCCCTCTTCATGTCACATCAAGTCATAATTTGTTTTTTATTGATGTGTTACATTCCTGGGGTTGGGATGGCAGAAGTCACAGGGAAGTCTCTGAGGTGCCGATCTGGGTAAAACAGAGCATTATGTCATGAGATATTTATCAAGTGATAATGTGAATGACTGAGAAAGAGATGAGGTGGGGACAAAGGCTCCTCCGGCTGGGAAGCTGCTGAACAGTTGGAGCCCAGGAACAGATAGCTTAGTGGCAGCTGGCTGTCCCTGGCTCCCTAAAAAATTAATCATTGCAGATAAAAAAGTCGACACCTTGGGCTTGATCTGCTTCCCACTGAAGCTGGTGGCAAAATTCCCAGGTCTTTTTCCTACTCACCGTGCGATCTGTGCAGCGAGGCCCAGAGGTGCTCTCAGCAGGCCTGGTGTCACTTTATCACAAGGGTATTGGTGCCAGCGGGTTTGCACAGTGGCACCTGCAGGGAAAATCCACGGGACGACGTCCCACTGCCACGCATGCTTGCCTCGTTCCCTCTGCGCCCATCAGCACGAGCTTAGCAAACGGTCGAAGCCATTTCTGTGGTCCTTTTGCAGAGCCAGGCAGCTACAAAAACTGATTTATAGTGTATATGTGCACGGGGGAGCTGTGATGGTGCAAAGAATCATAGTAGCAGCCTTTCCCGCCATTCAGCTGCTCACATCTGCATCCTTACAGCTCTGCTAACATAGTTGCATAGAAGCAAAATTACTTGTCTCAGCTGTTTTGGCTTCCATCAGGCATTTTTAAAAACACGAGTTTCATACAAGCAATATAAAAGCAGTCTGGCACTTTCAAAACCAGTGAGCACCAGGAACCAGCAAGCACCTTGCATGCAAGCCTTGGCTTGGAACAGTCACTCCAAGAATATTTGTATTGATAAAACCATCTTGCAGAAACTTTCACAGAAAAGTAGCACCAGTGGAATGCAGAATGGCCAAAGGAAATGAATTTACAAGTGAGATGGAATGAATATTTCCAGGAGACTCCGAGCAATTGAACTAGCTCCAGTCACAGCAGTGCTCTCAGTGTTTTTGACTTCCACAGTACACGTGAAGGGGAATTCTCCCACCTCCAGCCGAATGGCACACATGTAAAACTCTGAAAATAAAGTCCAGTTAGGTGTCTTTCTACACTGATAAAAGTAGGTCCTGCAATTGCAGCATAACTACTGATCCTGCATGAAACAGTAGCAAATTCCCACTTCAGCCCTTACCTTGGCCTCACAAAGCTGACGTAAGTGTACGTACAAGCTAAACAGGATAATGCTGCTTTTTTTTCTGTGAAAAAAAGAACATTTAGCAACACATGGCTATGTAATTATGGCTGCCGGAGCTGATTTAACATGTGCGTTGGCATGTCTTGGAATCGGACTCTCCCTCACATTTACTATGCCAGCTGTTTAGTTTTTGAAGAAACACGGTTTTAAGATAGCACTTGACAACAGCATGGGCATCCTGAGCTGCAAGGTTTCGTTCTTCTTGTTTTTATAGGGAAAAGGCAGTTTGGGAAAAGCTCTAAGTAAAAGGAGGGTGGGATGATGCAGCTGATTGGGCTGCGTTGCAAACACGTGGTGCACAGCAAGCGGTGTGCGTGATTGCTTTTTCTTCTCTCTGCTTTTGAGATAAGGGCATGAATACATACTGGCCTGTAATTAATGTAACCAAGAAAAGCTTGAGGTTGAGAAGGACTTCATTAGTGACTGAGCTTCAAATGTAAGATTTGAGAGCAAAAGGCAATTTGGGGGGAAATTTGGAAATGCACAAGATTTAGTTTCAGCAGCTCGGAGGCTCTCGCCGTTTGTGTGGAGCACAAGGGGAATTTCCCCCCTCTGCTCCCCTGTCGTTTGCCCGGCGCCCTGCACAACTGCACCGCGTCCCTCCTCCCTTCCCCACCACTTGAGGAAAACACTGCCAGGAAGGAGACGGATTTTTGGATGCGCTGCCCCCTGGGAAAGGAGGGAGCTGCACACTACTAAAAACACGGTATTCAAAGGCGTAAGTTGTAGGAATACTTTTTCCCAAGGAACAGGACGTTAAAGAGGTGCACCTCATCTTCCATGCTAACAGGACTGAAGTGGGCAGAATTAAGTAAGTTTAAATATAGCTAGTATATTCGATTATCAGATGAAAAGCTGGATTCAGGTGGGACAATTTTTCCTATTAATACGTATCTTGTGTATGTAAGCAATACTCTCTGGTACCTGGTGAAGCGAGTGAGGCTTTGCCATTGACTCCACAGGCCAGGAGTTCCCTCTGTGGATACAGCAGACCATAAACTTTTCATAAATGATTGCAATCAAATAAAAAAAAATATTTAATAGACCGATCTTCTCAAGATTGATTCTGAAGAAGCTCTATAAAAAAATATGTGCTCATACATATAAAGTTAAAAAATAGTCTTTTTCTTCATGTTTTAAATTACTGAATTCTCCAGGCTGGTGCTTTTGATTTTAATCTAAGAGGTTGAATTTGCAGATTGCCTAAAGATAAATGAATACTCGTCATCTGTCCCACTAACATTTTTCTAATATATTGCTTCTCCTTTTGGCAAAGCTGCTAAGATTTACTTATCGTTTTTATCTCCCATTGTAAAACTAAATTTGTTTTGAACGACAAGTAATTCATTACAGTATTCATTTTTTTTACCTTTCCAGGCCCAAACTATCCTTTCAGTGGTTTCGGGGCATTGTTCTCGCCAAAGCATCATATCCGCTCTTCCATTTATTTCACCATGCAGTTTTGTGTTTTGCCTTGGCAAGCCTCCAGCTGAATTAATCTGACATTCCCTGATCAATCACGCTGTCTCATTACTACCTTCTGCCTGCCTTGTCATCTTGGTCCACTGTTGACAAGAGTAAGAAATGAACAGCCGCAAGGTCACCTTCAGAAAATCTTTTATTTAATTGTAGTAGACCTACTGCTAAGCCCTGGGGTTATCTGCAATTTTCCTGTATGTCTCTCTCTTTCTTTTACATGGATAGTGAATTATTTTACGGAAGCCCATGCAGCTCACAGATGGAGTGACTCCAGCAGTTATTAAGGAAGTGGCCTTAGTAATTACACTGAGTGTTCACATAAGGAGGATTGTTTTATTTCAAAAGCCACATGAATGACAGGCCAAGTGGATCATTCAGAGAAAAATATTCAGAACGGGGTACTGGGGAAAACTGACAAAAACCTCAGTGTGGTATTACTTATATTCATTATGCAAGTATTCGCGAGAAAGCCACTTTCCTCATTATATAGTAAATTATTCTAATTAATTACCGCTTATGTAGAGTGCCAATTGATATGGCAAAATTCACCAAATAGACAGTAGCATTTCTCACCAGAACAAGTATGCTCCCAGGGGATTTCTAATTTCCACGTATACTTAAGCCTGGAGTAAATCGACATCTCAAGCAATTCTGATGAATTTGGAGAGAATTAAAACCTACATGCCTTAGGCAAAAGAAAGAGTATTTAGCAGGCAATATCTGCTCCTTTGCATTTTTTCTGAGTTGGCTGAAATTCCCCACAGGAAGGATGAACGTCATCTTTAAATTCTCTGGGATATTTCTTCATGGGACCATTCTGGTTTGCTTTTTAAATGAATGATTAGCGCTCACAACAAGTCCATGTTACTGGGAAGGGAAGTGAGGACCTCTGCATTCTCCTGAGACAAATACAATGCAGCTTTGGTTACCTGTAGTTACGTACTTTGTGGTTTCTGGCTTAGAAATTTCCTATTACCATCACGATGACATATGAAACCACTCTTTATACAACATCAGACTTCCAAGGAAGCACAATTAAGCCAGAATATGGATCTGATACTTCAGACTAGTTTTGTCTGAAAATCAGGTGATATTCCCAAGGCTTATAGTATGATTTGGGCTGTTGCGGTGGAAAAGCCAGCATGAGCTAATTAATATGACTCACGTATTTAGATACCCTGCCTCCTATTTTGGATCGCTTACCGTATTTTTCAGTTATTTTTCTTCTATTTCTTAGATTTTTTGGAGAGGAAAATGTAACAAATAATACAAGCACTAATTTCTAGTTATGCTATTATAGTCATGCTGCATATAATGTCTTTCACATTAATAAAACGTCTAGGCATAGCTGTGGGTTGGAGCTGTGCGTGTGTGCATACAGCAGCAAACACAAGAGCCCCAGTACTGCAGATAGGCCAGTTCCTAAGCAATAATGACATGACAGCCAAAGTAGCAGGAAACTCCCTGCCACACTCTTGGTAAAACCGGTTTATGTGAAAGAAGCTGCACAAGGAATGAGGCAGATGCTTCAACCAGCCAAATTCATATGAAACCTTGGGACCAATTTAGTAGATACTTAGAAACTAAAGGGTATCATTATCTTTAAGAGGAAAGCTCACTTTGCAATAAAATACCTGCCATCAAACTGGTGATGGGAGAGTTAAAGGAGTTACTAAAAGGATAGCAAGTAGGTTGGTAGGAAGCCTTTCAATGTACCTCCTGACTGCAAAAGGGACTTAAGGCTGTGACATGCCAGTCCAGTCACAGAGGAGAAAGCATTGACTTAAAAAGAACTTGTATGAATATACGGTTAGGCCTACACAAGACATATCTGAAGCAGAATTAATAGTCTGTTAAGCTATAAGACCAGCAGAGACAATGTTGAAAGAATAGGAAAAAGTAGGTTAAAAAAAGAAGAAGAAGAAGAAGAAGAAGAAGAAGAAATCTTGGTAAGATTTGTGCATATTCATAACAGGCAGGAGAACTGTCATAGTATGTAGTAGCTGTACTTTGTTATACACAGAGACAAAATTAAAACTGCAGTCACTGAACTCCAGCATGTTAAAATGCTAAATGATGTTTCATTTCATGACCTTAGCAGAGATCTTTACACGCGGATTTGTACATGCATACTTTGGCACCCAGACAAACACATACATGGAAGCGCACACATCTGTGTGCTGTGGGTTACACGGGGCCCAGCGACAGAGGCATGTTTTCAGTCAAACTTCAGAAAGGTCCATCAATGTGAAACATCTTATGATCCAGTGGATAAAAGCTCATCTTAATCTTTTCACCAACAGAGAGGACACCAACTTAGGACATACTCCTTCCTGCTTGGAAGCAGAGCAAAGGAATGCTATTGCCATTATTTTCTCTTTTTCTCCTTGTGTTTTAGTTTCAAAACATCAGGAGATGCAAAGGGGAGGGCAGGTGGGTGTTATAACATTGATAACTCAGTAATAATGTCCTGAACAGAGGCATTGGGGTGGGCATCACTCTTGTGGCAGGCAGATGGGAAAAGACCATTTTTTTTACTTTTGCACCTACCGCCCAAAGTCTTGTGTGTGCTGCAACATGCACTTGCTGTGCTTCCAGATCTCAGAATAAGTTAAAAATGATGTTTTACCTTGCTTGAAAGGAGCAATTTTATACTGCAGCAACTAAGTAGTGCAGGCAGGACAAGGTGAGGGTAATGTTTCCTGCTAGCGCAATTATCACACTCACTCATGGCAGCGTCTTGGCAGCTGGGGTCTGCCCCTGTCCCCGCTAACAGCAGTCTCAAACCTTTCCTGAACAGGTAACAAACGTCAGTCAAGCATGCATCACTCATATAAGCAGCTCCAGAAAATATTCACCACCGCTGCCAGTGGTTTAGCCCAAACCCAGCTCACGCAGCCTCGGCTGCTCTCCCCCGGCCTCCATCTGAGGCTGGAGGTTGTCCAAGACGCACGCTGATGCTCCACAGATTGCCCCACGCATTTGGCTTCCTCCCTCATTGCACAATCCAACCCAAACTCCCTGCTCTGCACCAATATTTGCAAATTCAGTAACAGTTGCATAGGCGTTGGGCTCAGGTAAGCCGCTGAGTTTATAATGTTGCCCAGGCTCTGAGGGATAAGTCTGGCAAAAGGAACACCAATGTCATACCTTAAGCAAATGCCACCTCTCCAGTCCTTCCTACCACATGTACCTCCATCCACTGTTTCAGGGGACAGGGGCCAAAAACCGCCCCTGTCAAATGCCCAGCATGCCACTAACAGGCCACCAACATATAACAATATAATAACAATTATGTATAGTATTGTATTTTTTATATATATATATTATATAACAATCAAAGGATCATCTGAATTTGAAGACCTGAAGCTTTCCCGCACACACACATTCCTGTTGGCCAGAAAACTTGTGGGACATCAGTCCCAGAGGACATCACAATAAATGTATGAATCACTTACTAAAAATGAAATAAAAGGGCTTACGGAATATTTGAATTACACTTACACATGAAAGAGGGCTTGAGCATTTTCATGGGCGTGAAGCTTAACAAAGTGTTGTATTATTTTGCTGGCACTATTCTGAAAACATGTTATAGCTCTGAGAAGAAGTGGCTCTCATTTCATTTTTAAACTGCTATTAGTTTTGACAGGTTTTGTTGTCATATCTCCTAATTTTGAGCAGGAGGATAGATGTCTATGCAGGCACGATTGAGAAAAGAGAGAAAGAGAGCAGGAGAGAGGACTTCAAAATGTGATCCAGGCTCTTGCTCTGACTCAACCCACAACTCTATGTAAAAGTTCACAAGACCATCTCCCAGCTTTGATACTCTGGAAAGGCATCCCTCTTCCAAATGAGATGTCATAATGTTTACGTAGCTAATGGGAAATTACTGTTTTTAATCAATGTAAACTGCTGTTAATATCATTGTGGTGCACTTCAATGCTACTTCACAATTAGTAGCCTCCCCCTCAATTTTTCTAATGTATTATTAGAGCTAATTGCCTTTTTTTTATTATTTGCAAATACTTTTCAAGGAAATGTGCATGCCCAGCAAAAGCCAGGGTGCTTCATGGAAGATTAAGTCTTTCTGGAGAACTAAGCTTGAACAAATGCATCAAAGCAAACTGAAGCTCCCTAAACACCAAAGTAACACTTTGCTCAAATTCAAATATTTCTTCTGATGTTGGAATACCTAATTTTTTTAATTTTAACCTCCATCCCTTCCCCATATATCTTTTTTCTCCTGCAGAAATAGAGAAAAATGTCTGATCACCTAAAGAAAATTCTGATTTACCCATAGGTAAATCAAGGAAGAAAAGTTGAGAAGCACTTTCCTGGTCTCAGGAAGGACTTGGAAGGAGTATGGTGATATCCAGCTTGGTCTCACATCCATTATCCGAGCAGGCTGCTGGGACACAGGTGGCTTGCATGCCTAATTTGGTCTCTGGCCACATGGAGGTATTTTTCTCACGTTGTCACTCTCATTGAGTGCTGCTATGTGGTCTGCCAAAGGTGTTCAAAAGACCTGTTCATCTTCAGCAAAGAAGTTTCTCCACCCCTGGATTATAGGCTAACAACCCTCTGATTCCCAGTCCTGCACCCACACATTAAACCAGGCCTTTATCTCAAGCTCATTAATTGTAGCAGAAGTGCAAGCGTATAATCATGTCTTCACAGGATACCAGGAGAAGTATTTGTTGACATCAAGGGAAGGCTCCAATGTTGTTTCCTACAGCTAAGCTATAATAAACTGAGAATCCTTTTATTTTCTTTCTTATTTACAGTATTGATTTGTAAGACAGCTGGTAAGAACTCATGTAGCATAAAAAAAGGGTAGTTTTAATTGGCATTTCTGTTGAAAGGATTACTATATAATAAAGGCTTGTATTTTCCACTGATAAAAAGAGGAAATTAGATCCTTGATGGAGATTTAGGATTGTGACTGAAGAAACTAATATTTCATCCTTGAGAGGGGTGGTTTATTTACAGCTGGCTGTATACCATTAGTTTATCAGTTACCTCTCAAAATATGATTTACCTATCTGGAGAAAATAACAGTTTTTATTATATCTGATGATTAGTTTTCACAGTTCTTGTTATCCCTAGGAGCCATAAGATAGTTACTAGTGACAGAAGTTTCAATGTGTTCTGTAAAGTTTTATTATGGTCAGCATAGAGTCAGCATGCTCCTTCTCTCCATGTTTTGTTTTGGGTAGTATCTCTTTTAGATTGCACTTGTATTAATAACGGTGGGAGAATTATTGCCACATTGTTTCAATACATTAATCTATGCATCTTTAAAAGGTACACATTCGCATTAAAAAAATACTCTAAGAAATTGCCCAGACCATTGCATTGATCTTCTGTAAATGAAGACAATCTTCCATCAAAGGTCTAGATAAGAAAAATCTACAACACACCCATTATACATGCCGTAAACACACAGCACCTCCTATCCCAGCAGTAAAAGATTAGAGGCCACAGGAAGAAAGGACACCATCCGAGGCTCCTGTGCAGCAAGGAACGAGTTAAGTGAGATCCCTGATCTCTTGAAGGTAGTCCATTTCCTAGGACCAGGGATTATATTCATCAGTGGAATGACTAAGCAAAGTCCTCTCCAAGACCTGGAAATTCATGAAGACTGCTGAGATAATTCAAATTTTGAACCTCAGATGCTAAATCTCAGTGGAGCACTCATTCCAGAACAGATCCCAAGCTGTTTCTCTCACCTTACCTCTTTAAGGATTCAGAAATCTCACAGTAGCTATTGATTTTGCACAAATCTCACAAATTGGCTGAAATCTTTCAATTATAAGACTCTAGGGGGATCCAATCTGATACTGATTCACCATATTTCCATCCATCAGGATTTCATCAGGCCCCTAACCCCAACGTCCCACAGTTTGAACATCAGCCCTCTAGCTAATCCCACTTAGTGAGGGACACATTTTCTCACCTACTGATGTCAAATGAAAAGGTATTTTAGCGAATTTCCTCCATTCTCCTTGACTGGTGACACCCTCATCTCCAAGAAGAGAAAGACAGCCTTCCTGGCTACATTTTGATTCTGCTTGCCTGTGGAGCTACAGAGAAACATCTGGAATGTGACTATTTTGAATAGACCTCAAAACACTTGGATTCAGTGTGCTGGTGCCACTAGTTCAACCCCTTTACCATAAGAGCAGAAGGAGCAAGATCTTGTTTTTATCATCGTTCATGGCAAAGCCACGTGGAGCTAAATGTTGCCATGAGCTGTTTCAGAATGGAAGGAAAGGGATAAGGTTTTGCCTTTCTCTATTTCACCTCCTCTCTCTCTCTCTCTCCCTCTCTCTCTCTCTCTCTTTTTTTCCTTTTGGTTTTGTGGGAAATAACATCTTGGCACAAAGTCAAGTGCCAATAAGATTTCCAGGAGTGTGACCTTTTTACTAACCTTTTAAATGTAGTTCTTTCTATTTGGAAATGATTTCTACCACCTTCCCTATTTTGTTGCATACTGTCTGTTCAAGTATTGGTAAATTAAGTCCTTGATATGGCAAAGGTTGTAAGCATGTGATTAACATTAAAACAGCCTGTCAGTAGTCTCAAAGCAGATTTCATCATGGGACTACTGAGGTGCTTAATGTTCAGCATGAATTAAGTGCTCTGCCAGTTACAAGGTCTGTTTGCCATGTTGTGGCTGTATTACAGCTGTAAGTTAAATTACCACAGTCTATAAAGCACCTTGTAGTCCATTTCTTCTGGATGAAAGGAGCTATTCAGAATAAATTGCAGTTTTGGAAACACAAACACCCGCCTGAAATGATTACGGGAAAAAATACGGGAAAACGGTTGTAGTTATATTACCATTCCACTTAAGTATCTCAGAAAGCATCTTGGAAGTCAGTGTATCCCCTCTATATTGGATTCCATTCTGCTAATTTTCTGGTCTCACCAACATGAACTGCACGCAAAATGTCTAAGTCAAAGGAAGTCAAAGTATCAGGGCTATCATTTGTCTACCATTGAGCTCTGTCTTGTCATCAAAAAGACAGTTCAGATCTTTTATGTCAAAAATCAAGGGAGGACACCTTTCAAATAAGTATATTCCAATTCCAGAAGAAGCCTGCTTCACATTAACTTTTGAATGTGTTAGCTGCACATTTGAAGTGGCAAAGCAAACACATCTATTCTAGCACAGTCCCCAGTAGCACATGCCAAGGGGCATGACACCATGTCAGACCTTTCCATCTTTTGGGCTGGCCTACAAGGAAACAGAATTAGGAAGTGTCATAAAATCATTGCATTTTGAGCAGTAAGCTAATCCCCTGTTTTTAATTGTGTCAGACTTGAGAGCTCAAAGGGACAGTGGGAAAAGTTGGCACCCTAGAGACTGAGAGATCATACATACTTTTCTATCAATCAAATAGTCTTTCTTTACGCTCAGGTAGACCGAACTCAAGAATGTGGCTTACATTAGAATTGCTATCACAAATTTTTCTTCAGCATTTGATACATCAACTACATTTTCATGCAAGAATTAAGAATTTTCTACTGATGTGCTGAACAGGATACCTTTGGAGTACACACTCTTCTTTGGGTCATCTAAAATGCCTAAGAATTAGGCAGAAAAATTTGACTCAGTCATTGCAAATGTTACTGATGAGCTCTAAGGTGGCAGTGACCACCATATACATCCCACAAAGTATGGTAACCACATTAAGAGATAAATACAGGCATCCTACATGTGTTTTAAGATCCTGGGAAGTCCAGAAGTGTATGTAGATTGACTTGCCAATAAGCATCACTTCCACAGCTCTTTGAAGAACTAAGATACTTAGTGGTGATTACTCTATTTAGCATATGAAAATATTTTAAGATTCATGTCCAGTTGGTGCCATGCTGTAAGCAATTAAACTGACATCATCAATTCTAGGAGAATACCCAGAAATAGTTTTACTAGATAATCTGGAAAAAATTATGGCTCAAGATTTGCTATCTCTGATTCAAGATAACAAAGGGAAATGGCTGAAAACATAATTTTCTTCAAATGTATTTGGCAATAAAGGCTTGCAGTGATGCTGCAAGGGCCTTGAGCTTTCCCCTGGCCTGCCACTGGAGTTAAGAGGAGCACACGGAGCTCAGAGGGACTCTTTCCTGGCGCTCCCCATGCCTGGGCGCATGGCGGCAGTGATGCACAGCCAACACTTACACGTGGGGAGAGAAATTCAGGGTTGCCAGCAAGGGGAAGTGGATATTTATGGCTAATATTTGAAAATAGAGACTTCCTGGAGTGGAGATATGGAGGCAGGCTCTTCCAGATGGCCGGGGCTGCAGAGAAGGAAATTCAAACACCAGCAGCTGTGGGATTTGCATGGGAATTGAAATGAAATTTCTGGTAAAATAAAGGGACGACTCCATGATGGAAGTATGAAAACCTTCACCTGCTGGGAAGTTTTGTATATAACTTTAAAATTCAATCTTGTTAGTTGTAAAGTTTCATCCATTTCCCTGAGCATTCAACTGAAGAAAGATAAAATGAGATGGTATTTACACAGTAACATGCCTGATGAGGGGTAGGTGGGAATTTGTCATTAATTTCTCCTTTTCGTTATGTATAATCAGGAATATAAATATATAAATATATAGAGAGGTACAAAAAAATCTTTGCACCTGCTCCGTGGGAGCGTTGCAAACTTGTAAATATCATTTAGTGATATTTAATAAACGAGACAGTTTGACAAAAATAAACAGCACCAGAGTGACAGAAAGCAAGCATATTCATTAAACAGTATCTTCTGAAATCAGTTATATTTAACTTTGATAAAAAGGCAAAACCCCCAGTACCTTGGCACATGAACTTTGGTATCCTGCTTGGCATATATTATGGAGGTAAGAAAACTTTTATTCTTCACTTCAGAATTTAAAAGATTTAGCATTCATTGCTTATATACTTATAAAATTATATATACATCTAAATGTGTAGCTATATGCACATGTATTTGTGAATAGATTCATATATATTAAATAGGTTTCAAAAGATATATATATATATATACACATTTCAAATGTGTACGTGTGTATCTATATGTGTGTGTATGTATGTATGTATGAATATGTTTGACTTTCAAACCTGTTCCCTAGCTGTCACAGAGAAAGAATTTTCAAAGCTGGACCTCTCACTCTAGGTTTTTTCCCTTTAAATCATGTAAAAAGTCAGAAATAATTTCAAAGCAGCAGGGCTAGATTTTCAGCCTTTAGCTGGAAAAAAAAATCAGTGTAGCTCCATATTCACTTCTATATATGAAGTCACCAATAATCCAGTCAATGTATTTGAAACCTTAAAAAGCAATATACTACACACAAATTCACACAAGCTGAAATGTGAGGCTCACTGAAGCTGAAGACTACACGGCTATCGACCTGAACAGGGCTTTAGTCTCACTCAATACTATTAGTGCCATTTGTACTGTGTAAGTGCTGCTAACTTAGCCAGTGACAACAAAAGGATGTATATAAAGCACGTGCTGTAATATTAATTCTTCATATCCTGATAATATTAAAAGAATTGTGCAAATACATTGTGATTGTCCAGTCAAGGCAAGCTTTCAGGGCAAGCTTCCTCACCAAACTTCCTGGAAATCTCAAGCAAAAACAAAGAGACAAAAGCCATGATCACCTTAATCAAGACTAAACGTGGCATTAAGCAGGTGAAGCGCCCAAACCGAGGAGCCAACCTTCGGCGGCTGCACCTGGCAAGCGCGCCTCTCCGGTTCAGACAGCACAACCAGCCACGGCATATAACCCCTTCTCTAGTCCCTGTACTATTTCCACTGTCAGTCTAGGAATTGCGGAAAAGAAATTAAATTCCTAAGACAGGAAACCTCCATTTCACGGAGATACTGGGCTGGAAGGCTGGTCGGACTTTCCTCAGGCTGCCTTTTCTCCTGGAAGTGCCACGTTACTGTCCCTATGCTAATGAAGTTCACTTCGGTTGTGTGAATGGCTTCCTGTTTTTTTTCTTAAAACGTGTATAACGAAGAAGTGAATTTCAACAGTGACTGATTGATAGCTGTCACGAAATACGCAGGGGAATTCACCTACCAGACACTGCTCCTATTTACCTAGGCGCCATAAAAGCCCACTGCAAGCGCTGATGTTTGTGAAAGGCGCTTCCGAAGCAAGATCCTAGCAAACAATTATTTTTGTCATTTCACTTACTTCTCCCTGGCTTCCACATCCGATTCAAGCTGGCAAAGGCAGCATTGCTCTGCTTTGAAGTTTATCTAAAGAAAATGTAATACTGGTGTAAAGCATTGGCTGATCTTCTCAAGTCACACCTTCACGCTAAGCAACCATTACCGGAGTTGTACGTACGAACACTCGCCATCCTGTGCACTGTGAGGCTCACTGCTTCTTGAAAGACCCAAAACGAGTTTGTATCTGGCAAGAATCAGCACTTCCCTAGCAAATCCCTTTGCGGTGGTAAATAATTTGCCAAGAATAAAGCACCACATTTTTCCTCTTTGTGAATTATCCACAAGTAGATTACGATTTAAGCAATGTATTTGTTGCGCATAGTTATTTAAGGTATAATTTCTGTAAATAATTTGTAGTCATTAGTTTAGTCATAAATGATTGCAAGTGTGCAATACTGGAAGGTGGAGCAGGGTTGTGGTTAGCACATGCTAACCACAGTTAGTCAGTGGGAACTGACATCGGTATCAAAGTTATGTGAATACAGCTTGATTTCTTCTCCAAATTAAATAATTTCCAAAACCCTACTGCTGTCTGACACACTTCTTCATTTCCACAAATGCTCTGTCTCTTCCTAGGGCCTGGGAGGGTTACACCGGCTTGCTACTTGCCTGCTCGGCCAGAGTCCTCGTCAGTGACCTTGGGCAAGTCCATCAGGAAATCACTTGCAGATTTAGGTTCCTAACTACGTTTAAAGACTTGAACTTCAGGGCAAGTCTACATCATACATAATAATCTAACGCACTGAGCCCTGCACCGGGGTCGACCAGCAGCATTAACTCTGCCTCTCAGCGCCCGCTGACGTGGCCGCGCTCCCGCTGGGACGGAGCCGGCTCACCGGGCGGACCGCCGGGCGAAACGCCGAAAAGTCCCACGCGTCCCTGTGACTCCGTCCCAGGAGGGTGCGGAGGCGGCGGGATTTCCCGCAGCACGAGGCTGCTGACCGGCTGGAGCGTCTCGGCGTGGTGCTCCAATTCCAGCCTAATGGGAAGCAAAGCACCACAAATCCTACCGTTTTATATTACTAATTGTTCTACCAAATTGTTCTGGTTTCTATTATTAATTTAATAGCCTATACAAGAGATTAAAATACGCACATCTAAATCTGCATACAAAAGCACAGACGAGATTGTTTATGTAAAAACTCCAATTACCACATTCAAACTATACCGACGTTCAATGAAAGTTAATCTTTTCTTCTTAAAAGGATCAGGATCTCAACTGACTGAACGAGGCATAACACTACGGCAGTCTACGAAGGGATGCTGATTTACCCAGTTTAGCTTCTTCTTAATGATTTGGAGCTGTCAAACATGACACTCTCACACTCTCTACTTGTCAAAAGCTCTGATCCAGAAAACATTTTGAGAACAGAAAGCGGAGAAAGGACTTGCAGCCATTCTGGGGATTTACCAAAACAAGTAGGATATATATTTATGCAGCTGGAAAAACTTTGCTTAAAAGATTTAGTATTTATTCATTGCATTTCTAAGACTTTCTAAAGTATGAATGCACTAAAGATAATTTAAATAAATATACTTTAATGATGCCATATGTTGGAAGCATATTCTCAGGCATAACATTTTAAATTAACTATAAGAAAAATACAGTATTACTTATTTTTTCACCTAAAAAAAATGACAAGAATGGTTCAGTTGTCACTTCAGCCTTTTTCCAGACTTGTTCACACAAATCTTTCTGCTGTATCATAAGATAGTAGCTAGCAAAATAAACATGCTAAAAGACTCAATTTTACATTTCACACCTAAAAGCTTCCATTGCAATTTAGCCATAGGAAGCCATCCAAACCCCCTCAGTCTCCTGCTCTTGAAAGTGATGCCAAGGTCATTAGGTGCCAAAAGATACATTTACAGAAATGCCTGCAGAGGTTGTGCTCCCAGGGAATTGGATGCCTAGTCTAATTATGGGTTTTAAAAATTGCTATCTCTATCTTCAGATGCTTTTATAACCTTGAAAATTTGGCCTTAAATTAGTCTTGAAAATGAGATTTAGAGACATAATGTATTCTCAGCATTTTATCCAAGATCTCAATACAGAAGAATGGGCACCTAAGTTTTGAATAATTAAGGAAAAAATATGAACAATTCAGGAGAGCTGTACTTCTTTTTCCAAAGGAAGCAATTCCTTCTAAAACCTGAGGCAGCTGGCAGACAAGCTTGCGTCCCGCTGAGCTACAGCCACCCAAAGCTGCATGAGAGTAATTACCCAGCAGCTCCATCTCCTCCTGGTGTCCTTCGAGGTGCTCCTCTTGTGCTCCCAGGACAGCAGCTCCTTGACGTAAGCTCAAGATGGTGTTTTGGCCTCGTTTGGCCCCCTCTTCCGAGCTGCCCACTGGATGAGCCTATCTATTTCCCTCAATATTCAGATAGCCCAGAGGGACCAGTCTTAACAGTTCTTTTACTGAGGTCAAGACCACTCATAACTGTCCAGTTCAAGTTGGCCACCCTAGCATCAGTCCTACTGAAGACAACGTATCTGACAACGTATAAGATTAGCTAATACCCATTGCAGCTACAGCAGTCCAGCCTTTGATGCAAGTTTGGTTTCCAAACTCGGCTGGTTGGCACATAAGCTTGGGCAGGCACATTAGCCTCCCCCAGGCTAAAAGAGCCACATGAGCTACTGTACAAGGAGTGCTGTGGGAGAGTCCGCGGTCATGCCCGGCAGTTGTTTGTCTCTCACTGACCTGAGCCATCCTGAATCTTGTTGTCTTGCCAGTAAAGATAAAGACAAAGGTCCTAGAGGAGACACTAAAATAGAAGCTTCTTCCTCCCCCCACCTATAGCCTTGATGACTTGTGCCCATATCTAACTAACTAAGGTTAGTCAAGGTCAGGACCTCGAATCTGAGCAATTAAACTGTTTGCTAAAACAAACCATGTGTGAACGACAGGCTGCCAAGTTCAGTATTCATGAAATTTGACCACGGAAGGGATCTGCCACACACCTAGTCCTCGCTGGTGTGCCTCCGAAAGCTGGCACCAGGCTGAGGAGGTGCACCAGGGATTTCAGAGATGGCACAGAAGGGCAAGAAAGAAATACTGTTAACTTCTGTTTTAAGGATGTCTTTTCCTGTCCTTATTGTGAACTTGAATATCTGATATTTTAATTTGAAAGCCCAGCTCTTGAAGTCAAGTGATTAGACACCGTATCTTGCCTTTGACAAGAGAGTCTTGACGGGTTCAAACACGAGCTTGAAAATGAAAGCTGATTAAAGCCTGAAGGGTCAAAGTCAAGGATGGAAATAGAAGTTACCTGACATACCCTTCTTTTTAAATATCACACACTTTTAAGCCAACTGCATGATTTTTGACTTACATAATTTAGCAGTGCAGAAGCAGAACATGTAGTTCACAGAGGGACAAAGGTGACATGGGCTGAGTGTGTGTGGGGGGAACAGGGACTCTGTGTGGAACTGTTTGGTGTGGTAAGCTGTCCCCTGTCCCGCCTTCTGAGACGTTAATCACAACCTGGCCTGTTATAAATACATAAACAGACAGATCACTTACGCTGTAAATCACATAGAGGTACCAGCTGTGAGGACTGTACTCATCAGTTTAAAAATTAATAGCATTTTATTGAGAATATTTTTTTGCAAAATCTCTTCATACTCTTCAGGCAAATGAAGATGAGCTGGAGAACATCCTAAATACTGCTATAAATGGAAGATGAGCATGCAGCTCGTGGACATCATATGGTCACAGCTTGACAAGGCCCTCGGCATTTGGATCTGGATGGATCATGCTAATTATTGCTTGGATTTTCTGTCCTTTCCAAGAATTTCTATATCTTGTACTTGTTGTTAACTGCGAGCCAGGAAGTTTTCAGAAATCAGGCAGAAAAATATCTCAGGAAGAACTTCCCCCCAAGCACAGAACTACCCCCAAGCACAGGGAATTGCGAAGTGCAAACCATTTAGTGGCTATAAAATCAGTTAGTGATTGTACTCACAAGATTTCATTTGTATTAGGTGCATTTTAGACTTTCTAAGTGATAGCAGACTAGAGGTCATCTAAATAATTAGAGCTGACGTGAAGTTAAGATAGCCTTGACAGCATGTCCCCAGACATGCAATTTTAAGTAAACTTTTGTGAATAAAACAACAGAGGTATGGCTCTAAAAGATTTATGTGACCTACTAACCTCTGTATTCACTTCACACAATTAAATCAATGTCCATCAGCCTGCTAGATGGCTAACGCTTATTTACCAATAAATGCTCTTTATTGATCAGGAACAAAGCAAACCGGTCCCTGTGCAGACGCTGCTCCCTCCACAGTTCACTCGGGGAGCTCTCCATGGGCATGCAGTAGGCCATGGTTACAGAAACCCGCTGACTGTCCTTCCTCTAGGTCAGAAGATCAGAGCAATTTTAAGCCATGACAGAGGAGACTGTCTAGAAAAGCTATTAAATAGAGTCTTATATACAGTTCACATTTGTGGTCAAGCCTGCTCAGGTTTTTATCCCTGGCTTGAGTTTGGCTTGATCTGTACTGCCCAGAGATAAATTTAGGGGAGAGTTTGAATTTTTTTTACCCTACTGTGTGTCTCTCGGGTCTCGAATAGCAGGAACTAACATATCTAATTCTCTCTTTATTCACCTTCTACGTATAAGCAGAGAGGCCTTGATGCAGGAAAACACTTGAGAGGCTGTTTGATTTACTTAGGTACATAGTTGTAATCCCAAGGGAATTGCTGAGCAGAGCTAGACTTAAGAATATATTTAAGTGTAAGACCAGAACGAGTAAGCATGCAGCTAAAGTGAAACATGGTGATGCCTTTTGAGCCTGTATGGCAGGTTCTTGATAGTAAAATAGTAAACTGAGATGGTCAAGTTGTCACCTACACAGATGGCTCATCTCAGCCAAAAATTTGTTTTATTCTAACGCACGAAAAATTAAAACACCTTCTCACAGAATCTTCTGGTTTACAAGGCAAAATATTCTGGAGAGGAATATAAATGTGCTGGCTGCCTCATTGACAGTCTAAGCTTCAGATTTATTTTTTTAAGATATAATGTCTGAAGCCGTATTTCCCTAGCGATAAAAATCCCGTTAGTAATCCTGACAAAATCCTAAAGGGCTAAAAAGCAATGAAGAGGATTTCTAATGGCAAGATATAAATCCTTTTAGAGAATATCTTGCTTTAAAACAATTCAGAAATTAAAAAAAAAAGAGGAATCTTAGGAACAAAGTGGTGCTACTTAGAAAACCTTTGGCGAGATCAAGGACACTTAGAAGAGCTGCGACTTTCCAAGGCAAAGAGCGGCATTTTTTTCCGGCCGCTAAGCACCAGGTATCTGAGGCTGTGAGACGAGAAAAAGAGACCATTTGTTCAGCGCTGTCTGTAATCCCATCTTCTGGAAGATATATCGAGTTCTCCCCACTAGGTCAATAAGAAGGTAAGTCAAGAACATGAGAAAAAGTGATGTGTGCAGCTGCAGGAAATGGGTCTTCAGAGCAAGCCGTGATGTTGAAATGGAAGCACGCAGCACGCGCAGCCCGTTTGCCCTGCACGGCGGGCAGGGCCTCCTTTGACCAGTTTGTTTTGCACCGCAGAGCTCTGCACTGCTCTACACAACCTCCAGGGCCTGATTTTCAGGCTCTTTTTTTCACCAGCCTATTTATGCCACTTACATACCTCATTTGTAGTTTTAATGGTATTTTAGGATGCTCTGAATTTTGATCCTTAATTTGGGGGGGGGGGTGAATGCATGTGTTCAGACACAGCTTTAGCTCACACTTGCTGAATGCAGTAGTTTCTGCTGAGAAGCAGAAGAGACATACGTTAAAAGAAACTGAAGTAAAACTGAAATAACTTCATTAAGCCTCAGACACTGTAAATACATAGTTCATTCTACAAACTAAATGGGCCAGCCACATACCTAATATTATTCCTCCGCTAGATTTGTAATAAACCTGAATTTGGTGCGGAAACTGCTTATTGAATGAAATGAAAAAAAAAAAAAAAGAAAAGAACTAATTGGGGTCTTTGCACCTTATGTCACCAAAGGCAGAACAAGAACTATGATTCATAATTTATTATATTCAATTATTAACTTATCAAAGAGGCTATATTCTTCAGTCACTTGGGTTTTAACAGGGATGCAATCAATGGGGTTCTATAGGAATCAATAAAGCTGCTACATTTAAATAAATAATTATAAATCATCTTGAGATTTTTAAGTCCATTTATAGCCTTCTACAGCCTAAGTGTAACACTTGCTAAATTCTACAGGCTGTAAAGAAATGATTACTATTCTTTATCAGCGGCGGCAGCACTGCTTTTTACACCATGAGGAATTAGAAGCGAGTGCCCACTCCTAAAGCGTGTGCATGGCAAGAGGCTGGCGGAGGCGGGGAGCTTTCCTGGGGGCAGCCTTAGAAAAACAGTCTTGATAAATTGGAGAAATGGACGGAAATCAAGAAAATGAAATTGAAGACAAGCGCAAAGCCCCGCAACGCGGGAGGCAAACCAAACGTGCAGGCCCAACGCGGGGCGCTGCAGGCTCGGGAGGCAGCAGCAATGCAGACCGAGCGCGAGGGGACACGGCGGCGGGTTTGGGGGCTGCCTGCACAAGGGCAGGACCCGCGGAGATGCTGCCGACCCGGTACGTGCGGGGTAGCACCAGCCGCCCCCGGAGCAGGCTGGCGCGCAGCCCCCTGCCCTCCTCCGCGCCCGCTCCTGGGCTTGCATTTAAAATCTGAAGTTTGCTTTGTACGCTCACAGCCCAACTCCCCAACTTGATTTAGCCTGAAGTATTTTATTCAGCAAATTTGATTTTAACCTCTCAGGGAGGAGTTTGATGATAGCTCCAGCCTTTGTATGTGAGAATAGCTTAACCCCTGCAAAACATTTGCCTTACCCTAAAGCTATTCCCAATCTGAAACACTCACTGTATAAATTAGAGAACCCTTCCAAAGTGCAAAATTAAACCAAATGTACAAGAGGCTACTCAATGGGCCACCTGGCCTGTATCTAAACAGCATGGTCATGTTGTGTTCTGCAACATTACAGGTGGAGAAACAGATATAAAAGAAGGGTTTTTTAAACTAAAATTCCATTTATCCTCATTGTAACTGCAGCAACATTTTATCAGAACTTTCCTGATACTGGAATATACGGCACAATGCTATTTTAGAAATTGCTCTCAGTCACACCTTGGCTAATTCAAAATGAGAATATAATGGTATGGGACATTAATAGTGTTTCTCTGCCACATAAAACTTGTTCCATATTCATGTAACAGCTTACTACTGATACGATAAAATATTACGGACACTGAAAAGCCATTTGTTTCTCAAGTTCTCTGAACATTACAATTACCTTTGGCTACTAAAACACATAGCAACACTTTTAAAACCTTGTACGGGGCACTGCAATCAGTTGCTGAATAGATTGCATATTGAACGAAAATAATACCCAGCAAAACAGAAGTGCTCTGTGATGAAGCTGAAAGGCTTCCTATCTGCTTGCAAATAACATGTACTGCAGAAAACTAATTAATCAAGTAAGCGTCCTACTTAAAAAGTCATTCAGGAGTCATATCTCAGAAGACATCCAAAGTAGGTAAAAACACTTTTGTACACCAACCTTTTCCACTTCCTCTAGGGAGGCTTGTTCTGCCAGAAGCTCTGCCCCGGAGCAGTTCCTCTGCCCAGAAGACAGCAAGTACTTCTAGGGATCGTGAAGTTCAGCTTGGGAGGCATCTCAGTCGCATCATCTGGCTCTGGATTTAGCCAGGCTTTGGATCTGGGCCACATATGACCAAAGAGAGAGCTATCCTCTAAACTTTTGGTTGATCATTTACCTACAGATAATATTTGAGGTGAAGAGCAAAAAGTCAGGACTACAGCATCACTGTTCAAATTCTGAAATCAAAAACTGGTTCATACACAATTGACAATTCTCATAACACTATATATCTGAAAGATCTACCCAGATGATATGTATAATGAAATGTATCAAACTATTACAGCTAATCAGAAGAAGGGACTGCTCCCACCTAAAACTGAAATCTGACCTAAAATTATATAGCTTATTAGTCTGCCAGAATTTTACTGGAATATTTGTCTATAAAGCATAATCTCTTGTAGTACATGAAAATATTATGCATTAACCTACTACAAAAAGGAGTTTGTTTTAGAGGATGAGGGGGGCTTGTGTTGTTATTTAATAAAGACTTGAGGGAAAACCATTCATAAATACAGAGCCTATTTCAAGCATCACAAAACAGACTGAGACATTTTAACAAACTTCCAAACTGTTTTAAACTCTCAAGTTATGAAACAAATTGCTCCACACTGAGTCACTGCTGAGAGAAAACTACCTTTAATGTTAGCAGAAAGAGAAGTGTATTGTAGAAATTCCTCACATCTGCAAAGTACCTCACTTAAATGATAATTATCTTCTATAAAGTGCTTTTACTCTTAGTCACTATTTGCTTTATCTATTCTGAGTCATATTAAGCTTAGTGTCTCAGCTGCAGAGAATTTCATTATAACATTTGTTAAAGCATCTTTAATGGGCCAATTTCAGCATCTGTCTACCATACCTTACTAAATGCCTCTTATTTGCTAAATGATACAGTTTAGATGAAACACACACTTCAGCAAGGAATGGGGTTATACTAGTAGAGATGCCACGCTAGCAGCAAGCAGGCTGTCTCGGAGATCACCGCGCCTGCTCCCAGTTCGGTGAAAGTCTGCAACCAAGGAGCACAATTTCGAAGCCTCACATCAGTAAAACTCCTCCTAAATTGCTTGAAAATGGAATTGCAATTTGATATTAAAACAGAATTTGGTGGTTTATTCAGAAGAAATAGCCTTTCCTTGATGTTTTAATCTATAAACTCTAATCTACCTACACAGATTAAGAGGTCAAATAAAAGCTTCAAGGACTTTATTGGCTATGCAGTGTCAGCCATGGTATTTGCAGTGATACTCTGTATGTTAACCGGACAGAAAAAATTTTTACTTTGTGCTATAAATAAAACAAACAATATGGAAAGTCTCATTAGTGCTGCTACCTAATTCTCAATGGGTTTCTCCAGCTGCTTTACTGTAATCAACCCACCTATAGGACCAAACTTACATATATTAAGTGTCCTTGTAGAAAAATCATCAGGTCCAACTCATATCAGAATACTTGTTGCAATACTAGTTGTGCATCTTTGTAACTAAGCAATGTAATAATGTAAGTAAAAACCTAAGTTTCAGCCCTATCTCTTACTGTTATTTCTTTGAACCTTCAAACCTGTGTCATCGTTTAGCGTAGACTAGACAGGTCTGCTACAGAATGGGCTCCAACCCCGTATGAACTGACCTTTTTTAACATTTTGCTGATTTTGTAGTGCCTTTGGTTCCTGCATTCATTCCATCCTGGCCTCTCTAAATACCTTGATATGTGCACATACCTAAACCAAGGAATTAAATGCACTTTCATTTCCTATCAGGTGAATAAAGGAGAAATATGACTTCAGCTGACACCACTGAAACGATGTTATCAGTCACATTAATGCCTAGAAAGGGTCTCTGTGCTGAGAGCAGCCACCAAGCAAAAACGTTCCTTGAATTCGACAATAACTTCCAGGCACTGAGTGTAGGTAATCTGGCCAACCTGATAATTTACAGTTACGTAAACATAACATATTTTACAATATGCAAATACAGGCAGAGTTTATAGTAAAGAAATCCATAGACTTTTTTTTTTCAGAAAATTAGATAACACCCTGCAAAGCAGTTTCATTGCAATGTGCATGCCCTGCCTCCTTCTTTAACACCACCTTGGTGTGAGTACAATGGAAATCTCAGCAGCAAAACAATGTTTGCAGATGAAGTCAAGAAAGACGTACTGATGTTACTGCTTTTGAAGCTGACACCTGAAAGGGTCCGATAACCAGAGGTGGGGATTGAACATCCGCTGTCTGGCTCCCTTCTAGCCTTCCCATCGCCCGGAGGAGAAAGTGAGGAGTCCCCTAAGAGACTGTTAAAGAGGAGCAAGGGACAAGCATTGAAAACTTGAAAAAAAAAAAAAAGCCTTTATTTTTGGAAAAAAAAAAGCAGCCAGCAGGGCAGGCACATAAAACCCTGAAGGAAAGGAAGGGAAGTCCCACCAGCACCACGTTTGTTGGTGGAGGTGCAGATTCGGTAGGTCTGTAACCAATCTGGAGGGCACAGCCACCTCTCTCTTACTCTCTGCGCTGAATTAAGAGCCAAAGAGCCAGCCTAGGCTAACACCACAAAGGATTACAGCATCTCTAATTTTATAGAGGTCCATACGACTGTCCCACAGGGGTAGGTCAGCAGCAGCCAGCAACAGCAGTCCTAAACAGAGGCAGCCAAAGCAGTAGATGATCTGGCAAGCAGATACCTGCAATTAACTTCCCAGTGGACTTTTGGGTGTTTTTTTTTCCCCACTAATTAATTCCCGCAGGTAGTTAAAAGGGATATTAACTGTGTGCCCAGTCTTAAAAAGTCAGCAAAAATATATATTTTTTTAGCATTTCAGAGCATCATAGCTTTTGTAGCTCTTGGCCAAGGATTGCCAGTTGCTTTTCATGAAGTACACTGATTTACTGATTTTTGATGCTGAACTAAATTACTAGTCCTAGCTATATCTTCGCACTGCTTTCTTCTGTATGCACTTTCCTTTAATTAAAAAGTTGTTGGAGGTCATTGCACATTGCTGAAAGCTCTCCAGGGAAAACAGTCCTCCTCTGTTTTCGTGCAGTTTAGGTCTGTGACTCCTTTCCTCTCCTCTATCAGCTTAATGTTTCTTTAAAGGACAGAACTATGAAATTGGAATTAATTTGCAAATGAGTGGATTTTTTGTCAGGTATCTTTGCAAAAATAACTTATTCTTTTTATCACTCTACCCAGCAAAGCACATAAGCACACACTCAACTTTAATAGCTCCATTGAAACCAATGAAACAACTCACACGATAGCACGTTGCTGATCAGGGGTTTACTGCAATGGATGCTCTACATCTTATGATTAAAAATAATTCCTATTTGGGAGCTGGCAAAGCATGTGTTTGAGCCTGCTGTTTACTGGTTTCTTACATGAATGTCCTCTTGATTAGAACAGCATAAGCACCACAATCTCCATATGAAATATTTGGAAGATATACATTTTCTGTGTATCCAAGTAATGATTTTCTTTTAAATTGGATGTGAATGCCAAGGCAACTTTATGCTCCTTTCATACTCAAATGCTCTGCTGCCACATGTCTATAACGTTCTCCGGCAGGTCTCACGAGCTCCAGCAGTATAAAGTACACCTGCTGTGGCTGTCTCCGTGTTTTCTTTTCAGGTTTTGTTGTGGTTGGAACACATTTTCCTGATTATTGCCTAGCATCCTTCAGTAAATTTCATCTCATTGAACCGATCTGCTGGATTTTTAACTGCATGGAGCTCTTTTGCCAACAGCATAATCCCAGCAATGTTTATTATTCTCTTTATTTAGCTTCTGACTACTTGGCCTCCCTCTTCATCACACGCACCTCCTGAGTTCTTATGCCTGTTTTGGGGCAACAAGCTGCAAAAGAAAAGAAAAGAAAAGAAAAAAGAAAAAAAGAAAAGAGAAGAGGAGAGGAAAGCAGAGGAGAGGAGAGCAGAGGAGAGGAGAGAAGAAAAAAGAAAAAGTAACAAGGTTTTCAGTGTAGATGCAAAGGAAAGAGTCTCCGATTATGCAGCCCGTGCTGCTTGAGACTGCCTTTTTCAGGAGCTCTGCTGCCTCCTTGCCTGGAGGCAGGAGGGCCACCTCCAGGCTGCAAAACCAACGAGCAATTCACATGCGCAAAAGCACAATGAGAAAATTTGTGTATGCAGACTGACTCCATAAGAAGACTTTTTCACATTCCTGTGCTTCTCCAGAGTGAGACAATCTGCCGCAGCTTCTCCGATAACAAAAAGAGGAGATTCACTGCGTTTGAAGAGAAGACGCAAACCTTGATTCTGTCCTTTGGCTGCATCGGAGAGCAGGAGATCTGCTTCCATTTGGTGTGAGTGCGGCGAGACAGCCTTTTAGGACACTGTAAAATGCTACTCAAAAGAACTCATCAGTTTGATCTAATCTAAGCTGCTCTACAGAAAACTCAAATAAGCTTGAATTCTTGGATTAGTCAATGTTTGCAGCCACTTGAATTACATTTCATATATACATAAAGTGAACGTATGAATCTGAGCAGTTAAGTACTCTGCTGTCAATTTCCACTTTCTTTCCTTAAGAAAAAAGTAAAATACATTTAAACTCATGGCTTTGAGAAGTAGTATCTGGCTGTGACCAGATACAATTGACGGAAAGAAAAGAAATAACCGTATTTGCACGCATAATCTGTTTTATCTTGACACCGAAGGCTAATTGTCATATCAGTAAATGCAGAATATGTGCCCGAAGGTACCATATTCGCAAAATTGCCTAACTGCGGCTCCTGCTCGCTGCTTTGACAAAGATAGACTCTCTCGCTGTCTGATAGCGCATTTCTGTAGGAGATAATTTGGAGTAGTCCCCGTCAAATAAAGTTAGATTTAATGCAGCCACAATGCTAGTAATAAAGGCAAAGCATTGACATTTTCTTCTTCATAATTAGATGTTGCCACCGATACCCAGCGTGGAGACATTGCTGTCGCGAACAGTGATCGGCGCCAGAGTGCTCACCGCATTTCCCGAAATCCGTGCCGGCCCTGCGGGCACGGCGCATCCGCGCCGGCGTGCTGTACTTCTGATCAAACTGTCACAAACCGATCAAAACGTGGCGGAGCTCCACGGGGTGAACCCTACCTGAAGGCACAGCACGCACCTCCCTCGCTGCTGCTGGTTATTTGTATTATATTTCACAGTTTAAGGAGAAG
Organism: Rhea pennata; assembly: GCF_028389875.1. NCBI lineage: Eukaryota > Metazoa > Chordata > Aves > Rheiformes > Rheidae > Rhea > Rhea pennata. The sequence goes on from NC_084674.1 coordinate 6,704,505, forward strand.
AGTAATGTGTTATGCTCTCGGAAAGTGTTTTTTAACAGCTTAGAAATTAATAGGAGCTGAGTTTTGCATTCACGCACAGCAGACGCCTGCTTTTTGTTTCTTGTATCTGAACCAGCTTATTAGCTGTCGCACTGAAATTGGGACGCAAGCTGCGGCGGGGTGCGACGCGCCCGGAGATCCGGCCCTGCCCGCGGAGGACGGCCGGCTGCGCCATCGCCTGCCTCACCGAGCCCCTTTCCGACAGACCCCAGATGAGGAACAAATCCAGGCACGCGAGGCAGGGGAGCCGACCGGCGGCGTCACGCTCGGCCCGCGCGCGTCCCACGCAAACGCAGAGGACGGGAGACGGAGAACGAGAAATACGACGATAAATATTGTAAATCCTGCAGCAACCAGGCAGCCTCGCTCTATCCCCAAAGCTAGAGAGATGGAACTAATTAGTTCTAGCTGAGGAAAGGATATTGATGTTTAATACCCTTCAGAGGCTGTTGAAGCCAGTTATTGGATTCAAAGCAGGAGACCTGATGGTACAGACAGCAGCACGTAACAAGGTTTCCTTTTCCTAACAACTGGAAGTCCACACGAAAATTGCCAGTTCCAGTTTAGAAACGACGGTGCTCTTTTGCTGCCTGAAAATCATTTATTTACGAAACTATTCAAAATTATCTGCCACTTTCAATACCAGGAGAAACCAGCACATTTCTTAGGCAAGCCAAACCGGAGCCACCTCTCTCTGTGCTGATGTTCAGAGCTGCCCAACTGATTGTAATCTTTTGGGTTGAATTTGCTTTGTTTTAGCAAATGACAACACAAGCTGCTAAGGACAAAATTTTATTTTTAATTTTATCTTTCTTTTGGGCTACAGCTAAAACAAATGATGTTAGGAGTGAAGGTGGCTGAATTCTTTCCCTGCCAAAAAGATCTGTGAAGATGAAAAAATTCATGAAAAATGAATCACTCAAAAAATAAAAAATTGAAAAGGGAAGTGTTTACACAAAGAAACTGCTTTCTAGCCTGAAAGCAGTAAAGACTTTTGGTCAACAGCGGTGTCTATTTTTAAAAGTTTAAATGTTGATTTAATATTTTCAAAACACAACTTTCCGATTTTTTACCTTCAAAATTTATTTTAGTTCTTCTAAAAATGCCTATTGAAAAAAAATTGAAAAATGAAAAAAACTGAGAAATGAAAAACATAATCTTTAGTCAAACAAAATACATTAGGAAGCTTAAAATCATATATATTTTAACTAAGAAAATTATTTTGTTTCAGAATGACTAAAAAAACCAAAACCAAATCCAAATCAATTCAGCTAGCAAACAGACCTATCAATATTCACACAGCTCTATGAAGAGCTTTTTACAAGCTTTCCACTACAACTTTCATTTATAGGATATGGTTTCAAGCAGCCAGACATAGTACTTTGTCAAAGTTTCAATGTTAAGGAAACGTATTACAGTTTGAGTATAGTCTGCTCCTGCAAAGCCCTGCTGACTCCCCTGGTCTCTTACCCGGCTGAACCGCAGCATCCAAGCAGTGTTTCTGACACCTGGACCAGCTGCACCTCTATTTTCTGCTCATGTAGAGTGGGTTCTCCTCCAATCATCCCAGCGAAAACTGAAAATAACTCAGCCTAATCACATCTCCGAATAAAATGCTTACATGCTATCTTAATTCTTTGTTATCAAATAATACTTGAAGATTAATATATGGAAAATTCATGCCACAAGACTCAGGAGACAATGAGTGAAGAATTCCCGAATTCCCTTTTTTTTCCCCCAAGTTTGACTCACCCTTCCTGAAATGAAGGCAGGCACTTCCCAGTCTGGGATCACGTGCTATGAAGAACAGCATGTGACAGTACAGCAGTGATAGAAGTTACACGGCAGTAGCCTTGCCTTACAGCATAATTCAATCAGCCGGAAATCATTCATCACATTTAAAACTGTATTTAAAATACTTCTCAAAACTGAAGCTCGACTGTATTAATATGCATCTCACTTTATACTCACTAGAGACAACCTAGAGAACCATAACAAGTCATAAAGAGCTACAGTGCATGAAAATGCATGGCTTCTTGTTCATTATATCCTAATGTTATGACATTGCTCTTCGGTATTGGAGTATAATTAGGGACTCAAGGTGCTATATTACCACATACTGAAGTCCAATTAAGAGCCATTACCCCCCACCTCCTTCACGCATTTGATGGACAGTTAAGTATCTCTAGGAAAAAGTGAAAAGGTAAACCTGAAATGAGCTCCGCTCAGTGGACGCCGTTTGGAGGAGTTGTAAGATATCTCAGATCATCACTTAAATCTGATGCATCAAGGCATGTTGACATATTGATTGATAAATAGAAACATTATATGAGACGGTCATGCTAGCTGAACATTTGCGGTGCGTTATGCTGAAATATTTGCTTTTTATCTGTGTACCATTGTTTTATGTTAACAATAAAGTGCTGTAAATGTTGCATTTGAAATAAAGTATGCACTAGATATGTGCTTTATTGGTTTTATTTGTGTATGAATAAATACTACCATGTCCATGACAAAAATGATGCAGAAATAATACACCTAGACTAGGCACAGTGACAACCTGCAACTACCTTAAGGCGAAATTAACGCTGAAATTCAAGTATTCAAGTCTGTACTTGAATAGTCTGTACTAAACCAAGATTCATGCAGGGAAGTACGTCTTACTACCGTACTTCTGGAGAAATACCCCAAAAAGAAAAAGAAAAAGAAAAGAAAAAGAAGTGCAGACATAAGCAAAGCAGAAAAGAGACTAATATTAATACACATAAGGATTTAAGGACAATGCTCAAATAATGCATGCCAATGCTGAGATATAGTTTATACTCTTCTTGTTCCTTTAGGATGAATAAAGCCATCTCTGTATATTATATGCACTTATACACGCAGTTACTCCATTGCAATATGACACACAGTGATTTATCAATTAAAGAAATGTTAGCTAACTTCCAAGGATAACAATGCATCTACAGAAAACTCCAGAGCACTGGTAATTTTCCCTTGTGTTTATGCACATTTTTCTCAATATGTTCCATGCTTTGCTTTTTGTTGTTGTTGTTGTTGTTGTTGTTCCAGTGATGAATACTTTAACGCCTCCCAGTGATCTGTTGTTTTGCAGATGTGGCTGGTCTTCCTTTAAGACAGACCTAAAGAAGTGGCCAGTGTAGGGGCCCTTCCACAGCGGAGCCACGAGCCACAGGCTCTCAGCAAGCTTTCCAGGAAGATCAAATACCTCTGCGACCACGACCTATGCACTAGTTGCATACACACAGACGGCCTGATGCTCCTGGGAAGCATCAGCTTTACTGCACACGTACAACAAAGATGCTCTGGGCATGCACTTCTATACACGACTGACTTTCTGAGCATGCAAAGTAAATCCAAAGTTTCCATGAAGTCCAGGACTTGCTTTATGGGTTAGTGATGGACGTGCAGTGCATACACAGTGCTGTCAACATGTACAGGGTTAGTCCGACTTGCTGCATACGTGCAGTGCCCTCGCCCTTGGCATGTACTAGGAAGATACCCAGAAACTCTGGATGAAAAGAATCACCAAATAATTGGAAGAATATTACATATACAAGCCAAAACTCACTCGGAAAAAGAATTACAGGATTGACAAGGAAAACAAACACAGAAAACCCCAGATATACGGTACCTTGAAATTTGACTCATGATGTATATGAGGGTAGTTAGCAGTGTTCTGGAATGCCATAAAATCAGCATTTCTGGGTTAGCAGCAAATTGCAATTACTTCCTGCAAGAACTTCCAGTTTGAACTGCTTTACCTCATACGGATTAGCTGGCTCAGCCATGGCCCAATACTTCGGGATCCGGATTCATGGAAAAGAAAAGCAGCCTAAGAGGGAAGCTGCTATGCAATTACTGCACAACGTTAGGCTCTTAATATACTGAGCGTAAAGCTCCAGCTCTAATGCAGGCTGTCAGTGGAGCTTACATTATCACGGCATCAAACACCTGGGAGGATACGGTGCCATACGAAATTCAGTAGACTTTCTGCGGGATAAGAAAGGCCCTGATACTGTAGGGAACCTCTATTTTGGTGAGAAAAACGACTATTTTTGAGGGAATAGAGCATACAAAGATCCTCACCTAGTGCAGAGCAGAGTAGCTCTTTCATGTCAGTGTGTTAGCGAAGGCTCTGGTCCCCTCTCAATTCAACCTTCCCCATCACTTCCGTTTACAAATTGCACTTACGGAAGGGCAGCAGAAACAGGGTGTATTTCTATAATCAAAGATCTCAATAGTCGCCGAACATCAAGTAAAAACCATCTCCTCAGTTCAGCGGTGAGTAAGCAGCAACAGTGGAGAAGATGAAGTGGGTACATGACAAGTGAAAGCAGGAGGGATTAGGAATGCTCCCAAATGCCTCAAAAGAATTAGGAAGAGAAGACGACCAAATTCTTAGCTAGTATTAGTCCGCCTCTTTGCATGGAAATCGAGTCCAGACACAGAAATGGTAGCACCCAAGCTGTATTTCTTTGTCATCCACAGAATACAGCAGCGGTGTAAATTCATGGGGGTGGCAGTGGGGATCACAGAGCGCTCAGCAGATAACAATTCCCCCACATACGTGTAAACACACGTACATTTATCTCAGACACACACATACAAGCCTGCTGGCAAATATAATGTACTCTGCAAACCCAATTTGTTTTCACTTGATTACTCTTGAATAGATAGGGAGAGTTCTGGGAATGCACAATGTTGCTCTGCCAAATTCTCCAGTATTACAAGTGTTTTTGGTGCTAACCGCAGCCTTTATGTCATTTTCATCCTGATTTTCCACTACAGCTCTGCCAAACACCATTTAGTTTTGCTCAGAAAGTTGAAGCTTTTGTAGGCAAAGACCCAGAATCACTTTTTCCCCTTTATTTCTGTGAACTGTAGCATAAATCCCAGATATTCTATATTCTGCATAAAAAATACTGAAATTGCGCTAAGAGATATTCAAATAGAGCTGACAGAGATGCAAACCTGAGATCCAAACTATACTAAAGCTGAAATAGTTCCATCAGCAATTGCCCACTTTGACAGTAGTGCATATCCGCTGTCTGCCATCAGGATACGGTGCCATATATCTTCCTAATCACCTTTCTTTCCAGTGACAAATATGAGCAAGCTAAAGCTAAGGTCAAATGAAAGTACTAAATGCATTCAATACCTCAGGAAAGTTACCCTAACTCAAAATACAAAGCTCAATATCCGGCAAAGCTTGAGTGATGCAAAGCAGTTTGGGAAAGAGGTTTGTCAAAATAACAGTGTGCAAATAACTGGATGCAAAATGCCTTGAGGTTCTTCTTCCATCGAAAACTGGAGAAGACTCTTTGCTAACAGCACCGGTGCGTCATTTGTGAGTGCAGCTATCAACACACCAAGCTTGGCATGCCTACTGCTGGAAGGGACATTTGTTACCATTAGCATCTATAACGGCCTTTTAAAATGAAATGCAAGTGCAGTCCAATAAGGCTTTTACACCAGTCCCACCAATCAGTGCACCTCTGACTGCCTCCTTTACATCAAGGTCCTCCACGGCCTCCAGTGTACCCGGCGCTGGCAGCAGACTTGGGATCAATCTTTAGGCTGCAGTTCACAGTAGTGCCCGGGGGAGTCTAATGCTCATATGCCAATGAATTGGATTTAGCTGACTGATTTCCCTTTTCTTTTGGAGAGAATAAGGCTTTAGAAAGCCTCCCCAAAAAGAAAAAAATAAAAAAGCATAAAATTAATTCCCTGTCTGAGCATCTCAACCAGATAACCAAATCACTTTAACTTGGAGTGGGTGGGGTGGAAGTAGAAAATACAACTTCTACCGCATCCAGCAAGCAAGAACAGGCACAGAGGTATCCGAATGAAAGTTCGAATCAGAACTTTGTGCCAGGCGGAACGAGCAGGCAGTAATTATTTATTAGGGCCTTCTGAGCACAGGAAGAGTGCCAAGCAAGGTACCTTCCACCATGAAAGAGGTTCTGGGAATATTTCAGGAGGAAGAATGTGTGTTGAAGGGTCATGGCTCAGGGCAGGAGGCTGCCTTGTACAGTATGAATTATATTATTTTATTCCACAACTCCAGATTATTCTATTGTGCCTGTCACTGAGGGTGTCAGTTACTTCTTAAAGTACAGCCCCTATCTTCGCGTATTATTATGCAAAGGAGAAATGGCCTTTTCTTCCTCCAGACGAACCCCTGAACTTACTGAACTTGCAACCCAGATTCTAAATCCTCACAAATTTTATGAAATTTATCCAGAACAAGCTAAGAGCAGCTCAAAATCCAGCAAAGCACTGCAAAGACTGGAGGCATCTTCTCCTGACCGTGTCCCACGAGTGCCTGGGTTGGGGTCTTCGTGGTGAGCCCCACCACTCCTCTCCTACCCTTCTTGACCTCGGTTGTCCCTTCAGCGTTAGTTAGTTAGGAATGGAAATTATTCCCATTCTAATTTTATTCCCCTCATCTGAGAAAAAAAGGAAGGGTTCTTGTCTTAACATTCCCAAACTGTCCATTTGCTAAATCCCTAAGGACACATTCCCCTGGCAATATCTGTCCTTCACGCCATCAAATGAAACTCAACTTCCTCTGAGCACCTGGGAGTCCAACAGCTGGGTCATTCACTGTGCTACGGGCTGCTCTCGAGGGGACAAGAAAACTGTTTGCTGCCCCAGTCCATAACACTAGATTTGGCATGGAAATCTGGTATCTGGGCCTGAGGCTGGTGCTTTCAGTAAGGTGCAGGGACATCGCAGCCTCCCAGCAGTCAGCCTGCAAAGGTCCGAGCTGTAACACAGCTCCAGCACGGCTGCTCGTGCCCACCGGCTCTCCCGCGCGGGCATCCTCAACGACGTGGTCCCTGCTGGGGAGACCACATCAAGGTTAGCATTGCCTAGAGAGATATTTCCATTTTATTTCCTCCGCTCGGGGACCTCGGGCAGGCAGCTGGATCTCTCCGGTCCCACGTGGATGGGGCTATGCGACTCGGAGCAGGACTGCCCCTGGGCCCCCGGCCGCTGGTGCTCACCGGGAGCCCTGCCGGCGCGGTGCCACACGCGCAGCCGAGAGGAAGGCGCTTTCCCCCACACAAGCCCGGGTTTCGTCTACGAATTTTCCCTTTGCCCAGGTGCAAAGAAGGCCAAAAGCACCCTGCTGCTTTTGCACAGGGTATATATAAATGTTGGTTTTGGACTTTGGTGTTTCAGTGCTCATTTTCCAATTATATAAGGCTCAGTTGTTCATAGGAGATTTCCTTGTTGACTAATTGGCAAAAACACATATACAGCTAAGTAGCACACTGTGTCCTACTTTGATGAAATGTGCTACCATTGCATCCTAATTAGGAATACTCATTTGCTCTTTTAATTGCATACCTTTGCATATTTACAGCAATTAATACATTGTAAAAGTGGAACATACTAAGTTAGTCTAATATTTGCATTTCTGCTAGTTAAGTCTGTTAAGGCATCACTTCCACATTAGGCTTTAATTATGTGAGGAATGCAAAACACCTGATGCCATGCTGGAGCTCAGAATCATTTTCTTTGGACTCCTCTACCTGGTCACTGACCAAAGCAGTGTTTTCCCCATAAAAATTGGCCGAAAATCTACTTCCCAAGGAATTAATGCTATAATTGCAGGCATTTTTCTAACGGGGTATTATGCCCTTGAAATACTGATACAATCTTAATTACAGAAGTATGCACAATACCATTACCATGAGCTGCATTTTATTTTATGCCAATTATGCAACTAATAAACTGCATTCAGTAAAAATAACACCTTTTTGCAGTGCTCAAGTCTTTTGGCAAGTTTGCGGCTGCTTATTTTTGCTGCCAGAAAATATCCTGCCACAGTAAATACTTGAACAGTAGAATGAATACACATTTTATTTCTAAAACTTGCTCATTGAACAGGCTGCATTCTCAGTCGGTTTCATTGAGACTGTACCAGTTTACATCAGCTGGGATCTGGTTCACCTTATAGTGTCCCAGGAACTAACCTTACTTAATCTGGAAATTCAGGAGGGGCTTTTCTCCCTGAAGAGTATATTAACCAAACTGAAATAATTCGTCTGTTTTGAAGGGCTTGGTGTATACACACACACATGCATGCATATGTAGGTGTAAAACGCACATACTGTTTTAAACTGTGATTTGAGTAGCAAACAGAGAGTAAGGAGGTGTTACATTCAACAAGCCAGAAAAACAAGAAATAAGCTTTTCTTTCTTTTTTTTTTTAATCTCTGTATATGCTCACTGCTTCCAAAAATCTACCTAAACCCACTCTGATATCCCTGCTTAAAACATCTCGCTTCACCCCCGGCCCCAGATGAGGGCTCAGCTGGTGGCATTTTCGCGGGCTGCAGCTGCGCGGCAGAGCCAGTCTCCCGCGGCAGAGCTGAGAGCCCTTCCCCTGCTGCAACCTTTATTCTTTCTGGACTCCAAACCAGGCCCCAGCCCACAGGATCTGCAGATGCTGTTCATAGCCTGTGGCAGGAGAAGACAGAAAATGCAGTGCTATGAGCAGCAAGTTACCGCAGGAGCTCCCGCAGTAGCATTTGATACGGACTGCCCCGGCCCAAGGAGCGTGGGGCAAAGGACCACCAAGCACGTGCATCAGTTGTTGCATTTTGCAGGTAACATTCAAAATACCAAAGCTAGATGGAGCAGGAGAAAATCCCTCCACCCAGACCACATCAGCTCTACCTCTGCCTTCTCAGATGCCTTTACGACACCACCGTTAAACACGCAGTTATACTTGCAGGCATTTATTCATTTAAAACTGTAAGGCTGACATCTGTAAAAACACATACAGCTGGTGAACGAAAGCGCTGTCTCATTCTTCATAAGGGGAAATTACAGACTTTAGCATCACAAGATGAAAAAAAATGTTTCTTTTTTTCCCCCGTAGGAAGAATTAAAAAAAAATTACAATTTCAAATTAAACAAGCAAATTGTGTTTGCACTGCAACTGTCTTTCTTATGAATATCAGAAGTTTTGAGAGGAAAGGGGGAGGAGAAAGCTGCAGGAAGATGAAAGGGAAATTTACCCCAATGGTGAGCTTTCAGAAGAGCCTGAGAGGTACAAAGAAAACCCGATCAAAAACGTGTTACCAGAAACTGGAATGACTGTGGTGGTGATGGGGGAAATGCAGTACTCCAAAGCAAAGAAATTGCAAGAATAATAGAAAATGATGCTGGATGTCCTCTGGGAGATGGAATGATTTCCTCTAAGCTTGTGGGAAATTACTATATGTATATCTGACAGAACAACGGGTCATATCTTGCGCTGAAATGAAGCAGGCATTCACTGAGTTATATTCAGACATGGATAACGTTCACTTTGTAAATAAACTTCAGCCAATTAAACGACAGTCTTTCTGCTAGGGACCTGACTTAAAAACAGTCACAAAACCCACCGACATGACAACACAGGTATCTCTGTGCTTTTTTATCGCAAGAAATAGTCTGACAAAAAGTGTAAAGCCCATCTGAATGCAAAATTTAATTTAAAATGATGCCCTCCAGGAAAGAGTACATTGAACATTTGATTCTCTTGCTGTCTACTAAATTTCTAAATGTATTTAAAGCATTAATATTTTTATTCTCCAGCAGTGAAATGACACAAAATGGACTCACGCTATGGCAGATGCCAGCATTTTTAAACAAGTGCAAGGTACACAGCCAGAAGACAGGGCTGCGAGTGGTCTCACATCCCCTCCCTGTATGGAAGCAGAGTCTGGCACAAGATAGAGCATTTTATGTGGTTCACAGGAAAACAAGTTTGTTTCCGTGAGCCTGCACATCTACCCGTACCCACGAGCAAATGGCTCCTCAATTAATCTATACCTCTCATGGCCTGCTCAAAATCAGAGACGAAGTGTAAGTGGGAAAAGGGACAGAGGGAAAACATGCAAAATAGAGGAGACTTATTTAAACAAATCTGTTTTTTTTCCACCCATAGGAAAATATTTGATTTCCCTCTGACAATACTCTGATCTTCTACCAGGCTCCCAGAGGCAGCAGACAAGCCTTGCAAGTGTTCTTGGAGGCAGACACTCTCCGCAGAGCGTGCCCAGATGCCAGCGAGAGAGGTAGCAGAGGTGTGCAAATGATGGCAGTACGCCTCCTCCAGCGCTGCGGGGGGATGTATAAACTCTGCCCCAAGGAGAACAGTTAAAAAAATGTAACTGCAAAATACTCTTCTTCGGTTATGCAACAAACACATAAAAATAAACATTACAGAAATCATTTTGCAAGTTTGGCGGGAATTGCTCTTTCTTAATGGGTTATTTTATATTGATAAAGCATTCCTAGCATAATCGGAAAATCCTCTCAGACACCGAACAACAAGGCTGTGATTGACTGCCACCGCAGAAACGAGTTATAATGTGATTTGGCACCTTCAGGCGGGGAGGACACCAGGAGGCCAGCAATTGTTTGCATTTCTGGAGGGGTTATCCAACCTCCAAAGTGCTCCGCAGCGTGTTTCAATCAACGGCAGGAGAGTACAGCAATCTCTGCTCTGAAGAAGTTTTATCTATGGCTAGGATCCAAAAAGACCAAGTGTCCTCTGAATTCAAAGGCAGCCAATCTTCGTGGACTTGAGAAGAGATTATCTAGAGATTATGTTAGTAATTAACTGAGGAAATGGAAAGTTGGTCTAAACCCTGTGGATCTGTCTCAAAGTGACATTGCTCTTTCACTGCCTAACGGATGTGCATCAGAAGCTGCAGGTGTGCTCGAAGAGGAGCACAGCGCAACACGGGCAAAACAACCAGTGTCTTAGCTACCTCTCTCTCAATTTTACTGAACAAGTAGGTGACAACAGATAATTTGTATGGCAAAACACAAATTAAAACTAGCAATTATCCACTCACACCCACCACTCATCAATGTGAACGGAAAGATTACTGCTGTTACAAGCATTTATTCTAAGCATTTACTATACCACTAGTCTACTGTAAGTATTCCTGATCAGAAGAGAGAGCCCAGCACTAGCTTCTAATGCCCTGGTCAAATCACAGATCAGCTGAAGGACCTTCTGCTGCAACCCTGTTAAACAGAGATTTGATGCCATATTACTATAAAGAGCTTCTCCAAACCAACACTCCATTCCTACGACGTTAGAATTTTTCCTCTTATTTACATGGCAATGACTTGCAATTCTCTCCAAATCTTCAGTTACTCGGTAACTATTTTTTCCCTTTCATCCAGTAACAACATCAGGTGTTTCAAAAGAGCGCTGCGGAGTTACAGGCTGCAGCGCCCCTGCTATTCAGCACGCAGGCGGCACGGCCAAACGGGGGCCGATGGACCAAACGGGCCGAGGGGCGGCGGATAGGAGCAGCGACAGAGCACCCCTTCCCACTCCGTTCACCGTGGCCCTTGCCAAAAACATTATGCCACTGCAGACAGAGTGAACGCGCCTGCTTTCCCTAGATCTGCTCTCATCAGTGCAGCCCAGCCTGTGGGTATTTCTCAGGCTTTGAGTTACTGCTGTCCGTCAAGTGGAGGAGCTTGAGACAGCTACAACAGGCCAAAAGACCCCCCCTCCCCCACACACACACACACCAGGCAGATTTCCTGTTGCAAACTTGGGGTGTGTAAAATAGACATGAACATTGACATCCTGCAATTCCTCTCCACATGGCCCCGAATGATTATCATCTCCCCTGTTCCCTCACCACAAGCTTAGCTTCTTAACCCAGGATATTCAGGGAGGTCCAGGAAGTTTTGGAGTCAGGGCTCCATTTTAAATGATCCTTCCACCCTTTCCCTACATTAATTTATTGTTATTTGCATTAGCAAATGCACTCTATGCCAAATTTCCCACCGGCCTCTTTTCAAATTACCCATCTGCAGCTGTGCAAAGCTTTACATGCACACGGTATATATGAAGGGCTGCATGCAGTACTATCAGATCACAGAGGTACTTATCCATTTTTTAACATATTGCAGCCACACATTTGCCATCTCAGGTAGAAGCAGTGAAATTATGAATGGTAGGATACCGTCTGAGCAACCCATGAACACAGTCACGCATTACCAGTGATCCTCCTGGCCAGATGCTAGGGTAGCAACAGCCACGTAACAAGAGGCAGCTCCCAACTTGAAGAGCCCTTCACTCTTTAACAGAATCGTGGTGTACTTCTATTATTTGCTTCTTAACAACAAAATATTTAAGGGCTTTACTGCCTACTGCAGAGTGTTAATTTTTAATGGGAGAAGCTACACGCTGCCTGATTTCTTCAGCGCGTGAAGCAGCCAACCAATTGTGCTTCACCTATTACTCCAAAACAGCAGTTTCAGCAAGGAGACTTTACAGCTCAGAGCATCCTCGAGGGCTAAAGATGTCAAGCAGTTTAAATGCCAATGAAATCAAGAAGACACCAGGCTTAGATGTGTTAGGTTAAAAGGACAGGAAAATGGAGACCTCCACTGAGAGCATAAAACTTTGCTCTGCATTAAGAAATAAGGTCCCACTTAAGGCAACTATAAAGCACTTGCCTGGTGAAACGGGAAGAGGGACAGGCAGCACACATAACACTGTATATGGTAAATTTTATGATTAGAAATGAGTGCAAAATGAGCTGAAGGGACTGCAAGAGAGTCTATTTCTCCTTCTGCCACAAGGCAGAATTAACTGTACCTGAAACATCACTGATATGTCTGGCCTGTTTTGAGGCTAGACGATGCAAACTCTACACTGAGGCAAAGCAATTTGTTCCAAGGTGTAGCAATTAGTAAGATTTTCCTGTCTCCAGGAAATCTCTAAAGCACTCAAACTCATTGCAGCTGTGTCCACTGCCAATCCTGTAAAATTCCTGGGCATTCACATACTACAGGATTTCACATGTCTCAAGAATGAAGCTCCCTTGCAATTTTTTTTTTCTTTTTGCCTGTGTTTTCCCACATACAGAAGACCCCTCAAAACTCCTGAAGCCTGTGGAATCTCCTTTCTGCTGCATTTGGTCACTCCTCACCCCTGATGACCACTGACATCCCATCACATGTCCTGGATTAGCACCTGTGCCTTCAGTCCTGGGCTTGGCATGGCCCCGTGGCAGATGGTGCAATGAGCACACAGCGCTCAGCTCCCACTTGCTGACCCAGCACGCAAGCCTTTGGGATCCCTGTCTATGCAGAGCACTCAGCCAGCTCCACGCCAGTCCTCCCCCGCAGGGAGGGAGCTGACTGTTGTGGATCCCAATCCACAGCAGCTAGGTGTTGGCCTGCCTTGCGCCCAGCTCTTAATCCTTGCTTCACTTTAGCATTTAATGACCTAAGCAGTGTCCTGGCAGAATTCATGGGACTTCCTGTGAACAGAGGACCATGTATTCTGGCACATATTGCTTTAAGGGTTCTTTTTCTTTTTTCTTAAATGTATTTTTCTCCCAAATTTCCAAGACGCAGTGCAGCAGGACTGTAAGTTAATATCCATTTAAACCATAAGCAGAATAGGGATATTTTTGATTTTGTATCTTTGAAAATCACTTCTGCAATGAAACCATAGGTGCCAAGTTTCAAGGCTGAGTGAATTTTTATAGCAAAATTAGAAATCCCTGCAAACAGAGGATAAAATGGAGAGTGTTTAATAAGCTTTAACTGAAATACTACTGTCAGATGACCCTGTAATAATTTTGATAGAAATATATCTTCCCTAAAATTAGCTGACCTGTGAGTTCAGCATTCAGCAGTGGCACGATTTTCCTGCATTCTGCTGATGGTCAGTATTTGAAAGTAAAGTAGCTGAAATACACTGGAGAGTGCGTAAGACCTCGCGCTACAACAGCAGTGCCTTTGTCATCAAGGCTGCTGCAAATATGGCAAAGCTCAAGCAAGGCAAACAAGTTTGCCTATAACTCACTTCTGCACCATCATGACTGCTGCAAATTTAGCTGAGCACCCGCCCTTGGGGGCGAATCTTCTCTTGGACGCTGAATGCTCCAGGTCAGCAAGCGGGAATCCCTGGATGCTTTGGCACCACACAGGGAGTCCCAAATGGTGAGCGTGTCTCTAGACCTACCGTGGAGACCCACAGAGTCTAACTGAATTGATCCTGCAGTGCGAGAAGAGACCTCAAGCCAAAATAAAGCAGGTAAGCTGTGAATAGCACACACTGGAAGAGAAGAGGAGTTTACTCGTGACATACAGTTTAATCTCACTTTAAAATGACACTCTTGCCTCGAGGAAACGGCGAGTGCCAACTCAGATGAGCAGATCCAAAACTGCAAAAGAGCTGTCTCGTAACTGCTGATGCTGAGCAACGTAGCGTGCTTTGAAGGCGAGCGGCACCAAAACACGTCTTAATGATCATAACCAACAAACAAGATAGCAATGTGGGCGGCAATAAAGGGCTGTAGCCCAACTCAACCCTTAGGGGAAGTACTGATTTGGTGCCTAAACAACGACAACAAATACTATTGCTCAAAAGTAGCATGTACCTCTTTGCTGCTCCTTATTTGATCTGCCTACAATCATCTGAAGCACTGGCCATTCTTCAAGATGCCCAAGGATACCACCACATGCTGCTTGACAGCTACTGAGCAGAAGCATTGGTCTGCTAGCCTGTGATGTGCCAAGAAATCTTCCTTGCAAACCAGTGCATTTGGTAGGGTTTTTTTCTTTTTTTAAAAAACACTTCTGCTTATTTTTTTGTGCACTAGGTCAAAGTACACTTTGCTCTATTGATTTAGTTCAGTAAGCATGTGCAAGTGCTCCCTTTCATAACATTTCCCTACACTATTTTCTCTATCTCTTTGTTCAAGCCTTCTTCAGATGAGACCTTCCCAATTCTAGGGAAAAGATGCACTAACTTGAGAAAAGGCATCCATCTCTTTTAGTCCTTTTTAGTTTCATGCTATGAGCAAATGAAGAAGCGCATACTGACTGCAGTGTAATACGCAAGATATAACAGCTTCAGCCACAGCTGCTTAATGGAAATGGCAAATGCTATTGATTTCAGAAGATAGAGGTTGTGCCCTTCACCTCTATGGCAAATCAGTTACTAAAGACTTGAGACTACAAGGCAACCCTCTGGTATGTAAACACCAACATTTGTGTTTTCCTGTTAACACAATATACCCTACAAGTTCTTCTATGGTGAAGTCTTGGAAAATACAGGAGGAGTCTGCAAGTGGCAAGCAAACATATTTACAAGAAAAATAAATCACCAGTATAAATGGAACTGAATTCAACAGGCAAAAGAAGCAGCAGGCATATAAGAATACTAAGAAACTGTGGTTGGCATTTGAATTACCATTAAATTTATAATCAAAAAAATTAGATTACTTCTTAGTTGTAATATAAGACATACAATGATAAAGAAAAATAACTTATTTATCTTTTGATAACAGTAAAGTGCACTTAATGCAATTAAAATTAGTGTAAGAACTCAGTTTGACAAGGAGAAATGTCTTCATCATTAATGGCTGTCATGATAGAAGAGATAAAGAGTATTTTTCAAAAGAATAAAATGAGGTTAACAAGCTCTTCACTCTTTGGTAATACATTCGATGTTTTGAATACGAGGAGTATCCCATTTTGTAGCAGAGCAACTCACCCCTGGAGCACAGTTCCTTAACACCCAATGTCTTTACAAGCAATGCCAAGGATGGGGAGCACGGAGGTCACAGGAAATGTTTGTGGCTCCTCTTGTCTTACCATGAGCAACAGAAGTGGCATAATTAAAACCACTCTAAAGTCACTGGTCTGGACACAGCAGGAAGGTCAGACAGAAAGCTTAATGAATAACACTGAAAGTAGAATAACTTATTTTGTCCTTGAAACAAAAGCAACTTTCTTACACCCTTTAAGTTAATAACACTTTATTTTGTCCCCAGCTGTTAAGTTTAGAGAAATTAAAAGTCATGACTATTTGTCTTTTGCCAACATGAATTTAAAAGTGCCTTTAAAAAATCTCATTATCATTGTTTTTTTTTTTCCGAGCAGATTCAATACAAAACAGATTACATCCTGCCTGCACTAGTAAAGTGCACATAAATTTTTCACAAACCAATTTATCTTAAAAATTTGTCTTTCCTCATTTTGATTCTGGACACAGCGCACAGCAGAAAGGCACTTCAAGTATTTTTAGATAACATAATTCTAGAGATGGAGATGTATTAATATTTCTCATTTTTATTTTCTGTTTTATATTGGCATTTCAGACCATCAGAAGACACCTTTTATGAAGTGGAATGCTATAATCTGAAACAATTATATTACGATAAAATTTTAGTCCAAAGTTCAACCTGAATTTTGAGAGAAGAACTACAAGATTCATTTATAGGTACCAGAAGAATGGAGTGGAATGAATTTCTTTGGTAAGGAAACCTGGAAATATCTGGTGAATCATCTCCAAGGAGAACGCAAGGGTTCCCTGTAGAAGCATTTGAGAAGTCTGAAATCCTGCAACAACATCAGCTGCGGGAGTAACACCAGTTACCCATGCCAACACTAGTGACAGCCCACAGAGAAGTCACTGGATCAAATATTAGATAATTTCAGAGGTGCAAACTACCCTTTGAGACTCTAGAAGATAGGTGTGACTACAACTCTCACAAAGAGATTTACCAGTGATAGGAAGAAAGACCAAACTTCCAGCTCCAAGAGGAGCTTTTGACCCGGAGAATAGCTCTTCCTCTGATACTGGGCCAGCCTGCAGAGATTGAAGACAGCCACATCACTTAACGATGCTTGGGGAAAGTCAGGAGATACAGCTGAGCAAATACTTTCAGCAAAAAACTACACCACGCTTGCAGCTGGCAGTATATTTATAGTCAGTTTTGTTTGGGTGGCCGTAATAGCTGAGTTACTACTTTTGCTCTACTAAAGAACTCCGAACAAAATCAACACAAGGACACTTGCGGAGCAGAAAAATTTCCACTGCCACTTCTTCGTGCAGTATTTTTCTCCCTTTCTGACACTGATGACTAAGCCTTTTCACAAGTACCACAGCTACTTTACAGAGAGGAAAAGACCTAAGCGAGTATAGTCGTGCACGTAAGACTGGAATAAAAGGTACCTTATACCTGTCTGGGTCACTTACTATCAAGATATATCAAAGCGACATATCCAAGCGACATATCCCTCCTTTTCTTTCATTTGCTTTCACTCCTGCCGAAGGAGAGGGTTTTTGAGTACCCTTTCATATCATCTAATAAAATATTCACTGGTAATATATTTACGAAGTAATAATATTGTTTTCCCCGCTGTGAGATACGAGCACTGACTGTCTAGGAACAGCTAGTTAATACCTGGGCTCAGCAGCAGAGAAACAAGACATTTCTTGGGTCTTTGGGTGGCTTCTAAATGTACCTTCTTATTCCCACATATTTACCACTCCTGGAGCAGAAGTGGTAAGAAACACCCGCATGGCATTATCTTTTTTAAGAATCTCAGGAATTAGTTCTGTTTCGAAAACGAACCCTAATCAGAAAGCAACATGCAGAGGAAACACTGCTGCTTCTAAATCAGTTTGCTAACCAGAGTTTGCTCATGGTGCAGTACTGCATAGGTTAAAACCACAGTATCTCCTTGCAGGTTTGAGTATTTGACCTTATGAAAAGAAAAAGAATTTGGAATGAAGCTAGGAGCAATGGAATCACCTGGTGACGCACTCTGAACAAAGCTGCTGACCGCACTGTTCTGTTTCGGCCATTGTGATCAGTTGGCCAAAACACAGAGATTCCCTTCATATTAAAAAAAAAAAAAAAAAAGATAAAAAAAACCCAGAAGAGATACTAATTAAAAGAAATTATCATAAATTATGAAGAAATATAATTCCCTCTTATCTCCAATGGGCTTTTCCATAAAAAGATTAAAACTCCATTTGAGGATGGCTGAAATTACTACCCGGGAAAAAATCCTTGCACGCTCCCTTCCCTCCAGCAGATAGGCAATGACACAAACGTAGTCCCCTTCGGAAAGCCTTTAGGGATCCACCACTGAAAACTTTCAGCTGTTTTCCCGATTAAGTTACATGCAGCTGATGTTCTTCCTGGTGGGGAATTTTGGATTTGGCAACGAAAATTTTTTCCTTTGGAATATTGTTTGGCCAGAAAATTCCTATTAACTTTTTTAAATTCTGCCTTTTATCTTTCATTGTGCTATCTCTTGAAATGAAGATATGAGAACACATTTACACCGTCACTGAAGAAGCACAGTCTTTACAACTATTATATTCCTATATATAGGAATTCCTCTATAAATACAAATAAATTCCTATATAAATATTCCTATAATAGATTCTGCCAGAACACAAACATCTGAAAAAAACGGATATAAAATTTCAACTTCAGGATATAAAACATTTGCTTGGACCGAAGGGCTGATGGGACACTGGTTAATAAGTGGCCCAAGAAATAAAGAAGTTCCTCACACCTTCTGCCCAAACCGGATGTAATTAGCCCCTCTCAGCACGGTTTTGGCAAGCCCGGACTGCTTGCTATTGCCGCCCACTAAACGAGGAGCAAACGTCCCAGAGGCAGTCTGACTCTGAGATGCATCCCTGAATCACATCTCCTCCTCCCTGTGCGAGGCAACAGCAGTGATTTACTGCTGGCCCATAACAGGATTAAATTGTTACCTCCCCACACAAGTGCTGGCTCAGCTATTTGAACCCAGTGGGTGGGAGGGTTGAGCCCAAGTTTCACCCAGCCCATGAAGCTTCCCAGCATCTCCCAGTCCACTCACTGGCAGCAGAGGTTTAAGCAAGGAATTCAGCTGCACAGAGGAAAATGGTTCATTTCCTTCTTCCTACCTAATGTAGACAGATGAGGCTACAACCCAATTAAACTCCAAACTACCCCACGCTTATTTTCAAATTAAAGCTGTGCTTGATACACAGCCCTTGCACGTTTCAAACTGTGAGTTCTTCTCTGAGATGCTCTCAAAAAGCATCAACGGACAGCAGGAAGCTGAAAGTTAGCAAAAAGTGCATCTGCAGTACCCTGAAATTGCCAATATTGTTAAAAAAAGAGAGAAAATAATTACATTTTTCAGTCCTTGACCATCTATCAATGCCAAAATTAATAGCAGCTCTGTTCTTATTCAAGACAAACTGAGTTTAGGATAACTATCACTAATACGTATTGCAGGAAACAAAGCACTGAATTTTCCGTATTGTGTATTGAGCGATTCTGTGGTCTAGGTAAGCCTACATCATTAAAATATTTGAGTGGAGCTCAGCAATAAAAGACCTAAGATATAAGAATAAATGTTCAATGCAGCAAGAACCAATTATAAAAACAAGAATTAACATTTAAGCTAAATTTCATTAATTCAGTGTACTTATGAACCAACATCAAAAAGCAAATGCTGTGCAACTATGCAGCTATGGCAATCACGAGCACAAACAGTAGCGTTTTAAATACTAGCAGACTTCAGAAATAGGTACCTTTTTCTGAGCTGAGAAAACTCAATTTCTACCTCACACAAAAGACTCAATTAGACCTGGCACTTACTGGCCAACTTAGAGTTGGATACGCCTCCTTTCTTCTAACACTCTAGATTGTAGACAAATTGGTGATCAAAGTAAACCCAAACTCATATGTTTGCAAGTTTGTCATTTAGCCATTAATTTCTGAAGTCTGTTGCTGTGCTTGGAGCTTTCTCATAAAAACAGAGATAGGAGATGTCAAAACTAGTGTCCATTGCTTGACAGAGGGGAAGGGAGCAGGAAATCTATAGGTTTACAGGCTCAAAACTAATTGTAGCATTCTCTGTATGTCTCGCAATACTGTATGACTTGCAGCAAAACAAGGGACCATTTAATGACTCAAGTAGTTACCTCTAATCTAAGTACCTAGGTGGCTTAGAAGAGAACCTCATTTTAAGACAACAGAGATAGCTCATCTGATGTTTATAGCCAGAGATAAGGGCTAAATCTTGTTCCCTGGCTCAGTGGAGTGGATAAGAGGTGGTAGTAGCACAAAGTCTTTATCCACAGCCCAATGACAGCAACCTTTAGAGGAGCCTTGAGTTGAGTTTAAGCAGAAAATGGAACTGCCTCAAATGCAATGCCTTATAGATAAACCAACTTGTGACAACTAGGAACCTCAGTATTTTACAATCCTGGCCTTACGGTCAGGACTCTAAAACACTCAGTGAATAACACATGAATTTAATGGAACTACGTTTCATGTATACTTCCTTGGAAAGGCATATTATGAAGGACTTCAATAAATAACTTTGTCAAAGTGATTTGAAAATGTAGTGTAGTGCATTTCAGTGATAACATTTTTCTGTAATTCAGTTATTCTTTAATACCCCATTTTAATACAATCAGTAGAATAGAATCATAAAACAGGCAGAATCCCATATTAACTTAGATATCTGAAGAGAATTCCCCTAGTAATATCACCAAAAAATTGAAATATGTTAAACTCCTGTCCACCTTCCGCCACCTCTCCAATTCTCTCCCCAACAATGACAGTTCCTTTGTCCTTCTTCTTTACTTCCAGTTGTTTGTGTGTTCTAAATGAATTTAACAAAAACCAGAAGAAACATGTAACTAACAATTTCATCTATTTTACTCTAACACAGTATGAACATACGGACTTTGGAATATGTATACAGGAACAACCAAACATTTGACATTCAAACGATTTCCAATGCTTGCACAAATGTCCAGAGAGACATAATCAGTTTATTCATTTCAGCAACCTCTAGGTGTTTTCTTTTTCTTTCTCTCTCTCTCTCTCTTTTTTTTTTTTTTTTTTTAAACAACAGTAACTTTTAATTCCTTAGAGTTGGAGTCATCTGTCCTGATACCTGCCTCTTCCACCTGAGGATCCTTTCTTGTGTCACAATTCTTACCTATGCTTGACATTTCCTAGGTGAAAAATGTATCTACGGAGCACTTTGAGAAATGGAGGTGTGATGTTCGGTAATACTTAATATCCTAGATAGGCTAAAGAATATTTAGCTCTAACTTACAATAAATGTTACTATGCAGTTAAATGGTGCCAAGCCACAAAGTACATCATCCAAGTGATGGGATTAGCCCATCTTGTGACAAATATTACCACTGCAAAATCACCTATTGCAGAATCTTATCTTAAGGCCGACTTTCTTAGCATAACATCATCATACTTGCTCAGAACACAGAAACTTCTGAAATACTGAATTAAAACTCCTAAACCTATGATGAAAATTTTATACATCTCAGAATATGTCAAGATGCATGAAAAGGATTCATTCTGTTTTTGCCAAAGGGCCTACATTATAAAGGAGAAGACCTACTTTATGTAAGGCAGAAACTATATTCTATTAGCTGGAGCTGGGAAAATTTTCCTGAGAAAAATTATTTAGCTGAAAATGAATAAACAACAAGTTAATGATGTTTTCAGGAAAGACTTTCAGCCAACATGTTGCTTCAAGGAAAAGAGGCATTTCCTCAAGAAATGCAGAACATTTGATTCAGAGATTGAAGCTAAAATGTTTTCAGCCTATGATATGTGACTGTACGTCTCTCCTACACTCTGCCATTTTATTCTGTTTAGTTAGTATATTATTTAACTTCACTGGTGTGGCTTCTTTCATATGTGTAACAGTGTGACTTACTGGAGACAACTCTTTAAGGCAGGGCAGAGGGAAAGAAGAAAAATGAAATTCTCTGGTCAAGGCGAAGCAAGGTACTTGCCTGTAGCACTTCGTCAGAGACAAGAGGTAGCTAATGTGGAGAGCAGGAACAGGCAGAGGCCAACACGGAGAGGAGAGCAGAATATTTCTCCTGAGCTGGCGGAAAGGACTGAGTTTCCCTAAGCAGCTTGCAGGTAATGGGCTCGTCACACTTCTCCGCATGCACCCATACAGATGGCCACCACTGCTCCACGTTCCTGGGACCACAGGTGGCAACAGAGGCTCTCTGTGTCACCTTCTTTTCCATCTTCATCCTCCACAGCAAAGTTAGGTTCCCTACGGAGCTAGAGTTCACCTAGGCCTGTTGAAGCCATAGGCTTCTGCCATAAGAGTAGAGTTTCTCCCATAATAGCAGGCAAAGTGAGACATGCTGAAAGAAGGGGGAAAAGCAAACAAATCCAAAGACCACCTGTGCGATCTGTTCCTCAGCACTATGCCTGCACAATCTGCAAAATGCACCAGACCAAGGGCTGGTTATATAGACCTGATGTATATACATATATTTTTAATCAAAATGATGGGAATACCCAGAAGCAAAAGAAGAGGCAGATTGTGCACTTGAAATACATACTTGTGCAAAATATGACATATCTATTTTAAAAGTATGTTTGCAAATCTGAAGAAAACTTATCCTGGAAGATGAAAGGTACAGGCACTCTATCTGGGCAGAGATGAACAACGTACATTGCCAGTCAAGATGGAAACATATAGCAAGGGCTCCAGTAGCTCACATCCCCTAATCAGTTATCTGATGATCCACCTTTGCCCCACCATCACAGTTGCAAAAAGCAGTTCTGCAGCTTTCCTCCAGTCCTGGACTTTGCATGGAAAAGCAATTATTTAAATCAATTATTTAGCAACTACTTTCAGGAACTTTAAAATATAGCAGCTAACTATATTCTCTGTTTATTTCATGATTGCTTTTTTTTTTTTAAAATCAGCATCTCAGATGCACAGATTTGTGTTTAAGCAAACAGTTGTAAGAAATGTCAATATAAATAGGAGACAATGAAATACAGCTTTTCACTTCATTAATTTCTGTATCTTAGGTGACTGCAGGTGCACCTTAATGAATTACATGACTAGTAAACTACAATTAAATGCAGCTGCATATGTTTACAAAACTGCAGAACCAAATTACAGGTATCAGTAGCGCCCATAATTCATCCATAATTGACAATTTTCATATTACCGGAATAAGGAATCAAGTCATGCAGATGATTACTGCATTTGCCTTTGAGCACTAGAGACCTAGGTTCATTTCCTATGCAGCACCACAAATGAAACAAATTACATGCTTTCAGGTTAAGATAGACCTGAAAGCAAAAGCACCTCTGAATGACAGCCAAAAAAACAAATCATTCAGCTTCTATTTAACTATCAATAAAAATTTGTGAATGATTGACAGATGACAAGAATCATCATGTCTCAGTTGCAGAACCAGTTCTGACCCAAGTGATCCAGTGTAAAGCTTTCCTGGCTTCAATGACATAATGGAGAGCAGAATTTGTGCTAAAATTTTGTTTTCTTCTGCCTTGCCTTTTATATGGGAGATCAAAATAACCCCTTTTTGGCAGGGCCATTTCTGTTCCTGTAACTCCTCTCTACATTAAGGTTAATTTAATTTTCACACAAAAGTCTTTTTAGGACCTCATCAAGGCGGGGTATTCAAAACTGGACTGGACAAGCTCCTGAGAAGCCTGCTCTGCTTGCCCTGCTTTGGGCAAGAGGCCAGACTAGATGGTACCCACAGGTCCCTTCCAGCTGACAGGAGCCCATGGTTCGATCCCCTGGCTCACTCATTCTGACTGGTCACCACCTCCTCACCCCCATAGCAATATATTACGCAGGGTGTATGTTGTCCAAGCAGCAGCGCATCTGCTATGGGGATGAGGGAACTGGATTCCAGTATCTATCCCTTGAGCTGTATGAACTCTTCACTGCAGAGTTACTGGGGAGAAACTCTCTTTGCATGCACGCTGGCAGTTGAGCGTTCAATACAGAAAATTTCTCCTGTAGACAAATTCAGACACAACCTCTTACAAGCTTCCACAGACACCCTCACCACGCTGCATATCTCTCCTGGACAGAGAACAAGACAAGCAAAGAAACCAAGGAGCCTCTCCTAAGGTAGTACTGTCAATGACAGCATTAAGAAAGTGCTCAGAAACTCAAGATCTTCCTAGAAAGGCTCCCAAAAATCACGGACCAGGAGGCTGACTTGACTTTACAGGAATGTGTGTTTCTAGAGCTCCAAGGCGTTGCAAAAATACCACAAAGCTCCCTCTTCCTGAACTGGGTGCAGCAGGGCAGAGAATCAGCAAGCTACAAGTTAACTGCATTGAAGACCTTACAGGAAAATAACCAATAAACAAGGAACTCTGTTAAATGAATAAATCTGCTCTCCCTCAGCTTAGCTTAATCCTACCACACGCATGCATAAAACAAACCTTCCTGTCAAACACCTGATAAAGAAATAAGCTTTGGTAAAGAGACACCACTGATTCAGAAGTAAAACCAAACCCAATTGCTTTTGGTTTTTAATAATGTACATCCATTGTACTCCATACTTCTGATTTGTAAAAAAAAATATAAATTGCAGCAGTCTGTTGCTGTTTCCATTTCACTTTATAATGAATGATAGCTGGTTCACACTTTTAAGAGCAAAAATAATATTTACTGGAAATTAAGAAGGAAAAAGAATTAATTTCAAATGTTTCTCAACAGTGGATCAGCAGATCTTACCTGCTTATTATATTAAGCAGATGTACTCAGATCCTCTGAAGTATTCCAGAACCAAAAATCTACAGATTCTGGTGAGAAGCAGGTGACTAAAATAGAGTAGAGGTTTTTGTAAAGATCTGAGGTCTTCAGATCTTACTTCTCCCAGTGCTTTTCAGGGACATCTTTCAGTGTGTCGGGTCAAGGGCAATGTTGCTTCCTACTCCATAGAGCGATGACTGTGTTCCCCAAAGCAGTACCACAGTGGTGCCTTGGGTAGGGGCTGTGATGCACTGGTAGAGCCTTGTGGATGAGCAGTGTGATATGCCACCTGCTTAGCTTCATACACAGACACTTCTCTCTAGATATAGCCTAAGGCCACACTCAGTAGCAAATCTGCTGCCTGCCCACCCTCCTGATGGCATGTGCTTGGGCCATCTCTGCAGTGGTCTAGCGGATAATCAAGTTGGAGAACTTAGAGTATCCCCTGTGCTTGGCATCCTCTGTGCATTATGGTAGCTGGAAGATGAGCCCAGTGATGAGCCAGTCTTTTTATGCCCTCTACCCAGTGGTGTTATGGGACTCTGAAGAATGAAGCAGAAAACTTGGAGATTGAGCTCAGAAGCAGTACAGCAACAGAAGACGTTATTCCCCGTGAGTGCCCAGAAGAACCAGCCAGTTCACATACTGTGCAGTCACTGCAACCAATACAGCTATTCTGGGTGCATTACTAACCATTGATGCAAGCCTTCGTAAAGCTGGGGTCCAAAAGCTCAGAGGCATGAAAGAAAGGAAGAAGGTTTAAGGAAAGAATAGAATAGAGAAAAATCAAGATAAGGGAGGGTAATATCTGAGATACCAGTAAGCCAATGCACTTAAGGTAAGTTTACCAGGGCTTTAAGTAATAACTCATCTTTCAGGAAAGAGTTGACTTCACAAAAAACACCTGTTCATTTTATGACTCTTCTAGTACTTCTCTGACCAGCTGGAAAACTTTAGTTGGCTGCACTGGGAATGGAAACGGTACCCAGAAAACCGCTGCTGTAACTACCTTCTGCAAAATTATTCTGGGTGAGTTGTAGCAATGCTAAACTTCTAAAGACAGAGATAAAAAAAATTCTTGAGATCGTCTATTTGCAAGTCTCTTTGCTGGGTTTAAAATCTAATTTACAAGGATGATTTTATTTAAAGGAAATGGAAGGACAATTTTGCAAATTTATATTTGACAAGTAGGTGTTTGTATCACTTAAATTTTGTAAAATGCCATAGTTTTATTTTTGGTTGTTTTATGTGTTCTATTACTCAAAGAAGTCATGGCCACTTCTCTGCATAATCAAGTGGATATCTCTTCTGTTTTGTAGGTGGGTAGTTTAAGATCATGAAATGCCAGTTCCCAAAAAGGTGCTCAGCACCTTTAGCTCTGTCATTATTTGTTAGAATTTGAGAATATGAGGAATGACTTGACAGAATTATGTGCTGAGAAATCCATCATTCTCACCAAGAGATACCTCAAGACCTTTCATACTGTTAAATGCAATTGTGCTCATTTAGTGTCCGAGAGTGCTCCATTGATTCTGAAAGTAAAAAAGGACATTACAATGTTCCCAGCAGCAGCAAAAACTGTTTGTCAGTTTTAAGCAAATTTTTTATGCTTGCAGAGAGAGGAAAAGAGTATTTTTCCAGTCAAAGACATCTCAAACTTGCACCACATCACTGCACAGACATGTCATGTAACATAGCACGCCATCAGCCTACTCTTCTTGAATACTCATGGCTGAGAAACTGCCCTTGGTGTGGTCAAGGTATGTAAGGGCCTTAGTAGTGCTCAAAAGCTGCTCATGATCAGGGACTTGCTAATAGCAATGCTGTTGAAAGCTTAACTGCTGTCTTCTGGGAAATCTGAGAGCACTTATTAAGCACATTTTGAAAATTAGAAGAAAAAGATGACAGGCAGGCAGGTTGAAGCCCACCATGATCCCCAAATGCCACTATCTTTAAGACAACATAACCTTGAGAGACATTGTCCTTCTTGCAGAGTCATTTCCCTAGAGGAAATACAGTCCAAATAAGAGTCCACTACATATCTAGCATAGGGTTCCTCCGAGTTTGGACTTTGTGTCCCCCAGATTTCTCCATGGATGGGTCAGGTTTGCTAGTGACTCCCAAGGAGTTAGAGGAGGCTGGTCTATCTCTAGCAGAGACAACAAAGGAGGAGTTTTGTGTGGACACTGCCCCAGAAGATCCACACCAGCACTTCATGACTCGATGAAGACACGATTGAAAGCTATTGTGAGCCTCTATTCACACAATCCTCCCACACCTCTGCCACAAGAAGAAAGAAAGAGTCGTAACGCAACCCAGCCTTAGCAGGAGCTACTTATATCCTGTAGTAGGAGGCTTTACCAGCTTCGCTTAGTTTCTAAGTGATATAACACAAATCTGTCACCACAGATGGTATAGCTGATAGCATCTGTGGCTGAAGTGCCGAGAAAGGAAGCCATACTTCTTACCGCTGTGTATAAAAAGAAAATTCTCCTGCAGTAATATTTCACCATTGACAGCCTAGCATCTTGGTTAAAAAAAAGAAATGCTCATGTATCCTAATATTCTACCTTCTTAAATAATAAAATCAATCTCTACATTTGTAGCCCGTCTAGTCAATATTTCCCCTATAAAGCTAACTGCTATTCCATTTCTACCTCTAGAATAATGTTTAATGGGAGAATAATCAACACATTATATAGTTGCTGATTTTCTTTATGTTACAAAGACTCCTCTATCTTCATTAACTAAAAAAGCAGCAGCTTGCAAGGCTATTTTTCAACTCTGACTTTATAGCGCACACTAGTTCTGCTTTTGCTATTATTTTGTAAAGCTTTAACTGATCGGCATGCACAGATGCATGTGGAATTTACTTCTTAGATTTCTCCTCCATATCTAAAATCATATCTATGTAATTTACTGCACATCCATGACTACATTACCTGCCTGCTAATATATTTCTCTGAGATTTATTTCAACCTACCAACATATCTGGTAACATATGTGCATACCTCAGCAGCCTCAAATGGTCATTTTTAGGAAGGAAACAAGCCCCTAAAGTTATCAGAACATGTTTTTTCATTTTCCCTAAATGTGGAATGCCTCTTGACAAATTAATCTTATCTGAGCCACAGGATTGCCTGGGCATAGCTCTTGGCCAGTAAAAGCTTTTCTAGAAGTACAAATGTCTGAGTGTAAAAGTCCATTATCTCACATCCCTTCAAAGATACAAGCAAGAGCTCTCTCTCAGAAAAGACTACACAAGCATAAAGTCAGCGTGACCTGAAAATCTAGCCCAGCTAGTCAAATTTCCTTACTAGATACTCCATATGCATGAGTTCACAAGATAAATGTCATGGCTTCTTTTGCATTCTAATAGACACTTGAAAATTAGGATCAGTTTTAATTGCTTAGTAAATGACAAAATTTCACTTATGCGTTACCTAAATCTGGGCATGGGATACAAATATAACAAAACATATGTAGACAGCAGACCTTGCAGTTGCATTGTGATGGAGATTAAACAAACATGCCTTGAGAAAAACACGAGGCTGTAATCTGCTCATATACTTCCCATAGCCAGAAATGCAATTTGACAGGAGCATGTGTTAGGCTTACCACATTTAATAGGCATTTTGAAGTCTGGAGAATATTAACACATACAAAGGCCTGCTTTTTTTTCTTTAAGTCTCAAAAATTTAAGTAGAACTCTCAAAAAATTAATTTTTCACATCCAGCCTGGTGTCCTAGTGTCATTAATTTGTGTTAATAGCTAGGATGCTCTGATTTTAAGAGAGAGCTAATATCTGGAGCGCTAAATGTTGATTGTGATAACAAGATGACATGGTATGCTGAGAAAACGGTTTTAGCCACGTTGTTTAGAGTACCTCTTGTTAACTGAACAACTGACAGAGACGCACTTGCCATCTTAACTCAAATAGTACTACCTTTCAAGCAGCAGTATACTTCAAATCTGAACAGGTAGCTTTAAGAGAAAAAGGAAAATTTATCTATAAAAAAGAAACAAGTTATGCATAGTAGTATGAAAGATCAAGGTAGACATGATGACCTTTCCTCTTTTGGCCTCCCAACAGGGCTAATTATGCCCTGTTCTTCTTGCTGCAGCGTTCCCTGGGTCTTGATCTGACACACAACAATTTCTTGATCATCTGGATAGCTACATCCTGGGAGTTAAAATCAGGGAACACATTTCCTGGAATATGGTGGGGCACAAGATCTCGATGGGATGGAAAAAGTTTTGATTGCAAAGATTTACACCAGAAAAGTTGCTAGAAGGTCTCCAAAGATTTACTTGCACAAACCACCATCATACAAGAGCAACTGAGAAGAATGCTTAAGTTGCAAGTCAAATCCTCAGAGTCAAGTCCTCCCTTCGTATCATTCTTTGTTCAAAATTCTAACTCAGTGAAAAATGAAACAATAAACTTGCTGAATTCTACACAAAAGAATACTTCATTCACCTTCCTACTTACATGAGCAAAAAAGATGGGTGTCCTGAGGGAAATATAAGTACTGAACCTGCCTCAGGGAAAGAAGCAAGCTCAGGAGATGCATGGAGAAGATGTCACCATGTCTAAAATCTGCATGGGGTGGACAAAAAGGATAAATGGATGTGTTTTAGGACCTAGACATAATAAAAAATAATAACATCAATCATTTCATTGCTACTGTAAAAAGTATTTCTCTTCACTCTGTGGGGAAACCAATCTTGACTGAAATGTGTTGCCCATGAAAGCTCTGTGCTATCTCACCAAAGCCTGGCAATGGACCACAGCATTAACCCCACATGCTGGTTCCTACACCAAGCTTTTATGGCAGTTAAAGGCATTCCTACACCAGCTTTCTATGACAACTGAACGGCTCTGTAAGCCATTCATATTAGCCCAAGAAATCATATCAAACCATAGAAAATATAGGGTTTTTTTTTAAACTAAAATTTTGTAAATTGGGCTAACAGTGTAGAGAACCTTCTGTAATTTTTGACTTGTTAGCCAAAGGACCTGAACAGCTAGTGATGAATTGTACCAAGTCACTCTAGCTTCCTTCCATTAAGCATGTATGTGGATGCATTAAACTGAGATTAATTGAGAAGTATCTGAATTTTCACAAGTAAATACAATGGTCCAAATTCTGAAATAAAAATAAAATTATTGTTTATTTTTTATCCCTGTAAAGTGATCTCATTTGCAGCAGAAAGTCAGGGCTATTTGTTTTTCAAGATAGTTCTTTGGAATTAATTACTCTAGTGTTAGACTATGTGACAAAACAGGCAGTGCAGAACTGCGGGTAAGAAAAAGATTTGTCTCACAATTTTAAGATTCAAATTATTCTCAGAACATGACTGACAGTACACTGTTTCATCACTATTACAGCTGAGGTATTAAAAAAAATTGGCTTTCATTCCTAATCGTATTTATTTCATAAAAAATAAACGTCTCAATTTCTTTTTAATGGCAGAAGACAGACAATCATATCACTATTTTAATTGTTCACACCTGATAAATATAATGAAAGTTTTATAGATTCATCTAGTTTAGAAGTCAATTAAAAGTTTCTTCTATTTCAAGGCACTGCATCAAACACGACCGATGCTCTTCAGCACCAGAAATCCAGCCCACCTGAGGTACTGCTGCTATGTCTAGTGAGCTTGTGCACTGTTCTGGTGATGGTCAGGACTGGCAGAAAGTTAAACTCCCCGCTGTAACGTTAATTATTAAGCTGTTTCCCAAGATGTCAGAGCTATGATAGCATTTGCAAAATGGCTGTCAATGCTTTGACTGAAAAATACTATTTAGCTTTATTAACTGCTCTCTCCACTTTGATTTGTTGTAGAAAGGCAATGTTTTATAGCGTACTATAGGCCTGCTGCCTGTTGAGCCCTCTTTTTTATGTTGAGTTTTGCAAAGAAAAGGAAAAGATAAGGCCTGGGTATTGTGGCTCAGGGTGCAGTAATAAATCAGGTTAAATGAGAAAGCTGGCTTGCAACATCCCCATCCTCTAGCAAATTCTTCCCACCTTCCGTCACAGTTTGCTGCTGTCTTGGTTCTGCAGATAAAACTCTTTATTGAGCCATAATATAGACGGGATCGCTAAAAGCGATGTGCATGGTGGAGAGGAGGAGAGTTGCCGAGAAGCAGAGGGGTGAGCAGCTACAGAAGGCAAGACTCCGCAGCAGCGCCAGGCAGCCGAGATGTGCTAAAAATCAGCCAGCCTGTGCTTTAGCATCTGAGCATTTGATGATCCTCACAAGAAAGAAGTGATTTTAAAATTAGATATAACCTGCAAAAAACTTTCAGAGGCATCCTTAAAAATGACGAAGTAGTGCTCTTGGGGGACACAGTCCTGCTGAAACCAATTCGGTAACATCTTTTGCATGCCACGTGACTGAGTTTTCAGGTGAAGCGGAAAAGTAACATAGTCTCATACATCAGCTTGAAAAAGCCATGTGTGAAAACCTGCCAGCCAAGCTGCCAGTGTGCAGTATTTCAAGAAACACATCGCTGGGATAGGTGAGCTAAGCTGTCAGAGTTTGCATATTGCTGCGTCCTTCAGAAAGGAGCAGGCTCCGCTCTACCCTGCTAGTCTTTATGAGGCAGCCTTTATAAGTCTTCATAAGGAACTGGGCACACGGCAGCACATCCGACAGACAGCGATAACCCTGCATTTCAAAACGCATCAGGAAAAAAGACTTTCCAAAAGAACGTAAGACTTCAAAAAAGAGGCCTCATTTAAGGGCCTGGAACAATAGAAAACGATAAAGACAAAGTGATTTCTTACAAAATCCTTAGTCTTGAAGTTTTTATTGGAAACCATGGATGTCACATTAAAATGAAAATAGAAAATTAAGTAAAGAATAATTGAATTGCTTCCCTGAGTATTGTACCACTGACTACAACATTTTATAGTCTCCATCAAAAAACAGAAAAGTCTCTTTTTTGGAAGAACTACATGTGGAGGCATCACTGATTATCAGTGAAATGAGGAAATGAGTCCAACACGAGGCTATCTAGAATCCAATATCCACAGAATACTTTCCTCCCATTCCTTTTTTTTTTTTTTTTCTTTCCTTTTTTTTGAAAATGAAGGAGCAAAACAAAGCATGAAGCTATGGAGCTACCTATCCCTCACCTTCAGGCTGCGGCTCAGAAAAGCAGAACAAAGTTTGTGTTAGGAGCTGTCAGGGTGGATGTGGGATGATTGATCAAGTCCACATTGTAATGTCTCAGAGGCTCAGGAAGGGGACGTCAAAAGACGGTATGAATTTATTTTTAACTGTATATGGTTTTTTTTCCCTCCTAGGACAGAGAAAAGGTAGGGATGTGAGGGGAGAAAAGGACATCTTTGGTCGAACCCTATATATTTGTGCTTGTGTCTGATCCTTCCCCTCTCTCTTCTAGGATAAAAAAATATATATACATAAAAATATATATTTATATATTAATATGCTTCCTAAAATGTTCTTTTTAAAAAATAGGTGAAGTTACAAGACTTATTTGAAGCAGTTGCCATGGAGAAGCTCTTCAACTGAAGAATAATTACTAGGGCAAAATCACATACAATATGGAGATTGATCCTTCAGTTTTTACCCAGGCAAAACTCCCACTAAAGTGAACTTGTTATCACATATTTTTAGCAATCCAGGCAAAGAAAAAGAACTCATACTTCACTCCCACTAAAAGAAAAAAAATAATGTTTGTGTAACACTGCAAAAAGGCTATTTCAGCGAAGGTCTCCCTTTTTTATTTAGACTCTGCAATCCACCTTGTAGCACAGGTGGGATGTTCACACTCATAGGATCAAAGAAGTTAATTAATGTGAAGCAATATTTTTAAATGCATAGTATTCTCTTTCCCATATTGACTATTATAAATATTGCAGAATGCGTGCTTAAAACAAAATGAGGTCACTTTTTTATTTAATCAAAAATAATAATTGTATATAAAGAGAAACGCTTTTAGACAGGTCTCAACTGGCTATTGACATAGACTGACAGAAAGAAGCAACATTTCTTTGTCCTGAACAGAATAGCAATTCCAAAACTAGAGTTTTGTATCTTTGAAGAATAGCGGTTACACAAATAAGACTTCTAATACTTTTAGCTGCAGCTTGCAGAGAAACTCCCGCGAATTAATTCCCCCCTCATCCGCACTGGTTGCTCTACCCTTTCACTTACACAGCGTTGGAGCGAGGCTCTGAATCTAGGAGTATGTTCCCCCCAGCCCTGCGGGGAATACTTGCTGAGCATGCTGCTTCTGTATTTCTCTAAAGCCTCCCATGTTCAATCACATGCTACACCATCTCTCTGAAAGTGCGTTGCACTTCATGCCTTTCCTGGTACCCGAAGAGACAAACTCCTCGTAGCTTTGCCCGTTACGTTATTCTGCAGAATAACAGGAGAATAGCTACCGCAGAGCTGGCCAAAGCACGGCCCCTGGACAACGTGATTCCACAGGACTCTGCAACTCGGCCTTCCCGACCTGACCGCAGAGCCGGGATGCAGCTCCACGAGGCTACGGAAAAGCCAGGGGACACGATGGCCCCTTGCAGACCACTTGGCATGACGTGGCCCAGCATCAGCTCCAGCTCTCTGATTCAGGTGAACATGCCCGCCAAAACTTGCTCCCTTTTAGCTAAAGGGCATCATGGTGGAAGCAGTATAAACTCAAAAGTCATTCTCATCCTGGAAAACATGGAGTATTTATGCTGGCACAATTATAGCTGTATAATTATACTGGCTTAATTAAGCCAGTAAATTTCCCCATGTGGAAAAGCTCTTAAGCCCCTTGACTCCAACTGCTGCCAAGTATCCATGGCTCTCAATGGCCTGTTCCCAGAGCAGCGATTACCATGCATGAAACTTCGCTGGAAAATAAGAACAATACTCATGAGAGCTGGTGATCTTAAAATCATTCAAATGGATCTTTCTGCCATGTTTTCTTCTATTAAACAGACTACATTAGGTTGGGCTTGCAGTACATTTCCTATGACCACAATACACCAAGTGGCCCTATTTCTCTTTTCCAATATAGATGTCCCAGGAATAATGAAGTCATCACAAATTGGGATCAGGTTTAAGTGACCAATAGTCCTTGTCCTGCAATCCTGTCCTAACAGGAGTCTGGGGTACACAGGCTCTCAGCAGCAATATAAAACTTAACACCGAGAAACTGCACGGCTGATGGATCTCACTAAGGGATTACCTTAAAAAAGCTACGCCCTGATCTGGCAGCCGTGTAACCCATTTGCCTGGGACTCTTGGTGTTTTTCCCCATGTTGCATACGGCAGCTGCTTTCCCACAGTCTGAGGCAGATTAAAATTATTAGTGTCATACTGCAGGCAATCTTAAATAAGCAAAAAACCACCTAACTCAATAACAAGAACACGATTTTTCCCTTGAAGTACCCAATTTAAAGCATCAGTTACTACTTAGTACACAACAGCAAACGGCCAGCACATTAGGAAATTTAATTAATTAAGCCAAAGGCAATGATACTTATTTTAAAACCCTCAGTACTGCTGGATTAGCAGACCAGCTCAGTGAAGCGGTAAATGTATAGTACCAACAGAGGCACTGAGCCCATTCATCTGGCTACACAAGTAGACTGCCGGCTGGGGTGATCCTGTCCTCAGCTAAGGAGCAAGAGTCCTGTAAGGTATCTCCTGTGTCCTTCTCACAACCAGAGTTCTAGACAAAACAGTTGCCCTGTGCATCAAACTGAGCAATGTGATAAATAACCATCATTGGCTTGAGCTAGGCAAGGCAAAGTAGGGGTACAGATGTATGTTTTATCATTACAAATGAAGGAGTTGCATCCCACCGACAGCAATCAAAATTTGGTAAATCGGACTGATTTATACAATGCTAGAGCATAAAAGGCACAGCTGTTGTCAGAGATGAGTATTCAGCAATAGCCAGAACGTCAGTAGGACACAACTAGAGCTGCAGTGAGCTGGTCAGATTAAAGAATATTAGCAGTAGGATGGTATTAGAGCTGAAAACTAATAGACAACAAGAGACAAAAATAAAATACAGGCCTAATGAGCTTCATAAAGAAATAAAGAATAATAAAGAAATACAGAACAGAAAATAATAGAGAATAAAGAAAATCAAGACATAGTAAGGACCAGCTAACAGTATTATTCACTATTATAATTATAAAAAGTAATGTTTGCAAAGATGCTGAGGAAGCCTTTCCAGCTTCAGTACGCAAACAGAGGTGGAAAAGTCTGGGCAGGAGAGATGCTGAGGAGGTTGACTTAACTGATAGCCACACGGGCACTTTGCTGGCAATTCCACATTTTTGCTTAAAAAAAAAAAAAAAAAAAAAAAAGGAAAAGAAAAATTTGAGGAAACAAACCAGAAAAATCCCACCACGATATTTACAAATTCCATCTACTAAGAGGAGGAAGGGTCCAGATGGTGCCAACTTCATTTAGAGATAGAAGGGAAAAAGCAAGAAGCAACCAAAGCAGATGGCTGAGTTGGAAGGAAAGTGCCTAGTTTGACTGAAAACAAACTGGTGGAAGCAGCAGCAGAAGACAAAGGGGCAGTGAACTGCAGCACGTCCCCCCCAGCCCGCCCACATGCTGTCACATCTGGCTACCCAAAGGCTGATGAGGAGCCGCTGGGGATCAGCCAGCAAAATACCTCGGGTGGCTACACTTCAGCATTAAAAAGGGCTCTTTTCTGTGCTGTTTCCACCACGGCATAGTGCAAGAGCTGCTCTGATGAAAACTGAAAGAAGCCACCATGAACAGAAATAACAGCAGCCACACACCCGTTTCCTCTAGTTTGGCTAAAATGGGATAAACCCTTTTTGTCAGCCTTCACCCTGAAAAGAAACTATAGTGTCAGAATAAGATGGGAGGAGGAGGGTGAGGGAAGGAGAGTGGTAATAACTGGGAGAGCAACTACCAGGAGGGAAGGGAAGAGCTCATGCAGGTGCAACGTGAGGGTTTGAACATAAGAGGACAGCAAGTGACGGGAACACTGGAAAGGAAAGGGACAAGGTGATAAGGAAAGGAGAAATAGCTGCGAGGTGCCAAGAGGAGGAGGAAGTGAAACAAACTTTTTTGTAGAGTAAGCGAAACAAAAAAGGCAAAGGACAGATTAGAGGAAAAGCAGGAGGGAAGGACAGAGCCCAGCAGCACTCGCCGCCGCCGTGGGGTGCAGCTCCTCGGGTGCTGCCGGAGGAGGGACGGTCATCAGATCTGTGGGGCAGTTTTGCACGGGAGGTGCTCGGCAGCGGCAGGGCGGGCTCGGAAGGTGCAGAGGAGCTTGCGATGCTCTCGGGAGCACTCCATGTAGATCTCGGGTAAAAGGCTGATGCAGGAAATAGGCAGAGAGCAGTAAACTACAACTTTTTGGAAAAGACAGTAGTAAATACTGTCATTGGCATAACTGACAGTGCCAGAGACACGACATTACAATGCCAGCAAGATGACATTCAGGAAAGCGTTTTTCTATTTATAGCATAGCTTTTCAATGAGTAACCACAACGAAAATGAAGTACATACATGCATTTACTGTTGTGGAAATAAGATTATCGAGAAATATGCATGGAAATGAACTGATAAGCTATACACAATTAAAGATTTCCTGATTTGCATTCTCCCATGATTTTTTGCTGACAAGTCCATAAAACCAATAGACAGAAACACACTTAAATATAGCCGACAAATTCCCAGAAGCCCAAATAGCACATTTCTCAGAGCTGATATCTAGCTAATAGAGACAGAAAGAAAAGCAATTAAATAAATAATAATAAAAAAGACTAATTCCTCAAATGACATGTTTCTGACTTAAAGAGAGCATCTCTCACTCCACTGTCCTGTAACAGCTCCTTCATGCCAACATTACTCTTGTTCTCTAAAGGAAAACGAGTCACAGATTTTTCAAGATCAGTCCTTGCCTGTTATCCCATATGGAAAGCTTAGCTTCAGCTTTTGCTGAACAAAGCTGCCTCCTCCCCAACATGACTTTTTGATTCTCCTCCCCGCACACGACTATTTTTGACAATGCTTTATCAAGAATTTCTTCTTCCAAAGAGCGCTTGCTGGTGCTCCTGCATATTAGCATCAGAGCACAGAACAATCTCGACTAATTTGCGATGACCAGCTGTTTTTCGGGGAAGCTCAGGAACTCAGGGCTTGGCAGCGTGCTACCACCCCACTTTAACATTAGCCGTGCAGAAACACTACTGCTGCACTTGCTCTGTCTAATGCACATAGCAGCATAACATAAGTTTGGGGCTTATGCACCCCGAGGGACTTTAACACTGTAAGTAACTAACTGCAAGGACCTTTTGACGTTATTTGAAGCAGAAATGTGTTTCAGACATCTGCGCAGGCTCTACAAAAGCAATGGGTGAGCGACGGCACAACTCCAGCTGATGGACACACGAAGGTAACTTCCCATGACTGCTTCCAACTCACAGCCCCTTTCTGCTGTGAAGGACGGCATCACCCACACTAGCACTTAACGTATTTGTCTCAGATCCTGCCTGGAAACATAGGTAAAGACCCTCTGTTAGTAGCTAAAAGAATATTACTTTGCTCCTAAGCACAGTGGTCATTTTGTGTGGAAATGCTGAGACAGAGAGAACTAGGTATCGGCGTACTTTATAATGTGTGTTCCAGGAAGGACAAAATACCACGGGAAACAGGTGCTTAAAGGTTCACATTTAGGCCAGCCATTTCCATCATCACTATAGACATCTTATGCTCTAATTACAGGGCAGAGAGAAGAAAAGGTTGTTAAATGCTGGTTTTACTGTTCTGCCAGATAACACAATACAAAAAAAAAAAAAAAAAAAAAAAAAAAAAAAAAAAATCCAGATGTCAATCTTTGCACTTGCTCTGTCTTATTTCAGTATAGTGAATTACTAAGAAAGGCATAAGTAATTAAGTGCTTAGTAAGTACTAAAGAGAATTTGAATCCTAGTGACTACAACTGAAACACTCAACAGTGCCCTAAAATCAATGAAAGCATGTGAACAAATTGAAAGAGACACTGAACTATGTGCTTCAAAACTCCCCCCTCCCCTCATCCTTTCTAATTTGAGTTTAAAAGGCTGGTTTGTTAATTAGTTGTATATCCATGCTTTTGAAAATCAAATCTGACCATGCCCTTGGCTTTCTCCCAAGCTTGGAATTTTTAGATTTTTTAAAATAGTCAATATAGGGAATTGTGTAAGCTTTGTTTACCTTGTCAACACTGAATAACTAGCCCAGACATATCTTCCTGTTTGGGTATCATTTGGTATAATGGGGGCTACTAGGAGCAGCCAAAGAAATGTTGCACTCTGCAGCGTTTGATATTTCTCAGATTGCATTAGGATCTGCCAATAGCAGCAGCATCCATAGTAGTTGAAGCAGTATTTTTTTTCCAAAGGGTTTATCAAATATTTAAACATTAATATTACCAATATATATTTCACCAAGACAATTAAAATTAGCCTTTTTCTGAAACTCCCTTTCCTCCACCCCCCTCCCCACAATATTTTAATAATTTATGCAGGGAGTCATGAGGTTAGAGTCTTAATTCTGAATAGTCTTTCAAAGCACAGTGTAATAGCCTACAGCACTCTGATTAGAATTAGGCATATATATAAACTCAATTAAATACATGCTCTCCAAACATCAATCTGGTGCCACAAAAATGCACACATGAAACTAAGCTGGGTAACAAAATATTTTATAACTTTTTTTTTCATGGAAAATCAGATCCTAGAATTTACATGTATGGAAATTTTCAGTAATATTTTTTCCACACTTTATTAGATTCTGTTGAACCATGTTGTACTAGATGTTAAGGAGAGGTCTTTAGCTTCCACTAGATAGAGCAAGGTATGACTTCAGCTACTAGCTCGTGAAAACAAATCCTAACCCATCCTGTTAATGTGACATGACTGAACTAATGGAAGATGCAAAAACCACATGACATTCTTCTAGTTAAGCAAAATAAAACAAATTAATTACTTAATAAATACCTAATGATTACATGAAACTCAAATGAAACTAGAGAAAGGCTTTCCAGAGGCCTGTTGTGTCTGAGGGTCTCTGACAGGGGAATTTAAAGGAACGGGGCCAAAACAACCACCATCTCCCACACCCCGGAGCCCTGAAGAGCCCACGGAGAGCTGATGCTCACAGCGCCAGGCACAGCTCGTGGCATGCTTGGAAGCCCTGAAGAGCCTCTGAAAAAAGGTATGAGAAAACTTGAGGTCTGTCACAATGAGAGGATCCTAAGACTACACAGGTGATTTCTGGTCCTTCTCTCTCACACTGCTCTGCAAATAATTTGGGACTCTCCCCAAAGCATGAATATCTGTTAATTCTCTCTCTCTCTCTCTCTTTTTTTTTTTTTTTTTTAATCAGGAAGGTAACGAGAATCCCAAGAAGTCTCATGACTTGTGAAACAACCACACTACAGACTCAAAGACAGGAGTCTCTAGTCCTTGCTCCTACAGAGTTTGATGCCAAAAGGCAAGAGGGTTCTTGGCTTCTCTGGACCTACAGATACCTCCCAAAATTAAGGGGAAAGTAGCGAAAAACTTTCAATAGAAGGAAGTGGGCTTCTTGCATCTTCAAGAGAAAACACTCCTTGCATTTTGAAGAGGACAAAAAAAAAAAAAAAAAAAAAAAAAGGAAAGAAAAACAAACTTTTTAAATGGAAAAGCTGAGATCTAAAGGCCACCATACAGTTGCTAAGCATCAGGAAGTCTGAGGTCATATGTTTCAAAAACCAAAGCTGTAAGTGCTGCGTAAATTAAATATATGACCAGATTCTTGCCATTATCAAAAGCTGCTTATTAAATTAAATAAACAAAAGCTGATTAATGGAACACTTGGTGTTAAATGGTTAGCCTCCTGCTTGCTCCACAATGTTCATTCTACAACAATAGATGAAAAATCATCATGCTTAAGCATGCCTAAGTCTGGGCTGTACAGATTTTTAATATATTACTGCAGCAAGCCAGGCTGAATAAAGAATTACTGACATGAAAGAATGACACAGCATATACTAGTGAAAAACTTGAAGCACTATCGCAATTAACATGAGGTCTATTCAACTCTCAGAGAGGAAATAATGAAATTTGTTAAAAGTTTTCCTTTGCAGACAAGCTGAAATAGGATTCAACGGTCCTACTGCCTAGGGGAGAATTTTGCAGTGGTTATAAGGAAGAAGAAATCCTGAGCCCAAGCCAACGAGTGCCTGCAGACACCGAGGTTGCTCTCGGCCCCTCGAGGGTACAGCTCAGGTTGTACCCTCTGGTTGTACCCAGCTAGATCTGCTCCTGGTGCAACGGGCCAGACAGAAAGATATGGTCAGGCAAATCCCAGCAGGGTCAGAAAGCCACAACAAGTCCCTTTAGCCAACAGACACTGCAAACAAATCTGATTAGCCCTGTTTTCTGTGCTAATAGCCCTAGAAAGGTTCAAAGTCCTTTGTAGACAGCCTGAATCTCAAATAACCGCCTACAATGCAGCGTGGAGACACAGCAGTCAGCGCTAATCGAACTAGCTAGACTAGAAGGGGAATACCTGCATCGGCGTGGTGCGTGCGACAAAACCGGCCATGGCTCCAGGCTCAAAATCGCATTTCAGGACTTTGCCTCTTGTGAAGAAACGAACACCACAACGAGGGCTCGGCTCACGTACGCCCGCCGCTGAACTTTCAGAGGCTGAGGCAGGCAATACAGCCCCTCCAAACTCTTCTTTTCAAGAACGTTTGCTCAAGTCTAACAAACTCAGGGAAACGTGCTTATTCCATAAATCAAACAAACCAAAGCACATGGGCACACTGCTGCTCACACTGCTCTTCCCAGGGAGCAGGTGAGAAGCAAAATACACACCAGATGTTACCCACATTGCAGAATACACACTGGAAGATGTTCAGGCACTGTGAGGACACGTGGCTTCAGAAACCTGCACAGAATAGGAAGAACAACATGGATGGCAGCCCATGCTGAATCTTCCATACTCAAAGATCAAGTCTTTGCTTGTTGGTTAGTCAAGTGAAGAGTTTCCAAGATCTTTAGCTCAAGAATAATTGTTTTAGGATGTTTAATCACAGGAAAGTTACTGAGAAGCAAGTTATAGATTTAGATTGTCTTAGATACTCCATAATAACACTTGTGAGGACATCCAGGGCACAGCAAACATGAGGCAGAATATTG
The DNA here is from genome assembly GCF_028389875.1 of Rhea pennata. Taxonomy (NCBI): domain Eukaryota; kingdom Metazoa; phylum Chordata; class Aves; order Rheiformes; family Rheidae; genus Rhea; species Rhea pennata. Next base: position 6,745,167 of record NC_084674.1, read on the forward strand.
AACTCATGCATATTGTAAAAATGACATCAGAAAATTAACTGATACAAAGGTTCCCAGATAGAACAGCAGTGGTGGGTAGAAAGAGCCCTGAGATTCTGCAAAGCAGAAGACTTCTGTTAAATAATGAGGTTGTGGTAGTTAAATGGCTAGGTTTTTAGAATGAAAGGTTATTTAAATAGTCAGGTAGTTACTTGTTGATGATTTCTGAATAAGGAAAATGCACAAGGCAGAGGCCATGTATTATTTTTCCTTTCAAAAACACTGTTTCAGAATTTGAATTGATGCTTGTCATGACTAGTAAAAAACTAGTTTCTAAATATTGGTTTTAAATCTAGTAGCCATTATTCAGTTGGTTAATACGAAAAATGCGTATCAACAGCACAACCTGATTTTCTTAGAAAGCACAATAATTAATCATGAGATATTTGACAAACTTTATAAGTTGATTACAAGCTGTAAGATTACTTTACCTGTCACCAAATGCAGTGCAGGATGAAAGGTGGTGCCTTTTAAAAGCTGTACCTTGGCACAAAGCAAGTAAAAGAAACCATTACCTAGTTAAAACTATCAATCAACTTCAGCAGGCAGAATCAAACTGCTTGTTAAAAGTTAATTTGAGTATTTTCATAGCCCCAAAGAGTGTCTTGGGCTCTGGAAGTACTCAAGTTCCTTGTTGCACACCAGTGAGGTATCCCTGAACACGGCATTGATGCAATGGCCTGATATCCTATTAGGAAATGGGCAATTATTTGATAATTTACCTAACAAAATCTTCTGCAGCACTTGAGTTTTCCAAAAAGGTTTCTGGCAGCAGAGGAGCTATATGGGAATAAGTCATGTAGACACCTCCCAATTCTCTAATGAGATGATGCCAAGACCTCCACACCGCAGGGAGCTAATGAGGAAGGCAATGGGTATACATGGTGTGAAATGTGCATCACAGCAAAAACACTAAAAGAAGGGGTCTGGGGCAGAAGAATTGAGGGGCAGTTATTCATTCATTCAACAGAGGAAGTTCTCGGCAGCTACAGTCTTTCCTTAGGGTAAAAATTGCAAAATGCTCCCATCCTGAGATGGGCATTGCCTGCATAAAAACCAGAGAGCAGCACACAGAGGACTGAGCCCTGCGTGAGACACTACACCCTGCTGACTGTGTAGCCTGTGTACACCCATATATAGCTAAGCTTTGGTTATGAATTCAGCAGTCAGAAAATACCTCTGCTGGATTATGACTGCATGCCCTGAGGCACATTATTACTCTTACAAAATTATTTTTTCATTTTTCCCCAATAAGTACACTGCAAAAAGAGGTATCCTTCCATTATTAAAAGTAGTTCATGTCCAATTAACAACCAGTCCTCCAAGGGAGTTTCTAATCAGGGCTTGGGCTTGATTTGATATCCCAGGCACTGTATCAAGAGGCCGAAGAACAACTTGTTCTCATTCCGTGTGAGTCACATCCTCTCAGCATTCATGTGCTTAGGCATTTCTCTAAAGAGGAAAAAACCCTATGCTAATTTCCAGGCATATGATCCTACTCTGGGGGTTTTTTGCTCTGTTTAAGATTAAGCTTTTAGAGTTATAATGGATATTGCATCACCAGCCTGGCTTTAATATGTAAAAGAAAGGCTAATTATAAGCTGTTTGGTGGTGGTAGTAAAAATATAAAAATCAAAGCTGTTTTCTCTGTCTTATTTTTCCTTTGAGTGCTCATGGTTCATGGAAAGCACTGAGTTAACAGCCCTGGGCTATGAAGATATGCAAGATGAAGTTTGCCCCTGTCCAGACTACAGGCACTAGCCTTGTGCACAACCATCTCGGGGCTTATATAGCACCGTGGGTCTAAATTTCACCTCCTAAAGCAGACAGGGGATGCGGGACAACATGTGCTCACGCTGCCCTGGCTTTGCGTTGACAGGGTAGGTCAGTCCGGCTCATCCTGCCCCGCTTTCCTTGGACACGGCCGTACGACTCAGAGCAGTGCTGGCTCACACTGGAAGGGGTTGCCAGTTCCCTGTGTGCTTGAGCAGGGCGCGAAGGGGAGCCTGTTCCCTGACTGCTGCTTGTAAGCATCTGGGAAGCAAATATAGGTGACATGAGCAACCGGCATTAGGGAGTGTTTCGCACTCCCAGTGCTGGCTCCAGTTCAGCCATCGCAGCGGTCTGGGCTAGATGAGCTCTTGCAACGAAGGCGGCCTTCTCAAGCAGTGCGATAAGAGGATTCGATTTCTACGGGTTTGTGCCAATTGAGCAAAGGCTAATGCCCATCATTTCCCATGCCTTTTCATATTTTCCTCAGTTCTAAGGCAATTTCAAGAATCTGCCAGCATCCCAGGGGGTTTATTTAGAGCACTGAGGAATCAAACTGGGTAGACTGAGTGTTCAACACTGCGGGAAAACTCCTCTCGTCCCAATGCCAATGTTTTCTAAACCAGAGCTCTAAACAGAACACTTAACTGTGCATCCAGCAGATACCACAGTTCTCTCAAATTTCAGTTTTTCTACCTTTCTAGCTTTCACTAACAAAATAGGCTCAAGCATCCCTGATTTCTGCTGCAGTGGTTATAGTCAGTTAAATCATCACAGATGGACTCTGGGCTTGCCTCTCGATCCAACCCCATGGCTGGCCACGCAGAATTCACCTCCTAAAAGTATTCACTGCACCTCCTAAATATACCATATAATTATATCATGTAGTTTATATATTATACAAACTGTGAGCTACTTTAAGAAACAGTGAGATGAAGAAGCTAATGCAGGTCCATTACGTACCAAAACATATATATAAACTCACACCTCAGTAGCTGTAGCATTCTTTTCCTGCACTCGATACAACAATAAAGACACAGACGTAGGAAGAACTACGGAAACAATGTAAAAAGTAAATCTTTCTTAAGTAGCATACACACATACACACTGGTATTGGCACAGGTCTCTAAATTTATTTTGGGCTTATTTTGTGTATTGATTTTGTAATTCCCCTTCAATTCCCTATCCTAAAGTAGACAGCACAAGTTAATTTTTAAAAGAGATTTAAATGAATTAATGGGGTAGCTTGGGGATCTATGGCATCACACAGTTCAACAGTTAGTACTTCCAAGTATGGACAGGCTAACATAGATGAGCAATTTTCGCAGTGACACAAAGCAAGGAGCACAGACCTCCTTAGATTTGAACTAAATGACCCCCACAAAAAATGACTCCAGCCTACCAAGAAATACAACATAACCACACCAAACATCTTAAATGCCTGCTCGGGTAAAAGGATGACGACATACCAGCGTTGTATAAATGATGGCTCACCTGCTTTCCTACTTGCTACTTGTTCATTAGGTGATTCAGTGAAGCAAATTCCAGCTTGACTACAGCCATCTCTGCAACGACGGGTGGTTGAAGGTGCCATGCCATGCTGGCGGTGCTTTATCGCTGTGCCAGTTCACGTCGAGCAGGTAGGCGCATCCCGGAGGTGCCCGTTTGCCTCTTTTCACTACGTGAATGATTTATGCACCACGAAGCAAAAGCTCAACTTAGTAGGGGAAAAGCAGGCTGAGCACTGGACTTCTCTATCACCAGTATTAAACTGATTGCCCATAGTAATATCCCTGTAATCCTGCCTGCTCCAGGCATGCTTATTTAGACAACGGGAAGCATTTTTGCCCCCTTTCTGGAGGGCATTCAGGAGGGAACACATCTGACTCTCAGCTGCACAAACTTATTTTGTGACCACCTTCAACAGACATGATCCAGAATACACCACAGGAGCAGATCTGCTGAGTAAGAAAGGGCCATTATTTCATAGTAATATTCCCCAAAGCTACTCCTTTTAGAGCAACAGACCTTCCAGAAGTCTAACCCCAGATGCCTACAGTTTATATATATATATATATACACACACACACACATATATATACATATATATATATATATATATACACATATATATATATATAAACTATTGCAAAACTATAAGCAACAGATTTAATTAACCACTACTTTTAGGTAATAGACCATTTAAGTAGCTGTATTGTTTATGTATGTATGTATGCATAATCAGAAGGCATCTGTGTGGTGTCATCTCTGTGTAGAGAAAAAAGGTAGATACTAACTTATGCTGTCATTTACTAGGAAAAAGAATTTAACTAGATTCATCATTGTGTTGATTAGAAGCAAATTAGAAGGTTACGATGCCAAGTTTTCATACTGTCTTCTAGCAAGAATACTCAGAAAAAGGCGGGTTTTCCAGCCAAAGGCTTCAACACCGATTTCAGAACCTGACACATTTCTAAGCAGTATTATCAGGACACGTTTTTTAAATACAAGTGCGCGTAATTTGTATTATTCTCCAAGAACTGAGTGGGTCGGAGCAGGGTTTCTCGAGGAACGAAATTCCTAGGTGGCTTTAGCCTATCCGGCTCTCACGGAGAGCCCTGGTCACCCCAACACCCCTCCGAGCCCTCCACTGCCTGTCCGCAGGGCTGAGGGCGCTCGAGAGGGAGCGCAGCTTCCCCCCGCGCCGGGGACGGGCCGCAGCGACCGCACGCACGGCCACGCGCAGAGCGGCTCTGCCCAAACTCCGGCTGCACCTTCCCCACGCCAGCTAGACTAACGCGAGCAAACAAGCGGCTCCCCCCAGAAAGGGAAGGAGCAGCTAGAGGCGGGCACCTCCGTGTAGAAAGCTAGCGCAAATACCACCTGTGAGAAAGACCGCTAGTTACCCAGCGGCATTGAAAAGGGTTGACTCCACACCCATTCGCTCTGTATTTTTAACACATTTTAGGGAGGATACAGACTTTATGCTCATCTTCAAGAAGATCTGCAAAAGAGAGGGAAAAAAGTCTGTCCTTTACCCAAGAACGGAAATTTTCACTGCCCTTGCATAACCTATGAGGTGAATTGGGATTTATCAGGCACCAAAGAGAAAACCGCTGCAACGCAGCGCAGCGCTTCCTGATGTACATGACCCATTCCAGCGCAGTCTCCATACCTGGTGTCTCTGGTCAAGTCCCGAAAACCACGAGCAGCCCATCCCAGCATACATCAAGATGAGCTCATCAAGCTCATTTTCCAATTTCTGACCATTGGTTAAGTTCAATCTGATTGCTATGCAGCCAGAGGCTTTTTAACAACTAATTAATATTGGGCCAAAATGCCATCTCTATGGAAATACATTGTATAGCCTGGCTAGTAGGCACTTCAAAAAACAAAATAAAACAAAATAAAATGAAAAACCTAAAACAAGAGCTATCAGAATTTTCTGGAAGGTGATTTACACCATTAAACTAGACTTCAAACTCATGCTTAATTTCAAGTTGATGCTGAAATCAACACATTACCCTACCAATTTTGCCTTTCAGTATGCAGCACTGTCACTCTATTTACTAATGTGCCCCCAGGTATGTTAAGACATTTTTCCCCGTCTTCCTCAGAGGAGGGAAAATAATTGTCTCATCCCTGAGCTTCAACCAGGGAAATAAATGAAGGCATTCATGCCTTGGCTTTCCATTTCAGGAGATGGGTTTGTCTTTTCCCTTCTGCATCTCCCGCTTTTGAAAATCAGTACCGGCCTTTGTAGAAGCCCTGTTTCTTTCTTTGACTGGACAGTAGGGATATTCCATGTGTAATACTTTACAGCAATTTAATTTAATTTCAGTTCTTGTGTCCCTCCCTCCAGGGTGCTATATCTTCTCTTCCTTCTCTATGTGTAGGATTGATTTATTTGGCTTTTCTTTTCACTATGCTTTTTTTTTCTTTTTTTTAAGTCTTCTTTTCGGACACATGCTCTATCCTTTTACCAGTCTTACCGTACCTCCCGTGTAGCCCATGTTCCTATCTAAAGACAGACCTATCTGGGCAGCTTGGGTGCAGAGGTTATTAAACCAAAGGCATTGTAGTTTCAGCACAGAGCTGGCATGCATCTTTGCATGTAGAAACACGGACAGAAGACACATAGGGTTTCTCTTTCCCGCAGTATGAGTGTCTCAAACTGTTTCATGAACTTAACTTTACAGTATCTCATCACAGTGAGATAGAGAGACACTCCAGCCGACAGATGAGGAACCCGGGAGGAGATGCTTGAGTGAGCCTGTGCCTGTGCTGTTGAGAAAGCTTAGGGGGAGGGTTAAAACTCACGCAAAATAGCTGGGAATTGTGTATTTGTAATTTAGTCACTGGGCTTGATATGACCTCTCAGTTGGCCAGAATAAAAGGCAGGAAATAGCTGACGTGCTGAATTCGATCAATGCTCAGCAAAATCTGTGGGGATTGGGTCCATCCAAACTGAATAATGTTTATTCAGTAGTACAATGAATACACTTACTTGTGCATTTTAGTTTTTGCTACTAGTCATGTTCATCACTTATTTTGCTTGCCACTGAACATTTTCAGTGTGCAGAATAGCCCAATACTTTGAAATGAATGTAGAATGAAGCAAGTCCTATGATAGGAAAATACTTTGTATTCAACACACTAGTGCCAATTATAGTGAGTTCATCTGTTGTTTGTTTGAAAATTTCCGAAGTGTTTAGTTTTGACAAGAGATATTTCAAAGAGAAGTTGCGTTTTATTAAGCTGTAGCCTTTAAGCACAGGAATCACTGCAACTTAAAAGAAACATCATTTCCACTACAAGCACTGGACTGTAAATTGCATTTAACTCTGAATTCAAAGTGAGAAGAAACTCTGTAAGGACACATCATTAGGTTTATAGGAACCTTTTCCATCTTGCATTATTGCTGTCTTAGCATGACTGCAGAAACACCGCTATTATCTCACATTGTGTTTTATACTCTGGCACAATGTGTGAACAAATGGTCTCAGTTTACCTTTAATTAGCAGCTACCTATGTTAAGCCAATCTTAGAAGGTCTTCTAATGGGTCATTTAAGACAGCTGTCTTCTACTATAAAGCTATTTGGCCATATTCTTATACAAGTTTGTACAATCGAGTGCTATTTTCAGCTGGGGCTTCTGGGCCTAATTATTTAAGAACAGCAGTATTTGCCACATGTAGATACAGTGCTCACAATTAAAAATTTAGTATTTCTCCAATAGTTACTAGAGTTATTTGAGATTCCACTTGTTTGTGCATGTGTCTGAATTAGCAAATAACTGTGGCGAGAATGCGGCATCTGTAAACAAATTCTGAAATGTTAATGGTGACCACTATGTATATGCAATATTATGCTGCAGTATAAATATTTAATTGGCATTCATCTGGGATGTTTCCATTACAGATTGCAAACTCCCAAGCAAGTTATGAAGGTCATTCTAAGGAAATGTTTGCAAACTCTTTAGAGTACCATAATCCACATTGCTTCATGCCACGTGCTTGACATAAAAAAAGAGTTCTAAAGTGTTTATAATTAATCATTGTAATTTTCCATTGTCTTTCAACTACCTGCCTGGTCTGATTAGTACCATTTGCAAAGGAAAATAAGTCATCCACTTTCTGAAAGTGATCTTACACTAAATTTCCATATATGTTTGATTTATTTTAGAGTGGGTAACATATAACTCCCTGGGTCCTATTATAATAACTTTATCATTTTCTAGAAAGAGAGGAGCTGTTTTCCTCTGCTAATCCAGCAGAGTTATTGGTGGTTGCACCTCAGCTTTCTGATAGACTCAAGACCGAATCCTGAATCAACTAATCTTGCACCTTGGATCAAAACCTTTTCTATCCCCTGTTCCAAACCAAAAGAGCTACCAGAGTGGTTTTCATGGTAGCTCATTTATAAATATGGCAGCCAATTTAAAAGTGGTGATACAAAGGCTGAGACTACCCAGTATTATTCAAGAAGAGACAGATTTGTGAACTGCAGGGAAGATGACCAAAAGATGTGTACTCTATTATTAAATGATTAATTACAAATCAATTAATTGCATTAAATGATTTTGCAAATTATGCAAGAGTATTACTTTGCATTTGCAGCTAATGCCCACAGAAATATTTCTGCATCAGATAAAGAGGCAGATCTAGATCTATCAAATTTACACATACATCAATTTTGGTTTATAACTATACTTATGTATATTTTCAACATGCTAGTATAATTGAAACAAGAGTAGACCCACCAAATAATATAAATGAAAATAAGTCTTCAGGCAAATACTTAGGAAAGCACTAGCAATTTTTGCTTTTTCATTTTGACTGACTTTGAAGTCAGACAACTGCACCTCTGTATCCAACAGGCATGAAGGGGACAGTTGTAGTTGTATGTGCTAGAAATTTAGCAAAGGCATGCCATGACCACAATTTGAAAGCATATAAAAGCTTTCTTAAGATTTTTAATTCCAGATAGTAGACATTAAAAGGTGGTATTAACCATTCATTATTAAACGTCTCTTCACCCCTGAATGAGCAAATAGCACTGACAGTTGTACGTATCTATCAAGCAACAAGCCCATCAATCTTGCAAGGCTCCAAGGAATAAAACATTTTGAATTGGCAAGGAATAATATTCAAAGGACTTAAAAAGAAAAAAAAAACAGAATCCCAACAAAATAGAGCTCAGAAATTAAACTCCAAATACTACTACAAGAGGAAGTTATCTTAGACAGTGTTTGGAAAGGCTCAGAAAAGAGCCAAATCTCAAGGATCAGAACAATAAACCCTTTACTAATACAGCAACTTATTTAAGGGATTTCAGTAGCATCTATCTGCATCTTTAGGTACCTACATATCTCTGCAGTATTGGCTCTGTTCCAACCTCCACAGAGACCAAGTAGCTAAGTAGGTGCTTACAGCTGGAGTTTGTCAGCTCAGATTTCTAGCCCCTCTCCATGGGTCCTTGTCCCTAAATTAAGCCTTCATATATTTAAGTCACTGTTAGGGTCTGTCTTGTAAAGCACTGAACATAACCTGTGAGTTGCTCAGTATTTTCAACTCCCAGTGGAACATGAAGGTAATCATCGCTTCATAAGAAAGATATCTTGCACCTTTGTAAAGTTAACTGATGACCACGTTGCGTGAGACTCGGCTAAAGCTGGCAGACTGGTCCTTGAGACCTGCTCTCTCCTCGGTGTAGATCTAAGAACATACAATATGCCAGCTAAGATGAGTTTTTACTGCTCTCACAAAACACGTAGCCAAGCATTCCTATCTCTCCTGACACAACAGATCCAGACAAAGACACAATCCCTCTGGAAACAGACAGAATTTCGAACATCAGCCTTGGACTAAAGGATACAGTTCTTTCTGGGGTTCATTTTGCAGCTCAGACTAGGGTAATTCTCATTCAAGCCTTGTACCATAATAGGTCTCCAACAGTAACAAAGTAGTGCATTTGCACAACAAATATTTCATGTAACTCTTAAAGCCACAAATGACAAACTGGAAAATACGTGCAAATATCACGGAATTCCACCTCTAAGAATGCAAACGCAGCCCTGGGATTTGGGGGGTATGCGGTCAAGACGACCCTTCTCATTCTGTAGGCTGCAGATAAAATTCATTACCATCTTAAAAGCAGGTTAGTGTTCAGTTAGATTAAATTTTAACCTCCACAATTCTGAGAAGAATGCTGTTGCTTCTAGGTCATTTAAATAAGAGGCTCTAAAGAGCAGCAGTGTTTGTTGTACCAGCTGTCACTGCCTACACTGCCCGCTCTTCTCCTTTTATCCTTTTAGGGGTGACAGAAATGCAGAGATTTTTGGAAGAGTTGTTCCTTTTTGGAATTGACCCGAGAGATGAAATACAGAAATACCAGTCATACACTAAGATTTCTGGGGACCTGAAGTCAAACCATCACTATCACCATCATCTTTCTGAAGAACAGCCTAGTGGTATCATTTCTGTCATTCTTAAAGCTCCAAAGGACAAGGTCACTAGTTCAAAAAAAAGCCTAATGGGAAAGGTGGAAATCAGGCTGAAAAAATCAATATAAACTGAGTTGAAAAGATTGGCTTGGATACAAAGCAAATGTTGGTAAACACCATTCAATATTTGTTTATGAACAGGTCTAATACATTATGTATGTATTTGCCATGACAGTATTACACCCTAAAAAGCTGGATACTTTGCGGACAGATTGGACATAGGATAGCTAGAGAAACAGAAGATTAATCTTTTATATTGGATAATCTGAGATGAATCTGCTCTAGAAACAGGCTAAGCAAATTGCAAACTAATCTCTCAAAAGTATTTGTCCTTATAACAAAGATTTCATTCAGTTCTTCAAAAGGAGTAATCTGGCTTCAGATAAGAACCGAAACTGAGATGGCACAGTTGTCAGCAAGGAAATTAGAGAGAAATGTTGAAAAACTGGGATAGGATGTTTCATCATCCAAACAGTCATTACAACGGCACATTTCTAGGATTTGAGAAAATAGACCTGGTCGTAGCACCCCCTCACACCTCAAATTCAGATACCTCTCTCCCCTCCCAGAATGCATGGGAAAGGCAAGAAAATAAGTAAAAACTCAGTATCTTTTAGAGAGGACATAATGCCATACAAATGCCCTACAGGGCAGACCCAAGGCTGCTTCGCCCAGTCTCACGCAATAAGATGCCATTTCAGGAGAGCACGTGACCCTTGGCCACGTCTTGCCATGCTGTCCCGTCCCCTTGTCCTCCTCACCATCAGCAGTTGCTGGATTGAGGTTGTCAGAGGGGACAGCTCAGCCTGCCCTCTCTGCCACCCCTTCATCCAGCTGGGGCCCATCAATTTGGCTAATCCCTTTCTGGGAGGATTAGCCAGTTTCCTCAATTGCTAGTAAGGACTTGGGTGTTGAATGATTGTTTTTGCCCCCAACTCTCATATATTGATTATTTGTAGGTTTTCAGATGCAAGTACTAGTCTCTGAGAAAACGTAAACATTTCTATAAATTATGTTGACTTCAGTGTAAACAAACATCAAGGATATTGTGAAACATAATGCATGCCCATTCAAAATTATTTTGAAAAGAAGATTTACGATTATTTGAGCTGAGTATTAAAAATATTTTTGATATATTTTACAACTTACATGAATCTTATTATTTTTATGTATTTTTCCAATACAATAGTAGTAACATCCTGCACTACTTTTGTACTGACATACTTTAATGTAAGATTTTGTCTGACTGTCAGAATTACCCATTAAAACTCAAAGCAGATACTTTGTTCTAGATATAGGGTACTGTAACTTCATTGATGTAAGGCAATAGTGCCTTTCACTCAGTGTAAGGCTTTCAAAAAAAATATGAAACCAGCTACACCATGAAACTATTTGAAATATTGAAATATTGCTCGCTTGTAACTAGAATATAAATAATAGTGAAAACAAAACAATTTCAAGTCAAAATTTTGGAATTCTGTATCAGTTAAAAAAATTTGAAGATACTTAGACTTTGGTTTGCAAAAGGATCTTAAAAATGTTTCCTCTCTCAATCAGAACACACACAACTTCTGAGATGCCAGCACTTCACACTAAAATGCCACCTTTTCAGCAGCACAAGAGCGGCAGCAAATGCTCCCACACCAGCCACAGAGGGGAGGAGGCAAGAGCGAGCTGGGCAAGAGCTGGAGCATCTCCCAGCACCAGGCACCCTGCACTGCTGCTCTTACCCGGCACGTTGTCTTAACGCACGGTCACCTTCTCCATGCTAACGTGCCAGCCACTGCACGGCTCGTCTCACCCGCGTTGCTCACACCCCATCGTAGCTACACCCAAGACAAAATAAGAGACAAACTAGCAGTGCAGCCTACACCGGATACACTGGCGGTTCTGAAAATAATAGAGCTGCAGCAAATTTTGCCAGCCCGTTCGCTCTTCAGCTGTAATAACGCGCCGCTCGCAAGCGTCGCTGAGAAAGGATCGCGGGAGGTCGGCGGACTGGAACTCGTTACAACGGCTGTGAGTGGAACGACACCGAACGCACTGTAAACAGCGGCAGGAGCAAGCAGGAACATTTCACTCGGTGATGAGGTAAAACTGGAATCATTTATCTAGTGCTTGCAAGTGACTTGAACTTTGCTGGCAGGAATGAAAGGGATCCTGAACTGGAAAATAAAACAACATCAAATGTCATTTTGGTTCTCTCCCCTCTAGCTAGATGTTGCAGAAAATGGAGGAATGCTGTATGGAGAGAGAAGATATTAAAAAATATGTTACCTGCAGTGCAGAAAATGTAATATCAATAATTATTGAGCCATTGATAAACATAAGTCCCTACAATGATGAAAAAATTAGACGATACCGTGATATTATACACATTTTGTCAAATGGGAATATGTTAATCTCCAAGTTTGACAATACTAAAGGAATAAAAAGACAGCTAGGATAAATGTGCTTCCTGCTCAGCGGGCCCCACATCCACACTGCTGCTAAAAGATAGGAGGCAGAGGCAGGCCATGGGCTCTGGAGAAGACAGATGATGGTTGCACCTTCTCTCCTGGCAAGGAGCAGGCCCCAGCAGGGCAGTCAGCAATCAAATGCCTCCAAAGGATAGCACAGGGACTGACTGTACCTTTATAGGGTTCAGAGCATGCCAGGAACAATTTAGTTTCCCACCCAACAGTCTAACCAGGATTTGTGGTTTAAAGCCATTATCAAGTCTCTGCCTAGCATAAAAACATCATATTTGTTAAAAATAAATAAAAAGATGACTGCTGCCAGAGAACCAATAGTATCTTTTCTTGAGTTCTGCAATACCAAACACACAAGAAAATTCAAATAAGGAGATACGTGACCTATCGCAAAGACCCTTGCAAAAGTAGTCCTGCCCTTCTAGAAGTCAAGCTACTCCTGCTCCGTGAACGGGACTCATCTATTTCCAAACGGATGAGCTGCAGGCTAGCAGGTTGCCTAATGCATTTAGTATTTTCGTTAAGGTGCACTCGCATTTCTATTTGCAGCCCACAGCACTGAAGCTTTGTTCTTTCCTTCACACAGCCCCAAACTGCTTTGTAAATTATGGTCACTCCTGTCTCTCGGCTTCCAAAATTAATTACCTGATAAATAGACTTAACACACACAACTGCTTTGCCACAATCTGTTTGACAGAATTCGTGTTGTGGGCACCGCAGACAGCCCTGCCAAGGCACGCACTCTATAAACATTTTGATTACATGACTGGATGACTCATTGAGGAGCGATCTCTTCGGGTTTGCTATGAGCCGAAGGGCTCGTAGCTCTGATGCTCGTGTTGTATCTGCAGTATGATAACCTCACATCTCCAAACACAGAAGCGAACTGACAGTTCAGCTCTAAATGTAAATACCAGCTCCAGCGGCCAAGATGTTGCTTTCCAACATAAATATAGCTAAACATCACAGAAAAAAAGTGCTAAGCGTTTGCATCAGTGCACTGTCACTTCGGCTTGGTAGCAGCCTGGCATGCAGACGCAACTTCCACGAGCTTCAGATGCTTTGGATAAAAGATGACAAAGAAGAGTTAGTCAGGAGGTGTCCACCCAGCCATCAAGTGTCAGGAGACACCTTAGCTGGGAACAGGACAAGAGCAGTGCCCTCCAAAACCTGAAGTGTCTCTTTCAGTTGAAGACAGCAACAATTTAAGTTTCTTATAGCAAATGCAGCAGCATTTTATTGCTTTTAGATAGCCGAATTGGAAGAGTAGTCCTTTTAGTGCACTGACCAGTATTGCTTAACCATAGTTAATTGACTTACTGTTTATTTGCAAAGGGGTTTTGCTTAAGACAGCTGGAAAAAAGGAAATCCTTTCCTGGCACTGTGTGAAACTGCATATCTAACACAGCTAGAATATAGGAAAAGGCAGAGACAATAGTTTGCTGCTCTTGTCCTGTAACAGAAATAATTTTATGTCAGAGTGCTTGACTCCCCAAACTCTAGAGTTAAGAAAAGATACTACACACACAACTGGAGAGCCTATATGAATTAGCATTTGATTCACAATATCATATAACCCAAGGTTTAGTTATTTCAAGACTCATTTTAGTCAACAGGCCAAGTTACAGCTGCTCTTAAGTTAAAAGTAAAGAAGCTGAAAACGATACAAGTGCATGAGTGCTCGACACATTTGGAGAACATAAGAGCACTGGAGACGTGAAATCACTCTTGCTACAAGGGTCAGGAGTCTTACTAACGTTTCTCAGTCCCCAGATCCATGTGTAACGCGCGATACCTACTCAATCTTAACCTTTTCACTTTTTGTGGTAGATCGAAGACATTCAAGATATTCTTTTAAATTCTTAAGGAAACACCTTACAGAAGTGAGCACCGACACCGAATGCCTCTCCTTCGCATGAATCGGACGGCTCCATTTACACAGTGCAACGTAAGTCTGGATAAACGTGGATTTATCCAAAATGCCATACCCGAATACAGAACAGTTCAGGCCTTTGGAACATCAGCAACACACACATCTAGAGCACCAAGGGCATCCCAGAGATCAGACAATTAACTCATCCCAGTAGTATCCTGCCTAGCGGGCTGATCCTTCTTGGGAAGCATTAAAACATGATTTAAACCTGAAAATCCTGAAAATTCAGATACTATGGCAAATTCAAGATCCAGATAGGATCTTGGGATTTCAAAGAAATTCAGCTGGAGTCTTCCAAAGAAAGAGATGCAAATTGTAGCTTTAGAGTAACCTCAAAGATTATCTGAGCTCAAGAAAGTCGGTTCTTAATTCAAAAAAGCATACAACATAGCACTATCTTTTGAATTAAACACAAGTATATTAGAAACCTTTTGTGTATTCCTATGAAGGAAGTGTGTGTTTGGGGGGAAGTGCTGCAGGTCAGGGTTTTAGGAGCACTGAAAGGCCTCCTACAGTTGAAATGATTGACATAATTTTGTGTTACTCCTTCCTTTTCCAGCTGTACGGTAGCAGGCAAATGCCATGATAGCACCTGCACAGCACAGACCTAAGTAACATGTCACAGCGAATCCCAAGCCTTAAAGGAGGGCTTCTTTTTCAGGGTCAAACAGGTTTGAGTAGCAATGTAAAACAGAAAAACGTAAACAGGCGCAAACTGCCGGCTTTATGAAGGGCTGGAACCATTCAGTTCTCTCAGGATCGTGGGTATCGGTGCCCGCACACAAACAGGAAAAAGGAAAAATACTTAAACAAGAAAGAGAGATTCAAAGAGACAGTATCCTTCTCAACGGGGCAATATCTTCCAGACCAAGTTGTAAAATATATATTGCTGTTGGCAGATCAATATCACCAGTTTCTATCTGCAGTCCCATCTCCGGACAAAGGAAATTCTTCTAACAGTTACCGTTACAAGAAACTCGGAGATACGGCTCTGCTAGCGCTCAGATCACCGCGACAGCAAAGCGGAGAGCTCATTACGCAGGAGAGTAGAAACTGAGCGCGCTTCACTCCCTCCCTCCTCGAGCCCTGTCCCAAGGTGGCAATCGCAGAACAACTGAGTTGGGATTCTCAGCATTTCAGCAGTTATTTGTTGGTTAAGATGATGTTATATAAGGCTGGGTACAAACCTAATCTTTCTCACTTTGTACAAAAGTGCTATATTCTCCCACTATATTTTGCATGTGGTAGAAGAAAAAACAGAATCCCCAACTTGAAAAAAAAACTTGATTCCTCATGGTCATAGTTCTGAGAAATTCATTCTTAATTTGAAAAAGTTTGGGTATGTTGAACTGTTACGAAGAACAGACATTTTTACAAACTCAAGATAGATAAGAGAAACCCCAATATCTTTGCTCTATGTTGAATAAAAAAAGTAATTTAGAACTGAGAATGAGTTACATAAAACTATACTCATAAAGCTCCAATCTTACATCTTTCCTCATTTCATTTTAGTAGATTAAAGACCAGGTGCCCCCCAGCAAAAAAAAAAAAAAAAAAAAAAAAAAAAAAAAAAAAATCTGTGAAACAGATTTTCAGATACATGTATCCGCATTGTGCCTGCACCAAGAGTGGTGCCAAGCAACCATGTGCAACCAAATGGGGTTACGAGCTCCTTCCAAGAAGGGCTCACAGAGCCAGAGCATAAAAGCAAATACAAAATGTCAGAGTTCACCTGGCGCTGGAAAAAATACAGGCCTTTGCCCCGAACAATGTATTTGGTGTGTCGCCTCGTTTTCAGAAGCTTATAGGGAAACACCATACGTCAAGCAGGATTTATTACAGATTCTATATATGATTAAGTTCCTTCACAGCTTCAGGCAATGCTAAATTAATTTGACTTTAAAACAAAGCAAATGTTAGTCTAATATGTGCATGTTTTTTGCCTTCTCCTTGGAGAGCAGATCCTGCCTTTTGCAAGCAGTTGAAATTCCTACTGAAACCAACAGGTATTTTGACTGATTAATCATTAAGGATTATTGCTGAAAAGACACATGATGATATATGGTCTAAAAGAAAAGGAGTAAGTGGTATCTACAGAGATGTGTCTGATGACAAGAAAATGAAGTAGAGCCATTCCTACAAAAGGATGTCTATTGCTTTAATTAGTCTTATTTACATAGGAGTACATGTGGAAGAAAATAACCCTTTCATTTATTTATTTTTAGTTTTTCTTTTCAAAGTTACTTGAACTTGCTAGTACAGCCCAAGGAAGTGTCTTCATTCAAGTTTGGGATAACTAGGGCTTAGAAAGAGAGGTATTTGACAGGACACAGTAAGAATGGTCACTATTTAATCACTTTGAGATGAAGAAATGAGCTCATTAGGTTCTTATACTGCATTGATCATGCAACAGTAATTAGAACCTTGATTTAAGGTTTTAGGCGCTTGGTTATACGAGTTACCAGTTAGTTATTATTTAAGTGTCAACTATCTTTAGCCTCTACATTTACTGAAGTCTTCAGGCTTTTCTCCCTTTTCCTGCAAGCCCAGAAGAGATATATAGATATATATTTTTCCTTTTAGAAGAATCAACTCTCCCTGTTGTAGCCGTATCTACTTTGTCATACATTTAAGATGAGAAACTCCAGAATCAGGTGACCAGACCTCTGTATGCGGAGCCTCAGCTGTCTCCTGTGGGAAAGCTGAGGGCATCCTCTGGGCCTCATGCCGGGTGCTTGCAACCTACTGTGGCTGCGATGGGCACGAGGGTGTTCTGCAGCATCAGGGAGCTGAAGCCACCACGCGTAGAGCTAACGCGGCAACAGCTGTTGCGGACGCAAGCTGGTATCTCTGCGTGCCGCTGCGCTGTGCTCTGTACTGATCCTGCCTCGCTTGGAGCTAACCTGTGGATCTGCTCATAACGCTGCGTTGCACAGAATAGGTATTCCCCTTTGGTACTAGCACAACACAAACAACCAACAACAGCCAACAGCAGCAGCACACGTGTTCTGCACTAGTTTTTTTGCTTCAACCTGTTTGAAGCTGACTGAAGTCCAGTGGGGTACTACGAAAGAATCCCACTTACCCCAAATCCTAATCAGCTCTGTAGATCACATCAGGACATGTATTCATTTATTTTTAAACAGACTTGGAAAAATCTCTTGCAAAACATCTGCAGTCTTTCTTATCACACTAATTTTTAATATCAGATAATTTTAATAATAAAAATTATGTAATAGTCTTAACTAACACAACACTTTTCAGGTATAAAATTGTAAGGGAATGAAGTGTTCTCTACAGCATTAATGGCTTTCTTGGACAAGTTATGTTTCAATGAAATATTAATTCTTGATCATTTGTCATGTGTTAATTAGCAGAATAAGCTGTAGGAAGTCTAGATTACCATGCAAATGTTAATTAGGTCATAATTTATGTTAAGCATTTCTAAGTATAGGAGCACAGAATCTCATTTAGCAGCAGTTGAACTTTAGAAATAATTTGCATTTGCAACAGCTATTTTTCTATTTAAATTTGACAGTCACTATGTTTTAATAATTACCAAAGAATCTGTATTTAAATAACGATAAGTTTCTAAGTTTTCCAAAGGCTCTTCACCCCCTCTGCCCACAATCACCCTCTTTGGCCAGCGACGGTGAAACCTTGGGAGCAGATGGCGAGGTTGCTTTGCTGTGCTAGAGCTCACGGGTGCCATAGAGGCCCGGGGAAGAACTAAAGGCCCTAAGTTGACTCCGAGCCAAAGCGGACAGTCCCGCCAAGGCAGGGATCGCTGCCAAACCAGCGGCGGCAGCAATGCTCTCGAGTGTCACCTCGCGTTTTGCGACGCGGCGGGTCGCGACGGCGTCGTCCTGGGGCCAGGGCAGTCCTGCTCTTTCTGCACTTCTCCAACAGGTCCCCTCAGCTACGGGCAGACAGAAAAACAAGGAATACCGTTTCCAAATCCGAGGCAAGAGCATTCTCTGACCTTGGACTCCCACACAGGGGCTTCGCGTTTCTTTGCTGTTTACGGGCACGGTTCCTGGCAGCAGTTTTTGCTGCCTGACGCAGCAGGAACCGCGTCCCTCCTCGGCCGCGGGCGGCTGCAAAGGCAGCGTGCGGCGCGGCTGCTCCTTACGGCCCCGTTGCCCGGACATACCCTGATGCCGCAGTCGGCCCAGGGCGCCGGAGACGCTGGTTCGGTAGGGCTATTTTACATAGAACAGCTACTGAAGTAAACAGCTGCAATGACACACTGCTGTGGGATGAGGATAAATTTATTTTGCTATTTCCACACTCCCACAATTTTTACACCTCCCCACACAAATCTGCCCAAGCTGCTTCCACTTTGTTGGCATTATCCAAAAAAAAAAAAAAAAAAAAAAAAAAAGGCTTGGAAGGGAATACCTACCAGCATCAAGTCCTCCCCTTTGAAGGTCAACAATAATTATTTTAACTTTTTAATCAGGATTTCAATTTTATTTATTTATTTTTAGGAAAAGGAGAAAAGAATCATTGAATTATACAAGAATTAACAAGACAGATGCAGCTCCATTTCAAGTCGTAACAGTCAGCTGTACCTTCTCCAAGACAGTGCTACAGTAAACGTGAAGTTTGGAAAAAAAAGAAATCATACCTCAGCCATAATGTCGGACAACTTGGGAGACAGAAAAATAGTAGCTTAAGAAAAAAATGTTTAGCAAAGATACAGTTAGATTACACTCAAGGAAGAGGGCAAAACTTAGGACACCCACCTAAGAAACAGCAAAATGGGAATAACAAAAAAAAAGAGAGCGCATAGCAAAAGGGCTGGGAGGAACCAAGGGCACTAAATGGGAAAAGCTTTCAACACCTCATTTCCAGGAGAAACAAATAAAGGGGAAGGACATGGAAAGACAAGCAGCCAGCTATCTGCCTTTCCTCATAAGGCAAAACCAGTGGGAAAAATATTGAAAGATAGTACATTTCAAATTAATTTAAATGGGTACTATTTTAAAGTGATATAATTACTATATGGGACACTACTAGTATCTTACACTAGTAAATCTGGGCACTTTTGTGCACAGAAATTACTACAGTTCAAGCTCATGTGATTTAGAATATGCTGCTGAGAGGTATTTGGAGAAGGAAAAAAAAAAGTGTTGAAAACAGTAGCACCTGGTATCCCAGTGCCACACAGGAACATCTGCTACCTGGCCTCTGAAGCCCCCCACTAAGCTCCTGACCCACACCACACGCTGGCAGCAAGGTCCAGAGCCTGGAACCTGCTGGCGCTACCGTCCCAGCTAAATCATTTCATCTTTTTAGCAAGGGAGAGTCAGCAGTCTTCAGTGAAGGGATTCTTTATGAACATGCTGTATGTATAAATTAGCAGATGATCTAATGGACATCTGAGCAGTCCTAGACACTTAAAACATTGTCAGATGCTTGTAGGGAGAGCAGCTTTCTGCAAGGTCCCACTAGACAGGTGCAGTTCACACAGATTCAGTTGGGTAGTTTTTTTTTTTTTTTTTTTTTTTGCGAGCTGTATTTGAATAAATATTACTGATGGTATTATAGGTACTACTGACCACAGCAATTTAGACCTCCCATCACTGATGAAACTTCTCTGGTCCACATTATAATCATTATTACTTTGTCAAACAGACCTTAGTTATTAACAATCATTATTTCTGTAGAGATGAACTGCAGTGTCTTGCCTTCTTTTTGGAACATTGTATCCAAATCACCACTTTTGCAATGGCAATGCTGATCTCACAGCTCTGAGCCAGAACAGCTTTCTTTCACACTGCCTATACATTTTTCAGGACAGAGAGGCAATCAATACAAGCAAAGGAGTCTGAGGAACCCAAGAGGAACAGGAATAGTTTTTGCAGAATTGATGTCGCCATGCATCCATTAGCCCCACTGAGTAATTAGGAAATTAAAAGTGTCTGATTGCTCCCCTCTACTGAAGGTCACCTTTGAGGCCTTGACATGGGGTTTAGACAATAATTAAGCACTAGCGCACTGCTACCAGTACATGGGCTGAAAATGCCAGCAGATCTCCCGTTCTAAGTCTCTGACTATCATTATAAACGAGTGCATGTACTTTCTTATAGAAGATCTTTTCAACAAAGTTCCAAAGGCTCACATTTATCACCACAGTTTGTAGAGTAAGAGCCTGGCTACATACATATACTTCACTTGAGAAATATCTTCCTTCTCGCAGGGCAGCATAGTTTGGTTCAGATTAGTAAACTGGGGACACTCCATATTGTGCACACTCACAGGTATAACTGATTCAATCAATATGAAATTCTAGTCATGCATTTTGAACATTGTTTTTGTTAGTTTGCTATCATAGCCTAAGAACCCACCAACACATTCATGTGTGTGTAGTTTTAGGACAATCTGATGTATTTTACAATATTAAATATTATTTCTACAAGAACCTAAAGTGATGCAGGACTAGTCTACACTGAACATCAGAGCACAAAAGATAGAATTAGGATGATCCGGCATGTAATGCAGAAGCAGTGCAGAAACTAGCCTAGCTAAGGAAGCAGGAAACCAAACTAACACAGCAGTCAAGCCAAGCTAATACATCCTGATACAACTATTTTGGTCCTGGAGCTTGTACAGACTGACTAGGGCTTTGTGTTTCTTCATGTTGTGTGCACATGCCCAGAATCACCTTTTCCAAACAAAGGCATATTCAGAGGAATAAGAGCCATTGGAATAAAATCCCTATAAAATTGATCTTTCAAGCTAGATGCCCCAAAACTCATGGCTGGGAAAAAAAAAAAAAAAAAAAAAAAAAAAAAAAAAGTATGTGCAAACCAACATTTGAGTGCCTAAACATTCACATGAATATAGAATGTCCCAAGAAATGCCCTTGTAGATCAGACCTTGTCACTTGAGTTTAAGAATAATTTCTCTCTCAACATAAATTCAGATACCTAGAGACAGAATATTTAAAGGAATCCTAAAGTCTTTCTTCCCACAGTTATAGAGAAATTACTATAGCATATCAAACCAATTGTCACATCTAACCCAGCATCCCAGAGCTGCTAATACTAAGAGTGGCTAACTGCTTTTTAAAAAGGGTACAGAAAGCATTACATGAACGAACCATATGAAAGCCTGTACTATGCGAAATCCAAAAGAAAAGCTTGTACAACACAACAAACAGGAAATAAGTCTGCTGGGGTAGACCAAAAAGGCTATTAAAATCAAAATAAGCAATATGCCTAATGCAATAGAGAAGGGAATGCCAGAGCGAGAAAAGAGAGTGAACAGGCTGGTGAGTCTTTGTCTCATCATTCCAGAGAGTCATAAGTAAGCCTATAATGACACCTGAAGAGCAGAAGAATGGATGTAGAAATAATCAGGGCATGTAATAAGAACTTTAACAAGACTTTTAGCTGCGTATATAAACTGATACAATTATATCTTGGATGACTTGTGCAGTATGATTTAGATGGCCTGGATGACAAAAGCTGAGAAGCTGAAGATGATGCTTATGTTATAGATAGAATGGAGTTATTTACAGCAGACAATGAAAAGAAAGATTTGGAAGGATAATGATGTTCATGGTAACAGCAGAGTCCTGTTCCAGCTATATTGGTTTGACTTAAAAGCAAGACATGGACATCAGAGACACATGTACAGATTTTAGTGCAGACCTGACTAGGATCTGGAGTAGAGAAGTGAAGCTATCAAGAGGTTAATAGCAAAATAATGTGAAACCTGAGGGTTTATATTCTGAAAAAATAGATATCTACAAAATGTTTTCAGTCATCTAAATCTCCAGTCTTCTTAATCCCACCATATTATGAGTTTGTGATCAGAATAATACAGTACAGGATGGTCTGTAGCTTTAGCTTCCTCTTATTTAGGAGGATTGCTGCCTCTTTCTTCCTCTTGTCAGGTGCCTTTAAAAAAAACACACTACCCAAACACTATTTCGCTGCCTGCAGACCTAGCTATGTACCACCACTCTTTGGTGGTACTAAAAAAAATACTAGTTGTCCTGGTCCAGACTTTCTACCTCAGTTAAAGAGGCTAGTTTTGCACCTGGTTAAAGTGAGGTGTCTTAGGTAACCTTTTATTCCTGTTCTGTGATGGATCCCTTGGCTAATCTCATATCCCTCACAGGAGTCAGAGAGGCTTATTTGAAAGACTTTCTAGAGATGCATTTACATATACTCCTAGCAAACAGTTCTCCACTGGCCCAAGTCTTCTGAATGAAGTTAGTAAAATGCTATTCAGTGTGGTCTTATCTTGCACCCACTTTGTACTGACTGAGTAACACTATGATGAAAACTCAATTGAGAGCCAATTACCTGTTTTAGAAAGATTTCCTCCTCTTTTGGCAGAGCAGCAATTTCTTTCATCATGTTTTGCTTGCCAGTTTTGGAGTTGGAGTTTCAATATTTGTATCGCCTCTCATGTCTCAAAGAGCTTTTGGAAATGGTGCCATCCCTCATGTTTTCAGCTGCTTCTCCTGCACATTTCCCTGTAGCTGATCTCGTCTGTTTTGAGCCAGCCTTGCTCTGTGAAGCTGCCTAGGGCTGCTTCAGACTAGCACTTTTGATCTGGCATCACTGCCAGGTCCAAAGAGTACCCTTAGCATAGCCACCCTGATGTCCCAGTGCAGGTTGAGATGTCGCACTGCAGATAAAGTGTAACCTACACTTCAGAGGAGCAGGAAAAACGTCAAGAAATGCACATGCTTCCATGCTAAAAAATATAGAAAATATTACAGTGAACCATCAAACCTACTAATGTTGGTGTCAGAATCCCAAGAACTTCCAAAGGTGTCAGTATTTCACTTCAGAAATTTTGAGTAAACTGAAATAGCTAAGCAGCTTTTTTTTTTTTTTTTTTTTTTTTTTTTTAAATTGAATTTTCTGCAAGTGTTTTCAGGTACACACTTTTTCCTCAAATGGAAGTCTGACAAGAACAAATGCAATTGCAGCCAAATCTGAACTGATTAAAGCACCTGCAAACAAAACTTTTCTAATGTAACATAATTTGTGTTAGATCCAGGTGTAAAAAAGAAAATTAACTGAACCAAAAATACTTAAGGAAGAAGAAATCTGAATCATCAGGTTTTACTAATCAATAAGACTAATATAATGATTTTCATGACCTCTACCCATTAAAAAAAAACAAGAAAACTTCTCATCAAAAAATGAACAATTCATGGAGTCTCAGAAATGGTAATTAGTATTAATTTAGCTGATTGTACACTCAGATAAGCAGTACATAAAATGATTTCAGACTTCAGGGGAAACAACCAGCTACATACACCAATTATCAAATTTTTAAAGACCTGGAGATAAGTAATTAATTAGAAGAGCCTAGACAAAAAAAGGGACTCCAGCTGAAAAAGCTGGCAGCTCCACAGCCAGGAGCTGAGTAGTCATTTTGGAGAGGACATGGGACAGCAGGAGAGAGGAGCTGACCTCTCCTCTGCAACGCTCTGCTCACCAGCTCCACAAGCAGCAGTCATCAGCTCAGCGTAGCTGAATTAACCACAGTGATGACAACTAATTGGGACTTTGAGGAGAGCATTTAAAGGTAATAGCACATATTCCTCACAGCTGAAACTTTTTGAGGGGAAGAGCCATTTAGCAGTAATTTTAATTGGACAGAGTTGCTCAAGAACAAGACAATTTTTTGGTCAAAGCCACAGCACAGCCAGAGCCCCCATCTCGGGGCACTAACCGAACCATGAGTAGCAGATGAACGCCTAACCCTCGTAATCCAGAGGAACATGTAAATCTGCATTTCCCACCCTCAACCTCCCTGTGCCACCTTCCCAGCCTAGAGTCTGACAGCAGTAGATGGGTCCCTATGTCTTTCCAGCTCTCCATCAAAACACTGAAAGACTTTTCATCTCTCTTTGAAGCAGGTATTTTAATGAACTGTTTATCAGTCAAGTCTAATTGTGAAGTGCAACTATTGCAACTTGAAAAATCACTCATGACAGTTATATAGATGGGAAATCAGTGAGCCAAACTGTAAGTTGCAAGGGCAAATGAATGATAAAGTTCTTTAAAAAAAGGGCTCCTGATGTCAGTAAAGTAAGGATTACCAATTCACTATGTTGTGTGCCCTTGTTCCAAATGAAATTGCTTCGCATCTACCAGTCAAAACCAGTTTTCATTTCTACTCAAATGGTCAAAGTCCTGTCTGGGTTGCAATTACGAACTGGTATCATAATGACACCAAAGTGTAATGTTACAGTTGTAACAAAGTAAATTTAAGGAATTGCAGTGTTTAATATTTCAATAAGGTTAAAGTAGGAATCTTAAATAATTAAAGTTCTGGAATAAGATATAAGCACTAGGCAATACTGCATCCATACTCCTGTATCTTTTCATGTGTAGAGGTGATGTCTATGTGATAAAATGCAGGAGCGTGAGGTAAATTAATTCACTATGCACTTTGATCACAATACCCGCTCATGGCCTACTAATCCATTTCCCAGAAGACTGTCTCATACAAAAAAAAAAAAAAAGAAAAAAAAAAAGAACACTTGCATTGCTGCCCTAAAAAAAGTTATAGTCTACCTCTTTTTCTCCTTGTAGTGTGGAAGTTTCCTTCCTTGAAAAAAAATATAATTTAAGTTACAGAAAAATATGCTCATAAAAATCTTAATTACATAACACAGGAGATAGGGGATAATGTAAGACACTTGAAAACATCTTCAAATACTGGCAGCTGGGTGAGATGTGGTATCTGCATGTTTCTGTGGTGGCAGAAGCAAAGTGAATCAATAGCAGATGTACAGTTCTCCAGGTATGATGATTTAATTGCTAATAAAGAAAATATACATATGTCTATAAATAATTCCTGGAAAAGCACCAATAGTTAGACCCAATCTACAAGTGAACACTAGGCTTGACTTTTCAAGATATGGACTATTATGTGATAAAAATGCTCATTAGTATTTCTATCACTGCCAGAAGAATCTGATGAAACCAAAATGTTTGGCAGCCTTCCTATAAAGAAAGCCTGTTGCTACCTCAAATCCCCACTTGCTGCTAATACCACATCTTTAGGTCCATCTCCATAGGCAGAGCAGGTAGCCCCATGGCCATGGCAGCTACAGTAGAGGTGACACATCAGTTCCTACCCCACGGGATGGCCTCCACAGTGACTTGCCCATTCTGAATATATTTAGGGTATAAACACAGGTGCATCAGGAGTGGAGTCTCCCAGATGGCAGGATATTTACCATTCTGCCCACTAGGCTGGCAAATGGCTGTAAAATCAAAGTTAGGATTAGATCACAAAGCTGAACAAGCTATAAACTCTTTGGTGTTATTTATCAGAAGATCACAGATTGATTTTATGGATTTGCAACTTCTGAATCTAACCACACTCACAAAAGCATACAGTCCTCAAAACCCCTCTGAAAGAAATCTAGATGAATGCAGTGAACAGAAGGCAGGAAATGAGTTGGCTTATGGTAAAGGTATGGACACATACGTCTATGGGCAAGCCATATGAAGGCATTCCATCTTTTTACCACAGTTTTGTTTACAGCATGCATTGCACTTCCCTGAACACTAAGTATTATTGACAGAAACAATCATGTCAAGCTTTGTAATAGGTTGGGCATTTTCTCTACTTGAATTGATACATACTTTAGAATTGATTATGGCAATCATAACTCAAAATGTAGGACTAAAAAACTATTTCTAGTGAAGAAGATACATCTGAGAACAGTATAAATTGTCCTGTGTCACACGTTTATCCTTTTCTTTCACAATTTTAAGTACTTCACTCAGAAAACACTATCAGTTAAGTACACAGTATGGAACTCTGGACAGCAGAGCATAAATGGTTAAAGAGTTTCATCTTAGCATCTCAAAAAGGAAAAAAGAAACACAAACAAATAATGAAAGAGCAAGGAGTCTATTTGATAAATATTTCCAATCTAAGGACTGAAATTTCTGAAGATTTTCACTGCCAGAAAAAGAAAAAAAGGAGACCACAGCTTTAAAGAAAAGAGCAAGAGGTGCCCTCCAGTCTGACAACGACACCTTCTCTTTCCACCAAGCTGGCTTTGCCTTGCAGGGGCAGATAACGCCTACAACGTCCCTCTACCACAACCCACCAGCGCTGCTTCTAGCCTGACAGTGCTGTTCTCCAAGGACAGGCATAACTTCTGGACTTTTCCCTGTGCAGCTCAGCTGCCGGCACGCTGAGCGAGCCTCTTGCCTGCAGGATCAGACTTTCTCCCAAGAAAGGAAGAGTTCAGATAGAGGTATTCAACAGCCCAGGTGAGGACTGAAATTCAAGTCTCTGATCTGAATCACCTCCCACGGAAGTGCTGCTGATCATATTTGTTGAAGGGGAGATTGAGTTTTTAATCCATTGTTTTACCAACATTTGGATCCTACCAGGACTGGTAAGTGTGTTCCCACAGTTTTCCTGACAAGTCAATGTATTTCACTGAAGACCTCCTCTGGCACACAATTCCTAACTTACTCTAAGTATTCTTATTTGAAATCCAGTACAGCTACTTATTAAAATAAGACTGGCTTGACTGACCAAGTCCTACTATCAGGCAAATAATTATTTGGGGCCTTGTTATATAACTTCAAGAGTTGCAACCACATAGACAAACCCTACCTATGAACAGTCTACTTAGCAACATCAATGCTGAATTCTTTCTTGCATAGCTGCTTTTTAGTGCATCTAAGGCATCCTTATTCACAACGGGAGAACAGCTTCCGTCTCAAAAGAAATATCAATGGCTTTACAGGAATGCTACCAAGTAGAGCATCTGAAAAAGCAATTTAACATAACCAGGCAAATTTTAAAAAGCTGATGCCTATTGAAAGCATGTGCACAGCACTAGAACAAACTGTTAGAACGGCATACAATATCAGCCCCTTAACTGCCTAAAACCTAATTTGGGAAGCAACATATCCCCTCTGGATTTTGATCCACTGAGAAAAGGACAATTGATAAATGGAGCCACATGTTAAACCATAAATGGATTAAGAAATAACTGTCCACTAATTTAAATATTTCATGTATTTTCACTCAGGCAAAGTATCCTGCCAGGATGAGCTGACTGCGTTTCAGCACCTTCCCTTCTCCTACCTGCCAAAGCCAAGGCAGCTCCCGGTGCCACAGTCCACAAACCATGATCACCACGGCCCACAAACCCAGTGGCTCCCTCGTAGAGGCAGCAGGTCCACAGACCCAGCCAGAAGTGGCATCACACAAACTGACCCCTTCGGGTTCTCAGAAAGAAAAGTTTGGATCCGGCTGTAAAAATCCAGCTTTAAGACTGCCAAAAATTTATGTTCAAACTAGAAACTCCCTCTAAACTTCCCCCCTCCCTTCCCAAGGGCTTGTCATGAAAAAGGCACAAGTAGATACAGTTTAAATAATTGCTAGGGACTTGATGATATTAGAGTGTGCACATAGATCTTTACTGCGATAGATGATAGCACAGGTGGATTTCTCAGAAGACCAATGGTGCTTTGCAAAGCACAGCTGAGTTCACATAAAAATGACAAAAGTAGATACTATCACTTAGCAAAAGCAGCACATTTCTGATGCTAAGCTTCAGTCAAAAAAAATCCTAGAAGCATCCTCTCTCTCTCAAAAACAAGGTGAGACAAGCCAGTCTGCATTTCAAGGACAGCAAAATAACCACTGCAGCTGTTTACTTCTTAAGGAACGCATATTGGTCCTCCGACATGGATAATTATATCACCTTGAACAGGAAAATCGCCTCATTAGAGGAAAAGATTTTGAAGTGACTAAGGAGGCAGGTAAATACCTCAGTATCACCAAAAACATCAGTTTGTTAGTCTTGCTTTCCCACTCTCTGGGGCACTCCCTGAATGGCCAAGAAAGCATCTCTGTACTATTGAGAGAGAGAGAGGAGATGACAGGCCAGCCACTATGGCAGAAAGCAGCATAAAATCAGAGTACTTTAAGCAGCTTTTGATTGCCCTCTTATTTGTTTTATTTCTAAGCACTGAAAGAGAAACAAGGAAATGGCTCGATTAAGTTAGAAGTCTAGAGGAGGAAGTACTGCTTAGAAATAAATTGTTTCAGGTTGTTTTCTTTTTCAGTTTAGCAGAAAAACAATTAAATTGTTTTAAACTAATTTCAAGATGTAAATATTGCACTGAAGCAACACTTGATATCTTGCTTTGGCTGTCAAATACAAAAAAGTCAATTTACACTGCTGTAGTCACACAGTAAAAGAAATGCTGCTACGCAAAGTGTAGAGCACTACCCTGTGTATCCCTCCAGCCTATGAAAAAATCCAATCAACTGTCACACTAGGAAAGAAAGTCTGCTACAATTCCTCAAATGCATAAAAGCACATAACCACAAGAGCTTAAAATAGCAATTTTTACAGTAATTCAGCAATACACAAGAGGAACACCTAGTTTGATTCTCAAGGCCTAAGAGAGGCCTCGATACCCCCTGCGATCCAAGCGATGGACAGAGATGAAGCCCAGCTGCCTTCATCACAGATGTAAAGGATGCAGATCAGCCTGTGGGAAATGATCCCTTGCCATGATCCTCCATCTGCCCAGGTGGTCCCTGATATAAGCTGGGACTAAGGACTCCTGCTATACCTTCACAACAGTATGAAATCTTGCCAGAAGATATGACAGTGTTGGTAAATAGCTTCATAACCACTGGCTTGTGTTGCCCAGGAAAAGGTAAATAATGTAGAAGCTCTTTTGCCATCTTTAAGGCACTAGTTTCCTAGGTCCCAGCAGGTGAGAAGCAAAGCCTCAGCAGGAGGCTCAAAAACCCAACAGCAGCAGCCAAAAAAGACCATTAGTGGGGAAGGCCATGCAGGACCCTAACAGAGTCCCAGGCCCACCAGCAGGTCCCAACACCCTCCTTTGACCAGGCCAAACAAAACAATCACAAGTGATCTTCCAGGTAGAAGCCTTCAGGGTGTAGCCCTCTTTGGGGACCTGTCTTCCAGGCCTAAAGCAATTCATGTCTTTAGAAATAATCAGGAGATCAATCGTGACAAGCAAAGCAGTTATTTTTTTAAATAGGGAAAAAATTCAATATCCTGCAACAAGTTTTTATGCTACTGTAGTTGGCCTGCAAGCTTATTGAGATAGCAGATATGCAAGTCAGACACATTACTCAAATGTGCTCTTTGAGTTATGCAGAATCAGTGTTACGCTGTCTGTGAAACATTGGGAGCATCACAAAACTCTGGTGGGAAGTGTAGCTTTCAAGTGAGAAGCATATTTAAAATGTATGTCTTTTCGTCCAAAAAGAAAAAGCCTAACTTTCTCAAAGGAAGTAATTAAGCAAAAAGTTGAGAGTTCCAGATTTGAAACAAACACTGCACTGCCTGTGTCTGCTGAGTCTCAGATTCACATGAGCCTATGGACACAGGAACAAAATTCACTAAAAAAAAAAAAAAAAATCACTCACTTGCCAATGGAGCAAAAGTACGTGAATGTGAAGTCTTACACTTCATGACAGGGGCAGCCTGACAGATTAGAGCTTAACCACCACGAGGCTGGTTTACGCTAAAGCACTTGATTCATGAGAAGGGTGAGCCAAGAGCCTCCGCGACCTGCTGCCCAGCTCAGCGATGCTTATACCTGCATGCCAGACCATGCCCAGGATGGAGCAATGGGGATACTCAGCCTAGGCAGGTAGGAGAGGACAGACTCCTTGCCAGCCACCAGCATCAGTATCACTTAGATTAAGGAACACAACGCACTACCTTCTGTTCTGCATCTGCAGGACCCACTGTCCCTCAGTGAGGCATATGGGGTGGGAGGGGAGGGAACAACAACAAAAAAAAACAACCCAAAACCCACAAAAGGCAGGTTTTGCCTGGGTGTCCTGCAAAACTATTACTTTTTTGCGACTGTTACAGCAAATATTGATGTTCTAGAGATTTATGTACTGCTATCAGAACACTGATTAATTCCCTCCTGACAATGGCATAAATGAGTTTTATTTCCTCAGTTGGTCCTGATGTGAACTCTTGACATTACAGCCCTTTGTAAAACCACAGAGAACACAGCTCAAGGTAGCACTTCCAAAGCTTTAGGTATTAAAACATTCAATGCACATGTATTACATGGAGAAAGAGATTTTACTACATTTACATTTGAAAGTGGGTTGCATTTTAAAGTCTATATGCACTCCCACTAACAGAGTTTACTTCACAGATGCTGTCAGGACTAAGAGATAATCTCTTCTGACCTTCTAAAGAGGACAAGTCCATCAGATGCAGACAGCAGCATACTAAAGACATACAAATCTCACCAGATGAACTTCAGTGTAAGTTATATGCTACTTTGTGGTTGTTTCTATCTATATAGATCCCACCTATTCCTTCTGTAGATTAGAAATCAAAAAAATATAAGAATAAAAGCAAATAATTCAACTTTCATAAGAACAAGCAGATGAACTGGAATTTGCCATATCCCTGGCAAGTGCCTAAACATGCTGTTACACCGGAATCTGAAGACAGAGGCATCTTGCTTGCTCTGCCTTTCTGATAGTGTTTTTTTTCAGAGATTCTGAAAGATCAAAATTGCAGAACCATTTGGGTTGAAAAGGGCTTCTGGAGGTCATCTCCATCAAAGCAGGGTTAGTTCCTCTAAAGTTAGACCAGGCTAGATCCCCGTTTCATTCCATACTGGGTTGGAACAAATCCCCCCAAAATCTCAAAGTGTTTCATTAAACCAATAGCTTCCTCTATTTGTAACCAGTCATTCCCATTTAAATAGATAAAAGTACAAAAACACCCGTGCAAATACCAAAAGCACAAAAGGTCTCAGGATTAATAAGTAGGTATTTAGGGAAAAATTTTGAAGGGAGATTGAATTTGGTACACAACATGACTCAGGAGTGACTTAGGTAACAGAAGTCTTGGAAGAAAGATAGAGCCAGTGCCAGAGGCCATGCTGCTCATAGAAAGCACATTATCACAAAACACCACGCAGCAACAGTCAACTCAAAGCCGATTCAAACACAGTCTAAAACTCCAAGGAACCATCTTACTAATAAAACTGTCAAACAATTCACACTGAAAGTCAAAATCCACCTCCCTTTAATTTGTGCCTATTTTTGTTGTCAGCATTTGTCCATTTTCAAAACTGATCCTGCTCAGTCAAGAGTTGCTTTCCCGAGCTTGCTCCACCTGGCCTGACCAGCACATTTATTTCTGTGGAATAAAGTCCTCAACATGGTGTTTTGATGCCATGGATAAAGACAGAGGAAAATTTGGGTGATGTAAAGGATGAAGGTCTGGTTTCAGTACAAATACATGAAATCAAAGTATAGGAGAAACACAAATAATGATAGCATATTGCCTTGTATACTGTCTGCTGTAGAGACAGGCATACACACACACAAGACTTAAGTTTTTCCTGTTGGAAAACTTGGAATAACAGAAATAAATTTTCCTATTAGTGAGAAAGGCTATAATTCATGTTTTCTTCAATTTAGCATTAGGAAACATTTTAACAAAATATAGTGTCAATATGAGAAAACAGAAAGTGTGTTTCAGTATGTCACACCTTTTGATCAAACTGCTCCATTTTGATTTTTCCAGGCAGCAATGTTTGGAACTATTTATTCATAAAAATGTGGGTGTTATTCCAGTTTGGATGAATCAAGCAGTATTTTGTTGCTCACAAACACTGCATCAAGGTGCACTGACTAAGAGGAGGAGGCTTGAAGAGACTTTAGAAAAGTGGATGCTATCAGATGCAAGAGAAAATACAGGAAACTGATTCAAAGACTACAGATTTAGAAGTTATATAAGCACAAGGGTTTATAAAAAAAATGAAATATGGTAAAAGCCCACAGAAAATACCAGGTAATTTGGCTACATTGTGGAGCTTCCACCAAGCTCACAGTCCCCATGTCTGGCACTCTAAGGATGGTTGGGAGTCTGGGGGGAGCAGATATATAATGCGCTAAGATACACAGCACATGCAACGTCCATCAGCCCTTCCACAACTGTGCCCTGCTCTTCCTTACGCTGTCCTTCGAGCATGGAGCTCAGTGGCGCCTGCTGTAATCTTTTAGGACTCGAGACTTCGAGCCTCACCAAGCTAATAAAGAAAGTGGAATAACAAACAGAACAGGGCAGAGCATGAGATAAATACCTAATAATTACTGTCAACTGGTTCAATGCAGTGTCTTACCAACAGTAGGAGATAAGCATTAAACAATTACCTAATTCTGTCTTTGGAGGTAAGGAAAATGTAAAACATTTCCTCAGTGTCTTGGTTGTAAAATATAATTCCACCTCTGCATGATTCATTTAAATATCCTAACTTGGCATTTCATCAGACCCCAGCATTCTGTGACAAACAGGGATATGCACACTGAACAGTCATCTCTGTTCCTGCCTAACTGTGGGTCTCATCCTCCTCTTCTGCCATATGTACAGATGTGCTTTAATCTAGAGCAGAAGAGCCCTGACATATTATTGCCCATGAAAGCACAGAGCTTAAATGGACCCTCTCTCTCTTAGCAGAGGTCACTGCACATTACCCTGAAGCCTTATCCATTTTTCCTTTATATTGAGGTCTTATTCTAAGGGAAGAACGAGAACAGCATCATCTTACTTTTATGGGTTGAATAAACTTCATTTGGAGACTGCTGTCAATGGTACTCTAGCCTCATTAATTTTCTCCCGAACTTAGCTTTCAGACACTTGCAGGCCTTTGTCTACTGCTGTCATCAAGGCATTTGCATGTACTAATTCATGACAAATTGTTTCATTTGATGCACATCTGATTTCCTTGCCTGCCAACTAGAAAGAGATAATAGAAATACCAAGAGAAGCTAAACTAGAACAAAAGGGTTCATCTATTTGTTGGAGAAAACTCCAAACAAGGTTAAGGAACACCACCTGGGCAGCTGACTTCATGGTTGAAAATTCATCATTTTCTCCATGGAGAGCCAGTTTTTAATAACCTGGGAAAAGCTGCATTTTTGCATTTTACTCAAAATATGCTATTATTACAGGAATAATTATACTGCAGATGTGTGAGTTGGCTTAGACATAATCATTCTTTGTCAGATCCTACCCTGGCACTCTGAAACCAATTACAAACTCTTTCAAAGATCTCCAACATCTTCAACTCATCTGTTGGGTTTTCATTTTAATGCACAGTAGTGCCATCTAAATTCTACAACATCCCATTGAAGAAACTAAGAACTTAAGTTAATGCTACTCATAACAGAACAGAAGTCTTACTGTCACCCTGATAACTTACAGATATAAAGAAGGCAAGATTTGTAGGCAAGGACCATACCTGGTATTACACCAGCTTGCAAGAAAGCTGGTTTGTGGCAGTGGTGGGAGGGAGAAAAAAAAGGCAACAGCAGACCACCTTTAAATCCAGCGCTGCTGCAAACTGGAACAAGAGCTGCTATGAATTAGAAGGGCACATAAGGCCTTCTTTAGAAAGAGGCAGCTGCTGGCATATATGAATACATGCTTTCAGGCAGGATTTATCCTTTTTAAAAAGATGACTAGTTTTAGGCAGCTGCTGAGATAACAAATCTTACACTGGTGAAAATCCTTGTAAGGATTATAAAGGCACAAACAAGGAATGTATAAAAATAACAAACTACATATCTTTTTCTTAAAGGACAGACAGACATTACAACCTGAGAAACATTCTTCCAGAAAGCATTAGGGCCTCAACTCTCCGCTCAGTTTAGTGGCAGTAAGTGTAATAGACTGATGGACATACCTGAAGGCACTCCCCAGAAGACTGAAGTTAACTGATTTTATATGCATTAAAATCCCCCCACTATTCAGTCATATTTTACAGCATTTTCTCCCAAATACATTGTGCTGAACCCTACTTTATTGTTAGTATCAAGTAAAATTGATCTTATTACATCATTTGATTTTTATTTAAACTCAGAATGATTCAGAATGTAAGCATTTAATTATTAATAGGTTTATGTAAGAAAATATAAAAGACTTGCTTTTTCATCCTTGAATCTGTTTAACAAAGCCACAACTGTATTACTTATCATGTGGCACACAGGGAAAAAGGTGCTAAGAAATAAATTCCCTTCATTTACCCAGGTTCTTTTAAAAAATAAACATATAAATCAATGAAACTGATTTTACAGATGTACTATACTTGCTTGCTCTCAACTACTTAATTAAACACAATTAACTCTAGTTTGTTTTGGCAACCAACTAATGTCACGATCAAGTATAAATAGACCCTGCAAGAACAGATTATAATTACTAAATCCTTTACAATACAGTAAAACTACACTAAAGCTTTGGTTGCCAGAAATATTTAACTGCTTTTTTGAAGAGCATTAACAAGGACACCTAAGATAATAAAATTTTAATCAGTGTGTGCAGTTAAGTTTTGAGCCTAGACTCAGGCTCATCTATACAGTCTGTTGGCTGTACACTTCATTCAGAAGATGAGAAACTACAACACCAAGTACTTTACTACTTTCTAATAAACTGACATGTATGATCACAGATGATTTCAGATCTAAGAGGATACAGAAGCTGTTTTCCCTCATTTTGTTCAGTGGATTTGAAGGCTTTTGATCCAGATTTTTGTAATCTGCAGAGAACTAGATTACTAATCCAATAGGAGCTTTGGATCTTGCATATTTTGGATCTTGCACATTATGACCTGAACCTTCAGCATTCCTAATGAAGAGACAAGGATCCTCACTTAAGCTGCTCTTTAATTGCCTGTTCATTCAGTGAGAGGTAGTGTATGATATACAAATAAACTCACAGCTCGTAAAAGAAACAGTCACGCACATTTTTAGAAGGGAGGACATGACTGTCAGTGGGAGCTGCTGGTGTAGAGCAGTCATGTCTCAGATTACGTGTAGCTCAAAGGCAAGGCACCACAATGAGGACACCACAGCAGGAGGGAATTCTGCCATCTTCGATAAGAGATGGACCTCATGTTGCTCTTCACTTAGATATTTTCAAGGAATCACTAAGGAAGTGAGCTCCAGGCCATGGAAGAAGAATACAGCCCCTTTTGCCCAGAGCGCAAGTCATGCCAGAGCTGTCCAGTACTTTTTAGGACTGAGCCATAAAAGAGCATTTAATGCTAACAGATGTCAGGATCAGGAGCTGGTGTGTGACTTCCACTGAAGTGGCAGGTGCTTTGATCATGCCAAGCAAGTATTGAGGACTGAATTCTGAAACCCTGGATTCTATTAACATCATTCAAAAAATCTGATTCCTAAGCTCCTCAATTTCTGTCATCAATTCACTTTCCTAAGCTGGTTTTTTCTTCAAAGTAAAAGAAGAATTGTAATAGACTACTACAACGCAAGTATTGATTATAAGACCATAGCTAGAAGCCTGATCCTGCATCTGCTGTCACTGAAGGTAAGCGACTTCCAAAGAGAGCAGGACTGCTTTGTTAACCCAATGCGAAGGAAAGGGGGAAGGCTAAGGGGTACAGTCAGCGAGAGAGGGAGACGACAAGTAACAATCCTCTAAATAGAGCATAGAAATATGAGTCACAGGCACATACAGGGGGCTTCGTAACCTCATTCTGCTTAATTTACACTCCCAATTCCCCACTGTGCATCACTGACAGACTAATAAATTTAAATTCCAACTGTGCTACAGTCCTAGTGGTCCCTGTCCAGAGCACAATGAAACAAGATATCCAGCCCTGTGTCAGGGCTCGAATAAGTTTAGCTGGAGAAAACTGTTCTGTACAGAGCATCTGGAAATAGCAGAAATGCCGAATCCCATCAGGAAAATAAATCTTGCTCACAGCAAAGGTTGATTTCACAGCAGAATGGAAAAGAAAGCATTCAAAAGGAAATACAAAGATTATAGGAGGGAAAGGATAAAACAATATGAAACCTGATGGGAGAAAACACACCTACCTTATGAGGAAATGCACTTGTATATTGCTTTTTAAGTTCAAGACTCATATTTTAAATAGGCTAATCACTAAAGCAGGTTTTTGATGTTATCAGCAGAAATACTTCAGTTCAGAACAATGGGTATTGCCTTTGGGGCTTAGATTTGTAGGTGTCAAGTTCTCCTTAGGGCTAAACCATCACAGTATGAATTCTCACAGCCTTTAAAACCCCGACAACAAGCTACAAATAGCCAAGTACACTGGAAGGCACTCATGACTCACGGAGGCCCCAGGGCTGCACTTGGAGATGGAGGCACGGGAGGGGAAGGCATCTGCCAGGACCACGGCTCTCCGCGCTGAACTCACACGGAGAGGTGCTTTTTGCTCTGCATCCCCCCGGGATGCCTTGCCAAGGGGACACGCTTTGCTCTTGCCTCTGCAGCTACCTGCAGACCGGACCTAGGGAGCACATGCAGGGAGAAGGCATGTAGTGGGGAGGAAGGACTCGGGGTGGGGGGACCGAGCCAGAGCACAGATTCTGCCAAAGCCCCCTGCACGCGCAAGCGGCGCTGCCTTTCTCTCGTGATAGCACTTTGGTGCTGCTCTTCCGCAGAAGGTGCGTGGCAAGGGAAACGTAGAAACACTTCCAGCAGTACCTGCAGAGCGGCATTCTGTGCAGCGGGCCACTTGGTGCCCCACCACGCACCTCGGCCACCGTGCTCTTCACGGTCCATCGAGCTGCAACACCTGCTCTCCCCTGCTCACCTCATCTGACTGCATCAGAAGTAACAAGGCATCACATCCAGCAGCATCACCAGCGACAGCTTTCTTCCACCTGCAACATAGCTATGAGCCCTTTCTCAGGTGAGTAACTGAGCTTTTACCCTCCCTCAAACATTCATTACTCCTTGGGAGTAATACATCCTTTTTCCACTCTATTACACCCCTGTCTCTTGTAAAGAAAGGGCTTGCTTACCCCAGAAAAGCAAGGCTAATTTCTCTGGCTGCAAACATACCGTATTGCCACGTTGTTTCTCCTCCGGAGGTTTACTTCTTCAAAGTATCACCGGGTACAACGCTTCTGTAGAAGCTACCACTGCAAACAGGCGAGTCACCAACGCAGGAGGCAGTTCAGCACCGCCGCGCTGCCAGGAATCCAAGCAGCGATTTCAACGCATCAGTTCCCTGCATACGCCAAACATGTACAAATACATTTGTCCTCCTACATTCAAATGGCTTTGTTTGGGCCCAGAAATACAGCAAATGCCTCCAGCCCGAATCTCTTTACTCAGGAGTTGACAATTTCACATTTTCAAAGACAGACTGTGGAGGCCAGAACACAGATTTGGTATCAATAACAGGTATCAAAGACAGATGGCATTTCTCAGTCGCTTGCTGGAAATCAAGTTACAAGCAGACTTTCCTGATCTTGAACAAACTGGGACATATTCATGGCGCTCTGTCTCTACTGGCGTAAACAAGATCTGAATTAGGTCCTGCACCTCTTCCAATTTGTTCATTTTAATTAACACAGCAAGAAACACTAGTCACCAGCTTTCACGTCCCTGACCTGATTGACTAGATACAGGCTACGCTGCTGCGTGGTACTTTGGATACTGTATGAGGGGAACAGCTTGCACTCACACAGGATGTTACCTTCACCAGTCACCGAAGTGATATACATTCATACATCAGCTGCCTTGTCCTTGATTTGCTTTTATCAATACCAAGAGCAAAAATCCCATTTGATTAATCCTCCAAATTTCCATTGCTCTGCCAAGTATAGAAGAAACTATTTTATTTACACTTTACAGAGGAATTAAGATTCAGACCAGCATTCCTCCCAGACTGTCCTGAACTGAATAGCCACAAATTTGGGGCACATGAAAATGGTAGGTCTTTTGAAATGTGAAAATATGCCATTTCCCCCAAGGCTAGAAAACTTAGTGGAAAGGCCAAGATCAGAACTAAGTTTTTTGCTCACAGCCATAGACTCAAGTTGCTGTAAAATGCTGTCTGTCTGCTAAGAAATACACTCAGAGCACTTTTAATTTGATGTCAATAGTTAGTTTGTACAGAATTGCTTTGACACCAATTTCTCTCCAAACTGTGAGGAGAAAGAGCCACTTTTTAATTGGCACACGATTAACTACTCACACACTACTCACAGTAAAGGTAAATACGTAACACTTGGTATTCAGTGGATGTGTGAATGATTGCACTCTTGATTCAAACCATGATTTCTTAGTCTGAATAGACCTATTTTTAAAATAACATATTTGCAAAAGCCAACATTGCTATAGTAGGTATACTTTCTTTTTTTAATCTGCCCTACATCTCCACAGTGTATGTAACTGCCACAGAAGAGTGACACGGCATCCTTAGCTAATCATTTTACATAGACTTACAGGCAACTCCAATGTACTTTAAGCCACATGTGACTAGTTTGTTGTCCACTGCAACTCAGTGGAAGCTGATGGTTCTCACCGCCTGCAACACAGGTCGCATTTACAGACTGGAATGGTGAAAGATTTGCTAAGAATTGTAAGACTGAGGGGTTCACTGTTGTTGGTTTTCTTTTATTATTAGACTTGAACCCTCTGAGACAGCACTTTGATTTGTTAATATCTTACTGTCCTGCCAAACGCCAGCCTCTACTTCCTGCCTCTAGGAAGGAGTCAATTCTGTCAATCAGATGATCAACAGGCTATCACAGGCACTTGGCTAACTCTGCAAATCACAGCCTGTCTACTCTAATCCTCAGGCCAATTCAATAGCTCTACAACTGCATGTTACAGCTTAAAATGGCCAACATGGAATTCTCATTACTGCTGTTTCTTACTAAATCATACAGAAATGACATGGTTTTTTCTTTTTCTTTTTTTTCTTTTCTTTTTTCTTTTTTTTTTTTTAAGATCTGTTTCCACATAGAATTATTTCCTGTGAGTGCTTTCATATATCTTTTGCCTAATAAATTTTCATAGAAATGAAATGCATTCATATAAGGAACTGCAAAAAAGCACCTGTATTACCCAAGGAGGATTACTGCAGTGGTGTTCTGCTACCTTACACCAAAGCAAGTAAGGTCATCTCCTCTGGCTCCAACTTGAGGAGCACAAAAATCTACCCTGCCTACCTCACCTATCACATTTAAACGAAACATTCACCAATATTAAGTATTTAATAGCAAGCATTTAAACCTTTATGTTAATGAGGTAAGAAATAATAATGCATGAAGAGGTGCAAATAATATAAAATAGATTATGCTATATTTAAAGAATATTTACTATGCCCTTACTATCTGTGCCCTTCTACCAACATTTCACAGAAAATGAACCATCTTGTGTGACAGCATTTGTAAGTGACTGTAGCTTTATCTCATTTGATTTTGGGTTTGTACCTTCTGCTAAGTTGTCTAATGGAATAAAGTACTGAATTATAATATCATATACTACACTGAAAGAAAGCTTTAAACTCATGTGTTTGCAGATAGACACTTACGCTTAAGAAAGTTTCAGGAGAAAAAAAAAAGAAATCTACTTTAATGATAAACCAACCTTTTCAAACGCTGCCCCTGATTTCTAGTGTTTCAAAATTGGATTAACCGATATATGGGTATATTCACTGTGTTAATCCATTGAGCTCAGTTCAAGTTTATTATGCTAAATCCACTAAATGGTGATGTAGTGTTTTTTCTACTTGCACTTTTTTGTGCTTAGTGGCACTCTTGCATTCATCAAGGAGAAGAAGTGCAAAACAGTTTGGAATCTACCTTTTTAATTATCTTATACAAAAGTTGCCCCACGCTGGAGTTGAACTGTTCAAAACCTCTCTTATTTCAGAGCATCTCATTATCTATGGAAGATCACGAACTGAAAGAAAAGGTATGCTGAGCATGCTATTGATTACAGCTATATTTGCCATGATTCAATAAGTCGAAACTTCATATACCAAATATTAAATTACTGAGATTATGCACTGGATGCAGATGAGCCATTTTTATTCACTTTTATTTGCCTGAACATTTTAATCTTACTTACACAGTGACTAACTAAAAGTAAATGACGCATTCCTAATATTATAAATATGAAAAATAGGGCGTGCTCAGGGACTGCAGTTGAATACATTAAAATCACTCAGTTTGCTGGTTAACATATTTCCATCCCTTTTACATACAACCTTTTTGCATTTGGTTAGCAGACTGCAAATTCATGGCCTTAAAACGCTGTCTTGATTTTCTGTTGTGACAGCAGAAACTGTCCAAGATCTCGAACAGTTTCCCAAAAGGACACTCACGAGCTGGTACTTCCCAGGTGCAGCACAATCTGAATCCGAGGTGAACATCATGTCAAATTCCACTCATCTGTCAGTGTAGTGGATTATTTCTTGGGAGACTGAAATTGGCTGCCCGCGATCAGAACACCATCAATCTTACTCATGTAGGGCGCGCAGAAGCTGCCGGGGAAAGGCTCGCAAGAGGAAAAGCCTGGCTGTTTCTAAATAGGTGATGAGGCAGCCGTAAAACCTTCACTCTATCTGTATCACATCTCTGAGTGAAAGATTTTGTCATTTTTCACATTTCCCCAACACTTACTATGCATCCAGTGTCTTGCTGTTCTTGCTTCATAAGAGGCGATTTTTCACACTTAGGCAAATGTTACAGAGCTCTGGATCTGCCCAGCACTTTTTTTCCTCATAATGTCACTTGTTTCAACTGATTTTACACAGAAGGATTACGTTTTCCTTTTACCTATCTGTTTAGCTGAGCTGGGTTTTATTTCCTTCACTGAGGACAGACTCAGATTACCAGCAGCATTACTCACAACTGTATTGTTATAAATATTTTGTTCATTTCCTTGCAGTTCCCAAATATGACCATCACTCAAATTTCAAATACTCTTAAGCTTCCAGTGCCAGCTAGCAAAGACAATATCATTATTAATCTAATGCACTAACACAACCACCTAGAGTTGGTCTATCAAAGATTTAGGTCTAGTGCTCTACATTATGCATGCTTTTTACAAGAAAGCAAGAAGATGCCAATACACGCAACTTTTGGACAAGGAAAAATAGTTGGGAAAAAAAACTTTTAATCATTAGATTGTAGAACACTTACAGTTCAATTATCATCTACCTTTGATGGTAATTCCATTAGATTAAAAACCATAAAGCATTAATTACCACATATTAGACAACACATCATTACAGTTCAACATTTCCCATCTTTCCTTTCCAAAGCTCTTAAGACTTCTCCCTCCTTTCTTTGAATCAGCATTTACAAAGTGAAACACTTACCCTGTCTAATTTTAACTAGTTGATAATACTGTGTTAGACTATGCCAAGTCCTCAATTTTTAACATGGCACATATGCTCCAAAATGTAATTAAGAGTTGAAAACTTAACATGATAAGTTGCTATTAAGAAAAGCACAGGAGTAGTAAAGATATTAGCATACAGTCTCTGTGGATCACCATAGTCAAAATGAGTAAAGTTTTCCAAATCTGTGGGACTAATTCTGGCCTTACACACATTCACCTCCATTGAAAGACAGGCCCAAGTTCTCCTCTGGGTTACACTCCTGCAACTTCATAGGATGTTCAAGTTTACTTCTGAAAACCAAATAGCTGTATCTCTCATTTACACTACAGTAAACACTAATGGCTGAGTGGATTTTGGCTAATAGTATTTGAAGTAACCAACATCCAGTTTGGGTTAGATACAGCAAACAAAGTACCCAAAACTATATTGTAATAACATCCTTCCAAGCTCTACTTCCATTCACTACTGTAATAAAGGAGGAGAATGAGGAGATAGAAATAAAGACAGAGAAAGAAATTAAGCTGTTGTTTCAAATGGGATTCCCACATTGGAAAGTTGTTAGAAGACAATGTAAAAAGATGAATACCTCAACATCAGCTTGGCAAAGCACAACACGTTTAGGCTGTCTGGAAAAGACACTCTGCAGTATCAAGGCAAACAACTCATAAAAGTTAAATGATAAAATGGATTTTACGATTATTCAATCATTTATCAAGACAGACATGAGCACGGGCAGAGTGCCTGCAATCTTATGGCATCCCACAGCTGATCTCAGTCCTACCTGGTCTGTGCAGGTGATGCTGCTGGAAAGTGTGATGGAGGGACCCCTGACAGAGCAGCATTGCACAGGCACTTATCCACAAATACAGGACCCAGGACATTGCAGAGACCACTGCCATTCTCTAAACAAAATATTAGACAGACATGATTATCCATCACCTCACAGCACACAGAATAGTCAGCTTCCATTACAACTTTTTTTTAAAAAAATTCTTTTGTTAAACATCTTTTGTTCCTAGTTATTTTTCCCCCTGTAGGACGCAATTGTCATACAACAGAGGTCACATCCAAAAAGGACAGTTGAGGTAATGAGATGTCAACACAAGAGCCTGCATAACTTTAATAATTCAGCAGCAAAAATGAAACTATAATGATCCGAGTACTAGGGGGAAAAATAAAAAAAAAATAAAAAAAAAAAAAAAAAAAAAAACACAGTGTAAGCAGAAGGCTGAGAAATATTCCCACACTGTTCTACTGCTGAACTTACAAGAGGAGAATTCACAAGGCTGGGCAAAACCAGTGATCTTCAGACAGGGTCAGAACTACTTTAAATACATTATAGACAGACATACAACATTATCAGATGTCTGAGAAGCATTTCAAGCATACTCCACCCTCTAGACTGTAAGGCTAATACCGATCCAGTAGGTAGATTGTTGATTTTGACTTCTGTGAAGATTAATTCTTAATCACATCACTGTCTGCTAAACAGTAATTGTTTCTCAGAATTGTGTTCCAATCTCCTGATAAAAATTAGCTTCCTTTTATTTGACCTACCAGTGTAAAAACCTCAAATATTGCCCAACTGAATTTCATATGTATTAGATAGCAGGGCCGATCTTTTCACAAAGCAGATAGCAACAAGAGTCTTTTTCTGTTTTTCTTCCACAAAGGAAAAAGAATTCTCTGTCCACCAGCACACCTGGCCATCCAATATAGGTGTGTATTTTCATAATTGTCTTTATTATTGCACTAACTGACTAAATTCTCCAAGTTTAACTTCAACAGCTCTTTTCTCAAAGCCTGCAAGGATTGGGAGGTTTGCAAGGCTCAGTTACGCTACACATCGTCCAGTTCCCTTAACAACACCTTCTGCTGCATTTCATATTGCCAAATTAATCAAACTTCAGGCACTCTCCTTATTCAGCCAATGATGCGATGCCATTTTCTAGCTAATAATCCAATCAGCTGAACATTTTCACAGAGGAAAACAGACTTTGGAAGATAAAAACCTCTTGCATAGAAAAAAATAAAGAAAAAAAAAGGAAAAAAAAATACCTTCACAGAAAGATTAAGGAAAACAGAGTTGGTATGTGACCTATCAGGAGGATTTCTGCAGTAGAAAAAATAGCAGTACTGAATAATAATGAAATTTAAGTGTTACTATAACATTCTTAGAAGTTTTCTCTTATTTTAAAGTAGACAATCTTTGAGAAGTTTAACTGGCTAGAAAAAAAAAAGAACTTACAAGTATAATTAACTGAAAACACTAAAGTATTATTTTGATTAGCATGAGGCTTTTCCTTTCTCTGTACTAGCTGTTTAATGCACTATCCAGCATATAATTAATTTCCTACCATTTACTTTACTGTATACAGTATACTTTTTCCCTCCTCTGTTTTTAGACTAAGCTTACAAAATAGAGCTCCCATCAGACTTCTCGGGTCCTCAGGAATAAATACCTTATTGTCATTTTTGGTGCTCCCATGCCTTTTTTTTTTTTTTTTTTAAAAAAAAGGAGATAAAGGGAAAGGTGACTCTCACACATAGTGATATTGCAGATATTTGGGCTCTTATTTAAGATGAACTTTATGAATCCTAGGCAAAAAATAAACCAAAGCCAAACTTAGTCTGCTAAATGTTCCTGTCTTTCTTCAGGCATCATATTAAACACATGGACAGAAGACTTAGTTATTCCACCTTATTTTGATTATTAGCTCTCCAAATTTTAGTTCACTTTAAAAAAAAATGCTTTCTCAAACAACATTTCAAACTACTTTTGCTAAATCCCCAGCATTTACAATCATCTCCTCACATACTTGATTGTTAACAAACTCTTATCTCACACACACTTTATGCAAAGAGATCATCTTATTACTTGTAGCAAACAGTGAGTACTCCTCCAGTTATTATCT
Source organism: Rhea pennata (assembly GCF_028389875.1). Taxonomy (NCBI): domain Eukaryota; kingdom Metazoa; phylum Chordata; class Aves; order Rheiformes; family Rheidae; genus Rhea; species Rhea pennata. The sequence goes on from NC_084674.1 coordinate 6,789,488, forward strand.
GAGTTCCAGATCTGCTTTCTGAATCTTAAATCCTAAAGAAGCTCCTTACCTGAGTAATCCAACCAAGAGGAGAGCACTCTATTAGTGTTCATTGGAAAGATCTAACACTTTTTTAAATCCATCTGTACCACAATAAGGGATTTTTTAATAGCTTCCCAATAATCTTCTTTATCAGGATTAAAAAAAAAAAAAAAAAAAAATCTTTTTTGTTACAAATCCTATTCCCAGAGTAAAAAAGACATCTGAGCTCTCAGACTCTGCCGTCAGAAAAGTGGCCAAGGTTTGAGGGGTGGAAACCTTCTCATTTTCACCTTTAAATCATCTCCTAGCAGCACCTTCTGCTTGATGAGACCTCTGAAGTGATCTTGAGATAATTTGCAGCTTCCAGTCTACTTAAGGACGCGGCTCAGCGTATGTTTAACAACAGAGCAGCCTCACTGAGTGCCGGCAGTGCCGAGTAAGGCAGCTGTACGTACGCTGCTATATGCTGCTGTAAGCCCCGTAGCCTGTTTCAATACATCCCTGCTCGGGAAAGCATCACACGCCTTAAAGCGACACAGCGGCAAGGCGCTCCGCGAGGCGCTGCGGCTTCGCGGCCGGAGCGGCGTTCCGGCGCCGGCGCACCGAGACTCCGCGCGGCAAGGGCTAGCAAAAGAGCAGCCGGGTTTCTCCGGCAGGAGAGCAGGTACGAACGGGTAGAGGCGGGTGGAAGAGCACCGACGGAAAGAGAAGACAGTCGTAGCGGCGAAGGACTCGCAGGAGCCGATGACAAATCCGAGAGACGCTTTAATTGCGCCGGCAGAGGCTTTATTCCCAAGGCGCTGGTTCTCTTGCACTTATTTGCAAGAGGCAAGCGAGACTTAAGGAAGCTTATGCCATTTTATAGCAAGCAGTATACGCTCATGAATGTAGAGGGGTGGTGCAGCGGGAAGTGTGTAAAAGCACAAGGGAGAGACAGAGGAAGGGAAAAGAATAATCCTATGCACTCACACAAGCTTTCCACCACCCTGCTGTGGCTCAGAATAAGAAAAGCTTTCCTTACAACCCCACTTCCGACGCATCTCGGCAGACAACGGGAGGAGAGCACTGTTTTACTCCTAAACGCCAAGTCTCAGATATGCCAAATTATTACAGTTATTTATTGTCCGTGTCTTAAGTGGCCATTTACAGGAATAGACTGGCTTCCTCCTCATCTTGTATTATATACAATTGCTTTTTAAAAAAATAATTGCATGTACTTAACACGTGGCCAAAAATCCCATTCACTTGGCGTTATGGCTCTCGCTTCTGCCTACAAAAGGCAAAATGCTGGGAGACAAAAACAGAAGTTTCTGTTTTAAGAGCCCAAGGTGCACACTGTAATGCAACGGCGGGGGGGGTTGATTATTTTTCCCTTAATAATCAGTGGTAGAAAAGTGTACTACCTTCACCGCTTACCAACTCCAGGCACCAAACAACAGTAACCAGTAACAGTAGTAAGTACCCTTCCCCTCGAGTACCTCCTCCTCAGCACCCGGGGAGGCATCTCTCGGGGGAGACACGCACAAAGAGGAGCCATGACTATCCTTGACAGCCTGTTCACCTCCTTCGGAGCCGCTGTATTTTATTGGGCAATACATATCAAGAGATTGGCCCTACAAACTGACAGGACCATCACGCTGGGCTCCGACGCGGTGCCTCGGAGCAGCTCTATATCAGAGCCTCGCCAGCATCAGGCGGTCAGGAGAGAGGAGGCGACACGGGCGAGCGCTGGAGAGGGGCCTGTCCCCACGCCAGCCTCGGCGCGAGCCCCCGCAGCAGCACGGCTCCTGGCAGAGCCCAGAGCAGCCGTGGTCACTGCGAAGGTCAGCATTTATTTTGGGTGCTCAGTATGAAAATACGTGGGACTGGCATGCTTGGGAACACAGCACCCACACCAGACAGCACAGGCTGAATGGCCACAGGTTGCAGCAGCTACGGGCCGTTATCAAAGCCGTGGGGAAGCTCAGCCTTCCCTCCTTCCCCAGGGGCACAGAGAGCTTTTTGTGAAGTTATTTTAAAATAGCACTTGTTCAACAAATTTGTTCCCTCTCAAGGCACATGGGGAGCCAAAGAGGAAGGAATAGGGGCTGCAAGCCAAGAGGATGGAGAGGGACTGCAAAAAAGCAACTAAAACCTTCTAGGAAACTGAAAGGCCTCATGGAGAGGAGGGGGGAAACGAGACAAGTTGCAACCACACACCTTGGCAGAGTAAGCAAAGACACATTTATGCAAGATACAGATTTATGTAAGGTACAGCAGAACTGTCACTCTGCCAAGCACTGCTAACTCCCAGCTCCATGAGGCTAATGCCACCATAACCCCTGACAGATGCTGCTATTGCACAGGACAAGCTCTTCAGAAACATGGGACATGTTGTTTCCACAGGACAAGGGGGAAGATCAGAGGGACAGAAAAGAATACTAAACAGGCTGCGTTTCCAGCCTCTTCCCTGCCCTGGCTCCTGGCATCAGGCAGGAACAGAGGAGCCCTTGGCAAGTCTTGCAGCAGCTTACTCACACCTGCTTTGATATCTTTGCTGCCAATTTTAACTTTCAGTGGACCAACAAGACACAAAACAGCTCCTCCTACCCTCCTTCCAGCTGGGTACAATGTCATCTTCAGCTGATAATTTGGGACTTTAATTTTCCCTTCCCATTTCAGGTGTGAGTGTCTGACAGGAACGGAGTGTTACTTTACTTGTGCCCACGAACCCACATGTTGAATTTGGGGCTAACTGACAGGACTGGAACAAGAACATAGGAAGTGTAGAACACCAGTGAACAGGCTGCACATTAAAAAAAGCTTTGTCAGAAAAAGGTAAGGCAGAGTAATTTGTCTGAAAAAATGACATGAGGATGGGGGTAAAGACTTATGTCAGCTTTTGTGTGCAATAGCAGTGCTGCTGAGCACCACGGCAGGATGGATCTAGGCTGTTTTGTCCTTCTGCAGAGCCCTTGGGTTGCATGGTCTGAGAGGACAAGAGGAGAAGAGGTAAACAGGAGAGAGAGGCTAGGGAGATCTGCAGTTTGTGTGCCCAGAACAGTCAGCTTGTGAACAAGACATTGTCTTTTACCTACAGAAGATGATGTCTGTATTTTAGAAGAGACTAGGGGCAGTGAGGGTATTAGGTGAGGGGGAAGTCTTTAGCTCATCCTAGTAGTGCTCACATACTCTTCTTACAGTAGCCTGGTCTTCTCATCTGTCCCCTTTCTCACTTGATCCTTCCACCTCCCCTCTGACAACAAACAAGAAAGGACACAGACTGGGGGTCCTGAGCTATACGAGTGGGCAGAGAGCACAGAGGTCTGCTTATCCACAGCGCTCTTGATTGGTGGGGGGATGACTTTCTGGGGTTGCCAAAAGCAGGACCAGTGCACAGGTGTGATACTTCCCAAGTGAAGGCAGTTGCAAGGGGTCAGCATACCACAAACTGCCTTTGAAGCAGGTTCCTTCAAGCATAATGATTGTATTCACAAGAGCCTTTTCCTCCTCATTCTACCATTCATCTTAAGATGCCAAGTTAATGATAAAAATAAGCAAATAAAAATAACACTCCTCATTGCCTGGACCTCTATTTATCACAAGTTTTTGTGGCACACAGGAAACCATATGCAAGTCAGACTCAGGCAGACAGCAGATTGGTAGTTGCACCCAAATATGGGCCTCTGTCCCCTACTTTTGAATGTTGCCTCCTCTGCTCCTTTCCTCCTCCCCCACACATGCCTTTTCCCATGTAGAGATTTAATATGACAAATTCCAGGCATATACTTTACAGGGTTTGAAATAGGCTCACCACCTTTGAAATGCAAAATACATTAGTTCTAATGCTCCTGGGACAATGCAGCTTTGCCTTTTTTTTTTTTTTTTAATAAAAAAAATAAGAAAACCCCACAGACCTGTGTTCTCCATTCCTCCAAGCTACATCCTCCCACACTACAAGTCTTTCACATGTACCCAAATTTGCTTTTGGCTGCTGACTGGGCAAGAGGCAGGGCATTTTGTAGCCCATCAGTATGAATCTTCCTACGCCAGGTGAGCCACATGATATCTAACAGCAAGCTTTACCTTACCTCTACTGAAAACCAAATTAGCAACTCTTGTCTTGCATCCACATTTATGGAAACTTTCTTTTAAGATCTGACAGAACAGGAGAAGTTTTGCTTGGGCAATTAGTTGGAAAGTGGTTTGCTTTCCCTCTAACCTCCCCACACAGCAGCTATGCACATGAAGACTGACTTACTGAATACCTGAAAGGCAACTGCAAAGTCCACAGTAAAACCAGCCAAGCAGCAATCCCCATTTAGGGCCTTCTCATGTTTCTAGCTCTCACTTTCTTTTCCCAGATTTCTCTGAGATGGAGAGAGTGCAAAAATCTAGGGGCTTCCTAGAAAACAGCTATGGAGAAAGCTTTGCTAGCTACTCAAAGGGGATCAAACAAATACAAGCATTTGTTGTGCAGAGTTGCACTTCCACGTGCTCGCCTTCTGTGGTCTGCTAAATGTCTGCAGTGGTGCTCCCTTTCCTTCCATACACTTTTGATATGACCCTGGGAAAACTCTGCTTCTTCTCCTTGCCCAATGGTCTTCCCTCCTCAGTTCCCACTACTTTTCCTTCTCTCTTGAAGAAGATCTGGTCATCCCAACCTTAAATTAATTTAATTTCCTTCTCCTCCCATGTCTTCTATAGGTTAAATCTAAAAAAGAAAGCCTGACTGTATAAACTGAATTCAGTTTATACAGTCAGGCTTTCTTCTTTAGATTTTCCAGTTGCAAGAGTGATGCAGTATTTATGCAAAACTGTACCCATGCTGAGCATAAAGAGGTCGCCAAACTCTGCAAGCCTGCTAGAAAGCTGCAATTTTTTTCCCATGGCAGGGCAGTGGGGAAAAAAAAACAAAAAAAAACTACACTGATTTGTTCAGCTGTGACCGCAGTCTCTGCTGGACAAACAGAGACATGGGGACCCTTCCCCATGATAGGTGTATCACTGGAGGAACAGCATACCACACTGAATACAGAATCTGTTTGGTGTGGCTGGCACCCATAAATCTGGTGGCTCCTTCCCAGCCAGAGAAGGGGCTTTCTGGCCTCCGTTTTCATGAGGCATCCTTGTAATATCCTTGTTATCACAGCCACTCCAACCTTGCTTAGCAGAAGTTTTGTCAGACTCTCCTAACTAAGGTGCAGGAAAGATCAACCAGCAAGATAGTATAGCCAGTTCCTTTTAAAAGAAGTAAGTTAAAGTACCATAAATAGTCTATACTGGAATGAACAAAGTAAATGACCAATGTGAATATTGAATGAAGTGGAGAGAAGTAGGAGAGCACACCACAAATGGAAAGATTTATTTCCAGCCTACCTTAAAGGTGCTGTTCTGTCTTGTTAAAGAAAGGATATAGTCTTCACAGCTCCAACATTTGTAAGAAGCGGAATCTTTGCCTCACAAGTTTGCCATGCTGAGGAGAGGAAAAAAGAAAATCTATATTTGTCAAGGAAGCTTGTATCAAAAAGTTTGTCCTAGTTATTTTTAAAGTATGTAGGATAATGCACAAAAAACCTGACCCTTATCTATAACGTGCCATTAGCTGGCAAAAGAGACCATCAGTACTTGCTACAGAGTAGCAAGAGGCATTACATGTATAGTACATCATCATTAAGGAACAACCTTGTATATTCAGAATTTAACTATGGAAGTATGACTGTGCTCATCAAAGCAAGTAAACATTGCCTTCATATAATGGGGAGGAGTTGTTTATTTAGTTTCAATTTAGAGATACCAACTAAATAAAGACATCTAGAGTTAAAGCAGCCCTGGAGCAATGCTGGTCGTGGTTTTATTGTCAGGTAATAATACTGTTATACTTTATCAGCTATACATTAGCTGCAGAGATCATCCTAGCCTTAAAAATTTTGAATCTTCTCTTCAGTGCTGAACTGCATGGCACAAACCCCAGAGTTTTCAGCCCAGGCATTCTTACATTGCTCCAATGAACCCATTAAAAGTCAAAGTTTATTGAAATATTTCTATTTTCAGAACAAACTTTTACTAGTGCTGGTCTGCAGTTGCCTTTCCAAAACAGCTAGACCTGTATTCCATGCAAAACGCATCTACAATACAGAAATCACAGACCAGGACACTGAAGTTGGGGGAGGAGGGGGAATTCAAAAACAAGAAGAGAAAAAAAAAGGGGGGGAAAAAAAGAGCCACACATTCTCAGTATATCTGTATTCACAGAAAACACTTGGTATTTGATTAATCAGTTCCAGTATATTAAAAAAAAAAAAAAAAAAAAAAAAAAAAAACACACACACACAGTCCTCAGGCACAGTTTGAGTGCATATTTTTGCCACTAAAAAGAGTCAGTTTTCACATGAAGGGACCAGGTATGTTTTCAATATTCACAATGTAGATAAACAAATCACACAGAGACAAAGTAGTTAAGATTTACTGGGAGGCAAATTCACTCTGGCCAGTTTAGGCACAGCCACAGGGCTGTCCTCGCTACTTTAGCTTTATTATGTTCCTAGCTCTAGATTAAGCTAAACAAACAGTAGGTCTCCAAAAGCAGAAAGTAATGGTGAAGAGATGCTTTGTCAGCAGTGAAGCCAAACCTCTTCTGTCAAAGTTCACACAGCACAGGCAGCAGCATAGAGACGGGGCTGCTTGGAAACGGATTCCTCCCCGGAGCACTGCACAGCACATCGCTCCCGAGCTCGGGCCACGACCCCGGCGCCCACCCAGCCTCCCGCCCGCGAGAGGCCCCCAGGAGCCCCAGCCAGGAGCCCCGGCAGAGACCCCCCACAAGCCAAAGCTCACAGACACCCCAGCCCCTTCCCACAGGGGGAAAGGGCTCCCCAAAGACACCAGCAAAGCCCTGGCCACAGCCAGGACCCCACTCCTCCAGCTCCAAACATCTAGCCCCCAAACACTAACCTTGAGCAACCAGGTCCAAGCCCCCTGCCAGGCTTAGCTCTTATCCCCGCTTCCTCTCCCATCTTTCCCAGCTCATATACTGCACTCTATAGCCTTTTAGCTGCTATTTCTTCCCCACCTGAGAAAGGCAACAGCCCCACAAGCCCCAGCTCCCCCACAGACTGACTGGTGGGACCTCTTACACACCCAGAAACACCAGCACCTTTAAAGGGGCCACAACCTGGGCAGGGATGAGCTGGTCTGACAGCTCCAAAAACCACAAAGTGCCAAGAGTTTTTGCTTAGAATAAATCTCAGGGGAAGAGCACAACCAGACTGATTATGGGAGCTCCCCAGGACGGCTGCTGTGAGCTCAGTGCGCTTCCAGGCACGCAGGCATGCTTGGGTGCTCAAACACACAGCAAGTGCTCGTCCTGGCGAACCCCAGCACCCTCGCGCACAAGCACCTTGCTTCAGACAGCAAGCTTTGGCTTACCTCTGCAAAGGAAAAATGCTGGGAGCCAGCTCAGCTCTGTAGTGTTGCACTTTGGGTATTTATAATGCCAGGTTGCCACCCTTAAAATAGCACTTTAAACTCAGCTAATTCTACATTGGCCCCAGCTGCAGGGGAAATTTCAGCTCTTCTATTTCACCAGAGCATTGACCAAATAGCTTATTTGCAAACCTGTGTATTTGCTTCCACTTTATTACAAAGAAAGCCAATGGTGGAAAAGCAGTAACAAATTGAAAGGTTTCTTTGCTAACTTGCCCCCTGCAGCAGTGAAGTCTTATAATGGATTTACTCTGTGATCTTAAAATATGTTTCAGTTTATTACTTGTAAAATGTCCTGTACAATGAAGAGGCCCAGTGAGGCTTCCACACACCTATTTTAGCATTCTTGGAGACTCTCAGACTACATGTGTTACATAAGGTGATTTTGATTACTGATAGATTAACGTGCAATATTACAGCATTTAAGAAAACCCATGAAAACATAATGCATACACACTACAAGGGACAATTTCTGACCTTGGCAATGCTCATAAAGAAAATACTATGGGAAAGCAGCTCAGATAAAAGACTCTCTTAAAGAAGAGGTGGAAGCAAGAGGCTAGGGAAAGTTCTTGCACCCAAAATAAGTGAGAATCAACATAAGTATGTAACATTCAGCAACCCAGGTATCCCTGCTGCCATCGTTTTGAAAGCAAGATGAAGGCTATTTAGATACTTGAACCAAGGCACTATTTGTGCAACTGAGAGCCATTATTATAGAGTCTGTAAGACAGTAAGACTTAAGACTGTGAGACTTAAGATTTAATTCCACATCACAGCTCTGGGGTTTGTCATTATTTAAGAGAAACACTCCAAGCACTCCTTTCCAAATCTCATCTGCTTGTTTTCTGAGCTGAGCAGAGAGCTGCAGCAGAGACCTTGTCCTGTACCGGTGCTGCAAATGGTAAGTTTCTGAGTAAAGAATTAGTTCATGAAATGAGCACAGAAAAAAATCATATACTGTGTTGCCTTTGCTTCAAAACAGGCTGGCTGACTGACAGCAAACCCTATATAATAATTCCTTCCAGGCAGATGGCAGGATCACGATTTGCTCTTCAGCTGCAATTCTCTGCTGCCTCTCATAAGCAACCTAACTACATGATCTACCAATAAGAAGGGTCTGGGCTGTTTTATGTAAGCTTTACAACACACAAATGAAAACATATGGATTAATATTGTGACTGCTTCTCGTATTCCATTTTGTAAAAATTTGCCTTGAATTTGCCTCCAACATTTAATAGCTGATCATATGCAGATAATAGCTTCAGAAATCTCCACAAAAGCAACTTGTAAATTTGTACACCGCCCCTGACAGACAATACTCTGTTGAATGTTTGCGTAGGCATTGAAAATCTTGCCATACATCTCCAGCTCTCTCAGCACATATTGTTTTTAGGCTGCCATCTGCTAATGCACAGTTCCACCCTAAGAGAGATGCAGGAGTGCTACAGTCTCCAGTTTGTTCTGTTTTCAGGTTTACTCTTTTATTTCTTTCAACTCCCAGCGCTCAGATGGTGCCATTCTTAACCCTGACTGTAGTAACAAAGTTCGAGAGACCCATTCACATCACTGCCAATTTTCAGTGATAAAGAACATCTATTGAATGGGTACCCAGGCATTTGTTTTAATGAACCAAAGCAATACTTTGCACGGTGCTGTTCACTTGTCTCAGTGTCATTTGCTATGCATGTAGAGAGGTACTAGGCTTATCAGGAAGTTTTGAAGCACTCCTTTTCAGTGCATGTATTTTAAGCCATGTGTATTAAGTTGGTGGCAAATGAAGAGCACAACTCGCAAAGAAATAATACAGATACCATCTTGAACAAAGCATAGCTATGCTCAGCACACAGTACAGAATGTAGGGCTCTAATTATCATAATAAATAAGGAATGATGAACAGTGTATTTGACTGATTTTGCTCTTCACTGAAATTGTCGGCAGTACTCTTTGACTTACTGCTGAATTTTGCTTCACTACCAAACTATTTGCAAAATTTATATGATGATGTTTAATTCTATTTTTTTGTTTGGAAACAAATTTACAAGGGATAATTTAGGTTAAGTTTGCTATGCAGGATCTATCACTAAAATATATTGGAAGCTACAAATTTAACTCCAGAAAACTGAGGAGTATGTTATCACTTGCCAGCTGAAATTTATCTACTTTGATCCTTTTTTTATATTCTCCTTCTCCTACACATCCCTTTTACTACCCCACCTTCTTCTCAGGTTTTCAGAGATTTTGTTGTCATTTGCTGCTGAATAAAATACTAGGTTTTGTTGGCATTGTAGGCTCAGTACATCAAATTGTTGTTGATGTCACATTCAGAATTCTGTGCGCCAAGCGGAGAAGTCAGAATAAGTGAGTATACACAAATGGCACAGAAATCCATCCCATATTGCTTGCAAAACATAGAAGTGAATAAAAGGGGACCAAGACAAGAAAATAGATATTGGAAAATGAAAATATAAAGAGGTATATGTTTAAAGGATGCTCGACTAGTGCTTTTGCTTTTTATTCCAGCTTGTATAGCAATCTGCTCTCATTCCCTAAATTGTACAAAAATGGTAGGGTAGACTTAAGTGACATGTTGTTTTTGGTTCCAGTACCCAGATAAATCAGAATAATCTTCTTCATTGAAAAAGAAAATCTTTTTACTTCTAAGCAATAATGTAGTTCTTGTTATTCCATCTATGCTCTAGCAAAAGATTGCAATTGCCTTTTTCACAAGGTTTTAGTTGCTAGAGATATAAACTGTCTCTCCAAAGTATGACAGATGAATTCTCATGCAATGAAATATGATACCTTCCTTAGAGCCTGAAAGCAACTCTAATAGATTTTCAGGAAAATGACGAAAATTAGCTTAATGTTGCATAAATAAAGAAATTTATACAACCTGGAATGAAATCCCACCACAGGCAAAAGGCTGGGCCCTACTTATTACATTAAAGCCTTCTTTTGACAGCTTATGTAAGTCTTGAATGGGCATGGGGTCCTTGGCTGGCCTTCTGAATTTCACCTGATACAGTCATCATAGCTAAATTTTAAATATGAATCATTTCTCAGGCAGCATAATATCCAGTTGGCTCCTCCTTCCATTTCCCTACAGAGGTCTGAAAAATGTTAAACTGTTCTGTTCACAATTAAATTCATGAAACACTTAAATTCTATGGCAGCCAGACACAAAGGAACAGGAAAATCATTTCATCTCATAATGTTTTAGAGCCCCTAGGCAAATGTAAACAGTGTATACTGTGATAGACTAAGGATTTATTGCTGCTGCTGAACAGAGAATCTGCTGATTTATTTTTAATTCCAGTAGATTTTTTTAGGGTAATTTACAATTATTTATTACAAAATTTTGGTGGAACTATTATTTAGGAAGTTTGAACATATCAGACCCGTTTATGTGAAAATGTATTTTAAACAAAAAGACACTAAAACCCAATCAATCTGTACTGAACTAACACTGACCTGTAATAGTGAATCATTACTACACTCACTCTATTGCCAGAGCATAAAATGGGTTTTAAGATACCTTGCATATTGCAGCTTCTAGAGGCCAAGGAACATTTTATAGGCTACCACTGGAGGTGCTGCTGAAGCAAGTCCTTAAGCTTAGGCACAGAAGTGTCTAAGTCCCTTTCGTATTCTCACAAATATGTCACCCAAGATTAGCTTAATAGATTTTGCTGAGAAAAACATCACTAAATTGTGTAACACCCAACTGCTGTTTTAACTAGTAATTTATATTTAACTGAGAATGTCAAGAGGCAACCATTTCAAGTCTGTACATCTCTGTTAATATATCAAGTTCACAGAAACATTAGTAAATATATGACTTTATGTCTTGCCATTTACTTTTAGAGTATTGCACTTAGATTGAGTGCACTCTTGTGCTTCAGCTATATTCTACAGCCTTGGGAACTGTTTGGAAACCTAAAGGATAGTAAATTGACTTTCATGGCAGGAGGTGAGCCACAGGTCTTCAACAGCGGTTAGCAATTGATGCTTGCTCATAGGATCAGGCAATCTGAATCACACCAAAGGTCTGTCTCAATGGATATCGAGGTTCCAGCAATGCTCTGTTGTCATCTTCTGTTTCTTATCTTTTTGTCATGTCCATCTGTTGGCTCATACTACAATGTATGGGTTAGCACCTTGGGTAGAAACCACCTCCTTTGTGTCTATGCATATGAGATACAGCACAAGGAGGCTCATCAGTGTCTAGAGCCTGTGGTCACTCCACAACGAAGCGGACAAAAACCATAAGATCATCACCATATTTGCAAATTCACCCCCTATATCTCCATTAAAAAGTGCCTGCAGTTTCCTTTTTGATCTCTTTTACCTTGCATGAATTTTACCTTTAAGACTCTATGCTTTTTTGTAGGGCTGACAGTAAACATAAAACTTGTTTAAAAAATGGAAAAATTCCGAATTTCTCTCCACAAATGCCACAGAAATCACTCCAGAATATCTGCCAGCCTGGCATTCCCCTGAGACTGGTCATTGCTCTGGCTGTCTTTAAGCAAGAACTTGAACCACATCTCAGATAAAAACTGTAGAGAATCAATGACTCTGTCTTTCCTGCTGAACTTTGTTTATATATTTAAATACTCGCTATTTTGGAATCTGGAAAGAAACAATAATATAATCAAATGGTCAAAATACTCTCCTGATTAGAGAAACTACTGCTCTGAATCAAGCAGTATTTGACTCAGACATGAGCTGATGGCTAAATTTTCTCAGTACTGACCTAAAAGTAATGCTATGCTCTTATTCACTATCTTTTTGACAGAAAATACCTACCTACTCAACAGATATGTTGGCTACACCAGGATATTTCTGTAGAAATTCATAATTCACTTTAAAGAGGTATTATTTTTCAGTGAAAGGGCAAAAAACATACCAAGTACCTAATGAAGGTGAAATCAGAGAAAGTGTTGATAGTGATTTAATTAGAAACAAAATGCAGTCAAAAATGGAGAACCTACGGTTTTACAAGAGAGATACTGGAGGAAAGGCTGATATTCTTGAAGACAGTGATGTTTTGCCATTATTCATGGCCAGACTTTTACCCTAACAACACACTCTCCACTTCACTATACGTTGTTATTAGGGTAAGAGTCTCTCAGCTACAGTTTGCCTGCTTGCCTTTATTTTTCTCAATCTATAATGTCCCTAATAATAAATAAATAAGTAAATAAAACAGCTCTTGAAGAAAATTCATGCCTAAAACAAGGACATCAGAAAGATCCATGTGAGTAGAGTTATAGCAGTTTCAATGAAGGTGTTATATGAACAAAATTTTAACAAATAGATCAGTGATCCCTGACAACATTAAAATGTTATTAACTGAGAAACAATACTTTCTGGCTCAACCTTTAAACAGACCAGTAGATGCATCTTGCTGCATCAGAAAGCAAAATATTAATTATGCCCACAGAAAATCACAATTGTGAGGACATTAAAATGGAATAGGCAAGCTGAAAAGGATGATAGCAAAAAGAATCATAACACCTATAAGCAAGACATTGCTGCTTTAAGGGAATCAGAACAGTAAAATGCCTCCCCTTTGCCAACTGTTGTCAGGCTGTTTCTGTGAGTAGCTGATGGGAAGAATGAGCAAATACTTTTTTCTACAATGCTCTGAATGTAGAAATGTGTAAAATGCTTCTTTGAAGTCAGGGTGATTGCAAACAGAAGAGGGAAAGTCATGCAAACAGTATTAAACCTGTGTCTTGGGGAGGTTTTATTCCCAGCTAACCTGCTCCTGCAGTCTGTCCAGACAGCTGATTTGCCAGGAGCCTTCTCCAATTTGCAACAAGCCATCAGCATCTCGCAAACAGAAAACAAAGAGAAATGACAACAAGCTATCAAATACAAGCTCGTCTCAATGCAACTGTTCAGGAGGGAAGGGGCTATGCAGCAAACAGAATAATAGGCAGACTGGTGACAACTTCTGAATTTTTTGGTTTTCAGAGATGTGAGAATAGAATTGGAAAAATTAATTGGCTTCCAATTTTACTCTTGCTTTGTGAAAATGCATGAGCAATTACGGGCAAAAATGCCAATAACAGTAATAGTAATCATAATAATAAGTATGACAGGAACTGCCTGAAAAAAATAATTTGCAAAGGTAGAGCTTTTCAAAATTCCTACCCGAGGAATCTTTGGAGGCTCTTGCTTGCAGAATGACAGAATATCTTTTATGGTAGAGTTAACCAGGACTTAGACATACATCCTCCTGTGTGTTATCCCCGCAAGACAACATATCAAGGCTCTGCATTTCTGAGAATACGAGAGAAAGGATCAGCTGCATCCATGGAAAAAAATAGCCTGTGCCTTTTCCTCAAGATTTCTTTCACATATTTTCTTTTTTTTCTAATCTTATCAGTAACACTAATATATAGAGGAAATAAAGAGTGCAGGTATCCTGGCTTCATGCATGCAATGTGTTATGCTGTCAGCAGACAAGCCTAGAAATCTTAGTGAAGAGAACTAACCCTATACACCAACACTACTCAAAACCTAGCACACAAAATAACATCAGAACACACCAAGTGCACTTCTGGTTGCCAGATAGCTCTGCTGCATGCTCCTGAAGTGCTGCCACATGCCCCTAAAGCAATCCCTTATGGTTTAAGCCAGTATAAGTTGACACTGCTGCCATCATGCCTTCCCCTCCATCTCTGTGCACCCTCTCCATTGCTCCCCTTGTGATTGCAAGGTCAGATAGCACCAGTGCAATGCAAGAAAAGGAGTGGTTCTGCATGCCCAAAGGAGGGACAAAAGGCCCATCAGTGCTCCAGCTTGGCTTAGCTTAGCCCTCATTACACCACTACTGAAGTTTGAAATATATGCCACATTTTTTGCACAGAAGAGGTTTGGAAAGCTGAACTCTAATTCTGCTCTCCCTGAAATTGGTGGTAAAGCTCCCATTGCTTTAGGAGAGTTAGGTCTGTATCACCGCACTTAAGAGCCCACCCTGTCTTCACCAGCCTTGACAACAGTAGGTTGTACCTGCAAGTTGAAAATGCCCCTCTTCAGTGAGGAGTGATAGCACTGACATAGGAGAAGATTCTCCGGCAAGCATCGTATGAACTCATATGGGCAGACTCAGTCACCTTTCTCATTTGGAGAAGCAGGCACTCTCCAAATAGTTGCGTGCACTACTGAGGGTCTGGAAAAGGGTAGCAGAATTTGGCCTCAAGAGAGATTTTTTTTTTCTGCATTAGTTCCACAGATATCAGTAACATATGGAGGTTTGATGTAGTTAAGAAAGAAATCTAATTCAAAGTCATTTGGCTAGAAGGATAATTTAGCCATTCTGGTATTACTGAGTGATTATGTGTATTTGAAAAAGAAAAAAGCAAATACCCACAGGCCACTTGTTTACGATGTTGCAATTTCAAGAAGTTGCTTTGTGGCAGAATGGGGTTCTGATAACACAGGAGATAATCCAGTGTGATAGGGCTATCAGCACCTGAGGAGTAATAACTGATCTACTTCATATTTACCAAATGTACCCAGGCATTCCATATTATGTTTACCTAATGATTAAAAGGAGCAGTAAATGGAATGACTTTCTTTTAATCAGTATGTCAGCTTGAGCAGTGTAATGAAATTAGTCACAGGGTGAATATAGGCCTATCAGCCAAAAGGGGCATTTCACTGTGACCTACTTTTAAAACTTGTAACATCGTTGTTTCCATGGCATGTCACTGCATGATGCTGGGGTCTATATACAAATATAGTATATTAAAAATTAAAACAAATGCCCTATTTTCCAGAATATTATTCTAACTACATTCCCCTACCTTGCAAGATCACCAAAGTCACAGTTAAGGATTATTTTTCCTTTAAGACATATCTATGAATCATTTGTTTGAGTCTACCTAGTTGCAGATGGACAGTATCTGACAGTTTATCCCAGTTATCATTAACTATTAATGGCCCTATTGTTACAATCAAGCTTTGCTGCATTCAGCTAACTTTTTACTTAATTATAAAATCCAGAATCCTCCTCTTAAAGACACATTTGCTTATGTTAAAAGGCAGTTTCCCATCTAATTGCTATTAGAAATATGGTAGGTTATACTATTTAGCTACTGTCATTGAGATGTGGAATGTATCATGCTTTTTCCTTAATGCTAAAATAGAAGGTATTGGTACATACATGGAAGCTACAGTATAAGAAATTTTAGACACAAACCCAAATCAAAAGAATTTTGATGTTTTCTCAATGCTGAGAAAGTATGTATGTATTTTCACCAATTTAATGTAGGAGTTTGTTAAGGTTTCATTTTAACTTTATCTTACTGGCCTTTTCCAGAAATTTGCTTTGTGTCAGTTCTGAGAAGAAACCTATCATGCAACTTAGACTCTAAAAGCTGTAGGGCAATAAGCATCTATTTACCGCATAGTCCAATCAAAACTTGATAACTTGATACAGTAAAAACACCTATAACAAGAAAAAATAGGACTTTTTAAAAGATTCAGTACTCAATTCTATCCTGATTATGGAGTCAGCAGTTATCAGAGTATAAATAAGAGCAGAATTTGGAAGTCTACATGTAGTGTTATCATACATAATACATATCTTTCATTCATAAAGCATATTATCATGTGTTTCAATACAGTGTAGTGAATCTGTGAGTATCCACAACTTGAATGAGCGAGGAGGAAAGAAGCTAAGGAATGGAGGGTGCATTTCACCCAGTGCAGCATCCTGACATTAGAGGGCTCCATAATACGCAGAGTATGGCAAAGAGGTTCATTCTGAGGTCGATAGAGATGACATTCAGAAGGCCATTACAGAATCCTCTTGGAGCTATGGTTTGTTAATATAGTAAATTCATCTTCTGGAGTCCTAGTGTTACATCAAAAGTCCTCTACTGCACAATGTAAAGAGCTGATCTGGTATAAAATTATTCTAGTAGTCCGTATTTGTTTTAGAAAGTTTTGAGTGGGGCTTGATTTTACTAAAAGACTTTAATGGAGATCACAGATCATGGCTCCTTCTCTCTCCAATGTTACGGTGGATCTGACGGTTGTGCTGGTATCGTCTATCTTCCCAGAATTCAAAAAAATATCATAAGCTCTCTATCATATGATCCTATTCATGAGACCCAAATGCAGTAAGTATCCATGCCAGCCTCTGATCAAATTGGAATCTCAACTTGGCTATAAAAACTGCAGAGACATAGCTGAAAGCCATGCTTGTCGTCTACTACTATCAGGGTTCTAGAAGAAGGTATCACCAGAACAGCATGACAGTAAGTAACAGAGCAGTATCTTGCAGCCAGAATGCCTGGGGAAAGTGGTTTTTGGCAACAGAAGGACAATTCAGAAAAACTCCTAAGACAATAAAGGAAAAAAAAATGATGTTGGGGCAATAAATTTGCAAGCTACTACTTGAGCAATCTCTGGGTAAGGATGGTGTAGCATGTATTTTTCCAGTATCCCACCTTTTACTCAGCAAGATTCTTGAACTCACGCTAGAGGCTGGGTTATATAGTTCTGGGTTATCTTTTGGCATAACTGACAAACCAGCGTATCTTTTCTGTCTCCTGTTGCTAATGGAGTGATCCTGAGTTATTATGAAAACAAATAAGGACCATCAAGGCAGAATAAATGCTTATACCTCTAGCACATACCTCTAGACTGACATTGCACAGAAGACACTGAGAACAGTTAGGTAGGGTACAACAGGTAACAGTCCCTGACTCTCATCTTGCAGAAATCATCACAGTTCCAAGGAAATCAAATCACTCTGTTATCTCTCATCTGTTATCATGATGAGGAAAAGACTTCTGTGACTATCACAGAATAGCATGGAGCAGAGTTAGATGGGCCTTCAAGAGGCCTCTAACTTTGCATAGAGCTGAACACAGCTATAAAGAAACACTTGCAGAGAATTTGCATCGTGAACATGAGAACTTTTCCTTGACATAGATAATTTAACACTGTAATCATTGTGGAACATGAAAAAATATTTGAATGCCACTATCTCATTTTTATGGCTCAATTTATTAACAAAAATACTTTTACAAATACCTAAATGGCCAAACTTTACAAAGTGCCTTTTATACAAATTGTCATAGCTTTTAGGAAGGTGCAACTTGTCTTCCTAACACTTCAAAGAGCCTAATCCTAAGGATATCTTACTAGGGAATAAATACACTCATGAGTACAATGAGTCCTATTTTATGGAAGATAAAAGAACTTTTCCATGTAGCGCTTGCACAGCTCCACAGTTGCAAAAGTGAACTGGCTCTTTGTTAAGGCAGCCACTTATACAACTGCTTCATTCAAGCCATGTGCCCACACACAAACTTTGCCTCCACCAGCTCTTCCTTCCTACATCATCTACCTCCTGAGTAAGTGGCTGCTACCTGGGCAAGCAGATTCACTGACTTGTGGTAGGCTACAAAGGAAATCAGTTTCTTGGACCATACTAAAACTTTCCCTTTTTCCTGTGCTCAGAACCAGTAGAATAGTTTTCTATAACTAAAGTTAGATACATAAGTTTAGCTTTCTTTGCAAATATTGAAAGAGGTTGTATCATTGTGGCAGGGAAGGCCAGTTTGTTACAAACTCTGTGATTTCTTAAAAGAAAATCAAGCACAGCTGGCTAAAGAAAATCTTGTGCTGT
The DNA here is from genome assembly GCF_028389875.1 of Rhea pennata. Classification (NCBI taxonomy): domain Eukaryota; kingdom Metazoa; phylum Chordata; class Aves; order Rheiformes; family Rheidae; genus Rhea; species Rhea pennata. The sequence goes on from NC_084674.1 coordinate 6,807,633, forward strand.
GAATTTTTGGTCTCGTCCTGATACAGGACTGCAGGCGTAATTTGGTCCCATTTTTCTGGAAAACATCTGTACAAATATTCATTTTACTATTCAACAACAAAGGCAGTAAAGGAGAAGCAAGCTACTATTCAAAGCATGGTCACTAGTTAAGCATGGAAAACCTCTGCATCTTTTTCAAAGTTATAGAGCAGGACACTCCAACTTCAGCACTTGCAAATTGTATATGTCCGAGACACCCAGGAAAATTCCCACCATGAAAGGCAACGGCTGCTTTTGAAGCAATGTGTGAAATTTACACTAGCTGAAGATCTGGTACTTGCTGTTGAATTTATTAAGCTTGAACCAAATCCCACTGTAACCAATGAGAAAAAAAAATCCCTTCACTTCAGTGCCTTACAGAACAGGCTCACTCTCTGTGGACCCCTCTGGGCCATGTGACACAGATATCAGCAGCTTTCAAACCATGACCATCTGATTAACACAAGGATGCTGACTCATTCTTGGTTTACTGAAAAATCCCATAAGTAATATAAGTGCCGTGTATGTGGTCACAAAACTGCTATGAAAAGCTTACAGATTTATATATCTGAAACAAAGTACTCTCTGAAAAATTTGGGGGTCAGAGGGAGTAAATTATCTCCCTCATATCTCTCTGCCCACAACATATTGAGCTTGGAATCATCTAGCATTGAGCTAGATGATTCCTCATCGTGCCTCATTTGGAGATAAATTCAGGTAACACAGGGAGGCAGTCACAAGAGGAGAGCAAATAAAAACATAGTATTTCCTTATGGCAGTAGAAGTTTTTGCTGAATTTCTAACTTTTTTGTCCGCATTTGATGGGTCACTGATTTAAATAAATTAAAGACATAAATCACATAGAAACTGTAATTGAGGAACTATTTTTTCACTTTATGTTCATAAAGTATATTTATTTCACAATGTTTTATGAGCTCAGCTGTTACTGTATTCAGATAGTTTCTTCCTTGGGATTTCTCTCTGCCTGTTTCCCAGAATCATAGCAGTATAGCAATCCCAGCAGATTACGGGCTCCTTGCTAGGATCTAGTTGTCTTCCCAGCCCAAATTCCTCCATATAGTAATATTCCCTGAAATGCCTCCACCGAACAAGATACACCTTTTTTTCCAGTAACTCAGACATCCCAGAGGCTGCAGACTACCATTGACCTGGTTTTGGCAGCCAGTCTCGATGTGGACTGCACCAGAGCAAAGCTGAGACATTAACCGAAGTTGTGCAGCACTTCAGGGTGCTCCTGTGTTAGGTAACACACTGAAATAAAACACTGGGATAAATGTCATGGATAAAGCTTTCAGAGACTATCTGTGGCTGGAAAAGTGAGCTGGTAAGATACCCCAGGGGCCAGGAGCTAGCGAGGGGTGCGGACAGTTTGTACAGCTCCGAGCTTACAGTAGGTTTCCAGATACACTGCCCCACTCCAGCCTCCTGGTGCTGGCCATTGCGGCTGACTGGAGAGCGACAGAGGGGAGGAAGATGGCACAGAATTAAATATTCTAAAAATGCAGATGTGACTAACATCCTTCAGCTTGCCATGGAGGCCAGTGAAGAAAGCAAGCTGTCAAAGACACATCTACTCACAATTTTTCCATTTATTAAATTTGAAGCCAAATTTTGACAGTGACAAAGCAGAAGGAACAGTTGTGTGTTTGTATTAAAACATCATTTGGATAAGCAATAACCAGCGATTGGTGTAAAAGAACATCTGTGATATTATCCTGCTATTTTTGTCTGAATCATGTCAGAGAACTGAGAGAAGAACTGAGAAAGGCAAGGAAAAGGTGGGGGGAAGACATGAAATTGTCACACATGATTGTTCAAATTTAACTTTGTTAAAGACACACTCCTTTTTATTTTCTAGTGCAATTCTCATAGAGTTAACAGATGTCTTTTCTATGGAATCAAATAAACATTCTAGTATTTTGGTTTGACTATGAATCATGCTTCTAAAACATTTTTGGTGATTAATTTTTAATCCCATTTTGATAAATTCCTGCTCACACAATAAAGTTAACATTAAGATCTAAGTCTTTGTGAGCTATAATCTGAATCTCCCTTGTTAGTACTAATGGGGTTTATTTTGTCTGTGAGAAAAATAATTAACTATAGCAGAAAACACGGCTGAGATGAAAAGGACAATAGGAAAGATATGATATTTTAAACCCAAAGCATGTTAGCTTTTTGTTAGGTAATAACAAAGCCACTTTAGTTATTAGTATCCACTGTAAAAAGACTGAGGAAATTTATTCTAGCCACAGAAAAAGCATTTCCACTGTTGTATAAAAGCAAATGTTTTCTTTGTGTGTATAAGGGGGGTTTTAAAAGCATTTATAAGACTTTCAGCTCATCATAGTTTATGTCAGGCAAGAAAGTGATAAAAGATGTTGATTTTATTAATAATTTATATAGGAGAAATATTTAGAGCCTGCTCAGCAGGTGGTAAATTGAAGGTCCACAGTAAAAAACAACAGAAACACCAGACATTAGAATTGTACAAAAAATTGTTCACAACTCTACCCAATCTTTAAACGCTTTTGCAGGGATATACATACATTGACATACATATCTCTTCCTCCTGGAAAGAACATCCATGCCCAAATCCTCTAAGGCCCAGTCCTTGCTCCATTATTCCCATTACTGAAGGGTTTCTACTACCAGCAATGATGGTCACTGAGGACCTGTGGAAAGATGACTGGTATGTGATCTGAAATGCATTCATGCTTGACCCTGACAGCTCACTATTTAGATGTTACTTCAGATGTTTCTTTGAAAAAAAATCAAATGTTTATTATTAAACTGAGAAACCATCTATTTACCATTCCTGATTGAGGTTAATAAAGAAAGGGTATTGGCTCTATAGTTTTGATCTTAGTCTAGTGGTTAAAAAAAACAACCTTTCTAAAGGGAAACTTAATTAATAGCAATATTCCTCAGTATTCAAAATCCGTATGGTTGTTTAAAGAAAAACCTTTTAGATATAGACCTAATCTTCCTTTTAAACATAGCTAATCTCTATATACCACTGTTGGGTTATGAGAGAAGCTTTTGCAGTACATTGCAACCTTCTTTGTCAAATGTTTTGAGGTGGAGCTTTTTCACTGCGTTCTCTGGGGATTTTTGAGCTCTTATGTCACTGTTGCAGGAGTCAGGAACTAGTGCCAGCACCTACTTAGTTATGTATTTCCAGCGGAAAATTGTTCAAACTACTTACTCTATTTTATGTCTCCAGCAAAATTTCCTCAGCTGACAGCAATGCATGAAGATACTATCATCTCCAACATGATAAAATTTTGAAAAGATCAGACAGTAAAGAGATGTCAGACAGTTACCTAAATTGAAGGTGAAGCCATTAATTTAGGGCCTAATCCTGTAATGCTTGCATTGATCAAATTCCTACTACTGCTTACATTGAAGAACTCCTTGATTTTGTGCATAGATGATTATTATTAAAAGATCGCCTTTAAAAACAACCCTTTCTGTACATGTTAGATCAATAACCTGTCCAAGAATCAGGGAGCTGTGAAAATGAGTTATAGAGGGAATTGTGAAGATAAATTAAATGGAGCAATTAAATAAAAAAGCATCATTTATGATTGACTGGGAAAAGACATTTCTGTGAATATCTAGACAACTTTTTAATGAATTTTTTCTTTCTTAAAAGATGCTGAAAAATTCTAAATTAAGCCTTTCTGTTACTGTGGTTTTGATACCTTTCTTAATTAAGCCTAGTGTCAAGGGAAGGGTCTGTTTACGATTCTAGGCGTAGTACTTTGCTTAGAGAAGACCAAAAAAAGTGTAAGTAAAGATGTGGGAAAGACACCAGTACACCGTGCACTCTGAGTACAAAAGAAGTAGAAAAGATGTGCTAGGAACTTATGAAGCAGTCGTAGCAGGTGGCTGAGGCGAGAGAAGAAGAAGAGCAGATCAAGAGTTGGAGAGAGAAGGCTGGAGCCATACGCTTTGAAAAGCCATGAATCGGAGCCCATCACTCAGCGGCTCCTAGCCCCGACGCTGACATCCAAACCTGGCCACTTTAGTAATCTCACTTGACAATTAATCACATTATTCGTTTGAGGCAAAATAGAACAAACATATGTTTTAAAATATCAAATTATCCTGTCAGTTAGAATTACCCATCTTCTACCATAAGTGTCTTTTAGAACAGACTTTAGAACGTTAAAGTAACGCTTCCACAACTGTAAATTGCTATGGTCACAACTGTATTATTTTGCTGCTTAATGGCCTAGCACACAGGACATGGTGCATGTCTCAGTTTACTTTCTTGAGACGGCAATTGACAATATAAGAGAACATGATATATGCTTTCTATCCATTTATGAGAAGCCAAAAGTGATGAAACCACATAATCTGAATTTCATAGGCACAACAGTTGTATGTATTTAGTGTGCCCTATTTATGATGGATTTTTAAAAGGTGTAATCCACGAGTGCCATCATATTAGAAAACAAGAAATTCAGATTTTTTCCTATTTTTAACTTCTGTACTGGCGAATAAAATGCTGTAAGATGTCTATTGTGGACAGTGCCAGTGGGCATTCATAATTCTTATATTTTTATAGTATGAATGAATTCATAATAGAGCAATGGAAAATGTTTTACATTTTATACTTTAATATGCATGTTTTGCATGTAGTACCTATGTATACATAATATGTTTGTAGAAGTGTGTTTAGTCAGTTAGAGGGTTTTATTAATTTTACAATTACTATGATAGTAAAAACATTGTTTCTTTAACCTTTCTGTTGTTTAATAGAAATGACAAGTAGATCAGACATTGGAAGATGAATGAGGTAGCACTGAGAACAGTTCCATTGGGAAAAAACACAATAAACACATACAGTTGTAAATCTAACCACTTTTCTTGGCAAAATAGCATTAAAAAAATAATACAGAATTATAAAATGTTCTAAAGTGGCCTTTTCAGGATTGAACAAGAATTCTGTACCATTCTGTTAAAGTAAGATGGCTGATCAGAAATCAGTTTTTCCTTTGCATTTTCCATCTTAGTTTGTAGAAATGACATGCTTGTAACGCTGGCTACTTCTACCGCTAAACATCAATTTTGTCATAAATCACGCGATATTTACCCAGAGTCCGATAAAACTAGTGAGTACTGGGTGCAGGAATGCAGGTCCTATATTTAACAATGTAGCTGAGGTTACCTAGAGGAGGTAAAGCTGAGTAGAGAGGAATTGTATGCTGTATTAGGGCGTGCATTATTTCCAGAAGATAAGGTCGGTCCGCTATGCAGGCTTCTAATACAGTCTTCCATCAATGCCCAGTCTGCTAAAACAGTGAATGGAAGTGACTGATCTACAATTTGCATTCTCTTTTCAGTCCATCAACAGAACATTATTAAAACCATTGAGCCAAAACCCATTAGAACAGCACTCACGTATGAAACAATGCACAGGTCTGCTTGTTCCCATTTTTATGCACTGCTATAGGACTATAAATATTCATCGTAATGTAACCGAAAATTATTGAAGTGAGAAAAAAGAGAAACAGGGAAGCCATTTGCTTCAATTCATAAACAGCATCTGTTGGGAAGTTATTCATAGATTGCTTCAGGGCCTGCTGAGCAGTAAGCCCATGGAAAGGGATGCCATTGCAAGCAAATTGGCCAAAACTGCAATGGAGATGCTATTAAACATGATTCACTGACAGCCAGGGAGAATGATCAGGCACCAGGTTGTTTTATGTCTTCTTTTATCACTGGGACACAGAAGTAGCCTCCAGCCAAAGTCTCACACAGTTCAAATTAGTAGAGCAACCTTCTAAGTATATTAAGGCTTAACTAGTGGCAAGAGAAAGTTGCATGAAGTGATATTATAGTGAATACAGTTGTTTGTCCATGCCCAAGGCACATGCAAAATCCCCTTGCAAAACAGGGCAGCAACAGCCTTTCCTACTGCATATATTTGTCAAAAGATGCTCAAATGTCTTCTTGCAAGAAGGTGAAAATGCGGCCTAATGGGTGAGTGAAAAGTAATTAATAACCAGCTAAGTGTATTTTAGCTACCTGTTAAATTTTAAAATACACTCTGGTTGAAAAGTGATGTGATGCCAAAGCAAAGTGGATTGAGTAACATGATGTGGAAACCTATATATGAAAGTAGATAGAAACAATTTCAAATATAGATTATTATTGAGAATAAAATACTGAACCGTCAAATTTTGTTTGCTGATTTACAGAGGAGAGCTACTGGTGAGGCAAAGCAGTTCAGCCCTGCAAATTCAATGCAAATGATGCTGACTTTTCAGCTAACGATCTGGCCCAAATTTTTTACTGCCTGTGGGATTTATCACATCATGAGGAATTTGAAAAATGCACTTGCAATCAATATGTGGACAAATAATTTTCCCAGCCTCATTCCTCCTCTTGTTGCAAATTATTTATACTTTTAATTAACTTCAGCAATTCACTGACTGTAAGTAACTAAAACTGCAGTCCCCTTAGTAAGCTTCTGGAGGTTTATTTGCAGAATGTGTGCCGAGCTACCTTCTTCCTTTATAACCAGGATGCTGCACCTGCTCAGAGTTCATGAGGTGGTGGGTTTTCTTGCACATTTGCTCTCTTTTCCTGTATTGTAACTAATATGACCTGCAAGAAACAGAGTTATTCAAACGATCTTTATTTTGCTTGGGTCTGTACCTGCTACTTTTGACTGTTCCAAATATACGCATAGATTTTTTTCTCTTCTCACGAAAATCTGAGCAAAGAGCTGTTCTTCAGCTCTTCTTGATCTGCATTCAGGGGGAGATTTTCAGATGACTTGTAGGCTTTAAATCAGGCCCAAAAATGTGACTAAATTTGCAAGCACAGATATTTTCTCATAAGCAAATATTTATAACTTGTCATTCAGTATGTATGTTTGTCCTATTGTCACTTGTGCTCCATTAGGATCAGGACCGAGAGCCTGCAACCCAGGTAAGCGAAGGTCTTTGTACACCACAAGCAGTATTTTTTTGTGTGCAGTTTTTGAGGGCTACTTGTGACTAACCTATGCATTTCCACAAATTAAGACTGCTCTAAGATAATTTATTCAAGTGCCTTGGATTGTGCTTACTAGTGGACATCAGTTACTTCTATTTATTAGACTGCTTCTTAGGAAAACTAAGTGAGATTCATAAATCCAGTTATTCATTTAAAGGTTTACAGAGTGTGAGTGTGATATATTTAAGAGGTAATAAATGCTCAAGCACAGAGAAACTTCCACTCAACATTGAAATGGAAAACTTTTAAAGAAGTATAGTAATTCTTCACTCAAATTTTCCTCTATATTACCTTTTGCCATAATATGCCCTTTCGGATTTCATTTACATGAAATTGTTTGAGCAATTGAGATTTTACCAATAAGAAATGTTACTGAGAAAATATTTATGGGCAATAAACTACTTATCTGAACATATACAGGTTAATGTAAACATGCACAAATTCAGCACCGTCCTATTTAAGATGAAGAAAAATACCACACGATTAAGTGCACATAATTATGCTACATACCTTGTAGCTTATGTTTCAGACCAGTCAATGAGCACACTATTCAAATGTGCATGATACTATTAAGTATAGTAAGGTTAAATAAGAAAATCAATGTTTGACTAGCAAAAACAGATCTTAGCTGAATAATTATCATTGCATATAACATGCTCCTCCTTTCATCTCTCCACACTCCGGTTCAGCAACCCTGTTATTTCCTTATACACTCCATTTTTAAGCACCTGAGGAGTTGGCCCAGTAGTTCCCTCTGGAAGCCAAATGAGTTTTCTAAATCAGGGACATCCTGGATGGGGGCTAGTTTTAGATTCACACGTACACAGTCAGAACTGGCTTGAGATTGGTTCTACCATGCTAAGTAAAGCCCTTACTGTCCTTCTTCTGTCAAGACTACTAATAAATTTAAGGTCTCAATTTCTTGTAGATGTAGGCTCCATGCTCTTCAAGGAACTGCATTTTTGGATGGTTATCTTCTTACACTTCCAGTACAAAATGGCAGAAAGCATTTGAACAACACAATCATACACATCTCTCTAGTTGTAACTTCTCTACTCCCTTAAATGAATCTTCAGGGAGAGTTCAACAGGAATTGACAGAGATTTGGAAAATTTGAAGTCATTTTGACCATGATCAAAACATAAGATTCTTGTTTAAGGAAAAAGAAAATTAATTTTTCAAAAACACTATTGCCTAAATTAAAGCAGTTAGGAATAGCTCTAGTTTGTGTTCACACCATTTATGTAGATTTCCATTCCTTTGTTTATCCCTTTATATTAAATAAAGAGAGAGACCATAGCAACCCTTGCCACGCACTTCCATTCGTGTATTGATTCTGCGCTCTTCAATCTGTGTAGATTTTATTGTGGCCATTGTCTCACATTTTGCTGCAGACTCTCTAAAGATGAGCCCAAATCAAAACCATTCATCCTAATCCTCCTGCATTTAGGCTATGCAGGAACATAGCCACCTAACCTAGATACCTAACAAGCACATACATATGTAGTTATTCTTAATGATTGTTCAACTTTCTACTTCCCTCCCACACAGATGCTAGAGTTCAGTTAGACTCCCAAGTTAGGCACCTCAAGTTAGACAGGCTGTATCTAGGTCAGTCTCTTAAGACAGTTTATTTCTACAAGCTCTTCCTGGGCTCTGTGAAGATGTGAGCTGGCACTTCTTGCATGCCAAGTTATTCCACGAGCCCTGTGACCACAGCAGCATGGCTCCAGCCTGACTTAGGAAAGGCAGAGTGAATTAGCTAAGACTTGGGCAGGCAGTCATGCAGTCCAAGAAAACAGCATATCTCCTATAGCTGCAAACATGGGCAGTGCACGCTCTTGAGTAGACAGACCCTCAAAAGGCACACAACTGTTTGTCACTGACAAACTGTGGAAGACACTTGGGAAATCTTCCTCTGAGTTACTTATCCTAGCAAGGAACAAACACTGTTTTTGTCTGTTAGGGGCTTGATACAAAAGTGAAGAGCTTTTCACCCAAAATGTGAGAGAAAGTTGGATAACCACTAGTCAGTGGCATATGGCATGTCCATCTGTTAAGGAAATGGCACATCACACATCTGTTTTCTGGCACTGGCCTGGGAGCAAAGCTGCTGTGTGCTGCTACCAGTACCTATGATGCCTGCCCAAATAAAAAGCATTGGCTTTCCCAGGAAGGGAGGGTTGGGCAGTAAGTTCACCTGACCATCCTGAGACACACCAGGATATATCATACAGGCACTTGTGCAGACACAGATTTGAACTGGTGTCTGCAAACAGCCATGAGTGTAGATTTTGCCCACACAGATATCCTCTTGCCATACAGGTAGAGATGGAAGAAAAGAGAATGGAAGAAAAAGAGAACAACCTCATTGTAAAGGCTCTCCTCACATCAAACTTTTTGACAAGCTTAATCCTAACACTTCTCACCAAACAAGGTGTAAATAAAAGCAATGGAAACACTATCTGTGCCTTTTTGGTTTTCTGAACATGATTTGAATCTTAACAGATCTGAACTTTAACATCCCAGATCCCGAGTCTGCACTGTGAAGTACCTCAGCAGTCTGCTGTATCCACAGTTTTACCGAACACTTAAAAAACCTAAAGGTTCTTGTCCCTAATATTCATTATCCTTCCAGGTGGAAGATGAGAAAAGCACAAGACGAGGCAGTGATTAATTATGAAAAAAATCTACCGGGGCAAAACCTAAATTCAGCTAATCGCATCAGTTTCCTCTTTCCAGGATAACTCTTTCTCATGTGTGATGTCAGCTGAGGAAAACTATGGAAGCAAAAGTCTTCCCACCAAATATTATTTGCCAGTTTTGAGGCTCATTATGATGACAATTTGAAAAATCTAATTATATTTCCAGTTCAAACAATTATGTAAATGGGAGCAAATGTGAAAGCTTCATGTATGCTGTTTGAAATGATACTGTTCACTCACCAAAAAACTAATCAATATCTCTGGATTAGTTCTGAGAGTGAACATATAATCATAAAATACAGTAACAGAGTGTGTTAGTGAGGACAAGCAAAAATAAAAAAACCAAATGACATGGCTTCAGCAAAAAACAAAAATATCTTGTCCAGTTGGCATTTTTCAAAGTGATACATGTCAATATTGCATTCTCTTGTAGGTTAACTGAATCTATCAAAAATGGGTACAGACTCAGACTTGGCTGAACAGTCTCTTTTTTAAAGCTTTCTTGTGAAAGTTCAATTTACAGTATAGGAGGCCAGCAGTTAAATAGAGCCACATATCTCTAACCTGCTATTCTCTGCCTGCATTTGATTTTTATAAATTTGTACTATAGCATAATCAGAGCTTTCAGCACTGAAAACATTTTCAAATTTCAAAAGTCAGCAGTGGTAGGTTAAATCAAAAATTGCTTGGCCTTATTCTTTTCATTCAGTGGAGCAAAAAATAATAATAAAAAGAAGCTTTTTGTTACCCAGAGAAAGCGAGCTCTTTAGGCACTGTGAGCCAACCCAGTACAAGGGATTCTTAAACAATGGGGTGACAATTGCTAATCCTGAGAGGTGAAAAATGGTATGATTCTGAACAAAAAGGACTTATCTGTTTTTTCACTTCTTCTTGCAAAGAGAATATGAAATGGAACATCATATGGCTTCCTATTACTATTATTATACCAAAATGAGAAATGGAGTGTCCTATGGTTTTATATTACTATTATTACACATAATTAAATAAAGCTAGACACACAAAACAAGTTCATAATTCTAGAGAAGTTGCCAAAGGAAGATTTCCCAAGACATCAGGATGACACTGTTTTCATATGACACCTGCATGTGAAAATCTGTGTTCACAGAAGTCCACCCATGTGACAGAAAAGGATGAATACATCGTACATTAGCAGTGCTTATACTCTGCTACTCTTTGAGCCCTGGTGATCTAAGTGAGGAAAGGGTATTTTGAATATTAAATAATAGTCACAATGTAATGCGCTTGAAAGAACATTGTACCCATTTCAACGTATTTCCCCTTTCACTCAGCTGTGGCTCAAGGATAAGGAGCAGTTGCAGCTACCCAGCTGTGGCAACCCCAAATCTCTGTTGGCACCAACACCCAGCGAGCGGCTGGGCAGGAATTCCAGTAACAAGGCATCACTAAGCTTTGTACTGTCACACTAACAAATCCAAAGCTGGTTAGTTTAATGCTGCCTTTGGTGTATTTCCATGCCATAACATTCACAGCAGCAACTGCGGGGCAGACATACCAGGGGTAGGCCAACAGATGTGGTAAGCTGTGCTCACAGCTAGGAGCGCAAAGTGTTTGATCTACAGCACGTACATAATTAGTTCTCTAATTTAAAAAGTTTCTTTTATTCCTAAAAATCCATGCTAAGCTCCAGGTGGAAAAATGTTTCTCTAAATGCAAACTGGCAGAGGAAATTTCCATTCATGGGAATTTTACCTTTATTTCAAGGAAGAACTCAAAACAGAAGAAATAGATAAGAATACTCAGAAGACTCACAGCCCGCTCTTATGCTATTTCTGTAAAAATTAATTAAAAAAAAACAGTTATAGCTTGCTTCCTAAATCTAGCTCAAATGATCTGGTAAAAAGTAAAGCTACGAATGATATGCTAGGTGCTGGTCTAAAGCAAGCAGCTACATATTTTGTTGGCAAACTGTTCAGACCACAAGAAATCTGAAATATTTGATAGTAGTGGGCACGTTATATAATATTGCTTGATCAAAGGAAAGGAAATAAGATGTGCCTAATTTTTATATACCACAGTGCATTTTAAGTATCAATATTGGCCATGTCTCTTTACTGGTCAGCTGCTAGAGGACTGCATCTGATTTCCATTTTTCTAGAAGTAACTGAATGTCCGTACCCAGACGATGACTTGCCCAGAGATCCCTTACCCAATTCATTGAGTATTTCCTGTATGGTAAATAAAGGGTAGCCATTACAAGTCAAATTTTGTTTCCGGTTAGAAAAGATCACGAGAGAAAATCACTTTTTTTCTATGTTCTTTTCACACATTTGTAATCTTGTCTACTGAGAATTGTGACAAAAAATATTTTAATTGTTTTCAGCTCCAAAGAACCAACTCAAGAAGGAAAAAAAGAAAAGAAAAAAAAAAAAAAAACACAAGATGGAAATTAATTCCTCTGCACTATCATCACCTAAGCTGTTTAAAAAGTTTTAGTCTTGTGCAGTAACTTACGTTACTGAGGTGTTAATTTGGGTCTAAGTTAGCATACAGCCTTCATCTCTGTATGTGGTAGAAAACTTGCCCCTTGATTTCCAGAATATAGGCTGGAATATGGAGAAGGGAACAGCATATAGTTCTAATTATAAATTGAATAAATTTTATATTGGCTTATTGAGTGACAAACACATAATTTCATAAGCCCCATATTTACGGCCACACACAGGAGCAGCAAGCCATGTTAAAAACTTATATTTCTAAGTTCATATTTTTATAAGCATAGCTTTGCCACATAAAAGCTTTTAAAGTTAGAATGAACTTTTGATATTCCTCTAACATAATATTGACTAGAGGACTACGACGTTTTTTATCCAGAGCTTTTAATTCAAAGTGAGCATCTCTTTGGAATGTAGAGAAATAACTGATTAAAGCACTGCCCAGTGTAGTGTAACTGACATTTAATCAACATTTACCCACTGTACTGGATCTCAATATCAATAGGAAGATAAGGACTGCTGTTTTCAAGTCATGCATATCTATCAGCTATATGGTTTTAAAAAAGAGACAGATCTGTCTTGCTTCCAAAGTCCACCGTTTTGTGTCCAATATAAAACATGGGGATCTGGATCTGCTACTTTTGTGCATTTATCTGGAAGATTAAACTTTAAAAATGACTGATTATCACTCCATTTATGCAAAATATTACTGAAGATGACAGCAACCAGTGTTACATAGCAGAGTTCAGAGTGTGAATGGGAAATGGCAAAACAGGACTCTTGGGTTATATGCTTACACTCCGTCCCCACCTCTAGCTTTACGAATGCACCTAGTTACTGCTAAACACATGATGAATATCAGTCCTGTAAAATGATGTCTGAAAAGGTTTGCTCCAATAAAAAGGGGACAAAATTGATCAATCATCATTACTTCTGTTCTTATAATCATTGTTGTTACTTTAAATAAATGGATCCACAGGAACTGTAAATCATGACCTTCTTGGATGTCACTGAAATTCTTTACTAGAGAAAGGTCAGTGTTTTGATCAACTTGAAGTATGAATAACTAGAGTATGGACACCACTGGGACAGCAGCAGTATCCTTCAGTTTTAGAGAGAGTGATGGCTGTGGATATTTAAGGGTTTTAAGTTTCTTGTAAAAATTGTTTTGGCAATTAAGAGGAGCAAAAAAATATGAGACAATTTCATCCAACCAGGGAAATGATGCTCAGTGGATCATGCAACTGCTTTATGCTGTCAAGTAACCCATAACACATTTGTGACACAAATGTGTCAAGTAACACATTTGAAAAGCAGATGAATTAAGTGTGGTGTTTGTTTTCCACTTCTTAATAGATTAGCTTTGTTAAGAACCTTGAGATTTAGACTTGGAATACTTACTTTAACCATCCCCTTTGTATATACACTGACCTATGTGTATAGAGCAAAAAATACATTCAATCTCTATATCTTTGTTTAATAATGTAGAATGCTCCTATTACTTCTGTATCAGTTTCTTTTAATTAACACATTAGATATATTTGTTACGGAAATTTAAGAAATGAATCTCTGCCTTCAAACTACCCTTACACAGTGCAGATTTTTGCTATAAGGGGGATGTGTTGCAATGGTTACTGTTTGGGTGATGCTCCTTTATCATGCTATGCTTTGTCCACTACAAAGATCATTGGGATTTCTTTTCCATTCTTCCATAAAGTACTATTTCAGGACATGAAGGGGAGGGAGGCATACAAAACAGCCCAGGGAAAATGATTTCCACAAAAAAAAAAATCACAATTTTTGTTCTGAAAAATCAGACAGAAAAAAAATTAGGTAGAAATAGAAAATCATTTTCCTACCATTTTCAAGATGTATTTTTGTCTAGTTATTGTTTATATGTAATATTTGGCAACAGGGACTAGTCTTCAGTTACAGGTATGCTGTTAAATTCTCTTCGTTGTATCTGTGTAATACATAAGTAAGTTTAACAAACACATCAGATGACAGAGTTTTTAAGGCCATAATCTAGCCACCAACTACTAGTAATTCTCTTAGCTGATGGTCATGAGCAATTAGAAAGACTATTGTTTTTTAAACATATTAATGATATTTCAAGGCTACTACAGCAGCAGCTGCCCTATATATCAATATAAATATTTCAGGGAACCTAAGCACAGTCAAAGCCTCTTAAAACCAAATGAATTAACTTCAGTTGAACTTAAACATATGCTTAGAGCTATGCACACACTTAAGTGTTCTGCTGAATAGCATTTTCCCTCAAGGAAACAGCCCCGTTAACTTCAATAAGACTATTTATATGATCATATACTTCCAGTCTTAAAGTATAAATTTTCAATCCATTAATCGTAAGCCCAAACCTATGAAATACCATTATGAACTTATTAAATAAAGCTCACCTTTACTCAGTTCTAAGCCTGATAATATATCTTAAAGGAATTTCAAGAATATAAGATCACAATACGTAAAGGGCACTGATTATGGAACTTTAGAATCTGTATCCAAAAAAATCATATTTCATCCTCTTTTATTTGCCAGTGTATTTAAAGGAAGTCTTGATGTCATTTCAAATATGGTTTTGCATTCAAGCAAAGGTACTCCACAGCAACTGCTCTGCTGCTGCCTGAAAATTGAAAGAAAACAGTCTACAAATGTGGAAGCACTTCTCAGCCTTTTTATAAAATACATAAGACAAGCTGTGTATGAAATTTCTTTATGCTTAAAAATCAATTATATGAATAATAAGCAGGTTATGTAGCACCTTTTGCTTAAGCAAAGGCTTTTAGGTTTTCTGTGAGGGATAGTATTTGTTTAATTTTTTGTTCTCAGTCTGCGCAATCCCTTTGAAAAGGAATTGCTGAAGTCAGGTGGCCATTTTGGGTAGGGGAACATTGCTCTACGGAGTAACTGCACTCAACCAGAAAGAGAAGCTTTTAGAGAATAGAGCACACGATGAGCAGGAAAGTTTGGTAGGTAGCAGGGCCCTTGGAGTCTAAAGCACATGCAGAGACTGAGAGATCACTAGGGCAGCTAGGCAGGCCTCTGAAGCTACAGTAGAGGCTGATGAGGCAGCAAAAGGAAGAGGCAGAGTCTGCTGCCACTCAGAAAGTCACTTAGATGGTTTGCCCAGAAGCAAAAATTCACCTAAAGACATGGTAGAGGTGAGGAGGGAGGAGTTTTTCTCTGGGGAAATCACCATCGTTTTCAGTCCTTGGCAGTCACCTTGGTTATTTAGAAACACACCAGGGATATTTTGCTTTCTGGCTGAATGGGAAAAATCCATGACTTCAGCTCTTGTGTACCAAGGGAACTTGTCTCCTGAAATGAAACAACAAAAATAGGTACGTCAATTTTCAGCTTGAAATGCTGAAAGCCGAAGAGATACGTACTGGAGTGGGGCAGAAAGGGGAAGGTATTCAGAGAGTCTGATCCCTGGGGTTCCTTTGCATTTAAGGGAGAAGGGAAGGGTTCCCCTGGAGCATAATTCAGAGCAGATCTGAAATGCAGCATATGTTCACCATGATGGGTTTTTTTGTTACATGAAAACTGAAGAAAACCATAACCCAATGAAGCCAATGGAAACTTCACCTTTCATCTTGGACTCTATGCTGAAAAAATGAGTGTCATTCTTTCCATTTATTTTGCACGATCAGGAAAAGGATAATGTAGCTTTTATCTTCCTTTCAGTGAAAGAATTCCTCATTTCCTTTTTTATGACCCAGCATTCAGTGGCTATTGCTGATAAGTGTGAGATTTGGACAGACATCTGGAAGACTTGGAGGATACCATCTGACTCATCAAAACTAAAGAGAGAGCAAGAGGGAGAAGAGACAGATGGGTGTGGGATGGGGGCTTAACCTCTTTAAGGAACTCAGATACTCCAGAAGGGGATGTGTGTCTACAGCCTCATACCCAGTTGTGGGAAATCAGATGAGACACGAATGATTAACACTTTTAGCAGGAGTGGAAGGATTAATCATGGATATGAGCATCTGAGTCTCTTGAATTCTTTTAGCAGTCCTCTTTCTTTACTAAATTCTGCTCTCGCTACAGTGGAGTCACTTTGTGATGTAATTCTGGATGTACAGGGAGGTAACTGAGACCCAGAATTATCCATCCATTGAGATGGCATTGTCTGTGGGTGATCTGAGATTTTCAAAAGGACTCAGGTAATTAAATTTGTTTGAAAATCTAGGTATCTGCATGCCACAGATACCTATCACATCATTTTTCTGAAAGCAGTACTAGTGAGGCAGCATATGAAATGGAAGCAACTAGGCAAAAAGATCCCATGAAAGTGAAAGGTGTGATGTTCAAGAAACCCTTCTTCAGGGATCTGGAAGCATTTACAAGGTTACAAGTTACTGCTGTTCAGCCGATGGGAAGTAACTTTATAAATTCAGGTAACCTGGTTGCTGGATTATCAGTCAATATTCTAAAAGTTAAAACCTAGTTCAGTATTTTCTCTGGGCAGATCCGTTATTTCCTGGTTGCAAAGACCTGGTTGCAAAGAGATTCTGGTGCTCTAGGAAGTTCTGCCATTGACTTCTAGGGTGCTACGAGTTAATCTCTGGGTTGCAACATAGCATTGCTCTTACATGTCTGGAGAAAAAATAATACCAAACAAACAAACAAAAAACCCCTCCCAAAACTGGTTCTTGGTCTATATATGAATAATAGTAACCCCTGTTGAATTTAGTGTTAGGAGGGCTTAATTCATTTAGAATAATACATGATTTACCCTTGACTTTATCTTCTAATGAGATTAAAAGAAATAAGGACACGACAGCTAAAAACACTGGCAGATTTTCATATGCCTTTCTCCTACTGAAAGCAATATTGCTACTCTCTCAAGTTTTAGCAAGACAAAAGGTAGAATGGGGCAAAGAGAGGAAGCTGTTAGATCAAAATACTATATAAACTAGCTAAGTATGGAGAAGAGGAAAAGCTGTCTCTTAAGAGAAGCTAGGACCAGGAACAAAAGTGTAATAATTTAGAAGCCTGCATCTAAAAACAGACCTTGTAATGTGTTTTCATTTGCACTTTAGACAATACGTCTTACTTCTCACTGAAAATGAGGAAAAGAAAAGAATAGTTAGTGCATTTATCAGCAGTGCTTGCAATATTCATCTATGGAACCTGGCAACAGGAGAGAGAGAAATAAAAAAATATTGATGGAAAAGGAGGGGTAGGAATATCTGAGTGGGTTACTGCAGTTTGCTAGAAGCAGTGAGCTGTTTGTATTGCATTTTGGTTTTGTAGATTGAAATAATTGGCAGGGTGCTCATAGCAGGTGGGTGGTTATTTCTAGTCTAGTCTATTCTAGTCTAGATCAAAACTAATAAATAAAGTAGAAGATGCACGCAGCCTCTAGGTGCTTATATTGGCTTTGGTTTTATTACTTATGCACTACCTTCAGCCTCAACTGTCTGCTTGGTTTTGGTGTGTAATGAATTGCTATTTTCATTTACACCTGTAAACATGACAGAAATCATTACATCATGCCTTATATGAAGAAACCTTTTTTAATTTCACCCTGCTTCAGTGACTATATTCAGGATATTGTGCAACATAATCATTTTTTATTACAGTCATACAGTGCACTTCAAAGCCGGCAAAGCAGAAGTGCTCTTAAATGAAAATCAAGTTCTTCCCAACTGTTTTCAGTCTCTGAGGTAAGCCCACTTTTTGTCTGATCTTCTCCCTTAAGACCTGCCCCTCTTGCTACGAGTATCACTCAGCTGAACAGCTCGATCATTACACTTCACAGAAAGGCATGCAAGAGCATCTGGGCAGGACTTAGCACTGTGTGCCTCGAGATGATACGGATGAAAAATGTCACAGCCTAGATCCCAGACTGCTGACAAAGCGGGTAGTGGCTGGAGGAGGTAAACAGAAGCAATTCAGTAAATGATACACAGTCTCCAAAGTGATGTATTCCAAAGTCAGAATGAAGGAAGGAAAAAGCCTTCAGGAAATGCATTTGCCATTGTTGCTAATTGTATTCCAGCTCATCATAAAAAGGGGGAAAATTCTCATTTAATATATAGCAGTGAAAAGCATCTGTTTCGACTGACAGAAAAAATCTGTTATTAATACTTTCTACTAGATAACTCATCTAAACTGCTCTAGCTGCTTTTTAAAGCTGGTATTATTAGCTTCACTAAACAGACTGACAAACAGGTCCACAGACGTAGCTTTTCTAAGACTGCAATCTCTATTTCCCACATAACCAACTTTGTGTCAAAAGTGATTCTACTACAATGACGCTGAGAGACGAATTGTGGGTTGGAGAGTGGCTTTGGGCAAACTCATCCACAGGATCTTTCTGCCTTCTGGTACAGGTAGGTCGGAGGTGTCCATATGTCATTCCAGCCAGACCATACGAATGAGGGAGTGCTTAGCCCCCTCTCTGATGCCAGATCTGACCCTCTGCAGAGGTTTCCACACATGGACAGTCCGTGCAGCCCTCAGTGGCGATGGACAAGTCTAGTCGTGAGAGTGGGGCTGAGCTGCTTAGTGTGGAGAGATACAGTAAGCCCTCAAAAATATTCCATTAGAAGGCAAAAAAAAAAAAAAAAAAAAAAAAAAAAAAGTGTTTTTTTTCTAGAGACTTCTCTTGCATAAAACGCATCTGCCCTTCAAAGGCACAGAATTTCTTGGGCAGAAGGTAGAAGGTCCAGAGAGGCTAACATTTCCATTCGATGGAGAAATAGAGTATTATAACATTCTCGTCTAGTCTATGAGTGCTGAATTTTCTCTCTTTGAATGGCCATATAAATCTAGTGACAAAAGCAGGCAGTTTGTCAATGAATGAGTAACCACCGGAGCAGTGCACCGTGTCACCATTCTTGGGCAGCTATTACACCTTGAAAGTATTTTTCTGAAGAAATTGGCAGAGATATGTAGGTGGAGACTTTCTAAAGAAACTAAGGGAAGCTGATACTGAGTTTCATTCCTTTGTTTCTAAATTCACAAACTAATGTTCCAATGTAACTTTTTTAAAGGCTAAAGATTTTGCATTTAAAAAGTTCCCTTTTGTAACTCTTTGTTAAACCACGAATACCAAAAAACAAAACAAAACAACAACAACAACAACAAAAACCCCATCAGGCTGAAACACAGGTTTGCAGTTGCTCTGAATTCCTGGTACAGATCATTGCTTTTCACTCAGAGTGTCAGAAAGTATTACACTCAACCAAAACAGCACAATATTTCACAGTCTACTTACATAATTTAAAATCCAGTAGTATATGATTATCCAGAGAGTCAAATGTTCTCATCATCTAAAATGTTAATACCTAAAAAGAGAAAAAGAAACACTTCGGGCTTTGATTTGATACACTTCATATCTTAATAGTCCACAAGAGAGAGGGCAAGCTTCCCTCACCACAGGAGATCTTGATCTCTCCCCTGGAAAAAAAAAAAAAAAGGAAATCACTTTTATTTGTAAATAAAACATTTCTTGCAGGCCACTGCTCTGCTTTAATCAAGTCAGAATTCCAGTAACCCAGTAGAAAAGATTTCTTTTTTATTTTTTTTTAAAAAAGGAGTAGTGACCTGCCCTTCCAGATGATAAGTTTAAACTATTCTTCAGAGATTTACCACTAAAAGCCACTTTGAAGGCTGGAAGATGTGGCAAGAGCTGAACTTTGAATGTGTGTTTCTAGAAGATTTAGAGAATTAAGAGATTTTTAATCTGCTTAGCTTCAGAGATCTAAGTTAGGTGTCTTGAATGAAACCAAAGCTGCTAACTTTTTTTCTACTGGCTATACAGGAAAGTTGGGCTTCCAACTTTTGGGGCTCTGAATTACATCTTTGAGATGCCCAGGGCTGCCTCAGGGGGATGATGTGAATGACCCTTTGCTACACAGTACAAAAATAGCATTTTGTAATACGACTTTGAAGACAACTTGGCACAGACTGGTTTGAACTGACTGTACTGTGGCCACAGCAAGTAGCCAGCAGGCTGATTCTCAGTAGCACAGACAGTGCCACCCTAGGCTAAAATGCAACTACTTTTAGGAGCATGGTTTTACCTGCATTCACCTCAGTGGCATCAGAGTCTGCAGTCTATTATATACTACATTTTTAAGTGTCACAGGCTATGGGCAAATGCAACAAGTTAAAAGAGCCTTATTTGATAGAATCAAAAAGGACAGCTTCAATCTGTTTTTCAAAAGAAGAGCAGGGAAACTGTTCCAGCCAGAGACAGTGCATATCACAGGATTTAAGAAATGCAGTCAAAGCAGCAAGTTTTCCAAAAGCCAGCATAACCTCTCCTACAGGAGCCACATCAAACCTCTGTGATGGAAACTCACAGGATGCTACTCAAGTCTTTGAGGATCCAAAGGTGGCAGAGGAAGGAAGAGGAACTTCAAAAGCAGCAGAAGACTGCTGCCACTGCGAAGTGCTGCTCTTGGAGCAGCCCTAAAATACCCACCCCCCGCCAGGTCGCATTCCCCTACAGCCAGGGCCGAGGTCGGCCAGCAGCCTCTGCAGCTGCTGTGCAGCTCCAGCCCTCCGGCCAGAAGACATGGTCCAGCAGGGGAGCCACCAGTTTCAGTGCTGATGGAGACATACATGTGGACCTTTCCCATAAATGACCAAACATGACCTAGCAATGCACTTTTAAAGATAATTTATAAGAAGACCAGGGAGGCTGGGCTTTTTAGACAATAGTCTATTTTCAAATATCCACCATTTTGGAAAGGTACTAATTAAAATAATAACAAAAAAGGCTAATTTCCCCTTTTCCCCATTAAAAATGCCACAAAATATTATCTTTTCACTGCAGTTTGCCTAATTGCTTAATGTGATTGATGTAGCTGACTGAACAAATGGTAAAGCAATGGAAAACAGACCATTATCTTTGTTGGCATATTTTGATTTCCTGTAAATATTTGTTTTAGATTTTATTCAGGTTCTTACACTGCAGAACATATTTTTCAACAGCAAAAAAACATTTTTTACTAACAAAGGATTTGTCAGCAGAAATTTTACTCGTCTAAGGTAGGGAGAGGTACTGACTTAGCCAGATATTACAGTAAGCTATGTGAGAACATAAGCAAAAATCTACAATGAAATCAAGCAAAATGAACACCGTTGGAGAGTGCAATTCCTCCTGTTCCCCATGGCTGAGGAGAAGTCACCTCTTTCATTTTGATTTGATGTTTTATCCACTATGTGAAATAGATAGTAAACTAAAACTTTACTTATTGAACTGATCCTCAGTGACTAAACTTTACTGAACTACAAGATTCATTTTGTAAAGCAGTAGTTGTCTCTTCATAATTGTGCTGTGCTTCACTTAGGAAAAACACAGAGCATATAATGATAATATCACTACAGTGATAACAGGCATTTTTCTCACAAACTTTTATCGTGTCATTAAAAATATGTTGAATGATTGTTATTCAGAAATAAATTTTTGATAGAGTTATGCTATAAGAGTTAGAAGTTTTGTGGGGGAAATGGATATCCATATAGACAGACTTAATTATTGACTGAAAAAGATGCTTCTATCCTAGGAATATCAGCATCGTAGGAGATGGTGCAAAGTAAATGCATGTTCTCTCCCTGTTCACTGTGGCATTGCTTTAATTTCACAACTCAGTAGTCCAGGAATCACCTGAATTCTTAAAAAGAATTGAATAATTGATCCATAATAATTAATGGATGCACAGTGCAAGGCAATAGTAGCAGGATACTAGTTAATACAATAGTCAGCTATGGGGAATGAGGAATGTACCTCATTAATTAATTATTTTATTAATTTTTATCAGATCAAGGTATTTTTAAGAGCAAAAGTCAGCTGAGAAAGGATGTCTTGTACATATGCCAATAGGCTACTTCTCACAGAAAATAATCCAAGAGGCTTGGTAAAGGCACACAAAGATGTACACGTCTGTTCAAATTCACTTCATGCCCACAATACCTATGAAGTATTCTTCATAGGAATGAATAAAAGAGGTGACATTTTAATGTTGGACCATCAGCACATCACAGAAACACCCACAGGGCACCTAAAAAAATTAGATAAGAGCAATCTCAGCATAGAGGCTTCTACCATGCTCTTATCTTTTGCCCTAAAGTTTGGCTTACACTGCCAAGAGAACAGAGCTCTTGTTGACTGACCTCTGAGCGTGCTGAAGAGACATGGTGCTGGGGTCAGTATTTATAAACCTGGAAAACAAAAGTCCCACTGAAGGAGCAGCTGTCTCTCAGGATGTCTGGGGTCCCATAAGCCCGGGAGCAGACTCACGAGCCAAATCCAAGGCAGAGAAAGCTCATGGGCTCATGGCACATCCCACAGTTGCTTGTTCAGATAAATGATAGAGAAAATTCTCCCACTTGTGATAATTACAAAGTTGTCCTTGCATGTATTAGAGCACAAATCAAGCTTAGCATAGCATAACACTCATAGTAACAAGAGCCTTCCTTGCTTCCCAGACTTGTGAAGAAGACACATATTCTTGCTTCTATCCTGCCCCACTCGTGTCCACAGTTGGCAAGATCCACTCAAAGGCTTCCTATATTCAGGATTTTCCTTGTCACCATGCTCAGGCCAGCATTATGCACTCATGTGCATATGAACTCCATGAATGTGTGCACTGTGTACACCATGAGTGAGAGCATATACTCTGCAATTAGTTCAGATCTAAAGGACTCAGGTAACCGTAACACCCAGCTTTCAGATATGAACAAATGGTACCTATAAATGCACAGAAACTATAAGGTAATCCTCTAACATGAGTAAGACTTTCAAATATAAAAATGATAGAGAGTATTAATCCATTGGGCTGTTGAACAAGAGAAACAGATTGAACAACCTGTTTTTTCCAAGTACCTTTAGCTCTTAATTGACTTTTAGCAAATGACGTGTATAGAAATCTCTATAGTTAGGTTATCGGTTACATCTACATTACTTTTTTTTAACATCAGCTACTGACCTGATGGCTATACTTTAGCCTCCAGTTGATCTAATCTCCTATTTCAGTAGGACTAAAAGTTTCCTAAGCAGAGACAGCTCCCAGAGAGCTGAATTGCAGTCCTCATATCCTCAAAGTCACTGAACTCTACCTGAATAACTGCTATAGACTTTGGAGATCAACCAAAAATGTGTAATCGTGGCAAGTCACTGAGTTAAATTAAAAGGGCTCCACTAGAGATAGGAGCAGACTAACAACAAGAAGGGTCCAGTCCAGCTTTAAGCACTGTGACTCTCTAGAAGTCTCAAGCTGTCAGCAATTTGCGGAACGGGGTTCTGAAATACAGAATTAATTTCCCATGTACAGCAGATGGAACTAAATGACAGAATGCAGACAAATATAAAGAACTAAAAAACATATAAACATCTATTTGAAGCAAATAAATCACCATGTTCCTAAGGCACCAAAGGACAGGTTCTGAAAGGTGCCTCCCACCAGAAGGTGCTGACTGGCATTAGCAAACTCCTCCTGAGTTCATGCTGTGTCCCTAAGAGCAATGCATGATAGCTGCTAGGCACTTGCCAAGCTTCTCTGTAAGAGCTATGTGCTTCAATACTTCTAAGAAACCTGGCCTGTAGTCATGAGTGTTAGGATAACATGTAATAACAGTAAGAGTTTCAGGCAGGCTTTTCTGTTCATTGATCTGTGAATAAAGTTGGATCATGTACAAGTAACACATGAAAACTATTCTGAAATGAGTTGGTGAACACGTCAGCTGGAACACATTAGGATTAATGTTAGGGGACTTACCACAGATCTACAGTGCTGGGGTTCCCAGTTAATCTGAAGAATAATACCAGGACAGCAAACAAAGGTACTTCATGCATGTTCCTAGTCTAAAAGCCTGTATCAAATTTCATCTCCAGACATTCTGAAAACTGGTATGCCACAGTTAGATTTTTTCCTATTGCTTCATACTTCTTGTTGATGCTAAAATTCAACATTAAATGGAAACAAAATGTAATCTAACTTCAAAACGGATCTGCCTTATTTAAAAGAATGTGCCAGCAGTTGTCCATTCAACTGAAGCATAAAGATGCAAAGTAATTAACATAAACACAAGTATCATCTGCATTATGGAGATGGATTCCTGTCAGGTGTGTGTACACTGTTTCAGCATGGATAGCCAGATGCTCTAGTCATTCTTTTAAAGGACCTAGAACATTTATAATGATTAATCACATTTCTAAAGCAGTAATGTATGCTACCATCTGTTTAATTAAATCTCATGCTTCCAGACATATGCCAGTCAGCTCACCGGGGTCAAAACATGAATTCCCCCCTTTATACCAGGGAAAAACCGGTTTACAGCATTGTATTTTTTTATTTAGCTCTTCTGATTTTCGGTACTAATCATTAATAGAGACATGTCTGACAGTATGACAGGAGACACAAAATTGTTTTAAAATCTTGCCTTCTCTATAATGACTCTATAATTTGTAAGCACTCATCACTTTACCTGAGCCTAGCTGTAGGTATCCTACTCTAAAGTGAACAAAAGGACCAGAAACTCAACGGGCTATGAAACAACTAAACTGCTTGAGAAGTATTTGCTCATTTCTTCATACACCTCAGCTCATGTGCCCAGACAGAGGCTTCTGCTTCACTCGGTATAAAAAAGAGTTTTGATGGGGTTGCATGCATCACCTGATCCTGTACATTGCACGAGATTTCACTGTGTTTTGGTTTCTATTCTATATCTCTAAACCCAATTCCTTCTACTGCTTAAGCTCTTAGTTAAAACATACAAAAAAAGAAGCTCTAGGGATTTTGAGGATTATTTTCTGCTCCTTTCATTTTGTAGAGATATCTTAAATCCAGATACGTCGATATGTTTAATTGAAACTACTGAAGTATATTACTATGCTTTGTATTTCAGGTTAAACTTAAAACATCTAGAGTCAAACAGAACTGCATTGTATTAGCATTGCTACTGTTTTATGTAAGAGTTGCTGAATTGATGGAGTCTTATATGATGCAAGATCTCAGGAGCCTTCCAAAAATCATGTAAACTTGTATCTCGCTTTGGAGGAGAACCAGTACAAGGGAAATGATATTTTTTTTCTAAAGCAATTCTTTCTTTCAGTTATATCTGATCCTAGAGTACACATCAGGTTTCTTATACAGAATAGTTGCTGAGTGTTTTATACACAAAAACAGGAACTATTTCAATACCGTAAGTTTGCTGTCAAGATAAATCTGTTTCTTACCCAGATAACATTCTCATAAACCAGCTTAGTTGCCTGAAGGAATACCATTGCATTTACTTGCATTTAGGAACTTTACAGCTGGTTTATGTTAGAGTTAAATTAAACAGATTTATTACTTACATTGCGTCATACGTGCTGGTGGTCCATATGGTGGCAGTAGCCATGCTTGAGGGTAGAATTGCCATACTATTCAGTGCTTGGCAATTTTGTTAGAGTTAAACCCTTTTTGAATTTTGCTTATCTTGGTCAGATATGGGAAGCAATTTCTTTTCCTGTATCTCTTCAATTTCTATTTGATGGTGTAAGGAGAATGGAATTTCCTATAGGAGATCAGATCCTTCCATCCAGCAACGGCCACCTTCAGAAAACAACTGCGGGGAACAGTCTTGGAACAATCTGAACAAACACTAACCTTCTCCCTGGCTCCATCACTAGGTACTTAATACAGACATTGCTTACAATTTCTGCTGCATGAATCTTGTGGAAGATTCCTTCTGCATATGGAAATGAACTATTATGTAATTGTCCTTAGTGTGACTTTTAGAAATATTTTTAAGTGAGATTTTCAGCCATCTGAAATATCTGTGAGACTGAACTAATCCTCAGTTAGACCTTCACACCCTATTCTGATGTCTCCGATTACTTTTCAACATGCAGTAGCTACATCAGCTCCAGGATGGCAGGAGAACATATTTTAATTCCAAACTCTGCAGTTTGAATCTGTACTGGGGGCAGAATGCGAAAGATCTCATGAAAGCTCTGAAGCCAGAGGTCTTGAAAATCATCCTGAAATGCACACTGCATAGAGAAGGCAGTAGTGTTCATTCTTGCAAGTATTGCCACTACCAGTTTCACTCTTTTCTGTGATTTGAAATTTAACACTGCGGCAAACTTTAGAGCCTTGGCAAGGGCATGCATTCACCTAATCCTTGCTGTCTGAGGAGATGATTCTTCACAGCAGCAGAAAGCTCCTATGTATTTTGGACACTGAATGCGTAGAAGAGTCTAGAAACTAGCAGATTATAGAGATTAATGGATCTAAATGCCAAAAAGAAGGAGCCTATTCAAATGTAGCTGGATCTGGTCTCCCCTACAGGCTCCGGTTTTGCTTGATTGTTTCCAAAGTGGACATCCACTACCATTAGATAGTCTTACAGAAACAAGTAGTCTGGACTGAGATCTAGTAACCACTACTCTGTTGTTTTGCAAATTTTCCTTTACATACTTTAAGGTGTTCTCCTTAAAAGGTGTATCTTCTGTTACATATATCTCAATAACAGAAAGATAACCACAAACACATTTTTCTGCAGTGGTTAATTTTTCAAAGAGGTCATCAGCCACCCAAGTATCACTAGCTAAAACAAATGCACACAACTAACAGTGTGTTCACCAAACTTGGACTTGAAAATTGCCTGTGCCAAAATGTGAGAACTTACATGTGTTATGATCTAGTCTCTAATAGACTGTCTCTGACAGACAAGGATAGAATAGAAGCATCACTCTTACTTTCCACTGGAGCATCGAGGGCTAGTGATTATCTGAGCTGAACTGCAGGATGAGACAGAACACAGCCCAGTATGCGATGGCAACGTTCACAAATCAGGCCCCAAATAATAAGCACGTACTTTTTATAGTGGATTTCAGAAACATTGCAAACACTGAAGTCAGCATGAAAAAAAATCATTTTTGGCTTCTGTGGAGACAAGATTTCACCTTGTATATCCAGTCAGTCTAAAGTTTATATCTCTCATATAACTACTGTAGTTGGGCATTCTGACCATAAACAATAACCAGTGGAGACATATATTAAATGAAATCAAACAGATTCATCATAATATGAAAGTCTGGAATATTACTGGGCTTTAGTCTCCCTGACACATCTGAGCTGGCATCTTATTCCGTTTCTTCTTGAACAGATGGTGACATTACAGTCACCACAAACATTGAAGAAAAATGCAAGGAAAAAATAAATACTCCTTTACACACAGAATTACAGTTTTCATGTGATGAAAAACCTGTTTAATGCAGTCTAACATTGCATTTTGAAGCTTGTTCATATTTAAAAAATCATAAATCCTAGCCAGAGTGCACAGTTTGAAAGCCTAATAATCTAAATTTTAATGAGTTATTGGAATCAAGTAAAGGTAAAATCCCTAAAAATTGAGCTAAATGAATTAAGTTTTCACCCTTCCTCCCCTAATATTTAGTGATTTTTTGATTCCTCCTATATGAGAGATTAAAATAGCTTCTTGTTTTAGTGGAGGAGACTAAAGCCAGACCATCTCAGTGTCCTAAAGTCTATGCTGGAAAGAGACACTGAAGCAAGAAAATCTCTGCATGATTCTCCTCAGTAATGAAGATTCACAGATGTAGAATACTCTAAAAGGGAACTGACTATAACCATGATCTGAAAAAGATCTTTTATGGATTATAAATTTGGATATATGTCTTCATGGATGCCCAAATTCCCCAAGCATCCATGCAAATTGTGGGACTGTGTCCCATACAGCAGGATGGGTTGTATTTTGCTTGGCCAAGAGGCCAGTGCCACAGCTTTTCATCCCATCTTCCTGATGGCAGATGTTGTCATCACTGTGGGGATAACTGGACAGCTTGTGAAGAAATGTCTGACCCAGAAGTTTGTTTGGTCTATTAGGTAACCAGAGATTGGTTCACTTAATGCTCTGATTTGGGAATGGAGGAGCTGTTCAGGTGTCCCTGCCATTGGGATGAAAAACATATGTCGAATAGGTTAAGGCAAAGAGCTGGAAGCTTTAAGTGCATTTGCAATCCAATTTTAATCCCCAGATGACTGTTGAAGCTCCTACAGATTGTGTTTTGGGCTTGTACACATACAGATCTGCAACTGTTGCCCCATTCAGTGAAAAAACTTCAGGTTGGCAGCTGCAGTTTAGCTGAACTGCCCTGAAGCTGACCAAATGTTTGCTTTTCTCAACAGATAAATCCAGCTGGATTTAGCCATCTGCTGATATTACTGTCCTCATGTGTCCCTCAGCTGGGCAGGTAGACTTGCTTAGCTGTTAGAGCTTAAACACATTTAGTCACAGGCCCACAGTCAAATATAGTTACAGGTAGTGATTTTAAATGCTCTGTGGTACAGGTCCCGAAGGAAATGATTCAACATACAAAATCTCCTGTAATACAAGACAGCAATTCTGCTCTGTAACCCATCAAGAGTGAGTCATGCAGGTAAAATAATCGTAGTATCTTTCCGATTAAGAATTCTTCAAAACAGTGATCAACATATATACAAATACATAATAGGGAATTATTAGGGAGCAGAAGTATATGAAATAAACTCTTCTGGGCTGAAATGCAATAATGCAACGGGGTTAGGTTTAGCTCAGTTGGTTAAAGTGTGGTGCTGCTAATGCCAAGGTCACGGGTTCAATCCCCGCAGGAGCTACACTGAGGGTTGGACAAGATGATCTCTAGAGGTCCCTTCCAACCTTACCATTCTATGACTCTTCTATGAATAAGAAAAAACAGAGCTAAATCATTACAGCATCAGATTAAAATATACAGCTGATCAGGTGATGGCCAGAAAAAATACAGGCTGTACAAAATAAAGCCTCATTTATTACTGTTCTACATTGCTTTTGCCTTGCAATACCGGTTTAAAACAATTTCTAGCACAGAGCTCTTTACCATTGCAAGGATTATCTGACTTCCACATGATTCTTGTTGCTCATTTAGGTACGTTTCAGAGAGATGTGGCTCATAAACATAGTGATTGGTCATATTTTGGGGATTGCTTTTATATAAAATTCACTGCTAACATGATTACATTCTGATCATTTGCTAAAGGGAAGTCTAAGTTACCCAGTAAAAGTACAGCGTGCTAATGGTTCAAGGCTCCAAGGGAGGTTGTAGTAGGTCTTGGGCCTGGAGGGGATTAGATGTATTTACCAGCTTTGGAACATTTTCAAGCTTCAAACTGAAGGCTGTTGGAAAGATTCCTAAAAGCATCTGGAACTTATAACAATATTTTCAAAAGGTTTGTTGTAGTTCATGATCCTTGGGTGATTTCCAAAGAACCTGGGCAATTTCAGTTATTAGAAAGTTATGCAAAATTCAGTAAATTCAGTTCCCTTGAACTGTACACTTAAAAATCTGCAGAAAGAGTCAAAGGAGCATGAACTTGACATACAACAAAATTGAGAGAAGTCCATATAAGACCTGTAAGCTATTATCATTTGCTATGTGTCTCATACAAGCCTTGTTTCATTAGAGTAAGTTCGGCATCAACTCAAGCCTCATTCACCTCCCTTCTTAGGTGACTTTTCATCAAGACTTTCTGTGGGATGCATCATACTGAACTTGTAACAACTAACAGGAGAGATCCCTACATAATAACCCATCTTAAAACCTCCTAGGCAAAATCTGGGAACCAATAGAACTGCAGTTGCTCAGCAGTTTGCAGGACACAGTCTAAAGTTATCACAAGCTGTGGTATCTTATTTGAGTTTCACGTGGCTGGATAACAATCATGCCTATTTCATGTTATAAAAAGATACCACTTAAGAGTGATTTTTATGTAGTTAGGAACAATTTAGATAGACAGTGGGGCAGGATAGATTGGTGCAAATTACATGGAGGATCAGCTGAGAGAAACTAGTCAGTAACCTCTACTTAACATCATTTTTTCCAAAAGAGAGGAAACTCAAGAGTAAATATAAAGGGAGAAAACCTGAATATTAAGCAACGGACTTTCATGTTACCAGATATTCTGCATGAATAGTGATGGAAAACTGAGATGGAAGGCAGCGCTATATTTACAGTCAGTTTTTCAGAAACACTCACTTATATTGAGACTATATTTCTGAATTCCTAGAATGTAAAACAAAATGACGTATTCTGATGGTATAATCTGATCTATATCTCCTTGACTGTTACACATCACCCACTCACCCCTAGCTGCAGGGTACTGAAGCAAAGTTCTGCTCTAAATAACCAGCCTTCTGACTGCAATTGCTGGTACGCTTTCCAAGGGTTAATCATATGAGTACATGCAAACAGGTACCTACAGAACACCCAGAATTTATGCACAGATAAAATAAAATGCCAGGAAATGCACCTAAACTTGATATATGCTTCTTCACTTATATCTGTGGCTCTGGTATTTCCCTATGTGGGCAAGACTGAGAATTTCTCTCTTATCCCATCTGAAGTATGTCAATGTGTGATAAAAATCCTCCTCCAGATTAACATCTTAGATATTTCACTTGTACTGCCCTTTTCGTTCTTGAAAAAAGCATGCTTAGTACTGAAAGAAACACTGCTCTCTTCCTACAATTAGTAAAGCAGGCTCCCCAATCATTCGTAAGCTGCAGGGACTAGGTGTGTTATACATCACTCTACTTCTTCACCGGGAGAATGGATTAGATAGAGAGGTAAGAAAGTCTTTGAAGCACGATTAATTTACAGAGGCCTTCCTATTACAATATCAACTAGCTGTTATCCAGAAAGATAAGTGTGGGTCTCACTTTATTTTTGATGCAAGAATGACTGTAGCAGTGGAAACTGTGGTTATCTGAGCTACTATATCTCTATCTGTCTTTGCAAGCAGAGAGGTCATGACACTGTACCTCTTCAAGCCATTCTGCAGGAATAGGGCACATATTTTGCAGTACCAGATGATTTTGACAGTGTAAGTTCCTCTGCGCAGAGAGATCAGGAGGTGACACACTTCCTTTGCATGTCAGATGCCTGGGCTCTTTTCAAATTCAGCTCACACAATGTCCGCTCTCTCTGTATTCAGTCCTAGCACCCCAACCTGCCATACTTCATCTTTCATTTCTTCACTGCTCCTCTGAGCTACAATTGGCCACTTGCTTATTCAAACTTTGAGTATTATGGAGGAGCAATGAATTCACCAGAAATTGTAGATTTTTTTTTTTTTTTGCTGTGCAGTGTTTGTTCAAATATCTGGTTGATAGTTCTGCAAAACATCTGCTTTAGAATTCCCCCTCTCTGCTCTCCAGTTCAAGGTAGATTTTCACAAATGCTGCACCAAAGCATCTAATTTCCACTCCTCTGGCTTACCTGCCACATCTCCTCTACAGAAAACACCGAAGATGCTGCTGCTGTAGAACTCCACTTTACTTTTCAGAGTCATCTTTCTGTACCTTTAGATCTCTGATAGCTGTCAGAATGCATTGCTGTTTTGCCTGACATTTGCATGGATCTTCCATCAAATACTGCTTTCGACTGCAACCCAGGTGTCCAGATAAGTGAAATTCTCCCTTTTTTCAGCTCTTCTCCTGCAAACATTACTCTGCTGTCTCTCTGTATTCCTCCCACCTTCATCAGCTTTGATTTGAAACTACATACACACAGGCTATATACAGAAACACAAAGATGCTATAGAAACACCTGAAGAAATCTAGGCACCTCTCAAAGCAGAATCGCTCAAAGTCAGACTAGGAAATATGATGCCTTCTTTACTGCTGCTGTTTAATGTATCACTGTCAATGTCACCACTGGATATGCCTGTTCTAAAAGATGGAGATGCTGAATTTCTTAGATATAACATTGTCCCAGAAATGCCATCACTTAGGTTTCACAAATGATACAAAACTGTAGCAAACTGGTGAATGTGCAAAAAAAATCATTTGAGTTTCCTTTTTAAAGATGAGTGACATTTTAACACTCACAACTTTAGAAAAAGACAGTGCATCTGCCTCTACTCTCTACCAAATGAATTATCTACTCTTTGCAAGAGCTGGAAAATAACTACACCAACATGAGATCAGTATAAATTGATGAACTGTAAACGATATTCTTCATTCTCATTTATTTAGGAAATTTCTTCTGTCTTGCACAAATCAATACCTAGTAATGAATCAAGGAGACAAGAGATACCCATTCTACCCCTCTTCCAACTCTCTACATTTTTGTTAACTCTTTGTGTTAGCCAAACTGTTTAGGGCATGGGTTATTACATACAGTTTCGCAAGAAAGAAAAAATTAAAAATTCAGATATCTATCTAGATCCAAGGAGTCTCTATTTGTCTGGATGAAATAGGATTGTCATATCTGAACTTTACCCCATTCTGAAGGGCGGACAACCAGACTAACTAAACATAAATAACAAAATATTAGGCCAA
Source organism: Rhea pennata (assembly GCF_028389875.1). Classification (NCBI taxonomy): domain Eukaryota; kingdom Metazoa; phylum Chordata; class Aves; order Rheiformes; family Rheidae; genus Rhea; species Rhea pennata. Next base: position 6,840,214 of record NC_084674.1, read on the forward strand.
ATATCAGAACATTTCCTTTTGATTCCAAAAGGACTATACTTACTTAGGTAGCAAGACACAAGCACGTATGTAGCAAGATCACAGCATGATCAGTTCCGGGGAAAGTGGGTGCCTGCACAAGTTAGAGCTGCTATTGCAGCCCTGCAGGGCCTGGGTGGCCCTGCTGATGCTGTCAGAATGGTTAACTGGATGGTAACCAGACAGTTCCAGCTCTCTCTAACTTTGTTTGCCGTGTGTGCATCTGTGGACCACACTTCAAGGCAGATAATGTTCTTCAGGTACTTATGTTTCTCAGGATAAAATAGCTAATTTTCTACCATAAGATCTACATTCACTTAATCATCTAAATAATGTTTTTCTAGGTATGGTTCAATATACAATACACTCTTGGTCATGCAGTCAGTCTTGTTTTAAGGTTCACAGGTTTCTTTCTATATGTAATATCTTTATAACTACTTGTTGTGAACATCTATCTAATCACAGCTATTAATAGCTATTTAAACTTGATTCTTTTCATGCTGCAAGAATATGATGCAGAAATTTTCAGACTTTTACCCTAAATAATATCTAAATCTCAGATAAGTTTATTGTTATACAACCAGAATACACACCATAAGGGTTTGTAAGTCTCACAAAATATTGTGTATGTTCAACGCAAAGTCAAACACTATTGGAGTCAGCTGGAAAAACATCAAACTTTAGTAACTGGATATAACCTACTTGTCCTCTATTTCGGGTATTAAGCTAGAACTCTCTTCCAAGATTTTAGTTAAAGCTGAAATGTTTTAACTTTACATCTGAGCATAGACTATTTTATTACTGCTGAGTCATTCCAATGAATTTTTCTGAAATGCCTTGGGATAGTCTTTGCATGGATGATACAAAATAAATTACTAGATATTCAGTAGCAGAGAAAACCTGGCATGGAACAAGTTGATTTTATTTGTCATACTCAGTTGAAATAACAACCCTGAAACACATAAGCTTCACATTCCTTATTTAAAAACCTATGCCCCTTTAGAATTAAAGGGGGAGAATCACATAAACAAGAGATACTTTTGAGGATCATATGTTTGCAGGATATTGGTCCTGATTCCATCTAGGATACTCTGAGAAGGCTGGAGTTGAGAAGAAGAGAGCAAGAGCAAAGGAGAGCACTCAGAAGTGGGGAGATGGAAAGAGGTCACAGAAATGCTTTAAACTATTTTTTAAATTAAAGAGAAGAGGAAATACAAATTCTGAAGCAGGCTTAGAACAAAGCGAAGTGGTACTTCATGCAACAGGCATGTGATCTGTAAAACCTCTTGTCAAAGGGTGCTGTGGATACTAGAAGGGAACACTGGAAAATTTGTGGAATAAAAATCCATTCAGGTTTACTAAAAACTTAGTCCCTATACTAAGAACGGAGGGAGTATGGAAAGATTCTAGAAAGAAGATTCACACATGCCTTTCTTTTACTCCTTCTTTTACTCCAGGCATCAGTTTTGGACAACCGTCAAGAGAGCATATTGGCCTAGACGGACCTTTAGTTTGATTCACTATGGCCATTCTTATGCAGAGCTGGGGGATGCAGAACTGGAGCAAAGTGATAAATGTGGGCCAAGAAATAGCTGGGAAGGAAAATCTCGCTATTCTGCTCTCCTGTTGGAAGAGAGTGTAGATAGATCCCCATATCTACCTTGCCCAACAGAACATACAGTGGAGAATGAGGCAGATGCTCTTGAAAGAAGTGATATTTTAGAGTCTGCAAAGTTTTTCCACTAACAAATGGCAAGCTCTCACTGAAACACATCTGTGCCTTGCTCCTGGTGAAATTTCACTGTGCTCACATAGAAAAGCTGTCTTTGCTGGCAATAGTAGCAGCATTTTCTTTTAGAATAAATTCCTGGATTCTTTGCAAACATCTCTAGCTTTGCATGCAAATACTAACAAAAGCAAAAGTGGGTCATTTTGCTGAGTTCAAATCCAGTAAAAGAGGGAGTGACATTTGAAAACAGAATGTAAGAAACTGAGGACTGATAAGACAAAAGAATTTTTGCAAATAGGCTAAGAAATGCAGTCTGAAATTATCCATGAAGCATAGAGGATAAAAAAAAAAAAGAGCTATAAATATATAATAATACAAATACATAAATACAAGCATATTTGATTTTGAAGTTTTCAGATACAAAAATGAACCTTCTCTTCTCAGTCCATTAAAGGATGTTTTTTTTTTCATAGTGAAATTATTTTGTTTTTTCCCTTAAAACATATTGCAATTTATTTCCTCAAAAAAGCCAGCATTTCAGTACAATGACATTAGCTCTGTGAAGACACAAGACTTATTTCAGCGGAGAAGTGTTCTGATATAAAGGAACTAATCAGAGCATTTTCTCCAGCCAGCATCTTTCTTCTCATTGCTGGTGACCAAAGACAATTGCTGAGACATGACTATGGCAGAACTACCTGCTAGTGTGTGTATTATCTCTTCAGAAATAAATTAGTAAATGCTGTAAGAATAAGCGATAGGGAACACTTGGGAAAACAGCCGCTGGCAGAAAACAGTACCCACAACCCACAAGAGTCACCCTAAATGCCACACAAACTGATTTCTACTGCGAACAGCTCCAGACAGAAAGGCTAGCAGGGAAAGACTGCAGGGTGACCCAAGGGTCTGCTCTTAAACGCATTCAGAAAGAAAGCTATACGTGTCATTCATTTCTTAGCACGGTCTTCAAGTTGCTGCAAGTGTTGAGTATTTCAACCAGTGGTTTAAGGCATGTCCTATCTTCTGGCAGACTGAACAGGTTCATGCAGAGCGTTCTACAGTTGATTAAATTAGTGCCATTTACAAATTAGTTTTATTTGTTTAGGGACATTCCTTAGCACCATACTCTTTGAGTAATATCTTTGACCTCGAAGTGACAGTTTGCCTCATCTGCAGGTCCTTAATTGCTGTCCATAGAACCAGCATTAATTAGGTAAGTGAAGAAAAGAAAAGAATAAGCTGTTCACTCAATTTAAATACATCCTTTTATTCTAATGGCATAGTATTTCTTGCTTCATGGGATCTTTTTTTTTTTTTACATTTCTGTGTGATATTTCTTTTTATTGACTGGTTGCATGAACTTTTAAAAAAATGAATTAAGTTGTCATAGCATCATATTCTTACTGCAGTGAACATCCCACGGAGTCAGCTGATATGTCTGCATATTATAAAGAGAGAATAAGATTAATTTGAAGGAGGAGCAGAGGGCTGTTCACAATATTGGCATCATCATGCTCCTAAGAAGTGTAAAGGTTGCCCTAGGTGTTCGAACTGTCTTGCCTGACTTACGTGTTTCAGACAAAGAGTGGGTTGGTTTACTGAAGAGTGTTAATAACACATGCCACATCTTACCAGAGTCAGTCAAGCTGACAACTTCTGTAGTCTGAAAAAATGGTCAGGGCAGAATTTAGCTTCAAAGAGCACACTCCACCATTCAGAACAGGCTCCAGTAATTCTAAGATCCGTCTTGCTGCACAGGCACACTCAACGAAGAGTACTTTTAACTTCTCTTGTCCTTCAAAACCCTATACATTTCTACCCCTACACTGAAGTGGGACTTGACTTAAAAAGCAGTTTTTAGGAGTGACAGATTTAAATCCAAACCAAAATAACAGCAACAAGAAGAAAGAAAAACATCACATTGGGTTTATGAGGGAGAAAAATCAGATGACATTTTTACATGCAAATAATGAATGTCAGTGGGAAAGAATTCAGTGTGATGAATGTGCCCTGTTTCCTCTCTATTAAGTAAGTTCCTGTGATGCATTTGCTTATCCTAGCCCTAAATTTCCATAGTAAATTACAAAAGCTTTTTCATGCAAACATGCTGCAGCTGTACAGTGGACACAGAGCACAAGGCCACTACTGACTGACCCATCAATCAGAAGTAAGTGATGGATCTTTTTCCTATCAAGGCTTGAGAAGACAACTGAAAAGAAGAAAGACTCCTCTATTTATTTTTTGCACTCTGGGATTTTATTATTACTACTAGTACTTCTGATATTTTAGGAAGAACAGAGTCTATTACGCAGACTGAGTCCATGTACAATACAAAGTCTCCAAGTAGTTACTCCAGCAGAGGTTTCCCACAGTGCCACAGGCCTAGACTACACTAGGAAGTTGAGCTTGGTCTCACTGTGTCTTGCAGGCCTGAAAAAAATCACATATTTCAAGAAAATCCCCCCCAAAGTCGCTCCAGGCTTAGTTTATATTATCAGCAGCTATGCCAACAGGGAAAACTGCCATCTTCAAAATAGTACCATAGCACAGAGACCTTTGTAGTTACACATCATAATCTGTTCTCATTTAAATTATTTAGCTAAAAGATTAAATAGAGAGGGGAAAAATTAAAATTTCTCACTTTCATAGGCAACCGATTCTATCCCAATTTTTAACACTCAGAAACTAACAACCAAAGTCACCATCTCATAGTCCCCAAACACAGAATTTTCGCTAAAACCAAAGAAGATTTTTGTCAAGAAAGACGGTAATACTAGACCAACAACACCGAACATTATTTTCAGGAGGAGAAGCAAAATGAAAACAAAATGAATGAATTACAAATACTCATCTTGAAAGAACAATAAAGTATAAAGAAGACAGTGTAGAAAACAAAAGTTTAGATTTCCGATGGAAAAAAACGTTTGTTACAATGGTTTTGAACCTGTGTGCCTTAATTTGAAGACTAGGAAAACTTTTCCCACCACCATAGTAGGCTCCTTGATTAGAAAAAAAAAGGAGGAAACAAAGAATGACAGCCAATTTCCAGTGCTTTTTAGCTATTTCATATCAAACAGTGTGATGAATGTAGCAATATCACTTTTGGCTATAGCACAAAAAATACTATTCTCTACAGACACTACAGCATAAAACAAAAATGCTTTTATTACTAGTACCAATGATGTGACATGCCTGATAAACGCCACTTTAAGACTCCTTTGGGTCCCAGCATCCCTTCACACTTATTATCAAGTTACTAATAGATTCTGTAGGTTTGACTGGCCATCATTTAGGAGTGTCATTTACTCTAAAATGACAGAAAAGTAAAATGTTCTTAAATGTTCAATTTTTCTCTTTTCCCTGACTGAGTGACTAATGACTAAGAATAATAACTTTTATTCATGTTGTCTAGGTGATGAAATGGCCATTGTGAAATGATGAATATCAAGTAAAGATGTTTTCATTTAACACAGGCAGGAGAAAAAAACCACAAACCTTTAAGTCTTAAAAATATGAAACAGGGCAGGCAGATATTCAAGCATTCACATCTCTTGTACGACAACCCAGTCTGTTTCTCTTTATTATTAGTTTTTCTTTAGGGGCACAGAAGCATTGATAACCACAGGGTCAGACATGTTATGGATTAAATTCTTATTTGCGTGCTGATACTTTCTAAGGGCCTCCACTCAGATCAACACCCATTTATTCTAAGTAACGTACGGACATATCATAAAGGTTAACTCCTGTGGCAGAGTCTAAAACTTACATAGATTAGAAAGGTGAAAAATCACAGAAGAAAGAGATGAATAGAAGGAGAAGATGGTTGTGCAGAAGATTCATGGCAGATCTTTTAATAGATTATATTTAGATTAGAGATGATACTTAGATTGCAAATACCTTGGCAGACACACTGTCTTTGCAAATCATATCTCCACAATACCCAGCAGAAGACAATCTTCTCCCACAGATGGTTTCTATGGTATGGTATAAAGTATCAACAGAGAAAAAGACAGAAACCATATTTTAATGAAAATTTAATTAATTGGAGTTGAGTGTCTAATTCTTTTAAGCCACGTAAAGAAACCAGCACAAATTCTTGCCTGTATTAAAGAATTTGATCTCATTCTGACAAAGACTCAATAAGTAACTCTATATTAACTAACTCAGCGTGGTCAGAAAGGGTGGCCACTGGGACTTGATCTCTTTTGGAAAGAATAAAAGATTAATTAATAATATTTACTTTTAAGGAACAGATTTTGTCTTTCTGTTTATTTTAGAAAAACAGAAAACCTCAGTTCAAATTATTGTGGTTTTTACTCATGCAAAATCCACCAAGTACAATGCTTTAAGATTTTGTTAATCTTTTATGCTATCTTTCTCCAAGTTAGCTTAGATTGTTCAGTTCAGTGAGTTTACTTGTAGGCAAAAGGCACAAAATAACATCTGATTAATACTGTGTCAGTATGAACATGGTAGCATAAGCATATTCTCAGATTATTTTTACAGCAAGTTATATTTCATGGCCTTAGTGAGGTTGCTTAAGATTTGACATGCCAACAATTCCAATAATTTTAGTGGAGTTATTACTGATTTGCATGAATTATGTCCTGATTCAGTTTCATTGACCTCAGTATTGATTTTCACCTAGATGAGCCCAGCCATCCAAATCTTCAGCTTTCTAATTCTGCATGGCAGTTAAAATGTCAGTAGATAGCCCAGATCTGCCAAATCAGGATTAACTGAGCTAAATTTGAGCAAATGTCTTTAGTTGCTCTCCTTGAGATGGAGAAATCTCATCAGAAAGGGGGTCTGAAAACCTTATGGTGTGGTGGATGAACAGCCACCACATCGACTGACTCACCAGGCAGACCAAACAGGAGACTGTGAGAGATAAAAGCGTTCATTGCTACAGACTCAGCAGTCAGCTCTACAGCTTCTGCAATAACATTGCCACAGCCTCTGATTCACTCTGAGGGGACTCCCACTGCTACAGCGGCTCCTACTCATTAGACAGACTTTGAAATGTCAGCTTATGGTCATTCACTGGTCATTTTTGGCCTTAACAAATCCATCTAACAAGTTACTTGGCAAAGAAAGGAAGAAAGTGAACTTTCAGTGATCAGAAAGTGATCAGAAAGATCACAACATGCTGCTCTGGCTGTATTGTAGGCTGTGTAATGTAAACGCTATCAAATAAACACTCCCAGATATTTTCCTACTCTCCGATTATAGCCCTAGAAATGCTCAATAATGTTCAACAAATGTACGAAAACAGCATATGTCAATCCAGCATTTCCTTCAAACTGTTCTATTTTGAGTTCCTGGTTTGTTCAATTAACACTGCTATAGCTGACTCACTCTTGATACATCTGATCTGCTTGGAGAGAACAGAAGGAGTTTTCATTAGCACTGAAAATCTATAGTTAAGCAAGTTTATAGCAGTGAAACACACAGGTGAAAATCAGATGAAAAGACCACAGGTCTGATGCTCTATTCTTCCTCAAAACGGTGGGCAAAAGGCATGTTGCCATGATTGATATTAAGGATAAGTAAGGTCTGTGACTCTCTTCTCTTAGCCAGAAAAGAACAGAGGCAAAAAACACCTTTGCAACAGATTTCATTAGTAATCAGTGTTGCATGCAAACACTGGCAAGGGGGATAAAACTATCTTTTTTCTTTTTTTGGTGGGAGTTTTTCATATGCACCTCTCTGTTCTCTTTCCCCTTTGTGTATTAGCAGGGATTTAGTCATTTAACAGAAAAGGATAGCAGAGCCAAAGAAGTCCAACAGAGTCCAACAAAGCCCAACAGAAAAGGCTTAGGAGGAGCTGGGAGTGGTGGTCCTATATAAGCAAACGTATATAATTTACCTCTTTCACAACCTCTTCTCAAATCCGTTGTCATCAAACAAGACACTAGTCTTATCTATCTTCCCTTGTTGCTCAGGTGAAGGCAGGTGCTATGTGGACATATTTTATAAGTGTTTTGAAATTATTTTCTAAATAAAAATGAAGTTCTGTGAGCTGTAATATGCAAATATAAATAAGGAATGTGTATGGTTAAATACAGTAAGTAAAAGGCACATCACTAATGTAAAGAAACATTCCTGGCTCAAGGCAGAAAGGTAAGACATTTTTTAAAATAAAAGCTAACATTAATGAGCAACTCTAAGATGGATTCATATTAAAGTTACCCTGAAAAGAATTTAGAAACAGGTATATTAAAGTGTTCATTTTAAATTGTTATGATTTTTTGTCTGAGGAATAAGTTGTCTTAAAGGCTCTATTTTCTAACACAGCACAGTTTTCACTTTATGGAATATTTTGCATTATATTTTAATTAAAGTTATAATTACAGAACTAAATATAATTAGCTTCTTTCTTCAAAAGAAATTGGAAGTGAACTTACTTTATTAAATTTTCAATTTGTTTCCTGCAGTGTTACATAGTTTATTCTAATTAATTGAATGAGATCTCATAAATATTTTATCAACATAGGGATGTGATTAACAGCTCGAGTTTTCTGTGGTTTTCTTTTTTCTCTCCAGCTTTCTTCTCTGCATTGCCAATCCCCCAGTTTTCATATGCATTCTCCTGCCTTCAGAGACAACGTAAACATGGGAGCTGTGCCAGAGTCCCCCTAAATGTTGCATTTGAGCAGGCTTGGCCTTACGCAGCCATTTTTAACTTCTCTTTGGAGAAGTTTAAGGGAGCCCTCATCTAACACAGACCATAGGAGTGACACCGATTTTTTATATGATTTATGACTTCCCCACTGAATAGCTTCCTGCAGAATCTTCCTTGCTCTCAGTGTGTGTGTTTGTACAGCCTATTTCTTTACGCTCAGAGCAGATAAAGCAGAAAGGAGGAAAAGGACTGTAACCCCCCATTAGCACACCAAGACATGAGAGACATCCAGAGACATGCTCCGTGATGGAGCAAAGGCATGTGCCACACAGCAACCTGGGCCCCACTGGGTGGCACACATAGCTGGGCCTAGTTCAGGAAAACACTTTAGCATGTGCCTCTTTCCAAGGGCTTAACTTTGACCTGGCATCAGTGGGATTTAAACACACGGGTGCTGAACGGGGCCATCACGGTTTGAACCTCTGGCTTGACCTGTTCAGCCCTTGCAATTGGCAAATGGACATTTGGCACAGCAGAGACGTCAGCAGGGAGCCCTCCGGCCCCTCGTACAAGATAAAAGGCGAAAAACGCACATAGGGCTGCACAGACTCACAAGGAAAGCAGCAATCCCTGCTTCAGAGCACATCACGGCAAACAGAAAGGGAGGGAGGCCACGGAGCTGAGGGGACCTGCTCGTAGTCACACCCGGTACCAGCACAAACATCACAATTTGCTCTCTTAATATCTACTCCAGCGTTGCCTCCCGCCCCTCCACTGCTGAACCAGGATCATTACAGCTACGTTGGAAATACTATGCTGCAGCTACACTAGAGAGCAGATGGATGTATCAGTATGGATAGCGAAGCAAATAAACGGCATACTGATCATATCACGCAGAAAAATTGTGAGGACACCTGTAAACTAACTAGTCATAAAATAAAAAAGATAATCATTCAGGCTCTGTATCAGATTGAATTTCTGTCAGTCTTTGGTTTATATGGGTACAGACTGGTGTCACAGAGAGTAACACTGTGTTCTTTTAATATATTTCAAATTAATTTAATTAAGCACTACTTTAATAATTCATCATATCAAAGGAAAGCTTCAGCCTTCAGCATGACCTTTACCAGCCAGCAATATCAAAGATATGGAATAAATTGAAGAAAAATGAAATACATATAAATTTTGTCTATCTATTTAGCTCAGACAGGCATTGTGTCACTTGTCTATCTTGTACTGTTGACAGCGACAGCCTCAGTATCTTTTAATATCTAAAGCACAAACTGCATTCTTGGAAGCCTGCTTCAAAAGTCTCAGTGACGCTAGTGTGAAAAGTATGAATTTCTCCTAGGGAAAAATTTTCCCCCAATTGTTTTTTCTGCTCATATACTCCCGTACCATTTATTCTTTAATTTAGGGTAAATTGTGAAAGTAGAAAAGCAACTCAGATTTGTTTCTTACTTGATACATTGCACAAAACCAGAAAGTCTCCCGCATGCACGTTAATGCTTCTCTTGGATTGTGCAATAAACCAGTGGAAACCACATTTGCAAGACCCCTGCACTGATGAGTCAGTGATTTTTTTGCACTCCTAGTGTTGCTTTTCGAAGTCTGACACTATTTTCCCATCAGTCCAAACTTTGACACATGAAATTAACTCGGATGTTTGCAGGACCTCTTGCAGAGGATGGAGATGTGACTGCTGGCAGCAGACCTGGATTTGACCTGAAAATTGTTCTATGTTTGTCTCGCAATGACTCCAAAGCAATTTTATGTGCTTGGGTCTTCATCCTTTCTTAATTTACTTTACTTGTCCAAAACCAAATGGACTGTTACTTGTACTACTGCAAAGGCAATAATAATGGCAAATGCAATTTTTATGTGGATAAGGTTCACATTTCTCAGTTCCTAATACACCAAGAAAGATGAAAAGGGCAGAGAACTTGTTCTGCTGTTAAAATGACAAGATTATGGATATTTTCTAAAATTATTACAAGAGAGGCCTGGGATTCACATATAATATTTAAAGCAGACTCAACATACTTTAGGCACTGCATTATTAATGTCAAATGAAGTGTATTCTGCAAATGTTTATTTACAGCTCTCCAGTGTTTAAGCTCAGAGTAGAGTTTGGCTGTACATTGCATCGCTCCAAACATCCTCCTCCTTCTCAGTGTAATGCAGCCTCTTACCTCCCTTAATCAATCCGATCTTTCGCTGTCTGGGCTCTCTCCTGGTCAGTGCCATTTCATCCGGTTAGTTGAGAGGAAACTGCTGTGGTATCGGCTTCAGCAAAGTCAGCTGGACTGGCTCACAGGCTCTTCAAATTCCCTCACCACCTGCCTTCAACAAACTATGGCACCACAATACTATCACTTTACCTTGGAAGGGGGATTTTAACTCCTCTCCTTTCACTTTGTTTTCATAGCTACAGTCCAGTCTTTTACCTTGTAACATAACTTAAGATACTTTTCCTGTTAACAGCTTCTTCACTGCCTGCTGAAGATTTTCTCTCAGCATATGGAGAGAACAGCCTTCACGCTATTCTTTCCATTCACATCCTTGACATAATGGGTGATTTAAACAAGAAAGGGGAAATCTGTGCTGACAGGGAGATGGAAGCTATAAGCATTTTGTTGAAATAAACCTTAGAAAAGATTCTACATCATTCTGAGAAGTTTGGAGCTGAATCCAAACTGGAATAATATTAACTTATTTATAAAGTTAACTCACAGTCGATGGCACTCTCATGACCATTCTGTTCTTGCATATTGTTTACAGACAAGGGAAAAAGGAATTGAGATCACTGTGGTACATGTGGGACATACACGTACGTGACTCCTCTGTGACAGAGGCACCCAGCTATGCAGGCTCAGGTGATCCCACTACACACTCATGGCAGAGGGACACAGAAGCTCTGTGGACTTACAAAGCCATACAGAAAATGGAAAAAAAATCAGCTGCACACATTCATAGTGTTGATGGAGGACCCAGTATATCGACTCTGTGATATGTAGAATGACTCATGTCATATTTCTTGCTATCCTCTTGTCCAGAATAGTTTTTATTACATATCTCCTTTTCTCTAGAAGCAAATTTCTTGATGATATCAATATTATGAGCTATGTTATGCCAAGCTGGCATATTCAAATAGCCACAAGTCCTTAGAACAACCACAAGAGATTTGAAGAGATGTAATAAAACTAGCTCTGAATGTTTTCAAGCTGTGACCACTTCTGCAAGGGAGGACAAGTGAATACATATTTTGATGCTCAAATGTAGATCAATATCAATTTTTACTCAAGCTGTAACAAAACCCCAAGCTGGATTATGCAGCCTCTGTGGTTTTGCTACAGCATTCGTGTGGCATATGTACCCCAGTATCCTGATCTGCAGGTAGCATCTGTCTTGAGTTTTATTCCATTTAATATGATAAAAGTGCATCTCATGCAAAGATGACTAATTGGGGAGCTGAATATACAACCTGCCACCCACCATGTGCCATTACTGTAAATAACTCCACAAAGAAACCACATTTGGAGCTCAAAACTTGGAAAGGCTTTAACTCCTGACAATATTTTCTGTTTTATTATTTCTCAGTCTCTTTATGACCCCCCCATGCAGAGGAGACGGGCTCCAAAGACATCCCGAGTAAGGGAATTCTAACTGCCATAGTTGCCATGGAGCTTTACACTGACTTCCAGAATGGGACAGCTTGTCAAGAAGACCTGTACAGAGCACAACTTCTCTCCATCTGTCTCATTTGATGCTATGATATCAAGATGATTACTGGACTCAAGATTTAGTAAAACACTGTCACGTGACCCGATAATACAGAGGCACAAACACTGTTTAATGCATACAGCAAATCCCTTGCCAGGACTTTATAGGACAAGAGACTTGACACTGAGACAGGGGCAGATAAAGAGGAGATGATGGCTATGGTACCTCTACCCTTTAGCCTCCTGGAGAGTGATAGAAGAAGCTAATGGTCACAGGGAAAATACACTACCCCAAGCAACCTCACTTGGTGGCAGAAAGGTGCTGGCCACCTATGTTCTCTCTCCTTAGCAATGACAGACACTCCTCTCAGCCATCCGGAGGGCACTAGATCACGAGGCAGGTTTCACCACAAGAAGACAGTAGGTCCTTACATTAACTCTGAGAAAAGCAAAGGGAAAAACAATTCCAGATCTGGCTTTTCCAAGAGGCTTCTGCACAAGAGCAGACCTACCTAGATCCATATGACCTTCAGTGTGGTGCTCATCACACTCACTCAGGCCATAGTAGTTCAGATGGATAGATTATGATAGGCATTTCTCCTTCCATAGCTGATGTGTCCACACACTTCTGGTTTTAGACAGAATACAGGATAAGTGGATAACATAAAGTTTCTATTTTAGAAGCACTCTCTCTAAAATGTCTTTAAAAGCTCTCAGAAGGATAATATGTCACCTCTTTCTTTTGACCTTACTGTCTCACAATTCTAGAGCTATCATAAGCAATTTTTGAAGCCACTGCAAAAGAATATCCTTTTCTCTACAATGGTTTGTTTCACTGAGGACCAACATCATATCCTTCCACATCTTGGATCTTCACTGATGTATTCCTGAATATGTGCCCACTAAAAATTACTCATAAAAGGACATCTTATGTTCAGTGAATTACAGCCTGGATTCCTCATTGCTCATTAGAATCCTTGCATCTTTGGATTTAGATATTACTTAGATATCATATAGATTTTAATTAAGGACTTCCTGGAAATTCAAAAGGTTTACATCCTTTTTCACTGTTATCACTGAAATCCTTGAATGACCTGCTATCAAAAGTAGTTAAGTAAGATTTTCCATTTTTTGTATTACTTAGAGACTCGTTCCCTTCATTTTGTTTCTCAGTAGTTTCCATAACTCTTAACATATTTTGCTCATTTAGTGCAATTAGAATTCAACCTGGGTCTCATAAGTCAAGACAATAAAATCACATTGCACTGTAACTTTTAAGCTGTCGCAAAAGCTCAAACTCTTTCCAAAATTCTTTCTTTTCTCCCAATTAACTATAATATATTTAGTGCTTATTTTCAAACATTAAATGCTTCAGTTCAAAAGTGCACTGAGCAAGTAAGTAATGTGCAAGGCTTTTTAGCATCATTCAAAGGAAATCCTAAGAACTTGTGACATGTTATTTTTCAGTAGGAAGAAAAACAGACAATTGTGGATAATTTAAATCAAACTACTTTGTAGATTTTTGAAAACCACAACTCTAATTTTATAACAGTAATTTTCACTTTAAAATGTACTTTCCAGAAGCCAAAACGAAAATTTTAAGAGTTTTGAATATATGTGGGTGTGAAAACGTTATCAAGAGAAACATGACTTTTTTACTGATTTCTAGACAATACACTCACATTTTCAAAGAGCTGGATTTTTCCACCACCTTGCTCTTACCAAGCATCTGAAAGTATGAAATAGAAAGGAAATGGACCGTGTAGTGCTGAAATTCAGTAAATGATGGCGAAATGTGCTGGTTTATAAATGAATGTGATTAGTTTGCAATTAGTTAGATAGGTACAGGGAAAAGCAGAAATCTCTCATGTTGTTCACTGTGAAAATCCAGTGTGACCAATAGCTTTTAATGCTACACAGTTGAAATTAATAAAAAAGGAAAGCACATGCAGTAGTTTCTAATGTTTTTTCTTTTGGACATGTTCAAAAACTTTCTGATATAACATTTTTTTTTAATGGCAAATGTCAGTTATGTAACTTGAAACAGTTCAGAAGAAAGGTTAGTTTCAATATATTTCCCTCCACACATTTCTGACTCATCCAAAGATACTGAAATTAGCAAATATCTTGTTTGCCAAGAAGTTTCATTTCCTGGTCTAATAGATTGTCAGTATTTTCAGAATGATTGAAATGAAAATCTTAAGTGATACAGCATGAGTTGCTCACTTGCCTTGGATTTTGTCAGTTCTGATTTCATCCTATTTCAGAACAGAATTATTTCTGAAATTTTACAAAACTCTCTAGACTAGGAAAACCATTTCTCACCCAGCTCCTATAGCAAGAACCCCCTCTACTTCCAACCACCGGAGGTTCCTACAAGAGATAGATGTGTCTGCTTCTGCAGTGTCACTTAGAATTGATCACAGACTGCTTGATCGTTCTCTTCCTCACATTAGAAAAAGTTGACTGCTCAGCATTGGAAATTCAGGTCCCTCAGGGGACTTTTTACTCATCTAGGTATGTTTCCGGTCTTAAGTATTAGGGAACAGTTAGATGAGAAATATTGTATTCTGGCCAGGGTTTAAGAGACATACACAGACGGATATACCTTTGATGTGAAAAGTGGGAGGGATGAACAGCAGGTGACTGTATAAGCTGTAGGTAAAGTCTATAGTTGCTTTAACAACCTCGATAAGTCTGTGTCTGTGCTACACTTGCTAACACGCACCTTTCCTGGCAATGTCAGCTTTGACCTCCTCGCAACAGTCTTATGTGCACTGTGTGCCTGTTAGCCAAAGGCATTTTACCAGGCTGCAAAGTGAATAGCTCATAGTAGTAAGATTTCTGCTGGTAGAACTAGAGACACAACAAGAGACAGCATATATCTGTGAATATCCTGAAGGCATCTCTGGCTTTGATATTGTTTTACAATCCACTAAGCTGCTTTCTTGAAAAAGGGGATAAATTTTAGGAAACCTTAGGAGACTGTGAAGATCATTAGCAATTCTGTAAAAGAGGAAGTTCATCTGGCAACTTTTTACCAAGACTAAACAACAGATACTATAAATGATCTGGAATTTCAGCTCAGCTTTATGAAGACAAAGCCACAGAACCAAATCTTTTCTCCTTTCTATCTCCTTTCATCTGCCCAAACATAACTTTCTTTTTGTGCTTTGTAATCAAAGCGAAGTAGAAATAGATTATCCACTACTAGGAGCAAAATTGGAAGGAGTATCACATAGAGCATATTTTCTGGCCAGTTTGTTCATTATATGCAGGCTGGAGTGGACTCCTTGATGAGGACTGAGAGTAGCATCTCACCAGATAAGCTCAGCAGAACAGATGCTGTTTTTGGGTTAGGGAAGCTAGCAGGGTGTGGGAGACTCCTGCTAACAGATGTTAGAGCAACCCCAAGCATCCTATACCCAGGCAACAGCAACCGTGCTCTCAGGCCCATATTGGCTTTAGGAGAAGCTGAACATGACTGTAAAGAAGCACATGGCTTAGCTGTCTGCACAAGGGAACTCGCAGAAGATAGTTTGGCTGAGTCCAAAGAACGTACACTAGCGGTACTATGCAAACATTAATAACAGCTGCTGGAAATTTGGAAGAACCAGCCAAGTAGAAAAATGCCCTGCACATCTGCTCTTGTCACCCTGTGGCCAACACATAGTCTGCCCATGCCAGAGTAGTAGCCCCTCTCTGTAAGACATTACAATTGGCACAAATATCTACTGGATCTCCGCTGGTACGAGGCAAGTGTGCTGCAGTTGTTCTCCAGTCCCTAACCTCACTACATCCACTGAAAACCCTCCAAGGCCTGCCAGTACATGGTCTGAAGGGAAAAGGGGCAGTGGTTTATTATTTCTTCCTCTCTACATTTATTAGCTCTGTTTTCATGGCATTAAGAGGTAGCATAAACATGCCCTGAGATCATATACTGACTACTGCCAGAAAGAGGGAGAGAAGCATACAGTAGCAGTAGAAACATATTATCAATATATTACTATATTATCATACAGTGCATTATGAGTACATATGATCTATTATCATTGTTATTAATCTACTTTATTATGGTCATGTCAACAATTCTGAAAGAAACTCTCTATTTCAGCTCCATCCTAACTGATGCAGTACAAACACACAGTCGGTGAGCTCTGATGCCCTAAAAAGTCTGGAAGTGGAGCACATCAGACAGACAAAAGTAGCACACAGAGGACACAGCTGGATGCGACTTTGGCAACAGACAGTGGAGGACAGAAAGATTAAATGCCCAAGAAGCAGGATCTTCTGGATCTCAGCCTAATATCTTAGCCATAAAATCATTCCTTTTACCAGGTTCTGATCTGTAAACATTACTTGTTGGGTTACTGACCCTACATGTTAGACTACAGGAAACAAACAGAAAGCAGAAGACAAAGAACTGAAAGCTTCTGGATAATCTTCTTTCATTTGTATTTCTTTTCTTAATGTGTAATTATAACTGCATCCATACATCATCACATCCATTCATCACGTGTACCACAACTTCTGTTGAATGTCTAGGTTTGTTCAAACAGAAAACAGTACAGCAAAGAACTTTTCCACTTAAAACTATTCTGCTCCCATGAATCATGGCTGTCATTTCAAAGCTACTTATTGCGTTAACAATATTTTTCCAGAAGACTGTTTCATTTAGTGATTTGGAATGTAAAGACAATTTCAGGGAATAAATAACCATGCAAGCCATAAGATTGAAAATCCATAAAGATTTCAGAACATATGAAAAGAAATGTATTTTTAAAAATCCTGGGCACACAAAACAAAAGATTCAGATTAAATTCACATAGCTGCAGAGTTTTTGCTTGTTATTCATGAGAGCTATGGCATTCACTTCTACTTGACATCAGAAATGCAGATTCTGTGAATTCATTTAAGACAAAATTGAAATTTTATCTCTTTAGTCTGTTTTTTCCAGCCTTAAATGCAGCTCAGTTTTAAAGCTCTTAGATATTATTTTATTTAAGGCTATTTGAGATCCTTTATGCTTGCAGCATTATATACATTTGGATTTTATTGTATTTAGTTCATATATATTATAAAATACAAAAGAAAATAGTTGAAAGATGACAAAATGAATAATGGGAAAGGCAAAGTAGTTATTTGTTAGTGCAAAAGAATACAACAGAAATGTAAGAAGGAGACCTCTAAATTGTGTTCTTAAATATGATAAAGTATTTAATGAATTAATGAATAGGCCATGAGGATTTCTACATGCCACCATGCATATCTCTGGGACTGAGGGGCCACTAGGGATCCTACTGCTCAGCCATGCCCACACCACAGTCATTCTAAAGTTCCTCTTCCTTCATGTTCAGTCTCCACCTCTGGTCTCTTCACTCTCCAGTCCCTACCACCTCCTCACCTGGGACGACTGCCCAAGTAGCCTGCCAACCCGGCAGAACAAATGGGCCCGCTCAGGTGCCCTGACAAGGTAGGGGATACAAGTTTAACCTGCGAGTCAGGAGGACTGAAGAGCAAGTGTCTTTCCTCAGTTGCCAGAAGGCTAAAGAATTGCTGAATCCTAATGGACGGTTTCATCTTACTGAAACAAATTCTACTTATCATCAGCAGAGGCTGATTTCAAACTTGCAACCGTTTCTGTAACTCTTACAGAGTTCAGTAACTCTTTACTAATTCCATAGCCACTCAATCACAGTCTGATTTTTTTTAAGGTGAATTTGTTGAACTATATGCAGTTATGACCAAGCATTGACTTCTTTAATGTTCAGCACTGCACAGACACATGACCCTGACAAGATTCATCTTTTGGGAAAAGCCTGGGCATGAAAAAGCACCCCCCCCCCAAAAAAAAAAAAAAAAAAAAAAAAAAAGAGGAGAAATTTGTTTCTAATTTGAGTAAGGAGATAGCACAGTTTAAATATCAAAGATGCATTCATTCAGTGAAATCTGTTATGAGAACTTGGATGATCTTTCGTACTCCAAATATCAAGGCCTTGTGTCATTCCTTCTCGCAGTATTATCCCCTCATGCATTCAGAGATAAAGCTATGTATCTTTGCATTCCTTTTAAGTGGCAAGAGGCTTAGTTCAACTTCTGCCAAGTCCCCTTAGTTTCTCTCACGAGAGTGCCTGAAGTCTATGATCGATCATTTGCTGCTTATCACTTGCTCCAGCTTCACATACTAGATCACGCTATAGCGCAAATCCAGCTCCAGAGCTCATTTCAGGATGTACCTTCAGTGTGTTTGTTAGCAGCATGGAGCAAGCAGTAAACGAAGGACCTATGCAAACAAGATTTGTGCTGTCAAATTCACATTTTCTAGCTGACCAAAGGAGCAGAGCTCATTTTCTAAAGAAAAATGGGATTTCAACTAAAACTTTTTCACACAGAGTCAGCTTTCTGGGAGAAATTTTCCTTTGTAAGAATAGTTTTGCTCCAGTCTGAAAATTCAGGCTAAAAGGAGAGGTGTTATTTGTGCTTCTTTTACCATTCTTCTCCATGGGCTAAGGTACTGAAGAAGACATGTTGCTCATGAGGCATACATGCATCACTGATGAGATGCTGCCATTCCCCACTTTTCCAGGAAACATATCTCAGCTGTCAATTTTCATCAAAAACTTTAACGGAATTTTATCTGAAAAATTCTCTGGAAAGCAAAAGGACTTATCAATCTCTCCTTCCCTCATTTTCACAGAAATTGCTGTAGAAGAAAATTAATCAGATGAGCTTTTTCACAATGCCGACCCCTTAAAGAAAGATTCCTGAACGGTAGGTGGAACCTACACTTTTGGGCAGGGTAGCCTAGCTGGAAGCTCTCATGTCAGCTACCCATATAGGCAGCACACTACGTGGCATCAGCCAGATTATTGTCCCATCACTAAAGTAAGGAGCGATAATAGCTTTTGTCAAGTTTTTTACATTATACTGCTGCTGTCTCTGTTGTAAAATCACTTCTTTGCATTTGCATCAGCCTGTCTGTTCCTCTATCGGTTCCCTTTAAGGGTGCAGGATTACCCAATACACTGCTCTGCAGCAGTTGGACTAAGAAATCAACAGCACTGAAATTCTTAAATTGCAAAAAAAAAAAAAAAAAAAAAAAAAAAAGGCATGTTTGCTACATAGGCGGACCATGAAGACTTTGAAATGGAGGAACCAAGGCCCCCAGATTATAGTGACATTAGTAATAACCAGAAAGATAAAGTCTTTGCTAGGGTAAACAGACATTGTACTAGTTACTTTATTTTACCAGTTTATTCTAACAAAGAATTTGGCTCATAATTAGTACCTTTAAAAAAGCCTCTTCTGATACTCATATTTCATTTTGGTAGAGAATCATCAAAGGAATATAGTAAAAAAATCTAACAGTTTCCTTAAAAATATTAGCAGAATTAAATTATATTATGAATACGAAAAAAGAATAGCACAAAAGCAACAAACAGCAGAAAGCAAAAGGCAGATGAGTACTGGAAGAAGTTTCATTTTCCATGAAATTCCAATTCAATTTCATTTTAATTTCTACTATAAATTCACAGCTCTTTTAAATAGCCTCAGGTCCCTCTAAGGCCTGCGTCCTTCCCTCCAGCCCCTCTGTGCCTTCCCCGTGTGTGGCAGTCACCGGGCAGATGCCTGCGCAGTCACGCAGTCCCTGGGCGTCACTGTTCAGCTAATCAGACTCATCATCACGGGTCTCTGCTCACTTGTCCGAGGGCAAGCCTGACATTTTGATCTGTGATAATGACATGAGTTGTGCCATCAGAAAAGGAAATGTGTTCAGTTTTTGAGTCAGATTTAGTTTCAGAGTAGCTGAAAATTAGAATCTGCCAGGGCTGGAACCAGTCTGTCTTCAGAGCAATCCAGTTCTGACAATTTGTTCTTTTTAAGCCACGTAATCATCCTTCAGCACCGCTGCAGCCAGTCTACAGCTTTCCTGCATTTGCATAGGTGTGAACCATGGTAAAACTCACTCCCATTGGCACACTCTTGTCTAGACCACCTTCTGTTCTTGGCATACATAGTAACTAATTTCACTCCATCCTTGTTAGCTTGTTCTTTCAGGAAATGCATTCTATTTTCCATTAAGTCCTTTTTGCATAAAGTAATTCTTTCATCCAGTAGTCTGCCAGACTTTCTTTATCCTTGACTGACCTTTGCTGGGTTAGTCTAGCTAATACCTTGCCTATCAGTTCCATTACTCATAGTCTTCTGTTATTCTTGCTGAAATAGTGCTTTCCAGGAAGGACAGGAACAGCACTACAAGCAGCTACTTCATTCAACTAATATCGTGATCAGATCTATGCAATGTCAAAATCTTAAGGTTTGATCTTAATAAGAAGCCACTTGCATATTTCTGTCCAGATGCAACACTTCAATTTTTAAGGCCAGATTCCCACCTCTTCTGCAAGTGGCAGCCTTTACAAAATGCACATCAAATTTAAAACCACCGTTGTTTTGATGAATTAACTGGAATCTTGATTGCTCTAAATGAAGATCATATGGATTTTCATTTCTGCCAAGAGGCAGCAGTAAGTTCATAGCCCAGAGGAACTAAGAGGTCTTTTCCACTACTATCTTGTCTTACATAGACTTATGAGCTTCATCCAACTATTCATGCATTCAGCCTATTACTGTAACTATTATCATTCACTAAACTGTATAGCATGAAGGGTTAATGTCTCAGCCTAGCAACAGGCACCTCCACAGTGTGTATATTGTTTTGAAATAAAAGCAATATAAAGACATCTAAAAGAATGTAAATTATATCACTGCCGAGGATCAGAAAAGCAAAGTGATGATTCCTTGTCTTTGATCTGCTTTGCTGTGTATTATTATATTTCTGAACTGACAGAAAAGATGTTCATTTCAAGGCACCAAAATGTCTGAACTATTTAGGAATCGTTGCTTAGAATCAATTCTGGTTTCATATACTATATCTTCATAGGCATTATTTCTTCCAAATCAATTCCATCTCTAAACTAATTGTTTAAAAGCCATGACTTCATTTCCATGTTAAGGGAATATCTATGGCACTCCAAATTAAAACAAAAGTATTTACAGTGGGGTACGTAATTTACACAGCAGTATTTTCAACAGCAAAAGTTTCCAAATGCTGATTTTTTGCCTTTGCACATATATAAATAGCTTTTTAGAGGCTGAAAGGCCTATGTTAGAAAAGCATACAGTAGCTACTTTAACAAGAGACTCAGACATCATTTATAATTCATGTAAGTATATTGAAGTTTTCCACTGCCATCCAAGAAAGATGGTTTCAAATCTATGTAGTGCAATAAGCCAATATTCTGTGTAGTAACTTCTATATATCTCATATAGATTTTACTCAAGAGATCATATCTATACTGAGGTCTTCACATCTACAATGTGATACATTCAAAACCACCACTTTTTCTGCATATCTATCAGCATTAATGTGTCAGTTTGTAGCCTGCACTATTTTCACAAAGGCTTTAGGGACAGGGATGTGTTAAGCAGATAGAAGATATAGTTAAATGTAATCCGCGAGTAATCAGAAGAAAGAAGAATGGTTATCTCAATATTACAACTATATTTTTTTCATATTCAATATAAAATCCAAAGAAAAATAAATGATAGCTCTGGTCAGTTCCTGTTGCACTGAAGGGCTAATGTAAAATTGCTGCATATAATTCAACTATTTCCTACTACTATGTACAATTTAAAAGTCCAATAAGTGAGCTGCTGAGCTAAGGGAAGTTCATTACAGTTCAACCACAAATGGTTCGGTTCTACTCAAATAATGAGTCAGTATTTATCTGCCAGGATAAGAAGTTTACACTATAGCTGCCTGGAAGGCATCTAACCTTGAGTCACAAGAGAATTCAATTTCTAGCTCTTTTTCTTAGTTCTCCAAAGCATATATTCTCTTAAATAATCCTCTGAAATTGCAGCATTGACGTTAAATGATAGTGTCTTAATGTATAAAATCCAGTTTTACATTTTGGTCAGAACTCCCAGAGAATTTGTTTTCTACTAAATTTTTCCTCCACCTCTGCAGCTGATGCTAATATTTAGCACAAAGTAAAAAAGGCTACATACTGAATAAAGTATCACGAAAGGCTTTATTGGCTTTTGTATACTTAAAAAGGCTTTGTTCTGCATTTGTTTAATTTGTGAGGCAGTTTATTTCAGATATTGAAGCTGCTTGTTTCAGATGATTATTAAACCAAACAGAAGCAAGTATCCATATTACCTAAAAATAATGAATGCAGAAGAGGCAGGCACCTGGGATCCAAGGAGGTGACATTAATGTTCAACATCTCGAAAACAGCAGCATATCAAATTATTGATGCAAAGCATTTGACGACTGTCTTTAAGAGGCAGGGTCCTCTAGACATAGGCTGTCTAGACATGATCAGATATCAAAGTCTACGAGTTTTGCAATCTGATCATTTTGTTTCCCTTTTACCAAGGTAAAGAGGCGCCTGTCAGTATTTGACAGGCTGCAGACACAATGATTATAACAACAGTAAGAATAACTGCTCTCTGTAGTACTATCATGCTCTGAATAACTTTGTTGGAGGAACTCGGTTGCAGTTTGTTTATCTGTTTGTGTGGTGGTTTGTTTGGTTTTTATCTCTGATGGAGGGTAATGTCTGTATATTCTGTGACCCTTTGTTACAGCTCCCATTAGGCAGGGATTTAGATACAGATCCTAAATTGATCTCAAACCACAGTGGAGAGACTAAGCGGCAACATCTGTAGAAGCCGAATTGGAATATATTCCAGATCAGGCAAGTTGTTCTTTTTCATTTGGACATAATGGATAAAATCTGAGTTAACTCTTCACATGCACCAGAAAATTCCTCCCAGTTTCTCATTTCATGATTGTTTAACAGGCTGCAGGCACAATTGTTATAAGAATATCTGCTCTTTTTAGCAGCAGCCTCTAATAATAGATTTCCAAGTGGTAAGCTATGCATTTAACATATGCCAACAGCAATTTTAGGAAGTGCTGTTTGTTTTATAATTATAATTCAATGTATCTGTCAATGTTGCTTTTTTCCCAGACTCCATGATTGTGTTTTTGTCAACAGAAAATGGCAATATCTTCCTCTAAGAGAAAATTCAAGATCAAATGAAAGTTGAAGTAGCTGGAAAGCACATGGTAGTAGAAACTATGATTGAGGCATTTGATTTAGTTTTTTCTCCACAGTGTGTGGGCAGCTACTGCTAAAGTATACAAAAGAACAAATTCTTAACTCAGTATTAGTGTTTGATTTGATTTAGACAATGATGCTGATGTCATTTGGGCGAATGCCTGTGAGAAAAATAGGATAAGACAGCCACTTAATGAAATATTAAGTGATTCAATGTGGAATGTCACAATTGTAGTTTAAAGAATTAGAATATGTTTCTGGAACTGAAACTGTCAAAATCATACTCTGTCTATAATTTTATTTTTTGTTGTCATCTTCAAGCTTTCAAATGTCTCTTAAGTAATAATATCATATGATGCTGCATTATGACATTTAAGCCTCGAGGTTAGAATACCAATTCTGCATCAACTCACGCTGTCTCATATCCTGATGTTAAGTCACAAGCAGAGATTTTCAAAGGCTTTAAGACAGGTCTATGCCCAACTATATTTATTGTCTCTAAGAACTGGACTTCTAAGTCTCAACTCCGTGAAAAGCAATCATTCTACTGATGAATTTTCACATTGTAAAAGCAACAGAATTGCCTATTATCAAGAGGCCTTTAGACAATTGATCAGCAGTCATTTCTCTTAGTAGTGAGTGCAAACAGAAAATCAGAGAATTAATATGAATAGGCTTGCCATATCTCGTCTATAAAAAAGCATTTCCCATTTCTCAGCTGAAGGAGACTTTGGGAGTTAACATGAATGCTTGTGCTCTGCTTTACTTTGTGAAATCAGTACCCCATTGTGTCAAGCACTGGATGTTCACACAGTAACAAAATATTCTTGCCCTTAGAAAACTAACAATGTAGATATTTCAGAAAACACATTATTGTCCTGTTTCAGAGCAAGAAAATCAAGGCTCCTGTCTGAAAACTGCAAGAGAACTAGGAAGAAAAATCCGCTTCTTCTAAATGTCCACAAATCTTCTTTCTTCTGTCTAAACCCAGGAAAGGGAATATGACAGAAATGGGGCAAAACTGGGAGAAGTGCAACTAGTTAGGCAATTGGGGTAGCTCTGAGGATGATGAACTGGTGCCCTGTAAGTAACCTCAGCATCCAGGCCAAAGGCAGGCTGCTCCAAGGGTGCATCCCCTAAATCCTACAGACATTTCCTCAGGACAGGGCTGAGGCCTATTGCTCATGGTTTGTAATATGATGTGGTCACTACTCCTGCGCTGCCTGGGAACTGAATTCTCAATCCTCCACAGCCTGATCTATAGACATATTTAGGTCCTTAAAGATGCAGTGGGCTGTATCTGATACAGACCAGCAGTGAATCCCCCACTTGTCCCCAGTTAGTGCATGATAGCCTGGTTCATAGAGAAGTGCAGATGTCAAATGTGCTCCAGCCCCTAGTGGGAATTAAGAGTTCAAACCAATAACGGGTTCTTTAGACTGCTCTGAACCATACAAGTGATGGGAAGGGTCAGGGAACCAAACTGAATCTGGACCTAAGAAATGCTGCTGGCCACACAGAGTGCTGCAGACAGAAGAGCCGTAGGACCAACTGCTTTGGTCCACTGCTCCACTACTATTGTGCCAAATAACCTGCTGAATGAAGACACGGCTATACACATTTCTGTGAGTATATGAAAGTGCCGAAACCAGTGAGGGATGAAGGATAGACTCTTGTGAATGTCAATGTCTGTGTACATTTTATTAAACTTTTGTCTGCACATTTAAATTCCCAAATGCTTTCAAATTCTGCCCCTCAGAATACAGTTCTGTCTAACTAGCTTTAAGGTAGCCAGGAATCCTACTTAATCAAAGGTCAGTCATGTCAGTACCCTATCTATTTCTCCCTTTCTTACTCCCTAGCCTCAATCCACTAAGGACTTCTGATATCTCCTGAACTCTTGATCTATATTATGAATAATGACAGATAAGCAGATAACACTATCAAGCTGACCTACATCCATCTCCAGAATCCAGTGAACTTTTGCTTATGTCAGTAGAACCACTTAATGGAAAAACAGCCTTCGTCCCCATGGCAGTCTTCATTCGTTAACCCCGTTTTACTAGAAAATGCATCTCTAACCCCACATGGGAGGGTTTATCATACATAGTTTACAAGACAGAGATAAACGAGTCATTATTTAAAAAGCTGGCTAATAGCACTGCACACAATTGACCAGAAATGTCAGTCGCTAGGGAGAAGGGGTACAGGATACTTCATGAAATCACAACCGTTGCTCAGGGGCACTTCTGTTTGAGTCTTTCTGACAACATCTACAACACTCTAATTGAACTGCCTGGGCATAGAGGAATTGCTTCTTGCTACTGCAGAATAGCTAGCAGAATTACAAAAATTGTGTATCAGAAAAATGTAGTGTATTTTCAAGCTTTTGAAATGTCACACTCCTGGGCACCAATTTATCTGAGTTACATTGCAACATTACAAATAGCCAGCAAGTCTTACAGGGCCATTTTTCACAATAAAAATACTTTCCTAACTGCTATTTTAGTTCAGTAATGATTGTATAGATCTGTTTATTATGTATTTATATTTTTCCCTAAATAATACCTACTGTTGGCAACATACTGAAATGATAGTATGTGATATTAATGGAGCCAACCACTTGCTCCAGTATAAAAATATTCTTGACTTCAGGAAAAAAAATGAAAAAAAACCAAAAAACTCATAAGAAATCCATAAAGAAAATAAAGAAATCCTTCAGCTGTTTTTCTAATTTAATATTACTTCCACTTCTATCTGTTGTCTTCAGGATAATGGCCGTTATGATCATAGCAAAAAGATTACATTGATTGCAGAGTACAAGGGAAACTATATTAAAGGTCAATAACAAAAAGTGGTACATTTCTCTGCTGGAGCTATGATTCAGCCTCTTGAGACCGCTTCTTAAGATATTTCCATTGTTTTCTGTTGTACGTAGGAGCACAGATACACCGCCACTTTTAGAAAAGCACAGCCAAAAACATACAGAATCCAGCTTCGAAGCACGGTAGTCCGCCGTGCACCTGTGTCATACGAGTCATACAGCACTGAAAAAAACGTTAGGCATGGAAGTACCAGCTCTTGGAGCCTTCCTTCATTAGCCCTACGACAGCTTTTTTTCCCTGATACATGCCCTGCACCTGGCTAGTCTAGCTGGCTCTAAGGGCTGAACTTGGAATTCTTAGGTCCAAATGCATATGCTGGACTGCTACAGCAAAAAGCTCACATCCATTAACTAATGCTAAATACCTGGATAATCCTCAGCTCTCTGTGGCTTGTGCATCTCTTGGAAGATGCACGAAACACATGCATCTGAATTTGACCTCGAATATGTGCTCCCACTGACAAAAGAGACCGCAGTACTGAGTTAATGCCAACCACGAATGATACTGAACCACTTATACCTGTGCATCTAGAGCACTATTTCCTCTTGCTTTTGTTGTGGAATTATCAAGCAATGTTTATTAACACTAAACTAATATTGCAGATGGCAAAGGCTAACTAATGAATCCTCTTAGGAAACTGTCTCTTTGTATGCCTGTCTTTCCACTGGGAAAACCGCAATTCTGAACGGTCAGGGCTTGGTATCAGCAGAACCGCTGCTGTTCCAAGTTCATCCTTTAATACACGTGTGTACCTCCTACAGGTGCTTTCCTGACGCCAGGGCCTCCAGATGGAGCTGACTGAATCTAATACACTGGGAACAGAATGCCTGTCTGCAAATGGATTCTGAGTTACATTTTCCAACAAGCCTTGGTACTCATTGAAATAAGAAGTCAATTCCTAGTTCTTACTTAGAGTAAGTCAAGTAATGGGATAAATTTAGCCTATTATTTTCCTCAGACATATTGTGGAGCCTGTTTTTGTCTCAGCTTACCTTAGTGCAGGCATCTCAGGTGCCCGTGTTACAGGGACAGTAATCCTAGGTTCTTTCTATAGTCCCTGGAAAAAATACTTTATCTCCATACAGTGGCTTAGTCTTTCTCTGATCTGAACCATATTTAAAAAAGTCTCTCTCCATTGTCTATAGAAGGAACCTAAGTAGAAGTAACACCTTATCTCCCCTTAAAACTAGAGGGTATAAATACCCAGCCACTATGTCTGTAAGCCATGTTTCTCCTACAAAAGAAGCTTTGGCAAATCTCTCCATTATCACACCAAATGCCAATACCTTTCTAATAGAAAGAGTTGTTAAAGGAACAGCCCTGCCACTTGAAAAAGTGGTTGTTTTTCAAAGAATTAATTACCACCAACTTGTCTGCAGGGAGAGCAAAGGAAAATAGTTGGTGTGTTTCATACACTAACAAATGAAAATGTTTTAGGATTCCTTACTTCTCTGATGTCATGCAGGGGTGAGCAGAGACTAAAGATAAGTATTTTTTACACTGTAATAAAAAAAGTTTAAGTACTAATAACTATTGTTCCTTCTGTTGGCAGAATTTTAGTACAGCACTCTTTGATTTTTAGATGTCTGATACTACAACCTGGAGAAAAAGACATTTATACTTTATATGGACATAAAACAATTCCATACTTATATTCTAAACATACACCTTACTACATACTACTTTGCTAGGTATGTGTGTCTATAAACTGGGCTCTTTAAAATAAACTCTGGGAGGCTTTCACAAGTTAATCACCAAATAAAACACATGGAAAGTAGTTCAACTCACAGTTTTGTATTTGAATAACATCCTTATTATAGTTTTATTTTACTTGTGCTTTTAAATTATATTTTAGGAATGGTTTGAGGAATTACAGCTGTTGCTAAAGGGAAACACTAGGCTCCGGGGGAATCTTGGGCTGAGCAAAAACAGGCTAGAAGGTACACAGACAGGATACTGACTATTTGAAGGGAAATATTCGTGTGACTTCTGGCATATACAAAAAGGCATATATCAGAAATCATCAGTTTTCTAATTTATCTTCCTAAAGAAACTGCTTCGAGTTTGCTTGATCTCAGTGACTTCTGTTTTACAAAGGGAGAATACGTTCTACTCAGCCCTGGTGAGGCTTCATCTCGAGTACTGCGTCCAGTTCTGGGCTCCCCAGGACAAGACACACATGGAGCTAATGCAGAGAGTCCAGCGTAGGGCTACCAAGATGATCAGAGGGCTGGAGCACCTGCCCTACGAGGAACGGCTGCGAGAGCTGGACCTCTTCAGCCTGGGGAAGAGAAGGCTGAGGGGGGATCTGATCAATGTGTACAAGTACCCAAAGGGAGGGTGTCAAGGGGACAGGGACAAACTCTTTTCACCTGTCCCGTGTGACAGGACAAGAGGCAATGGGCAGAAGTTGAAGCACAGGAAGTTCTTCCTGACTGCGAGGGGGAATTTCTTCCCTGTGAGAGTGATGGGGCACTGGACCAGGTTGCCCAGAGAGGTTGTGGAGTCTCCTTCTCTGGAGATATTCAAGGCCCGCCTGGATGCAACCCCGTCTAACATGCTCTAGGTGACCCTGCTGAGCAGGGAGTTTGGACTAGATGATCTCCAGAGGTCCCTGCCAACCTTACTGATTCTATGATTCTATGTCTGTATGGCTCAGGCAAGGGGCATGCAGAGATGCACTGGCCAGCAGGATTGTCTTGTTGCTCTGAACTTCAAGGCAGAAAGCTTAGCTTATTCAGAGGAATGCTGAGGCTGATATTCAGCAGACACCAGCCTATTCACACTTGGGAAGCTGACACTTAGGACGGTCAGGAGTCCCTGTTTTCTGTGTCTGCTCATCTCTGAGGACAAACACTCTTCCCTGAGCAGTAATACCAGGAGTTTGCTTAAGCAATCATCTGACCCATAAGAAAAGCTTTTTGAATGTGCTGTTGGAAATGCCCAAAAGGAACTGTATACTGTTTCTTGTCTTGTTACCTACTAGACCTGAGTCTTAGTATACATCTACCAATACCAGCAAGCTAATAATATTAGGAGAACTGGATGCTTAACTCCCAGTGATTTTTATCCCTTTGATTGCATCAAAAATTAATACTTCCTATCCTAAATTAAAACCTTAGTCTAGAAAAGGATTTAGATTCCTAAAAAAGGATATGTAGCATAACAGCACTTTGCAAAAATCATTTTTGGTGATAAATGGAGCAAATTTACTATCCCAGTTAAATCAGCGCCAGCCAAGCACCTAACAAGTCCTCTGCAAAGCATTCTTCCAAGTAAGAATATTACAGAGTATTACAAGCCTTCTTTTGTTTTTTTCTTTTCTACATAAATTAGAACTTTTGCATTTTCATGCAACATAAACTATTCCAGAGAATGATCTAAGAAAATAGGTCACAACAGAGATTGTATACTTTATCTCTCATTTGATGGGAAATACATTGTTATTTGTTTTATTAAACAATACATAATTAAAAGTCAACAAGCGAGATCATAATAAAATCTGTGTAACTAGTCTAATTCTTTGACTGTAGCAGGGAAAAACAGCAAGGAAAATAGCAATGTGTAATTTATAGGAAATTAGTAATAAAATGTTTGGTTTAAACATTATCTGCAAAATGATTTGTATATTATGAAAATAAATCTATATAGCTTTGGGGCAGCAGATAAACATCAACAGGCAAAGTTCATGGGAAGGTGATCCAGCTTAGGCACTGAGCTGAGAAGTACTATTCAGGGAAGATAAATTGTAGTTTACCTCTTCAGGTCTCTAGCACATTGTGCAGAAATGAGTTTAGTTCCGTTGAGAATATCTGTCATATCCAAGCATGGAAGAATACCTTAATAGGCTGTGCCCATTTCATAGTGCATTCAAGAGAGAGATCTCCAGAGGAGGGAAGGGAGGAATCTTGCATCTAAAAATTTCTAAGCACAAGCTTTGTTAAGAAAGTTGGCAATTAATTGCAATAACTAATCCACTCAATGATTTACTAGTGTTTGTTAGTAAAGCATCACTGGTATGAAATAATTTTATTGACTGTAACAATACAGATGCTACACCAGGCCTTAGTCTTCATTTTCTCTAGCAAGTATAAAGGACAGGTTTTAAAAGTCTGATATGAATCAGTGAGTGGCAACTCCCCAAATCAAAGCAAACAAAAGCACTGATCCTAAGGATTTTACTTCCAAAGGAATTTAAACGGAAATGGTACCTATTGGTTGTAGGGCTTGACAGGAGCATGTACATGGATAACAAAAAGAAACTACGGATTGAAATGGGATACTTTCATGCAGTCCTTTGACATGTTAGAAACATTTCCAAAAGGTTTCATTTATGCCAGGAAAACCAGTTGTTCTTCCATTGCTGCTCCAGGTGCCAGGTATGCTACAAACTCACCAAGACAGGGCATGAAGGTAGATGCAACCAGCTGCTGCGTGGATTGGAAATGAGCTACAAAGCTGATCCTGACTAATAGACCCTGGGCACTGATCTTAACCTGAACCACACCACTACCTGCATCAGTCTGAAATCAGACTCCTCATTTCAGACCTCTCCTGAACTTTCCTTGGCCGAATGAATTTTTTTTATTCTTCTGAGCAGAAACAAGGTGTTGATTTGACATGCAAAATGCACAGCTCTGCAGCAGAAATCACATGAAAGGTAAGATACATACTGCTGTAAAGTAAGCATCAGAATTTGATTTGTATTTTGAGCAAGGGTATAGCTACTAAGTCTGCGGTGCTACAACAACACTGGACTAGTAGACCAAATATCCTGGGAAGAGGCTACAGAAATGGGAGAAACCAGAGGGATCAAGTACCAAAAGAGCATCCCTCAACTGCCTGAGTGTAGAGCAATGGTAAAGCACCAACCTCAACATCTCTCTTATCATTTTTAATCTTCTGCCTACCCTATAGAAGTCTACCCTGACCTGCAGTAAATCTCTCAACTTCCCCCCAAACACACACACACTGGCTGAAGTTACATCATTCCTTGCTGCAAAGACTTCAAAACTCCTCCAGTCTTAACAAGACAGGAAGGAAATTATTACCTTCCTGGCACACCGGCAGAGGAACTACCACTTCCACAGTGCATACCTGTGCTCTCGTTAAAGTTACAGTTGAAATTTCACCCTGCTGAAGTCATTAGAAATTTGGCACTGTTTTTCACCCTTACCCTTTGCAAGCACTGGCTAATATCCCAGTACCACCAAAGTGGCAGAACCAGGAGTTTCTGCTGTGGAAGAGATTATGTCACAACCGGACTAGGAGGTTTTAGTAAAGCCCTAAGTCACTTCAGCTAGTGCTGCTTAGTAAAGTGTGTTCCATGTAATTTGACGCAGAGCACCCCTCCATGTACGCAGACTGTCTTTAGCCTATCGCCCATGATGTGTCCACACAAGACTTGCAAAAGCCCAGAGGCAAAACGCTCACTATCTCTGCACCAGCAGAGAGTGCACTGTCATGTACGGCTGGCACATCCCCTGACAACACAGCACATTTGTCCAGTTGCATGTTCATTTGGGGTTTATGTCCCAGAAAAGGCTGCACAACTGTTCCAGCCTCTGTCTGGGAGGTCTCTCAGGTCTCTCACTGTAGACTGCACAGGCCCACCGAGAGCGCAACAGCCCTGAGAGAAGGAGCATTTTAAGGCCTTAATCTATGGAGATTGATATTACATTCCCCTTGTATACACCTGGCCAATGTTTGGAGGAAAATTCTTTAAAATGACTTGTTTACTGTCTGAGTTTCTTTTAAAGTTGAATTTGTGTCTCAAAGGTCACCAGCCCTGTAAACTGACCATTTTCCAATCCCATAAGTTTTGGAGACACTATAGAGATTTTAAAACACTGGGAAACATGGTGAATTTTTAGCGAACAGACTTCTTAATTGCAAGCATTCAACTATTTAAAAGAAAATATATTTTTCAAATGTGTGCAGTAGTGATTTGGCATCTTTATGTTAAAATTAACTAATTTTATGGTGTTACCTTCTGGCTGCTGTTCATGACAATTTAGAGCTTGCAGTAACAACCCATTATAGAAGGGAAGGACTGCAAGAGGGTGTTAACAGCCTATTTAGGATATAAAGTATCATGCTGTACACAGATTTAAATTCAGGTGCAGTATAAGGTCAGCCTTGAATTGTATGTATAATATGTTTGACAGAACCCCATGTCTAAAACTGACAGCTCTAACCTAGTTGCTACGGGGTACTTTATACAGTTAGGAATATTACGTCTTTTTGACTTGGGTGATGTACACTTGAAAAGAAAATTGTTTCATACTGAAGAAATTTGGAAAGCCATAACCTATGCGGTAATGAAATACAACATACCTGTCCAGCTAGAAAGACTATCTGCAGTTAATTAACACCAGCTCATGTCACAATTACGTGGAAAACATACATGTTAATAATAATAATAAAATAATAATGAAGTTAATTCATAATTCAGTTTTCTTTTTGTATCAGTTTAACATACGCAAAGCCTGGCTTTTGCCTGCTTCATAGGAAATGTGCACTCAATGTTTTGAACACTTCAGATTGCAGTCAGTGCCTGGCACGTGGCTCTGCGAATGCTCCACAGAGTCAGGAGGCCACACCGCACCATGCCTCTTGCAACACTTGAGCTACACGTTTTCTGCATGATCTGGAAGTGCATGCTGCACCTGGATTAGAGGACTACTCTCCCATTGCTCACTTGAAGACACAAGTTGTTTTCCTGCACACCACCATCCTGTGGAGACGGAAAGCTGTGGCCCTACCTATTTCCTGCTGATTTGGTAATAAGACAGTTCTGTTTTCCCTGCTTTACACCTAGTCAGCTCTAACATGGACAGAGTAATCCAATCATTGAGTGAAATATGAGCAATCTATTGGCAGAGGCAACGTTCTAGTCTAGATCATCTGAATTTAAACACCAGACCACTTGTCACCTACAGCAATCCTGTCTTTTGGAAAGAAAATGATAACAGAAATAGGAGTAGGTTGATGAAGAAATTGAGGGACACAGCAGCACTGCAAGTTGCCAAAGTCACATAATAAATCAGGGACAGAATCGTTTCCCAATCTACCATCTCAGCCAAAAGACCGCTCTCTCTCATCGCATGCAGCCACTAGACCAAAACACAGGAGGGAATAGTGTACGACAACTGCAGAAATGACAAAGGCAGGGGTTTGAAAAGATGACGACTGATCAAGTCTGTGTTAGGATATGGTCTCTGCGATACAGTTTTCTTTCAGCTGATGAACTTTCCAAGCATTTCTCTCTCACTTTCTCAGAAGAAATGGATTACAATAGTACACTAATATAATGTATCTATTGCACGCTGATACAAAAAGTCCATCTCTGTGCAGAGTGGCTGAAGATACCAAAGGTTTTTATGCGCACTCTCAGAGGTCAGATTCTCAACTGGTGTAAAGCAACACTTAGTAATCCCAAATGGAAATGTGCCAATTTTCATCACCTGTGGATTCTGCAGCCCTATTTCTTATACAAGTATTCTCAATATCTTCCAGTCACCTCCCTAAAAAGTACAATTAAGATAAAATAGTTATCTTCCTTCTATATTTCTCATCTTCACTTTAAATGGAAAAGAAAATAACAAGCTGTCTGTAAAGTAATCAATTGCTACAGTAAACATTACTTTAGCATACAATACAGTACTTATCTCTGTTCTCTTTAATTAAATCTGTGGTGTGTGCTGTCATTTGTCTATGCAGAGTAAGTGTTCTTCTCACAAACCAGAAAGTTAACTCCAATAATGAACTCTTGAAAAAAATTAGGAAAGAGGTTAAAGTAATCTGATCTACCTCATGCAGTTTTCTTGTTTCCTACATTACTGCAGAACAATCATTTTTGACCATCAATACCTCCGATGGGCGCAGTCTGCTTCAGTGCTCTGAACCAGCAAACTTTGGTATTCAGTTGTAATGATGGAAAAGATATTTATAATGTGTAAGAAAAGCCACTTTTACAGGCCTTATTTATCTTATAATGATGATGAACGTTGCAAATTGTTTATAACTGAATATATGAATTTTTAAGTTTGGAGGATCATATGCAGTCATTATGATACAAGACATTGTAGCATTAGTCAAGGGCAAAAGCATGAACAAGATGCTCATGAAATGCAGGTGAGAACGATGATTTCAAACATTTAGTTAAATGAGTACTTGGATTTGAATTGCAAATATGTATGTATATATAAAACAAGTATTTGTGTAAAGTTATTAATCATTTGTTCAGCTGGTCCAAAGCAGTAAAGAAAATATTCATCAAAGAAAATATTCAGGTTTATATCAGCAAAATATCTTGCCCTATGATACGAAGAGATAGGCAGCATATTTTTTGGGAGTGGCTCCAAGAAAAATGTATGTCCAAAAGCAACTATCCAAAGTGAGATGTCCAGACAGCAGCACATAATGACTCTATTCAATGAAGTCATTTTGCTCCAGTTGAGAGAAGCAGCCCAAATAATGCAGCACTGCTCAGCTACATGGCCCAGGAGGTGCACTGAAATCAGTGTAAATGTATGCCACTTTTAGCTGCTACTTGTATAGGTTTAGGACCCCCGTTCACCCCCAGATATATGCAGGCATTGGCTCATGACTGCACTTGAGGCATAGCTTGTTTCTGAGATCATGAGTTCCCAATGCTGTGCTAGGCCCCGAGTAATCCAACCGTGAACTATCAAGAGCAGTAACAACACGGCACTGATTTTAAAACATTGTCCGAATTTTTGTCAATGCATTTTGCAGATACGATGTTTTCATTTTGTGTCGCATTTATAACAGTTCAGTCACTCTACAAAGTTGTTTATATTCTTAGTACAGAGACAGGGACAACATTGTGTTGTATCACAGCGCTGTAGTAGAGCCCATGGGCACTGATCTAATTTCACTGCATCACAACAAGGCATCTAATAAAACAGCACAACCTACAACTGAGCTGGAGTTACCGCAGCCTCCACACTATTGGTACAACCTTGTCATTTCAATTCTTCACGCTTTTTTCACCAGCAAAGTCTCATCTCCCCAGTCTAATAGTGTCAGCTAATAACCAATAACAGTCCCAACAAAAGAAAATCTAATGAAAGAGAAAGGAAAGGACTGGAATGATGAAACAGAAATTCACATGCCTGATCTAACCCCAGGTTGAGGGAGTGGGAAGAAGGGCACAGAAGGGTCTTCTAATTTGTAAAAGAAAAATCAAGAAGCCACAGTGTGCAATCATCATAATGAAGTCCCTTAAAATAACATCAGTATGACCCAAGGTTCTGGGGTGATAAAACCAAAATGAACCAAAGAGCGAAAACTCCTATTGCTTTAAGTGGTCAGAGCTCAACTGAAATGACATTTGGATGTGCATTATTTAGGTTTCCATTCTTTTCAGTAAAATCATATTTCCTATAAAAAGCAGACAAATTCATTAAAAATAAGTAAAAATAGAATAATCAGTAATACAGGTTTTGACAGGAAAATTTCAATTTACTTTAATATAAATGCTCGAGAAATAGCCCAAGTGAGTTTTCTGGGATATTACAAAAACAAATAGCAAAGTCACACAGCACACTAGGAGTTTCTGAACTTCATTATTCCATATCAAATTAACAGTACTTTTATTTGGGCAAATCCATTAGCTCTCCCTGGAGTAATGCCCATGAGAAAAAAGATACCATAATTGATCAATATGAGGGACAATACAGAGGAACCTCCTTGGAAAGGTTCCATATATTGCAGGATCTTTTTCATTACACATCTCTCTGACCTGCCTTATCCTTTTCTCTCCTTAGCAATAGATTTTAAAAGAGAAAGACTTCCAACAGAGCGGAAGTCACACAAATGAACGAGCCTGCAGAAGGCAGTATCACCTGTGCATACCATACTGCATTTCCAAAGAGTTTACTTGACCATAATGGAATGAAACAGGAAATAAGACCCTATAGAATCTTCTCTTCAAGGACATCAATGCACCATAGAAGCATAAGTTAATTAAACCTCACAACATTTATAAGAGGTGGGTAAAAGATCTGGGACTACTTTGCCTGTCTTGGAGGAGCAGCCATAGCAGCTGATTAACAGTAGATTGCAACATTATATATCTGAGAAAGGAAGAAAAGGGAAAGGATTAAAACGCCCAATAAAATTTTTGAAGGAAATTTAATTCAGTCACATCCTTTACTTCTACAAAAACTGCCCCAAAAGCTTTAATATTCATAGGTACTTAGGGCCTCTACTTCATATCCCATGAGCTCCTCCAAAAGGCAATGCCTACCATACTACGGAGGCATTGCTTCTGCACCAGCTCAGAGGCACAGACTGCTGATTCTAAAATCAATCAATCAGGCCTTTGCATGGCAGTGTCTGTACTGCACTTGGTTATTTTTTCAGTTCTATTTCTCTGTAAGTTGCAGAGCAGATTCTCAGCTCAGCTACAGCAACTCTTTTCAGTGCAAGATCACTAGCTTTGCGCAATGCAAATGGTGATTAGTATCTGCCTTTTCAGACTGTAACTCGATTATTGTCCAAATAAGCTTTACGGGGATTTAGTTCAGTAGTTAAGATTTTAAAGCAGTCTGGAACAACATAAACAAAACTAAGCTTGTGTATGAATTTTTAGACGTTACACTATTCATTCTTTGCTATATAAGATGAAAAACTGTATGATCTCTTTCAAAGAAAGCATATTTAATTGTAAATTGTATAGCAAACAGAAATATTGTCCAGATGCCAAAAATATTATCCAATGATGCTAAATAATATTCGTTGTCATTTTTATTTAGTATATTAAACTAATAAATTTGTGGATGAAATACTGCATAATGGAAAAGGAAATATATTTATTTTTCTAATAACTTCCCTGATTTTTAATCAGTTCAATGTGAATTCAATAGAACCAATCTTCTCTTGGTACTGCTTTCCTTAGTGAAATTAGTTCTTCAAAAGGGAAGGCAATAAAAAAAAGAGGTTCTTGGAAAAACCTCTTTTTTGCAAATGTCTGAGTCAGTTACAATCAATAGAATTCATTCCACAGTCCACTCCCACTTGCAGGACACAAAGTGACTGTGGGCTCTCCTGCCACACTTGTTCAAAGGTAGAAGTTCTCTTCCAAACAAAACACTCAAAAGTGACTTGTCTTTGGTACGTATGTGTACCAAATTCAGATTCTGGCCAGTTATCAAAGCAATCCTCTGCTTTTAGCATAATGATCTATACACTTTTCCTCTGGATTTGGAAACTGGTACACAGTGGCTGCTTAAAGCACTTCTGATGATTTCTTTGTCCCCCTGGTATTCTCACAAGTAAATGCAAAATTCTTACCCAAGATCATAATCAAAACACTATGAATCCTAGGACATATGTTTGTTATTTAATAAGAAACTATAATTACCATATATAACCATAATACACAGAAGAGAGAAACAGCTGTCAGTGTCCTACCATTGGAAAAAAGTCAATTGTTGGTAATTTGCTTTGACAATGACTCACCACAATTTTCAAAGACCAAGCAGCAACAGATCCACTCAGCTAATTCAAGGATTCAATGCAATGAGTACATCTCATGAGTTCAAAAACAGACAAGAGAAGAAATGTTGTCCAACTTAGAAATTGTCTGGTTACACATTTCTTTTATTTTCATAGAATGATTTACACTTATCCATAACTGTTTTAAAGACAGATGAGATAATCCTACGCCACAGCAAATCAACTAAAGTACAGACCACAGAAGTTCTCTGTGAGGTGATACTGAACACCATGATTGATGCTTTAAACACATAATGATAACAAATTTTCTGGGACAATGTGGCCATTTAGATTGCCATGAGACTACTTCAGGTGGTTCTTGGCACTGTCCATGCAGCCAGTCTACCACTTAAATCAATACCTGAGAATGTGTGAGCCAAACACCATTTTACATAACTTTTGGAGTGAAATATCTTGTTTGATGGCCTATTTTTAGACCTCCTCAAAAGGAAAATAATCGTATATGTAGGAATTTGAAGAGTAAGGGTTATCTGATGAAAGTGGTTTACCTCATGATAAACTATTCTGTCAGCACTTTAACTGAACTTCACAATGCCCTGACTTTATTTTTATTTCCTATGAAAAACTTAGCACTATGGATCTCCCTTAGACAGGACTTTTTTTTTTTTTTTTTTTTTTTTTTTTTTTTTTTTTGAGTAGAAAAGAGATAGCATTTCTTGTTCTACAGTTCAAGTCTTCCTCTCATCCTCCTCTCCGTTTCTGGCTCCCAAAAGGCATGTGATACTTTATGTCATCAGCTGGTCCTACAATGTTACCACCAGGGAAAGGACATTAGCACTTTCTTACAGATTTTAAAGGTTAGCATCCTGGAAAATGTGTCTGTTCTTCACACTGATTCTAAAGCACAAAACTACCAAACGCACTAGGTCTACCACAACATTCATAGTGCAGACCTGGTCATCAGAGGAGTGACCTAAGTAGGGTCTGCATGGCTCTGGAGCTGTAGGATGCTTAGTGTGCTCTGTCTGGTTATTTTGTTAATCAAGAATGGGACATAGCAAATCATTATTGCTTCTCCTTTGACTCTTTCTACCTCCCCTATTGCCTGAGCATATTCTCCTTCACCCAGACAACACAAATCTAGCTGCAGAAAACTGACAGATGTCAGATCCAAAGCAAGAGGTAACAGAATTAGTTGCCTGTTTTACAAAGATGAAGATTCCCTCCAGCACAAGGGGTATTCTCCAGGTGTCAGTTTGGCCAGTTAAGTTCACTTTGTACTGACTGAACTTAATGGAATGAAAAATCTATATTCAGTACAAGCAATTCTTACTCAAATCTAGAATGTAAAAGGAATTTCTCCCTTTTTGAAGTGAACTCCCATGAGTTTCCCTGCAAACTGTCCATATCCTTGAATACTTCTTTCCCGGTGTGATGCAACTTTTTATTTCTGCTTGTGAGAATGATATATACAAGATTTGTGGAAAATGGTACAAAAAAGTACTACGTATAAACAAAAATATGCCTACTGTCTCTCCAGTAGGGAAAGGGTATTTAGGGACTTTCTACACCTTCCTTCCTGGAGTCCTGAGTTTGTTCTCTTCTTTCACTTGCCACCCTAGACATTGTTTCTCTACCAGTACTAGCCATCAGAAAAAAGCAGAAAATACCTTGAGTATAGGAAGAAACTTCCATGCAAAGAGTGAACTGGTCCAGAAAAGTTCAGTTGCTACAATTCAATACCAACTAGCAGGTATGCTACAGTAAGCATTGCAAAAGTTTGGTGTGGTGGTGGGGCGAATACAAAGCATCCACAGAGAAACACAAAAGGGCCTCTGCTGTCTTGCTTTCATATAATTGCCACTGATACTTGCCTGACACACTGAAATGCCACCTTTAATAAAAGCTAAAGGCAACAATCTGTGTTTTCTTCAGATAATACAAGGCAGAATCTATGAGGGAGTTTGTTTTCAGAATCCCTCCTTACTGATTAGTGGCCAGTTTTTCTAAGCGTTGCAAGCACAGCTGCTTTTGACGTTTTGGCTACCCTCTGAAAGTTAAGGTTGCACTCACAATCTTCCCTTGAAGGTATCCTCACTACTGAGAGTTCTGAGAAAAAGCAGCCTCTCCCTCATCCTGAAGTGTGATTTTTGAATGGAGTGCAGTTAGGTAATTTCAGCTGAATGGATGTCTTTTAGAGGTAGATTGTTATATCTTTTACACTGAGTTCTTAATTTCTTTTTGTGATTGCTGTAGCCTAAGTGTATTTATTCAATTACTGTGTGTTTGAGCCTACAGGGTTTGCATGCTTCTGCCTAGCTAAAAAATCTTGCTCCACTGCTGAAATCTAATTGAAAGAGTTCTGTGCAGCCCCATTATGAATTATTCTGTGTTATGCTCAGAAAGCTAGAGGTTGTGAAACTAGTTATATCAGCAAAACTGGCATCTCATTTCATTAGCTTATATTGTAATTGCCTTACATATGGGCCTGATACTACTGCTCCTGCTCAGGGAAAATACCCGCTGTCTTTGTTTCAGAGCTGTCAGCTCCACTTTGGGAGCTTATGGCTCTATGATCCTGCACTTCACTTTCCTCGTGAGACAAAGAAGTATCACAACGAGTATCTGTCAGCCAAAAATATCCTGAGCTGTCAGGGTGGGACAAGGAACACGGAGATGCCATATCCATGTCTGTTCTCACGGGAAAATGTCTGTTCAGTCTAGTCCATTTTGGACTGCTCTTTATCATTCCAGTACTTTGATTTCTTTAGAAAGGTTTCCATAAAAGGGAAGCTAGGTATGCCGTGCAGCCTTGGTAAGAATGAGCAGAAGCTATTTTGCCTGAGAGAAACAATGTCATCATAAGACATGTCTACACTGTGCAGCAGTACTCCAGGGAAAGCCAGGTTAGTGTGTGCCCACACCACCACATGGTGCCAGGTAACAGTGACAGCTCAGCTCTGAAAGCAGAACACATGAATCAGTGCTGAAACAACAGCACTGACATCGTGAAAGTGTTTCCAATGCTGGCCTCTTCTAGAAACCTGGATCCATGTGGAGTTTTTTTCCGTAGGATTCAGGAGGTGGTAAGGCTAGTATTAACGTCTCTTTTCCCCTAGCTTTCTCTGCATATTGGTATCAGTCACTGTAGTACCCAAATAGTTGATCAGAAAGTTTTGTCTCTCCTTTAGTGAAAAAGCAGAGTGAAAATGGGATCCTCTGTCTCTGCCATTCAGAGGAAGAAAGATGCCATATACAGTTATTATGCGTCACCTAGATTTATGGCATATATTTGCCATGCAAAATGAAGACATTATCCACAAAGTTTCTATGATTTATTACTAGAAGAGGTGATGTATCACTGAAGAAAAGGAAACTGTGAAACAGTAATACGTGCAAGATATAAACTTAGGCAGTAGGAAGGTGGCCAAGGGTTTGTTGCTTAGGAATTATGCTACAAGAATACAGGAATTATGTTTCCTAATTCATGAACCTCTTTCAGCTCAACGAAAGGCAGCAGAATTCACAAGTATTTCTGCAGGCAATCTCAAGTTGCAGCTGGAAGGCACATTCTTCTATTAGTTTCTTATCATTGCTCTCCAGTTGTAGTATCTGCAACAGTCTTTTTCCACTTTTATTTCACTGTGCCTCTGCAGCAAATATATTATGAAAAAAACAGATATTCATTATTTCTAGAAAAGCTGTGAACTGGAGTCCTCTATTTTCTTCCACAGTTAAGGAAAGTAGAGCATCCCTCCTTCCGGCACTTTGGAAAACACGCACTTGGGCTCTTCATGTTTCATTGACTGAGCTGAAGCAGGCTGAGCTCCCAGGGATCTAGACCACCAGACCATAACACCACTAAAATTAAGAATCACAATGAGGATCACTGTCAAACACCTCCTAACAAATCAAATCAAACCAAATCAAATCCTCTTAGACTCTTGGGACACAAATAGTGCAGCTGTCTGAAATCACATCACATTCTTTACAAGCACTCCAGTTCTCCAGTTACTTCTGAGTCTTTGCTTTAAAAGTATACATGAAAGTATAAAATTACTTCCACTGGCTTCTTTATTAGAATGCCACTTAGTTTCCTCTGTCTATTATTGAATGCTTATGAATTACTTTGTAGTAAAAATGTAATAAATGTAGTAAAAATACATTTTCAGTAAAAAAAAAATTGTAAATCATGAATGTTTTTTAAAGAACAGCTATAAAGTAGTTAGTCACAAACCAGCTACTTCCCTGCACAGCACAAGGTGCCTATGCTATGTACTCTGCAAGAAGGTTGAATGGCCGAAGCATCAGAATACTTTAAATATTCATACAAACACATTCACTATTGCTTCTGTTGTGGGGGTAAAAGACATCAATATCACTATGGCATATTTTACTTGATGCTATGTGCTGGTGGAATACTTCATT
The DNA here is from genome assembly GCF_028389875.1 of Rhea pennata. NCBI lineage: Eukaryota > Metazoa > Chordata > Aves > Rheiformes > Rheidae > Rhea > Rhea pennata. The sequence continues at coordinate 6,882,240 of NC_084674.1, forward strand.
TTAAACAAAGTTTCCAGCTATCTCTCAGCTTTTTTACAATGCTTTACTATGTGGTTTTATGACAGCAAATTGTTTTGGAACACACAGGATAACTGAGCTGGTCAAGCTGCCATGATTTCCATTTCAACTGCATATAAATCATTGAGTGATCTTGAGGAAGAAGGTGTAATTACATACAATGCAGTATTTCCAATAAATTCTTAGACCAGGCTTCAGAAAATCAAATTTTTAAGGCATTTGTCCATGAAGTCCAGAATGTGGAAGTATGAACCTCAAAAAAATCAGGATTGAGCTCAACAGAGAGGGAAAAAAAAAACAGAATTCAAATCTATACAGATTGAAAACCACTAAACAAGTGAGTGGCTGCATGTGCTCAGGTAAGGTGGAAAACAGCTGAAAATAAAAAGGCTGGGGTGCATCAGAGAAGAACAGCCACCCCACCTCAGTCACAACAGGAAGGTTTACAGCAGTAAAGACAACGAGATATGGCTTTGATACGGAGGCCCTTGCAAGGAAAATAGATCAGAAACGTGTTCCCCACACTGTGTGGACAAGGGAGTGAGAAACAACACTGAGCAAAAAATTAAACAGCTCTGTAATGGAGCTGTAATCAGCTGAAAGGAAACTGAAGCAAAGCTGTGACAAACCTAAATAACGCATTAGTTAGATAAATAGAAGCAAGTGACTATAGACAACAGGCCAGGCTATCTGGGCAAAGACTTTGTAGCACTTTCAGGTGAGACAAAAACCCACTAATATTATTTAATGCCTTTTTTCCAGAACTATTGACATGACAGTAGGGAATGACAACAAATAAAACCACTTCTATTGTAAAAAGGTAAGTTGTGCAAAGAGAGTTGCTATGACTATTCAGTCATTGCTTTAACTATTCTTTCTGAGGCATTTACAATTAACCATTTCTACACTGTTTTGATGTCCAGAATGCATTCTGGGCACAAATCTGTGGGAAGCAGATTTTCCAAAGAATATTATCATGAGTGCCAGAAAGACTGTTGGTCTGAAAAAGTTTCATATGACTTTGTTTAACGAGGGACAATAGGCCAACGTATCTCAGATACACAGTGTTCCTCACAAATTCACTGAATCAAAAATTGTGAAGAGTTAGTTCTTGAATAATAACTATGTGGAAGGAAATGACTGCAGTTTGCAGACATCTGAGCAGAAAATAGTAATTAAATACTGTGGTAATTTAGTGTTCACTGGAAGTTATTCACTTAGCTCCAGTCAAATCACACATACTCTATGTATTAATTCTAAGCTACATTTAACTAAAAATGTGGAACAAAGGTGTAAATATTTTCTTCACACTTTTGTGGAATCTATTGCTGTTATCTTATGGCTATTTACTCTGGCTGGGGTAGATGTAGCCTGTTGCATGTAACATGAAACTCCACTGTTTGTCTTTCCCTCTTAAAATAGAAAAAAATCTCTGTGAAATTAAACCTTCATCCTAGCTCATAAAACCAGACCTGGTGGGACTAGTATAAGGAATATCCTACCAACTGATGTGAATGGCTGGAAAAGAAGCAGAGCATCCTCTGAGTAAGGACCACATGCCTGATTCCAGGAAATTTTCTTGCTACACAGCGTGGCATTTATAGAAATACCATTAATACATTAAAAATAGAAACCAGTAGAATATTGACCTGCCAGACAGTTGGCTATTTAAATATCAAACAGTAGTAAACTACAAAATATATCTATTGCTTCTTACTATCCCTTCTTATTGAATTTTCCCACATTACAGAATTTCTTTTACTGAATATACATAGTTTACTGGAGGAGTGATTAAAAGTATTCTAAATACAAACAGTATTAAAAGTATCCTCTGTGTCATTCAAATAGAATCAGATTTGTTCAAAGAAAGCACACAGTTCCAATCTCCATCCCCACTGTTAACATCCAGGACTTCCTCCCAGGGTTGTTTATTTGATAAAAAGACTCTCCATCTGGAGTCTGATATTAATGCTGAAATCCTAGAAACACATCTAGAAAAGTCCCCACTATTCAACTAAAAAGCACTGAACATGAAGAGAGCGTAGGGATACAGAGAAGGCAGAGTTACTGAATGCCTTCTTTGCTTCAGTCTTCACTGCTAAGGGCAGCCCCCAATGAATCCTGTAGCCTGGACGTGAGCGAGAAAGTCTGGAGAAGGGAAGACTTTCCTTCGGTTGAAGATGATGGGATCTTCTGGGCAGGCTAGACATCCACAAATCTATGGGCCCAGATGTGATGCACCAACGGGTACTGAGGGAGCTGTCGGATGTTGTTGCCAGGTTGCTCTCCATCACCTTTGAAAAGTCCTGGAGGACTGGAGAGGTGCCTGAGGACTGGAAGAAAGCCAATGTCACTCCAGTCTTCAAGAAGGGCAAGAAGCAGGACCCAGGCAACTATAGGCCGGTCAGCCTCACCTCCATTCCTGGAAAGGTGATGGAACAGCTCATTCTGGATGTCATCTCCAGACACATGGAGGATAAGAAGGTGATCAGGAGTAGCCAGCACGGATTCACCAAGGGGAAATCCTGCTTAACCAATCTGATAGCCTTCCACGATGGAATGACTGGCTGGGGAGATGAGGGAAGAGCAGTGGACGTTGTGTACCTGACTTCAGCAAGGCTTTTGACACTGTCTCCCATAATATCCTACTAGATAAGCTCAGGAAGCGTAGGTTAGATGAGTGGACAGTGAGGTGGATTGAGAACTGGCTGAAAGGCAGAGCTCAGAGGGTCATCATCAGTGGTGTGGGGTCTAGTTGGAGGCCCGTGGCTGGTTGCATCCCCCAGGGCTCAGTACTGGGTCCCATCCTGTTCAACTTCTTCATCAATGACCTGGATGAGGGGACAGAGTGCCTCCTCAGCAAGTCTGATGATGAGACCAGGCTGGGAGGAGTGGCTGGTACACCTGAGGGCTGTGCTGCCATTCAGAGAAACCTGGACAGGCTGGAGAGCTGGGTGAAGAGGAACCTCAGGAGGTTCAACAAGGGCAAGTGCAGAGTCCTGCACCTAGGGAAGAATAACTCCATGCACCAGTACAAGGATGGGGCTGAACTTCTGGAGAGCAGCTCTGCAGAGAAGGACCTGGGAGTGCTGGTGGATGACAAGTTGACCATGAGCCAGCAATGTGCTCTTGTGGCCAAGAAAGCCAATGGGGTGCATCAGGAAGAGTGTTGCCAGCAGGTCGAGGGAGGTGATCCTGCCCCTCTACTCAGCCCTGGGGAAGCCTCATCTCGAGTACTGCGTCCAGTTCTGGGCTCCCCAGGACAAGACACACATGGAGCTAATGCAGAGAGTCCAGCGTAGGGCTACGAGGATGATCAGAGGGCTGGAGCACCTGCCCTACGAGGAACGGCTGCGAGAGCTGGACCTCTTCAGCCTGGGGAAGAGAAGGCTGAGGGGGGATCTGATCAATGTGTACAAGTACCCAAAGGGAGGGTGTCAAGGGGACAGGGACAAACTCTTTTCACCTGTCCCGTGTGACAGGACAAGAGGCAATGGGCAGAAATTGAAGCACAGGAAGTTCTGCCTGAATGTGGTGGAGAATTTCTTCCCTGTGAGAGTGACGGGGCACTGGAACAGGTTGCCCAGAGAAGCTGTGGAGTCTCCTTCTCTGGAGATCTTCAAGGCCTGCCTGGATGCAACCCTCTCTACCAAGCTCTAGGTGACCCTGCTGAGCGGGGAGGTTGGACTAGACAATCTCCAGAGGTCCCTGCCAACCTTACTGATTCTATGATTCTATGATAAAATCCTTTCAGGATAAAATACATTTTCTATACTTCCTTTGGAAAGAGTGACCACAGACAATAATCTCAGGGGAAACTGTATATTCTCCAAGAAATAAAGAGAATAGCTGAAAACTTCAAAGACAAATGGTATTTGAATGAAAATGAAAAGGTATTAACAAATCAAATATTTGCAACAATTCTGATGTTTATTTAGGCCTTAGTATTAAAACTATGTTAGACTCCAGTACAGAGATAAGCAAGAGATGAACTGGAGACCTCTAGACCTAAATATATCAGCTATTTCTGCTTGAGTTTAATGACCAACCCTGGAACTAAAAGTGGTAGCAGCATATCATCTGTGGACTGGGACCTGAGAGGATAAGGAAAAGGCACTGACTGTTGGCCAATAAACACTTAATCATGTCTATCCATCTCTCTTAGGGTTTTATACTGCTGTCCATCACTGTACTATCTGAGTGCCTTCATGTAAAATCAATAGCAACAGTGAAATCTCTGAAGGATGTCACAGTAGCTCTGGCACATCTCCTCTTCCTGGGTCAAACTTTGTGTTTGCATAACCATATAGTCATGCTCTTTGATTTTAATGAAGTTATTCCTGAATAGTATGTCAACGAAGCTTCACATGATACAAAGATTAAACTATTCCTCCAAATATTGTTGCTAACAAGAAGGGCTAGGTCCAGATGCAATGATTTCTTCTTAAAACTTGCAAAACTAGCTCTAAACATAACCCCGAAACTCATTAAAAATTTTTTTTTCCCTGAGTTTACCACGAAGAATCAATTCTTTTCTCAGGACTTTGATTTTAAAACTAGGAAACGAAGCTGAGAAGCAATACAGCACTGATTTGCACAAACTGCTTAGGAATGCTTCTGCAAAATGTCAGTATTTAAAGTAGTAACACCACACCAATGCAGAAATACATCTTTCAATACAGTCTTTAACTTGATTGAACATTTGATGAACAAAGATTTCCTACTTTATCCATCAGCTGCACCCTCTTTACCATTTACTGTCAGAAAAGGGAAGACTCAGGTCTAAAAACACTCTCAAGAAGGGCTGCCTCATTTCTTAGAGGAAACAATTTATTCTTTCCTCTGTTGACACTATTTGCCAGTGATATTCTTATATCAAAGCACCTAAATGATGCTACAATCATCTTTTGGCACATCAATATCTTCACTCATTTTTCAGCCCACTCAACCAATCAGATCAGTTAGATATACATACGGACTCAGCTTCATTTACTAACATAAGTAAAACTGAGGCTCAGTTATAGTTAACTCCTAAACAGATTACACTTCATCAGTTCTGATTTTATTCACTATACAACACGTAGAGCATTGTATCATTACTCTAATACTCCAAATGTTAATGATTCATTTTTAATGGAACTCCTTTAATTTTAATGAAATAAGAATTGTTGTGCTCAAAATTGTGCAAAATCTCTCTGGAGATCTCTATTTCACCTGTGCACAGGTTAGTGTCTGTGCATTAATAAGCCACATTCACGAAATGGATTAATAAGACCACTGATATATCCAAGAAAACAACCAGCTGCCAGAGCCTATGTGGTCTGTTGGACTGGCACACTGAGACAGGCTAGTGTCAATCATAATGATACTCAAAGGAGAACTGTGGTAGCATCAAATGCAGCTGCCTTTGACGCACTCGCCAGTAAAACTAGGTATCGTGTACAGGTGGGCTGGGCAATGAATCACCCCAGACCTCAGAAGAACAGTCACAAACCCAACTTTACTCTGAATATCCTTTATACATGCTACCATATGCTGGATATTTGCATGGAGGAACAGCAGTTTGAATGATAATGAATAAAAAAAGCTTGAGACAAGAAATGGGCTAGAGTTTAGGGGATCCCAGCTTCTTACCCACTTTCAGAATATATGCCAGCTGTGCAGGCTGAATATCATTCACTTCTCCAATTCCATCTGATTGTACAATTTAGAATTAAAATAACAGCTGCTTGAGTTCAAAAGTATTTTCTTACTATATTCCTCTTTTTTTTTTTTTTTTTTTTTTTTTTTACAAAGAGTATTTGAATGTTGTTTTCCTGCAATTAAATGTTCAGACTAAAAATAAACTGCATTTAATTTCCAATTACACCAGAAAGGAAAAAAAAAAAGTAACTGGATATTTATTGCCATGAATCTTTGATTTTCATTAACAATCAACAGAAATTGTAATATATATGTCACTAAGGCAGTACAAAGCTCATAGCTGGCAGAACTGGGAGTATATACTGTGTATAGCTACAATTATACATATTACTTAAAGAACAATCCAATTAAACCTAAGCTGTTGAATAATATTAGCAGAGTGTACAGAACCTATTTAAAATCGCCATCCGCAAACAAAAATTCCATGTATAGCAAAGGAAAAATGTTTCTACTTTTAAGGTTTTTTGAGTTACCAGGTCATCACATCCAACCTGCCGCATATCCAAGACCTCCCTCTTTCATAGATGCACTTCAGCTATTAACAGAGTGAGTCCCTTCCTTATCTTTCTGTCGAAGTCATAGGGTATCGGGCAGAAAAGGAAGGTTTGAGGTCACTCCCATCTCAGCATCTGCAAAGGTTTACAGACACCCTCCAGAGACAGCATGGATGAAAACTATCATAGCTGAGCATCTGACACTCCTGAGGCTGGTCAGTTAAGTTATTCAGCAGAAATGAACAGTCCTTCTTGCATTGCTGCACCGAATGAAGGTAGCCTTTTTTTTTAGCATTCATTTCATTCACTACAATAAATCCTACTAGTAAGTTACGAGATGGGAATTGAATTCTTAAACCACACAGACTTAATTTTACCAGTTTTACAGTATAAAAATTTACTATGGGTATGCCTTCTCTAATAAAATAATTTATAGGTTTGTATTACAGATATTTTCTGGATGTTTGCAAGGTAAACTTGGATGTTACATTTTAATTGCCTAGACACTGAGGAATGTTGGATACGGATTGGGAAATCATCATTACCAGATTTTACTCTTGCTATTGCCACTAACATATAGCAGAGCAGTTACATAAGCAGTATTTCTTCACCCTGCTTTTCCTTCTCTTGCGGGAAAATAGCTCCACAGGAGCTCCTCCTCTTATGCAATGATCCCTAACCCTTCTCTCTCCCCCAATTTCACCCTCCAAAAATAGAGCTATGTATGCCCCTCTTTTTTCTGCTAACCACCCAACTTCTTCCTAGAAAAATTTTAGTACCTTGTTGTTTACAGAATGTTTCAAAATTGCAGTGGGAGAAATGGTAGAAAATAGCAAAACATTACAGCATACTCCCTTCACTCTCCCCTGCAGCCCCCAACTCTGTAATTGCAAAGCGATTGTATTGTTTTTGGTTTTCTCAAGCTTTCTAGAAGAGTTTAACTTTCAGCAGAGAACGTGTCTGGAAATACTTCTATGTTCTAAACACAGAGTTCTAATGAAAGTTAAGTTGCACTCTTACCTACAGCATTCCCTACTGCGAAGGTTACTGATTAAAAAAGTCAGTTTATACCGCACCATCTGCTTGGCTTCTTTACACTCATTTTGTTCTTTATTGTGTGCTGTAATTAATGAGGCTTTCTGTATTATTACCGTAATAGCTGATGTTTTTCTTATAAATGAGAAGCAATAGCTTCCTGATGATAATTTCAGCTTACTTCAACAACTGAGAAGAATTGTCTTAAGACAGGACCTTTCAGTTCAAGTGCCCTTGTGGCATCTGAGCAGCAGTCTTAACAATATGGCAGATCACTTGCCCCGAAACACTGTGAAAATTAAGTTTCAGAGAAGTTGGATTAAGTTAGCATGGCATCTTGGTCTGCAAAGGAGTTGTCATATGTGACTACTGCACTATTTGGCACCTAACAAAAGAAAGAGATAAAATAAAGCAACACCAAACCTGTCTGACAGCTTTTGTTTTGTCTTTGTCCAGGGACTTCAAAATATATCACAAAGACAAGGCCATGCTGCTAATGCTTTTTTGACTAGGATGACAGTTTCCGTATGTTTGTGTCCCCTCCATCTCTTCTTTGAAGTTGCAGACCATCTTATCTTCTTCAGGAAGGACTGAGTACTTCAGGTATACAAAAATAGTACCTTTATAAGAGCAGAACTGAGTAACAAACAAATTGGTTTGGTTTAACATAGCTGAGGGAACAATAGTGCCACAAAACATGAAACAATCACTGGCTTTCAGTTCACAGATATGCACGCTGTGCTAAAAGCTTGGACTCTCCTTTTCTTTGACTTCTTCTCTTTTCTTCAGCTTTCTTCTATGATAAATACCTTTCACTCTGCAAACTACAGCTGTACATATGAGAGTTTTGAACTTGCCATTTAGTCTTAGCTAAGGCCTAAGAGATAATCAATTGAGGCTAAAATGACCTCTGATAGTTGCCTTTCAAAAACTTAACAGCCTACCTTTAAAAACACATTTCACCATCTGCTCCTCAAGAAGAATGATTTCTGATGGTCTATACTCACTGTTCATCAAGGGCTGATTTTCTCATTTGGGTGGAGTTTTATGGAGCTGATTCTCTCAGCCCTTTGTGTTATTAAGTATTACTTACTGAGAGATGTGTTCAGACTGACAGCGGAGATGTAACAGGGCAGGACTGCACAACATTAACAATTCTATGCAATTTGATCTGTTATCTGCAGATAACCTCTACATGTTTACTAGCAATCTCTGGAATATATGTGTATTGAAACTTCCTCATAATTTTGAGGGGAATAAGCAGTAAAAAAATGGAAGAATTAGGAAGGAAAATATTGCAGATTTCCTCATGTCACAAAATAGTAGAAGAAAAATCTTTTTATCTCATATTTTGGCATACGAATCTTCTGTCAATGAAGCTGTGCATTAGAGATGTACACATACACACACACATATATATATAGAAAACCACTCAAATATATACACACACACACACACACACACACATATATATACACACACACACATACATAGATAGGTATCTTCTGTCTTTTATAGTCCCAGAAATCTTTGACTTGTCCCTCACACTGGCTTGAAAAGTATGAAGAGACTTCTTCAGAATAGTGTGTGGAAAGCTTTGTGTAAGGTCCAGTACTACTGGTTAAGTTTGTACTTTTGTTGTAAAATAGCATGAACCTAATTGTTCCTTACACTGAGAGATGAGGGTTAAAATAAAGACTCACTGCTATTCTCCAGGAGCTTTAGACAAGAGATAAATCCTCCTCCAAACCTGTTCACTGCCTATGTTTACTGACCAGAGCTCATACTTACATGCTGTATCACAAAACTGTACCTACCATTACAGCTAAGTGATTAATTCATAAGGATTATTGCCTAACAAATTAAGACCTCCTCCTCTTCACAGAACACTGGCATATTTTGCAAATTCCTCAGTTATTTGTTATTCTTAAGTATTTAATTAATTTAATACATATTCTGTTTTATAGGGTGGTAATAACTGTGTTTTCAATTGAAATGCAGCAGTATGTTACATGTGTCATACAAGGCATATGGTAGTTTTGTGTTCCTGGTTGGGAATATTAAAGGAAATCTCAATGGACTGTTATATACATGTAAATTCCATTAAAACTAGAGGAATATTCACTGGCAATATTAAAATTAGTTCAATTATAAGTAACAATTCATGACTTGGTTATTCCTACTGTCATTTCTGTAGGTTGATTAGTAAGTTCAGTATTTTTCACATAACTGAACCATGGGCTACAAACACCATAATAACTATGTTCCTAGAAACTAGCAGAGATAAGAAAGTTTATCCTTGTCATTTATCCCTTCAAACCCTGTCATTTGTTGGGAATCCTGCTCTGAATCCCATCACGTAAATCACTTATAGCCTTGAGTAACAAGCTGATTCATTTCAGCATTTAGCTCAACATTCATTAAAATTAAGTTTAAAGTCTAAAGAAGTTAAATCTAAAGAGATTAAAAGAGTAATTTCCTCAGTCTACTACATTTCAGATGCATATTGTTTTAATTTTAAACCCCAAATCATCACAGCCTTCAAATAAGCTGTCCATGACAATTTTCTATTGTTTTCTTGAATTTTTACTACAATATACACTTCGGGCCTAAGTGAATCTCAAAACAAATACATATCTTCTGTATCAGTTGTTCAAAAAAATTTGGACTTCACTGGATTTCTACTTAAGGAAAAAATCAAAGTTTTACTAAATCAGACTGATAGCAGAATCATTAGCTTCTTGGAGAACTGTCTTGGAGACAATTTGCTTTTCCATGCAGAATGCCAAGAGGAATTTTTTAGGTTCTGCTACAGGCAAGCTGATAGCCAAAGGATTTCTCTTTTGACCTCCTAACAAATAAATATTAATAAAAATATATTAATTCCTACATGCTTTTGTAGAAGATATTAAAAAGGTAAACAGGCCACGAGGACGCTCTCTTTCTTCCTAACTCTAGCAATAGAAAAGCTTTCTATTAATTTTTTCTAAAGCATGAAAAAGTTGCAGTGTATATACATGTTAACATGAAGGTTTGATCAATTATTTGTGTATGTCCACAGCAGTAAGTTAGTAAAATTATTTGAATGTGTATTTTTATTATATACTGTAATAATCTTTATAAGCAAACCATTTTGAAGTTTTTCTGCTTACAGGCTAGAAAAAAGTTCTACTGAAATGAAGTTGTTCCTTAGCCTATAAACGATACGGTCTCTTTTAGTAAATAAAATGCTTCTGTGTAGAAAACAATGAATCTCTCCTCTCCCTACTAACCTATTCCTGTAGATGGTGTCCCATGAGATACAGCCAATGCTTTTTGCCAGGCTTCCTATCTTCTGTTTGAATTTCTGTAGAATTTGCAAGCACTATTCAAACAGCAGATACTGATGCAGTTTATTTATGCTCTCACTCTTCTCTGAGCCTGGTAAGTGATGCTTGTAATAGGAATTCAGGTCAACTGATTAAGTTACATGGTTAGGAAAGTATTTATAGTCCACTGGCATGGACAATTCTTACTCAATTACATGCTCTCACCAGGCTCCTAAAAGCCTCCTGCATCTAATTTGAAGGGATCTCCAGTAAAATTCTCAGCTCCAGAAACTTAAATTTTTAATATACTTTCTATCTTGAACAATTAATAAACAAGCTTAGCTAGAAAGAGAGAAACTGAAAGCACCCCTTACCAGTACTATGTGTAGAAAGATTGCTACTCGCTACTAGTTTCTGTTCCAGAAGGAATAGACTACAAATCACAACATGGTCTGTGCAGTTGCATTTATAAATGTTCACCTTCTCCTCATAGGTGGTCTCAGAACTGGAACATACCAAAAATTATTAAAAAAAAAAAAAAAAAAAAAAAAAAAAAAAAAAAAAAGCACCTTTTTATATAAAAGCACTTTGTGAGAATTCACATTTAATTTTCACACACTCACTGCAAGCACTTCATGATCTGATGATGACATGAAGCCACTGATTACATGACATCAGTGTAAGAAAAAGTAAAAAGGAAAAGACTTCAGGGCTGTAACACAAAACAGTAACAAATACTGAAACATTGTCTGAGTTGAAGAAATGGACAGAGACATAAACTGTGAGGAAATAAACAATACAGGGAGGAGGTGAGATGGTAAATTGTTGAATGGCAAACTGATGGCTCCGATACCAGCACATATAACATCTTCTGTACAGTACAGTACAGTGTGCTCTACTGGTCCAACCAGATCCCTGTATGATATAAGATACAAGCCCAAGAGTTAGGTTTTTAATAAGTTCTCATTAGGGCACTGGAATTTCTTCGAACCACTGGTCTTCCAGATTATCTGCCTACTCTCATGACTGTAGACTGCACAGTTCCATTAGGCATAAATACTCCTGTTGTCATGTAAGGCCAAGAATCCTCCTTTATATTATATGCTATTAAATGACAGGTCCAAAACTGTGGACTAGAGAACAGGACAGAAAGCATACACACCAAATACCGTAGTAATTGTTGTTGCCCTGCTTTATGTTTAGGCCGTTCAGTTAGTTCTAGTGAGGCATTTAGGTTTTGTTATAAGTTTTTAAAACAATGTTGCATTTCTTTGTTAGGCTATTCAGAAAGTTCATGATTTTCATGAAGTTCTGTTATCATTGAACCCCTTGCTGATGTCCAGATGATTGTAATGAAAGTGAAACCTGTAGCCATACCAGAACACTTTATTGAAATGGGAAAACACGGCAAGCAATCTACAAAATCCACTGAAATAGTACCCTATGACCCCAAACTAGCTAGCATAGAAAGCTACATTTAAATCAATACTTAATTCGGCAGAAAAATCAATTTCTCTTCCTCTACAATCCATAAAATTCATCAGGAAAAAATTACCCCTCACGTATTAGAAGCCCCTTCACCCTACAGGTTTAGAAAATAATTACAATAGACAATTTCAAGCCCTACAGCGGGTTGGGACAACATGCTGTAAGGTATTTTGCTATCTGCAAATTAAAACATGGATTAGATGTGAATGTGAACATGTATAGCTTTCCTAATTTTCCCAGCCTCCCTTTGGCAAAAGCAAACATAAAGGAGCACTTATTAGTTTATAGCTGTCCACAGTGTCATGCCATGTCTAGGTTTTATTCCTGGAAAATGTACATCTTTTTGCAGATGCTGAGCAGGATGCAAACAATCCTACATAACAATGTTTGTTCTGTTAGCATCCAAATAATTTCTCCTAAAGCAGTGTCATTTTGCCTTCATTCTCCCACACGGGCATTTCAGCACTGCTGTGAAACAGTTAAAAGAGCTTAACTGAATGTCACACACAGTGCACAGATCCCTATCAGTAAGTGGGTGCCCTTGGGTTTGGATGCTCCACACTTGATTGTCTGGACAATCTCCTCATCTGTAAACTTTCTTTACAGTCTAGATAGTTCACTGTTAGGTATGTTTTCAAATATAATGTATAGAATAGTATTGATCTAGCTGAGATTCTCCTTCATATTTGACAAATCAATGCATCTTGTTAGAATGTTTGTCTGCATAATATTCTGAATTACTTAGCACACAAACACCACAGAAACTGCCTTTTCATTTTCACTGCTGCTATTCTAATCTCCATCTCCATCCCTCAAGTAACTCTTTACCTTTCTTTCTTTTTTTCTTTCTTTTTATTTTCTCTCTTTTTTTTTTTTTTTTTTTTTTTTTTTTTTTTTTTTTTTGACTACTGGACATTTCTTTCCTGAATTTAGATTGTCTATTCTTTTCAAAAGCTTCAAAGTCTTTGTAGGGATATAGTCACATCTTATCAAAGAGGTCCAGCCTCTGAGAAGTTGTTTTCTTCCACTGTATCCCACAGCTCAGATCTTAACACCTTTTTGTATTCACAGTCCTGTATTGTCTCTGACAGAAGTTCAATAAAATTGTCTTTCTACCCACAATATCAGGGCTCTCAACAATGTTTGAACCGAGTGTTACAGACCTACCAGTCTATCTCTGCTGAGAAACCTGAAATCCCCTGCCTGCCTTATTATACAGTAGGCCGTTGGCAAAAGGTAGCAGTACATCTCTCGAAAATTAATGCATTGCTTCTACTGTTTTCAGCCAATTAATTTACATCATAATTCCTGAATGTTTCCTTTTTATATAGAGTCACACAGTTGGATACCAAAAAGGTAGAGCATTATTGTTACCATTGCTCCCACTGGTATAACCTCTGTCACTATAAATCTTCTAAAAATGGTTTCCTTCACTACTTTTCCTCCTCATTCCTGCATTTTCTTATTTAAAGTCTTCCACGTTTTATGTACTTCTTTTCTGTTTCTAGCTTTAACTACTCATCTCGAAGTCATCACACAGTGTTACAATGTGGCACCCTGGCTTCCCACTGCATCAAACTGGCTGGCAATAGCAGGAAGCACAAAGATTTTTTTACGGCTTCACTTTAATCATTTGCTCCTAGCCATATACAAGTTCCACTAGGTACTGCAGAGGTACATGTGATTTGAAAATGAAAAAGCCAGACCGATAATAAACAGGTTGATGACGCAGCAGTACGTACAGCTCCTACATTTGCTCAAGACCGTGCAACCTGAAACATCTACCCTACCTTGTCAAGAAACCCCTATCCTTCTACCTCCCAGGATCACTCCCATTTCATTCCACTAGTTACTTTTTCATGAATGGAAATTTTGTGGCTGTATGCTATGGCTGAACTCAGTGACCTAAGAGGTCACTCATTTTTATTCCTCATTCTTTATTTTCACCCTTCTTTTGTTTGGAAGAATAGAACATCCTGATTTTAGTTCCTTATAAACTTCTCTTACCCATCCTCCACTCACTGCCAAATTTATCTCTTACTATAACCTCTTCTTTTTTTTTGGGGGGGGGGGGGATTATATTTAGAGCCATGCAGACATGAACAGACAGAAGGTATAATTAAAGGTGAACAAATGAGACTATCTCAGAATCTTAAGTACTTGCATATTCGGACACATACTCTATAGTGACCATGTAAGACTCTTGGTCTGTGATCTTGTTTCCTGTTCTTCAATCACCTACATTGGGACTATTCTAACAGTTAATGTATTGTAGTTTTACTACCCTCTTGTATTATTCTTGGGAATGATGTATCTGAATCTGGTATCTTGTCTCCTGCAATTCTTTTTGATACAGACACTATTTCCTCCTCTACAAATACAGGGAAACCACCCTGAGGCTTGAACTATCCTTAATTAGCCACTCCTCTTTGGATTTTTTTCTATTTTCATTTTAACTGCCTTCATTTACCAACTGTTTCTTATTCATGTTAAGGATGCTTCTGGTATCTTCTGATATACTCTTTGAACTTATATAGCAGAAGTACTCCAGCCTTGCTCACTTACGCTCCTACGGGAGTAGGCTGGCAGAACTCAGCATCGGGTCTTACAGAACGTGAGTCTGTTATCTCCATTTTCATATAAAGATGAAATTATTCTCTATATCTGTGTCTTGCAGTTGCACAAGTATAATTACAAGTTAATACATGCATGAAGAACTTTCAGTCCATTGCCTACAGTATCTTGAAAAAGAGGCTACAATCAGTCTAAAAACAGACTAAAGCCACCACATTATCGGTGATCTAGTTAAAGTGTGAGGGCTTGCCTAACTTACAGACACTCTGCTGAAGTTTTAAGACTAACTGTGTGAATAAGGAAAGTCATATTTGGCCTAACGCTATTTCAGTATAAATTGGAAGACTATGCTATTCATAAAAATATATATGTTCCAAGTTTCATTGCTGTAATAGTGATTTTATTCCTGATATGTATCAGCATGAGCTCAGGTATGTTATTCAGGAAAAATTACTACCAAAAAAAATTCCATTCAGCTGTGCTAACTGTAATGAGCTTGCATTTGTCAAATGGTTTTATGGTTAAATGAAAAGTTAATGATAAACAGTCTTTCTGAACTGCTGTATACACCAACCATGTGCTGGGTGTGACATCCATCTTTAGCAAATAATATTTTGGGAGGTAATCTGTACAGATATGAAAATGAGAATATTATTTCATCATTAACAAGTACTGCCACAATAAAGAAGAGGAAATGCAAAAACACTTAAAATGATGCTTTTGTTTACATGCGATAAGGTAACTCTCCCCTGCTTTTTTATTTTTTAATGTTTTCATTTAAGAACTATCTACTTACTTAGGCTGAATGACAGTTAATAGAATTATGCCTTATAGCATGTTTCCTTAAACTTTACTGAATTGCAAAAGCACTATTGGTTGTACTACATTAAGTTGATCAACTGATAAAAAACCTAGGACTAAATTCAGGCTTTTTATGCACCCTGGGGAAGATCTTAGAAAGGTAGCACCTTCCCAAGTGCTCCACAGCTGCAACAGAGGAGCAATCTTTGGAAGACTAGAGCAGTGTACTCTGAAATTAGCCTCTTTCCCTCCAGCTCTTGTTTATTATGAAGTTTGTTCCCCTTCCCTCCAAATTTGTGGGGCGTTTGTGTTGGGACCACTCTTGAACTGGCCCCAAATTCCTGCATCCCAAGTGAGTTTTCCATAAATAATTAATATTGTGTATCTCGTTTCTCAACCCACCCCCACACATACCCTTGTACTCCGTACTCCAACAAAGCCGGCTCTTACTTGCCCTGATAACTGACTGGTTCAGTCTAAGTTTCCATAGGTTTATATGTACATACATGGAGACTGAATATGAAGACAATGAATCTCTATTTCATCTCCTCATATGTTAGAGATCAGGTATCTTCTACCCTAGAGATACACAGAAATCATGTCTTGGTGACTAACTCAGACAGTGTTTGTGCAGTGTTTTTCCATTTTACCAAATCTAAACTATGAAAAATACAGTATGAAAAGGTTCTCCACTATTTATATTATGCAAGCAAAGTACTCTTAATAGTATTAAATGATAGTGTTGCATGCAATACACACACATTATCTGAAAGCTTATACACCTGTTACATACATACACACCTAACACAGACAGCCATAATAGTTTGTATGAGTAGGTTACATAGTTTGTATGTAACAGTATGCTTATTTATCCAGTCATGAAACTAAAAATGAAATTATAGTCCCTCCATCATAATACTTAAGTCAGTATATAATATTCTAAAAGAACAAGCACACAATAATACCTAAGTTAATACTGGCTACTGTAGATTATTGTTCAATGCTATCAAAAGGCTGCATCTTCTGATTCTTTATTGAAACACATTACTTAAATTGTCATGACAAAGACAGAACTGTTCAATTTCAGGTTTTTCTAGAACCTTAGTTTTTATGAAATTGTTGATTTTTTTTCTAACAGAAGTATAATTTATTTGATGATTAGATTTCAATAAAGGAGTTGTTTAGTCTTGATACTTTAAAACAGACATATTTAGAAGTCCTAAGCACTGACAGAAGCATTCCCTTTTGTCTGAACTCACATTCTGACTAGAAAAGGGGAATTTAAGCCTTTTGTTCCTCCTACTATTTGATCATAAAACACCAAATAATGTTCAGTATAACTCATGTTTCCATACAACACTAAAACTTTCCATGCTTGTATATAGGCAAATTTAATAGGAACTGATGTAAAATCATAAGGATACTTAACCTGTTGCTCAGTTTTTAGCAATATTTCATTTTTCCACTACTAATTTGTGTGAATTATTTAAATTTCACAGAACATCCTAACTCTGTTATTGATGGATGGATTATCAAGATTGTGTATTAACCTCAAACAGCTACAGAGGCCCTCAGCTGGCTCCACACAGAGACACCATTTACACAGACCATGCCACTTGGCTCATGAGCTTGCTTCAGGTTCCAGACACGCTAAACCTGAGTCCAGTCCAGCCCCGAAGTCTTTCCACACAGATGGCAGGAAGGATTTTTACAAGTTTGGCTTCCAGGACTGACTCCCATGAAACCACAGTTCAGCCAGGGAACTTTTTGTATGGGATATATTTCACACCCTTGCTGTAAGCCATGAACTAACACCACTTTGGTTTTAAGTACTGTCCTCCTGGATTCAGTGCCTCAACTTTGGTGTTAACTAATAGAGGGTTTTGTTGTTGTTGGGGCTTTTTTTGCTTTTTTGTTTTTTACCTGTAGGTGCCAAACGAGCTGAGACACTTTGTGGAGTTCCAATGCCAATTAAAGTGCCTGAGAAGTGTCAGTTGGACCTCAGCAGGGCTTATTAGTTAATTTACCAGTTCCTAAAAAATTAATAATTAAAAAAAAACTTTTAGTTATAAAAAGTCAAGCTAAGCCGGACAGGGGCCAGCACCTCCCCGAGGCAATCACCTGCAGCTCCGGGCTGTGGTCCTGCACTGCCGACGCAGCCCCTCGGCCCACGCAGTCCCCCACGCCCCCGCGTAGCCCCTCGCCCGCCCCCTCTCCTCAGCGGCCGCCCTCACCCCACGCCGGCCATGCCCACGCGCGCTCCCTTCCCTCACAGCGCCCCGCGCCAAGATGGCCGCCCCTCCCCCTCCGGCCGCCCCCACCCCCGGGCCCACCGCTCCGCTCCCTGCACCCCACCCCGGGCCCCGCCGCCCCCGCGGCCGGGGCCGCCCTGCCCGCCGCGCAGAGGGGTGGGCGCCCTGGGGCCGCGGCGCGCTTCCGCCCGCGGCGCGGGGCAGGGCGGAGACAGCGGCCGGCGGGAGGCAGCGCGGGCGGGGAGGGAGGGAGGGAGTGAAGGAGGGCTAAGATGGCGGCTCCGCTGGCTGCGCAGGCGGGGGCCGCGCTGCGGGACCTGGCGCTGAGATCCGCCCGACCGCGCGGCGCCTTCGCGGTGAGTGAACGTGCGAGCGAGCCCGCCGCGGCCCGGCCCGGGGCCCCGCAGGCCCTCGGCGCAGGGACCGCCCCTGTCGCCGTGGCCCAGCCCGCCTCTGCGCCCCCCGGGCCGGGCCGGGCCGGGCCGGGCCGCCTCTCCCTGGCGGCGCCGCGGCCGGCTCCCCCCGCAGCTGGTGGGACACTTTCTGTTTTAGCTCTCTGTTTATTATGTGTTTATTTTCCGCGGGCTTCTGCGTGGTCAGGCTTTCCAAATCTTGAAGGACGTGTTAAACCTGAAACCGCGCAGAAATACATAATAATAATAATAATAATTAAAAAAAAAAAAAAAAAAACAAGAAAGCAAGCACAGGGAGCCCTGGCTGCTCGCCACCGTGGCTGGCAACAGATGTGGTTTTAGCTGAGACAAGAGCAGCGCAAAAGTTTTAAGCCAACTGAGACCCTTCTGAGGGTTTCTAGTAGGGCCTGTTAGTTTTGCTTATTTGAGTCTTCTTTTTCCTAACCTCCACTTAAGGTTTTCTTAATAGAAGTTGAAAATGCATCAGTGTTGCTAAACATAGTCCCATTAATTGGTGTTTAGCAGTGGTGCAAAGTGACCCCTCCCCTTTCTATTAAAAATACTTCTGATTATTTTAATAGCAGAAAGGGGAGGACATCATGCATAAAGGGCATTGCTTATAAAAACACACAGCAGCGTATTTCCACCAGCAGCGTCGCCTTAGGATCCGCTTTGGTTTTGGTGACGTTCTGCAGGTTTTGGGGCCACAGTGCTGCGGTGAAGGTCAGAGCAGCCTGAGGTTGCCCAGTTGCCTATACCTGGAAAGGCGCACGGTTGTTTTTCTGACTTCCTTATTGTTTTGAATTGTGAAAGTATTATGGGATAGAACGACAGAGCCTCCCCATAAATCCTTGGAAGTTCTTCCAAGATGTGACAGGAGGTTTTTATTCATCTTCAGTGGAGAATGGGGCCCAACAGTAGAAAATCTGAAGATAAAATGAGATACGTACATTTTAGATAGCTCTGTTACCTTTGGCAACAAGCTCCTTTAATTTGTCTTTTTATCAGATTTACAGCTGCACAGGACTCTGCTTTGGTCCCTGCTTCTGAGCAGAGTGTTGTCTCAGAAGCAAAAGCTTCTGGAGCGAAGGAAACTTGTTTCTGGTTAGTGCTGCACCGCAGGTGCGGCTGCTGGAGAGGGTGCATGTTACTGCTGGACGACCCATACATAGGATCCCTGTCAGATACAGCCTGTGTGTGTGCTGTGCGTGTGTGTGTGTGTACATATATATATATATATATATATGTGTGTGTATATATATATATGTACACACACACGCACAAACACTTCAACTATATATGAATTTTTGTGACTATGTTTCTACAATAAAATATGTTTGTTCTTGTTCTTGTACATGCACTTGAATACAGAGCATTGTCTAGATTGAGTCATCTCAGAGTGAAGTGTAGAAGTCGCTTTGGGGGAGCTCCATGTTGCCTCTGTCCTTGGGTATCCACTGTAGTGGTTTTTCGTGAATAGAGGTGGAATTTAGAGTGTCCAGACTATTCTCAGAGCAGGGCACGTGGTTTTACGCTCTGTGTTGCCCTGCTGAAAGCAGGGGATATCAGCTCAGATTCTCAAGAATATTCCTGGAATTTTAAGATAGCAAGCTTTTTTTTTGTCTTTACTTTTTTGTTCGTGGTGTTTATAAAATAGAGATACTGAACTTGTATTTTAAATCACATTTTATTTTTTTGTTTCTGAACTCCGACAGATATTGAGAACACCTCTCAAGATTTATATTTTCCAAATAACCTGTTTTCAAGAAGGCACCAATACTATGTATCAACAAATCAAGTTCTTGATTTCAAAGTATGTAATTCCCATTTAAATCATCTAGTCTTCCATTGTCTCAGGCTGAACTACAAACCTTACTGAAAGCATACAAAAAACTATGAGCCACAGCCTGGATTTTTGTGCAACAAAGTAGGGTAAGGCATCTGAGTAAGAGATTCCTTCCATTAAAGGAATTGTTCTCATTTGTAGCACTTGCTACTTTAATTCAGAGCACAAATTACATTGATAAAATGGAGTGGGCTTTTTCATGTTTATGTGGTTTGCTTTTATTTACGTAAACAGTATCTTGAAAAGACTCTATGTACAAAGTCCTATAAGCTGTCAGGTGTAGCAAAAGCTGCTCTCAAAGCCTGTTACATTGTTCTTTTCACATTGATCAGAGTCTTCCGTAAAGAAAGGATATTATAAAGAAATAAACTTTCAAAAGTATTTCATTTGTGATTTTCATCATCTTTTCATGTGTATACGCCGTGCATTTGCAAAACTCCAGTGTTGTAAACAGTAGTGTATTTGTTTAGCTTAGCAGTGAGTAATTCTATTAGTTTACTGATACCAGGAGACAGTCTTAATTTTTTTTTTCTATTGAGCACTGGACCGTAGAATATCAGTTTTGTTTCTGAAACAGTGCCTTCTGTTGTTTTGGTAACATTGTATGAGGAGATACCTGCTGAGATTGAAAACCTTTCTTGGTGACTTACGGGAATGTTGTATCTGTCACAAGATTTCTTACTATTTTAAAACTGGTGATGCTGTTCATAACTGTATTGAAAAAGAAGTTTTCTTAAGACAGTGTGGCTAGTCACTATAACCTACAAGAACAATCATTTTTCCATGTAATTTCATTTTAATACTGGAACAAATGGTACTTGATCCTGTCACATGAAAATATTTTATCATTCTTCTACCTTCCCTTTGGCTCCTTATCTTTTAAAAACTGTTAACATTTTTTATTCTTTCTAGTTTTTATGTTCTTGATAGATTTTTTTTTTTTTTGGTGCTTTTGGAGTTTAAATCTGACCGAGTGTTTCAAGAAGATAAAAAGATTCTGGTTGTCTGTAGGGCATGTGGACAAGTGTATTTAGACCCACTATTTCTGGAGCAGTATTTGTAAAGAGCTGTGACAAACGCTCTAGGGACCACTTTGTAGCAGAATTCAATCTTGTCGGCTAGCAACAAATAGGCTCCATTGAAGGCTGTTTATTTGAATGGGAGTTGGATCAGGCCCTTTGGGAGAAGGCTGTGTTTTCAAAATAGCCTCAGATACAGTGGATTTCAGTGATGAATATAAATAAGGAACAATTAAGAGAGAATCATAACAAAATCCTTAGGATACAGCTTAAGTTTTCTAATACAATGGCCAGATAGGGCTAGCGCATTCTGTCTCTGTATCTTAGCCTTCAAAACTGTCCTTACTCCTGCTGTAACACTTCCAAATTTCACGCGTATTGAAAATATACCAAAAAATGGGATGCAACACAATCCCTGTCTTAAAAAATTTACTGAATGCCTATATAGGTTTGAAATAGAGAACTGTTCAAGGTTACCCACTGCAGATGCCTTAAATTCCTAGACCTGAATACCTATAAAGCCTTGTTAACACTGAACAGAGAAAATTCTGTCTTTGTGAAGAAGTTATCAGCTGTAAGTGAAGTTAATGTTCTTCTGTTCAACAGGAAACATGATCAAAAATAACTTTCAATTCAGGTCTTCAGAAGTTGTATTTCAGGTACAGAATTCTCCCTCCTCCTCCCCCTGTGGCTTTATATTAAGTTCATAAAAATTTCTTGAAGTTTCAGACTGTTTTCCAATTTGACTTTTCCTATTTGACAGCTTTGCTATAATTTTAAGGTTTTACACTTAGAGGCAAGCAGTGCATAAGCTTACTGTTTTTTACGAACAGCTTCTTTATATAGGTATCCAAACCAAACAACTATAAAGCCTCTCCAAACTGCGGACAAAACTAAAATGTCAGAGTGCAGCAGATGTTTGGCCCACTCCTCCTCTGCAGTTGCATTAGACACATTGTTATCAAATCCTTTTGGAGGATGGAAGAGAGGAGTTACCTGACTTAGAAGCATGACTTAACTAGAAGCTCTCTATTCTCCTTTTCAATAGCAGAGAAATGAGGACAGTCATCAGGATTAGAAGAGATCAGATTCATTTCCCTCCTCTGCCTACATTTATTAAATCTCTCAGAAGACAGATTTTTTTTTTTTAATGGTGGTTTTATACTGGCAGACCTTGTGATTTAAGTGCAATGTGCTTCTGGTGCATACATTCACAGCTTTATCTAGGAGTAGAAAAGCATTTCACTTTTCTGCATTTATTCATCATTTTTGAAATTTCATGTAGGTATATTCAGGGTATAGGCAAGGAAATTCAGCCTTCGTAAATATGGCATTAGATTAAGAACCCTGGTTTCGCAGCTAGTTCTCAAACCTGGCTGTGGATAAGTAAACTCCTCTCATCTTAATTTCCAACCAGTTCACCCCATGATGTTTCTTACCTTGCTTGTCATATTTAGCATTAATTGAAGTTTTTACTATAAAAGCAAATGTTTGTTTCCAGTGATCTGACTTCTGAGGTACTAGTTAAAAATGCAAGTAGGCACGCTCCATGTTTCCTTTATGGGTATCTAAGTGTTTTTCTTGTTTTCTCCTGTTCTTTTTCTCTGATATGTGTGGGGCAATACATGTATTTTTTAATTGTTCTTTAATTTTTGCTGAATGATGACTAACAAGGACTGACGTGGGGACTGTGTGAAGATGTCAAGATTCTTTTTGGAAATACAGAAAGATGAGATGAGTATTTACAATTTATTGGCATTTGACTGTTTCTTAGAAGCAGGTCATTTTTCCATTATACTGCTCTTTTTGGAAGGTTCATGTTCTGCCTAAGTTAATAGTTTATTTATTCAATGTTTAGAGATATGATCTTTCTTTTTTTCCTGGCTTGAGGACTTGCATAGATACCAAGTTGGGATTACTTAGCCCCTACTGATTTCTTCTTTTTTCCTGCAGTTGACCATACCTATAGCAAGTAGCTCAGCTCATTATTACTCCAACAATCTGATTTTTCTGTGCAGCTTTGAGTCTATATTCTGCAGCTTTGAGCGTATACCCCAAGGACTGACTCCAGAAAATTCCCTTTTTAAATATCTCCACAGAAGAAGCCAGTTTCTAGCCATCTGTGAGTCCGTTAGCTGTATACTCTTCTCCCCTTCCCCCCCTCCTTGTAGCATTTTAATAAAATATGGGACATAGACAGAAATCATGTTATCAGTGCAGCTGATTATGACAATTACTTTGGAACTAGTAATTAAACATTGATCTATAATTAATAGATAGCTATTGATCTTATTTTAACTAGATAACACAGTAGGAGTAGGCATGAAATTAAGCAGAGAAGTTAACGCTGAGTATTGTGAAAAATTCCTTCATAGTGGACATATGATGTGATGTTGAAGTCTCCATTGCTCTGATGTTATTAAAAATAGACTCTATTAAAGAGTAAGCTAAAGCCTTTCTTTAATATGGCAAAGAAAATAACACAGAGCTGGCTGCGTTTTGTATGATTATTTTTTTTCTTTAGTTTGTAACGTGATGCTGGTGGTGACATTGATTTATGAATGAAAGAACTGAAAAATAGCAATTATTCACACTTATTTGTTAGAACAACTTTTTAAATTCTCAGTTAAAGATTATACTGATTAACAGCACAAAATGTTTAGTAAATGAAAGTTTGTAAATATCACTTTTATTTAAAAAGGTGCTGATCTGTTGACTAGATTTACACATATGCTTTTTTCTTGCTGTTCTCTCCATCTTTTTACTTGCTCCTAGATTTCCTAAACTACAAGATTCTGCATCTTGAAATTAAATTACCTTTTGTTTTATTCTGTGATAATCTGATATCATATAAGACTATAATCAAAACTTGTAACCATTCCTGATGGTGGATGCATATGGGTTGGGCTATTCCACTCAAAGAGTGTTTCACTGAAGCAAAACACCTTTTTAATATTTTGAGATTCCTTATTATTCATGTGAGTCTATTTGCCTTGCACATTAATAGTGCTTGGTGACAGGTCATTTTCAGTCCATCCTGTTCATCTTTAATTTGTGCATACTGCTTTATTGATTAGCCCTAGAGAGTAGTTTAAACTTGCCTTTATCATTTCTATCTTCATATAATTAATGGTTTGTATTTTAGCTTTCTTTTCATAATAAAAGGTGTAGATTCTTGTTGTTTGCAAGTGAGGGACCAAAGGTTATATGCAAGTCCTTATCAGCTAAATTAGTCTGTAGAAAAGGCGTTATAAATGTTGCAACTTTGCAGTGTGCTTTCTGCCTTTGTAGAGTAAATATGTGACTTTTTATAAAGTGCCTAACCATTTTAAGTTAATAAATCGGAGGATTTGTCCTAAGGAAGGTGGAGCAGACAAAATACTGACCTTCAGGATTCAGTGGACATTAATTCAGTTTGGAACAAAAGGGATATCATTTACTGCTTTATGATTAAACTGTAAAAGGAAGAGTTTTATTTGTCTGAGAATGGATGGATATTTTGAGAGTATCAGTAGCAGCAACTTTTAAAAAACCATTCATACAGTGAACATTTAGAATACTTCTGGAGCAATAAGCAAGCTCATGGGAACAATAACTGGGAAAGATGAAAAATGGCAAGGTATTACAGGAGTAGATAGACTCTGAGGAATATAAGCAATGAGCAATAGTCTCAATTTGTGTCAGGAGGAGAGAGAATCACTCTTACTGTAGTTACTTCACCTTTGGTATCTAACTCTTGTCCACCTAAATTCTTTGTGAGCAGTGAAAGTTTTGTATGAATTGTTAGGAATGGAAAATTTAGAGAGATCTCTGATCGTGTTTAGTAGATTTGTGTGCTTGTCCAAGACTTTTGAGTAGAAAATATGAAGCGACAAATTAAAAAACAGACACAAATTACCACTGGAACGCTTCTTCATTCTTTTGATATTTTCTTCTAAGGTATGCATGGACAAAAGAGCTGTTTAATTTTACATCTGCTGATTTACTGGCAGCCAAGGAAGCAGTTACTGCTTAACACAGAAAACAAAAGCTGCTTATACACAATATTGGTATGAAAGTGTCTGGGAAATTCCAGCTATGGAAAGAATTTCATGTGCAAATTATAGTAAGAGACAGGTAAGATAAAAGATAGATATCTATAAAAATTGTAGGTAACAATGAAATTAAAAGCAACAGAATACTTTTTACTGTCAACAGATTGCATACTTAGCATTTTTAAGTTCTGAAGATGGCATCAGAAATTAATTTTATTTTGCCTTAAATTTGCTAGCTGCTTCAACTGTCATACCAAACACATTGAAAAGGGTGAATCTATTTAATCATTTTTTTTTTGTGCAGCGTTTCAATCTGGATTTGTTTTTCAGTTAAATGACTCAGGTTAAAATTGTCTGAAGTAAAGCTATAAATGTGGGGAGTAGAGGAACTGACGTGTAACGCTTGCTTTAAACATGATATGAAACATTACCTGAGAGAGTAGCTGGAGTAGGTAGAGCTCTGCCGAGGGATGGGTGATGAACCAATTGAGAGCCTATGGATCACGGTTAGCAGGCAAACCAACACAGGTGATGTTACAGTAAATCTCTGCCACACTGGTCAGACCACCTGATCAGGAAGAAGTAGATGAGGCCTTCTTCAGGCAACTGGAAGAAGCCTCATGTTAGAGGCTCTGTTCCTCCTGGGGAACTTTAATCGCTCCGGTATCTGCTGGAGTGACTATACAACAGGGCACAAGCAATCCAGGAGGTTTCTGGAATGCACTGATGACAACTTTCTGATAGATGAATAAGGAGCTGGCAACGTAAGACACTCTACTGGACCTCACACCCAACCAGTTCTTCCAGGTTTGCAAGTATGTGAGTGGGGCAGGGGCCTTGGTGACAAAGGGCCTGTAAAGGTACTCAGTGCCTTCTTCACGTTGATCTTGGTTGGTAAGATTTGCCTTCAGGAGTCTCATATCCCTGGGACCGCTGGGAATGTGTGAAGCAAGGAAGACTTACCAGTGACAGAGAAGGATCAAGTTAGGGAGTGTGTAAATGAACTGGATGTACACAAGTCTGTGGGACCTGATTGGACCTACAAGTGCTAAGGGAGCTGGTTGATGTCATTGCAAGGCCACTCTTGATTGTTTTTGACAAGTTTTGGTCACTGGGGGAGGTTCTTGAGGGCTGGAAGAAAGCAAGTGTCACCCCTATCTTGAAGAAGGGCAAGAAGGAGGGTCCAGATAACTATAGGCTGGCCAGCTTCATCTTGATTTCTGGGAAGGTAATGGAGCTAATAATTCTAGAAACTGTTTCCAAATACATGAAGAACAAGAAGGCGATCGGGAGTAGTGAGAATGGATTTACAAAAGGGAGATCATGCCTCAGCAACCTGATAGCCTTCTACAATGACACTGACTCCGTGGATAAAGAGGGAGCAGTGAACTTTTTCTTATCTTGACTTTTCTAAGGCTTTCAACACTGCTTCCCATAACATCCTCATAAATAAAACTGATGAAGTATAAGCTAGGTAGGTGGACAGTGAGGTGGACTGAAAAAAGGCTTAACTGCTGGGTTTAAAAGGTTGTGAATAGCAGTACAAAGTCCAGCTGGAGGCCAGTAACTAGTCGTGTACCTCGGGGTTGATACTTGGTCCCATACTGCTTAAAAACTTAATGAGCTAGGTGATGGCACCAAGTGTACTCAGCAAATTAGCAGATAATACAAAACTGGGAGACTGTTTGATAAACCAGGTGGTGGTTGTGCCGTTCAGAAGGCTCTCAGTACATTGGAGAAGTGAACAAGCAGGAATGTCAGGAAGTTCGGCAAAGGAAAATGCCAAGCCCTGCACGAGGGGAGGAATAAACCTTTGGTTTTATTCCAGGGATATAAAATAGTCTGTCGATGGTAATAAAAGCATCGAAGATAGAGGTGTCGGTTCGTGTAGCTAATAGTAGAAATGGTGAATTTCCACCTCTGTGTTGGTCTTTGAATTCACTAGTTAATGATTGTAATGTCAAATACATTTTTCACTACATTCTTCCACTAGTGCAAAGATGTCTCTTCCCACATTGATGGCATCCGTTAAGAGTGAAATAAAGTTAGATTCGAAGATTAAAGAGCAAAATATGTTTTTTAAGTCACTGACCTCAGTAATACATCCTATTCCTTTGAAAATGTAGTAACAAGGATATTCTTGAAAACGATTCATCACACTCTTTTGTCTACAGGTCTTTTTTTAGACTGCTGCTATAGCAGTGGGAGACTTGGGGAGATGGGATGTCTTGCTTAGTGTTTTGTCCTCGGGGAGCCTGGGGCTGGTAGGAATACTTGAGAGTTTCTAATTCTAGTCTAGACTTCAAACTGTGGAATTGTTACTTCCCTGCTCATTCCCTTCATATGTGAGACTGGATGGAGGATTTGGGGCTGGTTACAGACTGGATTACTGCCGGAGGTTGAATGCTGTGTTCATTTCTTTGCTGTCTCTCATGAACAACCGTTTTGGATTGACATTGGCTTTGCTGGTGACCTCTGTCACTTAGTGCCTGATTAATGTTACCAGCTGGCAGGTAGGCAGTGTTTTTAAAAAGCTACTTGATGAACATGCTTCTGATGAAGGATTGCTCTGCTCTACTCCCTCAGCTCGCTGATTAGCTTTTATTGTACACTGAACTTCCTTGCGTCTGAAAGTCTCAATCATTCCGAATGGCCGAGCACAGGCAGCAAATGTGCCTGCATTTCTAGGAAGAGAGAAATCAAAGATAGCTTTGTTTTAAAGATGCCTTAAAATAGCCTTTCATTTGCCTGGAATATTTGATCAGTGTTTTGGAAATATAGAAAACTAGGGTCAGAGTCTTCGATGGTGATGAACAGATAATGCCGTTCATAGTGTTCTAGACAAGGTTACTTTTGGGTTTGAGGATGACAGCAGGATGAATTTACAGTGCGAATAATGGAGAAATAGTGGTAGGAAAAGTGACCTACAAAGGGAGGAAAAATAATCTTCGGCTTTCTCTTAAAGGCATACTTTCTTCCCTTATTCTGTGACAGGTTCTGACTTTTCCCCAGGTCTCTGCCCAAGAAGTCAGAAGGCTACCTACCTTTTGTACATATGTTACTTTCAGTGTGTTTCATCTCAGTCTGAATCAACTAGTCTAATTAAAAATAAGATTTATTAACAGTTAAAGGGGAAGAATTCTGATTTAAAACAAATACCAAACACCAGTCAGTTTTTTTGGTACTTCCAAGATAGAAACTGTTATGGTCTGTTCTGCACTGGTAAAGCAAATCATCTATGACTTGGGATGCAGTAGAACTGTTTGCATGAATGCTTTTCTCTATTTATTTTTCTACTTCTGTGGGCATTTGCATCTTTATTGCTTAGGTGTGTTATGCTGCTTATTGCTCAAAGTCGTAATGTACTGAGATGACACAATTAGGTAGTATGGAAATTACCATGATTTGACTTCATATATTAAGGAGCTGGAACAAAAAATTATAAACTGTGATTATGCTTCATATTTACTTCACTGTCATAAGAGAAGATGAAAAATAGAGCTCAAACCATCTAAACTGATAGTATATCAGTGTTTTCTATAAAATACCGGAAAAAGTATTAATACCTGAAAAGGTATTCTTCCAGGGTGCAGCAGGAAAGAAAGCTGCTTTGGTAGATATGATCACTTGAGTCAGGAATTCAGAAGCATTTCTGACCCACACATTGGCAAAGACTGGAGTTTCCTAAAAATTCAGGAAGCTTAATTCAGAAGGAGCATATAGAAAATTCATACTGGGCATACTCTGGGTATCATACACATTCTATCATTTGGTTGGTTCTAAAATAGTTTAAGATTTTCTTTCTGGTTTTATTTAATGTGGAAAACATTTTTTCATAGTTTGCATAAAAGTGTAATTTTAATCTTGTAACAAAATTAGAATTAAACATTTTATAAGATGAGAGCAAAAATATTAATTTTCCCCTCAAGATATCTAAAATAAAAGAACATTTCTAATTTATGTGGAGAAGATAGCTCATTTTACTTTTTGGGTAAGTAATGCATATCACCAGCAATTTTGCTTCGTTTGCAAAGGAAGAGAATGTATTACAGTATTTTCTGCAACTGATTATCCAGTTGTATACGTATATTTTCATCAGATACTTCAAAGCTCATATTTTTTAGGTCAGGAAAGTATGCTTTTCTTAAAGCTTTGAAGTTTTAAATAAACAAAATGGACATAATTTGACTAAAATTAATTACTAATGCAAAATGTTGCTATTGACAGCTAGCCCATTGACAAAAGCAGAAATTGAGTCTGTGAATTCATATTCTTTATACTTTCTAACCAAACCAGGGCTTATTTAGAACCTCTGAAAATTGATTCTCAAAATATAAAGCTTCTGTGAGCATCCCTGCTTCTTGGGTGTATGTGGATGCACAATAAATGTCTTCAATACTATTTTATTGTGCTGAAATTTGGGTACAAATACAAGAAAAAACTGGCTTGCAATTTCTTTCTAAAGTAAGTAGATCACCTGTTCCCTAGCTAAGCTGCCCTGCAGAGTTGGTTGCCCCCTTGTATGTACTAGTGGCTTTGGTTTGGGGCAGGTTACTTTGTTTTATTGACATCCTATTTGTTATATGGCCTTAAGAATGCTGTTCAATGTAGGAAGTTTTCACCTCATCTTAGGCTTGGTTTTCAAAGTTGTTAATGATTTACTGCTCATGTGAACTTTAGTGGGATTTGTGCATACTCAGCTCTGCTCAGTCAGCCTTTAAATGCTGAACAGAATGCATCAGAGAACTTGGTAGTGTCTAAAACATGCTGCCTTTTAATTAGCATCCATTTTTTCTGGGTATATGTTCTATTACTATTGCTTGTAGGTAAACAGAAGTCTTGCTACTTCCATCGCTTTTAATTGCTCTAGTCCTCAAAAAGTGTATCCACAGACATGTAAAAAATACTGGCCAGGTGGTAACTTGTTAAATCTGCATAGTAGTGCACAAGGATGGTTTGGAAGTAGGCTGAGATTCTGCTTTTCTGAGATAGTAAGGATGACAGAAGGAGCTCAAGTCTGACCCTGTGCGTGTTGGTGGTAGTTTACAATGAAGGTTAGTGGGAGGGAAAGTGTATTTACGGAGTAGCTGTCAAAATCCCTATGTGTAAGCAAGCTGTATATAAGTTTATAATGTACCATCATTACCAAAGATTTTCAATTTTTGTCCTGGCAAGTGAAGTAAACATAAGGATAAATCAGAAAGCCGTTTTTAAGTGTGATTTAAAGGCCCATTGGAATGGAATTGTGTAGTTTTTCTTGAGCTAATGACCAAAATGAGCCCTGCTGTGTGGGAACACCGCACCGCACTGCGTTATTGCCAGGGGAGTGCAAAGGTTAAGCCTGGGATCAATCAGTTTGCAATCAGACTGATTATAAAAGGAGAGGAAGGAGTAAAAGCTAAAATCAAAATAACGTAGTAGGACAGAAAGGTACAAAGAAAAACGTTCAGGTTCCCTTAAAGTAAAAAGGTTTCTCGTAATAAGGAGCTAGCAAGAGCATTCAGGAGAACTGCTGGGGAGGCACTTTAGTTTTGTTAAAATAACAATGTAGGTTTTTCAGCCCCACTTCTATCCATAGTACTTTTACTTAGAGACTGGCACAGCCTAAATGATCCTTACCATTTTATCTGTAGTATTGTGAAATAGTCCAGACATAATCGAGATACTTCTCCAACTTTTAGGAAAGTTCGTATTTCTCATGCGCATGTTGCTGTGACTGAAGGTTAAAGGTAATATTTCCTGAATAGATATTGTTCCATTTTGAATCCAGTCTATATGGCTATGTAAATGAAACTTTCAGAACTATAAATAATATATGAACTACCCTGGTGGGGTCCTCTTATATTTCTGTTGCATTTTTTTACAGTGCAGCAGTGTTACTGTTTGGGGTTGAAGCCACTGGAGAAAGATTCAGAAGGTAGGCTTTAATGAGAGAGAGAAATAAAACGGAGAGAGCCTCAGCAGCACCGATCCACTTTAGAGCTGATGGACGTCCTGACATTCCTCCTTCCCAGCCGAGGGTGCCAGCAGTAAGAGAGGGAAGAAAATGCTGAAACAAAAAGCAAGAGGGATGTGTTGAAGTATCATTACATGTTTCCAAAGAGAAAATTTGTTACTATATCGTTACGGTTAAATATATTTTTTAGTGGCAGGAAGTGTTGTCTTAGAGGTGGAAGGGTTGAATTCTCATGGTATTTTATACAGTTATTAGTGAATTAGTTTTGAGACAATAGGCTGTGAATGATATGTTCAAGTTCCCCTGTCATGATAGTATTAAAGTCTGAGGTTTACAGAACTCTAACAGGGCCACATACAATTTTTACTTGAAATCACTCTGTACGATTGATGATTTAGCTACTGAGAGAGTTTTAAGAACCTTTACCCATTTCTCAGTAAAATTCTATATAAAATTTTCTTTCATTCAAATTCAGTAGGCTTTTATCTTTGGTAAAATCATTCAGCCTTCCAGATTAATTTTTACATTCAGGGGAGGCTGTTACTTGTTGGGGCAGGAGCTGTTCTCTTCTGAGTGGTTTCTGCAGGATCCTGGTGCTGTGGCCCTTCCTCCATTGCAGGGAGGCATCAGGCTTTTCGTCTCTAGCTGGTGTGTACCCTGCTGGAATCGCTTGTGGCTGGCTTGGAGCCTTTCCTCCTCAAAAAGCAGGAGCGTAGCTAATATAGCCATATTGCGTAGGCAGAGTTTTATAGGTGTTTAACTTGCATTGACTGCTATGTACGATCATGGTTCATTTCTGTAGTATTATTGAAACAAATCTGCTTTTGGCTAGACCTGGAATTTGAAGGAGAAAGTAGTTGTTTCTTGTTTGAATTGTCTATGAATAAATGATTAAGAACTGATAGGTATTGTTTGTAGTGACTCTTTTCTTTGAGTGAAAAAACAATTACTATTTCCTGTTTAAGTCGCACTCTTTAGACAGAAAAAGAGAGAAACTAGATGCAGCCCACACACAAGCAAAGAGAAATTATGAGTTGAAAATTTAATACCTGCTTTTGTTTTCAAGGCCATGTTACACTGCAGTAAATCTACAGATAGACAGTGTTTTACTACACTGTTCCTACAGGTAGGTTAGAATTTATTAGTAACACCAAAAAAAAAGAAAAAGAAAGAAAAAGAAGTTACAATAGCTGGTTGTGTGGAAAACATCATGTACCATGTCCCCCAGAGACTACTTCAGACTCTGCCTTATTGAGCTCCATGGTGCTGCTACATGGTTTCAGACCGAGTCTGTAGCAGTTTCTCCCTTTGAGAACAGATGTGTGTTAGCACGTGCCCAATCCAGCCTCTGCAAGGGTCTGTAATGCACTGAAACTGGTACAGCCACATTCTCACAGTTGTGTCTGCAAGAAGGAGTATTGGTGTGTAAGGTGCACAGATATTAATTCCTCTACTGCAGCCATAAGTTTTTAGGTTGATACAGGTCTCAAAACTTGTACCTGTTCAGAGGGCCAGTCCTGAAGATTCACTAGCAACTAGACTTTTAATATTCTTTTAAATAGTGTACACTATATTCTATTTTAATTTGTTTCAAAACAGTTCAGCCATACTTTATAATGTTTGATGGCACTCATCAGTAGTGTCTATATATCTGTCTAATAAAAGTTCAGTAAATTAGTGTAATCATTAAACAAACTAATTTTTGTTCTCCTTGTAGCTGATGACTGCCTGTTTCTGAAAAGGCTAGTGATGTCAGCTGGCATCTATTAGGTTTTAGTATGTCATGTTGTCTACAGGTTGTAATCTGTAGTTTATATCGTTGATTTATTATGTTGCATTAGAATGATCACTGCTGTTTTGTATTTGGAGAACAACAAAAGTGGTTTCCCTTAACTAAAAAGGCTAAATATACCTTCCTTAGACCTTCTGTTATAATACCTTCCTTTTCTAGAATTGACATGTTACTAGTTCAGGAAAGCTCTTTTCCTTTATTTCTTTGATGTTTGTCACCATCTTGATGTTTCCTGCTGTGATGCGCTGTAATTCCTGCCTTCCTATCTGTGTGTTTCCGTGGCTCCTATTCAAAGAATCTTGCAACATGACAAGAGAAATTGGCTTTTCCTCAAAATCTGTGAAAGTCGGAGGAAGATTTAACTAAGCTCTTGTTTTGATTGCATGAAGTAGCATTAAAATGGTGATACAAACACCAAATGTAATAAAAGAATATCCTTAAACTGTTTTAAACTATAAACTTTTGAACTATAGCTCTTCTGAAGTGTTCCTGTTCTCCATAATAAACTCTGTAGTGAATCTAAGTAAATGCTTTAGAAAGAATTGAATAGTTGAGTGCTTAGGTTGTAGTTTCACATCGTCTTCTCTGGACTTGGTTTGCAGCTGGCAGTGCAGTGGTCAATATTACTGCTAGCCTGGTGCAAGGGCTAGTGGTGGTCAGGAAGGATGCTCCTGTTGCCACCAGTGCTTTCTTACCTCTCGCCTTCGACGGATGCTGTGGTGAGAGCTAAACTATCAAGAAAAGAAAAAGGGTTGCTGCTGGATTAGCTTGCTGAAGTGGCTCCCTTCAGGCTGGGGGACACAGGAGCAGGTAATTGGAGCTGCACAGCCACTGTGGCAGCTGGCTTGGGGCGGGCTGGGCAGAAGTGTGAAACCACAGTCTTGTAGTGACCTCTTCTTCCTGTACACTGGCCTCTCCATTTTTAACTAATAAATGCTCTGATGGTATGGAGACTGTATAACCAGGTTAGGGTATTGCACCAAAACTGAGAGAATAGTAGTGAGAGCTCTAAACTCAAGTCTGCATCAAGTGCCAAGTCTGGAGCTTGGTGTAACTCAGCACTGTTTTTCCTGGATTGCAAGAACACACCAGGAGCAACTGCTCCATCCCTTGAGTGTGCTCCTATTTAAAGGTCACTGAACTGCCTATGGATTGAGGTGATTACAGTTCTCCCCCAGTGTAAGCATGACTTAAGGATGGATTACTCTTTTCAGAGGCTGCAGAATACTCAGCTTTGAGTAAGTTCAGGTGTCCCTGAAAAACTTAATATTAAGGCAGTGCTTGGTAAAGATTTTCCAAAATAGGATTTAATGTTAGGCTTTTCGATCAAGATTTATTCACTCAAAGTAATAGCTAGATTTTCAGGAGTATGGACTTCTAAGCAGAAGCAGTTACTTGTTTCACTCTTTTGAAACTTTTCACATTTGCCTGCTTAAACAAAACTTAGGCTTTTGAAACTCTTGGATGTCTTCTCAACTATGTGAGTCTATTTTTTGTAACAATTTTATTTAAAACAGGCTATCCTAGTAATAGCATTTTTAGTTGTGTTTGTGCTTCTTGTAGAACCAAATCCACAGCTTTTCTACTTTCATGCCTACAAAGAGAATAATTTAGTTATTTAACATAAACATCTTGTTTCAAAGAGTCCTATGATTGTTAAGAATACTAATAATTACCCACGAGAACAGGTTGTCTATGTTTTTTTTAGTAAATATCAATGTGGTGCTTTTTTACTTTTTTACTTTTCTTTTTCTTTTTTTTTGGATGTCAAGTTGAGTGTTACATAAACCTTAACAATTGCAGCGACAGATCTCGCTCACTCTGAAAAGTGAGTATACGGTTCGGTAGCATAAAACAGTAAATTGCCCTTACAGTTTATTGATCAAAATGTCATAGCTTTTAAAGAATTTGGAAGTGCAATCTTTTTTTTTTCCTCTCTTATGAGACATACTGCCTTTTACTGCACAAGATATTGTGTGATGTATTTTAAGTAGTAAATTTGGATCCTAAAGGCCTGTAACTGTTAACTGGAGTCTTCTGTGTGTTGTCTTTGTTTTAATCCAGTTAAAATGAATTCCTGCTTATAGAAAAAAAATAACAGAACGTAACTCTGAAAAGATTTCCCACTGTGCCTGTGAAGAGTTTAAAATCAAGTGCTGATGTTTAAGTTTACTCACTGTTTTGATGGTTTTTGCAAGAAATAAGCAATTCCTAATATTTTTCTCTCTTTTTACGTGGACAAAAGTATGGAAACCTCATTTCTGTCAGGCAAATATTCAGGAGCTCTTCCTGAAGAGTGCAACTGTCTTTGTGCACCTGTTTATAAATATAAGAAGGATTTTTCTCAAAATGCTCCATAGTGCATGAAGTTGGTAACCTCTGCTGACACCAAAGGCAAGTCGCTGCTGTGTTGTGTCTAAGGTAAAGTGAGCGATTTGGGTTAGTGATGGAAGATACGTCCTAAGACGTATGGTGCTGGCCATCACTGCATAGGGGAGGACATGTGGTTTGGCTTAACATAGCATTGCTCTTATTTCTGATCTTCTTTTGTACTTAAAATATCTCCCTATGTTCACATTTTATGGCTTACATTTTTGGTAAACGTCTTCTGTTCAGTATAATGCCTTTTTTTCTAAAATTTGATTTCCTGTCAGAGTAACTACTGATTATTTATTCTTTATGTCAGCACTGTCAGCAGACTAAAATAAGTTATTTAGTATATTTCCAGTTGCTTGTTTGGTTTATGTCAGGTATATGACCTAATAAAATGTACCTATTTGTGAATTATTTTATATAAATTTATTCCATTCAGTTGTATTTCTAATGTTCTCTTTTGATAGGAACTTCTACTACAACTTTGCCAATTACAGTGCTGTGTGTTAATAAATATAATAAATGTTTGCTACTTCCATTAATGAATGGTATGCTCTTCCATTGCTGTCATTTTTGGATATCTATTCTCTTTCAGATGCACTTGGGATTGTATTGCAGGTTGGAGGACACATATCGAATAAACTGGAATGCTGTAGAATGTGTTGGATAAGCAAATGGATTTTTAGTTAGATGCTTTTATTTTACATAACAAATGCTAAGCATACTTTCTGGGTTTTTTTTGTTACAAGGTGCATCTAAAAGATTTTCCAGTTAGACACTCCAATTTTTCTCCCCAAATGATTTTTTTTGCATTGTAATACATTACAGGCTGTTCTGTATTTATAAAAATTGATGCTATATTTGTTTGACATACAATTTACATTGGCAGACAGATAATGTACCAATAGCACTGTTTTATATTGGTACTAGTAGAAGTGTTTTCTACTAGCGTAGACCTTTTGTTCTAGTTATTTGAAGTATAGGGTTTTTGATATTGTTGTCAGGTTTGAAAGAAATGGTGTCACTTGTAATAGAGTCCTATTAAGTATATTCGTCTTTTTGGTAAGCCCTTATGTTAGAAGTTTAATCTTAAAAATCTTATTAGGAAGAATTTAATTCTTATTTAAAACTTGAGCTATGCTATGAAATAATAAATTGCACATGTGGTAGTATTTTCTTACAGCTTTATGGACTCTTTTTTTTTTTTTACAACTTATTTGTTTCTGCATATGATTAAAAAAAAACACCTTTCGAAATATCTGAATCTCAGATGAGAGCTGCTCTCTGTATATAATATGTATACATAAATACATGACGTAAAGAAATAGCTCATTTAAAAGCTATTATTCCCCCCCTCCTCCCCCCCCGTG
The DNA here is from genome assembly GCF_028389875.1 of Rhea pennata. Classification (NCBI taxonomy): domain Eukaryota; kingdom Metazoa; phylum Chordata; class Aves; order Rheiformes; family Rheidae; genus Rhea; species Rhea pennata. Next base: position 6,918,716 of record NC_084674.1, read on the forward strand.
GAAATATCGGTTCTGTTGGAAGTCTTCAGCAGAAACATAATACTTATTTTGCCCTTTTAATAAGAACTTGCTTTTCAAAGGCTAAATTTTTTAGCTTGAGCTTTTCTTTATTCCACTGTATGAAAACATAAATACTAGATTTTAATTTCTTTAATTTATTCTCACTGGAGTGATTTTAACTTTTTCTTGGTTAAAAAAATTGTAGCTAACATGCTAAGAAGAGGTAGAATGACAACTAAAAAAAATTAGAAAAGTGTATTTTAAACCTAGCACTGTTCTTTGGACTGCTCAGAGGTTTTCAGAAGTTAATGGTCAAGTTTAAAGTATATGTATAGTAATGAGAATGTGCAAGTTTAGTTGGAAGTATTTTAAAACTATTTTGGGTAGGAAAAAATTCTTTAAGATTAACAGGAAATATGCCACCAGTGGAAATAATAAGGCTCTAGATTTTCTAGTTCTGGCCTGTCATCCTATGAAGACAAACCTTAAGAGGTCGCATTGGGAGCTCAGGTTTCAGCAAAGCCCATTTACTATTTCCAGTCCTTTCCTGGTAGGCTGGAGTGACAGAATCTCTATAATAAGGCTTTTACTCCTTGCAATAAAAAAAAAAAAAAAAAAAGATAAAACACAGATATAGCTTAAACTGGTTAAGCATATTGCCTTTCAGCCAAACTGCGTGGAAAAGTCAGAGAGATGTATGGTGTTTTCCAGTACAGTTTTCTGACTAGTATGTGTGCAGAGGAAGTAATAGTATTCAAGAAGAGGAATAAGCTGGGAATAGAAGGAGGTTAGAGTCGATAATAAGCAGAAATTCTTAAAAAGTAGCTGCTGCCTTAGTTTCTCTTTTACGTGCTTTTTTCTTCCTCTCTACAGATTGAAGTTATTTTTCCTGAAGGTAATTTACATCCTCCTTCCTCAGTCTGCCTTTCTGAAAAGACAGGAGTGCAGTGGTGGGTGCAGCAGGGCTCTTCAGTGCTGCCGAGAGCAATTAAATCCTTGACGAGAGCAGAGCTGGAGAGTGGGAAAGTAAATAGGAGGGCTGGGAAGCGTGGGACGCTGGAGTTGTGTTCTGTGCCCCGCCGAAGTGCCCCGCTGATAAGCCTCAAGGGGAAGGGCTGGATTGTGTCTGTCCACAGAAGACTAGGCCTGGGAAATAACTTTCTTTTACAATTTTGTAAACTCCTTTCTAGGCTGTCTTAGGGCTGTGTGTGTTTGTGCAGTAGTCAGGGACCTGTAGGTATCTGTAGGCTGCATCGAAATTCACTGTGCCCGGGAAGCTATTTCAAGGCCACCTCAGCTTCTTGAGACTGCTTGCTACAAATGCATTTGAGAGGGTTGAGAACTTCGTCCGACAAGGATTTTTCCAAATTCTTGTACTTAATTGATTCTTTTTATTGCTGTCTCCCCTATGGCTTTGTTTCTGTCATGCTGGTGACTTTTCAGTCTTTCAGCCACATATTTATTATAACTGAAATGTCTTTGAATTGGGGATTAGTTCTTGGGATCATCTATTTACTCACATTTCTAACATCTTGTGGTCATTTTCTTATTTTTTGTTCTGTAAATCTAAAATGCATTTGCTTGTGACATTTTTTTCTCATTTTTTTCAAGATGATCTTAAAAGAGTAGTCTTTTTTATAGATTCAAGGCTTTTGCTTTATTTCATCTCTTTTGTCACTGCTATATTTTGCCTGTTCTTCTAGACATCTGGTGTGTATGCTTCAAGTGCTTTAAAGCAAGTTTTTCATATTCTTTGCTCTTCAGAGCTTTTAATACAAACTTTGTTCATTTCTTCAATGTATTATATTCCATCTACTGTGGTAGACTGTACTAATTCATTTTGTTGAGTTGTTTATTTACAACTAGGAGTTTCTATTTTGTGAAAAGCCACGACTGAAAGTTTTAAGTTGGCATTCACTTAAGGTAGCTTCTCTTAGAATCATATAATACAGAAGAGAGAAAAAAATGTATATACTTACCAGTTTTACATTTGTAGGCTTCTCTTTTCTGTACCAGCAGTTTTTGGCCAGATCTCTGCTTTGTCACCCTTAGGACTGTTTTGCCAGTTCTTTCAAATTAATTATTCTCTTTTTTTATTTTTAATCTGTGCTCCTCAAACCTGTCTCGTTCATAATTTGTACAGGAAATTTTCTCATGGTTTCTTAACACTACTTTTCTAATATTTAAATAAGAACAGACCTCTGTGCCTGTATGCATGTATGTACCTACACTGTATGTATATGTAATATAATTTCAACATCTCAGTAATGATTTGGAATATCTATGCAGAGCATTTGGAGTTTTATCTGTTTTACAACTGGAAAACGCGTACCAAAAGCTTTTGTAACACACAAGAGTATGGCTGGGAATAGAGCTTATTCCAGCTTCCTGTTTGAGCTGTTAGGCTTGCATTTGGTCATTAACTGAGCCAGACTGGAGCTGCCACCGGCATACGGGGCACCGGGTGGGCGTCCCTGGAGAAAGGACCTCTTCTCCTAAGAACAAACGGAGTTTCCGCTCCTCAGCGTGCCATCGTCTCCGCTCCGCGTCTCTCGCATCTTGGGAGCTGACGCCGGTGGCCGTCCTCAGCTGGTGCCTCTTCGCAGCCCATGTTGTATGAGAGTCTTCAAAAGATTTTTATCACTTAAATGTTGTTAGTTTGAAGTAACATTGCAGATGTCAGTCTGCAAGACTTTGTGCTGCATTGCAGATCCCGTAACAACTACTTAATCCCTACCCAAACAAAAATTTGGAAACAAGTCACGTTGAAAGAGATTTTTTTTTGTCAAGTAACAGCAACAGAAGTCTGGCCCAGAACGAGATTACTTGAATGTTTTCCATTTAGTTTATTTGGTTTGGATTAGCTTACTAACAAGTACATGCAAAATTGAGATTTATTCTAAATGATCAGTAAAAGTTAGGTTTTGAAGACTAATTCTTAAATTTTCGTTGCTATGTTCACTGTTTATTATCTGAATTAGTGAACTGTAGATATTTCTATACAAACCATTTGGTATTAAGTAAATGTGCACAAGAAAAGTACTTAGTAAGTTGTTTAACTCAGCTTTTTATTTAATACAGCAACTTTAACATTTTTTTTAATTATTTTTATTCAGAAGCAACTTGACATACGTCTCAAAAGGTCGTGTGGTTTCCCATAAATACAAAAGGTTGCCTAACACAAAAATTAAGAATCCTAATCTGTAATATTTATGAATATTTAACAGATGAGCGAAGAATGCTACCAAACTTAGTGTAGACCTATTCTTTGTTTCAGATCGGCATTTTATTGACTACCAACTAAGGAGAATTAACCTTTCTTTTGGAAAATAGAAACATGGAATTTGAGAACAATTGATTAATTAAATCAAGGTTTCTTACTTTCTGACTTAAATTAGAATTGATGATTTTGTTCATTTTGTTCTAAGTCAGTCAACTTTGACTGAAGGTCTGAACTTACCTTTCTGTACCTCAAAGTCAGATGTGTGAATTCTCTGTTGATCAAGAGAAATGGAAAAAGGAAAGTCTTTGCAGATGTTATTGTACTGTAGCTCCAGGCCCCAGCAGGCAGATGTATTTCTTGGATACAGCTTTTAACTGGAGCAGAATTGATTCCAAGCCAGCTAGTCTCATCAAGGTGTGCATTATTTTTTTCCTTTCTCCTCCTCTTCCTCTTCCATGGTGGTTGGCTTTAATCACTTTAGGGATGTTCTTTCATTTGCTGTTCCTTGCAGCTGGAAGGTGGGCCTTTGAAAATGGATTTTAATCTTACGGCTGTGATAACCTAGTTTAATAATGTGCTATTTTGCCTATACAGATTCAGACATGTGAAGTGACAATATGTGCTCACAGGTGGTGCTTCTCCGCAGTATGCATGTGCATGTGGATTAAATAAAATGTGTGAATTAAATGTTATGAAATACACATATATAAAAATATCAATTGTATATCAGTAATGATGTATTCAAAAGTCCTCATAATAATGTTATAATTATGAGAGAGTCTTTTGAGAAATGGTGAAAAAGAGAATGTTTATGAATGTCATAGGTAGAACTAGTATTTTCTCCGGTAGAAGCTGGTTTGTAGCTTGACAGAAACTGTGGGCCTGTTGAGTCAGCGTTTGGTTAAGTTCTCTGTCTCTATTTTCCATCTGAGGTTGGATTTGACCTTCAGGGTCCCTCCAGGCTCCTGGTGTTAATCCCTTTGTGGAAATGACCATGAAGTAATAGTTGTTAAGAGTCTAACAGGGGTCTTAAAATAATAAAATAAATTAAAATTCAGAAATTATGAGTATTGCTTTAAATTGTGACCCTGAATTTGAAGGCATTATGTAAACTTAATAATGTATTGTGTCTGAATAACTTTGAGAAATAGAAAACATACTGAGGAGCCTGTACAATAGAAATATTGCCTAAAATTAGAGATAGTATTGTCAGCATGCTCTTTGGGGTTTTATTTTTTAGCATACTTCATGAGGTTGCATTAAAAAGAATTTAAAATGTGTCATTCTGAGCTTGTAACTATTTATGTTCTGTGGGAGTTGCTTCATGCAGAAAACCTGGTGATGTGCAAAGATGGGGTTTGCATTTCTGTAATGCATCAATCTTTTGAGTTCTGTTTCAAAGCAAGTAGCAACAGATGATGGTTTGCTTTTGATATAATGCAATATTTAATATTGTGATAAAGGGTTTGTATTATTGAAAACCATTAACATGGAGGCTTTTTGTTTTCAGTATAAAGCTATATTAGGATACTATTTTTCCATGGTGTTAGTAATCAAAGTGTTAATATAATAAATCCTCTTTGTCTAATGTGTCTACGTGTATGGTACTAGCTTGCATATTGTACCTCATGAGAAATCAATGATTTATTTTGGGCTTCCTGCCATTAGAACAACAGTTCATCTCTACATACAAGAAGAATAACATTTTTTTGCTGGTGTAAATTGTAACTATACCATTGCCAGGAATCAGTGATACCTTTCAGAATAACTTTTCAGTTTCTCTATTTCTCTGAGTGACTATAATAATCTCTTTGAATTGTTAGTATGAGAACTGCCCAGCCTACAGAGATTACTAAAATATTATCTAACTTGTATCTGTAGATTTGTGCAAGCATGAGCTCTTTGTCAAAGAATTCTTATTATTATCAATAGTACTTTCAGAGGTCTGTGTTTGACATCTTCAGAAAAGTCAGTTTCTACTTGTGATCAAAAATTTCAAGATATTTATTTAAAATGCATAGAAATGTCTTTGCAGAGCTGGACCTAAAATATCTCTCTTGCAGGTTTTATTCTTTTAAAACCAGCATATGCATTATGGAAGTATGCATTGTAATAACAACAGGATGTCAGCTTAGCAGCTCCGTAGTTCTTGCTTCTGTTGGTAACAGTTTATCCTGTGCAGAGAATGTGCCCTTTCTTTAAAATCATTTCGTAATGGACTCCTGACTTCTACAGTGTCTATATGCGATATATTTACCTGCAAGACTAGTAAATGTTACCTTTTTTTAGTGTAAGATTTTCGTATCTTTGTATCCATGAAAAAAAACGTAGGCACTTGTGACATCCAAACTTGTATGTTGACGGCAGGAGATAAATTCTTCTCTAGCTGTAGTTGGACTTGCATGGCTGAAGTGATTGTGCTGGATTTTTCAACAAATATACCTAGAACTGCAACCAGCTAAGCACAGATAACAGTCCACCACAAATAGTACACATATTAGTATGTAGTCACAGAATCAGTAAGATTGGAAGGGACCTCTGGAGGTCATCTAGTCCAACCTCCCAAAGATTTCCTGGTGCTGGTTCTACTGAGGCTTGAACCCAGGACCTTCAGTGTGTAACGCAGATGTGATAACCACTATACTATCACTCTTTCTTAAAAATTGACACCAGTTCCATTTTAGTTGTTTTTCTTCTCAGTTACACAGCAATAAATGTATAATATCAATCTAAATGATTTTAAGAATTATGTAAAATCTACTGTTAAGAAGGAATATTTAGTGTGAAACAATGAATTTGTATTTAAAGTAAGACTACTAATAGACAACATAAAAACGTAAGTAGACTTTAGATTTCAAACCAAGTATATTTGCAAATCTGTGCTGATATTTAATACAACACGTCTTACCTAGCCAAGATCATCTAGTGAGCATTGTGTAGCTTAAGCTTTATAGATTTCAGAATACTTTGGGTACAAAAATGTTGAGAAAAGGCACTTGGCTAAATCAATGGATATTTTACCTCTTCTCTGAAATAGTGTTCTGTAACTGCTAGTTTGAGATAACGATAAGGATGAAGAGCTCAGCTGATTGTTTTATGAGCTGTTCTTAATGAGCATTGTGTTACTTTCCCTTCTCATTTTTGTAGGCTGTTCAATTAACCCCAAGACGATGGCTGAACCTGCAGGAGTACCAAAGTAAAAAACTAATGGCAGACCATGGGGTTACAGTTCAGAGATTCTTTGTGGCTGATTCTGCAAATGATGCCCTGGAGGCTGCTCAGAGACTAAGTAAGTTAACTGACGATGGGAGAAATCTGCTTCACTAGATAGCAGCCTGGAAAATAAATTCCTGTCTAATAAGTTGTACACAGTCTTCAAATTGATGCTTATTGTAAAGGTCTGATGTACTTTTGAGATCTCAAATATCTACTTCATTTCATATGTGAAGAACAGTTGATGATAGCAATATTTTTCAGAGCTTTATTTGTAAAATCTTTTGTGGGCAGTATGTAACATGAAGTCTTTTAATTAACATTACTTATGTCATTTTCAATAATTCAGAAATGAGAATAACATCATAAATGGTTGCTTTGAAGATTTTGTTGTTCTATACTTGATATAATTTAAGGAACTGTGAAATAAATGAACTTGCCTAAAAAGTTATTTTCAAACAACTTACTGAAAAAAAAAAGGGGGGGGGGTGGAGGATGGGGAGAGGAAGATGGTTGTGGTGTCTTCATCCTTGGAGATACTAAAAAAACAGCTGAATGCAGTCCTGGCTGCCTGTGGTAGCTGACCCTGCACTGAGCAGGGGGAATGGACTAGGTGATCTCCAAAGATCCCTTCTAACCTCAATTGTTCTATGATTCTGTAAAAAAAATAAAATACATGCGAGAAAATTATATGCACACTATATTTGTCCACATGGGAACAGAGAAAAGGTGAGTTATTTACCATCACAAAAAGATTTGATAATGGCTGGGAGAGAAGAGCATGCTTCTGGAACTCCATTTAGGTTCTCTGACAGCATGTTCCTTTTAGTCTAGTATCCTTAAAATTAGAATTTGTGACAGAAATGAATTTATGTAATACCTATTTTCCAAAAAGGAAATATGGTCAAATAAGTTTATCACTCAATTCCGACCATGGAGGGGAAAAAGTTATCTTTTTTTAAACTTATTAATAATAGTGTATTGCTTATTTTCCTCTTTTCATTTAGCCTTTGTTAAAATTAATATACCATATATCAAGAAGTCAGAGGACAGACACCATTGTTATCTAACTGTGTAATAACAGGAAGGGAGTTTTTTGTTTATGTCTCACATAATGCACAAACGATGTAGTTAAATGTGTTTGAATTTTATGCACTGGAAAATAAATTAACACAACTTACTCATATCAAAGATCTGATCAGACCTTGAGTAGCTGAATAGGATTAGCATAATGACTTGTTATATCTCTGTAACTTCACTAAGTTATGCTTTTCAGTAATCAAAACATTTTTATGTGAACCAGAATATTTAAAAATATATTTCAAACAAAAAAAATTGTTACTGTTATTGTCATTTTTCAGTGTAAACTGAAAAATGCTGGCACAAATCAAAGCTCATAAAATTAAAAGTCTGAATAAATGGCTGGTTTTGGAGGGTTTCTTCATACGTGGACATCTGACAAATTCAAGAAATACTAACTGAAGCTGTGACAAGTTTTTCACAAATCTTACAGTTCTTAAACCCCCCGATCATGATTGAACCCATAAAGGGATTGATCTATCCAGTAACCATAAGTATTTTAGATCCCTATAACTATTTGGAGAAATAAATTACTCCATAAATGTTGGTAGATTATTTGTTGTTCTATGATGCTAGATTTATTTTAAACAACCTCTGCAAAGCAAGCTTATGTGTTTTACAAATCACAGAAATATTGGTGTGTAACAAAACTATGTTGAAATTAAAAAAATTCAGAAGTAATATATGTATATATATTATATATATGTATAAAAAAAATCTTTGCTAATCAAATTTTTCCATGCAAGTCTTTCCCCCACTCCCTAAGCTGGACTGACCTATTAGCACTTCAAACCAAAAAAAAAAAAAAAAAAAAAAAAAAATCAGTCAGTGGTACCTTTCTTCACTGTATATTGCTGTATTCAAGCATGGTGCATTACTGGGCTTTAAGGAATTGTGCTTTACAGTATGAAGGCTGTCTCGTGTTGAAATGATTGATGCACTCCATTGATACACTTAATAATTAACAACATCCTTGTAATCATTCTGATGTGCTGTCATTGTATTCCTAGCACGCACTTTGAGAACTCAGCATCAAGAACACATGGTAATGTGATTGTTGTTCCAGGATTTTTTCCAGATTTATCTTTTCTATGATCCTTCAGACTGATGGTATTGATGTCACTCAGGTTTGTCTACAGAATACAGTATGTCTTCTGAACAGGAGCGGGCCAAACTGTGAAGTAAAAAGCTATGAGCAAAACAAAAAGGAGGCACAATATATTCCAAAATAAAATAACTGAAAAAGGTGGCTCTGGGATGTTCTTGATAAGCAAGTGTTCCTCAGTAAGAGGTGGTAAAGGCCAGGCCAGTGACCCCTTCCCAGCTGTGTTCAAAAATTGGGTATTTTAGGTGTTTTATGCCACATTGCAGCTGTTCTTAAGTTTCACTTCTGCAAATGAACAAACCAAAAAAACATTGGCAAGTATGCTAAGATGAAAATAGGAGACAGTTACCACAACTTGAAATTGAGATAGGTTCAGCATTTCTGTTGTGACAGGAGGTTCTTTCTGTAAATGTATCATCATGAATACAGGAGAAGCATTATTTACTTAGGCAATTTTACAGGATTGTCTTTAGCATGGATCTGTGTATATGATAAAGTGGGACAGATAAAGGGATATTGAAATATGCCTGAATATTGAAATCTTTGCAAAGCATTCACACAGATCGTGCAATTTTGTACAGTTTACCAAGTACTACATGCTTAAGAGTCCTGTGTCATGCTGCAGTGTTTGTAGTCACCAGTATTGCTAATGCTGGATTTCCTGTTCATATAATGAAAAGAGGTGACATTAGACCATTCTTCCTGCTGGGTCTTCAGTTGACAGGAAGGTGTTAATGCATGTCATTTTGAAAAGGTTCACTTTTGTCCAGTATTTGTTATACTTCACTTATTTCCTCTATTACTCTGTATATTTTTATTAGTAGGTGAGCTGAATACACTGGATATTAATTTTTGCAGAAAGATTTTTCAAAATCTGTAAACAGTACAAAAGGCAGTCTAGAAGGAACTGTAAACCAAGTTAAAGGATTGGGTTTTTTTTCCTTAAGATGAGAGTGGCAGATGCTAAGAAAATTAAAATGACATCACAAGTATTGACTTCAAAAGAGATTGTGCACAGTAAGGAATACAGAATTAAGCCCCAAGGAATTCATAGTTTTTTACATGCTAAGCAATTTGCAGATATAGCTCTTGTAGAGAAGGCAATATTTATGGAATACCAAGAAATTGAGTTACAGATGCTTTCTTGTTTCGTGTTAAAATTCCTAAGTTTTCAAAAGCAAAAGAAAAGGATATTGTGCTATTTCACCACAACACTGTGGTATTGCTTGATCTGTCTTCTAAGGAAACACACCATGTTAAAAAGCTCTTGCAGTTGTGGTTCCACTATTTAACAATAGTAAAGAGAAATATTTGGGAGCTAAGCATTTGTCTGAAATGAAAGACAATCTCGTTGTTCCTATATTAACATACAGGTCTTCCGATCTGATTCTCACTTGATGCAGTAGTACGTCTGGTGCTGACATATTCAGAGAAGACACTATTTTTATTTCTTTTTCACATACTGTAGTACCGATATAGCAAAAAATCACTGTGTATGCATATATATACCTCCACTATTAAATGTGCACATTTTCATTGGTCATACCGGGTACATGCACCGTGCATCACTTCAGAGTCCATCATTTTCTGTAGCCTTCCCTACCTGATGCCGTTAAGTCTGCTTTATTCATGTATTATTCTTTGTTTTGTCAGAAGTTAAGGGAACCAGCATTTTAAACCCTACTGAGCAGGTGAACAAAGCTAAGAGGAATTATAGTTATGCTGGAGGGTATTACTGTGCCCTGTCAATTGGCTCTTTGAATGAGTAGAGTACTAGCAGTGGTTGAAAATGCTGAACATCCTAAATGGATGCCAGGAGCTTCGCATGTGCTTCTTTTTCTACTTTTTAACAAAAGCAATAGAGTGCTGCCCATTGCCACGGAGAGTGTTTCATTACATTTAGGAATCAGTCAGGTACAGTGTTCACACTCTATCACAAAGAAATGCAATTGAATTGCTTACAAGGCCTTTATTCAATCTTCTTTAAAAAATGTATAAGAAGATACAGTCTCTGCATATTCTATTTCTATTGCCTTATGCATGACAGAACTCATAAAATTCTGTTTTAGACTACAGGCATGCTTTACATATCGCTCTGAAAAAAGTTAACATGTATTTTATAGAGAACAGAAGCGGTTTACTGTAGCCTCTTTCTTTGAGGACTTTTACTTGTCACCTGTTACTCATCTGTTTTTAGATTCATTCTCAAGTGATCACTGGTCTCCTTCCTACCTCTCAGAATGCTATGGGTTTTTGCCCTGACTGTGTTTACTATTGGATGGAAGACAGCATTTGGAGGTGTTGTTTTAGATCTCTTATCTCAAAATTAATCTCTCTGATAGAAATTAGAAAAACCATTTGAAAGACGTGTGTGTTTAGAAGATATCAAGAATTGGTCTTTAGCTTGGTCGTGCCCCTTTTTTGTATAGATTATGACGAAATTGATAGAAAAGTGTTGTCTGCATTTAATCTAAACTTTCATGTTAGGAAAAATGAAAAAGAGCCTTGAATTTGACATTTCTGAGGGATCAGAAAAGTGAAAGCAGGTTCTCTTTTGTTATGTGAGGAAGTGCTTTCCTATGAGTATCCTATGAAGACCAGCCTTTTGTTGTTATCTCTAAGTAACGTATTCTATTTACTGTTGAATCTTTGACCTTATTAGTTGTCTAGCTGATCTTTCTCCCTGTCATCATGTGTTTTGCTTACATGATTTAATTTCCTTTCTTTTTTCTTCTCTGTCAGGGTAGGTAGAAGGCAAATTGCCTCCTTCTGTATATCTGTAATTTCCATCTTACCTTCCTCTGTAGAGTTCACTGCATAGTAATAATTTTTAAGCCTACCCTGTTGCACAGCTAGTTATTTTTAAACACTGCTTGGATTATGCTTCTCTGCGTATGTTGAAAAATTACATATCTCTAAAATAACGTTCCATGGAGCTGTGTGCAGCAAACTCACTGCCCTCCTCAGCTCTTTAATTCTCTGATAGCCTTTAATAAAATTCTTCACACTTAAAATATGTCTTGCTAAAACTATCCTTCTAGGCAAAATAGCTCTTTAAGTTACTGACTAAATGATTCTATTCTCAAATGAGTAAATATTTAGAAAGCAACCTTTTACATTTATTAGAAAAGTAGTGGTAGGTGAATATTGTTTGAATTGTGTTCAAAATTATTGATCATGAATGTATATGTATTGCATTTAGCAGATTTCCTGTTAATACAAGTATAACAATGAAGTTTCATCCATTTTATACCCATATGGCTATGCAACCAGTAACTCAATTTGCCATTTAATCTGGGGGCCCCATTCACTGCAGTTATGGAGTGGCCCTTTAACCAAGTCCCTGTGGAGACTTCAGTCCTCCTTGAAGAGGAATCAAATCTTTAAACCATCAGAAACTGAAGTTTTTGGAAAGCAGGTGGATTTAATGCTTAATCAGCTTGCTCATTAGCCAGCCCTCAGCAGTAACAGTTTATGTCGGTGTCCTATCACAGATTAAACTATCGAATGAAACCTGTTCCTTCTTCCGAAGGACTTCAGGTAGTCTGCAGTCCTGAGGCAGCTTCATAGCTGCTCTTTCTACTGGTATGCTTTGCTGTCTGATGCTTCTGGAAGCTGATGTTGGCATTAATAAGCAAATGCTTCAGGAAAGGGAGAATTTGAATGGGTAAATGTGACACTACGTGTCTGTCTTTGCTCAGTGACCACCTTGTCTCCTTTCCTGTTGCTCTTTATGAAATGCATCATGCTGTGCCCAGGCTCCAGTGCCACTGAGTGAACCTGGCTCTGTGTATTAGGGGCTCTGCGCCCTGGAGTTCAGTGAAATATATTGATGTTACGCAGTCCACAGGCTTTAAAAAGTAATAATTTAAAAAACAGCCTTCCTTTGAAGACTAAATCCCATTTTGGATATAGAACATTTCAGTTGTAGTGATTCAGTGCTTCTGCCCGCATTTCTCGTGTAGATCGTTTATGCTCAAAATGCTGTGAAATTCTAAAAAAAACCCCACAGTATCTAGAACTTTCCATTCGGTCTTAGGCTATCTCCGTGTCTGATGACACGAAAACTTTTGTTATCGCCCATTAATCTGTAGTGACTTGTGTGTTCACACAGAACTGGTGCCTTTCTCTCGTTTTAAATCCTCATGTTAGTGCTGTGGAGTAATTGCTCCTGTCTTTCTGTGAGATACAGTTGGTTTTGATTTTCTTCTGAATGTTGCTACTGTTTCTGGACCAGATGGAGATTTGTGTTTCTCTTCTGTTTAATGTGTTACTGTCCACAAACGTCCCTAAATATCTGCCAGCTTGTCTCTCAGTATTCCCTATACATTTTCAAGTCACGTGCATTCCTGTATTCCCCTTTAACATCTCGTCCAGTAGGCCTGTGTTTGCGCCAGGAGTTTGGACTTTGCCTTGTCTGTGCTGTGAAATCCAAGACTGGAGGGAATCTGCATTTTCACATGACTCCTCACCAATAGCAAATATTTGTTATTACTCTCTTGCTCTCAGTCTTCACAGGCACCTCTTAAATGCAGTTTAAGTATTTTGTCATCTCTTTCAAAGCTCCACAAAACTTGCCGCTGTCTGTAGTTTTAATCTCATTGCATTTTGTCCCTTTTCCAATTTCCTGTTCTTTGTCAGAGTCCTTTCCTCACTGTATCCATTTTCTGTCTCTTGTCTCTTCCTAATGACATCTTCCACTTTGTGCCTTGTGGCTGAGAAAAGCTTCTTCCTTTTCTGGTACTAAAGTCTGTTATTTCTTATTCTGCTTGCAACTAATTACTGCAGGAATTTTATACTGCTAAAACCCACTATATATATGCATGTGCACGCACTCTTACACTTTTTTCTCCCTCAAGTGCTTTGTGTAGGCTATCAGTTACTTGATCGAGAAACATTAATTTCCAATTGCTGTGTTTGCATCAGAAAATGAATAATGATTGTTAACCATTCTAATAACCTTTTCTCTGCCGTGTCCCCTTTGCAACAATTTATTTTGTAGAAATTTTTTCCAGTCAGAATTTTTTGTGCTTACAGTGTTAAAAATCTCACTCTTGTCTGCAAATGGTGAAAAAAAAACAGAGTTATAAAAGTAATACCCTGTATATTATTGTTATTTACTTAAAAGTAATTTTTTGAGGGAGATTTAATAATCAATATGTCAGTGATTCAGTTTGTTTATGCTGTCTGCTGAATGAAAAAAATCAGTCATGGAGACTCAGAGGAGTTAGGAAAGGTGTTTAAAGGTTGCATTCACTGAAACCTACTTTACTAAGGATTTTGTTTGAAAGTCATGGGGAATTTACTGTCATATAGCTATCACAGTCACAGTGCAAAGCTGGAGTGCAGTGATTATTCTATAGTATTCTTGTGGATAGTAGTCTTCATTTGCTCTAAGATTGCTTTTAGATGCTTTAGCTTAATCTGTTTTGGAAGCCAAACCACACAAAGGCACATTTTATGTAGAGTTCGAGTTTCCATTTGAGGATTTAATACACACTGGCTCGCTTGCACTGTTCTGTAGCAGGACCTTGCTTCTTGGACATGAGTCCTAAAATACTTATTTCTCCTCTTCCTTTGGCTTTTTCTTTTTTTTTTTTTTTTTTTTTTTGTTAATCTTGTAGTTCTTGCTTATTCCCCCTTTCTCCTTCTCTCTGCCTTCCTGTGTTTTATTATAAAACTTTATTTCACAGAAGCAGATATTGCTGAGAAGTGGCAAAATTTTAAGCAAAGCAGTATTTAATCAATGTAGTATCTTTGAACGCGCATGGCGTCTCTCATATAGCTTTATTATGTGCCTGATTCCTCCTCTTCAAGTAAGTAATGTTTTTCCACATAAGCCCTTGGCATATGTGAAGAATGGGTGGCTGATCTAACTGTATGTGCATATGTGGTAATGGCCACATGTGTCATGCCCCACGTGCCAGAGAACCTGAAAAAAAAAATATGCAGCTTGCGTAACTATGATTTTGAGGTTTTAGCTTTTCAGAAAGAAATACAAGATTTTTTTCAAGACTTATTGCTAGATATTGCTCTGTTTCAAATCAAAGGTTTTAGTTTTCAAGTTATGTTACGATTTTTTACTTTTTTAATATTTTATATATGAAAATTCTTCAAAGGGACCTATGTCTCTTGAGAACTTACAGAAATAGTTTTATAAACATAGTTAAGAAAAACAAATCTGTTTTGTTTTTCTCATATGTTCCTTTTGTTAGAAAATTACATGCTGAGTGTGAGTCAGTAAATGTAAGCTACAGACTGCTAACAATAGTTGGGTATTTTATAACCATTCTTTGTCACCAAATGTCTTCATATTTAACAGATTTATAGTAATATGAGTAATGGCTGGGGGGCTAACAAATCAAAATCTCATTTCAGATGTTTGACACTAATGTTGTGCTGACTTACTGTTCTCTGTGTTGGATTTCTGATCAAATTACCAAAATAGCTACTTAGAAGTAACAACACAAAGGAAGAAATACTCTAGAAATGAGGTTCTGAATTTTATACCTAATGTGTCATACAGAGAGAGGTCATTTACAAGTTTTAGTTGTGTTAAATATATTAGTGAAAATTTTGTTTATAAAAGAAGGATGTGGCAAAAGCCATTGCTCTTGGTATAGGAATTTTAAAAGGTATTAAAAATGCAGCATGTCACAAGAAGGGTATAAGGTGACTGTTTGCATTTATTCCAGACTTGTCATGCCGTATTTTACTTTTTTTAAGATAGTTTTGCAGCTGCAGAACAATAACCAGATGCGTAATTGAGAAGCAGCTGCATGAAATTTTCATTTTTTTTTTAATGCATGAAATAAGAACCAGTAGGCACGCTTTATGTATAAGATAGGGAAAACTAAATAACGTTGTTTTCTCTACAGTCCTAGCAGCTGTGTAAGGAAAAGAAATACACCTTCTACAATGTCTAAATGCTCATCTGCTTTAAAATATTTGGAGGCTGCTCATTGAAATAAAAAAACAATCTTTTTCCCTTTGTTACTCTGGCTTGCTTTGGAAAGTATGTGATAAAGCATTTGTTTTGTTTTTAATTTGTAAAGTCCTGTAGTATAAAATCCATCTGTGATATCAAGTAATAATTTTTCAAATCAACTGTTTTTGTAGGCGCTCCTTTTATCAGAATACCCCTTTTGGGAACATCCATTCCTGACGAAAGATAAATGAGCTGGGCTGGTTTTGTTTTTAAAGTTCTGCCACTGCCGACTGCACTGGTTTCAAGGTAGAACTGAATCAAAATTTTTCAACAGCTGTGAACTACAGCACTGCAGAAAGAAATGCCAGCTATTTTTGGCAATCATGTAATTGTCACTTTTATTTTAACAACTGTATAGACAAGATATATGACTTTAGGACAACAACCATTATTTTATAACTTTTGCTCTCTGAGGTGTCCTTTTTCTCCTTCTCTTTATTTCCTGTGAAGTTTTTATTATTATTATTATTATTATTATTTATTTTAATATGGAATTCCAAGTTCAGACAAATATTTTTTAGTAGCACGATCATAGTTGAAGGTTGTTTTGATCATATTGCTCAGTATCAGTAAAGTTGGTCTTCCTTTAATACAAACAAAACTATCCCCTTTAGACTCCTAGGCAGAGTCATCAGTTGCTCTAGTTCTTGCTTATGGCCTGATTTTCTGAAGTAACTTTCCATGCAAAAATGGACTTGCCTTTGTGTAAAATAGGCAGTTAGGGAGATTTTGGGCAATCCCAGCCCATTCACAATTGCTTAAAATGGAATGGACTTCAGAGAGGAATGAACCTTACATCAAGTGCTGCAACTCATTTTTCGTAACAAATACTGCAAGTACTAACTTGTATTAGAATGAGTTAAAGCTGTAATGGAAAAGATCTGATTCTTAGCTGGTAGTCTGTAGTTTCTCCATTTTGGGCCTCATTATTGCAGTTATATTGATGTTACAGTCTTTGAGATGACTCTGATCAGAAGAATCAGTCCGTTACATGGTATAAGCTCTCCGTAGGAGATAGGTATGAATTTTGCAATAGTGTTCTTTGGTCAAAAACTTGAAATCAGATGACGAAGCTCCAAAGTAGATGGTCTGCGTTATTAAATCTTGCACCTTCTAGTTGGTCAGTCTGTCAATATATAATCCCCTGCATACCAATGTTAAAAATGTCATTGACACTTACATTTGCAAAATGTATTGTGTGTGTTTATATTCTAATTCTTTCTCTTTTTTTTTTGAATAGAAGTACTAGTGGTAAAATCATGTTGAGCTGAATTAATAGGTGACCCAAGAACAGTGTAATGACTCTCTAGTGGCAAAGGTAGTTTGTGTTCTCTCCACTTTTGTAGTATCTGTTAGGTTCTTGCTAGCAGATCCCTTCTAGATGATCCATAGTTTCTTGGAAGAAAAATAATGTATTTTTCTCTCCGTACTGTGGACCTTTTAATGCTTAGAAGTGATACTATTGGAGGTGCAGTTTTGTCTGTGAAGGAGGCAGTACAACATCAGCTCTGATTATCCTCGCATCACTGGTAGGTGTATGGGGAGAGCTGTTTTGTAGTCAGGTGATTGGTGCTATAGAGAACAGAAGGAACGGGGCTAGACTTGGAGAGAGTTAAACTGGGAAATTTTACAAACAGCCATTTGCATAGTGGTATGTTCCTTCAAATTAATAGTTAAACTTACGCTGAAGAAACAGCCCTTATTCATTTTTTTTTCCTGAATTCTGAATTTTTGGCTCATCTTTACTATTTCTTTTGTTGACTGTTTAAGGTGACAGCTCTGGTGATGGTCCAACTTTTGACTGTATTATAGTTTCTGTGATCCATATAGTGGGATACAAAGTATGGCATAAAGATAGTGTTGTAGATACAATTCAGAGGAGCAAGTTGCTTTTTTTTTTCTTTTTTTTTTTCTTTTTTCCATCTGTCAATTGTTTCTGTTAATATTGTTATACTTCTTGTCTTCACAGAATAGCTAGTGTTTCAGGGTGGGCTGTGACTGATGTATAAGGCTATTTACCTGTTCATTAGCTTTAAAAGCCCATGGTTTTGAACCAAGGCAGAAGTCATCTCCCTCACTTCTAATCTTTCAACTTTAGAAAGCTTGGAGACCTCACAGGATACAGCCTCAGCATCACCATTCCCTTCCCCTCTGTTCCCCTAAACTCCTCCAGTCTGTGAAGTAATCTTAACTGGTATTTTGCAAAGGTTAGTATGACTTGTAAGAGCTTGTTTTATCTTTAAAGATAGGAGCAATTTACAAGCTGATAATCTGAAAAAATCAGCAATTGAGAAGTGTGATCATAAGAGGCTGTGATTTTTTTTTTCCAGATAATCTCTACCTCAGATAGTAGAATAGTTTTTAAAGCTGAGGATGTTCTGACATTTTGTTAATCTGCTACTTCATATTTGAGAAAGTGCTGTGAATTTATAATATGTTTATCTATATTACTTCAAATATTTGCAGTTTTAAGAAAAGTAAAACATTTCAACACACTTATGAATGTGAAATGTGTCTTTGTAACCCTGCTGGATTCAACTGGGAGATACTATCTAACTGCCTATATCACAATATATCTTAAATGAGGCTTTAACCCTCAAGATAGTCATTGTGAAAAGCATTTAGTGAAAACGTTCAGATTAGTTCCAGAAGTTATATATGCTTTTATATAAGTGTTTTTTGTGATGTTATTAAAGACTTGAAGTTTACCGTATTACGTGTATTTGGTCTGCTGTACCCTGTCCTACAGTTAAAGTCAGCTGTTGGTTCTTGCGTTGATGTAGAAGGTGACATTTGTCCTGCACCTCCCTCGGGTTTCGTTGAACTGCTCACGTGAATAAGACAAATAAGGTCAAACTTTAGGCTATAAATCGTAAATATATTTATTGTTCTGAATGATTAAGAACAGTCCCAGGATTTTAGACAGAGGACAGAAAGGCAGCCATGAAAAGTTTACAGTATAAATAATAACATAAATAGGTATAATGGAGAAGAAAAAGAGGAGCAGGAGAGATGGTAGACAGAAAGGAGGAAATGTCACTGCAGCATAGCTATGATTTACATGCAAAGTTATTTTCCTCGGGAGGGGGGAGAATATTTTAATTTTTGACTTAAAAAAAATCCCCAAATCCTTACTTTGAGATATTGCCCTGGTGCTGCTGGTGTTTCGTGTGCCTCTGTGCCTGTTCTGCCCTGCCGGCCAGACTTGCAGGCCTGATGCTTGTGCTGCCTTGAGAGCCGTCCTGCTGCGCAGTGGAGCGCTGGGCTGGAGCCAGCTCCCGCAGAGAGGTTGCACCCCTCGGGCATAGTATTGCTTGCTGCAGGAACATGCCAAGTTCAAAGTAATTTGGTTTGATTTGAGAAAGGTGTTGGATGTTTCAGCAGCTGAGATTTTTAGTAGGGAAAAAACTCCAAGCTTTTGTGTGGTGGAAATAGCATGTCAGTTTTGACTAATTCCTCTAGTTACTCATAACATAGGAATGAGCTGTGTACACTATTTTGTTTTACACTGTTTTAAAGTATGTTTTGATTTTAGGGAGAGAAGATACCTTTAATCACTTAGTCTGATTCCAAATCCATTGAAGTGACTGGGAAGCTTCACCTGGTGGCCTTCACTGGGCTTCCTTCCACTCCCTGCCAAATCTTACTCCTTCATACTCTGTTTTTTTTTTTATTAATATCTTTCTTAATCTCATTATGTACCAGGTATGTGAGTATTGTGCTGTGCTGGAGATTAATATCATAATAATCCTGATACTGTGTCTGCATGTCTAACATCCCCTGTTGTTCTTGTTGCCACAGATAAAAATTTTATACAGATTTTTATTTTAATTCATTAAAGATGCAGTGTGGTTGATTTTTTTTTTTTTTCCTCCCTCCTTCTTTTGGTTAGTGGCCTTCACAACTTACCCTTGGTATAGTGCAGCTTTTGTTCGTGTATGTTGGGATAATAGGAGAACAAGAGAGACTTGAGCCTGACTTCTACAAATTTAATTATCCTAGGAAAAAATGTTCTTTCTTATAAAAATCTTTTTACCTATTATTACAGATTTATGTCTCATGCCTTAAAGTAAGCTGTCCTTTAAATATGTTAATTAAAGGTTGTTATAATTAACTTGCATAATTTTATCATGAGTGACATTCTTATTTGAAGTCCATAATAAAGATATCTATATATCTACTGCAAATTAAATATTTTATTCATTTCATTCATCCATAAGAAGCTAAGTTAGATGATTAAAGATGCTTTCTTGCTGACTGAAAGGATATTTTACAATTCTGAGATAAAAACATCTTCAGGTATTTTCATACTTTGTGTTGTCTGTTTCCAAAATGAGACTCCTGCTTCATTTGAGTTCTGAGTTTGTACAGTTTTGTATCTGTTTTAACAAATTGAATTTTAGGGATTCTGATTTATGATTTTTTTTAGACTGAGTTTCTGGCATTTAGTATCCTGTGAATAGTGGTATGTGTACGCTTTCCTGCAAAGCATCCTTTAGAAAATTCTAGGCTAATGAAGAAAGAAAAGTAAAATAATCGACTTCAAATACTGGAAAGAGATTTTTAAGGGCTAGATTCAAAGGTAATTTAACAGGAGTTATATATCACCAAGTTGACAATATGATGAGATATCTGACAGTTTTACAGAAAGGGCTGTAATTACTGCAGTTATCAGCAGGTAGGATAATGTTTTAGCTATGTAGATCCCTCTTCTTTTGCATCTCTTTGGGTAAATTATATTGCAGGAGGCACTCTGGGAGCCAAGTGTGGCCATTATTTACACGTATGTAATTTATACTCCCTCAAATACAAATTCTAAACTTGATTCAAGAAGGTTAAGGTGGAAGAGCATGAGCAAAACATCATGCAAAAACTTTACTTTTTAAAGAAAAGTGGGTCTACTCTATACCTGACACTTCAATAAAATCTGAAACTGTTTTCTGCACTGTAGAGAAAAGTAATAATACCCTGTAGCCTTCTTTCCAGCAGTTACCTCTTCAAATTTATAAACCAGGCAGACACAATTAAGTGACTGTACACACGAGTTGAGAAGTGCGTTTTTCCAGTGTGGTAAAGCAACTTGCTGATCTTAAGTTAATAAAATATTAACTGGGTTATTAGTTAATTTTATTAATTTCATTGATCCATAAGAAGCTAAGTTAGATGATTGAAGATGCTTTCTTGAGATGTTAGAGAATGCCTCTGTTTTTGAGGATTCATAGCAGCTGCCGTTGGGGTGATGCTTAGGTCGTGTATTTGTCACTTAAACAGCAGAGTAGCTGAAGTTAGAAACTGTTAACTGGATTGTGGTCAGAAAGCTGCTGTACAGATACGATCATCTGTAATTGACAGGTTTGAGACAGATTTGATTCAGAATCCATCTGAAGCAGAGAAGTAGCTGAACTGCCGTGTGCGTGGAGAGTATAAACAGTTGAGATCTATTTGATCACTTGGTACGTCAGGTCCTCTGTAGGTTCAGTGCAGGTTCAAAACACTTAAATCAACTGCACGTTCTCTTTCTTTATTCATAAAGATGCTACTTGTTCCAATTTTAATTTTTTATCTAGAAAATTTTTCTTAATGTGTAATTAATTGAGAATGCTGTGAATTCCAAGATTTGACATGAATTGCTCACTCATTGTGATGTGTAGACTGCAGTTTCATTAAAAACATAAAATACAGCTTCTGAGCATAGTACCTACCTGCACCTCATCTTGAAATTAAACGTTAATGAAACTGAACTTTGCTGATTTCAGCATCATAATGAGATGCATCTTTATCTGTAAATGCTGACTGCCAAGCCAAAAGCTAACATCTCTGTATTTCTTTTGCATTCATTATTGTAGGTTGAATCAATGCTATGAAACCCAAAAAATATGAAGACTAACTGAAAATGCGAAGTATAACAGTAACAAATGTAATTGTATCTTTGCCATTCAGGTAATGTTTGGAGCTTGAGCTATAAATGCTAAGCAGTTAGACTGATGAACAGGACATCTGTGTTCGCTCATAGGATTGGAAAAGCTCTACACAGGACAGGATATTGTATGAGGAGAGTGTATAGGCTTATAAATAACCTGTTTAGCACTACTAATATTTGAGACTTGTACATTTGCCTAGTTTATGTAAGTATATATAGCACTCATCTATTTTAACTGATTAAAAAGTGCTTTTTAGATACCAGAATGTGACTGCATTATGCATTCTCCTATTTGCAATATATAGGAAAGTAATCATGTATCTTAAAGAGAGTCGTGGTTTATATTTTTTAGATTTAAAAAAATTGGACTGTTTGGTCACAATTATGGAGAATTTGATATGCTCTTCACTGAAATGTTCTGAATAAAAACCTGTGTGACAAATCAAGTGCTGAGTTGATTCAAATGAAATGCTGAGTTGATTCAAATGAAATGGTTGGGAAAGGCTGTCGGGAGCCTTTCCAAGTCCATGGAAAGGGTGAAAGTAAACAGTGTCTCTGGTATTGTCAAGGGAGATGGATAGTTGCACACTGGAAACGGGCAGGAGGCTCACTTTGGGCTTCTGGTAGGCAGTGTAAGAAATGTGAAGCTCTTGCCTTCAGCAGCACCGAGGATTGGTCTGTTAACCCAGTGACTTAGTGTCCTGTGTGTCCTCGGCTTTGCTGGGAGGTTCAAGAGCAGCTCAGCAATTTGGAGACTAAACTCTCTTCAAGGATTTAATATGAATATATGCAGATAACTAATGCTAGTAAGACCTGGAGATGTTAAGGAACCTGCTTTGTTTCTCTCCTAAACCATCCCTTTACTCTGAAATGCAAGTTGTAACCACAATAGAAGAAAATATTTATTAAATTCGTCAGTGTAAACATCATATTGCTCCTGGCAAAGGACTCCCCGTACTGATGGCTCACTCTAACACCCCCACATCAGAATGAAACTACCAGCCTTCGAACAGTTGAAAGGGTCCTAAGAGAAGTGGTGAGCATAACACCAAGAAAAGAGAGAGAAGTAGTATGTGTATAATATTTTAACTATATTATTGTTATTACTGAAACTTTTTCTTTGTATAAGTATTCTTTCTCTTTCTGTAAAAATTAAACTATATATCTGTATATATTAAATGTTAAAGTAATGATAATTTTGAATTATGCTGCTAAGATTTCAGTTAGACTAGCAATAAATTCTTTGCCTTATATATTTATAAGCTGCATTTTCTCTTTGCCCATGAACTGCATTTTGAGTAAAGCATTACTAGTAACCAAGGTTTGTGCAGACACCTAGAAGATAAGACTGCTGCTTCCCTGAAGCTTGTTTTCTGTGACTCTGGAAGGTTTGTGAGGGTTGTGGTGTGTGTACTTTTCTGCAGGAGGCCCATATTTGAGATTTTCATCCCCTTTTTTTGCACCTTTTTTTTGTTTGTTTGTTTTGAAACAGCAGTCAGTACATTGAGAGCGTTCCCCACTAGAAAATATTTTTTTCACAAGAAGAAGACAGTTTCTTTTGTATGTAAATAAAGAAATAGGTTTATGTGGAGGAATGAAGGATCTTAAATAATACATTGTCCTTTTTCTACTTCAGTTCAACTGGGAAAATCAATTTTTGGTTTTTCAACTGCAAAGAAAGATCAAAAGGAAAAACTGACAATCTAAACAAAGGGCAAGGTGATACGGGCTGCTTGCACTCCTGTTCCCCGGTGAGCTTCATGCAGGCACTCTTCCAAGCAGAATACATTTGCAGAAGAATCAAGGGTGTTTTTTTTTTTTTTTTTGCTCTGAATCAATGATGTCAGGAGTAAAAGTGACCTGAATGTAAAGTTGAAAAGTACTACTTTAGATTAATCTTGTGAACTTCTTGGGTGCTAATATAGGCAGCAGTTCTTAGATGTATCAGACTATCAGCAGAATACTTATGTTTTAAAAAATTGCCATTGATTTTACTTTTCTAGAACTGGCCAGAGTTATCAGTTTCTTGAGCATGTTACATAATACAGGAAGAAAAATGTGCAATACTATATAGAGTTAAGAGTACTGCTCAAATGCTGAATCTTCATATGAAAAATAATTTCAGTCACTGCTAAGGGAAACTTTATGGAGATTGGCTTTTTTGCTTTGTAATGAATCATATTTTTGCTTTTAATAAATTATTATTTTTATAGGCACATATTTATAAGAAGTGTAAATGTCTTTAAAAAAAAAACAAAAAAAACAAAAAACAAAAAACAAGCCCCCAAACCAACAACCCACAAAACAAAACAACCTACCCCCAAAATGGAAAAACAGCTTTTAAGACCTTTTATCAATTGTATTCATTTTCTTCTGCATAAATGTGTTTAAAAACATGTGTTTAAAGGTGGGGGGGGGAGAGAGGGGTGGATTTGCTAAACTGTTTTTACTCAGCATAGGAATGTTTGGAAGATGGATCTTTATCTACTGTAAAATACTTAAATATCATCCCTGGGCTATATTTTGTATATAAATGGGTTTGTTGGTATGATTGGGCCCTCTGACTTCAGGACCCTAAAATGTGTAAGCCATATGTTCAGCTTTGTGTGTGAGAGTCCCTTTTTTCTTTTTTGGGTAGGGATACACTGATATACTTGAACCAATTGGAAGACTCTCGCTGACCTTATGATTTATATTGATTTTTATAATAATCCAACATGTTTGTGTATATAAGTACAAACTCCAAGCTAAAAAAAAATACAGAAGTATTTGACTTGAACATTAAATTTCATTTTTTTGGAGAGGATTATTATGCAGACATCACTTTTGTAAACATACAGTGTGTTATCTTGAAGGATATAAGCATCAAAAATAAACAGGCTGCTTCTTACTTCAGGTACATCTTTGTGAGAAATACCATTTCAGTATGTTTGGGTCTTTCTACATGCAGGCAGAATGCACGTACGTTTGGGACTCCATATTTTTGTGTGTCTTAGCCTGGTGAAGATGCAAACAACTATCTACAGAGTGCTCATTTCAAATACAGATGGTCTAAATCTTTAAAATATCCCAGAGCTTCCAGCTAAAATTGCTAACAGTTTTTGAAGTCTGACGTTTTTCAGGGAAGGGTACTCTGCGCTGTAATTTTTGAAAAATCAACCTATTACAAAATGTTTCCAAACATGTTGGTGACTTAAAAAGTTTAGGCCTGTGAGTTTCTGCCAACTCTACGCGCTCCATCTGTGATGTCGAGGAAGTGACATTGCAATGCTTTATCACTTTGCTTCTTGGGCAGGAGAGCAGAAGTTTGCCTTAGCTCTCTGCTGAAAGTAACTCACTCTTAATTTCCTGCTTTATTTGTTCCCTTGTTTCTTCTTTCATTAGGCTAGAACAGTTGAGAGCTCTATGAAATGTTTATTGCATGGAGCATACATCACTAATATGGATGGCCAAGGTCAGAGCCTCAGATGTCTTGTTCTTTCTATCAACACCTTTTCTACACTGCTGGCTAAGGCTTTTCTCTAGAGCTTCGCTATACAGAGCTATGAAACATCTTACTCCTAGGGGAAATTACTTTATTTCACAAGATGGTTCAGGTTCATCACTAACATTCTTCTCTTGCCTGCCACCTTCCTTGGCCCTCTGCTATTTTCCTAGGTTGCAAGCATACAAGCTCAGTTCTACTCTGCTCTGGGAACAGTGGACCTTTATGCTTTGCTCTGATTTAGCCTTTTGAGGTACATTACAGCCTACTCAGAAGGTCGAGCATTTCATTTTACCCAGGCCATTAATCTGTGACATGCTAGGGTTTTGTTTGAAAAAAATCTATTTGCATTGATCTATTTGTCTTCTAATCAGGTTCCCTATGCTGAAAAGCACAAATCTGTGGATATTTCAACTTTGCCACAGCCTGCAAGTAGAACTTAACCTCAGTTTAGTTGCTGCTGCTTAGAAGTTCCTCTGGCAACTGCAGACTTGCTTGTGCAAGAATCAGCTGAGCTAATATTAGAAAAAAAGAGATTATTATTAGTCACCTGAAAGAAAAGACTCTTGGTTGTAAATGTTTAGTTTTAGATCAGTGATAATAAACTAAAAGAAAATTACTATGTATGTTAGCTGATTTCATTGCTCATATATCCAGTATGATTGGCTTTAAACTCTAGTCTAGAGGCTGTATTGCAATTTGCTTTGAAGAGGAATCTAAAGATATCGAAATAGCTGTGTTTGTGATAAATTTGAAAAATAGTTCTCCCATGGTAAACATTGGGAATTGGTGTATATAAAGGAGACCAAAAAAAAAAAAAAAAAAAAAAAAGGCGCCAAAAAAGAAAAATGGATTCTTATGTTTAGGACACATGCTGGAACTACATTTCTTGGGAAAAATTGAAAAATCATGGTATAGTCAATAATTACTTTTTATGTGCTTTAAATGAAATCAATAATTGCTCTTTAAAACGCCACTTTGGGATAAATAACTGTACACCGGGACATACAATTTTAGTTGTAGTGTTTTGTCAGTAATTTAGCAGATAAAATGCTATTTTTTGGAAGTAGCATTGGGAATTATAGCATGAATGATGTCTATAATACTCCATTGATATACAGAGAGTAATTTGTCCTCTGGCACCTGTTAGTAAATATTTGGGTATTTTTAGAGTATAACTGTTTTCTTTGTGAAATTGTTACAAATCGGCTATGGAGTTGTGTTACTCTTTACACCTGAGACTGTATTAATAACTAAAAAGAACATGCTGCTGATTTGGACGTTACACGGTAAGCAGTCAATACAGAATTTGATTTATCCTTTCCTCTCTGTCCCCAGTCAGTTAACGCATTACCATATGACTCTTACCAGTCAAGTGTGAGGGTTTATACCAAGTTAGAGAAAAGTGAGCAAGTATATATCCGCGGTGAATCAGACCACAAATTTAAGCCCTAAAATTACCCTTTAGGAAGGGAGGAGGATGCACACTTTCTCATGATTTTTTGGATAGATGCATTTTGAAATGCTTTGCTTCTTTGCATATCCTTAATTGACTAATTAGTTATAAGGCTCCTAAAAGATCTTCAGGAGAGATTTAAAGCTACCCCCTGTTAGTTGCTGAAAATATGTCCTCTTGCATGGGGTAACTTAGAAAATTGTCTTCCTTCAAGCTTCATCTATTTTCTCCTACAAAATGTGATGTTGTAGTTCAAATACCCAGAGAACTTTCAAAAACAATTCTGAAAAGCAAAATGGACATGTGCTATACCTTTGAGGTATTACCTCCTGCTTAAGGAAGCTTCTGTGGAGTGCTATTTTGCACTTTTGATGTCAGATTTTTTTCCCACTATTTTGTCCTGTGTCCTAACTTAGATTAGATTATATCAGCAAGGCCATGCTGCAGGTTGTTAAAAATTTGAAACAAATGCCAGCATGAAGTAAATATCCAATTGAATACCAAGGAAAGAAAATGCAGGCAGTGGACCATGTAAATTGACTCTCTGTCTAATATGGATGTACAATTTAGACACCTCAGCTGCTATATATGTCTCTCCAAGGATAAAGATTCTGGTTCCAGGACTTGCTTCCCTACATCTCCAACAATGTACGTACCTACGTTGCTCTTACTTAGAAGGTAGTTTTTCATTGAATGAACACTCCATTTCTTTCCCCGTAACATACTGACCAGATGTACGTGTGAATTTGGCGTCGCCCTTTTGTGCCCCAAAAATTAGGTATGGGATTTACTGGAGGCGCTAGCTGCTGCAATCCATCCACAGGTAAGGAGGACAAGTGTTTGGCACTCTAAGAGGATTTCTGCTGGATTTAATACTTTCAGTGTCATTTCTTCCCAGAATGATTTGTGATTGTTAAAACAAGGGGATTTGTGTTCTATGGTAGAGTGGTCTTTGCTGCTTAAGAAATCTTCCCTTTGCTTTCTTAATACAGAAATGGCCACGTTGGGGCAGGCCTAAGACCCGTATAGGCTGGTGCTCTGGTTTAAATACTGCTAATTAGACATTCTTTTCTAACCTGTAGCTTCATGGTGAGACTCTTTTGGTACCCAAACTGCAAAATGTTGGGAGTTTTCTACTACTACCAGAGATTTAGGCAAGCGCAGAGTCTTCCTAATGTTGTGTATAGAGCAGATAAGCTAATGACATAGTTAAATACTAACGGTCTGTAGAACATGAATGGTCTGCAGAATAATCTGTGTTCTTGTGTCAATAAAAAGGTAATGATGTGGTTCTTTGCTCTGAAAATATTTGAAACTTGGCCTTCAGAGGAACAGCTTGGAGAATATATCTTTTTTGGTACCCACTTGCATGCATCTCACACTCAATCTCTGGGTTGCTTGATGCAGGTTGATGAGATATGTTAGACCTATTTATCTGCAATACGTTGTGGAAGTTCAGATTTTTGCAAAAAGATCATTACACTGGCAAACAATATTCTTGAGCATTCTCTTCTGTCCTTTAATAGCTAAATTAATATATTATTTGTAGTGTATATTAATAGTCAGACTTCTGAAGTTCTTGAATTTGTTTTTCTCTTGCTAAGTACTTTTGTATTAGCATTAACTAAGGTTACAGGCCTGATATAATTAATGTTTCTGTATTTAATTAGCTCAATTTAACTGCTCTTTGCAAAAATTTTAAAGTAAAATAGACAAAAGAGAACAATCTTTTCCACCCTTTTCTCCCTTTACTTACCATAATTTTTATATTCAATCCTTTACAAACTTAAAATGAACTGTGCATACTTTAGATTAATGAAATTTATATGATTGTTTATATAACGTGTGTGTGTGTATGTGTGTACAAATATTTTATATATATATAAAGAAGTGCATAAGTTGCTAAGGGAAAAAATATTCCTGTGAATATGAATTTGAAAGTGATAAATTTTTCTTCTCTTCAGCTTATCTTGAGTGTAGCCTCAAAATGTCATCTTGCGAAAGATGAATTTGACAAAATTGCACTCTTGAGAATTGACAGCAATCATAGTATATGGTATTTTTCGAGTACAAAAATTCAACAGATTTAAAAATAGGTATATTTAGAAAGAAATACAGTCCTCGTGACTTTAAATAATCCATTGATGTCTAGGTTTATAATATGTTTTCCTTCTGCTGCTTTTTGTTTGGCAAAATCTGTTCCTCCTATTATCCTCAGGAGATTCTGAAGTGATAAAAATCATTTATATAATGAATGAAAGTTTTCATGTCTGGCCTTACTGGCAATGGTGATACTGCTTTCTAAGAAGCCAAGGCCAATGCATGTTCTGCATGTCTTCTCATGCCAAAGAGGAGAATAAATTGTCTGTACCTCAGTTTGACTTTCAGTAATAGAGAGTAGTAAAAGCAGTTATCCGAGGTACTGCTGAGGAAATTCTAATTCTCTTTGTTTATGTTTTAGTCCCAAGAAGTCCAATGAAGCAGGTAGCCCTGTTATTTCCATTTTATAGTTAGCGTCATTAAGAATTTATCTAACTTCAGGTAGCCAAACCAGATCTGGATATTCTAATTTTTCTGCAGTTAGCATGCACACCAAGTGTAGTCAAAGAGAGGAAACAAAAAGGTGGCTGCTAGGGGAGCATTTAGGGCAAAGATCTAAAATTAATTTACTCTCATTTTTTTTCTTCGTAATTTCTCAATTGGAGTTGCATGCCTATGTTGGATAGTGTGAATTCTCACTTTCCAGAAAAATGACAAGGCCCTGTAGCAAGTTTACAGTCTCCCAAATCCCAGCTCCCAGATCCTCTGAATCATGAGACACGATTTTGCTGACTGGAGGAGCTCTGCAAATTCTCATTGCTGGATTTGGACAAGCTTGTTAACAAATCTGTGCAGTGGGTTAAATTCGAGAATGTCAAACCCTTGACACAAGTTGTTTTACATAGATCTTTCTACAAGTTGTGCTACATGGCTATGAAGTTCCAATTTCAGAACAACCTTAGTTATGATCTTTGAGGCACACACTGTGATTAGTCATAATATGAAGGGTTAGCATGGACCAGAAATGTATGAACAGGAAAAAGTCTTTGGCACTTCCTGGGTATCTGTAGACATTCCCAAGCTTGATTTTCTTCACATCATTGAAACCATATGTATTTTTATGGGGCTTTTTTAGTGCATAAAGATTAGAAAATAACTTTTAATTGTTACTTATGAGGCACCATATGGCCCTCTGTAATTCTGGCTTTGCTTGGAATGTGGGATTTGAAATTAATTGGAATCACACTCAAAAATCTATTATTAAGTTAATAGAGTTAACAGCTTGCTAGTGTCCTCATATAGAGCATGTTGTAACTGTGTATAATAACAAGCAACTGTTTATAAATCCATAAAGAAAACTAAAAGGGCAAAGAGAGGCTGGGGCAGTCAAAGAGACTGAGTAGACTGGTAGAGTACATGGTCACGTACGTTGGTTTAGCTAACAAGCTGGGGAAAAAAAAAGGACACAACATGCATTGTTCTGACAACTGTATTACAGTTTGTTCTTTATCATTAATATTTTTTTCTGGGTTCAAAAATCACAGGCTTGTCCTAGGGTCTTTACTTTCCTCTTCCTTCATTACGCTAAGTGAGTAGAAACTTGTTTGGTTTCACACGCCTAGATTGTTAGAGGCTCATAGTGCCTATATTGTGGGTTAGCTTTCAATGAATAGTGGCAATAGAATTTAAACCTTGAAGTTTTTTTTTTTCTTAAATTTTCCTAATATGTTATAAGCCTTCTGTGTGAAGTTTGGATTATTTTGCTTCCAGCAAACAATCTAAACTGAAGGCTTTTAATACCATTTTAAAAAGAAGAAATCATCAAGATGAAAAACTATTAAAAATTACCACTGTATGAAAAGCATGGTGGGAATTTTTTTACACATCTGGGATATTCCCTAATTTGCCTTCCTGTGATCTTTTTGAAAAATATCTGCAAATGGTGTGATAGTAAGATTTAAAAAAAAAAAAAAAAAAAAAAAAAAAGTAGCCTCTTTGAAAAATCATTTTTCTTTTTTCTTTCACTTATTGTTTCTTTCAAATGCCATGATTCTCATTTTTAAATTTCATTCTACTTATGAGAAGGACATAGCCAAGTCCTATAACAGTGTTCCAAACAAACACAGTAAATGGATAAACTAATCTATCATGTTAGTATCATGTTATTCATATTAATCTGTCCCTACATTTTCCAGATACTTCAGGGCTGTCAGCATTCAGGAAAGACACTGTTTCCAGCTGGAGCTTTGCTGTGCCTTGGTGGATGGGAAAGGCAAAATGTAGTTACAAGTGGGTTTGCAGGAGGGTAGTAGAAAGAAATGAATACTATTTGTACAGTGTAGCCAGGAGAAAGGGAGGAAAAAAGGGCAGTGCTATGTGTTAGATATCTCAATGCTCTAACTGGAGTAGCATGGCTTATTGTGTGTTAAGTGTACATGTCAATATTTGAATTTTCACAATTTTTATTTTATGTTACGTATTGAGCCCCAGATTCAGAATAGGATTTAATGCCTTCATATTTAACAAAGACTTAAGAATGTGCTTGCTGATTGTAATTTATTTTTTAATACAAATAGTTTTCTTAATCATTTTTTGAAATTAAAAAAAAAGCAAATAAAAGCAGTAATGTTAAATGTCCATGCATATGGCAGGGGAAAATGTGTTTAATATGGTTTACAGGTTAGCTTTTTTAGAGAGCAAGAAACAACAAAATGTCTAGAAATATCTAAAGAAAACTATTTTTCTTAAAAGGTTAATATAGACTAGTAGGAATGCATTTTGAGTGATTTTAGATTGAATTTCTTGGCTTATTACATGCACATGAAGGATCTTTGTAGATTGGTAAACATTATGGAGCTGGAGAGAGAACATTGTTCAGGTAATAGCACTTGACACTTGATCTCCTAAACAAAAGTTTTTAGGTGTTAAATGTAAATTCACCAATGTATCATTGATCAGTGAGATGTCCCATTTATGGAAAAATTAAGTCTGAAATGTTGAGTTAAATATTACTACATTCTTTTGATGGGTATCCTCTTAGCCTTTTTCCAATATTAGATTATTTTGATCATTGATTCTATTTCGCATATATGACAAGTAAATGAAAACAAGAGGAGGATGACGGAACATCCTCTCTCTTGTTAGTTGTGCTTAGTTTATCATTAGTATTCTTTCACATGAAGTTATAAGCAGTTGTGCTTACCACAGATGAAACCTCATCTGCTTACAGTAGCTAATATTTACCAGATGAGAAAGGACTAAAATATCTCTCTCTGTACCTCTTGATGCGGCGGTTCTCTGTTAAATGAAAAGTTAGATACCATGAAAACGAACATCAGTAATCCTTGAAAGGATTTTCAGCAAACTGTGCAGGAGAATATATTCAGGAATAAATATGCTTAGTATTCTGGTTGCAGTGTTTCTGTCTTTTAGTAAGATATTTCTCCATTTAATCTTGTATTTAATTTTTTTTCCTCTTCATCTCTAAATCTTCATGTGTTGAGCTTTCTCTGTCCATTTCAAACTTGGATAGCTTCTTTTTTTTCCTCTAGATTTCGGGCTTTGGAAGTGAATGATCTTTAGCCTAGAAGTCTCCAATTAGTCAACCTCCACTTGACAGGAATGAAACATCAGAACCAATTCACATCAGTTGTATTCTTGATAGTTTTTCTTTTCACTTTTTCACTCTGGGTACCGTTCACTGCTATTCCAGATCCTTGCCGGTTCATCACTTAAATCCCACTTACATCAGCAAAAGGATTTAGATGTCACAAACCAGTGTACAAGCTCTCTGACCAGCAGCTGTGTTTCTTGATTCTCAGTCCTGGTTTTGCACCTAGTATCAGGTGTTTATTAGAAGTCACACTTAGAGATATGAAAGTTTCTTTTTTTAAAAAAATTTAAGGTAGTAATTGTTTTCATAGTAGTGTCTGTGATATACTTTCTTCTTACTTAAGTGAATGACATTACATTTGGGTGATAAATACCATGGTCTTAAAAATATCCGTGGCATTTTCTTCACAGTGCTTCTTTTGAAACCATCTAAATGCCATCTAAATACCATCTATGTAATTTCTAACTGGAAGCAGTTCTTAGCATGTAGAAGTAGGATTTGAAAGTTTTGAAACACTTCTACAATATTTGATTTTTATGCAAATTGTGTAATTTTTTTACTGCCTTCTATATATTGGGCCAGGAATCAAGAGATTATGTGGAACAGCAGCTCCAGAATAAATCCCACCTAATACATCCTATACATCCTAAATTTGTCTTTAATACCGCTAAAGTGGTTAGTGTATGCTTAAAACAAAGAAAATAACAACAGTATTGTGAATTCAGACTTGTCTTGGTCAAATACTGTTAAGAGAAGTGACCACTGCTGATGTGACGCTGAGTACAGTGGAAGCACAGAGATCCCCGAGGCTGGGAGCACCTGCATATGGTAAACGCTCAGGTCAGTTTGTCCTGGGGTTTTCAAGGCTGTGAAAGACGATGAACCCCTCAGAAGTGATTTAGTCCTGCCCCGGTACTGTCAAAGGTGTAGAAAGCCTTTGTAGGAATTGGGCCTGAAGCAGTCCCACCTTCAGAGCCTCCCTTCTAGCGAGCAGCCTGTTCCTCGTGCTTGCAGAGGCTGATGATTCTGTGCACAGCTGCCCCTGTGTGATGCCTTCCAAATTTCAGCTTTGCCCTCCATTTTAATGCTTATAATTTAAGGATCTTGGAGGACATAGCAGGCCTGCATGTAATGACTATGCTTGGGAAAGGGCTAATTAAGGAATCTGTAGTTGACCTGCCACATGTATTACGTTACGAATTTGTTAAAACTTCTTAAGTAATGGTGGTGATGTTGAGGTTGTCTTTCCTTTTTGCATATTGTTGGTGGGGCGTGTTTCTTTCTAAACACCATGTGTATTCCCTGGTTCCTTGCTTAGATTTATTATATTTTGTGCTCCATATTTAAAAGTGTTTTCTACCACAAGAATTCTTTTATACTTGAAAACAAATTATTGAAAACCTAATATCTGTTCCCCAGTTCTTATATTTTCTATGCTATGTTCAAATTTCTCAGTGCCCTCTCTACAATTCAGTAATGCATAAAAGATTCAGAATCAGTCTAAAAAGACTTTTTTTCTGGCTTGGGTGCCTTGCACATCATCACAAAGAATGAAATTTTGGAAGCAGTCCAGGAAAACAGGTGTGCGTATTGTTGCTGCTAGGGGCGAGAGCAGCATTTGTTCTTAATGACTGCTTGACTTCAGCACTACAGATTGCATAAAACCTGTTCCCTGAATTGCATTAAAACAAACAGTGTTATGGTATTCAATCAAGAATTTAGGACACAGTCGAATTGTTTGTGTCTATTTACTTTAAAATAAATTTAATATTAAAAGAAACCACAAAACTTTGCAGGATATTTTTGCAAGGAAATCTTGAAATTCTTTTTAAGCTTTAGTAGGTAAAGATACAAAGAATATTGTCAGTATATACATTTTATTATAACTTTTTCCTTGTAGTTTAGGGAGAGGGAAGAGAGAAATAACTTGCTAAAAATTTGATAAAATTACATTTTTTTTAATTGCAGTGGTTTAAGGAAGCAAGTTTTGTGATGTATCTGTGTATTTTTTATTATAAGGAATATAGACAAATTCCAAGTGCATATTTGACGACTAAGCCAGATTATACAAAGGTTTTGTAATCTCTGGAGAGGCTAATTCTGAATCCTTGTGATTTTGCATACCTAAATTTCTGATGGATCTAGTGCATAGTAAGAGGTTAGTCTGAGATGCTTTCATGTTGGTGTCAGGTAATAGGAACTGGAACTAATACACAAGAAAAGATATTCTCTGCTTGCTTTGACAGTATCTTAAACTGAAATCATGAGAAAAAAGAAAACAATATTGAATTGTCCATATTATAAAGTATTATAAAGTTGCATGATGTGTATATTGACAGAAGAAGATCGTATTGTGGAATCAGCTGAAAAACAGAAGTAAAGTTACTAGGAAATACTTAGGAAATTGGGAAAATTTTTGTGTTAATATAGCACTTTAACTAAGTGTATTGAGGACTTAGGGAACAAACGGAATTATATACATCCCTTAGTGTATGCTAAAACAGTCTGATAAAAATAAATAAGAAAGAATTTAGGCATGTTTTCAGTAAACATTACTACTCCTAATGTTGTGTTACAATATGGAAAAAGAATCTTTCAGAAGAGAGCAGTGGATCCTCTTTGTTAAATGAGCAGAGTGTTCAGGTGGTACCGTCAGTACGTGTGCGGTTTTCCGTGTTGCCCCCACCCCATGTAGCGTGCTGCAAGAGGCCAGGTCGACACTGCGAGTGACGGAAAGTGACCTCCTCTTTTCTCCCCGTAGGACCGATGGTGCCTGAGAGCTGGCAGGAAAAGCTTTTGCTCACTCTCTTGGTATGGCTCAGTTCCCATCCGCCTAATGAAGGACCTGCTCCCTTCCCAGCTGGGTTTTCCAGCCGTGTCTCCTCTGAGATTGCAGGCAAAGGTGACAGGTAGTAGCTTGTCTAAACCCTGAATCTGTTACAGAACAAAATCTGCATTAAAAATGTGAGAGAACTTAGGCTGAAAAGAGAAACTCTTAAAGGCTGGAAAATACCAAAAATACACGCACGTAATGAAACAGTTTTAATATGAGTGCAGTTTCGTTTGGAGGAGGTGGAATCCCTATCTTAATGTGCATATGCATGCATTACATTGGTGCTGCTGCATCTAGTGAGGCTCCATTCACTGTATAAGTAATTTATCAGGTTTAATGTAAATGTAGGAAGTGTGAACACCTGATTACTTATTTTTAGCAGGTTTGAGTGTGCAGTATTAAGAGTGAGCTTTACCTTAGTTGATTTTATCTAGCTTTAAAATTTTTATTACCAATGAGGTGCATAGTAATGGTTATGAAAGCAATAACAAGTGACAGAATCAAGAGATTGACTAATTTATCATTATAGATTTTAATGAGGCTTATAATCTAGCAATAAATATGCAATATATT
Organism: Rhea pennata; assembly: GCF_028389875.1. NCBI lineage: Eukaryota > Metazoa > Chordata > Aves > Rheiformes > Rheidae > Rhea > Rhea pennata. The sequence goes on from NC_084674.1 coordinate 6,954,244, forward strand.
CAAAAGCAGGGAGTCATAAAAAGGATGATTTATTTAACTTTAATTCTAAACTAGTCTGAAAACCAAAAGTTGTAGAAACTAGGCAGGTAAGAATATAATTCTTTTTGGTGCTATGGAGCAGAAGAATGGAAATAACAAAGAGAAGGGGAATTTAAAATTAAATTAAATGGAGAAAAAAACCCAAACCAAGTGTTTAACTTAGTTCTATGGATCTTACTTCACACTTTTGAACTTGTGGGAGGTATTTTGTTACGGACAGCTTCTGTTTCGCATCTCAATCTGCTTACCTGGCAGATAGGAGAACTCTCCAACTTCTGCATCTCTGGGATGCTTGGAAGATGGGCAGCTGCAGATGTGGCAATAGTACTTGTTTCCTGGCAAAAGCTGTCTCAGATTTCAGAGCAATTTCATGTAAAGAGGCCCGTATATGAAATGTTATTATGGCAACTTTAAGATTGTATGTTCAATATGGGAATTATGTTTTATTACAGTTTTTTGTTATTACTGGATTGTGTTTATCATCATCTCCCTTATAGGTTTTACTTCTTCACGTGCTGAAGTATACTAGAGTGCATCTGGATGGGAGTGCTGTTAAAGATAACGTTAACGATAAAGTGCTGTAGCTGATAGGATCCTGCCTGAACGGTATAATGGGATGGCTGAAGCTTCAGAAATGGTTTAAAGCCAGTATTTCCCAAAGGGAATGGAGAAATTCATGTGGTGGTGGTAGCATTAAAAGAAGAAAGGAAAAAAAAATAAAAAAGAACAAAAAAGGACAGGTGACATCTAGTAAAGTAGATTTCCAAATTGAGAGAGAATGCTTTTACTGTTGGATCAGATGCAAAAGAAGGGAAAACCCTGTATTTTGAAAGGGAAGCTCCAGGCTTGCATCAGCACTGGAGGAAACAGCAGCAGGGATGGCATGTAGGCATTCGTTGTTTTAGTGGTGTCTATATTTCTTGTGCTGTCTGAAGTGGGGTATAATTGCTACCAGAAGACCTTCTGCAGTTCGCCTCTTTTTCCTGTCCTCGATCTGCCTTCATTGCACAGTTCCCATGACACTGGGTTGCTTGCGCCTGTTTTGCGGTGGCTCCTAACAGCAGGTACCGCTGCGGCGGAGTTTCCGGTGGTACTTTGCTACCCTAGTACTTAGAGCGCTGCCTGGGTTTCGAGTCAGCCTTTTCCTTGTAATCAGTTGCTTACGCTGGGCTGAGATGCACTGAAGTGATACTATCTCAGAGTGTGCTTTTTTAAAAGAGGTGCAAACGTTAATTAATTCTCCCAGAACAGCTGCAGATAGCGAAGTTGAGCTGCAGGAGGGAAGACCTGTCTGAAAGTGAGACAGAGATGATTAGGATTTCTTAGGAGATCTTTCTGTCAAACCCACGCTCCAATTCTGTTTTGTGTGATGAGAGTCTTGAGTACTCTGGTATAAATTTTTTCTTTCCTAAGCATGCAAGAGTGAGGCCAAATACTGTGCAGTCTTCAGTCTGTTCTTTATAGTAGTTTATTTTTGATAAGCTACGGTGCATTTTAATGTAATTGTTAACATGCCTAATTTGCGATCATATAGTCGTATCAATAATAATGGGAAGTCATTCACAGGTAATAAATTAGCATACCGTCTAACAAGCAGAACTGTGGTTCGCAGTATATTGTCTCACCATCAAGAATCCAGTAGTTAAATATACACAGCAGTGGGCTGAGAACAAGCTGTTCATTTTTGCTGCAAGCAGTACCAGTGGACCAGAGTAATCATAGCTCCCCAAAGCAACTCTGATTTTATTGATTCTAAATAGGCTTTCATTATAGACCCGAGCCTACTGCAAGGTGTAGCACTTGCAATTTGTATTCACATCGCTGCCTGAAAGGAAGGCGGTGTATTGTAGAATGCAATGGTAGGGACGTTTGTCCCTTGGAATGTTATAGCCTATTCTCTTGAAGCATCCAGATTTAAAATAAAAATATCTAAAGGCTTTTTTCTAGGTAGTTAGATTAATTTGTTAGAACTGTGGTTGGAGCAAGCTGCTGTTATGAAATTTTGAAGTGCAGGGACCTTTCTGATGCCTCCAGGAGTTTCTCATTTGATTGCATATAACTTAGAGATGACTGCTGTATGTTTTTTCTTTTTTTTTTTTTTTATTTTGAAAGGACTTTTTGTTACCATTTTTTTCTGTAGTATTATGTAAAAAACAGATACAAGATTCAGTAAATAAATTGTTTCAAATCAAGATATTAATGTATTCAAGTTGTAATTAGTTAAGACGACATACTGTTACTAGAAGAATGTCATTAACCTGCATGGAGCAATTTGGGACTGTTTACTGCTAAATTAATGACAAAATCCAGGTACACTTGAGCAGGTTGGATTTTTTTGTTTATTTTGAATGGTAAATAAAGTTTTAAATCTGTGACAAAAGTCTGTATGCACTTAAAAACAATCTGATTTTTTAAATATTACACAAAAACTTATTTGTCAATGGACATAAACAGAAGTTCATTTAAACCTTAATTACACAGTGCCATGCTGTTGAAAATGTTGCAGTGTACTTTATAGTGGTGTAAAGACATGTTGCTTGTACTAGGCTGCCTTCAAGTCTGCTATTTGCAACTACTCAGCACTTACTTGGACATTTTTCAGCTTTACTCTGGCAGTTTGGTGCTAATTGAGTGAATTAATCATAACTTTTTAATGGGTTCAGTGCTGACCTTTCATACTGTATTTTAATTTTTTGTTGGTGGTTTTTTGTTCATGTTTTTGTTTAAGCCTACAAGTGATGGTGTATTGCTTCATATATTCTAACTAAAACCATGTTTTTCTTTAGGGGTAGTCTTTCCTAACATAATTTGGGAATTCATGTAGGAGATAAAAGTAAATTTGTGCGAACATTTCCAGAAATCACCTCTTTAAATAAAATGTTGATGTTAAGTAGTGAATCAGCTTGGTAAGTACTTGAATGATCAGACCTAGTTACTATAAAATAGGATCTGACTGGATTACTTCATTTTACAGAGCTTGGGCAAATGACTACTGAATTAAATTGCTTCCTATTGGTTTCCTCTAGGGCAAGAAGAACTTTCTGCTCTGCGCTCTGATGAGCTACTATATTGATTAGTTCTTCAGGTCTAATCTTTATGTAGATATTATTACTTTTTAGTGCACTTATTTATGTTTTTGATAGTTGTCTTTCTGAAGTTATTGTATTGCTTTGATAGTCCTCTAGTGGATTATAAAATAAGTATGCATTAATTCCTTTCTCTGACTTCATTTGTTGTAGCCTCGTGAAGATACTCGTCACACTTTGTAGCATGCTGGTTAGGGATAAAAAGGAATTGCTGGCCTAGCAATCTGTGGCACAGAGAGTAGCGGTGGCTCGCATAATTGACATCATGTATCACTGATGATCAAAACTCACATTGTCAGGATGGCTGGCACCTAAAACTGATCTAATTAAATGCTTGTAGCATCTATTAACAATACTGCATTAGATGTTTTATCACAGCAGCTAGTGTGATTCTAGGGTTTGCTTCCCTGGCTTGGAAAGTGATTTATAGTTTTAATTCATCTTAATTTGTATGCTTTGGCCCTTAGACTGAGACTGCATTTAAATTTCCTGGTTATCTGCAGTGATGTGAATAATAGGGAGCTGCGAACATGAATTTATTGGAATGCAAAAAGTATTTTCAAGGAGAATGTTTTTAAGGTTCAGAATGATGTACGTCATACACTAGTGGATGGATAAACACGTGGAGGGATTTTGTCTTGCAAAGCCTGGAAATCAAGCACCTCTTAGTATGCTACTTCCATTAGATATGTTAAAATGCATTTTCTGTCATACTAAGGAAAACCTAATATTTGCATCATAATATTTATCCTATCGTAAGACCCAACTTGCTTTTCACTTGCTCAGATTTATCATATTGGAACATGGAAATGATGCTTTATCAGAGCTGATCTTCACCAAAAATTCTACTTCCAAACTTGCAGATTTAATCATCTATAAAATATTTATATATAATATAAGCCTAAAAAGACCATCTTTACTTGAAAGTAAGTATCCATAATGACAAATTACAATGTTTTTGTGCATACTTTTACAGAACATTGTGATTCAAGGCATGATCTCCTGCAAACCTCACTGAAGCTGGAGATTTCCACAGATTTCCGTGGCAATGGAATCAGTTGCAAAACAGTAACAATGGTAGCCTTTTCTAGACACTTTGCTAATGATATGTTAATATTAGGATTTCAGAATTTAAAACACCAGGTAGTATTATGCCAACTGTGAAAAGTGACAGAATTCATTAATATAACATGATATAGACATCTGGCATATCTTTATGCTTCAGGAAGTATCCATGGAGCTGCAGAGATGTTTTGAGGGTGTCTTTTTTTTTTTCTTTCCTTTTTTTTTCTTTTTCTCCTCTCTTCCGTTTTACTTGTTAAGAATGTTAGGATCTCTTCTCTTGGGAATATAGGTCTTAGTGCAGTTACTTTTGGCATCGTCAGCTCCATATAGATGTTATGCTGCTCCCAGATGGGTTTTAGATTGGCCATGAGGAAGTCCATGAGGAAAGTGTTACTTCTTGTAAAAATAAAAATCTAGTAACTTTCTGTTGTAGTTGAGATACTTTCATTTCCAGTGCTGATTTGGGATCTGGTTATGTGCAAGTTCATTTTATTGCTCACATGAAGTCTTTGAACTTCTGACTCAATGAGTGGTTGAATTAGGGCAGATTTGACCTTCCTCTGTGAGAAAGATGAGACAAAGGTGGAATCTCAGTTCTGCAGTCTGGCATGGGAGATGCTAAAAGAACATTCCTGGGCTTTTGTACTACTTTTTAGAATATATTAAGAGCCACTGAGAAGAGGGCTATTGGGTTAATTGCATTTCGTTTCTCTATTATTATTACTTATGATATTTAGCAGCTACAATACCTTCCTCATGGGTGAACAGGACACAGAGCAGAGGATGGCCTGCCTCCTAGAACTAGGATATTTTTGTTCAAAAGTGGTCGGGGAGCTGATAAAAAGTTGTTAGCCCATTCTGTATGGATGCAACGTGTGACTCTGCCACTGTAGACTGAAGAGCTCAGGAGCCCTGAGTCGTGCTTCCTGCATTGCTTATTTGCTATATTTAATATGAAAGGATTGGAGCTGGCCTGGATCTTCCTTGTATTCTGCCTGGTCAGTGAAGTGAAGGGTCAAACATTAACGATGGAGGAAGAGATCCTCCCCACTCAAAGGTCCTTAACTTCTACTACCTCCTTTTTCCAGAAAGTGTAGTAGTATGGCTCCACTTCCTTTGCACTAAGGTACTGTTACACACACGTTATGAAAGATTCAAATGATACCTTGCCTCATTAACAGATTAACAGGTTTTCCCAGTTAGTACCCTTGCTCTGCCTTTACCTGCCCTCTGGAGATGGGGATTCCTTCTTGCATGACAAAATGCATAGTCGTACTCATGTGTATTCAGAGCGAGGAGTAAAATTTGTTTTCCCTGATGAGCATTTGTTTGTTGTGCATTCAAGACAGTATGATCTGACTCATGCTTTAGAAATCGTGCTAGAATGCAAGCTATCAAACTGTGTGCAGGTTATATGCTTTGCCGTGTGGGTCATGAAGTATTAATAGCATGTTTTTTGCTTAAACAAGCACATATTTATCCAGCTAATGGGTAGCGTATATTTATTCTTTTAACTTACCTGAACAATTTTTTGCGAAGCTGTGTTATAAAAATACTGAATTGACTATTTCTTTTATTGCCCATTAGTTTTGAATGCCTTCTCATTGTTTTTATACAGGCTAACCTGGTTTACTTTTTGAGCTTAAGCTAATAAGCTCGATAAATGACACTCACTAGCATGATTTTGAGCGTTTTTTATTTTACAGAGGCAAAAGAAATTGTTCTGAAGGCACAGATTCTAGCTGGAGGGCGAGGAAAAGGTATTTTCAATAGTGGATTGAAAGGAGGAGTTCATCTAACTAAAGAGTAAGTCTCTTATAACGTCAATAAATTCCTTTTGGTGTAGTTTTAAGCTATTTACAATGGCTAGGTGACTGCTTCTTTTAATATCTGTTAATACACTAACCTTTTCAATTTGTTTGCAGCCCTAAGATTGTTGAACAGCTTGCTAAACAGATGATTGGGTACAACTTGTCAACAAAGCAAACTCCAAAGGATGGTGTGACAGTTAAAAAGGTAAGATTTTTGGCTCTTAAATTGGTTGCAATTGCGCATTCACATGCTGGAGTATATGCCATAGATTTTTCTGCTCCTTTTCCAGTGCATGACTGATGCATCCAATTGATGAAAGAAATAATGTTATTTTTTCTTTCTTTGTGTATATATGTTTTTTTTCCCCTATCAGTTTAAACATACCTTGTCGTGGAAGAATAAATTCCTTTCTGCTACCTGTGATGAAGTGAATCCTTTGTCATAGCTTCATCCTTCATCAAATACTAAATGCTAGGATAACTATGTTATTACTTCGTGCTTATTGATGGTCTGCTTAGAAAGGAGAAGCAATATATATAACTACTTGTAGTTATAATAGTATCTAAAACATACTGTACAAACATTCACCACTAACTTTGGGCAACTGCTATTAAAGACAAGATCAGATGACTTTACATGAGAATGATCTCATTTGAAAGCATATTCTCATCTAAAAGTTGACCATTCTTAATTTATTGCAGATACCAAGTAAAAAATGGTAGTGGTTCAGCTGTGTTGTTGTTTTTGTTTGTTTGTTTGTTTTTAATACTTGTTTTAGCTCATTTACCCATGATCGTCCATACTGTAAGGTGTGAGAGTTCACTTTAGCATTCAGGAAATCCTTGTATTTGTCTACCTACTATATGCAGTTTTATATCTTGCTTTGTGGTACCGAGCAAGTCTCTTCAGTCGGGTATGTAGTCAAGAGCCACACGATGTATTTGATGCTGGGAGATAATTTGGCATAAGGTGAGAAGAAATGCAGTTTACTTTTAATTTGTTGTGAACAGCTTGGCATTAGCATAGAAGGGGAACACCTGTCTGGAAGGATGCTGTCTACCGAGTGCTGGTGGAAGATGATCAGGTAGTTCTCCTCCTGGGGAGCAAAAAGGGCAGATTACCTTTGTTCCTGACAGTTATTGCTAAAAAGAAATACTAAATATTAAAAAGAAGAAATAATATTGCTGCCTGTCAGAGTTTGGGATAGTGCAAAAGATAAAAAAAAGACGTATACTTATTTCATATTACAAGTCTCTGCTTTGAAAATTTTTTATTGTAAAAGCAGCTCTCCTTTAGAAATTCTTTGGTTTTATTAGTTTACACATGTTGAATTATTTAAAATACATCAGTAGATGAAACTTCACTTTTTTGCCTGAGTACAAGTCTATTTATCACTTAACCTGTTCAGTTCTGTAGAAGAGACTTCTAATTTTTTTTAATCGATAGAAATTAAAAGATGTGGATTTTTTAAAAAATAGTTTATTTAAGGTTTTATGTTCAAGTGGCTTTTGTTCCATGTGTAGAATAACAGTAGAAGGTATAACATATAATGGCTCTTTTTCCCGACCAAAGTGTTGCTTCTATAAATAATACTCAAGAGTAAACAGCTGCAGCATGTGTGAAGCTGAAGGTGATGTGTGTACTACTGAAAATTAAGTTTTTATTTTGCTGGTATAGAAAAGTGTATAGTTTTGATAGAATACATTTTTCTTTTGCTACTAAAATACATGGAAACTTTTCAGGACACACCTTAAATGTTTTAATGTGTGATTAGTGTCTGTAATGCTTTTCACTGGAAGAAGCTGATCATTATTGTCATAGATGCTACATTCTGAATGTAAAGTTAACTTTAAAAATTTTTTAGGCAATTCATTTCTTTATCACATGCATATGTAGCAAAGTAATTGCATATTTCATGATATGTTTGGTGCTGAGTTTCTGAGTCACCATAATTCATAATTCATAGTAAGAGTGTAAACCTTCTTTGAAAGTAATTAAATATATAACAGTTTGGCCAATGGCATGCTAATTCAAATGGTGGAACATCTACTTCCCATTGCTTGTTAGAGTGTTGAAGAAACCCTGTTTAAAATGATGTGCCTAAGTCACTGAAAGATTGTTGCATCAAAAAATTAACATTTTCCAAAGTTGGCTAATGCTAGGATCTTTAAAGTAGTAAGTTAAAGGGTTGAGACATTCAGATTTGTCATATCAAAACTGCAATGCCAAACACTGAAATTTTAATTGAAGGGGCAAACTACAGAAATAAAATAATTAAAAAAAAAAAAGAGAGAGAGAGTTTAGCTATGTCTGAGATATCATTTAACACAGTGGGCAGCTAGTGCAGAGAAAATGCCAGTCAGAATCTCTGTACTTGCTGAGGGCAGTGGGGAACTTAGGAATTAAAAGCAGGCATTTTTGTTGTATTTCAAGGCATATGATCTCTATGTATGTATAGAGTGAATTTTTTATTTTAAAAGAGTTAGATTATTGGCATTTTTCATAAGGAAAATAGTTATTAAATCACTTTCTGCAAGGCAAACAATGAGTTAGTGTTAAGTCAGAGAGTGGAACTCATGTACATTTTACTTGTATTTATAAGGAAGGAATAAAAGATGGAAATTTTCTATAATTATCCTTATTGTAGAACAGAAAATGGAGTTTTCAACTTTCTGTCTCAGCCTTTGCACCTACTAAAGAATTTAAAGCATGTTTGTACTTATTCAGAGGGATGTTTCTTAAATAAATAACAGTCTCCTCAGTTCCTTCATAACTTGGAAGCTATTTTGTGAGTTTACATAAAATCCTCTTATGGCACTTTGCAATTTAGAGAGTCTGGTTATCTGAGAAGACAGTCTTCTCTTATCATGACAACTTGAGAATTTGCTACCTGTGTTTTCTCTCCAAGCAATAACAAAATTAACATTTTGAATATGTGATTCATTGTAAAAGAGCTCTTACAGATATGCTCATGAAATTAGATATAACTTAAACTTTTAGGTAATGATTTGCTTTTAAGAAGGAAAGCCTGAAGTTATCAGGAAGTTTTTAAGAAAACTCTGGTTTTCCTCCCAAGACATTTTAAATATAAAGCTGATATGGTAAACAAGATGATAACGCTTCATGTTCTTTGTCATGAACAAAACAGACAAAATATTAATAAAGTCAAGAGTTTGTGAAGTCAGTTGCACTAGTCTTAAGTGTTTATTAATGTGTTTGCATTATTTTTTGTTGTTGTGTGAGTGATTGGTAGACCTTAGAAAATAATATTGAAGTCCTTGAATGCCAGTTTCTTTATTCATGCTCTTCATCAGCCAGGTAGGATGGTGAAGGAACGTAAACTCTCTTTGAGAGAAGTGAGAGATGTTACAGACTGAGGTAAGAGAGAATAATTTTTGCAATAAACTTGCCTACTACAAAGTAGACGGACTTGCAATAATTTTGTGAGGTAAGACAGAGCTGTATTTGATGATGCTGACACGTTTAATTAGCAATCGTAAGGTCAGTTTTTCAAATTTGAAACAGAGAAGATGCCTAATGTAAGTTCCACCTGCAGAATTTGCAAATATATTGCTCAAGACTTGTTGGGCTGGTTCCCTTTCCGAAGTCTGACCCTGATCCTGAGCATTCTGGAAGCTGTCCGAACAACTCAGACAAGTTCCAGTAAGACCAGTTGGTTTTCTTTGCCCCATATCTCAAGCAATTGACTCACATTTTTCAGATACACTGACGCGTGATATGTGCGATGGTGAAACTGTGCCTACAGGTGAAAAGACTGTAACAAATCAAGGATGCTATCCACATCTTTGCTTATTAATTTAACATACAGTGGTAGGTAGCTGAGCTGTGTTTCTGAAGTTGGCTTTTAGCATTCCTTTTACAGTAGTCTAAAATTGGGAGATGCTTTTAAGAAGTACAGGAATGTCCCATATTGTTAGTTAGCTGTTTCCTTTGCCCTAGTTTTCTTCAGTTTGCTTTTGAATAGTTGCTTATTTTTCCTTGGTACCACTCTTTGTTCTTTGAGGAAAGCAGAAAGAAGCAAAATTACTGTAAAAAGAAATTTCCTCCTAGTCAAATAATCATAAATAAATAGCATTCTTCCTTCCATTCTGATGTAGGGGCTTTATTTAATTCCTTGTCTCTACATTTTTGTGCTCTGTTAAGATGTACAACCTGGCATAAGGTAGGTGCATTCTTTCTCATACACTCAATAGCAGAATGTCAAAAAATAAATTAGGTGAAAGTATGGTGCACGTTTCTTGTTTATAGTCCTTGAACTGTGAAAATGCAGAAATAATTGTGGAACACATCTTGCTGGGTAGACAAATTTTTAAGACTACAGGTATGTACATGGCTCTCCAATCTAAAATGTGAACCGCTGACTTTGGGCCTTATTCATACTATGTGTTGAAGCAATGTTTCATGCAGAGTGACAGCTTTTGCCTACAATTATTATTTATAATGTGCATTAGAAAGACATTGTCAGTTAATCCTTTATAATTACATTAATCTTAGGGAAAATATTTCCCTGGTTTCTTCTGCTTCCATTGAAAGATAAGAAATAGTAACTCTTACTAACGAAGAATATAGTTGATTGTCAAAAGTAGAAGTTAGATTGTAAATTGAAGTGCAGAGGTAGCTCCTCAGCTTCAAGGTTGAGAAACAGAATTGTAGTGCAGAGTAGAACTGGCCTTCGCATTTAACATTCTGGCACCTGCTGTGATCACAAGGAACCGTTACTAATAATCACATGCAATTTTTCTTTTTTTAAGATTATGAACATTTAGTGGGAATTTGCTCTTTTTATGTCAAAACATAGAGTTTTGTGAATCCTTTGCCAAGCGTAAAACTACTTAACCTTTGAAATTGCTTTCATTCCTAAACTATTGTAAAAACTGACAGTTCTGAAGGAGAAGTGAGTATAGTTATTGCTCTGTGGAAATGGAAACAGCTTTCTTTCACTTTGGCATATTTTAGAGAGGAGGAGAACAACACAATCGTTACAAAGAATTTATAAGAACTACTTCAAGAGTAATGTGTTTGAGTACATGTAAGTTACAAACATGTAGGATCTTTTTCGTTGCATGCTGTAGTAGTTATCGAAATGAAAGACCCCTATAATCTATACTAACAAATAGGAATGAGTAGCTTTTTTTGAAAAAGAAAATTTTACAGTTCTGGAGTGTGCTTTATCCTTTGTGAGAATCTGAGGGTCACACATCTCAGTGTCTTTTTAAATTGAAAGTACAAAACTGGATGACAAAATTATCTATATACCCATTTCCTTAAGAAATACTTGGGCATGGTAAGCATAGGGTGGCCTTCTGTAAGAACAAAGTGGAGAATTTAGGCTTGAGGCTTTGAAGATGGGTAGTGGTGCTACCAATGGGATGCAACAGAAAGCCAACATAGAATCTCATACCTCTATGGGATTTACAAGACTGGTGATGTTGACTTAAAATGCTTCTTGAATGTCGTAGTGAACACAGTAGCATTAGGGGAGTCTCTGATTTAGGAACAGAAGATTTCAGGGGCAGAAATCACTGTGTTATAATATTTTGTAGAAGCAGTGAAGGAAAAGGTACTGTTCAGGTTAATAAATATCAAACTGCTGCCTTATAAGTCAGTGAAGAAAATGTGAACCACAATGTTCTCTGCTTGATCACAGCAGAGGGAAATACTCTCTCTCACTGATTCTGTTAATTCATATTTACATTTTACCTTGAAAAAGATTTTAGGACATTTATTACTTTGACACGGCAGGAAAGAAAAGCTATGTTAAGATTAAATATCACCAGCTAGATGGACCAGTTAGAACTATTGCTCTTTTTCTTTCTTCCCTGTGTTCATTTTTAGGTGATGGTTGCAGAAGCACTGAATATTTCAAGGGAAACATATTTTGCAATTTTGATGGACAGAGCCTGCAATGGACCTGTAATGGTTGGGAGCCCACAGGGTGGTGTTGACATAGAAGAAGTTGCAGTTACTAGTCCAGAACTTATATTTAAGGTATTGAAATAATATTTTAGATTCAAAATTTTCCATATCAGTTTACCACAGAAAATGTTTTTTTTTTTTTTTTTTTTTTTTTTTTTTTTTTTTTCCTTTCTCTCTCCATTCAGAGAATCATAGAATCAGTAAGGTTGGAAGGGACCTCTGGAGATCATCTAGTCCAACCTCCCTGCTCAGCAGGGTCACCTAGAGCTTGTTAGACAGGGTTACATCCAGGTGGGCCTTGATTATCTCCAGAGAAGAAGACTCCACAACCTCTCTGGGCAACCTGTTCCAGTGCTCTGTCACTCTCACAGGGAAGAAATTCCCCCTCGTGTTCAGGCAGAACTTTCTGTGATTCAGTTTCTGTCCATAGCCTCTTGTCCTCCATCTGCATATGCAAAGATGATAGTAAGAACTATAAGAATTATATTTCATCAAATAAGGGGACAGACTTGTCATGTAGTAGATGATGAAACAGGTTCAACATCTGATTTTATTAGTCAGTGTCCGTATCACCTTGATTAGAAAAAGAGTGTAAATTTGGCTTTCATATGATACCAACTTTGAAATAAATTTTGAAATCTAAGGAGTTTGAGTTCTAGCCTTCAAATATGAAACTTAACATCGGAAATGTTTTCTGAAGCAAGTCTTGATGTTTCAAATCTGGGAAGGATGGTCAGTTCTTACACAAGTGGGTTAGTTTAAGTATGATTGTTGTTTGACAGTTGAGTTTTTTTTTTTTTTTTTTTCTTTTTTTCTAATTGACAAAGTTGTTAATTATATTTTAGTGCCTAGAAGATACCTGCATCTCAAATGCAACTGTAGAATTCTTGACAAATACTGCTTTCTTAACGATGACTGTTGCATTTAAGTCTTTTTAATACTACTATGGCATAATAATGAATAGACAAGCTATTCATCTGGGAAAATAATTGATACAAACAAGTATAATTATGCAAAAATTGTAAAAATATTTAATGTGCATTTTTAAATTATATAAACTTCACAGTGTTACTGGGCAGTGACACTGTTGCCTTGAAAATATTCCAGAAGATGTCATAAAAATTAACAGACTAAATATTCATCAACGCCATCTGTACAGTAATTAAAAGTGAAAACTGGTGTCAGATTGTCTTGTCAGCATGCCACCTTGAAGAATTATATATTTTTTTGGAAGTTTGTTGTTTCATAGATGGTTTGGTAATTATAACATACCCTATAGGCAGCTGCTATAGCCTCAATCTTAGAGAACTTTGGCAAACAGCCACACTTTAATTACTCATTTGCAAATATATACTAAGTGTTTTCCTTTTGAAGTTATAAATCTCCATTTAAATTGAGTTTTTAGTTATATTTATGCATATTATTGTTACAGGAGGAAATAGATATTTTTGAAGGCATAAAGGATCATCAAGCACTGCGCATGGCAGAAAATTTGGGTTTCAGAGGACCTTTGCAACAGCAGGTAACTTGACTCTACTCCATCAGTTTTGATTTAAGACATTTTAGCTCAGCTGTATGATAAATGCTTTCCAGGGAGATATGAGAGGCTAAATGTCTGTTAGCTCAGGCCCAATTTGATATTTTAAATACTACATTGCACCCATATAATTGTGACCAGGTGTTACCAGCTTGAATAAGATCCTTATTGTTCCAGTAATGAAAGTCCCTGGTCTTTGAAGCAATCCATGAGAACATGCTATTATGCCAGATTTCATTGGGGTTCCATTGGAACATGGTGAATTATATGAGTAGATCCTTTTTGGAGGAGTTTTTCCTTATTATGGAAACAAGTTAACAAGTTAGTCTTTTTTCTGCGTAATCAAAGCCTTTTTTGTTGCTTCAACTCAAAATCAAAAGTCTGCCAGTTTTCTGCCTTTTCAATATCTCATTTTTTATTGGAATTCCACATTGTACATAGATGTGCAAGATACTTTGCCTTTATGAATAATTTTATAGATAAGAAAAAGCTTATTTAGGTTAACATTAATAGCTGAAAAGACAAATACAGTATTAAGCTACTTTTGCCTGTTTTTTTCTATAGTATCAAACTGTCATTTTTATAGAACTCCTTTATTTTTAATTCAGCAGTTTCAATTATTTTTTGTCCCAACTGCACAATTAACAAACGCATAATCATTAAGTTGATTAACACACATTTGAAGATTTAGCAGTATATTTAATGAGGACGAATGATTGTGTAGAACCTTTCAACCCTTGAAGAATTCTGGTACTTAGTAATTAACAACAATACACAGAATTTTTCAACAATACATTTAAATAATGATGCAGTGCATGCATTTCTTTCCTTGTGCTATCAACTCCTCAATGGAATTTACTGAAGTAAGGGGACATCATTTTTATTCAGATCAGTCCTTGCATTTACTTACATACCATTTCTAGATTGGGATTTTTTTGCTTTGCCTTGAAGAGACTCAGTGCTTGCAAAGGGGGGAAAGGTGACATTAAGCTGCCTGATCCAGAGAGTTTCTGGAAGACAAACTAGCCCTTAATAAAGCTTAACCAATTTTGAAAATCTGCTAAACTTATAGCAGTGCACTGGGGCAACTGAAGTTTTTCAGCTTGCCCAGGATCCCTGTAGGGTTGCAAGGTGGAACCTCTTCCCTAACGTGATTGCGATGGCCTTGCTCATGTGTTATTAGAATAGTTTGCCAACCAGAGTGTCTGTGCCAAGAAAACCGATGCCTTAGCTTGGTGCAGGTTTTTGATGCTGATAATTTTTTAAAGTCAAAGCTACTGAGAATGCTTGATCTGATTATAACCTTGTAGTAAGGAAGACTTCATGAGCTTTTTGCTTGACGTTTCCAAAGCACAACTTTTTGAAAGAATTGTAGGCATGTTGGTCAGAAGGCATCTCTGGAAGTCAGCTAGTCCCACCTCTGACTCAAAGTGGGGCCATTGCAAACACTGGATCTGGTCAGTCATGGCATTATTTAGCCAAGCATGAAAGCCTCCCAGACGGGGGATCCATGGCAACCTCTTCCAGTGCTGTAGAACCCTCCTAGTGAAATGCCTTTTTTTGTTGTTGTTGTTTTGTTTTAATACTTAGTTTGAATCTCCCCATGCCACAGCTTGTGGGCATTACACCTTTTGTATATTGTGTACCACTACTGAGAAGAATTCAGCTCCATCATATTTGTAACTGTTCTTTGTAGTGGTTGTAGGCTGCTTACATTGCCTCTTAGCCTCCTCTTTGCCAGACTAAGCAAGCCCGGCTCCCTCAGCCTCTCATTGTAGATTGTGTGTTCTAGATCAAGGACCATTTTGGTAGCTCTGCTATACCCTGTCCTGTTTCTACACATCTCTTGAGCTGGGCAGGAAGGCCAAAGCTGGACATGGCATTCCAGGTGCCGTCTTGCCAGCATTAGGTAAAGGGCGATAGTAACACCCTCAATCTGCTAGTCACATTCTTGCTAATGTAGGGCAGTATTTGGGTTGAGGCTTTCCAGTCATAGTATTTTCTTTTTCGCAAACAAAATTGTAGGATAAAGCTGACTTTTGGGTCTTACTCATTTTGTTTATTTCTAGAGGTCCCAAATATTTTTGGTTTGTATGTTTCAGTTAACTGATCAATAATCAACGAACAAAATTGGAAGGTTTTTTATTAGTGCATTTTTTCATCTGGAAACTCATTTCAGCTAATAGGTTGTCAGTGTGTAATGATCTAAAAGAATTTTTTTCTTTTTAATGTGAATTTTTGTTACTGTTGTGTAAGACTCAGTTCTATTAATGAAGGAATATCATACGAACAAATGGCTTGGAAGTTACTAGCTGGGTATTATACTGTTGCTGACAAAACCAGTCAGAGCAAAATAGATGGCAAGGAGCAGTAAGGAGCAAGCAAGAGTATCTTTTAAGAAGTAAACAAGCATGCTTGACTCGTAATTTCTTCAAGAAAACATTTCTGAGTGATGTAGGATGGAGAAGTGTACGGTTTTACCAAAGTCGCTAATGTGCACATACTGCTTTATAGTTCCTGAATTTAGATTGATGAACAGGAATACAACTTAGATGTCAACGTACTGGAGAATGTGTCATTATGAACTGTTAGGCACCTTTCAAATTAAACTTGTTCATACTAATTGTGCTGTTTACTTTGTAGAAAATCTCCAATTCATGTAATCTTTAAATGGAAGCTTACTAAATGTTATGCAGTGTCATAATGCTACATTATAGCTGTTTTAGATAGTATATGAATATGACTGAGAAAACAGAAAAAAAAGCAGTAATTATCTAAAGCTTATATACAATTCAATACACTAAAAATAATCAGTAATGGTTTACCTTTGCCTTGAAAACGTTAACTTTTATTTTTCTCTATGGTAATCGTAAATCGCTTGATCAAATTTAGGCAGCAGATCAAATTAAGAAGCTGTATAATCTTTTCTTGAAAATTGATGCCACTCAGGTTGAAGTGAATCCCTTTGGTGAAACTCCAGAAGGGCAAGGTAAGAAATTAAAGGAAACAAATGAATGCATTATAATTCTTTATTTATGCAAACTATAAATTAAATTGCATGGAAGGCTGTAGCAGCAGCTCTGCATTAATTTCATTTTGTAATATAATTTAAGTAATATTCATAAGTGTTCCCATGGCAGATTTTGCATTTCAATACCTTTTTGTTATTTCATCCAAATACTGGAAGTATCCACTTCTACATGTTATTCTCATTGAGAAACAGCAATATATTCTGCTCTTCATACAAAGTTTTTTGATTTGGCATTTTTTTGTTTTGTTAATGCTGTCAGAATTAGTGGGATTGTGGAAAAGACTTGTTATTTTAGTTTCATAAGCATATAGATAAGTTACAATTGTAAGTGCACGACTGCACAACCTACCAGAGCACAGGAAAAATCGCAGCTGGAACTGATACCTGGCTATATACTTTGGGAAAGAAAAGAATGATTGATTAGCTTCCACCATGAATATAGATCTAAGAAAGTATAAGATTTAAAAAGAAAAAAAAGGAGCTGATTTATCTTGCATTGCACATCGTTCTGGTAGCTGATTTTCCAGCTGAAACCCTCCTTCCATTCGTCTTTTTTATCCAATTCACTTGAACAAAGGTGGAGAGAGGAGGAATTAAAGGCGACTGATCTGGCATACTGAAATACAGAAGATCTGACACATGTGGATCATAACTACCATCTCATGGTTTTATAACAGAGCATGTAGTGAGCAGTCAAGTGTGCATATTTGTAAAGCAGAAGAGTATACAGTTAGCTCAAAAATAATCTTGCAATAATGTTCATGTAATCAATGATCAGAACAGGTTTCCATTTTCAAGTCTTTTTTTTCTGTCTCATAGTTAAAAAATAAAAGCTTGTAGCTGTGTTCAGCGTGAATCCAGTCTCACGGGGGGAATTTAGCAGAGACTGGTAATAAGAAATGGATTTCTTCCATGATTAAACTTTGCCCATGCATTCCTGTGTCCACATGTTCCTATTATTTAAACAGTATCCATTTTTTCCTCCCTCCCCATTTTACTTCTTCTGTTTAATTTAATTGGATAAAGATGAAAAGTTGTGGAGCTCAAGGGGAACAAGTTGAGACTTCAGTGGCAAGTGTGTCCGAGGCTGTTTCATGAGCGCTGGAGACCTGCTAGTGGAGGACTTCCCTGCTGTGCCAGTTTGTGATTTGAGGGAAGGTCTCTTGTCTCTGGCATTTGGAAGTGCTTGTGGGTGTTTTCTCGAGTTGTCTTTATCATTGTTCATCAAGAAAAACAGTTCCAGCTTTTAACCGACTATGTAAGATATGCCTAGAGATTAAAACTGAAAGTAGGAAATGTAAAGAGAAAGTTTTCAGCCACTTTAAAAGAGGTGTTAGGAATATGGCAGCTTAACCGCTGTTCCAGGAACTTTTGGAAAAAAATGACTCCTGTCAAGTAAGTCCAGGACCTTGTCATAAAAGGCTGTACCATTTGGAAGCATTAGCATTTTTTGAATGCTTTTTATGTGCCCACAGCTACTTTGTAAAATAAACAGCTTTTCACTAAAAATACGTATTTTTGGCTCAGTTGGTCAGGTATTCAGAAACTGAGTTGTGACTGGAAACTATGTAGTCTCTTTCAATAGTCCAACCTTTCTTTTCCCTTTTTATTAACAAACCAAATGCAGAAAAAAATGACAGAGAATTGTTCTCAACTTAAAATGAAAATTCTGCTTGTATTGAATGCTGTAAGGCTCTAACAGATGTAAAGCCAATGTTGCCCCCTGGATTTATCACTGCATCTTGAAAGCTGCTGCTCTTTGTTTTAATGATAGATTTTCAGATATTAAAATACCACATGGTAAAATGACATTTTAAAAAACATGCGAGGACGAATATTTTGCCTAATATTGTATATGTGGGTAATGTAAAATGATGATAATGATCAAATGTGTATGTTTTTTTTTTTTTTTTTAACATAATGACCTGAATTCAAACTAAACTGAGCTACAAAAAATGTTAACGGTCTAAGTGTATAAATTCTGTTTTGATAGCAGACCTTTCTCTAATTTTTTGTTATTTAGTTTGTGCTGATGTTCTGACCACTAGAATCCTTCAGCTCTCTGGAGAGAGAAGTATTTTGAAAACAATTTCTACTTTATTTTTTCTTTTTGAGACTCTTGAGCAGCGTGCTCAGTCTGATGTCAGACCTGGGGGCATCTGGGACGACTGCCTCCTGTCAGGCAGATAATCTAGCTTGAGATGAGCTTTCTGTGCCATGACTGGTCTGCTTTGGTATTCAGACTTGCTCATTCAAAACCAGCATAGTTGTTTGTATTTACACAGCAGTCACTTGACTCTGGTTATTTTGGCAGACCGAAGTCCAAAATCCCTACCTAGTTCAGTACCTGCCATGCAATCCTGCAAAAAATACCTTTAGGTAGGTCTTGGGTAGGAGGGAGTGGACATTGTAGACGGGTATGCAGACACTTGAGATGGAAGCAGGAAGGGCAGAGACGGTGCTGTCAGCTAATGGGGTAGAGACAGTGCTGTTTGGGTGTGTGGAGCAGTGAAAGACCAAAGAGCTGGGAATGAAAAGAACTGAGCCAGGGGGTCCTGAAAGGGGTCTGCAGGGCCTTAGGGGCCCCGGCGCTGCTCCCTCGCTCGTGTGCTGTGAGGTGCCATTGTGGGGAAGAAGTGGACTGATTTATATAATTAATCAACTTAACTTTTCTGGTGTGGTTGTGGATATTTAGTGAGCTGGGCACCTTACGAAGGATGGCAGTGTTTTTGATGCTATTTTCTCCAAGGTTTCTTCCCTTCTGTTTTACATCCAGGAAGCTGAAGAGCAGAAGCAGACTGGGCTTCAAGCTGTGAAAGCCAACTTACTAGCCACTTACTACTTACATATGCAGAGTTCTTCCTCTGCTTATTTCTTTGCTAGCAGTATGCCTGTCTGAAATGTCTGAAAGAAAAATAAAGATAAAAATGAATGGAAAAGCAGCTGAGTTGCTTAATGCAATTGTTTCTAATGACAAAATACAGCTCTACATATGAAGACCATTATTCCTGTCAAAGTAATGGCTAGGATAGATTTATTTCTTGCTGTGTTTTGTATTTTTTTTCACTTGTGTGAATTTCCATTAGAAAATACATCGTCTTACATATTTGCTTTTGTTTAATTTTGTAGCAGATTCTTTTTGTTAACACTCTTGTATCAGAAGCCTGAAAGAGCCAATTTCTTTGAGGTTTTTTTTGTTTGTTCTCAGTGTAAGCTGTTGAATTTGTAGATGAGAAAAATCCTATATGACTAACAAAAACAACAGAAATACTACATGAATATAAGAATTGGAGCTTTCTTTGATATTTATTTAGAAGAAAAATTCATTTGTATAATCTATTATGCATGTAACAATATGCTTTTGATGGTGAAAAATGTTTGATAAATATCAATAGGTGTTTTTCCCCTTACTTTGTACAGTGTGGCCTTTGTTAAAGATGAATGTTCTACAGAAATGAGATTTTATTAATATGACATTGAATACGTTCATGTCTAAGGAAAACTTAGAGCTCCAAAACTGTGCTTTTACTTTAGCGCCAAGTTATATTAGCAGTTGAAATAAATGAAAACTTGAAAAATGGTTAAGGACTTAAGTCATCATTAACAAAATTAAAGCAGTGATAGCACACTAGAAGCTTATTGTGGATTTCAAGTATTTCTCCTTTTGATAGATTCCTACCTGATGTGTTACAGAGAAAGATCTAGAATCTTCAGAGAAATTTATTACACATGAAAGCTCATGAACAGTTTTTAAAACTGCAATCATTGAAACTGGATTTAATCTTAATTTATTCTAATATTGATTACAAGACAAAAGTATTAAAAACAAACAAGAAACAAGAAAACCTATGCAATGAAGAAATAAGATTAATACTCTCCTATTTAGTTATATATTTTGTTTGCTTAGGCATTTGATTCCAATTTAAGCAGTTGTATTAACAA
The DNA here is from genome assembly GCF_028389875.1 of Rhea pennata. Lineage (NCBI taxonomy): Eukaryota > Metazoa > Chordata > Aves > Rheiformes > Rheidae > Rhea > Rhea pennata. The sequence continues at coordinate 6,974,693 of NC_084674.1, forward strand.
AAAGGCATTCTTCCACCAAAAGAGTTGTGTTCTTAATTATTGTAATTAATGCATGTCTGTATCAAAGAATAAAATTTTTTAAATTGTTTATTATCCTCCAATATCAGAGACACATACAATGTGCAATAGGAGGTACACATATATATGTGTTTTGATGGCATTATGAATCAAAACACAACAATTATAAACATTATTAGATTTTTGAGGGGGGCATTTACTATTTAAGTCTGACTTGTTTTGAGAGATAAATTTTACTTTAGTCAGTCTTTATCTCCTGGAAATTGTCCAACCCATACTACTTAAATAATTAAATGATCAGTATATAGTCTTATATGCACTTAGTACATTTTAATCTAATGAGATGTTTGCCTATGCAAAACCATTAAAATGATGTGTTAGTAAATAGATAAATGATCAGTTCACTCTACTTGCATTTTTATTACCATTTGTTTTTATCTGAACATTATGTCTACCAGCTTGTCTCTGATAGCTATTATTTATTATCAAATATAGCTACTTTTTAATTTGTTTTTGTAAGCATGGTAGATGTTGATATTGAAGAAAAGTTTTATTTTTCCTATTTTCCTTTTTTTATATAACAGTCATGTATTGCTCACTCTTAATGTACACAAGCTTAAAGGTGTTAGAATTTGTATTGCTAGGGAAAGAATGTGTGTATAACTAATAATATTATAAAATAAAAATACAGCTAAGGAAAATTTTTTTTGTACTGCTCAACTATAAATATGAGTGCATATTACCAAACATTGCTTTAGATCTCTGGTCTGCTATAGCTTTTTCAGATGCCCTACCGAATATTGAAGTTCACTTCAATATTCACACAAAATATTGAAAGTAGCCTATCTTATGAAAGTATTGGACAAATTGCCTGCCCCTGTGACTTAAGGATGCTTCATTTAAGGCAAATGCAGAAGATAAACTGTTTTGTTACCTCCTACTGCATGGTGATGTAAGCAAATAGGACTGTGTAGTAGAGTAAAGCTTGCTGCACCATGTCTCAGTATTGCGCTTAGGCAAAACACGGCCTTTTTGACTGGAGTCGATGCTAGAGCTTCGGCTGATGCTTTGTTGGAAGCAATGTCGGTCCCTGAGCAAGCCCTCCTGCTCCTGCTGAAGCCGTCAGTGTGGTATCTCAGAAGCTCTGACCAAGTCTAGTATCTGAATGTTCACTTGTTGTTTTCTATTTTCTTTTCTTTAGTTGTTTGTTTTGATGCCAAGATAAACTTTGATGACAATGCAGAATTTAGGCAAAAAGAAATATTTGCCATGGATGACAAGTCTGAAAATGAGCCTATAGAAAACGAAGCTGCCAAATATGACCTGAAATATATAGGACTGGATGGAAATATTGCTTGCTTTGGTAAGAAAAAATAAATACAAAAGACATTTAAAGACGAATTCATATAGGTTCACTGTGTAGACTTTGCTTACATTTTGAGATTGTCTACCCTTGACAATATTTTACTTTATTTTGCTGAGGTTGTCTCTCTTCCACAAGTTCTGGCAGGATTGAACTTAACTCTGTTGAAGTTATGATGAAAAGCAGCAGCAAACAGTCAGGTCATATGTGGTGTTAGAGAGAAGGCAGGTTAAATAGGAAGCCTGTGGGACTTTTGTGTTTTGAATTCTTAAGCTAATACAGTTGATTTTTTTCCAATAATTAAAACAAGAAAGACATGAAAATTTGATCATTAATTTTCTGAAATGTGACTGTATTGAGAAGGTGCTGCTACAGCACGTGTGTAAAGTCTTGGTACTCCCATCTAAAAATGAATATCAAATTCCATTTCTCTTTAAGGGAAGCTACTAAAGACACTGCTGATTTATTAAAAGAAAAACATCAGATGCTTTATTATTCTAAAGTTTCTGTATAACAGAAATCAGTCTTATGTTTAGAAGAGGTAAGTAAAAAAAAAAAGTCAGCTATGCTCTAAATAATTTTTATTTTGTGTAAATTCTTTTATCAATACAACATTTTATTATGAATGGTACCGAATTAGTCATTTTATCTCATTTTGAAATGATTGGTTTCAGGAAAAAAGGAATTGTATGCCAAATGTCCAGATTCATATTGCTTAGATTAACCATGAAACTAGAAGAATCTGAGAATGGGGTGCAGTTGATTCAGTAAGTGACAGGGAGATTTTAGTCTCAATTAAATAAATAGTTGTAATAACCAACAATATTGTGGTGTGGTGGTGGGTCTTTTTGTTTTTTGTTTTATTAACATTAGAAATCTCCTGAATTACAGGTAACATAGAAGCTTTACTTTGTCCAGCAGGAGTACCTTATATCAAACAAATGATTCCCATCCTCTTTTCCTAGCTCAGGGAGGTTCTTGCAACTGTAGCAGTATTTAAAATTGCATAGGATATGGCAAGTCAGGGTGTTGAAACAATTCCTGATAAAATAAGTTGATGTACTTTTCTTTCTTTCCCCTCTCGCCCTGCTGGATTAAGAGTAATGACTACTCTTTGCCCTGAGAGGGACAATCATGCATAAACTTATATTCTGGGTAAAATACAGTTAAGAAATTATAATGTAAAAAAAGGTAAAATAAAATTAAGACATGTAGTTTTAAACATACCCCACTTTTAAAATTAAATCATCTAAAGGGGTGGATGCCCCCAACATTGTCCCTCCAAAACCTTTTGCCATACTCATTGTTAACTATCCATGGGAATGCTCCTACCCTGCTGCAAACACAACGTAAAAGCCAAATGCAAGAGCATCTGTTGCCTGTCCCCAAAATTAGCTGTCTAGTTTACAGTGATACAGAGCATTATTTAATGCTATGAGGATGATGGGAAGGGAACCTAAGGAGTTAGTATGTCTTTGCAGAATTTTGTCTTTTTTTTTTCTTTTTTTTCTTTTTTTTTTTTTTAAGCACTGTGAGTATTAGCATTTCCACGATTATGTTCACATATTCTTAATGGAAGGCTCACATCTTAAGTCCTAAAATTAATACTGTCATAAAGAAACCTAAATGTGAGTTTGTGTGCACTTAATTTTGAATATTTTGTTACACTGGATATCCTTGAATAGGTACTGATCTGTATAAAAATTAGTGTTTATGTGAAGCTTCAGGGCTGATTTTGAGGTTGTAGGGATATACTGCCTTTAATCTTTTTCACAAATCTTCTGTACTCTGTGTGAAATATAAACACTTAATGTTTGCAATTACAGTGAATGGAGCAGGCCTTGCAATGGCAACTTGTGATATAATATACTTGAATGGTGGAAAGCCAGCCAACTTCCTGGACCTCGGTGGAGGTGTGAAAGAAGCACAAGTGTACCAGGCATTCAAACTGCTGACTGCCGATCCAAAGGTAAAAAACCCAACACTGTTTTCAGGCAGGAAGCCTCCTATGCTGAAAGTATAGATAACAAGGTGAAGAGAAATGAGTTACTAATGGGATGATCCGAGAGGGAAATGGTTTTGTGAGCCACTGGAATGACTTTTCTGTTCAGATCCGGTCTTGAGTAGATTCTTTGAGGATAGTTGGACAAAGAAATGCAGACATAGCGATGCTGGGCATTGCAATGTTTTGCTCTGAACGTTTGTCTCCTTAAATGGAATTTGTGGGAAGATACCGATGCTTCTGCTGTTATTCCTACTTGACAATGTAGTGGCACAGTAGAGTGGAAAGGAAAACATAAGCTAAGCAAATAGCAAATTCTAAAGGCTGATTTGTGCTCTTTTCAGCTCTGGGTTTGTAAAATATCTGGTTCTGCACTACAAGATAGAGTCAGTGTTTAATTAACATTCACTGCCTGGCATCCTAGCCAGGTTGGCTCTAACTCCTCTTCTGTAGATGGAGATGCAGTTGTCCTTTTCTTTTGAAACAACAGGAGAAGACACTAGCTGGCTGTGTGCGTTGAGCAGAAGTTATTTCTGGAGATGCATGTTAGCATGCTGAGGTCACTGGGCCTCTTTAAGGACAGAAGCAGGACGATCTCTACGTGGAGAGTATTGATCAGGCATAGGCATGGGAGCAGTGCCAGCTGACCAGCCTTGCCAACACAGGGTCATGCTTTTGTGTGTAGCTAGGACTTAAGTTGCCTACAGATTTTTGCTAATGAAAATCAGATACACATCTAAGAGCTTTGATTGTCTGATCTGACTTCTGGACCTAACTATCTCCACTGAGGTCCCAGTTTCAGTATTTTACTACTTTTGTGAATCTGGCTCTATCCTCTTTCTCAGCCTCAACTCCTCTTTCTCACATTCATTGTATCTGTGGTACTAGTCCACCTAAATACCACCTTCCTGTAAGAATTGCATCATATACATCTTGAACAGCAGTAAGTGACAAAATACTGTGATTTTTTTGAAATAGATGAGGATACTGTTTGCAGCAGAGTTCCAAGGCAAAACTTGAAAGAAAATCTACAATATTAAGTAAGCATTTATAGTACTTATATTGGAAGCTCTGCCATTGTATTCTTGCACGTATTCAAGGCATGTACATTGAAGGCTAAGCTATTCTAGGGAGAGTCATCTACAATATTTAAAACTTTTTGTGGAGTTTTTTTTCCTTAATATTCTTGTTGTTGGATAGTACTGATCTTTTCTCTCTAGAGATCTAGATGTGTGTGTCTAGAGGTCTAGATGTGTGTTCTATCCAAGGCTCAAAGGGACGGGGTTGTTTGTTTAATTCTAGTTAGTGATCTCACAAACTTTGAGTTGTTAACATGCCTTAAAGAACACAGGGCTAGAGAGTTAGAGAAGCAAGATATCTTGCCTGGAGCGAAAGAGAGGCAGGATGGGGCTTGAGAATCATGTTAGAAAATCTGACAGTTTCCTTCATAGTCTGATGCTAGTAGACGCAATTATGCTTGTTTTAATTTTTGTGATTTTAGCTTTTCTCAGGACTTTACACTAAGATCTGTTCCTATTTGTCTGTATTGTTCTGCAGTGTATGCTTAGTATGACAATATAGATTGGACTGAGACATAATTTAGTTCTTAAAACCTGTGTTAGATACAGCAATGGAGAAGCAGGTGAAGTAAAGTCTTAGATACATAACTTAGCTGATGATTATTACTGTGCTAAATAGTTTTTTTTCTCCCTGCTACAGCACAAACAGCAGGTATTAATTTTGGTGATGAAATTTAAACAGTTTTAAAACAAAGACATTTCACTAGCTTCCCAACTATATAATATCTGCATACCCAACATTGAATTTGTAAATGTATCCCCCTTCTATTCCAGATACTCTCACTGCTTAACATTAGCTGCTTTCCCCAGGCTTTGTGAAGCTAGTTCAGACACTGGGGCAAAGCAGTAAAAGGTAACATAGAAGGGAGCAGAAATCATTACTTTTGCCTGTAACTTGTGCAGCTGTAGGTGTGCCATTCTTGGCTTTCTGACTAGTCCTTGATGCAGAAGGCTTTAGCCTAAATGCCATATAACTAAATCCATATTCATTTACATTAGGAGTAGTGCAAATATGCTGATATCCCTAGGAGACAGTAGCAGCTCTGGCAGTTACACCAGTCCAACATCAAAGCACTTGTACCTTTGCCTACTGCTCTGCAGTTTTACTATCAGTGCAAGTTTAGAATAAACATTTCATGTTTTATTTTGTTCGGTTCAGAACACATGGTAAATGTGTATCTGTTATTTTCTCTCCCCATGTAGTATGTCCATTAGCTTAGTGATAAACAGTAAGCTAATGGAATGAGTCTTCTTTTTTCTTAATATTGAGGTTTTTAATCCCAAGGGTCATTGTGGCTAATGCAACATTTGCAGTTTGCAGCTGGTCAGTAATTACTCTGCAACCTTTAACCTGATTCCCACTTTATTTGAGAAGATGAAAATTTGCTCTTGGGAACTCCGAGGCCAATTAATTGTTGTAAATGTCTCCAAACAACACGGAGCCTCTGCAGAATGATTAAACTGAAAAAAAAAGTCTGCAGTGCTCTAATACGGAGTAGTAGTGACTTTTAGGTGTACTGAAATACGGCACTGGAAGTGTTAAGGGCATTGCAAGGGAAGAGATCTTGCAGGAGGAAACGTTTAATTGCACTTTGAAATAGATCTCCCTTCTCTCTCTTTACTTGTCTTTAAAGCATCTATTTTTGTATTAAAGCAAAAAATACAGGTGTACTCTGATCTGATTTAGTGAAGCTGGGGCTATAGTTTGTGAGAAGAATAAAGATCTTTGGCCTGATTCTGGTTTAATCTGGCTGTTGTCAGTGTCTATAATTTTCTTAAAGTTTTGTTTGTTGCAGAAGGTTACTCCCAGGCTTTGGAATGGAAATGCTGCCTTTAGAGTCAGTGACCTTTTTACTCTCTGCCGGTCTTGTTTGCAGGCTGCCATATCCAATACTTCCTAGGTCAGACAGGTCATTGCAATAGTTCTACATTCCTTTCTTTCAATAATCTAAATTCCAGAATCTCTTTTATTTCTTGCCTGTCTGGTTTCTCTGAGTTTGTGTGGTGCATCTGCTTTGGCAAAAAAAATGAGCCGTCTTCTCTCTTTTCACGTAGTAACAGTAGAAGGGAAGAGAGCCTGGTTGTCGGTGTTGGAGCTGCTCAGAGGCACTGCAGGAACTTCAGTGCTCCTCTCTGTCCCACAGCCAGATAGAAGAGGTTTTCTTAAATGTTTCAGAGGTTGTGGGTGTTGTGTGCCTCTCTCCTAGATTCTGCAAGTGCTAGTTCAGAACTTCTCAATAGTGCCCTCGTCTTTGAGTACTCTCACATCGTCACCAAGCTCAACAGATGCTCATTTTATTCATGCTAAAGACCAAAATTGCTATAGCTACCATTTGACTACAGAATTCTGCTGTTTCTGAAAGGCTAAAACTGAAAAAAAGTCAATAAATCTACTGTCCAGGACACTGACACTCAGTTGCCAGCTCCAGCTTTGGCCTGGAGCCATCCCATGTAATTGACTCAAAGCATCTGCTCAAGCCTGACCTCTTGTTGTTTCCTATCCCTAACAGAAGCCTAAAATACATACATTATGTATTATGTTATGTAAGTAAAGCAAACTGAGCTGTAAGCAGGTTTGTTTTGCCTTTGGCTCTAGTACTGAGCTGAACGATTGGTTGCAAATAGAGAGTAACACTAAAATAGAGGGGCTTAAATGCCAGAATTGTTGTTTGTTTGTGGGTTGGTTTTTTTGCCCCAAAGCTCATTTGACAGCCTTTTTTGAAACCTGTCAGTGATGACAGCAAAGATTAATCAAATCAATTGATGTTAATGAGTGTTTGCTTGTCATATAGGCATAAAACTGAACTGACAGATTGACAAACGTTTCTCTTGAAAAAATATTCTATATTGGCATCTGTTAACTCATATACAAAGAATAATTAATATCAAGCACAAGGAAAGTTTTATTTGTTTTTTCCTTTAGCGATCCTGTTTTTCAAACTCAGATTATTGTTCTATGAATGTGGAATAAGCATTCTTATTCCTGTCACTTGGCTGAGCCTGTTTGCTTATGTCAGATGCATCTCTCTGTCCACTGCAGTGATGGGAAAAATAATGGCACTGATGTGTCTTGCCATTAAGTTGTGTGCAAAGCAGAGGTCTTAGGGCTTTTCATTTTCCAGGCATCTGAAAGAGTGAACAGAATTCTGAAAGAGGGTATCATTAAATCATAATTTTGCAATTCACTTTTTTCCAGCTGTGCTTGGTGTGAAAGTAATACAGTTTATCCTTCGTTGTTATATAAGACAGTTTTATCATTGGTTTATCCTTTGATAAACTGCTTGAGGGACTTTTAGTATTAGTCGTCTTTAAGTTGCAGTCCTTTGCTCTTTCTACTAAGAGAAAAGATTTGTGATATTCATTCCTGAGTTTTCAGAAATAAAAATAAATGCTGCCAATTTATTTGGTCTTTATTTTGGGTGAGCTAATCAGTTCAGTTAAGACAATTCCAAAAGTCTGCAAACATTCAGGCAATTGAGAGTGTAGTAATTCCATCCGTGTATTTCTGGACTCTTCCCTGTTACTCCCTATTACTCAGAACAAAGAGCTTCCCCCATTTTTAGCGGAAAGGGGCTCTCTTAAGCTTGCTTTCTGACTGTAGACTATAAAGCTTGAGACTTTTTTCCTGGAAATTGTGCAAAAACCTGTCTTGTTTGGTGGCTCTGTGCCTCATGTTTGACTGTTGTGTTAGAAACCTTTTAGCTCTTCCGAGCCAAAAAGGGTTTTTGGCAGTTAGGCATTTCTTGTCAGACACATCCAGAAGAATTACCGTGTTCCCAGCCAGTGCGCAGCCTGCCTGCTGACAGGGATCAGGCAGCGAGGAAGGAGAAGAGAGCCTGGAAGGGAGCAGAGAGGAAAGTTGTTTCATGATGTTCCTGATCCAAGATTGGGCACTGAGATAATATCACAGCAAATATAAATAAAAATAACATAGGCAGCCCCACTGTGAGAGCAGACAGTTTGCACCGCTATGTAATAGGATCTGCAGAGTGGTCATTGCAATATTAGCCACGGTAATCAGTCAAGTCTATCTTGACGCTGAAGAAGACCTGCAGCTTGGACACCAAAGGCAACATCTGTATGTAAACACACCTAGTTCATTTAATTTTCTTCTAGGGTTGCCTTTGCCTGTTGGTGAGAGTGGTTATTGTTGGTGCTGGATACTTCTGTGTAGAGGAGAAGGCTGTTTGTTGCTAGGGGTAGAAGAGCGGTAAGGTAACTTTTTTTTTCCCCCACTAGTAAGCTTTAGAAGTCATAACTAGATAATAGTACATAGAGTTGGTTTTTTTTAAAAAAAAAAAAAAAAAATCAGTCTATCCTCATTTACCATGATGGTAAATCCTGTCATAGTGCAATCTGGTAATGGATAGTTTGTCGTACACCTGCATTTAACTGACTTACCTAGTAGTGGGTTAATTGGTGCTTTAAGAAAGCAAAGACTTAAAGCGTTAGGGTCAGATAACCTTCTCTATCAGGTATGCAGCCTATGTTACTACATATGTAACAACAACAACAAAAAAAAGGTAAATAGCGTTCCGTTATATACATATTACAGAGTGTTAGCATCGCATTTGTTTGAGTTGTCAGATTGCATGCCATTTCAGTTAATGTAGAGGGAACCATTTTTTTATGTAGTCATTAGGAATCTTTTTGCTTTCTCATTCAGCTATCATGCACCCTTTACACACTTCATTACCCAGCTTTTCTTTATACAGCAGGAAAAGTCTTTGTCTTGTGTGTTTTTCTAATTCACACAAGAAGGTAAGGCATGGTATGCTGTTCTGAGTACTTTTAAAGCTGTAGCTGGATATTGTAGTGAAAAACGTCTGTATTATAGGCTACATGCCGACAATGCTAGATCTCTGAAAGTGGAAGCAATTCCGAAAATTTGAACTGTAATCAGAATTTTTAGATTTTTTTTCCCCCAGACTAGAGCACCAGCTAGCATACTGACATCAGTGGAAACCATCTCTCTCCTTCCCCTCCTTCCCTCTCCTGCTTCCCCACAAGCATCTCCTGTATGTTTTTTGGTAAGAGCTCTAAGTTTCAAGTTTACCAAAATTCAAAGAACCCAGTGGTTCTGCTGGCAGTAACTGCAAGTCCAGCACTCAAACCAGGGAACAGCCACCCCTTTGCAACTCTGGCTGGTGTCTGAAGGTAACGGCACGTGAAATTAATTAGTGGATGCTTGTGCAAGTTGAGGCTTGGACTGCTCTATTTTTTCCACCTCTCTTTTGTGAACTATGGGATATAATATTCCTCTACCATAAATGGCTGCTCTGAAAACTAATTACAAATTATCTAGTCCATTAAGGAAATTAAGTGCTAAGGGAATGATAAAATTTTCCACTTTTTCTTTAATACATAGCTGTCTTTGTTCTTAGCATTATTTTTGCATAAGTGAAATGTTAAATTAAAAAAAAAAGTCATGATCAATAAAACCTGTTGGTTTTGTGTTGCAATTTTGACATTAGGATAAGGATTTCTAATAAATTGTTGGTATATAGTATGTAGTCTTCAAAGGCTTTAGTTGAGATATGTGAGAGGTAACTACAAAGAAGAAGGGAATAAATTATATGCTGTGTCTACAGGGGATAGGCAAGATGCAACAAGGTTTTAATGCAGCAAGGAAAGTTAGCTTAGATCTTTTGATAGTTCTCTAGCAGAAAAGGTAGTTGAACCCTGCAGTAGTTTATCTAAGGAGCTTATAGTATATCCAGTGTTGCAGGTTTAAGAACAGACTAAACAAAAAAGTTTATTCAGGGTGTTTTAGGAAGAGTTGATCCTGCCGTGGGGCCAGTGAGAGGACTTGAGGCTGCTTTTTCCTGATTCTCTGAAAGTTCTGAAGAGAGTCCTGAGTCTAAAGCTGTGATTAGTAGTTTTATATAAGCAACAGCACTTTGGCTTTTGAAGCTTTTGAAAGGGTAAGATTACTATCATAGGATGACAGTTTTCAGAGACAGAAATGACCTATTAGAACACAGAAACACCTTGTAAAACTGGGAAGAGTTGACAAATGCATGCTCTATTTTCTGCCTGAGAAATTTGTACAAATGTTTTGCCTTTAACCAAGGATATTGAAGCACATCCACTTGGAAAGTGCTAACCCTTATAGTTCTTTTATAGATACCGGAGGACATGAGGTTATAGAATTAATACAGAACTCTTCCAACGTATTTATCAGTGCTGCGTTGATGAGGAGGTAGAGGCTAGTAGAAATCTAACAAGGATTTCTTCTAATATGCATCTGCATTTTTGCAGGAATGACTTTGAAATTATTACATGTCCTTTAGAGTGCATAAAGCATTGACAAGTCATTCTTTCATTTAAGCTTTTTCTAGATACTGATAACATATTGCCAACATTTATGAAAATATGAGGACTGTTACATTTTAAAAACGTATATTTGAATTATCAGTATATATTTAAGATAAATGTATTTTTCAAGAGCATATGTATTGTTGCACTCTAAATAAATATGATATATTTTAATACGAGTCTACCATTATTTTATAGGCACTGACAAGCCGAATGCCTTTTGGCATGGTAAAATCTGCTATGGTGAATCTTAAAAAAATATGTATGAAAATAAACTTACTAAGAGAAAAACTTTCAAAGATTTTTTGTAATTACCTTTTTTGTAGTAGAATAGGGAAAATTACAAATGTATCCCTAAAAGATAAATGCAGAAAATTTTGAGAAGGAATCACAGCAGAAATTTGGCCATTAGGTTTGGAAGGATTTGTATTGAAGGAGACAGGAGATCTCTATATAACTAACTTTGACACTGGCACTGGACAGACATCTTCATCTTTTCAGCTTACAATCTGCCTTATCCTGTTACGATAATTTTTATTAAGATATAATAGAGGAGAATTATGAGCTGTTATGCAGTCAACAATATATATGTTGTATATTCCTGCCTGGTGTGGGCTACATTTGATTAGTGATAAGAATAATAAAGGATTTCTTTAAGCTTCTTTTTTCATTAGCACTTGGGACTGGGGAGTCTGGAAGTCTCTGAGGTATCCAGTGTTTAGCAAGGATGGCCAGGTTTGCAGAAATGTTTGAGTTAAGAGAAATACATGATAACAGCTACAAGACTGCACATATCTTTTATTGTAATGTCATACTGCAGTATTACTCATGTCACTCAAAACCAGGTTCTGAAGTAAAGAGCATCGGGTAAAAATAGCAAGACAGCAGGAATACCTTACACTGGAAACTGCCTGGTTTTGTGCTTGGAGTAGCAGTGGTGGAGGTCACTCTGGTAAATAGCCATATATTGTTGATCAAGACCTGCATGAATTACACTTACTTTAACTGCCATTTTTGGAAGTATTCCATTAGTATGACCACTGAAGTTTGTAACACTGGGGAAAATCTTTTATTTTTTGAGCAAAAAAAATCTCCATCTTGTAAACCATGCATCATCGTCTTTAATTGCCAAATGCCTGATGTCATATCTAGCACGTGCAGTATAATGTATAGTTATGTTTATGTGTGTTAGTATTGCCTATTTAAAGGAAATGCCATTATTAAAGGATTAAACGCTTTTGTGATCTATTATCGTACTTCACAAATTGCTTAGATTTTGAAATTTTATGTGAAACCTGAAACAATTTGGTAATTCATCTTGGTGAGATGAGTAATTTATTATGATGCTGTTTCTAGAGAATCCATTTAGCATGCTTACTGGGCAATGAAACACAAATCATTTGATAATATCGGTGGGAAATAATATATTAATAAAAGTTTTAGGTTTCTCTATTTACAGTACTCTATGGAGGAAATCACATATTTATTTCTAGTATTTTTAAGTGATTGGAGTTGTTATGGCTGTCTAGGAAAGTGTTTGTTCTTTCCATCAAAATGGAGGAATTTAGTCGTCTCACCTCTATCTGTTCCTGATGGAAATAGATCTGGATGAAAAACTGTGCATCTTAAATAGCCCTTCATACCGGGTTAGGACATGCTGTTCTTGTGACAGGGAAATGAAAGTCAGCTGTTTTTACTTGTGATTTCAGAAGCACGCCTGATGGATGGAGCACAGGTGGCTAGAGCATAGATTAGCTGGTGATAAACTGATGATACATGATAAAATTAATAACCACTTTGCACATTAGAAGATAATCTGTTACAGATCAAAGGGCCTGATTTTGCAAAGATTTTTAATGTAAAGATATGCCTTTACTTCATATAAAGGAGGGGGAGGATAGAAGGATATGATTTTTAAATAAGATCTTTATCTCTGAGCTGAAAAAATGGCCTAATATTGCAATGCTAGGTTCGGTGACGTGGTTATGGGGAAAGAGGGGAAAATTCACGAGTACAGGTAGTGCACTTGTCTCTGCTGTCACCACTGTCTTACGCCAAACTTGCCCTCTGGTTTGCATCCTGGTTTAAGAAATAGATGCTTTATGTGGGCTTGTTCCAACCTATTACTATTACTTCCATGTACTCTCTGAAGTAAAGCTGGCACAGCTTTGACTTCTAGAGAAATTGAAACTTGATTAAGAATAATGTTGTGCAGGTCTGGCAAGTAGGTGGCTTTTAAACTCATTGGTGTCTTTTTCTTAAAAAGATCTGTTAGAACATCTACCCATTTCTATGGAAATGGGATTTTGACATGCAGTGTATTTTCTGTATTCCACTATATATGCCTTTTTAGCTTTATACTGTTGATTTAGGGAATGTATTCTTCTGGGGTGTGTGAACTTTGGTTTTAGAGCAGGGTATACTCCATCTTTCCAGTCAAAAGAATGTATTTAATCTATGTTTGAATAAGAAAAATATTCCTTGGCATGTGTTCATCCATTCATTTGCATAGCTGAACACAGAATGATGAAAAGGCCGTGGAAGAGATGAAAATGATTTGAAATATGACTTAATGAAAGAGCAAAATTATTTCCTTCACTTGAATATCTGTTTTGTTTCAGGTGAGACTGAGTTATTTCACAGCCTCATTATTCATGCTCCAATTCAACAAGATATTCAAACGTGTTTCAAGTTTCAATATTTTATTATCTTTTATTCTGAGAGGGTGTGTAAAGCTAAAATAAATGACTATTCGCTTTTAAAGGATGTCATGTGCTTAAGTACTAGACAAATCAAGTCCTCATCCAGCACAAATGTGTAGTTATTACTCTTGTTGCTAGACGTAACAAAAAAGCTGTCCTGTTATAGGAAGACGCAGTCCTGTTTGTCAAAATATGTCCTCTTTTCTGTACCCCTAAATGTTTTGCTGTCTTAGGCAGTCCATGCAATAGGTTGCTTAGTTTAAAATAGAAGAGTGGAGAGCTCGTCTCTCTTAGCGCTCACACTTGGCTTTTGAGAGCAATCTGCAGAAAACTTGATTATTCCTTCTCCCCCTGACCAATTTGTTTATGGTTGTGGTTTGTGGGGGCAGGAGAAGAGGAGGGGAATATTCCTAAACCTGGGAATTCCTAACCCCGTGGGCATCAAACCACAGTTCTTTGACTTGCGTGGAAGTTTGACTGATTTAGATGGCTCCAATATACCTGTTATTAACCAGCAGTGGAGAATAGTAGGGAGATGAGTCTATGTAGAGCAGCCTGAGGGTGTAAGAGTTGCGATCTACAGAAATAACTACCTCAGCCCAATCCAAGCTTGGGGTCTGAGTCTACGAATATATCTGATTTTTGTGGACGTCACACTGTTATCGTCATGTACAACACTTTGACCATCCTTTTGTTCACTGTTTATATCAGAAATAGTAAACATTCTCATTCACTTGATCTTTCCATAACTGTTGCTTTAATTATGTGTGAAGTACTGAACTTAATTAACTTTTTGAATATTCTTTATGGTTCTAGTTAATATCTTTGGGGAGGGAAACAGTTTCCCTGAAACTGTTTTTACCTTTCCAGTCCAGCTTCAAAATTTATGTTTGTGTCTATTTTGCACTCCAAAATACAATAGTGGATTCTGACTAACTTTGGCAAAAATAAAGAAGGAAATATCCTCCCACACGCCTCGACCCCTCCAAAGGTACCAAAATATATATTAGTTGGTATTCCTCTAAGACAGGCAGAGCATATTCAAGTTGATTGTTTTTCATTCAGTTTATCTGTTGGTTTCTTCATTAAACATTTTCTGCTAATGCTCAGTGCTCTGGAAATCCTTCTCCCTTTCTTATTAAGCTGGAAATTTAACAACATTTTACAAATATTGTGAATATCTTCACTTACACTTGTAGCTCTTTAGTCAGTATACAAGACAAGTCCATCCAAGAGACTCACTTCTATAGTTTTAAGTTGCATTTTGTTGCTTGCTGGGTGAGGGCGATGTGTCTAATTTGGAAATGTGACAGGTAAATTCATGAAATCTCTCCACTCACCGTGGAACAGTTCTTGTCCTGAAAGCATCTTTCCTACTGCTGCTGTTAGCATTTTCAATTTTTCAGTGAATTATTCTCTCCTTTTGTGAAGGGATGTTTTATTTTTTTGTGGCCTCTATATTCAAATCCAGCCTTTTAAAACAGAACCTTCTAAAACATTGGAAGGGAAAGTAATTTTAAATTCCTGTGTTTAATAATGGGGAGGGAATTACATGTCTTAAAGTGACAGTGTGGATTCATTTTTAAAATGTAGGCACAAAATCCAGTGAAAACTGAAATGACTAATTCAACCTTTGTCAGTGTGGATTGATTAATTCCTACAAATCTGTAAACAAAAAGTTTGTTTATTTTTAAGCAAGTGAAGTGTGCTCGCATGGTAGCTGGAGAAGGTTAAGTACTTGATTCTGGTATGAATCTCTCTCACTGAATTTAGATGGAATTGTCTCTGGTGCTGAGGAAGCACCGGTGGACAGTTTGCAACCACATAGACAGCAATGGGCTCTAAGGGACTGGCAGGTAGCCTTGGGCTAGTAGCTACAAACTGGGCTACAACTGTCTTTTGGCATCAGTCACTAAGCTCCAAAAGCCTGTATAGACTCTGCTTCTATAGAGGAAATGTGAGTCCCAGTTTTCAGATGTTTTCCCACCCCTCTGCTGTAAAACAGAATAGAAATAATAAGCTATCTTTTTGTAACAGTGATACCTAAGCAATAATCGAAATAGTTACTTTAACTGAAGGTGTTTTAACTGAAAGGGGGAAGGAGAGGCCTGGGTAGAAAATCCAAAGTTTTTAATGGAAACTGTTGGGTTTTTTTATTAGGATGGCAGACTGTGCATTTCTTATAATAAAGAAGGCTTATTTTCTGGAGGAAAAAGAAATGTTTTTTAAGGAAAATGTTCAGCCACTTTGAGCCCAGTGCCTTTGAAAATTCCAGTTAAAAGAAAATGATTACCTGTGTATGGAAAGACAGATAGGTAATATCTAACCAAATAGATTTTGCTAAAAATTCCAGAATAATTTGGATGTTTTTGGCAGGAAAAAAACCACTAAATATAATAAAAAGATTTTTTTCAAGCAAAGAAAATAGAAGAGGTTGTTAAAAATAAGCTAACCTTACTTGCTGCCATTTACTTATATACTTTACTTATATAGTGTATTCTGTTTGGCAGAGTAGAGCATGCATAAGATAAATCAATGAAGAAAGTATGTTCTAGTAGGGCTCAAAAAACCCTCTATTCTTTCTTTTTCACTTACATGCTTGTTCTACTCATCAGACAAGTAAGGGGAGGAAGAGAAAACTAGGATTTTTTTTCTTAATTTCTTGTAATCTCCCACAGTGAAATGCAAATGGCAGTGCGTATGTGTGAGCATCTGAATATGTATGTATGATTTATGCAAATCCAGTGTACATTTGCATGACCTTTTTTTGAATGCAATACTGAGTGGTTTAGAAACCATTTCTAATTTTATAACAATAAGCCTGAGCAAACAAAAGAGCTGCAGATTGCCAGGAGCGCGGGGCGGAAGAGCACTCCCCAAGGCAGAGGAGCAGCCTGTTCTGGTTGTCATGGCAGAGCATCACCAGGAGCCCCCGGGGAGCTGCTGAGTGCCTCAGATGCAAGCGCCGCAGCAGTCCTGCCGTTCAATTGCGTGTCCGATAGGATGGCATTTGGGCTGACCGTGCAGGCCAGCATTCGCCTTACCAGAAAGGGGAATGAAAACTCAATTACGCAGGCTCCTGCCAGATCGAGCTGTATTTACAGACGGGCTCCAGCTGAGAGTGTCGTGAAGCAAAGAGTTAACAAAACTCTGTCCTTTGGCGGTGTCGCACCAACTTTGTGATTAAAGCAGAAGACTTCAAATAAACTATAAATGGCTCTTGCAGACAGTAGATTTGGAATTAGTATATGAGGGAGGGGAGAAGTAAAAGCATCTCATTTAGAAAATAGATAAAATACATGCTTATATGCTATTGACAAGATTAAAATTGAAAAAATGATTTTTTTTTTCCTTAACTAAATCTTGATTAAGCCACCCTTCTAGAATACTGTTACAAGGCTGTAACTGGCAAGCCTTAAAAAAAAAAAAGAAAGAAAGAAAAAGATAAAAAAAATCAATAATTGGGTAGAAATGAATGAATGTGCAGAGTCAATATTTTATAGTAGGTGATGAAAGCTGAATGCCTGATGCCCAGCAAATCATTTGATTTGAAGGTTTGGGACTGCAAAGCATGACTTCTCATTGAAGAAATATAAAAGAACAAATTACTATTTGCTGAAAAGTCACAGAAACCTTATCAGAATTGTTTAGTTCCTGCTGCTCCCTGGAGATTTTCCTCTTCAACCACTGATCGAGTGTGTGCTCTCTGAATGGTGAAGGATTTGCCTTTAATCAAAAATTTCATGGGGCCCTATACAGTTGTTTTTGAATTTGTGTGTGTATATTACTTAGAAGAGAGTTTCAAATACATTTTTGTTTTTATGTAGTCTTACAAAATATGGAAGTAATTGAACTGAAGAGATAAAGTAAAAGCAATTTAAACAGAGACGGCACCTACATTTCAGCAATGTTAGCTTATCTCCCTTAATAATGCTAAAAATGTGTTGTACTTCTGTAGGAAAAGCAGATGAGTTCAGCCTCCTGCTCAACCAGAAGAACAAATTTTCCCTTACTGACCACTGCAGGTTTTGGTGTTTTATCAAAGAACTTCATTCCTTTGTGGATAGTATCTGCGATCACTCTCTAATTCCCACGCCATTAGGTTGTGTCTAGGGAAGCAAGTGCACGACAGCTATAGTTTATCTGTTAGTTCCTTGGTGGTTACCCCTTCCTTCCCTCCCTTTGCACCAGCATTTGGCGAACACCCCAGTGAATGATTTCAGGGAGCTAAACTGGCAGAAGACTAAATCTGTTTAAAAAAAAAAAAAAAAAAAAAGACTTAGTTGACATAGTTTAGCACCCTGAACTGGTTTGTTGGAAGATGATGCTGGTTTAGGTCAGCTTAAAGGTCAGTCCTTCAGGCCTGAACAGGCCCCACAATGCTTCAGTCATCTTGAAGTCAATGAGTCAATGAAACTGCTTTCTAGTGTATCATTGTTCAGCGTAATCTTACCCCCCAAAAATCTGGTCCATAAAGCAAAAATAGTCATGTCATATTGTTGACGGGTTTGATGGTTTGTATATAAAAAGGACCTAATGATAAGCTACCCAGCAAGAAACACAGAACTAGATGGTCATTGCTAGCCTACATCTAGATTTGAATAGGCGTCGTTTCTTCGTTTCATAAATCATGAGTAGTCTGTGTACTACGAGTTTTGACTCAGATCCAAGAAAAATTGAGTTTTGTGTATATATGTGTATGTGTGGTAATGTATAATATATATATATATGTATGTATGTGTGTGTGATATATGTATATGTACGTGTGCATAGAGAGAGATGCTTAATGCCTTCAGAAAGATAGATTTAAGCATAGACTGTAATTCTAGAGAGGTATTTTCTGCAGCTTGCTTTGATTGGTGATCAAATGTGTTGTACTTTACCACTTTGGCACCTTACACAGTGTTTCATTTATTTATTAGTCATACACTCCCTGGTTTCAATCAATGTGTATTCCTCCGTAGCGCCAATGTTCATGGCCACCAAACCTGCGTTATTCATAGTTCAGCTTTTAAAACTGGAGGGGAAGCTTTACATCTAATGCAGAGTTGATCTCAACAGAAACTAGTATTAGTGGCTGTGCTAGTGCAGTGCTGCCGTTCAGTGCTGTGCGGTGTCATTTTTTGTCTCAATGATTAGGTTGAACAGTAGCAACCTGAGATTATCCTGGAGAGCCAACAAGAGCGCCGCCGCCATCGAGTTCTTGGGTATAGAACAGGGAGTATAAATCAAACCTTATCTAAGTGGAGTGCCAACTTAATGGTCAAAATCTTCAGCAGCAGATAGAGCATGGAAGTACTTTTGTGTTATTTAGGAAATAGTGATTGTGACTGCTAAATAGCTTGTATTATTCCCTGACCTGGGTGCAGAGTTAACTGTTAAGCACTGATAAAGTCCCCCCATTCTCCCACTTCTTACAGTCAATGGTCCGAGAAGTCACAGTACCACTATCTCGATAGAGGAAGATAGTGTTAATCAGAAATAAGAGGCATTCGGAATCAAGCTGAAAGTGCTGTGAAGGTGGATTTTTTTTTTCTCTCTCAAGAGAAGGGAAACTTCTTAGTGAAAATGATTGCATTATCTCCCTTCCTTCTCTGTTTCTGATGTGCTTTTATCAGCTGATTTTCTCCAAAATGAAATGCTTGAAATAAATTACCGTAATATGGGGAGGGGGAAACCTCTTCTGGTTTATTTTTCTGTTCCCAGCTGCATTATATCCACTTGTGTAGTTTTTAGTTGCTTTGGGGAACAATGCGTGGAGAAAATGGGGAGTTGGTTTGGAAGTCAAATTCTATACCCGCTTTGACCACTATGGGGAGGGGTTGTTAAAAGCATTTGTCAGGACAGAACAGCTCTCGAGGCTTTAAGTAAAGCAGTGATTGCCCTGTCAGAGCGCTGAGGAACTTGGAACTTCACCGATTGATGCTTGACAGAATAATTAGAAAACTGTCACTGAAGTAACCACTCTGGTGTTCCCTAAAGAAATGTGCCTCTGCCAAGTGTGTGCTGTCCAAATCTAGAGGTTAAATGTTCAGTAAAACAAAACGTAGCATGTCACCAGAGAAAATTACTTCAAGCGTGCTGTGGAAGTGATGCTCCTCAAGCCCCTAAACAGTGACTGCACAGTTTATTGAACTTACCTGCTTTGATCCTGCTCATGTGTTCAAGAGCTTTTCAGCCTTGGAGTGTTGGTTATAACTTAGCAATGTATTACCTAACATTTTAGATAACATAGGGTCTGGAAGAGTTTGGAGCAAAAGCACTTAAAGCTGTAACGATGCTTTCCAGTTCTGGAAAGGTTTTACAGCATTTCTCCAATGTGTGTTTTTGCATATTTTCACTGATGTAAACAGATACAACTAATATCACACGCTTCTTTCTTTCTTTCTTAATCTGTGCCCGATATGGAGACCTGGATGTATTTTTCTGATTTCTGTCTGATTTTTTTTCTGATTTTAGATCTGGACTGGTTTGGAGGCTGAAGACTGCAGGAGAAGAGTTGTGATTTTAGGTTTTTTGTTTTGTTGGTTGCATTTTTTAATGGTTTGGTCTCATTCTTCTGAGCATTAATTGTCTGTAGTGGGGCAAGTGTAGCCCACAGTTGAGATCTGTGCATGGAAAGATTGATCATAGTTGGTCTGAGTCAGTTCTGGAATTTCAATCTGACCTTCCAAGGAAGATCCCTCCAGGGATGAGTTTCTCACGTTGTAGAAGGTTAGGTTGTGCTTCTCATTTTTGGTGCACTACAGCTGAATTTGTCTTCCTGTTGCTTCCCAGTAGTGGGCAAGGAGTTGAGAGGGGATCAAATGTAATCTTCATTTTCAACTTAATAGTTTGATGTGAAGATGTCAGGCACAGCTTCTGTACAGAACAGTGCTCAGGAATGGACTTAAAAGGTTTATCTTAAGCTAATTGGCCTGGGATAGTCAGTGTTGATGTTTCTGTTTGTTTTGCAGCACGGAGTTTATTTCTGGGTATAATGATATTTTCAGTTAATATTTTAACTGAACTGGTTATGAATTCTCTATAAAGTAAAGACAAAACATAATCTGAGATTTCTATTGGTTGCATAAACTTTCCTAATGATTTGGAATACTATTGCGATACGTGCTTTATTTTTTCACTCTAATGCCTAAGATGAGTTTATATGTTCTAGTGGTTTCCTAATTACTTAATAACTGTAAGGCTGAATCTTGAATCATACAGTTACTCCTCTAGATGTAAGAAAACTTGCTGGAATAAGTAAGAATGAAGGAGTTATCAGCACACAGGTTGCACTTTTCCACTTCAGCTTTGAAGCTGCTGAGACTGTTTGCAATGGTTCTGTCAATCAGAAGTGGAAGTGTTTTCTCCCCCCCCTTTTTTTTGAGCATTGTAGATGTTGAAGGTCAGTGCTTCAACGGGTTTAACAGTAATTTTTAAATTTCTTTTTGCAGTGTTATAGATGAAATTTCAAAACTGTCATAAGAGAAGACGTTTATTTCCATGAACAGTGAAGGTCTTACTCAAGTTTTAGTGGAATAGTTCTATTAGTTATAAATCTCCTGGTACTGGAGCGTTAGTGCTGTTTTGCATTAATCTAACTAAAATCAGATTGGATTCTTAATACCCACACAGTTCTTTCTTCTGCAGAATGAGCTAAACTGATCTTTTACAGCCTAGTTGGTTTGGAAAGATTTCTGGAATTTTATTTCCAGCCTCTAGTTTGATATGTACTTTACCAACCTTGGAAATAGTGCGTACAAGTAATGCAGGTATGCAGTTATGTGCTTACGCATATACACAGTCTTATAACAGCGTTCACATAACTGTGTGAACTGTGAAGATAAATATTGCGTGTTGGCATTGTGACAGTTTGGGAGTGTGGAGTATATTTTCATAAACTGCAGATTCCTATGTAGTCTTATTTTCCAAATAGTATTTGTGACTGTAATTTTTATAGTGTTTTACAGCTTCAGGTTTCCAGAAGGAGACAGATTGTGACAGGGAAGATAAAGCCCGGCCACCAAGAAGTTATTAAAACTACGCTGGTGGAAGACCAGGCTTCCAGCTACCTCACTAGTGCTACAGGGTCCTTATGGTCACAGCAGCTCTGTGGCAGCACGTCATGGCAAATCTTAGCAGGAGAACAAGGGGAGGCATCTCATACCTTTCAAGAACAGCTGAAGTAATTTCATTTAGATCAGAAAAGTCAGGAGAAAGAGATGAAGCAGAAGTCAACTGGCAGATCTGGCCCTACTTAGGTTTTCTACTAGAAATCTAGAGATTGCAACCATTGATCAGACCAGGTGATGAAGCAAGTCCAAAGGTTTGTTGTTCTGTCTGCAACGTTCTCTCTTGCATACTTCATGAACAAGTGAATGTCTGGAAATTTTTCCAGTAAAAATTACAGTCTTTGCTTTGCTTGTCACATCAGAATACCAAACATGAATAAAATAATGCCAAAAAGTTTAGGAGAGTGTTTGCAAAAACTTGTGATGGGAAGACTGAGAGATAAGATTGAAGACAGATAGCCTGCTGGGCACAGGACTCTTCTCCTGCATGAGGTGGGATGCTAGGACCGAATCCTTCCCTTAGGAGTGCATCTGAGAAGCCTCACATCTACTCACTTGATGTCATGCTGTGGAAGTGGAGTTTTTTGCGGTGCTCTTCTTCCTCAGCAGCTGGCTGCATGTAGGGTGAAGGAAAAAGGGTTGTCTAAAAGTCTGAACTGGTGTGTATTATTCTACATTGCAGTGACTGGGAGTGTGCACACAGTTACTGACCTCAGTGAGCCGTGCTTAGTAGTGAATAACTTTAAATGCTATGTCTGCATTTTGCATGGGTACAATTGGCTGTGGGATCCGTAGGTTGGATATGGTATGGTTTAGCTCAGTTGGTTAGCGTGTGGTGCTGCTAATGCCAAGCTCGCAGGTTCAGTCCCCGTATGGGCTACACTGAGGGTTGATCTCCAGAGGTCCCTTCCAACCTTACCATTCTATGATTCTGTGATACAGTGAAAAACTCGCTGTCCCCAGGATAAAGGTAGTTGGTGCAGCCACAGATAAAATAGTTTTTTCCCCAAACCACCATTTAGATTTCAAAATAGTTTATAAACTGACTTTTCACTGACTTGTAGATGCTGCATCAGTGACAGAATTGTTTCTATAGAAACTGGCTTCATCAAGAGGTCTAAACCAAAGAAATGCTATGAAATAAAATATTTAATGGTATGGATGTTATATCTTTATGATTACTGTCACTCATGGGGAGAATCCATGTAGTCCATGCTTATCTTTGGTGCCAGTGAGAGATGTTGTCACTCCAAACTCACAGCAATAAAATCTTTATAGCTTCTCACACAATCTTGTATTAATTTATATTCTTTTTTTTCTATCATACATACCAGCTTTCTGTGCATGTTCCACACACATTTTTATCATAACAATTTTAAGTAGCATTCTCTTATCTTGCTGCTATTCTTTAGTACAGAGTATTTAATGCTCTATCGTACTTTTCCTATGCTGACGTACAATAAATGTGTTCACACTTTCTTCTCTTGTTAATATTTTTAAAGAGCTGTTGTGAATTTTGACTGTATTTGGTAAATATGTGAAAGCAAACATATGTGGGAAAACTTTTATTTCCCATATTTTGAAATCATTACTATATAGGTTTTGATAAATTGGACAGAGGCATAAATGCCTTCATTTTCTCCCTCTGTAAAACTTTGAATAAATTAAAGAGAACAGCAAAATAGTTGAGGTAAGGGCTATGGGAAATATTAAAGCTCTCTGCAAGTGCAGCAAGGAAACAGGGATGGTGTTATTAATTTGAGGCTAAGATTTGTTTTTAATTGGTATTTTGGGTCTTCTGTTGTGTTTTTAGAACTGTTAAACCTCTCCCTTCTAGAAGCGGCTTCTTGAAGGTTGCAGAGCCTGTGAGTTACGGGGGCAGAACCATTTCCCAGTCTTGTCTATACGGTTTTCCTTCAGCTCCTTTTGGCACATTTTAGAGCTAATATTTTATATAATATTTTATAGTTAATCTCCTTATTTTTAGTTTTTATTGCAGGAAGTAAGAGGATAATTTTTCTTTATGCTTATTAATCCTTTTTCCCAGTCAATGCACACCACATTTCAGCCTTACATTAAAAGCAAGCCTTTTCAGTAAATTTCTAATTGAATACATTCATTTGGCATTCTAATAGCATGCCGGTTTGCACATGCTGTTGTCTGACAGGTAGCCCTGTTGCCTTTAGACTAGTTCTCGTTGAGTGCCAATATAAATGAGTATGATAATAGTCTGATATTATGTCTAGCCTTTTGCTAAATGTAATGTAAACATTCTTCTGAATCTGCTGTGGTATTTTCCTCAAAGAAAATGATAGCGAAATAATAAAATCTTGCTCTTTTTTTGGTCATATCTGCAGCACTGAACCCTACAAAGACTTTTTTTTTTTTTTTTTTTGAACTTAAGAAGATGACATTTTTTCAAGTTGGGAATGCTCTATAAAACAGGTCATATTAGTCAGACTATGACAATAAGAAAAGAATTAGCCAGACTATGAGAGTAAGAAAAGAATGTAAAACTAATGTCCATTTAAAAGAAAAGAAAAAAAGAATGGTTGCCCTTCAAATGCTTGGGCTACCTGGATCAGGTACAATCTGAATTAGAAGCATTTGCATAACAGACCTTTGAGTGAATATGGATTAATTTGATTGGCCACATCACAATTTGACTAAAAACACTTACTTTTTGCTCTTTTGTTCTGTTGGTTCCCAGAGGTGGTTGTGCAGGTACTTTACCATGGATGTGACTTTCCAAAGAACTAAAAAATAGTTTTGAGGAAAGGTAATTTTTGCGTGCTGCACCACTTCTGTTCATAAACATACTTTCATGTGAGCTCTGTATTAGTTCAAAGAGCCATTAGAAAAGATCCACTGTCACTGTTCGCATTACAATACTGCATAGAATCCCTTGTTGAAAACAAGTTTGCTTATGCAGAACCCTAAAGTAAAGAACTCCCCCTTTCTTAAGAAGTTTGATCTAAACAGGCAAAGTAGGAAAAGAGAGAGGGCTCTGGAAGAGCAAGAGTTTTCCAAGGTTGCAGGAAGCTCAGTGGCAGAGTATGTTGTTGCTTTTACAGAGAAACTAATTAAAACCCTTTTCATTGTGAGTTTTCTTTCCTGTTGATGTGCTGGATGAGGAAGGTTTGGTACGACTCTTCTGTCAGGAAATTCTCAGAATTGACAAGAAAGGAGATTTTATTTATTAATTTCCAAAACAAATAAATGCACATAAACACAAATAAACACTACTCTGTTTTGCAAAGCCAGAGAGAATCCCTGTAAAATGAAGT
Source organism: Rhea pennata (assembly GCF_028389875.1). Classification (NCBI taxonomy): domain Eukaryota; kingdom Metazoa; phylum Chordata; class Aves; order Rheiformes; family Rheidae; genus Rhea; species Rhea pennata. The sequence goes on from NC_084674.1 coordinate 6,999,516, forward strand.
CACATTCATTTCATCTCAGCTGTCTGCTTTGTTGAAATAGTGGCCCTCGCAGAGAAGGAGGTTACTTCTGGAGATTTAATGCCCTGAACATTTACAAGCTAGCCGCTTAAGCAGGAACAAGTGAGGCATTAAGGCATTTCTTGGGAATTAATGACTGGCTGGGAGGAGTTGATGGCTCAAAGAATAGCTGAGGACCATTAACTTCCACTGTTTTTTAATCTTCAAAGACTGCCTTGTGCTGAGGTCATTATTGTTATTAGAAAATAAATATTGGGGGAGGGAGAGAGAGGAAGGATCATACAGACTTCTTAAATACATACTTTGAATGGTTCAGTAGCTCCCTGGGGTCTATCAGAAGTCATGCTAGGTGAGCAGTCACTACTGCTGTTAGCCTAAAGGGTTAGTAGTAGCTTCCCTGAACACACCCAGGGAAGGGTTCCAGCATTCAGCAGTGGTGGTCCCTACACTTCTGTGCTCAACAGCAAGGTGTAGGATGTTGCTTCCAGCTAGTCAGACTTGTTTTTCCATATGAAAAGGTATAAAAGTGGCCTTCTGGGTATCAAAGATGAGAGAAAGCCTAAGTGACTTGCACTGCTGCTATTCACAATTTCTGGTGTTCAGGTAGAAGATTGGTGTCACTTGGAATAGAGGATGCACAGTGGTAATCAGAAACAGATGTTTCTAGCAATCTCCAAAATGCACTTCTTTTTATTTGCTGTTTGTACAATCATGTTTATTGTATAAACAGTATGTTACATCTTTACCATACTTTATGCTGTTACAGGGGTAATGTTAGCTGAAAATCAGCTTGTCTTTATTTTTGTCATTGTAGCACCTAGGGTTACAAAACTAAGCAAATTCACGAGCAAAACATTGGGGCTTTTTCTTCTTCATCTATTTTGCTGACGTTGAGCATAGCCTTTTGTATATGCTTAGTTATTTTTCTGGGTTTAACTTCCTTGTCTTAATCTCATGTCCTACCATTGCAGTGAGCTGTCAAGGGAGCAGCTTGTGGGTATACTGTTGATGGAGCATTTGTCTTTTGTGTATATGGGTTGCTGCTTTTAATCTTTAGGATCATGCTCTGTCATCCTTTTACTCTTAGTACCCTGAATTACTTGCAAATTCATGAATACTAAATTTTGCCAAGAAGTTCCCTGAGAACGTGCATTCCTTTATTCTAGATGGCATTTTGAGGTCAATGTTTCCAGCTTTCCCAGACAGGGTCAGAAAAAGAATTGGGAGAGATTTCTTTTGGTTTTGTGCTTAGTTATCCCTTCTCTAAATTGGGATGCTTATATTCAGCACTCACTTAAGTCTATGGAAGTTTCTCTTTGGATTTTGGGAAGAACAACCAGATGAGGTTTTGGAGTGACAGACAGAAGCTACTGGCTCATTTTTCACCTTGTCTCAGCCAAGGAAACACCTGATATGTGCTGCAGTCAGTACATATTCACGCACCAGATCTATTTAGGGAAGTAAGATGCAGGATGCTCGAGACATGTATGAGCACTTTTGCAGAAGTGTGTGCGTAAATACCTTACCATTTCCAGAGGTTACAAACACAAATATTTCACAAGTTTATTTTATCATTTTTTAACTATACTTTATTCATAACATTCACTTAGAACCTTGAAATTAAAGCTTTATTCCCAACTGATTTTGTCCTTTCCTATTTGGCAAAATGATTTCTTTCCTGCCCCCTTTGTTTCTAATGAACCTTGAAATTACCATAGCCTTTTCAGTTTCCTTCTTGATGCACCACCATCATCACTATTACAGTAACTCTTCTAATTGTCTCTGTTTCTGTGCCTTTAAATATATACTCAGAGACATGCTAGATTAGATTTATTTTGCTTGCTTGAGAATACCTTTCGGTTTTCATTTTTGTTTTTAAATGTGCGTATTCTTCTTGCACTATGTTCAGTATCTACCATTCCAGTTCAACATTTCTAAACTCGGCTTTCATGTATACTTGAAGCACTTTAATGAGACAGACTTATTTTAAAAACTATGGGTCAACAGTTCGTCTAGTACAGCTTTACCAAAATGAATGCAGGTGAGCTCATTCTATACCCATAACTAGTTATCTGAGGGAAAGCCAAGAGATACCTACTCTTTCCTATAGCAATTCTAGTGAATTTATATCTGTGATATGCTCAGTACATTAAAATGCATAGCAGTTATGCAAAACCGAGTCTGTATTTCCTCCCTGAGACACAGACTTTAAGAATAGGAAAGACCTTGAAAATCATCCAGCGTGACTTCCTGCCTAATATTGACTAATGATTGGTGCTTTGAGTTCAAAGTCCTGTGATTTAGTTAGCATCTATCTTTTTAAGAAAATTTTTTTAATATTGATATACATTCTTGGTTAGATTTGGAAGATCCTATGTACAGCTATAAGCTCTTCCATAGTTTATGTACTTTTATACTTGAGATTTCATTTTTCACCTTTTAATTTCCAGAGTTTCCATTTCTAATTGTAGTATGATGTTTGCTTCTCAAGTATTAGGTATCTTTACTCTGCATAGGCAAAAGTTATTCTATAATCTTTCATTTAGTAATGTAATAGATTTAATTTCTGAAGTCAAGTGAATTTTTGAGATTCCAGTTAACTCTTATGGTTCCTTTATCCATCTCCATTTTTTTGTCAAACATCTAAGAATGAGAGAGTTAAATGCAACTGCCCAGTCATTAGAAGACTCTAAGAGGAGAAATGACTGAGAGAGCCCCTCCTTTGTGGTCCATGTATATTGTACAGGAAGGAATATCTGAAATGGAAACTTACAGAGATGAAAGGAGAATGAGGGAAGATAACAAGAGCCAAATTTAAGTTAAAGAATTTTTTAACAGCTGTGCATAATACCGAGTTCTCTCCCAAGTGCGAAAAGGAGGCTGAAAGTCATCTTTTTGGTTCAGTCTGTAAAATTTGCCTCTTCTTGCTAAAACATTTTAAATGGAAGCCTTTACCACAAGTGAAAGATGAATTAATCAATTTAAGCCTAAGGCAAGACAAGGTGTATGTCAAGTTACAAGTTTTTGGTGAAAAGCTGTCTGCTGCTGTGGTTGATGTGTGCAAGTTGCATAGTAAGCTATGCAATGAAATTGAAAACTTAGAAATAAATACGTGTCTAGTGTTGAAAAGTGAATGAGACAGACTTGTACTGCCACTGAGTGCTCCCAGAAAAGAATTTTGCTTGTAGAAATGAAAAATTAATGAGAAACAAGCAACAACTTCAGCATCTTGTTATACTGAAGGAAACTACTACCCTTAGCTTTTTCGTAATTGGAAAACTAAAAGAGCTATCCAAAGCTCAATAAAATAGTCCTTGGTTCTTTGCGGGTTTGCATGCGAGTCCCAACGCTCCCAGCTGTGTGCCACGCTTAATTGTGCCCGCGTCTGTTTTTTGATGCATGAATGGACAAACATGGTTTGGGGAGAAGGCTTATAAATACAGACCGTACAAGCGCAGGCCTGAAAATAACCCGGATGAGGGCACTGGATGGGCGCTTGTTCTAATATGTGCTAAATACAGCGGCTGTTTCAGAAGAATCCAGGCAGCCAGGTGACATCCATAGTCAGCAATACTTAAGGCAGAATTCCCTAGCCGCTGTGAAAGTTTGTCCTGCCTATGCTACAGTCAATGATTTAAGCTATATTTTGGCTGAGGCAGTTGTCTGGTTTTGTGAGATGACAAGAAGTAGTTTCTTAGTTGTTCAGCTGTAAAATATTTGAAAGAATTTCAGTGCCTTCTTCATGTGAACTGTTATTAACTGGGAGCATTCACAGCTCTCCCCATTAGATGGGTTTGTGGACTTCGTTTGTCAAATAATAAATGTGGGGCATAAAGGAGGGTTCCAATTCCCCAGTACTGTGTATAGTACAAGAGTTCATACAGATACAAATAGGACTTGTAAAGACTTGCTGGGTTTTAACGTGAAAGCTTTGAAAAGTAAAAATGATTCCAAAAGTAGTTTTGTAACTTTTGCATGACTTCTATACGGAAGGAAAAGGAGCAAGCTCCCAGTGCAGAGCTACTTCAGCATTTTCTGCCAGTTCCAGTGCTCTCTAGAAGTCGTCATCGCAGCTGCAGCCATAAGAGGAAATCAGTGATATTGGATTTGCTGAGGTCTTGGTAATCAAAACCTAGCAGGTGATTAACTGGACCACAGTTGTTTTGCAGGAAGGGAAATTTCATGGCAACTTGAAGTCCAGGCCTGAAGATAACTGAGATGATGACATTAAATGGATGCTTGTTCCAACAAGCTCTAAGAACAATGGCCATCTCGGAGGCGTAACTTTAGCCTAAGAATCCAGACATCCTGGTGAGATTGGCATGTCATATCTCTGGTCTTGCCTTGGCATTTTGCTTTAAAAACCGTGCTGAGTAAGCCTTCTTTTGAAATACCAATATAGCAAGCTTTTTGGGCACACAGTAGCCTATACTTCAAGGAAAAGAATGTAGGATCAATAACCACAGCCATGAGCAAAAGCTTTACCAGTCTGGATCAGAACTGTCATCTCTGCTAGTCGTTACATCTTTGCCAGTGACCTTTGCCAGATGGCTGATTATAGGAGAAAGGTTAAAGAAACTCTGTATGAGGCAGTTAAGAAGCAAAACTATCTTGTGCAGAGGTTTGATTTCATGCAAGTGGTTTGTTTTTTGTTAAAAGTTTATATTGACTTTTCAACAATAAAATTATTCATGGGCTTGGCATGGTTAGATGTATTTGTAAAGGTCAATCTGAAGATACAATTTCAATAGGAATAACTATTTTAATTTATACTGCCTGACATGTTCTCTGTACTTCTGACTGGTGACATAAGTGTTCTGTGTATGTGAACGGGTAAATAAATCACATTCAGATTAATGAAGTACAAATATAACTATGCTTATTGCTCTGTGAAGTACCACGCTTGTTTACTGCTTGAATCCTTTGCAGAATTCTGTATGAGGAGATTTCTCCTCATCCTGCTCCTCTGAATATATGAAAGCATATATAAAACTTAAAAATTTTGCATATATATTTAGATGTTTTGGTATCTAGACTTGATTATTTGGACTTTGAGCAAGTGTTGCTTTTTGACAGAATATATAAAGCGCTACCAAGCACAATAATTCTGTTGACTATTTTTTTAGCAGAGGAGTACATTCACAGATAATGAGGTCAGAAACTGGTAAATTGGATCCAATCCATCCATTCCAGTATCCTTTCCTCTGGCAGTAGTTTGCCAAATTGCTTCAGAGAAAGATACCAGTTACTCAAGTAGGAAAGTGAACTCTTCTTTCCCAAGATAGATATTGTCTGGCTTTTGTTAGAGATGAGAGATTAAATATAGCTTCAAAGTGCAAAGTCCTTTATTTTTAAAATTTGTAGTGTTTTTAATGTCTAATATGGATGTCCCATTTTAATATTGCTGTGTTACTGTTCTCTTTTTTTTTTCTGTTGGCTCACCTCAGTTAATTTGTTTTCTTTGGACCATTGGCTATGTCACTGCTCATCTTGCCAGAGGACTTGTACATATCTCAAATGAAACCTTGAGGCATTCACAGTAAGGTATCTGCCAAAATGAATAGTGACCCTTTCTTTGCTTTCTGAATCTTATCTGTCTTATTTCTGATCCGTGACAAAACTTTTCCTTCTGTAACAAGCTACTTTTTGATAATCTCTTGCAAAGAAACCTTTACAAATGCTTGTATATTTTAATTATAATCCATGAGTAAGCCATACCTTGCTGACACAGTCTTTAATTCTGAATTCTAAACCCTCTTGGTTTATTGTTAATCAAATATATACATATATATTTTTATCATCTGGGTATTTTAAAAGTCAAGACAATGGTGGCAGATGTGAACGTAAAGTATGTTAGTATTTATGAAAGGAATTTACTAGTCTGAAAAAGGACCTATCCCACTTTTCCAGCACTTCTCACTTCTGATTTGCATCGATTTTGATTGCAGCAATGTGTTGCCTGGAGCTGAGGTTTGTAATCATTTCACTTCTGCGATAGCTTTGGTCATGTGCTTACAGAGAATTTTATGAAGAATCCATCTAAAATTGTATGATCTGAATAATCCCAAAGGAAAAGAGTGATATAGTAATCACTGCACCATTTACCTTGTCTGCTTTAATGTAATTTGTTGAGCTTTGTTGTAGAATATATATTTATCTTTAGGGAACCTCAGTAGTATTGCACTCTTAGGGTTTGGAATGAAGAAGAAAGCCTATAACTTTGAAAAGAAGAATATTTTTCTTCATGGATATGAACAGCAAGATTGTTCAGTCCCCTGAGCACTCAAGTTTAGGCTGTTTCTGGCATTTATGGTTAGGAGGAAGTACAGACAGTGGAAAACATTTTTAAAAGCTTTTTTTTTCTTCTTCTTTTTGGACCCTTCTAAATGAAAGTTCTTACAGAATTAGATAGGCTTCTAATCTGGATCAAAACTGAACTTTTCAGAAGTTTGTAGGACAAACTAAGATTTGAGATTTTTTTTGTCTTTATTTTTGATACTGCTTGAATGCTACATCCAGGTTATCTTTAACGCTGAGAAGAATCAGCATTCCAGTAACCTCCAGGGAACAGCCTGTTGGTTTCTCTCCTAAGGTATAGGTACGTTGGGGGTGTCTTGAGGAAAAGTTTTGAAACATTGCCTAGTCATATGTGGAAAGAATTAAATTCATAGGCTCAAGTTGAGGGACTAATTAGAAAGAGTTTGCCGGGCTGAGACTGGCAAGGGGTTGTAGATGTGTCTATCTGTCAGCCACAGACACCAAAGACAGACGACAACGTGGAACTGTGGTAATGAACGTATTATCGTCGGTGGTTATTCAAGAATTATGCAGTCTATTTCCTTCATGGATTCTGGAGTTAAATTGTTTTTCTTCCTTTCTCTCTCCTCTTCCCATTGCGCCACTGAAAACTAGTTTGCAATATTATATGCGAATTACAGAAATCTTAACAAAATGGTTGGTCTCTTGAGCTCCCCTATTTTAGCCTTCAGGAACAGCCTTGTAAGAAATGTTTGTAGGAAATTTGACTTTTTTTGTCAGTCCTGCAGTTTTCTGCCATTTCTTAATGGCACAATGCTGTTCTCGTATAGGTCTTGGCGTGTGCTGAGGTCCTGTTTAAGCTGGGGGGCTTGGGGAGGGCAGGGGGAGGAGAGCTCAGCAGCAGCAGTTTTTATTCGTAAGATATGTCACTTACTCAGTACGCTCATGTATTAGTTTTATTCTATTTGATTGCAGTAACCTTGTAAAACTCTTGTAAGTCTATTTTTTCCATATAAGTGGATGATGAACATACAAATGCTGCCATTATAGCCAAAACTATATCCAAGCAGCAGATTATGTTTTTGTTCTGAGTTTTTGTTTTGTTTTGGGGGGTGAGGTGGGATTAATATACCATTCCTACATGGAATTTAGTCGTTTTACATGAGCAACTAGGAATCAATACAAAGATACTGCAAACTATGTTGCTGTGTTTGAGAACCAAGATGAAAATAACATTTTACAAGAAGTGTCGTACAGTCTTTCAGATCTGAACATCTGTTGATAGGAAAAACAAACTATTCTTGTAAATTTAAGACTGAAATTACATAAGCTCTGATTATCTTTTTTATATTTAAAGCTCACCTTTTGTGTTTTCAGAATAAGACAGGATTTCAAGCAGTTAACTCCAATGACCACTTTTCACAGCTTAACTGTTGCCTAATTTTTACAGAGTTAGTCTTAACCCATGCCCTTTAACATTTTTACCTACTCATGCAGGCACTTTTCAATTAATAAGAGGGCTGGCATCTTAGCAAGGCGTACAGATAGGCAAGCCTGCAATTAATAGATAACTTGAAACAATAGTTTTAATAGCCCATGATTGAGCTTATTTAGTATATAAGGAGATTTTCTCACTTAAAACAAAAAGGAAGCGAGTGTGTGTGAGATATGACCAACATGCGCCAGGGGTATGCCATTGTCGGCGCTGAAAAGAGCTGCGCATCTGTAGATAGTTGATAATTCAGATAATTATTCATTTGCTTGTAACTGACTATTTCACAATAAGAGAGGGGTACAAGTTTGGGGTTTTGTTTTGTCTGAATTAGATAGGGAAATGATTAATTACGGAGCTAGATTTCATGTCAAGTTGTGAATAAATATGTTTAGCATTAGTGTGGTTGTTTACAAACAAGAAGCCCACATTGCTTGCCAACAGTTTGATTAAAAAAATACATTCAATTCATCACTAATTCTCTGTAGGAAAGATCTTTACATTTGTGTAGTTTGGCATATTGTAATTAAATTCTTTTTAAACATTTTAATTAGACTGAAGCAAACCAGAATCCTTTGGTTTGCTCTTTGTGAACACTCTAAGGTGTCACCAAGGTAAGAGCTATTTAAAATGCTGCAGGGTATTTTTGTTTGTTTGTTTGTTTTTTTGTTTGTTTGTTTTTTGTTTGTTTTGGGAGGTTTTTTAAATGAAATTTTAACACTGCTTTTGAAAAATGCTCAGCTTGGCTTATTTAATATTATCCTATCTAGTAGATCATATCTACTAATAAATTCAAAAAGCAGTTCTTCAACTAAAAGGTCCTTTGGGCTGATGCCAAAAATTCCAAACATAGTAAGTATTTTGGACTGATGACCCACAGAAATGTGGGTATGTGTGAAGTTTTCAACCCAAAAGAGAAGGTTCTTCTGGAGCAGGGACTTGTTGCAAAAATGTTTAGTTTGTCCATCATCTTCTGTATATGCACCATGGAGTATCAATGAGTTTCCATCCCTTTCAGAGGGCATTAGATTAGATCTTTTGAATATCCTCCTTGTGTTACCTCCTTGCTTCCCAGAACTATTTGGCCAGTACTAGCAAGAGTAGTCATGCATTACTGTAGTGCTGGGTATAAGTATCTGCATTCATTCACTGCATTTTCCTGTGGAGGCAATTTGCAGCACTAAAATGGCAACTACAGTGAATTAAAAGACAGTAGCTTGAAGTGTGGATTTTCTTTCTGGGCCAGTATATTAGTTCTCACTTGAACTACTGTCATTTTTCAGCTGCTTGATTAGGTTAATTGCTGTTACAGTACAGTGCCATTACTATTGTTGTTATTGCTATTATTTCCCCTTTTGTATTGGCTTTTGATGGGCCAGAACTTCATTGTGGTAGACAGTATATCAACTGAGAAGAAAAGCAGCTACTAATTCAAAGAGCTCACAGTCTTAGGATACGGTTTTGCATTACAGCTAAATAATACAAGGTGAAATGGAGAGATCATGTTCCTCTCTCCTCGCATTCAGGCTACTAATTGGATTCAAGCCGTTATAGGAACTTGTGCCGCAATGTTCCAGAGAGGCCCAGAGAAAAAATGGAGCCAGAAAGCTACAGTCATGGATTTCAGGTCACCAATAGTCTCCGCTTTGTCAGGTCTTGAGTTGGGGGCTTGCAGAGATTTGCGGTTGTCGTGACTATAGGATGTCAGTAGGGTGGTTTGGGGGACTCTTAATGGAAAGCATCTTTCAAACGTGCAAGCTGGGCTGGGAAACGCGCAGAGGCGCCTGGAGAAGCCCAAAGAGTGACTGACCTCAGCTGCGAGCCACTCTGGACCAGTGGAGTCCAGCCGGGAAGATGCCCCACCAGGGCCTCAACAGAGAGCATAGCGCTGAGCGGGGGGCCCTGAGGGGCCTAGAAAGGGAAGGCAAGGCTTTCCCGGGCAGTCGCCCGTATGGGGTGGACTGCTGCTCAGCAGGAAACCCCCCCTGGAACGGTCCTGTGTGATCTCTCTTTCAGAGTCTCCTTAGCTACTACTGTGCTTAAGTACTTCAAAAGTAATTACCAAACCCACATACAACACATGCATTAAACTGGTTCTGCCTGCATTAATTTCCTTACTTGTTTTAAACCATTTATGCTGCTATCTTTTGAAATACGGACTTTGAATTTTTGTGTATTTGTACAGTTTTATGCTGATCGGTTTTCTGTGTCTATGTGAGAACTGGGTGCGTTACTCAGGTGATGAAATTTGAGCAGTCTTCCCATGCATCATCCAGGAATGAAAGACAAAAAGTGAGCCAGTGGGACTGAAAAACCTGTATTTTGGCTTTTACACTACCAACTTGTAGAAGATTTCATCTGCTTGGGATGTACTCGTTGATCTGATCTAGAAACCAAAAGCTGTGAGGCGGTGCTGGACTTGCTCGTCTGTTTGTTTAGCATTTAATATTGCAGTTGTTTTTGCAATGTACTAAGCTTCTTAAACAGTTTTGGTTTGGTTTAGTTTTTTTTTTTCTCTCTCTCTTTGGATTTCTAAACCAAGAAATTACTATTGTGTTTATATGCTTAAGTTGCCAATGTAATATGATATTGATCACTGCAGAAAATCTGAATTTAGAAAAAGTCTGTTACTAAAGCCAAGTAATAGCTTTTGGCTGTGGTGGATGATCAGTTTTATAACTGAATATTTGCTGGCTTTTGCTAGTTTCCCCGTTTTTGTTACGGAAGACTTGGTCATGCTTAGTTCTAAGTGTTACATGTGTGTGACATGAGTCTCATTCTGACATGTTTTGGGAATTTAATATGGGATTTTCAGATCCTCATAAGAATTTGATTTCTAATTTTCATTGAAATTAGCAGGTGTCCAAATTTTTAGGTAGGTTTAGAAAACTCAAAAAGTGTATTTTCTGTGACCATACTACAAAATCATTTGTCAAAAAGGGGAATATGTTTAAGTGAGACACTCATGAGCCCATGTGTCACTCTACAGATCTGGGTTGAGATGTAGGAAGCAGTCTGTGACTTACATGCACGTCCTGTTAATTTTAATTTATATGACTCCCCCACTCCCATAGCTGCCTTGAGAGTGCATCCTTGTTCTACTCTAAGTTAAATTCTGTGCTGGCTTATCTACAATTATTTTACACTTCCTCCATCTGTTTCTTAATATAGCTCTATGGCTTCTTTCACAGTTCAGGTTTGCTGATTGTATCACTTTGGGGTTGTGCTTAAAATGTTCACCTCTGTCTTTATTGTAAGATACTGTGATGAATTCATGAGAAGTAGCCAGTAGGTCATTACTGAATAGTTACTTCTCTGAAAGGAAAGTTAGTCTCTTTTTATAAAAGGAGAAAATAAGTGAAAAAAGTTTACTGAAAATTGAAGTGATGGGTCAGGTTCTTAGGAGGAGTAAAGAGACATCACTGGCTTGTACAAGTGGAAGAGTCAGGCTAATTTTATTCTCCTTGTCCTAAAGAAAAAACGTTAAGTTGCATTTTGTGATTTTACAAATAGCAAGAGAATCTGGAAAGTATGTAGAACCACTTTGTCAACTCCTGAGTCATCTCATTTCTCAATAATACAGTTCTTAGCTTAGCATCCTATTTATGGGGATTTTATTACTGGTCATTAATTTTTAAACTGTCACTTTTTTTAAAAAAAATTTTAAATTACTTTATATAAACCTTGCAGAAGATCATCATCCACCTTTCAGAAGTCCTGTTCTCAAATGACTGTTTAATATGTATTGTCAGAGATGCCAGTCTTCTAAAGAGAGATGTTTCTGGGACAGAAGTCCTATCTTTGAAAGAGTAAGGAGTTAATCGTATTAAAATGAGAAATAATCACAATCTGATTCTGAGTACCTGTTCAGTGCTGCATATCCCAACAGTATTAAACAGTAACTGCCAAAATTTGTATTGTAAACTTGTAATTGATGAAGAAACGCATGACTCGAACATTAACTGTTTTGCAGTTTAATGCAGGGTTACATATAGTAAAGAAATGGTGGATATATGTTTGGCTTTAATTGGAGAACATAAATGCATTAACTAAGGTTTGGATCTGCCTGACCTAATCTTCTATAGTCAGTAGTAGTTAGTAGCAGGTTGTTAGAGACGAGCATGAGAAAAAGACAAGCGCGTGATCTTTGCCCTTTTCTTCCATGTATTTATTACTGTACTTTCTGAACTCAAGTAAACTTTTGACATACACAATATCCTGTGGCAATGAGTGCCACACAATAAATATATGCTGTATTTAAAAATGACAGTAAAAGCATCCCCTTTTATTGTTGGAGGTTTTTTGTTTTGTTTTTGCCATCTCTAACATTACAGGAAGTAAGGGATAGGCAATAAAATGACCTGGGGGAAGCAACAAAGTGATTGTACCCTCTTCCTTTTCCTCTTACTACTTGTCCTTTTTACTACATTCTCCTTCAGCTTTCCTTCTAAGATGGCAAGTCCTATTTGTTTAGTTATTCTGTATACAGAGCTTGTTCCATATCTTTGTCACCCTTCTTTGTATCTTTCTTAGTTTTACTATTTTTGTTTTGATTTACTAATGTGCTAATACTTAGCCAGTTTTTATGTGGTAGTAATTCGGAGCCTAATGAGCACAGTAATTCAGGTTTTTGATGACTGCAGTGTTACCATAAAAGAACAGTTTTTAATTATTTGGAAATTTCAGATGTGTATATGCAGTTCAGTACCCATGACAATGCATTTTTATATTTTAATTAAGCTTCTTGAAGTCCAGAATTCCTTCTTTTAAAAAAACATTTCCCTTGTCTCAGTAAGAAAAACAGTGTGACCTAGATAGGAGTGTCTATAGCACTTCATTCTCTTCTGCATGGGGAATACATGTCAAAGATGTTTCTCCAGTGACAAAATAGGAAGATCCCCCGGTGTCCTTAGAGCTGAACAATAACTATTCTTCATCTTTTTTCTCCCTTGTGATTGGTAAGATCACTTAGTATTTTGATACTGTAGATAAATAAAATATTTATGTCCCTAAGGATATTTTTAAACAGAAAATGAAGATAGATTTTGATGAGTATTGGTTTCAGGAAATGAGTCTCTTGCCATGGTGGTTTGAAAAGTGGTCTATGGATCTGTCCCTTACCCAAAGGAAGCTGTAGAGCCTGTAATGATAAGAAAAGTAAATGCCAATGGTGTTGTGAAGTCTTACAGTGTGAATCTTTCAATATGTGGAGTCCCTCTTAAGATTTCAGCTCCTGTTTTCCTGTGATGGCTTAAACAGAAGGTTAAATCTCCATGTGAAATGAGTCCCCCACCTTTGATATATTAAGTTTCTGTAACACACCAGAATTCACTTAAATACTATAACTTACTATTTAAAAAAATTCATCTGGCTACACCTATGGATGTGTACTTTACTAGTTCCACTTTTATCATGTATCCATATTCTCCAGGTCCTGTCTCTTTAGAGGAATATTGCATTTTTTTTGAGTTTGAACAATTTAAAATCATTTGACCTACTGCCTTTTAACACATTATGAAGCATGATGAAACTGTACACAACTGAACCCCAGGGCATAACATATTGCTGAAATAGGAACATATGCTGCCTGTTGCTTAAATGCCTTTTTGAAATGAAATTAATTATTACAATAACTGATTATTGTTTATCAGAAACCTAACTTGAACTTAAGACATTTTAAGAAGATTAAAATTAGCATGTAATCTAGTTGCTCTGAGTGATTAAGATGAAATGCAGAAGCTAAATTCAACAAATATTAGATCAATTTTAATATGAAACTTTCACAGTTGTGAAAGAGCTATTTGCAATCAGTGCACTTTGGTAAGGACAGGAAGATTTGGAGGGTATCCATAACTTCTTATGCAAATATGGTACAAACAAATAGCATGAATTCTGTAAGTACTTAATGACCAGTGATTACTGAATATGCCTACAAGCTGGTTGACACGGTTGTGTCTGGTTTTTGCTACCACAAAATGTCCCATGGGTAAGTCTAATATTTACCCATGTAAGTTATGCAAAATCAGACCTAAACATACAGCTATTCTTGGTTCTAGGGGCACAACCAGAGAATTAAAGCCAATAGAGCTTAGAGCAGTTCTAGAAATGCCTTCACCCTCATCTGACACACAAGACCTGATCACACATGTTCTTTTTCTCTTACAGTGTGCAGTCATGTAGGTAGCCATCTATCGTAACTTAATTTTATTTTGATAAAATTACACTGTGATCTGCTCTTCAAGGTCCTGGTCTCGTTGGAGCTCAAATACTAAAATGATAGTTAAATTTAATTGATGATCTTCTATTCCTTCTACCCATGTTACCCATACTCTGATAGAAAATTTATCCTCTCATTGACACCAAAAATGCAGTTGACAGCTGCCAGCTGCACGTCGCTCACAAAACAGTGCCAAAAGCTGGTGAGCAGGTTCCCAAATATACTTCAAATAGTACTTTGTGGTCTTAACACTTTTCTTTCCCCCCTCCCCATTGCTTATTATCTTTGAAAAAGATGTCTGTGTGGTTGCAGGCACTCATCTGCCTGCTCTGCCTATATTCCAAAGAGGGATCAATTAGCTCATGCTCAGGACTGTATTAACATGCTAAAATGGCTTCTGGACGGGAGCTGACTGATGTCTTGCCAGGCAGTAGCACAGGTGTAGGAAGCACCTGACAGTTTGCATCTAACTTCATAAACATTATCTGAAGCGTGATGGCAACCTAGGGGCTGCATGAGACCGGTGGCATTATTGTGATGAATGTGTTTGTGCTGGGGCTCAGTCTGTGCACAATGCATGTCCTGCAAACCGGGAAATGATCCCAAAACCTCCTCAATGCAAGACTTGTCTCACTAAAAAGTCATATTGAGATGAAGGTCACTTTGCTGCCTGCCGTGATGTAGGATAGGAGTTTGAAAGAGAGTGAGTGCATAGGCTTGGATCTTTCTGCTCCCAAACCACCGGCTCTGGGTAACAGGACGCTCTCCAGGGACTGTTCGCAATATTGCGCTGTGGTGCGTAATCTGGCAATCCTCATGTTGCCTCATTCCATTAATAAAATAAGCTCTTAAGATTTTTTCTTACGTTTGTGCCACAGTGAAATAAGACAAAATCGAGGGATGAAAATGTTCCCAGTGATTTATCCACTCTTGCTGCAGAGGCCTTCCTACTTGAATCCTTTTCTCACCCCATCAGAGAATGACAGCCACAATCTGATCCCCCAGGGTGTGATCACTGCATTTTCAAACCAGCAAAAGCCAATAAAATTGAATCATATTCTATATCCTGAATCTGCTAGAAGCAGGACGGACTAGAGAGATCTTTGAGTGAACAATTAAGCTCATTGTAAGCTGAAGTTGCTGCAAAGTTTTGATTTTGCAAAAATGTGGTGTTCAGAACTCTTTACATCGCACAGAAGAAGTCAGGTTACTAAAAGGACTGCCCACTAACGTCTTCTCACCAGCCATCCAAGGAAAGGGCTTAACCCATCAACAGCTGGGTGTAGCAGAAACAGGGCATTCACCCTCAGTGAGACTTGCATTCCTCAGGAGTCAATTTACCTGTTAAATACAGGCCAAAAAGCATCATTTGAGAAAACATTTAATCTGCTTTTTCTACCTGTCAGCCAGTCTGCCCTGCTAGAAAATCTGTTTTTCTTTTTCCTGGGGTTTCATTAAGAGTTCTTCTCCTGCTGTTGGCATAATGCTGCATTACTAATGAATTTTAAACCTTGGCCCATTTTAAAATAGTCAAAAACATTCAAAATTGCATTATATTGATATTTCTTTGCCTGACTGCAAGCTTTCTTGCTTCCCTTTTAGATGACTCATTCTGCTTATATTTATCACCTTCAGACTTTGAAAGTTCCATCCCAAAGTGGCAAAATAATATTCTGCATCATTTTTGTAAAGTAAAATGAGATAGTTTGGCTTTAAGTAGAAAAAATAACCCTGCTCTTCTCTCCAAAGGGATTTTTATATTCCCTTTCCGTGTTGGATCGTACTGTCCTCTAGTGGATATTTTGAGCAATTGTTTCTGTGTTTATAAGTGATAGTGCTCTGATACAGTGGAGTTTAATCTTTATTTGCAATGAGCCATAGATGGTGCCTATTATGCAAACCTATTGAACTTGAATAAGATTTCAAGACTGGATTAAAAAAAAAAAAAGTCACGTTTAACCTGCAGTCCAAGTTATACTAACATAAAGCCCTTCAAAAATGTTCCTATCTGACTTACCAGTTGGAGCAGAAAGATAGAGTGGAGATGTATAGGTGTATGGTAGCAGTGTTTTATTACATGGTATTGAGAGTTTCCTTGTCTCGCACTAAAATGCCTCCGTTTCTCCAAAACACGTGACAAGGAGACTCGCTTTCTGATAGATGATGCTCAAGATATATTACTTTCTTACTGAAAGCAATGTATAGCCACTAACTATTTGAAGAATAGAAGAGTGTCTTACCTTTAGTAAGATAAATATGTGTTCCTGGGATGCTCAACTCCTAGCAGAGTTACGTTCATGCCAGTTTAGTTGTGTCTTGCCTCGTACATCTCTGAACTGCAACAGTTCTTAATGCTTTACTGTCTGTAAAACCTCCCCGCTGTGTGGGGAGGGTGCTGTGCACGTGTAATTAATACGAGGGCCAAGAGATCTTTTCAAAGCGAAACTGCAACCTGAATATCTGACTTTAGTAGCAGTGGATACCCTGCCTTTTAACTGGGAGTTGAGGTGCCAGGCACCTCTGAAGATTGGATTGGAAATCTGAAATGATGGTGCTTGTCAGTACTGTGCACTCTGCAGCGCTGGACGCCTGGATCCAGCAGTAGGTCAGAGCCCTGTTACTTCTCTCCCATGGGCTGGGAATATGTCTGCTGTTGAATATCTTCAGTGCTTATGTCCCAGCACCCTCCCAGAGATGATCTTCCCCATGTTCTTTGACATGCTTGAATTATTTGAGATATCTTCCTTCCACTGATGGCACATTTCACTAGAGGAAGGAGAGAAGAGTTTCCCTCTGAAACAAATGGCTGGCAGTATGCTGTCAGCTTGCTTTTCTTCTTTACTTTCTAGTTAGATAAAGAATGTATTTTCACAGACACAAAGTTAGACCCTGATGACCAGAAAGACTGGGAGATGTTACATGTTTTAACCTCAAAAAACCCTGGCATCCAGGCAAGAATGTTTGCCAACTGTACCATGCACACCCATCATCTCCCGTGTAAATACAACCTGTGATTAACCCAAAGTAGAAAACTTGAAAAATTTTGCTTGCTTTGTATTCTATGGATACATCTTTAGCTGATGAAAGAGTTAGGAGTGATCAATAAATGAATTTAGTTAGCTTGAGATGCAAAGGTGTTCTTTTCAGATTTCAGTCAAAGCAAACTGTAAGCAAGTTCTTTGCTAGTGTAGCTTTTTAATTTGCTGCAGATGTAGTTTTTACTGATGGTTGCTGAATAGCTTGTTTTCAGCTAAAATAAATGGATTGAACTTCAGAGGAACAGTTTATAGCAAGGTCAGAGATAATATTGGTAATTTTATAATAATATTTGTAGTTCACTGTGTGAACATGCATGTGTCTGTGTGTGCATCCAGGAGAAAAGCAGCATGCAGGGTCACCAAGGCGTGCATCTGGCACTGATAACAGATGAAAAACGGCTGCAGGTATTTCCTGCTGTCATCAGATTAGGCAATGGGTTTTGGAAAGATCTCACAAGAAGTACACTAGCAGAAACTTTGATTCAGGGGATCTGAATGTTAGAATCCTTACTTTTTTGAATTAGCTGTACATCATACATGCTGAAATGTTGAGAGATAAACATTTTGTTAAATGCTTATATTCCAATACATGTTATCAGTAGTATTCAAAATAGGTCTTAGGTCTTTGCTTTAAAATCAAGCCCTTGCTGACTTGGGACATGATTTTTTCTTGCAGTTCTCCAGGCATTTTTGTGTGGGCCTTGCTTCAATGCCAGTGTTCGTGTGCCTGCCGAGTTGGTGAGATGGAGGAGCCTGTCTGGCATCCTCATGGCTCATGCAAGCACGGGGCAGGTATAACGGTGTGCAGGGGGAGGGAGACAGCCCTCTTTGGTGGCAGCCCAACTTAGGTCATCTTAAAATGATTATGAAACCTCAGCCTGAGTTAATTTGCCTTCGTGTTCGGACTTTTGCTGTATGTGAGAATTGGAGCTTTGCCG
This sequence comes from Rhea pennata, assembly GCF_028389875.1. Classification (NCBI taxonomy): domain Eukaryota; kingdom Metazoa; phylum Chordata; class Aves; order Rheiformes; family Rheidae; genus Rhea; species Rhea pennata. The sequence goes on from NC_084674.1 coordinate 7,017,477, forward strand.
TACGTGAAGTGCTACTGTGCATGGTTAGCTGAAGTCTGTCCTAATTGTTCTGTGGCGAGAGCAAAGATGGCAAATGGAAAGGAAATAACAATTTGCAAGTGTCAAGTTTCCGTCTGCTCTATTTTGGTGTACAGAATTTGTATTGTTAGTGTAGAATTTGAAGGATGTTCAGTAGACGAGACTGTAGCAGCTGCAGACATCTAGACGATCCACGTATAGATTTGTAAATGGGCATTAGGAAAGGTGGAATGGTTTAGAGATGCTGCCTGTATTTATCCTTAAGTGTATCACGATCAGGTGTCATTGTGCATTTTGTTAAGACTAAGAACATTGTAGAGGAAAAAAGAGAAAAATTTAATAAATCTGTACAGACTGTATCTAATTTTTAGACTGTAAGCAAGTACACTAAATCTGACCTTTTTGCTTGACTTAGGATGCTCTTAGTTGTTTAGAGCTTAGCAACCTTTTGATGATGTAAGTGATCCAATACAATTCTTGCACTAGTCTCTTAGCACAATTACTTCTATTAATACAGAACTACTTTTATTGGGCTTTTTTTTTTTTTGGTGGCAGATATTCAAAGTGAGATTGTAAGCTTTGTCACCTAGCAGGTGATTTAACAAAAAAGTAGCTCACTGGAAGTTAAAACTGTGTTATTTTTATTAATGAAGCGGTATAGATTATGCATAGATACAGCTATACATAAATGTGTCTGATTTCTTATACAAAGAGCAAAAAAGTTATCTTAAATGCCTGCAGTTATGTGCGTGTAGTATTTGGAAGCTGTGAGATCAATGAGGATTGCAGACCTAGCACGTATCACATCTAGCATGAGGAATGTGATACTTGAACACTTCTACTTTCCAGCAGTGATGCCTGGGGACTGGCAGGCTGTAGGCTGCCATGGCCATTGATGGTGAAGTCTTCATACTGCTGTGGGTTGTCTTAATTTCTCCAGAGGAATACGCAGTCATTTGCAAGTGTATCTGATGGCTCTTCCACATCTATTATCTGTCTTGGTAGATGGACAGAGCTTAACCTGTGCATATACCCATATCTTAAGTTTTCTTAATAATATTGCTGAAATACAAGGTAATTTTATAAGGCATGGAGTTCAGCAGAAATGGTAGTTATAACAATAATACCAGCAAGTAAGGTGTATGAAGACTGGTTGTCCTCTTCTTAATCTTATCTCATGTCCTGCATGTGTTAGATACTGAGCACGTTAATATGTGATGATTCTGATATACAATGGAAGGTTAATTTTTCTTATAGCCAATAAAAAGAGAGATTATGTGTTCTTCCTGCACATGAAATACTGCAAATCTTTTCATCCATCTGCTGGGTCTGAATGTTAGAATCCTTTCTACTCGAAATGCAAGATCTACTCAAGCTGCAGAAGCAAATATAAACAATGTTCACAAATTTCGACAGAGTTAAAGTGAATTTTTACATTATTGGGACTGATCTGTTGGCTTATTTGTAAGATTACAATAAAACCCAAGATTGAATTCTCTACCTGATTCAGTTGCTTATTGATTGAATCCTTTTAGACTCCTCTCTAATTTAACAGAGTATTTTTTATTAAAGCCAAGCATACAAACATCAATTACCTAAGCTACATCTAATTTCCTCCAACATTTTTTTTCCTTTAGCTGCCAATGGATTAGAAACCCTGATTAGAATGCAGCTGGAAAGCTGAAAAGCAGATCCTTATATGAGAATGTCTGTGTTAAGAATTAAAATATCTGTACTAGGTATAAAATCCTCCTCTTTATCTCTGGTAATGTAAACACATTTGCCTAAGTTGATCTGTCACGTGCCTGATATGGTGTCCCTAAATTAGGCACAATCTCTGACTTGTTCTGCTGTTAGAATACAACACTGCAGTATATTTTAACATCAACGCCCTTTGCATAGGAATCTCCCTACTACAAGGGTTAATGTCCTAAGAGTTTGAAAGGCTCTGTTTTATCTTTGTGTTTTATTTCCTAACTCCTAACTCCATGTGTGTGTGCACATGTAGTAGGAGCAAGAAGGAGCCTTTGAGCAGTTTTGCTGTTGGCAGCTTCTGCAAAGGTAAAGCTTTTATAACAACACAAAAGTGAAATAAGTAATTGCAGTGACATCATCAACTTAATATCCAGAAAACCCTGGATCGATAAATGTATCCATTCCAGGCCAATTAGTGTTGGCCTATGTCTAAACTATAAGAAAATTTTAACATGAATTAATTTGTGTATTTTGATTTGATTAGGTATCAGAATGAAATTAATAATCTAATGTACTCTGCCTGTGATGAGGAAGCCACACCATGAGCCATATGCAGTCTGTTCCTGTGCAGGCTGTATGAAGTGTAGCAGTTGATGCTTTGTGTACTTTGATGCTTTTTTGGGGCAGCATAACAGAAAGTTTGGGAGTTGAGAGCAGTTGCAGGTGAGGAGAGTGTTGTTAGTGAGATGGTTCATTGCCATCTTAATCTTATGACAGTTATTCTAAGACTGCGTGTGCTCATAATAAATAATGTTTTTGCGATCTAGGTGCTGCTTAAGGTTATTGGTGAGCTGATCCCTTGCAGAAAGTAAAGTATCTCCCTTCCCTTCCATTTTTCATTGCTCTATCATGGATAGCAGTGTTACTAACAGTGGTGGGCTTTCGATCTTCATGAGCAACTGCACATCACTGGAGTTAATTGTCATGTTTTGTCTGCAATTAGGTACTAAACCTGGTTGTGCAGAGCTATACGCATGCAGGGAATTTGGGGGCTGGCATGAGTCTGGCTGCCCAGACGTGGGTAAAGTAAATCTGTTCTTGTGCAATGAGTTAAGCATAATTGTGGTTAACATCAGACACAGGTGCTGCAGTTCTGTGATACTCCATTCCTTCAAACCAAATACTGTCTTTATCTTGTCTTGTTTCAAGTCAACATGATTCTGGCAAAGCTTTTTTGTGACACTCAGTGAAGCTTATTGTCGAGCATCCCAAAATGTGGTGGATTTGTGCCAAAATAGAATTAGCATCAGTATGGCTGTATCTGTATGGTGTCCCCCTTGACTTAACAAACCACAATGGGAAACCTGCTATATTAACTTGGGTTCAGCGTTATGCTAATTTGACATAACCATCTTTCTTCCATACCAAAGAATTATGTTTATAAGACAGTGTGCTGTGCTGTTTTGCCATGGCTAACTTCAGGGCAGCTGCATTGTGTTCTGTCCTTTGGTTTGAAACACCCTACGTGAAGTTTGGCTTGTAGCAGCAATTAAAGTGCAATAACACTTCTGAGAGCAGTGAAAGCCATGCCCTTGAACCACCTGTGTCTGAGTGTCACATATGTTTAGGTTTCATAGTATACTTGCATAATGTTCAGTCAGTCCCATAGTTGACCAACTCTTCCAGTGACGAGGGAGGCTGGAACACAGCCGTCACGTCTCGTCCCCTCCTTTCCTGAGGAACTGGCCCACCTCGAGTATGATGCTGTAACCTAGTTTGCTTCTGTCTCCCCTTTCTTCCCAGCACCACAAAAGGCCAGTGCGTGGCATTGAGGCTTGAAAGGGAAAATGTGTTTTCAGGTCGGCTGACAGCTTTTGATAACCTATCTAAAAGGACTTTCCTAATGAATGATTAGATAATAGCAACAAAGATGACTATTTTACAAAATTATATCTTAATAAGTGGAAAGATACCATATTAATTTATGACAAAAATAGTTTTACTTAGCTCTTACTACATTTTACTATTACTGTATTTAATTTCAAAAGTTACATGGAGTGTTTGTCCTTTTGAGATGGGGACCCAGAGCATCTGCAGATGTCCTGTATGTTGTGGTGAATGATTTAATTGTGAATTAGGTGCAAAAATTCCAGTTTCTAGAACTGATAATAGCAGTTTTTTTGGATTGTTATCAATTAATCTGTTGTAATGAATTCTCTTTGTTACATGCCTTTTCTTGTTAATTAGAAAGGATTTTACTCCTCTTTGTCAAGTCAGGGCAAGTATTTTACCTTTTCCTCTGTACTGCTTATAGTAAAGATTGCACACAAATTGTTTTATGAAGTATCCATGTGACTGCTTCATTAAGAGGTTTCAGATAAATTGCAGACTATAGGGTTCATCTTAAACTTTAGCTATAGACACATGCACTTTCACATGTGTTTTTGTACTCTCTCTCACATAACTGCATTTTCTAAGCTCCAGTCTCTGATATCTGTTCAATGCTTAAAAAGAAAATCCAAAATTCAGACTGTTTAATCTGTTTTAATTATCCATAAAAAAAATTTCCTCTTCTGCGTAATAATGTTTTTATGACATAAATTGCCTTACCAGTTTAGACCAAGGCAGTTAATCACTTACTGTTTCACGCTATGCAAGCAGTAGACTCAGGATGAAGTTTTGAGTCACACAGGCGTAGCTTGTAGACTTCCTTAGACGAGAGCCAGCCTAACAGGAGGATTTGGACCCAATTTCAGATTTTCTACCACTGTTTATAAAACACTGCATTATGTTCCTGCTGTTTCTTTCCTACAGGTTGAAGCAATACTTGTAAACATTTTTGGTGGGATTGTGAACTGTGCCATTATAGCCAATGGTATCACCAAAGCCTGCCGAGAGCTTGAACTGAAGGTACCTCTTGTGGTCAGACTGGAAGGTGAGTGCTAATGGTTCGAGGGAAATAATCTTCTGTTAGATGCACAATAAACCATCTTGTCTTACTTTGATCTCTAGTCTCTGAAGGAAGATGCACGAATTAATTTGGCCCAATAAGAGTATGGTCTAATTCTTAAACCCTAGGATGACCTGATATCAATAAACTCTCTTTCCTCACATATTTCTGTATTCCTGGTCTCAGGTGGTAATGGAAGCAATAAAATTTTGCAAAGAAAGCATGATGTTTTTGCTTGTAACATTTGTAATTCAAATAGAAATGAATTTGATGCAAGTTTCTATTTAATAGATAGCATTTATTTTCAAGCATATTTTACTGAATGCAGTTCCACTATTGGAACTCTTCTGCATTCTATGCATTTTAGACATTCTTTCGCATTTTATGACAAAGCAGAGTTTTCCCATCCCTCATTCTCATGCTATATATAATATGTGCTGTGCCATATGATGTGTTTCATGTCAGGGGAGGCTACAGACTGTGACATGCAGTTCTGTCCCCTAAGCATTCTGCTGTGCATATCACCGGTATTCAAATACTTTCCAGTGTGCGTAAAAAAAAATTAATGATTTAACATATGTAGCCTTTTGCTGTAGTGAGGAGAGGAAATTCAGTACCTTGGATTTTAGAAACAAATTACAAATATTTTCACTGGATTTTCACTATTTAGTGTCTTAATGATAGTTTAATATGTGCATGAGAGACTGAAGGATACTGGTTACAGGCAAGAATGGTTTAGAATATGAAATGTCATTGCTTATCATTTTTATGCAATGTCACTTTAGCTTTTTGTCATGTCAAAAAACCTTTTCTTGTCTATCGTAACTGTCAGAAAGTTTATGTGTATCATAGCTTTAAAAGATTGTTGCATTGCAAAAAACTTCTTGTCCGCCATAGCTGTTATTTGGTAAGTGCAAATAATGGGGAAAAAAACTTTAGTTTTCCTTCTAAACGAGAGTTACAGACTGTTTCTAAGCCATTGTTAAAAACCAGTATAAGAGAAACAAGGAAAATCAACATTTTAAACTAGAGTTCGCGGTCGTGGTCGGTAGAGTCGTGGAAGGGCTTAATTCTCTATATACCACCAGAATGTTTTATTCTCTGTACACTACCGGAGTGCTACATGGGGGGTGGAGCCGTTCTTCTTGAGCTGGGACCTTTGAGAGTCACTTGCTGCTTAATTCATAGAGGTCAAAGCTGGATCTTCAGAACATTAAAGGCAGGTATTAATCTGCCTGCAAGTATCTTCTCTTAATCTTCCTATGATTGCCTACTCTTTACTAGGTTTGTAATTACCATTTCTATTCTGGTTGGTGACTCAAAAGATGGAGTTACCAGGTTTTCATTAGGAGACTGTCCCAGTATAATACAGTAAACTGTTGCTTTTGCATATTATTTATCCCCAAAGCTTTTTGTTTCCTTCTGTAATTCCTATAGTTCCATCAGTTCATTCTAAACAAAGACCTCTGATGTTTACAGCCTTCAGATGTTGTACTTAGAAAACGTTAGCTTGTAACTCTTGCTTTCTCTGCTTCCTTAATCATTCAGCCAAGCAATATATATATTTAGTTCTTTTAATCTTTCCTCAGAAGTCAATCCCTCTGGATTCTTAATCATCTTCGTTGTTCTTCTTTGAACTGCTACTGTTATCCAAACATATAATGATTTCGAATTAATAATAAGTACTCGGGAAGTAATAAGGCTGCCCAAGACATTTTAAAACATCATTGATAATGTTTTACACTTCAGAAGAAGAAAAAGAAACACGCATTTTTTTGGATTTCAATTTTGAACATTTTTTCCAACAGAGGGTTCATGATTATTCCCATAAATCTAACAGATTGGTGACCTGCACTTTAAAGATTCTTTGCCCACATGCACAGTATTACAAATGTCTTGGTGACTAGATTTTTAATCAGTCAAATCTGTCTTGATTTAGCAGGATTTTGTGGACAAATCTTTACTCTCAGTTGTATAATAATTACAAGCCGTTTTACCAGTGGATAAAGAAAGGATTACTCTTTTCTTTGAAAATGGTAACTTTATAATTACTTGCCTTATCAGTATTTACTTGCCTTATCAGTAAAGAACTCACCAGCTGAGACCCAGGATTATTGTTATTTAAAAGACTCATGGACAAATGGAGAAGTCACATATTCTACATTTACAGAGCATAAAACTCACATCTGCTATTGTTATGCAGGATTTTTTTTTTCTTTTAAAATGTAATATATTTCAATTAAGTTTTGTGGAAACTAACTAGGAATGCTGAATGGAAGCCAAAATTTGTTTCTCATTTATGAAGCTTTAAGTTAGATGAAAAGGTAGGCATAAAAAAGAATTGAGAATTATAACGTCCTCTTCTCTTCCTGTGTTGGAAGTTTTACATTCTCTCTCTCTCTCTTTCAACAAATGAATTCTCCTCTTCTCTGGTCCTAGGGCAAGAAGAATTGTGAGGAATTAGAGCAACTGAATGTGCTCAAATGCGAGTAGAAGCAAGTTGGCTTCTATTCAAAAGCTTGAATCCAAAATCCCCTATTATATTCTTAGCTATGTGATTTGTGACCTTCTGTATTCTTCAGAATCTAATGAATTTTCTCATACATTCAGAAATCTTCTACACGGAAGTGAAATAGTTCAGTTTGTGTACCTTACTACTGTTTGCTCATGAGCACAAATCTGGTTTGGTATGCACAAATATCAGAAAGTTGCATTTAGAACTTCTTTCATGTCAGCCTATTCAGGCATCCTGGGTTTCAGCATTCAGCACAAGGCTAAATGCCTTATCACATGTTTCCCAATTAGGATGTAAACAAGAGGCAGAGAAAAAGATAAAATATTCTTTGGGAAAAGTTTTAGAGAAGGGCAAAGGGATGGACAGAATGAAAATATTTGAATTCTCTCTTGTAAGTAGGCAGTGAAAGTTGGTCTATTCTTGACTCTAGAGCCAACAGCTACCAAATGCAAAAGCTACAAAAAACTTTTTAGATTCAATAGTTAAAGATCATCACTGTTAGCTTATCAGTAGCCAAACCTCAAATCAGATGTTGACTTGAGGGTTAGCTAGTGATGAATGTAAAGAAAGAAAGTCTAGTTCCCTTGTTGCCCAGTGTCCAAGTCTTTGAGACCTTAGAGTTTCCAGTTTGTATATTGCTTGTGGGCTAGCAGAAATGATGTAACTTAAATCTACACCAAAGGAAAAGCTGGCTCTTAATATGCTCATCAGTGCAGTGTATCAAAGCTGAACCATTGCCATCGACAATGTAACATGGTTAGTGTGTGTTGACATCAATAATATTTTATAGATATACTGCATGTTATGAAATATTTTGTCATCGCAGATTTTTTTGGCATCTGTTTTTTAGGATATACCTTGGTGTATGCATCTGTCTTCTCCCTTTAATTCTTATTTCACTGAAAACCTAGAAGTGATATGGCAAAATCTTGCATCCTATCCTTGCACCCTAAGCCCTACACAGTGGCAGTTTAGCCTCTTCCTAGTGTTTTTATGACAGTGCAAGTAAATAAATAAATGTTTCCAAAATCTTGTTGATGTAGAGTTTGAAGAGGTTTTTATTTGTTTTCATTCAGCCCGCGGCAGGCTTATTGACTCGTCTGTAAGAGTGCATATGCTGGTATGCTCTTCCAGCTTGTAGAAACATGCTTAGATAGAACAGTGATTGTTAGGATTTTTAGATTTTTTTTAAAAAGTGACAGATTGCATGTACACAAACACAGAGGTTGTTTTGGGTCCCAGGTTTCAGAAGGAGGATACTTAGAATAAAAAGCCTGAAAGTATATGCTGATAAAATCACATCTTCCTTGTCATTCCATGGAGTGGCATTGACAGTAGTATGTGACAAAAGGGAAAAAAAAAATCTCTTTTTCTCATCAGAAAAGCATTATTATATTATCCTAATAGTAGTTAAATTTAAAACAAACAAACAATCATAAAGCCCCCCAGCCTTCACTCCTTTGAATTTTCACTGCTTTTCAGTTAGTTACAGTGTAAATGAAAGCGAGATTATTTTGCTAGCCTGTGTATGGGCTTCTGTTTACAGTTCTCTGACACCATCCAGTGGCAGGAGGTTAATGTTAGACTGGTGGGATTATTTATTTGTTTATTTCAGCATCTACTGCAATAAGCAGATACCTTTTGTAGACCTTTAAATGTTTGTGATATTTTTGAACATTTAATTTTAAAAATCTTACTTCTGCTTTCAGGGGGATCTCATTACAGTTTCTGTGCTCTCCATCTATCTAAAATATTATTGCTATCGAATGCAAAAAAATACTTTGCTATTGAATAAAAAGCCAATCCCATGATGTAAAAAAAAAAAAAAAAAAAAAAAAAACCCCACCCAGTGATTTACAACAAAAGAAATGCCTGCTGAAAATACATTTAGTTGTGTGGCCTGCCTATGAAGATAGTATTATATTTAATAAACAAAATATGTAACCTTAGGCTTTTAACAGCTATAAAATTCTTTTTCAGCTTTCATATTTCCATTCTTCTGTATAAACTCCCCATCCTTTTTAGTGGACTGTGGTGTATATTGATTTTGTAATGCATGTTAGACAAGTAGTGCGTAGAGCAATCAATGCAGTGCAAAATAGATCTAATGACCTGTTAGTAAATTAACACCAGCCACTTAATGAAGAGCAAAAGTTAGTTTTAAATATGTGGCTATCACAAAAGGCATAACATTTTTCTTTATGGAGAGATTGCCAGGAAAGCTTCTCCCTGTCTCCATTTCTACAAGACATAGCAAGTGTTATCAGTTTTAATCGTTTTATCACGCTTGTATCTAAATAATACATAAAACCTTCAAGACTTAATGGAACTTTCTATAAAAAGGAAGGAACTTAACAGAGAAGCTTTTGTAGTGTCTTCTACTTCCCTATGCAGGTCGTACTGGTAATTACCAGCTTCCACACTGCGTTTTATAGGATGGCTGAAACATATTGGATACTCTTGGAAATTCTGTAGGAAAAGTGCTGCACAGTTCTCGATGTTACTACGCAACCACATCCCGCTTCTGTCAGAGATCTGAGATGTCTTTGACCTTCCTGCCCAAGCTGCCGGTGTCCCACAGCGTGTGTCCTGTATGCGTATCGGTGGTGAGCGTGACCTCTTCTGCCAGCGCTCCCGAGCTCCCCAGCAGCGCCGGTGCTCCTCGTCAGGCAGCAGCCTCTGCGGTCCTGGCGGCGCTGGGGCCTGCTGCCCCGGAGACGTCGCGGGTCCCGCTCAGCGCAGGGAGTGCGAATCCTGACTTGAGCACGAGGCTGAAACAGGCTGCTCAATCCGTCTGCTTCTGCTGCGCAATTTCAGACGTTTTATGAAGTCTGATACACACACACACACGCCAAAAGAAAAGCTCACCCTTAAAAATGAGCATTCTGGAAAGCTGCACAATACAGAGTGTGTTCAATGCATGGTTAATAATTAAGAGTATAATTAATGTATAGCTCCAAATATAATTAAAATTCATTTTGCTAAGTCTAGGAATTGCAAAGTAATTAAGCATTTTGGCATGGCAAATAAACAAGGAACTTAGTGTGGTCAAGGGGATAGAATTGCTTCTAAAGAGCAGCAGCTCGGGGTCTTGTGCTTTGAGATCACATCGTTAGTCACAAGTACACCTTCCAGTGATTTGGTGAGATATGACTCAAAGTCCTTCCATGGTGCAGAAGTTATCAGTGATCAAAATAGCCACTTGGTTTTGCTGGAGAGACGATTGGAAAATCCAGATTCTCCGTGCAGCTTTGTTTTTGACTTCCCAAATGGAGTTTGTGGGAAGCCTTACGCACTGCAGTTGTTGTAGAAGGGTCCGAAGCTTCATCCACTTTCATTCATGTGACGGGGTACCGGAAAGGAACTGGGACCTGGAACTGATATTTTAAAAATATCAGAAAAAAAAAAAAAAGATGTTTTGAAAACATACCGAGTCCCGTATGTTAGTCTAAAGTAATTTGGAATTAAAAATTCAAAATATTCCATAAAAAGAAAAAAGCATTTCTCCTTTTCTATCTCTCCTTTCTCCTCCCGCTTCCAGGACAGCCTGATTATAGCTTATCTTTGTATCCTCCGGCAGTGTCTTGGCACATTCATGAGCAGTGTGAAGTAGCTTTCAAAAAGACTAGTGTTCCTACATTCTTCAGATTTAGTGTTGGTCAGAGGGTTGAAGCAGCAGATTGTTAAATACTGAGATGACATAAATAGTGTCCTAATGACAGAGAGGAAGGAAAATAAAAACTCTGTTTGTTTTTTATAGGGTTCATTTGTTCTGTGTTAAGAATAGTCCATTCAAAGTGCAAAAAGAGAGTATAAAAGCTGGGAAGAGTTATATAATAAAGAATTTATATTCAGTGATAAGAGATTATGTTTTATTGACAAAATGAATACAGTAAAGCCTGGTGGATCTCGGGTTGATCCTGGCAGCTTTTGCAGCAGTCTTGGAAAGTTTAGGACAAAAACTGGAAAGGAACGGATTTTGAGATGAGCAGAGACCTAGTGTAATTTGATTGTGGAAAGGAAAAAAAAGTGAAGTAGGAGGGTGAAATGAACTGAGAGGAAAACACGAGGGACAGAAGAGAGGCAGAATTAAGTGAGCTGGGAAAAGAGAGTTGAGATGGAGCAGGATGAGATCAGAGCATCATGGAAAGAAACTGGGCCGCATTCTGAACAGAGTGAAAAGGAGATGTGGAGGCTGCGAGGTGAGATAGGGGTAGAAGGGGAGCCATTGGGTATGACAGATGATGGCTAAGTTTTGTAGAGCTGTTTGGCAAGAAAGAACTAATCAATAGCACATTTAGCCTGTGTAGTTGTTTGGATTGTCACCAGGAATGTTCTGCAAACCAAGTGATATTCCATTTTTAAATTAATTAGATCAGAAAAAAACACTTTTGTTGTTAATTGAATATTTGGGGTTGTAACAGGGCAGGACAGGATATGAGTAACAATCAGTCATCTCTTCTAATCAACATTTTCCTATTTAACTATGCACTTGTCTTTTATATGGGTGTTAACAGTGTGAAATATACTTTCCTGAAATATCTTTTTTAATCCAAGGCTTTTTCCTTTACTATGCATGTTATCTGTTGACTAAACTTGAGCTCTGTAGGAATGGAATAAGAGCACTTACACTGTATTAACTCTACATCTCCCTAGATGTGGGATAGTGTAGTGCAGGAGCAGAGGAGAGAACAGTGTCATGTTGGATGCGTCACAGCTGTTTATGTTCCCCCTTTTTTTGGCAGAAGCGCAAAAGTATATTCAAGAACAGTTAAAAACGGTTATATTTTCAGGATTACGCAAATCCTTATCTCCAGTATAGCCAGTTTTGCATCTTCCAGTTAACACAGGTGAATTTTAGGCATTGTTGATTCACCAGCTGCTGATCAGTTATAGCTCATTGTTGCTAATAATAATAGCTGTATTTTTTTTTATATAATGCTTTAAGTCTTCTAAATGTCTCAAAGCCCTCGTACCTGATTCATTATCCACTGCTCTTATTGGATATCTTCATTTACTGTAGTGGATATTGGATTGAGTTTCTTGTGGATACAAGTGCTACTATCAGATTTCATTGTCTTTCAAAACTGTCATTTAAACTCAAGAGTTTGTTCTTCTCAGCTCAATCTAAACTGCTCATTGAATCTGTCGTTAAACTGAAATGATGTCTAGTTTGAAGCATTAAGCACTTTTTTAGAGATTTAATAAAAGATGTTCATCTATTAGTTGATATTCATTACTAATTAGAGTTAATGCTCTTTTTTTAGGAACAAATGTTCATGAAGCCCAGCGTATTCTGAATGAAAGTGGACTTCCTATCACATCTGCAAATGACCTTGAGGATGCAGCAAAGAAGGCAGTGGCTAGTGTTGCCAAAAAATAACTCCCTGAGGATGTCCTCATGGAAAGTATATGCGTTTCACAAGGTGTCATTCCTGTTGTTATTTCAAAGAGGATTAATGGATTCTTTTTTTCCTGAGTAGTCATCAGTGTTGAGAGACTTATTTTGTAACACATGGTGAATGCAGGCCATGGTTTCAGAAATTTTGCAACTACTGTCTTTAAACTTAGTATATCTTCACCTCTTAGGTTTTGTATTTAAAATTGCATTAAGTAATATTTCATTTCACAGAGTTCTTTTTCTGCTTTCTTTCCAAAATTGTCACTGCTAAACTCATAATTAGATACAGTAACAAATAATTGACTTCTATCAACAGGACTGTTCTTTAATCAAACACATGTAGTTCAAGTATTTCTTTTAAACAATACTTTCTTTTTTATATTGTGAAGAGCCAGTAAACTAATAATAGGGTAATGTATTTTTTATGAACTTTTACAATTAATGTACAAATTTGTGTGCTTACAATATCTATTTTTATTCAACTGAAGGATGTTTATTTTCTTTTTTTAGAAATCACACATTTTGCCTTAATTTTTTTTTAAGATGCAAAAGTATACCTCACAGTAGGAAGAGAGGTTGAATTGTTGATGGTGAAAGGACCTTCCATTCTTATACTGTACCCGTAAGCAGGTGAAATGTAATTCAGTTTAGTTTTTAGTTTTAGAGGTGAGGTACAGTGTTTCTAGGTATAACACTGTCATACAGAAAATGCTAGGAGAATGCATCTGCCAGTAAAAAAAAAAAAAAAAAAAAAAAAAAAAAAAAAAAAGCTGCTAACTTTTCAAAATAAACTTTCATATGTATGTCACTGCTGTGAGGATTCAAAAGAAGATGAGAACAGTGTGAAACAGTTTTCTATCAGTAGCACAGGCTATTCTTCAAAGAATTTAACTTCCAAAAAGGAATCTTGATTTTTTAGGAATAAAATGCAGATTAACATTTCAATTTTTAACATATTTGACTTTTCAGGCATCAGTACAGGTATATACATGAAAAGATTATGACTTTCAGTACTTAGCTATTGACTGAGATATATTTCGATTACATATTCCTTTGTAACAGTCAAAATTCAGACAGTTAGTTACACAAATCATTTATTTGGGGAACAGAAGACAATACCAAATGGTTTATGTAACTAAGGAACTCAATACAAATCTCAGGCCAAGAACTACATGCCAAAATGCATCAATAAATTTGAACAGTGAAGAAATGAGATAATATTATGATATGAAGACTGTAAATTGGCAGAGAGGTAAAATTTGTCTAATAAATTCTTAATAGTGATTTTTTTACAGCTCTCATCAATACCATGTCCTGTATACAAAAACGTAAATATGTTTTTGTTGACGTTTCCATTAAAACTGTTACATTCAAAATAAATTGTTTGCACTAATCTCTGCCTCTTCACACAAGTTTTGTAGGTTACTATCATCAATTACTCTGGATTTCTTTGGGTTTTTTTCATTCTTTCTTTGCCTGTTGCTCAAGGCAAAAATGTATGACGTTTAGAATAACAATAAATATGCTACTAGGTATGTTCTTACCGACTGACTGAAAGAGAAGAGTATTGTTAGCAGTTCTAGTGGAGGTGCATAGAAGTGCACTAATTTAAAAGAAGAAATGTTTGCCTCACCACAACAAAAAAAAAATTACGCTATTTTATGTATTTTAATACTGGAAAATAAAAGCATTCTGTGGAAGAACTGTTGATGCAATATGGTTACACACTGAGTGTATAAATTCTGATCTCAAAACCATTATGTGTGAACATGATTATTATTCTGCAAAGATTAATACTATCTACACCAACTGTTTAGTCAAATAAATGTAAAAATGAACCCAATTAATGACTTTGTCCTTTCTATAAAATAGAAGATCGTTTAATTTGACCGTTGTATTCTGTGTTCTTCCATTCAGCATTTTGTCATGGATGGGTGAAATGAAACGCATATGAATTTCTTTTCAACTTGGTAATCTCAATATACTTTTTTACACATGCTTCTTATCTAAAAATACTTTTTTATCACTCTGTGTCTCTGTTTCTCCAGTACTCATACATACACTAGTGACGGTACATTCACATTTCATTCCCGGTAAGCCATATGCAAAATAGAACGTTATCATTTTTAATTTGCGGATTTTAATTTGTGGAAAACTTCATGAGCTTCAGAGGTGTGCTTTAGGGCAGCACTTTTCATTTGTGCCGAGGCACTGTTTCCTTGCTGTAGCCAGAGTTGCTCTTTGTATGTTTTGCTTGCTTTGTGTGGTGTTCTGCTCTGATTTGTTTTTATTTGCAGAGGTCATTTCTGTGTGTATGGAAATGTATAAAGTTAGTCTTGTTCTCCCTTGGAAAGAGTTTTAGTTACATTTCCTGTACTTCTAGCTGTTACAAGTTCCTCGAAAACACGGTACCTAGAAGGGATGCTTTTGTCTTTGCTCAAGCATGCAGAGTGTCAGCCTGGCAGGAAGGAGGTTTGCTGTCCTCAGCAGCTGTCTACCTGACTGCTGCCTTCTCCCTGCAGCGGGCTGAGTGCAAGACACTGTTCCAGCCAACCTATTACAGCTTAAACCCAAAGGAGAAGTATGTGAGA
The DNA here is from genome assembly GCF_028389875.1 of Rhea pennata. Lineage (NCBI taxonomy): Eukaryota > Metazoa > Chordata > Aves > Rheiformes > Rheidae > Rhea > Rhea pennata. The sequence continues at coordinate 7,032,647 of NC_084674.1, forward strand.
AGTGCCCTTTCTGCAGAAAGCAAACAGCAGTGTAAGCAGCAAGTAAGTTCCACTTAATCCCCTCTGTGAACATTTAAGTGGTATTTCGTTAGTCTTTAAATCTGGAAATTTTAGCCAATATTAATAAAGCTCTGTTTGCCTGCGCTTTTGGAAAGGAAAACGAGGAAACTCTTAATGCTGACATTGTATTATATCTTAACAAGATACCTTTAAATTCTCCCAGCAAAAGTGTAACAGCTGGGATTTCTGGAGCAATGGCCTTAACATTCATTTACTATCCTATTTGTCAGGCCTTTTCTTTCCTACATCGGTAAAAGCAGCTGGTATCAGGCAAAATTGCTGTGATTGAAAGAACATGTCAGTGCAAATCTGTCAGTGGATGAGATCCCAAGCAGGGGCTTCTCTTCACAGCAGACTCTGTTTCCCGAGACAAGAGCAGCGCTCTGTAGCTTACCTTGCCCTCCATGGGTGCCGTGCTTGGTCACCTTGGGGATGTTCAGACCTGGGCGTCTCTGGTTATTACATGTCGGCTTGGCCCACGTCACCCCCTCGTGCTGGACTCGCAGGAAGGGAGGAAGTCTGTGCGCATAAGGCTGGGTGCGAGCTGCAAGCCTCAAGGCCTCCTAGGCTTAGTGCTTTATTACCTGACATGTAAAATGCCAGTACTACGTGCTGCTGTCAGCCTCGCAACTCACTGTGACATTTCATGCCTTATTTTTCCTTTTATTGCCTTTCAGCTAATTCACATTTTTCTTGAAGCCAAAGCTAGCTTTAGCAAGGGGTGGATGGGGGTAAGCAGATCATTGCTCATTTTGATTTATCAATCCAGTCTGTCCTTTTCCTCTACTAAAATTCCCGTTTCCCTTTCCCCCACCTTTCCATACGCGTAGCTGACTCCCTGTGCTTCCTTCGTGCTTACCGTGTCTCCTGAAGATGGCAGAGACACCACACCACTAGGTATGTACAAATTGACTGACTGTTCTGAAGCAGGATGTGCTGTGTGAGCATCCAGCCCGCTGCCTGGGGAACGGTGTGCTCTGATCAGCCGGATCCCAGAGCCAGCCAAATGCTGTGCTACCAGCAGGCTTCATCAGACTGGTGCAGCTGCTGTACACCGCTTGGAGCCGCTTGGCCTGCCTGCTCAGGTGTTGCTGAAATGGGACTGTATCTCAGAAAAGATGTTGAGAAGAGATCAAAAAGATAACTGAAAAGTATAGGAAAGATTGGAGGACATGAGGTCATTCAGGTTAAAGCAGGAAAGACAGAGAGGATAGATGGTGACATGCATGTAAAAGGTTGTTTCAAAGAGGGAAGAAATAGTTGTCTTTACATCCAGCATGGACTGGTCAGGTAGTGAGGAGCTTTGGTTGTGGTAAGGGACACTCGGGTCAACACGTAGCCATGAGGTGAATCAAGGAACGGGCTGTGAAATCATGAATGGGTTTTCATTAGAGTCAGATGAGCATCTGTCAGGTATGGTTTAAGAGGAGTTGATTTTTGCCTTAGGCAGAAAATGGATGAGGTGACCTTCCAATTCAATTTGATAGGATTTTATGCTTGTTGGTAGAGTTTTGTTTTTCTATTTTCTTAACTTGTATGGTGTAGGGAAAGGAAAGGAGAAATCAGGTGGATTCTTGAAACTGCTTTTAATTTAGTTACAAAGAATGATCTGCAACTGCCAGGGAAGTGAAAAGCAGATTATGGATACTCAAGACTTTTCCAAACAATGGGAGCAGTGTTACTGCGATGCGTAAAAGGCTAAGCAGAGAATTAGAGGTATCTATCAGATTTAATATGTTTAATTTAAAAGGGAACAAATTGCACCAACAGTTCTTTTTCTGCTTAATGAGGCCCATTCATAAGGAGAATCACAGGATTTGCCTGTCACCCAGAGGAAATCATGGTATGTGTATTTGTACTTTGGTGCAAAACTTGTGTTGATCACAGTGATTTGAAACTTTTTCCAGCCCATCTGGAAAAGTCAGTTTGATGTCAGGATCCTTTCATCCGGAGACAGATGCATCCTCACTAGAATCCTGCATGAGTCCTGTGTCTTTGTTCAGCCTCACAAAGTACCAGATAAAGATTAAAAGTATACGTGGATTATTGCATGTTAATCCTCAGAGATAACTGCTATGATATAAAAAAGATTGACTTAGCCAAGACCTGGTAGCTCCTCCTGGAGATGGAGGAAGGATCTTCAGTACATGTGTGAGTTTCCCTTTTCACCTTTCCAAATTCCTGCCCTTGTTTGTGAGTGCTGAGTAGGTATGGTGATAGTAAAGCACTGCGTAGTATACATGCTCCCCATCTCTTGAGGCTATTACTTTTCCATAGGACTTGGAGCATTGAATAGGGAACAGGCTTTCTATGCATCTTGGATCAAATTATCAGCCTGAAGAGAGAACTCAACCTCTACTGTGGTGTGTGTGTGTAGATGTAGGCTGCTTTTCCTGAGCTGTCCCTTCCACATGCTGTTGGTTTAAGTACTAGATGGGCTTGATGGGCAGATGGAATGCAAAAAAACTGGGGAAACCAACCAAACTGGTTGAGGAAGGAGGTGTTTCACTTCTTCACTAGATCTAAGAGAAAACTCTATTCCACATCTCTTCTGCAGCTTGCTCTGCTTGAAGGAAGTAACTTGCTGGAGCTATAATGGTTTTTCATCTCAGCCCTCCGCACGTCCCTGGAGTGCTCTCATAGTATCAAAAGGACGGAAGGAAGAGCAATGCCATAAAAACAATATTCCCTTTTCTCACCTCTTTGAGACAGGAGATGCTTCATCCTGGACGTCCTTGTATCTTCAGAGATGGAGAAATAGGCTGGCGCTCAACTCCCAATTAAACCCAGGGTAACTTGTTATGAAATCTAACAGGGGCAGCCAAGCCTGGAGGGAGGGAAACAACTGACAGAAGTAGGTTACTCTGTGAATTAAGTGCTGTTGAGATGTGCAGCATGAGGAGATTTAGAAACAGAGTCCTTTGCATTTACCAGAGCAACTCTCCTGAATGCACACATACGTACAAGCAGGCCGTCGTCAAAGAGCTGACAGTGACAAAGTATTGGTAAGCGAATCTGGGAAAGGAGGGCTCGGAGAGATCAGGTATAAGAGTTTTTGCATTTCTCTAGATACTGAGATGGGAAAATGAGAAATCTGATCTTTCTATTATCATCGACATAAGGAATTACAGGGCAGCAAAAGGCCACGCGGCTAAACAAAGCAGTTCCCTTTAAGTTTATTTCAAATGTCTCACTGATTCAGCATTGTGTCCTTCAAGACTTTCTGTCTATAATTGCATGTGGCAACCTCCTTACAGCCAGATGCTGATTGCTGCTCGCAACCCGCTCCAAAACAGAAATAGAAAATAACAAGAAAAGAAAGGGCATTGCAGGAAGTTCCTCCCGTGTTTCACAGATAGGTCAGCAGAGGGGGTTTAAAAAATGCCATTTTGTCTGTGGACACCGCCCTGCTTGGCCTCATGACCAATCAGTAGCCATACTCAGTAGCTCAGTCCCTGAGGGTAACAACCCTCCTTCCTTTGCCCCCGTTAAAGGACTTTACCCTGCCAGGCAGCACATTTCAAAGAATAAATGGTTTTTGGTGCCCTGCCTTACCTGGCTGCATACTTAGCAAAACTGACCCGTTCTCCCAGCTGCATGGGACCGGAGGCTTCATTCAGAGGATATTAGTAGTAATGTGGTGTCAGTCTCCTACAGCTGTAATATCCTGGACTGTAGGGGAGCCAAGCCTCTGAAAACTGAAAACCTGCAGGTTTGGAAGGATTTATGCTGCATTTTGATCAGAGAGCAGCAGTGCAACTGTAGAACATCACAGGGCTCATCTTGCCTCTCCCCTCTGCCACCAAGCGAGAGGTGAGATGGGAGTTGCACAGCACGCACAGGTGGCGAACGCAGGTCCTGCCCTTTTCTACTTCTCTGTCAGGTGCAGACAAGCTCAAACTCTGGGACGAGGGTGTAGATCCCTATTCTTTCTTTATTAGTAGGAGATTTAAGTTCTAAAATTCTCTGCTCTCGTCTAGGTCTATAAGATGTTGTTGGCTCTCTTCTAAAACGATGGAGGACCTGAGCTGCTGGGGAAGTGCCTGGTTCTGGGAGGTGCTGACAGCTCAGTGCAGGGAGAGCAAAGGAGAGGGGTTTTTTGTTTGTTTGTTTGTTGTTGTTTTGTTTTGTTTTGTTTTGTTTTTTTAGGAATTCTGACTGAAGCTTTCCCAGGAAAGTTCTTGAATGATGTTAATAGAAATTGCTAGGGTTAGTCCAAAGGAACTAGTATTAATGGAAAGTGAGACAGATTCCCAGTATTCTTTCTGGATCTTTTTAACTTGGCTGTTTACTGAATTTTAGCTTTGTTGATGAGCACTGCTCAGCCAAAACCCCAATTACTTGGGGGTGCTGGAAAGCCCTTAGTCCAAGTCATTTTTTCTAGTATTCTCCCAAGTGATTTTCCCATATTGTACAGCAGGAGAAATACCACTTCAGATGTGAAGATATAATCCTGTTGGAGTTGTGCTCTAAATAAGCAGATGCAAAATATGGGGAAAATGAAGCAATAAATTATTTTGCATATAATTTTCCAAAACTACTGTCTTGTAGCTCTGATGAGATGTTCGACATATACCTCCACAGCTTGTTCTCTGAACATCAGGAAATCAGTCCACAAATCTGCCTCAGGGAATACTCAGAGTAGAAAGGGAATTTTCTCAGAGATGCAGGATGTCACCTGAGAGAGAACGAATCGTGTTTTTTCATTATTATTATTATTACCTTGAAGAGTGCAGGATACTGCTGCTTTCACACCAATGTCCAGAATGCCAAATGCTTCTTCATCAAGATGAAGTTTTGAGGACAACAGCAGATTAGCGTCAGTGTAAATTCTGCATGCATACAATTCAGCCTTAGAGCTTCAGTCCTATTGATTTCTTTAACATTATCCATCTATTGATTTTTTCACTATCCTCTGGATTATACCCATTTGGAAATCGCTGCTCGCAACCCTAAGAATTCTTGCTGTCATGCTCCATCTGCTGAAGCCAGCTTGTTCTTGCATGACAGCTGCATTGGCTTTTCTCGTTGGGAAATTCCCATATCCATTCTCTTGAGGCTGCCCTTTGAAAATGACTTGCTTTTAAGAGACACACTGAGGAGGCTGCCAGAGCTGTGTCTCCTCCTAACAATTGATTTCCAGGTTTCATCATTAAGCCTGAGCTTTTTCAGATCACAGCCTGAGTTCTGCCCCAGTCATTTCCAGATCCTGCAAAGATCTGAAAATGTAGGAGCAAAGCCCTTGTCTGCAGCCTGTACAGCGAGACTTTTATGTGCAGTCCCTTTTGCTGTGCTTTCTGTTGCTGATGTAACAGAACCACCCGCACACTGTGTTTGGGACCCTTCTAAGAAGGGTATTTAGAGCGGGTAGTTCAGAATGTTTCTGTGTCAGGACCAGCCTTCAGGACCAGCTGTGTGCGGTGTCTACAGCAGTTCCAGGCCCCCCATCCCTAACTCAGTTCAGAGTATGTGATTCACAAAGAAACACTAATTCAGCAACTCAAGAGCAGGTACTACAGGTTGCACCCTTTCCTCTCCTGACCATGGCACCACCACGTTTGCTCTAATACTAAGAAGTGGTGACCAAAGCCTATCACATCTGAAAATGCTTTCTATTTCAGTGAAGTTGTTCCGTCTCTAAGCCGGAAATGTGCTCCCTGGGTCTTTCTCCCTGATACAGAGTGGGTGATGAAGACTGTTGAAAGGTGCCTTTGGAATGTGTCCTCCAGCTTTGTGCCTCCAAACCAGTCGCTGGAATATCACCGCTGTAGAAAATCAATGTTAAAATTAATGTGCATTATTAAATGGATATAACAGGCCTTTCAGCTGTATAGGCCAGCCGGCAGCGTTTACTCTGAATTCATTGTTAATACATGAAAGCTACTATGAGTAAATGACAGCGAAGTCCTGATGTGTTTGCTGCAGTCCATCACGTAGAGTGGTAGAACTGTCAGTGGAACTGCTTGAATGATTTTGAGACCCACACAGCCAAGTGAAAAACAATTTGGTGTATTTGTTCCTGTTGCTGACTGAAGGTGTTTGTGTGAAAGCTTTTTAAAGAGGTTTTGCTTCTTGGTAAAATCAAAATTATGAAACGTGAAAATTTGGCCAATGTTTGGATTTGTTGATGACTGAATCATCAGAACTGAAGGATTTTTGGAACCAAAAGATTCCAGAAAGATTCCTGCTTTTCCTTGTGGTGTACATCACAGGCAGTATTGTGATAAAAACTTCCACTGGCAGGATTTTTCCACCACACCGCGCTTCTCCCTTTCAATATTCTATCAGTTCTCTACTTCTCCCCAGAAAGGACATAAAAAACATGTTGATAAAAACAAAATATCTCTCTGATTAAAAAAAAAATCTATTTAGTAATTATGCACAGTAAATATCATCTGTAAGAATGCAATACTTCATTCAGTCTGGGCACAAACACACCTATAGTGGACAGTGCTACCTAATTTTAAATGAGGTTCTACAGGGCAAAATGTCTTTGCTGCAATGAAAAGCAAACCAGTTTCCCACACTCTCACCCACTTAAGCCTTCAGGACAGAAGTGAGCGATGTGTGACCGTGCTGTGTGAAGGGCGCCCGCACAGCTGGGGCAACCCTGGCTTTTCTGTTCAGCCGGCCGTGGGGGGACTCTGCGCTGGGAGCAGCTGCTGTGGGATCCCCAGATCTCATCCCTTCACTGCCTCTCCAGATTGGCTGGATGCCAGCAATTAGAAACTAACTGAGAAGCTTTAAAAATGCGTCTTCCCCATTCCTTCTGCTCTGTTTAATCCTCTAACAATCCGTTGCAGAATTCTGCACTAAGGATTTTGCACTGCTTTGCTGTTTGCTCTGTGTTTCGAGTTAAAACAGGTGTCTCAGCAGACTGGGGCTGTTTGAAGACGCAGGAGAGGACTCTGTTTTCTTTCTCTCTTCTCTGCTGCCATCTCCTTCTTGGCACTCCTCGTTTATGTGGAAACTGGGATGTCACCCGATTGCACAAGAGCATCCAGGTCCCAGAGTTGGCACGATTACTGTAAGTCAGTGTGGTGCCTGCTGTGCTTTTGGTGGCATGGAGGTCGGGACACTGGAATACGTGAGAGCGGGTCCCACTCACAGGCAGTCCTGTGTTTTCCCCATACCCCAGTTAAAAAAAAAAAAAAAAAAATCACTGTCGATACCCTCAGAATTTCCCAGAAGCAGGAAGAAAGCAGCTTCACCCTCTCTTCACTGGTTCCTGGCCGTTTCTGGATGCATTACAAAATGTATTATTGGTTACATTGCTTGACAGTTAGGATTCCCAATCAAGGACCCATTTTACCTGCCATTATCCAAACAAACAAAACAGAAGTCAGCTAGTGCCTTGGAAAGCCAGCAATGCTCCTCTGGCTTATAAATCTTCCCATGACTTGTAAGTCATTCCTTCTCCTCATCAGTCCCTAGCGGCTGAAGTTTATTTCCCGCATATAGGAGGTAGTGAAGACAGTTATCATCCCCCTTCCTATGGCTTCTCCCTTCTGATGTGTCCTGGCTCTGCACTCTGCACCTCCTTCCTGCATACTCTGTCTCCTTGCCTGCTCCTGCTCTTCATCATTTAGTCACTAGGTCAACCCGAATAGCAATGGTGGGTCATGAAGGCATGAGAACTTCACTTCCGTCTGCGGACTGTGCTGGCTGCAGCACAGGCCCTGGATCCTATGGAGTCTGGATCAGGGCCCCATTTTTTCACTGCTACAACTCTTGTTGGTTACTGGAAGCTTTTCTCGAGGAATGACTTCAAGCACAAGCCCTTAAAACACACAGTAAGTAGAAAATAACAAGCTGCTCCCTATGAAGGGAAAGATGGACAGAGTAAGTATGGCCACCACTACCCGACCTTCTCCTTGGGTGGCTGCACAGAAGTACCCAGGGTAGTGATGGAGCAGCTTTATTCACTTTTCTCTCTTCCCTATTTGTTCCAATTCCCCAGCCCATTTACCGTGGGAGAACCTACTTCCATTGGTTTAGTGCTCACCTCTGATAAAGACTATCAAGAGATTTATGAAAATAACCTATTAAGATTATGGTCTGTCAAATGTCAATAGACAGAACAAAGAGCTCAGCACTGCAGTAATGAAAATCCAGCAATTAAAGCATTTGATGAAAGTATTTTATTGGAGTATATATTACCGTTTCTTCCAATTATTCTGCCATTAAACATTAAGAATAATTGAACCAAATGGTGCCCAAAAGAAGGAATACATCTGCTCTGATGAATTCCTGCCAAAAGGCATTGGGAGTCTTAGTGCAAGCATTTTGTCAACCAAGATAACAGCATTTTTCTCTCCAGCTGATAAAGCAGGGCTTTTGAACCTTATTTATGACGTATAAATTGCCCAATTTGTTACTAATATCAAACAGCCCATAAGATTCAGGCAGCATAATAGCTAGCAAAATACCGACAGCTTCATCACTTGCTGACTGCACAGAGTACAATATATGCTCAATTAATACAGCGTGCAATTATCACAGAAACTGTGAGCAGGAACTAATTATACAGAAGCCAATCAAAACTAGCCCAGAGCAAGGATGTGTTTCAATAAACTTGGGAATGAAATACTTCCCCATCCCCCCTAGTGTTTGTTTTACTTCCATGGGAGCAAAGGGGAATGTGGCATGAACAGGAAGAACAGGACAGCCAAGAGGTTGGGTGTAATGTTACAGGTAAACTAGCACAGGTTCCAGTTTAAGTATGAAATAGAAAATTGCAATTTTTTTCTGTATAAGCACATTGCAATTATGGTGTAATCAGGGATTACCAAAACACGGCTATAACAAGGCCTTCCCCAAAGTATAAGAGATTTGCAGACAGTGGCAGGCAGGAACACCTTCTAAAGGAAATTTTAAGAGGCATTAACATCTCTACAGTTATTTTGGAAAAATGATGCACTCAAGGAAGAATCTTTGAAACCTCCAGGAAAGGCAATTTGTAATTTTGGGATGAACATAACGTTGGCTTATTAAATGCCTTATGGTCTCTTAAATACTCAATAGCTGCTAAGATCAGAGGTTGTTCTGCTTTTTTCACTCAAGTTGAAGTCAAAGAAGTCTCGACAGGAAGAATATTAATTTCAGCTTTTTGCCTTGAGTTGGCTTCCCTTCAACTCTTGTACCTGGGGTGATTTTGGTCAGCCTTGGAAATCAGCCTAAAAATAGAAAAAATTTGACAAAAAAAAAAAAGAAGAATACAGAAAAACGTAAATCATGCAAAGGGCCAAGGGATTTCCAGTGTTGCAGATATAGAGAAGGTTTTGAAGGCTCTTGGCTATCTCAGTGAATAAATGAACATTCTTGATCATGGAATGTTTTAAATTTCTTTTAATGAGGGTTTTAATTAGAAATACTAATTTCTCACTGAAGGTTAGGAAAATGATAGTCTACTCGGAAACAAAAATAATGTTTTGCCTTTTGTTGATTGATTCATGCAACAAAACTGAATTTTCCCATAGCAGAGATCTTCTGTTCTCTTCCCATCTTCTGTTTTTTCCTGGATGTTTTCTGGTTTTGATAAGTAGGCTTTGGATACCCAGTTCTACCTGTGATACATTTTGGAAAGCTAGTCCTTGTGTATTACTGAAAAAGGAGCTGCCTGAGGAATGTCAGAGGGAGGAAGAGCCCAAACTTTTAATTTTAGGCCAGAGAGAGTCTCTGGAATTATGGGCTCACTGCACTTTTACTCCACACCTTGCATTTTTGCATCTGTTTGTGCTCTGCTTGATGAAAAACAGGGCTGTTTACTAGTGGAAATGATCAATGGCTCCTGCAGGTCTCAGTTCAGCAAAGACGTCCTCCTGCAGGAAACCACTTAAGCTTTGCTGTAAGCAAATATGAAAGACAGAGGTGGTGTTCCCTGACAAAGGCTGGATGGATGGTGATGGTTTTGTTTGTTCCTTTCCTCTTCTGAGGACTTTCTTAGACTTTCACCTGTTTCTAGCTGTATTGCCACCAAAGGGTTTATTGCTTCCGTCCCTTCAGAAGGGAGCACCTCTTCCCCTCGCATGTGGGTCTAATGTTTGCTGCAGAGCTAATACTGGTAATCCACACCCGTGAATCAATATTTGGTGAGCTGACCTGGTGGGGAGTCTCTCTCACTATAAGGGGTCTTCTGCTTCTCTAAGCACAGTTGTGGCCTCCCTCCAAGCACATCCTCAGGGCTCAGCTGCTGTCGAGCTGGAAAGTCTGGTACAGGTTCTGGGACAAGTGGGATTTGGAAAATAGAATTAATGCTGTTCTGGGGCTGAGAATTAGCAATTGTGGACATTTGAGTGGCTTAGCCTCTATTCTTTCTCCAAAGAGAGAGGACCTCCAGCCCGAGTGAAACCAGAACTCAAGCCCAATAGCCCCACTCCAGTGGCAATGAAGGGGCACAGCACCTTGCAGAATTAAACTCTGCATTAGCAGTAGATCTGAAGCTGGGTGCATGGGCAGTGTCGCTTATTAATAAAAGCATTGAAATTCTTTTGCTCCTGATTCCCCCTTTGGGGGTCCAAGAGAAAGAAACTTTTTATTCCTTTGTACCTCAGTTTCCCAATTTCCAAAAGACATTGGTTTCTCTTGCAAAATACCTATTTTGCAATTGCTGAGGAGCAATACTGCTATTTACTGTTGTATAAAATGTAGCATTATTAGCTTATTCAGTGTCACTCGTCCATGATTTTAAAAATATTCTCAGTGGCTGTATTTATTTTCTCCAAAACTTTGGAGTTCTGAAGCCTTTTCAGTTTTTCTGACAGCTATTTAAATCTCTCTTTTTTTCAGTTTCTGGTGTACGTTTCTAATGTAGAGAAATAGTTATTTGCTGCTCTGTATGTTTGCACTTGCAAGTTTTTCCCAAGCAACCAAAAGCACTTCTCAGAGCTGTAGTGTGTATTTTCCTCAGTCCATTTCTGGCTAATCATATTAATCTCCTTCTCTAGGTCTGATACTGATAATGCAGTGTGCCCGTGCTCTTCATGAGAAGCACCTCTTGGAGCAGATCAGTAGAGCAGCAGAGAATGTAATAGATACAGATACTAATGTTTCAAAACATTTATACCCCTGCTGTACCTCTGCCCACAGAAATTCCGGTGCTAGAATCCTTTGCGTGGACTGTGAGGCTTGCAAAGGTGAGACAACTGGAAACTGTAATTTAACCTTCAGCAAAATGAAAAAGAGCTTTTCACAAACATTTCTTCACATGCTGCCTGGACACAGCTGTCCACGTTGCATATGGGAAGTCCCCAGAGCTGGCTCGAGGCTTCTCTGCAGATAAAACCAGAGGAGGACTGAGACCAAGGCTGGGAAGGGGAGAAATGCACGGAGACAAGCTGTGGTCAGGGAGGAGAGGGCAGTGGGTCCTGGGGCCGGGCGAGGGGGCCGCAGAGTTTGTTCTTTACCCCGAGCTCAAAACTGGTCTCCACACAGTTGTTCACAGCTCTGAGTTTGCAGAGCAGCGACTCCGTTCTCCCACCTTGAAGATGATACTTCACTGGCGTGTTTGTCGGCTGCTTGTCCTGCCGCCCGGGAACAGCCGGCCGGGGCGTTCGCCCCGCTGAACGCCTGTTCGTTTATCCGCCCGCCCGGGTGCTGCCCTGCAGTCAGCGAGCCTCTGCACGTTCGCTGCAACCGGCGTTGGCGCTTTGCTGCGTCGCGGCCAACGCAAATCCGTGCGCGCTCTCCAGCGAAAGGGAATAGAACCGCTGAGGCCAGGCGCTCATTAGCACGGCGGCCGTTTGCCACGAACATCCCGCAGTGCTCTCTGTTTCGGGATGTGCTCTGTGCACACTCGATACTCGTGGTTCCACCTATCCGTTATTTGCGCCGCGGACAAACCTCTCCCAGGGGTCGGAGCCTTGGCTGTGGGCAGCTCACTTCTTTGGGTTCTCTTCCCCCTAATGGGATATGATTCCCGCTATCCCTCCTGCTCATTTTGGATTGGGAATATATCAACAGCAGAGCAAAATGGCGTTTCTCAGCAATGTGTCATGATGATTGGTTATAGCGGTGTCAGAATTCTGCAAGAAATACAGCAAGTTCAATCCTATTGTCAGGAGTGCTGGCTCGCGGGGAGGCATTTGTAACTAAAACTGTTGTTCATTTGCAGAATCTGTAAGAAGAATGAGGCCTTGACTGGAAATATGCTGAAAAGCTGCCGTAATAAATTTGACATAATATGCATGACGTGGATGGATAGGTCATTGTTCGCTCAGCCTGGCAAATAAAACTGGTGTCGTGGAGCCAGAATTACAGGGGGAGAGAAACATTGTTCTACAAGGCATGCTTCGGCTAGGAACCAAATGTGAAACAGCTATATATTTTAGTTGTGCTTAAATTGAATAATAAAGAAGGCTTGCTCAGAAAACTTATTGCACCTTGAAAAACACATTGATTTTTGTTCTTGTGAACTTCTAAGAAAGTTTCTTACTCATAAATAGAAGCACCTGCCTACTTTTTATTTCTTTTTAATATTATTAAAAGATATTTAAGAAGCGTGCATGGACACCCAACAAAGAAACCAGAGAAACAGATGTGAAGTGTTGTAGCAGCCGGAGTTTTATGACTAGCGTGTTAACTTCACTTGGCAGATCTTGCTCCATTGCTGGGTACCCTGCAAGTTGCTCCTTTTCTTTGGCCTGTGTTTTCAAAAGCGATTTCTAGGTCTGACGTCTGGATTCCCAGCTGGGTGGCTGCTGCAGGATCTATCTGAGGTATATAAACTATATGCAATAGTTCTATTCCAGAGTTTTATAGCCTACCATTTATCTGTCTGTGTTTTTAAAACTGGGATTACGTCCTATTATGTGTATGTACAATTCCTAGCCCAAAGGGACTCTGATCAGTTAGATAATATATAGTATCTAGAAGCATGTAATCTCTCAGTAAAATAATGTAGTAACTGGCGAAAAGGCATGAATTTGAATAGATGGGAATTGCAGATTGCTAAAAGAAGCTAGAAAAATGCAAATAGAATTTAGAATTTTATGGTAGAAAATGGCAGTTTTCTGTTCTGGAGATTTTAGCTGGATATCCCTGGGCATGTGATACCACTTCTCACCTGTACTCAGCCTGATTCCAAAGCCTGTGTTGATACTTTCAGTCTGGCCCTCCATACTTTATTGTGTGATGTTACAAATTGTTGACAAATCAGATATAATTCAGAAGGTGCAAACTTTAGGCAAGTATTTGTCTTTAGCACCTTCGCAGTGTGCACTTTGTTCACCTGAAATGAAACTTCTTCCCTATGTAGGAATTTGCTTCACCCCAACACCATGATCCAAACTAGATGTTTTTCTTCCTGTCTGGACTTGATGAAACGCTCGTCCTCCTCCAGCAGTCCTGAGAGTGATGGTGTTTGATGCCTCAAGTTGATCTGCTACCACTAATAAATCTTGCCAAGGGGAAGTGGAGCAGCTCTGAGCCCTGCGGTGCAGCAGGTTCAAAGTCAGCACACGTACCTGCAGCAGAGCATGGAGCCAAGCATGTTCCTGCCTTGAAGACCAGACCCTATCTGAAGGCACCAATGGATCTGCAGATTTGGAAAAGCATTGCAGTACTCTCTCTCTCCACTGCAGCTGGGGAGGTGACACAGCCACGAATTATGAGTTCTTAAGGACGAGAGCTCTGTTAAACTGCCAGAGCTGCTGTTACAAGCTGTGACTGCGCTGACTGCCTCCGCTTGAAGGATGTGGTTCAGGGAAAGGAAAGTGTTGTCTGGGTCAGTCATCTGGACTTCATTGCCAAGGGCAGCATGGGATACAGAAGCACTAAGAAGCCTTTTTAAGCTTTATCCAGGTTTGGGGTCACTAAGCTGGTCCCGGCAGTCAGGTATCTGTGGGATTGCACTAAGAGCAGAGAAAGATGAGGCCTTGCAGGCATTTGCCGTGCAGAAAGGGTCAGCATGATGACTCTTGTTTTAAGTAAGTGTCTTACATCAATCATCCAGAGAGAGGGTCCTACCTTTCCCAGGAGGTCCTGTTTTGCCAACTGTTGTTCAAGAGCAAAATGCTGGATTGGGCGTGAGGCACTGGCAAGTGGTAGGGGCTGGAACAGTGATCCCTGAAGCTTTCCTTGATGTACTGCCCGGCTGCTGTGTCTGGGGACAAGGAACAGCTCAAGAGGCTTGAGAGCATCTTTTGAAAAGCCGCTGTTGATCCGCTGGGGCCGTGCCGGCCATGTCAGTGCCTTCTAGCTATGGGATTTAGGGTAGGTTTTTCAAAAGCTTCTAGGTGAACTAGGCTTCAAAGGCATCTTTAAACTGTCTGTGTCTTTATTAGGAAAAACTGCATGTTTTAGCAGTGAGGGTTTTCAGCAGACAGCTGTATCTGAGCAGGGGCAGCTGGAGGACAGAAAGTATTTCCCAAAAGAGAGGCAGATTAATTTTGGCCCCAAACATAGGAGCTGCAAAATCTAAGGGACTTTATGTGGAAGCTGGTCTCATTAAACACCAAAGTAATTTGCTGACGACCAGCTGTAACTAATGACACTCAGGGAGAGATAGGTTGCTCTCAGACTTTCGAGAGAAGGAACCCAGGTACAAAGATATCGAGCAAGCAAACAAAAGCACAAACCCACTTCCTCCCCTCCATGGCATCTGCTGCGCGTGTTGGTGAAGGGCTCAGGGGCTCTGCGCCATCGCCCAGCCCAGACAGAGATTATTGATACTGTGGACTTGTGGCTCCGCGCTGCTTCGGCACCAAGGAAAATGAATCACTAAAAGAGAAGCTTGTTTTTCCTGTTTATTTCTACATTTGGGAGCTCAGTGTGAAAAGCAGTTTTTTTACTCGGAGCAAAATTTCATGGAAATGTCCAGGCAACAAGATTTCTCCCCCCTCCCGTGTATATTATAGCTATTCATTTACCTGAGCGTGACCGGCCGGCTTGTATTGCCTTGAGGGAGGCCCCTTCAGCCATCTCTCGCCCCCACTGCTAGGAGTAATCCCACTTTTCCTGCCACAGGTTTTGATTGCCCCCAACAAAGAGCCCGTGGAGGGTGTTCGGTGTTGGCATCTCCGACCAGGCGCAGTGCCAAAGCTGGAGCGTCCCAAGCGTGGCTACGCCCGGAGGAACCGGGCCGAGGAAGGCAGCTGAGGGCTTTGAAGGAAAACAAAAAATCCAGCAGCGTGGGATGAGGAAATAGCATGCGCCATGTTTGCTGAGGGACACGCAAATCCCCCAGGGCTGTCTCCTCGGTGGCGGGGAGCCCCTGCTCTCCTCGGGCTCCCTGAGGGCTTTCCCGCACCGCAGTCGGCAAAAATCAAGGCTGTTTAACAAGGAGGCACCACGTATTTCCATGTTATTAATGTCCTGCCTCGCCTCTAATTTAATTATAATCAATTAATGGCTCAGCCCCGGGCTCACTTAATCATAGCAAATCACCGGCTTTGAAGGAGGAAGGAGGAGGAAGGTGGATGCGCGGGGCGGAAGACGGCAGTGAAACAGCCCGGGAGTGATGCTGTCCCCGAAAGTCTGGTCGCTTGGGGCGCGCGAGGTGCCCTCGGCACCTGCTCCTCCACGCATACATGCCCAGATGCTCACCCAGGAGCAGGAGGAGGCTCGAAGGAAAAGGGGGGTTGACGTGTCGCAGGAGCATTTCTGGTTGCAAACCATGCATTTTGGTGTTACCGAAGGATCTGCAAGCCACTGCGGGTGGTAATTAGTAGGGAGTTCTCAGGGCAGCCACCCTCATATGTGCAAGATGAAGCCTACCATCCAGCCTACCTGCACAGCGCATGTAGGGTCAACAGTGTTTTCTCACCTACCTCTTATGTGCCCATATAAAATAAAGGGAGAGAAATGTTTTTATGCTCTTACCAAGAAGCTCTCTGCATGGGGATGAAGGTCACCTTGCCACAACTCAGAGCAATTATCTGAAGGAGGTTAGATCTCTGTCCTCTTTCTTTATATTATTCTCATAAGCTGCATTTTTGGCATCACTTAGAAGCCAGGAACATATCAAACCTGCATATGTCAAATGCTATTGACATCAAATACCTTTCATCGAGCCCCAAGCCTCTTGGCGTCTTTTGAGCTCTGCACCCAGGAAAGTGGCTTGTCACAGATGATTTTTCCAAGTGAGGAAGCATATAGTATAATGAGACAATGTAGCTTCAGCGTGCACCTTCCAACCAGTTTCCCTCCTGCTCAGAAACCAAACATGAGCCTGCATAGTAATCAGGCTATAAAGCAAGCTGTGGATACAATGCATGTACAAACTGTATTAGTAAACCCTTTATATCCCCTCATTACCATTCCATAAATTATTTCTGTCTGATTTCTTGTTTTCGCCAGCCAAGATCATCTGTAAAAAAACAAAAACCCAAGTGTGTCAAGCGGCTCAAGTGTAATCACGGCATGAAATACAGCACCCAGATGTGTCAGGTGCTGTACAGATGTGCTCAGAACTCAGGACAGCTCTCAATCTGACAGCAGCCCTTGGTTTCTGGATTTCATAACAACCAGCAAGTGTTTTGTTCCCCCAAAGCTGTCACCCTTCACAGACTGGTGCATGCACGCTGCTGTCAAAGGGAAATGCCCATCAGTTTTAATACAGACTGGATCTGGTCCTAAAAATCTTTTTTTCTCTATTTCCTCCCTGGAGCAGCACAGGGTGAGCACTGACCTGGGAAGCTGCTGCCACCAAAGGCTGAGTCCTCACCTTTCTTTCATGGTCATTTTCTATGTTCCTTTACTTTAGAGGGGAGGTTCTTATTTAAGCCATGATCTAATCCTGAGAAAAGGAAAGATGCTTTTCAGGATTTCCTTCCTTTCCTGGTCTCATCTCTGTGATGCCATGTTCTGCACAAGGTACTGATTGTACTATTTTCTCCACCGATCTAGAGTTTTTAATAGGCTTTTCTTTTCCAATTTTCACAGAAATTATTGACAATGGTGGAAGGGAAAGTTGGAAAAGAGAATGAAAATCTACTGATTTTTATTGTAATTATTTTAACAGTTGTTCCTGAGGGCATTCATTTATTGAAAAATCCAGTAGAAGTTGGCTTGGGAGAGTCTCTTGGTAAGTGACAAATATCAGCAAAACTTTTCATTAAACAATGGCACAAAAATTGGTGTGAAAACAACCTGATAAGCTATTCCCCACTGGCTGCTCAGGTGGAACTTGTGTAGACCCAGCGCAAGACATAAGCCTTTGCTTAGTGGTGGAGGCACGTGGAGCCTGGGCGGCGCACAGACTCCCCACAAACACTTCTGTTCCCAGACAGTTAACGTGCAACTCTGGGCTGGTTGCAGCTAACACAGTAACTGCTTGGAGGTTTTGTAAATTTGTTTACAAGAGTTTTCTCTGGCAGGAGTGGACTTGTGTGTGGCCCTGGGTGCGATGGTCTGCTGGACACTTTCATGACATCCTTCCTTAGGAAATATGTAGGGTGCAGAGCAGCGCAGAAGGCTAGGGGGATACCTAGCGGCAGCGGATGAGTAAGTGTCTACGGGCTGCTGAAGTGAATGACAGAGGGTGTGAGGACCAAGGATTTAAAAAGATGCCTCAGTTCTGAGAAAGCAGACAGACAGCATCTCTGGGCTCATCTAGAGGTAGATGAATCTCTGCCAGCAGAAAAACATGCACTTTAGCAAATCCATCTGCTTCTAAACCCTGCATGAAGAGTAGTGTGGTGGCTCCAGGATGGAAGGAAGGAATGAAGCTGGCAGGCTCCTTTAGCCTCACCTTATGAGCTGTCTGCCCACCAGTCCATTCTCCTGGAAAGCTATGACAAGCAGTAATCAGGAATAGACTAGTTTTATATGGTAGATGAAGAAGCACAAGTGCAAGGACTATCTATCACTGCCTCCCTCTTTCTATTACTGTAGCATTTGCTACCTCAGAGCTCCCCTGTGAGTTATTATTAATATTGCTTAGTGGCTGCTATTCCTGCTTTTGCGAGAGGAATGGTGTTCTAAGGTGGGTTTAAGCAGCCTGCATTTTGTAGGAGATCATGGCATAGCAAAGATGGAAGTTGGGTTTCCTGAAAAACAGCACAGGCAATTAGCACAGATATTTGCAAGTAGATTGCCTTTCAAACCGCTCAAACCTAAGGCAAAGCCCAGTATGTCCCTGGCCTCCTACTACACACTTCTCATCAGAACACCTCTGCCACTGCTCACAGAAATACCTTTTTCATCAGCTAGAACAGAAAACTCACTTTCCCTCCGCTGCTGTGACCTGTTCGTCCATCAAGCTACTAGAAGACACTTTGCCTTTTGTTTTCCTCCAGCTATCAAAGGTTCTTTCTTCTCCTACCTCCCCAAAGCCGAAAACCACAAAGAAAGGATTTATTCTCCTAATTAATGTGGTGATTTTTACAGAAATAATTTATGGCTCTATGCCCTTTACTGCTGCGATGCTTCTGTGCTCATTACGTTAGTAAGAAGTGGAAGGTGAAACCTTCTCTATCTGAAGGAGTTTGGCCGGTGATTCCAGCAGTGGTCAGTCCTCCCCTGAAGTGGAAAAGTGCTGTTAACCCAGAATGGTGGGATGCTGGGGCAATGGGCTCTGTGATTGAGCAGTGTAGTGCAGTGGGGCTTTGGATTGCTGCTGGAGCTCTTACGCAGTGCTGGGTGAAGAGGAACAGGTAAGTAATAACCAGCCTCAGCGAGTGCCCACCCTGACAGCCCACCTTCGACATCCTGATGGCCACATTGACGACTTTGGTGCTTCCCTAGGCTCTGGCAAGTGTTTATTTAAAAGACAGCTCTCGTATAAAAACAAGTTACCTCTGTGGACCTGACTTCAAGTTAAGAATGAATAACAACACACAGAAATAATAACAATTTAATAGTCTAGCTCATTAGAAATAATTATTGTCCATATTTCATGCGGTTATAAATGACTCAGGAAGATGTGAGGCAGTAGACATGCAGGTGGCTTTCCAGGGTGCTCAGCGTAACCTTCACCCGGGAGCGCGAGGGCAAAGAGGTTTGTACCCTGGTCTAACACCAAATCTTCACTTGCCACTGTCACACATTTCCTGTATCAGCCATTAAATGAACAATGCTAATTTAAAAACCCGTCGTGCTCTGAAACCCTCCTTCAAGGACCGGTTGGATGAGTTATTGTTAAAACTGTAGAACAATAGTTCTGTATAACGGACTTGTGCGGGCAGAGTAAGGTGCCCTGCTTAATGCATGCATAGAAAGCTAGAGTTGCAGGTTTCTCTTTTATACAGGTCAAGCAGGGGGAATCACTGCCGAATCAATGTACCTAACTCCCTGAATGTCCAAATTTACGAAGAATACATTCCTGCTACGATTTATGTCTGCTTTTTTTGATTGTGTCTCATCAAAGCAAATTCGCATAAGGTGAGCCTTTAAAAGGAGCGATTTTCTGCTCCTCTGGACTACATGATACATTCAAAAATTAATGAAAAAAGCGACACTCATCTGGCTTCCAGGGCATCACATTTATTTCTGCATAAATTCTCCCAGGTCAACTCAAAAACAGTTCAGGGTCAAAATCTCATCTAGTCACCTAGATTAAAAACTAATTTCTCTAAAGTATATCCTATACTGAAGCCTTTTCATGCAAATAAATAGCCAAGAGCCTCATTCTCTCCTCCTCTATTAGTTGTGCATGTCATGAATTTGAACAGAACATTTTGTCCTGTACTCTAATTACATGCATTATAAAGAAAAATCTATTCCTTGCATACATATTATTAGGCACAGTTCCGAAGTGCCGTTCCATCAGGGCAGCCGTCATGGTGGCTCATCCTAATATTGACAGTTTAATCTTTTTGTTTCATATGAGATTAAAAGTCATATGATGGCCGTTCCTCTGTGGAGCAGACGGTGAAGCCAATTGGAGTCAGTCCGTGTCTAACTGCCATTTCTGCTCTCAAAATGGACTTGCAGTTTATGAAATATATTAGGTAATTATCAATCGTTATGGGAGAATAATAAAAAAATACTGGGTTGATGACAGAATAAATAGGGAGACTGTTTAAAAAAAAAAAACTTATTTTACTCGCAACTGTGCTGTAGTACATGTATATGAGAACTTTCCTAGTTGCTAACTAATATATTCCTCTGTGTGATCATTAGCAGTTTCAATTTTGCTTTATCTCATGGGAGGAAGAGAGGGCAACTGATAGACCATGTGGTAAGCTATACCTATTGCAACTGTGGTTACCTTTTATCAAGGGAAAGGTCATCCCCTTGAAAAGGTGCTGTGAGTTTCAATAGCCACAACTAAATATTAGCCTTTCTCCCCCCTGCCCTTTTTTTAATGTTTAAAACATCCTGTATTCATTTTCAAAGACAATGTCTTATTTGGCCTCTGCCTTACAAAACACAGACCAGGAGTGAGCAATGGACACTTGTATCCGTTTTTGGCTGCTCAGTACAAGACACAGTACAAAGATAATGTTTTTTTTTTTTCAGAGGACTGGATAATATTCTCTAAAGATCAGTTGCCTTCAAAGTGTCATACACAATACATCAAAGATCACTTGTCACCTGCAAAAAGTTGACCAAAAATAAATTCTCCGTAGATCCTTCACACCACTGGGGCCAGGACTCTGTCTAGCATCCTAAGAAGAGAGCAGCTGATATTCACTGTGAGTCTTGGGTGAATATAGCTCTGGTGGGAATGGAAATCGTTCTGCGTTTGTGTCTACAGCATGTAATATGAGTGCCTACCAGTGTGCGTATATACATATCTGTCCAGATGAGAGTTGATTCAACTTAATCCTTGTTTTGAAAAGCACAAGAACTTGGGTACTTCATTTTGCCTTAGATCATTCAATTCAGTCTTTTTATTGACTATGCTTGAGTTATAATAAATGCCCTGCAACTTGCAATGATGTCCTTAAAAATTTAGCAAGATCAGTGACTGTCCATCAAGAAGTTTGGAACGTGACTCACTTGAGCACTTTCCCTTGGATGGAGCATCTTGAAGAGCATAACCTAGTATCCACTAACTGCCTTGTTATTCTGAGAGTGCTGTGTTTGAGGTCACAGCTAAAAAAGAAATAATTGATAAAATGTCCTGTCTCTGGCTACAATTTCTCTTGAGGAGGATAAAACAGAATTATTTTTATCTTAAATTCTTTTTGGTGGTGTGCCAGAGAGGTACAGCTTGGCACAAAAGGGGAATCCGGAATCATTGAGGATTTTCATTGTGTAAGTTCATTGGCTTTCATTTTGTGCAATGCCACAGTATGCGCAATGCAAGGAAGCTAATGGCCCTGTGCTTCAGCGCTTATTTTCTCTTTGAACCATGTTTAGTAAGGATCTAGCACAATGACTTAACAGTAGCCAGGGAGAAGCTTTTATTGCACACTGAACACCTTCCTGCTGGAAGAAATATTCTGGTTGCAGTTACCCAGTATTAACCTTTCACTTGGCTAAATCAGCTAGAATTGGCTGTGTGCTGTCAATTTTTGCACATAGGAGTACCTATTATGAAAGGAGGATCATTCCTACTTTCTAGCCTTGAGTAAATGAATTGTGATTGGGGAATGATTGGATGGTGGAGATTTTTCTAAGGAGAATACCTTTTTGACATTATTTTCAAACTAACAGGACACATCCTTAGAGTACAAGTATTGCTTTATTTCGCAAATGGGAAAGAGTTATTACTTAGCGCTCTGCAAGAGGAGAGACCTGCCATTGAGATAATAGCAACTTAGTATGATACTGTGTGTGACTCCTTCCACACAGATTCTGTGATGCTTATCATAACAATTGCATAGACAACCCATTCTTCATTTCCAGGCTAACTAGATTACAAGTGACAGCAATATAAAGCAAGATATTTAATTACCTCTATGAACATTGATTTCCTTGAGTGTATATGACATACTCTCAGACTGATGTTCCAGATACATGTACCATTCTGAGGGTTTGCATTTTGGGGTTCCCAGTCTGAGTCTTGACCTTCAGAAAATACCTTTATTGACAAGTAAAATGGCTTGAAAATAAAGCTTCTGCAGTATCTCTGCTTAGATCATGGCACTAGATGAAAAGTTTTTGGATACTACTGTCAGTTCACATATACTAGAGCTGCCTAGAGTCAGCATAACCTTGACAGATCCTAGCAAAAGGAGAGAGTGAGCATCCTCCAAACGAATGAGCTATATCACTTTTGTGAGAGTTCTTCTCCCCTTCAGTGATGCACATCCACATACGCATGTGTAGCGTCTCAAGGCAGTCTACAAGCATGCTATGAAGGTTAAGAAAAAAAGAAGAAAATGAAAGAAAAAAAAAAGACCCATTATTTTGTAATCTTAACAACAAGCCTTGAGCCTATCAGTGGCCAGTAAACTGATACCAGAAAAAGCCTCCTTCCCACAAAGACAGGGTGAACACCAGACTTGTTTGCTTAGGGAAGATGGGAAACTCATTTGTTGGAAATTTTCAAGAGCAAATTAGACAAACATCTGCCAGAAGACACACGCACTGAACCTGTGATGAGGTGGGATGGTCCCCTTCCCAGAGCTATTTAAGTGGATTGTAGGGAAAATCATGCTCTTTTATGTCACTTTGAGGATTCCCTTCTCTATTTCCAAATAGCCAAAAGTATGCAAAAGTGGTTAGAAGTATCTTTAGAAATTTTCTCAAATCCTTTTAAATCTGAAGGCCTGGAGCTGTCTCTGAGAATAATAACGTATCTGCCTGACATATCTGCAGTCAGTGGAGATGTGTTTATGGGAAACCCATTCTGGGTCTCTGACTAGTTATTACCACTCCTAACGACGAAGCTTCTGCTTCTATATTATGCTCACTCGTTTCTAGACTTTGTGGTAATAATGTGCCTTTTTATAGGAAAGATCAATGATTAAGAAGATGGAGGACTTCTTCCTCAGTCTGCGGTTGGATTTAAACTATTTTTCTCCTTTTCTCACTCTCTCTCCCAAGCTGTCCAATCATATCTTAAGATTCATGAAATGGTTGCCAAATGCCAACAGCCTTTTACAAATGCCCCTATAAGTCAATAAATCAGACATATCTCTTATTCATCCCAGACCCTTTAAGTCTTCTGCTAGGAGAAATTCTATGTACTTGGGAGTCTAAAGCATAATAAACCTTTCAAATATTTTTTTATGAATCAGAAATTACTGGAGCTATAACTTTTAAGAGAGAACTGAAGTTCAAACTGATGTCCTAAATTATTTAAAATCATATAAAGTGTAGTACCAGTAATTATTATGAAATTAAACATGACACTTATAAGGAATGTTTAGATGGTATCTTATGCTCTGGCTATACATGATATATAGTGACATTTAGAACATACTGTGCTGTTCTAAATAGTGTTAATGGGATCATCTAATAAGTTCCATCGTGTGTGTGTGTGTGTGTGTGTGCATGTCTATATATGCAAATACACACATATGTATCTTAACTGGAAAATATTACTATACCAGTTTATCTGCTAAGACCTTGTTAAATCTAAATACACAGTAGCCCCTTTTAGAACGTGGATATAAAAGGCGATTTTATTTTAAGAGCAGAGAGTTCTGTAAATGTCCTCTAAGATTTATCTGCCCTAGATGTAGAGTTAGATTTTGATTGGTTTCTAGAATTCCTGAATTAAAGATGGTTTAAGCTGATAAACCCAGCTTCCACAAACACTTGGAGATTATGAGAGCCTATTAGACACAGAAGTAAAACACAAATAAATTTAAACTGACCATTTTGCTTTTTGTTTACGGTTTCTGCACGGAAGGGATTTAACATTCTCTGCTGCACATTTACTTGTTTCAGAGAGAACAATTTATTTCTGAGAAAATTGCTATAAGCTTTTTGTTTATATTACCAGTATGAAATCCAATCTGAGAACAGGTTAAGTGTCCACCACCCATCATTCTAGTTATGCAGTTTATCAGTGGATTAGAATAATAGTGGGCGATGTTAGGATTCCATTACATTACTTTGTCATGAAAATGGGGCATCAAAGATTTTATGCGTTGCATACAATGTGCTGTTCTTAATGTGTCTTACAGTTTTGTGGCTTCTTTCACTATTTAATACTTTGGTAGGCTGGCTACTGTATTCTGTTCTTCCTGCCAGGAAGCAGAAAAGGTTAGAAAGCAGGTGGAAGCGGCAAGCAGTCAATAGGGAGGAAAAGGCAGGACTTCGTTATCAACCGGATGTAGATCCACTGATTTGTTGGATTCCTTTGATCTAAGTCGAACCATACCTGCTGAGGAAGCATTCCACAGGGTGCAACCCCACATTCCCACTGCAGAGATTAGTACGCAAATAGAAGTAGGCTGTGAGTGTGTCTGTGACAGATGTTGTCACGGGAAGAAGAAACAGTGGGAATTTCACCCTGCCTGAATTCTGTGAGTTTTTAATCAATTTTCTGACTTCACTGTTTCCTTCTTTTCCTTTTCTTTGAGAGTACTTCCTGTTTCTGCAAGAAAAAAAAATGCTTGAGAGAGAGGTGGTTCCAATCCTCTACTGAGTTTGTCATCACCAGATACTGCAGAGCGAAGGTGATGCCCAGCTACTGCTCAGGAAAGGGCTGTTTCCCATGTGTAAAAGCTGAGTGCCTAAATCTGTATTTGATACACTATGGCAGGGCTCCATTTGCAGTGTTTTCCCTAGGCTTAGAGTGTGGCAGTGCTAGTATCACTGCAGAATTGTGTTTTGCCAGCTATGTGCATCAAGCTTCACTGGCCTTAGATGTACCAGGTGTGTCAAAGAGCATGGTGCAGAGAAATGTCTGCTAGAGACGCTCAAATTGATCAGGATGCTGGAAGATCCAGACTCTTTGTGTTGCTTGCACAGCTGTCATTGGTGTGACACTTTGCATCAATAGCATGTTAATATTAGAGATGTTAGAATTTTGCACAGGAAAGGAATCATAAACCTGGCTAACTGGCTCTGTGCTGGGTTGTGAGCGGCCAGTCTCCTTAGGACAACACAAAGCGGCAGCATTTCCTGGAGGACTATGATCCTATCTGCTCAGAGCCTTGATTTCAGAGAGGCTCAGTGCTAGCTGTTCTCAGCAATTCTGAGAAACCTTTGCCACATTTGTTCACAAATCAGTGTCTTTACACAGAGTAATGTATTCAGGGTGAAAAATGCTGCTCATGGAAGGATCCTGTGCTGTATGTTATTTTCTTACTGACCTGTATCCTAGGGCTGGTTAAAGTTGCTTTAAACAGACAGCTAAGTGTTCACCTGTTTTAAGGACACATGTAGTTGGTGTAGAACTACATTTTTCAGCTTGTTGAGTGCTGTAAGGGAAATTTTGTGGGGAAATTTTGGAGGGGAGAGAGAGAGAGAGAGACCGCAACCTTGTCTTTCCCCGACCAGTGCAACAACTTTCAAGAAACTGTTATAATCCATTGCTAGAAACGAATCTGAGTACTGCTCGGCGCTGCAATGAGTGGGCAACTCGGTGAAGTTGTTGGCTAGGCACTGCACCACAGCAAGAACAGGGAAATGGAAGGGGAGAGGTGGAACCTGCAGAGGGGAATCCAAGGAGCTTTGATTTCATTTCCTTTTGAGAACAGACCGCTGTTCAGCAAAAAGTGCTGTGTTTTCCTGCAAGCCCCAAAACACCTTGGCTGAATTAATAGCACTCTCAGGAGAGTGAGGTCTTGCGTGTAACTGATGGCCACTGAGCACATCTTGTGCTGTGCTCAGCTGAGAGCTCTGTGAACTCTGAGATGACTATGGGTTCCTCAGTATGTTTGTTGTGAGAGGGAAACTTTCATTCTTCCTCTAGCATGATGCTACAAACTATCTAGACTTGGAGTCACCACCTAGCTTCACTGAAAATAGTGTGTGGTGACTACAGGTACACTCCCACGCTACATGACAAAAGCAAGAACCACGTTCCTCTCTCAACTCCATGTTCTCCCTGATTAATGCATGATGTTTCCATACATTCAAAACTCAAGTGTTGTGAGGTTTTGCTGTTCCACCATTGGGTTGGTTTAGCGTGGTAGAGGGATATTTTAGAAGGAAGCTGACCAACAAAGAGTCCATGAGCCTTAGTCAAATGCAAGCCACAGGGCAATAGCAGAGATGTAAGAAATGCTCCTCCTTTGTAGTCCACTCTATTACCCACTCGGTCACACTCCATCTCATGACTGTACTGTCAAATCCAGCCTTCATTTCTCTGGAATTTCTTCCAAACAAAACCTATAAAACTCTTTTAATATATCAACCATGAAAAATCTTCACATTACTTTTCTGTGAACTCCAGTGAAAAATCACATCACATTGTTTTTTTTTTTCCTTTTGTTTCTATCTGCTTTTCTTCTATAGAACAGTTAATTCTCTTTCCTCAATGGAGCTGTTTCTGCTAGTATATTTTGGAGCAGGAGCCCTGACAAAACTCACTGAGTTTAATGCTATATGTGCCTGTGGAATGTAGTGTTAGATTTGATCCCTAACACTTCACATTACTTTCTAATTACATCCCTTTGTCTTCTGAAGAAAGGAAAGTAATGGTACCACAGGTAAACTGCTGAGCTTTGAAAAGGGCAACGAAATCCACTTTGGAGGCTACAACTGTTATTGCATTTCTGATACCAGATCCTTGGAACAAAGGTCTTGGTTCTTCATGATAATCTCTCCTAAAGATTACAGAAAGATCTAGGTATTGAAGCTGAAGGTGTGGAGGCTCCAGAGCAAAGGCTGTAAAGAGAATGGGAAGACTGTAATAAAAAGGGAATTGGCATGACACAAAACTAAGAGGATTAGGGACAATGCCAGTATGCCTTTTTCATTATATGGAGTGCTAGAAAGTAAAAGACTGAAAGTTCTTTGGGGGTTTCTGTGTTTGTTTTACTGGAGGAACCTCTTAGTTAAGCTACTGGGACTTGTTCTAAGTTGCAGCTGACAGCCCCAGCCTTGCTCTTGTCTCCTTTGAGCTGCATCATTGCCTTTGCTCTGGGATCTCTTGGAGGAAGCAGCTCTTGCTGGCCACTTGGTCATTTTGGCATATTATAGCTCAGCTGGGATCTCAGCTTCAAATCACAGAAATGAGAAGGGAATTTCTGAAGATAGTGTGAGAGGAAATTTTTTTTTACCTTTAAGCATCAAATTTCTACAGGTTTTGGGGAACTTTTACTGTAGCTTACAAATGTAAGTACGTATATAACTCCAAGATGTCAGCCTGGTTGAAGTTATAAAGCCGCTTTCTTATGTAAGCTGCAGAGGAAAACAATTCAGTTTAACAATGTTGCTCACTGTTAAAAACAAACTGGAGGAGTAATTAAATGTAATAGATGCTGTAGTTTCTGAACAAATAAATGGTGTCTCTGCTGAAGTCTGCCACTCCATCATGAAGAAATGACAGGTTTCAAAAAAAGAAGAAGAGAAAAACAATAGTCATTTCTGTGATCTCCAACAAGAATGTGCTTTGTTTCATCTGATAGTTCTGCAGCTGTGGTTAACCAATAAACGGTATTCCCAGAATTGTAGTAACTGCATTTGATAGAGCTGGTACACAAACAAAGATGTCTTGGCAGAATAAGGTGCTGTATGAGTTGTGAAAGAAGAACAGCCTTGTCAAATTTACATGGAAGCAATGGGAAAAGATTTGCCTTTGCCATATGGAAAAACAAACAAGCCAAAAACATTTTACTCACATTTCTGAAACTGTAAAGCAAATAATGTAGAGTGATAATAAGAATATACTGGAGGCTATGGAGAACTGATTTCTGCTTTAAAAGCTACGTACTCACATGTAATGTTTTTCTTTTCCCTTTGTGTTTCCAGCGGCTCTATCAGATATGAGGGGAAAAGACCCTTTGAAACATTTTGGCAAATCTGTCACTTACCCCAAAATCTTAATCCTAGACTTCTCACTGCTCTGGATAGAAACAGGTTCGCACAGGGGCGTTCTGTGATCTGAACAGAAATACAGCTGTGTGCGGCCTCTTCCCTGCTAGGTCCATGGTCACAGCATTAATGGAGCTCTCAGCATGGTGAAGCCTATGTCCAAGAGCCTTACTGAAGGGAGACGTAGACACCTGTGAAGGTCGTTGAAAGCAAGACTGCAAAAGGTGAGTTCCCAGCTATAGTACTTCTGGCCATGTCAACAACTCTGAGCAAGTGGTTATTTTTCAGTGTTTCCCTCCCACAGGCCTCAGCAGGAACTGCAAGTAACAGATACCACTGAAAATCAGAATCTCTGATTTCACTTTCTCAGCTATGGATACTGTGGCCTATTTTTAACCCCCAAAGTTTGGAATGATTTGGCCCAGATATCCTGGTTCAGGGTTACAGCACACCTGCAAGTGGAAGGTTTCAATTACTGTTGTTGTGCATGGATTGAAATGGTTTGCTTTAAGTTAATTACTCTAGGTCATTATCACAGAGTGGTGCCTGAAGAGTTGTCATGCCAGAATAACCATGAGTGATGTTGGCAGCACAAGTTCAAAACCAATGCAAGGCTTTGGTAGTTGCTCTTCCAAATGAAAGGGAAATGCTTCTCATGGAAAACTGCTCCATATAAAATAATCATAGAATCAGTAAGGTTGGAAGGGACCTCTGGAGATCATCTAGTCCAACCTCCCCACTCAGTAGGGTCACCTAGAGCATGGTAGACAGGGTTGCATCCAGGTGGGCCTTGAATATCTCCAGAGAAGGAGGCTCCACAACCTCTCTAGGTGAATGTTTTGCAGTCTTGGCAATAGGAAAATATGGGGTTCTAAGCTTATTGTCCCTTGTATTTGTCCTAGAACCAAAAACAGGGGAGAAAATCTATGATTGAGATAGCAGAGATTTTAGCAGTTATTTTTGGGAGGAGTGATTACTATCATCATCAGAAACCAAAGTAGTTATACTGATACAGCTACATATTGAGACTTTTATAAAGATTTCTTCCAGTGTCTTAGCAATAACTCAAGTAAGTGATCTTTACTGCTTTTACTGCATTGCTCTAAGCAGGTGTAGAAGAGATTTAAATGAAAACAGAGAGGACCAAGCAAACTGGATGAAAGAGGACAATATTGTAGCACAACATTAATCATAGCATGTACAGTTTCCTTGTACTTTTCATAGAGACCTATTACAAAATGTGAGTGACCCTACAGAAGTGCAATAGGAAATACAAGAACTCCTCACATGTGAAAATGCTTTGGTGCAAATAGCTGGTCTTTATGTCCAGTACAGGACTGTCACCAGCTGGTCATGGCTGCTGAGAGGGGAGGGCCACAACATACTCCTACAGAAAGTCTTAAGCCAGTTGTCTCCCTGGATCGGAGCCTGTACGCAATCCATAGGACTGAAGCCAACCCAGAGCCAACCTTGAAACCCTCCTGCCAGTGGAGGCTTGGAGTAGCTTTACCTCCTTCCCATTAGGATCATGCTGCCAATGGTCTTGCCCTCCTCTACTTACCGCTGTTGTCACCATCGGCAACAACGACTTTCAGGGTATTTGTGCCTCACCCTATCCCTGCTCCAATTCTCCAGGGCAACACTGCCTCTAAAGTACTCTGGGTCCTTCCCTCCTGAACGGTTCATTAAGCCCCTAGCCTTCAGCCTTTTACACCTGATTTTCTTTGCCTTTATGAATAACTTCTTTCGGCTCAGTGAGCCAAGACATGTTTGGGATCTGGGCCTTAGCTTTCATGCTCTCTCTAAGGGGGACTGTGTGCAATGAGTTGCTCAACGAGCAGCATCCTGCCTGCGGCTTGGAGCGAGCATGTATGGCATAAGGGAAGACAGGGCTTTAACAAATATAGATGATACTTAAATTCTGAAATCGAGAAGCAGCTGTGGAGAGTTGTGTGTATAGAACATACAGGCACACATATACATATGTATGTTAATATATATACATGTATACAGGTATATGTGTATATACAGTTCTCCGTGTGTGTGTGTGTGTGTATACTCAAAGCACACGCCCACACATACAGCCACGTCAAGCCTCAGTTGGTTTTTAAATAGCAAGAGAACCTCAGGAGGTCCTTGGCGTTTGGACATTCAGTAAATTTATACCAGCCAGTCACATGGCCTTGGGCCTTTCTTGGGACACAAAATAGAAAGGCAGAGGAAAGGAGATTGGCCTTTTCCCCTTATGAGTTTCTCTTATTGGATCGCTCAAACGGAGAAATACAGCTCCTCCAATGCAATAAAATCTGCTCTACAGAAGAGGCCACATTTTGGGTCCATATATATCTGCCTAGCCCCTTTACAGCCATTGACCACGCTGCACCAATTGATACTGCAAGGGATCTCGCCCCGTGTTTATAAACAATACAGTGATACAGCTAATCTAGAGGCATACACAAATGAACCGTACTCTATATAGCCAGTAGGTTGCTAATAACTTTCTAGAATTGCTCTCTGGCATTAATTGAAATCATAAATCCCAGTCACATTCAAAGCATAACTACTGTATGCCATTGGCTCACTTCAGTCCTTAATCATAGCCTTCTGGGGAATTTTCTTGCTGCTTCTTTCTTCCCTCAGGAGCAGCCATATTTATTATTGCAGTTCAAATACCTGGAGATATTTCAGTTGCAAAGCCATATAACATCTCTCTAAGCATGTCAATACGTGTTCAGCTTAATATGAATGTCTGTGCCATTCCCGCTGGAGAAAAGTAAAAAATGTCAAGAAAATATATTTAACTTGTTTCTGCACAGATGCCTGCAGATATCTTGTATCTAAAGAATATTTAAATTCTATTTTGTTAAGACAGGATACTTATATTATACAATGGAGCAACCAGGAGGTTATAGTCTCCACTAGACAATTTGCCAGACAAGAAAGATGGCTAAGTAACAATGTTGACAGGTTTATTCTTGTGGCTTTGGCAGAAAAATAGGCAAAAAGATTGCAGAGGCGGTAGGATAGAATACAACATGAGAGTTCAGAAAAATATTAACTGATTGTAAAGTGAGTGGGTGGATGCACTAAAGGAGATGGCATTTCAGTTATATAACAACACTTACTGCAACATTTTTATGGCCAAATTATGCTCTTTTTGTGCTGTATTTTTGCATCTGCTGCCCAGCTCCAGCAGTGAGAGAAGAAATGTTTATTTGGCAGGAGAAAAAGGCAATAGCTATTCATCATTTTTAGCTGAATCATCTCATTGATCCCAGTGAAGATTCCCTTGAGAATTTTATTCCATTTCTAATATATTATACATTGTAACTTTACAGATCAGCTTTTATTTTCCAACCCAGCCACTTGCATAAGACCCCACAAACACCCCTGATCTGAAAGCGAGTTGTGAAGCTGTACTATGCATGCTAAATGTAGCGTACATACAACAAGGGAACGGGCATGCTGATGTGGTCTCCCTGGGGGAAAAAAAGATATTTTTTAAATCTTTTTTTTTAATCATCTTTTACCATCACCATCTTGCTGCCTGAGGAAGACTAGGCAACTTGGTGGATGTCCACGGTGCTGCCCTTGGGCCATCCAGAGCGATGTGCCCCTGAGCATCACAGATCCATTTCCTTCCCAACAGGCTGGTTTGCTAGAGCAAATTCAAAGGTGCTTCCAGCAATGCGTAGTGACAGTTGCAATTAATGTCATTTGAACTCTTATTCTATACGTAACTCTAAAACAGTTTTCTTAGCAATCACTACATACCCCATGAGAGACATAATTGGCAGTACAATCTCTATCCAAAAGAGCAATAGACAGGGATAAAGTGAGAGGAAATAAATAAAATTACTTTCACTCCATAAATGGGGAAGTAAGACAGTGGGGCAAACTCTCTTTCCCACAAGCATATGGAGTTGAGTTAGGTGTGGGTTGGAAATTTCTAAAGGTTCCTTCCAATGCCAGCCACTCTGTGATTCTGTGAATTTTTCAGTGGAGGACACTGAAATCAACTTTCCCAAAGATTTTGGGGAAGATCACTTAAGGGGGATGTTTTATTTGTTGAATAGCCAGAAGAGAAGAAGAAGTTGAAGTGCTATGTAGCCCACCTGATTGAACCTTGCAGTATGCAGAAGAAAATCTCTGCAGCCTGTGAATTGGTTGAAGTTGTTAAAGCAGCTCCAGGGCTTCTAGAGTTACTGACTCAATTTCCCATGCTTTCCTCAGTGCCCTTGAACTTAATCCTTAGCTTTCAAGTGCTACCAAGTACATTCATCCCAGTTCTCTCAAGATCTGCCTTGCTTTCCTGGACTAGATTAAATAAGAAATGCTTTCAAAACAAGAAGCGATATGTACGTGATTTGGAGGGGAATAACAAACACCCCTACCCAAATTCCACCCAAACTCAGTGAGATCAGTCAGAGCTTTGAAATTTGGTATTAAAGGTTCCTCTAAAATTGGGGTGTCGGGGAAAGGGTTCCAAACCTGAAGACTAGGAAAGAGTAGGGAGTTTAATCACTTGGTTACATATATGCCTAAACCCCAAAGCTGACAGCCTAGACAATCTTCTCAAAAACACTGTGCTTTTCTGGCTCAAGGTTTCAAAGCCTATATAGGAATTTAGTAAATTTACTACAATAGAAAGGAAAGCCAAAAGATAAGATATAAGGGAAGAGCCAAGGATCAGTGACCATACACAGAGAAAAACAAGATAACAACCACAGTGGGAGAAAATATACAAAGTATAAACTAAAAGGCTAGGGACAAGATATACTCAGAAGAACCAAAGCTTAGTGAAGAAAGAAACTGAAATGTCGTTTTGAATATTTTCAGCCGAATAAGAGATGCTACCAAAAATAATTCCTGCGACTGGTGAGAGAGAAGTGTCTGCTTAGTTTGATGACTTCCCAAGTCCCTCATGCAGGTGGGATGATCAGTGAGGAGACCACTGATAGGGAGAACTGACTTGAAAATGGGTTTGTTCTTCCCGATGGAAAACATCTTGGGTTTGATTTTGTTTTTTCTCCAAAACCAAACCATTTTTAGTTTTCAAGCAATTGAAAGCTTTCCAGATTACTTTCTGTGGAAAAGTCTTGGTGAGTTTGGCAAGAAGAGTCAAGAGAAGCTGTTCGCCCAAAAGTGTCTATACAGTTAGATCCTCTTAAAGCCGAGGTATTGACAGAGTAAATAATGAGAAGGGAGCAGAGCTTTCAAGGAGCTATGCACACCAAAGGTCCTTTTCCAGTATCTCTGATCTCAATCTAGCCAAACACCTGAACCAGGGCTTCTTGATAACCACTAGCTTTTTATAGTCTGGATCAAACATACTTACTGAATTCTCCTCTGTTTTCTAAAATATTATGTGCTGGTGCAGACATTTTTACATTGCACGGACATTTTATTTCACATTTTTACAGGTACACTGTGAGCAGTTTGGCTTAGAGAAGCTTGGTTTTTCCATAGAGCATCTATAGAATGGTATTACCTGACATTTAATGGAATATTTTTACAGAGACAGAGTTTTGTCAGAAAAGCAGCAATTGAGCATGTCTGTGCGTAAATCAAATGTATGTGAATACTTCTGCCCTGGCACAAAATAAAAAGAGCATGGAAGGTTCTGTAAGAGGTAAGATAACCTCAGCACTAGATATTATGACAGACACTCTGCTTAAAGTTCTCCATAAAAACTTAGAAAACTTCTGGAGAACGTTACGCATATTTTTCCCTTTCATCTTCATGCAATTTAGATGTTCACTGTGCAGCTGGTATAAATTTTTAGTAGTCCTGAGGATCAACTACTGTAAGACATGTTTTGTCAGTTATTCTATAGATTCCCAGAACAAAAGGAAAAAGGATTCTAGAATTAGTGAAGGAAATTGTGAACTCTCCAGATGTGAATGGGCTACTTTTCCTCCAGAAAAGTGTAGAAACAGTGCTTTTTTTTTTTTTTTTTTAATTCTATGCCTTCAAGAGGCTTGTTCCTTCGGTAGTGTCCTGAGAGGTTAGACAGTACATGGGAAAGGGGAACCTTACACCCCAAATAACAGGCCATGAAGATCAAAAATTAAGAAATAAAACAATAAGTTTTGCTTGCAGAAATCATTTACTAGCCTATGCCTTAATTTCCCCACCATACACCCCCATTAACAGGATTTTTATGACTTTGTTTTTATTATGAAATGGTAAATTCTGAAGGGTTTAGAGATGCTTAGGTACTCAGGAAACAGAGTAAACCAAACTTACAATCTCTGAAATCCTTCATGGGGGTCAGAATCCTAGACAAGCACCCCATCCATGAAATAATCTGGTATTTAATTTCCATGCTGTAGAACCACCTGAATAGGTAGACGAATTGAACTCTAGTCCTTGCAGGGTATTTTTGAGCACACAGTGACATGATACATCAGTGGAAACATGCCCCTGGCTCTTCAGGAGGTTCAGTTTCTTCCCCGTGACTCTGCAGTGTTTTTAAAGCCTTGGTTGCAGGAGCCACCAATTCAATCTCTTGAGGAGAATCCCCTGTTTTATGTGCACCTACTGCACTAAATTGCTGTGCTCGGAATTTCTCTAGGTTTAATGCTCTCTTTCCTGCTTCTTCCTACCCTTCCATCACGTTATCAGCCATTCCTGCCTGGGCTTTAACACGGGGGTTATCAATGAGGGTGCTGGGCAAATAGTATTGTAAAAAAAAGTGGAAAGTGATGCCAAAAAGCAAAAGGGGAAAGAACATATTTTCTGTGCAATGCCATTTTTTTGAGCACTGTTCACTTGGAATCCCAAGCTACTTTGGCGTTGTTTGTTGGATTTTTTGTATGCTAAAGGGATTTGCTCAGTGAGGGCTACAACACTGGGAATACCTGGAGGTTACCCTGCTGTTTGTGATCTCAGCTCACAACTCAGGGGATATATTTTTGCTTCAGTGACCTCTAAGTTGCCTTTAGTTTACTGATTGGCTAATAGGGAAAATCAATTTTTTAACTAACTAACTCCCCAGTTTTGAGATCTGAATACAATTGACACTGCTAGCAATTGTACTTTTACTCAGTCATGTAACTTGTCTGAGTCATCAGTTCGTTCTGGTTGCTGCAAAAAATAAAGATGTTCCAAAATGTCTGGCAAGGTGTCTAGGCACACAACACACAGTTCAGGGCAGCCCATAGATAAAATGTGTTTAGTATTATGTTCAATTGAAATACTCAAGCAATGTATTTTTTTTTTTTTTTTTTTTTTTTTGCAGGCTGTTTGATAAAAACAACTACATTAAATCTTACATGACAAAAAAGTCTTTTCAAAATGGAAAATGAAGAAGCTCCAGTTAGCAACATGAGACCAGCAAAGTGAAGTGCATTCCATCATCACCGAGCCTCTGCTGGACCAACGCATTTCAAAAGTTTCAGAAACATCTTTTGTTGTGAGGTTGAAAATACTTGTCTGCATCGGACCAAACTGGTGGGTAGCTTTATCCCCCTGCTTCAAAACCCTATTTCTTTAGAGAATTTAATATATGTGATTCTTTTTTGTCTGATTCTGGGCTCAGTGTTGTAAACAATGTACACAAATTAATTGAATCACATGAATAGCTTCTCTGACTTGATTTAAGTTGCTTAAGATCCTGATAGGTTTCCTTGAAAAAGCTGACACTAGTCTGGTAAGCAAAGTCCATGAATCTAGGGGATTCTTGCACATAGCAGCTGTGCAAACTATCTATTTGGGCATCATAAATATCTTCGTTTACAGGATCCCTTCTCATATATGTGAATTGTATTTTGCAATATATAGATGACTACTAATATACAATCCTACTGCCAGCTGCAGGTACGGAAATATTGGCTAAACTCTGCAAACGTTTCCCCAAACTGAACAGTAAGATGTGTGGATGCACCAGGGGCCAAGAACAAAAAAGTAGCTACTGATTTTGAGCATCCATGTCAAGAAAGTTTAATGTATCTAGTGTGGCACACCACAAAATTCATGTTCCTAAAAAAACTCTGGGCCCTCCACCTTGGTTTTAATATTGTTGTTCTAACACGGATGTTTCCTGGTAAACACCTGTGGACAGACTGTGTCCTCAGTACATCCGAGCTGTGCTTCCTCACAGGACAAACACCGACAGAAGCCAAGCTGATGCAGTGCAACCCGGTGCCACAGATGAAAACCAGCAGAGGAAAACATTTGAATCTGATGAAAATCCTTCAGCAAGATAACTCGGTATGTTGCTCACATCCCAATGGGAAAATTGGAGTGTTTGATTCCCGTTTCACAGTGACAAAACCAGAGGGTCACAAAGATCATGGTCTAAAGAAAGGGTCCCAACACCTTGTCATTTATATATTGGCACATACTGAAAACTTCATTCTTCTGTTCTTTGCCTGTTCCTTCGTCTGTCAGCTACATAGAATTCAAATTTAAACATCTTTTTGAGCTCACGGCTGGACTCCGTGGAACATGTTACTACTTTTAAGAGATGGAAAATAAAGAAAGTAGCAGAGATCTGAAGTACTTTCCTGGCTTTGGACCACATCTTAGACTACAATTTATGAACATGGGGCCTGGTAAACAGTGTGAAATTATACACCAAATGTCTACAGGCAGCATATAGTTCTGTATTTACTAATAGCTATTCTAAAATGTGCACACTGGTCTTCATCATATAGAGCATGTAGCTAAATGTAGCTGGCAGCCTGGCAAATTTTAAAGGATGCTTCTAATCGAATGCTGCAGATTTTGACTGTGTATCATAAGTTTTCCTGTTGTTATGTACTCCGTGGTATTCTCTGGGGAGTGAGTAGGACTGCAAGTGTGTTACAGGAACATTAAAAAATAATATGTTTAATTTTTGTCACACAAAGGAAAACTCAAACGCATTTTTTGATTATTTTGAGGAAATATTATTTCTGATATTGGACATAAATGCACCTGCACATGTTGAATGGCACCTTACTCTGCAGTAATCCTACTAATTTCTATTGTACTATTCGAGAAAGACAGCAGCAATCACCGGGTATGGAAAAAGAGTCTGCTCTTTAGTGATAAAGACAAATCTTGACCTTGTCATTCCTAGACCACATTATAGATAGCTCCTATGTTTACTAGAAAAGGGGAGGCAAACATTCAGCCCAAGATGCTTCCTTTTAATCTGTTATCTGCATTTCTTTCTTTCGTTTAACTGATGTCTCTTGGTGTTCTAGACTCTTTCTGTCGGTGCTGAAATGTTGCCCTCTATCAGAAGTGATCAGACATGTAACAGACTGTGGACAGCTTAGCCGAGGCTACAGAAGCTCATTTTTCAAGCCTCCAAAAGGCATCAAAAGCATACTCTTAGTGGACATGCTGTTTATATGCTGGTTTAGTTTGTTCTCAATAATTTATTGCCCATCAATGTCTTTTTTCAGTCTTACTTATTCTCAGTGGAGGCAGTCAAATTTTTTCTTAAGGCACGCTTATTGTGAGGTTATGGAGTAAAGAAATCTTAATGGCCTGGGGTTTCCCAGAATTTTTTATTCTGTCCTATAGGGGCTATGTCTATTAAATCTATTTCAATAGAGAAGTGTGGAAATACCAGGTTTTTGGTAACATTTTGAAGTCTTAGACAAATGCACTTGAGCACACTCTTTGATGTTCATTACCTTTTGCTACTGAGTCTGAATTTGCCACTTCATTTAGCAACATTAGAATAGGCTAAGGCTGTCTGGGGCAATGCCCGTGGTGCTTCTGTTGGAGGGATCATCGTTATTTATTGCATAATGTTACACAAAAATAGTTAAGAATTCCACTGTAGCAAAAATCCTCTTAAGTAGGATCTCTGACCATCCAGTCTGTTCTTCTCAGCTTTCACTGAAAAAAACCTTATAGCGTTTTACTTCACTGAACCAGTATACAAATAGCAAAAACATTTATAACTCATTCATCTAATTAGTAATGTTTATATTAGAGTAGCGTATAGATGTCCCAACCAAGATTACTTTCCAAGCCATTTAGCTGTGTAGCGAGAGCCCTCCCTTTCTTGCAATCCAGTCTTGGCCATAATATGTCAGAGATACGGTATTACAACCTTTTATGTCTTTTTGGTCTCACCCACTGGGCAAATTACAAATCGCAATGCCTAACACATAGCATAGCTGAATTAATGGCAGCAGCTGTCCTCATGTTTAGAGTTTTCTGCATGACAGGGTTATTGCGTATGTGCATGTGTGTGTGTTTACACACATGTATATAAATATATATATATATGTATTTTTTATATTCATGATTTATGCTTTATATTTCCCTTACATTTTGCTTGTCCTTTTTTTGTTAATTGTACAGCTGATACCTTGCACTGAAGGTCATTGATTGAACTTGTGTTTTGACATCTTTTACAAGAACACTTTTTCTTATCATGCAGTTGTTTGTCCAAAGACTGGGGCTCCTAACTCTTAATTTTTATGCTTGATGTTCTGAACTCAGATGCACAGAAAAATACGTCTCTGTTGGCCTTCTCCTTTGGCTGTAATTTTGGGATTCCACCTTTCTAGTGTTTGTGTATTTCCAATGACATACACAGACACGGCTGCAATAACCAGCACATACTCTTCGGTGGTGCCTCCTTAAGTCTTTCTCTTTGTTGTCTCCTTCTACCCTTCGCATTTTGATCAAGCCAGCTTATGCCTCTTGAAGCCAGAAATCCCTTATGGAAACATTTCCATTCAGCTCATTTGTAATATGTATTGATAAAACCTCTTTTCCCTCTCTAAGGAGTCAAATAGCCCCTGTCATTACCCTGACAGCATCTGCACTAGTTCCCCTCTCCACCCACAACCAGTGAGAGTGATGAGAAGCTTCATCCATAATGCAGGAGTTGGAGCTGCACTTGGGATGTGGGTCTCAAGGTGGTGTTTGTGCAGGCGGAGATCTCACAGGTGTCTCACATCGGCCTGCAGGGTGCAGCCCCGGAAACCTATTAGGCAGCTGTTTGGATTATCACTTTGGAAATATAAAGTTTTAATAATCTGAAGTGAAACCTGTGTGTCACTACTCCCTGCATTCTGGTTCATCAAGAAACTCCAGACACAAAATCCAAACAAGCCCAAGTTGCAGAAATCTCCTTTCCCTGGGGTACAGATTCCACCAGCTCTCCGAAGAGCTTGTGGTCTAAGTTTTACCATTGCTACATCAGCAGTGCATCCCCCTGTGTGTCAGCTCTTCCAGTCAGTTATTTGAGTATTTCCTCCAGACTAATTACACAGGAAATATCAGAGACATTCTTCTAAATCCAATGTATAGTCCTTAAACTAAAGTGAACACATAATATGCCTGCTGTGGTACTTTCTGCACCTATGCATGCTTCCTGCCTAGAAGGACTTTAATAGATATATTTGCTATTTATCAGGTTAGTGAAAATTTTCCTTTTAGCAAAATACTTCTAGACTTTCAGGTCTGAATTCTTTGTTGAGATAAGCAGAGATTAACAAAGACAACAAAGCAATTTACACCAGAGAAGGAATTGTTGAACTTCCATCTGGAGGATAAAGCACGTCAGGAAGAAGTTTCAGTCTGATTTAGTGAAAGATGATACTTTCTTCTTCTTCTTCTTTTTTTTTTTTTTTTTTTTTTTTTTTTTTTTGACAAATAGAGATGTGAATCCAAGAGAGAGAAGATTAGATCTTTGATAGCACTGTCTCTGATTAGGGGTGTCTAAAGCTTAATTAAACTGCAGTCCAACTAAGACTCGAGAAGTAAAGAGAAACATCTGCTAGAACTGAAGACCTGTTTCCCCCACCAGTAGTGTGTTTGCAACATCCTCCGTTCTCTCCTTTACTTCTGTGCAGCTGTATGCATACCTCCAATTTAAGTCTCCCAGAGGTCCATCTAAAGAGATGGTGCCTGTAGCTGACGTCTGGCAAATTTTGGCTATTTGAAAATAGTAGGTGTGAACTCACCAGAACCCGTTTCCAACCTCCTTCTCTATCAGTGCTCCTGCAAACGCCTGCCCCTGGGCAAAGCACTGTTGATTCAACACAGACTTAAGGGGCTGCCAGAGTAGATCAGACAATAGAATCAGGGCTATATTAGTTTCCTAATTAACAAAATCCCAGTTGTGTGCATGTTTTGGCTAAATCTGCTTATCCCTTCACTGAGTTTTTATTATCAGCTGGAGTATGTCTGGGGCTCACAACAGTCCTTAGGCCAAATGCTCTCTGCTTCAGATAAGATTTTTTGTAACATTTTTTCTTTTAGCGTACGAATGCAGCTTTTCATTAGCTCAACAACTATATTGGTGGTGAGAGGAGTGATTTCTCTTTCACTGACACCATCTCTACATTGCTGAAATGCCAGTAGTATAACTAGAGGTCTTCCTGATTTATCATGCTGTGCGTGAAAACAAAACCTGGAGGAATTAGGTTTTTTTTATGGCATGCACAGGCCACATTCTTACAATAATAAAAATGTATCTTGCCAAGCAACCTCTAGATGGCTCTTGAGGCTTGCTTTGTTAATTGGCAAGCACCTGAAATAAGTCTGAGTTGTGCTAGATCAAGAAGATTTTGCTATGACTCTCTTCTTAATGTGAGAGATGAAATATATTGGAGTGTTTTGCATGCATTGGGAAGACATCCCTTGTTTTGTAAAAAGCACTGAGAACCCTTCAGGTGCAGAGAAGAAAAATGTTCACTTACCTTGTTTCTGCTCAGAAAGTCCTGTTGGCAGATTCTACTTGTGCATATCTTGCTATAGTTACTACATATTTATTCATTCAAGGTTTAGAAATTACCACTTTTGATTGTAGCTTAGAAGGAAAAAAGCACAACCATCTATTTCCCTAAAAATCAGATGCCTGCAAGCATCTGATTTACTCTATGAAGTCCCAGGGCTGAGAACCTTTGGAAATTCTGCTCACAAAAGCACAGTCCTTTTTCATTTTGCAAAGAGCATCTGGGGCTTATTCCTGATTCACAAAGATGGGAGAAGTAGGGGGAGAAGGGAGGGAAAAAAATATATTCATAGATCTAAGGTGAGTCACATCGTATCAAGCCATCTTTTATCCTAAATAAATCTGATGGATTATTTATTGCTCAAACCATTACAGAGCAGATCATATCAGGGATGATTCTTGCAATCCAAAAGGACACAAATGAAACCAGCAATTAAGGGAGCAAAAGGAACTTCAATCTCTGACAGACAAAGTATCTACACAGAAAAGTGCAATGCATCTTCTTCCCAATCAAGAATTCATATGCCTCCTGTAGGATTTCCCCTAGCTCAGTGATTAGGTTCTTGAATGATTAAACCAAGCATTATGTGAGCTGGATATTTACTCCACTATTGACAGGGATGGATTTGTTTGAAACGTTTTTTTTTTTTTTCTGGATGGAAATTTCATCATTATAATTCTGTGGCAGAGAAAATATTTCTTCCTCCCTTAGCCAGATAAATGGTCAAAATATTCAAAAAAAGATGCTTAAACAAACCTGGACTATTTAATTGGAAAATCTAGTAATGCTTCCAAAGTTAAAAAAAAAAAAAAAAAAAAAAAAAAAAAAAAAAAGTTTAAAGATGGTTTAAAGATGCTGCCTGCAGCATATATATATATATATACATATATATGCACTTCCTCCCCAGTATAGTAAGAAATCATAGATTCTTTAATAGCACACTGAGACCTCCACAATTAAAAATCAGCCAGTCAATTTAAGACTAATCAAGTACCATACAGCAAAAAAGAATTCAATACATTCTTTGTTCCAAAGGTTAATATCTTTGTGGGCTGTACATTAAGAAGAGCTGTAAAATATTTATACAATTAAATATAATATAGAACTGGCCACCAGCAACAGTTACAGTAACTTCATATCCCTTTTTCAAAAAAAAAGCCATCTTTATATTTCAAATGTCTCACATCAGTCATTTTAGTGGGGCAGATCTTCACTGTAACTCATCATCTCTCCACCGTTACGGAGATGCACCTGCCTCCGCCAGTGAGGGATTTGCTTCTCTGCTTTCACACTCATGTGCTGTCTTTGGCAGAGGTCCCAAGTGCAGGACTCTTCACTCCGGAGAAGTTTTGATGAGGGAGCTACTCCTGAAAAGAGGGATGCAGAATTTGGTCATCCATCTATGCTCAGGCTTTAGCTCTCAGCTACCAGTCTGTTGTTTTTGTTGTTGTTGTTGTTTGTTTGTTTGTTTTTTTGTTGTTATTTACTGCTGAAGATGCTATTTTACCAGAGAATTAAGAAAATATCATAAAAGATGCTGTTAAGAGAAATTAAACAGGTGATCTGAATGCATCTTTTGAGATGAGGCTGTTCTAGGTTATCTCCGTAGAGAGAATACTCCCCAGACTGAACTGAGACCAGCTATCAATATTTAAAACTGAAATTTGCGCTGGCAACAATATGACATCTTCCTTAAATAAATGATGATATACTTCGGGCTCACGAGTTTAATACAAAATAATCTGCTGAAGTATCTGTTCTGGCTTTATATAAAAATCATTGTGCCCTGCTAAGGCATTAGCAGGTGTTTCATTCTTAAGACAATATACAGAGTTACCAGGAGCAGAATCTCATTTTTTTTCAGATACTGAAAGAACTGTATGCATGGGACCAATTTAGAAAAATCCATTCCAATGTCACTTTCCTTTATAGGCTATATAAATAGGTATGAAAAGAATAATCATGTAACCACAAAGTAATAACACAACCTGCAGATTACAAGGTAATTAAACTTGAAGCAACCAAGTACAGTGTTCCAGGAATAATTTACCTTGTGGCACAGAAAGCTGAGATTTTCTGATGCTTCTCACTAATGCAAAATGAATAAGCAATGGGAGCTCCAACCTGCCCGAGCTAAGGAACTAACGGGTTTCCTGTCTGTATCTTTCACATCTTAACACCCGTGATGACAGCCTAATTTGGAAAACAGCAATAACCATGTGGTAACTGTCTTTAAAAGGCACTTACTATGTAATTTTATGGTCAGTGTTTGAAAAGATAGTGTAACTGGCTGAGAGCACTGGTTTGAAACACCCTGCTTTTATTAGCTGATATCACTTCCATAGAGAACTGACCACATTTTGCTGCAACATTGATACAGTTGGTTCATGGCTTGGCCCAGGTACAAAGGAAATGTGAAGAGCTGTTTGATAAAGGTTTTAGACAAGTTTTAGGGTGTGCTGTTAATTTTTAATCAGACCTCTTCCTCTCCTTGACCCACACCTTAAGAAAATATGATGCTAGGAGTGAGCCTTTTGGATCACGAAGATGTGTTTGAAATCATCCCATGGTTAGAAAAGATGCTGGCTCTAATATACAGCCTAGGATACCCTTTCCTTCTACATTGGAATAAGAACAATCCTAATTCTTTGAGAGAGCTTCAATAATGTAGATACTCACCCTCATTTTGTAAAATATACTTTTTCCCCCACTTCTGACTTGTATCTATTCAGGGGCAGGATTCAGAGGTGAGTCCAGTTAAATTTAAACGAAGATGAAGGTGGTGATTACACTGATTTGCTATGATATACTGTTAGGTTAAATAGATTTCATTGATTAACTGACAATTTAAATAAACATCAGTGTGGGCAAAAGGTATATAAATTGGAAGTGCTTTTTTAATGTAAATATGGATGGTCTTTTTTTTCAGTTGTAAATTGCTGATGCTCTTTGTTTGCTCAGGCTGCAGTACCTGGTGTTGAAGTCATTGCTTTATATCCTGGGAAACAGGAGTACAAGGGTCTGTTACACCCTGATTCAGGAGAAGCCAGTAGACATATTTTTAACTCTCACCAAGCTCAATGAGACTCGAATGAGTTTTAAGTGCTGTGCTGGCTGCAGGTGTTTTCTGAAACTGGGACATTAGATATTTTTATCTTTTTTGTTGTTTATCTCTTTATCAAAGTGTCCCTGAGAACAGATGAGAGTGTTCAGTCCAACACATCCCTCTACGCAATTCTAGGAGCACATTTAAAGCAGTTCTCATGAGCTTCTCCCTGGAGGTGCATTGGGACCTCTGTACATTCTTCTTATTAATCTTCTGCAGCTGGATGAATTCTGCTCTTTCAGCCCTGCCCTAGCTTTGAACTATCACTCAGCTGAGGTGGTGGGAGCTGAGTGGCTTTCTGTAAACCTTATTGCTGTAAATGTCAGAACTGTATAAAGCCAAACTGCAGTCTGTAGTCACTGGACAATTCTTATGTTAAAACTAAAAATAATTTTGACACAGGTTTGTCTTAAGGTCTCAATGTCCAAAACCTGAATGGAACTATCTATAATAGTAAAATCAGGCAATCGGTATTTTGGAACATAATATTACGCTCTTTTTCCACATTAACTCTTCCACTGCTGTCAAATCAAGTTCAGTGGTGGCTGCACACAAGTGTGAGAACTGCTCTGTGCATAAAAGATGATATAGACAATACAGCAGGATAAAACTGAGCCTAATATAGCTATGCATGAAACACGCTAACATTGAGGACCTCAGGATATACTCAAAGTGTGTTGCTGCACTGATGGGTCTCTGCTAATGTCCTTTAACCATAGAACAAAGTGAACACCACCATGAGGAGCAAAACCTATTTCAAGAGGCATTAGGCTATTCCTCTGTGCTC
This sequence comes from Rhea pennata, assembly GCF_028389875.1. Classification (NCBI taxonomy): domain Eukaryota; kingdom Metazoa; phylum Chordata; class Aves; order Rheiformes; family Rheidae; genus Rhea; species Rhea pennata. The sequence continues at coordinate 7,077,066 of NC_084674.1, forward strand.
ATAGACATAAATTTGACAGTTACTTGGATAACTGATGTATTTTCACAATGTTATTTGAAGTATAAATGATTATGCTTTGTAGAGCTGCTAAAAAAAAAATAAAAAAAACAACAGAAGCTGACCAGCTATCCCTCCTGAACGTGTTAAAGACCCCCACCTGTGCACGGCAAGGCAAAGATCCGGAAGAAAAGGGAGATAGAGCGATGAGAACTTAGCATTGCATCTCATTTCCCCAGCTGAGTTCGGCTTGAGGCCAGATAACAGAGGGGAAAATACTCTGCTGTCTCCCTTTTCTGAAGTGGAAAATCCTTTAGTTTACTTCCCTCTTGTATTTTATGGTCATAGATGGGCACTGGAGCAAACATCATCATCAGGAATCAAGCAGATGAGCCTGGGAAACTGGTACCAGAACAGAGATCAGATCCCATGGTGGAGTGAGGGGGCAGATTCTGCACGAGCCAGAGCTGTTTGCTTCATTTCAGTTTTTCTTACTCAGAAGTCTAATGAATTTGGTTAACTGGACAATGAAAGGCAATGCTATGGTAAGGGAAGAAATAGTTATTTCCTTTTCTCCCCAATAATGGATGATCTCAACATGATGTCAGGCATGTAACAGCAAGCCTGGGCGTGGGCACCAGCAGACTGCAACGGGCCACAGCAGAAAACAAAGGTGAGAGGGAGGATCTTCTGAGCAGGGTGAATTTTAGTGTTTCTCTTTGTTGCAGGCCTTCCCAGTGAGCTGAAATTTCCACTTTTATTTCCCTTTCCTACAACCATCCTCAAATACAGCTGGCAGGCGCTGGCAGCATGCCATAGGACTGGCTCTTCTCTCCCTGAGGTCAACAGAAAGTGCTTCTTTAACCGAAGCTAGGTCAGGCCCAGCCTTCCAAACGTGGCCTGTTGGCTGCAGCTGGCTTTGCAAACAGCTCCCTGCGGAGCAAACCACGTGCCGGAGCCGTGCGTGCCGCACAAAGGCAGTGCTGCCATGCATAGTCCCCTTCCCCCTCTTTTTTTTTTTCTTTTTTTTTTTTTTTTGAAAAATGACAATGAATGCACACAAAGCTTCAATTACAAAAGATTATGGGCCTCATTTTAGTGTGTGCTGTAAAGTTGTATTAAATGATCAAATGCTAATGAGGAGAGAGGCTCTTCCAGAGAAATAAGGAATTAGCATAAATTAATGGAGTTCCATATGTGCAAGTTTTACAGGGTAACAAAGTGTGTCATCTCAAAAGTATAAATATTTAATTTAATTCTTGCTGGGGCCAGTACACAGTCAGCACGGAAATATGAATTAAAGCATGCGAGGGAGCAAAGCGCTACTTGGTTCAGGTTCACGGAGAGGTCACTGCGATGGCTCTGCTGTTCATTTTCTCTGTTTTCCAGCTTACGCAGCTGGAAACCAAGTCCAAATGGGAAGCTCACACACATGGCCTCATCTCCAAGCTGGGGAGTCTTCTCATTGGCTTCACTCAGCACAGTATCAAACGCCGGAGCTCTGCCTGAGAGTAGGTTTGCTTGGTAGATCTTCATTCTTTTTTGGCAAAGAGAAAAAGCTGCAGAAGCATTTTGGTGGTATTTTTATACTGCTTTCCCTACCCATGCAAAAAAAAACTGCTGTAGGTACAAATTGACTTGAACTTGTAACTTAAATTCATCCTCACAGTATATTCTACATTAATGATGTGAGTGAATGGCTATAATCAAGATTAATTTTCACTAGGATGTAAAGCAATCTGAGTCTTCTATGTTGCTTCCCTGAACAGCCATGGCACCAGTTCTTATGATATGCTCCAAATAGTGCTCTGCACACAGAAAATAGTTGTGCCACTATAATGAACATATGGGATCCATGAGCTAGCTTATTCTTACTGCCCATTTTGTAGGACTCAGGATGAGAGCACATAGAAGTACAACTGTACTTCTCACATTTGGCTGTTGCACTAGAAGCAGGTGTCTCCAAGAGTGAGTGTATGTGCACATATGCAGATGTTGGGGTTAGTGTGTTGATTTTCTGTCCTGCAATTATGTAAGCATATAGGTGTGTATAGAAGTAATTTCATTTTACTTTTAAGTCTAGCAGTTGGATGTACATTGCTGAGTTGCACAGTTAGATGAAATCATAATACCCATTTGAAGCTGTATCTGAGAGCCTGCATGCTTGAGACTTTTATTGGGATCTATAATTGTGTTTTTGAGAGGAGGTACATTTGAATATCATTTCTAGAATATTGAAAAAGAAATACGCAGCAAATTGTTTAAATAAATCCATGACCACAGTGGAATATATCACCTTCTGAATCAATATATATAGTTATTAATAAGCTTTTTATCAGTTTTCTGTATGCTATGCTTCAGGAAATAGTTTTTCACTAACCATTCTGTTTTCAATTCAGGTTCTTCATTAGTGTCATAAACAGCTGTTTGAAACCATGGGAAAATCCTGTAATAAGACAAGAAGAGAATGCTAGCTAAAAAGCACATCAGAAAGGAGTTGAAATCTCCGTATGTCTCTCCTTGTTTTGGGAGCCTTGGGATCATTTCTGAGCTCCAACGCGAGCTTCTCCTCTGATCTTGGCATCATCTTCCGTGATGACCCATGCCTCTTTTCCCCAGAGTAAAGCTTTTCATTCCCTTTCCTCCCCTGCTCATCAGGTTTATTTAGAGTGTTACATCTCTGGAACTACTTCTTACTCTGGATTTTCTCTGCACATAGTTTAGTGAAGTCCAGCATTTGCTATTGAAACAGAAATAACATTGATAGCCAATGGTTACTACTGCTGAAAGATCTAGGCACTGTGGTACTCTAAAACAGGAATCCCATCAGGGCAAAAGGAACCTGAAGACAGGGCCAGCAGGGAAGAAAGAAGACTACCTGCAGAACACAGCACTGCTATTGTATTCCTGGCAGATAAAGATCTCAAAATCATGCTCAACCTGTCTACTCTGGTGCATGTTACATGAAGGACAGTTGGTTTTGCATGGCCTAAAAGAGCAGCACTGATTGCTCTGGTAGTAGGATACGGAACTCAGCTTCTGTCTGAAGATATTCTGATTAATTTGAGTTGCTTTCCTTGGCCTCAGAAGAGGGATTGGTTTTGACACAGTAGAAGCAAAAACAGGTCTAATTTTAATGCCAATTGGATGAGATGCTCCTGATGAGCACCGAAGGTTTTCTGCTTTGGTTTTGGCTCCTCTGAAGTAGATTGTGACCAAGAATCTTGGTGCTGCATCAGTGATAGCATGATGATCTTGTCATGGCCTGCTCCTGTGTGAATACACATAGGCTTCAGAGAGCATATTTACCTTTTGCCATTTAAGATGACCCATGCTATCGACAGGCTCTGCATGCTTTGCATCCTGCTTTGCATCAGCTGAAACTATTTCAGATTAGTCACTTTTGAGAATCATTAAGTCAGGAGATCTGTCTTGATCGCAGAGCCTTTGAGGGCATTGAAAATGTCAATCCCTGTTCAGAGCACGCTCCTGATGCTTGGTGACTTTCTGCCAGGTTACATGTTTGACAGCTGTTCTGGGGTGTGTTTTCCCAGCCACTGGTCTGACAACCAGCATAAAGCCAATTACAGTCACAGGCAATTAATGTTGCCCTCCTCAGGTTCTCATGGAAATGATAGCATAATGCAGAGGATCAGCGTGAAATCGGTGACCTTTGGAAATATAAGCTTGAGACAGGACCTGAGCTTATGTCTACATTAACTGCGTCCAACTGAGCTCTTAAGGGATGGCAAGGGAAATGGAAAATTACGTTAACATTTCTTTTTCCTCTAATTTCTGAACAGAATAGCTTGTAGCTGACCTGAAAATACCAACTTTTCCCCCACACTCTCCCTACATCACAGTTAGTATTTGCTAGTAATAGGTGTAATTTTATACAGATTTTATATATAGCTATTTGTACACAGGCCGGAAGCTATCAGCCTCCTTCTGTTCTGAGCTGAGCACAAAGAAGCCTACAAGGCCATCTCCTCCAGGATGGTAAACCAACATAAAGCCACTGAAATGAGAAGATACCTGTTTATCTGCATCCTTTCAGCACCTTCCCCAACACATATCAGTCTAAGAGGAGGAGAGAGACCCTTTCAAGGGTGACATGGCCAATTAACATGTATACAGCCATCTCTGGGGTGCTTTTTGTTAGCAGGTGCTCTGGAGAGGGATTGCAGACAAGCAATGAGAAATTTCAGGTTGATTATGGGTGACACAGCTTCATTTTTTGGGGGGTTGTTGTTTTTATTTTCTTTTCATCTTGGTTGCACTGCTGAATTCAACAGTGTTGTTCTAGCAGGAGTTGCACTACAGGCATTTCTTTCCATGGTGACTACAAGACTTCACAGTTTGCCTTTTTTGCTGTTGTAGAAGTGTGTAAATGGCCCATTTCTGGGAGCTATGGCCTGTCAGTGGAGGGAGCTGCACCTACATCCAGAGGTACTTTTCACAACGTAGCAAAAAAACTGTTCAGCCACGAAAGAGCAGCTTGAGCAAATGTTTCGGAAATCAGGGAATTCATAGTAGAGAAATTGTGTGAGAGCAACATCTAGAGTCCAAATGTTACAACTGCTTTACTCCTGAATCAAATAAGTTACTGATCTGTTTTTAGAAAAGCAGGACGTTGCCATGAAATATATTTTATTTTTTAGACCAGAATGTTTTCAACATAACCGGTCTAAAATCATGTTCTCTGGATAAAGCAGTCTGGAGCCTGGTCTGTCTAGCTGTTCTGGGTTGGTTTGTTCTTTACACAATATCTCATGAGAAAATACGCAAACTCAGAAAACAGAATTCTCAATGTATTTTTTTAAATCTCGTGCTTTCAGTGAAGTCCCGTAATTCTTAAGATTTTTTTTTTTATTATTAAAGTTTTGGTTTAGTATTTGTCATTGGAAATTTTGGGCTGATAAGTCTGTTCCTAAATTAACCTCTGGGTTATCAGGATATTGAGTTTCAGTGTAAGATTTGCAGATTAGATCGTCCTGAATAGTTATCCTTTATGTTACTGTCTTCTCAGTGATAGTTTAAGAAAGGACAGTCAGTATGTTGTAACGGAGGAACCAAGCACTGAAAGTATCCATTCTTCTTTTGAAAGAACAGCATTCTCCATGCTAGATAACACTGAATTTAAAAATGCTTGTTGTGTTCTTCCATGTCCAGCACACAAACTGCGAATAACTATTCGTTTTAGAAAACAGGATGGAAACCATCAGATGCTGACACCATTAGCTATACTTCTTACACAGATCTCTGTGTGTGTGAGAGAAAGAGAAAGAGAGAGAAAGTGGCAGGGAAAGGAGCAGAAAGAAAATGAGCTGGTCAAAATAACCCCTTCTGCTACGTAGAATACTCTGAGAGCTGTGAGTCTCCAGCTTGATCAGATGTTTCCATGTTTTTACCACGTGACGTCCTTTTAAACTATTAGCTCTGTCCTTAAGTCTTCTTACCTTTCTGTTTTTATTTCTCTGTGTCTTTATCCCAACAGACTGTGAATGTGAATTGCGGGGAGGAAGTTTGGAGTGATAAATGAAAGTCCTTATGTGAGTAAAGGGCCCATACTCTAAGAAAGGGCTGTACAAGTGCCCTGCAACACAGAGACGAGCTGCATAATTACACATATCACAGAAGACTATCTGTGCAAAGATCTCTATACATCCCAGAAAGGAAAACTTCCAGCACACACTACACAGAGATGAGGAGAAAACCCAACACAACACGCTTCAACAAATGCAGGGCGGGATAAAACATTTACTCTTAAGACCAAGCTCATCCAAATTTGGCTGAAAAGTTTGTATTCATATAAATCAAGGAGGGGAGGGGAGGAGAAGGGAAGGGGAGTTTATTTCTGTGTGCCTGTAATATGTTGGTCAGTGAGGCTGCTGAGACTTGGAGCATGGATATGCCTGCTGGTATGATACTGGTGGCTGCTTGGTGTCCTTGGGCCACAGATGTTTGGTCCTAGTGTTGATGTCCAATATGTCCAGCTATTGAGGCAGATGGCGAGCAGCAAAATATTTCTGAACTTTTGGAAATATACCACCCTGGAGCCCAACAAGGGAGATAGCTAAAATTGGAAAATAATGTAATAGAATATTTTATATTCCACAAAAGGCGTTAAGGCTGGGCCGACTGCCATTTCTGGAAGGGCAGTTTGGCTGACTTCCTTGTATTATGTTCAGCTCTATAATGACCATCCATTTGTACCCCTTTCTTTTAGAGTGAAATAGAGATTTGTACTTCATTTCACACACGCGCGTGCACACACAGGACAACAGCATGTGATATTGAAGCTAAATATTTGTGGACTCATGAAAAAGAAGGCAGACTTTAGCTTAGTCTTTCTGCAGCAAATTACAGATATCTTTATTTTCACTGTGTGCGACTTACGGAAAATGTCTCACCTCTTTGAAGACGTGCCCATACATCCATGTGTCTGTCTATTTTCTCTACAACAGGAGAGGCGAGAAAGAGAGATTAATATCAGTAAGAGCCTTGATTCAGCAAAAGACATTTATTAAAACTCAAGCAGCCAGGTGGATATCAGCAGACAGTTCACTTGCTGATATTTCACTTGGTATCTGTAGTATATTAGTAGATTTGATGTGAAGCACGTGCCTGAGAGTTCTTCAGGGAAAAAAAATGCATTTTAGTGCATTTATTTATTCTGTAAGTGATGGCTTTTTGGAAGGATTCAGCTTTTCTTTGTTTTTTTTCTCTCTCTCACATTTTTTTTCCTTTTTTTCCTGAAGGATGTAATTACAGTGCTACTGGGAGAAACTAAATTGCTTGGGGGCTTTCCCATAGCAACAACTTATCAATTTTCAGTGTTTAAAAACTCGCTTTGGGGAAAATTTTCTCCTGAAAGAGGAGGCCGAGTCTTCTTCTTTTGAACAAATGATGTCGAACAAATAGCTGTTTGTATGATTTCTGCTTGTTTCGGATTCATGAAATTCTGTAGTTGGGCAGGGTGGAAAGGGAGCTCCAAGCCAACAGTTATGATACTCGGTGGTATCTCAGATATAGTAGTATCTCACATACAGACTTAGTGGGCTCGGTGGGCTTGGCAGGGTGATTGCTGAGCTCTTTCCAGGGATGCTGCTAACGGGAGGTTAAGGATAAATAGCACCAGTGAAATGACTAACGGTGACTTCAGTGCAAAATATACTTACCAGTTCTGCTTCCAAGAAAAAACATGGATTAAAGCATTCCAGACAATTTCTTGGGTTTGTATTATCTGAATTCACTTTGCACGTATTTTTAATATGGGATTTGGGGTGAATTTTACAACACAATTTAATTCATCTTGACATCGCAAAATTTCTGCAGTACAGTGAATGGTAACTCAATGTTGTTTGCAACAGAAAGATTTAAAATGGGGAAACAGGAAAATATTTAATTTTATTGGAGTAGTTCAAGATGTGGAAAGACTATAAAACACTCTGCTCTGAACAGATGTTTAAATATTTTCTCTCTAGAGTGTCGATTTGTTTATACTCTCTGCAGAATATACTGACATCTCTGAGATTGAGAACCATTGCTTGAGGGTGTAACGTGGGCTACACAACTGTTCTCAGACTGGTGGTTTCTGAAGCAATAGACTGTAACAGAGGGAAGCACCATTTATGGGGTTAATGGCTAAATGAACTGGAAATCTTTGCAGTAACTAGAGGTAGGTGCCAAGTATTTTTTTCCTATCAGTATTGCCACCATGGCTGTAGTAACATCTTATGTGTATTACTGAATTTCTCCTCCCAAGAATGCACTGCAGTATGGAAATAGCATCATCTCTTTTTTAAAAAAATGGAGAATTAGGTGTGGCCTATCTATTTCATGCCATGAAAGATTATTCTTGAAATACCCAGGTAGGTTCAGCAGAGTTATCACCAGAGTGCCTTCAGGGACAATGCTATGGATTCAAAAGCCTAGCACAGGTCTCAGAGACTATACAGCCACATTAGGACCATGCTAGGTCCTTGGTAATTAGCCTTATCTCTGTGGAGGGCTATTCAGAGTGAGCACTTTGGCTAACAGTTTTGGGATTAGCCTGGGAATCCCTTTTGGTGGGTTACACAGCTGCCAAGAGAGAATGAGGCCATTGTCACACGGTGTGTCCCACCGAGACACGATGTACTTCTAAGCAGAAATATCGCTTTGAAATACACACTGAAATATCTTTTGGGAAGTTACATAAAGGCAGATTGCATGTCAGGCAGGGAGTCTTTGGCAACTGGACCTATGAGTCCATGTCCCCTTACCTAGAGCAATGCTTAACAGCTTTGCTGAAGAACCGGTGCTTGCTGAAGGCAAGTACTTGGGACTTTTTCAGCTGGGCTTTCAGTGATGTTTCTCAAGTTTTACTGACTTTCTTTTTTAAAAAAAGAAACTATAGTAAGTGTAATCATATGAACTAAACATGTCAGTATACACATGAACTACTTTTAACCAGACCAATGCTTTCTTACCATGTTCTGAACATGAAAATTTTGTCTGGGGCTCCCTGGTATACACATAACTTGACTTCCCTGCTATTCATATCTGTGAAGGTATCTCAGACACAAAAGGTGCTGTTTAAATAAAAGATATCATAAAACTTCCACTTTAAGTACAAGGTACCGGCAAGCCAAATTGATTTCCACTTTAATTGCAATGACTATTAGCTATTCATGCTAGTGCTACTTATTGTAATGGACGTAACGCTTTGCATTAAAGGGTGTTCTCATTTCAGTACGGAGGGATTTACATGTGTATGGGAACTTTCAATAACAGTTAATAAGCAATTGCAGAAATCTCTCTGCACAGGGATTATACTCTGAGCTTCCACCATCTGTTCTGTCCTCTAATGATGAATCCAGCCTCATAATATTCATGATACACTTCTTTAAAAGTGAGGTAAGGGTCACTTAAATGTGAGTCCATTGCCCTTTTGTTTTGTAAGGAAACTTGCCACTGTCTTATTTACTGAGAGAAAGATAACCTGAACGACACTGAAAGCTGTTATTTTTGCTTGGTGCTTTGATCCCAGAAGGTCTGAGAACTGATGCCCAGGCTTGCCCACATTTCCAAATTTAGGCCTCGTGTCCTTCAAAAATAGGATATGAATATTCAGTGCTGTGTGTTTGAGTGTTATGAGCAGGGCTGCGATAATGATGTGTGTTTTATTCTGATCCTGTCAGCCTCGTTTCCTTGTGGAATTATAGAAACTTCTCGGTTTTGTTGTGATTCTGATGGTAGTATAAATTTAATGGTGAATATGAGATGGGAAGAAGTGGAAGATTTGTTCAGCTTCTGATACCTCGTAGCTGATATTACCACCTGATGCCATACAAGAAGCAAGGAACTAAGTGGCATCATTAAAGTGCTTGCAACTCTAACATATAGTGACAGAAATGCTGAAAAATGTATGCGTGCAACAGAGAACTCATTTAATTCTTGCCTCTCACCCTGCTTTTCATCAAGGATGGCAAAATTGTCAGGAAGGAACAATAGTGAAAAACAGAGCTGAACCAGGCACAGATGTTTGTACTGCTTTCCCAGAGCTGTGGCTGCCTTTACTTCTCCATACTGAGACAGCGCTGTACTGATGTGTGATTGCTCAGAGCCGGAAGTGTATTTTTAATGTGCTCATACCTGTCTGGAAGCTGTTATCCATCATCCTGACAGAGATGTAGTGCTCTACCAAAGCTGCAGTGAGCACCTTTCAAAGCACATCAGTTCTGTCCTACATATTGATGTGGCATTCACAGTAAGTCTAATGATGTTCTTCTCTTCCTGTACTCAGTTTAAGTAATTCGGAGATGAGAAATAGAGGGAAGATGGCTCTGTGTTGCTTCAAACTCCCCATTTGCTTGACGCACCATGTGTCCCCACTGACCCTTGCCAAAAGTGAGAGCAGATCTGTAGGGAGTATCTCTGGGGCACAGTTTCAGGCTGGAGCACGCACCTTACCGATTCAGGACCTGTTGGTTGCCTTTCTGCACTTGCATCACACATTCTAGCAGACAACACACTTATGAAGTAACCCTGGGGGTAAAAGAGGTAGATGAGGTATTGCACGGCAAGAAGGTGTTATTTCTCCATTTGAATCCTCCCTTCTTTCCCTTATCTGTTCATCTTCAGAACCCAGATGAAGCAAAATCATGCGGCCCAATCCCCTGTGGTCACCTACTCATGCCAATGCAGCTGCGGACTCGGAAGTAAAAGAGAGCGAGCAGAATAGGAGCTCTGCACCCAAGTACCTTCCATTGCTCCCCTTAATTCCTCCCACACCATCCGCTGGCTACGGAGAGCACCCTGCCTCTTTGCCTAGCTTGAAAACTGAACGTTCAAGCTAAGAATTTTCTGAGAATGCTAAGGGATTTAGATGCACTCTTTGCATTAATGTTCATGGATGATACGTCTGAATTACCTACTGTGCTTTGGAAAGTCTCGGCCTCTGGTTTTATTTATTATTTATTGAACGTTCCCCGAGTAAACTGAACTTATTAGCACAAAAATGATACAGCAGGAAGAATGATCTTAAAAGATGCCAGATTGTTCTTGCAGTTATACTGCATCACTCTTTCTTTTTTATTACTGTTTGTATTACTGTAGCACCTTGAGACTCACAGCAGAGATGAAGATCTCTCCATTTCAGCTTTTGTTTGAACACACACTGGGAGCAAATCCCCATACTAAGAGCTCCTGATTTCAGTGGATAAAGCAAAACTCTGAAAGAGGAAACAGATTTGGAGAGAAAAAGTGTGTTTACCCAAGTCATACAACAGATCATCCGCAGGAGCAGACCTAAAACTAAAGTATCTTGAACTCCTTGTCCATTTAGACCCTACTGCTCCTCTTCTTCCTCAGAGCGGTGTGGCACTGAGCTAATTACTACTCTGCAATACTTAGGTAACGGGTTACACCAGTCTTAGTAAAGTTATTCTCCTTTTTGTCTCCTCAGCAGACTCATTTTCTGCTATCAGTTTCATTTTGACTGGCCAAACATTACAAGGGAAGAAATACGTATTTGTTCACAGCACAAAATTCCAGTGTCACTGGATTTCCTTAACTGGACCTGAGGAAACACAGTGCAGCCCGATGCTTTTAGAAATCGTAAATCTTTGGCAACCTCTCCAAGGAATCAAAGAATGAAAGCTCAAAATACAGCAGAGCTTACATGAAAATTACAAGCAATTTATATTCAGTTAGCTATATAATTGCTGCAGTGTCACTTCTAATGCTGATGCTGAGAGCCTGGGTGCCATCTCTTCCTACAGTGTCCCTGTACAAACAATATTGTTCTCAATCAGGCACCGAAACTCTTGGGTGAAGTACTATTAACTGAGGCAGGAGGAATTGTTGCCTGTGTTCTCTTATGGGGGCAGTCAAGAAAGAAAAATAGTCATTCCTGAGGCTCTTGCCTACTGGTTCATACCAAGAGAGCCTTAACCTCTTTACGGCTGTGTGGATATATGCTGTATGTCAAGGTTTACTGCACCTGTGGTGCTCTGTGCAGAATATGTGCCTTGCCACGCTGTTGGCCTCTTTTTTTGCAAACGGAGCCCTGCTGAGGATGGGGAATCTGATCTTGTCTCGCCTTGTCTCGCCTCACGTCTTGCAAGGCTGCCGGACATGGACTTAATTCCCTCCCCACGTAGCTGAGCGACATGGCTATTCATCACAAATGAGGTCGTGGGCTGGGCATGTCTACAAGTGCAACTTGTATGAGGAGCGAAGCCAAAAAACAGGCTCCATGCATCGATGTGTGCAGAAACTTTATTTCTCCTTTGCTTGTATTTATTCCTTCTTCTGCATTTAGCAGTGTAAATTTACTTGTATTCACAGAGTGACCTGCTGAGGTGGGATAATTATTTAATTGCTGCGGTGTCAGCTGAGTGATGTTACAACAGTGGCCAGGAGCCTTAAGACACTCTCACATAAAGATGAATGTTCTCTTCTGCACAACACCCTAGTATAAACTGCACACGGGCAAGATGCGGGCTTTTGCCCACTTTCTGAGTAATGCATCCCATGGAAAAGTATACGGAAAAGGAAGGTCTAATCTCTCTCTAGGTTCAGATATAGCAATAGCCTCCCCAAAGTCCCAAAGAGACGGAATTTTATATGAGTTATGTCTAAGCCTTTCTCATGGTCACACTGGAAATCTGTGCTTGGGAAGGAGATACGTGTTGCCTTCAAGGTCCAGCACAGTAGCCTCTAATCCATCCTTTCACTAGAGGGATGAATCATGATTCCAAGGGACATGCCCGAAGACCTCTTCCCATCAGCCATCTAGGGCTAAGCTGTGTTTTCTGGGCTTTGTTGTGCTTTCTGCTGTTCCCAGTTTCTATACTACTGTATTTTGCATTGTACTTCTGTATTTTGCATTACCTTACCTTCAGTTTTTCCTTGGATGGTTGAACATATGTTTCTTTTTCATGTCTTGGCCACAGATGGCTTTTTTTTTTTTTTTTTTTTTTTTTTGTTTGTTTGTATCCTCATACCAGATTTGGTGCCTAAAGCCATTTTGTGCCATATGTACTTCTCCACACATCCTACTATTTGAATGCACAGTGGTAAGATGACGCTGCGCACTCTTGCTTTCATTTGCTGTGGGCCGTGTTGCATCTCTAAAGGAATTAAATGGTTGAGATGCTGATGCAGTTCTGCTTCATGTTAGCTAGCTAGGTAGAAGAGCTGGCAGAGAAGGTAGTGGTAGCTGGAGGAAAAGAGGCTTCAAGAGGAAATGCCCTAGGCTCTTTCACCCCTCATCTGTGAGGAGCATAACCATGCTCACCCATCTCCAAAGCCTCTTCTGTTTTTAGTAGAGGGCTGGGTGCATATGAACTGACCCAAGAGCATAGGGTGCTATTCCTTTGCCTGAGGATAATGGGAAATCTCAGTGCCACATACTGTCCTGATTTGTGTGTGCATGTGTGTTTGCTCTTTCTGCCCTTTAAATGGAACTAAAAGGTGTCAGCGCTTCATCCAAATGTCACATCAAGTCTGATAGCAGGAGACACGTTTCAGTGGTGAAGGAGCCAAAATAAATGGAGTGCCTGGGAGAATAGCCCGGGATTCAGGTGGGAGTGGGAAGAGGCTTACTGCTGGGATGACTGGCCCACAGTATAAATAATGAAAGCAGTGCTCTTCCTTCAGCCTTGCACTAGATACTTCATCCCATCAATTGTTTCTATTGTTGTTCTTTTTATATCTTGTTTTACCCTGTATTGTTTTTCCCCCTTCTTTATAAAGTCCTGCAAGAGAAAAAGCAGTCGCATTGTGATAAGGGCAAGCAACATGTGACAGTTCCACTCCAACAGTGATCTCCCCAAAATAAATTAGAAAAAAACCCTCCCTTCTGTCACACAGCAACTTCCAAACTATTACTAACAGCAGACAAAGTCCATAAATCATTTTTAAATTGCCTAGCAGGCCACAGTTGGACTTTTATCTACAGAATAAAGTAGGGCAAACATATAAGGTCAATAAAGTTTAAGGATGTACTATTTATCAATGGTAATTAAAACTCAAGTACTCTAGGCTAGGCACGCTGTTACAAGAGTGGACTCCAGGCTGATGTAAATGGCACAGTTATTTTGGCCACTATGGGGCAAATCTCACCAGCATTAGCTGAAGATTTGCTCCTTACACGTCTTATTTTGCTACTAAAGTGCCAGGTTTTCTTTTCTTACATTAAATAATCCCATATTGATTTCAGTGGGACTATTGGAGTAGCAAGGTACCACTCAGCCTGAGCAGGGACAGTAATATTCGGCCTTTGGTGTACAACAGTTATAAAACTGTTTGTCTGAAGCCTAGAAAAACTGATTTTTTTTAAAAAAATACCCTTTTCAAAGAATATAAAGCAAGTCATTCATGTCATTTGTCTTTGTCTTATTTAAATGGCAGTGATAATGGATGGAAATAGTCCTAATCAGGGAATTAGTTGGTACAATTGGATTTCTTGGGTATTCATACTAATGAAGGAGTTAGGATAGTGGAGTGATCCATGTCCCTTCCCTGGACACATAGCGTGATAATGCCAGATTTCTGAAATCACACTATTCTGTCAGTTCTCTTCTTATCAAGTAGTGAATAGGCGAGTGAAAAGTTATTCAAGGATGGTGTTATGTACTCTTCATGAATTATGCATCTTAAACAAACTTACATGATCTGAAGCACTCAAGTGGAAGCCTTTTAGCTAGAAGCAGGCCACTGGAGAGCTTAGCTACAGATCTCCAATGATGGTTTAAAATAGCTTGCTGTAGTATGCCTGCTCTCTCTCATTCTTTGACTCGGTGGCCCATGCTTCACTTCATTTGCTTGCCATGGCTGCAATGGAGCTTCTGCAATCCCTGTAGGAAAGGCCCATCTTACAGCATCTTTACTAGTTGAAAAGGCTCTGCTTCTTTCTGCTGGGGGCTTTGCCTTTTGATGGGTTTGTGGAGAGGTGCTGCCTTGGTTTACAAGAGGGAGAAGGAGAAAGAGAAGTTTTTTGCCAAGGTCACTGTTTTTCCTTTTCATGAAAACATAATGAATGTTGTTTTAATATTTGCTTTTAGTGAAAGGGGATCATGCTGTGTCTTCATTGTAGCTACTGGCTGGCTGAAGAACTGCATTAGTTGCTGTGTCACCTAATCAGCCTGTGACAATATTACCTTGCACTAATTAATACTCCAGGCTGCATCTGGAGTACTGTGTCCAGTGCTGGGCCCCCCAGTACAAGACAGACATAGAGCTACTGGAGCGAGTCCAGCAAAGGGCTGCTCAGATCATTAAAGGACTGGAGCATCTCTCTTACGAGGAAAGACTCTGAGAGCTGGGCCTGTTCAGCTTGGAGAAGAAAAGACTGAGAGGGGATCTTATCAATGCGTAAAAGTATCTGAAGAGAGGGTGTAGAGAGGATGGAGCCAGACCTTCTTCAGTGGTGCCCAGTGACAAGATGAGAAGCAATGGGCACAAACTAAAACACCAGATCTGAACAGAGGGAAATTTTTCTTCGCTATAATGGAATAGGTTACCCAGAGTGATTGTGGTGGCTCTGTCCTTGGAGATATTCAGGAGTCACCTGGACACAACCCTGGGCAACATGCTGTAGGTAAACCTGCTTGGGCGGGGGGGGGGGGGGGGTGGACTAGATGATCTCCAGAGGTCCCTTCCAACCTCAGCCATTCTGTGATTCTGTGACTCTGCCCTCAGAAGGAGCACAAAAATGGGTTGTGTTTCTTTCTCATAGGTGTTGGTGTTAAACACCAGGGAGCTGTAAAGCAACTTGTAGCCTGACCAGTCCCATGTGACCAACTCACCCCACTCCTGACCAATCATCTTTGGCCATTTTCTACTATTTAAAGGCTTCAGAGAAAGATGGTCCCCTCCTTTGACCTTCAGATGCCTAGTCTAGCATGATGTCTGCAGGGTCCAAGCAGGGTCTTCCCAGACGGTGGAGCAGGAGAGACGCTTGAGAGCATCACATTCCAAAGTGAAAGGTCAGTCTTTACTCCAATTTAATAGTGCTCTTGTTGAAATCGTTTGACTTCTGTGTGACTTTTCGTTATGGGCAACGAGCCGTCATGCAAGCAGTTTACTTTTGTAAGCAGCCCTGTGAGGGCCATGAGTGAGTAAAGACTGAAGGCTCGAGACGAGAGGTTTTATACAAACAGTTTTGCATATATGTGGGAATGGACGTATTTTAAATAATTCTGCTCTTGCAGTGATGCGTTTGGGGAGCTGGTGTTAGTAGGCCAAATGCTTTAGCAAGCTTTCTAAGAGGCATGGTTTTCGTCTCGTTGAGCATTTTGTGACTAAAATTCTCATGGGATATTTTGAAACTAGCATGTAGCTTAAAATATTTTTCCAGTTAGCACTAATACTTTTTTTTATAAAAACACTGTGAAAAATAATGTATTTTCTCTCATGGATTGTATCAGGATGGGATACAATCAGGCCTTTCCACATGTCATGTTATGTCAAAGATATACAGATTGGGAAGTCTGCCAAAGCAGAAGAAAGAAAATCTTAGAAGTTTTAGTGTGTCTTCAAAGGATATAAGTGATTAAAATGGCTGCTGCTGTTAGATTTTTAAGTTATTTGTGAAGAAAAGCCACAGGCAATAGCAAATGGATTCTGTATATTGAAAAGCTATTACACAGTTTCATGATTGTAGCAAGAGAAAGCCAACCTGTGCCAAACCCCATGTTCAGCAGACCTTACACATCAGTCTGCACTTGTACCGTACTTCTTTGTTGGAGCTGGATAACAAGGTTTTGTCTTCTGACAGTTAATGTTTCCTTATCGAACTGTGGTCTGTCTGCAAATGTTCGCTAGTTGCTTCTTGTCTGCTATGTCTCTCCTAGGCTAAGAAATTTTCTCCAGGTTGGAGGGAGCAGATGATTGAGCTGTTTGTGTAGTGGTGAGACTGTCTTTTAAGTGACTGTGTGCAAGAACTGGAAGGAAGAGATTTAAGCTATTTTCCAGTATCCACTTACCCACTTCTGCTTTCTGGAGAAGTAAAAAACTGCCTGGTTGAAGTTTGCAAGTACCTTTCTGAAGTTCAGCATACATCAGAACTCTTTATGCCTACTCTGGTAGGGACTTAATCTAGTAGAGTGCCCTATGCTGTGACTTCAGAGTGGTTATTCGATGCTTGTTAACTTCTATACAGAAGACTGAAATCCGGGTAACCTGGAAAAGATTCTGGTTTTGTGGATGAGTTTCTAACCTGGCTACTGTATCCTATATCTGAGTGCTTGGGTCAACAGTGAAGTATCATTGAGGTGGAGCGTAGTATCTCAAGTAAGATTTTCCTGATCTATGAAATAGGTGTTTAGGTGACTAGTTGCAAAGGATGTTGCTAAACAGGGCATTTTAAGGCTCTGATGTGGGAAAAGAAGGTTTTAGAAAACAGAAATCACTTACTACAATGCAAAGTTGCTGGATAAGGTTAGTACTCTTTTCCCTTATCTTCAGGATGATACAGTAGTCATATGATAGGCTGCACTTTAAAAAATGACATTTCATGTGACAATCACAACTCATTCCCTGAATATGCACAGGTTACTAGACCTATTTTATCTCTAGAGTTTGTGTATTCAGAAAACATATTTTCACTTCATGTAAAGATTTTTTGGAGTCAAACTCCTCATGGGTGCAACACCTTCGAATGCAATTTGGACTGCCACATTTATAATATAGTTAGCTTTTTTTATTATTCTAGTTTTGACTGGAGAACATAATGAATTTTCTGAAATGTTTGTAATGAGTGTGAAGAATGGCTGAGAAATGGCAGCTTTTCACTAGTTTAATAGTATATCCAGCCTTTTTGCAAATGCAGTTCTAGAAATATAGCTTAATATAAATCTTCAACTCCTTGATTCTGCAACAAGAGCAGAAGTGGATGCCAAGGAGAGAATACAGGTTACTAGAATTTAGATGCACCATGTTCCTCCGCGTTATTTCTAAAACGAATCTGAGACAATCAAGCAAGCCAAGCAAGCATTTACTTGCCAATATGTAGTCAAGAGAAGAGCTAGGTTTATTGAGTGCAAATGTTAAAAAAAAAAAAAAAAAAAAAAAAAAAAAAATCTAAAGAACAAAGGAGCTCAGTTTGACCCTGTGAGATCCCCCTTTAATCACTACTTTGATCAGAGTTTTCCCCACGGAGCTCTCTCGACGTTTGAAAACATCTTCCTTGGCACGCAAGCGGGCTCCTTGAGGACTAACGCAGTGATCTGCCAGACCCCCAGCGCAGGAGAGAGTACTCTTTGAGACTGTCACGGCACGAGCGCTGCCCTCCTCTGATCCCTCCTATTGCCCTTTCCAGTTCTATAACTTTCTAGAGTTTCTCATCTTTGGATAAGGACATTAAATCTATAAAATCAGTTGAAACCAAAACTCTTGGTTAAGGTGTCTGTAATTAAATGTCCAGAGGACATTTTAAAAATGTACTTTTAAAATCTGATTTGTCTAGCTGTAGGTGCAGTAAAAATACAAATTAGGAATTGGGAAAGAGATTATTGCAATTATTTAAGAATGACAGTATATTGATAAGTGCTTGTCTTCTTTATTGGGACCAATATGCTAGCCATATTAATGCATAGCATGCTTATTTTGGTGAAGGAGGAGAAGAAACAGCAGCCTCTGTCACCTCTCATGTAAATTGGCTTTAATTTACTTCATGGTCTTCCCCACTGTTTAGGCTTGATCTAAAATGACATTTTGCCTTTTAGCTGAGTGTGTCAAGTGTGTTCTTGTTTTGTCACATTCTTTTTCTTAAGCCAGTCAAGATGACATTAGGAAGCCAAACTAGAGCTAACTCATTACTGTAAATAAAGGGAAATTATAATTCTTGTAATGAAATTAAGTCCCAGCCCCTAGTTACTGGGCTAATCCTGTGGAAGAGAGTGGGTCTCTTACTTTCAATAAATCTAAGGGAGACAGGAGGAAGCCTGCAAGCTGTTTTGTGTTTATGAATTGCTGATGAGAGAAAGGATCGAAAGTTTTCAAAGACTTGTAAAGACAATATTTTTGGAGTGTTTAATTGGAGACTTTCGGATAAAATTCTAATCTAAAATATAAATAGTTTGGTACAGGAAATTAAATTTGTTTCCTTAAGACAAAAAATATGGTCATTAATTGTCACAAAAGGGTTCAAGTAGCTTCTGAAGCATGTGATCTAACTGATCTAACTTTTAGAGGAACAACAAATCCACTTTAGACAGATATCTGCTTTTAATATGGATTAATTTCTTACTATTGCAATCTAAATATCAACAGTTATATACCAGTTAAACCAGTATAAATTCAGAATTTATCGAATAAGTCATTCTAAGATTTCAAGATTTGGCTAGACAAAGGCACAGCTGACCTGATCCAGTGTTTGTGGTAGTCCTGCTTGTAGCAGGAGGTTGTTCTAGATGACCTCCATAAACTCCTGCCACCCAACACTTCTATGTTGAACATCAATGTAACTGAGCACATTGTGCTAGCTGCCCTGACCAGCTCACTCTTAGGGCCAATTTTTTGTAACAGGTACTCTGAAATATTCGAATAGAAGTACTATTATATTTTTGAAGCTTCCAGATAATATTGTAAGAATGTAGATATGGAAAACAGATGATTACGTAGGCAAAGTGACACTCTAGCATGTGATGATAGAAGACAGGGCTTTTAAAACTCTGTTTTAAACTTTGCTTTAATTTTAAGCAAACTGAAACTGTCAGAATAAATCTGTTTCATCAAGTATAGGGATAATATTAAGGCCTTTGCTTTGTTCAGCATATATAAACGAAACTCGAAAAATATATTGATAAGTTTAAAATGCTCTGGGGATCACCTAAAGTCCATTTAAATCAACGGAGAAACTCACAGAATCTCCTTTTTTAAAAGGTTTGGATTTACAAGAACCCTTAGGGAGGGATTTTCAGTAGCACTTGTGCTCTTGAATTACATGGGTGCTTTGTAAATCTCACCCTTTATCTCCAGTAAAGTCTCACAAATGAAGTCTGCTGGATTTGATTTACTCAGACTAGCAAGTTTTTACATGGCTTTTCTAGGCAGGTATTTTCTGGGAAAGGGGTTGAGCCTTCTCCTGCCTTTTGTATTGTCTCCTGAAAGATGATGACCTTTAGCTACTGCTTCTTGGCCAGGCTGTCTTCAAATCAGCCGCCTCAAAGACAACATTTATGACTCTTTGGAGTAAAACTTACTTATCTGTACTAATCAGTAAAAAACCCAAAACATTTGAGGTAGAAATCTGGTTCTCATTCCCACCAACAGCAAGACTTCCTTGAGCAGCCTGAAATTCCTCTGTGCAGAGACCCTACACTACCCTCTTTTAAATCCCCCTCCTTAAACTCACCAGCGCCATAGGGCTTCCTACTTAGTTGTGAAATTATTTGGGTTACAAAATGAACAAAGTCATTATGATTTCACTAAAATATGTTATTTGATCTTGAGGAAAATAACTAGGCTTACTTTTAGGTCTTTTTAATGCCCTCTGTAAAATCTTTTGAATTTAAGTGTCAGATATTAGTTAGAAACAAAAAGGATAGGCAAATATTTTGTATCAAAATGTTGGATAGCATTAATCTGCTAACACTGTTAACAAATATTTGTCACCTCATGCTACAACTTTTTGTTCCACTGCCTTTGCAGCTGCCTTCAGCAGCTGGCTGCAAGGATCATTCTGGGATCAGTGCTTGCAAGTGAGCACAGCATGGGGCTTGGAAAGTGAGCAGAGCAAACCGAGACACTTTCTACTTTGTGACCTTTAAGAAATGAGCCATCTAAAATAGTACATGAAATAACTAATCAAGAGACCAAAGGGCAGCTCTTGGTTTAAAAACATAGATAGCTTCCTTTACTCCGCTGAAAATTGCCCCTATGGGCATCCCCAGAAGACCAAGTTTGTTTTGAACCGTGTTTTTGCTAATCTTCCCCTAGCAATACTGCTAAATGCTGGCTGACCTGTCTGCAATAGGACACTTGATTTTACAAGCTGAGGATATGTGGTTTTTAGGTTAAGGAGAAATCCTTACTTATAATAGTCTTCCCAACAGACTTCATTTATTCCTGTCAGGGCATATAGCACCCATTTTTAGATGCATTGAACTGATTGTCTTTTTTTAATTGCATCAGTAATATTTTATATGTTCTGAAGTGGTATTAAAATTTAAATTATTTCAGCAAGCTAATAATTTATTTTCTACCTGGCAGACAGACAGTCCCTCATGCATAAGAGTAGACCAAGAAGAGTGAGGGACAGTGTATTAAACATACTTTAAGACTGAAGCACCTTTTACAGTCCTGGAGGGTGAAGAACAGACACTTTGATACAGCCATTGCGGTTTATCGATCCTATTAACATTATCTTGTGGTAAAATCAATGCTGAGGTTTCAGTCTTGCAGGAGACATGTAAATGAGGAGATAAAAAAATATGCCAAGGTAAATGGTTTCCTGATGGAAAATGAGATATGAAAAGAAAACAATGGGAACAAGGTGTGTGTTAAGCAAAGACAGCACTTAAAGGCAGAGGACTGAGCGCAGAGCCTTGCCATAACTCATCTCCACAGGGTTTAATGCAGAAAGTGGTCCATAAAAATCTCTTTACTAACTGGGACATAACCCTGCGAAGTACCAAGTACTGAGAGCCGCTGGTATTGGAAGGATCCTGGACTTACGTGGCACCTTCTCATCTCAGCTTGACCTACAGAGTCCTTATGTGCCTCCAGAAGGGTGGTGGATGCAGACATGGCAGCCTCAGTCCCTCGTCGGAGTGCTCTCAGCAAGTCTCATATGCATTACTGCAGGATCCGTAGGGGCTGCAAATACAGCAGCAGCCCTGTCCTCCCTTGGGCAGCAGCCGTAGTCCCAAATTCCTGGTGCAGGAGGCACAAAGAGGCCATAGGAGGATTTTTGGAGTAGATCCCATCCCTGTTTAGCTCAATTTGATTTTTTTTTAATTCCCCACAACCACCACCTCCAGACTGGCAAGTTACATTGCATCTGGTCAACTTCAACTTGTCCTCTGTCCTTCTTCACCTTAGGGCTATCTTGTCTTTATTAAGTCAAAGCTAAATACAAATGACTGTCACATGTCTGTAGCTTTTTAATCAGTTCGCTTGTCCATGGATTTTCTTTTTCCACTTCAGTTCCTCTATACCTTTATCTAGAGAACAAGGATGTCACCCTAAGCCCTTCTCCTGCACCTGCAGCCCTGCATTTAGGATGGTCTAGTTCAGATTTGATGGGTGAAAAAGGGAACTGCACAGCCAGCTATCTCCATTTGGATGTGCATCCTGCAAGTAGAATATGTGCTGCTGACCTGCCTGTGCTGTAGCCTTGGTGAGGCTCCATACAGTTAATGCTGCAGCCTTAGGAAAACCCAGTGATGATCAGCAGACACTATGGCACAAGCAGAAAAACCTTAGGAGCAACTATATTGTTTTTCAAGTGTTGTAAAGGTTTTCAAGTAACCAGCTGTAAGACATTCATTCAAATCACAACATTACCCTGAAATTAAATAGTTCTCTCTTCTCTATTGCTATTATTGATGCTTTTCTTATTTAATTTTACCAACTTTTTGAAAAGGACGTGAACTTGTGCAATCACTTGGCCAAATGAACCTGCATTTTTAAAGGAAATTAAACAGGACGTGCTGGAAAAATGAAATCCATCTCAACACATAAGTTTCACTTGATGGTGAAAACTGCAGGTAGCTCTAATAGCGTCTTTACCCTTGTGCACTGCTGCAGTAGGACAGCATCACTCACAGACAGCAGTGACATCTCGGGCCAAAATAAATCTATGCCCTACTATAGCTGGGACTGAACATAATAAAACGTCAGTATCCTCTAGATTTATTCAGAATGGTGGTTTCTTTCTTTCTGAGTTTCAGGCTTTTTGATCTCCTCACACCAAGAAATGCACCTTTTTTAACAACGTGATCTTAATGATCAATTAGTGAGTTACTGAGCCACAATCCGCATTAGAGAATGACAGATTAGAAGTTTCTTATGAGATCATTTTCCCCTCTCGTACATTTACATTAGTGTGGCTTCATTTGCAGGGCAGCTTGCACAGAGGAGCCATCTGGGCATGAATTAATATATTGTTGCATTGTTGTTTTTTGAGTTAATATGGTCTTAAAAATCTTAATTTATCTAGTTCCCTGCTCCTGTCAGTTCAGCTGGGTTATTAATGAAAGGTAAAATTGTTTGGTAGAAATTTTGGTGATGAAACATAAAAGCTGTGTTTTAAATCTTGCTCCCTCATTCCCCCCCCCCCCACAAAAATATAGTGCCAATAATTGTGCCAATAGTGCAAAAAGTCAATATTTAAGGCCCAGCAGGTCTAGGATCACTGTTTGCACTCCAGTTGATCCATTAGGGACTTCAGCAAAATAGCATCTGAGCTGCTGTGCAGAAGAGTGTGGTCTCCATTCCACTTCTGTATCAATTCATGTTTTCGGTCTTCACAATACCTTTTTGGCAGGAAGTTTTGCCATGTCCTTGATTGAAAATATATTTCTCTTGGTTGGTTGGGCAGCTGTTCCCTGGTACTTTTGTTGGGTTCTCCAGGGTTCCTGCTTTTATGAGAAAGAGGGAATGATCATTTCTTATCCAGCTTTGATTCTTCATTGATTATAGCTCTATATCATGTTCTCCCTCAGTCATTTTACTTTCAATTTTAGGAGCATAAATAATGCTATTGACTTCTATGTGCCTAAAATTAAGCATATTGTAAAGTGATTTCCTGAGCCAGAGCCAAAGCTTTCTGCCGTTTGGTGTCTGCTGCACGCACACGTCCACAGGAGCCCCCCGTGCTCCGCTTTCCCCGTGGAAATCCAGCAATGGGCATTTGGGGGGCTGCTTCCAATCACTGCCTTGGTGCCCTGGTGGCTTCCAGTGCCTGTATTCAGGACCTGGAGTTGTAGCCAGTGAAGATGGATGCCTGTCCTTGTTTTGACCTTTTAGGCACCTGGTGCCCTGGGAGGGCTTCCTATGTCTGAAATGAAGTGAGCAGCATGTTTGGCCCAGAAGGGTAGCAAAAAGCACGCCAGCCTGATGCCCTCAGGTCGTTCCCTAGTGGGGTCCGAGCCTCTCCTCCGAGCGTGGAGGATGCCCAAGGTGGCCGAGGCTGGGAGAGCATGACACCCCGCACTGCATCTGCTCAGCTGCCAAGCTGGGCAAAGCGCAGGTCGAAGACAAGAGAAAAGGTCTGAGCTCTGCCCTGATTCTGGAGCAAACCTTGTTCACTGCATCCTCTCTGAAATCCTAGTCAAGCATCCATAAATGCATCTGTACATTACAGCATCTTTTCAATAAAAAGAATCTATAGCTCAAAAACCCCACAATGACTAAACAAATAGATCAAGACTCATTAATAACTCCAGACTCCATTGCCAGTTTAACATGAGGAGCAATTTAATTGGAACCTAGACTGCTTTGTGTAGCTTCGTTAATGTAATTGAGTAATGCATATTGATTTTTCATGGGGCTCAAATTTTTTTTATTCATCTTGTGTAAGAAAACCTGTTAAGGAATTATTAATCACACTATAATTGCTTTAAGATCTATGTTCTAATTAAAACCATAAATTCTTTATTACATTTTTATTTTAATTAGACATCCAGAAAGACAATAATTTTTACAAGAAAACTCATACAATAAAATCACCCCACTTAGCAATGCTTCAAAGAGCCTGTGCTTAGGACACAGACTCCAATAGGACTCCTTAAACTAAGACATGCATGATTCCAGTCATAATCAAAATTAAAGATGTCCTCTGAACATAATTAAATAACTTTACAATAAAAAGTTCTTCTCTATGCAGTGGAACTGGATTCATCCACAAGGGTAAGACTTTACTTTCTCTTCTTGTTTTTCTTTTGTCTTCTAAAAATCTGGGATTGAAGAAGCATGTTCAGAAATTTTAAAAGGCTAATCAAAGATTTAAAACATAATCCTATTGTAACAAAAATAAGCTTATTATCATAACCACCTTCTGGTATTTTCCATTGCATGTCTTTGTTCCTGCTATGATAGGTACTTTGTGCCTGCCGAGAGGAATTGAAAATAAGTATATTTCTTAATCTATGTCAAAGGACCTGATCTTTCTGTGATTTAACCTATTAGGCTAAATTTTGTTCTCCAGGAACAGATTTCCTGTTGTTTGTGTGGGTTGTTTTTATTTTTATAAGCTGTGAGCTCCATGGGTCTTTATTACTAGAATATATTTGAATATACTTCAAAAACACACACTAAGTTTCACTCTGTCGTTTTTAAGATGAAAGTTATTTTTTAATGTGAAATGACACCATGATTTCAAATGGAAGCTGATCAATGGCTTGCTTGTTCTTAAGTCCAAACCTTTATAACTTTATCAAAAAGCTCAATAGTTGTCTGACTCAGACTGAAACTTTTCTTAATATCTAAAAATAATTCTGAGTGATCAGTTTATCCAAGTTCAGGATGAACTGTCTCAGACTGCTCAAAATGCTCATGGAGCCAACCTTGCAGGTTGCCTACTGAAGACAGTGTGTGCCAGAAATATTTATCATGAGTCTGCAATCTGTTCTTGCAGTGGGTATTTTGTTTATGGCAATAGCCTCATTGCAGCCAGCTAATGAACCAGAGATAAACGCAACACACTTTTATCCATATTTATTTTGTGTTTCAGTTCGTTCATACTTGCAAAGCAGATTTTAAATGGTAGCTGTGTGCAAAGCACCAGGTGTAAACTGCAGTGCTTGTTGCAGAAATGAATGCCTGTATCCAATTTTCCTCAAAGACTCTGGAATAGTTCTCCTTTCAAATCCCAGAATGCTATTTCGGAGTGAGGTTTTACTATTTAGGCTGGCAGTCTGGTTGAAAAGCCAGCTCCTAGCCTAGCCGTTGGTAAATGGTAAAAAGATAGGTCTATTTGCCACTAACTCTTCCACTCATCACCGAAGGAAGCCAGCGCACTGCCACCGTATTGCCTGGACACGTCCCTTGTCAGACAGCGTCTTGATGGTCACTTGGTATTCATTCAAACAAGATGGAATAAGGTGTTGCTGGAGGGTTTGCTGCAGTGGCAATTAGACTTGCATCCCTGGCTCAGCCGTGATCCTTACCTGGGCTGAGCAGTGGCCACTTACGAGCGGAGCCGTGGGGGTATCGAGCTGGTGCCCGGCTGCTACCCCAGGCTGCCCCGGCAGAGACAGGGGCACAGAGGGAGGGACTTGCAAACGTCCTGACGCTTTCTCTCTGCCTTCTTTTCACACCTCCCACTTTTTCAGCATTTTCTGATGGTTTTGTTCTTCTGTAGCTATTGCTTCAGCTGGAAATATCTGCATACTTATGGACTAGACTAAATAAAAGCCACAAAGCATGGCAGGCACGGACACAGTGCACCCACAGTTCAGGTTCCCTGTGCTCAAACCTGATCCAAGCGGCAGGGAGGCTCTCTGTTGATTTTGATGGGCTCCGTATTAGGCTAACTTGATGTGGTGGAGGAAACAAGGGAATTAGCTAAGCATGAATGAAAGTGCTTGAAAAATGTAGGTGTTTCCCCTAGAACTGACCGTCATGGCAATGCAGGGCAGTCGGTCAGCAGGATGATAGTGCTTGCTTTTCTCTGAGGGACAATGAAATTGCGAGGGAAGGGCAGGGGCATGCTGGAAAAAACTGTGCTTGAATGCGGAGGGCTGCCAGCCACAGATGAGCAAATAGATCAAGTGATATTGCCAGCTGTGCACTCCTCTCCCTCAAACGTTTCATTTATTCAACAACCTTTGTGAAGTCTGTGAGATGCATCTGCCCTGGCTCCTGCTTTCGAGTGGGAGCATGATGTTTTTTCAGGTTTGAGCTCTGGGGCTTTGCTTGCCTCCTCTGCCTTTGCTTTGCCTGCAAACAGCTTGGTAAGGCAGGACAAGAATCCTCACCCAGGCAGGCAGTGAGGCTGGAAGTGCATTTTGTGTCCGTCAGACATGATGCAAAGGGAGTAGGGAGTGAAGGGATGTGCACCAGCAAAAGTTCAGTTTAAGCTTTATGTCCTTCTGTTGGGGAGGATCTCCTTCTGCATTTCTGGTTCTTTTTGATGCAAGGATAAGTTGAAATGGAGGTAGAATACGGCATTACTCCTAGCTTGACTGATCCCCTTCAGATGTGACTTAGCTTCAGTGGTGCTGGTCAGGTTATCGCAATTTATGATCCTAGAAGGCTGGAAGGATTTGCCTGAAAGATTATTAATAAAACTAGTAAGAAAAAGTGCACCTGAGATAAACAGGTCCTTGGAAACTTGACCGGCAGCGCTCAAATCCCACCCTGCAAGACACGTTGCCTACTCATCTGCAACGGTAGCAGAGAGTCCTTCCTCATCTGATGGTGGGGAGAGTGGCTTTGCTCGTGGAGGAGCTGCCTTTGCTACATCATTTCCCAAAGCACAGTTTGCTGCTTCATGTGTTGTGGGCACAGGGGGTCCAACCGGGTGTCAGGAGACACAGAGTGAGGCTTCACATTGCAAAACTAACTTCAGTCTCCTCTTGTAGACTCCCTTCTGAAATGTGCTGAAGGCTGTGGGTGCATAACGTTAGAGATCATGAAACAGAGGTATGGTAAAAGTTATTTTAAAAGGAATAGTTAATTGTAGACAGTGGAGTACAGTAAGTTGCTCAGGTAAATTAATTTTATCTCTCACTTTAAAAAGCATCCTCCAACACAGACAGCTTGTTTAGACACCTCCATGAAGAAAGGGAATGTCTTCTGGATCTTCTTGCCAATAAAAACAATAAATGCATAGGTTTCCTATCACTTAAAACACTACATTATTTGGCCTGTCAAAATGCTTCAGCAGTCAAACCACAGGGATTTTTGACATCTTTGCCTCTTCACCTCCAATAAATGCTTAAAACCTACCATTCATTTCATGTGAATCCCTGAATGAATATAATACTCAGATTCAATACCCATTCCTTCAAGAATCAAGCAACGTACATTAAACAATTATTTGGTCAGGTAATTTGTATGTATTTAGTATCCTTAAGTCACTGATCTTACTCTTCAATGGAGATATAATCTATTTTTTCCATTTCAAGAAGTAAATATGTTTTTCTACTGTTACAAATCTCAGGAAACAATTATTCTCCATTTCTCCCAAATGTGGCAGTGGGAGGGGGGCTATTGCATGAAACTATTGAGCAGAAATTGAAATTCGGGTAAGGCATAATGAAATTGTGGAACTCATAGCCGCAGGATGCTGTTGAACCAAGGGAATAAAAAGCAATGAGAAATTAATAGAAGAAAAGTCCATTGGAGGCTATTAAATACATCCCTGCAGATTTCTAGCAGCTGGGGACATTGGATAATTCACGGCCAAGCAGATAGTGTAAAAAATGGGACGCTGGTTACTGGACACTTTGGAGAGAGGCTACTAGGCTAGACGGAGATTAGTTCTGACCTAGATTGCAGACTTTTAAATGGCAGAAGAAAGAAATGATAAAGTATAAATGATTGTATGTAACTGTTTACTCTGGAGTGTGTTCCATGGCTTATAAAGCAGTATAATAATTTTGAAACTCCACCCTCTTCTGAAAGCAGGCTCCAGTGCACGGTGTTGTAGGTTTGCCTCTCCTTCCTGTTTTTTTTGTCCTCTGTGTGTTGGTGTAGCCTTTGCAGTTGCAGCCATTTACAGGGACAGAAATCAGATTTACCTCCAATTTTTTTGGCGAGACCAGACATTTGTGCATAAACATAGCAGCACTCAATAACTGCTGCCAATCGCACAGTTAATGATTGAAAAGATAGCGCAAACCATCCGTTTGTGTGCTGAGCTTTGGGCAAGGAGGCAGCTCTTTGGTGCACCGGGGTGGTGTGGCCAGGGATGCTGGGGCACAGCCGTGCCCTGCAGAGCCAGGCGAGGGGCGAAGCAGCCGCCGCTCGGTCTGGAGCAAGGCACTTGCTCAAAGCCGGCTCGTGAGCAGTTCCCGTAAATGGGCAACAAAGCAAGAAATGTCCCCAGCAATAATTCTTATCTAAGACATCCAGCAAAACTAGGAGCAGCGAAGCTAGCCAAGAGGCTGTGTGCTCCTTGGCACCTATCGATGGAGAATGCTGTCTTTTTCCCTGCCTCCTGCCTCTAGTGGTGGTTTTGTTAAGAAGGTAACAATATGTCTTCAATATCATCCATTTGGTAGTGTCTAAGTCATGAAACAACCCCAAAAGTCCATGTTCCTAAGTGTTTCCTCTGCCCAAGGTCCACATGGTGACTCTAGCCACCCAAATCCATGCTGCTCCTAGGAGATCTGGAGAGAGGGAGATTTTCTCCAGATGCCCCTCTCCTTCAGTCCTGTAGAGCTAATCCTCCAAGCTGGGTAATTCCAACTTCCCACAGTTTTTACTACCTTGTATTTGCAGATTTTTTTTTGATATCTAACATTTTTAGATTTTAGCTATAAAACACATCTTCCACTTGCACAGAGCTGCACTGGATCTGGATGTCTGATTTGGCCCACCTGCCAAAATGCCTTTTTTCTCCTCCTGCTGTCTTTAAGCAAAAGAAAACTTCCTTTGTTATAGCTGAGTTAACCTTGAGCTTGTAAGGATGTTAACCATGGGCTCACCCATATTCCCTGGGAATAGTATGATTGTGCAGTAGCAAGAATAGACGGAACCCCTTTATCCTCTAGTCATTGCCATTCCCTTGTGCTGTGTATCCTTACTGAACTATCTCCACTTGTTCTTCATTCAAAACTTCTCCACAAATGTTGATGTAACTTCCACACAGAAGTGCACTGAAGGCTATTTTATATGAACAGAGAAAGCCAAGAGAAAAATGATGTCTTTAATCCTTTAGACATCCATATGACCAGTAAAGCTGTGCTGTTGTAAGTGTGCCATGCAGCTGAATGCCAGGTCCATAGAAGTAGAGGCAAGAATTTAGTTTCTGTAGTCTAGGGATACTCCCAGGGCTGCTTGTGATGGCACAGTTTGGCTGGCACAGATCACCAAACCTGGGGGCCTGTGCTCCATCTGAGTGCCATTCAGCACTGGCTTGGGTCCTACCAGCCAGCCTGGGCGTCAGGGGCACTCACAGATCAAAATGTCAACTGCCTGAGCAGGATAGCTGAAGATAATTTTACTTGCACTGATCTGTTGTGCAGGAGTGCCAAGCTGTGGTGGTTGAAGAAGGTCAGCCTGATAACCAGCAGTCAAATGGGATGAGAAAACCCATTTCTTAGGCCCATGCTATTGAGATCCAAATTCTGCCAGTGCTTTACACCTGCCTGACTCACCCAGGACAGTTTGGCCTCCCTTTTTACAATGGAATACACTTTTTGCTTTGACCTGCTGTCTGGGCAAAGGCCAGATCTGGCCCTTATCTCCCGGTTGGCCCCTCTGCTAGAGCAGCCAGCACAGCAGAGTTTGCTCTTCCAGTAAGGCAGCAACATGAGGGCAACCCCAAGCCCTTGTGCATGGCTGCAGGGAGGCCCTGTCACCATTATGCCCATGGTGAAGACTCTTGTTGGGAGGACAAATCTGTCCAGCCTGCTGCCTCTTGGAGGAGGAAGAGCTACGCCCAAGTATAGCTGTGCGCATAGCTGAGGCCAAGCTCACAGCTGTCACCTTTGCAGCTTGCAAAGCCCAAAAGTAGTGTGCAGCCCCACCACCAGCTGGACCACTCTGCAAAGCTCACCCCCCGGCTGATCGAATAATGTCTAGTAAAGACTGTGCGAGGGAGAAGCAGCCACAGTGCAGAAAGCATTTTGTCCATCAATTACCCCCAATTCTTCATCCAGAAAGATTAAGGGCTGTTTGTTTGCAGTTATGTGTAATGTCATGCTCTGTTTGTCATCTTAATAGCTCTCCTGGGATCATAAGACATGCTTAAATGTTACAATGCCACCTTCCAGAAAACAGTCTACTAAAACTAATTAATAGTGCACCCCAGTTAACACATGCAAACTTGGCATTATTAGTCTAATTAAAAGGATTTTAACACTCTGAGTTCCCTTCTCTCTCCCCCTCACAGAAATCAACATATGCAAGTCAAGTAAATTAAATCCATTAATCACCACTGGTACAAACGATATAGGTTCCTGTAAAATGGGCTCATTGCTGAAGAGAGACACTAACAGGCCTCATTATGTTTAATTTTGTTTTTTAGCTAAGGATAATAAATACAAATTGTAACATCACAATAAAATATTTAATTATTCACGAATTTGGTAAGAAACATAATTAGCTTACTGGTATGTGTCTTCATTTGAGTGAGAATGAGTACAATTTAGGAGCTCGACGATTTCTAGATAAAGGTTGAAAATGAGAATTTTCCAGAATTTTATTGCTTAAGCCTGAAGATAATAAGCCCATTCTCATTTTCTCCATCACCTCCCATAGAGAAAGCCCTACAGAAAACCTAATTCTGGCGGTTTAACAACATATCGCATGTACCCTGAGCTGTCCTGCCCATGAACAGGTTCTGGGCTGGTATCTTCATTCATGAAGAGACACTGAAAAGTGAGGGATGATATTATTTCCAGAGATGCTACTGTAGCAACCCCAAAGAACAAGCTTGTCAATGTTTTGACCTTAACATTGATGGATTTTTAATTTGCTGGGGATGGACACTCTGTTTTGGAATTTATGGCTAATTTGAAACTCGAGGGTTTCCATTCAGCTAAATGAAAGGTAAAACATAGTTTGAGGAGATGCATGGAGCACCACAAGCTGCTTGGGCTAGCTATGCTTGTGATGGCCTGGGGAGCAGAGTTTACCCCCTCCATGTCCCAACCCATCTCCAGCCTTGGATATGAGCCTGGCCACAATAAAAATTGCCATAGTGCTTTAGGAGGAGCTGCTGGTGGACGGTCCAGACCTGCTCCACCTAGATTGCATGACCAAGAACTAAAGCCAAGGCATCTGCATGGCCTCTTCTCCTTCTGGCGAGGTGCGGGCATGGGCTGGCTTGCCAACAGGTTAAATTCGTGTGAGTCCAGGCTTCGCCATGGGCAGCTGTGCCCCGTGCAGGTGCTGTACTGCTGTGGCTCAGTGCTGCAGGAGCTACATTTTGTGCACTGCGAGGAGATAACTGTGCAATTTAGCTGCTGCTCTTTGCTTTCATGGCACATTAATTTTATTTATTTTATGTCTTATTGCACATATTTAGGTGACAGATGTATATGCTCCTTAATTTCTTCCTCATTACCTTATGAAATCGTAGCTGCATTTTGACAGCTTTCAGACAAAGATAAAAGAAGAGAGAAAAACTTCAAACATATGGAAATTTGAAGAGACCCTGGACTGACTCTTGACAGGGAGATCATTGAACATGTACTTAGAGGAATTAGTTAAGACTGGTGGCCTTTGAGTTCATGGTGTCTGAATGCAGATGTAAGGGGATGCATTGCTCACACAGTCACGATCCCAGCTTTCGATTGCTGTGTAGCGTACGGGAGCGAAGGAAGCTTAAGTGTGGATTAATGCTCTCAACAGATGAATCTGAAAATGTATTTCCAGTGCACTTGCCGTGTACTTCTCCAATGTAACCTTTGCTTAAAAAAAAAATCAAAAAAAAACTAGGTTGGCTCAACACTTGAATAAAGATGTGAATAGTACAATCCAAGTTTACTTTGTAATGTAATTAACAGTGGGAAGATTGATTGCTTTAGCAGAATATACTGTCTTATGCACTACAAAGGAAACAGGACCTTTATGCCATGGTTAAGAAAAATGCTAAACCCTGCATTTTTGCTCATTCTGAATTATTTTGATATTGCTTACCCTACCTATATTATTTACCCTGCCACACTGTCTTCTTCACCATTTCCCAGTCCTAAACAGATTTTCAAAGTATTCTCTAAAGCCTGAATTATATTGTCTTTCTGAAGGAGGCTTTTGAATTAGTGTGAATATAAATTTGCAATCAACATTATGTATGTGGTGCGACTGTTATTTCTTCCTCCACTAATTCTTCTAACCAAGATTTACTGTCTTGATGGGACTTTTTTTTTTTTTTTTTTTTTTAATAAATTATATATAACATGAACTAGATTGTTCACATGGCACTAGGGCCATGGAGGCTTATTAATCACTGGTTTAAATCCCAGAGTAGCCAGTCATCCTAATTAATGATTCAGTGATGAACTTCACTCTGGCGGTGGCAGCAGAACCAAGCTATAGCCTGTCTCAGCTGGTAGTGCCCAAGCGTTGTACAAAACCGGGGCAGTGCTTGGAGCCAGCACAGCGAGAAGGGGCTGCCACTACCCAGATGGCTACGTGCCATTAGCAGGGCTCATGAAAAGGTGTCTCCTGCTGATCCTGCTCGCGTTGTCCCCTCGAAAATCTGCTCAGTGCGTGCCGAGCCTGCAGCCTTCACCGGTGCACGGTACCGGAGGTCTCCTCTGCACCTAACCTGCAGTTCCCCAGGCTTCATGCACAGGAATAAAGCAATTTCAGTGCAAGCTCATGCATAGCTAAGGCTTGTAGAATCGAAGCGCATTCTCATAATAGGAAATTCTTAAATCATAATCCTATTACTCAAACGGATTTACCTGCTCTTCAGGGGTGCATTAATTTTGCGTTTCATTTATCTGTGCTTACAAAGCAAATAGTTCACACTCTTTCAGTGCTTTTTTGCTGAAATGTTTTAGCTTGGAAATGCTTTTTATCCCCTACAAAAGCCAAGGAGAGGATGTTGTCTTTGGTTTTGCTGTAGGTGGGATTGTTTATTATATATTGGCAGGAAACTCCACTGGAAAATTGTTTCATAGTGCCTTAGAGAATAAGAAACACACTCATGCCCTAGATTAGCAAAGGACTAAGTTACAGACTTCTTTGCTTTCTG
This sequence comes from Rhea pennata, assembly GCF_028389875.1. NCBI lineage: Eukaryota > Metazoa > Chordata > Aves > Rheiformes > Rheidae > Rhea > Rhea pennata. Next base: position 7,110,379 of record NC_084674.1, read on the forward strand.
CAGTCTGGAAATTAATTAATTAGGTGGTCTTGAAAGCTTGAACTTTGCTGCCTTCAGGGACAGTGGGATTTTCTTGTTTAAAGGCTAATTCTTGCAGGAGAAAGTTAGCCAGAACATAATTTGAGCATGTGGAAACTCTGTGGAGTTTTGAAGTTGGGTCACTGATTTGGGCTTTAAGTTTCTGTTAACTTTTGTTACAATTGGCTTAACCATGAGAGCTCTACGGGCTGCACTCACCTAATTCTTAATGCCAAATCAGGGCCTTAGTAACAGTAAATAATTTTTACTCTTATTGATTTCTACCCTGGATACTGGGAGCTGGGGAATTTTAGCATATGTAATTTGAATTATTTCATGAAACATTTAATAAGGGCCTATTTCACTCTACTAAGGCAAGTTGATATTAGAAGGATGATGTTATGGTTAATATAAATCATAATTATTACCAGGTGTATCAGTGAAGTGGGAAATTGTGCTAAAAATGTAAGTTTTGCTCCATTTCATATTGAAATATTACCTTGCAGTCTGACAGCCATTAATCTCCGTTATAGGAGTGTTATTCTTTATTTTGGTGAATTATAGCTAAGACATAGCATGGCATAAATTATCAGGCTACAGGAGCCCGCTTTGCCTCGATAAGGTGGACGAGGATGATTCCTGATGGTGAGAAGCTCCAAGCCTTCCACCACAACCACACAGTGCCTCCCCCCAGTGCCACCCAGCCTCAGGGGTGCTTCAGCTCACAGGTAGCCAAAGGTTTGGCAGCTTCTCCAGGATACATCTAAACTTGTGCCGGTCTTTGAGGCGCTCAGAGCTCTTACTGGGCTGCGCACTGTAGGGATTTGTGGGTCAGGTGGTTCTCCTTGCCCGTTAGCGTTGCTCAATCCTCTCTAGAGGAGAGGCTGCTCTTCTAGGTGCATGCCGAAACATCAGAGCTATAAAGTCATAACGGTTTTTGGTTTGTAAGCAGAAGAGGCAATTAAACCTGTTTTCCACTACTAAATTATTCAATGAATAGGTGTGCTACCTTTCAGTTTTTTGAGACAAGTCCCCACATGTGCTTTCAGTTGAGTAGTTTTGGTGAGTCCCACTCAATTTACAGTTAATCCTGCTCCGAAGATACTCATTCTCTCCATGAATTTGTGAATATTCAGAATATTCTTTGCTTTCAATAAATGATGTCTTTCTATATCTAAATGATACCTCCCCTCCTCTTCTCAGACACTTCAGGCCACTACTCCAAATCAATGTAATCACGTAACTCATCAGAACTGCGTTATAAAAAGCATTACAGGATTGGCTGTCAGCACACCATTGCCTGCTACATAAAGCTTAAGTCTAGACAGGTAGATCACAGGTACTCTCTGTGTAGTACCTGTATCTCTCATTTTGTTGAAGTTCAGCTCCTTGTCCAAAAGCCCTGAGGCCTCTTTGAACCTTTTTATTGATGGTGCGAGCAGAACTTCACTGAAGCCTCTTTATTAAATCTACCCTCACATTTGTTCTGCACACTTCATCTTTGACACCTTCCAGAGACAAGATGAATGGTTTTGACAGCGTAACTGAGGGACAGACCAGAGAGAAATCTGTCTGCCTTAGTGACCATTTTTAATTTTCATTCTGCCGTCTGTAGGCTGCCTTCGAAAGGGGCTGGAGCAGATATATCTGCGTCTTGGCATCTCTGGTCTCTTCATTTGCAAAAAGCAATACTGCAAGAGTTAGAAGTGCACAGCAAAGCTGAAACGTTGCCTGCAAAAATGATGATAACAGCAAATGGGAAACCATTTAATACTAAATGTGTTGGTTAGTTTGACAGCGTTTTGAGAATTTTGCCAAATCCAAAATGTATTCTTTGATAGCGCAGAATCGGCAGAAAAGACCGGCGCCAGCTGAATTGCCATACTTATGTTCAAAGAAATTGCTGCAAAAGATGTAAGTGGCATTGCACTTAGGGGTTTGCTAGGAGCACGTGAAAGTGATATTGAGCTGCCCTTTACTGAAGCTTAGGGGGAAGTGAAATTAAATGCATCCCCTGAAAGCTGGTGACTCAAGTGGTGCTTGCAACCTCATGAGTAATTTACCTGGTCAAATTTGATTTGCATAGGGATGCAATTTTATATGGCTACCTTCAGATGATTGCTAAATAATTATTGGCATGCTCCTCACTTTACCATCTGGTGTATTACTACATGGAAGCCTTATTTCTCCTCAAAAAGTGTTGAACTGAAAGTGGTTTTACAAGGACTGTTACCATTTGATAGCGGTAAATAGTGCACCACAAACATTTCTCTCCCTGCCATTTTCTGGACTCCTAAAAGAAATCTAGTGTCTCCGCCAGAAAGAACAGATGTGAGAAAATTACAAAACGGGTGCCAAGCGTTATGAATTAACTCTGCCGGTCAGATGTTCGGCGCCCCCGCTGATTGCGTGCTAATCGTAGGGTAGAGTAAATCAATCATTACCCTCGCGCAGCATATCTAGGTAGACTGTGGAAAGCCACTTGATTAATACGCACATCCTCACCTAGACGATGGTTAGCTCTGCAACTCATGGTTAAACTGAAAGCGGAAAGAATTGCTTTTTAATAACTTTGATAATAACCCTTCTGATAGCTCCATTTAGGCATCGTTATTGAATAATAGTCTGTGCATGTCATCAAGGCGCCCGACATTGGAACAGAAAATGCACAAATATCTTGGTCATGCCACTGATCAAAACAAGAGACAAATCCTCCACTGGGGAAAATTAACATGGTTCCCTTGATATTAACGGAGCAGGGTGGAATTTCTAATCAGACACCAAACCAAAATAGTGCTTAAAAATTTGATGGGGGAAAAAAAAGTGCCTTCTAAGAGCCAGAGGGGTGAAAGATTTCCAGCCGTTTATCACAGCTGCCATTGTGGCAAATGAAAGCAGATCTGTAGAGACTGTTGTTACACACACAAACAGGGGAAAAAAAGTAGAATATTACCGCACAACTCAGAGCACCTTGTGCAAAGAGCTGGGCTCCTTCCCGGAGTACGCTGCTGCACTATGTCAGCTCAGCAGGGCCAGCATCCGTAATGCCACAGTGAATTGCAGCAACTGCTGATTTTCTGGTGCATGACAGACCAGATCTGAGCTTGCTCCCAACAGCGGGAATGTCTCTGCTGATTTAGGTGGGAACAAGCCTGTGCCCAGCATGAGTTAGCTAATACTACTAACACAGTTAGCATAGCCTCGCCCATGCATGGCATGTGAAATGCCCATTTCATAGAGGCCTTTGTTTATTTTTTCCACCATTAAACCAATTACTAGCTAATCATTTCATATACAATAACACAATATGACATTACTAGATCTCATCCATGAAAACCCTTTCTGTATAACAGCCTTGGTGTAATTTCATTTGTAGGAATAACAAACAAATCTAACAGTAAAACTGATGTTAATGAAAGCCAAAGGAAGGCAAATAAATGTCTCCCATGTTCAATGAAGTGTTAAATGATGAAAGTTATATTCAAATGTACAGCTCTAACATGAAACTAGAAGGAATCTTTACGCATTGTAGCCAGAAAAGAGAACTAAAATTTTATGATCATATTATTGGCTGCTTCTGTCAAATTAACACCTTGTGGTCCCAGGAAAGGTCCTTTCCTTCTTGCTCTGATTGCCTGTGGTTTCTGGGCTGGATGTCCTCGCTGCAGGATGGGGGCCCTTGGAGCACCAAGTCTTGAGCTTCATCACTGACCTCCCGTGCACGTCACTTGGTCAGTGCCTCTGCTGCCTCCTGTTTCCTGAGATGTCTTAAGGGGGTATTTAGCAAAGATACCTACATACATACATACGTACATAGTGAATGTATATCCACATAGGGAAAACGCGAGCAAAGGAGCATATCCTGAGTTACTGTTATGGAGAGACGCTCAGAGGCACTTCTTGCATAGTACTGTATGACAGCAGAAACGCATACCTGGCACGTTGGCAGGGAGCAGTTAATGAGGGGGTTGCACCCCAGCAGAGGAGTCTTTTACATAGTTTGAGCGGGATGTTATTTCTATTGGAGTGGAGTATCATTTTTATTTGAGGAGCAAGGCAGGTGGGAGAGGATCTGAAGTAGCAGTGTGCCTGATCTGGGCTGATCATGAGCCACGATGCTCTCTGATCCGCTACTGCTTGTGTACCAACCCGCTGGCTTCTCATGGCTATGTCAGTGAGACAGGTGGTGAAACTCTTCTGCCTGGGGAGGTGGAGGGATGTCGACATGCCAGTGCTGGCATCATAGGGCTGCAGAGAGGCGAGGGGAGGGTCCTGCACCTTGAGAGCAGGGAGAAGACAATCTACTGTACCTGCAGAATCTTCTCCTTTTCAGTTGTGCCATGATGCAAAGATAATGTAACATATGGTGCTCAGGATAAATAACTTGGAAACAAGCAGTGTAAGACTGGTAAGCTGTGGATACGCAGCCAAGACAGTGACTTGGAGCGAGTTTTAAATGCTTATCTCCAGATGTTGATCCTTAATGGGAGTAAAGCTGGATTTTATCACATAAAATGCAGAGTTGCAATTCCTCTGCTTTATTTTTCTCCTATGTGCTCTTCCCTTTTGAAAAAAATTATCATCCAAAAGTCCATTAAGCAATGGGTTTTTTGCACTTATGGGAATACACAGCTTTACTTCAATGGCTTTCAGTTTTCAGAGGCTTGAGCTAACCTCCATTGTGGGTCCAAAAACTGTTCCTTCACTTTGACATTTAGAGACCAGATCCTTATGTGACAGAAACTCGTGTAAATCCATAACACACACCGAGACTGACTTGGCTCATGCCCCTTATCTGCTGCCCTGATGCTGTGGCCCCAGGAAGCTAGTTGTTCTACTTCCAATCATTTCAGTTAATTTTGCCTAGTCAACTGCAAAAAATGAAAATATTTTTTTATTTGCATGCTTCCATTCTGAACGGAGATTTTTTGTGTTGCAATTAATCTATGCAATGAGATATGAGCACTCACTAGTATACCTGCTTGTAGTAGGAATACTAAGGAGGAAAACCTAAAACTCAACCTTCTTATTGCTTTAAGTGTACCTGGGAGAAAACTGCTTCTTCCTCACAGTGCCAACTGTTGAATTGGATTGAAAGAGGATAAATTAAAAAAAAAGTGGTATACAAAGAATTTGGAAGAGAATGTGACAAAGCTGCATAGCATTTACAGGAAAATAATTCAGAATCAACCCATGGTCTCCAGCTTGGGAGCTCTAGGGAAGAGCAACTGGGGAAAATGGTAAATAGTTAATACATTTTCTCTCTGAGGGGCTGCCAGTGAGTGACAGAGTAAACAGCCACATGTGCGATGGGAGTTTGGCCGCGTGTGAGTTTGGCGGCTCAGGGCAGCAGGACGTGCTGCCAGAAGTGCGCTAGACGGGACAGCTGGTGTGGTGGGAGGGAAAGCTGAAAACTCCTTCTCCCCCATCCTTTATGGCTGTGGTTTCTGTAGGTAAGCTCTTCCTTTCCCTGGTTTCTGCAGAGCCTGAGGAAACTGCAGGGTCTCCAGAGCTGGGCTCCTTTGGAGCCATGGGAATGACTCCAGATGGGAAATGCTTAGTGCTGCAGGGATGGGGGTATGTGCTGGATGGCTGTGACCTTTTCAGTATTCCATATTTTGATTGATTGGCCATTTTCCTTCTTTCCCAGGCTGTAAACAGGGGAGCAGTGAAATAGGTGGCCAAAATAAATATTGAGTTACATAGGCTAAGGAAAATTTATATTGAATTTATGAGAGAGAAAATTTTGCTACCTCCTTCTACCCATAAAAATTACAAAGAGAAGAGAAAGTGACATAAAGTCAATCCATTTCCATGACAAAGCTCATTATGAGAAGAGAAAATATAGTCCCATATTAACTTGTTCTCATTACTGTTCTAAGATTTATCATGTCAGGTGCAGTGTGCAAGGGAGGAAAGGAAAACCTTTCCTGCCCTTACCTTGAAAAGGCAAACAGACAAATAAGCCAAATTATCCTCATCATGTTCAGCAAGCATATATTTCACAAATCTCACAAGCAGCAAGATTAGGTCAAAATATATGACTTAAGACTTTCAACAGTCCTTTCAGGACTGGATAGTCCTGCCCTGTCATTGGTACCAAACCAGCTTTTCCACCTGGCATCAAAAACTTACACAGGGGAGGAAAATGCTATTTGAAAACTTGACGCGAGAATTCACAGCTCTAGGGTTTTCTTGGATGTATCACTGGATGTCTCTCAAAACTCCCCCATTCTGTGATGGGAAAAGGGGTGGGAGAAGACGCAGGTTGGTTACTGCAAGTTAGACATATAGAGGTGGTTGGCGGTGTGCTGCCGCAGTCCAGCCCTTGCTGCCTTGTCCATCCCTTCCACACCTGCATCCAACACCAATACCTTCCACCCAGCACTTCCAGCCAGGAAGAAAATGTTCCACTTCTTTCTCACACTTGCTTTTGCCAGCTCTGTTCCCCTGTGTGTATTTATTCCCCTTTCCTGATCCTAAGATAAGTGAATCCAAAATGGAGCAGTGTCTAACAGGATTTAGGTGTAACCAAACCTCTTGTTACCCCTGTGGCTTTTTCAAAGTCAGCTTTGACAACATGAAGGAAACCACTTTAAGTCTATAACATCATACCTCATCTGAAGGACAGCAGGAAAGGTGTCATGGCTATTAAAATTCACAAAGTCTTTTAATACTTGTCAACAAGTAATGTTAAAATAGATAATATATTTCCTCTTTTTCCTTTACTGCACCTATTATAAAATTATTGTTGTAGCTAGTGGTTACCTATTTCCTAGCATTTTACTGTAAATGAAGGGTGATAATTAGTTGGCTTGCAAATATACTAGAAAACTTTTAATTGAAGGAACTGCTTGGCAAAGTACAGCACTCTATAGCTGCTTCAAAACCGTGATCCTGCTCCCATTGACCTGATGATGGGCAGGTCATTTTGTAATGAAACAGCAATTAAATAAAATTTAAACAAGGTTCCCGATACCTGTGAAAACCAGCCCTGTCTCCTGCATACTAATAACAGCGTAGCCCAGGTGCCCCTTCCACAGGATGATTCCAGACACACTATGTACCACGATCCTCTGGATTGCATATCCAGAGATGACTGAATTAGGAGTACTTCTTTCAATATGTTTCCAGTAAGCCAGTTGTGAAAGAGCGTCCTCCAAGAGAAAGACTCTGCAGGACTGTGGCAACACTGCAACTGATCTGGTAATGTGGAAGTGCAACGCGTCTCTGAACTCCAGCAAAACTTGTCCCCTCACCCCCTCCTTATTGAAGTGCCATAAGGCACTTGTGCAATGGGTTGGAAAGCTTAGGAGGAGAAACATCTCCTTTTCCCAAAAGCTGATCAAAGCAGCCAGCTGCTCCAGCAAACAAGCTGAGTAAGAAGTTGTTTAGGACAATACATTGAGCCCCTCATTAGAAAATATCACTTAACTGCCAAGTAAAAGGATCTGGAGATCTGGAGTAGGAAAGAGTTGTTGGGAAAACAGGGGCTTACCTGAGATGCTCAGCACCAGAAAAGGGAATTGGCACATTCAGGCCAGCCCAGAGGTCACCTGTTTTGTCTCACTGCTGTATATTTTACCTGCGCTCCTGATTCTCACTTCAGCTTAAGCAGAGCAACAAGTCCTAGGAAAGAAGTCCAAATTGGTCTTTGCAGATGGACTCGTTGCATTTCTAACGCACATCCACAGCCCTGGCTTGGAGGGGACATGCAAAATCTTGACTTATGCATCCGTGTGCATTGCTGCTTGCATACTGCTGAGCAGATGCAGCTCATTTTGGAGGTGACATCTGGTGCTGTCAGAGTATGTAACTGGTCCTGATTTGCAATGCACGCTGAATATTCTGAGCTTTTTCATGCATTCATGAGAGATGATAGTCTGTATTCATTATATAGACAAACTAGTCGGTGTGTGGTGTGTGCAGCCCAGGCATTTTTTTTTTTTTTTTTTTTTTTTTTTTGCAAGGATGACAAGGAAAAAATAAATGCATAAACGAAGCCTGCCGAATCTCACCAATGTAAAACATCACTGGCCAACTGAAGAAGAGAAGAGATGGCAGATAAATGGCGGGTATAATGCCATGATCAGCACAGGCATTTCCTCTAATCAGGTTTACATTTACAAACGTTGCTTCTCAGTTCATTCAGTCTCGTATAACCCTGCAAATAACATTCCCAGCCTTCTCCCCCTGCCTGCAGAGGATCATACAGAAGTATACTGTGATACTTTAATAGTTTCCAGATGGCTGTCTTCATCTTTCCAAAACAGAGGAGGGGAAGGCAAGGTATCACTCACGTGGGGAGCTTGGGAACCCTGGCAGACAGGTTTATACTGCACAGCATAGCACAACACCACGAAACTTAACCCAGTGCTGACTCGAATGGGAGCCTTCACATGGAGCAACAGGGCACCCTGTAGAAGAGGTAGCTCAAGTCTGGAAGGACAGTATCTCAAGACAGGCTAAACTTACTTTGTTTTCTAAACATAGCTCTGAGATTTGTACTATCCCATGGCTGGAATTCCTTGAGCCTTTTCTCTGCCCATTTTCATCTGTGTTTTTCTATGTGGTCTTTGAGAATCTCATAGTCCTTCATGCATTTATCCCCATGTGTCAGATGGGGACCTGGGAAATAGAGAGAATGGCTTTTGAGGGGTAGGTTTTGCTTCATTTTGGCTTTTTAGCATTCAACCCTCAAGTACCCCAAAGCCTCTTAAGGAAGTTAGGGTTGCATGGAGGAGACACTAAGCTATCAGCTTAGAAGGGAATGTTATACACACGTGAAGTGTGAAATGAAGAGGACAAGTCAGGGCAAGGAAGAGTTAGGCCAGGATGTCTGGTCAGCACCCTTCTCTGTATTTGCCTCATTGCAAAGATTAAGGATCTAGTTCAAAAACTCCCAGCGACCTTTAGGACGGAGGGCAACAATCCTGTGCTTTTTCTGAAGTTGCCCCAGAGAAAGGCATGTTGCTGCGTCCTGGGCTACTGAATCCATGGGAGAGCAGGGGCTGTGGCTGTTCCTGGGAATGGTCTCGCTATGTACGCTTCCTTTACTCCATGTGCTACAGCAAAGGTTTCACCACTTCTGCCTCTCCCTGTGTCCTCTGCAGATCTGGCTTTCAGTGGTGAGGTGGCTGTGCTAGCTCAGGGCTGAGATCAGGTTATTGCAGTGGCCTTCAGATGTGTGAGTAACAATCAGAAGTAAAATATTTCTCCTAATAAAACTTAGGAAAGCTGAATTTTTAGTTGAATTTCTTAGCTCCTTGAACAGTGGGACTAATAAAATCTGATTTCTTGCAGCTTCGTACTCTGTAGTTTGATTTGCTGGTAGCCAGGAAGGGGCAAACTGCATCAAAACATTTCACTGAGTTTGAGGTGCTGGTAACGTCTTTTCCCGTCCACATGTTTCTCTTCCACAGCTGATTGGGGATCGGTTCATTTTCCAGCCTTTCCCTAAGCAGGGATGGCAGCACCTGTCACACAAGTCACAGGATCTCGGATCCGTTTGAAACTGCTGTTTCCCTCTCCAGTTTTGTGAAGGAAGCATGACAGGTTCAAAAATTACTAGGGGAGAACAGACATAGACACATAGTGATACACGAAATATGATTGTCTGAACCTCACCTCCTTGGAAAACAGGCTAAAAAATACTAAAATGCAGAAGCCTTGGTATTACCAGAGCTGAACAGTCCTTTCTGACATAGTCTATTAAGTTGCTTCTTTTTTATTCAGTTTTTCTATTACTGGCTCTCCTTTCTGGGAATGACCTTTTTCATGCCATGCTTTGTAAAATTATTGCCATTCTTCATTTCAAAATTTGCTAAAGTGTGTTTGCAGAAATCATAGATTTTTTTTTTTTTTTTTTTTTTTTTTTTGATGACTACTCACTTTTGGGGGGGGTAGAAGAACTAAGAAATACATTGCTGACCTTTCTTTATGTTTAACAGGATCTTTTCCCAAACTGAAAATCATACCATTGACTCTCAGTAGGAGTAGCACTTCCTATTCTGTGTCAGCGTGTTTATTAAGTATAGATATAATGATATTTATAGCATTTTTTTTGTGGAGAAATCTTACTTTCTCATTCCACATAAAACATAAATGAGAAACTGAAAGATTATTAAAACATTTAAGGAGAAAGGGATAAGTTAATAGAAGCTATGAGATTCCTGTGTTTTGATCAGAGAAAACAATGTCATTCATTCAACCATAGTCGGACAGAGTTGTTTTGCAGCCTTAGAGCAGTGAGGGGCTTTTCTCTGGTTTCTTTACCTGTGTGCAGCACCTCTGCCAGGCAGGGAGGGAGTGCTCTGAGCACCCTGGGTGATGGATTAATTTTCTCTCTCGCTGCTGTGTTAAACCTGCGCTCCAACGGGTGCCCACCTCAGTCAGCAGCAGCAGCACAGGCAGTCAGCACACAGCCCTTTGGGAGAACAGAAGGTGAAAAAGCTTTAGCTTGACCTCCTCCGCTGGATGAAAGGTTTGTTTGGTGACTGCACGTACACAAAATACTTGTTCGGTGTAGCTTTTTTTGCCTGATCTGGTAGTGTCACTTATGACTTATGTCACTGAGACTTTCTTGTCGGATTTTATTTTCTGCTGCTTAAAAAGGTTTGAAACCTTAACCTTTGTGACCCAGCTAATTATGCCAACCGCCCTGTCACTTATCTGAGAGTTGCACTGCATCTGGTGCACTGAACAGTGCTGCTCATTAGGGTTTGTTATGTGGTGGTATGTGCTCAAGGTAGATGGATGAAATGATGAGGCTCCAAAGAGTTCATCCAGCAGCTCCTGCTCATCCCAAACACACCTCTTCTGTGCATCTGTCAAGGCTCTACAAGACCCAAGCTCCAGGCTGGCGATTTGGGTCTTTCTGAGAAGTCATGTAGTAGTTCTAGCGGGAAGCTCATGCCCACTTAGACTTTGCTTTGTCCCTTAAAACTTGGATCCTGGAAGTCTCTGCAGTTACATATCATGTTGTGATGATTGTGTCAGCTGTCTCAAAGATCCACAACTCTGCTGCATGCAGAGTTCAGGAAGGTAGTCGTCTGTCCCTGTAAATCACTGCTTTCCATTTTCTCTGTCTATATCCATAATGATAGGACTTGTATCTCACAGCAGCTAACAGACACCCAAGCCAGGGGACCCTGAGGCATCAGGTTCAGCCATTCAGCCTAATATTCTGCTCTTAACTGAGCTTAGGAGAGGAATGCCTTGTGCTGCAGTCTTTTCTCACGCAACGATTCCCACTGAAGCCGTGGCTCTCTTGCAAAGCTGGCATTGTTAGTGTCATAAGTAACTTAGGACTTCTCCTCAGCGAGGAGAAGTGGCGTCGAGAAGTCCCGTTAGCTTCAGCAGCATGTAGGTGCACAGACGGACTGGCTCAGCCCGGGCTGCCAAACCTCCCATCTGATTTGAAACAAATCTCTTTTGTTCTCTCTTTTTGTTTCACACAGTAAATAAAAACGAATCCCCCGAGGACTAAAGCATTTAAGCTTAGCATATTTTTGTTTGTTCAGAGAATATCAGTCTGTTGTTCTTCCTGGCTAATCAGATATAGCGGAAGCGAAAACAATCTCAATTTGTTGTTCCATTTTATTCTATACATAATCACTGCTTCTCGTTTGCCTCTAAATAGCTGCATAAATACACATTAAATGCAGTGACATCTCTTCTGGGACTCACTCCAGTGTTTCCTGGTTATTTTCTCTCTTCGAAAGAGATTAGGTTCTCAGACATTGCCACATCTCTTACAAAGTCTTCTGTATGTGTGCACATGCAGCAGTGGCTATTACAATGCCAGGCCCATTCGTCTCCCCTGCAGTCACAAGGACTTTGGTGACACTAAAAACATGCATGAGAATAACACGTGCCCACTTTTCCATGTGGGAAAGAGGAATACAGCTCGCAGTCCGGGTAGCAATAAAGGCTATTTTGAAATGACACTTCTTGCACTGTTCCCCGTTCTCTCAGTTTTCTTTCCTCCCACTCTGTCTCTGATCCTCAAGCTCCTGTCCCAGTTTGCTGGGATCTTTCTGGGTTAGTGTCTTGTGGCTCCAGCAGAATGGCTGGCTCCTATATTTGATCTTGCAGATTTGTGCTGTCAATTTTTGGCTTATCAGAAAGCCATCCTCTTCATCACAAGTCTAATCAGCAAATATTAGCATTTTAGGCCTTAAAGCTTATTATCAGCAAGTGCATTAAGGCAAGCCCATAGATAGGTCTTTGCAGTGTGGCATATTGAGGAGTAATGTTTTGCCAGGTGAGACTACCATTAATTAGAGGTATTTGTTGCAAATTATGTATTTCACTTTATAGTAAAGCTTGCAACAAAAACATAGGCACAGCATGTGAGATGCACATGCATACATGAACTCTCTCTCTCTCTCACACGCACACATTAAATCTGCTGCTCTTCACTTAAGACCATCCCAGCTGTTTAATAAAGCTCTGGGATAAATCCCGAGTGTGAATATGGTTCTGCCTGAGCAGAACTGGACTTGTTCTGAGGCCCCGTGGCACAAGTTGAGCAGGAGCCCAGCTTCCAGCGCGCCACATCCCCTTGCATTGCGTGCGCCTTCCACATCTCCATGCCATAATTTGTCACGGCCGGTTACGTTGGCACATCACATTCAATTTATTTCCAAGGTGCCAAATGAGAGATGAGCAGAGAAATTCTAAAATACCCGAGACACAAGAAACTACAAGCTAAACTGCAGTGTGAAGCCTGAGCATGGCACTAAGCGGGCACTGGATGCGCTCTGCTCTGGGGACCCAGCTGCCACCTTCATCCTGGCGGAGGTCGGCCACGCGCTCCGCTTTGCCGCTGGCTGCGGATGTGCCGGGGGTGATAGATAGGAGTCTGAAAAAAAAATAGTATAGCATAGTCTAGCATGGTATAAAAAATAGCTAAAACAAAGCAAACAGTCTGAGGGAAGAGAAGGAGTTCTGCATTTCTGCTGTAGAGAACTGCACAAAATTTCTCCACAAGAAAGTGTATCTGTCTTGCGCTCAGCTAATTAACGATACCTGAGTTGAGAGCAGTGGGAAAAACCACAGGGGAGTCTGAAAATTCAATGGAAAGAACATGCACATTTAAAAAATAAATAAGTCAGATGTGAAAAGCCAAAGGTGAGGCTCAGAGCGAGGAAAGCAAGGGAAAAGCTGCAGCTTTCGAGCGCGGCGCTGAAGAGCAGGACAAGGCTGATCTCTAGCGGCTGCCGGCGAAGCCTGCCGCCCGCAGACCTCCGCAGCACCGCTCGCACCCGGGGCCTCGCAGGTAAAACCAGCCTTTTCCCATTGCCGCACGTCACTGCACGCGTGGCACAGACCTTGGGGGGAAAAAATGAACCCCCCAAAACAAGAGGTTTGATCCTCACGCCTCTGCTTTCGGACCCGAGGGGACTCTCGCGGGTGCTGTCACTCCCAGCACCGCCACCCAGAGCAGCGTGAAAATTTGCCCTGACATTTTTCTCCTTAGAATAACACATCAGAATATATTTTCCCATATTAAGAAGCCATTTCTATCGCAGCCCCATCTGTCCCAAATGTTCCTTGGAACATAGCTCTTTCTTAAATATTGGGCCACTTAACAACGACAATTGTTTGGCGAAGGGAAAAGGAGAATATTGTTTTGGATCTGTTTGTAGTTTTTTTTTTTTTTTTTTTTAATCACATTGAAAAGGGGAAAATACTACTTCAGATCATGTGTTTCTTCTCTGTTCTGTGTTGGATACTTGGTTTCTTTTTACTTTCTCTGTGGTTTCCCTTTATGTTCCTCCTGTGATTGCAAAAAAGGAGGAAAGGTGACAAAAGGGGAGGTAAAGGCAGACCTGAAGGATTTTTCATTTGGTTTAGAGAGTTTTCTTTCTTGCTTTAACAAAAGAAAGAAAAAGTGATGGCATTTCAAGCATAATGTTTGCAGTGCGTTAAAAAAAAAAAAAAAGAAAAAAAGAAAGAAGGATATATATTTTTTTCTTTGGAATAAAAAAGGATGATTCCTCTCCAATAGGAAAATACAGCTCGCTAAGCAAAGCGCACACTCATGCTATCAGCCAGGTAACGAAGTGGCTCCTGCTCATGTGCTCCCGTCTATTCGTGCCTCATTTATATTTGCTGGGTCCCAGACAGAGTCTCCAAAAGGGCAGTTCAGAAAATTAAACTTCTTAAACTGCTGGGCGCCAGGAGGAAAGAAGGAATCCAAAACACGCTTCTAAATGTAGATTATTTTGGTCTTTTATTTGATTTTTAGGAACTTATGTATACAGATATATCTGTTTTACATGTCCATTCTAAAATCAGCAAGTATATACTATAGCTGTGACATACATATAGAAATATATATATTTACCTTTCTATAGAAATATATGTAAAATTTTGTAAATAGAAAAGTGTATGTATCACTTTCCTCTCTAACTCATTACATAACCATGTCATGGCCATTGAAACCAATGGAAGAAAGACCTTGTCTCACTGGCCTGGCATAACAAGGAATATTTTGGAAAACCTTACAAGTAAAATAAATAAATAAAACTGATCAGTGCTTTGTATTTTAAAGGAATACATAATATTGAAATTCTCAGGAGAAGTCATTTTCCATTGGGTTGTGATGTCCCATTTAAAAACGTTAATTTGCTCTTAAGTGACAAGACAAATGGTGATTATTCCATTGCTTTTCTCATTTACTGTATGTATTTTTGCCATTGAAACGTGAACTACTCTTTCAGAGAACCGCTTATTTTAATTTCACATATCCTTAATCTAAGCACTTTCTTTTATTAGCTGATAAAATGTATATCGCTGCTGGATATTTCTGTATGTTCCACTAGCAATCATTGCTTAGTAACATTTGCTGATGAACATTGCATAAGGCTAGAGAGAAAAGCCTGCAAACTTCAAAAAATTACTTCATCCATTGCTGTCCTTTGAAACAGAGGATGATTTTTTTTCCCGAATAAAAAATTACCTTTCTTTAATTAAAGAAGATATGATTAAGAATACTTCAAATTGATCTAGCACTGTTCATTCAAGGGAGCTTTGCATATCTCATATGTCCCAGACCCAGCATTTTTTATTCTATCTGTACCTCAGCTAACATCCAGCTATTCCCCGGCTGGGTGTCTCACAGCAACAATTAATAATAATAACACCCAACACACCACCACTTCAAGGAAAGATAGAAACAGCTAATCAGTATATGGCACTAATACGGTAGGAAGGAGCAACCACGGGAATGTGTAGAAAAGGAGGGCTCTTTTTTTCAAGTGCCCAGTGCTAGTCTAATTCTCCTCCCACCAAGCTCACTGATAAGATCACCTTTGATTTAAAGGCAAGCACAGCCCCTCTGATGTTGTAATCTTAGGGAGTAACTGCCTGAGGGCCCCTCTCGCTTGGTAGGAGGCCAGTGTTGCTCAGGTACAGACACCAGATGATTGCTCTAATCTCTTCAGGGAGATGCATCTACACAGGAGCAGCACAATATTTCAGTGTCCATATTTCAGCGGGAGAAAGAGCTGTGTTCCCCATATTGAGTTTTCAGCCCAAGGAATCTAAGTTTTCTTGCCTCTTGCTACAATCTCTTCCCCCTGGCAAGGGCAAGGCTGATCCCTACAGTCATGTCTCATAACTGCTTATGGAATGAAACAAACTGTTCCTCGGAGAGCAGTGGCAAGTCTCCACCCACCCCTGCTGCAAGGGCTTGTTGGGTCTCACCCCTTCCAGGCAATGCCTGTGTGTCACAGAGCTGTCTCCAGGTCTGTAATGAAGTTGTTAGCTACAGGGCTTTTTTGTGTTTCTCTAATGACCATGAGGGAGGAAGGTGTGCCAAGTCTTGCATGACGTAGTAGTTGATGCTGTTAGATAGTCAGATGACAGGCTTGGGAATTGGAAGGGGTTTCTAAAGCACAGGACGCTCTCTTAGGAGGGCCCTGCAAATAGTCATGGTAATGCCAGTATATACTGAGAGTGAAAACCTGCATAGAGAAGGTTTCCCTTCGCCAGTTTCAGTGCCTTTCCCATAGCTTCTTGGTTAGCTACCTCTGTGCCTTGCTCACAACAGATTTTAGTTTTTGGTGATGCAAGAAGTATTTTCCCAGTCTTCTGCATGCTGACTCACCTTGCCTGTGCCCTGATGCTCTCTGCAGGTGAGCTCAGAGGCATCAGCAAGAGCAAGTATCCAGGGCTCACATCCTGGCATTTGAAAAGCACCCCTGTATGGTTTTGGCTGGCTTCAAACCTGTTTTTCACATTTTGCTGCTGGCCGTCACTCTCATGGCTCCAGCAGCCAATACTAAAAGCATTTGTCACCTTGTGATAAGGAGCTGCTTGACAGCCAACATGCAATAAAAGCTCTACAGCAACCCACTGCCATTTGCACAGATCCTTAGGCTGATTCACGCCCCTCTCTCCAGACAGCAAGGGCCTGACAAATCTTGTTCTTTCTGGCGTTAAGGAGAAGCCAATCAACAGCTTTGCACTTGAAGAAAGCAACCTGCAGGAAATGTCCCTAACTCAGCCATGTGGAGGGATTATCCTTGACTGGACACATTTGCAAAAAGCAACCCCAGCTACAAAGACCACAGGGCCTAGGGTCTATCTGAGGGACTCTCTTGCATAGGCAGGTATTGGAGAATAAAATAATTGCCTTGCTTTCACACATCTAGGTCTTTTACATATGACATTTCCCCGTGCAGGGCTTCCTTCCTCCTTCGCAGTGCAGTTAGGAAAGGTTGGGGGCACTGAAGGGTGGAGTAGCTCTTTCTTCACTAACCCCCTCTTCCAGGCAAGGTTACTGTGCCCATTAAAATAGTTCCTTGTTCTCAGGTGACAGTGATGGAGGACACACTTGAAAGCCTTCTTACTTATTTATGTGCATATTTATATAGCTGTTACAATAGCACTGAATTATGCTATGGTATGGACTTCTGCTTTTCTAGGTATTCCAGCTTCCACTGAAGTCATGACGTTATGACCTGCATTTTAAAGTAGAATCTCAGGGAGTGGTGAATGTGATCTATAAATAGGACTATAAATCTCTACAGGTCTGACGGTGCTCTTCTGCTGACCTGAAGGAGCTGTAGGACTGGAAGGGGACTGGAAGGGCAGAAGCCACCAGCCCTCCTGAGTGTGGCATTCATGGCTGTGCAGAAAAATCATGGCATTGTGACTGGGGAAATGGTAACAGCTAATTGCCACAGACCTTAAATAGAGTTATTGGCATAAATGAAGGGTGTGGGAAAGAGGGGACAGAGGCAGGCTAAAAGCTAATCTTAAATCACTGGGCACAACAATTTCATTCCTACCTTGAGTTGAAATATCTTCTTGCTCAGTGACGTCTGAGCAAACCCAGGGTGCTTTGAGCCACTAGGAAGCCCTAGACACAGCCACGCACATATATACACAGGAATCTCCATCACCTTCTCTGTACACAATGCATGCACAGATCAACTGTGTTGTGCATGCAGAGAGGGTGAGACACATCTGCCCCTGGACGTTTTGTGCACTAACTAAACCTTTCTTTCAGACTGGGTGCACAGGGCTGGATCCTCATGGGCCCATGCCTTAAAATGGCACTGGAGTAACAGCCAGGAGTTGTTTTACAGTGCAGTTCCCATTCCTGATGCTTCCTCAGTGGTCCAGCAGCCTTGTCTCCTTGTGCAAAGCCTCCTTGAACCTAGCTCATATTTCTGTTCCCATTGTGCAGGATGGGAGCAATGCCAGGGCCAAGACCCACTGCTCTGAGAGCAGCACTTGCAAACTGCGTGTGTCAAGGGGAAAGCCCTGGCTCAGCTTATACATTCGCAGTCATTTCTCACAGGTAATGTATCTTGCTAAATGAGCCCCAAAACATTTCTTCAAAAAGTGCTTAAATGCTTACTTGCTTAGAAGTAAACCACATTTACTTGCCTTTAACACATTTCCATCTCTATTTTCATGCATTAACATCAATTTCATGAACTTTCCTAGGTAAGATGATTGCCATCAGCAGAAAGAATGTAGTAAATTAATTATAGATGTATGTTAAATTACTTTCATTACCACCCTCAGTTCTGAGAGGGAATTGTGTGAGCAGGATGACTGATGAAACAGTGTTTTTACATATTCCCCTGGTAATGGATATTTTTACTTGGCTGCCAGTGTTGTTTCTCAGTTCAGAGAAGCTGGAATTACATATTTTAGAAACTGGAGATTCAGTCTAAAATTAATCTCCAAACATTGCCAGATGACTGTGGCTAAAATAGATGTGCTAGAATGCAAGCTGTCTGTTCAGGGTCTTCTGCTGACATTCTTCAGCAATGTGCAATGGTGAGCTTAGGGAGGACTCATCCTCTTTGACATTACGTACGGCTGTATACAACAGAGCAGTTGCAAAGAGTGCAAGTTCACTTAAGATTTAAATTGACTCCTTGTAAACTTTACATAGAAGCAAGGATGCCATGGCCTCTCCACAAGGTGCCTATAATTAAGCTGATGAATCTCTGGCACGTTAATGCTGGAGCAATCCATGAAAGAGTGCACTGTCCATGGGCAAGCCGCACAGAGCTGTCACCTCCAGGCAGTGGGCAAGGCCAGACTCCCCAGGGAGCAAGGTACTTCCATTCGTCTAGGGTTAGATATACAAGTCCCAGAAATGGCCCCAAAAGTGATGTGGTTTAGGCTTCACTCTTTCACTGGATTTCCTATTGACTAGTTCAGACAGGTGCCTACCGGAGTGTAGGAATTACTGAGGGTCCTGTGTCATGGTGTCTCCATATGATGTGCTCCATAGTGGGCATTTGGGGCGTTGTTTCTACACGCTGTCAAAGACATACAGCTAAGACAAAAGTCAACGAGTGTGGAAAGCTATTTTCCGTATTCACCTTATAACAACCTTGGTGCAGGGTATTTTCTAGGGATTAATGACCAGGCCAGTTTAATGGCTCTGTGCTGAACTTCAGGCTATCAACTTTTCACAGCCTATCATTAATCCCAGGAAAATATCCAGGTTCATGATAGATATAGTTGAAAAATAATACACCATGTGAAGGCAAGTATATTGCTAGTGTTTCATCATGTACTGGCCCTAATTACTAACTTCAGACACACTTTAGAAGTCAGTTAGCTGCAGCTTTGTTACACTGTAATTACAAAGCTGCTTCACTGCAATTCTATTTATATACTGTGTAATTACTATCTTCTCTAGTTGAGAGGTCTACTTGATGATACAATGTCCCTCAGGTTTCATACAATAATGTACCTACACTATACTGTATTTTGAAGTGTATCTGTAACATGTAAATCACAGGAAAATTGTCTGCTGAGTAAATGAATTCAATGTATTTCTAGCCATTGTACTCAGTCTTTTTTTTTTTTTTTTAAGAGCTTGGCAATGGATTACTAACAATAACAAAAACAGAAAAATCAACAAAGATTTTGAAAAATGTGGGATAAGAATAGAAAACAGCAGAGAAAACAGTATAGAAAATGTGGTCTTGCAAGCAGTGAGAGTTTCAGTCAAGTTTCAGGCACTGTGTGGCTTCTTCCTTATACAAATTATATGTTTAAGTGAAGCTCAGAAGAACTCTGTTGTAGAAGTGGCTGCAGATTAAAAAGAGGTTAAGCTAATAATATGTATAACCACGTGGCAAGCCTCTCCTGTAACACTTTTTCATTGGAATGACTGCAATCTATCAACATATATTGTGTATAATAGATAATAACATAGACCAAGGTCTACCAAGAGAGAGGTGCTGAAAGCTGGTCAAAATACTGCTCATTTACTGTATGGTTAAACTTCAGTGACCTATGCTGAACCATAGAGAGAGGTTTTCAAAATCAAGATAATCCAAATAGCAGGACTGTTTTGCAAAATGAGCTTAGCGAGTAAAGGCAAGCACGCTTCTGGATATTTGGTATTTTCCAAGCTATTCTGTTGATGGAAGTCTACAGATGGAGACTTTCTCTAGAGCTGTGATGTTACCACTCTCTCTCATCATAACCCTCTGGTTAAATATCGTAATATGGATGGCATGTTTGCACTCAAAGTGGGAGAAGCCCACAAAGCTGTAGCCCACCCACAGAGCAGCAGGGAGGCTTTGCGTCTGGTCTTAATTAATCAGCCCAATCTCCTTTATTAACTTGGATGAGATACGAGGACCCATTCATCTTAACCATATCATCCCACTAGCACTGTTGTCAAATCGACTCATGACAGATTTTATGAAGAGCACAGTACCTCAGGAAGGATCACACGTGCTCCGGAGTCATTCTACACATAGCTACAGTCTCAGTGTTAAGCTGACTTCTGGGAGTAATGCTAAGAGATCTCAACAGATTCAGTCCAAACAAAGAAGAAATATGTATCACCATATATCATCCCCCAGGCTGTTGAGCTGAGAACAATTTTTTTTACGGGTGTT
This sequence comes from Rhea pennata, assembly GCF_028389875.1. Taxonomy (NCBI): domain Eukaryota; kingdom Metazoa; phylum Chordata; class Aves; order Rheiformes; family Rheidae; genus Rhea; species Rhea pennata. The sequence goes on from NC_084674.1 coordinate 7,130,796, forward strand.
GTCCTGGATGAAAGAGTAGAGAGGAAGGCCAACCACAGAGAGCAAGTTGTGCTCTCTCTTCAGTCACACTGTGGTTTGGTTTTACAAGTCAGTGCTGGAAGGAGCTCCCCGCTCTCTTCAGATTGCAGCTGCATTTGGCTAGGCTCCACCTAGGATACTTTGAGGGACCCTCTTACATCAAATTAGAGTGACTTGCAGCCTTTTAACACATCTATCCTAACATCACTGGGGAATGCTGTTACATCCATTTTATCTATAAAAACTGAAGCAGAAAAATCTGGAATTAAGTGACCTGTCTAATAACTTCCAACAAGTCAGATACACAAGCCAGAGTCCTTGGCTGGGACCAGCTCTGCCCCCTTGTCCTTCCAGAGAAGGAGGCGCCTTGAAGCAGGAGCACTCCAGTGGCACAACTCTGTCAGAGGCGTTTTCCAGTAGCAAATATAGGGGACACTTGCATCCAGGAGATGGTAGAGAGAATCAGCCCTTGCATGCAAGGATCTATAACCTGTGGATTTTCCCCTCAGATCTGTAAGATGTGTTAGCACATGCATACGCAGACAAGTTAGGGACTATCTTGGAAGTACAAACCACATCAGAGAGCTTTCCTTCCCCACACGGCCTCTACAGGAGCAAGCTTGCTGCAGTTTCCATTAAACTTGTAGGAGTGCCAAAAAAAAAAGCAGTAGTCTGCAGGGAAAATAATTAGAGTTGGCAAGTTTGCTCAACAAGCACTTATTATACATAGTAGTAATGGGTGGTAGGTAGAATCTGTGGTTATTTCACTTAATAAGTAAGTGAATGGATCCTCTTAGATGTCCTAAGAAACTCTGTCTGGAGTTTCATTTGTGATTAGATGGCGCAAATATTGGGCAGGGGTGATTATATACTGATTATATATTATATAATATATATTATATATTATATATATTATTATATACTTAAGGAACTCATCTGTCCAGGAAAAGAATGTCAAGGCCTGCTCACATCTCATTTCAGTTGTATTATTTCTTCTGTCCCTAACAGCAGACCTTGAATGACTCTGCACTGCACACCAAAGGGAATTTAGGGTACAGAGGGAAGCTGATGTGTCTGAGTTTAGTCAGAATTAGACTGAGAATCTGACCTCTCTAGTGAATAAATACCTTCCCATTTGCAGAAACAAATAGATTTGACCATGAAAACTTAGAGATGTGTTCTCTTTTGGGGCGTATTCAAGACAGCAATGTTCCCATAGATGGCAGGAATTTCTTCATGCGACACGTTTTGGCAAGACCCCTTTGCGCTGAGCAGGCAGAAGTCTAAAAACTTTGGAGAACCCTTAAATACTGTGTTTCTCTTACCATGGATTTAATCTGATGTCCTATGGACTTAATCCGATGTGGAAAATGACAAGAAATTCACAGATTAGGCAACCTGCTGGTAAGGAATGGATGCAATGTCTGTGGTGCAATGATGATTAACATCAGTTGAGCTGTTTGTATCACTAGGCCCAGCAGCTAGTCAGTTTGAAGTAGATCAAGACTTTAGCCTCTGTAACATCTACAGACGAAATGCAGGACTCTGTGTGCACTGAGGACACCCTCATCCTTTCTAGGGTAAGATACTTTTTAGCTGGCTTTGTAGCAATAACCCTATTTCCTCCCTATTCCTCTTAAAAATCTGCTGGGCTCCTGCACCTTCTTAGGTAAGAAGTAAAACAGAGCCACCTTCCCCAATAGCTTTTAAATTATATGCTGGCCTGGTGGGACTGCTTCTAGTCTTTCCCATGGTGTTAACTAGGAGACACAAACTCAGCTGAATTCAAGGTTCTAGTGTAATTTTAAATAAATCTTTTTAGCGAATTAATTTTTGTAGTGCTGCTAATACAGTTTGTGAAGACAGGGTCCTTTCCAGTGCTCAGTTTACAAAAGATAGAGCTGAGACATCCAGAGTAGTTACCTGCATTGGACACTTATGACCAAATGTTTGCCACTGAGCTATCTTTTTTAAAAAAAGCAAGTCAAAATCTAAATGTATCTTTTTCATACAGGGAGGGACCATTAAATTTAGAGGGTACAAACTTCAGTGTCTGTGCTAGACTCTCCATGGCTTGCCTAAGCCCTGCTGCAAGAGGTTCGGTGTTGGTCCCCTTGCAAACCTCTGTCTGGCCTGCAGTGCAAGGCTATTCAGCGAAACTGCATCTTGAATTTCTAGCTAAAATATATTCTATAGCTTTTAATTGACTTTTTAGTGTTTCAAAAATGGAGAAACAGGCAGAATATGTTTTTAAAAAGTATAGAAACAGTACACTATGACAGTAAAGCTCAGTGTAAATTTAGTGTATCATCTAGTAATACCATTTTAAAAGAGAAAGGAAAGGAAAGCCATTAGAGGTTTAGTAATCCTATATTCTTTAGTAATCCTAAAATTGAAAAGATGTAGAATATCACATAAAACATATAAACACGTAACATGTAAAAAGAGATAATATTTTAACACTATCTACATTTACTCCTTTTTGAAAGGAGGGGATAGTATCATTTTCCCTTGCATGAGTATCCTAGCTTGATCGACAGGCTAAGGTCTGTGTTTATGCCTGAATCCTTATTTGGTTAGCTGAAGCCATGTAGAATTGAGATTATTTAAGCCTCTAGACATCTGCACTTTTGAACATCTGGAGATCTGCCCTCTGCAGACACATCAGTGTTGCAGATATGAATGTCATAGTGGAATGAAAACTTAGTAGGTTTCCCCACAGGTTAACTCCACAGAATAACGGCTTATATATACTTTTAAAAGGGATTATATGATACCATTACCTGTGATAGCAAGGTCTTGATCTTGATGACCCAGAAGATCCTACTTACCTATGTATGTCCCTTTTTTGGTGTCATAGAGTAAATGATTGTCTCTCCAAATACAAATGAAAACATAGCAATACTTACAGCGAGTGCCATGGCAGACAGATAGCGAACAGAGTCTTTGTTTCGGAGCTGTATTGCCCTCGTGGGGAGCCTTGCTGACAGTTATGGATGTCACTCATCAAAACACTCACACATGGTTCTGATAAGCCTAACTAGCACTATTCTATAGCCAATGTCACTGTTGCTGCTGAGGGCATGAAAGTCAGCTTTCAACTTCATTCCTCAATGTAATCTTAATGCACCTGTATTGTCTACCAGGCATTTTCTCAATGAGGCCAAATAAATTTGGTGGCAGCAGCCAGGGGAGCTGTCCTTTCTGAATAATCTCTAATGCTTTCTAAAATGATTGCATATTGCAAAAAAAATATATGGGTCCTCATCTAGAAGTTAATGGTGGGAGCTTGGTTTGCACATGTTTTGCTTTTGTTTTTCGCTTGCTTGTTTTCACACAGCTACCATTGGGTTACCTCCACTGGTTTCTGGACCTCTTTGGTCGCCATGTGTGTTTTTGCACTTTTTGGATGTGGTTCATTCCTTCCGTTTAACAGATGCCAACTATATTTTGCTTTATTGCTGCACACACTGTTAAAAGACTTCCTTCCCCTTCATGTCCACGGGCTCCTCTCTGTGCCAGCTGTGGACGGCTGCACAGAGTGGCATAAATACACAGCAGTGACAGTCATGAGATTGAAAACTGCAGCCTCCAATGCTTGCTCATCAAGAAAGCCTGGTTTTACATTTTGTTCCTTAAATGTTGGATACTGATGTCCTCTTGGCTATTTGATCCCACCTTTTGGCCCTTTAGAGTAAATGCTGAAATACTGGAATACTTCCTCCACAGCTTTAGATTTGGAAAGCCAAATACAGAGAGGGAGAAAGTGAGGAGAATTATAAATAAGAAATGAGAATGTGGGGTGAATCTAAATCCAAACTGTGGTACTTATTGCACCTCCCGATCAAATACCATTTGTGCCTCACCAGCAGGACGAGGCTGCAGAGAGCACTGTGTGCTGCCTGGTCTGCTGGCTTCTTCTGAGGTTGTTGTGAACAATGGCTCAGCATCAAAATCAGGCTGTTGCCAAAGTTCAAGCAACCCTGGAAACTATGTGCAGTTGCTTCTATTAAGGTCACAAATTAATGAAATGTAAAAGACATGCCTAATAATTGCACTCCAATGAAAGCGTGAGCAACCATCCTTGCACATCTGATATCGAAATCATGTCCCATGTGCCTAATACATATGTCTATGGGACAACATTCACATCTCTTGACTTGCCTACACAGGTGCTTTCCAGACTTAAGCATGCATGTAAAAATGAATGGTATCTGCAATTCGCCACACAAATCACTAAATTATATGCACAGGTGGCTTCTACTGCTTCACAAGTGCTTTCTCTAATGGATATTTTATATTGCACCAGTCATTTTTAATAACTGAAAATATTCTTAGAAAAGTTTGAGAGTTTTCCAAGCTTTGATTAAAGCTTGAGTCTGCAAGGTGTTGAATTCATTGGATTTGACTCAGCAAAGTATTTCTGGAGCTAATCACAAGCTTAAAAGTACAAAGTGCTACATTGCTCAGAGAGTTGTTGTGACTTGAGCTTTGAACCTGTTCTGGGGACGGGAGGAAGAGTGGCAGGGAAGAAGCAGGCCACCCACCACTGAAAACCAGCTGTAATCTCCAAAAGTGTGTTAAAATGGCCTGGCAATCTGTGTGATAGAAATGGTGCCATAATCTTAAAGACAGTACATGAGCCTATCAAAAGGGACTTGAGTAGGTTAAGGAGGTAGTTGCTTAACATTAAAAGACTTCTGAAGGTGTAAAGAATGTGTTACTCAATGCAGTATCTTCTGCCATTAGGGACAGACTAATAAAACTTTATCTTTATAGCTAGCTAAACAAAAAGCTTTTTTATTAAAAATGTTACTGGCATTAACAGAGTTTTATGATCTGAAAAGCTTATTTTGGATTTCTGCTAAAAGGAGAGCTTGAGCATCAGCTCTTGCAGCAAGAATAGCTGAGGATCTGGGTCACTATTCCTAGAATTAATTGATAAGACCTGATGGGAAGAAACAAAAATAAACCTGTCAGACCCTTCTCAGCTACTTTCAGAGTTATTACGGGGCCATGGAACTGGGAGCGTGATTCAGACTGTCTCAAGTTCTGTTCAAGAAGTATTTGGAGAGCTTTGCATTGATTTAATTTGTCTTTGAACTGTGCACCAGGACTAGATTAGCATAGAATGGAGACTCTTTTCAGGAGCTTGTCAGCTGCAGAATTGTGATTGCGTTTTGCGGCAGATGACCTGCTTTGTGTTGTTTGAAGGAGCAGTACCTTGAGGGGTTGTGCATTGGCTAATGATTGAAAGAGAAGCAGAGCACAACCTTGATCTCTGGTTTGGGATGGCCTTAATTAAACAGACAGGGCCTAAAAGGAGACAGTCAATCACTGAAGAAGCAGAGTTGCCACCACTGTGACAACCCCGACTGCTATTGATAACCAAACTTCTTGCAAGGAATTGCATTGCAGAGAGACAATCTTCAACAATTTAGACTGTTTCTTTGGGTTCAAAACCAAGTATTTCTCCATGTTATTGTGATGGTGCTTATTCATTCACTCCTTTCTCCACAGCAATGGCAATGACACCTCTGTTACATGATGTCTGCAATTAGTAAAAGCAGTAAGAAATATTTAGCTCTTCTACCAAAAGATCAGGGTTCACTTAGAGATCACAGCACAGTGTATCTTATTAAATGGGCTCAATTTCTGACCCAGAATTTAGTGACTGTAAGGAAACTGCCAGCTAATTTTGTTAAGCCAGCCCTGGTCACCCAAAGGCCAGGTTGTCTAGGATTGTTTGTGTAGGCTCTTCCTATAGCCAGCAGAAAGCGGGGAATACCCTCAAGGCCTGCCCCCTCCTGTCCTGCATAGGTAGGACAACGGATGGCCCTCTGGCAGTGCCTTTCTCTCCCCAAAAATTCCTACATGGGACAGCTAGTTCCTGTATTGCAACTTTATACTGAACACAAAGCCTTCAGGTTGCATGTTGGTGACAGGAGTTCACCCATGCTTTCTGTTTCTCAAGGGCAATCTTCCACCACAAGTACCATTAAGGGTCTAAAGAAAGACAGATGGGGCTCCTTCCTTGGCAGTCTGCTCCTGTTATTGCCATTAATGTCGCTTACAATGGCTGTGCATCAGAACGGTACTGGAGCCCAAGGCTTTAGGAAGAGAATTTCAGACTGAAAGCAGGAACCCTGCAGTAACTCGCTTGTTTGTTTGACAAATGAAATACGTGCAGCCAGTGCATGTGCAGTTGGTGCCAGAATAGAGACCTCAAGGAGGAGAGAGGCTTACGAGTTTAGTGGCTTCGTTCAAGAGCAATGCAGATGGTAGACTACCACATATGGATCCCTGTTCAGCCACGGTCTTGAAGCTCTGCGGTAGGTAGTCTGAATGACTCTCCTTTATCTTAAATATGGATATCACAGCCAAGATTGAACATGTCACTGTATCAAGCAATAAAGCATTTCCCTTGAAGAAGAAGTGATTTTGGCTGTAACTTCAGGCAGACACAATGCATGAAGGAAAGCCAATTTTAATCTTAGAGGAACTCTGTCCATCCATTTGCACAAGCTGTGAAACAGGCTCCCTCTGAGCAGAGGCAACAAGAAATCACTGAAGCTGTCATAGAAACTGTGTGGTAAGAAGTTCCCGGAGGTGGCCATGGAATAACAGGCTATGACCAAGAGTTGTATTACCATGTACATGGAGTCAGGGCTGGAAATCCTACAAGGATACATTATTTACCAAGTAGAAGGGCAGCATTAAGCTACAGATCACACTGGGCAAATGTCAATTCATTTCGTTTTTTTTAAAAAGAGCTTTATTAACTATATTAAAGCTTCCAGAAGGCATATTAGAAAAAGTTCAGGACCTTCCATCAATGCCTTTGTTACTGAACAGCCATAGATATATTTGACAGCAATAGAGAATATTAAATACTCAGCAACAAAACCCTAAATATACTGAATGGATTTTGTTTTTCAGAGAAAATGCAAGATACTACAAAAGGATAAAATTAAAGTCCTGCTGAAGTCAATGACCCAATGCCATTGTTCTTTAGTGAACGAAGGATTTTAATTAAAAGAATTTGTACAAGAAGATACAAGTGAGTGGGGACACCTTTGCTCGGCACGCAGGCTCTCAGCTCCCCTTCCCTGCTGCCAACGACTTCCTTCGTGTCAGGGGCTGAGGTGCCCGGCACGGGGCAACGGATCCCACTGGAGCTCTAACATGCCTAAGGATTATTCACTGACACACTGATGCCTGTAGCCGCTCTGTGCTTTAGTTCTTCATTTGTACCGTTAATTAATAATAATAGCCCTTACTGTGCTGTTAAAGAAAAAGCACGGTAAAAACTGTAAGGCACTCAGATACTGGATAATAAGGACTATCTAGCTTCTCTGGAAAAGTTTTAAATAATTTTGCACAGTTTCAATGCTGCTTGAAGTCTAAGCTGTGCCATGTAGCACTGCCCTCTTGTGATCTGCCCTTCTCAAACAAGGAGACGGGTGGGAAGGACTCCTGCAGTACGCAGGCCCCGTGCCGGCTCCCTGCAGAACGCCACCTTTCTGGAGGCATTTTGCTAAGTGCAGAGGTCCGCGGTCAAGCCAGGGCGAGCGACCCCAAGTCAGCACCTTTCTAGCACATGCTCTTCACAAGGACAGGCTGCCTTACTGCCACTTCATGCACAGGCACGCACTGCCCTCCTTTGGTTCAAGCAGCTCTAGCTCATTTTGTATTTAAGTTGAGCATAAGATCGATTTTACATTTCCATGAGACAGAGGTGAAAGTCACAGTGCAGCCGCCAGTGGAAGGCAGCACCAAATCCTGGGACAGCTCTGACGCTGCAGTCCAACACAGCGAAGACAAGAGAGGCTTTCGATTGTGTCTATGGGCACCAGGGAGTACAAGGGTTTCGACTGTATCATGAGATGACCCAGCCATCAGAGTACTTAATGCACAGCCCATTCAAGCTGCAGGAAGGGCCCTGCATTGACTCAGATGGCCAACGGCCTATTCAACAAATAGATCTGCAGTACTAGGAATAAGACTGGAGCATGGGTTACACTCGCATTTAACCTATGGGAAATACATAAAAATGGTGCAGGACCTTCGGCATGTGAATGGATACCACACTGTGTGTCTGAGCACTTTATAAGCAGCTAGACTTGTTTCTGTTCTGGTCTTCTGCTAAGACAAAGAAGAGGATGCACATGGCAGAGTGTAAGGCAGAATTTGAAAACCTGGTGTGATTTCACAGCTAGAGACAACTTAAGCAACTCAGAAGTAATTTCCTGTGCAATCCATTAGAAAAGGTTTAAACTTCATTTGTGCCGTTCACTTCGGTCTTTAGTCCATCTCGTTCATCTCTCAAAGGTTCCAGCTCAAGCCCATCATGTAGGGTTTCTTTGTTCCAGTTACTTCTGCCTTCATTTTCTGTCCTTACAATTTTAGGATCCTCTTCTTTTGCCTTTCTTTCCTTTTCCTCTTTGGCAAGCATACGATAATTATAGTAATTCATGATGAATAGGAATGTTCCTGCTAAGACCATCACAGCTCCACATTTAATGAACATATATTTATAGTCCCCAAAGGTATCAATAAGAGTTCCTGTAAAACATATATTAAAAAAAAAAAAAGAAAGAAATTTAGAGACAAAGCAAGAATATTGCGTTTGCAGTTCCTAAATATAAAGAGATACTCTTGTGGCATTAGGATATAATAAGACATTCTTTATACTTCCGATCTGTTCAGTTCTGATCCTGCAAATACTTCACACTGTAGCCTGCAGGTAGCTACATTAATGTCAGTAGTACTATCAATTTGTACAGTTAAGCAGAAGGGCACAGAGAACCTATATCGTAATCTCCAGATTTTTCAGGCACATCTATTTTTCCATGGAGAAACAAAAACCCCGGGTCACTTAGCCTGTACATAGTCTTTCTCTTGACTTCCAGCAATCACCTTATAGGGTGAATGACATTTGTCTAACCTGGTAGTCCTAAGACAGCCAACACAAGTAGCTTTCAGGAAGCCCTCTGTGAGGTGGACATCTGGCCACTGAGTCTCATCTCAGACTACTGACTAAGGCCCAGCAATTTATTTTACCCCGGGTCATTCACCAGCATCAGAAGGTATTCAGCTTTTGGTCACAGCTGCCCTTTCTGCATTTAACCTGTGACCTAAAGATGAAAGGGCACTGCGTGGAACTGGAAAACATTAGTTCCAGGGAAAGCAAAGATGATGCTGTCAACGTCAGATAATTTCAATGCCAAGAGAAATGTGACAGGTTTCTCTCAAAGGTTAATGCCTCAGCTAGAGAGTTACAGAGTAATTGAAGGGAGATGGCTTAATTGAAATGTCAGTGTTCTCCATTATGTCAGAATGTAATGCAAACTTTATTGGGTTTATGATCCTGAGTATTAATTCCCATTTACCGGAGTAACATGGACTATTCTTAACATCCCAGATGCTAATTAAAGTAAGACCTACTTCTAACCTGGCATTCACAGTACAAATAGTCCTGCTTTACACTGGCCCATCATCCATTACCTCCCTGACTTTTTGGAATATGTTCTCCTCCTTAAAAAGAGGGATCTTTAATTACTTCCTGACTGACTCTTAATGACGAAAATCTGATGATTAATTATCCCATCACATACCCTAACACATACACTAACAAGGGATTTTATAGCTACTAAATAGATTTACTGATTGCAAAAATAAAGATTTTAACTGTTTTTGGCCGACAGTTCTTCTTGAATTATTCCTACATGTCTATTTTCAATGTACTGTGTTTTTCATGCTACTCCTGAAACATCAGCCAAATGCTAATTGTAACAATTTTTCCTTTTCTGCTAATCAGGATGACCTAAAGGTCTTCTAAATAGGTCTCAACAAGAGTTTTAATGAGTAGAGTATTGGAAAATTCAACAGTAGGATAGTCTCGCCTCTTTTCCTTTGAGACTAAGATAAAGTCATAAAACATGCTGAGAACAATTTACTTAGTTCATTAAAGCAGAACCCTGCAGTAGGTTATTAAAATGCCAAAGAACCAATAAATTTGCTGCTTATTAAAATTGTGGGGAAAACCCTACAGAACTAATATTACTGAATATTACACAGAACTGTTTTAGCCTCATTAGCAGTCTTTGGTCATTAACTTAATCTTCCACACAGAAAATTATATAACTCAGAAAATGATCATTTTTAAATCATATTTTCTTTTGCTTGTCATTAATTAAATAAGGAATCTCTAAGAAAACAAGAGGATACAGCTGCCTCTGTCACACTCTATGCACTACATGGTAATACAAAGAATTAAACGGCTCTGCAGATGTGTCATATTGAATAAGAAGCTTAGCCAGTTCTCAAGTTTTGAATCCAGGAAATGGATTTATCCTGCTTTCTGTCTGTGCAGTCTTTAAACTTATTTGGAAATGCTGTCACATTCAAAAGAATTAGCAGAGTTTAACTTTTATATATCCAAACACATACAGAACAGATAACCTAGTTAAGTATGTTATCTGTACAGCACACCTAAAGGTGACTGGTTAGCAAAACATTTATTCTACCTTGCATATAGGTGAAGTGCAAATTTCGATAGAGAGGATGATATCTGTACACTGACAGGATGTCATCTACAAACTCATTTAATTCATGGCCAAGTCAGATTGGATTTGACTCTACTAGAGCCAAATGCCAGATTCAAATATTGTCTTCCAGATGTAGTATGTTCTTCATAGAAAAAGAAGAATTGAACACGTGCTATATAGGGAAACAAGATGAGGCTCTTAAAATCACAGGAGCTCACTGCACCACTTAACTTCAGATGCCTATAGGCAGTGTTGGAGGGTTTAATACTGCCAGCATGGAGCTTTGAGGGTCTCTGGCTCTTGCACACTTTCCCTGAGCGTCCCTTGGGGCTCTACAGACACGTGTAGAGACTGCAGTGAAATGAAGTGACATGCAAGCTGGACCTCACTCTCTCAACACCAAGAAATAGCAGTGGCTAGTAAATATAAAAGAGTACAGTGAGACTAAAGACTGTAGTCACAAGGGCCTAGCACCAAAAAGTATGCTCAGCACACAACAAGAGCAGAGGACCAGGCTGTTTTCAGCATCTGTCTAAACACAGACTGTGAGACAAACAAAGGATTAATTTTTCTGAGGTGAGGAAATAATCTACAAGAAAAAGAACAGAAATCACAGCCATTTTCATAATTGGTTTTTACTCTATTAAGTATTCTAGTATGCTATATTTTTCAATTAGTTAAAAAAAAATCAAATCTGTTCAAAACAAATACCGTACCACCAAAAATAAACATGATTTATTTTTGGAACAGCTTCAAATCTATCAGATGTGCTGAGATGACAGAAATCCATAAATGGAAATACTCAAGAATCACTATAAACTATTGACACCAAAATTAAAATATTTACACGTGATTGCTGGATCCAGTACAGCCTAAGAGACAATAGCAAATATTAAGACCCTGGGCTTGAGTCAAGAAAAGGATTTTATAGTGGTTTACTGAGCTTAAATTATGGTAGACTCCAGCCTTTCACAACAGGCTTTCTAGGGGAAATCGCCTGAAGTGCAAGTTCCTTTGTGAGTGTGCTAGTCCCACCTTGCAAGTTCAGTTTAAGTGCTTGAAAGGATCAGGGAATAAAATCTCCCTCCTGCATCCAGATCACCTCCCAAATGGGTGGCTTCAATTGCAGTACTACACAGAAAGGAGTAAAGGAGAAATGCTGGAACAGAAAACTAAACCCTGCATTCTCTGTCTAATTACTCCTGGAAAAAAAGGGTGGGAAACAGAGAAAACACATTTAAAAATCACTTGTTATGAACTATTCCTGCAAGAGGACAAATACAGGCCCTTTGAGCAGGGAACGTCGTCCCGGGGGAATTACAGGAGGAAACGCGCTCACCTCCGATCGGTGGCCCAAGCAGGATCGTGCAACACTCCGCAATGGTGACCAGGCCAACGGCGCTTGTGAACCGGGTGGCTCCCACGAGGTCCATGAGCGTCTCAAAAAGCATGGCGCAGACCATGCCGAAGGCCAAGCCGAAAAAGATGGAGTAAACGACGAGCCCTGTGTAGCCTGAAGCCAGGGGGCACAACAGGTGGCAGGCACCGTTGAAAGCAATGGAAAAGCTGAAAAAATATTGAATCTTCGGCCTCACCCACTTGCTATTCGCGATGATGCCGGTGGTAGGCCTGGCGATCATATCCACGATGGCAAGAATCGAAAGGAGGAAAGCGGCTGAATATTCATCAATGCCGATGTGCTTTGCATATGGTGCCAGGAAAACGATGGGGGCAAAAAACCCCAGGAACATGAGAACGTTTCCAATCAGGTAAATCAAGAACCCTCTGTGCTTAAAGAGGGAAAAATCAAGATACTGATTGATTTTTTCACAACAGTCCTTTTCTTCTTCCTCTTCTGGTTTGGCCTCCGCAGGGGCGTATGTAGGATTGCTCATTTCCGTCGACGTCTTAGTGACCTCTTCTTTTGGAGTCTCCTTCCCTTCCTCAGTCATCTGTTTTTTGACCGATTGTTTGGCCACCCCAATAGGCCTGAAGAGAGCTCCTGCCACGCAGCAGTTTAGTAAAATTGCCCCAAGAATTAAAAAGCTGCCTCTCCAGCCAAAATTGTCAAAAAGGAACTGGTTGAGAGGAGCCAGGGTACAAAGCATCACGGGGCTCCCCGCCATAGCCAGGCCATTTGCAATGGGTCTTCTTTTTAAAAAGTATTTCCCTATGATTATCACGGATGGCTGGAGGTTGAGAGCAAGGCCAAATCCTGGAATGGAGAAAAGCAGTTGAGATACACACAGGAAGATTAGAGACCCTTTTATCCTTAGCTTCTGTTTTAAGTAAATTCATGGAGAATTGGTCCACTGGTGGCTCTTCAACACAACAGTCTAGATAGAAATATTGCTCAAGGTATACGTAAACTTCTGGCTGCTGAATCTGGGGAACTAGCCCCTAGAAAGGTACTTTGGATTAGAGAACATCCCTTCCTTTGAGGCTACAAATCTCTTGGGTAGTCAATCCTACTTCCAGGAGTTTGCTTTGTACTAAATCAAAGCTACACCTTCAACAAACGCTGGAGGGCACACAGACCTCCCCCGAAACGTAGCCTCAGCCACTCCTTCCACTACTAATGTGGTGACATGAACAATTCAGATTCGATGCAAAAGATGAAGAGGTCTGCAAGTATGCAGCAAAACAACAACTGAAGATGCTAATTAAACAGGACCCTAGAGTGTTTCTTTTAATTAAAATTTATTTTTCTTGCATTTAGGTATATAAATGGCATTACAAATCCACATTGCTAATACAGTTAACCAGCTTTTCTTGCTCAGGTGAAATCCGAAAGAAGAACTATTGAATGCTGCAGCAGTCTGAAATTTCTGGGGCTCTGTTGCAGAGCACTAATAAGTAATTTCTGTTTTCAAAATTTCTACGTGCTGCATTTCCTTAAAAAGGAACTTTATCAGAACTTTATCAAAATGACATTTAAAAATCCTGCCACATATTTGCTGCCTATCATCTAGGAAAGAATGAGCCACACTAGAACAAATCGAAAATGTAATCCTTGAAGTGATTATACCAGAGAACATGAATCCTGAAAATAGGGTCATGAAGATTTTTTTCTTGTTCATTAGTCTATATAATTAGTTTGTTTAACTGTGTGGTACATAATTAGGTATATTGCTTTACAGAAGAGAATTTAGAGAGGTCAAGGTCCTCAAAATTAATTAAAGAACACTATCATTTGTAGCTGATATAATAGAATCCAGCTGATGCAGCAGAATTCAACTGAAGTTGGATAGCTTAAGTTTGAGTGTTTTTACAAAATTATGTCTTTTGTCAAATCTAGGATTTGTTTATTAAAAAATGACCCAGAAGTTTAAAACAATAAAAATAAATTGAAAAAATAGAACATATTAGTATTGTCTGGGTAGGAAGAGATGTTCTTAGCATAAACCTTTTCTTCTTGATAGTCCATATATTTGGTAGGGCACATCTTTGGGAAATACAGGCTCTACGTCACGCATAAGGGGCCAAATTCATCCCTGTGAAGAGCGCCAGCCTGGGAACTATGGAGGCAAAACACAGCATTAGTTAGAGAATATCTTTGCCAGCTCTCAGAAATAGGAATTGGTTTCACCTGAGAAGATGCAATACAGTGGATTCAAATTTGCTTTAACTCCATATTTCCCAGGGTGTTAGGTTAGTGCAGGAATTGAAAATTCATTTTCATGAAATTATTTTTGGTAAGGATCTACCACATGCAGTGGCCAAAAGAACCCCTCAGAGGAGAACGAAAATTAGATTGGCTGCCAGCTACCCACTTAACCAATAATCAACTAGAATCTTTTATTATGTGAACACTAATTTTCAAGTCAGACATATCTAATTTAATATTACCTCATGCTCTTCCCATTAATTAAATTTGGAGAGTCTCAAACTGACTGACTGGAATTTCAATTTATTTAAGCTTTTGGCTGACTTCAGATGGAAATATTTATATACATTTCATTCCAGTTTTCAGGAACTATGGCAGCATTCCCATGACTGAAGTTATTACTCAGATAACCCCATTTTCTCCCCAAGAAATGACAGAGAGACCCATTGGTGGTCCCATATGAACAGAACTAAGTCTGTGCTGGGGGAGCATCTCTTTATAATGAACGTATCTTCCTCATTACCAGAAGGTGGAAATAAGTGGTGCTACAGTATTGCCCTGAGCAGCTGTTGATAATGTTCTTCCTTTTGTAGCGAGGGGAGTGCCCAACAGCTGCTTCAGCGCTCAACACGGAGACCAAGCAAAGCCTTCAGCCTCTTTAATCAACATGCTTCATCCTCGATCCCTTTTTATTTTGCAGTGGTCTAACTGATAAGCGACTGAACTAAACTGACCAGTTGTTATCAGCTTGTATTTAACTTTGAAATTTGCTGCTTCTGTCTCAGACATGAGGGGCCTGAGTGCTCGAACGCCTGTCTCATGCATCCGAGCTGGCAGTCGTCCAGGACACCGGCTTGGAAAGCTGGAAAGCCTTTTTTTCCTTCAAAGTGCTATAGGGAAACAAACCGTCACTGCAGAATAGAACATGGCTTCTTCAGCGTGTTCAAAAGAAAGCGTCCCCTGCACCCCCAGCTCCCTGCCACCAAGGACAGCATTGCTTCAGACCTTTCTCTGGAGGTCTGAAGCTCTGAACAGGCTGCCTCTGACTGCGGAGCCAGCCCCTGATCTGCATACAAATGGAAAAGATATAATCAAGAAAGCAACTGAGATTGCTGTATCTAATCCCTCCACTGTAAACAGATACTTCCTGCTCTGCTCCTCTGAAGAGATTTCAATTAGTACGCCAAAGGCACAGGACTGCAGCAGAGACCTCCTCGCACCAACTATCTTGTTTTTATCCCCAACCCTGAGAATTACATGAGCGTGGTCTTTTACGTCAGCGTGTTTCCTTTTCAGGCTGCTAAGAAGGAGGCTAGATAAAGTATGATGTTTACAGGTTGCTTTATATTCATTGCAAATTGCTTTTACAAAAGTCTCTCTCCTCTTACAGTAATGCTGTCTCAGCCGTGTGATCAGTAGGCAGCTTTATATAATTGTCCTTGAATGCTTCCATCTTAGTTCTGAGCAGGAAAAACACTTCAGGCGTAATTAGAAGCATCAACCACGTTAGCTGAAATACAAGTGTCTCCCTCTCTTCGTCAAATTAATATTACCCAGTACACACGCCATGCCTGGAGGTGATGGGTTATTAGCTAGGACTCCATACAGATGTGGTCATTCAACATGCAGGAGGGAGAGGTCCACAATCAAAAATATGTTTTGCTCTGAGGAAGCATCACAGCATTGGTGACAAGGGGGGACATGGGGCAGTTTTCTGCTGGCAGTCTGTCACTGCCAAAAGGGTTATGTTCGTGTTCATCATGCACTTGCATTACCAGCTCTCTGGGGTGGGTGGTAGGACCAGATTTGCACAGATTCTCAGGGACCAAAGAAGAGCAGCAGCATCCTCAGAAACCCAAGGTCCACCGGGGTTAGGTAAGCCCTTTTTAGGCACTGAACTGCACTTGCAAATAGGGCCTGATTCCTTCCCACAGCTTTATGCAGCACCTGGAACAGTTAATGCTTGGTTGGAACCTTTGTGCGATACAAATAGGACGATCTTTCTGTCTCCATAAGGAGCAGTTTTGTTTCACATTTCTCCCTACAGCTAGGGCTGTATCTCCAAGTCAGTCCTGGTGTGGACCAGTGCACACCAGGTGTATGTAACCAGTAGACTTCTCTCCATGCAACTGGGACAACTGCCTCACCCTCCATGTTAGCACTGCTCCCTTTGTGAGACTTTTTGCTCACCAAAATGCATATAATAGCACAAGATTTATGTTTTCCATGTGCTAACCTAGTGTTTGACAACTTGCTAGAGGACCACTGCTTAGACGGGAATGCTGCAGGCCCAGGCATCGACAACTTACTTCTGAACTTGTTCATGGGAGGCATTGCTGATTTTTATTTCTTGCTGCTTTGTTTCTGGAATCTCTTTCAAGGAATCTGCAAGATTTATTCATTCAATAATAATAGAATTTCAACTAACTACAGTGGCTCTCTGTAGAAAGAAAAAGGCTTAATAGAAGGAATCCTACACAGCACTGTGCTGATTTAATAAAGCAATGTTGGTGTAAGACAACAGGGTGACAAACTTTCTGTCCCGACTTACTTTGCTAGCAGTATTTATTGATGTTAAATGTTGAGCTCATACTTTTTGTGTTCACATAGCACTAATACCCAATGCAGCAGCAGTGACAGGGAGCACATTCATTAAACCACACACCTTGTAATCTAGAAAGCCCATTTAGAACTCATGGTGTCACCTTTTGGGGCAGATATTGTAGTTACATTGGAAGTAACACTGGCAGTGCCTTAGCCAAAATAATCTGAATTATGTTGAGCATTCAGCTTACAGTTAAGCACCAATACTCACACAGATAGAGGACTCCAATCCATCTACCTTTGAAAGCAATGACCCAGCACCTGTAGACTTTAAAGGTGATGGACCAAGCCTATACCTTCTCCTGTTAAAAGTTTTCAATATGGAAATACATATTTAAATACAGAACTTCAGTAAGGAAATAGAGAGTTTTTTCAATAGGCAAAAAAATTAACTACATTTCAGGGAAAGTATTCCACATTTTCAACACAGCCTAGTGGTTATTTTTTTCAGATAAAGAACCTTCTACTGTCACAAACAAGCAAACAGCAAAAACAAAGCAAAACAAAAAATCTGAAATCTCACTGCATTTTATGTATCTCATAGACAAAATATATAGACATACATAGTCATATAGGGTTGCTGGTGCTTTCTTCTCAGTCATAGAGAACTCCTACCTGCCCAGGGCAGAGTGCAGCAGTGCTGAGGACACTAATGACCACCCTCACCACTGCCTGTCATCTGCAAAGAGTATATCCCACGTTAAACTCTCCCCCATGATGATTAGCAAGGAATACAGAGTTTAGCAAGAAATATGTTCTTTGCTAAAGGTCAGCTGGAGCAGTTAGCAGCAAAGGTCCTTATCCCATCAGTATTTTAAATGTGCACATCCCTTGGTCTGCCTGGCTTTGCCATTTGCCTTTGGCCAAGGTGCACAAGGTAACAGCAGTCAGAAGTGAGCCTCAAGTGCAGGGAAAAGAAGATGCTTTCTTCTTACCTGTAATGAAGCCCACGCAGATGTAGAGCTGCACGATACTGGTGCAGAAGGCAGCTGAGACCATCCCTATGCCACAGAGCAGACCTCCGAACATAACCACGGGTCGGCTGCCATAGCGGTTTACTAAAATACTGCTTATAGGACCTGGGGAAAGAGTGCAAAAAAAACCCCAGATAATCTTTCAGGTAGGTATCCTCTGACAGAAAGGCACATTTGATACAAAGCAAGTAAAACTCTGCAAAGTCAGCACCCTTCAGGTGCTGCTAACGGCTTCTACAGGAACAAAATGGAAAAAGAGAAGATGACCTCTTCTGTGTGGAGTGCTCTGCTGAGATGGCAGCATGTCTCACGCCACATGGTGGTTGTGTGCAGCTGGTGATGGTCCTTACCCCAAGGACTTTAAGGTGTCCAAAGAGAAGGAAAACAGCAACATCAAATCAGGTGAACACATGAATCAAACCAAGGGACTTCTTGATTTATTAGGATGCTAAACCATACACATGAAACACTGGTTCATGTTACAAGGCTAATATCATGAATACTGTTCATTTTTAACATCTCTATTTAATGCAGTTCTGATACTGCTGACCAGCTGACTGATGCTCCAACAGAATGGTTGTTAATTAAATCTTAATAGCTGTCAACGTAGGTGGAAAGAGTTCGGTATGATGGATTAGCTGCAGCTCAAAAGAAACAGCTTGATCTTACATTTATGTAAAGAGGCGGTTCAGGAAAGTGCAAAATTGTGAAAAGGGGAAATGGCAGAATAATGTAGATACTGAAAGGAAGCATCAAAGTCTGAGGAAGTAAAACGCAGATAGCTTTGGGCAGAAGAGGAAAGAAGGGAGTTCTTTGGTATAGTAGTCTCAAATAGTTGGAGGACCAGTAATAATTTATGTTGGAGGGACCTTTGGAGATGTCTGGTCCAACCTCTGCTCAAAGCAGGGTGAACATCGAAATTAGATCAGGTTGAGAAATCAAAATTAGAGAGAGCAAACTAGGCAGTAAAGGGTGTTTGGTTCAGAAGTATGAGAGGTAGGAGAAAGATTCTGTATCAGCGCCAAAATCTTGAGACAAAATGCTGCAAAAATGGTATGGGAAATGAGGCAGGGTGATGCAAGCAGCATTTAGTATCTTTTCACACACTTTTAGTACAGCTAATAGCACTTCTCAGTATACATCAATTGTGTTTCTGAACCTAATGTACCTGTTTGCTTTCACTCCTGCAGTTGTCAGTAGCCCATGGTATCCACATACAGAATACTGGAAATGGGTATTTTAAACTTACAGGCATCTCTGAAGAGTTTGACTATGGAATCTACCTCACCACAGAGCCATTAGGCAGGATATTTATCTTTTATCAAAGAAACCCAGTCAGAAATAGAGCCAAAGTCTTTCTAGACTCTGGATACCCCAATGCACGCAGGACCTGAAAACCCCAATATTCACGAAAGATGGAAGCAGAGCATCTTGACCAAACCTTTCCAGACACTGCAGTGTCCACAGAGAAGGCCTCTACCTGCAGGAAAAGTAGCAGCTGGACTTCAAACTAGACACCAGAGAACCCAATCCAGCCCTCAAACACCCAGGAAATCAAACTTCCCTGAGTTGCTGCTCTGAGGACCAAGGTTTTCTAATAGTCCTGAGCAGACCTTTCAAATGCACTGAAGCAATGCAAAATCACATTCCCAAAATTACTTCCACTGAAATCATTTGGCACTACAGAATTTTACAGGCGACTGTCCATAGGCTTTAATGGAGCAGGCCTTCAAAAGCTGTGCCGTCTCTGCAGAAACTGGAACACACAATATGTCACATTGCTGCGCGCACTTCAGCATGCACATCCAGCCGGTTTGGGCAGACACGCAAAGCACAGGCACGCACACCTGCACCTGGCCTAGATGTCTTAAGTGATCTGTGTTACATCAAGCAGGTCCAGATGCTGCTCTCCTGCCATCTAGCCACATGCCACCCACAGTGTTTTGCTTATGGGGGCACGTATACACTGACTAGCCATCAAACATTAGGGAACTTTAACAGCAGTGTTCTGGGCAGCTTCAGAAAACATCAAATAGCTCAAGTCAGGGCAGAGAAATTAAGAAGAGTGAACACAAAGCCTGGGCTGCAGTTGGGTGAAATAGGAAACACGATTATTACTTGGCTTGGAGCTATTGAAAGAATTAAAAGTGTGACAGCCTCTGGAAACACGGTGGAATTGAAAAGTAGGACCTGTCATCTACCCGTTTTTCAGCGTGCATGAAAAGAATAAAGATGCTGTATATTACCACACAGAAACCAATTACAGTAACAGTGTGTGCAGCTCAGATCCCAACATCTTTTCTTGCTAATATCTGCATGGTCAAATGTGCAGGAACCACAGGCTTCCTGTCCTGGAACTAAAACATCCTCACTTCCTAGGTGTGGGAGGCATGTGAAGTTAAAAGGAGTCGAGATGATTTTTTTCTCTTAATTAACAGAGTCAGGTAAGGACAGGGCAAGAGAAACAGCTGGCCACACTCTCAGAAAACCACCATTTACTTGGCACGACCTTGCGGGATCAGCAACACAAGCGCTGACCGATCCCCTAAAACATCATGGCAAGGAGCAAAGCCAGGCTCAGCAGCGCTCAGCCTGCGTTGGCCAGAACTGAGACGTCTGGCAAGTGCTAATGAGGAAATTAGAAGGCAAACTGAATCACTGCCTCGGACCCCAATATATTACAAAGACTAGATTGCTGCTAGCAGCTGCTGTTTTGCAGAGGGAAGGCATGGCATTTCCAGTCTTGGAAATGAAGCGGCCCATTGCACGACCCAGGAAGCTCCTTCCTCTTGACAAGCTTTCAGTTTTGGTGACTGTTAATCATCCACTGCAAGGCAACAGACGTGCGACAGCAGAGAGCGCACGGAGCTGCTGAGCCTCCTTCTGCTGCCTGCTGTGGACATGCCAAGTCAGCAAAGCGCGACTGCTTCAGGCTCTGGAATTTGCTAATTTTTCCCTGAAAAACAACAGCAACGAAGCTACAGGGAAGCCCTGGATGGTATAAACTGGTGCGCAGGGCAGAGATGCCTGTGGAGATGTCACTGGGAGCTGCGCAGTGCTCTCAGCATGGGGTACATGTCAACTAACTTGGCCTCCTGTCTCCCAAGAAGCATCACACTGATATACCCAGACTGCTGCCAGCTCCCAAGCCAGCTCAGGCAGGTCGGCACAATCCACCAGGAATACTCAGAAATGCCTCGTTTTACACCCAGAGCCCTGGCGGAGCAGGGTGCACACGGAGGGGGTCCTCTGCCTGGAGTAAAACTCTGCAGTCCGGGGAACAACAGTTCATGCCAAACATCCCCTGAAGATGCTGCTGGGATTGCAGCACCCCCAGAAGATTGATGTGGTGTAAAGCCCTGTCTTCAGCCCACATAAATCATGCTGGTTTAGTGCCTGTCCAGGATAAAGCCCCTCTTTCCTCATACCTGTGGCAGATTCCCATTTGTTGTTAGCTGGTACATGAAAGGCCGTGTCAAAGAAGCTGATTTTGGTGGCACACAAAACACAGTAACTCACCTGTGGGAAATAAAGCAAGCCCAAACTCATTTGTTAGCTTGTCCAATTACTTTTCACCTTGAGTTCTGAGTTTTCAGAAGTGAAAAGGATCCTTAAGAGAAGACTGTAAAACCATAAAGAAAATGCAAAATACGCTGGACCATCATCTCCTCTGCACAGCTAGGCTATCCTGTCATTTATTCTCTTTGAGCCACTGCCTTGAACCGTAATCCAGACAGGATCAGAACACAGACTTGGCATTTAACAAGAAGTATCAGTCCAGATCAGCTCTAACTCCTGCAACTACAACAGCACTAAATGGAGGCACCTGAATTGCCTTTTATTTTTATCAATAAGACTTATGAATATTTAATGAGGAGCAAAACCTCCAGTTTTGCTGCAAACCCCGGTGTATTTTTAATAAGCGCTCTATTTAAGATGTTCTTCTCTCACGTACTTTGGACCACATACATATGCTTTATTTATAAAGTTAGGCTTGTGGTTTTCTTTTCCTTTTTTTTTTTTTTTTTTTTTTTTTTTAACTAACAGAAGCATCATTCCCAGTTTTCAGTGAATGCTGACTCAGAGGAATTTCTATTGGAATATTTCTCCGCAGCACTTTCAGACACACAGTGAAGAACCAAGATCCAGAAGGACAGACCCTGAAATGGAGAGGCCTCCACGCCACGTGGGTTTATCCCAGGCTTCTCCAGACTGACCTTCTGGTGGTATAAAGTGGCACAGAGCCAGTGCAAACATCGTGTTTCTGTTGACGTGGCCTTGGGATGGCCATACGGATGATAGAAGAGACTCGCAGCAGCTCTGCTATGGACTACAGGTCCCCATGGTGCACCCCAGCTGCCCCCAGCTTTCCCTTCCTGGCACCCAGCAGCTCCAAAGCAGGCAGAGCTCTTTTTGTATGGGGGCTTCGGTCGGTACCAAAAGAACTGCCTAGACAGTTAATATTTTCCAAACTGCTTGAAAACACAGACAATACTAAGGAGCTCAGTGACTATAGAGAGTCATTGGGGACATAAGGAGTGGAGCGTACTCAGCTGGGAGAAAAGGGGGGAAAATCATTTATACTAATAAAACAAAGTCTATTATTAAGCTCGCAGTAAAACACTGATAGGAGCAGTCCTGCAATTTCCTCAGTAATAATCCCATTCCCTCAGTGGAATAACAACACTGCCTTTGGCCTTGTAATTTATCCACCAGGGTACCAGCCTATTGCAACAGAACAACCTTCTCATTACCCCTTAAATGAAAGCAAGTGCCCCGTGTTATTAATATGCTGCCAGAATACACCAGCCTCCCGAGGCTGAGCAGATGAGCATTAGCAATCAGCACCCATTAACGACACATGTCCTGAAAGGAAGGAAAATACAGGACACAATGACACATCAAAGCAGGGGGAAAGGGATGGCATCTTAACACCTACAACTCTGCAGGTCTCTTGCCTTGCTAGAACAGAGCTACACAGACCGGGACTCAGGGGGCTCATGCTCTTAAGTGGTTGTTCACATAGCGGCAAGTCATCGAGTTGCTGTAGCTTGGAGAACTGCTGCTTGCCAGCTGACCTGTAGTAACCAACCCCGTGTTCAGCTAGTCCAAATTACTGGAAAAGCGTTATTAGTACCTGTTAATAATACAGCGTGATGGGTTTTTTTGCAGCGGGAACAGTTGAGGTGACAGTCACAGTCAGTCCTCAAAGAGCAGACTCTAAGGACTAGTCCACCCCTGAACTTCCCTGACACCTTGTGTTGCTACTAATTTGCACTGCAAATAATCATTTTTAAATAAGGAGCTGTAAGTCCAGCATACTTGACAGTAGCCCCAAAAACTAACAGGTCACTAAAAGTTGCCTCTCTTCTCTCTTCCATGAAGAACGTGGTCTGTACATTGAAGGGGGAAACAGCATTGCTTTTAGCGGCTAGAACAAATGCTGCAGGGCAAGGCAATGTCAGCACTACCCTTTGAGATGCACAACCCATGCACGACTGCATGGACGTCTGTTACTCGATCATCAAACTGCACAGTTCACGCTCTGTGGTGCTGGTCTCCAAAGCAGGACTGGACCAGGAGCAAGCTGAGAAGCCTTTGAGGATAAAAAACTAAGTGGAGAAACAAAGAGGCAGCAGCCCTCCCCTCTTCCCTACACCCACCAGACATGTCCTTGGAAAGCCAGAGTCTGTGACCTCGCAGCAGAAATGCACGAATTTGCCACAGCAGCATCCTAATTTAAAAAAAAAAAAAAAAAAAAAAAAAAAAAGATGGCCAAGCTTCAAAGAGACAAAGCGTCCTCCTTCTTATCCAGCCATCTTATCTGATCAACACCTCTGCATTTCAATTTCAAGATTACACAACTGACGCATGTTTGTCCTGCAGCATCCTGAAGAGCCACAGGCCAGCAGTTCCCAAATCAGGGCTGGAGCCAAGGTCCTCCGTGTCACTTCATATTTAGGCAATGAAATAACCACTCCTGCAAGGGAATGGTGTCCGAGGTGCTAAGCGTGCAGCTGCTTGTGCTCAGTGGTTTTCCCTGGGTGGCTGGTTTGGATTGCACCCACACAGCCAGTCATCGCTGCTCACCTTCTGAAGGTCATGACTTCATGTATTTTGGATCTTTCCCATTTTTTTTTAAAGCTAACCTTTTACTTTGGCAGAACTGCAGCCTTTTATCTGTTCTCCAGATTCTCTATGTCCATTTGAAGTCCAACTGCAGAACGTGAGTTTGCTACGCTACCAAAACACCTATCCCCTGAGTTCAGGAGTCTTAACCACTGGCCCTGTGAGCAGACCATCAAATCAGGGCACGTCACAAAAGGGCTTTGTCCATACCCTAGAAGCCCTCCATAATTTGATCGAGAGACCAGTTGTGTTGGGGGCCCATCCAGGGGCAGAATAATCACAATGCTGCCAGATAGGTTGGCATAAAAGCTCTCACAGTCCTTCCTGTGGCAACACACAACAGTCATATTGTGCAATAAGCTTTAACACACTCACACATTACTTGCTGGAGCAGATTATAACTTACTCCTGGAGCTAATACTTGTGTGTGAAGCATTAGCAACCCTCTGACCAAAACCCTTTGCTTTCTTCTTCCTAGTTCTTATTAATCGCTGTTTTTATTAAGTCTATCACATCTCTATTACTCCTGCCTGGTGACCTTGCTAGCTCCAATGAAGGACAAAATGATAAAGCTTTGTGACCAAGTCCACGAACACAGAAATATTTCACCTGAACCTACAGTGCTATTATTGCTTTTAACGAGAACAGGGCTATTTAAAAAAATAAAAAATATAAGCACATATGTGGTGACCTTGCAGGGCTTGAGTTCTCTCCAAGAGCCAATAGAAGTATATGAATCTGCAGCGCCATCCATTACAGGAATCAAATAATTCTTCACCCAGCTTTCTTAACAAAATCCAAGATCGTAACAGTGCTGCTACACTCGGGACTGCGTCAACACGGGAAGACTCATGGTTTCAAAGACACAGGGAGCCAGACTAATGCTTGGCAGGACTCTACAAGTTGGTCATAGCACATGAGAGGGTAATGACCAGCACCATGGAGATGGTACACAGGTGACCATCTGCCCGGGCCCAGGACATGATGCCTGGCTGCTCACCAGGTATAATGATGCGGCAGGATGCTGTTTATCCATGGTGGATAAACAGGTAACTCTTGTTTCAACCTAAGAAAATCTCCAGGTAGAAAAGCACATGCCTAGGGAAACCCATAGCCCTACTGAAAAATCTTTGATTGAACCAATATTGTAAGCGGTTAAGTAGAGAGAGCTAACACATGATGCATTACTGCAAATGTCTGTCCTTCTCCTTTCCCTTCCCCACTCCTCTCTGTTGCAACCCTCACTCAGTCAGTACTAAGAGTTGATTAAGGAAGTGGCAAATGCCATTTCAGATGCCCTCAGGTGAGCGAGATGTCCCACAGGATGGTCAGATACGACACAGCACCTGGAGGATGCAGCTCCTGGAAAACCCAGGGCACCTCAGACAGCACAAAATGCCTTTGCTGAGGAGATTGAACTGAACCCAAAATACCTCAAGGAACCCATTTCCCCCAGGTCATCTCACATCTGTCCCAAAGGTGCGCATCGACTGGGGGCTCTCCTCAGCAGCTCCAAGCAGCACGTGGGGCTTGCAGAGGGCAAGCAGGGAGCAGAGGCACAACAGGGAACAGCATTTGCTGAAGGAGAAGCAGGTCAGTGGCAGGGCCAAAGGCACTCGGTGCCCCAATCCCCGGGATGTGAGCGTCTGGGAAACACTCCAGACCACCCGCCCGAGGAAACTCCTCCATGAACCGCTGTGCAGAGCACAGGAGAGCGGAGGACATCACTACAATCACAAGCTACTGAAGAGGATGAGACAACAGGCTGCCTGTGTCGAACACAGCCTGGCCCTGTGAGTAGCAGCCTCAAGGACTGCACACACATAAGCACTGCACACATGTACGAGTAAGCGCTGAGCACTGCCGAACGCAAATCATATTCACCTTCCTATTTCTCCGTTAAATTCAAGTTATAGAAAAAGATGGAAACCCCATGCTGCGATCACCCAAGTATAACGCACAGGGATAACCCCTCTGCTTCTCAGGAGCGAAGCTACTTGTGTGAGAACTTGCAGGCTCAGGGCTTTGGCTTTCTTAAAAAAAAAAAAAAAAAAAAAAAGTGAGAGCCACTGCACATGCTGCTGCAGCTCCTTTTCAGCAGCAAGGATCCTCCAGGCATGCAACCTGCTCTTATGCAAATGTAGGTCTCTTCACCACAACGAGGAGGACTCCCATCACTTTGGGCCTCTGAACAGAAAAGCCACTCCAAAATGCTGGCAGGTCCCACTGTAAAGAGCAATACACAACACACACAACTTCCAGGCATCGCCCGGCAGCCCCATCACCCAATGTTGTGGAAGGAAACGCAGTTGCAAAGTCTGGCTCCACTGATCAGCAGCACATCCTACCCTGGCCTTGTGGACCACCAGGTGGCTATCATAACCACAAATGGCTTGAGGAAAGCTGGCACCTCCTGAGTCCTAATCTAAGCTCTGATTCTCCTTTGCCGTTTGCCCTTGATGAAAAATCACCTCCCATCCTGTGCCTCCATTTCCCCTTTTAGTGCTGTGGTATTTCACAACTAGTTGTAAGCACTTGGGAAGGCGAAGAGCCTCATGTGAGGTCTTCTCAAGTGAGAGGAAGATTTTGATGAGGTTTTGATCAGACCAGAAGAGAGAAAATGGGCAGTTTTGATTAAGTAAAAATTGCAGAATCAAACTCGTTATTAATATTGCTTTACGTCAATGCATATTGTAAGGTCCTTCCTGAATCTGTCACTGTAATTTATCATCCTAGCAATGTAATAAAATAAAGCTATAAAATCTTGTATTAAATGTTCAAGGTCAATTTCCAACTTTCAGCTTTCCAAGAACAGTGCAATCTCTCCCTAGCTGCTTTAGCAGATACGCTATTAAACAGTTACAAGCTCTGGGAGAAAGTTTCTTTGGAGAGAAGAATCAATTGTGGAGCATCTCCAGAATTAAATCTTCAGACTTTCATCCAATTTCAAAATGATAAATAATAAATAACAAGAGTAAAAAGCACTAGCTGGCTTCAGGATAAGGTTTTTACTTCCAAAATATTCTCATTTTTGTTACGTTGCAAAATGTAACTCTGTTTCTGTCTTTGTAAAACAGAGAGAAGGCAATTCCCTAATTTTAATACAAATCTGGATATGTAAAAACAGCACCTTGGTGCTGTATAACAACAGCATCAGAGACAAAGGCCAAGACTCCCTTGTGTCAGATACTGAATAAAAACAATATAAGGTCCTGATACATCTTAATGTTTTATATATTAAGGGACAATAGAAGCAGCAAATACAGCTACTAGCTATATGCAAACACACACACAAGGCCTAGCTGCACAACAATTGCAAAAGAAAGAGAGACATTCTTCAAAATTAGAAAAAAAAAAGGTCATACTTCTATTCCAGCCACAGGTATTCAAGCTTATCAGCTAAAATGACTCTGTGTCAGGATTTGGTCTGTGAGATTCACTCAGGCAGCTTCTGTTGTTCCATTACAATGATGAAAGGATCATTTTGGCCACACAGTCATCATAAAAAAACTGAAAATGCAGATATTGTCCTAGGTATTAAATTATTCTCTCTATTCTGGCACATGTGGCAGAAAGCCAGCTCATTTTTCAAACTCTAACAGCAGGCCATAATAAAAGACATTACTTCTCCCCACAAACATTGCCTCCCTTATAGCCTTAGAGGAGACCGTAACAGCTACAAGAACATTGCTGCTATTAAATTAGTAGCATCAGTATTTCTTATTTTTAGAATGTTTGGCTGCTTCCTCTGATGCTGAATAGGGCAACTAAATTACTAGCAAATTAATATTGTTTCTAGGGAGCTCAGCTGCCTCCTCCTTTCCTGGCTTAATGGTTATCTCCTGGGACTCACCTATGGCCTAGTTTGAAACATGCCACCCTAAAAATGGAAAAAGGGCAAGTCTGGTCTTGTGGGCATCACCGGGGCACGTGGCCCAAGTCAGGAGGCATCGAGGCCACACGCTTCAATTTTCTAATTATATTATTTAAGATCATCTGCCTGAAGGAAATTCATGCCAGTGCGCAAGGCAAGACCTCGGGAGCCCGAGTCTTGCGTTGTCACGACAAGTCCGAGGAAGCAGGTTTGCCAAAGGAAACCCTGCAAACACCATGCAGCGGGACTAGGTAGTGCCCTGCAGCGCTGCACATTTTAACCACCTCAGCGTGCCCCCATCACGTCCAGAGCCTGACGCCTAGGAGCTGAGTGACAGTGGAAAGCACCTCTAGGAAAGGATGGTGGCCTCCCCGCGGGTCCTGCACGGGCAGATCCATGGTCCTGTCCTCTGCGTGAGGCGAGGACTCTGCTCCGTAACACTGCTCCATTTGGGATAAAGAAAGAGCTCTTCACCTATGCAAAGACTGTAGAAATATTCCAGAATGGAAATCCTTCCTTATCAGATTGACAGAGTTTCACCTTGCAGGGTTTCGTCAGAGAAAAGCAATGTTCCCTAGTGCTCTTCACTCACAAACCTCTTGGCTTGTTCTGCAGCTAGAAACGCAGCGACTGCAATGTTGGAGAGAACTACAAGTACCCTGTCATAAAGTCCAAGCAATCCACTTTACCGCACACTAATCTGTTTTATTACTTGTAGTATAGTGACAAAATTGTTTTCTGCAACATAGTCCAGATTAAGAAACTAGGCGTTAAGACACATTAAAACTTCTGCAATATATATTGCCAGAGCCTCAGCTGGTGTAAAATAGCTTCCTAGGGGAATTAAACAAAAACTACAGGGCAGAAACATTCTCAGCTGCTGATCCTCAGCCTCAGCCTGCAAAACTGGTGCTGCTCAGGTGTTACAAGCCAAAGCCTCAGGTAGCCAGTAGAAATCCACAGTCACGCTGTCCAAATCAACAGAGTGCTCCAGTGCAGGTCTGGGTCAGTTTATGGAAGTATTTCCAGAAAATAAGCTTTGCTTGCATTATGTATGAAATGCAAACAAAAGCTCTGTTATACGGTAAGCAGCACAGCGTAAAAGCAAGGCCCAAAGGGAACAGGCCAAGGGAACGAGGGACCGCTCCCTGCGGAGGGCTGCAGACGAAAGCTACCGTGGGTGAGAACATCCGACCCTCCGCGCGTTGCGAAAGCGCGGAGCAGCCGAGGTGACCGCACCGGGGCCACCATGAGTGCCCCATCCGCACCGCAGCCCTTCCCTGAACTCGACCGAGCAAACGGCAGAGACTGCTGACCCCCGGGGACAGCTTTTGATCTGCGTGGCTGCCTTCCAGATTATCGCACTTCAGCCCATTTTAGTTCATACCTAGGCCAATTTTTTGTTGCCCAGAGGAAGGGCAGCAGGTCCACAGCTCCAGGCATCGGGCTTTCATTCTGCCCTTAACTGTCCCGTTGCCCACGTATGACACTGGCAAACCCACCATTTGGCCAGCTGCCACCACAAAGATGTTACATGTTACTTCTGTAATCCCAGCGGCTGCTTTCGCAGGGACCCAGTGAACATCGCTGCTTGCCTGTTTCGACCTGTTTCACAACACCTCCACTCAGCTGTACCCATGTCACGTCAGCGAAGACACGGACCACGTTAACACCTGAGGTCTTCCAACAGCACTAGCTTACCAGAAAAGTCAAACCTCTGCTCAGGCAGCTTTTGAGAGCATCTCATGGGGGGAAGCCCTAGCACTCTGATGTCTCGACACAGGCCACGCTCCTCGCAACCCCCGGCCAGCTGCAATCCGCGCTCCACGGCGCCGCGTCGAGGCAGAGGTGACAGAGCTCTGTCTTACTGCTCATGTAGGGAAAGGAAGGACAAAATGGACCAACTGCAGTGATAACTACCTTTGGGGTTTTTTGGTTTGGGTTCGGTTTTTTGCAACTCTACTAGCTACTCAGGACTACATTAAAGGCTTGCTTTGGCATTTCTAGCATTTATTTTCAAAAATAGATTCACAAAAAATAGTGTCAAATTATTTTCTAACTTACCAGCACAGCAAATCAAGCTTTACAGCACTGGCATCCTAACAACTCTAAGGGGCACCTTAGCAGAGCAGGACTTTGGCAAAGCATAGGAGCTGGTGCTCAGTTCCTTTAATGAGGATTTCCAAACCACTGAAGTTGTTCATATGTCAAACCCACTCTGGCGTTAAATGCCCAGTCAATCACATTAGACGTGTTAAATACACTCTTGGGCACATATGCTTCAATTGCTTGATGCTCTGTAAACTCCCACTGCAGCCTTGTCTGCAGTCACTAGGCAACTCAGCATCTCAGCAAGCCAAGGGGACCGCCCCAGCGAGAGGGAAGATCAAACAAGCATAAATCTTACTCAAGAACAGAGAAAAGGAGGAGAGGACTATTAAGTGGACATAACTCTGAACAACTGCAAGGCGAGTGGGAAGGTACGAAGGCACGATCATCTATAATTAAGTCTAACAGTGCCCATTTCTATCGTCATCCATATTAACAGCATAAGGCAGGGTAAAGGTAAAGCACCTTGCAAAAAGACAGCAGACACTATTAATTGAGATAAAAGACACTGCACTGCAACATCCCAGGCTCACAGCACACAGCGCTGGCTTGGAGCCTTTGAGTAAAGGAAATGGGTCTGAAAGCCTTCAAATGGGAGAAGCTGGACAAGATCAGACCAACATTTCTCCTGCTCCAGAATCACATCCTCTGCCCTGACTTGTACCAGGAGACATAGAGAGAAGCAGAAGCCCTGCACTTGATGCAGTTGTGGGACCTCTCCTCTGGGCTGTTGCTTCTAACCCTCAGCTATCGAAGTCAGAGCTACACCGTGAGTGTACATACCCTTACCGATCTACCCTAACACCACACATTTACAGCTTTCACATCCACTACCAGCCTCCCTGCACAGCCAGCCAAGGTCTGCCAGCACCACATGGCCACAAGGCTGAGGAAAACCAGCCCACACTGGCCCCTGTCTCCAGATCTGTAGTGTCCAGCAGAGGACATGTAAGACTACTCTTGACTACTTCATGACTACTGCATGAAGATGGCCATGTTAAACACATGCTTTGGTGCCAGCAAAAGCCCTGGAGGGGACGGGGTGCCGCCGAAAGGCAGAGCAAGGATTGACACAACCTGCAGAGACACCAAGGGAGCCCCCAGCTCACGAGGAAGGACACTGGACACTGAGGCACCTTCTGCTGCATTACTGGTTGACACAGTTCCCAGCACATCTGCCCACGCTCTGTGTCACTCCCCCACACTGTGCTCTTCAGGGCAGAGCTGTTTCACCCACAGCGATGAAGAGCAATCTCTAATCTCCATGAACTACTTTTAGTACACTGAAGTATACCAAAACCCCAGAAAAAATCCTTCCCAATGAGTGATGTCCTAATTTTTATATCAGCTCACAGAATTTACAGCAGCATCCATGCAGTCACATTTTTTTGTACCAAAAACTAGGCATCTCTGACTTCTAAAGCACGCTGCTTCCTAGACACTCATCTGTAAGCTACTGAACATGCTAGAGATGTGAACTGGCTGCTTTTCCTTCTTCCCCTCCCCCCCGAATTGACTGCTTCTGAGGCACTCCCCATCACAGGGGATCAAAATTAAAACCAGTTAATCAGAATGAAATTCACCCCAGTCCTTTAAAACAGGACTTAAGTAGCATCTAAATGACAAGACTGCTAGCTTCCATGCAGCAGGCTTTTCCTCCTCCGCTGCGCCCTAGGTGCTTGCCATTAGCTTGTCTTCAGCCTATATAGGACCGGACTGCTTCCACATATTGCAAACTGCTTATTTATACTACAGGAAGTGAGGCAAAAGTGCTTTTCCATGCATTTAATAAGCTCCAGTGGAATGAGACCCAGGAGCTGTTTGGGTCCCAGCGCTGGGGCTCTGCAGCTCGAGAGCAGCGGGTGGCCTGCAACGAAGGTACTGGCTCACGTGTGGCTTGCCTTTCCAAACAGCTGCTTGAATTTCATCCTTGAAGTATCACGTTTGTGGGTTCATCTGGATCTGAACAGTACCCGCAGGAAAACAAGGAGCCCAACCTCCTCAATGGACACTCAAGGCCTAGCAGAGCTGCTCTCGGTGGGACCAAGCCTTTGCAGCGGGTACAGCAGGGTGGATTGCTTCATTCAAGCATTGCTTCAGCTCCACACACCTTTAAGGTATACATCATCTTAACTTTCACTACCAGCTGCACTCTCCAGAAAGCATGATAGCGCATTCTTAAGGAAGCAAAAGAGAAAAAAAAAAAGAAAGAAAAAAAAGAAAAGTTCCTTTTTAAAAGCAAGAATACTTTTGCAAGTGATTGCACAGCGAGGAAAAATGTTAATGAAGTTTCCTGCAATTACAGAGCACGGTTCCTGTCTAGATCCCATTTCAGATTTTATCACAGGCAGCCCAATTTTTCATCGTCTGACATGATAGTGGTATCAAAAAATGCAAGAAAACAGCTAAGTTATATGCGCTGCTTTGTAAGCGATAAGAATGATTGACTCTTGCTGTTTTATTGCTCTGCTTATAACCTGCCATAGTAAACACGCAGCTGCTTCATTTATTGCTCTACTCTGTGCTCACCTTTAGCTGAGAACCAAACCTCGTTATTTTATACTCCGTCAGGTCTCCGGGCTTCTCCCCCCAGGCCCGCAGGGAGCTCGTGATGGGATAAGGCACCCTGCCTGGAAAGGCGCCGTGCTCCACAGCCCTTCGGGTGCCAAGTTACCTACTGGGGTCATAAGCAGGCGTCTCTGCCCCATTCCTGCTGCTGCGGCCGCGCGCGCCAGGGCCGAGCTGCCGCGTTATTTCTGGCTTTGCCCAACACGTTGCAATGCAGCGGGTACCGCAGGCTCACTCACCTGCGCCGTACGTCGTGGCCAACATAATCGAAGAGACCCACGCGACCTCGCTATAGGACGTGCCAAAGAAACCCTGGATTTCTTTGAAGAAGATCGCGATGCCCTTGGGAAAGGCGTACGCGAATCCGATAGAAACGAAAGCTCCAAGCACCACCACCCAGCCCCAGCCGCCGTCGGGCGGGCTGGCGGGTCGCCCCGCGGGCGGCATGGCCGGGCCGAGCGAACGCCCACGCGCACGGCGCTCCTCCGCGAGCCCTGGGGGGGGAGAAAAACAGAAATCCAGATGCACTCGCGCTGGTGGCGGGCGGGAACGACGGCCGTCGAGGCTCTACCTGCGCAGCTTAAACGCGCCGCGCCACCTCGGGACGGTTTGTTTCCACCGCGTGAGGTGGAGAAAAATCAGGCGGAGGAAATCCCACCGCATCTGCTGTCCCACCGCGTTGCTGCTGCTGCGTTTTAATCTTTTGGAGTCACGCGGGGATGCACACGGCCAGCCCCATCCCCCACGCGCGGGCACCCTCCCCACGCGCGGGCACCCACGCAGCCGCCCCCCCCGGGACTCCTTGCACCCCCGACCCCGGCACCCACCCGCGGGCCACGCAGCGCCGCCGCCGCTGCCCGCTGCGGTGCGGCCCCGGCACCGCCCCACGCGGGACGAGCTGCGTGTCCCCCCCCCCCACCCCGGCCCGGCAGAAACTCCCCCAGCTTTTCACCACACTTCTTGCCTTTTTTTTTTTTTTTTTTTTTTCCCTCCCTCAGCCACGGGACGGCGAGCCCCCAGAGAGTTCATTAAACCACCCTCAGTTGTTATTATTTTTTTTTAAAAAAAGGCATTTTTGGCACCCCGCAAGCGCACCCCGCCGGGCCCGGCCCCACCTGCGCCCTGGCAGAGCCGGGCGGCTGCCGACGGTCGCCGCTCCGCTGCAGGCAAGCCCAGCCGAGGAAACTTCAGCACTGTTTGCTTTCGCTAAAAAGTTACACTCGCATCTCGCTCAACTTCGCCTCCTCCTGGCTGAAGCAACAGCTCCACAGGTTGCCGGAGGAAAACATCCCCGTGACCTCCGGGCCCTGATTTCATAGAAATTCTTACGGATATCGCTGGGGAGCTTCAACACCGTATCGCCTTCCGGCGCCGCGTGGAGAGGGAGACCCGCTTCCTTCGCTCCATAAGCGCCATGACCCGAACTGAAACACGCCGGCACCTTACCCCAGCTCCACGGGTCTTTGGTTTGTGGAAGCGGAGGAGCGTTTGGGCACGGGTCGTTTTTCCTGCAAGTAAACTGCGTGCTGTGCGTGGCACAGATCACGCGAGGAGAGCTTCCACCGTGCCCTCGACTCCTCAATCTCCTTCAGATCTGCATTCAACCCATTTTCGGTAAAGATAACATTCGAAAAACAAGTCATGGTTTATTCAGCCACGCTAATTAGGCGTGTGGAAATTCACTGTTTATAGAAACAGCACTTGAGCTTTGCCAATATGCACTTTTTGATTTCCTTCTCCTACAAAGCCTTAGCTACACCACTCCGTAAAGGTTGCGGGTTGGTGGGCTCATCCTTCCACTCCACCCGAGGTGGAGGTTTCTGCAATGTGATTTTAACGCTGGTGCCACTTCTGGTTCAGGCGCAAACATGTCTAAATCACTCATGAAACACGAAGCAGGAAACCCCTTCCTCCCCCTTTCCACCCTCCCTCCAAGGCTTCCAAAACAGAACATGTGTTATGATAAATACCATTTTTCTACATATGCAATTATGCAATAAATGGGGGTGGGGGGAAAAAATCTGTAATTCTCCTGAGACAGATAATCTAGACCTTTAAAGAGCTCTTTACAATGTCTCTGTAAGATGGCATTTTATTGCTACCTTTTCTTTCTTCCTATAACACTGAATAAACTTAAAACGAGCAGAGGACCTTTACTCTCAGGTGTCAGTGTCACAGCATGATGATCTGGAGGATTTGCTCGCGGTACAGCCTAGATCAACTTTATGAGCTGCAGGTTTCCTTACAACTCAGTTTTACAATGTTATACTGCATGCACGAAGCAGCAAGGAAGGGATCCCTGGAAGCCTGCCATCCAATGGGGCAGAATTATTACAGTCTCTCCTGTGTCAAAAACCCTGTCTTCTGACAGCTTTCATTCAACACCTCGCCTTTTTCCACTGAAAACTCATACGGAGAACCGCTGCGACAGATTTCACTGCAGGTATGGTCACTACTACCATAAGATCTACCTGTACAGAAACCACTGTGAATCAAGAGAGGCTGCATTTCCATAACTTAACAGAAAAAATTGGACCTAGGCACGTCCATAGCATCAGTGCAGAAGAGGGTGAGGGCAAATGGAAAGATCCTGCAGAGCAATGGGATGGAAAAGCAGGTAAAACACCAGCAGTGACCTTGGACTGGAAAATTGGACCATTTCCTTCTACAGAAATGCTCAAGTGTAATGTGATATTGAAGAATTTCCTCTGCAGGAAACACTGGTGTGACAACTTCACACAAACTGGTGATAAACTCAATACTGGAGCAGGAAGCACCACCAAACAGACTCCTTACGACAGAAGATAGAGGGGAGCCGGGTGGATAAACGATAATTTCTGGAAAAGATTAGTCTGTGCCCTCATGTTGCTGCTCTAAAGAGATGCTCACAAGCCCAACACAACGGTCCAAGGACAGAGAGGGACCATCTGAGAATGAGCCCTGGCAGGTCTTGCAAGGCGTGTGGCAGAAATCTTTGGCCTGCTGGGTCAAAAAGGACTTTTAACAAGTTTAGGAGATTTGGGCTCAACCAGCAGCAAACAGCTTACATGAGCACAACCCCTTCATTTCGGGAGTGCAGCCCCTCAGGGGTATGAGCTCGGTTTGCTCTTCCACAGACAGCAGACGCTTCCTGGAGGGCAGATTTTTTAATTTGTTGGCAAGTAGTGACTAAATTGATTAAAACTGTAAAACACCTTTTCAGATGACTCATTTCCCTATCACGGTCCTCCACATAAATAAGTGCCAGCTATTGTATTCAGAGCTCTTGACTCCAGAGCCATTGAAAGAAGAGGGAGGGGGGGGGAAAGGGAACGAAATAGGTTGGAATTTGAAGGTATTCCTCTATGTGTCTCTCTGCCCCAAAGCGCCCGTTTTCCCAACTTTGCAAAGCTTTCTATGACAGTTACAATAGGTATTTATAAATACTCTTTTTAAAAAAAAAAAGATCAAATGACCTAACACTTTTCACTTATTGAAGCCCAAGGTTTGATAAACAATATTCTATAAAATATAAGGTCACAAAAACTGGTAAAAATGACTAACTTTGGCAGCTTGTACATTTCTCTTTTCCAGGGGCGGGGGAGGGAAGAAAAGAACCAGGCTCCCCTGGGAATAGAAAGCATTTCATCTTATTCTCAGTGGGCTATTTTACTATTTGGGAAGAGTTTGTATGGAGCCTTTTACGCAAGGCTTCCTTCTCTTTTTTATTGCAGCCAAAGGTAGGAATTGCAGGTATTACTCTGCATCATCACCAGTATTTTCTTTACTCAGTCTTTGAAAATCAATTAAAAACTTCAGAAATTATTTCCACATTAAAAAAAAAATCCCCAAAGACAGAAAACTAGCCCTGCTACATGAAAATGGCATCAGGTAAATAAGCACCTGAAGAGGTAACTCTTCCCTTCATACAAATGCCCATGATTCATATTTCCCTTGCACACCAGTGTTTTTCAAAAATTATACTGCTCTAATTTTCCCTTTTCTCATGAAGTATACTAACAGTGAAATTCAGTCCATAACTGGGGTTAAAATGGAGCTTCTAAACTGATGAATGAGATCAAATAGACACACGCATTTATTTTTCCAATAGCATTCTTAACTTTTTCCAAGGGATCAATCCATAGTAATACCGATTACTATTTGGGAAGAGGTTTTAATTCAATGAAATCTTTTGCTCTAGACCGAAAACAGATGCAATCATGAAAAGTGAGCCTGAAGACATCTACAGCTCCTCTCACCAGCGAGAGCAGAATTAGCCTTATCCTTTCTGTGCTGAGAGCAGGTTTCCTCACCGCTGCTGATCGTGGCTGGGCTAATACAAAACACATTCCTTCGTGGTTAGCCACAAGACCTCCAGCATTCAGGGATTTACCGCTAATATTTTCGTGCTAGAGGTTTTAATTAAAGGAAGGCTGACGTGCTCTGAGCAGCAGTTCCCAGAGCGGTGTTTTTGTGGGCAGTGGGAAGGGAGGCGGACAGCAGACCACGGGCACGGCCGACGGGTGACATGGGGCCGTGCTGCAGCCCTCTGGAAAGAGCAGATGGGTCATGGTAGATCCCCATCCCTTAATGCCATGGGCACTTTGGCGAGACCTCTCATTTCCACGCACACCTGGCAGAGAGCAATGTCGCACGCAGAGCCCAGGATCCTCTGTGCTACATGACCAACACCAGCACGGGACACGGACGGAGACTTGCAGCTCTGCTTTCCACCAAATAACGAACTACATGAGGGTCAAGGAGAGGCCAAAACAGAACGTCATGAAATGTCAAACTTGGGTTTTTTGCTAAGCCCCAGTATTAATAGCAGCATGGAGGCCAGGCTGGCAGAGGAATTCAGACAGCATGAAATAACTCACTTTGGAGCCAACGAAGCTCTGAAACATCTCCAGCTCCGTGTCTGTGCTGTGAAACCGGCCAGGTGCACAACGCATCGCTGCTGGAGACGGTGCTTTCCTGCAGATCATAAAATAAACCTAGCAGTGACATCACTTCTCCTGTCTCTCCCCTGCTTCAGGATTTTAATCAATAGCCCAAGCAAACATTTGTGATGGTATAATGATGGTGACAATTAATTTAAATCTTATAACTGGAATGTTTTCACCAGGGAATTAAAGCAAATTATTCCTTTGCTATTCATCTTACTCTCATTTACATTTTAATCCCAGTAGGGCCTTGCTCTGTTATATCTGGAAAATGACTTAAAAAAGAAAAAAAAAAATGAAGTACTCAAAGATGTGTAGAGAATTTAGCTATTAACTTTACTGGCAGGTGTGTGGCTGTCTCAAGCCCTGAATGGTTAGAAACAAGCACAAATACTGAGTTTTTCCAGACATCAGCGAATGCAGAGTCTGGTGGCATTTCAAATCATGTACACAAACACAGCCAAAAAAACAGCTGGGGTAGAAGGCTGGGTTGAAGGTGCAATTATACATTAGCCAGAGCAAGACGCTCTTTCCTTTGCAGCACAAGTAAAGGCGCTCTTCGCTGAAGGACACTGTGTGTAGAGGGGAACCTCTTGGCTCCTGACCTGTGGTTCTCTAATCCCAGACTCAAGGCTTGTTTTCCTTGCTGTGAGGTTTTACCACGGGATAATGAATGCATACTTTTTTGCTTTCAATAAATATGTAGTGAAGAAAGGTTGTTGTTGAAGTAAAATTAGCACTATATCCCTCCTTATGCTGGTTTCCTTTGCCTACCTGTTCTCATTCTGAAGTTTTAAAAAAAAAAAAAAAAAAACAAAACACACATAAATAAATGAAGCACCAACTTTCTTCCCTGCTAAAGTTGGAAAGTCCACAACCTGTGGACTGCACGTCCACAGACACGAATTCTGCCACACCGTTACCACACTGGGGATCCCCAGTGCCAGTCACGGACTAGCTGATCCTAATAGAAATACGGAGCACATCAAGGCCACAACGTTCCTATCCCCAGAATGCCTTCAGCTGCTTTCCGCCAACTTAGAGCCACTGCAAACCACCTGCACCAAGTCTTTTCCAAATTAGAGGTATTGCAGTTTACTGTGACCCTAAGATAATTCAAAACAAAACAAGAACAAGCCCAATTTTACTTAAAATAATTGCTTTCACATGGTCCTATCCACCCCTTCACTTACGAAGTTTGAAAGGCTAGCAACATACTGGAAAGAGAGCAACCACCTAAATCCTTGGAGCTGTTCAAGGTCAGTGTCTGCCACTGCCTTGAGCTACCCCAACACATATTCCACAGGATGCCCGCTAGGTCTCCCACGCCTGTTTGCTACATTTGGTGCCCTAGGTTAGTTTAGCCGATCTCCCTCAGCCCACAGCTTGCAAACAGGGGGAAGGCTCCCAGGCGTTCGATGTACACCCTTGCTCAAGATCCAGCCATACTGCGGAGGAGACTGCAGCTCATGCATGGGGGTTGACCCTTCTCCTCCACACAGCTCATGGTTATCCTGTGGCTTCTGATAGAAATATTCTTAGGAGAGTTTCCTTGCTCATTTCAGTTAAAAGGAAACAGGTTAGCAAAGACCTAGAGTTTAGACTGCTAAAACTACTCTAGAGCATTATGACTGAAGGGTCCAAAACCAACCAGCCTCTCCAGCAGCTCTGCAGGTGCATAATACTAGGCACTGTG
This sequence comes from Rhea pennata, assembly GCF_028389875.1. Taxonomy (NCBI): domain Eukaryota; kingdom Metazoa; phylum Chordata; class Aves; order Rheiformes; family Rheidae; genus Rhea; species Rhea pennata. Next base: position 7,169,850 of record NC_084674.1, read on the forward strand.
ACACAGCTGGATCCAGGAGACCACCTCTTTCTCCAGCTCATCTCCAAGGCTGTCCTGCCACAAAGAAACTCTCCAGTAGTTGGCAATAGACACAAAAGGGATCCGCTGCCTCGGGGCTGTCTGAGTAACACTTGACAACAAGATGGAGAGCTTTAGATCTCATAAAACATTCCTGATGTTTGATAGATGAGAGATTTTACATGTGCCATGAAGAGGGATTCCAACTTCAAAATAGCAAAAACTGGCACTACGTGGTATTGGCTGAGCCCAAGCTGAGCATTAGCAAGCTCTTAGATGGGGGGGGGGGAGTCATGCCGTCCCACTAGTAGCCTCTGGGACACCACTGTTTGCAGATCATAGTACTCCGCGTCCTTACATAACGCAGGTATTGACCCCAGAAATTAACCCCATCTCACCCAATATTCAAAACATTGGAGGAATAATCATATAAAGCTGCAGCAAACTATTACACAGAGGCAGTAGGTGCAGCAGAAAAACACACTGGAAACCTCCTTTGTTTTTTTTATTCTGACAAAGGAAACTACTTTGACAAGCAATCCTAATGCCATGAGGGCTTTCGCTCTTCATGTCAGCTCCCCCAAGAAACTTTCCAGAAGGTCTGTAACATACCAGGAGCTGAAACTGTTGTTTGCTGCGTATGCATCCAGCACCTGTGCTCTGCCTCTGAGACAATGGTGCACCGAGCAAAAACCGGTCTCTGCTGATACTGCACAGTTCTCATCACCAGTAACACTCCTAGACACCGCAGGAAAGCAGGGTGGTGAAGCAGGATAGAGCCTGTAGCTACTCTGCACACAACCAGCTACTCTTCCTGTGGATGGAAGAAAGCAGCAAGCTCCTTTATTACCTTTAAAATTCAGCGAAATGCTGGGATACAGCAGCAACCAGCAAGAAGTGGAATCAAACACAAGAAGTGATTAGCTTGTGCATCATGCAGAGTCTAGATAGCTGCGAGTAACCTCCATGACTACCTGCAAAGATGATCAGCTCTCTGTGCCCTTAACAGAGTGATGCAATACATAATATTACTGTAGGTAAACTCAGCTGGACTCTTGTGCCTGCATTTTTCTTGTTGCTTTGCCCTTCTGGCTGACCATTGTCCAGCAGATCAAGCATGATGTTTTAGTATTAACTTTCAAGGTCTTACACAGATTGTTCTTCAAGAGCTTGTTGAACTTTTGACACTGTACATCCATTTTGTCCTGCAAGATCAAAAGGGAGAGACTTTTGGTCCAGGTGAAGTATTTGCACAAGCTTGCTGCAATCCCAGGTTTGCAGACTGACCTGCCGAAGAGCCCCATGAGCACAACAGAAATGACTCCTCTTAAGAGAGGCTTCAAAGATGCATTTACTATCTAGGTTATGTTTTATAGAGCAGTCCATCACTTAACATTCCTGGAGACTTCTGAAACTGACTGTTTACAGACACAGAGCTTCTAAAATTTCATTCAGTCCACAGCCTCCTTTCCCAAATACCACGTTTGGGGCTGAAATTTTCCAGGCTTCTAGCATTTGATCAACAGATCAAATTTTGCAGCTAAAAGATGAAATCCTGGCTCCAATAAAGGTGATGGTAAGGTGCCCATTGACTTCAGTGCAGTCAAAATTTCACCCAGAAACTACATGCAAAGTTTGTTGAGCTGTTATTTTTTATTACCCAAGTGCAAAGAAACATAAATTTTCCTAAAAGACTCCTTTATATACAGTTAGCTGTAACATTTTTGAATATTATAAAACTAAAGTTGAGGTTTAAAGGCCTAATTTTCACTGAACCATATCACAAGCCACATTTTAACATCTCATCTTGCACCTTTCAAGCATGACTGAGAAACACAGTCCAGTGGCTCAAACTGGCCAAATTTTCCATTGCAAAATGATTTACAAGAAAAACGGGGAAGGGCAGGAGGTAAAGAGGAAAAGAATCATGATTTCATTTTTCACCCAGTTGGCTCACAACAAGTCTAACTGGGTTTGAATAGGATAATCTCACAGAGCAGCCCTGAAGCTCTGCATGAGCAGCACAAGGCTCACATCCCCACGTTTACATGTCTCCACTTCACCTTGGCTGCAACCACACTGCTTCACAGAACAGCTGCTGAGGGAACTTAGAGACCAACATGTTCACCACGATGGTGTGTGCGTCCTGCATGTAGGACCACTCTCAGGGCCAGCTCAGAGATCAATCTGAGAGTAGTCCCACGGTCAAAATGTTGGATGGGTCCAGCAATAAGAAGGCACGAGTAGGTCCCAGCCCAGACCTCTCCCTTGTGATGCTGTGATGATACAGCTGGGCAAGAATGATGACCTTTCCCTTGAAGAAATCTGGGGGCCTGCTCCAAAGGCAGATCTGAGGCAACCTGTACTGAGGTTGTGATAGGGGATGGGATGAGAACAAGAGCCAGTGCTGTTCCTCAGAAGTGGTGTAGGATCTCAGTATGCCTAGACCACTCTGATGAGCCTTGCTGATACATTCCTACTCATTTAAATACAATGTATAGCTTGACTAGGTGCTACAGAATTGCTCTAGATTTATGCCGGAGTAATTGAGAAGAAAATCAAATTAAGTATTCGATTACTTATGCACTCCTAGGTACTTATTCTCAGAGATGAAACTCCTAAATCTGTTATTACTGTCTGTCTTATATTACTATAAGCATGTTGCTGCTTTTAGATATATGGAAAAGCCAACATCACTTACGAGAAACAAAAACTGAAAGATGAGAACATGACAGGAAAGTGTTTTGAATTATTAATCATTCATAAGAACAGTGGAAATAATTGATCTTTCTTAATTTTAGAAAACTGTATAATCGTTATATAGGGATTCTTCCTAAGATTTTTTTTTCCAATATTTCTTTTGTAGTTCATTTTTTTTTAAACCCAAATGCTACAGTGATTTGAAGTCTCAGTGAGGCTAGGAGCAACAGCTATCACACCACAGGACAGATCCACAACAACTGAAGCTGTTCTTAGAGCAATAAACTTAAACATTTGTGAAAGTTCCAGAAAAGGTAGTAGGAAAGCTCCTCCTGTCAGTAGCGAATTCTAAGCCCAAAGTTTGTGTAATGGTAAATGCAATGCTGAAAAAAAGGAAAAGTCCTCTTGCTTCTGATAGCCATGACAGCATCTCATTCTCCCACTTAAACCGGCATTCCCACTACACGGATACCCTCCCCTACTGTTACACCTAGGAAAGTCAGGCGCTTGCACACTGGGCTATAAATTGTGATGATAGCTCTGTAGAAATAAGATTTAATAAAAGTCAGTATTTAAAGCTGGGAAAACCAATGATGAAAACCAGAAGTTTGATATTGTAACAGCCTCTTCCCCCATCAAGAAGATCGGTTTCCTTGCCATATTCTCCTCTGTATCTTCATCTGGATGTGAAGATCTTAGCTCACAGAATATGAAAACAAAAAGCCAGAAATCTCAGTCAATTTGAGACATCTCTAACATTAAGTGCTAAGTTTCAGACACCCAATTTTCAGAGGGCCCCAATCAGCCTTCCTGAGGAAATCAGCCCTCTAACAGCCACACACGCAGCCTGAGTCTCTTTTGAGCTTTTGTTCGGACTAACCCTTTTCAGTTCTTCACGTGAAACCACAAGAGTCAAACAGCAGTCATAGAATACATGTTCATTATTTCAAAGCGAAATAGATGCTCATTAGAGCTGCCAATTTAACAACTATGGAAATGAACTTTTCTATCTGCAGCAGAGACCATAGCCCGAAGAGATTGCTGAAGCCTTCCCCAGCTCTGCCAATCAACTGTAGCCAGATCTGAAAAGGTCACTTCTGCAAGCAGGAGAGCACTTCATTCCTCACACCTCTTCAGACATTTACATCCTTAACTCTGAGCATGCCAATTACCATCAGTTGTGGCAGCAGGTTAGCAACATTGGTATCTGCCCACTGGGAATGGGTTGAGACCATCTGCTGGCTTTTTAGCAGCAGGAGCTTTCATTCTCCCTTGACAAGGGCTGGATTTGAATCAACAAGCAAAAAGCTGCTTGCTCCTGTGCCAGCTTTCCAAGACATAAAGTCGTCTTAGGACTCACACGTTCAATAACGCTAGACATAGCTGTCAGAAGAGTAAAGATGCAAGTTGTCCACAAAGTCACAAGAATTGCTCAGGGCGCAGATAGAGCAACTTCTATCACTGTCCTGAGCACAAGGTAAGCATTTTAGAAATTTTCTCCTTTCACCATCTTCCTTGCCATAGTGGACCACAAAACAACTTGTCTTTCATTGCCACATAGTACTATTTCCTAGGGCAGATAAGATGAGCGTGCACACCTCCTGTACAGTGTGTATGCCTGACACTTGTAATGCATGACCCAAGAAAGTGTCTAAACTGCACAGTCCCGGGGGCTAAGGCATTTACTGGAGAAGATCCTCCATATAAGACTTGTTTGTAATATTCTTTCCCTAAGAATGTGTTACTGACCTTTTTTGAGGCAGAATACTGACTTAGGCAGACCAGAGGTCATATGGCCGTTCTTGTGTTCTTAAGTGTTAATCCTTTCACATATCACCCTTGCAACATGAGCTAAAAAGAACTGAGACCCTGCTAAGACCCTAAGCAGTAATCTTTGAGCAATGGACAAAGCAGCAGGAACTAAAAGTAAGACAGTCTTCTACTAACCATTAACAGCAATACACATACCAGCTACTCAGATCAAAGCTGAGGGCTGATACCTGGCATCAATGTCTGAGGCAAACATTCCTTTGATAATAACTAATCAATGATTTCATTATGAGGACAAGCAAATACTTTCCCATGAGCTTTGCACAGTATCTATTTTTGAAGATCAGGCATGAGTATTCAGTTAAGTTTTTTTACTTGAAGAAATCAGTGGATGCATTTGTCCTTTAAGAAGGATTCTGCAGAAAGAAAACTAAAATTCAATCCTTTAATAAGTGACTTGCAGCAAGATTTTAGCAATAGAATCAGGAAACATTTTAAAATGTATTTACATACTTGCTCAAGATTTACATGTATATATTCTATGCCTGTTGATCAGTGGGATTTACATTTCAAGTTTCCAACGTCTTCTCTACAACTCTGAGTAGAAGAAACCCACTTTTGTTTCAAAAACGAAGCTGAGAATGGGAACTGGGCAAAAGACATAATATTGAATATGCTGATAAAGCTGGCTCAAATATTCCCAAGACTTGAATAACCCTAAGAAGGCCAAGTCTCTAACCTAAACAGAACAAGATTTCCAATGAGATAATAAGAATTGACATCACATATATTGTCAATAAAATATTTAGCAATACTGATTTTCTCTATTGTGTCGATGTATATAACCAGAAAACAGAAAGCCAAATTTGCAGTTAGGTCTTTCACTTTTTGGTGTAGAGCTCTAGCCTCCTCTGATTCAAAGAAAGATATGGTCTTGCTTTACTTACCTCCTCCGTAGGTGGTAGCACACATGATGGAAGTTATCCAAGCAATCTGGCTGTAGGAGATGCTGTAAACAGCCTGGAGCTCTTTAAAGTAGATTGTGAAAGCTTTAGGAAAGGTATATGCAAATCCAACTGAGATGGAAGCTCCAAATACCACTGCCCATCCCCATCCACCATCAGGGGGCACATAGCCCAGATCTGAAGGGGCTTGATGAGGCATGGTCAGTTTAGATTTCAGAGTAAAAAAATCACTCCCCAACACCCTGCAAGGCAAAAGATTGGTATGTTTTACAGAACATGCATATCACATGTACTCAGGCATCATTCTAAAGCAAAATAAAATAATTTAAGTGTACAGAGAGTCACTATTAGAACTTCGGCTTTTCCTGCCTGTTAATGGTTTTATTGTGCAAATCCTATAAAACCAAAATCATCCTTCCCTCTCCAATTACCCACACCAGACCTTCCACTTGTATTTTGAAATATTTTGAGATCTCTCAAAATACTCCCATGGCTCCTGTATTGCAGCAACAGACCTCATTCAGAAGTCAGGTTAATATCTCCATTTGCTTCTCTCACACATTCAGCTTGTAGCTTAGTGTCTTACCGCAGGAGCTGGCTTCTGGAAGATGTTCTTGTCACAATCACTCAGTCCGTCCCTCCGGAGCAAGGAGAAGCCAAGATTTTGCTGTTCTTAGGGCAAACACTTCATTGTGTATTTTTCAGATGTGGGTGGGAAAACCTCATGATTTCAAGTTATCCCTGCTTAAAAGAATAATTCCCATTACATAAGCAGCAGGCAATCGGTCCCACAGTGTGTCCAGATCCCCAGTTCTGCATAGGGATGAGGTTCTCTCAGCAGCTCACTTCCACTGAGGCTACAAGCAAACTGCTAACAATTTCTTGCAATTTCTGGCTGAAATTTCTTCCTGCTAAAGGGCAGCAATTCCACTTGTGCCTGGCTCTTGCCAGGTTAGCAGATTATGTTCAGGAGCAACACAGATCAAAGAGGGCATTCACTCATTTGCATTCTTCCCATACTCTCTGGCCATTAAAATAAATGCAAAAAGAAAAAAAACAAGACCCACACACTTATATGCCTCTCAGAAGTTAATGCACAAGCCTCCTCTCGAGGTCAAGACTTTAAACTGGATGGGAGAGGAGTAATTTGCAGAGCCAAGGGTGCTGGGGGCAGGCACAGGTTGCATCTGTGTCTGTGGATAAAAGTTGTTTTATTGCCTTGCCTTTATCTATTGCAAACTGGGAAGCAATAGAAGTTGATAGGGAGGGATATCGTCAGAGCTGATGGGAAGGAGCAGGTCCCATGTATCAGTTGGACACATTTTGTTGAACCCCAGAGGTGGTCAGCTGACTGGAGACAGACCTTTACCTGGCAAATTAAAACCCTCAGGGAAAATACAGTGTAATTTTTGTCTATTTGAGGGTCCATCACCACTTGAGAGATGTTGTTTGGATTTAAAGTGTAAATAGGAGGACATTACTGGAATAGCCAAGCACATGCCTATAAACATGCTCCTGAAATCAAGCCATGCTTTCTGTCCTGAATTTTTGCTGCTGCTAAGAGCTAACACCAAAATAAGGCCCTTACACTACAGGTCCGAGCTTCCCAAATGCCTACAGAGGCTTGTGTGCGGACAAATGGCACACATACGGTGTAGGACAGTGTATGCAGCTTTTCTCCAGCCTTTGTAACAGCCTGACACACCCTCAAACTGAATTAGACATACAGCATTAAGAGAAGTAGCTGAGAAAGGGTTCAAAAATGATAGAGAAGTATATCAAGATCCAGTTGCCAAAATCTAAAACCTTCACAAGAGTTTATTCCCCGATCCTCTCATTAAGATGATGTTCCAGAGCCGCCTCCTTCTCATTATTGTTAACCTGCTGTCTAACCCAAGTTTATTCACATCTGTTTTAGGATAGTTTTGTACTGATGGCGTGATACAGGTCAAATTGCCTTCTCTCCTTCCCTGGTGTTATCTCTGGATGGTTCTACTGAAAGCAATCATATCCTATTTTGCCTTTATTTCACCTGTATGGGGGAGCTATATTTTTACTACTTCTTATAAACATTTAGAACAGAGAACATACCTTCCTCTAGTAACCATCATCTATGCTGTCTGTTGTTCTAGTGGCAACTAAAGGCTATGGAAGGGAACACCACTTTGAGTAAAGGAGAACATCACACTGCTTTTGAACAAGATTTCCAGATCCAGCAGGAAATATAGGGATGAATTAAGAAATCCCCTTCATCAGACTTCCGTCAGTGATCTGAAAGTTTCAGATCCCCTGAAAAAAATTATTGCTTTTCCTCATCGTAATGTTTCCTCACTCTCCTTTTAAGTAGAGGCTGAGACTGTTGAGCACCAATTACATTTCATTTAATAGAATTTACAGTATAAACATATGTTCAGTGTTGCAAAAACATCACCTCTGGTTCTGGAGATCCACAGAGGGTGAGAGGCTATGCTGCAGAAGAATCACCACATACCAGTCCTGTTCTCACCCTCCTCCCTAGCATCTACTACTAGCTGGTGTAGGCAAGAAGGACTTGTGGTCCACACCCTTCTAAAAAGCAAGCAAGGGTTGTGCCTTGCACATGTTCTGCTCATCTGAGGCCCACGAGAGGATTCATTACCAATTATCATCCAGGATCCTCACTGGAAGATAAGGAAAGGAATACTAGAACTCCTTTTCCCTCATCATCCTTAGAATTAAAGTCGCTTTATTCTATTGCTTGTCTGGGATTATTGTGGGAATGCCTACACAGGCTAGTCCAAACAGATATGAGTACCTCCTGTGCTTTGAGCTGGCCATATATCTGTGAATCTGGGGCTGAAGCAGTGTAGCCACGTGAAAGCAGCACCAGTGCGTCAGCTGACATACCTGTCTGGTATGCACTGAAATAGCAATGGCCAAGACACATTCCATTCTTCGTGTAGGTACCTCAACAGGAGCCTGACAAATGCACAGATCAGAGCTACTCAGCTGTCTTCTACCAGGCAACAAAAAAAATCCAAATGTACAGCTGTGCAGACCTTTGTCCAAAGCAAACGAGCCAAACCTGATCATAACTGGAAGAAAAATTAGACTATAATGGTGATATTTAAGAAATTCAGTCTTGAAGAACTCTGATTTCTACCTGGGTAACATCCACGGTTGTGACTTGTCAGATTGAGACTTCATTGCTACATCAAAACAAGACCAAAAGTCTTAAAAATAAACAAGAACGACAAAACAACAAATAGTGTCCTTTTACACCACGAGGGATTTTCTTATGCTGAATTGTCATTTCAGTAGCGAGGAAGATGGTACTTGCAAAGTTTCTCCTGTTCTGACTTTAAGGAATAAAATGGTCTGATAAAAATTAGTGCAACATTATTTTGTCATTGGGTAAAAAAAAAAGCATAAATGGAACAAGTTATTCTGATCCAGAATCAATTATCCTCCATCATCTAAGTTTTTCCATAGAAAGAATAATTGTGAACTGTCTTTTCAAATTATTTTAACTACATTTTGTTTCTGTAGGGTGGAATTTTAGAAGGAAATCCATGTTAAAGTAATACTGGCAGCACTGAAATCACTTTCCATTGATAAACCTTTCAAGATATTTTACTATTATCAGATAAACCTTCCATTGCACTATTTCTTTCATTTATGGTAACTCTATTAAATTTAAGTAATTTAAGTAGTTTAGAATACCCACACTGACATATCTTAAAGACTCTGAAGTTAGGAAAAATAAGATCAATTAATGGGTGAGCATAGTCAGGACATCATTCCTTATTTAATATCATGTTGGGTACTCATAGTCTATCAAAGTTTAGGACACGCAAAAATTATCAAAATCCTCAAATTCATATCTTTTAGCTGTCCTTTAAAAAAGGTGAGCATGAACTTCAGATATATTTTCAAGAATTAACAAGAAAGGTTATTTTTTATTACAGCCAGTTCATTCTGCTTGTAGAAGTGTATGACCAATTGTACAGCACCTTTAAAAGTCTAACACTAGGAATGTATTTGTTAACTTAAATTCATTTTCTGTTTAACAGAAGATTTATCGGGAAGATATTTGAATAAAATCAGACTGTGGTATGTGCTTCGTTGTCCAGCTTTTATATATCAAGGTTAACATTTTCATAACATAGGAAATGAAAGGGAAGAACTGAACTTAAATGAAAGTATATACTACGTATGTGTTGTGGGACATTTTTTATTATTATTATTGAGTTCTCTCTTACTTTCCCAACAGTAAAACAAGGTCTGCAGTGGCTAACTTGGAGGAATAAAACTATGACTTCAAGGATTATTTTAACAGTGTTTGGTAGCCTGGGCTCTGAACAGCCAGTAACGCGACACATTCAGTGCCCCCTTGTTTTTTGTCACGCACCACTGTTCGCGGGCACGTCAGTAGCGAGGAGAGCCCGAGGCCGCTCTCTCACGCGGCGTCCCCCCTTCCACTACCAGCCACAGCCGCTCCGCTCACACCGTGCACGGAATTTCGTCAGAGCTTTGAGAATCATCCCATCACATCCTATCCTCGAGAGATTTTATCTTTGCTTTACCCAGGGTGCATTGAAAGTCCCACTTCTTTAGTCTCCTTCTATTATGCAGCTGCGGAACATCCCGATTGTTGGGCTTTGCATAGCCATAGCAGGGTCCAACCTGGATTCACCTATAATCTTTCTCATTTTATGCCTAGTTCTTTTTGCGAAGTTTTACGTTGTCTGAACTTCCCATCCCTCCGTCCACAATTCCCTGGCAGCTTCCTGCTGTATTCCTGTTACCTCTTTACGGATGGTTATTCAGTCAGTCACCTCCGGAGCTTCTTCAGCCACTATTTTGTCCTTCAACTTAGGAAACTGGCTGAGGGTGCTATCAGCAACTTCAGCATTAAAAAAAAAAAAAAAAAAAAAAGCCAGGCATCCTGCATAGGTCTCAGTCCAATTGACATTACCAACTTGTCTCCTTATTTAAGGAACTTTCTCCTTTCAGAACCAGCATGTACAGTTACAACCCTCCCTTTTTATAAGCCAAGGTAACTTGGTGCTATTCTTAAACTATAACATTGTACTTTCTACAATCGTTTCTTCTAGGAGTGCACCATGATAAATCAAAACCAAGTTTAATGCAGCTTCACCTGTTTATCCAGAGACTCCCTGGTGCCAAATTCCCCTCTACTCAAAGAAGCCATCAAGCACCAGACATATAAATTCACTAACCGCCATTCAACAGGGCTGCTCTTTCCTCAGCAGGGGTAGGTACCACTCAGACTCCCCTCCTTCTTGCACTCTGCTTGCTGGCTCCCCTGGCAGTGACCTGCTTGTCTTTTAAAGCCATTTGCTAAACTCTTCCCCCGCCCGAGATTCAGCTGAGATCAAAGGTTGAGATCAGAGGCTGCATCCTCAGACATCTCTTGTACTTGCAACACCCCCTGGCTCCCACCAGACCCCTCAAATCACACCCAAACATCAGAGAGCAGGATCCCAAATTCACTGACCCTACACAAACAAGGACCCTCCTTCACTCACCAGGAAAAAGCTCAGGGCAAACTCCCCCATTTACCATGCTCCCACACGCTGGAGCTTCTCTCACACCTCTATGGACGTTAATAAATTGTTAGGTATTTTTTTCCTTCTGTCCTCTCTCTCTGTACATATTAACTTATTCTTTCTTCAAGTCACCTTTCTCCAGGCTCTGTTTCTCCACTCTCCCCTGGGGAATTCACATATGGAGCGCCCCCATCTTTGCCAGTCCTGCTATGGCCATTTTAACCTCCTGGCTGAAATTCTCTCCCATGTAGTAGGTCAGCCTGAGACTTTTGGGTCATCTAAATCCTGAGTCAGACTTATTTTGATCACTCAAGAATAAAGAAAGAGATTCATAGGCCAGAGCAAATCTCTGCAGGGGATTCTCAAATTTCATCCTGGGGCGGGGGGGGTGGGGGGAGAAGGGATACAGAAAGTTCCTGAATTTACTGCCAGTAACTGAGTGGTTGAATTGGACCAGCAAAAGAGCAATGTCCACAACACAAGCACACACTTTGCAGAGGTTTATATAACCCAGTTTCAGTAGGAATGTTTCCATAAGACTTACATTGCAAATCCCCATTTGGGGGATTTAAAACATTCCCCTGCCGTGTTTATAATCCAGACACCGCAACAGACTATTTAGGCCCAAGAAATAGAGGGGGAAAAAGCTGACAGTAGTCAGGCTAGTGTAACATTCTTGTCCAATCTGAGTAGAAAACTCATTAGAAAGCTAAACAGAGACAAAGAGAAAAATGATTCACCCAAGATGACTTTAGTCAGCATGTTCTGGAGCTGCTATTTCCTGTCTTGTAGTCACATGCAGTCACCCATGTTACTTTCTATAGCCCTAGCAAAAACATATCCCCTGCAAGGACACAACAAATGCATAAAACCACCCACTAGCTTCTAGTCCGCATTAATAATAAAGACTGCTACTAACATTGTTACAGGCAATTCAGCTGCTCTTCTTGCAGACATGGGACACGTAACATACCTCCCATTTAAAAGGATTTTCCTAGCATCCAATACTAACAGAGTGCTAAAATCGCCAAGGGTTAAAAGGCAAATTATTGGGGGAAAAAAAAAAGTCCACTGATGATTATTAAATAAAAAGATGCTACCTCTGGTACTGTGGGTTGCAAATTGCTAGTAGAACATCAGCTCGCTCTGTTCTTCTTGTCTTCCCACATATCTAAAATAACTCACTGCCAGAGAGAGAACACAAGGTAAGATGTACCTTGGTCTGATTGATCTATGGTCCAGCTCTTCCTACCTAGTTCTTTTCTGTTACGATTCTAAAAAGGTTTTAGAAACCTCTTCCTCGAATATCTGATTTTTTGTGTGTGTTCTAAAAAGAATAAATTCTTAAATGCTTTTAGATGTGTTATAGGAATTCATTACAGACTGTTCAAGATGCATGTGCTTCTCCGTGCTCTGTCCCACAGGAGGTTATCAGAAGCTGCCTATTTGAAGGACTGCAATCATACCAGAACTAGAGTTCACAGGAGTCATTTCTTTCAACACTGAACTTTTAGGAGTAATATTATTTTAAAAACTTAATGGCATTACAGAAGGTGGAATTCCTTTAGACTTCTAGAATTAAGTGGCTTTTATACTGCTGGTCTTTTTCTTCCAAAAACATTCATTCTCCTTTGTTTATAAACACTAGCGTTAAAGTTGCCTTGGCCCTGGGCCATTTTAAGCTGGAGCTTTACAGTCTGGATCAAACTATGAATTTGCCCATATTGAACTATATCATCCCTCTACTGCCCACCAAAGAAAACACATAAATCATTTCAGGGTTCAGCCTATTGGATAAGAGTAAAATCATAGTGACAGCAGATAATGAGGTTACTCCATGACTTCCAGTAGTAGAGGTTTACATGCACTGACTGAAAGCTTCCAATCTCATACCATGCAGACCATCTACAACAAAAGCGGTTACATACCAGTGATGGTGAATTCATTTGCAAGTGCTCCATACAGCTTGCCAAAGTAACACGCAAGACAGTACTACCTGAGGCTAACGAAAGAAACAGAACTGTGGAGAAAGCTATTCAAGTTGAATGACCAGAGCTTTCCCCTCTAAAGTGTCCTCTCTTGATAACTGGCATTTAGAGACTCCAAAGTTGTTAAATTGCTTCTTCAGGGAATTTATCTTGAGTGCCTGTTATAAACAAAACTAACCAAGTAATTTCTAATGATTCATTTGACAATGACCACCTCTTCCTGTTCACAGGATGCTCAAATGTACTGTTGACCAGGAGAGTCTTTAAAAGAAACAGTTTTAGAGAACTTCTGCTTATAGTTCTTGGCCTGTGACCATTTGTACGCATTTCAGAGACAAAACCAATTCAAATTATTCAGATAATTTTTTAAAATCAGCTTGGAAAAGACTTGAATAGCTCCACAGATGGCTGAGATGGAAGAGAGCAGCAGAAACTCCTTTATTATCTCACTAGCCAACGAAAAATTGAAATCTGAACGAGTAATCAGATAGCTCTTTCTTAACACTTATTCTGCACATATTTTACATGTAATGTGAGGTATATCTTTTATTCTTTATGTTTAGAGAAAAAATAAATCAAGTTTATGGCATAAAAGCAATTAAATTAGTTATTAAATTTTTATACACTGCATTTATTGGCTGTGGGAAAAGGTTAATTTGCTGTTCACCAAGTATTCCTGCTCCACTCATCCCCTAATGTTGGCAGAAAACATAGAAGGAGTATGAATAGAATCACACTAGAAAAAGCATTAAATAGTTCAAAAATTTTCTGCAAATATTTTTCTGCAACTGATAAGTCACACACTAGGTCTACTTTAAATTATGAAAGATTCCTCTCAAAAAAAAAAAAAAAAAAAAAAGATCTTTTTCTTTATGTGGTAGTTAATCTAATGAAATCTAGAGCTGAGTTTACAGGTAGTCAAAAATGTATATATCTCACTGTGAAACAAGAAAGAATCAAAAGCAGGCAGAAACTAAATGTAGTTCATACTGCTTATATTTGGACAGCACCTTGCCAGTTTTCTCTGAAAGTAACAGAGCTGTAGAACAGAGGCCACGTGCAGGTCTATAAGATGACACTAGAACACAAAGTATTCCTTTAATGGATTTATTTGGTACTATTTTGGTTGATGTTTCACAGATGTGTTATCATTGCAGGTACTCAGTGACACTTAGATATCTAAATAAGCACATACTGTCTTAACAGGTCAGACTCCACACTTCGAAGAATCACTGAAGCTGTCAAGGGACACAACTCTCTTGCTGGACTGCTTGTGGACTCCTGTCCACAATTATAGGCACCTGTAGTGCATACGAGAAGCCTGTGACCCATTTTGATAGACTTGCATGCAGCAGTGCTCCTCCTCCACTGGAAATGCCTCGCTTTTGCCTAGGTGGTATGGACTATCCTTAATCTATTTCCCCTTTGCTCCTCTTCAGGCAGAGCTACGCCTTCTTTACTCAGTGCTTAGGCTGGCAGGAAGCTATCTAGCACTTCAAAAATCAAATCCAGCCAAACATTCTCTAAGTGGTGTTTTTAGCATCATTGCCTAAGGAAGCGCAGTACATGGGATTTTGTATATGCGCTCATTTACTGTCTGTTACCACACACCTAACTTTAGACTGGTGACTGGCTTAAATTAGACTGACGGAGATTAAATTACATGCTCATTTGATGAAGGTGAAAAAGTCTCAAATGTGTAAAAAAAAAAAAAAAGACTCTGCACAAGTTTTACGAAATTAAGTGGCTAAACAGAAAAAAAAGATCCCACCGCTACCTCCAGCGAGAGAAGGCTAAATAACACAGCCTTTCCTATGCTTCAGAGAATCAACTATGGAGAAACACATTAGAAATCAGGCTTTGTTAGTCCTCCCACTATAGACATAGCTTGTTAAACTGTAGCTTGATCATAAAAAGTTAGCTAAAGTTAATAGATACCTGCCTCTTACAGTGAATCTTTGCATTAATATTTGCATAAAGTAAACTTAAACCAGCAGTGAGGCACACATAACTAGATATTAAGAAAGGGGGCCAAGACTTCATTAGTCTGACTCTGCCCCTTTGGAGGCAGAACAGCGTTATTTACTGCAGAGAGCAGAAAAGGCAACTGCTGGGTGGTTATTTCTACCTCTACTGACCACACGCTACTGCCCTACTGTGAGGTATTTCCCCACACACTGCTTATACAAATATGCTTCTAGACTGAAAAGAACATGTCATGATGAATCCATCGCCTGATTCATGAAATCAGATTGCTATGGAGCAGCTCAATTGATTATCTAACACACAGTAATGTTGTTTTGAGGATGCTTGTGGGCATGCACACACACGTCAGGCCGTGCAGGTATCACCTCCACAAAACTCCATTCCTCCAGCAAGTCCTCCTAAAACAATGTATCTTCCTTTCCAACATCCTTTGGGCAGCAAAGTAAAACCAATATGGTCAGAAAATATCCCCATCTTCTACCCTCTCAGAGGAAAACAGTCTGTCAAGTCCCCATATATCTCCTCTTTTACCCTTTCTTAAAGAAAAAAAGAAACACACATTGTTTACTGTAATGTTTGAAGAATGAATATCCTCTTTGATATCCAGAGGGTATAATCAAATATTCCTTTGCAAAACAGTGCCTAAGCTCCTCCCACACCTAGCTGTTACCGCTCCTTGTATCTAAAACACACTAACTTGAGCATGCAACTCTTCTCATCTGTTGCTACGCTCTGTTTCACATTATAAACATAAGCCAAGTGTTACGAAGCTTTTACAAGAGCTACCATTCAATCTGTTTTCTCCACAAGAGCAGAAGACAAATTGGAGAAGAGAATCAAAAAATGTGGCCTAACTAATCTGCCCCAGTTTCATTCCTGTTCCCTCTCCCTAGCCAGTATAAACCAAGAGCACCTACCAGATACTACTATTATGATTTGCCTGAAAGGCTGTAGACGTCTCCATAAACATCTTTCATAAACAAGGTAACAGCTACTACTTAATTCTTAGATACACTGATATCTTTTTGAAGAACCATTCAGATAAATCAGAAGACTGTAAAGCACTCAGTAAGGCTTCCACCAAGAGTGCTGTCAGCCAGGTTTCTTTACCTCTTAGGTTAAAAAAATTACAAGGAGATAATTCCAATTAGCTTCTAAAGCTTTAGTTCCAAGTCCACAGTATGGACCAAGCTAATTTAATTTGTCCCCAGGTAGCTGCTGTAATTTTATCATCTTTTTTCTTGCAGTCTCCTTTTATTTTACTTTGATAGCTTATTCCCTTGAGGAATCCAGAGGGAGTTCTCTTTTTTTTGTGTTCTTTGAGGGTAAATAGTTTTGTCAGCTTCAACTCATTCTTGATTTAAGTCCCAGTGGTTTATTACATGCTAACATGTTGCCAACCCATAATACAGCACTAGAAAAATCTTTCTTTCCAAATCTTTGGAGTCTCAGACATAGCAAAGGTGACAGCAGATAGGAAGACTCAGGTTAAAATGCTTTTACCATTGAAGTATTACTGCAAATTCCATCTGGGGACCTGTATGGACCCTCATCCCTTATTTTATTAGGGAACTCCACAGATGGCATGAAAATATACCCAGTTCTATTTAGTGCTGTCTGCCTAACAGCAGCCACCAGTATTTCATGGCCCTAACAAAGTCATTGGAAGCAAATAGAGAATACAGAGTTAATTGTGTGTTGTTGATTTATTCAGCTTACTGCAAACAAGCAAGACAGTAAGCCTACCTCCCTCTCTCTTGGCCTTTTCCTGCTAAGTCTTGAAAAGGAAGCATCCCTCAAGTTTAACAGAACTGTTGCTGCAGATCTGGACAGGAATAAAGGAGGGCAGGCGGTGGCTTTGCTCTGTTAGCTAAATTCCTGTGTAGGAGTGTCTTCCTACCAACAGGAGGCTGCAAGTAAGAGATATCAAGATTATCCACTACATGCTGACCTGTGAGTTGTAGGAAAGGAGCTCAACTGTTTGAAGAACAATGCTATGATCATAATCACTGATTCATTTTCATATACAAAGAGACTTGGTTGCTTTAATTAGCTTCAGATTGCTATTTAGTCTGAGGGAAGTATAATATTCTGAACTGGCCATCAGGAGCGTGGATCTGTCAGCACAAACTCACCCAAGATTTGGATTATCACACAGAACTCCGCAGAAAGCTACAGAGCGTGCTGAGTAGCTCACGAGCAGTTCGCCACATCAGTCTGCTGCATAGATGGCCTACACAGTAAGTCCGATTTATCTGACTTACTGAAAGTATGCAGTTGAGTTGATCTGAACACACGCAGCAGCCATTCACCTAGGACTCCTGAATTGCTTCTGCTGAGACCAAACTGCCAGATGTCTTCAAACTACTCCCAGACAAGTCTTCAGGCTGAGAAGAGGAGGAAAAAAATGCCTGTGAGAATCTGACTATAGGAATGCCTTCATCAAGGTGAGAACTTCGCATTGCTTTCCCAGCCTGTGGTAACTTTGCATCACTGCTGAAATCATTAAACAGTCTCTGACAGGGAACAAGGATTTTCAAGCAAAAAAATAAAACTTCCAAGCAGATGTGCTATGTGCTGTCACTAGATCAGAAGGTAAGGCAAGATGATGTTGCCTGTATAAGCAAATGAGAAGTTAGACCTGAATGGCCAGGAAGAATTGGACAAGTAGCAGAGCTCACCACCTTCCACCTCAAGCAAGTGTAGTGCTGGGTTAAGAGGTGTGACATTACATGCAACTGAGGCACAGAAGTACAGAAATAGAAAGATGAGTGACAAGCAGAGAGTGATATCATCGAGTTAATTTTCGTAAGTTCAATCTACTAAAATTTACGTAAAAGATACTTATCACAAAAACAGATGAAGTCAATTGTATTTCAACAATAGGTTTATTTTAAGAAACATAACATGACATTAAGTAAAAATGCAAAATTGTGCAATTATGGCAAAATGTTTAAAAATCCACACATTTGCCCTCATAGGACTACAGTACTTCTTACTAACATACCTGAGCACTGAATGTTGGATGCCATTTCTAAATAGCCTTACAAACAGGGAGTTCTTCGATTTCATGTAGAACATACACACACTGCATGTTTGGTGCACCAAGATTGCTTTTAGTTTTCTAAGTGTTACTGATTGAATCAAGTGGAAATTACAAAATATTTCCTTCTAAAATAACTAGTAATTTTGGAGAAAAGACTTACACTGACGTAAATCCTTATAATGCTAAAAATTCATTTAATAAAGTGAAATAAATGAATGCAGGAAAAATAGTAAGTGGGCAAAATGTATGGATCACTGTTTAAATATCATCAGTACCTTTGGTGCAAGGTTTGTTTTTTTTTTTTTTCCTCTTTTTTTCTTTTTATGCTGTGCAAGTTTACTTAAGTCTGACTCTAAAGCAAAACTTTACTAGGAATCTGACTTTCAGCAAAACATAAAAGCATTTAAGAATTGGCAAAATGTCACAGCTACATTACTGTCTCAACAAACTCTTCATGCAAAAAAATTCAGTATATTCTACTCCCACGGCAAGTTCCAGGATTTAGCTTTTAAACACATTACAGACTTGGATCATACCCTCGGTTTGAATGGTTAAAAAGAATGCAGATCTTCGTACTTTAGTGCAGATAAACAAAATTAACAAACCTACTGCAGAATTAACCACAGCATATTGTACTTCTATACATCACATGACCAGTCAATTGCTAATTCAATTCTATTTCATAGTTTCAAGTAATATATT
The DNA here is from genome assembly GCF_028389875.1 of Rhea pennata. NCBI lineage: Eukaryota > Metazoa > Chordata > Aves > Rheiformes > Rheidae > Rhea > Rhea pennata. Next base: position 7,188,577 of record NC_084674.1, read on the forward strand.
GAAATTTGTTCTACTAAATAAATATAGAAGATTGTCAAAAAGCAGCAAGAAGTCATGTAAATATTCAACCAAGCTTGAAAAAAAACAAAAAAAAAAAACAAAAAACAAGAGAAAAGTTACATAACACTTTGCAAAAAAAATGGTTTACACACAAATGCAACACTGTTAGGGAGGGTGCTTCAGAAAGCTTGCAGCTAGAGGCCTACAACAGCGCAAGGAGAGCTAGCCAAGGACTAAGGATAACTAAAAAAAAAAAAAAAAAAAAAAGAAATTAGTTGTACTTAAACAAAAAAAAAACCCCACACTCTTATTCTTGGCTATGGATATATATATATATATATATATATATATATATAAAATTATCCTGAAGAAAACTAAACAAAGAAACAACACACCTCGACACTGTTGTAAAATGCAGTCTTAGCAAATGTTGTCAACTTCAACTTTACTTCTGAAAAAAATGCAAGCACTCGCATTTAGAAGAAGCAGTTTGGTGAATCTCTGGAAGATGAGGTATGTAATGCAAAGAGGCATTTTTTTTCCTTTTCATTTCACAGTTTGTTTTTGCCATTTTAACATTTTGTGCAAGAAACAGAACCAGGTGAGCATTCCTTTAAATAACAAGGATCCCATTTGATTTAGGAACAGTAAGACTATATAGTAAATAAACATTATCCAAATTCTCAGCCATGCTAGGGGGATAAATACTGATGAGCTAAATATTTGGCTTACTGAAATACCACTTGTAAAGCCAGAAAATGGTAAGCACTTAGAGGCAGTGATGGCCACTGTCATTTCAAGCTGACTGTTTTACTTCAGTCAATTTGAAAAAATACAGAAGGATAAGATAACATACTTGTCACACTGGAAAAATTATCTCTGTAACAAATTAAACATGGCAAATTATAGCTGATAAGAGTTCTAGGATTAATCTTTTCTCTTTTCAAAACAGTTTTTATTACTGAAGTGGAGGCTAACTTTTGAACTTATTTATGTCTTAAAAACAAGCTGAATGTAATACACAGAGAAAAGTGTTGCAATGTATTGGATCCTTATTCTATATTTGCATCTAAACTTATTTAAGCAATGGACACTTACTGTCAGTTTTGCTTTAATACACTGGATTACAAAGACAGCTCAGTAGTGCAAGTTTTCACATTATAGATCAGAATGAAATAAAAGGTATTTGAGGGCTTGATTGCAGGGAAGAAAAAAATAGTCAAGTTAAGTTAAATCACACTTCCAGAATTACTGGAGCACTTGCCAACACTGCATGTAGCACTGTGCTCCAGTGGAGACCAAATGAACATTCCACAAACCAGCATCATTAAGGCCATATCCTGTCACTATTTCGTGCAAGAATCTACCACTGCAGTAAAAATGTTAAAAAAGACAGTATGATGACAGGACAGGGCCTGCAGACAGACAGACACTCCATGAAAATTAATGGGCATAAGGACAGCCCATTTCAGACAAACAAGTATTAAAAATGTACTAGCACCATCAACTTTTGGGTTAAAGCCCTTTACGGGATAAAAGATGTTTTAAGCAATGTAAAGAAAAAAAATGCTTTTAAAGCACTACATCTAAGCGGCAGAAAATAGGTGTTGAGACTTTTTTGTTTGTTTGTTTTTAAAATAATTAATCTCAATTTCAACAAAAATCCATTCAGGAAGTAGAACAGTAATTTACACAGGCCTCCTTCTGGGATACTCCGTATTCCAATTCTGACTTGAGTATTTCCCCCAAACTGTAGTGCACAAACAATATTATGAACATTTTAGCAGACTTCAAAAACAATACAAAAAGAGATAATTAAGAATCAGGATCTACCATTCCTCTATGTACTTTCAAACAATCTAAAATAAAAGACTTAGTGATATTGCCTCAAATTTTACCCGTATTTAAAAAAAAAATTAAAAATTAAAAAAAAAAATAAGGAAAGGAAAGGAAAAATGTCACTTCAAAACATCAAAACAGCTTGGACATCCTCAGCGATTAATGCTAGATTTTCTTTCCCTGTAGTGCATAGTTATCCTGGCTCCTCCACTTAATTTGTTCTTACCACAAAAACATCGCTCTAGTATGACATGATCAAGTGTTTACCAGAAAAAAAATGCTGATAATTGCACTTTGTAACCTCCTTCTCATTTCCCAGGAAAATATCAGTAAATACGAAACTGAATCAGTAATTCCCTCCCAGACTGCAACCTTTAAAGAGCACCCATCCCCTTATACAAAAAACTGTCTGTTTCAGCTTACAATAAATACTGACAGAATTTCTCTGTTTTAAGACATGTTTTCTCTAGCATCATATTACCACTGAAATCACTAAGGCCTGTTACTGAAAAAAGTTAAATAACTTTCTGAAGACACTGTGGATACAGTTTAGCAACAACACATTCAAAATGCCGGCCTAAATCCCAGAGCCTATCTGGAGTCTCATATACTTTTTGCCATTGGTCAGCAACCTCATCATACTGATAGAGTGAATTCTTCCTGCTGGTTCTGAAAACATGTTCTTCAACAGTGACTTGAGTAGCTCTGACAAACAGATGGAGTTTATTCTTGAGTAGTACAAGTTTTATATATGGATTAATGGATTGATCACATGGGAAGTCTTTTTTTCGAGTCCATTTATTTTGTTCAATGTCATAGGCCTCTATGGTAAACATACGCTGATGGTTTCCACAGGTTCCAGCTATGTAGTAGATGGAGTCATTGTACACAGTTGCCAAGCCTTGGATCCTAGGCACAGTCATTGGGGTCAAAAACCCCCAGTAATCTTTCTGAGGATCATAGCAGAGAAAAAATTCCCCTGAAAAGAGAGGGAAAAGAAAACACAGCTTATGCTTTGTTTCTAGAAAATTAGTTCTGCAGCTACTGAACTTCCATGTATCTTTTCCCTACACACAGTCTTCTAATTTTAAATGTCCTGCTCCCGTAACAAAATATCTACCATCATTGTGCACCAAGTACATAAAAATTACTTTGAGTTTATATCCAGGCTGAAGAAGAAGTTTGAATTACATCAGGAATACAGTGCTTTATGTATTTCCCAACTGTCCTTTACTACTTCTAAACTCTTGAGAAGCTGGGACAAAAGCCTTTCAGGACTCCAGTCTTTAAGTGCCTGAAGTATTTGATGGTTCACTGGTATCATCACAAAGTGTGTCATCTACAGACGGGGAAAATCATGTAATTAAGTGTTTGAAAGTTGTTAAACTTGAGCAAGTAACTGTGTCTTAAAGTACACAGATTTTTTGAAACTATTTGTATCATGTGGCTGAATTATTCATTTAGGTTGATTTGCTTAAAAGGATGCCATGTGAATCTTTGTGTGAAGTTACTGATTCATCATTACTTTTGTGATTAGATAATAAGGCACCTCTTCTATTGACTGCAAACAGTAATGTCTACAGAGTGTAGATAACAGAGGTTCAGTTCATTGAAAGCTCACACTCTGCAAACTTGGCAAAAAGGACACAGATAAAGACTACCTTGTCTTTTGCAAAGCCCAAGGGAAAAAGTCCTAATATCTGCCAAATATGAGCAGAGTTCAAATTAGGCATGATTTTACATGGCTATTTTAAGAATTTTAACCTGCGCTGTAAACAAGCACCTCAAGTATAATAAATAATACAGAAATACAGCAAAATTAGTGGCATATAGCTTAAAAGACTAAGTCTTACAGATAACAACACATCTTTGAACTATTCACTTTTGGTCCACAGTGTGATCTCTTATGATTGATGCCTGCTTTTTAGTTGGTATTTTAAGCCTCAAGTCAGTCCTTCCCAACTACTTAAAATTCACCATCTTCCTCTAGGAAAATTGAAAGCTAACTTTTTATAAAGTGCTTTAGTGCAACTCAGTTAAGGTTTTACCATCAGACTTGGACAGGTCACTTCTTTCCACAATGAAAATCATTATTATTTTCTGGTTAGCATAGGACATCAGCTTACTTATTTATGAAAACATCAAGTTATCGTTAAGATCCTTCAAGAACAGAATTAAATGTAGCTAAAATTGGTGAACAAGCATCGTAACAGGTAGAAACTGTAGAACAATACTTCCACTAAAAAAGAAAAAATATACTACATTTTTAGCTGTTCTAGAAAATGTTTAAGGATGAACAAGTATTCTACTAACTAAACCAAATAATCCTCAGCATTCTTTTTTAATAATATAAAGTAGACCTCTGACCCAATAGAAAACACAGATACAGAGAACTTGCTACTATTAGAGAATTATCTAAAGTCACAACCAACAAGAGTCAAACCTAACACAGAGATGGTGTTTTCTTCTTTCAATGTTTCTACAGATCATGTGGAAACCCACTAACCCTACTGAGTGGTAAACATGCAGAGCCAGGAAACCAGGTTGACTTCTTCTGGGAAACAATAATGAATATACAGTATACTCTATGCTGCTTCTGTTCTGTGATCCAAGCTCCATAGGAAACATGATCCAAAAAGGGCCTAGTATGGATCTAAGATCCTGACTTTTGTAAGTGTTTACACAGAGCTGGAACTTAGCAAACCAAAACCAAAAGAAAAAAAGTCTAAAAATCCCACCACTTCTCTTTCTACCTCTTGAGGCTCTTATTCCAGCCCTACAGATACCAGTCTCATCACTAAAGTGTAGGTTGCTATATGGCTTACGTATATGCACACAAAGATTACAAACAAAGGGAAGAATAAAGTATTTAATCCAATCCCCTAAAATAATAATAAGAAATATATATATATAAAAATAAATATAAATATGTATAAATATATATATAAAGAGTGCTGAATACATAATTCCCAGCCTAAAACAATTGCAAATGTATTTTTCATCACACTATTTTCATGGGCAGGAATAGCAAGATCTTGCAAATATACCCCTGTCAGCATACTTATTTGCACCAGAATAATCCATAATAGTTAAAACGTTTCTCTAATATGGAACTATCATTGTTGATACTAATACTGTGCCTAACTCACTCATTTAAGAATTAAGATTCAATGCACCAATAAATCTGGTCATTTACAGGAAAAGGATGGAAGGTCAGTACTACAAATATTGACCCAAGAAACTGAGCTAACTAGACAGATAAACCAGTTCTCGTGGCTACATGGATTGCTTCTAAAAGCAAGGGGGAAAAGGGAAGGCCCACAGTGGTTAACTGGTTTTTACAAGGCAAAGAGACAGCAGGAATTTTCAGATTTAGCTAAATACAAACACAAATTGCTTTTTCATAGGACAAAATTTTTTCCCTCAACATTAGCGCATTTCATCCTAGATAAGGAAGATTAGTAAGGAATTTTCACTCTAATATTTAATACTAAATTGTTATCTTACAAAAATACCAGAACTGCAATTTATGCAGTAACTCAAAACTACAACTTAGTGACACATTCCCAGAGCAGGAAAACTCAAGTAACAGCCTCATTCTTCTTTGCCCACTGCCCTCACCACTTTTCCTCCCACTTCATTGTCCTATAGCACTCTTCAGATCGCCAGGAAAAGCGAGTTTTTTAATCCAACAGACAGTTGGATTAGACAATCCTTACTTCTAATATAACACAAAACAGACAGTCAAACCACCTTACCCTGTAAGACATAGATGTTATCCTTATATTCCACAGCACTGTGAAACTCCATTGCTACCGGCATCGGACACACAGCTGTCCAACAGTTCTCTCTGCTGTCGTAGCACTCCACAGACTTGAGTGAGTTTCGTCCATCTCCTTCATAAACACGACCACCTATTGCATACAGTTTACCACAGCAATGAACCAATTTGCAGCCTATTCTGGCTCTCAGCAAAGGAGCTTTCGGAATCCATCTATTGCTAGAGTGATCATACATCCAAAAATCACTCTCTGCTCTGTGGTCAATGGAGACCTCACTGCTGCTTGGCCTGTAACCACCCGCAATGTAAATATCATTATCAGGAGACACAAGAATTCCAACCTCCCTCAAGTCATTTGGTGGCTTGCATAGTTTAAACACTCTCCCTGTGACCGAATCTAAACAAGGCACTGTTTGCTTCTTTCCTGAGTGTTTGTGGGCAGCATCAAAGCATATGATCATTTCAGAAGCAGTCATTCCAAGCCGTTGCGTATAGCCATTGGCACTACGTTGTCCCTTTTGTACACAGCTGTTGGCCATAGCCTGTGCAAACATGGGAGGGATTTTCTCTAAAAATGTCTCTTCCAACAGAGGCATACGGATGCATTTGGCAAATATTTCCGGAAGGTGCACTTCTCTCTTATTTTGTTCATGCTCAAACCACCTTATAATGCTGTCATAAACATGCTCTTCTTTGTCTACATTTAGATCATCACTGTTGAGTATACTTATGAGTTGGTCTTTTCTCAACTGAAGAAACTCTTGTTCTTTGGTGACACTCAGAAACTTTTTACGAATGTAGTCTTGTGATCTTTCTTTGAGCTCCTGATGACCATAGTGATCAGCAAAGATAAACACTCCAATGGAGTTCTGTGGGTCCAAATGGCTGATCATATATTTAGCGCACTGGTCTTGTATGGAAGGGATCTGGAAGATACTAGCTGCAGTGAACAAAGCTTGAACGTTGGCCTCTGTCAGCATTACCCTGGAGGTATATGCATAGTTCAATACTAAATGCATTGACTCTGCTTCAACACCAACTATACGAACTTCTTTCTGGGTACTCTCTGTAAGGCCGCTAGTGAACATAGATCTGAAAAAAAAAAAATATTTAGCAGTTTATTTTTAATTACCTTCTAACTACAGGTAAAAGAAATCAAACTATATTGTACAGCTAATCCCAATGTTTCTGCCCTTACACCAGCACAACTATCACTGAAGGTATCACTGTCCTGCTTGGGTACCTATATTTAAAAGCAGTTCTAGACTTCCTGAAACAAAAAAGTCAAACTGGAATTTTTTATTTAAGCATCTCACTAACTGCACATTAAAATTTACTCATGTTGGATGTTGAGTGTAAAGACTTGCTATTTTTTAAAATGTATATTCTAGTATGCTAGAATACATAACTTTAAAAAGAAACAAATAGTTGAATTATGCTGTTACAGTATACAGGATTCCCCCAAAACTGGAGGGATTTGTTTTTGAAAGCACACGAGATTTTCACTAGAGAAATGCTCCTTTGAAGCAACAGATACTGATAACTCATTAGCACTAGTAAATAAATATTTTTATTCTTTTAAGTCCGCTATTTGGTCATTGGCATTTATTAGGGGAAATGTGGACTGTATACTCATTATCTATTCATTAATAGATGCATATACACTCATTATACCTGAAATAAGGACTGATTGCAGCAAGAACATTCCTATGACAGGAGAATGTTTTCCCATGATCCACTTCCACTACAATATCTGTCAGCTGTCCTTCATCATACATGGTTTTAAGCTGTTGAAGAATACTGCAAGCATGGAAGGGGTCCATTCCACTGCTGACTGTGTTTGAAGAAGGAATTCCGTTCAGTGTTTGTGAAAACTTACTGGGTTCTATGAAGTAGAAATGGAAACAGTTTCATTGTATAGACACACAGGCAGAAAGAGGGCATGCACTAACAAGAATTAGTACAGGCTAATATTCCTTACTTCTTCAGTGCTATCATCCATCAACAACAAGTTTAAAACTTTCAATGATGACTAAAGACAAAGATACTTCAATTTTTCCTCTTTTCCCAATCTACCACGCAAATTAATCTATACAATTATACCTCCTAATTTTACAAAAGAGCATTTAATTATTCCGTATTTACTACATATCAGTTCAACCCAAACAAGTATTACAGTGCTTCTCATCTTGTAAAATAGGAAGAATAAAGCATGTAGAAGAAAATAAGCCCTCAACCTAGATTGACAGTATGCACATCTGTATGTATATACTTAACTTTATACTGAAACAGGAACTAGCCACTAATTTGCACAAACTATTGTTAATAGTGAAGTCATAAAGAAACAGTCCTTGTACTCTACAATAAGTATCCAGGGCAACAAATCTATTACATAAATTCCCATAAATTTATATTCACGCTTACATGTTTTTCTTCACAAATAAAATGCTACTACAATCTAAAATTACTCAACTGCAAAAGAACTCACATATCGTGAAAACAAATGAAGTGAAGCATATGCTTCTAAATAACACACGATATGCTTAATGAAGTAAATCCCGAAGTGAAAATTGAGCAATATCTTAAGCACAAAAAAAATCTGTTTCGTAAGAGTAGCAAGATTTTTATGCAACAACAACAAAGGAGACCTCAAAAGAAAAACATTAGGTGGTAAGAGCTGCAAATCAGGTAATGCTGCTGACTGCAACAGAGAATGCCTCCACCACAGTTTAGGGCTAAACAAAGGGGAAGAAAGGACAGTGAACAACAAGGATGATGAATAGATTTAAATTCTAATCCATGGCTATACAGCAACTACAATTTCGCTTACTCAGAATTCAGACACAACTTTGAGCACAGTCCCAATTAAATCAGTACAAATCCACCAGTGGGCACGCATTTCTTAGGGCAGCATGTGACCAAATACTGACAATTTCTCTTCAAATTACTGTTGGGAAAAGTCTTGAAACACTTTTCCCTAGAGAAAATAGTAAATGCCATGCTTAAAACTAAGATCTAAGAAAGGGGAGCTTTATCACAGTAACTGAGCTCCAACATTCAAAATTAACAAATCAGGGAAGGGTAGAATCTGCACTTGAACATTTTTGGAAACAATGTTAAATTCCAAACACATAATACTTTGCCAGATCAATTCCAATACTTCCTAGCAAAGTTTTGACATACAAGACTAACTCTTATGTATCCAGTACTACATGAGTGTTTCACTCACTTTCTGTCAATGAAAAACTTCAGACTAGTTTTCCTCCAACCCTGTCAGCTAGTCAGCACATGCAGGCAAGGCAGTTTCCAGTGTTTGTGGTCCTGGCCAAGAACTGATTCCCATGTTCCAGTAGTTCTGACCAAGCCATGACACTACTCATTTTAAAGTGTTGCACCCTGTGAAATCTTCCCAATTTCATTACCTTTCTTTTCTCCACCCAGGCACATCTTTTTCATCTATTAATATTCCTCACCATTTGCACCTCAAAACTTTTGCTTTGTTCCTCACAGATATCCCCACCACCAAAGCACTCACCATAATCATCTCACAGAAAAACATCCCTGCTTCCTTTGCTCTCCACAAACCCATCCTCCCAGAAACCTTGCAGGGACAACCCAGCTCGCCCTCTCCACTCAGTTACTCTCATATACATTGTGGGGGTATGCCCTATAGGCAACCTCAGCACACAGGACTCCAGCACCCTTCCCATGGATTCCCACCCCCAAAAAAACTCCCCTCAGCACACAGCACCCTCCCTACAGATCCCCCCCAAAAACACTCCTCAGCACACAGGGCCCCAGCACCCTCCCCATGGATCCCCCCCAAACTCCCCTCAGCACACAGGCTCCCAGCACCCTCCCCATGGATCCCCACCCAAGCTCCCCTCAGCACACAGGGCCGCAGCACCCTCCCCATGGATCGCCCCCCCCTAAACTCCCCTCAGCACACAGGCCCCAGCACCCTCCCCATGGATCCCCCCCCCCAAACTCCCCTCAGCACACAGGCCCCAGCACCCTCCCCATGGATCCCCCCCCCAAACTCCCCTCAGCACACAGGCCCCAGCACCCTCCCCATGGATCGCCCCCCCCCAAACTCCCCTCAGCACACAGGCCCCAGCACCCTCCCCATGGTTCCCCCCCCCAAACTCCCCTCAGCACACAGGGCCCCAGCACTCTCCCCATGGATTCCCCCCCCCAAACTCCCCTCAGCACACAGGGCCCCAGCACCCTCCCCATGGATCCCCCCCCAACTCCTCTCAGCACACAGGGCCCCAGCACCCTCCCCATGGATCTCCCCCCCCAACTCCTCTCAGCACACAGGCCCCAGCACCCTCCCCATGGATCCCCCCCCAAACTCCCCTCAGCACACAGGGCCCCAACACCCTCCCCATGGATCCCCGCAAACTCCCCTCAGCACACAGGCCCCAGCACCCTCCCCATAGATCCCCCCCAAACTCCCCTCAGCACACAGGGCCCCAGCACTCTCCCCATGGATCCCCCCCAAACTCCCCTCAGCACACAGGCCCCAGCACCCTCCCCATGGATTCCCCCCCCAACTCCCCTCAGCACACAGGGCCCCAGCACTCTCCCCATGGATTCCCCCTCCCCAAACTCCCCTCAGCACACAGGGCCCCAGCACCCTCCCCATGGATCCCCCCCCAACTCCTCTCAGCACAGACCCGTCCAGGCCACCCCTCCCCCACAGGCCGCTCCCCACCCCCCTCAGCGCCGCCACCTCCCCGCCCTCCCCCGCCCCTTGCTTCGCCCGGGCGGCCCGGTCGCACCGACCTCCTAACGCTGCCATTCTCGGGGCCCCAGCTCCGGCAGCGGGAGGGGGGCGGCCCGAAAGGAAATGTCACCGGGGCTGCTTCCCCGGCCCCGCTTCCTGCCCGCGGCCCGCTTCCTACTGCGGAAGCCAACCCGGCTCCTCAGGCGGCCCAACCCGGGGCGCGCTGACCGGCCACCACCCCCGCGGCCTGCCGGGAAATGTAGTGCGGGCGCCGAGCGGCGCCCCGCCCCCGGCCGCGCGGCATGCCGGGAGCTGTAGTTTCGCGGCGGGGCGGGGTGCTGGGAGTTGTAGTTTCCAAAGACGAGGGTGGTGGTGGGGAACGGCGCGAGACAGGCTCTGCCCGTCGCTTAGCAACGGCGGGGCTGGAGCTGGGGGAGGCCGCTCAGCGCAGCGGCCATTTTGGGGCCCTGCGGCCTCATCCCTCAGGCCGCGGCGTGAGCGAGGCCCGCAGACTCTTGCGGCGGCCGGCATTGCCTCGCAGCAGTCCCCTCTCCGGGGGCACTAAGCAGAAATGGCACCTCCGTGCACATAAATCCCCCTTGCATTCCTACCTCATCAGTTTTACAGGCCTTGCAAGCTTTCCCCCCTGCCATGCCGGGCCCACAAAGGGGGGGAAAGCTGGCAGCAAGGAGAAGGGAAACGGCGAGAGAAGGCACTCGCTGAAAGCCTTCAGCAGGCGAGCAACCATTTTGCTGCCAGTGACCTCTAGTACCGCAAAAGGCCTTTCTCCCTTCATGTGGAGATCAAGCGGCTGATAGCGGCTTCTCCCGCCATCTGCAGCGCCAGCAACTGCCTTTGTTCTTGGTAACAGAGTCGTTACCAGAAGTCTGCTGTGGAAGGGTTTTGTTTTGTTTTGTTTCCTTTCCTTTGTGAAAAGTGTTAATGAAAGACAAATTACCAAATATTAGAAGCATTGAGAAGTTCTGTGTATTTTTCTGTTCTCATTAAAATAGGTTTAATGTGACTTTGCAGCTGAATGGTTGGCTGAGAAGTTTGTTTTGTAAAAAAAGAATAATGCAAGCAAACCAAAATTCATTCGAATAATAACTTGAAAGATATATTCCCGTTAACTCTCAGGAATAATGTACCATAGGTACATTACCAACAGTCTAAACAAGAATTTAAAAGCACGAATACAGCTCCGTGACTGCTTCTTGTGGGGTTTTGCTTTCATTTGCGAGGAATAGCTTTCCTCTAGGTTAGCAATTATCAGTGGTGTCCAGGCTGCTGTCGATAATAACACTATACAACACGAGAATGATAGAGACTGTGATGAAGGAGGTGTAAAAGAAAATAGAACTTCACGTCTGCAAATCGATTCTGCAGTTTTCCAATTTCCCCCTTCAGCACTGGCCTGGGTTGTGAAATTGGCCCTAGAAATATAAAGCGAAGGGAAGGAGAATACCTCCACTCTTACCTTTTAGCAAATGACATCGCCTGATGCAATTCATTTCCTTTGGTGTGTGGTTGGGCTGGATTAGTGTGCAAAATGCAGGAGTGAAATGGAGAATGTTTTTTAATACAGATACCGCATTGAACTGGTGCTTTCGAGTGAAAAGCATTTTTTGAGATAGCTTGCCTTTGTAAGGCTTTTTGTGAAGCAATAAATTGCCATATAGGTTCAGATATTCTTTAAGTAGTATTGATAGCAGCTCTTTTTCTTAGTTAGAAGTCTTTCTCAAGTGTCTAATACCTCTTCACTCAACTCCCCTTTCTGGAAACACTCATTAGCATTCCTTAAGACTGAAAAGATTTAGCACAATAAAACACTCCCATGGAAATCCAGGGACTGAGGTTCTTCACCCAGCTCTGGCTGTGATTTGCTGGGTCTCTCAGCTGTGAAATGAAAAGCATATTGCCTGAGCAAATTACGTCACTTAGCATGTAAAAGCTAGATATTAAACATTGCACTTGCATTGCATTCAAACATCAGGACCAGTATTTTCAGAAATTATAAGGCACTTAGTGAGTTCCCTTTTTTTCTGCTGCATCCCTTTTTGCCTCTGTGTTTTGTCTAGAAATTAATGCAGGCCCAGGATTTGAGCACAGAACTAGCAGTCAGAAAATTGGGTTCTTGGCTGAGTCTTAACACTGATTTACCACATGCTGTTGATCAAATCATTTGATTTCATGGGTTTTGGCTTCCCAAGAGACAATGAGAAGCTGTGAAGTCCTTTGAGATACATTGATTTATATTTCTTTATCAATATTACAATTCCACGTAGATTTTTTTTTCTTTTTAATTCTCCTGGTCAGCAATCCATTGTAACTGATGACATTATTTGAGATTTTGCAAGAATCCCATATCCAGGACGTTTCCTGGGTATTGAGGGACTGGGATACTCTAATTAAGACTTTAATTCCACACCTGATTTCTCATTCCTGCAGATACAGCTTGTAAACAGACAACTGAAAACACTGGGTGGAAAGTGTTGTTTCCCATTTGATATTTAGAGGTTCAGAAATAATGTCAACTGAGAAGGAACTCAAGAGTCTTATGAGTCATTACAAACATTGCCCTCCTGATGAACTCAGAACTGGCACTGTTTTACTGGGATCCTTGCCTTCAGAATAAAGAATGTCTTTGTCAAGAAACCAAGCAAGAAGAGAGGGCAAGGAAAAAGTTTTAGGAGAACATGAACAAAACACACATTTACTGAGATATCTGAGAACTTAGAAGATGCCACCAAAAAGTTTATTTCAAGATGTAATTCAGTTATTGAAAATGTTTCCATTCTTTGTTGCACAGGTAGAGCACATTATTTAGGAAGTTTTTGTTCCTCTACCTTCAATACAGGACTGGGGACACATTAGATCTTCAGCAAATTCTTAATTTGGGTCATCTGATGAGGAACTGGCCAAATTATCGCCTGTGTTCCCACTGCACAAGAGAGAACGCACAGCGCACTTCTAGGGATCCTGCTCATGTTCTTTCCTGTGAGCTAGATGAGGATAATACATACCACTGAACCAAAATTTAAAGAAAAATATCAATAGGATTTGGGGTCGAACAAATTTAAAATGTATTTTTAATCTAGATGCATATTTTTACCTTTACTTTGTATAAAATGCTTGGTTCAAAAATTCAGAAAGAGCTCATTGCTTCCTCCTTGCACTTTTTTTCTTGGTTGTCCTCTGTATGATATTTTTTCACTGAAAAATGATTCTTCCTCTCTCTCTGCCCTCCAATCTCCACCCCCTCATCCTCTTGTCTTCCTCCACTACCCAAACCACATACCACAAATTAAAATAAATAAATAAATAAATAAAAAGGAAAGAAAAGAAAGTGTGGAGAAGCTTGAAAGGACTTTTTAGGTTTTCATGGCAACATTTTGAACTGTTAATTTTTCCATGAAATTCTCCAATTAAAAATATAGCCAATTTCCAGCAAAATCATTCAGCTCTAAAATTTAAACATAATGCTAGTAAAAATGAATAGTATTATTTGCCATCTCCAAAGACTTGTCAATTAATAATGTTGACAATTGTTCTGTTATTTGTATGTTTTAAGGCATACTGTGAATCTGTGAGAAGCTATACAGTTGATACTATTGCACTCTGTAAAACCCTCATATTTTAATTTGAAAAATCTTCATATTCACTGTGGAACAATCTAACCTTGGAAAACAATCTTTCCCTAGTTTGTCTTTAATGCATAAAACTGCTCATTTTCTGCAATTCTGTCACCAAGGGCACATTAATTTAGTTGCACAATAATTTAATACATCAGTACATTGATTGAAGTAGTTTTTTATTTAGTGGTTTCAAGAAATAACGCATTTCTTATAGAATCTTTAAAAAGACACTTCTTGTTGCAGTTTAAGTAGGGAGAATTGCAGATCATTAGGGGAAGCTGCCCTTCAAAGCCGATTGATCTGAGCACACTGGGCACAGTGGGCGCTACATCAGAAGAGAGCAAGGACTGGCAGGGGGCAATTAATGGGGCAGATATTGGAGTGCCTTTCCTGATTACCCCATACTGTACAGTGGATTTGGCCTTGCTGAGACAGGCTGGTAGAGACAAGAACCCTGATGAGATACGGCTCTGCTGATGTCAAGAAGTGCCTCTGCCTAGCAGTGGGAGCAGCTTTATTGAAACCATCTGTTGTCTTGGAACACATGCACGCTCACACGCACACACATGCACACTTCCTCCTCCCAAAGTGTTTAACCCTTCTTTTAGGGCTGGCTGAAATCACACAGCTAATCCCTCCTTAATCTCAAAATGACAGGCCGTACTGTTTTCAACAAGTCCTAGCAGCTACCAAAAATGGGAGTGACTGGTTGGTGTTTAGGTGATGTGACAGTGATATATTCTGGAGTAGTCGACTCAGAACAAAATACCCATTCATCCACTATCATCAAAGTTTTGCAAGACCAGTCTGCAATTACTAGCAGCCTGAAAGACCAGGCTTGGGTACCTGTGTATAGATGGGAATCTGTATTCCAGCGGATCTGTTCTACAGGGAACAGAAACGAAGAGATTCAGTGAGTCTAGTCCCAGTGAAACCTCATTTTTCAACAAATATAACCCACCAGTCATCTTAAAGGAAACAGCCCTATTTGGGATACAGTAGACTCAATCTCAGCCCTGTTCCAATTTGTCAAGTCTTTAACATCATTTTATTTCACTCTCTGCTTAACATGCCAGGACCCTTAAGCTTCTCATGGCTGTGTTAGAGGCTTGTGTCGGAGCCTCAGCTGCCAATAAAGTGTAGCAGTACCAGAGCATTCACTGAGACTTGCAGATAAAGTATTTCTGTCAGGATAGACCGAAAAGCACATCCGTGCATGCTCAATTTCTTATTCCTAGAAGATGTAATGAAAAGCATCAATTAAAAATCACCAGCTGTTTGGAGCAAACGCAGCAGATCAAATCTGGCTGCATTGAAATCCCTCTTGCCAGTAGACATGACCCATATCAGCCAAATTCCTTGGCCGCTCATAAAACAAACTAGACAAAGGGAATATATGCCTCTTTTCAACAGCAGAAAGAAAATAAAAATAATCACCCCCCCCCCCAAAAAAAAAAAGGAAAACAAAAGGGAAAAAGGAGCATCATTGTTCTTGCCTTGGGTATTAACAGAACCAGACTTCGGTAATTTTATCTCATCTCCAACCCCTTCTGACTGTCCCTACTCTGGAGTGGTGCAAGAGGTGACAACAGAGAAGAGGGAAAACTTCTTGTACCTTTTCTCATCCATCATTTTTGCGTCTACCTTTGTTAAAACCTTCCAGGTTGCATGGAAAGAACCACGTGGACCTTCAGGGAGATAGGTCGCTGATGTCCAGTGACAATCAAGAGCAAGATCTTTAATGCACAAATTCAGGGCTGTAGAAAAATAAACTGATCTGATCAATAGTCAAAACATGATTTAGCTGTAGGAAAGGTGAAAATGGTCCCCAGAGAGCACAAATGATTAGAAAAAGAAAGCAAAAATTAAGCTGTCCCTTGTGCGTGGAACAAGCAGAGAGGGTTAAGAGCTGATTCATTTTGCTCCTGAACTGGAGGAGTTGGCATAGTTGCAACCACTTCCCCCCCCCCTTTTTTTAATAAGCATACAGTAAACTTGAAGTGCTCAAAACCATCATATATCCCTGAGCCATTCCAAAATCATCACTCCAAGCTGCTATGTTTTCTAGTTCTTTCTTTTTCTCCCTTCAGTAAATTTTGCTTTTAAAATAACTTCAGTATGGAAAAGATACTGCCTGAATCACAACAGAAAGAGGTGTATCTGTCCCCTTCATACTTCTAGACTGAAGGACATTGGTAGCTTAATACACTGGTGTTATTTTAATTACCTGGACGGCCTATTGCATTAAAAAAAAATCAGAATCCCTCAGACATTTAACTTTGAATGGCTATTTTTGAATCAACACTATCCAACAAAAAGATAAGATAGCTTGGTGTTAGACTCAGTCACTGAACATGGGAAGGCAACACCACTGTGAAAAATCTTAACATCTTTGAAAGGGTAATGGGTAGCGCAAGTATTTTTATACGTGCTCTGGTATTTGCTTTTGGTATACAGCAAAGCCCTATGTGTCAGCTTTCATAAGGAAATTAGTTTATATGTGGTATTAGGTTTTCTAAACAACATGCTGTGATACAGATGTCTCATTACCTATTAAAGTATCTTACTTGGTTCATGAAGATTCAACTATGTAATTTATATGTTTAAATTTGGAATATTTGACTGTTTCTGAAAACTTCAGTTTACATATTTCTTGGCGTTGGTAATTATTTTCTACTTGTGGCTCCAGATCCTTTTCTCATTTGTAGTCAGTAGTTCTATTTTTCGATGGAGGGAATCTAATACAAGGCCCAGGAAGTATATTTTTTACAGTCAGTAGCAGACACTACATATATTTAATCATTATATACTAAAAAAGAAATGTTATTTCCTCTCCAAAATCTCTGTGCAACAGAATAAGTCAGACAACTGAAAATGATACAATGGGTAGATTCCTAAAAATTACTTGCAAATACTCAATAGAAGAATATAAAGCATTCTGGAATCTGAAATGGTCATACAGAGTAGGTTGTGTCCCCACCCCACCCCAAGAGGTGGTCATACAGGTTTTTCTCACTGCAACACTTTTTTTTACATCAA
Organism: Rhea pennata; assembly: GCF_028389875.1. Taxonomy (NCBI): domain Eukaryota; kingdom Metazoa; phylum Chordata; class Aves; order Rheiformes; family Rheidae; genus Rhea; species Rhea pennata. The sequence goes on from NC_084674.1 coordinate 7,205,600, forward strand.
GTAAGACTATGGCTAACTGCAATCAGAGCGTAATTACCAGACAAGGTGTTCACATCTTACCCAGCTTCAATGTGGCCCACGCTGATAGCAGTCAAGCTGCAATGATACCAGCTGTAGTGCAGCCTAGCCTCCCAGTTGGGATCCCAAAGCTCTGGGGAATGAAGCTGCTCTTGGATCCTTGGGCTAGCCAGATTTAATCTAGCCGGACTATCCCCCAACGTCTTGCGATTGCATCTCAGTCGGTGGAGGAGCCCTCTCAAATTGAATTCTTTTTAAGGGTCTCTATTTCTCCTCTAAATGTCCATCTTGATGATATATGGAAAATAATTACCTGTTTAAAAGGCCATTCTGAAAACTGCCTTTTTTGAAAATCCTGACACATGGTACAGCTTTAAAGCCTGAAATTGCATTCCTTATACAAAAGGCCTTGAACTCTCTCTGGGCAGACCACTTTCATATCCTCTTGGATGGATCACTTTCATATCCTCTAAGCTCATATATTTCATGGTAATAAGCTGTGGGATTTAACTGTGCTGTGACAACATGCCTGCTCTTTTACCTAATAGAAAAAACAGCTTTCTAAGCAAAACTAGTTAAGACAAAATGGATTTAAGTTCACATAATACTTGGAGCTAACATGGCATTAACTTTTTTCCTACTGTTTGGAGATGCTAAGGTTTCAAGTACTTTAAAGCTGGCCATTTAGGAAGGCCACTGAATATCATCATATCTTAACTATAGAACTTTCTGAGGCTTTTTGATAAATGACATAATAAATTGATGATAAATATGGTAATAAGTAAAGGTTCATATCTAGGTACCTATATTGCCCTGCCATAACATACATTCATATTTAAAATCTTTATTCTTTTGCTGTGTTACAAGAATCTAAGAACAACAACCCAAGACCCTATTGGAGTTGAAAACCAAGGTTATTATGTCAGGCTGATGATGGGAGAGTGCTATGCTGGAATATCAAAACTGGCTTTTGTGCCCCCTCACCTCCACCTCCCAGCGCCTTATTCTGCACGCAGCCCTCATTTGAGCTTTGCATGAGCATTTTTCTTTAGGAGCCATATGAGTTTCCCTGCTCTCTCTGTTCTCCTTGGAGGAAACTAAGAAATAAATGAGAGGTCAGCTGTTTGAAATTAGCTGTATCTTGTGCAGCATGCTGCCAGATTCACTTACTGGGGCAGCACACAGTAAGAGAGGCTTGCAAAATCCTTCAATTGATACCAAGTAAAGGAAGGGAACTGGTAAGGTCTGCCAAGTGCCTGCATGGCTCGCCAGCCATGCAAGAGTGATCTGGTGTGCAGAGGAATGGGTAGCTTGCTGCCTTCCAGGCTATATCACAGCTGAATTTTTTAATTAGCACTTTTGTGGTAGATCAGATGCTCAGTTTAGGAAGTCCATCCCTCCATCCCCCTTAATTGGGGTGCTTAGTTGCCTTCTTTGTTTTGTTTTTATACTTTATTACATTAAGAATTCTTTTGCTTAGCTTATACCCAGCAGCATGCAGAAGCTCCAGACAGCAGCCTTTCCCTTCCTCTGCCCAGCACAGGGCATACTGAAAAGGCAGCCCAATATAAGGGCCTGATGCACTCTCTTCTATCTCTTTTTCAGCTTTTGGATGCACTGGTCAAATATAATTCCTGTAGGATACCTGAGACAGTTACACTGAAGATCAGCAAAGCACTCAGCCTGGAGGATCCATGACTACAAGAGGATACATCTGCACCAGCTTTTATAATCCACCTGAGTGTGTTTTCAAAACAAGTTTTGCTGATCAGCCACAGATTAATCTTACAAGTGTGACCCCAGGTATGGCTGGGCCAGCTGGAGCTCAGAGTATCTATCAGCTCCTTGTGTAGTCCTTAGCAGGAGGTCAGGACAGGAGGCTCACCTTCACCTCCCAAAATCTGACTTTAAAAGCATTCTTCCACCTACTGGGAAATGGCCCATCACTCATAATGCTCAAAACACACTGGAAGACAAAGGTTTTCAGCATAGCAAAGAGAATGGCAATCAAAGGATAGGGGAAATGAGTCAGAATATTTATTCCTTTTTCAGATTCATCATACTTGTTTGCCAGAGACATGAAGAATACTCAGAATGGGACGTTCAGGTCCTTTACAAACTTTAACAGAAACATAAATACTAAAAGGGAAAGTAATTCTAATGGCACTTTCTTCTTGCAGAGACTGTTCTCATTTCTAGCATGAGCTGCACAGACAAGATCACAGGTTAGCCACTCTTATTCACCATTCTTTCTTTTTACATTTTAAACTAGGGGAAATTAAAATTTTCCTCCATTTGCCAAAGAAAAGATTCTGTGCTTTAGGGACCTGGTAAGAAAATTAAGAACCATTTTTAGCAGCTAACATGGCTGCTAGTTTTGGATAAAAGGCTGAGATCTTTATAAATAAGAACTTTATAAATTTAGATCTGAATAAAGATTCGTCTTTTTATTCATTACAAAAATTTTTAATCCAATTTTACCATAGTCAGTAAGAAGTGTCCCTTTGAGGCAAAGGGAATGCTGGGAGTAAATTCACTAGAGCCAGTCATTTCTTTTCCACTGAATATATAAAAATCAAACTTTGGGGCAGAACTTAATGCTTTCAATGACAGAAATAACACTTGAGAGAGTAAAAGTACTGTTTTCCATAAGCTTCCTGGATTTGTATACGAGCTAATGATCCTGACATTAGAGCTCTCCAGTTAACAATAACAAAGAGACTGACATTATACATAGTATATTACGTATATATGTTTGTACTATACTGTGTATATTATGCATACACATTATAATTTGCCTGAACTATATCATCCTGGCAGTCAGCTAAACAGAGGCAGAACTGGAATTAGATACAGCAAGCATGCTTAAATGTGGTGCTATCTGGGCTTTTTTGTTTTTTTTTTTTTAAATATATACATATATATATATATATATACACATATATATAGAAAATCCCAAGCACCCAAGCCCCAGCACTCTTACCTTTCAGACACAGAGGCCAGGCTTAGCTCCCTGCCTCATTGTTCTCCTCTATCGAAAGCTGAAATGTGGGATTAGTTCCACTCTCTGAATTCAATGCATAGCTAAGCTTACCTGATGTGACTTGAGGACAGCTACTCAGCAGGGAGGTTTGAAACCTAATAGTGGAACAGGAACAGAGAAGCTCCCCAGCGACTACAGTGCACCAGCGTGTGAAAGCTGGAGCTGTCACTTCAACCCCATGCCAATATGTGAGCTGCAGACTCGCTCTTGGCAACTGCATACAACAGCATGAGCTGCAATTCCAGGAGAAGAGGCTTAAACATCATCAGTAAGGGAAGGAAGAGAAACTCTCAGTGCGAGTGTTTTGGAAGATTAGCTTGATCAGAAGTTTACTTTGCAAAATTTCGCATTCTGCTATTCTGTGGTTCATTCACATTCACTGAACAGCCGTATCCATGTACTGACTTCTGTCACCTCTCTCCCCTCATGCCAGAGGAAGGTTCAGAGTGAAAGAAAAAAATCACTAGAAATAAAGGGAAGGCACAGAATAATAGCATGAGAGAAGAAACTCTTTGCAGAAACAGGGAATTTGTTTCCGGCAGCAGTGATATCCCTCCAGCTTCTCTCCCTCTCTTTCACCAAATACGTCCACTGAGGTCTCCACATGGATCAACGTTTCCCTGTTAAATCTGTCAGCACGACCATCCAAACATACTCCCCTTCAGTGATATGCTCTCGCCAACAGCACTTGGCTACTGTTGCATGCCAGTGATTTTTTGCTTAACCAAACAGCATGGGGCTGGTGTGGATCCCCAGATAGTCAGAGCAGTGGAACTGATTTGGGGAAAGAAGCAGCTTCCAGCAAAGGTGCTTTCCTTTTTTCAATGGGCTGCCTTCTACTGCAGTCCTTTCAACAAGGGCTACTCAAATCCCTAGTCTTGTCTCTGTCCCCAGTCCCTGAGGGATACAGGATGGATGATTGATGGGGTGGATGGTATTTTCTTGGCATTCAGTGGAGCAGGGTGTGGATTGTCCTCCTCAGTCTGATCTCCTGCTGCTGAGCAGGTCTCTCACCTCTCTGTGCTTCACAGCTCTTTAAGTATCCAGAATCATAGAATGGTAAGATTGGAAGGGACCTCTGGAGATCATCTAGTCCAACCCTCAGCCTAGCCCCTATGGGGATTGAACCTGCAACCTTGGCATTAGCAGCACCATGCTCTAACCAACTGAGAATAGGTGGGTTTGTTTTCTTTTGGGGATGGGATTTCCCCTAAATTAGCTCCTTGCTGAGCTCTTCTGAAATAATCTTTTGGAAAAGGGAAAACAAAACCAAAAATCCCACCACCACCCCCAAAGAAAAAAAAAAAAACACTGAAAAACTAAGTGTCTGCAGGAAGAAATATCCCATCACAGGAGGAAGCATGCAGCAGCCAGCACAAAGGCCCTTCGGAGTCGGTGGGAGTCCCACTGCTAATATCGTGAAACTATAGAAAATAGGGCTGAAAACTTCTTTTGTGTTTGGAGAAGTTTTATAGAACTAAAGGACTTGATGCATTCACTGCATCAGAGGTCCACGGCTGCTGTTCTATACTCATGTTAACTCCTAAAAATCCTCACAAACTGCCTAGGTCCTCAAAGATCTGGCTTGCAAAACTCAACCTAAAAGCACATTGAAAGGTTTCAGTTTCCTCAAACGCAGTAGTTCACAACATTAAGAAGAACCACTTCCAAATAATTGAAGTCATTTTTATTGATCTGATCCTAAAATCCCACAATTTCAGGGACATGACAACAACCCTCCAGAGGAAGTCTATATCCTGCTGTGCCCAGCACAAGAGTCAGATGGGTTGTTCCTTTCGCTGAGCTAACATTTCAGCAGTGCTAGACTGATTCACTCATAATTCTGCTTTTAGTGTCACACTATGCCTTGGGTGATCATGGCCATACCTACACATCATATCCTTCAGAGGTTCTCATGACCATCAGTTTTGCTTGCAGCTTCCTCGGTGCTCAGCAGCCAGTTTTATCTGCATTCATTCAGTCTTTCCTGTGATGAGGCCAGTGTGCTGACTGCTTGCAAATAAGCTTGTCTGAACCACTTCAAGAGGTCATTATCTCCAAGAGCTGCTCCCTCCTTTTGTTGGCACTGCTTCTCATAGGACGTTTGGCTCATGGCTTTCCTTACAGTCCTTACCAGAGGTCCTTTAGTACCTTTCTGTACCAGCTCCTCATAAAGTGCCCATGATTCTACTCTGTGTCCGGCATGGCACCACCTCCCACATTGACTGGGCTGCTTGGAAGCAGATTCACTACTATCGTTCACACATGATTACGTTGCTTTTCACGGCAGGTTAAAATACCAGATTCCAGCAGGATGACCTGCCCATTGGCTATCTGCAGCCCATGGAGCATCCATCTGGGGCCAACAAGCCATGCTGAGGTCACAGGTCAGACCCCATGACAAGAAGCATAAGAAATGCATTTAACCAACTGCTAAAATAAAACAAAACACCACAATCTGCTCTACCAGCCAGCTTCACAGTGGGTAGGTTGATAGCTGATCACAACAGCTGAACTTTCTAAGCAGAGGGAAACTACTGGCTTGTGTTAGAACTCCAGTGGAAATGGGTTGGTTTTACTAAACTGCATTTAAAACTGAATTATTTTTAAGTGTTACCTTCTGTATTTTTTTTTAATTGAAGCTTCTGTATGCACCAGCGGACTCCAAATATGGTTTGTGCATCTTTGCAAGGCCATGGTTAGCAATAGCTGTCCAATGTATTAATTGCTCTAATAAAAGATACTATTTCCCCCTAGAAATCTTGTTTGGCTAATGTTTCTAGTTCATCTTGGGCACAGCAGTGCTGCTATTTTTGACAGCTTTTATTCACTCCTTCGACACTTTTAACTCTTTGATCTCTGTAATGCAACTCTTCAGTTGCAATCTTTGTTTTACTAAAAACACTTTTTATGCTGTTTTGCATCACCCAGAGGCTAAGAAACTAAGACCCCAGCCCTGCACCTTCACAGACTGCCATTCTCCTTCCACTGTGCAGCTTTTATCATCATACTGTTGATTTTGAGGCTAAATATTTTTGATCTGTAGCTGCATAATTCAGCATCACTTTGGAGCCATAACACTTCTGTTTGACACCAGCAGAGCATCCAGTCCTGCAGGCAAAGCTCACAAGCTCCAGCATGTAATGAATGCCATCCAATTTCTAACCCACAATATTCATTACAAGGGCAGGATCTTTCAGACTCCCTGTGCTGCCACATACTACCTGCCAAACCATCCCACACTCAGACTGGAACAATATCAGAAGAGCTGATCAGTGTTGGTCAGTGAATAACATGGGACAAAAACAAATTAGGTAGTAAAAATGCCCTCGAGGAAATTAGGAAAAAAGCTCCATAGCCTTCCAACTTATTCATGATTTTCTAGTAAGTGATACAAAGTAACAGACCTAGCAACTAGCTAAAATGCTCTGATATTCAAAATGGGATATTTTGGCTAACTAAATTGTGTACTGAAAGCCTGGGGAACTGTTTAAAGTCAAGCAAAAAAAAAAAAAAAAAAAAAAAACACACTCCTCCTCCCCCCCACAAAACCTTTGATTAAAAAAAAGAAAAGCAACAAAAATGCTAATCTTCTATGGTTTAGTAGAAAGGCTTAAGTGGCTAACAACAGCATGAATTATTCAGGGTCAAGGTTACTGCTATTATGCACACATCGCTTCAGAAAGTGAGCTGCACAAGTAAAATCATTTCTAGGAGTGCTGCAGTGATAAAATAGGTTCAAATAACCATCATTAATTGTTTCCATCAACATAGTATATCCATTCTGGATGTGTAACAGTTTTTGTAACTAATTTTGTAAAATTGGTGGGCCTGATCCCAATTTAAATTGAAGTGGTTTTATACTGTGCAATTCCTGCAGGATAAGTATTAATTTATGTTGGAATAAATATAGTCGAAATAAAGCCCATTCTTCAATTCAATATTAACAGAGCATCTAGGAAGGCTGAAGATCTATATATCAGAGGGACCCCTTGGATGTTTCTATGATCTGTCATTGCTATCTTCCCAAATCCAGGGGGAAAACAAAACAAAACAAAAAAAAACACTTTGTCTCCTGAACTCTCCTTTGATCACACTCTGGCTTGCTGCTGACAGCAGTCAGGTTGAAGTAAAACCCATATCCAATGTCTAGCTATTCTATTAAAACATGTAAATACCAAAATATTGACTAGAACAAGCCAAACGTTGGCATTGCTAAACCTAGAATCTAGATAAACTGAAATAACTATTCTGGAAATTGTGGGGAAAATGTGCAGGTTGAAGATGCAGTGCCTGAGACAGGAAAGCCCCAGCAGCACCTCACATCGGGTATACAAGCAAGACCTGTAACAACTGCAACACAAACCAAAGTCCCCACAGCTCAAAAAAAGGGAAACTTGGAGGAAAAGAGAAAAAAAATATACATACAAATATATGTGCGTGTGTGTACACACAGAGAAGCAGGAAAAAGCAGGCCTGTGGCCATGCAGAACCAGTTAGAGAACTGACTCACCAGAACAAATGTCCAGAGCTCAAACCTCAGAGGGGAACCTGCAAGCTAAGTTTGCCGCCTGTGACTAGGAGGAGGAAAGACCTCAACCCCTGGCTGCAGCCTCCACAGGATTAATGCTGATCTAGATTCCAGCCTGGGTGCTTCAGGGTCTTGCTGGGAGGACAGCAACATACTGGGATGCCTTTGGCTCTCCCATGTCTTACTGTACCACTTGGTCACAGGTCCTCTGCTGCTGTTCTGCAAGCTCCTCAGCTTGCCAACCAGTTTGCTGCCCCACGGTGCTCATCAGGAGAGAGACCAGAGCATGCAGATGCTGCTGCACCCTATGCCACTCCTTGCTTGGGGCACATACTCAGAACCATGGCTTCAAACCAAGGCAAGAGCTGCCCTATAGCATTCAGGTACCTGTAGGCTGGCACCAGAGGGGAGCCATTAAAGAGCCTAATGATCATTAAAAGGTGCCTGCAGGGCAAGGAGCTACAGAGAGCAATTGCAGCCCTGCACCAAGCCACATTAGCCAGGCTCCCTGCTCCTGGAAGCAGGTCATACAGCTTTGCTACAAAGGGACTGGCTTTTACCCCAACACATGAGACACTCCTGGGACTTATCTGCCTTAATTCTGTGATGCATACTGATTGCTGCAATATTTGCAGTTATGTCTGGGAAACCTCAAGGGCCAAAAAGCCTTTTTATCCCCTCCTGATATCTACAAAGCTGTGGCTGTAATCTCAAGGGAGACAACCTGTTGATAGTCTTACAAGGAAAATCACCTGCTGCTGCAGCACATCAGGTTGATGAAGAGGCCAATGTGCTACCAAATTGCAATGCTGCTAACTACACAGCTGTATGCCATGATTTGTTTTCTGTCAGTGTTTTGGGAGCAGGATGGAAAGTAGAGAAACAGTCACAAAGAAGCTCAGTGACAAAAAAAGCAAAGGTAAAGCTTCCAATTAAACACATAGCAGTCAAGTTAAAATTATAGGTGACAATTACTGTAACTTGATTAGGCACAATAGCAAATTCACTTCCCTAAATCACTTTCACAACTCTCCTAGGAGGTCTGAAAGATGTAGTATATGAGGTTCATTTAATTTCTAATGTAGTAATTATCACTACTGAATTAAAAAAAAATAGCAGTGACAGACCCAGGAAATAAATTTAGCACTTGAGGTTTTAATAAAATTTTTATGTGCAACCCCGTTGGTTAGAAATTGTTTAATCAATCTTATCTGGTTCACAGACTCTGCTGAGCTTTTGCTTCATGTTATTACAAGGCAAAATGCTGTAGCACCTTCTTAGCATCCCGAGTTGGAAAGCATGAGCGCTGTGGCTGTCCAAGGCTAGCACAAGCTCCTCTGGCATAGGAGTGAATATTCCCAATTTTGTTTATATACCGCCAGTTGTTTTCAGGTAATACAGCCAGTCACACCAGCAGTATGTGGTTCATCTCAGCCTATCCTGGGTCTCCAGGTCCATTCTGGCTGATGGAGCACACAGAGCCCAGTCCAACACAAAGGTCTCCTTGGCCCCATGGATACTCCTTAGATAAGACAGTTCTGAGTCTGTGTGAGGGGTCTGTGCCCCATTTCAAAATTGCAGCTCTTTGGGTGATACCCCACAGCCACAGCAAGGAGTCGTATGCCACCTCCTATCAGTAACACAGACAATGGGATTTTCTCGTGCCTCCCAGGGAGGGGAGCAGCTGCTCTCTTTCATCTCTGTGCATATTTCTTAACTATGCACATCTCCATACTGAAAAATAAATAAACTTTCTTCTGCATAGCAGGAAAAAAAGCCACTATGGTCTTCAGCTAGGTCTTCAGGAGGAGCTGGGAACTCCAGCTGCTGCGTGAGACCTCACTGTCCGCCCTTGCTCCGTGGTGGTGTGGCTCGTGCATTGGCTCACCTCAGTCTTGCCATGGGCTGTGGGTGAGGAACCAGTCCTTGGCAAGGGTGCGTGCTGGGGAAGGGGTGTGAACAGCCCCCAGATATCCTTCTCCAGCCCCATGGCACCCATAAGCACCTTGCCACAGCCTCTGAGCAGGCTGGCTCCCAAGGAGCCTGGAGAAGGGCACAGCCTCCCTGTCCTACTGCAGACAGGTCATTTCCCCTCAAAAAGGCAAAGCTCTGCTGACTGTAGAAGACTGCTTCTCCTGGCAGCAAGAGGGGGCTGTAAGTTGCCGTCCCATCAGTAGTAAGGAAAAACACTGCCCTGAAAGAAATCTACCCTCTAATGAGACAAGTTGGGATGGAGATATTATTATCTGTATTTTGTACAGGGGTAGTGGAGGCAGATAACAAGTCCATGATCCACAGCTATTGACATCTCTGAGATTTTCCTGACTCAAAGGGTTTCTCATAAGTTTCAGCTTGCCCAAGCTGCTAAGAGAAAGACCTGAATCCAGATCTCCTGTCCTGCTACTGCACACATTTAAGCAGAAATGTTTCATTTCTTGTTGTAGACCAGGGCAGCCTGAGTAGCAGAGAGGTTAAAATGCAATTATTAGCATCTAAGAGAAAAAAGTCAGTAGCATATTAGCAGAAAGCCTGGCTTCTCTCACTATTTCTTTTATTTAACCTAAACAGCCCATCTCCAATGCTCAACAAAACCACTTTCACTACCAGGCTGCTTAAAAGGCTGGTTTAGAGAGTGTCGGTATAAATTACATAGTGCCAGTTTAACTGGGCATTTGTACCATTCTGAAATATGTAAAATGAACGTGGCCAGGCAGTGTGTCTGCAGTCAACAGCCACTTTGCTTTCCCCATTTTCGTTCATCAGCCTGTCCACATTCAGGGATTTAGCTGTGCTCTTTCTCTTTGCTGGCATGTTTTGCCCAAACATGCAGGATGATCAATTACTCAAGTTTTTATTGTTTTTTTTAATCTGCAGTTAGTACATTAATAATTCCTGGAGTGGCCCAGTGGCTAACAGGTAAATTGATAGCCCCTAAATCCATACAAAAATCAATAAATATTTGGGCATCACCATAAACGAAACATTCAGGAAACTGAAGCACTACAACGTGTAATTTGAAGTAAGAGAATAAACTGCTGACCAAAGAATTAATGTAATTTTCTTCCATTGATTTATTTCCAAAGGAAGCTGATTAAGCAATATTTCACCCTGATGCGTGTTCATACAGTTCATAACCTGTCCTGAAGGTCTTCTGAAACACAGCCAACCAAATCAAATCATCTTCACCTGACGTGCGAGGCTCTTGCCTCAACTTTCTTTCTCCGTAGGTGGCTCCTTCTGTAGGATGTGCACTTTACAGCTAAATCTCCAACTGGCTTAGCACGGCTCAGCATGGCCTGCAATAGCTGTGGCAATTTCTGCTTATAGGAAGAACTGAAGTCTTATGCAAGCCCAGAAAAGGGAAGGGACCTCCTGGAGTGGGCTGTCCTGGACCCTGCTTGCAATGGGGTGATGGAAAAGAGGAAGAGTGGAACAGCTTTGGGCTACAAATTGCTTATAATCCCCAGGAGCTTTTATGGGTGCTATGCGTGAAGACAGAGCTGCACCTTAGCCAGGAGAGGAAAGTTTAGCAAAAAGCCCTTTAGGTAGCATGTTTCCAAACATATTCCCCAGTGCCATCCACTGGCATCTCTCAATGCACCATGAGACTGGAGTCAAAATAGGTGATGCTGCAAGTTCTGTGTGATCTGTTGGGAACCCAACAGATGATTAGAGCTACCAATCACTTTAACCAGGCACCCAAAAATCCCCAGGACCTTCAAAAATCCCTATCCTTGCTTTTACCTGTCAGTGCTGCTCCAGAGCCATCAGAGCCATGACAAAATGATTAATTAAGCACAACCCAAGCTACAAATTTTCTCTCTTGCCTTTTTAAGCCAGAGTCTCAGTGTCATTTTGACACACTAAACAACTATAGCATATAGCTATCCAGGGCAATTACATTTTGACAGCCCAGATGGGCAGGGTGCTGGAGGGAGCTCCAGCAAACAAGAGCGTGGAGGGAAGTTGTCCTGAAAATCTCCAAGCTGCAGTGAAATCTTCACCTTGCATCTTCCCTTGGAGCTGGCAGAGCTGCTGGGATTGGAAGGCCACTGCTGCCACCTGGTGTCACCCACCTGGGAGCAGAGCAGAGCCACAGCAGGCAAAAACTTTCCAAGCTAGAGAAATTGTTAAAATGTGTTCACACAAGCTGGGTAAATGAGAGGTGACATGATCCCGGACAGCTGGAAAGAACGAAGACTTCCCTAGTAAAGGACGCCTGTGCACGGATGCCCAAGATGCGTCCTGTCCAGCTACATCTAAAAGGCACCAGCTTGCATGTTTGAAGATAACAGAAGGAGGCATAAGAATGGAGAAGAGAAATTGCTCTAAAGGCTTCTTCTACGAGGAGAAGCAATCTAGTGGGTGCGAATTACAGGATTGGTGGCTGTGACGATCCAGCTCCGGCAGAGACACAGGAATGTGCTGATTGTATAAGGCAGAGATATTCAAACCTGCAAAGCGGAGGGAGATGTTGAGTTTTCCAGGAGCTCAAACAACGTGTGGGGAAGGAGGCAGTGTCTAAGTCATGCTTAGGCCTTCCAAACCTTGGTCTTAAGTAGTTTTTATTTATAGAAGCAACACTTACTTAAGGCTAAAATGAATCCTCACTGGAGGTGTGTGTGTGGCGGGGACCATTAGAAGAGAAGACAGCACTTCTACAGCTTTTATTCCTTTTTTTTTTTTTTTTTTTTTTTTTGTCCAGCATTTCCCTAATCTTTTTTTCTGTCCACAGAGGTCTAAACCCCGATACCCTACAAACCCTGGCTCTGGAAGGGCTGTCCTCCCTTCTGCACTTCAAAAGGCTGCAGTCACTGACAAAAAGCCCTCTCACATCCATAGCCCTCAAGGCCACTCTGCTTCCTCCTTCGTCCCAGCGCGCTGACCGCCGTGGCAGAGCGTGCTCACCACCAGCTTCGAGCCAGCGTTCGGGGGCCCTGAGAAGAGCAGGGTGCTCGGCTCCCAGAGGGGCTCACAGCCGTGGCGCCGGCTGCAGCCCCAGCCCTGGGACTCTACGCAGCACTGGATCGTTTCGGAGTCTGCCAGGGGACGTTAGTGGCATCAGTTAGGTGACCATCTCTAGAGGTCTCATGCAATTTCTCCTGGCCATGATGCATCGCTGTGAATATGTTTATCAGCTTAGCTCCCAGGAAAATACCGGCGATGTGGGGAAAGGCTCCTTTGCATTTGCCATCAGCAGGGGAGCTCACAGGGCAGTGGCCCTGAGCCACCCGCGTTTCTTCGTGGAAGTTAAGCACAGGCCTTGGAGAAGGGCTGGGCTGCAGGTAGTACGGGGACCACCCCGGGGGGCCGATAGGTTCATGAAGCCCTCAGATGCTCCCGAGCACTAAACCCATTCTGGGGGCTACGAGCGAGAGCGAAGCTAGTGGTGTATTTCTGATTTATGAGATTTCAAAGATATAAAGGAGTGATTTATTTCAAAGAGGCTCAGCAACAAAGGAGAAGTTATGGCTCTTGCTGCCATGAATGAAGATCTGTCAGCGCAGGCCAGTTGCTAAACAGACACTGTTACTGGATGCTGTGACCAGATGATGTCCAGAGAGAGGGGCCCTATGGCCTCCTATTTCCTCAGGAGCCAAAAACGCCCGACAGGGAATCAAGCCAACAAAAACGGATATACATTTTTTAAGTGAAGCCAGCAGAAGGACTAGCTCCTCATGGTTGCTTTTGCTATTTACAGGTCAGAAAACCACAGCTTCTCACTCAATGGCAGAGCGCAAAAAGCAGCCTAAATCAATTCACCAGCAATTACAGATCCAGGTCATGGATTTGCAGTGGGAGAGATGCTTCAGGATCTCTCCTGACAGGCAGTGTTTAGGGATATTTTCTAACCTGTGCCACAGCTGTTGCGTGTCCTTGCGGTCAGTCCGGGCAGCGGCGCTGCGTGGAGCAGAATGAAGTCGCCCGGGCAGAGGCTCCTTGCAGCTCTCACGTCTCCCTCTGCAGCACAGAGCTGCTTTAAGCCCATTTTTCCCGTGGCACAGCGATATGCCATGGTGCTACCCTGCTCGTTAGATATGGTTACAGCTCCAATTCCCTTCTAAGCAGTGATCACAGTGTGTGGTCGCAAAAATCCTTCCCGGAGGGGCTGGATTTCAGACCTCACCGGCAAGCAGGGACACCTGTCTTGGACAGCAGTATGGTAACCATAATCTGCTTTTTGGTCCTCAAATCTTACTTGTCCCTGGGATTTTGTCAGCCCTGTAGCTACACAAAGCACATCTGTGCACTTAAATAGGCCTAAATAAAGGGCTATAACAGAACTGGTTTAATCCTACAAGGACTTAGACATGGGCTTGATTTTATACACTGTGAAGAGCTCCAAAAAAATTGAAGGAGGAAGATAAATGGGGATTAGGATGTTGGCCAGGGATGTAGGAAGAGCTGTGTTCAATTCCCCGCTTTGCCAAAACTCTCCTTCACTGTTTTGAGCAAACCGCGTGGGCCCAGCAATTCGACGCCCCGCAGGAGTCGCTGTTTCAGTCCCCGGGAGACTTAGTTCGTGGGCTGCAGCTGTAAAATGAAATTCTCCTGCTTCCTGAGGGTGCTGGGGCAATAAATCTCATGATGGGTCTTACGTACAGAAATAAAAGGGCAAGGGGTAAGCAAATATGCAGATGGGCACGGAGGGACTGGCGAGGGGAAAAGCCTGGGCTACCTGGTGCAGACTAGTTAAACAGTATGAAGTTGCTCTAGGAAAGAAGGAAATCATCTCCTGCGAGAGCTGGTATGGGACAGAAACTGGGTTTTGCCTTCGTTCCCTAGCTGCTCTCTGTATCATCCCGAAACCTGCAGGGCGTTGCAGCGGCGCAGGGTCTCCCTCGGGCAGCGCCGCGCGACCCTGAGAAACAAATAAATTTCCGAATGCTTCTGTCTGCTGCAATTCCTACTCTTGGGGCGCTGCCCCATAAAAAAAGATCCACAAGTTAAGCGTGAAATAAAGCCACCATTAAGGGAGTAATCATTACCTGATCAGCTCCCAGTGCATCAAATAGCAGTAAATTGAGCTTCAGTTAATAAGTAGACAATTTGCAGTGTCGTACTGATACACTTTCAAAGCTCATTTGACTATTCCATTAAAAAATGAAAACATATTCAAATTAAAACACCCATAAGATATGAAATGGGGGGAGAGGGAAACGGGAAAGCCTCGTTGAACAGAAGACATGAAATGCATCAGTAATCTCCCATCAGGCTCCAGTTCCCTTAACTGACCATGACAGTTAAAGATGAAATAGAAATTTCTATATCAAACAGGAACACAAAGCAGAGCTGACCTTTGATCAAATGTCTGTTTGTAATTTTGACAGGGAAATTTGCATTAGAAGAATTTATGCTGGACAGTTACAGGAGAAGTTAACTCCCAGCATGTAAAGGAAGAGAGGTCAAACCATCCTTAAAGAGCCTGTCAGATGAAAGCCACGCTCTCCTCGCTGCGTCTCCGCGCGAAGTCTCCTGCCGCTCAGACTCGCTTTATAAAGCCCAGTGCTGAGGGGTTTGTTGTGCAGTTTTTCAAAGGAATATTTATTCAAGGGGGAAAACCTGTTTCCAGGCATGAAGCAAAGGCTGCTTCGCATTAAAAAAAAAAAAGGAAAACCCTTTAGCATAGCAGCAGAAGGCATATTTAAAAAAAAATAGAAGCACCAATTATCATACTTAAGTGACAGGCTTAGCTGATCTGCATTGTTTTCCAGGAAAAAAAAAAAAAAAAAAAAAAAAAAAAAGGAAGAAGAAGAAGGAAAATAAGAAAAGCAGGCTGAGAACAGAAAGCCAGATCTGTTGGGGAGTCAGTGACTCACTGAGGACCCGGCCCCACAGCACCGGTCTGCAAAGGGAGCTGCAGAGGGCTGGTAGCTGCCCCGGGGGCTGCTGCTGGCAAGGGCTGGGAGCCAGGAGGAGCAGCAGCATCGGCCCCTTCTTCAAACCAGATGTGAGCTGGCCGCTGAAGTCCTCTTCCAGGATGGTGGCAGGCATTGAAATGTTCAGCTGAAAAATGTCAGCTGAATAAGGTATTTGGAGATGGTTTCGTAGAGAACTAGAGGAATGTGTGGAAATCCATAAAAACAGGGAGATTTTATTTTTACCTCACCAGGAAAATTTCCACTGTTTATTTTAACTCTCACTAAAAACTGCACAATGAAAGACTTTTTCTTACAGGTCTTTACAGAAGACCCCACACTTTGCAGCTAAGTGATTTGCCAGATTCTTCAGGCAGAAGATGCTGTCCCTGATACATGCGACAATATTTTGAATTGCCTCTTTTCTTCCCTACTCTTATTTTTTAGTATTTCTGAGCTTGCCAAATTTCTCCATAGGCCTGACTTTGCAGTCCTAATTTCACTCCCAATTTTCCCCCATAGATAGCGGGATTGGGATGGATTTTCAGATGCTTCCCAGTCTCCCTCATCAGGGTTCCTCTGCTGTGGTTTATGGCTGTAACGAGCCTGCTGCCAAATAAGCAGCATGCCACGTCCTGGCTGCAGCCCGATTTGCAATCGCAGATGCAGGTGATTTAGCTTCTTAATTAAATGAAGACAGCATCGAATATCTGCTGCATTTCCCCAAAAGGTTGCCACTGCCTTTTTCTTGCCTTTTAGCTGAAGTTAAGCCCTGTCGTTGCTTGCCAAGTGGGAAGACGTTCGGAGGTGCCTGGCCTCCAGCAGCTGCGAGATGCCTGGCGCAGCCCAGCTGAGCGCTCCTGGGTCTGGCCAGGAGAGGTCAGTGAACACACACACAGAGCCCAGTCTCCACATCTGGCAATAAAAATATTGCATTTAATAAAAATGAGCACTCAGCTGTTTCAAGCTCTCGAAATGGGAGCCATCTCCTTCCAGACAGCAAGGCCTTGACCATGCCTGTCCCTGGGGACCAGAGGAGAGACAGCCGGCAGCCCCACCACCAACCTGCCGCTCTCCTCCTTTCCCTGAACACGTTTTAAGGTACCCTGACCACTACAACTCTGCACCCGCCAAGATAAAATTATCCCCTGGAAATGCACAGGAACCAGGCTATAAAATTGTGGCTCACAGTCCTGCTAGGGCTGCCAGCAGCAAATCTTTTGATTGAGCTAGGAAGCTAAAATCTCACTCAAGTTCTCCAGATGCCAAACGCCCTTGAAGAGAAAAGCACTAAACAGAATTTGGAAATGCTTCAGTTCCAGGTCAGGCATCTCAAACGGAAACATTTTCCATCAGATGGTCTTTTAGCTTCCCTCCCTGTCTCCCAGTTAATTGACTTACATGATACCCAACATCCACTGCTCGACAGTGCAGCCTCGGAGCTGTAAGGTGAACACACTAACACCATGAGTTCATCCCCAGGAGACAGGTGGAGAAGGGAAGAGAAACTTGGCTGGAAATTCATAGGCTAAACTAAACAGCCAAGATTTCTCTGCTGCATCTGTTCCCTGGAGTCATCAGTATCATACCTAGTTCAAATAATTTTAAGGCTTTTGAAGACTGTCCACAAGCCTGAAACATATGTTTCCTGAATCTGTTATGGAGTGCTGCTTATTTCAGATAGTTATAATCTTGGTGTTTCCTCTCACTGTGGTTTGAGCTTTAGTTATGGATTGCCTCTGCTGGTCTGATAGTACAGGTCTAGTCCCAAATCCTTCAAAATTAATAGGTGCCTTTTTCCAAGTTTCATTTGAACCATGTATCTATCTAGTACAATGGCAAGTCATCAGTATAAGCCTATCAACAGTGCCCTTTCTGCCAACAGGGTGACCTTTATAGGACAGCGTTACAAAAGCCACATTGACCCATTCAAAATATTTAGTTATTCAAGAAATATTAGATATCTGTTGATAACAGGAACACAGGCACACGTAATCAAGAGGACTGTCAGACTATTGAACTTATTAGGAAAGTAGACTGAAATGCTTCTCCTGGAAACAGCTTTACAACGTAAATGCTCTTGTAGCAGTTAGGTTAGGAAAGGAAGTCTTCCTCAAAAAAGCTTACAGAAAAATTATTTCCAGCACACAGAGAGAATGAGGCTAGGACTTGTGACGGCAGCTGAATTAAATCTCATAGGGGAGTATGTGGGGCATGCTTCCCAAGAGTAGCACAAGCAGCCTTGCCTCTGAGATGCTCCCCAGCTGCTGCCTCCTTAGTGCTCAAAAAGAAAGACTTCACTAAGCGCTCGCCTTTCCTTCTGTTGGGGAGCTCTCTCATGGGCAGCTCATTTCAAGTACAGCTAACAGAAAACAGAGCTCTTCTGAATTCGTTGAGCTCTACCATTTCATGTGAAGATGAATCTAGTCTTCGAACGCTAGCCATCAGAGCTGCTGCACAAGAAAGCAAAGTACGCTGTAGTTGCCTGCTTTGTTTCCCTAGGACGAGGGTTTTCATCCTGCTTTGTGCAGGGACCCTGGGGGTGGTTTAAGTGCTGCCATATTCAAGCCAAGTAAGAGCCTCCCAGGAGCCCCAGGACTGAGTTGATGATCACTGGAAAGTGCCTTTTGTGAGTGTAAAAGAGTCTCCACCTGCTCCTAGAGTCATGGGCATGCACAAGGGCTGAGGAAGCTACATCCTGAACATCTTAATGACTTCGGCTGATTCCCTACCAAAAGCAAAAAGAGAAGCTTAGGGGTGAGAAATTACCACAGCACTCCAAAGGCAAAGTCCAAGTTTAAAGGCTAAATCTTTCCCATAAACAATGTATTCCTGGCTGTGAGCTAGCAGAAGCCAAAAATGGCTTATGAATTATTATTTACTGGCCTCTGTGACCAAAGATCTTGCTGTTTCAGGAAAGCAAAGCCATCCAGAGCACAAGTCTGGATAGGGGAAGGCTACTCAGCTTTCTGAAAGGAACCACGTAAAACCACAGAAACAAATATTTTGTTTAAAAATAATAATAAAAAATAGAAAAAAGCATTACACTGAAGAAGCAACAGACCAAGCTACATTAAGGACATGGAGCAAAGTGTTTCATCCTAGTAGATAGATGGAATTTGAAGTAGGCTTCACCTGGAATGCTTGGGGGGCAACGAGCGACACCACAAGCAAAAGCGGATGGTGGCTGTTGCAGCCAGTAGTAATCCTTGTTCGAGGTTCCTGTATCGCTTTAATTAGAGAGCAGGATGCCAAGGTCATAAAAATCCAGATGTCAAATCATATGCATATACAAAGCCTCATCTACCGACTTTTACCAAGCAACACAGCAAAAGCAAAGCACTTTTGTCAAGAGCAGCTGATTTGAAATCACAGAGCAAATTGCTCAGATAATTTGTACTCTAGTTAAAAAAACGAAGTCACTCACGTTGGATTACAGCTGTGGAAGAATGGCCTTCATTGCTGCGAATGTGGGGAAAGGAGCTGATGGGAAAGCAAAGAAAAAGGTGAGTGCCATTTTCCCAGAGTGAGAAATACCTAGAGGATTTCTAAATTTGTATTTGTCAAAAATCAGTAACAACCTCGCTTATTTGGGGACTGGGGAAAAAAAAAACCATGGTCTTTGCCTTGGTAAATAAGAACAGATCGGGGGTGCTCTAGCACTTTCAATGCACATTCCTCTTCACCAGAAGGTGTGAAAAAGAGCAAGTAGGAAAACTAGAAAGTTTGAAAGTTGATAGGTGAAAGTTGAGCCTGGATGCTCAGGTCTGGGAGGACTGTAGTCTTCACCAGGGCTGCCACCACGTGTGGAAGCCTGAGGCTGCTGAGCAGGAGCATAGACCATCAGGGAGCAAGGTCCAAATCCAGCTCCCACTGCAGAAGTGCAGCGGTGGAGGCCGATGCATGGGGACAGGTCCCCCTCCTCCCACATTGCTACTTGGTTCCAAGTCACCTCAAAAATAAAAGATTTCCAGCACACACACCCGTAAGTACCAGTTTAGAAGAAATTTGTTATTGCAGAAGGTAAGGACACACCTAAGCCTCACTGAAACCTGTGCTCCCCTACAGACAGATGGGGCTGCAAGAGCAGAAGGTGGAAGGGTATTGTCTGGTTCAGGGTCAATATTTTTTAGCCTTTTTTTTTCATTCCATTTCACATTTATCTCACCACTACCAAATTGACTGGAGATCAAACAATCCCCAGTCTCTCATCTGGCTTGTGGCATGCTGCAAATGTCCGGTTCGGAGCATGGCCAGAGAGCACAGGGAAAGGAGAGCCTCAAGGGCAAAGAGAGGTGGCCTTCCAGGTGTTTTGCAGCTGAGCAGCCACAGGCATTCATACAAATCAGCTGAAAGGGAGGGAAAGTACTGAAGAAGCAAAACAGAAGCATTTTATAAGGAAACGCTGCACATTCCTTATGCTTCATTTTGCGAGAAGTGGGTCCACCTGGAGGCAAGCTGAAAACTGAATCCCTGCCAGAGGAATAATCTGGTAAACTTCATAATGAATATTTCTGCAACACAAAATCTCTTTGTGGATTTAAATTAATCTAAAATACATTCATTAATTCATAGCTAAGAATTGAATTATATTTTGTTGCTGACCTCCATGTTGTTTGTCTGTAACTAGATTTCCCTTAAAAGGCAGCAGCGCTCTTTAATCATAATGCCAACCTTTGGATCTACTTCAGCAGCAATTACCCTGAGCTTTGACTTTGATATAATTTATATTTCAGAACACATCATAAATAACTCTTTCTTCTCCCTTCAGTACAGCTGTGTGAATGTGTACGAACCCATGGAAATATGAATTGCTGCCTATTTATCTCATTCAGGCTGCATGAGTGAATGCTGCCTCCCTGGCCACCCCAGCCTACCGCTCAGGAACAGTTTCACGTTCTCATGGTGTGAGATGCAGGTGCATCTTGCTCACCGGCACACACTTTGGGCCAGCAGACAGCTGTTGGCATTGGCCAGTTTGGCTCTGCTAGGCAAAGATGAGGAGCCCTACACATGTAGGGCAGCCAGGAACAAAGTGCTCTCTGCAAAGGGGAAGGGAGCCGTTGGTAGGAGCCCGCCTTGCACTGCTCCTGGGGGACCAGGCAGGCAAACAACTGCGTGACTGCTCATCCGCCAGAGAAGCTCTTCAGTATATCGCAACTGAGCTGGCCACGTCACATAGTGAAACCATCGGCTAGCTTGTAAGGGCCCAATTCCTCTTAGTGCAACAGGTAATACAGGAGAGCACATGTGATTTCACTGCCTTTTCCTACCCGCTGTACAGACTGGCTCTTCCAAGCAGCTTTACTGGAATGTTGTTTTCCGGTCATCATAAATTTCATGGCCAGTCCACAATGGTATTTCTATCACTGCTGACAGAGGCTTTCACAAATCTACAGTGCCAAGAAAAATGGCTGCTGAGGCCCGTGTTTTCCAAAAGAAGCAGAAAAATAACTGTCTCAGCAGCTGGCACACCCTGAAATATAGGAGAGCAGTTCTCAAATGCTGCAGGTCACAAACCACCGCAGCACTTCTCATAGAGCACCGTGTCTGCCCATCATCAAGCTCTTCACCAGCAATAACTGCAAGGCAAAGTAGTCCTGGAGCTCAGAGGACCCCAATCAGCCTGCAGATCGCAGTTTAGAAACCCCTGATCTAGGACAAATCACTTCACTTTTCTGGGCCACAATATCCAAATGTATAAAAAGAGGATGAAACTTGAAGGAATATTTACTATCCTAACTGCCCATGTAATGACTATCTTTATATTTTAGGATACTTTGGCTGCAGCCAGTCATCACATGTGGTTAGTGGTTGATAATCTGACCTTTTTCTAGCACTCATGTTCCCCAAATTCAGGCATGCAGCTCTGCCTGAACATGTGGCTGCATGCTCCTGACTCAGCCCTGTAACCCCGAAAGATCAGATCCTCAACTCAGGAGGCCATTCATGGCCTCTTAGTGAGGCCATGGCCTCCAAAGGCCATTCGGTGGCCTTCTAGTCTCTTTTGTGTCCCTTCTAATTAAGCATAATATTTTTAACAGATTGGCTTAGCCTCTTGCTTAGATGCAGAGGGAAGATGAGGTTAGCTCAGGTTTCAGTTTGGAACGGCCCAGGGACAAAATCCGAATGCCAGCAGCACCAGATTCCCAGCTCTTCTGATAAATTGTATCCCGAACTATCTACAACTCATGAAATTTCTGCCATTTTGGATCCAAAACTATTCTGTTAAGCAGTTCTGCTATTTAGACTTATAAGAAGACAGGATTTAAAAGCTCCTGCCCGATTCAAAATTCAGGAAAAATTTGGTTCTGGCTTCTTGTTTTGGCCACTCTGGATTTTCAATCAGACACAAATGTGTCAGCAAAGACCTGCTCATGTGGGAATGGGTTTAGCCCCTCTGCAAATACCTGCCACTTCCAGTGCTGCTGAGCAAACCTAACTCATCTCCTGCAAACAGCAGAAATGCTTTACACTGCTGCTTCCAGCAGCGAAGCTGAGAAACAGCACTGATAACTACAGACACACAGTTAGCAGGAAAGACAACTCGTACCAGGTTAAACCTGGCAGCAGTGGGCAGGTTTAAATGCTGCGTGTTGGCACCAGTGAGGGTGTGCAAACTCTAACCTCTCTGGGAGAGGCTCCATAAGTAATGGAAGCACTCTTCAAACGCACACAAGGGTTTGCAAGTCTGTGTCCGTGAGGGAAAGTAAGAGCAAAGGTGCAGCCTGAGCTTGATTGCACCGTACTGTTTCAGCTCCTGAAACCAGGAGTCAATTACTCTCAGTGAAGTGCAAGGATTTAAAATATAGCTGTCAAATCTAGCAGACAGAGGGGGGAAAGAGACCAAAATCTTAAGTCTGTAACTAGCAGAGAAGAGTCTTCACAGAAACGGTGGCTTTCTACTGTCATTTAGTTAGTTACAGAGGAGTTTGTCCAAACAGGATGGCAGACTGAAGAAACTGTTAGGCATTGAACTTTTTATTACTATTATTTTACCTTAACATCAAAATGATACTAAAAAGATCTTCTGCAGGAGCTTCACAGTTAAATTCAACTCACTTTCGAAAGGGAAGATAACCTGTCAGTGGGGCAAAAAGCAGCAACAATAATGCTTAATATTGTCAAAGCAAACAAATAACCCCTGTTCACTTCCACTCAGGAACATAACTTCAAGCCTCTCCCAAAGCCTCCTGAAGTAAAGAGCTTTTGCAATGCAGTGCAGAGCAAGGGAAGTAGCAGGATGGCTGTTAAGGGCACAAGACAGGTTCAAGCCCTATCCATCAGACTCTTCTCTTTAGTTTTTGCATCACCCTGCTCAGCTCATTCAAGTGCCTGAAAGTACAGAATTTGAATATCTATGCTGAAGTTTGAGAAGAGCCTGCAGCTGCTCCAAATTCAGCATTTGTTAAGTTATAGCATCTTTATCTGGATAGTAAGGGTTAAGCTCCACAGGCATGCAATAAATCCAAAAGATGAGGGCACAGCTTTTAGGAATTTAGTACAAAAATGATTGTACTCAAATTCCAAGTTGTTATTTCACTGAAATGTTTGTCACTTCCCTGAAAAATCAGGGAAGTCAGGTTCAAACTCAGCCTTTTGGCTATCTTGGGGTCAATGGGTCTTCCCTGAGGCAGTCCCAGCCCCTCCAAAAGTGGCTTGAAACTCCACACACCTAAGTCTTGAACTTGAGTCTTTGAAATGATGGAAAATGCCTGTGACGATGTTATGTTGCTCAGCCTGCACAAGGGAGGACCTGGAATGAGAGACCTGTGATAGCATCGAGATGACCCTTGTCATTGCAGTTCAACAAGTCTTCATGGCAGTTGCTGGCTGTCATCTGTTCTGCATATAGGCTAGGTGGACCCAAAAATAAACTGGCTGTTACTAGCTGTGATTATAATGAGTTTGTAATACAGAAGCACTGCTCTGATCAGATTTGGCCTCTCCCATTACACTGAACTTAACTGGTGATTTTTACATCAAGCTTAATATTGTGTGGTTAGGCAGGTGGATCAGGAACTGAACCAAAAGGCATCAAGTAGCAGAGAAGTGACTAATGAAGCCACCTGACGATCCCTTCAAATGGCGAATTAGGCTTCCTGTTCAAAACAAGCTCCTACTTTGCAGTTTGAACATGGTTTCGTCTCCCTGCTATGGCATCAGCACCACTAGACTTGCCTTTCACCAGCTATCTCAGCCTGCTGTATGCAAGCTGGCACCATGCTTGGAAACTTCTCACTCTGTCTCTCACTACAGAGCCTTTAAGTTAACAAGCTGCATTTTTTTCCATCTGATTATTCTTCACTGGGACCCTTGTAAGTGAAGTACCATCCACAGACAGTGGCCATGGCCCATAAATTTAATTACTAACCTTTAATTCATAGGTGGCAGAAACAGTTCTTCAAGTATCTGAGTTAATCAGGCTTTGCTGACAGTGGCAATCAATTGTTCAGTGGTCTACTTTTTGCTTAATTACTGTTGCACTACATTGCATTTTCAAAATGTCAAGCATCCTCTTTTAGAAATGCAATAAATCATTTCTACACAGTGTGCAAGGCTAAGGTAGGAGACTATTATTCTCTCACACCTGACCTTGGCTACAAGGAGCAGAAATTGATCATTTACTCTAGCAGTGAAATATCATTTAAAGAGAAATGAGTCTTAACTAAGAACTTCAACACTCTAAAAATGAGAGTAACTTTCTGCCTTTATTAGGAACCTTTCTGGCCTGGAGATGTAGCTCTCTTAAAAAACTCACCTGCTAATAAGGAACCATCTATGCAGGAGAGCAGATGGATCAAATAAACACAGCAGGAATCAGTAAAGCCATTGGCGCCAAATTTGCACCATGCTACTACATTGACACACCACGACTCTCCAGATGTTTGTTGTCACCACTGGCGTGTCCATTACCATATCACGTGTCCATCAACATAGTGATTGGTGCCAGGCCACAAGGCATGTTCCCATGAATGGAAGTTATTGCACAGGGAGAACCAAGAAAATACACTGGTGAAGAAGAAAACATATCTGAGAGATGGGCTCCAATCCATCACCTAACAGCCCTCGTTCTCCCAGAGCAGCTGCACACCAGGAAAGGGATTCGGTCACAGCCAACCTCACGAACCTCTGGCCTCTGGTAGCCAGTTTGCTCCCAGGGTGAGGAGAGCCCCTCACTCAGTACCACTGGCTGAGGCGCTCTGCTCCATTCAGCCCTGCCAAGTGCCCACCACCCTGCATAGGCTGACTAACCCTTGGGAGAGACATCCTGACTCTTGCTCTTCCAACATCAGACTGAGATCTTTGCATGTCACTGTAAGAGACTTCTACTCTTCTTGATTTCGAAGAAGTTATCTTGGTGGAGGCATTTTGGTCAGCTGGAACCTGGAGAGAACAGAAGGGTTGATTTTTTTGTCAAAAGTGAGACTGCATTAATTAAAAAGAATTCAAGGAAATATATAGCACCAACATACCGTTTGTAAGTCATACTCACATGAGTCTTCACCCATGAGGTATCTTTTTTAAGGTTGTTTTAAGACTGTTATCCTGTGGGACAAAGACATCCTAGGATGCCAAAGTGGTACAGTGCTTAGAGTAATAACATCTTGTATGGCCCTTTGGCACTACTGTAATCATGAACTTTGAGTCTGTCTGCACACACAGTTTATACCATCATGCAGGACACTGAGAGACCTCACATCTACTGCATACATCTCATACACTGCATACATACCTGTGCTGCTCAGCTACTCCTAGTATCACCTAAGAGCAGCCCCTGCCCAGGCTTTCTGAGAAGAGAAGAAAGTTTGTAGATAATAGAAGGGAAAATAACCCCCTTTTGTGATGGATCTACTTTGTTTGCTCCAAAGCCACTTCTCAGAATATGATTTTTCCCAGATAAACATCTTTGGGGCCCACCAGCCCCACCTGGTTGACATCTCACAGCTACGATGGCATGGCCAGCTGCCAGCCTGCACCTGCATGGACATGGCCATAGGAGTGATTTGATGGTGCTCTTTCCTGCCTGGTTGTGACCTGTGACCCAGGCAGGTGGGGAGGAGACAACCTCCACACACGTCTCCACTGCTTGTGCCTCATCTGGCCCAGGTCCTGCCAACAGGACTGCTGCTGCCGAGGGGGGATTCATTCCCATTTGTCTCTATCTGTAAGAAGCAATGGGCAGAGCACTTTTTATTTTTTAATTGTGCATGTTTACAGTGACTAACGTGATAGAAACCTGCTCTCTGATCAGTCCCCAGAGGCTAATGGTATAAAAGTAATAAATGACATCTTCCTTGCTGCGAAAAGGGAGCAACAAGACTGCGCTCAACTATGTTAAGAGCGGTACACAAATTGCGGCTAGTGTAAGCCAAGATGATACAAAGATAAAAGGCATCCTCTGAGGATGCTGCCTGAAATGAGAAGGAAAAGGCTGTGTGGTGAATCATATGGATCAAATTTCCTCCCTCACTGTGCTTTAATAGAAAAGCTTTTCTCCTGCTCCCAAGGGTACCGATGAAAGTTCCCTTCAAACCAGAGGTGGGTTTTTGTTTTTTGTTTTTTGTTTTTTTTCCTCATTACGCATACACGCATCCAGATAAAAGCATTTTTTCCTTCTGGAAAGCAAAGCTGATTCAAGCCAAGAGCCAAAAGCAAACCAAGTGTGATTAAGAAATGAAAACAAAGCAATAAAATGTTCAGTGCTTACAAGACAATAAAATCACTTTTTGGAGGAAAAAAAAAGAAAGACAGTCACAAAAGAAATCCCTAACCTTAATTAACACTGCTATTTACTTAACTCAGAATGGATTCAACTTTCCTCCCCATTTACACCAATCACGTTTGTTAACCAGGAATTTGATCGTGCGTGTCGGCATCCCCTTTGGGCTGAACGAGGCTGCTTTGAGGTGGCAGCAAAGTTGTTCGGGAGCTTCCTGGCCTGAGCACACCAGGACCTCACTGAGAGCCCAGGGTCGGACAGGTCTTCTCCATGTCCGTGTCCACCCCGCCCCCCGCCCAGTGCAGTCGCCCAACCGTTTCCCCTGACCCGAGGACACCACGGGCTCATGGAGAAAAGCAATGCGGCTGTCCAGTTACCTTCATCCTTCTGTGCCACCCCATGGCAGCCCAGCCTGAGCCCTGCACGGGGCTTTTCTCTGCCACGGCTACAGCAGCAGTTTTCCTCTAGTATTTCCAGCTCGGTCCAAAGGTGGAAAGCACTAGAGGGCAGTGCCTGCACATCACAAGGAAAGGGCGACACACTGCAGGCTGGTCTCAGTTTGGCTGCCATTTGCTTCCCCCATCTCCCTTCACCTGTGCGGCAGGCCTTCAGGCCTTCTGCTAGGGAAAGAAATGAAGTCACCTGGGTCATTAACTGCACCAGTCAATGTTGGCTGCAAACGAGGTTGGCAGACAACTCTCCAAAGACCTGTTTCCCACTGCGTGGGCATGGTAACATCAGCTTGAGCCCACGTGGGCCATGCTCATTGCCGGCATGCAGTGGCTCAGGCACCTCCAGGCACGAAGGGAGCAGGCAGCAGGACGCCTGCACAAATGAAAAATACAGCTGCGTGTGTTCACCTGGCTGTTTCACGAGGCACATCCTGCGTCCCCCAGCAGGGAGGCAGGATGGGGGTTTTGCAGACGCTGGTGTCTGCATCAGGGCTGGTTTTGCTCATGCAGCACCATAGGTCCCCAATGGCACTTGCAGCTCAGTGCCAAAGGCAAGACTGCATCCACCTGCCCTGGGAGGTTTCTTTCTTGGTCTAGGATGTCCCTGGTGGACAGGGTATGAGGTAACCTTCTCCAGAAGTCGTCTGCTGACTAAAGACCTCTCTGATGCCAGGCTTCAGAGATGGCTTGCCAGCAGTGGTACCTCCCAACCTCCTCTGAATGCTTTGCTGTCCCTGTCCTCCACCTTTAGCAGCATGGCACTGCCCAGAAAGCCTTTGAACCACCCCTGCAAGACCTGTCCTAGGGAATATTCCTTCCGCAGCTGGAGGCTTTTGCAGGGATGTCCCCCAAGCCTTCCCACTCTCTGTTCCCCATGTGGTTCAGGTGGTGCATGCTGCACAGCATGCCTCTATGTGCCCTCTAAACAGATCATCAGACAGCACTTTTGGAGGTTTAGACGCTTTCATTTTTTCTCTTGGAAGTGTGTTTCCCTCCTCCTTCCCTGGTCCTGCAACTTGGTAAGGTCAGTTTGCATTACTGGGCAACTAGACAAGGCAGGAAGAGGTGAGTAGGCAGGACAAATGCCTGTGTGAGTGTGTGCATAGCCTCAGCAGCTTGTTCCTGCTGCACCTATTTTGCAGTAGCCAGAAAAGGGAGGATTGGGCAGCAGGATAGACCTACTTCATCTCTGTGTCCCTGTTTCTCCCCAAACACCTACCAGGTTGTTCTGCTCCCACAGCCTGAGGATTGTTAAGCACTCCTGATGTAGGAGGTTACTTCTACCAAATGGATTTGGTAGAGCAGAAGTGATGTGTTATTATCAGGCACATTTGTTACAGGCACAAAGCAAACAGTGAAATAACTGCACAGATTTTTAGGCCAAAAGATGAAATCATCCTGACAGGCAGTCCGTATTGAAAACCTCAGAGGGGACCTTACTGGTAAATCTTTGCTCATGAGCTGGTCCTGTGGACAGAAATTCCACTTTCAGATCCAGCCACACCAGGAAAAATGGCTCCTCCACCCTTGCTTGTCCTCCTGCTGCAGCCCATGGCCTTGTGCGTGATAAAAGCAGCTGAATTAATTCAGATTAACAACCTGCACCGAGTGGGTTACACCTCGATAGGAGAGCATACCTGAGAACAGCCAGCCTGGGTTGCAGGTAGTTTGTATCGGCAGGGTTACAGGTTATGGGTGAGCTAATCTGGCTCTGCTGCTGAAAGCAGGTTGGGGGTAGTAGCAGGACCACGGGCTTCAACATGCAAATTGCTCCAGCCAACTGACTGGAGAAGCCATGATCATCAAGTGCCTCGTGAGCTAGAAGTCCTCAGCAGCGCGGCTGGTGCTTTAGTCTCTCTTTCTCCATTTCCACCAGCCTCAGCTTGCACCAGATGCTTATGAATCCACATAGGTTCCTCCTAGTTACTACCCTCCACACCAAAAACCATCAGACCTGGACAGTCTGCTCTGTCAGATGAAGTCCAGACAGAGCGAAGCTCCACCAAGCTTTCCCTTTGCAGCTGAATTGACACTCCCGTGACTGATTTCTTCCAGCCTAAAGTATTTCCCTTGATGATCTGCCCTAATGGAAAAACAACTTTTCCACCTTTCAAATGCAAGCAAGATAAAAAATGTCTTCCTGGTTCAAAAAACATGTGGAATCACTGCCAAAGAATATGCATGTTAATAACATATCCTTTGTATGAAAAGATGGCTCTGACATTTCAAGTGTCCCAAAATATAAACAATAATCAGACTATGGCAAAGAGATTAAAATAATCCTTGGGATGCCTTACAATTTTCATGCCTTTCATAATAAATAAATAAATACAAATTAGCACTGTAGAAGAATCTTTTGAATGCTCTTGTTTTCACCCCCTAGGATTTCTGCTCCAGAGTTAATAAAAAACAGTTGTATAGATAACAGTTCCCTGAGGCTGAGGTGCTATTTCTAAAATAAATTGCTTATTTGAAAAATTGCAGGGAAATTATTGCGTTTAGAAAGTATGAAACCTTTTGTAATTAATCTGGGAGCACGAGGGAATGACACAACCCATAACCCGTTTCCTTGAAGTGCTCGCACACAGTGGGGGCTGCCAATAGGGCACGAAACAGAGCCGGCAATCAGGATCTTAATGTGTTTCAGAGGAGAACGACTTGGTGATGGCAGTAAGCTACTTTTTTTTTTACCCACTGGCTAATCAACATGTCATTTCGCTGTCCCCCATACTGCTGGTGTCTGACGAGGACCACACGGGATTGCCAGGGGCTGCACAAGGTCTGCAAGGCTCTGCTATTGCAGGGCACCTTTCAGTTGCCATCATGAGGAAACGACATCGCCTGAACATCCCAAAGGCTTCTCCTATTTTCCTCCAGCCCCTCGGAGACAGGGATGTTCCCTAAGGCACTGAGCCACAATGCAAAGGCTCAGGATGTCCTTCTGGCTTCAATTCATCCAAAATAAAACATTCTGAGTTCATTACAATTATAAGCAAGAGCCTGTGGTGGAATTGCCACGAGATATTCCATGTGATGCTCTTGCTGCAGGAGGGAGCAATAGGCATATTTGGGGCTCATGAAAATAATCAGAGAAGTTACACATGAGGATACCTGTCTCCTTCAGCCTGAAAACTGCCAGATTCTCATGAGTGGCCAAATCAGCAACTCCTTGTCTGCTCAGCTGAGACTGTCCTGGGGATCTGGACCTCAAGGAGACAGGTTCACTTGGCCACATGGATATCAAGGAGCAAACACAACCACAAAGCACTGTGTGCTGGGTCATGAGAAGAGATGCAGAGCAGTATACGGAGCCTGCTGACCACGTGCCTTCCTACACAGCTCCTTTAGGTACAGTCCCTCCAGGCCGATCTCCACCTCTTCTGGCCCCTCCACCATCTCCTTCCACATAGGAATGCAGCGCACTGAAGACACAATAAAAACAAAGAGAGAGCACTGGAAAAATGCCATAAACCAGAGCCATTTCAGGACTCTGAGATGGGGAAAGACGGTGAACTTTTCTGCATTTATTTTCCTCCAAAAACAAAATCAAGTTTCCCATTTTTAAACTACATCTAATTAAAAAATAAATAAATAGGGAGCCTTGCTTTGCAAACGTATATTTATAGAGAGCAATCCTATCCCCTCTTGCCCTTCATCTTCGCCAGACTAAACAAGCTGTTTTAGCTTCTTCTCTGCCAGACTCCCCATTGCCTCACCACCATACAGGCTTTTTCTGCATCTGTTTCAGTTCCAAATCTTTGAACCCAGGTGACCAAAACCATACTTCCTACCCTAGATGATCCCTCATCCATGGCTCCACAAGCATGGTACATCCCTGTTCTTCCTGGATACACTTGACCTGCTTCATCCTTGGAGCACATGGATACTCTCTGCAAGGACCTTTTCCTTAAAGATCCTTCCACATTTGCAACTGAAAAGGACATCGGGGGCATTGGTTTCCACAATATCTCTTCACTCAGTGAGTACCCTTCAGGTGTTCAGTCTCCTTTTGCTACATGGCTGACGGCTACAGCACAGAGCCCATCACAGGCATGGGTATAAGAGCAGGGTGCATGTGGAAGTATTCATCTTCTAGCCCCTGAAGGATCTGACCCAGGAGACAGGCAGACAGAGAATCCATGTTGGTCCACCATAAACATATATCATGGGTGAAACGTAGATGGCAGACGATGCCCTCAGACCTGTCTTTATGAAATGGAAGTAGCACAGGTTTGCGAGTTCCTGTCCCATTCCAGAATCCAAGAGGTTGGGCTGTTGTCCCTTTCCCGACTGTCTGGACCCAGTTGCAGGCAGAACAACTAGCTAAACTATCAGCTTTTAATAGTCCTGATCCTGCTGGCTGTATTGGAATGTCTCAAAATGTTTTAAAATATACGTACATGTATATAAGCATACAGAGAGATAGAAAAAACATGCATGTGCAGCAATAAAAAAGCCCAGGGTCTCCTTTGTTAAATAGCCCTTGCCGTGGGCAGCACAGTGTATTTTTACTCATTAAATCAAAGTGGCTGCTCCTTGCCCTTCAAGTCCCTAGAGAGCAACTATTCTTGATAACAGCGAGTCCCCACAGACTCATTAAGCTTTCTTGAAGCTGTTTGCAGAGGCAGGGTGCTAATCTATGAAGATAAGAAGTCAAACCTTTCACTATGAGGACATTTTTTACTACTTGCCTCGTGCTCTCCCTTGTAATTTCATCAAAGGCTAAAACTAAAAACCTATCTAATCTGTCAGAAAGGCCAATCTAATCTATCATTATTAAACACTTTTATGGAGAAAAATGAATTGCAACATTAGAGATACTGTGATTTAGCACATGAAAGAGATGGAAAAATGTCTCTGAAATGACAAACAATACAAAATCTGCTTTCTTAACTAAATAGATTAGCTGCTGGCACAAACAAATAAGTAAATGTAGTTAAAACTGCTTAGATTTATAGCAAGAGGTGTAGAAAATGCCTGGGACTTGCCACTGATAGTCTTTTACAGCAAAAGCAGATTTCAGTGCAAATGTATCCGAATGAGCCTTCACCTATACTCTGCGAGCTTTCACAGTGGAGCTCCATGAGAGCAAACCCTGCAAGGTATGTCATCAGGGCCTTGGAGAGACATTGGAAGCTGGTGGCCACAGAAGGGGATTGGTGTTTAATTTAGGAAGTGTGATAGTGAGAAGAGTAGTACTCTGATATGGTCAGTGGAGAAATACAGGCTCTTCCAGAAGATGATCAAATGCAGAGACAAAATCTAGTTTAAATGACCTTGTGGAGCAACTCTCAACCCTTCTTTCTCAAAGCAGAGACCCTGGAGAGAGCAGTCTTCTCAGCGCAGAGAGAGTGTAAGTACCCTCCTTCATTTCCAGCATGAATGGGGAAAGCAGAAGCTTCACTGCAGGTATTTCAGGTGTTCTGCGGTGCTACATGTGGGAATTTCAGCAGCTAAGTGCTCCTTGCACCCAGTGACTAAATGCCCAGTGGGGTACAGATCTGCTCAGGGTGAGCAGAAAGTCTCTGGGAGACCAGCTGCCGGGTTGAGCCAAGGCCTTCTGCTCAGGAAATGGAGTGCAGCTTCAACACGGTGAAACCTGCCATCACCCCAGACAAATTAATTGGACTTGGCAGTTTTCTCATCAGCTGGAAACGTGACCAGTTGCGGTGAAAATATGGGAAAAAACAGGTATTGGATGATTTGCATATGGGATATATTTATACTGCATACCTGGCAACTTGATCACACAAGTTGTGAGTGCCCTATGAAAGCAGGAGCTCAAGACCTTGTTTTTGCATGATCAGTGCTGAAGACAGCACAAAGATCTAAGCGGTAGACCCAGCCCTTTCCTCACCCTCTGCCCCAGTAGGGTGCAAGGGCCAGGATCAGAGGCTGTGACTTACATCAGTAGCAGTCCTTTGCACCACTCCACCATGTGCTCCTCAGGAGATTAGCTCAGGCTCTACCTTATGTTGGCTATCAGGCCAACAAACTACAGCAAGAGTCATGGCATCATCTCCCTGCAGAGCAAATTCTCTCACAACAGGGAGGAGATACAGTGCCTGGTTATGCCAGGAAAGGACAGAGAACATGGACATCCCATCTGCAGAGCAGGATATTCACACCAACCCCTCCACTGGCACTTAGGCTAGATAGTTGCTGTTTAGCTGCACTGAACATTTCCAGATTTCCAGCATTTCAAGGGAGATCTGGCAGGGCTTGCTTATGCTTGATTTTGTTTCAGTTGCCATAATATTTGGGCTTTTTTAATGCAGACTTTGGCCCATGTTAAAGCAATTTCTGTCTGTTTCTTCTTTCTCTTCCTCCTCCCCTTTGCCATCCATGGTGGGAGGCTGACGAAAGTCAGTGACTCAGCCCTAGAAGAGAATGGAAAACTCCAACAGGGCGTTGAACTGAAATACAGGCAAGGAAAGAAAGACACAAGAGGAGGCTGGAGAAAGAAAGCAAAAGGACTGTAAGAAAAATGCAAAGAGAACAAATAAGCATTCTACATTTAACATCACCCCATGTGAGCAAGAATAAACTCTTATGGGGAAGTTCACTCCATGGTCTAGACAAAAATAGATTTAGATGGAAGAGCTTCCAGACTATATGTTCAAGCAAGGAAACCCAGGAGCTGCCGAACTAAAGCACAGTTAAACATGGATTTGTGTCCTCTGTCCCCTCTACCCTTACCACTCTTAATGCCTCCTTCCTTGGTGGCTGTTATGGCCTCTTATCAAGCAACAAAGATCATTTTTTGTGAATTTTTGAGACATCATGTTTTGTGGTTAACACAGGGAGGTGAGCAGAGGGAGGAAAAATGACAAGCAGGCAGAAAAAGGACCGCCAGAAAACTTCAGAGCATGCTGGAGACATCATATTAAAATCCCACAGAGGCCTTTAAGTGACCTAACCTGCTCAGACGTCATCAAGCACTACTCTCAAACAAAGCTGTGCACACCAGTGCATCCCAACATTTCTCTAACCTGCCTATGTATTGCATAAGCACCATGTGGGACAGTGGCAAAGACAGCCCAACCTTTCCTAGCTAGCAGGGAGGATGTCCCTCCAGCACCAGCAGATGCAGATTTGTCCTGAGGGCTACAGAGCACCTGTAGCAGAATGTGCAGGGTAGGGTATCTGATCTCACTGCAGCCATATGGCCATCCAGCATCCTCTCCAACGCACAGCTGCACTCAGCCCTATAACGAAAGCAAGGGAGCTGCTCCAAATCCCAAGATTCTCCATCTATCAGATCTGTACATACTACATAAAGACTCTCCATGCTTTTCAACCTTTGTGAACAGCCAGCATGCTACTCCACATACTTGTAAACTGACAATGTTATGGTTATGAAGATGCCCATTTTCTCCCAGATTATCCAACCACCAAATTACTCAGCAGTTGGCCACTCTGTGCCTCCTCGGTGCATATGTGCAACCCAGCGTGGAAGCATTTCAAAGGCATGATCTGCCATTTTGGGGCTGTGAGTCTCTCTCAATGCTCCATTGTGTCTGGGTAGGGTGACAACCAACGCATTGTACTGCAGAGCATTTCTCATCGCTCTGGGATCCTGGGTAAGCTCGGTCCACTCTAAAGAGCTGTTGTCTTTTGCCTGCCACCACACCAGTGTAACACATCTCACACTTCCATGGCAGCCTACTCGCTTCCCATTCACAAATTCTTGTGCTGAATAACACCAAAGAGTTAAGGCTCCGTCAAAAGGTTGCGTTATGGGAAGGGAAGCTGGAGAAAAAATGGCTTTCAATGCAATGCGAGCATAGACAATACTGTTTTGTAACTGTGCTGTTTGATGTGCAATGACAGGAATTAATCATTTTACTTAATAGAATTACTCTTTGTTATGTAAACTTTGTAAAGTCAGTCTCATGTGACCCCTTTCAATTAGGAACAAATTGTTTAAAACTGTCGTCTTTCTAAAGGCGCAGTACTCGTAAGAGCAACCTCAGGGATTGGTTGTCATTTCACCCTGGAGTACTCACAGCTGTGCAGTTTGACACCAAATGGAGACCAAAATGTGCAGAATTACTCTTTTTTCAACTGAGTGAGCAATCCCTCTGTGCTTATTCTAATCTAGGGTGAACATTTGTTTCCCATTTTATTTTCTTCAGTTCTGAGAGAGTGGGATTTGTTTCTACAGATTTCTCATCACCTTAGTCTACGAGCACCTCAATGGTGATAACAGACATGCTTTTAGTGAACCCCTTAGAGAAAATAAAGCATTTTCCATCTTTTCCCTTCTTTCTATCAAGAGAGACTTGAGATCAAGAAAAGATTAAGAGCTACATCTTTCATGGACAAAAATCATTGCTTCAGCAAAAAGAACTAATGTCACAAATAAAATCTGTAGCAGGGCCAAGAATAGACTCCAAATGTCCAGTATTTCACCCCAATATCTAATCATCCTCTTTTGTAGCCTAGAGAGTTGCTGGAGGTCCAGTTGCTGCCAAACTGTTTCACACAGTATAACATCATTGCCTGCATCTGACCTGCAGAGGACTGGAAGTATCTTTGGTGTGTGTGGAGGCACAAAGCTCCTGGCATAGGGGCCAAATTCAAGTGTAGTGCAAGACTCTACCAGGGCTGGTGTGAACACTGTATTTGCTTTTGAAGCTGCTTGCAGAATTGAGGCACTGGCGAGAGCTGGGTCTGCCTGGGGAAGAGGAGACTGAGGGGGGATCTGATCAACGTGTACAAGTACCTGCAGGGAGGGTGTCAGGGGGACATGGACAGACTCTGTTCAGCTGTCCCATGTGACAGGGCAAGAGGCAATGGGCACAAATTGAACCACAGGAAGTTCTGCCTGAACGTGAGGGGGAATTTCTTCCCTGTGAGAGTGACAGAGCACTGGGACAGGTTGCCCAGAGAGGTTGTGGAGTCTCCTTCTCTGGAGATATTCAAGGCCCGCCTGGATGCAACCCTGTCTAACATGCTCTAGGTGACCCTGCTGAGCAGGGAGGTTGGACTAGATGATCTCCAGAGGTCCCTTCCAACCTTACCCATTCTGTGATAATGGCATGATAATGACGCGCATGTCCTAACCTTACTAGGGATTACTGTGCTGCCTCAGCTGGCCTGCACATCCCAGTCCTCTTCTGAGGTAACATTTCACCAGAGCTGCCTTTCTCAGGAGCACATCAAGCCTGAACCCCAGCTTGGAGGCTGCCCATATTCCCTCTTGAGTCATTATCCTCAAAGAGGAAAACTCACTACACCTCATAACCCCCCTGAACTGTATTGGCAGGCCCAATTTTTGTCCTGCTATTGCTCTATCAAGCTAATAGCCAGCCCCGATCATTCTCAGTGATAAAAGCATTTGCGCACAGTGTTTCCCATGCATAATGTAACGTTTACATTCAGGTCTGCACATTTTCAAAGGGTAGCTGTGTGGCTTTTATTTAAAAGTCCAATCAGAAGATAGGCTGCTTGGCTTTGAAAAGCATTGGGCAATCTTTGATCTCATTTCCCTTACTGCTCTGGCCAGCAATACTGGCCGCATTAGAAAAAACAAATCTGCCTTGTCCTGGAAGTCCAAAAGGCTAAGGACCTCTCATCCACAGGCTTTCAAGTCAAGCTGAGCCATTATATACATCCTCCCCTAAAATCAAACATAGTCAAAGATAGCTGGAAAGACCGTGGCCTGGCAGCGCTTGCCAGCTGAGCTTGTCCCTTACATGGCGATGCTCACCAGTGAGGACTTGCAGCCCAGCAAGTTGCTGACAGTGGATCCAGTACAGCATATATCTCCAGAGACATTTACTAATCACCATAATGAAAAATGATGAAACTATGAGGTCTGCAAAGGCTGAATTAACAGCTGGGGCTACACTCCTGTTAAATAGCAGCCCCACACTGGCCAAGAATTTAAGCTACTGCAGCTCTGTCTTTTCCCAGTCTTGCTTAAGAACAGGATTGGCTTTCCATGTTGGACCTTTAATATCTTTTCTCAGTTCTATTCTGGCTATTTGTTTCATATTCTTTTTACATTTTTTTACACAATTTTTGTATCAAAAACCACTATTAGCAACAATTGGCATTCTCCTGGAAGTGAAGACATCTAACACTAGCTAACTGATCAGTGGTTCTGTCTGAAGTTTCTACTTTGTGGCCCTTGAAAATTCAAATTGCTGTACATAATGGCAATTTTTCTGTGCTAAACTAAAAATGTTAAACCCACTAAAAGTATTTTGAATAGTAACCTCTATTAGCACCAAAGTCTTACCACAATCAACAAAAGACAACAGCAGCAATCCAATGCATTCTTCATTAGAAGCTGATAAGAAGGTATCTCGGTAAGAATGTAATCACACACATGCATACACAAGCTTTTATGTTTAAAAGGAGAGTAATTTCTGTAAACAGGCTTAATATTTCCTGGAATTCCAACTCATTCTATAATATCATCAGTCAACACCAATAAAATGTAAAGAACATCAATCCCTCCTACTAGTGCTTGCAATCACTAAAATCTAGAGGACAAGGAAGGAAAGTTATCTGAAGAGAGATACATTTCTCAGGCAGAGTACATTTTCTACTCATGTCTTTAATCATTCCCCCTCAAAGTCCAGAAATTTCAGCACACTAGTGCAGACATACAGTGCTTCAAGTCCCAGTATGTAGAGAAAAGCAACTGCAGTGATACTACTACGGGATGCACCAGGTTTTTGCAGCAACCCTGACAACAAAGTGACCCCATGGATGTTCTGGGAAGACAGAGGTGTTCCACAACTGGTCTTGGCCATAAAATAAACTTAATAAATGAAATAAGCACACAAAAATACTGGATTCTCCAGCAGCAGAGCTTCTACCTCAGCCTAGCAGAGAGGGAATTGAGCCCAAAACCTTTGTTCACTCAGTTCAACCCCTTCTAACACAGTTTTTTTCTTTGCTGTTGCTTTCAGGTATTACTGCAGACAGCAGGCCATGCATGCTGCAGAGTGGAAGTTATCAGAATTGCTTACAAGCTGAGCCAAGACTAGACACATCACATCATATGATAGTACTGTAATTTCATCCACCTGCAGCACACTTCTGCGGCATTAACAGAAACTGCAGGAGCTACTCAGCCCCCTAAGAGTACCTCTGGGCTCCTGTGGATGGAGCAGAGGGTCATCTGTGGAGCCTTCTGCCACACAAGCCTCCTGCCTGGCTTTCAGTAATGAGTGCCATTCCTCCAGGCTTTTATTTTCACTAGGAATTCTTCATAACTTGTATTTATTTGCTCAGTGTCAGTTAGATGTCTGCCTTTCAGCCTGAACTATCTTTAGCTTCCAAAATATTCTGCATTTAAGGAAAGTATTTAAGTGTCTTTGCCGAGAAGAAATAAAGCAGAGCATCGGAGCACAGGCGCCATGGCATGACCTTGCGCAGGGTGGGGAGGCGCTCTCAGGAACTTGGGGATCGCAGAACTTTTTCATTTGCTCCGTCTTTTCCTCTGCCCCAGGTGGCCTGTGTGGGCAAGTACAGCCCTGCTACAAAATCACTGCAAGAGGCTAGCACAACACGGCACGCAGCACAGCATGGCCCTGCACGGCCCGGCTCAGCACCTGCTGCACCAGCGTCTCCGGAGCAGCTTTTAATTAAAGAGGGATTTCCATCTAATGCCCAAGGAAGGAACGTGAATAAAATTTATCTCCCGGAAACACCAGAGGATTAGCTTTTTGGGGGGGAGAGGGAATGTTACCAAGGGGCCTCTTTGCCTGTTCCACCTGCCTCACCGCCCGGATTCTGTCTTTCCTTGCCAAGCATTTGCCTGTAAGAATCAGCGTCTACACCATTTAACACATGACTGTTAGCATGTTCATCTTCCTTTCGGGTATGCAAATCACAGCTATTTGCCTTCCAGATTTTAATATTAGCACATATAAAAATATCAGGAAAAAAACACAGCATATTTTGGAAACTGTCCTGACCACAGAGGCCTAGGCATGCCTACCACTAGCAGCAGAAAGACCCTTTGAGATTAGTGAGCTGGATGAATTTGACACTGTCAGATAAGGACTAGGATGGTCCACAGTCATCCTTTCTCCCCATACAGGGGTGCAGATTGCAGCTCTGGAGGATAAAAATTGGAACACGTTCAGAGGAAATGCCCAGGTGTGGCATTAACCAGTGGCTGGTCCTTCAGGGACCTCCACCCATGAACGGGAGCTTTGGGTCCAGGGGACCAGACCATATTTAGTCCCAAATAAAACATCAGCCTGCTTATTGTGTAGACCTGGTGGCCTCAGCAGCAGTAGCTTCAACTTACTGATCTGCTCCTGTTGTACAGAATTATTTGCTCCAGCAGTTGTAATTTTATAGGCTGTGGATTACAGGACAGCCCTAAAAAACATGTTTTCTTTCATGCCCAGGCATGAAGGCACCATTCAGAACACGCTTTGCACAGTGTTATCAGCCGTAGTGAAGGTCCCCTCCTGACCCCCTCGCCAGGCTGTGGACTCACTGACAACCTAAGCAATAGTTGGGCTGGATCTGGAATAAAGAGCCCATGGTCCCTGCGGGACCACACTGACGCCAGGCTCCCGAGGGCCTGCATCCTCTCACCACACCAGCCTAACTTTGTGCATCATTCCCTCTGCAGCGGGCCGTTAATCAAAGCCCTGGCTTGCCGCGCAGCCAGAGGACGGTGGCGATATCGAGCAGGTGGCAGAACGGGCCAGGGGAGCCTGTCGCTGTTAATGAGATTACGCTCCCCTAATCTCACAGCAAATCCGATTTTCACGCTGTGCGCATTTATCGCGGGCCGAGAGCGAGGAAGGAGGCAAGAGGCAGCGCAGGGCCAGCCCGCCCGGCCTCTCCAACGCAGCAGACAGGGGCTGCAAGCAGAGGAGGCTCATTTCACATCCTTTAAGTGCTTTTTTTTTTTGCAGATGAGTGCTGAAACCGGAGGGAACGGGACTAGCAAATTCGCCCGGGAGCCCCGGGGCAGGGAGCGAGCGTCGCTGGGCTGGCGGAGGGGGAAAGGAGAGCGAAGCGCAAGCGCACACCTCTTGCAGGGGAGACGGCTGCGGTTCTTGGCACAGCTACGAGCAGCGAACAGCTGCGTTGTTTTTCACAAGGTTATGCAACTGTTTTGTTCCGAAATAATATAACCAGTGTTATGTTTAAATTCGTACCAAATCCTGTTTATCTTGTTTCGGTTTCGCAGAGAAATCATGTGTGAAATTTTACCAGGGTCTGACAATTGCTGAGCACAGCTGCCGCGTTCGGTTCCTTCCGTGCTTCCCTCCATGTGCAGGCCTGGAAAATAAAGGGAGACGGTGGAAACACCACCACGCCGCGCTGCGCCGGACGGGACGGCGTTCGCGCGTCCGCCTGTGAGCGCAAGGTAGCTGGGCGCCCGGGACTGCCCACGCCGGTCCGCTCTCTGCACTGCTGTCCTTACAGCAGGACGCATCCCCTCGGATGACTGCAGCTTCCTCCATCTACCTAACTCCCATAGCCGCTCGCCCCGGACACGGACAAATGCTGTGCCTGCAGCAGCGCGCGCGTGCAAGCCCCATCTCCGCACGTGCGCGGCGGGACCTGCACGGCCAAGTCACGTGTTTTTGCAACGGGGTTTGAAGGATCTGAGCCCAACTGCTCAGCTACAGATCGAGGACAACGTCGCAATAACCAGAAAGAGGCTTTTGAACTCGGGAACAATAGGAGCTATTTTCAATGGGTGAATAATGTTGAAAATCTGTCCCTTAACGTCAGCTCGCAGAATCATCATTTTTCCCAGTAGAAAATATAAAAGTTTAATTTTTTTCTCAATGGATTTCAATGCAACATTTACTTGGAGATTGTCTATTCTTCATCCAAGAATAGCAGGGAAACAGGCTGAAAAGGAACAAGATGATCTTTATCGTTTCAAAAAGAACAATTCCAATATTTCTTTTAACCATCTTGCTGTAGTTCCATAGGTTTATATGCATCCCATAAAAGCAATTTTAGGGCCTGCTTACTTTCATTTTTCATGTTTCATTCTCTTGATGAAGAGAAAGAAAATGAAACTCAGATAGATTTTGCTCCTGTTGGTGTAAAAAAAAGAAAAAAAGAAAAAAAGAAAGAACAGTTCTCTGTCCAAAGATTAAACATATCCAAAATAAAGAATTTCAATGGATATATTGAAGTTTAAAGGAAAAGTAACAATATTATTCATTTGGGAATTTTTTTCCATGACAATAATTACTAAATGTTATCTGTGGCTTAAATATTAGAGCAGATATATATTTAGAATTGTATAATGTTTTGACACTATTAAAAAAAACTTTCTGAATAGACATGTCTTAGAAATCCCATTTGGAAGGAAAATTAATTTTGCAATACTGGAATCTCTCAGATTTCAAAGTAGCTCTCTTTATTACACAGTGGAAGTATCTCCTCTTAATTAAAAGAATACATAGAAACATTTTTCATAGCCTGGCAGCTGTGTGCTAGGCAATTAATTAATCTTGTATTGTCTTTCTGGCAGCACAGCATTTTCCTGCAACACTACTTGTGCAGTAGTTCATCCCTGTTCAAACCAAAAACAGGGTATGCTAGAATACATTTCCGACTCAGATATGTTAAAGGGCCTGTGATTTTATAGCCATGAAAGCAGCTATGCACAACAATTACAAAAACAGCAGTTTATCTAATGCTGTGTTTCATGACTGTTTTTTTAATTATTACTATGCAAAGACACCCTCCTTTTCATGTCAGACTTTGTGCTTGCACTATTTGCTTTTCTGCCTCTTGCTGTACACATTTAAACATCTGTTTCCCATTACTGACCCTCTGAAACATGGCTTGCCACTGTAGCACAGACAAAAGCATTGAGGATGGCCATGAAATCCCTGCTTTTGTTTAGAACAGAGTTGCCAGATAAGATTATTTAAGATGATAAAAAAAACAAAACAATCTCAGGGTCACTTATGTTGGTGTTCTGGCCCACTTCACTTTATTAGATAGTTTTGGCCAAGGGGCTTCGACTGATCTTGTTGATGCTGCTTGTAACTTCCTGCCCAGTGATGATTTCACCTTGCTATCTGCACCATTCCTCTTTGATTAGAAATGCTCCTCTGACAACACGTCTGAACTGGAGGGGTGGGCAAGGTTCACAAATGCAATTAAACGAGTGGCCAGCACGTAACGTGCTACAACATTTCCATGCCAACATCCTCTGATACCTCCTTATTAGGTACAACAGGAATGTCTTTACGCTATGGTGTGCCACCACGCACCGCCTTCACCGTGCTCATGGAAAAGGTTACTGGTAAAATAAGAGCTACTAACAGCAGAAGCAACAAGGAAATGAGGGATCAGTGATTTTCTGCATATTGAAGAGGCTGGAAATCCCATTAAGCAAAAGGAAAAGGCTAGGAGGGCGATGCTGGCGCCACTGCAATGCTCGTCCCTTTAGGCGATCACATAGCGTATGGCTGGAGCTGACCGTGTTCCCCATGCTGATGGCAGCAGCTGCTGCCCAAACCCATTTCTGGATTGCTGCTGTCCTTGAAAACTACCTGCTCTGTGGGATTGGGGTCCAGAGTACTTCTCACTTGTCCACTCACCAAGCAATTGTCTGCTAGATTTCTGCCAGTAAGAGAACGTTATCAACGATGCCTAAATATTTGCATTTTACTGCCCTTCCAGGAAACATCTGGTGATTTGGGCATTTGATATTACCCTCTATCCCATTCGTTGCCTACGCAGGGGCAGTCTGTCAGCCTCTCTGGTTTGTATCACACACATGCAAACCACTGTATTCTGATTTTCCATAGCCACTTTTACCTCTCTTTTTTGCTAGTTAATACTATAACTCTATGTCATCCTATTTGGGGCCTGCAGTTTCCCAGGCTCTATAGTCATTGCTTTCCCTTCTGACAGGACACACATGCAGAGTTCAGCGAGCAGTTTCTACCTTCTTTCTTAATGCACTGACAAACTGGAAAGCAGAGATAAGGTCCCCCGAGTCCAAATTTGAATAAAACTGAGTGGATATGGCTGACTTTTACCATGAGTTCAAGAACATGGAAATTTTTAATGCATGTTTTGATATGTCCTGGGATAATCTATGACCTTTTAAGTCCTTTTTCATCCAAAGCAAACTTTAGAACATAATCCTGGCAGATTTCTTGGAATTGTGACGCTGAGTGATTCTACAGATATCCCAAGTGATGCTCTGAAAGAAATGAAAATATCTTCCCATTACCTCCCAGTTACCAAAGGATGACGATAACTGTGGAGCACTTGATGCAGGGAAAACTGTCACAGCAATCGGTTCATGCATCCATATCATGTGTCCTAGTCCCAAAGAAATGCTTTGAATATGTCTATAATATTTAAATAATGTCCATTCCTGGGGAAACCACACATTTCACAGTTTTTCATAGGCTCTTTGCACAATTTGGGGGCAAGAAGTTGAACTCTTCCTTGCAGTTTCACAGTATATCCGAAAGTATATTGAACTTACCCCAGTTTTACCAGCAACGTGCATGTGGGGTATCTCATGGCATGGCTGACACAGTAAATCACAGGATTCCTGCAGGAATTTGTTCCCATGCCCAGATCCATGGGGCAAGTACAGTCTATACCATGGTCTATGTCCAGAATGAACCAAACTTTCTCACCGGTGAGATGGGACTTTCCATTAAGTGTCAGAGACAGACATGGCTGACAGTTTTGGCCAAGGACACGAGAACAACACATGTTAACTTAAAAATTGAGTTCCTTATTGTCCATAAAGAGCAGGACAAATTTTTCTTTTTTACAGTCTCTTTAGTAAAAGTCAGTAATTATTTTCCCTCCCATGCTCTGACCTGTCTAAATTCCCTCAAAAATTCCTCCTGCCACATTCACCACGAGGCATAGCAGAACTGGTAAAGACTCTCCAAATGAGCCTCCATTTTTAGCAGTTTCATGGAAAATTCACGCTCCCCTGCACCAGAAACAGAGCTTCTTTTACCCCTAATTGGTGAAGCATCATGTCCTGTGTGCATCCAACCCTACTTAAGACCATGATAAGATAATTCAGGCTTCCTCTGGTGCTAAGTGCCCATGTAAAATGCTCAATTTTAAATCCATTCTCTTCCAAAATTCTCCA
This sequence comes from Rhea pennata, assembly GCF_028389875.1. NCBI lineage: Eukaryota > Metazoa > Chordata > Aves > Rheiformes > Rheidae > Rhea > Rhea pennata. Next base: position 7,249,324 of record NC_084674.1, read on the forward strand.
AACACCAGCCCAGCAGGTCATAGCTGAAAGCTCCCTGGCTTATAGAGGTTAAACAGAAATGCTTATCTACGTATAGGCACAGCTCAGCACCTTTATCATTAATCATGGTTTCTAGAGTGTTTAAAGGATTAAGATGGGCCTATCCTAGATTCCTGCTAGCTAATACTTTGGTCTGGACATGACTTTGTTTAGCTGCTCTCCTCACCATTACTATTGCAAGTTCATAGATATTTTGACACCAAAAAAAAAGAGAACTATTTTTAAAAGACCTAATTACGAGATATAAATGAGTAACATTTGTCAGAAAATGCTGTCTTGGCAAAGCCAGTGTTTGTTTATTTGTTTGCTTGCTTGAGAAGCATTTTGTTTAGCTGACAAGAGTATTCACATGAGGAATTTCTTTTCCAAATACTGGGTATGTGCAATCAGCCCCCCATTCTTGCCTATTTCAAGTAAGCTGTTCACATACAATTTCCAAATGGAATAACTTGTGTTTCTTTGTGTAACTTATTCTTCTTCTCATAGTAAAAAGCACATGGCCTTGACTCTGGAGAGGACAGCAGCATGTGTTTAAGTCCATCCTGATTTATCAAAGCACTTAAGCTCATGCTTAAAGCTAAGAAAATGCTTAAGTGCTTTGATAAAAAGGGAAGATCCGCTGAATTGGTACCAAAGAGATGCTACAGTTAATTGATTTCCTTTGAGAACAGCCTGTATGTTTCCTAAAGGGCTAATACTGTAGTTCTTCTATTCAACTCAAAGGCTGTTCTAAAGCTGCAGCAAGTCTGATTGGGTTAGCATTTCTTAGAAGTTATTTATTCACCCATGACCAAAGTATTATGACTTGCTCTCTGCAGTAAATATGCACAAGTGGACACACACTGGGAAATTCTTTGTCTTGTCCTCTTTCTGTTGCTGAAGGAAGACACATGGTTTCAATGATGTCTTTGTTATCTGATCAAGCATCCAGTCCAATTTGCAATTTTAATGAAAATCAGACACCTGCACTGCAACTGATCTGCACTCCCAGGATTAACAACAACAAGGAAAAGAAGCATTCCCCTCTTATCAGAAGAACTGAAGCTACTAGTATCCTGTTACCAAAGCCCAGACTGTGATTTCAGATGTTACCCAGAAGAAAGGAACCCTTTATCCCTGCTTGGACAGTGATCTCCTCAGATGGAGAACCAAACCGAAATGACTAGCTAGCTGTAACATTAGCTTGAACACTGAAGCACAAGCTGGGCAGTTCTTGCTGCACCAAATCTCTGCCAGAGCTTCAGATACAGGCCATGGATACTGGCTCCAAGACACTGTGAGTACTTCACTGACAACACAGCTCTTGTATATACCTCATTTGCTCAGGATATTTTACAGACATGATTTTTTTTTGTTTAACTGTATTTTTTTTGTCCTTTTTCTAAATCTATACAGGTCACTTTTAATCTGCTCATCCCTTGAAAGGCTTGGAGAAAGATCAGAAGCAATGAGACTGCTCTTATTTTCCTAAAGGTTGATTCACTACTATCAAGCCCTAGGCAAAAAAAGAGAGTGGTACTTAAAACTCCAGGTCTCAGTCTCAGACACAGCCTGATGATGCCATACCTTCTAGAACTGAGCAAGACACAAAAGACAAGTGGGAAGACAACTTGGGAAAGCAATGGCTGCCCTCGTTGCAATGGAATCCAGGGCAAGTATCCCACAGCATATTGCCTGGGAGCAAGCATGGCCAAGCAGCCCTGCATGAGCTGCTCAGATGTTAGGGGCTACAGAGCTGCTGAACAACTGCCTGGCATCCATTCATGAACTAAATGCTCAGGGCCTTCAGAGCCACAATTCCAGCTATACCAGGGGAGAGACATGAAATGGACAAAAAAAAAAGTGGAAAATAATTTGATAGGGAATATCAGAGATATATCCTCCACTTCAAGGTGCAAAGAAACCCATTTCTTCATTGTTTAAACCAATTTTTACCGAAGTGCTTTCTAAACTGCTTCCTGATTTCTTCTCTTGCCTGAAGTCTATTTCTTTCTGTCAGTTGGTTTCATGTTTGTCGTTTATTTTTTTTCCACATAGGGAGAGAAGAAGTGGGAGAAGGAGAAAAGAAGAAAAGAAAGAAAGAAAGAAAAATACTGGTGAGCATCTTCAAAGAGTTGATAAACTTTAAAGATTTACCTCAAATCAATAACTTCTTAAAAATTTTGCATTTTTTCACACAGCCTGTGGCTGTTAAAGAAAAATGACTTTCAGGTAGCCCTGACCAGGCTGGAGAAACTTCAGGTGCCAGAGATCTTGTGATTTTCCTCCCTCCTCAAAAGAAAGTCTTATCTACTGCCTAGTCTGTCTGCTCATTGTAGCATGAGCTCCCTCTTTTGCCCTTTGGAAGATAAGTCATGCAGCTACAAAGAAAGGACTTGTCATAAATAGTTTCAAGTCATGCCTTTCCTTCTGTCCTATAACAACGCAAACAAGTTGGAGACTGCAAGTCAGCAATGCATCACATACATTGCTGAATTGAGCTCTTTATGTGCATGTGCTTATGTTCCAGAGAAAGGCAATGATGCTTTTTATAGCAAGGCTGTTTCCTATTCAACTCCGAGGAGCTGAGCTCTGCTTTCCTAATAAGGATTTTTCACCCCATTTTGGAAAAAAAAAAAAAAAAAAAAAAAAAAGAAGAAGAAGAAAAAGGTATTTCAAAATTACATTCAGCTACCCCAGCCTTACTAAATATTCTTGAAAACATTGTGTACTTGAACTTACTGCCAGCAAAATAACAGAGGGTGCTTTCTGCCTTGGCTGTTTCTCTTTCCATACAACTTAGGAATGGCCTCAACATGGCCAGTGAACCATATCTTGTTGCTAAACTAGCCAGCCCATTGGGCTGGTGCTGCCACTGAGGCCGTGCCTGCATATGCACACACCTCTAATATGATTTGGAGCTCATTTCAGTCAACAGAAAAAAATTTCTGTTGACTCCAGTGGGCCTGAGTTGGACGCTCACCAAGTGTCCCCTCAAGGCATTTGGATGTACCCTTCCAAGAGAATTTATCTTCCTGTGAGACATGCCACAGCAATCGTAATATAAAGCAGTTCCTTAAGGGGTTGTTTGATATGCTTGCCCGTTCGGCCGAGTAATATCTATAGTGCTTATCTCTCTCATCATTTTTCTCCCTGCCTCATATAAACACCAAGTCTGACAAAGTTGTAAAACAACCAAGACAAACGTTTAAACTTCATGTTTAGGTCCCATGGTAAGTCTCAGATCTCTTCTTGAAGTCCCCTTGTCCCTGTGTTTTTGGTCTAAGTGTTACAGGAGAAGGATAATCACAAGCATAGGAAATTACCAGCAGACTAAGAGATGACAGTTGCAAAAGTAGCTATGGGTGGGGTTATACCACGAAAAGGGTATTCAGCCCACATACTAGGATGGAGATGTTATTAGACTTAATCTCCTTAGGTTCTCCATTATCAGTGGAGATAAACAGAGAGCAAAAGAGAAAAAAAAAGAAGCTCTCAGAAGGCAATGTAATGCTAAAAAACAGATAGTTGAATTGTGTCCTAAAGTTTCGTGCTATGACACCAAATGTCACCCAAGGGTATGTCTATACTGGACAGTATGGCAGTGTATAGCAATCCTAAGAAGGGTCTGGAAACAATATAGCTGTTCTGGTGCACTTATACTACCTAAGCCCGAAGATTGATTTTTAAGAGTTTCCTAGAGGATTTGTGCTCATGAGGTGGTGCAGAGATACCTGCTTCAGTCCCCCGTGTCTAACTGATTTCAACATCAATCACATCAGCTTGGTAATAAAGGAGCTTTGGAAAAATTATATGCAAACGCATTTATCAGCTAGCATGGGGGGAATTTGACAGGGCTGAAAATAGCCTCACAAATCCCCACCCCCTTCTAGGAATGGCTGATGGAGCAGTGAGCCCATCCAAGCACTGTGCACGTGTCCCACTTGCCTTCGCTGTCCCTGCTCGCTGCTTGCCAGGCCCCTGGATCCCGTTCCACATTGTGCTGGGAGCAAGGCAGGCCACCTGGGCGGCTGTATGTCCATTAGGGCCTCTAAGGACCATTATGGTCCAAAACTCAATCAGCAACAACAGCTCTGCCTCCATCCAAGGTTTTTAGTAGTTGTGGTATAACAATCCCGAGGAAAAATTAAAAGCTTTGTTTTTATCTTCCTCTCCGTTTTTTTCCCCCTCTTTTTATAAGCAGGCAAACATCTGCAGAGAGCTTTAAGATAACTATGGCAATGACATGAGGACAATTGGCAGGCACGTTCTGTGCTCATCAGCTGTGTGTTGTGATTAATTGGTCTAGCAGTCTGTGCTATGTCCAAGCAGCCCAACAAGGAGAGACCTTTTTGCATAGAGAGCTTGCCCTGGGGTCAGAGATAGAGCACGTGAGAGCTTTTATTGGAGCAGAACAGGGGGAATGTGGGTATCAGGGGAGTTCAAATGGAAATCACAGGTGTTTCTTCCCTGCCTCCTCCCTGCAAGAGGCCCCTCTATGTTCTGTTACGATTTGTTTTTCTGGCAACCAATGTGCTCTATTTTTCTTGCCTGTGTTTTTATGAGTTATGTTTGGTTTCTACTAAAACAACACAAAACAGCACAGGGCTTGTCTCTCTCTCTCTCTCTCTCTCTCTTTTTTTTCCTTTTAGGAACTATGCAAAGGGTCATTTGGAAGTCCTGATTCCAGAAAAAAATTTCCAAAGGATTGATGGAAGTTTCAGATCAGCTGAAGTTCACAGGTCAAATGGTTTTAGCCCCAAGACAGGCGAGAAGATGAGGTTAGCAGTCATGTAGCTACTGCTAAGCAGAGATAGAGGAGCCCAGTGCTCAATGGCACACATGTAGCACCATGAGAAAGATATGCCCCACCATAATCTTGCAGATCTTTCATAAATTCCATCGTTAAAGCCAGACCAGCATCAGCAAATGGAAGGAATTCAAGGTTGAACATTGAGGAGCACCAGTTTGAGGGGACTGTTTGGAAGAAAGACTAGAAACAAGGCACCAGGGCAACATCTCCCTCCTGCCCAGAAACGCAGGGCTCGTCCCTCCAGTGTTGCTGCATGCTGTGTTTGCACAAGAGCAGGAGAACAAATAACCTGGCTTTTAACGGAAGAGATCTTTTCACTTGGTGGCAGACTAAGATATTTTAAAATATCAGATACTGTGTTTAAAAGCAGAACCAATGGTTATCCAGTGCAGGTCCCAGCCAAAGACCAAGCAGGAAGTAACAGCAGGTGTTCAATAAATCTTTAGATGAGTTGCTTTAAAAGATATCTATTTTTCACTCTAAACATGTGGAATTGGTATTGGTAGTATGCATTATCTACACACCTCCATCTAAACAGATAAAGATTTTGGCTGTGTTTCAGAGGTAAAAAAAACAGTGGCATCTGATCTGCATAAAGCATAAACAGAACACGTTCTTTATGACTCCTGGAGCAGGGAAGGACATGAAACCACTTCTCAGGAGCCTCCAATTACTGGGAAGTGTCCAGGTCCCAAGAAAGAACTGCTCCAGGACTGAGCCCAGTCCCTGCAAACTAGCCGAGTCTCTAAAACCAAGACATAGCCTCTTCCTGTTTACATAATTCTGTCTACCAAGGACCTTATACAAAATCACCACTGTCATCATCATATCATACATCTTTCCAAGACCAATAATTTGTTGTCCTTAAATCCTACATTTTCCAATAAAATACAGGGATGGAGATTAAAAAACAGGCATTATTCCTTGAGAAATGCACATAAGACCTTGGCATCTCCTTACATGCCAGATTGCTCCCCTCTTCCACCTCTGTCCTGTTCCATCACTGTTGGGAGAAGAGAACTTCAGTCTCTCAGGGGGAGGCCCATTATCTGGCTCATGCTCAAAGCTTTCAACATTCAGAGGAACATCCCTTACTCCCATGAGTAATCCTACCTGTGAGACTGCACTCAGAGGGGGGAGGAGGGCAGTAGAAAGTCTGGAAACAGAATACAGAAAAGAAGAATTCAAGGCTTCCATGTTACATGAGATCATTAAAGGAGAACTGCATACCTCTGTGGGCAAAACCAACAGGGCTTATTTGGATGAACAAACAACCTTTCTCTGCCTTTGCAAATGGCTCAGGGTTAATAGACTGGCTACTTCAAATTACTGAGAATGGACACAAATATTCCTGTGGTCCCTGAGGCCAAAGATATTGTGATAAACACCTCTCCTACCAAAGAAATGTGTTTGTATGATGACCATAGCATTTATATTATTGAGCCATGTTTGAGTTCCTCAAAGGAAGAAAAAGAATCAAGACAAAGATGATCAGAGGGCTGGAGCACCTGCCCTATGAGGAACGGCTGCGAGAGCTGGACCTCTTCAGCCTGGGGAAGAGAAGGCTGAGGGGGGATCTGATCAATGTGTACAAGTACCTGCAGGGAGGGTGTTAAGGGGACAGGGACAGACTCTGTTCAGCTGTCCCATGTGACAGGACAAGAGGCAATGGGCACAAACTGAAGCACAGGAAGTTCCACCTGAACGTGAGGGGGAATTTCTTCACTGTGAGAGTGACGGCGCTCTGGACCAGGTGGCCCAGAGAGGTGGTGGAGTCTCCTTTTCTGGAGATATTCAAGGCCCGCCTGGATGCAACCCTGTCTGACATGCTCTAGGTGACCCTTCTGAGCAGGGAGGTTGGACTAGATGATCTCCAGAGGTCCCTTCCAACCTTACTGATTCTATGACTGCTTGATCACTTTTTGTTTTCCTCTTTCTAGATACAAAAAAACTTAATTTATTTCCAGCAAATGGTGTGAAGTATTATCTTCTGAACATGCCAAACTTTGGCTGTAGACATCCTGCAAAGCAGATATTATTATTTATTATGCTATTTTTAAAAGAGTGAAAGAGGCTTTGGAGACCAAAAGATGAAAACTGGATTTCTCTTGACATATTTGTTCCTCAGTTTACGTGTGTGTCTTATGTGTAACTATAAGTTACACACAGAAAGATCAATACACAATAGTGTATGTAATAGAAGTATTAGTTACAGGAGATTGCAACATCCAGGATGTAATTTACATCTCTTCCCTCTTTTTCACTCTAAAACGTACGTGGTTTATCATAGGCTTTGTCTTTGCTGGACTTTGGCAGGGTTCCAGCATTTCAGAGATCACTGGGATCTTGAGTGGCCAATTTATCAATAGCTACTTTTGCTGTGTTTACCCACGTATTATTCAGCTTTGTACCCCTAGGACAAGCTAGTACATGCTGGTTCTGTTCTGCATATTGTTTATTCTCTCATATATTGACCTCAGAGTTCATGTATAAAATGTATTCAACCAGCACTTCTAGAAGCTGCTGTGATGCTATAGAGATGAGGACAAGAATATTGTAGGGCAGGCGAGAAGCTTGACCTTGGCCTGAGCACTCCTACGTACTGTATAAGGTGAGTCTTCTGATAAGAAGATGAATAAGGTGAATTTGACATTTCTTTGAGACATGAATTGATGATTGTAAATACACAATGATGATGTTAACACACAGCAGAGGTACCAATCCTGTGTTTCTAGAACTTGTAACATTAAGGTCAGCCATGGCTTTGGCAGTATTGAATCCTACTGAAAATAATATGGGGATATCCTAGGAAAGTATTTCCCCCCCCTTTTTTTTTCCCTTGTTTTACATTTAAAGATCATAAATTTTATCGCATGGGGAAAACCTGCCCTGTGCTGGTGCCAGCCAAGCGCAAGCCTAAGGGAAACTATAGCAGCACAACTCAGCAGGTAACCACCAACTCCAGCCAAACACCACTATCTGCATGGTGGCATCACTCTACAAAAGAGCATCTTAGGATGCCAGTGATGCTCCACTAAGCCAACCTACAGATGTGAAAATGTCTACTACACAAAGACCACCAAAGACCAAGTCCAACCATCTGCTGGCAGATATTTGATAAAAACTCAATTTTCAGCAGATAACTATTCAAGGCATTCTGAAAACTAAGACTGTTAGGAGACTCTTCAGCTGCAGACCCAGTAGCTGAGGCATCCCAAATCCCTGGCTATTTCTGAACATCTTGGCACACAGTGCTGAGCATAGGAAATGGATGAGATTAACAACTTCACCTCACACGTCTAGCAGGATATGAGAGGTTACATGTGCTACGTGCATAATATGTCCCATTTGCCAATGTCAATCAAACTTTAAAGTACAAGAAGATATTGTACCCACTCGAAGAGCAACCACCGCATTTCTACAGATCGACACTTAAAGAAAATATCATCTTTCTTCCTATTCTCCTACCTTCACATGAGCTAGAGAATAAAATTTCCTAATATGAAAAAAGTGAAATAAAGCAGCAAATTTACAAGCCAAAAAAAAAAGAATCCCTGGGAAATAGCCTCCTCTGATTTAACTTCTTACATTTTTGTTGCCTGAGAGAAGATTGAGATTTTCTAAAGGTGTATTCAAGGATCTCACACAAATACGGCTCTACTGCAGCAGCCGTTTCTTATCAGGCTCAGGCTGTAAAAGCTGCGATAGGAAATGTGCCATTTATTCAAAGGGTTGCTGGTGGGGATCTCAGGCATATCTTGAGTATGTTATCATACACTTTGTACTGTCTACTCTTTCTTGAAAAAGAAACACTCTAATCTGTCCCAACATTTTCTCTTTCTGGAAATCACCAGTTTGCCTCTCTACCTTTTACCTTGCATTGATTAAACACCTTCCTGTTGAAACAGTAACTTGAAAAGCACAAAAGCGGCATAAAGACTTGGAAACTCAGTGTCTGCTTCCCAGACCGCTGTTCTGTTTCATGCGAGAACAGAATTATTTTAAGTATATATGTAGGCAACATGTGAAGTAGGATAGGGAGAAGAAATTTTGCTGCTTGCTCTAATAACAACCGCTGTCTAGTGTTACCCTGCACACATGCATGAGTGCTCTGGATTTGAATTCTTTGGGTGCAGGCCATGCTCCCATGCACAACTGGGTAATCACCAGTAAAGCTTCCCCTTTACAAAAGATCTGCTGTTGGTGAGCTCAAGGAGGCTTCGTTTGGGAGCAAAGTCATACACCTTTGAAGGACTTTGAAGGACTGAGGCCAAAATATTTTAATCTGACATCCATCCAGGCATCCTATGAATTTACAGATCATTAATTGAAAGATGTGTGTTTGAAATTTTTTCCAACAGAAAATTTTTCCTGTTTTTCTACAGGAAAGAGTCTTCCGTCCACCACTGGCACTAGCCATTTTAATCAGCTCATTCTGATAAACTCCAGCTTTCCAAATATTTTTAACTCCATCGCCCAAGTAACGTATATATTTTCCTGCTAAAATGTAAAAGCATTCTTTTCTAATGGGAAGGAGAGCATAATTGTTAAAAACACACACATACAACCCAGTAAGGCAGTATACATGTAAAAGCAGCACTTATCTAATCATACCATTATCAGCTTAGTATGACATTGCCTTCCAGAAAGAGAAAAATATTATATTAATGATAATATTGCAATAAGATAAAGAGGTTTTGGAATTTTATCAATTTAATTAGTTTCTAACATTTATACTTAAGCTACCTTATTTTGTAATTGTCCTTTCATTAAAGGTATTTTCTAACATTTTACCTTGCTAAAATCCTATGGAGGAAAACTAAAACTGTGTTTTTTTTTTTTTTTTTTAATTATCTAATCTAGTAAACATCTAGAACTCAGACTGCTGATTTATAGTTTGGGCTCTTCACTGGGGAGACACGAGACATATAGAAAACCTTTTTTTTAAGTCTTTTTTTCTATTTGTCCACAATAGAAACAGTTTTAATATGTCTACAGTGTTTTGCAAAAGTGTTATGCATAATTCAGGGTTAATCATGAATAACTAGGGAAATCTGGTGAGCTTGCTTTGGTGTAGTTACTCAATTTTCTCTGCCAAAGACTATTCAAGGTGGCTCCAGCTGAGTATATGCCTTGTAAATCTAGCCCTGATTTAGACAGGAGAAACCAGTATATTAGGCCAGATTCCTTTTCTTTTTGAGATCACATGTAGCAAAAGATTGCCTTATTGCTGCATATTCCAGTTACTTTTGTAGTTGTTCTGGAAAATATTTGCCCATAAGACAGTATGTCCAAGGTAGTTTTCTATGCACAGGATATATTGATTCACTGCAGCATCTCCTCTTCCTTCTATGAAGGAAGAATTGTTAAAAGCCAAAGCTACGGGCTGGATTTCCAAAACCACTTACTGTTTGGATAACTTCCTACTGACATGATGAACTACTGAAACACCAACCTGCAAGCTGAACAGGGGTTGATTTCTCAAGAAAGATCTTGCTTTTAATGTAGCAAAATTCACAGATGCTGGGAAACAGTGAAATGCTCTGCCCCTGGAGGCAGCTCGGACCATGCCCTTGCACAGCTCCAGCTCACCTCTCATGACACATGGCAGAGCGAGCAGAGGGACTCGAGTTCCTCATTTATATAGTAATGCTAGCAATTGCCAGTTAAACTACTCGCGATACAACGTTAATATAATTTCAAAATTGCTGCTTTGTAAGAGGAGACCTGCTGCCAGTGGCCGAGTCTGGGCTGGTGGGGAAACGCACTAGATTTGAGGTGGGGAACCACCAGTATTTTCCAAGGATGACAAATACTCTGACACGTGAAAGCAACCCAAAATCTCTCCTTCCTCTCTGCTGCTACAAGATAGATGGTCTAGCTATAAATAGCCCTATGGCTTTACATCACATCTAAACTTTATCAGGTGCGGGAGAAGATGGAAGTAAACTTCAGAGCACAAATGTACAGTGTGCACCACCATTTCCATGCCGAATTCTGCCTCTATGCTGAGCCAAATCCACATCCCATTCTTAGGGTACAGGCGTACAAGTACGCACACGCAGACATCAGCAGGTGCTCTTTCACCTGTTCATGGCCCAGACCCAGAGTCAAAATTTTACTTGTTGTAAAAAATTTACAGATGTGGCTGATTAAGAGAGCCTGTGGTATAGTATCTTCAAGTGACAAAAGTTAGCATTAGAGAGAAGACAAAAATTCCAAAGATTTACTCAGAAACAAAAAATTCCCATGCAAAGTTAACCATTGCGCACTTCCGCAGGAGCCGACTGTGCAGACCTCACGTGCACACAACTGACCGTGTCTTTGGAGGGAACATGGCACGCTATGGTCTTGCAAGATTTGTACACCATGCTGCTGAAAAAAATCCATACTGAAGACAGTATCACATCCTGCTCTTTTTACAGCTGTCAATTTTTCTCTTCCTAAAATGGAAGCAAACTTTTGCAGACAAATACATCCCTAGTGTAACTATGCTGAAGCCAAGTTCAGTACCAATAAATCACTGCCTTCATCAGGAAAGCAATTGCATGGTTGTGTTTGTCTGCTACTATCTGTAAGCTTAATTGGAGTACAAAAAGTAAGTAAATTTTTAATGACAGCTCCATTCCCCATCCTGGCCTGTTGTTTGACCTTGAGAATTTGAAAACAAATGAATAATTGAAAACAAACCTTCGATCACACAACTTTTAGGTGTTTTTGAAGCTCAGCTAAGAGACCTCAAAAGACTCCTTATCCTTACCAGGAAGCAAATACTTCAATCAATTCTGTTTTTAACCATTTCTTCGTTAGAAGTATTTAAAATCTATTCCTGTGCTTTTTGCCAAAAAAATCAATACAGAAGCTAGTTTCTGCCATTTTTCATTTGGGTTAAGTTAAATAAATTATTGCAGATAATTTAGTGAATTAAGAATTCACTGTCTTTATGCTTAAGGACTTCAGTTGAGGTACTCTTATAACCAGTCCAAATTTCATAGAGAAATACTGAATTTTGTTCCAAAACAGCTTAGCTCCAGAAATTGAGCCCTGGCTTGTTCCCAGCTGTTCCCCAGTTGCCATCCAGGGAGGTCCAGAAGCATTTTCCAGCGACAGGGCTGAGCTGGTGCGAAATGCTGTGCATTGCAGCCTGCACACCTGCCTGTCCAGCAGCACTCGCGAGCATTTCAGAAGAAGCCTCAGAAATGTCCTTACCCGCAAGAAAAACATTCTCTGAATTCCCTCTGTTGGCCTTTACTTCATCTTAAAGGATGGTCGATAGTGGGGAATAGGGAAGAAGAGGTTGTGTCTCCATGTTGTAACTCAACCAAGGAGATACTACTGGCATTGCAAACAATCACATGCACAGAAAGCGAAGAGCTGCAAGTTGCAGGAGGTGCTCCCTTCGGCAAAACCTGTGACTGTTTGTGGGGACAGAGAAGCGACCCAAACAAGCCACTAACAGAAAAAAACATATCGATGCATTACTACAAGTGTAGCTGCTTATTGCAGATAAACCACAGCTGTTAGGTGACGTCTGTACACTCAACACAGCACTCGCAGGTGAAATCTTTTCCACTGCTGTAGAACTGGAAGACAGGGAAAGCAAGACTGCAAAGGCATTCTGGGGAAAGCTGGTATTTTGCTTCCAACCACTGTCTTCTAACATGAGGTTTTGGAAGTGAACGGTGCACACAAGTAATGCAAAATATTTAATTTATATGTATCCCACTTTATGCTTGCTATGATCAGGAAATTCAGAGAGGAAATCTTTCTTTGGGGCAAAACAAATTTTAATAGTTCACTTCCCAGTTTGGCATTAGACCTTATTCGTATCAGGCTACTGCAAACTAGTGATCATCTCAGGTTATTATTTGTTGCCTCTTCGTACTGTGGAGCATCAAATCTGTTATTCCATTCAACACTGTCCTTGGCAAAGCAGTTTGGGTTTTTATCAGGAAAAGTATTAAATTGATAGGTGTTTCTTTCTTCCAGTTTAGTTCATTTTTAACTGAGTAGTAAATGAAGTAAACACCTGACATTCCAATTATTACAGTGCAATATATTACTACAATGCAATTATAATATAATCTATCCTCCTTTTTAGCTACCTACAAGCTCTTATTAAAAGAAAATGATCTTTCTATAATTAGCCAACTTGAGCAGCATTTCTCCAAAAAGAAAAATGCCATATACGGGATGTAAGCGATCAACAGCTCTATATCCCTAAAATGTCTTTGAAAATTTCAGACTAAAACCATACTCACATGCTCAGCCCTCAGCTGAGTGAGGCATATAGCACAGATTTCTCCTCGAACCTGGTTTTCATTCTGAATGTGCAGTATACCTGTAAGAAATTCATCTTCTAAATACGAACTGGGCTTCTCAAATGCCTAGCTATCGTAACGGGCTCCAGACACTGCCAGGAATGAGATTACAATGAATATTGGTATTTGTCACGATCTGTCCATTTCCTTGCAGTTTTATGGTATTTTTTAAACTCAAACTGTCTAGGTTCTGCATATTAAGCACCTGTGGCTAATACCTGCACAGGCACATCAGGGGAAACAAGTGCTAGCTTTATTCTAAAAAAGACACCTCACACATGTGCATACTCACATCACAGCTATGGGAGAAGTCATTTCCATCTGTTCAGCGGGAAATGACTCTCCCCTCTGTCAGATTTTGAGGAAACTTGGAATTTCTGATTTTGAGCACAGCCAGCCAAAACGCCTCCTCCCAGCGTCAAGATTACAGGCTGGTTTGGATAAAGCGTTGCAAAACCGTGCGTTGCAATTAAAGAGCTCAAGATGGGCTGCAGGCCGTAATGCTTCCCATATGTGCCATACATCGGGCAGTAATTGCAGCTTGATCCATGCAACAAATTAGGGGGCTGGTTGCTCGGGTGCCCTGACTCTCCTACACCTGCAGGGAGCTACACATGCAGCACTGGTGCCCCAACGACACCCAGCCCCACAGGCCCCGATGAGTCTCTGGCACAGGAGGTCTCTAAGCTGCAGATGGCTGAAAGCTGCTGAGCAGAAACTGGACAACACGATCACGCTCCTACCTGACCCTCACCAGGCAGGGCACTGACTTGGGCACCCCTTCACTCCTGCGCTGTGTTCGTTACAGCCCAGAGCACGCAACGGCAAGGCAAACGAAGTCCTTTGCCTTTGGTGAGAGTTTCTCAGGCCTCAGTGGCAAAGATACCACTTGGTTTTTTTTGGAAAGCAGATGTGTAAATCCCTAGCAAACGCTCCTCCTCTCAGCCCGCCTGCTGGACCACGTGTGAGTTTGGGCGGTCACGTTCATACGAGTTCGGTCTGCTACGTGTTTGCTGTGATTTCTCTTGATTGAATAAAGCATTAATGAGATAATCAATACAAATGCCACTCTTTAGCTGTCCCTTAAGCATGTCTGGAGCTATGTAAATAGCTTGATATGACTGCTGGAAAATGAGAATGGTGTAAAACTGTAGACATGGTGCCATATGGCTTAAATGCAGTTTCACAATCAACCAGTATCAAATCAAAAGCAGGAATTATTATTAAAGTTGAAATCAAATACAGATAACAAACATGAATACTTACAAGTTCTAGGTCATGATTGTGCAAGGAAATGATGCTACGAGCTATAACTGGTTATCTTTCAAAGGGTCCTTTAATAAGAGCTCTAAATATTTTTAGAAGGAAACAGTCCTATAGCTTATCCCCAAAGACTAACAGAAATTTTTTTCTGGCACTGACATGGCAGAGAGCTGACACATTGTGCTTATGGCATCTCTCTCTTCTCATCTAAGCCATTTTTCTGATGCCTGCCTCAGTTCCCTAAATTTGCACAAGGGTAGCTTGATGTGACTTACCATTGTTCTGTAGCAGTGGCTTTGCTGGTTTGCTCTAATCTCATTAATTTCTACGGCAAAAATGACAATCTTGTGTAGCTAAGTCTCTAATTCAGAAGGACATTTAAACCTTGAAGTGGGGGGCTGCTCCTACTGAAGCTGGTAAAAATTCACTTCACTTCAGGCAATTAAATGACTCACAAGATGAAGCACTTTGCTGAAATGGTGCCTGAATAATTAGAATTGCAGGGAATATAAAAATGTGCTTGCCACCCATTCTCCTGGACCACAGTCTCTATTAAAGTGATTTTTAATGCAGTGAACCAATGTGAAAACAGAGGAAAAGAGACTACAATACTAATTTTGGTTGTGAAAAATACAACCAAAGGCGTGTAAACCTGGGACTCATTGCTGCTCTCACCAGACTATTTGTTTAATTATGAAAATATTCTCATTAATAAATGAAAGAAGTACAACCATCAGGAGTTCCTGGCCTGCTTAGCAGAGCTCCTGCTATCACCAGACCCTGAGCCACCTTCTCAGTATATTACGGGCCCGTGTCCACTCTCTTTGGTCTCCTTGTCCACAGGAACACCAGCACAGTTGCTCCTTTAAGGGTAACAAATCATCTCATTTTCTGCCCGTTTATATCCATTTGTTCTTGTGCCAAAACCCATTTGTATTTTTTTTACACTATTATTTTCTAAGGAAACATGTATTTAACTCCTAGCGCCACGTCCCTTCATGTGAGCCATGTTTTGACAGGAACGACACAGCGCCCTTGCATGTTGAGAAAATGCGTGTCTGACTTTTAAAGTCCTATTTCAACACAGCCTTAAATTGCTCCATCAAACTGAAAAAAAAGGTAAAGCAAACAACATTCACTTTTGCCTTGTCTTTAAAAGAAAATTCCACCCCACATGCCCACTGCTTCTGGTAAAATGCTGGCTTAGGAGTTCACTGAATTATCACCTTTTCAGTAGGGCTGAGAAAACTTTCCTTCTTGCATTAGTAGTGTTAATCCTGCAAGAGTCCAACCCACAGCAGTACCCCCATGTTGGGAGATCAAATTCTGCATGATTTAGAGCTTGGGTAGTCTCCACAAGGAACATCACAACATATTTTAAATGAAAATGTGATTAGAGTTTGAAACCAGGAAAAAAAAAAACACATATGTGCCCTATTTCCCAGGTTGATGAAACCCCTTGTTTCCTTTAATTTATATAAGGATTGCAAATAGCTCCAGTGGTGAGAGCCACAGAGGCAAAAGCACCTGCTCAGGGTCCCCATGGAGAGCCCAAGCCACCAAGGGAGCCATTATTTCTCCTCATTTGGTGAGGGATGGAGAGGGGGGATGGTTTTAAAATAACAAATAAGTAAGGAGTAAAACTAACATTGCCAAAGGCCACAAGGAAAAATACTCAAAGTAAGCCGGAGCGTTATGAAATCCGCACAAAATATGGGAGCGCTTCCTTCGCTGTGTTTGCATTACAAACAGCACCCAAAAAAAGTTCACACCTGTGCTGGGAATCTTGCCTAAGAAAAGCCCAGCCAAGTTTTTGAAACAAACACATTTTCAGACTCTTTTAACCCCCAGGCATATTTCAGAGAGACTGTCAAGACTCCAAGTCAAAGCCTAGAGAGAAGAACAAACAAAACAACCATTGACCAAATCTGGCTTGCCTCCCTCGTGCAAATAAATCCCATCGGGCTGACCTGCCACTGGTCTGGAGAGACCTGATTTGGGCCACGGACTGATGTGCTAAAGGAAAGGCTTGTGGTTGCCTCCATCAGCACCCTCAGTCTAATCTCTGTTAGGTGGGTACCATAGAGAGGAGAGTTATCAGCTCAGCACTTCAGGATGAAGTGGAAGAACACCCTGATTTCCACCATCTCTTAAGCTGAACAGCAATAGATAGCAGCATTGCACAACATTGCCATAAAATGTAAAAAATGAGCTTGAAATTAACAGTCATGGATTAAGCAAGCAAACTGCATACAAAGAGAGAATCTGTTCACTTTCTCAGCAAGGTCTGACAGTAGCTTAGTAACTCTGTGTCACCAAAATGTTGATAGGGTTTCCAGCCTCACAACGTCTGCTCACTGCATAGAGACCATGTGTATCAACAAACAAACCAGCCCCTCAATGCTGCTCTATCTTTAGTCAAGTGCATCTTTCTGAAAGAAATACAAAGGTAATTACTTGGCTATTTATAGAGCGATTTACGGTGTGATTCACAGCAAACCACCACTCGCCAATGCCTGGGCTGTATTTTTGCATTCCATCTTTTGCGCGTGCAGGGCTCAGTGCATATGTTTGGCTTCTGCCAAGTGGTAGCCAGACACCAGAGCAGACATAGACAATTAGCTGCATCCCTCATCGCATGGCTGGACTTTCTGTGTGGTCCCACTCTTCCAAGCAGCTGAGACTCAGACTGAAACCCATGTGGTGCATAGGAAAACGTTGTAGGTGGTTTGTCAAGAAGACAAACCTCCCCATAGGCCATCCCACGAGGAGCTGGGTGTAGCTGAAAGCTGCTCTGTGCATTTTTTCTTGGGAAAGGCACAGGGAAGGCAATCTGGCCCTCCCTGCCAGCACTCAGCCTGCCAGATGTGGTGGTCAAACATTTGAGCCAGCTCAGCCTCGAACAACCGTTCCCCGTCTAGCAGCTATACATACTCCCCTGCTTCACCACACTTTGCATGGAGATTCCTGTGGCAGGCAAGACACCAACTCAAGTAGATAAAAACTGAGGTTCAAAGCCATCTTTGCTACACCAAAGCACAAGGGACAGCAAAGGCATTGGGGCTAGATGGGGACTCCCACCTATCTCACAGGAAGGCTTAGGTTCAGATTGTTTTTTTTTCCCCCCCCCAAAAAAGTGTAGTTTTAACAGCCTGTCTGCACATGGGTGGGGATAAATGAGGAACAATCACAGCAGCCCCATGCCTTCAATTGGCAGATGCTAAAGTGAGAAAAGACTGTGGTCACTATCCAACCTGAGCTTCTTTTTAGCACAGAACACAAGGCTCCTTGGATTAAATTCATGGTTACATTACAACCTTTGGGTTGAACAACACAGACGTGGAAAAGATCACTGACCTCAGTCTACTGTCTCCACAAAAGAGCTCATAAAATCTCTTTCAAATGCCCCCAAAATTCCTTTTAGAAATACACAGGTTTTTATCTCCCATTATTCACCCAGGCTTGTAGGAGTGCTAGGTTTGCAAATGCAGGGCATGTGCAGGACACAACCCACTAATGTCCTCCTTCATTTGCAGACTCACAGATGTCA
This sequence comes from Rhea pennata, assembly GCF_028389875.1. Lineage (NCBI taxonomy): Eukaryota > Metazoa > Chordata > Aves > Rheiformes > Rheidae > Rhea > Rhea pennata. The sequence goes on from NC_084674.1 coordinate 7,267,289, forward strand.
CCGCTGATGGTAGGGGAAAGGACGCACGCAGGATGATCTGAAAACCTATTGTTGCAAAAACTCTTTTGTGACAGCTGGGAGTTTTACTGCAATGTTCTAGAGATAATTACAGTTAAGAAGAAAAGTAAATATCCCCAAAACTCCAAAAGGAGGTGGGAAAGACGAAGCTGGGATAAGGCAAGCAGCTCTTGCTCTTCAGGACAGTCTGTATTGGCCAAAGAGTTGTGTCAAGAACCGAGGGTGAATGGTAGCTGAGTAAATGTACTTGACTCTTGCTATGTCAGGGAAAAGGCAATAACACAATAAAAAAACCTCCTTTTCACCTCCAGTGCTAGTTAATCTGGGTGAATTGCTTGAATTAGCCACCAGTTAGCATCCAGAGCCCTTTTCCTCAGAGCATCTGAAAGCCGACCTCCTACTAGGCAAGGCATTCAGAGACAACATGAGCTTTAAAAGCACTTGGAAATGACTGCTCTTACTTTTCCTGGTGGCAGTTTTCACCTCGGCTCCCCGGAGGACAAGCTTTTCTCCCAAGTCAGCCCTACATTTTTCCAGAGGAGAGGATGACTGAAGGTTGCCTGTAGCTGGTGAGCTTCATCTCATCCATGTGGACTTTCCCAGGCTGATTTGGCTTGCATGCCACTCTCCGCTGCTGCTGACAATGAAAAATCTGAGCTGTGGGCTGATGGTGCCAGCCCAGGTTTAGCTCTGCATCTGTACTGAGAAGGCCATTCCCAGCCCTCAGCATCCCCATGGCAATTCCCTTGCACTAGATGTCTGCTCTTTTTCTTGCTCTGCAAAGGGGCTAAATTGTGACTGCCTGTTTGTGACTGCTGCACCCTCGCTGGAGTCTCAACAAATCTGCTAGTGTCTAGGCTCCTAAGGGAATAAACAGAGAAGGGGAGCAAGAGCCAAAACACCAGGGGAAACAAAAGAGAATGGGAGCTGCCAAAACAGACTCCCTTCTGCTTGTTCAGACAAAGCTTGTTTACCAGCCAAAAGTGGCAGAAAAATGCTGCCCTATCAAAGCAGGCAGAGAGCAGCTAAAGAAAGAGATGCCACTCACTCTTGGATGGACACAGTGGTTTACATGCCACTGGAGCTAGGCTGATTCTGCTAAACAAGCCTCCTGGGGAATGGGTGTACCAGGCACCATGCACTTCTGCCCATGTGTATTTGTGAGGGTGATTTGCACCCTGTTGTGAAAGATTGTAGAGAGGAGTAGTGAGAGATATCCAATCCTCTTCAAATGCCCTTCCTGGCACTAAAGCTGAGAGCGAGTTGTAATAAACGGTCATTTTTTTAAAGCTTCTGTCTCCATCTTTTCTGGATTAAACTGTGCCGTCTGTCTCCAATACAAATATTAAGTCAAATTGGCTACAACACGTCTGCAGAAGCCCCAAGTGGAGCTTGGGATGCTGTCTAGGTTTGGAAATACTCAATCTGAAAATCCCACAGGGTTTGTAGCTCTTAAAGCAAAGCCCACCAGAGTGGCTGATAGACATCCTTCACTTTCCTGTGGGCTTTTGGCTCACTGCTGAACTAGTTCTGTGAAATGTTCTGTGGCAGAACATTTGACGATAATCCATTACTTCTGAGAAGGCAGGGTGGCCAAGCAGAGGAGGCATGCAGCTGCAAGCTAGGAGACTCGGCCTGACCTACCAGCTCCACGACTTTGGACATGTTGTGTCCTTTCTCCTTTTACTGCTGACAGGATGATAAAGTTTTTGCAAAATCAATCATTTTAAAACAATGCAACCCATAAATTGGACCAAACATCTTGCTTCCAAATACATCAACATTAGTGACTTTAGATGCATATCCACTAAAAGCACAACTTGATTATGATGAAGTAGTTTCTATCAACCTGATATTCTTAGAAATAGCTACTTTAATGGGAAGGTTTCTGTATGTGCATTTACCTTTAATTCTAGCCATTATCACAGCTTTACCAGAGGGCTGAAACTATCTTCTGTGCCATTAACAACTACAGATTAAGTTATTCAACAAAAATGGTGTGAAGTCCTTAAGCTTACACGGCAGGAAAGTTTTCTTTGGGGGATCTGGCTTTTTTTGATATATCAATATTCAAGCTGGCTTTGGTCACTTCACACCCCTCTATATCCAGGAGTGAAGTGCTCCTTGTTTGGCCAAAGCAATGGTGGCAATGCCCCTTCTGCAGTACTTACTACAAATAGACGTCTCTGTAGACTATGGAGAGGACTTGATAGGACTTTGAGAGCACCTGCAATTTTAAAAACTGATTTAGTGCTAGCACATATGTAACACTCCTGGACATTTTTAATTTCAAGAAGTTGCTCAGATAGCCATGCTCAGGATGTCTAGAGGAAAGTTTTATGTCAATAACTAAAATAGAGAGACAACCCTAAATACCCATCCTAAACAGTACAATGATACCACTTTGGCAAGACTATTGTCCATTTAGTACTAGGCACCCCAAAATCCAAACCCACAATGAAGTAAATTCCAAAAGCCGGATTTTCCTGCCAGCTGTTATTAAACCAGGCCCTGATTGTTTCCCATGTGTTTGTTCATTTTTGCATAGGATGTAAAGTCCAGTTTCTACAAATGCATACAAACAGCATCCTGGCTTGAATGCCTGCATGCTGCTGCTAGCAAAACCTGATGGCATGAATATCAGTTGGAAGTGGATACAAAAGATGTGATTGTAAAGCAAATTCATGTAAATATCACCATGAATATTTACGACATTTTTGTTGTACTCAGCCACCACCAGCATACTGGACTTCTCCCATCAGTAAGGCCAGTATTGCTGCCCATCACGGAGTGGTGGCGAAGCTTTGTGCTTTGCACAGAGGTTATCCACCCTTCAAGGCAAAATCCAGAAACACGTAAACTTGTTCCAGGCATTCTGCAATGCTTCACACAGTCTGTAAACTCCCTAAACAGCCTCCTAAGGCCAAGAGGTGCCACTCAGTCATCCTTGATGTGACTTAGCCCTGTAGTCTCAAAAGACAGGACAAACACCAAATAATTTCAGATCTGCTAATTCCTCTGCTATGGACCAAATGGGAAGTGGCGTTATTGTTGCTCCATCTACAGGTGACAGGAGACTTTTAGGAAAGACTTTGTGGCTGTGGATAAAAATTTGAGGTCTGCAGAAGTCTTTTTTCCCAGCTCAGCCACTGGTTGTTTCCTCTCATGACCCGACTTTCTTACAGAGATTTTCTCTCTCCAAAACAGGTCAGGTTTGGAGAATCCCTGCCACAGGACAGAGAGAATCAGTTCAGCCACATCTCCAGGGTGCTACTAAAATGCATGCCACTAATAATGTTTTCTCTCATCAGCAAATATTTTAACTAAATCTTCAGATATTTCTACCTTATTCATGGGACCCTTGTTGATTCCAAAGTAGAAAAGTTGTTGCAGGCTAGGAACAGTTACATTTCCTCCTGCCAGCCTTCTCAGAGAAATACCATCTCCAAAGAATCTCCTTTGAGATAAAAGCTATTTACCTTCCCTAATAAAGGTGACAAGAGAATATATGTCTAAGCACACCGTAAAAATGAAATGGTCCATCCAGTACTTCACAGCTACCCCACTGCCAGGGCACTTGGTTTATCGGCTCTGCAAAGCTTTAGCAGCAAAGGTTCTTAAAATTCAGTCACCTTGTGATCTTGCAAGATGCCAGGTCAAGTCCCTGAAATGTATCATTCACACTCCTCATGAAAATTTGACTTTGGGAGGTTAATAAATCAGACACTGTTGCAAGAAAACAATGGTGTCTCTAGACAGCATCACCCCAACTTCTCCACACCAGGATCTTAGCTCAAGATTTCAACTCAGTCCCAAAGTGAGTGCTTGGCAATAATGACTATACCTCTGCTTTGGAGCTTGCTGTGACTCAAACAGAGATATGAAAGCTTTATTATTTCACAGGGACAGTGGAAAGCAGCAACCCACCTGACAGAGCTCCCTTTGCTCATGGACTAAGCAAAGAGAGGAAAGGGTCAGGTAGCCTCCAAAGTGCTCATTGGCCATTGGCTGGCTGCCAAAGCTGGGCATGCCAAAACAGTCCATGACCTTTCCCAGGTAAAAGGTGTCAGTGGTGTTCATCTGTGCCAGAGATTTAAATAGCTCTGACTTAGCACGAGAGCACTGCTGCTCAACAAAAGATATTTATAGAAAAAGAGGTTCTAGCCTCCAAACCTAGCGGATTAAATGAAAGGCTCAAATAGAGAGGATTAGAAGAGCACAGTGAGCAGCTCCTGCTCTCTCCGTCCTCCCCACCAGTATTGCCTAGTGTAACTCCCGCGTGTTACCTCTGCTTCCCTAAGCATACTGGAGCTAAAAGCAGAGTTTGAAGTCAGCTAGGCTGCCCCGCATTGCCCCTTTTCAGAAAACAAGCCAACTCTATTCCCCCCCGTCTTCCATTACTGACGTTTTTATTAATCCCTCCAACTTCACCAGGTACTGTAACCAATCTTAAATTTGCTGCAAAACCTGCTGGAGCCTTTTTCCAGCCTCCTTCATAGGACATGATAAACTTCTGGTAGTAAAACTGAATGCAAATGACTTCAGTCTGACCTGATGTAGCTCTTCTGGGATCGGTCTGACTTGGCCAAAGAAAAGACAAATACTCACTCCGCACACAAAATAAGACAAAGCTGCAAAAAGTTGTTTGACAGCTTTTTGTCATACAGAGGCACTTTCAGAGTTGTCAGGACATGAAAGAAAGCACTATTAAATAATATTTGACTTGAGTATTATGTCACACGGAGTAAATATCATCTGTTGCCCTGATGGCTCACTTTAGGTTGGAAAACAACCACCACTGCCAAGGCACCCAGGCAACTTTCTAAAACAAGCTCTTGCCCAAACGCTTGGAACAGTTTTTACTGCTCCGTGCTCCCATTGAGCTCTTTGCAGAACAAACCTCATGACAGCTGTCAGCCCCTCAGCCACGGATGTGACGCAGAGGACTTCTGAGCAGCCTCAACTCCCATCAGGCTCAGCAGGAGGAGCAGAGCCACATCCCAGCTCCACCACTCTGAACTTCAGGTTTGGTCATAGGATGGCCCTCAGGAATGCACCCCCGCATCCCCATGCTAGGGAGAGACAGGCTCTCCCTCTGTCTTGCCTTTCCAGGAAAAGTTGGGCCAATCCTCTTGTTGTCTGCATGGAGAGAAAGGGGCTCGTGGGCTTTCCAAGGCTTTTTTCTACCGCCTTCTCTTTCTCTCTCCCGCTCCAGCCCTGTGGGCCTTGCTGTGATGGCAGTAAGGGCTGAACTTCTCCGTAGGCTCCTTGGGAGGGTTTCATGACTTCAACAGACAAACAGACTTCAAAGTTGGGAGCTTGATTTCCAGCTAAGGGATAAGCCCAATTGGTTGCTTGGATGGAAAACTGGTTGCTGGCTCTTTTCTCACTAAATAGCACAAAGACAGGATACAAATGTATGGATGCATGGATGGTCTTTATGGCTATGCTTCCTGGCACACCCTTGAGCAAATTAGCACCTAGACCATACGGTAAGCACCACAGACACCCAAGGAGAACATGAATCGTTACAAATAATAGCAGCACCTTCAAGTCAGTGACTGAGGAGTTAATTATCAAACTGTTAGGGCAAGACACAGGAAGCACACCAGGAAAAAAATCAGTTTTCTTGGAAACATAACAGTAAGATGCTGCTGAAATGACCTGGCCTTGGGGAGGTTTTGCACACGTAATCTCCCTCCTGCTTTGAGGCATTAAAGTCTCAGGATGTAAATAGTTCCCCCCCTCCAGAAATCTCTGCACTCTGGGAAATTCACAGTGATCAGTAAAGCTGTTAAACAGTCTGAGTAGAGTCTGAGGCAATGAGGTTGGCTTGGGAATTGCTATGATTTTTACAGTGCTAAATTTGATAGATTACCAAGATTTATTCTATTTGGTTTTTTTTTAAGGAAAACACTTTATGGAACCCAAAAATATTTTGCTAACAGAAATAAAAAAGTCTTTTACTGAAAGCTTTGTTTGCTTCCACTTAGAGAAATGTTACTAAGCACAGTGTTTAAATCTGGATTAGAGACATGGACATTAAATACCAAGAGGCAATGCAACCTATTGCTTGGGAAGTCCCTAAGCCATAGATTGCCAGGAGTCAAAATGACGCTGAAGGAAGTATTATGACACATTTGCCTTTTCTCAGACCTTTTTCACTGGCATCTGTTCCTTGTTGTAGTCTGAAAGACAAGGCAGAGCTAAACTTTGCTCTGACCCATGTGAACTGTCCTTACCTACGAAGCTATACAAATACTTGCCACAATATGGGAGTTTTGTTTTGGTTGCATTGCAAACATCTCCTGGAGATACCAGGGCTTTTGCCTTTGGATTGAATACAAGCGCCTGGTGGTGATTTACAAACAAACGCCTAAAAAATAAACGCATAAGGTTTTTAAACAAAGATGTTCTTGCAGGAAGTGAAGGAAAAGCAAATGTGAGTTAATCAGGGCAAAGGCAGAACAAACTAGAGTTCACGGCCAACCCCCCCCCCCAAATTCATTGCCATAAAAGATAAAAATTGAATGACTAACGAGTAACTGTCACAGCAGGAGGAAAACTGGATAAAAATGCAGAGGCCTTTTTCACCAAACAAATCTTTTCTACAGGAGAAAAAAGCAAAAAATACAAGAAACACAATTCTCCTTCAACTGCTTAGCCAATTTTCTCTGTGTGTCCTGTATAATAAATGCCATTTAACACTTTGGGAATACAAAGGGAGAATTGTGTATGGGATCTGAGAAACACGTGACAGACATTAGTAATGGAAATTCAAGTCTTCCCAGCAAGGCAGACGTGCCCCAGGAGGAGGCCCTGCTCTTACTAACAGGGAAAGGGAGAGTAGGAAACCAGAAAGAAAAGCAGAGGAAGTCATCAGTAAAGTTGAGGGACCGAAAAAAAAAAAAAAAAAAAAGTCTCTTAAATTAGGACTAGCCCACACTCCTTGGTGTCTCTGTACTGGTCCAAAGGGGACTGGGTTGTCTGAGCATTTCTTCTAGAAGTGCTTTGATAGGGCACATTGGCATTACACAGCTTTTTGGAGGGTCTTTAGCAGTCAGGGTCTAGCCCCTGTAGGTGTCCCCGCTGGCCTGCTTATGCTCTCAGCAGGTTTTCCAAAAAATGAATTTCTTACAGGAAGCGAGGAGAAGCAAGCGAGCGCTAACCCTGACAGCGATGGCCAGAGCCAGGCACCACTGCCAAGCAAAAGCACGAGCCAGCTGAGCAAACTGCCTTTACACCAGCGCTACTTCAGCCGCAGCGGTGATGCGGTGGAAAACCGTGCAGAAAACCACAGGCCTAAAGAAATCCTTCCCCATTTATACATTTTTGCTGTCTCCTCTGCAGGCTAAAAGATTTACCCAGGTTTATTTTATGCAGCACTTTTTGATTGTTAAAGCTGTCCGACACTTTCTATGACAAGACACAATTATTTTTAAGTTGCTATTGCCAAAATTCAACCATTGGGGCTGAAGTTTTCCAAGCCGTCTGCCTCTGTCTGCATCTTGAGGGCGAGGGAATATCTCTTGAAATACGTCAGATATTTCAAAGGGCAAGCTCATGGAAAATAGGGTTGTTTGTCTACGTCTATGTTTCAGCAAAAAAACGCTTCACTGTTTCATGGAGAAACACAAATATTTCCATGCAACAGAGCGAAAAAGTGAACGTTTTACGCATCTCCCACCATAAAACGGCAACAACAACAATCTCATGGATCAACCCTTAAATTTTTACTGGCCAGAGCAATTCCAACTTCTTGCAGCGTGCCCGCCTGCACGCAGCATTGCATGCACATCTGCAAGGCTGTTTTTGTAGATGTGTGGCCTAGAAACAGGCCTTTTCTTCCCTCACAAGGCAAATGCAACACAATAAAGGCCGGAGAGCCGCTGTGGAGGCACTTTCCAGCAGACTAGTTCAAGATGCAGCTGTGATTACATCATTCATTAATCTGTGGTAGAGACAAGTATGCCATAACTCAAAACCAAGAGAGATTCCTAGTGCTTTGACACTAGAGATTAAACAGAAATAAACACATGAGTATCGGTAAAAGTGTCTGCAAAATACCAGGAGGAGTAAGTGGTTAAGAAGAGATAAAAATCAAACAGTTATGTTAGCCCATATTAAGGATTTAACTGGAGGGAGGGAAGGGGGCTATAGAGAACAATGACAAATTGACAGGTTTTTCCGTGTTTAGGAATTAAGGATGTATTTAAAAGACTAAAGAGCATTTTTAAAGAGGGGAGGTGTAGATAGGAATATAGTTATGTATAGTCCATTAAGCTGAGTGTACTGCATTTTAGACATACCTAGCTCAAAAAATGCCTCGCTAGTACCTTGCACCAGTGCATCTTGTTAAACCTAACTGATCAGTTAATGCCTCACTGTCCAAACCACAGTTTAACAGATGATGTTTCCACTAGACTCGGTAGCTGTCTCTGAGGCACTCACATCTCAGTAATTAAATCCTACTGCTTTCTAAATATTTAAAATGAAAAATACAGGAATGGCCCATAAACAAGAACAGTAGCATTAGGTACATTCTTTTGATACTTCATGCCTGTTTGGGAACAGCTACGTGCAGGGCTTGCCATGCACTCAAAAAAGGGATGAGATCCAACGCAAAGCGGTGCCAAGCCCCTCACTTGGTCTTTGGGACCCCAGGAGTAGAAACACAGGAAAAATCTCAATCCTTTTTGCAGAGTCCCAGGAACAGCACTGCGCTGGCAACTGTGACGAGCAGAATTTACTAGACCTAACATCCTTTCTCATGTGCTGCCCTTTTCCCACCCAAGTTTGCCTTTTCATGATTAGCTTTTTCAGAGGTACTTAATACTGCCCCAGTTGTCATCCTTTTGTACCACTGGCTGTTCTGTGCTTTGGAAGTACCATATGTATAAGCTATAGACCAAACTAAGGATGCCACACCATTGTTTTCATAACAGATGCAAGATAATCAGTTTTTCTCATTGAGTTAAAAATAGCCTAAAAATACCTATGTACCTTGAACCAGGAGGAGTGTTTCAGAAAAACATCCCTCTTTCCTCCCTACCTTTTGAAAAAGTCATCAACCTATAAAATGATTTTGCCTGACTCAAAGTAAAATAGATTATTTCACATTTGGGTTACTTAGAAATCATTTTTTTTTTTTTTTATTCTTTTTTCTTTTAATGTTGGTCTCAAATACTGTTTCCAAATTAGTCACATCTGAAAGATGGCTAAATAAAGCCTGACTGTTTTTAAAAAGCTTTAGTAGAAAATTAAATATTTCACAAATTCAGCCTCATTTCACAAATTCAGCCTCATTTCATAAAGAGCTCCAATCCCTCCAAAACTTAAGGAAAAAAAAAATTCTTTCCCTTCAAAAGATTCATCTGCTACTCTTTGGTATGTTACGTATAACGTGACAATAATGAGAATTAGAGAAGATGCTAAGACACATCAGTGCAGTCTGTCTTACGTCTGCAGGATCACATCTTCTCCCTGAAGTGCTTTACTAGCAAGGAAGTGCCCACATGGCTGGCATGTGAGTAACAGTCAGCTTAGACATCCCAGCAGCAATTTTCCCTAATCAAGAAAGCTCTTACCCGTAAGTAGAAGCACACCCATAAAAAAAAAAAAAAAAAAAAAAAAAAAAAAAAAAAAAAGTGCTATGCAAAACCCATATTGCTTTAGCAGTAACAGCTCATACATTTTGCCCAAGTAGCTGACCCAAGTGATGAGCAGGTAGTCTGCTCAGTGATTTGGGGCTGGTAATTAGGAGTGCAAAATGGGAAAAGGTGTGACAGCAAAATATTGCGTGTTCATTGTTCCAAGGTAGGCTTTGATCCAGGAAAGTGTAATACTTGACGAGTTTCACTGAGCAAATTGGGAATATTCGTGTGACTGAAATTCCGGAAGTTTTCCTTGAGTCTTAAAGAAATCCAAAAGAAGTATCAGTTTTAAGAGATCCATTGCTTGCAGCACTGTGGGCTCCATGCTCTGAAGTGCTCAGAAAGAAACAGGTTAAAGAGGAGACAGGGATGGTTCCAAGGACTATTTTTAAAGGATACATTAAAAATATGGTTAGCACATGAAAAAAATTGGGAACCACTTTCATAAAAAAGGTTTTGTTCTGTCTGTTCAAGTGAAGATATTTATGGTGTCTGCTGTGTCATTCCAGATTTGTGATGGTCCATTAAATATCCACCTGGATATTGCATCATTTAACTACTGGAATGCGTAAGCATTTCTGCAGCTAGTGAAAGAGCAACTATTAGCTGTTTAGGGCATAAGTGACGTGTGATACTTTAACAAATAAATCGGATAGTGGTGTAGATAATACAACTGTGTTCAGCTGTAATAGACTGACAGTTATGTGTATTTATTTATTTTTTTTAACTGATCAGGACAAGAATGTGAGTAGCAGCTGTATATATTATTTCTGGCCTTCCCTTGAGTTTGTAAATTTTCTCTGGATGTCAGCAGCTCTTTGGAGATCCATCTGAGGTGGTCTCTTCAAGCTAGACACTAAGCAAACACCATCAGAGGATGGTCCCTGCCTTGACAGTTTCACATATTAATTGAAATGGGCAGATGCTTGTTATGGGGGAAGCATACAAACAAACAAAAAACTCAAGACCTTACTTTGAAAACATGCCAAGCTTTGTGTATCTGCAGTTTAAAGCAATCACTCTGCAAGGCAGCTCTGGTCTGTTGAAATCTGGAACAAGATTCCAAATCTGGGCCTTAAATCCTGCTTTGTGCATGAAGTATCTCCACACACCCACAAAAACAAAAACACTGTTCTGACAACTATAATGCTTTGGAGACGTGGCCAGCCTTTGGTTGTGCTTTTCAGACTTGTGACTCTTGGACTGGTCTGGCTGTTTCACACTTATATTGAAGAGCCATCCATCTGTCTAGTAATGCATGTTGTCCTCCAAGGAGGACTTCCAGGGACACATAACACTTCTACAAATCAGTGCAATATTTAAAGAAGAAATACAACTTTCAGTTACATAAAGCACTGAAATAGGTACTTCCCTAAAGGAAAGGGTCTGATGGCACGCTTGATGACTAGAGTGGCAGTCCTGGTCTAACCAAGATTTAAAAAGACTTTAATCCCTCAAACCGAACTGATAGAAACAAGGTAATACTGTAGCAGGACCACAGTTTGATACTGGCACATTATTTACAAAACAAACCAGCAGAAACACTGCTAGAAGGGGCTGACCCTGGATTCATAGTGCCAGCACAACCCCTGGGAACAGCATTTACTGATGGGAAGGGACCAAACATTGCCAAATCAAGATGTTTTAAAACATATATATTTCATTCCTATCCTAAGTGGAGAGGAAGGGAGGATGGAAAGAAACGTAAACAACCTCTAAAATCAAATTTCAGCTACAGAGCATTACTAGGAAACAAGGGCATCAAGTTAGGTGGGTTGGAGGGAGGCTGGGCACAGATTTTGGAGTATTTCTCCTCTGGCCCCCTGGGAGACGGGACATTGACAAGTGATTTCCTTGAAGGCCAGGAAGCCCTGCAGCCTTTAGCCATGGCACACAACATCTAGCAGAGTCTCCTAAGGCTGGGGATATTGGGAGTACGCCAAAAAGGTCAGAAGATCTGGCAGGTCTCTGCCCAAATGACATCAGTTTTGGAAGAACTTCGTAGGAGTCAAAATCATGCTATGAGAAAGTTAACATCTACAGATCACCAAGTGCAGAAGATAGAGAAATGCCTTATGCAGGAGGGTTTCCTGATTGTCTTGCAAGTAACCCAGTGCACACAGGCCCCACAGATGCTTGTGTAATGTCACCGGAGCCATGGCAGCAGTCTGCAGAAGTACAGTTAGCCCCAAACAGAACGTTCTTCCCTCCCAAAGGCTTATAGAGCAGTTAACAGGAATTGTTTTTTCATCCCTCAGATGGATCAAATCCTAAATCTGTCTTGTTTTCTCTGATAAGCCATTCAAGCTGGAGGCCTCCACCCTCCTCCTCAGATACCAGCAGCATAGGGGAAAGGAGAGGAGTGGCAAACAGGCAGAGGAAGGAAACAAAACAAGATAGAGTTCCCTTGAAGAGCTGAACAATTTTATCAGCAGTTTCAAAGCTGCACTACCGTTCCCATGGCCAGAGGAACCAGCTACTAACAGTTTACCAAAAGGCACAAAAAAAAAAAAAAAAAAAAAAAAAGAGTGAAGCAGCTCTTGTTGTTTTAGGCCATATTGACAGAAATCCTACTTTCAGGACAAACATATTTCACAAACTCATCCTCAAGACAGACTCTAAGTCTAGAAGACAGTAAGTCCTAAGGAAAGCGCAGCAGTGCTCAGCTTTAGAGGTGGGAAATTCCTTTTTCTTGGCATTTTGTATCTTTTTGCCTCAGCTGCAGACATGAAGAGAATATTTGGTTTCCCAGGATGTCAGCTGGAAGAGAAGGAGAATTTGCAAGCTGAGGTTGGGTTTACATCACCATGGTTCTCTTGAGAACGCTCTCCAATGCCACGCAACAGAAAATCTGCAGCTCACTATGATCCAAAGAGCACTGAGCTCCTTTTGAAATGGATACTACAATAAACTGAAAAAGAATGCCTTGGTGGGACGAACAGCCTGAAGACATGAGACCAAGTAGCAGTCTTGTAGATACAAGTAGTATCACAAAATAAATAAATAAAAGTGATGTAGCCAAATATCACATCATGAACAAAACTATTGCCTCACTACCACTTTGCCCATGAGACCATGCTACCTTACTTTATCCAACAGTCATGGAAGCCTTCTTCCCTTGGTTATCTCTTTAAGTAGAGGAAGGTTCCATGTGGTCAACCATTACAGAAAAAACGGGAACTTCGGCAGTATGACTCATTATAAAGCAACCTGTCCTGATAGCTAAACCTCAGCATACAGTGACAGGTGAAAATCAGGTTGAGATTTGCTTTTCCTCTTCCACAGAGCATTATCCGAGTTGTAACAGCTGCCTACTTTATGTCTGTCTTTTTCTTGCTTTATTCCTCCCTACCCACCCCTAAAAAGGGGGAAAAAAAGAATGGATAAAATTTATGGCTAGAAGAAACTGATTACTGTTGGCAAGTTAACTGAAGGGATCAATTGTTCCATACGGCAAAAGCCAAAGAACTCAGGCCGCTATTCACAAGGGAAGACTGATGTGCTAAAGGGCATGGAAATGCCACTTTTATTGTGTGGTGGAGAATTTTCACATTTGAATCCAAATTCCATAAGAAAGCGTGGTATGCAAGAGCCCCAGCTACAAGGGCACGCCAGACGGCATGTGCAAGCAGAAAGCCTGTGTGCGAGGAAAGCATAATATCCTGAGCACAAAGGTTCTGTGTTCGTGTCCTCCCGTCACAATGTCAGGCTTTCACACAGGCAGCGAATTATGTACAAAGTGCCTGCAAGTCAACACCAAATGTGCTCCGTGAAACAGGCAAAGCAGGAGCAATGTTCTGCTCTTCCCTGCCTGAATGCGGACCATTAGCAGGCCTTTTGTTGTCCATGGCACGAGAAAACTTGGCAAAACACAAGACTCCCTATTTTAAGAGGAAGGAGGAAAAAAATCCTTCATACCTCTGCACTTCAAGAGAAGGAACAGCAATTCCCAAAGGGAAGCAGCAGGGACCACGTGCATGCAGCCAGGAACAGGGCTTCTAGGGTGAGCGTAGATACCAGTTATGGCATGCTAGGGGAAGTCATCAGAGGCAGGACTCTGAGAAATATGAGACCTTTGGCTCCAGGACAGACAAATACAGTGTTTATCTATTTGTACAGTGGGGCATGTTGATAGAGCAGTTAAGCACAATGGATCGAAGAAGCCAATTCAAGTCTGATTTTTGGATGTGCATCAAAGACCATTTCTGACATGGGAAGTAGAGTTCCAGACATGATGATACCCCTGGCAAACCACTGGCTGCGCTGTTAGCTTGCCTTTGCCATCTTGCCTCCATGTGTCGCTTGCACCAAAGGATGAGCCCCTGCTCAGGGAACTGCCCCAAACCATGAATCTCTTGGTGCTAGATGCTATATAAAAATAGGAAAAGATGATTACTGTTCAAGATTGGTGACAGCTATTACTTACTAAAAGATTAGATGCTTTTAGCTAGACAGCTGTACAACAGCAGGGACCCAGATAAGAATTTCGCTTCACAGTTTTTCAAGTGGGAGTTATGCCCAAATTTAATAGACTTCCAATAAGAGCTATGTACCCAACTCCCTGAAAGGCCCTGGAATCACCACCTCTTACTCAAATAAGTGGAAAAGATTTTCCAGAATAGCCAATTACAAATGCTTAAGTTAACTCTAGTGTCAAGATTTCCCAGGGTTTTTTTTTCAGGATCCTGCATCTCTGGGCATCTAAAACTCAGGACAAACATTTGTGCATTTAGAGTGAGGCTCATGGCTAAATTTGGACATAGGTTTGTGAACCAGATAGGGAAAAAAGGGAACTAGGGATGACTTTAATCTGTGCTAACGCAGAACCAAAGATCAGTGTTACCAGAGCAACTCCCCATCTGGAAATTGTACTGTGGAAGTGCACAGTATTGATAGCCCTCTGGAAAGCTGACAGCACAGATGTACTGCAGCTTAGTGTGTGACTAATTTTAACAAGCTGCTAGCACAGTTACAAAGGGCAGATCTGTTGGCATTTTTACTTTTAACCACCTGGTCTCAACAAACATTTTCTGTAAATAGCACATATGTCATGAGGCTGGACTTGAGAGACGAGCAAAGGAGGAAAGAGTTTAAAGCCCAAGGATCAAGGCAGTGGCTGAAAGCAGGGAGGGCTAAGATGTCCCAGAAAACAGCGCAGCAGTAGCACTGTCAGCATAAGCAATAGTAGTCAAAGAACTAAGAGAAGACCACAGTCACAGGGAGAGCCGGTACCAGCCATAAGGACCAGCTGAGGCACTTGGACAGCGCTACTGCTTGTGAAGGAAACAGTGTCTTCTTCAGGCCTGGAATGGAGCAGGAAACCTCACAGCACGCCAACACAAGCCTTTCATGGATTCCTCTCCCTATTAGGTCCCTGTTAACTCATCCCTACTAAGTGTCTGAAAAAGAGCCAAAGCTCAAGAGAGAAAAAGCCCCTAAGACGACAGATTTGATCCTTTGGAAGAGAATTCATTGAATAGTTATTATTAAAAGTTTCCATTTAAAATATCACCTTCTGCGTTTAAGATACCAGGGGAAGAAATGGCTACTGAGATGCAGTGCATTCAGAGTTTTAACCCTGAATCTATCCAAATTCTCAAGTCAGATGCCATTGGAGTGTTGCTGGGCTCACTCAGCTTTTTCCTCACAAGATCCAGAGCACATGCCAGTCTAAGGGACCTAAATGTGCAAAAATGACCTCCATGGCTCCCCTCCTTCTCATCCCACGGTAATATTTACCCTCAAAATCCAGGGAGTAAGCTCTCCCTGAGAGCTGAGAGGCAAAGATAGGCAAATTCAAAGAAGAGTGACTAAGTATCAAAGAAGATAACAAAGGCAATGTGAACAAAGTCTGCATCCCTTGACATCTTCACTTGCAGGCTGTTTTGGAATAAGTTATAGGGCTCCTGGCCAGAGTGACTGGGTAAAGCTCATGATTCATGAAATGTAGAAGTTCCAGTTGTTGATCTTGTGATACCCTCTGCTCTTAAAAATAATCCAGGCATTCCCAGAAGCTTCTTCCAATTTCCTAGAGCTTGGCACAAAGAAGATGAAGTCCAGGAGAATATAAGATTATAATGTCAAATCAGTGCAGCCATGCAGTGACTCAACTAACTCATAAATCTCTTTTTGCAGAAAGAGATGGTGAAGGACCATTGAAAAGCTGGTTGATCATTGCTCAAATCATTGATCAGATGAGGAAAAGGAGGGGGAGATCAAGTAGTGAAATCAGATTTTCTCCCTTGAAAGCGAATGAAATTGGGTCTTCTGAGTCCAGAATTAATTTAACTGTGGATTGGGCAAAGTAGGGGTGGAGAAGTGGGACAGCCCTGGAAACTTGCAGAGCTTTTGTCCTGTTGAAATACGTCCTAGTTAGCGAAGCTGAACTGTTGTTCCAGCTCATTTTCAAGCTAGGCCATTTTCGGACTTCAGAATAAACCAAAAAGTAAAACAAATAAACAACAATCCAGTTACATTTCAGATCAGCTGAAATGCAGAGTCTCTCCCTCCCAGATGTTGTTTCATATTTTTACTGCAGTATTTCCAAAATGGGTCTCCAATGACCTATTATATAATAAAGGCTTATAGTCAAAAACAGACCATTACAAAATCTTTGCAGTAAGGTCTCACCCCCAAAAAGGGGTCAGTCAAGAATTTCAATAGTTTTCAAAACACACTTTCCTTGCCTACACAATACACACACTCTTCACATCTTGCTTTAAATTAGTCGTGGGACAGCACAGAGGAATGAAAAGGATTTGAAAAGACAGAGATTGAGGAACAAATGATAATTTATGTCTTCCAGAAAATGCAAGTCAAACCTTGCCTGTTCTGGCCCTACAGCACTCCTGATGGGAACAGGATATGTGCTTAGCATATCTCCAAGGTATTCTCATATGAACATGACAACCGGGTGCCTACTGTGAGGACAGCTATAACAAATCACCCACATTCTTTCCAAGCCAACACTGCAATTGTTCTTCTTGCTGGATCATCTGGCTTCAGTGTGGGCTCCCTTCAAATTCTAACATGGAAAGTATTTCCAATAGTTGACAGATGTCTTTCCTCGCTTTACACTCCTTTCTTACTCTCTTCAAAGTTAGCTTTACAGGAAATACCGAGTTAATTGGATAGATTAGGGAAGGTTTCCTACAGCTATTAGGAGAGAAAGCGGGAGCAGAAAGAACACAGTGTAAAAAAAAAATAATAAAATAAATAAAAAAAAATAAAGTGTCAAAGGAGTTGGTTTTAACATTTAAAGATTAATTTGGAGTCATTTCTTCCGCTAGACGTTATGTTGAGTGTTAGCTACCACTCAGCACAAGACAAAAGGTTCATACACTATTGGTTCTCTCTCATATGGAGAAATTAATTTTAAACCAGTAGTTTAATTCCTTGCCCAAGAATTTAATTCCTTGCTCAAGAAGATATTTTCCATGGAAGACACATTTGTGAATGGTTACAAGAAAACCAATTTACTCATGCTGCACAGTATCGCAACATAAAATCAAGCTCGTTAGTTTATCTCCCACACAGATGTCAGGGTTTTTTTTGGGGGGGGGGGTATTAATCCATCTCCTGTGGAAGTTGCAGCATTCATTCCAAGCAGCAAAAAGCACTGAAAGAAACACACAGAGGAATTTTTAGAGCTTGTAGGTAATGAAAAAAATCTATAGAAATAGGCTCAAATGAGCTCACTGGAATCAGATAGAGTTATGGTCTGATGCAGTTTTCTAAAGGGCAAGGAATATTTTCAGTGAGGGGAGACTCAGTGGAATCCAGGTTCTCCCCTCTACCTCCTCTCCCCCATTTCAAAGATGAAAATGAATATCCTCACCCTGACAGTCATTTGGTCTGGTTTGATCTGCTTTGACTTAAGTTCACACACTATATTGAAGTATGAGCTGTCACTGGTCCCAGAGAATTTTCTCACACATTTTAAAAAACAGTCCTAATTATTTTCCTGAATGGACTGGGACAATCTAAGCAGTTTGGACAGCAGAAGCCTACAGCCATAATGGAGGTATCTAAGCACACTGAACTAAATATGTTACTCGTGATTTCATTACCTGTTGGTTTAATGCTTGCATCCTGCACCAACTCCTGAAAATAGAACAGGACTGAACTTGAGTTTTGAGTATTTCCCTTCAGCAGTGCTGCTCTCTACAGTAAGACAACCATCACCCTCTTCAAAAAGAGATTTTTAATTAGAGGGGGATTAAAAATGGACACCTCTAAGTTGCAGAGACTGCAGAACCCCTACATGAGGAAAGGGTACCAAAAGAACAATCTTCCCATGAGCAGCGCTGAACATACAGCATTCAATTCCATAAGACCCAATAAAAGAGAGCTCAAAGATCAAATGTGGCTAGGCCACGGATGCATCAATAGACAATAGATTAAAAGAAAGTTTTGTGTTTAAGAATGAATGAGGAAGCATAGAAAACTAGCAAAGACATAGTAATTCAAGGTACAAGGCAATGATAGTAACTACAGGGCTATACAGTATCTAGCCAGGAAACTGCTTCATTTAGTTGCAGTTCCCTGAGCTGTTACCACCATTACAACCAGCGGGGGTAATTTGGGATAATTTTCAAGATCAGTATTATTTGTGTCATGCCAGTCAGCATTTATCCTGCAGGTCAAAACTCAGCACTCATTTGAAAGAAATTTCAAAGCATTACCTGCTCAGGCATATGGAAACACTTAGGCACATGAACCTGTTTGCTATTTACGTTGTTTAACTGTTCCCAGGTTAAAGCTTGGTGGAAAGTTTGGTGATGGCAAAGAAAACAGTAAAGTACAAGATCCACCACCTTTCCCAAGGCAATGAGATGTTAAAAATCCACTGGCAACTCTGTTCATTCTTCGTTTTTTCCCTAATTTACGTGCATATGGCAGCCATTGGAGTTTTGGGGAGCAAGATGCATGGCAAGAGAAGGAAAATGATGAATAGCCATGATTTCAGATAAGGAGAATCTCTAACGACATCAGGATGAAGACTGCCAAATTCAGATGGAGAACAGGAGTCTCCAGGAGGCAATCTGCAGGGAATAAGACCTTAATGAAGGATGCCTCAGCCAAGGGCACTGAACAGATGGGATCCAGTGAGGAAGGGCCTTCTGCCAGGAGCTGTAAGTCTGAAGAAAGACCTGGAAGAAAAGTGAACCCTCATGGTGGGCTATGACAATTGTCATGGGGAGCTACAGGAACAGCACTACTGAACTGCCAAAAACAAAACAAAACAAACAAACAAAAAAAAGTAGTCAAATGCCTCACCAGTTATAGCAAAACTACCCATGACATATTCTGTGCAATGCTGACTTAAAGTTCAATACATTTTGTGTTAATTAATCATATTATGCCACATGTGGTGGCTGGCAGAAGGAAAGAGATAAATTACAGCAGAAGGCAGGCTGTGTTGTGTAAATGCTCCTGAAGATCGGCACTCCAGAGGCAGACCTATCGCCTTACGCAAACAAAGTGATAGCAATCAAGGTTCAGCACTGATAAAGGCAAAGCCATGCAAGCTGGAAAGTACTCACATTACTGCAATGGTGCAGAAAGGAACCGATATTGTTAATGCAGAAAGGACAGAGGAGACCTCAGCTGAACATACAGACACGGTGAACAACACACACACAAGTGAAACCCCATCAAGGCAAGCAATACAGAGATAAGCAGGGACCTACCATTCTACTACAGGATACTCAATCCCTGGAGGATGCAGGGCAAGGAGGAGTGCACAGAAGCTGAACAAACATTGAGGCAAGAAAATTGTTCTTATCTGAAGAGCCACTACAAGTTACTTTAAAAGGAAACAAAAAGGAGGAGGCAAAGGAATCTACTTTCTATTATTTAAAGAAATACAATGAGGAGTTTCTCGTTTTCCTTGTCCCATGACTCAAGAACTATTAGAGCTTGACCATTCAAGCAGACAGTAAATGCAGCTTCATGCAGCTCATCATTAGGATGCGGATACCACTACCATAAGATATCACTGAAACTGAAGCCCCTACTAGTTTCAGGAAGCAGCTGGAGACGAGATATGTACAAATACCCTGAATCAACACTCAGGTCCTAGGCTAGACACACATGTATTGTCTGATTACGTATGGGATTATGTCTTGGAGTTATTATATAGACTAGTTTTAGAGATACTGTGCATGGATCTGCCTAATGCAAAGTTTTTGTGCCTTCATCCAAAGTAGTTGCCTACTTAGGAAAGGGTAGTGCATTAGAGAAGTGTCAGCTTTTCCTTCTGGCATGCTATGGTGCCCAAACAGCAGGATGAATCCTCCATCTCAGTGGTAGCTCCTAGCCCTGTACTGAGCTGTACACCACCACACAGGCCCAAGGCTACTGGCACATACACCATAATCTAGAGTCTCTGGCTTGGACACATTCACGTCACTGGGTTCACCCAGCCAGGCTTGGCTTGGCCTAGAGATCAACTTAGAGACTTGGCTTAGAGACCATTGTGCCTTTTAGATGCCAACAGAGAAACCAAGGATTATCCTATCATTACTTTCTCTAGAAATTGGTGGGGATAAAAGGCCCTTTGCTCTAGTACTGCCCAGCGAGCAAGCCTAGCCCACCAGCGTTTACCAGTTTCAACCAGTAAAGGCAGGTGATGCACATATGCTTCATTCACACACCTAGTCCACAGGGCCACCCCTGAATGCACAACCTCTATGAACTGCATACAGGAGAAGGAAAAATCCTGCCTTTCAGGTCATCATTCCCAAAAAACAGTGATGCAGATCAGCAACGCGCCAGGTGGAGATCTCTACCCGAGCTGCCTGCCAGGTTGGAATGAGCTATAGGCAGGGAACAAAGAGCCCGTTGGCTTTATGAGAAATCACACTACAACCAGCCAAGCTCTCCATGTGGATAGCTCTTCCCCAGGTCAAGGACACACCAGGCAGCACCACTGGCACATCAGGCAGTGGATTCCATTTGTGACAGACACTGCTGCTGCTCAGTAACGTGAGGAGTGACATCTGCCAGCTCCCAAAGCCAACAAATTCCTGAGCCAGCAGCAGGAAAACAAATAAATACAACAATGACTTGCCCCAACAGCAGCTTGGAACAGGATTCCCAGATTGTTTGAAGTATTGATAAATTGTTCTTTCTAAGAGCATGAAAGATGGTTTATCTGCTCTGAGGAACACCCACACAACTATCTGGGCATGTATTTCTTCTTTGCTTTGGAGTTATTTTAAGACTTCACCCTGTTCCCATCTAACACAGCACGTGATGGTGATCCCCTGCCAGCCTGTGCAGCGCTGCCATTCTGGGGGCCACACAGCCCCATCAGGTCTCTGGCCAAGGCCACATCATCCTGCCTAAAGCCCTTTCACTTCAAAACCTCACTTACCCCCTGCAGCCTTCACCTGTGTTCATCTTTGGCCTGGCAGCTACATGGTCACCTTGCCCTGCTACAGGCCAAGAAGTGGGCACTGTATTTAGTCATGGGTTAGTAGGGCTTGTTATTCAACACCTTGGTCTAGCATCACCTCACAACCACATCTGGACAATATTCTGGCCTGCAAATGGATGCAAAGTGCAGCCAAGGCCCACAAAGTCTTCCAACAGGCTGCTCTCCATATCATGACACCAAGCTCCATAAATCACCAGGCCACAGCCTTGTACCAGGCTCTTCTTACTAGTACTATAATACAAGGACTTCCTTCTAAGGAAAGCAGAGACACCATGAATTCTGCCACAATATGCTTTCTGGAGCTGCCAGCCATTAGAAATATGCTCTGGAATACTCTTGGAAAAATATTAAGATGGTGAGCACATTTATGGAAAATCTCACTGTGAACAAAAGAGGGCAGGATCTGTGAAGATGGAGCACAGCTCACTCCTCAAGTTTTGGGAAATAAAGGCCATGGCAGAGCAAGCACATTTTTAAATACCCTAAGAAATTCAAAGGCTTTGGTAAGTGTGGCTCCCTCTTCTCCACAGTGTCAGTGGGGCACAAATTCATTATTCAAATGACTCTTAAAAAAAGCTTCCATTTTCATCCTTTAACACACATTAATATAACTCAAGTTTCTAATGTGAAGGTGTCTGTTTTCTAGCTTCACTCCCCTCTAGCCTTTTACAGAATAGCTAAGCCCTCAGTTTGATAGCTCCCTAGGCCTCCCTTGTTTGGCAAACAATTTCAAGGATCACATACCAAAAGAGTCAACAATGTTCCTCTAGAAGCATCTCAGAAAGCCAGTTCTGCCACATCACCTGGCACAATGCTGCTCCCCAGTGCTTTGCTACCTAGAGAGGTTGCAAAGCAACCAAGAGAGAAGGCATCGCTCGCTCCCACATAGCTGTCACCTGCAGTTGTGCTGCTACCTTTCAGCTTGGACAAGGTCTCGATGAGAAGGATCCTCAATCTACTTCTCACTCTGTCTTCCCACTGATTCACACATATAAACTAACTTTCAGGCTATGCTTTGCCAATTCTTCATCATTTTTCTTCACCAGGTTCTTTTCCTGACATTCCACTAAGGCTTACACTCAAATCTCAGTTTTCCTTTGAACCCTGCTGAAAACACCTTGTAACTATCATAGTTACCTAATTCTTCTTCAGGAGAAAGAAATGCCCCCCCAGTCTTTAAATCAGCTCAGATTGGTGACCTGACATTAAATACATTCAGCTGAAAGCCATTAGCAATTATTCAATTACCTTTGCTGTAAAGTGGTTTAAATTACTCTATTTCAGTCTGTTATTTGAAGAAAAAATATCAATTAAACCTTCACATTTAGAAGACTTACATTTATATGTTAAAGATATTAAATAGCATTTTAATTCTAATTTTTTTCCACCGGCATTAAGCATAGGCCTTATTCAAGGTGCAACTTTCCTGCAGGCAAGTCACATCCAACAGCTAGTATCGCACTTACCCCTTAATTTACAAAACTAATTTAGCTTAGTCGTGTCGTAAAAGCCTCATCTAACATCACTTGAAGGGAATGAAAAGATTTCTGATCCAGAGCCGGATTAAGAAGAATCAAAAGAATAATCCGATGGTGGCACTGACAAGAGCCCTATTCTCTGTGCGAGATGGGAGCACGGTACGGGTCATACACTGTGTGAAGGGAAGGGAGTGAACAGCACTACATGGCACGGAGGAATATGAAAGAAAATCTTTTACTTTACACTCGGGGACCTCCTCCCTCACCCCCGGCTTCCCACCATCTATCATTTCTGAATTTCATTCAGTGAGACTAGCCCTTCCACATCACTGCTCTTTTATCCCCACTGAATGGCCAGTATTCAAGCTTTGTCTTCTCCTCCCACAGTAGCTGGGTGCCTAAAGAGAACAGGTTCACGCAACCAAAAATGTTGGGCTGCTTGATGTACCAATACAAGTCCGTACTTGCACAGTGCTGGGGAGGGTAGGGGGGCCTTCCCTCCTGCTCCGAGCCAGCGCTTTCCGACCAGGACCACGTTGATTGAAACAAGCCATCAATCCTGCATCCTCCAGCCCGGGGCGGGGGGGGGGGGACGGGACGGGACGGAGACGGACACGACACATACCGCAGCAAATAAGAGCCCTTATGTGAGTCACAGATTTTTGAATACTCCCAGTCCTGGCTGCTGCCTTTCATCAGTGAATAGGGTGCGATTTTCCACCCTTCTGCTCAGAATCTGACTATTCTTTAGTGACCGGAAAGTTGAAATGCTCAGATCCTGGTCATTAAAATCATTCAGTCATACACTGCACACCCATCTGGCACTGATCACAATAAAGCGTGGCTGAAATTTTAATGCAGTTAATTTGATTTCATGAATTCATTTTTAAAAATCCCTAAATAATCTTCAGCTGTGTGAAATGAAAGGCCCTGCACAGTTATTTCATCTCTATAATTCATAGGAATGGATTTGCCAAAAGAGGGAGCATTCCCTAAACACTTTGAGACAGACTGGCCCTCCTGGTGCATTCCTGCCATCTCCAGCCCAAAGCCTCTGAGTGTGTGCAGCAGAGGGAGCTGACAAAAACTTAGAGTAAAACAGTGTCTTGGTTATATATTCCAATTTGTTAATACTGTAGGGCATCAAGTCATAGTCCTGCTCACAAGTGAACAAGCGAAACCCTGTCTGAAAGCTTGGTAGGTGTGAGGAGGTACCAACCTGACGCAGGGGAGACAGCACACATCTGACACCACAACTGAGACATCTGGATACACTTTCATCCTTTGGGGACAGCTGTAGCTGAGTACAGCTGCCAGGAAGCAACTCAGGGTGGACATGGGGTAGGGTATGCCCCTTACATGAGATTCCTTGTTACCTGTATCTCCTTTTGAAAAGCTGCTCCAAACCCACACTGCCTTGATACTGACTTCCCTCTGCATCCATCTTAAATGTGGTCTGAAGGCGGGAATAGTCAATACCCTGATACAGGTCTGGCATATCTCTTGAAAATGAAGAAAGAAAGAGGATGCATGATGATGCCATGATGAGCCCATGAATGACACCACTGCAGAAAATCAGCACTCAGCTAGCAAGTGCCCATCTTCAAGACACTGGTTAAACCCACGTGTTGCTCCTAAGGGACCCTGACTGAAAGACACCAAACGTTCAGGAGAGGGGAACAGACATTTGAAACAAGCAAAACTTCTCACCACCACTCCTGGCCTGCCAGTTCCAGCCAGGAAATTTTCTTAGCAGTATTTTCTAAGGGCTGAGATTCACTGCTGCAGAGAAGGCCAGCATGAAATCTCTGCACCACATCGGTGTCTTGGCAACTTTGTATTGTTTTACATCACTTTTGCAATGAACACCATAGCTATAAAAGCCGTAGTTTTCCTAAACTCCCAGAATCCATTTAATCAAAACAGTCAGGCAGCCACATCAGGGCATTATGCAAGTGCACGGCTGCTTCTTGGTCAGGCTGCTAGAAGAAGAATTTGTTGAGAAGTCAAGATTAAATTCTCAGTTCCTTCTCCTCTCCCCAGTTACTATGTACTGTTAATACATAATTTCGAGAAGTTAATTAATTCAATATCAGGAGAGGAAAACACATGTAGGATTTGTTTAACATGGCAAAACTATGGAAAGGAAATGCTGAACTGTTTTTACTGTAAAGCCGGAAACAGTTCATGCTCTTTGAAACTCCCTTCTTTTCTTCCACTGCAAGACATAGCGCGTTATAGAGGGGTAACCTTGCTGGAAATAGTTTCAGTTGAAATTGATTTTGCAGCCCCAAAGTGGAATTGCACAGCCCAAATGCTTTATTTCTGCGCTAATCTTTTAGCATACTTTGCTTTCTTCCCAAGGAACTTGCATTCAAGACCCAGGTCTTGGCACTAGCACCAGGAGCCATACCTCATCCCCTTCCAAGACCGAAACTGGTAGGCAGGCAATACTGCCTTGTAAAATACAATTAACCTTTTCATTAAACAACATCTCCCAGAGCAAAAACCAGGCTATATTTAAAGGAGAGAGACTGCTTTATGTTAACTGTGCATTTCAAACCTTAAAATAAAATATTTGTGCTTGCATAAATAGTTGGAAAGGTAAAAGTGTCATAACACTTGGTGTTTGTTATTAGAGCCAGCGCTTGCCTCCTGCCTGCAGCACAATGTCATAACAAAGCTCGCGCTTGGAGCACTCGCTTTACTCCACACGGCAGCGTTTAAAAGCCAAAGCCAATCCCACACTGTAAACAGATCGCACAACGGGCTGGGGGGGCTCCTGGCAACATGGAGTGCACGGGCTCACTGCAGCGCATGCGGCAAGCAAGCCGCTGAAGGAGCGACGAAGGGTGAGCGCTACTCTTCAGCAAGTGTCTGGCTGCAGACAGCTGTGCTGCTCCCTATGGACTGCTCCCAAAGGTGATCCTGAACAGAAATGAGCCCTCAAGTTTGCTGCAGATCAGGATGCTCTGAGATGTGCCTTTTGCAGAGCAGCTTCAGCAGCAGAACTACTTAAGCGGGTCTCTCTGCTCTGCCTCAGCCAAGGGGAGCAGGACCCAGAGGGAGCTGTTTGTCACACTTGGCCAAGGACAGTAACTTTCCAGCTGCTCACAGAACTGGAGCAGCCAGGACTACATGAGCCGTGAGTATTCATTACAATCATCCCCAGCCAACTGGGCCCACCTGCTAAAGCAGGATCGCTTGGCAACATTTTCATGTTCCTGGGTCCCTCCATCCCACTGCTGGGAGAGGTCTCAGCCACAAAGGGGCTAATTTAACTCAGGTGCACTGCAATGCAGGGACAGGGGACATCTGAGGGGTCTTTACAGAAAGTCAGCATCTACCCACACCTTTAAGGAACAGGAGCTAAGATAGTGATGAAGCACAAGGCAGCCCATAGAGGGAAACACACTCTGCCAAGGAGCTCTTCCCCCAGTGACTGCTCCAAGGAAAGGACCATCTCCTCTGGCCAGACTAGGTGGAAGGCAGGTTAATAAAAAGGTAGTAGTCTCTGTATTGTGTAGGCTGAATGTAAGCAGTCTTGGGAAGCAACTATCATTTTCCAGTAAAACTAGAAGGCAAGCAAAGCCCCTATGGTAGAGCCTTCCCATGAGGCAGAATTTGTCTTTAGGACTGTGCCTGACCAATATATTTCTGCAGCTGCAAGCAGGCAAGGATTAACATTTAGCATAAACCAGCATGATTCCCCCAGAACAGCTGTAGGAATACTTAACCTAAATTAAATAAGCATTACTATAGCAGCTAGGTACTTATTTACAAATGAAGACTCAGCTCCCTCAAGCTTGCAGCCAGGTCTGCTAGCTTCAGTCCCAATAGACCATCAGAGCCCAAGCCCAGGAAGATTGCAGATTTTACATGGGGACAGGACTGGACAATGGATTGCAGGATCTTGGCTGTACTGTCATGTATGGAGCTTTCTAGGGTAACTCAAGGTGTGGGTGATTACCTCCAGGTCTCCAAAGGTCACAGGGTCCGTCCCTAAAAAGCTGAGTCCAGGGTAGAAGGCAGCCTGCGGTCTAGTGGCTGACACCACAAGCAGTGTCTTAATGTGAGCAGTCCCCATGGATAGGGATGTTTCCTTCAGCTGAGGCATCTCTGTGACCCACCAAAGGCAGTTCCTTCCTGTACAAGGAGGCCACCCTTCTAGCTGCACCCAAGACTGACTCTTATCCAGCTCCTCAGATACTTTCCCATGTCTTCTTCCCATTGATGCTCTTGGTGTATATTTTCAGAAGCAGGTGTCCATCCAGAGGCCCTTAAATCCACACCAAAGCCCCTTAAATTGCCTAATTTTCAGAAACTCTGCCTAGTCAGCAATCTCTGTTCCAGCCCCTTGAGAGGAATCAGTCGCTGGCAGTGAGGATCGTTGCTGGACCGAGGCCCTGATGAACACAATTCCTCTTTTCCCTATTTACTTATTTGGTCCCTATTTATTTGCCCAGCGTGGCACATAGTTGCCCTATATAGACCAGAAACAATCATTTTTCAAGTGTTAACCTCTTCCTGCTCACAGGGGGTTGGAAAGCAGACACACACTCATCTCTAAAAGAAGTTCCCCAGTCAAGGCAGGAAAGCTGTGGATTTACAGCAGCAAACAAAGTGCAGATCCAGTTGCTAGATGTCAGAGGAATAAGACAAGATTTCTGTTGCCCCCTCCCGACCCACAGGAATTCAGGGTCATGCTGTTCCCACCAGGATCCTACAGCTGTTCTTCCAGAGGGCTTCACCGGGTCCCCCAAACCTGCCTTGCTGCAACAGCACTTTAAAGGGCCTCACTCCTCACAGCTTGTTTGGCAAACAGGAGAAGAGCTGGGAGCCAGTGATCCCAGATTACCAGGTCTTTATTAAATTTCTCTGAGAGACTGTAGGGAAATCCAGATGCACAAAAACTCTCGGTGAAAGACTTTCCTGTTTACAAAGTTCAGCTCCCACCTCTCCATCAAATCATCTGGTGCCTTGAGGTCTAGTTGATCCAAGACTTCTGGCATCCCTGCTAGCATGCAGTGGGCTTATGGAGTGCCCCAGGGCAGGAGCATAGCACAGGTGGGCAGTCCAGGTGGAGCCTGGGTGTGCCAGCAGCAAACAGGCTTCGGAGTGCATCTGGCAGGCAGAGAGCAATTGCCAGTATCTTGTTGGAATCAAACAGTCTTCTGCGAAATGCTTCAACTTCAGCGAGCTGGCATCTTCCTATGGAAAAATGTGCTTGGAAACTCTCCAGCCATCCCTGCTCAAGTGAGTAACTGATAACCGTACCATTAGCCAGATACCACTGGGATCGTCCTTGTTTCTAACTGGGGAAGGACGTTTCAAACACTGCCTCTTCTCAATCCAGTGCTTTAGTGCCTTCCATTTCTAAAACACATAAAAATCACAAACAAAACTAAAACCCCCAAAAAATTCCAAAACAAAAACCACCCTACACACCTACACAGTCAGAAGATTTTTACCACTTTATGCTCAAGATACCATATTTTCTCTTTTAATTAAATTGCATTCCCCATCTGCCTTGCATACATGTTTTGAGGTAGTCTAGTTTTGCCAAACATAAGGTCAACAGCCATTCTACTAACTTTTTATGAAAGCACAGTCATACTAGAACGTTATTTTATCTAAAACTGATGTCTGCTCACAGTTTTGACCAAACCCAGTCTAAGACTATGCAACTTCACTGCCTCAGATTCTCATCAAGAGCCTTTTAACATGAGGAATACACCCGGTTAGCAGCATATGTTGTCCTACCTTCTTCATTAATAGGCTTGAACCTCGTGAGGATGATCTTTGATGTATCCATAACTATAATGAACTTGTAGAGAGGATTTGGCGTATTTGGTTTGGACTACAAGTACAGAATCAGGATTCTCCTGTTCCTTAGTTTTAAAGCTCCTAAACTAACAGAAATCAATGAAATTCAAGTGCAAAAAGTCAAATCAAGGGTATTAATAATGGAGGCTGAAGGGGAGATGGCCAGGAAAAGAAAATACCAGCCTACAACATAGAGAACAAAAAAGGTAAGTCTGTACAGTTGGACTGAAAGACCAACCACAGAAATATAGATACAGCAGGCCTTCTCTGATAGATGCATTAACAATGCATTGACACAAAGAAAATCACAGAATTTCTACAGGCTTCTCATTCAGAGTTTCCAGCCTTTTCCAGAGGAGGTTGTAACCTCATCTCTCATTTTATAGACCTGAAGGAAAGTTAAAAACTCATACAGCTACAAAAAATTCATCCATCTATATGCCACAGTATGGAAGGGACACAAAATGAACCCACACTGGCCAATGTATTACATAAGTTCAGAAGCTCTATTTAATTTGCAGGGGAGAGGATTTTGGACAAGAGCTCACCCATTCACATGCTGGTGGGAAGAACAGTGCTTCCCTGCCCATTTTGAAGCTGAGGATAAGATCGCCCTCAGCTATAAATCTGGACTAAGATCTGCAAGGCCAAATCAAGATAAGCACAAAGCAGAATGCCTGCAAGTATAAACTCATCTCCATCAAAGCATTTCAGGCCCCAGCTGCAAATTGGTCTATTCCGAGAACAAATTGTTTCTCAACTACTTGGAACCAGTCTTCACAAAACTTCAGGCTAAGCATCTTTGATTGAAAAGAACATAATATCAATGATAAATAAGGTCATGTGAGAACACAGGAGGAGACCTCAACCTCCTTCAAAAGTGAGATAATTAACTGCAAGACATGTTCTACCACTTGCTACTTGATAGCAGCCAATAAGCTGCCCAAGAGTCTTTCCAATGGTATTGCACAGAATGTCCTTCTTTGCCTCTGTAATTCATAACAATCTTCCTCTACAAAGATAAGCTTACATTAAAGAAGGACAAATAATCTCTATTTGCTAACCCAGCCCATTAATTTGGGTTGAGCTTCAAGGATGTCCAGAAATATACTTTTGTTTTTCCTATCTGTACCCAAAGTGCTTTTCCTCAGTAACAGAGCAGAAATGCCTAATACATAGGAACTTCATGCAGACAACCCAGAAAGGAACTAAGTCTGCCATGATTAAGCGTTATAAAGCACCCTCTCCAGCTCTCCCTTCCATTCTTTCACACCCACAATCTCCATACAGCTACAAAGCAAACTCAGTTTCTCCGTCTGTCCCAGTCAATATCCAGCCAGTTCATCCTCCCAATTTCACATGCAAAAATGGCTCCAAGGAGGAGAAAAAATGTATCTTGTCAATATTAACTCCTATTGGCCTCCTGCTGCCCTAGCAAAAAATGCCTTCTGCATTTGTAAAGGCACGTAAGATCTGATAGACAGAACAGGCAGAGTTCCTCCTATGGAAATACTTAACATGAAGAGATATCAATTTCTTATTCTAGTGCTCTCTAAAAAGAAGCTCCTGCTACAACACCTGTATGGCAGATTTCTGATTCCTTTTAGGTAAAAGCTGTTAAGTTCAGTCCAAGAGCATAGCTGTTCGGCTGCCTGGCATGGCTATCCCAAGCATGGTGGCAAAGCTCATAGGTAGAAATGATCTAAAATATGAGCACTGAAGAGACCCTTTGCAATCTCTTGTCGCAGGCTTAACTGATACAGGAGTGATTTGCTGTTTTCATCCAACAACAACAAACATACTATGGGCCTCAGATCAAACTATCCAAACTTACAATTTGAAAGAAGATTCAAAATGAGAGAGGTGAAGTTACATGAGCCACTGGGGTCTGACTCTACTCATACCATGGGGAATGGCATTGTTTCTTTTATTGTCATAGGCAAGCAGAGTCTCAAGTATCTCTGTTCCCTTTAGGAAACAAAGTGTTACACAAAGAGAACTCCGGTCATCTGAGTTCACTCTCCTTGTTTTGTTTGTGACCCTCTGGCTTCAAACATCAGAAGCACTGAGCTCCTTCTGAGTACCCAGCTGCACAGACCTGTTTCTCCTTGGCAAGAGGAGAACAGGTAGAGCAAGTCTCTTCCCATACTCAGAGTTGCTCATCATCTCAAAACATCTGTTTGGAGAGTCACAGGGCTAGGCAATCACATGTCATGATACTCCAGCAGGGTACAGTTTGTTTGTTTTTTTCCCTCCCTCCAGTAAACCTTAAGACACTGAGAATTGCAAAAAACAATGTTCCCTCCACCTTTTTCAGGTCTTTTTAGTTAAATGATCAAATGCCAAGCCTGTTTCTAAGTAAAAGAACCACCTCATTCTTTCTCTTCCACTCTATGTTGGTGAAGGGTGCATGAGAATGAGGGACAAAGAATTGGAGAGGACTATCGGTGGGGTGAAAAAAGGCCAGGAGTAAGATTATGTATGAAGGTAAGAAAATAAATAGGAACACATGAGGAAAAGCATCCCTTGCCTCGTCATTAGACAGCCCAGTAGTATCATAGAAAACATGAGGAACAAGCAGAGCAACCTCAAAAAAACACCCTCCAGGTTCTACTAGGACAACACCTGGAGCCTAAGCCCATGATAGATTTGGCAATCCTTTGCTGCTACACTGGCTTGATCAGAGATGCTGGCTGATGCTTAGGTAGGGGTTGCTAAGCAGTACATCTCCCCTGCAGTGCAGAACATCTAGAAGATACGTGAGCTAGTACTAAACCTGTGAACTCTAGTACTCTGACATGGCTAGCTGCTGTAGCTGCTCTCAGCAGGTCAATTAACCTGTGCTACGTGCACACAGCTTCATTGCCCTGACATCTGAGTCAACACAGCTGGAGCTGGTTCAACAACTCCTGAACAGCAGAGGACTGTGCTGTGGGGACCGTCCTTTTAGCACATGTGCAAGACAAGCAACTCACAGGCAGGATTGCAACTGAATGAGTAGCCACAAAAGGCAAGGCCTTTTTGTACTTTCATGTTTGTCATTTTGTTTTGTTTTGTTTTAAATGAGGAATAAACACACTAGGCCATCTCATAGGAATTGGGCTATGGCAGCTCTCTGGAGCAGCAGAACATCGGCCCCTTGAAAATACTTTGTGCCTCACTGGGGGGAACGACAGATAACAGAGCTGCATGGGCCCACAGCATCCCTGCTTTCCATGCCCATACTAGACTGCTGAGAGTGGGGAGGCCAGAGAGTCCCAAGGTTGAGAGGCACTACATCTGGGGGAGAGGATGCACCTGTACTGGATTACCATTTTGCATGTTAACCTTGTTTCAGCTCTCTTGCTCAGCTTTTGAAGTTCCCTTGCAGAATCAGATTTAGCAAGGTCCATACCTGGGCTGAAAAATATGTCCCAGGGGAACTTTCTCAACAGTTCTGGCTTTCATTATCTCAGCTTCTCCACTGTCCTTTTTTCCACACCCATTAAACAGCACCAAAGGGAGCTGGCAGTACATTTTCCTTTGCCCTTCTCTTTTGTGCTCCTCCTTGATGAATGGCTAAAGCAGATGCACAGTTGTCTTTGAAGGCTCTGGCGGATGAGCATGTTGAATCAATGATGGATTGGACCAAATGAATCACAGTGTGGGAGAAAGCGCAAGGCAATGATTTCTAAGTGGCCCTCACATCTTTACACTTCAGAACTTGTTTTAAAAGCCTGTTTTCTTCTTTTTATCTGGTTCCAGTTTCTGCAGTGCCTTTGCATATGTTGAGGGAGGTAGGGGGGAAGGAGGGGAACCTTTACATATAAACAGAGGATTCCACTCCTCCATCAGACAATAATGAAGCATTGTCATTTAGAGAGTTCAAATAGCTGGGAAACCACTTCAAGGCCATGCAAAACAACTGGGTAGCATCAGAAAGAACAGCAGTTGGCAAACTGAGCAGCAGAGTTTGAAACTCCCGTACAACAAACTAGCAAAAAACCACAGCTGGTTCAGCAGCCTACCTCTCCTTCCTGAGAGGAGAGGAACTGCTTTAAGAAAGTAGCTTTAATGAAAAGACATTTTAGGATACCACTAATTGCCAGAGACTACTGGCTATATAACTGCGGCTGATCAACCGAAACTGAAAGACGATACACTCAGCCAAGTGTGTGCCCCTCTCTCTAGCGAGTGAGACATCCCCAGTACCCATGCTTTACTTCAGAACATCAGACATTTCTAACTTGGCTACTCTTGGTCCCTCTCTGTGACCGAGGACATGATAGTTCTCAGATGGCTATTTCTCCATTCCTCTCTTTTCCAAATGAATACATAAAACCAAAGCTACTGATTTTGCAGCCCTGCTGGAGCAGTGGTGCTGCCTTCAGAGGCAGAGAAGGACACATGAGGCAAAGTCTGTGAAAAGATGAAATTGCCATTTTGGGCTGACAGCTGGAGGGAGTGGGGGAGCAGAACGGACACACGCACGCATCCACACAAAGCCTTTCAGACTCCGAGGTCGGGTAAGGGAGGAAGCACAAAGCAAGCCCCATGCCCCAGGCTGGACATTGTTTTTTATCGTTAACCTGTGCACATATTCACCTCCAGTTCTCTACCATTCTGCAGGGACACTTTATGCACAGATGATTCTACCAAGAGGGAGGATGTTTCTGGCTGATCCCTGAGTAGGTAGAGGTCTTCCCTCATGTAAGCTTCTGCAGGATCTGTTCTATGTTACAGTTCAGTAAGATGCAATATGTGGGAACACAAGTGGAAGTTTGCCCCAAGCGCAGAATTTGCAAAGCTTGTTAATTTAACTGGAGCAAAACGCAAGCCAAGGACAACTCGGTTTGACTTCCTTTATTCTGAATACCCCATGTATAGCATTGTGGCTACTGTAGTAGCACGGGGAGGCTCCAGCAGCGGTCTTGGCCTTGCTGTGCTATGCTGCACGTGCTGAGAGCCAGGCCCACCTCGGAGAGTGGTGGTCAGCACAAGCAGGAAAAGAGCAAGCAGACAACTGGTAGGAGCTCCTCGTGCTGCTCATGCTGTCCTTCTCAGAAGAACACTTTCAATCAGAAAGTAGAGATAAGGCTCCCTGAAGCTTAGTAAGGTCATCATCCTCCAACATCCTCTTCCCAGGACAACCTCTCTGCACCCATTGCAATTGGAGGCTAACACATACAGGAGCTGCCCACCTACCCATGGCACTGGCATCTCTGCAACCCTGCTGTCTACCTCCTTGCCAGCATGACCTGAGAGTCTCTCAGCTCCAAAAATGATAGACCTGGTACCAAAAAAATCTTCTGAAAATCCTGGCCTTGCCCCAGGCAAGCCTGACCCACACTGTTCACAGACAGGAACTGTGGGTACTCT
This sequence comes from Rhea pennata, assembly GCF_028389875.1. Taxonomy (NCBI): domain Eukaryota; kingdom Metazoa; phylum Chordata; class Aves; order Rheiformes; family Rheidae; genus Rhea; species Rhea pennata. The sequence goes on from NC_084674.1 coordinate 7,301,065, forward strand.
GGGCAGGTAGACATTCACTAGCAGCTTCCCAATAAATATTCAAAATCTTCATGGCCTGGCAAACAGATCTGCAAAGTGTCTAATGCTCTTTAGCCAGACGGTAATATTTATAATCATTTATGAAGTTTGGAAGTATTATCTTATCCATGGACAATGAAACTTAGGACTAGCTGAAGCATGACTTGCTCAAGACTATTTCCAGCATAACACAAAGTTTACAATGAAAACACTCTAAGAGATTAAGTGAGCCTGTTTGTGGCCAGAAGACAGTACTGCAGACCATCGTGAAGTGAAAAATGTGTAAAATAGAGGTGCTTAGGACAAAGAGAAGTCTGTTAAAGTAAGAAAAGACTGAATAAACAAATGATTCCCAAATACCACTTCTGACTTCACACAACCAGAGCTTAAAGATAAAGAAGCAAGAAGCTTCTAATTTTCTAGTGGTGGAGAAAGAACCAGCGGCTTCAGCGAAGTATTTATTAAGCAGTGTATTCACCCAACTAATCTAACAGGGACTTGAGCTCAGTGAGAGCAATGCACAGTCAATTGCTCAGTGAGGTTTATTTTTTCTTGGTTCAGACCTCAAAAACATTTCAAGAGAAAGGAAAACTTTCCATGGCTGCTGAGAACCAAAACGAGCACACCGCTCTTGCTCCCCTCTCACAGCCCTTGGGCACAAGTTGCATCTCCGGGGCACACAGAGTGGACTGGTGCCGAGCACCCTCAGAAAAACACTGCTGGATTCCTGGGAGCATCAGAATAAAACAGGAGGCATTTATAACCATCCCAGCATGTTTGTCAGCACTTCTCGGCGCTTTTGGATGCATATACTGCAACTCAGCAGGGGACACTAGCTCTGCTCAGTCCTGGGTATCTTCTAGGTTACGGGGCACCATGTGCTTTGAAGTTTCGTTCCTCCAACAAGCTCGCTCATCAGTATGTAATTCACATACATATTAGGAGGCAAAGATGATTAATTGCCTCTCTCCCCTTGCTCTCCAATGGGGGTGCTTCTCGGCGTTGTCTTGCTGACAGTGATTTTTCAGGGCCATATGGCACTTCCACATCTCATTAGTAACGCGCATGCTGCACTCAGTCCTGCTACACACAGAGTTTCATCTTTCACCATGATGAAGAACATGAAATACCAAAGCTCCGGCTGAAAATTTCAAGGTCAGAGTTTAGAGAAATGCATTTTTTGAAAACTAAACTTCTTTTTGGCCATCAATAGCAGTGTTGCATAGCACCAGTATTGTCGCAAGAGTCTCCCTGAAATGAGAGACACGGACTTTGTTGGTGGAAAGATCTCATCTCCAAAGAAGCCTTACACAAGTGTGATACTGTGATGTCCTTACGGAGACTCATCTTTCTCTGCCAAAAAGCACTGGGATTCTTGTCATTATGGTGTACTTTTTGCAGAAACACAATTGCAACTCTACTTTGCTCTTTCTTCTGCCCCCTACACGATGAGATTTCCTCTGGGGATTTTCCCAGCTGCCTCACCCTGACTGAGGAGTGACCAAAACCTCCAGCAATCCTAGTGCCGACAGCTGTAAGGGGAAGGCCATATTAGAGGAAAGGCACAGCCCTCTGCCTCCTTTAAGCAATCCCAGTTTTAAGAGCTGATACACCAGTGAACCCACCTCATTTGAGAGTCAAAATATCCTGGGACACCCCATTGCCCCTCAAAGGAAGGGACCACAAACTATGTACTTCAGGTTAAGAGCAGATTTGGAGCAGAGGCTTTTAGGGCTTCCTACTTTATTATCAGACGGTGGGACGGCAGCTGCAGCTTGCAAGGACAGGGCCCAGGGGGATATTCCTGCTCTTTCTGGGAAGCAGCAGCAGCAAGAACGTACCCTGACCCAGACAGTCCAAGGAGCAGGCAGCACACAAGTTTCAGGACCCAACAAGGTGCAACAAGGTGTTGTTGAGGTGCTACAGGCATACAGTTATATTAACAGGAAGATCTACATTAAAACAGCCTTGAGTCGTTCAAGCCACTTCACATTATTCCATGCAGTTCAGTGTTTCAGGTCTCTGAACCCCTCTGACAGTGCATATTGTACCATGCTCCTACTGACTCCAGGTACACCCATTTATCTGACTGGGTGCTAGAGAGTAAGCTAGAAAGAGCCATTTTACAGCAAAAGCAATGCCCTCTTCTCACCAGTAGGCACCCAGGAAAGCAAAGTACACACAGGAGACATCTTCTGGCTAACTCTCAGCAGAGCAACATGCCTTTTGCAGCTGGGGCACACGCAGAAAGTGCTACCCTGGGCTCTCGCCACTGCCAGAGGCTGGGGAGGGTGTGTGACAAATGCCAAATTCCCTCAAAGAGCAGGCAGTGCTTCATCGAGCACTGAGACCGGGTGCTCCTTGCCTGGCAAGCAAGAGAGAAACACACGCTCGCTAATCTGTGCTGCACAGCCCTCCTCTGGCAGGCAGCCTGGAAAACGCCAGTGCCTGCAGATATGGTCTCTAAGGAGAAGTGTTTCCAAAACCCAAAGCAAAGCAGGATGGGCTGCCCCCAACTGTGGGAGCCAGCTGAGATGCCAGCACCTACCTTCAAGCTAGATAAGTCACCAGGTGAACAAGCAGTGGGCTGCAATGCTCTCATCCTGATGGAGTAGAGCAGCAGTCACCTTCCAGGCTAGCATTTCGATCTCTTATCCCATCTTCAGTTGCTGTTTTGCAGGAGAGAAAGCGCAGGCAATTCATAAATAAATAATAGAAAAGCCAAGTAGACAGCACCCTCCAAGCAACGCTGTGCCATGGGGTATGTCCTCACCAACGTGCCAGGGTCTGCCAGCCCCCATGCCATCATGCTCTACAGCCTGTAGGACCCAGTCCTTCCATGGGAGAGGCTGGGGTAAACCCTCCCTCAAAGACTTTCAGAGCCATGCAAGGGGAGAAAGGAGAGAAGGAGTGAGTCTGCAACAGGGAAACTGGATCCCTGCTGAGCCGTGGAGGATCATGCTGCCAAATGCTGGTGCCCATGCGATACATGTCTTCCCCAGCCCAGCTAACATTCCAGCCAACCTTGATGCTAACTAATATATTCCATATGGAACATGCACCTCCAAAACATTACTTAAAATGGGAATAAATCCTTCAGGAGACCTCTGCATGACAGATATCACATGATTGAATTGCCAAGTGAGGAAGTTTCATTTTAAAGGGAGGGGGAAAAAAATCTACAATTAACCTATTGTCACTTCACAGCAGGGGGAAGCAATAAACTGCGTATGTCTGCTTTTGAGACAAGTCCAAAAGGTTTATCCCACTGGTCCTTCTTCGCAAATCTCCTCCTCGAGTTCTTTTGATACCTTATAGATTTGTTAAACATTTATAACATGAAAGTGAGAATATTATATACACAGCCCTAGCATAAATCACAGGTCTGATGCTCTGTATACACTGGCAAAGGAAAGGGTAACTGGAAGAAGTAACAGGGTTCTAGGCTGCAAGGTGAATAATTAGAGGTTTCCCTGATACCGCCATTGAATCTCAAATGCACACAAAGGTATTGTGAGAAGTTGGTTCCCCCCCACACCCCTCCAGATTTTCAAGTTTTACACCTGGGAAAAGAAGAATGAACAATCGCTGCGAGACATCAGAGAGGTGAATGCACAGGACATTTCAGAAGTGGAAAAACATCTGTTTAGTCCAGATAGAAACCAGATGGAGGTGGTGGTGACGGGGTGGGGGGGGTGGGGGGGAAGAGACAGAGAAGAGAGAAACAGTCAAGAGGAAAACCAGAAATGCAGTCAGGAAGAAGGTTTCATGGGAAGAGATATGCTTACAGGAAGGCAAAAGTATTACCCCAAGGAAACCCGTGCACTCTCCTCATGGCAACACATAGATGGCACTGATGGATCTTTCTTGAGCGACCACTGTACCAAGACAGAGGTGACACGAAGCAGCTATTTCTGTAGACTGGATGCTGCCTGGCACCTGTGGGGCAGACAGCTCCAACAAGTATCTCGCTGGTGGAGAGGACGGCAGACACAGGGCTTGCCTCCCAGACCTCTCCTCAGCCTCCCCAGGAGTCTCCAACTCCCCATCTCTGCCCAGCTCCATTCTCTAAAAAGGCCTGACAGCCCCAGGACCACAGAGACCGCCACATGCAAGATATCTTCTCCTGCAAACATAGACTCTTAAAGCCCCAAACACTGTTCCTAGTCCTCTTTATCCTTACACACATCACAGCAGTCAAGCATTTCTCCTGCTGCTGCAACATGGCTTATTCTAGGATTTCTAGGGACACTAACATGGAGTTCTTATGGGCACAGTAAGGGCAGTAAGTGAAAATGATGCCTGGCGGGCAGCATGCAGCAAGCACCATCTAAAAGGGTGTTATTTTGTAGCACTTGACCTTGTGGTCAGAAATCAGGAAATTCTTCTGCCAGGCACTTCAGTTTGGCCATGCAGAGCATCAGGTGAGGGTTACTTGCTCTGCACAAGGCCAGAGCAAGAGCATACAGTTATTTTAGGAGGCGGTTGCAGCAGTGCCTGCAGACAGCAAACAGCAATTCTTTTCTTTTCTTTTTTCTTTTCCCTCCCTTCCCTTCCCTTCCCTTCCCTTTCCCTCCCTTCCCTTCCCTTTCCTTTTCCCCTTTCCCCTTTCCCCTTTCCCTTTTCCGTTTTTTTTCTTTTCTTTTCTTTTTTCTTTTCTCTTTTCTTTTCTTTTCTTTTCCTTTTCTTTTTTCTCCCAACACAGTCACATTCAAAAGATCACTAAAACAGGAGATTGAGATGCACTGGAAAAGTCACCCCCAATTTAATAAGCTCTGTTTCCTGCTGGTTTTGTGTCCGACTCCCCTCTCAGATTCAACTTTGGCTGGCAGAGCAAATGCAAATGTTTTTTTCAAGTCATAAAAGAACTCTCCAATAGCATCAAATACTAGAACTGATGAGCAATTTCCGCACAATATATTATTTTCCCACAGAAAAAGTTTGTCAAAACAAACTTTTTGCAGGAAGTGTTTAGTTTTGAGGCCATTCTGCATTCTGATCCTTTTATTTTTTAATCCACATGAAGCACCCCACTTCAGATGAGTGCCAAAATGCATCTGTGTCCAAAGTTACAAGCATAAAGAGGGTCAAAATAAGCTGCTTCTCATCACAAAAGAAACAAAAAAGAGAGTGTTGGAACTTGGTCATCATGCAATGTAAAAATTATATTTTTCAAAGGTCTCCAAAACATTCCTCATTTGGGAAAACTATTTCCCACTCTGTTTAAAGAAACGCATTACAAATGGCCTCAAGCTATGTCTTAGCTTGATGAAATGTCTTATGTAAAAGGAGACTGCTTCCTAAAACATCTAGAAATCACTTACAAAGAGGTGAGAGTAAGCAAGCCTTGTCTTGACAGGTCCTGCAGCATATAAGCTAAGAGCACAGGACTGGATCAGGGACAGTGAAGATGAGGTGACAGAAGCAGCTAAAACAGGGAATGAAAGAAGAACACTGAGGGCCCATAGAAGATGAGTACACGGCGCTTATACAAAGTCTAACTCCAGCTGGTTGCTCTGTCCTGCTGCCCCTGAAGCCAAGGAAGGTAAGGAGACAGCAATGGCCCTGCATTTAGACCAAGAGCAGGACAAGTCAAATGAGTTTTCCAATTTTACATTTCTTCCTGAAGATCGTGCTGCCTAAACAAAGTACTCCCCATGCACGGGATCCTTCAATGGAGATGCATTTACGCCTGCACCAGAGGCAGAGCACAGACAGGGTCTCTTCTCTGCCCTGCTGTCTATTCACACAAAACCCATGGAAATTCAACTGTTTGGGAAACATCTAGCTCATTACAGAATTTGGTTGAAAACAGCCAGTAGAAATCCTTTAATCTAAACTTGTACAGGAAAGAAATGGCAAAAGCTTTATTTCTGTCAGTGAGCAGTTCAGCAAATTGAGAAGACAATTTTGGGCAGGCCGACTATGAGCAATGCCTTTAGCCATGTCCAGCTGACAACCTTCTGTCCAAAAGAGACACCACAGAAGGGGAAGGAAAATCCTGAAGGATATCATTGCTGTGAAGCATAAGAAAACATTTTTTAGTTTTCTGCAAGTCACCAGAGGAGCCTTGTACACATATAAAACTGCTCCCCTGCCAAATTCCTCTCCAGCCGGCTCCCAATTTGTCTGCAAACCACAAATTTAATTGTACTTGGCAAGTGTTTTGACTTCAAAAAAACATATGTAACACCTGGAAGACAACACTCAGGTTTAAGGGGGGAGGAAGTGGGATGATATCCAAATACTATTGTCGCACTCTCAGCTGCTCACACTGAACTGTTGGAGAAAGAAGGAATCAGTAGCTGCAGGGTCCAGTGCGTGCAGGCGATATACAGGCGCACAAACATAGCTCCAGCTTCCTCCAGTTTTTTACTGAAACAGACTTTGGAGGTCACTTCAAAACCTGCTTAAAATTCTTTTGTAAAAAATAAATAGACACACCCTTTACAGTTTCTAGAGAATGATTTCCAAGAACTGAGCAGAGATGGTAGTGAGCCAATCTGAGCCAAAAGCAGAGACAGGTGAGCAGACAAATGTCCTAGTAGGTACAGGCAGTGGACAAAGAACATGTTCTCCTGCTGAAGAACCAAGCAGGAGGAACTCCCATTGCAGGGTCTTTCGTATCCTTCAAAGCTAAACATTATTTTGGGTCAAATCCACAGTGATGCAAGTCTGCAACTGAAGTTCCAATGAAGTGGAACTGTAAGTTCCACTTATCTTGCCTCAGCACATGAGGTCCAGCTGCCTGGACACCAGCTTTATAGGCCAATTTGCAAATGGGTCAGAAGACGAATGAAGGAGAAGTAATGCGCAAGAGAGTCTGCTAGCCCTCGTTGCTGGAGCTGTGCCCTCCGAAGGTGTGCTAAGGGTCTGCTCTGCTGGTTTTTGGTAACTTTGCCCAAAAAGCCTTGACACAAGTTTCATCATCCACTGTCTCTCTGGCCATTGCAGGAAGACAAAAAATGGAGTCAGCTCCCATTGGAGCCAGGCCAGGGGTTCTGGTGTACCTGTGAGTGTATGCAACTGGGCTTCCAATTTAGTATTTCATTATGCAAAAAAATGTGTATGGCCAAGTCTTGCCGAGTCATTTAAAGACCAGCTTAGGAAGAAAGATTTGTTGCCAATGTTCTTTCCTTAACCGGGGGCAGAGTAGATTTCTCCTCTGCAATGGGCTTCTTGCAATTCTGGTCAGTAAACGCTTTGCTAGTTACCGTGGCCTTGCTCACTAAGTATCAGCTGAGCACCCACTCCTCTCCTACAGCTTTAAGGGTGACAACTATGAACACTTAGGTCTAAAACAGGACATAACTGCTATAATATAGATGCATTTCACAGAAACACCGTATTTTATTACTTTGCGTAGACATGACAAGCACTAACCCGTTTGTCAGCTTCACAAGTTCCACCAAGTTTCACCTTTCTTTTCAGATGTTACACTGTCGAAAGCCCTTATGATTCTTTCTGAAGGTGGGTTTCTCTTTATTTAATGATTGTCTAGCTCATCTGCACACAATGTTTGGAAGTCTAGTACCACAAAGGGAAGACTGGCCATTTCCACAAGACCTGTATTAAAAACCTTTTAATGAAACCTTTACTAATAGGTATTGAAGAGCATAAATTCTTGAGTTTTAAAATGGGGGGGGGGGGGGGGGAGAATCACTGAAAACAGGAGTTGAAATTTTGGTTTTAATTCCCACTTTGCCATATACACATCCCAAGATACAGACAAGCCATGTAGCCTTGAATTCCCCACCTTTAAACAAGCATTTTCTGGCTGAACAGAAATTTTTCATGGATTGGGATGGTTTGCAAGGTGCCCCAACAACAGCCCCAGAAATCAGTGCAGTTAGTGCAACAGATTTCTTTCCCTTTTTGGGGACCAGTGACCACTGTAGCTTTTACATCCTTTATGCAAAAGGATAGTAGGGGCTATTGATGTTTTTCTGTTACAAAAGCAATGCAGAAATCCAGTACCTGTTTTATTTTTATCCCAATTCTACACATATTGAGTCTCATCCATTTTTTTTTTCTGCTGCACAGATACATGTTTTTAATTGTTCAGTATTATATTAAGTGACTTTCTTAAACTTCAGCAATTTTTTTGAGCAAATTTTGGAAAAAATCCCATATGCAAAGTTTGAGTGAGAACTAACTTTGTGACACTGGCATGATTGCCACGTAAAGGGGTAGACAGTTTTGTTCATGCAAAGAAAAACTCAAGAATTTATGCAAGCAAGTATAACAAAAGCATGTACTGAGCTGTCTCCTATTAACAGCGTAGATCAAATGAGCCAATACAACTGCTTCTGCTTTGCCTAAATAAATGCCTGGATCAGTCATCAAAGTGGGATTGTTTTCCACAATACGCTTCCTTGAGCAACCCAGATAGCCTTTGTGTTGGCCCCGGTGATGATGTAATGGGAAAAAGTTACAGGCGTTCTGTCAAAGCCCTGCAGATTGCTCAAAATACTAATTTCCCAAGGCTCCAGCTTCACAGGTGCTGACTCAGCAGCCATCAAGACTTGCTATGATTAATGACTTTTTCCAACATGCTGCCTTATTTTAATACAGTAAGCTAACTTCTATTAGATTATGGAGGGTCTATTAGTGGATTCTGGTCACCTGCAAGCTCACATACATAAGGAAGCTGCCCAAACTTACACGAAAGAAGGGTATCTCAGACACGCTATTCTAAGCTTTGTAATACCTGTTCGCACAGGGGTAGATATAAATCTATCTATATTGCCTCCCACCTAGCTGCCAAAGAAAGATGCTTAGGAGAACCACAACTCCAGTTTCAGAGCCATGAGCCAAACAGCCAAATGATACCATCAGTTCTTATGGAAACCACCTAGAAACGCCCTAGGCATTAAAACGGGTTACACCTCCTGAAGACATCCGAGACTGGCTTCCATGCAGAAGCAGAAAAGGGTATTTGAAGCCCCAAGGAAATACCTTGCACAGGTGCACCATTTCAAGCAATGCAATAGCTCAGATAGAGTCACCCAGCCATTACTAATCATAACCTACTGCAAACAAGAAAAAGAACAGCATTTGATAAATTCCTATTTCACGTTAAATACTGAAACCTTCTCTTTTAGCAGAGACAAGCAATTCTTAGTCACTTAACCCTTACAGTGCAGCTCAGGACCGTAACAAACATTTCAAGCACATTATGAGGCTCCACTGAGCACTCAAAGGCATCCAGCACAACCCCAGTGTCATTTCCTTGTATTTGAAACAGGGACAAGTCCTGGATTTAGAAACAGCCATTCCCAGGGAGTCTTCTGAAATGTAATATCTGCATGTCTAGCAAAATGGCCAGAAAAGTCACTAAGTAAAAAACAGAACCCACTGCCTGCAGCTTCTCCCTCAAACACTCCTTGAAGAATAAAATTTTGGGGTAGTGTGTCTGCTGCGTGGGACAGGGTGCAACTGGTCATTAACAATTAAAGGAATATGCAGCTGTTATATAAACAGCTGTTTTTCTCCTTTCAGGTGTAGCTTATCTTGAAAGGGTTAGTCAGGAAAACACAGCACACAAGCATGCCAGCAAATCCCAGAAATGCTGGGGAGGGTGAACCTTACTCCACTGCGTGCAGACAGCCCTAGTTCAAAGAGAGGAGTTGCACAGCCAAGACTCAAGGTCACACATACCATCAGATGGTGCTGATGAAGACAGGAAGGGAAGTATCTCCCCTTCCTCTCCATAGTAAGCTCACCCATGAATTATCCAGCTCCAAATACCTCTTCAAAGTTCAAGATAGTGAGAAAAACAGGAGACTAGATTGGCATATTTCCCTCCCTCCTTCTCATCTGGGATTTCTGCTTGCCACAATGTGCTTTCTAAGTGGTCCTCAGCAAGAATTCACTCTTAGTGCCTTAGATGATGCTTTCTTAATAAATTGCTAGCACATTGTCCCAGGTAGGTGAGGAAGCAGAGTTGGCTAGTTGTCATGGCCTCATCTCCAGGGTGCCTGGTTCTGGATAGAAGAATAGAAGATTACACAATTATACAGGGAAACCAAGAGCAAAAAGGCTCTGATCAAGTGGGAAGGAAAGAGAGTGATTTATCCCCTCTCAGAGCTAAAGAGCAAAGAGAAATCCTGGTTGAGTTCAGCTCCTCTCTGGAGCAGCACAGTTAAGAGCGTAAAGGCTCTACGTTGCTTCCTCTAATTCAATAAGCAAATTCTTTTACAGTGTTTATTGGAGAGGATGAGACATCTTATGCCTTTTCAGACAGTGCTGCCTCCAGATCACAATCTGGTAACTGATTCAACCTCTTTGCTTCAGTGTGGGCTTTTACATTACAATGTGCCTTATTGCCAAGTCAAAGGAAACCTCATCTCATAGGCAGAGGGAATACAATCCACCTGAAATACAATGTATACATGCTTGAGCACCCCCAGCAACTTCTATGGTTACTTGCGTACCACAGGAGATGGAGAACGCACATGAGAAGCTGGCTGGTGCTGGAACATACGCTGTACTTACACAAACCCTGAACCCCACTACTGCATATGAAGTCGTCCAACTATTGTAATTACAGCACAGTGGGGCTACAGATTCATTTATACGCCATGGCAAACTCTGATAGAACTCAGAGACAGTTCCCGTCTACTTGTTTCCCCCCACCCGCCCCCATTTCTAATTAGTTATGGCACTGGCATAAAACAGGATCTGTGTCTATTAAGTCTTCATCTGTCCCTCCTTTTTCTCACATGATAATCCTCCCAACTGTGCACTATGGAAGTGATTTAGGATGTCGTGAAATAGAGGATAATGACCTCAGGTAGTGAATAAATGGCACAGACTGACTGCAGAGGAAAACAATCCATGTGTCGCATATTGCTGGTAATACATGCATTAGCGACGGGAGAAGGGGAAAGAAGTTGAGGAAAAGCTGATGTATCCACAGAAGAATCTGAAGAACAATCATGAGCTTTTACACATGGCAGATGTCTAAGATATTTTGAGAGATTCTTCTCAGAGCCTCTAAGCCACAGCAGGGCCCTGCTGTGTATTTTGTTCTTCATATGATGACGCTGGGCCATTTGTGTTGCACTATTGATGCACTCCTGGGTGGTACCAGCAGGACAAGAAGTACGGTTAATAGCTGGATTCAACGGCCAAGCAGAAATATCAGCCTGCAGTTCTGTCTCTGGCCAAGAATGAGGCATTCAAGAGCAAGGAAACAGATTTCTTTTTTTCTAAATGAGGGATCAAAGTGTGACGAAGTAGTGAACAAATACTAATATATTCCAGCCAGATGAAGCAACAAGAGGCAGTCTGGTAATAACAGCCTGTGCTAATCACAGAGGCAGTAACTGAGTACCAGTAAGAGCTGTCACAAGGTGTCTTGCTACACTTCCAGTATGGATAAAGATCAAGCACAACAGTTGGAAAAAACTAGCTCTGACCTGTGAGGCTGTACTTGTTTGCCAGATCCTTCTAAAGTCTGGCTGCTGTGGTCACTCTGCAATCATATTTTTTTAATTGTTATATGGGATCTGGATCTTTGAGGACAGTCCTCATTTGTGCAACTTTCAGCTAAACTTGCCTTGAAAATATTGCCAGGCATAGACCACCCTTGCTGATGGAGCCCTTCATCTGTGGTATAAAGTCATGACAGCGAGCTATTAAATAAATACACTCAAGTGGATTGTTTTCAAGAAGGCACGCTGCACTTACTCCACTTGGCTTTTTCTTTATTAAACAGTAACCTTCTCAGCCCACAGAGGGGTGCTGGTTGTTCTGAGGGGATATGAAGCAGCTTCATTTCCTGTGGAAGTCACTGGAAGTTGATGGCCATCAGCAAGGGAATATAAGCTTTATTCTGGAAACAGTCTGGAGATTGTTACTTTTATTAAGCAAGCTTGTGGCCCATTACCCCATTTATTTTAAGACAAGGGTTTGTAGTAAAATAAAGCCAACTGCTATTTTGCAGATACATCTGAAGTCTCTTGCACTTTCTGGAGCAGGCTTGTCCTTGTCCAGGGTGAAGAAATATTCTCATTTTAAAGAATCCTTATCTGAAAGAGAAGTTGAAGTTAAACTCCATCTTCTCAGATATTCGTAAATCCCTTTTTACGTTATTCTCTGAGTAGAGGCAGGTGGTTCATATTTTTTAGCTGTAGCTGGATTCCAGCTTCTTTGCTCTACTTTCATGATTTCATCTAACACATTCCTCTGTGACTGCAAGAACATCATGCTTCCATCTCAGCCTAGAGGTGAAAGCAACGAAGAGAAGTTACACCATATAATTACGGTTATTGCACCAGGTAATAGAGATTTTCACAGCATAAACACCATTGGTACTCATCACTGTCAGGAATAGCTGTCTCCAGCTTTGCTTTTGTTGTCAGAGTCTCGACACAGATCTGAGTCCAAACCCAGATCCAAAGAGCAAACCACCACTAGCCAATTTGTGCACAGGGTCAAATCTCTCTCTACTTGCTGGGCTCGTGGGAAGTTCTAGATTTTGGATCTTGAGCATGATTAGGGGAGAGTAAAGTCATGCTGCAATGCAGAGTCCAAGCAGACAGGTCATATTTAGACTTCAGATCTACCAGCTTTCTCCCTGCTCTTGTAGTTATTCCATGGCCTTGTCGACAAAGACATGCTTTTAAGCAACCGAGTTCAAGCTCCAGGTTCAACTACCAGAGATTTACATCCAAATCCTCTGTCTTATCATGCATTTAGCCCATTCAAATGGCAGGTAATACTCTAGTGCTAGCAGTCCACTACTTCTTCCCCTTCTGTCAGCAGTAAATTGCTAATATGCTTTCCTGATAGTCTATTTTTAATAAGATGAAATAAAATACATATAAATTTACACAAAAGTTTTAAAACAAGTCCTTCAAAAAGGAAAAAAAGAGATCAGAGTCGGTAACATTGTGACAGAATGTGGATTTAGTTAATTGGATCTAGCTATTTGCACCATCTTTTGCTAACTGCCTGTGCCAGTCCCAGGCTAGGAAAGCAATTTAAGTCATTGCCTGTGAAAAAATGAAATGACAGCAGCTACTCAAGTGAACTTTCACATTAACAAAGCATGATCTGGTCTTGATCAAAGACTTTACTTTCCTGGAGGACCAGAGTTCAAGCACTAGTCTCAAATTTTAAGAGAAGAAAAGACATATGTGTCATTGCAAGGAAAGCTCTTTGGAGTTTGTACAAAAGCTAAACTTCCATGTCAGCACTGCCACTGACCCTATATTGAAGCTTGACTTGATCATCTCTTTCTTTAATTCTCACTGTCATATGCTGCCTCTTGCTAATCTGAATTGGCTTCACCCATTATGGCAATGAGAAGTGATGTTATCGTCAGTCATTGCAGCTAGGCACTTTTGGATCACGTCATACATCTCATACATTGTTCCAGCAGAACTGAGATCTGAGGAGCAGGGTTGAGATCCAAGAGAGAGACCAGCTCCAAGTGGCAAACAGCCATAAAATTGTTCTTGCAGATCCGGTGTAACTAGATCAACCAACAATCCTCTGGAATGCTAATGCCTTGGTTGATCTGGTCACATCAGAGAAACCATCTCTTGCAACCTGGATGCCAGGAGTTAAATCATACAGTTTGCCATGAGCAGCCAATATCAAAGAGCACTGATGGCTAAGTATGACTGTTGCTGTGCTGAATAATCACTGGATGTTGTAAACACTCCCCACAATACACCCGCTATGATCTTGTGCACTTGTCATGATGAATCTGATTGTCGTATCAATGCAACAGGGTGACATATAAGTACAAAGGATTGCACCTGTGGGCCCCAGGTATTTCATAAATGCTAAATCTCGACATCATCATGGCTAGGTAGAAAACCATACCAAGCATTTTTAGAAGATAAACTCTGTTACAGAGAGATTCGTTGCACTGAAGATAAAAGTGTCAAGTTGGAGTTAAGGAAAGTCATCAAATGAAAGGATGGTCGGCGGGAGCTAAAGTCCACCCTTTTCTATTTTCACGGCCTCAGACCTTCAGTCTAGTCCCAGCAGAAGTCAAACACACATCCTTCACAAAGCCTGGCAGCACTGCTGCCAAATACACTCCACACCCTGTCATCCTCAGCCAGTTGCCCAGCATGTCACATCCACTGGGGTGGTTTGAAGTTACCAGGGCAGGGAACTCCTGTTCTATGCTGGGTCTTGCTCCGAAAGCCATGAGATGCAGCTTTCTTGTTCAGACCTTGTCCCTGCTGCTGATAGAGCTATTCCCTGGGTGATAATTACCCAGTTATGACCTCTACAGAGGAGGAAGCTGAGGCAGCCGCTTCCCAAACACATTTACTCCCTAATGTAAGTTACTGCTTTCATAGACACATTCATAAAATATGACTGCAGGTATTAGATTGCTGTAAGTTATTTAGAAGGTATAGCTTGTGAATCAAATTAGAGAGATGTACTGAACCTCTACAGGAACCAGTAGACAGAAAATAAGTTGACATTAAAAACGAAGGATGCTCCATGCTCAGGGCCTGTGTAAGTTCTTGGCTGCACCCCAGATACGTGGGGTCACCTGAGGTGAGTCATTTGTGGCTCCATTTCTCCACCTCTAAAAGAGGGATAATACTTCTGTTCTCACCTCAGTTTGTCTTCTCTGCTTAGATTTCAAGCTCCTCAGGGCTGTGTCTTACTACATGTATGCACAATTCCTAGCTTAATAGAGTCATGATCCAAACTGAAGCCTCCAGGCATTCCTGTATATTATATCATTACTAATTTCACAAGGGCTTGCAATCAAATCCCTTTATCGGGCAAAATATCCTAGAAAAGAATAAAGACAGCTATTAAAAATTGAAGAACATTTTTGCTGAAGTGGAAGTAATGGTACTTTGTCCCAAAATGTATAAAATGTATTGCAATTAAATTCTCTATTGGCAAATTGCTCTACAATTAAAAAACACAGATGCTTGAGTGAGTCAATTAGAATAATAGTAGAGTGTTAATTATAGCTTGATGGATTCTGCATGCTGTCAGCAATTATCTTCCAAGTGTGCACTTTCTGAACCGAGTCCAAATCCACAGAAAGACACCAACAGAATTAGAAATATCTTCCGTGTTGGCATGCCTTTGCCATTTTAAAATTTATTTTCATAAATACTTTTGTAAGCTATTTAATTAGATTTAATGAGGTTCTAGGAAGAAACATCCTCCATACTGTACACACAGGCTCCTTTCTAGCTGAGATACTGACTCGGATACAAGGGAGAGCTCATGATCATGAGATCAATCTCATTTCCTACCAGCTGCCACTGACGAGCAAATCTCAATACACAGCACATCAGTGCAAACGCAAGGCAATTTGGCTTGATCGTGAGGACAGCTTCTTTTGGCTATCCTTAAAAAAAAAAAAAAAAAAAACTAAGGCTTTTTGATGTCTCTCTCTGTGGGAGACCCTGCACATTGGCCAATACAATGGGGTCCTGCTCCTGGTGTGCTTTTTCCTCCTCAAGGTGCTCAGAGAGTCCTGAGGGCTGCTGGCCTCTCCATCTCTCTGCACAGTGCATCCCAGCTGGACACACATGTGAGCAGCACCATGACAGTGGGGGTGCGCAGCGCAAAGTGTACAATCTGGCATTGAAGAGGTGAGAAGAAATCAGCTAGGTTTGAGGTCAGAAGTTTCCAGAATAATTAATAATCTTAGACGTTGAATTTGAAACCACTTTAAAGGAACCTTTTTATTTTTTTATGAGGCTTTACCCACTGGGAAAGAAAACCCTCTCCTTAGAAGTGCCTTACACTTTGGTTTCTCACACTGAAGAACTAAAGATAATTTTTTTTTAATTGGCTATATATCTTTTTCTAAGACTATAGAATTTTCTGCAATACATCTTCTCTTCCTAACTGAGGTTCCCTCCACAGGGACAGGAACTGCTTCCTCTTAGTTCACAAATAACTTTCAAATGCATTAAATGACTAAACTTAAACTATTCTTCTATCTTCTCTGCTTCTGAAGTAGGCTGAAATAGGATCCAAAGCCACACTACTGTGAACTTTTAATTTCTCAGTGTAGCAAAAGCCTGATCTTCAAAGTTTTACGTAGAAAAAGCTCCAGTCTATAAATAATGCCTATTGACTCTTCCTGGAAAGATTTAGGGCCTAGCCCAGACAATATATGCAGTGTCTGCACTGGAAGGTCTGTTTGCCATCAGGGACCCAACAGAAAGCCTTTGCACAGCAGCAAGACCCCAAAGACCCTGGCTGTCCCTGTGAAATACTTTGTGAGCAGAGATCCCGGAGACATGGCTGGTTATGCAGGGCACAGAAGCTGGTGAACATTGCCAGGGTTTAGCACACAGGGCTTGGCTACCTACAAGGTGTGACTCCGTCTGCAGAGATGGAGTGCCTGTCTAGAAGTCAAGAATTTCCCATTTTATCTCTGCAATCTGATCCCTTCAAGGATGTCCCAATGGCCAAATATTCGCTGTGCAGGCAGAGTGGCAAGAGTAAATAGGAAAGAAAAGAAAAACGCTACTCCAGTGATAGATAACACTTCTTCAGCAGATGGTTAAGCTTTTGGGAGGGACACTGAAATCATTAACTGTCCATGCTGGACCAAGGTCCTTCTCCGCAAGGACATCAGTAAACCCAGTTTCTAGTTTTCATCCATGTCATCTTCCAAAGCCAAATCTCTTTCTCCCTCTGGATTTCCATTTCTCTACTTTCCCTTTTTCCCATTCTCTCTGGTATGATTTTTGCATGCACATCTTTTCACCAATGCACATGCTGTACACGCTAATCTCAGAAGACAAAGCAGCCAAGAGGAACAATACAGTGGTTCAGTGGGGCGGGCGTACAGTGCACCACCCGTGTGGCCAAAGCTTTGTTGTTCTAGGGGTCAGAGGATAACTTTCATTGCTGTTTATAGCAGGTGACTGGCTATATAACTTTGTGGTACATATGCACTGTTTGTTGCGTATCACACAACTGCACACATGTTCATTAGGCAATCCTAATAGCAATGAAACAAGGTATATAAATGTAATCCTAAGTGATCATAAACTTATAGAACCATAGAATCAGTAAGGTTGGAAGGGACCTCTGGAGATCAGCTAGTCCAACCTCCCTGCTCAGCAGGGTCACTTAGAGCATGATAGACAGGGTTGCATCCAGGTGGGCTTTGAATATCTCCAGAGAAGGAGACTCCACAGCTTCTCTGGGCAACCTGGTCCAGTGCTCTGTCACTCTCACAGGGAAGAAATTCCCCCTCACGTTCAGGTGGAACTTCCTGTGCTTCAACTTCTGTCCATTGCCTCTTGTCCTGTCACACGGGGCAACTGAAAAGAGTTTGTCCCTGTCCCCTCGACACCCTTCCTTCAGGTACTTGTACACATTGATCAGATCCCCCCTCAGTCTTCTCTTCCCCAGGCTGAAGAGGCCCAGCTCTCGCAGCCGTTCCTCGTAGGGCAGGTGCTCCAGCCCTCTGATCATCCTCGTAGCCCTACACTGGACTCTCTCCAGTAGCTCCATGTCTCTCTTGTCCTGGGGAGCCCAGAACTGGACGTAGTACTCGAGATGAGGCCTCCCCAGGGCTGAGTAGAGGGGCAGGATCACCTCCCTTGACCTGCTGGCAACACTCCTCCTAATGCAGCCCAGGACACCATTGGCCTTCTTGGCCACAAGGGCACATTGCTGGCCTATGGTCAACCTGTCATCCACCAGCACTCCCAGGTCCTTCTCTGCAGAGCTGCTCTGCAGAAGGTCAGCCCCCAGCTTGTACTGGTGACTAGGGTTATTTTCCCTAGGTGCAGGACTCTGCACTTGCCCTAGTTGAACCTCATGAGGTTCCTCTCCGCCTAGCTCATTTATGTGAACTGGATACACATCAAGGGTTGCCCATTAGTGATGTCTCTGATAGAATTAGAATGAAAAACATCACATTTAGTCTGAGATGCCTTTGTATAATGCCTATCTATAACCTCATATCCACCTCTTACTTTAATTACCAAGGTAGTCCCAGCAAACAAGATCTCTGTGCGCTATGTCAGATGAAATCCAACTGCACTACTGATGAATCTGGAAGAAACAAAGAAGAAATCTGTAAGAAAAGATGGAAAACAGGTAGCAGAAGTCCTCATTCAGAATTATAGTTTCCAAAAATAAGATGAGTTGCTTCTCGCACCTTCCTCTCACACAGAAAAAAAGGGGCTTACAAGATCTTTGCCCAGTTTTTGGCTGATTGGGACTACGGGCAGGAGCACTGAAGCCTGATGTTAAAAAGTCCCAACTCTGCCACTCTGAGAGGCTGGCCGGCAATCTCGGTTCCCTTTCAGTTCCCCTGTCAGTTGCTGATAACATCTGCTATCTTGCATTCCTTATCTATAATTCATTTGGAGAATTAATTAAGCAGCAATAATAATAATAAAAAGGGGAATTAATTAAGTAGGAAGCAAACTATCTCAGCTGCAAAAAAAAGTTACACAGCACTGGAGAGGGCAGAAGCGCTCGATCTGCCCGGCCCTGCCCCGGAGGGCTCTGCTGCGCGCCCTGGGCCGGGAAGGCCGCGCCGTCAGCTGCGGCACGTTTCCGTACGCCGGAGCGGAGAGCGGACAGGACTTCGCGCTCCTCACTAGCCTCGAGGGCGCTGCCAAAACTCCGAGGCCTGTTTCCACGTGCCCGGGAAAGAGGCGCTTCCCGCTCCGGCTTTCGCACCGGCCGACTTGCCCTCGCGCCGCGGCGGTTTCTCCGGACGCCTCCACGTCGGAGCGGCCAACGCACCTTGACAGAATCCCCCCCGCGCCTGCCGCGTTGTTTTAAGAGAGACGCCGCTCCCGGGAGACGCCGACCCCAAACCGAACGCAGCTGCGTCCCCGCAGCTGCGTCGCCTCCGTGCTGGAGGACGCGAGTCCCGTCGCACGGGGAAGGCCAGGCCAAGGGATCTGCTTTCGGTCCCTGAACGCCCACAGCTCTTTCCCCCCCGGGCTGCGAAGCGGGGGGCCGAGGCGCACGGCCGGCCGCACTGAGGAGGCCGGCAGCACCCTGGCCCGAGCCGGGCGCCTCGGGGGCTTTTGAACCATCTGAGACAGGTGGCGCGGTGCGGTGCGGTGCGGTGCGGTGCGGTGCGGTGCGGTGCGGGCCCGGAGCTGGCCGCGCGCCCCGCAGCGTCCCCTTTAAGAGGGGCGGCGCGGCGCGGGGAGGCGGCGGGGGGGTGGGGGGCCTCCCGCGTTCACACCTGGAGTGCGAAAGGGGGCGGGTCCTCGCGCCGCTGATTGACGGGCGGCCGCCTCCAATGAGGCGCCGCGGAGCCGCGGAGGGGGGCGGTGCGGCCAATGGCGGCCGGCGCGGGCAGGCCGCCGAGCGGCCGGCAGCCAATGGGCGGCGGCGGCGGCGCGGCGCAGGGGGTGGGGGGGGAGGCGGCGCGGGCGCACAGTGCGATGTAGCCAACGTGGGTTTTGAGGCGAGCGGCGCTCGGGGGCCGGAGCGGCGGCGGCGAGCGGGAGCGCGGCGGGGCCGGCCCGGCGGCGGCGGGGCAGCGGCGCGGCGCGGCGCGGCGAGGCCAGGAGGTCGCAGCGGCTCTCAGCGCCGCGGAAGCGGGCGGCGGCGGCGGAGCGGGAGCGGCGCTGCCTGCGCGGGCCGGAGCCGCCGCGGAGGAACTTTCCCGGCGGCGGAGGCGCGGCTGCAGCCCGCCGCCCCGCCGCGGCTCGATGCCGGGGGCCGAGGCGATGCGGCGGGCGGCGTAGCGGCGCTGCGCGCTCGCGGGGCTAGCGCGGACTGTTGCGCCTGCCCCCCCCCCCGCTCCGCTTCTCCTCCACCCCCGCCCCCCCCCCCTCCACGGGGCCCCGCCGCGGACCCCGCGCCGGTGCCGGATACAAAATGGCGGTGGCGTTACGGGGCGGCGGTGGGTGCGCGCCCGCGGCGGCGGCGCTGCTCGCGCTGCTCGCGCTGCTGGGCTCCGCGGCCGCCTCGGCCGGCTGCCCCGCCGGCTGCGCCTGCGGCGGCGAGCTGCTGGGCTGCGGCGGGCTGGCGCTGCCCCAGGTGCCCCGGGACCTGCCCCGCTGGCCGCGGCACGTGTGAGTAGCGGGCGGAGCGGGAGCGGGTCCGGGGCCTGGGGGAGCGGGCGGCGGGCGGGACGGCGCTGTGCGCGGGGGGCCGGCTCCCTGCTCGGGGCCGGGGCCGTGCGTGTCTTATCCCGGGTAGCGCAACGCGCCCCACTTCTTATTTTTTCTTTTTTAAGAAACTCAGTCTCTCCAATCTATCTCTCTTTTTTTTTTTTTTTTTTTTTTTGCTGTTTTCCCCCCTTTTTTCCTGAAACGACACTATTTTCTGCCTCCTTGGAGTTGTTGAGCGTTGAAATCCCGGGTGTTCCTCTCCTCCGCATCAAAAGTTGAGCAGGGGATGGAGATGAGGCGGAGGTTGGCGTGCGGTTACGCTTTGGGCACTGCTGGTGGGAGCAAGGGGTTAGTTTCTCTCAGCCGCCCCCTCTTTCCTTCCCTCCGCCCGCTTTTAAAGGTTGTTTTCTTTATATTCCTTCATACGGACACCTCGGGTGGGAGGGAGGAGAGGGACGAGAGCGGGTTTTGTTGTTAACGCTGTGATCTGCTGCAGATGAAAGGGCCAGCTTTGGATGGCTGAACTTCGGCTCCTAAATCCTTATTTGGACATCTCAATAAATGGCCTGATTTCTCAAAACTGGTGAGCGCCCCGAGCTCTGCCTGGCCGCTCCGAAACCAGGCCCTTCGCGAGGTGCCCAAATATGGACCTGAGCGCTCCAGGACCGGTGCTCGGTTTTGGTGTTTTGAGCCCATCTTAAGGTGTGAAAGCCGGCAGTGTTGGTAGAAATAAGAGTTGTGGACTACTAAACTCTGTCTCATGGTCATGGTGCTTTTGAGGCTTTTTATCCCAAAAGGTGTGAGAGCACTGTGGCTCGTGTAGCTACTTGTTATTCCCTCTGTTCTCGTCTATTTTTTTGAAGATACTAATCTGCCAAATATCATGGTTTTGCAGATGGCAGCTGAACTTATGTATGGTACCTAATGGTTAGTCAAGCGGTGTGGCTTTTTTCTGAAATGATATTTTAAAGTATAGAAACGAAAACAGTCTGCAAGTGAAGGACGATGTAATATTCATTTCCCGTAAAGTGCAGTGGATCTACTCCCGTTGTGTAACTGCAAAGTGTTGTGCTGTGACCTAACCTGATAAGATCTGAAGTATAAAATAAGACAAGTGAAGCACAGAGGATTCAATGGGGGGAAAAAGTGTGCCTGGCTTTGACAGCTCAATTCATTTGACAGTCTCAATACATAAGAACTGGAAGTGTGTGTGTGTATGTATGTCCATACACTCATATGAGTAAGTGTCCTTAACTATTAGCTAACCTTTGCAAATGAAGACCCATGGAGGGAGTGGAAAAAGTGTCTCAGCTTTTCTGTTGCTGGGCCTCCTAGCTGTTTGAACAGATTTATAGATTATTGAATGTATAAAATTTCTAGCTGTAATAGATATTCTGTACCTCTGCCAGGAGAGAAAATGGTCACTGAAAAATTGTTGGAGATCATCCAACTTCTTATTACATAGAATTTTTAGGGGTTTGTCAGGTTCTCTTGGTGTTACTCACTTTGGTTGCAGAAATGCCTTGTTTTATGTGAAATTATCAGGTGTGCTGAGTTACTGAGAGTAGCACTTGGCCCTTCATAGTCCAATGTCTGACTCATCATGTTCACCTGTTGCTCTGCTCTCTTGCACAGTAGAGATCCTTCATTCAGCCTTAGAAAATAGTCATATAAAGTTTTTAATCTTCTCAGCATAATTCCAGAATCCCAATGTTCCTTTTAAAACAAGATAGTGGATCTTTGTTCATGTAGAGAAAGGTATTAATAGCTCAGTTTGAACCAAATTTATTGTTGTGTTTTCAGGAGTGCTAATACCCGGGAGTGTCTTATTCATATGGAACAGATTTTTGAATGTCTTCAGTTGAGTTTAAATTTTATTAGTGAAGTAGTCGCACATAAATCTACTACTAGGGACCTGTACGCTATTGATCTTTTAACCACTTAGTCAAAATATGATTTGTCACTTTGTAAATTCTAAACTAACCAAAGAATTAGCTGAAGTGGAAATCTGTGATGGCTTTTGTATCTGGCAATAGAGAACTCATTTCTTCCTTTTTCCTCGTTAATATAGAAAGCAGACATTTAAGCTATTTTAAATACTTTGTTTTTTTTTTAAAGTAGTATTGTTTCTAATTCACTAAAGGTCATTTATGTAGGTTTAGAGAAAGAAAGCCAAAGCACCCATTTTTTTTTAATGATTCACAGGCTCATAAACACTAATTTCTGATGTAGTGGGTTGTTAACTCATGTTGAGTAGTTGTCTATTGTCCTTTATAAAAGCATCATATGCTGAAGAAACGTTATTTTATCTCCGTGCAAGTGTGTCGGTCACTTTTATTTTGCACTTGCCTTTTTAAAGAAGCCAAAGGCAAAAGCTAAGGTGTGCAGGAGCCCCAGACCGATGTGGGGACGCAGCCCTAGTGTGTGGGTGCTGCGGAGCCCCTCACGGGGTCCCTTGGGAAGCAGCAGGGTGGAGACGGGGCGGTTGGACACACGACACACGGGTATCCCGGGTCTCCTGCTGAAGGTGTCTGCCTCCCCCCACTGCTGCGCCTGGGTGATAAGCTTGGGCATGTTAGGTGGCTAAGTGAGGTAAGATAAATCCTGTTCTCTGACTCTTGGTGGCTGTTCTTTAACTTCGTTAAAGTGCTTTTGAAAACCCTTCCCTAGCAGTTTATCTTTTTTAATTAGTGCCACAATGCTGAAGCAGTGCTTGGAGTTGATTTTCAGTGTGTTTCAGATAAAGCCTTTGTTTGAACTGTTACAAATGTGGCTCTGCACGCTGGGGAGAGTTCTGGGACTGACTTAATCAAGCTGTATATTTTGTCAACAAGACTATCAGTACTGAAGAAAAGCATTAGGATCTTTTGAAAGTTTTTTTTTTTTTTTTTTTTTTTTTTTTTTTTTTGGCAGCAGAGCTTGGAGGTCTTTTCCTTTAAGCTTTCAGAAGGAATAACTGATGCACATGGGGTAGCACACTGTAGTTGCTTGCAATTAATACAACATGGTACAGATAACTTAAGAAATGGACACCGAAATATCCTTCGTGAAGGGCTGCACACTTTCTGAGCACAGTTGGTTATATAAGCGTGTAGGACTTCCTGCCTGAGCAGTGTTGCGTGGGGCACGTTGCAGCTCTTTGGCGTGACCAGAGCAGTACGCTGAGCAGCCCCCAGCCTCTGGCAGGCTTTGCAGCTTACAGCTTGCAGCTACGCGAAGCTCCTCGTCTGTGGAGGATGCTGGCAAGATCAAACTCCACCGAGCAGTTGTTCTGCAGTCCTACTTTGCAGTGTCCCACTCTGAAGCTGCTTGAGATACTTAAGAGCTTTTGATACCTGCCTAAATCTGAAGTCAGATTTGCACCAGAATGTCTGTGGCATAAACTTCAGGACTGAGCGTGCAGTGTGCTGTAATTTAAAAACCCAGGTGCAAGGCTGTTTCCTTCTTCCCATGCTATCTTCTTTTTGAAGAAAGATGGAGAAGAGATTTCTTTTCAGACATCACATTACAAGATCACTTTTTTCTCTCTCTCCTTTTTTAGCGATGGAGCAATTATATTTTGGGTGCAGATTTTAATGGTATGAAAGCTTTAAGTATGTAGTAGTGCAGTGAAGCTGGATAGCTAATTCGTTGCTGGCATCTGGAGGAATAAAAATGTGCCTTTTAAAACAGATATATCCTGATTGTGTCCCAAATGACTAGGTGAAGTTTTCAGAATGTCAGGTGTCTGTCCTCAAAGGATTTACTGTTTTCTCTGTGTTAGTTACTGTATTACAGGTGGCATTTCTCAGACATCCACACTTATGCTCCTGGCGAAGGCTAGGGTAACTCATGAATTTTTAGCACAGCTACTCCTGATCTAGCCTGCATTGCACAAGGGAAGAATGTGGCCAGGTTTCATAGGCTGGAGCATAATAGTCCAGAAGAACTAATTAGTCATTGAAGCTGTATTGCTGTTGAAACATTTTAATGTTTCCAGAGTTTGCTAATTATTTAAAAATAAGCTTAAATAGCATGTCTTATTTAAGAACTAGTATTAAAAAGGAAAATTGTGGAATGTTATGGTTGCAAAGAATAAGGAAGAAATGGCTGCAGTCCTTAATGGAGAAAAGGGGGGAGCTGTATAGGGTGTGCATGGAGCCTTCTTTGGGTCAATGTGTGTGTGGTGTGTCTAGGAACAGGGCAGAGTTCTTGAAAGTGCCTGACAGATTTAAGAATTACTTTCAGTTCCCCCAGGAAGACAGAGTGGGTTGAATATATGGGTAAGTTACCCTGAGGCACCAGCTGGGAGGATGTTTCTTGTTTTCGCGGTGAATACCTGGTGCTGCTTCTCTCTGAAGTGAGCTCACAAAGTATCTGGGTGCTTTTGAAAGTCCTGTGGGTGCCTGTTTACAGTTCTAGGCCATGAAAGTGAATTGGAACTAGGAGTCTGGCATAAATTCCTGCCTTCTTCCCTCTTCTGTGCTTGGATATGCATGCATGAAGAGACTTTGAAGGCAGTGAGACTGAACATCTTTCTGGGGCTTTAGTGTACCAAATATCATTGCTCTGAACTGCTATCTAAGGTAATTTCCTTGGCTACTTGGTAAAGCAGAGTGGGACTCGGTAGAAACTTGCTTTGCCATTGCTTGTGTGCATTGTGCTCTTTGGAGGTGGACATCAGTTGCTCTTAGTCTCAGGAGTAATAAAACTCATGCTCCTCTGCAGATGCAAGGCAAGCTGGAATAGAAGGCGGGGGGAATATCCTGCTGGCGGCCCACGGAGAGGGGAGTGTTGCTGGCAATTCTTTCCCTGTATGTCCCACTTCCAACCCTGCTGAAATAATGGAACAAAGATTAAGTAATCATCACTGAGGCACCCGTTGTGCCTAGCCCTTGTGCAGCTGTGGAGCAATTCTGCCCCCATCGTGTGCCGTGCGTTGGCTATGCAGGAGGCTGCTGGGCTTGAAAGCGCTGCTTTCAGGGGAGATGTTTGAGGCTTGGTGCAGATGTAGGTGACCTGTTTTCCTCCCTATATTCCCAAGAAAGAGAACTGAAATCCAAGGATGTTCTCTCAAGCCAGAAGCCCCCTCCTGAGTGGCAATCTGGGGACAAGTTTTGCAGTCAAGCAGGACAGTGAGGGAACTGGTAATTATAAACATGCAGTACTTTTAGAAGAAAACACTGCAGTTAGGAAATCCTAACTAACTTTTACTGTGTTTTGGTACATAGGAGACTGGAAGTTGTCTGGAAGGACTGGTCGTGTTCAGCTCCCAATGGCTGGCTTGAGTTTAGCATTTCCTGAGGCATCATCCTCTGTGGTGGCCTCATTCAGGCCTCAACTGCCCTGTTTGATGCTGGAGAGGACTGCCACAGCAAAGCAGGGCTGTTTGCAGTGCCAGCTGGGAGGCAAGGTCTCCTGACATGGGTCTGGTGGGGTAACTGAGGAGACTGAGCAAAACTTGCAAAGCAGTGCCTCTTCAAGTCTGCTCATTATGCACAAATACACACTTGCAAGTAAATCTGTCCTTCTTGTGAACATGTGTCTGTGGATTCACTGGCCTCCCTCAGCATGCCGTGGTATTTACTGGCTACTACAGGAAAACAGCAGTTAACAGCAAGGCCTTTGCTATCACTGTTTGATCCTTCCCATCTTAGTCCCTAAACTGAGCTACAGACAGTGTAATTGCGATCACTCCTGTCCCAGGAGTAGATTTGTATGTGAGCTTGATAGTGAAGTCAGGACAAAATAAAATATCGGCACTAAGAAGCCTTCCTGTCCATTGGAGAAGTCTCTGTGATGAAGTGAAGGGTCCTAATACCCCTCAGCCTCTTCTACATATTTCTCTCTCCTTTTGAGAAACTTCATGGCATTTAATCACTTTGAGGGTTTTCCTCTCCACAGTGACTGCAATTTGAAACGCAAGGATCCCATACAAAAGGAGCAAGTGCTCAATGGGCTGTGTTAATATTCACTACCATTTACAATGGGTGCAGTTTGAAAAGGGGAGAATGGATGGTCTGGGAGCTGGGGGAGGAGGAACGGCAAAGGGAAAATTCCCAGGGCAGGGAAATAAGCATCTCAGTAGGCATCTGAAAAAAATGAACACACCATCAATTGTTCTCTAGGAGAAACAACTATTATTATGTATAGATAACGCTTGTGTGTGTGTGTGTGTGTGTGTGTTTTTGTTTGTTTTTTTGTTTTTTTTTTTGCTTGTGCAAACTGCTCTACAGTTCTGTAGATATAAGTCTTGAAGGTGGCTGAGCCTTTCAGGAGGTCCTGCTTAAAGTGTAAAGGATGAAGGAGCAAATCTTGGGGCTAGTTATTTTCCCTTCCCTTAGCTTTCTGGCATCAAGAGACTAAAGATGATAAAACCAGTATGTTTGAGTCCAGGCACTTCTTCAGCGAAGTGTTTCATGTTCTTAAGTGCTTTCTTGAGCGGGGATGAGATCTTGCTTCGCCTGCTTAAAGTTAAGCTTGTGCTGGAGTTCTATAGTTGTCAGTGAGATTTAAGCCTATGCAGGAGCACTTTGCTGAAGTGAGGCTGTAGTCAGTGTGAGCCTGAGTTGGCCAAACTTGCAGTACAAGGAAATCCCATAAAGCTTGGAAGGTTGTTCCTGAACTTGCAGCTTTAGCAGAGTATGCTGAAGATGTCTGAGGTGACTTAATATTTGGGTAGTCCCCCGGGTGCCAGCAGTAGAGAAACACCTTCCTGACTCTCTTGCATACACCTAGTTTTATTTATCAGAGGCCTGCTGTGCTGAAGGCAGATGAATACATTGTTTACCTGGACACCACAACCGCAGTGGAAGATTTTGAACATTGATCTTATGTTATCTTTCCTTTCATCCAGCTTGGACCTGTGGCCAGTTGGCTTGACCTCCCAATGGATCTCGGCCATCATGAGTATTTTAAATTTTCCTTGGCTATGTGCAGCTCCCACAGACTCTGCAGGGCAGCTGTGGATTGCTGAGTGCCGTGAGGTTGTGGCTGTGCCCCAAATGCCCGAGCAGTGCATTTATTTATTTATTAAGTAACCAGAATCTTTAAGCCCTTGAAGTGGGGCTGAAGCCCTGCATTGAAGCCTGGATGGCTGCAAAATAGGCTAAGGGTGTGTATTTTTTTCCCCCCCTCCCCTCCTCCTCTCCCTCCCCTCAGTAGCTAGCTCTGAATAGGACTTGTGTATTGTCCCTGACTTGCGTGTTAACCGCACCCAGAAACTCTCAATTAGGGGCTGCAGGGCTTTTAATTGATCTTGTTGGCTGCCCCAGGAGACACCTTAGATTGAGTTAGCTCAGCTCATCAGCTTTTAACATAATCATTTTGTGCTGCTAACCCAATCGCTCAGTGCAACTCCATCATTGTTTTGCAATGTGGAGTTAGATTGGATTGTATAGATAAATGGAGTAGAGATAATTGAGCTTAATGCTGCTGGGAAGGCACAGTCTGCAGAAAATCCAGGCTCCAGGTTCATCAGCTCCAGAGGAGCAGAACTCAGCAGATGCTTAGCACCTCATTCGGAGTGAGAGGAATGACTTAATATAGGGCATGGTTTTAAGTGAGTGCGCTGAAACTGCAGTGAGTAACATTGTGAGTTAACATAGCCCCTCGAGTCCCAAGTTGTGATTTCATCCCGTAAACTGGCCAAGGCAGCTGGGAGACATGGCTTTAGAAGTGGCATTGTTTTCTTTTCTTTCCACAAGTGCATGCTGTCCTTCTAATCACAGAAAGGTCACCAAAATGAAGCAACCAAACAGCTGGAGAAAACAAAATTGACTGTGATCTATGTAGGATGGCTTGTAAAACTCAAAAATGTGCTTGGGAGAGATGGAGGTCTGTACAGGCATATGGATGTGCCCCCAGCCTCTTTTGGAGCCTTACATAGGGATGGATAGCTTGGGGCGAGAGCCCTTTTCCCAACCCTAAACATCACACTGCTCCGTGGAGGCCTGCTGCAGCTCCTGGGCTCCTTGTCTCGCACATCAGCAACAAACCAGTCCTGGCCAGCCCTCCTTCCTCAAAAGCACGCCTGGCCTACAGTCCTGTGGTCAGGGTGCCATCAGTGCCTACCCACATGTGAAGCCATTGTGGGTTTTGGTGGATGCTGAATATATGGTCAGGCTGAGAACAGCTGCCAGAGTAGTACCCAGGAGAAGCCTGGGAGCTCAGGCTCCCTCTGACAGCAGTCCTGTGAGGTTACAGACTTTTGTAGTGTGGTGCATAAATAGAGGAACATTGTGAGGCTACAGAGAGAAACAAAGGGAAAATAAACCCTCTTTCTCATTTCCCAATATGTTCAGCTATTAAACAATGTCCCACTAAGTTGATATTTCTTTTTTCTCCTTGCAGTGCACAGGGGCCTGAGTCAAGGACCATGATGCCATTGTGCTAGCACAGAACACAAAATACGTATTATTATTGTAGCTGAGTCATCCATTAATAGTTAACCAAATCCTGTGCTATGATTTTGAGTCCTTCAACCCCAGCCTCTTCTAGCTTCAGAACAGGACCACAGCATATGTAATATGTTATGCTCCCTCATTATGTTTTCAGCGCCTTGTCTCTCAAGCCACAACTGTATAATTTTGGAGCAGTCTAGAAGCATGCCCTGCTATTTTTGGGGCACCTCTCAAGATCTGATGATGTGTCGCATCTAATTCCAGAAGTACGGTTCCATTCTGTGTGGTTAGATTTTTGGTTTAAGAAAGAATTGAAGGACAAGTTTCTTAAAGTGTAGCTATCTGCCTGTTTATTAATGTTAACTGTGTTAGACACTGGAGGAGTTGGTTATTTTTCTAGTGTCCTGGCATCTTGCAATGTCATGTTTGTTGCAATGTCTATCTTGTTGCAATAGCTTTATATGGATTTCAGCAGAAAGAGTATCAGAGAGGTCCCTTTGCATGTTGAATAGCTTTTACATGGCACTACAGATTTTATAAAGCATATACTTCAGTGTCATGCACAAGCTGTGTTTAAAAAACGCACTAGCTGGCTAAAACTGATGTTCTGGAGCTAAAGTTTTGTGTGTGTATTTCTGTGTCATGTTCTTTTGGGGTGTATAGTCTTACTATCACTGCTTACAATGAGACAGTTACTTGCAGATTTTCATTGGTGTTTTTGGGGGGCCATTTGGGGGCAATCAAATCAAGTTTGGAAGTCGACAGAGGAGTAGTCTTAAATACATTTTTTTTTCTTGCATGTTTCCTCCTCAATGAAGGTGTCTATTTTTAGATGAATCCTTTCAGATTAGGAAACATGGACTTTGAGTTCAGTGGAAATTTGGCTGTAAAATGTTGAAAAAAGTCACTTCTCAGTACCACCACCTCCTCCAGCTGGCAAGTTTTTGCTTGCTATGGAAAGCCCTCTCAGGTACATGAAGGAAAATGAGAGAGAGTTAAAATGCAAAGTCAGGGCCATGCTGCTGGGTCATGGGGATGTGGGTGTAGCATATCCCCAGTTACCTGAAGCCAGTGCTTTTATGGTGTGTGCTAGCCAGGATGGGAACCTGCTGTTTTTCCACATTGTGTGTACTCATCCACCCTAGAGAATTCACCATCAGCACTACTAATAAACCTCTTTCAAAATACTACCCCTGCAAGTTTGAAACACGTTTTGCCTGGCCAGCATAGACTGGGCTGTTTTATAACCACACTTAAAGTCTGTTTTAGCATGCTGTATGCCAACATAAACAAAGATTTTTTTTTTTTTAATCATCTATCATCTAGAAAATATTTCTGAAAAGCTATAGCTGGCCAGTCAGGTGGTGGTTGCAGCAGATTCAAGAGAGCTCAGCTAATTTGGTTTGATCTCCAGCATAGACAGGTTTCTAATGCAAAACTGTGCACATCCTTGCATAGTGCAGCTGGGGGACTGCTCCATTAAACCATGTGTGCCCACAACTTGGAAAAATATCCAGGTTTAGTCTGCAGGCTTTTTGAGTGCTCTTGCCTGTTCTCATTCATTGGCATGGCCATGCCCACTCGGCAATGCTTGCTGCGAGAAGCGATAGAGAATATCCCTACAGAAGGGTGGCCTGCGGGCAAGTGTGTTCCCCTGTGCTGTTGGGAACCCCCACGGGTCAGAGAGTCTCTGGTCTGCAAATTCTGTCGCAGGTAATAAAATTGATATCGTAGGAAACTGCCTGGCTGGAGGCCCTGTGAAAAATCACCCCCTAAATGTGTTCCAGTTGTCCAAACATTGCTGCTTCTCCTTCCTCCTCTTGGTGCGTGCCTGTGCGAGTGGAGGGAAAATGGGGGAAAGTTGGCTTTTGCTGGTGCGAGCTCTCCCTCCACTGGAGCCTCAGGAGCAGGGAATCTGTGAACTGGTATTTGCTTTGTTTTCCATAAATGTGTTTAAACTGAGTTTGTCTGGCAGTGGTCCACCCCAGGTTCAAAAGCTGCGAAAGCATGAGTAACCTTCTCTTAGCCTAGGAAAGAGGTCCATGCGATCCAGATGGTGTGGGCCATTCCTGTGGTCACCCTGGTCCCAGAGTAGGTAACTTGAATTAGGTGGTTCTAGTTTTTTTCTTTTTCTTTTTTTTTTTCCTTGCCTTGCAGCATGGAGAAGTGGATCTGCAGATCCCCCCACTGGGGAGGATAAGGCATCATGGAGGCAGGCAGTGAGTTCACTGCCCTTGGTGAAGGGAGAGATCATCTCATGAAGATGATCTGGGTGGTACCTGCAAAATCCCCACCCTCTTCTCCCTTGCCACCTGCATAATCTTTCCCGCACCTGGGCAGAGCTGGCACATTGGCAGGCGCAGGCCAGTGTGGCAATGCCAAATGCTGCTGGCACATGGGAGCTGGCCTGCGCTTGCCCTTTTGCTGCCTGTGGCCTGGCCGTACCAGTCCGCCAGGACACTGTCCAGCGGGCCCCCTTTATCCGCGTAAGGCGCAATAAACCTCTATCTCCTTCTGAAGCAGGGGTAGAATCGGATCAGCACTTGTATTTCATTTGTTTTGGCAAAATGAGACTTGTCCTGTTTTAGAAGATTTAAATAAACCATATGATGTTTCATTTTGAAGCATATGTCATAATACTTTCTTTTTGCTAAGCGTATTTCTGTGCTGTTTCTGTCTGTTCAGTCTGTAAACAACTGTCCCTCCTTCTCTTTCCCCAGCCCTTTTTTTTTAAATCAAACGAGTGAATGTAAGTCTTCCAAGTAGCAATTTTTTAGCTTTTAATCTCCTTCGGATTATTCATGAAGTTTGACACGCGTACACTGCTTTGAAGCAGGAAATAATGTAGACTTCTCTGATTTGCAAGCATTTGTGGGCATTGCACTGTTTCTATCGTTTCTTACTCTTGCAAGCCTCTTTTCCTGTGTGTCTTCCTTCCCACTTTCCAGTCGTTGTTATGGAGAAGATCAGTTCAGTATCATCCAGAAGCCATTGAGATCAGTGTACTTAAAGGGTTTGGATGACTCTGCATTCACAAGAGCAGATGAATGACCTCTTTTCTTTGTTATGATAGGTTAGAAAATAGTTTGCCAAGATAAAACTGCACCCAGGCAGACTAGAACTCTGCAATGTGAGCAGGAGATGAAACCTTCTGGTTGGGGAGGAGGTGTGCAAAGTTGAGACTTCACCCCTGGTTTCTTAGCACTTTAATCTTGAGTATTTTAACTTTGTAGCCTAAATAAGAAGCTGATGGTCTGTCTTTTCAGTCTGAAGTCATATGTATGGGACTTCTTTCAGCTCCTGGTGTTTTAGCAAATGTGTCTGTTTATCTCTGGGGCTTAGTCCAGCTCCCCAGAAAAATTGCTTGGCTTTTGATTTCTTGGTGAGCTCTTGATTTCATTCTTACCTAACTTACTGACCAAGATACGTGCTGATCTTTGAATTAATCTCCTTTGACAAAAAATCATACAGATCTGAGACTGTTTGGCTTGTACTGTGGACTTAAAGTAGGGTCTGGCTTTGCCTCTTCATGGTTTAATAACCTCTTTGAGGGAAGTGTTGCTTTTTACCTGGGTTTCCTGAGAAAGCATTCTGTATGAATGTGGGTGTGTGTGCATGTCTGTTCTTTCTCCCATAGCTCGTGGAGCTGCAGGCCAATTTCAACTAAATTTGATTAGAGGGCTCAAAAATTTCAAGTTCTCCCTCATTTTTAGGCAACAAGCTGGGAGGAGCAACTGTGTCAGTACTCCCACCAAGGAAAAGGAAGTAGTGTGAGATTAACTTGTATTAGACATCAAAGAATTGCCATGGGGGAGAGCAGTGCTGTTAAACCCTGCCTGTAGGAGAGGCTTTGGTCAGGGCTCAGAGCGTGGCAGATAGCGGAAATCGTACTGCAAAATGTGGCTCCACAGAGTGCCCCTGTCCGTGTTTGCCCCTATTTAACAGGAAGGTGGAGGGCCTCAGTGCCCCCACCCCATGGTGCCAGGGCAAATTAATAGCAGTAGGAGCAGAGGGGCTGAGATACCTCCTTGCAGCTCCCAGGAGCAGGGGGATGCCACAGAGGTGGGACCAGTGCTGTCACTTCTCCATGTTTAAAATGGTGCCACGGGGGTTTCCTGTTGGGTTGGGGGACTGGAAGAGGGAAGGGTTTTGGTGTGAAGCAGCAAGCCCTTGTGACTGTCACAGCCACAGCTGGGAATGGTTTTCAGAGACTCTCTGCTCTCCTCTTGGAGGAGATTTTCCAGGAAGAAGAGGTCTTCGTGCCTCGGAGCCTGATGGTGGTTGAGCAATCAGCTGCAGATGGAAAGCCACAGCCCTGGGTGTCTTTCCCAGCTCTGCCTGCATCCATGCTCCTTCCTGCACTCCTCGGCAGCACCACTTTGGTGTGGGGATGGATGTCCAGAGGCCTCCAGGGCTGCTCATGGACATGTGAGCTTTAAAGTCACTGTCTAGAGGGCAGGGCCACACAACTATGCGGTACCCTCGGGAAATGCCAAATAGCAGCCAAGGCAGTGTTTCTCTCCCCCAGTTTCTAGCACTTGTGTCTCAAGTACTAGCACTTTGTGGTCTGCTTAACAAGAGACTGACAGGCTGAGCTTTCAGCCGACAGGGACGCCTGCCGACCGCACCACAGTTCCGGCATCCGTGTATTTTGTGTGTGTCCGCAAGGCTTGCTCCAGCTCCCAGGATTTTACTATTTGGACTATGTAATATTTTTATTTTCTTTCTTTTCCCAAATTCTCCCCTGTACAGGCATCTGCCTACTCCTTCTCTTTGCAGGTGATAGTCCCCTTGTGCAGCCCCCATGCTGATAATTAACTGCTGGTGTGCAGCAGGCTCCCGGCCTGGCTCCAGTTACTGCTGTTTACTTTGTTTGGTTCACCCTCCAGCTGTGAATACTTGAGCCAGCTCGAAGGCGAGGTTTTGAAGCACCCTGTGTGCAAGCTGTAATGCCAGCATGAGGCTTGCTCAGGAACAGACTGTGCGTGATTAAGCCATTTAGACTTGTAATAAATTTTTTAAAAAGTCAAAACAAGGAAAATCCACCTTTTGGGAGAAGGAGGAGAGAGGAGATGTAGCTGAACATTTTGGGGGCTATGTGCTAATTAAACCACAGGGCTGTAGATCTGTTTGTGAGAGGTATGGCTAAAATAAGAGGAATTCCACAGAGACTGTGGGCCTGCACATTCGGAAACAAAATGTGGAAGTTTCCCTGTCCAACAATTTGCAGTTACTTCCTCTATGGTTTCCTGAATAGTTCTGGCCACTGGTTACAAGACAGTCTGCCTTGCAATTGCAGGATGTATCACTTCTAAAATCTCTATTTTGACCATCGTCTTCCCAGCCTACTTCCTTTTTGTATTGTGCTGTTTGGAGTCAGCAAAAGAAAATTGTGTGTCCTTGAGAAGCTCGTTTCCTGATGCTGCTCTGTGATAGACAATAAAACAGCAGTCCTGGGTGGTTGGGGCTGAGCTGGGAGTAGATTGAAAATGTGCCTTGCAATGTTCTGTGGAGGTTACGGTGTGTTGCAGCTGAAATTCCTTTTGCCACTTTTCCTGTATAGGGTTCTCTTTCATTTTTCAAATGCAGAATTTCTTCTCCTCTGCTTGTTTGAATGGCTTCAGAGCTACCAGACCATGCCTGCTGCAGAGGAGAAAAGCTATTACTTTTCCTTGCCATTCACGTGGCTTAGAGATTTACAAGATTCCTTTCTAGATCTGGTCCACTGAGATCAAAGACCAAGGACAAGGCAGAAGGGAGGGTGAGGGACCATTGCCTCTGCTGGGCTGCTTCGCTCCCTTCTTTGCAGTTCACCTTCCCCAGTTGTCTGCGTTTCCTGTTCTCAGTGGCTGCCTGAAATTTAGGACATTCAGGTTGAGCTGAATGAACCGTATCACCTCTGAGTGTGTTGGGGGGTGGGGGGTGTTAAGGACCCTTTGATGCCTATTTTGATGTGGTATATGGCTTTTTGAGCCATGCCTCTGTCCTGTCCCAGTGTGTGCTTCCTGCCCCATGCCTGCATTTGGCCCAGCACCCTGATGCTGATGTCCAGGAGTATGGCAAACAAAGAAAAATAATGTGTCCAGCACTCATCTCAGAACATCTGTTGTTGTTCACCAAGGAGCAGTATAGAAATAAATTACAGGATAATAAAGCAGAAGCAGGAGTTGAGCCTTGTTTCTGCTGCCATCAGCAGACTATAGATTTGGGCACAATTCCTCAACCTGAACGTGGTTCTGTAATAAAACAGAAGTAAAGATTAATCTTGCCTGGTGTGTAAGCCTATAAATATTAGCCATTAAATAGAGGTCTAGTTTCTTTTGCTTTGATGGAATGCAATGGATATTTCTAGCAGACAGCTCAACCTATCCCATGATAGGCAACTAAGTTGCCTACATGAAGCCACACTCTCTCTGCTAAATCTCAAGGGAGGGTTATTGTGCCTTGATTTAGCTCCCTGATGGGGACTCCGGGGTGTGTGATGTGGGCAGCATCTTGGTGTTACTCTGGCTTTGCTCATACTGTCAAACCAGACTTTGAGCATCAGTAAATTACAAAATTTGCTGGGTGAAGCAATTGGTATGACTTGGTGGGCAAAACATGCCATCTGAGAAACCCTGCTTTTTGCGTAATTACTTACCAGCGCAGATCTTTGGTTACAGATTATGCCCTGGGATTGTTGTCCTAGGAGCTGTGCAAGCAGAATGCAAAGTGCCTGCTTGCTCCTCAGTGCTTATAAACTGAGAAGTGGTGGGAGGTGGGTGGATCCTCTCTGAGGGAAGAGACTCTCTGATGAGAGCTTTTTCAAAATATGATTCTCTCTGCATTTTGAAGGCCAAGAAAGCCTCAACTGAAAGTCTATTTTATTTATGCACTTCTAACTCCACCCTGCTTTGAGGGGAGCATATGGAGGCCACCAGTCTTGTTAGGCACATAAGCCTTCCTGGTATGGCCACGTTCCCCTCTAGAAGATTATGTTCTGGGTGATATTTGAAATCCATCTGTCTGCGAGCGAAAAGCTCCACACTTCCTTCAAAGTTTTAACTCGTGCATTTTTCATCTCGGGCAGACTTTAAAGTTTTCTGCAGCGTTGAAGGGAACGATTTGGTTTCCCGTTGCCCACATGTTAGCATTCCTGAATAAAACAGCCTTGAGATTTGTGGAGGAGATTCTTGAAATTCTGAGAATGTTTTGAGCCAGAAGATGTTTCCAGAAACTGCCTGGCCTAACAAAAAGAGTTGGTAGGACTTGGACACAGCTTGGAGAAAATGAATAAGGCATTTTTATCCCTTTTTAAATGAATGTCATTCCAGCCCAAACCACCATCCTTGGTTTTGGGAGTTGTTCTGCTTCGATACCTTGCTGCTGTTAAGCCACAACTGTTCTTTTTTAAACAAAAAAGGCAAAGAAGATACATGATTTTAAAAAATGAGGTTCATTGCCCTACTCTTGCACTGACTTTCTGGGTGATCTTGGCAAGGTCATTTAAATCTGCAAAGGGGTTTAGGTACCTGAAAGCTCCCTTTGGTGAAAGGGAAGTACCTGTATATAGCAGCATGGATACCTGCATGCAATGACAGCTGATGCTCAGGCCCTGCTTAAACCTGCTCTGAATAGACCCGTGCAATGAGCTTTCCTGTGAGAGCCCTTTGGCAGCAGCTGTTTTTACTCAGAAGTAGAAAAGCGATGGTAGCAATGCCACTGTGGCCCCGTGCTCCTCAAAGGTGGTACACGCTCCGCTCCGGCATCTCCTCAAGCAGCGGCATCCCCCAAGACACTGCAATGCTTCTTAGTCGGTTCCTGACAAAGCTTTTCCTTTGACTCTTCAGGGAAATGCAAATCAAACCATGCCATGTGTTGAGCATTTAATATGGAAAATCCTGTTTGGAACAAAAGGTATTTTAAATATGGCAATTGCATTTCAAATGGAAAATGTCACAGTGAGTTTTATGTATTATCTTCCTATTCTGCTTATTTTGTACTGCTTTTGCTACTCATGCATGTTGGGTTTCTGTGTTAGGATTTAGGCATGAGGCTTCTCTTCTCGTGAGTATTTTAATATAGGCATGAGTGTGACTAAGAAGGGAAAGTGAAGTGAGGTTTCCCACTGCAAGCTGCTGTGGGAAGCTGGGCACGGCTCCTCCAGTGGCAACCGCTTATAGGTATTCAGAAGGCAGGAAAACCCCAGTGACTATTAACCCACATGTCATATAATTTCTTAGTTCATTTCTGAGGGTAAAAGAAGCAACCCTGGTGTAGACCTGTTGCTAATTTGATCTGGACATGGTGGATTGTGGGTGGTTTTTTTGTGTATTTTGAGGGTTTTTTGTTAGCTGTCAACATTTCTGGTGCAGTTAGGGATTGTGGTATTAACATTTTCTCTTCAGAGAGGAGGTTTGACTCAAAGTAAAATTGCTGATTGATTCCCTTTTTTTACCCTTCCCCCTTTTCCTGTTGGAGCTGAGAACCACTTCAAAGGTTTAGATGTGTTGGTGCCAGACGCCACACAGTTATTGTTAGAAGAATCTGAAATATAATTGAAAGCAAACCTTTGTTCAGCCAAGCCTATCTGGCTATAGGCTTTCGCTCAAGAAGGTGATCGCTTTTGAGACTTTATTGCTCTAGGTTTGGTGTCCACACAGTTGTCATAGCAGATGGATCGTCTCTGAATTCTTTTACATCTGGTAAATGTTCACAAATCTGGAAAGTGTGTATTTTAAAGATTTCCCCACACACACACCTAGGAACACACACTGATGCTTAAAAGTTACCAGCATATTTGTGGAATTCCTTGCAGTAATAAAAACTCATTGAATTGGTCTTGGCAGGCTGATTTCAATAGAGATGCTCCGGGTCCAGGTTCCTCTACTTGGCAAGCGCAGAACTGTCCTGCTTGCTTTTCTTTAAAGATGTGTCTTTTCTGTGGGATATAAGATACTGTTTGACATAACATCTAAAACATTTGTAAAAGCATCGATGAGAGAGATGTCAGCATTCATTTTAGTTTTAGTTGGAGGGTGTGAGTGAAAGCTGATGTTGGGTGAGAGGTTTGTAGTCAGGCTGTGTTTCTTCTCGTGGCTAAATCGGGCAGACTGGAGTTTCAAAGGAGCCCAACAGGCAGCCCTGCTTTGCATGGAGCAGCATCTGCTTACCTGTGGCCCTCTTTGCTCTTATATGCAAGCTGTTTGCAAAACTAATCGCATGGGGTATACAAACACACAGCGTGGTTGTGAGGTGCACTGTGTATTTTAAATTCCTGATGTTTCTTACAGTTGTTTCCCATACAGAATTTAGGAGACTTCATTGGTTCTGCTTTGGTTCAGGACTGGAATTGCTCCTGTTTGTAGGTGCACCTCAAGGGTGTAACGAGCTTGCTTCCTTGTGGATGTTACCTGCCCATCATTACTTGCTGAGTCAAATCTGTAAACTTCTGCCAGTCCATCTGAAATATAATAAGCCTTTTAGCTGCATGATACTTAATAAATTTAATATATTTTTTCTTTTAGTTTTCCTCCTCTATGAAAAACACCAGCCTCATTGCATATGGCTGCCTGTCTGTTGTTTATTATCTCTGTTACACTGTGGTTAGTGCTCACACATGATATTTCTTTGGTTTCAGTACAGACTGAGCGGATTGTCTGCTGCTGGATCCAAAAAATGTAAACTATTTATAAATGAAAAATGCTCTCGAGTTTTGAAGTGCTGTGTTGTCCCCTCTCTCTCCAGCATGTGCACATTTGGCTGATCTCATGTAATCCCACTGATGTAAATCCAGATCTTTAACAATTTACAGGACCATGTGCTGCTCAGAGAAATATTCTACGACCTTGTGGTTCATGGGGGGAGAACATGAAGCAATAGTGATAAACAATGATGGAAAAATGTTATTTAGCTGTGTTGCATTTAGTGCAGATAGGGGCCCAAACTCAGATAAAACTTCCTTCAGAGTTCAAGGATTCTTGATTTTGGTTTTCCAGTTGGGCTCATCTGAATCATAAGCAAATCTTGAAAAGCTGGGGCAGAAACTATTAATGTGGCATGAAAGGACCTGAAATGACTGGAGTGCTTTTTTAATACTCCGTACATGTAAACTCTGTTTGTTTTTGGCATTTGAAGCATGTACTTATTTTTATGTTGAACCAACAACCTATATTTAGTCTTTCAGGGAAGGAAAATAAGATTTAATAATGTATGAAGGGTGGCGTGGGGTAAGTTTACCATGCCTGTTCCAGCTTTGGTTGCTTTGCCCGTATGGAAAGTGGGGCAGCAACTGGTCCTGAGCCCGCCATATGGGGAGGCACAATCTGGACTAGAGGCTGAAATAATCCAGGCTTGGAGATGGGCAAGGGGAGGCTGTGAAATACAGGCCATTTAATTGCAGAGTCAGTCAGTGACAGGTGAATGGGCTGTGTTTGTCCAGAGAGCAAGGGATGACACAAGCTGAATGTGGCCATGTGTTTCAGACAAGCATTGACACGAAGGACCTAAGGTTTCTCTTGTTGCCCAACCTATATTTTCCTTGGAGGCTGTAAGAAGCGTGCTGGTTGCCAGGGAGGGTTTCTGCAGCGTAGTGGAGCGTCTTCTGCTCAGCAGAATAGCTGGAGCTCAGAAAAGCATAGGAGCATTGGACGGGAAATTGGTGGGACTCATTTCGAGGTACTGAATTTGCCACACATGTGGGCTTTGGTTGAAGGACAGAAGGCTTTTTATCCAGTAGCTGGTCTGATGGGCTTAGTGCAACCCCTTGGTTGTGGTTACCTGCCAGGCTGAGGGTGATGAAGAAGAGCTGCTGCTCATTGCTAGCAAAAGCTAAGCAGCCAGAGAGCCCCAGTGAGTCCCAGGTGGTTTGCCCTAAGTATGGAGTTGATTCCATTTTTCAAGCCGTGTCCTCAGAATATCTCAGCTGAAAGGAAATTCTAGTGCTCAAACCATTCGCCTGTTCAGCCAACTCCCTTGGTTCAACTTGCTTGCTTAATGCCTTCAGCTGGTAGGAACAAGGGGTGGTGTGGAGTGGAGCAGTTCACAAAGTGCTCCCAGAAGAGCAGAAATGATTTTGATCTGTGGTGACATGGTTTTCCATGCAACCGCTGTGACAGTAAATGAGGCAGGGCTGTCCTGCTTCCTGCCTGAATCCGGAAGATTAGGGGATAGCTGAAAAAATAGACGAAACTTTTTTGTAAGTGACTGTTTACAGCAACCCCAGCTAGCAGTCATTCAGCTGAAAATGGTAGATGCTTTCTCACCATCAGTTTATTTAGGCAGACTTGGATGACAGATGTGGCTACCTAGTCTGTATTCTCTCCCCCCCCCCCCAAAAAAAAATTTGGTAATGTAACTAGTGCATAAAGGATTAAAGTGTTAGGATGGTATTTCCAAGTTTTCTCTGCATGCTATTTGAATAGATTATGATACTCCCTTACTGTGTAAAACCCCATTGGTAGGTATATTGTATTGTATTGTTTTGTTTTAATTTTGTGTGCTCCGTAGGAATGCCTAAATGTTTTTTTGCTCTTTCAGGGGTAATTTTGCTGCTTCTCCCCCAACAAGACAGCACTTGCTGGAGAAAGACTGCTGAAACCTAGCTAGAACTGTGGAACAAAGCCTTTAATGTACCGATTGTGTATTAATGAACAGCCAGGCTGGCGAGCCAGTGCCAAAAAGCAGCAAGTGAGAAAGCCAACAATATCAGCACGAACTTTGCACTCTGGAAAGTGTGAAGTGATGTTGGTGAAAGGAGTTTACTGCACAAGTGGAACGCCGCGGTCCTCTTTGATGCCCAAATTTCTGCGCTAGTAAACCAAGGAAGAATAATTGGGCAGTAGAGCTCAGTGCATTCCAGTTAACCCATTGGGAACTGACTGTGTGTGTTTTTGTGATATGGGTGCTCACTCCCGAGTGTTTGGCCTGCTCTGATCCATATGTAAAGCTGTACTGTAATACCTTTTAGAGTACATGGAGTTACCTTCCACATCTGGTTTGTATCGCCTTCAGTGGATT
Organism: Rhea pennata; assembly: GCF_028389875.1. Lineage (NCBI taxonomy): Eukaryota > Metazoa > Chordata > Aves > Rheiformes > Rheidae > Rhea > Rhea pennata. Next base: position 7,341,521 of record NC_084674.1, read on the forward strand.
TTATTACAGGGCTGTAATGCTCCATCAGGACCCTTCTCGCTTGTGTAGTGCTGTCCAGGAGTATCAGGCAAACTAAACTCCAGCCTAGAAAAATCTACAAAATAGGCTAGTGTATGAATCAATTAATATAATGGCTATTGATAGCAGTATCCCTTTCCTGTTATTTGGCTGAAATTGGATTTCTTGGCTCTTGCGCCTTTGTTAGGCAAACGTTTTAATCCAGAGCTTATTACCAAGTTACGGAGTCGTGACTTTTAAAGGATTCCTGTCTGTCTGGAAGGAGGGAAGGTTGGTTCCCGCTAGCCTCCTGCAGAGGTTTCAGTTCAGAGTCTGCAGTGCTTGGTGGTTACGTAGGCTGCGTTTTGGATGCCCTCCGCCTGAAGGACGGGCGAGCGCTGGGGCTGAGTGTGCCGGCCACCGCAGTGGCCCCAGCTTTCCGTGGGGCTCTCGGGAATGGGTTTGGGAAGTCGCATGCTGTGGTTGTCGTTTGGCCTGATTATGTCTTTCTGCTGCAGCCCTCTCCCGGAATGCGCAGTATTTGATGCGGGGGGTTGTATCTGCTCTGTAGCAAAGAATTTTTCATCTGGAATATTTAAACTATTTGAGATGATCTCGTGAAAAAATCTTTTTTAATTGCATCTGGGCCAAGTTTTGCTTGTTTCTGATGTATAGAATGGGCGTGAAAAATGTTCTTTTTCCCTCTCCCCCCCCCCCCATTTAAACATTTCAGGAATGTCAAGTCTTGTCAGCCTTGGCTTTGCTTGAAAAATCTCTTGAGGAACTTGGATGTTTTTGTGTGATCTGCAAACCCTGAGGGAAGGTGCGGGAGGCAGGGTGAGAGCAGGTAGTTAACAAAAGCTTCCTTTATCCCAAATGCTAACTAGGCAGTGACATTAAATAGCAGCAACCAGGAGAAACTTAAGCAACCTGACTCTGGGTTATCCCTTGGTTAATCTTACGCAACCCCTTCACCAGCTCCCTGCTATAGCCCTTGCAGTGTTTTCCAAGGCAGATGAAACCCAAATTTGTAACATAAACCTGTTTGCAAGTATGAACGGATTATGGAGAAGGCTTTTATTCATCAGCTTTTTCATCTGCAGTTACTCGTAAGAACAAATAATTCTGAGTGGAAAAGAGGAGATGAAGTCTGATTTCCAAAGGGTTTCTGTCTCTGGGGTTAGCTGATTTTTAATTGACTATTGTTAAGTTGACCTGCTATCTCTGTGTCGTGTTTTAAAACCACCCTCCTTTCCCCTGGCTGTCCTTGGTGTATTTTTGGAGGGGGCAGAGCTGCCTGTTTACTGCAGAAATCAACCCATGCGATGGTCACGAGCTACGAGGGTGAGTGCAACCTGTTCCACTCCCATCCGTCTTCTCATCCTCGCTCCTGTTTTTACGGATTCACAGGAGCTCGCTTGCCCTTCGGACCTTTCCCTTCTCCCAGTTGGCCAGCAGAGTATTTGGGAGCAGAGGACCTGTCTGCAGCTTTGTCTTTTTTTGGGGAGCCAGCCTGCAGACAAGTTTTCCCCTTATTCCTTGTTTTTTGCTTTTGTGCGTTCGTGTGCTGCCTGGGTAGTTGATCACACCGCAAGCCCGCAGCTGGCCCGCGGCTGGACTTTGGAACCGAGCCCTGGAAGGAAGGGGGAATGAAAAAAAAAATCAAGAAGAGAAAGGAAGAGATGTTTGTTTAATTCCTTACGTAGAATAAGGTTCAGAGCGAGCAGATTGTGAAATAACACAGAGCAGGGAATTGCTTTGCCCACAGTTTACAGATAACATGTGCAGAACAGGCAACCAGTGTGGGATTTGAGTTGAAGTGGCCGCGGGGGGAGGGAAACAGGGTTTATTTATTTGTGTAGTTTGTTTTTAATTTAAATAACCTTTATAATCTCCCTCCTTCGGAATAGTAAGTGATTCCTTATTTGTAAAGGCGTACCCTTGTTATCTGGCTTGAAACACTGGCTATGCTCAAGCTTTTACAATCGGGATTAATTTTTTTTAATGGCTGCAGGCAGGGGGTGGGTGGCAGGGCTGCCCGGCGGGGAAGCAAACTCTGCAAGCGCTGTTGTAGTTGCTTTTCCTCTGCCGTTGCACCATTTCAACAGCTTTTGCATCTCTCCCGGAGCCCCCGGCCCCAGGGCCGGCCTGCTGCCGCTGTTACGGCTGCGCGGCTATAAATTAGGCAGCAATGTGTTCTCGGGCCGAGCTAATGTAAGGCTGGGTAATTGCTCCGGACAGGTTTACAGCGGGGAGGTGTGAAGTGCCCGCTGTCTGTCCGCACTGCGCAGAGGCGGGAGCGGGGCCAGCACGGGCGGCAGGGCCGCGAGAGCCTGCGGAAACGGTGCCGGGAGGTCGCCTGAGCCGATGCGCAGACGGGCTCGGACATCAGGACCGCGTCCGGGGAAAGGGCTCGGGAGCGAAGCGCAGGAGAAGCGTTTCTTCAGAGAGCTTGACTCTGTACAGCAGAGGAGAGGGAACGTGATTAGAGGAGAAAGCGGTGATGTTATCCATCCCCGAAGGACGGGAGTCGCGAGGTGTCGGGCGCCGGTGCCCTTACTAGCAGGGAGGAGCGCTCGCTCCGCGCTCGAGAAAGCCCTGGTGGCAGGGCTAATGGCAGTGTACCGCGACCGCTGGAGCTGGCTGAGCGTGCCAGAGTCGGCGTGACGTGCTTGATTGAGCAACGCTTAATTGCGCCGAGTGTTTGGCTCAGCCTCGCTCCTCTGTTCCCCATCCCGGGCGGTTGCACCGAAGGCCTCCTCACACCTCCGCGGCCTCCTGCAGATTTCTGCTGGATGGCTTGAAGCACGGCAGCGCGCCTCTAAAGCCCAAGTGAAAATTCGGCAGTTGTTCAGGGCATTATAGCCAGGAAGCGGCCAGGCCGCGTCGGGCGCTCTGGGTAAGCGTAGGACCGTGCCTCAGTGCCGGAGGAGCGGGGAGTGGATTCAGCGAGAGCAATACCCTTAACTTTAATTGTTGACAAGGATATTTTGGATATACGATTTCCTAAAACCTTTCGTTAACGTTTCCTGTCAGTCAGCCTCATTCAGCTGGCTTCTCTGCTCTTGACTCTCCAGGCTTTTACAGCATTTTCTAGAGGCCTTTTCTCCTCGGGTTTAGAGGTACTCTGTCTCTGCAGGCACGTGCATGCACACACGTTTCTGTAGCCAAGTCCTTCCCAGCTTGGAATTGCACTGCTCTTGTATTACCTTATGGGCAAGTGTCCAATTCTGAGCAAGGGAAAAATAGAGATTTTGGATTCTTTTTCTCTGTGCTGAATAACAACCTGCTTTTTTCCTAGCAGAGCTATAAGCAGGAAACTTCAAGTATAGGTAGGAGTTTCCAATTAATTTCAGAAAGTCATTAGTAAATACGAATGGGACATTTTTCTTCAGCAGCATTTTAAAAAGTTTGCTTATAAGGAGTTTATTGATCTAGCAAATATATGGATAACGCAAGCCTAGAGGTGTAAGATAGTTAATGTGTAACCATTAAGTAGACTGACTTGGACACTTTTGTGTGTTCACATTGCAATTAAAGCTTGTAAATATGGAGAGTGTTTTTATGTAGTATAAAATGAGAACCTTTATTCCAGAGAAGGTGTTCATGGAAAAGGTACGGTTTGTGTAAGTGTGTTCATGTGACTTAGTGCTGCAGCAAAAAGCCAGCTACAAGTGCTGATTCACGATTGCAATATCACCATGTTTTGGCTTCCCCTTCCGAGAGACAGTTTGGTATATTAAAATTCAGATATTTCACAGTGTCATTCTGCATGGACTATTTTGTTTTGAGCCTCTCGAACCAAGGACTACATTGTTGCTGTAGACAGATTTTTCTTTTTTTTTCTTTTTTGTTTTTTTCCTTTTTTGGCTCTGGCTCCCTGTGTTTTCTCATTTCAGAGCAACTTTGGTGATTGCATCAAATTTGTTGAAGATTTCATAAATTGTTTTCCTACTGACTAAACTGATCAAGCAGTAAACACTTTCCATAACGCCTGTGAATCTGTCCTGGTTAAAGTACGTATTTTAGCGTTACAGGGCAACTAAGGACATCAGGATTATAGAAAGGTTTTGGTTTCTGTTCTTCACCTTTTAGACCAGACAGCATGTTTCATAGAAAGTGCAGACTTGATGGTGGAGGCTTAGTGGCCAGAGTACATACGTTATGCAATAGCTCCTCTTTACCACTAAGAGAAATTCAGATTGAAAAACAGACGACTGGCACTGAACGCCCTACCGAGCGGATGGACTGGTACTGCCAGTTGGGCAAACTGCGGAGGGGACAGGGCATGAACGCACGAGCCTTTACTTCCCAACGTCTGCCAATAAATAAATAAATAAACCCCAGCCAGCAACCTCAGAAAGGTAAAACTAAAATTCCTGGTTTCCATCAGCTTTGGCTGCCTAGGCTTTGCACTGTGGCAGGGGTGTTTTGCTGAGCGTGTGAGATAACACTGCAGAAACAACTGCCTGATTTAACCTTTTGTCCAGACTATGCTACAAAGCAGTACTACAGAGGTATCTGGCTGAAGTTAACAATCCTCTGGCGTATTCACTAAGAGAACTGCAGCAGAGAAGGCAGGTTATTTCCTATACGACACTCTGGAGAAGGTTCAGTATCACTTAGTAAACTTCTGCAAAGCCATTTCCTGCAGATTTTGTTAGAGCAAAGCTAGATTATACATTTCCAGTTGCAAAATACATTACAACTTATTTTTACACAATTTTAACTGGTTTGCAAAAAGATTTCTAGAGGGGGGAGCCTGTGTGTTTGGAAGATTCTGAAAATTTCTTGTTTCATACCTGCTTGCTGTGACAAATTGAGGAAAGTGGGTTGTTTGTTAATGTGGTGTGTTGCTGTAGCACTAAGCCAGGCTTGGAAATTCAGATTATATTTTAGAGTGCAGGAGTCCCGTGGTCGACTGAGTTGGTGGCCCATTTAGCCCAGGATCTGGATCCTGTTTCTACCAATACCTGTTTTTAATAAAGTCTAGTAAAAATACGTAGTAAACAACCAGTTTGTAGCGTGCCCCGAGGAGAAGCATCTCCTGTGATCAGACACTGTTGGCTGCTTGAGTGGGAAGGTTTGTTGCCCTGCTCCTTTAGGAATCCAATGTTGCACTACACAAAACCTGCTTTTTTTGTTGTCTTTTTAAATGCTATTAAGTGTGTGGCTTCACAAATGTAGTAACAGTTTGCACAGGTGTATTCTACCTGTGTGGCTTTTTCAGCCTTGTGATATGCTCTTACTTTCGTTTGCTTGGACTTGGCCTCTTGTGTCATCTCCTGCCGCCCCGCTAGTGGGCTGCTGCGGGATCCCCACTGTGGTTCCTTTCCAGATTCCTTCATCTCTTTGCACTTGAAACGCTGCATTTCTTTTCCACCCCTTTCTGTAATTAGAACAGTGTGTTTTCCATGAGCCCTAAAAATTTTCTTTTTCAGATCCCTGTCACATGGTGAAGTTTCTTTTCCTTGTTTTCTCCAGAGATTAATGTGTCTCCTCTCCAAAGGATATGGTTTTATTTCCCTGCAAGCAGTGGGTGCACCTGTGGCCCTCCCCATGCAATAGCAAACCTTGGGAGCGCCTTCTGCACTCATGTTCTTTAAATGATTGCTTTTTGGATTGAGAGGTGTTGGTGCAAGGCCAGAGCGTGTTTTGCCCCACGAGATGCGTAGTGCGAGTAGTGAATGGCAGGTTCCTTGGCATGGGGCCCAGGCTTGCAAGGACCACTCGGAAGAGCGAAAGGGCGTTTCTGCACTTTGCCTAATTGTAGTGTTAGCTTTTCAGTTTTCAATGTCGGTCAGGTTGCCACCCACGTGGAGGTTCTTGCTTACTAGATGCCTTTTATTTTCAGAGGCCACCAAGCAGATGGCATTACTTTGGATTTTTCTGGAGTGGGATGGGCTCAAAACAGGAGGGATGGATTTGGCCATCTCTTACCATGTTCCTGCAGAATTTGCTGTCAGGTGAGCTCTTCATTTGGATGAAATTATTCCCTGTGTTTAGAGCTGTGACTGGAGCCTCTGCTGGTATATAAACACCTTCTGGTGGGTAAGTTACTAAAATAGACTTATAGCAAGAAATCTGTTCTGAAACGCCAAGTGCAGCAACATGACTCTAGCAATAATAGTTGAAATAAGGCAGAATGAGCTTATCAAGATACCTTTTGAATCCAGCAGTTTTGCAAGAGATTGGGTCTTGCTTTCCATAGCCAAAGAAAACGGAAATGTTCCCCTTCCCATCCCACTAGTAACCTAATGAGGGAAGGATAAAAATCGATAGAAGAGAATTTGTTTCTTGATTCGACTTTAATAATGACTACCCTTGCTTTGAATTAGCTTCAATGCTTTTAGCTGAGGAATTGCACAAATCCAAGGCAGTTCATTGAATAATAAATCAAGGCATCAGTCCAGCAAAGTACATTGTAGGCCTTTGAAGTTGAAAAAATTACCTAGGGTCTGAAGGCAAAATCAATGCTCAGCTTTGGTGTCTGGCTGATGCTAATGTGGGATTTGCTTCACCTGTTCTGCCCCCGCATCCACTTGCCTGGTACTCCTGAGGGGTTAAAAGTGATTTGAACAGCAAAAAAGCTGCAGCTTTGACCATTGGAAATAGGGGCCTGCGGCACTGTCTTCTGATCCCGGGAAGTCCTTAGATATCAGTTCCTTCAGTGGGAACAGCAAGCTCATTCTAACAACTTCCTAAAGCTTTATTGGCTATAATTTTTCCTCTTTCTCTGAGTATTTCTACAGTTTTCACTAATAAAGAAGTCTGGCTTTATAAATGGAAGGAGTTGAAAAATAGCACCAATAAAAACTGTAAAACTCTCAAACATTTTTCAAATAGTGCTTCTGTAAAAGATGAAGCATTATATGCTGAGGCAGAGAGTGTAATAAAGATTTTTACTGGCACTCTTCACAGCTCAGTCATAAGCCATACAGCTGTCCTGAACTCCACTGATGGTCGTCTTGTCTATGTACAGCTATAGCTGTACTGTGATCTACGCTCACACGTGCGTAGACCTGTACAGGTGCATATGTGCGTTTGGCCGTATGCATGTCGATAAATTCATACACGTAGTGAAGCACATAGCCACGTAAATACACGTAAATTACTTGAAACAGGAAGAATATATTCTTACTTGTGCTGCTCTGCTGTATTTAATGAGGAATGTGATGGCTGATATGTAATGACTGGAAAGCAGCGATAGATTTAAACCCGTGTAGCTTCCTTAAGGCATTCTTTGGGCAGAGGCTTGGGTGCCAACTTCGTCTGCTTTGAAATTGTTGCAGATACCCGCTGCTCTCTAAGCAGTAAACACTGATACAGGAATTGCAGCAAAAAGCATCCAGAATGCTTGTTCTGATAGACAGCCCTGCTCATGCAGCGCATGCATCAAGACAGGAGTAATGTTGTGAAATAGTACAGTTAAAATATTCCCATGTCAGTGTGGCTTTATAGAAAATTCCCTTTCAGATATTCAGCATATTCCAGTTTTCTGTAGTGCTGGTCACATTTTTAAAATAAAGAGCCTCTTCTAGAGGAGTGCCATTTTCTGTGTCGTACTTCTGGTAACCACAGGCATGGACATCCGTTAGACTTTTTCCTTACATTGATTTTGCATGTAAGCAAACAGTACGTGACCTGCTGGCTTTTGTCTAATGACAGGAGTCTGTGAAGCACCTTTTGGAAATTTCTACCTCATGCTGTTACGTTGGTGATGTGCTTCAGCCTTTTGCTGTCTTTGCCAAAGATGGTAATACAGCTGTTTGCCATCTGGTGTTCCAGTTTGTGATGTAGGGAGGAAGCTGCATCTGCTGTTTTCAGGCCATGTGCAGAGAAAGCAGGTTTATCTAGAAAGCAGTTCTGCTTAGGACCTAAAATATGGAGTAGATTAACTTGGGAGTTTCTTCTGGCTTTTCATTGTCAAGTGAAAGGTAGTTTCATGGTAGATTTATTTGCCTTGTTTTGCAGCAAATGTTTATATAGCTTAGCCTTTATTTCTCTTGAACTAAGTGGAAATGGTTTCTTATAAATGCAACCTTTCCATCTTGAAGGTCAATTAAAACAGGTTAGAGGTCAGATAAAATAAAGGGACAGAACATTTGCTTCTTGCTGTATCTATTTCTGTAATGTTATCAATGCATGTGGTTTTATTTCTAGCATTTTGTTCCAGGGCTTCCTCTAAAACTGAACAAATTGAGTCACTTGGATGCAGTACAGCTTCCAATTTGGGGTTAGAAATCCATTAAATTGCTTGGTGCTTTATTGGCAATATAAAACTGCCTGGAATGGAAGTGCATTATGATTGGACATTGATTACTCGAAAGGAGAGAGGGTTGATGCCTGTGTAAACCACCCACCTCCAGCCATGATAGCCAACTTGTAGGGTTTTTTTTTTAGCTTAAAATGTGCATGTTTTGCCCTTAAAGCACTGTTCATTATTACAAAAAAAGAACTATTTTGAACTGAAAATGGAGAGCTGTCCACCATATGTTTTTTCACACCTCGAGGGTGTTAGAGCTGGCCAGACAGCGTACAGTGCTGCCAGCCTTTGACTGCTAGTCCTTTACCTGGTGCTTTGAGAGCACACGTGTAATTCTTTTTCATGTGCAAGCCAGCCTGTGAGATCTTTGGAGTTTGTCAGTCCCTGGTACCGAAAATTGCAAGAAATACTCTTGTCTAGTTGGATTTTAAGCTGTGTAGTGGGCATAGCAGTGCAAGAAGTCCCCCATTGTAATTCCACTCGCAGCTGGATTGCGGCTAGGATCAGAGAGTAATTTATTTTTCATGCATTTTGCTACAAAACTGTCCAAGTGTTTTGAGACCTGTGTTACTGCCGTTAAGTGGGAAGATGAGAAAAAGGGTGTCCTGTCCCTCCCCCCAAACCTGGAATGGACTGTGCTGAAAGATGTTTTGCAGAGTTGGCTACTTTGGCTTTTGTCAGTTAATTTGTTGAATTTTGCAGCTGATCGGATGAGACAGAAGTGTTAATCAAAGTGCCTTTCTCCGATGAGTACAGGGCAGGTTCACCGTTCACACCTGGTGAGTGTGTGCAGGCGTGTGAGCGAGAGTCACTGGTGAACCAGAGCAACCAGAGCAAATTTTTTCCCTCCTCTTTGCCTGACTAGTTTTAACCAGCTCACAAATATTCCTTTGTGCTGCTTCCAAGCCAATGTGTTTCTTTTTTTTTTTTCTTTTTTTTTTTTTGGGGGGGGGGGGGGATTGGTCCTCCCTGATTAACTATTAATAAGGAGAACAGAGAGAGAACGAAAAGATGAGTAAACACTCGCGCGGGTCCCTGCCCTCGCCGCGGCATTAATGATTGACCGGGCTCCGCTCTGGCGGTGGCAAGGGGCGGCGGAGCGGTGCCCCGCGCCGGGGCCGGGCCGGGCCTTGGCCAGGCTGTGCCGCGTGGGCCTGCCGGCCTGAGCAGGCTCGGCGGGGGAACGGGCTCTGCAGGGTGGTCTCGTGGCGCAGAAGTTTAGGGGCGGGTTTGGTGCTCCCGCGTTGCTGCCCTCCTCCTGGCCCCGATGTAACGGGGGAGTAAGCTCGTTTAGCCCGTGCCGAGCCGTGGGGCAGGGAGCACCTTCTGCCATCCCTGCAGAAGGGCACAGTCCAGACACAGCACTTCCTACGCTGCTCCCCTGCTCGTGCAAAGCTGTGTGCTCACGCGGTGCCGCTTGCTAAGGGCGCGCTGCGAGAGCTAGGTCCCGTGACGTTCACCAAATGAAAGTATCTGACAAATAAACCGTGGTGCTGGAACGCTGCAAAAACTTCTTCTCTGTTAGTTAAACACTGACCTTACCAGAAATGCTTGTGGACATGATTGAAACCACTTGAATGCCTGGAGAGAGCAGAGCACGTTACAGTTCTGTGTTTTAGTAGAAAACATATCTTAAAATATGGGTTATTAGATATTATTGAATGATTGTTGACCTCGGATGTTTTCTTAAACCGTGCAAACTTCTGAACAGTGCACAGGGAGTTTGAGTTATCTCTTTTTCATCTGAACTTGACCTGTAACCCGCAGCTGGATTTTGTGCAGTCACGTGATGGGGCTTTTAGGTTGCCAGCAGTCGAATGTATTGCTGTGGATCTCCAAGCTTTTCTGCGTCTGAAACAGCCAGCGGTTTAACGTGGTTTATCTGCTGTGAGTACTTGTGAAAACTACACAACTTTCAGATGAAAATATTTGCTTCTTCAGAGATAGCAGTGTTTTTCTGAACTGTAACTTGTAGTTAAAGCTGGTTTATCGATGTAGCTCTTGTGTATTACGGATCAGTTAATGGAGGCTTAGCAGTTGTTCTAAGGGACGCATGTATAGTAAATTATATAGTTGTTAATCCTCAATAAATTGGTTTAGTATGTTGAATACACAGTGGGGAACCTTAATTGAAAATGTCAGTAAAGAAGTCATGGCCTTTATTGATTTACCTAAGAAACACAGTGGTAATGGAAGCAGAACCAATTTGTTTCATGTGTATTTTGTTTATGAGCAAAACTTCTAGCCATTGCATTAGCATTTTAATACCCAATGTATTTTGCCATGTGGCAGCAAAATCTCTGAGAAATTGGGAAAGATACTTGCCATAAATTAAAAAAAAAAAAAAAGAAAAAAAAAAAGAAAAAAAGAGAAGTTACTGTTACAGACTGGAGCAAGAAACTTCCTTTCTAGTTTTGGTTTTAGGATATGTCTTTCTCATGACGTTAAGTAGCACTTTAATTAAACAAAACAATAAACTGAGAACAAACCCTATGGGCATCTGAGCAGATTAAAGGTGGAGTTTATTTGTGGATTAAAAAAACTTCCATGTTCTGATTTTCCTTTCCAGTTTCTTACGTGTCACAGGTGGCAAACCAGGATTGTTTTATGTTAAATTAAATAAACTTATTTTTATTTAGATGTCCCTGCCTGCTTTGTTTTTTGCTTTGAGGCAATTCTCGCAGCTGACGGCTGCGTGTGTTTCAGAGGAGAGAATCCATTTCCTTCAGGCAGTGCAGCTTAATAGAAGCAGCAAATAAAGTGAAAAATTGCTGCAATTAAATATCGTCTGCTCTAATCCTTGCAGCATCCCCTGTTCCCCAGTGCACAATGCCGCCTTTGACTGTGCTGTCGTACTTGGAGCAGAGGAACATGCAATCATAATAGGAGGTTTTGTAGCTGTAGTAACTGCAGGCCGTGTGGCTGCTCCTTTTATTTTTTCAGAAGCAGAGAAAACTTCGCTGAATACACTGTCACACCTCCTTCGTGCTTGCTTAATCTTGCCTGTGCTTGCGTTGATCTGGATCCCTACTGGCTGCCGTAAAGTAAAGGAGAGGGCTGTAGGGGATTCCGGGAGCACACGCCCTGGGGTCCTTTTGGGGCGCCCTGCGGAGACACAGCCTCACAGTCCTCCCTCTACCATTGATGCCATTGGATGGCTTTCAGGTTACTTCACTTTCTGCAGTCTCCTTTTACTTTTTTTGGAGTGCGGTGCTGTTGAAATAATGACAGAACTTTCACTGAATGGACCACAGGATCAGGCCTTGCGGAAATGAGTACGTTCACTTTACTCTTGAAGCTGCTGAGGCATAGCAAGAGGTGTGTAAACACTTGAGATGCCCAAGTGCTTTGCACATGTATTGCAATGTACTTGTATATGCGTATTAGTACATGGAAAGAAAAAAATAGCCTCAAATTGATCTCTTTCTTTGAAATAATAAAAGATCTTCAAATCCTGGGGTATTTCAAAGATATGATTTTTCCAACAAAACCCCTAAACTGGAGAGGATTCCATTTTTGTTTATCTAAGCTTATTAAAATAGAAGGAAAGAAGATCCTAGGTTTTGTCCAGATGCATTTGTATAAACCTAGCAGGGCCTAAAATAACCTGACTCTGCCATTTTTAAAGATGCAAACATTTAAGAGCCCCTTGCCTTAGGAGATTTAGAAACCCCGGCTGCAATTCAGTATTACTCCACGCTTTTGTCAAGGAATTTGCTGTCCTTGGGAAACTGTTGCGAGCGAACTCTCCTGGGCTGTCTGGGAGAGCTGGGATACCGATAAAATCGTATTCTTCACGTTTTCAGCCTGCCTCGAGCGTTATGCAGGCCCACCAGTCTGCTCTGGTGGTTGCTTACCCGGTTTGTGTGCAGAAATGTCTTTGCTTGCCAGATGTGTGGTCTCCGGGTTCTCGTGAGCCGAAGCAGTCGGGAGTGCAAAGTGGTGGAGCAGAAAGTCAGGCCAGAGCTCAAAATGTGCCTCCAAAAGTTGGTCACATATGAGAAGAGAGTTCCCCAATTCCTTGAATCATATTGACCGCATGTTATATTAAATTGTAGTCCTGTACAATGGATCACAATGATGTGGTTTTAATTAGTGTTATTTGCATTAATGACTGTGTGCATCTGCTGGAATCAGCATGGTATTGATTCTTTGGTAATCATGCTGCAAGAATTTCCTTTAGACAGTATTGTTAGTCATGACAGAGTGATTCACGGTGCAGTTTGCTTGGTGTCTGGATGACCTCTCAAAGTTTGTCTTCACTGTCAAATTAGCTCATGTTATGGCTTGAGGATTGCCCTTAAGTTGACTCCCTTCTGCACATAAAGCCCCTTATATGAGCATGCTATTAACCCAAGCTAATATGATGCTGCTGCTGTTAATTTGAGCTAGTATGAGTAAAGCTCGAGTGAGCACAATAGGTTAGCCGATAACACGACCTTTCTGTAATGGGGTGCAGTTTCACCCACGCAAGTGCTACTTGTCCTCCCATGTCTTTCAACATCTCTTTCTTCTCTGCAAAAGAGCTTGCTGCTTACTTGCAGCAATGAGCAGAGACATTCACCTGCTGATGCCCTGTGTTTTGGTGCTCTTGCCTCTGTTCAAGAGGCGCTGTTGCTGAATCTTGGTGCAGGAAGCTTCTCTGCACCAGCAATGTCCCTTGTCTTGCACACTGGGTGCCCAAGACAGACAGACAGACAGCACCCTAGAATATGCTGCACAAGAAATTGCCAGGGCTTAGCTGACTGCAGTTGTGGGCTCCCCAGAAAGCTGAGCATCGTGCAGACTGCATGGCTTGTTTCACTACCGCTCGGTGGTGTGGGAGCTTGCATCTGAGGCTGGCTGAGCTGCAAGACCTAGAGAGTGCAGATTCCTCAGGTGAAGCCTTTGTGAAAGAATCTCTGTCTTTCCTCACCTTGGGCCTGTTAAGCTAAGCTAGAGGGCAGTGGGATAGAGGTGGGGGTGGTGAGCAAGCCTTGGGGTATAAGAATCTGTGGTTCTGTATCAGTTTAGTAGTCATGCGAAGGAAATGTGGGAATGACTGGTGGGTTGGAGGAGCATTTCACCATGTCAGGCTTCAGCTTCTGGCAGCGTCAACCATTTCAAAGGAATCTGCAAGAGGTGATTTAGGACTAGCATATCTAGTGTGTAAAAGCTCATTCTAACTGTAATCGACGTCAGTGGCTTATGCAACTCCATGCAGTGGCCGTTGGTTTTAGGGGAGGCCTGAGGAACTGTTGTTTAGGGGAAGATGCTGCCATGCAATGCAGTTGTCAGTAGCTGGGGCTAGCTGCAGTAGCTGTTTGGCTGCTGTCTCTTGTGTCAAGGTTTGGGATTTGTCTTGCACACAAGGGGGGAAAGTAAGTTCTAAAGCTGCTTCTTTCTGTCCCCAGTGTCAGTGTAACTCTTTGATTACATTGTGCTTCAGGCTTCTTGTGGGAGACTTGATGAGCTATAATACGCTTGGTTTTGACTGTTAGGAAGGTGCTGAGTTAAACCTTGCATGTCACTGCTTGTGAGGACTCCGCTGCTTCTTTGGAAGCTCAAAAAACTTGTTTAAAGGGGATAAATGCAAATCTGCTTTCTTCTGTACACAGCTGTATGCTTTTAGCATGGGCAATGTGTTCCTTCTCTTGTTTCTCTGACTCCCATGGCCAAGCTAATTCAGCTGCATTGCTTTTCATACCCAGTCAAGTGTGTATGGGCCTCCATTCCAGTGCTGTAAAGCCAGCTGCAGCCATGTGGGAAGAGGCTGGTGCCTATTGAGCGAGCTGTGGCCTAGGCAGCTATCTTTCGACAGATTAGCCAGAGGAATTTCTATCGCGGGATGCGATTGTTCTGGGCCCTGGGCTCCCTTTTGTGCTCGGGCAATGAAAAGTTGTGTTATGACAATAGTTGACAAAGTGTTTAATGAAAGCTGGAGTTGGCAGTGGCAGAGCTTCGAGCCATCCTCCTTTTCTCCTCTGCCTGTCATCAAAAGGTGCAGAAACGCTTTTGACATAATCTTCCCCACTGACAGATAAATGGTTTTGACATAAGGGTCGGAAACCTTCACCTCACCGAACAGAATTCAACTGTCATCGTGGTGAACGGAGACCAGCAGCAACATATCTATTTATTCTTTTGTCTGACAAGTCAGCCGTGCACCTCTCTTTTGAAAAGAGGGGTGGCTTTACTCCACGCTCGCTGAGTTTCCAAAGCATAGCCAGTGTTTCTGCGCTAACCTGTGGTCTGCTCCGTGCCTTCCCCAAGGAGGGTGGATTGGCGTCTTGGGGTTCAAGGAGGTACCGATTCCTCTGCACTGGCACACACAACTCTGAGCGACACCGTTATTACTGCCAGGAGATGGTTTAAAGGAGGGTTATGTGCCTGATGATTTAACAAGGCCTTCCTTTGCCTCTTCGCAATGCTCGGTGATCCACAGAGCCGTTTTTACAATGCTAGGTAAAGACAAAAACTGCTTTCTTATTCAGAGACAAGTATGGATAAATAGACAGAACGCAGCCCTTCCCATATTGATTTAACACCCTCTTAGTTCCTGATCATGGACATCTTACTGAAAGGAGGAGGAAAAACCCTGTGTCGCTGGATTAGCCAGCACAAGGAAGAGATGAAGGACGTGTAATAGCTAAATAAAGTGCAGAGTGCTTCTCATGCCATTAAGTCAAAATACTTTTATGTTTTTTTTTTTTTTAAAAAAAAAAAAAAAAAGAAAAATTGTCCACACGTCCAGCAGGCAGGATGCTGGGCAGAGGGCCATCTGCTTGGATATTCCCACACTTGGGCACAGCTAACCCAATATGCAGATATGGGTGCCAGAGAAGTGCACTAGCTGCCCAATGAAGACATGTTCTCTCTGTGTCATGCGGCAGGCATACAGCGCTGTAGACGCTGCTTTATAAATTTGAGCTGCTTTAGGGGAGTGCCGACAGGGAAGGGGTGAAGTTTTGTTTTGGGGAGCTCTTTTTCTGGAAAAAAGATGTTTCAAAACACTGATGGCAAAAGTGTATGTTCAACGTGAGAGGTTCCAGCATTGCACAGCAGAGGCAATGCATCAAACCAAGGGTTCCTCAAGGAGCGACAGCTTTTGCACTCTCCTGGGTCCCGCTGTCGCAGAGCGGAAACAGGACCGTTTCCAGTGCCGTGACAGCCGTTCCCTTACGCTTGCTGCGTTCTTGGGCTGCTTGACCAGAGAGGCTGATAGCTGCTGGGGACGCAGCAGCCTTTGCTGCGCGGTGCCCTGCGTTCAGAGCCCGTGCGTTGTGTTGGGGGAGCGCCACATGCATGCCTGACCTCGAGTTTTGAGTTTCCTTCGTTATTTGCATTACTGGAGCCCAACCAAGATCAAGGCCTCATTTCACCAGCGTTGGGCGAACCGAGACAATGCGAACCTCAATTTTATTTACAGTCTAAATAGACAAGATGGACAAAGGGTGGCTGTGGAAACAAAAGCTCTGGAGAGGTGATGTGACATGACCCGGTCACGCAGCAGGAGATTAAGAGAGCCAGGAATAGAACGGAGGTTTCCTGACTCCTGGTCCCACTGATCTATCTGTTGGAGCACACTAAGTCCTTTTACCATTCGCGTGCTTTGGCTGGCATGCCAAATACTGTCTAGTGAGGGGGATCTGAGTTCTGGGAAGTAGATCCTGTGATTGCTGAAGCTTCAGACTAGAAATTCCTGGGCATTTTAACATAAGTTAAAATATAGCTGGCCTCAGGGAAATTGAATAGAACTGTTTATTTTGGTGTATCTATTTATTCTCAAGTCTTCTATTTATTTTGCACCAAACCCTGTATTTTAAGTTTACATTTCCCCACTGATTTTTGGAGGAACACAGTATTGTATATGTAGTAAAGATAACTGGAATCTGGAGTAGGTAGCTTGAGGAGGGTTGAAGGCTTTGGCATACAGGAAGTGGGACTTGCATCCTTCAGAGCTGCTGTTTCAGGCTGCTGGAAGGGTCAGTAGATGTTTTGCAAAGCTCTGCTTGTTTTTTTGCTCAAAGCCTTTTGTAGCTACCAAAAAAAAAAAAAAAAAAAAAAAAAAAAGGACCCCAAATTCAGCTCTGAGTAGATGTTTCTGCAGCAAGCTTTGGAAGTTACTTGTCTGTGATTGTAGGAGGCAGAACACAGCTATGCCATCTGAACAGCTCGCTCGTGCAATGACTTTGGTGCTCAGAATTCTCAAATGGCAACAGCAGTAATCAGAAGGCTGCTGTGGAAGTTACTAATCCGCAATCGTGAAATTGAAATCCTCGGAGACCTTTGATTTTTTTTTTTTTCACTTTTCAGCTTCTGAAGTTCACATCGACATGGTTCGATGTTTGAGCAGCGGGTAAGCCTGGGATCTGTTCTCTTCACCAGGTGGGCAGGGATCAGTTTGGTGCCTGTGATTCTCAATGCTTGGTTCGTACCACGGGCCGTTAGCCTATGTTACTTTAAGCGCGTAGCCTACATTAGTTTAAGAAGTGCAAAGATACTGCCACAGCAGAAGACACGGAGATGTATTAAGACAGATGGATTCATGCTCAGTTATCACAGTGCCAACACTGTGGTTGTATTTCCCCTTTGCAGTTTGTCACTAGCATTTATCCCTGCTTTTTTTTTTTTTGTGTTGTGTTGAGCCTGTAGGATATTACCTGTTGCATGTTCCCTTTTTTTTTTGTCTGTACATTGGACAGGGACAAGCTCCAACCTGATTTTACTGTTAAAAAAAAAAAAAAAAAAAAAAAGGAAAAAACTAGTAATGTAATATGTGGGCAAATTGCACTTTAATTCGTAATTGTGCTATGAATATGGACTTGGCTTTCAAATGCACTCAGTTTAAACTGCAGTTTGACTTTTATTTAGATAAATGCCTTTGAGTTCATAGTGAAATGGATACCTGCTGTAGGCTGGTATTGATTTAAAGGTCTCTTGAGTGTTTTAAAAGACAGTAGGGGCTTACAGGGCAGCATATTTTAAAACTAGATGCTTGGTTAGGTCTTACACTCCTATGCAGCCCTTAACAGAATCTAGACCTGAAGCCACCCTGTGCTTTGGATTTGCAGTGCCTTCATGCACAGCAGGTATTTGTAGGAAACAGTATTTCATGCAAGATGCAAGGAGCCTTTCTCAGCCGGCTCCTTGGGAAGTCATGGGGAACAGTGTTTGTAAAAAATGCTATTGAGCGGTGCCAGCGTGCAGCAACACTGTGAGAACTTCCCATCAGTGCGTCCTAGGAGGACGGAGGATCAATAACTGCTGCTCAGCTCGAAAGAGGAGTTTATCGCTTCCTGCTAACGCTGCGGAGTTGGCCAGGTTTTTAGTCTTTCAGGTCTTGTTGATATTTGCAAGCGTTGCCATGGGCCTAAATATCTCTGTGTTACCCCAAAGTGCTGCAGTGGGTTAGCAGGAGCAATTCAAACAGGAGGTTTCTGTACGTTCTTCTCGGAGCTGTCCCTTTGGTCTGTAAGCTCCTGGGCCATGGAGTGCAGATAGGAGTTCAGTAGGTGCCTCCGTGACTTAGGCCTTGTTTACTGGTTCGGGCTCCAGGCCCGCTTTGGGTCTGCGGGCGCAGCTTCCAAACAAAGCAGATTCCCAAACCAGGGAAGATTGGCCCCTTTTCCTGTCAGACTGGCTCCCTGGTTTGAATAGGCAGCTGAATATTTGAGGGCTTATCTAAAATCAGGCAGTGAATCTTTTAGGTCGTGTTCGGAGGTGCAGTAAGAGGGTGTAACCTCCCTGTAGAGGAGAAAGAGTTGAATTTTCCGCAGGGTGATATCCTAGAGCAGGGCGTGGAGCAGGGTAAAATTAAGTAGGTCCCCCGCACAATTTTCTTACAATTGCTTGTGGTTGCTTTCTTGATACCGCCTGTCAGTTTGCCTCCTCTCCCTTTTGATTGCACACTCTTAGTAACACGCGTGTGCATCGTGTTAATTAGGCCATTTGTTAATTTCTATGTCCTTAATCACTTGGTCTTAATTGATCTGCGCTCTCCCTGTAAGCCCGTCGCTGCGGGTTCGAGCTGTCCTGTGTCGGTGTGCTGATGGGAAGGTTTTACTGCTGCTGAGCGCGCGATGGCCCAGCAGAGCATGGCAGCGGTGTCACCCTGGTTTTCAGAATCGGTGTTTTACACGTCCTTTCTCACCCCGTGCTGTTTTTTTGTCTGTTTGCTGTCCCCAGCAATAGCTGCAGTGTGTTCTTTCCAGAGGCACGTTAAACAGTTGCAATGGCTGTATTTCAAAGAGGGATGTCCTGCAAGCCAGATTTTTTTCAGATAATAGATCACAGTTTATTTGCCATCCTATGCCTCTGTGAAGTGCTGTAATACAATCTAGACTTTGACTGGCAGGTAGTTGGAAAACACTGGTTGGGGTTGCTGTGGAGCAAAACATTTACTATTGCATGAGGTTACAATACAATAACAGCAGGCAGAAAGCTGTAATTGCTGATCTTAAAGAAGGAGAGAACAATTTAGTGATATATTGATGTTATAATCTTGTTAGCAAACACGGGAAATGCAGGCAAAATACACATATATAGGCATGTACAATTACTATGTATGTAATGCATAGTGGCATATAAAAAATCCTCTGTGTGTACAGATATAAAAGAAAATTAGCAGCAGGTTTGATTGCTTCAGTTCAGACTTTAATTTGTCAGGAAATACCTTATTCATCTGTGATTAGTTACATGGTTATGAATAAGCAATAGAAGATTATAAATGTTAAATATTAAGTTGTGTAATATTAAGACAAATTAACTGTACGTGCTAAAGAGGAAAATGCTTAGGGAGAGATTGCGATCAAATGGTAGCTAAATAAAAGTGACTGTCCAGTTTATTCAGCAGAAAAGTGCTACTCAAACCCTGTTTCTTAAAGGTTCTTTTAAAACAACAGGTCATCTCCCAGTGCAAACTAGAATAATTAAGATGACTGGGTTTTGCTGAGCACAGTATAACTGGACTATGCTGATCTACTGTTTTTTATTTTAACAGAAACTTGAGCTACAACAAGTTGACGGAGATTGATCCTTCTGCCTTTGCAGGGCTATCAAACCTACGGGAAGTGTAAGTATTCTTTGCAAGGTTTTAATTATATTTTTTTAGGGCAACTTATTGAACAGAAGGAAATTGTATATAGTTTCCCAAGACTGTACCTTCCCTTAGCTAACTTGAATCAGCAGATCTGACTTAGTATGGGTGTTTTTTCACCAGTGCTGCTCTTTTTAACCAATCAATTAGCAGAACACAACATCCTAATCGGAACAGCATAGCCGTTATTGGAAATCTTTGGAATTTGCCTCCCTCTCTGTCTTGTGCAATGCTTTGAGGGAGCAGTTCAGCTAACACACCTGAACATACACACAAAGCTTCTTGCTGAAAGGATAACCCTGAAGCAAGGCAGAACAGCCTGAATCGTGATATCTGATGCCAACCTAGCCCAAATCTCCCAGGAAACAAAGGTGTAGTGTAGTGGATAACAAAGCACTTAACTGTGTCTCCTCCTTAGTCGTTTGTACTGCTTCTGGAACCAGAACAAGTTTTGTTTGAAGTCTGTTAGGAGAGCCTAAAATGACAAAGTTTTATTTGGTTTGGTGGGGGAAGAGAACGAGCTGATGAAGGTTTGAGTAGCTGTTACAGGTTCCCCTTTCTGCACTGTTGGTAAAAGAAAATTCTGTTTTGGGGAGCCACAGGATTTCCTAACTGCAGATTTGAATGAACGCTCAGCAGTTACTTGATGCGCTTGTCAGCTTTTCACAGCAATAGCAATTCCTGATGCTCTGATTTTGGGGTTTTGAAAAGTGGAAGTGACTAAAGTTGTAAGCGGTGGGTTGAGGTAATGAGCACTCATTTGAATGTTGAATTACTGGCATACTTGAGGTTTGGGCTGTGTTTGAAGAGCTACTGATGCCTCATGGGAAACTGAAAAAACATTTCCTTTCAGAAACAATGCTGTGCTCTGTGCATCTCATTCATTTGCTCTTGTCCTTTGTCTGTTTTCGTTAAGTGTTGGCTCTGGGGCTCGTGGAGGGGCCAGATTCTGTGATCCTTAAATAGGCAAAGCAATTTACTACTGTGGGACTTCTGCCTGACTGATGTCTGCAGAATTGGACCATGGGGATTAATACACTGTCTCTCCACCTGCCTAATCTCACGTGGCTCCCCTGCTTACGCTGGAGTAGAAGTCAGTTACTAGGGAACATGATTAAGGGAGGAATATGCATCAGGAGTGACTGCTGCAGCTCTCTGACATAAGTTCATAATCATCTTAGCAGTAAGGGAGAGGAGAGAAAGTGATGCAGGTGAGCAAAATGCTTCCTATAGGATTTGCTTACTCAACTGTTCTTTAAACTATGGAAAGCCTTAAATTGCCCTGTGCTTAGAGAACAGAATCACAGCCCTGATCCCATGAGCCTTTAGAGTTATTCTTACATGGCTGTGGCTTAGCAATAGCTTTTATTTGTGGAAGTGCCTGAGAGCATGTGACTTTAGCAAGCAGGCTGTTGGGAAGATTGTGTGTGGCTTCCGATTGCTTAGGTAGTGGGCTCCCTTGTGCAAAGTGCTGCAGCATCAAGAGCAGGATGGGCTCTGCACTGAGGAGGTAACTTAAAAAGATGCGAAGGGAATCGGGAAGGTAAGTAATGCAGTCCACAAAGTAATGGCACAGATAGGAGCTGTGTGCTGAATTAGAAAAGCAGGCTTAGGCAAAAGAGAAACAAAGAAGTGAGTAGGAGGGAAGGGGGAAAATCAGAAATGGGAGACTGAAAAAGAAGCAGAGGTCTGGAGTGGAGCCTGGAAGGCAGCTGCTGGAAAGTGAGGGGAAAAGCTCTATTAAAAGCCCTATATACCAATCTTGGTTGCTTTTGAGTAACAGCTAAACCACAGACCACTGAAATAAACTGCATCTCACAAAGAGAACCACATCTGTACTGCCAGAGCATCTCCTTTCTGAGATTTTTTTAAGCGCTTTACAAACATTCATGAAATAAGCATCATGCTGTGGCATGTCTTGAGAGCAAGTCAGTGTTTTGCTGCGTGCACTGTGCTGGGCAAACCAAGTCACCCTCGGGGAAAGAGATTGCCCCAAATAATAGATGCATTGATAAAAGCTGAAACCTCCCATGATGCTTCAAACATAGAGCCTGTGCTTCCAAAGTGTTACAGATGAGGCTCAGAGCTCTCTGTATGTCTCTGTATGTGCATAATTAGCACAATGTATTTTGAAAACCTTTGTTTTCTCTTGATTTTTAAGATATCCCTAAAGCAAAAGATTTCAGCTTTATAGCTGAACTTCAGTGCTTTTTTTTGGTTTATGAATGTGGTAATAAAATAATAGCCACACTTACTTTAGTTTCCATTTCTCCCTTCCCTTGGGTTTAGTCAATTTTCCTGTTTTTTAAACAAAGATTTCACCTAAGAGTTTAAGTCTGTACGGAATGAAATTTGGTAGCATGAAGCAACGTGAACCCCCCCATAGTCCCACACGATGGAATGCATCAATCCCTTTTACAAAGGGAGCCCTTGATTTCCCACCAGCAGATTGCTGAGTAGGTTGTCCACCAGTTTTGTGCTTGTTCCTACACAATATGGAGACTTTCAGATGGCAGTGAAGCTCTGAAATAAGTAACTGTGCAGCTGATGCTGCAAATGGAAGGGACTGAAGTGTGACATTGCCTACCTCCTTCAGGAGAGCTAAACTTTTTCTCACGTCCCCTTCGTTGTTCCCTCTAAGGACGTTCCCGTCCCCCTTTTATCCACTCTGGCACCTGGGTTGCTGTGAGTAGGCCCTGTTGTCCTTTCTGGGGTTGTCTCAGGTCGGATAGATCATGGGACCCGTGAAAGCGATGGTTGCCTAGCTCTCTTGTTTTCCAAGCTCATACTACAAAGTAGTAGTAATTGTGCTAAAATTCCTCTCCAAACAACTCACCTTTTATTTTCTGAAGTGCCTTTCACTGAAAGCTCTGGAGAGCTGTGCTATTTTTGAGCAGGCTCCATTTCAGCTTGACACCAGCCTGGCAACTTGACTGTAAATATTTTATACAGGTGGCCTTTCCCCCCCCCCCCCCCCCCCACTGTTACCATCCAGAGGCAGCAGATTTGTGTCATCAAAGGGGAGGGTTGGGGAGGAGAAAGGAGATAGAAATTTTAAATTTGCTGAGCTAGAAGTCTGGTGGTTTTGTTTTTGTTTTGTTTTTTTCCTATTTTGTCCCTTTACATGTGGGAGGGGGAGGATGAGAGGGAAATCCCCGGCAAATGCAAAGCTTGGCTGTCTCCACTGCATCAGCAACTGGTGTCTGTGAGCCAAGAGAGAAAATGAGGTGGGAGAACAACTTCTGAGCATGCTGTCTTACTGAGGAAGACCTGACAGGACACTGATATGAAAATCACACTTACATCAGAAGGATTTGAACACTTGTTAGATGCTGATTGGTGTTGCAGCTGCCTAGCCAGACCTGACTCAGACTGGAGGAAAGTGGGCCTAGTTCTCCCTGCTCTCCTGTGCTTTTCAAAAAGATGCTTGGTTGGATGCAGATTAAAGTATGGAACGCGTGCTTTTTAATGCTCTTTCCAGTTTGCTTTATACTTCTGAAAGCTCTAGACCTTGCGTGTAATATCAGTAACAATGAGCTTTTAGTTGTGAAGTAGAGCTCCTTGCTGAATTGCAATGCATCTGGCTTTTTTCCCTTATATTTTAAGTACAGATACAATGTTAGAGGCAGAGCTGAGGTCAAAAAGCTTTTATCCCAGCAGTGCCTGGAACTCTTTGTGAAATCAAATCTCTTGCCTGCCCTCAGAGGAGTCAGAAGGAAGTTCTGTGATGGATGTATCGCTGCCCTCTCCCACCGACCAAAAAAAATTTTTTTTTGGGGGGGGGGGGGGAAACGGCCAAAATTGAGGCTTGCCCCAACTCGTGCCCATGGCTTAGCACTTTGCAGCTTCCCTGTGCTCCTTTACCAGTTTCGAGATGCTCTGCTTCTCGCACCCAATCTGGAGTCAGATGCATCTGCAAGTTATTTGCAGGCCTCCCTCCCTTCCTGGCGAGGGGAGGCCTCGGGGAGTAAAGCGGGATGCCTTGTCGAAGCGTTATGATACTTTTCAAGACGCTGTTGTAAAGCACTCAGGAGCGGGAAGGGAATTGCTCGCTAAGCGCAAGGGCCTGATGGCCTCCCGTTTTGCCGAAGCGCTGCCAGGGGGAGCGTTCGGAGGAGGGCAGCGGTGGTTTGGGGTCAGTGGGAATCTGGCAAGTCGGGAGCGAGAGACCCTGCGAAGTTCTGCCTTGCAAACAAGTGATCTCCGGCGTTGCCGTGCGCGCTGCCCCTTGCTCGGCTTGGCAGGGGCTTGGCTTTAATTGCTTCAGCATGCGGCGGCAGGGGAGAGCAGCAAGATGGCTAAGAAATTAGGTAATTTTCAAGCAGCCAGACAAGCGACTGTTACAGTAATTAATTGACTAATTCACCATACAAACAAGGGCCCTTTAAACCAAGGAAGAGCGCGTCACATGGCAAGGATCTGTTTTCAGTCAGAAAAACACTTCAAACATTAGGCCATTGAGGGGGGACGTTTTTTTGTGTTGGCCAGGCTGGGGTTTCCAAGAGCAGGGCCCCGTCTGTAATTGCTATTAGCCCCGCAGGGCCGCCACCGAAGGGCAAGGCTCTTTAGGAAGCCCGGTGCTACCAAGATGAAAGCAAATGCCAGCCGGCCACTTGTCAGAGGGGCTACCTGGAGCAAATTGCCTGTTTCTGTCAAAGTGACTGCTCGGAGGGCTTGGGGTAGCCGTTCCCTCCCGGTGCGGGAGGCGGTGATGTGTTTTCCAGTGGGTTTAGGAAGGCTAAGTGTGAGCCAACGTTGGAAGGCTGTTGTAGGAATAACTACGGTGGTTCTCATTTAAAATAAATAAAAGGCTTGGGTTGGGACGAAGAGGTGAGACTATTGGAAAGATGCAGCAAAACCCCTTGAGATGGAGACCTCTGCCAAATAATCAGGGTTCCGGGTGAGTCAGTGATGGCAGATAGCGAGCCGCGTGTTTATACAGAGCCCTGCGCTGAGGCTGTACCTAGCTCGCGTGTGCCTCGTCTTCAGCTGCTTGTCTAAACGATGAATTTCTGCTCATTGCAGGCGACTGAACAACAACGAGCTGACTGCCATCCCATCCCTGGGAGCTGCTTCCTCCGGCGTCCTCTCCCTTCATCTGTAAGTTGCAGCTCCAGCTTGCTGCCTCTTTTATTTTGCTTTTTACTTTCAACTATCTGTTATTGTTTGTGGGGTAGATTTAACTCGCTCATGGAAAGTTTCGTGTGTGTCACACCCACTTCTGCTAACTCTTCAGATTTTATTATGAGGCTTGTTGATACCTTAATTAAGAAACATCTTCTGGAGTTCTGTGATTTATGTGAGATTATTCGATAAATCTTGCGCTGTTCTAACACAGTTTGTGAGAGCAAGGCAAAAGGTAACACTTGAAGGCTAATGAGAAATCTGCAAACACTAGAATAGATCATTTCTCTCACACTTAATTTATGGAGTGATCCAAAATAGGCAACTACTCCATCTGCCAGCTCAGCCAACTCTGTAGCAATGTCTTCCAGAGTCCCAAAAGCCAATTCTTTGCAAATCTGGATTTGTGTCCAGCTGGAGTGGAGCTGCTCAGAATTTAAGCAAACATAACTGATACAATTTATTCTTCAAAACCTGATCTTGGGTGCAGTGTGACTTTTTGACCTGTGCCCCAGCAGAAGCCAGCAAAAATAATTGCAGTTGTTGTTCAGGTGAAAGGTTCATTGGCTAGTGACCTGTCGCAGATAATTACAGTGGGTAGTGCTTCCAGGCAGCCTTCAGGAATACCAGTATGGGTAATTATGGATAATTATGAAATAAGACACCTGTAGGAGAAATTTACACTAAAACCTGTAAGGGGGTTGCTGTTCCTGCTGCTAGAGGAACACAGATACTCCTTCTTGGCTTTGTTTTTGTTTTTGTGATTGTTCTCATTATTTCCATAAACATTTCCTCCTTTGCTAAATCATTGAAATCTTAAGGTTGGTGATAACTTAGGGCAGTAAATTCTGCAGGTTAACTATATTTTGGATAAAAATATTTTTTTTCATTTTCTACCTTTAGATTTTCAGTCATTATCTCCTTCTTGTGCTATAATAGGAGTACATAATTTTACCTTCTCTTTATTTCTTTATTGTTCTTTTTTCCTTCTTTTTCCTGTTCCTGTTTGGTCATATCCTCTGCTCTTAAAACTAAGAGACTGTTCATGTTCTAATCTTTCAGAGAACTCATTCCAGACTACTAACCATTTTCATAGTCACCCTTTTAACTTCTAACTTTTTTCTTTTTTTTTGAGGGAGTGATCAGTTGGAGACATTGCTGAAGGGAATAGTGGCATTGTCATACCACCTGTATCAAAATTCTTACTACTTTAGGAGCGTGGATTTCTAAAATTGTTTTTGCATGTCTGCTTAAAATGCACACCAAGCAGGAATTTTGCTGAGGTATGCATGATGCCTCCCAATTTCCTGGGAAAGGGAAATGGTTATAGTTAATACAGATTCCAGCAATGTACTTGAGCAGTTCAGGGGATGGCTTCCAGTGTGCATGACATTGCAGCATCTGGCTACAGGCAGGTGTCCCATCCTTTCACAATTGCGCTGGATTTACTTGTCCTCGTGGTGGAAAATATCAGTGTCCAAACCATGCGATTGGTCCTCCAGGGCTTGAAAAGGCTCTGAATTACTCTGAAACAACCTTGATCCACCGACTAAAAATACATTCCTATTACTTAAATCAAGGGCAGAATAGAGTGAAATGAATTGGCACTGTTCCTTCTCTTCCATTAGGCAGTGTTAAAATATGCAAAGCAGAAGAACTCCTTCCCTGTCTTAATTCAGTTTAGGGATCTTAGGTTAAAATTGGCATTCATCTCTCTCCTAGTATGAAGTAAGTTTAGCTTTTTTTTGAGATATAGTGCCTTTGATCTGCTTCTTGGGTATACTGTGTTCGTACAGTGTTTATAAAGACCTAAAAGTACTCCTGTCTTATCACTAGCTCTGGATCTAGCGTGTGTCTTTCAGTTAAATGGATAAATAAGCACTTCATCTCCTGGGCGTAGGAGTGGCTTGTGTCTCAGCAGTTATCAGACCTGCCAAATGTGTTGCACTCAGTTGGTGTGAAACCGGCTTATTTGATGCCTGCCTGCTGCCTCTCCCCACTTCTGAGACCGCGTGTGAAGTCTGAGTCCGTGATCTGGGGCGCTGGTTGCAGCACTGCGCAGGTCCCTCCTGTAAGGCACAGTCCCTGCTTCCCGCTTTAACCAAGCTCGCCAGACTGCTGCGTAACCCAGTGTGCAGCATCTCATGCACTGGGATTCAAAAACTCAGAAACCTGTTTTATGGGTGGAAAGCGTGCATAAAATTTACTATCTAGGACATAGTTTTAGGCTCCCCAAATCGACTTTCCTTTCTCACAAAGTCTATAAATGATCTGAATTTCAAAAGCCCCTGTTGTTATTTTTGCTATTAATTTAGCCGTTGGCAAAGGACCAAATTGCAAGAGCTTTGGCGTTTCATTCCTGAAATGAAATAAGCGGTTTGGGAAGGAGGAATGATGACTGGCGAAGGCAGTAGATTTACTACTCCTCTGAAATTTCAGAGGGTACAGAAAGAAGGGAAAGGTACAAAGCCAAATGATAAAAGGACGTTATTCTAAACAGACCTGCTTAGTATCACTTTCCAGAAATCTGTATTGCTTTCCTCAGCTGCTACACATAAATAACTGTGGTGATAGCGGGATTTGTAATGCTGCTGTCATACCTCTGCAAGAGAGGTCTCTGCTTAGCCTGTTTCAGAGGATGCCACTGTAGAGTTGGTTTTTTGCCTGCATTTCCTTTTAATTTTTATCAGAGGCAAAAATAATCTGCAAGCGTGTTTTAAAGTACCAAGTATGTTTAAATCAATGTTGGTGAGTTAACTCACATTAGAACGAATTGCTGGGGAAGTGAAGCTTTCATTATCATTGGGAGTCTTTAAATCAATTAGCTGGCTTCCTAAAAGATGGGCCTTTAGTCCAGCAGTTAATGGGCTTGACTGTTAGGTAAAATTCTTTGCCCTTGTGTCATGTTAGGAGTCAGGTTATACGATAATACTGGATCCTTCTGGCCTTCAAATCTGTGAAGTAATAATTGGGGAGGCTGCCAAACCAAACCCAGGGTGAAGACTCATAATGAAGACTGTGTACTGAGAAATTGGTTTATGTTTAAGTATATAGTGTTACAGTGTGTTTGTCCTGTTAAAGAAAAATAAATACGTTTCCTTTTTTTTTCCACTGTTTATAAACGTGTGAAGTGTGTTTACCTCAGAAACCTCTCAAGTAGGTTTTGTGTATTGCATGTGGTTAAGCATTTCCAAAGGGCTGTGAATGTACTATCAGAGCAATGGTTGTATATTTGTCACTCAAACTAGTCCTTTTGAATGGGTTAAACGATTCATCCTCCACTTTTCCTGAAATGAGGAAGAGACTTTCTCCCCCTTTGGTGCTGTGATTGTACTCAAGAAATCTGCCATAGGATCAAAGCAGTATGAATGGGGATTGCCCCGTTTTTTAAACCAGCTTGTCCATTCTGGATTCCCCACTTTGGAGTTTCCCATCCTTGACTCTGTCACCCAAAAGCTTGCTTGACCTCATGTGCGTGCAGATTGTGGGCTGTTATATGTATAAGCATATGTGAATCTGTTGAGGAGAGAGTTCTCAAGGTTTACTGCAAATCTTTGGATGTTTCAGGCTGCAGATGCATGCAAGTATACTGTATGTATCAAACATGCTATGTCTTAATATACTACCGTGAAGTTTAGTTCAGTTTAATTATTCCTTGAAGGGTCTGTTTGCCTTGCATGTTGAAAATGCTGCCAAAGTAGTTCATCTCGACAACAGCAAACATAAGGGACTTGATAAAGCTTTTAATAGAACTGAAGGGAAGAATAATCTATGTATGGGTTACCAAATACAGACATTAAATGCAAACATCTGTTAGCGCAAACAAAAGCCAGGAAATTCAGCTGAGAGGGGGAGAGACTCTGAATCTGGATTAATTCCGAAATTGCATCGGAGTAGCTGAGAGGAGAATCTTTGCCTGAAATTCCCACAGCATTTGTAACTTAGCTAGAGTTCCTAGACTTGGACATTTGGGAGTTGATGGCAGGATGTTTTCACTGACATGCTCTTGGCTGAGGATTTCCCTTCCCAATGTTCTGCAACTCAAGTGTGTTAACTCCCTAGGCCCTTGAAAAGACTCTCTGCTCAAGCTTTTACCTGATCTGGTGGGGAAGGGCAGAATGGAGGAACAATTTATTTGCAGCAGATCAGAGAGTCCATTTATATGCAATTTCTGACTAACCTGTATGGGGAATTGGTTAGCCTTGTTAGTGTGTCACATAAGAGAAGGAGTTGAGCCGTGATCAGCTCTGCATTGGTCTGTTGCTGTGGG
Organism: Rhea pennata; assembly: GCF_028389875.1. Taxonomy (NCBI): domain Eukaryota; kingdom Metazoa; phylum Chordata; class Aves; order Rheiformes; family Rheidae; genus Rhea; species Rhea pennata. The sequence continues at coordinate 7,370,255 of NC_084674.1, forward strand.
TTTCCCACAAGCCCAAGTTCAGACCGTACTCCGGAGCATTCCTGAGGATGACAGAGTCTATCCCAAATGGGCAACTTAGCGAAAGTCCAAAATCTTAGGTCTAGAAGGACTGACTGTGACTGAGGTCTTAACAAGCCACACCTCATTTAGCAGATATTCTGAGACAGTCTTCTCCAATGTGGACATTATGAACCTGATTCTTGTGCAGATTCAGCAATCTCCAGTGCAGACCCAAGTTTACACAAGTCACAAGGCATTCTGTGCTACTGCCCTGCTCTGGGGCCCGTTTGCACTTCAGCTACCAGCTCACCTGAGGGCCCAGAGGGCTCCTATGGATGTCTAGACAGGACGATCGAGATGGATGCTTGCTCCTCTCTCCGGGCTCCAAGGTGACCAGCCTAGTTCTGTCTGTCAGCATCCACAAACACGTACGTGGCCTTGGATCATGCCAGCACGGGGTGTTATGCAGCTGCAGAGCTCAGTGGAGAGCCTGCTATCCAGGCCTCTAAAGCAAGCCCTGTAAATGGAGCAATCTCTGTGCCACATCCTCAGCTGGCTAGGAATTGAGGAAGTTAACAGATTAAACGCTTTAAAATAACTCTCTCTTTTTTTTTTCTTTTTCCCTTTCCCACTGTAACTCTTAAGCCTCTACCATTTAGGAACAAAGGGGACAGTGACCCACGGTAGTCAGCTGTCTATTAGCAACAGTCAAAGCTGTCTGAGATGCTTTAGCCCCATGATCTTGCTCTGAATAAGCATGGATGACAAGGAAGTCAGAACAAGGATTTTTGGAGCAAAAGAGTGTGAAATTGGATTAGCTGATTCACAGAGGATGCAGTGACACTCTGTAGTGTATTTACTGGGGGAAGTGAAATCAATAGGACTACTCTGCTGCCAAACTGAGCATAAAAGTCTCTTGAAGAAAATCAATCTTCTTTACAGGCTCATTAATGTAAAGATCAATTCACATTAAACTGTAATTAAACAGAAAGGGCTAACAGGAGAAGGGTAAATGATCTACTGTGCCACAGGCAAAATATATATTATGTAAAATTTGAAAACTAAATACATGAAGAGTTGGGGACTAGGAGGGGCAGGGAACATACTAGGTTTGCTTAAAACGACTGCTGGGTTCAGATGCTGATCGGGGCAATGTGATAATCATGAGGGGAGTCCTGTATATATTCCATGGGATTGCGGGTGTCAGGCAGGCCAAAAATTGCAACCAGTAAGGACTTCCTGCGTTAGGAGCAATGCTTTTGTTAGAAACGCGTGGTCTTTTAGAGAGCTGCTCTCTGAAGCGTTGGAGATTTCACTAGGTTTCTGGTTAAGTTACTCTCATTGTTAATAATAATGTGGCCCTTGTTTCTTGTCTGACTTTAGCTTTTATTTTCATTGGATCTCATTAACCTTTGAACTGGATTAAAGCATTGACCAGTCTCGGAGACCTCTAACATGGCAGAGTTGGGATCATACTATTGCTCCTCCTCCTGCAGCTGTTGTCTCGCATTTTCTTAGAGAATGCTTGGGAAGACAGTTGTGATGTTAGAGCTGTTTACACTGCTTCTTTCTACGCTTGTCAAATGCGGTTTGCAGAGCCTCTTCCTGAGGTCACGTGTGGTCCGTTAGATTCTTTGAGCTCCTGTTTTGCTTTCACCCCTGAGACCAACATGCCTTGCTGCCTTATCTGAAACAGTGCTTGCAGTCAGCGTGTGCACCGATCAGAGCCAAGTGTGGTCTTGCAAATGTGCCTGCTTTCTACAGGCTTTACCCAGGAGCTCAGGTGGTGATGATGTTGAGATGTGCGAGTCCAATTCCACTTTGCTTTTTGTATTAAGATGGTAAAGACTCGGCTGAGCGCAGGAGAACAACAGATTGAATTCCTGACTGTAATCGCCTTGCTGGGTTGACCCTTCCTAGAGCCAAGGGTTTGAAACTGTTCTTGTCTGACTTTAGCTTTTATTTTCATTGGATCTCATGTCGACACTGTTGGGAGGTAGAGCACAGCTCAAGTGTGAGCTGGTCTCTACGTGGTGTGTGAATTCACTGGTCTATTCCTGACTAGGCTCAAGCATAAGCCTCTGTGTGGGCGGTGTTGATAGTCAGGAAGTTGGGGCTCAAATGAAGAATTGAGGCCTGAGCTAACACAACAGTATAGATGCAGCCTAGGAGCCCAGTCGTGGCCTGGGATCCTACTGTGCTAATTGCTGTACAAACAAAACAACTGCCTTGACCCCCAAGGGACTTAGTCTGCAAGTCATCTTTGCTGGAGTAAAGAAGAATGAGCTAATAATTAGAAATGAGGATAATACTCTGTTAATTCCATCTGGGTCGCAGCAAGTGTTTTTGTACTCCTAAGCACAAAATATAGATGACTCAGATGCAGCCGTGCGCAGGGTCCGGTTGGAGTCAGCAGGGCTCTGCTCGTGTGCAGGACGTTGCTCGGACAGCTCCAAAAACCACGCTGCCCGCCCTGTTGCATAATAACTTGCATAAAGAAAACTTTCTCTGGTAAATAAGGCAAAACGATACATGCAGATGTAGATCTAGCAGCGTGAGTGGATTTACCCCCAGCCTGTGCTTGCATCAGTTCTCATTTGGTGTAATGCCTACAGGGGCCAGTCTTCCAGTGTTTATTCAGGCAGCTCTACTCAGTAGTTGGAGAGAGAGTTGCTTTCTGAGCATTTTGTCCGCACTACAGGCTACACTACTCAGCTACTATTTTTGAATATAAATATAGCAACATGAAAAGGTGAATAGAAAGTACTTGGCAATCAGGCTATTTAGTATGCAAGCAACGTGCAAGCATAACATAATATATTCTTAAACCCACCTCTCCTGTTTGTTTAGCTCAGAGTTCACAGTAGGGCTCTGGTGTGTAAAGTCTGCTAGTTAGTGAGGCCAAAGACTGCAAGAACCTTTCCCAGTGGAGGAAATTCTCATTAATCATGTGCTCCCAAGCACCAGAAGAGACACTGTTTTGACTTTTCGTTCGGGTTGTTGGAACGATTCTAATCACTTGCATGTCCTCTTCGAGCTTTCAAATATAATACGAGCGCATGGAAATGGCAAAGGATCTGAGGCTGTTCCAGGGAAATGAGTAATCCTTTCTTTCAGAAAAGCAGCAGCAGTGAAACACACCGTCCTCGGACTCGACAAGAGAGCGTCAGAAGGCACGTACAGAGCAATGTTAAAATTGGCCAGAGGAAAAAGATACAGTGAAAGGTGCTAGCAGTTTTTGGAATACTAGTTACCCCTTGAGGCTATTTTATTATGTCTCTACTAATGAGAATAGCCATTCTGTGTGGCAGGGGCAACTTCTCCTGCAAGTAGGGAATTGTTCTGAGTTGGGCTAGGTCTGATCTGATTTGTGTGTTACTTACCAGGGCATGCTAACTCTGTCTTGCTCTGGAGGAGGGAAAGGACATAAGGCAGAGCACAAGATCAGGAATCAAAATACTTGAACAGTATATATATTTTTTGAGTGTCCCACATTCATTACACCCTAAAAACAAGTAAATTCATGTTTAGGTGGGCCAGTATTCACCTTGCCCCAACTAAAGACCAGTATTGCACTGGCACAGATGTAGTGTGCGAACGTGAAGCACCTTTGGTGATTTGTCCGAGAACAACCGTGTGTGCCCTAATGCACAACGCGCAAGCTGCTTTCCAGCTTCCATCTCTTGCAAATCAAGTCTAGATTAGCAGTGAGGGTCGTTTACAACTGTGATCTTTTGTTAAGGTCAATATGAAAAATAGCCTCATATTTGAGCCTTATAATAGCCCAAACTTGCTACTATTAATATCTTTGGTAGATTGACTGTCTCATTTGATGGCGTATGGCAGATAAACCACATGTCTGTAGAGGCAATTCTGTTGTTAGTCTTCACAGGCTGTACAGATTTCAAATGTAAATAGCTTCTCAGTTAAGCTAAGAGATTTTTTGTATATTGGAGTTTTATGCATAAGAACTGCTATGACACTGTAACTTAGTTTGCTTCGGGGTCAGTAAAAGAACAGTTTCGCGGTTGTAATAGAAGCAGGGTTAAATTACCTCTTAGTAGAATTCTCTTTCCCTCTCTTTTCTTCTGCAAGCATGAAAGTTTGATGCAGTTTTGTGAAAAAAATTGCACAAAATCAGGAAACTGAGTATATATTACTATTTCCATGCTTCCCTCCCTGCTGAGATTGCTCAGTGAGTCCTCATTACCAGTCTTCTAAGTATCAGGGAGTTAATCTTGGTTCTTGCAGAGACACGAAAGGCACATAACCAGCAGTCCTTGCTCTGAGCGTAGTCTAGGCAGACCACCATTCCCTTCTTCCCTTCCCAGCAATAGCTGCCAACAGATGGCTAGGGGACAGTAAGAGCAGGGGTCTGGGTAGAATTACACTTTTTAAAGTGTGGTGCTGTAAGTGTTTTTAAAATCTCTCCATTACCTTCGTTACCTTGTTTACCTTCAAGCACCCTGGAAGGCTTGAGAACAGGCAGTGTCTTTTAGTTCCCTTGCGTATAACAAGGCTAAAACTGTTTCAGCAGAGGTGTCAAAAATGAATCTGGCCTATGTGGTTCAAAGCCCAGTGAGTAAAACATCAGTTTTACCATTTACCTTCTGCTCTGTATGACATTTAGCACTTCCATCATTGCTTCCACTGACACTACTAGAAATAGTGCATAATTCAGGGTAAAGAAATGCTAGTGTAAACAGGTTTCACTAAAATGTGATCCTGGCATGTCTAAGTTGGAAAAGATTAGCAAATAATCTCTAGAAAACTCACCTTTAACTGAACAAAAGCTGACTATATACTGAATTTTCTGCTTTTAACTCGTAATAAATTCCCAAAATAATTGCAACGATGAACAACAGACATCACATTAAACATTACAATCTTATTGTTGTTAAAACAGCCCTATTGTATGGAGAGAGGGAGGGTGGAAAATCTGAATGCTGGGTGTTAAGGTAGATGAGAAAATGATCCATCATACCTTTAGATGAAACAGTCACTTAAGAGACCACTTTCCCTTCCACGTGCATGCATAACTCTTGCTTGTTAGCAGGAATTCCATGTAAATATTGACTGGGAGAAAGTGGTTGGGTGAGTGTATGTTCTGTCTGTCAAACCATTTGCTGTTCAGATGCACATCAGAGAAAATAGTAAAGGCAGCTAGAAAATGAAACAGGAGTACAGGGCGTACAAGTGAAAAAGACAACTGTTTTTGTGGTAGAAGATTTGAACGGAGGAAAATTAAGTTGCAGAAGGGTGGGAAGAATTGAGGGCAGATGGCAAAATAGAATCTGTAAATGGCCCATTGTTTTTAAACTTAAAATACTTTCAAACAGCCTATATACTCCCAGTCACATACTGCATAGAAATGATTGCTGAGTGGAGAAGTGATTAGCATAAACAGCTGAGGAAAAGAACTGGACTTGGAGTAATTTTCCAAGTACTCTGGAAAAGAAACACCCTTTGGTGGTCTTATCGAAGAAGTTGCTTTCCTTCAGGTTATGTTCTTGAAACAACCTACTTCCTTTTCAAAATAAGAGAAACTGAAGGAGTAAATGGTCCTATTAAAGAGGCTGAAGAACTTACTGCATTAATGGTGGTAAATTCTTACCATTGATTTTACAAGACCTACTCTAGGGGATTTTAGGAACAGATAGTGTCTTACATCAGTCTGAGTTAGCACAGTACCAATTCTGCTTCAGAGCTCAAGTTTTCAGTGCCCTGGGTCTTTTGAGACCTTGTTTTGCAGTTTCTTGGAGCCATCCTTCCTACCTGATATGCTTTACAAATAAGAATGTCTAGACTTTTTAAGAAGGGCTATCAAATCTGTTTTCTCTGCTAACCTGATTGTTGCTTTTCTATGCAGGAGTGATTCGCTCTTGCAGGCTGAACAGTCTCAGCTGGGTAGAGCTCACCAGTGAAGTCTGCCCAGAGGCTATTCCTGTTTTGGGGCCTTGCTGACAAGACAGATAAGCCCTTTCAACAGAGCACAAGTGTGTGTCATGTTGGAACAGACTCACCAGCCAGCCTATCTATATTTCTGAAGTGTTAACAGGACCTTGACTGGTCAGTCGAAAACGCGTGCTTCTCCAACTGCTGCCTTCAAGAGTCTGCCACAAGTTCCTTTAGACTTTGTGAGTGTTTCATGGTCTGTTGGAGAGGAGGCAGGTATTCAATTATCAGTATATTGTCCCTTACTAACTTTCCTCAGCATTAGGATAACAGAACTCTGGTACAGTTAAATCCACCTGTTTTCACTGTCTTCCAGTGAAAGACAAGATAAGCATGTGTCACGTCATATCTTTCGGGCACAAACAGTGCATGCACAAACAGTACATACTATCAGGGAGTCTTCTTGTAATTAGAGTTTGGATTAGAGTTCTAGTGTTACAGGCAGAGTTGTTACATTTGGTTTGCACTTAAAAATTGCTTCTCTACTTGTGTATTTTCCCCTACTCACTTCTGTGGAGAGAAAAAAGCAAAGCAAAGCCACTCACAAAACACATTCACACACTAGGCTGTGGTGACTATTCTTTGCTTTGATCATTTGTTACACAAATTAAAACTAAGATTGGCATCAGGATTTAAGGATAGAAGTGCCTACGTGTCCTGTGATCCTGCACCCTCCTGGCTTTCAAATGAAAGTGCTACTCTTGTTAACTGGAAGCACAAAACCCACATGTGATGAGAAGGATAGGAAGATGCTATCTCCAGCTTGGAGGTGGGATGTGGTGGTTGGTCTGGCATCTGCTCTAGGGCTAGATTGGCATCTGGACTAGCTCCAGTTCTCAATGACTGCTTCTCCTTGTCACAAATCTGGCGCATCCTTGAAGCCAATGATAAGGATGTGTATGGGGCAGCCAGCAGTCCTGAGGCGGAGTAGACCTGTTTATGCTGGGCTCTGTGCAATTACGGAGCAGTGGAGAGCAGGAACTCACCATAGCAACAACCTGGTGGCGGCGAAGGTTGGCCGTTTCTCAGGCTTCACTAGCTCATGAATGGTGTTGGAGCAGGAGAGCGTCAGACCAAGGGCAAAAGATGGTAGGGCATAAAAGCACTGTCCAGAAAGGGACCTGTTATGTCATCTGCCAGCACCTGCATCTGAATGACCCCTTTCAAACACTGACTGAAGCCAGACTTGAAAAGAGGTGGTGCTGTGCCTCCCAACCCCATTCAAAAGGCCAGTGCAGAACCATGTAGTTTCATGTGTTCTTGTATGAGGGCTGCCATTTACTTTGTATGACTCTTCTCTCTGTTCCTGTAGGGCAACCTTGTTCCTTTTTAGCAGAGTTCAGTACTCAGTAGACTCTCTCTTCTTCGTCTTTGTGCTTTTACCAGGCTGGATCAGGAAATGTGAGAGGATGGAGGATGAGAAGAGCAGTGGTTTGGACTAAGAGCTGTGGGAGAAGGCTTTGAAAGATGTGCACAGATAACCAGTTTTGTGAACACACTCATGTATTTCAAAACGAGGACTGATTATGCCTGGTGACTCAGAGGTGGTCACTTTCTCCCTTGTGCCAGAGACCTGGCTAAACAGTGGTGCAACAAGATGGGCAGCCCCTGCTGAAGAGCTCTCACCCAAACCCCCGTTGGTGGGTGCACTGAGTGGTGCTGAATATCATAACCAAGACACTTCGAGGTAGAGCTGGAGGCAAGGTTGTGCTCTGGTGTTGAGTTCATGGTGTTCTGTGTTCACGCTGAGTTCTGGTGCAGAAGTTAATGAAAGTTGCTCCTTTCAGAGAGATAGTAGTAGATAACAAACTATGCTTTACACGGCCATTTTAAAACATCTACGTCCTTTGTGAATACATCATTTAGAAAACCCTGTGGAGTACTGTCTTCGTGAAGTATCGAGTATAACCTGAAGAAAGCGGAAGATAATGGTGCTCTTGGAACCACCCTGTTCCTGATGGGGGGACTAAATCCATAACAGAGACTGCCTTGTCTTCAGGAATCTCAGTTTACTTTGATATCATACAAGCTTGTGCAATCTGCCTAGCAGATAAGACAGCCTCTGTTATAAAGATGACTAACTTCTAATCCTGCATGTCCCACGTTTTTTACTCTGCTAATGGGATTGAGTACTAAAGGCTTAGGAAGTTGCATATTGCGAAGAGTCTCTGAAATCACATGGTGTCATGTCAAAAAATTCTAGTGAGAGTACATGCAGATCAAAATGGAGGAGAGAGCTTTTAAAAATTACATCACTTATATCAGTGAAGCTAACACACAGCATAAGGTTCTCTCTTAACAAGAATCAGAAAGTTTACATAAATGTTGCCAGTACAGCAATATTCTAAGAGTGTATTTCTGGATTGCCTTTTTAGTTATTGTAGTACAAAGGCTTTGCTTCGTGTAGGCAGTACTGAACCCAGTGAGAGCCCTCAATGAATGTCCATCAGATCTAGACCCTTGGTTATGTCCAGCTGCTCTGAAAGCCAGGTTCCAGAGAATGTGCTTGGCCTCTGCCTAACTCTAGTCTTTATGGCTGCCTTGTGAAAAGGCTCCAGGAGCGTGCCTGGTGGGGAGATAACTCCTGCTTGTGTTCACACATCCAGGGTCCAAGGACGCTTGGAGGCCATGCTTGGCCTGCACCAGAGTCGAGGCTGTGATCTCTCCATGTGCAAGGCAGATGAGCTTGGTCCTGTGGGTGGCCACAGAGTAGCCCTTAATAGACAGAATATACATAGCCCTTGAGTCACACTGGTCTCACATGAATAGTCCTGTTGACTTCAGTGGAACTATTTGTGTGACTAATGGTTTGCTTGTGGGAATAAGGAGTTCATAACCCAGCCCTGTATAATGTCATTGACTTGCGGGCAGCTGCTGTTCCTAGGTACCAGGGGATGAATGAGCAAATCCCATCTCCCCCTCTGCTGTCTTTGTCTAGTTGACCATGACCCTGGACAGGGACACTTTGGGGGCAAGAGAAAGGCCTCTTCCCCTCCTCCCACCCCCTTTTTTTTAACCTGCACACCTGTATAACTGTGAACAGTTTGCTTCATGCATGTCTTAAGCCACCAACGTAGGGAAAGAACCTGACAAAAGAAAGTCCCTATAGACTTCCTCCTATATTTCAATTTAGTTGGAATAGCTCTGTCAGCCTGTTCTTGCTTTATACTTACACACAATGTTTTTTAGTGAAACAGTGTAAAAAGATTTTGTTTGATGCACCTTAGAATGGCCCTGTTCTGAGGGAGTACTGGGGAGAGGGAAAGTCCTGACATAACGTCCCCAGGCAGAATATGTAAACCTTTGGAAGTACGTAGGATACGGGTAAAACTTGCACAGGGCTTTTTTTTGTGGCTGACCCTAAAATGTGGTGACTGCTTGGCCTGCCACTGCTCTAGCCTTGTCGTGCGTGCAGCCGGCACCTGAACAAACAGAGCTGTATCTGCAGCAGCCCTGGGAATCTGCCAGAATTCCTTAGGGAAGGAGTGATTCAGAGCATCTGAGAAAAGTGGGGGCTGCTTCTATGCATCCTTGCTTCCTGCCCGGAGGATAACCCATGCAGCTTTACTTTGAAAGGAAAGTGGGGTTGTTCCCTTAAGCAAATACAGCGTATGTTTGGTTGGATGAAAACATATGTTCTTCTAAAGGTAAAAAACCTTGAGCCTCTCAGATTATTTTAGCTGGGCTGACATGACAGTGCAAAAAAATCAGACAGCTAGCGGGGCTCTCCCAGAGCAATTGGGAATCATGAGGACTCGTGCTCTTCGGGTGGTTCAGCCTTTAAGGAGAAGGTCTCAGGCATGGAAGCAAAATTAGTACAGCAGAGGAAGAATTTAGCTAGAATAGAAGTCTTTGGAAGCACAATATTTTTAATAAGAAAATGTTAAGACCAAGTGAGCAGTTCTGCACTGTTAATACATATGAACTTTGTGTCAGGGCTGATGTGCAGTTCCTAAAGGCGTTCTCCTCTTTCCTTATTTCCTTTTATTAGTAAGAGTCACTTGGGGCAGATCATCTATTATGGATCATAATAATGCTGTGATCAGATAATTAGTTCCCCTTCCCCCTTGTTAGGTAAATAGCTTTGGCATTTCCTTCCACAAGGAAACGATGCTGTTTTTCCTGTATTTTTATGTATAGTGAGTAATAGGCAAAAAATCAGACAGCATGTGTTTCCATCTAATGCGAAGGTTTAGGAACCTATATCTTGAATCTTTTTTTAGTGTTTCTAAGAGGATCAGTATTAAATCTCTATCTTCTGTGAGATGAGAAGATGGAGAAGAACAAGGGCAGGTAATTCCAAGCATCAGTTAGTCACAGTATATATCATCTCTCTCAAGTTACAGTGTCTTTGATCTAGCTTCTGGCCATGCCCCCTGTGCTTGGCCTGTCTCTGACATCAAACCTCACACGTCCTTTGGTAGCAAACCCCCATAACTCTTTCTGGCTCTAGCGTTTGCTTTCCTTAATGCTTTTCCCTGTTTGGAAATATTAACCAAACCCTGAACTTTTTAATCTCTCTATTTCTAGCCTTGTGGTCTCTGTCTTATGCTAATTTTGAAAATGTGCTTGCATATTAATAGAACTCTACCCGAGGTGTGGAGCCTCTCTCTTTTGAAGCTCGATTTTATTTTTGATGCCTATAACAGGTGTTGGTTTAATAGCTTTGCTGTATTAAGGCTTGCTTTTTTCTCTTCATAGTGAGCCAAGCCAGCTCTGTAAACTGACACTACATGAAGGCCAAACATGTGACTTCTCCCTGCCTCTAGCCTCGCTTCACACTAAACATTTGCACTGCAGACTCCCGGCAGCCAAGGCAGCCTTAACTCAGGCTTTGTCTAAACCCGACCGTTTTGCGCTGGTCGTGTTTAAATCAGTCCAACCAGAGCTCCTCGTACATGCCCATCTGAGAGTCTTGCTTACTTTGATTTTCCGCTGTCAGCTTTCTAATGGGCAGCTGCTGCAGGGAAGTAAATGGGGCTTGAACAGCGAAGGCGCGTGTTCGCACTGCGCTCTGCATCGATTTCACAGGAGTAGTTGAAGCCGTGGTTTAAATTAAACTGATTAGTAGTACTCTAAAGGACAGTCTTGCTGCAGAGAGGAAGGTGAATCCTTCTCCTGTTAAGTCTAGTGGAAAATGTTTCACAGCCTGTTTATCAAATAAATACTCACAAAGACACTTCGAACTAGGAAACCCACTGGGATTAAAGTGTAACTTTACCTCTAAAATACAAGCTGAGATTCCTGGAAATGCTGCAAGCTTTTGAATTTGTGCCACCTGTTGTTTTCTTGCCACCCCCTTCAGCTCCCTCCCGACTTAGAGCAAACCCAAACAGGCTTTGCTTCACTGGAACATTTTGCTTGTTTTTCTGTCTCGGAGCAGCCCAGAGGAGTGCGGAGCGTGGGTTTGCTTCCCGACGCGGTCAACGTGGACTTGGTTCAGTAGAGGGCTGGCTGGGGTTAATCCGAATCTCCTGAAATGCTGGTGAGCCTGCTCACGAGTGGTGCTGTGGGGTGTTGATTAAGGAGCGCAGACAAGTTAAGTGGCAGTGGCTGGTGGGTCAGTTCCTGCAGCTTTCGCCTCTCTGTTTGCAGCTGTAGCTAATGCTGAGCCATGGGTGAAGCGGTTCCTGAAGGACTGCCGTTTCTACACGGCTTGCGCTATTGAAGTTAGGTAGTGCCGATTCTGGGTTGCTTTAGTGTGTCAGGCACTAAGCTGTAACAGTTCAAGATCTGCTGTAGCTGCACAGGGGGTGTCTCCAGGAACCAGGCTGCATGCGGAGCTGGGATATAAAACTGCTTTAGCTAGATCCTCCCATATTCATGAGCAAACCCAAATGGGGCGGTCAGATCCTTAGTCCCTAGGATTTATTTTTCACTCGAGCTGCTTTCTCTCCAAATCCTTACAGCCTTCAGTGAATGTAGCCTTGCAGCATCTTAGTCCGCTGTTACATTCCTGTGCAGATGGATAAACCAGAGGTAGAGAAGGGTTAAGAAACTTGCCCTAGGCAGATGAGTCAGTGCCAGAGCTGGGAATAGAAACTAAAAGACTTGGCTCCCACTCTTGGCTCTAATTGCTCAATCTCACATTGAAGCCTTGTCATCTTATACTCTTGAGGTAACACTGGCTGAAATGAGACAGGGGAATTTGCTTCCAGGGATGTGATACCAAAGGAAGGGGGAGAGGAAAAGACACCTGGAGGCGCACTGGTTGTGGAATCACCAATAATTTGTGCTTTAAAGCGTGATTCAGCAATTTGTACTAAAATCTATCTATAACCTTTGAAGCCTGGGAAGATAAACTCAGGAGCAAGCTGGTAAAAATCCAGTTCTTTTCCAGTGGCCGCTAAAGGAAGGGGATAAAGTCATGATGTCACTTTTCTTTACTCTGTAAAACCGCCTTGTGATTAGATTGGTAACAAAGGCAGACAAGCTGGAAGGATCCGAGTAATAACAGGAAGGGTTAAGTCACATTTCAGCTCTTACTGAAAGGATGAAAAGTAAAATGTAATCAAGCCAGTAAAAGGTTTGGAAGATGTTGTATTCCTATCGCATGCTGTGTATAGGAAAAGTCAGCAGGGCTGGTTTTGTTTGAAGTGCAGTGCTTTGAGAGGGTGCAGTGCTTTGCAGCAAACTGTCTGACATTCCCCAGCTGGGACTGGCTGGGGATGGTGTTTGGAGCTGAGAGTTACATTTGGAGTCAGCCCATGTCTTAAGGAGACCGGGAGAGGGAGAGAAAAAAGCCTGTTTTTTTTTTTCCTGTGTAAAATAATGCATCCGTCTAATCTGCCAGCTGTAGCGCAAGAAAAGCAAGAGGCAAATGGACGAGAGTCACCTGGAAACTGTGAATGCGGCTCAGACAAAATTTCTTCCCTGCTTTTTTCTTCCCTTCTTAAACTCTGTCTTTTGGGAACAGCTGGGAGATCTGGTAGGCAGGCAGACTGGATATATGTTGAGCAACTAAAGCACAGAAACACTAATACTCCAAGAAAAAAAAATAACATTGGCTTCTGAAGAGCTCTTCGTGTCCAGACTCACTCTGTGCTCTCACTCCCATACAGGCTTAGCTGCCCTGTGCAGGAATTGTCAGGTAATTTATAGATTCTTGATGTTCATTTGTACAAGTCTTCATTTCCTGTTAATTTACAGCCAGATTCATCTCAGCCGCAACAGCCTAGATGAGATCAGAGTTGAACCCGGAGCCCCTAGTTCAGCAAAGCTCCAGGAAACATGCTTGGGGTTTGCTTTTGCTTAGGCGTACGCTGAGGTACTTTCCTGCATGAGGGTCTCGCACATGCTTGTTTAATGGATTCTGTTACTTTGGGGGGGGGGGAGGGGGGAAGATTGTCTGTAAATTCAGCAGGTTCAAATTTTTCAGATTCAACTTACGTGAAAGAAACTAGTCCTAGGGAAAATAAATTTCTTCCCCCTGCCCTCTCATGTCTTTAATTTATGGAGGTCTCAGAACTCTGGGTATAGTGAGCTTTCCAATATTTTGCTCAGACTATTAGCGTAAGTTCACTGGAGCTCTGTTCCACTATATGCCATTGATGTGGAAATATGGTCTTCATTCCTGGCTGTAAATGAATATTGGTCATCTGGCTAGTAGCCCTATCACTGCCTTTACACTGCTTGTGGTGCAGAGCCCAGCGTGCCTGTAACCGTACGAGGCCTATGGAATAGCCAGACTACTCAAAGCCCTGAAGCCCACCAGCATTCGTTTTGGGACATAAATTACCATTTTCCTTTGCTCTGAGGCTGTTTTACACCATGTTAGCAGAGTACTGCTATAGTGGAGAAAAATCCCAGGGTGGAGAGCAGGTCTCTCACCACATGCTCTCAGTACGGTCGTTTTGGGAGAGAGGCTTTCTTTGAAAAGGGTTGCTCTGAACTTCGGAACAGCAGGGAGAGTCTGTACCAGGCTGGAGAAGACCAGCTCCCAGAGACCCATCAGATTCAGCACCTCAAATGCAGTTAGGTGAAGTTTTGTTTCAAAGAGCTAATGCTTTCTCAGGAGAGCTGGGGAGTCCTGGTTTGCATTCAAGAGCACTTTAGCTGGCTGCTCACTCTTCTGGTTACTCAGTGGGCAGCCAGCAGATTAAGCCGCAGTACTTGTCTGAACCCACTCTGCTATCTCTTATTATTCAGCAAGTTCTCAAGTGTCTGGTGTGCATGCCTCAGTTTCAGCCTTGGCAGTAATATCAGTGACTGGTCTAAATTCACATCAGGCATGTGCTTTACTTCTTGTGACTAATGCACAATGTATTTTTTTTAATTGGTAATTGTTATCTGTACTGCTTTCGGCAAGAAAGCAGTCAGAGGAAAGGACTTGGAGGATTTTCAGTTGGACCTTGTTGAGTGCAGATGAGTACTGTAGGTTGTGAACTATTTGACAGTTGCAGAAATCCTGAAACCAGCTTGTGGTACGTTCTCTAAGGAAAATCATTAGATTAACTTCAGGCTGATGCTGATAAGGCAGCAAACTTGGGTGATTGTTACAGGATCTTGTCCTGCAGTTGTTGCTTGGACAGAGCACTTAAGACTGCAGAGTTGTCCTAAGCACATTGTGGGACAAAGGTAGCAAAACATGAGGAAACATTCTTACAGTATTTCTGTGTATTACAAATCACTGTATGTAGTACAAAGTTGGGAGTTTTCAGAAGGATCCTTGGGAATTACAGATGTAATGCTCTGTAATTTTTCCTGAGATCCTGTTTACTTGCCAATTTTGTGCAGACAGCTTTGAAAAACCTATCTTCTGTGTAAAGCATTGGCAGTTTACTTAATGCCATTGATCAGCATTCCTTGCTTGCAGGCTTAAAATGAAGCCCTCTAGTCCCTGTGCATAACAAAACTGTTCTGAAAGTACAGGCTTGTAGGAGATCAAGTGCAAATTGCCAAAAGAAAAATTTCTTAATGGAGTCACTAGTTCTGCATAAGGGAAAATTTGTGTGCTGAACCAAAACACGGGTCCAGAAGTCTGCAAATGCTTGTGACCTCGTCTCTCTGGTCACAGGAACAACTGAAGAACCAGGGAAGATACCTTAGGGATGAGGAGAGGGTTCTCCTAGGACAGTTGTTAAAGTACCACCATGAACCTTGATGTGTTAGCTCAGTGGCCAGCCTGTGGGCCTGCTGCAACCTCAGAAAATCTATTTGTTTTTTCGAGAGAACTAAATTGTCTCCGTTTCTCCTCTTGCCTGTTTCAGGCATCACAACAGGATCCGCAGCATTGAAGCAAGTCAACTGAAGCCCTACGTTACCCTGGAAACGTTGGACCTGAGTTTCAATGACATCACGGAAATCCGAAACGGCTGCTTTCCGCAGGGACTTCACATAAAGGAGCTGTGAGTTTTTCTTGTTGGGAACAGCTTTTTGTTGAGTTTACACAGCAGAGAAGAGGGCCTCAAACCTTATTTAAAGGAAGAAAAGGGAATGAAAATACAAAGTATGAGGTATTCCAGCAGGTTTTTAAATGCAAAAGAGAGTTATAAGTCAACATGTTATCCCCACTATCCTAGGTTATTTATTGAGCTCCATCTTTTTGATTTCTGATATGTCTGTAAAGAATGCAGTTTATTGTTACTCGCGTTCCATGGGAACCTATACAGTGACAAAGGAAAGGTATAAAGCACTCATTTGGTGTGTGTGGATATCTTTGTAGCTGAAAACCTGAAAGTCAGAAGAATGGTCTGCAGCAAAATTGTAGCTATTCTCTAGTGCAAAGTGTGTATGCTGTTTCCCAGCTTAGCCACATGCATCTGGAAAAGGGGAGGAGAATGACTATATCAGGATTAAAATACTTACTGAATGTTAGGAACAGCAAGCTCCCCTTGGTTATTTGGAAACTAAACCAAGGGTTAAGTGGAGTAACATTATTCCCATCCAGCTGTTTGCTTATACCAGGAAATATAAAATAATCAGTGTTATAGGTAATAAAATGTGCAAATAATCTGCTTGCATTAAAGTTTGCACTGAAGTTTCTGCTCCTAGTTGTAAGAGGACATGAGGGGTGTGTGAGAGAGGACTGACATTTGCCTGTTGTCCTGTAAGAATTGCCTCTGTGGGTAACGTGTGGGTCCAAGTAAGAAAGAGTTCTAGGACAGATTCTGATGGAAAAGTCTAAGAAATGGTGAATGAGTAGAGTCATGATGTGCTGGAATATTTTCCAACTTCTGGCTTCAACTCTAGATTCCCTTGCAAAGTCAGAGGGTATCAAGGAGCTCTCAGGAAGCTCACAGCACTTTTTCACATTCCTCACATGACTCTGGGAAAGGCCCTGTGCTTTTTGTGCAGCCAAAAATCCAATTGATTTGAAGCTACCTCTGTAATTTCATCAGTCTGCGTGGAGACCAACCAAATGCTGATAAAGGGAGACTTCTGACAAAACTGTTCATTTTTCTGCATGATTTATTGCAGCTACCTGGGGAGCAACAGAATCAGCACCCTGGAGCCTGGTGCTTTTGATAGCCTGTCACGGTCCCTGCTAACACTTCGTCTGAGTAAAAACAGGATCACTCAGCTTCCTGTCAAGGCGTTCAGGCTGCCCAGGCTAACACAACTGTGAGTAGAAATGTGCGCTTTAATTAAGCTCAGCCACACTTTATGGAGACAAAACATCCCTGGGGATATGCACACCAAATGTCACCCTTCCTTACCCGCTATCTGTAAAACATAGAATAAGCTATTTAACAATCCTCTGCCAGCACCTAATAAACCCAAAATAAATTAGTATCGTATAACTATTGACTTTTGAGGCTATTCTCTTGATCCAGGTGGGAAGGGATGGATGGATGCTGCAGCAGACATCAGCATCTTGTGTACTTTACAGCATAAGGCAAATCCATTCCCTTGAAAGCTGTTGGTGTTTTGTGGAGCAAGGGAGGTTTGGGAGATGTGAGTGACAGGCTCAGCCACTATGTTGTTAGGTTTTCAAGACCACACAGGTATCTTTATGTGGCAATAAAAATGCAATGATGGAAGGTTGTTAAACTGTGTGGTGGTGTTTGGGTAGACAGAACAGCACCCTAGATGCTGTTAACACACACATCATTATTGTCCTGCCAACAGTCCCCATGGCAGGAGCTGCATGGAGACACATAGACATCTGCAGCTATAAATACACTTTATGTGTAGATAGTAAGTCTAATAGTTTAACTTTTGCTTTAATAGTTTAACTTTTGCTTCTTCTTTTTCCACTGGGAAAATGGGCCCTTCCTGAAGCCTGTTGCATTCAAAGGACTAACCTCCTCCCTAAGGAGATCTGTTAACTCAAATTCCACAAATGATGGTGGAAGCCAAACCTATAAATGGCAACCTCTTGAGAGACTAATCCTTTGATGTAAGCCATGGTGTGGCTAAGGAATGGATGTACATTTGTGCTTGCGTATGTGTAGAATTAGCATCAAATATTGAATTGATGATCTTAAGAATCTGTTGCCTCTCAGTTAGAAGTTATTGTCCCTTACGCGAGAGCTTTAATCTACTGGGTTGCAGAAGTGTAATAAAATGAAGGTCAACTCAACCTGTTTCAGAATACAAGTTTCGCTGAAATTTGGAGCATTTGGTACTCTCATATCCCCTCAAGAGTCTCACAGCTGGTTGTTTAACTCTGTAAATAAGTTCTAGTGACTTCATGTGTTGTAGCATTTGTTGTGTACAGTTTTTTTTCTGGCAAAATGCAGTTCATTAATAACTTAAGAAGTATAATAAGGCAAGTCTTCAGACCTGAAAACATTTTCAATTGCTTGCTTTAACTGCGCTCAACCTTAGTGCAACTTTAATATTGTTTTTATAAGTAGTTAAAAAGTGAGCTTAAAGTTCCTACACCTTCCTCATCTTTTTCAAAACTATTGTTAATGTTGTTGTAGTAGCCAACATTTTGGCTGCTATTCAGTGCAAACACTGAATTGAAAACTATCCTTAGAATAGTCCTAATGTGCGAAAAGGTGTTCCATTCAAAAGCTCTATCTTCCACACTAAAGCATTGTGTTGGTGGAGTTTTCTACTAACTATGGAATTGAAATTTCACCTGACATGCCTGAGTCTGGATCTAGCAATGCATAAGATGTTTGATATGGTAAACCATGCCCTTACGCCGTGCATACTATTATTCAAAAATAAAAGCATTCCAGAGATTTAGGGTTTTTTGTCTTGTGGCGTTGCTCAGAGGAGAGGAAAAAAAAAGAAAAGAAAAAAGAAAAGAAAGAAAAAAAAGATGTTTAATAAAGCAAGTTGGAGATTTTCATTCTCGCAAAATCTAAGACTGTCTTATTATTGAGAACAACTTGTTTTAATCTTTATTAGTTTCTTATAGGAAAAGAAGTGAAAGTTTTCAAGGGAACCAAAGGCTGTTCTTTCAAATTTGGACGTAAAATTTGCTTTTGAGCTCAGAGTTCATAGGCATCCATTGTGTCGGAGCACATTTTTACTGGGCTGTTACAGTCCTGTGAAAACAATGGATTGTAAGGGAAATAATGCTGATGTTTAACTTACTGATTCAAATGGGGCCTTTGCTTGAGAGAGGATGAAGTGTGAAAATTGATGAAAAGCATAAATGGCTTTAAAAAAATAGAGAGAGAGGAGGGGTGTGGAGGAATTGCCGCTGTTATTTCTTTAGAGTTAATGTCTGTCCCAGGGTGAGTTTATTTAAGAGATCTCACCCAGCTGACTTCCCTGGCTAGCTCCATGATTGAAAGTTTCCAGTACGCTTCTGCACTCAGTTGGGAACAGTTGGCGGAGGAGTTGTTGGCATTGCTGTCCCCATTGTATGATGCTGATTTTGTGAGAAAGGACTGGGATTTAATATACTTGTATGGTCTTGCTGATTTTAGGGAGCTAAACCGGAATCGCATCCGCCTGATTGAAGGCCTGACATTCCAGGGACTGGACAGCTTGGAAGTCCTGAAACTCCAGCGCAACAACATAAGCAAATTGACTGATGGGGCCTTTTGGGGTCTAGCCAAGATGCAAGTTCTGTAAGTTGGGGAGATGCGTTCTTTTCTCTTAAATGGCCGAGACTTCGTGTGTTATCTTGTCCTTCTGTACATTTTAGCTAGAACTCCACCAGAGACCTGTGCACCTAAGGCTAGTTTTCATGCTTCTTTGCATACCCTGTGCACACAGAACTCTTAAGTGTTGCACCAGCTAGTATGTCTTCTGTTTTGCTGACTCACTCTTTTCTAAAGCTCATTGCCCTAACAGGTGTTCATTAAAAAAGTCCTGTTTTTCAAGCTTTCGAGGTACTGCTTTATAAATTTAGTGATTTGAACATTCAGTAAAATCTCAGTTGGTCTTTAAATAAAAGCTTATCTGGCTCTTGCAGATGTATTTTGACTGATACATGGAAACTATGTATTGCAGACCTGATTATTATGTCTCTTGGGTTACCTAGAAACCAAGCTGGCTTATCTCAGTGATGTGTTCTTTCCATATGAGAAAGCAAATTGAACAGTCATTCCAGAGAAATGCTTGAAACTTCCAAAGTGATCGGCTTTCAAGTGTATTTCTGAGGTCGCAAGTGATCAAGGCAGCATGTTTCTGGAAGCTGCCATTTGCAACTGAAATGCTGTAGCTGATCAAGATGTGTGCTTGTAACCTCCACGAATACAAACTCAAATGGGACAGTTTAAACCCAGTTTATTTGCAGCGGAGAATAGCCCTGCAGTCACACCTCATTCTTGGGCATTAAGCCCTCAGAATACACCAGTTCAGTAGCTTGTGACTGTGTGACAGTGGCAGAAAGCGTTCTGCCTCTATACTAGGAGGAGGTGTGGAAGTGGATATGGCAGGCTGCCATTTACGAAGTGAAAACTTTCTTACACTTTTTGCTTGGATTGTCCTTGAATTTCTCTTCACTTGCTGCAAGTAATGCCCATGCCTGCATTGTATCCGCCGGGGTATGTAGACACATGCATAGAAATGGCTAAAATCCCAATTCTTGCTGGACCTTCTTAGCATTTGACTAGCACTGTTGATCTGTCATTTCCTTCTGATTTTTCTCCACAGCCACCTGGAGTATAACAGCCTGACAGAAGTAAACAGTGGTTCTCTGTATGGCCTTTCATCTCTTTACCAGCTTCATCTCAGCAACAACTCTATATCCCGTATGGCTGGATGGAGCTTCTGTCAGAAGCTGCATGAGCTGTAAGTTGGTTTCCATCTTAGTTGGTTGGGCAGAATTTGATGCTGGCAGGAAAGGGGAGTGAGAGCTTTTTCCCCTATCACAAGGCCCACAGTACCCACTGAATCAAGCTGTGGAAGTTCAGGAGGTGCAGCCTCTAGTGATGCCCTTGTTACTCATGATGTTGTGACCTTCAGAGCACCTGAAAGTACTTTTGCCCCAGAAACAAAGACTAGAACCCTCTAAAAGTATACAGTGCCAAAAGACCTGGAAAGCTTGTGATCTGTGGCTTGCCAGCTCTTTTTCATTAGTTGGTTACAAGACATGCACTGCTTGCCATGTAATAATTACTGTTCAGCCTGAAGGAAGCTTTGCTTTATCCTCTATATTTACAAAGAACAATCATGTTTTTCTACCAGAAGAGATTCTTACCAGAAGACAGAACAGCTTTCCTTGTTTCTCCTGTTTACTCTTTACCCTTCCTGTAGGGCTCAGCTGTTTAAAAGTAAATACACTGGCTTCACTCTCCTGAGATTTCTAGCTGTGAATACAGTTTCTTTGATAAATGAAAAAGAGCCTTGCTGTTGAGGATAGTCCCACAAGGGTGTCTTATGGGTCTCTGGCACTGCTTATTGCATCTCTGAAGAGACACACATGGATGGTTATAGTATTTACAGAAGTAGCT
This sequence comes from Rhea pennata, assembly GCF_028389875.1. Taxonomy (NCBI): domain Eukaryota; kingdom Metazoa; phylum Chordata; class Aves; order Rheiformes; family Rheidae; genus Rhea; species Rhea pennata. The sequence continues at coordinate 7,391,017 of NC_084674.1, forward strand.
GTCATCCCCTCAGTGGGACTATGGACAAATTTACTTTTTTTCTTTTTTGGAGAGCTTTACACGTGTAGTTAGTGGAATGAACTGTAACTCATTCTGCTTGGTGCTTAGAAATCTCTTGTTAAACATTGTTAGGAATTCTTTTTTCCACAAAAAGCAGAACAGTAAAGCAGCCCTGCTTACAGAGGCCTCACTCTGAACTCAAGCGAAAGGTCTGGATCTGCTTTCTCAGCTGTGAGTCCCTAGTCTACTGGGGTGTGGATTCAGAAGTAGCTGGACATGACACATGCCTTTCTTTAAGTTTATTGACTGTAAAATTGACATGGCACAGTTGCCAACTGTGATCTTCTGTTGAACCCATTCAGATGTGGGGTGGCAAGTTTTATTGGCACAAAATATGTTTTATAATATTCTTTTTTTTAGGAAAAATACATGTAAGATTGTTTTAATTATATAATTTTTCAAACTGCTCTGAAACTACTCATGCCTAAATGGCTCCTTTGCTTGGTGAGATGCTGTAGACAGCTACATTTCCGTCATGTGCAAGCCACAAGTGATATTTAACTAGATCAAGGCAATGTCAATGCAGAAATTTTCAAGGCAATAAATCAGAATCAGCATTGTGATCCAAGCATGGCCTGCTTAAATCTGAAGTATCAAAAAGAGGGACATCCTTAGATGTCCAAGTTGGATCCTTGGAATAGCCAAACTTAGATTACTGCAATTGTGAAGGCAGGAAAGCTCTGGGAGCCTTCTGCAATTCAGGGATCCTGTATCTAATGTCTGCCTTGACCCTGTATTTCAGCCTGAACTCAGATGGGATGAGCAAGTCCCATCTGCCCTCGCAGAGCTGGCTAACATCAGAATTGTTTTAGGGAGAAGTATGCTTGTCTTTTCTACTTGACCCTGTCTCTGCAAACCCTCACGGTTTAGGTGGGACATTGCAGATGGTGCTGAGCCCATCATATATCAGGTATGGAGTAAGAACTCCTGCCAATAAGGAGTGCTAATGATGAGCTGCTCTGACTTAGAGATCATCCTCTGCAGTAGGTGCAGAAAGCTGATACAGAACTCACTTGCCCTGGTGCAGAATGGAGTAGATTTGGGAAATGCTTGGTGGTGTGAGATGGCAGGAGCCACTGAGGCATGCCTGTCCTGACAAACAGGATTGTGCTAGCATATGAGGCCAAAGATGACATTAGCTGAGATTTGAAAGGCGATTATGTGGGTGTTAGCTCACATCTCTGCAAAATGTTACGAGCTCTTGCAGGTGTTGCCCTTAGGGCAAAGCTGCTGCAGGGAGCCATCAAATACTCACAGCTAGAACTCCCGCAGCCAAAGAGTATTTGTAGGAGAGGTCTGCTATGAAATTGAAGGGTGAGGAAAGGAAGCGCTTGATACATCTAGACTGCCTCCATGCACTTACTTGAATGTGTGTGTTTCATTCCTTGTTAAAAGATCCTTGCCTACCTCCGCTATTGCTAAATCTTCTGGATTTCAGTTATCAGAAAAGTGCTTTCAGTGTTGTACAAGAAATGAATTTGAAAGTCTGTGACTGAAGCAAGAGAGGTGGCCAGACCTCTGCTCATCTCCGCTTGAGGGAGGAATCAGTTGTCTGAAGAATGAATGTTGGCTCCCCTTTGGTTACTGGAAGAAAACATGACCCCAAGTCTCTGGATTTATGTGAAAGATACTAAGGAAAGAAATCTGATGCCGTCTTATGGACATGAGAAAGGGTTGATATTCACCAGTCAGGTACTGAGACATCAATATCCTGGAAAAATCCATGGTGGGAGACAAAAAGTTTCATCAGACATAAATGATGAGTTGGCTTCTGGGTCTTTTTCTTCAAAAAGGTGAAGATATCTTACTTCATACCTATAGTTTGGTCAATGGGAATGAAATGTGTTAGAACATGCATCTCATCCAGAACTGCCTGGCAGCAGGAGTCCCAGCTGTACAGCAGGTTGCTAGTTTAACTCCTTTCTGTATCTGGCTTCTTAACATTACCTCAGACTTCTGGCATCTGCTGTTCATGCTCTTCTCCTGTTTTCTTGCCAGGGCAGAAAGGCTGTGCAGATGAGCCATTTCCACTTGTTTATTCCACTGATTTCTCACTGGTAGATGAGAATCTAGGAGAAGCAGCAAAGGCCTGGTGATTTCTCTCAACCTAGATAATCTGAACTGCTGAGGAGAATGCATTATTTTGCAAAATGGCCTTTCCCATTGGAAGAAGCAGAGACGTTATGTGCTGAAGGAAGCCATTGCCAGGTGTTTTAGCTCCTGAAACTTTCCATCTGGTTGTAGCTGTCGTGACAGCCCTCTAAAGCCTGCTGCTGTTCATCTGTCTTCAAGTGACATCAGGAAGAACTGAGGGGAACATGTCTTCACCAGTTGTGGCAGGAACTCTTCTGTGCAGAATCAGAGGGAACTATTTTTTTTCTGAGCCCTAGGTTTAGGATTACTTTTGAACACTTCTTTTTGTTGTTGTTGTTTGTTTGTTTGTTTGTTTGTTTTAAAGCCAAATTCTTTAATCACAGGTGAGGACATAATTTTGACCAGATGCCAGCTCTTCATAACTAACACTACAACTTCTTTCGGAATGAAAGTATGTTGTCCCATGCCTTCTTGAAACTCATTAATCTTTGCTGAATTTTTTCCAAAGCTTGCCCTCTGCCCACTCACACGGCTAAAAGATGGACATTTCATTTGCCAAGTAACTGGCACTCTTGAGTGCTTAGGAGTACATGTCTGTTTTGACTTAGTTTTTGGCTTTGCAGTAACTTTCATGCAAGCCCTAGACACATTTTTAAGTAGGCTTATTAAAAGGCAGGACTAAAAGAGGAATTTGGAGGTTTGGAACTGGGTGAGATTTCTTTTCTTGTTGTCTGCCTGTACAGTGAAGGATTTCAGTACTTGTTCAAAACACCATAACTCTGGCTTTAGAAGAGTTACCAGTGATAACTTCTGATGGGGCTTGTGCTCCCGAGTCACTAGGACATTTTTGAAAATCCTATGCAACTGCCCTTTGCAGAGAGATCAACTTGAGAAAATGTAAATAGAGGGATGTAGCTGCATGCTGTTCTCCAGGCTGAAAATGAGTGGCCAGTGACTTGCCTGCTGCCATGCCAGGAGATGCTGCCTCATTTGACCAGCTAAGCTGGATGTGAATCAGCAAGGCTGCAGTTTTCCTGCCTGCACAGAAACTCATTGCTTGTTACGTGAGCTGTCTGCAGTGGCTTGCAGCTTTCCAAGCCCTGCCCTTGGTGGCTAATCTCAAAAGTCTCATCTGCACCTTAACTGGCACTTCCAGTGCCTTTGAGCTTCCAAATTGCAACAGGGGTAACACTAAATAAATAAATAGATAAGAAAGAATACAGAATGCAAAACTAGAAAGAAAATTAACCCACCAATGTTAGTCCCTTGTACGTGGAGAAGTTTTCAAGCAGAATGTACACTCCGTGACAAAGAGGAGCGAGAGGAAAGGTGGCTTCAACAGATACCTTCTTCCTGTGTGTGAAAGGGAAGTGTTCAATTGCCTTGTGGTGAAATAATTTTGGCTCTTGACCTGGAGGAGCAGGCTGTGGAGACACCCACACCCAGACGCCTGGGGCTTGCTGTGGAAAAGTGCAGAATGATAAGACACCTGAATACAGAAGTCAGGACCCTGCCAAGATCACATTTGAACTTTGAAATCTTTTTGTTTGTTGTCACTCACAACCTTGCGGGACATGGGGGAGAAGTGGACTGTGTTTTGTTGTAGGCCTCGGAGAGAGTCCAAGCGGGAGTCTGGATTAAACTGAATCAGAACTAAGATCCCTTACGGACACCCACGTGTTAGGTGTTTGGGGTTCCAAGTCCTAACCCAGTTGTTCTGTACTGTTCATGGAGAGAGAGCAGCTTCTCCCAAGGGTAAATGATAGCATTTGTGTTAGGTTATTGCTGTGATTCACTTCTGAAGGTGTCTCTCTCTTTGTTCCCTGAACTGAAGACTTGCCTTTAAATGGGTACTGCTCTCCAGGCTGCCCCATGGTGTTCTTTGGCACTATTTGCAGACTGCAGTCTTGTTTCCTAATCGTGCTGTCATGCACCCACCCAGCATACACTGCATTTCATAAGATCGTAATTGGAGGCAGGCAGTGGTTGGTGCAGAGGAGTTTGGAAAAGACTGGTTGGGCTGACAGGGACTGTTGTTTTTCTCCTCAGAATACTGTCTTACAACAACCTTACCAGGCTGGACGAGGGAAGCTTGGCAGGCCTCGGGGGACTGCATGTGCTGCGCCTTAGCCACAACTCCATCAATCATATCGCAGAAGGTGCCTTCAAGGGACTCAAAAACCTACGTGTCCTGTAAGTTGCCTTTAACTTGTCAGCTTCCTTTCCCAAACGATCCTGCTTTACCATTGCTTTGAGGGCCTCTGTCCTCAGCTGCAAACTCCACTATGTGCTGTGCTATCTTAAGCAGCTTTTGTATTTATACCACAATTCAGTGAACTTGCATTTTTTTTAAATAAGAGTAATTCTCAGGAAAGTTATGGCTAGACTGGTCTGTGTGTGTAGGGTGCTTTCAGATCCTGGCCGTAGAGTAAAATTAACAGTAACAGAGAACTGGAAAGGAACTTCTGAATCTAGCCCAGCTGAGCAAAATACCATGAAATTTCAGTCTTTCTTCAGTTAGTGGCAGGACTTCCCTTGCTGTCTCATTTGCTTTAGTGGAAATTCTTAGAAAAGGACTGTTTCTGTCAGGTCACTCTACACTCAGGAGGTGTAAAGAATAATCCCTTCCAGTGACAACACTATGAAATTTGAATATCATGTTGAGTGCACTACTAGGCATTTTTGCATGCTGTTACTTTTTTATTGAATAATAGATATAAAATCCTTTGCTAAGATGGTAATGAGAAGAAAAACAGCAATGGAAACGCAATGAAATTCAGAGTTTGGGCTTGATCTGATTAGCTTCAGACCAGAAGGATAGCAACACACAAAGCTTCAGCCAGTCTTGGGCCCGACTGTGAGAGCAGGAAGCTGCTACAGCTACTATAAGAGTAGTCAGAAGACTTTCTCTTTAATGCAACAGTTGCAGAATTGGGCTCACTTGAGTCATGAGAAGTTCTGTTGCTCTGACTCTTATGATAGCACCTGAAAAGCAAAAATACTTCTGTGCTGTATCGAGAGAGAAGTTTTACATGCCTTCCTGTTGAACACAAAATGATCCATCCAGTGGTGGCTATGACTGTTTATTGTGACTTTTATTTGAAGGAGTTTTCACACTAGTTGGCTTACATAATATAATATCTGGAAATCTGGCACTGGAAATGAGCTTGCTAGTCCAGATACCAGCTTCTAGACGTTAGGGCTAATAGAGACCATTATGTAGACCAGTCTGACATCCTCCAGGATGCCAGCCTTACTGTGTTGACCTAGTACACATTTCTAAGCCCAAGAGTTCTGTTAGACTGAAGTACATCTGAGATTGCCTCGGAAACATCAACAGATGGGCCAAAAACTTCTTGTAATTGTCCATTCCTGCGGCTTTGGTGCTTCTCTCTCTCATTTGCACCAGCTGAGCGTCTGGCTACTCTCATCCACTCTCCAAAGACTTGCCTGCTCGGCACTTTTATCTGAAACACCACCAAGTTCTCACAGCCCCTTTTGTAGCACTGTCCAGGCTTCCAGGCTGGTTGTGTTCAGCAGGCAAATTCCTTCAAAAGAAAGAAATGCACTTTGATACTTCCATTTCTCTTCAGAAACCCATTATGCTCTGAGTAATTAAAAGGAAGTGAGAACAGAGAGATCTCCCCTTTTTACAGTACTCTTTGCATCCTACTCATTTCTTTATTGAAGTTCACAGTGGAGGAAGTGACTGGAAAGTGAGTTTGGGTTTTGTTTGCTTTTTCTTTTTCTTTCTTTCTTTCTTTCTTTTTTTTTAAACTTTGGCCAAAGCCTTTCAGGCACTGGCCATTCAGAAAGGGACTTCTCTGAGGCAGCTGTCAGGACCGGAACTAAAGGTTTCCAAAGAAAAATGGAGGGGAAGGGGAGCTGCTAGCTCTCTTTGCTCTGCAGTGAATGTGGAGCCTCTTTTATGTTTAGGGCTGAGGGGGGAGGAGGAGGAGGAGAGAGAGTGTGTGAGTGAGCTCTAATTTAATAAAGAGAAAGGCCTATTGGGTCCTGCACCTGGTGAAAAAGAGCCGAGCATGCTTTAATTATGGGCTATTGTTGGGGAGCCTTTGGTGGGTGTGAAACTGCTGAAATGTGGAGCTATTCAGATGGAGGTCAGGCCCAGGGACCTGGGAGCACAATGATTAACAAGGCTGCGAGCATTCAAGCTCAGCCAGCCAGAAAGAATAGGAAATTGGCAACAGGGGCTGGGAGAGGAGTTTGAATACAAAGAGAGTTGGGCCAAAATCCCGCGCTCTTTTTTTCTCCCCTCTCTGTTTTCATCTGTTTGTTAAAAAGGCTTTTTTTCCTCCTTCTTCTCCTTTCTAACACTAAACCTTTGAGTTGCCTGCAGTAGATCAAGCATAGCAACAAGCAATACCATTTTCTTCTTGTTTTTCAAGAACACACACAATGTGTGGCAGTCAGTTAATAAAAGCGTGTGTCAGAGAGCACCTACACGCTGTTCCCGCTTGTCTGTATTTGCCTTGCGGTCCGGACGACGGCCTGGACCAGAAGCCTGTGGTGGAACTGAACAGGAGAAATGTCCAAGGAGAAAGGGATTAGCCCATTAAAAAAAAAAAAAAAAAAAAAAAAACAGACAAGCAGAAAAACTGACAGTGGCGGGGCAGCCATAAGCGACATGTAGAAAGTTAGCTCCAGGAGGATATACTTGCTGCTGCCGCACGTAGATAACATTTAAATAAATATCAGCGCATCGAAGTGGCTCTCCTGGATTTGTCTCTTATGCCATCACTGCACTATATGTGCCCGCAGTCTGCTGGGATGTTTGGCTTTATCCATCCCCTTGCCAGAGATCACCCCAACATCCACAGTCACACTGGCTAAGGCCGGCATTCCCCAGAGACGTGAGATTCAGGTCTCATGCTGAAGTCAGCTGAGAAACAGGAATTGTGGCTTTTGGCCATCATCTTTCTTTCTGGCCATCCTTAGTTCACGCGCCAAAGCTAAAAAACAAGCAAAGACTGCCATCAGCTTAGGTACTGCGGGCAAAAATCTCAGTCCCATCGTGGCTGAGGAAAACACTGTGAATACTAAAACTGTGGGATTTAATTTTTTATTTCAGTTCTTTTCTTGTGGTTTATTGTGTATTTGTGCCACATACCCCAGAAGCTCCACCATGATGCCCCTGCCTGGGATGTTACAAAATGCTTTTCCTTTTTTGGTCTTAATTTATTTAAACTGGGAATACTGTTGTTCCAACAGTAATCTTCAAAAGGTGCAAAAGGAGAATCTGAGGGTCTGGAGAGGTTATCTGGATGATTTAGTTTGCTTTGTTGGTGGTTTTTACTAGCTTTTAAATCTGAGTGATGTAACAAAACCAGCAAGGCCTATTTATTTTTTCTTTCTTTTTACTTAACATTAGAAATGATAAATTTCTGTCTGTGTTACTAGTATTCATTGCTAGCTGGAATTAAAGCACAGGATTTTTAAACAGACTGTTTAAACAGCTTTGTGAATCTTTTTGTTTGTTCTTTGTGCTTGTTTTTCTTCAGACCCTTTTGACTCTCATAATTGATGGTCAATTTGAAAGCCAAAAGAAGCTAATTCTGAAAAAGGAATTTGTACTCTTTTTGAAAAAAAAAAGTGTTTATACAGAGAGTTAGACTTGTGTAGTCATGATAGTACTTTTTTTTGCAGAGGTTTCAAGTTCATTGCCAGAAAAAAATACAGCTTCATAGAAAATAGACCAAATAGTGTTCTGAAAATATAGGTATATACAAATACTTGTATACATGGGAATAGCCAAAGTTATCTTAATGATTGTAGCATTTAAGGGCAACTGTTAAACCTTTGTACTTCAGGTTTAATACATTTTCTTTTGAACTGAGTGATCAAGTGAAGAAGAAACTTTCTCTCATTTGCCTTCAGTGGTCACCGTCTACCCTGCAATGAAATTTTACTGTCAGAGACTTGGATGATGATCTCTGTGGACTCCTGTTTTCTTCAGTTCCTTCAATTTAATTTAGGGACTTCATTCTTTTTCCTCCTATTTGGATGCACAGAATTAGAAAAGGACTCAAATCAACTTTTTTTTTTTTTTTTTTTTAAATCTGCTGTTAACTCAGAAACGTAGAACTTGCAGCTATAGAAGAGCCAGGGCTCTTTTTGGAATGCACCATCTCAGTGAGTTGGTGCAGGAAAGGTGATTAGTGCTGCTATGCTGCAAGACTCAGCTTTTTTTTTTTTTAATAACTGTGAGGAGAAAATGAGAAACTCTTTGTTAGCCATTCTTAAACTGTCTGTCTTTTGTTCTTAACGATGAGCCTAGGATTAAGACACTGATCGTGAACTCTCTGTCCTCCTCTCCTCAGGGATCTGGACCACAACGAGATTGCAGGCACAATAGAAGATACCAATGGAGCTTTTACGGGCCTAGAAAACCTAAGCAAGCTGTGAGTATCCCTGATTTCAAAGTTGTGCTGTGTGCCTGTGTGGGAGTGCATCTCTCCCCTCCTGTGCAACCTTTGAGGTTCTTTAAACGAAGTCTCTTGCTCCTTTTGGAAGAAGTTAAAAATCCCCAGCAAAATCTGAGACATGGTTTTGCAGCCTCACTGCAGCAGTGTGGAGGTGGTTATCAAGCACTCATGTTTCTAAGCCAGTGGAACAGTTCTGGGCCTTTTAGAGCAATAACCAGTCTGTCGCGTACTGTAGTTCACAAACGTAGGATAGAAAAACTTAAGATGTTTTCAGCACAACCGTCGTTTATTTCCCAAAGCAGACAGCAAGGACAAGAAAAAATAACTCTTGTAATCTTCAGCAAACCACTGATTGATGCAGCAACTAACAATAAAGATAAAAGAAAAATCGTACCATTTCCTGTTACAACAGAGCACTGAAGCAGGATTCATTTCTGTGGGATACTCTGTCTGAGAGTGATCTTTTGGGCTTGTTTCCATGTGCAGTGACAATAAAAGGCACCATGGGGCATAGACTCTTAAAGAGATAAAAAGAAACCTAAGGCAAGCATGCGCCTTGCAAATGTTTATAGCTTGGTTGGCCTTCACAAGTATTTTCACATTGCTCTGTTCTTGTTTGTTTTCTATTTGAAATACGCTGTATAAATCAAGTCTGTTAGAGACATCTCTGATGGCTTGTGACAAATCAGGAGTCTCTTTCTAATCATTACCTCTTGCCTTTGTCGAGTTCTCACCACCCCCCCATCACGCTGTCTCTGATGCTGAGATGGCACAGCTAGAGGTGCAGTAAAAGTACCTCGATGGATAGCAGATGGCTAGAATGAATCCTAGCAGGCGGTATATTGTCGTTCTCTCATTAGAGATTCCTGGGGGAGTGGGAAGAGGAATAGCAGGATTGGTGGGGACCTAATGCTAAGGTGGAGTAGACCTAGATGGCTTTTGATCATTGTTGAGGGGAGTCATTGGATCAAAGGAGAGGGGAACCAAGTTGTAGTTGCAAGTAAAGTGAGGCAGAAAAAGGCTTAAGGACAGGGCTGAGTCAAATAGTGAGGTAGAAGATAAGTGGGATGGAGAAAGGCTGGTAGGAATTACTGTGTGTGTGAAGTAAAGAAATCTTCACGAGTTCCTCGAAAAAAAGCCAGAAGAGACAAATGTGGTGGGTGGCAGTCCCTGGCTGATGTTATCAGTTTTCAGTGTCTGAAGAAACCAGTAAAATAGTGTGAGCAGTTGAAGGGACAGTGGAGCAGAGACTTTGCCTGGAGGGATCTGCAGGCAGTAGGATTGTCTGAAAGTACCACTACTTGGACAAGGGAGACAGCAGAAGACGGGAGCGGAAGAGAGCTGTCCAGGTGCCACTTCTGCTATTGGGCATTCCTCAATCGTGGCCATGAGTGTGGGAGCAAGAACAGAAGTCTCAAGTGATCGAGACGTGTTAGAAGTGCTGGGCATAAACAGCAGGAGAGAGGTGAAAAGCTAGAGGAGACGGCAATGAAGGAAAGAGTTCACCAAAAGGACTGATTTAGCCATTGGGAGAGAGGAGCCCTGAGCTGGGGTCAGACAAGAGGCTGGGGGATAGAGCAAGGAGCAGGAGGTAGGAACGGAGCTGCAGCAGCCCGCGGAGTTGTGTCAGAGCTCTGGATGGAGCAGCTGTCGCTCACTGGTGAAGCAGCAGCAGCCTGATGACATACCTGGCAGAAGGAACAGCTTCAAAAAGCAGCTGGTTTTGTCTGCCATTAGTGGGGAACATGACAAGGACTCTTGCAGGTCTGAAGACAACCTGGTTTACGTCTCCCTTCAACTCTTTGTCCTCTGCTTTCCACTGCACGTGGCCTTGGGCCAGTGCTAGGTCTGGTTGAGCACAGAGAGGGTCGTGTTCCCGCGGTTTGTGTGGGAACGTTGCAGCGAATTTTGTAGCCTTAAAGAGCGTGTGGGTCCCTTTGGTCTCTGGCAGACAGGAGGCGGCTTCGTTACCAAAGAGAGCGAACCTGCCGTGGGACAGAGATGTTGCTAGTTCTGCTCCTGCTGAGATCGTTCATTTTTGGTCAGAATGGGAGTCTGGGAAAAAACTCAGAATATGAGATTATTTCATTATATTTTTTGAGGCATTTTTGGGATGCTTAAGAGTGTTCACTGTTAAAGGGATCTACCAAGGTCTGTTTTAGGTCATCAGGATTTAAATCACAAACTTGCAATTTTATCTAAAGCCGAAGTGAATGTCATTCCTGCTGGCAGGGCTTTTTTCTTAAATTAAAATAAAATATCGGCTTCTACAGAGAACTTTTCGCTGCCTGTGTTTAAACCGTCAATGGTTTTAAATGCATTAGCATACACAAAATAAATGGGCACTTCAGAGGAGACCTTCCAATGAATTAATAATCACCTCAGCTCTGTGGAGATTGCCTTAAAAGCTGTTCCCCTTTGATCTGGCACAGATTAGCCTCTGAAAGGATTTAGCAAGGAGAGTGTTGTTCGTTGTAATGAAGGTGTTAAACTGAGAGGTGGGGAGGCCAGTCACTTTAGCCTTCTCTAAATTATATATGAAGCTCTCCAGGATGGAGAGTGCAGACTTAAATTGAAATGTTGCTTCAAGAAAGAGGGAGTCAAGAAGCAGCGAAGCATAAAAAGCATCAGTGGAATGGCTGGGGAACAACCAGTTTCCTAATTACTCAAGCTGCTAAATGTAACCGGTTTTCTGATGGCTCACTCAGTGACTGAGATCTTCCTGCAGGTGCAAAACTGGCCTAAGGAGAAAATGCTGCTTTCTAATGAATTGCGTGCCTAGCGTGTGTAATTACACTTATGCAATTACCAGGAGAGCATGCTTGTGCCTAACTGCCTGCAGTGGAGGAGCTTTCACGAGTGCAGCAAGCAGCTCCGTGCAGAGCTGCATACCGCCGCGTTTGCATTCCAGAGTGCCACATCCCTTTGAAGGGCGCCGCTGGGCTTGAACCATTTCAGCAGTAGAGCAGTGGTTGTTTGAGATTTGAAAGGCGTAATGATTTTAATGAGTTTGCTGGGCACAGAGTTATTATCAATGTTATATATTTCTCGTATAAACAACTGTAAAATTGGACTCACCTATACAAATGATGTACACATGTATCTGTTCGTATGCCTGGACTTATTCCTTACCTCTGGACAGATAGGTAAATATAGATATATATCTCTAGAACATAGATAGAATTGGATAGAATCCAATATTCAGAGTCCAATATCCATTGTAAACAGCACACAGTAATCTCCAATTACTAAATCAGAGCTCAGCATAACACCCTCGTTTAGGAACATGGCTCTGTAAATGAGTATATATGGATGCAGCCTTATGACCAGAGTTTGCATATAGTAAATTATTTACAGTATTCATTGTGCTCAGAGAACATGTGATCCTGATATTGTAAAAGAAGGACTTTTCAAGCATTCATTAAAACAAGATATCTTTAACTAAATGACGGGCTTCTCTCCCCTTGCATGCATCTTTTGGTGCTTGGGTATACAGCCGCATACTCCCATGTGATAAACAGGACTTTGATGCTGTAACAAGGAGCTTGGTAAAACTCACTGTAGACATGTGGAATATTGTCTATAAAACAGGTTGCAACTATCTGGAGCTTTTATCAGCCACTGGCATGCCTACAATAGCTGTCTTTACTCTCATCTCAGATCAAATAGCTAAGGAAGGAACTCTCTGAAGATTCAGCTGTGGTTTCATACTAAGTGAACCCTCTCCATAAGAAAGGGCTACGAGCATGTGTCTCATGGTGGAGGCTGGGAGTTAGTTTTGCCTGAGACAGAAGCTCACGACTGTGCTTTGGAGCTGGCTATTTTGTGGAGAGAAAAGCTAAGAGCAGTAATTTGTTTGTGATTAACCATGTGACACAAAGTTACCATGACACTGGATATTAGCCAGCTGCGGGCTGTGGTGCGGCTGAGAACGGAGCGATGGGATGTCTTCCCCACCGTCAGACAGACCTCTCTTTGTTGGGCATACAATGGGCTTGCCTGGGCAACCAGGAGAGAGGTACGGTGTTGTACAGCTTCAGCCAGCTGGATGTACTTCAGTTTAAAATAGTAGTAGGATAATTTGCTCTTGGAAGAATAAGATTTGAGGCTCTGGAGCCACAGACCCTTTTGTAACAGAGCTAGAAGGATCAGGGCTTTCACACCCACTTATCTGCTGGAATGGTGGCTGCTCTGGTAGTACCTTTGTCAGGACAAACTGATCTGGTGAGGACCACCTACAATGGTCCTCATGGCATCTAGGTTGCACCCTATAGTTGAAGGAAAAATTTTGAAGGAAAACATAATACAGCACCAGATACTCCAGATTTTACCCGAGTTGTTAGTAATGAGTTGGGTTGGGCGCAATGTGAAGCAAGCGATGATAAAAGATGCACATGGAAGATAATCCGTATACAGAGAGAACTCAGGGAAGGAAAAAAAAGCCTAATAAATGACATTGGCTGATGTTTTATTAAAACATCTGATGAGACCATCCATTTTTTATGAACTCTGCAACTGACCACTGGTCAGGATTTATAGAAAATTGTTACTTTGCAAATACCAGCTGGGCTGTGATCACACCAACTGGCTTTTGGCTATTGATAGTCCCTCTCGTTTGCTGCTGCCCAGCATTACCTGCTGATTCAGAGGAATGCTGTTGAGTCATGGAGGAGTAAGCACGCTCTCTGGGCATTACCTTTCTTCTTCTTCCCTTTGCCCCTTGCAATTCCCACTCTGCTGTTATTTATTGCATTATATTACTCTGCGATGATATTTATAAAAGGCCAAGGCAGGAAGTCAGCACTCCCTTCTGTTAGGTGCTGTATAAACATGTGGCCAAAAGACAGCCCCCAGCCCTTGGTATGTGGATATCCATTCAGGCCAAGGAATAGGGAATAAATTACTTCTCTTTTACTATCTGGGAAGAAGGCAGAAATGAAAAGTGTTGCAGGGAGAGCTCAGAATCTTGTTAAACTGTCATTGCACTTAATCCTGTCCACAGCCAGCCTTCAAAGAATAGAGGGGACCTTCTGTTACTCAGCAAGCTAGTTTCCAAGTACTGGAGTAAACCTGCCTTTTTACATGATACGACACATTTCCTTTCATGCTGTCATCACTCTTAAATTCAAATACAGATAAAAGGATTTAATTTCAGGAGCAGGAAAATGAATGTACTTCAACCTCCTTAATCTCTGTGCAGTTCAGATTTCCTGGGCCTTACACTGAGTACAGATACAGCCACACTAATTGTGCTCTTTCTTTCTTTCTCTCCCCCTCCCCCCATTTTCTTTCTGTTTATCTGGCACTGGATGTTTGGAAACTGCAGAACACTGTTTGGAAACAAGATCAAGTCGGTGGCCAAGAAAGCGTTCTCAGGGTTGGAGGCCCTGGAGCACCTGTGAGTAACCCACCATGCCTTGGAGTTTGGGAAGGGGGGTCTGCCAAAAGTAGCTGCTTGAGAGATCTGCTAGCAATTTAATAGCAGCTTTGTAAACTGAGAAGTCAGTCCATTTGTGGGGGCCACCTGCTTCCTTCTCATTATAAGTCTGCCTCAACTTTGGCCTTTTTTTGTGCCAGGAACAAACTTAGAGAACATATGGCAAATCTGCGTGCTCTTAATTTTTTGATTTGTACTTGGATAAATATCGCCTTCACTTGCACATTGCTACTTTGCAGGCTGTTCGTGGAGAAAATCTACTATTTCAGACATAGCCTTCTCTCCTCCTCCTCCCTTGCCTCAACTTCCTCCTAAATCTAGACTCTGGTGATGACACATACTGCAAATGACTGCTTAGGATACAGGCACCGAACATCCCCATTCAGCACAACTGCCTTAGAGCGATTTGCAAGAAGTAAATTTTGGCTGCTGCTGCGTATTTTTTTTTCTGTGTGTCCCAAGGCTGATGACTGCAGCAGTGATTCATGAATGGCTTCCGTTCGGAATTAAGACAAGTTAAAGTATATGTGATTTTGTTCTAGATGTTTTATGGGCTGTTGATCATATGAACGTTACGGTCACTGAGAGCATACTGAAGGGATAGGACTGCCTGACTAGGGGGGTACATTCCCAGATAAAACCTTTCTTTTTAACGTTGTACTGAGATTCCCTCTGCAAGCGTGGCTGGCATTTGTCTGTGCTGCACTTCGCTTATGATACATAAGCCCTAAATCTGACACCATCCTTTCTTTAGAGAACAAATGAATTTTTCAGTTAGCAATAGCTGTGAGAGAAGTTTTCAAAAATACCTTATTTTTGAAACATTGCAGTGTTTTCCAACAACAACAGTATCCTCTCAAAATCATGTTCAGGTGACTTTGCAGATGCCGTTTAGTGCAAATATTGCCCATCTATCTGTTTGCTGAAGGTCCAGGCCATGATAAGGTACTCATGGCTGTCTGTGATTATCGAAGGGGCTGAGGAATTTCTGAGCTAGGGAGGATTAGGGGTAGCTGAGACTGCGAAAGTGCAGCAAAGATTATGGGGTATGGAATGACTTAGTGACATATTCCCATACTTTTCGTTGGTTAACTGTGTTCAGTATTGTTCAATATTAAGTGTTTTGTGGAATGCCATTTCTATGAGCTGCAAACACATATGGCCCTAAGAAGGAGCTACCATATCATCTGCTACTTGAGTCATTGCTTAAATATGGAGAGATTTCTTCACAGCCATAGCAGCCCTTTTGTTCAAACTGCCTTTGCTTGTGTTTTGCAGGAACCTTGGAGATAACGCCATTCGCTCTGTTCAAGCAGACGCGTTTGCTAAGATGAAGAGCCTGCAGCAGCTGTAAGTTATTAGACCGTACACCCCATGAAGGAGGCAGGGATCTTTCTTGCTCTGGACATGAGAAGTAGCATATTGTTTCCAGTGGGGTGTTATTCACATTATCACTCATTTATTTCCTCTTCTCCCCTCTCCTCCTATGCAGGATATTTTTACACATAAGTAGATGTCACAGGAACATCTTGCATTTAATAGTGAGTGAAATTAGATCATTGGAACAGGTTCTTCCAGCAGGTTTGCATCTGTGCAGTTATTCATCTCCGCTCAGGAAGTCCAGCCCTGGTCCTGTTAGCCATCTCCTTCTCACACTTTGACTGATTTAATTCCCAGTAGCCCATCTGCTCCTCTGCTGTACCTATGTTTAGGGTTTGCATACAGTACTGACATTTCAGTGATAAGCACCATTTGAACTGGATCCACTTGTCATCCAGCCTTCTGGTATAAAAATATGGGTGTGTTATCAGAGCTACTGCTTGTGCTCCAGGCTGGGGCTCTGCACTGTTATCAGACACTGTTTCCAGTCCTGCCTGGTTTCCTTTTCTCCTCTTCTCCATAAATATTTAATCTACTGTCTGTGCATTGCTGCACACTGGAGTGGTGCACTATGTCTGTGGAGCAAGAATTCACGCATTTAGTACTTGGGTCAGATCCAGATTCTTTTCCTGACTTTGGAGATGGGAATTGAGGGTCGCTGTTAACAATGCCACTTACTAACAGTGACTATGGAATAAGATAGATGTTGCATGTCCACTGTTAGTTTGATCGCTTTTATCTGTTGAAGCAGAATTAAGCGAAAAGCCTCTGATCCGGTTAGAGGAAGAGCTTGTGGGAATCCAGATCTTGGGAAGGAACCTTTATATCATGGGAAAGTTGGCCTTCAGAGATGACATATACATGCAGAATGTATTACACCAAAGTGTTAAATACTAAAAGTTTCTCTGAGCTTTCTCAGGCTATATCTGTCAGATATCTTAGGGACAGCTTACCCATCTAGACTAGCTAATTTCAGACTTCCAGATTTCCCAATGTTTTCAGGCAGAAAAATGGGAGATACACATCTTCCTATAACACAGTGTTGGAATTGGGATTCTGCTGTGCTCTTGATATCCTGCTCTTGTACAACTTGCAGTATTGCAGGATGGGACTTCTCTGTTGGTGATGATTTTTCCACAGTCTCTGAGGCCCTTCACATTCAATTTCAGGGATCAGACTAGATTTTTCTAGGTTTTTGGACCAAACCAGACCAAAGTCTGAATTCCCTGTTGGTGTATACTTGTAGTTCTTCACTGGTTTCAGAGCTATGCTGAGAAACAGTTTGGCCCTGCATATTAAAAAAAAAATAAATAAAACCCCTGAGGCTCCCATTTAATTTGTCCCCTTTTCAAAGCTCTTTTCTAAACAGAAGATGCTAAGTTACTAGTAGGATACTAAGAAATGTTTTTTTTGGTTTTGCTTTCCAAACTAGTCACTGTTTATATTGGGGTTACGCAAATGTCTTTGGTCATTTCCCCTTCACTGGTTCTGTACTGGTAGTTAACCAATAAACACAACATCTGTTATCCCTCTTACCCTTGATGATGCTTGTTTGCTAACATCTCCCCTGGCGAAGGAGGACAGGGCCTTCTCCATTTACTTCCTTATTATTGGCCACTGAGGTAACTAAAGGTCTTGGGGAACTTCTTGACATTCTCTTAGTCTTCAATCATTAAGTCCTGAATTCAGTCCCCACCAAAGAGACTCAATTCTGCAAGGGCAGAGAAGGTACATGTGCAGTAATTAGAGGTGAGAAACAGGAGTAGCATTCATGATTTTTAATGTGCCTCTAATGCATGAATTTTTTGTGGACAATCTGCCTCAGTTTCCCATATCTAAGCCAGGGATGACCTTGCTTATCTGCTCCTTGAGATCACTGTAAAAGTTAATCATAAAGCACCAGGAAGTATCATTGGAGTACAGGATTAGACTGCTCTGTGTGGAGATGAAATGCTATTTAAACATGTGACATATTTAGCATCATTAGTTTTGTGCCTAGAGGACAACCCTGCAGTCCTCCTTTCCTTCCGCGCATGCTGGGAGGAAGGAATGTGAATAACTTGAAAGGGCTGTGAACTTTCCAGCCGCCTCTCTGTGCAGGAATCACAGCAGGCTTGTATTGGTTTTGTTTCCCTGCAGCCATATAAACAGCGACAGCTTCCTCTGCGATTGCCAGCTGAAATGGTTGCCCCAGTGGTTAGTTGAGAAGGAGCTGCAGTCCTTTGTGGTGGCCACCTGCGCCCATCCCGAGTCACTAAAGAGCAAGAGCATTTTTGCTGTGCTGCCAGAAAGTTTTGTGTGTGGTAAGTCTTGCTTGTGTGTTTTGAGGTTGTATGAAGGGCAGGACTCACTTGGGAAACATTTTCTTTGACTACTAGCATGTTATTACGAGACAGTTTCTGTTTTGTTTTGTTATTCAGTGGGATCAAAGCAAACCCAAGCCTACATTTTAAAAATTTGTCATTGGCTACAATTTATTTCCCACCAAAACCACATAGTGCATTGCTTGCATCTAGTATATTCCTTACAGGGCTCCCTGAGTATTAAATCAAAAGGGACTAATGGTTGTTCCAGTTCCAAATTGGGCTGCACAGCTGCACAGAGACTTCCGCAGTCCTCTCAGTTTGATATTGCTAGGACTGCAGCTATAAATTTTTCACACTGCAGCATTAGGAGTTTGTGCTGTGACTTTTTGTTCATCTTTTCTCCCTCTTGCAAACAAGAACAAAGGGTTAAAAAAAATTAGAGGAGGATCTCTCCATTACAGCTCTTTTTACTCACCAGTAATGTATTACATACAAAGCAAACAACTGCTAACAGTTGCATTTTGCGATCTTGTTTTTTCTCCTACTGCTATTCTCTCATGCAGACAGCAGCTACAGCTGTTTTCCCACCTCACACTCACTCAAGCATTGTTTCTGCACTTGAGCTGTGGTTGCCAAACAGCTTTACTAAATACCAAACACACACAAACACATGCCACTTCACTAATAACAAAAGAAACATAAATGATCAGAGGAAGCCAAAGTCGTGTTGCTCACGCATCCAACTTTGAGGCAAAATAAATGCCTGCTTTTGGAAGCTCTGTCTGTGATGCCAGCCAACATGGATTCTAGGTGGAGCTGCACATGGCTGTTTGATGGAGCCCAAATACGTTTCTGAAATACCTTTAATTCAATTGAATGTATGATTTGTATTGAGAACTGAGCAAAGGATTTGCTCCAGCTGCTGTCCCATGTCCATCTCTAACACAGAGTCCCAGCACTGCCTAGGTGGCCTCCCTCTTAGTGAGTGTAGGGAAGGTTACCACATTCATCTGGAAGAAAAGATCATGATGGCTTGATCCCCACAGCAACATCACAAAATGAAGACAGCTTTGCTGCTCCGATGCCTGCCAAGTCCTCCAGGCACTAGTACGCCCGGTTCCAGAGGCCTGGCTGTTTAATTAAACCTTAGTCAAATATTAAATTACACCATTTGTAGAAATCTAATAAATAAATCTGCTTGGAACCCTGCTAAAAACAACAGTCTTCCTAGGCAGAGGGAGAGCATGCAAAGCTTTCCACACTGGATGGGTGACAGGCAAATACAGCTGCTTCTGCACTGGCAGTGCATGCTGCAGTTACTCTGCTCGTGAGCAGTCATCCCTGGAAAGTGGGTAAGTGCACTGCAGCCCTTTGGTTTGAGCGTCCCACTCTCTTCCCTTCTGCTTCAGGCAGGTCTGCAGGTGAAGTTGCAAGTTCAGTATTGCTCTTTATGCGTGGGTCACACAGGGAAGGATGTTTTCTTTAGACCATAGTATCTCTTTGAGGCCTAAGTTCAATGGCAAAATTCAGTTGTGTCTGGATGGTAGATCCATATGCTGTACACTTACAGTCCTCATGACTCCCTCAAAGTGCAGGGAGACTCATTTAGTCTTAGATTTTTCTCACTTAACTGGACACCGAACTGAGGAGGCTAATTCAGGAATATAAAAGCAGGCATTTTGGTGAAGAGAGCTAGGCTTTTTTTTTCAGTGTCCCTGGTCTCTAGGTGACCATCTCACTCCACTGATCAAAGAAGGAACCAGACTCCTAGTTCAGACCAGCCACTCAGTGGAGTTGTGTGTGGCATATCTGTACTGTAAAGCCAGTCCTGAAGGTGAAGCGCTTTGCAAGAGCAGGCTGCTCTTCTCTTGTGGACAAAAGTGGATGTAAAAGCAGATGTATAGCGATGTCTTTTACTTATGCACTGCTCATTTGTCATTACATCTTCTTGCTTGTTCCAGTTCATCCTTACAGTCAAGGACTAACTATGCCTGTTGTTTTCTCTTAGATGATTTCCCCAAGCCCCAAATCATTATCCAGCCTGAGACGACAGTGGCTGTCCTTGGGAAGGACATCCGTTTCACCTGCTCAGCTGCCAGCAGTAGCAGCTCCCCCATGATGTTTGCATGGAAGAAAGACAACGAGATGCTGCGCAATGCTGAGATTGAGAACTTTGCACATGTGCGGGCAAAGGATGGTGAGGTGATGGAGTACACCACCATTCTGCACCTCCGGCATGTCACCTTCACCCATGAAGGACGTTACCAGTGCATCATTACCAATCACTTTGGCTCTACCTACTCCAACAAGGCCCGACTCACTGTTAATGGTTAGTAGAAAACTACTTTCTAGTTACTTTCCTGCAATTCCTTGAGAACCTGTTTTTGGCAGGCAGTCGCTCCTGAGGGTCCATTCATGATGATTAGACGCTCCTAACCTCCGCACACTAGCCACTTGAATCTCAGTGCATTCTGGAAGACACTATGTGACGAGCACACGCCAGCCTTGGGATGGCTGCTCTCCAGCCAAGCACTTTTGCAAGTTGTCCCTAAGCATGAGTCATTCCACTGGCTTCAGCCATTCACTTTGGCTGTTCCAGTAGAGTCTTTGCCCATGGGAATGGAGATCAAAAATTCTCTCTAGGAGGGATAATGGCTTTTGTTTCCAGGTTAATCACAGAGGACAATTAGCTTTGATCTTAATGCTAATGATTCCAAGTGTGGATGTCTTGGACACTGTAGACAAGTATGTGCTATAGAAATACAGGATCAGTCTCCAACAGCTTAGATACAACTTGCAAAAGCAGCTTTCTGTGCTATGGGTAATGTTCATGCTTGTCCTCTATCTAGGAAGATAAGCATGTACAACTGTCCAGAGATGGGATTTTCTCTATGGAATTATTTGTCCTTTTTTTCTTATTTTTCTGTATCAGTGTTACCCTCATTTATCAAAACTCCCCACGACATCACCAGCCGGACGGGGACAACAGCACGGCTGGAGTGTGCAGCTGAAGGACACCCCACTCCACAAATTGCCTGGCAGAAAGATGGTGGCACCGACTTCCCTGCAGCTCGAGAACGCCGCATGCATGTCATGCCTGATGATGATGTCTTCTTCATTACTGATGTGAAGATAGAAGACATGGGTGTCTACAGCTGCACAGCACAGAACTCTGCAGGGTCTGTGCTTGCCAACGCCACCCTGACTGTACTGGGTAAGGTGCCTTGGTTCCCCTGAGAAACCAAGAGATCCAGAAGTGAGAACTGGAAGGGAGTTCTGCTCAGGCTCTTTAGCAGTTAGAGATACACAAATGGAATGTGGAGACAGTGCTCTGCTTTAGTCTTGTTTCATGCTTTTATTCTGTGATTAACTAATGAAAAATATCCTGCTAATTAAAAAAAGGAGTTAAGTCACATTTCCTTTTCAGCCAGGGAATCCCCTCCAACCATGCTATTTCCTGCCTGGGAAAATCACTTCAAAAGGAAATTGCACTCCACCTCTCTTGCCCAACCCAGTTATTGATATGTGTCAGCACTTACACCTTGTCCTAGGGTTTTTTTTTTTGGTGGGAAGACTCACACAGACAGGCAAAGGGAAGGCCTCAGTTGTGCATGTTAGATCATGAGTCTCAGCTGTTGTGGCAAGGCCACCATTCCCCTGGGTGCATGGCTGCGTAGTACATTGTTATGTATTTGTGGGTACATCAGATCTATTTAGTAACGTTAAACAAAATGTAACAGAAATCTGTTACCACACTATCTCCAGGAATTAATTTCTGCGTTTATTCCCCTGCAGAGACACCATCTTTGATTCATCCACTGGAAGACCATGTAGTGTCTGTAGGTGAGACTGTGGCTCTTCAGTGCAAAGCCACAGGGAGTCCACCTCCCCGCATTACCTGGCTGAAAGGGGACCAGCCCCTAATCATGACAGAAAGGCATCACTTTACCCCTGGCAACCAGCTGCTGATCGTTAGGAATGTTGTCTTGGAGGACGCTGGGAAATACACATGTGAGATGTCCAACACCCTTGGGACAGAGCGTGCACACAGCCATGTGAGCATTTTGCAGTCTCTTGGCTGTAGAAAAGACCGTACCACTGTGGGAATCATCACCATTGCAGTGGTGTGTAGCATTGTGCTGACTTCTCTGGTCTGGGTCTGCATCATCTACCAAACCAGGAAGAAGAGTGAAGAATACAGTGTCACCAACACAGGTAGGTCTAGTCTCCTCTAAGATGCTCTCAAGCCTTTTGTGTTGTCAGACTTCCCACTGAGGCTGAACCAGTACATCAGGTAGCCACAATCACAGTTGGCTTATCTCAGTGGTTCTTTTGGCTCGGAAAGCTGGAACCAGCCTTCACTTGCTGTTGAAGTATGTTCAGAGCTGCATTTCTCCTCTTGGCTGGCTCTTCAGCAAGGTCTTTTCTACTTGGCAGTAGTCTCAGTCTTTGCATTGCTACCTTGTTTTTTCATGACCATGAAAGATAACTCTTAAGATGGTCTGGATTATGTCTGTGATGCTGGGAACCGGTATTGCTTCTTGGGAATTTGTAGTTTTGAAGACTTTGTATTCAAAACAGAAACACTAAACTTGGAAGCAAGAAGCCCTTTTTCCTGTTGTCTGTAAGACTTGTTATAACTCTACTGATGAGGGACATCCCTCAGTTCTTTGAGAAGAAGAGTTTATTGCTTCCTGCTTCAGAAGAGGATAATTTGTTGCTGCACTTGGTGTTGCAGTGAGTGTCACCTCTCCTCCCCTTAGCTTTATACAGTCTCTGGACTAAAGTATGGAAGAATGAACCTAGGGCCTCCCTGCCCTTGTGGGATTTAAAGCTTTCCTATATCGTTCTTAGTATTAGGTGTAGTACCATACAGGATTTCAAGGCCATAGCCTAACTTGGCTGCCATATGATTAGCGCAATCTGTATGTGGGAATTTTTACCCCTTTTCTGTTTTAAGCTCCATCTTGCACGTTATGTTAAAGATCAGTTCTGAAAATCTAAGGCTTCGTGCCTAGGATAATGTCATTTTAGTTGGTGTTTGTGGTGACAGGGAAGACTGACTGAGATTGCGTCATGTAGTGTGGAGAAGGCCACAGACTTTTAAGGGGCTTAGACTTTTCTGCTTAAATGAACTGAAGCTGCTGTTCTCCAGAAGTCTGTTACTTTTGACTTGAGGAGATGAAGGCCTTGAATTAAATCAGGTGCCCTGAATTTCAGGAGTAAAGGAAGGATTTACTTGTTCTGAAGAGACTGTTCTACCTCCACATACCTTGTAGTGACCATGCCAAATGCAGATAATCCAAATGGGCCTATCAGCACCAAATCCCACAGTTTTAGGCTGAGAATTGGAGGGAATGGGACTTCTAGCAGCATGGGGCATTTAGATAGTTCAATTCCAATTCATTGCATTTATGAAAAATACCATTTATATATCTGCTCCCAAATCCCTTGTGAAAATGAGACCTAGACATATTTGAAAAGAGAAGCCTTGACCTCCCCCCAGGAACTGATGTTTCTCTCCTCCCGTTACTTTAGATGAGACCATTGTGCCTCCTGATGTGCCAAGCTACTTGTCTTCACAAGGGACTCTCTCTGACCGGCAGGAAGCAGTTGTCAGAGTAGATAACCAACAGCCTAATGGGCACATAGACAGCAATGGTGAGAACTATTCTAATTTTTCTGTAATGCTATATCCAAACTTGATACGAGAAGGGAGAAACCAGAGTACAGAGTACTTCTGTGCTTGTTCTGAGTTACCTGAAAGACCTTCAAAATGTAATTCTCTAGCTACTGTGTTTTTGCAGAACAAAGATCTGTCCTTCACTTCACAAAGCTACCTTGTCCCACTAATAACAGCATTTATGTGAGCAGACTCCTTCAGGAACTCCTCAGTCAGGCTCTAAGGAGTATTTTTTTTTTTGCTAATTTCAATTAATTCTTTGGCACCAGGGTTATCCACAGTTAAACTCTACTATAGAATACATTAGCGTGGGCTGTTCCTTCTCTCAGGCTTAGAAATTAAATGCTGGGATTTTGCAGTATTTAAAAACAGCATGTTATAAGGAAAAGTTAAGCATTCTGAACTAAGATTCTTCTGAGATTATAAAGCATTAATTTTGTTAAACATTATCTTAAAATTATCTATTATCTCCATTGCTATTTTTCTCCTTTTCATAGCTTTTATGGTAGAAATAAGACTTAACAGGTCGTTCAGCTGAGAGAGCAGATGGTTGTAATCTTTAGCCAGATGGTTCGTTTGTTACAGGTATGTGTCAGACTGATGCTGGAAGGTGTCCAGATGTTGAAGCTCCCACTATAGGTTGCAGACAGCCAAAGCTGTGTATCAGCTATAATAAAGACGCTTGGAAAACTGAAGACATGGCCGATGGAATGCTTGTTCCAGATAAGACAGGTACAAAACCCATTAATCTGGAAAAGTATTTCGTGTTTGTACAGATCAGAAAACCCTCCAAGTTAGACAGCATTAAGACAAGAAATTGTTACCATAAGAAAAAAGCCCAGAATGATTCTCAGGTGTGAGTACAGTAAATTTACTTTCTCCTGCTTGCTTTGATCTTCTATCAAACTTGGATAGTTTGAATTCAAGGAACCGTGAGAAAGAGGCAGGCTATGGCTTATAATAACCACTGCTTGCAGCTGGCTGATCAGTATTTGATTTTGAGCTATTCCTAAAATGTGAGAGTACTTTCACGCTGGAAGTGTTATATTGTTCATGATCTTTAAAGGGTCTGTCAACTTCAAAGCTCACTTTTCTTTTTTTCTTTTTAATTTAAAAGTTGTTTTGGGCACTATACCTGCTTCTCCTCTTGTGTTTTACATTCATACTTTCTTATTTTTAGGATGTGTTTTCTGTTCTCATGCTGTATTGTAAAATCCACAGACAAACAGCCAGTGAAACAAATTTTCTCTCCAGGAAAAATTGTAGAATGCTGTCAAATGTACAAAGGAAATTCACTTTGAAAACTTAGAAACTCTTTCCTGCCTGCCTCTCTGATTTCTGCTCATCTGTTATTCCCACTAACAGTAATAAAGTACCTTGAAACAATATAATTTGACAGTGAT
Source organism: Rhea pennata (assembly GCF_028389875.1). Classification (NCBI taxonomy): domain Eukaryota; kingdom Metazoa; phylum Chordata; class Aves; order Rheiformes; family Rheidae; genus Rhea; species Rhea pennata. Next base: position 7,415,823 of record NC_084674.1, read on the forward strand.
GCCCTTAAAGCAGCAGCACAAAAATAAAGGTAACTTGGTACTTACAGCAGTTAGAGGAAAGTACTACGTTTTACTCTGCACTGACTAGGAAGTGTGGAAAAGGAAATAAATATGTATTTTTTACTTAAAAAAATATTTGGATTGAACAAAAAAAACCAACCCAAGGCATTAATTTGAACTACCTTTAACTATAGAACAGCTACAGCATTCTGAATGATGGGGGCATTTACCAGCATTGTATCAAACCAAAATTTGTGTGTTATTTAGTGAGAACAATTCTCATACTGCAGAGGGACACGCTAACTAAACAGAGCTGCCTTTTCCTTCCGCGATTTGTGTGCTTCAGGGCTGACAACTTCCAGCCGGTTGTTCTTCATTCGTTGCTGTTTTCTCTTCCTCCCCTTAAAGGCTATGGCCTGCCGGTCGTGTGCGCAGACTGCAGCGGGAGTACGGACAGCATGAACGTCCGCATTTACGCCAAGGAGTCGGAGTACTACTCCGAGAGCCTTAAGACTATGGATAACACCTACCAAAATGCACTGAGCAGCAAGGAGCGAAGTAGGAAGAGGGGTGCAGGCACCAGCCTTCTTCATCCTCAGCAGTGCAACGGGATTGCCAGCAGCAAGAGGGTAGAAATGGATGGGACCCTCTACCCCAGCAACCATGACAGAATGAGACCTGCGGGCACGGGCAGCCCGCTGCTGCCAGACAACCATGGTATGTGTTTACTTGGGGATGTCTTTTTTTCTCCCCAGATGTAATACCATTTGGGTTATATTAGTGCCTTGTTTTCCTCCCATCAGTGACTTTATCTGGTTAAAAGTCTTGCATGATAGGGGTAGGGCTGGTTTTTGGAGACGTGCTGGTGGACTGAGCATCAACTAACGGCAGTGGGCCTTTGCTTTTCTGCAGACTCTTCACAATCGGTTGCGCAGCCTTCAGAGCTTAACAACCTTAATTTGGTGAGAGCTTCTCCAGCAGGAGGGTCACTTAAGCAACTGAATGTACTTCCTGAAGTGTCCCCAACACTACTGGATTTGCAGAGTGAAGCGGAAGTGAAGCAGGCTCTCCTGTCCAGCAGCTACGTACCCAAGTCGTGTGACTCCATTCACGAGTTTAAGCCACCGAGAAGATCAATGGACTGAGAGAACAGACTGCCATGTGCAAATTAACAAACATGCTATTACTTTATCCTTCTTTTTTCTTTTTTTTTTTTTTTTTTTTTTTGCACAGAGTATATGGGCTACTTACTTCTACCTCAAATCTTGAACTGATGACCTGTCAAAGGCAAACAACTGAGGTATGAAAAACAAGCTTGTATGGGGAACAAACTCCTATTCGAGCGTCACCTGTTTGTATATAGTTTAAAACTTCCCTGAGAAGTATGAAGCGTTCAAAAGTTGACTTGCATATAAAGCACATAAATGCAAGGGATTATTGTGTAAAGAGAAAAGTATTTGATACAATTGTATATAAGAGTTTTCATATATAAATATATATATATATATATATATATATATAAATATATCTTTTACAGAGGCTATTTTAATCTTTAGTGCATGGAAAACTGAGTGAAATTTTACAGTTTTGGCAATATTGTTCTCAGTATCAGGTTGCTGTTAAACTTTGTGAGAAAAATAATTCTTGTGCCTTAAATGCATAAGCAGAACTTTAAAAAACAGATTGTTCTAAAGGGATTGTCCTCTTTTCAATGGAAGTTCCTTTAAATCAAGTATCAATTGGGTTACTTAGCACAAATTTCCTTCTCTTTTGAAATTTATTGCACTTAACACATTTAAACAGAGATCTTCAATTATTTCAAATGAATTTTATAGCAAAAAACCCACAAGCTATTAGACACTGCATTGCAACCTGATTTTTTTTCCTGTTTGTGGAAGAACTTAAGTTCTATTATTTTTCAGAACTGCATAAAAAATAATAGCTGAACTGTGACTGTACCTGTATGTTAGAGTGGACCACACAAGAAGCACTAATTAATTCAGCCACTGTGCATAGCCCAAAACCAGACAGACAGAAAGGATATCGCAGTTAGCGAATACAGGGTCGTTACCAAAATAAATAAATCATGTGGTAAACGAGGAGGTGGTCTTGTATCTTGCACCATGCAAAAGCCTCCTGACAGAGGGCCCTGTCTGCACCTAGGCTGTTACAGCACTAATTGCCCACCCAGCGAAATTGCAGGTGCCCCCCCATCCTGCCGACGGGTGCAGTTACACCTCTGCAAGGTGCATGTATGATACAGCCTGTCCCTGTTTGGAGAAGGAATAATCCATACCAGTGCAACGCACTTTCCTACCAATGCAACTGCATCTGTTCCAGAGGGGTTTTGAAACCGTGCAACTGTTTTGGCAACAAAAACAAAATCACACTCCTAAGCTGACAGCTGTACTGTTAATTCATGTGATAATTCAACCTTTTCTCCTGCAACACACTATTAAGCTTTCTTGTTGAGCATCACTACCCGGATCTGCAGCCAGACTCTTGGTATGAAGTTATCTGCTTCAAATGAATCATGCTGCTTTGTTTAGCAATTCCAGGCTATTCAGAAATAAATACACTAACTTGGAAGGGAAACCGTGTATTGATGGTCAAATATACGCTGTTAAATGGAAATGTCCAAAGTATTTTTATGTAGTCTTTTAAGTTCATCCGTGAATGGGGGAAAAAAAATACCCACATTGGTCAAACAGATCCTTGTCACTTACAACTTCACTATGAAGCTTTTTATTTATAGAAAAGCTGCTTTCTGTTGGTGTTGGTACCTGTGGATGGAGGACTCCTTTCCAGTTACTTGTAATCTGAGTTCTGCTAATACAAGGTTGCTAAACTCTGGTGATGACTACTTTGGGGAAAGGTTTATTGGGGGGGGGTTATTACTTTTTTTTTTCCTTAGGAGCAACTCAAATGCCAGTTCCACTGAAGCAGAGTCCAGTAGAAACCCACCTTTGCTAACAGTTCTGTGGCTAAAAACAAGCATCAGGACTGAAACACTGTGTTTTCTGTTTGGGACATCATTTGCAGATATACAGAGTCTTACCAAACGTATGAGCTTTCAGTAAGAAGTTAAGTAAGTAAGTGCTGCCTTGAATCAGGACTCAAGGTGTCTGTTCCTTTTATTACAAGCGGGCCCTGTCCAACCTTACCTTGAGGAGGCAACATCTCCCTTACGTAGAAGACATCTTGTCTTTTCCTGAGTAGCTTAAGACAAGTTTCACTGTAAATGAGTTAACTGAAGCTGACCTTGATGGAGCAAGGCATTAACTTAGCCAGGTACCTGTCTGTATCAGTTTCTGACTATTGACACATTTGCACTTTGAGGCAGGTGGCTAATTATGTTGAGTGCCAAGTTTATTCAAAGCAAAGGAAAGGGATGTTAGAAAACTATAAACCAAGCATATTTTTCCTTTTACTCGAGGGAAAAGTACGCTTCAGAACTGACTCACAAGGTGAAAACAGTGGAACTGGGAACGTGAGGTAGATGAGAATGATTTAATTGACTCATTTTGCTGGCGGAAACGTCATCACCATTGCAGATATAAAGCATATTTGCCACATTAACATTTGAAAATAATGTTTCTGAATAAAGTTAACTGCCTAATGTTATAACTTCCACTAAATATGTGAATTTGCTGCTTCTAAGAGGCAATGTGAAAGAGGAAGTATTACTTTTGTGTACAAAGTTATTTATTTATTAGAAAATTTGGTACAATGTTGTACATTGAAAAACATGTAAGATATTGAAGTGTCTAACAAATGGCATTGAAGTGTCTTTAATAAAGGTTCATTTATAATATTACAGCTATTTTGTTGAGAGTGAGCTTTGGGGAGTTCCAGTGGAAAACGAAATAAAATTCTAATCTGTTGCTGCACTCTTTTCTGTCTTTCTCTAATGAAAATGCAAAGTAGCTGCAGGTGAAATCAGACCCACAGACTTAACACTGGATACTGTAGATCAGCATGAGACTCGAAGTCTGATGTGCAGATGGGCTGGAATTTGGGGGCTGTATTGGAAGCTGCAATGAAGAACTCACTCAAGGAACTACACTCCTAATATAGCAACTGCTTAAGTGTCTGGCAAGTGCCCTAATCTTGGCACTGAAAACTGAACAGATGGGGGTACGTGCATGTGTGTTTAAGTATGTAAGAAAAATGGGGCCAGGACTGCACCAGATTCAACTGCAGTTGTGAACCCATCTGCCTGTTTAAATCTTACCATGATCCTTTATGGAAATTCCAGAGGCAGCTTCAGAGATAAGCTTGAATTCTTCCTTTAACTAAAATCTCAGTTTAGTTTCTGTATATTTTAAAAAAATAAAAAGTATTCATCTGAAATAAAGTACAGCACAGCTTTGGGTATAAAGCACATTTTCAGAAAATACTCGGGTAACTCCCTTAATACATGTAGGGGTTAAACTATTTTAAAATGGAAAAGCAAGAACCTTTAAAAAGCTGGTGTCTGGTGTGAGATTCAAGTTTTGTTGTTCCAAATTATCCCAGTAATGGAATAAAATCAATTCTTCAAGTTTCCCATAAAGCTAAAACTTACTCAAGCAAAAAGGCATCAGGGAAAAATATTCAAATACTTTTTTTTTTTTTTTTTTTTTTTTTTTTTTAAAAGGTCTTGTCTTCCCTATAGTTGCCTAACTGAAAGTTTCAGCAGGATTTGACAAATCCCACGGGGGCTCTCACTTGCCTGGCACCGTTCCGGGGCGACGCGGTGCTTCCCGCAGCGGGTCGGTGCGCGGAGCTGCTTGGTCCACGCAAGGCAACGGGAGAACTTGGGGGCTGTTGAAAACTAGTTAGTCACACGGCAAACAGCAAATAGCTCTGCTAGGCCGGTGGCCCCGGGCTCAAGTGCGGCCAGGGAGGCTTCAGCCACAGTTCAGTGGGCCTTGATACATTAAAGTTAAAAAAAAAAAAAAAAAAAAAATCTATTGCAAGGCCAACACTTGACTTCATTAGGTTTGTAAGGTGAAAACAATTTGCAGCATAGTTAGAAATCAAAGTGATAACAAAAACTGCGAAGTTTAGGTAACAAAAAAAAAAGAAAAGAAAAGCCCAACCTTGGCCCCCCCCCCCCCCCCCCAACGAAGTGCAGCATAATTATTTTCAGATCTAGCAATTAACAACTCTCCAACTGTAATAACTAACTAACTCACTCTCTCATCTGGTTTAAAACGGTTTTAGGAGAAAATATAACTTAGCTTTTAAGACTGAATTATAAGGCTTTTTCACCCAAATGCCCCTAAATTTGTTTCTACTCACTCTCTCTCTCTCTATACAAAATAAAAATATACTTCATAACAGAGACAACAGTAATAGTGGTGGGCAGCTCTGCCACACGGTGCCATCGCAACCAGCAGCAGTAACCAGCCAGTCCAGCACCTGGTTAAAAGTCTCCATTTCAAAAATTTTTTTCTTAATAAATAAATAAATAGATATATTAAAACATCCTACCTCTACTTTGTTCTTCCTGGTTTATTAGTTTGCCAATTATTTTCTAAGTTTTGGCCTCAAGAAGAGCGATAACTGCACCACAGGGAGCCCCTACGCTGGGGCCGTGTGTCTGCTGCCGGCGGGGGGCAGCGCCTTCCCCGGGCTGGGGCTTCGCTCGCGCCCCTCACCTCGCCCCGGGCCTGCGGCAGCCCTACGCGCCGCCTCGGTGGGAGCGCAGCTGGACCGCTCAGCAGCGGAGCCCGGAGCATCCATCGGCACTTCAGCCGGGCAACTCGGGCACCCTCTCCCTGCCCTGCCTCCTCTCCCAGGCGCCCTCCTGGGCTTCGTCATTTCCCGCTCCTTCTGGAGCGAGGAAGACCAAAAAAAAAAAAAAAAAGGCATAACTGCTACGGGCGACGTGCGGAGCTGTAAAATGAAGCACGCTCGGGCTTTTCCTGGAGCAATGCGAGTCTAACAAAGCTGCCCTGGTTACCACGCAGGAATGCTTGCTGTGCACCTGTAGGTATAAACAGGAATATAAACTTTCACAAATATGGCTCAGATCAGAAACAAATGGATTACTGTCTTTCTTTTACCAAGAGCCCTCCTAACCTGGAATATTTTCTGTGCTGTTGGAGGGCAACAGGCTGTAACTCTATCAGTCCCGGCCACTAACAGTAAAACCCTCCCTGCGTTATGAGGCAGGTGCCACTGAATTATGAAAACTTGCTTTATTCCAGGCTCCTCGCTCAGCCCACGTTCTGGAGGTTTGCAAAACATTTCCCCTGCAGGAGCGTGAATAATGCCTTTTTCAGCCACCATAATTAGCTCTTTACCCCCCAAACGTTACTTTTTTGGCACGACTCTCGCAATGACTTCACTCACTTTCCATGCAGGACAATTTCATGTTTGGGAAATTGGATTATTTGAGGATTTACATTTTTCTTTAACAGCGAAAGTGGCACTCAGACTGCCGCACAGCTGCCGGAGTGCAGCGCAGGGGCGGCAGCAGGAAGTCTGCGCTCCCAGGCAGATCCCTTCTCCGGGCCAGTGGCTTCGCCGGCTCTTCCGTGACCCCTCGCAGGAATCCTCGGCCTGGGTTAGAGCAGCAGTTGCCGAGTCTTCTCGTACGTGCCCAGGAAGATGAAGCCTCCGAGGCTGATCGCTGTCATCCGCGGGACGACACCTGCAAACAAGCTGACGGCACAAGAAAGGCAGCTTCAGCGGGGAGCGGACGCAGCACCGCTGCCTGCAGGGGCTTCAGGAAACGCGGCCAGGAGCATTTCTCTCGCTGTCTCCTCAGATCCCACCACACCGCTCTCTGAAGGACCTTGTCTGGGCCTTACTGACAGGGTACTCACAAGGGGTTTTTTTTAACCCCTCTCCCGTATTCCTCAGTGCAGAAACAAAGGTGCAGGAAGCTCCAGGCTGCTTTACAGAAAGAAAAGTCCGGCCAAATCCCCGCCGAGGGCTGCGGACAGACAGGAAGTGTCTAGTGCCCCGGCCACCCCCGCCCAGAGGTAAACTGAGGCACGGGCCCACTGTCTCAGCCGGGCGCCCCCCACCCCGCAGCGACAGCCCCGCTCGCTGCAGTGGCTCCCTTCAACCGCCGTGCAGCCGCAAAGCCGGGGCCAGCAGAACCGGCGGCACGCTCAGCCACGACGATCTGGCGGTGCCCGAGCCTACAGTCCTTGGAGGCTTTCAGGAAACTAATGCAAAGCCAATTACTTGACACATCTAAGCTCATAGCTGGTTTCTTAGCTTCAGGATAGACCGATGTAGCCTACCAGAGGATTACAGGCTTCCTTAGTTGTAAGCAAGGATTAAACGTTAGGCTCGAACCTATTAGGCATGCCCCCGCCGATCTACCGCCCGCACGGCGGGAGCCCTCGCGCGACGCGCTCCGGCCGAGCTGCGAGGGGGACACCGCTGCCCTCGGCTTTCCAGCCGTGGCAACCTAACTCATCACGGTCCCAGCGAGGAGCTTTTCCAGAGCGGGATTACGGGTAATTCCCCGGGAGAGCGAGACCGCACTGAGCGCTCGGGCCGCGCGGGAGAAGCACGCGTCCCCAGGGGCGCGTAGGAGCGCTCTGCCCTCCGCCTCCGCACTGCTACTCACGCCGAGCTTGGGAAACCTCTGGCTGCAGCTACTCTGGTTTTTGTCGTAATGAGCTTTGCTAAGGAGCCTGGAGCGCACAGGCAGATGGAAACATTTTATGGCTTTACTAGACAGCAATTGGGTCTATTACGATAATGACAGCTTTAAAACAGAGTAATTTGTACAAGGCATGTACGGACAGAGCGCTGATAGGGCAAATCCAACGGTGCAGCGTCGCTCTCAACACGCGCACCATCCTTCTCCAGCCGAATTAGGCAGCCCTGATTACAGGAGCAACGGCAGACGTTCATTTACAGAACAGCCCATCTGAGGCACGGCTATTACATAAACAGGGGTCCATAACCGAGTTACCTAGAAGCTGCAGCCCTGGCAACATCTATTACTAACCATCACTTCCAAGAATCCTGGCGCTGCGACCCCCAATTCCCTCCCCTCGCCTGCCCATGCAGCCTCTCAAGTCCGCACTTCCCACACCTATACGTTTCCACAGGGAAAGAGAGCCGAGCAGCTCAGGCGCTGGCCTGAACGCGCGAGCTGAGATCTGCTGCAGGACTGATGCAAACTCCAGCGTGTCGGCACACTGACCCCTCTAGGCCACAACTGCCTCAAAAGCAGGACGAGAGAAATGGCTCTCTGCTCTCCCCGTCAGAAACCTACACCGTGCTGCTCCTGGGGCGGGCTGCTCTGGTACCTGCCTTGGTTTTCACTTCTGCCTAAGCAGCCTCTGCGAGCTGCTAGTCAGATCCAGCGCCACAGGCTAGACGGCTCCAACGCCGCCTTCTCATCATGATCAACAGCTGTAATAAATGCACAGCACGGGAATGACTGGCAAAGAATAAACGCAGGCTTTCAGGTACAGATACGTCATGCTTTCTTCAGCCACGCAACGAACGGCTTAGCAGCAGACACAGACCTGGGAATCGCATTTAAATTCAAGAGTGACGCTTGGCTGCCAAGTGTGTTAATGCAGTGGGGTGCACAAGCCTTCTCCGACCTGGCTGATGTCCCCCTTCCCACAGGGTGCAGCACTTCACCGCAGGGTTCCCGACCCAAAAATGTATCCAGCTCTACAGTTCCAGAGTCAAAGGGAAGCTCTGGGGCCACAACTCAGCAACTTAAGGCAAATTTTTACTCAACAGAGACTAACCAGGACAGCTATCTAAAGTCACCTTCAGGAAAAGGCACTGCAGTGCCTGGACACAGCATAGAGATGGGCAGAGCTTGAAAAGGCTTTTTGTGCTGGGCCACAAGACCTATGTATTACACTCCAGTCCAAAGAGGTATCCATGCTGAGGAAAACCACCGCCTTTACCTGAAAGCAGCTTTGCAATGAGACCACCTCACTCCTCTGAGCAGCTTGTATTCCTTCAAGCAGCAAGCCCTCAGCATAGGGGTTGCTTTTACGACTCACATCTGCAAGATCAGGTTCCAGAGAAGAGCGCGGTTAGCGCCTGCTGCCAGCCACATTAAATCAGCCTGGACCGGGAAGCTCGGCCGAGGACCAGAGGCGAGGGAATGGGACTCCTGGTGCAAACTGCCAGCTCTGTCACCAGCTAAGCACAAGCTGGGACAAGTCATCTGACCAGATTTTTCCTATCAGTAAAAATAACACTTGTCTTTCTCACCACTGAGTTGTGAATGCCACCACGTCCTTGAATGAAGAGCGTTCGGAAAAGATGCAAGTCTGCATTAATGCGAATAGCCCCTTTACCCGGAGTGCCAGGCAAACTGCCGCATTAATCTTATACCTATTCTGTCACTGCAGGCTTGTCCCTCTCTGGACAGAACGGGACGCTAAATTTCTTGGTGCGAAGCACAAGGATTTACTAGGTGTAAAACAGGAAGTTGAGTCCTGTGCTCTGGTTTTAATAAGGTGGCAATAAGCAATGCATCTTTCTGCCCCCAGAATTCTTCCTCTTCAAGTATGAGATTTATTAGAGAAGTCATAAATCATTTCATGTTGCAACTGGCCAAAAAAGCCCGACACTTTTATTGTTTTTGATTAATAGATTTATAATTGGCAGCAGGCATGGCAGCCTCTGCGTTTATTTTTCCCAAGACTTTCTTCCTTTTCCCTGCAGCTGATGCAGCTTGGCCTACTTTACATGTTACTTTTTCTCCAGATCACTTATTGTTTTGATTTCAGCAGAACTGTGTTCTCTTTGGTCCTAGTCCATGGGTACTATCTTTAGACAGAGTTTAACTTGGGGTTGTTTAGAAAAGGGCACTGCTGAAACACCCTTGTAAAAAGAACACAAATACACATTTTTATTTTCTGCTTTTGGCTTGGGGAAGGGGAAGGTTTCTGCAGCTGAGACCACACCAGGATACCCGTTTAAGTCCAACACTCAACTCCTCAGCAGAAGCGGCCTCACTTCTCCCAGTCTACCTCAAAACATGCCATAGAGCCCACGGAGCAGGGTAGGACCTGGACCAGCCTGCAGGTAGGTCACCTTATCGTCTTGAAGAAAGAGCCTTAGTCAACACAACTATAAAAGTAGCCCGGTGGGGGCACAGCAGCTGGATGGCTTCCTGGAATAAGTGTCCAGGAACTTCCTGCAATTTGTTTTGAATTAATTTCCACATGTGTAGAATGAGTATTGAACTTTTATTAGTTGTGTGAGCAGAGCTCAGACATTAACAGAAAACTATCTCCTGCAAAGCTGAAAAGAACATTCTACATCAAGCATCAGTTTAAACATGTTAAAATAGCACCCTGAAAGCATCAGCCGCATCAGGCTGATTAAAAACCTATGAGAAATTACAACAAGAAGTCCCAACTAAAGCTCCCCCCAAAAAAATTCATTTCTCCTCCAGGTCAAGGGTATAGGCCCTACTGATAGATGCACAAGCCTTACTCATGGGCTGAAGGAGCCTAAGTTGGCAGCAGTTATTAAGGATGTATCTTCTGTACTGGCATTCTGAGTGGCCATAACCACTGTGACTCACCCAGTCAAAGAGGGCACAGTAACATAAATGGATCAGGCGTCCATAAAAAACAATAATAATTTATAGGCCTGTGACACCTTTTTCTGTGAGACACTCAGTGTTCTACAAACGCTAGCAAAGGACTTTTTTTCACAACACCGCCCCAAGCTCAGAAGAGCAATTCTCACCCTTAGGAATGTGCAAAGGGAGGCAGCTAAGAGATTGCATGGACATCAACCCAGCCTTCTCCGACTGGTCAGAAGAAAGCCCAGAACAGCATCTGCACACCTCAGCCACAGTAGGAAAGCAGCTGGAGAGCTGCTCTGTGGTTGCATAGAATGACACTTCGAGCTCAAGCCTGTTTTTAAAAAATTTGTGTTTCTGTAACAAGCGCCTCACTGGAGAAATCCAAGCGGGCATATGCTCACGTGCGCTCACGTCTGCGAGACTACAGGGAAGGTACAGTACGTTATGCATAACATAAGTGCTCTCCCATGAAGTCACTTCTGCCAGGCCACAGAGCAGACCATTTGCAGGGCAGCAAGAGCACAGTTCATCTAGAACCGAAGCTCAGCCACCACCACTGGAGCTACCAGCCCTGACCAGCATCCCAAAGCCCCCAGCCTGACTGGAAGGACAAATCTGAGTGCACACACTGCCAGACCCACTGCGCTCATCCTTCCTGTACACTTGGCCTCTGCACCTGGAGGTGTTTCTCTCGCTGGTGCTGGGTTTAGTGCTGGGAGATGCCAGGCTGGGACCACTCCAGGCGCACAGCCTCACTAAGCTTCACGCTGCAGCAGAAACAGTACTCCAGCGAGGGGATGCAAACCTGCAAAATCCTGCCACTGCTCCCTTGTTCCTCCTCCCTTTGGCTTCAGCTCATCTCTACTGCCAGCACCATGCAGCATCTCTTGCTCCCACCATGCGTCTTAGAGCAGAGCATATAGAGGAACAGAGTACACTTTGCTAGTGTTTTCAAAGTCAGTATCAAACTACTGAAAGAAGGAAAAGGTTGTCTACCATGGACATGTGGCTCCCATGCTGGCCTTCTCTGATGTCTCAGAACGGGTGATGCACACATCTTCAGGTAAAACTGTGGTACTCTCTGCCACAGGATGTTGTGCATGCCAAGGATGCAGATCAAATGCATGTGTTCTTGGAAAAAAGACCATTATGGGTTATTAAACACAAATCTACCTTCTCTAGCTGTGAAGTCTGGAGCTAATCTTAGAGATTATACCAGGAAAGTACACTACTAAGCTAGAGGGACCTTCAGTCCAACCCAAGACAGTTGTTCTTAGCTACTTGAGAGCTGCTTCCTCGCTCTGTGCACAGCAATCAAAATCTTTTCTGTATGATAGCATTTAAATATAAGCACACCATCCCATCCTGTGCCCCAGACACAACCGGAGATGCAAGCAACTGAGATGTGCTCTTCAGAATATTCTTACCCTGATAGGCCTTGTGTCCTCCAGATGCCACTGAGAGCAGTCAGAACATTCCCGCTTGCATTGGTGGAACCAGCCTGCACCATAAAAACAGAGAAACATTCCATTCGGAAAACAGCTGCCAAGGAGATTTATCGAGCTTTATTTACTGAGCTCCCTGTTCCTGGTTAGAGCTACATTACAGCACTTCTTGAAGTCCTAATCAGTCTCCTTACCCGGGTCCAGGCAAAGGTCGTCCTCTCCAAGAAGGAGGCAAAGGGCAGAAAGGGAAATCAAGGCACAGAATCATAAAGTAATCACCCCAAGCTCATAGATCTGATTAGTTACAGAGCCAGGGCTCCCATGCCTTCTGCACTAGACCGCTCTATGCCCAGCAGCTGACACAGGAGTAAAACATTAATAAAGTGTTTACATTTTTACATGCATCCTTAAAGCATCGACAAGTGACTTTGCTGCTTGCTGACTTCCAAACTTGATGGACAGCAGCCTTTAGATTTACTAAAAAAAACCACAAATTACAAATAATGGCTAAAAAAAACATGAGCAGTGTATTGCAAGCAAAAATCACCCTGAGTGGAAAACAGGCCAAACAACAGGTCTACAGACTATTAGATTACATGTGTGATCTAGTTAGTGTGAGATGACTAACATAAAGATGCAGTTTGAAGGGTATCAGAACATCTCAAAGCACCACCATTCCCTTACCCATGCTGACACAGTTACTCAGGAGAGCAACAGACATAAACGAAACCCAGTTGTTAAAATAGTATCTCACACACTATTAAGAGGCAAAGAAGTTGCACCAGATACAACACTGATCAATGAGAGATGCATAACATAATATCGACATGGTGGGCATGGATGAGTGTGATTTAGCTGAGGTGTATGTCATCAACAAGAAACATCCCTTTGCTGAAGGACACTAGCAATAGGGCAAAATCTGCACCTTGAACTTCAAGATGCCTGACCTCTGTGACCACAACAGCTCTTTTCAGGACAGGGAAAAAGCCTTAGGAATATTCACCTGCTGAAAGTGTCTGGGTCAGCAAGGCAACGATAGGAATGCTAATGGATACTCTTACAAGCAATTTTCCTTCTGCCCTGGTTGGCAGAACTATGCCACTATGATATCTGTGGCCTGAAATTTTAGGACAGAAAAGCGAGTACCAAGGCCTCCTTGGGAAAAACATGCACAATCTCAACTATTTTCAAAAACATCAAAGGAATAAATCCCCAATGGGATGTTTAACTTTGGGCATCTGACCCTCCGAGGATTTTCTGCTGAAGACACCACATAAGACTCCAGAAGTCTCAAGACTAGCACAAGTGCAGGTCATTCTCAGACAGCTCCTCTGGGAAAGGACAAGAAAAGCAATTCAAGGAAAGGAGCTCAACAATTTCATTATTTGTGTGCATAGTGTCTGTTTACATCTAATCCTGTCTTTGAGGACCAGAGCAAAAGTCATTAGACTGTAAGTGCTGGATTTCATTCTTTTGTGACCATTAAGAAATTCTGAAACTACGCAAGCCATTCACCTGCTTGTCTGCTGGCCTCCTCCACCACTTACCTTTGCCAACATAATTCTCGTCTTTGCTACATCTAGAGGTGTGGTGACTGCAGCTGCAAATCCACCTGAGCAAATTAAAATACCAAACACAAATGAGATATTGTTGGTTGAATATAAATGCCACACTACCTTTAATTCCCATGGCTATGGTCAACATTGCTTCATTATTAATGCCTACAGCATGTTTCCTCACTTCAGAAAATAGGTACATTTGTCAAATGTCTGTACACAGAGCATTTTATTCTTGTGTGCTGACTTACAGAAAGAACTATTCTATACTATAAACTGTAAATCCAAATGCCCCTGCTGAGATTTGTGCTCTTTTGTTTCTGTACATATATAAACATACAAAGACCTTACAGCTTTAGGGTAATAGAATCCACTTTCAATGTCTACAGACAAGCATGTCTACAGAAAGAACCTGTTTACTTACTTGCAGAGAAAGAAAAATAAGTTCATTGTGTTGTGCTCTGTCTTGAGAATTAAAGTCTGACGATTAAAATACTGGAAAGATGGAATAAAAAGAGAGGAAAGATGCTACGCTCCTGAAGAGTGTGCATTTCAAGCCTGCTTACAAGACATATACAGACATACATAGACAGGATCTGGACTCTGAGTATTAGACCTAGGATTCTGTTTCTAGAAAAGAAGACAAGACAGTGTCTGGCATGGAGCTCATCTCCAAGGAAGGACATCAGCTTCATTTCTGAAAGTAACAATCTGGAACTGCCCAAGACTCCTTGAAGTTGTCAGAAGTCTGCTGCCATGAGCTCCCGCAAGTGTCATCCTCTCCTCACAGGCATTTTTATTGTCTGTAATTGCTCCCAAGTATCACCCTTTGAGCTCATTACTTTCACTGAGAGCAGCCAGCTCAGCTGTGGCTTTTTTACTGAAAGCCAGAAATCTTAGGCTTGTCCCTGTGCATGTCTCACCCATAAATTCGCACATTTCTCCATATTTTAACCCTGTGGCTACAGCCACAGCTTCTCAGGCTACTTAAGGACCAGGTTTGTTGCTTTTTCTCCTGGGCTCTTACACCCCCTTTGCCTTATTTCCTCCATCTTAAAATTAACTCTAATCCCTCTCTCCTTCTTCTGTTCTCAATATTTTAAACAACTAAATTCATGTTCAGGAAGAGGTGAAATGAAGGAAGCAGTTAAGATGCAGGAGCAGCACAGCAGTAAGTGAAGTCAGAGGAAAAAAGGAGGGAAGACGAGAGACTTGTTTTCAATCTCTATTTTTCTTCCCTTCTTTTCTTCTCTGGAGCTTGTATAAATCCTCTATCTGCTAGACTGTGGAAAGAAGTGGCTCCAAGGCTGAAGCCTACACAGTATCCAGGGAATAAGCTAAAAATAATCTATCTTCTGTTCCAAGTTTTATGGAATGAACAAAAATTGATCTCTCTTCTCTTGGGATGGGAGGACACTTAAAAAAAAAAATCTGTGAAGTAATGAAAAAAAATCCATCTTCTCCACTGGCTAGTGTTTTTACCTGTATTCCCCTCCTCAGTCACTTTAGCCTTAAAAAATTAAAATCTTAACTTCTGTCAAAAAGGGGCTGGGCCAGCTGGCACCCATCTGACTCTCAAGGTTAATTAAAGAACGTTCCATGACAATTTAGGACATGTAGGAAGGCAAACATGCGGCTCCTTGGATCTCAAACAAGAATGCAGGGAAGGGGAGTTAACCAACAGCCCCAAGCGGCGAGCCAGTGAGCTAGCGAGAGTGCCTTAGCAAGAGCTTCTGCTCGCAGAAGGTTGACCCATCAGTTTCACTTTGCCAGGAACTTTCTAGCAGTGAGACCTCATGAAAAAGTCAAAATATAGGTTGTATTTTAGAAGCCAACACAAAAACCTGATTCCAGCCCATTCTTGGACCTCTTTAAGGTCAAAGTTCTTTTCAGACTCGGTCAGTTTTTGACTAAATGACCCAAAGGCTTTGAGAGAATGATCTGATTAGAAACTTTGGTACTCATGTCAGTGATGTATTTTTAGAGTAGTAAAAATAATCTCATTGGAAAATAGTAGATTTGCAAGTTTGGATGTAGAAGCCTTTCCTTTGCTCACAGAACAAGATAAAATTAAAACAGCAAACCACATGGCCTGTATCAAGCAAAGATCTCAATGCATCACTCAGCTATAGAGCTGACAGTAACACTTTGGTAAGACTAACTTATTTTCCTTATCAGACCCAAGCAAATTTTTTAAGCATTCAGGAGTTTCTTATTGGCAGAAGATTCAATCTCAGCTGATAGAAGGATTAGACTAAGTACAATTTATTCTGATACAGTGTTCCCAAACATTCTTATCTGAAAGGTTTAATCAAGGCTGATTAGGTTTTCATTTTTTCCCAGCTAATATCTGGATCTTTCAAGCTCTTCTGTTAACATTTCAATGTTTCTTTTTTCTGTCACAGGGAAGTATTTGGTACAGACTTACCAATCAATTTAGAAAGACAACAGCAACAATTATTTTTCTCAAACTGATTGCCTTCAATAAAACATAGTTCTTAATCAATGCTAGTTTTAAGCTTATGTTTTCATCAAGTATATACAAACTTGCATTTAGTGTAGTCACTGTCCTGCTGCTTGTTGTGCTTACGAACCACTTGATTGTTGCTATTGTCCTTCTAAATTGATTGGTAAATCTGTACCAATTTGCTCTGTCCTAAACCCTAAATGACCGATTTTAGACAGACCTCCTCAACTTTATTGCACATACATCCAAGAACAAGCTACAGCTTGTGAGGTACTGTTGAGTCCCACCTACTTTAACCAGGTAAAGGAACTTATTACAATATGACTGTTCCCAATCATCAGACTAATAAAACAGATACAAACTAATGAAGCAAAGTCTAATCATTCAAAATAAGAGGGTGTACATTGGATAGTCCAATACACAGGAAAGCACAATAGATCTTCTTTAAAAGCTCTGTCACTTATCTAGTCCAATCCTGCCATCACCATCTCCTCCAAGAGTTGCCACACAGGGCTGGAGTCTGCTCAGCTCTGCATCTAAGAAAATCAGATATCCAGGTAACTGGGGTCGGGGGAGGGGGAAAGATTTATCGCATCCAAACATACATCCCTAACCACTCTGGCTTCTCTGAAAAGTTGACAAAAAGAAAAAGACACCCTTTGGAGCACAGTCTGTGCCCAGATGGATGGACTGACTCACTCTTGGAGAAGGCTCCTTCTTTCCCTTGTCCTAGAAGGACCCAGGGGTGACTTGGTCTCTGTGGGTTGGCATAAAGACAGATTCGTACGTAGGGAGAAAGCTCTTAGCTTGCTAACACTTCTAGTGGAGTGACAGACTCCTCTAATGGGAACACAGAGCTTCACACTGTATTTAAAAATCCATTACCCACCTCTCAAGAAGTTACATGGACGCTATATTCACAAGTCAACTGAGCAGCCTAAATTTTCCTAAGAGCAGAGTGTTAAACAGAAAATCCGTCTGCTGCGCATATTTCCCCAGTGAGCGGTTCTTGGTGGAAGTGATAGTGATAGACACCTGCTAAACTGAGGCCAAGCAAAGAGAACAACTCCCCTTTACTGGGCAGTAACAGCAAAAATTCTTGCAGATTTGGGTATTCTCCTAGTTTCCTATTGGCATTTTCTACCCTTTTTTGCTGTCACATTTGAATAAAAAGTTGAGAAACATCTGAACAAAGTGAGACACAAAGTGAACACTTGAGAACCATGTATTAACCCTAAGTCCAAGCAGTAAGGTGGCTGCCTGCACAGCTCGCTGTTGCTATAGCAAAATATGTCACTGGTTCTTTCAAACACTCCTCAAATGAGATCCTACGAAGGGAGTAAAGCAAGCTCCTTTTCAGTCACTGCATCTTTTTTTCCTCATCACTTTAGCTTTTTCTCACTCATTCTAAAAGGCCCAGGGAACACTTCTGACCAGGTATTACAAGGGTTTCTCCTGATTCTGACTTTCCATATAGTTTGACCCCAGCATCCCTTCCAAAACATTGGCCCTATTCTGTAAGTCAAGCCTGTTTCAAGAGATACAAACTTGTATTGGCTATTAAAATGTATTTGTTTGAATCAGCTCACCTCAGGTAAACAAAAAAAGAAAATCCAGATGATTTGTATTATTGCCTGTCTTTATTACTGTTTTTTGTAGAATCTGAAGGTTCCCCAGGACAGATTTAGCACTAAATGCCAAATTAAAGCTGAAACACTAAGTAGCATCAGGTCTAATCCTACCCTACTAAACCTCACAACATCCTCTCACAGCAGGAAATTTCCAAATTCACAGATGGTCTTTCTCAGAACTCTTCATTCAATCAATTCTTATTTGAACTTGTATTTTATTGAAATTATGTTAAGTTTCAAGGAGAATTTTATCCTGGTCCTTTATGACTGCAAGAGTAACTCTTGATAATGACAGAGCTAAGCCATCCCGAAAGAAGCTCTCCAGATTTGAGCAAAAGTACCAAGAGAAAAAGCACTTCTCCTCCAGTGATTTTAGCAATTTAGATTTAGAAGCATGGTCCAAGAAGGCACTGAAGGGAAATCTTGAAAACTACTCCAAAATTTATTCAGAGCTGTAGAGTTAAAGAGGCTTTTTAGACACAGCATGTAATCCTGTCAGAGTTAATTAAATCAACACAAAAAGTGATGGGAAACCTTCTCCGTTAATGTGCAAAAAGCTCTTGTTAGTGCTTTATTATTCACTAGGCTTGCACCTCTATTCTCTGCCTGTGACTCTGTCACCACAGAGCATAAATTATTAATGCTAAACCACGCGTTCTGGGAGAAAGAGGGTGTCTTTAGTAGAGACAACTTTCAATTGTGCTAAGTTGACACTCAGGTTCTTTGACAAGCAGCAGCTGCCCTGCTAGTTTAGGGCAATGTTTTGCTCTCCCAACAATAGTTAACAGTTAATGGCAGAATTTCCTTGCCATGGACCCAGCTCCATGGAAGACATATTAAACATCCCATTGCACCTCTCCCGGGACAATCTGCCCCGGTACCATTCAGGGGCAGAACGGGCTGTCTAGGTCGGCCAAGCCCAAAAAAGACTCGAGTACCAGGCATAGACAAAAACACTTCTGGTCTGTCTGCAGCACAGGGACATGTCTGCAGCACTTGCTTCATGCCTGTCAAAACCTCTGCCCAAATCCAGGCTGGTACCCAATCAGCTCAGATGCAAGGTTGGTTCGAACACAACTTTAGACTTAAAATACAATATAGATCTACCTTGAGCTCCTCTCCAACCGCCTGCTCAGATACTTCCTTCTCTCCTAGACCGTTACAAACATCTCCACTAGTTAAGACACCAGAGATGATCATAACACCAGACAAGGCCTCCAGGGATTAAATTATTAACAGATGACACAGAGAGGATTCCAAATCTCTAACTGATATTTATGCTCATGTCTATTACATTTCTATAAAAAACTTGCGGATTGCATACATATATTTTATACATCTGCACACAACAAGGAAGAGTCAAACCTCTCCTAGCATTTTGGCTTAAGTCGCTGCCATTTCACAGGCATCTGGGATGGAATTCAATATATTGTTGCTCTTTGTTCCATCTTTGCCAAATAATCCATTATTTCGCTGGGAGCTAACAAGTACATACAGACACAAACATATATGTGTGTGTGCGCTATACAGGGAAGCCAAACAAGACTTTTCTTTGTTTGTTTCAGCTTATAGCCCTGCTCCTCAGGATCTGTAACATATTTTTAGTAAGTATTGAACTCAAGCAAAGAACACGAGAGAAGAATGTGTCTGTATGATTTCTCCATCCCACTGCTACCATGGTGGCATTTGATAGTATCTCTGCGTCTAAAGGTTGTTTTCTGAATAATCTCCTTTTCCATGCAAGGTTTATAATATGGTGAATTTAAATCATTCTGATGCACATGCACATTTTATTTGAGGGGTACTAGGGGTTTTGGGGTGGGGAGAGATTTGATTTGGTTTTTTTCCCCTTGTTTGAAGCTGTAAATAGGTAGGTAGTGTTCTTTAACTGTGGGTTCCATCTTCAGAAGGTAAGAAATTATTTTTCCACCTCCTCCACTCAGCAAAGGGGCTGAATATTTTCAGTGTAACAGAACGGATGCAGTGCCTGATTAGGTCAATGCTGGGCCTGCCTATCACCTATCTACAGAGGAAGGGAATGGAGATAGAAGAGTAAGGTTCTGATTCAAAAAAATTTTAATCTTGAGAGTTTTGAAGCAAGCTCTCAGAGGACAAATGATGGAAGAAGTTAAAAATATGGTTGCTGGAAAGGGAAGAATGAGGAAGGAAAGAACAAAGAAGAAAAAGCAGGGTGGAAGAAATGAAACTAGAGGCATAAGGCACTACAGTAGAATATATCATCACCAATTATAACACGACCTACCAAGACTCCAGTTCTCCAAAGATTTCTACTTTGCAAATAGTTCCTCTGAAGTCATTTAGGCTGAACTGTCTCATCTATCATCACCACAAACCTGGAAGTCTCTGTGCTGATTCAGAACCTGGTGTCTCCCCATGCACAAAGTGTTAGGTCTCCCAAGTGTGTGCCAAAGCATAGCGAACCGTTCATGCGTGACTGTGTCTCTGGAAGCTCCTTCTGCAATATTTCTACTAGAGAGTGAGCAGACACGAGCAAACATCCATCAAACAGCAGCAAGTCCAAGCATAACTGGCCAGAAACAATATGTACAGAGAAGGAAATGGAGACATTGCACTAGATTTCCAATTGAGACACTGAATTGGACTTCAGGAAATTACTCCTCAAGGCCTTGGGTAAATCAGATAACCTTTCCAGCTCTCTGAACATGCCTGAACACAGGTTTTGTATCAATATGACTGTAAAAAGATCAGAGTTAAATTAACGATCCCCATCACACCTGCAGATGTACAGAGTCCATTTGAAAGCATTTTTAGTCTGCCAGTTTGTTTTGTTTCAAAACAGAAAGGACACCCTGCTTCAATACAAGCACTCTGATTTTGTTTGCACCGATCAAGGCAGTATAAAATCCCAAAGTAGACCAGATCTTAGGCAGAATAAAAGTCCCTCCCCATTACATAAACTTGGAAATTGGGCTGGATGAGACTACAAAAAAATCACATAATATATCCTCTCTACCCCAAATTCGAATGAATTCTACCTAAACTAGTCCATCACAGCTTGTGTGCCTGCTTTACTAAACTGCGCACAATTAAAGCAATGAATCCTCTCTCAGCATGTGTACACACAGTGCCTATCAAAATGAAGTCTCAATAGTTTAATCTCTGCTGGAATTCTGCTGCTATTAATACTTCAATTCCCCTACCAGAGCTTATTTTAAAAAATTACATACAAAGTAATGGCTCTGATTTTCTAAGTCATCAAAGAACAAGCTTTGCTTTTGATAATCTCTATTTCAAGAAATGCTATAATTTCTTTTTTAACAGGATTTATTTTTTCCACATATTCTGTTACTGATTTGGAATCTTAAAAAGTATTTTAGCTCCTTGGGGAAAAGCTCTGGCTATCCATCTGCGAAGTACTAATCTGCTTTTCCTATTAAGACAGTTGAGTCTCTCCTCACTCTAACTTGTCAGCTATACTGATGAGTCATTAAATGAGTTTTTTTTTTTTGGGGGGTGGGGGGTAGATCTTTCTTTTTTTTTTTTTTTTTTTTTTTTATTTTTATTTTTATTTTTTTTGAAACAGCTACAGTAAGCTAAAGTCAAGAAAGAAGCCTCCTGAAGAATTCAATTAACTTCTGGCTTGTTTGGTAATAAATAGTGCAGTGTTGTATTCTGCCACTCTTTATTCTTGCTCTAGTGTCTGGAGATTGCCCAGATGTTTTGTCCTCAGGTTCTTTCTTTCTTTTTTTTTTTTCTTTCCTGCAGAAGGCTTTTGCCTTGGGGCTGGTGCAGTGCTAGCCTCTGCTCTCCTGACTCTAGTTAATCTACACGGCTGTCAGAGCCGTCACATGAACGGTGAATCACGGCCTCTCACTGCAATCACTTCAGCCCCTGGGGACCTGCTCAGAGCAGACAGCTGCACAAACCCGCACCCAGGCAAAGTTTCCCCTGGATGAGCATTTCACAAATCAACTTTGAAATAATCGCAAAGCCTGACTGACAGGCCCCTGGCTTTTAAATAACAGAAATTTGTCAAAAACAAATTGGTTGTCTTTCAAACAGACACCCTGTTTGAGTCTGTCTTTTTTTCTCCCCTTCTCTTTCCTTTGCTGATTTTCCTTCTTCCAAACAACAACTGGATTCATTTTCTTCTAAACAAACTTGAGTTACAAAAGAATGTTGTTCTGCTATACTTAATAGATTTGCACATTTTTCCCTTTCTTCTTTAGTCTTTCCCAGTATAACATATAATCCTTTGCACCTGCAAAAGCTCCACAGACTGCTGACTGCCAAGAATCCACCACGTGACCCTGCTTCCATGACCAGAGATCCTGTGTTTAAAGAGAAAGGAAAATAAAAAGTTATTAAATGTTTGAATCTATCTGATCCCCATGTGAGTTAACTCTGAGGATGGGAACTTAAGTGAAAAGCTATTTTTGTGGCATTTTTCAGTGATGTAATAAGTGATTTTTCCCAGGAAACTTGTGTACTCAAACAAGCAGATGGAGTGAGAAAGATGTCTGGAACTGAGGAGGGCTTGAAGTAAATTGCTTTCAGGGATTTCATATGTATGTATTTAAGCCTGTGGCCATGCAACTTAGCAAATACTTTGTGAGTTTATTTTCTTTTTGGCAGATAAAACAGTGCAAAGCAGACCATTGTGGGGGCGAGAGGGGTCACGCACTATCCAGTACCAGTTCAGCCCAGTTGCACCAAATGCCCCCATCCAACAAATGGTCCCTGGCTCCATGGGGTAAGAATCCCATTTGCCCCCCTCTACACTTTGTAAACCAGCCCCTTCTGCTTCCTGCCTCCCCCAAACCCCATCGTTAATAACTCACTCTTATCACTCCCATTCTATTGCAAGGCAGGTGTGTCTCTGTTTTCCACTTGGCGTCATTAGGGACCACACACCCTTCTTCCCTCCACCGCTCCCACACACCATGCTCCAATCCATTTAATTCATAACGTCATTTAAACATGCACATTTAAAACCACTAACACCAATGGTGCCTTCTAAAAACAAGTATTAAGGATCAAGTCAAACATAGTCTGATGAGTCAGATTGGTATCAGCAACGAAGGCCAAGGCATGCTGGGGTGGTGTTTTATTATTACGCCAGCTACGGTCACCTTGTTCCCTCCTCCTCCAGGCACACTTCATCTCCCCCTTTTCCATCTCCTCAAATGCCTAACAGTGGAAGTTCTCTGGAGCAGGGATTTCCATTTTGTTATGTTAAGAGCAGCGCTTAGTGGAAAGGCATGAGATCTTTGGCCCTTCTGAGCCCCACCGCAGAGAAATCAATAATTCTATTTTATAGCTGTGGCACTATCTCACTTTTTTTTAAAAAAAGCCGTATTATTTCTATGCTATAAAATATTCTTGAAAGCAACCTGATAGCCACGCTAGGCTGAGTTCTTGCTCTCAGCCTCCCAACCTGCAATATGACCACAGTCCACTGGGGCAATAGGATCCTTGCTTCCCTTTTTTGCTGACTCTTCATTTAATGCGCTGTCCTTGTGACTCACATGTTCCAACTTGGCTGCTGCTTATACTTTAGTTGAATGTTTTAAAAATCAAACTGTTCAAAAAACAATGGCCAGCCACAATGATGTTTGGTATCTTGCCACAGTTAAATAGCTGCAGCTCTGCTTTACGAAAGCACTAAAGGGCTTTCAGTGTCTTTAATGCTAGTCATTCTTTTTCCTGGTGTTTTCAGTACGCGTTTCTATTCCACTGTCACCCACAGTAAAAACTGATTTTCATCCCATGAATAAATAAATAAGGAATCATAATTCTTCAAACCATTAAGTAGCTTTTCTGGAATAACTTATACTCTTTGGACATTCTGTTTTCTTGCAAGCTGGTCCTGCTGTAGGACATGCACATCCCATAAGACAAAGAGTGCTATTTTCCAAAATATCTAAGTATTGTCAAGTGCATAAATCCCATTTTCAAAACCTGCTCTCCTAAAACCTCAGGTGCTCAAAAAAACTCAAACTGAAAATCAAGATTTAGAAATTTAAGTGCTTGGGTCACTTGACAGAAACAGAGAAACTGTGTTTTTTAATTAAACATTCCCCGAGTATGTATATATCTACAGCTAGACCCTGGAATTCAAAACAGTTACTTTTGTTATGCAAAAACCACTACAGAAGATGTGCTGGAGGACTAACAGGAAAGCTAGAACATTAATGTAGACTTCTATGGCTTTGCTGGAAGGCCAGTCTGGTCTTAGTCAGGAGAGGATTTATGTTAATGGCCTTGCCCAAAAAAGCAGCAAAAGGTCATTGCTATTTTCCTATTTGTTGGCATGCAGCTCTGAAATCTAGTTTCTGATAGAACCTGTACAGAACTGTCCTAGGAAATCAAAGAGTACAGAACTTGCCAAGCAAGGCACACTGATGAATTCTCCATCTGTTCAGCTTCCAAATTGACAACAGGTAATTGCAAGAGTCATGCAATATGGAAAATTTTTTAGAAGGGTGGAGTTAGGAACAGTTCAATTAAATTAGGCAAAAGGAGAATTGAGGCTGGAGAACAGGAAGAAAATTCCCCAACAGTGAGGTCTATTGAACTGTGGAGCCAGTCTCCCCAGGGAAGAGAGGAAAGCCCTCTCCTTTAAGTCATTTAAAAATAGACTCTAGAAGGCACTCAAAGATCCTTCTGTAGGGAATCATCTTGCATTGGCAAGGGCTGGCTGAGATGACCTCATACATTTCTTTCCATCTCTGATTTCAGTGATTCACTCAGAGTTCCAGACCTGAACATACAAAGTAGAGAAGTGGGGAATGAGTGCAGCAGCCCTGAAGGAGGGGAAACCAAAAGGAACGAGTGTCACAGGGCCAAGAGGACAAGCAAGTTCCTGGCCCACATTCTTCCTAACCACACTCACGCTGCAGGCCAAACTGATGTGTTGAAGGTCACACATGTTTTCTCTTCTAGCCCAGGGACCCACTAATTGACGAGGCTTTACAGCAAGATGGGCTTGTCAGGTCTTTAAAAACATTTCACTTTGTGCTACACCTAGTACAATAAAGAGCAAAGCATAGAAGCTCTTAGACGCTTGAAAAAACAGGCAAAAACTACAGCCTTATTCCTGAAAAGAAATACATGCAATTATCACGCATCTTCAAAATACTGACTTCTGCTCAAGAACTGCTTGTTATCTGCAGCGACATTGTGCCTCGGTTACAGCTCCACTACCCTAGATGCTGTACCAGCTCAGAGGAGCTCTCCCTCAATCCGCCCTGCCACTGAGCCCAGCCAGAGCTGGGAGATACACAGCGATGTGCCTGAGGCCACGCGGCAGATTAGTGTCAGAGGCAGGATTAAAGCCCATGTTTCATGACCCCCCCCCCCCCCCCCTTTCAGAGCCCCAGAGCTGGTTAAGCACACGCAGAGGTGCCTGCAAACAGCCTGCATAAGCACTGTAATTACACTGCTTTTTCTACATGTGTCATTTTAGCATGATAGTATAAACAGGGAATTATTAGCAACATAATTGCCACAATTTGATCAGCCTGGTTCTCCCCCTCCCCACAAATAGTTCCCACCTGATTACACTAGGCTTATCCTACAGAAGGCAGCATGAGATAATGAGACTTTTCTGGGCAATACCCATTCCCACTAGTATTCACAGCCTAGAAAAAGCAAAACGACAGCGAGCACATTACATGAAAGCAGGCCGCCATGCCAAGCCTGTGTCATGTGTATTCTATTAAGCTGAAGGCTGAATAGAAGACTTTGTTTCCCACTTCAAAGGACCCCATCCCAATCTCTCGCTCTTCCCTTATGAATAACAAATTGGAAATAAATCTTCTGGCTGAAGCGCATGGAAACTTGTACAGTTGGGGCCCTCTGCAGCTTCCCAGCTCAATCACATGCTAATTTTTTTTGTAAACACTCCTATGTGATATATATGTAAAACTCGCTGTGCATTGCTGTACCGTGTAAAGCAATACAGCAAGTGTGTCCCCAAGGGGTCGAACACAGTGGGAAGCCTGAACGCAGATTTCCAAGTATTTATAGGGACAATGTTTGCAGAGAAGAGTTCAAGTTTACATTTAAGTAGTGAAAGAAAAGTAAAGCTTTTCTTTCTCCTGATCCCACCTCATTCCATCCCATAGGCCACTCCTCTATTTCTCATCATGATCATTATTTAGCTGCTTTAATAGAAGAATATAAGAGCACCTGGACACCACACTTTACTTAGCAGAAGGCACTTTGGAACAGTATTAGGATATATCAAAGGCCTTTCAATCGCTAAGAAACAAACAAAAAAAGAAAAGATCATCTCTTTGAAATATAGGAGGGATTTTATGGTGCCTACAGGAGAATGGCACTGACAAGGCTCCACATATGTTGAAGACAGCTGGCCTCAAGCTGGCCAATAATTTTTTACTAGTTCACATAACTTGTTACCTATGTGCTTGCCATCTTTACTTTACATTTGTGGCAAGCGTTTGGGGAAGAGATCATCTTTCGGCTTTGTGCTTGCAGCATAGCGGAGTCTTGGTTTGTATGTTCAGGACCCTCAGGCTACAGAGACACTAGGAAAGTGCAACACTCACATCCCTCGCTCACACCTGATGACCAAGCCAATACATCTCAAAAGCTGCAAGAAGCACAGGAGAGAACAAGACGCGTCTAAGGCAGATGCCTTATCATTCTTCAGTCATTAAGAGGCAAGCAGGGCTCATGGTATACTCTAAACTTCATGTCTGCAGCTGAGTAAATATTACAATTCACTCCAATGATAAGCATCTGTAGTACTTCTATGCACCCCTCTGTTCTAGGCAGTGTTCAACTTCATGATAACACAAGAGTGGAAAAAATTCTCTGAATTAATCATATTGATTTGTGTGTATGCATAATCCTGCAGACTGAAGAAAGAAAAGTATTCTTCATGCTTGCCTTTGCTACTAGGTATTTTACTTGCAACATGGCATTTTGCATGGCTGGTCCTTACAGATGCATGGCACATTAGCTACAGGAGAAGCAAGGAATTCATAAGCAGATTGCAATTTCTACACATAAAATGGAAAAGCAATGAGCTAAATGTCCTCCTCAGTGAATTTTTATGTGCATATGTGCAGCATATGTGCAGTACATGTGTATATTATCTTGCAAGAAACATGCAAGCCCTAACATGGGAAAAATTCAGTGATCTAAGTTCACTGTTGACATAAACGTTGAGACTGCTATCACACTAATGGAGTTATGCTCACTTATGCCAGCAGTGAATTTGGCCCTAGAACTTAAACCCACCCAAATCCCAGATAAATTGAGAGAAAGAGAGAAAAGGTTGGCCTACATGCAACAGCGTATTTTTCATTTTAAAAGCATTTCATTCCCTTTTTCTCCCCATATAATACTGCATTGATGTCTGTGACCCATTTGAATGTAAATCAAAATGGATGTGCTAAAAGCCTGGTTAAAAAAAAAAACTGTCTTCAAATCAGCGCTGCCATGGCAAGGCAGAGAATAATATACCAGACACTCTCAGCTTCCACAGTGTGAAGCTATGTGTCTGTGAAGGAAAAAGCAATTTAAAAAAATTACTTCACAGTTAGAACAACTTTCTCTGAGCAGGTGCACTGCTATTACCTGCTAATAAATATGAGCTCCATGTTGACTTGTGTGAATACACTACATGGAAGAATTATATCAGTCTTTGAAGACTCTTCAGCAAGAAGAAAGCATATGAGTCAAATGGTGAGTCCTTTTAAACTGATTACATCTATATTCTACCAAAAACATCTCCAGACATCACTGGCAGGCTCAGTGACTTCCAGAGAACTGCTCACGGTCGAAGCATGATCAAGAGCATCACAATCCGGCCCTGTATCCATAAACCGCGCGAGTCTGTTTTACTTCTGCTGCTTCAAACAGCGCATTGACGATCCAAGACCATCTGACTTTTTCAGACGTGTCTGCAGCGCTCTAAGTAATGATCGCATTTGTTTCTTGCTCTTCGGTGCAGATGGCGGAGCGCGTTCCTTCGACTGTGCTTAAAGGCCATGTGAATGACAGTTATTGTGACACTAATAAAGCGAGGGCTGTTTGCTGAACAGCTGTTGGCTACATTGTTCTTTTGTGCGAAAAATGCAGCCGTTATGCTAAAGGAATGCGCGCTCCGCACGGGCTGCAAGTTACATCACGCCTTGAAACGCCGCAGCGCAAATCTGTTTTCGTGATACAGCACCTAAGCAAATGGCAGACGCGTTAGCATTATTTAACCATTAGGACTTAATCCTTAAATCAGCCTGATCGGTACTCAAAGAGGGAGCGAGGTATGGTAAAGCACTTATTACGCTGCTTGCAAGGAAATGGGTTTAAAGCTGGGCCTGGGTTTCATTTACTATTGACTTACATGCAGCCGAGCACAGCAAAAAAGAAATACTAGACTGCTTTGCAGGAAAAAGGGAAAGCTGTCACCTAAGTATAGAGCAGGGAAAGCCATTTTAGTCCCTGTTTGGCTACACACGCCTATTTTCTACTTATTCTGTTAAACAGCAACAGGTTTGATTGTAAATTTTAGGAGGGAAATAGCATGTGGTTTATTGTTTGAATGGTGGAGTTATAAACACGTATTACTGCTCAGGACCCCAGCTGCCTGGGCAGAGGCATTCTGTAAACTTTTTGTTCTTATTAACTTTAAAAATCAGGTGCAACGAGCTCCAAACAAGATGGAAACCCACTAAACAGTCGTTGCACAGCATGCCTCAGGGTATGTCTCGAAAGCACCTCTGCACTGACGATTACAAGCAGGCCTGAGCCCACCCTCACAACCAGACTTTTTCACACTCTACACTGCAAAGCAGGCTGCCTGAGAGGCCGCCAGAAGCAGAGAGTCCTGGAGGGGAGGACCCAGAGGACCAAGCAAATGAGCACGTGTGCTCAGTGCCTCCACTTAGATCTAGAGTCCAGTCCACCAGCAAGTTTCTCGAGCTCTGCGTTTCTCTAGAGAGAAAAGAAAGGGGCCCGAGTACATGTAAACCCAGTCCCAAGTCTCTTCAGTATGTGCAGAGAAAACAGCTCAGGAACAAACACAGAGACCTCCTGCTCTGACCCAATGATCCCTCTGTCACTACTCAACCTCATGGAGGAACAGCTGGACTCTCTCTGTTCCCCTCACTGCGATGCCCTGGCCATTTCACCGGGTGGCAAGTGCCTGCACACACTCTTCCGCTGCTTCTCTTGGGGCAATCTTCTGCTTGTTCAGGGCCTTTTGCTGCTATCACATGCCAGCACAGTCACTGCAAAATCCCCAAAGAGAGATCTGCCCATGTATCTCAGCTCTCTCTCTCTAGCTATTAACCCTGACAGTGCAACAAAATACCTGCTAATTTGAGAGACTTGGAGCTTTGAGCAAACTCATCCTACATAATTCTTTTTCACTGGTTTTAGCTGTAAGTGAGCTATAACTGCAGAAAGTCTAAGAGCTTTGAGTTTTGCCCATCACTAAGACTAAGGGAAGTTCTGGCTCCATTCAGTGCCATAAAAGCCAGCTCTTCACCTTCAGTGTATTCAGTCCAAGATTTTTATCTTGCCTCCAGGAGCCAGGCCAGCCAAGCAGCACAGTCTGTGACAGCCCTCCTAGAGAGGCTGCATGTGCAAGAGCAGCATTCTTTGGCACACGTTCTGGAGGGTGAAGTCAGCATGACCCTGACATTACATACTCTTAGCAATGTGCAAGTGTCTCATCTCAGAATCAGACGTGTCTAATGGAAAACACAACAGGTTCCCACTATACTACGCTTGTTTTTTGTCTTTAAACAAACAAACAAAAAATCTTATTTTTCAGTTACACTAATTTGAGATCTATGTCCTCCTGCCCTATCTGCTCCTTCCCTCACAGACTATCAGAGAGCCTTTCTATAGACATACCATATATTTGGTCTATAAAGAGAGCATTCTCCATTTATGGCTGTTTTGGAGTAACTCTTACTGGCTCTGAAGCAACAGCCAAGAAAAAGAAATATAAAAACCAAGAGCTCTGAGCCTTGTTTCACCTAAGAGAAAGGCTCATCTTATACAAAGCATTGCTGTCCTAGGGACACTCAGATTTTCGGTTGATCATTTCCACTTAGCCATAAGAAGCAGGCATTTTTGAAGAGATGTTGCTGCACTCAAACTAGTCAGTGAGTTCTTGATTCTGATTTTTCAAAACCCCTGTTTTGTTGAACAAACTGATGCCCTGTATTTCCGCAATATCCCTAAAACAGATATTTAAGTTGTCTTCATTCTCAGTAAGATCTAAAACAGATGAATTATGGGATAAAATGGAACATGGAACAAATGAATAAATCTTCGAAATGCTTTTGATAGACGCTCAGAAATTATAGAGAAAAAAACACCTAAACAGAGCAAAATATACGCTAATGAAGAAGTGATGAACTTTCTACTGCTATACTCAGATGAGTGGAGACTACATACTCCCAGAAGCAGAGTCAAAGCAAGCGAGACGGGCTAGACTCCCTATAACCCACAAAAAAATCTCACTTCAAAAATGCAGTCCTATAATCTGAGATTTCCACAATGAAGAAAACACATACAGTATTTCAAAAGCAAGTTTCAGAGGCACCCTGGAAATTCCAGGGCAATATGCAGAAGAACTGTATTTTACAATGTTATTCTAAAAATAGAATTGATATGGATGGCATATCAGTTTTAGAAGCATACTGCACCTATGTTCTGCTGTCTTTCTTCCTGGCCAGTTGGCTTTGAGAAGGGCTCAAGAAGCATTAGTCCCATCTAAGAGAGTTTAAATCTGATCAAACTGCTGCAGTGGTAATCAGCCAGCGTGCTCCTTCCACGGTTGCTGTTACAGGCAGCGAATGAGACTTGAAGCACCCCTTCTCTTCCCAGACTCTGAGGAGACTCCAAAATTGTTTTAGCCAAGTGAAGTACAGCCGAGGCTGCAAAGACAGAGGAGCACTACACTAGATCACCCTAGCAAAGAATTACATCTGTCCTGATATGTAATATATCATAATACAGTGTCCTTCTCTCTCTTGATTTATATCAATAATCTGTACATAAACTGAATGAAGGGGGGAAGGAAGAATTGCTGTATTTTTGAACCTTGGGAAGAGAAAGGACATATGTAAAACACACATAATACCAGTGGATGCTGTATCAAAATAAATATGAGAGTTTTTTTAATTAAAGTCACCATCATTTTTTTATTCTTGCTTCTTAAGTCATTGTGATCTAAGAGTCACTAACCTAAATAGAAATAAAGACTATTTGGAACAATAACTATTTTTTGCTATGCATGGCAATACCACCTTTACCAGCATGCGCAGTTTAAGTGATCTCTCTCCTTTTTCTAACTCACTTTACATTACTGCATGGCGTGCAAGTTTATTCTCACACAGGACCAGCTGCTCTACATTCACAAGCAGAAGAAAATTGTGCCTGTAAACTAAGTGGCTGGAGCCAGCTGGAACCATAATGAATAGCTGCTTGGAGCAAAGCAGAGCAACAAAAAGGGATAGAGAAACACCTGATTCGCTGCCTATGACCAGCCTTTATTAGGCTTCTTTAAGCCTAACAATCTTCTGCTGGCTGCAGCCAGCACATATGGGAAGGAAAAGGAAATTCTGGTCTTATTCCATGTGTCTCACTAACTGTCCTTTACAGTGTGAAGGTATTTCTTCCTTATTCTTAAGGAAATTAGCTTGCTCGGAGAAGTGTAAGACTGAGACAACCATCCACCAGCTTATATAACGTTGTACCAATGTCTATAAAAATCACCCAGTCTCAACACTCGAACTGTTCTCTGTGAAACAAACACCACATATTTAATACATAATTGTTTCAGTATTTACCTTCCCAAGTAATCCCATTAATATAGCACAGAAGAGTTGCTCGGATGTTATCAAACCACCAACATCAGTTAACCCTTCTATGTTTGGGCTCTGCACTGTTTATCTCTTGCCCTTTGCACTCCCGCCTCTTCTTACTGAGAAGTCCTACCACGACTCGTAGTGATGCTACTGGCCCTGTTCTCCCAGTTGACGGGGCCACAACATTTTTCATCCTTTCTTGTACTGTCAGGGTAAGATAGTAAGAGCTAAGAGCTTTCTAAGAGCTTAATTCAGCTAAATAAAATGTATCTCACTTTCATTGCCCGGCTTTGATGTGACAAACCTTGAGCTCTCTCCATGTGCTGAGCCAAAGTGACTGAACCACGCAAGATGGATTTTTGTGGATTTCTACTCTCAGTTCCATACGCAGAAGAATATGTTGCAACCTGTCCACGGAACAAACCAACCCGATTTGTTTTTTCTTCAGATCTGCACTGACCTCTTTAGATTAAACACAATGTCTCATTCTAGTGATTCACTCCCTTATTCAAACTGTCTTCCTTAAGCCTGCACTTTAAACAA
This sequence comes from Rhea pennata, assembly GCF_028389875.1. Lineage (NCBI taxonomy): Eukaryota > Metazoa > Chordata > Aves > Rheiformes > Rheidae > Rhea > Rhea pennata. The sequence goes on from NC_084674.1 coordinate 7,447,834, forward strand.
CACATTTTATTGCCACAGCTACGGGAACACTAGGTACAACAACTTTACATTTTGAAAACAACTCCATGATGTTGCCATTTAATGTGATTTTGGAGAAAACACTGTACTTTCTCTCTTTAACTTCTGCCATCTCTTGCTCCCAGAGCAGGCTGCTGCACTGACACTCAGCAGGTCACAGCAGCATCACTACGGCAGAGTTTACAGAAAGCCGCTCCTAGACACTGGCAGGGAAACAGATTCCTAATAAGGCAGCCAAAGCTACCCTGTGCAATGGGACAATACCCAGAAATTGCATCAGGCTGAGCACATGAAGGACCTACAAAATCCAGCTCATTTTTTATTAATGCTCATATTTCACACTCCTCCTACCAGTGGACTCCTCTTACATCTGAAGTGCCAGCTCTTTGGGACAACCTTTGCTTTCTGCAAACGACAGTGGAGCATAGGGTACCGGACTCCCACTGAAGCCTCTAGATGCTAATGCTCAGAGTGTGGGCTCATCCTCCTAGAAAAATCTAACTTACTGCTACACAGAGAAAAGACTAGCTGTTGTGACAACCAAGGAGAACATAAAGCCACCCTTCCTAACTAGGAGAAGCAAGGGGTGAGGAAGCCTGTCAGCAGCTCCCATCCTTTTCATTACCTCTTCCCAGCTTGGGTCCTCATGGAGAGCATCTGCAGGGGTGCTGGAATGCCAGAATAGTGAGGAGGAAGGCACGAAGCCAAGCCTCCACAGCCTCTGAGGGCAAAATGGAGCAAAGGCCCAGCAATGCAACACACAGTACAGGCTGTAGAGTGGTTGGTAGTGAAAGACAAATAGTTAACGGCTGACAGCTGCTCAGCATTTATGGGGAATTACTCTGAAGGCTCAACTAAGTTCCAGGGAAGCAAGCATCCAAATCACCAAAACCACCAGCACAACTTCTGCTCTCTCTAGAAAGTACCAAAAGTTTGAATGTAAACTGGATCTGCTCTGAATCTGCCTCCTCTGGGGAAAGGGCCTACAGACTTTGCTGAGCCTATCCAGGGAACCAGTATTGTTGCTGCCTCTGCCTACCATTTTGCTAGAAAATAGCTGATCATGCTTTAAGGCAGACTTTCTCAGAAGCCCAGCACCTGAACAAAAAGAAAATTATTCTCTCTCTCTTATCTGCCTCTCTCATAAATATTACATTTTGCTATAGTGCTTTTAAAGTTCTGCAATAGTTTTCCATGCTTTGAACTCAGAACCTCAAAGCACCAGAAAAATACAGAAAACTCTAGCTTCCTTTATTCTTTTGCAGTGAGTAAGTAACCAGCATCACCATTTAAAGAGAAAACAGAGGGACTGAGAAATTACACAGCTTCAAAGCCAGCACTGTGCTCTAAACATTAGACCCTGACTCTGTCCATGATAAACAAAGCAAGCAGCAGGTGGGAGAACAGTGCATCATTCTGAAAGACTGCTCTATTAAAATATCATCTGACTGACACCTTCTTTAAATGACCTTTCAAATAAAGTATACAAAGCCAATCAAAATAGCTTGTCAATGATATACTGAGTCTCTCCCTGTCTTCAAAAACAGGCTCAATCAGCTTTCTCTGCACCAGTCACAATTCCTGTTATTTTAAAGATTAATATGCTAAAAAATTTAAATAAAAATAATAAAGTATTATCATACAATTCAAATAACTCCCATTCTACTTCAATCAATAAAATTAGCTAGGGCAGCAAATAAGATTTCTGGCATGTTGGGGAGTAAGATTTAGTCTTCATGCCACATACCAAGATTTAGATGATTCCTGCTATTTTTCCAAGATTCAGGCAAAAGACCTTCACCAAGCATAGGCAGCTTGGTACATACTATGTTGGACAGCATAGTCTATAGCATGACTATGCTGTGTCCATGGATGTGATAACCAAGTTAGGTAAATTACCATAAAAAGCCTTTGTGGGACACATTACATATTTCTGTCATTAAAGAGGACTTACCTTTAAGGATTCCCAGAGCGGAAATTGTACCAGAGAGAAAGGAATCTGGAGAGAAGACGGGAAAAGAAAAAAGAAAAAAAACCCACAATGTTACAAAAGCAAATTAGGTTGACATGTTTCTCGACTGGCTAAATTAGAAACAGTTATTGTTCAGTAGTGAACTGCAGCTTACTGCATTTACAAATCTTTAAGGACACTTTATGTATGCTGCCATTAAATGACTGGATTCACTAAAGCAGTTTTGCTTTGTTTATCACATTCCCTGCTGAGAGGTTAATGTATCGTTACCAGGGTGGCCTTGAAGAGCAATAAGCTGTATGATCTAGTACAGGGACATTTTTGGTTTGAGTCCCTGCCAAGAGAGCCATCAGGATGGTTCAAGTAACACACTCTCAAGGCCAGGAACACTGCCTGGCAAAGAATCATCTTCAGTAATACACACAAACGATGGGCTTAAAAACCAGCTCTGCTCTAACCAAGGCTTTGCAAATGGGGCATCAGCAACAGAAGGAAACTTTTTTGAACATCTCCCAGTGATCTCAGATTAACGAGATCCCTTGAGAATTAAAAGCAGGTTGTAAACAGCTACCAAACCCAACCAAAACCCCCAAGGAGAAGCTTTGTGGTTCTCCCTTCACTCATCACCTATAATGAGAGGTGGTCCTGTCCAACAACAGTCAGCATCTCTAGCTAGGCTCATTAGTTCTGCTATGCATCCCCAGCAGTGTCTGTGCATTTCCAGCTCCTTCACTGCTTTGGCCCTGATAAATGCCTCATAACCAATCCTCCTAACACACCGAACACTTCTACTCCAGCACTGTAAGCTGTGCAGCACTAACACATGTAATTAGTCAGTTTTCACCCATGAAGAAAGGGCTAAGAAAACAGAGAGGAACAACAAGAAGCCATTATTTTTCATGGTTTTGCCTTTTCTTGGAGTTTCTACTCCTCCAGTCTTACTGTTAAGTTCTTCTGGCTCTTCCTATTTCTTCAGTGCTCTGATAAGTCCTCTCTAATGCTCATCTCTGGTACTCATCCTGCCTTCGCTATCTCCAGTCCCATTCTCTGTCTCAAGACATGTTGGAGGAAGGAGTCCCCATAGCAATACAAACTTGTGCCAGAACTGTACTGCAGCTGCATCTGTAGCTCTTTTTTGCCCCTTACTAAATGTTTCTCCATTATCTCCCCCACTTCAACAGCCAGTCAGTCCCAATTTTAGATCTCCTTCCAAGTATCTACTTTCTTCTCCTACTCTCTTATTTTCATGTCCTCAAACATGGTTCATGTTGGGTTATATTTTCACTTATTTGCACTGATTTTACAGTTCTTGTGTTATTTGATTAGTCTTAGAAAGCACATACGCACCTTTTGTCATAAGAAGCAGTAGATGCTCAAAAAGGGCCATACTTAGTTAACGCATAAATCTTTACTGTTTGTAACATACATAATGGCACATTAAAAACATTCAATATAGAGATATGAGCAGCATATTACATTTAAATTCAGTTTATACCAAGGAAGTTTGAAACGGTACATCTATTGAACAACACAAGAGTTAGAGAGTATTGTCTGCTTCACTGTGTTGCAACTAATGATTAATAAATGAGTCTATTAGGTTAATCTGCCAGGCAAAACTAAGCTTGACAGACACCTGCCACAGAAAATTTGTTATCTATTCAGGCAGGAAATGGCAGTGAGAAGAAATCAATGTCACTCCTGTACATCGAGCTGACAAACTGAAATCTCAGAGGAAATTTGTCATCTTGAACAGTGAGCAATATCCCTGGTGGCATCTCAAAGCCCCACAATAAAGGTCAAACATGGCTCTTATTTATCAGGGCTTTGAAACTCTAGTGTGGCAATTACATTTTGTTTTCAATACTAGGTGAAAAGTCCAGCTATTTGACAGTAATGTGCAGTAATACCTTTATGAGAAGATACATATATATATATATGTATCTCCACATGCTGCTGCATCATTGCTGAACTGGAGTTAAATGGCATGATTTCTTTGCAATGTAAAATGAAAAGCAACATAATATTCTATTATCTAAGTCAAAAAATGGGAAGGGGGGAGAAACAATATCCACTACATTTGCTTCAAATTTGTTAAGAAGAGAAAAGGAAATGCTCCATCCAACTGTATACCAAACAAAGTAAGCTTTCAAATACACAGTCTCAAAGTGCTGTTTTTCTACACTTGTGAATAAGTGGTAAAACTATGCAGCTGTTAATAAGACAACAAGGGAAGCTTTTTTACATAAAACTCTTTATCTCCATTGCTAGCTAGCAGCATTTCAGGCAAAGAGGAAATTTGTTCACAACTGCTGTTTGTTTTTCAGCATTAGTGATGTTCGCTTTTTGTGTCCTGCTTAGCAGGAATCAGAACTGGACGGATATTATCGCTTTCACTTCCCCATGAGTCTCAGAAAATGCTGCAACACATGGCCTACCAAAATCACTGGAAAGGGTTAGGACACAGGTCAGTGCGATCTAACAGTCATGAGGCTCCATCCTTCCTGGGATGTGCAAGATAAGGACCTCAACTTTTATAAATCAGACTTTAATAGAATTTGAAAACTTACAAAAACCAACAAACAAGGAAGGACCAAAACTAAACAATGAAGCACCTTCACTTGCACTCAGAAGATTCTAACAAGAAATGTTCTCCATCTTCAAAATCTCCAACCTAGCCTGCTTGACAACATCCTGATTTAAAAACAAAATCCACACAAGCAGTTTTATGGGCAGGGAAGCTAAACACAGTCTGGCTTCCCATAGGTTTTTTTGTCATCAAATTCTCCAAAGCCTAAAAATTTAAATGCTGAGATCAGCATTCTTCCCACGACCAGGATCTTCACAGTTGTCTGCGATACTGATCCTGCAGTTCTTGTTAGAAGTTAGGTTCACATTGCAGGGCTTCCTCAAACCCTCAGATTACTTATACTCTCCCCTCACTCCCCTATTTTTAAGAAGCATATGGGAGTTTAAACTTCTCTTTGCAGCCTCTGCCTTTCTGCCACATTTCTGTGGCCAACAGGACCAGAAGGTATTGGGCAGGAAGAAATGGCTGAGCTGTACACACTGGTGTGTGCTCATACATGCATACACCCTGCTTGCATAAGCATAGTTTCCCGAAGAAACTAGACTAAACAGCCTACACCCAAAAGTAGGATTAATATATGCAAAAAGAAATATCTCTGCAAGTGTAATTCATCCAATAATGAAAAAGTCTTTGGATGTCACATGAGCCTTTATTCCTCTACCATGACAGAAGTCACAAAAATTTCTCAGTTTGGGGACAATTCTCAATTTGAACAATTGCAGCATTTACCATTTGATTCCATTTCACATTTTTCTTTTTAAAAGAAAAGCTCTTCAGCAATGAACAGAATCATACCATGCCAGGCAGCGATATTTATGCCTGAAATAGGCTAAGGCAACAATGAAAATGTGGTCCACACATGTGGGTAACTTTCTGCCAGCAAATACGAAACCCTGGCGAGCTCCACCAACCTCTCATTTGATGTTCGTACAAAATAGACAGAGAGTACCAGTTCTCATGTCTGGCTTGATGTTATATAATTGTGCGAGAAGAAGAGAAGGAGAAGGAGAAGGAGAAGGAGAAGGAGAAGGAGAAGGAGAAGGAGAAGGAGAAGGAGAAGGAGAAGGAGAAGGAGAAGGAGAAGGAGAAGGAGAAGGAGAAGGAGAAGGAGAAGGAGAAGGAGAAGGAGAAGGAGAAGAGAAGGAGAAGAGAAGGAGAAGGAGAAGAGAAGGAGAAGGAGAAGAGAAGGAGAAGGAGAAGGAGAAGGAGAAGGAGAAGGAGAAGGAGAAGGAGAAGGAGAAGGAGAAGAGAAGGAGAAGAGAAGGAGAAGAGAAGGAGAAGAGAAGGAGAAGAGAAGGAGAAGAGAAGGAGAAGAGAAGGAGAAGAGAAGGAGAAGAGAAGGAGAAGAGAAGGAGAAGAGAAGGAGAAGAGAAGGAGAAGAGAAGGAGAAGAGGTGTAAAGCTCCCAGACAGCTGTATCATTACTGTAAAATGTTTTATAGGTTAGCGAAATTGTCAGTTAATCTGGCCCTTCTTTAGCACCCGATACCTAACTTAGTGTAGCAAATGTTGCAGATTCTTTTCACTTTTACAGACCTACATAATTCTCCTCACACAGAAGGATTTTAAAAGATTATTTTATAAGCAACTTCCAGAAACAGTTAAAATTCACAGACAGTGAAACAGAAAAATAAATCTCCAATTCTAAAAAAAAAAAAAAAAAAAAACCAAACAAAAAAAAAAACTTGCATGTACTAGAGCTTTATCTCCAAACAGAGAAATTTCATCAAATACTGTTTAATTAAATTAGAAAAATTGAAGGAGGAGCTTGAAATTAGGCCTGTAGAAATGCATCAACATTGAACACAGATGCAGTGGTAACAGTCTTCATAACTATAACACAACCTTTTTAAGTAATTCAAAATTCCACCATTCAATATGTGATGCTGAATTGCAAGCTGACATCTTCCAGGAGGAAACTCAGCAGCCAGACAGCAGGGAGGGAATGCTGAAGGAGTTGCAAAGAAAAGAAGAGAGACTAGGGGGAGGAGAAAGGGAAGAAAAAAAAACAACAACAAAAAGAACCCTCATCAGTCCCTTCAAAACTGGGATTCCCTTCAAAATACGAGGATTCTTTCACATAAAGAGGAAACAGATGTTCATGGCTGGAATTTGCATGTGGCTTTATTCTCTTCTAGCATACAATAAAACTACTACTCTTCTCATCCTCCAAGCTAGAAATTAAACAGTGGCATGTCATGCAGAGTCCAGCTGTGCTTTCTACCTCCAACCTTTATTAGCAATATATTTAAAAAGAAGAAGAAAATAGAGAGACAGAAAGAAAAGGAGAAACTAGAAAAGCATAAGAAACGAAAAGCTGTGTGGTATGTGTTCTTAAAACAATATAAAATCTACAGATGTTCTTACTAATCTGCAGCACATGTTTGTTTATTCAGGTTTTCTCTGTCTCCACTTCAGTGGGGCTGTGCTCTTCGAACAAGCTATCTGTTTTCGCTAACATTAGAGTAAATACCGACGGAGAGATCTGCTAAAAAGCCAGCGGAGGAAACAGGCTCACCTAGTAAGAGCTTTCTCAACGTTCCCAAAACTGTATCTCTGTCCCTAAAACTGTTCTCCCCAATACCTTCACTGTTCCCTACATCATTAACAACGGCCGAAAAGTTGATGGTTATGAAGAAAATTTTGGGAGCTCTAATGTCATAAAGGCCAATGGCAAGAACAGCTGCCAGCATCAGGAGAACTTACTGAAGCTAGCACTGAATTTTCTGAAACTGCACCTAACCTGTCACTTGCAAGCACTTTAATGAGGCTCACAAATAGAGGCTTCAGCAATGCTAGCATTTCTGTACGGAGTATGCCACCACAGTAAGCTGAACTGTAGGTGCCAACTGAGGTCTCTCCATCATAATTCTTTCACCTTTCATTTATTTTTTTGCTTTAGGTTTTTGTTTCTTTTTCTTGTTTTTTTTTAAAATCAGTCCCTTTATGAGAGTTGGTTCTTTTCAAATACACATTACAGCACAATAAAACAACTCTATCCACCCACCAGTTAACACCAAAACATTGCAGTTCACCACCACAGTAAATCTGGTTCAGTGTCTTGTCCTCTTAAAACTCTTCATGCACTTGCACAATACATCTGGGTTATGATACACTGACATTCTAACTATAAATAAACTTTCCCCATAATAGGATTTGCAGAGAGAGCATGAGATGAAGCAAGCCTCTCCCTCAGTTATGTCAGAGGTCGTGCCAATAGACATAATTATATATAGTGCGATATAAAGCACTGTAGCTTTCCACAGTACAGACTAAAGGTGAAGGTGTAGAAGAACCCGGCACAGCCACCTTCAGCAGTATCCTGAAGCTGACAAAGTCAACTTTTTTTCTTGTAGAGCTTCAATTAATACTGCCTCCCAGATCCTACTTGATAAACTGCAGACTCCACAAGGAACCTAATGAAGGTAATTTGTAATCTTAACATGAATGAAAGGCTGTCAAGGCCATCAGCTGCGTTCTGCAGCTTTGAGAGATGAAAGGAGTGAGCATAGTGAAAGAACAGACAAGTTTATATGTTAAAAAATGATAGACGGCTCTGCTAATAAACACTGAGGCAATTAGAAACAAGAATCTTCAAGCAAACATGACAACTCTAGTATAACAATGACCAGAAGGAGACCATCTCTGGCTCTACTTCTTAAGGAACACAATGAAACCCCAAGTCCACAAACAGCAACTTCCTCCACAACTTCACAAAGCCAAAGAGCAGTAGGAGCGTAGGAGAAAGCAGGGCCATCACAGGTAAAACTCTGAAGTTGCGTTTGCAGCGAACAACTTTGAAAATCTTTCAGTGTCGAATGTGTGACTCCGCAGCACTGCCAGGGGCAGATAGACAGCATTCACGACGGCAGAAACACCAACCTTGACACTGCCAGGAATACTATTAAAACACAGGTTTTGGTCAATAAACCAGCAACTGCCCAAGGTAATCTGCAGTTCCCTCATTTTCAAGCAATTAACATTAACCGCTGTTTGAGCTGGGGAGACAACTACAAGCTGTAAAAATGCAGAAATACAAAATACCTGAATTGTAAGCATTATTCTGATTCAAACATCCACTAATCCTCAAATAAATATTTGCACCTTGCTTCCTCTGTTTTTCCAGCTCTAAAACCAAAGTAATTCCACCTGTCACCTGGCATATGTGAATGTTTGGAAGTAAATTCCTTTATGAGACAAAACATTACATGCCCTGCAGGGTTGCTTAATTTGGTTACAAGCCATTATCACAGATGTCTTCTGGACCTATGTGATAGAAGTTCACATTCAACAGGTTTTTCTTTTCAACAGCGCTGCACACTGATTAGAAGGGGAACATAAAAAGGGTATTAAGCAGAGACAGATAAAAAATGTATTATAAAAGGGAAATTCTATCCAGTTTCCCCTCCACTAGAAAAATAGTTTGATGAAACAAAAAAAGAGGTTAAAAAAGTTTTTCCAGAGAAGCAATGTGGACTAGAGAGGGAAAAAACACAGAGATCTGCCATGACTGTGTGTTCCCAACACATAGGAATAAGAGAAGCACAGAGGCAGATCTAGGAACCTATCTTGTGTTGAGTCTGTGTAAAGAGAGCCTGATGACCACAGAAGGCTTTAACCTTTCACAACAGGAGAGAAATCTCATCTAGCTATTGAAGCTGTTTTCACAAAGGAACAAATTAACAAAGAAACATATTAGCAGCCTTTAAAATCTCATCTTCTGCATCAGCACCATACTTTCACAGTAAGGACAGAAAAGCTGTATTAGAAATTGTCTAAAGTTAGCCAAATAAATTGATCTTACTGGATTTCAAGTAGGACTGGGATTGATCAGGCCCTAAAAAGGCAAATATTGGCCACCTTCTCCCCGCCTCCAAGAGAGGAGCCCAGAAGGAGATGCCCGCTTTGTTATTCCATCTTTAAAACAACACATAAAAAATCTTCAGCAACGAAGCAAATACGCTAATGTCAATTTGTACACACTGTTTTTAAGGCACAGATAAAAATCTTGTAGGCTAAAAGATGAGTTTAGCAGCTCTGGAAGAATGAAGGTATTGTTTAACAGGAAGCAGATGTATGTCAGATGGCAAACTCATTAAAGTGTCCCATCGTTAAAGGAAACAGGATAACAACGAGCCATCTGAAAAAACGTGAACTGATCAGGAAATACACAAGCCGCAGCTAATCTCCTATTTATTGGTAGGTAATGCCTTTAAGTCATGCACATGCATTGAGTTTAGGACCATGAAGGCTTAATCTTCTCATGAAAAAAACATAACATCAGAACCCTGGAGCATGGAATACAACATTTCTGGAAAAAGTCTTCTGAAGGAAAAGCCTAACATTTGGAGAAACTATTATACAAATATGTGGACACATACAGTTATGCACTGCTATTCAGAGCAGCACTTCAATTCTGTAACTTTGAGACGTTTCATATACATTTTACATACACGCATTATTTTTAATTTGACAATAATTACAAAAATGCCTTATAAAGGTAACTACCAAGTGAGACCTCCAAGTACAAAAATATAAAAATCTAATCCAAGAAAATAAATTTACAGGAAGGCATTTGACTGACAGATTTTCAATACCACATAATTGAAAAGTTCCTCAAAAGAGATTTTTTGAGTACGATGCAAGGACCTGAGCACTAAGAATTAAATGGTATGTTTGTTTCATAAGGCAGAGTAGTGCTTCATCCAGCAAATATTCAGTCAAACAAAGCAGGCAACAGTGTAGCTATAACTGCACTGACATCTGCACAGAACTCCTGCCCTCAGAGTAACAGCTATAAAAAAATAAGAGAATAGAAGTAAATCTGCTCCTCCCTTCATGGATGTATCTCGAGCTGCAGTAATTTTGTTACAAATGACTTGTTTTTACATTATGATTACAAATATAACCCAATAGCTCTTACCATAAAAATTAAAAATCTCTCTCACAGGGAGTTTTCTGAATTTCTTAAAAAAAAAATTCCATGGGAAAATCCATCTCTTCCTTGGCATATGGGCCTGATCCAAAGTTTCGCACACATGACTTCAACAGCTTTTGGATCAGGATCCATGCTCAAGATGGAGAAAAGAGAAGAGAGCAGATACAACATGTGGATAAAATCATTTGCATACTACCGTGGCCTTCCCAGGATGTAGGGAGAGTCGAACTCATGGTGTGACTACACACTAAGGATGTGCTTTTTTCCAACTTCCTAGGTAGAACCTGTTGTCAATTCCCTGCTTTTACAGAAGCGGATGTAATAGCCCTCCTGGTAGATATATTCATGCCCAAACTACAGAACATACAAGTATAACCTAAAGTCCCAATGAAGTGAATGTGACTCACATTTTTGAATATCTTAGCAAACAGGAACTTTGGTTTGCTGAATTGATAACTCTCATGATTATGAAAGGATTTTCCTGCATATTTGCCTTTTGTGGAAGAGCAGAACTAGACAGGTAAAAGTTGCTTAAAAAAAATTATTTTGATAAAATTTTTCCACCAAGTCTAAGGCAAAACCAACACCACAGCACCAACTACTGTAACACAACAATACAACTGGGCAACAGTAACCCAGGTTGAAATTTTTGTTTTTAGAGTGCAAGAACCATACAGTAGTGTTTATATATCTCACATCATTATCTCCATCATGTGGCAAAGAGAAAAAATGCAGATGAACATCAAATTTAGGAAGTGCTACTCATGTAAAGCCATCTAATGCATCCTACACACATGCATGCACATGTTTATGCACACACACATACAAAATTTTTCAAATACCTATCAAAATGGGGCATTAGTAAGCTTCCTTGTGTGCCTAGATGTTTCCAACTATTTACCAGGAGCCGTATCTGCATTGCATGCCACAGGTAAAAGAAGAGATAGGTTTGTCCTGGAAAGTGCTTACAGTCTCATGGGCAGTACCCCAATGGGGGCCCACAAAATGAACCGAAGAGGAAACGTAGAGGATACTTGAGCAGGCCCAAGTTAGTGGTCAGTTATACAGCAGCCTAAATGGCAAGTCAATACAGATAGGGTTAAAGGACCGATCTCCGTAAGCTCCTTGAAAGACTTCACCATATGTATTCTCTCTGTTCAGTGTTGGCTGAATAGGAATTGATTCTGTAAAGCACTAAAACACATGTCTAATATCCCACCTCTTTATAGCAAAGCACTTAAATGTATCCTTAAATCCTGCACACGAGTTGGACTATTCTGTATGCCTGAAATCAAGACTGGATTATTTTCTTCCTTTTTTAATAAACCTTTAGCCCAACCACATGATAGGGCCTTGCAGAAATTACTGGGCAAACTTACTTGCCTATGTCACACAGTGGGACCTACTACCTTACGATAATTGTCTCTTCTAGCCTTAATGTATTAAGGCATGAGCTCTCCTGAACCATGGCTACAGTTTCACAAACTTTAATCAGATTTTACATTACAAAAGACCTAATCTAAAACCAGTTAAAGCAAATTGCAAAACCCCAACAAGCACTTGATCAAGACCCAAACAAACAATTAAACAATGCACGTACAGATACAGGAAGGATGGCTCCCTTATTATTTTTTTTAGCCTTTTTTCTTTTTTTTTTTTTTTTTTTTTTTTGGTGATTTAACCAATTCTGCAGACTCTGTAACTATTTAAACAGGAAGCCCCCTGGACCGAGCAGACCTCCCTGCCTATGCAGCTGGAGAGCTACTTGCTGCTCCTAATGGAGCATTTTTTCCACCCCCATCCCCAGGTAACAGCTGGACAATGTCAGGTCAGACCCTGCACGGCCACCAGGGACTCGCTGCCCTCCCAGGTGTGGAGTTGCAGCCTAGGCCACAGCAGTGCAGCCCCTGGGAAAGCCGTCATGCAAACTGCACCCCCCCAAACACACTTCCTGCCTGTCAGCAAGCTGGGAAAATCTTTAAAAGAGCCTAGCTGCATCTGCAAATCCAACATGCCGAGAGCAAGGGGAGTTTGCTTTCAAGAACCTCTTGCAGGCATCCTCAAAGGAGTCTAGCCCCACTGCACAACTCTGCACAACCATTAAAAAGACCGGTGGAAACAAGGTATTACGCTCATCCAAGTCTATCTGTGTGTTTTTTTTTTTTTCTTTAAGCAATTTATGGAGAAGATCCTTTCACCATAGGCCTTTGAATTCATTTGTGTATTTTTATACAGCCACCTTATTTCTATTTGCCTTGAGGATCTATCACAAAAACAAGGTTAAATCATGAGACCAAAGCAAAATGATCCCTCATGCTCAGTTATCCAGGCTTAGAGACAAAGAAACTGTGCCAGACTGCAAGAGTAAGGGAACAACATCCACAGGAACACGGGTACTTGGTGAACAAGTGAGAGAGAACTGAGCAACAGGAATATCTGTATGCCCTCAGACATGTGTTAAACTTTATTTTTCTTCACTTGGTCACCCTGTAGGGCTGTTCATACATCCCAGCTACAGAGTCAGGCTATCTCCAGGGCCTGATGGGAACTGAACTGCAAAGCATGACGGCAGCTAACTCTTGTTCTATGAAATCCTGATTAGAGCTACGATCAGCAAAGTAGACACTATTAAGCTTCCACTTTACAAGTATAAATCATCCCCTCCATGCTTGGCAAAGCACTTAAGCACATGCTTAACTTTAACTATTGCTGAATAGGAACAAGATTATGCTTTAGAAACATTAAAGACTAGACCCAAACAAGTTTTTAGACTCCTTACTCTTCTTTACGCTCCGAACTTCCCATTAATCTAAAAGCTCTTGCAGAGCTGGAGCTGCGCCAAAGTGTTTTGTTGAACTGACGCCTAAACAAAGTTTTCTGCTAATTTGGGGCTGCAACCAATGTGCTGAATGAAGAGAAAAGCCAAAGAAAATAGTCTACACTTTTCTGTGGGTTACTTCAGATATACAATAAAGAACTCAAAGTGACCTCAAACACCCAACATGGGATAAAGCAATGGTTACACAACTGCAGCTCCACCAAGAGGTTTTAGCATACTATTAGCAGTAGAAAAGCCCAAGCAGCCAGTGCGACTGCCAGGGCTCCAAGACGGACTCGGATCCCACCAGCTCCAGCAAGCTCCTCTCTCATGCAACAGGTCTGGGTGCAGCATCTGTTGCACTCATGGCCCTTTTAAGAAACCAACTTCTGTGGAAAACATCGATACCAAAAAGAGAAGGCCAAATTGCACGCCTACTGCAGCTTGGCCTCAGGGGGGAAAGGGATGGGAAATGCTGCTCTCGCAGCTTTAATTCATTTAGAGGCCATTTCACATCCAGAAGGTTCCACTGAGATGATTTCTTTTCCTAATCGGTGTTGCAGCCATGTCAAATGCCCATCATAGCCAAGCGGCTGGTTCGCCGGTTCCCTGCTGTCGTAGGCAGCTCTGTAAAATTCACTGTGCAATGCTTTAGGTCTTGTTGCCCAGTATGGATTTTGTCTGCTATATAAAACAGTATATGATATTTACATATATTTGAACTGCAGTCTTCCCAGTTATATTCTAGCTGGGAAACAGAAGAGCAACAATGCTACAGTTTTCACGCTAACAGACATTACTTGAGAGGAAAGATCAAAATCAAACACAAAAATAGAGCTGGGGAAAACAGACATACTCCAAAACAAGGAATCTCCAGAAATTTTACCTTTTCAGTGCACAGCATTTGAGTATCTGTATTGAGTATCTGCTTGAAGAACCTACTCTCTAGGTAGAGCTCAAGAGCGGACTTCTGTTTCTGCAGTACCTGGATGCCTTATCCTAAGTGCCAGCCACAGACCCAGTAATAGGTACACGATTATCCTTTCATCCTGAGATGCACTGAGATTTATCCCAAATTATCCCAAAGAAATTGTGAGGCAAGATCTGAAGAAAAGGAACACTGATTCTGATTAAAGATATGGTATTCCTGAAGCTGAACTTCACATACCTGGACTCAAAGAACTGGGCAACAGACAGCGCAGTAAAGAAAAACTAACATGCAGGTAGAGGACAAAAAAAAAAAAAAAAAAAAAAAAAAAGAAGAAGGAGGGAAAGGAAAGCAGTGTTATTGCCTAATAAAACAAACGGACAGACCTGAAAACAAATGCTTTTTACAGTATAATGTTGGTAACCTGTTGGGCTGAAAAGGCACAGAGTGGTGTTAGCATCATAAAATGTATCTAGGCGACTTCAACAGAATTTTTTCCAAGGAGATTAGCACACTGTGCACTTCACTTCCCAAAAATGCTTCAACCTCGATGCATTTTAATTACATTTTTCATTAATATTCCTTGGGAATTTCTGATTTGTGCCAGGACATTCTCTTCACTTATGACACTCACAATTTTTATCTCAGAATAAGTACTAATAAATCACTTCAGACAATAAAACCAAAAGCTGCCTAAGTAATATGCAAGTAAAAATCAACTTGGGCCTTCAATCAAAAGCCATACTATTGTTAACACTTTTCTTTAAACAGTGCTACCAAATGCTGGTAGTGGTCTTTGGGATCATGGAAAGAACTAACAAGCCTGCAGAAGAGTGTGATTCCATAGTCACACGTGCAATTCTGAAAGGTCAGCTGACATGAAGCCAGTAAATGATGGGACTTAGTTTGGAAGTCCTGCAGCGGAAAGGAGGCTCCCAAATCTGTGCCGAAATGCTAATACACATGGTGAAAACAGCCTGTTGTGCTGAATTTCCAGGACACTAAGAGAATTCAAGACAAAATTAGCTCTACTATATCTTTGCATTTCTTCCTTCAGCTGCAACTGGTGGGATAGAGAAGTTACCACCTTCATCCTCCTCCCAAGTAAGGCAGGTTAACAGACAGCCAAAAGCAACCGGGGGCTGTAGCCTCTTCTGCTGGCCGTGCAGCCTGAAGACAGTATATGACCATGGCCTAAGAAAAAGTCAGTACTGGCTGACTCAGTTCTGAGGTTGGCAGGCCTAAAACAAGGACAAGCCGCTTCCACCACCACCACTGCCACCACAGCGCGTGCAGCAGCAGCCCTCCCAGGGGAAGACTAGGCATGATGCACCGTGGTCAAAGCTAGCCGGCGAGCACCCACTCAGAAAGCAGAACTGAACGCTGGGAAGATCCTGTTTGCATTTCTAGGCACTGACCAACAGGCTTTACAAGACTGCGCTGATTAAAAATAAATAAATAAACGGGTAAAGAACTTGCTCCTTTGCTTTGCAACACTTAGCAGCTTAGCAAGATAAACAACAAAAGCCTTTACTGTGGCAGAATAGTTAAATACAATCACAATAAAATTCCACCTGTCAGCTCCAAAAGCACCCCACATGTAGAATTTACACAAGCTGAACTGGAGCTGGTTCAGGGCATGTCATAACAGTTAGTCATTTCTGCACTGTGCACTGTTAAAATTGGCCTCAAGATGAATTGAGTGCCTGCAAAGGGCAACCATATTTCAAGCAAACCGGGACATGCTTAGGGTAGTTGGACTGCCCCTTCAGCTGCATTCCAGAGCATTTAATTTTTGCCACTTCATTTCGTGAAAAATATTTCCAGTGCACTTCCAAAGAATTCTGCAATCCAGTAAAAACAGTCTGTGGTAAAATTTCAGAGCAGGAGGGAGAATAAAGGTTTTAGTTTATACTGAAAGGATTTTGCATAGCATTCTCCAAATCTATGCTCCTAAGTGAAAAGACTCACAAACACACCTTGCTCATATAAGTTGTCTGCAATCAGTCAGTACCCATAAACTAAAATATGGTATTTCTAATTTAAATAGCATCAAATGAGGTTTTTTGAATGGTTGCCTATTTTGTTTGTGTTAGTGATGCCTACCAGCAAAAACAATTTCTGACCGTAGGACACAACGCTGCTAAAATTTAAATAAAAAAAGGCATTCCGATTTCACCTGCACACAGGTTTTTCTCAAGAAGTATGGGGATTTAATTCAAGAAGTCTTCTCATCGCATACAAAAGTCTTCTGAATCAAGCCAGTGGGACGCAACCCTGTCTAACATGGTCTAGGTGACCCTGCTGAGCAGGGAGGTTGGACTAGATGATCTCCAGAGGTCCCTTCCAACCTTACTGATTCTATGATCCCATTTCCAAGTCATCTTAACTCCAGGCAAACAAGTACAGGGAAATAATCAGGCACAACCTTTCCCAGAAACCTGTACATACAGAAATCAGCTTGACACAAATGAATAGAAATCTTCTTAAGGCTAAGAAACCAGCCCACCAATAATGCAAGGTTAATATGAAATATGGGTTTTTTTTGCCATGTGACACAGTTTTGCTGTATCTGCACACCACACATACATTTTGAAGCCAGAAAATTACAATCAGTAACAAAGATATTTTTCAGATGTAGCAACCAGGACGAGTTGTTTGTAGCAACTTCACAGTGAAGGCTGCAATGAAGTCCATGTCCCCTTTACTTACACAGCTGAATTAAGCCTCCAAATGCTCTGCTACATGGGTTAGAGACTTCTGCAACATAGTTTTAGTAGGGTATTTGCTCTATTTGAAGGCAATTTTTTTTTGTAAATTATTTGCTTTTAAAATGTTGCTATTCTCACATTTCTCTGGATTTTACCAAATAAATCATTGCTCCCTCATAACCTTCAGAAATAGATATAGATCTCAGGCATTTTCAAACTTTTATTCAAAAGAGAGAGAGAGAGAGAGAGAGAGAAAATCACGCATCTTCAATTTCCTGTTATTCCAAGTAATAGCTATATGAGCCATATGCAGTCCAGCTAACTGAACTACATAAAACTTCCTTCTCTATTTGCTGATGCTTCCAACACCCACTTCATAAAATCCACCATTTGAAGAGACAATAAGAAACATGAATGGCAGGCTGGGCCGCACAGGATATGCAGTGTCCTCTGAAGCCAGGGCTCTTCAGGGGATAACACATTAAGCAGGGAATGATGGGGCAGCAAGAAGCACTGATCAGCACATTAAAGCAAGGTAATGTGGAAAAGGCAGCAATAATTTGTTGTAGGTCACTTTTGTACCAGACACTTCATACACAAACTGAAGATTTGCTCCACAACCTGCAAATATGAGAAGCAAAGCAAATATAATCGCTAGTTCACTTAAGAAGAAATGCAGTACAGACACTGCAAGTTTAAGTGCCACTTTGGTGACCGTTTATCCTTGCTAAATAAATCACTTCTACACCTGACACAACTCATTTCTTCCTTTCATGATAATTATAGTTTTAGAAGCCTCATTTAAGGGGTGCAAATTAATTCCCAAATTCCACCTACTGTCAAAGAGTGTTTTTTATTAGGTGATTGATTACCTTCAGGAGCACTTCAGGTGACACCTTGGAGGCAAATGAGGATTGCTGTGACAGCTCCTTTAAGATAGGGCTCAGCTCCTGAAGGCCGATGAGCCCAGAGATAAAATAACTGCATACAGGTGTTACCATCTACAATATCTTGGGACGTTTTTGGCTCAGCACAGTGCATCTCTCCTCTAGAACATTTGCCTTGATATTATAGCCTTTGCTTTGTGAGAAGTTCATATGCTGCCTGCGGTTGGCCCCCACATCCACAGCTGGGTAGAAGATAAGTGAAGCTGTAGGGGGCTACTTTTCCCTCGGCCTCAGTGAGCTCCTACCATCAGCAAGCCTTGGAGTCAGCAAACCTGCATGCACACAGGCAATGAGCTAAGAACATAAGGTTTTTATGAACATACAACTCTTAATTTCTTCCTTATTAAGTAGCGAGTTCAGGGTATCAGTACTAACCTGCAATTAAGTACCTAAACAACAGGGTCTCAGGGAAGGGTCACTTCCAGGAGATCCAAGCTCTTCACATGAGCAATTTAACTCATGCTTTCAATCAAGTTTGATGCCCAAAGACTACAGTGAGAACAAATGACCATGGTGCAGAATGGCTCATGTACACAGCTATACACCAAGTTCAGGTACCTCCACACAATGCAATCACCTTGACACGTCATTTAGATACTGAAAAAATCCCCACAGAGAAAAATCTCTTCCAGGTACACAGGCACAGAGACTCTGAGTTTAACAAATTTAATGGACTTCACCCTCCTCATTTACTGCAGACTCTTATTCTATGCTGCAGTACTGTTGTGAAACAGATGGAGCAGCAGTGGCTGTATTTCCTAGCATCTCTCATTCACCTTCTCTTACAACTCTGCCTGTATTTCCCTGGGATTACAGTGTTAGGGGGAAAACAGGATATGAAGGACTTTCATTCTCCTGACCAAGATCAAGACCTGTTTCCAACACATTTGTCTAATCCATTTTAATAGCTTCTTGTAATGGATGGACTGCACGGATGATCCACTTGGGTGCTGCATTGCTGGATTGTTCCTCAGAACAATTTTAGTCATGACTACTTCACCTTCTCATCACAAGCACAGGAACAGATTTTTCCTTTCCCCTTTGCAGAAAATTTTCAAGTACACTGTATCTTTATTCATCATGTTTCCTCCCTGTGTCTTTTCTAATGCTTTTCTAGCCTTTCACATACAAGAATATCAGTCCCAAAGCAGAGAACAGCAGTTCTGTGTATTTCATCAACAAGCTTAAACCAGATTGTTAACAAATGCTGGTTAAGTATAAACCAACATTAAGCCTTCAAGTTTGGGAGTAAGGAGAAATACACACAGTCAGAACAACAACCTAAGAGAGATTCTTTCATCTGACAGCAAGAAATTTCTTGTCCCAATCTTGGACTAGTGGCTTGTGACAATTTCACTTCAGCATCCATGAAAGGAGAAACATCAGAGTGGAATATTTCTGAGGTGAGAGAAAAGGATAGAAAAACAGATTTTTAAAATCTGAGGACATACTAATTTCTCACAAATAATAATGAAAGACACAAGGTATTTTCAGAAGCATTTTGCATAGCTGAGGGTACGTGGTTGATAGAAGGACTATTCAGGACTCTGCAAAGCCCATCCAAAGCCAGAGTATATCTACCGGATTCATAGTTTTTAAGATGTGGATGCTTCATTTGACTTTCTACTTAAAAAGTTCGAAGACAAGATCAAAAAACTACTTCCTAGTCTTTCATAAAAACAAAGAGAAAATCCCCACCAAAACATCACCAACCAAAAAAACAAAACAAAAAAACCTACAAAATCAACAACAACACACAAACCTCCCAGAAAAACAATCAGATCACAGTGAAGATCAAAACGGAGCTTGCTCCACTGCTTCAAATCTGCCCTTGATTAAATATGCAGATTTCTAGCATTCAGCAGTTGTTAGATAGAAGTCTCATGAAGAAGTCTCCGAAACATCACATTAACCCATGAGTAACTAACCAATGCTGATAGACACTGTGCTACAAACCTACTTCGATTTTAACCCATAACGTATGCAGGAAACTTCTAGTCGACCATTCTGTTTCCTGTCATTTGCTCACATACACTTGTTATTAAAACCACATGCGGGCACTGAATCATTTCATGGTTCGTTTAGAGACAAACATGCAGAAAATTGTGGGAAACAAGTATAACCCGAAGAGTCTGTGAAAGGCCACATAGTCTCAGACATGCCACGGTGCAGAAGCTTGAGCTACAGGACTACCTTATTCTGGGGCTCAAAAGTGAACCAGAGAGGAGTCACCACATATGTATGCTAAATCTCAGAGAAGACCGTTAGCAACATCAGCCACTGTAGCAAAATGCAACCTATGCGTTCAAATGTTAGTTCAAAAACCCTTAAGTGAAGCAGTAGGATAGGCTTTAATTTATAAAACTGGTCTGGGAATCAGAAGAATTCTCCAGCTGTATAGAAAGCCAGTAGCGTAACCTCAGGCAAAATCTTTATGGATCGGCTGAGAAAAATGGTGGGTCTTTGTCTTGTCTGTCTGGACTGGAAGATCTTCAGCTCACAGATAAACTTTTGTTGCAACTACAGCCAGTAGAACAACAAGGCCTTGATTTTGATTGGGTTTGTATGGATTACTCACTTTATAGTAGTGGCTGAAGGACCCAAACATAGCATGTCTGCTCAGACGCGCAGTGGTCACACACATGAAGTCTACCTGAGAACAAAGCCTCTCTTTCCACTACAGGTTACTTTTGCATTCAGAAGCAAAACTCCAAGGAGGAGATGTTTCTGGACAAGTATTTCTGTAAGAATACATCTCAGTTACGGATCTTCTCCTCCAGCAACTTAAAATATATATGTCAGCAGATCTCCCCTTTTGTTTGGAATCCTAAAGCAGCACGTACATGATCCAGCTTTCTTGCTGAGCACTCCATCACGATTGTGAGGGGTCAAATCCCAATACTGCAACACAATCCTTGTACTTACAATATCTGAACTTTTCTCTTAGAGGAGTGTATGCACACATGTATAAGAGACTTTCTATAGAAACCAAATACTTCAAATTAAATTACTAAATGATGAGGTCTTCCTCATCATTTAACAATTTAAGTTCTATGGAAGACCTATCATAGGGTCAATTCTAACCAATCTGCTACCTACTACAAAGCTTGGTAGAAAGGTCGTTTGTGAAGAGCAAAGCAAAGAAAGATGAGGAGGAAAATAAATGAAAGTCTAAAACCTTATAAGCCCTCCGGCCAGATAAGTGGCACACGTTTCTAGTAAGAACACTAGATTACCTGTAGCTTTACAAGGATGGTAACAACACTTGAAAGTACTAACGAAAATCTCAGAACTCAGCCTTCCACTGATGTCTCACCCTTGCTCCTATTAACATAACACTAAAAGGTTGGACCTTTGGCTGGTATTGATGCAGCAAGTATCTCCTTCTGAAAGGGGAGCTGCATAGCTGTGTTTTCAGACAGCTGCATATGTAAAACTGTATCCATACTGCATAACTGATTCCTGGGAGGAAAAAAAGAAAAAGTTCCTATGACTGGTACTTCTGATAGGTGGTTGGAAAGGTATTTAAGAGGTGGGAAGATCACAAGTTTAGCAAGCATGTAACAAACACAAAATAGTATCTGTCAAGAAGATTACCGCAATAATTTCAGAACTAAGGAAAGAGACTGCTTCAGTGCCAAAAATCCTAAGTACTACTAAACTTGTTTTGAGCAGTATTTGGGGGCATTAAGGAACTGTATTCATTACTCTTTACTGCTCTGGCAAGAACTGCTTGCTCGCTTTCCTCTTGCAATACTGGTGAGTTGCAATCTCACCTAACACAATCTTTTTCTTCTATGTGTTTCTCTAAAGGGAAACAAAGACTTTTCCATGAGGAAAACTCATATCTTAGAAGGAAAGAACTTTATAGTGCAACCTAAATATTCATCAAAGCTCTACTTGTAACAGCAGGAACTTAGCACAAGCAGGCAGGTGGGATGGATAAGAATTTATGGGATGTCTGTAGATGTATGAAATATCTCAAGGTCTTCAAAGCACAGGTAACACTGAAATGGAATTTACAGACACAGTTGATTGAAAATATGTACAGTCTCAATCTATATTCAGTACTTTCTCCTATTAAAACACATTCAGCAGATACCATCTGCCCTTTACAGGCACTGGTAATCAAAAGGTTTTCTGTCAGTATAAGCTTTATCCTTTAATATCCATTAAAGGATATATTGGGGGAAAGCTCATGATTAAAAGGGAGCATTGCTGAACTCTACACTCTTTTACCCAAAGCTACTCCTGTATGCTTGATCAGAAAGTTAATTCATACTGTATCTTCTGGACTGTTCCCACATTCATGATACTTCTGTTTTCAAAATCCACAAAATACTTTTGGTCACCAGGATTTTCTAATGTGAATTCTTTATCGCCAAAAGACAATTCACCATTTCTTCCTTAGGTAACAAATTTCTTATATCTCCTGATTATTCTCATGGAAAAATACAAAAGGGTGAGAGAAAAGGTACTGGTAATTTCCTGTTAATTCAACATGTTTCATCAAGTAAAGAAAACCAGGATATCTTCCATCTGCCTGAAATCAAGTCTGATTCTGCAAACATCCCACTGAAGCAGCTCACACTTAAGAGGAGTCTGGAGTGCAGAACAGCTCTTAGTATACAGAAAAGGTTCAGTGTTCTATTTTATTGTGACTTTTCTGTACTGTAATAAAATATTTCAAAACATCCTTCCACAAAAGTCTTTTTTGGAAAGTTAAGATGCGACTGAATAGAAAAGCTTTTTGGTCACAAAATGTTATCCAATTTTATTGTCTCTTATCCAAGCTGTAGCCTGCGTATCCATTTTCAAATGGAACTAAAACACATTGGGAGCTTTATGTTCTCTGAACTGTTATTAAGCTGCAATATAAATTTAATTACAGAAACACCTTTGACAGTTAAATAATAGTGCTTGTAGAAATAAGATCACCAATGGTAGAAATAACATTGATATATTTACATAAAACCTGACTAACTACCAGTGCAAAGGCTTAAAACTACAGAAGCAAGGATCAGATGGCCTTGAAAGAAAAAGATTTTGCAGGCCATTCTTATAACAGTTATTTTATACGGATATAACTAACTGAAAATAAACCAACAACAGTACACTCCAATTCTGCAAACTAGGTTTGCAGTTATTTTCACTCTTAGTAAGGTCCATTACAACCCAATGCACATACAACAATATGCAATTCTATTATCTTTGCTTTAAACTGCCTGATCCTCTTTTATAGACTTCATTTTTGCTATTTCAGGAATTTCACTATAATAAAGTATGGAATTCTGCTCCTAGAGAGTGAAGTCCATAACTAAATCTCCAATAAAGTGGTCTCATATCCACCAGGAAAAGGAAAATGGTATCTCAGAACTGTGTCATGGCTGGGTACAGGCAGACTCTGGGCTGCTAAAGTTAAAGGACATTTAGCAACAAGCATTCTTCATTTTTAATCCCTGAGTGGTTTTAGGAGTGCCTATACTATACCTTAAACTTGTTAATCTCCACAGGTATTTGGACTGTAGCCCATGCATTTTCAATGGGTATCTGAGACAGGATAAATGACAGTATTGGGTTATTACAGTAAAACTCCATGCTTTTGCCAATTATGAATACCATGGCATGGGCCTAATTCAAATTTCAGTGTCATTGCTGGGTTTTGCCTTCCCTCAGCTCCAACTATACAATGTCTAGATGGTAAGATTTTAGTTAATCACTTGGATAATAACATTTAATATGTAATAAGGTTTCCCTCTCTGTCATATGCTCATAGTTTGGCTCCAATAAATGTAGTTATTTTAATACAAAAATTGATGTCACTACTGCACCAGTAAGGAATAGAATATAGACTGTTCAGTGGAATATTTATTGACATCTTGTATCTGACTAAAGAGGTGCATTTTTAAACTGGTTTACTATAGAAGCAGCGCATAATGTTGCCCTCTTCCTCCCCCCCCCTTTCCTTAGCTTTTGAACTCACTGGCTAATACTAAGCAAATAAGCCAGACAAATTGAGGTCTTGGAGATACAAAGCTCCTAAAAATGCTGTGAAGTCAGACAAAAATCTCTCAAACATCTGCAAGCATCCGGGCTGAGAAGAGAGACTCAAAGCAGCAACTCCACTTTGCAGCAAAGGCTGCAGCATTAGCTCAGCAGCGACCTGTTCGGTTGTCCACCAGGCACTCCGTGTGTACGTAGACGCAGGCAATCAGCACATGGATATGTATGGAAGTGCCACAGCTTGTGTTATCACCTGCTCAGCCAACAGCTAAGGGCTGTGGGAGGGAGCTGGGATGCTGCAGGGAGGGGTGCGAGCCTGGGGATGTAAAAGGAGAGCTGGAGTCAGCACAGTGGGGAAGGCAGAGGTGTTGCAGATTACAGGTCCTCAGGAAACCAGGTTTCTGCTGTTTACAAAACCATTTCAGTAAAGAAAAGGTACCATGGCCTTCAGAACAGGATGCTGGGCGTAAACTGCACCTCGTTCAGGGACTACTGGAAGAATGCACAGGGAAACTAGGATGCATGCAGCTAACAGCCACTCATTTCCTACTGAAATTTTCTAACGAATTTCCTACTGAAAACAGGGAGCCATCCAAAACACGCACACAAGAAGAGATGAAACAACAAAGACGACAAAAAAGCCACCACAGACCTGCAGCAAACCAATGGTGAAGCTGCTTAAAACTCAAATAATTCTGGTTCGTGGGGCTGGAGCACCACCAAGTAAAATAAGACCCTGTGAGATCTGCCCTCAAAGGAAACATGCTGCATGAAAGGAAGTACACCAGAGCAGAAAGAGGATCCAGAGTCTGGGGGGCAAACTCTGTTAAAGTCAAAGCACTCCCTAACAGAGTTCCCTTAACATCAGTCTCTGTGGGGAAGTTCTGTAGATGCCTCACTCACGCAGCCTTTTTCATGCTCAGAGTACCACTTAGTCTCTCCTAGCCCCAAAACGGTATTTGTGGCTTTTTAGAGTCCTTAGTCCTGCCAAGGAGATGGGGAAATCTGTGAGGCTGACATGCCGGCAGACGTCTGAGGAACAGCTGCAGAGAACCTTATAAGTTTCAGGGACCTTCAAGTTGATTAAAAATAGAAATAATTTAATCAAGGTCACATTTGTCCTCAGAGAGAAAGAAAGAATTCTCTTTAAATACACAGTATTTTGTTACACTAGAAGTATTTCCCTGTGTTAGTGATTCATGGGCCTCAGGAAAATAAATATTTTAAGTTGTCCTAGGCCCTACTGCTTCAAGATCTGCATTTCCCAGGAGACTGAGAGATCAAAAATTAACCTCAGCAAGCGGTCCCACGTTTCAGTGTGTCCCGATGGTATCACTCCAGCTAAACATGACAGGAGGAGCCAAGACTCTATACCTCATTTTATGCTAGGAATGTGCAAATAAAACCCCCTTTAGAAGACAAGATGGGGGGAGGCCTCTAAAAATACCTTCCTAAGATCCATCTGCCACACACAGCATCGCAAGGCATAAAGCTCATTAGACTCTTAAAAGGAATCCATAAAGACAGGTCTACCCTCGGCACCAAATGCATGTGTGATATTAGCTTGATATTATCAACCACTGGCTTAAAAATGGCTTTGCCATTCTCCATTAGGTCTCTGAGTAAGAATATAGGATTTTTTCTCTACCCAGAGTCTTCCCTACATACAAAATCACAAGGAGAGAAGGAATAAAAGAGCTCTCTTTTACTTTCAAGTAATACAAAGCAAATTGCATTTTAGGAGGTCAGGACAACTGGCAAACCAATAAACATTCATCTACAAGGTCTGCAATCTACAGTTTTGTAAAAGAAACCTTGGAATTTAATTTTCTCCCATTGCAAGCTGTTGAACAGTTGTGAAAGCCACTGAAACAGAGCCTTCAGAATAATCCCTGAAAATACCAAGCAATTTTCCTCCAGCAATTGTCATCATTTCCTTACAGAACACACACACACTCTAAGAGTGCAGCATCCACATCTCACTCCATGAATTTCAAAACCCTAAGTATGTCCCATAATGTGAACAGGATTTTCCATCTACCTTCGTAGCATGAATTTCACATTAGATCCTCGAGCTGGCTTCTTCCTACCAGTATAACCTACTTCTGCTCCTTATTACACTTCCCTTTTTTAATTAAAGATGGTGGGAAGTTCCAAAAAAAGAAAATTTGGCAATCCATCCCTTAAACACACAAAAAAGGGCACGTTTCTAAGTCATATACTTAAAGAGCTAAATCCACGTTTAAGCACTTAAGTAAGGAGCATGATTTGCTTCTGGAAGTACTAAGCATATAAATCTCTGTCTTTGCTGTTCCTGGGAGTTCTGCATGCCTGGTACTTTTGGGGAGGGAATGAAGGTAAAAATGGAATCACAGGTGAGGGGCCACTTTTCCTTTTCGGGACCTTCGAGAATACACATGATTCCTGTAGCCTGCGTTAGTTAATTCCTAAACTGCTGGTGTAGGTACTTAGGATTGTCAAGAAAATAGTGCTTTTACATTCCCTTCTTCAGGATCCCTTCTGTTGATGTAAATTAACAAAAGAGGTTAGTTTGTAAAACCACGGATATTCATATGCTTAGCTGAGAGCCATCACACTTGGTGGTCTGGAAATTTTTAAAAGGACACAAAACTAAACATATGAGTTGGACAAGACTAGGAAAGGTACATTTAGTAACTCTGACTACAGAACATAAATGGGCAGATGGAATTTTCCTAGCTTCGGCTGCAATAAATACATCCTAGAGTGACAAAGTAGTGGAACAAGGAGATATTCTTGCCTGATTTTGAAGTTTTTGTTTGTGCACAATGGCTTAACAAATTTGTTCATCCTTCCTTGAAGACTACATTTGTAATGCTGTACCATTGCCAGGGTTAGTCAGAGGTTAAGTTGCTGGCCGGATAAATTCCGATAGCACAATTTATATTCACCTGACCTGTAGCTCTGCACAACATATCCAGTCAGAAACTTTAGAGTAAAATAAAGGACTAAGTAGACACCAAAGATTTGTTGCATCTTGCCTTTCACCATACTGAACACAACAGGGCCTTTAGGATCTCTGGCAGAGTTCTCTCCCCACGGTTTGCTGATCCCAAACGTTTATTTGTAAGCATTTCTTCCTTATCCAAATTGTTGCTTTTTTTCTCTTCTTTACTTTCTCTTTTTCATGGGCATGTGGAACAGCTAGGCAAGGTGAGTTTGCTCCCAGACGCTGTGCTCATAACCTACTGAAGTTTACCAGCCTCCTAAATCACACAACTGCACTTCTTATTCAAGCACACTCCTAAAATCTGAATGAAGCATCAACAATCATGAGATAGGCTCTCAAAAGTATGGGAATGAAAACAAATACACCAGGGCTCTTTTGTTGCCTGGTGTTTGAAACAGTACCATACCATCTATTTTACTTCCTAGAGATTTTTTCCATAGACTTTAGATGGAGACACACTTCTGTGTTTTTAAAGATAGCTCATATTTTATAGTCACAGTAGTTTGTGAGATGTGAATCGTAAAAAGCATAGTGAGAAGACAAAATAACATCCAAGTTTATCCAGAGAACATAATTCAGTACACCACCAGATATATTGATATTGTCTCTCTGCTGAGTACATGACATATATAATAACATCAAGTAAAGGAACACTTCAGTGATTTGTAGAGGCAGCTTGAGCTTTATTCTTCTTCCAGTCAACATCTGGGGCCAGAAGTGCCTGACCTGCCACAGAAATTCCTGGTTCTGGTTTGTAATTTCATTCTTTCAGAAACTACATGTTCTAAAAATAACTGTTAGTACCATTAGGTATTCAAGATAAGCATCTCTCAACTATCCAGAAACAAAGATGAACCAAACACACACACACACCAAGACTTCCAACCAAAGTGAAAAAAAAAAAAACCCCAATAAAGAGCACTGCAGAGAAAGAGCTGGGAATCTGAAACAAAATTTCTACTGAATACTTTAAGAGGAAGCGTTAGCACTAATTGAGAACATATACGTGTGTGTATACATATAAACACACACACCCCCACGTCAGATCATCAAAAAGGGTAAAGAAATAAGAAAACCAAAGAGTGACTAAAAATATTTAAAATATGATCTGATGGATATAGTTTTGACACACGTGCTGGAGACAACTGAAAGTGGACTAATATGTTTCAGAATCCAATTTTACCAAATCTCAGCAACTTGAGATATTACTCTACAGAGCAAATATTGCTGAGAAAGTTTAACCCGACAGCCCTCACAGAGGCAGTCCTTTACCTTCTCAGACCAGCCCTCATTGTCCCTGTGCTCTTCATCATACCATCCTAGCCACACGTCAGCTTTCCCTTGTCCAGTTCAGTTGTTTTCTTTTTCATGACAGCTTCAGCTACATTTTCATGTCAAGTCTTTCTGTTGTACCACACCGTATCTCTAGACCTCAGGGTTCTTTGGATGTGTACGGCTGTTTTTTTTCCATGACTTGGAAGCCAAATCCACTGCCAAGCATAGCAGGTGTGAGATTAAGTTATTCCAAAATTGTCAAGAATTCTCAACGTGAGATATCTCTCAACGGTTTTCTCTGCCCGTAGCTGTGCTTGCCACTCTTCTGGTTATTACTTTTCAGACAATGAACTGCAATGTCTGAAGGACCTTGCAATGAAGTTGAAGAAGAGTCAGGCAGGCACCCTGAGGAATCCTCCGCCCTGCGGGTTTGGAAGATGCATGGTCTCCGGCTGTGCCCCAGCTTGTTAGCACATAGTTCTGCTGACACGGAAGTCAGCAGGAGAACTTGGCCCACAAAGATTAAAATCTTTATCTGTATAATATGATGTTTTGTGAGAGAGAATACAGAAATAAAAAAGGGAAGGCGAGTGCAGTGGCTTGAGGGGAAAGATAAAGGGGAAATATGTAAGAAGGATCAACCTCAAGTTATCCATTATCCCAGAAAATAAATATTAGTTGCTGCAAAAAAATTAATTATTGGAATAAGCAATCTATGAGCCAGCTGCAATCACTCAAAAAAATGTAAAAGTTTGGGATTTTTAGTACCTACTTTTAACATCATTTCTGTTGAGGGTACTCATATTAACAAGGAATCACTGAGGAAGATCTTCCAGCAGCTGTCAGTTGTGGAAACAACTGTTTGGAAAGGTAGGACACCTTTTGTACCATCAGGCTTCCCTGCAGATTTAACATCTGGGCCCAAGCAGACACAGCATAGCAGACTGGAGGGAACACGGGTCTGATCCAGTTGAGCAAGTCGAACATTCCTACATGGGTTTTCTCATCTGCCACACACAGAAATAAATGTCATACCAAGCGGGAGGTATTTGGCTTCTTATCAAGGCACTAAAAACTGAAGAGGAATGGGATTCCTTGCAGAAAAAACTCATCCTTCAGCTGAATTACAAGCTTATGTTTTTGTTTTGTTTTTACAGTGAATTTTCACTGGGCACAGAGCTAGATTTGGGGTTACACAGGATAAGAACTTGATCTAAGTAGACCTGAAAGCATTATGAAAACATCAAGAGAGTGGTTTGTGTGGAATCCGGGTAACCACACAGCGAACTACGCAGAGGATTTGTGTGACAAAAACAAAACACAGAAACAACAGGGAAATCCAATGCTGCACTACAATTGAACACTGGATTAGGAAAAAAAAAAGCATTTCTAACCAAAACGGTGGGAGTTAAACTAGAAGCAATGGAGTTACCCAGCTGCAAAGCTGATGGTAAAACACCAAGGACCCATAATTCTCCAGAGTCTTCCCCCCCTCAAAATTATATAGCCCTTTCATAGCTACCCAGAAAACCCAGGTGTAGGGTATTTAATCAACTTTGGAAAGGTAACATTGCTTATTGAACTAATTCAGCACCTGCATAGACCAATGTTAAAGAGCTATAAGTAACAAATAGGGACTACCTGATTATCTCAAGCTGTGTCTGCTAGGTGGCATATCACAGTTAAAACCATTGTAACGTTTAGAACTGAGAAAAAGGCTGCTATGTGCAAGCTAAAGCAGGGAGCGGGGAAAGGAGTTAGTGAAGTAAGTTGCTGAACGGCGCAGTGAAAATAAACCAATGGTTCGCATATTTTACACTGCTGACAACAGCAAAGGAAGACACCAATTCCATTAGGTTGCAGAGGAACTACAGCAAAGGAGATGGCTGCTTCTGACTTCATACAACATCTGTTTAAATACTCTGGGTGCACATTAAGGCACAGAAGAAATCGTCTGCTGCATCTATTAAAACATCAAGAATGAAAAGAGCTATCTTTGGTAACTTTCTCTATGAAATCTCAAAACATGAGTAACTATTAATCTGATTCAAAACTATAAGTAGAAATGAGGATTATAGCTAAAAACAAGTCATGAATTTTTTGATATGTTTTAAGTAAGGCACTGAACTGCAGTAGTTATTTACAGATCAAAGAAGCTCCAGCGGTGTCCTGAAACAATCTAAGTGAGAAATGCCAAAATCTGATTTCATCCATGTCCATATGTTGCTTTGAACTGGTAATTCACAAAATTGGTCAGTATATTGAACTAATTATCAAGCTTAATGCTTGCCATTTTTGATGGTTGTACTCCTTTATAGAACAGTCAAGTTTGAAAGGAAGGAGAATGATATACTGGAAGAGGTATGGAGTATACTTAAGTCGGGGGAGAAAAAGCAAGGAATATAAAAAACACAAATTAACAAAATATATACTCATTTGCATTAAGCAGTACATATAAAAATAAGTTCTCTCTCCTTTTCCTCATATGAAAACTTCTTCTATGTAACATTTCAGTGGAAGTATCCATACTATGTAAAATCTAATGAGAACTTACATATTGTACATTAAAGTAAAACTAAAACTACAGTTTCACAACAGAAAGTAACATGGGAAAATTAAAATATTAGTAACTGGGGAAAAAAGATCGAAAAAGAGTACTTCTCCTGAAGACAGGAAAATATAAGCCAAGTAGGGCTATCACCAGAGGCTTTAAGAAGTGAGGTTTTTGCCAGTTAGCTACAGAGGCTGGAAACATCCATAAATGTTGGTTTGCCACAAAGAAGTGATTTCTAAAATCGCACAGCTTAGGGTGTAATTAAAAAGCAATCTATAGGAAATAGATTATTACCAGTATTTAGCAACTAATTCGTTAGTTAATGCCTTAACAAAGCTCTCCTTTGATTGCAGTAGGAGGAAAGGGGGAAAAGGAGAAAAAAAAAAAAAAAAGAAAAAAAAAAACCTTCAAGAGGATTATTTGCCATTAAGACTTGTACTCAATTATTGAGAATGCTGATGTGCTCCTTTCAGGAGGTCTGCAATTACAATTGCATAGCAGTCACCAGGAAAGCCTAGCTGGATCCAGCCTGAGCTGAGGCCAACTATTCCCACCAGCAGGGCAGAAGTCCAGCCTCTGTTTTTTTTATTGAGAATTCACAAAGTGCCCTCACTGATGTAGGTGCTCACTAACACTTGGAAACGTGCTAGCTGAACATTCCTTGATGCAAATCACAAATTTTACTTCACTGTCACTCACATCAGTGCTTTCTTTCTGGACATCTGGGATCTCTGGACAATATTTTTCATCAAGATAACATGAAGTATCATGTTTCTCTTTCTGACAAAAATGACAACATGAGATATCTTCTATCAAATTCTATGAATGGCCATATTTAAGTCATGCTATTGGAAATAAACATAACAGTAACCTATGAACATATTCTGTATACTGACTTGTGATCAACTGTAAGCCACTACCATTTATGCTGACCAGGGTAAGCTACTTAAACACCTCGCTAACCCTAGACTTGTGTTCAGTCACGGGCAATGTAATCAACCAACTTCTAGATAACAGATTGAAGGGGATTATTTATGGATTGCTTTTCTTTCTGACATTCCTTCTTTAGAATTTATTACCATATTTCAATTGTAAGAACTATGAATAAAAGTATCTTTAACAGCATAATTGAATCTGAGGCATACTTTTGTATGTAAAGGCTAGTTAGGGAGCTGTACCCTAGCTGACATAGACTTTCAGGAAGCCTTCAGCTGCACTGCAAAGCAAAGAGGCCCATTAATCATATTTACCAAGAATGTCTACCCTGGCTTTCATGCAGTTAGGAGAAATGTGCTATTCTACTTCAGCAACAAGGAGCAAGGCTAAAACAAACTGACCTAACCGCATGGGTCATTTCCAGAAATAGAAAGCATACTAGGAGCACAGCTGTATAGGCCAGAAGGCAAAATACTAGAGGGGTGGGAGGAGGGGGGAAGGAAATCTGCCCAAAACGTATGAGGTATGTAGTGAGTGGCAAAATTATACTGGGCCAAATTGTGCTGCAATTGGCATCTTGTTTACCGAAGTCAGCAAGACATCATTCAGTCAAGTGTCTCATGGTTCTAAATCTCATAAGGCTCCTAAAATGTCCACCTTGCACTTTAGAATTTCATACCAACGAAAGCAAGAATGGAGCAAATAACCTCCTGAGGAATGAGCATATTATTAGTTATTGTGTGATGTCTGAATATATTTCTTTTTTTGCTCTTCCCTTTCTAAAGGGGGAGACCGTGCAATATCAAAGAATTGCACAAAACAGCGTACTAGCTCTTCTTCCACAGCAAGCACATGTAGTATCATGGCTTACGCTTCTTTCTCTCTCTCTTTTGGGTTTGTTTTGTCTGAAAGAGCGCAGAGAGGCCTCAGTTTAGTCATGACAGAAATTCTTCCATGTCACCTATTGCGCATCGCTAGCGGTCTTTAACTGGGAAAGGTTCAAGGCTGGAAAAGCCAGATCTGGCAGAGTGACCTGAGGATTGCTCCATCTGCAGCGGCATGCCAAAGCGTTCAGGCCAAGCTCTACTTTGTTGTAACCAGGCCTGCTGGCTTTGAAAAAGCAAGAACGCAATCTCAATAAAAAGAAAATTTGTAGAGCTTTCACTTTATTGCTTCTATAAAATTAACAGAAAAATAAAAGTGAGAGAAGAGCCTGCTTTAATAACACTATTTCCAGCTGCAGCATACACAACAGGCCTGCTTTGCCTACATTTCTGTAAAAATAATGAAAATCGTGTAAACAAAGCTTATAGCCCAGGAGTTCTGCTCTGGTGAGATTCGAGTTAGGGCAGTCGAACCTGAGCGCGGGCATTACAATCCTTGCCAGCTGCTCCAGCCCCCATGTTCACCTCCAGCTACATTTTAAGTGACAGCTCTCCCCTTCCACTGCCAGCTCTTCACTCTCCACACAGACAAAGCCAACCTGGCTCCTGAACTCTGGGAAGAAAAAAAAAAAAAAAAAAAAAAAAAAAAAAAATCAGGGAGTCCTTTCTCCTAAGAGGGACAAACACACATTGCTCTTCAGCCAAACTGCTCTTCAGAATCAGAGCTACCTGAATGGGCAGGCCCCAAATGCAGCACAGGTCCAGATTACAATCATGTTTTGCTCATACTTCCCCATATTCCACCAACCCCTGTGACTCTCTGCTGTCTGGCAGGAGACACTGAGTTTCTAACCACTTGCTCTCTCAGGGAGTGACTGCAGTTGATCATCATGGTGATCCAGGACAGAAAAAGCAGCATTTACTACCAAAATATGTACATATATATTTTTTTTTAATTTAATTTTACATGGACAGAAAGGCCTCCACCTTTAAGGAGATCCGGTTTCTTAGAACTGCTCATTTTCCAATGGTGTTCTCAAATTATGGTGCAAAACACATGGAGATTAATTCAAAACACATGATAACATTTATCATATTTTTCTTAAAAACAAACAAGCTAAACAAATTCAAAATCTTGGCAAACACTGATGCTGAAATAAAACTTAAAAGAGGTTAATCCATAGCCTATAGAGTCTTAGCATGGACACTAATAAATGTGTTATGATCATCCAACCTCTCTTCCCTTCTTTATGATCGAATAGGATGGCTCAGGAGAGGATGGATCTTAGAGAGACTTTTCCTGTTGTAAAACAGGACTGTAGCCCTATTTCACTGGGCTAGAACAGATGTGGAGTGCTACAAGCCTAGAGACCTCATTCAACCAATCCACAGCAAACGAAAACCTAATCAAAAGTTAAAGAAAAATAGGAATCCATAAGGCTGTTCCCAAACTAAAAATCTCACTCCATTTACTTGCACTAGTTAGTCCCAGGAAATTCAATGGGACTACTCCCCAAAGTAACATAAAATTTGAAGTGCTACTCACTTCAAGTTTTATGTTTGCTTTGCGGCGTGGTTGAGGGGCAGGATGAAAGCAAAGCCAATTTCAAGATCTGCAGGTCATCCTAAAAGCAGCTCCCTTGCCTTGCCATAAGCATTTTTTCAAGCTTACATTAAAGAAATCACAGGCACTGTGTGCCCTCTAGTGTATGGGAGCTTGCAGCACCGAATTCAACATGCCATAGCAAGGACGAAACAGAAAAGGCTGCTGAGCTTCAATCCTAACAGGAACAAAGGTGCCCGTACGGAGACTTCGCATCTTTGGCATCTCACCTGCCAAAAAGCGCTACAAATATCGATTACGACTGCATTCCCTAGATTTCCCCTTAAACAAGCTAAACAAGTTGTTTCTTTTACTCCATTAACTCAAACTTGCTGAATCTGGCCCTTACGATCTTCTGAAGCTTTGTATGACTTTCAACATTTTCCAAGTTGGGGCTCACTTCTGCTACACTCACACCAGTGGAATCAAGTCTTGCTTCCTGGAAGATTATTAACAAACTAGTCTTTCCACAAAATTCAAGTGTGATCTGCGTTAATCACTTGGAAGAACTATTCTCATTGCAAACAGTCACAGGTCTCTCTAGCCGTATTTGCAGAACATTACCATAACTGTGATAAATTATATAAGCTCTCCGCTGCAGATCTGATTTCTTTTTCACAGTCTTCATAGTCTTTGGCTTTCAGATTCGACTTTTTAGTTTCAGATTTCTCAGCAGAAGCCTAACATTTTATTTATATTTAAATAAAACCAGATATATACTATAACTATAGTATATAGTTATACTATACTAACTACATAACTATATATAGATATGAACAAATAACAGAGCAATTATTATGTACACATGTAAAAATAAAATGTAGTGACATATTAGGGATAGGTAGAATTATTTTTACTCCAAAGTAGCACTCCAGATATTAAAAAAATTATAACAACTTTTTTTAAAAAATCAGTCTCCTCTCTTCTACATGCTTTAGCCATATCCCTCCAATTTTGCTGTTGTACCTACAGGTGGAAAATCATGATCACCATTGCCAAAAGAAAAGTTTGCATAAACAGTAATTCAAATGCCAAGGATCCAACCAATGCGAGCACCACTGACAGATATGTTATTATGGATGCGTGTGGATCAGCACTTGTGATATCGAGGTATGGATGACAAATTCCTTGAAATTGATGCTGGGGTGATTTATGAGGTGTTTCTTGCCAGCTGTCTGCTTCACTCCACTGCCAGAGGTTCTTTACCCTGTATCAGAACCTGCAGAAGCCAGTATATATACACACACATATATATCAGGTCCTCGGCTACTGCAGTTCAAAGCCAACTACTTCAGTGCCACTTTGATTCAAGTTACAGAGGTGCTAACCTCCCGGCAGAGAAGAGGGGACTCATTCAAACAAGTCGCTAGAGCTCACGTGTCAATGCCCTCAGGCCTCCGTCTTCAGCTACTGAATCTCAAACCGTCATGCTTTTGATAAAAGAGAAAGCAAGATGACAGTCGCCACTCAGTTCATGGCTGGGGGCTTGCAGGTGCTAAAGGCTCTCAGCTACATTTCAAGTACATCTTC
The DNA here is from genome assembly GCF_028389875.1 of Rhea pennata. NCBI lineage: Eukaryota > Metazoa > Chordata > Aves > Rheiformes > Rheidae > Rhea > Rhea pennata. Next base: position 7,483,526 of record NC_084674.1, read on the forward strand.
TCTTGACCAGCGCCGCAGCTAAAGTCTTGGCATTAAAGCAGAACTGCTTGTTCACATAACATCATACAAGGAATTTGGGGAAAAAGTTTTTGATCTTTCCCCCAAAAGATTGCTGATTTTTTTTTAATTGTGCTTCTGTTCCTTATCTTATTTCTGTACATCTGCTAATAGCCAAAATGCTGAAAAACAGATACTGACAGTAGCGTGATTCTGGCTGTGGAAGTCTTCTATTGTCAAAGTCTTTTTGACTATTTCAAGCAAGAACTCCATCCTCAAGAGACAATCCTATATTGCTAAATTGCTTGTTGTTTCAGACCGTCATACACATTTACAGGACTACTCACCTTAGAGAGTGCAAGATCCCTGACAAGGGATATCACTGCTCTTACAAACTCATATCTTAAAAGTCTCTGCATTCATGTGTTCTTTTGTACACTTTTTACGTATATGCAGACATACTCATATATTTTTAGGGTTAGACAACGACCTGCCTCAGCACAGACATACAGAAATTGTTTCACCCAAAAATGAAACGGAGTCTTTGCCAGAGATAGCCTGGCAATCTGCATCTGGCATCTGCAGGATTACTACACAACTTAGACAGGAGATCTCATCTCCCACTGAGAACAGCAGAAAGAAAGTAGACAGAACATAGTGGCCTATAGTGGAATGCAGATGCAGAATTAAAAAAAAAATCCTAGATTTGGTCAGAAAATCCACAAATTTGTTTCTTTTTGCTTTTAAATAGTTTCAAGTGCTATGGTTAGCCAAATCTTACAGAAATACGCAAAACAATTTAAGCCCATTAGACATGTAGTGACCCCTACCGACTTCAATGTCATGCTATCAGACTACAATGACCCAAAGATTCTACGTTAATCCATTACTTCTAATGCCCTTAGTTTTCCTTGGAAAGTTCTGAAGCTGTAAAGATGTTACTCATTCAACAAGACTACCTGCTAACCTATTTTTAATCCCTTAAAATCACTTCTGCTTGCTACCTACAACTTTAAGCCTCTTCCCTTCCTCTTACCATGAGGAATCTCTTGTTGCCTGTCCCTTCTCTTATTACAATCTCACATTCTCATCAGGCAAAAGGATCCTTTTTGTGTGTTTTCCTTCATAAGGGATTTGCAATCACTTCCTGATCCTTTGTTATAGATAATTTTATTTAGGTGTGGGAAGTGGGGAAATTTATATTAACATTTGCCACTGCAGATAACATGGGGAACAAGCTCTTTGAACCAGTGCCAAACATGCGAAAATCAAGGGGAACCAATGTAAAGAAACTTGTTCTTAGGTTGCTGGGGAAAGAGAGAAATGGGAATACAGCATGGGACACAGACACACACAAAGTTACACTTATGCCTCCTCCCAACTTGCCCTTGCCCTGCTGTTGCTACTGACTCACAAAAACACATTCCTAAACTACTAAAGCTGCAGAAAGCATGGCTTACAAAAAAATGTTTTATCAAGCTGCTTACACAGAAGGTATGGAAATAGTATCTCTATTTCAAGCATGCAACAAAATATGCTTCCTGCAAGACTGCACTTGCATGCATATTCATTTACAAAGGGTCTGCATCATCAAATCACAAACTGTTTTCAGTGTACCTAGTTTTCAAAGTGGTTTGTGTGTTCACAGACTTCAGATGCAAGGCTGTAGTTTTTAAATAAAGAAATGCTCTGCATATACGAAGCTCTTTTCATCTGTAGATATCCATTATGTCAGACAAACCATGTAACTCCGTGGTTCATTGCTAAACTGCAGATCAGTGGTAGAAAGGATGGTTACATTCTGCTTCTAACCAGTATATATGGATACTGCACCTAGCCTGAAAAAGAAAGTGCATTCAACTGGAAAATCTGAGATCACTGCACATGCTTGACACAAAATTTTTTAACAGAGAATTTGCTTCCTATTTCCATCTATCCTGGCCAGTTTATTTGTCATTCAGGCATGTTACAAAGTATATTTTCCAACACTAGTAAATTAGAAAAAGCAAGGCCATTCTGTGTGCTTGAAAAGTCATTTAGGTGCCTTTTTAGATCTCTACTTTCATTTCCAAATTCTATCCTAGTGTTTGTAGAGAGATGCTAATGAGCGCGATGAATAACTCACAACAGTGAAGGACAGTTACTCCTTTGGTCCATTTATCAGTGTTCCAGTTCATAAACTAGAAAGATTTCTTTTTTCCTAGAGCGTGCTTGAGCCTTACACCAGAGCATGGAGTTATCCCCTGCTCTTACCCTGCAAGAATTGCCGTTAACACCTATGCACCTTCCAAAATGAAACTCTCTTACATATAACAATCTAGAAAGATGCAAGTACTCTACCAGAGAGTGGATATAATCCCAGCGATACACTTTCCAAAACACAATTGTGTTCGAAGAATGCAGTTAAGAGAGAAAAGTAGAGACTTATTTTTCCAGCTTACTCCTATTAATCAAATTACCTAATGTCTGCACATTTTCCACATGGTAGGGACTAGCTAGTTAAACAGTTCCTATCCATTTCATGTGACTGCTGCTGTTCTATATGGAAATATCCAAGCCTAAGAAATGCTAGTTGTTTAGTAGGAGTCAAAAGTCGTAATCCTACAGATCCTGCCTGGCAAATTCTTGGTTAAGTGTAGCCAATCCCAAACAGCAAGTTAAAATAAATCCCAGTTAGTTTTCCAGAAGGTAACAAAAGACAGATACTGCACATATTTCATTAAAGGGGATGTTTATTTTTCCAAACACTGTATTAGTGGCCTGTTTGCCTATTTCTATCAACATCTGCTTTGTAATACATAGCAAATGATAGAAGATCAAAGTTTTAATTGTGCAAGTAAAAGAATGTCTTAACAACATTCTGTCCTAGAACAACACAAAGATAACTTAAAAAAAAAAAAAAAAAAAAAAAAAAAAAAAAAAAAAAGCATAACAGTTAGGAGAACAGGATATTTATGTAAGGATGTCCTAACAAAAGAAAAGTACACAAAACTACCTTTAGTGGATAAATAAACTATACTCCCTGTTTGCGAACTGTTTTCTATTGAGATCAACCCTCAAAGATCCCCTCCCTCCTGCAGTCAAGGTTTCAACATGTCTCAGCTGGGTCTCACATTTTTATGCAAACCCTTTATGCACTGACCTTCTAAATTTAGGAAAGTGCCACAGGTGTGCCTTTAAGAGCCATTTTGCTTGTAATTGCTGCAGAGTGCCTCTCACCTTCTCCTAAGTGATTTAGGAGGGGTTTTTTCGTTGGTCGTCTTTTTATGCTCACTTCCTCTTCCTCTGCAAAGGATTCACTATGCAACCACCCTACCCCTGTTGGTAAATATATTATAAAAGGATACTAGTTCTGCTGCATATACACAATCATACCTCTTCCTCGTGAGACATTAGTACTTCCTATCTTTTCCAGATTTGGAAAAGTCTAAGTTTGTTGCCTGTTTCTCACAGCACTGCTGTCACTCAGTGCTGCAACAACAACATACTCTTAATTAGTTGTTCTCCTCCTCCCCAGAACAAATATACCACAAAGAGCTCTCTTCTGAAGATAGCAGTGGCTGCCTTTGTCCACTTAAGACTCTGACTCACAAACACTGCAAAAAAACAGCTGTACTAATTTAAAGTGTTAGGAACTCCAGTAAAATAGACCATTTCCATTGCAGCAGTACTAGAAATCACTATTAGCGGTTTAGTTAAAATGTCAAGATATGAATTAGAGAAACTGAGATGTGGAAATCTGTTCCTTTTCCCCATTCCTGGCACAGGACTGGTAACTTCCAGCCCAGGGGGTATACTGGGTGTCTCAGGACACCCTTATCTCAGGACAGAGAGACTTACTTGAGATTTGAGTCTGCCATCTCTCAGTTACTTTTAAATACATACCTTTCAGTCTTGGCTGGGTTGTCTCACTGAAAGTAAAGACAAGAGCATGCTATGCAAGAGTGGGTTCAAATTTATCAATAGTTGTCATTCAGATCTTGCAACAAGCTCTGAAGCATCGCTACAAGTAATGCAGCATTGCTACACCTACCTGAATGGAGGCCATTAGGAGCAAAGAGCTTAAATTTCCTCAGAAAAATCTGCAACGTAGTATGGAGGACTAGCTTACCCAGGGCTACCTCTTTAGCAAAGGTTGACATTTGAAAACAATTCAAGTCTCTTTTCAAGTCATCTGTGAATCATAAAGAGCCGATAACCCTCTTTAAGAGAAGAGTTTAATATTCATTTTAGTTACTCTTTTCAGTCTACTTCTGGGCTCAAGGCCCTGTCCATTTGCAATGTTTTTAGAAGTGACAAATTAGATGAAAAACACAAAACACCCACTCAGCACTCCACCTCTTTCAAATGCTTCTACAGTAATTCACAACAGAAGGGACACTGCAGCTAACTGCGGCACTGCTTCTGGGAAGCTGATGCCTGCATACAGATACACAGAGAGTAAAACAACTCATTGTACAGCAAGCTATTGTACTCAGTGAAACCGGTCAAGGCACTTCATTTTCTTCTAGGTTGTCTTCTCATTGATAATAATGTCCTTTAGGACATCTGTTAGAGTCCTGTAATGTTAATGGAAATGGAAAAATTCCAAAGAGAACTCAGGAGTTTCTCTCTTTTTCCCATGAACTTAACATTATGGAATTTTAACAGATGTTCTACTTGGTCATAGTTAATAAAATGAATTATGCAGGAATTAAAAATCTGGCTCCGTTTGTTTATATAAGGTCTCAGCAGAAGAACTACATTCCCATTAAGAAATTCTAGAGGATTTACAGTGGATTTAAAGTCTACTCCTGCCTTGTTATAAGATGGCTACAGATTTTACAAACAAACTCCTCTGTCTTGTGAAAAACATGAATAACTTCACCTGTCCACTGACTGCTCCAAATAGCATGACCCAGTTTCCTCACTGGTGTACACAGATGCACTACTATCACAGAAAAGGATGATTCTCACTTAGATTTGCCTTAGAAATGGCATCATGGGAATTCCACATCTTTTCAGTCTCCAATGCCTGCCATTTATTCAAAATCTCATTCAACAACCTCAGAACCAGACTCTTACTTTTTGCTTTATCAGAAAAGCTTTCCTCTTGGAGCACAGATGTCCCTTTCAAACTGCTACTGTCAATAGGATGACGCACTGTTCCTTGTCTGCCTTTAGTTTTTAAGCACTAGTTTAGAGAAGCTAACAAAGTAAGATGTAAAGACCAAGAGGCAATGGAGATTGTAAGGGAGGATGCATCAAAGTAAGTGAGAAGAATCACAGACAAGACTTCTAAGCTTGACTCAAATTTTCTCTCTTCACTGAGGTTCACTCAGATATCTATTTCAAAAAAGCAGTATATATTCAGCCACCTTCTTCCTGTCCTAATAGTCATCTTTGCAGAAAGCATATTGATGAGAATAAAGAAGCTAAGTGAAAGAAAAAAAAATCAAAAATGAAGGGTTAAACAACTCCCTCACACCAAAGTGGCTAATGCAGATTAAACAGAGCAGAATAAGACTGTCTTGAAAAGATCTACTGTGCTAAGGTAAAAAGAGAGCAAGAAAAGATTTCAGGATCTCACTTCCTTTATAAACTGGTAAGCAGAGCTCTATTCAGGCACTGCAATATGCATGGCACCATATGCAAAATTTTATTTTTCAGTAACAGCTAAAATTAACTTTTCTTTAGTTCTGGCTTAAGTATTTCCTTAGTGCAAGAATATCACTTCCTAAAAGGAACTCTATTCACTGCCTCTTCCAATACACCCCACGCCTTTTTTTTTCAAATGAGAAATCATGCACTGAAGCTCCTCTAACAAAAAAAACCCACTCCACTGTAATCAAACAAATTATTTTCTGTGAGCAAAGAACAGAGGCAGGCAAACAAACTCTATAAGCATAAAATTCAGTTTGAATTAAGTACCAGAGTACCTGTGCTACACAGTTACCTGAATGTGTCCAATAACGAACTAGATGAACTAGTACAGATTTTTTTTAATCTGAAAATAATCCATCCAGCTGGAAGTTCAATATGCTGTTCTTACTCAAATGGATTATTGCTCTACAACACTTAGTGTCAGAAAAATGCAACACTCTTAACATGGTGATTAAAAAAAAAACTTTGAATTTACTATCAACTATGATTTGTTTCATTTTGAAGAGAAAGCATATTTCATTTGGTAATCATTTATTTCTCATTCTATTGGACAGATTCTCCCAAAAAGCAATACTTCAATTGAAATCAGTTCTGAAGGATCTTTTATGAATATACATAATGAAGAGGACCCCAATTAAATTTCCAGCAAAGTGCTGCCATTTTGAGTAAACAAAGTTATCTCAGTAGGGTCACACACTGTGCTATGATTCTCGTCTGCAAATTAATTACCATCCTGACATACGTCAAAACAAATTTTAAGGAGAACAGCACCCAGTTGTAACCATGTGTTTTATCTATCTGTTAGTATGCAAAATCTGTATTCGATGACATCTAAATTTATTCATTTATTCAGAACCCTTAGAGAAATCAAAATGACTTGTTGGCCTTTTTTGCCCATCTCCAAATGAAATCTAAATGAATAACATGTGTTTAGTGAGCCAGAAAATAAGTACAGGATGAAGCTATGGTGGGGGCTATGATTCAGAAAAGCAGGTGTCATCTCTGCAAAAATAACTAATTTTTGAAATATTCAGAGCCTCTAAAATAAACTCTAGTGGTCTGTCATTTGTTGGCATTTTAAGTAACACTACATTTGGGATTTCTTATTTTAGGTAATACCTTTATCCTGTATTGTAACAGGAGCTGGCTAACACAACTGTCCTAAAAAGAGTTTTCAGTGTGAAGAAAGGCTTTTTAAAGCAACTAACTATTGAATGAATGGCTTGAAAAGCCTCCACAACTGGCATTATTATCAATAGCAACACAGCCAACAGATCTGATCTTGTGTTTAAAAATGAGGCAAAGATCCAAACCTAATTTACTCAGTTGTGTTATGTAAGAAGGGAACAAACCCATGCACGTCACATTGAGCACGGTAAGTGCAGAACCCTTTCTGAACAATAGCCGATGTGTTTTCTTAGGAATCAAGTCTTGTATCTTTATTTGAAATACTCATGGTTCAACTTCTGCTTTGTCAAATGACAGCCCCTGGGATCTGATTCTGAAGCAAAGTTCTGGACTGGCAGTTCACCAGCATATGTTAAAGGAAAAAAGAAATCTTTCCATGCACCGGCTAATCTGAAACAGTTCAGAGAAGATCAAATACATTTTACAGGAGCGTTAATGTTAGGGCAGGTTTTACATTCAAAGAGAATATCCAAAGAGTTTAAAATTTCAAGGAAGCCATAAAGGAAACCCAGTATGCAAAACAAGAATTCAAGAAGCTGCACAGATGCCATATTAAAGATCTAAAAAGTCAGAAATGCCAAGGCTGTTGGCCAGTGTCAAGATTCCCTTGGGTCAGTCTCAGTTGCCACAATCCCATTTACTTTAGAAGAGCACCAGTGATAAGCAAAAGGCTAAATTCGCAGCTGTATCAAAGAGCGTACCATAACCTAACACGATCAGACCCTCTGCTTACCTGCAAAACTCAGTGGGAACAAGCCAGAGTCATAAAAATCCAACAGAAGTGTTTTTCTACTCCTTTTATAATCTGTCTTCAGTCTACACAGAGTATCAAACATTTCCATGACACTAATGCTGAAATTCATAATATGTTTATGAAAAGATTTTAGTTTAGGAACTATTTTCTGCCATGCAGGCCAAAACATATTTAGCTCCAGTTCTTTCCAACAGTGAGGTACTTCTGATTTAGGTTAAGTAATGCTATACCACATCCACAAACTGGATAAAGAAATGCATTTCTTTCACACATTAAAAAAAAAAAAAAAGAAAGAAAAAAAAAGAGCAGCACAATCCTCCCTATATACAGATGACAGATAATCTCTTGGCATCTGCTGACAAATATATTTAAAGAAAGCCTAAATCTGTCTGTGCCAAACTTGGAGTGATGCCAGCAGTTCACTACTGTTAGAATACATACCTCATGTGATGTAGTCACAAGACTTGAACAAATTTCCAGTACTTTGTTTTATAATATTCATCATGTTAATATACACATACTTCCATTCTCTCAAGACTTAGCAGCAACAGAACCAAGAGACAGGAAAGTAGATCGATGACTTTTTGCACGTATCAGTTTTTTAATGCACATTATCAATATTCTATGAAATTATAGGCTGATATTAAACCTAGAATGAAATAAGCTAGTATTTAAAGTATGTCGTTACAGCAATTGATCTCAGTTGTACTACTTCTGTATCTCTTCAGAAAAGGCAAATAAGGTGAAGCACAAGGAATCAATTTCAAAAAGAAGATAAGAACTGTCTTACCTCTCTTAATACTGTGCTTTTATATCCCCGATAAAGTCCTTGAATACCCTGTAAACCAACAAAAGAAAGCATCATCTATAGGGAATTAGCTTGCCAAAGACCACAATTTATTGGTGATCACAAGGCAAGCATTACAGATTTACTGTGAGTTAGACCTGAACTTTTAACAAATTGATTACATTGATTATAACACTATATACTGTATTCCATGATTTACAATGCCAGAGGGTTTTATCTTCATTTCAAAGAGCATTTAACCACTGTTCAGAATAATCAATTATGGAATCACATTGAGAAGAAAATATACCTTACATTTAAAAATAAGAAGGCAAGGAATCACAGAAACACATTATTTCTAACTCTGTTTCCCAAATGCATGCATAACTTGAAACTACTACTTATCTGCTTAATGCAAAATGAACATACAGGGTGACAGCTTGAACATATGTCTAGCTTCTTAGCTTTGATTCAGAGCTTTTTATTAAGACAGGTTTTTTTTTAAACTGCATGATGGACTTTGTTTCAAAAGTTATTTAAAGTATTCATTATGCATCTGTGTATAAAATCTGGACAAATATCCTCAAGGACAGTTTCTCCACTATTTGGCAAAACCTTACAGTTCTTTGGTCAGCTAGAAAGAAGTGGAAAAAACACAAACATGAAAAGCAGCAATTTTTAGAGCAGAATGACCAAGTCACAGCGAAAAAATTCCAGGGACTCTCTTGGGCAGAGTTATCACAATAGTTTTCATTTGCAAGCAAATAAAAAATCAAGTTGACTGTTAAAGAATCATATTTATTTCTTCTTTTTGCTAGTTTTTGTACATGGAAACTTGTACTATACTTTTCCCCAGTGTTTTCCAGAGCCACTTTCTCTTTTGTGGAATATGACTTGAAAAACACCCCTTATGAGGCACAGTAAAAACAGTAGCAAACAAGTTCTACAGGAAGGAGCAGTGTAACTATAGAAAAGATGATAAAAGGCCTTATTTTTCAGAAGTTACTGATACTAGAAGAGTACTCATTTCCAGAATTGCCACAGAGCCTCTCTGAAACAATGCCTTTAGGATATTCCCTCCCACCAAAGCATGCTTCAAAAACTGGAAGTCATTTAGCAAGTTCAGGATACAGGGACTCAATGTCCTATTGCTCCAGACAAGCACTGTTCACATAAATATGAGTACAGTTTTGGAAACTGGAAAGCCAAATCCCTGTTTTTTAAATGTAGGTGTCCCAAATAACAAGAGGTATAAGAGTTGTTCGGTGAGAGTGAAGGGCAAGGCTTCCTCAAACATAACATGTTTTTGCTGTTCTCAGTAACAGAAGAATTGATGGAAAAGTGCTGGGACATAACAGAATTACAATTAAGTAGGAATGCTTCTATCACATATGGCCCTGAGTATGAAGAATGAAGTAACTTAACTGAAATTTTGCTCTGAACTTACCTCATGATATAAGGTGTGGGAGAGAATCCGAAAGGTACTAGAGGAAGGAGAAACTTGGGCCCTTTGCTTGATGACCTCAGATGGAACCCGTATGAGGCATGCAACCTGTAAAAGAACCATACATTCAGATAGCAATTCTCTTTGTTTCCTTACTCTTCATAGAGTTAGCAGATTAGGAGATTGTTATAGGTATAGAAATCTGAGAAACCAGGAAAATTTGTGTATTAAAAAGAAGCTTACCCACTTGCTCTCAGAGCCACGTGCTTTCTAAACTCAGGGTTGTACTAACAGAAAGATGAGAGTAGCCTTGCAATTAATGCTTCAGTTATCTTCCAAAGCTGGAATGGATTTGGGTGATGAAATTACTGATTAAAATCAAAATTTTGAAGACATCCTTCCTTTTGGTAGCCACAGGAATTTTCCCCCAACTACTGAGATCTAAAAGGGAGACCTGGGACTTAATGAGATCAATTAGCATTTCCTAGCTAGCTCCCTTGTGCCCTCTAGTGACCAAGAGCAAGAGACATTCCAGGTAGTGCACACAAAACATTCAAGGCTTCCCGTTAAGCGCACATCGGATTTCAATGGAGGAAAAAGTATCAGACTGACTCTTTCCTATTCAATGTATTTACTATACAAGAAAGGTGCTTGCTGCTGGATGCCACAAAAAGGCGCTCTAGGTTTCCAGAAAAAGTTAATTTGGTTTTTAAGATGTTCACCTGTCACTACAATTTGGGATCGGAGTTAAGGTTGTGTGCACAAAATGTTAAGGAATGAGGACACTGAAATGTGGAAGAGTTACAAGCCTTTCACCTCTCTAAAAAAAACATTTAAGGGCTGGTAAACAGGCAGTAAGAAGAGCTGCTTGTTTCAGTTGGTCTCAGGGCTACTTAAAATGGTGTTGGGACTGGGGGCAAAACACAGGAAATAACACAGGTCTGCCATGGTTATAGCCTTCTTCAGGTCCACCCTGTACTGGGCTCAGGAATGTACTGTGCTGAATTCAGCTTCTAGGAGTAAAGGTAATCACTGAATACTTAAAACCAACAGTAAGCTAGGTGAAATCTCTAGGTCTGAAGTGGCAAAATAAACCACTAACTCATGAATTCACATGTGCCACAGAGAGTTTAAATTCAGAAACTCACTGCCAGACCGCAGATACCCAAGTGCTACTGGTAACTTGAATGATTATTTGTCTGTAGCATAGTACAGAGTTTAAGTTTCATATTCATAAAGAGACTAAGAAATAAGGTCTGTTATCCTGTTACATTCTTACAAGTTTACCAGACAACAATATCCCAGAGTCATTACAAACAGCTATAACTCCATGGGCTCTTCAATTCTCAGGGTCAAAAATAACAAATGACCCCAATATGTCAAGAAAATAAGAACTGTCAAGTTTTTTGATAGTCCAGCATAAATATTTATAGAACTTCATGCTTCATAACACTTCATGTCCTTATATTAGTTTTCTATTCCTTAAAAATATCAAGACAGGAGGAAAACTTTAAAAAGGCTCAGATGAAAACAATCTATTCAACCAAGAACCCAGCGTGGCTTCCTGACATCTACGGTGTTCCAGTTTTGGCACCAGAAGGGTGGCTACAAAGTAAGGTCTCTATTTCCCCAGAACTACTTGGGGGGCATTTTGTTTCAAATTAACTTTGATGTTTCTCCCATTTGAATTTGAGCTGCAATGAAATCTCCGGATGCCCAAGAACAAAAAAAAGAAGTAATTACACTGTGCAGTTATGAAAGCTTTGTCACCTAGGTTCCTTCGTCAGATTGGCTCCACAGGGCACTTCTGGTGCTAAAAACGCTGTAAGCAGCAACTGCCAGCATCAGACTGAACAGTGACATTTTCACTGTGCACCTGAACTTACAGCTTGTTACCTTATTTGTTTCTACATGTGTACTTTACTATCAATAACAATTCAGGCAGTCTTTTGATGTCAGTCAACACAGGTCTCTAAAGGAAAGTATGCACCACTAACTTCACACCTGTCTTACTAGACCACAAGGTTAAAGAAAAAAGAAAACAAAGAGAAAAGGAAATTGTGATAGATGGGTTCAGAAAAGAAATTTCAAGTTTATTGTATTCAGCTCTAAATCACTCCAGTATCTTCTAGGTAACACTGTAAAAATTAGAAGAATGCAAGTGATGCAGATCCCCCAGTTTTCTGTGGTACTAAATCTGTTCAAGCAACATCAGCGTGACCTAATACACTGCCTTCTAGCACTGATAGAGTATCTACCAATAGATATTTATCAGATTTCTCAAAATTGTAAGCAAGTTACCACTACGTGAGCAAGAATCAAAAATACCATTGCAGAGCTGCTCTGCAGTAGCAGCTCTCTACATGTATGCTTTTACCTGCATCAACTAATAGAAAAAACAAGCTGTTCTGCACACTACCATACAGGTGAAAGCAAGAGCAATTATCATAGGGCAGCTAAGTTTCACGCTGCTTTAGCTGACTGTATCTTATGCAGGTGCCTGTACTTCGGTTACACATATGCAACCTTTTCCCCCAGGCTCCACTCACTCAGGGTGGTCTTTGTGCTGGCTGGGCAGCATAACAGTTCTGGCATTAACTAGGGTTCCCAGGTACCGCAGCAATACAGCCTACAGCCCCACAAAAATAAACTCCTGACGGGTCTCATGGGAAGATACAAGCTACAGAGAGTGGCAAGAAAACAGGGCTAGAAAGACAGATGCAGAGGGCAATAATGTAACTAAGAAACCTTGACTTTGCGTAGGGAGAGTCCATTCACCTCCCTAATTACCAGCATCACAAGAAAAGTTTACTTCTTAAGCTCTCAGCTCTGCACCAAATGAAGCCTATTCCTTACCATGGAAGAGCACAATACAACCCCTCAAACTCAGGCCATTCCTGGTGAATCCTACTGGTTTTAGGGATGACTCAGAAATGAATTAGCTCTCTATCAGACATCTGTGTAGCCCAGAAATGGAGAGAGTACAGAAGTGGGCCCTCCGTTACCGCAGCATACATTAAGGCATCAGACAACAGTAGTCTATTGATAGGGGCAGAGTACATTTCAAGTGAGCTCTGGAGTTTATTTCCATTTGTTGATGGAAGTAGAAATATAGAATTAAGATCCTACAGATCAACTTTGGGGGGGGGTGGGGGGTGGAATGAGTACTTCCCTATAAATTCCTTGCTTATTTACTAGGTCTGGTATAGAATCCTCCAATTTTCAGCCCAAAGTAGCAGGCATTCAATCTCCCCTGTCAACATCCATGTATACATACTGTGTGGACAAAAACAGTGACAGCCAAAGCAAGCCTCAAGTATTTTTAGCGTTAAGCTTGAAGAAAGCCTGATCTTAAAAGCTAAAAACAAAATGATTATTAGTTCACAGAGTAGCTTACACATGCTGGTGTGACAATTTTGAGCACCTGTTACCTGACTAGCCTTTTACTACTATAACTACCTCTGAACTAGAGTACTGAATTTCAAAAATCCTAGACTTACATCATAACTGGATGAAACTGCTGAATCCAGTATTCAGATACTTCAGTGTATTTTTAATTCACCTATTTGCATCAGATAGTAAGAGACAAAAATAAAAGTGTGATTATTTTGTTAACATTTATCTATATATTACTAAGGCAGTATAGCTTCAAATTAAGTGAAGATAAAGTTTTTTCTTGCCAGTTCTGCAAAAAATTTTTAACTTTTGGATGTTTCTTGCATGTATCAAGGCTGCCATCTTCTGGTCTGATTCGGGTTTGACCCAGACTTCGCTGGTTGTGACTGCTCTGATCAATGTCTCAATTGACCCTGGAGAATGACCAGTATATTTAAAGTCTCAAAAGTCTACTTAAATCTAAACAAAGGTTTTTGCATATACCGAATTAAGTATTTTGTTTCGGTATACCTGAAACCTCTTTTTAACTGGCTGCAGCTTAAAGAAAATAGGCCTGCTACAAGTAAAGCAGAAACACGCACAGAGCCTTTTTACACTAGCTCAGCAATGTTTATTGAAAGCATCTCATGTTAAAACACTAACTTCTGCACAGGGGCCAATCCTGCTTAAAACTGGAGCAGCTATTCAGAATTATGCAATACTGACCTAATCCATCCACATGAAGCTACCTAACATTTTTCTTTAGACAGTAACAAGAGAGCACATAAAAAAGGACAAGGAGAGGATAGCTCTGCTTACAACATGGTTCTACGCAAGTTGGTCACCCTGGCCGCGGTTCAGATGCCGGAACCCAGATCCTGGATTCAATAGCCAGAGAACCTGTGACATACACACACCTCTCTACTAATCCAGAGAAACCAGCAGAGAACAGAGCCTAGTGTGAAAATGGCTGAAGAAAACTCCTACCCAAGATTTCTTTTTTAATGATTTTATGATTAACATGGCAAAGAAACGTGAAGTAGCTGGCTGAATTCAAGAGAAGTCATTCACTTCTACTTATTGACAGGAGAACAAACTATAATTCCCAGTTTCTCCACGGGCTGACAAAATAGACTATTAACAGTGCTTGAGAAAAATATGCCATTCGTCTTCACAAGCTTCAGGAATCAGTCACAATCATGAACTGGCTTTTAAAGCATGCAGTGACGACCATCAAGTAAGGGCACAGGCACTAAATGCATTGCAATTGCAATGCATTACAGAGAAGGGAAATTTCTTAACCTCGACTGGCAAGATAACAGTAGTCACCAGATTTGTGCTAACTTGTCTTTGCAGATGGCAATGGGAAAGACACTGGCAGCAAACAATGAAGTGCTGCCATTAGGCAAGGTAGGAGAGATTTTAGATCCATTTTCCTAAGGAAGAAAAAGCAATCACTGAACAAAAATTCTTACCCTATGTTCCAATATTTATACACCTTTTCCTTTAGTGATATCTCATATACTACCAAATCAGGAGGTGGGCTTGCTCTTTTTTTGTTGCTATTTTGCTTACTTGCTAGAGCAAATATACCTTTTTCACACCTTTTATCTTGGACCATATAATGAGAGCACATCCCAGAATATAAAACACAACAGACCCTGACATCACTTTACTCAGCTGAGATTCAGGAAACAATAGCAAATGTTGCCTTGACAGAAAATCCACTGCAAATGCTGGAACAAGCGCTCAGTTGCAAACTACCATAACGGCAATTCAATCATGTCCTTGCTGCTCTATCCAATATGCTCTTGCTCTTAATCAAAGCCAATCACAGGACAAACACATCAGAGACGAGCTCAACTATTCCCAGTCTTCAGAGCTATTGCTCCTATTACCCCAAAAATTAACAACTCCATTTAGACTATCAGCCTGTTGGTTCCACCCTTTGTGTTTCAGGCTAAACCATTTTCTACACAACCGGTTTTGCAGGATTTAGAAGAGAACCAGAGAAAACTGTGTCTTGTTTTTAGGTAACTGTGCTACAAACTATTAACCTTGCACATATGATCTACGCACACGACGATCCAGGAACATTTGAAACAGGACAGAGTAGATGCTGCAGTCACTGTTAAGGGCTAATACAGGGTATTTAAATTAGGTTCATGCATGGCAGGTTCTTCCTGAGAACTGGGGACACAGCTGGTACAACGCTATTCCCAGCTTTCTAACTCTAAGGAGAGCAGCTTAAGAAAGCGTTTCCATATGCAGCCTGGCATGGACCTTGTACAGTAAAGGATCTGGCTTATGCATTTAAAGGTTCCCATTACCATACTGCCTGAGCACTTCTTATGTTTAAAATGAGATCGATTTAATCCCTGTTCTTAAAACAGGATACTGAAGCGCCAGGACCAAGGGCCCAAACCATGAAAATGTTGTCACTTAATGTGCTCCTGGCTAACAAACTGATCTGTTCTCTGCACTAATCTTGGCTTGGGTAAAGATCAAGAATAAATTTTTTCCACACTGCAATTACCCAGCTATTCTGCTAGGAGGGGGAGAGAGAGCAGTTTAAGGACACAGAACTGTCCTAGAATAATGTCAGTGCGCTGTGACTTAGGAACCTGGGCACAGTGACTCCCAGAGAAACTTTAGCTTATGTGGCTAAGCCTGCTTTGAAAATTGGATATAAAAAGCATGTGATAAGGTCTAGCAAGCTTTTCGGTTGCACCATTGAACCCTTTACAACATTGTCTTTTTCAGGACTTTAATTTTTAAGTTCCTAACAAGGAGGTTATTTTAGCAACTTTTTCTGAGTAGTCTGGGAGGCTTTAATTGATGTTCACCATGCAAATACAACTTTATATATAGCACTAAAGGAACATACCTGGGGAAGAGTTACTCTTAAATGTCATTTGCATAAGTTTACACTCTTATTTGATTAAGAATAATGTATGACACTACAACTTTGTATCCAGAGAGCAGAGACATTAAAATTAAATCTCACGATATCTGTGCAAGATAATCACTACGCCACCTGAGAGCAAAAGCCGCTGCACAAAAACGATGACAAAGACGCTGAGACTTATAAAAGGACATATGTTTAGGTTGCAGTCAATCTGGAAACAGAATCCTAATCTCTCACCTCATTCTTGAGAGTCAAGTTTATGCTGAGATAGTATAAAAAAGCCGAGAAAAATGGAGCAATCTCTAAAACCCTTTTCAAGGCGACAAAGAAATAAGGATTTTTTTTATGCACTTTGCATTAGCCCTGTCCATAACGTTGCTGACAAAAGCTACTTCATAGCTCTGTTTTTTCACATGATGCTCCTCAAAATAGGATAATAAACTGTGATACTCAGATTATGTTACATTTATGTCAGATACTCCCTTGTAAGTAGCAAATTAGTATTTTTAATCTGAAAAAAAGTCATTTTATATTCCTCAAATACCTGAGTGATTGTCTGAAACAATAGGTAAGTAAAAAAAATCAAAGAGATCTTAAATTGCTCAGGTTTCCTCTGGATCTTGAAAGAGCAGAGGAAATTTCCATCTTGATTCAGGTAAGAGCCTTTTAACAAACCTTAAATTCAGCATTAGAGCTTTCCATGGCCTCCCTAAATTCTGTTTATATGTTTGGTTTTTCCAAGCTCAGTGAGATACAGCTGCCTGATAGAAAAGGAAAACTGAATGTTTTCCATGCAATATTGTAAGACTGGCAAAGTATTTCATCTTCCAAATAACTGTTTTGAAGTTCTGGCCACAGCTCTTGGATTGGGAATGTTACATAGTGGTGAAGGTAGGGGGGAAGCACAGAATGTATCTACAGACAGAAGACAAACTGCCTAACCCTTTCCCTTACCATAAAAATTAACAGAAGAGAAGGAAACATGAAATACACATTTGTTGTTTGTTTTCATATTTTCTTTGGATGGAGAAAGCTGAACTGCTGCAATCACAGACCCGTAACAGTTCAAACAACAATAAAGTCTTCACCTAAATAATTTCTGCCCTTCTGATCAAGATAGAATTAAAATATAAGCCTCTGGTCTGTAATTTTCTGTGGATTGTAACTCAAGTAAGTCCTTCCATGCTTATCAGCAGGCTGTACTACCTGCAAAAGCACAGCAGAAGTAGAGAAATTAAGCACAACACCTATTTTAATTAGGAAATTGTCCCCAGGGATGGCAAGATGCCCCTTATACATACTGTCCACTATCAGTTTCTGCTTTGTCAACCCCTGAGAATAAGTGTTCACTTTCAAAATAAAACCTCAGATCATGCTAATCTTATTTCCACTGACACAATATGTACACACACACACACACACACACACACTGGATGTGCTCATCCAGGAGAGTTAAATTCATCCCTGTAAAGAGCTGCTGGGGTCAGTAACAGGTAACTCCATTCCTGATTTACAGCCCATGGAAAGAACAAGTTTTGACTAATGGACTTTGGATGGAGAAGTTTGGACAAAGTCAAGCTCTTTGTCCTGTCTTTTCTTCTGACTGACATAATAGAGCCTTCATTAAGTTAACTGCAGCTCCCCTCTATGCTGGCAGGAAACATTTCTTCAAAGAGCAATCTCACCCAGCAAGATCCCTTAGATCTCAGCACTTCCCAGGGCTTGAAAAAACACGCTATTTCAGAGATGAGACCTTTCAGAGGGGCTGAAAGTCGCAAGCGTTTGGAATACAGGAGCTTCTGCAAAAATATTTTCAACTTCCTCCACATTTCTACCTTAGATGACTCTACCTGGAATTTGCAGAGCTGTTTTGCAGGGTGCTGCTCCATTCCACTATTGTCAATCCTAAAACTGCTCCCTACTCTCACTTTCCAGAGCTCTCCTCTCTCTCCTCCAGAGGATCACCCACACCCCGCACACTCCCTCACACAGCCCATCTTGACCAAAACTTTTTGCCCCAGCTGCCTGAAGCTCTCAACTGGCTTCTCGTCCATCACTTAAGTGATGGCTCAAGATGGACTTCTGCCTCACCTTTAGATTTCCTTCCTCACGCTCAGTTCTTCAATCACCCAACTATGTGCTGTGAATTTCTTGCTGGAGGCTCCCTGCCTACCTCTCCATCAGCTGTACCAGTTACGCCTTGGAAAAGTGGCCAGTTTCCTTTGTTCCAGACAGTGGAGATTTGTGTTGAGCTCTCTTCACAGCAAGAAGGAACACTGTCACCCTATTATAATCAGTTAACAGGCAAAGAATAGGGAAAGCAAAACACCAGCTTGGAGCTTTGAAGCAAGGTTCACTGCTCAAATCATCAGCTGCTACCACTCTTAAACATAAACAGCCTTAAGGTAGAAGAAGGGCAGGCCCTTAACTCAACTTACAATATTGTCTGCATGATCCAATCTATCCTAGCAACTCTTCTACCACTGTTAGCCTGTTAAACTTGTTTTAAAAGTCTCAAGAAATTAACTCCATCCATCAGCCAAACTGTCCTTTCAGCCAAAGTTCCCTTCCGAAGTAGCATGGTGCATCCCATCCAGTATAAAATTGTTTCCAAAGAGCTAAGTGGGGTCAGACTGTGTTACAGGAGGACAAACGTTAATGAGATTCCAGGCAAGAGAACACAGGCAATATTTTCTGAAAACCTTAAGTCTCCTGTTGAAAGATGGCTAGTATTTTACAATTTGCTCTGTCTCTTGAGGTTACATTGGCCCAAAACATGGAAATTTCAACTATATTGTATTTTATCAAGTATTTTCCTTTAATTGATCCCTTACTCTTTCCTACAGCCTCTTTACTTAAAGGATTATTGGCTTGTCCACATATGGAGCTATTCAAAAGAGAGTCACTCCTGACAAATTCTATATAGAACCTTACCTTGGAATAAGCATAGCTTATTTTAAATGACCTCAGTCATTGCCAAAGCTAACTCTGGCCGATTTCCTGGGTTGCAACTTATCCTATCAGGAAGTCATTTTTAAACTATTTGCTTCTTATTTCTACTTTTAACCCAATCTAAATTTCCTCTTTAAATAATGCCTTGAGCTCAGAGTAATTTTTAGTCAGTCCTAGTACTGAAATAAAAGAGGCGACAAACATGAAGCTTCTGTCCTCCAAGTAACAGTGTGCTTTAAGTCCTGAGCTGAACAGATAAGAGTTGATGAAGGATACGTAAAACATGCAGTTAACAGAGCATACAAGAAAAGAGCAGCATGGGTGGCTGGTTAGGTGTTGACTGTTCTTAATTTGCTGCTTTAACCTTTAATTGTATGATGAATTTGTTGGCTGTATTTGTGGATTCATGCCTCTATTCATATTTATTTACAAGCAATTTCGAGCTGCAGCTTTAATTTGACTTCCATCTGTTCTCACTATGCTCCTTCACCACTAGCTTTTCATGACAGCAGTCTTATATTCACAGTGATTTTCTGACCACTACTCAGCTACACTTCTGCGTAATGGCTTGGCAAAAATCCTAGAGCATTTGTGTTGCAGACCTGACCTCACCTAGATTAATTTATGAGTATTTCAAAATCCATCATGATGAATTCAAAAGACCACACACCTTGCTGCACTCTGCACCATCGCTCGTTTTGCCAGGATCAGCACATTCCACTGCTCAAGGCCGTAAACATCCAACTATGCACAGCACAAAAAGAGGCCCAAAATGGCAAGCACTGATCAACAATAATAACCTAGAAAGTATAAGTGCTGTAAGAGAGATTCCATCAAGCTTTGAATATTACAAGTGTTTCCTGTATCACTGACCTGTCATCAGTCCAATACTCTAGACACCAAAGAGCTCCAGCCTGATACAGGACCTGTCCAAGCTAAGGCCATTTCAGTAATGGAGACAGAGAGGTTTTCTGTTCCCCTTCAGTAAATCTTACAAGATGAGCAGAAGAGGTTACGTCATCTCCTTCAGCACCACCTGAATCAAGGCTGTCAGGTCGACTGCACAGGTTCCCATGTTTAGTCGCTACAACAGAAATATGCTGTGAAATGGTAGAAACAAACAGGGACTAAGATATGGAATCACCTGGGAGAAGAGGCAGATTTATCTGCCAGACCATATTACACTAGTTGGGAGGCAATGGGATATAAAATAGAAAACGTGGCTTTCCATTTAGACACAGGTTAGTTCACTTTGTTTTGTTCTTAGAAAATGGAAAGTTGTCAAAAATTCAAAGCCAGTAACACAAAGCCTAGGTGATTTAGCACTTACTGTATCTCTTGGTGCAGCAGATGATGGCTAGCTTAGAAAAAACACTCCCTAAGGTGTCCAACCTACCTGTTGAACTGAAAAACCACATCCTCCCACATGCAAGTTTGGGGGTTTCAAATAGCTAAAAGGTGTGGCACAAGGGGCTGTTCCATCTCCTATAGATCTGATTCCTGCAATCTGATCTTCAAGTGTTTACTGTGCTGCAAGCCCTGAACAGTTATTCTGCTGCAGATGCTTTCACAGCACCTCTTTGTGGATCGTCTGGCTTGTGCTTCCATGCTTTTCCTCAGATTAGTGAGTTTCTTCTCTGACTTAGCCAGGTAGCCACATGACATTTACACTCACTTCCGAGATTGCTGCTGTTCTACAACATTAGAACTAGTTAACTGTTTCAAAAGCTACTGTCACAGCAGAAGGAAGGAGGAGTTGAAAAATGGACAGATAAACATGGACATCATGATATTATATGCCTCCTTTCTTCACAAAAACAAGCCTAAAAATACTACAACACTCACCTTCCTTTCTTCTTTTCTTTTAATGTTAAATTATTCTCAAAATGTTCATTCTACAGAAATGTGATTTGTAAACCGTCTTGCTTGCATTTGGGATTACTTCTTCTAAGAAACAAGTTAGGATGAGCAGAGGAAGCTAGCCAGATTCCCCAGTAAGCTAACTGCTACATTAAGAAGCTTCTCTGTTTGACACATCCTAGCAGCAGATAAAAAATTTCAAGTTATTAATACTGAGTGTCAGATGGTAATCATAAATGAACTATATACTTTGCTCTTATCACAGTCTTAAGTGGTAACACATTGGAATACACAAGTGAGATTGGAATCTCACCTTGAAATACTTGTCCCTACCTTGCACGTGGAGCCGGGTAACACGACACTGCCTACCTACTTATTTAAGCCAAGAGGAGGCAGAGTTGAGTGTCCAATTGCATTTCCATGTTTTAGTTAATACTCTCTTGAGCTCATTGCTCCTGCTAGTTTGTTTAGGTTATACAAAGCACAGCAAGTCAGCCATTCTCATCCTCTCTGCCCAGTCCAGTGACAAATTTCTGGATGTTTCAATTCAAATGGATTTAACATCCCTTATTTCTCAAATTTGGAAGAAAACTTGAGCGTGCAGCTCCAGCAAAATCCTTCTTGCTGAAGTCAGCCAAGCCTATCACTTTGGAGGGAGCAGTCTCTACATAACCATTCAAAGTTGTTCCAGAAGAACACAGCTGAGGTCTCCATTTTTACCAAAGAGATTCACACTCCAGCAAAGCTTGGTGTATAGCCTGAGTTTTCGCTTTCTCACAGCCAGACCTGAAATGCCTTCCTGGACCTGCAAGCCTGTCAAGCGTTTACATGACTCAAGGGACTACAGAGCAGACACACAAAGCAGGTTGAAAACAAGCTCACTCAGGAACTCAGAACAGGCCCAATTAACGCAGGCACTGTATTATTCACATAACTACGCAGCCTTCTGGATCCAAGCTACTCCCTCTGCCTGCTGCCACTGCATACTGTGTAGATGCACCAGCTTATTGTGGGTAACCTGGGATAAGCTTGTGGATGCACTGCACACTGCCAACACATCTCCAATGCTGTAATCCTAGAGAACTCTGGAAAACTTCACAAAGGCAATAGCAATCCAATAAGTTCAGCAGTAATCAATTTCCAGAACACCATCACTAATGCTGATCACTAATTAGTGCTTTGGCACTAATGCCAAAAGAAAAGGACATCTACATTCCATCCTGGTTCTCCGTTCTTCCCCCACAGTTCATCTCACAAGTGAATGGAAAGTCAAGTCGTTTATTTTCCTACAGAGTAGGAAGAAAGACAAAGCCACCAAAAAAGCCCAATTAAAAACAGAAAAAAAATGCCAGAAAGATAAAAGTAGACCTGATATTTACAAGCAACAGCCCAAAACTCCCACTAAATATCTTGCAAAGCTCAGATCCTCAGATCGTAACCATAACAATATCTAAATATTAGGTGGAAAAGACTGTTGTCAGCAAGCTTCTCAAGAACATCATCCAAACAACTTTATTCTCACCTCCATGGAAAAGCCAGTAGGATGTAAAATTAACTGCGCTGAATCTAAGCACTTTGGCTTTCATGAAGGAAACCTCATGAGCCAAACTGGGGCAATCTTGAACTCGTCCCATAAAACTTTGTTTGCAGTTAGCTGGTGGGGGCGGGGGCAGGGAGGGGAACTTCTCTTTACTCAGGTTTCTTGCAATTATAGCATATATGCTATTACTATGAAGCTCACATGAAAAACCTGTACAAATCAATTAACTTTGGATCTGCAATAAGCACCCTGTTGGTATTTAAAATGGGCACTAGGAGGTTAAAAATACTGCTTCTTCTCCAAGTTACACCACCTCAGAATATTAAATGTAAAATTTCAGAACATCTGGTTTTTGTTTCCACCCGCTATGATATCATGTTTTCCAAGCACATTTGGCAGCTCACTATAAAGATACAGGCAGACTAAACACACAGGGCAACATAGAGTCAGGATGAAAAATTCCAATGCCCTGCGTGCAGTAAGTGTGTTTCATAGCTCTGAATTTCAGTTACATACAGTGGTATACTAAGGATTCCCCCCCCCCAGCAACTCTTATATTCTTCAACCTTTCTTGATGAGATGATATGATAGAGTGTATATCTGTCCTCTGGAGTTTTGGCTCTGCCCTTGTAAGTAATTTCTCATGTATTATGGGATATTCAGAGTCCCTATATAGCAAGATTCAGTTATAGGAAAAAAATAATTACATTTAATGGGGTCAGCTTTTGTGTGTCCTTTTCTTTATCTCACTGCTGGAGATGAGATTAGCTTTCTATAGTCCTTCTGTCTAAAAGGAAAACACATGCTATAGTCACTGCCTTTTTACTGCTTGGTTTTGTGCCTCCCAATTCGTAACTGGGAAATTTTATCAACCCAATTCCAGGGGACTATGCTCCCCATGAATTTACATGGGCTGTAAATAATACAGAAGAACGACTGTTATAAAAACCAAGAACTCTCATTTGATTGATTTCTCTCATATTTTATCATACCTTGATGCAACCTTTGCATTTTTAGACTTTTACCTTTTGTATTGTTAGTACTATTATTTTTAACAGGGTACATTGTGCTAACACTCATTCACAGCATATTAGTCAGCATTAATATATATTTAAGCTTAGCAAGTCTTCACATTTTACTGATGCACAAGAAGGTAGCCAATTCATATATGCTCACCACTGAACAAGCAGCAAATTTAGGAATCCAATACCAGATTCTTGCTCTAAATCTTAATTCCTCCTTTTTGTAAAAAGACAATTTGAGAATGCGAAAAGGTGTCTTGGGAATCCTAACATGACAGAATCTTTGACTTATTATTTCACATTTAAAAGCAGTTTATACAAAAGCAATTATTTGAAGTGTACAAGGGAAGAAAAGTGTGTATGAAACAAAAAAACTACTGACAAAATAATAGTCCCAGTGGCTATGCCTTGATTAAAACTTAATGACCAATCAATAAAACTATAATTATAACTTTCACTCTGATGCAATTTTGAGTAGCAGTTTTTATAGATAGATAGATAAATTGGCTAAGACTTGATATAAAACAAATGTGAGAAGATCTTGCTTTGTGATATTTTTATTATGGGCTTGTTGCAGCAAACCTCTAAATCCCTGCCTCAATTATTTTACAGCTTAGTTTTCCCACCATACCAACGGGGAGAGACAGGAGGGGGAAGTCTGGCAAAAAGCAGAATCTTATTAGCTGAGAAATGATTCTTACAATATTGCAGTTTCCATACCATCAAGTCAGACTGCTATTTCAATGGCTATCATTACGCATTTCTCTGGCCTTAGCGTAGCAAGAGCCCTGCGCTTGAGGCACAGATGTAGACAACCCTGAGCAGGTAATTTGACTGTGCTGTACCTCAGTTTGTCAGATGAAAAAGAAAGCAGTACAGTCCTGATTCATAAGGGTCACAAGTATACAGACCACCTGGGAACGTTCAGGCAACAAGTCTGCAATCATGGAAGGAGTCATCAGCAGCCAACCATTCTTTGGCTGCTGCCAATTATATTGTCCAGCTGTGGTTTTCTTACAGAATCCTCACAGGTAAAGGAAGTACACTATGAAAAAAAAAATCCACTCACAAAAGATTTTTTAGAGGCTTTTCTTGTGGATTTTTAATCAGAGAACACTAGCACCTCTTCATGGGGCCAACCATCATTTCTTGATTCTGAAACAGAGCTGTCCACTTGGGAAGCTTAAAAAACCTCTTAAATCTGCTGTCCCATGAGTCGATAAGGCAAACAGAGCTTAAGGGCTATGCTTTACAATGGTGAAGAATCTCTTGCCAGTTCCTAAAGGCTTTCAAAAGATTTCCACAGAAACAAATTATGTGCATTGACTGAAGTCAGAAGCTGTAACTTGACAGCACAGAGTCTAATCAAGCTCAAAAAGAATTCACCTGAAGAGGCAACAGAAAAGTATACCATCCACCCCTAAATCTATCATCTTCCAACTATTCCTGCTTGTAACCACTGCCAAAGTGATTATTAGATGCTGCATTCAGCTATCTTCATGTGCTTGGCATATGAAACTACTGTCACATTCAGCCTAATCAGCTTCATATCCATGTGAGAATAAAAATCACTTGGGAAACAAAGCTGAAACCAAGGGAAGTAGGAAGAGCTGAACTACCGCTTTGCTTCCTGTGGGAAGTAGCTAGGCCACGCTGTTGTAATACTGTGGCACCTAGTTGCTAAGCTGAGGTGGCCTAGGTCCATCTGCACTTCTAGCAGTTTGGGCTGAGTTACAAGTAAGCTAGGCCACTGAGGGGAGTATAAATGCAGAGGTATATGTGAGGAGAATGAGAAGCCAATTTCAGGAGATACAAAAACCTCACTTAATAAAAGCAGAATATGGAATCAAAGACACAGTACATTTTTTCTGCTCCATGTCACGGGCTAATTTTAAATTGTAAATAAGCCAAAAAGACTAATTCAGTACAGCCCACCACCCTCCCCCAAACTTGTGGGGAAAGAGCAGTTCACACCCCATTTCATCACTGCAGTGCCAAGAAACACTCAGTATGCCAAAACCAAGAGTAAGGAGGTTGACAGTGCTGGCAGGGAGAGTAATTTAACATTTACAGCTGAACACCTAGCCCGGAACACTGCCAAGACACTATGCCAACACTGCAGTTAAAAACAAGAGGAATATTTGGGGAAAGCAGTGTCTTGCTGAACCTGGTAAATATTTGATTCAACTCTCCCAAACCAACCTTACTCTCCTTGTTTTTAACACAATATTCAAGCTGGTCTGTGTATTTTACCACACATGAAAAACAACTTCTAGGCCTACACTGCAGAAGAGTGTGGTAAAGCATCTTCCGTGTTTACTGATGGACAAGTATGTTGCTGCAGACTATTTACAAAAGAAGTTCATTCCTGTTATTGAAATGCCACAAACTAGCTCTGGCCATAACCAGACTCTCAACTCAGCAAATCTGTGGATTGCCCAGTCACCCTGGTATTGCATGCTGACAGAGAAATTCATTTCATGATCCTAAAATGGAATACAAAGTCACTTTCAGATAGACCCATGACATTTCTTTAGTGCTAAGAACTCCTCCTCCTATGAGGAGTGAATTTATGAAAACCTTTCCTCTCTTCTCACAATAGATGAGCTTCTTTCTTACCATTTCTCCAAAGGAGGCAGCCACCATGTGTGTTACTGGGGTCAGGTATGATGCAGAGCCACGATGCAGCAGAGATTTCACATATTCATAGGTGATAAAAAATGCAGCCGCTGAAATTCAATAATACACAGTCATTTAACTGTTCCTCTATCACAGAGCTAATACAAAAATATTTAGAAGTAGATTTTGTCACTTATTATTCCAATATTTTGTTTGGGGGAGGGAAAAAAAAAGCAGGCTATTTTTGCCCTAGAACAGTACAACAGTATCAACACAATCTGCAGATAATTTCCTCCAGAAGTTCACCCTTAGTTATCATTGGCAAACCTCCCATTACTATCAAAAGTATCTGGACTTCAAGAGAGTATTTAGTATTGAGATACAAAAAGATGTGTTAAATATTCCTGACTGTCCAATAGGTTTTGGAATGTCATATCTTCCATATTTGGAGATTGGAAGGGTAGAGATGAGGTTCTTCCATACTACCTGAATTTGGTGACTGATCTTTACCTTTTGTAAAAAGGTCCATGGAGCAGTTTGGTGGGGGGGGGGGGAGGCACTTGAGTCTGCTTGTCTGCAAAACTATTTTAGTAGCATCTTCCTAGCAATGATCAGTTTAATATTTCACACTTTAGTTCCAGAAAGAAAATTCTTCAAAGTTTCTGAAGTACTCTGTCTAGTAGGCAAGAAACACACAAAACTAATCAGCACATAGCAACATAACCTGTTTTTTCACTGCATCAGTCATCTACAAAGGCATTTGCACCTTAAGGGTTACTCCCTCTCCTAAAGACAATTTCAGTTCTCAGCCTTACACTGGAAAGATAAAAACAGAGTTCAGATTTTAAAGATGCAAATCCTGAAAAAACTGACATGTCTCACAGGGGAACAGATTTTAATTGTAAAGAAGGACTACGTGAATTGCCTTCTGCTGCTAATCAAAAGATGCTTATCACCTCAAAAGGAGATAACAGAGGAGACAAGATAAAGAACTGAAATTTTTTATATCATCTTATGAAGGACATCAAACATCTGAAGGTGTCAGTGGACTTGTCAGCAAAACTTCTCCTAACAATTATTACTGACAGCATAGCTTGGAGTTTTTTTTTTTTTTCCCCTCCTCTGTATGAAGAGGAAATGGACAGAGGCCTTTGGAATTTTACATGCTCTTTCACTGTAGGGACTACAAGTATTTACCTTTTTAAAGTTTCAATTTCAAATGTATCCTTGATGTTTTCTAATTTTAAGTGCCTGGTAATTATTTCTAGGGAGAGAAAGAAGAGCATAGTATCCCAAAGGCATTTAGCTCAAAGACCTCCAATGTTCAATCACTTTGAAGAGTTCTTATGCATTTCCAGTACAGCAAAAGTGTCCACGGAAAGCAGGACTTATGCCTTCTTTGGCACCTGGAAATGCCCTAGGATGCTTCTGTAAGTCAGAATAGACCAATAACACATAGCCATGAACACTTCAATGGGGCTATATGCCTGGGACATGTAAAGAAGTAGCAGCAGTGTTTAATACTTGCAGTTAAATACCACTTGATAAATTTCAGAGTTATTTTAGATTTGTTGGAAATGTTGGGCTACACTAATCAGTATATACTACTCTTACCACAGAATGAGGCTTACGATACTGAGATTTATACAGATACTGAACAGAGTAAAATACACTGCCCCCTTAACAGTGGGACAGGTTTCTCTAAATATTAGCACAGGCTTCAGTTCCACCCACTGTCAAAAGCCAAACCAAAGGACTGTTCATGTCAGAAAAGCCGACTACAATGTGAAGCTGAAATAGGTTAATTAAACCACAAGGAAGGCCTCAGATACAAACTGCATATTTTTAAGAGATCCTGTTCAGACATGTTCCTAGCTGGAATATAGACCAGAGACACAAAAGCAGAGCTTTTCAGAGTAAACACATAGCAGCCTTCACTCCAGGATTCCTCACAGAGTTTGTTCAATACTGTACAATCCTAGAAGCTGCTCCTCGCAGAATCCAAATACACAACCACCTGCAAGAAAGGAAACCATGGACATGGACGTCCTATACTATATAAGGTCCCACCTAAAGGAGGAGAAAGCATAATCCAGACAAAATTTACCATTTGGAAATGATCCTATAGCAGTGGAAGGAACACCAGCATAGATGCCACGAAAGCCACCAGCCTTCCTAAATCCTTGGGGACTCTGCAGTCTGGTTTTCACAGTATCCAGTGGGAACAGGATCAAGTCAACGCAGACACCAGCAACTCCACCAGCCTTCAACATGAAACCAGGGAGTAAAGCACATCAATATTCACAGGGGTGAAATAGCAGTGCCTTTGAATCATGCCTAAAATAAAGTACTACAGTAAACTCAGAATGTATCCATTCTAAGGCCAAATTGTACCTGATGGTCTTAAACAGACCTCAGTAGCTTCCACAGCTGTAACAAGGAAGCTTGAACAAAAGAGAGAAAGCAATAAATATCCCAACTTTGGAACCATTTTTAAGAGGTACTTTTCAAAGTGATTAAATATCAAGCAAAGCAATGCAGCACTATTCACTGTACATAAGCTACAGGACAGCATTAAATGCCACTTATCATAATGACACAGCACAGAACAACCATTACCTCTAGAGTTTGTGTAAAAAAAATAAAATAATAAAAAAATCACAGGACAGAGGCAATTCAGTTTCCCCTCAAAACATCTCTAGATAACGCATTCATGTTTTCCTCGCAAACTTTGTTCTTACACTTTTTAAAAAAATCATTTTAAATATATAAATTTTGAAAGTTAAAAGGAAGAGTGGAAGCTTTTTATTTGTCAATTCTAGAGACAAGACGATATCCTAAAAATTAGTTCAACCAATGCTAAATAAATAAATAAATAAATAAATAAGAAAAGTAATGTCATCTAGAAACACAGAAACTAGAAGAAACTTCTATAGGGCAGGTCTGATCTGCAGGAAATAATTACTTCTTAAAAAAAAGAGGACAAGATTGAAAAATACAGAAAACCTCAATTCAAAAGAGTCAATAATTAGGATTAATCCATTATGATACATTATTTGGCTGCATTACTCTTTTGAAAAGAGGACTTACTTTGCTGAAATCTACCCCACATAGAACAGCACGCAAGAAACAGCACAGATTTTTGACCCTGCCCAAAAACAAAAACATATTACACTGCATGTTACTCTGAATTTCTTTTTAGTGCCAATAGAAGATTCAGAGAGGTGTTCACTATCTACTACTAAGGTTTTAATCAATAAATTAATTACTCTTTTAATCTATTTGGCTATTTTGCATGCATTGATTTTTCCTCACTCTTCTTCATCAAAGTTCTTATCCACTCCAAATAACATTGATCAAATTTAATCTAGCCAACCGTTAAAACAGGCATGAAAAGTTACTAACTGCTTCTTCGCATTTCAAACTTTGGTCTCTTGAACGCCATTTAAATTCATGAAGCAGCTAATGGAGCACCTGCCAGAGGGCGACGATACCCACACACTCACACCGCCTGCAGCCAACCGCTAATGGTTTTTAGATAATAAGACACCTAAAAACGCGCTTTCTCCACCGCCTTTCAGTAACACTAGCATTAGAGAGAGTTGAGCTAGAAAATCTTTACCAGAAGCTTAAGCTGCTTGATAAATTTGGACCCTGGTTTTATTCAACTGCGCTGCTGGGTTTAACTCGTAGCTACGGGCCGCGGCAGCCACCGGCCCCCCGAGCAGGCAGTCGGGGCCGCCGCTCTCCAGCCCTGGGGCCCGACGGTGTTTTTAAGCCCCCAGCTGGAAGCAGGCGGCAGGATTTCGAGAAGGCCGGTCGCTAAGAGCAGCCGCTCGCCTGCGGCTCTGCCGGGGGTAAGCTGTGAGAAGCGGCTTTGCGAGCCAAAAACCCCCCCAAAAATCGTGGTTTTTTTATTTTATTTGAGCGTTGGTTGAACTGCAGCCCGGCGCTGCCGGCATCGCAAAGGCAGCGGCGGAACCGCGGAAACACACGGGAAGACGCCGGGCGCTGCCGAGGAGCCGCGTTCCCAGCGGGGTGGGAGGGAACAGGCCGCTGCGTCGCCATGACAACGGGCAGGCCCAGGCCCGGGCCCGCGCACTCACCGCCAAGGCCGCCCACGACTCCCGCGGCTCCATGCGGAGGCGGCGCCACGCCACGCCACGGCCCCCCTCAGACGGGACAGCACAGGACAGTACAGAACAGCACAGCATAGAACTAGGCTAACTCCCCGGCTCCAGCCGTCCCTCCCGGGTACGCGTGGGCGCAGCCATATTGCTGCCCCCTGACCCGCCGGCGCTTGCCTTCTCTGTGCCGGCGCAGAGGGCGCCGCGCATGCGCACGGCGCGCGGAGACGCCGCGGCGGAGCCGTTGCTTGCCCGTTTGCCCTTCCGCTGCCCTTAGTGCGGAGAGAGGGCAGCAGCCGCGGGCCCGGGCCGGAGGCCGGTTTTCTCCTGTTAAAGCATTAGTCATTTGGCTGCTAAATAATTATCGTTACGTATCACTTAATGCTATTTAATTGATAGCTAGTATTTATCAAACATTCAAATACGAGATTTTTCTAATCTAAATAGATTGTTCTACTTTTTCTGATTTTCTAAAAATTTTCTAATCTAATTCGAATAAAATAACATTTTCTACCCTAAGTATAAGTCATTTGGAGTGCTGATAAACCAATGATAAGGTAGCTATCACAGTTCCTTCCACCTGCGGCAAAGATTTGTTTAGAAAGCAAAAACTAAACACATTAGAAAAAGTCGTGTGTTTTAAGAGGGAAACAATTACGAAGTCAGTCGAGGATTTGTCTTGAAGTTACGGGAAATACGGAAAAGGAAACCACTACGAACAGTGCGTGCCCAACAAGAAAACCAGCCAGTTTAAATTCAGGATCTCCTTGCCCTGAGCACGTCACTTCGGGAAACTTCTGGATGCAACAGCCGAGGCAGCGGCGATGCCTCACGCTCTCAGCGCTCAAGCACCTCCAGGCACCCTCCTCGTCACCACCTGCTGAGGAGGTTGGCAGGTAGGAAATGCTGTGCTGCCCTGTCCCATCCTGTCCCTCAGGAGTGCAGTGATTGACATGCCAGTGGAGTTGCCAACTCCAGCAAACCCCTTAGGGCTCTCCTGCGACTCCTCCGTTCCCGGGGAGAGGTGATGTTGGGAGAATCTCCGTCTCCCAAGAAGGAAGGTGCGTTTGCAGAGAAAAGGCAAAACATATTTGAGTGAAAAGCCAGCTCTGAAGGCAAATATATAAAGAACCTGAATGTATTATATTTATCATCTTCCTTCCATGATTTTTGAGCCAGCTTCTTCGTTTTCTTGTTCTAATTTGCAATAGTTGGATCTCGTGAGTTATCAACAGTTTGTTTTGAGTTAGCCTTCACTGTGTTGGTCTAGATCACCTGCTGGTCTCATATTCAGGGCATGATCAAAGAAGTGAACTTACCTGACTTTGTTAGTGCTCATGTTCCTATTACAGCCGTCTCAACATCTTTCCTCCAAAGCTTGCAACAAATATAAATCCTAGGAAGGCCTCTTGGGCCAACCAGTCCAAGCTGACTATCCTTGGAATAAATTCCTAATAACTTTGGTTCTGTTTTCTGGAACAAGTAGGAGCCACAGAGCCACAGTTACATATTTCAGCTGTAATATTGCAGAAACTGGGATCTGGAGCTATTAAGGTAACATCCAACAGAGTACTTGGCTTTTTGAAAGAGCCCTGCTATTTAGACAGAAATAAAAATTATCTGAAATCTACTGTTTCCAGCTGGTGTTCTGGTAAATGGCTAAATAAACGCAACAGCTGAAAGTTCCATATCTGTCATTAAAATAGGTACTTTGGAGAGGTATTGAGGGAAAAATTAGACATCTGCAGTACATGATGCATACTTTTAGAGTTACTGTTATCCCCATATAATCCACTGATGGCAGCACTTAAAAACAAGACTTTATTCCCCACATGTGCCCAGGAGGTCACTTGATGCAAAAGTTCTTGGGGTCATAGCTAGTGTTTTTCATATCATTCAATGAGAAACTTTCAAATACATTCAGTGGTGCTGCGACTCTTATTTATCACATTCTGTCAGAACAGTGCTGCTGCATCAGAGAGGCCTCAAAGTCTTCTTTCAAACCGTTGTCCTGTCTTAGATGAAGAAGTTCTGCTTAATGCTGCAGGCCAAACATTAGTCTTTGTGATAAGTCCTTCAGTGGATTCCCCCGAGCTTGTGGAGTAAGTTGAGAGAAGAAAGAGAGAGTTTTCTCATGTCCTTTCTTCCTTGTGTGAAAACACTGCGGATGCTGCCAGACATCTCTACTGGAAGCAAAGAAGATGGGCCGAACAGAAAACCCTCGTACAGGCAAAGGAAACATCTGACTGCACCTGAAGAACAGATATGCGCAGTCTTGTACCTTCTCCCAAACCTGCTATCAGCTGTAGCTGAGACTCAGGGGCTGGAGAGTTAACCACAGAATAACCACATAGTCCCTTCAGCCCTGGCAATGCAGGTGTGATATGCCACAGGGATGAAAAGAGATGGCAGTTGTGGCAGCAGCTCTGCCACTGTCAACTCTGCCAGCACCAGAGCAGCTTGGTGGTCACCAGGTTTTTGTCTGGCAGCTGGACTTTGTAGTCATGATCACACAAGCTACAAACTGCTGCTGTACACAGATTTGCTGGGTCATTTCTCCATAGCTGGAGTCTGTCCCAGGCATGCTGAAGGCAGGCAAAAAAGTTGGTCCTTCCTAAAAGAGTCCTACTGTTGGCAGCTGCAAGGTCTATGGGATTTGCCAGAAACTGGGCTCAAAAGGTACAGCTGCATGGGAACAGTCAGAGTCTACACATGCCTAGACTATACAGAGCTTTCACCCTCATCTGGCATGGTCTCCTAAAGTATAATGTGATTTTTAACCTTTTTTTTTCACTACATAACCACTTAGTGGTCACACAGTGGAGTCCTGATTTCTCTTATGGCACATAGTATGTAGAAGTTCTTCAAGATTTTCAGTGACCTCATCCAGATGACTGTCAAGCACTGGATACGTGCTCACCTTTTCTTCCTGCCTGCAGGATTTTTTTCTTCTGTTCTCATCTACTCGCACTTTGTCCTTAGCTGAATACTGCAGTCAGCCCAAAAGCATTCACCTGTATAGTCTCTCCTTTCATCTTCTTTCTCCTCAGTTCCCTCCTCCTTGCTTTCTCTGCCCTTCGCTGTATGTGGCTGCAAGCTGGTAAGAAAACACTCATAAAAACGATCATTACACCCTCAGTTCCTCACCTGCTTCCCTTCCTCAACTTCGCAGCTCCAAAAGGCCTTGGTGAAGTATAAAAAGTCTTTTTAGTACAATATGACAGAGAACATACTGCATCTACAGACACAATTTGCCACTAGTGGTACCGATACTCTGCCTTACACTATATTAGATCACGAGGACTGTGTATCAGTCACTGATGGGTCCTCTTTATCCAGGTTTTTGGAGCACCATTTGGTATTGATTCCAATGCTAAATCCTTCCATTGCTGGCTATTTATGTACAAACATGCATGTCTATATATATATGTATATACATGCATATGCATGTACTTTTTCCCCCAGTCTCTAACTGCTATAGGAAGTCTGACATTTGTGTCAGAAGATACATTGATCTGATTGTAACATATTAAGGCTGCTGAAGAGCAGATGTTAAAAGCAGACTTTTTGGCATGTATCAGCCCCTGGCGGTATTGGTTGCACACATGTTCCAGTTTATTTATTAAAGCAATTGCTCTCCTCATTCTGTTTATTATCTTTCTCCTGGGCAATTCAGGCACGTCAGAGTCAACCCCTTCCAGTCAGTCAGCCCTTCTTGGATCAT
Source organism: Rhea pennata (assembly GCF_028389875.1). Classification (NCBI taxonomy): domain Eukaryota; kingdom Metazoa; phylum Chordata; class Aves; order Rheiformes; family Rheidae; genus Rhea; species Rhea pennata. The sequence goes on from NC_084674.1 coordinate 7,517,466, forward strand.
CATTTTTGCTTCAGTTCAGACAACACCCTGCAGCTCTTCCTTCCTGAGAAACTGGGCCTGTCCCACTGTTGTGAAAAACAGAGGGAAATTTTTCAGCAGCAAAAATTTATCCTGGCGTAAATATAGTACATATAAAGACTTAGGGATCCCTTTTGTTTGGTACTGAGCAGATACAAAAAGGGGCCATGAAGGCTATTTGGAGGAGCATTTCAGTGATATGGCCACATATCATGGCACCCAAGAGGCTGTGATTCACTACAGAAGCACATCATGCCAACTGGAAGTCTATTAATTCAGAGGTTATGAAGAAAACGTAACCTTTTGGCTGTCAAAAACCTGCTTATGCTATTTTATTACAAACGGATGGCCACAGAATTGTGAAATTAATGAATAGCAAAAGGTCTTCACTGAGACTGTATAATGTGCGTAGAGCTGCATGACTCTGTGCAATATATGACAGTGTCCCTTTCTCCTTCTGGAGATAGTGTGGTTACTGGCCTCCTTAAACACCAGACAAATGCACGAGCTAATGTGAGGACTACTGCCACATTCTCGCACAAGCACAGGGTTATTTTTTGCTACTTATTTCTGCCAAGGATGGCCCATGCTCTTGGCCACAGCTTCAGTATAATAAAATCTCAGCAGCGTACTGAGACCAAGTGGCCAGGGGCTCTTGTACAAGGAAGCGGGGTCCTGTGTCCTGTACTTATCCCTAGATTGATATTTACCACCAGCTGCACCTCGTTACCTCGTGCCCAGGGACCATAGCCCATCTGCACACATAGTAGCTATGCTACAGACTATTCTCTACTTCCCTGGCTGTTGCATGTGTTGCTGGGGGTGCCTCCTGAAAAACAAAATATGAATTAAATTATCCTAACACCTAGCCAGCAGTGGACTGCTGAATCTGGAAAGACAGGAGTTTTTCCAGCCTCTCCTTGTTTTGTTGGTCTCACTTTTGCTGCCTTAACCCTTTTGCAAAGTACAGGGGAGGCTGGTTTAAATGTGGATTTTGAATCATTTTTTGCAACTCAGACTATAAGCTCCCCCTCACTGTTTATGGTAGTGTTCCCTGAAATACTAACTGCAGGACATTTTTATGGAAACAGATGGGGGAACCAGACAGCCAGAGATTTAATAACTCCTTTGAGTACTTAACAGCAGAAACTCTAGTCCCCAACTTCATTAAGAAAAAAAGTGATTAATGAAGATGTAGATTTTGCATAATGATAAAAAGCCTTAAACTGTAAAACTTTCTGATGATCCTCATTAACTTTACCTTATTGGCTGCCTGGATAGTTGAAGAGTGGTTTGGGAAAGACACAAAATGTCCGTTTTAACTACTGGGTAAAGTAAGTGAAGTAACGATCCCATGGCAATGTAGTGACGTTTTCCATGTCAACACATCTTCCAGAGACTCTCTGCAGTTAGTCTTACAGCACAGCTGAATTAATCTAGTATTTCCATTTAGCACGTAAGAGAAATGGAGGAAAATCTTAATTATGCCTGCATTTGCAGTTATGGTCCAAAACCCTGCACTAGAATCACTCACATCTGTTCTCAGTTCATTTTATGGACTGATCCAATGACTTCAATTGACTCAGGAAGCAGGGCTATGAAAGGTTTGCAGCACAATGACCCTAAACTGCCCTGACAATTGTGCATTACCAAACTATACTGGAGGAACATGCTTGATGTTCCCGTACAGCAGCTAGAACTGGGACACAGATTCAAATTCTTTCAGCAGCTGAACTCTGTGAGTCACTCTCCTGGTGATTTAGGGTCGTCTTCTCTTTGAGAAGAGAATTAACAGACCTAGCCTCTTGCAGAGGTTGCAGCCAGGGTTGATTAAACATAGGGTGTGCTGTCCTTTTCCTTTAAGACTTCATCAAGTCCCACTTTGTTTACCCCTTTTGCAGGGCCAGTGGCAAAGCAAGGGAGTGGATGGAGACAACTGCTCCATGGAGAATCCCATCCGTAAACCCAAAGTGGAGACAGCTACATGAGCACATGATGCCCTTCTCCTTCAGCTCATGCTGTCCTTTCAATAAAGAAGGTGCGGACTGCAAGGGAGGAAGGCTACCTAACCTCACTCAACCTTTTTCCTCTTTTTGGTGAGTCACTGACAGCAAGTCAAATTCACAGAGATGCCCCTAGAGGGAACTGAAACTTCCCCAGAAGAGCATCAAAGAGGCATTCTGTCTCCTGTAGTGGCTCTAGGCTCGGGTACAAACCCCTGATGTTCAGCAAATTGTCTGTATGCCCTAGGGGTCTATAACAGAAAACCCAAATTATAGAACACTATGGGTGAATGGTTTCAATAGCTTTTCCTGGGAACAGATTACTAAACTCCCCATGCAGAGAAAGGGGAGTGGTCTGTGCTTCACCACAGCTGCCCACCCATTACCTTTCCAGAAGCCTTACTGTGTCTACAGCAAGCTGAGGTCTGAGGGGATACATGCCAACTGAGGACCCATTGGGGTGCAGCTGCCCCCCCCCCCCCCAAGCATAGCCCAGCTGAGCTGTCAGCACCCTGCCAAAATGGCTCTGCTCCTCACTGCTCTCCTGTGGCTCATTACTCATTAGTCAAAGTTGTCAAAATGCTGTCATTCACTGACAAAGAGATGAAAATAGCAGTATTGCTCAGGGAGTGGATATTTTGCAAGACCGAGGTTACACAAGGGTTTCAGCCAGCAGCACACTTGTTTGAGTAGCCTGTCAGAATTAACTAAGCTAAACAGGCTTGTTGACAGCAGATATAAAACCGTAAGACAGAGGTCCACATCTCTCCCAGAAAATCTGTAGAGGTCCATGAACTAAGAAAGTTAAAAAGCTCTGGATAAGTGTGTTGTGGAACTCTGCCTTGTACAGCTGTTGGATACATAGCTAAAATCTTGTATTAGAGCAGTATCAATCCAGTACTCAAATCTGCAAGTATAGATTATATCACAACCTGCGCAAGTGATGCAAGCCCTATCTGTAGCTAGAGCTTAATCTTCAGATTATAATGAAGCCTAAGAGGTTATTAAACAAAATCATGTGCCTGAACATTGCAGTAAGGTGAATTTAGTCAGAGGAAGCTGGAATCTCAGTGATACTAAAGTAAGATAAAGCAGAATGGTGGGAGTTTCAGTAGTGCCTAAGCATTGTTAGGTTCCCAAATCCTGTTGGCTACAGGCACTTAGCTTTGGGCATTTTAGAATATCCCCAGAAGCATCTATCTGCATCTTCAGTCACTCAAAACACTGGACAATTGCTACTGCAGCCACAGAATCCAGCAGCTGAGCTCAAGCCCGATAGTCAGCACATGAGATGTTGTTGAAAGAGATCATTTCTATCCTGACAGCACATGACAAGCCTGGACAGTCAACCTGCCCTGCTGCATGAGGCTCCCCTGACTTCTCCCGCTCCGTATCAGTGTTGCTCCCTGCATGCATGTCTGGTTCTTTACTGAGATACTTTAGCCCTGCTCCAGTCATGGTAGTGAGACATTTTACTTATTTTGTTTGACACTGTGCAGCAGTGAGGTAGCTGGGAGGTCCTTCCCAGGGAACAAAGGAAGGAGGCTGATGACAAGAAATTCTTGTTCACCCTCCTGTGAATTTCCAAGGTTCTCTTCCTTTTCCTTCTGTTTTATAGCAAAAGAGAATTTCCAGCTCTTCTCCTTTCAATAGGATTATCACAGCTGGTTTCCGATGTAAAGTTTCCCAAGAGGGAAAGTTTCTGATCGTTTCTTCATATTATGCCATCATGAGATGCATTGCCATTCCTGGCAGATAACCAGTCATTCTTATTCTGTTGGAGGAAAGCCATTATCTAAGGGAAACACAAGCATGGGAACACAGACTGTTTGTACATGAGGAAGGAGAAGCATATGACATGTGAATTTGCCAGATGTTACCACTCTGAATCTTATTAAAACATAACCTGTACTGACCACGACTGTGTTATCTGTATATGGAAGGAGTCCGAAGATAAGAGTTCTTACTGACAGCATTATAATAGCCTGATCACGCATCCTGCGAGCAATTCCCTGACGTGGTGTCAGAGTTTTTTGAAAATGTGCAGACTCTTGACCTGGGTTTTGTTTAGTTCTGTCTGTTACCTCATCTGTCTTTATTTTCTGGAAAACAGCTGCAGTCTAAAGGAAAGATAAACACCAGGTTCCAATATTAAAGTTTTATGAAGGGAGACCGGACTTCTGTCCAGCTCAGCTGATGCCTCAAGGCATATTTTAAAGCTCTTCTGATAATACCTTGTGTTTATCTAGTTGAAAATATTCCAGGTGACATATATTATGCAAAGCTTCTCAAAATCTATTCTTTATATATTTCATATATTTTGATTTTAGAGGACCCTCTTTTAATTCCAGCTCCCCCTTTTCTCAGTCCTTCTGATCTCAGAAGTTATCAGGAGTTTGTCTTGTCAGATACCTTCAAATATTCACAATCCTGTGTGCCTTAACTGGAACATAAGGGAAACTTCACTGCCATAATAGAAATCCTGGGAGGGGGGGAAGTCTTACCCTGTTCTCCTCTCTACCTTGGGAGCCCATATTCCTCAAAGATGCCTTTAACTTTTTACCTTCACTTTTCCAGATATCAGAAGTCCTTCTGGCATATCCAGCAAAAAAAAAAAAAGGGGGGGGGGGGAGGTAATGCTCTCAGGTGTGCTGTGCAGATGGAGGAGGGTAGGAGTGTTCAAGCTCAGCCCACCTGGGCTTAGAGCTGCCTGGGTTCCACTCTAGCTTAGGTGCAGAAGATGAGCCACATTAGCACCTCTCTGTCTATGCTATGATGCTCAGCCACACTTCAGGGTATAATTTTGAGTGCAGTACCAAGCCAGCATGTCATGCAGGTAGGGAGAGTGCCTGTACTTGCTCCTCAAGTGCAGTTTGCCAGTGTTGGAATGGTAAATGGGACATCTCACCATTCAGGAAGGACACGTTCCTCTCTTTTCCCAGGTTATCTGACACAGCTGGTGCATTCTGGAAATGCTTACATCACATCTACCAGCCCAGGTCCACATACAATCTGTGCCTCTCGTACAACATGCCGCAGTAGATGCGGGAGACAAGTTCATCTCCCTCTTCTGGATGACATCCAAGTCCCCTGTTCCCACCTCTCTGCAGAGCACCCAGACCTCGAGCTGCAGGCACTCTATTTTGGAGTGTTATGCCACACAAGGAATTGCCTGCAAGGGAGCAAAGGAATCTCAGAGGACGTATGCAAAGGGAATATCTGAGCTGTGGATCCTGTTGCAGGAGAAGGCAATGCAACCACCTGCAGCAGTGGAGCACCAGCTCCCTCTTGCAAGGGAGCAGCAGAGCGCTGTGTTCAGCTCCAGACTTGAGTGCCTTGCAAGCGGCAGTAGCAATAGCCAGATCTCCAGCATCTAAGCACCTTTTCTTTTTGCAGGGGTAAAGCTGAATATTCCCACACATGGGCTTGGGCCCAAGCTCTTCTGAAGCCTGCAAAGCCAGCAAGTGCCGTCAAGTGTCTGCCTATTTATTCTTTGTTGTCTTTTACAGGAAACAATATGGGGAGGCTGTGCCAGAAATACAGACACTGTAATTATTATTTCTGTTATTATAGAGTAAACACAAGAGCTTATTATCTTAATGTCAGGTCAGCTCTGTACCCTGCAATGCATCAATCAGGAAGTTCACACATGAGAGAATTGCACTCATACTCTCATTTTGTCCTTGTCCACAGATGTAGGGCTGCACTGATGAGGCCTAATCAGGCACTTGAGTCAGTAACAGGGAGAGGCATCATTTCTCTGTACATGGAATAATCAGCTCCAAGTTAAATGTGATGCTTTAAAGTGATTTGTATCCATTCTCACCCCCACCCTCTCAGTCTAATTAACTCCTCTAATAGAATTAATCAGCACACTAAATATGAGACTCACTAACAACTAAAAAAACCAAACCACTATCTATTCCAAAATACAATTACACTGACAAACTCAATTACATGCTTCAGTTGCTTCTGAAATTACCCACTGATATTGGACTGTGCACAGTTTAAGTTTCATTGTTAAAAGAAATCATAAACACTTTCTAAATCATGCAATGTTTACAGAAATACACAGAAGCACAGCTTTTATTACCCATGTGGCAAAATTAATTTGACACATTGAAAGCAAATGAATAGAGCTGGAGGACTCTATTCTTGCAGTATTCCTTCCACCAATACAATTTACATTGGGGAAACATCTAACACATTAACCTGATTAGACTCTGATGTAGGTAAATAGCATTTCAAAGGAAGGGTATGGGGATCTAAATGAAGATTCTTTTTGTGTTTGAATGGGAAACATCAATTACTGCATTTCTAACTATTCATTGAGTACAAAGAAACCATTTCACTAAGTAGATTTTTGCCCCTGACATCAGCAAAACTTTTGCAGCAGGAACAGTCCACAATATGTAATTATGATCTTGGCTTTAGTCTTTTAAGTATGTGGTGAACTCTTCAGCTGAAAATAAATTACAGTCAGCTTTCATGATGTGAGGTTAGCTTAATTTGCAAGTCAGAAGAAAAATGTTGCACTTTTTCTAAATATACAGCTACATCAAAGTTCATTTTGATCTGAAAATACACAGAGAGGCTTCCTGAACTTTTATTCTTTTTGGTTGTACACAACTTTTACCACCCCTGCTTCTCAGTTTCATTTATTTTCCAAGTATGATACTGGTCAAACAATAATATTTCTAAGATAAGAGATAGAGTGCTCTTGCTTACAATTAGGCACAAGTAGATGAACATTAAAGCTCCAGCCCAGCAAAGCGCACACTGAAACTTAGACAGAAGTATCCTATTGAAAATATACTCCTGTACTTAGCAAGACCTTAAATACTTGGAGACAATGAATTAACAGTAATTTTCAGGCTTAACAATTAAAAAGTAGCAGTCACTGATTAGGAATTTCTCATCTCAATATGGGAAGCTCCCTCAGGGAGCTGCTGCTGCTCTAAGCTTTTGGAGAAAGCATTCAGCACTTCTGGGAATGCTCCAGGCAGGCAAGCAACACCCTGCCACATCTCACTTCCCACCAATCCCAGGAAACAAGGAAACACCTGGAACATCAGAAGTGTCAAAAATCAACCAGGTGTGCAAGTTTTAACCAAGATATGTTAGTGTTAGATGTTGGGTAGACACATTCAGAGACCTGGTACCTGCACCGTTGGCTCTTTTTCTTTGGGCACTGGGATAACAGTGGAAAGTTATCTTTGCACCTGTGTGTTTGAATGGACAGATCCCACAGCCATGATCTGCAAATGCCCACTGCCAGGCTCCCGTTCCATCCCACACTGGCTCCCTAGCCCTAAAACAAGAGAAAAAAACCATATCACATGTAGGGAAGTGCCAACTGCAGTACAATGGCTGACCTGCATTAGTGAGCAAGACTTTCTCCTTCCTTTTCCCTTAAAAACTGCTGATCTTTGTCATACAGTGAAATGATAGAGTTAGGAACAGGACAACAGAATAGAAAGGGGTCTCCAGAGGATCCTAAGCCCATGCTCTTCTGGGAAAGGTCTCCTGTGATTTTTGGTATTCTGGCAAGCCCATTTCTTTCATGGTAGCCAATGCACCCCATAACCATGCTCTGCTCCCCTTCCTGCTGGGACAGTTCCCTTCATGTGCGGCCCAACATTTTATATCCATCTACTTTCCATTATTCTCTTCTTCCATTTCCAGTATTAAAGGCAGCAAAGCAGTAAAATACATTTGATTCTAATCTACATGTTTGCAGCCCCATAGCCTCTCCTGTTAGAAGTGCTATAGCACAACCACATGATCTCGATGCTGAAGATTTGTGCTCGGATAAAGACAAATTGGCAGTATGAAATACAGTGCTTTCGCAAAGTGTTACTTCTGCTGGAACTACAGAATAAGACTCGCTTTGTGAACCAACTAGTAGGTTTCGCGCTTCCATCAGGGGAATATCATACATCAAACTGAAAGCTTTCAGAAAGATTGGAGGTGGTTAGGTATTCTGCATCCAGACCCCTTCCTTATTAATTCTGCGCATTTCTCCAGTCACTAGTGATGCATTAGATGACACTTGCAAAGGATTACAGACCTGATACAATATTAGATAAAAATTACAAGTGAAAGCTATTTTACTGCTATTTATTTTCATCAGCTAAGCATCGCTCTCCTAAATGTCATTCTAAGTTGGTCGATACCAGCCTTTCAGGCTGCTGAAAAGTTTTGTAATTCTTTTCTCTTCATAGCTTATGTATAGAAATCAATACTAGTTTGCAATTTGTTGAAACTGAAACAGTCAGGGTGCTAGTAATATATGCTTGATTTCTCCTTTCATTCTATTCCCAGTCTCTCAGCAGAGTGAAAATTTGATTCATTTTTCAGTCATTCTGCAATATCTCACAATTAAAAACAGGTTATTTCCATGTCCCACATTATACATATATATATATATATATATATGTGTGTGTGTGTGTGTATTTATATGTGTATATATATATGTATAAAATAACTTCACATGATATATATACACTGAAGAAAGAAAGCAGGAACATGCCTGTACACTCACTGGGGTCAAAAGAAACTTGTCTTTGATTCAAGGGAAGCTGAAAGAAGCTCCTTCCCCAGCCAGTACATCTAAAATAATCCTAAATAACCTAAAATAATTGGTCAGTAGGGAATGAAAACAACTTAGCCTCTTCTGCTTCAGCACTGCTATTAAATTCTTCTGTTCCTGGAAGTTTAATGGTATATCTGGATTTTATTTTTTATAAGTACACCCATATTAACTATAAAATAAGCCTTGAAAACTTTCACTTTCCAAGGAAAGAGAAACAAGTGAAAAGGGAAGGTCTTACACAGTGCTGGGGCTTGACTATGGAGGATACAATTATTTGAATTTCTGGTCTGCCTCCTTCAAAGCAGAGGCTTGAACTTAAAGCGTATTAGAGTCCTAAAAACAATGAACGCAACTCAGTGAGTATATGACGATTTATGCAAGATAGAACATACGAGTGTGATCACAGATGATTAAATTACCATGACTTCATGGGTTATAGTCTGTCCGTCTAAATGTGAAATAGGACAACTTCACACGTTAGCCTAAAAGTTAATATACTTCCATAATTTTAGGGAACACTTGGTCATACTTTTGCTCCAAGCTGGGAAAAGGAGGGGCTAGCATGTATTCAACATCCTATTGACTCCAATCATCAAGATGGTCCAGGGACTGGACTTATCTTTTGATCAGAGTTTTTACTCGTACCTTCAGAAATCTGTATTCTACCAGTGTTTCTGCTAAATCGGTAACACTCAGGAATAGCTAATTGCAAAATTATTCATCAGATTTAAGATCACTGGTGGAAATCAAGGGGGAATTTATTACCAGCTTCTGTATGTATGAACATCCCCAGTAGCAAAGTGTACAGATTTCACATTTAATAACATATCCACATCATGACCGTTTCATCTTGAATATGGTATTTTAAGGTGCAAACGCTACTAGAATAGAGCTATGGTTTACTGTCACTGCAATGTCAAACGTCCATTGAAATGTTTCTGGACTGAGACTACCATCTAGTGTCCTGATGACAAACTGCAGCTTCTTCAGGGGAAAAATGTGCAATGCAATCATTTGTTCATTACTATAATTGCATTATCAGAAAGAATTAATCTCCTGAGACACAAGTACAAACAGAAGAGAGACTGAAGGCCACAAAATGCCATCTTACCACTTGAACTAGGATAGGAGAGTCAACTAGGCTTATGATCCTGAAAAAGAAATAGTGAACCAATTTAATACCTCTTGCAGACTGTGCTGCACATGGCACTGGCCATTTCATGGCAGATCGCAGACTTTGGCAAAACGAGGCTATTTAAGTGAGACTCTCTGCTCACCTCCCACCCCAAAATAAATCAATCAATAAATCAAATGACTGCAAAGACACTAGGCTGCCCAAAGAGGGAGATGACTCCTGTGCTCTGGCCAGGCTGCTGCAGGGGAGACTGGAGCTATCCCCTGCCTTTGACTTTTATTGAATTACTATTTACTTTCTACTTTGTACTTTTAAAAATAATTTCAAAACAAAAGAGCAACAAGATGATCCTCTTTCTTTCTACTATAGGGTTTTTTTTGTTTTGTTTTTTTTTTTTTTTTTTTTTTGCTTTGAAATTACCCTGAAAAGTAAGAGAAGGCCCCCTTTGAACTACAGTCTCTTGTGCCTTTCCAAATCCTCCCAACTCACCCACTTACAGTTTTGATGTAACAGTTTGCTGTAACAGCACTTTCAACTAGAAAAATATTCCATCAGGGACTGTTCAGGTAGCTCTACTTCATTGCCAGTATTGAATGAGCTGTGACAAACTGTGCCATGCCAGGCTCATTATATACATCTTCCGCTGAAACCATTGTAGTTCAGAGAAAGCCTTTAACCTGCTGACAGCAAAGAGCCATTATATTACTTTTGATGCTTAAGCCGTAATGATATTCTTCAGATTATTGACACAATAATTTCAGTGTTACAAGGGCCCTGGACATCCTCAGGCTGAAGATGTCAATGTACTTCAACCATTTTTAGAGTACCTGCCTTTCATCTTCAGCACATATGTTCTCTAGTAGACTCTGCATAAATCTGAAATTTCTCTTACAGCTCAGACATCCAAGCTGCAATCCTCAGCAAATTCTTTGCAGACTGATAAGGCCCTTTGAAAATTAAAGCTACCCAGTAACAAGGGGCAAAATATGTTTTGTTGCCCCAGGATAAGAGCTAAACTGTTCCTGCCGCAAAGAGGTAGGGATAGAGGAAAGGGATGGGTCATGAGAGAGCAGGGCCTCCTGCTCTTACTGCTGCAGGGGGAAATCATAGACACTAGTAGACACTGACCATCTGCTTCCCTATGTTAGAGCCAGGCCTGCCATTTATGCAGGAAGTTTCAACTCATACTTGAGTTTGAAAATGTTTTTTTAGTCATGTTAAGTATCATAATCCAACTCCCTCCAGTGCAACTAAACTTTGTTGTTGTTGTTCTAGATAGTCACACTCAGGTGTCCTTCTTGGGATGCTGTTAATCCAGCAACTTGGCAAAAGCTCAGTCAGAGTAACTTAGGATGCTTTATAAAGCCAGCCTACAACATTCATTGGAAAAATATTTTAGATGCCAACACACAGCAGGTGTTCTCATGAAATCATCCTCCTTTACAAAAAGTTACTGGAGAAAATGAAATAACCAGCATCTAAAACTAAGGAGTCCTGGTTTGGTGAGTAGGAGGCTTGGGTTTGGCTCCTTGCTCTACAGAGAGAGTTAGTGTCCCTGCCACAGCCCACCCCACCCGTAAGATGCAAAAAAGACAGTTCTGTAAAGGACACAGATTTCTAGATAGAATGTGTTACCAATGGGCTGACACTGATTTCTATTATAAAGAAATAACATATACAATGATCTGTCTAGTTTGTGAGAGCAGCTTGGCTAAACAGGGCATCCCCAGCTCTTTCACAGCCTTACTATTATCACATTTGGTTTAATTCTGCTAATAACTGCAGTATTACCACAACAGCCTCTTCTAGTGTTATCACAGCAGAGACAACAGGAGAAGTTGAACAGTAAGTATTCTGGCGTTTCTGCAGCGGAAACATCCCATTTCCAAACTCATCCTGTTGTATTGCTTCATTAACAAAGAATGTGTGCCTGAATGTCATTGCAGGCCAAGGAAGCTAACTGCCAGCCAAGAACACAGTGTCAGAGCAGCAAGGCAGTCCTTAGAGTTAATGTAAAGGGCTTTAAAGAAGAGCGGGACAGAGGCAATGCCCTTCTGCTCTGTTCAGAAGTGTGAAAATTTAGAAAAAAAAAAATCAGGACTGACATGTAGACAAGTGCTTTTCTCAAATGCAAAACTGACACTATTGACATCTAAACATGATGGCTTTTTTTCTCTTGACACTAGTTATATAGCAGCAGCCAAGAAAATCCTTTTAGAGGAGAGTGGTTTTATTGATTTAAGAAGAGAACTTATTTGATGGGTTTGTCACCAATATTTTCTTTTACCACAGAAAATCCAGGTATCAGTTGAACCCGAGAGGCCATACAGACTGTATCTGCTAACCTAGGGTTGATATCACCAGTTTTTCCTGACTGTTCTCTCTCCTTCCTTTCATCTATCTATTCTCAACACCCTTGATACTGAGACCCAGACAAGCTCATTGTCCTCAGCTCTTGTAATTCCCAGCACTGATTGGGTTAGGAAGGCTGACTGATGACTTCAGAGCTTGAAATCAAGAAGAGAGTTCAGACCGATAATTTGAGAAAACAAACACAAGAGAAAGGAGTAGCTCTAATCCAGCCATGGGGCAGGAACACTATTACAACCTACCTACTCTTTCTAAAACCAGGATCGGACAGTACTAAGAAGCAGAGGATACAAGCTTGTATTTGTTGAAACCAGGACAAACTACTTCCTCACACATAGAAATAGCTACAAGAATTTTCTTCATGGAAATGCTCTGTAGGGGCATTGACTGGAAGGCAAGGACAGCTGACACTCATCTGTCCCTCCCCATGCTTCCATATGTATGGGGAGCTTAGAGATTGCAAGCGCTAGTACTCACATTCATCCTTATATTTGGGCACCCTCAAAATCTGGGAAGTTATACAGAGCTGTCTTCTATAAACGACCAAGCACAACCCAAAACTGAAGTGACAGGGTTGCCTCCTACAAATCTATAAGAACAGATAATCTTTCATTAAAAAAGAATCCCTAGAAAAGGCTTAAGATGAGCCTGTACAAGAACAGAGATATTCTTGTACTACAAGCAGAGCAGCAACTAGCTCCTTCAACCTGGAAGCTAATCACTTCCTTCCCTCTTCCCCCTCTCCCCCCAAATTTATTGCCCCTTGATACTTGACAGTGAAGAGAACCCTTACCTATTAATCTGAGCAGCTATCATTTCCGTGCTCTAAAAAGCAGCATACTGTACTACAGCCTCCTCAGCTGTATAAAACTTCTGGTTTGTAACAGAGATTATCACCACTGAGACTAGTAAACCCTCCTAAGGCAACTAGGCTCAGCTTCCTCTGTAATAAAGCCCTTATCCTTCCCATCCTCAGCTGATCTCAATTTTTGAGGATTCAAAAGCTAATTAAATTCATTAAGCTAGCTGGGTGGGGCAAGGCAGTCCCTTGAAAAGGTGAGTGGAAAACATTCTCTCTTTTTTTTTTGTGAGAGGGAGTAGGAGCAAAGAGAGGCTCTAAAGTAGAATGAATCCCAGGAACTAACTGCTGAGCTAGAGTGGCAGTTGGATTTAAGTAGAAGGAAAGGACTTTGAAAAGGAATAGAAATCTAGGGAGAGCTTCATAAGAAAGCTCTTCTTTCATAAGAAAGTAGGATGAAAGGTAGAGTGGGGGTGGGGTGGGAGATCTTTGTTTTATGCTTTCCTAATGCTTAGTGTGCAAGTGTCATTTGTGTCCCCCTTAAAAAGTATTATAGGACAGTGCATCTGACTAGAATTGCGTTAAGCAAAGACTAGCTGGATGCAAGATGTCTTGACAAATATTGGCTTATCTCCATTAAGAGAGCAGCTACTCTAGGCAAGAGAAGTACTGTAAATACTATGTCTTTGAGCTTTAATAGGGCATTTGATGTATGGCCAGGTGGGCAGAGCAGAGACTAGAGGAAGAGCTGTAATGTGAATTAGAAACCCATTGAGAAGAGAAGGCAACTGATAATGCGGGGAGAGGCATTCCAGAGAGGCAGGTCACTAGCAAGTATTATTTCTGCCTAGGTCTCCTGAAGTAGCCCTAGAGTGTGAAGTCTTGAGGACAACCAGGGTAGAGATCAGGGCAACCTGGCGTCCCCAACAGTGCAGAATGGATGAATCCAAGACAGCTAAGAGAAGGTACTGGTAACCCAGCTGCACCCTTTTGCAACTTTTGTTTAAGGAAGTATCCACCAATACCAAGGTTAAGTAAGTGTTTGAAAGGAGTTGTATGATGAGATTTTAAATATGCTTAAAGGGTTTGTCTAAACCCCTCAGCTCCTCTGAGAGGAGCAGACTAGTTCCCTTCTGCAGTCATTTGGTGCTTGCTGGAAGGCTCAGGGCCCTTGGGGAACCCTTCATGGTGGTAGGAGCATCAGTACAGCCTCTAGTTTCATTAAAGCAGCCTGGAAAGAGCCTGGCTTCATGCAGCACTCTGTCCTGTATCCCAGGCTCCATTGGTTTCCCTGAGACTTTCCATGTGCAGGGAGAGAGAGGGCAGGCGATTCTGTGCTTCTACTCCATGGGAATTGCTCACTGCTCTGCAAATATATTACAGCATAAGTAACCTGTGTTGACTGACTTGTGTGTTATTTTATCTAAGTTGCTGAGTGGGATTTAAGATTGCTGAATAGGGAATTTGCAGCTGAAGGAATTTGTTAAGGTTGAACCCCCAGGTGTGTCTCTGGGCCATGCATTTGTAATTGTCCCTGAGGCAGTGAATGCTGCCTGGCCTCTAAGGCTTTGCTTTCTATCTGCCTCACACAGGAGGAATAAACACTGAAAAGTAAAACAGAAACTAAGCACAAAAACAGAAAAGAAAAAAACTCAGCCAAATAGCTATAGCAAACTGTGTTAATTAGGGCCCAGACAGAATCTGTCATGCACTAACACCAGGTTTCTAAAAGCTGCTGTAGGAGAACATTTTGCCCTGCTTGAGGTCCCATCCTACTGCACTTTATAATGGATTGCTGCTGAATAACAAGGCTTAGTCAGGCAGTCTGCTGCCCTGCTTAAAGAGTGCCAGCGTGAGCACAGCAGGCTGGGAAAATCAGGTGGCTGCAGCTGCTGTCTCAATCATGGCAGGAAGGAGTGGAGCGCTTTGGAAGCACTGGTACAGGCTCGTGCGGCAGGAGAACTGGGATAAAGACATCGGTTGTGTCTGTTGGGGCATGATGAGGACAGAATGGGACGAAGCTTCGGGTTGTGGCACAGAGGATAACTTTATACCAGGGCAAAGAGGGAGCTGGGCAGTAGTGAAAGGTGCACCCCTGGAGAGCAGGGGATGTAAGGTTAGTGCTAACATGGGGCACAGGGTGGAAGTTGTCCATGGGAGAGAAAGCTGTGGTCATGGTGGTTACTCGGGGTTGGCATCTGGTCAGTGGCAGCCCCAAACCCTTGCTTTGCCTTGCAGATCATTGCTCCCTTGTCCATTTGCTTGTGCCAGTACTGAAAGTTCAGACAGGCTATTGCTGAGCAGCAGCATTTCTCATAGTGGCAAAAGAAGAAAAATAAAAGGCTACTCATTTATTAAATTTTTGCTGTCCTGCTGAAAAATGGGACACTCGACTTTGTTTTGCAGCTATGGTAATCCTTGGGCACCAGCAGTCAGCTTGCTCATGGTCTGGAGATGCTCACCTCTCCCTGCTGACTTGTCTTCGAGTTTTCTCTGTCTCCTGCTCTGGAATGAGTACCTCCTTCATATTCTAATTCGGTTTCTGTTTTGAAGGCCTAAGTGAGAGGTATGTAGTCCTCTTGATGACTTTCTATGCTACTTTGAATTTTGGCTGAAGGTGTGGGGATGAAAGGGAAGTTGGAGTTGTCCTGAGCTTGCTCAGACAGCCCTAGCTCCCTGTGCAGCACTCTGAACACCTCCAAAAGACGGTCACTGCTGCTTTTAATTTTCAAGCTTTGGGGAAGCTGGTATAGCTCCATGGCCCCTAGACTGGATGCTGAAATGAGCTGACCAGGGATAGTGTGCTCAAAGCAGACATCGGTTTGGGAGGTTAGGAGCAGCTCCTTCCACCCCTGTAACCAGATAACCTCTTGGGGGCTCCCAGAAGCTGAGCTCTTGGTCTGAGGCAGCTCTGCTGCTGTTAACAGGGTGATTTGCTCTTGTAGAATTTCAGCTCTGCTCCTTTTTCTTCTCTTTATGCTCATGAGCAGCTTCTGGGGGAGGGGGAGGTTGTTTGGAAGGAGATGCTAGAAAAGTAATGTTTTTGACTTGAATGTTACCCTGGCACTCTGACTACATGTTGTAGTACAGCCCTTCAGACTGCCCCTGCAAAATCAGCCCTGCTGTCAGTCAAAGGCAATTTACTTTAAGTTTTGTATTGGGTAGCGCTCAGGCTTTGGTCTTTGAGCTCACTGTGACTGAATGCTCTTGAGAAAGCTTGTGAGTGACACTATCCAGAGTTTCAAGCACTCTTCTGTGCATTGAATGCCATGTTCTAAATGCTTAAATGGGAGTTGGATCAGGTTCTCAGCATGTTTAAAAAAAAGTGTGAGTATCTCAGCTGGAAAGATTGCTTTAACTTTCACAGTGAAGACTTTGGTTAGATAAGAAGTGCAATTCCAAGAGTCAGAACTAGATGTTCTGACATCCTGTTTCTCCTGTCATTTTATTTAATAATCCATTGCCCCTTGGTTAATAGCTTTCTCCTTGATTAGCCTTTTAAAATCAAAACTTCACAGGTTTATCCCTGACATGCCATATATTCTAAAATGAGGGTAATGAATCGTGCAGTGGGTTGATGTACTCTCTACTGTTTAGAAAAAGTTCCACATCAAGGAAACACCTTGGCTTTTGAATTGAGTTGTCAGTATACTGTCAAGATTTAGAGGAGGAAATGCTGAGGATCCTAATAATGTAATTGGGGTTTACTTAGCTCTGAGCAGAATACAAAGCTGCACAGGCCATTGCAAAAGCAAAGCAAGGCTCACAGAGGCACCTCTCCGGGCATGAGATGTGCTGGTTGCAACGCCTCAGATGAGCACTTGGCATGAGATTGCAAATGAAACCTGCTGGTTTTTGCCACTGCCTGCATGCTTACAGACCTGACAAGGTTTAATGCAATGCCCCATTACCAAATCTTCCCAGTAAATTATGAACCCTCCAGTGGGGTCTTTGTGGTTTTGGGCTTTCAGCCCAGCTGAGCATGGTTTTCCTATCTTGAGTTTCTCCCATGGAATGTTATTTGCTGCCACATCCTTTCCAGCTCACCTCTTCCATGCTGTCGTGCTTCTCAACGTTGCTCACAGAAAGCAAGGAGCACCTAAGCTTTCTGCTCATCAGCTCCCTTGTCAAACATGTGCCTCCAGACCAATTGCTCTGCAAGGGCAGGTCCTTCTCCAAAGCAGCTTGTGTAGTTGCCAGTCCATCACCCTTCCTACATCTCTCACTTTCCTCATTACCGTAACAAGACAGCTAAACAGTGATGAGGCAGATGACTTTATACTGCTCTGTTCAGATCATCTGCTCCCTCCTAATCCTTTTTCCATGCTGATCTCTTGGCAACTGCATGCAACTTCCTTGCTCTGGTCTGTATTCCTGTCTTTCTGCCCCAAATCCTAGGTCTGCTCTATGAACTCTGCATCATCTGTTAGTGCTGCAGGGAACAACAGCATTTTTTTGATTACTAGCCTTTTCTAATTCATCTAACAAGGTTCCTGAACTAGCCTGGAGCCTCCAAGGGCTGCCACAAACCAATGTAGCTATGTCAATAGGACTTTTTTTCTATGGCACCTTCCAAACTCCTGCTGTTTAGAATGTTCTGAATTGTGATTTTAGTGAGAGATGCTGGGTTTTTTTAAGGCAGGACAAATACAATTTGGGCTCCAATCTTGAGCAGCAAGGAGAGAAGTGTTAATTCCACTCTTAAATATGGTCATTATCCTTCTACAAAAAAGCAGAACTGTTCCCCAAATGAGAAGCATTACTCTTCTTTGCCACTAGATGCAGCTCATGCTGCATTATAAACTGGTTTGGCATCATTTTCTTTTCCAGCTAGACTTTGCTGTTAAGAATGATATCCCAGGTGTTTCTGTGTGTGTGTGCACACGCATGTGTGTGCTGTGGGAGGAGGAGAGGGAGAAGGGGCATTGAATCCTTATCTTAAAACCTTCCTGTTTCACTGCCAAATCTTTCTACAAATTTTGTTCCCTACTGCATAAACCGTACCCATTTTTGAATGCCCAGTTGTCACTCCTTCCCCTGCTACCATACAGAGGTATATTCTGTTGTGAATAGCCTTCTTGGAGCTAATGGGGTAGAAATCAGGTGGGTAAGTGGGGAACACGTTGATTTTTCAACCTCAAGCTGAATACAAAATTTCACGTTGAGCTCTTCCCCCCATGCCTATTTCATTTTCTCCAGTAGCTTTTATACCGCAGGTGTTGCATTTACATGCTGCCTGTCGGAGTCGACAGAATTCCGGGGAAAGGAGGGTCCTGATCATATCACAAACAGGAGGGAAATCTGAGCATAGGGTTGAGGAGCACATTGTGGGGATGATGAAGGAAGGAGAACTTTGGGGTTGGGTCCCAGGGTTTGTTTTATGTCCCCTGCTGCCTGATGCAACGGGATTAAAGCAAGTATCCTTGGAGAAATAGAGAAGCTGCATCCAGCAGCTGCTGACAGAACTGTGATTAAAGGCTGTTTGAAGCTCTGTGAAAAGAGATGGAGAAGAGCAGAAATCCAGTTGCCATTACCAAAATGAAAACTGCTAAAAGCTAGACTGGAGATGGCTGTCAGAAAGAGCCTTTGCCACAGAACCAAAAGACCAAATCTATAGGGGTCCTTTTTATTCTAAAGGCTGCAGAGCTTACCCTGAGTATGGGATGTCCCATCTCTCTGCTCAGCTCAAGAGTTTAAAAGTGCTTTGCTGGGGTAACAGTGTTCTCAAATGTCTGGCCAAGCAGGCAATTCACCATTTATTGCATAAAACTTTCCCTAATTTCCTCTGCTTAAATAAGCTTTTTTTTTTTTTTTTTTTTTTTTTTTTTTCCTCCCCTGGAAGATGTTACTTCCTTCCCCACCCTTGCTCCCTCTAGGTGAGCACTCATTCCTTCTTTCCCTTTTGCTGGGCTCAGAAGTGTGGGGAGGAGAAAAAATAGCAGAAATATCTTTGTGTTATCTCCTCTTGCATGTTTGAGACATGCTCACTTTGCAAGGCTCTTGGCTTTTAACTGGTCTGTATCTGCACAGTATATGGAGTCTGGGCATGCTTGGCACTAAGACTCATTGTCACCCCCAAGGTGATGGTGTATATAAGCCCTAGCCACCATTCAAGCTGGATCAGCTGAGCTCTGCTAACTGCCCTGGAACGTAGGATGTGTAACTGGCTCTCATCATGGATGAATATTGCTTATGTGAATATTATGAGACTGCTCTTGATTACGATATTTCTTTATATGTGAATATAAGTTATTGGCAGGGTCTGTGTGCACTTGCAGAGAGCAGTCAGAGGAAGGCCTATAGGCTTGGTGATTTTATCTTCTCTTTGAAGACAGCGAGATGTTCATATTAAGCAGTTACCTTTTGGGAGAAGCAGCAAGGTAGCTGCTAAATTAGTTCTAGGTGTTTTTTTTTTTTTTTTTTTTTTGAAATCTAATGTAATTTCTTCGTAATGCAATAGATAAGATGGCTCAGACTTGCTGTGAAAGAAGTACTAAATAATGCTCGCAGTTTGTAATATTTCTTTGAACTTTTGCTTTTACACTGAAAAAATGGCCTTCTTCCCATAGGATGCTTTTAAATGACAGATCTAGAGATGTTCTCTCTAACTTGCTTGCTAACCTGGACGCAATGCAAGCAGAGGTGCTCTGCGCTTCGGGATCCCTGGCAGCAGCAGCCTGGTCAGTACCAAGTCCTGCAAGAGGGACTGCTTCTGGAAATCTGGTTTTCACAGGTGCCTCAGGAGGAGCAAGACCATGCGTCTCAGCCTGGTACAGGGGATTTTCAGCACAAGACTGCCCTTCCTCTCCTCCCTAACAAGAATTTGATTGGTTTCATTTCCTATCAAGGAAAAGTACAGCAGAAAAATAGAAGCAGATGTTTCCAGACAATGTCGTGGGCTCCTGGAGCTTCAAAGAGCTTTTTGATTGCATAGGCTTTAAAAAAACATATAAAAGAGAGCCTTTTGCTGTCATTGGGGTAAAACCCTCTTTGAAATTTGTATGAGCAGAGGTTGTTGGATGGAACCAACATGGGGAAAGCCTTATTACTAATAAACCACACTTAAAATCTTTTTCACTGTTCTTTTTTTAATATGCTGGCTTGGAGGCACATTGAATGCATGTCTGTATTAGTTATTACAGGCAATGCAAGGAGGGCTCACACCTGGCGAAGGGGCTGCTCCCCCTCTGATGGTCCACGAGGTGGGTAGTTTTGGCAAGAGCCCTGCTACGCTCTGCTGCCCTTTTGAGAGGTTTCTGTTGGGAACTGCCACTCTCACCCTCATCTAAATAACTACAGTAAAGCAAAGCAGAAAACTTGTGGCTCCGCTGGATACTGCTTCTTGATGCTTCTATTTACACTGTCAGACCAACAGGAAATTGCAGTGGTTGGGGGGAAGCCCACATTTCAGACTTTGGGTACTGCTTTCATCATGAATGCAATTTCTGGTCTGAGTGCATTTTTTTTTTTCCTTTCCTTTTTCTGACCTTTCCCACTAGAGTTTTGCTGACTGAGAGCCAACCTGCAGTCACCTCTGCAAGAGCTGAAGGAGTGCTGTTGCTACTGGAAGGCCATGAAAATACATGCTTTTCTGGATGCTGAAGAGTTCTAGGAAATCTCTCAGGTTTGTGTGTTTAGAAAATCCCTCTTCTGGCAGTTTTGAGAACTTTTCTTCTATCCGTATGTGGGTGTGAAACAGCTTTGAAGCAGCTAGAGAGCAGATGTATGACTGCCAAGTAAAAGCCCCTTCACCATGTACCAGCAGAGATCCACAAGAGTCTGGAAGTCTTTTCGTCAGCTTCAGGTTGTTTCTGTATCCCTTTGCACAAATTGTGTTTGGAGCTCCATGCATCCTGCGCATTGCATGATCCTTTCCAGAACTTGCTTTTTAAATGCTTGGTTTTCTCTTCCTGTGCCTGATAAGAAGGAAACATTTCTGCTTTAACTGCCTTAAGTTTGCACTTTGTGCAAAGTTCTCAGAAATTGTATTTTTCCAGCATTACTTTATGAATAGATTTTATTCCTTAATAATAGAAGTCCTATCAAAACTTGACCATCTGTTTCTTCCAGTTTGTTTTAAAGACTTCAGAGGACTTTCACAGAAGGCTTTATGCCTTCTTAAAAGCATCCTGGGAAGGATGCTGCTGAAAGCTCTGGCTCTCCCAAGTGCTTTCTGCCCTGTGAAGGAAGGGGCTGTGTTTGCCCAAGGGATACACCAAATGGCTTGTGTGCTGTGGAGCTGACATGTGCTAGGGGCACACCTGGCCCTTCTCTACACAATATTTTAGGTATTTTATATGTATGTTTGTATGTGACCTGGCAGGTCAGACAGGCTGGTGGTTACATTGGGATAGCTTCAGCCTGTCCCTAGCCCAGGGAGCTTCATGCACATGTTGGGTTCAGGGAGTTAGTCTTGTGTCTCCTGATGCTATAGCCAAGAAAATGCACAAAGATTTGCTCTGCAGCAAGATTAGGGCCTCAAAAAACTGCCTCAAAGTCACACTATTCTGAAGCCAGATAACTAATGGCAGATATTTTATAAATGCTCTCATATGCCTCCAGGGACCTTCCTGGCCTTTCACAGAGCCATGACATGGAGCTTTTCCCACAGTACTGTGGAGACAAGACCACAAGCCTTCTACAGCAGATTGCTAGCAAAAATGATGGGAGGCTTTTCACTCTCAGTGTAATTTCTCACAAGTGAAGCTTTTAAATTCTGTTTTATTTTTTGGCTTGTTTCCTCCTATGGTGTACACACATCTTGCAGGCAATGAGAAATTTGGATGTCACTTCTCATTTCCTCCAAGCCTTCCAAATTCAAGACCTTTTTCCCTCAATATGGAGAAACAGAACAGTGTTTGGGACCAGCTGTGAAGCTCTCAGCCAAAAGCTGAGTAAGAAGTGTCGTGGGATGAATGTGGGATACCATGTGCTGTGTCTTACCCCACCACCAGCATATGCACCATCAGCAGCTTTTTAATACTCACGGTAAAAAAACCCTTTCATTAGCTGCCCTCTCCCACTTTGTTTCACTCTTGGAGAAGAGCCTGTGGTTGGAAAACTCTTCCCTTTCCTTCTGCAAGGGAAAGGGAGCAACATATGTGACTTCCAGAAGAGGAAAGACTGTTGGAACAGGCCTGAACCTTCTGCTGTGGTTACATCCACACCTTCAGATCTGTAGGCCAGCAGTTATGTCCCATAACCATGCTTTGCCCCCATTATCTCCTCTGTAGACCTCCTGGGCCAGGACCAGTCCACTAGTTCCACAGCTGTGCTCTTACTGCAGCCTGCATCTGCTTCTGGGTTGTCTGTGTGAACTAGGCCACTGTTTCTCAGCCAAATGGTTTTACATTTAGGGGGTTATAGAAGGTTAAATGACCTTGGGTAGTTTGTGTACTTTGCCCTTGCCTCCAAGGACTTTTCTTCCAGTCCTGCTTTTGTTCTTCCAGCTATGATTTTGCAGGTCCACAAAGGTTCTTAGAAAGGAGGGGCTGCTCATGTCTGACAGTACCTCTGACGCAGCCCTGCTGACCAGTGTGTCTGGTTACCATTGCAGCCTTAGGGTGGTCAGAGGCTCCTTTCCTAAGGCTTTGGGTGGCAGGATATATGAATTGCCTTAAAATAAGAAGCCAGCAGCCTTCATAATGCACAACTTTATAGATCAGCACCAGCTGCTTCAGAGGAAATGTGTGAAACCTGTGACAAGTGTCTATGGGATAAGCTGCCTTACAGTGGGAATTGTAATTCCTTTGGACTCCAGTTAGAGGTTCTCCAGTAGCCTCAAAGGTAGTGCCAAAGGGATGAAGTTTTGGTCCCTTTCTCTGTGCAGAGTGCCCTCACCAGCTATCAGCAGAGTGCAGGAACTGGTCCAATGACTGCCTTGGTTCTGTATCAATTCATTTATGTACTAAGCTGAAAGGGTAGTGGTTGTGTTCGTCCAGAAGGCTCCATGTCCATGCCAAAGGGCTCAAACTCTTACCAACTTATCTTGCCTGCTATCAGCAGCCTTAGAGGGAGGAAAAAGTTCTTCCTAATAGCTCTCTGCCACAATCTCAAAAACATGAGGGGTGCAGAAGGAGATATGTTTATAGTGACTAAGTGCTAGTACAGGATGTACACACGGTGATTAAAGAAAAAGTCTTATCTTTACCTTGCTTAATAATCTGGAAAAACCTGGCACACTCTCAGAGACTGCAGAGTTTAGTATCTGACTGCTGATGCTAATTTAATTACATGCCAGCAGGTGGTGCCCAAGCAGAAAAAGGAAGCTGTTTAATACTGAATTCTCACCTAATGTGCAGTTGCATCTCAAACCACAGATGAGTCATGCTCCAGCCATTCAGCCTCAGACAACACTTAACCCCCAACTATTCCATATTTGTATTCTCTCTCTTTTTTTTTTTTTCCACTCCACCATTTCTTCGAACAAACCCCAAAACCTCATGACTTGCGAGAAGGCTGGGAAGGCTACAAAGTAGAAACAAAAGACACCTTGTCGTCTTCCCACATCTTTCCGGCTAGCCATGTGCCATCCAAGACATCCTTGGCTGCTTGCCTGCTGTAGATGATGAGGGTGGCAGAGGAGCACTCATGGGCCATATGTCAGGGTGGAGAACAGCAGAGAGGGATTCTAACTTCTTGCAGAAGTCATGTGTGAATTACTGGAGCAGAGCTGGTGGAATAGAAACCTGGAGAAGTCATAGCTCAGTAAACAGCCCCATGATGATTCATATCAGCTGTACATCCGACTTTCTCACAGCAGCTTTTCAGCCAGATTTTTCTCTGCTGTGCTGCTGCAGTTGGTGGAGTTGCAAGTTATTGATGTAATAACTTAGTGATATTAAGCTTAGTGATATTGGAGGCGCTTGGAAGAAGTACGTTTCCATATATAAATATCCCAATACTCCTAACACAGAAAGTAACTTCAGGAGCTCGTGAGTGTTACAAAGAGTCTGTCTCAAGGTATGTGGCTCCTACAGCATCTTCTAATATGTCAGTACTAAGGAAGAGAGTTTCATGCAGATCTGATGCAAAGGGATCACTTGGTCCTACCTCACTTGAAACAAGGCTTAGGTTTTTTCAGAAAAATCATGGCTATCAATACACTGCCATTCAGTCTGTTATGCAGAAACAGGGACAGTACAGCCCAAATGAGTGTCTTATGGTTTGTAGGCTGCATTTTTTCTCAGATGCACTTGTTGCTTAGAGGTTTATACCAAAATTGTGGAAAATAATGAGTTTGGGCCTTGTTGAATGTTTCATACAGGAGAGAAGTGGTGTCTCCTAGCTTTCTTTTTAAAGTACATGGAGAGGGATTTTGTGCCATTCACTTTTTTTCCTGCAAAGAAATATGAACCTTCTGGAAAGACTCAGCTGGTTCCCACTAACAGCATGTTCTAAATAGATGCAAAAATATCAGGTTTACCTACTCTGTTGCTTTGGCAAGTTGCTGATCTGAGTGATTTTTGCAGGTGCTAAATCACATAACACAGTCATTGCCTCTGCAGAGCTTGCAAGCTATTTAAAGTATTCTACAAGCCCCTGGAATTCCTCAACTTGAAGTAAAAAATGAAAGAAGTTTCCCTCTGGGTTAGAATAGGAGATCTGTAATGGGAGCTTTTATGATCTTGTTTTTCTTCACTTGAAAATACACAGCGAATCACTGCCTTTTCGCTGTTGTAGCATCGGCCTCTGTGGTGCTGAAGACCATTGCGCTCAGCTTTGTGTGAGTGAGCAGCGAGCCCTGCTTGAGGAAGTGGAAATCAGTTTGATTTTCAGGCAGTACCAAGCACGTCCCACCTACAAATCAAACTTGTTAAAATGTAAGCCCGGCGCTCAGCAGAAAGCAGTCACAGTCATGTTACTCATGAAAATGAAGGCCAAGGTAACTAGCTAATGCCTATGAGCAACTTTTTCCTCTGATCAATGAGGGTAAAGGGCCTCTGCCACCAGGGAACAATCTGCAATACAGGAGATTTTCTGGCTGTTTGAAAGCAGGGAGCTTCTTCGATCCCTGGTCTTGTTGAAATTCCCGACACGAGCCGACAAGCCTGATTAGAATCGGTATATACTGTTCCTCCAGGAGCAGAGAGGACTGGGAAGACTGTCGGGGAAGAAATTGCTTCCACTGGTAATTTATGCAGTTATTCTCCATTTTTTTCCCCCTATGGAGAACATAAAACACTTCTGCTAGGGAAGAGATGAGCCACTTCAACCAGCTTCAGAGACCACTGAACACAGATCGCTCGGAGGCCTCACAGCAGGTTGGGAGCTCTGCTAGCAGTGGCACTACCTGCATATTAGCCACGCACGTCTCCTTGGAGCGAGGATCCCAGTCATTTCATCCCCTTGCGAGCTGAACAAAATAAAAGCCGGAAGGTCCCAAAGTCCAAATTCATATCTTCGGGAGCAGGTGAAAAGACAAGGGTATTAAATGACAACCTTTGTTTGTTTGTTTGTTTGTTTTTCACTCTGGTAAGCTGATTTTTCTGATCTTGCTGAAAACATACAGTGCTCTCATGGACCAAGCCTGATTTCTGTCAGTGCTGCAGATGGTTATGGTGCTTCTCCTGCTATATTAATGTTGATGGTCGTATATCACTGAAAGGCTTGCAGAAGAGAGCCCACATCTCTCGTTAACATGCTGTGTGCTTGTGTCAGGGAGCCAGGACAGGAGCAGTAGAGAAAGCACATGAAGGGGTCTTAGGTGGTGGGTTTTGCTGCTTACTGATGCATATATGCATACAGATAATGAGAGTATATTTTTAAAAACACCTTGAAAATATGTGATTTTTGGAGCCATGTCTCTTCTGAGCCAGTTCTACTTCACCCTGCCACAGGGATGTATGACCCCCTCAGCAGGTAAGGCAGGCCTTTCCCAGCCACCCCATGAGAGAGGGCCCCGGGGCCTCTGTGAAGCATCAGCTTTTCAAGGCAGAGCTTGTGTTTTGGAGTCTTGTTTGAAGAGGTTAAGCAAATTTCAGCGGGAAGGGGAGCTTTCCACACCTACCCCAGAGCAGAGACAAGCTTAGGAAGCCCTGCAAGTCCTGGTATCCACAGCCTCCCGTTATGGCACAGAGCCTTTTATGAGCTACTCAGATCCTGCTGTAGTGATGAAGAGCTATATCTAATCCCCTTCCGCTGGAGATGGTAGCTGCAGCTCCTTTGGGCTTAATGCAGAGATTACTGATTATGAGCACAGTGTTGACGAATAAACTGAGACTCCTGAAGCCTGCGGGAGAGGAGCCAATGACACTCCCCGCAATTGTAACATGCTTGTAATGCTCTCAGCAGCTCTGTGTGGCCACTGAGAAATATGGATCCAAATTCCCTGGACCTAGTGTGCCCATTCTAACCCCACGCTGCTGTTATTTGGTCTCAGTCCCTCCCACAGCTGAAACTCCAGCCACCCCCTCCACAGCCTCTACAGTGCTTTAGGAAAAGCCAAGCAGGACAAGCAGCCTCCAGCAGATGCATCACAAGTGCTGTGGTGGGCTCCTGCCTTGATGGTACATGCAGCCTGTTCTCCATTGCCAGCCCCCAATTCCTTTCAGCCTCCTGTCTCCATCCCAGAGCTGCCTACCCAGTGTGGAGTCAGGGCCCAGCCTGCATGCTGGGATACTCAAGCTTCCTCCATGCCATGGACCTCACTGAAATCCTGTGTGTTCAAAGCACTTGGATACTAGCCAAGCACAAACACAGGCAGCGGCTAAGCAGCTTAAACCCAATATTGCAGAAAGCACTGATGGGCATAGCGGTTAGGTGGCCTTGGGAAACCCCAAATTGCCCTAAGTCACAAGAATATAAAGTATATCTCTGGCAGAGCAGGGAGCCTTCATTTCACACCCACTCCTTTACAACCCGTGTGCAGCATCACCTTCCCAGATAGCTGCACCAGTCCTTGCCTTTCCCTGTCCCATGCAACACACTTGGCTATTAAATCAGGGCTTATTTAACACTATCTGCCAAAGTCTGATACTCGGCTCTCGTATCCTCCTGCCTCTGCTTCCATGTTCCTGCCTGTGGCAGGCTCTGCAGCACATCATATGGCTGTACTCTGGCTGTGTGCAGTAGGGATGAGATGTCTGCCAGGTGCTCATCTTCAGATCACCTCTCAGACACAGTTGCTTGCAGTGGTGACATACAGACGGTACCTCCAAGGAGATAATTTAATCGTGCTTTAGAAGGTACCCTTTCCAGTTAATGTTATTTCTCATAGAAATAGAGGCCAAATGTTATTGCAGAAGTCAAGACAATAGTGCAGTGTGTTTGGCTTATCTGGGAGATAACATTTTATTGACATGCCAAGAGAGAAAACTAATGAGGCACAGAAGAGAGGAAGCCAAGTTAGTAACTCCTGAGTCCCATCTCTCCAACCACTGATCTCGTTCACTTGCAGAATAGAGCATATAAAGAACTAATGAGTAGATACACAGGAACCAAGCAGTGCCAACAATATCCCTAGACATTTAGTCTATTCTTAATTCTTAATTCTAAATTGCCTTTGTGCAGTCAGCTTACACAGCAACTCAGTCACTTGTTTTATTTTTAGATAAAATTTAAGCTCTTCTGGACAACGGAAGTCTGGATCTTGAGGGTCCTTTGATCCCCAAAAGCAAGTTCTTGCTATCAGCCTAGCTCCTTTCCTTCTCGACCTTTCTTTGGCCCTGCTGAATATGTGGAAATGTTAAGGACAGCGCAAATGCCCAAGGCATTCACAGGAAGCCATGTCAGTCACTGATACAGGTGGAAAAACACATCTGAGGAAGCCTTCCTCCTTTTGAGAGAAGACATGTAACACAGGCCTTGAAATGCTCCAGGGAGGTGCTACTCCCTTCATCCTCTTCCAGCACAGCTCTGGGGGTAGCCCTGGGCACAAGAGAGCTACAGCAGGAACTGAGGATTAATGGTGATGACAGAAATACCAGGGAATGGGAGGCATTAGCCAAAAAGCAGCATGTCTTTGGTAGATAAGAGGGGGACATCTGTTGCTGTAGGAGACTCCACTCTCACCAGGAGCAGGAGGGAAGAAAGCATTATGTGGGCACAGAATTATAATCTTTTTTGTAATGCATGGCTAACAGAGAACAGGCTTAAGGTTTAAACATAAGATGGCAAATCATCACTGAAGAACCTACTATGACACACTAATAAACTTCTGAGTGTGCATTTGTCTCCTTAAAACTTCTTGCTTGGCTTTTTCTTGGTAATATTTCTAAGAAGAGAAGAAGAAGAACAGACTGGTCACTCACTCATGGCTTCCTTTTTTTTCTAATTTTCTGGTTAAGAAGGACATTATTTTTATTTATTACTATTGGCTAAATGTTCTACTTCATTACTAGCTGCTATTTCTCACAAAGAAATAAAGCTGAACACTAGCCATAATTTAACAAACTACTGCTGTAGACTGCAGTGCTGAGGGCGATTAAACTATGCAGATTGGTCAATCTATTCACCATCCTATCTGGCACAAGGCTAGCAGTTATGTTAGGTGGCGAATCTCTCCTGAACGTCCACAGCCAGGAATGAGTGCAATCCATGCTTCCCATAACTGCTTGGTGGAGATGTTTAGCTTCAACTTTAAAGTGATGTGATGGCCTTTGTAAAAAAGAGAGCTGTGTATCTTTTAAAGGCACATTTTACCTTGTCAGTGACTATAGCGTTAACTTTGGCAGCTTCCCAAGTCCTCTCGCCTTTCCAATTTAAATAAAACCAGAACAAATCTGATACTGCAATGAAAGGCTGTTGTCGCTGGATCGCACTCTCCTGTCAAGGGTCAGGTAGCTGTGCCACTCAGGCCACAGCTCTCCTCCATCCCAAGCCCTTGGGTCCTGTTTTTGGAAGAATCCAAGCAAATTTTCACTGAATCCATTGCACCTGGACTGACTTTTTGTAAGGAATATATTTTTGTTTTAATATAACACATTTTCAGGGACTCCTGGCCCCCAGGGGTTCTTGTTAAGGCCAAGAATTTATTGGGAAGTTAAAAAAAAAAAAAAAAGAGCTATATATATACCTGTAAGAAGAACATCCAGCAAAGGTGAACGGAGATTTTCAGTAAAGATATAAACTTTCATGCTTCAGTCAAATACTAAGAAACAATAAACCACTTCCAGTTTTAGCTGTTTACTCCCTACTATGCCTGCTGATAGGAGGTAAAAGGTATCATGACTGATGGTTACTGCTCCTTAAAAAAGAAACAGCAATGTCTAAAAGAAATTCAGATAATGACAAAAACATTTTCAGAAAAAAATGTCCCTGTTGCTTTCAATAATAGAAGCTTTGCCTTAGAGGAAGCAAAAATCACAGAATCACGGAACTGTTGGGGCTGGCAGGGATCTCTGGAGACCATCTAATCCAACACTCTGCTCCCAATTCTTTGTCATCTGCAAAATGTCTATTTCGCTCTCTTCCCTTTAGGGCCCCAGCATCCCAGGCGTTATCAGTTTTCATCAGGCTGGGGAATTCTTGATCCAGCTGCGAATAGAAGTGGTTCTCAGCGTACCAGGTGCCACAGCCCTTGTTCCTCCACAGACTTGTTCCTATTCCAGCATTGCTGTGGGTCCTCAGAGCTCTGACTTATCTATCTGATAGAAAATGAATAGAAAGTAAAGAAAAAGTGTGAAGCCTATGTAAACAGAGAGGGGATTTGAAGAGTGTCTCTAAATTAAGTTCTTGGTGAATAAAGCCAAACATCTTTACAAAATGAAAAGATCATCTATGGAGGTGGAAGTGAATCCAACTTCTAAAATGAATCCAGAGAGGTAAAGATTGATAGACAAAACATTAGCCAAGGAAAAGCCACAGGTTTCCAGGATGGGTGATTGCTTTCTTCACACTGCAAGCATTAACTGTGGTTAGTGACAGGACAAGCTGGGTTAAGTGTACAAGAACTAATGTGAACCATGATCACTAGGCTAAGATCCAGGAGGACCGAAAGACCTGGAAGTGAATTAATAGCAACTAAAGGTTTTTTTAGTCTTCTGGGCCACCTATTGCTTTGCTGAGACTTAAAAAACCCAAGACAACTTATGATTATGCTTAAAGATGCAGCCACAGAAGATGAACCATTTGGCAGAGCACTCAGTCAAGCAGCCTCTTGGACCATGATTCTCAAGACCTTCTGCTGTTTGGCAATGCTTCTGCTTTCAGTGCAACCAACATGGCTGAAGGGCACTGGATTAGCGAGGGATGATCAACTTGCATGTCACTAGTGACACAAGGAAAATGGATGGATTTCTGTCTTTTTATCCTGACAGAAAGGATCTCTGGAACTTGCAGCTAACGGTATGATTATTTTATGAAGCCCAGAATCAGGCAAAATAGCTGATTTTTCACTCCTCTGACCTTATTTGGATCCCTTTGCCACCCAGGTGATCATTAATTTCAGTTTCTGGAAGCAGCAGTAAACTCCTCTACATATCCAGCACTGATGTGGGATAGGACATATCTATCCTGTGTTTTCCATTGATACTACTGAAGCCTTGGGCTATATGAATGAACCTGAGATAATCTTTTTTTTATTTTTTTTTTCTGGCCGTCTTTTCACAGGTAAACTGTGCTGAAGGAACCAACATCACTAATACCAGGCTCAGTTGCAAACTCTGCACTTCGCAACGTGCTCTGCAAGTCTGCAGAGCAAACAAAGCAGCAAAGCAGAAGAGGCACAAAGGGGCACAAACATTGCTGAACTCTGCAGAGCAGAAAGTATATGTGTGTGTGTGTGGGGGGGGGTCCACACAGCTGCAGAGGGAGCAGGTGGAGTTGAGCCATGGACTCCCTTGTAGCTCCTGGCCGGAGCAATCAAAAATAAGCTGCTTTTCCCCTCGACCTTGTGTGCAGAGTATATTAGCACTGGGTGAACGCTGAGCTACCATCTGGTCCACATGTTGGTCATGCTGCAGGAGAGTTCAGCAGTACCTGTTCTGCAGGATGAAGAGTGAGGCTGCATGCCAGCCCAATGCATATTTCCATTTACAGCAACCAAAGGATAAAACCTGTGTAATAACCTTCCTACAGGTCATTAACCCAAGATAAATGCTGTGCAATTATGAATATATCTGATATTTATTATAATAGCACTGATCATAATGAATTAAGTCACTGTTTAGGTGAGTTATTTCCATAGGTAATTTAGTATAAGTTAAATTTTTCTTTACCAAATCTGTTTTAGAGCCCATAACTTTATCTTTAATGCATGATGTATCACTTAATGACAGCTTTTGGCTGTGCATTAGTGAACTCCAGTTAATACAATATTTCTTCCAGATAATTTTCCTAGTAAAGGAAATACAGCATTTATACTCAATTTCATGCCAGCTCTCCACACAGGGACTGAGAGTGGTGGTATATGTACGTATTTATCTACAGAGAAGGTAAAGGTGAAAATTTGAAGAGCCTTCAGAGTCCTAATCTTAGCAGATAAAGTGCACAGCAATTTTTACCTTCTTCCTGAGCTCTTACTACAGCCCTTCGGTCTGGCATCTCCAAATCTGGTGTTGCGTCCTGTTGCAAACGGGCTGCTGGTTCACTCTACAGTGATGTGGGGAGTGGAAGCAACACTGTCCTGAGTTGCTTCCCTAGAAATACAGTGGTTACTGCTGCATTTGGAAATCCATCTGTAACCTACTGGTGTGGTGTCTCTTTTATGCATTTGCAAGCTTTTATCTAACAACCAACAGATTAAAGCCAATGGCTATATTAATTGGGCTGAAGATAACTTTGTAGATTTTTTGAAGATAACTACTGTCAGTAGTAGCAGTGCTCATAGGCTCTTTTCTAACAGGCAACCACTGGAGGGTGACACTGAGGGGACAGATTTATATCTAGCAGCCTTTAGGAGAGGCTGAGAGAAGAACAGGGCTTCAGAAAACAGAATTACTTCAAGATTAGTAAACATATTTGCAGCTGTCTTCAGTGTAATGGAGCTGCCATCAAAATAGACATCAAGAAGTGATATAACTCTTAAAGTGTATAGTTGAAAACATGACCTCTATTGCTGACTTTGGTGAGACAGGCCATAGACACAAGTGAAGAGCTAGCTATTGGGTGGAATCAAAAATTAAAGCATAAAACTGAGAGTCTTCAAAGAATAGTAAAGAGGACATTTGGTATGAACTAGTGCACAATAGAAAAAGAACAAGGACTTCAAAAAAGGGTCCTAGGAGGCCCTCTCTTGGACCACACAGGGCAGGAAAGGCACTTTTACTATCTCATGCACAGTAATTTTTAAGAAGTTGATTTGGTTGAACATTTTCTAATGTACTTTAATATCTTTCCTATCAAGAATGAAGTATAGTTTAAAAGGAGTGCTCAGCTACAACTGTCTTCTTACAAAAAGATTTAAAATTCAATCTTTCCAGAGGAAAAAAAATAAGCTTTTTAGCCTCTGACTAAATCAGAGTGCCGGACCCCCCGACGAATCTAGCGGAGTTAAGATTTGTGCTTGCTGCTGAGCTGCAAATGCCAGAAAGGTAATGCATTTTGTTAGACCCTGATGACAAGAACAATCTATTAGAAAAGCTGGGAAGGTCAAATGTGACATAATGAAACCTCCCAGCATGTCGTCTTTATGCAGTGAAAACGCTCCTTTCTGCTTCTGTGCTGCGGATCAGATACACATTGGGTTGTCCGGGGTGGGGGACCGTGCTCATGTATTATATTCTGAGGCAGTGTTGCCCAACCTAGACTCCATGGGGAATGGCAAGTCCCTTTTCTGTAGTGTGTAATGAATAATAGATATGATGAGAGACGTGTTTCAAAAATTGATCATGACCATACTCTGTGGTCCAGTGTGGCCAGCCCAGATGCTAGTTTCATTTGTTGTGCTTGTTTGTTTGACTATCAATAATACCTCCTCTGCAGCTCTGGGCAGGTAGGGTGCTGCAGCTAGGGTTTTTGTCCCTGAGCAGCTCCTCTTTCCCTTTCCTAGGCTTCTTGAAGTCCCTTAAACCTTTTGCAAAAGAGAATTAAAGTATCTTGCCATTAAGTTCTGCAAAATCGTAAAAAGCTCCTGACACCACTGCACCCTTATGGAATCATACTTATTCTTGCACAGAAAGCTTAGTATTTTATTAAAAACCCTACATGTGCAATGCCACAAAGCGCTTCCAGATGGCTTGTATTCCCACATTGACTCCTCTGTCTGCAGAACCAAAGTCTGCAGTGAACTCAGCACAGCACCCGGCCACGGCTGACTTACGGACTGCTGCAAGGAAGTACGCGCGGTTGCATAGCTACCTTACCAGTACAGAATCGGAGCTGGTTTATCACTGCAATGATGAATCAGTGTTATCTATAGTGTTTATTGGAGATACAGATCTCAAATAGATTATATTGCAATACAAAGATCTATGGGCACTGTGTCAGTGGTCTGCAGCGCAGTTCTGAAAAATGGTTCACAAGTGACATTTTTACAAAAATATCTCTAGCTTCTTGCCTGAAATGTTCTCTCTGAAATGAGCGAGGAGTTTTCTAAATGGTAGTCCACCATCATCATCAGGCTATTGCTAGAAGTCCTGATCTGCTTGTGTATAAAAATTAGCGTGAAACACTGGACAGTGAAACAAGTGAACAGTTTTTAACAGCATAAAACATTTTGGGTTTGCTGCCAGCCAGAGCTCAGCATGTTTAATTAAGGTGTGTGAGCTAGAAGGAGGCTAATCTTTGCTGCTGAGACTAATTTCTGCTGTTTTATTAGATAACAAAGTAAAAGACATATTGAGATTACTTCCCCCCCCCCTTTTTTTTTGCTTGTCACCAGCAGTAGGTAGGAAGATAAAATCCCTTCACATGAAATCAGCTTAATGAAGGACCAGAACTTGACACAGTTAGCTGAAGACACAGTAGTACACCTCACTGCATACACCAAAGTTCCTATCTGCATTTCCCCAGTGAGAATATTTACAGAATGACTGCTTGGGCTAAAGTTCATAATTAGAGCTGTAAATGTTGGCTCACTGCTAAATTTGCCTGCATGCAGAGAGAAAATAAGAAGGAAAAGGAAGAGAGTCTGTCTCCCTCCTGGGAAGCCTTGTTTAATAGTATTTTGTAGGTTTTCTCATGCTATTAGCTCTTATCAGGCTTTCAAAGAGAGATGCTGAGAGCACCCATGTATAGATTTTTTAGGACCTCATCACCATCATCAGCACCGACTGGTTTCCCTTTGGCAGCACAGCCATGCAATATAGAAATAACGATGGAGCCAAATGTTTTCACTCAGGGTTCCCACACCAGCAGCAAGATCTGGGTGACAATCAGGTCTTCCTGTTGCCATGAAGTAGGGATGAAAGCTTCAACATGAAATGCTTCACTGTAAAATGAGAGATCCCCACTCTTACTCCTCCAGCAGAGCGTTGGAAAGGATGGGGTGGCTGCCTGTCTCCTGTGAGGTTCAACACGAGGTTGAAGGATACTCACAAACTATCTCTGTTTAATTCCAAAGAGAAATCTGCTTCCATTAATCAATATCTGCAGTTCCACATGTTTTCTGCGCAAAGCCAATGAGCAAATCTCAGCTTGCTCAATTCTGCAGCGTGTAGCCAGGGCCAGGCAGAGCAGAGCTGCTGCCACTGGAGGCACTGCTCACCTACCACACAACCCAATGCCTCTGCTGTGCCGCACAGGGCTGCGCAGAGGGCCGCGGTCTCGCTCGCTCTTGTCATCTCCAAGTTATTGATGGAGCAAAATACCTCAGGGAATGCTAGCAGCTCATGTTTACCATATTTGATACACTTACTGATATGCTACCTGAATTTTAGACCTTTTCCAATGAAAATGACGTATCTAATTCACCAGAAAATATGACCCTCTCTCAAGCACTTCTGATAGCATTGCTCATATGCAAATACCTCCTTATCACTTGTCCATAATCTGTCCAAATGTGGCAGAATCAGGCTTTATTAATAACGTTTACGTGCCCATGGCAGGGCAGCTGAGTCACCGCTTGCAGTACACAAAGCAAGACAAAGCTGTAGAGCACGTCTATTAATAAACATGATAAATCCAGACGTTTGTGACTAGAAGTTGCATATCTCTGCTGAAGAGACAACCCTTTGTTGAAATAATGATTTATTGCTATTAAAATTGTGTGATTAGCCAAGCTTGGAAAGCAGACTCAGAAAATCTTACAGCTACCTACTCACATAATGAGTTTCCCCAAGCATAGAAATTCAGTAACATGTTACCAAGTAAAAACTTCATAGCAAAACATTTAATTCCAAGGTCATTTCCTAATGATGTGGTTGTGGATATTCAGTTGCAAAATTACTACATGGTTTCTAATGGCATTTACACTTGAAATGCAAGAAGATTCACAAAAAAAAAAAAAAAAAAAAAAAAAGCAGAAGAAATGCTGTGATAAAGCCAAATTACATGGTGTCAATTAGCCATCTGTTCTGCAGTGTAGTTTGTAATGATCGAGGTGAAAACTTTGGTAGGCCATAAAATTAGATAATTACAACATCATATCTACCTACAGTAAATACTTTAAGCATAGACAGCATTAGATAAGATATACTGGAATTAAAACTGAGTTCAGTCATATTGCAAACAAATCTGAACATTTGATAGCAGAGATGGGACATTCCGGCAGGTGATATCATTATTTGTGGAAGTGCCAAATAAAGCTCCATAGGGAAGATCTGATGGGTTTTGAAAAGGAAAGAGGAATTTGGCGTGTTAGTCTATATGACAACTGTCCTCAGAGTTACCCTGCACAGTCCTGAGATGCAGAATGCACGTTCTGCTAATCTTTAAGAACATTAGTAAACGAGCTTGCATTTGTAGTAGGTCCTTTATTTGACTACCCATCATTTTGCTGGCTCATTTTATTATCTTAAAAATATCAATAGCAGAATAATATCAAACCATCAAACTCACCATCTAAATAAACCTCATAGAGTGGCTGCCTTTACACTGCTGTTTTAAAAGACTTCAAAGGTAATGTTTTCTTTACTTTTCCTCATTGAGATATGTTTCCAATATCAGCTGAGGCAACTCAGAAGCAGATGATGTTCTTTTGCGAAGAGCTTCATTAGAAATGGTTGCTCTTGCTGTATCTTCTCAGTGGTGCCAGGCTTCATCATTAGGATTCCTTCTGTCAAAATGGTCACTGAGCTGATTTCACCCGGAGGAATGAGGCCACACGGACTTCAGAGGGAAGAATCAGGGCTGGTTGCTTCATAATAAGCAACTCCAGCTTTTTTCTTCTCCATTACACATATGGAGCTTTGCACAAAGAAGCAACTATTTTTCATTTGCTTCTTCCGTGGATATCTTTTTCGTTTTTTGACGCAGCAGGTTCTTTCTCTGCAAATATCTGAGAAATACGAGCAGGAATCTGTACACTGATTACATGAAGATCATCAAGATTAACTGGGTGATACACTGTCCCTTAGAAAAAAGACAGTGAAAGATCTGCAGGTTTATGTTCATTTGAAATGTTGCAAGTCTTGGGCCAAGGTCAGCAGGTGCAGACTGGGTCAGATTTCATGAACATAACTTGTTAAATCTTGCCAGGCAACAGTCAGCCAGAATCCTGTAAGAGTACTGTTATTTGTGCCAACTTCTCTGCTTGAAAGCAGATTGCGAAGCATTAATCTGAACCCACAGCTATGTGCTAGATTCAAGTGCCATCTCATGGGGTTTGGTTCTAGTCATTGGGAGAACTTGTAATCACCAGATGCTGGGCTCACCATCTGTGCCATCACCTGAAAGATAAGACCATTACCAGTGCAGCCCATAGTACTGTAAAGGTTAGCAGTCCACAGCTTGACAACAGCTGTAAGATGGGAGCCTCATCTGTGGCTAGTGAAGACAGAAAACAAGATTTAAGGCTCAGTACTGTTTGCCTATCCCTCCTCTCCTCATCACCTTCTGAACTCACTGACCAACATCAACCAAACTGAGGAGCAGTGAAGAGATCTCAGAGGTATTAATGAATTTAGGTCTTACGGAGAGCAGGATGACCCAGATTGCTGCAGCAGGAAGGACCACAGCAAGAGTCCAGCAATTATCTGCTTAATTTGGCTTAAGCATGAGCAAACGAGGATGGGCTGCTGGCCAGCCGATGGGCATGAGTAGCAGCTGGCTGGCTGGCACAGCCGCCCCATCTTGACCTGCTAGAAGTTAAAAGGTGGGGGGTGCTGAAGTTTATCACAGTGTGGGGGACAGCAGGATACAGCAGCTGCACTGCTAATGGGACAACTTATCCCCCAACTAAGGTGACTTCTGTATCAAAGGTCATCCAAGACCCAGTAATAGTCACAGCTTGCAAGAAGGTAATGACACAACTCTTTATTTGATGTAATGGCTGAGCTAAAAAATGCAATATGGTAAGACAGAGAGAGGTGATTGCTTTTTGATCAGTGCAATGCTCCAGACTTCTCTCTCCTCTGTGAGCTTTGATTTTTTTTTTCTCTCTTTCTTTTTTCCTTCTTTTTTTTTCCTTCAGTCACTGTTTTCCCTGATCCCCTCCTATGCAGGTGAAATTGGAATGAGGCCTTCAAACAGCAGTGTCACTGGCTCTCTGCTTGGATTGTTTCTGTTGCACTCCTGTATGCTGTATCCCTACTCTTTAATAGCTTTTGAGACATATTGCACTAAGAACTCCAAGTCTTACCCCAGAATGTAGTGGGCTTGACAGGGGCCTCTGTGTTTCTGCTGGTGCACCTTGGAAGGGTATCCTCAGAGAGCAGCATCCTGGAAGCTAAGTGCTGTAATGACAAGAAGCTCCATATGTTAGGAAAGCCTGTAAGACTTTGGATTAAAGGCAGATGCCCTAGGAATGAAGAGAGAGGCAACTGACTACACTACTCCTTCAAAAGGAGCTGAAGCTGTAATTAATTAATTGTTCTTCAGGTGTGTGGATTTTTTTTGTATTTATTTATTTATTAAATGCACCCACAGAAGTGTTACATTGCAGAGACCCTGATAATATATCCAGGGTTCACAGAACTGGCAGGAAAAAAAGGCTGCTGGAGCCTTTTTGCCTGCTGAACAAGCACTGCAAAGAGATGCAGCAGGGAGCTGCCTTGCTGCGGCCTGTGCTGCAGCCCGAGAAAGGGTTTGGGCTTGGCATGGTGTGTGCTCAGCCCCGTCCGTGCTCGCTTAGCTTTCCCCCGGCTTGTGCGGGATCAGGTATTAGTGGCAGGCTGGGGACAGCGAGCAGCTTGCTGCCGGAGGAGGAGGCGAGTGCGTAGCAGGAGAGAGGAGCTGGTTTAGCTGTTTTTCTGGTGAGTAGTGCTGCTCTGAGAGAGAGAAAATTCCCCCCTGAAATCCAGCCGCTGTCTGGTGCTTTGGCCGGGGAGCCGAGCGGCTCTGTGCTGCTGGGGCTAGCAGTAAAATCCTGGAGCGAAGGGCTCTCTAAGCCGCTCCGTGCAGCCTTGCGGAGAGCTCGTCTGCGTGGCCTTGCACAGCAACGGTATCAGCAATCTCCCAGCTCAACGCCTCACTGATGGAGCCGATGGTTCGGGGGTTTTGTCTTTTTTTTTTTTTTTTTTTTTTAAATGGTCCCCTGTACAGCCATTAGTCCTTAAAGAGGATTTACATTACAGCCAGCTGCTAAGAAGGTATTTTATCAGTATAGTAAATACAGAGAGAAATAGTGGCTTTTAGTCTTCTGGTTGCTTGAGCTTCTCTGCCCTGTAATTCACAGCCCTTTTATTTCCAGAGCCTAAAATCTCTCCCAAGGGGACACTCCGTGCTGTCCCCTTGGTCCCCTCTCCAGGCCTGGCCTCAATGCAGGTGGCAGAACATCGTGGGCAGATGGGTTTGGGGAGTGGGTGTCCAGCTGGAGAAAGGAGGCTTGGAGGTGGCGAGGGCTTCCTGGGTGCACCAGCGGGCGATGTGCATGGGGGGAACAGCCTCAGCCCCGATCACTACGGGTACCCTGACACTGATGAGCCAGAGCCCTGGCCAGCTTGGCCAGATCACAGCCTGGCAGGCTCAACATCGAGGCTTAAACTCTGTTTCTTGCCTCTGCGTTTGGTGGGCTAGTGAGGACTTTTCCAGCTGCGTTTACCAGCTCCCTGAGCAAGATAACCTTAAAATGGGGTAGAAGGAAAAAAAATGTGATCAGGGAGCCCCTGGAGAGAGGGATAAGAAGATGCTCTGCTGCACGGGGGTAAGCCGAGGCGAAACGCACCACGTGGAGCGTGCACCACGCTGCCCACCTTGAGCAGTGCTGAGCCACGGCGCGGGCGCCAACAGCAGAGCAGCAGCGGGCAGGCTCGCTCCTCCACCTCCGCGGCGATCGGCTGCCGCATAAGGCAAAACGCTCGTTGCAGTGTGTTTAGCGGGGCCAGGAAGCGATGCGGAGCGTGTCGGCAGGGGCCGTCAGACGGCGATAGCGGTGCGCTGTCGACACCAAGCTCGCAGTGGTGCAGGAGGACCTCGCAGATGAGAGGAGGCTGACAGCAGAAGCAGAGCTGCGGAAAAATATCTATCGTGTCTGCCCACTGAGGTATGAGCCTCAGGATTACACAGGGATGTTATTTTCCCCTCTTGCAAGTCATGCCTGAAATCTGGTCTCATAAAGGAGCTTGTTTTTATGAGAGTGAACTTGCCTTTACTGGGCTATAAATCTGAATGTGGATGCTAATTTTATTGCCCTGCATCTAGAGGATAGCAGAAAAGCAAACGTTACAATCCAGCTAGCACGGCCAAAAGCGCAGACGCTGCATCCTTGCGTGTCCCTGGTGAATCCCAAACAGGGTGCCAGCACTGCCTCCTCCCTTCCTCCCTCTCACTGCTGGGTGCTTCAGAGCTGACCAAGGGGAGCAGGTACCTGCTTGACAAAGCTCACGAACAAAGTTTGTATTAAACACAGAGATGAAGAATCAATGCTCCTGGGTGATGTGAATTCCATAGTTTGGGTGTGTGGGGTTCTTTTTTTTTTTTTTTTTTTTTTTTTTTTTTGAAATTGCTGTGGCACTGGAAGCCAGATGGCTCAGGGTTTGGATTATCACAACAGGCCAAGTCATCTCAGAAATCCCACTGTGCTGTAGCAGTAGAATCAACTGTACCTTTTCCAGCTACTGGGGCAGATGTTGTCCAAACTGTTCTTCAAAATCTCCCTGGACAAGGCTTTCCCCTAGTTCTCTGTAAATTCATTCTAGTGCATAACTACCATACGGCTAGCAATTTGTTCCTAACTCTAATATTAAATACTGTTTGCTTTAAATAAGCATTTTAATCCTTGTTTTCTTCATTCTCCTCTTTCCAGTGGCTTTAGATGTATTTGAAGACTTCTTTTTTTTTTGGGGGGGGGGGGGGGGTGGTTATGTTCTCAGGCTTCTTAACCATACGGAAGTGCTGGCTTGTCCTCCTTTCCTTATGATCTCCTCCTTGAAGAAGTCTTACCTTATAAAGTTGGGGTTCATACCCTAATATTAATTTCTCTGAACATTGCTATGAGAGAAGTTCCCTTAACATTCACTTGGCTTCTACATGTCAGTTCTAGTTCAGGTTACCCAAATAGTCCCTCTCTGGCCCAAGATCAGAGCACCGTGGCATCCTAAGCCTGCCAATGTCTTGCACAGGCCATCATTTCATTAAGGAACCCGTCAAAAACCTTCCCATAAAGTAATAGTCATAGTTTTCTCCTTTTGGCAACAAATTCATCTTTTCTTTGCGCTTAATTTTGCTGATGATGTACTTGCAGCATCTCTCTTGCTATACTATGTGGTCCTTGCTCATTTTAGCTCCAGTTGTGCTTTGGCTTTTGGCCTCACTTCATCACTTTGTTCCTGAGCAGTGCAAGCCTCATCTTAGGAAACTTCCTCTGGTGCAGACTGCAGCAGTAGATTACTGTCAAATATATCAGTAGTGACCTTGCCTGGCCTCCCAGAGAATGATTCTGTAAGTCCAGGAGTCTCTGATGTAAATCTGGGATGAAGGCCTTAAGCAACAACCGCAGCCATCTGATGTACTAGAGATGCTTAATAGATGCCCAAGGGCTGTCCAGCTTGGATGCTCTGAGTGCTGCTTATGGGCGTGCTTAAATCCCGTCCCATTGCAGGGAACGAGAAGGCTGGTGGCACTAGCTGGTTCTCTGACAAGTTGTTAGCATGCACAAATTAAATTCCTCCTCTCTTAAATTATTTGTTTGGAACACTTACTTTGTTACAAAGCTCCTGTGGAAAAGCTCTAGCTATATAAGCAAATGAGAAAATTATGATGTCAGAACACTGTAAATAGCACAGACTTGCACAGAATAAATGCGCTTTAAAATGCCTTGCCTACCTTCCTTATAGAAGTGATTTCAAATGCAGTATTTTACTCTGTCCTCAATATACAAATTGCTCTTAAGTCTGCACTAGAAACTCTCCCTGGGAAAGCAATAAGAGATAAGAAGTTTTTTTTTTTCTTTTTTCTTTTTTCTTTTTTTTTTGTCCAACGTTTCTGTGCTGGCAAAAGAAATTTTATGCTGGCATAGCTGCATTCACATGATTTTTACTGGCACAGAAATGTCAGGAAAAAAAAAATCACATCCTTAAGGAACTTTACTCTGCTGGCAAAACTTTTATCTATAACTTGGTCCTGGAGACTATTTGCTGCTATAGTCGATGTGTTTTTGCTGGTATAGCTTATATCTTTATTGTTCAAATAAAACAAAACATCATTGTATACTTACGTTGGCAAAGCTTAGGTGCAGACAGGACCTGTGTGTTGAATAAGAACAGACAACATGAGTGTACCGTGCAAGCTTTCGGCAAAAACATATTTTTGCGATGAATGTTAAGGATTGAGCAGCTCTCCACTAGTAACAGTTAAAATTTTGAGGTACAGCAACCCTGCTTCCGGGAAGGTACCTTAGTAGATGCTACAAAGCAAGGAAAACTGGCTTGGGTGCACTCATGTTAGAACAGAGCTGTTCAGTTGCTTTCATTATTGGACATGGCTTGCACCAAAGTACTTGATATTAAAAATGGTTCAATCACAAAATATGGTACAGATTTGTAGCTATTCTGTCTCTCTGTAATGATTTCCAAGACTGGCTTGAAAAAGCTTATTGAAATGACATCGGTTCTTTGGATATTAGCTAGGGCAAAACAAAAATTAAATTTAACTCGGCCCATACTTTAGCTAAATCAGAAATGGCTTTGAGCAAAAGCATGGTGCCCTGGAATCCCAAAGGTGGGTTGAGGGCTATGAATATACACTAGGTTCTGGCTCCAGTTTTGTAATGAGCTGATCGTACCCACTCTGTTCAGTGGAAACATTACTATTGATTTTGGTACGAGGATGAAGGCCTCAGATGTTATCAAGAGAGCTTTTTGCTTCTGTGTTGGATGCTCTGATGTAGATCATTTGCAAAGTATCTCTGTCACATGGATCTGTTGCAGTTGTCCATGCAGTGCCTGACTGGCATGTGTGGTCTGTCTAATGCAATTCCTCATCCACCGCAGGCTCTGTAGGCATATCATCATCACGTGTAAAAGTCTAGATGAGCAA
Source organism: Rhea pennata (assembly GCF_028389875.1). Classification (NCBI taxonomy): domain Eukaryota; kingdom Metazoa; phylum Chordata; class Aves; order Rheiformes; family Rheidae; genus Rhea; species Rhea pennata. The sequence continues at coordinate 7,559,840 of NC_084674.1, forward strand.
ATGATACAAAAATCTGTCCGTCTGATTATTCAAGGGGATTCAGCTATGAACTAGCAAGAACTGGTGAGTTCTTGCGAATTACCTGGTGAATCAGCGCTGAGTAGATGAAAGCCTTGAGCCAAGCGCACAAAACCAAAATCACCTAGAAAAAGTCCTTCTAGAAAACTATTGTGCATGCCAGCAGAACTGAGCAGAATAGCACTGCAATGAGATCGAGGTTAGGTGGGGTTTGTGCCACTCAGCTGCTCTAAGTGCTTGGTTTCTTTCTGGCATTATAACAAGACACACTTGCTACATGTTTTGAAGCTGTTTTCACTACCTGAGTTCGCAATGGGGAAGGTCATCTCTTTCCCACTAACACTCATAGTTCAGAGGTGCTTTCAATCCAGGGGATGTTGGCCAGTCCAGCTGCAAGGCCTCAGCTGGCCTTATAGGGCACACCTTTTGCTTTGAACACCTGTGCTAGGGTATGGCCCTGTATTTTATGCGCTGAACTTTACCAGGAGACAATGATTCGAAGTGTGCTAGAGACTGATCTACCAGAAATACTGCATAACCCACCCCAGAAATCTGCAATAAATGATTTATGCTTCAATTTTTGAGCATATCTGTAACATAGCATCCAAAGGCATGCCTCAACCACCTCATTCCCCATCTGCACTTCAAATATTTCAAAATGCAAAAGTATCTGGAGTAGGCTTTTTCTGTCAAACAGTCCCAAGAGCCAGCTCAAATTGTAGTCCTTTCATGAGAAATGAGTCAGTAAGAACTTCAACGTATTCAGCCTTTTTGAGTAGTTTTAGCCAAGTTCTCCTAGTAATCTTTTTTTAACTTAAAGCAGAGATTTGATATAATATGTACTTGTTAAAATGATCTGCCTTTAAAAGCCCAGTTGTTCTTCTCCCCAGACTTGAAATAAGATATTTTCAAAGGATAGGGTTGTAGAGCAGATGAACAATGATCTGAATATTACACAGGTTAATAAAGCGATACTAGATTAATTTCTTCATGAGACATTTGCATCTAAATCTTGTAGTTAAAATCAGAACTCCATTGTACCAGGTTACATGCAAACGTACTACACAGGTCTCTGATCTGGAGGGACTGGATTTGGCATAGTTCAAGGGGAAATTAAGGGTGGTGGGGTCATCTGAGAGACTGCTTTCCTTTGATGGAGAAGGGGAGCAGCTATTTCAGCTGTTGTTTAACTTTGAGCTATTCCTTGGCTTCTGCTTATAACTCCCAAGGCAGGTACCACATCTGTGTAGGACAGGAGACCTGCCTCTCCTCTGCAGGGGCACAGGGCTGGCAGCTTCTGCTGCAGACTGTAAGGGGAAGGTCTGAAAAAATGAGGGCTGGACTTCCCTTTAGCTGGATCCACCAGGCTGAGTTGGGGAGGGAAAAAGTCATGTAACTCCAGACTTGCAGGCAGGAAGACTTCTGGCCCAGAAGTCACTTCTCTGAACAACCCATTTCATGTGCTAGCCACCAGGCCACATCATCCATGCATCAAAAATGTGTGCTCGGGGGTGGATGATTCTCCAAGTTCAGCCGTCTGTGCGCAGCCCTTGTTGGCATAGAAACACTCTTTCCAATTAACCTTTTGCAGAATGTATACATACAAAAATATTCTGAAAACAAATGATCTTCTCTCTGCCCCCCCCCCCCTTTTTTTTTTTTTTTTTTTTGCTTGTGAGAATGGGGAGTCAGGAGAAGTGTGAATCTGGGTCTTCCTAATTTTGGAATATTTTAGGCTTTTGGCAAACTGTTGCCAAGCTGCATGGCTGCTCCCCACTGATAGCAACAGACAGATGAAATACCAAGCAATCAAATTTCTCCTCATTTAGTCCTGTCCTCAGCATGTTTTAGAGAAGACAATAAAAATGAGGCCTAATGACTACTATGTAAATTGGCTGAAGGAGGAAACAATTGAGTGGGGATTACTAAACCCAGGGCTTTTGAGAGGTTAGGACAGATCCCTTACAAAGGTACCTGAACTGCTGCCAAATGCTCCGTGCTTTTGGAAAGAGAGTGAGTCATAAATATGTGCAACTGCCCATCAGTGCCAGAGTCTTGGCAAACTCAAATCGCTTCAGATATAGTTAGGGGAGAAAGTGTGCTGGGCCCAACTCATCCCCTGCTGAAACTCTGCCAGATGCAGAAGTGAGGGTGACAATCCCATTGCTGTTGAAGGGGGATTAAAAGCCCTCCCAGAAAAGCTAGCTCTGCACTGGCTGCCTCTCCTGCTTGCACCCATCCCAGATGTTGGTGAGATCCTTCCCAAAGGAGTAACTGCAGTATTCTCCAGGCCCTGGGGAGTAAGCGAATATCCCAGTTATGATGGGAGAAAGTAAAAGGGCTCAGCTACTGAGGCTTGGCCCCAAACCAGTCAGGGAAAGAGCTCCCAATAACTGAGCGAAGCTGTAGATTTACTAGGAGAAGGGAGTGGATGAACACTATAGCCTGCACCCTACCATCATCCAGCATCATTCATTCCTTTATCATACGAGTTATGCACCTTCTCTCTGAGCCTAAGGCTGCTTCTGTTCCCAAAATGGATCCAGACACATGCAATTTCTTCAAGATTCACAAAACTCTCAACCAGCAGAGCCAATGTCTAAACCCACTTTGCACAGGTATTTTTCAGGATAACAACATCAGTCTTAGCCTTGTAGTAGCTAGCTATGACTTTTTCTTGGAGAAAGGAAATAGTAAGAAGAGATTTGCCAGGAGATAAGGAAAACAAGTACTTTATTATTATTATTTTTAAACTATTTTGAAATTTTAGATAAGCTTGTGGTGTGGCTAAAATTGGAAAGAGAGCAAAAGGTCAGTGAAGAACATGCCTACGGCAGGAAGGCTGAAGATGCATGTAATGAATTTCATTTCAAAATATTGTTGTCTAGCTGGTTTTGGTCAAATGATATCAGTTGCAGATTTGGGGAAAATATGATGCATGCTCTACTTTGTGACTCTGCCCAATTACCTAACAGAAAATAGGACCTTGTGTGGTGCACGGGGCTCGAAATGTCATCTGAGTGATTCCAAGATGCAGTAGGCGGAGAGAGCAACAAACATTTTTACCTTGCACACTTGCAAATCGCTGACCCTCCATGGTGCCCATGGAGAGGTGTGAAAAGCCCATCACTGAAGCAGGATGACATTCTAGCATGCTGCTATTTTCATTGCAGCCTGTGTCAAAAAGATCGATATATGTGCTGTGTACTGTTCTTGGTATTAAAATAAGAAGGGACTTTTCTCTTCCCCCCTCCTTTTTTTTCCATCTTCTGTTCTCATCTCAGCATTAGCTATCAGTGAGCTATCAGTCAGCTGGTGGTGCTGATGGATCTTCACTTTCACTGTATGCTTTCACTCACTTTTGTGACAAAGATTACTAGACTAGAAAATAGTATGCCATTAATCCATTCCATGGGCAATATTAGGACTAAAGTGGAACAGGGAAAATGGCACAGGATGTGCCTCTCCAATGAACAAAGATAGTAGCACAGAGGAATGAAATGACACAAGATGCAGCAAAGTTTAGCTGATAGGTAAAATCTAAGCAAAATGTTATGCTCTGTTTACCTGTAACCCTGCCTTTTGGGTCCATCGTTGCAGAAGCCCCAGAGAGCAGGGAATCCAGATGACCGGCGTGGTGGGGTTCTCATCCACACTGCGCTGAAGGTGCAACTGTACTGACTAATGCAGAAAATAGATTCAGGCTAAAATGTCTATGCAGATATGCCTGCAATTGTTGTTGCTGGAGGATCTAGCATTGCTGTGAAATACCTCATGGAGGATTTAAAAGGCATGTGATGACTAACAAATTGTTTGTCCTTCCTTCCTCCTTTTTCACTAGCGACTTTCTGTGCTGTTAATAGCAAGGATATCCATGATTCTTCACTTCTACCTCTTCTAGGATATCATAAGACAACAAAGCACTACATGAAAGTGTTGCACCTTTGCAACACAAGCATTGCAGCCAGCAGCACTGGTCAGATGAAACACTAGCCTAATATATTTAAGGCACATGGCTTAATTAAGCTACGTAGCAAAGTCCTTGGTGAAGGTCATGTCCATCTTCCTTTGCTGGCTCCAGAAAGATCAGATATGTGTTTGTAAGCTGAGTAGAAATAGTTGTCCACTGGGGCTGAGATGAAGGCTTAGCTAGAGCAGGACACTCCAGATATTCAGTCATCTCACTATCTCCTTGTAAAGGTTGCTGCAAAGAGTCTCAGAGCTCTAATGTGTTGTCCAAGAATTAGAAGCTTGTTGCACATCAGTTTTCTGATGGTACCTCGTTCTTCCCTTGTCTTTCTGATCTCACAGTTCACCTCTCAGGTCATTTCTATAAGTAAATAAAATGTTTCTCGTAATAAATTTGAGAATGGAAAACTTCATTTTTGAAGAAGAGGTTTGCTTGGGCTCATATCAAAAGACATGTGATCCAGGAGATTTTAGGTCCATTTCCTAAGATCCAGAATGATTTAAGGTATGGTTGGTCTCTAATCCCCTAAACAGTAAGTGATCTGCTTCCCTCTGAAAGTCTTTTTATATTCTGCCCATTCAGTCAGTCACATTGCACTATCCATTTCTCCCCCCTGCTGGTATTACAAACAGTAATGAGGGAATAACATCGCTGTCAAATAACAGATCATTCCAATATATTTGTGTGTGGAGGAGAACTTTGCAACAGCTAATGAGTAATGCTGTTTCATTACAAGACATGGTGTCTGAACTAGAGACAAGGGTGGCCGAGGAATTCATAAGTGAGCAGCCTTAAACTACAGTGGGTCGCTGACCCAAATCTAATTAGTCCAGGCTTTCTTCTGCAAATGGCTGAATCTTTAGCCCTGGAGATCACAAGGCCTCAAACCCTGGGAACCTTGGTTGTTGGTCCTCTCCCCTGCTGCTTTCTGTGTCTTGTGGCCGTGTCTCAGCCAGTGCATGTCCGTGAAGCTCAGTGGGGACACATCAGAAAAACAGAACAAGATTTTCCCTTGATTTACTAGTCTGGCTGTCTCCTTTGCTATTTGCTGTCTTGAATCATAACTAGTGGCAATTTATGGTTTGTATTGCTTTCCTGTACTCCAGAAAGAGGTGCTTCCCAGCTACCCTTAAACTATGGAAGTGTCCTGGGTTACCTCCATTTCTGTAGCCACACCACCCATTAGAACCCTGTCAGTACCCAACACAGGACAGCACTAGCCTTGCCCCCCCCCCAGCATTTGAAATACTGCTCATTAGAGTCTGGTTCCCACCATGTCTATCCCAAGGAATAGGGATGCACTGGTGTCCTTCATGCTTTCTCTTTCTGGGTCACCTGGAAACTGCCTCAGGAGCTGCAAACTGGGCAACAGACTTGCTAACCCAGATACTTCATCTGAAAGCTGAATTGCCTGGGTCAGGTCTGGACACCTATCAAGTCCATCTCCTTCCTCTTACCGCTCTATTTCCTTGCTCTGAGCCTTCAATGGAACCAGGAACACTCAGTTGTGAAAGGGGTCTTTTGGAAAGGCTACAGGGCTAAAGTCCTGATGCTGTTTTCCACATAAACTGTGCAGGCCAACCTAGAATTAGGTGGTGGTAGAGCAAGATATGTATAGGTTCCTATTCATATCCCCTTTATGTTGAAACCCAGCTTGCCAGATGGGCCACCAGGTGTCCTTCCACCTTGCAGAGCCTTCTGCTGGGGTGAATCTGTGTATACTTTTGGTCATGGCTGTTTCCTTCTCTCTCTACATCTAATTTGACACATTTTGGCTCCTTACCCACTGGAGTCCTATTCTGAAGTCAGTAAGTATCATTCTGGCAATGGCCTTTGAAGAAGGTACAGTCTCAGAGAAATAAGTTGGAGTTTTCTTTTTTATTTTAATAGACATAAAACTGTAGCAGAGTTCTAAATTTGGCTTTTTTAAAAATGTGAGACGATAAGCAAGGTTTTTAACGGGCACATTAGGAACATACTTTGCTTACACAAAATCACCCATTATAATCCATTAGTAAGTTACTAGAGTGAAAACTGAAGATTTTGATCTTGTGTCACTTATTTTCAGGCTAAACTATAAGCTTTGCTGCAGATAGTTCTAAAGCATTCAAAGACATGTAAACATATGTGATAAATTGCTGAGAATGTGTATTCTTTGCTTAAATCAGGACATCCTGCAAAGCAGAGTAGAGATATGCTAGCAGGTTATGCTCTTGAAATCCTCACGGGATTTCTCAGAGCTTGATGCATTTCGTGTCACGTAATTGGTATGCTGGTAGTGGGTCTGTTATAAACAAATAGGTTTAAATACTTTCAGGCACATTTTCTGTATGTAAATCTTTGCCAGTAATTATCACATGTAACTGAGGAGTTTTGCTAATGAACAAATAAAATAAATGATCCTGTTTATTTCTTTCATTCTGTTCATTACAGTTTTTCAACCTAAAAATCCAATTACAGATAGTCTGGCTCTGCGCTAAATTTTGCTTCCAATCTTTAGTGTAGGTCCATTCTCAGAACTGTATTTCAATAATCTGTTGACAACAGTGGTCTTTCCAGATGGCTAATTTATAGGCAAAGAAACAAATGATTCTTGCAGATGAGCAGAAGAGAAGTAAGCAAATCAAAAAAGCAGACGGTAAGTAAAGCCACTTAGTGTGATTCAGGTTCTTAAAGAGAACAAGAATTCACTACATCACGCAATTCCAGTATGTTATGAGCAGCCTCTGTTTTCAGCAAGAGGTGGACAACACACAGTAATGACACCTGATTGAAATTCAGAAGGAAACAGCAATGCAGGCTTTTCCAGCAAAAGCTGAGAATCACCGGCAACTGAGCAGAAATTATTTTGATGGCCAAAAACTGTGGTGAAACAAGCAGGATGCAGTTGAACTCTTTCTTCCATGAATCAAGAGTCCAAGTGTCTGAAGCTGAGGTTTTTATGCAGGAGCTGTAGTGAACTGGTGAGAAGTGAGGCTCCTGATGAAATCTCACATCCAAGTTCTCCAGGGCAGGGACTCGTGCAGCCTCTTCAGCCACAGACTTACCATCAGGGCAAGTGCAGTGCTAAAATCTCACAGCACTGAGCTAGTAAAATCAAATAGCAGAGTTTGTGCTTCTGTTATTTTCCCAGAACATCCCGGTCATCCATTTATTTCAATTTCTCTTTATTGTCCAAATACTCTTGCCATCACCACTACTCATTGTGAATAGCCTTACAGTTATGCACTAGGGAGTGTGTGAGATTGCAAGGGCAAGCTACCAAAATATTCCCTGCAGGTAGTCCCTACCCCATTCTGTGCTAAGTAAGGGCCTGAGACAAAAGTGAAGTACAGGAGATGGAAGAAAAAGAAAAGAATTAGCTGTAGAGAAAGAAGGATGGAAGTAACAGAGAAATGCAGGTAGTGGAAAATCCTAGAGGACAGAAGAAGTAGAGGAAGCAGTAGGAGAGAGGCTGACTCTGGTGCCAAACATCTTGTAGGTCTACCAGGAGAAAGATCTCTTCAGTGTGACATAGATACACAGCTGCCAGCCTCAGAGCGTCCCAGATGTCAAGCCTTGCAACCAGCACATTTCTATGCAATGTAGTATCTTCTTCATGTCTCTAGAGAGGTTCCAGCTTTCTACTTGCTATTGTTTCTCCTCTCTGAACTGTGGCTGAACTCTCCAAAATAAGGTAGCCTGGCTACCTCTCAATCCATGAGAGTGGAAAAACAGTACAGAGAGGTGGGTAGAAATCTTTCACTGGCTCTCATTTAGGATGTGCACAGTTGTCAGTCAAGGAAAGGGAGTTTCTGCTCAAGGCTTCTCTGTTTCCCAGCTGCGTGCCAGCATGCTGTACACCCTCCCACCATCCACCTCCAGGCTGGCCATGGCCCCACTGATCTTAGTGTGTCCTCTCAAGGTAATCTGTCTTTGCAATGCTTGCTAAAGAGGAATTTTTCTCCAGATGGACAGAAGGTGGGACCACTACAGCTCATCCACCAAAATTTTCATTGCCAGTGAGGCTTGATGACGCAATGCACCAGGAATGTACAGGGATGGGAGGCTTTTTGTTGTTGTTGTGGCTTCTAGTCCCCCCTCATTGGTGATAGTGTGCAACTACACAGGAAAGCAAAAATGGTTCAGTCAGCAGCAGTAGCAATGAACCACTTAGTTCCTCTGATGTGTGTTTCCGTATGCCACTGATATGATGCAGGAAAGGTCCAGGGGAGACGGGAGAGCTGAAGACCAAGGAGGAGTCTTGCATCTCAGAAAGCCCCTGAAGAGCAATGGCTGTAGGAAGGCAGTGCAAAGCAGGGCTATTAATGCAGGTTCTCATTTGCAGAGACCCCTTGAAGACGATAGATTGGTAGCCAAGTTTTACGAGTTATATTTTGTCTTGAAAGGAGAGAGATACCATCTGGCAGTCTGCATATTTCAGCTGAGTAGTTCATATTTTCCTGCACCTCATTAGCTGTTCAGGATCAGGCAGCCCTCCCCACATAGCTCTCTTTTTGGTGTGACAGCAGCTGTTTGCTCTCTGGGTGGCATTTCGATGTTCAGATCCACTGACGATCAACCCCATGCCCCAATCTGTCAGCTAAGTAGCATGGTGAGTATTTTTAGCAGAGTCCGGTAATCCTTGCCAATAGTAATACAACTGCCTGTTCTTTTTTTCCTGAACAAACCGAATGCCTGAGGTAGGTGGCATGTCTCGCAGTGATCTCTTTCATGGCCTCACTCTGATGGGACCTCACTCAACAGCAGTTCTGGTAGAAGGCATTTCTGGTCTTTGCTCTGTTTTGTTTAGGATATCCCTTTTCCTGGTAGTTTAGATCATTCAATTATTGAAGTTTTTTTTCCTTTCTCTTCTTTCCTAAGTCCTCTCCAAGGTGGGGAGTGTTATCAACATTTTTTAAAGGTTCATAATGGCATAATTCAAGAATTTCAACTAACGCTCTGATCACTTGGCAGGGATGGAAGAACTTGCTTGTGGCTTCTGTAGAAGAAAATATTGATGTGCCAGTCTTTCAAGATCACTTCCCTACCACAGCACCTCTTGTTGTTCCTTGTTGGCCATCCTGAATGGCAAAGCTGTTAATAAGTGTGGGAAAAACCTGGATTCCTTGGGGTCTGAGCTAAAGCTCTAGGACATGGTGTAATATTAAAGCTATTTTAGTGCTATTACTTAACGAATTGCTCTGCAGCTACATTTCCTTGAGCATTTTAATGGCAAATTCGTCAAATTCAGGGAATCTCAAGGGATCCCAACTCATTGGCTGTGCAAATGGTTGGCTGAGAAAATGCTCAAAAGCTTCATTAGATCTTGTAGAAGTCAGGAAGAAAATTCCACTGAGATTGGACCAGTGTCTGGTCCATTGATCCCAAAGCCCATGGTAGTAAATGTGAATCTTTCCACTGACTGTGATGGCCTCGAGCACGTACATCTCTTAATAACAAAATATCAAGCATTCAGCTGATGCATACAAGGTACTTCAACTATGTTCATCATTTAATAGATGGCCATAAAAGTGTATTTGCAATCATGCTAGTATAAATCTGTGTGCCATATCTGGCCATGGTTATGCTGATTGCTAGCCTCATGACACTGCATAAGAGAAGGAGAGTTCTGCTTTCAAATAGCTTGAACATACTGAATTATTGCAGGATTTAATGTTCAGTAGATGAAATTATCCTTTTAAGTGACCTCAAACATAATAAAAAACAAGACTAGTCAGTGCAATAATTTTATTACAGAAAATCACTAAATGATGTACGGTAGAAGAATAAACATGCCATAAATTACCTAGAGTAATGAACTATGAAAAATAACCAAGGTGTGTAAATTGTATATTTCTGGGGAGAGACCCCATAAGAAAATTGTCTGCAACTGTCACACACCTGCATGTGTGATTCAGTTGGATTTGGTATTGTCTACTGAGACTCACAGGTATTAAATGTAATGTTGCCTCTGGTGAAACCTGTGGTAAAATTCCCATAGATATCACTGAGCTTAGAGTAACATTACACATTAATGCAAATGACTTGTCCCTGTCAAAAGGTATGGTACAGTATCAGAATCTACTGCACTTTTGGTTCATGCTCTTTCTGTCTTGCCAGTATTTTGGGGTTTGATTCTGGTTCAGTCATTTAAGATCTTGCTCCACTGTCCTGAGTCTTCCTATTCCTTTAGAAAATATATAAAGTTGGCTCCACAGCTGATCTAAACACATGCAATTCCATCAATTCAGTGAAGCTACCCTGATTTATGTCATGGCTAAGAGATTCTTACTGAGATTTATCAGTGTAACTGCTTCACATTAACTGGTACGAGAAAGGATAAAATGCACAGTGACTCCTACTTCACTGTGAATCACTGCTTTCAGGCAGTGGGGTTTCTCAGTGAGAGATGCATTCAGCATTACGAGTGCATTTACCCACTTCTTGGGGGTCTGCAGAGTGCGGGAGCTGGAAGCATTGTTTCAGTGAGGACAGATAGGTGCATTTGAAGATGCCATTCCCAAAAAAGGAAGACGTGAACCAGTTCACTAATTGTGAGAAGTGAGCCAAACCTCACCAAGAGTTTGCATCCTCATCTTCCGCAGCTCACTTTAGTCTTTCATTGACTTTTTATACCCTGTTTCAGGTGGACATCCATGTCCACTGGGGACCATTCAGGTGGCCACAGGGTCTGTAGAGAGGCAGCAGCAAGAACTGAGGCCGGATGCAGTCAGGCTGAGCTTCTTTTCCCTAACAGAAAAATGGTGATGCAAGTACACAGGTTTCAGCTCTCATTGGGATTAGCCCATGTGACTGATTAGCTTCATTTGCTGCATGTAGGTCCCTGACCTTGCTGTCCCACCTTGTACATCTTGCAGCAGCAGCACAAGAGTAGCTATTTAGCCATTAATGTCATGATATTTGGGATTTTAATTAAAGCTGTGGCTGCTGGAATAGGCTATTTACCTTTTAAAAAAATCTTAGCTTTCACTGTTCAAAAAATGTGGTTCTACATGAGCATAAAAATGAAAATAAATCATTTATCATTCAAAAGTCCCATGACTTTTAAAACAGAATATTGCTTCTTTGTAACCCAAGATCTTGGGTTACATATGACTGCAAGGCATGATTGAGAGGAGTGCTGCAGCCTGCACGGTCAGGGTCACAAGCAGAAATCCTGAGGCCATTGAAATCTCTGGGACTTCTGCCCCTCACACCACAGGGGTCTCACTTTGGAGTTGCAACTGCAGCTTGAGGCTAAGCACAAATGATGCAGCTACACTGACCTGTGCTGGCCAGACCTGGCTATCCCTCCCCTATGGAGGGATAGCGATAGTAATCCCTTTGGAAAGAGGGATTTAACCTCTTTCCAAAAGGGTAGAAAATGGCTTGACTACCATATGCTGCAGCTGTAGGGGGGAGGGTTGGGTTAATGGAGCATGTGTGTGCATGCACCCTTAGCCCGACCCAGCTGCACTGCCTTTCCATAAGAATGCTTTTCAAATGGCTACACTGCAAATTCAAATAGAGAGCAAAAGGAATAACATCCTATTTGTACCTCAAATAGTGCTACGTGTCCAAAGAAAACTCACTGCTGAGCAGAAAAGGCAGAGAATCTAAAAAAGAAATGTCCTCATCAGCCAGCGTATTGGCGTTGTGCATGAGGATGCAGAACTGAGGAACGATGAAGTCTCTCTGCAGCCCATGCTCCTGGGTTTTGCTTCTCATCGGCAGCTGAGTCACAGGAGTGCTGAACTCTAAGAAACCTCCACGCATCAAAGGGAAATTCTCCATATATGCAGGTAGTCATGCAACAAATATCTAATCTGGGAAGTCCTGAAAAACATCTACCCTATGTGCCATCTCTTGCCACAGGCCACAAGCACTTCCTGGCCGTGCTGTGAAACCTAAGCTGTGGAAGAGCCTGGCTGCAATGTGCAGACACAGGGCAGATCAAGCCCTCGCCTGGGTCCTGGTAAGTATGTAAGCAAAAGTTGCTGAGTGGCTGCAGAGACAATATTTACTTTCCCATACCTCAGTTCTGTAAATATGGTGTAACCCATGGTCAGCAGGGAAATTTCGAAGTGCCGGGCTTGTGCAGTTGAAGTCCCCATATGACTCGTGCTCCGACTGTTGCCTGCTGGGGAAAGCGCTGCTGTATATTTTTGTAGAGCTAATAGGGCACACAGCCACATATCAGCCCTTTCGGATGGTGTCTAATAAACCTCCAAAGGCTGGCTCTTGGATTAGTTAACTGAAAGGAGAAGCACTTTGAGTGCAAATATGTTGTAATTGATATATTATTATTTGTAGGAGATAAAGAGGTGAGTCTGGACTACCAGATCAGATTTGAATTATCTCACAGCTGGGTGGATTTGATCCAGCCTATTCAGGAGATTAAGTTCAGCATCAAGTCCAGCATTTTAATTATTATTAAATATTTGTATTGCAGTAGGGGCTAGAAACCACAGAAAGAAAATTGCTAGCATGCTAGCACGGTGTATCTGCAGGACAATCTCCGGCTGGAAAAGGGACATAATCTATTGAGACAAGATGGACAAAGGATATGCTGCCGAGGGAGATGGGAATCGAGGTACGGAGGAAATGAATCATTTGCCCAGGGTAACAGAGGAAGTCCGTGGTGAAGCTGGGGACTGAAACCAAATCTTAAGGACAGCAAGACTGTTGAGCAAAGCTTAGCCTAAGATAAGGGTCTAATTTTTTGACTACAAAGTTAAGAAGTCATTGGAACCATTTTGAATGGATGTAGTAAATGAACAGTTAATTAAGCACTGGAACAGTTTATGAGGGGATATGGTACATTCTGTGCTTATTGTTGTCTCTGAATTTAGATTGGATTTATTTCTCTAAAATGGGCTCTGCATCATCCACAAACTGGGAAGTGCTGGGTAAATTTCAGAGGGCTTTGCTATGGGAGAGCTCCAACTGAGCAATAATAATGTTATCCTTTGGCTTCCAAACCTATAAATCTGTGGGGATCTTCTGAGTCCTGAGCAGGACCCTGCCTATGCACTGTCTGTGCTTTCGTTTCAAAGAAAGTTTAGCTTAATGATTTTGGGTCAGAGCCATTGCTAACAGTAATCTGAACCAAATGAATATAAACCCCCATTTTTCAAATTGCAAGTGACAAAAGGGAAAGGAAGCTGAAACTTTCACAGACTTCATCTCTTTTGAGAGTGAGTCAAAAGAATGCAGAATTTATTCCTGTTTTGACTCCATGTGAAGCAATTACTGTAGGCGACCTTAAACAGGAAGCAGAGTTTGGGGCTTATATTATCTTTAAAGTTTGCTCTGTGAATCTGAGGGTGAGCTGCAGGAAAAAAGAGTTTGGGACATGGACCAGGCACATCATTACTGATTACATGCCAGAAAGCCATGGAAAGTATTCTTACTCATCTCTCTAATCTCCACAGCACATGATGAATTACTGACATTAATCTATCTGGCCATAACAGCTTCAGAGCCCACAAGTCGTATATGCATGTCGCTGTCTTTTGTAAATACAGATTCTAAATATGCATTGATTAGGTATTCTCCATTATTATTTATCAAAATGTTCCCACCTCCTAACACTTAATAACAATAATAAAGATTAATGGTAAGCTCTAGCACAGAAAAAACTGCAGAACGCTGTATTTATTTTGTAAGTTTAGTTAAGCTGTTTGCTACAATAAAAATTGATGCATTTGACTTCCCAAGTGCAGCACAACTAACACAAAATAACTGGATTTCATGCTGCAGCTATCTGAAGTGACATTGGGCTGGAATCAATCAGGAGGAGATGATGCCCTAGATGCATTTGTGTTTATATTTTCTTTTCTTTTTCTTTTTTTTTTTTTTTTTTTTTTTTGAGTTGGTGAATGAAAAGAGAACGGAGTGCAGTTTTCTATCTGTGGGAGCAGAGGTGTGGTCTGAGTTGCTCTGTTTTATCTTGTTCCTATGACTGGCACTATGAGTGACCTTAGATAAATCATTTACCCTCTTAAGACCTTGTTTACCTTTCAGGAACATGTTGAACTGAACCCAAAATTAATTAAGGGTTTTTCAACTACTGCTGCCACCTTGGCAATCAAGAGAAGCACTTATTGACTTCCTGCTTACCATAAAAGTGTAGAAATTGGACTACAATTCATCTGCCTCAGTGGTCACGGCCAAGAGCTTAGAGGTTGTTCGGGCGAACTGGGATATGAACATGCTGAATAAGGAGCCCACGGAAGGCTTTGGCCTAATCCTGAATTGTTAGGGATTGCCTTGCTCTGCACAGCGAAAGATCTTAATCCCTTCCAAAACTCCCTTTGTATTAACTATTACGAGAAGTTATTCCTGTCGTTCATACGAATGTCTGGTCCTTCTTCAACTCTGCTGAGTTCTTGGCTCAAAAACAAGATTATTTCTATCTGTTTTATAAAGCCATGGTTGAATTCTAATCAAAACACCAACCCCAAGGTATTTGCAGATGCCTTGCCAATAACTAACACAGGCAGTGAATATGATCTGATACCTCAGAACTCCTCCAAGTCTGATTCTCATCTAGGTGAAAACCTTTGGGCAACTGAGAATTTGACTCCTATGCCTCTGACAAAAATCTAATCAGAAATCTAATATTTCTGATCAGATAATCAGAAATATCTGGGTGGGATTCCCAGTGGCTGCCTGAAGGATCTTTGCCTTGCTATAAAAAGAGCATTTAGGGTTTCATTTCTGACAGTTTTCTTTTGGAAAAATAGAAATCGACATTTTAATATGGGCCCTTCTTACAAAAGAAGTTTTAGAAAGCGGGGCGATCTGAAAAGCCACACTCAAAAAGAGGAGAAGGAGGGAAAATGAGACTGAGGAAACATCTGCTAAAGTTTTCCTGTTATTTCAGGAATGTTTGTATAACTCGAGCATTGCCTAACTTTTTTTTCGTATCATGGACAACATCTTCACTAAAAGATTGTCTCCTGCTCCGCTCCTGATCGCATAACCTCTCTCCCTGCTTGCGTTTGCTTACACAGAAAGGCAATATTAGGAATGCACTTAATGTATCTGAGTTTTGTTTTAACGGGGCTGAGCAGCTGGAAGCAAGAAGGGTGTTACGGCTAGCTCATCTCCCAGTGTGCTGCTAGGAGCAACTTTGCCAGCCACAACCGGAGACCCTCCAAATCTCTTCGTCTCCTCTTGCAGCTGTTAAAGCACACTGAATTATGCAGTGCTCCATAACCCAAAACTAAAGCCCTTTACATCTAGCGGAGAGAAAAAACCCGCAGAACTGAGGCAACCTTGTGTTTCTCGTTATAAAGTAATGCAAAAGGCTGGTCTCGTTAAACTTTTAGTAGCACTTCATTTCGGATCTGCACGTAACGAGTGCTGAATACTGATCTGATTATTGAATTTGCTCAGATCTTGCTGAAATTGTAATAGATGGAGTGCATTACATTTAAGATAATGGTAAAAACTCACTTGGATTGTCCTGGTGCCATCATAAATGAATCATCACTTAGCTATTAAGACCTATACTCGATCATGCAATTCAGAGCATACTGAAAAGGTGCACTGGCTGATTCATGTTGCAGCATCAGAGACAGCACATTTGATTGCTTGTTCGCAGTAAAATCTCCTGGATGTTGGGCAGACTTGAGTGCACTTTGACTGCAAAGCTGGAAGAGCTTTCCTGTTGGATATACAGACCTCCGGGCGGGCTGCAAATGTCTCTTCTGTCAAAGCAGGGGGGGAAGCAGTAAGGAAAACTTCAGCTGAACGCTTTGGTTGTCACCGGGGGTAGACTGCACCTCCGGGTGATTTGGTATCCATTGTCACCTCCAATTTTGACCTCTCCGCTGGCGCTGGCTGTGCTGTCAGCCGCAACGTGGGCCCTTGCCTACCAGAGCGTGGGCAGAAAATACCAAGTCTTACCAAATTCTTGAGCAGCTTCCTGAAGTGACTCCTCTAGGCTGAGTTTGACAGGATAACATTGGTTCTCAGTCCTGTTACTAGTCCCCCAAGGGTTTTCCCCTCCTCCATGCCAGTACAAGAGACATAAGAAAATCCATCCTGCAAGGAATGGGATTTTTTTTTCTTGCTCAATCAAAAACACATGATACTAACCTTTGGGGGAAAAATACATCAGGTTGTGTATTTGCTCCTACAGTAACATTAGGAATTGATTTTAGGGCAGACTAAAGCAGTATTACTTAGTACTTTAGCAGTATCGTAAAAATAGGTATCAGGTTACTAATATAGGAATTATTGCCTAGATACCACACTAGCAGGCAATATGGGAAAACCTTAAATAGAAAGTGATTATGTAAGTAAAAGCATGTAATTTAGTGTAGGAATGGTTGAGTTTAACACCTGTATTTAGTCTTCAAGTGTGGTCAGCAAAAATAATTTCCAGAAGCCTAAGTTAATAAATTGGGTGGCGTCTTTCTTCTCGTTAGACAGACCTGACTCCGTGCTTTCCGTTCCTGTGGCGTGGCAAGTAATGCACTTCTCTCTCCCTCAGGCCCAAGAGCTGAGCAACAGTTTCTCGCACGAAAGCCCTTCCTAAAAACCTGCATCCTCTCTGCCCCCTCGCTTCCCGGGGGAGCAGTGAAACAGAGGGGGCTCGTGGCTGATGGATCCCATGCAGCTCTGCTCTGGAAATCATGGGGAACACACAGGCTGCAGGCACTGGGCTGTCTGGGTGAGAAAGAAATTGAGTATCTCTTGCTTTAGATGTGAAAAATACTGCTTATGCATAAAATATCAGAGTATCACCGTAATGTGTGATCAGCCTCCAGGGAGGTAGGATGTGCATAATGAATTACTTTATAATAATAGACTTTATTTTCCATTATGCCTATGTGTGTGCA
The DNA here is from genome assembly GCF_028389875.1 of Rhea pennata. NCBI lineage: Eukaryota > Metazoa > Chordata > Aves > Rheiformes > Rheidae > Rhea > Rhea pennata. Next base: position 7,576,664 of record NC_084674.1, read on the forward strand.
AGTATCAGTGCACATTACTCTTTGCTTATCTTTAGAAAGCAGGGTCACTTGGCATGAATGGACTAGAAGTAGTAATCCACCGGCTGGATGAGAACCTTTGGGTAAAAAACACGGACTCTCCGAATCCAGTAAGAGTGCAAAGTTTTCTCCCCATTATATCTATCCGACAGCACTCTGAAAATGAAAGTGTATTCTAGATATGCAAACCAATTAGCGAGCCTGGAATAGTGCAAATCTTTCATCTAGGAAGTGTTTTGCTCTATTTATTTTTCCCATAATCAAGCAATCTTTAAAAACTTGTGTTCTGCTTTTTGTCAGAGGCAAATTAATAACCCGCGTTTCTGCTTCTCGCCATTAAAACGAAGGTCTGCGCAAGCAACAGCTCAGAGAATGTGCAGGGGTTTCTGATCAATTCGCGGCTGATGTTTGTTTGCATTGTTTCAGAGTTCAATCATTTTATTAGATATCCTTCAGATATCGCAAGAAATATTTGCCAGAGCCCACGGGGCGTTTGCAGCTTGCCTCTGCAGAGGCTTTGTTCTCCTTGAGAAAGTTGTTTTTTTAAAAAAAAAAAACTTTAAAATCTTTAGCAAACAACTCAATGACTATTTAATGCCTGCCTACATGTCCTCTTCCAACTTTTGGCCACTGATCCTAGTGAGCTGTGCCCTTATTGATTTCAATTAAAGATGCATTTGGAGTTTTAGCCAGAAAATAGACCAGATCTTTAGTCCAGTGCACTTAGAGTTATTTACTGTATTGGCTTGACTAGAAGAGGAAGGTTTTCACTAGAAATTGGGACCTGAAAAATAATGGCCCTGCTTACGTTCGTGGCAGATGCCCTGCAAAGATTTGCTGCATGCCGGTTTGGAGGGCTGCAGCAGCCTCCTCCAGCAGCCGAGCTGAGGGAGGCCATAAATACGGGAGCAGGAGCCACAGGACGCGGTTCCGGAGGAGACCCATCCCAGCGGGTCAGGGTGCAAGCGGCAGGCCCTGGCTTTACCCGCAGAGGGTCACTCTGCATGAAACCCTCTGCGGGGAAAGGGAGAGAATGGGATGCTGGTCAAGCAGAATTTTTTAACTGGCTGCTAAAACATCTTGTAAAGTGTTGGGAGCAAACAGACTACACGTGCAGACCTCCGGCTTGCAGCAGAGACGTGGCCAGGGAGCTGCATGAGGCTCAAAGGGCCATCCCTGAAGTGCTTATTTGAGGAAGAGGGGATGGTTGTTTAATATTAGCAAAGCTGGCAGATGATTTAAGTCAAGCTCTGTCATGAGCCACTACGAGACATAATGTGCACCAGGCCTGGAGAAAGCTGCTAGACAAACAGGAGGGTTAAGAGACCAAGAGAGAACTTGATATTATATCAATTTTGACAACTGCAGATTCAGTTAATTACTTATTAATTATCAGAAAGTTTTATTAGACCAGGATGTCAATTCAAGTTGGGCCGTAAAAACGTGTATTTCAACAAAGGTAATAACTAATGTTACCTTTTAGATGTTACAAACACTTTCCTGAATGGGTAGGCTGAGTGCTGTGACACCAAAACTGCTAATCTAGCCCATTACTCGGAGGACATAAATCATTGCTCCCATGAACACTAACATCCAAGTTCTTCAAGTAAGGGTAATATTTTTCCTGGAGGCATGTTTGGACACTTTGTATTGGTCATCAATAATGCAGAAACTAAACAGCAATTAAAGTGAGAAAGAAAGAAAGATTTACTCTAGTGTGTAGGACTGCTGAATAACCGCAATCCTTGTTAGAGATAACAGACGCTACAGATGTTCTGCACTTCTAAAATATTCTTCCTGTGGTCACCAGGAAAAAGAATGAGCCTAATTTAAATTAAGAGATTCTTCTGTATTCCAAAATACCATATGGTTTTGTTTTATTGATTCATTAATAAATTAATCCATTAATCCTTAATCCCTTGGGTCAATGAAATATACACCCAAAAGCATCTTGGGGTTATCATGGCTATCAAAGGTAATATGGTTCCGTTCTTTTAATTAATTGGTGTGTTTTGGCTGCAAATAATGAGTATTTTCCAGTGTGCACAAACAAGCTGCAGGATGTGGGGGAGATAGATTAATTCTCTCAGCTTCTTGGGGCTTTAGGATTGCCTCTAACATTTCTAGCTTACACCTTGCTGTCACTTTTCAGACGGTGATGGGCAAAGTTGAGTTACCAGCAGCCATAGCGAGGGGCACTTGGATGTGGATTGCAACTCCTTTTCCCAATGTCAGACTTATCGGGATGTTGGCACTACAGGAGCTAGGGCACGCACTGGGATTTCAGACTTGCTATCTAACAATATCTAGTATTTCATGGCTCTGTAGCATTCAAGAGAAGACCTCATCACTGTTACAATTTAGTCTTAAATCTTTCCAAAATGTACACCAACCTCACTTACTAACTTTTTTATCCATGGCCTTCCCACACATGTGAGTTTTGCATACTCTTAATTTTCTTCCTCTCTGTGGCCAATGTTGCTCTTGGTAGGCATGGAAGGGCACGACATCAATGATTATCGATCCCTCTTGGTATGCATGGATATCTCTTGATGTTGCAGGGCATTGCATGCTGTTGCTTTGCAAATCTCGTTTTAGGGAGGGACGGATAGGAAGAGGTCTTGATAGTTATGGGAAATTGTTGGTATCAATCCCTGCTGGTAGCCATGGATACATCTCATCCTTGAACTGGCATCTATCACTTTTGGTCTGTGGCCGATGTTGTCCTTGGTAAGCATGGAAGGGTATCGACATCAACGGCTCTCGGTATTGCGTGGTATCGATGCCTGTCGAATTCCAGACCTATCAATAGGGTTCGATATTGATAGATCAACAGGCCCTGATAGCGCTTGTTCTGGACAGGCATGTGTATCTTTTGGTCTGGGGCCAATATTGCTCTTGGTAGGCACACTTGACTATTGACACTGGGCATTTTTGATACCAACAGGCCTTGAAGAGTATTGTTTCCATAGGTACTGAGAGCGCACGACATCCACGGTTATCAGTCGCTCTCAGTATGCATGGATACCTCTTGATGTCAAGGGGCATCACATGCTGTTGCTTTGCATGCCTTGTTATAGGGAGGGATGGGTAGGAGGAGGTCTCAATAGTTATGGGTAATGAAGAAGCTGCTATTAGAAGCCGTAAGGTCAACTACAGCTAGTTAGAACTTGCATCTCATCCAGGATCTGTATTTGAAACAAATAGTTGTGACTTGGAGCCTCCCTAAATATTTCGGCTGGTTCATACCATCAACAGCGATTTGTCACTGAGGCCCAGAATTTTAATGTAGGAATGGCTTTGCAAGGAATTTTGCTCTTTTTCTAGTATTAATTCACATTAAGATATGCATCAGATATCACACCAGGCACCCAAATTAACCCTTCTGGCCTAACAGCCGTAAATTCTTAGCTTATTGGCCACATATGTATTCCTGTACCTCCTGCAAGTAAGTATTTTTGGTATCACTGTTGATGAGTATCATTTGCTTCAGCCCAGTGTGCTCCCATGCTTGGTGTAAAGCATAAATCAGCTAAATTAATTAATGAATCTTGGAGTGCACTAATTAATGAATCTTGGAGTCCACTAATGCTTCCAAGTCTTTAAATGTCTTCTTTTAAATAGGTAGTATATGAGTAGCATCATGGCTCAGCATGTGAAATGTCTTTTTAAATCCGCTGAAGAAATGGTCATGGTGTACATTGTTTATTTGTGTGATGCCAAGATGTTTCCTTTAAATTCTAGCTCAGTCTCCAGCCATTTATTACAGGCCAGAAGCTGTAATGACTGGAAAAGAAATTTGCTGTTTTAGAAAGAGCTATTAAAAGAAAATTATTCTTATCTCATGATGGTATTGCTGAATTATGGCATATTATGGGAAAGGAAATTACAAGTGTGCTTGGCTTTCCTTCTCCATTAATGAAACTATTGTTTCATTACAATTGTCAAACATGCACGCATGTATTCTTTTAAATCTTTTTTAAAAATGTAACTGTTCTGCATTAAGTACAGAACAGAAGATGAAGTTAGCAAAGTTAAAGAGCAGGCTGTGCTGACTAGTTTGCCTGCAAGCTGGAACAGTGGTTTCTTCCTTTGGTGGTGTGTAAATGCTTTCCCCAGAACTAAATACCTGGGTGATACTGAAGAAAAACACCTCCATACTTCTAGGATTCCCTGAAGGAATAGTTTTGCCTTTGAGATAGGGCTCAAACCATCCTGTACACCGACCCTTCTCCTCTTTCCACCGCAAAAGCTATCACCAGAGTGCAAATTCATAACTAATGCACAGCCCTCTAGTGTTTGAGCCTGCAGCTTGGTCCCACAAGCTAATCACAGTGAGAGCTTGCTGTCCTCCAGCTGGAAAGGGATATAAAGTACTCATGGTTTTATACTGTCCCACAGGCAAAAATGCCTTTTTCATGCCTTCCCATTTTTGGATCAGTTTGAGTTTCTGGCTCCAGCTTGGTTCCTGGCCTGAGCTCACTGGTCTGCCACCACCCGATGTGCTGCTTGTGGACTTGCAGCTAAACCAGGCTCTGTTCTCATTTCCATGTAGGCTTGGTGGTAGGCAGAGGCCAAATCTGCAGATGTACAACACAGTTCAACTGCATAAAAAGAAACTGCTTTCACGTAGCTCCATTTTAAACTAAAACACTAAATCTAAATGCATTTCAATTTCCATTGCAAATGTCTAAGGCAATGGTGTGGAAATAATACGGAGCTTAAAAAAGAAATCACATGGAATACTTTTCTTGACCTCTCGGGAATTACAGAACATATTATTGTAATAACACCTTCCTGCAGCAGTTGAGCACGCAGGACTTTCTGGTACAGATCCCGGAGTGCATACCAGGTGCTTAGGATTTGCAGTTGTTGGTTCGGTCCAAACCGGCTGTACTGCCATTCCAGGCGTGTACAGCAGCGTGGTGTTCGCTCAGCTGGAAGGTGCTGACCCCAGAGTCTGCATTAGCCAAGCTTCAGCACGACACAGAAAATCTTTTCCTATTGACTAATGGCTTCATAGTTTCTTCTCTTACCTTTAAATTCTACCCTCCAAAAGCTTCCTCATGATAACAGGACACAAATGTGAAATCAGGAAACTCCCTGATATGCCTCAGTTGGCCAGTTATCACTGGTGCATAAGTCTGTGGTGATGGGCCTTGATAAACAACAGTGTCACAAACCCTTTCACTTCCTACTGCTTATCTCTTCCAAAATCCCTTCTCCATTAGCTCAGCTCCTCTTCTGACCAGCACAGTGCTCCACACTGAGTTATAGCAAGCAGCAGCTCTCCATTTGTATCTGCTAGCAGGAACGAGACATAAACGATTCCACCCAGGATAAACAAGAAAAGGAAAGCTGGGGGACATGGTCTTTAGCTGGTATGAACAGAGCTTTGCTTCGCTCTCCTGAGGTTTTTATCCCAAGATCCTTCTGCTAAAATGATGGGGCATTTTCACTTTGTAACACACACTTTTGTGACTGAGGGAATGGACCTCCGCTAGATCTGCACCCGCAGCTGTTTGCTTTTGGCCCAAGCAGGTAGTCAACCTTTCTGGCTCTGTAAGGTGCAACCTAAAATTTCTGATAGGTTGTGATCTCCAAGACATATCCAAGGTGGGAGCAGCTGGGGTGAGTCCCCAGGGCATCACCCTGCGCAGGCAGGGCAGGTGAGGGCTCCCCAACTGGACCGTGCTACCCTCACTGAGCAACCTACACTGCTTCTGGTAAGGCATGGATGGGGCAGGATTTAGCACGTCATGGTTCTCCTTACATGTGAGAGAGTTAACATCTCTCTGATTTATAATCTACCTCCTTCCAGGCCCTGCAAAGCAGAAAATAACTGGAATGAAATGTGCTCTAACCACTCACTTTCTCTCCTGATCCTGGGATGAGGAGAAGGACCCAAGCTGATATGAAACACTCATGCTAACCCAGCTCCTTCTGCAAATGGTATAGAAATAGGAAACCATTTTTCTTCTCTCTAAAATCTTGGTGTAATTTGAGAATCAAGCTCCATGCAGATAAGAACAGGTTAGTAATGTCTGGAAAATAAATATGGCATATATTATTATTTTAATATTTACTAAGTGTTGATAGTATAATACTTTTATTAAAACTTTAGGGAGGATGAAATAATACATACCACAAGCCATTGTGAAACAAAGATAGTCTTCTGAAATCATTCATTTATATTTCAATTTTATAGTCATTTTCCTGTGACCTACTTCTAATCACGCATTGGTTTCTTTGTGGCTTAAATTATGTGAGGTGGCTAATGATTTTAATTTAAAGTTCTCCATGGAAAAATGCAAATAATATTTCTGCCTAGCCAAGGCACACTGTGAACTTTTTATTGTAAAGTAATTAATCATTGTATTCAAGAGCAGTGAAGAGGTTTGACTTTGCTAGAAACTGCAAGTCCTTCTCACTACAATCATCTAGGAGCAGTGCACCAAGGGTTAGGTTATCAAGAGAGGATCTCTATGTTTAAATAGCAGCTGATGAAACTACATTACTTTCAGTTTCTTTCTTTCTCTCTCTCTCTCTCTCTCTTTTTTTTCGCTACAATGAGGGGAATCCACTAGAGTAATTTTGCAAATTCAAAGAGCAGCTTTTTCAATACTTTATTATATTGCCTGGGCTGGCATGTTGGTTAGTCTAATCCATTTCAGGCTTTCTACTGATTTTTTGCTCTGAGTGGACTTATCATAATCAACCAAGTTAGATATAGATTTTTTTTATCTAGCTTGCATACTCTTTGGAGAATGTGCAGTCTTTTGTCCCTTGTCACCTAAAGCAGTGGATTTTTTTATGGAAAAGCATTGGTGGTAATGGTTTAACTCATTAATTGGCTGTCAAATTCATTACATGCATTAGTGAACTCAATTTAGATGCTCCGTAAAGATTTGAGTCGCACTGTAGATGAACAGCTGAGGTTAGGATCCCGGAACAAATGTTTGCAGTGTCCAGACTAGTCTTCACAGTCATATTTGTAATTCAACGTATTGGGTCTTGACTAATTTAAAACAGGACTGCAAACTTGAGAGAAAAATCTATAGCAATATAATCATATGAATGTATGAACTTCAAGACCAGCTGAGGGACTCAAAACCACCAAGAGCCCCACAGTCTGAAAAAAAAAAAAAAAAAAAAAAAAAAATTAGCAGATAGGTGGAGTTCCCCTGACATCTGGGTTTCACTACAGCGAAGCCCTGTAGAAACCTGATTGGAATGGCACTACAGGATCGTATCCTATGGTTTGAGCTAAAACTCCGTGCTTTCATACTTTGCTTTAATTCCTAGGTTATTAATTGCCAATGCAGATAAGATGTTTAATGTGCATGTGCTCTCCTTCGCCGTACATCCCATCAGGAAGACGTCACTACATTTAAGCAGCACTTCATTAAACAATTCAGAATACATCGAGAAAGGCAGTTGTATAGATAAGACACGTTGCTACAGGTAATATATTTTACTAAGTCGCCCGGCTCCCAAGATAAAGAGGCGGCTTGTGCCCTGCCCGCCGGTGCAGGCGCGCTCGGGGCTGCGCACGCCGCATCCACCATTGCGCCGCTAACCAGGCCACCGGGAACGGCTACACAGAGCGGCGCTTTCCACGTTTCCTTCTCGTCGCCTTTCCACTCCCACCCCTCCATCTCCAAGGCTTCCACGTTCTTCCGCTGGTTTGGCAGCTCTCGCCCTGCTCCCTCTGTTTCCGCCCCTCCGTCCCCTCTTCGCAGCCCCCGAATCGCTGCGCGGGGAAGGAGAGGCCGTGCCGGCAGCCGCCGGGAGGGAAGGAGGCCGCGCTCCTCCCCGGGGTCTCCTGGTGGGCGGCTGCGATCAGCTCAAGCCGAGTAGCTGGGGCTGCTGGGCGCCTGCCTTCGCCGGGGAGCGAAGCTGCCTGAAAGCCCAGAGCCTCTGCCGATACGAGGATAGCTGCTTCCCCGCCGGGCCCTTTGCGGAGTTAATTGTGCGAGTGCAAAGTTCAAACGCGGTATAAAACACTGCTAACTCCCTGGATGCCGGGCGGCGGGGAAGCGAGCCCTTAATCCAAGCTGCGCTGCCCGTGCCGCGCTCCCGTTGGTAGGTTCCTGCTTTCCACCGCATCGATTAGCTTTACAGCGCTGTTTCCGTGGCCGTCTGGGCTGGAGCAAGTGTTGTATCTATTACCAGTTGTTCCTCTGATCTTCAGAGAACCTCTCTTAAAGTTCGGTCGCAGTAAAGTTGCCCACAAGGTAGTGTTACTGCAGTCAATACAAATATAATAAGAGGCAGCAGGAGACCAGACAGGCTCCTTAAGCTGAAAAAGAGCCCTGACGAGCTGTGATTTCTCAGAACATTGTATACTACATTGGCAGAGGATACACCAGCAACCTCAGATATAGAAATCACCATGCAGGCATTACTGTGTTGAAGCTAAATTTTATTTTATTTTATTTTGCCAGCATCAGAGCTGGCTCAGAGACCTTCTCTGCAGCTGTATGTCAGATTATACTTACATTGCTATCGTATTAAAGGCAAGCAGTCTCTATAAAGATACCACCTAGCTGTGCACACATAGCAATGCATTAATTTCCCAAATAATACATTACTGCTGCATTAAATCACTTGGCAGGCTTGAATGTGAAAGGTCCTTCCTGCCTCAGAAGATACTCTCAGACGCCTCTGCTTCCTGGGGGACGTGCTCCCTGGCAGTAAGGTACAGACCCCACGCAGGGCATCATGGAGCTGCCCCAAGAAATTTGGAGTGATGCCAGCCTGGGAGGGACAAATCCATAAAGGGTTCCCACCTCAAGAGCGCTCTTGCAGAGTCACAGCACATGGAAGAGAGGGAGAGCTCAGTTACTGCTAAAAACTGAGCAAACTGACTTTTTTATTATTTGAGAGAAGGTGAAGGAAGATTTAGATTTGTCTCACTTCTAATCTCCTTTCCGACAATGGTGAAGTAAATGATCTCTGCTATCCTGAGGTTTATCACGCACTTAAATTTAATCCTCCCGTCTTTGCTGTCTGCCGCTGGCCCAGAGCTTGGCTATCATCAGGTAGGAGAGGATATCTACAGCTTCTTTTCTTTAAACATGCTCTGAATTTTGCTGTTTCACTCTTTCCCACCCATCTACGCACCTAATTTTTATGTCTGCCAACATTAAATTGCATTAACACAAACACTGCAGCAATTTACTGAACCTAGTCTGGCTGCATTAGTCTGTCCATCCTTCTTTCCCCAATCAGAGCTTTGTTTTAGACCCATTTTAGTGAGCCAGTGATATTTAAAGGAGGTTTTTCTCACGTCAGTTATTGTAGCTGGATTGAAGACCTGATATATAACTAGCATTGCTTATTTTGTCCTCGTAGATTCACTCTAAGTCCTTTCTAAAAGTCACAGTTAGCAGGAGTCCGGTGGTGTGTCATTGCAGATGTCTACAATTGCAGCCAGTACCAAAATACAGAGTAATCCAATGTTGTGCTCTGGGTATAAGCCAGTATTGGCACAGTTCTTGGAGGAATTTTTTTCCCTTTCCTGCACACGCAATATTACACAACCATCCACGGTCCTGTGGGAAATTCACCTGCATCTGATGAACCCAACGTTGACTACCTTTGAGGCAAAAAATGTGATATTGATGGGAGAAATATTTCAACAGATCCATCAAATCCTACTCCCTCTGTCTTTAAAAGCTTTATTTCTACCTTGCTCTTTGCAAGTACAGAACAGCAGCAACGAGAAACCCTCAAACCACATCGAGAAGAAATAACATCAGCATATGATAACTCATTCACAGCCCATCCCCAATTTATGCAAAGTGGAGCATTCCCACAACACATAGCCTGGCCAGGATTAGAGAAAGTCCTGAAGTTCTGAGTCCTAAAGATGTTGCTTATATTTGATAACTAAGCCAGTGAGCAATGATAGAAATAACACTCTGAGCTGCTAGCAAACAAATTGCTTATTGAAAATGGCTGATAATGAGGATTTGGGGGAGGGGGATTACAACTTAATTAACTGTATGAACATGCAACGCACTGAGTTTTGTGAGTCCAAGACAGAGCAGAAGTTGAAAGAAATGTGTGTCCCTGGGGTGGGCTGTGGGATGCTGATGGCAGTGGGACCTCGAGCGCTGCTCATCTGCAGGTTCACCCCCTGCCTCTCACTGAGAATCATGGATCTACACTTACAAAATCATGCCTGGCCGACCGGTGGTGTTACACATATATATATGTATGTGTTTGCGTGTGCATATATATATATATATGTATGTATAGATGTATGTATGTATAGCTAATGTGGCTAGGGAGCTACAAATATTGAAATGACATCAAGGAGCAACATTGGTATGTAATGTTTCAGTTTTATGTTTTGGTATTTTGACTTTTATGTTGAAACTTGCAATGCAGTGGAAAAATTAAAGTTACAGGTGTAGGGTTAGGTACTATAAAGCCTGACTTGGGAGAAGATGAGGTTTCCAGCACGTGTAACGGCTGTTTAGGGTGGAGGGTTCCATGGTGCAAGCTCTACACAGGTTTGTAAAACCACAGAGGGAAGAGAAGTGTCTTGGAGAAGCCTGAGAACAGCAATGGTAGAGGTGGGTTAAACTGCAGTCCTGACTTGAACACACAGGCAGAATTACATTGGGATCAGTAGCTATATGGGCAAACGCTGTGCCATGGGTGCAGACCCTGAGGAACCAATACCATGGCCATAAGGAGCAAGTGGCAAAACAGGAGACATCAATTTGGAACGAGATGGAAGATACAGCACCAGCTGAACGCCATTCGCTGTTAACAGCGCCTTCCAAAGGCAGCGCAAACACAGTTTCCAATAGAGCTTTATAATTAAGGCCCAAAATATAAAAAAATCCTCAGTCCCTCAACAGAGTCAGGTAGCTCTGAATGGAAGGAAAATTCCCCTCATGTATCTCTCTTGGATGGTGCATGGAAACCTCCCTGTTCTTCATCTGCTCTTTGCTTTAAGGCATGCTGCTGCAGCAGGAAAAGCTATCAAGCCTCTCAGAAGGAGCAGAGATTGATGCCATGCAGATAAAACCAGCAGTTGGGAAACTTCAGGTAAAAGTGTAATACTGTAAGTGCTTCTATCTCAGTTTCATTCAAGTCTTGCTACTGAGATTTTAGTATGAAGCCAATTCTAGCTTGAATTGTCTGACAGCTCCTCTTTGTGAATAGGAGCAGTATTGACAGAACAGTACTTTTGGAAAGTAAAGGACTTTTTTTTTTTTTTTTTTTTTTTTTTCCCTAGAGGAAATAGGCTCCATCTGTAATAGTATGATGCTGTTTCTTTTCCTTCTGAGCTAAGCCTGTTTAAAAAGAAAATCTAATAGCCTGCCCTTATTACAGCCATAGCCTCAAGTTTTCTGGAAAAATAAGTGTTAACTTTGGGATTTGAGTACATGCTATTCTAGGGGGGTTTTCTGTGGAGTTACTGGCCAGGTCCGCTCTCTGTGGTGCTGGGTGAAACATAAATTCTGGACAGATTCTGGTTACATCAAGTAGACCTTGAGGATCCTGGAAGAAGAAAGGTGAGAGTGGTTACATTTTCATTATGTGGCTTTTGTTGTGCTTTATTAACTATTCCCTTGAGTTAAAGGAGACTATAGTGTATTAAGTGATGTCAGTGCTAAAGAGCAGAATTTGACCCGCAAGGTGACCAAGCAGTTGCTCACGAGTGTTGCTGCAAGTCTGCATTCTGCCTTTCTCTGTTCTCAATCTGTTTTACAAGCACTGGTTTGCTCTTCCTTGGATGGCATTTTGGTGGTAAATCGGGAAGGCAGCACAGCTATCTCGCCTCCCTAACCTGCAGCATGGTGTGGGTTGAGCTTTGGCTGGTGACTGAGGTGGACAGAGGTGCTGGCCCACTGGAGATATCTGCTGGTCCTTTAGCATTAGTAGTGCTGGTATGTACCAGCGTCAAGGCTAACAAGTGGTATGAAAATCAGGTAAGGAACAAACAATAAAAAATGTTAATGCACTGAATGATTGCCCTCAAAGGTGTTTGCCAGCTGCACTGTGGTTAGCTTTGAAGTCCAGCCACAGTGACCAAACTGGTCTCCAGTGTGGCAGGAGAAGCTGGTGCATGTGAGGGTAAATCAGAAAGGTCTTCCCATCATCATGACTCCTCTGAGAGACTCATGGGAGAGCAGGGTGGTTACTGAGGATGGACACAGCTGGCAGGGTTTACGCTTATTCAGGTTATTCTGCTGGACTTCCCTTCCCCCCCCCCCCCCCGCCCATTTTGCTGAAAACTCTGAAGTAAATTAAGAGGAAGAGTACCTCTAGTGTGCTCCTTGTGTCAGATGCAGAGTGAAGTCAGGGGCACCCTGCAAACACATGCTCGTTTGGGGTTTGGTTTTCTCTGGGTGTGACTCAGAACACCAAGAGTTCTGCATGCTGAAGCTTTTCTGGTTGTTCTCCGGGAAGCACCGAGTTGCCTCAGAGAAGCCCCACTTGGACTTTGCTGAAGCAGACTGGTGCAAATTTCAGCCCACATGCACATGCCAGATCAAAACTGCAGGACTGAGTGTCCTTTCTGCACAGATGGTGCCATTGCAGGGGATGGGGTGGGTGGTTGAGCATGGTAACAGCTCGAGACACCTGATCTCAGTCCCCTGAGTCTGCCAGGGACTGGCTGGCTACAGAGGACTGCTGCCCTCATTAGAGACTAAGCAATGGGAATGTTGAACAAACACGTAGGTAATGCTCTGAAATACTCTTTCTAAGCTTGAAACATCTAGACATAGAAAAGTCAATGTCATAATGAAAAATGTAATTAAAGTTTGGGTCAGACTGAATCCATTATATCTTTCACATGTACCCGTACTGAGTTCCGTCCCAATTCCAGGGATATGATACCTCTGAAATACCATGAAGAGGTGCCTAAGCATAGGCATGCATGCCATTTCTGTGGCTAAAACCCAAGAATATGCTTCAAACCAACGTCGACTCAATAGGATTCATATTTTAAGGAAACAGAGTGAATGCAAGCGAGTGGAAGCTGTGTCTGCCACAGGGAAGATGGCTCTTTAGACACGTTCTGTAAATAGAATGGAAAGGGCAATTTTGGCTGTATTTTTGAATTGGACAAAAACTGCAGCGGATTACATTATTCGGTGGTAATGTAATGTTAATGTGGCCTGGTAGCCAGGGGGAGAGAACTTAAGGTTTAATCATTTTGTAATGCACTTACATTGCCCATTTTAGATTTGTCAACTGTCATAAATGAACTGCAGTTTTATCCCTGGACTATATATAGAGTGACTATTTATACATTTTTCATCTGCAGCTTATGCAACTTAAAAGAAAAAAGAGAAGGGGAAACAGGAGTGAAGAGGGTTACATGTTCAGATGCCTTCATGCAGGAAAATACAGCCTTTCCTTAAGCCTCAGCTTAGGTAGTTGACATTCCCGATGAAACAGCATTTCAGAAAGCCGTTTAACGCAGCGCAGAGAGAGGCAAAGCAACGCTACATGTGAAAATACAGCTGTGCAGAACCGGCTGTTGGTGAACTTCTGTACTTTCTGTACATACTCATCTTTCGTAAGCAACAAACCCCAGGAAATCCTATCCCGCGACATTATTCCTCTCTAGCTTTATTGAAAAACTCCAATATCAAATTACATTCTAAATTCTGTCTAAAAGCCACCCACGATAGGGCTTTTTGTATACATATTCTAGCAGTTCTCAAATAAAGAATATTCCTCCTGCGGCGGCTGAGTCCTGCTGCTTTCTGCGCTGTGTCTCCTCGCAGCATCACTCGAAGTCTTGCAGAGCGTTAGGGGCTGCCTGAGCACTGATTAATGTTGTTGCCAAAAAAAGGTTTGCGAGCAGGCTTTGCTGCTCCTATCAGCTTGAAGAAGTATTTGAATGTGCTTTCTTTTTTGGGGGGCATCTATTTGAAAAAAAAATCTAAGGGAAACTTGAGAAAGCAGAACTTCTGCTGACTGTAAGTTTCAAGTGTTCCTTTTGTCTCATCTTTTAATCAAGTTCTTGCTCAAAAAGTGCTTTCTGCAGGGGGGGGGTTTGCCTTGACTGTTCTCTCCCCTGCTACATCCTACAGGCCAGGACTTTATTTATCCAAAAATAACAATCAATGACTTTTTAAAAGAAAAAAAAAACCCAACATTTTTTCATCTACGGCGTTTACCTACAGAGTGCAGAATAATTTATACTGGAAATGCAGCCCGTTCTTACCACAGGACGGCCTGATTTATCGATCGTGCATCTGTTTCATATAAAATGCCCTGACTAGAACAAAAAACTCCATTCTAGAAAAAACAGGACATTCTCTTCAGTTTTCAATAAGTCATGTTCTACCTGTGGGATATCTTGTTAATGACTATACACTAAATCCTAAGGATTTCTTCCTTTTTTTCCTTTCTTTATTTTTTAAAACTGTCAATCAATAATATTCTGAGTTTCTGGGGCCAAATGAACACTCCTGCTACTCGGGCAAAATTCCCTTTTGTTTCAGAGAAAGTTTGGCTTTAGTAAGTCTACTACATCAAATATCTCATTAGCAATGCATATATATCTGCAATTATCCATGTCAGAGTGACTAGGATGCATAAACCAGCCATTCGCAGCATCCTAGGAAGCCACCAATGAAGCAGCACATATGGAAGGTGCTACTTCCAACAGAAATGCTGATAGATCTGGGCTTTGCTCTGCTGGGCTTGTGCTCCTCAATATCTGTCAAGGACAGCACCACACTCTTCCTCACTAGCCAGCAGTGCCTCACCCTGTCTCCAGTCACCCCTCAGACAGCAACACTGAAGAAGAGACAGACACCCAAAAGTATGGCACAGAAGAGGGCTGAGGTTTCACCAGAAAACATGCTACATTCATCCCTTGAATCTTCAGTTTTCTCAATGGGATCCTAACTCCACTTCTTCCTCTTCCCACCCTCTACCCTGAGATCAGCAAGTGGAAGGAGGCTGCAGGGAGTTGCTCCTTGATCCTGCTGCTCATTGCACTGTTTGCATCTTCAGTGCTAACCTTCCACAAACCTACTGAGGTTTTAGGAGACCAAAGGCTGGCAGGAGATCTGTGCTCCCAATGCAGCTCCACTGAAATCCATGTGCATGAGCCACAGCCGGACTGGACCCAAAGGGCCTCTGTCTGTCAAAGGTACTCGTACAAAACTGAAATCATCCTTTGAAGACTTATATTGATATAACTAGGAGTAGGAGTTGTCTTTTCACTGAGGGTGTAATTCTCACAGGAGGAGGCTTATAGCATTTGAAAAGCTTAGGGCTGGCATTATGATACTGTCAGTGGAGCATAAAGATGTCTAGAGGACAGGGAGCAGGTTCCTGTAAAAAAGAGCAGGGCATGGAGCCACAGCAGATCCCTTTGGGCAGGACCCGTTGTCTCTTGCCATATCTCTTTCCCCTCATCCTTGACTGGCATTGTCCATCCACACTGGCAGTTCTTCAGCTGTGAGGTCTTAATACGTGGCTGCTGAAGGGACTCTCTAACATGTGGGCTGCAGAAGATGTAAAGATGGAGCCACTGCCAAGGCTCATGCCACTGCTGCTCTGAGTTCCATCCTCCCCTGAAGGCCCGACTTATTATATGGCCCTCCATGAAGAAGACTTTAGGAAGCTGGAGTTATGCAGGGGCTTTGTAGTACACTTTAACTCTCCTCCTCTGTTTTCTTGTATGATGGGGTCTTGATTTCTGACAGGACCTCTTGTTCCTCCTGTAATGTAAATTACAACATAAAAATATCACAGATGGGATGAGCTAAGTCCTTGACCTTGTTTCATTGCTGCAGAAAGCCAGGTGGTGCTTCTGTGAGCTTCTCTATTGCCAGTCAGGACTCAAACAGCTCCCTGTCAATAAATTGCCAGTCCTTTGTCCCTGTGCCCAGTGAAATAAAGTCACCTTTCCAACACTTTGCCAATTGTTGAGATGTGCTCCTTCTTCAGAGCTATCTGAAGTGTTACTTCCTCTGCTAAGATAGGTCTTTTTTTTTGTATTCAAGGCTTAACAGATGTTGAGCCTTCCATATTGCAGGGGCTTGGATCCCTAAAGCAGTGAGCTGATCCTGCTGTATCGTTCCTATCCCTTAAGCAGAGAATCATGGCTCACCTCCCAGTTCTGTGCTCATCTCCAGTTGCTCGCTGTGGCCCAAGAGTGTCTTGTCACAGGCCGATGGGGCCAGACCTTAGAGACTGACTGTACAGCCTGCACGTGAAATACTGCTCTGTAAAGCATGTATTCTCTGCCTGGAGCCACTGGGAAGAAATGGCTGTATCATGTGTTTTGATAGATGCCTCCTCAGTAGATTAAGACCAAATCTGGGACCAGTGTCCTCTTTGTGCCATCCTGAAGAAGCCCTTGGGATTGAGGACACTTTGCTTTGCTTGTTCCTTTTCTAGACACAGGTACATTCCAGGTCCTACCTCGTCCTGTCACCACCAACCTGGGACACCCAGACACAGCACAGGATGTTGGAAGTGTGATTTTGAGCTTCTCCATCCTAGGAATGCTTTCCAAAATGCTATACAAAATGCTGTAATGGTCTGTAAAGTTCAGGAGAGCTCCTGCTTCTGCCTCTTCTCAGCTCTTCTGCGTGCATTTCTGATGCCTTTGCCAACCTGGCCAGGACTGAATCTGGCCCATGATAGACACTTCTTATATAATCAAAGACTTGTCTTAGTGACAGAGTTGTTCTGAGGTTTAATTAAGTTTACAGTTTCTAATTAAATTGATTTGAGATCTTGGAGTAGAAGGCCTCTTAAGAGCAAAAGGTATTGTCATTTACTTGAAAGTCTGTAATTTTTACTCCAGCAACCTTTTATGTTAGGCTAATTTTAGTATCTAGAATGAAGTATGAGTCTTTCTAAGTCTTTGGTGATGTTGGTTAAAGCTTTTTTTTCATTTTCTTTAATCAAAGAAGCAATCAAAAATTGCTAATCACCTTTATGAAACCACTTCTGTCAGGGTGAAATATATGACAACCATATATACAGTCAAGAAGCAAATAACATCTGTTCCGAAAGAATAGAAGTGATGGACTGGGGAGATGTGGGAGACCTGGACTGCAGCCCTCATGTCCTGCTTCCTATGGTCGTTTTCTGCTCATAGCCCCCAGATAACTAATAACTGGTATTTGACAAGGTGTCTCACATTCTGATCCTAAAATAGCTACTTCTAAGAGCCTGTCATTATGAACTGAACCACTGCACATCATCATCATTCAGATAAAATTTATAACTTTTCATTTCTTTGGACTCAAACAAAATCAAGCAGTTCCCATGGAATATGGTTAAATATCATTCAGATATGGTAGAGAAACCTTCAAAATGATCAGACTTAACCAACTCAATTTGCTTGCCTTTGCATGCCAAAATCATCTTAAACTTTAATAATCCCTAAGCAATGCCTACTTTATGCCTATATATAAAAGCAACCATTTAAAATTGCTTCTTGACTGATCTCTCATTTAAGATGACTAAGATAATTAAGAGAATAAGATGGATCAAGAAGATATGGGAGACCTGGACTGCAACCCGTCTGTCAGATTCTGCTTTCAGCACCCAGATAATCAAAAAGTGACATTTGACAAGGTGTCTCATTTAAGGTGACTAAGAAATCTTGACATCCTCCAAGGCTCTTGCATTTAGAACTCAATAATATGTGATGGATATGTACATGACTAAGGTTTTCTAACTGGAAGATCTTTTTTTTCCCCAATATAATGCTGGCTCATTAAAAATGTATTTTTAGTTGAAAAGACAGGTTTCAGTAAAAAAACAATTTGATATTATCAATACTTATGTTTTTAATTTTTAAAATTAATTTGCTTTCCAGATATCTAATTTGAATCATTTTCATATTCAAAGGAATAATTATAACATAGAATTATAATAAGACCAGAAAAGGAAATGACACATTTGAAACTAAACAGATCCAGGCAGGACCTTATTCAAATTTTTCTTTGCCTTTTCAATTTGTATTCCTTTTTCTCCTGAGTTAGAACAAAGGAATATTTTAGAAACTTCTAAGTGCAAAAACATTTCCTTGCCCAGCTCTAATTACTTGATTGAATTATTTGTTGACAGATTGCAGCTACCTTTAATTAATCAGTTCCATGAATGCTTTCCTCAATAATCCCTGACCCATAGCTCATTCATAGTTTGTTTTCACTGATCAGCGGCCTATGCTTTTGCTGATTTAATTAGACATTTAACTCACATAGCCTGTGAGAGTTTCCTGGTTGCATAGACCCTTACTAAAATTTAGAATTTGCCTATATCTTCTAATTCTCTTTTAAAATTCACCCCTTCCAAAACCATTTGTGCCTCTGAACTCTCGTGCTGGCATGTGTAGGACAAGCCAATGCACTAGGAGCATGAACCCAGCTGGAGTGAATTTATTTAAAATGCTGCAAGGACTTTCCCTGAGAATTTTTGGCATTGCTCACCCAGTTCTAATTGCTTTATAAACTTAATGGAGTTAAAGCTGGCCACTGTGTGCTGGCCAGGTTGTGGATAAGGGACATAAAGGAAGCACAAGGTCCCAGAAGCTTCTCTGCTGGCACAGGAGCTGTGTGCAGTGAAGAGGAGAGACCCTCTGCAAGAAGTAGCAGCAGAGGGAAGAAAAATATGAAGAGCAGGAAGGAGACTTCATACAAGCAAGACTTTGGTCTCTTATGGAATAAGTTCGCGGCCCAAGTGAGGTTTCTGGAAAGTACAGTATTCCCCAGTGAGTGTATGGGCCTTGGTAGGAGCTGTGATGGCCCTGCGAAGCCTTTTAGACCTGCAAAGCCACAAAGGTGGAAAAAATCACTTCTTGCCTCCTCCTTTGTTCACAAGGACTGGTTGTTTAACGATTACCAGAAAATCAGGGCTCAGATACCTCAGTTGCAAACCAAAAAACAAAAAACAAAAACAAAAAAACAAAAAAAAAACCCACTCAAATCCACGTACTTTGTTATTGCACTAACGGTGGAGAGTCACAACTTCAGTTCTGGATTAGAATAATTCTGTCACTTTCTGAAAAGCTGATTTAAAAGAGTTCAGATTCAGGGTAAATCTAGTTCCTTTGCAACTAGAAGAAATCTGCAAATATAATAAACTTTAATTTTCTTGCTGATTGTGGTGGAGACTTCCCCTTCGAGGTAAATCTGCATCCTATGAGTAGGAATACCATCTAGCTAGATACCTCTGAAATCTGTCAAGGGCTATATCTGATAACGCTTCCCTCCGTTCAAGGTGATGATGAATATAGGAAAGAACTTGGTCAGCTTTTGTGCTCATCCCAGAACATTAAATTGTTGAGATAAGGTTTAATGCCCAGTCTGCCAAATTCCTGTTGTGCCTCCTTACCTGCTCACCCAGAACTGTGCACTTGTACGTGGCTGTAACGTACAGAAGAGTGGGGACTGGCTGTGCAATGCATATATTAAAAATAAATAAATACGTAAATTGTACTTGCAAAAATGTTTGCATGTTAAAAGTTGCTGTGCCAGGGCAGTCTGGGAAGACAAGTGGGAAAAGGCTGAGAGAACAGTAAAACCATAACGAGGAAAAATCGCCAGTGCCTGATGAGAATCAGCGTGGTAGGGACCACAGGGCACGCTCCCAGCCACCTGCACAGGGAATTATGTACACAAGCATCGTGTAATTCAGTGTTATATCCTATTTTTCATACTACGAAGAAATAAGCTAGTCATGGACGGCGGCGTGTAGGAAAGCAGGCGAGAGAGGCCTCTGCGTTAATTAGCTACATACCTGTGACGACCTTAAGGTGCAAAATTAGCAGCAATGCAACTGTTCTTGGGAGACAATTTAATGAGCAGAAAAACCTATGCTTCATCTCAGAAGTCACTTTTTATGTTAAAATTTCCTGGGTTAATAACAGGAAATTTAACATTTTGTGAACTGCTGTTCAGAAGCTATAGAAGGTTTATTGCTTTCTTTTCTTTTTTTCCCCTTCCTTAATCAATGCCCTAATTTTTCTTCAGTGGCTAATAACATACCACTTCTGATAAAATATATATATATATATATATATATATATACGAAGTGTGTGTGTATACCTATTCAGGTGGTTAATGAGCCAGATCTCCCAGGAATATTTGCTTAGCCATTCGGGAGCAGAGGAGGGACGAGCCGGAGAAGGCAGGCGGCGCGCGGGCCGGCAGCTCCGCGGTTATTTGTGCCTCCGAGGGGCCGTCTCCCGGTCTGTCCCACGGGAGCAATTCCCACGGCGGTTGCGAGCAGAAGCCCCGGACAGGCAGAGCGGCGCGCGGGGCGGAAGCTGTCCAGGGCAAGGACCGTCTCCTCCAGCGTCGGGCAGCCCGGTGCAGAGGCTCGGGTTGCCTCCTCATTAGTCTCAGAGCCAAGACACTTGAAAATAACGGCGACCTTCGTTACTGACCTGTTTGCGTACGGCTGCTTAATCGCCGCCGTTCTACGGAAACGGTCGCTGCGAGCGCGGGCTGAACGTTGCGCCCGCGCGCCAGGCTCGACGGCAGAGAGGCTCAGCGGGCTTGGGCTTGGTGCCTTCAGCTGCTCGGCTTTTGGGGAGGCAGGGAGGAAAGGCACTTGTCTGAGCCGCAGCGCTTGCAAAAACCCCGAGGCTACGTCCGCGCGGCAGGCTGAGCGCCGGCCTGGGCAAAGGGGCTCGAAGGCGGAGAGCCCCGGAGCGGGGTGTCGCTGCTCCCCAGCGGCGCTACGAGCCCGACGGGCGCTCGCCCGTGGGACGAGGCTCGCGACCGCCAGCGGCTTCCTCAGATCTAGAAGCCAGGTTTTAAGCCTGGGAGTGGGCTCGTCGCTGGAAACATTTGGGGAACAGCTGGTATCAGCTATCGCTGCTCCTCCTTGTGCACGGGGAGGGATCATGCTGCTGTAAACTGCGCTGCAGGCAGCAATCCCGGTTCACACCCCACGCCTCAGTCAAATAGTAGACTGGGAATGGAAGACGTTGAGCATTGGTACCGGCCGTGTGCCACCACGAAGCTGTCTGTGGAAAGGCAACGCTCAGGTACCGTTCGGGCACGTTCGCTGGGAGCTTTTTACTGCCCAAGAAGCTGGTTGTGGGGACAAATGAATTGGGATTTACCCACACGAGTGCACGTAGTGGGATTCTGGATGCACCCAGAAGGGAAATTAGGACAACAAAAGTTGCTAGAATGAAAATATAATTAATATGTTGCAAAATGTGACCTGAACTCAGATACTTTCCCTTTCTCTTCTCCTTTGTCACTATTGATTTGGTGAGTTTTTTTTTTTTTTTCCCCCAATATTGTAATAGGATACATTATTGCTTAGGATACATTTTGCTCCCAGATTAGGAAGAAACTATACAAGCTACATGTCAGGCTGTGTTAGGTCTGTCAGAATGCAGTGTAAAATCATATAACAGATTTCCCCCTCCCCCTTATTTCGAGTCATTCTGTGGCTCAGATAATAGTTCTGCAGCGCTGTAGATTTCAAGAAACTGAACAACAACTAGAAAGTTTTCCCTTTATTGCATCCATCTGCTCCACTCGGATGAGGAGGAGCTCCTTGTGATACATTCGGAATAACACATCTGCTGCTGCACATTGCTGTGCAGGGTCCTGGCCCCTTCTCCTTGCTTTCTGTGACAAAATAGCAACAGAATGACAAATAAAACCACGGTTGCCTTTGTCAGCTCGAGCACTTTGTGCTGCAGGCTAGATGAAATACCCACACAATCATGGCACCATCCCATATTTATTCAAAAATATTAAGCTATTTCATATTAAACTATTTTTAATGGAGAGGTCATCAGCACGCTGCATTCATTAGCAAGGGCTCCAGGGAAGAGAGAGCAGTGAGCAAAAATACTAACAGGCTCTACACAAAAGAAAAGGGAGCAGAGAAGCATCCTTTTGAAATGCCAGTGCTGAGCAGCAATTAAAACCAGGAAGACTTAAAATACAAGGAATTTCAACAGACAGGCTACAACTGCCATTGTTGGCTGCCGGGGAATGCATGGCGGGATTCCCATGGACTTGAGCATGGAAGATCAGGTCTGCACTGCACAGTAAAACAGAAATGGGTTTCTTTCATAAAAATGAGGATAGAATTGCTGCTTTTGTAGAGAACGCAGCGGCAAAAGCAGCCACATGGCAGGCCAGGGGGCAGGCAGGGTTTCATCCTGCAAGGGCCTGAGCACCTCTCCAGATTGGGCACAGCCTGGGAGCTAGAACACAGGGGATCATGAGGTCCTCACCAGGCATAGGCTGGACATCTGTACTCCATGGGATGAGGCCGCTCTGCACGATAGGGAGAGAGGTCAAGATCTGGATTTGTCCAATAGGGACGTTTGCAGAAAGTCTATGCTGTTGCAGTGCTTTTCCAGCTTTTAGCTCCCTTCTTTACATCCTCTGCCGAAATCTGTTTGGAAAAGCAGTTATACCTCACTAGATGCTGTCCGGTCTCTGCTGACTTGGCATGCAGGCAAAAGCTGAACGTGGTACCGAAGCCAACATTAGGATAATGAATTGGAAGAGGTCAGGGCAGATGAAGAGATGAATATTTCATCTTTGGCTTGCCATGCCCTTTCAGAAATTAGTTCGCATTGGGCAGTCGTGTGGCATTGGTACTTTTCCTTTTATATATCCTTTTATCATCTTTTTTGTGATAGACATGTATCTGATCCAAACCCAAGGAAGTGTGCACAGGAGCTTTGGAGCTGTACTTAGCTCTTCAAACTTCTCATTTCCAGGCTGCCTTCTGAATACATATTTTAGGTTTCTTACTGCAACCTCTCCCATATCTGCTCTCACTGGATTTTTTTTTTTTCATATTTAAGCCAGCCACTTTGGACTACTAAGTCTACGAGCCTTCGCCAGCCAATGCCCCGCCTGTAAATGCTTGCTGATGATGGAAGGACAGCGATAAACTCCATCCTGTTGATCACAGGAAGAGGATCAGCAACACTGTAGCAACTGCATTTTTAGAAGAGGTTTATTGGAATATGTTTTGTCTTTTTAGTGACAACAGAGTCGCAGCCCCTACAAAATGGCCAGATCAAAACCCCAGGCTTTATTTCCCTTCCTGCTCCTACCCAGATCCTTCCCCTCACCAGTCTCTGCCTTCTTACCCACCACACTTTTCCTTCTTGCAACTCCACTAAAAATTTCCACAGCCATTAGGAGTCCCTGCAGACCGGAAGGCATAATCTTAACTTGCAGTTTCCATCCTATCACTGGGCTCAGGGCATTTTATTTTAATGAAGAATCTTACAGGAATCCCTAGGGCTCCTTTTTTTTTCACATTCATATTTCCTTGTAATGCAGCTGATGAATCAGCTAGGAACTGAAACTTGCTTGGTTGGGGAGCAGTGTGCTTTTATAAATTATTGACATGCTGAAATTGGACTTGGTCCAAAGCAAGCCTTCTACTTTGCTAATGTGCCTTTGGCCTAATCCCCATCGTACTGTGGCGAGTGAACACGACTGGCACGTGGTGCTTCCAACCCATCTGGAACTTCTCATCCTCTCCTCTACCTGATCTTCATGCCCCAGCGAGATCCTTGAGCCGGGTTCATTTTAATTTGCGGCAAGCAGCAGGAGCTTTCATTTGCTAGTCACCAAGTTTCTGCTTCAGAGCAGAGTTTGCTCTCTTGTCTCCTGTCTCTTTTACCCCCAGGTCACTTGGGTTTTCAAACGTCCAAATCTCTCATCTCTAGCCAATAGGGTTTATGTAGGGCCCAGTGACACATACAGGAAACCAGGGAAAACATTTGCCAAGAGCAGCTTTACAGCTAAGGTATTACAAGTGCAAAGACTGTTACTTCAGATGTTATGACTCCAAAGAGTACTTAGGGAGCAGCAATCCACAAGAGAAGGCACAAGTAACTCATTGCAGGTTATTCTCTACCAGGCTGCTTTCTCTGGTTTGGGTCCTCTGCTGCGAATGTCGTTGTACAACGTGGGCTTTTGGTTTTCTTTTTGCTTCCTTGTTTGTTGTTTTTTTTCTCTTTTCTTTCACCCATGGATCCAGATCTGCAGCTAAAGGTTCATTGGATGGAGGTCAAGCGTGTTAAGATTTGATTCTACTGCAGTAACAAAGAAATGAGCCTAATAGCAAAATGGTGCTGAGGGATGTGGCTATTCATGTAGATACGCACGTGTGTGTATGTGTGTGTGTGTATACACATATGAGATACACTATATACTCATGATCTCCATCCATCATGGTGCCATATGAATGGATTTCTTGTATTGGCTGTTGTTTGGTGGCCTTGGGTGGCCCCTCTGTGAGGATTGCAGAGAGTCTCCACGACCTCATGCCCCAAGGGCTGAGCATCCATGTGCTGAGGACAGAGAGTTGAGTTGTCCCTGCTGGATGATGGGAGTGATGTTCTTGTTTGTCCTCACTGGGGACCTGTGGCAGGTCTGGCAAGCTGCTGTCGGCAGAATAGCATGGTGAACGCCTTGACCTCTGAGTAGAGCAGGAAGGTGGAGTTACTTCCTCCTCGAGCCTGGTTGCCAGAGCCATGATTCAGATCTCACAGCCAACTGACTGTGGTCTTGCTGCCAGAAAGGGAGCACACTCGATGAGCTGCTCGTCTCTCTGCTGCTGGTGTCCAAGACCCAGTCTGCACATTATAAAACCAGCCCTGTAGTCTAACGGCGCAACCGCAGAGCTAGCAATGGCTCTGGAGGCCTCCAGGATCTCCCACACCCTCCCCTTTCCTTTTTGCCTACCACGTTGTTTAGCTCAGCTCACATTTCAAGCACACACTTCCTTATCTGGGGAAGGAGATGCACAGCCACCCCAGTCCCCTTCCATCTGCCAAGGGAGGCAACTATTTATTGAATGACCCACAGCTCTCGGTGAGTCGAGACTGGATTTGTCAGAATTTCCCCATATCTTTCTGCTTTTGTTTAAGGTTTCACCCACAGAGGCGGGAGCAAGAGGCTGGGTTTACCCTGTGAGGCGCTAACGAGAGCAACAGAGATTTATCGGTCACTGGTAACTGGAAAAGCCTGACTCAAAAAAAACGACTGAAACTCACAGTGGGCATTGGCTTGAGACACCATGAGACCAATTCCACATTTTGCTGTGTGCAGTATATTTTATAGACTGGAACAGACAGCCTTGAGCTGGCAGCTGGAGGGTGCAAGGAGATAAGGGACCATGCAGCTGACAGAAGCTCATCAGCGCATTGGCAGCCCGTTTCCTTGCTGAATATAAAATGAGAAAGGGAGCTTGTAAATGCAACCCCAAGGAGGCCAGCGCACGTGCCGTGAGGATGGGCTGGCGCTCGTACAAGCCCTGGTGCTGCCTCCCGTTCCTTGGTTTGCTCATACACCTCCTGGCTGGAGCCTGCATGTTAACGTCTCTTCCCAAAGCCAGCTCCAGCAGAGCCCATGCTGACTTTGCTTTCATGTCTCTGCTATGCTGCAGAGAAAGCAGAAGCTGGAGCACCAACCAGCACCTATCGGATAGTGCCAAGATCTGGCCCATCACACTTCCATGATGCTACTAGGAAAATATGGAGTAAACAATGCAGTAGGAATGGTTTAGCCCACATGCAATAAAGACGCGAGCCTCGGAGCCGTTCCCATGCTGCCTGCACAGGCCCTGTCTAATTTAGAGCGCAGGGCAGTCTGGCAGATTATGCAGCGAGACATGCTAATTTGGGCTTGTGGTTCATGTGGAAGAATTACGAGACAGTCTGGGAGACAATGTGAACTAATATTAGGACGCTAGGCAGGGAGTCAGGAATCCTAATCCCGACTCTGCCATTGACCTGCTCCCAGGCCCTGGAGCTGCTTGGCGAAAAAGAGCATCTCCCTTTATGTTTGACAACGTTAGCCCTGAGAGCTGTTAACCCCAGCTAAAGCTTCTGGCCTTTATTATATATAAACAGCAATGTGGATAATATTCTTCCATGGTACTGCAGGGGTAGCACCTTGCATCGAAGATGCTGCTTTTGTTGGAGCCAGCTTGTACATGAAGCGGGTGCTGCCTTAGCGTAAAGACACTGCTGCAGGATCAGCAAGTGGTAGGTTGGTCGGGGATAGTTCAGTGCAGATGTAGCATCACGCAGCATAACGAATTCTCCTGTTTCAGTGCCTCAAACAGCAAGACGGTGTTTGTGTGTTTTCCAAATCGCTGGGTGATATCTTGTGGTGTGTTAATTGGTTCTGTTTCTGAGAACATGTATATGTGCGCTTAGCTTTCCACATGTGGGTTGTCTTATGCCTGTAAATTACTCTCACGAGCAAAGTAAAGCCAATCCACAGATGGCTGCAGAATCAGGGCCATGCTGTGTATTGCTGTCTCATCTGTCGTGGCTTTTGCCAGAATTATAATTAGGACCTAGAGAGGGATCTCCCAGCTATTCATCTCAGCTGAAGGCAGGATGCATCGACATCGCTCTGGAGTAACTCCTTTCCATATCCCTGGGCTAGTCCCATCGTTCTGTTTTACTGATACTTCTTTTTTTTTCCTTCCCTCTTTTAATAATATCGAGGGTATTTGGGCAAATTTTTCTTGAGGATGAAATAAAATTTCTATCACAGAAATGTTTCCTCCACTCATAGTTTATATGAGGAGGGAAAGGGATTCTGCTGTTCATTCCGCACATAGTATTGCTATTATATTCTGTGCTTCGACTTTTCACTCTCGAGAAAAAGCTGCATATCGGAGCTAGTAGACGAGATACTACCCTGACTCAATCCCACGTGCTTGTTGGTTCTGGGAAGCAGAGCCTTTGTGGCTAGTTTTATTTTCAGATTAAAACATGAGATTGACACCTTTAGCTCCATGCAAACTGTTTGAACCATGCTGTGCTGTGGGGAGAGGTGGGCTTTGGGGAGCTTTTCTTTCCGGCTTTTCTACATTTAAGCCATCAGACTTGAATCCACATCCATCACAAGGGACTATCGACTCACTCAACGTGAGCGATCTTTGAAAGGTTTAGGCTTTGAATCTTCTTTACGGCACCGTGCAGACTTATAAAAGAAGCTTTTCCTGATTTAGGAGCAGCCGTCTCCCAGTAACGGGTTTTCAGGATTTTAAGAGGGAATGAAGAGCGAGTTTTGTGGGTTGAAGATACATAGATTGAGCAGAGAGGCGATGCAGAGAATGGGGCAGGGAGCTCATACTGCTGGGTAGAAAAGCCAAGATTTCTTTCCATTTTGAAAACACTAGGTGGAAATGCTCCTATGTGTACCAGCCCCACACTCCCATAAAAACTGCCAGAAATGGATACTGTGTTGAGGGATTCCTTCAGGTTTCTTTCAGAAAGTTGAAGTATGTGGCAGGCTTAGCCTCCCTTGCTGAGTAAATCCGATCCTCAGTATAACCAATAGGCTGTGCCCTATCCCCTCCACTCTGGACTTCCTCGGCAGCTTTAAAATCCTGGGAACAGACTGACTCCGGCTCTTGCCAAAAAGCCGCACCCACAGCAATCACATCCTGTAGCTGCAAACGTTTCTAAAGGGAAGATATGCCTGGAAGAAACTAGCAGACTTAGGAGCGCAACTGCTCGTGCAAGCTAATGAGACCTGCATTCCTAAATTAAGACTTCTTAAATATCGCTTTTTAAAATGACTGTTGCTTTTGTGTTATCTATAAGGCGTCCCGAGGCTTATGTATGTTTGTCCCTCGGAGGGTATACCCGCTGTTGGCAGGTTACTTCACTCCGTGGCCTTGTATTTCCACCCAGTACACTCAAAAACACCCCCAGTATACTCCTGCCTATTGTGCGTTACTTAAGCCATACGATATGACGGAGTATGGTTTATGGAGCCATTCATTTATGCTGTGGGTGACTTTAGCCACCCAAGAAGTGTATTAATGGCCCTATAAAATACACCCTGGAGTGTCTTAATATGATTATGAGATTGATCTTCAGCTTTATATTCCACTGTGTGTGATATTATTGAAATGAATTGTAGAGGAAGGTGACACTGTGGAGCCCAGCAAGGGGGTGAGCTGCCTTTTTCTTCAGGGGATCCTATGGTCACAGATTTACCCTGTCCATCTCCAGCCATGGAACAACGCTGTAGCCACTTCAGGGGCAGGAGGCTGCATTTCAGGGTGGCATTTGCTGGCCCAGCTCTGCGCAAGACCTTGGGCAGTACCTGTCCGTGCCAGCTTGTCTTTGGCTCTCATCATAACCGCTCGTGTCTTGATGCTTAGGAGGTTGCCTACAGATACCAGGGGTCAACACACAGCTGGGCTTTGCCGATGCAGGAGTTGGGTCATCTTCTGTCACAATGTTTTTCGGAGATGGATCCAAAGCAGAGCCAGTCAGATTCCCTCTCGTTACCAGGATTTCCACTTTGTTCATAGTAATTTCACCTATCTTTTATCAGAGGGAGATTTTCTGTGCGGTCAGAGTTTTTTGTACAGTGATTCCTATTTCAGAAATAAAGCAATACAGGATTTTTGTATTGATGGATACTAGTAGTGTGAGTGTGTCAACAGGAAACCTCACTGAGAGAATGGTTGGACCTTGTTTAAAGTCTATTTTTACCCCAGTATCAAGCTCTCAAAGCTTCAAGGTCTATGATTTCAAAGCACTGAGTGTTTGGATTTTAGCTGGAAATTAAAAAATTAATTTTACTGTATTAAATCATCTGCATTTACAGTTTGTAGCCTTAGTCACTCTAGTCTCTCTTTAAATTCTCTGATGGATAAATACACAACATTATCGGTGACTAGACACGGCTTTTCATTTCTAAACAAGCAAAATTGGTTTTCTCAAGTTTTGGTATGAAATCAGACAGAATGATTTGATTCTTGAGGAAGTTTCGACTCATTTTAAAATCCAAGGCACACTGTGAAATTTGAGACAAGCTTATGAGACCAAGACTGAAGGTCAATATACTCTCTGGAAGAACCACTCCAGTTATTGTATATTTACAGTGGGGCCCCAAGAATGCAAAGCACTTTCTGAAGGAAGAACAAAGTAGCATCTTGCTCTCCAACAGATTAGAGGCAACCAACAGCTGGGCCACCAAACTTCAGCAACACTGTAAATGAAGGAGCCAGGGAAATGGGGTCTGTATAAAGCTCTGAGCTGGCATGAATGAGCTTTTCTGGAGCTATTGTGGGCTGTGAGCTGGTGAATAGCATGCTCTCCTCTGAGCTGGTCCTGCGGGAGGTGCAGGTGAGGTAGGATGGCTGAAGGAAGCCCTCCTCAGAGAGGAGAAGTGTCCGAGGTTCTCCCTGCCCTGTGTTAACGTTCAACTGTTCCCCAGGTATGCTATGAAGCTTGGTTAATTAATGTTTGTAAAGTGCTTAGAGACCCTTGCAAAAAGGAGGGAATTATTATTGGAATAGCAGTAATTAGAAATGAAGAAGGCTTGTTAGATCATTAAATCTGTTCCCCTGCAAAGACAGGACTACAGTCCCCTGGGAGATAGGACACGCTGCAGAGCTGAAATGCAAAGGTAGGGTAAAAGGTTTTCTGCAGCATAATGGCCTGATTATCTAAGTGGCTGGTGTAAGGGACTCTTTGGGGCAGAACCAACAGTGCTGCAGGTCACCAGCTCAGCAGTATTAATGGCTGACCAAGGGTTTCCTTTAATAGAAGCAGTTTGAGCAGGTATGTCCTGAAATCATCTTGTTGCAGCAATAATATTCTGGGCAATTGCAGAGTCAAGAACGAGGACAACCAAGAAATCTTCTTGGTTATATTTGAGCTGTTACAAGCAATATCAGCTTCTAGGATCTAGGGCTATCCTGACTTCCCTAATAGCTTGACCAACTGGTCCTTACTGGATGCAACTAGCAGGTAAAATGGGAGGAAGTCAGTTGAATATAGAGTGAACAGAGCAAAACTGAAGGGAAAATCTTAAAATTAAGAGAAAGCTCTGCCTGAGGCTTGTGAATTTTGTTAATTACCAGTTAGATCAATTTTAGGAGCACAGTGGCCTGGACATGAGAGTACAGTATTAGGCTGAAGACAAGAACAGATCGCAGCTGCATTACAGTGCCGTAGCATTTGTAAGCAACCGGAAAACATCCCTCAGAAATCTAGCATATCATAAATCTTATTGGCAAACCGTTTTTCTAAATAGAGTGTTTTTCAAAATTTTTTTCCATGAGTAGTTCTGTAAGATCTATTCAAGGCAGCCGCAACTCATATGATGCTCACATGGATCCCAGATGAATCTTGGCTTAGCAGGGCTGACACATAACACATCACCCAAGAGGATAGTGATGAAAATACGTCACACCCAGTTCTCAGCTGCGAACAAGAGCCTCCCCGTGCTGTGCTCTTAGATGTGTGACACGACTTCCATCAGCTGGCACACAGATGAAATAGAAATCCTTCCCCTTAACCACGGTGCCACTGCTCGCGGCTAGCAGGCTTCCCGAGCAGTTGCACCTTGGGACATTTAGCCTGACCACTGATCCACCGTTTGCCGGCCAAGGCACCGTAAGAAGCGTGTCATGATCCTAAAGGCAACAAGCTGGGGAGCTGGTTACAGAGAGAGCAGAAGCGGACGTAGGGCAGCTATGCTGGGCGACTGCAGCTCCAACGCGGAGCATCAGTACAGCTTTGTGGGGCAAGAAATGTAAGCATCCAAACTCCTAGTGGAAAGAAACCTTTTAGAAAGCTGGAAGGAAAGGAGAGCTACATGCAGCAAGCTGAGTTTCCTGAGTCCATTTCTGCATTTGCCCTTGACAGCCTGGAAGGCAGGCTCTGCAATCCCCTCTGGAAGGAACCTCTTATCCCATCTTTCTGACGGGCTGAAGATCCCATATGGACCTGGAAAGAGGTGTTCGAGGTCTGGGACTCGGGGATATATCCAACTGTTCGGGTATTGTGCTGCATGACATTGGACAAAGTGTTCCCATTTTCCGGTTTAAAGATGGCTATGCCATTCAGGCCAGAGCCTGCTGTTCATGCCATGCTGCCACGTGGTGCTCCCTAGGGTGATGGAGATTTTACAAAAATAGCCATACACTGGTCTTGGCTGGAGGAAATGAGTGATGGGGAGGACAGCAGGTTGATGAAAAGGCTGGCATCCTTACTTTATCTAGGGTAGATCTAAGGACAAGGAAGGTATCAGTCACCCCTTTCTTGTCTGTGAAACAAGTCCAGCTCGTTGGCAAAGCAGTCAGCCAGCATCAGCTATACCAGGAGCTCCATCCCCAGCTATTACAAGCTAGCTCCCCCAAGCCTGCTGGCGCTCCTACATCACAGATCATTTCGGTATGTGCATAGCTGGAAAGATGTGAGATGACATAGCAACACGGATAGCAGCAAGATCTGCTGGACTGTACCAGCAGAGTGTGTGTTACAGCGGTGCAGGAACTGAAGATGAGGCTTTTTGTTTCCCTGTGTCACTTCTCAGTCCCGATCAGCAGTAAAATAGGGCACGCGTACATCTGACAACCGAGTTTCTTGCTGGAAGGGGTTCAGTCATGCATAAGACAGCTCAAAATGAGGCCTGGCTTTCAGGTTTTGGAAGCAGGGAGCGTGACCTGGAAGAGACAGCTGGTGCAAGCACACATATTTTTTCCTGTTTGAGTTTTGCATCAGTCATTAAAGTTCTGGGTAACTTTGAAGAGTTGTGGCCAAGGGCAAATAAATTGATGCGTGTCCTTCCTCACCACAAGGACCTTGGTATCAGTCTGTCCAGGTTCTAAATAATTATACAGGGGGAACAAGGGCATTATTAAAATTCATGCTCTTGGAAATTGGAAAGTGGAGGGCTAAGGATCTATGTTGGCTTTAATTCAGCCTTGCACAAGCACTTTGATGCTGCTTTTAATTACAGACTTGTGTAAGACTTTTCTCGGGACTCCTGCCTCATTTTGTCCCATCCTTTAAACCCTTAGCAAGTGCAGGTGAGCAGTGATTTTTCCGAGGTTTGCAACTCGGCCAGCTCTGGAAATGCTCCCAGGAGAGGGAAGGAGCTCCCTCCTCCCCCCTCGCCACTCTTCTTTTCCCCGAAACATGAGCCGCTCCGGGAGATTACAGAGGCTGAACTTCTCAATGGGCTCCCAGGAACGCTCCGCCAAGTCGGGGGCGGCGGGGGAGGCGGGCTCGCTTCTGAGCCCGTTCTCAGCAATGAGTAATTCCTGCTGAAATTTCAAAAACCAGATCGGCCCAAAGGTGCACGCTCGGCGCCGCTCCTTTTTTTTGGGGGGGAGGGAGGGGAGAGAAGGGGGAAAAAATAAAAAGTTGGCTGCGAGTGCAAGCAGGGCGTTTAAACCCGGGAAGCGAGAGACAACCTGAACTGCGGCCCTCGCCGGCAGCTCCCGCGCGGGCCGGGCCGGGCCGAGCCGGGCCGGGCCGGGCCGGGGGCGGGGAGCGGGCGGGCCGGGGAGGAGTGTGCGGAGGGCGCCTGCGCCGGCGGCGCCGAGCGCGGTGCAGCGGGGTAGAGAGAAATGTAACAAAACAAGCGGAGTCTTTGTATCGCCTTAAAGGCGCCGCGCAGCGCCCGCGCACGGGAGGCGCGGGCGCGGAAGGAGGGGAAACAACCGCAAACAAAACAAAAGCGAGGTGGAGGAGGATCTGGCGGGGGGCGGATTTAGTTAGTTTTTTTTTTTTTTTTTTTTTTTTTTTAACGAAGAGGAAAAAAAAAAAAAAAAAAAGAAGACTAGGGGGCAGGCGAAGGCGGGCGCGCGCCCTCCGCGGGCGCGGAGCCTCCGCGGCCGGAGCGGAGCAGAGCGGAGCCAGGCGCGGCGCGGCGCGGGCGGCGATGGCTTGAGGCGGCGGCGGGGCACGGCGCCGTCTGTGCGCCGGCGGGTCGGCGCCCCGCTGCGCACCTGCTTAGCGCGCGCCGGGGCCGGCGGAGGGCCGCGCACAGCATGTCGCGGGTGGCGCAGAAGAAGAACCACTGGGCCAGCCGGGTGCGGCAGTGCTCGCTGAGCCGCGGGCCCGGCGGGCAGCTGGGCTTCGCCCTGCTCGGCGGCGCGGAGCACGGCGAGTTCCCCTACGCGGGCGCGGTGGCGGCGGGGGGCGGCGAGGCGGCGCTGAGCGAGGGCGAGCTGCTGCTGGAGGTGCAGGGGGTCCGCGTCTCCGGGCTGCCGCGCTACGACGTGCTGGAAGTGATCCGCAGCTGCAAGGACCCCATCGCCGTCAAAGCCGTCAGACAAGGTGCGAGGGGGCCGGCGGGGAGCCGGAAGGGAGGGGGGGGGGGGCAGGGGCACGGCACGGCACGGCATAGCACGGCTCGGCACGGCCCGCGCTCCGCCGCCGCCAAGTTTGCTCTTGCCCGGGAAGTTTTGGGTGCGGAGACGCGGGGCGAGCATCAGCGCGGCCCCGAGCGGGGAGCACCCGCGGGTGCTGCTGGCGGCGGGGCACGCGCACACCGCGCTGCTGTGCAAGGGCGTGCGTGTGCACACACGCATAGGCGTGCAAATACGCATACAGACACGTTACCGTGCCGAATCGGCCTGCGGCGAGCCGTGGCAGGAGACTTTCTCCGTGGGAGTTTCGGAGTTTCGGGGCGCGCTCGGGAAGGCGGAGCGGGGGGGACGTTGCTCCGCCGGCAGCGGGTGCGCGCCCCGCGCGGCACCGCTCGGCTGGGCTCGGGCCGCGGCAGCGCCCGGTGCGCGGCGCCTGCGTGGGGACGGCGGAGCGGCTCCGCGGGACGCCTATCCCGGCGGCGCTGAGAGCCGGCGTGGGCTCGCCCCTGCGCGGGGGGGACGCGGCTGCGCTCTCGGCCCCGCAGACGATGTGTGCGACCGCTCCCCAAAAAGCAGAACTCCCCCCTCCTCCCCAAACACCCCCCACTTCATGCCTGTGTGCAGGCAGCAGCCGCGGAACAGGTTAGCGGAGCAGGCCTGGCTCATCGGTTTGTAGTTTCCAGGGCAGGACTTGAATTCAGTGCCAGGAAACTGTTAGTGTTGCGACAGCTGCTAAGGTTATTTGGCTGGGCAGGATCAACAGGAATGTGCCGCAACACCTGTAGGTGCGGGTGGTGGAGCAGCACACCCCCGGGTCACGGGTAGCTGCAGGAAGCAAGGGAAGTTTTCTTAGGTTCTTTCAGGAGAGTCTTTAGGGAAAGGTTTATTATTATCCGAACACGTACACATCCCGAAGTAGGGGGAATCTCCTGTGGCGGATGATGGTTTCCAGCGTTCTCAACCTGGCCGGTTGCTGGAGATGCAGCAGCTGAAATGACCTTATCTCTGTCGCTTGGCCCTGGCTTTTACCGCAGGTTGGCAGGACAGTCCTCTGAAGCCTTGTCCGCCAGCCTGATTTACGAGCCGTTCTGGAGGCACTTGTTTCACGGCCGTCGTTCAAGCTCCCACCATCGGAGTAAATCACGGCGATGGTGTGTCCCGCTCTGCGTGGTAGAGAGCGGCCGGCTGTGGCTGTGCTTGTGCTGCGTAACCCTGCTCTGCCCTCCACTTTCTTCTTGCAGGGATGCTAGCAGCTCACAGTTGCCCCAATTCTTAGATATCAACTTATTTCTACTGGCTTAGGGTTTTGGTGTTAACAATATTCCAGCAAGCAGCGTTGAACGCCAATGAAAACAATTTTCTTTAAGCACATACCTATTTTCCCCTGCTGCATTTTCTCTGCCTCACTGGAAACCAGGGAGTGAAACTGAGTCTGCTAATTTTCATTGCCCAAGAGGGGAGGGAGAGAGTAAAATAAAGAAAAGTGTGAGGAAATCGCGCAGGTTTTTAACATGCTGATTGTTTTAGCAGAAGTGTTAGTGTGTGGCTTCTGATGCTGCAAAGGCATCAGCATTGTGGGTGCAGGAAGATGGGTAAGAGACAAGCAATTTGTGATCAAACTTTTCTTTTGTTGAAAACATTGCTTAGTCCGAATGGAAACTCATTGTGGGAATATACCAGAAATGACAGAATTTAAGGATGAATGTGTCTCGGCTGCAGGATGCAGTGTCTGGTCAAAATGAGTCAGAGAGTTGGGTTTTTT
This sequence comes from Rhea pennata, assembly GCF_028389875.1. Lineage (NCBI taxonomy): Eukaryota > Metazoa > Chordata > Aves > Rheiformes > Rheidae > Rhea > Rhea pennata. Next base: position 7,611,552 of record NC_084674.1, read on the forward strand.
TTTTGTTGTTTTTTGTTTTGTTTTGTTTCTCTCTCTCTCTCTCAGTAGCTGGGTTCACCTGAGACTTGGGAGAAAAAGGTTCAAAGCTCTGCCTGGAGCCAGGGCAGGAACTTGAACCTTGGACCTTCCTCCTCCAGGAGTGAGAGAGTGAGAACCAAGCCCCTGGCAGCTATGAGATCATATTTTCCTTTTTTTTTTTTTTTTTTTTTTTTAATGCTTTATTAGAATGGAATATAGAATAGATTTTTTAAATTTTTAATCACTAAATATTTTTGTGGCTTAGAAAGCCGTTCCTCTTGCCTCTCTTAATGATAGGCTGGCATCTGTGTGGTGTTCTGCACAGAACAGGGAACTCCCTCGTGGATCAGGATTGGATGTGCGGGAAAGGAGAGTGTTTTAATTAAAATGCATTACTTCTGTGTTGATTAAAAATCTCGTTATAGGGATGGCAACTGTCATTCAACAGGAGATGTGTGACACTAGAGCAGACAGCAAGGGAGTGTGAAGATTGGATTGTAAACACAATTTTAACTGTATGATTCTCTTCCTCCTCCCAGTTCTTAGTGCCTAATGAATTGGTGCTGAAGTGCTGTGGAAATCTTTAGCCTGGAAATGTATAAGTTTTATAGGCTTGTCTACTATGTATGACATTTACAAGGCTGGAAAAACAGGAAACTTACTATAAATAAGTCAGTCATCTGCAGGCATGAACAGAGAAAATAACTGTTCTGACCTTGCAGGTAGTAGAAGACAAGGCACTAAGATGTGAAACAAAGGTTGAATAAGCTGCGCACATGCTTCACCATTAAACCAAGGTTTATAGGCTGACAGGTCCAAATACAATATTTTTTTTCTTGCTTTTGTGAGTCATAAGCTTGAATAGGTTCTCACATAGTACAAAAATGGGGAACCTACAGGAATTTGCTTAATTGGAATAACAGTATTTAATATTGTTCATAGGGGATTTCTAGGTCCTTCCTTTATCCTGTGAGAAAGAGTAAGAAAAACTAAAGAACTTTTAACAAAACTTTCCTTTTCCCAGTAAGTGCCCATTTTGCTATTATATACCATTATAAGTGACTGATTTGGGCGGGGGGAGAGAAAAATAATCTACTGCCACTTATTTTAGTAGTTTTCCAAACTGTCAAACATGAAAAAACATTATTTTAGTTAAAATGTAGTTCTTTTATGACTGTGCTTGCAACTCACATCTGTGCCTAAATTCTGATGGGTTTGGCCATTAACTGCTGTGGAGTTAATAAACGTGGTTGTATTAGTGCTTAGTCGGAGAGCGTCGAGCGGGCGCGCCGGCGTGTAGGAGCAATGGTAGCAGATCTTGTGTAAAACTTGCGTCATCCTGACATGATTTCTAGGCTGCGTTGTTAATGTTGTAGCTTCCTAGAGTTTAGTTTGTGTTTTTCAAAATTGCTTTTTTGGATAAATTGGTAATAGGAACAGGGTATTTTAAATTAACTGTGCTGTTTCTTCTTACTCACCCCGATCAGCAATCTGGCACCAGTAAAGTTTATCGTGCCCTCCTTCACAAGGGAGGAATTAAGGCTGTACCAGTGACAGGTAACGTGTTTTGTTTAAGGCAGGCAAGAAGATATTTTGCCTCCTTGCGACATGCACAAGTGCAGAGAGATCTTAAGATTACTGTTGTTTTTTTTTTTTTTTTTTTTTTTTTTTTTTTTTTTTTGGTCTTTGATTAGATGACCTATGCCAAATCATGCCAGGCCTGATGTTCGGTAAGGAGAACTGTCAAAGCTGGTGTTTTCATACACTTACTTTTAAATTGTTTTTCAGTTCTCAGCTCAACACTTTGCTTCCCTAGAAAGTATCTCCCCAAATCGCAAACCTGAAGTTATCAGTCACCTCGATACTGTGGGGATTAGTTCATGCAGAAGGTATGTTCATAGTACTTTGGACCTGGGATGATCCCACAGTAGAGAGGATTTTTTTTTTTTTTTTAAACAGTGTGCAGGGCAAATACGAGCAGGCGTGATCCCAAGCAGAAACAATCACTGTTTACCATCTCCAACCAGGTGTATTTGTTTTTTTTCAAACATTAACTTGACCCTAGGATGAATTCTAATATATGGGTACGGTGACTGAACTCTTTAATGTCATGCTGGCATTTGCTCTGCGAGCCTGCCATGAAATGTTGGAATCAGTTGTATCTGTTAATGTGAATGAAAGCAGCTTCGTTCAAGAAGTTTACCTGAGCTGGAATTTGGACCTTTTTTTTCCCCCTAAGAGGGTTTGTGAGAGAAGTGCCATCTTCTGTTTTTTTTCTTTCTTTTTTTTCTTCTTTTTCCAAGTTGACGTGTTGGTGAATTTTTATGCGATCAATAGTTCTGCAGGCACTGGGAAGCAGCGCGTTGCTTTGTTAATGGGTAACACCGAGTATCTTGTGCGAAACAGGTTGCGCCAGTGCCTGGCATTAAAGAGACCGTGAGCGAAGGCTGATGCCCTCCTACCTCTGCGAGATGCAGCAGAGCTGGCACTCGTTTTTTATGTGCAGTCAGCTGCCTCCGTTGGGCTAGGGAGGGTCAAAGACATTTAGAGAGCTCCTGCAGTTCCTAGGAATTTACTCCTATAGTGTCTCACATGACCTCCAAAAAGTGCTTTCCTTTATTCTTTGTGCAACTAAATGCTGGTTGCTTGTACAGTGAATTCTCTAAGTAGTTCTTCTGTTTGACCGCTGTTCTTAAACTTTGTCTAAGTGGATCTCAAGCGGAATGAAAGATTTTGCCATCTGGAAGTTTGGAGGCATTCACGCATTTGAGATTTTTAAGGCCTGTTTTCAACATTGACCAGCCGGGATGAGCATTATGCCGGGCTGGTCACTACCCAACCATAAAATAAGACAGATTCTCTTTTCCAGATAACTTCTAATATGTTGTCACATATTGATAATCTTGTTTATTAAATGCAATACTGCTTTAGAGAGTCATGGGATGTGTGTGGGGGTGTATTGAAATGCTGCTGTTTGAAGGACCTTATCTTTACTCTGCCTGAACTTACAGCGTAGCACTTGTCAGGATTTAGAAGGTGATCCTACTTGTGGCAAAATATTTACCTGTTCCTTTACTGACTCTAAAGAGCAATGAGTTAGCACCCCAAGTGCCACAACTTTTCTTTCATTTAAAAAAAAATTTGGAAATTAATATGATTCTTTTAATGGGATGAAAGTGGATTATGCTCCCCACGATAAGGTTAATCTTTGCACCCATTGTGAGGAGATTCCAGGCTCTCTCCAGGCTAGTCAGACCACAGCACAATTAAATCACAGTTATAGGCTTATTATGAGCAATCATTCAAGATTATTGCAAAAAAAAAAAAAAAAAAAAAAAAAAAAAAAAAAAGATGCTAACACCACCTTTGTCTTGTTCTTGGTTTATTTTTTTAAGGCTGTTTCAACTTCTGCATTAGTGAATTATTGAGCTGCTCATATGAGCGTTAAGATTGATCTTCCGTGTATCTTGTTAGACATTTAGGAATGTCTTTTAGCAGATTTAACAGCCAAACCATCACTAGCTCATTGCATTTCTACATTTGGGGTTCCCATCTTTCTCTGGTGCAGGTTGCCATCATTCTTGGGTCTTTTTTGACCATTTCTGTATCTCTTTATCTGATGCCCAAGAATACCTCTACCGCTTCAACACTGTATGCATACACAGGGGAAACATCTCCCCAAGGGCAGCTATGCTGAGTTTTTTATGAGACATTGTACATTTAAAAAGTTTTTGAGTAGCATCTTTTTGTGATCATCATCTCTTGCAAGAGGCCTGGTGCAAACAGCTCAAGTCTGTATAATTGCTGATCTGGGCACAGATCCTCTCGCTTAGTTGGAGGCAGGTGGTGGCCACGTAGGATCAGCCACATGGGCCAACATGTCCCTTGCTTGTTGGCATTCAGCATTGTTCAGTTTGAAGGTAACTTGGAGACTGAGAACATGCTAGTGCCTCGGGAACATTTCCCACTGAATTAGCAGCAGGCAAAGATATATTCCTGGAGACCTGTATTGATGGTGTAAGTAAAAAGGCCAAATTTCTGTTATTTATTCCCTTACTTTAGTCCAGGCACTTACTTTAGTCTTTCCAAGGTTTTTAAACACTTTTGCTTTGCCTGGAACACTCAAAATCAAGGCATACAACTTTTTTAATCCTTGTGGGCTACAGCTAAGTGACTTGAATTTATTGATGCAAAAACAGAATATTGGTTCTGTATGAGTGAGTGCTAGGAATTTATAGAAGCAATATTAAGAGTTGAGGGGAAAAGTTAGCTGAATGCAGGGATCCTTACTGTGATCAGTCAATATTTAGAAAGTTGGTACTTGGACCCCTCTAGTATATCCAGATTCCTTCTAGCTGAGCATGTGAACTTTGAGGGCAGCAAAATGCTGGATTGTCTTGGTCTATATTTCTACAGAGTTTTGCTCTAGCTCTCTCTGAAAATTTTTAAGCCTTCCAGAAAGAGAGTGTTATGTGACCTTTTTGTACCAAGGACATAGGGATGGATTGTCCCCCCTACCATATACCAAGATCTTCTCTGCTCCTGTAACGCTGTCACCAGAGGCGCTGGTTGCAGGACAAGGAAGACAGCGGCTTTTCAGCACTGAGTGACAGCGCTGCTGAACGTGCGAGCTGTCTACTGAAAAAACATAATTTTCACCACTGTCATCATTTTCTCTGCCTCTCTTGACACTTGCTATTTTGTTTGTTCTCACATGTTTCGGTCTTGCACAGTTTGGCTGCTGTTGCGGTTTTCACAGGTGAGGCTCGAGACTCCTGCTGGAGGATGCAGCCCGTTTCCGTGGCCGCTGGAGCATGGAAACATCCCCTGGTGCCTGGTTGCTGATCTGGCCACTCCAGCGAGGGACGGGTTGTCACAGACCCATATCAAACTCCTCCGTTTTTCAGGCTTTTGCTGTCTCTTCAGATCTGTACATTAAATCTTTACAGCATTGGATGCTTGAAGTTTGGGGTTCTCTGCAGTTTTCGGGTATTGGGAAACAAGCCTGGGCTATCAACTAGGATTTGTTTCCTACCGATCTGATAGAGAGCTATAAAAGGTCGCCTATTTGGCAGCTTTCTATATCGAGCTGTTAGGTTGCCAGATTTGGAGAGGGTTTTTTTTTTTTTTTTTTTTTGATGTTATTGTCATTTTTTTTTCCTTCCCTCTTTCCCCGTTTCCTTGTAGACTAAGTAGGTGGACCAGAATCTTCCTTGGTCCTGTAGGAGCTGCATGGCTCAGGGTAGCCAGGATATTTTTGTTGAGATCCTCCCGCTGGTTTCCAAAGGTCAGCCACACCGTCCATCTCCATGCCGTGACATTTGCAATGGTTTCCAGAGCTCCTCTGCTGCTACGGGCTGGAATGACGGCACCGTTCTCTGTGCTAGTCCACAGCTCGGCCTCTGCCGTGATTTATGCTGAACTGTTTTGTGTTAGTAATATTATTGTGAACCTACACATACTTGACTTTTTTTTTTTTTTTTCCCCTAGTAGACCTTGAGGAAGCAAAATAGATTTTTCTTCAGATCCTGATGTTTAATGTTTTCAGTCAAAAGCCAAGTCTGAAAACAGCTCCTGTTTTTATATTTGAGAGGGCTTGCATCATAACTAAAAAGAAAAATGACTTTAAAATCTGTTGGATTCCATTGAGTATCATCTCTTAGGCTAAGCAATATTGCTTATTAGATGGTGTGAAAATAGTGCAGAGTGTCCTGTCTTCATAATAGAAGAAAAAACACCCCCCAAATCCTTTGGTTTTACTTGCAAAGTGGAACAGATGCACTTGAAATTGCCAGGCGTTCGAGTAAGGATTTGGTTTTGTGTGGTTTGCTAATTCTTGACGAAAGCGCTCATTGTCTTGGGTTATACATCTGTAATTTGGGGATCCTAAAGTTAGTGCCTCGGTGCAATTAGGTTAGGAAGAGACTGACTTTTTCTTTCTCCATATCCTTAATCACAGTTTTTTTGGGTTTTGTTTTTTCTTTTTAAGAAGAAAACCTCAACTCTGGGTTTTTCATTTAGTTATTAACAAAAAGCCTTTGAAAAAGAGGCTGCCTGAAACCCAGCCACTCCCTCAGCATAAACAAAGCCGAGCAGATACTGTGAGCTTTCCAAAAACCTTGATGTTCAACTTCTGTTATTCCACTAGTGCAGATTCTGCCTTCTGTGGGTATTAGTCCAAAGTAATGTCTTGATTTTGGATGTGCGTGTGCATGAGAGACGGGGAAATTATCTCTGAACAAGCTCAACCGGGCGGGCGAGCAACCTGGCTTCAGAGCGGCTGGGCCAAGGGCTTCTCTTAAAAACAGCAGGGAGTAGGTCTGTCCTCTTCCTTTTCCAAAGGTGCGTGTAGAATTAGCAATCCGAGCTGCTGGGACACACAGGGATGCTCTCGGAGCTTGTGACTGGAGAAGAAAAATTCCCTGGAGCCCCGGTGGAAGCGCAGGATGGCTGGAGGGAAGAGAGGGAGGCCTGGGCAGTGGGGAACAGCTGAAGGATGCCGAAATCATCGAGTTCAGGGAAGATTCCTGTGTTCTCCGCTGGCTCTTATTACTGATGCTGAGACCATCGCCGGGCTGTAAGTGGGCGATGAAGACTAGGAGAGGATCTGCTGAGGAGCAGCAGAAGAGCCCTTTAGGGCTTTCTGCAGGACCAGGTGGGAGCAAGGCCGTGCTCCCGGCCAGTTACAAACCTCCCTTCCCGGTGCTCTAGGCAAACGTCTTGTTCTGGGCACCCTCAATGCCGAAGCACTGGTGTACGGGCTAGGATTCAGTTTACCGTTGAGTTTTCTGTTCGGATATTTATTTCTGAAATAAATCATGGTCCTGCAAGTTGCTGCAGGAGGAGGAAGAGCGAAATTCTCCCGCTTCTCCACAAACGTATGCAGGACGTGGGAAGTAAAATGACTTTCTTTTTTCTTAATCAAGTTATCTTCTCTCCCTACGCTGGCAAACTTTGTATATTTGTTTTGCGTGCAAGTATTAAACCTGCCCAGCAGTAGAATAAGGCGGTTTGTAGACCTTTTGTAGAGTCTGTATGAATTATACACTCCTCGTCACCTCCTGTCTGCTGTTATTAATTAGACGTTTTTCAGAGGGAGGTCTGACCTGAAGAATGCGTTTCCGTGCTTACCGTAGCCACATTGCCTTGTTTTTCAGAAGAAACATGGGTAGGCTAAGAGCATCGGTCGCAGACCTGATTTCATGCAGAGGTCTTTTTGCCCAAACTTAATCGTTGTCCGCACAAAAACTTCATGCGGTGGAAAGTTCGGGGGGGGGGGGGCTGCGCCCGGACGGAGGCTGTTAACCCCCGACTCTGGGCCCTCTGGGTTTGTGCAAGAGGCACAAAACCGAGCAAAGTGCAGTCGGGGCGCTGGCGGTGCCAGCGCCGCGCAGGGCCAGGCCTTGGCTTCTCGGGGAGCTGCAAGGACGTTAGATAGTTTCACGTGCGCGTGCAGCCCTCACCCAGCCTGAGAGGAGGAATTACAAAAACTTCCTGTGTCACCTATCAAAATATTTAGACTTTTTGGGTGAGGCTCCTAGCGGATGTGACTGATGTGTTTAATTTTTGCTTTTTAGGATTCACATTTTCAATTTTTGCTCCAGCAAAGAGTTGCAGGCTCTTCTTGTCTCTTCTCTTTTTTTTCCTCCTGCTCCTTTTTAGTGGAGACCGAGCATCCCGCGTACTCCCGTGACTCCAGCAGTTCAGGCTTTGGCCCAGCCACTGCTGCAAATTTCACAGTAAGTGGCAAAATGCAGCTGCTTTGCCGTGGGAGTGCTGTCTAAAACCTGCAAAGAAATAGTAATAAATAAATAAATAAATAAAATGAAAATACGGCTGGGAAAAAGTTTACCTGCCTGTTACCTCATCAGGAAAGCCTTTAGAAAACACTTCCGTGCCCTCCTTCCATATGACCATAACCCCCAAAAAGTGTGATTTTTGACAGTCAGCCTGTTCGGAGCAGCCTGGTGCCAGGCGCTGCATGAACCCGCGGGAATTGTCCCTACCTGGAAGGTTCGCTGAGAAGTATCCGAAAACTCCCAAAGAAGGGCTGAGCTCGGAGCTGTAGCGCCCAGAAACGCGGCACGGTGCAGCTGGGACAATAGTTATACTGCCTTGGCTCCTAAGCTAGTTTGTTGTAGTCAACTGTTTATTTTCCATATTCGTCTCTCATTTGCTATAACATCTTCTGCGGTGGTGGCTACCGTGATGGGATCTTGCCTCTGCATGGGAGTGCAAATGTTTTTCTACTGTGCAATTAAATTGACAGGGAGGGTTACATCAGCTGTGCGATTTGAGCCATTTTCAGATGATGCATACAGTAATTCATTAGTTTATTAAAAAAAAAATCGAAAATCCAATGGCAGAAAAAACACCAGTGTTTCAGCTGTCTGCAGAGGCTCCCCTCCTCCAGGTTTTGTAGAGCCTTCTCACAGAAGGGTTAACTCCTTTGCTTGAAGGAGTTAGGGACCTTTTGAGCCATCTTGCAGGCTTTAAATAAAAATGGTGTTGCTGTTCACCAGTGTTGGCTGCAGGTAGACAGATATTTGTCTGCAGCAGGCTGTAGTGGCGCAGCTGGTTTCGCTGCACTCGCGGCTCTTCTCCATCCCTGCGTCCCTTCTTGCAGGTGTCTAGATCTTCCCAGAGATGGGAAAGGGGCTGTTTTGTACAGTGTCCACCCCTCTGTGAGATCCTGGGTGTGCAAAACCTTCCTTTTGGAAAGATTTTGCACACCCAACGTGTGCAAAACACAGCTTTGGCAAGGGCTCTACCAAGGCTGGCCCGTAATGTATCTGCGCTCGATGGCAGCACTGCCGGGAGCTGATAGCTGGTTGAGCTCATAGCTGAAGCAGTAGGGAATATCATGTATTTAATTATTTTCCTCAAAGCCCATAATGTAGAAAAGACCTTAATATTATTATGCATGTAGGAGTGTTGTTGGGGATTGCATTCGGGGGATTTTTCGCCATGAAAATGAGGAACGTTGCTCCTGGCTCCAGTTTAGCAGCAAGGAGGCTCTCGGACCCTGCTCTCTTTTAGACAGCCCTGCACATCCATGTCTTGTATGTCCAGGTGATCTTTAAGTTGTGAAATTTGGAGAAAATATTTCTAAAGCTCCCCATTTCTGTAGGTAAATGAGAAATATTGGGGTGCTCCCATGCACACCAATTCTCTGCCTGAAATGAAGTTAAAAATACAGGAGGGTATTTGTGTTGTTTCCCCCATCTCTGAACTCTGCATTTCCTCTTAACTAGTTAAATCAAACTGCAGTGACATTTCAAAGTCTTCCTGAATGGTGAAATTATAAATATTCCTTTTCTGAGAAGGCTGAAAGAAGGAGTTTAAACACTGCACGCAGCCACTCCGGTAGGAAGTTGTTTAACTTGTCCAAATCTCTCGTTTGCTGCAGAGCCTCTATTGAAAATGACAAATTGCTTAAAGCAGTTTCCATGTTCGTCTTTTAAAAAATGCAGTTTCTTTCCACCCAGAACACGTGGAAGGCATTTGTGCACTTGCCTGACTGTTTCTGTGTCCTGAGGCTTGCGCTTGGTGCATTTGGATCTCATCTAATTTTCACACGCAGCTGCTTGGGTTCATTTTCCTCCACTTCCTATTGGATGAGGATTTTCTTTCAGTGCCGTAGCTTAAACATGAAAAGTCAAATATCTCTGTGGCTCAGACCTGGGGGACCATGGGGGAAGAGAGGAGGCGCATTCCAGAGTCCTCGCTTCTCAGAAGCGATGTTCAAACTGCTCTGAAATCCATAATTTAAGCTGGAAAGTCTGTGTCCACAGCCAAGTAGTCATAATATCCTTTAAAGCGCTCAAGCATTGAGTGGTGTTAACACCTCAGAAAATGACAAAAGATCTTTTTTACTTAAATGTTTTCAGTTACTTCAGTGTAGTTACTGCTTTACCAGAACGATGTATTTGGGCAGGTACCGTATACAAAACACTATAGTTGGCTGTAACTGCTGAAAAGATAAAAACTGGGTCCCTTAGTGTGGCCAAGTAAGTGACAGGTTCTGGAAATAAGGTGGAAATAGTATTTCTTGGGCTGTAACACACTGAAATGAGGCTCGCAGTGCTCTTCCTTTCAACTGGAGTGATTTTCTCCGCTGTATTAATTTGCAGAGTTGCGGCGTGTGGCTGCTGTTTCAGTTTTGGTGCTGCTAACGGGCAGAAGAGGTTTGGTCTTGCTCAGCGGTGGTCTGTAGCGTCTCAGCTCCGGAGGGATGGAGGGATGGATGGATGGAGGGACAGATGGACGGACGGATGGGCAGTCCCGGGTGCTGCCCGTCCGTCGGGCCCTTCGGGCAGCGGCCGCGTCTGCAAGCGCAAGGGCACGAGTTGTCCCCTCCGGACTGGCAGCTGCTTTGCCCCAAATGGCAGCAGCTTCAAACAACCGGCGTTACCCTATTGCTGCACCGAGAAAACTTGGTTGCTCAAGAGGTCAAGAGGGACGATCGCTGAGCCGGGCAGCTGAGGACAATCCAGATGCTTTTTCCATAACTTGAAGGCATATCATATCCTGGCACTTCTATTTTTACTTTTTTTTTTTTTTTTTTTTTTGTAATATTGTTTTTATCTGCTGTGATCCCTTTTTGGCAGGTTTGGTCTGATGTGGTATTTTGATTTTCTTTTTGTAACTATTCCTTTGTTACCTTTTAACATTTTGTTACAGTGCTTTTTTTTTTTTTTTTTTTTTTTTTAATAGTGCTAAGGAAAAGAAAGTAATATTGACAAATTTTCTGGGGTTTGGGTTTGTTTTTCTTTTCATGAGTAGTTTGGGAAATTAAATTACTGTTTTCTTTGGTGTAGAATGTGTCATGCTAGACTGAGGTGAGCAGTTTTTTCAGTTCAGTTTCCCATTGTAGCTTCTAGATATATATATATTTTTTTGAGCTAGCATTGGAAACGGGCACCCACTGGTGAGAATAACCTACCCTGGGAAAGTAGCTTTCTGATTGATCTCTCACAGCTGGAAGGCAGTTTTGCCTAGAAATGTGAAGATCTTATATACCTTGTTTATGGTATTTGAGTCCCCCCCCCCTCCTTTTTTTTCCTTCTCTCTCTCTCTCTCTCTTTTTTTTTTTTTTTTTTTTTTGGAATATCCAAAGGCTTAATCAGAAAACTTTATCTGTAGAAAAGTCTGAGGCATTTCTGAATCCTGTGAAGCTCCCTCATTTCAGGGATAAAACATATATTTTTTAATGGCTATTAAGCCTGCCTTACTGGCTGCTGTGTCCCTGGCTGCTGAAGTCGAATCGCGCCACATACCCTACAGATACGTATTGCAAAACCAGCTTCCTCTGTGTAGCTGGTTGCATGCTGTAGCCCGTTGCCTCCTGGAAGGTATTTGTGTCCCTTCTCCGCTTGTGCAATGTCCGGGATTGTAACAAGCAGGACCGGGGTGCTTCTGGGTTCCTGCGCTTCCCTGCCGGCAGTTAACGATTAACTTTTCTTCTTTAACAGCGAGGCTGTATTTGCTCTGACAGCCCTTTTTCTTTCTACACCCCAGTTACATTCCAGATAAAATATAGTCTCTTCCCAGCAAAACACTGGAGTTAATATTCCACTTGAGGTATGCTCATAAAATTCCTCGTTACTTGTGTGGAAGGGATTGAGTCCAACGCATTTGTTTTAATATCTCAGGTCAAGAGAATGCTCTAAAATGGAGAAATGCCTATAAAATGCAGGCCCAGCACCCTGGCGTAGGCACCTAGTCAGCAGCGTTTGTAGTAACGGGGCAAAGAAGTTGGGGAAAGCTCTGCTTGCTGAAACCTTTGACATGTTAACCATTTTTTTTTTTGGCTACTTAGTTTTTAGAGAAAACAGACTCAGTTTGTCTGTGCAGAGAAATGGCCTCAAGCGTACCTGAGGGGGCAGGCGCGTGGTCTGTCTCGGCCATGGTATTTTCAAAGAAACTCTGCATCTGCAGCAGAAAACCACATTTTCAAATTAGCTTCACTTCTGTTTGCAACCTGACCTGAGGTGTTACCATAATAAATAACTGGATGCTGGAAAAACATAGTTTTGGTAGATGTTTAGCCAGGTGGGAACAGGCCCGTTCCCATGGCTGGGCTCTGGTCTCTGGCTGGTGGGAGCTGTCATTAAACCCGCGGGTCCCAGTCTGGGCTGCCCCGTAGGACCTTTCTTCCCCAGAACCTCCTTTTGACCTTAAAAATAATAATAATAATAAAAAAATCAATGCTTATCAGCACCATTGCAGGGAGCCTGTGCAGCAGTTTGAGTCGCTGCCTTGGTTTCTCACAAATGTACGCAAGCGTAAATCTGCGTATTGCACCAGTCTGCGTTCGGTGAGATTTGTGCCGGCACATCCAAAGCTTCTGCAGTCTCCAGCTGAGCTGATGGAGGTGCCTGAGTTCTGCTCTGCACTTCATCTCGCTCCTCCTAATGATAACGCACATTTCTGGCCTGTGCGTTGCCACGGCCAAGACAGAAGCTGTCCCGGAGGGCCAAGCGCAGCTTCCAAAATTTCACTACGGGAAAAGGCCGATAACAGGAATTCATCATCTTATTCCGTGAAGATATTGTCTTGTTTTTCTTGTGTGTACTACTTCTATTTAGGTCATCTTGGCTTTAAAAATTAAAATATGCGTACACGCATTACCTTAGGGTTTGAGGGACTTTTTTCTGACATTGATTTTTACTCTTTGCAGTGTGTATTTCTTCATGCAGGAGCAAGATGGTTTTAAGTGGAGCAGGGAAATAAAGTGTAAAATTCCATTAACTCTATCGAGTAATAGCAGTGCACCCATGGTAACTCCATGAAATACCGTGGCTTTAAAGTTTACTACCTCTGCTTTATGAGACTCGAAGCTTTTTGTACTGGTTGAAAGGCAGGCTTTGCTGCAAAGTCTGGTTCCTCACTAATCTAACTGTTCCTCAAATGAGGTGAAGTTTGATGCAGAACATCGCAGAACTTGCTGTGTGCGTTGTACCTCTATACTGGAGAAGTTGGATGCGTCTGTGAATAACTGAATGACATGTGAAATGAATGAAACAACGAAATGTGCAGTAGTTTCTTGAGAGAGGTGACTTCCATCCTTTGGGACTGATCCCCCCCCCCAAAAGAACCTCATTTCCAATTGTAGGTAATGAGATTTTTAAGCACGTATTATGCCTTTTGAAACTGGTAGCTTTAAAGGATAGATTTTAAATTATACCTAAAATCTACAGGTTTATTATGCAGGATGTTACATACTACATGGTAGAAGTTCATTAGGCTAGAGTCAGGGATGGATCTAGTACAACTAAACTAGAAGGAAAGAAACTTAAAATGTCAGAGTGTATGCCAGTTAACTAGCTCTGGGCTAACACTTTATTTTTCTTGGATGCTTCTGTAATTCACTTTATGAGTATCAAATTAGTTTTGTGATGCACCAAACCAAATACCAGGGCAAAAAGTTTAGACATCTGTAGTGCAGAAGAGCTGATTTCATTGCCAGTTTTTGATTCTTAGTGTGTAGCTTTTGTGCCAGCCAATTAAAACTCACACTTATTACAGCCGTTGTGGTTTGGAAGTTGAGTATTCCTGTATTTAACTCATGTAGTTTTGCTGGAGGCTGGCAAAGCTGAAATCTTGTATTTTCCTCTCGTGTGCTCAAGAGGTAGGGAAGGTGAGTAAGGAGAGGTGTTTACAAGGATATGGGAGCATATAGTAAACTGCTGTCACCTCCTTAACTTTTCATGAAATACCATATATCTAATGTACCATGTTACTACAAATAGGAATGGCCCTTGCTGCCATGTAGTTCTTGGGGAAAATAGCTACTGTTGTATGAAGTGCTCAATATCCATTCCTGAGCATGGTCTTCCAGTGCTTCAATTAATTTTTCTGTCTGCCTCTCGTAGAGAATTTCTGCCATGTTTGCAAACCACTTTAGGAAAGCTTCTGGGAAAAGAGAAGGTCCCCAGGGGCAGGGGGCAGAGATGGAAGAAGAACATGACCCCGCGAGCCGTTACTGGAGTCTGCGCTATTTTAAAAGCAGATTTAATTTTTAGCTCTTCATAAACAAATCTTTGTGCCAGCTTCTTGTACAGCTCTGAGGTTGGTTGTTGTGGCTGCTGCTTGGCTGCTGTGTCCTCCTGTGCGTGCTCCAGCCTGCCAGGAGTGAGGCCCTGGAGCCGGGGCAAGATGGAGGAGGGGAGGAGAACCAACCTGTCCATCTCAAAATGCTTCTCAGTGCTCAGGAGGTCCTTCGGAGAGGGACACACCATCCTGTTGAGAACCATTCTGTTGAAGAGACTCCCAGCTCTTCTGAAGATTGCGTGACACCATCGTTATCCAGCGGTAAATACATCTGATGGATCAATAAGATGTCTCGGATGCTGGATTCGCTGCAGATTCTTCAAGCTACTGTCCTTCATCCTGTGACCCAGCAGACCTCATTCACCCTGGATCTCTCATATTTGGCCTGGAAATGGAGCAGGCAGTGAGGCAGCAGGGATCAGTCCCTGAAGAGAGCGTTAATGATGCTTCGTTTTGTTATGGTGTTATAATCTTACTGGTTTTAACTTGGCAAATTCAGTGAAAACCACACACACTGCTGTGAAAATTCATACTTAATAACAAGCAAAGGAGTAATAGAGCAGTCTGACTGACTTGGGAAATTCCCTCTGGATCTAGGGAGGAGGGGCTTTGCATTTTTCTTGTCTCGTGTTTATTTTTAGTCTCGCCTCAAACATTGCTGATAGTACTGTTATAGCCCTGCAGATTAAAGTCCCAGCATGGGGCAGAGTTGAAAGAAAGATGCTGGAAAGCAAAGTCAAAACCTCTAGGATTCTGCAGCTATGCTGTGCTACAAGAAATTAATTTAGACTATTATTTGTCTGCCTGGGGACTGTTCAGTGTCACAGCTCTGTGGAAGTCTCTGATTACTTTATGCATCTCTTGTTGTCAGAGTTGGTTTCTTCTGTGGTGAATCTGTCCTTGTGACTTTAAAGTGCCGTGGCTATGATGCTAATATTTTGGGTGTAATTGCTCTCTTTTAGGCCCCTTCCTCTTCTGAATATATTTCAGACTTGCTCTGAGGCTATGGTCTCTTTTTAGGGTGGAAAGAGTAGAGAGTAACTTGTATCTTGTACAGCTTCCATCACCAGAGCTGATTCTAAGGACATTTGTCTGCTGTAGTAGTAAGATCTGTACCTGTACCCCAGTAAGAGACATGTCAGAGCAGGTACAAAATACTCATAGCCTGCAGAGACTGAGAAGCATCACTGAGTCCTTTCCTAGTGCGACTCTTTGCCCACCATGAGAAAGGTAAAGATAAGATGATGAAAGCTGGTCATGAAGCTGTGATCAGGATATAAATGAGGTGACACGGGGGCAAAAAACGTGGTGATATTCAGCAATAGCCTGCTAAAGTACTTCTTGGTAAATGTTAATGAAAGTTATGTAAGTACTTATAAGTGAATCCAGAGTGGGGCATAATTCCAGAGACTGTGCTTTGACTTAGCCAACGTGACTTGCCAGGTGAATTGGAGAAGTTCAGGTTTGGGCCAGTGTACAGTACACACAGGTGACTTGGGAAGCAATAGCTCCTGCCGACAAGCTTTGATAAACCGGCTTCAGTGTTTTTCTGCCGCAGGCTGAAGCGGGTCTGTTAGTATTTGGTTGCTGCCGTGAGCACCGGTCGGCAGCTTTGGCTGTTTGGAGGAAGGGCTACACGCGTGGGTGAGCTGAGAAAGAAGCTGGCAGAGTCCATGATCTGCCAGGTTGAATTTACTTTAGATAAGGAGAATAAAGGTGAGAGGGGAAAGGTCTGGAGGAGGTTCCAGATCGTCATGTGCTCCTCAGTGTTGCTATTAGTGGATGGGAGAGATTAACGGAGGTGGGAGACAGTGGGAATGAGGGATGCTGCTGGGCTCACCTGCAACTCGCCTGTATCGCCTGTATCACACCAAATTTCACAGTCCTGTTGGACTGTAGAGAAGGAAGCTGATCTAATGCTGGAAACTTGCAGAACATGTTCAAAGGCAAGACCAACTGCTTTGCTGTTTGGGTTTTTTTTTTTAGTAGATTTCTGCCAAATTTGGGTACTTGGAGAGCAACTACTTTGGCAAGCATCTGCAGGCTTTGATCAGCCTCCTTGTACTGGAACACCCATCAACAAAACCAGCTTTCTTCAGATAAACTGCCTGTTGGTTTTGCTTTATTTTTAAACAAAACAAGTTCACTGGGGACTGGTGGCTATTGGAGTCTCTCTGATAGCGCTGAAAGGCTCTCAACTGAAGTGCAGCTGAAGAATAATTTAAAAATACAACAGTCTGAACAGGGGTGGTTACAGAAACCACAATGATCTTTTTCTGTACTTGGGAATCTTGGATTAAAGTGTGTTGCTGCAAGAAAATCCAAATGACGAATTTTATGTAGTTTCTATTATTTATGCAGTGAATACCTCCTCAGGCTGTGCAGAAACACATCCCTTCCTAGATTTACAATGAGTAGACAAACATTATATGTTTATATTGAATGCTGGAGGATTTACAGTTAACTATTAAGTGATTTGAAGAAACAATATGTACAAGGTATTCTAAATGATTCCCTTTTCTGTATTTAACCTTTATTCAATGTAAGATTTAATACAAGAATTTGTGAGTAAAAAAAGAAAAATCTTCCCAGAGCTGAAAGCAAAAATAATGATCTGTAATGAGGCTTTACAGTGTGTAGTATTTTTTTAAAAGCATTAAAATTTTTTTCTTAATATATGTTCCATCTCTAATTATGTATTTTGCCCTTAAATTGTGTAGTTGCATTTACTAGCAAACAGCTGGGACATTCTAGTGCTTTAACCATACAGCAGCTCCTAATTAAAAATATATTATTCTCCCATGATTAGTTTATAATGATTATAATCCCCTTAAATTTGATTTAACCTCAGCCACCCCGTGTTTCATTGTGGGGCCTGTGAGGAACAAAACTAGTCATTAAGAGCCGATAGCTGGCTCCTAAAGGATTACTTCCCCAGCAGAATAGCGTGGATGAATAAGGATGCCTAATTCCCGCATGTCATTGGACTCTTGAGCTGCCTGCTTTGATTTTGGTTTCTTCTTTGCTGCTGAGCTGGCATCGTTTCAGGATGGGCAGGCTCAGCGGCAGCATGGCTTGGCGCGGGCAAGGGGGACATCTGAAGAGTTACGTGCACACGCGGCTGCGACTCCTGATTGGAAATCCAGACCCACCGTACATGCCCAGAGGCGGCAGGCGTGCAATATATTTTAGTGGTATAATGGATGTCATATAATTTGATGACAGTGATATTTCTGCAATGCTACTTTAGTTGTGACACATTTATTCTCATCTTCCATGCTGTTTGGAAAAAAAAAAATCTTGTGTTGATTGGGGAGCTGAAATGCCGATTTTCATTTGGATGAGACAGTTCTAAAACCGGCGCAGCTTCTGCAAACCGGAGGTGCTGGCTGCTGCTCAGCGCTTGGGTAAGACGGCAGCAGTGTCACCGCATGCAAAACTGGAGCCTGAGGTGTTTTGAAGAGCGTAACACGGTAGGCAGTGCGAACTGAGTGTCGGTCCCGAGACCTCTGTCTTTGTGAGGTGGCCAGCTGTGCTCTGAAGCTGTCTGGTAGGAATTACCCCAGATCTGGGATGATGGAGCCGGATGCCTACATGGTAGAACTGTTACATCTAAGAGATCGGGGCAACACTGAGGAGCCTCATAAGGGATTTGGCAATGTTGCTTCGAGTCATGAGTGCCAGTGAGAACCATGTTTTGCTGTTCCTCTGAAGGAGCATTACTGTAAGGTAAAGTGGTTTTCTTTCCACTGTGCCACTGCACCTCAGCAAGTTCACTTTGGAGATGCAGCGGCAGGGTGGGGATAAAGTCATCCTTCTTCCTTACATTATTTTTCTTAGATTTTTTTTAAGTTTATTGGGATTGACACTGGCTTCTTGCATCATTTTTAGAAGAATGCAATTTATTGAAAATTTTGATGCGCAGATGTTCCCTTCCAGTTCCATCCTACCCCATGCAGACACTGGCATACAAATAAAAGGGAAGGTTTTCTGTGTTGGTAGACAGTTGATAGCTATCCATTAAGTCAAGTCAGCTAATTAATGCTTGTTAATTTTAAAGCTCTCCTGTGGTTGGCAAGGAGCAGAAACTGTTGATTAGGCTCCTGAAGATGTGATTCTTGAAGTTCTGAAGGTCTGGGAGTTGTAAGTCCACAGTCAACTTATTCTTGGGGAAAAGAGGATCTCAGTGACCTGCAGCTTTTCCGTCGCCTCCTTCTGGGATGTGAGATGGCTGTGTAATAAAGATAGAGCAATTGAGATTTATGATTCTCTTCAACGAACAGGCAACTTGCATTGCTATGACATCTTGTATCTCAGAAGAAGTTAATCACAGCTTTTTCTTGTGTTGCTGGGTTACATTGCTTTGAGAAAAAACAGAATCTGCTATGAGCAGTATGAATAGCTGAAACCTCAAGTCCCACTGAGATTACAGCCAGCTCCTCCTAAAGGAAACTGATTCAACCACCAACATAGTTTTTCATTAGATGATTTTTTTTTTTATTGAACAAAATACCCCTATTGTGGCATAATTGTTTAGCTTTTGGAGATGTCGGCTGAATTGCAACTGAATTACCGTTTTAAAAAAAAGCCTGATGAAGAGGGGAAGGGGAAGAGAAATTTGGCTGTTTATTATGTTTTATACCATGTTGCAGAATAACACAGCAGACTTTAATTTTCAGAGTTTTTTTCTTTCTACAAGGAGGAAAGAGGGAAGGAGCGAAGTCTGTCTTGCATTTCAGCACAAATCTACATCTAATGGGCAAAAGTTTTGGATATCTGATGCAAACCTTTTGTTGCTGAGATTGAATGACTCGTCCGTTTACTAGGCTTGCAGGTCTGGAGTGATTTATGTCTGGGATTCCTGGTTTTGAACTGTAAATATATGTCTACTTGTGGTTAATGGGAAAGTTTCTTTTCATTATGACAGAATGAATGTTGCTAAAAACGAAGCTGAGATGCAAATGGGGAAATGTTAAGCAGCATTTTTAGATTTCTGTTGCATTGACCCTTCAGCACCCCAGCACTACACCCTAGTTCTTCAAGATGTGCAGAGTGGTGGTGCAGGGTTTGGCTGTTTTGATAAAATTAGTTAGACAGGAGATGGCTAATTGAAATGGAAGTTTAGCATATTAATGCTTGTCAGCTGGAATTACTTCTGCCTCTGAGCTGAAGGGCCTGAGATTTGTTTAGTCCATCCTTTCCCTGCCCTCGTATTAACAAGTATTCCTTCTCAACCAAGGGTGGTAGTGTTTCCTGCAGACGGGCTGGTCAAAAGGCAATGTGGATTTAGAGTTTCAGAAGTGCAGACAGTTAGGAATTTAAAAAAATGGTTGAAGATTTTGGGAATCTCATCTTTTTGCTTGTTAGTCTGACGAAAAGACAAAGGATTTAGAAAAGTGTTTGAATAGCTATCCTTTGTGTGGATGATGATTTAGGATATATCAAGCTGGGCTCCCAGAGTCAGTTTTAATCCTACAGATTTGGTTGTGCTCCTGGACTCTCTAGGCTAAATGTAGTAACCATACATTAGGAAATTTTTAAATGTAGGATTAGCCAATCACTATTTCTTTGTAGACTTTTTTCATGGGAATTGTCTGACTGGTTACACCATGACCACAGAATGTCAGATAGTGCAAGGATCTTCCCCTTTGCCCTCACTTTATTTCTGTCTCTTCTCAAAAAGACAGTTCCTTGGTTTGGTGATTTTTTTTTTCTTTTCCCTGAGCAAGCTTATGAACAAGCTCTTGGACTTGGTAGTAAAGTGCTTACTAATATCAGATCTTTGCTGGAAAGTTTTCAGGATAGAGTCATGATGCATGCACCTTCCAGATGGCTTCAAATGTCATTGGAAATCAGTAACAAAAGAAGGGCTAGAATTAAGTGTCTTGATCTTTTTCAGGAAATTTTGAGCACCTCATGAGTAATCCTCTTGAAGTCTCTCAGTGGAGGTGTTACTATGTCTGGCAGCTATTTGGCTTGAAAACTCTGTATCATGAAACAGCAGAAATTGGGACTAAATAAATGTGTAAGGCAAAACCGTAACAGTGGTTCAGACCACAAGACCATCTGGCATGGTCAACTATGGCACTGTAAATGGACACACAGGGAAAAGCAGAAGCAGGATCAGCTGCATCTGTTTCACTTTTGAGTGTGCCCAGCCTCTGACTTTCCTCAGCTCAGAGATTTTCCTGAATCTGTGGGTTGGTCTCCTCAGTGATCCTACATGGATCTTTCTTCCAAGTGCTTGCCCAATCTGTTCTTGAATGCATGTCAGATTTTTACATCCATTGTATAAAATACTGAATCAGTCTCGGACATTCCTGCATCTTCTTCCATGCTTCCACTGAAGATGACGCTGCTGGAGTCCTCTTCCAGGAGCCCCAGGATCAGGCATCTCCCTTGTCTTGGAATTCTCCTGTCAGCTTCTCATCTCGTACCGAGGGCTAAGCATCCTGTCACCCCCTTTAAAGCTGTGTGTGGCTCTATCCCGTTTAATCCTCCTTCTACGTCCCTCCTCTTTGCAGTGGTCCAGACCTCACCTTCACACCTCTGTGACGCAGCCTGCTGAGCACTGAGACAACCAACACTGTGGTTGTTTATGAGGTTCCCCACCTGCCCTTATATAAGGCCCCTTTTTAGGCATCGGAGAGTTGGAAAGCACATAGCATGCAGTAGGCACTACTGAAAATTAATAATGTCTTGGCATCAACATGGACATAAATAATTTCGTTTGTGTGGTATGCCCACAGTGTTTTATTAACCATCTAAACCAGTTCAGACTGTAGCCAAAGATTCAGCAGTGAAACTAGACAAACCAGTATGTTTTGCAAAACTGAATGTTCGTTGATAGGAGGATGCTTAAAGTGTTCCTGTGTGCTCTTGCTGGGGTTTGGTTGAAGAGGGCTCTGTTTTAGGGACACAGCACTGAGCTCTGGCAAAGTAGTGCAGAAGGTGAAACTCCAAAAGAGATGGAAACCATCTAGAGATGACATATACTTCAAAGGAAGTAGAATCTCATTAAAATAATCCATCATGAGGAAATGAATGTGTTTCAGCCTTATTCAGCAAGAGGTAATATAGCCTGAGAAACTGATACAAATAAACGTAGTCTAAATTACAGAGGAAATTAATATAGACAGTTGATTAAAAACGTGAGAGAGCTTTAAATATAAAACTTAATAAAAAAAGAACAATGAAAATATCATTCCCATTTATGGCTGTAAAAGCCATATCAAAATGTAAAATACACAGCAAAAGTAGCTTCTTAATAAATAAATAAATGAGTTAAAAACTGCATAGCACTGTAGATTTTTAGAAATTGTGGAACTGCCTGCCACGTTTGCGTGAGATTTTGAAAACTGATCTGCTTCTGCTGCTCCTAGTTGCCAGCTGCTCCGAAGTTGGGAGTACAGAGAAGTGTACAACCCCAAATTATTTGAGAACAGCTTTCTTTTTTAGGTTCTTGCTCCAATGTAGTATGATTTGCTAGAGGGTGACTGAAATAAGTTTTGGACTAACAACAACAACAAAAAGCAATGTTTGGCTGAAAATTACCAGTATACCTGTTTGTTTATTCTGAGAAGTGCTGTTATGGCATACCATCCCACCCGCTGTTCCAGCTCTGTTCCTAGCCCTTTTCTATGACTCCCATTAGGTGCTGGTGTGGATGAAGTGGAGCGTACGCCTTCTGGAGCACGGTCCAGCCGCAGTGAAAGGAGGGTCGGTTTGGTTTCCACCTTTTCCCCGCAGTGTCAGCATTTGAAAGCATGCACCAAGAATAAACCAGATGAGACTGCGAAATGCTCGTTGCAGGGGCCTCTGGTGAAGTTCAGCCTTACCCAGTCTCGCCTCGGGTCGGAAAGCGGTGTCCGAGCCTGGAGCAGAACAAGCAGGCGAGCTGCGTCTCAAGGACAGAGAGCGAGATAACAGAGATAATCCAATACATGCACTTGCAGCAGAAACAATGAGGGTGTTTATATAAATAGAGCTCCCTGCAACTGTGCAAAAATGATAACGCTCCCTCTAATGCTGCTCGGAGTCTGCAGACTTCTGGGCTTTGTTATGGCTTGGAGAGGCAAGTCTGATTTATTTGTTTTAACTGCTATAATTGTGCGAGTGTGCATGGTAATGGTGGGGGGCGTAGGACAACCTGTTAACTATTGCAAAGCAACCAAAGTTGTTCTAATCAGCTGTCTTACATGGTTCTTAAATAGCAGGATTTGTGTAACATGTATTTATTTTTATGGCTTTGGAGAGGAAGATTTAAACCTTCTGTGCTTTGAACAGATGCAAACTGACCCCACTGCATCTGCAAAAGGATCACTCCTCTTTACAGAGGGCCTGATGTGCACATCAACAAGGGGATCTGGAGCGAGCCCCAAGGGGGCTGTTTGAAGTGGGAGGTTGGACCACTTGACTGTGTCACTGACTATCAAAGCTAGGTCAAGTCGTCTGGCAAAGGGTCAAGAATTAACATGGAAAACTCCTGAGATTTGGAATAGTGCAAGATACTTGCATGATAAGAAGGGTGGCTTGTGTGTGGGTGTGAGATTCTTTACGTATCAGTGTTCATAACTTTGCATAGCCTCGGGAAGCGTCAGGGCCAGGGTTTCTGCATTACTAAGGAAATGTCAGCATATAGCGTATGTAAATATGTGTGTGTGTATTATTTTTTCTATATATTTGTATGCATCTATATATGAAGTCTCTATACTGTTCCTTGAGAGCCAAACAAATTTTCTTGTGCTGTATGGGGAAGTTTTTGTCAAACTGAAAGTAACTGTGATGTAGGTCCCCAAAGTAATAAAAGTTGGTTCAATGTGCATGGGTGCTCTGAATGCAATAAACTATATCTCAGGACTGCAGATGTTTTAGGGGGAAATGAGGGGATGAGTGTCTCTTTTTTTCTTTTTTTTCATCCAGTTTTCTCTTTGTACTCTCTAAAACTAGTGCGTGTGTGGTTGTCAAGCTGTAATGCTTTTTTCCTACAAGCTGCAGAAGGAAGATGAAGGTGGTATCTTCTATAGAGTCTAGGTATCATCTTTTGTGTTGGAAAGGCAGATGAAGTAGTCTACAGGGCTGTCTCAAGGAGGACACCCGTCATGTGGGGAAAACTAGGTAAGCAAATGCAAGTTGGACGCCTTGTGAAATGCATTCCTGGTGAATCTGGGGAAGACTAGAGATTACCTAATTGTAAATGGCACCATGCTTTGGTCAGGAGAAGGCCAAATTACTCTTTGTGGAAAGGGGGATATGTGTCGTTTTACCCACTGAAATTACTATAGTCTTCCTAGGATAGTTTTTCTGGTTTGCATGCAAGTCCAATGAAACCTTATACAAACAGCTTGCTGAGTTGAGGTTAATCTGGTGTCCCAGACTCCGGGGTGATCAGAGAAAAGGGCAAGATCCTTACTCTAAGGGAATTTATAGGAATTTTACCGCAGATGTATATAGTCAGATTTTCTGAAGTCATGATACTATAACATCAATGACGCTTCACCAAAGTTTTTAGTAGCAGCTTTAGCAAAACTCCTTAAGAAGACAGTAGTCACTTAGGCTATCTCCAAGGACATAGCTGATGTTGGGATGGTCCTCTAACAGAGCTCCGGATGTGTGGCAGTCCGAAAATGTTGCAAGCAACGTGCAGGTATCCATCAGCGTATGCAATCCTATTTCAGGGCAAGGGTTGAGGCAACTTGTCCTTCCCGAGATCTGGGTAACTCTGGCAGCATCTTTGGGTACCTGTTCCAGGGCTACAGTGGTTTTCTTAGGATTTAAAGATCTGCTCTTAATACTTGTCAGACTAAACTCCTGCTCTCCATGGGCTGTGCTTGGTTTTTGACTGCTGTTGGCTCCTACAGAAATGAGTTCTGCTGCTCACTCATGGAGAGAATAGGAAAAAACCTTCCATGAAACTCCCCTTCAGCTGGTTTGTGTTGTCTGGAGAGGAGTCGATTCCCTTCTTCCTAGGAATTGATTGGAGGAATCTGTACCTCATGTTTGCTAATGGAGTATGTATTGTTTTTACTAATAAAATTGTCCTCTTTAATTCTCTCAAAAGATGGGGGAAGTGGACAATAACCTATGTTTCACTTCTATTTGAATTTTTGCTCGATTAAGTGAATCGGGCAGCTTGCCACAGGGGCTTGTTCGCTAGGGCTGCGTCTGTTCTTTGCCATCCATCTTAACCCACTGTGCTTTTCTTGTCGCCTAACTGGGCTCCTACCAGGTAACATTCATCCACCTCACCTCCGAGAGGTACGTTCACTGGTTTGGGGTACCTGCCAGCGGTAAAGTAGCCAGGCAAGCCTCAAACTATCCGTGGAAATTTGCAGATTGATGAAGATGTGGTGCTGCTTCTCGTTTAACACTGCTAAGTGAAATAATTGTTTTCTGACTGAGTGACCTGACATGGACTTTTTAATTAGTTTTGTAATTGGTGCTTGCTAAGGACACACTAGTCAATTGTCCAACCAGGGCATGACGTAGTATTTACTACCCACAGTTAACTAAAACAAGCATTTTCACTGGCTGAGCGCTGGATGACACCGGGAAGTCCACGCTGCGGGGTAACATTTAATTGACCGGCAGTTTTCATTAAAGTTGTTGCTTCGCTGTTTAAATAGCACTTATCAGAGAAATTGCTTGCGATAGCCGGGAGGTTAGTGGTGGCAGCTGGGAGGTTAGTGGTGGCCTCGTGTCTCATGGACGTGAGGGTCTTGACCTATGGGACATAAATGGCCTGTACGATATGGAAAAGTTTTGATATATTGTGGGGGTGGATTAAGCGCCAGTTTACTAAATACGAGCTCATGGTACCGTATATATGTATATATATTGTTTTCCTGGAGTTGGAGAAGGTTGTGGTCTTTGGCCTAAAAAGCAAAAAAGTTTCTTCACTTGGGGAAAAAAAGCTCTACCAGGCCCAAGCCAAGGCCCAAACCAGCAAATATGGCAGGTGTTTCTGCTGTGCGTATCTTCACCCATGTGAGGTTCCCTGTGACATTAAATTGGTTTTGTGAAGCGCATCAAATCACCAAGTGGTATTTTCAGCACCTTAGAAATTTTGGTTGTTTCGACCTCAGGTTTCCACAGGAAATCTCCAAATTCCTGGCCCGTGCATCCCGGGACACCATTCGGTAGCTGTTTGTGGTGTCCCTGGCTCTCCAGAGCCGGGAGGAGACTCATGTGGAGGAACGTCCGAGCAGGCGCCACTCTCCAGAGCGTTATTCGTCTTGATGCGGGGACAGATGAGCAGCCAGTGATTAGCATAGTGCCCCAGCTCGTGATAGAAGAGAAAATAAAACAGGAAAATAATACTGCTTGTTTCTTAGATAAACAATCCGGTAGGGGGGGAAGAAGCTTATTTCCTCAGGTGTTTTCCAAATTTTCTGCTTTCCCCAGAGCCTCTGCTCAAAACTGTTGTTCTTTCCAGAATTCATTTTCCTTTGCACCACGGAAACCGCTCGGTGTTAAGAAAAAGGGTGAGGCAGAAGCACCTTTTGGGAAAATGTTGGTTCCCAGCCATTCTGCTACAGATCAGTGCAAGCGGCAGCAGCGCTTATCTCAGCGAATTTGCGTGCAACTCTCTTAGCGCACTCCCTAAACCACGTGCGGAAACCACCTCAAATGCAGCTGTAAAAGTGCTTAAATCAGAAACTGCTACTCACATCAATGATGACCTTGTGTGATGGAAAAAGTGCATGAAGACCATTAAAAAAAAAAATAAAAACCAAAACAAAACCACTGTAGGCCGTTCTGGTACAGGCAAGTGTGAGAAAACTCATCTTTTGGATGTTGGACCCATGTGCAACAGGGCAGAGGTCTGTGATGGCTGCAGGTGTCCCCTCCTTGCCACCTAAAGCAGAAGGGATGGTGTCCTGGTGGCCCAGGTGACACAGTTTCCCTCATTAATGGGTCAGACTTGTCTGTGGGGCTCAGGACAGGGCCAGGTGAGGTTTGCAATGCCTACTGTCCTCAGGAAGCATGTGGGGTTTATAACATCCTAGAGTTATGTGGGAAGCTGCTCTTGGACTTTTTTTGTCTACTTTTGCACTCAGTTTAAGCCAAAGCAGCACTGTAGCAAGTGCAGGGGTGTATTTGGGCATGGATATCTCTCTGAAGATGGAGTTCCTTAACTGGGCTGAGATGAAGGAAGGCTTCAGCCAAAGGGCTTGGCTTGTTTTTGCACTTCCCAGATCGTGTCTTTGAAAGCACCGTCATGCTCCATCTCTGCTAACGTTTTTCTTGCACAGTCATAGCTGAGGGAAGTCTTGGAAAAGGCCCGTATAGGCAAGACTACACAGACATGAGTGGTGTAATTAATGGGCTCCCATACCGGTCTTGAGTCATCCCATATTACCTCATTAAAGTGTTGATCTGGCCAGCAAAGAGGAGCCAGAGAACTGGCTGAATCAGAGCCTGCAATTTTCCTTGAAGTGTGGGATATAGTGACGTATGAGGGAGGGGGATGTCTGCATCCCAGCTCTGGGGCTGCTGTCCATCAGGGGACCTCCCTGCCTCGGTGCCGATGCTGTCTCGCTCGAGGACCTGCGTTGCTTAGCCCTGATCTGAGTGGTGCTGCATGAACGGTTTTGTCCACGATACTGCTGTAAATACCTATCTGTGTTTTCGTTGGAGTTCTGGGATTGCACTGATTTACTCTGAGTTTCAATAAACCAAGCTGCCTTAGGGGATGTTTGCAGGAAAGCGTAGGAGCACGGCATACCCCCAGGACCTGGGGAGGCGATCACGGTCGGACAATGAGTTTATTAAATCTTAGCTGACTTAGCTGGCCTTCTTTGTACAAAGGGGATAACACACCTGTCAAAATATGTCTAAAATGCTACTATTTTAACTGGAAAAATTGCTGTCAAACTTGAGAAAGAAGGGTTTTGTGTATTTGCCTTCATCTGCTTGCTGTCTTCCCATGTTGTCCCTTGTGCTCTCCCAGCATCAGTATTTACTACACTGGCCAGAGAGCTGATTTGGTGTAAAATAACCCATTTGTGGAGTTATTTTACCTGCTGGCTCCATACCCTGATCTGGTTCATTGTGTGGCTGCACAAACGTTTGTGCTGACATGCTGCAGTGATGTGAACAGGTCAGAGAAAAACTAGGTCTTTTTTTTTTTGGTGACAATTTTGGTTTAATGCACATCAAGCTACCACCTAAGGGAAGGGAAGCAGAGCTATGAGCTTTAATAATTACTAAAGGTATGCTACCATCGTGAAGAATGTATCAACTGTTGAAAGATAAGGGAGAGGGGAAGTTAACGCTGGGAAAAATATCTGGTATTTCAGCTTAAGGTGTGAGGAAATTCTTATTTTACCTTGTGCTAATTTGTAAATTATAACCAGACGAATGTGACTGTTGCAATTCAGGAATGGCATATACAACACTCTTGATGGATGCTATGCATTTCATTTCAACCACATAACCTGCCTTGGGCTTGTTTTTAACATATCCCTTTGAGCTGAACATGTTTCTGGAAGTCTCTTAACTTTGGGTGGCCTGTATGAATTGTAACAACTGAGGATAGTAAGGATGAGTAATATGAGAGTCTGTTATTTCTGAATTTCCTTGTCTTTGAAGGTTGGGGTCAGATATTTTGTTTTGGCTGCAGTCAAAGTCTATGGTTTGTTCTTTTTTTTTTTTTTTTTTTTTTTTTTTAATATATACATTTATTTTAAGTCCATGCTTTTCCTTAAATGGTTTGCTGCCCTTTTAGGTTTTATTCCTCTTTCTCCAAGAAAATGAGACGGGGGTGTCTGTTCAACCCACATTGCACTTGAAGTTTCAGCGCGAGGAATGGGTTGAGGGAAAGTTCTGTTGTTAAAGGACACAGGATTTAATCCTAGTGACATGTTTGGGGTAGCTTTTCCTTTCAAGCAAAATGCCCTCTTTCCATGGCCTGGCAGAAACTCAAGAATGACCGTGTATTTTACTACAGAGTAAGTGTAAAATACAAGCAGCTTTTGTGTCAGGGGATCCCAGTAACCCCAAACCTCACTTTTAAAGAGGATGTAAGGTCCAGTCAAGAACTCTGATACGAATCAAACCAGATCTGCCTTCTGCTAAAGCATGGTTTTGCTCCGAATTGCCCCTGGGAACAGTCTCTGACGTGCATGTCAGCAAATTATAGTGCATATTTCTTCTAGTACTAATGCAAAAGAGTTTGAGAGTGAGGTGTCTATGGCAAGGTGACGCGGTGGACGTCTGTCCGTCTTTGGGTGCCAGGGAGACCTCCGGGGTCTTGCTCTGGTGTCTTCTCCAGAAATGCCTCGACTCCTTTTCAAGCTTGTTGACCTTTATCCTGTCCCCATCTATTAAAAGGACAAATACATGTAAAGCTGTCAAACAGCGTCTGATTTAATGCCGTCCATGCATCTGCATCGTCGTGCTTGTGCAATCTTATTCTGAGTTTAAAATGTTTGAGTTGGCTATCACAACTTCGGACTGAATGGCTGCTCCTGCCAGACGAACTCCGTCTTACTGCATCTGTCTTTGGCTTGTGTTGGGAGAGCTTGCCTTGAACTAAAAAGAAAAACGTGGTGGTGGGAATGTTTCATTTTGTGTGACAAGTCTTAAATGAGAATTTTGTTTTGTTTTGATTTTTAAGTATTGCTGTGTTGCAGTTATGGTCCTGTCAATCTGGCAACTTCAGCTAAAGACCTTACTAGATTTCTGGGTGGCAAAATTGAATTTTTTGTGTTGGGGTGGATGCCCTGGTTGGTTTGCAGTCCTCATACTCTTGAAAATCTCTTAATTGTGTGGATTCACAAGTTCAGTCTGTGAAAAGGCCTGCAGGAAGAAAGCTCTGTCACAGAAATTGATTTTGCTTATCAGGTTTTGCTGCAGTTGAGTGGCTTTTCCTTTTTTTAGGGGCAACACTGAACAAAATGTCAGTCAGTTCTGATTTTTTTTGGAGTTTCCTCTGCAAAAGTTCATTTTTTTATGTGTATATACTGTGTTATATATTCCAGGTAATGTGTACAATTACTGCAGCATTAAGCTTGTCTAGTTAGAATCAGCAAAATCAGAAAAATGCCAAGCAGTTGTTTCTGAGCCTGTGGTTACATCTACTATGCCCCCTGTATAGGATTTCTGTAGTAAATCCTTCCTTTCTCTTTTTTTATATTAACCCTTAGCTTCAGCAGGAGTTGTTTTAAGGGTAAAAGATTAAACGGGGAAAAAATCAAATTGGAAAATGTATATATAATATATGCATGATTTCTTTAGTGAGGTTATTAGAATATCTAATATTTTCATTTCCTGGCCTCTGGGAGTTTAACTATGCAGCCTGAATGTTACTTGCTAAAGGAAATGGGGAATGTTTTTCCCATGTTAATTTGTAGAATCCCTTCTTGAAGGATATTACTGAGGCCCCAAACTCAACAAGATCTGAGATGATACCAGTAATTAAGCAGCATACAAGAAGATGCAGAGTTAGACCGACTGAAATTAAGGAAAACAAAACAAAAAAAGAAAAAAACAAAAAGAGCTTGGCTGGAGCTGTTTGCGGCTCCTTCCTGGATGCTGTTGAAGTGCCAAGACTCAGGATTCAGTTATTTGTGACCTGCCTCTGGACGTTTGCCCCAGACATGCGATTTCCCCCTGAAGAGCGAGACGGAGGTGGGGATAGCAGGAGTTCTGCAGTGCTGAAGGAGTCTCGGTTTCAGTTGCTGAAGGACAGGAAACTGCTAAACAGTTTAAAGAATAATCATCTTAAAATGTTTAAAATATCTTTAAGGGTTTTATGTGGCCCAGAGTCACTATAATGCTGTGCCTTCTGTATGAAATCACAGCAGTGGGAATATTTTATTTTTTTAATTTAAGCCAAAGTGTATTAGATAGCCTAATGTCTTGGCTGCCTGGAATTCTCTCTGTAACGATTTTCTCGATTTTCCCTCTCAGCAGTTACCCAAGATCTGATGGTTCTTACTTCACTTTAAAATCTCCCAATTAAGGCATTTGCCACACTGAAAGCTCATATTTAACCTTTTGCCTTAACTGATAGGAGTTGCTGCTTTTGTGCTTGGCTAGTAACACCGGTTGGATGTGTGATAGTGCAGGGCAAATCCTTTGATCGCTGGTCCCAAGGCAAATAATACCGTACCTGGATTGGGAGTTTGCTCCAGGTCATTTGGAAGCATTTTCAGGCTACGCTGTGAGGTTTAAACATGCTTTTTTGACTGAGTTTTCCCTGGAGTTTTTCAACCCATTAGTTTATAAAAACTTGGTGGATGAAAGTGGGTTGGATTCCAGTTGACACAAAAAAAGCACAAAAAAATGTGATTCTTCCCCTTCATCCAGTATCTTTCTCAGCTACTGTTTTGTTCAGACTTGGTGCTAGGAAAAAGTATTTTTCTGTGGGAGTTAGGAGTTTCTGTTTCATTCAGCCTTCAGCCCTTTCTTTAGTCTATAGCACTTTTTTATCAGTTCCAATCTGAGAGCACAATGTCCTTTTCCTTGCAAGAAAATGTGAAGCTAGAAAGAGAGAGAGAAAAAAAAACAACTAAAGGCAATGTTGTTTCCTCTCTGAAGTCCTCACCTGCAGAGCTGATACTGATGCCATTTTAATAGATGAGGTGCCCCCATCCAAGACAGTGATAGAAATTTATTGTCTGCAAAATCAATAAAGTGAGAAAATAAAAACAAAAAGAAATGTTTTAGGAAGAGGGGGGCAAATTGAAATAAATGAGACTGCTAAATGCTAGGTGATTTAATGGGTTCTTGTCAGCTTCTTCTGAGAGCTCTTGGAATCCTAATGAAATAGTTTTGAAATCTTGAGGATTAACCAGCTGCTCCTCATAAAACTGTTGTCCAGCCAAAGTGTAGTCTTTTTTTTTATCTTTTTTTTTTCTTAAAATGTTTTAAGATGTTTGCTCAATTGTGTGTTTAGTTTTCTTATTTGTATTTAGATAAGGGTTTGCCTGAAGCAGGAGTAATCTGAGGAAGTTAGGGTGACAAAGCCTACAAGGATTTGCCTTTGTAATGTAGTACTCAACTCAGCCTGTCTGAAGAACAACTGATCAGGCTTTAGCATCTGAGCAATTGCCCCAGTTTACTATTTAGCTGTGTTGGCTTTTTTTGTGTGTGTGTGAGTGAAATCTTCCTTTTCCCACAAGTTCAGTCTATGAAAACAGCTCTTGGGAAAGAAATGACTTCAGAGGTTTGAAAAACAAAAGTGCAAACTTTAACAGATTTGATCTTTGCCAAAAGTATTTAATACCAAGAATATTGTAAATGCTTTCTGTTGGAATTATTCCCCAAAGGCTGCTTAATCTGGGAGAAATCCAGGCATTTGCTCCTGACCTTACCCCTTTCCTGGAGATCTGAGAGCGGCGCTCACGAGAGCAAGCAAGATGGGGAAGGAGGGGCTGATAGAGCAGTTGTTTTCCAGAGGAAATGAAGTAATGTCAGTTTTTGTAGGAATTATTATGGACTCCGCAATGTCTTCAGAAAAGGTGACACTGCTCGAAAAGGAAAAGCAGCTGACGGGAGAGGCCTGGAAGGAGCCGTGGGTGTTAACGTGCCTCCTCTTGTACAGCACAGGCATGTGCATCGCTCGGTTTTATACGTGAGCTGCTGGTACCTTTTCTTCAGGTAATTTTTTGCACCGAGTTCCCTTGTTTGTTTGTTTGGTGGATGGCAAAGATCCCCCCCCCCCCGAGGTTAATTTGCTGAGGTTATACCTGCGGGATGACCTGCTGGGCTGGTTTCCACCCCTTGCTCCAGAGCTGTTTGGATAGGCAGGATATGTAAAGAAAGCTTTCAGCCTTGGCAACCGTGCGTAAACAGCGCGCGAGCCGGGGAACGGCAGCCCGGGGAGCCGGCAGCCGTTTGATACGTGCAGCAGGTCCGCGCCGCTGCCGGAGAACGGGCCGTGGTGGCCGGCGCGGGAGCCCGAAGCTTGCTCGGGAGAGCTTTTTGCTCTGCCGTCCATCACTTAAATGGGCCGGGGAACGCCAGCACGGCCATCAGCGGCCTTTTCCGCTATACGTAAAACAGCGTAATAGAAATATACCGCGAGGGGTAGCGGTGGGGCTTGCAGAGCACATGTGCCTCTGGGTCCCGCATACGGGCACGAGCGTGGCTCCATCTCTGTCCGTTCTCGGCTCGCCCCGGATCAGTCCTGCTTCGTTAACGTTTCGGATGAGCGTTCGGCTTCCCGGCCCCACAACCTGCACCAAGTGGGCTTTCAAAACCAGCGTTTTGCAATACTCAGAAAAAGGCTGGCAGGACTGTTTATCTGATTTTTTTTTTCTCTCTCTCAATTTTCTACCTCTTCCTGCCTTTCCTGTTCTTACCCAGCAGCTAAGCTATGTAGGGAGGAAAACACAGCAGGTTTCCTTGCAATATTGGTTTGAATGGTCGGGAAAACAGGAATCGTGAGTCATCAGTTCCAAATTAACACCAGCGTCCAAGGCTAAAACGACATGTGAAAAAGATGGGTCACCCCTGGAGGCAGGAAGAGCGGGGTGTCGCACTCGTCATTCCCAAGGCCACAGTTCAGCTTGTGTCGACTCTTCCGTTTTTATAAAAAGTCCTCGCTGGAGGGGCTAGTAAACACCTCGGTATATGTTCATCCCGCGCTGCAATGGAGGGGTTTAGCCTGGGAAGAGGTTTTAAAGACAAACATCCCACTTTGGTTACTCTTCTGCTTTGCAACTCGGCGTGTAAAGGTTTCGATAAACGTGCTCGGAGCCTGCAGGGATCAGCAGTTTCTGGAGGAGTTATTCGGTGGTGTTTCTGCTGCCAAATACATGCGAGCCCCAGATTTGAGATTGATTTCTGGGTTTGTTTCCAAAATGTTTGGCGTCTAGGGTCTGGTTCTGTCCCGCTTGTTTGAATTGGGAACAGTTGCTTTTTCTGCCTCATTCAGTAAAAATTTGGGCCAGTTGTAGGACAAGCTTTATTTCCCCCCTCCCTTTTTTTTCTTAGCCTTCCTCCTTTTCCTTTTGCTAGATCCTGCCTTTCTCATCTCAAAGCAGGTTGATAGAGATTTCCCATAATCTCCTCCAAAGTCACCTGGGTTGACATTCATACCGAGCCTGTGACCGTTCACACGTGTCCTTGGGGATGCAGGAGGCTCAGAGAAGAGCGGTTGCCCTCATCTGCAGGCCTCGTGGAGGGGCAGGTGTCCCTCGCTGCAGGCCCGGCTGTCCCCAGGCCGCGTGTTGGACGGTTTCAGCTAACCGAGGTGGTTTCCCATTGGGATGGGATGAGGAAGCTCTTGTAGAAACGGCTGCTCGGGCCAAGCTCTGAGGAGGGACCTCCAGTGGGGGCCAGACCTGGAAGGGGCTTTGGCGATCTCACAAGCCCGTGCCTCTTTCGGTAGGTTTGTTCAGCTCCCGTGTACCGTTGTCAGGCCCTGTGGGCTGTGGCTCTTTTCCAAAAGGCACATAGGGCAGTATTTATGCACCTTTTCTGTCCATCATGAGATCATCATTTTCTGTAGTGCTCGACTTTGTCATTTATTTTTATGGTAACCAGGATTGACTTGGAGAGTGTTGATTTAATCAGGCCTAGAAGTCCTAACTGGTTGATATTGTTAAAAGGAGGAAGGAAGGGAAAAAAAAAAAAAAAACAAAAAAAAACCTCCCCAAACCCTATCTAGTTTAAAAACAAGTATCCTGAGTCAAGATGAAATTTTTGCTTCAGTGCAAAGTGGCTTGGAAAAATATTTCAGCGCTCCATCTCCTTTCAAGAGGTTGACCTTGGATCATTAATCTTTAAAAAAGAAATTTGCAGTGCAGATCTGAGTGGTTTTTTTTGTTTTTTTTTTTTTTTTTTTTTTTTCCCTAGAGGGGGAAGAAATGCTGCGATTCTCAGAGCACCTTCCTAACAGCTAGGAAAAACAACCCCCCAGACCGGAGTGTTTAATAAATGGAGCAATAAATGGAGCAAAATAAAAGGAGCGACAAGAATTTCATGAAGTCAGAATTGGTTTTATCTTGCTAGCTTGCCTTTGCTTTCTTACCATCCCCTTTTTCTTGTTTCAGTTCTATACACATCAATGTGCGCCCGTTCGCAAGCGCTTTGATTGATAGCCGCAGCCTCGAAAATTAACATCATTCATTTTCAGCCTCCAGTAATGTACGTTATACCCGAGCTTCAGCCCCGCTGCCTAGCTAGGGCAGCCTAAACCTCCTGTTGAGCCTTTGGCACGATTTGCTTGCTGGTATCTCGGGGGCTGCTACTGAGGTTGCTCTTGCCAGCACAAACCCTCCTTCGTGGCTTCCCTTGTTCCCTTTGGGACGAAGAAGATGATCAGCAGATAAACAGAAGTTTTTTTGAAGCCTGGCTGTTTTGCCCGCACATTAGGGAGAACCAAGATGCAGATTTGCCTGCGTTTCTCCTGGAGAAGCAATGTCCCATGCCACGTGCCAGAAAGGACAGTAAAGCGCTGGGTGGGCAGAGCGAGACCTGGCTGCAGCCCTTCACTCTCCAACTGCCATGTGTTGGAGTCCAAATATGGAGGATTTTTTGTGTTTTTTCCTTGTTTTTTTTTAATTTTGTTTTATTTTTCTTTTAATTAAAAAGCATATGTTTCCATAAGCACTTTGGGGGCAGGAGGCTCAATATCATTGAACATGAGATGCTCTTTCTTAAAGGTCTTGCAGATGCTGGATATTGCAGGTGATCAGTTTCTAGAGTATTTGGCCTTTTATTGGCCCTAGATAAGGAAGGAAACAGAATTTGTCATGTCATTTAGCTGTTTGGGTGGCAGTTCCCTGATTTTACGTGTAGAAGGCATGTTTTTTCCAGTCATGCTGGATAAGGGGATAAGGATAAGGGGATTTCTGTATATTTATCAAGCAGATTTTTTTTTCCTGTTGTCTTTCATATTTGTTTGGCAGTATTTTGCAGGACTAATGTTGTGTGGAAGAATATGCTGTGATTTTAATAAATAAAACCCATGAATAACAGCATCAAAAAATGCCATGTGGAACCTGGTCTGATTCAAAATTAGGACTGGCCTTTGAATCTAGAAGCCATTGATTTCCACTCCAGGAATATGATATGAAACTGCTCTGTGCAGTTAGTGTGATTCCCACCTTATCTTCAGAGAAACTAAGGGGTGAAAAGGTTTGAGGCTGGGTTTCCAGATAAGCAGTTCATTCCCCGTTGTTTCTTTGGAGATTCCAACTGTTCAACTTCTCCAGGCTGAGCATAAGATGGTGTTAGAGCTGCAGTAGTGTTTGCTGGTTGTTTCTTGATTTTATTTATTATTTGGTAGCTCAGAAGAAGTCCCTTGAGAGGCATCGGGTGGAAAAACAGTGTGCTGAACCCTTCGCAGGGGCAATGTTCTCAACCCCCAGCTCATCTGATGGACCACAATAGGCTCCTTGTAAGGAGATTGTCTCTGAGACAGGCTGAGGTTTTTCTCTGAGTCAATGCAAGTGTCTACTTCATTGTTTTTAGCTCAGGTCAAAACTAAACACGGTTCCAGGATGTTCTGCCTGATTTGCCCAGAGGACTCGTGTGTCTAGGGAGCTGAGGCTGATACAGCTGAGTGGGTTGAGAGTATAGAGTCTACTCCGATGGTGTAGAGCCTACACGAAGATATTGGATACTAGCAGCAATTTCTATCAAATCTCAGTAAATAGGACTTTGCTAGTTTAAAAATGAAAAGGCCTTTAAAGATCAGAGCATGTGTATTTGTTCTGTTCAGGGCCGCAAGTCCTCTAATCTTGTCGTATAAGTACTTGTGGATAAATCACACTAACTTAACACTGACTCCATCGGGCAGGTGTTGGGACACTGGGCAGAGCATGTTTAAATGAATGCAATAAAGCATTATAATTAGGAGCTTTCCAAAAATACTGAAATCACTAGACTCTGTCTGACCCCAATGGAAAATAGGAAATAACAGACAGGTGTTGCCCATTCAAATAGTATGCTATTTTTGCAAGTAGTTTTCCGCTTTCAACCAGCTCTTTCTTATACCAAAACGGAGGAGATGATGGGCAATTGGAATCCATTTATAAATTCCCTTTTAAGTCTGTTCTGTAGCGGCAAAATTATGTCTGAAATAATCCAAGTGGAGACAAAGTTAAAGCAGCAAAGTCCTCCTGCTAGGATTTATTCTATTTGGCCCAGAAGAGCTTTCTGTTTAGATGCTTGCCAGTCCCGATATCCGCTGGCAAACCCAAAATCTTTTCCTGTCTGGCATGGATGTTACTGCCTGCCCATGGAGGTGTAGTAGGAATTCACAACCGTACTGATGGATATCCAAGTCTCATCCGTGGGCGAGTTAAGACAGATTTATCATGTATGGATATGTAAACGGTTGAAGGTCAATGGCAAGGCACTAATTCTGGCTGCGTGGTACTTTTGGCCTCTTTTTTATTAGATTTTGTAAAAATTAACAAAGGTGATCTGAAATATTCCGTAAGTGATTTGTGTGCAAGTTCCCTTCCTCCTCCGGCAGGCTGTAATGATGTGATTATTTTTTAATAAATAAAAATAATGAACTGGCACTTGAACGTGATTTTGAGCCAGAGAGTAGGAATTGTAACCATGGGTTAAACCTCATTTTTTTCCATCTGAGATAACCCTTCTTGGGAAAGAGGTGGGGAGAGGTGGTATCTCCGATGCTACAAATGCCAGGAATATTCTCCAGTGAGCTTCTGCGGAGAAGCAGTAGCCCTCCCCATGAGTTTTTGCTTATACCCACATGCAGGCCCTGCCTTGTTCTGCTGGCTGGCTCACTTGTTATTACATGCATCTGCAGGTTGCACAAAAACAGTCAAATGCTATGGTCGTTCATCTCAGAAAGCTTATAATGAGCTTATCAGGAGAGAACTATAAATACGTCTTGTACCCCTCTTGCACTGGGAGATGCTTCCTCAGGCCATGCATAATTAGGTTGGCCCACCTAAGCTAATTACAAGCTGTCTCGCCATTCAAAATACCCTCTGGGTAACATCGTTAGGACTCTTTTACCAGGTTAATGGGTTTTCTGTACTCTGAATATTAGGTTGACCTTTACCATCCTGACCAAAAATGACTTGTATGGGATTCTTTGCCATGCCAATTTGTGCTTCGTTTGCTGTTAAGAGCCTCATCTTTCAGGGAAAGGGCAAAACTCGTCTGGCACAGTTTGGAGTCCCTTAATAGGCTCAGCTTTGGCACTGTAAAAACTTTTTCGAAAACTTTTTGAATTGCAAGGTAGAAATAAGTCCCTGATGTCCCTGTTCATATTTACAGCCTCTGCAAAATTTGATAGTTTGCTCCTTAGATGCAATTACCTTTTAAATCTACCCAACGTGTTGTCTGGCAAACTTAACCCACCCGCTTATCTTCAAGAAAACAAACGCACCAGTTATTGCTTACCAGAAGATGTGAGTTGGAGCTGTGTTTTTTCTTTTCAGTGGGCTTGCTGTGATTTTGTTTTGACAGATTGAGCTGTGTTTCACTTTGCTTTCATTTTTCACCCTGTCAAAAGAATTTTTAGTGGGCTTTTTTTTTTTCCCCCTGCCTCTCGCTGTCTGTTTGGATCAGTGCAGTGAAGCGGTGACGTCCTCTCCTGCGTTGCTGGCTGGCAGCTTACCGTGCTGCAGAGGTCGGGAAGCCTGAGCCCAGCCTTCCTGATGGAAAGCCCATCTCAGGAGAGGTTGTATGGGTGGGGGAGCCCCGAAGGAGGGAAACCACTACGCAGTTTAAAGCTTTTCCTTATTTTCACTTGGCTGGCATTGTGTTTTCTTCTGACTCAGCATGGGAAGCATCCATGTGGCTGCAGGAGCTGTGCTGCTCAGGTGTTCAGGACGTTGTTCTGCCATGGTGGTGTAGTGGACGGGAGGCTGTTGCTGCTTGCAACTACAGAGCCTGGTTGTATGAACCGAGTATGTAAAAATTCAGGGGTTTGACTTCCTTCTGCTCCTGCCCTCAGCTGAATTGGTGGCCCTCGCACAGTCCTACATTGCAATTACTCTATTACTCTGGAGAGTCTTTATACATTTATTCTGAAGCACTGCCTATATTAAAAGAAAGCTGTTTAATTAAATCAATTAGAAAATGATGTGAGCTTGATGCAAACCCTAATGTTGATGTGGTTAAGCTGACCTGACACTGCGAGATTTGCTGGTTAAGTCAATGCCTGAGTTACACTGATGGAAGCAAGGAGAAGCTTAAGTGCACCATCTTCTTCAGAGCAGATTCTGAATACCTTTTGAAGCCTCAGTAGAGGGAGTTTTTAGGAGAATCTAGCGTGTTGTAAACACATTAATGAAGGTGCAGGCCCTGCCCTGGAGAGCTTATGCTCTAAAGAGAACAGAAGTGATGATACAGTAATATGAGCAGCTGCCAGTGTTTCAGTACATGTGCACTGCTTGAAAAAAAAAATGCACCAGATCACCCTGGACTGCGGGGGCTCCAGGTTTTGTACCTACCTCTTCGTTCGTTCGTTCGTTCTTTCAGACATGAGTTTTATAAGAGTTTTGCTTACAGATCCCTGCAGTGTGTGCACAGCGCTTTCCTTAACCAGCAAGGTTATTGTCGTCCCTCATGCTCTGCTCAGTGCATGTGTACGTGGTTCTTGTGGTGTTAGTACTTGGGTTGTAGTGACATGTCATTCCAATGCCTCTCTGCTTTCCTGCAATACAGTCTCCTGAGGACCAGCTACCACTGCTCCACCTGTAAGGAATTCAGGTAATCACAATCACACATTAAATCCCTTTTTTTCTCTTTTAAACTTGGATTACTTTATTTTGGATAAGATTTTCCTTTTTTTTTTTTTCTTCTTCTTTTTTTTCCTAATAGGCTGCATGTGCCGTTTTTGTCTGCTTAACGTTGTATCTTTGGAAAAACTACAAGTTCAATTGCAATATGGTGACCAACAGTTGTGGCTAAATTGGGAAGTCTTCAACATTCTGTCAGTCCCTAAAATTGTACTTAGGACAAGTAGACGAGATTTATTTGCATAACTGGTCAGATGGAGGTTAGCATGAAATAAAATACATGCAGGTGCTCCTCTTGCCTTCTCCCTGATGCACGGTCAAGCTGGGCTTATTTTTTCTGAGTCCTCCCATTGTCAATCTCTCTGCAGTCTGGGCTGTAGTCCACTTGCTGTCAGGAGTAGTTTACTTTCCTTTTCAGTATGTTCTCCAACTTTGCATACCTCCCCCGAGGCTATCGTATGACAGAATACCTCATGTGAGGGGGTCTAGACCTGGGGGGAAAAAAAATCCACCTTCTTGTAGTCCAAACATATACTCATTTCAATTATGTACGAGTGCAGCATTCAAAGGATGTAATCCTTTGAAGTCAGCTCAGGTGTCTTTTCTCCTCCGTTGCCCTCCCATCTCTACTTCCTAGTCCTTTATCCTAGCAGTATGGGGTGAATTTGGTGTTCCCTGGGTGAAACAGAGGGATAGGTGAGGAGAGAGGGCAATGGGGGAAATCCAGCCAGGGCTATGCCAAGATGGAACTTCTGCTGCAGGTAGTCCTCAAGCCACGGATCCCTGCAAGTTGGGATACTGTTTGGGCGTAGTACCACTACATGCTCGTCCTCTTCTAGTGCTCCTCCCAAAGCAGCTGCTCCTGGCTATTCCTTGAGACAGGACTCTGGAGCAGGTGGATATGTGGTCTGATGAAGTGTGGCCTTTCTTAATAGACAAAATGAAGCTGATTCCTTCAAGAAAACTGAGTAGGCAGGACATACCTCTATTTTAATTCTCTGAATGCCCATGGACCCAATTTCAGTTTCATGTCAAGTCTAGAGTCTGAGATGTGCCCAGCCACTGTCAGATGTCCCTACAATTTGGGAGCCAACATATAAGGTATAACTGGATCTGCTGTGTGAGGTGTTTTGGGCAGAGGGCAGAAGAGATGCTGAAGCGCTGTCCTAGCGATGAGTAATTTGTCTCCTAGAAGGTCTCAGCCTTCAAAAGATGGATGTTCAACAGCATGTGTCCTGCTTGGGTTTGAGCTCCATGTCCCCTCCTGTCTTCCATCTGCATGAATTGGGACCACAGCACCACCCTCAAGATTTGGCCAGGCAGACACTAGAGACATGCAAAGGCCAGTGGTAGCATGCACATCAGTTCATGTATCCGTGGCCAGGGAGCTTTCTGCATCCTTGCAGCTTTCGGCAATGAGAATGTAGCAACTACTGTCTCCTGGACTTTTTAGGCCCAATTCTCCTAGAATTGTGGGTCAAGAGATTTGCTACCAGAACGTTGCAGGAATTCCCCTCTCTGACACTGGAGAGAGACTGCAGATGGAAGGGAGTTGGTGTTAGCAGTGGCAAATACCTTTTCCTATCCACTCCTGCTCTTGAACATAAAGTATTTCATTCTGCTTACATTTTAGCTAAAGGTTATGTTTAAAATATTTGTGGAAGCTGGAAGTGGGTATACTGGTAGCTCCAACATAAATAAATAAATAAATAAAAATAAAATAAAAGCAATGTCTTGACACTGCAAGATGGGAGACAAAGAGGTAATAGAGTTGTAACTGACTTATTTACTGCAGCTGTGAGAACAAGACCTATTACTGAGGACAGAATTCCTATAGTGTTTATATAAGGCTGTCAGAAATCGATTAAACGTAGATAGGTTTTGTTGCATGCTGCTTGTAGGAATCATAAATGTAACGCAACTAAGCTTTGAACATCATGTTTCTGATGGTCTTTTTGAAAGCCTCATTTGCCACAATGATAGTATTTGATTTGTTATTCTTGCCAACTTGGTTGTATTCGCTTCAAACTTTTAGGTCATTTCTCCTTGCAGAGTTCAGGTCTTTCAAGCTGCACTTGTGCAAGGTTGAATTCTCTTTATTTGCACAAACACGTGTTCCCCACAGACGCCTTTTCCTCATGTAGTTGTTACTTGTAGAGGCTGGAGGGTCCCGCTGAGGAGTCTCCGTGGTGAGACATGGCTTTAGAGGAGGAACGGGTCTGCTTGGGACACCAGTTGGGAATCGGCACTAGTCCCTGCAGGCCACGGCCTCCTGCAGGGCTTGCATGATGTCGTGTGATGGGAGGGAAGCAGGACCGTCGTGTGCCTCCCCAAATCCTCCATCCGTGTCTGCAACCCATGTGGCTATCTAGAGAGGAATGTGCTGTGCTTGCAGTCACTCCACGCTGTGCTTTTGGCATGCTCGGCAGGATTTTTGCAACACTTATGTGAGTGAGGGAGACATGGCTCATAACTTTTCAGCAGGACTTGTCCTCCTATGTCATATTAAGAGCTTTGGAGAAACGTCTCCTAGTCTATTTGCCAATCTGTCCTACCCCAGCCCATCACCTCACTTAACTCTGCAGGGTTTTTACATGGGAACACCATGCTCAGCAGCCTGCGTGGAGAGAGGCTTGCTTTCCTGCAGCCCACCACTGACTCCCGGCAGGACCAGCCCTGGACTTGCATCAGTATTTTAGAGGATGTGAGGGGGCCTCAGTGATTGCTTGGGCAATGCTAGTCCCTGACAGCCCCGCTTCTCGTAGCCTCAGAGCAAGCAGGAGTAATGGATCTTATAAAGACTCATTTGGGTTTTGGAGTTTGAGTAAAGACATTTTATGGCTGCAAATACCTCTCTCCTCTTGCTGTCCTCCCACCTCCTCAAGGCAGTATGTAATAAATCTCAGTGTCTCTGTGCACCCATAAGCCACCACTGTAAATGAAGTTACTTCCATTCATTTGCTTTGTGATACTCTTTTTCAGTAAATGCGTTACATTGTTTTTCTGTCGGATCTTCCCTAAAGCGATGGCATCTTACGTCCCTTCAGGAACTGCATGCTGTAAAGCTAGGAGTAGAATGAAAGCCATAAAAATAAAAAACCTGGGTTACTTGTGAAGGACTAAAATCCGCAATAAAATGGATACAGGAGTGCCGTGGCACAGTGTGTCATCTTGCAAGATCCATGCTCCCTTTCTGCATGGCCACTGGAACGATGGTCCAGCTCGCCCCTCTCTATCAGCTCGGGTACAAGTGTGGTCAGACATGTCAGAGAAAAGGTCTGGCTGAAAACTCACCCCCATCCCAAATGAAGAATTCGTGGTCAGATCACCGCCTTGTCTTGCCAAAGAGAGGGTGGGAGTGGGCGTGAAGCACCCGTTATTATTCCTTTCGGAGGCTGAGTCTTAAAGTGTGACCAAGAAAGAAGAGATTGGAAGGAAACTCCTGCACATGGACACAACTCCTTGTGCCTTTGGTTTAGCTGTTCCTGGTGCATTGTGGAGCAGCTCTGGATGAGTTGCATGTGGTGATGCAGAGCACTCTGGGGCAGAGACTGCCCGGCAGTTATCCTGGATTTGAGGTCATACCTGGTAACACTGTGCACACAGTTAAGTTGTCTTCATTTTTATGGACAACTTGGAGAAGATGCTTCTTTAGCCTTTGCTTGCCAGAGATTTGTTTGCAAAACATACACAGTGGCTTAAGAGGCTATGAACCCCGTTCCCTTTTGCTTGTGCTGTTTGAGCATAGGGCTGGTGGGGGCGAGACTGCTGACAGACTGTTTCAGAACACACAAAATAGATTTGCTCCAAACTATTACTTAACAGTTGAGTTCACAAGTTGCTGGGGCTGTTTTCTAGGCACATGGCTATGTCCTAAAATGTTATTTCAAGGACAAGTCTACTAATGTGGACGAAGTATCAAGAAAACTGCCAATACCTCTGATTGCATATTGAGGATAATATTCCCTTGCAAATGCATCTATTTTACCTGGTAAATACAGCAGTTCTTGGAGGGACTTTGTTTTTGAAAATTGTTGAGCTGTATGACTGGAATTATTAACTTGCTGATTTTATATCATTGCATTACTCTGTCATTTGCATCAATGAAAGTGGCACTTGCCACTTTATTTTTAGCACATGTTTGTCACAGAGCAAGGGAAAGAAGGATTTTAATTGCCATTTCTAGTTTCAGTGATGATGGAGAATGGAAGAAGTTTGGAATTGACATTCTTTCAAAGCAATCATCTAACAGGATTTCTCAGAAAATGATAGCAGGGAGCAGGGAGCTCAATTCCATTCAGGGTGTTCCAACCAAGGAAGAAAATCAATGGAAGCAAATCTAAAATAGCAGCAAGTATAGGGACAGAAAGGACAGATGAATACAATAGTTGGATGAAAGAACTTGTTTCTATTTATTTTGAACTTAACAAAGAGGAAGAAGTTGAAAGAGATTGTGTGTGCTACTGGTTTTCAGCATGTCTGGCCTTTTTGGTGTACTTTATCTGAAGATGAGGTGTATTCTTAAGTTGCAGGATCTTGACTATGAAGAAGTTTTATTTCAAATTTCTTGGACATTTAAAAGGTTGTTCTGCAGAAATACTGAGATTTTTTCATAAGTCAGTGCCTATAAAATAGAATTTCTGTGCTTATTTGGATACTAGGAAAAGGTGGCTTGATATTATTATTTTTACTAAGATTTTTAAGTGCTGGAGGTCTTTCGAGTCTTCACTAGCTGTAGGACATTCAGCACATCTGATACTCTATGTATACAAGGTTCAACCATAGATTTGAGATCCTGGTATCTGTAGTAAACATCTTGATTCATGTAACATATGCTTAGGACAACAAAATAGGAATCAGATGCTCCTTTTTTTGTTTCTTTTTTCTTTTTTCTTTTTTTTTTCCCCTTTTCTCCTGTTTCTGGTTTATTAAGCCTAGTGGTTTGCTGTGGAATACAGCTGAATTGCTTGCTTTATCTCATAAACAAATAGGCCTTTGTTCCTCTTTTAGACTGACATTTTCTTTATATCTGTGTTGTGGCTTAGTTAAACTGTACCTTTGCTCTTGATCTTCTTGATTTTCTCAGAGCTCTTGCAGATACAGCAGTCTCAAGTTTAGCCTTTACTGGTAGTTGATAGAGTTGTCCTTTCTGTGCCACAAGGAGCCTGCTACTTAGGCAATGGAGATACACTGATAAATTCTTTGTTTTTGTTTGGTTTTTGTCTTACTAGGCGATGTATCATTTCCCATTTGAAACTGCTTTTATTGTATGATTGGAAAAACCCTCTTACTTGGCATTGTCAAAGGAAACAGTTTAAAAGGAAAGAAAAAAATACTTAATCTGCAGCATTTCATTTAATAAATAATATTTTGGGGTTCCTTTTGTTACATGCTACCTTTTGAACTCTATAAAATAGCATGCAGATCTAATTCATAATAGCGTCACTGTGTTAAGTTGCACAAGTAAACAC
Source organism: Rhea pennata (assembly GCF_028389875.1). Taxonomy (NCBI): domain Eukaryota; kingdom Metazoa; phylum Chordata; class Aves; order Rheiformes; family Rheidae; genus Rhea; species Rhea pennata. Next base: position 7,655,782 of record NC_084674.1, read on the forward strand.
TTTAAATGGGAGGAAGCACCTGCATATTGCTATTGTCTCTCTTCTTCCATTAGCAAAAGCCTCTGGGCTGCCTCTGCTCAAGCTAAACCTTCCAGTAAGTGGAAATCCATAGTCAGTGGTAGGGCACAAAGCAAACCTCACAGCAGAGTCTGGGGTGAAGGTGTGTCATTTAAAGCGCAGCAGTTCTTGGGGGGGGGGGGAGGCTGGTGTGTGTGTGGTTGCATGCAAATATGTGAAATACCAACCAGATGCCTCCTTGGACTGGGCCCGAAAAGAATGGATTATCAAAGCTACAGAAATTGGTGGGGCAGGTTTAAGGAAAATTTTTTGTATCTAAAGGGCTGATGGACCCTCAAGGCCACGGTGTCCTGGAGATACATGTGCTCTGAAATTATTACCATCAGTTAAGAACAGCCCGCTGTGAAGGTGTGTGTAGCAGGATGGTTGACACGACTGGCCACTTTTGAAGCAGCACTGTCCCTTGATGAGGAACAGGTTAAGGTGTCACAGTTATAGATACAAACAATAAAAGTTTGCAAGACAGGCTTTAAAGCTGGAAATGCTGCCTTGTATAGAAGTGCCTTAAAGAGCAAAATCTTTTTTAGTTTACCCACGACAGGTCAAGCGGTGACTTATTGTGGTCGAAGTACCTGCAAACAGAAGACCTTTGCTAGTAGAGAACCTCTTTTGATCCAGGAAACAAAAGCATAAAAAAAGCCAAGGGATTTGAAGCTGAATTTGGGTAAGTTCAGCCTAGAAAATTCTAAGATGGATTTTCCGTCTCCAGTGCTGTGTTGGTACTGTAGTTTGTGCCCAATAAGAAGTTGTGGGTAGTATCGAAATCCCTGGATAATGTGGATGGAAGTTGTATGGAAGATTTTGTGGAATTACTGTTGTCTCTACTTTAGGATTTCTAGATTTTTTGAACCTCTGCATGCTAGGATATTCAGTGTGTCATAGGACCTGCAAAGTATGAAGTACATCTTAATTTATTAAGTGTTCATTTTTTTGGAGTTTCTGAGTTGCTTTTTGTAAGATGTTAATTTTTACATCATTAGTCCTTCTAACATTAGTTTTCATTTAGGATAAATTGTCTTTGTGCCCCCTAGTGGAAGAAGTATTTATTTGAACACTTCCAAATTGGGGAAAATTCTTGCAGAAAAATATGGAATGTGTGAGAAAGGCCACAAAAGAACAGAGCAATCATGCCGAGATGGGATTGCAAAAAAAGTGCTCAATGCTTCTTTTGCTTCAGTCCTCACAAAAATAAAATGTTAAATGTTCCAAATCATCTCGATGAACCACAAAAATAGTCTGGCACCAACATGATGAAATTCAGGGCAGCCAAGAGTGCAGTGCTGCCTCTGTGGGGAGCAGGAGTCGAATGGCCAAGTGTGAGAGGAGGAGCAAGCAGCAGAGTGGTATGGGTTATGGGGGCTGTTGTAGATGTCCAACTAAAACAAGTCAACAGTGTCCTGAGATTTAAAAAAAGAATTCAGATCTCTCTCTGAGTCATCATTAGGAAGTGTTGTGTGTAAGACATGATAATTACTTTCCACTGCACTGAGGAGGCCTTGGCCAAAGTGCTGTGGCTGGTGTGGGGTAGTGTGTGTCAAGACAGAAATACTCACGCTTGCAAGTCTGGAGGTGAAACACATGATAAAAATAAGATAAAAATAAGCCTTAGTGTGGCCATATGTTTTCTGACACACCAAAAATTTCCGTAAAGAGGATAATGATTATCTTTCTGTGCTTGCTGGGGAAAAATACCTTTATTTGCCTGAAAAGAGTATTCAAGATGAGTATTGGAGAAGAGTTTCTTACTATGAGGGTAATGAAGCAATAGCAGGAGAAATTGTGAATCTACTTCACCAGAGGATTTTCAGGAGAGGTTCCATCATGGATGGTGTGTGTTGAACCTGCCTCCACAGGGTTTGGGTGCTTCATTTCTCTGAAAACACTTTCCACCTCTCCGTCTGTCTGAGAGAGTTGGACACGGGTAAGGACCACACACTGCGCAGGTCAGGTGCTCATTTCCTGCTGGTAAACCAGCTCACTTTGGTTGGTGATGCATCCTTTGAGGTAGGAGTGGGATTTTTTTAATTTTTTTTTTATTTTTTAAGAGAAGCTCTGGAGAAATGTGGCGCTTGGACAGCACAGCTGTAGAACTCAGGCATTTCTTTGTCACTGCTCTTATCGTATGTGGACACGGAGAGGCATGGCAGTAACTACCCCTCGTCCATGAGCGCAGGAGTCTGAGGCTGTGGTCTCCGAGAGCCCTAAGATGGGCCTTGCGGGTTTCAAGATAAGGGCTTAGTTTCCAGGAGTTCAGGATGGTGTTGCTCTTCTTTCTGCATCCTCTAATCCCCTCTTAGCAGCTTGCTAGTTATTAGTCTCCTCAGCTCTGTTGCTCTGTTACCTTCTGGCCATCCCTTCACAAGGCAAGGCTTATTTTATTCATTAACCCATGAAGTTGGACTTTTATTTCTGTTGCTAGAGTTGCTTCCTCAGGACAGGAGTCAAAACCAGTAGCAATGTTACAGGCTGTTGCATGGATTTGGAATATAAATTCTGCCCTCAGTGCAGTCATGAAAACTTCAACTGCAGCTGTAGATCACAAGGAATTTCTGCTGTCCCATGCTTTTCTCCTTGCATCTCTTTGAATCCTTTTTGAGCTGCACATCGGGATATTGAGAGAGCAACAGATGTGAATGTGGTGGAATCGCTGCACCCGTCCCCATCACTGTCATTCTCCCTTTTTGTTGTGCTGGGCTGTCACTTTTGTTTATTTTTTGTTTGAATTATAATTGGAAAAACTCTTAGATCGCTGTTTGTTTGCTCTTGTGTCATGAGTCACTGTTTATATTTGCTCCTGCTTGCGCAGCCTCTGCTCTCCCTCTTTCTTATGCTCGCAGTCGCAACTCCTGTCTGAGCACCTCCGAGCCTCTTCTCTCCTTCTGAGTCTGTGGTGCTCTGAGCTCCCAAGAGGGCAGGGAGCAGCAAGTTGACAATGAAAATACAGACTCAGGTTTATTTTTCCCTCCTGACGTTTTGTACGGGTCTTTGTTTGAATTAAAAGGTTCCGCAGGGATTCCCTTCTCTGAGATTTCTCCTCTTAATTAGTCTCTCCCTTAATTCTGTCAAGCTGTGAGATCAATATTGCATTTTCTGGCTTGCAAATTTCAGGGTAGGGGGAAAAACAACCACCTTAAAAGGTCTTCTTTCTTTCTTTCTTTCCTTTTTTTTCCTTTTTTTTTTAAGTTACTGAAGTACCTGTGCACAATTCTGCTGTCTACAAAAATACTGACAGGTCTTAATCCATTCAAGTGTGCTTGTCCCAGAGGTGGAGAGTCAGGCATCATCATGGAGGCAGGATTTTGAGGGGTTTTGCTCTTAGAATATCTTTGGGCTATCCATCTGAAAGTACTAGAGCTGTGGTGGGTCAGCGGGGGTAAGGCACCTAGAGACAGGGTTGTGCTGAGGGGTTTAAGAGGTGCCATATCCGACCTAGGGTGAAGGAGACTTCAGCAAACCTGCAGGGTCCATGTGCAGATGTGACGGTGCCTTTTTGAGTGATGCTACTGTTTCAGTACAGGGTGGCTTCCAGCAGCCTTGGGCTTGTCCAAGGCACAGTGCAGTTTGGTACCAGGCTAGGAAGAGTGGCTGGATCTCTTTTTAGGCTGTATATTTGCACCTTGCTTAATTGTACTTTCTGACTAATGCAGAAATCTGAAGTCCAAGTGGGTACGACTCCATTCCTGGCTGTGTTGGGTGTAGCTTGGGCAAATCCCTTTTCCATTGCCGCGTCTCAATTTACCTAAACATAAGATGAGGTTAAAGATGCCATAATGGCAGATACTGAGATCTGTTGGTGGCAGTGTACTATATAAAGAAGGACTAGAACTTAGTTTGTTCTGGGGACTAATTCTCCAGGACATCAACTATCTGATTAGTCCTCACCTCCTCCCTTTCTTACCAAATCCACAGTCTTGGCCAAAAAAAGATGACTGAACTGATCTCTCCCACGTGAGATGAGAATGCCACATGGGTGCTACAGAGAAGCTCTACACTGTTAACGTTGCCCAATAGTGAAAGGAGCCACTGAGAATATCTGGATATTGCTGCCCACTGCTAAATTAACTGGAAATAAATGGCTGGGGGAGGCGGTGCCTGGAACCATAGCAGGGAGAGTTAAACCTGGATGTTGAAACACTTCCACGGTATCTTGCTGGATTTATTTTTGGTCTAGGATAGTGTTTTGCAATGCATCAAAGCTTTGCGTGTCAAGATCTCTAAAGCAACCAGTGTTAGTGCCTTTCTGTATCATTCATCTCTTGAGACAGCTAAAGCCGAGGAAGCTTGCAGGCACTCTGCGTTTCGGTATGACGGCAAACAGAAGTCGTTCAAATGCTGCGCGTCTGTGCCAAACAGCATGCTGCAATGATTAAGAGAAGGACCGTGATCTCAGTGGCTGGCAGCGCAGTGCAATGGGTGGCCCTCATGACCAGCTTGCCCCAGGGCTGTCTTCCAGGCCCTGCAGCCAACTTACCTGAGAGACTGACTGGGGCCTCAGTTTCCCTGCCTGAGGAAAGGGATTAGTGACTTTCTTCTGTAGAGCACTTTGAGCTCTGCGGATGAGAAGTGTCAGGTAAGTGCTTGCTCTCCACACTGTGCAGGTGGAAAGTCCCCATGAGTTTTTCCAGGAAGTCTCCTCATTCTGTAGAGTTATTTAAGGAGAAAAACTTCCTCCTGAGCCATTTTAGAAGGGTAAACAGCATCAGAAGGTTCGTTTTGATTCAGTGAGTGTAGCCAAAAAGCTCGGTGCCAGCCGCTCACACTGCCAGTGCAATTTCTGTCTGGGGCACTGATGTTCAGACTTGAGGATGTCTCCAATCTCAAGGCCACAGCTCTGCCACAGTTACGAGGAGCTGCTGGTTTATCCCAGCTTCAGACCAAAGAGGCCTCAGGGAGGAGTTGTGAGTGCTCTGCAAGGCGCCTGCTCTGGGGTGGGCTGGGAAGGGGGCTCTCCCTGTCCATGGCCTGGGGTGATCTTTCACATCTCCCTTCCCTCGGCTGCGAATGGAGATGACTGTCCCCCCGTAAAACACCTGCATTTCTAGTCAAGAAAACAGTACGGTTCTGTGTCCTGGAAATCTGAAGGGTAACGTCTTGCAAGTCGCTCTGTGTATTTATCGAGGAAAAATGCACAGCTTTTTTAGCATCAGCTTCACAGAGCTTTGGCTTATGTGGCTCCATGTAGGAGAATTGTCTGCAGTCTGGCTCAGGCCTCCCATCAGCTCAGCAAGTGTTTGTGAATCCACTATAAAAGGGCTCCAGGCTTGTTGTGCCTAAGTTAGCAGCCTGGAAATAGAGCAGGCAGATTTTCAGGTAGGAGACTGTCCATTTTGACTCTTTTAAGCATTCTCAGATGGCCTGCTGAATATAAATTTCTACTGTATTTGTAATGCAAAACCTTTTAATTAACTCCAGTTTATAAATCCCTAGTTTGGTATGTGAGTGCCAGTAAGAAAATAACTCTGCTCCTGTTTTAGTGGTTAGTAATCAGTGTCAGAGAAAATGGGTAATAGATGGCATATTCCAAACGGTGTCAGTTCCAGCAACGGGAATGTATAATTTAAGTCACTTATATTAATCAGGCTTTAAACACAGAATTTCAGTCTCTGCCTCCTGACTCTCAAGAAGCTGACAGCTTTTTAGTGCCACTAAGGTAATGCTTGAAGTTTCTTTAAGCTGCCGTATCCTGGGACACGCTTGGTCCCTGCACGTGTTGCCAGTGCACAAGCACCTGGTTGTTTCAGCCCGCGAGCGGGGAAGGCTGCAGCTGGGTGTGTTGGTTATGCCCCGCTGTGCCTCCCCCCGCCCCCGGTTTCTGAAGTCTCGATTGTTTTACCTAGAGTTATGGGGCTTTAGCATCTGCTGCAAATGCCGCAGCAAATGTGGCAGCTGCCGAGGGCGGGATTATGGCTCCCGGGTCGATGCATAACAGCAAACCGTGTTCTCGGCGTTCGGCAGGCAGAAAAATAAAGCGGATAAAGCCGCGTGCATCGTGTCCTGAATCTGCCTGGTGGGGCTGCCGATCGCTGAGCTGAGCTTGTCCAGTTCTGAAAAGGGAGAAGCTTGAATTTCCTGACTTTCGGCAAGAAAGAGGCGAATAGGGGCTGCGGCAGGTCCCCATCCTGCTGCTGCCATCTACAACCCGCCGATGGCAAAGACGTCGCGTGCGCGGTTGTCCGAGCAGCTTGCGCACGCGGAGGGAGCTCCGCGCGGTCTTGGCTGGTGCGGGTGCAAGGCCAAAGTGCCCCGGCGACACGCTGTGGTGCAAGCGTGTCGGACGTAAAACACGTGTTTTACAGGGGGGCACGTCTGTGTGCATGCATGTGTCTGTGCGTGTATAAATGTTGTATGCGCACAGGAAGAAGATTGTAAGCTTTCTGAAAAAGCAGATGAACTGAACAGACGAGAAGCACAATGTGTTTTTAGGATCGTCTGGGGTTCTGCTCCCATTCTGGTTTCCTCTCCAGCTGCTCCCTCACCGCTACCCTTGCAAGCAGCCCGACAGCATGAAAAATCTAATTCAGTTCTTGCTCTTGGCGACTGGTGGTTGGTGTGAGTGGAGGGAGTGGAATTTCATCCATAAAAATACAACTGAACTCGTGGGGAGTGAGTCTGAGCAGAAGGGGTTAGCAACAGAGAGAAACCATGTGCTGTCCATGGAAAGTAGAAGACTGTAGCCTTTTATTTGAAATTGCACATTGAGTTGGCATTGTAGCAGACTGTTTGCCTACATGAGAAATAGGTAATTTTTATTGTGCCTAGCAGTCAAATTATGTATTCTTAAATTAGAAGCTGCCACTTCTATTTAGAATAAAATTTGCTTTTCTGTATATGCATGAGAATACGAGCGTTTAATGCCTGCCGAGCTCTGCAGAACGTGTGCCGGATTTGCAAAGAGCCCATTAGTGCTCGCGGAGGTTAACGACACAGGGGAGGTAGCGGTGAGGAACGTCTTAATGAGCCAGGGTGAGGAGGTGAGGTGAGGACACGCGGTGCTAGGAGCTGCCTTCTGCTGCGGGAAGAACCCGGCCTTGCTGTGTACCGTGGAGGCTTGAGGGCATCGCAGCCGCTCCTGGCGCGGGGAGGAAGAGGAGGTTTCCAAACCGCTTCTCGGAGATTGACTGGCAGCACCGGAGGCGGCTCAAACGTGGATCGGCAGATGACGGAGGAGCTGCAGTGCTCTCCTGCCCGCTGCTGCTGCGCGGTGGTGGAGAGCCTCGCCGCCCCCGGGCAGTGAGATGCCAGGTGGAGCAGGTCAAAGGGGTGGTGGGCTCAGCGCCGGCTTTGGGAAGGTTGGGCTCCCTGCCCCGTGGCAGCTCGAGAAGCAGCTGGGGGCACGGGAGCACCCGCGAAGCAGCGGCGGCTCCTTGCGCGGTGCAGCTGGCAGCAGCCGCCAGGCTGCTGTTGCTGGAGCTGCTCGCCGACACCTTCCCGCTGCACCCGCTGCTGCAGCCTCGACATCGCTTCGACGACGGCCAGAATGGGTCCGTCTAAGTTGAAAGAACTTGTACTGATGGAAGCTCAGTAGCAACTGGAGGTTGGAGCTGGCCTGGGGTTTGGGTTCATTTGACTCCCTCCTGCCAGCACCTCTGGCTTCCTGTTCTCCTGCATGGCCAGGCTTATGGCGTATATACTCCTTTCCATGTCCTCATATATTTTTTCCTATATGTCCTATTTTCTCCTGTATCCCCCTCCTTTTTTTTTCCCCTCATATGCATTAGTATTAGCAACGTTTTATTTCCTGAGGTGAGTCAGGATTGGCAATCACAAGGTGCTGTGGCCACACTCAGTGGGAATTGGGGCCAGGAATCCCACTGGAGATAGGAGTGTTGGGTTTTGGGGGATGAGATCTTAAAACGAAACACGGATCTTGTCATCTGTGACATCTGTGACAGCTCTCCAGATAGTGTTTTTTTTCCCTTTTTTTCTTTTTTATTTCCCTTAAAGAAGAACATTGTGGTGACAGGAAAAACTAAAGGAATAATTGGGAATTTATTCAGGGAATGTCACCATGTTTCATATTTCTGAAGTAATGGCATGGCGCTCATCATTTCCTTGAATTTATTCATTATTCAGAATTATTCACTGCATAAATTTCTGGGGAGAAAAAAAACTAGACACTCTTATTCCTGTAAGTTGTGAGTTGAGCTCAAAAAAAATTAGCTGATTAAAATAAATAAATAAATAAAGCAATGGTAAATGTTGAAGGGCTTTTTAGCTCTAGGTTTTTCTTCCTGTTTTCCACTATGAAGTTTCATTTTTTTTAATTCCCTGAGTAAAAATGATGATCTTAAAGCCTTTTACTTAATAAAAGTGCCTATTTCCACTTTATCGCATGACTCCAGGAGCTGAGTTTTTTTAGAAAGGCATCCGATAGGTGTGAAAATCATCAGTCTTGGCAGCACTGAACTCGTTAGGGAGAAGTTTAGCTCTGCTATTTGTTCAGAGCTGAGCGTGTTTGGCTTGGATAGGTTGCAACAGTCTGTCGTGCTTAACAGCATGGCTGTTTAAAAGCTCCTAGCGCAAGTGCATATGGTTATATTTTGAAGTTTATTTTCTGCCACACTTGATAAAACTTTATTCGCTGTACCAATTGGCTTTTTAAAGGCAAAATCCTGGAGCATGTCAAGCAGTTTCTTTGTGGAAACCGGAGGGCTGTGGTCTTTGGTGAGCTGTTGAGGTAAAAACCTTAAATCAAGGTATGCAGAGAGGGGCTGCGTGCCTTCGTTCGGCAAAAAGCTTGGGGAATGGAGATGGCGGGTGGAGTTACGGGCAGGCACCATGGGACTGAGCAGGGCTGGTTTACAGTGAAAACACTGCTGGCCTCAGTCGTGATTAAAGATTTTAGCCAAAAGAATAAAGCTATATTAAAAAAAAAAAAGGCCAAAGTGTAACCTATTTCCAGTCCCGTGCAGGCATCATTATACTACTGTAAAGCTGCTTTTGTGGATTGCAAAGTTGTTTGTTGCATACGTTCTCCCTTCCGCTGTCCCATGCATCTTTCCCCACTGGAATATCTCGTACTTGTATGAATATTTAGAGTTACTGGACTGGAAGAGCAGAACCTTTTGCGTGGTTGAAGCTCCCTCGACTTCTTTCTCTGGCAACCCAAACAGCCTGTCTGATGTCCTTCAGATGTCCTCTTGGAGCATCCTTCTGGGCTAAGACTGCTTAAAAGATATTTCAAGCAAAAGCTGTGTGAAGAAAGGGACTCAACCATATCACGAGATGATCTCAGAGTAAAGACAGTCTGGCTCTAATCTTTCTTTTAGCCTGGTAGTCTGAAAACTCAGCCCTGGCAAGAGGCATACCCCAAAGCAGGACCCTTGCTGTCTTGAGGGAAGCGAAGGCAGCAGAAAGGCTCCCCATGGCCTCTATGCAGAATTTTTATCCAAACATGTTCAAAGTGTTGACTGTGAAGAGATACTGGCTGATAACTGTGCAGATCTTGATTTGCGTCCAGTGAGAAGATTCGGTGTCTCAGCTGCATTGGATTTATTAGTTGCAAAATGTTTTTTTTTTTTTTCCCAGCTTAGAATATTAATTCAGCAATGTCAGGAAAACAGGCCTGTGCAGCGTGGGGCTCCCTCTGATAGCATTAGTGAGATAGCTTATCGGGAGCCTCTTATCCACTGCGGAAAATACCTCCTGAAACAGCACGCTGGAGCAGTGTGGTCCCGCCGGCGGGGCAGGCAGGGAGCGTGGTGGGAACCCGCTGTTTTGATCCTGTTAGCTGCCTTTCAGAAATTTACTTTATTTGCCTGTGCCGCTGTTTGGTTGTTTTATTGCCTGAAAAAAGTGCCGCACGGCCTGAGCCAGCGGATCCGGCCTTCTGCAAACCTTGCCAGGCGCTGCAGAGGCACCCGCGGGAGCCTTGGGCCAGGTCCTAACTATCTGGCCAACTTGGCACCGGTGTCCCGCATAAACAGAGCAATTATGAGAAGTCGGCTGATTAATGACTTTTCACCTGTGACTTAGATGTGTCCCTGGGATGTGGCTGTTGAGTGGCTGGCGCGAGCCCTCTGCCCGGGCAAGCGGCAGCCCGACCACGGCCAGCCGGGGAGCGGATTTCCGTGCAGGAGTGTGGAAGTCATAAAGAAGCTATAGGGGAATTGGATCAGTTTTGGGTGCAGGATTTCTGGCAACCTTCAGTTTGTGGAAATGGTATTCCTGAACTAAAAATGCATTTCCAGCTGCAAAAAAGCAGTATGCACTGTCTCCGTCGTGCTGCCTCCTCCCAATCTATAGATTTCCTGTCTCAGCTCCAACAGCTTTGATTATGTTGCCATCGCTGTTTGCATACTGAAAGAGACTTTTTTGACAGTTGCTTGGGCGCTGTTCCTTGTTTGCCCAAGTTCTGGGTTACAGTAATGTATATAACATGATACCATTTAGCAGCTGGAACAGAGGTCAAGGCCCCGTTGTCTTAGGTGTTGTAATGCCTTGTAAAAAACTGCATGTTATCCAAGTGTTTTACAGGTGAAAGAGGGAATAAGCCAAGCGTTTATAGATAGGAAACTGAGGCAGTGCTGAAGATGCAGCACCCTGATCTTGTGTGTTTTGCTCCAAAGGACTTTTGTTTCCACAGGTCCATGCAGCGTCAGTCGTTAAAGCAAGCTATCGCTGCGTGTGGTCTGCCAGCTTCTTCATCCCCTTTGGAGTTCAGATGCTTTGAAACAGATCCTGGCCGAAGAGTGTGGTCCTGGGGCATACCGAATCCGCTCTCAGGGAGACCTTTTTTTTTTTTCCCCTCGAAACTTGGCCGGCTGGCTGGGCAGAGCGTGCTCAGTGCCCCCTGTGTGCCCCGTCCGGTGACGGGCTTAGCTGTCGGCCGGGCTCCCGGAGCTGGGTTATCCTCTGTAAGGCGCACGGAAGAGGCGTGAGCAAGTGGATGGGAGAGGGCTTCCTCGAGGTGCTTCCCACCCTGGTGGCCGCTGCTGCTCTTTGTGGGCCCCTGGCTCGGAGTGGGCTCCCCATGTGGCTAAGAAGTTGTGCCTGTTCTCAGCTACATCAAAATCATAAATATTCATGCTGCAGTTGTGTTTCCATGCCGTGATCTTTACTTAAGGATCATGATGCTTCCTAAACAATTTGAGTGTTAATAACTAGTGTAGTTTATTCAACTCCATGCCAAAAAGCCAAAATAATAACTTGATCTTACAGGATATCAATTTGTCTAACTTCTTAAGATATTGCTTGCTTTCACTATTGAAGTTGCTTACAAGAATTTGCTTTTTTGGTATTATACAGTTCACTGGTGCATTTTGAAAGAACAGCAATAAAACATTCTTGTGCTCCTGATTTTCCTTTAAAAAGGCAAAGTAAGCCTCCGAGCACAGTTGCTTTATGTATTATAATGGTGCTGTGCTCTTTCACTATTGTTCCTTAAATAAAAGGCACAAGGTGATCCTGTCTTAGAGAACTCAACAACTGTTTGCATAAGCAGCACGTGTTCTGGTATCTGTTGAAAATAAATAGATTCTTGTTTATAATTGTATCTTCTTAATGAGAATTCAAGTTGGTGCATACTTCCGTGTTTTTTGGAACTAATTGTACTGTGGTTTTTTAAAAGGCTTTATGTAATTAAAGTAATTAACTTCTGATACAATGTGATGTAAACGGAGGAAGTCTGCATTTGAAGGACTCTGCCAGTGCAGACTGGCTGAGCAAAGATGATGGGTTCGGGCGCAGCTTTGGGGAATTCCTGAGTTCCAGCCCTCCTGCTGCTAGTGGCTAGGTTCGGGAGGAGGGGTGAGTACCAGCTGATTTGCAAGCACAGGGTATGGATAACAAAACTGAGAAAACCTGTGGCTCTTGGCGATAAAGTCAGGTTTAAATACCTTCATGAACACAGACTCAACTTGTTCTCTCTTATTGCCTACACCTGCATGTGCTGGAGCTCTTTGGGGGTCCAGGTGACGGTGGTTGATTAGATCCTGCTCTCTGCTTTGCTGATAAATGCTGGGTTCCTCCCCCATCTCCTAATCATCTCATCAGTGTTTCCTGGTGCAGCTGGGGAAGGAGAAGGGAGGCATTTATAGCTCCGACTGGAGCTGCAGGAAAGTGCTGTTACCCACAGAGAAACTGCTTGTGAGGTTGGCGTGCCTGGGCAGCATCCCCCGTGGGAGCGGCGAGGGCCTGCCTGGTGGGGCTGAGAGTGTAATAGGTGAGCAAAAGGAGAGCAGTGAACCCCTTCCAAATTGTAGGCTGCAGGCATTTCCTGAGATGCTTGACCTGCTGCGGCATGGGATGTGGGGGAGAGCGGTGGGTGGCTGGCCAGTGCCTGTGGCGCTCTTGCTGGTGGGGCATGACTGCAGGGGATGAGGGTTGGAGTATGTTTTTGTCTTAGCCATGTTGCCAGACCGCTGCTGACTCTCCAAGGCGTTGTCCCATTCTGGAAACTCTGGCTATTCTTTGTTGTTCCCTCTTGCTGCCTGAGTGCTGTGGCTGGGGTGACCCTGGGTGACAATAACATGCACCCAAGGAGGGGACAGTGGTTTCCACCACAAGGACCTCCAAGGACCTCGGTGCTTCACTGCTGCAGGGCACAAGCTGCTCTCTGCACTTGGGTGATGGTAGGAGACCTTAGATGGTTCGGGGCAACTGTTGGCTTCTCTTGGTGGTTTATCCTAGGCATATCTTTTATAAAACAGATTTTTTTTCCCTTCCATTCTTGCTCTGTCACCTCACCCCAGTGCTTCCTGTATGTCTGTCTGGTTTGGGGTACTTTTTGTGACTCGTGTAACTCCGTGTGTCCCAAGGAGCTGGAAAGAAGTCACTGGGGCGATGGTTGCGTTCAGGGTGCTGGAGCTAGGCAGGGTAAGGCGCACGCCGCAAGAGCCCGGAGCCCTCACGTGCTCTGCGTAGGATCTTCAGACAGCCGAGCTTGCGGGTGCGTCCGTGCTGTGTAATGTTCGTAATCTCCTGAGTTTCTGCAAGTAATCTGAAACCTCCCTGGTATGTTTGTGCATGCAGAGTGCAGTGGAGTTTTTTCAAGCCTGTGACATGTACTGCCCGGCTCTGATTACAGTCAGGCCTCTGGTGTCTCCCAGGGAGAGTGACTTGAGAATATAAAGCTGCTTTCTCCTTGCTGTCTCCTGTGGTATTATCCATCTCCAAAACTATTTCTCTGTGAGTGAGCTTAACTGTAAAACAAAGCCCAACAATAAAAGGCCTTCTAAAATTGTGCATTTTTAGTCTACTGATCTTACTGCCTTTTGTCTCTGGGCTGTTCTGACCTATTCATGTCAAGAAAGCAAAGAATCTGTTAGACTGTAATAAATTTGTACAGTCCTTGCATAGTCTAGGAGAAGGTCTAATGTGATCTGACATCTACTAATCTGCCAAGACTTCCAATGATTTGTTTTCATACCAAGCTAAGTTTCATATGCCATAGAGAAATGGGTAAACAGATTGCATTGTTAGAAACTGAGAATGTGGATTATGAAAGCTGAGGGGTGTCTTTATGTTTGTGTATTTGAAAAGAATTCTTCTATGTTTGCATTTTATGTGGATTTATTCTTTTTGCTGATTGTCAAAGTGCTAATCACCTGAAAAAATTCTGGTAGAGTATTTTTCTGTGAGTTATGTGGGACTTTTTGTTTGCTCTTAGTCTTGCATTGTGTTCATATTTTCCTAAGCTTATTGCCTTAACATGCCAGTTGTACGAGTGATTCCTAATATCAGACTGTTTTTCTGTTCTACCACCAGAACGTGGTGGAGTTTCTTGTTTTTCTTTTTCTTTTCTTTTTCTTTTTCTTTTTTTTTTTTTGGTGATTGTTTCTAGTACTTTGTGAGCAAGTTAATGGAATAGTGAAATGCCCTTCCTCAGCTTGTATTTCATTAACCTCTTACCCCAGGTGCTTTCTGCAGGCTCATTCCCAAACGAGCTGCAAGCATGGGTGCAAGCTGCGGGTTTCTGGCCTCCTCTGGACCCCTGGATATGTGATCAGGAGACTTGACCTTCTCAATGAATGCTCATGTGCTTCCTTCCCCCCCCCCCCCCAAAAAAAAAAAAAAAAAAAAAAAAAAGAAAAGAAAAAGGCTTGTGGAAGCTCAGCTCTTCCCAGTGATGTTGTCCTCTGCCAACCCAGGCCCAGGGAGGGACTCATGGGTTTTTTATAGCTCTGCAAACTAACAGTGATTGGGAAAGTGGTCTCTTTTTATGGAATTAGCAAAGCATTGGTTGGCTGCTGGCAAACTCCAAACCAAGCAAGTGTTGCTGGTCTCATGTTTTATTTTGATTGGTTCAGAAACCAAGAGAAAATACTTCAAAAAAAGTTTGCTGCATGGCTTCAAATTATTGAATGTTCACACCATGAGTAATTTGGCAGAAGTTTAGAGGTGTTCACCAGCTAAATTACACAGTTCTTGGTACTGGTGTGTTAACTGCACTCTTGGCATTTTACAGCTGCAATGACTTTCTATTAAGCAATTCCCTTGACAATAATCAGAGGAATTCTAGGTTGAGAGAGCATTTGACATATCTGGATTCTTTGTTAGGGTTTAAAAATAATACCATGCTTTGAAGACAAAGGTTTTCATAGATGCCAGCTCCTGTCTCGGAGGGGATGTTAACAACTACCAGGATACTCACATCTGTAAAACTTCAGGGAAGCTCTGAGCCACCTCCAACCTTTAATGCCTTTTGCTCCGTTAGGATTTCTGCTATGCATAAATTACTCCCCACTGCCCCTCAGAAAACAAGTCCTCATCTTCTGTCCTCCTAAGAAGGGGTTGTCCACTACTTAAAATGCTTCTCCCTGCTTCGATACTGTATAATTAACTGCTTGGTGCTGGCAGGAAAGGCAGAGGATGAGAAACAGTCAGGTGGAGCTGGCTCTGCGAGGGACATGCTGGCCCTGAAAGCTGCTCTTGGGCAACTAAAGATGTTGACAACAGCTCAGTGTTTGGTTGGGAGACTGCAGACATGAGGGGGTAGTGGAGGGAAGGGGATTCTTTTCTTAACTTCAGCTGCTGCTGCTTAGGCTTATCAGTGCTGAAACACTAATTCTTCTCCCTAACCTTCCTTCCTTTATTTGTTTCTATCCTGCCCATCAGCTCATATGGGTTTGTCTTTGTGCTCATTTGCAGAGTCTGGCTGTGATGGCTTGGCTGGTTTGCTTGGAGAACCTGAGGTCTTCAGGTAATCCCCTACCAGAAATGATGGCTGGAGCAGGAATTTGGGGTGTTGCATTTTTCAGGGGCAGACAATAGGGTATTGTTTGAAATAATGACAAAACCTTTGTCGTTATTAAAGATAAATGATCTGGGTACTACACTAAAGAGTTTGATCCTCAAAGTCTTGAAAATGTTGGCTCAGGCCCAATCATTTTTATTTGCCAAGGTTAAGTATGATGTGTTTCTTATGTGTCAGAAGAAGCTTATGCATGCTTGGCTTGCTTCATGTCTTCAAATATTTGACATGCAGGAAAAGTTATAACTCTTTGCTTCCTGAGCTACTTTGTATCTTTTTTCATGCTGAATGCTTAACATAATTTGTTCTGATTTGTTTGATATGAATCATTAGACCTTAAACTTGGTAAAAATTTACCTGTACACTTCAGAAGGGTGAGATAGACCTGGGCAGTCCAGCGCAGCTCTTGGTAAAGAAGAGCTCTTTCACTTATCTGAATGAGCTTTTGAATAGAACCTTCCCCATACTAAAAACAACCCACACATGCATTTATGATTTCCTTATATATAAATATATGGAAAACTGGTTTGGGCTGTATAGCTATTTGTTCCTGCACGAGGTCTCTTTTCAATATTTCTTGCTCATCTTTTCTAAAGCTAGTACCTTCTTTTATGTTCTTTTTGCTGAAGGATTAAAAAAAATAGTGAGATTGTTCTTATTCCATTCTTCAATTGCTAAAAGATTAAAAAAGGCTTTTTCTTATTTGAAGTTCTGTTTTAGTTTTGAGTAAACTAAATGATGTTAGGAAACAGAATACATTCCCTTTACAGGGAGGGTAATTAGCCCTTGAAGCAATTTATCAAGTGTCACACTGCCATTGAAGACTTTAAATTGAGAATTGATGGGTAGGAGAACACACTAGTTTAAGCACAAGCTAAGGAAGAATTGATTGATTAAATGTGGCCTGGGTTGCATGAGGAGACCAGAATAGATCCTCTCTGAATCCCTTGAGGATGTGAATCTCTGGATCTGAATATTGATAGAGGATTAGACCTGGATGTCTGAAATGCCTTTAACTTCTCTGAGTGGCTGCAGTGCCCTGCTGGCTCCGTGTCTCCTTTTGAGTTAACAGAGAGATTTAATGAGCGGGACTCCGTGTGTGTCCACGTACCAAATGCAACTTGATTTAGCTGGTGAGAACGGAGCAGAAGATCGTAGTCCTGGAGACTGGAATGCACCAGCACAAGAGATTTCACAGCAAGAAAAATTCCTCCACCTTTTTGCTAAAGGAAAAAAATACATATTAATAAATTATTTTTATCTTGTTTCTAAGAATGTTATGTCTCACCACAGACTTTTTAAAAGACTTTTGACAAATGTGTTTTTTTTTTTAAAAAAGGAAGTACTTACTAGCTTTCTTCAAGAGGAATAAAATTCAGAGACTTTCAGGCCCTGATGAGCTGCAATGTCTGAATTCCCATTCAATTTTGATTATAAAGTGCATCCGCTTTGCATTTTATCATTGGGCACCGATCGGGAGTGTTATATGCTTGTGACCCGATTCCTGCTTCAGTTTAGGGATGCTGTGCGGGCAACCCTAATGTTGATGAAAGCGTTTAAGAAAATATGTCTCTAGCTGCACTTCTGTCAGTCATTGGATTCCTATTGCTTTTTTTTTTTTTTTCCCACCCCTTTTTCGATCCCGCTGCAGTGCACAGGCTGCCTGGGCCCTGTTGCTCGGTCGGGATCTGTGAGCAGCTCTGGGTGCGACCTGCCACATGCCGCTGCTCAGACCCGGCTGCATCGAAGGTCTCTGCTTTGCTCTCGGTGTTTATTGCCTCAGGATTTGTTTGGCAGGGAGATTTTTGTGTTAATGCCAGCCCTGCAGTCTGTTGCCAGGAAATTCGGGACCTGTGAGAGATCTTTGGAGGCCATCTGACTCCAGTGCTCCAGCAGGATTTATGCTTTTTCTGGTGCAGGGTTACAGTGTTCTAAGCTTTTTATTTGTTCTTGTTATATCGCGGGCATCTGCAGGCTGCTGCGTCCAGTTTTCTTCAGCTGTTAGTGTGCAAATACGGCTCTGATCTCGTGAAAGGAGGCTGTTCTTTATTCCCACCGACTCCAGCTCCAAGAAAAAGCCCTGCAAAAAGTCATTAAAGAAAATGGAATTAGTTGTGCCGAAGCTGAGGCCTGCAAAGTGCATGTGACTGTAATGTTAATATGATGTCTCCTACTTGAAAAAAGATCTCAGTGGGAGTATACTCCCAATTCAGTATCTGATCGGGTTTTATTCTGGTAAATCTGGGTTGCTGTTTGCAGCTCTGCTGGCAGCAGAGCCCGGGACACGTTGCCAGAGCTGCAGTGGGATTCCAGAAAGACTTAATTTCATTTCTAATTGTTGCAAAGAATCATTTATTTAACAGTTAAACTCCTCTTCTGTTTCTTGGCTGAAACGGTAGCAAGTTCCCTTACTTTTGAGATTACTTTTAAAATTATGACTTTAGGTGGAACCTGAAGGTCTCAATATATAGGATTTGAAGTCTGGTCCTTTTGCTCACAAATGACTTCTGAATTCTGAGTCAGAACTTAAGCCTATTTCTGGATGGTTTTTGAGTAAATGTGTTTATTACCGTATGTGCTGTTGTGAATTATAGTAAGTGCCAAATGTGACAGAATAACTAGGTTTATTTTTTGGAGTGTTTCACTTGGGATCTGTCTTTTTTTCCTCCCCTCTTTTAACCTGACTAATAATAATAAAAAAAGCTTTTCCAGCTGGCATGATCTGTAGTCCAGCAGGAAAACTAGATACTGGTTGGGTCTTCTAAGGCGCACCAGACATTAAGGAAGGAGATGGATGCTGAGAGTGGCGGAGGGAGAAGAAATCCCCAGATTTGCACTTGCAGCCGTCTGAAGTGACACGTGTGCGTGCACTGGAGGTGGTGGCAGGTTGCTGGTGGCAAGGAGCAGGTTGGCCGCTGCATTGCCTGGTTACCATCGCTCTAGCCTGCAATGAGGGTATAACATCACCGGGTCGTTTTATTTCTGTTTAAAGCTTTAACATGTTCCGTTTAAGAATGGAGGCCTCCAAATAAAACCCATTTCTTTGCCATTAATGAAAGATCTGTAACAGAGCTCAGATTATGGGAATGATAAAAATCCAATTTTACTCTTTCCTCCAAGTATTAGACAACTTCTGCAAACATCTTAATTACTTGTGTTTGCTTGTTGTGCCCTGGATAAGCAACAGATTTTTGTGGGAAAGCAATATCCTTTCCAGGGAAATATAATTGAATGACTGTGTGATCTTGCTGATATTGCCACAGAAAAGATGCATGTAACTTGTGAGCCCTGCACTGACAGCACGCAATCAGAGTGTGCGCTACGCTGACAATATAACCTTAGTTCCTGTCTTCCCAGCATTTTATCTAGAATACATTCACTTATCCAAATATTACTTTTTATTTTCATAGCTGTCACTTGCTGTTCTTTGCTTGTCATTTGCTGTTCTACTCAGAACAGCAAATGCCAAAAGAGTTACAAATAACACCACTATTCTCCTTGGTTTATTTGATGGCCTTCTCTGTTACTATTTTAAAGGAAAAGTATAATATATTGTATCCATGTTTTGTGTGTGTGTGATCAAGAGTTTTTGGTGACACCAGGCAGTAACCAGCTTGTAGCAAGTATGATAAGCTTTGACTGGAGCTCTCCATCGTTGTCCTGTGATATATGGCTGGGCTGGAGGGGAACCCCTGACAAGCCCCCTCCAGCTATCACAGAGGTGCTGGCAGGCAGCACACTAGTGTTGCGAGGTGTCAGTGCGCTAGCGTTGTCTTAAGGCAGCTCTCCTGGAAAGAGCTCTTCTGGGTCCTTCACCAAATGTTTTAAAACAGGGAAGTTGGCTTAATAACTATTTTTTTGTTTGTTTGTTTCCCAAAATAATATCACTCCCTGAGAAGATTCTCTTAAAATATTTTAAAATATGAACCCTACTGTGCTGGACATTTAGGATAATATCAGTTAGCACATTATTGAAGAACTTCTGATATGTTCTTGACGTTGGGAAGACTCTTGGTATATATCCAGATATGCCGCTGAGTTCCCAGTAGATAGATTTAAAAGGAGTAGCCTCAACTCATGCTCTGCTTTCTGCTGCGCCTAAGTGCCTGATACTGCTTTGTAGCATGTACCTGTCCTGCATATCTCATCTTGGATGCAATGGCTTTCTACTAATTCATAAATACATCGAGGTCATTTTTAAAAGCAATCACAATTTTGTTTGATGCAGTAAGATAAATAGGGAGTCTTGCATGCTTCTATGGAAGTCAAAGGACTCTTGACTTTGCGTTTGTGCAGATTTGAGTCTGGGGAGTAATTATATAAAATGGGTTGGAACCTTTCAGCTGCAGAGGGGAAGCTGGGGAAAATGTGATTGAATCGGCAGGGAGCAGGAGAGGGACCCTCACCCGGAGCTGGCAGGATGACCCAAGCGAGTCATTTCACTTTCCTGTGCTTCAGCTGCCCCAGCTACAGCATGATGATTATGATGGCAACTGAATTCTTTGATATTTACTGAAGGAAATTGGGATACAATAGCCTGCCTGGTATTAGCATCATCATAGTCTTATTGCAGACCTTGCTCCAACAAACTCCAATGGTCTTATTTACTTCAGCAGAAGCTTTATTTCTGAAAGAGCTTCCTTATGCCTTCCATTCATGTTACATCTCCTGAAGTGTGCTGCTTATAGGTACATACAGATATAAAACCCCTTTTATTTAAGCAGGTGAGTGGGGTTTGTTTGTTTTAAAGTGGGTCCTCAATGTATCTAATTCTCCTTAAAACCTGGACCTATGGGGGGGAGGGAAACAAATTTTCATTTGGTTATTGCTGTTGCTGTGAAATTCTCTGCATGTCATTGCCCTTTCCTAGCCTTGTCCAAAAGGCCCATATTGGCATTAGCAAAAATCTTCCACCCTGTTACATGATTTGCATTCTCTGATGTGTCTTTCCATGGTCTGGAGTTCTGGTAACCATGAATCCTTCATTGCCTGTTGCAACATGTGGAAAAACTGTCTTGGGAGTCAAAGACTAGTGCCAGACTCTTCATTTTTTTTCTTGTCTTCCCTCTTCCCCCTACTTTGGCGCTCTCAGTACAATCTGGCTATTAATATTTATGAAGGTTTAACAAAAACAAAAATAAATGTGGACTATGTCACTTACTTCACTCTCACTATAATTGCAACCCCCATATCTCCCCCATTATCCTTTCATCTTCTTTTCAGACTAGCTAATAGTTGCTCAGTGATCACATTTAATGGTGTGAGAGCCTTTTAGTTTGGATACCCTGCTTTTCTTGCCCCGTTGCTTATAAAGATGTTTACATTTTTAGCTAGAGCTACGATTTGTCTCGTATATAATTGCGTGGAAAGCAACAGTTCACATTCCTAGACTGGCATCCTGAATTTATTTTGATACCATTTCCTTTCTGATGCATTTCCCACACTCAATTCACTATGTATAATCTCTTGATTAGAGTTAGTTTACCTAGCTGTGGACCTTTCTGTAGATTTATTTCTTTGTAGTGAAATTCATATCTTGGCCTGTCTAGTCCAGTGTTTAGGGTTAAATTTTAGACATTTATAGTGAACAGATGGAGGAGATGGAGGAAACTGTGGTAAGGGAAATAATTCCCTGAGTCCTGCTTCATCTAGGTAAAGCACGTCATCGCGTTAGGAAGCATCTCCTCGTGTAGGTGAAACTTTTGTTTGGAGCTGTTGCTGGTATAGGTTAGTCATGTCCTGGAGCAGAACGAGTGCTGGCAAGAGCTTGTTGGTGTTGGATCACAGACAGCGCTTGGACAGGATGGAAATGTCGTTTAAAAATTGCCCACTTCATCAGTGTTATTGGTGAAGAGTTTCAGTGTGGATCTCTTCCAGGAAGGCAGCCTGATCTCCCATCTCACCTGCGTGACCCCTGCTGGAAACACCCTCCCCCCCCCCAATACAGAAGCACTTGAACGGTGCCAGCAAATCCCCTGGAGTGGAGGCAATGGAAAGGTTTCAGTACGGCCACGAGAGCTCACGCTAATCCCTGTGATCGTAATCGCAAGGAGCGTCCCCCGTGAGGGACGGAGCAAGGAGGACAGTGACCACCATGGAGGACAAAGCCACCATCTCTTGGATCAGAGCTGTAGCTGTTTCTGCTGGAAAACCTGCTCTGCAATGCAAGGGTGGGAAATAGGAGTCCAGAGCTTTGCAGGCACTTTAGGCGTTCAAAATACATGTTTCTCTCAAAGCTTTTATCTGTCTGTTTTCTGTTCAGGCATCAAGAAATTTGGAAGCTTTAAGAAGAATGTCCGCTCTTTGTGCCTCTAGTGCAGTGATGTTGCTGACTCATCACCAATTGATATGGGATAAAGTCTTTGTTTGGGAGTGAGGTCTTCTGTTTTTATTTTATTCATTGTTGGTGGGTTTTTGTTTTGTTAACAAGCCAAAGGATGTCTACTTTCATTACGGAGTTTGCAGTCCCAGCAGTTGGAATGAAGCAAGATGCGGAGATTTGGAAGCGGCTGGGCGTGTGCAGAAAGAATAATGATCTAATACGAGGCCTCGGCAGGGTGAAAAATGTAAAACTAACATCTCTTCTGGTGTTTTATTCTTTTTAGATAAATTCGCTAGCAATGAGAAGTTTTTTAAATGTTGCTGCTGTTGCTGATAGGAACAGGCCGTTAAAATTGCTACAGTTGACATTCCTTTGGGTGCTGGTCATAAGCCAAGCTGCCAACTATTTGTAAATTTACTGACAGTCAGTAAGCAGAATACAGTATTTAAACTGTCAGAAAACAAATATCCACTGCTTTCAGGGAAACTTAGCTCTACTTTTCTTTTTTCTGGCTTTTTTTATTGCTTGCTTACTACTGTTATTTTCTGCTCCTGCAAACTCTGAGACTAGCCTGTGGAAAAGCAGAGCATGAAGAAGGGTTTGTGTGCCTTCTCCTTGCCTATGCACCCATGAAGTTATTTGGGTGACCTGTGGGCAGTAACTTGGTCGTCTTTGGCAGCAGTACCCAAGACTGTAACCAAATTCCCGCTGGGTCTTACCCTAACTCGAAATTGCTGCTGTTCAGTCGGAGCGAGCTGTAAACGTGAAAGCAGACATTCATAAATGTTTAAATATGTATGTGTACTAATGTCCTGGGGTGAGCACTTGGATAGCGGAAAGAAGCTTGAGAAATCCTAGAAAATACTTTCAAGTTATTTATTGTGTTATTAAAATGTTGTGGGAAAAATGACAAGAGTCATTTGTTTGCTACTTGCTGTTGAAATCTGGACCTGTTATCAATTACCCAGTCAAAGATAGCTCCAAGTTGTGAGCCAGCTTTGTCTGAGGAAATCTGTTTCTCTTTAACTGTACAGCCAAGTTATTAGTTTCCCCAGTTGCGGACCTTCGTCTGAAAAGGCTTTTGTGTAGCCAGCTACGTGGGCATCCATAAAATGTAGATCCAGGTGGGTTTGTCCTTTGGGTGCTGAGTAGTAACTCCCTATCTTGTTGGAAGGAGTAGCCAAGTGGGCTGCAGTGAGTAAATCCTGTGGCAGTGCCTCTCCTCCCCTTCCCATGCTTAGCCAGGGAGAACCTAATTACTGGATCGTGCATTTGCTTCTGAGAAGTGCGTATCTAACCAAGCTCCTAGGCACTGTGGTCTTGATGAGCTCAAAAGCATGCATTGTTTATTTTAATATCCTGCTGTAGTTGTTAAATTACAGGCAACAGTAAAATAAGAGATGATTCTCCTTATTTACAGAAGGCTTCAGACATCTGAGATGTTCCTGTTCCACATCAGGGCTGTGCCAAGCCTTACAAAATGTCATGATGAAGGGAGGAAAGGGAGTGATAGCAGCTCATTACAGAGTTGCTGGTGACCCTTCGTTGAGAATGTTGACCTGGACAGCTGGGCACCTAGACTTAATGT
Organism: Rhea pennata; assembly: GCF_028389875.1. Lineage (NCBI taxonomy): Eukaryota > Metazoa > Chordata > Aves > Rheiformes > Rheidae > Rhea > Rhea pennata. The sequence goes on from NC_084674.1 coordinate 7,678,963, forward strand.
TTCTGATTTTAGCCAGGCCCTGTACAGATTTGAATCCTGTCCGCTTGTTTGGCAGAGGAGCACCATAAGCCTATCTCTGTCCTGCCTTCCATCAGAAATTCTGTCCTTAAAAATAAAGAACTTCTTGCAAGCAACCCATTCCCCTGAGCACCCCTGACTTTGCTAAATCGATGTTTTCATAGAAAAGAATGTTGAGACTTGCTTTAAATCCAAATGATCTATGCTCTTGGGGCTTGATGTATATAGCAAATGGGAAAGCAATGCTTTGGACTTCTAGAGTCTCTTCTGAAGCTTGATGTAGACAAAAGGCATATGAGATGGGAAGGGGATGTGTGATTTTTGGGGTGTCCTTTACCTGCAGCTGCTACTACCTGGATATGGAGAGGCCACTTGTGTGCTTTATAACTGCTCAAGTGCAAATAAATGTGATATTTATCACAGAGCGCTGTCAGTATGTTAGAAATGAAGCTCAAAGCTTGCTATACCAATAAGTGTTTTACCAATCATTATAACATTTGTCAATGTTATGGGCTGCTGTCTGTGCCAGTAATAAATGCCTGGTGTTCCAGCTAGAGTAAATGGCTTTTTCCAAGGAGAGGTATACTTAATGAAGAATGAACAGCACAAGCTGTAAAAGTGGCACGATCGGTTATTTTTATAAAATGGTTGTAAATGATGCAGAGCAAGGTGGCACAGGCTGCGGAGAGATCCTCGTCGGCTGAGGTGCTCGGGAGTGAGGGCTGGGGAGCCGAGCGGGTGGCTCGGCTGTTTGCCAGGTGTCTTAGCTGATGCAGTTAAGTAAACAGATAAAAAGCGAGCAGTGGGCCCTCTGGGACCTGGGGGAATGTGACTTCTGAAATTACCCTCTTGCTCTCCAGCAGAGGACAGCATAGTTATGAAAGTTGCAGTTGTGGATTTTGTCAAAAATACTATCTTCATCCCCAGATTGCTTCAAGCAGTTGGGCTTTGATAGATGGGCTGTGTATTGCTTCTTTGTGTTTTTTTTTTTTTTTTTTTTTTTTTTTTTTTTTTTTTTTTTTTGTGCATGGGTTATCAGGTGAGAGCTGACCATCCCTCAGTTCTAGGCTGCGGGTCTGTGGGCCTCTGAGAAAGGATTGGCCTTCCCTTTTGGCTTTTTTTGCCATAGTATGTAAAGGGTGAAGTTGATATGTCAGAAATAGTGCTAGTTGAGATCCAGAAAGGTTTTTCACCCTCTATATGGGAGAGGAACAAGAGCTGTAATGAATCTTTCATTAATGCTACTTTCATGCTGCCCTCTGCTTCCTCCTGCTTGGCATCAGCTTGGAAAAGTTTGGCAGGTCCATGGGAGACATGCTCAGACCTGCAGCATCAGGCAAAGAAATACCTTTTAATGGGGCAGGTGGAGAAAAAGACCCAGGAAATTTTGGTAAGTTAGAATTGAAATTCCACATGATCTAGGGATTTTCTTTCTCAGGGCTTGTGCTCATTTCAGTATTGGCTGAGTTCCTGCCTGTCAAATGCTTGACTACTTACTGGTCTGTAATTTTTTTGGTACAGAAGGGATAGAACTGTTTCAGCTAACCATTTTAATATGTAACCTGTGATATTGTGGTTATGTAATCACAGACCTCAGCAACGCATCTTTATTTAAACTGGTCGTTTGGCCTCCCCATGCAGTGACACCACTGCTGTGGGACAAGCTGGGTGAAGGCCCACCTCACAGACCTTTCTGCCTGGGTCCAGCTAGCTGGACTCGCTGGGTTTCCTGCACCCTGGGTGTTCCCTGATGTCCTGCGGAAGCGTCCAATTTATAGGAAACCCTCAGCACAGGAAAACAGGTGACACTTAAGATATGTGGATCTGTGTTTGTGTGTTGTTGTTGTTATTGTGCAGGTGTCCCGTTCCCCCCCCTTGGAATTTATCTGCCCTGAACTTTAAGGTGGCGATTCCTGTTCTGCCTCTTTCCACTTTTGGAAGGCATCCAGCGGGACAGAGGAGCCCACCCATACTTGAGTGGCTATAGGTCACACACCATGCACTATGTGTGTTAAACATTTGGCACGTGGCCTCCTAAATTGTACTAATCGGAGGTGGAACTGAGAAGCTATATGGGGAGAAACTATGGGAAACTGTAGAAATGGAAAATGGGAGAGACCTACTATGTCATGAGAAGCCTGGATGCCCTCCTAGGAGATGGGAGCTCACTGTCTTCACAGTGAACAGCAAGTGAATGAACATGTAGTATCTTTGGAGTGAAGCTGTTACTGAGCACCGACAAGGTGGGGAACTCCAACCTTTTTGCAGGACATCAGTGTCTCATCACTGCCAATATGGTCCTCTTTGTTTTAAAAAAAGAAAGTTATGATTTCAGAATGTCAGGAAAGAGGAGAAATGAAGAGCCAAGAGCATTTGCTTAAAAGACAAGGTGATTAAGAAGTCAAAGGAAGTTGCAAATCTGTTGGATTTAAAATTGGTTTAATGCAGCTCTTTCTGAAGAGAAGTTGACTTTTTTTTTTTTTCCTTGCTAATGAATGGCTTATGCTGCAAAAGTGAAACATCATACCTTTCCCCAATCAGACAGTTTGACAACATCATCTATCACTGGGTGAACAAGATAGAGGAATGATTTTTTTTCAAGTTGATCTTTCTTGATCTAATCCATGTAGTGATTATTGTACTTGTAATCTCAGCATTAGTGAAATAGTAAGTATACTTTCTCTGTAGCCACTGCCTAGAAGTAAATACCAGATAGTAAAAGATTTATACCTGTGTAGGTGCTAGAAATCACAATTACTTTGTACTGTCTGCTCTCCAAAACTCAATCTGATTCACCTTAAGACCATAATGCAAAGGTGGCCAGGGGTACAGTTGCACCCTGTGTGGGAAACAGCTCTTTTCCCTCTCTTTGCTTCACGTCTCCTACAGTGAGATGTTTAAGGAGTCCTAGGATGATTTTTTATTTCTTTTTTTTTTTTTTTGATTGCAAGCTTTGTTTCCTTATTCTGTCTCTTCAAGTTACTGTTTTCCAGATTTCTTGCACCCCAGCAGCACACTATTTACTAATCTAATGCACTCATGCCTGGTGCATCAGGTCAGTGTGGGTAATGTAGATGGATTGTTCCCAATTTATTTTACTATTTTACTATTTCCCTGTAGGAAAGAACTTTTAAGTCAAAGTTCAGAAGATTCTTTATCACACTATGTATATTTGTTTAGTTTATAAAATCCTACTTAGTTAATGGGGTTTTATCAACTTTAGGGTGAGAGGGACTGTTAGATCATCGAATGTGCCCTCCTGTGTAACCCAAGCCCTTGGATCCCATCCAGTAATTCCTGGCATTCAGACTTCAGCATTGGCCTCTGGAGTTTCAGCAGCGCGTTGGAAATGTGACTGTGCTCAGCCAACGGAGAGCCACAGGTCCTTTTTTTTTTTTTTTTTTTTCCCTACATTTCTCTGTAAGATCTTGCTACAAGGCTTTGTGTACTCTGAATCTGCTCCAGAAGCTCATAGGAGTACTTTATTAGGCAAAGCATTGCCTCATTTTTCTTCTGTAAAACACCATCAGGGTAAAGGAGAGGGGATGGCCACCTTGGACTGATGTGTTGTACTGATCCATCTCTGCAGCAACCTTGTAGAACTGGCATGCAGGGAGGGGAGCATCTGGTGTTTTTTTCTATTAAAAAAGTGATGTCAGATAGCATATTTCATCTTAAATTAGATGATGCATCCCAGTTCATCAACTCTTGTGCACTGAAGGCGCCCTTTGTATAATAGGACCTAAAGTGGTAATCGTGATACTATCTGTCATAAATTTGAACTCTCTCATGTAGGGGCTGGCTCACGATTTTTGTGGTCAGCTTGAGGAAGGGAGAAAAAGATGATTCAGAGACATACTTATTTCTCAGCAGTGATGAGAGGTCAGGTTTTTAAAGTGGCAGTGTTGTATGCATTGATGCCTTTTAAGTGCATAACTGAAAGGATGATGCAGCTTTGGATGGATGAAGCCTTTCTGGCAATAGAAATGCAGCTGGTTTGGCCTTGCGTTGCTGTATTCTGCTGTCAGTCATGGGCCACAGACCTTGCTGGGTGGAGGAAGCGTTTGTCTGACTGGACACGCACTTCTGAAATCCCAGCTGTGATGGAGACAGAAGGGGTTGGGGGCCTTATCTGCCCCATTCCCTAAAACTTTTGACAGGAGTTGGTCTCTGGACAAGTCATCCTTATTTTTGCACAGAAGTTCAACCTTTTGGATGAAAAGATCTAACCATTGGTGATATCTAAGGAGGAGAAAGTATATTTTTTCGTAGCTTCTGGCTGTTTTGTCAGTATGGTGACTTGCAATAAGACAGCTTCATTTGCCATTCGTATTCATCACGCCTCATTTTGGAATAACTTCCTTTGCATTTACTCTCATTTAACTAGGTGTAGTTTGTGTTGGTTTGTGGCCAAGCTGGGACACAATGGGTGTCAGAGGAAGAACAACTTAAATCAACCTGTCCTAGCAGGCGGTAAAGGCAGAGAGTTGTCCGAGGTGGACCTCTTGAAAAAATGAGTTTTCTGCAGTAAGTTAACAGATGATCTATAAAGGGCTCATGTCAAGAGGGTCTTAGCATGGTGGGACTGACTTCTGAGTAGCTCCTTAGTTCACCTCTTGTTTGCTGTGCAACAGATCTGAGTTAAATTCAAGGGGTGGAAGTGATGACTGATATCACTTACACAGAAGCTGTCCAGATTTATGAAGAAAAGCACTGGTTTTCTTCTGTGACCAGCTGTGCTGTCTTAAGTATATTTTAAATTCATTTTAATAAAAGGATATCTGTCAGCTTTTCTGAAGTGTTGTGTTATGCTAAGCAGCATGGTATTGGGTACCTGAAGCAAAGACCAAATGCATTTTAATACTAAAGTAGATTTGCAGTCTGCAGAATTTTAATACTGCCCAGGCTGTTGCTGTAGTGACTGTACAAACTGACTACAAACACTAACTATTGTAGACACTCTACGTATCGTATTTTCCCTATGCTCTTTTCTTCCTGCATCCCACTTCAGATATTGAGATTGAAGGTAGTTAAGGATCAGATTCAAAATATTAGGATTTTAATAGTTTTTGTCCCTGGACAGTATGTGGTAAGACATGTTGCATGAAACTTCTTGGTTGGTTATCCTTTACTGTGTGTAAAGAGAAGTTAGTTAACTTCTATAGATTGAAAGCCAGAGCACTTTTTTTTTTTTTTTTTTCTTTTTTTTTTTTTTTTAGTGTAATGCTTTGAACCAAATATTGATTACTGTGGTGTTCATTAGAAGAAAGCTGAGGCTTTCACGGTTTTTTCACAAGGGTGTGTGTGTGGTTGGCTGTGTACATGCCTGGCTGCCTGACTGATGCTGCAAAATGCAGCAGTGCAGCACCGTGATGTAGAAAAGTCTGAGGTCTCATCACCGAGCTCTTTGTTTGGGTAGCAAACATCTGTCCGAGATTTAATGCGCTGTTTGTGGTGTGAGTATTAGTGAGCTGTAAATCCTTCCTGTTGCTGCTCACTGGGATTTGACTTTTCTTTCTAATCAAAGTGTTGTAGTTGAGCATTGTAATTAGTGTGTGTGAATTTAGTGATTGCCACTGTTGTAATAATACTCGCATTACAGATTTTTAGCCTTTCTGTAATAAAAATGTTAATCCTGTGATCTGAAATAGTATTAAAATAGAGTTTTGATATATTTTACGTTTTTCTTATTGATTCAGTAAGAAAAAAGTAATGGGTTTGTTTTTGTTGATACCTTTCAGTCCAGCAAAGGCAAACTGTTTAAAGATATAGCTGTTTTAAATTCTTCAGTAGAAGGTTCCTAACCAGCTGGAGCACGTGAGGGAGGAAGGACCTTAAGCAGAGTTGTGCACATTTGGTATATGACATACTGAATGTAAGTTAAATTTTCTGGCATTCCCTCCAACCATTTGGACAAAATGGAATGTGTAGTTGTTTGGTTTTTTTTCTCCCTAATTGATGGCACACTTCTTTTAAAACATAAAATTGCCATTTTGCTTTGTTTTTCCCACTACCACCTCCAGGTTCCTAATTTTCATGGATTCCAGTTCAGTTTAGATTCCTGAATACAATTTCACATAAAACAGGTGCTTTCCATTGGTAGCTAATACCTAGGAACACACAGATGGATGTTTTCTTTTAAAGGGTGGTTTAGTGTGGTTGGTTGTCTGATCTGTGCCAAGTCACTTAAATGCTGGAAAAGTCCTCGTGGAAGCCCAATGAGATGGTTTGTGTGAGGGTGCAAGAAGTCCATACCTACAGGCAAAAAGCTACCCTGCCTTGCCATGGGAATTGCTGAAGATGCCATGCTTGTACAAGGCAAGTAGGATAAGAGACCTTGGCAGACCCTGAGGTAAGGAGGCAGCAGGAGAAAGAAGGGTAGGGAGATGCTTCTTGTTCCCTGAACCCTGCTTCTTGTTAGCCTCCTGCACGTCCCAGCTCCATCTTCAGTGTTTCCGCCTGAGAGCGAGGAGAGTGAACACAAGGAATAGCTCTGGCTGCAAATAGCAAACTGTTGCTTGCCAGGTCTGCGAGCTGAGAGGAAGAAAAAGTTTAAAAGGAGCCTTTTCTGGCCTGAATATTTCTCCTAGTGCAAATCTGCACAGCTTAAAGCTAAGTGTTTTGGCCCTATCGACAAGGTGATTTTGAAATGTGTTAGCATCTCTCTCCCAGGACCCCTCTGCCCAAACATTTCCCTTGAAAGTGCTGCTGCAGTAAGGTGGCCTGGGAGACAGAAGGGGGGAAATTTCCTTTTGACCCAGCACATCTTCCCTCCCTCTTAGAGCAGCATGCTTAAGGCTGCTATAAAATGCACAGACCTATTAAATGTCACCTTTGTGGATAGATCTGGTGCTTTTTTTCAGCTCGTGTGCTGGGCCCCTCTGAGCTCTGGTTTCATAAATCAGTGGGTAATGAGTTGTGTTACTGTCAGGGATATCGTCTTGCAGCTTGGCAGAGGCTGCTGTCTAACAAATGGTCCCAGAGTGGTAAAGACCATTTGAAGAAAGCAGAAAGTAGGCTCGCGTGGAAGTTTTACCAGCAACATTCATCAGCAGTTTCATGCTTCTCTCCCTACTCTTATTTGTTTTGGGATTGTTCTGTGTTTTCAGGAGACAAATTACTGTGACTTCTAGGGGAAAAAAGCCACAAAGGTTTAATCAGAAAGCTTTTGCAAATCACTAGGAACTCTGAAGTGCATTTGTAAACCTTTGGATCTGTCTTTAATTGCTCTGTCTCCTCACTACCCCAGGAGGTTTTTAGTGATTGTGTTCTTTAAAGTAACGTAATTTTTGCCAGACTTGTTGGCTTGCATGCTAGATAGCAAAGTGTCTTTGGTTTGCAGCTGGAATTGTCTACTCTTTGCTCAGAGTAGGAGGAGCTATTAACTCTTAGATTTGAATTGAGTAATTAACTTGAATGTGCATTGAGCCCTACTGGAGAAGTGTTGAAGCTTTTTAATAAAAAGGGTATGATGGGGTTGAGAGGATTCAATTTATAGGGCTGTTTTTGCATGTTTTGCTTCTGTATGACTAGTTTCTTTACAGCAGCAACAATAACTAAGACTATTTGGGATAAGGAGGACAGTGAAATGAGTTTTTAGAGTAGCTTTGAGGAAAGGCATAGATGGAGAAAGGAGGCGTAAATGGAACAAACATCACAGTTTTGGAAACATGGAAGCAGTACAACTTGTCAGGGCCTACCTTTCTCTGAAACTAAGTGAAGCAGTCCAGCATAAAAGCAATTACTTCTGTACCCAGGAGTTGGGCCATCTCATTTTTTAGTTTCACTGGGCCTTCCAAGTAATCGCTGCTAATGGCTTATCTGCAAAACAGAACCAAGAGTCAGACCTTTCTGCAAAACTTAAATGAAGCCAAATCGTAAATTTAAAATGAGTACTTAATTCCTTCAAAGATATGGGAGTGTGGTGTGTGTTTTTTTTTTTTTTTTTTTTTTTTTTTTTTCTTCCCTTGGTTTTCTGTTTTTCCTCCTTCCCCATGCCTTCAGGAAATGAAATGGAAACGACTTCACTTTTGTGCATGGGACTTTTGAATGCTGACTTGTAGCGGGAAGGCTTTCTGGTGGTATGTGGTGTTTCTGGCTTGAGGCCGTTGGGCGAGAAGGGTGCCTGTGCCTGTTAGACTCCTGGCCGTGTCTCTGAAGTCGTCTTGTGACTGTGTGCAACTTGCCTTAATTTTCTTCCTGTGACATAGAGGGATGGGACGTGCTAAAAGGAAGAAGGAAAAGAATGTAAAAAGCTTTTAGTTGTTATGCCGCATACGATTTGTCAACCACAATGTGAAACGCAAACTTAAGTTAAAACAGATGCATGCTCCGTGCTGGAAATGAAAGCGCGGGCTGAGCCGGTGCCTGGGAGTCTGTGCCCACGGACGGGCAGACGCGGTACCCGCGTCGCTGCCGCGCTAAGCGGGAGGTTACAGCAGGCAGCAGCTCCGACGGGGTTTGATTTGCACTTGGCTCATGCCCAGACTGCCTGCACGGAGCCGGCTGGACCAGAGGCAGGAGCGAGCCGTGGCCGGCAGGCTGTGAAACCCCATCCCGGGGGATGCGGAGGCTCACTGGGCGCGAAGGCGTGCGGGCTGGGAAAGCCTGGCGACGGCGCTCGCCGTGCGGAGTGGCTCGTCCCTTGCGGGCGAGGGACGGTGCCGACCGTGCGCTCCTGTCTCTGACTCCTTCTCCCAAGCAACCTGTTCTGAGCCCGCGGGAGCATGTGGAGCTGCAGCTCGGCAGCGAGCGTCTCAAAGCCGTAAAGATGGCATTCGTGTTCTAGTAGCTGACAATCAACCATATTGCTCATATATAATTTAATTGCTAGCATATGGGCCATTTGTCAGACCACAAAAGCTTTTACTTGTGTACTTTGAATCTTTAAAGGCGCGTCGTCGACAGAAATATCACCCAACGTGAGGCTCTTCGTTTCGCAGGTGCTTTGCCACGCGGCACGGTGACGGCGCAGCAAAGGTGGCCTGCTGCGGCTCGAGCTGGGAGCCGGCGCCTGGGGTGGGGGCGCCTGCCGTGGGACAGCCCAGGAGAGTAAATCCATAAGGGGCTATGAGCCCCTTTGTGCCAGGACTAGGGAGCTGGGGGTGGGATGCAGTAACCCAAAAGATGACTTCTGTCCAAAAGATTAGACTTCAAATCTGTAACAGCCTGAACAGCATGTAGTGCCTTGAAATGAGAAGAAGGGTAAATGCAGCATCGGTGCTGGATACCTTCATGAAAGCTGTTGCTGTTTCTTTTATACAGAGCATTAGACATTCAGAATATCTTATTGATTGCCAAAATTATATTTTCAAATCCTTTATTTGACTAAAGGATGGCTGGACTGCAGAATAAATGTCACCTGTTTGAGCTACTGAGCTGTTGCCCTTAGTGAAGGATAAAGATGGAGCATGTTGGTGTTTCATTAGCTGGTATGCCAAAGCTTCCTCTTCAACATGGGCAAGACGTGGATCTGGAAGAGACCTTATACTCATGAATTAAGATCCCTGCAAATTAGGCTAATGTCGTATGTAATGCTGTCACAGAACTCAATAAAATAATATTCCTTTTATTCCAGAATGCTCCAAACCTCATTGCTTTGGTGGTTCAGAGCCTTCATGTGAAGAATTCCCAGCCTAAGCGTGTTCACGCTGCTATGCCAGCATGGTTGTGTTGGTACGGCGGGGTGTCCCAAAGCAGTCCAACCTGGCCCAGCTCCGTGTAGCTTACATTTACCAAGAGCAGCGTTAAAATGAGCGTGTGGAACTTTTCTATGGATGTTCTGCATCTTCTTCTATTAATACAGCTTTCCAGCATACAAGTTTTTCTTACTTCTTAGTTTTCCTCTCCCTTTTCTGCCCTCCCTCCTCCGATAGGATTGCTGTGACGCCCTGCAAGGCTTTGCTGCGAGTGCTGGCAGCAGTCATGGGGCACACTTGCACACGTGCGTGTCTTGTGGATATGTGCTCGGCAGACCACAGCTCTGATTTCTCCTGGCCTGCTGTTACCTATTTAGCAGCGTACAAAAATAGCATGTAGCCTCCCGTTCTCTGACAGACTGTCACTTTTTAATTGCTGGAGAGGCAGCACTCGAAGAATTTCTGTAATTTTTTTTAAAAGACAAAACTGTTCTCTCTGAAAATATCACTAGTTGAGGCAGGAGAGGACAGACTTGTTTGGTAGATCAAAAAACACTTTGAAATAACAACTGAAAGGTAGTGGTTTAGAAACTGGTCACCACAACAATTCAAAGGTTTTTGCGTAATTAATCCCATTATTGAAGGACAGAAAATAAAGAGTTATTCAACTTGTTTGCATCATCTTAGATGCTTAGCAACTCTTTTCCAGGTTATTTGTCTGGATTTCCTCCTGGAGAGGAAGTCTCCTCATTTCAAATGAATTACTCTCCTTTAGGTTAGTGCCAATTTCCTAACACAGGGAACTGGTCCCTGTGTTAAATGCCAACAACAAAACCATTTGCTGTATGTTTGGAAGGGATCTCGAGAGATTTTCACATCTCTTCTGTTGTCACCAGAGACAGGCTTCTGCCTGTTTGAACAGATAGTTGTTTAATGTGTCAATTAAAAAAAAAAAAAAAAAAAAAAAAAAAAAAAAAAACCACCTCCAAAGCAGACATTTTCAACTTTCTCAGGTCATTTCCCATGCCTCCAGAACCTGGAACACAGGAAATTTAGTTAGATACCAGGCTGCTGTGAGGGTGGTCAAATGGGCCCAGAGGATCCCAGGGTGGGATCTCCATCCTCAGCTTGTCCAAACCCAGGTGGACCTGGTCTTGTGTGACCTGCTCTGCCTGGACCTTCTTTCAGCAGCCCTGGAGATGTGGGGGCCAGTTGGCCTAAATTATTCTGTGATTCTACAAAATTGGTGGCCTTTGTTTTTTCATGGCAAGCTTGGTGTCACGTCTTTAGAGAACCTGTGAGTATTTAGGCGAATTCGCAAATCTCAATTTCTCTATGTGTGGTTCTCCCATAATAGTTCAGGGTTTGGTTTTGTTTTTATTCTGGGGGCTAATTAACATGATAAAGATTATTCCTGTGAGTATGCTCTGTTCTTTAAGGCTTTATCTGCTGCTATCTGTGCACAGACTGCCTGAAAGATCGTATCATTTAATTAAAGAAAGAACAAACAAGAGGATTAATGTAATCTGTGGGACGGGGGTCTAGGAAGTCAGGGGAGCGCTAGAAGAGGGTTTGCATTCTGCTTGAATGCCTCACAGAAAGCACGCACGGTTCACTGCGTGCTAAAATTGGTAAATAGAAATCCTTTAATACATCTGGCAAATAACGAATGGCAAAATCTTGGTGTCAAATATGAATGTTCTCATTTACATTTAAATAGTTTAGGTTTCCTTGAACATGTAGTGTGTAGCATAAAATAATGTCATGTTATTGCAAATATTACTTTTAATGAAAGTAAATACCATCGTTGGCAGTATTAATCTGCTGTATCCAGTAGTCCATTTCCAAATATTAATTTCTGGTAAATGACCTTTATGAGAGTTGTAAGATTTTTGTTTGCAAAACATGTGGTATCAGAGCTTGGAGACTGTTTTGCTGTTGGATCTGGTTACGTGCACTCTCCAGAACAACCGTGGGTTTGCCCCATGTCTTTCATGTGGTGGAGCACGTGCTTCTCCCTCTAGAATTTAGGGACCGCGATGACTTGAGGACCAGACGGGATCATGGGGCAGGGGCTGAGGTAAAGGGAGGCCAGAAGATCTCAAAGCTGCAGGATGGCAGTTCTTAAAGTCAACATTGCGCGATCTTTAAAACACAAGAATGGGTTTTGGTGCAATGTAATTAAATCCATCTTCTGTAAATGCTTGAATTTCTGTACAGTTTTGCCCCACCCTTAAATAGGGTAGTGTGGAAGAGAAGCCCCAGGTTAAACACAAGTCCTTTAAATATATTTTAGGAGAGCTGGATGCAGATATTTGAGGGGAAGTATTTTGGCCTGCAGGGTTGGATGCTGCTTGTCATTTTTCAGCTTGGATTCAAACCTGGGGACAGAATTTCATCTTCCTGGGGAAGATTTTACTGCAAATAGCTTACTCATCTACATAATTAAGCTATAAATAGTAGAGTAAATGAATCTGCTTCTCAGTTGTGAAGCTACTTCTTGTTTACATTGAGAATGGTTATTGCCTACTCTGGGGGTGATTTTTTGCTAAAACTTTGCCTGTGTCAAAATGATGGTTGTTTTACCCTAGGACTTTGTAGATTCAGATGCTGTTTTGGGAGTAGGACAGATGATCGCTTTAAATTATGGAAGCCTGTGAGTAAGAATAACTGGTAGAAAATCCTTGTTCATTTTTTCATTTTTTGGTATTTACTGTGAGGCTTGAAGGTAGAGACGGTCATGACTAACAGAGATGGCTTTGTGCTGGCAGTTGCGCTCGCTCTGAAATAAGAGTAAAAAGGTCCAAGCTTGCCAGCTGGACATAACTCAGCAAGCTTGTGTCAGAAACAATTGTGTTTTTAAAGGTGTCTCGCCCTAGGTCCTCTGCTGCTAAGCCAATTTTATTGATAATCCACATAATAGCTTTTGCTGTTGAAGCCTGCACTCAATTTATTGCAGAGGATGTACTACAGACTGGTTCACTAGATGCTTTTTCCTATCCGTGCGTTACGGCTGACTTTGGGCCGGGATCCTGGCGTAGATCATGCAGCAGCGTTGGGTTGTCCTGGCTGCTGAGGACCATGCTGCAGCAAGCTGAGACAGCTAATTGGGAGGTTTGGGTCACTGGCAAAAAGTTTTCTTGCTGCCTGCTGGGAAGTGCTCATCCAAAAAGAGATGAAACTCAAGCTTAGTTTTCAGATGAAGATCAGCCACGCACAGCAGGAATTAGCTTAAACTGACATGAAATTCAGTCGCTCTCAATGCCAGGTAGCAGATGGCCTGTTGTCACTGCAGACAAAAATTACGTTAATTAATATATTACAAAGCTGACTCCAGTTGAACATTTATTTTTTATGAGCCTGTGATTATCAGCTTTTCTGGAAGATGAATTTTTGGGAATATTTGGGCTGACTTATTTCTATGACAGTTGAGATAAGCTCTGAAATGGCTTTCTGGAGATTTAATATGCTGTTTGTTTTTGGTACTGTAGTAACTACAAATTAATATAATTCATCCAATTGACAGGGACACAGCTAAAGAACTCTGGGTAGATTAATTTAAAGAGTTTGTAAATATATTGTACAACTGCTGTAACGTCATATGGAGCACACGCTCTCATTTGGACACTTGACTGCCTCAGATAGGGCTACACTATGCCCCTTTCCCAAAGAGGAGGGGCAGCTAATAGCAATATTGATAGCAATGGATGGATTGACTGAAGACCCAGATTCTCTGTTATCGATGACCTTGTACTTTGCATCGGAATAAACCCATGGAGATGTGGGATGTTTTTAAGGGGCTCTTTGGCCACTGTGTGGCTCTTCTGTGTGATGCTAAACAGCAGATGTTCAGCTGAGTGTTCCTTCGCGTGGGTTTCCCAGGCTGGAGCATGGGCTACGGCCGGCCCATGTCCTTGCTGTCAGAAAAGGAACTTCTGCAAGGCCCAGCACGACTGATGTTTCATTTAGTAATTTGGAAGAACATAAGTCTTCAGAAAAGTCTTCCACACTGCTGCTTGGAGACCTTTGTGCATGATGTAGGAAGCTTTTTTTTTTTTTCTTCTTTTTCTTTATTTCCCCCCTCTGCTCAGAGGAGTGTGCTGGCTTAGCCTGAAGGTTCATTCTGGCAATGCCAGAATAGCCAGCACAGATGCTTTAGAAGGTGTAAATCCTCCCCTGTCGGCAGATGTAGATAATCTGTCTATCCCCTACTGTTAGCCACATCCTGATCCCTAACAGATAAGGACTGGCTTAATCCCCAGAGTATGGGATTTAATATCCCCTACAAAAGCGGCTCATTGTTCACGAGGCTCTCGGGGGCGAAGCCACCGCGGGGTGCTCCTGCAGGCTCGCTCAGCAGCTCCCCTCAGCAGCTACCCCCTTCTTAAGACCATCTAGAAGTTACTGGGTTGTTTTTTTTTTATTTATTTCTTACTGATTTCTGTTCCCTCTCCCCTTTAATTTGCCAACTGTTGCTTCCGTAGGAGGCAAGCCTTGCTGGGACAGGTGCTACTTCTATCGCATGCTGCAGCTCTCTTCTGTTGCCCTTCTACAGGAGGCTCCTCTTTTTGTCGAGCGAAGAGGGCTCTGGCGCTGGCTGGAAGGGTGCCCTGAGCTTTGCTTTCTTTCACAGCTGAACCAACCCCGTTTGTCGGGGAGTGCTTTTCCATCTTGAGCGGACAGGCTCTGCAGTGCTGCAAGCTGGCATGGGCTAGTGTTGGCAGAAGGCCGTCCAAAGGAAAAAAAAAACAACAAAAAAAAAAAATACCCAACTGCGCAGGGAAGCCTGGCTGCTTTCCCTGGGATGTTGCATTTTGCACCAAAATGCTTGTATGCCTTGGAGGGTGCTTCTTTGCTCTGGCACTGGGTCCCCAGTGGAGGAGGAGACTTCACTGCAGGGTCTGTGGTGCATGGTGGGATTCAGCAGTGCTCCAGTTTGCTGCTATGCACGTCCCACTGCAGCAAGCTTTCAGCGTGGCACTGGAAGGATGTTTGCGGTCCTGGCAGTGTTGTCACCAAGGGCTGTTTTGATGAGAGGGTGCAGTAAAGCTCTTTTAGTTCAAGAAAAGTGTCTTGGCTGATTTCTGTGAAGAGTCAACGCTGGCTTTCGTGGGAAGCTCAGTGCCCTTTCTAGCTCTCATCAGCTGCCTCTTACAAAGTCTGGGTAAATCTCACCTGTGAATTGAGAAGCGATGCTTTTCCACCTCACTCTCCTTGTATATATAAAAATGACTGTTCATTCCCTGGGAGGTGCTTGGGTAGCAATGATTTGGAGCGCCCGCACATGCATAGCTCTGTGCTGATGCAAGGTTGAACCTTCCCTGCATTCCAGAGGTGTCTACTTTAAATTCAAGAACATTTGCGAAGTAATTGAGAACATGGGTGGAAATTATTGCAAAATATTTTGGTTTTATTTATTGTAGTGATTACAAGGGGAAGAGCTTCATATGAATGTAAAGGCACAAGTCTGTAAGCTGTGCAGAGCAGCAAAATGCACTGCAAGAGCTTGTTTTAGGTGAACCCAGGGGGAGTAATGAGCTTGTGTTGAAGGCTGCAAGATTTTGATTTTCTTTTAGGGAAACATGTTTGTTTTGACTAAATTGCAAAGGACTGAACACTGGTGAGGGCTACTTTTAATTGCTTAATAGCAAGTGTTATTTTTATTTGGAGTCTTGCAGTTAACCTACTCCCTGTGATTCCCCAATATAACTTCTGCTATATATTAGTGCAAGTTGACTGTGCCTTTGCATTTTGTATTAGAGGAGGCATTCAGTGCCATTTGCTCACTGAAAATCTTTTCCCACCAGGATCTGCGAAACCAAGAGGTGCTCTGGAGTTACTGAAGGAGCAAGTGTTTTTTTGTATTGCCTTGAATGCCATTTTATTTTCCCTCTCTAGTCTGTCTGTCTGTCTCTCTCCCCCCCCGCCCGAGGTTAAGTTATAGCTCTCAGGATTTTTCAGATTCAAGTTGTTCAATCGTAAACCTTTTGTTTCAGCTGCTTGTTGTGTGCAAAGCAAGAAGAAAAACGCTGCTCTGCCCTTTTGAGCTGAAAATGTGAATGCTTGCACTAAACCCAGAGATTATATTTGCAGGAAAGTTTGGACAAGGATTTATTCACCTAATTTGAAATTGTCTTTGAGTTAATCTGACAGTCGTTCTGTGAAAACTGGAATTTTATTTCGCTGTCAGTGTCTAATCTTCATGCAAAGGCAATGTGTTTAAGGTTTGCACCATTTCCAGCACCATGAGTAGATTTATTTCACGCTCAGGCACACATTTGCTTTTATGCGTTGTTGCACTGTTGCCCATCCCGGGGGGACGGACGGGTTCCTGACCACGCTGACGGGCACCTGTGCAGTGGCACGTGCCCTGCAGCAGTTGTGCATGACGTCCCTGCCTCGTGGGGCGCCTGGACACTTTCTTTTGGAAGTCTGTGTAAATGCCAGTGGTCATAGCAGGTCTCTCGCATGTACAATTTAATTCATTTTTGCCTCAGTCTTGGTGGTTGTCAGTGTGCTTGTTTGCTGTAATTTTTCATTCCTGCACATGACACATGGTGCCTCTTTAACCATGATGACGGAAGAAAATTTGGTGGAAATTAAGCAGCTTTTATTAATACAGTATTTTGTTTTTTTTAAAAAAAACATCTCATGAAAGCTTTTTTGACCATCCTTGTTCCCCAAGTGTTTTAATTACTTGGCTGTCTTGTATAAGTGTTGAGAATGATGTGAACAAATGCAAACCCTCCTCCCTCATACTTTGGCTGTTAGCGTGGCACTTGCAAGCAGAGCAGCAGGTGATCTCATCCTGTTGCTGAGAAGATCCATAGCCAGAATTGTCCTTATTTTTTCTTCTCAGTGTATTGTTCTGCCTTATGCTGTTTTTCTTAAATATGTGATGATATGGAATATGTCTACACAAGGATACTCTGGAAAGTTGAATTATATTAACTAAAGGTGTGGTTTTAGGTAATTATTTAAACCTCATTAAACGGTTGTGTTTGCACACTTTAATTCTGAAAAATTGCCTTAATTTGATTCTAGTCCACTTTGCTCCCTAAGTGGAGTAATGAAGGCAAATTAATTGAGAAGTAGTCCAAAGAGAAATTTAATGACAGGTATAAAAGGAGCACTTAAAAATGAGAGAAGGGGAAATTGAGCTTATTCAAAAGGAATAAAAACAAAAGCTCTATCCAATCTGAAATGCTGCAAGATGTAGTCCATGGCAAGTTCCTCCTACCTCCCTGCCCCCTCTACCTCTCCCAGTTTCCCTTATGAAATTTTTCTAGTTTTCCTTGAGGAGATGTTGGGAGAGGAGGGACAAAAACACATTCCAGTCACATAAAAGGACTTGCCTCCACGTGCTATAGAGTGCTCAGCCAAATCTCATCTCAGTTTTGTCTGTAGAAATGCGAGTCAGGTCCCCATCTGTCAGTCCTGAAGAAGGTTCAACAGCGGCGACAGTGAGAAGTGAGGAGGTGTCATTCATGATTGCAGGAGGGTGGAAGGCAGAGGTAGAAGGTTGTTGCATGGTGTCAGTGGTATTCCTAGCAACCTTGAGTCTGATTTGATCATCAGAGAAGAATAGTAATTAATGAAGAAGCTTCTCTGCTGCAGAGGAAGGAATTGCATTAGGCATCAAGATGGGTCGTAAAGCATAGGGACAAGGTATGACTTACAGTATTAAGACCCCTTATTTTTTTTGGTGAGGATGAAATAAGCTTGTTAACTTTGTTCATGCTTGTGCTCAAGGCAATCTCATTGTTAGATTTAATAACTCCATGTTCATGCATGAGGAGTTCTCTAGTATTTTCTGGTTTCCTTGTTCTGCCTCTATGTTGGCACAAATATTTAGCGAACTGGAGCTCATCTGGGATAAACCGTGGCTGGCAGTTTGTTTAACAGTGAGAACAGACCTATGTGGGCTTCAACTTGGGGCTTCTCCTTTGCTCCTTGGCATATAAAGGGGAGAGGGAAGTAGGTAATTCTTGGTGCAGGGTTGGTTCTTCCCTATCTCCTTTCTCATTGGCTTCCATGGGAAGGGCTTTCCTAAGGAGAGCAGAAGGCATGTCATCTTCCCACAGCACTGCTGTTTGCCCTTCACATACTGACTAGCTGGAGGTGTTTGGAGGCTGGGCTTGTAGTGTCCATTTTGGCTTCTGATGAGTGCCACCAGCCTCAGGGACATCTCAAGGTCATTCATAAGCACAGCCCTGTGCTCGCAATACCACCACAGCAGGAGAGCAAGCAGTTTAGAAGTAAAAGATTGGTCAGAGTTAGAAAATGTAGGTGCTTGTGGCTACTTTTATGTAGTGTTTATTCTTCAAAAATGTAGGATATCAAAAGCATTTATATGTGAAATGAGTTTGTCGTGTTGCATGAACAGTTAAACCCAAATCTGGCTTTCAGGCGTCTCTTGGGCATGGCATGTGAGAAGTACAAATTTGGTATTACATATCTTTGGACTATCAGCTGTGCGAAGAAATGAAAAAAGGGACACAGTTAACAAGTATGTCTACACAGGAGATGATGTATGCTAAATTCAGAAACTGTTTAAACAACTATTTAACAAGAAAGCAAATATAACGAAGAGCTTTATCTTATTCCCTAAAAATGTTCTTGCTGGAAAAGAGTAAGGTCTAGGTAAGCTATTGGTTTCTTAGCAGCCGTAATTATGCTATTGTGTAGTTAGAAGGCTTAGGCTAGGAAAGATTTGATGAACAAAGGTATTCAGCTTAACCTGGGTTAATAAGGCAAAAATGTATCTTATAAGCAACTTATCTTATTCAAGCAACTTCTGCTGCAGAGATTGCTGATGCTGCCTCTTAGACACGTTTGAAACAAAAGTAATGGCTAGGGAAGGTTGGCAGAAATTAATATTAAATCCTTTTGTGTTTGACTTGTGTATCAATAATACAGGTCAAAGAACATGTGCCACTGGAGAACTGTCAAGGCAACTATTTGTGTTTCATGTTGACTTCTGGCAGATGCAAACCCCTGTTCTTTGTTTGAAGTGGCAGGATCTATATTTTTATGATCAGTCATTGCCATCAATTTTGTATGTCTGAGTCTTAGAACTGGTGGGGTGTGTGTGAGTTTCTTAAGTAGACTAAGCAGGCAAATGCAAACTTGAATTTCCACCTGAGAATGTTCTTCAGCTGTCTGCAGGTAAACGCTTTTGAAAAGGAGCTTTAGGAGCTGTTTTTCTTTTTTGCAGCCAGTCTGCAGTGATGGCCTTTTCTGGGATCTTCAGTAATCAAATACAATGGTCATAGCAGTAAAGAAATACCTGTTGTGCTTGCCAGCAGCACTGCTGCCTTTGTCTGCAGCTGCAGCAAATCTTACTTCCTGAAGAGCTGCTCCACCTGGCACTGGACCTCTGTAGCTGCTAGGAATGGCAGTCTGGCATGGTACAAGAGTTGCATCAAGTGTCAAGGGAAAACTTGTAGTGTCAATTGGAAAGACTTAATGGAAATACTCAAACACACTGCTAACTTGCTGCCCAGATCTACTTTATTCTCATTTGAAACACTCCAAGGTGCCCCTTAACTCTTCAAGGCTCCTTGCAGAAACTACAGAGCTGGTAGGGTCCTTGGAATGTCATCTAGTCCTTTACCCTGTCGGAAGGTACTATGTGCCATCAGCATCTGCTACTCCAGACTTTCACTGCAAAACAAAACTGCCTTCCCACAATGAATGATTTAGTTGAGCCAATTAAAGAGTTGAGAGTAACTCAAGAGAGGTGACAAAGGAAATCGTGTTAGGTGGTGCGGCAGCCTGAAATCTGATGTGCTGTGAGAAAGTAAATTTGTTTTTCATTTTAAGAAAGCATCTTTAAGAGGTCAGACTACTGTTTTTTTCAGTGAGTTAATGGATTTGTTTGAAAAGATTCAACTTGCATATAGTTCTTTGTATACACATTTTCAGATGTCTGTGGTACTGCTTTTTTTTTTTTTTTATTGAGGCTATAAACAAAGTAAACTGAAGTTACTTTACTAACTGTACTTGTCACTAAGTGTGCATCAAAAGCTACTGATTTTTAGACTCCAGGACCACCTTTTCATCATACTACTATTATGGCTTCAGTTAGAAGCTGTCATCTCAAGTCAGGTTGGTGTGGTACTAAACTCACCAAGGCTGCTGTTTTACTGTTTTAGGAATATTCAAAGAAGACTTTCAAGCTTTTTGTGCGACCACTGGACATTATGAAAATTTTCTGAAAGATGCTGATGTTCTTCAATATGACATTGCAATGGTATTTTTCCTATATAGAAAAGAATTTTCCAGGATTAGTTATGAGGATGACTTTAATGATCTTTTTGATGTCCTTGGGCATTGTCTACTGTTGTTTCAAGAACAGCCTCAGGAGGAGAGGGCCCGTGTAAAAAGGCTTATCTCTCACATGTATATAACCAGAAGCAAGAGCACAACATAAAGGTCTGTCTATTCCAATGCTTGACTATCCATCTGTTCGTTCTTAGCATGTTCTCCTCAAATAGTCTGAGCTTTACAGTTTTTTGTTATTGACTGGTACAAAGAAAAGCGATGCAACATTTGGCAGAATCTTCTGTTTTAATATTAACTCTTATAAAGTGCTTGCTAGTATTAGAAAGAACTGTTCTGTAGTACCTAGCTTATGCCCATTTATAATACTTATACCCTGTATCAATTCAGGGCAGACAGGTTACATTGCTAGGCACAGAGAACCATCTCTTATGCTTGAGTGGAAGCTCAGTGCCTTGAAAAGCTGGATGCCTGCTTCCATTTCAAGCCGTAAGACAATTGAAGAATGTGAACTATATTTAGCAGCCTGCCATTAAACTCTGTCTAAATCGGTTTCCCATGTTCTTTATGGGCACTCTTAGCAGGGAGAGGCTGAGGAGCTATAACAACACAGGACAGGAGAACCTTCTTTCACGAAGACCTCAATCTTAAGTAAAAAAAGATTTGGGGGAATTGTAAGGGAAGATAAAAACATGGTGATGGAGAGTGAGATGCACATAGTTGCACAGTTCGTTGTCAGTGGACTTGCAGACCTGTCCTAGCTCTCCTGACTCCCTTTTCCCTTGGACTAGATTTCCAAGCTGTTATGCGTGAGCTGCTACAAAGGCAGTGTTTGCTTCAGAGTGGTACGTAGCTGGGAGCTGCTGGTGACAATACTTGCTGCCACCATTTATGCTGATGATGGTACAAAGACAAAATAGCTTATGAATTGTGGGGGTTATGTTTGGCCTTATTTTCTGTGGCTTTATTGGAGTTCATCTGAATCTTTGTGCAAAGGAGAAAGAAGGCATACATGCATGTGAAAGATGCTGGGATTCTAAGATTTTCCCAGGTTGCACTAACATCTACAGCCCTTTTTAGAGGGAAATCTGCAAGAGGATGGTAGTGAAACCATCCAACATGGGAGTTAGTTCACTTGCTATTATGAAGTTGTCTAATGTTCTCAGTAGGGTCATTTTTCTTATCCTCTGCAAATCAGGTACTGAAATGTTAGTGGCTCTGCCTCCTAAGCTTATTTGCTCTACTTTAAATGCATAGGAAATCTTCACCATTACAAACAAGTCATATTCGAAATATAGTAAGTACCCAAGAAAAAACCCAACTTGCCCCATGGAGCCTCCTAGGAACTACTCTGCATTCTGGCATAAGCAGTCCTGGGAAGCTGAGCTGGTGGGGCAGAGTGAGAATTGCACTGCAGTTAAATGGGCCTGGCTGAGCTTTGAGGTTCGGCCAGAGCTTTTGTACCCTGTACTAATGCTCGCATCAGAGACTTCAGGAAATGGTTGCAATATTTGTCTGCAGTCTGTGCTGTAATCTGCATTTTGCAAATTCTGTGGTGTAGCAGGACAAGGAGGAAAGCGTTCTTATCCTACGTTCTCTACTCTGGTGCAGTTTATGAATGAGCTTCTATCAAAACTAGCAGAACAATTTTAATGTTTAAGGCAAATTACCTTTCATATTTTTTTTGATTCATGCCTCTGTGTAAACTAACAATAAAGCCTTAAACAAGCACAATATGGAAGTAGCAGTTGTTTTTACATATATGATTGTAATTAAAAAGCTTTTCTGAGTCTTTCAAATCTAAATCCCTAAAAACAATAGGGTTTCCCTACTGTAAGTGTATTCAGGGGTTTTGTTAGTTCTCACTGTACTGGTGTTTATCACTTTCAGCACTCTCCTAAAAACCTGGAGGCTGTTAACGTTACGAATTGTATTGCAGTGTTGTCTACGCTAATTGGTTTTCTTTTCTGGGCTTGGTTTATGCCCTGTGTGCCACAGAAAAACAGCTAGATAACAAAAGCCATTACAGCGCTAATGAATCTGTGCAGCCCGGTGGAAAGGTAGATGGTAACAGGCCCTGGGAGGAGGGAGAGGTCTGGGCTCTGACAGTCCAGAGCAGCCTGACCTCAAGCAAGGGAGATATGGTCTCTCTACCTCATTTCTTTGCTTGTAAAACCCCCATCAGCACTTTCATCAGCTGTTTTCCCCTGAGAAGTAGGGTAGAAGTACAACTATGGAAATTCCGGGCTCTTTCCCTCAAAGTGTAATAGGAGCTAGGGAAAAGGCAAGAGATCAGGGCAAGTTACAGATAGTGGGTCACAACTTGGCGCTCTCCCTTAGCGAGGTCGTCCGCCAAGCATGCAGCGAGCAGGTGGTGGTCCTGTGGCCTCCTGTGTGCTACTCTTGTACTCAGAGGAAAGAAACCTGATTTGGATGCAGAGCCTGGAAGATGCATCTGCTCTGGACCTGGGAGAGCCTGTGCAGCATCAGCCCCAGCACTGAAGCTCGCAGTCCTAGTTTGATGCATGTGGTTAAGAGCAGTGCAGCTTATGTGAACCCTCTGTTTTATGCCTAGTGGTTTCCCCTTCGCTTTGGGGAACGTGATGGTACTGGGCTTGTTCTTCATTAAAGCAGTTCATCCCCAGGACTGCTGTGATTCTTGGTGCCTTTGAGATGCACACAGATTTCAGAGGCACAGATGAACGTAATTCTCTGGCGTGAGCTACAGGTCAGACAGACATCAGCTTCTGTAATGGGGTAGTTTACAAGAAGTTCTGGATCAAATAGTACGAAAGAGAGGTTTTATCCTTTCCTTTAGCCTAAGGCTGTCAGTCAACCAAAAATAGCATTCAGCAGTAGCCAGCGTTTCTGTCTCGGATTATGGATGAGGAATTTCAAGTAGAAGATGCGTTCCCTGCAGCAGCCTGTCACTTTGCAGTGCCGGTAGCAGATCTGAGACGAGATTGTGGCCTTGGAGGACTTTTTGGGCTTATTGCATCTTGGGCAGCCTTTGCTCAGATGTCATCAGAGGACAAGAGTCTTGCTTGGGCTGTGGTTCTTTGTGCTGTCTGGGACTTTGAGCAGCCAAAGAAATACCTTCCTATCTGCCTCTTTTATGTAGCATTGGCATAACATACTGGCGTTTGTTGTATGTTTAAGTTCACGCGTTACAGCTCTGAGCAGACTGCTGCCATAAGACTTTCAAGACCATTAACGCTTGGAAAGGGGAGCTGATTTGGCTTTAAATCAAGAGACAAAAATGCTCAGGACTATCAGAGGGAAAGGGAAAAGCTTAATCAGAAGCTGTTTTCATAAAAACACTGCTTTTGGCAGAAGTCCTGCTGAGCACACTGCATCCAGGATACAGCTTTGTTGTGGTGTTTTATTTCTTTTTCTTTCCAATTGACATTAAACACAATAACTAAAGCAACAGAGACTAACATGTCAAGCTAAGCTTTTCATTTCTCCTTCTCCCCACCCTTTTTTTTTTTGTTATTTTGTGTGGACTACTCAGTTTTCCCTTAATTCAGTATATCATGTCTTTGAAGGAAGGTTGATTTGACTGCATGCTGGTGGCTGAGAGAGGGAAAAAGTCTTGCTTTCTGTCTGGAACTTTTTCATGTAAACATTTTGTACGTTAATGAAGGAAAATTATCTTTGTAAGCAGCCTTTCTTGTGGCAATAATCTTGACATAGCAGGCATTTCCATGCATAGAGTTTTACTTTCAAATGACCATCCAGCTTATACAAAAGGATTTGGATATATAATTAGCTTTGTGTTCACATATTTTACCATCTTTATCTTTGCTTGAGTAAAGGCAACTCTTCATTTAAACACATACACTTGCATTTCCTTGTTCTGTTTTTTATTATTGTATGCATGTTAATTCTATTTGATTATAGCAAATGCATTCAGCTGGAAACATAAATTTTCTTTTGAATTTCTGCCCAAAATGCTTATTATGATGTAACACCTATTAGCAGGTTTCCAATGAGAAAACCACAACAGTGTCTTGATATGAGGAAGAATAAAGCTGTTGGTCTGTTATGGAGTGAAAGACTGTTTGGGGCTGAGGTCTCCCACTTCCACCCTTGCAGAAGGGGTGGAGGAAGGCTGCGACGAGAGGAGACGTGGCTTCTGGGGTGCTTTCTGCTCCTGTCCCCTTTGAGACGGGATGGCTACCAGCAGGTGAGCAGCTAGCAGCCCTGAGCCTGCCCTTGGGTGCCAAGGGACACCTTTCCCTTGCGGGACACAACCCAGGGTCCCCCGTGTGGGGACCAGCCTTGCTCTGTCGCAGAGTAGGACTGCTTGTGAGATGCTTCCACTCCCTAAAAACAAACCAGTCTCTCTGCTTGCGTCACGGTGCTTTATTATCTGCAAAACACCCTCCCTTGCTTTGCTGGAAGCCAGGGAGTTTGCCAGCCAGGCTCTTGCGCATCTCTGGGATTTGGTTTCCCCTCAAAGGCTGACTGCTGCTATGCAGACAGCAAACCACAAAACTTGGGTTTTAGCTGGCAGTCGTACTTGGACCACTGTAAAAGAGAAAATATATTTGGACTATGCCTGCTCATAACTCACCCACTGTTCTGCACTTTGACTTGTGAGAAGCAATCAAGGCAAATGTTGTGCTCTGGTTTGGTGTTCATATGGCTTTGAGATGGGCTGTTCCTCCTCCCCAAAGAAGGGGGGCAGTGAATCTAGGGATGCTCGGGGGAACGTATGTGGCCCAAGTACGTCTGTAACGCGGCCAGCTTGTTACTGTGACTCTCGGACATATGTTTGGCTATCTTTAATTTAGTGTGCTTGAGAGCTGAGCAACATCTATAGAGTTTAGTGCAGGCAGTAGCACTCACTTGAGGAGCTTTGTAGCTCCTTGAGCAAGCTGGTTTATAGCTTTGAGTATATCTGAAAGAAATGATCCCACATCTCTGCAGTGAAGGTATCTTGTGTAGACTTTGGCTCCTCTGGAAGATGATGAGGAGGAAATAATAAATGTTCTTCTTTGCTCCTGGCTGTATGTTTGGTCCCTCTATAAGTGCATGGACTTGCATCTCAGACCCTCTCCATCTGCTTGTTTATCATCCACCTACTTGTCCCATGATCAGAAGCTGTTCAGCTGAGCATGGTCCAAATTCAGCACAGTTCAAACAATTATTAAAGGAGACCTTGTTGTGTTGTTTGACTAAGCAAAACCAACAATGTTAAAGGAATTTGTAAAGAATGGAGTAGAAGATGCTCTTACATCTTTATTCACAGCCCTTTCTAACTGACTGCTTTTCTTCTCAATTTTCTTTTTACAGTATGTGTTTGTTTTGTTCTTGTGTAGGCTCTTTTAGTAAGGCTGCTTTCAAATTCTTATCCTTAACGTGGTTTTTAAATGTAAACTGCTCTCTTACTCTCACTACACACACGTGTACCCTCGCGCGCTCTCTCCTGGCAACACTTAACTATTTGCGTTCTCTATAATGTGAGCTATTTTGTTTTGCTCACAATAGTACAACACACGTGATTGCTGCCATTTATCATTGGGAAAGTAGCTGACATTACACTATTCCATGTTTAATACAGAAGAAACTCCTCTTGTATCCTCACTGGTTTTCCACTGGAAAGCCTTTTTTGGTACTTAAGTTGTTGCTGGTTTCTGTGTGCCAGACTCTTGCTGGCACTGCAAAAGCAAGACAGTGGCTCCCTCTGGAGCCAGCAGCACTATGACTCCTGGGACTGACAGTCTTTTGCTGAATCTGTTGTGATTTTTCTGTTGAGTATTTCACATGAAGTGTTTTTTTGTTTGTTTTTACCATTATGGATGTCTGTTGCCTGTTTGCTTCCCAGTCTGTGCCTGGTGTACTGAGAAAATAGCAATTAGCTCATCAGTTCAAACAAAGAACCATGCAAACAGGGATGTGAGCTTTGTTATTTGATAGGTTTTTTTTTAAATACCTTTATTCGTCCATCATCTTTCATTCCAAAGGATGGTACAGAACATTCACATAGAATCATGTCTTGTAAACATTTACTACCTTGTGCAGCACTTGTCAGAATGAATTTCATTGAGCTTGTCTGACTATGAGTGGCAATATGAGGAGGCCTTGTGCGGGGTAGCAGTCAGCAGCTGGTGCACAAAGCTCAGTGCTAGCAGGACTGGTCCTGTTGCATGTACCTGGGGTCTTCTGAAGTTATTTGATATTGTGATAGCTCTGATGTATGTGTTTTAGTATACTGGCTTTTTTAATTATTAAAGAAATGTAGCAATTGTTTGCGAAGAGGTACTTGCATCCCTTTTAAGAAAGGACAAGCAATTAAATGGGGACAATACACCTTGAAATCAGTATAGGAAGATGTTGCTGAACGATGTAGGGCGCTTAGCTGGGCTTCAAGGTCATTTTACAGATGCACGGGTAGGTGTAAATCCTGCCTTGGACAGCTAAAACACACATGGCAATGTAAATGCTGCCTGTGAGCTAAAATTGGCTTAGAGGATGCCCACCAAAGGAAATGACTTATTTCTGCTTAATCTGATGGGCCTGATGGAAGTCTAGTGGAGCTGAAGAAGGAAACCCATATGCTGGACTCCTGCTGTGAGCAGTAACAAATGTGTCAGCCAGAGCCAGCAGAGAGGTCTTGAACTTCCTTGTCTCGCTTGACAGGCATTTTCCTGACATTGGACACTGCTGTTCCAGGGCTGAAACAAGTCTGGTTGGAAAGCTCTAGGTTTTGTGGGTGCAGTGAAGCAGGGCTTTTGCCAGGTCTGCTGTGGAGCTGAAGGCTGTAGACCACATAACATGCTGAGATAGACTGAGCTGTCTGCAAGCTGAAAGGAAAGGGGAAATACTGGTGAGCAATTAGGGAAAGCACCAGTATCTGAGGGGGAAGGGAAGAAAGAGGTAGCTGGGAGATTTGGAGAAGTTTTTCAAACTTATGTTGACTGCAAAAAATTTTACATTATACGTGCACCTGCAAATGTTGGAAACCTGTTTGGATTGTGTAAATGGAGACTGGGATTTGTGGGTGAGTGTTACCTGGATTTTGGGCTTGTGGTCTGTGTTAGATGGAGCTGTGGTCATCCTGGTGGATGTATGTCTGCCCAAGAGGTTCCTCGAGCAGCTGGGGCAGAGGCATGCTGTGTCTGCAGTAGATGGTCCTGGCTTGAACCACCAGTTTCCTTCTAATGAGCCAAGCTAAGAGGTGCAGCAGGTCAGGAGATGCTGCTGCTGCTGTCTGGTGAGGGGCATGGTGAGCTCTTGAGGCACAGAACAGGTAGTAGCTTAAACTACTGCTACTTCTCCTGGAGGTGGCAAATGAGCTGTGTGAGTGGGAGCATTAAATAATTGTCTATCATTAAGGAGGAAAAAAAAATAAGCAAAAATCGGTGTGTTTTCCTCCTTAAGAAAGGCAGTTATTTAATACTCCCACTCAGCTGCTTTCTGAGCCCACAAAATTAAGCAGAACACTCATCGATCCTTTTGTGGCACAGGATCCACTGGTCTTGATGTTCACCAGCTCCTCAAGAGCCTCGCTTAACTGGCAAGCATTGCTTTCCGTAGGCACCTGTTGGTATGGGGATGACCAGCACAGCTGAGCTGCCCGGGCTCCCTTGCGGTAGTTTTTCAAGCACCTTTGGGTGTGCTGTAAAGCTCAGCGTAAAGCACAGCTGAGTATCAGTCCTGTATCTTTGCCAGCCAGACATTGCTTTTTCATGTCTTTTTGCTGCTAGATAATTTTAGCATTAATAGGACTGTTACATATTTTGGCTTATGGTGGTGGTTCTGCCGGTGTGTGTTTGAATGACCGATCCAAATTCCCTCTGAATTCATCAGATTTCCTGACGAGTTGAATTGCAGTGGCTGGTGTTTCCTTAGAGCTGTACACAGTGATATTTCGGTATAAAGAATGTCTGACATGCGGAGTTTCTTATCAGTGGGGTTTTTTGTTATCAACAGGCTTTGTGGTGGCGAGGAGTAGAAAAGAGCCATTGCTAACTGTTTCATTGTACCCAGCTCTGATGTCGGGCTCGTAGGAATCTGAGAGCGACTGGGGAGTGCAAATTCCCTTGGAAATGTTTTCAAATGGTGTATTAATAGACAAATTGGTGTGGGAAAACCCTGAAAAGGATGACACGGAATAAGGAGTAAGCTGTTGGAATCAGAATTGCCTTCTCTCTTTCTGAACAAACGTGCTTGCCAGAGATAAATATTCCTATTTTCCCTCTAATCAAAAAAGGATAATAACTAGACCTGTGTTTGATTCATGTGTGCTTTTAAAATGATTGAAATAAAACATACTCTCTCTTTTTAGGTAGGATATCCTTAATGTATTCCCCAGCAGCCTTGTAAAATAACATGTAATTTTATATTGTGCTGTAAAGGAATGCATTTTATTAGTAATGCTTTTCATAAAGTTTTGTGGAATTGCTAATGCTTATTTTTGGGATACACAGTATTGTAAATAAAGGCAAAGATATATTCCTATAGCTCTCAGCGGCTGCCTTGTAATCCAGTATTTATTAAAGCAAGTGATGGACCATCTCCTGTGTTTAAGAGACTTGTAGCAAAAGTAGAGGAGTGAATCTCTATGAGCTGCTTTTACAGTGCCTTAATGCAACATAATACCCTTTCTGCAGATGCATCTTTAACTTGCAGCATTTGGAAAAGAAATGCTGTTTTGCCCTGTCCCTGCAGGAAGGGATCCAGCACACTGCTCCTTGCCAGTGCAGCCGAGGCTTAGGCAGGCAGGGTAGTCTCAAGTAGCTTGGGGTAGTCTCGAGTTTAAGGGAAAGGTCTATACTTTTTTTTTCTTTCCCTCGAATACTTTACTACAGGTACTTTTGAGTGCAGTTTAACCATGTAACATGCTCACCAAGAAGAGAAATGCACAGCTGACTTTGTGAGCATTTTAAAATTGCAGCTGGTGCTTCTAGGTGACAGCAGATGTGCGAGGTAACTATGTCCACACGGTAGTGGTAAAGAAATGATAGATCTGTGGTGTGAGCGTTTGTCTCGTCTCGAGCTTGAGGCACGTGTGGAAATGTCACTTTTCGTGCGTGTATGTGTGGGGAGGTGTCTGTAGATCAGTGCTTTCCTGAGCCCTTACTTCCCTCATGCCCAAACCCTTTCCTCCCTCCCTGGAGTAGCCTTTGCTATAAAGTAGGAGTTTTCAGCTTTTATGAAGTGCCCTCTGGTGGTGAGCTGTAGCTTCTGCACACTGATCTTATTTATTAATTTATTTGTTAAAAGGCCTTTTATAAGATGTTGTGGATGTCTCTGTAGTCCTTTGCAGCAGGCAAGTCTGTTATGTTTATTCAGATTTTTTTAAAAAGTTCCATTTAGTCCTTTGGCTCATTGCAGTGATGATTTTGCTCTGGCTGGCAGATTTGCCACTTAGTCCCCTTGTGATGGTGGGACACCCCAAAGCATTTGAGGCCTGCAGGTTTAGAAGCTGTGGTCATTAGTCCATCTCCTTGACTTTGTACAACCGGTTGCACTTAAATGTAAATGCCCCAAAGACTGTCCCGCTGATGTGCTTTTACTTACCTAGAGGTAGGGGTGAGAACTGAATTTGACAGCAGAGCAGCATGAATTTACACTGAAAAGGAAAGAAAGTAGCATGCAGTAAGTGATTCTTACGTGCTGGAGGCTATGAGACCTCACCATCTGCGAACCTCTGAGCCGAGGTGTTCCACAGTGATTGGGACCCCAGCTTTTAGGAAACTTGGGGATTTTTTTGTTATGCAGGACAAGTTGTGTCTTCAGAAGTCCTTACTGCTTGGTCCCAAAAACGCTTATTTGGCCAGAGCCATTAATACCAAATGGGATTTTGGGGGTAAAGGAACAACAGCGTGACTGACTTGCGAGTTGGAGTATCTCCCCAAAAGGAGGAAGAAAAAACAACCCCCAGTACATACACACGCAAACACTACTGATACATCAAGAAATTCTTGTACTTAAAAGCTTCTGTTCAGCAAAACACATAAGCAACCTGTGCAGTACAAGCATGTTCCTAAAAGCTATGCTGGATAAGGTTTGAACTTCTCAAATACTTCTGCTCTGAATGGGGGCCAAGGCCAGTGTGCATAACTTGAGTGACTGATCAGGGAAGATATTCACCTAATAAAAAAGATAGTCACCTAATAATTCTGATCCTATCAGTAGGAACATTGAATCCATTGGCAGTTGAGCTATCAAACTTTAATCACAAATGTTAGGAGAAGTGCTGATTATTTCAGTCTAGGCTAGCTAAGAATTCTCCCTCCAAATCTTTCTAGAGGCTAACTGGGACCCTCTGATGTCAGTTCAAGATGATGATTTGAATCAATTTGTTTGCATGTCGCTGCAGAGCAAGGCTGTCCGCATTAATAGCGGCAGCATCACTGGTTCATGATGGAGGAGGTCGTATCTGCAGTAATGTGTGCTGGAGCATAAATTGAGCAGTTGAGGGAGAGGCTTTTAAACTTGCTACTAGAGTGGAATTTAAGAAATTTGCACTGCTTAGAGCCATCCGTTTAAAAAGTTAATGGCTGGAAACCAGATAACTGTGTGTGTGATCCTTGGCCTTAAAGGTGCCTTCCAGTAGGTTTTCATGAAATAACTAGATAAGGAAAGGGGTGTGAGGAGGAGAAAGAGGTATATATTTTTTTTTTCCTGCTTTATCTCAGGATTTGTACTTGCAAGACTTAATACAACCAGAAATTCCCTTTTAAGAGGATATATGTTAAGATTATAGATTGCTGTAATGTGAAGGCTTCTCAGAAGGTAAGAACAGAGGGAAGACTAGGAGTGAGACCTGGTTGGAGGTTCAAGTTAGGATTAAAACAGTGTATGACCTCTGACAGGGCTGCAATCATGAAGGTTGCTTTACAAGCCAAGAACTATGGTGTAAACTCGGGGTTAATTCCAGTCATGAGCATTAAAGAAAACACTGTGTAGCGTATAACTCAATGAGATTTTTCCCCCTCTTAGCTGATTCAGGAGAGTGCTTCAGCCTATGTGTGTGTTAAGCATGTGCTTACATGCTATGTGCCATGCTCCCTTGGAAAGAGAGAGAAAGAGGATAAGCTTTAGCTCATGTTTAAGATCAAGGCTGTGCAGGCAAAACATAGGTTGAATTCAGCATGTTGGTAACAGCTTTATTGAACTGAGGTCTGAACATGGAAGCAGCATGTTCTCCCTGTGCAGCTTTCTACCTTGGGCTATTGCTTATCCTACAGCGTGCTGCTTCGGCAGGGTTTATCTTTGCGTGGACCAGAAGGGAGGGGAACAAAGGCAGCTTCTCCAGCATGGCTCAGGGGCTCTTTAAAATGAGATTTATCTGTAATTGGTGACCCCTGTGGTCATCTTGTGTGGCCATGGGTTTTGTGGGAGAGCAAATGATTTCTTGGGAGCATCCTCGCTAGCGGGGCGTGCTGCAGCGTGTCCCTTTGGAAAAGGGGAGAAGCGAGTGCGCCACCCTCAACCTTGCCTTTGCCCTGGGTAGAGCAGACACCGGAGCAAGTGGCCTTGTGACAGCGGCCTGCATTTAAGCCCTTGCTTCAGGGAAATGGGAGATAAGTCGAAATAACTTCTTGCTCTTGAAAAAGCATGAGCTGTCTGGCATTTACAGCAGAGTAAGGGCATGGAGCAGGTCGCTCCAAGCAGCGGGTGTGTGATAAATCGCTACTTTTCCATAACTTTCTCCAGCATTCATATCCTGGAGCCATTCCTGGCTCTGGCGCAGGGCAGGCACACGCTCTGATTCACCCACGCCATCAATCCACAATATTTTTTTTTCTAGAGTGTAATTTTAAGATCTTCCTTGAGCTCTAAATTCCTGCAGAATGGAAGAAAATACTGTTTTGAGTCGGTACAGTGTGTGTTAGTTCTGTTGGTCAAAAATAAAGGGATGAAAAACTAAGCTGGCCTCGTCCTAGGAATGCGGAGTTGCATGATCCCTTCTGAGCCGAGTCTGCGTACGAACAAGGCAGTCAAACAGCCAGCGGTAACAGGAGACTCTGCAATTGGAAAGGAGGGTTTGTTGGAGCAGATTAAATGACCACTTGTTAACTAATCGCACAAGTGTCTTTCATCTGCTCCTGGCTGTAGGCAACACAGAAACATGGTTTCTATTAAATCTGTGGTTCCACTGAGGGGGCACTGGCTTTCACTGTTTAGGTTTGATGGGTGAACCTGGACTTAATTATTTTATCGGTATGCATGCCCAAAGCCCTTGTCCCTGCCAACAAAATTAAGTCTTCTTGCAAAGTAATACAATGGGAACAGATGTGGGGCTTTATTTATTAGCTTATTTTTAATAGCTTCATTTTAGACTTTTTTTAAACTTCTAATTTTTTATTTTTAAGTTGAATCTATGTTGTATGGCACTGCTTTATTTGCAGTTCCTGGTGTGGTATATTTATTAGTTCTAAGTGAAGATGATGATTGCCAATAAAATGGGTAATCTCAGTTACATTTAAAGCTATTGAACAGACTCCTCAGCTTTATGTTCTTTATTACTTTTATTAATATCATATGAGCAACACAATGTATATTTCTGTCATGTGGTATTGGGAATATTTTCATCTTTGTTCAGTTTGATCTCCCATGGATACAATGACAAACCAAAACAATATTTTGATTTCCTTGCCTGGTCCCAGTGATCTGATTTCATCTGTAATAGCTTATTCTGTGCTTTCACTCTGAGATTCCTTGCTTTGACTGAATGGTTTGCAATGAAAAGAAGGGAGTACCTGATTTTAATGGAGAATGTGGTCTGGTGGAGTTGAGGATACTCTACCAGATGAGATGGGGAACTGGTCTTTTATCCTGGAGGTATTGCTGAAGCCCAGCTAGACCTTGATGTTGCAGGTGCCCATGAGTGCATTGCACAGGGCTTCCCCAGCATAGGAAAGGCAGCTGGACAGTCAGTCCCATGCATGTCTCCCCTTGTCTCCCGTGGGACATGTGGAATAGTTTTTTTTCCAGTTTTCAGCAATTTTCTATTCAATCACAGTGCAAGATATGAGGGAGAACTATTTGTGAATCCATCTGGAAGTTGGCAGATACCTACTGAAGAAAGGGATGTCCTGGTTCAATGGTAGAAACCTTTCCCTAAGGCATATTTCCTTATATAATTGAGAGACTGAAGATTAGCTCAAAATAGGTCCTGTTGGACCTTGGGCCCTGGGTGCCAGTTCATCAAGCTATGTGTGTATTTACCCTTCTCCCAGCTGAGAAAGGCATTTAAGCATGTGATTAAGTCTAAATCAGCAGGGTTTAAGCACAGGTGTAAAGTTACACACCCATTGAAGTGCCCTGCTGAGTAGGGAAAGGTTGTTGAGTGGAGACCAGGAGGCACATCTGTATCCTCTGCTACAGGAACACCAGAGTGTGATGCAAAAGCCAGGTGCGTAGAAGGAGCACCTTGCTGATACAGCTGTGTTGTGTGTGCTGCTCCTGGACCATTTCTAGTGCTGCCAAGGCAGCTATTTACCAATATAGTTGTTTTTTCCTGCAGAAGCAGCACAGCAGTGCTACCATTGCTGTGTTCCTACTGAAGGTGTCGGAAGGTGCCGCCATCCTAACTTTCATCCCAGCCATGGGCTACTGTGGCACCAGAAAGTCTTCCTAGCAGTGAGATGACCAGCTTGAGGAGGAGTGAAGAGCAAAGCAGAAGGTTGCCTGTCTTAGTCTCCACCTGAATTAATGGTAGTTATACCTTACAGCAGTTTGACTGTTCCCGTGCAAGAAGGGGAATGCAGTTTTGCCTTGCAAGACATCAATCTTGAGCTGAGTGAGTGAGTACGGAAGGAATCAGAAAAGGTGAATGTGTCGCAAGCTCTAAGGATCCTAGAGAGAGAGAAAGCTCAAGTGACTGTGTACCACAATTTACAAATGACAAAATATATGATGCGTTATGCTTTCTTTAGACATCACTCATGGCAATGAGATGCAGCAAAGGTGCAGGACACCATGATTTTTGTCATTTATTTGCTCCCCTTTGGCTACAAGGAGGCTCAGCAATCACAAGCCTCTGTCTGCGACAAGCTCAAAAATAAGCCTCGATGGTGGGAACTAATTTTCTCCCCCCACCTGCCAAAAAAAAAAAAAGAAAGAAAGAAAGAAAAAAAGGAGGGTCTCTTGCTTCATTTTGTGCTGTAAATCAGGAAAGGCTGTGAATATGCTTCAAATGATTTAACTTCAAATGATACTGCTGACAAACCCCAAGCGAGGCGGGTTCCCTGCTGTCCTGGGAGCCATCCCCCGCTGTGTTGTACAGGGGAAAGATAACGCCCCATCTGTCTGGTTCACTGCTGGTAGCACCTGGGGTGAATACTTTTTCCAGACACTCTTTGGACTTGACACAGGCTGATCTGCTGCAGTGGTTTTGCCTCCAAACAGCATGAAAGATGCTGCCTGATAAGAGCACGCAGGCTGCTGGCGTGTGGGCGGCAGGACTGAGGTTAGTGCTTTGGTTTTTTTAAGAGGCTCCTCTTTATGTGGAGGAGACTCCGCTTCATGCGACAGCAAGTTATTGGGTAATTGAGTCTGTCCTTGCTGCGGTGATGGTTGCAGCAGGGACCTGACAGTAACGGCCTGTCAAAATTCAGCAGTCCAGTGAGATGAATTTTGAGTTAGCAGAAGGATGCTGCCGCAGATACGGGAGCCCGCAAGCTCTTACGCTCTGTACAAGAAGGAAAGCATCACAGTGGATGGCCTTCTGGGGTCAGACCTGCTGCGTGCCCGACACCTGAAGGGGCTTCCTTTTAGGACAAGTGGCTTGTCACTTTGGAGGAGGAAGATGTGGAGGAGGAAAGATGCACTAGGTGGTTGCAGTCCACTGCATTTGCTATTGGAGTAGGTGCTACCATTGGGCTGATGGACTCTTCGTTAACTGTATTCCCACTGGTTTACTAGGAATAAACAAAATAAGCAGGAATGTTTCAAGCCTTTGTGGCATTTATAATAATAAATTAAATAATAAAATTGTGTATGAAAAGGTGAGTTTTTACCCTACACTTTAATATTTAAACCTTTTAAGTGACAGTACCTTCCCAGGGATTTCCCAGTGGGACCTTCCCGCTTTCTTTCACCTACTCTTCTCATTTCTACTTGTCTTTTGTGCAGCCCTTCTGTGCTTCAGCACTCTAATGAGACTTATGAGTGAGGCTAGTTAGCAGAGGATGAGCGCATGTTATAGAGGTCATTCCTGAGAGGATGAAGAGTTTTGACTTCAGTATTCTTCAGCAGCTATTTTGAATTTCAAACCCAAAGAGGAGAGGAATTAAAAAAAAAAAAGAAAAAAGAAACTAAAGAAGCTGCAAGAGCAGCAAACTACCCAATTCTTATGTGATGTTAGATTAGTTCTAGCAAAGGGACAGCTGGAGGCTTTCATAGGACTATAAAGAAGTCTGCATATGTCTATGCAAAGAGGGAGCTGTTCTTTGTAAGCCGCTGTGAATGTAACCGAGCTGGGATTCACTGCACCACGGTCTGTTTGGAGATTGGATGCCTGTGCTTCTCTCTTCCATTAATAAAACAGACTTTTGGGCTTTGAGTGGTGGTATCCCAGCAGAGCCTCTCTTCAGGCCATCTGGTCTTGTATGGTGTATCCATCTTGTCTGCTGTAACTGGAACTGAAAATCTGGCATCATGGTGTAACACTTGGGCTACAGCTGGAAGTCTAATCTCCTGGGAAAACTGGGAAGGTACAGGCACTGAAAGGCTGAACCCTTGGGACTGGTTCTTCCAATCATTGCACCAGGAGAGAAGGGCAATGGGTGTTTTTGTGTGGACCCTTCTGAATGCAAGGAAGATCATAAATTTCCCAAGTAAGTAGAAAAGTAAGAGGAAATTGTAGATTCTGCTGTTGCCAGTGTCTTGGTTGGTTATTTGATTTATTCCTCAGCCAGCTGCTGAGGAGCTACCTTTTCTAGGAGAGATTGCTGCACGATACCTTTGGGATTTGGGGATGTTGAATAACTTTGCCAAGCCTGCAGTGCTTCAGCTTAGCTAAATACAACTCATGGCAGGAAGTTGAAAATCAGTTTAATTATGATTAAAGTTAGAAGAAAGCATAGCTCTGTTCCTGGGGTAAGTTCAGTCTCTGGAGAAAGACCTGCCAAGAAGGGCCCTGTTTCAAGTAGTGTTTTTCTTTTCTTTCTTTCTTTCTTTCTTTCTTTCTCTCTCTCTCTCTTTTTTTTTTTTTTTTTTTTTTTTTTTTTTTTTTTTGCCTGTGTCAAAGGAGCATTTGCCATGCGTAACGTGGTGGGACCTCAGCTAATGCTTGACAAATCACAAGAAATTAGTGTCTCGGCAAGATGATCCCTTGTGATAAGCCATGATCGTGCTCCTCGTGGTCAGGTGGGAGAAGTGTCAGACATCAGAGCCACAAAAGTTGCCTTAGCCAGTGTCTTTACTGTGGATTTTTGTGAGCTTTTGCACTGCTATGATGAAGCTCTGGATATGTTTGCCTGTTGGTTTTGGCCCTTTTCTCAAATGCTGCCAATCAAGCTGGGCAACAAATAGCTGCTGACAATACAGACTGTCAGGCGAGAAGCTGTTTTCCAAGAGATGCGATGATTTGCAGCTGGGGATCTGAGGCTTTCCTCTATTTAATTCCTCTAATTAACCTCTTAAGGTTAATTTTTCTGATGTTTTCAGTGGGTGGACTGTTTAAAGAGAAGTGTGTTCCACCATATGAATAAGAGGAAACAGGTAATGCTTGTCAATCTCTAAGGTTTTTGGGCTCCTCTGCTTTGTCATCTCTAAACTACTTTTCTTGGGGTACATCAAGTTTGAGATGAGGGCTGGCTCCTTCCTTGTACCTCAGGATGTACCCTGTCCTTACTGCAGCCCTTCTTTATGTGCTGCTCACGTTTTTTTTGTGCGTTTGGGCTTTTTTGTTTTTAATATAAGCTGAGTAAAGCAACTGCAGACAACCTTGTCCTTGTTGCCTGTCATGCATTTGGCTATGTCTTGGGGAACTGCTTTTCCTAATGCATCTGTTGATGCTTCCTAGGATGAATAATGATGTGTGGTAGAGCTGAAGGCAACAGTGTAAACTATTTAAATTTGGTTGCACTCATGAAATTGTCTGTTGCCCATCTTATTTTTTTGCATTTTGCTGACAGCTGGTGATAAAGATGATGCTAGTTTGAAGGGAAGATGCAAGCACTGCATAGTTTTACAGTTAATAAAATAAGAGGCAGCATTGTGCTGCTTGTTTCTAAACAAATATCATACTGTTGTTCCTCTATTTTGAAATGTTAACAAATCGCCCAAATGGTGGATGTTTTGCGTAAACTGTATTGTGCTGTTACTGGCATGGAATAGTTGATTACAACTGTCAGCTGTCAAGAATTTGGGTTATTTGTGACAGCGTGAAAAATATTTTCCTGGCTTTATATGCAAAGATGTAGTGATTAGGAGAAATAGCGTTGCCGTAATTTAAGGCATGTTACCCATGGTTATATGGGCAAAAACATCCCTGCCTTTTGAGATGCTCCGTGGGCACCGTATGTGACAGTATAGCAGGGGGATCTCCCCTAGGGTCCCCTTTCCAAACCCATGTTGCCTTGGATTGAAGAAGAGGAGGGCTTAGCCAGTCTTCCTCTCTATTCAGCCTTGGGTCTGTGCACTACTCCTAGGGCAGCAGGAAAATCAGTGCTTGTGCCCTCGGCTGGATAGTACGCCGGGGGGAAAAGGAGTTGGCCCAAACTCAGTAAATATCACTCAGTAATGGTGCAATAACAAATAACGCTATAATTTTATATCTGCAATTTATGCTGCATATAGGGGTTTTTCAGGCTCTGGACCCAAGAAAGCATGGTAATAACTGGTGTCAATTTAAATAAGGGAAGATGATAATCCTAACCTTTGAAATAACTGGAACTTTTTATGTACTTTGCAAATATATTCTCTGAAAGGTTATGCTAGTGCTTTAGCTAGACACAGAAATTTTACTGTCTTCCCCCCCATAATTTCTTCAGTGCTATTTTCTCTTTATTAGTGTAATTATTGCAGGTTAATACTGCTATCATTTTTTTCTTTTCATGGCTCTGTAGTATGCTATTATTTTCAGGAAGCAAAAAGTAGGTGCCTTTAATAGTACCATTACTGTTCTTCAGCCTTAAAATTTCATATAAAAACTGTTTAAAGGATATGATCCTAGTGGTAAAATTACTGTCTGCAGGATGCAATATGATGATTTATAACAGAAATATAAACCCTTAATAGGCACCCGGAATGGCAACCCTCAGATTTAGTGGCATCAGTACTAAGCTTTTGATCACTTTACAGCACGTTCTTTGAATTTTATGCACTGGAGGAAAATTTATTTCCATAGCAGTAGATCTGTGGGCATTGGCTTGTTTGTATTTCGTTGTGCCATCCTGAATTTTAGGTAATTTATTGATAACATTGGGCTGTAGGGACAGGGTGGGGTGGGGAAGAGGTAGGATGATAAACACTTAGCAGCGAAAATTTGAGTCAGTTCAAAGTGACTGAAAGTTTTATTACCGAAACGGCTTGGTGTTTCTCTGCTCGCTCCCTGGATTTCATGGCTGCAAGTGGGGCCGCTGGGGAATTCAGCAGCTGGAGGTCCTGGAGCTGCAGCTCCATGCTGGAGCCGAGCCAGCCTGACGCTTCAGGCCTGTGATTTCTGATACTTGTGTGGTTGGTTGCTGCTGTTTTTTCTTTTTTCCTTTTCTTTTTTCCTAAACAGCTCTGTCAAAAGTTAGGTTAGCCTGTGGGCAGAAAAGGGAGCCACCATCTCCTACTGCTTTCACGTAATGTGCTTTCAGCAGGAGGGACCTGCCTCCTCCCCACCTTCCCTATTCGAAGAAATAAGAAATTTGGGGCTCATCTAGCACTTTTTCCCCTGGAGAAAGGTGCATGGCAGTCTGGCATGGTGTACTTTCCCATCTCCTTCCTCTCCTGCGCAAGAAAGGTACGTGGCAAGGTAGCTGCCTTCCCCAGCTGGAGCAGGTGCATTTATTGCAGGTTTTCCAGGTTAACGCCCCTTGTCTGAGGTCCCTTTTGGCAGTACCGAGGCCGGGACTGGGGGTCCCTTGCAGTGGTGAAACTGTTGTGCTGGCAACTGCATGGAAGTACTGGGGAGCCTGCCCAGCCTTGTCTGCAGTGAGTTGGGTGGAAATTAATTCCTGAAGTACCTTCCTCTGTGTTTTGTCTCAAGCTTGAACATAGCGGCACAGAGCTGAATCTTTGCTCCGGATCTGGTTCATCTCGGCACCTTAGTGGGTGCTCGAGAGCAGTGTTTGCAGATGCATTTTTCTCCCTGTTGTGTGCAGCTGGGGTTGGTCCTGGTGCGTTGGCCCCTTCCTCAGCTGTGTGCAGGGCTGGCGATTCCTCCCTTGGGAACCCGGTGGGGGGGAAAAAAGTAATGACCATGGTTTCACCCAGTGTTCAGCAACACTAGAATGTTTGAAAGCCAAACACTTCTGGATTTCACTGGAAATTCAGCTTGCTGAGCTCACTTGCTATCAATATTTACTCAAACTGAGAAAATACTTGCTCCCCAGACTGCTGCTGGGATATTAATTTGAACTGCAGGATGGTAACCTTTGCTGAGGGTCTTTAGCACTTCCTTATTTTCTCTCAATGCACTAAACCCCTGACTTAAGATTTTGGCACCTGTTAGCTAAGGCTTAGTATTTAGATGAGTATTAGTCTGTAGGTAGGTTTGCCATCATAATTTTTTTTTTTTTTTTTTTGGTAACAACATTTTTTTTAAGCCCTAGGAAGAAGTGAATGTTAAGAAAATAATTTCCTCCTCATGCAGCTGTATTCGGAAAGCTGCTAGTTAAAGCTATTGCTGCTAAAATAACACTGAATTTCTAAACAAGCCTTCAGACCGTTGCACAATATGTCAGACTTTAAAAGCTTCGGAATAATGCAAAAAAAAAAGAAAAAATCTTTGTGCTTTGCATAGCACAAAATCATAAAGACTTATGTTTTTTTGGCTGTGGCCATAGCAGTGTAGCTAACTGCTTAAAATAATGTAGCTGCAGTGTGGGGCCTGTGGCAGCGATGCTCTTAGAAACCTCTCGATGCAAGCAAGCATAATTGTTTTACTTTTCTGTCTCATTTCAGCTGCTGATGTTTCTTTCCCCCAAGGCCCCGTGCATAATCATACGTGTATATCAGAATCACTTCAAGTTTCTTTTAAAAGCATTGTTTTTCTTGCTGGGTTTCTGATTATAAGCAGTGCATTCATCACTGGGATCTTCTCGTACCTTAACTCACCATAGAAATGAAAAGTGTCTGGGAAGGACCAGCTCGATGCTCAGAGCCGTCCCTTTTGGTTGCTCGGCCATTCCTGTTTTCCGGTTCAGTCAAGGCCAGGGTGCGTGTGCTCGGTGCCTAAGTGCTTATTTTGCTGAACCCTGAAACGTGCAGGAGCGGGGAAGCCTTTTGAAAGAGCCACCAGCTAACAGCCAGAGTCAACCTCGTCATCCCTTTGGCACGTGGCAGAAGTGCCTTGGGTGGGATCAGCGTCTGCCGCTGAGTGCCGAGCCCCAGCCTAAAGCTCCCTGGGACAGATGGACGAGGGCGCAGAGGCAGAGCCCAGCTGCTTGGTGGCAAAGTTGGGGATTTTTCTGACCTATTTCCTTTTGGCTGAGTTGCTGAGGGCCTGCTGATGGCTCTGCACCGAGTATCTGCTTGGGGACCAGCCCCACGAAGGTCTTTGCACTTGCCTGTTCAAGGGGAATTGCAATGCTTTAAAGCATCTCCAAAATACTTTTGCAAAATATTAGCAGCAAATATCAATGGCAAAATATGAGGTTTATTTGTAGCTCTCTCCAGAAAATGTTTTAGATGCTTCCTTGATGGCTATGATCAGTCTGCTGTCCCAGCTGCAGGCAGCAGAGGCCTTCAGAGCATTTAATGCATGCATTTAATAAGGGGATGTCACACTGCATAAAAATCCCAGACTGTGACAGATCCCGTGACATCGAAATGGCAGTGTGCAAAGAGCCATGCGTAGCTGTTGTGCGGTACTAATGCCTCTCATGGCGTCTGCAAAAACATCTGAGGCAGGTTGACTCGGCGGGTTGCAGCCGCTCTGCAGGGAGGTGTGGACACACTGTTAAAGAGGGGAGAGGCAAAATCCCCTCTACAGGGGATCAAGAGGTGATGCTGGCACCCAAAAACTGGGATTGGGACACTTCCTAACTCAGCATTGGAAATCGCCTGTAAAGTTGCAGTGAGGCTTTTACTGTACTACTTCCTATGAAATGTTGCACTGAGCCATCAACTGTAGTTCAGACCTGTCACTTCTGAGTCCTCCTGTATAACACATCTCTAATAGAAACCAGCACCTGAGCCCCAACTGAGCCACGCAAGCAGTGTGCTCTGTCACTAAATGCACCGGATACAGGATGGACTTGGTGGTGCTTCTCATCCGCTGCAAAGTGCTGGGTCTGCCTCTGACGGTCTCCATGGTGGTGGTGGCTGCATGACGTCCCCAGGAACAAGGAGCCAGCGTGCAGGCTTTGGGGGGCAACTCGTCTCCCTTTTTGCTTTTAGCGCTGTGCCACTTCCCCTGGGGGCCAGCGGTGCCTTTGCACTCTGCATCCAGAAGCTGCCCAGCGAGGAGTGGGGTGCAGAGCCAGGCTGGCAGCGCGGCCCGGGAGCAGCATCCTTCCTGCTCCTCCGCTTGCTGCTGCGCTCGCTGCCCGGCAGGGTGCAGGGCCTCTTGGCTGCAGCCCCGATCTGCTCCACTGGCAAACTCTTGCAATGTCTTTTTATGAGCCCGCTTCACGCTTGAGGTGTGACGTGGTTTCAGGCAGGGTCAGTCTGATGTAGCTGGTTGGGCTTTGGGTGTTGTCTCATGCCGCAAACCTGCGGGCAAAACGGAGCGGATCAGCTCAGACCTAAGGAATGGTCAAGGAAGCGCCTTGAACTTTGAGCAGCTTTGCCAAGCCATGCAAATGCAGCTTTGTCTGAAAATCACTTGAAATATCTTGGCCTGGGTCTCCTCTTAAATACAGCAGGGAAAGCTGCCTTTGAAATACTCCACTTGATAATGTAGATTTAGTTACTTCCTGAAATTCACATTTAAAGATGTTGGGGAAGTGCCATGGAATGGCTTCCTTACAGAAAGAGGAGCATAAATATTGCAGAAATGAGCACTCTGCAGATATTTTGGCTAGACTGTTGGATATCTGTTTCTTTTGACTTTGGCTGGCTTTCTGAGAAGAGAGCTGGCCATGGCACACTTGCATAATTAAAAGATAATTAAGAACTTACTAGAGAAGAAACTGCATCTAGCTAAGGCAGGATGACGGGGTTAAAAGTCCTTTCTGCAGACGGAGAGCTTTGCACGTGTTTTTCGTGTTGTGGCCTGCCTCGTTGGGAAGAGGAGGATATTTAGCCATGGGCATGGAAAAACTCCTGGCTTTTGGCATCACTGTGGCATTGTTGGGGTCTCTCTGTAGAGCTTCCCAAGGAACTCTGTGAGCTGAGATGGTTTGTTTGCAGCTGCTAGAAAATCATGTGTTTTTTGAGGATTTCTTGCTTTGCTCATCCTGAATCCAACTCCTAGATGGCAGAAGGTTTCTTCTGTTGTCTCTAATAGGCAGTAGCATAAGGTATTTTGAGGAGGGAGAAAAGAAAGTGGAGGATGTAGTTTCGTGGACCTAAGTGAGAAAAGACACCATGTTGGCCACTCTTTGATCTTAGTTTCCCAGACGTTTATGCTTTAGCTTGGCCTTAGTTGCTTCCTGAAGATGTCAATGAAAGGGTCTTGTATTTTATTGATTCTTTCTTTTTTTAATGTTATAGATTATATTTATTTTAAGAAGGTTCAACTTATAAAATGTCCACCAGGGACAAAAATCTATCTGACTTCAGTGAGGGACTTCACAGCAACTGTTTGGGGTCTTGCTGGACCCTATGGGTTTTGGATCAGTCTAGGCTTACAAGTTTGTTCAGATAACAGTTGAGACTTGCACCAAAAATGTGTCCTACCTGAGCTGAGCCTTAGAGACGGAGCTTCCTATTCAGGACAAGGGCACTGAGGAACAGACCCAAGGTGGAAAAATTAAAATGCTATCTGAAATTTCCCCTGAGTGCTGGTCTGTGATTTGGACCTGGGCTGAACTTCATGTACTGGTTGAGCCTTTCATGCGGGTGCATCCTACCTGTCCCCTCCCTCCAGTAAGGGCTACCTGCACCACCCTGCTTTCTCCTTGTGTCTGGTGGGATCAAACGGCGTTGGTCTGTAAGCAAGGGGGAATTATGGAAAACGTTGTACTCCAGCAAGCTTGTAGCCGTTCTGAAGAATGTTAATCACGTCTCTCTATTTGATATAAATATTTACGTCTGAACTCTTTTAATTGGAAACTACTGTTGATTTCAAAAAACATCCTAAACAAGTGATGCAGTGTCTTTGCATGCTTAATAGGAGGAACTGGTTCTATGTGCGATTTAAGCTTCTAAAAGGGATATTAAGTTATGCAGAATAAAATGTAAATGTATGTTGCTTATTTATGTTTTTCAGGTAAGAAATTGCGTTCTGCTAAGCAAGGCTGCCTAAGGGAGTTGACAGATGCTGACTCTGTGCATTCATTTGTAAGCTACCAAACCATGCAAAGTATTCTAGCCTGCAAAATTAGGAGCTCTGATTGTAAGTACGGTATCTCATTCCTTCTTAATGTGGTGAAGAATGTTGAAAAGACAGCGGAGCTGAGAAGGGAGATGGCAGCAAATACGTCTCTGCCTGATTCATGAGTCATGCAGGCCATCAGGCATCTGCTCCAAAGGAGCTGAGAGTCAGAATTAATTTGGCAAAATTTCTGGCAAAAAGCTGTTAGAGACCTGCTGTACCTGAATGGCCAGAAGCCCTGGTGGAGGGGGCTGTGACTGTATGTCGTGCTGGCGTTTCTCAGAATGCATGGCAAAGTCCTGTTGCTGCTGGACAAGTGGTTTTTGTGCTTCCTTTCCCGTACTTGACCTTTGAAATTTCCAGTGTGAACACACTGCAGATGCAAGAAAAGAACAGCCTTTTTGTGAAGGCGTTGCTGTTGGGCTTTGTCTGTGGAAGCAAATATATAGAAAAAACAGTTTTTAGAGGAGTGAAGTAAACCAGAGGTGGATAAGACCAGGGGCTGGGATGCTTGTTTGCCCTCGTACACGATCAGTTACGGATTTGGAATGCAGAAATCTGAATGAATTAAATATGTAAATAAATAAAAAACATCAGTCTTTCCTACTTACTATGGTAAAGTGCCATCCTTGTGTAGACTTGCACAAAAGGACAGTGTCTCTATTGCTAAATGGAAGATGCCCTTTTTAAAGAGTCTCCAGCCCATTGGAGAAGATGTTGCCTCTCATGTAGCATTAGCCACGTTTCCTCCTTTAATTAGTCTAGGTTTACTCTGGGATATTTAATAGTGAAATAAGGAAGAAAGCTGAGATGTAGGCTGAATAGGGTGCTGTAATGAAATAAACACTCATGGGCCAGGTCAACATGATATTTTTGTTTCATTCATCTGAATGTTTATTGCCCTTCTTGTGCAGGGGAGAGTTTGGATTCCCTGTTAGCCCAACACTGGTGGGATGTCTGTAGGTTACAGAAGCAAAAGCTGGGACAAGTCTTCAATTCTTCTAGTGCCAACAACCATTAGGTTATAAACTTACTGTAAAAACCA
Source organism: Rhea pennata (assembly GCF_028389875.1). Taxonomy (NCBI): domain Eukaryota; kingdom Metazoa; phylum Chordata; class Aves; order Rheiformes; family Rheidae; genus Rhea; species Rhea pennata. The sequence continues at coordinate 7,723,547 of NC_084674.1, forward strand.
GTGCTAGGTAGTCTTTTATGACTTCTAACAAAAACCAGAAGCACTTGTAGTGGTTTCTGTCCTTTTGTTAAGCTCCTGTTCTGGTAGATAACACCAGAAAGCAAGAAGTGAATAAACTATGGGTTTTTCTTCTGTAGCATTTTGTGTACATAGAGTTGTGTAACACTTGAAAATGTTCTTAAAACTTTCCATAAAAAATAGTGAAGGTGCCAGTTATTGCTGTCTGTATACTGTCAAGTGGCAATGTTTCATGTGCGATTAATATTGGTTTCTGTCATATTTGTACTATGTGTATTCAAAAATAGAAAAACAAGGATAAACACTACCAAGGTTTGACTTAAAAATCTGAAACTAATATCTATCTTTAAAGTTTAATAATCCTCTAAATTTTAAACTGACCTTTATGAACTGGAAGCAAGCCCAGATTCCTCCTGGTTGCTGCTATTTGAAATACATATCCAAAGGCTTGGATCCTGAAGCTATGTATCTATACGAGGGTCTGAATTTCCAGTAAAAGAAAGCAGTTTCTGAACTATGGAGGACTCAAAAATCATAAGGCAGTTGGACCTAAGAATATAGAATCAAAAAATGAGTAAATCAATTTTTTTTTTTTTTTTTTGGAGCTAGTTGCACATGTTTTGATTGGAGTAACACTGAATTATCAATTTTTTTCGTACATCATCGTACATATCATTGAAAAAGCTGGTTGAATGGTGAATTTACTTGACAGTAACATCTCAAGGCCAAAATGACTCTAGACCTCAAATTTATCAGAATTTGTCCATTCCTGGAGGCTAGGAGGAAGAAACTTAACAGCTTCAAGTTGCTGCAGAAGATTTCTTTTCTATAGAACTTGCCATGGAGGGGTGAGAACTAATAATCTTGTTTTATAACATTTGACAGCATCCTGTGGCGTAAGGCAGAGTTTAGGGAGAGCAGTGTAGTGTGTGCCGCGGGTAGAGCTCACGAAGGGAGACGCCGAGCATGGGCTTGAGCAGGTTACGTGTTTCTTCCCTTGGAAATATGACTGTCTAAAAATACTGTCAGGTTAGTGCTGTGCTAATAATTAAATTCCTTTGGTTCAGTAGCTAAACTGAAAAATAGTAAAGAAGAAAAGTATTTCCTGGTCACTAATAGTTGCAGACTCTTTCCCTCCACCCAAGTTCTCTCAGCAAAATGAAAATCAAAAACAATCATTTTGCCTTTGTGCATCATTTGATTTATTTTTTAATATTTCTTGATATTTAGCAGGTTTCTGAATTAAATTACTGCTTTTAAACATCCAAACAAAACACTTTCTCATGTCCCGCACTTTTTTTTCTTACCTTTGCAAAACTATTTACTGAATACTATGTAAATTTAAGAGTAGTTTCGGATCCTTCCCTAAAAAGCTGCATTTTTGTCAGTGAGACTTTTATATGCCAGTTTTGCATGACTACTGCAGATCTTCTCTCAAATGGTCAATTGTACAGTTATTTCTTCAAATACATGCCACAAATACTAGTATGAGTTCTGTTCTATGTTGTGTATTTTAGTATTGCCGCACAGTATTTTGGCTCCCCAATGTCATATTCTCCCTCTGCCTCAGCCTTGTTTTACACCTTTTTTTGTCTGTGGTAAGCATTGCAAAAGATGTAAATGTTGCTTCCAGTCTCTCATGACTAGGAAGTCTACTAACTGCAATCAATAACTCTGAATTTCTAGGGTAAATTAAATGAAAGCAATATACCCAATTCTTCCTCATTACATGGGAGAGGAACTGGAAGCTAGAAACGTGATCTGGTTCTTACAGATACTTGATGAAAAATAAGAGCTTCGCAGGAAGGTAGCTACCAGGAGGCCAAAACTGATTTTTCTCCATTACAATGCCTAGAAATTTACTTTTTTTTTTTTTTTTTTAATATCGGGAGACTTCTACACGGGGAGACATTTTTTCTTCCTGAGTAGTTTGTTTTGGTAAGATGAGAAGGATTTCTTTTTTCCTTAGGAAAGCAAAGCAAACAAAGAAACCCTCCAACATTACTTAGTAAAGTCAGTGCTACTGTCCTCCGCTGCCATGGATGTAGTGAAACGCAGGTGCGAGGGAGCTAATTCTAGTCATTAACCCTAATGTGGCTGCAGTTCCTGACTTTTCCACAATAAAAGCCTTGTGTGAAGGTGGTCACCATTTTAACCCTGAAAGTACCTGGAGAAACTGGAATCACTGTAGCGAGGAGAGCAGCTCTTGATGCTTCCCATCTGGGAAGCTCTTACAGCTTGACGCGAGTAAAGCTCCCAAATGTGAAACGTCGCTGTGCTCTGTTCCTCCACAACCATGGACCTTCATGGGGTGGGGGGTTGTGGCACGCTGAGGATGGCTTGGAAGATAGGGACGAGTCTCAGTCATTCTTAACTGAACATAAGGCTGGGAAGCACTTGGCAGCGAGGCTCGTTTGCAAGTTGTCTCCTGCATCTTCATTTTTGACTCCTGGCATGACAGTGTCGGCCAACAGAGATGTCTGCTTAGTATGGTAAGGGAGAACAGGTTATTTTGTACTTGCAGAGGTTAAACCCTGAGTTATCTCCCTGGGAAACTGGCTCTTGTACCCCGTTGATGGGCTATGTGGATTTACAAAGCTGCTGCTGTGCTGCAGAAATTCCCCTCACCGGTACCTGTCAAACTGCTGCCCCAGGCAGAGAAGTGCCCGCATAATTTTAATATGCCTGAACTGCAAAGATGGCAATGATAATTAACAACAGGGTGCCAAATCTTGAAATGCTGTATTACTGTTCCTTACATTTTGCATTGTTCTTGCATTTAGTCAGGCTGAGAAAAGTGTCCTGGGCAGAGCTGGGGTTTTCTTGCAGAGAAGAGGAAGGTCTGTGCTTCTGAAAAGCTGGGACCCTGTTCTGCTCTTCTTGGAGCTGGCTCCAAGGCTGTCACGGATTTTACTAGATACTGATCTGAACCCCAGAGTCATCCAAAAACACCCCAGTCTTCTGTGTAGCGAATAAGCAGGACAGAAATAGGTCGCTCTGCTTTCACTGTCCATCTCACTGCCTTTAGATATAATACAAAAGTTCATTTCTGCATCAATTTATAGACGCCATGGAATATTAACATCATTCATTCATTTTTCCATCTTGAAGAATTTAACTGGGAACTTTATTCCTCCATTTCAAAACATAATTTAAATCTGTAAGGACTTGCAGTTGTTGCTAATGACTCACATAAATTATTTTTCTTATGAAATAGAATGAATGCTTAGTGTCCCAGGTACTAAATGGCCTATATTCTTGCAATGCTGTTTCAATTGTAATTTAATTAAACGATGGGCTATCTACTTTTGGCGGGGGGGGGGGGAGAATTTATTAATGTGAAAGGCAGAGTGATTATTCTTGCAGTGTTAAAACCTAAATCAGACAGAAGTAGAAATCTAAATCAAATGGAGGACCAGTGTGCAGTCTGTAATCTCCTTTTTTTAAAAAATGTAAGATACTGTGTAGCCAATAACGTAATCTCATTTGTTTTTTAGATTATTCTTTTTTAAAAGTTTCTTTTCTTAGAAACACTTCATGTTCTTCTGCAGAGTAAGTCACAGTATCTGAGGTGGGCAAGACACCTGATTTTGTCCATTTATCGCTTTTGTGCACTCGTGAATCTCTTGAGTAAAATCTCTGCTGGTTACAAGCTGGCAGTCTTTCAAACTTGGTAGATTGCATGAGTTCCATTCCTGCCTGTTCTGTAAAAGAGACTTGGGCTTTGGAGTCTATAATCAGTAAGAAAAAAGAAAAAACACTTAAACCCTCTGTTCTGACCACTTCAGTACCTTGTATTTAGTTTGTATTGTGTATTGAATGGGGGAAAACAAACACTAATGAAAATGCAATGGCAAAGAAAATAATGTAATCTTAAAGCAATACAAATATTAAACTTATGAGTTGAACTTTGCATGAGAATTAACATTTGCTTGGGTCTGTCCCTTCTAAGTATGAAGCACAGATCATGAAATTTCATTGCAGTAAGTACAATTCAGCTTTCCTCAGTGCCTTTAAACTTTCCATATGTTTTGGTCATTGTGTTGGGGCTTTTTTAGCCATAGCATTGTAATTCAGTTTTTTAGGAATATGTTGCATTCATAAACATATGCACTATATAAATACTTGTGCTTTTGATTAATACCATTGAACCGCTCGGGTTGGGAAGGGCCTCAGGAGGTCAAGTTGTCCAGGTTCCTGCTCAAAGCTGGGTCAGCGCTGAATTCAGACCAAGTCGCTCGGGGCTTTGGCCATTCAGGCCTTGAAAACCTCTGAGGACAGAGTCCTTAGCCTCTTTGGGCTCCTGGTCCAATCGTTGTTATGCTCATAGTGATAACTTATTACCTTGCATCCAATCCAGTCCTCCCTGTTTCAATTTATAACCACTGTGTCTCATTCTCCTGCTGTGCACCTTAACGGCATGGCTCCAGCTTCTCTGTAACCCCTCTTAAATGCTGGTTGGCTGCTGTTGGATCCTCTTGAGCCTTTTTCCTTTCTGGGTTAGACTAATCCAGCTGCTCTCACAGGTTGTATGCTCCAGCCCCTGACCATATCGGTGGCCTCTGCTGGACCTGCTCAAGCTTATCAACATCCTGCTTGTTTTGGGGCCCTGAAGCTGGAGGCAATATTCTGCTTAGATGCTGAGTAACGGGGATTAAGCATTTCCCTTATCTACCGGCTTAGCCCCCGTGTGGTGTTTGTGCAGACAAGGTCCAAGACAGCAGCTTGCGGAGTGTTGTGCGTTTTACTAAGAAAGGCAAACAGTGAATTAACAACTTAAAACCTTTGATTCATGTCTGCTGTCTTGCCAAAAGAGTAAACCGCCACCTGCCATTAATTAAAACAGCCTGCTCCAACAAGTGGAAACTCGGGCATGTGCATCTTCTGTTTAAGCAGAGGAGTTGTGTTTAGGTATTTCATTTGACTTTTCTGGCATCTTTTTTTTCTTTCAGAGGCCAGACTCAAAATCCTTCTCTTGACTCCTGCAAGTTTTGAGCTGTGCCTCAAACGTTTTCCTTTCAGCAAGGAGGTGTCCAGCTCCGGCTCCCCAGGCTGCCTGTGTGTGCACCCTGAAAACATTGTGAAAGCATTAGAGACTGGCTTGGAATGAATTAGAGAAACAGGGTTTTATAAATGCTGGAGGAAATGCAGCGTAAATGTCAATGATAGCGAGGAACTGCCAGTTCCTTCAAGCCTTCTTGTTTTTTTGTCTTTGTGTGCATGTTTTTTCCCTCTTTGTGGACAGGTGCTCTGGGTGCCCTTTTTCATCCCACCCTGCAATCCCCATTTAGCAAGTCCCTCATCTTCACCTGAGAGTGTGGATAGATAAATGTCTGTCCAGGTGGCCTTTCTCAGCTAATGCCAAGTGCTCCACTACCTACAGTGTCAAGATCCTTCCCTTCTTCCTCTGCTGCTCCCAGCCCCTCATGCTGAGCCGGTCCTCAGACCCTGCCACCGTCTCGCTGACGGATCAGGCGCTGTGCCTTCCTCATGCCTCTTCATCACGCCTTCTGCTTTCCCTTTTGGCTCTTCCCCGCCGGTTCTCGCTCCCCTTCAGATGCTGAGCGCCTGGGCTGATCCTGCTCCCTGTCCGAGCTGCTGGCTGCAGTGGAGGAGGAGCCACCTGGTGCCAGGTGGAGCAGCCAGGAGCACGGGTTTCGGGGAGGTCCTGAGCAGGCCCCACAGTGGAGCGTTTCGCAAAGCCATGCGGATGCTCCTTGCCTCTTCTGACCTGCGAGCGCTTGGGCTGGAGCAGGTCTGCTGCAGCGCTGTGTCGGCGGGGGAACCGGCCCCTTTCGCTCTGAGCAGCCGCTGCTGGATGTGGGCAAGCAGCGACTGCTTGAAAGTCCAAACCTGACTGGCCCAAAGCGTACGGGCAGAGCAAGGCATCTCTGTCAAGCTGTGAACTTCAAGGCCTAGTTCAACTGTAAAAAAAAAAAAAAAAAAAAAAAAAAAAAAAAAAAAAAAATTGAAGTATGTTGTTTTGTCAAAGTAACTCTTTTTTTTTTCTTCTCGTCCCCATTCTTTTGTATTTCCTTTTCTGAATTAGATAATTTATTTTGCTCTTGGTGACATTTGATCATAAGACAGTGTAGTGCTTTCTTTCTCATTTACGCCGTGTTGAATACTTCTATTCCTGAGATGATCACTGAAACATGCTCTGTTGGCCGTTGCGTTACGTGTGACAGGACACCTAGGCTCTGTTGTCTTCTCCAGCCATAGTTCTTCAAACCTCGTTGTTGAGGCAACGCAGAATTTTTTGGCTGGTTCCTAAGGAAATCTGACCGTTTAACGTGTTACATGCAGGGACCTACACGTGGGTTGGGACTGGTGCAGCTAACATGACCTAGGGAAAGAAACAAAAAACTACCCAAAGGATAAATTTAAAAAGCATGCCCTTGAGAACCTTGACTTTTTAGATACCTTTTGGCTAGAGCGATGCGGTCCAGCTGTTTTCCAGCACTTACCTTTTAATGCACTTGGCAAAGCAAAGCGAAAACCTCCCATCTTCACGCGAGGGAAGCCCCGGATTAGCGGGCGCACTGCTGCTTGCAGGAGCTGGGCTTTTAATCGATTAATCTTTCGCCAAGGCTGCAGTGAGAACAGAGCTTTTTAATTTAAAGCCGTTTTCAGTTTTGCTGCCCACCCGGGAGGGCGGCGAGCCCGTGGGTCACCTTCTCTCCCCGCCCCTTGGGCACGCAGCGAAGCCCCACGCACGCCGGCGCCTGGCTGCTCCATCCCGGCCACATCATGCCCTGATGTCTGACCGCCTTCCTTCCCTGCTGTATGACTTTCCCCTTCCACAACAGGTTTGCACATTAGTTAGTTAAGGGCTGTGCTATTTAAGGTGCTATTTAAGATGCTCCGGAGAAGCATCGCTGCATGTTTAATGCATGTCCCCGTGTCCGTCCTCCCGTCAAACGGGAGGCGCACGAGTGGCGTCAGACCCTTTGATTTCTGTATTGGTGTGGTTCGTTTTGCAAATCGCTTTAGGTGCGATTTGAATTAGAAACGTTTTTTCTGTGCGGCAAGGGTACATGAAGCTAATTCTGGCTTTGGGCTACGCGAGCGGTGTCCGTGGTGTTCTTGGGACGCCACCACGGCCGATCCTGTCCCCCCGAGCTTGGGGGGCTGCTCTAAACCCCAGGAGCGGCTTGTTTTTATCTTTAAGCTAATAAATACTGCCTTGGTTGCTAAGATAAGCTGCTTAATATATTGTGGCTTGAAGTTTGCTATCTTTTTCCCTGTGGAGTGTACATGGGTTTACCTGTGACTCTTGCTGTGCCTCTTATTTCTTGCGCCTATCTGTAATGCTGTTGTTGGCAACTGCTATTTAGTGGAAAGCTGGCAAATATGTTAATCGTCTTCCTTCTGTCTGAAGTTTTCTCTTAAGGCACCTTTAGAAAGCAACTTCTTTCCTCTAAATCAAAGTGACAGAAAGCACATAGCCTCTGTTTTGCTGATCCCGAGCAAGGAGGCTGGCTGATCCTTTCAGAGCCCTCCCACTGCTGGTTGATGTCTCCTCTCCCCCAAACGTGCATTTGTCACGTAGCCGCTCCAGGGACTGGCCCCGCTGCTTCCTTTTGCAGCGAACGGCCGAGGCACTGCCCAGCGCGTGGCCCTCGCGGCGGTCAGCCGAGAACGGGGCGGCCACTCTACCCCCATCGCTGTGTTTTGCGTTTATAGATCCATCTGAGTCCATTCACTGATCCACATGGGGATTGTTTTCTGATTTTAGTATCTATGAATAAAAGCATTGTTATATTAAAAAAAAAAAAATGTAGCTTGGATAGGGACCTAAACCAAATTCTTACTGGTTTTTGCAGACACCTTTACAGAAGAGAAGGGAAGAAAAGAAAAGAAAAAAAGAAAAGCATCACTGCGTTGTGAAGTCCTACCTTCTGACACATGCGGCACTCTCACAGGCTGTGATTTTATATCTGCCAATATGCTTTCCAATATTCTTGGAGAGGTCCACAACAACATAGAAATCTAGAGAACTGCCTAATGGTTAGAAATGGTCAGAAGACAGATGCCAGGCGTTAGAGGAATCAATAGGGGAGCATCAGCTATGTTTCTCGCTCTTCAGTGCACGTGTACAGCCAGAGCCGTTGCTTGATTTTAGCAGATGGTGTTGAGAGCAAAACTTTTTTGTTTCCCTTCTGTTGTTAAGAATCTGTGCGAGGGTGCAGTGAAGATGCTGTGTCCCACCAAGGTTAGTCTTGGAATAAGAGATGGAGGAAACAAATAAAAGGCTGCGCCAAAAACTTGCCTAGTTTTGGTCTGTAAAAAGAGTGAGCTGTAACTTTGTATAACTCCTAAGCTTGTTTTTTTTTTTTTGCTTAATTATAATTATATAAAATACAAAAATCCTGAGATACAAATGAGTAATTTACTGTAATCAGTTTCCATAAATATTTCATTGGTGTAATTACCTGCTACTTATTTTTTTTTTTTTTTTGGCTTGTGCCTGATGAAAATACTAAATCTAATTTGGTTCTTGAGAGTCAGTTCGAAGTAGGTGTGAGGTTGCATTTGTAAAACCCATGAAAGGAAAGAGGAAGGAAAAAAGTTGCCCAGGACACATGTCCAATCTTTTGCACCAATATGAGATGAAATAGAAGAATGTTAGGCCAAATTTGTGCAGTTTGTGCAAATTTCAGCATTTTGCTTGATTAAAAGTATGTTATGAGTTGTAAGTTGCTAGAACATACAGCGAAGAGAACAAATCAATCACGTCTGTGTACCTTTATTGTTCTTTTTTTTTTTTTTTTTCCTTTGAGGATTTTTGCTAGAGAATTGGCATGTAATACTGCAGTACATCTGAAAAAAATCTCTCTTAAACCACTGTAAAATTAAACATGATTCTTCTGAGCTTGGGGATTTAGTGATCTTCTTTCTTCTTCACGTTTTTTTGAGTCATTTTCCCCCTTCCTTCTATTTTTGTTAACAAATGATAGAGCAGCCCGTAAAGTCAAAGTTGTTCTCAATATTCCTGACTTAAACTATATCAAGAAGTTTTTTCAGAGTATTTTGCTTCTGCCTGGAGGATTGAAGCAGACTGCAGCAGGCATACAAGTTCTTCACCCTTTATCCAAATTTCAATGAAACTTTTTCCCCTTTTGAGATTTTTTTTTTTTTTTTTTTAATTCTTATGTCCATCCAAAACTGAGCTGATGTCGGCAGGCTCAGATCACCATGGAGATCTTTCTAAAGTGGAATCTGGTGTTAGCTATTATTGGCCAATAACTGAGCATTACGGATCAGCACCAGCAAGCTCTGAAATTCCCAGTCTTCTGGGGTGTTTTGTACCTCACAGCAAGAAGCTGCGAGCTCCTGGCCTGATCCCTGGAAAAACCAACCATCCAGCTCCCTCCACTACAGCATGGGCACGTTTCCCGAGATGCCCATGTTTGCTCCCTGGGAATAAGTAAGCCTTTGCAGAGCCTGAGAGGCTGTGTACTGCATGAATATGTTGCTTATTAAACTTGAATGAAAGCAGGAGATGTCTGTTATGTTGTAGAGGTAGCAACGAGAATCTGGGTGCATTAACCTTGAATTTCAGCAGTGTGACCTTGGTGCTAATAGAAGATACTGCCAAAAGAAGAGAGAATAACTGGTACCAGAATACGTGTATTTGAGCCTGAATGCAAGCTGCTGCAACGATTAGTTGATTTGCTCACATTTAGCGGGGTCGCTTTGTACTTCAAGGCTCTCTAACACAAGTACCCAGTGGGTGGCAGTGTACTAGCTTTGGATTAAGTGTGTTGATTTTTTTTTTTTTTTTTTTTTTTTTAATTCTCTAGCTAGTTTCCATGGTGATGACTGCAGCTTTGATGCTTGTGCAGAAGTGGCGAGGGAAAGGGAAATAAGAGGGCGATATTGTATTAAGCTAGAAGTTGAGTAACCCATGGAAGTCACTGTGGTCACCACAAACAGCAAGTTCTGCAAATAAGAAAGTAATAGAAACCGAAGCTGCTTTTCAGGCATCCATGATTTCTATGAGGCTGTTTTTCTGGAATGGTTTAGAGAGAACAATAAACCTGGAGAATTTAGGAGGAAGAAAAAAAAACACATTTGTTGTAGATTTATATAAACTGGGCTAGACTCACTGCTAGAGTATTCAGAAGATTTTTACACTATAGTGATACAGTTGTGATTTAAAATAATATCAATACATGTTAAAACTGGATTCTATTGTCAGTACTTCAAGGCAATATATCTGAATAATATTGGAGATCTAAATGCCAGGTCAGAGAAGCACTGGTTTGTGTGAACTCATTCAAGATTTGCACTAGATCAATTTTGATTTCCAGTAAAAGAAATACTTTTATAAGACTTGAAATTTGGATTTCTTAAGACCATACTCAATCTCTTTTGCACACACTGTGCCTCCTCTGCAGCAGTAACCTCCAGATTGCACAGCAGAGGTCTCGAAATTCATGTGCTGCAGTAATTGTCGATACTGTTGACTTTGCACCGTAATCATTTGTGACTGCTATGAGACGTGGAGGAATTTAATGCACACAATCTATGGCTTATCAGCATAGACTGAGCTAGGCCTATTTTGTAGAGAAAAGCTCTATAAAGCCGCTGATCAAGGAGTGCTGCGTGCCTGTTTCTCTCTCAGACCTGGCTCTTCCTCAGAGCTTCAATTTGATCAAGTTGTCCTACTTTCCTTGAGCAGGGTTTGTCAGATTGAATGGGGCCTGCTCTTGCAAAGGAGGCAAAAGCTAAAGTATTAACATTGTCTGGACCTTCAAAATGATGCTGTTTGTCTGAAATGCAAATGCATGCCCAAGGAGCAGAGGAAAATGCCAAGGCATCTTGTTGTGGGAGAGCGCGTATGGGCCATGTGTGGTTGTCTTTCTCCAAGCTTCCTTTCTAGTAAAACTACTTCCCCTCATTCATCACTGCTGATGTCCTTCTGTGTATTCCCAGCTTTTCTGTCTCGTAAAGTATTTTCTCATCACCCTTGCCTCCTGGCTTTCTCTTCTTCTTGACCAGCATCCAAATTTCTACTTTCTACACACAACTTGGTCTAGTTTTACTGGTGGTCTCATCTACCCGTCGCTATTCTTCCATAATACTGTTAAGCCCACCAGCAGACCCCTCTTTTCCACAACAGCTCTGTGATGTGCTTGCGATGTTTCCTGCAGATCATACTCAATACATGACCTCCAGTTGATGCAGTGGGAGGAGTTGAGCCTCTGTAGCACTTCTGTGGTAGGTAGCTTTGAAACTTCATGTCTGATGCTGATCACTTGGTTTTGAGGCTTAGATATATGCAGAATGAGTTGCTATTATGTTGGAAAGAAAGAGCGGCCTCTTCACCGGGAGGACAGCATGGGTGACAAATCTTGTTTGCTGTATGTGATAGTGTTTCTACGTTTTTTTAGCGTGGGTTTCTACGGGGTCCAACATGAGGAAAATCAGTCTTTGCATAGTTCTGTTTGTGCGAGTATGCTACGATGTCAGTAAGCAGTGGTTTGATCAAGAGGTGAGGGGAAAAAAATAATGAATGAGACTGACTCTTCTTCTCTTCGTGGTTGCTCTGTCTTGGATGTGTTTTTTGTCTCATTCCAGATGAGGATACTTTTCTAAGGAAAGATGATGTGCCACATTAATCGCATGTGTCTTTTGAATGGGGGCTATTTGGCTGCTGCTGCCTATGGTTCTTCAGCAGGTGATCCTTATACTAGAGAATCACCAGTGAGGGTTAAATAGTCCCCCTTTATGCTTGATAGAGTATTTAAGGGTATTCTTCCTCTGTTCAGTTAAGTTTCTTCAGCTTCACATGAAGGAAGCCTTCTTCTCACTCTGACAAAATTATCTCGCATGAAGAAGTTGTTTTCTGGACTTGTTCAGGTTGTTACAAGCTGCTTGGGGGCTGCTAAATATGTCTCAGCCAAGGAGAGCTGATAAGGATCGTAGCTGCCAAATCGTTAATAGCAGTTTCCTAATTTAATTGCTTTCCAGCAATGAGGAGAAAAAAAAAAGTACTGTTAATTTGGCAAAACCTGATTTTCTGTGTTCCTCAGGATGTGGTAACATTCAATTATCAAAATAACTGAATGTAGCTCAACAAAAATGCAACCTGCTTTCAGCAAAGATTAAAGCTAAGTAACCCTACCCATATCTAAACTGGTGTATGACTTTCCTTGTTGAAATACGTCACCCTTCTCCAAATGAATTAGGCTGAGGCTTGAGGATTAGCAGGGGGACTTAATTATAACATCACGAATGTTGTCCCTGCAGGATCAAAATCCTGATGCTCTAGTTACTGAGCTATGTATGAGCCTTAATTTTAAATGACTGACTTCTACTTTAAAGGGATCATCACTTAGAAACTTGTATACAGCTTTCTTAGAACTGTTGTTTCACATGTTTTTATGGATCAAAATAATTCTCACCGTTTTATTGGTGCTATGATCCTATTTTCAGGTTACTACGGTGCACTTAGAGTTTTCACAAGTTAATATTTATTTTCTTGGCCTTCAAAATGTCAAGTTGGCAGTTCTACCAGGTCTTTCAGATTTGCAGCATTTATCATTTGCTACAGGTCTGTGCTTCTCAGAAGGCTAAAGACTGGTATCAGGATTTCAGTTTTACTGTAGCCTGTCAGAAATGCGTGCTGTTCTTAAATGCTAAGCTTCAAAAAGCAGTGTTCTTTTTCATTCTTGGCAAGGAGCACTTAAGTCAATAAAAATTTAAAATTAAAAATTCCAAAAGAGTCCAACAAGTTCAGGCACTTGGTAGGAAGAAAAAGAGAGCTCAGATATCCAGGTTATGATCAGATTTCCAGACTGTGGACTAGAAATTGAAAGTTCATGTTATATTATGGTTTTGGGGCCTGTCTTGTTTGTTCTATGTTTGTGTAACAAAAGATGCCGTGGGAATTGGTGTGAACGCAGCTCTCTGATACTCGAAGGTAAAGTTTTGCTGCATGCAGCTAAACAGGGGCTTTGCATAATATGCGCACACTGGGCAAAGGAAGTGTTAATAAACCAAACTTTAATTTTTCTGTCGTGCTTGGTAAGTAAAATGCATGAAAAGGAATATGCTTTTAGCAATAGAAAATATGCATTTTTCAGAATCTTCTATGAATTAAGTGTAAACTTGAGTATTTTAGGGTTTAAGGTAAACTTGTCTCAGTTCTTCGTTTTCTTCCTGATTTGAGACTGCCTTGTGCATTTTTTTTTATAGCAACTGATGAGAGTTCTGCTTTTTCTAGGAGCTTTCAAATTTGTGCTATAAATACTATTTAACCACCACAACTTCCCTAAAATCGTAGAAAGCCGCGATCCTGACACTGCCTTTGACCTTTCCTCGTTCTTCCTCTGGCGATTTAACAGCTTGTGGCTAGCACCCAGTGCCGCTAAATGCATGACACTTGTTAGAGGTTTTAGTGTGGTGAGTAACAGCGGAGAGAAGATGTATTTTGTGGGCTCTTGTAGGCAAAATGCCTTATTTCGTGGCTACCTGCAATTTCAGGAGACTGGACTTGAAGTAGATGGTGGCCTTCTGTCTGGTGTTCCTGAACTGGTGGTGTGGAGATGTGACTATCTCGACTCACAGGCAACTTCTCTGCCATCCCAACTGTTTCAGATATGTGTGTATATATATATATGTGGGTTTTTTTTTTTTTGTTTTGTTTTTTTTTTTTTTTTTGTTTTACATCAGTTCTGTAATTGCCTGGGTCTAGCCTGCATCTGCAGTCTGAAATCACATATTCAAAATGAATCAGACACATTTGGAGTGTCTTCTGTCTTCCTGACTTGTGGTTAGTGCTATTTTATGAACTGTGTCAGTGCAGTGATTATAACAGAAAGATTTGAGGAAGATAATGACTGTGCCGTATTCCGGGAGTGAATGGCAGAAACTTGAAAGCCAAGTTAAGATTACCTTATAAAACTGCTCTGGGTTCTCCTTTCATTCAAACTTGAGTAAATTAGGTGTAGTGCCACTCAAATCGGTGGTTCGGGAGGAATTGTAAATGATAGGAATATGAGGTCCAGAAGTTTAGGAAGTGCCAATTTAGCTGGCTCAGCTAATTCTCAGAGTCTCGGTTTCAAATCTCTGAATGTCACTTTGAGATTCTTCCATGTTTTGGATATAACGCTTTTCAGTCAGGTGCAATTTGAGCAGAACTTTGAGGCGCAGACTACTTAGCCAAAATGACCTATCCGTGACTTTTAGAGAATTCAAAAGGGCAAATCTGTGCTGCTAGCTCCAAATGTCAACACTGAATCTACTCAATTTCCCTCAATAAAAGCATGCGCAAATGTAGCTGAAATGCACATCAAAGCAGGTTGCCTGGTATGCTGACCAGATTAAAAATTGTAAGAAATTCCAAATAGCTCTTGGTCGATCAAGTATTTTCTCCCTTGTAGCCTGAATAAGGACTTTCCACCGGGGCGGCACGCTGCTGCTTTGACTGTGTGTTTATTTACCAAGTATTTGTCTTATTTTTGCTTTTGGGGCATCAGCCCGAAGCTGCCAGAACAGCGGTTTGAGACAGCACTGAAGACTGGCTTTGTACTGTCCTAGCTGGTGATTTCGGTCACCGCAAGCTTGCAAACCACAAGTGCGAGAGCACAGACCCTGCCAGTGTGCGCGTCCTGGCTCTGCGTGCGAGCACAAGCCTTCCTCCAACATTAACGTGCTCTAAACTGCAGAGTCAGAGCTCTGCTTTTCCCCTGGAGCTGGCCGCAGAGACCAGCTCCCTCTAATCCGTACGTTAAGCACACGTCTTCAAGCGTGTTGTTTTTGGAAAGGTCTTTAGCAGCTTCCCTTTCAAGGCCAGGTGTGGGGGTCTCTCTGCAGAATTGATGCTCCGTACCGGAGCGAGCGCCTCCGAGCTCGGCGAGGGGCTCGGCCTGCGGAGTGCAGGGATTGCCTTTCCACGTGGGGCCTCCTAAAGGCAAGGTGAAAGGAAGGTCAATCTGAAAAAGGGGGAAAAAATAGATGAACCTCAGGAGTTTAGTTTGGCATGGAACACTACGAGCTCCTTGTGCTTGAAAAACCTTTACTAGACCTTCCCTTATTTTAATTAAAACTTTTCTATTACTCGTGTTGTATACTAACATGAATTGTATGGATATGGCACTGTACAAGTGTGCTTTCGCTCCTTGAGCATTAATTTATGCTCATTGCGTTGGTTGGGCTGGCAGCTGGATGGAGCATGCACCAGCTCATTGTCATTTCCTATGCAAATAATTCTTAGCAAGGCACTTTATTTCATCCTGCATGTCTGCAACAGTGACTTGCTTTCTTCAGTTTTTCAGTGGATGGTCTGAGTTGTTGGCATTCTTTGAAGGCCTTTCTTAGTGGGGTCAGCAGTTGCTGGAAACAAGTTTTATATTGTCTTAGGAAATAAACATTTCTGGATATTTCATATAAAGGCTTCCTATGTTTGCGGTTTTTAAAAATTCTTTTATGTAGGGAAGGTAAATGCTGAGATATCTTGCTTGCGCTCTGCTGTTGGCTTTTGCAAACATTGAAAGTATTGCTGTTTCCACTTGATCAAGTGAGTTGAAATGAAACTTAATTTTGCTATGTCATTTGAAATAGTTCAGTAGAGACAGAATATCTATTATGATGCAGCCCCCATGCATATATTTTATGCTTTTGAGTATGTGCATAAGCCCAGAGATTCATCTTCAGTGCTGGGATGGTACTTAAGTGGAGGTAGTACTTGAAAGGGTGTATCTGCCATATTCGGTTCAACTCCGGCACACACCATTTATTTCCTTTCCAACCAGTTGTTTTTCAAGACATGAATAGTTCCATCCAGTGCAGGCACATGAAATCAGGACAACATCCCTGCCAACCTTTCAAATTCATTTTAAAAAAGAAAATCTTAATTAGCATCCAGCTGTTTGAAGATGGGCACAAAAAGTATGTGGGAAAAGACTTGTATGTGTGTAGCATACGGTGTAAGTAATAACCCAGAGAGATATAGTTAGAATCACTGTTGATTCCAGGAGGAGGTATTTGGGTTCAAATTAAATGTTTTTTCTCCAAGTCTCTCTCAGTTCTTGGAACAGTGCCAAGTGTCTGAATTTAAGATTCAGTGTTATCCTTGCATAGCAACTTTATCAGGCTTGTTTTTTCAATATATAGGTGAATATGTTTATTCTGGTTGTTTCCTAGTGTTACTACTTTCAACTTGAGTAGCTAGACAAAATTCAGGGTCTTGTGACTCCATCCATCAGCAATTTCTTTTCCTGTCTGTGGCAAGTTACATCTCTCTTATTGTAAACCAGCTTATTTACAGGTATGTTTTGAGTTCTACTTTCTGATGTTACAGGTCTTTAGATGCATTTTTATGCATAAGCAGATACAAATTATTTTGGCTACCAAGTAAAGACCAGGGCTCTAGAAGAAGTGGAGCATCCCTGACTACCGTGTTTGTTTAAAAATTTATCAGCTGGTCTTGCAAATTCAAAAGCCTACTGTCTCAATTAGTTGGGGGAACTGTAACAATTCTGTGTTCATGGTAGTAATGATGGTTAATCTCCATTTGCAAGTTCATGGAGAGAGATTTTGAGGAGCATGTCTCCCACCAGGAAACACACTGTGATTCCCACTCAGAATCACAGTGCACCTTCCACGCAGGCCAGCTACTTCAGATGACTATCAAAAGATGCTCGTCTTATATCATTACTCATAAGATGAGATATTGTCCACGTATTAAGCAAATTGAGCAATTTTCCCAGAGTAAACATCAAGCAAGTAGAAGTGAACACTCTTGGACTGAATTTTGAGACTTAGCAACATGTTGTCCTTGAGGTCAGATATCAAAAACCCCATCCAAAGTCTTCCTCGCTTAGCGGTGAAAGCTTAAACAGTATTGAGCCAAAGGGATCGATCTAGCGCTTCTATCAAAACAGGTCTCGCATCCCCATCTGTCTCATGAATAGCAGTGACTTTATTAGCTGCTCCTTTTTGCACTGACGCAGCCACAATTTGATTTCTAGTAAGAAGGTGCTATTGAACTCTTTGGAGGAGCACACATTAAGTAAGGGGCAGGGAAGTGTCAGCTAACAAAGCGACGTCTGTGTGGCACTTAACCTTCTCCTTGCTCTCTCCATCTGCAGCTGGAGGTTCTGGCCATCCAGGTCCATAACACAAGTCTCCAAGTTTTCAGCTTCTTACAGTGATATTTCAGTACCTTATTACTGGATAGTGACCATCAAATTTCTGTAACTGCTTCATTCTGGGATCTTCAAAGGGCAGGCTCACACAGCTGGAGCAAAGGCCACTGGAAACAGCGCAACTCAGTGCGGTTACCACCGGAGCTTCTGGACTGGGCTGTGCTGAAGCACTGGGGATCTCTTGATGCTCGCTCTGTATTGCAGCAGATCTGCTGTCAACAATTAAGCTTTCTGTAGGGAGCCACAGCCTTGTCTATATTGATTTTTTTTTTCCTAAACAATTGCTTTGTTTTAGTGCACTTGAAGGGCCTATATGTCTTTTTAATTAAGGATACAGTAAACATTAAATGAGCGGTGAGGGGTGCAGTGGGCAGAAAAACTGCACGGTGGCTTTTAGCTTGGGGAGCGGGTTCACAGAAACAGCTTACGAGGCGCTCGGGAAGCATGGCCGTTTCATCCACGCTGGTTATCTTGCTCCGTGATTTCATGGGGAATGGGCTGGCATGGTTTGCAAATACAGCTGATCTGTATGAATTTTATGAATTTCCAGAGTATAAATTCACACAAGAGGTTTCTTTTAAGGTCCAAGGATGCTTTTCATTAATATTGTAGCTTCCTCCCTGAATTTCCCACACTTTGCACTATTGTGGAAGGGATCTGTCTGTGACCTGTCTCACCAGCGAAGACATGCATGCACCCAGTGGGTTATGTGTTTAAGGATAGCACGGTATAGGAATGAAAAATGCTCTTAGGAGAGCTTTGTGGAAGTCCTTAGTATGCCAGTGCGTGAAACTTCCATTATTATTTTGATTAATAAGATGTTGATAATTTTTCAGATGAATACTTTGGGTATGCTTACATACTGGTAGATATTCAAATATGTTGCTAGGTAAAGTAGAGTTTATATTTATGGCATGTTATGCGGTCCTTTAAAGAAAAGTGTGCTGTTCCGAGCTGAAAGTATGTACGTAGAGACACTGCAGGCTATCTAATAGGCAATGTATTTACAGCTGGCTTCTGGGCAATTTAGTTGCATAGTGGTAGGGTCACCTGAAGCAACTGAAGCAAGCTTCTAACATAACTAAAATGGCACTTTTTGTATGTTGATGGTTACATTTTTGCGCAAGTCTGACAAGTTTTTATTTGAAAAAAAAATCCTTGTTTGCCTTTATTTAGGGGTGGAGGGAAATGGGGAAGAACAGGGATTGCTTGGAGTCATTCTACATGCTTTATATTTCATTCATCTTGAACACCAGTGAAATAACTGAAAAGGAGAAAAATCACAATAAATAATTGGTAATTTCTGTGCACACAGCAGAGAGCATCATTAACTCTTTTCCTGTAGATGAGGATACTGAAGTATGTGGAAATGAAGTAATATACTGGGGATTACCCAGCTGGCTGGAGCAGTGTGTGGAGTGAAGCTCTGCCCAGCAGAGGCCCGCTCTTTGGCACTGTTTGCTGGACCACCCTGCAAGCAAAGGGAAAAATGGAATTGCATTTCTAACCTTTCCATAGTCAGCATTGATTAGAATTGGTCTTACAGTTTTATAGCAGTAAATCTCTTTTGACAGTTTGGTTGTGTTGTACTGGGAGATGGATGGGAAGGAGGAGGTGAACGATTGATTGCTTCGTCTTACCAGGCAAGAAGGGAAGGTGCACGCTTACCTGAACAATAGTGAAGCTGTTTGGACCAACTAAGTTTCTTAGAAAATGATACCAGGATTTTCATTTGCTCTAGAAGAAATGAGAGAGTTTCCAGGGCAGAGCTACGAGGTTTAGACAGTCTGCTTTTCTGGGCGGTCGCTGTGGTGGGCTGCAGTGATGTAACTGTGCGCTGGCCTGGAGGTAAGTCATGGAGACAGAGGAAATCTTAATCTCGGTGGTTTAAATGGTGATATAGTGAGCCATTTCTAAAACAGGTTGACAAAGTGATCTGTTTCAGGTAAAAATGTGGAGGTGAACAGAAAGGTCTTTGACTCTGGGGAAGTACGTGTCTTTTCCTCAATATCTTTAACATTTCCGTGGGTCCGGATGGACTGAGTGTGCTTTGTGCTTAGTGAGGCTGGGAAGTGTGTTTTCTCTTTAAAGCTGCTGCTCTTTGTTTGGAAACGGTTTCCTTTAAGGCTGATTTACCAGAGCAATAGTGCATTGATGCACACATAAGCCTATTTTACAGGGGTAGAGACCAGAAATCTCAGATTACATAGTGAGCAGATTATTTTTTTTTTAAATTTTCTGCTCTCTCTCCAAATTTTTTTGTGGAGTAGGAGGTTTTGTAGTGGACCTGTGATAAGAATTGCCTTTCTAATTCTGCTTCTGGATTTTATTACTGAATTGAGACAGCTTTGTTTTTCTGTGCTGTGTGTAGTCATCTACTCCTCTACAAGTTTATGGTCCAATGGGTACCAACACAGAGTTGAAGTGAATATTACATGTATTTTTTCCTCTGTAAAGTACGCTGCTGGGCTATCCAGCAAGCAGCTCCTAGGAAGATGACCAAATTGTGGGTGAAGCATGTCCAATTCAAATGGCAATACCAGATGGCTGTTTTTTCCCTGCCCATTACTGCTGTTGTCTTTGCCGTGTCCTTTGTCATTTATTGGTCTTATATACTTGGCCCTGTGGCTTGTGGAGTAGCAGCACTGCTCATGCTTCATGGCAAGACTCTTGCAAGACTCTCAGCAGTCTGATCTGGAGCTGGCCTTGCTAAAACTCGACTCATGACAGAATATTCTCTTTGAAGCCTAGTTTCTGTAGCATTTGGTATTCAGTGGCTCTGGGCACTGTACTTCTAAGGGAGTTCATCCAATATTGATGGTCTGCCAGTAAAATCAAAATGGAAAGAAAGTCGCATTTCTTAAAGCTTATGTTTTTAACTTCTCTTCTCGTTACCTGATCTTGGCTTGAAAGGTCAAAAGCATGAAGACTGAGAAGGGTAAAATGCAGAAAATCTGTGTTCTGTCTTTTGTAAGTGCAAGTTAACTTTTTTCCTGATTTGCAGCTTTATGGAGAAAGGAATAAGCCTGTTTTTGAAAGCATTGCTGTATATTGTAAAGACATATACTATAATGTCTGAAAGCTTCCATAAAGCTGATTTTAGATCAGTCCTATATTAGAGAGGGTTGGCACCAGAAAGCATGACTGTGCTGCTCTGCTTGAATGTGGTTTAGCTGTCAATTTAAGCTGTTTTAAGACCACGCTGGCTTCAGAAAGGGTAGTCCTGTCCTTTTTTGCCAGTCTTTTTGGCTGCAGAGGGAGCTGGTTTGGGTTCCTGGTCTAACTGGGAGTGAATCTCTTTGGTTTATTGCTGCTGGCTTTGCACCATGGCTTCACAGCCACTTCTTTGGGGGCTGGTGTACCAGGGAAGGTGTCAGGGCTGTGGGGAGCTGGAGAGGGTAAAGGAGGCTCAGCTGATGCTTTGGGCAGCTGCATTGCCCAGATCAGCTTAAAGCCCTTGAGTTTTGCACCTGTAGACTAGATATGTTTTGTCTTCAAACCTAGTAGGATTTTGCATCTTCTGGGCAAATCTTGTGCTTTTC
Organism: Rhea pennata; assembly: GCF_028389875.1. Taxonomy (NCBI): domain Eukaryota; kingdom Metazoa; phylum Chordata; class Aves; order Rheiformes; family Rheidae; genus Rhea; species Rhea pennata. The sequence continues at coordinate 7,744,266 of NC_084674.1, forward strand.
TCATGTGCAAACTCCCATTTTGGAAATTTGAGATAACGCATTTGTAATGAGAAATTGCTAAAGCTGTTCTTTGGTGTTAGAGGTTCATTCATTGCTCCTGGCTAATGCTAATGACAAAAAGGTGGTATGTTGCAGTGTAAATAAATACAGAAATAGGGTTACAGTTTGCATAAAATTTTTGCATGCCATGGAGAGAATGAGTAAATGTGATTTCATTTTTGATATTCTTTATTAGTTTTTCACACGGTGTGCTGCAGAAGCATTTGTATTTCAGTTTATTTTTCAGAAAAAAGCCTTTCATAATCTCTCAGGCAGTTCATTATGAATTGCAACCACTGATCACAGAAGTCTATTAATTCTTAATTATCTGCTGGTAATTTACTTGTGCATGAATTTATCAATCCATTAGATAGTGATTTATTTTTTGAGAGAAGTGTGTTATGAAAAGTTTTAGTTTGCCTTCCCCCCCCCCTTGCAGCTGAATTAGCTGATTGATTAGATTACAGGATTTATCCAAACCACACACTGTGTGTGAGAGATTGAAGTTAAGTACATTAAGAATATCTGAAGCAAGACACTGATAAATGAAATAGTGTTTTTGATGGCAGTCCCTGAATTAGGCTGGTGGTTGAGGAATTGAAAGTTAAATTAACAAACACTAGAGGATTGGTCTAATTCAGGGATTTTTTTTTTTTCTTCCAACCTCTCTTGATTTATGGATGCCTAAAAGTTTTTGAGTGGAAGTATAAATCCTGCATAGCCAAGGAGCTCACTAACAGTGAGCTAGTTTTCTTCTTTACTATGGCATTATATATAATATGGACTGAAACTGTTGGTTTAATGCCACGTTTTTATGCTACAAGGAGGGATGGAAATGAGACCTGAGCCTTTCCCTGCCAGGTCAGTCTGATGCCCCATGAAACTGGGGGGACCGTCCGTGTTTGAAGCGCTTGGTGTATGGCCCCTCCAAGTCCACTTCACTGCTTATTGGAAAGTTAAATGGGGAAAACGTCTGCTATCCGCATGTCGAGAGGGTGCAGGTAGATGGTGAGCTTAACTCAGCTGATGTGTGGGGGCTTGTTCAGCTGTGGGAACCTGTTTGTGGAGTTTTGATTTAATGGATACCTGGGAAAATCTGAGCAAAACCACGTAAGCTTGTGGACCTACCATCTGAGGCCTGACTGAAGTAAGACTTTTGCCAGGCTGCCTGTCTTTGGGTGTGAGGGTAGGTATGGAGAAAGCCAGAGGGGTTTTCGGTAGGTTTGGGTAACCAGTTTAGGAGATGTGCAAGGCTAGAATGGAAAACTCTTTTTAATTTTGTGCAGAGGGTGAGGAAGAAATGAAGGTGGGGTGGTAGAGTGGTATGTGGAGGCCACATGAGCTTTCAGGGGATCCTTGGCCATCTAGGCTTTCCTTGCAGTTCACCTGCTCCAAAGGTGACTGAGTGGCTGAGTTGTCCTCCGCCTTGGACGTGCAGGGGAACAGGTACTGATTTTGAGTCCTGTGGAAAAAAACTCTACCTGGAGACATGATTGTGATAACTGATGTTTCTCTTTCAGGAATGAGGCCTATGGCAAAGGAGCCCTGTTAACAAGTTGAATGCAAAGGAAATAAAACCATCGCTTGTTATCTGATGGCTTTAAGAGGGGAATTTGGTTTCTTAGGTTCTGTTTGTTCCCCTTTCTTGTGATGATGTTTATTTGACTTCAGTGTAATGCATCTTGCTGCAGTAATCGTAGGGAAGCTTTAGGCTGTTCTTCTGCAATTAAGTCAGTAACATGAGAGGAAAAGAATCATAGAATCAGTAAGGTTGGAAGGGACCTCTGGAGATCATCTAGTCCAACCTCCTTGCTCAGCAGGGTCACCTGGAGCATGGTAGACAGGGTTGCATCCAGGCGGGCTTTGAATATCTCCAGAGAAGGAGACTCCACGACCTCCCTGGGCAACCTGGTCCAGTGCTCCGTCACTCTCACAGGGAAGAAATTCCCCCTCACGTTCAGGCAGAACTTCCTGTGCTTCAGTTTCCACCCATTGCCTCTTGTCCTGTCACATGGGACAAATGAAAAGAGTTTGTCCCCGTCCCCTTGACACCCTCCCTTCAGGTACTTGTACACATTGATCAGATCCCCCCTCAGTCTTCCCCAGGCTGAAGAGGCCCAGCTCTCGCAGCTGTTCCTCATAGGGCAGGTGCTCCAGCCCTCCGATCATCCTCGTAGCCCTACGCTGGACTCTCTCCAGCAGCTCCATGTTTCCCTTGTAAAAGGGAATTATTTTTATCCATTTTGCCAGTCTGTTTAATTTGTACATGGTTTTGGTGTCATTTGCATTGTTGCCTGTATCTGAAAAAAATGCATGTTTTTTACAGTTCTCTTTTTGCACCTTGTTCTGTGGCTTAGGGACATAACATCACAAATTTATGCTTGAGGTACTTACATGTACTGAGACTCTGTGGTTCTCTTGACTGGTTTCATAGGCACCAAAGTGGGCATTTTGTTATACAATTCAGTTTATCACAGCAGCTATTAGAAGAATTACTTCTGTTATTAGCTCAAGATACTTTCAGTGAGCTGTCTTGAACCAGCTGCTGCAACCTGATTTTTGCAAAGCAAGCTGTTTGAGTGCAACTTTTGACAGCCCAGAGCTGATAGCAGGGGCTGCTCTTTTTCCTTGAATGTGCTGCCCTCACGCTGGAGTTTTTCTTTTAGCTGTGCTTGAGAGAGTGACAAACTATGGCACATTTGTCATGTCAAAGATTTCTTTAGTAATTGGCCTCAAGTCTGACAAGATAAATAACTCGGAGGAAGAAGAGGATGTCGTTAAGTAAGGGACACGTATGTTCTTTTGCTATGCTGGACATGTTGGTTTGTAAGAAGTAAACAGAGTACCCTCATAGAGGTAGCTTAAGCAGGATATTTTCTGTTTTTAATAACACTTTTGGTAGTGGAACAAGGCGTTGCAAGCCTGAGCCTGTGGACCATGCTTCACTGTGTCTTATCCCAAGGCTGGGTAAAGCCCCAGCGTGATGCTCCTGCATGACATGGACTTGGCAGTGATTTCTCATACCATAGCCTGTAGTTAGTCATTTCTCCCATTGGTCCTGCCAGAAATGTTAGCTAGCCCTTCTAGTCGCAGCCTCTTGTCGCCTAGGTAAGCGCGTCTGGCCAGAAAACAGAGCCACAATGCAACAATGCTGTTTTCAGGTAAGCTATGTGCCTTCACGAGATCTCTGGGCTTTGACATTCATGTTTAGGCTGTAAATAAACTGACTGAGTTTGGGTGATTTGTAACCTCTCCTCCTGCCTAGTTATCATGGGACAACACAGCTGTGATCCAAAGTGATCACCTGTGATGGCTTTGGACTTCATTTTTGATGGCCACAGAGTAATAGGTGATAGCGTGAGCGTGGTGCAGAGCTTGAAGTTTTTTGCTGGAAGCCCATCTTGCTATGTTTCTCAGCCCTTTGAGAGGGATTTTATCAAGATAAATAATGGCATGCTAGTTTGGGAGAGGGCACTTAATCAGCTATTTCTCCTTAGTTACAGATGTCTTTTCTTCAAAGCCATGTACTCAGCAAAGCACAAGCTAGCATAGCCGAAATACCAACAGAGCAGTCATTGCGATGGATCACACGGCTCCCAGACAAAGAGTCGTTTGTTTCTGGAGTCTGAGGAGGGTATTCAGCCAAAACCTGGAGGCAGTAAATTAAAAATTGCAGTTTATCTTTCAAACATGCCTAGGGTTGCGCAGTGGTAGCCCATATGTATGATCTGTAAGTGCAGAACAGTAGAAATTCTGTCTCTCCCATCGTTTTCCGGAGACTGGTAACAGCAAACAGTGTGTCTTGTTTTGACAAAGAAGAGTATTTGACTGTGTATCAGTCTGGAGAACTGTAATAAAATTGCTGAAGAAGAGCTAACTTAAATGCCAGTTTTTACTTCTCTTAGGACTATGTGAAATGTAACTCGATAATTGCCATGCATCTTGTGATGATGTTAGAGTAAAGAGTGGGTTGGTTTTAAAGGGGCATAATTGTCATTTGATAGTTTAAAGAGAATTTCTACAAAGATCTTAGAGTTGGGAGTGCTTAGAAACTGTCAGTTAAGAGCCATGTATACTTTTGTCTTTAATACAGAGAATTTCAGAGAAAGCTACAGGCATGATGATCCTGATTTTAAGCCATGCATTACCTTCTGGGTGTCCAGCACTCTTTCACTGTGTATTTTCCAAGGTAACTAACTAGTGGTAAAATCCTAGGGATGCTGCTGGATTTTGTAGTTTACAGATGAATTAGTCTTTGGGCAGGGAAGATGATGATGAAGCCTAGAACTTGACCTGAACTACCTTGCATGCACTGACCTTTGAGTTAACAAATTCAAGTCAGTGAAATATCAGATTTCTGTAATAAAGACAATCTTATGAGTTTGAAAATTCCAGTGCAGCATCTTAACTTGTAGTCTAGGATCTGAAATGTGAATGATTGTGCAGAAAATACCCTGCTTCTATAGAGAAATTCATTTCTATTCTAACTCCAAACTCATGATGATGCAGAATCTGGTTTTTGAAGGTGCTTAGGATAGACCTAAGCGAAGTCTTTCGAGCCCTACACTTCTGCAAAGCAATAAAGGAGAGAGAGAGAGAGAGAGAGAGAGTGTGTTTTTATTTATTTTTTTTTGAGAAACAAACAAATGGTGGAATGAAATATTTGTGTTGATTAATATTTCACTTTGAAATGGATTAGAAGGAAAATATGAATTATGTATTTTGATTCAATCCACTGCAGTTTAAAATATAATCTTAGTAGTGTTTTCTGTTAGCACTATACATTTTAATTTTGTCCTTTTATTTTTCTCCGAAACCCAAGACTAATCGTATCTGTGTATGGCTTTGTGGTACGTGTTTTTGAATATACCCATAAATGTTTAACCATCTTTGCAGCTTGTTTGTATATTTGTTTTCCCTTAACTTTCTCAGGCTGCTTCAAACTGTTAGCAAGGTGCCACTCTTCTCTCCAACTGCGCAGCTATGAATTCTTAAGAATTGCAGGGATACCCTTTGAAGGCCAAATAGATCACTGTACTGCCTGTTTTGGACTTTGCAGGGTGGCTTTTTATTTTTTTGTGATTTATTTGTTTTATTTTATTTTGTTGGTCTTTGGAGGAGATAGTAAAGCAGAGCTCTGATGCAAATGCACATTATTTTATCCTTCTTAGCGTGGACGTGGCATGCAGTAATATACAAGACTCAGAGCTGTAGGGGTTGGGTTTATGCTGATTTGGCAGCTACCAAGCAGTGAGTGTAGGTGAGATCAGGGCACTGGTGGTTTGGGGGTGGAGGGGGCACTGTGGTCCCTCCTGTCGCAAGCAGGCATAGCTCCAGAGAGGCACAATTTGGAGGCAAGAGTGGTATCTCCATTTTGCTCAAAGCTGAAGGAAGTTAACGATGTGTGAGAAGTTTGAGGCAGAACTGGCTGCAGAATCTGGATGTCCTGGCTCACTTGTCCAGAACAAAGCAGTAGAGCTGCTCATCCCACTGGCAGCAGGACAACCTCTTTCCTTCGGAGGAGGTGTGTTTTATCCTCAGTGATCAATGAAGACAGTATAAAACCTTCCTGGCTTGAAATGTACTTAAATCAACCTTGGCTTAGAAAGTTATTGCCAGAGATCCGGTGTTCAATCACTGTCAGCAGAATACGAGAGGAAATTAGAGTGCGTTTCAGTGGCAGGTGTAGTTACCAGTGACCAGATCTCCTTTCTTGGAGAAAAATTTCTATAAATCTTGCATGTCTTTCTATTTTACATTAGTATCACTTGCATTTGTAAATTCCTAGGGTGTGCAGGTGCAAAATTGTTTTATCTGTGCTAGTCAAACGTATAATGGTACTTTATTTAACATAGAATTGATTAAATAATATATGCACTTTAAGTAGGCAAGATTGCTGTTTTTTCTTTGCACAATTCTCATTAAACATACTATGAGCAGGACGTAGTATGAGCATCACATTCACGCACCTATTGTTGGTGTCTGCAGCTTCACAAGGCTAGACATGGAGATGGATGTGTTTCTGGTTGATTACAGCTCCCCAAATTCACTACTGAACGCACAGACGTTAAAAGAAAATTGTTGTTATTCTGCAACTATGCAGCAGATGAGAAATTAAGCAAGATTGAGATGAAAGGACAGAACAAATGGCATGTAAAGTGAAGATGGGCAGTTTCATTATGATTAGAACCAGTTATTCAGAATGAAGATCTGTTGATTCATAAATTTTGAAAAATGTTCTCATGGCTCCAGTGTAATTTTACAAAGCTTTCAAGTTGAAAAGAGCTGGGTGCCTAACTGCTGAAGAACATGTTGAACTTGAAGAAACTTCAGACGATTGGAATTACCATGCTTTAAGTTAGAAAAGAAATAATAAATAATTTATTTTAATAAGGATAATAAGAAAAAGGAGAAATATAAAAACTGGAAAAGGATCCTGGAGGAGCACTAAACTGATATAATTCTATTTAGTTTCCAGTTTTCTAGGCCAGGATCTTCCAGTGTGTTTCCAGAGGCCTTTTAGCAATCTGATTTTTCAAACATGCTGAACATCCTACAGCTCCTGTTGGCTTCATTGGGAGGAGCAGTTCTGAAAAGTAAAATGTTTTGTTGAAGACCTAAATGAGGAGAATTGAGACTGCATAGACCTACTGAGAAAGGCTGTGTTTTACAGAAAACCATGAAGACTTTTGGGGGTGAGTAGCAACTGAGTTTGAATAAGAAATATTGATGTTTTGCCTTGCAGAACCAAAAAACCCTTTGATGGACCTAGTAGCACGTGACTTTAATCCTGCAAAGGACCAAGGAGCCTTTCCAAGGAAGGGGGTTAGAGTTTGAGATTCATGAGCTGCAGAAGATTCACTTGTTAAAAGTAGAAGTACTTTTCACTTCATACTTTGGCACATAATATCCTCCTTGCTGGCACTAATGATGTGGAGACATTTTTCTATCAAATGGTTTCTGACAGTTCAATTGCCAAAAATACTCAAGTGGCAGAATGCAACTGCAATTACTAACAGTGTGCTTGCCCCAGAGTCTGTAAATTCTCTTATGAAAGCCTAAAAAGCCCATTCACATTGTCTAGAAATAGCAGCAATAACCATGGTAATAAGTTCTCCTCTTTGTTGCTACGGTTCGATTCCTTTCATGGGTAGGCTGCAAAAAAACCATTTGATTTCCCCACCCCCCCTTTCCCTTCCCTGTAGTTGCCTCTATTGTAAGGAGATGTTGCTGATCTCCAGGAGCAGCAATGCTCCTGAAAGCCCTGCAATTTCCTAGTTTTGTGGATTCTGAAATTTAGCTGTGGGGAAATTTAGCTCCTCTTTCAAACAGAGTTGAGCCTTGTGTTGTATTTGGGCTGAGGTTTGGGGGAGATGATGCCTCCCGCTGGAGGAGGGTGCAGAGAAGGACGGGACGCTTGTTCTGGATTCAGGTTCTGTTAAGCCAACCCCCTGGTTTAGTGCCAGTCACATCACTCCTCTGTGGCTGCTCGCCAATCTACAAAGCCAGATGTAGGGACTTCTGCCTGCTGTGGAACGTTCCCTGGGACGTCCTGATGAAAGTCCTTGCATGGGGCTTGCTGGTCCATATGTGTGTTGTCTCTTTGTACTGCTCACAGAGGAACCAGTCAAAATGCCCGTGCAGAGGTATTCCTGTGTTACCGGTGCAGGGTAGTGCAGTCCACCCAGGGACTTCCACCTCGAAATGCTTCCCATCTGGTCTAATTTGACTCAGTTTAGTGTGGCCAGAAATGCTGTGATCCTGCAAATTGCTCCTGGGTAGATTTCTGCGTAGAAATTTCTCCTGACGCTAATAAGATATATTAAGATATGTCCATAATGAGTATCCTGAGGTATTAGGATACAGAAAATGAATGGGGAGCAGCTATGTGAGGCAACTTGTCTGTGCAAAGTTACTCACATATGTGAGGGCTGGCCGCATTAGAGGTCTAAATTTGGTGCTGAGAAGCTGCCGTTGAGTCACATGGACTTTCAGCTTTGATGCTTGTTAGAAGCAAGAAGCATGAATATGGACTTACTCTCCCTGTTATTAAAGATTACTTTATCCTATAAGATAGTTGTCATGGTATGATGCTTGAACAATTTACAAATGTAGCTTTAGAATACAAATGCCTTTGCTTCTGTAAGCTCTGTGTATCAGAAGCGTTGGAAGTTTTCAACAGCTATTTATCAGAGCATTTTGAATGATGCAAGCATTTGTTTAGCTTGAATTTCTAGGACACTACAAGAGATAAATATTGGAAATGGCTGTTATTGCGCACGCTCAGAATTTATTTAAATATACTTATTAGTTTTCAGTGCTGTGAAGTGTCTTGAGAGCTTTTGTGGGGGAAAAAGATTACTTTGCAATGAATATCGTATTAGAGGTTACCCTCTGTGCTGTGTATGGGAATGTTTTGGGCACTGAGGCCAGTTGGTACAGAATGACCTACATCCGTACCATCAACAACCTCTTAACCTACAAAGCATTCCCATAGGCCCAGAAACGGTGCCAGCTTTCAAACTGTGCCTAGGACTGTGTGGGAAAATTCTAGTTGGCACAGTTGGGCACAGCTGTGCCCAGGACCCTTTTAGCAACTTAATAGTATAGACAGTCATGTCCTTGGGTCCAGGAGTGTTCCCAGGTGCTGCCGAGTTTGAAGTTTGAGCTCAGCTAGAGGTGCCAGTAGAGCTGCTGAATGAATTTGTTGAGACTTCTAAGCCATAAAGGGTGTTGCTTTGCTACAGAGGGTGGCCCAGAGCAACGCTGCTGATTTTGCTGAAACAAAACGTTCATGTCTCATTTTGAAGAATATTAGTGTTTTTTTTAAACCTTTAGTAACTTTAAAATCTACCAGCAACAAGATTGGATGCAAGTATCCTCTACTATTAAGCTCTGGTTCCTCATCATAAAAGCAAGAAAACATCATATTGACAAAGTCCTATAGAAATATTCCTATAAGCCTTGAGTTTATTTAGTAAAAAGCTATTACCCATAGATCACTTCAGAATAAAAATGTTCTTTATCATTTAAACTACTGATGTTGTGCCAGGTCTGATTTTTTTTTTCCTTCCCCTTTGTCCTTCACATACCTTGGTGTTTCTGCTGTACCCATGCTTAAATTCCAGTCTAGATTCTTCTCACATGAGAACATCTGAGTAGGAGACCAAGGCAGATCTGGAGATTTTTAAGGCAAGGTTTTTAGCACAGTTGCCAGAGATGTCTGCACTTGCTATGTAAATGACTTAAGTATGTTTCATGAATGCAAAATAAATCAGTTCTCTAGTGTTACTTGGATTTAATTGGTTTTTGATTCTTGCTTAGCGTATTTCATAACTAAAGCCTGAATTTTTTAAATTCTGCATTTGTCAGTGATGCAGCAATCATCTTGTTATGTAGGATGAACGATTGTGCATGTGGAATTTGGGCTGAGATACAGGCTTTTGGAGAGTAAGAAGCTATTAAGACTTTCTGAAGCGATATGTAATGCAAGGTCCTATTCTGGGCTTTCTGGCAGAGCCACATTAATTTATCTCAGTTCTCACAGATGACAACTCTGCTCTTTCAGTCCTGGGCTTCTCCAAAACAGAGAATATTAGTTATTTTCAAAATGCATCAAGTAATAATTGTGAGTGATTCTAGACAGGGTTTTCCAGACTTTGAATTGACAGTTAACTGGCAAGTATCAAAAAGCATCATGTCCCATAGCTTCACCATCTGGTTTTGCTAAGAGAAAATGATTCATAGCATAGTCAGCCTGATGACTTCGATGAGACTCCAGTCTTGGTTTCCCACTAACTTGATTTCTTTTGCCTTTCTCCAGGTTTCAGAAAGGTGGATCTCCTCCTTCTTGTTGAGGACGTAAGGGCTGGGAAGCAGCCTTGGATAGTGCAAGTCAAAGCAGGGCTGTTTTTAGAGCAGACACATGCTGCTTATTAAATGCAGACTGAAAATCTCTTTACTTGTTTAGGGTAAAAACTTCACTAGGGAAGGGGAAGAGTGAGCTTGTCTGGCTGACCAGGAGTACCTCTGGGCTCCTGGGCATCCTTCCTTCATCCAATCTGCAGCTCAGAAAGCTGCTATTTAGGTGGTAGAATTTGGAGATCAGCGCATTTGTGTTCCCTGTTGCAAGTGGCTTTAGCAGTATTTACCAGTGTAAACACTTTATGATAAGTTACCTGTATTAAAGAAAATATAAGAGATTTTTAGATAATGACTCAAATGAAAAAGTGTCATCAAGAAGCTAGCAAAGAAATCAAATACACTTAGAAGTGGGATGAAAAGAATATATAATAGTGTATTGATGCATGTGTACTGGCAGCTTGAATTCAACTGCTTGGTACTTCTGCTGGTGTAAATGGATGACATTGCAGCAAAAATGTAATAATCTAACCTTCACCTGCTTTCCCAGAAACTACAGAGTATTTTTGACAGTTTGTTTCAGAAAAGCAGTAGTTCTTTTGTAGCTGGTGGTGAATTAAAATGACAACGAAAGTGCACCCGGCCATGCTTCAACACGACAAAGCCCCTTGCCTGCAGTAAGGCAACTGAAATGTGGGAAACTGAATGTTTGCAGTCCAGAAGTTGACAGTTTGCATCACAGAAAAAAAGCAGTGCAAGTTTTATTGAAAGCTGCTACAAGTTTTTTTAAAAAAGGTCCAAACCTATAGGCTATAAATTGACATCTTCAGAGAGTTTGGATCTGTCTTGGCATGTTGTTGTTTTGAGAAGCAGCCAATTTTGCCCTAGAAGAAAAGGGGACTGATGGTTTTGCTTTAATGATGCCGTGCATTTCTGCTGGCTTAAGATAGTGGAAGGTTACTCAATCACTTAGGTTAACGCTCTGATCACTGCAGCAGTGTCAATATACTACATACAACTTCCTGACACTGTAGTAGGGTTTTGAGTGACCAGTGCAAGCAGCTCAGCCTCGCAGGACTTGAATGCATGCGCGGTAGGAAGGATATGTGGGCAGAAGTACTGCCCTTCTGGCAGTGATGAGCGTCTCTGGCAACACTTCCCTGATGGCATCATCTTCCTGCTCAGTTGTAGAGCTGGATGGAGAGTGATTCCCTCCCCGTTGTAGCAGAGGCAGGGAAGGGGCACTTCTGTTACGTGTTTTGGGAGCATATTGGTGTGTTCCATTTTGTAAGGCAGAGTTTCTGATTTTTGGTTTCGATACAGACTTGTTTTGTTCGCTATCTAGGCAGGTGAAATGTGGGTTTTGCGAAACAGGGAGGACATAATCCACACGTTAACTCGTTCCGTTCCCTTGCCAGACGTAGTGTGCCTGTGCCTCTGAGCATTTTCCCCTTTTGCTGTGTATTGAACATGAAAACAATGTGGTCCTCTTGGGTTCCCATCCCAAGCTGGCAGCTGTGTTTGGTCCCAAGACCCCTTGGTTTGTAGGGCTTTCAATCATGAGAAGTGCTAAATTGACAGTCGCTTTCAAGTTCATGCCATGCCACCAATTCCCTGCTGTTCTATGCTGTGTGGCTTCATAGCTGCCCTTTGTATTCAGTTTATTCCAAATGAGCTTCATTTGTTGATAGATTTTGAGATTTTCATGGTTGGCCCATGCATTTCAATGCATGGTCCTGCTCTGGGGGCTTGAAATAATTTATAACGTAATGAATCGTTATACTGCTGTGTGATAAAACCACAGCAAGAGGATGGGATTTAAGTAGATAAATGTGTTCACAAAATATAGGATTGATCCATGTCCCGTGCAACTGTTGCTGGCTGTGCTGGTCTTAGAAACTTGTCTTCCAAAGCCGAGAGTGGGCAGAGCACTTGCGGTTAGACGACCGTGTTGCCTCGCGTGGGCTGTTTTCTCCTTCTCTTCTGTCTGCCTGCACTAGATATGTCATTCTGAACTAAAGTTTTAATATGTAAAGGTGATGAGTACTTCCCTGGTTAGTTTTAAGGATGCATTGTGTTGTGTGTAACAGCTTTATAGCTACCCTGTATGTTTAAAAAACAATATGAGCTTAGCATAGTGGTGTTTATTTGTCAACAAGTTAATGGATATGATTTGAATCCTACAGTGTGAAGAAATAGTTTCAAAACGGTATTAGTAATTTTCTACATCCTTTCTGTTAGTGGCTTTAAAAAAAAAAAAAAAAACACAGAAGAAAAACTTTATTCTGAGTTCTTGGATAAGTTGCATTGAAGAGGACAATGTTTTTTTTCCAGGCGTTTTAACGTTGTTCTCCAGCTGTAAGCCTGGAGCACATTCTCCTTTTGTGCCTCAGCCCATGTGTATGGTCTTGCTAGTTTGTATTGCTACAATATATTTTTTTCTTCATTATTTTCTCATATTGTTTTATGTTGAATTCCCTTTAATTTTAATAGTGCTACTCTAGCATGATGGCTGTAGCTCTAGAATCATGCTTGATTCATAGAAGAGCTGATGGGAAACAATTTTGGTCTGCACTTTGCATATGATGATAACAGCAGCTCTTGACATTTACTCCTCTTAGTGGTTGTCCTAAGCTCCATGCAGCAAAGCAACCGGACTGCTGGGCCTGGTGCTCACCTGCAATGGAACAGTTTATTTCGGTTACTCTGCTCTGTCTGAAGCTTACCTATTAAGTGAAGAAAGCCTTTTCCTTCTGAAATCCTGGCTGTTCAGTCTTGTTTTTCTGAAATATTTTCTCAATGGAATTACAGAAGTGATGACAAGCCATGCTGTTTTTGTCTTTTCTCTTTTCCAGTTCCCCCACAACACTGTGACACATACCATATTTGAAGCATAAGTGCAAAAATGTTTCCTGTGACATTTGAGAATCCCTTGTGGAATTGAGAATTTGCTTAATTCCACCAAACCTGCCACTTTGCTTGAGTGCAGTATGTGGGAGAGGAAGGCTTTGGGTGCGATTTTCATATTCGGGGCACGTGATGTTCAGAAAGGCATTTAGTGGGGAGCTGAAGGGATGGCAGGGAGTTCATTTTCACAAACTATTTGTCACTGCTAATGTTTTGCCATTTCATGTTCTTCAATATCAGAAACAAAACATGATCCTAAATAAGAGAATTAATTTTTGCATGTGTTTGCATGTGTGTGTATGTGCATTTAATGTTCCCAGGTAGGTTCTTTATCTAAGCAGAGAGAAACACCTTGTCTCTGTACTCATAATTTCCTCCTGCTCTATGAGCTCTGCTGCTTGTAGTATTAAATAGCTTTTTCTTAGAGCAATCAGGCTGAGACAAAAGGTGAATTCTTAGGGAAACAGGTTGTCTAAAGGCTGCGTAAGTGTACAAAGACTTAATTGCTTGTGTGCTGTTGGGTTTGAGGGAGGACTTTATCCATCTGTCTTCTGTTCATAAGGAGATGATAAGAATTTGCTATGCTGCTCTTGGAAGCTGAAATGTTGAGGAAAATTAAATATATAAGAAAAGAATGCATTTGAAGGTCCTGAAAGACTTGCCGCCTGCAATCTTCAGTTTCAAAACAAATAAATAAAAAGTAAGATAAAATGGAGAATGTGGATCCAAAGTGGATGAAGAGGTGGACTGTTTATCTTGCATTAATTTGCATGTGTAACAGAGCTAGTGAGAGCAATGGCTTGAACTCTGCATGTTGCAATTGGTGCTCAGCTTCATGCGCCTCTGTAAGTGTTCAAGAACAGAATTATTCATGGCTGCTGGACACTAAAGCTGCTCAAATCCTTTCAAAATTAAACTTGGTGGTCGAAATACCAGTGTCTTAAGCAGATCAGTGATTTTTAAAATTAAATACAAGTATTTCCTTTTGCTTTGGCACTGATACATTTATGTTAAATGTGTCCTAACTACAGTTATTTCAAAGTAACTTTTTTGGGGGGGAAGTAAATGTGACTTTCCTTAGAAACATTTTTTAACATGATAGTTCATAGATAAGCAATGATACTTGGTGACATCATTTGATTTCTAATACTCCTTTTGTCTGGAGGACTGGTTTCTGCTCTGTCATTCACTGAGGTATATATATAAACAGCCCTTTGTATGTCGTATTTCTCAATTAAATTCTTCTGCAAAATCATTTTGCTACTCTGCCCACGGAGATAAAGGCATTCTCTGGCAGGAAATCTTGATTCAAATTATAGGATACATGTTTCATGCACTTTTTTTCCCCCCAGTAACTCTTGATTCATTTCTCTTCATGTTGATAAATTCTTCTGATCTGTCTTTTCAGAAAATAACAATGTAGAGAGAAGTGGGTTTGTAAGAACATTGCAGTAACAGTAGCCGTCGTGTCCTGAGCTTGGTTCTCCCCTTCTCATTTTGACCCTGTGTCAATAAGTCACTGATGTGTTTGTGTTTTAACTATTTTCTATTGCATTTTCACTTAATGTGAATGAATTGTCATAGCTGTGAATATTTTGCGTAAATGGCTTATTTCAGTAAACGCTGACTTATAGCTATCATACTGGAGTGTTTGAGTTCTTTAGTCCTTCTGTTTAGTAGACACTAATCTGCTACACAGTGTGATTTGATCATTTATCAGATATGTTTTGCTCAGTCAGCTTAGCTGAATTCTGAATTTGATTTTGCTTGGTTGTCAGCTTGGTTCCTTTTTTTCTTCTGTTAGATGGATGTTTTGGGGTGGTGTTATTCTTTGATTATAAAAAGTGACATCACACAGATACAAGTATTGATGATTATTTACCAGTGCTTTAGATATGAATATCCTTTGGATGCAACGTCATCCAAAGAGCACAAAATATTTACGTTTCTGGAGTTCTAGTGTTTGTGTGAGATGGGTAGAAGGAGAGTGGGGTGTTTCCCAGGGGAGCCCCCAGCTGAGGGCAGAAAGGCAATGGCTGGTTCTGGGATTATTAGCACCTAATTCATGCTTTCCTGTGGTTTTTAGGGTGTTTTCTTAGACACTTAATACCTTTAAAACCCACTTCTTGCTTTAGTAATCTCTGTAATTCTACATGGTGAATATTTTGGAGGGCGGTCAGTCAGATCAGGTTGCGGCCCCATGGCTCTCCAGGACGTGCTAACTTTTGGGAAATGACCCCTCCTGGCCCGTTATACTTGCAGAACTACGTCTCTGTAGTGTTGTCCAAAGACTTGCTGTCAAAAGACTTGTCCTTCAGTGCATTTAGGCTTGCAACAGATACACCTTGATGATAATTGTTTTAATATGTTAGTGTCTTGAACGCTGCTTAGGTGGGCATAAAGTTAATGCCCTTGATTGAAGTTGGAGCTGCTAAAGCAGAATTATGTGTTTCTCTTTATGATTTTGCATAGTAGTTAAAAAAAAGAGAGAGAGAGAGAGAGAGAGAGAAAAGAAAACCTGCCATGCAGTTGTTTAAAGCCAGGTCTGTGTGCGTCTAAAATAGTCAAACCTAAAACGGAGCGAAGGGAAAAGGATCTTTTAGATCATGTTGTCACGGTCTTTGCAATTACCTGCAGAGCCCGGGAGAGTCGAGGCAAACTGAAACACGTGCATCATACTCTGCGTGGCTGCAGCATGCTATAGGGGCACTTACGGCTTAAAGCAACTGTCTCTCTTTTCGCATTGAAAACATTTTAAAAAATTGTCTTGAGAGAATATGCAAACTCTTTGTTATCAGACAACTTAAATTTCTGTCCCCTAAAGGCAAGTTTCCTGTCAGAATAGGCTGTCCTATCAGTTAAAAATTAGAAACCAACCTTGTATTAACTAATACCTCTTTGTGAGCGATTTGGTTTTTGCCTGTTTTGTTAATTATTTAAAATTTCTTACCCTCTCTTCAGCTGAGAAGTCACCCTCCCTCCCCCAGACAAAAGCCAGCCCAGTTTATCTCCTTAAAACCTAAAAAAAGGAAGAATTAGGCTTTCAGTTCTTTCCTTTGTCAGATGCTGAAAGATCAGCACTGATACAGCAAGATGAAGCTGCAAAAGAAAAAAAATGCGCAGCAGCATCTGTAAGCGCTGGCGTTTTCAAACCCCTTTGATATTTTTGAAATAATAACCGAACTGGTCAGCCCTTGCATTACTTTGCTTTTAATTAAAAATCAGTGCAGCAAGCTCACTTTCAACCTCTCTAGGATGGCAGGAAGCCCATTAATGCCACTGTGCTCTGTTGCCCAAAGGAGACTCTCTCCTCTTTTGCCTCCTCCGCCTGTGGACTTGCACCTTCTGCTTCCCGACAGCAGTTCGCTCGCTATTCGAATACAGATGAGTTGAATAAGGGAAGAGCCGGGCTCCCACTGGCTTGTAAAGAGCTTGAACAGCAGCGCTGTAGCCTTGCGTGCCGTTCTGAGCGGGAGCCGCTTGCAAACTTTTTAGCTGTAAAGGGGTATTAGGGGAAAAGCCTGCGTATTTGCACTCTGGAAATGCAGGGAGTCCACAAAAGGTTGCTGTCTGTTGTCTTCACGCTACTGGAAGAAAACAATAACCTCTAAATGGGGTAGAAGCCACCAGTTTGATGGAGCATTTTAATTATGCGAGCAAGAGAAGGTTCAAAGTCCTGTCTCTTTAAATTGCAGATTGAAGGCATAAATATTCATTTTGTTCTGCGGCGTCGTCTCCCGTTTCAGCCTCCAGATGATAATTAAGACAATAGAAGATAAAATTTTGTGCTGTGTATAATTACATTCAAGCCTTAACAAATACGAGATTATTCTGTCCGGTAAACAAAATATAATCATCTTGGCACCCTTACCAAAGGAGAGCTCAAAATAGAAACTCTACTCTTTATAGGTCATGTAAAATGTCATCGTCTCTTTCATTATCGGTACTATTTGGATGAAAAAGTACTGATTAATTTAAAAGAAGCTCAGCTTATTTGCTAACAATTTTGCTATTTTGTTATTTGCTCGTTGATTGCTAGGAAGTCCAGTCCCTTTGAAAGGGGTTGCAAATCGTGGAGGAATCAGTTGACAGATGTAGAAGCATCTGCCAGTCGTGCGCCCGGCTGGCGCCTGCGTGGTGGTTATAGAGGTGCTCCGCGTGCGCCTGGTTTGAGGGAGACCTCTGCATCTGGGCACGCGTGGGAAGGAGGCGCCAGGGGAGCGCCGGTCCCAACGCGACCAGGCTCTGTAGCTTAAATACAGAGGGAAGAGCAGCAGAAAAAGAATGTTAGACCAAGGAATTAATATTTTGGCATCTAATTTTATACCTCCCCAGACAGAAGCGTGCAAAAAAAGGTGGTAAGTTTGGGCCACCCTTATGTCCTACCTCAACCACCAGGAAGCGGGGTTTGTTTCTGGGCAGCGGGGACCTCTTGGCAGGGCTGGGTAGCAGAGGGCACCCGGCTGGCACAGCAGTGACCGGAGCTGCTGCCGGGGTAGAGCTGGGGTCCGGGTTCCCTTCGCAGATTGTTCACCTGCGGTTCCCAAATCCCTCGTGTGGTTTATGCCCAAACCCTATGTTATCCCCCACTAAAATCTTCCAGAGTTTCCTCCTTTGTTCATCTGCCCTGATTAAGTCTCTGAAAGTGGGACTTTGCTCAAGTAAGAACTAGGCTGTGGTCTGGGCTGTTCCTTTGATAAATAGGTTTTTGTTGTGTGTTTTTTTTTTTTTTTTTTTTTTTTTTTTTTTTTTTTTTTAAATGGTGTTTATATGACACTTTCTTGCCAGTCTAAGAGATCCTGGCTCCAAAGCGTGTTTACGCCAGCAGAACAACTCCCAATGACTTAATCAGTAGAGGTAGGGCTTTGCAGAGTCCCAGGGTATCTCGTAAACCCCGGGGAGATTCACCTAGGAGATTTCTGAGACCCATATTGTGCTTCGGTGCATCTCTTGCTTGGTCATTTAGTGTCGTGTGATAGGTCCAAAATCTTTTTGTCCTCCAGTTGTAGGTTGAGTACAAGGGGCTGCAGCATACCTATGTTGCCTAAAACCTTCTTTACTTTTCATGAACCTTTACAGCCTTAACTGTGCACTTCTAAAAGAAAGAACAGCATAAAATGATTTTGAGGCTAAGCTGATTAGAGCTTTCCATTTCAGAATCACTGTATGAAAGAACTTCAAATGCATTTGATTAAGTGGGGGAGAAAAATGCTTGTTAGCAAACCAACTGAGAAAGTACAAGGAGAGTGCTCCAAAAAATAATAATAATTTTAAAAAGTTGAGGAGGAAGAATTAGTATTTAGCCACTTAACACTGATTTTTATTGCTTTCTATTGCATCTTATCTGTAGCTGGGTCATCAGAACTCTTCTCAAAAGAATCAGGAAATCAGATGTCTGGCAGTTTTGCAGCAATGACTATAAAGATGCTATTTGAGCATGCAGATTTGCTGGCAGAAATGCAAATTGGCTAGAACCACGAGTCTGGAGAGCTGATGCTTAAATGCAGAAGCGGGTACAGGGACATGGTCTGCTGTACATGCATCCTGCAAAACAGGAAAAAATCCCATGAAGCCGCAGCCAGCAGCAGACCCCGATTAAACACTTCATCCCTGCTTAATCTTTCACAAAAGCCATTCATTGTGGATATGCTAGAAAGCCACTAAGATTGCTGCCACAAACGGTAATGAAATGGAAATGAAACCAGTGTTTCTTTCCATTTTGAATTCTGGAGAACTGTTATTTTTGACCCCTTCTGCTCTTGTGTTTTTTTAGTTAATTGTTTTTAGTGGGAGATGCCGGTGGCTAGGACCAGGTCACACAAGGAAAGGCTCACTTGGGCCTAGCCAAGCAGGCTAAAAACATCTGTTTTCTCCTTAACTAAACCAGAGTCTGTAAAACTTCATTCTGGACATATCCTTAACCTCTGTTACTTCTGCATGTGAGAGCTTGCTGTTGGCTGTATTGATATCTAGCTCTTTAGATAAACAGATCCTTGCCCAGATGCTGGGATAGAGAGAGAAGTATAAAGCGTTACCCATTTTCCCCTATTATCGTGGTTTCACATTACCCTTCTTTGGACTTCAGTCAACTTTTTATTCTGTGCTTTCTCCCTCCGTTGTCCCCCCACTCTCCATCTTCTGCTTTTCCTCATCTATTGCCAGTATTGAAAAGGAGCCCTCTGCTCTGAATGCTCATCTCGTTCCTCCCATGTTGGCTCTTTTTTCTGCTTTTCAAGAAGTTTTATTTCTTCAGACTCAAGAGTGCCATGGAGAGGCTGCTGACAAGCATCTCTGGCTGGGATGTGGTTGCTTGTTTGCTTCCCCTGTAGTACTGGTAGCCTTTAATGATCCACGTGTTTTGGATGAGCGTACTAATGCATATTCCTGCAGTGTGAGGCAATGGGATATGAGAAAAATAAGGCAAGTGGTTCCTCAAGTCAAAATGCAATATGCAGATTCTCCAAATTTTCTAGGGGCTCCGAGAAAGAGGTTTGGGACGTGTGAACAGAAGAGCTTTCCTTATGAACCCACCACCCAAGATTAGGGTGGCTGGGCAGGTTAAGATGTAATCTGGAAAGGTGCTGTCCAAACCGTGCCTTATTTCTACCATTTCTGCCATGTTCCTGCAGAATGTCTTCATTTTGACAAATGCCATTTTCTGATCAAAAAGCATTCCAGGCAAAACTTCTAACCTGCTGTGTGCTTGAGTCAGGCTGTTCTCTGCTTTATTCCAGAATTCCATTTTTCACAAAAAAAAAAGACCATGTCCTTTTGATTCCGTTGTAGAACTGCTCTGCTTTACATCTAAAAGAGCCATTTGTATGCCATTTCTTTGTAATTAAAATACTTATCCTAAAAATGTGTTTTCCATTAAAAACTCCTGCCTTGTGCTAATAAATCCAAATCTTGTAGCTGTTGTCTCTGGAAATACATATTTTACTATATGCCACATATAAACATTTATTTCCTGCTTGAGAAAATGTGGTTTTCACCATCTGTAATATCGTATTTGTTTCTTGGGGAGAAAATGTAGGGTGACAGAAACATGATACAGGCAGTTTTAAGCACATTAAGAAAACAAGACTTTGCAACCAAGACAAAAAAAATATTTGTTACAGAGCCTAGTAAGCTTTTTTCATATATGCTGTTTTTTATTGCCAAACTTGCTTTGTATGAGATATTACATTTATTTTGGAGAACACAGGTGTTCAGATTCATTTGGTTTTTGTTTTTGAGTGCGAGTGTTTCACTATTCTAACTGTTGTTATTGAACAGCCTTTAACGTGGCAGCAGCTCCAGAGGAGCAGGACTGCTCTAGATGGAAGAGAGCCCTGAAAATTGGATCGTTTTTATTTTACATAATTGTATGTGGAATAGCTAACAGCAATGTTGCCCTTGTTTACTAAAGTTTACCTGACAATTAAGTTTTTCCAGTGGAGTATGGTAGTACTTTATTAAAACTCTTGTAACAACCTGGCCTGCCGTAGTTCCTTCTTGCTCCAGCCAGCTCGTTCATTCTGTCAATGCTTTAAAATCTTATTTTAGATTTTAATTTGTTTCCCCCAGCAAAGGGAGCCTCCCAATGCCATGCATTGAACTTCTCTTACCACAGAGTTGGCACATTAACGCTTTCCTCCTGGTGACGTTTTCTGAACTTGTGCAGGTTCTTAGTCAATTGAGAAAATTTAACACATTGCATCATTTTGCTTTCAAGTTGCTGTTGGATCTCTCGCATTCTTTCAGGGCTTTCACCTGTCCTGTTTAGTACTGTCTTTTGAAATCAGATTTCTACTTTATAGGTCATGACATTATAGAACTACTTTGAATCAATTCTTCTTTGAACTGGAACTTTTTTTCAGAAGAAACATTCAATCTTGATGCAGCATTTTCCAGGGATGGAGAATATCCTCTGGCCACCGGGAAATGGTTCCAATGGTAGACTAAAAATAAAACAAAAATATTTGCTGTCAGAATGATTAGTTTGTCCACTTTCTTAGATCTTGTTTTCCATTTGTCTACCATATGAAATTAGAAAAAGCTGCAGTTGCTACCCTAAGCCATGTTGGTTTACTAACCAGTGTGACCTTCTTGCTTCGTTTTTGTGGCTTTTTGCATCTCTTATGAAGTGTGCTTAAACAGCTCCCAACTGGTATGCTCATTTTTCTGTCTATTTTTTTTTCTACTAACAGATTTAGCTTGTAATTATTTTCAGCTTTGAGAGCCTGACTTGTTAAAACACAAAGTGTGTTGTCTGGGTGCTTTTATGTACATACTCTATGTTAGTGGTCTGGTGTCTCTTCTGTATGGCCATAAAGCATGCACTTGGGGAGGGGAAAAAAAAGAAGAAAAAAGTAGTTCTGCTTTAGGTCAGAGTCAGTTGTGCACTCCAAAATGCATGTAGTAACCTAAAGCCGCTGCTGTGATACTACAGCAGGTCTTGGTTCTGCTTTTGTTTTGTGGCTGATCTTTATTCTGAGGAACTTCAAGAGCAGGTTGGAAGATTAGCCTGTGGCCTTCTGGGTAGAGGGGATATTGAGGAAAGAAACCAGCAGATTTTTCTTCCTTCACGGAGACCTTGGTGCGTCTGAGCATCTGTCATCCAGCCACGCCGAGAATGGGCCGCCCATCTGCGGGGTACTTTGAAAAGGGTACTTTGAGACAGGATTTTCTTTACGTATTTTTTTTTTACGTGGTTTTCTTCTGAGAAGGCAAAATTTTCAAACTGAAAGAGAAACTTGCCAAAAAAAGTGGAACAGGGTCAAAATTGTAGCGTTCTGTCGATACACGCGTCTCGTGTGCGTACGGACTGCGCGTCGCGAGCCCTTAGCATTGGATTTTGTGTGTGCAGTACCTCTGGCAATCAGGCTGTTAATATCGACATATGCCTGGGAGCCAGGGAGGGCAGAGGGAAAGCCTATAAAGCTGTGATTAGTATTCAGAGGTGACCTGGCTGGGCAATGGGAGTTTGTCCCTCCAGCAGTCAAGGAGAGGCAAGGATGGAAAGGAAACTAACTTGATTGCTGAAGGAGTTTGAGGTCAGGCTTAAAAAAAAAAAAAAAAAAAAAAGGCACCAAAACCCACTACCAATGCTTAAATTATAAGGAAGGGCAAGCAAAATACAAAGAATACGAATAGCTGCTCAGAAAATCCGTAAGTACTTTCACCTTTTCTTTCCCCTCCCACTTCTTTGGAAGAATAAAATGCTGTATTTAGGGAATGTCTTGCAGATTTTGCAAATATTTTCCTAGTGCTGTTCTAGAAAATGAGTTTGTCGACATATTGTTATGTGGGGTTTGTTCTGCTAAGCATTGTAATGCCGTCTGTTTCTCAAGCTGATTTGGCTTTTACAGCTCAAATATTATATCCTACTTTTAGAACATATGGTAACTTCTTTCAGGAGACATGCAGAGATATGCATCTAATTTCCAGAAACGGGTCGTTGCCTTTGACTGAAAGAGTATGAGAGCTTTTCATCTCTTTCTTTTTTTTTTTTCTTCCCTGTTGTGCTTGTTGCTGTAGATTTTCTTCTTCATCCTCTGCTCTGCATCCATTGCTTCCCCTAAGCCCTCCCTAGATAACTGCTTCCCAGAGGAGGACAGACTTGCTGGCTGCTTTGTACTGGAGCAAAAAAAGGGAAACAACACTCCCTTATTCAGGCCGCAAGGCAGTTTTATAGGTTGGGTACCTGTGACAAGTGCTGCTTCGTGGCTCCCGAATGGGCAGTGCTTTCCTGATGGGGCATCCCTGGAAGCGAGGGCTGCTCGTGTAGCCCAGTCTGCGTTTACTGCCAGCGAAGACGCCCGAGCCGTCCAGCCTGCATCCTGCTCTGCCACGCATGGGAAGAGGCTACATCCCGTGCTGCTGCTCTGTTACAGTGATTTCATTCTGCACTCACTTCAGATGTGTGGGAGGGTGGGGTTTTTCTTTTTCTTTCTTTCTTTTTTTTTTTTTAACGTCAATGATTCTTGCTGCCTTGCTGCTGGTGACTGTTTCATACTCCTCTTTGCGGTTCCTTGTTAGAGCATGCCGCACAACTAGCCCCGGCACAGCAGCATCTTTGTGTGTAAGACGAAATGCATTCCTTGGAGGAATGACTCTGCTTTTCAAAGTTCACTGGAAGTGACTTTCAGTAAAGTTTTGGAGGGCTCTGGGCACTTTGTGTAAGGTCGCTGCCGACAGGAACATTTATGAACATGATGTCATTAATGTTGCAGCTTGATTGTCCGCCAGTTAACTTAAGCCTCTAGTCTAACACTGATCTGGCCACAGAACTGTCTAAACTATTTAGGATGATGCTAATCCAAATTTCATTGAAAACAGGTCTGGGGGATGTTGCATTACTTCGTTCTTCTTTCCACCTCTACCTCCTCCCTCAGCTTTCCTGTGTTAGTTTTATTGCATGCGTGGCTAATATTCAGTATCATGGTTTATCCCAGAGATTTTTCATTTTAGTAAGAAAACATCCTGCAGTTGTGATCTCGGCAGCTCGCTCGCTCGCTCTTCGGCTCCCCTCGCTCTCTGCTGTCGACTGCTGAGACCCTTTGAAGGCCTGGTCTCCCTCCCTCTCTGCATGTTTGATGTACGGTCTTCTGAGTAGGAAAGGGAAACAAGAAGGCAAGCCAAGAGCAAGGAGCTCACAGCTATTCCTCAAAAATAGTTTGAGGGAAGGAGGAGAGTTTCAGTGAGGAAATAGGCTTAACCTCCAGCTCTTAATTAGTTATGTTAATGATTAATTGTGCTGCAAGTGGAGAAGCACCTGGGCTGGCTCTACATTTGTCAGCTCACCTGTGGATGCAGTAAAGCCGTGTTTAGAAGGCTCTGTGCCTGACCAGCTCAGGTAAGTGTCTGGAGATGCCTGTGGTAGCCATCATTAATATTGCTGACCTGTCCTTTCCCTCTTCCATCATTGCATACTCACGTTGCTTGAGTGGCATGCTTCAGCTACCTGTATTTTTTTTTTTTTTTTGCTTTACCTGTGCCACCTCACTCATCCCTTGGCTTTTCAGCCCTTCTGTACTTTCCTGGGGAAGGTCTGCTTGCCGCTTTCAAGGCCGAAATGTCATTCTTGATTCAACATCGCAGTGTTACACACTCTGTGTGGACATAAAAGACATAAAATGTTTTAAGAGAGGCAGAAAACACCTTCAGATTTCTCCTTGCTCCTTTAATTCAAGCTAGGATGTCTCTGTATGGAAGTCTACTACGAGCTGCATCAGAACAGTTACCTTCCAAGGTACCTTCTTGAGAGATAAAGATGCATTTTCTCTTGTCCTTCGTGCAGAAGCTCTTGGGTGGCAGTTCTGGGTTTAGTCGAGCTTTCTGTTGAAGTACCAGGAAAAGGGAGCTGTTTTTTACATTGTAGCAGGTCAGAGGGTGAGCGAGGGTCTCTCTGAAACCAGGAGGTTGCAGAAATGCAAGGCTGAAACTCCAGGACAGCAGAAAGTTGGAAAGGCCCCTGGGGAAGGCGAGCTGGGCTTTCTGCCCCATCTGCTGGGATTGCTGACCTGTTGAATTCGGTCAGAGGCAACAGAAGTGTATTTGTCCCAGGTGCTCACAATTTCCAAGACCAATGTACAATGATAGTATTTTTGCTTTTCAACCTCTAAGCTCAAGTGCTATATTATTTTTTGGCTTGTCCCAGCCGAAAGATTATTTGAGTTTACGCTAGAACTATGAGTTATATTAATGTGCAGAGAATAAGGTGGAGCACCCTGCGAATACAGGAGATTACGTTAGGTGCTCACAGAAAAGTTTCACCAGGGATTTATGATCTGTTAAGTGCGTTTCTTTAGCAGCAAATGCTGAATTACCACTTCATTCACCCATACGGATTGGGAGCGATACCAAAAGGTGCTGTGCCAAGAAAGCTCTTGCCTGTTTTTGGTTCTGAGTGCTGCCTGGAAGCCTGGAGTGAATACATCTCCTTCAGCTTCACAACTTACACCTAAAATAATATTTTAAGAAGTTCTGTTAGTAATAAAGTAACAAGTGTTATTCATTCTCCAGACAGGAATTACTAGCCATGCTGAAGTGATCTCTGCTGATTCAGCAGCCAGGCTGCCGCTGAAGTCTTAAGCGTGCTCCATCAAAGCTGAGTTTTATTGCTGTGTAGGTAGTTCATCCTGTAACTTTATGCAATTCTTTATAGTACAACCCTCCAGCTTATCATAATTTCCTTCCACTGGAAGGATTTTGCAGTGGATGTGGCTTTGTTGTTCAGGCATAAAAATGGGAAAGTATTTTATATCCCGTTCCAGGAAGGTAGGTGAGGAATGGGCAGTCGTTTTGCTTTGGTCGTAGTATGTATTTGTTAAAATAATGGCAACGTGCGGGCTGCGATCCTACTAGTTCATCTATCTGGAGAATGCTGTAGCAGAAGGGCAGCAAGTGGGGGGCAGGTTGGGGCTGTGCATGGTATTTCCAGTAAAGATCCCATCTGAACTCTCAGCCCAGGGGTCTTTGTCAGTGGAGAATACCCAAATCGGTGCAAAAGTGACCACTTGCAATCGTGAATGAGGCTATTGGAGTGTTTATGCGGAACATCGGAAGGTCTGTGGAGGGCACGTTTGTACCTGACAGTGAAAGATTCATTAACGTATTCGCTTGCTTGTTAATGAGGGAGGAAAAAAGAAAGAACTGGAATCAAATCGAGTATCTGCTGAGCCATGGTAATTGTTAAGCTGAACTCCCGTGGCAATGTTTAAACGTTTTTTTTTAGCACACTGAGCCATAAAAGGTTTTTAAGATTCTTTGTGTTAGGAAAATGTAGTAGCAATTAATTTACCAACATGTTGTGGGTTTACAAGGTACCTTCATTTCATGGGTGACTAGAAGATAGAACATGCTTAGATTATATTGAATTTAAGAGTCAGCATGAATACTTAAGGCTTTTAAATAGAGTATTTTTTCTCTGTGATCTTATTTGAACTTTTGTTGGCCAGTGATGAATATTCAGTGTCTTACTATATATCCTTGTGTCTTTGACCTCATGGGAGACATGAAATAACAAAGGTAGGTATTGGATTTATTTATTTATTAGTTCTTACACTTAAAATAAGAAAACAAACGAAAACATGATGATGTATTTGGTGTTTCTCTCCTGCATCCCCCAAGACAAATGGCTGTTGGAGCAGTGTTACTCCTGTGGCTCTAAGGTCATAGTTTAATGTAACTGTGATCTGGCAGATGTGCCATACTTGTTTTACATAAATCACTCTCTTTTGTCATTGCTGGCGTATGGCCAATGAATCTTCTAATTATTGAATGGGTTTTATAGCCCCATTATTTATAATCACTTTTGGACAGCAGCTGGAAGACAAGCATGGGACGGAATGAAATGATATAGCACAAAATATCATTTGTGTAACAGCTACTGGGATTAGGAATATTTGATGTGGTTACCAGCGCGTGGTTTTGCTAAATGATAAAAATCCACTCAACCTTCAATTCGTCTCCTGTGATGGGCTGCTGCCTAGTGCGCCTTGACGTGAAAATTATTATATTAGCTGATCCAGAAACAGAATACAAATCTCTGCAGATATTCAGAAAATGAATGTGCAAGTATTGGGGCCACCTTTGAGCCTAGATCACCCTAGGACTTGGGGAAAACCCATTGGAAGGATTGGCAAGATGCTGTGCTGAACGCAGGGGTGATGCCCTGGCGCTGCTGTCACGCTGCGTTGTACAGAGATGTTTCCAGAAGTGCCTTCTGCTCCGCAGGAGCCCCGTCTTCCCCCCTTGTTTTTGGAGAGAATTTAACAACCAACTCGAAAATGTCTTTGGTTGCTTTATTAATATTTTAACGGTTCTCAAGAAACCTAGATGGGTCTTTTGAGAGACGGGTTTTAAAACCAACCTCTGCTAATGCGCTTCTTACTGAAGGGGAGCTGTTCTGGCTCTATTTATAGATGAGTTTGAGCTGAGTCCTGGCTGCTGGTTAGAGTAGCAGCCTTGGATGGGGAGAGGGCCATGCCTGAAGGCTCCCTGTCCGTAAGGCGAGCCAAGGGAGGATGCAAGGCAAGTTTCTGCTTTGGGAAATGTGAGCTGCAGGTTCGCTGCTAGTGTCTCTAAACGAGGGTTTTTTTCCTTATCTGCATTTTGTAGCACAGGAATCAAACTGCCAACCAGGGCAACTTACTAAAGTTGGTTCAACATCTTCAGATGGAGATCTTCAGATGAAAGATAGCTATAATCAGGTTTATCCCGCAAATCCAACGTGCAATCTTTGTGTCTTTAAAAGAAAAAAAAAAATCCCTTGCAATGCAAACATCAGGCTGCAAGAGTCTTAATCCCGACGAGACTATTGCACTCATTGCTTTAGCAGGCCTTTAACCTTGCGCTGCCTCGTGGCCTGGTTGATTTGCCGTGGTCTTTGGCTGCGGAGACTCCTTCAGCTAAAGAGTGCCTTTACGAAGAGGTCCCCATCAGAAGAGGGGTTCTGTTGTCACTCGGGGTGGAAAAAGCTCCTCCCCCCATGTAGGTGCCAGTGCAAATATGGTGATTAGTGATCTTCCTGAAGAAGTTTTTTAAGATGTGCTAATGTGTACCTGCTTTTAGGAGTGTATTATAGGTCAGAGACCACTGTGCCCGGGCCCTGCCCCATCTTTGCACAAGCCATCTCTAGACTCTATCGGAGTTTCAGGATTACCTGTGACCATTTCACAGAATAAATGGAATAAAACCAGCAGCAGTAATTAATATAAACATGTAAACTTATAAAAATGTCTGTTGAATCTCAGTTTCCAAATGCGTAAAACATGAGTTCAGAATATATACCTTCAGCATGCACACATTGCGTGGTTCTGGCATGGACTAGCCACCAGCTGGCAGGAAGGTGCTGTCAGCCCTGGGATGCTCACGTGCAGCTTTTGCTTCCAAAAACTCAGCTTTTGCTTGGTCACTTATGCGATTTCCTTTCTTTATTGGAAGCCCATATGTCAATGTGACAAGGAGCTTTCAGCCCCCTGATGTGCGCTGCTGCTCCCTGGTGATAGCAGGCTCGGGAGAGGTGGATATTCCTAGGCCATAAAAATAGCTCACTTGTTTTCCCTGGCAGAAAGCTGAAACGTCAAGTTTCAGTGCAGAATTCAAAGTGTGGTTTCTCTAGTGACTTTAACATTAGCATACTGCTGGAGGATAAATGGGCAACAGAGGAGTGAGGGTTTGGAAGAGAGATATGTCAATATTTTTTATTAATCGTGACGACGTTACGTACATATCTCCAAAATTGAAAAGGAGTGTGTATTGTTTCGCAGAACACTGTCGCTGATGCTACTTCTTCCACGAGGAAGTGTTTTGTTTCCCCCTTGGGGTTTGTTTTTGCTGCTAAAATATTGCCATTACAATGTAATGGTTTGGGAGGACGGTTCGTAGTGTCTAATATGCAGCCTAATAAGAAAAATGACCATGAAGATACATGCAGTCTTTCTTTGTTGAGCTCAAAGGTAGAGAAGATCGTTTCATGTAGCAAGGTGGAAACATCTCAGGCTTGGGGTAGTATGATGGGGAGAGACGCAGTGGAAAGTTAGTTCTCTGGATCTTGAGATAAAGAAAGGTATTGGTTTCATTCAGGGGGAAAAAAAGGAGGAAAGCATTGCAGCAGCACAAAAATAATTTTAGTAGATCCTAAATATGAATTTTGTTGAGTTTAGTAAGGAGAGGTGTTTTTTTTTTTTTTTTTTTTTTTGCGTTTTTCTATGTCTAGGTTTCTAAAACTAGGTATGTCAGCCAATTTTGTATACAGAAAGAACAAGGTGATTTTTATATGGTCAAACAGTGTTCACGAGAAGCCCTGGCCAGGAGGCAGAAGAGCTGAGCACCAGTTACAAAGATCTGTAGCCTCTGGTTCGGACGCACCCTGGCTCCAGGTTGTGGCTTCCGCTCCTCAGCTGCTGTCGCCATAGGATCCCTTTACAGGCATTTAGCAAAATAATAATAATAAAAAAAAAGTTCTCCAAATAGCAGGCTTAAGATCCCATCTCCTTGAACTCAGAGGAGTATTTTTAAGTGTTGTATACTTCTAGTTAATACAGCTCATCTCTAAGGAAACCAAAGACAGGTGTATGCTTCAGCACAGCTTATGCATAGAATTAGACTTTGCAAGGGGAGGACTTCAGCTTAAAATCAGATGCTTCTGGGCACCAGCCCTTAAGCAGGACCTGGTGATGGCTCGCACTGACGCCTGCTCAGTAATCCCAGTATCAAACGTGTGCTCTGTACAGGCTGAGCTTGCTTTTGCTCCCAGCAGTGGGCTAAGCAACTGTCTGCTAAGGTAGGGCTGCAAGAAGCCTTTTATTTTTCTTTTTTCTTTTTTTTTTTTTTTTTTTTTTAATTAGGAATTTAGCAGCAAAAATGTGGCTTTGTAAGTTCTGTTTTTTTTTCCAGATGAAATAAATGCAGTAGAAATGAACACTGCTGAGAGCAGGCAGGTGTAAGCTTTTCTGTATCCCCTACTTCTGCAACTGCCACCTTGGCCAGAGTTAGCGACTCAGCTGGGAAATTTGGTTTACTGCGTAAACCAAACACCCAAGCCTTCTAGCAGGGGCTGTAATAGACTTGGGCGGTCTACGCAGCGGGCACAGAGGGAAGCTAAAAGCAGATAGTGCCAGTAAGTTGCAATTTTTCTGTCATCAAGCAGGCCCAAGCTCAGCAGAGCCTATTCGCCTCTAGAAGTTGTGACCTAAAATCACGGAATCAGGAATCTCACCCTCTTTCAGGAGGAAGACGCATAGTTATGATGTTATGAGAGATGTGTAGTTCAGTGCATTAATTTCTTCCCTGGAATAAGCTCTTGCAATCTGTCATGTTTAATTTTTTGCTATGAATGACCACCTTGTCTTGCATCATCTCGTGCAATTTTTAGCAGTGTAATAACTGGAGACAGGAGGCCAGGTGATGCTCTGTCCCTCCTTGGCATGGGGGCGTTGCTGGCCTAACTCAGGGAGAGTATGATGAGATGATTTTATTTGCCTTCATTTTGGTTTTGTTGTTTCCACCATTTCCCTAATGAGCAGCATCTTGGTCTTTGGTGTAAGAAACAAAACAGTAGTGAAATGCTTTCTATTTTTCCCTTTTGACTGATGGTATATCTTTATGAGGAGCTCAGTATTGGAGACTCAACAATGTTTTATGGCTTCTTTTGACTCCCAGAGTATTGATTAGTAGTACGCCTCCCAAATGGAGCAGCGCTGAACACAGCTCTGAATGAGATAGTTGCCTTAAAATTAAGTATTTGCAAATTTAGCTTTGTCTACAGTATATATAAAGTTCTTGTCAGTCTGTGAATAAATATATACCAGAAAGTCTGTATGTATTGATTTTTTGAATGTTGCAGAAAAATCATATTCATATTCTTAAAAAAAAATCTTTAAAAATTTTATTTTTTTTAGTTACTTAGGCCTGCTGCATAAAGCTTCCTTCCCTCAATATTAAATGTAATCTCATTTAAAAATAATAATAATAAATGCTGTTTGGAGAACTGTGTGGTCGATACAAATAATCTGTTTATTTTTAGAATTTGGTTTTAAAAAGCAGACTATTCTAAAAACCAGAACTTCAGTGGAAATGTCGTGGGGCTGCAGTAGATGTACAGGCTGTTCCTTCCTGCGTGCATTCAGTGGTCTGCGCTATTTTTCTCGTTTGCTGCTGCCGCCTCCCAGACCCGCTGTCCGACTGCGCTCCATTGCAGTGTTATTACTCTTGATTTGTTTTGCAGAGGTTCCCAGAGGCACCAGCCGGGAATCTGCAAGTGCGATGCTAGGTTTGCTGTCGACACGGATTGAGGCGGCCTCTGCATTACATATTTACAATTAAAAAATCATCATGCAAATAAAAGGACATAGAAACAGCTGTGCAGGTTCAGAGCAAGGTCTATATGGTCCAGCCTTCTGGTACCTGGGGAAGAAAAAGTGCAGAGCAAGATATTTGATATTCCCCTGCTCTTCTCCCAGCTATAAGTAATTCATTTTCACCTCAAAGGATTTCTTAAGCTGTCTACAGAAAAACCCCATGCAGGTCTGTCCCCCAAATACTTTTCCAGTGTCCCCTTCAAGTTCCTCCAGAAGCTTCTTGCGTCTATGGTGCTCTCTAGCAAGGAGATCTGCTGCAGTTTTTGCGAAGAACTTCTTCTTTGGGATAGTTTTGAACTCCAAAGAGCTCCTGTTAACTTACTTTGATGTCTCCTCCTTCTTGTGCTGGAAGAGCCAAGGAGTGGTCTGTCTCCAGCTGCTCTCCTGGGATGGTGGGGACTGATGTCCCCCAGGGGCTGCAGAGTCCGTGTTTACTCTCTGATCCCGTGTGTGCTAGCTGCTCCGTGCTTTGAGCATCCTTGTTGTGTTTCTCTGAACCTTTTCCATTATTTCCTAATATGTTTTTTTATGAATGTAAGGATTTCTACTCCCATTCTCTATATATCCCCATGGGGCTGTTTTTGCTCTTCGGTCAAATTAATGCAACATTATTTCAGGTTTTGAAATATTTTATTTCTGGGAAGAAACTTCATCAAGTTCCAATTTGCATATTCTGCCACAAGAAAGGATGTGGTGTTTCAGCAGCTAGCAATGTTCTTTAACAACCAAATCTGTTTTCTTCATTCATCTGCCTTCATTCTCAGACCTTTCTGGAGGTGGTCAAAAGTGAATGGAGAAATGAGTAGATTTAAGTATTGGAGAATTAGTCTGTTTTTTTTTTTTTTATTTTTTTAAAGGACTTTATTGTATTTTCTCTTTTTCACATCATCTGTCTTTCTCTGTTTGTTCAGGCAAATAAGTGATAAAAGGGAATACTGATCTTAACACCACAGGAAGAAAGATGGGTTATGAGACGAGCGAGCCCTCTTGTTTACAGCGAGTTATTTTTGGTAATTAGCCATTTGTAGAGGAAGATGAGCCTCCGCTCGTAAAGTCAGCATGCCATAATTTAGGGGGGGCTCTGAATGGAAACCTAATGTTTGTCTGAATTGGAAATGGTAATTGCGCGTGCTTAGAAATAAATAAATGGCTCTGTTCTCCTTGCAGGAAGCCGACTGAACAAAGACCTGAGACACTATCTCAACCAGCGGTTTCAGAAGGGATCGCCGGATCACGACCTGCAGCAGACTATTCGAGATAACCTCTATCGCCATGCTGTGCCTTGTAAGTAACAAACAAACAAAAAAAAGCTTACCGGGTGGCTTTCCCCTAGCAGAATAATGTATTTTTGGAGGTGGAGTGTGTGTGTTGCTCCAGGGAGCTGTGGCTTGCAGCTCGCGGCTGGTTTTGATGGAGAGCAACTTTGAGCACTTGCATTATGAACTTTCTCAGTTACTATTGTTATGACTTTTTTTTTTTTCCTAAAACCTTTTGAATAAGAGTCTGCTTTTATTTTTATTTCATCAGTGGAACCTAATTTTTGTTGCTTTATTTCATTTGTGAAACTGAGCAGCGTTTTGCGGCTCGGATGCCATAGAAACAGGACCCTGCCGCTCTTGGAAGGTCATTCTCGATGCAAGCAGGAGATAAGCAGCAAGAGTTGGTGAAGCTTTTCAGAAGGGTGTGCCCCTTTTCACTCAAAACCAACCAGGAGGAAAACTGAGAAGTTTAGAAAGTGGTATTCTTCAGAAGTTCTGAATCTTTACCCAAAATCAGACTGTCCTTGGATCCTTAGGAAGATGTGTGGAGAGTGGAGAATGATTCTTCTTCATTGCACCTCTGTTTTGCATTCTTCACCTTCCAAGAGAGGCTATTTCATACAATACATTTGTACAATATATAATATTTTATATATAAAAGAGAGGCTATGTATTTTATGTATTTTTATTTTTTCTCTTTAGACCTCAATGAGTTCTGGCAATATCATTATGCTTTTCAAATCAGGTTGGGAAAAGAACTAGCAAATCTCTCAGTCATAGTGTATTGGAATGAGCAGCAAAATATTTTACGTTTTCTATCTCTACATGAATCAGGAGTTTATGTTGCTGCAGTTATATAAATATTGAATAACGATGCTGCTGCTTAAAATCAGCATTTGCCAACAACCATGTAATGATAGCTAGAATAATAGTCATTTTCCATCTAAGTGTTATATATGGGAGAACTGTGTAGGACCACAGTTAAAATTGTGTGGCCACACTGATAAATGATGATTCTTTAAATGACAAATGCTGTGTATCACTGTTGAGTTTATTCTCACTTTATCAGTGGACAGCATGGACTGAAGTACCTTTCAAATGCTGTACAAGGGCATAAAGAATAAACATTGATTATTATTTTCTGCTGAACATTTCCATTTCTATTTTGTCAACCTGAAATATGATTAGTCTTCAGACATCTAAGTTGCCTGGCTGCAGGTTTTAAGGCAAACTGGAAAAAGTGCGTCTAGGAGTATGAACATGGTGTTAGGCTTGGTAGATGCAATGTGTTAATGCTAATGTCCTGCCCGTGGGTTTTATTCTAATTTCTGTAATGGCAACAAAAGCAAGTGAGCATAAGCTCTGTGGAAGTATTTTGTGTGTTACCGAAGTTACATTTGGAACTTATTTGGAAATGCTTTCCAGTGATTCTTTTCTCCAATGATTTATTGAACTCGATGGTGAGCTGAACTCCTGGGACTCGGTGAAGGCTTTTGATTTAAAATGAAGACTAGTGAAAATGATTCTTGCCTTTTGAAAATAGGAGGGGGGAGGTGTGTTGTCCTTGTATTAATAAGGACATCAGTACTCGTGTTGCCTTCATGAAACAAACAGAAAAAGATGAGAAGGAGAGTTAGTTATTGTGCATCTCCATGGCTGCTGATTTGTAAAGCAGGTAATATTTAATTTTCTCTTTGTGTACTATAGGCATGGTATTAGCAATAGTTTTTAGAGAATGATGCTAATATTCATGTGTGAATTTGCCAGAGGTCACTGTACACATGGTAGGTCAGGATGGTTTATGGGTCTGGAGATTAATCTTGCTGCACGCTTGTATTTTTATTCTTTGGGACATGTGACCGGTAAATCCAGAGCACTGGACCAATCTCCAGTGCTAATGGATTATGAAGTCCTGTATTTTGAAACTGGAATTACCTGCTGATTATGTGGTGAAGGCAAACAAGAACCCAAGGTCACTTGCAGTGAGCATGCTTGGACTGCCAGCTGCTTTTTGCTGTACTAACGTAAGGGCAAATGAAATGATAATTAGTATATGCAAAATGGAGAAAGGCAATACTAACCAGTTTTTCCCCAAAATTTTAGTAATAATCTGACGTGGCTCAGCTCTAACTAGTTTAGTAGAGGTTGTAAGAAAACATGAAAGGCTTCTGTTTCCCACACTGCCACATGCAGGTTGGGTGCTTGGCCAGCCTGGGAACTGAGCAAAGGTGAGGCTGTAGCTGTTGCAGAACATACGGGTCAAGCAGTGGGGAGGGAAGGGTGTAGAGAGTTCAACTTGTCCTGTTGTTTCATATGATGACAATGACACGCTGCTTAGATTTTTACTTCAGGAGAGTCTGTTAACAACAAACTTTTCTGAGAGCAGAGGGCTTTGCTTCTCGTCCCTAAATGTGGGAGCTCTCTGTAAAGAAAAGAGACCCTCAAATGCTCCTGGAAGGGAAGCAGATGAATTGCACTGTTACTCTTGCAAGTTGAAGTATTAGAGAAATCTGTAGATGCAAAGCTAAGTATCACCTCCAGAGCTCAGATGGGAAGGACCACGTAGCCCTGACCCTGCTTCAGGACCAGCACTGGTCAGCCTTGGTAGCCCTCTCTGCTCCTCGTTTTCTTCTCCCTCTCCATCAAGCTTCCTCCAAATCATCATACTCTCAGCTCCCTTCTCCCCACTTGAGCTGGTATTTGCTGCAAAATCTGTAGTAAACAACAGCTGTGACAAGCTTCCTAGTGGCCTCCCCATTTGGTTGTCATACCATCTTGAGTGCTCTGCTGTTACTATCACACCAAACCCACGAAGTTTATTTACAGACCCAAAGCATTCTCCCCTGGAGTTTACAGCTTTAGCATTGTAATTTAGGACCTGGCCAGTGTAAGAAAGAGAGGCCCAGGACACCTTATTTATGTGCAAGGACAGAGTAAACACTATTGAAGGTATGTATTTACAATGCACAAACCTTTGAAAGAGTGCGGTTCAGCTGCTGAACTGGGTTTTTTTTTCCAGCTGAAGCAGTTGTTGTTTCCTTTGGTTTCTTCCTGCTGCTCGTATTTCACCTTTGACTTCATATATACGCGTATATGTGTGCGTGTGTATGTATTTTTTTTCTTCTGCTTAAGAGAATTCAGCACCTTAAACTTAAGCAACGTTATTTTTCCTACTCGTTCAGATAAATTTCTCATTCCTAGCATGTAGGATCCACTGTCAAAGTGAGAAAAAAGCCTCAGATAAATCATCCAGATCAGTGAGATGTTGGTCCAGTCTCTAGCTATCCCTTTTGCCTCGTTCTGTTTTGAAGCAGTACACTTTTCCTGTTTTCTGATGTGCCTGATGAAGACCACCAGAAATAACGCTCCATTTGTAGGCTGGTTAATGGCTCCATTGAGCTTGGAGTAGACTGCAAATTGGCAACAATTTCATGGCTACTGATTAGACACAACTGTACCACGAGTACTTTGGCTGATGCGGGGACTTTGCCTGCAGCTTATTTCTAGTGTGGATTTTACTTAGGCTGGCAAAATTGAGCTGGAATAAGGTCTAAGAGCGAAAGTTCAGATTTATTTATTAACTGTGGGTGTCTACATGCTGGGGCACCCTGTGGTGCATCTGAGCTCACCTGGCCTGACAAAAGTGGATATGACTTTTACTACAGCTGATTTTAGGGGTGGCTGAGAGTCTGTGGGGTGGAATAAGCATGCCAACATCTTGGCATTAGGTTTCAGAGAGTGTTTCTGGAAGTAGTGCTCCCCCCAATAGGGTTGGTATGCCTGTGAGGGTTTACTTGGCGGACGTTGCGATTAGTTGGGAGGACACGCAGGACTACATCTGTGCTACTGCATTCTAAATAGGTGTTTCCAAGCAGCTTTACCTTGGAATATCTGTTAAATGGTGTTAATTGAGAAAGATGGGCGATAGCAACTTTAATGTTATGGTACAGCAGTGCGTCTAAACCGCCGTTCACGGCAGGCTGAGCAGGCGGCGGGATTATCTCCCGCGTTTTGAAATGATGGTAGAGCACATCTGTTTAAAATAAAGCAGCAGTACTGGCTATTTGTCCTAGTTGCTTATTCTGAACAACCTGACAGCAGTTTTCTCTTCATAGTGTATCAAGAAGAATCAGAGAGATGATGAGATTTTCCTAAAAGCTTACTGCAGCATGGCTTGCCCTCCCTGCCCCTCAAGCTCATTTACTTGACTCTCCACTTGCTTGAGCCCCGGGTGACATACCATGACAGCTCTGCTGGTGGGCCTGGCATCTGGCCTCTCCACCTTTCCTCCCCAAAGCCATGAACATGGGGCAGGCATGACTGGAATAACACATCTGTAGTCAGCTCCCTATCCCGTGTAAATCCTGTGTTTGTCTTATTTAAGTACTGTATAATTTCTTCCTTTGCCTGCCTGTCGTCTTCAAAAGCAAAGTCAGGAAAATGAAAGGCCCTTCTGACTGCAGATTAAATGGGGACAACGTAAGGGCCAGCCCAGAGTTCAGTCTTAGATGTCATCCCAGGCTCTTTTTTTTTCCTTCCCCAAATGGGCTTGTGAAACCCCAAGAGGTCATTATTCTACAGCTGAATCACTTTTTCCAGACAAGTAAAAGCCCTGGGATTAATTGGCTGGAGAGCTCAATGTTAGAGTGGTAGCACTTGCGTTTTTGGCATCTGTCCTCTCGCCTTCCCCGCGTTTGATCTTTTCCTGCGCCTTCAATTACAGAACCCCAGCTCCGATCATCGTCGTTAGTCTTAGAGGGCAGCAAGGCGCAAAACGAGAAGGAATGGATAAAAATCAATAGTGTCAGTGCCGAGTGATCTATAAGGAGGCTTAGCAAAAGGCAGCGACACCTAGACACCTGGCTGGTGTGAGCCCTCGCGTTGCAGAGGGAAATTGGAGATTGAGTTTCTCCATCCAGGCAATTTGCTGGTGCAAACTCTCGTTCCAAAATAAAGCCGATAATATTGAACAGGGAAAATTCAGTGTGTGTGGGAGAGACTTTCCTAAGTGGATGCTGAAGACCACATTGAACTCTGGAGGAAATGTTTTCATGCATAATTGAATCTCCTGACATAAAAATAAACGTCACTGAGGAAGTGTGCGCTCTCCCCGTTCGTCCTCAGCTCGGGGTCTCTGGCATGTGGATCGAGTTGGGCATGTTCTCCTCCCTCAGGATAGCTGCTCCTGTGGTCGAAGGAGCTGCTAGTTAACCACAGTCACCTGTGTCTAATCACAGACCAGGGAGACTAGATGGGCCTGGGTGTTATCCAACTGTTGCCAAACTTGCAGACTCAGTGGTTCCCTAGGATAGTTTGCAAAATCCTTTAGCTTCCCCGAGAGTATTTCTGACCTTAAAAATGAATTGGTAGGAAGGCATGCAAGCTCTCTTACATGTGATGCAGATCTTCAGAAGATTAAGTGTAATAGTCTGCCCATATGTTGGGGAAAATTCTTGGACTGAAAGACCTTTATATTACAAGTTTGTGTGTTTTACATGTTGAGGGGGATATGTGAGACAATTTCAAAGTTATTTTTAGGTACTAATTTTTATTAAGGGTAAACAGAATCACTGACAGTGCACATTATTTTTCTTCACTGGCAATAAATCATCAGTTTATGTACACAAATGTTCTTTGAATTCTCAAAAGCTTTCTAGAACTGCAGCCGTATTTATTATCCAAGTTCTTCTGGTTGCAGTTCTCTTCCAAGAAGCATAATTCTGCTTTTGTAATGAGAAAAAGTTGCAGTGTCCATGAAAAATTCATTTGAAGGCACACACTGATAAGATGATGAACAGTGGGGTGATCTTTTTTCTTAACATAGGAGAAGTAATGAATTGTTTTACATGATTTGTGTTAGGGAAAAGTTTTTAATATATTTTTTTAAAGAGTGCCCTTAGTGATAAGGTGCAACAGAGGTGCCAGCAGTATGTAAAGATCAATTTTCTCAAAGAACATGTTCTTGTGACTTCTCTGACCCTGAAGATTATTAGATGTGTTTTCCATGCCAACTAACGCAGGCAATTTTTTTTTCCTCTATATTTTCAGCAGGGTCTCTGTGCTGAGTACAAGCAGTGTGTTCAGAAAAGTCTCCCGTTCCTGTGTTCTAGGGAGTGGAGGATTGTAGCAGAGTCCCCTGGAGTTTTCAGGCATATAATTATTTCACGTATTAGTGAACCAGATGTGTTTTCACTTTTGAGAGAGAAAAACACATTGTTTGGAACAACAGGGCCAATACTTCTGTAGTTTAGTTCCTTTCTGCACTCAGTCATTTCTGTTTGATCTAGGAGACTTCAGACCTTTTTTTCCATCTGGTCTGTCCTTTTAGATCAATAGCGCATTTTGTGCTGGTGGAACTATTGGGTATTTTTTTAGATTTGGAAATAAAAGCACTTACGATAGCAAATATTGCTCCATCTGCTTACCCATTTGTGAGGAATAGCTTTTTTGTATTTCGCTGTGCCCCTAGTTGAAATTGCACGAGGCACCAGAGAGCAGTACAAAGCAGAAGAGCGCAGCCGCGGAGGCTCTCCCATGCCACTTGCCAAGGCAGATTTGGGTAAGAAGTGTGGGAAGAGATTACATGGCTAGTTTTCTTTGTTTTCTTTGTTAGTCCCCGGTGTACTTCACTTTGTTTTTCATTACGGTTGCTTTGTACTACAGCAAAGCAGCTGCAAGTGGGTATTTAGGTAGTGCAAACACAGTCTGTGCATATATATCTATATATATACACATACAGATATAGATAAATATATGTCTGCGTGTGTGTGTATATATAGGGGTGTATATATATATATATATACACTTTTTTTCCTTTGATTTTTATCTAAAGGTTTCTGAGGTTGCCAATCTCTTGGAAAGCAGGGAGTAAACAGACCTTAGAGCAGGTACTGCTGTTTGGAGGTTGAAGGGCTGAGGGTGAATTAGCCCAGATTATTCACTTCCAAACTGGCTCTGATCTGCCATAGATGCATTCAGCATCTCGATTTAAACTACAGAAGCAAAACCCGGTATCTCCCTGAGGCATGGCATGAGAATCCAGTTAAGAGTGTGGGGCCGAGGGTGCCCTTAGAGCCACGTTTTTCATGTTATGTCTTGATGATACCTTTCATAGTGGCTGAAGTGCCCCAATTTTTCATTTCATCAGCCAGGCAGTTTGATTTCTTTTCAGCTACCACTCATCTTTTCAAGATTTACAGTGCATTGATTATGCTACAGGCCAACGGAAAGAGTGTTCCAGGCAAAGGGAATGGTCTAAAATGAATCAAAATTAAATACAAAGCCATTCTTTAACCTGTTGTTCCACTCTCAGTGATGTTTGGGTTGCACATCCGGTATTTTGTAATTACAGCACCGCTCTGCACAGGTACAGCTGTGCTTGGAGGTGTTGCTTTGCGTGACTTTCACTATTACAAAAGTCCTGTGCTTTTGTAGCATGACGTGTTGGTATCTAAGAGGATACCAGAAAGCCCCATTTTCATGCTGTGGCTCCGGTCCTGTGCGGTCCGTGCTGCGTGATGCGGGCAGGAGAGGTGGCATGCAGCGGAGGAGGCAATGCCTGCAGGATTCCTGGCCTTCCGGTATCACGGCCTGAGCAGTCTTGTAGTCTGGCAGGGCAACGGCAGGTGCAAACTCCCCCGGTTTCGATGGGATTGCAGACTTCCTATATCTCATCTCTGAACAATTGTTATTACTTTTTTTAATGTTACCGTGCTTCTTCACATAAAGCAGGCTGTATTTGTCCTCTAAATCCCTTCTCTCTTTGTTTCAGCAGAGAGGAGATTAGCTGTGTGATCATTTACAACACTGTCTTGATTCTACTAGCTGTTTTTCTCTGGGGAGAGCCATACCTAGTACCTTTACTAGGAATAACCCTAAATTAATCTCCATTGATTTCCCCTCCACCCAGTGATTAAGAAGTGAGGGAAAAAAAGAAAAACATTTTC
The DNA here is from genome assembly GCF_028389875.1 of Rhea pennata. Lineage (NCBI taxonomy): Eukaryota > Metazoa > Chordata > Aves > Rheiformes > Rheidae > Rhea > Rhea pennata. The sequence continues at coordinate 7,784,124 of NC_084674.1, forward strand.
TTGTTCTATCCCTACTGAATGAGAAATACATCTTTCCTATTAGTAATAACAGTCTAGATGTATCCTTTTTCATAATGTTCTTTTGAATAATTAGAGTTTTGAGTTATGAAGCCAAGATTCTTGGGTCATTGCCAGAATAGATTTGTTTAAGGGGGACACCAGCTCCCTGAGTTCCTTTTAAAGGGCTTTGTAATGTCCCAGGCTGCTCTTAATTAGTGATTTAAGAGGGAATACATCTGTTTCACTGAGGATTGTGAAAATTATTATTTAAATGGAAATGTTTAATAAATGGTTCCTTGAAAGGATAATGTATCTGCAAAATGAGACACGTGTCACCGAGTAATCAGTTGGATACTGGTCTGGCAGTCCTACTTGAATGGTCTTTCTGGAGCTGAAGAGGGAGAAAAACATCAAAGGTCCTCGCATGCTTCACCTGCTGTGGAATTATATTTCTTCATCATTCATTACCTGCACTTTTTCTTTAATCTGCATGTTTAATACCTCATTTGCCAGAAGGAAAAAAAAACAGTAAACAAATGTTTATGTCTGGCTGGTAGAAAGGGATCTGTAGGGAGAGGCAATGTCTCCTGTTAGACAAGCTGATAATACTTCATTTATATCTCAGACCACCGTGGCAACTCTAATATTACCGCTGCAATATGGATGTTCCTACCAAATTTAAGCTACTTAAAGGGAAATAGTCATGCGCTGAAAGCGTGCAGGCAATTTTTGTTGTGCTGGGAATTTGAGCTTGCATACATCTGAACTGAGGGATGGGGGAAGGGGCAACTCCAAACGAATAGGCCATAAATGGAGCGTTGGAGTATGTCTGTAGAGCTTGCGTTAGTCATCAGAAACTTGAGACTGGTTATTTTGGTTCTTTTCATTTATCCTTTTTTGTTTCCCAGTCCTTCCTGCCATTTTCTTTCATGTTTTCCAGGATGGTTTTGGAGGGTAGCTTTGTTACTGCATGAGAGCTGAACATGGGCTTAAATAGTGAGGTTATTTTGGGTACTCCTAATTCCAGATCTCTAAGTGCTTGAGGAAAGCGGCACGTATTGCAGGACTGGCGAGGGAGTGGAGAAAACCCAGCAAGGCTGGGAGGTGGCGCTCAACTTGGGTCTTTCAGGGATGGTCAAAAGCCCATGCTGCTCATAGATACAATCTAAAAAAATAGATATTTTGCATTCTCACTTGGTAACCTATTGCAATTCTCTCTTAAAAAAAATGGTGCCTTCTGGAAGAGAAGGGCTGGTGAGACATGGTAGTGTGAAACTAACCACACCAGAGGACTGCGTTGACAGACGTTTTGTGAATTGCCCATGTTAAAGGACATTGATGATACCATTAAATTGGTGAATTTAATATTATAGTACTGTTAGATTTCTCCCTCATTAAGTCTGATCTGATTAACAACCTGCAGCGTATTTGGAAGGCAACAATCACTGCAGCTCCTCTTTAACTGGCGCTTCAAGTTCCTATAGATTTATAGTTCTTCTGTCGTCTAATCTCTAATTATGGCTTTTTTTTTTTTTTTTATTTGAACTTGTGCTTACAAGTAGACTCTGTCTTAGAAGACCCTTGGCTTGCAGTTAACGCTTTACAGAAAGAATAATGTCCTGAATTCCAATTCTGGGATTTAGGACAAAATTGTTTTTTAAAAAATCATGTATTTATAAACATATGTACGTAAATAAAAAATGCAGGGTTAAGGCAAGCGCGATATGGTCTTGCAGAGATCATTTATTGCTATAAAGGTTGGTGCAGGGTGACAATGGTAGCAGCAGCCTCTCCAAAACCACGTTGGATACTTTGGCCAAGAAGAGACCAAAGCGGTGGCTGTGGAAGGGCTCCTGGGCACAAACACGGCAGCAGGCTGGGGAACTTCAGCAGTAGGCCTGGAGGTTTAGAAAACTGGAAAAGAAACTTTTTTGGGGGAGGCTTGGGGAGTTCTGTCCTGATAGGAATCCTTCAGCAGCAAAAAGCGTGAGCAGCAGCTTTCCGAAGTAACCTGAGCTCCTCCGGATCGGCAGGGAGGCTTACCCGGAGAGATCGCTCACCTCCGCGTTCTCCCAAGTGAGCGCTGTCTGCAGGAGGAGGTGGTGGTTACGTGTCACCTAGCAGAACGCAAAAGTGGAAAGTGGTGTTAAAACACTGACCCTTAATCTGAAGTGCACCATCTGTGTTTTATTTCCACGTCTTGCTGCCTTTACAGTTATTTGAATTCACAGTTTGTTCCCCGTTTGCCGTTCCCACGTGGTAAGGGAATCGGATCCAAAGCCCGAGAAGTCTGCTGAAGAAGTTTGTCGCCACCTCCGCGAGTGCTCTCTCGCACCTCGGCTGCCCCGCGAGCAAAACCCCAGCTGTAAAACCGTGTCTCAAGATGCTCTCATTTCGTGGTGGGCAGTTGGGGTTACCGTAAGGGCAGAGACCCCTCTCCCCGTACCGGGAGGATTTATGGCTTGCCTTGGGCTTTCTGTGTGGAGAAGGGAGGAGGATTCTCCAACACCTGATGAAGCGTTTTTCTTTACCACTCCTGTTAATCTGCACAGATGCTTATTTGGGGGCTTTTGGCGTTAGAGCGCCATTTTTACTAAATATTTTTGTATTTGTGAATGTAAGCCAAAGCATTTGATGCGAAAATAAGACCAGGAATAATATGAGGAAGGGAGTGGTAATTGGAATTATTACAGTTTTTGTGTTGCAAGTTTGAATTACTCTTGAGTTTAGCCTGTGTTAACAGCTCAAAAACAGGTCAAACTTCTTTTATTCTTCTGTTTCTACTTTTTCTGTTGTTGTTGTTACTGGCAACAACCATTTTTTTAAGACATAACCAACTTAAAAAAAATTGTAAGATTTAAATGTATATTTTAAAAGCAAGCCATCAAAATGCTGAAGGCTGTATAAACTTAACTACCTTCTGTAGCTTTTGCTGTAGACCACACAAGCTCTGAAAAATTGATTACTGTGGTGCTTGAAGGGGCTTTCATGATACAGAAACAGAGGTTTGCGTTGAATTTCCTGTGTGGGGGGGGACTTTGTTTTTGAGTGGAAAAGCCCTTAAACCTCAGATTAAAAATAAGTCAGTTAATTGTTTCTTTTTTCCTCTCTTTCTGAACCTTATGAATGAGTTTTCATAAATGATTGGGGAGCTGTATCTCTGAATAAATATAAAGTAAAATGCTCCATTTCTTTTCTTAATAAAGAGGCTTTTATCTGGAATGTCCCACTTAGATGCTGGCTCCTTGAAGTATCGTCTGGTGAGAGCGTTTCAGTGCGGCTTGCGCAGAATTTCTCATGTTGAGGACATGAAAAGGAGGGACCGTGAGTTAGAGTTATCTATTTCTATTTTGCAGTCCTCTGATTTACCGTATCCAGTACTTTACACGTATCTTTATCGAAAGCTTTGGACTTCCCGCAGAGCCTGCGAGTGTGTAAGAAGTGTAACCAAACCCAGCCTCAGACTCGATGAGGCTGTTGTTGAAAGATAGGAAAGGTGAATCCTGAGCAAAGATTTTTTTTTTTTTTTTTTTGAGCAAGAGACACATACCAGGGCAGCACACTGGGCCAGATGGTATTTTTATGGAAATGTTTATTCTTGTAAAATTAAGAGATTGTTGTAGGTATTTATAATCCGGCTGTTCTCCTCCTCATGTGTGACCGTTTCTCCTTTAAACTTAATATAAGGCTTGTTATCTCTGCTTGGTGTTTTGCCTCTAACCAGTCCAAGCGCTTTTGGGGAGCTGATATTTCCGCCGTGTTTGTGCTGTCACTTTTGCAGCAGGACGTGGAGGTGGGACATCTCCTTACGTTGCTCTGTAAATGAGGGCTGCTCTTAGTCAAGGTGGTTTAAAACGTTTAGATGTCGGAGCGGATGGTTTGCGCCTTGCTTGGGTGCAGACTGGACTTGGAGCTGGATGTGCAGCAAAAAGTGGGCAACCCTGTTGTCCTTGCTGTTGTGGCTGCGGGAAGCCCCCGGGGTGGCAGCACTCCTGGCTGGCCCTGGTGCAGGCCTAGCATGGCCAGGTTTGGGGGGAGTTATTTCGATTTGAGGATTGCCTGTGAGCCGGGGCTCCCCCAAGATTTTGGTATAGAGTATCCAAGCAATCCTGTCCGGTGAGAAAAGTGGAAAGAGTCCAAGATGGACACCTGCTGGCTCTGAAGCAGTCAAGTGCTTTTTCTAAATCTTTGGCCCCTGTTCTTGATGTTTGTGTCTATAAAGATACAGACGTGTTGGCTGCAAAGGAAAAGGGGGAAAAAATGTATTGATACTGTCACTGAAATTCCCTGCAGATTTAAAAGGAGGATGAAAGTCAGCACGTTATGAGAAACTCAAAGCCCTTGGGATAAGTGCAGCAGACAACAGAGAGATGTTCAGTGTTTTGTCTGATTACTTGCAAAAATGAGTGCCGTATCTCCTACGGAGAGACGCAGAGAAGAGGAAAATTTATATTCACACAGTTTCCCCCCTTCTTGTGCCTTGCAAACTAGGACAATACCATTTCGCACTTCCCTGGGCATGTTCTCAAACTGCAGCTTGGGGAAGGCGATAGAGAAATAAAAAGGGTGGTGGGGGGGGGGGGGGGAGAAAATCTGTCTGCTGGCATTTCGGCTTTCCAGCGTACACAGGTGCTTTTTAATCCCCCTGGCCTACATACTCCGCAGCCCCTAGGAATAGAGGAGTCGTGATGTAATGCTCTTTTCCTCACACTCCCAGCTTAAATACAGATGGAAATTGTTGTCATGTGTTAGAAATGTCACCAATAATATAAAAGGCAGCCTTCTGCCTTCTCCCTTTTGCACTGTCAGCTGCCGCTGCCAGCTTATTCTTCCCTCTCAAAGCTATTGTCATGTGGCAGAAGCCCTGATGTAAGTAAGCCCTGTCCTCCCCCTGCTCATGATCCCTGCATTTTTTATTCCCCTCTGCTGCAGTGCTGAGGATCATTACATACCGCGACTTAGAGACAAGACCTCACAAAGGAAGGATTAATCTTGTATTTGTGCTCGCGTTGCGGAGGACTCAGGCAAGTGAGACCGTTCCGTTGCCTTCTCTTTTCGCCAGGCGCCGAGGGACGGAGAGCGGCGGTGCTCGCCGCCCGGGGGGGGGCGCGCAGCGGGGCGCGCAGCGGGCCGCGAGCAGCTGCCGGCCGCGCAGCGGGGCTTCGGGGAGGCGGGAGGCAGCGCGGCGCCCGCCGCCGCCGCCTCCGCATTGCAGCGGCCGCGGGGCGGCGGGTGCTGCCGCCCGGGCGCCGCGCAGCGCAGCGCGGGGCGGTGGCAGCGAGCCCATTCCCGGCGCCGCGGGTCGAGCCCCGCCGCCGGAGCCGCTCCGGGTTGGGGGGGGGGCTGGACGCGGCTTAACGGCGTAGCGAGGCGGCGGAGGCGCCTTCTCCTGGAAAACAGCCGCGGCGGCGGCAGCGGCGGCACTGGGGAGGGCGGATGCCTGGCGAGGAGGCCGGGTCGCCGGCGCGGAGGGTCCGAGGGGCTGGGGAGATGGCAGAGGAGGTGGCTCAGCTGCTGCTGCGGTCTGGCAGGGAGAGAGTTAAAAGGGGCTTTTGCCTTTTCTTTCTTTCTTTTTGCTTTTTATAAGCTGCTTCAGAAATGCGTTAATTGTGAATGAGTTGCAGAAGCTGTGCAAATTGAAATAAAGGCATGCCAAAAAAGAAAAAAAAAAGAAAAAAAAAAAAAAAAAGAAGAAGAAGAAAGCCCCCAATCCCCAAATTTGGTTTTGTATTTGTGCATATCCTGTTGCACTGGCTGGGTATGCGTCTCCTTAGGATAGTTTTCTGTGTGCTACTGCATCCCTGAACACTTACAGCCATGTTAGCCAGTGTAATTCCTGAAGGCTTTGGGAAGGGGAGGAGTGCACATAATTTCTCATTATTATATGTATTTTTTTTACTAACAGACACCCATTTAGCTGCTACCATTGTGTTGTCCGCTGCCCCTGCGATTTGTGACATGCTGTGCTGTGTTTGTCAGCAGAATGAAAGGGGGCTTTGTTCTTTATTCGTATTATGGCACTCTACATCTCTCAGTGGAAATGGCATGTTTGCCTTTGGAGCTAACTAAGCCGGTGATTTGTGCATACGGCTAGACTGGGAAGGATTTCTGTTTCTTCCCAGGACTTCCCGAGGAATTTTCAGGCAAGGCTTGTGTAATTTCTTTATATCAGCGCGTTAGCAGCGATGAAGAGCGATCAGCTCCATTTGCCCACAGGACAGGTAAAGCCTGGCCAGCGGCTGCAGCTTTACATATTGCTGCTGCCTTTCCTTGTGCCCCTTGTCTGTGGATGGACAGACAAGTTGGCCGTGAACTAGGATTTAATCCTTGTGTGCCTTCACGTCCGTGCAGACTGCCAGCAAGAGTTCAGGAAAATAACCAACAATCTGTAACGTGCACGAGCTCGTGCACCTATCTGAAGCTTGGCTGAGACCATAGATTAATTTAAAGGCAGCTCCTGAGCAGCCAAGTATGAGCGAGTGACTGTTTGGAGTTGCAGGACTGCTCAGAGAGCTTTCCAGCCGCCTGTGCCGAGATAGAGCACCCGGGATCAGGTATCGGTGTCCTCCAACAGCAGCTGTATTATCGGTTGCTGTCTATTTACCATCCTGCTGATGCTGAGCTACTTAGGTATCAGTCTGTGTGCATGCAAAGGTGAATCACTTACAAGCGTAGCAGCTGTAATTAGCAGCCAAAAGGAATCCAAGTGTAAGGCTGTGCTTGCTCAGAAGATTAATAAGACTTCTTTTAATGCATGTTGCATGAATGTGTGGGGCTCGTTTTTAAATTGCAGTAGTGGGTTCAGCAGCCTGAGCTTTCTGTTGTCAGTTCTGCTGGTTTTCTTCTCTGCAGTGCACAAGGAAAAATGGGCAAAATGCAAAGCCTAGCTCAGTCCCGGGAGCCTAGTGTCCGCTGCTAGCAGCTCTGCTGTTAGAGGATCCGGCTTAGTGAAGGACCAGGTTGTGAACCTGTTGCTTGTTGATGTGTCTCCTCCTCTACCAGGAAATTATATCTGGGAATAACTTTGCTCTGAAGAGAGCAAGGATTCGCGCAGCGGGGCTGAAGAGCAGGGAGCATTTTCTCCCTTGCCAGCTTGTTCCCACTCATTGGTGCCTCCTGCCAGCTCCCATCAGATGGGAAGATAGAGCCAGGGAAGGTGCCTTGCTTTCTTCTGGAAAGCTGCTACAGAGCTGGTGTGAAAGCCCAGGCAGCTGCTCCCGGGGCAGGGCAGCTCTGCTTTGCTGAAGTGCCACAGAGCCAGTTTTATCATAACAGTAATAAGCCCTTTTCAGGGAAATCTCTTTTATTTTTTTATTAATATACGTTTTTCTGATGCAGGTAATGCACCCTGCAGTTTGAAGCTTAGAGCATCCCTTTTGCCGCTGTTGAGAAGCCCTAGCACAAGTCAGGCTGTCATAGCAGTCAGAATGGTGCGGAGAGGAAAAAGCAGCAACGAAAGCCATTAATTCAGCAGCGGAAGCTGATTAAATGGTGTTGGGCTCTTGGCTCGGCATCTGACAGTAATAACACTTACCCTGCGTTTCAGTCATTTAAAACTTCATACGCCGTAGGTAAGGCTCTTGCCTGCACTTTGAAGCTTGGGCAGAGATGCCTTTCTGACAGCCTTCGATCCCTCCCAGTGCACTGAATCTTTACGTGGTTTTGCCATAAATGCTTCCAAAATTCACGCACAGTTAGTCATTTTGGTTGAGGAATAGCGAGTGCTTTGGTATTCAGTAAAGCTTATTCAAAACGTGGCGCTATTTTCAGCGAAATTCTGCTAAATCCTGTCGTGAAATCCTCTGAATGTTTTGCTCTTGAATATTCTGGTAAGCATGATGACTGGTTCACTGTGTTAATCCTGTATGGTCTTTCTGTCTGCAGCTAATCCTGAGCTGCTGTTGCTGTTCTGCATACATGAGTAAGATTTTTTTTTTTCCCTTGATAATATACAGTAGCATTCCAGCCGACCGTTAGCAAATAGCAGATCAGATGTCCTATTCCTGCTTTTTCTCCTCCAGAATCATATGAATTGTTTCTTCTTTTTGGAAAGCAAAATCTGGAGAAGTAGGAAAAATATCCTTGAGCAGTTGTGCTCTATCTGAAGGAACGCCCTGGCTCGGAGGGGCTGGAGGGTGCCTTTTGCGCTCTCCGCTGCAGATAAATCTGGAGAAAAGTGCATGCATTGAAATGGTATTTTGTACAGGACGTATCGATACCTCATGTCACTTCATCTGAGATTAAAAAAAGAAGAAAGCAAGTTTAAGAATTCCTATGCGTTTGACAAAATTTCTCTCGCAACTTCTCATTAGAGTTAAAGCTGGTATTGACTACTGTAATTGATGTTGTTCCAACTAAAATGTAGTTATTGGAATTTCCTAGTTTATCCTTGTGTAGTGAAATGCAGGGCGGAACAATGAAGTTCTAGAAAAGCTCTGTCTAGTTGTGGGAGATGGGCTTTGGCAAAACCTGGCCCTTGCTGATGGGGGGAAAAAAAAATCCTTTGGGTCAGTCAGTATCATCTCAAACTTCCTACTTGAGAGACAGCTTAACCTTGTGCTGATATCCCCCCCCCAGACCCCCCCCCCAGATTTCACCAAAGGGATTGTTACTGCATCTCTTTGTATAAAGATTTGCACGCTTGCATAAAACACATTAATAGCAATATATCCTTTACTGACATGGTGGTGGGGGGTATACATGCAGCATGTCTATGTAATACTCACCCATACATTAAACTGCTGATCTGTTATCATGAATTGGGGAGTCCACAGTATCTTAAGCGCAACCTTTCCATAAAAATTGCATAATATTTAGTGGATGCAAGAAGTCACAAACACTCGTATCTTTCCATGCAAGAGATTGGGTGTATTTTTCTTTTTAAATAGTCTTCCAAAGGATTCATTAAGAAAATGAAACCGAAGAAGAAAAATAGCTGACCCAGCTCCTCCAAGAGACAAAATTCCCAACAAAATCATGTGTAAAGTCAGCCCCAAGTGCACTGTGTCTGAACAACTTTGTTGCATACTTTCTGAAAATTTTCAGTATTGAAACAAGTGAAAAAACACTAGATGGACAATGTGGTCCTGCCAGCTATTGGAATATAGCCATGGATATCACTTACCATATTGAAACACGGCTTGTTCTTTTCCCTGCTCGGACAGAAGTAACGTCCCATCTGGAAGCAGCCTCGTTACCGCCGTTTCCATTTCCTTCAGAAAACTCATGGTCTGTTGTAGACAGGAAATTTTTTCATTCAATTTTTCATTTTCACAAGATTGCCTTTAATGCATTCAAAGATAAGATGAGAATCAGGCACAAGGGGGAAAAAAAAAAAAGCTCTGAAAGAGTGCAGTTACTGCAGTCATATATTGGCAAAAAAATGAAATCCCTCCTCTCCCTTCCCCTGTTTGCCCGCTCTCTGCAGGTGAGTTTTACCAGGAGCCTTTGGTACTTTCATTGCTGGCGTGGAGGACGTTCTCGTGATCGTCTTTCACGTTAATCCGAACGAGCTGGATAACGGCAGTGCGTGAGGCGGTGCTGGAAACGCACTCTCTGTCGGCGCGGCGGTTAACGGAGCGGCGGCTCTTTGAGGGTGCTCTAACGCTTTGGCACCGGCGTGCAAGCCCTTGATAAAGGCAGAGAAACGGCTAGGGACGGAAAGCAAGGAGAGATGCTCTGGACTGGGAAAGGTGGGACGTCTGAGGAACCTGAGGTCTTTTCTTTAGGAAAGCTTGTGTGGACTATAGCAGCACAAGCTGCTCATGCGGTGCTGTGGTGGTGGCTGTTTAAAGGTGTGTTTTGAGCATAGTCAACAAGCGTTAGTGTCCTAGTGAAGATAAGGCAATGACTTACCATGTGATGACCTGTCATCCTAAACTCATGGGTGGAATCAAGGATTTACCACATTCAGTTGCGTGAGCTAAAGCTGTCCCTTGGCTTTTCTGTGCAAAGAGAATTCTTTAATCTGCAAAGAACCTGAGATTTTCTTTTTTCTGCTGCAGATGAAGCAAACTTATTTTGAGCCCCAATCAGGAAGTGATTCAGATGATGTGCTCATTAAACCCTACCTTTCCCTCCTGGGACTGCCGGCAAGGATGTCGTGCATTACCTGCTGATGAGACGATGTTTTTGTGAAGTAGATCAGAGCCCCAGAAAGTATTCTCACAGTGCCAGGCCACAGGGAAACTGGAGGGGCTCTAGAAAGCCACAGCGAGGCTGGAATTTGGGTAACTTGAGCTAGTTCTCTGCTAAGCAACTGCTTATCAATTAGGCAGAACTTGTCTTCAGTCATATGTGATTTAGGGGACGTGAAAGTTGAGTGTTGCTTTGCTCAATACTTTGAAGTTTCAGGTTTTCTTTGGGTTATTAGGGTACAACACAGAGCATTTATTTCCCTTTATCATATCAGCCCACTTAGTCATCATTTGGTTGGATGGACTCTTTTCATTTTTTTTTCCGTTTTTCCTCTCATATTTCATGTATTCTAGTGTTTTATTAGTTCAGTGGCCTTTCCAGGTCGTAGCAGTCTAAGTATTCTGACTTTTATAAAGGTCTTAGTGACTAAATATTAGTGACCTCTATTCATCATCATTATGCTTCTCCAAGACAGTGCAGCCTGGTTTTGGGCTGCACTGATTACGCTACAGCATCAGCAAGTTCATCAGATGGCAAATCCAACCTCGTTTTCTCTCCACAGATGAAGTGCCTGTTCAGTACACCATGTTGCTTAGTTTCTGCTTCAGCGTTTAGGGTAAACAGAATTGCTGCAAAAGAGGCAAAGGAGAAACTCTGCTATGGAGCTTTGCCAGCCTACACAAAATAATGTACCGTGACACAATTAAAAGTATATTGTCGAATTCAGGAGTCCTAGGAAAGGCTAACAAGCCAAGCATGATTAACTTAAAGTTTCAAAGTATATAAAATGAAATGGAAGACTTAGTATTAACTTCATTAGGGAGCTTGTTATACCAAGAGAGGTCTTTTGAAAAATTCAGCTGCATAATGGTGGACTTGTATTTCCTTCTTGAGCACCATCTATGAGACGTTTCCCTAGGTGGGACTCTACCTCTTAGGCAGAGTTTGAATAGACTAGTCCCTAAAGAGAAGTTGAGGTTCCAAGGTTCGGCAGTCTTGGAATGAGACTGCCATAATTTTTGCTGTGTTATAATTTGCCGTTATTTTGGCAAGCTTTGTCAAATGGACATGTGGAAGGTAAGTGCTTTCCCCTTGTACGAGATTGCCTCCCCTTTCTGGTAACCCTCAGTCACATTTGTTCTTATCTCCTGCACACTAAGTGAGTATGTGCTCTTAAATTAGGAGACGGGTTTTATAAACTAAAACAAGTCTGGGGTCTGTCCCACTGCAGGGCTCCCCAGATCTCCTCCTTCCAAGAGTTGTTCTTCTGCTGTCTCAAAACAGTGATGCCAGAATACCTGACTTTTGCACTACTCTATACCAAAAATGTCTTAATCTTTTGTGCTTTTGCTGTAATTACTGAGGTGTTCATGATCTTCAAGCAGATAAATAGAATGGGCTTTTGCAATGTGGGCAAAAACTAGTCTTTTTTTTTTTTTTTTTTTTTTTTTTCCTTGCTCACATTAGGAAAATTGGCTGGCTGTTTTTGTTCCCTTCTTCCTTCCTCTTCCTATCTTCTCCCAAAACAGAGAAAAAGACCAAGCTGTTAAGGAGAGGCAGAGCGCGAACAAGTATGGAAGGTTTCAGCCACCATATTTAAAGTTTGGGAAACTTTAAAAATGGGAGTGACTAAAACCAGGAGCTTATAACAGAACTTGTCAAACAAGCTTTTTTAGGCATTGCCACTGCTTGCATCGAACATGCACAAGGCTTTAATTTTCAAGCAAGGGGAGATTTTAATGCTGCCCAAATATTGCTTTTGTATGTAGAACCCTTTGTGTCTCGAGCTGCAGATGGCATGCTGTCACCATGGGGAGATCTTTAAATTGAAGGACCTTTCTCTAATAAAAGGTTTGCTTTGCCATAGAGGAGATACTAGGGTTGTATCATCTTGAAGGGCAAGCTGGTAAATGAGATGTTATTATCTCAGTGTGTTCTTTCAGTAAAATATTTAAAAGTGGCTCACTCCTGGTGAATTACCTGCTGACCTGATCCTCTAGCAGCCCTATTAAATAGTTGCCAGTTGTAACAGGCTTTGTGAAGTTAAAGCATGTCCCACTGCACTAAGCACTATTTCAGATATCCCTGTTATAACAAGAAGTCTTTATATAGTAATAGTGCAAACTGATGGCTCTCATGGGTGCTTTCATAATGAGGTTTTATGGTAACTGTTTTCTGATCCCTTTTCTCCTTTTACCAGTCTATCAAATTTACTGTATTTCTGTCTGTATTTATAGAGCTTAATAGGCTAGCTCTTCGGACTTCTCAGCGACAACGCTTCCAGTCCAGGAAGGGTTTACCAAAACTTAGCTGTGGCTCATAAAAAAGGATGTCTTTGCGCAGCAGAGCTGATTGGGCTGGCATGACTTAACAAGCTTCTGCTCATCAGCTGAGCTGCTGTAACGAGCTGTGTATGTGATCCTAGCCCTGAGCAAATGCAGAATGAAAAGTATTAGTTGATGATCTTAGATTTTTGCTTTTCAAAAGCTCACACTCTCTGCTTCAGCACTGGTGCACTCTAGTGCTGTCATGTGGCCAGTTGCTTTTGGTTCTCTGTCTATAACCTGCTTGGTCATCTATCTGTAACTTGAAAGGAGTGTTTTAAAACCAAATAAATATTTTTTTCACCATACAGCAGTAGGCAGCTGCCTTTGCGGGTGCTAAGTTGAGGTCTGCAGTGTTGTCACTGCGAAAGGAGTAATGGGGACGTGCCCACCAGCTGAGCAAACAATTGCACTTGTGCCTTGGGCTTGGAGACTGTAGTCCTGGGATATTCTTAGGTGGAGTGGGAGAAATCTTAAACTCATTTGATATCTTTCCTGGCCTCTGATCTAATTACATTACTTTTTGATGTTTTCTCTCTGGAGTTCCTCATTTTAAAGACTTTTTACAAGTACACATTCAAAATGAGTCCATGACACTATTAATTTTTATAATCCAGTTATTTTATGTTGCTGACCACCCCATGGTACTTGAACCTCCTTCTACAGAAAATCTTTACTGTGCTCTGAGGACCTGTGATCTGTTTTCTTTATTGAGGTAGAAAACATGATTGGATTAAAACCTTCTATTATTTTCTCCCTCAACTCATTCTTTTTCCCTATTGGACTGTATATATTTTTTTTTCTGATGCATCTAGGCAATAAGAAACAGGTATTCAGAAACTGCCAAATCTAGTTTGCGTGATTTGTACCAGTTAAGTTTCCCAAATCCTGTCTTTGTGCATCGAGACTTGCAGCAGTGAGAATTGGCAGCATGTGGTGGGAGCAAGTGGTCTGGACCACGGCTTAGAGCTGGTGCTTGAGCGTGGGCTGGTGGATAGCACAGGTAAATGTGCTAGCTGTCACTGTGCTAGGTGTTTCCTGGCTTTGCCAGTGGCCTAGTGCCACCTTCTCCTCTGCATGCTGCAGTTTTCTTCTTAAAAAGGGGAAATTAAGAAAATAACCAGTCCTAAATTTCCTCAAGATGTCTCTATAAGAGGGTGCTACGGCTGGATGCACTGACTGGTCTTTTGCATATCCTTCCACGTTTCATTCCTGATTATGGAGAGTTGTTTTTATCTGTGCTGAAGAGCTATTTTATTATGTCCTGGGAAACTTCAAAATGTAACTGGCCTGCTGCTGTTTGATACGCACTGTACGGGCTGCCCAGGCTCCTAGGTTCAGTGCAGCACTGGACTGAAACAGCTCCTGTACTCACCCTCTCGTGGGCTTGAAGTTTTGTTACAAAAGGTTTGCTGCGCTCTGCTTGCGAACCAACACGTACCACGCGACGCCGACTGTGAGGCCTGATACCATCTCAGTAATTAAGCACTGGCATCCCCAGCACACCGGGCTTAATAGGCTGTCAGCAGCTTAAATGCCACCCGATATTAAACTTATCAGTGTAACTTTTCCAGCATGCTGCAGCTGACCCATGGTAACAATGACTGTGGCAATTTATGGATAGACGGTACCCGCTCCACCGGCAGCGCTTGGCTGCTTTAATTGCTGATCTGTTATCGTCCTCGGAAAGATAGAGGGAGTCAAGAGGAGAGGGAAGGAAGCACTACGCTTAAGGAAGGTTTTGTCCCAGCTTGTGGTGTGCTCTAGTGGACTTTTGGAGTTCCCAGGGTGCCAGGCTGTGATGCCTCGCAAGGCAACTGAACGCCCCAGGTGATGGGAAAGGGCGCAGGAGAACCTGCTAACTCCGGGGCGGGACGCGCTGGAGCCACGCTGCAAACACCTGTGATACTGGGCTTCTCTGCAGCAATAGCTACTTGCTTTTTCCCAGCTCTTTTTGCAGGAGGGGCAGGGCTGCTGTGAGGAAGGGAACAAGAGTGAGCAGCTGGGGGAGGCAGGAGGATGCCCGGGGCTTAGGTTTGCTGAGATTTGCTTGTGCTGATGGGGAGCTGCACCCTTGCATTGGATAGTCTTTGGGGTGAAAAACTCCATTACTCGGCTTTATGCAGAGGATCTGGTACTGCGTGCTTCCGGTCTCATTAGAGTTCTTCACACCCCCTGAAACGCAAATAATGGTGAGGATTCATCTTTTCTCTGCCTTATTTTCTCCCATTGTAAGCTGCGGCTAATGATACGCTCCTTTTTTAAAGCTTTTGGGGATCTGTGGATGAAAAGCAGTATGTAATTATTAAAGCGCAGCTTTTATGGCACTGCCTGTGGAAGGAAGGGAAAAAATAAATTCACTTGGCAAAATATTATGCTGTAGATGAGGCTTTGGAAATCTGACTTTCATTGTTAAAGCTAAAATTAAAAAGAGCAGCTCTGTTATATATTTTTGTACTGAAAACAGGCCTGTGCTGAGGCTCTCTGAGTCAACGAGATGTATGTAAGAGAAAGAGCAAACAAACAAAAGAAGGGCTGGTTGGAAATAAAATGAAGCAAAGCCAAAAATGCTTGCAAGGGCCACTGTCTATCTTTGGGACATAGAGATGTCTAGGTAACATAATGTCAAGTTCTTAGTGGCATTTATGCGTCTGGCTGCTTCATTTCCATGGCCATTAAGTTCAAATCCTTGTCTCTTTTCTGAGATGAAAGAAGTAGGAGCTTGCCAAAGAAAAGCAGCCTGCAAATTCTGAAGCAGCTGTGCTGCATGCAGTTTGCATGGGAACTATACCTCAAAATACCATTTTTACCTATGTTAAGCGTGGCAGAGGATGATATGAATGCTTCATTGTTTCATCTCAAGATTGTTTTCCCAGAAAATATATTTCAAAATATTTATCTTTTGGTAAATGCGTGCATATAATTATAGATAAAGGCTAATTTGTGTCTCTGAGCATTCTATTGTCAAGTGGAAGCTGAGTGATTTAATACCAAAATGGGACTTAACATTTAAATCATGCCTATATGCTTTTTATATTTTTACAATAGAATCACTAGCTAATTATCACTTAAATTAGCTTTCCTAAGTAACGTACCATATTAGATAGTCTAATGGTGTACTTGCAAAAAGAGAAAGAAAAAAATGATACCTCACTGTGTGGAGACTGTAAAGCTGAAGTTAAAGGAAGATACAAAAAAAAAGTGTATCACTTTTGTCTACCTATGTGCTCTCAGCCTTATTGAGCATGTCAATTGCTGAACTAGGGAGTGGGAATAAAACAGGGGAAAGTATGTGAATAATGAACTACTGGTCAGTCATGGGCTGAAGAGTTTTCTGTTAGAGCAGTGGAAATATGCAGGGTCTTCCTTGTAACATCAATGCATTGGATTTGTGAACCAAAAGAAATAATTTGCTAAGTGTGGTATTTCCTATAACACGTCTTGTCCTTGGGCAAAATATCATGCAGAAGAGTGCATAAGATGATGGAAGATAACTGAGGACCTTTTGGAGGGAGCTTTTGGCTGCAGGTCACCTCTGTCTAGACAGGAGGGGACGTCCTGCTGACCGCGGTGCTCCTCCGCTCCGGGAGACCTGGCGTGTCTCACCGTCAACTCTCACGACACAGCAAAGCTTAGATTTGTCTGCATCTTGGTATCTATTCACTGAATAGCATTAACAGGTCTTTTGGACCTCATTTAAATTACAAGAAAAGAATCTATATGGAAAAGAGGTTCCTATTAGTGGCTGGAGAGGTTGGGGCAGGTAAGTGGCTAGGAAAGGTGGGCAATGCAGGGGAGCGCTGGTACTCCAGAAACACGAGCAAAACTGGTGGAAAAACTCAGGCTTACGAAGAGTTTCTCTTTTACCCAACAGTTTTGTTACCAGAAGGCTGGGAAGTTCGACAAGCCCTACTGGGTTGCAGAAAATCTAGAAAAAATTAATGAAAACTAGCAAGGCGGTCATTTATTTATCAGTAGCGTCTAAATTGCAAGGTTAAATTCTTGATCAAAGCACCATGGTGTGCTATGAATGCTCAGGCTGTAATTTCTAGTTAAGGCTTACCCTGGTGCAGATTTTTGGAGAACGAGGAGGATAAGCACTTTGTATCGTCACTGTGGTGGAATCGTCCAAACCGTGAAAAGAAAAAGCTGTGGAAGTCAGTTCCCTCGGTTTCAAAACTGATAAAAGCAAATTATTTCAGGGGAAAAGCCTGCTTTCATATACATTGGGCCAAGGTGTTTATGCTCACCATTTGTTTTTTCTGTGTAGTATCAGATGAGGCCAGGTCAAACAACAAACAGCTCTGTCCATCACCCAGCTGGAAAAACTAATGCCCTGGGTATACAGCCCAGCTAGTATTCATACCGTCAGCCCATATGATAATGATTTAAATGATCATAAAGCTGTTCTTTTTACAATACAGAATATTTTAAAAAATTACTTGATAGGCTTACTGGTTGCCAAAGTTTTCATGATGATTTTGCTATGGAACTGCTTACAATTTCCCGTGAAATTTGTGTTCTTTATTTATAAACCCAGATGAAAATGCTCAACTAAATGTGACCCCAATCAGTTAAAACGTTTTCAAGTTTTAGAAGTGTGGCCAAAGGGGGAAACTTGTCTTCTGCCAAAAAAATACTTAATTTTAAAAAAAATGTAATTTTACAGGTAGTTAATTTTTAATGCAGACAGGTGTCTTTTTGGTATGCAAAACCTGCCTTTTATTGAGCAAGAGATATTGCTTCTGGAAAACAAAATAGCTATGGAGAGCTTGTGGAAGCTTGTTTTGGAATGAATAAAACTGCCGTTTTAGCGCTTGGTATTTTTCAGTGTACTCGCAAGCTGCTTTGTGTGGAGAGCTGAGGGGAAAACGCTACCATTGCAGCCACCATGCCTAGCAGGTACAAAGCTTGTGACCATAAATTGTCTTAATTCACTTGTGAGAAGTGGTTTTTGAGTTTTAGGGAGACTGGTTGTGTTCTGTGGGTACAGCAGAGACAAGTCACTTGTGTCCAGCTTGTTCCCATTGACTTTGACATTGGATGAACTCAGGATTGAGGGTTTGGGTGCTTACAGGTGACTGTGGGTGATGCTTTTGGAGGGAGGAGGAGGGTGCTGCTCCCTCCAGATCTCACCAGGCATGGGGTTGTCAACTGCTGCAGCTTGGGCTAGACCACCTGCTGCCAAAGCATTTCCAGAGTTGATGGGGATGAGCTTCCTCCGAGATGGGGGCTAATCAGTCACTTGGCATAATCAGCACATTATAAACTTTTTGCCAAATTAAAATGTTTGCTGTTTGGGGCTTAATTTGTATGTTCTGTTACTAATTCGGAGGCAAAGAT
This sequence comes from Rhea pennata, assembly GCF_028389875.1. NCBI lineage: Eukaryota > Metazoa > Chordata > Aves > Rheiformes > Rheidae > Rhea > Rhea pennata. Next base: position 7,801,928 of record NC_084674.1, read on the forward strand.
TAATCTATACAAGCAGTTATTGGGGCTGCTGTAATCTGGGCAGCTGACTGCACTCAACCCTCTGGACAGCATTCTGCCCTCAAAATACTACTTGTAAATAAGGAATTGGCATAACATTACCTATAAAAGAACAAAAGGAACCTCCTCTTTTTTGTCTCCTCAGCTGATTAAGTGTCTTCGCTTTATTTTGTTGCTTTGCTACATGTAAAATAAACCCTGACAAACTCTTCAAGGGATGAAGTGGATTCTTCCAGTCTTGGAGGCATCCAAATTATCTAAACATCTTAAAAGATAATGTGTTGTTAAAGCTGAAGTTATAGCTTTGATGGAGCAAATACTGAGTGAAATACTCTTGGCTTCTTTTACAGATCAGACTAGATTATAACAATGGTATCTTCTTAGGAAAAGATTTTCTTGGTTTTGGAGTGTTCTAAACTTGCATCAGAAGAGCAAAAAATCCTCGTGAATCACAACAGAGGCTAGCCTCCTAGCTGAACATCCTCAGCTGGCATAAATCATTGTAGCCTTTTTTTATGTCAAGTCGCAGGCTTGGATAAGCGTATTTATTTGCTTTGAAATGCTGGATGTTTTGAGGTTCATCTATGACTAACTGAATGTCTTTAAAAATAGACTAAACATCAGAAAGCTCTTGAAATGTTCTGCAATATAAGGTCTACTTCAAATAGATGGGATGTTCTTAATTGCCCATTATGGTTAGTTCATCTTAATGGATTTTTATCCTCTTTTCTTTCCCCCATCAAAACAAATGCAGCTCACCCCTGATGTGAGGTCAGTCAGGTGCTTGATGGGATTTACTGATATCCATGGTTATAGTGACATGCATGGACCCAGCTGATGCAATGAGCCTCTTCTGTGCTCGTCCCTGCACATCGAGGTCACCTACTCATATAGGGACAGTTCAGGGTCTGTTTTGTGCTGCAGAATTAGTGGGAATCTTGCTGTCACTGTGGAAGGAGTGAGGATCGTTACCTACTGAAAAGGGGCTAATAAAAAATAGGTGCAGGATCTTGGGTTTCAGTCTGTAGGTTTGGGGATTTTCAATAGAAATCAGCACCAATTCAAACTCCAGTCCATGTAGTTTGGATACAAGACTTAAAGGAGATACATATTGGAGAGCTTCAGATGAATATCAATAATAGACAATCCAGAGCTGTCGGCATCTACAGAGGTCCTAAAAGACAAACAAATTACTATATTAAGGACAAAAAGGTCTCTCTCTAGTAGAGATTCCGTTATGCTCTCCTTCATGAATTCAAACCTTTTGGAGGGGTAGATGATTGGAAGTGGAAACCAATGTATAAATATCATTGAGTCCTGTGCTGGGCAGTTGGATTACATACCACACGTGCAGGCTTGAAAACATTTAATTTTAAAAATCCTGTTACATAACAGGGCATGAAGCTGTGTGAAAGACTTGGGGCCACGTTTGCAGCTGGCGTGAATCAGCGTAGATTTCAGTGGATCAACACTGATTTCTGCTTATTGAAATTCTGGCCTTTAATCTGTCATCAATCTAATAAAATCTAGCGTGCTCTAATTACCATGGTATCTGTCAGAAATATGTTTGCCTGCAATGCTAAAGCTGAATTGGATCTTAGAGCCCACACAAGTCAGCAAACACTGTGCAGATCTGAGCTAAACCATTTGTTTGCCCACTTAGAGAGAGGTTGTCCACGGTCATAGTATATGTGGAAAGACAGCGGGGGAGTGAGAGGCACAACTGAAACATATGGTCAAAGTGAGCTGTCTCTTTATTCCAATGCATCAGGATAAGACAAGCTGTTGAACTGATGAGAAAGCTTCTTTATATATACACCATATTTCAAGATTAAATCTGGAAGGAATTCAGTACCACTGAACTTGAATGTGTTTGAACAAGCTGTTAAACCAAAGCTGGGGAAGAAAGCCCCCAAGCACTCCGCCCCCCCCAAAAAAAAATACATAATAGTTGTGTCATTATGTAAAAGAAGGTGCAATTCTCCCACTAAAGTGTCCATAAAGTGAAACCGTATCAATAGTTCCAGATGCTTATTGACTTTATGATACCGTTAAGTTTAATTGTGCTGACATAATGGGTTGTATTTGCATGGAACAAGGTCTTCTCACGATGAGACCTGGTGAGCATGCAAGCACAAGAGAAGTGTGGCGTAAACGGAGCCGTGATCTTCGCTGCATCTTAACTGTTGGGTTTTGACCTTCTATGTCTTGAAAAAAAATGTGGAAGTGGCACTTTCCTTCTGTCTGTGACCTCCTGAGTGGTCAAATTTGAGAACTTCATGTATTGCAGCTGCACTTACTGCAATTTATGCCCTTGCAGTGACTGTTCATTTAGTAGTTAGTAAGGAGCATCCATTTCTTATCTAAGTTTAAGCCAAGAGTTGTAATTTTCAGCTCTATTCCTTGGACCCGTTCTCCCCCAGTCAATGTGAAGGGGAGCTTTACCATTAGTTTTACGGTGAACAGAGATGCCAGCACCAGCAAGGTCTGAAAATTCTACTTTGCAATTTGTGATGAATCCTGGGAGAAGTATGGTGCCTGTCTTTAAAGTCTTCCATCAGTAGAGTTCCAGCACCAAAACCCAGTATTTGGTGATTTTTATCAGGTGTCCTACCAGCATGAATTCATCTTGTAGTCCATTCCCATCGTTATTTCAATATATTGGCTTTGTTTTGTGAAGTGTGACCACCTACAAGTGTTGGGGTATGCATGACGTTTGATAACATCAGATCATTTCAAAATAATTTAGCAAAGGCAACGCTGTTTTCTTTCACCCTCAGAAAACCCCCATACCTACAGCCATTAGTTATCTCTTAGACCAAGATAGTACCTCAGAGCCAGGAATGAAAAGTACTTGTATTTCAGCATCCTTTCTGGCTACACATGTAAAAACAAGGATAGCAGTGTGACAGCAGGAGGGACGACTGCAGTACCCCTTGCTGTGAGTGACACCAAGAGGCCGCGTCACGCGCTGTGCATTGACCATTTCTTCTGATTTACGCAAAAGCCAGAAAGACCGCGCTGTGGCCACAGCATGGCCGCATCCCAGGTCAGAGAGAGCAATCCGGGTTTGGGTACGTTACTGTCTGTATGATGTCTTTTGAGCTTTTAGTAGATATTCAGTTGTGTGTTATCGGTCAGTAGGCATATTTATGTTCTAGTGGTCAGTTGAGGAAAAAAATGATCGCAACTGCTAATTTATAATGGAGTAGGTCTTTTGGCATCAGTGCACATGCAAAGTAGGGAACTCTGCTTTTGGAAATATTGACCAAGTGGTCAGTTGTTATGATGAATTTGAATAGAATAATGCAAACAGATAAAGAATCTAATTAAAGGACTAAGAAAGTTAAGTATTGAGTTTATTGGGATGGCTAAATCTGTCTTACCTATAAGACAGCATTTTCTTTATTTCTTCTATGTTTTTGTGGTCCAACTGTAGCTTCTTTCAAACTTAGTGGGTCTGGATAGTCTGCAAAGTACTTTGGGAGCTGTAGTTCACTGAGCACATTTTTACCTACTGCCAGATGTCAAGTACAAACATTTGGTTCATGTGCAGACTGACAGAGCTGTGCTGTTTCATTTGGCGTTGTTGGAGTGTATTCATTGCTTTTTGATGGGCTTTCACTTGCAAATCATGCCTTGAAGTACATTTTATTCTGCGTTTGTTGTACCACATAGGCCTATGATGAGCAATTTTTCTAATGACAATAGTTTAACAAATTCAGCAGCCAGGGAAACAGGCGGATCGCTGTGGCTCTGCACCCACAAACTCGTCTGTTTAGAATTACGCCATTCATGTTTGTGAGAGAATGGAGCAACTTTATTCAATACTTCCCCTACATAGGAGAGAATAAAATGTGTAAGCTGACTGGGTTGTATAGAGCCAGGGATGCTTCAGAGAGGATTACTGTACAATTACAATGTATTTTTCCCCTATTTTAGTCTTCTGAGGGCTTTCAGCTGAGCTAGTTTAGCCCATCTAGCATGGAAGTTTGTGCCACATTATTTAAGTATTTTTGGAAGTTGGCGCAGCGCTAGCCTAGGGCCAGCTCTCACCAGCCCTGGAAGCGGCACCTGCTGAGTGGCGATCCCCAGAATTGTGTTACAGCGTCAAGGTACCCTGAGGGTTTCTTTTCATCTTTCTCATCTTATTAGCACTGTGAAGTGATGCACAGTGTCAAGAATGTAGATCGATATCAGTCCTGGTTCAATCTGTGTGTGTGTGTGTTTTATATATATAAATATCTATGTATTTATTTTTCTATTATTTTGAAAGATTCTTGAGAGTGTTTCTAGGATGTGCACAGTTCTTCACTTTTTCTGGCTGAAGTGTTCCCTTTTATTACTGTAAGAAAATCTTTAGCTGTTCTCCATTACTATGTCATTTAGTCATTATAGACAGATGAGTTTATCTTCTAAAAAGTGCCTTAAAGATGTTAAAGTGATAGCATTACAATTTAAAACCCTTCTGACACAGTCTGTTCCACTAGAGCACTAAATCTTGTCTTCACGTGCGTATGAAAATTGAATAAAGCTTTCACTTGCTTGACAATTGTTGCAAAATATAAGTGTTCACGCTTTCATAGAGTAATGACTGTGTCATCTTAGTGAAGTTCAAAGAGCAAACCCTTTTATGCACATAAACAACAATTACGCTATTTCCAAGGCTTTTGTGGCAAAAGATTAATAAAGGATTTTGTAGTTACCATGTCAGTCACCATGACGTCACTTAAATGATCTTGCTCGTTCATACGCTGAAAGGGAAAACAAAACTACCTACAGACAAAGCCAAAAATAAATACACACAATGGCAACAGAAATTGAATTGAGAAAGGTTTATACTTTAATTAGGTCATATGTGCAGAGTGATACATTTTATTCTGTGCCTAGGGAACCCAATGAGTTTTTGGAAACATACCTTTTCAGTGTCTCTGTTGAATACAAACTTCTTCTGATGACCTTTATTTCTTAAACTCTCTTCTTAACTGATGGACTATGAAGCATGGAAGCTCGTGTTTTTTTTTTTTTCTTGGTCTTTTGTGCATGGTTGTGCAGCTGCTGACATCTGCATGAAGCAGTTTCAGAAGAACGAATTGAGCAGAAATGATGAAAAATTTAATCAGCGTATTTGTAGGTTCAGCTCCAAGTGCTAAAGCTGTAATAAAAGCTGTGTGGCAGATGATGTTTCACAAAAATAAGATCTCTGCTTAAGCATCACACACCTGAAGATGGAACAAGAGTCTTCCTAGACCAAATGCCCTCATCATAGTTGAAGGATTTTGTTTTGTTTTGTTTTTTTCCAGATATCCCAAGAGCTAATTCTGTGCATGCTAGTTAATTCTCTGTTGTGTCGTGATGGAGAGGAAATAATAATAATTTTATTTCTTTTCTTTTTCCTCCTGTAATCTCTGAAATCCAAGTCTCCATCATGTTCTGTGCATGAGTAATGCATGTTGGGAACAGCCTAGTCCAAGGCATCTAGCTGTATAATAGTAGAGGAGTATCTGCAGAGTACAACTTGCCTTTTAATTAGTGCTTCAATCATGGGTACTCAGCATTTGTATTGGCGATCGATACAATAATCAAGGCATAACTAGGACTCGTTGTGTAGAGCAAAATCCATCATGTTTGCTTAGCCTGTGTGACCCTAGGAGGGAGAAAAAGCAAGCAAACAAACAAAAAAGAATCCTTGTACCCATGATGATTAAGGTAAAAGCAAGAAGCGCTACGTGATAGAAGGGGAGATGTAATGCCAGATGCGATGCTCTCTACCCGTCTCCCAGAAGAGAGGATGTTTAGCCAGCAATGAAATAGGTATTTTACGGGTGCACGAGAGGTCCTGGCCAGACCGTGGTTTGCAGTGTAACGTAGTGACCCTGGTGCTTTGGTTCTTGGATTTTGGTCTGCACGTTCCAAAAATGGAAAGAGCCCTTTGGGAATTAATTCAAGAGGCATAATGAACCTGCTGCTGTATGTCCTCTTTCATCTTTGTGTTGCCTTTCCATTCCCTTAGCCACATGGTACCATTTCACTAGCTGTATAAGTCTTGTTATTTGTGTAGAGCAGCAGGAAAATGAATTATTTGTTAGGCTTCGAGAAGGACATTGTGCTTCTTGGAAACCATTTTGGTATCTGTCCTTAAAAATAAAACGAAGGGGTCAGTTCCAATAGTGGCTATTTTGCAGCAGCTCTGCTGGATAAAACTGACTACTTACACAGCCAGTGAACTCGCGTCGCTTGTTTGATTTGGGTTTCGTTGTGCGAACTGAAACAAAAACTGTGGCCAGATTGCTTTGGAGTGGAAGAATTCTGCTATCGGTTCAATCTGTTTTCCTTGTTGTTGTTTCCATGTAATGAAAAGATAAATATGCAAACATATTTACTTCATTAATTTTAAACAGTGCCAGGAAAAAAGACTCTGTCTATGGGTGGTGGAAAAATATTGTGAAAATTAGCTCTACGCTTACTTTGCTTTCAGCTGAGCCTGTTAATTAGGATCAAACTACGATGACTTTTTTAAAAAGTCCTCGACACATCTTCCCGCACATCTCTGTAATTCAAAAAGACGCAGATAACTAAGTGTGAGGCTGCCGGAAAAGCCTCTGGGAGCGAGGGGCCGCATACAGTAGCTGGGAGCCAGCACCCCGAGGTGCCCCGGGGGACGTTTTTTCTCAGTTTCGGGTGCCAGGCTTAGCTGTTTCACATTTTACTCGCCAGTTATCAGGCATGTAAAGGCTACGATATTTGGATTGAAAATATTGCGAGAGCTTCTCGGGGTTCATTTCTAGACCTTGACTGTTAACCAAGGCTTATTAGAGTTTTGATTTTTAAATGTGAACGCTGTGCAGCTGTTTGTAAGTCTGACAACAGTCTCGTGGCACTCCATAGGTGCACAGGAGCAGGAATTGGGCTTGTTCTTCTGGTTTTTTGTTTAACTTTGTCAAAAAGTTGGACCTGGTCCGTAGTTGTGCTCCGAAAGAAGTAGTAACGCGGGCTTTTTGCTGTTCTGTGGTCACTTCCACCACTGCGACGCGCAGCGGGCTGGCCTGGGCGGCACAGCAGGAGCGTGCTTTGAAAATGAGCCCGCGAGAAGAGTCTGGCTTTGCCAGAAACCGTCCTCTTCTGCATCTCTTGAGACTTTGCATTTCAACTGGTTACGTGTTCGGCTTTCCAAATGGCCTACTGCGTCGTGTCCCGCGTTTCTCGGGGTGCTGGTTGCGGGCTGTAATCTGGCCGGAGGTGCTAGCAGCCCTCTCTCTTGTTGTTCTTGGTGCTGGTGGTCATCTCGGGTGTTGCACTGATGATAGGATGATAGGAAGTACCTTTTTTTTTTTTTTTTTTGAAAAGTATACTGCTGTCTGGCTAATTTTAAATAAACTAAAAATCAGTTCAAATCTATCTTTGCATACAGTTAACGACAGGCCTGTAGCAGACTGGAGCTAGAGGTTTGTTCAATTAATTGTAGTGTTATAAAGCAAAGGGGAGCTGCATTTGTGTTCAAGCAGAAGGTTTCTGGGCAGAAGAGGGGATGTTGAGGCTGATGCAGCTTGCGTTGCAAGCGGCATTTCACACGTATGTGCCCCCAGCCCACGTCGCGCTTGTGCGTTCCCCCCAGCTCTGGGACTTGACCGGCCGGAGTGCGTGGGCTGAGATTTCCCTGCAAAGAGGCAGTGTCGCAGCTGGCGGCGCATTGATCCGGTGTTCAGGAGCCGTGGGTTCAAATCTCTGCCCTGCCTTGGCTTGGCTGGTCGATTTTAGGCAGCTTCCCTTCCTTTATGCCCCTTTATGTTTATCTTTTTAAATAAAAAGGAATACTGCTGCTTGGATCTCTTATAAAGCGTATTGAATTCCACGGAGTCGATACTCGCTTTAAGGGTTTGCTATTACTTGCAGTTTCACCAAAGAGTAAACAAAAAGAATGGGCTATTTAATGTTTGGCAATGTAACTGGGAAAATTACCTTTAGGCTGAAAAAAATAAGAGGAAGAACGAGTACATAGTGCATGTTCTTAGCTAATAAAAATTAGAGCTATGGTTTATAACATTCAGCCTGTTCTTTCCGGTGCTTCAATTGATAAAAATATCTCCCATGATAGAATATTTCTTGAGGATGGGATTGCAAGAAGCTGTTGCAGATGTGTTATCAGGCGGTCTGCAGTAGCGCAGAGGTGGTCAGCCAGTGGCTCAGGAGCTGCTTGAATGCCTTGAGCAGTGCAAGTGTGCTAAATTTCGCTGTATGGTGGTTGGGTTGGGTGGCGAGATTACCCTGGGCAATCCAAATCTGCTGCAAAGAGAAGTGAGCTAGCTGGCCGAAGCTGGCAGGTCTGCCAGGATCCATCCACCCGCAGGTTCAGGCAGGCCCTGTGATGCACAGGAGAAGGGTGCCATTGGCACATTTGAGATGTGTTTTGGAATATGTGGTGTTTGGTAAATACTTTACAGGTTCATAAAGCTTAGTTTTTGGCAATGGTGTGTTAAAAGTCTGGTCGCATTGTACCAAGGCAGTGCATAAACCTGCATTAGGAACCAGTTCCTTCATGTGGACCTCATGAGCTGGGAGCAGGAGATGGGAATGAGAACCTGGGGACTGGGGCCAATAATGAGAGCAGGGAAAGTCAAGCAGCTCCCTAATTCACTGTGCTGAGTGAAGTCTCCTCTCTGGGATGTGGAGGCTCTGCTGCTCCCCCAGGAACGGGTCATTCTCCCCAGCTGCTGAGGCTCACCTGGCTTTTGTTGGCACAGCTCCTGAGGCCACTGTATTTGTGGAAAGGGATGTGATTCCCACCTGGCAAGCCTGAGCTGTGCTCTCCATCACTTGCAGTCGTAGAGGTCTGAAAGGTTGGAGTATGCTGCAGTTGGATGGCCAGCATCGCACGCTGGGTTTTTTTAATACTATTTTTGTTGTTGCAGTTATTGATTGGGCCCTGTGCCGATAAGTAGCTTCCTGCTAGGTGTCTTTCACTACCAAGATGTATCATGCCATCTAAAGATAATGAGGTTTTAGAGCTTGTCTGAACGGACAGCTCGTCCTGCTGGACTTGTGGCTGTAATCTGAACTGCACAGCTTTAGGTTAAGCCTCGTGTTTTAAAGCACAACTGCATCGTCGTTAACAGGGAATAGCTGAAAATACAATACATTTCATCAAATGGCTGCTTTGATTTCTGTAGGTTTTAAGTCTGAGACTGGGTCAAGTTAACAGCTTGTTTCAGGAGAAGCAGAATGGAGGAAGCCTGCCTTCCTGTGCATCCGTGGGCAAAGTTTTCGGTGTTTAATGACATGAATTCTGACTGTGGCTCGAGTCCTCTCAAACGCTTATTTCATTTTTCTATTTGTTTGCTTTTAAGGAAGGCCAGCAGATGAGGGAGGAGTGGGGAAGGCTTTAGGTTCCAGCTATGGTTGTCAGCTCATGTCTTTCTAAAAATGCCAGACTGCATCCAAATCGTTTGGTCTTGCGGGGTTGCCCCTAGAGTCTGCATCGCTTAGTTTTGGTTTAAAATAATCCTTTCATCAGGCAATGAAGAGGTGGCAAGGACCAGAATCATGGCCGCAGTGAAGCTATTTGGCTCCCAGGGCTGGCGCCAGCCAGGCACCAGCTCCTTAGCGTGGATGGTGTGTGCGCACCTCCCTTCTGCCAGACTGTAAAACCAGTTACAGATTTCCCATCTGAGGAAAATGGCATAAGCTGCAGGAAAGCCCAAAGCTACACCCTAGCACAGGCATCTGTATCAGTCCCCTGGGCTCACGAGGACTCTGGAGAAGGGTCCGTTGGCCCAGCACCCCTTTGCTCTTACCTTCTCCTGCACACTTCCAACATTTCCATCCTCTCCTGTCCAAAAATCAACTTTGCCCTGCTTAGGACTCAGCTGTCTCTGAGGGGAGCCCAGGTGCTTGCTGGTGGGTCACTAGCGGACACCTGAGCTCAGAGGGCTGGTGGGATCAGGTGGACTTTCTGCCCTTGACCTTGCACAAGTCAGCATAGTTGTCCTCACAGCAAGGCCACTGCCGCCCTCAGATTTCATAGCATGACTGTGTTCCAGCTGTATGGTTGGAACGGGCCTGGGGTATGGCAATGAACGTTGCCACATAGCTCAGAAGGGTCCTTTTAGCATCACGATTACACTTTCATCAGCTAGCGCTCAACCCACCTGCTGCGTGGGGAGTGCAGGTAGGGTGAGCTGCCCTTCTGTTTCGGGGTGCAATGTGTCCAGTGAGTGTGACGAAGGGGATTTCAGGTATAGGTAAGTACTGAATCTCATAACTTGCTTGTGGGTTATATGCTCCTGAAATACGAGCTGTTGACCCTCTTGGGTAAGACACTTCTCTGGTTCAGTATAGCAAGCGCTATTTCTGTTAACAGAGAGTTTTATTCAGCAGGAAGTTTACATTCCTGCTGTTTTGTGATAGCAAGCGGCATGTATGTAATTGTGATACCCTGAGGCAATGGGGGTGGTTTTTTTACCTTGTAAATCCATTAAGAAGTTTAGAAATGGCATGTTTTAATTTTTGTAATGCTTTGAGTACTTTCATGCTTCTGCTTTTGTGAACAAACAAAAAAGTCACATTGGAATATGCAAGTGTGCAGGAACTCCAAGGAAATGTGTCTTATTAGACATTGTCAATAGCAGACATCATCTATATTCAGTCTTCTTTTTTTCAGTAAAAATATTTCTAATCACAAGAAATCACTAGAACATATACTTTCAACCATTTTATGCAAAAGCAAGAAGGAAATATATATACACATACATATATATATATATATATATCTTAAGCTGGTAGTGGTTTTGCAGTCTCATCTTTCAGGGCTCAGTACCAGAGAACTCATTGAAATTTTAGGCCTGGGTTATATAGAGCAGGCTGAATGATCTGTTTCTAAAATCAATGAATATGAAGAACAAAGCACTACATAACAATGCACATAGTTGCTTAGTTTCCAGATCACAGTGCATATCGCTTTTCAAACTGTGCCTAGTTCGCATACCTTCATGGAGTATCCTCAGGAAAGCAAGGCTTGCTCTCCAAGGATACGTGTGCGTACTCGTAGCAAGAATGCGGACGTAAAGGAATAGCTTAGAGGTGAAGTGATGAACTTGGGTCGTCTTTTCTTTTTTGAGTTGTGCATCCCTCCTACATCAATCAAGCTTTCACCCTCCTCCTTCCTCTTCTGTTCTCCTTGAGATAAATAAAGATAGTGAAGCAAGTAAGTGTCCAAACTGGAATCTGAGAGTAGTTGGGAACCAACTACTTGTGCTGCTAGCCAGCCTCAGAGGATGAGATTTCCACCCCCTCCACTTCAGCCACACAGACTCTTGGGGACATGGGCTCCAGCTGTTCTTTGCTGAACTCACGGTTCCTGACTGCTCTAAGGTTGCGCTCATGTTTTGCCTCCTCCCTTTGTTCCTTTGCTTCACTGCCAGCTCCAAGAGTAAGCATTAGCGTCTTGGCAGAAGGAGACAGCGAACATGGAGGCAGGTCTCCCTGCTGTCTGGGTACCAGGGTAGCCCTCCAGCCATTGCTGATCCCAGAGAGTGTATTGGGAGGTGCTGAGCATTAAGACTTGGGATACTCCCTGGTGAAAGCTCAGCAGGGATTTTTGGAGAACTAGCATGCCTCCCCTTAACAAGTGATCAAATATGCAGGGAGAAAAATGACCTATAAATCACTTTGTCCTGCCTCAAGTTGCTTTTAAGAAATAGGAAGTTAATCATAGCAATGCTTTAAACTGTATTTTAAGAATAAAATGAGACTGTAAAGAATGGACTCTCATTTTCAGCCATTCAGGGTGATGAATGGGACCATTTTTTTCCTTAATGCCCCATGTCCTGCTGCCATCAAGGTTAGTGACAAACTGCTGTTGACCTAAAGGTGAGAACAGTTTGGCCCTTTATCAAGACTAAATTCTAATTAAGCTCGAAGAACAGGCCTTTGGCCAACTCGCCTTGCACTGCGGGTGTCTTTGCGTTGGCGCATACTCGACCCCTTTGTTCCCGCTTGAATTTTAGCGGGTTTGGTGCTAAATTCCTGCAGATTTGGTGGAGGTATGGGATACCTGGGGGCTCATGGGATGACGGGCAGCGATCCATCCCAAATGGTCTCAATCCTGCCCCGTGCTTCCGGCAGGACGGAGGGCTCTGAGGTGAGTGAAGGGGTGGTGCTGACCCTCCCTGCTCAGATAGGAGCAAAGTAAATGTAATAGTTTATCACAGAGGTTGGAAACAGTTGGTAGGCAGTGGAATAGCTTTGGTTTTTGGTAACGCTGAAGGCCCTACCGCCTCTGTGCCGCCCCAGGTCATGCTTTTGTATTTCATTTCTTCTGCCAAGTCCGAAATGAATTTATAAGCTCGTCCAGGAGCTTTCAATGCTTTGCTGTCACCTCTGTTGAGACGGTTCCTTTCAGTGCCTGCGGTCACATTTAGGTAGTGGCCCTGGTTAAAGCTTCATTTGCTTTCCTATATCACCCACCTCCAGCCTTAAAAGATTATGAATCTTTTCAGGACCCCCAGGAAGCTGGGACTGACATACGAAGCCCAAGGTTTGCTCCTTTCCTCTATTATTCCTTTCCCCCCCACCCCCCCGCCTTTCATTCTCTTCTCTCTTTTCTTAAGCGTCTGAGGAATTTAGGGAGTGAGTTCTAAACTTTTCTCTCAGAGCTATAAAAACACTGGGCTTATTTCCCTTTTTAGAAGGGGAAGAAGGTTTTTACAGAGTTTTGTGTTTGTGTGTTTTGTGTCTGACAGAGCGGGTGGAGCTAGGCTGTAAGTTCCTATTCCCTGCTTCCCAGATAAACCTGCTTTCTTTTCCTTTCCTTTCCTTTTCTTTTCTTTTCTTTTAAGCATCAAATCCCTTATCAGTGTTTACCTTTTGGCTGCGCAGATGGCTTACACTAACTTCTAGTTAAGTGCAAATGCTAACACAAAAGTAGGCAGCCGGCCGCCCTCTGCCAGAGTGTTTGGGGGATGCTTCCCATTAATTGCTTCTTGGTGAAGCGCAGGTTTAGATAACCAGAAGTGTGTTTATAGGAGAGATATATATGTGTGTGTGTGTATTTATAGCCTCCTTCATACGCTTTTTTTGCCTTCCCGTGTTGATGAGGGAAGGAAAAAGACACTGCAGTTAGTCCTGCAGATACAGGTCCAGGTTTGTGGGGCAGGGGGGAGGGAAGGGCTTGGTCCTTCTGCATGTTGTGCAAGGACAGAAAAATCCAGTCTTTTATAAATGTTAATTCTTCATGATTGATCTTGTGGATCCTTCTTGCTCATAAGTGTATTTGAGTGCCGTGTCCACCAGGCTTGTTCTCTGCTCCCAAGGAGGATGGACAGCGAGTGCCGTGTGCCACCTCAGTAGCAGAGCTTTGCTTCTGCCTGTGCGTGTGTTGCTCTATCTATATGCATAACTGGGGCTGGTTCATAGTGGGAAAGAAGAAAGTCATCCTTTTTATTTTATTTATTTTGGAGACAGCAAAAATGAAGACCCACAGCTTTGCGCAGCCCACGAATACACTGGCTGTGGTGAGCATCTCCCTCCAGAGCTGTATCAGGCTTCCTCCACGGACTCTGTCCGGTGTTTTGTGCTCATTAGAAATCCGAACAATGCTTTATTTCAGCGTGGCGCTTAATTTTTTGAGCTAAAAGTTTGGAAGATATTGCCTGTCTTCGAAGCGTTGCATTTGCTTTTATTTTATTATTTTCTTTATTATTTTTTTTCCGGGGGTGTGGGGGAAGGATTTTTCCTTTAAAGGAAACCCATTCTCTAGGCTTTGCCCTTTTCGGCTCGGCGGAGCCGCCGGCGGCATCGTGGGGTACGGGCGCGCCGGGGGCGATGCGGAGGCGGGGGCGGCCCGGGGGGAGGGGGGGGGGGGGCGGGCGCCTGCCCGGGGCCGGGGCGCCAGGCGAAGCCGGGCTCCCGCGCCAGCCACGCTGTGAATAGCCCGCATTGACCCAACTGTCTAACCGGACTAATTTGCCGTGCCTGTGGGCTTGATAAAAGAAGCAGCTGCCGGCGAGGGCTTGCTCAGATGCATGTAGATGAGAGCGCGGACTGCCAGGAGGAGCCGAGCAGATTGTGCGGGGTTTTTTTTGTGTGTGTGTGTTTTTTTTTCTTTCTTTCTTTCCTCCTTTTCTTCCTGCATTCCTCCTGGAGTCGCTGCCTCGGGCTGCCGCGAAGTTGCCTCGATCAGGTAAACCGCCTTAGCCCGTGCTGGGGGCCGGCGCGGGCGGGCTGCGTCGCCCGGGCGCTGCCGGCGGCTCCCGGGAGGGCGGACGCGCGGTTTCCCCCGCTCCCTTCAAGCTGGTAGGCGCCAGGCTCGGGAAATCGTGCAGCCATGTTACCCGGGCGCAATTATTTCCCCCTTCCCCCCCCCCCCCCCCCCGCCTCCTCGTTTAATTTTGCCGTGATCTAAATGAGGCTAAGTCTGGTATTTCTCATTTGCATCTGTCGATGCACCAGCCAGCCATGTTTTCCGTGCGGTTATTACGGCGTGCGGGTCTTGCTGGCACCACGAAGATGTTCGCTGTCCTTTCGGTGTTAGGCCCTTTGCATCTTTTCCTAGGAAAAAAGAAGAGTGTCTGTGTGTGTGGGGGGGGGGGGGGGGGGGAACCCTGTAGCGTGCAGCATGGATTTTTGTGCACGCGGGGGGAAGCAGGTTAAAGGACTGATTAGGAAACAGGGAGAAGATGAGAGCCAAGGGTCCCCTCACCCTCCAAATTTAGCTGTTTGAATTAAAGGAGATGATGTTCCACGTTATTCCTCCTGCTCGCTACTCTGCTCCCACGTTTGTGTGTGCCTGTGTATATATATGTATATGTGTACGTATATACTTGACTAAAGCCGTGGCTCAGCTGGAGAAGACGCAGGGGAGTAAAGGATGGAAAGGATGGCCTTTTGTGCCGAGATCTTTTGTGTGGCTTACCCACCCCCCTACAGCTTCCCGGGGTCCTACCAGCAGCTTTTAGTTGAGCTGGCTGCTGCCTGCACGAGCAGCCTTGCCGGCCTTGGTGGGGGGAGAGGGGGCTTGGATGTGTCCGCTCGCGGTGCGAGACGGAAGTTAGACGGGATTGAGACTCCGCAGACTGGAAAATGCCGCACGATTTAGCGGAACGTGCGTTACCTGCAGGGATTAACCCTGTTTCCTGCCACTCGCTTCCCTGGTTGCTGCTCTGCTTCGCGCTTGCTGCGTAAGAGCTGTTGAGTTCCCGCAGCCAGCGAGCGGGTGCTTTGCAGCACGGCGGTGATTTTTACCCAGCATGTTTGAGAAACATCCTGTTAATGTCTCATAACATAACCTGAGCGTTTCCCTCCTCCCGAAAGGAAGCGCTAGAAGACGTTGTGTTGTCCCTCCCTGCGAGGCTTGCTAGGCGGCAGGTTACATCTTGTGCGCAGCGTTCAGTCACAGTGAATATTTTGCCGCTTTTGCACATGCAAAGTGCTCCCACGCCAAACGTATTTTTGTGCAATCGTTCCTGGAAGGACTGGCACTTTGTCGTTGTGGGATTAATGGTCCGTGCTCTGTGTCTCAGCCAGCCCTGGCATCCACTAATCTTAATGAGAAAATATTCATTCATTGAAAAATAAAAAATAAATCTTTGTCCTGGCTGAACTGGGGAATTTTAAGCTGGTCCTTGGCTACGCTGGAGAGCAGGTGGTCTCTGTAATGTTAGATCTTCATTCCAGAGTTTGCTGTCGTGCCGGCTGAAGGGTGCACAGTACGCGGAGCACACTCGCCCGTGAACGCCATGCAGCACTTGGCGCTTGTGTTGCTCTGCTTTCCCCGCATCTCTACTCCCTTATCCGTACTAGCAAACTCATGCCTGGGTGTATCAGCTGGGCTTCACAGCATCCAACAGGCTGCTCGCTGTTGTCCCACGCAGGCTGCATCGTGCTTCTTGCAGGTGCCAGCATGCCCGTAGGACTGCTTGTGTATGTATCTAAGACCTGATTTTCTCCATCTCACCGAAAAAAAAAAACATAATAAATGGCTTGAGCAGCTTTGGATAGATACCTTCTCTCCCTGTGTAAAATTGGGATTGTCATCAGCAAAGATTTTCTGGCTCAGAGACCCAACTTTTGAAGAGTGGGGTGAGCCTTTGCTGAAGGGGTTTGGTGGTCCAGAAAGGCACCTTTCCCCCCTCCTCCCTCTGCAGCTGAGGTCTGGTTTGGTGTCCTCCCAGGACGCTGCTGCCTGGCTAATCCCTTTCCCAGTGGGATATGGGCTGAGCAGAGATTGGCTATTGTTCGTGTGAATTATGGAGCAGATGAGCATATCATCTGTTGCTTTCAGTTGTCTGCTCTTTAAAATACTCATACAGGCAGTTCAAGTAAGCTAAGAGAAGATAAATTTAAAGGACTCGAACAGTAAAAACTGTCAAAGTTAAAATTGCAAATGGACTGTCTCACCAGAGGGGTTTGCTTTGTTGGGGTTCAGAAACCTCTTATAGGATCTGTGCAGGAAAACACATATTTGGCTTGGTTGTCAGTAGAGTTAGAAACAATTAACAATTTAGTAAGTAACAACAACAACAAATCTCTGAGATAGAAAAAACCCTTTAAAATTCCATATTTCTGGATAAATTTCCAGCTATAATTCTTATGCGCTTTTCTACCTTCACATTTGTCATGGATGAGAGCAGTGAGGCTAGAAAGGAAACAAAGAAGCAACCTGTATGTGGAATACTGTCAATCAAAAGTATAAAAATGTAAAATTATAAAAAATGAAAAGAAGATTTCTTTTTTTTCCCCTGTGGTCTGCCTTGCGGGCATAATTAGAGTAGGGACAAGATTTCAGGCAGAGTGATTTTTCAAGTTGACAGTGTCCCTTTAAAGCCCTCACTGGTTTGCTCTCCAACTGGTGTCTAGATAGATTCATGATGTGAAGATCATAGTTCACAATTTGATGTGCTGTTTTTCAGATGTCCCTTCACAGTGCATATGAAATGTTGGTCTTCATATGCCTTCTGAGGTTTTGTATAGCATGGTAAAATTATCCTACCATTTCCTTCGGTTTCACAGTACCACGTTAAAAAAAAAAAAGTGTTTCAAAATATTGAATAGTAATAAGTAAATAAAAAAACAAATCCCCCCCACCATGTTACTGCTTAAATGGAGTTTTGCCCATGCTGATGATCTGCTGTATAGGTTGTCACTCTGCTTAAATTCCACAGCATAACTGTGACACCATCTGTTCCCTTTCACTGTGTGCAAAAAAATGGTTTCCTTTCATTAGCATTAAGCTGCAGAAAGAGCCTGGAGTTCTGGCTGTGTCCCCGTCTTTCACTCGCACATACCTTTGTGCCACTGAGGGCACGACAAGTGTCCCTTGTATTGCTGCGCGAGCGGTTTTGAATGAGGAGCTATTAAAGCTCTCATTCAGAGAGGTGGAGAGGGGGGAAAATACATATATTTATATATATATATATACACACACACACACACATATATATATATATATATATATATATATATATATATCACCCCATCCATACATTGCAAGAAAACCTGAAAGCTTTCTGAGATGCTTTAACTTTTGGGTGATTCATGGGAGTGTCTTTGCTGTTGGAGTCCCCGCAAGCAGCGTGCTGTGGCATCGCTGCATCCCCTTGCTTTTGGGATGCCGCAATGGCCTAGCTGCTCCATCCAGGTGGGACAGCCCCCACCATGCCTTCCGGCCTCAGTGTCTGTCAAATTTTAAGTTAATGCCCTCTTTGCACTGAAGAGTTTGATCAGAGGCTCCTGCAAAGGAGCTTACTTGTGCGGATTGTGTTTAAGGTTATGCGTTTTGCCGTTATTCTCTCTTTCCATTGATCACACTGGGTTTTAATGTCATTTTAATGTTAGTGCGGTGAACTGTTGGTGATGACACAGATATATATTCAGCAAGGCCTGCTCCGTGCTTGTTTTCTGACCGCAGTAATAGGTTGGCTTGGTAAATAAATGCAAGGCAAGAAGAAATCAGCATTGTTCTTCCCTAAAATGCTATCTATATGTAAATCTGTGGTGCCATTTCCCCCACTTTCAGTTCCCATTTAGTGGTTGCTCCCTTTGAATTATGTGCAGCAATGCGAGAGGTCAGCCGATGCTGTCCTGCTGGAAGGAAGCCTTTTCTTGTTGTTGCACGAAGCTGTCACAGATAGCATTGGTGATGCAGAGGATGTTGAGCAATCCCAGCCATCGAAATTACGCTGCACACCCAGTGGATCGCAAGCATAAAATATTAATCAGGTACTGCAGATCTGAGTTGTCATCTTCTCACATGAGATAAGGCACGTAGCCCTGCTCCGCACTCCCTCCAAGGTCCCCGAATTGAAGTGTTTGTTGGTTGTGATTAATAAAGACACCTGACTGCGCCCTTGGTGGAAGGAAAAGTCTCTCCATGTTTTGCATCAGGTTTAGTGATAAACTTTGGAGTTTGAGAGCCACAAGCGTATGCTGAATACGTTCAGTTAGACCCAGGCTAACTGGTGCAGTTCAGTTCCCTGGATGTGACTGCTTTGTGCCACGACTTGCGCAGTGGTTTTACAGTGATGTTTTAGCAATTCCACTTTCCTTACAGCCCTTCAGCTCTTCTCATTTCTCTGTATCAGCAGTGTGGATGCTGTTATTGGGGTGAGTCGTGTGGGAGAACAGGCTAAAGTGCATCCCGAAGTTCAGCTCTGTTGGCATCTTCCGTGTCAAACCACCTCAATATAACCACAGCTATTTTGCTGCAAGTTGGCAGCCTACGACGAATGAGTTGTTGGGATGCAGGAACGACGACTGTGATGTAGTCACGGGGAAAGATTTATTTAAGATATGCTCTTTCTCTGCTGGCTTTGGGGCTGTCAGGTGCCTGTTAATTTCTCGTTTGCCTGCCTAGTGCAGGCTGCTAATTTCCCCTCATCAGAGCAGCACGGCCTGCGAGCGCACTGTGGTTTGTTCCACAGTGCTACAAAGAGCTACACAGGTCTGCTGAAAGCTGCTGGGTGTGCTTACAGCTGGATGTGGAAACCTTGCCTGGCTTGTCCCCTTCTCCTTCCCCATTTCTCCATCCAAGCAAAAACCAGGTGGTTCTATGAATGCCACAGCTACGGGAGCTTCATTTCCTAGGGATTTGTCTCCCATGGTTGAGAGTCCTGGGTGTTTCAATAAGACACAACTGCCAGTGGAAACCCTTAGTGTAGCTAGCTGATGGGTACAGAAGAGCATCCTACTGTGCAGGGTTTTCAGGGTGCCTAATGAAGGCTGAGCATGGCCCAGGACCTTCCTCCGCTGGACACTTCCCACCAACCAGGCAGCAATTTTCATAAAACATCTAGGGACAGAGTGTGTTTGAGGCCTCTCACCGGCTCCTCTGATCAAAATTGGGTAGTGGGCTTCAGAGGTACTGGAGGGGAGAGGAAAAGCTGCACCCCCAGACAGTCCAGCTTTGAAATAGAGCTAAAAATGTACAGTCCACATAACTCACCAGCATGCATTAGTTCTCCATCCTTTTTTCCTGTACAAGGGATTCCAGTTCCCGTCTCAAGTTGTCTGTCTCTGCATGATAGTGCCCCAAGGAAAGAGTTTTGTTCTAAGAACATCTTACAGGTATATTTAAGGTGGGTACAGTCTGCACCTGGAATTTGCTGGTTTTGGTTATTTGTGAATCGCTCTTTCAATGTAGTTTTTTTTTTTCCTGTTTACCTTTTCTGTCTAATGAGAAGGCAGAAAAAAAATTGCAGTTGAATATAAAGCTGCTTCAAGAGCGGCATCCTGAAGTGTGTCAGACTGTTTTAAGAATTACCAAGGGATGGGAGGAGGAGGAGGAGGAGGCTTGCCTGGGATTAAAATTTTGCTCCCAGATTTTTACCTGTCAAAGTAAAAGGGATGAATTTAGTGCTCCCAGATTAATTAGAGATGATTTGACTAGAGAAATATCATGATAGGAATGGAAGAGAAAACAGATTTCTGCAGTTCGCTACTTGTGAAAGTCCCAGGAAAAACAGCAATTCCTTGCAATACAGTCCTGATTTGGGGAACTGTCCCTCTGAGCTCTTGCATAAGTAGTGTTGCTTCAGGTTGTAATTCTTTTAGGCCAAAGAAATATGAGATCTGATTGTGACGATTGAAAATATTAAGAATCTGCATAACTGAAATGACACGGACCTAGTAAGTGAAAAGCAGTTATCCAATACAGTAATGGTTAGGATACATTAGCATACCATCAGCCCCACAAAGGTCTACCAAAATACTTGCAGTATTGGGTTAACAGACCATGCGAAATAGAAAACTTTCAAATTAAGCCATATACTATGAGTTAAATGTAAATGATGTTAAATATTGGTTCACGACAACCTGTGGGGCTTGTTGGTAGGGAATTGATCAATTTATAAGGTGCAATATAAAGGGTAAGAACAACCACGAGAGCAATTCATGATCCAGGAGCTGGTTAGAGATACAGAAGAAGGCAGGACTTGTCAGGATGGAAGGTGCTGGCTCACTGCCTGCTCTCTTTGCTCTCATGATTGCACAGTTATGCCTGGCCTTCATGCAGAAATCACCATGAGGAGGGCAGCTGATATGCAAGCAAGCCTCATCCCACGATGTTGGGGGTGGCTGAGTACCTGGGATACCAGCGGAGTAGCAGCCAGTGAGAAAGAAGTGCCAGGAGGAAAGGAAGGCCCCAGATGGGGTAGCCTATAAAGTTGTGATCCAAAACGTGCTAAATATTCTTAGATTGTTTGCTGAAGAAGAATCTGATCTTCCCTTTCCCCCTAGTGCTAGCGTGTGTGTTGTTGTGTCTTGCAGACGTATTGAAAAATCTGTTAGAGCTGTGAGCAATTAACACATTTCCGTAGGACACATGGAGAGAAACTGAACTTGCATGTGCTCTAGCACAGCTCTGCCTTAATAGCTCTTGGCTATGCTTATGATTTAAAACTGTGGTACCGACACATATCCATATTTAGACTCTGGTGGTGTTCTAGTTGTATGGATACGGTTTGTGATACGGCAGCACCGGCTGCTTCCCTTCCTCTATTTGAGTAAGTCACTGGGCTGCTGTGAAGCTTCCCGTTAAAAGGGATTCAGTCTCTGATTCTAATTAAGACTGGCAGTTTTCACCTTGAAAATGTGCTCTGCCTTCTCTTTAAGGAGATGCTTTCAAAAGGAAAATTAATGAGGAGTGGGATGGGAAGCTGTTCTCTTTCTTACAAAATATTTCAAGATATCTGGAGGGAGAGTATTTTTTATGAGTTCCAGAACTATCACATTTTTTGTTGAAGATGATACAAGACACCCTTCCACTGCAGCCGCAGCATGCACTGGGGAGCATGTGGAGAAGTGCCCTTGAATAAGTCCAAGTGCGCCTGCTCTGCTCCTGTAAGGTAGAGAGCACATCCAGTTCTTGCACTGCTCAACCAAGACTGGGTGCCTACAGAGAAGAAAAGAAAAAATTTAGCTTCTATGTGAGGAAGGAAACACCAGCAATAGGGACCTTTGAAGATGGAAAGGGATGAGATGAAAAGCGGTAGAGCAATGGTTGTGGTCTGTCGAACATTTTCCAGCTAGGGAAGCTTGGAAGAGGAGTAAGGAGAGAGGGCTTTATGGAGAAAGGTGTCCAGCCTTAAGCTTCAAAGACTTAAAATTCATTGTGTAATTTGAATGTATCAAAGACTTTTCTCTAGTTAGTACACTTGATGCTCTCTTGGATGCCATGCGTACAGTGAGACCTCATTCAAAACACTTGTGCAGATTTTAGTGTGCTGCTGGATCAGGGCCTCTATCCTAAATACAAATGTTAATAATCTTCCAGGCTCGTACTTAAAATTCAGCAGTTGAAGTTTGCAAACTGATTGTGCAGATTGCCAAATTAGGTCCCATTACTCAAATTTAGATGAACTTTGCATAAAACATACAAATGCGTTCAGTGCAGTGTTCTGCTTGAGTCTGTGATTTCGTTTCACTAGGCTTGTATTTGCATGAGTTCATTAAAACTGGTATCATTTTTTCTTACCCCGGCATTGCTTTGGAAAGAAAACAATATGTAAGCTGGGGGAAAAATAGTGAAGAAAAGGCTTGTAATTATAAAATGAAGTTAAGTGAAGTCATGCAGCACCATTGTGGTTCATTCTGTTAAAGAGAACTTGAGAGTTCGTTACTGAGCCCAAAGTTCAAACTGACCACTTTCTGTCAAAATTATCTCCTATATCAATTAGTTTAAATGAGACCTTCCACTATGTGGTTATCTAGTCTCTGTGGTTCAGTTTTTGATTGACGGGGGAGAGAAGCATTTCCGCTTCATCAGGACTGCTGTTGGTTTGTATTCTAATTAGTGTTTATTTTCCTTATTAAAAATAATAACTTGGACAAGGAGGCACTGCTCCTCTTCTGTTTGTTAAGCCTTTGGGGGGGGGGGGAATGTGACATCTCCCAACCTGAACAAATGAGAAAATTTCTAGGCAGACTAAAGGCTTTAATGAGGCTGTTACCTAAAGGCACCCGACCCTTTCACATAGGTGACAGTCTGACATCTCCTGCAGCATGAAGCCCTGCCTTCCGGCCTCTTTATTAATTACTTTGTTTATTGCCATGTAAGGTACCCAGGTGTCAAAACAGTATTTATATTTATTTAGAGGTACCACATAGTGCCCTAGTAAGAGTTTGTGATCTGAAAATGAGTTATCTGTTTCATAGTCCAAATGTGAAAAACAAGCTGTTTTGTCTGCATGCAAAAACACTTTTTAAAAATATACTGTAATAGGTATACATGAGCATACCATATGTATATCTGTATTGGCATAGGAATGAATTATCTGTGCTGCTATTTAAAATAGCAGCTTAAACAATAATCTCTAGCCATCTCAGATAAGCCCTTTAATAAATTGGTAATGTGTTACTTAAAAAAGGTACTATAGAGTCTTAATAGCAACTTTGTAATCAAGGTTATAAACCAATTTTCTACTATAAACAGGTTCTGACCTTCCGCTCTTTTCAAGAAATGTGTTTTCCAGTTTGAAATTTCTTGTGCATGTTGGCCAGGGGTTATTCCACCTCCTCCACCCGAAAACCCCAAGTTGATTACACGAGGTGTTGGCTTTCAGTCTCCTAGTTGGCCAACAAAGGGGGATATTGCTTTGGAAAAAATATTGCAGCTCTCAAACAAAGTGGAATATGTCAGAAACAATTTTATCTAAAGAAGAAGCATTTATTGTGTTTGGTTGCCTGCCATGCATTTTTGGTTGCTGCAGCATTTTCAGAACTGTGGAGCTGTTTGCTATGTGGTTGCAAACATCTGTGAGATGATCCTCTCTGGCCTCAGCAACTGGTGTAAACTTTAGTTACTACTTGGGTGTGGCAGTTTAACCACCTTTCTGTAATCCCTTTGCTTGTCAGAATAGCCATGGAAAGAGAAACCAATCTCCAGGGAGTCCACAGTGTCCTGTTTCCCCACTGCTTCCCACTGCGGCACGTGCATGCTTTGAAATGCTTACGTGATGGGTCTGTTGTTGTTGCCCCAACCTTCTTCAGTGTAGGTGCTCATGGTCCATACGCTTTTCTTGACTGGAGGTGGGAAACAGTACTTCCATTATTTCCGAAATTATTCCTGCCAAATGCTAATGTTTTGAGCGTTTCCTTTGAGTGCTGCAGAGGCGTCAGCATGAGTTTTTGCACAGGAAGACGAGAGTTTGTGCTGAAAGCAGTTATTTTGTTTCCAAGTTGTCACAACGGAAATCAGCAAGTCAGTCTGGCTAGAGATGTCGAATGTGATTGATTTTCAGCTTTTTTCTCCAACTCTGTGCTTTCGCTTGTGCATTTTAGAAGAAAAGCCATAGGAAATACGGTGCTCCTCCAAGCGATAATTGAGTTAAGTTGGAGGCTAACCTCAGCACCTGAGCTGTGAAGTAGAGAGCTGTAAATACAGGCTGTGCCTGAGCTATACTTAGCCTACAGTCTTTTGCAAATGCATTTTCAGAGCGATGCTGCTTTTAGCAAGGCACTGAGGCTATCCATCTTCATTGCCTCATCTGTAAAGTGGGCTTCCAGTTTCTTACCTACCTCGCAAGAGCATGCTGCGAGTTGGGCGCAGTTCGTCCTGCTGCTGCCCAGCTCAGGGCTGTGCTTGCTTGGTGCTGGGTCCCATGTGCGAGGTGCCAAGCAGCAGTGATGCATCTGCATCCAGCGGAAGCCAAGGTGCTTGACAGTTCTGAAAAATGAGGTATATATCAAGTAGCCTGTTCAAGCTCTCTGTAAAAATGCACTCTTTAGTCTTTGCCGTGCAGACCAAGGCAGCGAACTGAGGCAGAGAGGGGAAAGCTAGGCAGCAGGTTGACTGTGAAACTCTGAAGCTTTTCTCTCTGGGCTGAACCTGTTTTGTCAAGATGAAGCCCAGCTGAAGAAGCAGCTTTTGGTAGCCCATGGAAACCACAGAGAACAATCACTAGAAGATCATTTCAAGTGGACTTCTCTAACTGGAGATGCTCCTAGGCATTCCCTCACCTCAGTGGCGCCTTCCATGGAGGGAGGGGGCGGGGTGGTCATCTGCAGCCGCCTTGGCTAAAAACAAAGCTCTGATTCTCACTTGAGGTGATGGAGGGTGATGTGACGTTGGACATGTTTTCGTTTATGCATGGAGGAACAGGAAAGTTTTCGTGCTAGCTGGGGCACCGTCTCCTCTTTGCAGGGAAGGGTGGGAAGACTCTGCTATGGGATCACCTGCACTGCTGGATCGTGTTATTTTATGCCGATCCTCGAAGGGAAGGGTAGATTTGAATTTGTGTGGGTGTATTAACTCAAGAGTTTGTCTCCTGTGATACCCCCCTCGAGATTCACTAGACATTATCTAAATTTTACCGTCAGGACTTGAAGGTCTTTCTGGATCTACCTATTTCAGTGAGCTCCATCAGTGCCCTCCTTATTTCCTGCAACATCTAAGCAGAAGTCACGCTGCTGTGCTGTGTTCCCAGCGATGGAGAGAAGGGCCCATATTGCTGTGTACTGGGGCACAGCAGAGGCTGGACTAATTTGATCTGGTTTAGAAGACAAAATACTATGAGCGCTCACAGATTTGTTGAGAAATGAGTTAAATGTCTACATTAAAAACTCAATTTGCGAAGCTCTTGCTGAGTGTGTCTTAGTGGGCATAGCGCAGGAATTAAGTTATGTAGGTGATGGTTGTAGATCTGTTCCTGACCTTCTTTTGTAACCTCGGAAGCGTTTCCTTTTCCCTAAAATAGGGATAATGATACATCCCTGCTTTTGTGAAGTGTCTAAGTACACTGATGAAGTGCTATCTGCAACCCAGCCGGGATAAGAGCCTTGATCTGCTGTCGATCGTTTCCATACTAAGGCCGACTGCTACAGCAATAAGTAGAACCTGTTCCTCCTTATTGACCCTGCTTGAAATCACTGCTGATCTATATTTAAGCATGAAGTTATATATTTTAAGATGTGTTTGTTCACAAGTTTCATTATTAAGTGCATATGCTTTTCATAGTGTCGCAGGGATCATAAAGTTTAAATGCTTGATGTGGAAAGGGGAGGAAAAGAACCTTTTAACCTGTGCATTATTGGAAATCCATTTCAGATGATCCCTGTGGAAGTATTACTGATAGCCTTGTTTCTGAAGGCAGACAGTAACTAGTCATGATTTGCTCTAGAAAAGAAATAATATGAACTGTGCAAAGCCTAATGAAGGGGAAGTGGCTGATTTATTGTGAAAATTAATGGCTTTCTGATGTTGCCTGGTTTTTATATTAATCTTGCTGTGAGGAGTGTGTATTGGGAATAATTGAGAAACATGGAGCCTAGAGTAGTTTTTGTAGTCCATAAATTATTTTCTAGTGAATGTAGGTTATAGCCTTGGTCAAAAGCACCACTAGTTTCTTTTAAAATCTTTCCAGATTTTTAGCTGCTTCAATATGTTGAGTTATGAAACATAACTGAGTTCAGAAAAAGAGTTGTGTCCTATACAAGACTGCTTAAGAAGGGATCTTTTTAAGCCTCAGGGAGGGATCTTTTTAAGCCCTAAGTAGGGAGAACGGGAGGAGGAGAGAAATGGAAAAAAACCCACTCCACATATAATGGAAAATCTCTCATTTGAATAATGAGCAGTTATAATCTGCAGTTATAATAAAGATGCAGGGGCAATTCCACTGTCATATTTCCTGCTAATGCAGAAAACTGGAGTGACACATCAGACCTTCCATGCTGGGAGTGATCAAAAGTGCCCCCCAGGTTCTTGGCTCAACCTTTGGTCTTAAAATGCCCTGTGAAGGGAACATATGTGGATGGAGTCAGAGTCCTGGACAAGGTGCCAAGGTTTCTGCCCAGGTGTCTGGCTGTCACTGAATGACCAGAGCAGCTGGGTGCGGTGGGAAGTGAGCACCTTCGGACATCCTTTGAGGTTACTTCCAAAGCCTGGCTCTGTAAATTGGCCTCTTCCAAAGGTTTCCATGGATGCTTCCTAGCAGGGTCATCTGGCACAGCTGTGAAGGAGTTTGCTGGGATGTGTTAAGCATGCGCTCTTGGGTTTTTGTTCATGTTGTAAAATCCCTTTATTTTCCTTCTGGTCTTCATCTTTACAGGGCAAATGAAGAGTGAATTACACATGACCAATAGGTCATCTCTGCACTCACTCCAAACTTGAAAGAAGCAGCTGTACTGCTCCTAAATAGGTATTTTGGGGGTTTTGTTGCAGGACTTTTTTGGCAGAGGGAGACTGGCTGAGCACTGTGGCATGTGCCGAGCTGAAACCTGTGCTTCACGCATCTCTTTTTTTATTAACAGGAATTAACACATTGCAGATTAAAAAAAAAAAGGGGGGGGGCTTAAAGATGTGTTATGTAAATTAATCATAGGCTTCAGAGGAAAAGCAGCCTCTCTGTGTTAAATATCCTTTTGTAGACTAAAATATATGTGTGTGTGTGTTACAAAGAAAGCATGTGATGATAACTGAGATACACTTATTGTATGTATGTGAACTCTACAGCAGCCAAACTTTAAACTTTAAACTTATGACATCTTCTGCTTTAAAAAACAAAAACCCTGTGTTTGGCAAGAGCAAACTCTTCTCTCTTGTTCTCTACCCACAAATTAATCTTGTCCTTAAAAATACTTATTTTTAGTATTATAACTCAAAGAGCTGGGAAATTCTTCTTCCTCTCCATTATAAAATTCAGTATCCTAGAGCTAAGGACAAGATGGAGTGGATTTACTTTGCACAGCTTTTTTAGATGTGAAGATCATGGGTGTTTAAAACAATTTCTTAAATATATGGAGAAATGAGCTGTGTATTAGTGGAGCGGGGAGATTTTGACCTGCCCTAGGAGAGATCAACTTCTAAGCTTGAGAAAGGACTAAGCTACCAGACTTGAAAGTTGTGATATTTATAAGTTTGGTGTCTTGTTTCTGTAGCACAAGTGCTTGGTTTCCTCAGCATTATCTGGACTCGTCCTAAGTCGGGTGCATCTGTCTCCAATCTCACAAGCAGCAGAAGAAAAAGTAGAAAGAAATTTTGTTCTGTAGCAGTGCTTTTTCATTTCTTCTGCTTAAGGGAGGTTAGGAATCTCTCTACTCTTCACCCTAAAAACTTTTCCAGGTAGTTTTTAATTGCAAAGCAATATGGTGTTTTTTTTCTCTGCCTGAAGAGTTGACACACAGTTCTCCTGAGTGACTGGGGTAGTAAACTGCTGTACTAATCACTTTACACCAGGTGATGAACAACAGCAAAACTATTACTTCTTAGATTTCTACTGAAATAGTCCAACTCCTTGAAGACTTCTAAAGATGTTTTTCAGGCTATTCATCGTCTTATGCCTGACTTTGCACCATTTCAAAAACTGAATATAAATTTGGCCTGTGATGCAATTCCTAATGTGGCCTTATTTGGAAGCAGAACTGCAAACGAAGTTTGTATATGATCCACCTGGTAATCCTCATTCATGTGTGAACTTATGTTCAAAGTCATATTGCTTTTTGTGATGAGTTATTAGATGCAAGCTACTTTCCTTCCCCTGGTAAGATCAAAAGGAAAGCAAAGCGAGGATACCTTTTTGGGATGGCTAGATGTGGGATCTGGTAGGCAAGGTGCCCACCAACTGAACAGCTGTTCTGCTCTACAAAGGGCATTTTCAAGGTTGTTAATGTCTAGGCAATGAGTATCATGCTGATGATCTTTGAAAAAGTTTGGAGAACAGAGACCCGAGTTAATTTTTTTAAGTCATTTTGGCTTTGCTGTTTCGAGATTGACCATACTTTACTTTTCCTAAACACATTTGTGAACACCAGGGAGAGCACTGCAGGAACAAAGATTTCAGAGACGCTGCGTAAAGGTCGTAGGATGGCGAGTTCCCCTGCGTGTAGGACTAAAAGGCCGCAATCTTTTTTCTTTCTCTGCTGGGGGGCAGGAGACCTCTTTAAACTGTTTGGCAAGAAGATGATAGGGAAGAAACAGCCAGGTGAGTGAGAGTAAGTAAGCATGCAAATGTATTTAGCCCAGTGCAAAGGTGAGGTGAAAGCGGATTTTCTAATTTATCTCACCATGCTTTAAGGAGGACTGGGTAGTGAGTTCTAGCACAACAGGTTCCAGCCATGGTGTATGGTAAGTTACTAAACAAAAGTAGCTGCTTCTGACCATGCAGAATCTCAGAAAAGCTTGCGTTTTGTTGTTTCCTTTAATTTTTGAAAGTAAGCAAAGTTTGATTGCAATGTAAATGCTCACTGGAATTTAAATGCAGTTAAAAAAATGACAGAACAGTCAGAGCAATTTTTCAGGTTAACAGTTTCTGTTATATAGGTGGCAATATTTCTATGTGGTATTCTCTTGCAAGCTAGGTGCAAAGCAAGAGTGCTTGAAAAGCATAATAATGAAACATTTACAATGGGAAAGACTCTAGCTTTCCCTACTGGGACAAGGTGCTCATCAACTAAACAGCTGCTCTGTTCTACAAAGGACATTTTCAAGGTTGTTGGTGTCTAGATTGAGTATCATGCTGGTGGCGTTTGGTGAAAAAGTTGCTGCTTTCAGAGTACTAAAGTGTTTAATTTCTAGGTAAGAGCAGGAGGAGTGACTGTAAACTGCCTATATTACTTTACCCTTGTCAGATCTTCCCTTTCTGAAATGCAGCAGTTGGACTCCCAGAGTGGGATTGGCTTCCATATATTTTACTTACGCAATTAAAATATTGCACTGATGAAGCTTCACTCAAGAGTAATAGCAATCTCAATAAAAAACAAACCAATCCCCTGCCCAAACCCTAAATTATAATATGGGTTGTGTGCCCACTGACTGTATTCTACTATATTAAAAACAAGGTCATGTTAGGATTTCAATATTTCAAGCTGATTGTGCAGTATTTCTTCAGTACAGTTATGCTACCAGCATTTTCCACGTGGGCCAATACTGCTACTGTGAGGCAGAGAAAATGCTGAAGTGACACGCAAAACTCTTGAATTCTTCAAGGGTTGGCTGCCAGGGTAGAACTGACGTTGGGAAGATTTGCTTGTACGAGGAACCTGCAAAATAGTTATCTCAACCAACTGGGCAGCCAAAATTGTAACAGGATCAAGAAATGATCCTGAACCAATTCCTAAACCAAAACCAATGCTTTAGGTTTTTTCCACCATCAAATTTGACTTGTGTGTGTGCGTGTGTTTATGAATGTGAAGAACTAATTTACATTTTCATGAATATCAGTCAGAATGTATGAGCTGCAAGCATAGACTTTGCTTGCTGAAATCAGGGAACAAGAAATTGTATATGCTTATGTATTTTACTTTAAAAGAAAATGGTGCATAGGATCAAAATTCAGAAGAGGTTTCTTAACACACATAGATGCAACCCACAGGAGAACTCTTCCATTCCAAATTATATTGCTAGGATATTTGAAATAAAACTTGACCTACATTAGCAGTCCCATCTAAAATAGCACACCTTGCAGGTGATTGCTCTGTGTTTCATTTTCCAACAGATTGCTGTGCTGATGGCAGAATTTCTTTTTTAATATTACAGCAAAAATACTAAGCACATAATGGTAACTCAGCTGCCAAGCCACAACCAGAAGCTGGAGACAGATTTTTACAGGTCTGGAAGGTGAGCTGGAATGGACGATTAGTGCGTATCCCTTATGGATAGGCTTTGTTTTGGCTGAGTGGCCTCCTGGTATGTTTTCCTTGTGACTCTTTCTGAATTTGTCCGTGAGTTCCTAGTTTAGAAGAGCACGCTGGTTGGTTTGGGTTGGGGTTTCTGCTCGTTTCTCTGTGCCAGATGTGTCGTCTGTAATGCATGTGCAGTACCCAGCTCTTCTCTCTTCCCAGCAATCCCTTGCAGAGGGCAAGGTTGTCCTTGCATCAGGTTTTACACCACGATAGTGCAGCAGACGTAGGACATGTCAGAACTGCTGTGTCATGCACGTGTGACAGCTTGGAGGTGTCCTGCAGGCATAGCACTCACTGGAAGCACAGTGGGATCTGCTGCTATGACCACACAGTGCGGTGGATCCATGTTTGCATGCTCTGTGTTTTTTCCAGAAATGGCCAAATGCCATGCCTAGAGGTGGGAGGGGAGGCGAAGGATTCGAGCATCTAGTTGACGGCAGAAATCTTGAGATTAGAAGAGACTGCAGAAAGCACTGCTGCTGCCTTAGGTACAGAGCTGGCTTGCAGCCTATCATGAAGATGACTGGGGAGCATCTGGGGCAGGATGAGTATTTAGCATGCCCCTGGCACTGATGAGGGAATCGTTGGCAAGTGGCATCGAAGGAATGTGCAGAGAGACGGGAGAAGAGATGGAAGAAGAACATGAGACAGAAGACAAGAAGAACAGATGGGCACTTCCAGGGAGAGGCCGAAGGCAAAATACGGAGGGGTTTCCGATGTTAAAAGGCAGTGAGGAGCGATTGATGTCAGAGTTGGTGCCACTGGGGAAGCCAGGTTGGTAACAGTCCTGATGCAGGACTCATCTCACCTGATTGTAGATGTCTACTTCTGAACTGGTGATCTACATGCCCTTTAAAGCCAACAAAGAGAAACTGGTGCTCCTGGCGTGCAGCTCACCTCATCGCAAGGTGGCTGTCGGCCATGGACGATGCTCTGGATTCTGCTCTGAGAGCAAAGGGAGACCGGAGCACTAGCTCAGATTTAGATGTCTCTGATGTCTGCCTTGAAAGGTAGGGGAGATGGATGCCACCTCGAGGACCTGACCCAAGCCTTACTAAAGCTAATGAAAGTTCTTTTATGGACATTAAGGGACAATAGGGCTCACCTGTAATTATGGCAGTAACAGAGATGTAAACAGAAGAACAGCCAGAGAGGAGGTTTCCAAGAGGTAGGAATGAGCTGCTCATTGAGCAGGTGACTGCTCTGAAAATACTGTTTGCTTAGGCACGTAACTGAGCACTGTGTTACAATACTTTATGAGGTGATGCCAAGGCTGTAGAGGATTGTGTTAGTAGCTGCGGGAGGACTGGAATATATTCTACTTGTGTTCTCTTCTCCCAAAGGAAAAGGGTAATTTAGCGCTTTTCTCATGGGAACCAAGCGCTGGAATAAACTCCAAGGTCACTTAATCCAGTGACCCTGTTCTCACAGAAGAACACATCATGCAGTCCCTTTCAAAAACTGATCAAATATTTGATCTCACAGAAACTGAGCAAACTACAGGTTATGCTGACAAAAATAAAGCAAGCTTTTGTGGAGGAGTAAGAAATACGCTCTGTAGCTTCTCCTTGCTCTTTTATTTGTTGTTTGTGCACTGTGGTGTCAGAGCTTTACTGGAAGCTGTAAATATAGTTTGAAGAGAAGATCTGGATTTGTTTATTATTTGTGTAGTGTTGTGCTGTCCATGGTAATTCTCACCTATCTCCTAGTGCCTTTGAAATAGCATTCATGTTCATAAATGACTTAAAGATAATTGATGAAAGAGATGATTTGCACAAAGAACAAAGTGGTACGGAAACTTTGACTGAGACCTATCCACACCTTTCTGGTGCTAGGAGAAATATGACATGAAAAGGAGAAAAGTGTGTTGCTTTTTGTTTGTTTTTTGTTTTTTGCTTATTATTATTTTTTTTTTTATTTCCCTTGTTCCTACTTGTGGTGAATACTGGAAAGTAATACCCAAGCAGCCTTTCTAAAAGCGACCAGCCGGTCAAAAGTTTAAAATAACCTATATCAGGTTGATTAAGTGAACTGAAAGTCCTAGAGTTGGTATTTCTCCACTATTGGAAGCCACCTCTTGTTATTATGCTGGGTAGGCGGCTGCCTGATTTTCGGGGAACTGCGTTGCGGAAGGGCTGGGGGTCGGCTCCCCAGGCAGCTCCCTCAAACCACCAGTGTCTTCTGGTAATGTAAGCTGGAAGGCTGAAAATAGATCTAAATATGAAGCCTTTCCTTGAGAAATAGATGTAAAGGTTTAATTGAAGGCTTAGGGCTAATCACATTGTTTTCTGTTTATTTTTTTTTTAATTCTTTTTTCTAACTGTAGAAGAGCTAAGCAGCTGCTCAAAATGTGATGAAAAGAAGAACCCATAAAACATCCTCAAGGAAAGTAGCCAAGTCCTGTATTGACTGCGTTTTTTGAGGTTAATTGCTATAAATAAACGTAGAGAATCGCATCATTCTCCCCCAAACCGAACTGGAAGCAGGGCTTTGACCCGGAAGCCGCCGCGCTTTGCCGCTGCTTCGAAGTGTTTCGCTGTTCCCATGTGCGCCGCGGCCGGCTCCGACGCCTTCCCGCGGCCCCGGCCTGCCTCCCCGGGCTCTGCGGGGCCTCGGCGGCGGGAGCCGGCGATCGATGCCCCGGCCGGGAGCAGGCAGCTGCTGATGTGGTTATTCCTGTTCCGTCCCTAACCTGGGGAGCGTTGTGGGAACGTGTCTTCACCGAGCCGTGCTTAGCGGCGTTTGGTGCAGTACTTCCCCAGCAGCGATGGAGGAGTGGTACTGTACAGAGGTAGTTTAGAAATTCCCATTCCTGCTCCTTGCATTTGTTGAAGGATACGGGGAGCAAAGTGAAGACGACCTTGCTGCCCAAGGGGAATGGAAAACTCGGCTCTTTGACTGGGAGCAGTTACAGGCATAGATATGCAATATGTTAATAAAGTAATTGTGCTCTGTTGCTATAAAGAGGATGGCTTCGTTATAAAATTCTTGTTTTAATGCTGTCATTATAGCGGATATATAGCATATGAACTAATTTGCATGCAGATAAGGAGGCTCTGACAGCTTGGTGGCATAATTACTGCGGAGCATACAGCTCACGAGTCGTAGGAGCTGGAGCTGTTACTGGAGATGTGCTCGTGGGACTAATTACGTTGGCTCTGTTAAACTTGAAGTAGTGCATAGGCAAGGGAGAGACCCCTCTGCCGTGGCACTGTGTGCAGTGAGTCGGAGAAGCCTCGAACTGCTGCAGCCATTTTAAGCCATGCAAATGCCGAGATTTCAGCAGCTCCCAGTGTAGCTGGAGAACAGACTTTTATTTAACCAAGTAACCTGTGTGAGATTTCAGACAGAAGGTTTTAAAACTGATATTTCTGTATAGTAGGTCTTTTGCCTAAGTGAGCAGAACTGTAGCTGCAGTAACTTTGTTTTGTTTAGTACCTGATGAGAGCAGGTGCCAAATATGTAAACTTAAATTGCTGAATGCGCGCTCTCTCCTTCTTTCCCGTAGTATGCCTGTTGCTTTTCTTCAGCATATCTTTGTTTTCGTGATTTGTCTCCACTGAATTTCAAGCACATTTCTACTTTTTTTTATTCTCCTTGCTTTGACTGTGTCTAGAGGTTTTGAAGACCTGATTAAAGAGGTTCCTTTGCAGATTGCTAAATGTTTATTCCATTACCAGGCCATTATAAACTGAGAACATTTTATTTTCGCAGGAAAATCAAGACAGTACCACAAGAGAGAGGTTTTTTTTATTCCCCCTACTATCCAATTAGCTTCCAGGGATGGGAAGAACTTGTGAATGTACCGTTGACTTTGATTACGTAAGCTGAAAATTGGCAAGCAGTATAGATTTATTTTAATTCTACTAACTTCAAAAAGAAATATATCCTATCAGAGCTGCCCAATGGTGTCAACCAACCAGAGAGCATGAATTTTCCCTCGCCAAACTGTCTGGCAGCGCAGCAGACGATGCACGGTCACCACGCAGCAGGAGCCGCCGGGATTACAGGCTCCGTCGGGAAAGGCAGCGGGAAGGAAACGCCTTTTTACTACATCAGTTGCTTCAGGCTAAATGTTGCAAAGTCCGTGTATCAGTTTGTGTAGTGCCGCGTGCCGTATAAATATTAGCTTACATCTTTTTGTTTTAAATATTTACGTAGGTATTTTGTTTTGCAAATTCCACGCTCTTTCTTGCTTGCGTTTCGTTAATCTGGGAATATTAATAGCCTGCTGGCATTGCTGTCAGTTTGGAGTTTATTCTGCAGAGCGAATATAGTAACGAATTTTCAGAATGGTTGGTTAATCTTATCAACATTCATTATACCCTTATTAATAGTAATTAGAGCCAATCAGTGTGTTACGTTTGGAACTTTTTGGTATTAGTCAGACAAACTTTTTTGAGAAAATTATCACTTCTGGGAAATTCAGTATGTAAATATTTTTTAAAAAATGATCTCTAATAAATCAGAGAAGGGATACTGGAAAAACACCAAACCTAATGAGCAGTTTTCAACAGAAGTCTTTTTTGTTTACCACTTCTTTCCACAGGCAAAACAAAAAGGAGAGGAAGGAAGGAAGGAAAGGAAGCGGCCAACCCATCTTCAGGCAAAATTGTTAGTTAGAGCAGTTTTATTCTGCCTTTTTCCTTAGCGTGTCAGAGATTTCAAGGCATTTTTTGCAGGTTATTCAGACAG
Source organism: Rhea pennata (assembly GCF_028389875.1). Lineage (NCBI taxonomy): Eukaryota > Metazoa > Chordata > Aves > Rheiformes > Rheidae > Rhea > Rhea pennata. The sequence continues at coordinate 7,836,746 of NC_084674.1, forward strand.
TTTTAACGCAGCATTGTGGGCATGTTGTGATCTTTGTGCGTGTATGTTTGTGCGCGCCTTCCGTTCTGGTGCTGAATTTGAGGTACTTAAAAAATCAAGTAGTCGAGCAGGAGCGTGGTTCCCTGGAAAATCAGCCCCCCGCACGCGCTCTCCAGCTGGGCACGCAGCATTTCTGGGCACGCAATCACGTTTTTTGCTGCCATGGGGGCTGCAGGCCCCTCCTGGTAACTTTGAGACAAGTCCTTTAGGCCTCTTGCGATCAGAGGCGTAACCGAAGGGCTGAGAGCACCTCTAGGGTTTGTGATTGGACTTTGTTGGTGTTTCTTTACCGCCTCTGCGACTCTGGTTTATGCTCTTTAGGTCTACTGTTGCTACTGTTGCTGTTATCCAGTGCTCCTCCGTTTTGCAGCCCAGGCAGAGGTTCCTCCCGAACCAGCAGTGCTTATTATCTCCAACTGTACATATCTATGGGAGAAAGGTTGCTCCACCATAGCTGAAAAAGTCAGCATTTCTCTTAGCCCCGTATGTTCAGCGTCCTGGACTGAGGATAGAAAAACTCTCACTCTAGCATTATATTCTGTCCCCATAGGGACAGATAAAATGTGTGCAATTCATTTTTAAGTGGTTATAGGCACTCAAAATGAAAAATCTCTTCTATGGGACTTCAGTTGTGTAAATGCATTGCTTACCTTCAGCTTTGCTCGCTGTTCGACTGTGTAGTGCAACAGCCTGCAGATGCTGAGTATAAAGCATGAACGTTTCTCTCCTACTTAGGAAGTTTGTAACTAACTGATGCTGATTGCTTTTTTGTACAAGTCTTCTGCATCTAAAATTAGTGACTAAAAGGGCTGTGAGAAGGTCGATAGTGCACAAACTCAGAAGAATTTGCAGATTGGTGCAACAAAGGAAAAAAATATATGTGGATTCCAGTTTTTGAAATGCAGCAAGTGTGCCAAAATGTTCTGAATATTTACTGAGGGTGAGGAATGACTCCTGCAGAGCTATTCTACTCCAGGAAACATTTGAGTAGGTATTTAACAATCTAATAATGCAGTTGTATAAAAATATTTTTATATATTTAATCAGTTAAGAAAATGGTATTTTGGCATATGAGTCTGTTCTGCAAAGGTCAGCTTTTCAAAGTTGTTTTTCTTTTAATTTTGTATTTTTAACCATTTTTCTGGCCCCATGGTCTGCCCTCTTCCTCCTGTTACCCCCCGCCCCCCCAGCCCCATTTGCAACACTATGAATTAAGGGTGGGAGGCTGGCATTAACCTAGATCCCTGGGGCTTTAGCAGTACAAACCTGCCTGATGTTCTTTAAAACATTCAATATGGTCTTTTTCAAGCAGGAGGAGAGGGTGGGACTTAGTCCCTGTTTAAGAACTCGGAGGCTAAGAGGCTCTACCCCATGCTCTGCTGGATATCAGATTAATGCCGGTGAAGCGACCAGCAATGGCTGCAATGTTCTGTCTGAGTTTTGACACACTTCTAATTATAGCAAACTGCTGTAAACTCCAGAGGTGACAACAAAGCCCAGGCTCTTGTGTCAACAGAGCCTCGAAGGGGTAACGCATTCCTGTTCTGCACCACCGTTCCTTATTTGTGTGCTCATGGGCAGCTAAGCTCACGCAGCTCTGTCGTGCTTGTTTCCACTGAGCTGCAGAGGCGAGATGTGCAGAGCAGTGTGGGTCTGTAAGTTTATCAAGGTAACTGAAGATTATCTGTTTGTCTTCCCTTTGGGAGACGCACGAGGAGGGAGGCAAGGGCAGGAGGCTGTTAATGCGAGAGCTTCAGAAAAACTTGCTGCCTGGAAAATGATGACATGTCTTTAGTGCTCTGCTGTCCCATGATAAACTCGCTCTCTCTGCTTCTAAACCTGGGCTGTAGTTGAAATAAGTAAGCCCTGTAAAACAGCCTTTGTTTGTATAACACAAATTTAGCATTCAGAAAATCAGGACTTGTTTGCATGCTTCTGCCTGCTCCAGGTGAGGGACTGCATTCAAGATAAGCTATAAACTTGTCATAGGAAGCTCTTGCTGACCAGCGAAGGTTGTCTTTTCCCAGCAGTGACATGCATAACCCAGGCGTTCTCCTGTACCCTCCTAACCAAGATATTAATCCCCCTGCAGAACATGGCATGTTCTGCTGCTTAGTCTTAGCATGTGAACCAAGGTAGCTCTCTGAGAGGGAGGTAGCTCACTTTACTGCATGGGTTTGGCTGAGTAGCCATCAGCTTCCCTTTTCCTTTGCAGACGTCAGCTTTCCTTCCGGTCCTTTAAGGAGAGAAAAATAACCTTATGGTAGTCAATTGCTAGTAATATCTTGATGTCTGGATGACCTGGCAAGTCTGAAGTAGATACGCTTCTTAATTCAGGTAAGTCAGGACAGTCCAGCTGGCAGATCTAGTTCTCTATTAGCTTTGATGGAGGCAAGTGGCGTCCCTTGGGGCAGCACTGTACCCACTAGTTCTTGGCAGAAGAAGTACGTAAAGCTGGCACTATGCTGGTCCAATGCTTCTGTAACCCGTGAGGAGGGGAGTCCTCGCCTGCAGTTCTTGCTTCCTTATTGATGAGAAGGTTAGAACGTGATCCCGAGATCCAAATTATGTGTTCAAAAGATAAAATAGCCTCATTCTTACAGATGTGTTAGCTGTGGGCTGAGGGTGCATTTCTATTAGAAATACCTATAGCAAGATGCAAATTTGGTCTCCAGGACTGAACTCACTGAGGTTCTCCATTGCCCTGAGTGCTGGAGAAGGGACCAGAGGAAGGGAAAGTCTAATTTTGTTTAACAACTAACATGTTCCAAAAATATCAATAATATATGATGATAGGACAGACCTGGTATAATTGGAGTGATACAAAAAAGAACAAAGTTCCTTCTGGTTATTCCCATTCCTCTCTGAGAGGTACTCAGCCAACAGGTTCTTTGACCGAAGATGGGAGTTGGGGAGGATGGGGAGCCTGGCCGTCTTGCTTTCTGGAGATTGTAAATTAAGGACTGTTTGGATTTTTTTCTAATCTTAGATCCTGTGCTCTTGGGAAGGATGCATGTGAAGAGGAGGAGGGGATTCCTTGAATTGTGTGGAAAAAAATTTAAGTCCCTCCAGTATAATCTCTTGATGCCCTAGGCCAGAAAAAAGCTACAGCCCTGCACAAAGCTCAGAGCTGAAGAGCACAGGCATTTCATTTCATCCATTTCTCTCTCTCGTTCTCCAAATGTGCTCTTTCAGTCTTCTGTTATGAGCATTTATCTCTCCGGATAACGATCGTCATACACAGCTGTTTCCAAGATTATATAGAACATCATTTAAAATTAGTTGGTATTGTTTAAATCCAAATGCATCTACGGAGGGCTGCCAGGCTGTGTTGCCTGCAGTGATGATGGGAAGATGAGCCTGATGTGGGAGGTGACCACGTGTATGCAGACCAGGAGGGCAAGGGGCGTTTGCAGGCCAGGAAGGGAAGAGAGCAGGGAGTAACGGCAGGCTAGGCACGCAGTATCGTGCTTATTAATGTGAAAACTTGGAACCCACCAAAGATTTAAACGTTTAATCTACAGTGAGACTTGGTATGAAAACCTGAATGGAGAGCCGAGTGTGTAGGTCTTTCTACACCGTCGAGTGGCGATTATAGGTGTGCAAAGATCCTTGGCTAGATTTGTGCTTGTGTTGCTCATAACCTAGCTGCATGGTCTCCTTGCCCTTGGCAAGCTGCAGCACTTCTGCTAACAAATTTGTAAATACTTGGCTACCGAGCTTTGTCCTCGAGTGACTGCAGTGTAGATGTGCCCTTTGTTAAAACTCCTTTTAAGAGAGAGACGCTCTAAAGAGATGAATGAGTCAGCTTCCACGCATTAAAGAAGAAAACAGTCCTATTCTACTAGCACACTGTAACTCTGACATAATTTAGAACAACTCTGCCCTCCTGAAACATCTCCTATGTGATTACAGTGTTGCCAGCTCCTGTGATTTGCAGACTTACAGAGAAGACCCTGAAAGAGATCATTTAGTCCATCCCTATGCCTCAAGGCAAGAGTGAGTATGCCTAGGTATCACCCTTGAGTGATCTGATAAGGAGGGTCACTTTTCTGTCTCTTTGTGCTTTCGAAGAGATTGACTACTGGACTCAGAGGTAGTTGCCAGCAGGGACTCTCAACTGATGCTTACCTGGAACATTGGTGGTACGTGCCTTGGGTGCACCACCCATTACCATCCATTTGCTCCACAACATGATTTTTTGTTGATAGAGACTGGGGAAGCTGTTACTCTGAAAATAATAAAAGCAGAAAGAAAAGAGCATAACCCCTAAAATAACTCATGCCTTGAATGTCACAGAATTATTTTTAAGGCTATCTTTTTTTATGAAGGTCTGGCTTGATCTTTAGGGAGGGAAGGAACGAGCTTTTTTAGAGAGCTGTGCTGGATGCTGGGGCTGCTGATGCTATGGATGGTCCTGGGACAACCTTCAAAACAGCCACTGTTTTCTCTTGCAGTAACTTCTGATCTCCCCTAGCCCCACAGACAGCCTAATTTTAGAGGGCATCAACAAAGTAGATGGATTAGGGCTGTTGAAGATACCACAACTACTTGCTACTGCAGAGCCAGTCCTCCTCTAAGCATGCATTTTTGGATGCTGAACTCCCTTAAAAATCTGCGTACAAGTGTCCATAATAGAGGGGAGCATCTGAAAATCTGTTTTTTACCTAGATATCTAGGTATCACCCAAGGGATCTGATGTCCTTGGTATGGGAACAGCATATGGGAAAATAGAACGTCATAAAGTAGACATGCCCCACCAGCCTGTCCGTGAAGCAATTGAGCTGTGTCTATAATATAGTCTGTACAAAATAAACTTCTTAACTAACCTTCCTTTACACTGCAGTTAGGTCTGGGAAAAGGGACAAGAATGCATGACTGAGAATGAGCTGTTTCATAAACCCAATTATAGTGATGATATGACCATTGCAACCTCTTTCGTATCTATACTAGTCCAAATTAACTCATTCTTCTCCTCTGCAAATTCATGTACGGTGGTAACTCTGTACTCACGGTCTCCAAATAGATGAGGATTTTAAGTTAAAGGCCGTGAAATAATACCTTAAAGAGTCTATAGATATTTTCAGTACTTGAGCTTTAATTGGTGTCTTCTCCTGGCCAGGTGCGTAACTCCCATTGATGCTAGTGGGAATTACGTAAATGTAATGAGTGGGGAATAGATCAGAAAGGCACTTATTTGTTCTTGAGGGACACTGTATCTTGGTATGTGAGAAGCAAGAGTCACAACTAGCAGCATTCACTGTGAACCATTTCTGCCAAATGACACTGGTGTGCATGGTGTCTGTTTAGGTTTGTGGTGTAGCAAGAGGTTTTCGTTAATCAACAAAGCTGTCTCAAAGTTAGACTCTTTAAAAGTAGGCAAGTTCATCCTTGTGCATTTATCCTGCAGAAAAATTCTGAATCCAAGCTTTTGTTGATCAATTGCTGCATTAATTATGCACAAAAGGTTCAGTTCTGCCAGCCGGGTTTGCTTTGAATTGCTGCTTTACTCTGGGAGGAATTGACTTGCATTATGCAGGTTGGACAGATTCACATCCAGTCTGAATTTCTGTAAAAGTCTCAAAGGAAGGTCAAGTTTCTGTTATTTTAAATAATAAATGAGATTCCCATTGAGCAAAATGATCCAGGAAATCAACTTCAGTCAACTCTCGGAGGCCACATGATTGTTATTCAAATGGAGGGCTGGGAAGAATTGATGAAGGTAGAAGAGAGGTGAATCTCTGAGCTGCAGCTCACGCTTACAACCTTGTGGAGCTGGCGGCTCCAAGGAAACATGACTTTCAATGGCGACTTATGTATTTTGAAGTATATCTTGGAGCTGTGATTTCCAAATATACTTAACTTACAGTCTTGACCTATCCCAAATGAAATCCTTGTTGTTGAAACAGAGCTAGAACAAGAAGATGAAAACATGCCATTGGTGGAATATAGACAAAGTACCGTTCCATGACTCTCAGCAAAGTTTTCCCCCACCTTTCTTTTTTCTCCAAGTGGCTATTTGGAAGCATTAATAATTGCTTTTTCCCCTTCACCTCTGGAAGCAGCCTAATTTGACCTAACAGAGTGAAAAATAATAATTAATATGATTCATTCATCTAGAAAGTATAAAGGATAACTTAAATGAATGGCAATAGTGTTAAGAAAAATGCTGTAGTGAATGTTTCATACTTTAATTTTCTGTTGAAGTATGAAGTGACCCGAAAGGAGCGAGTGGCCATATGTCAAATGGGTGCGTGTTTCTTTGTAATACTGTTTCATTGGCTCTTTTCACTTATTAATCTTAGAATTACTAAAAATATATGGGGTAACGGATGGTAGTGGCACAGAGCTCTCATTTACTTTACCGCGCGACTACTGTGGGAACGTGCTTTAGCTGCTTTGGATCTTCTGCGTTGCCTCGAGAGAGGACTTCGCCTGTGTGTTTTGCTCCGGATGTCGTCTGCTGCTTGTCAGTGTGTATACATAAACAGCTCTTGCCGCTACGCCTAAATATCGAGTCAGCAGCTCCCTCTGAGTCCATCGCTGAAGAGTTTCACGTTTTTTCACAGCAAAGCACATGATGCTGTTAGCCCCAAAACCTTGCCCAATGACTGTAAATTAGGGGAAACAAGTGACCTTCTGCTCTTTGGCTTCCTCGTGATCCTGGGACTCGGTCTCTCTGGGTCTCAGTACTGCTCTGGAAAGTGGACGTGATTTCGTTTTCCCACTCTACTGAAGGCATGCTGCAATTTTGTGATGGATATCAGAAGACTGGGGAGGTTGTTTTTATTTTAAAATGACTGTGATTAAGTCATGCCACATTTGTTGGGCTCTGCTCACCCTCATCATGTAGCTGTACGATTTGCAGGGTTTCCCTTCTAGGTTCTCTTTTGCTTTTATGCGACATTTCCTTGGAGGTAAGAGAAACGCTTATTTAAAAATTTGTTCCATTGTCACAAAATAACACAGCTCCAATCATGCTCTTGAGTTGCTGAGCTTTATTGCTGTGTTTCATTGCTGACTTCATCTAAGCACCCGTCTGTGGGTCATCGTGCTTGGAATTTAAACTCTAACAGATTTATGAGTTTTTATGAACTGCCAGTCTGGTTATCAAGGCTCTGGTTCACAGCATCTGCTTAGTTTACTTGAAATCAGGTAAGATATTACTACCCTTTTGGTCTGCTGTGTTACTCTGCCCATGGTTAGCACCTTCAGAAAAGTAAATGTGAAGAAAACATGCTGCTCTCCACTGCTGATGTGTCGACATAGGCCTGCAAGGATGTCTGACAGCCCCAGGCCAGCAAGGGCAGGTGCTGCGTGGTGGCACCAGGCTCAGGTCCACTGGCCCGGCCACAGTCATGACTGCATCTGGAAGGGGTCTGCCCATAGAGCAACAGATGCCCGTAATCCGGGACCTCAACTGAGACGCACAAAAGGTCTCTGATCCACAAAAGGTTTATGGCCGCAAGACTACTTTCTTGGAAAACTTGAGTTTATGTCTAACATGAACTGTGGAAAGTGGTGTTTGAAGCTTCTGGGGTGTTTTTAGGCTTTAAAATAGTTGGGTGGTCTGTAGCAAGTGTGACCAGAGGTGGTTCACCTGCACCAGGCATCTGAAGGGTGAGACCCAGCTCTCGAAGAAGTGCTTCACACTTTGAAAATAAGTGCCAAAGTTGAGGTTTAAATGTTATTTTTTGATAAGGTCTTATCTGCTATGTGACATCCCCGTCCTGAAGAAAAGCTTTATATTTCACTGATAACCACTTGCCTCTCCTCTAAATCCAATAACTTACAGGTACTTCTAAGAGCATCTCATCTTTGCATTTTTCTAAAGCCTGTATCTGATTTTGCACTTTCAGTCATGCATTTTCCCAGGAATGCACTGATTTTGTTGCATGAGAAAGCAGATTTCTGGGCAAACGGTCTTCTCAGCACCCCAAATCACAATGTCCTACACCAACCATGTCTAAGCCGAGAAAGTAATTGTGTTTTGAGGATTACTTCATTATCCTCTGTGAGATGCTGCCACAGGTATGAGCTAAAACCTGGTGGTGGTTTTTTGCTTGTCAGGAATTGGATGCGAGACAAGCAACAGCTCATTTTGTTGGAGCTGCCAGACTGTTGCCCTGTGATAATTTTTTTTGTGTACTGTTTGTTTATGTTGGATTCAAACCAGCTGCTGTGGGGTCTTAAGATGCTCTGTAATTTTTCCCTGTAAGAAAGCTGGAGCTGTCTTTGATGCAGCACCGCCTGGCATCCCGTGCTCTCTGTTGGCCATTCAATACTAAGAGGGCATTGGGAAACCAGCAGATGAGTTTAAAATTGCACATAAAATTGAGGGACTTGCAGAAAATAATTTGGAAGAGGATAATAAAATGTTGAAGGATGTAATGGGATGGAATGATTGTTTTATGTGAAGGCAAAGCTATAAATGCCTACAAAGAGACATTTAACTAGAGAGAAGGTATAACTAGAAGTAATCAGATGAAATGAAGCAAAGACCATTTAATCCAAAAGCGATGTCAGTGTCCCCAGTTTAAGCTCAGGAGTATTTTACAGGGGTGGTGCTTGGCTGCAGAAAGGCAGCGTAAAGCACTCCAGGGCTGCTTATCCTGTGCAATTCGTATGTGATTGCAAGATTGGGAGTCAGGGCTTTTGTTATTTGTGTACAACTGAAAAAACACTGAAACAATTGGAGAAGCTGATATGTGTTATAGCGTGACAGTTAGCTCTGGGCTGCAAAAGTGCAGAATTATGTGCCAGCTAGCCAGGAGGCTTCCTGTATCAGAGAATGCTTTAATTAAAAGTGAGGAAAATGTAACTTGGGTTTGCTTTAGTGTTTTATTGCACTTACGAAACTATAAAGATTAATAAGTTTTCTCTGGGTTAGAGCTGGTGGTGTTGAATCTAAAGCAGGGGAACTGTAAATAATAATAGATTCTATTAGTTTTTATTTCAGTGAGGTTAAAAAAAAGAATTAGAAATAATGTATTTGTTTTCTTTTACACTTTAACGCTTCCAATTATCAATAGGGATGAATCCTAAACTCAAACACCAATCAACTCCCAAGTGCTTGGCATTTTTTCAGCATCCTAAGCAGTTACTTAATCACAACATTACAGAAAGCGAAACAGAATATTTTCAACCAGCTAAAGTGTTAGCAATCAGGAAGAAATAATGCATGCTGTGCATGCAGAGCAACCGGGATGGAGGAGGAAATAGAAATCGGTAGCAGCTAAGAACAGGTAGAATTTAGGAACGGGATCTGTAGGGAATATTGCCTAAGCGGGTGTATTGCTGGGTAGATTTGCTGTCTCTTCTAGCCCTTTCCTTGAGTTTCATGGTGAGCGAGTCCATATGGCAGCGTTAGTGCGTGTTTCTGTAATCTTCATGCTTCTTGCTGTGTCCGCTACTCTTCCATTTGTTGGTCATTGTCGAACAGGGATCCGAAAAACTACTAAGCATGAGTCGAGGAGGGTTTGTCTGGGAAGGTGACCCATCGAACCAGGGATTGGTGAGTGGGTAGGCTTCTGTCTTGCCAAAAAATGAAATGGCACTGGAGATGGGTGGTTTTCTGACAGTGTGCAGAGGTTCTCCCTGTTGGAAGTCTGTTACATTTATAGCATTTCACGGCCCAAGCGTACTGTGGAGAAGGCATCTTTTGTGTACGTTGCTCAGTCAGTAGACTTTCAAATAACTATACTGAGATCCCATGGAGGTGTGATGGAATGCTTTGTTTAAAAAACAGGAGGGGGGGGGGAAGAAAGAAAAAGGCCACCAGAAACCTTTCAGTCTCTCTCTCCTGCTCAGAGCAGATGAGGTCACTGGAACAGACTGCAGGCAATGCCTCCGAGATAAATGTGCGGGTTTTATGAGACACCTTCTTTCTATGGTGGAATTTTACAGAGATTAAACTAATGAACTGATTGAGTTTTAGGTGCATGCTGTTAGGTGAGCTGTTTTATTAAGACTTTTAACTGCAAATTAGAGGCCTACTAGAAGGGCAATTAAAGTCAAGAGAAAGAGTTTTATATCACACCCAACTGGGATTGACCCACGCTGTGTTGCACTTATCTCGGCAGCACAAACAGCCTTCGAAGACAAACAGCGCAGAAGGTAAGTAATCTTTGTTGAAGCAGCTGAGCTATTAGACATCAAACAATCTCTTATTTATTGCTATAGCTTTAAAGTACGAAATATACCTTTTGTGGATATATGTGCCCGTATGTGTGCAGGCATCAGAAGCTAACATTGTTCTTGAATAATCTGGATTGATAAATTGCAGGTGTCTGGTCTGTGCTAGATAATCTAGTATGAGTTTAATTACAGTATCTGTTCATAGGACAAATCTGAAGTCCTGGAATAAGATGCATAATACGATATCTTGTTTGGGGAGACGAGTAATTTTTATTATTCAAGTTTTAAGGTGAAGGAAGAGGTGTTTCCTTCCAGTATTTGTGTCAGTGTGTATGGTGGAACTGTTATAGGAAACAGGCAGTTTCCCACAGCAGGCACTTACAGAAAATGTTCAGTACTCACAGAAAACTGGCTTACCTGATGCATTTTGTATTGTGTTTTTTGTGGTGTGGTGATGCTTCTTGCAGGAGTTTACAGTGCACCCAGCCTCAGCTGCAGTCTTGGCCTCTTTTCTTTCCCAAAGACCAAGTGTTGACTAAAAGGCAGAACGGCAGTAATTTTTACCTAAAGAAAATCTTCTTGAAGTAACCATGTGTTATGGCTGCAGCGTTATCTAAACTTGTAAAAATGTATACATGAGAGAAACTGAAGTACAAATGCAAGGATATAATCACCCTGTTAATTCACTTTCAGCTAATTTCACTTCCCATAAGTCACACAGACACTTCCACAAATTGCAATTTTGCTTCATTTCTGTGCCAATATTTAAAAGCAGAACATTACTGTACGATCTCATTACTATGGCTTTATTGATTTACCAAATTATACTTTATTACACTAATCCATATATTAGCAGGAATAAAACTGCATAGTTACGGCTAAGGTCGTCTCACCAAGTAGGTATATAGTTTTCCTTTTCACTGGTAGTTCACAGTTTAAATTAGTGGATGTCATGCTGTTGGACTCCATGAATGACATTAATAGCAAACTCATTAGTTCGCAAAGTCTAATCTTCTTCACGGGTGCCCCATCTCGTAGGAAATGAGAGGGATTTTGCTGCAGGTGTCTGGTGAGGTAAGAGGAATTGCTCAAAGAGAGGGATCCAGAAAGCTGGCTTTTACTGTTGCTAACACAAGAAGGTTTATTGCTTATGTTTTGTCTTAGGCCAGCATATTCTTCTCCTGTTTGTAGGAAAAGGCAAACAAATCCTGGGTAACCACATAGGAGCAATCACACCGCAGGGATATAGTTAGTGGTATGTTGCCAGGCAAGGGAGGCCCTGCTGTAGGTGGAATATTTGGCACAGATCCTTAAACGGGGGCTTAAAGTGACTTCCTTGGGGAGTGTAGTAGTTTTGGTACCCTTGCTCTCTTCTAGTCATTGGGTAATTATCAATTTCTTTAAATCTATATTGCAGTCCACATGGCTTTACGTAGCCGTGGCATGGTGTTTCCCTACGTACAAATGAGCTTGCAGACCCTTGAGGCTGCAAGTTATTTTAGTCTCTTTTAATCTATTACCCCCTGGTGCTGAACTGCAGCGTTTCCTAAATCCCATTGATTTCTCTGGAATTAGGCTCCCAAATTCCTTTGCAAGCCTGTGCCCAGCTGATCCGTGTGCCCGGCGCTCTACAGCAGAGATGACTGCCCTTCCTACCTCCTCCAATCATCGCGAGGAGAAATGTGTTACAGACCACGAGCCTTCTTATTCGGCAGCAGCGAAGGCCACGGGAATGCCCAAAATAGATTAAAAGGGACAAAAATAGCTCGGTGCCTTGGGGTTGTAGAAACTCGGAGCCACTGCCACAGCTGAATCATTTTGCAAGGGAGGATCCGCGCAGGCGGCGCTTCCCCGAGAGAGGAGACGGGAGCGACGCAGGCGGATGCAGTGTGGCAGAAGGAGGCGGTGGCTTTTCCCACGACGAGGAGTTGGTGGTGGGGAATCTCTGAAGCTCCCATGACAGATGCAGCTCGGGTCCCCTCCAGGACATGGAGTCTGCAGGGAGCCAAACAGAGCCGATACCGAGTGCTTTGCACCAACCCGTCTGCCCTTACATAAAGGAAATCGTTCCAGGGCACAGCCACCTAACGCCTTGCTCTCCAAAATGCATCTGTGGAAGGATAGGTTTGTCTTGGTCAGCGGTTTTCTGGATTTAGTCAGTTGTTCCTGATGACCACAGTGATGGAAATACTGTTTTTTTGTATTGCAGCTGTCTGTATTGCTAGGAAGAGCCTGTTTTTGCACATTAGCAGAGCTGTGAATTAATTTCTGGCGACAGGCCACATTCGCCTTCAGACTGAATGTCTGCTCTGCCACTGAGATGCTTCGGTACTTGCTGCGTCCTTGCGGCTTGTTGGTATCGAGGCATAGGCTAGAGAGGGGACGGATGACGTTTAAAATCTCAGAATGAGTCTTCAGAGCTAGGAGTTTCAGGGGAAAATAATATGTATAACTTGAGCATGTTTGATTTGCAACAGATCGGGTCTCTCTGAAATGTTCATATTTTCATGGAATTGCACCTATGAGTTGCAGCCTCCACCCACCATAGCTAAATGAGGACAAGACTGTCATGTAATGGATAGCACAACAGTGTCAAAAGGCAATTTCTTCCACTGCTATTGGAAAAAAATACTAGCAGCCTTAATTTGGATAACTTCTGACGTCAAGAAGACAATGTTTTCTGGCAGATAGGTTGCACTTTGTTTTTTGTGGATGTAACTAAGGCTCTTTCTGATATTGTGCTGCAGGTAGGTTCTGGCTTAAGCCTGGCTGCTAATCAGGTTGCCCCTTCTGGAGACCAAACTGGTTGTCGCTGCCTTTTCCCTTCTCCAGGGGCCACTAGATCTGCAGTTTGTCCTGTCTTCTCGTTATCTGGCATGGTAGGTGGCAGATGCTGGAGAGCGAGAGTAGGCTTTCCAAAGTATCCTGAGACAAGAGGGAAGAGGGTGACCTCTAAACACTGTGCAGAGGGAAGAGAGGCTGCTTGCTTTTATACATTCGTGCCTTGGTGTTTTTTCTTTTTTTTTTCTTTGTTGAATGAACAAAATCAGCCTTCAAGAACTCAAGCAATGACAGCATCCTTCCCTGAAGCAGCCTGCAAGCAGCCTCTTTTCGACCCCCTGCAACAGCCCTTGGCTTTGCATCTTGAATCAATAGTATCCGTGCGCATTTCTCATTAAAACCTTATTTACTACAGTTCCATTCACCTGTGGTAACTACCGGTGATAAAAGTGCATAGAAAATACCATTATACCATCCGTAACGGTAGACTGCATGTGAAAATCCCAAATTATCTGCTGTTTTGGGAGAAGCCAGACAGTGGAGATGAGAAACAGTTTTCTGCAAATGACTTGCAGTTTGATTAGCTGCGTTTTGGTGGCTCACCGTATTATCGTAGCCAGCCAGTGGAACTGCATAAGGAGTTTGCAGAAATTATAGCTTTGCAAATCGGAGCTGGAGGTGTCGTGCATTCAAGAAGTCAAGTCCTAAATGACTTGCTAGAGGCTGTTCAGGTGCATGGTGAAAGAATTACTACTCAAGAACTGCTTTTTCTTTTAACAAGAAAGTAATTGAAGTGACTGTGGCCCCTTTGAAGTCTTATTCTTAGGTTACAATAAGCAAGATTCTGATTAATGTAGCAGCAGGGCATCAGTAGTTATTAACAGCTTAATATGAGGCCCTGGTAGATTGATAAGGAGATAAACAGCCCTTGAAACACGTATTAACAATCTGGCCATACTATAATTGAAGCTCACGTTGGATAATTGTCAGCATGGTTGATAGGCAGCAAAACAGCCGTAGTTATTTTTCTTTTAAATGGACACTTATATTATTCAGAGGAATAGTTGACAGGCACTGGTATGTCTGAGCAACAGTCCAGCTGTTCTAGGTGTAGATGACAAGCTTTAGTTTAGGTAGCTTAAGTACAGCAGCGGGCTGTGCTTGGGTAGATACTGCCGTGTCTCTGCTGTTTCCCGGGTGGGCTCTCCAGCCCATGCTGAGATCCCTTCTCCGTGCCTAGAGCATCAGTAGTGCCTGAATCCACCAGGATGCATCTAACATGGGTGGGAAGCCAAAGCGAGAGCTGGGCCCCTGGGCTGGAGGGAGGGTGATTCATCCGGCATCCGGCCACCCACGTTCTCCATAGCTTTACCTCCTTGGACCAAGAACTTGATGTGCTAACGGGTAGCTTGCTTTCCCCCCTACACCTCCTAGACTGCAGGAGATTTGAGCAATTGCAGTGTGAATTTAATCTCTCTAACTAGTTTTATATATTGGAGGACACTTGGACCAAATATAGGGGAAGTTTGCCAACCACATGAAGAAGGGGTCAGTAACCGCTCGGTTTCTCCTCCTGTTCCTTCTTGTTGTAGATTTGCAATTCTGAGCCAGTCACGCAGTAGGACATAGCTCAGATTAATTAGCTAAATTGCTACCTAATGGCAATAAGATTTGATGCCACTTAATATTTCTATGCAAACATGGCAGGCAGGTTAACGTATTCAAATACAATTGGCTTCCCTTTTCTAATGGAATATAAAACTACTGTTTGAGCTGTCGACAGAATTCATCGTGTTCAATTAATTTCTGCCATTAGCACTGGTATAATTTGCTATTAGTTCTGATAAAGTGTACAGCCAGCTCCGTGGACCTCTCCTTCAGTGAAGGCCGTTGCAGGCTAAGGATACTGAAATGCACTTTAAAGTGGGGAGCGGGAGAAAAGGCTGTGCGTTACACGTAATTAAATCACATTAATGCCAGGAGACTTAATTACATTTCCAGGTTTATCAGCAAAACGCTCCAGCGGTAGCGTGCAGCCCGGCAGAGTGCACATGCTGCCCAGTAGCTGGGCAGTTGGTTGAGGCTGTGGAAGAGCTTGGGCTGGAGGATGCTGCTTATTTTTAGCATCCCGTCCTTGAGAAAAGGAGCCGCGTTTGCTTATGCGCCTCTTTGCTTTTCTTTTCTTTTGCCCTTTCTTTCCTGCCGCCCTCTCCCCCAGCCCCCCCGGCGAGATGGCCCTTCTGGCTTTGTTGTAAGTGTGGTTTGTAATCATTGTACACATCCCAGATGGTTCGTGCAAACTCTTTGAAATGCCATCTGCCAGGCGTGTGTCCAGCCGGCAGCCTGTCGTTCTGCTGCAAGAAAAACGGAGGCGGCTTCTCCCTTCCCCCTGCCTCTCCGAGACGCGGTCGGCAACGCTCGCTCGGATGCGAGGCCGGATAACAGCCTCAGCATCTGCAAGCAATCTTGGCTCTAGACAACAACATGGAAAGTTGTTGGGTTTTTCACCTTCTCCCAGATAAGATATCCGAACCAGCGTTGTTTTTATTTCTCCTCCGTTCGTTGCCGGAGACCGACGTGAGGTGACAAATGTTATCTCCGTGATGTAATGTTTTTCCGTTGTGCCGCAGCTTGGCGTTTCTAATGTATTCAGTGTGCGTTGCAGGCAAGCGTGCTGATAGCAAGCACATCTGCGAGTTTTCGACTTGAACATATTCAGGAAATTAAGAACACTGAGATGAAACAAATAGATCCATTAAAATGGCTCAGAGGAATTATGGCAGAGATATAATTGTCATGTCAAATAGGCAGCCAGCACTAGTAAACCGCTGACTGTGGTTTCACCACTATAAAAATTCAGAAGGAAAAAAAAAAGATTAATAAATACTCTCTGTGGGAAGATACAGATAAAGAAAAGGAGAGAGCCTTAGAAGATAAGTAAAATGAATCCTGAAGTTCCCTAATCTTTGTGTCTC
The DNA here is from genome assembly GCF_028389875.1 of Rhea pennata. NCBI lineage: Eukaryota > Metazoa > Chordata > Aves > Rheiformes > Rheidae > Rhea > Rhea pennata. The sequence continues at coordinate 7,852,678 of NC_084674.1, forward strand.
AGGCACGTGTGTTGTCAGTTATTAGAAGAAGTATGTCCCAGTCTTTGTGATTCGGCTCACGTGCCAAATGGCTCGGGGTGACGTTTGGCAGGTGCATTGGATGAGGAGCGCTACAGACTCTAATCCTCACTTCTCCTGTGCTGCAGGCTTGGGATGGCTGGAGCGCATCCTTGGGCACACTTGTTGCAGGGGCTTGTCATTCCTCTTCCTCCTTTCCTCCCCTGGGGTTAGGGAAAGCTGACAGGGGTGGCAGAGCCCCCCGATGCCACGATGATGGTCGTTGCAGCCCAAACCCACACAGCAGTGTGGACTGGGAGTGTTTGTCACGCTGTTGGGTGCGTGCGTGCGTGCTCCTGGTGTGCCAAGCAGGCCCTGCCTTCCTTGAGAGGGAAATGCAGGTCCAGGGGCACACAGTGCAGTCCCAGGATTTTTCTGGTCTGGATCTGTGAAAGGTATCTGACCTCTGTTACAAACTACCCAGTGAAAGTTGCTGTACTCTCACTGTAAGAAGCCAAGAATACAAAGAAAGCAAAAGTGAATCTTCTCAAACAGCAAAGACTAATTGTGCTAATAGATATCTATTGCCATCTCCATTTTGCTGCTTCTCCTCCCTTCACTCATTTGCACAGATCCAAGAAAAAGATGGAGAGCAAAAGCACAGGAGTTTGTAGCGTTAATAATAAAAGAGAAAGTATTCCTGTTTTGGAAGAAGACACGGAGGATGTTGGAGAAAGTGGGTGCCTATGGGGGAAATCTAGTGAGGGTATTACAAGGGTCTCACTTTTGAGACTGACCTCTTGAGCAGTCGCTCATGTGAGCTGGTCATAAGCAGACTTTTCGCTTCCCTGGTACTTGAGAAAAACATTTGTCAGATGGAGGCATGGTAAATTAATGCCTCACAGCTTCTGAGAGCTGAAATCTTCTCAGTTAGTTTCCAGAAGCTCAACTTCTTTATACTTTCTTCAGTCCTTTTATGGAGAGTTTAAGAAATTGTATGTGTTGAGGAGATACTGCCTAGGGGCCTGAGAGTCCCACTGAAGTGAAAAACCATGCTTCATTAAATATTAGGTATAGCCTCCACATCTTTAAAGTTATTCCAAAGCTGGCAGATAGGTTGTGGCCACAGCACTCGCACTCCTCCAACCCTCTGATGCTACTCTTTCTTCTAAAGTTCAGTCTCCTGAACTACCTGTAAGTCTGTCATCTATATTTAATCTTGGGTGCAGAGAATTCAACCATCTCCTAGCCTCTGAAGTCATGGAAAATAAAGATTATTGAACAGAAGTTGATCCTAATCAATTAAGCTGTGCTCAGTGACCTAAAATGCAGTGGCCCAAGCCATCTCAGCAAAAAGTCATGGAACGAGTCATCTTACACTGTGCACCAAAGGGCTATAAATTGGCCAGGAGGGAGAAGAGTTTCAGAGCTGGCAGGGTAGCAGTGACCAGAGCCCAGTTCTCCATGGACACTATTTAAATTGTCAAATATTAGCAGAAGAGAGAGGTTCAGTTTGAATTATGATGCGAAAGAAGGACTTTTTCTTAAACTGAATTAAACTTATAGGTGAACTTCTACGAGAAGAGTTTGTAGGTTGTGGCTTTAGTGGATGTACGTGAACAGCGTAACGTTGTATATCAAAACTGTCTCGTGGTACTTGTTAATGCTGATGAGGAGTAATAGGTTAAATACAGGTTAGGTAATGGGAAAAAAATAGGGAGGAAAGATCTTTGTCTATGATGTGAAAAAACAGTTGATGAGATAGTGATACAGAAATAATAGAAACTAGAAAGAAATTGTCTTATCTAAGAATACATAGTGCTATTTTACTAAAATAGAAGTGCGACCGTGCTAATGATGGGAAGGCAATTGCTGGCAGGCACTGAATTCCTCCAGCTGTCTTTCTGCATGCGATCCAAGAGACCTCTTTGCAAGAGAGCCTTTTTGGGAATATCCAAACAATGTGGTAGGCTGAAACAACAGATAAAGCCAGCTAAAACTGTGATCTATGTATGTGTTGTGTTTTTTTTTTTTTTTTTTATGTTGGCCTCCTAACTCCCACTCTTTTGACATTGCTTTCTGTGTTACTCACCAAATTATGTTTTACAGATGCTATTACATCTTTAGAATAATCTTTTTAGGTTTATTGTCCCTTCTACCTCTTGATAAGAAAATAACTTTATTAAGATGCTGGATTTTCCTTTCAGGCACAACTCGCCCTCCAAGAGAAGGAGAAGTGCCTGGTGTGGACTATAACTTTCTGACCGTGCAGGAGTTTCTGGAGTTGGAGCGAAGTGGGACCCTTCTGGAAGTAGGAACTTATGAAGGTAAGGACTGCTTTCTCCTGCTGTCTCTCTTTTCCCTTTATTTTCCCTGTGTTCATCCTTCATCATGCAACTGTGTCTCATGATGCAGCTACGTGACACACTGCTTCTGACTTTGCTCCCCCCCCACCTTGGATAATTACTTCTAACTTGGATCATTTAATGATCTTTTTTTTTACAGCATAGCTTTGCAAACAGTAGCATTGATACAACTAGGGGGCAGTGGAATATCACTGTGGGGAGAGCAAGGAAAAGGTGGCTTTGCCTCCCAAGAAAATGCATTGTGTAACTAAACCTGCAGTCTATACCTCATTATAATTAAAAATTTCTTCTGGAATGTTTTTCTTTCTTGAGAACATTTAAATATATCTCTCTGAGAAGCCAGTTAGAAGAATCATATTACAATTTTGGAAGTCCTTCCAGTCCAGTTCATGCACATCATATTTCCATTTGCAAGAAGTGTCGTGGATCTTGTCTTAATTATGAGGAATTGAAAAAGCCTAATTCTTGCAGCCTTTCATAAGAAACATGAAATATATTTTAAAAAAATCCAGACTGCACCCAAATAGTTGATAGTTTTTGAAAAGTCATCATTAAGTCATCATTAAGTATGGACAAAAAAGATTGTGATGTGGTTTTGGTTTTAGGCTATAAAAAGAAGTCCTGAAACTCTTACTTTTTTTTTTTTTGTCTACTTCTTGTAACTTCCCTTCTGAGGTCACCTTTAAACCTTGCGCTTATTCCCAACTACAGACAATTGTGATGTCAAACTGGGTTTGCATGGAGACGCTAAATGTATAATTTGGTTTCACTCTTCCACCTCTGAGTTGATTAGCTCCATCAGCACCATTGCTACCATTCCAGCAGCAGCACTTCTCCAAAATGAGCTTTTCCCTCTCCGTGTTTCTAATTATAACATTAAATTAGTTTTCTCTGTTGTGGTGCTCAAACTAAATCAGCTGATTTATTCTCGCCATTACTCCCTGATCCTATTTGTTCTCGTGACCTTCCCCCTTGCAATGGCAAAATGGGTAGCCGTCTCCGACGGCTCCTGGGACACGCTGAGGATTCGCTTTCAGGAGGCGCTGTGCTCATCTGGGGCAGTTATAACATGGTCATTTCATTGCTTATGTGGTTATATGCAGTGCCAGCTAAACGGTTCAGATTTCCTGGGTTGCCCTTCTCAGTTTCTGAAGATGAGGTTGATTTCTCGTGGGTCTAATGGGCATTTCATTTCTGGGAGTGATAGAAGTGTCTGAATTTTGAGGGACTAATTTTTCAGAAGTGCTGAGAAGCCATTTTCCTTATTGACATTGGTGACGTTGGGGCACAGTGGTTCTGGAAAGCTGCTCTACAGAAGGAAAAGTCAATAAGAATACAGAAAATAATAGTGATGCATGTGTGCACATATGCATCAAGACACATTACTCTTTGATTGTAATGTGAAATAAATAATGTTCATTTTTCACTTTTACCTTCAAGAAATGATTTTGCTGCCTTCTGAGATTTCTTTAATGACTTTGTTGTGCTACTTTGGAGAATCTTATTTTTCAGCGTATTGATCAAGACAATGTTGATCTTGATTGTATCTTGGAATGTAGTGTAATTCAATGCTGCAATAACCAGCAATTTTGGGGAAAAAAAATCTTCCAAAAACCAGAGACCAGAAAGTTAGACTTCTAATGTCTAAGTCTTTGTTACTGCCTAGCTGTATATTCTGAGGTGACTTTAATTTTGGTTTGTTTTAAGCTACATTTTGCTGGTTATTTTTTTAATGTACTATCGTGATGAAGCTGATTATACTTCTGCCCCTGCCAGTGATACCTCATTCTAATCTGGGAGTATGGAACTCAGCAAAAGGGAAATATTCTACTATTTCTCTCTGGAGAACAATAAAATAATAGCTTTAATGCTTAGCTTCTATTATTAATAATGCTGCTTATTGTACTGAGTGGGAGTCAAACAGTTCCAAAGGTGAGATTACCTTCGGTTGCAATGTAATTAGGCAATTTAGAGACGAAGGAAGGGGAATGCTGTAAAATGGAGAGTGGTAATGTTAAATGGGAAACCTCTGCCACCTCGCATTAACCCCATGGTTTTGTGGAATTGGATGAGGTGACCAGAGCTTACAGACTCATGATGGCCACAGAAAGGCAGAAACATTTCATATCTGGGGAAAGGAAGGAGGAAGGACACAATCGGCTTCAACTATGGCCAAGAAAGAGGTTGGATAGTGAGGTCAGTCTGGATACAGTGATCCTGCTGGGAAAAAGCACCTCTTGAGAAGGTCTCGGTATTCCCAGTATTTGTGATTTTACGAGCTGCGGAAGGAGAGTTTTGTGTGGCCAGGAGCTAAGAGCTCAGGTGGCTCAAGGAAGTTGTGGTAGTTTGGACTTCGGGGTGGTTTCTTGGGATTCCTTCTGGCTCTTTACTTCTGAAAGTCTGCGTGTGACTGGGGGAGGTGGGTGTTTGCTCTCTGTTTCTATACTGTGTTTCAGCAGCTTGTGAGAAACTCTGAGCAAAACAATCACAATAAAGTTCTGATTTTAGCAGCTGCTATTTGGTTGCCTTTTGAAGGCATAAAGCCACCCAGGTGCTAGCACTAGCATTGGGAAAAACCTGGTGTGAAAAGATGCAATACTGAGCATTTCTTTAATAAAACTTACTGAGAACTTCAGGGGAAAGGGATTAGAAAATAAGGAGCCTTCAAAACTTTGCTGCTGATATAGATACAATTGATTTGGAAAGAATAAAGAACAAACAGCAGAGAACAGTTGGAACCACAAAGTAGTGGGAGAGTAGATCAGCTTTTGAAAGAAAAACCTGTTTTGGAAGTGCTGCAATTGCAAAGAGAAACTGCAAGCTGAAGTTACTTTGTTGTTGTTATTATTTTAAGACGCTGCTTTTCAATGGTAAAGGCTAGATCTTTCCCCCTTTTTTCCCCTATTGAGAGCTAAATTTTCATATGGTCACACAATTCCAGGAGCTGATGCTTGAGCACTGAAGGACCTGCCTACAACTGTGATGTTGCTCCAGAACTGGTGCTTTTTGCATCACCTGCCTGCTGGTAAAGCTGGATGTGACACGCTCAAACTAGTTAGTCGTTCCAGTTGACAATATTCATTAGGAAGGAAAAATCTTTTTAGAGCGAGCATTATTTGGGCCTTCTGGTAGATAGGGAAGCATAATCATTATAATCGCAGGCATTTATTGACTGATCCTTCAGGGCATAAAATACTGATGGATGCATGAAAGTAATTGTGTAGGTTACTAATTATTCAGCAATTACTTTTGCATTTGAATTGTGGGCTCTGGCAGGGACCCCAGGGGAGTGCTGTTTTGAGCAGAGCCACCACTTCTAGATTTTATTCCCATTTCTTTCGCAGCTTGCTGAATGGCTTGGGGCAAATCAGGTAACTGCCTTATACTTTGGGTTCCTGGCCTGGAGAATATTAAAACAACTGTTACTTCTCTCTTCATTAAAATTTCAGCAGATACCCTGTGCCTGCAGTTATCTTCTATTACAAATACGAGGGGGGGGGGGTGTGGAAGCGACGGTGTTTCAGACGGCTGTGCTGCGTGTTCCCGGTTAAGGTGGGCACCGCGCGGAAACGCGCAGGGGGATGAGCGCAGTGGCCGAATTTTGCATGGGGATGGCTCCGTGTCGCTGGGGTCTGGCCAGGCTGTGTTAATGATTGCCTGCGCAGCACTCAATGATCCTCCGGAGAAAAAGTGCTGCACTTTATAACATGTGAAGGGTTATTACGTTTTAGAGTATTATTGTCAAGGCATCATCTTTCATTCTCAGGACAAATGTTATGTGATTGCCAAGAGGAGTAATAAGTAATCTGCATTAGTCTCATGACTAAGATGTAATGGGGTGACTTGCTAACATTTTTAAAACGTATAAAATTGGCTACTGTAGACAGAGTCTCTGATTGTGGTATTTAATGAGTACAATAAATTACCCTAACAGTGCGTTTAGAATTTCAGCTGAAGTACAGAGGTGTATTTGGCAATATGCTTCAAATCAAGATGTCTTTAGCCTAATTTATCTGATGTGCTAGTTCCACTTGGGTTTATCTGTGTTAGCCCTGCTCTCCCATCTTTTGTTAGCAACTTTTTTTTTTGTTGCTGCTTTTCTGGTGTTTCTGTAGTCTGTGGGTCTCACCAGCTTGGTGCAACCTTGAAATGAGTGCTGTGTCCATGGCAGGCAAAAACATAGACAGGAAGACTGGGAGAACAGGAGTGGCAGATGCTGTGGGTGCCCAGGCAGTGGGACAACATGTTCCGCTTAATAAGATAAGATCCGCTTATTAATGTCTCCATGCTACAGATTGACTCAATAAATCATGATGACTCCTTGAGTGCCATTGCAATGTATCATGTCGAGTCTCCACTTACTAACATCTGTGCCCTATGGAAAGACCCCGTTCTACCTGTGAGGGTTATGTTTCGGTTTTTGGTTCTTTTTTAGCTACTGATAAGAAGGAAAGAAAACACATTTTTGTGTATGTGCATAGTTATCAGTGTTAAACACGAGCATTGTTATATTGTCCATATATCGTTTTGGTAACAACATTCTGCAAAGAACAGGAATGGCAGCTGAGTAACTATTTTTCTTTAAAAGCAACTATGCAAGTATCTGACAACTTTTTCAAGTGACATTGAGTTTCCTATAAACTTCTCCTATTTTGAATTTCTGATTGGCTTCTTTGTGCATGCTTTCAATAAGAAGTTTTCTGATGTGAAATCTGTCTGCAACTATTCATTGGCAGTCTTGCTTTTCATGGTTTCTTGATTTATCTTAAAACACACGAACACTGGGGGTAGAGGTTGCTCCCAAACACGTGTGACAAAAAGGAGCATAACTTGCGAGTCAGCTGGTTATTTCTTAAGCTAGACTTCAGGTCATTTCAGGCTATTATTTATTCTGTAACCACAGGCTGATATGCTGGTTGATGGAGGATGCCCTCAGTAACCAGCTGATGGATAGCAGCCAGGCACACTTTGGCGTTGTTGCTCAGTGCCAGACGTGCAGAAGACTCTGGGATTAGCTACACTTCCCCTGGCAGCTGCTAGTCAACCACATCATCTCTGCAGCAGCCACGCTGCAATTGGCTGCTGTATGCTATCCAACTCCACCTGATTAATTCCCCTTAAAACTCTTCAGAATATGAGATGCGAACATGTTAAGAGCATCACAGAAGAGCACTGACTCTTGACACCAAAGGATGGCAAGGAGAGGTTGGGATGTCTAAGAGCACTCGTGTTCTCCACTCTTCTACTTGGCAGGTGCCAGTGAGGGAGCAGGAAAGGAGCAAGTGAGCGTGGTCCTGTGTGCCAGGGTCAGGGATGCCAGGGAAGCTGCTCCGCAGGGCCAACATGTCCCCTCTGGCTCGCGTAGGGGGCCAAATCTCAGTGGCAGCACCGACGGCAGAGCATGCACATGCGGGGAGCTGGGCCACGACTGCGCCTGCCTTTCAAGGGGCAAGATGTTAACGGGACATTGCCTCGTAGCGGGGATGCAAGTGTGTTTTTCTTGATTGCTGTAGCTTTGTGCTGAATGTGGTGTGTTCCAGCTACTTTCTCTGCGTTCTCTGTAGATACCATGTACAAACACACGTATATTCACATTCCCTATGTTTTTAATGCATTTTCATGTTTAATAGATATTCTAATATTATAGCTGAGCTCAAGAAACATTCTGAGCTTACATAGTCATCTCATTCTCATGTCACCAAGATCTTACTTCTTACATGCTATTTTAAGTATCCTTACTTCATTTAAAGTTGCTAGACTTTTTGATGCATTAAACGTGTTTGCACCTAGCTGGACACATGTGTTAACAAAAGCCATGTGGCAATAGTTGTTGATATCTCACTACAGGAGAAATCAGGATAAATCAGACTGATCTTGATCTGCAGGTGATTTTTGTGCTACGCTGCCGTTGCCTATAAGGGTACTAATTCTGGTGTGTTTGCACGTTAGATTTCAGATGTAAATTGAAATTTGCATATTGCAACATTCTGGCTAATCTTAAACAAATAATAATAATAAAAAAAATCCTGACTGATCTTTTAGTTAACCCCATTCTCAATTGCCACAAAGTTAACAGAAGATCTGCTGTTTGCAGCAGGTTGGATTTGCATAGGCAAGAGGTTCGTCTCTCTGAGCTCTCCCTGGCTGCCTGTGTTTTGCTTCCCAATCCAGCTGCTGTAGCCGCGGCCGCCTCCCGGTTGCCTGGATACTCTGAATTTCCTGCAGGCAATTGCTAATCAATGTGCAGCTGCAGCTAGGTGCATCCCGCAGACAGCAGCCAGATCTGTCAGCTGAACGCGGAAATCTGGAGCAAACTAGGATCTGGGAAGGGAACGGACGCCACGCGGGAGCAGACGCTCTGCTCCTGGGAATCGGTTCCTCCGCTGCTAATCAGACTCGAGCGCCCGTGCTGGCTGTAGGTGGGCAGAGGCTCTGCTGCTGAAATTAAAGGCCAAACGTTTGGGTTCTTGTGGAGTGTGGGAAGAAGAGCTGCATCTCAGGAAGAAAACCCAATTATATTACTAATTACACTTGGAGCCTTCATGTCGAGGCCTTGCTTAATTTTGCTGCTTATTTCCAAGTCTCTTTGCCCGAATGCCCATTTGCATGAGCACAGGACATTGCAGACCCGTTGTAAAGCATGAGTGAATACTGAGAGCCTTGTGAACGCAGAGCGTTGGAGCCTCGAAGATCAGGTACACTTTGTATGGATGCAGGGTCCTCCGTGCCGCACGGAGGGGTTTGAGGGCTTTTTTAATGATTGCAGTATTACACCTCCCAGCAGGAGTCAGTGGACGTAGAAGCACTGGGAGCTTCTTGCTCAGTACTTTCTTGTGAGACAGCTGCACTCCCAGTCCCAGCTCTGCTTCCCGCCGAGATGAGACTTTAAGGAAGCAGCTACTTGGCATATTTTTGTGAATTAAGTATCAGATTCCTGGTCCCAGAAACAAGCAATAGGAGGGGGCCTGAGAAGCTTGCTGCCCTTCAGGGGAGCGTTGTTTTTGGTGGGAACATTTTGTCGCTACTTTGAAATATTGCAAGACAGATTATTTTCATTGCTCCTGGGCTTATAAAATGTTTGTTTGAGTTCACGAGCTGCAGGACAGGGCAGGAGCTGCCATACATCGCGCTCATGGATTATCGCGCCGCTTGACGGAGGAAGAAGCACTAAGAGGACGGGAACTCTTGTGTGATTAGCTGTTGCCGCATTCTAATTACCGTGCGCGATACTAAAATGCGTAAGCTCCCCGTGCTTTCAGATAAGGAGGTGAAAAGAAGTCAGCTCCAAATAGCTGTTCTGGTTTTTTTCATTGTTGTTGGTATTTTTATGCCCTCCCCTGAGTGATGCTTTACAGAGCATGGATCAAGTCACGCTCTTTGCTGCACAAGCTCCCATCAAAACTCAGTCATGGTTAAATAAATTTAAGTACCAAGGGACCGGATAGAATGAGGGTTAGTGGAAGGTGATGACAAGGAATTTAGTTATGGTATGTGCATCTGTTGAGCAAATGCATCGATATTAGATACTAATTAAATTACTGTAGGTAGTGTCCAAATGTGAATGAGAAGAGGATAAGGTTTGGGAACAGTTTCTGCAGGAGTCGGAAAAACGTACAGTTTCTGACATGTTAGATGATTCAGATTTGGGATTTTCACAGAAAATTTGAGATTTTTTGAGTCTGGCTCAAAATAACTTCTTCCGTCTGGGGGACGAGTTGCTCTTTTCCAGCTCTCACACGGTGGGCACTGTCCCCGGCAGGTTTGCAGAGCTTCACCTGAGCAGTGGTGGGAGCTCAGCGCCCCGGGCCACGCTGCCATAATTGCGATGAGTTTGTGAAATGCGTTGGGACCCTTCACGATGACAGATGGTTGTGTATGGACGTGTAATGTGCTGTTAATAATTAGAGCTGATTGGATATTCAGTACAAATCGCACTGGCTACGAAGTTGGCCCCTTCTTTAGGCTTACAAGTTGTTCACGAAACACAGTAAAAGCGTATTTATATAGATTTTTTTTCCATAAATATTGACAGATTGATGCTTGAAAGTTCAGGGTTGAGCTTGCTTTTACAGTTCTTCATCATGAGCTGGAGTGTTTGCTTTAGAGAGGCCTTTTAACAATTTTGTTCTGAGCAAGGTTTTCTGAGTTTTAATCCGTGGACTGTGAGAGGGAATCCAGCCTTGCTTGATGCTAGAAGAACTGAAAAAGAGCAAACTCAAAGATATCATCATAGCTTTCTTCCTAAGGAGAAAACCCTGGAGGAGGGGTTGTAATGTCTGTGCTCCCTCCTTATCTAAGGAGAGGGGGCGGGGGGAAAGCACGCTGGCCACATGCCTACATCCCTTCTGCTCGCTGGGTTGCATCCATTGCAGACTTCTGAACTTAGCCATTTACAATATACCTAAGATATATTTCACACAAAATACTGGTGTTCAGAGCTATGGATAAAAAGCTGCAGTCATGTATCTCGCAAAGACGTAGATATGTGCGTTGAGTATTAACATCCTTATAAAACACATGTTTTAAAAAGGAACAAAAAAAGGAAAAAACCCAAAGTAGTAGCATTCTTCTGGAGAAATGCAAAAGAAGATAGGATGAAATTGAGATAAATTGTTTTTTATGCCCCACCTTTGTATTTTTGCCCTTGCGCTCTCTCCCATTTCCTCCTCATTTTATACAAAATACATTTGCAGTATGTAGAGCATAAGAATCATTTCTCTAGCAGAGACTGCAACCTGCTTTAGAAGCCTCCATCCCCATTAGAAGCTCTTTCCAGAAGAAGCAATTTCCTTCTTGCTATAAATTATGCATCAATGTACATTTAAGTTTCTGAAATGATGAGCAGAAGATGAAAGCGTTGCAGGGTGTCGCTGCTCTTATGGAGCTGAATCCCCGACGTTGTGTACAGACTCGAACACACCTTGTTAAGACAAGCCTGCACGTGTTGCTGTCCTAGTACTCGGGCTGTGAAAACTTGCAGAGAGGAGCTCCTCCAGCTTCTCGAGGCCCAGCTCTGGGAAAAAAGGTGTTTTCTCTCCTTGGAAGTCATCAGTGAGGGGTAAGATGGCAATGCGTGTCCAAACTGTCCTTCCCGCAGTGCCAGCTGGAGCCAAGGTGGTTTCCATCTCCCTCGTTCCTGGTGTGTCCAGAGACATCCCAGGGCTGGCGGTTGAGACCTGCAAGCGCTGGAGCACGCGTGGCTCCATGCAGCCTTGCCCCAGCACTGGCAACACCTGCAGCATCACAGCTGTAAGGGATGCAGATGCCCTGGCAGGAAGGGCACGTCAGCCAGCGAAATGGGTTTGACATGCAGCCAGTTTTTGTGAACTAAAATCAGTGCATGTTGTTTTGAACTTGAGTCTGTATCAACATCTGCAGGTAATAAAAATATGATGTCATTACATGTTGAAAACACTGAGAAACTCTCGTGCTTTCATGTTATTCTTAACCTATGGAGATAGATCTAAGAATGTAATCGACTCTTACGTGTGGATTTTAGAGAAGAGTTTCGCACTGGAGCTGAAGCTCTGTGTGTGCATACCCACGTATGTTTGTACACAGTTATGCGGGAGGGAAAGGCGGTGCAGACTGAGATCAATCTTTTATACTGCGGTGTCCCAGAGAGTATAGGGAGAATATTAAAGTCCATTTTTGGAGTTTGAAGGTGGCAAACAAGAATATATGATAACTCTTGAAAGGGAACATCTGGATAATTGTTGATTTTATAATAGACGTGAATTTTCTTGTAAAACTCTTGCATATCATATGTCATTGTAATGCCCTGATGGGGGAACCAGTCCGAGGCCTCCGGCTCCTATTTGTAGTTTCAATGCAAGTCAAGTGCTAACGTGTTGTGAAGTGGAATGGAAACCCTGAAATACCCCCTTGCAATACACTGGCTTGAATGACCTGCACTTGTTCTGCATTTCTTCCACTGGCAATAGAACAGCAGCAGAGAGTCCCCAGAGCTTTTTGCTGCTGCATGTGCAACCTCTGGTGACAGCTGCAGGAGCTGTTTGTTGGTGTAAATGCAGGTGTGTCTTTGTCCCTCAGACTTTTCCTTTAAGAGCTGGTGGTTCACTTCTACCCAAGCTGACCCCAACTGCTGAATTTCCTCTTTGAAGAAAGCAAGTGCCACGTGGTAGCTTTCCCTTTCTTTCCTTTGACAAAGTTTTCTTTCAGGGAGAGACTAGTTTTTGTTTTTTTAAATGCAACACCCGCAAAGAACCTGTGTATTAAAGCAGGCCATCGAGCTTTCATCACTTCTCTGGGTGATAGCAGTCATGAATTTTTTATTTTCTGCAGGGCTCACTCCAGATCTGCCAAAGCATTGTGTGGGTGCATGCACGTAAAAAAGGCTACTAATTGAAATTCAGATGTAACGAGATGAAGTTTTGCTATTCACCGCGGCTGCCTTTTGTTTTAGCCCTTGTACGCTGAGTGCACCTAAACAATGCAACCCTTGCTTCTCCTTTTAGATTCAACAAGAATAGCTTAAAAGGCACGACACATTTCCGTGCCCGCTCTCGAGATGAAATATGCCTTGAAAAAAAACAGGAAGGGCATGTGTAAGTTTATCTATTTCTTTGTAGGGAGAGGCAGAGATTTTGATGGGACTGGAAAGAAAATAAAATAGGAATTTTGCTGCTAGAAACTGCTCGCTTTTGAACATGCAAATGCGCTTTTATTGCCTAGGTAACTATTATGGAACGCCCAAGCCTCCGAGCCAGCCCGTCAGTGGGAAAGTGACTTCCATCGATGCACTGCAAAACCTGCCGCCCGGCTCCAAGCAGTCGACTCCAAAGCGGACCAAGTCCTACAATGATATGCAAAATGCTGGCATAGTGCACACGGAGAATGAGGAAGAGGATGATGTACCTGAAATGAGCAGTAGCTTCACAGGTAAACCCAGACTACTGCAGCCTGTAAGACAGGCCGCGTGGTGGGGAAGGGTTTTGGAATTCAGTTTTTTGGGGGGTTGTTTTGTTTCTTTAATAGATTTCCTTCAAAAGTTTCAATTCTGTGAAAAAAAAAAAAAAAAAAAAAAGACCCACAGCACCTGGATGGCAGGTGTCCTGATATTGACAATCACATGAACAGTTGTGTCTTCTAAGAAGGCTATGCCAGACTGGGCTGGAAGATAAAAATCTGAAAAAAGCCTCAAATGCATTAGTTGCTTGCTTTCTTTTTTCTTTTTTTTTTTTTTTTTTTCCCCTTCTGGGTAGCTGTTGTTAGTGATGGGCAGAATTTGAGAAGGAATATGTACAAATGAAATTTGTTTCTTTCTTTTTTGGAGGGGGGGGAAACACTTTACAGTATTACATCTTGAAGTCCTCTAGCACTGGAAACTGCTGGGTTTCTGAGTAGGCATCTTTACTGTGAAGAATAATTGAGACTTTTTAACAGATATTCTCTGGTAGTATGCACTTTTGTCATTAAGGGTGCATTCATGTTCTTTCAAAGATTGTCTGTTGTACAGTCAGCCAAATTCTGCTTTCAGTTTCTCTAATGTAGATCTAAATTACTCCATTGAGACAAATGACAGAAGTTTAAGTGCAGAATGGTGGAATGATGTCTGGTAGAAATTATGGATAACACTTCTACATCCCCTTGTACTCTGAGTTAATCGTTTGGTTGCTGGCAAATGCAGAGGTCTTTATCAAAAAGAAGCACGTAAAGACTTACGATGTCAAAGGACACACGAACGTTTGAAATGATTTTTTGCTCCTTACAAAATATGTTGCCATCCTTTCCCCTTCCTCACGCCTAGAGAGAGCCAGCACATCCAGCGACTCCATCCTCTTTCTCCAAGGTACCTTCCGGCAAACTGAAGGCAGCTTGTTGTGGGGAGGAGGGCTGAAGTGGGATGCAAGCTCTCTGTTTTGCTGAAGACCTGTGCTCCTTCCCATGCTATCCTTCTGCCTGAACATAAATCTCACTCCCACTCATGCATTGGCTTTAAGGTCACTGGCAGCTTTTGCGGTCTGAAGTCAAGGGTTGTGCACAGGCAGATTTGAAGTTTGTTTCTGAGCATATTTCAGAGATCTGTTGAGTTTCCATAAAAATCAGCAGGAGATACCTGAAACTCCAAGGAGCAGGAGCACTTCTCTGTCTGCCAACCCAGAATTTCTTACTGCTTTGACAGAGCTTTACTTAGCTCAGTTTTTGAGCACTGAATCCATCTTCCTAGCTCTATATGAGGTAGGTACTTAGCAAGCAGCACTATCGCACCTTCAAGCCTTTCACAGCTGGTTGCTGTGGGTGCTAGTATCGTGGGCACTTAGTCCCTGGGGATTTGTACCAATATAGCAGGTTGGTGAAAGACTGGAGATGGGAATTCAGGCAGTGTTGGCTCTTCATCTTCTGGTTGCTTCCCACTACCATAATAATTTTCCGTTTCAGCCTCAGATGAATTGTACCAGCTATCGTGCAATTACTTCCTAGTACAGTCGTGGTTCTAACCGCCAGACAGAGCTTTAAAAGGATTTAGGCAGAGAGGTAGGCCTTTGTGCCCCTGGCCATATTCATCATCATTATACTCAGAGCCGTTCCAGTTGTGATCACAGACTATTTGGTATTTGGCCTGGTAGGTTCCCAGACCGGACCCCCTTGCAGGACCAAACTACGTAGTGACTTTGAGGTTTGTACTCTGCTTTGGTTTTACCCATTGTATTTTTCCAAACCAAAATCGCTTTTCAGCTCATTTACAAAACATTGTGCCTGAGGATAGTTTCTCACGTACTATGGCACGGCAACTCCCTCAGCCCCAGTCTCGAGATCTGTTTTTGGCAGGAAGCTGTTCTGAGATGCTGTTTGACCTCTTTTCTACCTGCCTCTGATGAGAGGTGTTCCTCTTGAAGTGATTCAGCATGGTGCCCCTGAATTGATTGCAGCATCATTTGTCATCCTCATTTTTCTTCACAAGATGAAATACTGGAAGATGCAGTTAATTTATCATAACAGTATCACACCCTGGCCCCTTGCCTCCATTAAATGGGCACAGAATCAAGAAAAGAGAGTTATTTCTCTTATACCAAAATGATTCCTTACGCTTATTTCATGTGTAACTGTGCTAGCCATATAAAAATGTTCTCGCTTCCGCAGAAGACCTGTCAGTGACTTGTGTTTTTCA
The DNA here is from genome assembly GCF_028389875.1 of Rhea pennata. Taxonomy (NCBI): domain Eukaryota; kingdom Metazoa; phylum Chordata; class Aves; order Rheiformes; family Rheidae; genus Rhea; species Rhea pennata. The sequence continues at coordinate 7,868,173 of NC_084674.1, forward strand.
GGGTTTGGCATGTTTACACTCACGGTTTAAGCTGGCGATGATTCATTCACGCTCCAACTTCTTTAGCTTGTCAGCATCTACCTAAAAATACAGCACAGCAGGAAGGCTAGAAAGCAGACAGTTGAGGGCACTGGTATAGTCTAGATCTTTTTCTTTCCTCTCCCCAGTTTATAATTATCAGTATCTTGTCTTTTTTGCACCCTTTCACAGAGGGAGCACACAGAGTGGGAGTGGCACAGGAGCTGCTGCCAACAGATCCTCTGAAACAAGGCCCTGGGCTTTGAACTGAGGAGCTGAGGCATCTCCAGTCTGGAGAGCAGAGCTGAGGTCTTTGCTGTGAGCCCTTTCAGTCTCGACGTAGTGATGTTGCAAAGTACGACGCTGGCCTTAGCATTGCTTGCTTGATTTGTATTGCCTGTGGCTGTATTGGAAACTAGTGGTCTGGTGACTTGCAGGTCATCTCAGATGATTTGGAAGGACTACTACAGTTTCCTTCTATCTTTGGAAACCCCTTTACTAGACACTGGAGCAACGTTAGAATTGGTTAGTTGCTGCCAAAACTTCCTTGCAAAGGATTTTGGAGGACAGACGTTAGTTTTGGAGGGGCATTTCCAATGGTATTAGGGATGGAGGGAATAGGCAGCATTGTTTTGTAGCTACAGCTCAATTGCATGGATGTAAGCACCATCTTTCTTTAAATGGGGTAGAGCCAGATACATCGTGAAATACTCCTGAGTAATCTGAGTGGAAGGATACTGTCACGAGCAGTGGAACGAAACTCCATAGATGGACAATGTAGGCTATTGGGAGCAGCGACATGTGGACGCATGGTACAGTGCTGGCATTCACTTGCATTTTTAATTCAAGAAAACATTGCACTGAATGAGACCATTAGCTTGTTGACTTTCAGCTTCTGGTTACCTTCTGCACTTGTAAAGATCTCCCCTTTTGATCATTCTTCAAACAGGAAATTTTAGCCTTCTAACGCCTGTCCCACGATTGGCACTGCAGGAGCGACCTGTAAGCCTGCTCAGAAGCCTATTGAAGTCATCTACATCAATGAGCCTTGGCCTCAGACAGCTTGGAAGATTTTGGTAGCTCAGCAGGGCCTATTAGTGTAAACAGTAGCTGACCGCAGTTCCTGGTTTGCTCTGGCAAAGATCTGGCTGGCAGAGAGGGCAAAGCAAACTCGTCCGCGCTGGCAAAAAGACTCTGCAGAGCCTCTGCCCTCTGTTCATCTGTTGCTGTGTCTTGCATAATACAAAGCAAGAACCTTTTAAAATAAAATTGCCAGGGAAAACCTGGAGAAGCAAATGGGAGGAGAAAAATACTGTGATTTTCAAATTTACTTTTGTTTGTTTATTCCACAGCAGAGTCTGGTGACCAAGACGAGCATAACACGCATATCACACGAGAGAGAGCCCCGCTGTCTGTGATTGATAGCCACACCAACGTTCCCACCACGGAACCATCTCAGAACCTCCCTCAATACCTACCTCCTCCTGCTGAGGATAACCTAGGTCCTCTGCCGGAAAACTGGGAGATGGCCTACACCGAGAACGGAGAAGTCTATTTTATAGAGTAAAGCACATTTTTGTTGTTCTAATTCTTCTTTATCTCCCTCTCTCTGGGCATAAGTAAACCTCTGTGGATGCATTGTGTGTGTATGTATTAAATATTTAGTGTATATGGTTATGGTTATGTATATGGTTATGTGTATATGGTTGGTTATGTTTTTTACTGTTTACGCAGTGTTTTTGCGTTTCCTGATTGGATTAGCATCCAAGTTACTCCAGAGTTCAAAGGTGGGGGGAATTGCTCATTTTACAAAAGCAACAGACAGTTATAAAATATGGGCCAGTTGTTTTCAAGGGTGGAAAGAAAGCTCCTCGTTGCAAGGGGCGAGAGCTCATTCCTGGAGCCTGCCCCTGTGTGTTGTGGAGCAGGAATCCCTCCAGTCGCGTTCAGGTGGTAGCAGAGCCGGAGGACTGGCTTTGCGTCTTCTCCTCTCGTCAGAGTAAACAGCCCAGATGTGTCACTGTGCTCCTGTGATTTGCTCAGTGCAAAGCAGGAACAGTAAGTTTGGAAGAGGAGAAGTACCTGGCACTCTGCAGTCTTTGTCTGATAGTTGTGTGCTGTCAGCAGCTTTAAGGTGATATTGATTTTTCATGTTATAAATAATAATCTCTAATTATACTCATCTATATTTATTCAGATAGGAGTAACTTATATAATGAAACCTGTTAGTTGGAGAGACTTCTTGCATGGTTTAGCTATTCATTAAAATTCAAATAGCATTTGAAACTCAAGCCTTCAGCTGCACTAGTAGACAAAGGGGTGAAGAATCGATTTTAATTTTGATGGTCTGTCTAATGCAATCCTGGAAACTGAGACTCTTTGTGTACTAAAAACCAGTGACTAGATCAGTTAGTACAGAGGAACCTCCTGGGTTAACACTTGTCCTGGCATGTAGGAGAGTTATGCTGGATTATGGCAGGAACAGCCCTACCCATGCTCTAGAGGGGGAACTTCTGGATGGGGCCAACGAGAAGTCCTAAAAGGAAAGGTTTCTCCATGGCAGTAGTGGCAGGGGAACGCATCAAAAAAGAGTGATGAAAGATTTGAGAGGCTGGGAGGGTGGAACGCGTGCAGCAGCTCTTTCCTGGCCAGGAAAGGGCTGCAGTAAGACAGGTCATTTTTTCAGGGTGCTCTCAGTTACCTGAAAGACTTCACCTAGCTCCCTTATATAAAAGTCAGGAAGGCACAGTGCAAATTCCTATCTGCTGCATTTCAGATGCAACTGAAATGTGTTTGTTACCCTGAACATGATATTCTGGTGCTCATTGCATCCTCAGGGTGCCTCGTTCTTTGGAGTACTTTCTGGCTTTGATGTATATTAAACGGTCTGAGTAATACCCCATCCAGCTTGCCATTTTCCTCCCTGGATGAGGGCAGATGTTGGGCGTTGATGCTGCCCAGGCAGCTGGTTGCTCCTTTCCATGTCCCAGCGTGGACCCCCGCCATCCCTCTCAACAGGTGCTTCGGCAAGGGGTGCTGCTGCTGCCATCGATTTTCCCCAAAACTAAGATCAGACCCCATGGCCGCTGTGCTCTGTATGCATGTACAGTCTCTTAGCAGTGCAGCACTGGAGAGCCTTGAATAATTTGTTCAACCTTTTTGCAGGAAAATCATATATATGGTGGAAAAGCAGCCTGCATAACATAGTTTGGGAGCTGACCTGAAAGCGTGGTAGCACACCAACTGCTTTCTTTCCTGCAGCGCAGACTGACCGTTTCAAGGATACGTATGCACAGGGAGGGGATTTTGTGCAAGGGTGTGTTAGCATAGGCGAAGCGTACAATAAATGCAATTCTGTTATTTCTAGGGACATCCTGAGCCTAGGAACAACTTAGTTTGACTTTTGATCAAATTAAGAGAGCAAGCTAATGAGCTGTGTGGACCCACGGTGGCTAAGATGTCTATACCATCACCTCTGGTGCTTTGGTTCAGCAAGTCGCTGGGCTTGCGCAGGTCCAGTGGGCCAGAGCTGAGCACCAGATAACTAATCCTGCTGGACTGTAGCCAAAGCAGTCTGGCTTTTGAGATGTATTTCTGTGGTGCACTGGGATTTCTGTTACCCAAAGTGTCCTAGCCTCTCAGTATCCTGCATGTAGCGCTGTCCGTGCTACGGGTCTGACATCATCCTGTCCCTCTGAGTGCATCATTTGGAAGGTATTTAGCTAAACTTTCTATGCCTCAGCAAACCTCACTGTTTTGAGTCTTGCGGTTAGAGAGACAGTTGCACGAAATATGCAAATATTTCCTCGCTCTCCTCCCACCACACTTTTCTCAAATAGACTACAGACTTCCTTATTTATAAGTTGGCAGAACTCCTCTGCTTTATTGCTGTTAATTTGCCTGACTTGCTAAATTTCTGCCATTCAGTTTTCTAGTTGGTGATTAATTGCTGTGAAGTATGCAGGAGAATTAAACGAGTTTGTTCATCCGGCCTTGGGAGGGCTGGGTAACAGAATGTGTAAAACAAGGAGGTTTTTTTTAAGCACTCCAAAAGCAGGGCAGCTGTATGTTTTTCCGGTAAAATCAGAGTCTGCTGGTCAGTAGTTAGTTCCTAGAGGATCGTAGTGCTCAAGGCAGCTTTTCCTGCTTCGCGAGGCTGAGGCTTAGTTTAAGGTTGTAAACCTCTCCGAGACCTGGAAGGAGAGGTAAGTAGCCTTGCATGATACTGGAACTCAAAACCGCTAAGCGATGTTAAAGGCTAAGCTAGAAACATGAGGTATCGAGAGCAGGGGGGTTATCTTTGCAGGTCGGTCTAAGATGCCATGAAGTTGAAGAGGAGGTGTTTTACTACTCACTTTTCTCCATATGCAAATCAAATGCTGAGAGGAAATAATTTCTTGAATATTTGTTTAAAGCCTGTTTATTGTGCAGCCGTCACCCCTGGGACTGGCATCGTGACACTGTCGGGGGACTTGGCGAAAGGAAGAGTTGAGAGCGAAGTTGTTCAGCTTCCATCAAAGGCTTTGATGGAGCATTTTTGTTTGTGCGATTGAAAATTTTCCTTGGAAATTTTGATTTTTGACTAATACTTGGGTCAAATCTGAACAAACGTCAGAAGTGTCTTTTGCAGTGAGAAAGGTTGCTGTGTCTTTTATGGAGGAAGGGAAAATACTTTTCTGTCTTTTCATTAGGAGACAAAGGATTTATGAGATAGCTCCTGGAATTAAAAAGCAAACCACAGGCAGAAGTTTGGAAATATTGTGATACTGCAGCTTTCACATGCGCTCTCCTAGGCACTAATGCTGATTCTTATGTGTTACCTTTTTTACTTTTCACTTTTATTCTTTCAAGGCCAAGATTCTTGTGATTTTGTAGACTAGCTTGCAAAACATCAGATTGTAATTCTATTTCTTCTGAAGCGAAAGTATGCCTTCAGGTCTGTTGAATAGTAAAGAGGATATATACTCTTATGTCACTGATACTTCAGCTCTAGTTTATTAACAAAGGTCGTATTTTCATTTTTGGTTTCCAGCCATAATACAAAAACAACATCTTGGCTAGATCCACGGTGCCTGAACAAACAGCAAAAGCCTCTAGAAGAATGTGAAGATGATGGTAAGAAAATGAAAATCATGAAATAACAAGGTGTTTGGTCCATTTCTAAATAGCTTTCTCCCTTCCCTCTTCCCCTTTTCCATAGCCTGTGTTCAGAAATGCTAAAGAAGAGGTGAAAGGGTTTGAGTAAGTGCATAGTAATGATTGCTAAAAACACTGTCTGTGCATGTAAGATTGCCATCAAGATTGCAGCTCTTGTAATAAAAATCGTAGGTATTGGAAGTAAGAAGCATCTCTGTTTCTGCAAAGCTGTTCAAATAGTTGCTGATGGTGAACAAGATCCAGCTTTCCAGCGTGCTCACCGCTTGGATCCTGGTGGAGGAGGAGAGCGACCGAGTCTCTCCGTGCTCCGTTGTGTTACGCTTCGACAGCCTGTTTTATAAGAATCAAGAGAGTTGTGTTGTTATTTCCTTATGAGAGCAGAAATAGCTCAATTGCTTCACCCTTAATGTTAAATTCTGACAGTCCACTTAAGATTGCCGAAGACAAATTCAGTTTGAAATTCCAGATTTTTAACCCCTGATAATTTCCACTGATGTAATTTTGTATTCCTTGAGATGCTGGAAATGCAAGCCACTGTCCAATTTAGAGCAGCCGAATGCATGACTGATGAAGAAGGTTCTCTCCCTGCATCCTTAAGGAGGCACTGGAAGAAGAAGGGGACTCGTGATAAAGATAACTTAAACATTTTGGAAAAACTGCTTGCAAAGTTTGGTCTGTTGACCAAATGAGATGGTGGTATTTAACCCATAATTTTAGCTGGCACAGTGTTAGCGTGGTAGACAGGTCTTAAAGTTGCAAGGGCTTACAACGTTAAATCATGCTGTTCGCAGGCAGAACACCCTCCTCCTTGCAGTTAAGCTTTGCTGGCAATTTAAAGAGGAGGTTGGTAAGTCTCGGCGTAAGCTTTCAGAGGCTCGTTTGCCCCGGAGCTCAACCTGTGTCTGAGCCTCGGCAGCTGGCAAGGCGCCGGCTGTGCCCGTAGCGCGGGCGAAGCGGCCGAGAGGCGCGTGCTGCTGAGCCGGCGCGGCTTGCTCCGCGCTGAGCGCCCGGCGTCCGCGCCAGGCAGCAGCGCGTGGCTCAGCCCCGCGGTTTTAAGGCTTCTCGCAGAAGGGAAAGTCTTTCAAACCTCTTGTCCTCGTAGCAATTATGAAACAAATATTGGAATAATTTATTTAATTAGGATTGTAAACATACAGCTGGGTAATTTTTCATATTTGATTAAGTTTGTAATTTTACGGAGTAGCAGCATTTTTGTTTATCAGGTCTTTGCATTCAGCTAATTTCATCTTCCCACACACCCCTTCACTCCATTCACTAAGCTGCTTATTAATGAATATTCTCAACAGTAGTTAAACCAGTGTTTTCATAGGTACAGCAGTGCACTGTATGGTTTTGCTCGACTGTTGTGATGTTGCTTTACGCATAAGGATAATTATATTTCAGAAAAGAACGTTAGCACACAGAAGAGAAAGTTATTTTTACTGCATTATATAAGTTGGACGTTTTTTGGCAAGGGTCACTGTTATACTTCCACTGAAGTCAATGGGACTGCTCTCCTCTGTTTCGTTGTGTGCGTGAGTTTTCAGGCTCGATCCCGTCCTGGTCATGGTTTTATAAATGTGAGATACTCTTTCAGACTTGCTTGGGTGCAGTTGCTTCGTGTTCTTCCCTTGTCAGCATGCTTGTCCCAGGCAAGTTGTTCGTAGTTCCCAGTTGTTTAGGCTATCAAAGGAAACTGCAGTTCATAATTCGCTCTGATGTTCCTAAACTACTGTTCTGGCAGAATATATTACAAACAGGTCATGGAAGTGTTTTTAGGTGTCCAAATTTTCAAAAGCAACGCTGTGGCGCTACGTCTTCTGTTTGCTTCTATCATTCATTTATATGGCTTACGCTTTACTGTATTAGGTCCGAGATTGTTTTTACCATCTCCGTTCTGATTTTGTCATCATCTTTCATTTTCTGACTGCATTATTATTATTATTTATAGGCTGAGCAATACTTTAATCATCTGTGTCACTGTTAACTTATGAATATGTGATTAATGGAGTGACAGTGAATATTGATGGCTTTATGCGTTTTGAAAATTTTTCTGTGATCCTTGTCCCAGGCGTCCCTCTGAATCTGGTGCAAACCTTTCTGTTCCTCACCAGTGCACCTGGTCTTCAGCAAGGACCTGGGGCTCCAGTTAAACAAGACTCTTAACTTCATGTCTAGTCTAAATCACCTGAGCAGTTGCACTGAAGTCAACTTGACCTTCTATGCACAAAAATTTAGATACCTTGAATACCTTGCTATGTTAGTTCTTATTTAAATGCAAGGCTTTCCTCCCAGCTTTCTTTATTAGTACTCAGATCTGGTCTTCTGATCGGTATGTTACCTACAGAAGGGATTGCTAAGGTATGACCACACTAATCTGAGAGAGAAACGTCCCTAAAAAACTGGGAACACCACAATGTGCTACTTTGCCATAACAAACTGCACGAATGTGGTCAATTGATACAGGTATCTTAAGAATGTAGGAACTTGTTCTTTCATAATCTACATCATATTCCATCAATATTCTGGTCACTAAAATATGATAAACTGAAAGCTTAGACTACATCTGTAGAAAATTAGTGCTGGTTCTACTATTTGCTGTAGGGAATTTCTTGCTTGGTGCTGGTATCTGAAATTTTCTTTTAATTTTTTTCTGTCTCATTTACTGCTCTTCCCTTGGAGAAGAAGGGGTACACACGGAGGAACTGGACAGTGAACTAGGTAAATCATCCATCTCTCGTTTTGATGTTTGATTTCAACTGCACTGTTTTAAGTCTTTAATTGCATATCTTCTCCTTTGTGTCATTTTGCATCTTTCAAGTTTTTTTATTTTAACAAGGCCTAATTTAGTAGCAAGACTTCCCTGGCCCAAGAAGCATTAGTCTTTCCATAGCCACAGATCTGTAGTGCTTTTCTTACTAATTCAGAGTTTGAAAGAGAATTAAAATAGGGCCTTAATCTTGCAAAGTTTGTTCAAATTTGCTTATTCCTGGAACCTGCAAAAGCCAGGGCTTTTCCATTGGCATTGCTGTCTCCAGAAAAAAGCCCACTGATGACAAAGTTGAGATCAAGTACCTAATGGTGCCTTTTCAGGACTGAGACCAAAGACATTTCCTAGGCGGAGAAACAAAGTGAGATTTAGGAAGTTTAAGTATTATGTAGAATGTTTTTGCTGAGCTCAGAGTGAAACTTTTTACAGCAGTATATGGTTTTGTAAACAGATGATTTGAAATGATGTGGTACACTTTTATTTGCTGCATCTTTTAGTGAAGAACGCTGTCTTAATATCTAATCTCAGCAACGCCTGTTCAGTGTTTATACTGATGATGGAGGTAGATGTTATTTTTGTTCAGCTATGCTCTAGTGCACTTGGAAAGCTGAAAGGCGTAAGAGGTTGCACAGGATTTTATTTCCACCAGGTCTATTATTGCTTAAAGAGAATTATATTTACAGTTTATACTTCTGCAGACTGGAAGATTGTATTACCAATGAATTAACCTCTGGTTTCTGTAATGACTTGCAAGTGTATTCTACTTCCCACTTTGCTGTGATGGATACGTCCTCAGCAGCCAGCAGTTATTGCCTGGACTTTTAACAGTACTCGAAGAACTACTCTTCTGGATAATATTGTTGGAATAATATTGAAGGCCTAATTTCTTTTAGAGCAAGAATTTAACAGAAATTACCATTTGAGGAAGAGTGCAGTTGGTTGAGTTGCAAGTCAGCATTATGCACAGCCCAGACAGATGGTCACCAGCAGACCTGCTAGCATCAGGAGTAGATGGACAGCTACCAATAACCTGCAGGCATTTTTTGTGGAGGTCTTCATAAAGAGTGACTTGAAATAAGAGAAAGGGTAAAAAGCAAAATTAGAAGCAATAATGAAAGAGAAATGTTCCCTCTTTTCAGTCTGATATCAGAATCCAGTGCAAGAGAAGAAGGGCAGAACAAATTGATACAGGGAAACTCATTAGTTGATAAGGCTGACACCAGTTCTGCACTCACTCACAAGTGTTTTACTCTGACATCATGAGATGTTCCCTTGGTTTTAACGCAGATAAGCACTATTGAGGTCACAGCCCATAGATGTGTTGTTGAGATCTGCTAATACTGCAGTGTGAAGACACATTTTCAAATGATTCAGTTGGTTACAGTAACGTCAGTGATGGGGCATGAAAACATGTGGCCTGTTCACTAACTGTACTCATGATTAGCATAAACTGGTTGTTGCCAGATATTTAGCTCCTTTGTTTATCTAACGTTTGTTTTTTAAGTGTGAGAAATTAAAACTTGATATATTTGCATGACTTGTTCTTTTTTTCCAAAGAGGTAGTTTAATTTCTAATAATACTTCTATTTTGGCATAAAATTGTATGAAAGTATAAAAAAAAAAAATCTTTGGGGGTAGAACTGGACACAAGCATGGGCAGAACCTCCTGGACTCACCTTTGCGGGGAGCAGTAAGAGCTGAATACAATAAAGTCAACTACAGCCTCTCTTTAGTGATGCAAGGATACGACAAAAGTCCCTGGTGGTTAGAGAAGTTCTTTTTTAGGAGTCCGTCCATTCCTTCTGTAGGGTAGAATACTAAACAAGAGGATCTCAGCAGGAATTCATGTATTTAGCCCAGCCTTAAAAGTATAAAATGAGTATTTTTCCATTGGAGTTACCTGCTGACAAATATTCCGAGTCTACGCAGTGCTTCATGGATATGCCAAAATATAAACCGTATGGCTCACTCAGATTCCTAATGACACAAAAATGTTTTTGGAAATCTCACGTTTATAGTACAGTCTAATGCTCCAGGTCATCTTCAGTTTGACAGGAAAAGTAAAATAGGAAGATGAATATTTGAAAGCAGCTAAGGTGCTAGGGTGTGCGGCATGGCTATGGAGAATACTGACTTTTGCTTTAGAGAATTTCAGAAGCTTTTAGGAGTCTGAAAGCACATCTACGTGATCAACAAGTAATTGGTTGAAAGCATGAAAGCAGCAGTTTGGAGGAAGGTTTTTTTGTGTATGCGTGATTTTTTTTTTTTTTTTTTTTTTTTTTCTTCTGAGAACACAGAATTGTCCTTAATTGTTCCTTAAATCCTTAAATGGAGAGCTGCGGAGATGCGAGCCTGCCTGGTAGCCTGGAGTACTTTGGGCATAATACTATTTTGGGGGTCATTTCTGACATTTTCTGACCTTCCATGAAAATTCTTCAGAGAAAAAAAACAATACCAAAAATCATTATGAAGAGAAGGAAGGCAAAATGTTCTCATTTGAGCTTTAAAAATCAAAAACACTTCATAGACCAAACAATCTCATTTTAAGGCATTTTGCGCATTGTTTCTCCCACCCTTCACTTTTTCCCCCCTTGCCCCCCAGCTTGGTCTTTTCACCATTCAGCTTTCACCATAGTGCAATTTAGGAGTAAAATGGCTGCCACAAATTGTGGTTTTCCTGAATGCTTGCTAGCTCGTAATTTAATTGCACTGAAACTCTTTAAATAAGTCTCATGGTGTTTTTACCATATGGGAGTCCTTTGCAAATCAGACGGTTCACTTTGCAAAAAGACTTTCAAGACTGGCCGGTAGCTTTTTGACTTCTGCTCACATGTAGTCTTCGTTCTTGCACGGCATACGGGAGTATCAGTTTTCAAAGAATTCATTTCAGATTGGTCTGTCGATAAAATTACAAAGGATTTTCATGCCCCAAAGTTACCACTGGCTTGCATTTAATTGCTTATGTCTCAAGGAATCCAAAGACATTAGAACTGATAAGCATTAAATGATGATGAGAATGGAAAACCTACCTTATTTTGTCAAATAAGGGACACGTGGAGGAAAAACCATGAAGTGAATTTCATCTAATGTTCAGCCAATTTTGAACGCAAACATAAACTTTGAGTAATTAGTCCATGTGTGTTTGTATAGATTCTGTTCATTTTCAATCTGGAAATATTTCTATCCTTATGGCAGCATAGCCAGAGACTGTAAATACAGAACTGGATAGTTACATTTATTCTAATTAATGTGCCACTGTTGATTGTACAGACTCACCAATTAATGACATTTATCAAAAGCAAAGACTTATTTTCATTATAAATAAACGCTGATGTTTTACTATTGGTCTTGTCAGTTTAGTGAAATACTTGAGGAATTATTTTGCAGGGGATATTTGAGCAAACATCCTGCGAACTTGTCTTATCAGACAGTGGCTTTTTCTTGATTATTTATTTATTAAATGTGTAGAGTCCATGGGGCAGGGACTGCAGTTGCACAGTCCGTGGTGTGGTGGAGCCTTCTTTTGGGGTGATTTACGGATTTCCATAAAAACCCCATTTGGTTTGTAGGATCATTTATTTCGGTACCTGCTGCTAATGGGAACATGGTGTGTAAAAATGAGTGGGGCAAGGATCAGGCCCCTTAGGTAACACATACAACTTTCATAACCTGAAAAATAACTGAAGTGATTTTATTGCATTTGCTAATTATAGTTAGAGTGCTATGTGCTTCCAGTCTAGAAAATCAACAGGAACAAAAGTGGATATGTTTCCAAATGTTAATTTTATCTTCAGAACATTTTTTTTGTTAATTATGCTAATTAAAAAAGGAAATTGCTGTTACGTGTGATTATGGAAACATGTGTTTTTAGATTAAGTGTTAGGCAGCAAAATACATCTGTGTGTGGAAGCACCCAGGAGGGTGGTTGCCATATGGGGGCTGTTTACATTAAATTCACATTGTCCAATTATTAAGGTGCATTTTCACACTGGGATCAGGGCTAAGCTAAGTAAGTAAATCCCTAAGAAAGGTGTAGAAAAATATACTTTTAACAGCGGTGTTGAGCATAATTGGCCCAGCCCAGGGACAGGAGATGGAATTGGTCCATCTGTTAGTCTGCCAAAACCGCTTGCTGTAACCCTACCCATCTTCATAGGCTGGCACTAAAGTCCTCTGCCTTGCAGCCTCCAGCCTCTGTGCCCAGGGCAGTTGAGCTAGGAGGAACTTGAGGCACTCCCAGACAGGAATTTTTTTTTGATTATTTTCTCCTTTAATGCATAAAAAGCAAATCTAAAATTGATGGGCTATGGCATCTTCCCAGTGATTTGGTAACCCAGCACTAGCGGGACAGCTTACGATGTTGGTGATGTGCCATGCCATCCTCTATAAAGCAGGCTGTGAGCATCCTGAAAATTGTGTTGGAAGAGAGGTCTGAGCTGCTGATGAGTTTTGTGCCTTAAGCAAGAGTGGGGAAAAAAGTCTGCACTGGAGGCTTCAGTAATTTTTTTTTCTATTTCCAGAATTGCCTGCTGGTTGGGAGAAAATTGAGGATCCCGTATATGGTGTCTACTATGTAGAGTAAGTGCTGCTCTGTGGTTCTGGTGTGGCTGTTGGCCAGAGAGAGGCGCTTTTCCCCTGCAGGGGTCTGGACACCTGTGTTGGTCACACGTCATGCCGAGGAGGAGGAGCAGCAGCCCCGGCCCCTGCACGGGCAAGGGGTTGCTGTGGGAAAGGGCAGCTGTTCCCTGCCGTTCTTCACCCTCCTGTGGGATCTGCATCTCAGCCCACCGCCCTTGCACCTAGGATCAGGGTGAGCTCAGGGGAGGCAGGAGCACCCCAGGATTGGGCAGAGCTCGGGGAGGAAAAGACCATCCTGAGGTCGGGGTATGCAAAACCCCAGCACCTTGCTGCTCCGAGGCCTGAATTCCCCCACGAACACCTGCTTTTTCAGTAAAGACTCTAATTTGGAAAGGCGGAGGGTGATCCTGACTCCTGTCCTTTGCCAAAGCAGAGCTCTCCTTAAGGTGAAATGCATTTACCAGACAGTACGAACCAGCGTGCGATTAACTGAGCCTGATTCTCTCTGTATAACCAAACGTGAGCATGCAAAGCAGACCACCAATTCAGCGAGGAGTAAAGGAACGCTCAAAAGGAGGAACAGAAACGTCTGCCTGAGCAAATAACCGCCGCTGAGCCGTTGGCATGGCGTTGCGTTGGTCTGTGCGGAATTACGGGTTTAATGCGACTCTCTCTGGAATTGGAGCAGCTTCTTTTTTATCTACATGACAGAACGCTCCCTTGGGAAACCAGAGATCTGGGTTTTGTTTCATTGCTGACCCCATAAAATGAATTTTTAATTATGTGTATACTCCTGTCTAGTAGGATGGCTTACGATAGCCCTCAGAGTAGACACGGAGTACAGTTTCTGTCTGCTTTGGCTCGTTTCTGACCCTGCCATCTGTGCCTAGGGAAACAGGTTAGCAAGCTGTGTAATTAAGGCTTGACATGTATTTACCAAAGACATCAAGAATATTTTTCGGCTATTAAATGTCATACCAAGAGGTCTCTCCGGCATTTTTCATGTTGCTTTATATATACATGCCCATTAGTTTTGTGGCACTCCTTAGTGATGAAATTAAGTAGAAAAGCAACAGCAATGAGGCCTAAGTTTGTTGTGTTTACTATCTATCAAATGCTTACTATCTATCAGATAGTAAGTTTATAATTTAGGCATTTGTTTCTGTCCCTTCCAACCCAAGCACTGTTTCTGTTCCACTTAAAGGTTTTCATTGAGAAACATCTGTAACGTCCAAAAGTTTAAATTAAATCACCTTTTAGAAACCATTATCATCTTTCTCAGCCTTCTGAAAACCTCTTGAAATTGGAAATCTCTTGCAAAACTCGTGAACTTGTTTTTAGACGCTTATTTGATGCATCAGGTATTTTTCAAGTGAGTTAATGCCAATCTTTAGCAGAAACATTCTGAACAGAACACCAGTATGCTTGTATCATAATTACTTGCAAACTTGTATTTATTGATAAAGACATGGGACAAGAGAGTAAAGCCAATTCAGTAGCGGTGTTCCTGGCGGCAGGTTGCTGTAATTTGCTCGGGGCTACCTGCTCCTTTGCCGTCGAACCGAACGCCTGACGAGCCGGTCATCTCGGCCGTAGCGCTCGTTCGCAGCGAGTCCGCCCGAGCTCTGCCTGCGGCGCCCGGTTTTGTGAAATGATGAAATTCCTCTGCGGAGTGCACTGCTCATCTGCGATGCTTGGGGTTGAGGTGTTTTGTTTTGTTTTGGGCGTTCTAGTCTTTTCCTGAAATTGGTAATGAGGATTAACGATAAACACTGTGTTTTGGGTCAAAAGCAGCCTGAGAGTCCTCCAAGAAGAACAGCTGAAGTTTCACCAAATGCTGGTTTCAACTGGGAGTATTTTCTGGTGGCTAATTCTCTGTATGTGTGTATAAATACATGTGTGTATATATATGTATGTATGTATATATGTATTTATATATATGCACGTTTAGACTCATCCAGAGCCCAGGTTTTCAGGTCCTAGCCTGCATTCAGGCAGCTGTTTTTCAGACACTGTTAGCAGCACGCATTGATCACATAACTGACCCATGTTACCAATTATTGGTTTCTTTTTCTGACTTCAGTGAGCCAGGGAATGACTGCACCTTTGGGAGTTTAACTAAAACAGGGTTTGATATAGACCTGTCTTAAAACGCAGTCAGGCGCAAGAGCACCTTTTCTGCGTTAATTGCATTTTTCCCAGCTAGAAGACTAATGTATTTGAAGGAATTAGCCATTCCTGCTCAAGACATCATATCAATACTGCAATACGCTTGTTTTCCTAAACATGCCTTTTGGCACGAATGATGAGCATTGCTCCACGTACACTGCTGTTGGGTTTGTTTGCTGTTTTACTTTTTTCTTCGGAGGAGTTTTGAGCCGTGTCTGTCATTCCTACTTGTCACCTAAAGGATTTCATAATACGTTCCTCTTTTTCTTCCCCAGCCACATCAACCGAAAGACACAATATGAAAACCCCGTTCTTGAAGCAAAGAGGAAGAAACAGCTTGAGCAACAGCAACAACCACCAGAAGGTTGGCACCCGGGCGGGCGTGATGGTTGAGGTTTTCACTGCGGGCACGGGCAGTCCCTTGAGTCAGCAGCCCTGTGCTGAAGTGTTCGTCCTCCCTTTCGTAGTCCTTGGTGTTTGAGGGCAAAATGGCATGTGTAGGAAAATGTACATATACTCTTTGCAGGAGATACAGCAGAGGAGAAAATCTGATGCATATAACCCCTTTAGTTTGGTAGCTTGCAGCCCTGTAATAGGGAGATACTTTATGTCTGTTATTTCTGGAAAGTTTCTAGGCTTCCTAGAAATAATAAAACCCCACTTTTTAATCTGCTCCACCAAGTTTACTCAAGCCACTGTTGTTCTAGCCTGCATTGAGACTAACAAGCTCTAGAAGAAGACGACGAGCAGTCAACATTTACATGTACACTAAAGAAGCGTCTCTACATGCATGAGTTTTTAATGTAAGACCTTTGGGTGTTGTTGAGCTGTAACATCTAACACAATTTGATTATTTTGAATCATTTTTTTTCTTTTATTTTTTTTTTATGCAGCCTGACTGCTGTGAAGGACTTCTAGCATTTTGGTTTGTTTTGATACCTTAATAACTTTCCCACCACTCAATTGAACAACTGTTATGGTCCAAGGGGAAGATAATTTAGGCCTCGATGTTCCTCCTGCAGTCCCATTTCCTGCAATGTCAGCTCTACTACTTAAAAATCAAGGGGAATGATGCCATGCAGGCTGTGGAGAGCAGATTTCATGCAAAATGTTGAGAGCACTTGGACACGTATCATTTCAAGTCCCAAGTTTGAGTGCAAGGTAGAAAACCACAGCAGACAAATCAGTTGACACGGACTTAGAAAGTCCTACTGAATTGTTTTTGAACATCTCAAGTTATTCATCGTTCCATGGCTCTGCTTCCCCTCTTGCCATGCTTCATGTATCTCCTCTGACCCCACACTTGAGTGTGTTTATGTGCAGGAGCTCGTAGTGTGGTTGCGAATCAAGTAACGTTTCCCTCTTTGCCCTCTCTAGAATGGACAGAGGAGTGTCCATCTCTCCCAACACCCGCTGCTCCAAACCATGTTTCAAACAACCAGGAGGCAGTTCGGGAGGCACCAGTGCAAGGTAACAACCTTGTTAAACTAGTTGTTAAACTGCAACAAGCAAGGTTTTTCCTGAGAATTTGTTCAACCACCAGCAAAGGCAGGATCTCCATCACTAGGGTCATCAGACCACAGCACGTGCCTGCGGAATACCCCAAGGGTTTGAGAGCAGTGCTCCTTGCTACCAGATGTGAGGGGCAAATGGGACTGCCCACATGATAAAAGGATTGTGGCAGTTCTCCGTGGTCTTTGAAAGGTTCCAGGCCTTTAAAAAGGCATGGTGAAAACAGGAATTTCCACATCAACAACTGCTAGAGGATGCAAATGCAAGTAGGTGCATGTAGATCTCTTTTCTACAAAGCTGTAGGGGCACATAGGGACTAGGCTTTTGCATCTGCTACACTCTACCGAGTTTAGAATGAGAATCTTTATACTAAGATATAGTGCAGGCATTGCTTTCTGTTCACACAAGCTAACCTTCCCTTCAAAAAAAACCCTCCAAAAACAAACAAACAAACAAACAAAAACCTCATCATGCTGCAATATGATTAAAACACTAACATACATTAACATGATCATATTTTAGTTTGAGAGCCAAAACCAATATCACACCATGTCTGCACGCGGGGGCAGGAAAACTGTCAAGTTAAAGCAGTTTTAACAGCCCCGGCAGCTGGCCAGTATGTTTGGGAGCTGTGATGTGTGTACATCATCGGCACTATTTGGCAAAGTTGTAGTTTTGGAGAGCTCAGGTGTTCTGTTTGTGTTTGTGACTGCCTGAGTAGCTTGTTTCTAGTTTTGCCAGGGAAGGGTCTGGCTTGTGATTCTGTGATTTTCCCTTTTTGTATTTGTGCTTTGAGTCTGCATGAAAAATGGAATACAAATGCTTTTAATGTAGAGGGGTCAGAAGCTGGGGGAATGCCAGAAAAGGGTATTCCCTCCTCTGCTGTCTGGGGAGCTGTACAGAGGCACCAGGCCTCCATGCTCAATCCTTGACTGCAGTTCCAGAAAGCAAAAAGGCAAAAGTGTTTTGGCCACATATTGCTTCTGAAAGAGCTCCTGAGTTGAAGCTCAGTAAGTCACTAGCACCTTTGGGAAGCCCTGCATAGGGAGGGAATGATACCAGTAATAGAGGCTAGTGCCAAGTGCTTTTTCAAAAACACCTACAGACTTGGGCTCATGTCTTGCAGTCTTACTATGGACCTACTTGAAATTTGAACTGAACATGTGCCCAAGTGCTTTGGGCTAGTTACAGCCTTACTGCTTGGTGTCAGTGGTATGTGTATGGCCAACTGCTCCCAGGTCAGTGAGTGTCCTAAATAACCAGCTAGACAGGACATGATTTTTTCTTTTATTTGCAGCATGAACTGAAACTTTGCCAGATCAGGTAGCCAAAAAGGGCAGAGTGTTTCGCGTGTACCTTTTGTCAGTACAGGTGCTCTCTGGTTGTTACTGTAAGTGCTCATAAGTGGGCTTCATCTTCAGCTGTGTGTAAATTGTGTAGCAAGTTTGTGGCATTGCGCTGGCCTGCAGAAAGCCAAAGGCCGGGGAAGGTAAAAGAGCAGAAAACCGGCTGGAGCGTGTGTCATCCTGATGGATATGGGAGTGGGTAGGGGCAGGTTGGCCCCGGGAACTGGGAGGTGCTCCTGCGTTCTGCAGTTTGGAGGTAGTCTCCGAAGGCAAGCCTGACAAGGGTGCTGCAGTCCTGGGCTGTGTTTTCTGCTGTGGAGAACCAGGGAGGGCTCTGCTGCGGGTGGCTCAGCCCTTCTGAAGCAGGCCTGCCAAATTTGACAGCATCCAAAGCCACCGGTGTCTTCCCATGGGGTGTTAGAGCGTATGAGAGTAGTCAGTCTGGCAGCAAGGAAAAGCGTGGGATCTGGGTACGCTGGCCTGGTTAGGGGGTGCGTTAGGCATCGTATGGGAGTGCCCCAAAGCAGCTGGCCCTCTCTGGGGGGAAACCCGTGAGTGTCACGTCAGTGTGCTATGCTGAGACCGGAGCGAGGGCTGCCCAGGCATCCGGGCATGGCAGTGCGGTGGGCCGGCCCCCCCGGGGATGACCTTAGAAGCCATACCCACCCTCTGCTCACTTCTCACTGCTGTTCATTGAAATTTTGGGGCAATGTTACTGGAAAGCGTTAGCCTGCCTCAGCACAGCTCTGCGTGGTGTGTTTTGGCACTCATTAATGGCTTGCCTCTCACTTTTTGTTCTTTCCTCCTTTCACTGTGCTGCTCCTGTCTTCTCTCGCTCACCCTGAGCACCTGCTATCTCCAGCCACCCTTGGGCTGCGGCTTTCCATCCCTGCCACCCATGTGAGCGCCAGGAACGAAGCACCCTCTCCTGGGCCTCTGCCGCCCGCTGCCAGCGGGTGTTCTGTAGATACGCTCACCTGAAACGAGACCTCCTCCCCAATGCTAGATGTGGGGTGTAGCCTCTGTGCAGACTGACGTGCCACCCTTCCCTCTTACGCAGGGCATGTTCACGCTGTGTTCGTAGGCAGATGCCAGCAAGCTTTGCTTGCTCTGCTTGTCTTTTGAACCAAACATTAGCCCAGCACCAAGCCCTAGGTTACGTATGCTGCCTCTCAGCCATCCTCATTACCTGAGACATTGTGTTGCACTTCAGCCAGCAGGGATCTTTTTGCAGTTTGGGCTCTGAGCAGAGCGTCTGCCCCCAGTGTGCGGGATTACCATATTTCTGTGCTCCCCTTCAAAGGCAGAAGGCTGCAAGTCCTCGCACTACCCCCTTGTGAATCATCTTCAAACGCACTTTTTTCCCCCCTCGTTCCCACTCGAAGGCTTACGAGCTTCAAATCCCCGAGCTCTCCCTCAAGGTTTGCTTTCTGAGCAGCGGCCCACAGTGGTGCGGCTGAGGTTTTTGAACGTATGCCAGCTCTGCTGGCTGTAATAGGCCCTGCTCATCCTAGAGCTGTCACCAGAGGGCTTAGTGACACAGCCTTTTCCTCTCTAAGCATCAAAAACAATTAAAAGTGCAAAGGTGCTTGATGTTGGCATCATGAAGTACAACAAATTTTTAGAGCAACGTGCTTTGCAAGGACTCGCTTTTGTTTGGAGAGCACGTTGTTCTCTCTTCTGTGCTCCCCAAGAGCGTTGTTAACAGCTCTCCAGCACAGCCACTCTGGTCCTGGGGTGCTCTTTGATTCGTACTTCACAACGGCAATGTTTCATCCACAGCAGGCAAGGAGCAGAGAGAAAATAGGCAGCACTTCAAATGGTGTCTGAAGAACACCATTTCCATCCTCCCCCTTTTTCTTCAGAGGAGGTCATAGGGTGGTAGCGAAGGTGGTGGGGAGAGCTGGATTAAAGTGTGTCTTGCTAGCGCTCAGATTTTTTTTCTTGCATGATGAGCTGGGAGAAGGTCAAGCAGTTAAAAATGTAACAATGCTCCTTTTCCTAGAAGTTCTCCCTGTGACCTCCTTCCATCACAGGCATTTGTTCTTCCTCCCCAGCCTGCGCAATTCAGTGCTCTCTGCCCAAGGAATTGCCAGTTCTGGGACAGAAGAGACCCTGCGCGGCAGGGCTGAAATGCCCCAGCAAAGCCACGGGAGCTGCCTTAGCGCAGCATCTGCTCGTGACGGGTAGAGCCAAGTCCCGTGTTCTTGTGAACAGCTAACCCTGCTGTATTTCCTCTTCCCAGATGGATGTAAGCATCTCAGGACAAAATGAAAAGAAGTATATTGAAGCTAGCTATGCCAGCGCCAATGTATTCTAGTTCCAGCTGCGTATTTGCCTCTGCATAGACTCAGGGCTTAGGCATGGGCAACCACAGTGCCAAGTAGTAGGGCTTCTGCTCACTCGTTTTATTGCATGATTGGTTCCAGTAAAATGGGTGAAGTGGGATGAGATGCAAGTAAATTGGATGCTGTCCCAAAGCACTGCTATATTTGCTCATGCAATTGTTAGAATAGGAGAGGGAAGAAGAAAAACAGACCAGATGTTCTTGCCTGCCTATTTATAGATTTTTCTAAACTTCCTAAACAGGAAAACCCTTTTTTACCCGAAACCCTTCTGAGCTGAAAGGGAAGTTCATCCACACCAAGTTAAGGAAAAGCAGCAGGGGATTCGGCTTCACCGTCGTCGGAGGGGATGAGCCGGATGAATTTCTCCAAATCAAAAGTTTGGTGCTTGATGGCCCTGCAGCGCTGGATGGCAAAATGGAAACAGGTACCTGTTTGCTTTAAACCAAAAGTGCCATACTGTGCACTCTCTCATCCTAGTGCTGCCTAGGGAATGGGCAAGGAGGAGTCTATTTTGCATTTTCATGTGTGGAGGCACTGAGAAGCACGGTGCCTGGTAGGTGGCAAGGAAGCAATGGGCCAGTTTGTTCTGGCTGAGATTAGGCCCAGCACGGTGAATTTCTGTTAGGAATGGCCTGAGGCTGCAGATCCTAAATTATACATGGGATATCACAACCTTAAACATCCTTTTCTTGTAGCCACAGTGTTAAAAACAAATCATCACTTAATCAATAGCTAGACTTCAAGCCAAAGTAGGTCTGAGATGTGGTATATAGCACCATATATGAGCAGTTGGTAGTTGAGAGCCTTCTGTCAGAGCCCTCATGTGCTCCCAGTTTTGTTTCAATCATATGTCAGTGTAGCACATGCATAACAGTGAGAGCTGGGCTTTGCAATAACTGTTAAATGGGCCATATATTGTCATTTGAATTTATTAATTTTTTGCAGGAGCCAAATTACATTTTCACTGTCAAAAACATTTACATACGCGAAAGCATTATGCAGAGAATCCATTGAGTACAGAGAGTTTTTGCTTGCCCAGGCACGACTGCTCTTTTTCCTCGTAAAAGTATTTGTTGCCGCTCCCGTCCGAGTAGCCCCATGGATGCTGCGGATCAGAGCTCTCAGGCTCGAGCCCTCAGACTCCTGAGGGAGCTTCAGGCACAAAAGTGGTGTGGCTAAATGGGTTTGGTATACCTACCTGTGTCTTCTGCAGGGGATGTCATAGTCAGCGTGAACAATACCTGCGTGCTGGGCCATACCCACGCTCAAGTTGTGAAAATCTTCCAGTCCATTCCCATCGGTGCTAGCGTGGACCTTGAACTGTGCCGAGGCTACCCTCTGCCCTTTGATCCCGACGATCCCAACACGAGCCTGGTTACGTCCGTGGCGATTTTGGATAAAGAGCCGATCATTGTGAACGGGCAGGAAAATTACGACTCTCCAGCGAGCCACAGTAGTAAAACGGGGAAGGTAAATGGCACGAAGGAAGCGAGGCCAAGCAGCCCGGCTGAAGTCTCTTCCAATGGGTCCCACGGCTACCCCAACGATACAGTCTCTTTGGCATCTTCAATAGCAACACAGCCTGAACTCATAACTGTGCATATAGTAAAGGGGCCTATGGGCTTTGGCTTTACTATAGCGGACAGTCCCGGTGGGGGCGGCCAAAGAGTGAAACAAATCGTAGACAGCCCGCGGTGCCGAGGCCTGAAGGAGGGCGACCTTATAGTCGAAGTTAACAAGAAGAATGTGCAGAGCCTCACTCACAACCAGGTGGTGGATATGCTGATTGAATGTCCTAAAGGAAGCGAAGTCACATTGCTGGTGCAGCGAGGAGGTAGGTTTTCAAAGTTACTTGAAAATATTTTTTCTTGAAAGAGACGTGTCACGAAAGACCTGCTCTCCTGAACTTCTGTTTAGAAATGGTTAATGTCCTGAGGTGTAGAAACCGCCTTATGTTGACAGTTCTCATGTCAGATATGCAGTAAAAATTATTTATTGATTTCTTGTTGAAGCAGTGCTGGGGGGAATGTGCATGTAGTTCCCATGCACCCATGCCTACACTGTACCTCAGACAGTAGGTAAAGGGGTGGTGTGCTTACACCTTTACTTACGTGACAAGCCCTGATCCCATGTGCTGGTAAAGCTTAATTCTTTAAAATATGATATGGGCGTAACTTGAGCTATTTTGTGAGATGAAAGAGGTTGGTAATACATGCTGCTTTGTGATTTGTCATGTCCAATATCAGACAGCCACTAACTTTTCATTGTGGAAGGGTTACACCTTGGCTGCATTTCAAGGGAGAAGGAGAGAAGGAACATCTCTAAGGATGGAGATGTTCAAAAGCCATTTGGATAGGGTACTGGGCAACATGTTCTAGGTGACCCTGCTTGAGCAGGCAGGTTGAACTGGATGATCTCCAGAGATCACTTCCAACCTCAACCATTCTGTGATTCTGAGAGAATTTAAACTTCTCCAAGCTGTAGGCAACTGAAGTTATACTTCTGGACATGTTTATCTGCTGAGCCATTGGGAGCTCAGCTCATTTTTGGTTGCATTGCTAAGAAGACTCCAGCAAGTACAAAAAACTTCCTTGTAGCCAGTGCCTGTCCAGCCCAGCTGTGCATGGGGATGATAACCCATTAGTGGGATCAGGCCATCAGCAGTAATGCTAGCCCATGCACTGAGTAATTTTGAGGTCAGGTGAGGTACTATACCTACACCTTTAGTCTGCAGATTAGAAACACAGAGCTGCTGTGGAGCTTGTGAAAGTCCACGTCAGCTATGGTGTGCCAAGTGAGAGGAATAAGGTGGCCAGGTCCCACATATCACTGTTCCCATTGCAGACTGCTGCCTGGCTGCAAAGAGGGGGAAGGCCTTGGCGTGGCGGATCCAAGAGGCACCAAGTCCCGGCTCTGCCGCGCTCCCTGCCCCGCATGCTGCTGTGCACAGGGTACACGCATGCCGGCTCTGCAGCGCTAGCTTAGCTGAGGAGGAGGTGCTGGATCCAGCCCCTAGGCAGCACTGGGAGGAGTGTTTCATGTAAGAGTGCTTTTCTGAAACCTTTCCAAATTCTTCTGATTGTAACAAGTTAGCAACGAACTCCCACCAGTTTTAACAGGGGACAAGCTGCTTTCAGAATTTGCAACTCTGGTGTCTTATTTTTGAAAGGCTCTTCCAGGGAGCTGAGGACATTGAGTCTGAAAATAATAACGGTTCTGGTGAAAGTGGTGCTTTTCGCATACTCCTTTCTTTCCAAGTGCTTATTGTATTTTTATATTTTGATAGTAAATTAAAAAGCAGAGAACCGAATGTATTAAAAGTTCTCTAATTTTATATACAGGTTTCCTAAATATGAGTTGCTTAAAGACTTTCAATACTAGAGAGCCATTAATATGTATTGTATTCTCATGAGTAATGTATGTATTTTGGAGAAAATATGGTTGGAAGAAAAACAGCCGCTATTATTAATCCTCCCAGAGAGCGCACACGTATCTGGTACCACCATACATTAATTATTTGAATTGTGGCTGACATTTAATAATCCTCCTTATGCCTTGAAGGTATAATGAAAAGATTTGATGAGGAAATAAAAGTATAGTTTTAATAAGGTAGTAAATAGTTCGCTGGTAAAATTGCTGAATGTCATTTCTTTCATTTCATCAAGATACGGAACCCATATTGAGCATTTGCTATCACCTTCCCAGCTCAGTCTCCTCGAACCCCCTCCCTCTGTTGGGGCCCTGGTGTTTCAGTCTGGTTATGGAGTACTTCCACTTCCAAATTTAATGCCATCGTGGTACAAGGTGCTGAAAGTTTGGTGGTCCTTGGTCCTCAGTCAATCATTGAAACATATTTTTCTCCCCATTCAGGAGAGGGAGAGCTGCTTGGGAAGGCGGTTAGTTGGGGCACACAAGCCGAGCAGACGCAGGCAGCACTAGCAGCCCCAACCTGGGGAGCAGGCGGGTTTGTTACAGGTCATGAGATGGAGTTGGCTAAGATGCACCCAGCGCTCAGAGCTGAAGCATTTGAGTCCTGTCTCCAATAACTTCACCTTGCGTTACCGCTGCCAGGTCTGTTATTTGAAGCAACATCCTCAGACAACATGCTGCTTTTTAGTCCAGTTACAAAAATGCATTTGGTTCCGGTGTCTGATAAGCTCCTTCAGGGCTCTCAAAGTACTTCTTCAGCTTCCCCACAAGTTGTCCTTTCCTCCTCCTCCCTCTGGTGTCCAGCACAGAAAGTGCTCTCCGAGCCTGTCAGCACCCGTGCCTTAGCGTGACGTTTGCATGCAGCTGGGCTTTGCACGAAGCATCGCTCCAACGCTAAGGCTGGTGCTCAGAGCCATCCAAAGGATTTGTCAGAAGTGATTACTAATCAGGCAGAAAAATATCAGAAAGAGATGTGTAATATATGGGAAAAACTCTGCCTGCTCCAAGCTGCTGGTACACTCCCAGCAACTGGCTTTAATTGTTAAAATGCAAAGCCCACAGCCTCTGACAGCAGCCTGTAAAATATTTAGCATGTCTTCAACTGAAACTCTGGCTGATGGGAGCTGGTAGGTCCTGCTGTTGCTTTTGAGCGAGAAGCAGAAGGATGATTTCGGGAAGGGTGAAGCAGGCCTGCACCTGCTCTGCTACTCATGGGTCATCTGAACATCATTTGCAGGACTCCACAAGGGGGAGATAAATACATTAACTGAGAGAGGGACAATTGTGGGTCTTTGAGATTTTGCTTTCAAGAGACCTTGTAGAAAACCTTCTCTTATCTGCGTTCTGCTTTCACTTTTTATTTCAAACAAAATGCTTCTGCTTTTCGCCCTTCTCCTGCCCTCCTTAGGGCTTCATATTTCTGTGCTATGATTTTTCTATTTCATCTCTACAGAGCGCTAGATAAAACTCACAAGCGATGTGTCTCAATCTGGCCTTCAGTGCTTGCGAGGTTCAGGAAGGGTGAACCCCAGCCAGAGCCGGGACGCGGAGGGGCTGCAGGGCTGATTCGGCTGCACGTGAGAGCAGACCCAAAAAGCTCCTTTAGCTTAATGAAATTTAAGGGGCTGAGGGGGCAAAATTATTGTCTCTAAGTGTCAGGTTAGAGGCAGAGAAGATACTTAAACCAAAGAGAGATCTTGGCTTAAGAACAAACAGATGTAGTTTGACCGTGAATCATTTGAAGCTGGAAATAAGAAAGTGCCAACCCATTAGAGCCTTCAAGGAAGCTTGAGCCTGAAGTTCAGTAAATTTTTGAAGGGGATATGACAAGTTTGCAACGACAGAAGGGAGGCTTGACAACGCAGGAGGTCCATTCGGGGGCCGGGCACCTGAACGTAAACCAGTGCTGCTAGTTACAAAATGTAGAATTAAGCATACGGTTTTATCTTTGCCTGATATTATGCATTTCAGTTTATTTCGAAGAATCATTGTTAAAAAGGCCAAAAGAGAAGGTACATCCTCATTTTGTATATTCATAACTGAAAAGATTCTTTTTTAGCTTTGAACCTACCAAGTAATCAAAGCACTTTTCTCAAAAAAATGGTACTAATGTTAGCCTTTCAAAAGCTGTTTTTCATTGAAGTCTTGTCTATGCAATGTAATTGATTGCAATAAGTAATTCTTAGTTACTGCTACACAGATTCTATTCAGAATCAAAGCAACATGTTGGCAGAGTATTTTCCCTTTTCCCCAAGTAAATTTTATTCCAGAGTGTGGCTATCCTGGGACAGATAGGGGGGCAATTCCAGAGAGAGTTATTCTGCAAAACTACCGTGCTTCATTTTATTGTGTCAGTAAGGTCTAACACTTATCTCTGGGAAAATATTTGTGTGTCTTATGGGTGTATTTTGCAAATTACCTCCGATTAAAGTGCTCAAGGAGGATGCTTTCCGCATCCCTCACCCCTCAATTTTATCCCAGTCTTCAGTACAGCCAACTATATGGTCATCCAAAAATATTACGACTGGTTTGTGTTCGGTTACAAGAATTAAGCTGGGTAGTTTTCATACATGTTCGAATGGAGAGGGTTTGCCTTCAAAGCTTTCACAGTTAGTGCTAACTAATCACATCTGCATGGGCCGAAAAGCCAAAAATAGCATAGACCTTGAGCCTGATCTACGTAATCCCCTTGAAGATGTGTTCCCACTTCACTCCAGATCAAAGTAAAAGCACGCAGATGAAACATCACTCATTCACACGCCATGTGCAAATCAGTGGAGATTATAATAGCCTTCCATAGTGCAAATTCACATTAAACTGAAGAAGAAAAATCAGTCTCTTTGGATTTGCATGATACATATGCTGGAGTTTCAAAACCAATTGTCTTTTGTGGGCAGAGGAACCTCTGGCATACCTGTCTAAATGTCCATCAGTGGGCACCTGTGGGCTTACCTCCAGCTAAAAGCAAAATCAGTAGAAAAATGCCTTTTCATGATTCAGTTGAATTGAAGATGTTTGTGGGGAGACCTACACTGATAGTCCTGTTCATTTGGTCCTTGACTCAAAGATCTTAAGAAGGTCCTTTTAATACATATACCTTAAAGAGAAATTTGCAGCAATGGAACAAAATTTCAAAGCTATAAAGCAATAAATCCATCAGGTCAGCTTAACTATATGGATGGACTATTGTTGCTGTTCCATCAGTGCTCAAGGCTAATTAACCTCCACACAGGAAGGTGTTAACTCCTTCATCTTGGGGTGAGAATGCTTGCTGGAGCCAACTGCTCTGCACCTGAAGGGTCTTTCTGTAGCCTGAGATGGGAGGACGTTTTTCTCCCTATTTATCCTTTGTTCAGGCACTGAAATAGCAACACAAAGAAGCATTTCTTTGCTGCTGGCTGCAGCTTTAAGGTCCCTCCCAGCCAGGGCAGCGAGAGTTAAAAGATCCTTAAGACACAGTGGGAAAACTTTACAAACAGTGTATCATAACTGCTGATAATTGCCTGCCTGTTATAAACAGCGTGGTGGAAATCAGATTGCTCTTTGAGATCTAGCGTGTCGAACTACAATGCTGAGATGTAAGGAAGCAATGACATCGAGCATAAAATATCCAGGTTGAGTGAGATCCGTTAATGCTGTTGGCTTCAGAGGACATCTCCTCAGTACTCCTTCCTTTCTGCTGCCACCATGAGTGCCTATCGCCTTGAATTTTACAAGCAATAACACTGTCTTTCTACATGTTTCTTGAAACATCTTTCGCCCATAGAAACAGAGCCATTTTATCTTATTGTCCGTACCAGAAGTGCTGGAAATCAGTCATTAGAGCCAAACAAAAAAGCAATGCCGAATCTCACATTGTTAGAATTGGATCTCCTTCTCAGTTGCTGTCCCTAATGATGGAAAGCAATGGTAATTAGAGCTGCAATCCGCTATTCATTGGAGACTTGAACTCTTTTTGAACAAGCCGCTCACTTCTGTTTGCCCTTTAGGCTTGCAGTGAAGAGCGAGCTGAAAGTCATGCCGCTTCAGCCTCTAGCTGCCAGGAAATTTCAAACTGTCCCAGCAGCTGCTGAATTAGAGAAAGAGGGAGTCCAAGCTGCATTTAGGACAAAATCACAACTTAGGAGTCGTATGACCGTTGCCACAGAGTGTGTTTGCCTGTGCCAAAGCTTCTGGAAAGGAAGAAAAGTTCGCCGTTTCCAACAGCGCTTTCACTTCTTAGCGCAGAGGGAGCAGGATGTTACAGTGGGGTCTTTGTCCTGCGCTTGAATCCACAGGCACCGCCATGGGACTCTGTCCTGGCTTAGCTCGGAGCTGCTGGCACCAATGGTTTTGCAGGACGATGGCCTGGCTGGCAGTGGTCTCCCAAAGGGCCCTCTCTGTGGCGGGTCCCTGGGGCCAGGGGCTGAGGTGAGGTGCCTACAGCCGGCGTGGCGAACGTTGGCTGCGTCTGTGTGCCTGCCCCGGGTGGCATCGCTGCCCCTCTCCCATTGCGAGGTAGGTCCACCTCATCTGCTCCCACCGCGTGCTGGATGCAGCTGCAGGGTTGATGCAGGCTATTTTTCTCTTAAGTTTATATCTTCTGCTTGTCCTCAACCAAAAGGTGGCTCTCGTACCCTTCAAGACCTCTTTCATTCATGTCTTCCGTGGGTCACGTCTTGAAAATGGTGATTCCCTCCTGTCTGCTTGGCCTTTTATACTTCCCTCCCCAGACCACCACATCCTGGCAGCTTCTTGCCGCGGCAGGAACGGGGGCGTATCTTGTTCTTCTCTGCCATACGGTATGTTCAACTCGCCTCTCATTTTTGGAAAACCCCATTTCAAATCACTTCATTTTTCCCTTGCTTCTCCCTCCCTACCTCCTGTCAACCACCTCCAGTTACCAAAGCCTCCCAGTACCTTCTGCTCAGGTATCACCCTGCTTATTGAATCTTTCAGTAATTTATCATTTGTTACGGGTTATTTTGAGATGTACATTGTATAATTTCTGATACTGTAATGTGAGTAATACCATCCAGAAATAACTCGTGAGGGTGTTATCTTTGATAGCTTGTGAGTACTCCTAATTAATTGGTAAATTAGATGAAAAAAGTTATCAGAATCATAGTATGTTTAAAGAAACATATGTTCATTTGTAATGCCAAGATTTTTTTTTCAAATTCAGTATAATTCCAGTGTTATAAATTTCCTGATTAAATTGGGAAACTCATTTGGCATTTGTAAATCTATCTTCAATAATTTTGTACTGTTTATTTTTGTTACTGTTTACTTTAAAGAGATTTACCTGGGAAGAAGGAAATCAGATTAGTAAAGTTTTTAAGCTGGTCTACAAATTGCATTAAAATGAAATGTTGTTAAAGTATTTTATACTGTTGTCTTTCCATTTTTTGCAAATAGACAACCCTAATAAAAGTAAATTGCATGACTAGCCAAATGCTAAATCAGATTTAATACAGTTTTAACACAAATTGCCTAGTTTTCATGAATTACTTGCAAGGAAGGAGCAGGTCTTGAGGAAGCTTTATTTGAGAGTGGTTGCATCTTTTTTCCGAAAGCACTGAGTCTCTCTCTGTTGTTATTTTCTCTTTGTCAAGTGCAATTGCCTTCTAAGAAGGCTGAAAGGCTAATGAGACTTTAAAGCAAGTTTTGGTGTCACATTTACTATTCTCTTACAGCCTTGTTCTGATTGCGGACTGTTATATCAAGAAGCAGATACAGAAATCAGTCGAAGTCAGAAAAAGAAAAAAATAAAGGAAAAGCTGCACATTTTGATATTTTTAATACAACATTTGAAGTTCATATCCCTTATTAGGATTGCTCATATGCATGTATTTCTATCCAATGTGCAAGTTAATTTTGCGAGTGTTAGGTAGGTCTTTTTGGGGCAATGCTGCATATTGTTATGCAGCACAATATGCTGATTGCTGGTAATAGGTTTTGTAAAGAGAGCTAATGGCAACTTGTTTTCCCTTTGTGATAAAAATAAGCCAAACTTAACATTTAAAATCAGGTCGTCTTATAAATATTGCAATATTTGGAAATTGCACAGAATGTTTTCTCTTTCAAAGTGCTTGATGGGTGTGAAGCGTAGTGACAGTAACCGTTTGTTTCTGGGGATGTAAATTTGCAAGGCCTGGGGTAACGGTGCTCGCCAAAGCCACGCAGGGTGAAATTTTGGTCCTGCTCAAGTTTGTGTCGAGACTTCTGTTAAACTCCAGGAGGCAGCAGGGTTTCAGCAAGGTTTTGCATGCCTACGAACGCCTGCAGCCACACAGGATAGTCCTTGGTAGCGCGTTGAGCCCCTAAATACTGATGTGCGTTACTGATGCTCATAAAATCTGCACTTGCAGGAACCGTTTAATTGGCTTCTCCAGGTTGTGCTGGCGTTTCTCAGTGAAATACGAACCAACAAATTCCAGTAACAACTCTGAGAAGCCCAAGCGCTTAAAATTGAGGCCCCTCGTTAGGTCCCCAAAATTGCAAAGCTTGGCTTGAAAAACCTAAGATCCCAAAATACTACCTACGGCGCTCTTTTCATCTTTTTATTTCAAGCCTCTAGTATTAGTATTCGACCGCCTTTTCTCAACCCCGGAGGCTAAGAAACTTCAAACAAAGCAGATTCTCATACAAGCACCTGCCTCCAAAAACAACAGCTTTAAAATATTACAGTCCTGATAATAAAAGAGACTTGGCGTCACCAGCATGGCGACATTTTAATTGCCTGCAGCGTTTTCCGCTCTCGCTGCTGCGGTGCCGGCGACGTGCCGATATTAATATGTTAGTCCCCGGCGGCACAAGTGTTTTCCCTTCATTACTTCATTTGCACCGATTCTGTGGCAGAAATGAGTAAGCAAACGAGGGGATGCCTGTGAAATCTGCTTTGGGGTCAGGGTTAGTTTTACACCGATTGCCCTGCATTTCTCTGGCAGCGTGGCCTGTCTGTGCTGTAGCTTGTGTCCCCCAGATATGTGTGTCATCCGAGCTGCAGAGCTGCTGGGAACGTTAAAACAGGATGAAGCAGTTGCTGATTCATTACTTGGCATTTTGTTATGCGCTTTTCAATTATTTCAAGGGCAGAGATTGTATCCTAAAGGTTTGAGATTTTGCATGAGCTTGGTTTAAGGTCAGGAAGAAACCTGCTCTTTATCCATTGAAGAGGTGAACAGTTAATGTACTTGGAATAGCAAAGTAATTTGTTTCGTCTCATCTTGCATGTTCACAAAACCCAATAGCGATCTTGTGAACATTAAACTCATGGCTGCCTCTCTGTGGCAGGAAATTTGGATCTGCTTTAAAATCAGTCAGAAAACCAAAGCAGTTACTGAATGCTGAAAGTAAAAATGGTCAGAAATCTTCCCATCAGGTTGTTTTATTGCATGAATCACCTTATCTTTCAGAAAGCAGTAGGCTCTTCTCCGAGAACAGAGCTGGAGATGCCTTGGCGAATGAAAGATGAAAGCGCTGAAATTCTTCCTTAAAGGCTTTTTTCTCCTTAGCTGGAGATTTTGAAAGCTTTTTTGCTTTTCTTTCCCCCCCCCCCTTAATGTTTTGATTTGGTTTCGGTATTAAATGCTGAAGTGGTGTAAGTGGAACGACTCGAACCCACGCAGTGTTGTTTTATATCAAATGTGATGTGATGTAACACAAGGTGGCACAGCAGAACCTAATACTATGCATCGGATAAGGCAGATTTAGCTAGAGCTGTGCCTCCCGCTTCGTCCTTGGGTTTTGCACAGCGGGAAACGGAGCAGGCTGGGAGCTGCGCCGCGGCGGGGGCTTTCTTCCACCCACTTTTTCCTCCCGCCCTTGCACGCCGCCTCTGCGGTGTTTCGGTGTGCGTGTGCTTTTGACTATGCAAGTATTTCTCAGCCATGTTTTGGCCGGGTGCGGTGGGTGCTCCCCTGATTTGGCATGATAATAACCAGTCATAACAGAATGAATGAAGTATTGGAAATCCAAGAAAGGTCTTAGTTTATTGCTGTAATTAAATACGTTTGGAGAGTCCTTAAAAGCAATAGCAGGTGGGCAAATTGAGGGAGCAAGATGGTTTTGTAGTGTACTAGTTGATGGTTTTGTTCTGAGACAGATGATGCTTTTTAATATATAGCCACATATTTCTAAGCTTTTCTTTTTTGAGTTTAATTCTTTTTTCTTTTTTCTCCATTTTGTGTAGGGACTTTTTTGTTTGTTTTCCACGTTAGCTTTCCCTGGTTGGATAGAGCTCATTTTTAGTGGTGGTAATAGTAATTATAACTGTAGCAGCTTTGAGGCCCTATTCAAGCAATGCCTTCAGCGCTGGAAAAGCCAACAACACACCAGGGGTGGGACTTGAAGGGTTCATAGTACTGGTGCGTGGGACAAATGTGGTGATGGAGGCTGAGACCAAGGTGGAGGCTGCAGGTGGCCGAGCAACCTGGGGTCGGTCCTCATCCTGCGGCTGGAGGCTCATGAAGGGAGATACTGCATAGGTATAGGCTGGGCGTTGGACATCCCTGCGCTGGAAATCAAACCCTCATTTGAAGGGCTTATGGGGAAGGGTAGGTTCCTTCATGCATATCTGCAGTTATATGGTTATTAATGTATGAATACACATTTTTTTAAGGACATTGCGGGTCTTTATTTACCGTCTGATTATGGTGCTCGCCTTCTCAAATTCATGAGGTTTAGGAAATCCGATGTATTTGAACATTTTTAAAAAATATTAGCAGAAATCTTCATTTAAGCATGTAAGCTTTAGGAAAAAAACCCTTAATTTAATGAGCTTCCTAAATAAAATTTAACAACTGATGACATGCTTTCAACTATAGGCTAAATTGGTAATGGTAGCACTAATTTTCAATCTCTTTATTATCTTATTGTCTTGGCGTTACTGTATGTGTCTTACTTCATAGTTACATTTATATTTTTATAGTAATTAAATAGCCTTTTATTAGCCTATGTTTTCCTTACTGCTTTTAAAATCAATTCTGATTTGAGATACTGGAAATTACAAGGAATTGTTTATCATCTTGACCAAGAGTGAATAATTGAGGTTAATACGATTTAACATCTTTAGAGCAACTAAATCTGAAGTTCTTGTTAATGACAATAATATACTACACCTCGTTATGTTTTTTGCCAGGGCCAGTAGGTTAATAATGCCCAAGATGCCAAGATGGTCTCTTGGAAACAACACTTCCTAAGCTTTAGCGTTTTAGAAATGTGGTATTTTTCACTTAATTTGGTAGATTCCAAACTTGATCTATGGCAGGGCTGAATTCCTTTGGTCTAGATCATTATCGTTATTATGCTTAAAGCTTGTATTGCACAGCTTATTTTTATGCTAGTGCGGTAACACAGTTGTTTTGCAGATCGCAGTGACAAGCAGAAAAGTTAGGCAGTTGCAACGTAGGGGTTGTCTTCTTGATGGCGCTCCTTATGGCGGTGTGCAGATCCGCGTCTCTTGCTGCCAATTATTCTGCTGTGTTTTCTTGTTCTTTCTGCAGTCTGGAACAGATCATCTGGCTTTTTTTTTTTTTTTTTTTTTTTTTTTTTTTTTTTTTTAAAGTAGTGTTTGTCCTTTATTAAAAATTCTTTGGCAATGGATTATACAGAATCAAGGAGAATACTTTGTCACCATCCATCTCCCCTCCCCTGCCCCTGGCAGCGCTGAGGGCCATTAGCATTAATTATTTAGAGTTCCTCATTTTGCACACAGAAAAGGGTGATCAATGTGCAATGCTAGGTAAACGCTTATGCACCCCCGGACTCCAGTGCTTTACCCCTCGCTTTCCAAGTGTCCGTGTTCATTGATGATTGTCTTTGGTTTTTATTCAGCACTGTTTAGAAAGCTGTGGAGTTTGTTTTTGTTTGTTGTTGTTGCTTTTGCCATGCAGGAACGTTTTCTCTATAAATGTTAACTTTCTGACAGAGCCTGCAATTTTTCGTTTCTTGTGTTTTCATTAATCTCCTGCTAATTTCCAGCTATTGTGCATTCTGCACTGCAGACCATGTAATGGCTAAACCCAACGGGTGGCCTTTTCACCTAGGCTCACCTATGGATTTTTTGCTGCTGGATACGGGCAGTTGACATGTCTTGAATGGAAATGTGAGGCAGTCGTGAAAGGTGAAGATCCAGTGACAGTACTTCTGTCTCTTCAGGTGCAAAGATACCCGACAAAACGGAAAATGTTGAGCAGTAGCCACAGACATTGCAAGCAGTAAACAAGATGATACTTCTAGGTTCTTGACTGACCCTTCAGGCACCTTTATTCTGTGGCCAGATTATTCCATCTTCAGCTGAAATACCACTGAAATGCACCTTTTTTGGGGGGAGGGGAGGGTAGAGGCAGAAGTATTTGTGCCCTTCAAGTCAAGGTGAGCTTTTCACATGGGGCGGCTGGACTCCTCCTGCAACACGAGAGAGAAGTCTTCCTTGAGACCCAACCTCTGATCGTTTTGGTCCCCTGTCTGCAAAACGTGCCACTATGGAGCAGGGCTTGATATGCCCGGTGTCCGTCTAGGTAATTTTGGAGCATGTGTGGCTTTCTGTCACCTTTCTCCAGGTCCACGTTTGCCAAGTGTTGCAATCTTCCCTTATTACTTTGGTTGCAAAAGACAGCAGATTTGGGAAAATGTTCTTGTTAAGATGCAGGACCTCTACATGTTAAGAAGAACAGCTCTTGGGGTGGTTCACCTGTTCTACCCCCACGTCTTTCCACGATCCTGTCGCAGGTAGCGTTGGAGTACTTACAGCTCGCTAACACCAGAAGGCTTACTGCAGAAGAGTGCAGAACTAAAATATGCCGAGTAATAAGAAACGAACTGGATTGTGGCCTTAATTCATGGACTGCATCGCTCATGACACAGTGCAGTGGCACCCAATAGAAATACTGCTCCTGACGGGTGAAGGCATCGAGAGTACTGAAGTCATGGTACAAAACCTGCTTAATGGTTTGCGTTTTTTTTTTTTCTTCCTATGTTGGAAAACATAGTTGAGCAGATGGATGCAGCCAGCTGTACATAGAGCTTTAGGGAGCACTGGGGAAAAAAGAGAGAGGTTTTTGTTAAGATAAATGTAATAATCTCCGTGATAATTAGTTTAATTTAGATCCCTGCATCTGAGTCATTTTTGACTAACCTTGTATGAAGCCTTTCTTGCCCCTCTGACGAGTCTGTGGATTTGGTTTGATTACAATCGCTTTTTGTGTGTGTGTGTGTGTGCTTGCGGATTGCTCACTGATCACTGGTATTTTTCATTAAGCATTTGCTTTATTACATTGTTATTTAGAGGGGAGTAATTTGTGTTTTCTAATTAATTAAATTCCAGACACATTTTGTAAGTAGCTACAATGAGCCCATTCAAGGGGTTTTGGGTCATATTGACATTGTTTAGCAGATGTGCGGGGTTGTTTTTAAACACTCTGCTAACCCTGCAATGACGAGGGCCCCGTCTGGTCGTGTTGGCTGCGCCTCCCGCAAGTTGGAATTTGCACCTGCAAAACCCCCCGAAATTTGAAGATGCATTTTAAGTGCTGCCCAAAGATGTCTGTAGGGATTAAATCACAGAGGAAATACATTGAGAAAGGTGAAGATATAAACTGGGACTGTGGGGACTGTGACATTATTGCATTTTAGTAGGTTATTCCCCTGGCTGTAAGTTTGTCCCATGAAAGACTATCGACTTTTGTGAACATGTCACTGATTGTGGATTAAAAAAAAAAAAAAAAAAAAAAAAAAAAAAAAAAGAAAAAAGAAAAGAAAAAGGTCAATTACTGCTAGTTCTGCAGCAAACTCTGGCACAGAGCAGTGACACCGTGAGATTCATCGGCCTGTGAAGGACCTGCCGAACAGCGGCCTTGTGTGTCTTTTCCATTATTTTTCAGCCGCTTTCCATCTCTTTTGGAATGGAACAGCTGAAATTAATGACAAACATTGATGGAAAGGTTTGTTCGGTAGATCATACTTAATGCGTTTTAGCATTTAATGATTGCAATGCCATAAACTGAGTTCCAGTACACTCTGAACCAACAACCCAGCTGCATCTCTGCTTTATTTTTTTTCATAGGAAACATTTAGATTGCTGCAAACCCTCTCCTGGCTCCCGTTGTGCTTCCTGGCAAGGGTGCGTGCATGCGTGCATGTCTGCTCTACCTATTGATTTAATAGGAAAGAGCATCCCTTGGAAAGGGAGAGTAAGCACGTGTGTGCACGCGTGTGGAAGGAGAGAGCGAGACCGTCTATCTGTGCGTTTGCATTTGTGATAAACGGTGCCCGCTAAAAACGCGGCTTGCAGCGACTGTTATTAGCGCTTTAGTCTCTAAGTGCGTTGGGCGAACGCGGCGGCTGTCGGCAGACGTGAAGCTGCAGTCTGCGCCGGGGAGTCCAGGCGCTTCTGGTGTTTCGTCGTCCCCGGATCGATCGCTGCCCGAAGCGGCCTCGGCCGCTGGCTGGGCATGCACCAGGGCGACGTGCAGGGCGCCCGCCTTCCTCCAAAGCTGCAAGCATTTGATTTAAAAGCACGTGTTTCCATCCGGGTCCATTGAGCGGGCAGGATATTGGGTGCTATTTATCATTTTTAATTGTGGATCTTGCACGTTCAGAGCTAGCAGCTCCCGAATCACCTTGAAACGAGCGGCTTCCTAGGGCCGGTTTGCAATTCAGCGGCAGCACTTGTGTTCTCCGCGTAAAAGTGAGGTGCGGGCATGGTCTTTAGCATAAATAAAATGCGTAAAGTAGAAAACGTAATGCGGCATAAATGCCTCGTAAATCCTAAAGACGAAAGCAGATTTTCAAGCATCTGAATTACTGAGCGCTTAATGTGTAGGGTAATCTGCGTTTGGGTTTTAGGTTGGTTTTCTGGAATGCCTCTCGGAGGCAACCCCCAAAACGTGGGGGTTTCCCTCTTCTCCCGGCGCAGAGGCAGAGGGGGGCTATTTCCACCGTGCGCGCGGGCACAGTCGGCAGCAATCCCGCTGGAGTTCTCCCGCGGCTCGCGCTCGTCACGCAGCAAGCGGGGGGCTGCTCCGGAATGCACAACTGTCCTTGAGAAAACCTCCTTTGCGCCCTCGCGGTTGCTCCTTCCTTTGCGTCGCCCTTAGCCGGTATAAAAAAATCCCCTTTTTTCCAAACTCCCCCGGCCCTGACCCACCCCCCGATGGCCAGGGCAGCGGCAGGGCTCTGTTTTCAAGCCGCAGCTCCCTGAAATGCTGACAAGCAGCTGTAATCTCTGGCGTGTAATCTCATGGACGCTTAGGCTGGGCAGGAGGGGACGGCGTGTTTTCTTAGCGTAGTTCATGTTTTTTAGGGGGTCAGGCTTGCTCCTCTGCGTGCTTTTGCTTTCCTTCGCCCAGCCAGAGCCTCCCAGCTGCAGCAGGACAAAACTGCCCCCCCCTTTGTTTTTTTTTTTTTAAAAAAAGGCATTTCTTGCAAAATACTTTTTAAAAAAATCAACCTGTTCCCCGAGCGCCGCTCTGATTGGTCCGGGCAGACGGACAAGGCGATCGCGTCAAAAGGAAACATCCTTGCCTTCGTCGTCGGCTGAGCCCCCCGCAGCGCGGGCGAGCGTCTGCCGGGCTGCCCCAGCGCCGGGGCGGCCGCGCCGGCAGCCTCCCTCCCTCCCTGCCTCCCTCCCCGGCGGACGGCTCGCGCCCCCCTCTCCCGCTCCCCCGCTGCCGTCGCGCTCCCTCGCTCTCGGCTTTGATTCGATATGAACGGACTGGTAACTCCGCCGCGAGAGCGAAACCTGACATAACTCTGCAGATGGCTGCGTTCGGATGATGCACCTAGGGATTTTTTTTTTCTTTAAGGGGAAGGTAACGTTTAGATGCTAACGTTTATTTTTCCCTTGTTGCCGTTTTGCAGGACTGCCGGCCCCAAAGAAGAGCCCAAAGTCGGTAAGCACTTTTCCACTACTATTTCTGTCTGTCTGTCTGTCCGGTTTGGAGGAGGAGGGCGTGAGTTTGGCTTTTATTTATCTATTTATTTATTTATTTATTTTCATGGGGTTTGATTGCTTTAAGTTGCCTTGCTGGTGCGGCAGCGGCGATCGCCTTGCACGGGGCTTGCGCTGCGTGCGGAGCTGGCAGGGGAATGCAGCGCGGAAAGGGGAGACTGTTTGCAAAGAAAACCTGAGGTTTACAGAGCCACTTCCCTGACGGGTGAGCCGTTTAGCAACAACCCCCTCCTAAAAATCCAAAAAAAAGAAAAAAAAAAAAAGGAAAGAAAAGAAAAGAGAAAAAAGAAAAAAAAGAAAGCAAGCTTTTGTTTCCCTTTGGAAAGATGGGAGACTCCACCTTCTTGCCGGGTGTTTGCAGACACCAGCCTTTTCCGTTGACTCCCCGAGTTTTGTCGGGTACCGCCGGCTGAATTCGCGGGAGCGTGTGCCTTCGGCAGGGGGACAAAGCCCGAGCGGCGCACGCTCGCAGCCTCCCGGCAGCATGCTTAGCTGCCCGGGCGCTCGCTCGGCCGGTGGCTTCTTACCGAGCCGAATTATGCTGCAGGTGTGAGATCCTTTATTAAAGGGGGGGGGAAAAATCAGTATTTCCCTATCCCTTCTGATCTTATCGCTACATACTGCTGTTACTGGGATGACATGTGAGCTAATAGCTTGGGAGCTGTCATCTGAATTATCATTAAAGCTCTGCGCACGATAGCGTGGGAAGAAATTACCATGCTATTTATGTGCAACGGAAAAGAAATGTTTTATTTTTAAGGAAATGAAAATTTGAGCTTGCAAGTTTCCAGAGATCTGCCGGGAGGGAGGCGGAAGGCAGACTGATTGCCCGGGGAAGCAGGGCCGGTGAGGTGTTTGCCGTGCCGGGAGGCAGCGCGAAACTTCCCCGACCGCGCCAGGAGCGGCGGCGGGGCGCAGCCGAGCTCCTGCTTCGCAGCCGAGTCGCCTGCTCCTCCGAAAAGCGTTCGGCAGTGCTGACCGAAGCCGTGCGAGCCCCAGCCTCTGCCGCTGCCGGCCCGCGTTAGCGGCGGGCGGCAGAAGCGCGGGGCGCGCTGCCTTGCGGGGGCGCCCGCAGGGTCCGCTCCGGCACCGCGAGCGCGAGACGTGCGCGAGCCTCGCGCGCTTCTGCTTTCCTCCTGCCCGGCCCGAGGAAGGGTCGCAGCGGCCCTGTGCACGCTGGGCACCGGGTAGCGCGGCCCCATGAAAACCTGAGCGACCTCTAAACGCGGGTCGGCGTCGTCCCTCCTTGGTGGGCAAAGAGGCCGTTTGCAGACGCGCGTAGCCCTGCAACGGTAGGTTTCTCCCTAGTGTTTGCTTGCAGGAGCTGGTGAGAGCAGCCCCGGTACAGCCCTGCTTGCCTGCCCTCCTCTCCCCGCTCTCGGGTCCCTTTGGTAATTTTTGCTGTGGCCCTAGGCAGTGTGGTTGCCTCGAAAGCGCAGGACTCGCAGAAAGCAGAGCCTCCTGGTCCCCTGGGCTGCGCGGCGACGCGGCCCCCGTCCCTAGGCATCTGCAGGGCGATGGGCGGCAGCGCCTTGCCCTGCTGCAGCGCCGGGCAGCAGCGATGCGCAGGATGGGTTTGTGCAGATGCTCGTGCATCCAAGGCGTTACTCAACAGCACAAAGCAGCGGTGGTGTTAACACACCGGCTTTTTGCGGCTCAGTGGTAGAGGCTGGATGAGCCGTGGACTCGGGCGCAGAGGGCAGCGGGGCCCTCTTGGCTCTGCAGGTTTCCCCGTGCCGCGGTCCTGGCGGCAGAGCCGAGCTCGTCCCGCTGAGCCGTTGCCCAGCTGGGATGGCGCCTCGCTGCACTCCGCGTTCCCTGGGGACGTTCTCCAGTGCCGGGGGCCGTTCGGTGCATCCCGGCACCGCCGGTGGACCGGGGCTCCCGCGGGCCGGTCCGCTGGCAGTGCTGCGGGGGCACCTGCCGGCTTCCTGGCACGGGTTGAATGCGCCGCCTGTTTCCCCAGGGAATGCTTTCCAGCGTTTCTTGGTTCATAAATTAGCCACCATTAAAGGAACAGCACACGCGCAGCCCTGCAACACGAGCTCAGGTCTTCATCCTCCTCTGTTTTCCAGTTCGGCACATCTTGGAGAAGGTGTTTCAGGGCCTTTGAGAGGTTTAATTTTGTCGGTGCTGAAGCTGGTGGCTCAGTATGGGAAGAAATTTCTGCCTTCAACTTGGTCTTCCTGGGTGTTTTTCTGTCTGTGCACAACCCCATACGTGTTATCACAGATACACTGATACCTTTTGATGCATTTTGGTGTGTTTCTCAGTTTTTAGGGGGAGTTTTTCAACCTTGGTAGAAAAGTCAAACTAGAAAAAAAGAATCTTCAGAGCCAGATTTTGAAGTAAGCAGTAGAAGTGGGCGAACACTTCCAGATCCTTTCTTTTCCTCCCCACAAAACAGACAGATTTGCAGCAGCTGCGTGCATTGATTTTTTCATTTCCAGATTCTGATTGCTGCTGCTTTAAATGAAAATGGGTAATATTTTGGCATTGGCAGTTTGGAGATATATATATTTTCAGCATGCATATTTTGTAATATAGCAATTTTCCCTGCAATTGTCCTGATACAACATAGACGAAAAAAACCTTTTTTCTCTCTCTTTTTTTCTACATGCATCGAAATACTCCACAAGGGGGCAAAGATTCTCATTTCCAGCTCTGTTTTGTATCACCGCCAGGACCAGGTTCTCCAAAGTGCTCTAGAGCACAAAATCTATTAACTAGATCATCTGAAGACAGGTTCATTGCAGGGAGGAGGAACTGCTAAGCTCTTTTGAAAAGCTTACTTTTCTTTTGGGTCTAAATAAATACATTGTCAGCACAGCTGAACTGTGGCCCAGAAAGAGATTCCTGTGTACAGCCTGTCCCTGACAAGAGACTTGTTGCCACGTGCTGCAAGCTGGTAGCCAGTATTTGGGGCTTGGCTGATGTCGTGTTTCCGTCAGGAGGAGGAATTGCTTCTGCAGCTTGAGTACTTGTACGAGGCATCCCTGTTCATTTGCAGTCCCCCTTTTTTCCCCTCACCTTGAAGCATGGAACAAATCACAGTGACTCTCTGCTCTTGCAGCTGGGGCGCCTGCAGACACCTCTTCTGAAAGACTTTTGTGTTGGTTCTTGTCCCCAGCCATGCTCACGGCTGCCACCACCTCTTCTGCTGAGGGCTTCCCCTGGCCTGACATAGCCATACCCAGCTGCTGCTAATGATTAGTGTCTCCTCCCTGCCTGCAGCCATCTCTGGGCCATGTCACTGGCCGCTGCTGTTTCAATCATCACTGCACAAAGTAACACTTAATTGCTCTTCCATTTGACACAAGTGACAAACTGGTTGGTCACATGCGGGTATCTAGCATCTCCCAACCTCAGGCTGTTTCGAGAGGTTTTTAGGGTCTGTTTTCCTCCTACCTCCTTTGGGAGCTTCAAGCTCTCCTCCCATTGCCTTTGCCGTTTCCGTCCCTCCCTGTGGTCACAGGATGGTTGCGTGCTCAGGGTGAGCCTCTCCATCGCTTTGCTTGAGGAGATACAGCCTTTCAGCAAGTGTAGTGGTTGCAAATGGGGGGAAGAAATCCTGGAAGCCTGGAAGAAGTCCCGATGGGTGTGCAACCCTGAATGCCTCTGCTCCCTCTTCTGCAGCGATGCCCCAACCTCCCGAGAGCAGCACAAAGAAGCAGCAGCCACACTGACATGCCAGTTAACGTCCCTTGATGGGGAAAGGGCAGCTAGGGAAGACGTTCTTCCTGTCACTATGTTTTCCCTGTCTTGTGTTGCGCAGGATGAGCACTATGAAGTTTCAGCAAGGGCGTAGGGGAGCTGGTAAAGCACGTACATCCCTAAGCTCCATCTCAGGCCTGCGGCTTGGGTAGGGCATGAGGAGCTCCAGCCTTCCACATACTTGTCATGGGTGTAGTACAGTAGCCAGGTGTATTTCCCAGCACCTGCATTTCTGTGTGCAGTCTTCCTGAATGGACTCAAGGCAGTCCTCATGGTTTTGATTTGTAGCTCCTCTTGGTCAAGATTTTGTCCTTCTGGCAAGAAAGAGTAAACAGCTCTGGTGAAGACCATAGACTTTTCTGCTTGGTTTACTTGCTGGCTTGGGTAGTTTAGTGCCCTATGCTTTTGATCTTATAATTCCTGTCATATGTCAACCTGATGCAGCTGATCCAGTTTACTTTGCACTGAAAAACATGGCCAACTAATGCATCTTAGGGTGAAATCTGAAAAGGGTTTACCACCGAAGAGCCCTTTGCTCCCCTGAGTTACCAGGGCTGCTTTCTGCCCATGCATGAACTGCACCAGGGCGGTCAGATCTGGGTCCAGCAGGGAGGGTTGGCCACAAAGTGAGGAACTAGGTGGGAGGTGGAGGAGAGCTGTCCTTTCGTGAGCAGGGCACCAGCTCAGCTCACCTGATAAAGCTCAGCTTTTGCCCCAGGGCACTAACCAACTTCTCCAGCTGAGCATCTTCATGAACAGACCCCCACCCGGGTGCCTGCCATGGCTGGTGGGCACTTGATGGGCACATAGAAAAATGTTTGACCCTTAACATTTTTGGCCCATCCTGGTGATATCAAAGTTGATTAAGGTTGTCTTGAATTAATTTAATCACATATATCTGTGATTTCCATAGTTGTGTTCCCCTTTCTCTGCTCTCCTCCTCCACTTGCAAACGAAGATGTTCAGACTTATTAAAGATGTTGTTATTTGAAAAATTAATAAGCACTTGGAGAAGTTTCCTCTTGTTTCTTACAAGATTTCTGTGTATTTGCAATTACAACTGTAGTTTAAATTAGAGGAGGGGGTTTTGCTTGAGACAGGTTGACACTTGCAGTTGCACTCAAAACGGAACTTACAGTTTGTACAGTATTTAGACTTTCCATATCGCAAACTGAGATCACTTTTTAAAGTTCAAACTTTTTTTTTAATAATAAGAAAGTTTTCAAGTAGCTCCCAACATTTCCCCAAGGCTTGAATAAAGCTTCCCAGTTTAGTCCCTATGCTCTGAGCTCTGTAAATCAGCTATTTCAAGTGAGATTGGCCCGAAGTTTCGCAGGATGCTTTTAGTTATTTTAGTTGTTTGACCAAACAAGCAAAACCGTCCAGATGGCTGGATTGAGAGTTGCGTTGTGTTTCTTTTTTAAAGTTACAAGGCAGTGATTATCCACAGAATAGATGTTTTTAAACTACTTCATTTTAAAACTGATGGGCTGCATGTGAACTAGCTTCTTCTACCCCCTAAAAAGCTAAAAGTGTTTGAAATTGGTTCAGACATTTGTATTTGAAAGTCAGTGGATGAGTAATCACAGTAAGGATACTTTGTTCAAAATTGCTTTAAAGGAGAAAGATAATTTCACATTCTAGTCAATAGAGATACCGTTAAAAAAAAATGCTGGTGGTGGCTCGTCAACTTGAGTACAAGGCAGGTGTGTCAAAGCCATTGGGCTGCTGGGGCAGTTTCCCCCCTCTGTGGAAACCCAAACACATATGTAACTTACAAAAAGACAAGATTATTATAAAGTCTCAAGGGGGCACTTTTGGGTGGTGACTTTCGCTTCCGTAAGTCCAGCGCCGCTGTGACTGAGTGTTGGCCACCTG
Source organism: Rhea pennata (assembly GCF_028389875.1). NCBI lineage: Eukaryota > Metazoa > Chordata > Aves > Rheiformes > Rheidae > Rhea > Rhea pennata. The sequence continues at coordinate 7,911,025 of NC_084674.1, forward strand.
GGGTTTGCTGTTCAGCATGAGGGAGAGGGTCCCCAGACATGGGTGCTCTTCAGACCACGATGCCTGTCTGCTCTCTGTTTGCTTTCCTCCCTACCACTGCTTGGTCTTCGGTGGACAAGTTCGTCAAAGCCAGGGATTCCTACTGCCCTGTCAGCAGGCACCTCCTGCCAGCTGGAGGCTCTATTTTTAGTCTGAGGTTTCTAGATAAGTGACTCTATTAGCTCGGAAATTGTGGACATTATAAAGACCATATGCAGGGTGCTATTTTCCCTGGTGTTCTCTGCATAGTAGCAGCCCCAGGAACATGCCAGTTTCCTGTGCTGGAGCATGTGGGAGGCTGGACTGACCCTTGATGCCAACCCAAAGTCATCTCAAAAGACCATTTAAAAAAGCATTAACAGCACTGTTTGTGGAATTCTTTTCGAGGGAAGATTTTGCTGCATATGCAGCAGTACAAATCCTGGCAATGCAAAGGCGACTTGTGCTTCATTTGAGCACACCGTTGTGAATTTGAGCTCAGAATTATGTACCCTGCTTAGCTAAATGTTAAGCAGACAGAGCTATTGACACACAGCTTTTGAATAAGCCTTGAATTTAGGTGGACATATTTCTTCCTGTTTTGATGTACTCAATTAAAACAAGGAAATCGAACTGCACAAGTAGACGTTTTCACATTTGTGAGGGCCTGCTGAAATTTGGCAGATGCTCTGAGAAACAGAGACATGAAATTGGTACTCTGGTGTCAACCCACCCTTGATGCTGTGAGAGCTGCCGATGAGAAGTGATCTTTCGTAGTAAGGCTGGGCCTGAACCTGCTCCAGAGGGGCAACATACAAGCTTTTCCTGGGAAATTTGATAACTTTTCCGTATTCTAGTTGGCTCAAGTTAGAACCGAATGTTACCTGAGTAGAAGGTTGTTGAGTTTTTCCGACTTAATACAGGAAAAAACCAAGTGCACTGAAACTAGTAACCTGTGAGATTTAGATTTGTGTGCGAGATGGAGGGCTGCATGGTTTTTTTGATAAATGACTCTGTTTTGCATATCTCTTTCTGTCAATCTGTCTATCAAAATCTGTCATCGGGGAATTTAGCTGTATACTGCATTAAGTGGTGGTAGCAAAACTGTGATTTATGTATTTACTTATGTGCACGCAGGAACCCTGATCAAAGACGGGAGCAAAATTGATGGAAAACACCCACTCAGCGACCAATAACCGTCTGTTCTGCCTCTTTCCACTTGCTTTCCTCCTTACAGCAACCACTTGAAAGGAAAGACAGCCAAAACAGTTCTCAGCACAGCGTCTCTAGCCACCGCAGCGGGCACACTGCTTCCCCCGTTCACGGCGCGCAGGTGCTGCCGGACTACGCCGCCCCTGAAGCGCCGGCCGCGGATCAGCCGGACAATTCTGGGCAGAAAAAGCCAGATCCATTCAAAATCTGGGCCCAGTCCAGGAGCATGTATGAAAGCCGACGTGAGTATAAAACAGGTGTGGTTGCTAAGGCTACGGTTCTGGCAGCTGCTCTCTGTATATTTTTCTTTGCTAAGAACTGAATCTTTTGAATTTGTGTTGAAAATATAAAGCTTGTCAGCTTGTTGATTTGGTATCTGTCGACGATGGTGATTTGCTAGCGGTTCGGTTTTGTCTCTGATGAGGAGTAAGTTTAGATCGTCTCCTATAAAGGGCACTTTTGCCGAGTGCAAAAAATCCCAATAAAATAATGTAAATAAATAATAGAAGTCCATTTTCTCCCTATTATTTATTTTTAAATTAGGCTGAAGGAGATTTTCTAGGTTTGTTGTCCAGACCCTTAACTATTTTTTTCAAATTTAAGGCTCCTTGATTGATATGTACAGGAATTTCTGTAAGGAGGGAAAGTGTTTAGTTTGCTGAAATTCATATCATATGCTTTCCAGGCTTACTCCTGGGAGGAAAAAATCCAACTGAGCCCTTGTACTTTGTCCAGTGTCAACCACTTTAACAACGTAAGAAATCAAAAGCAAATTATAAATGGCTTTTATGGTAATTACTAATCTATACATTTGGCTAATAGTTCAGCAGGGCTTTGACTCTGCTCCAAGACTATGAATATGCCTTCAGTTTCTTCTCTGCAAACAGAATAAACACGCTAAGCTCGCTTTAATTATGCTGCTGAGGGTGGTAGAATCTGTAAAAACTCCATAAAAATAGTTGAAGAGTATTAGGTTCACGTCCAGAAACCATAGCTATCTTAATTATGGAAAAGGGAACATGCAAGTCTTCGCGTCATAAGAGCGTAACCTGGAGTTTGAATTCATTGTGCTCACAGAAAATTGATAGGAACAGTATAAAATGAACATTACCCCAGAATGAAAAATGGTAGGACTGACTTTTCCTGATCAAATGAATCACTTCTAAATCGTATGTCCTGGAAAAATTAAATCATGAGTCACAGTTTTCTTGGCTGAAGATGCATCTCTTTGGATTGAATGTCTCAGCAATGCAGTTCGTAGGTGTCTCTGCTTCTCTGTGCTGCTTTCTTTCCCTTTTCAGGGATTAGCTGTATTCCTGACCTTGCAGGCTCTTGGGCCAGATCTACGGAGAAGTGCAGCGACTGCGCTTCCTCGCTGCCCGTGCATCTAGTTGAAATAGGAGAAAGGGGCAGAGAGCTGAGGCCCGGTGACTTTTCAGTCCTGCAGAGCTCCTTCACCTGCCCCAGACTGCTGACATCAAGGCCAGCCCGTGGCAACGGTATCACCTTTGCGCAGCTGAAGCCGTTCAGCTCGCCTCCTTGCAGCAGGGTCCCTGCGGGCACTGTGCTGTCATTGTCTCTGACCCCCTGCAGCTATTTAGCTAATTTCTAATTAACTGTTTAACTCATACTAATTAGTCATTAGTATTAGCTTAGCAGCTTTAACTCCTGCCTGTTTTTCCCGATAAAAACCTGAGGCTGAGGGGGAGAAATCTTGAAGTGCGCATTCAAGCTGTTGCCCTTCTGGGTCCACCTCCAAAATGGTGTGGGAAATCATCTCTCTTTCCTCGGTGCCTGTAGGTATCTCGTAGAGATTTTATTCTTGTCTGTGAGTTCCGGAGTCCGTTCTGGTGCTCTCCTGGCCTGCTGGTTTCCCAGTGCCACAGTCCTCTGGGCCACGAGATTGCTGCTTGGGCCTTTTGCTAGACCACAGCATCTGCTGCCGCACTGTGATCGTTCAACTTCCCTGTTTCAGTTTGTTGTTTGCTGTGGCCCAGGATCTCTGTGTAGTGGGAATCAATCCTCTTCTATTGCTTTAGTCCTTATCTCCTGGCTCTTCTGCGAGATGCTCATTTGGACATCAGTGCCTGTTTTCCTCCTCCTCCTGCCATTTTCTGCCCAGGAAAATGTTTCCTTGGACTTCTTGGTTTCATACACAGAGGGTTCTTGGAGACTGACAGAAGCATGATGTGGTCATGTCTCCTTGTAAGCACTGGTTATGCAAGTGTCCAAGAGCCCATGGATTTCAGATCCTAAGCTGAAATGAAATGTGCCCCTTGGGGACTAACCTGCACTTTTATCTTGACTTAGCTTTCCTGAACCTAACGAGAAGTGAAGAAAAAGAGGAAAGATACAGTCTAACTGAAAAGGGCTGATGAAAGTGCAGTATATCCTGTTGCAGTCAGATCCCAAAGTGCGGCTGATGCTTTTGTTTAGAGGTCAGTGGTTAGTTCTCACTCCTTCCCCTGCCAAGCCCTCGCCTGCTGTCCCTCTCCCTGGTCTCTGATGAACAGGATGTGGCTCACAACGGAAGCCCAGCGTGTCCTCTGCCTGGGGAGTGTGGGGTGAGCTACAGTGTTTCTTACCCTACCTTTGGTCTGCAAGGAGAGAAGTGGGCAGCTGGTAGCTACTCTGTTATGAACATGAATCATCTCTGAAACTCGCTTCCCAGTGATGCCTGAGCGCTAGCTGCGTGGCCCTTGATCCGGTCTTAGGAAGCACCACAGACTGCGGAATGGGATAAACCATTTCCTTGGACTCCTGTTTTGCTGTCTGTTTGCTCCGCGTATGCTGTGCTTTGTGCTTTCTACCAGTTGCAGCCCGGTCTAACTCTGGTCCCTCCTTTCGCTGGCCACAATACAAAGATATCGTTGTTTTGTTCTTTGCTTGAGGACCTCTTTGGCTTTGGGACTAGCATGTCTTTCTCTTTGGCACCCTTGGATAGCCTTGGATGCTAGATCACTCTCCGTAATGAAAACATCAGCAGAACTTAAATGAACAGCTGATGTGCAGAGGAGGAGGATGCTGTAGCGCCTATGCTGAAACTGGGTGATGCATCCTTTAGCCTGGGCTTTTGTGGGTCCTAGCAAGCCTTCACTGGCCAAGAAGCTCCAGACTGCTGCTCTCTGCTGCACAGTCTGGGACTTTGTCTCTTGATTCTTTGCCTTATGCTTTGATAAATCCGAAAGGTATAAGACAGTGTTCTTACTGGGGACTCCAAACCCTGGCCCTCACAAGTAGACTGAAAAACAGAAACAGTCCTCTATGCTGAAGCATAAAATGAAGCTCAGGAAGACGGAATTTTAGATTATGAGATTGTTCTCAGTGTTTTATTTAGTTCTGTTTCTGAAATCACTGAATATAAAGAGAACATAATGCAGTTTTTCAAGTACAGTTGACACGAGAAGATGAATTCATTAGCCACAGCCCAGCCAGATTTTTTAAATCTAAAAATAATAATTTAAAGAGATTTAATTCAATGTATGAATACCATTTTCTTTAGGATGATTCTAAGAAGTACTGACTCTGTAATAGCCACCTGTTGCCTTTTTGACTAGCAGTATATCCCACCCTTTTAACATTAATAGTAATAATGCACACATGGAAAGCACACAGGCAATATTTTGATTTTTCAAAATTGGTAAAGCATGTTCTTTTTCTTACATGAATCATTATTTAATAACAAAGACTATATTTGATGTATGTGATTTGCCTCATTGAAGCCTTTCGAAGAGCAGAATTTCATTCAGAACTGCCAAATAGCCCATAGTCTTGTGAAACCTTTTTTTTTTTTTTTTAATATACCCAGTGCATTTGAGAATAACGAAGCACTCAGATTCTGTAGATTCTGTGGAGGAGAGCAGCAGACATTGCCTGCTGAAAATAGTATTTAAATATATAAAGCTAGAATTAATAATGCAAAGCTAAGAAAAGGCTTCATAATTTCTGTCTGGGCTGTGGTTGAGTAGCAGCAGATGAGAACTGCGACTTTATTCGATACAGACAGGCTGAAGTTCCCGCATGCAGCTCTGCAGGGTGAGGAGATCAGGCCTGCAAGGTACTGAGTGCTTTGGCTCCAGCCCAGCAAAGCTTAATTTCCAGCTGTAAACCCAAAGGGACTAGGATGCTTTAAGGCTAAGGCTGAGCTGAAATGCTCTGCTGCAATCTGGCCCAGGGTCGCGTGGATTAAGACTTTAAAGAATAGACAGCTTTGCCTTGAGTGAATCTGAAAACGAATCATTTGGTGGTGATAACAAATGTACTGTTTGCTGGTCCTAAGTCTTAGCTGCCTGAGCTCCTCTTTTTGGGTAACTCATTACTGCTAGTGGGAGTTGTGTGCATGAATCAGAGAGAAAGACGAACCTTGAAGGTTTAAAAAATGGACCGGTTCCAAGATCCCGGAATTACGTGTGTGGAGAGCACTAATGAAAGAGACAGTAATTGAATAGTTTACCAGAGAACCACAATTCCAACATCTTGTACTGCTTTATTGAAAATATATTTTTATAATATGCTCTTTATTTTTCAATGTATTATTAAACTTCCTTAAAGATTAACTCAATCTGTTGTCAAATTTTTCTCATGTGGCCTGGTTGCTTTGCAAAATACCATATCCTACATATGGCCATCTGTCAAAACAGCAGTGACAAAATGAATTAATCTGAATTGCAGATGTGTTAATGAATCCCTTTGAAGGGCTTAAGTATTTAATTAAAAGTAAAGCAGAACACTATAGATAATTTTTAAAGCTTTTAAAATATTCTAAGTTATCTTTAATATTTGAACTTTATTTTCAGGCACATAATTTATTTTGTAGGATTTTCTCTCCCCAGATCTAATTAAAATAATACAAACAAAGCTGACCTAGTGTTTAGCATTCACTCACCAGCAATTACAGAGAATTAAAAATATTTGCACAATTTCAAAAATTTTTCATGCAACTAGAGGACAGGTTAAAAGGAAAAGATATTTCTGCAGTGGGATAATCTGGGAACTGGGGCTCTCTTGGGAATAGGGACTCTCATTAGATTTACAGCTAAAGCATGGGAGTTTTTGACAGTGAAACTCTCTACTGGCTTCAGTGGGACTACTCACTCTTAATTTCAAGCATGTCCTTATATATTTTGCTGAATCTGAGCCTTAAGACTTTTGTATTTTGCCAAGCTATGAGTCACTGAAAATGTTGCTGCCACAAATGCGCTAGTGACTATAGCAAACTCATTTTACAGATTATTTTCGTATCCATCTTTTGCTGAAACTGATACCACACTGGGGAGAAAAATACACATTTTATATAACAGATAAGATGATGGTTAAAGTTTTTATAGTAAGTTTAATTAAAGTGACCTCTAATTAAGCACTCTTTTCATTGTTCATCACTATGGTGTAGAGTTTCTTTTACCATTAGAGAAAAAGATTTCCATTTGCAAAACTTACTGTGCTATGATGGTAAAAATTCTTCTGTAGAAAACTTTTTTTAAGGTTTTCTCAAAGAGATTCCTCCTTCAAGGAGCAAAAAGGGTTGTTCGCGTATACCTGCATGCATGCGCATAAATGTATAAATTCACATGTATACAAATGTGTAAGTAGATGTAGAAGTTAGTATGTCCTAACCCATAGCAGCTATAACCTTTGCAATTGTATGCATGCAAGCCTAACAGGATACATACCATGACAATTAAATTAACAAACTAACAAGAAAGCAAGATACCTTAAGCTTTGCAAAACTGTAAAATTAATATTGCAGCTATGTCACCTTCGCCTGCAGCTGGACTGAGCAAGGGTGAAAGAGAGAGAGAAATCAATTCTACGAGTTTTGGAGAATGTAAGACTGTGCCGAGAACGTATCTGTGTCTTGTGGTGTCTTGTTCTGGTGTCATTGCTGCCGCGTGGCGGGGGGCTCCTCATCTCCGGGGCAGTCTGGCAGGGCCGCGCGCCAAGGTTAGCCACGAAGTCTCGCTTCACTCGCTGCTGGCAAGCAGCAGATGTCGTAGGCAGTGGGAGGGGATCATGTTCCTACTTCATTTGTGAATCTGTTCGCCGGTGCGCCCGTGTCACTCACCTCCGGGTCCATTCCTCCTTGCAGCCCGTGCAGAACTCTTCTTACCGCTTTTGCCACACTACCCAAATGGTCTGCTCCAAAAGAGGATGAGCAGACTGGCAAGGTTTACCTTTTTTTTTTTTTTTCCCCTAGGAAAAAATCATCTTGGTGAACGTTTTTTCAGAAAATGTCACACATTCTTGAGGTCAGATCAAGGGGCAAAGGTGTAACAAAAGGCTCCTGGAAACCAGTTTTCATTGTTTTTCAGCATAAAGTTTCAGCACCACTGTGAAATTTTCCATTTGTCTTAAGTAAGGAAAATGGCTCCTCTTAAGTCCAGTTGAATAGCAGAAAACCTAAGATGAGTTGAGGTTTTGTTAGTAATCTGGATGGTGCTAATGAATCACCATATGGCTGAGTAGGAGCAAAAAGCGGTAAAAGGAGTTTTGTTTGGTTTGTACTCATGTCATGTATGTGTGTGCTGTCTATATGTTTGTTGTATCTGTGTTTCACCTGCCTGCGATCCTTCCAGCAGAAGGAGCGTTACGTGAATGAACTTGCTTCTTTGGGGATAGACCTGTCTTTTTGTTGCTTTGGTTCAATATTCCAGTTACACCTAAGCTTGCCATTATCTCCACTGGCCATTAGTCGGCTAGTTGGTCCCCGGATGAGGAACATAAGGCAGTGTACAGTGAGGCTGGAGAGCTGACAAACGGGAAGATGTTGAGCCATGCAGAGGAAACGGGCCCATGCTGAAGCTCTCTGCCGAAGCCATTTTGCCTCTGACAGATCCAGCACGCGCTCTGAATTGCTTTGAGCCTGCCTTGGCCAAAAAAGCCTGCAAAATGCTGGAGAGATGCTTCCGACCATATCTGCTCTTCGTGCTCCCCCTTGCCGGAGGCAGTGTCAAACACCGATTGATTCACTGTCTAAATTCTGTTATTGTGCTGGAGGTGCTTATTATGGCAAATTGCCATCAGCCAGCCCGTACTGCCTGATGAGCAGTGCAGGCTTCCAGCCTGTTTATCACTTCATTAGTCTGTAATTGTATTTGGAGGGAAATTAGCCTACAGTTTGGTTAAGGTAATGTGTACAGATCTCTAGCTTAGTTTATAACTGCAAGCAATTAAAACGGGAAGATGTCATGTAAGAAGATGATCTATTAAATTAATGACTGGTTTGAATGAAAATGTCAAACCAGACATCTGTGCCTTAGCACTCACCCGTTCTTTTAATTTTGAGTTTTCCCAAGTCTTGAATTCGTATTATACTTTAAGCCTCTTGGTGAGTCACTGAAGAGAGAGCATCAGAGTGAGCCAGAACTCTAAAGCTGAAAAGCACTAAATGACCCAAACCTTTGCACAACAGGCACTGGCAGCGTAAAAAGCAATCGGGGAGCCCTCTGATGCTGATGTCAATGGAAGAAAACCAGTTTATCTGCACAACAGTTTATCCATTCATAGATATTGAAAACTAGCTGGTGTTTGATTGGAAGTGTTGCATCCGGTATCTGAGTATGCACTTATTTAAATTATATTTCTGGAAGATACGGTTTGGCTTCTTTACTAAAGATACAGGCAGCTGACTTGTAAAGCAATAACTTCTTCTCTCATTAATTATAAATTTAGGGAGGAGATTATTACAAAATTAGTCGATGTTGCAGTTATTAACTAATAAATATTAAATGAACCTGAAGTTGTCTTCTGATATGATTTAATGTTAGCAATTAATTTGGCATTTTTAAAAGAAGGATGAAAGCAAGCATGAATAGGTTAATATAAAACATTTTTGTTCCACTCCACTTCAAGGTTAGTACTTCACTGTATGTAATATTCATTATAAAAATATTGCTGGTGTTCCACACTAATGGGTAGGTAAGGTCATCTTTTTTGTTTCCAGCTGTTTTTATCTGTTCAGTGGTTTTACAAAGAAGTCCATGCTTGAACAAGTGAAAATCAGGGAAAAAAAATCACATTGTTTTCAGTGAACCCTGATTTACACCAGCTGGGGATCTGTCCTGCAGTTATTTAAAGCAGTGTCAATAGACAGGGAGTAAAATAAGCTCATGAAAGTTAATTAAATAGTAGAAGTCATAACAAGTGGCTCTTTTGTCTCCCATGGAAGAGGAGGCAGCTGTATTGTTTCTGGCAGAGTGATTCTCTGTTGTACATACTCATTTATTGATGATTTGGAAGAGGCTTTTGCCCTGGATAGCAACGCTGGTATTGATGGAGATATTACAGTAAGAAACAAATGGGAAGGCACAATTAGGCACCTAGTGGAAAGCAGCAAACATCGGATAATTGTTAGTAGTAATCTAAATAATAACCTTTTGCTACTTAAATCTATGAATGTTTTTAATTATGTCTAAAAGTTCAAAATCTCCTTATCTGGAGAGTAAATTTGTGTGGCGGATCCCTCTGCAAGTCAGTCAGGCCTCGCCACTGTTTGCAGTAAACCCTTCACAGGAGGAACAAGTGGATTGCAGTGGATTTCTTCAGTTTTGCGGCCGGGCGTAGGCAAGGCGTCCCAGCGCAGTGCCAAGAGGGTGACAGCAGAGGTGGTGCCAGAGGGAGGGTCAGTCCATAGCAGCGAAGGTGCCAGTCCCCCTTCGGGAGCTGCCGGCTTCGCACCCCTGTTGCAGAGAGACCACCCGGCTCCGCAGTCCGCAGAGCAAAGCCAGGGAAATGAGAAATTTTTCTTGATGTGCAAACGTGCGGTGGCTGCAGCAAGCCTCTTCTCAGAACGCATGAGAACATGCTTTGAGCAGCCTTGAAGTGGGGTGGCTTTCATGCAAAGTTCCCCATCAGCACAGAAGTGCTGATTTGGGTATGAAGCTCTGCTTTTCCAATTAAAAATGGTAATCTTCCTTCTTTCTCCTCAGTTCCAGATTATCAAGAGCAGGATATCTTTCTATGGAGAAAGGAAACCGGTTTTGGATTTAGGATCCTTGGTGGAAATGAGCCTGGAGAACCTGTGAGTGCGTCTGAAAGCGGGCTTGTCTCAGCTCATGACGTCTTCCCGAATCAGTGCAGTAACATGTGCAGATGTGCCATTCTGTGCAGTGGCATCTACGTTAAAATAATCGTTGCACTATGAATTTGCACCCTGCAACTCCTCTCCCCTATGCCTCCAAAACAAACGAACGAACACAAGCCTCCTATTGGAAAGCGGTTTGGTATCACTTGTTACTGCCTGTTCTTGTGATAGCCCAAATGAAAACATATACAGGTCTGAAATTTTCCAGGCATGGATGTCCTGGTCATGTTTGCAGTTAGTTTCCACTGTTGGACTTCAGAGTGGTTTGAGGGGCAGGAGGGAGGGTTGTTTGATATCCTTCCTTGAATTCACTTAACTTCTTAACCAGAAGTCCAATGCCTATGAAAGGCGTCAGGCTAAAAGCACGTAGTCTTTTACGTGCTGTGCAGGTCAAAGCAAGATAATAGCAGCATAAACTTCCACACATTTCCCTGCCAAAATGCTTTTGCTCATTTATGGGAAGAGAGGGTTTGAATTCCTTTCAAGCCAGAATAACTCCACTAAACTCCCTGAAGATAAACCAAAGCTGACTTGGTGGAAAGGGGGAGATGGTATTGAGTTTGGAAACCCTAGAGGCACTTAAAAGGATAACTCAATCTCAGCCGCCCTGACAACACTCACGGTGCTTTTAACCATCTCCTGCTCTTTCTGGTCACTGTCTGGTTCAACACGTTTCACAAGGCTGGCTGTCATTCGAGTGAGTGACTGCCTAAAGAAGCAAAATATCAGTATTTCAGTATTTTTATTACAATTTTTGTGATATGGGTGGTGTCCCAGGCTATATGCACGTGGAACTGCTTCCAGAGAAGCACATTGACTAAGCAGCAGACATTTGTTAGCAGTTTCTGGTCGCTACTGAATTGGATCTAAACATCAGCCCCCTTGTTTCCAGCTGCCTGTCGAGCATGTTCCCATTTAAATATATACATATATTTTTTTTTCTCTCCCTTTTTTCCTTTCTTCTGTTTGTGCTGATTCAACAGATTTACATCGGTCACATTGTACCGCTGGGTGCTGCGGATGCGGATGGCCGTCTGAGGTCGGGCGATGAGCTCATCTGCGTGGACGGGACACCCGTTGTCGGAAAATCGCACCAGCTTGTCGTCCAGCTCATGCAACAGGCAGCCAAGCAAGGTCATGTCAATCTGACCGTAAGGCGCAAAGTAGTTTACACAGGTAGGCTGCAGTGTCGCGTGGTGGGCATAGATTTTCTTGCCAGTCCCCATCTGTTCAGTAAATGATTTAAAGCACAAAAGCTCCTCCTTGTAATACTGGTAAAACTCAGGGCATATTGTGTATTCTTTCTCTTTTTGCAATTTTCAGCTTTTTTCCTTCTTGGCCAAATATGTTTTAAATATTTTGTTTTCAGTCAAGACTCTCTTTTATCATCTCAGTTGTCTTCTCCAGTCTTTGTGAATGTTTCTGGTAAAGTGGGGAACCGTTTGATTGCGACATGTCATTTTCTTTTGGATCTGTACAAGAACAGACTTTGTATTTGCCTGCTTGCCCTTGTCTTGCATTTTCTTCCCAAAATACCTCTACTGCCTGATAGCCGTCCTTAAACTGGAGCGAGGGAAAAGACGCTGAAGAGTGCACAGGAAGGGAGGCACAGGAAAAGGGAGAGATCATCAACGAGTGTTCAATAGTGTCCCAGTCACAAGAGAATCTTCACTTGGGTTCGTACAATGTGCACCACTCAAGTAAACTAACCACAGGATACCAAATTGTAGGAAAGCGTGTCACCGGTTCTGGTGGTGCAGGGACTGTGTGGGTGTTGTTGTACTATATGGATTTCTCAGTGTGCACACACTGCAAAAGAAGAGTGAACAGCCTAAATGGACAAGAAAAGCTGGCAGAAGGGTGAAGGTGCAGAGAGAAGTGCCACTCCATGGTGGTGCTATCTCAACTGGTGAGACAGAAATGTCCTGATAGCAGCGCAAATGAGGACATGAGTTTGAGCTTTCTAAATGACACATGACTTATGTGCAGTGTTGGAAGGTAGCTTTGAGATGCTGCTTCTTGTCGGTCAGTTTAGGAAGCTTGAGCCTGGGACCTCGGTTTAACCCTCTCGTCCAACAAGAAAGGACGTGAGATAGTTATTCAAGTTTAGACAACAACAGAAAAATGGACAGCAATGTACCTCAAGCTTAAAGAGCATCAAGGTAATATTTATGTTGAAAATGAGGCCTACAGTGGAAGTTATGACTAGAACAGTACCTCTGAAATAGCTCCAGGGCTGGGTTCCTTCCACAGAATGTAAAGCAAATGTTCACTTATTTCTTTCCTCCTTCCTGTTGGGATTAAATGCTGGGTTATGTCTTTGCTGTAATAGCAGAGGAGCATCAGAGGAGCATCCTGATGGTTTTGTTATTCCTGTCAAAGAGCCGCCAATGTGAGAGCAGTTATAGAGGTGGGGTGTGATAGGAAAGGAAGAGCAGCTGATTTTTTTTTGTGCATGGATTTTCTTTCTGGTTTTATAACCTCTAGACTGGAAATTATCATAAAAAAGATTTGGATGCATGAGATCTTGGTATAGACCCTTAAAATTCAAAGATCTTGGTATAAACCCTGAGCTATTTTGGAATCATTTCATACAAGGACGGTTGTCCTGGGATAAATTACTCATTTTGTATTTGTAGGCTTTTAAAGTGCACCATAACTTTGTAGACAAGCCTCTTCCTAAATTTTGGCCCCTTATTCCTCCTGTCATCTACATGTCAGTAGGAAAAGGTTATTTTTCTTAATAGGTACTCCTTGTCCTATGGTTCATATAGGGGAACGTTTATACTCTTGCATTCCTAATATGTAGAATATTGATTTTAGTATGTATTCAGAGTATTTAAGTCCGGACAGGTAATCTTTTTCAAGAACGTTTTAAAATTCTGTTCCTTTGAACCTTGAGTTTGCAGGTTTCGATTTTGTGTTTGGCTCCGATTTTCTTGTTGCTTTTAAGATCTTCAAGATCTTGGTTCATCAGATAAATTGGAGAAATGGCCTGATTAGCGAAGGCAGACATTCAATAGGGACAAGTGCAATATGCTGCTTTTAGTTGCATGAAGGAACTGTGGGGACCTGGCTGGGTAACAAGAAGAGGAGATTATTGTGGATCACAAGCTTTACCTGAGCTTCCCTCTGGTAGGGAAAAACACTGCTGGGTTGCAGGCAGGGAGCAACTCTCCTAATTTCCCAGCAGCGATGATGGCTTAGCTGCAATATGGTCCAGCACTTCACGAAAGACGTGTTTGAGTTGGAGAGGGCCCAACTGGAGGGAGTCCAGAGGACCAGTGAGAATAAGGAGAGCTCTAGAAAACATGGTCTACAAGGAAATATTGAGCAAATTGGGATTGTTTAGCCTAAAGTAGAGAAGGGGGAGGAGGTGTTAAACTCCCCAAGACTATAAGAGGCTGCCACAGGGAGGAAGGGAATAATATGTTCTCCATATGCCTGCTAGATAGAACTAGAAATAACAGCCTTATGTTGCAGCAGGGAAGATTCAGCTTAGATATTACAACCAATAGATTGCCTGGGGAGATATTTAACAGCAGATTAGACAAACATCTGTCAGGACTGACAGTAAGTATAGTTGGCCCTGACTCGAGCAGTGTGTAGACTAGACAATTTTTTTGATTTCTTTAAGCCTTGTGGTAGATTTTATTGTGTGATTAGATTTTATACTAATACCATGTCCAACCTCAGTTGCTGTTAAACAGTTGTGATAATGTTTAAAGGCTCCCTCCAAACTGCGCTAGACTGTTCAGGTGATAGTTGCTGGTTCTTTTGTCCAGAAAAGCTTAGTTGACAATGTCTATGCTATAATATGGGTAGTTATCATTACTCTTCAGAGTAGGTCGTGTTAATCAAAGGAATCAGTGCTACCCAACTGATAGCATTAAGTTGAATAATACACAGGTGTTGAGTGATGGGTAATTGATATTACTGTGCCAGCCTGCACATACGCTCAGTTGCACATCTGTAACTAAAGCAGGAGTGTGATATTTAAAAGAGCCACAATGAACTAATGTAATTGAGATTTAAAATGCCACAGAGCATCCAGGCATGCAGTACTGTACTGGTCTGAACTGGATTGCTGCGATGGATGCAGCAGTGAACGGCTTTGGTTGTATGCTCCGTGTGCCAGAGGGGACAAGCATGTGTGGTCCGTGGCATCACCAAACAGAGCTGTCAGTGCTGATGTCTGAGAGGATACAGTGCCCTTTCTCGTTCTGATCGTGATTTATAGATTAAAGCCAGTGATCATTTCTTTTCTTGGCATACAGCGCTTTCCAAGCACAAAATATTGCAGGCTGCTCAGAGGGCACGTGTTTTTTCCTTCCCTAGTTCCCAAGGCAGAGAATGAAGTCCCGTCTCCAGCCTCCTCGCATCACAGCAGCAACCAGCCGGCCTCGCTGACGGAGGAGAAGCGGACCCCGCAGGGCAGCCAGAACTCCCTGAACACCGTCAGCTCGGGCAGCGGCAGCACCAGCGGCATCGGCAGTGGTGGCGGCGGCGGCAGCGGCGTCGTCAGCACCGTAGTCCAGCCTTACGACGTGGAGATCCGCCGTGGTGAAAACGAAGGCTTCGGCTTCGTCATCGTGTCTTCGGTGAGCCGGCCGGAGGCAGGGACGACATTTGGTAAGTCTTGGGATTTGGCCGAGCGCCCCAAAGGAGATGCGGGATAGAGCACAGCAGCGCGAGGAGGCAGGCGAGGCTCTGTTTAATTACAGTTCAAGAGCACGCCCTAATTTCTGTAATTAATAGCTTAATCAGAGGTTGAGCCTTGGTAGGTGTTTGCCTCCTGGGTTTTGTTCAGCACCAAGTCAAGAAGAACATAATGAGAAACCTGAACCTGAGGAGCAAAATGCCACCACCGGCAATTCCAGATGCTGCCTGAACTCGCTGCACGGCCTGCAGCCGCCTGGGCGAGCTGGATGCCTGCAGGGGTTTTACTCTCAGAAGAACAGCAAGGGATTCCCCCAAAGATGGTACGTTTGCTAGTGCAGAAAGGGAGTCAGTGGAATGAATTATGTCTCCTGGAATGGAGCCAGCTGATTTAAAACAGTAATGCTTAAACTGATTAACATCTCTCTGGTAGTCAAGGTTATTCTCCTGATCCTCATTATGGAGCGAGCATGCTGCTAACTGGAAAGTTTTAATTAATAGTGCTTGCTGATGAGACATACAGTGGAGAACACTGTTTAAAACAGCAGGTCCATTCTTTGACCCTCACTACCTTGTGTCTCCCCTTCCCAAACACTCTTCTTCAGAGCAGGGAAAAGCAGGAAGTTCATGCAACAACGCACTTTGTGTCCTGCCTTAACAAAAGCGGTCACAGCTGCTTGCTGTAGACAGCCCCTTCTGCTAGGCAGACATCCATTTCCAAGTGCAAAAGTGGTGTAATTCTGTCTACAGAGCAAATGAGTCATATATTAAAAAGTGCAAATAAGCTGGTTTTGCCAGTGTGAGCAGCATGGCCTGCACTAGAGCAGAATTGTCGTTGCAGGGAGGAAACCAGCTACAGCTGCCGTTTTCTTCCCTTCCTGTCTCCTCCAAAAGGGCCAGGGCCAGCATCTGCTTTTACCTGGAAAAAGAAAGTGCCCCCTCCCTATCAGTCTGTGGCATGTGGAAAGGGTGGAGGGGGAGAAGAAAGAAAGAGCAAATGCCCTGGCCATCGTCACGGTACCTCTCAGAGCAGAGTTGTGTTTTGCAGATAAAATTCATTGCACTCTCCCCATACAACTTGCATGTTTCCAGAGCACGCGTGTGCATGTGGCAAAAAATGGCCTTTCCCGCTTTGTTCTAGACTTCTTCCTCTAAAATTTCCTGCCATTACCCATTGCTAGTGCCCTTACATTAGTAAAAGCACTAACTACAGGGAGCATCAGCTCCTTTGTTGTTTATGTGAAATGAGTCGTTCCTAACACTGTTCTGGACAGTTGTAACAGTAGATATTTCAAGAGTGGAAATATTTAGTGTAGATTCAGTGCATCAAACTCTGTCAGTTCTCTGCAGCTGGGCCACCTTGTACTGTCCTCATTCCTGGAAACTACTCTTCCAGAGTAGGTATTTTGGTGCCAGCACACAACAGCGTTCTGCAATATTGATTAAACTGAACTTAGTCTAAATTGGAGAGAGATTTCATTTTCTAAAAGCATTTGATAATGTGTGGGTGAATAACTTTTGCTGTGTGAGGACCATGCTCTTAACTGTTGTCTGCAAAGACATTTTGACATGAAGTTGTAAAGAGTTGTGTTCGCTTTAGCCCAAGGTACTAGCTAACTGGAAGCCATCTGTGCAGCGTTTCCTCAGATATATTGATCTGTGACTGTTTTTCCTTTAATTTTTCTCAAATGTATTCAACTTTTTCCTGAATCTCTGCATGAGTTGCATCCCCTCTGCTCTGTGGTGCTTGCTTTTTATCAGCTTTGTAGTTCTTTCCTTCATAGGTAGTATTTAGAGATGGGCCAGACTGCTTCTAAAATCCACTTGGGTCACCTAGTCATCTGTGTCCAGTAAATTGGACAGAGTAGAAACTCGTTTCCGATGCCCTCAAAACAGCTCTGAACTGTATGGGTTATTGTATTACCAGAAAGAGAAACTTCCTAACATTAGAGTAAAAGAAAAAAAAATCCCCCACCATCTGTGATTAATATTAACACTTTCTGCTGGTTTTCATTGTGTCTTTCCAACTTTGTTCTGTCACCTCGTATTCCTTTTCTTTGCTTTTTCTTCTTTCTGGTCTTTTTGGTATTGTTATGCATGCAGCAATATATATCTCTAAAACTACTAGGCAAATAAAAGATTACGGCACAAATTGGAAAGTGCATCTTGAGGATGAACATGTTCTGGATGTGAGGTGTGAAATGACCACTCTGCAAATCTCATGTTTCTCATCATGTGCCGTGCTCTAAGAGCCCCTTGCCCGTGTAGGGAAGCCCTATGAAAACCCAGTGGATTTACTGGACTTCAGTTCTGTATATGCTGCCTCTCAGTTCTGCATATTGTTGAAGACCCTCTGATTTTGCGGACAAGTAATTGCATGGGACAGGGGGGGAGTTTTGTCTCTGAAACCCATTCATCCTTAAGTGCTCTTGCTGCGTCTGTGAGACATCTCAACCATTTTGCCTGTAGTTTCAGAGGTATTTAAATCGAGTGGTCCTTGCTCCTTCCCTGCTCCCATCCCGTTGCCATCTGTGATCGTAAAAGGAGAAAGGTTAACGCGGCTGCGAGGTGGAGGACTGCACAAAGCCAGCTGACTTTGTCGGTCTTGGTCCATCTCTAGTGGTCCTGTACCTTACCTGACAGTTCCTTTATTCCCAATGGAAAAAAACAATTTCATACTGCTTCCCTGTGCAGCACTAATAGATTGGATCTCCATGGTAGAAAGGGAGTCGTGCTGCCTCCTAGGCCTAGAACGATTGTATCTTTCTAAATTGAGAAAGAACAAAACATTGGCAGAAGCTTAAACAGCAGTTGACTTAGAGGAAGACTAGAGATGTTGACACTGATGCAGTCTTGGAGGAGGAAGGTTGTGTTTTCTACCAGCAGTCCTTTTTTTGGTTCAAAAATGAACTAAGGATTTGGGTTATTATGGGGCTGCTGAGTGCACTTGTAGGCTATAAAAATGTCACTGTTTATTAACCGAAATCAAGAGTATGGGACGGGTTGAAGGATTAACAAAATACTTTTTTTTTGTAAAAGAAGTATTGTGCACTCGAATAGTTGATTGCCAATGTTTTGAACACTGGCAGCAAAGCTATCCTATAATAACTTTTGCTTGATGCATTAATTAATTAACCCTTAACCTTCTCTTTCCCTTTTCAACCCTTTTTCTCCTTTTCCCCTTCACCATATTCCCACGTATGTAAACAATTAAAAACAAAACAAAACAAAAACAATCCCCAAACCAATACAAAAGCGGGAAATGCATGTGTGGCCATGCCTCACAAAATAGGTCGGATAATTGAAGGGAGTCCCGCAGACCGCTGTGGCAAGCTGAAAGTAGGCGACCGGATCTTGGCCGTGAATGGATGTTCCATCACCAACAAATCGCATTCGGACATCGTCAACCTAATTAAGGAGGCGGGAAACACCGTTACTCTGCGCATCATTCCAGGAGACGGTAAAGTATACGTTCCCTGCTATCTTACCTTAGTGCCCTGTTGCTTTCTTCCTGGGCTTTTTGCGTCGGTTGGAGCTGTAGTCTTGGAGGACTCCATTCCCACCCCACTTAGGGAATTAGCAGTGAAGGGGGTTGTGAATCTTCCATGGTTGTGTTTTTTCTTTTGTTTTCTGTAGGGCATTCTCTTTTTAAATAGGGGATGCTGATTGACTATTAAAAAAAAAATCTATCTGTATTCCTGCACGTGTCTTTGTAAAATGACCTTCCGTAAATTGGTGTATCTCAGTACCTTTGGATTGGATTTTTAGATTAACAGTGCAGCATTAGATTATTTGGGAATTGTTGCATACTTAGTAATACATGGGATCACTGAAGCTTTATATGCACAAGCAGGCAACAGAGTAAAAGAGATCACAGAAAGGCTTGCCACGTTTTAAGCTTCTGGAAAGGAAGATTTGTTTTTATTCTGGTTGTGTTGCTTTGGGAATGATCTCAGCATATTCTGAAATGACTTTCTCCAATGGCAATACTGTAGAGCTGCTTACTCACTTGCAGCTGATAGTTGTAAGAGTTACCCCAGATAGGATTGCTTTTTTTTGGACAGAAGAAATGCTCTAGACCTCTAATAGCATGCTGACAGTTGAGGCTAGTTTCAGATCATTGAATTGGGTAATAAAAATAAGGATCTGCATTATCTCTCAGTTCCCTGAAGTTCATCCTTAGCTATGTTGCAAAACAGGAACAGAGAATAAACATACAAAAATATATCTGTAGCAGAATTAAAAAACATTTTGCTGTCACTCTGCATACATGAACCAGTGTTACTACACTTAACATTCCCAAAGAATGAGGTCTCTAAAGCAGAATGAAGAAATTATGCGATGCGATTTCCAATGAGAAATGCTCTGTAGTTCCCTAATCTCTTGCTTACTGTGACTGCTGTAATCTGAACCATTGTTTGCCCCACGGAGCATGAATATGCTATGTTTAGTTACAGGATAAAAATAGGTCAAGGCTAAAATGATCCGATTATAAGTTATTTCTGTTTACGATGATCTGTTTTGCATGAGGGTTTTATTTTCCTGCTGTGTGACAGCTTCCGGGTCAAATGGTACCTGATCTGATGCTGCTTCCATCAAATTGAGCATTTATGAATAATGAAATGGCTGTAAATCAGGCTAATGTCTGAGCTGGCCTTTCTTTTTTTTTCTTTTTCTTTTTTTTTTTTTTTTTTTAATCTGATCGAAATGGAGAAAGATGAACCGTTGAATAAAAAGGAATAAATGCAAAAATACAAAAGAAATAATTTCTGAATCGCTTAAGAATGTTTTGAGAGACATAGCGACCTGACCCAAATGCTCAGTGAGCCTTGTTCATACCAATATATGTACAAAATACCTAAGCAGTTAGACTGCTTAGGGTAGAAGACATATCTATAGTTGTGACTGATGTTGGGCATTCCTAGGGAAGGGATAGACAGGTGGAAAGTTGTAATTTAAGGGGTCAACCCTATTCGCCTAGTGAATTTGAGTCTTTGTAGTTACTGTCCCCTTGAAATTCAAAGCTAATTTACTGATTTTACTGATTTTACACCACATTACCTGCACTGAATTTCCAAACACTGTATTAGACCAGACACTCCATACATTGATGAGAAGTTTACTTAAAAAACTTAAGTAGAAAACATAGTCTAAATATTCTCTCTCTCTCTTTTTTTTTTTTTTTTTTTTACTCTCTTAAGAGAGTACCTGAAGAGGAAAAAAAAGAATATATTGAGAATATATTGGAAACTAAACAGCAAATAATGATGAAACTAAGGCTCATTCTGAGACTAACAATAAGCTTGTGTTGTTGATCACTTCTAAAGTTACAGAGTTTTAAAGTTTACAGTTTTAAAGTTAAATGCCAACTTTTTGCTAGGTAATAGTCTTGCACCAGCTTATTCTGACAGGCCACTGCGGGGGGTGTATTTGTAATGAAATTACCTTGGCTCAACATGCTACCAGCTGATGAAGTGATACAGAGAGCCTAAAAATGATAAGCTTAGATTAGGCACTTAACTGATGGCTTTAAGTATTCTTGGACAGAATAGGGCAATAAATAAATGAAATATTTAGGAGGTAGAACCACCTGTGATTCTCTGTGATTCTCCTAGAGAGAGGATTTTCCTATACTTACATTCTCTTCCTGTTCTTTATCGTGGCTGGCTTGTGTCCTAAATCTATGTATAAAATGTTAGCAAAAATTATGCAGAACTCCTGACTCATGGGATAGGGTGGGCTAAAGATAGACACAGCAGTGTTGTCGAGATACATCTGTACCAAAGATGTATTGCTGCTCTACTTGGTATTCTTAGCGTGACCTACTAAAGGTTAGGAATGTTGTGTTCTCTTTGAAGCCCATCTTCATCTCATCTCCAAATATTTGTGGAGGATTTCAGAGGCTCTTGTTCTGCATGAATACAGCGCACTTAATGACATTTTGGGTCTCTCTTATGTTGTAGACACATTCCAGCTTCAGTGTGTCTTTACAGAATACACAGAATTATGCCTTAAAATCCAAGGGTTTAACCACACACAGGAGTATCTCCTTCTCACACAGACGAGCTGCAGGCAGCATGTCTTTCAAAAGGCACCTTTTGTATGTGTCTGCTCCGAGAGGTGCAGGCAGGCCTAGGAGCCTCTCTCGCTCTCTGAGCTGCTGGACACAAGCCAGCTCTGGTCTGAAGATGTTATGGCACCATATGCTGCGGTTTTGGGCATGTTGACTTGGGTACAACACTGCAGGCAAAGGAGCTGTGCTGTCGATGAACCTGTCTAAATGGTTCTTATTCTTCTTTCTCCCTTTTTCTGAGTTTCCCTTGACACGTACTGGCTACAGAAAGGAAGAACCTTCACCTTGTCAAGGTTTCTTCCCAAATAAGATAAACCCATGAAATAAGTTACCAGGATGAAATAAGCCTGTGACCAGCAACTTTCATTGGTTCAGGCAAAAGAGGTTCCTATTTCTGCAAATTTTTATTACAGCTGGGCTCTGCTTAATGGTGAGAGCTTTCTCCATAGTTGATAAAGTGAATTACCAGATGACAGGAGCATATGAGGCAAGCGAAGGGCAGGGTAGAAGACCTTGCAATTTTATATTGGAGAACCAGATGTTTCCACACAGTTTTTGTTGCTGTTTTCTGTTATTTTATTTTTATATTTTTTATTTTATTATTGGTGAGTAATGTATTCAACTTAGCCTTTGTTCTTGAAGTGGAACACAGTGGAATTACAGTATTTTGTAATTATTTATAATCTGTGGACCTCTTCTAGATAGGATAGGTACAGGGTCAAAGTGGGGGTCTCCTGTTTGCGTAACTATTCCACAAGGAGCACCTACCGTTGTGGTGACTTTAACAAGGAATGCAGAGCTAAATAAATGGAATGTTTCTACTGATTGTAGCTTCCTGAGTAATTCCCATCACTGTCCATATGGAAAAAAATGTAGTCGTTCAGCATTTTGAATGGTTAAGCATATGCCACTAACTCTTCCTCTGAATGCAGACTTCTGTGCAACAGAAATGGTGTTTCCAGGAACTGCTGCAGCAACACAGGAGTACTAGATTCTTCCTCATTCAAATTCAAAATTTGAAAATCTCTGGTACTAATTTCAGCAAGTTTGGTACAATATGCATTTCTAGAAAGTATGTTCAGTTCAATATGTGTACATTCCCAGCTTTCCCTCCAAAATGGTATTGTTCAAATTGGTCTGTTGGCATTGGCATGTCCTTAATTGACGTATTGAAAACCCCTGTGGATAGCTTTGAGTGTTCAGGCAGAAGTGAGTTGTATTTCAGAGACAAAGTTCAGTAAGTTTGGGTTTTGGCCACATTCAGTGAGGCATTAAATAGAAGCCACATCCCAAGCCTACTGCAGATTGTAGTTTCTGATGGAGAAAGCACTGATAAGTATATAATCCATGGAATATCTATTGCTGCTATAAAATTAATCCACTCAACCTTCCATATTTGGACACTTAAATGATTGGAATTCATGCTGTTAATCAACAGACAAACATTCTTCAGCCTTCCCTAGCAAATCAGATTTTGTTCTGGATGGCTCTAATGGTCAAAGAGACATCTCTAATCCATTATTTACTAATAATTTGCTTTTTTTTTTTATTTGTTTGTTTGTTTCTTTCTGAATTAGTGGCCTCAAGTTTTTCCTGAGATTAGTGAGAAAGCTGATTAACGTGGTTACTGGAAAAACAATACATAATTTGTGTAAAAATGTAATAAGTGTGACTCTTTAGTCTACAAAATTTTCAATGAGTAGCTGCAGTACTGCTTCTGGTGCACACATTTTTCTTAACTTTTACAGTGTTGATGGAGCTAGACATGGTGCCTTCACTAAAGCCCTGTCTTTTTTGAGAGTGTAAGATGCAACTGTAGCAGTTATGTGACAGTGTTTCCTAGCTGGTTAGAGGTGTTTATAAGGTTTTCTTTTACAAAAGATCACAAAGTGGAAAATAAGATATATGGTCCTAAGAAAATAAGGTTCATATATCTGATGACAGTTACTAGAAAAAGCTGGGCCATGAGGAGTATATCATGATAAGTTCCAATGTGCAACTCAGAAAGCCAGTATTTCTCTGCAGCCAAGGTGGTATAAGGTTGTATGTACATAATTGCTATGACCTAGCTTAGACTTTATCCTTTTAATTGCTGGAATTAGGAAATACAAGCCACACTCAAGTTAAAAAAAAAAAAAAATTGTAATGATACTTCCAGGGAAAATGCTTTTGCAAACTTGTATTTTTTCAGTGAACAAACATGATCTTCCCTCATAATAAAAAAAATTATTTTACAGAATCCTCCAATGCTACTTTATTGACCAATGCAGAAAAAATTGCTACGATTACAACTACACATACTCCTCAGCAAATACCACAGGAGACCAGGTCAGATTACTTTCCTTGAGGAGAGCGTGTTGACACGCTCTCCCTTTGGTTACTTTTTGGTTGTCTTCACATCCCATGAGCTGTATTTTTCCTTTCTCCCTCTTTCTGTCTTTTTCTCTCATTCATTTCAGCAGGAACAACGCCAAACCAAAGCAGGAATCTCAGTTTGATTTCAAACCGCCCCAAGCAGCACAGGTAAGGAGCACCTTTCTAATTGCTTTGTTTACCACAGACTATTGCTTCTAGTGTGCTTAAGGGCTGTGTTCAAATGTTTCCCAGGAAAATTCCTACTGGGAGGCTGGTCTCCATCAGCCTCCTCGGTCGAGAAAGAGGGATTAGCTGATTAGTTTCTTAATATGTGTTGCTGTTGTTTCAGCTGGCAAATGTTTCAAATGCAGTCTCATCAAGATTAAAAAAAAAAAAAAAAAAAAAAAAAAACAGACACTAATGATTTTATGACAGTAATAATTTATATGTTTGTTTATTGAAGTGTATATTTTGAGGGGCCTCCTCTCCGGAAAGTACTGCAGTGTGCAAATGAGAAATTCAAAGGACAAAAAAGAGCCAAACTTAATAAGGGGCAGTAACTGGAGGGCTTCATCTTTTGCAGGCTGCATCTTATTAGAGAGATTATCTCACTGTTAGCTTTCCTTGCCACTGGCCAGCGCAGAGCTAACCTCTTTTCATTAGGATCTTCAAAACATCTCCATGCTAACAGCATTCGTGCTGCAGAGCAAAACAGTGTTTGTGCCCCTGAGCTTCCTGTAATGTAATGTATAGCGTGGTAACTGAAAGGAGGAGCCAGCACCATGATATAGCTTCATTTGGGTTACCCTTAAGTATTTAAGTGAAGCCTGGCATGAGCTGACCACCCTCCAGAAGTACCTTTTTTTTTTCTCCATTGGGCACAGGAGAGGCTAAGTTCTGTGACTGAGGTGCCTAAAAATCTGTGGGACGTATTCACTCAATCCTTTGCAGCCCATCGCCCACTCTGCAAATTACAGGATGAGTCTGAGGAACCAGGGAATCCTAGTCTTTGTGTGACAACTCAACTGATTATTCTTTTTTAATTAAAAGTAAAAAAAAAAAAAAAAATTAGGTGAATTTCTAAATGAGCTACAGAACAGCATTTAACTTTCTGTTCAACTGCACATATGTTTTCTTTCCTCCAGCAGGACCAAGATTTTTATACTGTTGAGCTGGAAAGAGGAGCCAAAGGGTTTGGCTTTAGCCTGCGAGGTGGCCGGGAGTATAATATGGATCTGTACGTGTTGCGGCTAGCTGAGGATGGTCCCGCTGAGAGATGTGGGAAGATGAGGGTATGCACAAAACAGATCTTTTTTTTTTTTTAAAAAAAAAATAATAAAAAGAAAGACACTTTGCAGCAAGCTGTGCCAACTAAGAGGAAAACTAAATGATAACTGAAATGAACAATAGTTTCTATTTACTTCTGTCAGCAGTTTCTGTCAGACTTTGTAGGGTCTTTTAAAATGTGTTTGTGTGGGAAGACTTCACCCCATCCTTGCTCTAGACCCAGATTTCCAAATTCTAGTATGTAAGCTGATGTCTAACCAAGACAGGTGTGGCAGTGGGAATGTTATAGCCATGGCGTTTGCCAGCTGGGGAGCTGGAGCTGTGGGTAAAGACTCGAGGTATCTTTGCTGGCTGCATTTCTTCAGCAGTGATACAGAAGAGTAGTGAGGGACCATTCATCTATTTTGAACAATGGTTTGCAAAATTACAGTGTTTTTAATTAGTATTAACTGTTACCTTTGTCTATCACAGAATTTTGCATTAATGAATGATTATAAACATTATAGCAAGGACTGATATTATTAAATGCCTACAAAAACTGACTTTTATGTACTCCTTGCTCCTCCAGTAGGGGATGCATAATAACTTTATAGCATATGTCTTTTCCTCCCCAAATATCATCTGAAGGGCATTTTCAAGATTCTTTTGCCAAGGGTAGATTTGCAGGTCTAGAAATTTTGCTGATGGAAATAAATCAGGGCTGCTTTTATGGAAGCCAGTGCTTTGACCAGCTCTTTCAAGCCCTGTTTTCCTATCCTGATAACTGATTGTATTTAGAAAAGCAAGTTTACTGAATCATACCAGTTTACTGATTCAAAATAAAATGAATAAAGGTAACACCAGTTCAAACGAAACATTAGGCAATGCAGTAAAGCAAGGTGGGATTTCAGAGTGACAGTGAAATATGTTGATGCCTGAAGGTATTCCCTGTCTGCTTCATGTCTTGCAGGGCCTGCGCCCTGCTCTCTGCAGGCCAGGTCGGGAGGTGTCCCTAGGAGGAGTCAGGCATACGTAGCCTCCCCTTGGGCATATTCTTCCTCCACCATTGCTGCAGCCATTCTCCTCTGCCTAAAATGCTCGTGGCCCTCTTTGAGCCTTGTTTCTAATCTTAGCCTCTTCTCTTTCCTTACACTGACAGATCGGTGATGAAATCTTAGAGATCAACGGGGAAACTACCAAGAACATGAAGCACGCTCGGGCCATAGAACTGATTAAAAATGGTGGCCGCAGGGTCCGCCTGTTTCTGAAACGTGGAGATGGCTCAGTCCCAGAATATGGTGGGTCAAACTATGAAAACATTCCTTTCTTCCCTGGCATCACTCCATGAATGATTTGTCTCAAGATCTGGAGCGGGGATTCTTTTTTATTTTCCTTTCTCACCAGTGTCTTACCAACCTTTGCAACATATGATTAATTGCCTCGCTTGTGCTGAATTTTCTACACATTTCATCCTTTGCTTGCTTCCATGGACTTGGGGCACAGTGTAAGGCAAGATCATCCTAGCAGTATTTTTGGTGATCAGAGAGGAAAACAAAGCAAAAACTTAATGTCTTGTCCAGCCAAACAAGGAATGTCATTGAACTGTGCCAAACTTTCTCAGCGGCTGAATTGTGGTTTCAAATAGATCTCTACTTCTAATCAATGCAAAAACTGGGATCCTGAATTATTATTTTAAACAGTGAGTTTTTTTGTTAGGCTTTTCTCTTAGTTCCTGTCTGTATCCATAGACATGAATGCCAAGATGGCTTATGGGATATTTGCCTTCCCTTAATATTTATGTAAATATTTATAAAGTTATTTAAGAAAAAAAAAGCTTTACTGCAAAAATATGTTGATTTGGCCTCCCAAGCCCTTTTCTTCCCCCTTAAACTCTCTGCTGGTTTCAACTTGTTAATTTGCAAGGTGCGAAAAGGTGAGGAGGTTATGAAAAGGTGCTCTCGTGTCTGTCTTGGGGGAAGCATTCAGTCCTTGTTTCTTACTAAGAATTGCATTAGAATTCCTTTTCTTCCCGCAGAGGTTGGATTGCTGGGTGGCCTAACTTAGCATTCTATTTAATACTATAATTATGTCTTATTTATTTGAGATAATTGTCAAATATTGTGCCCTCGATGGAGGGCTACTCCCAACCAAAGGTCTTTGAGGTTTCTATAGAAACTGATTATTGAAGGGATGTCCTTTATACATTTCTCCTCTTATTTGGGTTGTTTCTGTGTCAGTAGTTGTGTGTTTTTCACTCCATTTTCTAAAAACAAAGCAACAAAACCACCATTCTGCACAATTTATGAACTAGATTTTCTTTTAGTTTACTGTACCATGATCAAGAGTTTTTGCTCATTCTGCTCATTATTTAACTTAAAATGACAAATTCAGAGTATAACCAACAAACAATTGAAGTATTTAATAATATGGAAGGGAAGCTGTGGGTTTACACTTCTGTAATATAAATAGCACACCAGAAGGTTCATTAATGGCACTGAATTTATGTAATGTTCTTTCTACTTTTGTCTTTTCCTATACTCCTTTGGATGTACAGTACTGTATCATATGCTAGACTTCATAAATATCCTGTAAATTAAGTGCTTCACATCTCAAAGCATATGTCTGTTGCACTGAGGATGAAAATCCAACACCAACTTTCTTCTGGCTAAGGATAAATCACTAAACATTGGCTTTCCAAGCAAGGATTTAATATACAGGGGCTGCACTACTGTAAAGAATATCCTTGTAACATTTGGGACTTCCTCTCCTCCGTTCTGTTCACTGCAGTCGCAAATGGTTACTCTAATAATGTTAAGTTCCAATATTTTTCTGACTTGATTGGAACGTGCTTCTCTATGAGGCTGTATATTTTTGTAATGAGTTTTGTACTTATTTTTAATGTTGTGGTCTCTGGTGGACTTTATTTTTTGTCGTTGTTTGATTGTTAATGTTTTTTCTATGACATTCTGTGTCGCTGTTCCAGCTGTCTCTTAGAATGGGTGCTCTCGTTGTCTGGGTTATTGAATCACCTCCTAGATGTCTCGTTATGTCACTATAATAACAACTGCTGTCTTTGCAGCCTTATATTTGGGTGAAGCCTAGACAATCTGACTGGAAAAATAAACTTTCTTTATTCTAAGATAAAATATGAAGATTTTTCTTTCTTTCACCTTTATTATAGGGAAATCTAAATTTTCTGCTTTTCTCTTTCTCTTTCTCTCACTTTTCTTGGTGCTGGGCTCTTCCTTCCTCAGCGATGATACCTCCTAATATCGCTGCATGTATGAGAAATGACAAGCTCGGGGAGTCTTGCTTCTACCTTATGGGCCATAATCAAACTACGGTTTGTAGCTAAAATCAATACTAGGTGTTTTTGTGCTGTGGCCTAATTCCCTCACATTGCTTTTCGCTTTGCTATATTTTATATATGTCCAGCAATTCATTCTGAGCACCCTGCCTCCTTTGAATTGTAAGTACGCCACGAGCCATGTGTGAGCCTCGCTGTTACCTTGCACGGTAGCCGGTTGCCACAAGCTGCCCGCTTAGAGCCACGGGCCTCCATGCCGCTGGCTATCGAGTGAAAACGAGCACCCGGGAGTCACAACGCGGGCTTCACCGGGAACTTGCAAAAATAACAGCCCGGGCGCTCACCGGCACGCCGCAGCTCCGGGAGAAAAACGCAGCCCGGCAGGAGCAGCGTTAGGAGATGGGAGCATGCGGAGCCTTTGGCCTGGGGGAGGAGAAGGGAGAAATTCTGGCTCTGAAAAAGCCTGGTTTTGGCTTTTTGGCCGTAGGCGTCCAGGCAGCCCACCACCACGCGGGCGTCTCGGTGCGAACGGCCGGGCATGGAGGGAGCAGCTGCAGAGCTGCCCTGCAGGGGAGGCTTTAGAGGGGGGAAAAAACAACAATTGTTTTTATTTGCCAATTGCTCTTAAAAAAAAAAGAAAGAAAGAAAAGAAAGAAAAAAAAAGAAAAAAGGCACCCACGCATCTCCCATTCAGGCAGTGCAACTACTTTAATGTCTATAATGAATTGTTCATAAACATCCGCTACAAATGACGCGAGTAATTGTAGCTTAGCTACGGTGCAGGGCTGGGTGCAGGGATTTTTTTTGTTTGTTTGTTTGTTTTTTGTTTTTTTTTTACTTTCTCTGCTTTGCGGTTCATCTCACAGAGGTAGCTCAGCTCTGTTTTACCTGAAATACCGGCTGGCAGTGATGAACTGGCAATTGGGTTTTGATCAAAGCCATCCTACATGTTCCAGTGTATTTCCATTGCTTTTGATATAACAAAATCATAACTCCTGTCATCATCTGTGCATCATTGTGGCAAAACCAAAAAAAAAAAAAAAATCTATCTGAGGGGTTTTTTTTATAATGCGGTAGAATTAAGCGAGATCAGGCACTGTCTTAATAGAATAGAAATTACGTGATTACAGTCTAATTATCACACCTCTGAATGCTATTTACACGGTCAAAGCTTAGTAATTAATTATATTTCCTGTGCTTTGGGGGTTATTTAAAACAAGGTTTCCCGCATACGGCAGGCAATCGTTTTGAAAGACTTGAAGGGGGTAAAGAAATCTTTTCTTGAAGGCCCTTTTTTATTGGAAACGATAAAATAAATAAATGAAAAGATAAATGATAATTAAAAAAAAAAAAAATACTCTAGCGACCCCACCTGCAATCCCGATTTCTGTTCCCACCGGCGGGGGGCCGGGGCGAGGGCGGGAAAGGCCAGGCCACGCGCCTCGCGGCTCCGGCGGCCCCGCGGCGCCCGCCGGCCCCGAGGAGCGGAGCTGCCGGGGGTGAGGCCGCCGGTGGAGTCGGAGGAGCGCGAGGCGGCGGCGCGGCCGGCGCCGGCACCCAACGATCTGCTGTTGTTTCCTTGCAGACCCCAGCGGCGACGGGAGCGGCGGTGCCGCCGCCGGTTCACAAAACCTATCGGAAATGAGGCCGGCGCCGTCCCGCCGGCGGCAGCACCCATCATCGGAGTCCAGTTATCCACCAGACCTTCACAAACCATCACCTCACGGGGACAGGCGGGCTTACGTTAGAGACCCGAAAGGCAGCAGAGAGGCCAGCAGACATCTCAGCGCGCACCACACTTGGAACGGGACCTCCAAAACGCCCGGCGGCGCGACGGGCAGCCGGAGCGACGGGCGCCCCGACCCGGCGGCGGCCAGCGGGCCGAGGCGGCGCGCGCCCGAGAAGAGGAGGGAAGGGACGAGGAGCGCCGACACCACGCTGGAGCGGCGGGAGCGGCCGCAGCGGAGGAGGGAGCCGTCCCCGGAGCAGCGGCGGCGGCGGGAGCGCTCGCCGGCCGGCCGGCGGGCCGCGTCGCCCGCCAGGCGCAGGAGGTCGCTGGAGAGGCTGCCGGAGCCGCGGCGGTCGCCGCCGGAGCGGCGCGGGGACGGCTCGCTCGACCGCCGGGCCAAGTCGTCCGACCGCCGGAGGGAGAGGTCGCCCGACAGGCGGCTCCCTCGGGAGGAGCGGGGCTGGGAGCACCAGCCGGGCCAGCGGCCCGCGGCCGAGCCGCGCCGGCGGGCCCACAAGGAGTGCAGCACCGACCTCAGCATCTGAGGGGCCCGGCGGCCGCGGCGGCGGGGCGAGCGTCCGCCCGCGCCGCCCGGCTCCCGCCCCGCTGATCCCGCACCCGTCACGCGGCTGAGGAGCCGCACGTCGAGGAGGAAAACAAAACAAAAGTGTTGTGCCTGATGTATAATATTAAAGAAAGTATTTTTCAGTGTATTCTTTTTTTTTTTTTTTTTTTTTTAATTACTTGCCAAATGTTTGGTCCTCAAGGATTATGAAATTTTGTTTCTACATTCTTTGTAGATTTCTTAAGAATAATTCCTTTATCGGGCTACTTCCCCTCGACACACACCCTCCTTGATATAGTAAACAGGGGGTAGCCAGTAATAGAAAATAGGTAAAGGATTTTATGAGCAAGTTTGAATAATTTGATCCGGACTGTTCTCTAGTGACTCACTGCTACGCTGTATGTAGAATTTTTTTTTTTTTTTTAAGGGTTGGGGGGCGGGAAAGGAAGAAAATCGTTCGTCTCGGTGGGAATGGAGCGCTCCTGCTGAAGGGATTGAAAAAGCGAGAGAGCAAACGTTCCTAAAATTGCAAGAACTGTTTGAAGAGACTACTGTTTCAATGAAGGATATTTATAATAATAAATAATAATTAAAAAAAAAACCACACACGCAGCACAAGATGATTCGCGATAAGGGATTTCGCGTTTGTTCCGTGAACAGTTCGTACTTTGCGGTCCCCTCTACAGGACGCGCGGCGGCGGCGGCGGCGGAAGGACTGGTGGCCGCCGCGGCCCCGCTGCGCCCGGGCCAGCGATGGTGCCGCGAGGCGAGACGGGCCCTCCCCGCTCGGAGCGGGCGCGTTCCCTCTGCTCGGCCCGCGCCCCGCCGCGGGCTGTCCTTAGTTTGCCAAATTCCCCAACCTGCTGCTCTTCTCGCTCGGTATTTAAGTTTCATTTTGCTGGTTCATCCTTCCCAAGGCAAAAGGAGTGCACTTGCTAAAAAAAAAAAAAAAAAGGTATCAAAGAAAAAACAGGCAAAAAGAGGCAATCAGTGGGACGAGCTGGTTGTAGACGCCTAGCCGTGCTGGTTATACGCTGTAAATTTGAATCTCAGAACAGCAGCGAAAGGAAAACCTGCAAGTTTCTAAGTTGTATTTTAAATTTGCAAGTTGTGTGGCAAGTCTGCTGTAGTATCGGTATAAGATTTTAATGGATTACTGCCTAGCTGAGCCAAAATGTTTGCCATTACTGTTGGACCACTAAAGTAAACTGCTGCTTTTTACAGTGCATTGGTGTGTACTTGTATACTGTTTCACATTTTCCATACGAACACGAAAGCATTTGCAAGTCTATCACTGTTGTTGCCATGGTACTGTAAAAACAAAACCAAGAAAGAAGATGGCCGATCATTGTGTGTACAGTTTAAATTGTAATTAATAGAGCCTCTTGGAAAAACAAAACAAAACAAAACTGTTGCCTTTTTCTTGTATAAAAGAGGATTTATGACAAAATTTAGCTGTGATGAATGTGATAAGTGTTTATATTTCTGAAAATGGAACAAATTGATTCAGGGGAATATATTTTAATGTAAACTGAATCAGGTATGTAAAGCTGTTTTAAAATGGGAGACTATATAAGTAATTCTAAAGCTTTTGTTGGTTTGAATATCATTTCTTTCTTCATGGTGGGCCTGCTGTGTATTATTAAGCACTTGTATGCAGTCTATGTTCTCCAGTCATCATTTCTTGCAACGTGCTATAGATATAACGCTTTTTTCTGTGTTGATGAGAAGCAGTATGTGGGCCAATCTTTTTTATAAAACACTATGCATATATAAATACTACATTGTTCATAGCTTTATTTGACTTATTGGGTTTATACATAACACTAGTATGAGTAGATGTGGACTTACCCAGTACGAGCTTCTTTCCTTGGAACAGACACTATGTATATGATGTAGCAACAAAGAAGGAGAAAGTCTGTGAATGCTATTTTTATTATCAAATAAAATTTTCCATACAAAGCATACATATGAGTGTAGTGATAAGATAAAGGAGGAGCCACACCTTAACGTTACTTACTCATCCCTGTCTAAATTAGTAAACTGTAGCTTACAATTTCCAAGGGTCATAAGTTAAACAGATGTTAACCACTTGATAAGGCTTAAAAGATATGTTTCCAGTTTTCAAATACAGTTTCCTTCCCCAGAATAATCGAGGGCTAAGGGTTTAGATGAAGCGGGGTCCGTTGTTTTGTTTGGGTTTTATATCACTCACTGGTCCTTCATAACAAATCATCACATGCAGCCATGTAAAATCAAGACAAGATAGAAGCTACTCTATCATTCTCAGTGTCTGAAGGTGGTTAGTGTCCTATATATACATAAGGATCTATATATATATATTTCACTGAGACCATATGTCTTGCATCCCTTAGTTCTGGGAATGTGTAAAGACTGCTAAGTTAGAGATTGTGAAACTGTTTACTTTAAATATAGTTTAAAATAACTTTGAAATATTGTGTAATTTATCAGGCCCCATTCATGTGTTTTCCTGTTACTTCAGCTAGCCTATTGGGAGGCCAAGCATCTTGACGGAGTCGCTGGTGAATGGTTTGTATTTTCAATCAGAGCATCTGCCTGGGTATTCATCTGATGCAGACTGAGTCTCTAGGGGTGTGTTTGGGTCAACGAGAAAGCATTTGGATATTTTAAGTCTGAATCTTTCATGACATTCAATGTCTTTTTTCTGTGAAATTATAGTGTGTCCTGCTGTGTCCGCTCCATATTTATGGAATAACATAGTCTATATGATCTCAGAGAGCCGATTAGTGATTCTCAAGCTAAAGAAGACACTGCATAGTTAATATCAAATTACGTGCTACAGAAACAATTTAAACTGCTCTGAAAACTCTCAACGAAAGTTATTCATAATGCCTTGTTAGTGGTGGCATCCTTTCTACTGCTTCCAAAGGCACTGAGGGCTGGAGCCTGTACTCTGCATTGTGAGTGTTGCAGCACCCTGTTCCAGGGCACAGCTTTATTGACTTTAAGTAATTCCAGCTGAACTTCTGACCATAAAATACTTGCATTTTTCAAAACTCCTAAAGAACGAAGAGAAACCCTTTTTCAGATTGCAATTTGGCTCATATTTTTTTTTCTTTTAGACAATGTTACACAACTATGAAGCTGCCAAAAAGAAGGATTAGAGTGTATTTCTGATGAAGAACTGAAACGTTTATGAAGTGGTAAGTGAAAAAGCTCTGCAAATTGGAATTGTTTCTTTTCTTTTATTTTTTTATTTTTTTTTTTTTAGCTTTACCTCTCTTTACTTGTAGTGTTACCTGGTCAGGATCGTGTGCCATCAGTATGCCCAGCCTTGTCATTTGTGTACACGTTGATTGGTACCTCATCTCTGAGGTGGTTGACTGCAGAGGTTCAGCAGCTTGGTGAATTATGTTATTTCTGATCTTTTTGTTGCAGTTACAAGTAACTTCTAGGTTAGCTGAGGTACACTTGCTGGGTTTTTTTTATACTTTCACTCAATCACCCTCCTCTTGAACATTCATTCCTAGGCATTCAAGCTAGTGTTGTATTTAATAGTGGTCGGGTCGTGCGTTAAATCCATCTGTTGTACTTTGCTTATTTTATCACCAGAGTAGTAATTATAGATCCTGTTCTCCTCCTCACTCTGATACCTTTAGTTACAACAGGCTTTCAGCTCTGTCTCTTGGCTGACTGTTCTGCTGAAGAATGTTATAAATGGCTCATAATATGTTCAGTTTATTTGGCTCCTATAAATAGTACCAGGAAAAGATGTCATTTATGACCTGCTGCTGCCATCTATAAATGTGTGCCTGTTAGGCCTTTGGAATTGTATTTTCTTAAGATTTATTTTTAAAAAAGAAGAGTAGGAACTAAGAAAAAGTATCCCAGTTTACTTAGCATTTGTTGTAAATAGCATAAGTCTAAGATTATGCCAGTTTCTGTATTGGGTGTAATACTAATTCATCAGCATTACTTCCTGAGTATGTAATGAAAAGGCTGTAAAGTGACATGCAAATACAAAATTGTGAGGTCTTCGGATAGAGAAAAGTGTAATATATGTGCTGCTGTGAGCGCTGCTATTCAATGTGTGCAGAAATTTGTGGGTTGAGATTGGGTGTGATGTGACAATCTGCCATGCAAATACTTGAAATATTCCTTTGAATTAGAGATTGCATTTCAGAATTTAAGGCAGTTATCTTTCCTTTTCCATACTCCCTTTAGTGCCATGAACTCATAGCCAGAGAGCGTTGTACCTGTACAATGCAGTCAGAAAAACTTGGCTCTACATTTGTGGGACATTCTGTTCTCTCTCAAATTCCCTGAAGAGATCCTCTAACCACATCCTCATATGAACTCTTGACAATTAACACAGAGGTTGCTCAGTGTGAAATTTAACCTTTAAAATGCTCCTATAAATAAAAAATGGCCATCAAAATTTTAAAATGTAGGTATTTCTGTGGACATGGACTTTCTAAAATATTTAAAATCATTATGTTTCTTGATACTGCAGGGCCTGGGAGGGAGATACAGCATATGTGCTCCTTCCCAAATGGAATTGCACAAAGTGCAGGATTGTTTCTAAAATAAAGTATATCAAAATATAAGAAGTTGTCTGTAGAATAGTGTCTGAATTCTTAATTAATTGCTCATCAGTGGCTATGGCTCTGTGTGCATCCTACTGATTAGGGTATAAATGCCATTTAAATCTAGGTGGGATTTATGCATGAGTTCGGGCTCAGGCAATTTTTACCCCCCTATTTCTGCAGCGTTTAATACCCTGCTAGCTTTGCATAGCTGGGCCTTGAGGCACTAACAAATGAGCTCTGGCAAGTCAGCAGAAAGTAATACGGGTACTTATCCCTCCGCTTCAGAGCAAAGTCAAATGTCTCAGTATAAACCCATTTCAGTGATAAAGTGAGCTAAAATGATGAGCCCTTGTTGAAGCAGAGGAGATGTACATCCACCATCTATTTTGCAGACTGTCTGGGCAGGGCACGGGGGAGGCAAGCAGGGCTGTTCTCATCAGCAAATCTTCATTGTCAGCATGTGAATTGAAAGTCCTTGGTTTGAAAGAGTTGTCTTCAACTTCAAGATGTTGTTGAAGTCTAAATGGCAGCTGTTTCACCTCTTGAAGGAGTCTCATTAGCTTTAATTTCGCAGCATATGGTTTCTTAAAATTTTTTAGAAGAGGCCTTCTACAGCACGAGGGAGAGAAGAGAAGAAAATGGTCTGCAGAGAAATAATGAAGCTGAATGTTTTCTTTGGTCATATTTAAGCAAGTCTAAATGGCTGACATAGTGCTTCTGAGCCAAAGTTAATGAGTCTGTTCCTAAGCTGATATGACTTGCAGTAGCTCTGTTGGCTGGTGCTTACTCAAAGGAATTGGGCTTGTATGGGATAGAAATGCCACCTTGCTTCCCTGGCTTTCACAGATGAGGCTTCGCCTCCCCATCCTCTATGACTAGTCCTAAATTTTCTTTCTCTTTGCTTTGCACTTGTCAGAAATTTCAGTCTTTGTATTTTCTGTCTGTCATTGAAGGCTGATCATAAGGCACATTTGGTGTGAGCTAAGAGCCCGTGTCTGGATGCAGCTATGGCTAGCTTATCTGCAGTAATTTGTTGAGTCAGGCGATGGTAAAACTGTTCCTCCAAACCTGGTGATTCCTCTAAGTATGAATGAGATTCTTTGAATTGTCTATCTTGCCTCTTTTTCAGGATAATCAGAAATAGGAATGTCTGGGGGAGTAAGTTGGCAGAGGATCATTCCATATGTGCTAGAGAAAATATTGATTGGATGTGGAAGCAACTTGGAAAGCTGCTTGAGGGTTCAGACAAAAGTAATGAGCAGATTTTGCTCATTGTTTCTCAGTGAGATTCTTCTGGATCCTGTTTTTGCTTCTGAAACTCAAGTTTGCTTTGGAGACCCACAGGCAACTTCTTTGCTCTCTATTTGATCCAACAATTGTTGCCATTGCTTTGAAGTGTCAAGTCTGCTGGCAAAGTCTTTGTCTGTCTTACCTTTGAACTGCAGTTGTGTAACATGGGGCTAACTTCCAAGAACACTAGGCAATTTCTTCTGCTGTAGAACAGAGCCACCAGACATGATCAATGTGTCCTCTTCCTATGCCTCTGTGGAAATTGAGGTCCCAAGCCAAAGGTGCAGAGATCTGAGGGGAAGATGTCTTGTAAACCGCAATAAAGCTGAGAGTCACTCCCAGAAGGTATAGCAAAATGTTACATCCTGTATATTTCCAGATATGACATAAAAGTTGAAAATCTTAGGATTTGTGTGGTTGGTCTTACAGTCATTGGTTATAGCACACTGAATTCACTATTCTATCAAATGATTTACTGAATGCTTACAGCATGTTTAAAGATGATCTCTGTGCACATTGTTAGCATAATATTAATAGCTCTACCCAGTGGCAGAAAGAAAAGACTATAACAAAATATATGGCATATGTCCTGTCATGCTCTCTTATTTTCCTTCTGAAGTGATTACGTTGTGGATGCATCAGACATCTGTTTTCCTTCTCTAGTCCCTTCTCTATTTAAAAGAATAGCTTGTTGAGACAGGTATTTCTAGGCAAAATGCTGGGGATGTCAGAAAAAACATCTTCCTTAAACCTCAAAAAAATTGTCTAAACCAGTTCCTCA
Source organism: Rhea pennata (assembly GCF_028389875.1). Classification (NCBI taxonomy): domain Eukaryota; kingdom Metazoa; phylum Chordata; class Aves; order Rheiformes; family Rheidae; genus Rhea; species Rhea pennata. The sequence goes on from NC_084674.1 coordinate 7,947,930, forward strand.
GTGGTCCTTGGAAAGTATCACGTATACAAGATCTGCTACCTTGAAAAAGGTTTGGTTCTAAATAGAAGAAACTACTGGCATCTAGCAGCTAGCCACCTAACCTATGTGGCACACATTGGTGTGGACAGTTTCTTCTTTTCCTGCCAGTTAAGAGGATTGAAAGTTCACTAGTACTGAGGTTCCTTATGCCTTTGGGAGAGTTTGGTCTGGAAGTCTTCAGCTTTATTGCGTAGTTAACAGTGCAAAAATATGCAAGCTCTAAACAGTTCCATGCTGCTTGCCATGACAACATATGTACATGACTTAGTATCTAGCACTTGCATCAAAAGCCAGGAATGAGCCTGTGTGAGAGAACCTTATTTGCTGAGCACCTTCATTGTCCCATCAGCTGGCATGTTCCAGCTGCTGCCCCAGGGCTGCAGGGTCTGGGCTCAGAGGTGCCTGCGCTGCCGTTACTCCAGCAGCTTATGGTCATAACTGGTAGACGCACTGTTCTGCATAACATCCCCAAAGTACACGTGCCATACCTAGGGCTCCCTAGAGCCAGAATGGGTGGGAGGCCAGGTGGATTTTCCTTCACAAAGACCTCCAAGTAAGAAGGACTGCTTCCTTTTGCTGAAAGGCAGACCCTGCCATCCCCTATGAAGTTGTATCAACTCAAATATCTTCCCTTGAAATTCTACATATCATAGAGATTAATCTCTGTGTGTGACTAATATTAATATTTACAACCGTTGCTTTTACTGTTGCATTGCTTTATTGTTGTATTGCAAAAGTTAATCTCCTTCTGCTTACTAATAATTTCATTCACCAGGTTGACTCTCCTTATTCCAATTATAATTTAATAAAGATTGATCCTTCTTCTGACATAGCTTTGTGGCATTTCCAAAGTATTTATCCCGTTACTGAGATCTGTTACAGTTATGCAATTGCATGCTTTTTGCCTCCAAAATCCTTCTGTAAAAAGGATGCACTCTACTTCAATAGTCCAGAAATAGATACACACTGACTTCAGGTTTAGATTTGTTTTACTCCCTGTTTCATTGTGAAAAATGATCATAATGATAGCTGTTTGGAGAGAAAAGTCAAGTGAATTTCATAACTAATGTACAGTTCAAAGTATTGAGTAAAGATACAAGTAGACTGTTCTTGTGAGGGTCATAAAAAGTGAATGTATGTTTATTTTCCCTTTTGTCCAAAATGAGTTTCTGGGTTTGGTACATGTTTTTATACGCTTTTTTCTCCCTGTTTTTTATTATCTGGTTTTCATTCCCGCTTTGAAATCTCCTATAGCTTCTAATGCCTCATGAGTTATATTATTGTCTTACTATATCTCTTCTGATAAAGTTGCATATAGTTGATTCCTTTATTTTCAGCATGCTCTTTGTCTTTACCAACTTTTATTGCAAGCCATAGTAATCATTCTTTAGCCATAATAATCATTCTTTAGCCATAGTAATCATTCTTTCTCAGTTTCTGGTTCCTACAAGCTCTTGTACTAAGGATGTTGAGAGATTTGGGGCTTCATTTATCACAACAGCATTGTATCAACAATTTTGTAGCAAAATGGAAAACTGAGGAAAATAGTGAAAGGCTGTACCAGCAGATTTCATACAATAGGCTATTAGTAAAAACTGGTTTTCCAATTTTATGTAAAAACAGAACAACTTTTGTTTGCATGGAGTGCTGCCAAGCCCACAATAATTGTATTTAGTTTGCTCACTTGGAGCCCAGATGAAAATGCTTTACAAATAATTAGTTAACTAATCACAGAGATTAAGATTCAGAAAAAAAACCTTGGTCAGGAGAGTACAACAGCACATGCCTGATCTCTGTTGTAGACAGAGGGACATAGTCATCTAATTAAGAGTCTTCCTAAATGAGGCCAGGAGTGTACATAGGAGTAGTGACAACTAGCATCATCTCTGCCTATGCCTGAAACCACACAAGTTGCGGTCTGTTGGTTGTTTTCATCATTTTCCTGTCCTTGGCTCCTTTTTGTCAGCTACTCCAAAAAGGATCTCCATGGCTGAGACTTGTTATGTATGTGCTACCAAGCAGCAATACCTTCTGTGCACCACAAGTGCATTCAAAACCTGTTTTTTTCTTTGCATTGCATTATTGCCTCTCCCTCCCCATGAAGTTCCTCTTCATGGAGTCTTTCCCACGTTTCTTCGTTTGCTCAGCTGCAAGACACAGCAACACTCTAAAGGAGCATTTGTATCTTGCTTTCCAATGTGGACATCTGATCTACACTGGGAATAGCTATCTAGCTGGAGGTGTTGGATGAGAGGAGCATCTCCCCTCTATCATGATGGCCCATAGCAAATATTTAGTAGGTTTCTATTTCATTTTTTCACAAATTCTGCTGGTTCCTATGCTGGGCAATATTCTCAGTCCTGCCATATTTCATAGCTCGGTCTCAGATGGGTACTCAGACTCATAGGACAGATTAACCTCTCCAGTATTCACCATATCCTGGTTGATACAAAACAAACACTGAATGAAGCAGACCAGAACGCTGTGCAGCATGTACCCTTGATAAAGCACTTCCTGCTGTTGGAGAGTACAATTCTGTACTGAAATTAAGGTGCCAAAGCCCAAGTATACAGAGCCATGCAGATGATTCAAATAAAATAATGTTTCCATAGCAATGAAGTAGTTATGTGCTACAGAAATGGTCTAAAAAAAAAAAAAAAAAAAAAAGATAGGAGGAAAAGCTGAAGTTGGAGTGTTTTCTTTGGTGGAAGTGAACCAGAAATGCTGAAGGAAAGGAAGATGTAGAAACACAGATGAAGCTGATTGCGCAAATGTCCTTTTTCTTAAAAACAAAATAAAAAAGGCCTGTCAGAATGACAGTCAGCATAGCATTTAGCTCTCCATGACTAAGGTAAGAACAAAAAGACTGCTAAAACCAATCAGAATGGGAAAGCAACCAGCTAGAGAGAGATTTTCCTCCCAAAAGATAGCAAAAAAACAAACAAAAAAAACAACTTGAATTTTCTTCTGTTTTGTTAAAATATTAACCTTTCTAAAATTCCATGTTCCTTTAAGTTTGTACACACACAAAACAAACAAACAAAAACTCCATCAAACCTTACGGTGTTTTTCCTATCTCGTAACTCTCCAAAAGGATCTGGCAGTGGAAATGTTTCAGTGTAGTATGAATGTTAAAGCAGCAAAGAAACACCAAGGAAATGGGAGAAAACCCTGGGCTGCTTTTCCCTACAAACTCTCATTTTCTCTCTTTGAATATTTAGCAGGGTTAAAACTAGGTCAGACTCTACCAGCCACGTGCGGAAGCTGTGGCTGTGACATTTGCCTGGAGCGGGCGCTCTGTCTGCTGTCAATTTGCAGGGGTGGTATGAGATATCTGGTGGAGGCAGAGAGCTTCTTGCAGACTATGGTGTAAATCTGAATGACTCTACACAGGCAGTGGGGTAATAAGGGGGGAGGGATGGAGAAAACGCATGCTGGGCACCTGTGGACACTGCAAGAACAAGCGGGAGCACAATCTTGAAGGCTTTGCCAGTAAGGACTGTTTTGTGTAAACAATATTTATCCTAAAGACAGGAGTCCTGGATGGCAACAGAGTTCATGGCTTTGGAGAAAGAGCTTTTCGTGCAGCCGAAGGCTTTCTGCAGGATACATGCTGGGGGTGGGGAAGGACAGGACGAGTGTGCAGGGACACTTGCACTGGGTAAATTTAAAATCTGCTTGTACAAATAGAGACGATAGTTGTCAGACACCTGTCCATCCTAACTGATGAAAAACGGAGCAGGTATCCTTCCCTGGGTAGTAATGCACACAGGACCTTGCTCATGCTTGCCACAGTTCAGTGGCATTTCTATCCTGAGCCAGAACACTGCTCACAGAGAACCGAAGGCCAAGCCAGCTGCTCTGTGCCGATGTAATACCATTAGATTTCATGCTATAGAGGTTGCAATTCCTAATCGAGGTCTCACTTCCAATAGTTGGGGGCGGGGGGGAGGGCAGCACAGTTCAGCATCACAGTCTGCCTCACGGTGGCTGCCACCAAATGGGGGCAGCCCAGTTCCAGTGGGACTCAGGGACTGGAGGACCCCAGCAGGGAGGCACTGAAGGGGGGATCAGGCCTGACCTGGCTGCTAGATGGGAGCCATCCACATGTTATTGATTGCTCCCTGGTTTCTCATCACACCACTCTCCGGTCCGTTCAATCCACTGGTCCGTCTCTCAGCTGGTAGCCCAGCATGGAAAGCTGCCCTGGGTTGTGACCTGCGTTGTGCAGCGAATTGCTCCTGTCCACCAATTACATTTTTTCCTACTACAATAGAGTTTAAAGGATAGCCCAAAGACTAACAACTAAAACTCCTTGGATTTCTGAAGAACTCTTCTTTACAGAGAAATGTAAATCCTAATACACTGACACTTCAGTAATATATTAGCATTGACGAATGGACCTTTAACAACTCAGGGTCAATATTGACAAGGTGAGAGATTTCTTTTTTTTTTATTCAGAAGTCAATAGGGAAGGAGGCCACCTCCCAGCGTGCCTCTGAGAAACTCCCCAAACCAAAGCACCCCTTAATTAGTGTTTATTTTAAGAAAAACTTGGAAAGCATAAAGACTCTGGATACCAGGCTGGTAAGAGTGCACCTGCTCTTTTTTTTTTTTTTTTTTTTTTTTTTTTTTTTTTTTTTTTTTTTTTTCCCTTACTATTTTGATTTCCCTTTTTTCTTTGTCCTTTCTCTGGTGGCTAATAAATTGAGATTTTACTTTCAGAGGGAGGAGTATGCGCACGGCCTCACTGCAGGCGCGTCGGTTAGGAGACTGGTGAGGTAGAAAAAGCAGCACATAAACGTGGTTGCTATATTCACCATCTGGAGGATTTCTTTCTTCTCAGTGTTTGTGTTAAACTCTGATCTTGGGGATCTAAGATTAAATAGTGTGAAGACTCCAGTTTGTTTTGAATGACTCAGGACAAAATGGTGAATTTACATAATATCTTTACAATAGGAGGATGGAGAGAGGAGGAGGAGGAAGTAAACACGTGAGATGAGAGCGATCTGGGCGTCTCTCTAGCTTTTGGCCGAGTCAAGCAGTGAGATAGAGGCAGTATATCAGTCAATACTGGTGTGCAAAGGATGCAGGAATACACCTGCCATGCTTCACAGGCTGCAGAAGCTATTATCCTTTATGAAAGGCAAAATCTTTCACTTGGGACACTTGAACGATCCACAATGTGTGCTGTGTGTTGTTGAAATGGGCTCTGTGGCACTGAGCACCTGATCAGTCTAGCTGTGCTGGGTGGAGTCTCTTGCTGAGATTCTGATACATTGGAGAGTTTGATCCTGCAGAGACCATGTGGGCAACATGGCTGGGAGACTTTTCACCAGCTACAGCCCTACAGCAAGTCCACAAGCTGGGTAATCAGAGCAAGCTGAGGGGGCTGGCAAAGGTGATACTGACTCACAGCTGGGACTGAGGGGAAACCATCACAGCTCTTCAAAACAGTGTCCTGCAGAGCAGCCAGGCATGAGCTGAGTTCCTAGAAACTTTCCAGTCACAAGCCAAGTGAAGGCTGTCTAAAAGACGAGGAGGCAGAGTTTGGTGCGTCCACACCAAGCAGCTCAGGACCGACGCGTCGGTCAGTACAGAGGCTGCAGGAGATTTGCTCATCCCCTGCCTTTTAAATCAGGGCAAATGCATCTGGCAGCAGTTGAAGTGGCAGTCTTGAGTAGACCCTTGCTCCTGCATGCACTAGCTTCTGTCTCAGAAACAAGATATCTGCAATTTACTTTGTATGGGTGCATGCAGGACACCTTTCCCATTGTGGCAGTTGCTGGTGATGGGCTGCTTGACTGAGCACGTACCCTGTAGCCTAGGAGTGAGGAGGAGATGGCTTTTCTAGTCTGCTGCTTGACTTCTGCAAGTGAAGGGGAGTCCCCACAATGCATGCTGTTTGGAGCAGTTTAGCCATTGCAGTGGATTACTGAGCATAGGTTTCAGACATAGGGAATGGGTGGTAGCTCCAGAGCTGCTGGCTTAGTGTGGAGGAAGACAGATAGGCTGCTAAAAGTGCCAGCCAGGTCAGGGTGCCGTGAGACCTTTGATCACCCCATTGCATGTGCTGCTGGCTAGAGCTAACCCTCAATATAAGGTATCCCTCAGCTGCAAACCTCCCACATCCTGCAGGTGGGAGTGTCAGAGGATGATATAGGTGGTCATGGCTTACACGGACCTGTGCCCCTCCCCATCCTCATAGAGGGAAGGAAACTGCCAAGAGCACAAGGAACCACAGACTGTTTTGGACCAGACCTACAAAGCTTTTTCCCTGGGGTTTAAACCACTTGAGCATCAGGCATGGAGGGCCAGTTTGGGGGGTTCAACGCTTCTCAGAGTGTTTTAATTGAAATTCTTTATCAAGCTGCTGCATGTTTATCTTGGAGGGTCTGGAAGAGTTATGAATCTGCCAAGTGTGTATCAGGCTAAGGTGGAGAGCACATGAACAATCATCCTTACCGTGGCAGGCAATATATTATGGCTAGCTTGCCAGGCTGAAAAGTGAATACAATTCATCTTTGTGTTTGCTTTAGGGAGGGATAAAAGACTGTTTTGCTTGCTCAGGTGTTGCGAGCCTTTTAACTCTGCCTTTGTGTTGCTTGGTTTGGGAATTAGCTTCTAAGTGTTTGCGCATTCTTCCTTCTCAAACTGGAGGTTATTTGTGTGTTTGTTCAGAAAGAAACAGGTCTGCTGTATGTTATATTGCTTCACTCTTCTGTTGATTGCTTTGCTGCTGCTGCAGTTTTGGAGGAGAGGAGGCATAAAGAAGCTGAAGTAGCGTTTCTGTTTGAGGGAAAGAAGAAGCACACAAGTGTGCTGTTTATTTAAGAAGCTGTTGCCATGTTTGTTAAAGCAACTATTGGATTGTATAGATCTCTTCTTCTGCTGTAAGTGAAGAAGGTAAAAGGATGCTGAAAGGCTTGCAGGCAAGAAAGACTTCTGAATCAGAAACAGGTAGGAGCAAGGAGTGGAATGCAGAAAGCCATACAGTGGCAAAAATTAGGCTTTGATTCTTGAAAAAAAATAGGTTTTTTTTGCTAACATGGCTATCTATTTCTAGAACAGCAGTACTTTGCATCTGGCTGGGTCAAAGCCTTGGTAGAAGAGCTTATGTTTGTTGGTGCTCATCCATGTAGTTATGCCCTTGGTGTGACATTCATGCCAAATGTGCAGCTGGTAATCATTTTTGGAGAGTATTAGTGACACTGATGTAGCAACAATTTTGTAGGGTATCTCCAGACTTCATTCCTGCAAGAAAAAGCAACCGTTCAGTAAGATTTCTCCACGAGACTTACCGAGAGATAAAATATCCCTTCCAAGTGACCTGCACAGGTATGGGATGGAAAGAGGATTAAAAAAAAAAAATCACTGGGAATAATTCATTGGCTGACAGCTGTGCTTGTCAAATGACTAGGTGCATCCCTTAGAAACAAGCCTTGACAATCCACTCAGCACCCAATTTGGTGTCTCTGCATCTGTGCACTTGTATTCGCTCTGTTATGTAACCTCTGTGCTTCTACCCGCAGTCTGTTGACGTTCATTTATTCATTTGATTTCAGCTTCGTATGCAGCAACCACTGTTATTTCCATATTGCAAAAGGAGGCTGTGAACATGTTGACACAAGGCTTGGGCTCATGTGTACGCTGTGATAGCAGATGGGAGAAAGCTTTGTACTCATTAAGGAAGACAGGATGTTCAAGGATATCTCCCCTTTGGATGAGGCCTTTAATGGGAGAGGTGATCCAAGTGGGACTCTTGTTCCACGGGAAAGCATGCAATAAATATTTTGCCCTATTTTGCAGTGTAAAATTCCAATTTTACATGGGTAGGAAGAGCAAGAAGGACACAATGTTCAGTAGAAATGATTCAAATGGTTCGATACTTCTGAAACAAAAATGAGCCTGCAAGTCCAAGCAAGTAGTAAGTCTTTTTGCTCTGAGTGCTTCAAAGGATCCTGTGTTCCTCAGTAAGGCCTAGGAGGAAGAGTAGAAGAACCAGGGGCTTTGAACATGGTACCCTAACTCCACAAGAGAACCAGGAAGCCCCAGTAAGTCACAACAGCCAGAGCTTCCAGGCTTGTTCCCCTGCAGCTTGGTGCCTAGAAAACTCCACTGTTGTATGGAAACCATTGGCTTGCAATATGTATATAAAAAGAGGTTTAGGACTGATTTTTTGACCTAAAAGGTTTCACATCCGACTGTAGACGGGGGAAACGGACTGGATAGTTCTTATCTGCTTTCCCACTGTACTCGTCTGCCTAGCTAATGGAAGCGTAGTATCTGACCTCTTCTTCTCAGCCTCTCCTATATTTCCTTCTTCCATCCCCAACCTGATCTATCAGCTTCACATAAGAAGTGCGGTATGGGTATATTTCTCATCTGAATTACAGGATAGAAGCTGCCTTTTGCTTCTATCATTTGGAGAAGGGAGAGAAGGTGGACAAGTGCTCTGTGAAGAGGTGAGACCAGCAGATATCCTTTCATTTCATTTGGTTGTCTGCTTGTCTTGGAAGAAGATGAATCTTGGCTGAGAGACAAAAAACATGGGACACCTATTCAGTAATCTTCTACAGGTGACAAAGGCAGCAGTGATAAGGGGAAAGACCAGCTTCCTGGAGACAAAGCCAGGTCACCTGGAAATTCTGGCTTCAGCCTAGGCATACCTTCATTTGGCCTCCTGTCACAAACTGGCCAAAGCTTGAAAGGATTCTCTGTATCTCTCCAGACAGGAAACTTGCCTCTCTGTAACTTTCATCTAAAGTAGCCACGCTCTGAAAATACGACTGCCTCTGCAGCACTTGCCTGCTCCTGTAATGAGATAAATGCAGATAAAGGTAATGTATTTTTAATTTATATCTTTATTAAGTTTCTAGTAGGTAAATGTATAGGAGATAGTTTAACAAAGCAATTTGGAAACTTCCCGCAGCAAGCTGTTGAAAGGACACAGCAACTGTATGTGAAGAGTACAGACTTAATCAGTATTTGCAGAAGAGCTAGAGAGAAGATTGGAAGGAGAAATGAAATGAGATGGCCTGTCCCCAGCTTCGGTGTGTCGATGAATGCTCGTGGCTGAGCCTCAGATGCAGAGGAGAACAATTGTGCTTGTGCCATTGAAGCAAGACTCACGAGCTGCGACTTCTAGTCCTAGCTCCACCAGAGACACTTGTGTGGCTTCTCTGGCATCTTGCAACTCTTGTACCACAGTGAAGTGAGGCCAAAATTATTTCCTTGGCTTTCAGCCTAGAAAGACATTAGTAAGTTTTTCTTTCACTTTGAGCACTTGGGGGTGTTGGTTGTAGCCAAACTATCTATTGATATCTCATGGGCTGACAAAGGATCAAACCATGGATCCAGCAGGCTTGGGGGTTGGTATCCTCTTCCACCACTGTGGAAAAATGCCTTTTGCTTCATCTGCCTTGCATTGCTCATTGGGCAAGATCAGCTGCTACATTCCTGCCCTCTATGTATGACTATCTTTCTCTCTCCAGATGATGGTGAGGAGCAATCAATTTGCAGCTGTTCTCTCCTCTGGGGCATCATTAGCCTAATCAGGAGTGAGGGCGACTGTACTGGCATAGATAGGCATTGCACTCCGGAATTGGCTTGCAGTCTTTCATTCAGTGTGTTTTGTCCACAGACCTTTACACAAAAGCTTTTTTCTCTGTGCTGAAGGCACTAACGCTTCACTACTGTTGAATCTCTGTTTCACTCTATTCATTTGGAAAGGAGAGGATGCAAAACAATGCTAGTTATCCAGCTCTCTGACATTTCTTTGATTTTCCATATTGTCCAAAAATTCGCTCTGCTCAATCAATAACATACTCAGCCCATCAGCTATGCAAGGAGCATTAGCTCACTCATTAGTCTTCAGATGTTCAATTCTTTATGTTGTTTTCTCTTTCCATTTTTACATCTGGCTTAAAGTCATATAGTTCACCTTATGGAAATCTTACCCAGTGTGCTCAGGTCTTAGCCGAAATACATGTTGTTTGCTAAGCAGCCTCTTCAGCTGTTTTCTTTCAATTCATCACCTCTTAGAATTCAGCCCCTGACTTTTCTACCAGCTAGGATTGCAGCAGCTGAATCCAGAATTGAACATTAAAGTGCTATATTCAATGCACGTGGCTATAACTTTAATAGTCATGAATATGGAAGGAGTACATGTTCTTCTGTCTAGAATGGGTTTTTGACTCTGATTGAACTCTTAAAAATAGTGTTCTTATCATATTTCTTATGGATGTTTGGAGAGTCACAAATCATTTTAGACTAGTATCAGAAAAAGTTCCTATATTTATGTTTATGCCTTGTGGCTCAAATAAATGATAACAAATTCTATTTGTCCACTTAATTAATGCTCAAAGAGCAACAAAGAGGGCTGGCTAGCAATAGAGAATATGACATTTGACTCAGCAAATCAAAAAGTCATCATAAAAGGTGATTAATGATATTAAAAAATGCAATTACCAGTTGGCAAGGCGGGTTTGGGTCTTCACTGATTGCCAAGGAAATGTGTGCTGTATATAGAAGGTACTTAATGTTGCTGATGCTGGGTGAGCTGTAGATGTTGTATGACTTCTCTCACTTTTAAAAAAACCCCTGCAGTGCCAGCCTGTCACGGGAGCACACTTAATTGCTCTTTGACAATATTTTCATTGTTCCCTGAATATGCACTGCGGCCCTCCTCCACACCCCCACCCCTGCCCTCAGAGCGCTTGACATTAAAAGCTATTGATGGATGAGCTTGTTTTAACTAATTTTGAATCCACTTGAACATTACATATTTGAAAGTTCAATGCTGATGTAACTGAGTTCATGTCCTGAGGGAAAGGAGCATGTTAGTGGAAGGGTAAATATATATATATATATCCAATAGGAAAAACTGGTGGAAAAGAGAAAAAGGGAGCGAGGAGAGACAGTAAGACTCAGCTAATGGTGGGAAAGGATCAGAAGTGGAGCAGAAGATGGCAAATTAAATACATGCCCACACGTACACCCTGTGTTTGAGCAAGACTGGCTTGTTCCTTAAGCTGTGCATAGCAATGGGTTTTCTTTTTGCCTGAAAAGTGGCTTTGTTAAGAAAATTAAATCTGCTTTGCAAGGAAAAATGAGTTGTACACGCAACGAACTGAAAAAGCTGATGAACTAGATCTTGTGCTCCACACTGTGGAAACTGGTTTCCCACTTACTCAGTGAAATCCTCCCCTCCCTCTCCTCACCTTTTTCTCTCCACTCTCCTTGCTTAGATACCCAGGGAGAACAGGACTAGTGCAGAAATACAGCTCTGATGGACTCGGAAAAGGTAGTTTCAACCTGAGGGAACCTGAAAAATACCATCAGACACATGCTGGATTGTATCAGGTCAGCTGCTGTGTAAGGCTGAGCTGATCACTGATACATGCTGATAGACTGTCCACCGCTGCAAAGTGCTCAGAGCACCCTGCAAAAGGGCTAGTGTGATCAAGCAAAGGACGCTTGTAATGACTGGCTCAGAAGAAGTTAGGATTACATAAGGCAATCTTACATTGCTGCCAGCATCTCTTCCAGAATATAAACTCTCTTTCATCACCATTGAGAAATATTAATATCTGCTTTACTCATTGCATCACATCTGGATGGCTGACAGCATGTAATAGAGGTCAAGACGGATTGTATTTCTCGGTCTTCACTTCAATGGTCAGGAACTGGCTGGTGTAGATGAGGCATACTTATAAGATTATAATGGTAATTTGTAAGCCTTTGCTTGAAGCATTGCAACTAAGTCTGTTGTACAAGTGAAGCTGATGGCTGCAATCCAAGTCTTTGATAAATCACTTTATTGCCGACCTAATGAGTTCTTCATGACAAGAAGATTTCTGCAGCGGCTCATTCAACAAGCTATTTTCTATACCAGTGGTCGGGATTGAAGAAATGGTCCCACACATAACAATTGGGAAGCATGCTACTTTGTAGGGATTAATTGGAGGCTTGATTGGTCTAACTGTTGAACACCAGATGTTTTCCCCTTTGTAAAAGATTTGCCAGGCAGTGGCTTAATTTAGATTTACTTCATTAACTGCTGATGTTGTTGTGTTCCACTCTATTCAAATAATTGATAAGATTAATTTCTTTTTTTCCTCAGAGCCTCATTCTATCTTTCAATTAATCACAAAACCTTGATTTGCAAGGGTGGAGACAATAATCTTAGAATCTGCTTCAAGAATTGCTGTGAGGTAGGTAAGCATTTGCGCTCATCTAACATGTGGGAAACATTCACCAAAGGAACTACTTCGAACCGTCGGGACACTTTCTAGCAATCAAGTGGACTGCTAGCCAGCAGCTGGCTGATCCCACAGGAACAAGTGTAAGTCAGGTCGTCTTCAATACATTTGCAAAGGGAAATTCAGCCTTAGCTGGAAATCAAGGTCCAACTCTTCGTAGCATAGGAGCAGGAGCACTCACAGTAGGACAGGCCTGGGTGTTAGCTGGTAGAGTATATAACTTGCTGTCCAATTCCATGTGATAAGTTCTTCCCTCCCCCACCAAAAAGGTGATACAAACCACCTTGCCACTCCATGACTAGAGTGCTGTTTTTCTTTAGCTTATGGTATAACATCTTGCGCTTTTATCACTGGCAGCTGTGCAGCAGTGAAGTATCTTGGCATTTAGTATCTAATAACTCTGAGACTGGATACTTTCTTTTGGAGGAGCAGAGTGTTTTGTGGAAGGTCTGGATCCAGGTGGCTCTCTGACAAAGGAGTGACTGCAGGCTGCCTCCGTGTGAGGGAGGAGACCATCAGCCCCAAAGGACTTCCTGGCCCATCACTCATAAAGCAACCTCCTACAAGCAGGACTGAAAGTAAGGGGCCAGCTCAGCCCATGGTAGTTCTACCATGACTCAGTTGTTCTTGAAGACACAAGTCTGAAGCAGCATGTCAGGAGTGGAAAAAAATATGCTCTGTATTGGGCTTTAATTATCTAAATCTTGAAGCACTTAGCAAAAGGGGTTGGTGTCCTTTATCCCTAGTTACAGAAGGGAAAACTGAGATAGGCAGCCTACATTATATTTGAACTGCTAGCTGTTCTCTGTTGGTTCACCATGCCTTTTTTCTTGGGTTTTCTGAAACACTGTAGCCTGTTTTATTGCACCAAGACCTCCTTTAAGATTTTAGCATTATAGCCAAATGGAGCTATCTGAGGTTTTTAGAAAAATGGTATCTTAGATGACTAATTATAATGAGGTGAGTAATAGCTAATGCTTCTGGACAAAGTTGTACCTATAATACCTATCTTCACTATATCTGCTAAAAATGACAGGGGGAAAAAGGATAATTTTTGCCTGAGTTGGAACATTTTCCAGGTCAAGTCACTTCTTATTTCGCTGTTAATCTTGGAGTTTTATAGACAATCGGGGCCATGAAACTTCTGCAAGGTTGGACCTCAACTAATTAAAATGAAACCTTTTCTCTCCAGAGACTCCACGTCTGCAGAGACTGTCAGTAGGCAGTACTGGGCTACCTAGACTCATGAGACCCTACCAAAGTAACTTCACTATGCTGATTGCCATGTGTGCAGCACAGTGGGGACTTATTCTCACTCATTTTACTTGGGTGATAGTGTAAAGCATTGCCCTGAAATTCCTGGTAGCTCTCAGCAGCCGCAACAAGCTCTGCTTAAACAGAAGGTAAAAAAAAATGCTAGTTTAAAAAGAGCACAAGATTTCCCTGCTAGCCCTCTGCACTAAATTTAAAAGTTGTTCTTCAAGACCAGAGTGCCGGGTTCCTGAAGCAACAAACCTGACTTGCCCAAAAGTCTCCAAGGTGGCCTCATTCTGTTGCTAGGATGCTGAGCTTATCTGCCGCTGGAGTAGGAGGTACCACTTCTGTTTCTATAGTGGCCCTCTCTGTCTTGCTGCATATATCGTGTAAATGCTATACGTAATATAAAAAGGAGAAGGAGGCAAACCCTCTGGATGGCTGTAATTCAGCATTGCTCTGTTGGCTTGTGTCCGAAAGCGGGATAACAAGCCAGATGTGTCAGAGGCAGTAAGCGACGTGAACATTCAAGATCTCTGGCTGGCATTTAAAATCGTGACGAGTTTAAGATACTCTGGCTTTGGCTGGTTTGCACAAGATGACCTGTTACCTTTATGTGCAGTAATGGAGGTACACTTGTTTGCTGAAGTTTCCTAATATTCTCCATTTTAGGAAGTTTGTTCCAAAAGGAGTCTCAAAACCATACGAGCACTTGCATTGTCGTGTAAACTGTGCGCTTTAAACAGTCATCTAAAAAACGGTTTATTGGTGTTGATCTGAATGCCGAGATTGTTTTTGCAATGGCAGAAATCAGTCTATCAGTGTTCACAGTAGAGAAGGATTTAATTCAGTTATTTGTTTTACTTTCTTTCAGGGCTGACTTCTCGCTCAGTTCATTCTCTTTGCATTTAACCCTTTGCTAACTTAAGCAATAGTAATCGCTACTTGCACCTGTACGTTCTTAATTGTGTGTTGATGGCTGATTGTAGGAGTGATGTATTTGTTGTAATAGGTAGGAGAAGAAAGATGTCTGATATTCTCAGAGTGGGGCTGAGGGGTGGGGAAAATTAGGCAACCAATTTAATTCTTTTTTGAAAATCACGAGGAGCGTTATCTCCTATCTCATTATGCCCGTGCAAAGCTATCAGCAGCTGTGATATCACAGCTGTCAATGCATATAACCTTACAACTTATGATTAACAGGATTTCCTCTTCAGTTGTTAAAGTAATAACAGGAGATACTCTGCAGAAAGCAACAGAATCCACAGCAATTGAATGTACTGTTTCCCGGAGTTGTATCTCAGCTTTTTGGGCAAAAGCTATTACACACCACAAGCTTAATAGCAGCTTCACGGGCCACATCTTGCCCAACACAAGCTGGTTAAATCCCTTGGTCTCAGTGCTGTTTGTCATCTTGTCCCAGTGATCTTGTATGAACTTCAGT
Organism: Rhea pennata; assembly: GCF_028389875.1. Taxonomy (NCBI): domain Eukaryota; kingdom Metazoa; phylum Chordata; class Aves; order Rheiformes; family Rheidae; genus Rhea; species Rhea pennata. The sequence continues at coordinate 7,962,930 of NC_084674.1, forward strand.
GTTTCTTTTCCCTCCGTTTCCTATATATATAAAAAAAATGCTACTGTTTTATCTATCAATTTTTTCAAGAATACTGAGTGAACTGAACTAGTGATATTTTCAAATTTTCTCAGGAGCATTTTATTTCTAAATAGAAATTTGATATTTTTGGTCCAGCTGTAGTTATATACATACATATGTGTATATACATATATTTATGTGTGTGTCTGTCTGTCTTGTCCTATAGTAAACTACTACATGTGTATATATAAAATTACATTTCAGCCCTGACTCACAAAAGTATTTAGTGCCTCATAAATCCTGTTGCGGTTCTGGACATTTTGTCTTTTCTGCTGGTGTTTCTGGTGTAAAGCTGACAGATTAAACAGCAAAATTTTTCATTTGCTAGCTGCTGTAATCAACTAGCTATAAGAAGAGGTGGCAAAGTTATTTATATTGTTCAGAGAGAATAATTATTTTCTCTCCTTCCACCTGGCAGAAAAAATTCTCTAGTAATACAGGAGCTTAGAATTTCCTTTGGAAGTGACTCTAGTTGACTTATGAGACAAATGGATGCAGTTCACTTGTATTTAAAAAAAAATGTTTTATAACCCTTCTATACAATGAAAATAATGGGTGTATGGTGTAAATATTCCGGAGTAAAAATTGCATCCATTAAAATTTGTGAAAGAAATATCTAAGGAAAATGATGTTACAAGTGATTTCCTGACTGCTCGGGGGCTTTGTAGTCCATCAGCCAGCTGCCTTAGTGGCTCCTTTCCTGATTTCCTTTTCCAGTTTTCTCCAGGCTGGTATGGTGAACGGCTGTACGCTGCAGTTCCCCACAGTAGCTCTAAGCGGGCTGTTTCCATTGAAAACATGCTTATTTGCACTCTAAGACTGGACCTCCTTAGTATCCGAGGCAGTGTTTCAGGGACCTTGACACCCCAGTACTGAACTCTCGGGGTGAGCTGAGAGGTTCTCTTGGAAATCAAGGAACTCGCAGCCCTAACCATATCTGTTCAGGAAATCATCTTCATAGGGGAGAACTGACTGCCGATTTGATTCCTTGCACATGGAGTATTTTGGCCTTTTTTTCTTTTTTTCTTTCTTTTTTTTTTTTTTTTTTTTTTTTTTTTTTTTTTGCTCGAAAGATGTTTTCCCATTAAAAAGGGAATGAACGTTTCCCATAAAGGTCTTGGCTTTTGTCATTTTCCCAACACCTTGAGAAATGTTCATCTTCGTGTGCTTGTTTACTCATGTGGTGAAAAAGTACCTTTTCTTCCTAGTCATTCTGTATGAATCTACAATAAAAATGAGGCATATAAGCCATCAGAGACATAGCTACAGGCAAGAAGCAAAGTGGGCTTAGTGACCTTGATGTGCATGCTGTAGTTGTTATGGCAACAGGCAAGTGAAATCGCTGTTGCTAAGGCTCAGAGAAATAAAGCAATCTCCATCATTTAATAGTCATTATCCTCTAGTAACTTAATTTTGAGTTTGCTGCAAGCAAAACTGCAAAATGAGTCAGCAGATTCAAAATACTAAAATATGAAAGAGAGGATTTTTTTTTTTTTCGTTTCTGCCCCCAATTCCTTCCCCTTCAGCCCATCTGGCAATACAGTGAGGAGCAGCCACGAAGGATCGCAAGCCCTGGGTGACTCGGGGAGATAATTCACACCAGTTTTTAGGAGCCAGGTTGTGACACTGAGCACAACCTCGAGGCAGGAGTGATGGATGCAAGGCAAGGAGGCCTGGAGCCCCCTCGCTTTCCCACCTGAGAACAGTGATTTGCAGCTTATATTTATGAATAGGCAATAATACTAGGAAGTTAAGGCCTTTTCATTCCTACCCTACCTTAACTTATTTGCTTGGTGGAAAAGTACGGAAGTATCATACTTCTGTGCTGATTTGACTGGAGCTAAGATTGTGCTGATCCTCTCAGGTATTTGTAATTATTTCCTGCCCAGAAAAAGATGAGTAGTTAGATTGGGTGAAAAACAATTCATTTTATTGGTGGTTTTAACAGTTAAAGGGCTCTTTATTTTTTTTAAAAAAGAAATTCTAGTAAACCAAATGTTGGATAATTATTTCTGATTAATTTTTTAAATTTTAAACAGGTTGGTGGGGTTTAGCAAAATTAAGAGAAATTGTAAAATTTCAAGAATCAAACAAGCATCTGAATTCAATGCCAGTTTTCAATGAAAATGGCAAAAGACAGACACGAAGTCTTGATCTACATAACATTCATGGAAACTGAGTGCATGAAGTGGGAAACTGCAGCCAAATCACGTTTTGCTGTGTAAATGAAGACCAGCGTACGATCGGCATATGGCTATTTCTGAATTCTTTCAGAGACCTGAAGTCAAACAGAAGACCACCATCTTAGGGAAAGTAGGCTTTCCCTAAAATAACTGCGCCTGATTACAGCCCCTCAGAAACGTCACCGTAGCCTCGCGCATCCTCTTCCATGACTGTGAATTAGTGAGGATTCTTCCAAAGGCTAATTGCGCATCACCTTCGATTCCCAGCTAATTTCCAACGGGGCCAGATGTGAATTCACAGTTCAGGCCTCTATATTGTTCCCGAAGAAGCGGTGGCATTAGCAGCTGAAAGCAGTCATTACGCGTTTGTTCCAGCAGCAGGCTGATTGCTCATCAGGGTGAGCAGATTCCCATGCAGCCCGAGCCGAGCGCAGCGCTATACATATGTATTCTTGCTTGAAAAGGGACACAATCAGACCATTTGCGTATCCTGCCAAGATGCCTCTTGGTTTCAGATGCCCTCGGTGATTGCAGGGAAGAGTTTCTTCTGCGTTTGTATACGTTGGCGTTTATCAGGCTGTTCTCCATTGAAATTGGTAGCATTTCACTGAAATTCAGATGAAACTGGAGTCGATCCCGAGGATGAAAGCTGGGCCTGCAGAGGACACTCGGTTTGGTGCCCTGGATTCATGTGGCTTTGAAAATGTGCCTGGCACATCTCTGTGGCTCTGGGCTGCAGGAATCAGGGTGAGTGGTGGGATTTGCTAATATCTGTAGGCGTTGCTGCTGGCTCAGAGAAACTGCATTGGGCAGAAGACTTTCTTTGGCTGCTTAGCTGGGTTTCATTAAGGTTGTTCTGCCAAACAAAAGATGTTCAAGCTGCTTTCTGGGCAAGTACGATAGTTTTGTTATAGCTGTGTGTCCAGCAGGAATCCGTTTCTGGCTCGGCCTTGTGCAAGCTGCCCATGCTGGAGGTGGTTGACTTCTCCTCTCACCGGCATGTAAGGCTGCTCGGTGCTGAGACACCTCCTGACCGTCTGAGCCACCCACTAAAATCCTCCCGTGGCCAAGAGTCCAGGGGCTGGGGAAACAAGCTGCTGTTCAACTCACATAAATAGCCAAGGCTCCTCTTACACCCGCTTTCACCTGTTTTTTTAAAAAACTCCGATCAGCTGATTGTTGATGGGGCCTAGAGCAACAATGCGTAATTAAAGTATTCGCTAAAAAGAAATTGATTAAACAGTTATTGAGAACGTTGCTCTTAAACAGCCAAGTAGGTGATTAAGCAAAGATTTGCATGAATATCCAGGATAGTGAAAAAACCCTTCTCCTCGATGTGAACCGCAATCTTTTCCAGCTCATGCTGAAGTAATCAGCTGTATAGTCCGAAAGGGAATAGCTGCAAGAGAGCTGCCCTGTCAGTGTATTTCTAAGTGGTAAATAAGCTCACATAGTGATGCCTTCGTGTGACCTATGCACATGTTTTCACTACCTGTAGAGTTACTGTGTGGGAATATGAGAGTCTGATCTGAGGGTGTCAGTTGCTTAAGAAAAAGTTTTCCTTTTTAAAGGAATGGAAATATATTTCAGCTGAACTCTTAGCTTGCTGAATTTTCTGTTTTACTCTTTCAATCTTTGAAAACCCCTTTCCTTTTTTCTTCTCTATGCATTTTTCAGTGAGAAACCCCCAGCCAGTGTGTCTGTCTGTAGCAGGGACTGTGTTTTCCTGTTCAATAGTGTCAGAACTGCTGTGTCTGAAGTTTTATGGCATTCTCTGACTTAGTGGGTTTTTAAAATAATGTATTGTGCTTGAGACCTACTTCTGTGATTGAAATGCCACTTGGAGTCAAGTGGCCACTTTTTGGGAGAGAGAGAGAACAAGAATCATAGAATCATAGAATGAGTAAGGTTGGAAGGGACCTCTGGAGATCATCTAGTCCAACCTCCCTGCTCAAGCAGGGTCACTTAGAGCATGTTAGACAGGGTTGCATCCAGGCGGGCGTTGAATAGCTCCAGAGAAGGAGACTCCACAACCTCTCTGGGCAACCTGGCCCAGTGCTCCGTCACTCCCACAGGGAAGAAATTCCCCCTCACGTTCAGGTGGAACTTCCTGTGCTTCAGTTTCTGCCCATTGCCTCTTGTCCTGTCACATGGGACAACTGAAAAGAGTTTGTCCCCATCCCCCTGACACCCTCCCTTTAGGTACTTACACATGTTGATCAGATCCCCCCTCAGCCTTCTCCTCCCCAGGCTGAAGAGGCCCAGCTCTTGCAGCTGTTCCTCATAGGGCAGGTGCTCCAGCCCTCTGATTATCTTTGTAGCCCTACGCTGGACTCTCTCCAGTAGCTCCATATCTCTCTTGTCCTGGGGAGCCCAGAACTGGACGCAGTACTCCAGATGAAGCCTTCCCAGGGCTGAGTAGAGAGGTAGGATCACCTCCCTTGACCTGCTGGCAACAGCCTTCCCAATGCAGCCTGGGATACCATTGGCCTTCTAGGCCACAAGGGCACATTGCTGGCTCATGGTCAACTTGTCATCCACCAGCACTCCCAGGTCCTTCTCTGCAGAGCTGCTTTCCAGCAGGTCAGCCCCCAGCTTGTACTGGTGCCTGGCGTTATTTCTCCCTAGGTGCAAGAAGAAAGGTCAATTAGAAGGAAAAAAAAAGGAAACAGAGAAAGAAAGAAAGAAACAAACAAACAAACAAAAAAACAATTATGCCCAACTGCTTGGGAAAAGTTGGAGGTTTGTGTGAGCGCTTGTCCTTACATTTACAGCCTGCTATCACCTTTCCTAATGCATTGCCTTCTGCTGCCCTTAGAAGGTACTAGAAATTCTTACTTTCTAATTTCAAACATTGTAATATAAAAGGGCTACAATTAGTTATCATGCATGTTTATAATAAGAGGCAGTTGTGGCTTAAAGAACCTCCTTCTTAACAAAAAAGGGGAAAAGGGAAATGGCAATAAAATGGACCTATCTCCCTCCTTCCTGCTAGATAATTTGGGCTCTTGCAGGAAGTTTGTGGAGGTGGTGGGAGTTGAACCACCTAAGTTCTGGATCCCTTTGGCTTTCATGGCCAAAGGGATCCAGAATCGTTCTTAGTTTTTAGTCCAGAATTTTTAGAATCCAGAATCCAGAATTTTTAGAATCGTTCTCTGAAAATGCAGTCAGATTGCAATTGTGCAGTTTCCCCTTGGATACTTTTTGGAAACCCTCAGTAAAGCTTCTGTGTTGTAGACAACTAAACAATCAGGATGGAGCAACAGTTTATATTCTTAGTTATACTTGGCATGTTTATGTGTGTTTTGTCAACATCCTCGCTTGGTACCTCGCTGCTGTTGGTGGTGGTATTGTTTTTGCTGTGTGAGGTATTAAAAAGGACATCAGAGACAAATAGAGATGTAATTTTAAAATTAGAATTGGTCTTGAAGTGTCAGAAGAACCCATATAAACCAAGCCTGTAGCAGTTTCTGATAGTCAGCAACTGCCAACACTTCTCTCTACAACCTCAATTAATAGTGTTCTGTAAAAGGCTCTTGTAGAAAGCTCGTGGCACTTGGGAGTAGTTTGACTGCCTTATCTGTGCCATTTGCCAGAAAGACTCTGGGTTATTTTACTTGTTTACCAGGGTTTCAGATTACAGACAGCATAAACCACAAGATAGCACAAAATAGTTATTTTATTTTAATTATTTGGTGTTTTAGAGAAAGACAATGTCTGTGTTGATCTCCATTTCCTGAAAGATACTGGCAGCAACTGGGGAACAAATATTCTATTTACCACATTAGCAATAACCATGTTCCAGCCTCTGGGCTTCACCTCTGCCTGAAAGCATCTGCGACTGGGGCTGGAGTTGCAGTCAAACCTTCTGCATCATTCAGTTTGACGCTTGAAATAGTCATGGAGGATGTCAGCTCGTACCAACCATCATACGGCCCGGAGGTGAAATTGTCTCTCCTCATTTGTAAATAAGAGTAGATGCCACAGGGGCAATTAATGAAAGAGATGTATTGCTTTATATGCAAAGAAGATAATAGAAAGAGATAATAGATGCTGCGCAACATGGATTTCTGTAGGACCAGCAAGATTTACGCTATAAATAATTCCCTGAGTATAGCTTTTGATGTGAAGGTTTAAACTCTCTCCCTCCTTCTGAAACACGTGGGCAAGATGCTCCTAAAAGTGTTGTATGAAAAGAAGGGACAATTTCTTCCTTTCCGCTGCCAGTGTGACGTGTCAGCTCTGAAACCTTGACTCTGCCTTGCACCAAGCAAAGGCAATGAGGGCTTCAAGAGACCACTTGAACATCACAGTTATGATGTTAATCTAAACAACCTAAAAATTGCTACCCTGTTTATACACCCTTCCATCGGCAGAGTGCTTCTTAGCCTCAGACCCTGGGTTCTTTGGAGAATTGTCCATTGAAAAATGTTTGCAGTGTTGGCAATCGTGTTAGTGGTGAGTAATCAATCCACTCCACTTGCGTAAACACACAGAGTGACTGATTACTTGCAGCTCTGCTAAGGACTGCAGTACCAGCAGGCCACAGGGCTTGAAGGCTCTAAATGGACTAAAAACTCATGGTTTGTATCTGGATCTGATCACCTTTCATCCTACTCAAAAAGTTAAAAATAAATGAGTGTGCTGGTGCTAGGATGCTTATAATGGTCATGGCCCTGGTGTGCTCGGGTCTACAGTAGTTACTTGCGCAGGGAAACCCCACCTTAAAGGGGGCTTGTGCTGTGAATATCCCCACGACAGCTAGGGGTGCCATGAGCTCTGGCAGCGGTAGGATACTCCTGTGCCTGTTCCTCTTTCTGTCCCCTACCCCTAAATTGCTGGTCCATCTTCCTCTTGGGCTGTTTTTATTTGTAGCCTCTTGTCATCAGCTAATATTATTTTTCAGAACGAGCTCTGAAATTCTCAATGTGAAGCATTGCTTTTTGGTTATGGCTAAGCCAGTACATTTTTTGTTGGGTTAAATTCAAAATTTGCTGCTTCAATTAGCATAGTGTGTTAATACTAACATCCCAATGACTAAGCACAGTCGGAGTTTAACTGATTTAATTTAAATATCTTATGGCAAAGGAATTATCCGGGGTAAATTCAAACCCTGTGGCACTTTGACCAATGCTTTATTGGGTTTGAATGTAAAATTAACTTATCAAAGAGCTTGTCAGCATCCAGACATTTTAGCATCTTTAGTTCTTTTAATGTTTTTTAAAACATTTCATTGCTGAAATAAACATGTAAAAAGTGTTGCAGTTCCTGTATCTAAAAGGACTTCAATTTTACATGCTTAGAGAGTGGTTCAACAGTTCTTATCAAGGCTAGATAATGACTCATTCCTCCAAGATTACAATAAAGCTACTCAGCCAGAGCATAGGACCAAAAAACAAATCCAGAGGGCACGGGGGTGGGGGGAGAACAAACAAACCTCTTCTCTATCTTGAAATCAGCCAGAGATTTAGGAAACCATTTTTGTTATGTTGTGAATGTTTTATGGCTTTGGACTTTTCCATGCAAAAGGCTTCACGGTATTAACATTGAGGTTTTGGTGTAAATCATCCTCAGAGCAGGCTGTGAATATACACAGGGATGTAGTGAGAGGATGCTCTGGAGAAAAGTACAGCTAAGCACCAAATATGTGAAAAATGCCATCAAGACGGTCAGTGAAATGCTGGAAGGAGGACTCAGCACAAAGACTGGGGGGCATGGAGATGCCGGCGTCTGGCTCGGGTGCTACTGGACTCAGTGTCCAGCTCTGTGCTATGTCCTATGGGTTTTGTACCTTGGTTTCCTGGGCTCTGAGGCTCCAGTTGTGCACATGTGAGAGGTGGCAGTGAACTGGCTTTGGCTTCCGTACTGGTCAGAAATGCTTGTGAAAACGTGCTGTTTTGGATAAGAAACCTCATTCACTGCTGAAGCAGATCTCAGGGGCATCTGCAACTGAGAGTCAGTTTGCTTTATCAGCTATTCTTCCAGAAGATGCTACCTCTCCCTAGGCAACTTGTGTCTCTGTTTATGAAAAGCATGTTTCTGCCGGGTGTTAACAGACAGGAGTTTGCTGTCATTTGTGAGATACTAGGCAGAACAAGGCCCTGGGTTTTTCCTATGAGATAAACCAGTGAACGTCAGCAAGCAGTTTGTGTAATGCGGGTGACACGCAAGCTGGCCTCGCTACCTTACGGTAAGAACTGCTAGTACCTTGTCTAAGCCAATATCCCACAGCGAGGGAACAGCAAAAGCTCTGGGCTGGGAAAAGAAAACCCAGCTCAGCTAATATTCAAGTTACCTTCTCTGTCGTGTTTCACAGCACATTTTTAACGTGTTTCACAGCACATTTTTAACAGTAACCTTGGTGTTCATGCAGACATCTTTTAAATGAATATTTCTCCTTGGCTGCTCTTCCTCAGGGCATGGGAGAACAGTAATGCCCCATCAAGGAAGTATGTTGATGGTAAATACGATGGTGGCTGCTTTGGGGACCAACCGTTGCTCCTCTAGTGCCTTCCTGGAACAAGATAAGAGCAGCTATGATTTCATCCAGGAATCACCCTAGATTTGAGGGAACTAGAGCTCACTGCATGTGAGCTCTCGGACAGCGTCCAGGTACCACCTGAACCAGCTTGCCATTATGACAGAGAGCGTTAAAAAGCGCAGTGGCCATGGCTCTCACCAGTCAATTTATTCCTTAATGACAGAGTGGGAAAGTCTGAAAGTCTTACAATTACAGTCATTCTTTAATTGTAACTTGAGTTGTATACTTGAAAGGTTAGTCTGCTGTTTTTTGGCTGGCTAGTTTATCTTCTAATTAACTGCCCATCAAACCTCTTTGATCTGAGGAACAAGAGCTCATGAGATGCAGAGTCACCGCTCTGCCCAGGTAATTCTCGGTAATCCAGATTGTCTCACTCTGCAGCCTCAAGGCAATTTGAATTGAGGCTGCAGGTTGCTGTCTCTGCTGAACTTGTTGATTTGCATTCTGAGAGGATCTCAGAGGAGATAATGGGATTTGTGAGGAAAGTTGATTTTACCTTGTTATCCAGTCGAGGAATAACGTCATCCTCTGAACAAGAGAATGCAGGATAATTACTCAGCCAGGTGGGAGATAGCAGGGGAATGGGGATGGCTTAGCCTGACCAGCCCTCCAGCCCTGGATTGTTCCCTGTTATAGAAATGCCATCACAGAGTTTCTTTAAGCTTTCCCTGAAGCCAGGAAATGAGAGAAAATAAACTTCTAGCTTGCTGGCCCTACTTCGCAAAAATCATGAGCACAATCTCAGAAAGTCATGAAAAGCTTTGAATCCATGAGATGATAAAATTTGAACTTTTTTTTTAACGTATTTTCTGAGGCTTTTGGATTCCCAGGCCCACATTTAAAGTGTTTTTCTGGCACCCTAAGAACCAGTAGGGTTTTTTGGTCTTCGGGTGTAGGGTGACTCACTGCAGCAGTCACTGTTTTGGAGGCCCTGGGCACTGTGTTAACGTGTGTCTCACAGTCCTTACTTTGAGCTCCCCTCCCCTCTGATTTTAGCGCTTTTACTGTGTGCGTGCCTATTGCATGCACCTAGGTGGGATGCTGCTGAGAAGCCTGAGTATCCTGGGGTAGTCCCTGGGGACAGAGCAAAGAGGCAGCAAGGAGAAGTGGAGGCCCTAGCTAATGAGTATATGCAGCAGAAGAGAGGAGAACAAGAGGAACAACCACCTCTTGCAGGGTCCTGGGTGCTAGAAAAGGGGGAGGGGGGCAGAGGGAAATGAGGACTTCCCACTAGCCATGGTCTCTCTCTGGCAGCTCCAAGTTGTTCAGTGCTCTGCCCCATCTATGCCTTCCTTCCTCCTCCTCTTGGTCAGAGATTTCTGATCCTGGCATGATGCTGATTCCCTCCCCTATCTTAAGGACTTTCTTCTGACATATCCTCTGTTGGGCTTCTAGCAGTTCCCAGGAAATGCCATCCCTTTCTCCTCGGCCATCATCTTCTCCCAGCTTAAGAACCACTTCATAAAAATGTATATGAGGCAGAGCCCGAAACAAGCTAGGCAGTGGCTATTTATACACACAAATATGTGAGCCTGCATGCCAAGCTGCTCTACAGAAACATGTCTATTTTTAAAAAGTAGCTGTCTTATTTACTCATTTCTCAGAATAACATCTTCCTCCACTGGAGCACTGCTTCCTCCTGGCATAGTGGGCCCAGCTCTTTCTTGGAGAAATCATTCTGAAAGTCCTACAACAAAAACAATTTAGATACCTTGCAAACCTTAGTGCATGTCATTTAACATGCATCACCGAACTGAAAGTTTGATAGGTGGTTAATCCATGGCTGCTTCCATCCAACCATATTGCTTGTGGTGGTGATACCTAACAAGACTGACTTTTGCTACAGCCCTACATGTTTTCACGTGTTGCTTGTAACGTTCCCTTTATACGTCTTTTAAGAAGCAACCTGAGTTTCTTGACCACAGAGCAAATTAACAAATAGTTTTGTTCATCCCCGAAACAACCAAGGTTTTGTGGGGGATTTCTGTTTTTGCTTACGTGTGTAGTGGCTGTGTGATCTTCCTCCATCTTTCAGAGGTATATATGTAAACTGCTTGCCCTCAAGAGCTTCTTGGTGGGGCCACAGGGATAACAGTAATGGTCATTTATGTGAAGAACTGCTTAAAAAGGCAAGCATCTGAGCAAAAAGGAAATCTGTAAGTGTTTTGGGAAAAGAAACACCTGCCCTCTACTCCATGAAGCTGCTAACGACACCATGGTTAACAGAATATCTGAGCACGTTCCTTATAGGTTACTTGACGCTGAAGTATGAGTACATACTGTGCAATTTTTTTTTTCAGGTGAGCAGCTCAATTCACCATAGTTGAAATCCACAGTAGCCCCTATTGACTAATAGATGAAGACAGACGTAAAGCTAGACCTCCTTCTCCCCAAATACTTGTTCTTTAATCAGCTTCATCCTGCTAACCTGTCATGAAAAATTAGTTAGAATTATTACAGGAAATGTGTGCTTGGGCAGGAGCAACAAGATAAAACTTTAACACATTTTATTAGTAACAACAGAAAAGTATTCTGACAATGAATTTGTTGTCAGATTCAAATTATATATAAATTAGTGGATGCAAGATGAGTATCAGAGATCTGCTATCTCAAAAAAGGTGGGGTTTTTTTGCATATGCATGTTTTATCCCTGAACTATATTATATCTATAAGCATTTGCAAAGCATGAATTACACCATAGTCAGTATACTTTACACTACAGCTAAAATTTGATTGTATTGGTTGATCTTGGAATTATTGAAGATCATTTATATGTGATACTATCACCAGTGGTTGTCAAAGCGCAGCTATTGGCTAGTTTCTTGAAAAACAGAATCTGAGTTCACTGATGTCTTATAACTACATAAGGTGCTAAAACTTCGTTTCCGTATAGTTCAGAGCTATTTCAAACTCAGTTTACCCACCAACTCCAAAGATAATTGTTCTTGCTACTCCTTTAACAGGAACTTTATGCCCTTTTGTGTGTGGAAGCAAACCCTGGTGTAACTCGTATCTGAGATCTGAGAACTGGTTTCTACTGTACAAAAACGTTCATTTTGCAGAAACCCACAAACTTTTTGATTGGGCCTCAGAAAGCCTCGTTGGTGTCTATTTGTAGACTTTCATTAGATACTAGATAAACAAACGTAATCCAGTCAGCACCTCCAGCAAAAACATACTAATATTCCTCCCAATGGGAAGTGGGAATAAAAGCAAAAGTTCTTCTTCTGAAGAGTTTAAACTGGAAGCTAGTCTAGGAAAACAACTCAGTTATGTTCTCCCTGACCTTTCCCATCTTTTCATTTCTGAGCAGGGAAACTGAGCCTTGAAGAGCTTCATGGCAGCAGGGTGTAAGTGCTCTCTGTGCTGTAGCTTTTCTGTGTGAACTCAAATATTAAGAGCTTCTTGTGATTGTTTCTAGTATTAAATGTTAGAGTGACATCTATAATCATTTAACTTTGTCCCATAGTTACCAACTTTTAAGATATACTGCGCCAAACTCCATGTACAGATATTGACCTGTCAATTAGCATCCACAATGCAGCCACAAAAAAAGCGTCCAGCATAAACAAAATCAATTAAATTGTTTTCTAAGGGAATGTTCACTTGAGAGATGGCTCACAAAGTCCTGAAAAGTATGGTTCTAGTAATAAATGTTTTTATGGCTGGGGCTCTTTTTTTCAAGAATGCTCCATATGATGTTATCGTGATCTGAGCTGAACCTTGCCAAGACTGATGCGTTTAACTACCACCTTTCACATAAGATTGCTGTAAAAGACAGTGACCACCTGCCTCAGCCCCTCAAAAAAAAGTCAGAATGGGTCTTGCTCAGGATTTCGAAAGCCCAGAGCTTGAGCGGATGCTTTTTTATAAAGTGAGGTATGTGCACATTGCCAGAGAGAGACAGAAAGAGAGCTACTGAGCCCAGAAATGTGCAGTGCCCCCCTGGGGTGTAATGTTAAAGGGAGCCTACAAAAAGCTTTGGAGCTGTGAGTAAGGGATAATTTCTAGCGGTTTGATTCTAGTTTTCTTTTATAAGAAAGTTAGACTTTACGCAGTCATCACTGCAGTGGAGCTACCTAACCCACCAATTTCTCTTTAAATGAAATAACACGATGAAATGAAATAAGGGTCTGAATTTTAGCTAATTGCTTGGGTCAGAAGTACGAGCAATGCCAGTGGTTTCTGTTTCAGTATCCACCCATCAGTCTGCCTGTTCAATCACCAAGGTCTCCTGTCCTGTAGAAAGATGTTAAGAGCCAAGAAAGACAGCAAATATCATCACATATTTTTCCATGTAGGTGGGGAAGTACCCGAACCTACTGCTGCTGTGCACAAGGGAAAGCTCTGTATGGCAAATACACCTGTAGGTACATGCACTGGAGCTGAGGAAAGTCACAATGTGAGCTTCAGGAGCAAAGGCCCACCTCCCTGAGTGCCCTCTCTGAATGCTTGCCTTCTGCCGTGGACAACTGTGCTTTTTAGGATGCCCCCTCTGGCACAATCAGATGAGATATCTAGTATAGAAGGAGCAAAGTACCTTTGAGGACACCTGTCTTTATCCACTGATGAGAGAAGGAGCCTCTTGACAGGTCAATTAGGCCTAACTTTGAGATGACCAAAGGAAGGTGAAATGAGTAACAACTATATCATAAAAATGCTGTGGCATTGCTTCTGCTGTCAGTCTGCCCTAATCCTCACTTTTTGCACACCTACTGCAGCCCAGGGGTCCTTTATACCAGTAACCTACCCCCAGGAATAGGCATATATGAATTCCGCAGTGCATGGTGAACAAGCTCTATTTAAGGGCTAGCTCACCCAGAATGGAGGTTTCTATGTAGACTTCACTAGTGAAGAGTGGCTGGCCCTCTTCAAAGGTTAGCTTATCTTTGCACACCATAAACACTTTCCTTTATCAAGGAAGAGCTGTCAGCTGTAATATCTACAGATTTTTAAATTTTACCTACAGCTGATTTTTAAATGAGCTGACCTTAGAGGAGGAGGGTCTTACGTTTCCTTTAGGAAGCATCCTGATAAATTCAAATCATTCAGAAGAGTTATAAATACCCAAATTCCCCCCTTCCTCCCCCATCTGAAAGGCTTGAGCAGTGGAAGGGGAGGCTCCCATCTTGTCCTCAGTTCCTCTGGAGACTGCTGGATTCTCTGTGATCTTTGCTATGAAAAATAACATGGCATCATTTGCATCTAACAGATGCATTTGGAACGAAACCCAGGAAACCCCCAAACTCCTTTAGTCAAATGCTTGTCCACTTTTTCACAGATTCGGTGTTCTGTGAAAATGCTTGCTTTTTTGTTGTTGTTGTTTATCTTGGGCCTTCTTTTCCTAATTAGGTCTGCGCTGTGCAGATTTCCGTCTGTCGCGTTGCGAGACACAACCGAGATGGTGCGTTACACTGCAAAGGCAGTGGCTGCAGCTGTCGGAGGGGGGTAATGGCAGAGTGAAATAGCTCTGCAGGCTCTGTTTTGATTAGCAGCAGGGTTTAATCGCAATTAGCTGCCATGGTGCCGAATGCAATTTGGCCTGGTCTAAGCAGAACAGTCAGCATCATGTCAGCTAGCTCAGCTATTTGCACATGATCACATCCCTAATGATGACTAGCCCTTGCTGGACATCTGTCATGAAATCCTTCATCTTCTCTCTTGCTTCTTATATGTGCTGTGTTAGACAAAATCATTATACATGGAGCACGAGTACAGATATTAGCTTATCGGTCTGGCTTTTCCAAGGCTCAAGGCACTTGGGCTGTGGCTGTGTTTACTAAAAAGCTAAGCTCTTTAGTGTAAGAGGAAACTGAGCTTGGGGCAGGGGGGAGTTTAGGGGCTCTCCCTGCAGCTGAAAGGGTGTCCAGTCTGTCTGTCTGCTCCAGCAGGGCAGACAATACCAGTGCCAATCCTGGTGGGTGGTTGTTCACCTTCTTCCTCATCTTCATGGAGAGAGACTCTTTGCCAGTTGAATTTAAGTAAGATTTTTATCATTGAAACCCTTTTGCTCTAAGATGATGGCATCTATTTCTGATTTTTGGAAAACAGCTGCACTAGCTTTTTTTTCCCCTCACTGCTTTTTTTTTGTTTCTGCCTTTTATGTAGGCTTTCTACCCCTAGACTCAATAGTCATCTTTACTAGTTCAGATTTGTAAAGGTACTTAAATCTTGAAAAAAATATTAGAATTAGGTGCCTTTTGAAAATATTGCTACAGTTCTGTCTTTTCCTTTAAGCATTTAACTACTGTCAAACATTTGGCCCTTAAATCATACTTTTAAAACTAGATTGAGCTCAGAAGGAGCCTTTCTATAATCTAAAGCCTGTGCCCCACATTTTGGCAAATCAATCACTGCTATTCCTGTTTTGGAGCTATGGAACAGGCTGTCAACTGATATTAATCAATCTTTATCATTGCCCGTTTCCAAAAGTCATTAGCATGCTCAGGCTCACATTATATTCTCCAGCAGAAAAATAACACATTGTCAGCTATATTTTGTTATGATTTACTACACAAGTGACCTTATTGATTGCACATATGTAATGAAGGTCTGTATTTACTTAGAACCTTGAAGCTGTTGTGCTTGTCTTTATTGTATTTCCACTTTCTCTCTCTCTCCTTTTTTTTTTTTTTTTTTTTTTTTACTATTATTTTGTTTTCCTTAACAGGCAAAACAGCTGTTTCCCAGGAAATTAAGATAGCTGAGAAGCTGGTATAAGCATTACAAGTAAATGAAGATATCAAGTACGCTTGACTGTCGGAACACTAGGAAATGATTAATGACCCTTTAACACATCAAAAAAAAAAAAAAAAAAGAAAGAAAAAAAGGTCTGCCAACATATAGCTATTTCTGTTGTCGCATAGTAACACTGTAAATTCTCACAAATGCAGCCACAGTGGATTTCGCAAGTGTGAAAATCTTTCCTCTTAGCCATCAAGGCTTTTGGATGGATCTCTTTTTCTAGTTATTCCTCACCAGGCTTGACAAAGTCAGACTGTAAGAAATTTCCTCCATTCTCTGTACCTTTTTTCTGTCTTCTAAGAAGAAAGACTCAGTTTAAAAAGGCCTTTGTGCCGTATTGTATTGCTGCCTTTGTCTTTGTTCTTTTTAAATACTGAAGGAAAGATATGGATCAAACCAGGTTATTGGATGCTGTTGTCTCCAGAATGACGTGGTGGAGTCCACCCCGGTGCCGTGACAGACCGACCAGTGCTTCTCAGGTGCTGCAGGGACAACTCGGCTTCCGCTGCACTCTAGCAAAGCCTCTGTCATCCTCAGATCTTCCCCAGCGGCTCAGCAAGTTTCAGGATCACGTGGGCATTTCCTGCCATCGTTCTGCCATGCCTGTGCACCCTGACAAGAAGTTTAACAAGGAAAACTTTCATGGCCTTATGTGCACAAAACCAGTCTGGTTCTGATGAAAGATCTGAGACCTTGGAAAATAGAGTTGTGCAGGAAACTTTGCAAGGATTGATGATTAATCGGTGTTTCTTCACCATTAGTTGAACATGAAACTTTAACAGTGTTTAAACTTAAAACATTGCACTAGTAAGGACCATCTAGGATCAGCAAATCCAGTCTTCTATAGCCTTAAGGAAGCATATCATAAAATCCCTTTAAGAATGGACTAATCTGCATATCAAAACTACCTCTTGCAAAGCTGAATTAAAATTTAGTCCAGCCCATGATGATTATAAGCATAGTTCTAATTTCCAGATTAAATTAATTTTGGCCAACAATAATGGTTCTTGCTGTTTCTTCTGACTTCCTCGCATGTGTATCACAGTCCCATCCCCACTCTAGGCTCAATCTAATATGCCTTTGTGAAAAATATGAGCACTTGGTGTAGATAGTGGAATGCAAGTTGGATAGCTGGTTTTTTTTTTTAACTTCATTGAGTAAAAAAAAAATCCTACTTAATAAGTAGGTATCCTTATTGCCTTCCATTTCTAGATTGCCTTAAGGTATAGCCTCAGGAAAAATACATTGCAGAGTCCAGTCCCTAACTGATGAATGCTTCTATTATGGTAGTAAGTTCAGCATCTGAAACCAGCTCTTAGAGTTATTGCTAGCTGGAGACAGCAGCAGGTAAGTGGAAGCATTCCAGGACATTGTTGCTGAATAAACCTTTATAGCAAATGAGGATCCACAACCCCCCACAATACAGGCTGTGATGTCAAGATACCTTCAACTGGAAAAGAAAATATTACATTAGTCAGGGCTTCAACAGTCCCTCAATATGTCATCAGCTTTATTGGGACTAAACCTCAGCCAGGTAGGTCACTCTCTGCTGTATTCGGATTCAATATTATATTTTGCTTTAACTGGTTTATCAGAAGAATCAATTTGTCTGGTATAATAAAAGTACTGGTAACTCTGGAAGGAATATCTGCTTCTGACTGGTGGAGAAAGAAGAATGTAGAAGTTATAAATCAGTTCACACAAGGACACCTTAAACTCTGCCCAGTAAAAGCTTCACAACATAATTTGTCTGTCTTTCCTGGTAAGTTTTATTATGAATACTTTGTGGGAGATGTCAACACTGAAATGTCAAGTTTCCTGGTCAAAATACTTGTGTCATCTTCTCTTATCTAGGTTTTATTTAGAAAAATGATTGCACGAATTTCTGACATACCCGATCCCACCCGAGTCAGTGACAATACCAGATAATTGCCAGCAAACCACTTAGTGCATTTTAATAATGTCTGAAGAGCTTCCCAAATCTGCAGCCGCATCTCTCCCCAACATAAACACTTTTAATATTTAATTTGGGCGATGCCAAGGAAGACTGCTGTCCTCCAAGCCAGCTGCAAAATCCTGGGCATGAAGTGGGACTAATAGCAAGTGGTAATGACCTGCCTCATCTGCGAGGGAGGCTGTCCATGCTGGTATCTCCTGTTAGCTGTGGCTATCATAGCTGGAGGAGTATGAAGAGCTGGATTTTGAACCTACTTTAGAGTTTTATTTCCCCATAGCTTTGTACCACAGCAAATGAGCCGGATCCTGTTTCAGGCGGTGCAAGCCGGGGAAGCTCCTAGCTTCAATGATTACATACTTCATAGGCCATTGATTGAAGTGCTCTTACAGTGCTTTCCCTTCCTGAATGAATGTTTGTCCCCTGGAGGCTCCTACAAAGGACCCAGCGACCAAGGATTCAACTTAAGAAATTTTGAACATGTCCACGTGTGGAACTTTGCTCTGCCCAGCAGTTAAGCACATCCTTAAGTGCATTAGAGGCCACAGCACTAAAACACATGGAGGTATCATGCCTGAGTGTGCAGCCGGATGGGGATGGACTGTTCTAAAAATCATTTATGAAATGATGCTGGATGTTCATGTCAGTTATCTCGGCACTTATTTTCTATATATCTTTTTTTTCTGTCTCCTATGTTCTATCCAAGTAATCTGTTAAACAGCAATAACCAAGAGAGTTACAATCAGTAATATACCAGAAATGGCACTTCTTCCTTGTGCTATTATCAGTTTTCTTTTCTCCTTGGTGAGCAGCATTCTTTCTTCCTCCACTAACCTTCGAATGAATTTCTGCTTGAATGTTGGTTACTGCACTGGTTGCTACATTGCATGCACAGAATTTTATAAGTAACTGTTTAAATGCCTCATCTCTTTCAGGTAGTAAGTGCTGTCCAAGGCAGTAGCGATAAATCGATCAGGTCTGATTTCATTTCACTATGTTCCTTTTGCAGAAGAAAGAGATAATATCTGCAGCCATTTGGATGGTGTTGTAACAGTGCAGAGTGCTGCTTTCTAGACAAAATATTACAAGGGAGATTACAGTGCAGAGCACGATGGTGCAAGTTTCTTGCAAACTGTAAGGACATATTTTATTCCCCATATTTTATTGGCGAATGCATGGAGGAAAAACCTCCAGCCTCTAACATGCTTTTGCTCGTGATTACTGTGCTGGCTGTGATTATTTCTAGGTAAAACATCAATCATGATGGATCGATTTTTTTCTGCATGGGATATGTGACTCCAAAGGAACTAAATTTTAACAGGGCATTAATTACACACTGATCTCTGACCTTAATTCACATTAACCAGTGCGTTAAGAAGGTTTAACACAGCCTGTGCGAGGATGTGTTTCTTAATAGTGCAGTTTCCCATTTGTTATCTTTTCCATTGTTCCTCTACCTTGAATCGTGGTTATATTACTATTTTCCTTCTGGTATTTTTAATTTTGATGCCACTATTCCTGCCCATCTTTCTAATTTTCCCCACCCTGAGTGAACCAGTTGCCTGCGTTGTGCAGGCCTCCCATGGAACAAGCACGATGAGAAATGGAAATGATCCATATACGAAATACGATGGACGTCGCTTCCCAAGTGACTGGGGAAAGCTGGTTTTGTAGAGTGCCTCTCCTTCCAGTTAAGACCAAAAAAAACCCTCATCTAACAGCCAAGGCCCCTCATGTAAGGAAGCACAAGAGGGCAGCATTACGTTGGACTGAGGCGCAGAAGGGTGCTATTAGCATGGGAACACAACAGCTAATTTAGCCTAACATTTAGATGAGTCTGCTAGAGAAATGGCAGGGGAAAGCTTGCCCTTTCCCAGGACGGGGCATTTCAGGGCTCCAGTCCGTGCCCCGAGTCGCAGGGGAGCCTGCGGGGACTTTCAGCAACGACCTGGCTGTGCTCTGTGCATCGAGCTTCTCGCTCCTGCCCGGGCACCGTTAGCGCTGTTGTGGCTTTTTTAAATCTATGCACGAGAACAGCCACGAGTGTGTGAAATGAGGCAGAGCTGAAAGCGTCCTCCCAAGGACAGGAGGGATGGGGAGAGGAATCGCTCCACAAGACAAGCACCACGTAATCTGCGGGGCATCCATGGCTTTCACCGCACCGTCCTGTTTCACCAGCAGCCCTCTGGCCTCCGAGGCTCTTTGTCAGCCTCTGATTCGTCGTGATTTATCCGAGAGTGTGAGTTATCTCTAACTTCTTTCCTGTTTGCCAGGAAGCGTGACTTTAAAAGCAATGGTTGTATGCGAAACTGTGGTAGTTAATTTAGAACCGTGTATACTGCGCGCGCGATGTCAGGGTTGAGCGAAGGCATACATAATTTATTCATGCCTGGAGGCAGGTTTCTTTCGTGCTGTCTGATTTTCTGGTCTTTGTATCATGCCCAGGAATGGACTTAAGCCATGGACATAAGCGCGGTGCTCCAGTCCCGAAACGGAGGCCACTGAAGGGCTCATCAGTGCTTACGCTGTCTCAGCCAAACCCAGTTGGTGCAAAGTCCTGGGAGAGCCCACTGCAGGCTCAAAGCTGCCGGCACCACTTTTTTGATGTACACAAAAGACCTTGTTTTAATAAGAATTAATTAGCAGTTTAAATACTTGCAGGGTAGGAAATCCCCTGTGGGGCATACTCGTTAAGGTTTCTTTACGCATTACCTCCCAGGAGGATGCAGACTTTCCCTTGCTTTCCAGCATCCCTTGCTGCTTCAGCAATAATGGCAGTAATTGTATTGCAGCCGCAAAGGACTGCAACACTAACCATCAAATGCTCATCCATTCCCCTGTGTTAGATAGGACTGTGATGGGCAATAACTTATCACAGACTCTGAGGTATGGTGTCACATATTTGTGCCCTGGGTGCCTTTAAGCAATGAGGAGGTGATAATGTCAGTGTAACCACACATCCTGTTTGCATTATTTATTGCGCTCATAAATGACAAATTCATATTTTAAAATGGCTGAGACGTTTATCTGCCGTCCCAAAAAGCCGAATTATGAATGTAGCATAATCTTATCTCCAGGGCAGACGTTCTCTTTTATTACTGGCATTTAATAAGAGAATATGTAATTAAAGAAAAGTAATTAGCCTATTTCTAGGAACTTTGTATCTTGAATAAACAGGCAGCTTATGCAGATTTAAGCTTGCTTCCAGGAGTCCTGTCTGTAGAAGATGCCTTCCGAGACAGGTGGCCTTCATTATAACTGGTGAGAAGACTTCACATGCATGGCTCTGAAACGTTACAGCAGAGCTGCATTCTCCTTAGGAGTTTTGAGGGACATTTTCCAAAGGGGTAATGCCAAAAAGGGGGAGGGGGATCAGGCAGAGGCTGAGAGGGAAGGACCCCCAGCTGAATGCTTGCATTGCTTTGCCACAGATACAGCAGTCCTGGGAATTTCGGGGCTGCTTACAACAGGAATGAGTGGGATGGTGGGGAGAGGAATCCCATTCAGTTTTCCTTATCTAGTGGCAGTCACCAAAGACTCAAGGTGGTCAACCAGCAGAAGCAGTTAAGGAGTTAGAAGATGCTAAGTCATCCCATGAGCAGCCCCCAGTGCTGCTCTGCTCTGACACGTGTGCTGTGCGTGGTGTGTGGCTGTCCCTCGCTGCGCTGGCTGCAGAGGGGGATGTCGCTCTGCCTCACACAGCAAGAGAGGGCAATCTCAGAAGAAATCCTAGGAGTCCTCTACCAATATTCCATGCTTCTGCCTTTAAAAAATTTGTTTTTAAAACTCCCCATAGACCTCTTCATCTTTCAAAAGCAGAACATACTGCAGGGGCTATAGCAGATCCAGAAAGACCACAGATACAAGTAGCAGCAAGGAAAAGTCCCAGCAGACACATGGGAAAATTTCTTCATGATGAAGGTCAAACTCTGAAACAGGGGCCCTGAGAGACTATTGGATCTTGGAGATATTACAGTATTCAGCATGGGAGCCTGAATGACCTGATCCACCTATGAAGTTAGCCAGGGGGGTTGGATCAGAGACCTCCAGCAATCCCTTCCAACCCAGGTTATTCTCTGAATCTGGAAGGTTGTGATTGCTTACAGATAAATCTAGGAATGCTGATTAATTCACAGCACAGCTGAACTGCAGAAAGCGTCTGTCTGACCACTGCCCAAGCAGCTGAGGGTGTGTGTGCACCTTGAGCAGAGTGAGGATGGGGAGGGGGCGCGGGCTGGAAGCTGCAGTGCCTGCCCCAACTACAGCTCTGTGCTGTACTCATGGTGCTACCATGCAGAGCAACCTTTTGGGGAGTTTTTACCACAGGGATGCAAGGAAACAAATATTTAAGAATAAATGCAAATTTTGAGCATGCTAGAAGGCTATCCTGACAGCTGATGGGCCACCACTCTGCTGTTCCAAAAGCAGTCTTTAACTGCTTGCCCTCTGCCAAGCGACACCGCGAGATATGAGCATATCTGATTTTGTAAAACATGCATTTTTCCTGTGGGTATTTGAGCTGCTTTGGGCCATGCAATCATGAGACCCAAGCCACAGCTTCCACTTTTTGCTGTCATAGCCAGAATCTGTAATCATTGCTTGAGAGGAGCCTGAAAAGTGAAAATTGAGCCCTGGTGTGGCTCCGGGTGACAGCCCATCCTACCTTCCCCTGCCAGGACCTGCAGTGCCTGCTGCCAGGAGGCCAGTACTCAGCGACTGCCAGCATCCGACCTCTCCACCTGGTAGCCTGACGGGTAAGGAAGGCTGTGCCTATGATTTAAATGAGATGCTGCCTCATCTGAGATTCACAGTCCTACCATAAGTTAATTACTTTTCCTTAAATAAACATGGCAAAGAAATCTTCCGATTCTTTTTTTCTTTAATGTGCTGACTTAAATTCACCGAAACGAGAACTGGTTTGGGTTGGCACTTCGTGATTCCACCACCACATCCATAAAATATCACCCCATGCTGACATACAAATATAAACCCTAGTTGCAGATGCAGATAAACTGCATAGCTGATAAAGTGGTAGGATGGACAGCAAAAGATTAGTTTGTTCAGAGAAACAGCCCTATCAGCACACCATTTCTCATATAGGCAAAACCTGGCTTTGCAAGGTGGAGGTGCCATAAAGTTTGGACAAGCAGGGGCAAGACCATGCGGAGGTTTTGGTGTTCACTGGGGCTAACCTAAGCCCCTGCCTCGGGCACTGGGAGTGGTGGAACAAGCGACATCCCATGACTTCCTCAGAGCCCCGCAGCCACAGTGAAAGGGGCACTTTCATGCATGGAAGCAGCTGGCTTGGGGCTTTGCAGCGACATAATGGGACTGAGCATAAATATGAGTCCGTGTGCTATTTCTGGAGACAGTGTCAGAGCTATTTGACACCTTATCAATTCACAATATATCTCCTTTCAAATCGCTCCTCTTGAACTTTGAGCTCCTCTGAGCTTTGCATGTCAAATCACACTGAGAAATGCTTTCAGGATAGCTATCATGCACTCCAGACGTTCAGCGCTGCTCATGCCATCTCGTTCAGTTTGAGCTGATCCCCTGCAGTGCTTCGCTTCTGGCTATTTGTTTTGACTTTTTGTAAATGAGGGGATCACTGCAGCTTTAATACTAGATAACAGTGTCTCCACTGCCAGCTCTGGAGACCCTCTCCGCCCAGCCGTCTCTGTCGGAAGGTCCCTGAGCAGGAAATCGGACCCCGAGTCAGTGGCTGGCGCTCCAGCACAGCTGCAGGAACTGCCTCCTGCTTTGCCAAAAAAATGAAAAAAAAAAAAAAAAAAAAAAAAAAAAAAAAAAGGAAGGAGACTCATTTTCTTCAGTGAGCTCATGTGCTGAGAATGGGCTGTGGAGGTTCATTGCTAACATATGCAGTGCTAGACTATACAAAGGCAGAGCTGGGGGGGGGGTCCGTGCGGCTTGCCCAGCCCATTTGTCTGCAATTGCAAACAACAAAGCAGGGGACGTTTACAGGGGGGTGACAACAGCGATTGCACCTCCTTGGGCTGCCAAGAGATCAGACACATACTGGCCAAAAGTTAACACTGAAGATTTTTTTAACCAGGCATGACACTTTGAAGTTTTTTCTGAGCGCTGAGTGTATTATTTTAAGGACTAAAATACACTTTGTTTGAGCATTGTGTTGTCATTGCAGCATCCGGCCCTGCCGTAGTATATGCCTGTGTCCCAGAATAGAAGGCATATTTTTTTTTTACAGGGACCGAGCTTCTGAATGAGTGAAACATCAAGCAATTGCCGTAAAAAATGCTCTTTTCCATCTAGATTTGGGTGGCTATTTGACACGGTCTATATTGGCTGGAGATTAAAGGGTGGAGGGAGAGACTGCAGGTCTGGCTGTCGCTTCCTTCCCCCTTGTCCTGGCAAAACAAAGCAAAGACAAACGTGATCTCCTGCCCCGCGCGTTGGACAGGAGCATTCGGAGGCCGAGAAGGCGGAAGAGCTGAGGGAGCAGCGCTGCAGATGTTTCACGGCTCCTGCAAGCAGAGCTGGGCTGACTGCGGCTTGGCTGATGTCGACACGAGGTTGTGCTAAACTACGTAAATGCTCCTTTGAGGTCCTTCCTAGACTTTTTTGCTCCTGTGGATCCACGAGCATCACCCCCCTCCCTCTGGGGCTCAGCTCAGAACGAACCCACACTCCTCCACTGCTTCCGAAACCTTCTTGCAGAGGTGTTGCTGGGCTCATCCTTGTCCATTATTATTTTTTCCTCCAGACGGCTGGAGGAGACACCAGCGCTGGGAATGCCGGGAGCTGCCAGCCCTTCCCAGCTGCCAGCCACTGCTGCAGTTGGGAGCCAGGCTGCAGCGAAGCCAGGAGTAAGGGCATATGGATGTGTAAAAACCCAGACATGGCTTATACCCAAAGGTCAGACAGAATCAATATGCTCTTACAGAGCATATTGCATCTTATCAGTGTTTTCTGGTGGAAAATTTCTGACAAGCTCAAAACCTAATGCTGGGTTTATTTGCAAGTGCCTGGTGAGTGATAAGCAGATGATTTAGTACACTTGTTTTGTACTGGAAAAAGAAATATATAAAGGCTATTTTTTTGTGTGTGTGTGTGTCTGATGTGGGGAATGGTGACTGCCCAGCAAGTCATGGCAGAAGCTGTGTCTGCTCTGCTTCTGGGCCAATTGTTGTGTTTTTGCTACTGGAGATGGCGAAAAATAACCACTGTTAATTGGAGTTGGGGAAATGCCAGTTCTTGATTTGGAATAAAACCGAAAGTGCTGGCAATTTTTAGGGAAAGCTTTTCATTGCAAAGCAGTTGGGATTCACAAATCACTGGATCACAAATCTAGTGATGCTTGCAGAGAACCGTAATAAACCCCGTTAGCTATGTGGGAAAAATGTTTCTTTTTTAGTATGCTCCTCGCAGGTAAAGAAGACAAACAGATTTACCAGCCGAAGAAAAGCCTTTCCTTGCTTTTATTCTGTACTGTGTGTGCTATCACAAACTGCTGCTTGTGCAGTAAGCTGAAGAAAACGTCTGCAGCAAGAGGGGTTTGGAGAGCCAAAACTTTCGTCTTGTCCTGAATCTGGTCAAAATATTCTACATTAAAGAAATGAAGCATAAAAAGTCACTGTTATGCATATAAAACCACTACAGAAATTGCTATTTGTACATAAATATGTAAAATCAAACCAGAGCCAAGAGGACACGTTTCAACCACATGGAAGTACAGCGATTTGCTCACTCTCAGACTAAAGCAGTGTGTCAAAACCTGCATGTTCACACAAAATGTGTCAATATGATCAAATTGGCAGGAAAAAAATTCCAGTGGGAACTTCTTGCCGAGCTCTGACCCCCACCACGTGCCCTCCCGGAGCAGCAGGCGCAAGGAAACGCTGGCGGTGCCACTGCGGCCGGCTGCACGCTCAGACCTGATTAATCACATCAGGGAGAGCCGGGAAAGCAGCCATTAGTCCATCTTTTAACCTCAGCAAGATTGTTCACCGTAATTGGGAGGGACAGCCCAAAACTTGGTCCCAGGGCCCTTCCTGGGCAGGGAGCCCCTCGGCCAGGTTCCTGGTGTGACCGATCCACCCCCAAGTCCCTGGGAGGGGCAGAAAAGGGAAGGGGACATCCCCTTTCCTTAGGTCTTTCCCAGCCACCTGCGGTCCAAGTCTGCCCAGGTCCCCGAGGTGGGTATCAGACTGCGGGATCCTGCGCTCCAGTGACTGTAGCAGCCGTTCTTCAGCCATGGCAAAACATCTTTGGGAGAGATCCCTCTGTTTTGCAGGGAAACACATGCCTTGAAGTGTGCTGTTGCTTGATAAATCTATTTATTTTTGAATTTATTGTAAGACACCGTCTCTTCAGAAAAGCGTGTTTATTTTCCTTCTGGCAGTGACCCAGCAATGAGATGCTACAAGCATACAGGATTGTAAATGCAGCATATTAAATTATTGCTGCTCCTTCAGCTGACATGTAGAGCAGATATAACTGATCTTTTTTCCCATGGAAATCACTGCATTTGAGTAATTCCAATTGTATAAGGCTCATCTGTACGCAGTGACTGTTGTCCTGCTGCCTCTCCATCACTTTGGGTTTACGTTATGATGCCCCAGTGCACTCAGAGTATATACCCTTATACACCCACGCATTTGTCCCAAATGCTGTATGTTTGCTGTGACCTTCTCACCCAACCTTCCCCTGGTCTTGCCTATCAAAAATAAAAGCAACTCCTCCAGTCTCCATTGGAGTCTCAGCTCTCAGTTTGTTGTAGACCTTTCGAAACTCGGCTTCTCTCTCTCTTATTTCAGCCACATGCCAGGCCACTGATTGCTTTCTGCACAGAGCACCCTCTTGTCTCCCAGTTATCACCACTGCTGGAGCTTCAATAAGTTGATGATTTTCTGTTGTTTGAATACAAATTGATCATTAGAAATATTAATAATGGCTGCTTGACTGTATAATCAGCCATGTATCTATATTGCATTCGGGAGCTGTTAATCTTCAAGGAACATGTTCCAGCTAATCCATTTATATTTAAATAAATTGACATGCAATAGCTATCTTAATCAATCTAAATTAAACGCCTATTTAGGAGCCTCTGCTTTGCCACTTATAATTTTTCTTAAGCTAAGAGCAGTTGAGTCTGGTGGACCACAGCGTTTGCTTGAGATTTGGAGCTCTTGGAGGAAAAACAGGCATTTTTCTTAACCTCTCTGTCACCTATGTGGAACTTCAGATCTTTATAATGTGATAGTACCTTTGGAGGGACAGAGGTTTGTTGAGCGCATTCCTTCACCTGAACCACTTACAGGATGTCCCAATAGTAAGATTTCTTGGACTGAGATTCTTAATAATTAACTTTCATTTTTCATCCATAGAACTAAAAATAATCTGTTAATATTTATATTAGCTTCCTTTAAATTTTTTGGTCACTTTATTGATTTATTAAGGTAAAGTCTTTCCATGCTCATTGCCACACTTGAACAAATTCCAGGTAATAGGTGTATGAGTGAGCTTCACTTTAGCTGATGAAAAAGTGCAAATGAGACACTTGAGAAGAGCTGTGAACTATGAGATGTGTTTGTACTGCAAAGCTTAGGTCCTCTCAGCTTCAAGCAAGTGAGTTTTGTGGTTCAGTTCCCCACTTGTAAAATGGAGATTAAATTTTTTAGGACTCTGAAGCTTCAGAACTCTAATAATTTACCTATTGGGGTAAATATTTTAATGTGCTGAGCAAGGAACTGTGGATTTTGTCTGCTAAAATCAGTTACCATGTTTTATGAGAAAGAAGGAATTGCATTTTTGTGCCTTTCTGGACTGATATCTTCTGTCGTCCATTAGTTATAGGTGTGGATATAAAAGAGAAGAACATATTGTTTCCATAGATGGGAGGATCACTCTTCAGCTGGTGGACATAATGCATGACACTACTCGAGTCACTGGAGGTGAGAATCACAGCAATCAGCTTTTCTGTCTCTCTTTTTTCTGGGGGTTGAGGGTTTTTTTCACTAGCAAAAAAGAGGCGCTCCATTGTTGGTGATTGAGCACAGCCAAAACCTTAACAAATTATTCCTCCCAAAAGGACTAGAGTGGATGTGAGTATCTTTGCAGTAAACAAGAACTTCTAAACCCCACCAGCAAGTTTCTGAAGATGGTAAAAGTACTCCTGAACTGTTTTGCAATATGTTTTTATCTCAAGAAGCTCATACCAAAGCAAAAGCAAAAAAAAAAACTTTGCCTTGGTTCAGACTGATTTTATTTCTCTGTATCTTCTTCTTCACGAAAATAAAGTAATAAAAAACAAGTCAGGATGCAAATCAAGATTAGTAAAACCCCGCAGAGCCCTGAAGTTGAGGGGAGGCTGGGTGTGTTACATATTGTGCTGAGTGTGTTTCCCATAGTCCCTGTCCCTAGGCATTCAATAAGAGACAAGCCTGAAAAAAAAATTAGGAGAGAGAAATTGAGGTATCAAAATGGAGATGGTTTGCAACTGGTAGGTCAGCACTGCCTGAGACCTGGGTAAGGTTATATGAGACAGCAGGAGACCTGGAATACATTGTGTTACTGATCTACAAGTATCTTCCAGCAGGAGCCAGGAGGTTTGTTTGACTACTGTCCCCTAAATGTTGACTCTTGGTAAGGGAGAACCCTCCAGCGAGATCGGGGCCTCAGTATCAGTTGAGGCGCTGTGCTGGGAAATGCTCCGAAGTGCAGTGAGAGAGGGAGCCCGCAGCATGAGAGGGGTTGAGGGACCACTGGTGAGGAGCGGGGAAACCTGCCAAATCCAGGCTGTGATGGAGAGAAAGAGCCTTGTGTGGGGCTTCGTTAACCTAGGAAGCCATTAAGGTTGCTGAACAAAAGGACTTGTCCTGCAACGGTACAGTAGGCAGGGAGGGATTGGGTTTTCTGAGGGCGTTTCAGCCAGGTCTGAGTTCTTTTTCCACTTTAAAAGTTCCTTTGTCCTAGTTTGTGCTTCCACAAAACCTGGTTACAGTGTTTCTGGGCTCCCCTGGGTGTTTTGGATGCACACTGAAGAGGAGGCGCAGACCGAGGTTGAGATGAGACCTCATCACACATCAGAAAGCC
This sequence comes from Rhea pennata, assembly GCF_028389875.1. Lineage (NCBI taxonomy): Eukaryota > Metazoa > Chordata > Aves > Rheiformes > Rheidae > Rhea > Rhea pennata. The sequence goes on from NC_084674.1 coordinate 7,991,488, forward strand.
TCCTCCAGCACTGTCCAATAAACTTCAAACCTCCACTAGCCTTGATCGACATCTACAAACACTGCAGTGTGCCACAGCAAAAGAGCAGAAAGGCATTAACGGTTTTACATGGTTTATACATTTTATATGTACAGGGAATTTGTTAGATGAGAATAGCCACATGCTGTAAGAAGTGGAAAAATCCCAGTGGTCCTGCCAAATTTATCTGCAGAGAAAAAGCCTAAGAATAATACATATTTTATACAATTTTGACCATTAGCTGCTCCTACTTCAATTCTTTATCTCATGGGATTTTGTTCAGTAAAACTATTTGGTGTTGCCTTTGCATTTTCCCCTGTCATCCTTCCTTTCTGATGGACTGTTGTTATCTGCTCTTATTGTTTGGAGCCATTCAGGTGATGTACATTTTCCTTTTTTACTTCAAAAAATTCCACCACCTTTGCCAAAGGATGGATCATCTCCCATTTAAAGTCAACACAAAGACTTCAATGAGCCCCAAAGTGGACCTGGAATTGTGGCTTCCATTCATGTTTCTTAATATGACATTTGCCTCCTAGCAACGAGCATGTGCAGGTAGTGTTACAGGAACATTAACCTTTGGCTTGTAGATAGCTACCAGCGTCCCAGTGCATCCCACCACACTTTGCAAAGTGTCATGCAGAGACAACCCATGCTACTTGCTGTAGGCACTTTTCAGGTAAGCAGCATCACACAACACTTGAAAAAGCAAAGGAAATTACTGTCCTACAAAGGCTGTAATAGCAGAATTGAGAATGTTGTTGGACAGACAAATACTCCAGGTCTGAGGAGAGTACCCAAAGAGTGTTTGAGAATTGTCTATGGTCTCATTGCCCATATATCCTGTGCCAGCAGGGAAGCTCCCTCTCAGAGCTGTGCTCATCAGCTCATCCACGCACTGTCTTCCAGTTCTGCTCTTTCACTGCTAATTTCGTGCCTTTTTCTTCCTTTAATTACAGTAATTCATCACACTCTTTACCAGTTTATCCTTGCTGATACACCAGGATGGTGAATGTCTTTTTTTGGGGGGGGGGGGGGGGGAGGGGGCAGTAGAGAGAGGGTGAAATTTGCACACTGAGAGCAGTGATTTTTTCCTCAAGGACCTGACAAATACTCTCAGCTGCGTGAAGCCTTTTGGGTTATTTTGGATCCTTTCTGCCTCCTTCTTTCCTACTTTTTTTGGATGTCCATTCCATAGATGTAATTCCTATGGTGCCTCGCTAGGTTGCCTTGAGAATATTTTCTCATGATGGTGTGAAGAGTATTTTCAAAGGCACCCTGATCCTTGAAGCAGAATTCAAACCCAGGCTACAATCTTCCTTCGCTTCTGTCTCCCAGGTGAACTGTGGATATAGTTTTTTTGCATAGAACATACCACTCATTGTCTAGAATTAATTTCTATCCCACAGCTATTGGAATGATTACTTCTAGTTTACAAAAACGAGCAAACCAGAAAAGCAACAGAAAAATGTGTCATGTCTATCTGTGCGCAATGCTGCTCCTGAAAATGATGATATACTTAGCTATGTTTAATACTCCAAAGAGAAGTCAAACTGCATAAATAACGGGATTGTTTTGGCGAACTTGACATCTTCTCTTCAGCCCTTTGAGGAGAGACTTGTGTGGCGTTTGAAGGGGGTGGAGAATCAGCAGTGTTCATGCCGTGCGGCTGCATGTCATTCCCAAGGGCTATTGGAGGCTCCGAGCAGCCTGGTCTCCTCGGCCCTTCTCTGAGGACCTCTCAATAACGTGCATCTTGCAGAGGCTGGATGAATAACCTCCATCGTAGTGCATCCTATCTGAAAGCTGACAGTGGCCCTTCCTTGCTCGTCAGGCACTAGCTTATCATCTTTATTTGGGACATTACAAGTTTATTGCTTGTAATATTTGTGGGGTGGTTCAAGGTTATTTAGCTGTGGTTTATCATGTGGCTCTCTGCTTTCATGAAAGGAGGGGAAAGAAGTAAATATTTAGCTCATGCAGTTCCAGAGGGGAGCCTGAGAATGCAAAGCTGCAAGGCCAAAATTCAGAAGGCCTTGCTGAATTCTTCAGCCCTTAAAATGTTTTAGTTATTATTTAGATGTTGTGGTCTTTAAATGAACTCCTGAATTTCTAGGGCCTGAAGGAATTAAGTTTGGAGAATCATGATTTTAAACTGCTGGTTTATCTGAGAAGGAAATGGCTGGACTAGTGAGCTACATATATACCATGCTAAATGTGTGTGTGTGTGTGCGCGCACGCGTATTAGCACACCTATTTTAGTTTATTTGCATCTGTTTTGCTAACTGGACAGTACACAAAGATCATGACTGCAATCTAAGAAGATGAGTTTGACAAATGGCACAAACACATTGTGAATTTTACTGGTGCCCAGCAACAACCTCAATATCTGAATCATATAAAAATAGCTATTTAACAACAACTGTTTTTTTTTTCCCCACAGCAATTAAAACCTATGAAAGTTGAAAGATGATGAGCATTATATAATTGGCTTCTGTGGAGTCTAATGAGATTCTTGCTTGGTACATACAATATTCTATTTCTTGAGAATAAAAAGAATAACTGATGTTAATATTTATAGGTCAATCTTATCTTGTCTTTCCCTGAAAAAAAAAAAGAAAAAAAAAAAAAAAAAAGAGTACCCACTTTTGAAATGCAGCTTATTTACTACCATGTAATGTTTGTACTGCAGTGGTGCCCAAAAGACTCAAGCTGAGATTTCAAGCATCTCCCAGTCTCCTGAACTGGTGGACGCTCAGGTCAGGCTGTCATGGAAATGCAGGTGCCTCCAAAGGTGCCCTGGTGTCTGAACCCATCCCAGAAGGGGATCCAGATGTCCCCACATGTAATGCCTCTGACGGTCACAGGAGCAACGTGAGGGGCGTCTGTTAATGCACTTTGGTTGAGGATGATGACTGGCCACAGTGTGTGAGTTGGGCACTGCGCCCCTCGTCCGCCCTGCGAGGCAAAGCCTGCCATAATACTCCATGAAGCAACAGAAACAATTTCAGGGTTGTTTGGCGGTTTCTTTTAGCAACTTCTTTTAGCTACTTGCACAGCTAGCTTTATCATCAAAGTAGGTAGGAGGCTCTGCAGCACTTGCTGTTTGTATCAGGGCAGTGGGTAAGTGTGAGTCAAATACAAGATGCCTTCCAACAAATAAAAAGTTTTTCGTCAAAGCTTTGTTCTTTATTCCGCTTGTACACAAGCTTTAACAAAAGACACCCAAACATTTCCCTATGTAGACAAAAAAAAATATCCTGTTTGGGCTGTGCTCCCAACTGTCCACATTTGGACACCTTGGGGTAGAGCAAGCAGGCGGTCTGGGGCACTGCCTTTCCACCCTGCTGCCACGAAACATCCTGCCTGGGCTGCACAGTTCTTCAATAATACGAAGATATATATATATTGATATTTCAATTACTTTTTAAATGCTACTTGCCAAGATCTCCAGGCTTGACTTGAGCATGAAAATATAGATTGTACCTGATTCTGAGAACACATCATTCTGTCTGTTCAATGGCTATAAGAGCTCGTACTTCCATTCCTGGGTAATTGCCTCTGCTTTTAAGAATGACCTTAAATTGTATTTACACAATAAATTAATATTGTCTTCTTATGGAGAGAGGATGGCTCAAAGAAACCTGCATAAATGCAATTCTCTCTGCTCTTCCATGGTCTCAGTCATAAATAAGTAGTGCTGAGTGCTCATGGGATGCTGCAAGGAGTCACAAGCAGCTTCTTTTATAGCTTTTTTTATGGCTGGGGTGTTGAGGAACTAACAGTTTGAAACGGAATGAGTGGTGGTTGTAAATACGTCTCTGAATGTAGATACATCTTCATATTTTTTTTCAAGGAAATCGGGTGATAGGAGAAAGGGGATTCCTGAAGAACCTTTTGAAGGCAAAGGTGACCTCATGTCATCATGTGGACGGTGGCTGTGACTGCAAAGCAAGTTGCTTTATTTAAGGAGAAAGCATTCACACTTGTCACCCAGGAAAATCTTAAAGGCACAAGAAGCTTCTCATGTAGTACAAAATACTACTGCATTGTTTCATGAAGCATATGCTTAGATAGGGTTTTCTCTAAACAAAATGAAGGGGGATATTGCATGCCAGGTGTCTTCTTAAACATACTTACTTAACAAGGTCGTGTTAATTCATTTGGGTTCAAAGCAATTTCACTTACTGGATTAAGGATTATTATTTCGCTGAAACTGAATACAGGATGCGTATCTCAAAAAACAATACTTGAAGTCTTTTAACGTAAGTTTGAATGAAAATTGTCTTCTCTTCTCAAAGGAAATCAAATGAAACAAAGCACTAGGAGTATTCCTGACCTGTCCCTCCGTGAAGAACAGGGACGCAGGAGAACAGAGGGTGGTTTCACCTCTACCGACCATGTTGTCCGCGAGACTAGAATAGCGCTTTGCACATCTTGGAAAGGATGTTGTAAAACTGGAAAGGATGCCGGAAGAGCCATCATAATGATACAAGAACAGGAAAGTGTGTTGTATGGTGTGAGACTTACAGAGGTCAATCTGTTTAGGTTATCAGAAAAGGACTTCATCACTGATTTGAACGTACGGCACAGACATCTTCACACAGAATAAATACCAGCTCTATAGGTGCTGTTCCATCCAGTGGATAAAGGAATAGCACGAACCTATGGCTGGTGGTTAAAGCTAGACCCACATATGTTTAAAATAAGGCACACATTTTCACTAATTGCCAGATTAACCAGCAAGAAAAGCAAATGAAACGCAAAGTCCCAAGAGAGGTAGTAAACTGTCCATCTTTTGAAGCCTACAAATGGTTTTCTTTTTAAAAAAGTGCTCCAAAGCAAGCACAGGCGAGGTGCTGGGCCCTCTCTACCGCAGCGTGCGGGTCTGGGGCCGGGAGGGCGACGTCCCGGAGGAGGCGAGCGCAGATGCGGCCGGCCCAGCCACGGGGACGGCTACAGCAGAGGGTGCTCTGAGCTCACGTTGGTGGGGCCACCCGCAGCCTTCTGCTCCGGCTCTGGCTCCTCCTCGGGCCAGACTTCCCCTGGACACGGTCCCCCGCGAGCCAATCCGGCTGACGGAGACGGACACGCGTTTCGCGGGCAAGCTCGCGGGGCTGCTGCGCCTGCAGACGAAATCACGGCGCGAAAGGGGAAGCTGCTGCTCCCCGGTTTTTGGTGGGCAGCTGCAGTGACTTTGTGTGTACAACGCGCGCAGCGGGCAGCTACGCAAACGCGGCTCGCGTGACAGCTAACTAACTAGCAGAATTAATTCAGTGGGAAGACGGAAGCAATATTCTGGCAATCCGTCCTCCGCAGACTTTTCCTCACCACCCTGCTGGTGAAAGGCATTCCCATATCAAAGTTCTGCTGGGGCTTCCTATCAAAATAATCTGCTTTAGAGTAACTTTTCATTTATACTTCCTGTTTCCCCCCCCCTTTTTTTTCTCTTTTTCTTTCTCTCGCTCTCCTTTTTTTTTTTATATAACCTTTTAACTTTTCTCACTGAAAAAGCAAAGAGAGAAGGGAGCAATATGGGGAAAAATGCACTAATCATTTTTCAGTTTTGTTTAAAAAGAAAATTGGAAAACTTTCAAAATCCCTGAAGTGCTGCTTGTGAAAATTTCCCATCTCAACACAAAGCCGGTATCTGGTTTGAGGGAGAGGTCTTTCAGCACACTCAAGCTAGTTCTCATAGCCATTTTAAAAGACTGTTATTATTCAAGTCAAGGACGGAATATCACCACCTCCTGCCTGAAGAAGGAAGGGGAGCAAGCACGGATGGAGCAGCAAAGGAGCACGTGGGAAGAAAACCATTGCTTATTTTCTCTTCCAGAAGCACTGATCCTGGAACGTGGGTTATGGATGTATGAGGGAGAAGGGATCTTTGGAAGAGTCCTGGCTGCCGCAGGGCCTGCAGACAAATGATGTGGATAGGGCAGCAGAGAAGTCGCTCTGCTACAGCTGGATTTTGGGGCTTGGGGATTCAATACACTGTGAACTGTGGTTTAATAATCTTTTGGGGCTCCCTGGCGCTCAAAATCTGCAAGGAAAGGCTTGCTATTTACTCTCTGACATTTTATTTGCTAGACAACTGTTCTTAAAATGCTGTGGCTTGAGGATAGAATATTGCGTATGTATAAAACACCTTTGATGCTCGATTGGGTCCTGAGTTGACCTCTGCCCAGCACGCAGATCTTTCAGCATCTTATTCAATCCACCTCATAGGACATGCTATTCCCCCTGCCCTAAATACAGCGCAGTGCTTCTTCCGCAGTACACATACCTAATTTGTAGCTAATACCCTCATTGTGGCTACTTTTATAACAGTATACATTTTTTTTTTCTAAATGAGATGCACATGTGGCTCCTAAGCCAGCATTTTTCTGGTTCGGATCAAACGTTTTTCCAAGATGCCACATCATACATATTTTTTAATAATCTTTTCTGTTGCTTTCATTCTTAGCCTTCACCAAAACAGTGCCAGAGCCATTGAGGAGCAGACTGTGACCTATCCCGCAAAGAAGAAAAGGGCACGAGGCCTCTACTTACATCATAGCACTGACCTTCAGCTCAAGGGATCTGTATTAGCTAAAATAGTCTGTTTCCCAAGGGTGGGAGTCCAGGCTCTTTTCTCCCCTGCATCAGTTATTCTCCTAAAGCTCCTTGAAATCATAGCTCCTATGGGGGCCACAGATTTGCTGGGTGGTACCACCTCTTCCTCCCAGGAAGTTCAGAAGTCTGGGACGTTCTTGCAAAGTCACATCAATAATTTCAATAAGCGTGAGCCCAACTCCTAAAAGGGAACAAAGTTACAGCTCAACCAGCTGGAGCTGAAGGAGGTCACTGGATCAGTTCCAGAAGGACTGGCATGTTTTGATGTTTGTGGAACATCCTTGTGTTTGTTACTGGGACAAACTGCTGGGACAAGACCATGCCAGAACAAGTTTATGATGCTGAGGCATCTCCTGGGTTTGACTGGAGCAGAAATACCTTGTGGTTTCTCCACATCTGGGTGAAATTAGTAAGTCCTGGAACACATGAAAATTAATAATAAAATAAAAAGCTTTCCGTCCACCCCCCGTCACCTCCTCCCACTGACACGATTTAAAGATTTAAAATCAGTTTGTATTCCAGCCAGAGATTGCAGTTATGATTGTAATGTTTCCACTCAGAACAAGGAAATTGAAGCAGAGCAATTAATCAATAACAATATGGGAAAATAAAGACTGAGACAGTCACTTAAAAGTTGCATGCTCAGCTGAATAAGAGGAATTTTAGAAACTTCTGTCTTTTACTGCCCATGTAAGTTTCATATTACCAGCTTCCAAGTCCAGAGAGAAGTGATGCTTTGTGTGTGTACTACTTCTCTCAGAGTTGTAAATCCATTCATTTACAGGGAGCGGATACTTAATTATGAATAATCTCAAAGTGTTTCACTGATGCTTGTACAGACCGGCGCTCAGGCCCATTTTGTACACCCATGAAATGCCATCATCCCTCAGGTGAAACAAAGCAACTCTTCAGCAGCACAAAGCAAAGCTGCACAGCAGTTTAGGAAAGGAAGTGAAGAATAATGAATTCATTTGAAACTGCAGGGGGATTTTAACCATGCAGCATGCAATTACCAGAACTGGAGTTTATCCAGGACACTGGGGCTAAGACCCCATCTATTACAAAAGATGCCACAGAATTGCCAGCACCCTTCCCTTCATTTCCTACATGTTACTCACTGGTCTCCTAAGTATACACTGAAAGAGGCCAGTCCTGTTTAGACTGTGAAAAATGATGGGACCTCAGGGCAAGGTGAGGAGGAAAAACTAGTATTTCTCACTGACCAGAGCTGACTCATGAGATGCAAAAGGCTCGTGTTGGGGAGACAACAGAAGCGTTGTAGGTAGATGACCCCATCCAGAGCTTTGAACGGGGCAAATGCTGTGCTGTGGTAAGCAATGGGCTGCTGAAAAAGCCGAGCGGCTTCTCAACCTGCGTTTGGACACCAAAACCTTACACCGCAAATGGACCATTTCCTGAATAAGTTTATCCATGTTAGACCATGAATTCATTTCAGTATCTAAATACTTCTTATCTGAATCATAAATTACACATTTCAATGGAGGCAATAAACCAAGGACAATTTCTCTAACTTCCAGGCCAACAGTGACGAGTTGCATCACAGCACAGAAGATTTAATTCTAGTCTGCATGGCGGCTGTTTGGAGCTCTCTCAAACTGTTTGAGTTTCGGAAGGTTCCTTGACCTCAGGACTTGCCTGAGCCCAGTTCCCATTGGGCCCAGCACTGGGTTTCGCTCGCACACACACTCCTTACAGTTGTTTAGTAACATCATGGAAGCGAAGCAGTAAGGCCAAGAGACTAGGTCAGGAGCTGGTGAGTGCTGAGCGGAGCAGGGCTGAGCACTAGCGTTGGCCCAGCCTCTCCCCTCACAGCGGGGCAAACTAGTGTCAGTTTGATGGGGGAAGAGGAGAGAAAATATTTGGTCAGATATATATATTTAAATATATTTTTTTTTACCCCTGCAAGAACACCAGCTGTGAAACTTTGGGAGCAGCCTTGTTAAACCCGGTGCAAAAGCTCCAAAGAGTGTATGTGGAAAGCTTTCAGATGAGTTGTGAGATACAGAAGTCCATGCTCACCTTTTCTTGGTCTGGGCATTTTACAGGTTTATTTAGAAGTCTGTAAGCCCTGAGCCTGTTTGGCCTAGAGACTCAGGTGTTGGATGGGCTCATTTGCCTTCTGGAAACACCTCTCTCTCTCCCGTCCATTTACTACAGAGAGTGTTTAGGTCTTACTTAAATGTACGTCGTTGGATCCCTGTAAGTATTGATTTATGCTCATGGCTGGTGGGAAGAGGCAAGTAAATAAAAGAAGTAGTCATTGAGGCAGACGCGTTATAGAATCTGCTTGTCCACTCGCAGGTGCTGGGGGAAAAGTTACCAGTTACTAGTGAAACCCCAATAAATAATGCTTCAGTCTTGTAACTGCAAATCTTCTTAATGGAATCTGGCTATTTCATGCCCTCACCATAAATCAGTGCCCCTGATGAGTGGGCTTTGAATAGCTGGACAAAAATAATTAATCAAGATTAAATCAAAAGCAGCATGCTGCATTCAAATCCAGTGTTAGCCAGGATGCATTCCTCTGAACAAAATCATTTAAAAGTGCCTTATAAATCTGGGACGTAGCTGAGGCTGATGTGAGAAAATGTGACTGGTATGGATTTTCAGTTTTTTATTGTGCATAGATATTGCATATGGTTAAGTCTTTCTGCTCCTGCATCAGATTTCAGGACACATGTACCACACGGTTTCATGTACCAAATGCAGCAAGCAAGGATGCCGGATCATGCTCACACCAGTTTGTGACGGCACTCGATGGAGCTGTGCCTGATTGATGTCAGCAGAAATGCAGCAAGAGCCATGAACAACAGAAAGAAATCTGAGAAGACCAGACACCATTTGGGAATTCACTGAGTAGATGAAGGACATGTAAAACCCGCAAAAATAAACATTGCTGGGCTATACTTTTACTCCATCTTAGCTGACATTCTCCCTCCATGGAGCTGCCTTAGCTCAGCGCCATATATGTTTTCAAGCAGATTGGCCCAGTATTTGAGTCTTTATCCATTTTTTCCCAGTACTTATTGACCATTAATAAATTGGGACTTACTCTTCACAAGCACTGCTTGAGCTGAAGTTGTGTCTGTGATATAGCCAGGAGTACTGCTCAGAAGATAAGAATATAGACCTGCCTGTAAAAACAAGTAAATTAAATATGCACCAGAGATGTTAGATTTACCTAATTTAAAATAACGCTCTACTTCAAATTCATGCTTAATCTTCTCTTTTAAACTGATCTAATGCAGTTTTTACACGTAACGTTCTGTTTGGAATAGTTTTCAGCTTATTTTCCTCCAGTTCTTCTCTAGGGGAGCAAAGATTTGCATGACATTAGGTCAAAAGCCCATGGAGGATGTATTACAGGGAAATTTTGTAGAACAGATCCATCCTCTGGCTGGGAAGAGGAACCAGGCTCCGAGCGTCGCTTTACAGAGGCACCGAGAGCGAAACAGTTCCTGGTGGTTCTGCGGGCTACCAGCAGCACCCAGCAGAAGACATGCCGGCGCTGAGCAGTTAATAGATCTATCCCCATGGTACATAAAGCAGACGCTGCCAGGACGATATCATTTCTCCCCAGAAGAATGATAAGGTGGTTACTGAGAAGTAATTATGATTCATAAGCTCATAGAAGGGGCAGGGCGGGTGCTAAGTGTCTCAGCATGGCAGAGTCACCTTTTATGCGGTGGCGATAAACCTACTACCCTGTAACGGAGCACGCCTTGTTGTCCTCAATTCCCGTCTCTCAGCATGGATAAAAATTTCTATTTGGGATAATTTTTAATTTTCAAACAGAGAGTAATATACGTTTTCTTGGAACTCTGCCTTTCAGCAAAAGAACAATAACCTCAGCTTCTTTAATAGCCTTCATCATTCAGCAATCATGCTGAGAAGATTAATAGTAATGGCTATATTTTATTATTTTTATAGCAGGTTGTAAGGGAAATGAATGTTAGTTTCTGTGTCAAATGAAGGTCACCCTGACCACCACTTTTTCTAGGGAAACCTTAGTGAAACTATTTTGTGCTATAGCTCAACTTTAGGTAACATCATTAATGAAAAAAAAGGAAAAAGCAGCCTTAAAAATTCAGTGTACAAAAAAATGAAATCAATAGAACAGTATGAAAAATGGCATAAGAAGTAAAACAGCTGATCTGGCAGGTTATTCAGAAATACTTTATCCTGACCTGAAGTTTCAACTAAAAGAAATAGGAGTTTTGCACCTAAGCCTATGCGACTTTTTTTTATTTTTTTTTAAATGAACTTCAGCCTGACTCAAGAGGGTCCAACTTGCCCAAATCTGCCTGCTCCCATGTTTCTTTCCTTGCCGAGCTCTCGTTTTGTCTGGAATGGGATGCTCACGAGGGCAAGTGCTGTAGTGCGAGATAGCCGCAGGCTGAAACTTTTGCAGCTCTGGGTAGCGGTGGACGTGGCTGCTGCCTGCTGAGATCTGAAAGGGAAAAATGCCGTGGGCCACAGCGAAGTGCTGCAGAAGCTGCCCTTCACAGCATTTTTAGAGTTTTATTATTTTTTTGTAAAATCTCCAGAAAATGAGAGCAGAAATTTTCATGCAAAGGGGCAGCTAAACAGAGCACAAGCTCCATGTGTTTTGGTATGGAAAGCTGTGTTTTCAGGTCTCAGTGCAGCTTCCCCAGTGCTCAGAATGATGCAGGGGGGCAGACTTTTTGAATATTTCTTTTTTATTTTTAAAGGATGTGGGAGATGTTCTCCTTTAGCTTGTGTGACAAGTGTAGGGACAGGACGTGGGGTGTGTCATCTCCTCTGGGGCTCAGGATACGGGTGTTGGTAGAGCTGTAGTCTGAAGAAGGAAACGTGAAAAAAAAATGAGTATCCTAGGTGAAAATTGAGGATGAAAGACAACCCCAGGCATTTCCATTGACGTGTTGGGATAACCTCATCGAGCCGTATTGGCTTACTGTACCCTAGAAAGCATTTTGTGGCTATAAGCATGATTCATGCACCTTTGAAACACAACTGTTGTGGACGCTAAGCACCTGTGAAACCTTTTGGGGTAGTTGCTCACACTAAACACCTGGGAAATCTATTGGGGTAGGTTTCTTTCCTCCTAAACATGCAATCTTACAGGACAGATTTCTGTTTTCTGTTTTATTTTGTTCTGAAAATGTGCATTTTGGGGGGGGCGGGGGGTGATGCAGAACTGGGCCCCACAGCAGAAGAAAAGTTGCTGCTTGAGTTGATTTCTTTCTCAGTGCCACGAGTCGCACATGGTGCCAACAGAAACGGGCCACAGAAGTTTCCTATGAGCGCCTAATGTCCCCATGTGTTCTGCAGTCTGCTAGCTAGTTTTTAAAAAGGAGAAGGAAAAAGAAGGTCAGTGTGTCGTTCCCTCTGAGGAAGCCTGCCTGTGGTGGAGGGAAGGATGTGCTTGGCACCCTTTGCATTGCCTTCTCAGCAGGGTGGTGAGAGAAGCCTACTGGTGGGATAGCCCCTGCTTTCTACCCTGGTGAGTGCAGTAAAGAGGCTGGATGAGCTTGAGTTGTGAGGAGCCCAGAGTGGCATTAAACCTGCAAACTTCTGGCTGCTGCTGTTGGGCTGTGCTCCAAAAATCAGATGTCTTCTTGTTTTACCAAGTAGGGCTTTGCCTATCCTTCTACTAACTAGCATTTTATTGCAGACCCTGCTGAATCACAGGCAATGGGGGGGAGGGGGGGAGGGAAACAGTGTAGTGTGAGGGCAAGAATAGAAATAATCCTTAAAACGTTTTGGGGTGGAACTGTGAGGATTAGAGGAGGATAGTAATTGTCGTTTTATCTATAAAGGTTTTTTCCTCACCCTGAATCAGTCTTGAGAATCTTCCTGCTTTATCCAAAAATAAAGACTTTCTCATATCCAAAGCACTTCAGAATAATTTCATCTCCTGTTTAACTCCTGGCTAATAATTTCATCTTTCATTTCCTTCTATTGTTCCCCCTGGCATACATCCCATCTATTATAAGCCCCAGATATCATAAAGTAATTTTTTTAGATTTAGGGAGAGGGAGATAAGAGTCAGGTGGTTTCATGTAAGATTTTTATAGCAGCAAAAGTTCTGGAAGCATTGCACAGGGACTGTAGTACTAAAGAATAGCTCCATGGGAGGAAGCTGGAGTGAGGAGACAAAGCAGCCCTCGCTTTCTGTAAGAGCTGTATTGCTGCCAAGACAAGGGTAACTGCTCCTATTTAGGAATTTAGTGCAGAATGGTGCTTTGCAGACACTAAGGAGAGATTTGAGATTTTTCACAGGCACAAAGTAACTACTAGATTAATTCTCATGGGAGCTGGTCATTTCTAAAATCTCCATCTAATTGCTATAGTGATAGAACTGGCTGCAAAACAGCATATTTGCATCATTAAAATGCCTGTAAACAGAGCTCTTGCCATTGTATCTGCATGCACAATGACAAACTATAGAGTTCTATCAGGACTTGGACTTGAGTATGTGTTTTGCAGTAAAGGTTGTATGTTGCTGCATCATCTCTCAAAAAGATATGCTACTTCTGCACCTTCCTTCTCTCCCCTGAGAGATACAACTCTAAGATGTTTTTTCTTTTCTCTTGTGAAGATGGATTAGAATCCCCCAAATATTAGCAAAACCTGGGACAGAAGTCTTGTATGCGAGTAGTAAAACCAGAGGTGTGCAGTGTTCAGCTCTGCTAATAACGACCCTCTCTGAGTCTGTCTCTTTTCCCTCCCATCCCTGCACCATAACGTTTTGCCTACCAGGATGCAGGAAAGTGCATCACTGCTGTATGGCCGCTTTGATAAAACAAAGATGATGGGGCTTCCTGAAGGGCATGTAAATTTGATCATCCTGCATCAGTACCTGCACAAGGAGGTGGGTGGAGGAGCAGAAACTGGATTTTATTTGCACACTTGTTCCTTATTCAGTTCAGAAATAGAATGTGTAGCATGCAAGAGATACTGCCTCACAAAAATGTCTCCATGTTGCAAAGCTGTAAGAAAGCCTCTATGGATTAGGCTTAAGTGTGGAGAAGGAGTAGGAGGTCCAGATGCTGTCCTGGACTCTGACAGCAGGTCCACCTGAGTCATTGGGTGCTCTCACTCTTGCTTGGAGATGCAAAGTATGCCTTATGATCTTTAATGCTACTACCTAGTGTTGCTTTGATGTGTGGAATTAAGTTTAGTTAAAGTATGTTCTTAAAAATTACAGATTGTCACTGAGTTCTGCATCTAGCCTTCGTCAAGGTGTTGAGCCAGAAGGAAGGGTGACCCTTTGGAAGCATCTTTTGTAGCTTTGACCGTTGACAGAGCAACTCTGATAGTCCTAGGGAGCCTGTTCTCAAGGCTATCTTTCATGGGTGAGCTAAACTGCACTGAAAGCAGTCCTGACTGGAACCAAGGGTCAGAAAGTCACACTCTGAGGAAATTTAAAGGTTGTAGGAGGGTGGTTGGGAAGGAAAACTTTCAATTAGGAAAGAATTAAGATAATAAGGATATGGCAGCTGCTCTGCAAGATCAGCCTGGTGGCCCAGTTTCATTTGAATGTGGGATACCAATACTGGAGACTGTGCTAGAGGTTTCAGAGGAAAAGGAAGTTGTTTGCCATAGGCAGGAAACAAGAAACCCATAATGCGAGTTTGCCATTAGCTAGTCACACATCTTTCTCTTGGCCATCTCAGAACCCAGCAAAGCAGCCGTTGTCCAGGGAACTTGTGTTGTAACTCAGTCCCAATGTGTTTTTTTCATGTAAAACTATTGAGATCAATGTTTGTTTATCCCTGAAGCTTTATTACTGTTCATAGAGGGTGGTGTTATAATTCTGCTTTATGCTGGTTGTGTAAGCTGCTTTGAGGGATGCAAGAAAAATATTTGTCATCGTTTGCATAGTGATAGTTTGTTGCACCAATATGCTGCACATTGTTAATGTGTATTTCCAGCAGCTCTCTAGGAGCTGTTAGCCGTACTCTTACAGTGTAATCCCACATCTCTTGAGTCTTCCAGCACTCCTAGTGACTTTGTGTTTGGGATTACTGTGCAAGGATATAGGCCTGACCCTACAAGTGTTAGGTTTTTAAAACTTTGCTGTTTTGGATTAATTGTTGTTCACCTGTAACTGTATTTTGGATTTAATGAACAGTTATGATGATCACCAGATTTTCGCCCCTTATGGAAAGAGAGCACTTCATAAATAATGAAATGTGGTCTTTCTACATCTGTGCTAGTTTCCTACAAATCTGGAAATGAACTTATGTGGCTTCAGTCTTAGAATTGTACCTATTGCTAACATATTCATCCAAAAGACATAAATAAAGAAATTCCATATAGTCTGGAAAAAACAAACAAATACAGCACAAATGTGGTATGGTGTTTCTTGAAAAGAAGGAAAGAGTGTGTTTATTGCTCTTTTCTCACAGTACGATGATACTGCCATATTACAGTGAAAGCCCTCCTGTCCTCAGCTTCACCTGACCTCCAAGGCTTGCTCTGTCGGCAGTTCTGCTGTCCCTGTGGTGACAGCTGAGATTCTCCAAGTACCTTTGACTTGATACTTTACAGCCTGTTGTTGTGAATGATGTCTTACAAGAAGGAAATGGATGTGATTTCTGTTTTGAAGGTGCCAGAGTTCAGATTCCAAACAGGGTCAGCATCTTGATACCGTCTAATGGCTGGCATCTAATATTAGTTACATCTCTGAACTTCCTGGCACTACATGTGTGAAATCAACTGCAGGCTGATCTTTTGGTCTTTCTCTGGGTAGGTGCAAATGGGAAGACAGATGGCAAATAGGAATCTTTAAATGCAGGTGGAGTTTATAAAACTAAAAAAAAATCTGCTGATCAGCTGGTTAGGGTTTCTTAGATGACATAAGATGCAATAAGATGATGACTGGCCTTTCAGAAACCTCTCCTGGGATGTTTCTACTTAGTCAGCTGTAAGTGAGTTTAGATGATGCCTGAGAACAGACATAACCCATAACATAACTTTAAGTTGACATAGTTCTTGAATTTGATACGGATGTTCTGGGCCGATCCCAGTCATGTAGCTATTGACACAAATTCGAGACTAGTAGCAATAGAATTATCCTGTAGTCTGTGGCAGGATTCCCATCAGCTTTAGATGGCAAACTTGGTTCAATCTCAAAACTAGAGAAATAGTGAGAGACCATGGTGTTCGTCAAAGCATTGCAGTCAAGCTCCCTCCAGGAGATAAGAGTAGAGGCCCAGAAGGATGGGAGACCTTTTGGAGAGGAATGTTTAAAAAGAATTTTTTAGGAGCAAACATTGGCATAAGAGGAAAGATGAGACAAGATTTACAGTGAGTACTGTCAAACTGAGAAGATCCATGGAGAAGAGGTTTTTGTTCTTAGTTCCTCAAGACGGGCAATTCCTCATGACAGCTGTGAAACTAAATATTTTTAAAAGAAACAAACTGTCTGTTTTGCTGCAGAGCTTGAAGGGTTGTTTTCAAATATGAAATTCCTGGAGGTGTGGCAGACTATAGGAAAAGGCCTTATGAGAGAAGCAAGAAGAGCTGGTGGGTTGTTCTTAATTGGGGTTCTTTGGGGATTCTTGGGGTTATTACAAGACATAAAAGGAAAAAGTAGCTTCAATGCTGTTCCAGATCAGCATATTATGTATCTCCAAACTGTTGTGCGAGCAAGACATGCAAACTCAGAAAGATGATCAGAAGTCACCTCTCTTCCCCTCTAACTTTCACCCTTGCTTCTGCACAGAGCTATTGTTATAATGGGGAGTCTGGCCTAAGGCAGCCAATAGTTAAAATAAAAGTAAAAAAACTCTGGGTAGATTAAAATGTTAAATTGTTCTGACACATTATATTAAGCATTCAGTTATTTACTAGTGGCACTAGAGGCAGCACATGAATTCTCTAGATCAGAACGAACTCAGTGATGCAGTCTGGGCTATTTTTACTAGTTAGGTTTTGGACACAGTGTGCTGATTCCTGTGCGTTTCATCACTATATGCATCATTTAAAGCTATTATAAACAGTCACACTTGCTCAGAAGTCAGACATTAGGCAAGCACTTGGGCAGCACCATGGAGCAGTGACATAGCAGCATGATAAACATTCACAGAGATCCAAGTAGGGTCCTGAGATGGCTAAATGTTTGGGAAAACAGATTACGTGGGAAGGAAGGAGTGTTGTGAGACTTGGAAGGCTGCATTAGTTGTGCCAGCACTATGTAAGAAGCAAAGTCTCTCAGGCTTTCAGATTCCCAGAATCTGCTCAAGATCTGTGCCAATCCAAATAGGAGCAGGTTGCAGAACTTCCTCAGCTAATGGTAATGTATCTCTTCTACTACTGTTATGTCGCTGCAAATACTAAAGGAAGCTCCTGCAAATGCCAGGAGGCAGTTGTATGAGGCAAAATGCCACTTACTCATCCTGCCTGTGCCAATTGCATGGCAATCTGTCACACCAAGAGGGAGGACTGCAAAAAGTGTTGACTCCCTCTTTTGCAAGGCTGCTGCTTTTAAATTGTGAATTCTAGAAACATTGCATGATAATCTTGTTAGAGCTCTAGGGGGAGCAATTTTGTCTTTAAAGCATGGTCGAGTACAGATTTGCCATATTTTTTAATACTAACATCTCTATGCGTAACAGTAGTGTGATGCTGAACCCACTTCCTTGGAGACGCTGCATTGTGAATGGCCGCTTGTGATGCTGCTTGTTCAGGAGCTGGTGTGGGTATTCACAGGGTATATGAGGGTGTGCGGTGGTAGTTTGGATTCCCTTTTTTCTCCTCTTAAATGAGTTTCAAAGCTGAACTGCAATGGAAAGCAGAAAGTGAACTGTAAGAAATTTCTACAGTTGATATAGGACTCTGTTCACTATGGTGACCGGTTGCTACCTGTAACTATTGATCAGCTACTTGCTGCTGATCCCTAGAGGAGAAGAGGAGCTGGCAGGTTCTGTGAGAAGGAAATGCCTCAAAAATAGGGAGGATGCATCATGCATGCATGGGAAATAACTTCCTTGAGCTCCCCATACTACCTCTTCGTAGACTGCAAGCTCTTTGTGGCTGGGACAGGCTTTTGCAGTTCTGGGTACAGCAGTCAGGGTAATGGGGCTTTTATCTTTAACAGAAGCTGAGAGGCACTACTGAAATATGAGTAACAGTAGGAAATAGATATCTAGCTGACCTTCAAAGCAATATCATTTAACAGCAGCAACAAATACACTGACAAGCCACTGAAAAAAAACACACAAAATATGAAGCAGCAACTGTGTGATTTAAACTCAAAAGGGCAATGCAGAATTGATATTTGCGGTCTTTTCCCAAGTATTTTTGTCATCTGTTACAACTGCTGTATACCAGCCCAATTGATGCAATTCCCATGAACATCTTGGCAGTACTTGAGTTGGATCCAGCCCCAAGGGAGCTGACCATTGCTTCACTGAGAAGGAGGGAAAAATATCCCTCAGGATTAAACCACCCTGTTCCAATTCAACCATGTACTTTTTGAGGGCTCGCTGAGGTCATACGAGTTGACTTGCCCTATTCCTGCGTAATCAAAATTAGCAAATCTCTTTGAGAACCCATGACTCTGCACTCACTGAGCAGCGTCGGGCTGTTAGGTTGAGCTTCTTGTTTTGGCAGTTTACGTTGCACTGTAACTCATTCCCATAAGCTGGAGCCAAAAGAGATGTAAGGCAAAGAAGTGAAAGAACAGGGGAGAAAGCACTGCTCTGGCTGTAAAATGCCATCCTAAACTCATGGGATCAGGGAGGTCACACTGAATGCTAATTTCATTTGTTTACTTTGCGTAGTAGTTCTTTCCTAGCAACAGAGAAAGAAGAGAGCCCATGTGTTCTTAAAGTACATATCAACAGTAGACGGGTTGGTAGGTGAAAGCTAAGGTTATAATTGTTGGCTTGGAAAATGTAAAGATCAAAGCTATGAAGAGAAAACAAACCAAATAATGAGAAGACAAAAAGAATAATAACCGGAAAATAAGTTGCAGAAAGGGGGGAAAAAAAGAGTGGGAAAAAATGAAGAATATGATCAAATTAAAAAAAATGAAAATGAAAAGTGATGCTTTCCCTTTCCCTGTGGAAGATTGGATCAAAACTGAAAGCAAGGTGTTTACAGAAGAAGGTAGTGTAGCAGGAAGCCAGGGTGCTATTACCAAGAGCAAGAGATTTTCCAAAGGAACTCTAGGACAGTGAGAGAAAGATTATATAGGCAAGAAATTTTCCAGTAGACCCTTCTTTCTCCATCTCATTCCTGTGGCATTGTGTTGCTCGGTTGAGCTTTCTGAAGCACTATTATAATGGGGGGAAAAAAGCTGAACTTTAATTTTGAGGCATTTTAGCGGAGAAATTGGCACATCTGAGCTTTTCTTTGTAAGCTTTCTTCATCATCCAAATATTTGCATCACTCAAGGCTTTTTTTTTAAAAAAAAAAAAAAGCCCTTGCTATGAAAAATACGATAGTATTTCAAAGTTCTAGCTGAATTACCACAAATGGGGCAGTGAAGAGAGGGAGGAAGGACTGAATCTGACCACTATCCCAAATGAATTGTGGGGACATTTCCAGATTAATGGTAACCTTGGCTCCCATACAGTCTTATTCCTTAAAATAATTAAAATAATAACAAAAACCATCCAGTTACTAACTCACTAAATGCATTTTGAGATGCCTTTTTTTCTAACACCTAAATAAAACTATTCATGATGTGCATGCATAGAGGTTTTCAATTGGAAAATATGTATAAGACCTATAAAGATTCGTGTGCTCTGTCTCTGGGTAACTACTGATGTACTGTACCCAGGACAGAAAAGGACTTGCATTAGAAAAGCAGTGGCAAATGGGAGATGAACTTCAACAGGAACTAGGTTTGCTCAAAACCCAGAGCAATTTAGTATGTCCTGTGCTTACCTCTCCTCCCTTTTTGATACACATCTACAGCTCTCTGCTCCCTATCGGTTTCCTTTTGCCAAAAGTAAAAACTTTGGCATTATGAAACTACTGGTGATGAACTAGGACTGATTAAAATGAATGGTTGTGTCTTAGATGCTCTAGAAGGACTATAAACTAAATCTGGCTCTCTTTCCATGTATTAAGCTCAACTTCTGCTTCCCTTCCTGATTTAATCTACAACAGGTGATTGTCATATCCTGAATACTTTTCCCCCTGGATCCTCTATGGTTTCTGTAATAAGTCAGGCATTCTTACTGGAGAAATACAATATGCACATAAATCTTGCATGCTGTTCATTAGGAAAGGCTAAATCCGACATCATCTCTCCCATGACAAAGTCTGCGTGGCTGTAGTAACGTACCTTCATAGATTGCATCTCCAGAGCATAAGCACCACAAACTTTGCACCTTCTGGAATAACACTACAGGAGAAATGTGAGAATACTTCTGCAGATGCTGCAGTGCCACTGCAGTTAAGGAACAATGCTGTGTTATTGATTTGGCTGAAATGTTTCTTGCAGAGCAAACATCAAAGTAAGGCTGTTTTATCAGTTTACATATTTTAAGCTGAGAGTATTTCTTGCATAATCCTCCTTGAGGTGCTTTGGTGGCTGAGCAGAATCAATACCAGAAGCATCTGCTCCCTGATCTGCAAATGTGATTTCCATTTCCCTCCCTCCATTTCTGGGCCCAACTTCTGTAAGTTTTCTATATGTACTATGCCATCACTGAAAGTAGTAGAGGGTTTTTATGTAGAAAAAGAATTCAGATTTTTTAAAGAATTCCTTAAAACAAAAACGATTGTTCTGCTTCTTTCAGAGATCAATATTTTCTTGCAATTAAAGTGTTATGGAGCAAAGGACAGTTTTCTTCATGTGCAGAGCATCAAATGGGCCCAAAACCTCTGGGTCCTGCTTTACTGCAGTTCTGCTGAGTATCACACTTCAGCCATTGGTTTACCAGTTCCTTCAGCTGCAAGATGGGCTCGGATTTCATTAGCTTTGAGTATTTTTAGACCTGTTGCTCCCTACTCAATGGGCCTACACTATAGGTAGTGCACTTAAATGGGGTACTCCTATAGCATGACAGTCTTGCAAAACTCTCTTTCTGTTTGTGCTTTCCTTGATATTAGAATGAGCAGAATCACAGAATGGTTGAGGTTGGAAGGGACCTTTGGAGTTGATCTAGTCCAACCCCCCTGCTCAAGCAGGGCCACCTAGAACATCTGATTTTTTTGAATCAGGGCAGGTTTTGAATCTCTCCAGAAGAAGGAGACTCCACAGCCTCTCTGGGCAGTCTCTTACATCTTATGCCTTGAACCATTGTGAGTACTGTTTAAAAAAAAAAAAAAAAACTATAGTTTTACACCTTGATTAAAACTGACTCCAGCTTAAAGCATGTGCCTTTGTAAACATTTTTATAGGAGATGTATACCAAGACAAAGTTGTAGCTGCTTTAAGAAGTAGGTTAGGCAGGCTCTTAACTTAGAAAAATGAAATATCTGCCTCAGATGGGAACTCTGCTGCAGTTCCAGTAGAGCTGCAGCTTTGTTCCCATAGCCTTCTCCTGTGTGAATATTCACAGATCACTGAGTTGCGCGCATATATATATATATATATATATATATATATATATATATATTTTCTTGCTTACAGTAAAACTTGAGCAGCATGGGGTGAGATATGCCCCAGAGATGTGCTTGACCACTGAGAGGTGTTGCTCTCCTCTGGTGCTTTTTCCCTTGTGTGGCCTGTTCCCAAGACCTGTCTGAGATCCCACTAAGATTCTGGTGTGCACCTATCGACACAGTGGCTGCTAGGAACAGTGTGGTATCGGTCGTTACCTCTATTTCTTGCCTCTGTGGGTTTAAGCCTACAGAGGTAGGCTGCTGTGATGCTGGACTAGCATCCAGCCCTTCTGGCCTTGCTGACAGCATGTGCAACTGGTAAGAACAGAGTTCCCACTCCCTTTGATTGGACTGAGGGTTATTTACCCTCTGCTGTTGCCATTCTTACAGTTACCACCACCTGAATTGTTTCTGTCCTAAATAAACCATCTGACATTATTTTTGCTCTGCTGACTAAGTGTATATGGCAGTTTTGAGGAGAGAGAACTAGCACAGCAGTTCTTTTTCAGGACGCTTTGTTCCCAAACACAGGAAGTTGTAAAATTGCTGATAATGAGTAAGTTCATTCATAGCTTATGCCAGAAATGACTGTCTTCTGTCAAGGCGTAATCTTAGTGAGAAAGAGCTGAGGACTGAGCAAAATGGAGTGCTGTCAACCCTGACTCCCAGTTATAGTGATTGCTCTTTTGCCTTGAAGCTTGATATCTTCAGCTATCCAAGGGCGGGGGGGGGGGGGGGGCGGCTGTTGGTCTGGTCTGGGCTTTGCTTGCCTTATTTTATATATATATATATATATATATATATATATATATTTATATATTTAGTATTTAACAATGCTTTCCCCATTGTCATTTTTCTGCTATGGACTCTACTGATCAGATGCCAAAGGGTTATTTTCTTAACTGTTGTAATGGCTGACATTTCAGGTCTTGTATTGTACTGAGATGTTCTTTCTGAGAAAGATTTTCTAAGTGTATTTTCTAACAGCACAGTAATTCTTTATTTACCTCACAAGTTGCAAGAAAGTGTTAGTCCAATGAAGAAAACATCTCTAGACCGAAATGTAGTTCTTGGAACTAAGCAGTCATGCTGCTTTTGTGGGTATAATTTAAATCAAAAAAAGTTTAGGAGTGACATTGTCTCTCATTTCAACAAAAACTCTTTGTATTTTTACATTAAGCATAGAAAGACAAAGATTATTTTTCTTAACGAGCTCCTTATTTTGCCTGTTTTAGCATGCTTATGGAAAAACAAACAGGTTAGGGAGCGGATTTTGGTGCTGTAATTTCCATTTTCCCATCTTTGTTTGCACCTAATATCTCTAGAACGCCAAGAGATATGATCATGACTTCAGAGTCTAGTTCATGGTTCCATCTGGTTACAGTCACATCTGGTAACCTAAGCAACATTGTGAGACAAGCTAGGGCTTGGATTGCTTGCAACAAGAACACATTGACCCCAAATTCTGTTTTGTTACTATTTCTTGTTTTAGTTTTTGTGGGCAATTTTTGGAAGTGGCCTTGGCAATAAAATTGCTCTCAGTTCACTTCCTCTCCCTTTTGGCTTATGCCTTCTCTCCTGAGACTTCCAGCGAGGGAGATAATTAAAATGACTGGAAAGACCTGAAAAGGTTAGATGTATGTAAGGAGCTGGTCCGGTGATTCAGGGGTTTCTTTCCAGAGTCATGTCCTCTTTTGTCATGCTATCGGCTAAGGTTACTTGGAAGTAGGAGGAACATTGTGCAAAGTAGAACTGTGACTCTATCTGCTATTGATTTGCTTATAACTTTTATCTGTTGAGGGAAATTGCTGAGGGGACGTTGGGACAGAAGTGATCGGTGTGTGTGTTCGGTACTCCCCTTGGCCTCGTCCTAGGGCCCTGGCTAAGCAATTGGCACCATCCATCTGTTGCTACTTCCCCATGCATCTTCTCCCTCTCTCTCTTCCTAACTTCTATTTTTAGATGCATTAAGGGCTTCTCTTAAAGGTACAGAATAATGGTTCCTCAAAGCAAAAAAGGTATTATCTTCCCAGAGAGGCTGAGGATCACCATGTGTCAAAGATCTGGTGCGACAGCAGTTGGCATTTTTACTGCTGATTTCAGCAGAGGAATTAGGACTACCAAACTTGTACAGATCTGGGTTTGTTTTGTGTTCTCCTGAGAAGATAGGTCTGGAAGTTGTCTGATTTACGCATCAAATTTCCTAATGGTCTCACCGTGTGAGAAGCAGGGGAGATGTAGCCCTACGAGCTATGGTAATAATGGAAGAGAAACTTCTATCGTAGTTTCTGACCATGCTTTCTTAGGGTTGACAAATTGCAAAGAAACTTGAAGGCTACTTGGACTTGTGCCATGTTAATGCAGTAAACACAACTCGTGTGACTGCCCAGGGCTGTGCTTAACACGGAACTATCAAAGAATTCAATGTTTATACACTATAATGTATTGATGTCTTTGCTCTGATCTTTTTAAACATTACCTTCTAAAAAAACCCTCACACTTTTAACTTAAACCCCACCAAACCTCTTTGTCATTGAGACTGAGGAATTAATGAGTTCTTTTTCTGTTTCAAATCTGAAATAAGTTACAGAATTCATCTTGACCCCACTGAGGGGTCTGAAGCTGAGATCTGATTTGGTTCTTTCCTTTGCAGTGTTTTGCAATAGAAGTAGATGCAGAACAGCCAGCCACTGGGGAAGAGAAAATCTGCTGTCACTCTAGCAAGCACTGGAGAGACTCTGGGTCCTCCTACAAGCTCTTACTGGGTCCCTGAAGCTGGTTTACACTTTTAGACAGATATCCAGCTATGTTGCAAGAAGGGAATGGCTCTTTACCCTGAACAGCGCATACAGATAAGGATTGTTTGCTGCCAGAGAACCTGTTTTTCAGAGTAGTGATACAAAGTTAACAGGATTGGTGACAAGAACTTGCCTTTTCTAGGCAAGATTCATCCCAGGAGAGAGTGGTGCATAGCAGTCAACAGCTCTGACACTGCAGCAACAGAATAACCATGAATCTGAGGTACTTCATGGCCTGTGAGTACTGCCGACACTTTCTGTAGCTTCTAGCAATGGCTTTTGGGTGGAGACATGATGCTGGTAATTTTGTAGTAAAACTGTAGTAGACAATGTGCATGTTTTACACTAGTTGAGGAAGTGATAGGGTCATTATTAATAATTCCGTGCACAGGGTGTGGAAGTTGCAAGCAGAGCTGTGGGATTGGATTACTCTGTAGGGAATACATCTCCATCTGCTCAAAAAACAAACGAGGATATAATGTTAAACCTACTGTAGATCTTATGTATGTTATTTTGTGCCTCTGCGGCAATAAGCCTGTTCAGTTACATTACAGATCACTATGCATAAATCTCAGTGCATGTGCCATAGAACCATAGAACTCTACTGCACTCACTGAGTTGCACTAATCTAAATTTAAGCAGGGCTTGTTCATGTAAAAAGTAAAAGTGTGCATCTGTAATCAAATTGTATTCTTTTTTTTATGCTGCTCTTCAACTTTAGTGATTTCAGCAAAGATCTATGGCTGTTGCTAACATCAGGCTTTGGCTTTGCTGTGTGTAATAACTTCAAAGAGTGTGGATTTGCAGGAGGCTTTAGCAAAGCAAGGCTTGCCACTGCTCACTGCAGAATATATGCCACTGCGAGAAGTTATTAAAATCACACAAGGGAGGCCATTAAGTCAAAGGCTGCATTTTCTTGTTTGTTTGCAATATCAGGACTGAGATTTGCAAAGCAGCACAGCTGACCAAAATAACTGTCTTCTACTAATGGAATATCAATATAAGGTTGAAAGTTGCTGAAGTACCATGAGAGTTAAGAAATATGCAGTCCATTGGCTGCATTAATAGCACTGGAAAGCATTGGCACTGCCAGTCTTCTGGCTACCCCAGTTATTTAGAGTTGAACTAACATCTGAGTCAGGTTTTTCTCCTCTTACAGAAGATGCATTAATATTTTCTGAGTGATTTGTACAGATAAGACAGTGATTTTGAGTGCAGTAAGGTAGTGATTCAAATGCGTTTTATGATGCAAGATATATTTTCAGATACATAAGTGAAGAACAAAAAATGATCTTGCTATATCATCAATCAGTGTAAAATGCTCCCTGTGATTACTTTTAATGGAGATCTTAATCTCTTGAACTGCTTGGGAAAAAAAAAAGTGCAACATATTGGCACTTCAAAACCAAAGTACTGAGCAGCACAATATAGTGCCAAAGTCAGTTTGCATGTTTGGCTGCAATGGATATTGGGCTGGAGATAGTACTGTGCTTAAGAACTCTCAATTTTTTCTTGGAAAAAGGCATGTAGAAAATCATTTTTTTCCATTTTGGATTAAAAAAAACTTTATGTAATACACTTACAGACTTCATACCTTGAAACTAAAAGCAATTACCATAGACTGAAATAAACATCTGTTATAAAATGCATCATAAAATGATATATGATATTCTATATTTTATGGATTCTTCCCAGTAAATCATATACAGATGCATATCATCCATTAGAAGGCAGAAGCTTTGGGGCTTTTACTCCTAGATTGGATACTTGCTTTCTTTTTGCCTGGAACAAGTCATTTGACTTTTCTGCTAAGTCATCTTTTGTTAAGTGTCACTTTTGTCCCTGACAATAGTGTTGTAAGGATTTTTGTAGTGATAGTCCATAAAGTTAATTAAGGAACAAAGGTTCCACAAAAGACAGGTGTCATGTACAACTACTTATACATTGTATATTTAAAACACGTGCACCAGATATCTCTTCAGACAATAAGCTGTATTGAAGCATCATCAATCATACAATTTTTCTTGTCTCCTAGAATGGCACTTGAAGGTCAGTCTGTATTACTCTGGCAAAGCACTAACTTGACTGGGCTACAGATGCAATCTGCTTAAAGGGAAACACATTGCAAAAATACAGTTGTGGTTGGAAATAACAGCATAAGAGTTGGAAGCTTTTTACTCACTTGATGCAATCGCCTATTTAAGCATTCTCCCTGGCTACTTCACTGATGGCAGGCTCTCCTGCCCTTTCCCAAAGCAGTGGCAGTGTGGTGTGTTAGCTGGAGTGGTGTCATCAGTTGTCTAGAGCTTAGGATAGAGGAAACAGGCTGTTGCTGCCTTGTGCCATCTACTGATGACAGACTGCAAAAAACCTCATCACCAGCAGTCAACCAGAAACAGCCCTGCTTGAATGCTGAATGCCAGGCAGCTGGCTGGGGGGGGGGGGTCTTTTTATTTATTAACTGAGCAAACTTGACAGGGCAGTTACTGACTGACAAGGGACACAGAACCAGCACTGTCATTTTTTCAAGATTTAACTTGGTTATCTACAAATACAATCTTATATATTTTGCTTAAAGGTACGTTTCTTGAGACATTTTTCCATTCTGTCCTTCAAAGACTTCCAAGTAAGTGAATTTAGAGATGATTAATACAAAGAGGGTGAGATGGTTTGAACATCTAGGCGTTGTCCAGATAATATAGTACTACAGTAACTAGATATTAACTATCACACCAGTGAGGCCTCATTTTGTACTGTATCTGGTTCTGGGCTCCCTGGTTCAAGAGAGGCACTGGCCAGCTGGAGTAAATCCAGTGGAGGCAGTAGGACTGTGGGGCATGGAGCAAAGAGCTGGGTCTGCTCAGCTCAGCCTGGGAAAGAGGCAGCAAAGCCTTCTGGTACAGCAAAGGTGGTGGTACAGAAGACAGGCAGACTTTTCTTGCAGGGTGCACAACAAAGGACAAGGACCATGGAAACAGGTTGCTGCAAAGGGATATTCCAGTTATTTACAAGACAGAAAAAGTCCTTCCTCTAAGAGTGGTCAAGTGCTGCAACAGAGGCCCAGAAAGATGGTGGGATCTCTATTCTCAAAGAGATTTAAGACCCCATTGGACAAGGCTGAGCAACCTGAACTGACTTTGAAGTCAGCCCTGCTCTGAGCAGGAGGTTTCACCAGACAGCTCCAGAGGGTTCCTCTCAGTCTAAATTGTGTGTGAGTATGTGCAAATTAATCCTGTCTACCCTCAAAGCAGTGCATGTCCTGGGACACAAGGAGCCTAAAGGGAGGGAGCAATGGAAAGAAGTGGGCACTTCTGATTGGTTTAGGCCTAATTACTTCTAAATTAGTTACCTAAACAGAAACACTCAGAGAAGTCACAGCTCCCCCATTGAATGCAGGTGAAATCTACTTACCTAATGTCACCAGGCCACTTCTGCAGCAGCTGAATAAAGTTGTCTTCTATGAGTGGCTGTATTTTTGCAGGATTGCAGCTGATAATTGGCACAGGCATGATAATGTAATAGTGATCCTGATTGTCAGGAGCATCACCATAACCATTTACCTTGGGTCTGAAGGTTTAGTTCAGAGCCTGATGAAGCTAGTTGTGGACTATTATGCATCTCCAGCTTTGCTCTTCAGGTTAAAGGACAGTGAGCTGAACATTTTAGAATGGTATCTAATCTAATTTGATCTAATCAAATATGTTGATTACACTTTGTTTTACAAAGGAAAGCAGTTGAGGTTTTGTTTAACTGCTTTTGGTAATTGAAATTTGGAGGGAACATTACCAGCTGGACTTGCCTCTCTTGAGGCATTTGTGACAGACAGCTTCATACAGAAACTATGGTGAGAAATAACCATGGAAACAGCATCATTTGAGTCTGCAAGGTGGTGAAAACAGGCTCACTCTTGCTGTTTTCCATTTTCACAGCTCATATGTGGCAGCAGAAAAACAGGGTAACTGCTAGGTGTTTCACAGAGCTAAGCTCCTTCACAAGGAAAGGGTGATGTGGTGTTGCTATTACTTCTACATCCACAGTCATCAGCAAAGCCTGCAGTCTTTGCACCTGGAGGATCATGGCAGTTATTCCAGCCACAGAGTGTGATTGGATGGCTCAGGGATGCTCAATACTATCTGCATGCTCTTCAGCCTTGTGCAGATTTATCCAAAATTGACAGGATAGTGTTGAAGGGGATGAGAGAACCCTTTGAATGTCGTGGGCTTTACTAGATAAGCAGGAGAGACTCCATTGCCCACTTGTACGGTTCTCCTAACGGAGTTTATAATCAGGAAAGCTGAAGATCTCCTAACCCATCCACTGACAAAAGGGCTCTCAGTCCCCTTTGTTAAAGGATTGCAGTAAGCTGCAATCAATTATAGAAGTGCCAAGGGCAATGAAAATTAGTTCCACTGGGGATTTGCCTTCAAATTCTTTTGCCTACAAAAATCAAGATTGTGATATAAGGTCCCTAAGGAGGGAGGGGAATGAATCAGGGAAGAGAAAAAGGCATTAATTTTACAGCAAAGAAACAATTAAAAATGAAATAATGAATAACAAAGGCACAGCTGTCAGATGTAGGACAGCCAGGCAACTCAACGGGAGATGGGAAGGACGTGTAGGACTGAAGATGTGCCCATCATGTGCTGAGAGAGTTGAGGAGGTGGACATTCAAGAGGGTGAACAGTGAAGGTGTATGGAAGTATCTTTAGGAAGAAAAATAATTTGGGGGGGGGGGGGGAGAGAAGTCTAGATCAGATTTGTTAGAGAACCTTTTCAAGCCTGAGTCAAAACCCCAGATGCAGAAACTGGTGAGCTGGATCCAGAAGCCATCACTGTCATGCAAAACATTATCTAGCACAAAGTTTTGCTGATCACCCCGGATCTATGAGCAATGAACATAATGAAAGTTAATTTTAGTTGCTTGTTTTCCAGGTTAAAGTGACTAACCATTGTCTTTAAGTATCAGAGAAGCAATGAGAAAAGAAATATCTCCTTCTCTGGAGATCTTCAAGGCCCGCCTGGATGCAACCCTGTCTAACATGCTCTAGGTGACACTGCTGAGTGGGGAGGTTGCGCTAGATGATCTCCAGAGGTCCCTTCCAACCTTACTGATTCTATGAAATGGTGATAGCTACAGATTTTTTTCTCCTTGCCTCTCCCATTCCTTCATACGTGTTCACAGAGCAAAGGCTCTGGAAGTCTTCCCCCTAAGCTCTGTTGGGCCTCTCTGTGCAATTGAACAGAGCCAGTCTTGTGCAAGGCAGTTTAGTATGTGCAGAGTTAAAGCAGTGAGTCTAGCATAAATAGAAATGTTTTACTGAATTAGCCAAGACAGTGGTTTCATAGTGCTTAAAAAGGGTGGTAAGTTTCGAAAGAGTAGAACCTGAGGAAAAGGTCTGTAGGAATGGAAGGGAGAAAGTCAAGCAGGAAGAGAGAAGAGCTCTTGAAAAGCTCTTCAAAAGAGTCTGATTTGCTCCCTTTAGAAGGAGCCAAAATCTCAAGAGGGAACTGATCTTGAGTTGTTTCAGATTAGATTTTAATTTTCTGATTAATCTGTTCCTTGATATCAATGCCTAGAAAAAAGCAATTGTTAGCCCTTTTGAGTGGTACTTCAGAATAAACATTTCCATTTGATTGGAAGGAGTTAAACAGTATGGTCACACTTGAGGACACTATATTAAAGTGCTGACAGATGTCCAGGTCCACTTTCCTCTGTAATTAAAGCACAATTTGAATAAAACCTGAAAGGTCCTTGCCAGATCTCTTCTTTCAACCTTCTTTCATTACATCTGAGATTCAGGTTTTGAATAAATCTTGGCAGAAACTTGAGAACCACAGTTAAATCCTGACGATATTTGACAAATAGAGAAATGAGCATGGCTGACATCTGTGGCCAAATGCTCATTGGAGTTTTATGACTCTTTGCAAGGGAGATTTCAGTCATCATTTGTGCTGTTCTTTGAAAATTAACTTCTTTCCCTCCTTTCATTTCCAGAATTGGGATGTTAGTAAAAGAACTTCATTTTTTTTTATTCTGTTGCAATATTGCACCCAAAGTTTTAATCAAAAGCATTCAGTTTCATTCATCTGGTTCTCACTCAAAAGTGATTTTTTTGCCATATTTGCTTCAAAATGGCTTTGAAATAAAAAAATCATTTGGTTGTGGATACTCATTCCAACAATTCAGCCAAGCTGATATGCTCTGTACATGACTGCATTTCAAAAAAGCCCACAGAAACAAATCTATCTAGTCTACTGCGATCAGAATCTCATATGCTTTTTCTTGTCATATGACCTTTTAGCAAGGTCTCATCAGTCAAAGCTATGTTATTTCATGCCTATTATTGTATATGAAATTGCTGACTGGGATTCCACTTGCCTCTTGTTCCAGCTCTGCTGGGAATGGGACTTGCATTTTATTTGGACTCTAACCCTGTTGGATTTTGTACCTCTCCCTGTATGCCTATGGGATCTTAGTAATGGAAAAGAAGGGAATAGGGAACTATTTCTAAGCAAGTAGCATACTGTGGAAAGTATCTGCAATGCTTCATTCAGCAAGTATGGATTAAGTACCTAAATTCGTTCTCTGTTCCCCAGGGATGACGCGATATCCCTGGAAGGCAGAGTAATAAGCATGCCACTGAAGTTGACAGAAAAATTGTTCTATCTATTGAACAGTAAGGCATCTGAATAGCTTTATTAGTGCTAAAAACACTAAGAGCTTGAAATACAGTTGAAATACTGTGGTAGGGTAGGAAAATTAGCTGAGAATGTCCGACCTTTTTCACTGGTCTGAAAAAAGAAAAAACCTCAAGAGAGCGTATTTAAGAGCTGTTTCAGAGTACGGAGCTCTAAAAGTTGTCACAACTGAGATAGAGTAAGGGGGCCGTCGCACTAAATGGATGGGGGACATACAGTATGGGCTTATTTCCCTGTAACCTGCTATCAAGACTGAAGAGAGTCCCTGCTCCTCTAAGATGAAATTCTCCCTTGTCCATCTCAAAGGCTGAAGCCAAATACAGGGCTCAGGATGAGCCTGCTATCCTGAGGTGAGCTCAGGGTAGCAGTCGTGCTGCAGCCAACATGGATGCTGATGTTTTGGCTCAACTTGGGTGAGTGCTGAGGATCTGTAGAAGCTAATTTTAGCAGCTACACACAAGGGAAAAAGAAGAATAGTGCAGGCTTTTAGAAGTTTGAGAATGATTTACTTGCTGTCAGTCACCTGCATGGCTTCCACCTTTGTGAGACATCTAAGCTACTTCTGCTAGAAATTGTCATAGGTTATATTTTTAATGCCTGCCCATCCTTAGTGCCTTTCAAAAGATGGGATAGATTTTTCTTTTAACTCATAGTAATCTTATGTCTTGTCATGGAAGTATGACCAGATCAAGAGCAGGTTGGGGATACTTCAATGTGACCACAGTCTAACACCTGAGTGTAAGTAGGTATTAGCTGCAAACCCACTTGTGAGAATCCTAATAGGTGAAAATTGGATTTAAACACTCTTACTCTTGGCTATGAGGAGAACAAACAGTTGTAGGTCACCAGAAATACCAACAAAATATCGACTTGTGAATAGCACTATGTCCCAGCCCACCCTGCAGAGCAGTGTGGGCATCACGTTGTGCCCAGAGGGGCTCACTGGCCTGCAGAGGAGGCTGTGGGTACTCTGTGCAGCCCTGGGGATGGGCTTTTGGAAAGGGGCCTTGCTGACATCCCAGTCCCACAAATGGTCATACTAGGGGGAAGAACCAGGTCTGAGTGGCTTATACCACATACATACCAGGTTGTAGCCTGGGGCTGGTAGGGAGGGTTGTCAGCTGCTTTAAAGAGAATTGCAGAACTGCAGGACTGAGAGTTTGATTGGAAGCTTAATGTTTTTCCTAATCTGCTTCAGTTAGATGTTATCTTACGTCCCTTTATCTTACGTTATTTGGATATATGTTAATACCAATCTGTGCTTGATATTGCTTTGAAATTGGGGGGAACTCCCCCCCCCCCCAGAAAAAAAAATACTTGATGGCAATGAGTTACCTAAACTTACTAATATATTTTTTAAAAATATATTAGTATATATTTTTAGTATTAGTATTTTATATTAGTATATAATTTTTAATATATTGCTGTGGTTTCACTACAATTTTATTTTTTTAACTCTTTTATAGTTATTTCCTTGTGAAAATGAATAAACAGGAGATCATACCCAGGCTTTCTATGTCTGTTATCTCGTACATCATTTTTTTTCTCTGCTAATTGTAATGACTCCTACCTAATGCTGTGTAGGTACCATAGAAGATATATTAGAGGAATGACAGAAGTATAACAATGTAAATATAAAGGAGTGAAAAATTTTGCTAGGTGAGATGCCAAAAGCAATGTAGCTGAGGCAGTATGGAGCTGTGAAGGGAGGCAAAACCTGACTGCTTGCCTAGAGCAGAGCTTTCTGGGCATGTCTTGATGCACCGGAATGCTGCTGCTTTGAACCTGGATGGGGTCTAAACCCGGACTGAGCAGAACTTTCTTCTCCAGAGGATACCTTCATGGCTATGTGGACACAGTGTAGGCTGTTGTAGTAATTCTGTATTTTCTAGACTGGTGTGTGAATGAAATAACACCAAGGAGTGAAAAATCCTGCGTATGGAGTAATTAGAGGGAGTACTGGAACACAGGAACATCTTGCTTTAAAACAAGCATCGTTCTCTGGAGATCTCTTGATGTATTTGGAGCGGTCTCAGCTTGAAATGTAGTATCAGGATTGTGCAGGCTTTTTGTGTGTGCACTGCTTTCGTGCCACTTGTATACCGTGCTTTTGCTTGGCATTATAGTTTTTATTCTGTCACTAGTGCTTTGTGGATGCCTGTTCTCAGCGATTCTCTTGGTGTCATTTTTTCATTATTGATTTACAGGCACATGGCAAGTCTCAAATTTTGAGGTCAGTTTGATTCCACTCGTCCCTTTATGAAAGTCCACATAAAATGTCTGATTTGTGAGCCAAGCCATAAATTAATTCCTTGAGATTATGTTCTTAATCAAAAACTTTTGTGACTTTCTTGATAACACTAGCCTGAATTTGTTATATAGATGACTCACGGCTTTGCTGTAAAACTTCTAAATTATGTAATTAGATTTGTACAAACTGTTCTTTTGAAATAAACTGGAGTCACTTGACCTTTGGGAGGGTTGTGTGGGTGAAGTGACTTACGTTTTTGTTCTTAGGGTTTCAGATTAACAAAGCAACCAAGCATGCGCTAAATGTAAGATGTGAAAATTGTTCTTTGGGCTCTTGGTGATGCATTATGCTTTTAGCTTCTTCTGCAAGCAATGGCAAAAAAGGTATTTCCACACACGAGTCATCTCCTATAACCTATGTCTGTTGGATTTCTGTCTCTGCACTGCCTGACTAGCATGGGAGCCTAGGCTGACGTTTGGCACTAAATGCCTTGCATTTAAATGGCTGAAACTGAGAGGGATCATTCTCTGCTGCTCCTGTGTGGAAGGAGGATTTCAGTTGTGCAGGAAAAATGCAGCTCAACAGGCTTAGGAAGGGGAGTGTTAGGGCCTAAAGTGTCTTCTGTATTGATTATTGAAAGGCACAAGGATAAACTTCTAGTGATTTTTAATATGATAATGTTGTTCTAAGACCAGCTAAGTCCAGATGAGCCTGCTGAGGTCACCTTCCAGTTAAAGCATCCCTGTAGAAGGGGAAGGGTGACCTGGTGTGGATAGAAAGGACCACTGTGCTGGGATAAATCTGCAGTAAATTGGTTTCTGTGAGCCCTGTATGTTGACTCTGTGCTTTTATCTACATAGCTGATGGTAAAATTTGAGCTAAACTACTCAGCTGAGGCAGATATTTGAAAGGTAATCGAGTGTTTAGGCATGATGATGACTGAATACTACTGCCCCTTGCTTTCTTCTGCCACGGCATGCTGTCATCTGCATGTAGTCCATCCTGATGATTTAAAATCAGCTTCTCTCTCCCCTCACTCCTCCCTGCTGTCACTGATGGCATTTTCCAGATCCCTTCTCAGGACTTGACTCTCATCCTGAGCCTGAGCAGCCCTATGCTTTAGCCTTGCCTTAAAGCAGCCGCCTCTCGGGGGGGGGGGGGGGAATGATATACAGTAGTCTCCTTTATTTACACTAATGTCACTTTAATGAGAAATACCCTGTATTTCCCCCTAAGAACAGGCTGGCTGCTATCCTATCACACGTTCTGTTCCCCAGGATGTCTGTGGAAAGGGTGTATGGATTTCTCACTGCTCCAAGTGAAAAATGTTCCTGATGAACGTAAATTTTGTTCTGATGTTCATAGGTATATTGGGATCTATGAGCTTTTTGTGTGGCTTGGAATGCCAGTCTGTTCTTTGCCTCTAAAACAGCATTTGATTTACAGTAGTTATCTGTGAAAAATAGTAATACATGATTTATAAAGGTATTCAGCCTACAACAGTAATTTCCCAAGTGTTCATTAAAAAAAAAAGTGCAGTAGGAAGCTCAAGCTGTCTGTTAGACTCGAGGCTGTCCCTGCTAGGCCCCAAAGCGCAAGCTTTTAGTGTTTGCGGGAACATCTGGAAGAAAGCTGGGTTTTCTCTGCAAAATTTGGCAGAGGCACCCCAGGATGATGGTACAAGACCCCCAGGGAAGAATGCAACCATTTGAAATCTCCCCAAAGGTGCTGAGCACTGGGGGACTCAGCCCTGCCGTCAGATGCCTGTGCAACTTAGAGCTGGCTCGCAACAGTTGCATGCTCTGAGCTGTAGTTTGTCTGGGCTTTTGCCCGTGGAAGGTGCAGTTTTTGCTTGAGTCAGACAAAAAAAAAAAAATGCAGCTGAAGAGCTGGCCAGTAACCTCTGTGTGTGTCATGATGCGCACTGTTATGGCCATGACTTCAGGAAGCATCTTCTTCTGCATTTGGATAAAACCAGATGTTTTCTTATTTCCCTGAGTGCTCTGTGGGGATAGCTTTGCTCCTGGCTGCCACATCAAATGTTTTGGAGCAGTTGGAGTCTGCTTGGCTTTGGGAAGAGCTGTTGCATGGTGTTAGGTGTTGTTGTTCAGTGTTTTTCTTCATTTTACTTTCCTGATGAGTTCTCATTCTCTTTTTCCAATGAATCTGCTTCCCTTGGGGTGTAGGTTGGTGTCAGAATGAAAATATATAGGTGTCCGTTTTTCTATCTCCTTCATGCCAGCTTGTTGATGCTAATGCCTTTCTGAAGAAAATAGACCCCTTGGGATGAATAAATACCTCTGTATTAAAAGGGAAAAAATATTTTGCTCTCTGATGGTAAAGGGATTGATCTCAATAGCAGCAGGCAGTCACTGCCCGATTCCTTCTGCCAGCACCTCTTTAGCTTGGCTTTGCTTGGGGGGCGGGGAGATTGGCTTTGGTGATGTATTGCTTGCAAAGATAAGGAATTATGGTCTCTTCTTGTCTGACCAGGCCTAACAAGTTTGTCCCACAAAGTATATTTCATTAAAAGTTTATCCCATGTGCTTCAAACTGCTGTTGTCATAACAGTGTCCAGATGTGTCTTTAAAATCATCTTTATCTGCTGGTTGCGATAACCTTACTTGGCAGCTTGCTCTGTGCTGAATTCTGTATTCATTATCTTATGGAGTTCTGCCTCAGTGCCCTGGTCTGTCTCTCTGTTTTTTAAGCGAGAGGCTCAATAAACTAGGAAACACAAACTTCATGTTGGCCAGGGCTTTGGATTTATAGTTCTTTGGTTGGGAACCAAACAAGTTGAAATACAGCTCAGTTATTTTGCCTTATCTCATTGGTAAAAGAAAGCATCTGCAGAAGCTGAATTCATCCTCTTGTTTTTGCTCTTTTAGCATTTAGTTATTCTGCCTTCTCTATTCAGTGAGTCCCAGCCTCTTGCATAGCAAAGCTCTTCTTTCCCATGCTTTGATTGAAACTTCCTCTCATTTCAGCTGTGCTTTTCCAAGAGTACTTTGTCCTTAGCAGAGAAGGAAAGACACAGCTCCTTGACACCGGCTTGCGAAGCCCATGCTGAGAATTCTTGTTTTAATACAATAACGGCCTTCCTAAGGAAGGCAATCAGAACGGCATGCACACATCATCTGCACTGTGCGAAGCGACTGCATTGCTTGGACTGGTATGATGTCCTTTGTTAACGCACCCTCTGGACCTATTTGCATTCAGATGTAGAGTGGAAAATTGTAAGGACTTCATGAGAGCTATAACCAATAAAGCCTCTCAGGATGATTTTTGGGGGCCTGTGTTTCCAGCTTGGAATTTTTGCATCTCTTTTCTTGCTTTGCTTGCAAATACTTTACATCAAAACTTGCATTTTTCTTTTTCATTCTATTTATCAGCCATTTTAATTCTTGGCAGGACTTTTCTTTACAGTGCTCTACAGCAGCCGCAGTATCTCAGCTGCAGATAAAGCAAATGGTTAATCTTCAGTTTTCAAATGATCAGCAAACTTTGTCTGGTATTTATGTTCCTTTTCTCTTAATGATGTACAAATATTTAACAAAAAGATGGTCCTTATCTTTACCTTATCAAATCTTTTATCAATGGTTGCTGCTACTTGCAACCGCTTGCTGTATCCTGGGATGAAACTGTTTTGTATCAGTCTACTGGGTTGAGTGACCTGGGTGCTGGTATCCAAATGCATGCATGGAGACATGCATTTTCTCTATATGCTTGCTGTGTCCTGCTCTACTTTTCTGATTAAACCTTCCATCCTGTAAACTTATTTCTCATGCAAGTGCTATGTTCTTCCATATGTTCTTGATTATTTTTTTCCATCATTACTTTTTAGTTTTATTCAATAATGGGCATATCTGTTTGAAAATCCAGTGCCTAGACTGTTAAATAAGTGAATGTGCATTTCAACAGCATAAAATGCTGAAATCAGATTTGTTTTTATCTTCCCTGACAGGAAAAGGGAACATTAAAGGAAAAGAGTAAGTAAGAGTAGAATTAAGGAGTTATGGTCCTTGATTGTGTAATGTACAGAAGATAAGAATTTCGGATGTTCTCAGATTAGATTATTCTCCAGCCTGTCATTAGCCATTTGAAATGAATCAGCATCCTTTCAGCTTTTTTGTTCCTCTAGTACAAGCATTGCGTCAAAGTCAATCTGAGATAGAGTACGTTACTGACTGTGCAGACAGCAATGCTGCAATCATTTCAGCAGTGAAACAGGGAAAGGGCTACCTGGGCCAAATGTATTCAGCCTTCAGGAAAACTGATTTAAAAAATGATGCTAAAAAAGGCTGAGGTGTTGCTCTCTTCCTATGAAATGTGTTCTATATTCTCGGTTTGGGTGTTACCTCCAGAGGTGACCTGCAGCATTACCTACTGGCAGGAGCATGAGAATCAGAGAATGGTAAGGTTGGAAGGGACCTCTGGAGATCATCTAGTCCAAATCTCAGCATAGCCCCATACGGGGACTGAACCCACGACCTTGGTACTAGCAGCACCACTCTGAGCTAAACCTGCCCCCAATGGACTGCCCTAAATTCTGATCTTGCTTCTGCTATATGAAGCAATTTTTGTTTGTCTCAGTTCAGTTAGTTTCTTTAATTATGATTGCAATGGCCTTTGGGGGAAAACAAAAAGCACTTTTTAAATTCTTTTCTAATGGTTACAAGATAACCATCGCATACTACTCTAATATTTACATTGGAGTAAATGCAGCTCCTGCTGTGAGCCAAAAATAGGGCTTATATTCCAATGTAGACTTCCAGGCAGGTAATAGGAAATTAGCCCCACACATAGAAAACCAGGAGCAGAAATCCTGGGTTGCCCAGGCTATTACCCTCTCTGCCTTCTGTGTACCCTGCAAAATAGTAAATTCTATGCATTCTTTTTCCTAAAGGAAGAAAGAATCTGACTTTCTAATCCTCTTTCTCCAATTACCAATTACCTCACGTCTGTACTTTGCTTGATTTGGTCCTCATTGAGCAACATTGAAGAGCTAATCCATGCAGTGTATCCCTTCTACAGTAAAGCTAGATAATTTATATCCTCTATAGAACATTCTCTGTGAGATTCTGCATGCTTTTAAGGAGAGCTTTATGCTTCCACTCTGTTTTTATGGAATAGTATGGGTGTTGTCCATTTTAAATTTTATTGGTCATCTTCGTTGTGACAGAAAATTGAGTTTCTCTTTTACTAGTCTATAACAGTGGCTGGTGTATGTCACTACTCACAGTAAAAAAAAGTCTACTTTAAAACTGGACACTGCTATATTTCATATTTCCACTGCCCCAAGGAAATATCCTAAAATTACTTTACTACTTTTTAAAGAAAAATGTTCTAGCTGGATTTGGAACTCTTGGACTTTTGTATCCCTATTTCGCATTAAGGAAACCAAACTGTAAGGAGGGGCTGCTTCTAGATTTATCACAAATCTGTAGGGGAGAGTCCTAGGCTATGAAGTGTGGATGAATGCAGAGAAAAATATCTCTATGCTAATGGACAATGTAGAAATATTTTCTTTGTATCTTTAGCTATATGATGGCCTCCATACAAGGCACGTGTTTAAGGGCATTTCAAAGTACTTGGTACACGCTGAAAGCATGCAAAGCAATAGCAGCATTAAGGTAGTTAAGGTAGTCATGCCCATCACATGAGAGATGTGGTGCATCCACGGATTTGCAGACTCATGCTCCAGAGAACAGATTTTGCTCCTCTCTCATATTCAGATTTCCTCTTTCATCTTGGGCCTTGCTTGGACCTGTCCTGAGGCTGAACGTAAAGTAAATATGGTCATTTACCTCCCAGATGTCAGCAACCTATCTGAAAAGGGGACGGTTTATTCTTCTGATCTGCCTTGTCTCTCTAAAGCACAGATGCTTTGGCACTCAAGCTGTTTTTTCTTCTGTGTCTTCATGGTACTTAACATGTCGGGTCCGTATCTCAGCTGGGACTCTGAGGTGCTACTGTAACATTATCATAGTCATTGCAAGCAAGCAGGCAAAGGATTTGGGGCTTAATAGATGCTCTCCCTTGAGTTTGGTCACTGGAGCCTGTCTGCACGTGTCCTGTTGCTGTAATCTTGTTTGCGTGTTGTAAGTGTCCACCGTTTACTTCTGGGATTCATTGAACGCATCATTAAATTGCTTCTGCAGGTTAATTGAAGAAGCTACGTGAGTTCACACATTAGGATGAGCTGAGTACTAATCCCCTCTGTGTGTTTTGAAAGCCCAGTTTGAAATCAGTAACTATGCAGTTATTCCTTGCCCTTTAAATAAATATTGCTGTAGAAGTCCCAGATCTTGCTGGTGTAGACAGCATTTCTTGGGCTGTTCTTTGAAGGTATCTATCGGAGAAGGACACAAGGACAAATTGCAAACTCAATGGAAAACAGTTTTGTAGAGCAAGTTGAATTAAAATCAAGCAGGTTGTAGAGGAAATGATGCCTAGTTTAGTGTATTTAATCTATTTTAGGCTTGCACCACTAATTAATCTTTTTTATGGTTCATATTACTGCATGCAAGAGCATATTTGTAATATGATAGCTTGTTCTAA
Source organism: Rhea pennata (assembly GCF_028389875.1). Classification (NCBI taxonomy): domain Eukaryota; kingdom Metazoa; phylum Chordata; class Aves; order Rheiformes; family Rheidae; genus Rhea; species Rhea pennata. The sequence continues at coordinate 8,031,004 of NC_084674.1, forward strand.
CTGTTAGCATATCCTTGCCTTTTTTTTTTTTTTTAAAAAAAAGGCAGTCATTTCTCCCTGCAGTTGCTTCCTATGAATTTCCAGTATTTCAATGCCTTAAATGAAATGTAGAGTAGCGGCAGTGGGAGACAGGAGGCTCTGCGTAATCAGCAACAACCCTCTTGGGAGCAGTAACCAGATCTGTGGCTGGTTACTTCAGGATGTGATCCTGTAGTGTCCTTAAGCAAAATCCTTATTTTGGGGGAACTTTAACTCTTGAAAAACACCCACATCTGATGACCAGTATTTGTGAGAGAGTAGGCATAAGCTTTATACATGTTCTAAGGCAGAAGGTGTGTTATGATTTTGCATCTTGGTGTCTCCATTTACCATGAAGTCTGGGAGTGGGTCAGCTGGAGGAAGCATGAAAATATCAAAACTGACTGTCCTTCTAGATGTTGTTGTAACAGAACTTAATTTATGGAAGTCAAGTATTTGCACAGATCCTAAAAGGATCCAGACTGTGCAGTGTCCTTTTTTTTCTCCTGTGAAAACAAAACACTTGAGGTCTTGCTGTAACTCCAAGGATAATTGGTGTCTCTTTCTTTGCTCCCAGCTGTGTCCAGCATAAGGACAGGACAGGACCTGTTTTCTAGGTGCTAGGGTAATGCAAACTCTAACAGCAAAGGTGTGAATGGATTAGACCTCCATCTGAGAAGACGAATGAGACTGTGGCTGGTAGATCATTGGATTAAAACACTCCAACACCCAATATTTTATAAATGGAGAAGGAATGTGATTGATGTACAATTGATGCTGGGCAAAGGGAGGCTCTTTCATTGCGTTTATTGCTGGTCACGTGTAGCATGCTGTCCCCTAAGAATTAAGGGTGAAACAAAGTGAGTGCATTAGAAGTATGACGAATTAAACCTCTGGGTAGCCCCATGTCAATAAATCATTTGCCCCAAACACTAGAACTTGGTTCATCAACATGCCATGAAATCCTGTAAAAGCAGGACTTTATACTTTGCTTATTTGATGCTGTTGCTTTACTTGAGTGCATAAAAACATCAGATCTTGGTAAAATTGTGCAGGCCCATTACTACAGGTTTTGCCTGCATGTTCCAGTTAAAACACTGCACAGTTTGGGTGAAAGGAGGAAATATCTTTGCCTTGGCATTTGGGGTACATCAGAAGTTGGGCATATATTATGCTTAACTCAGATCTCAACTAGAAAACCAAATCAAGTTCTGGCCTAAATAGCTGAGATGACTATTCCTCTTCAGTGGTTACAGGTGATGCAATAACCCTAATACACCAGAATTTGAACAGAGCGCTCTGGGCAACCTTTCTTCTGACCTCCTGTGCTTCCCTGCGCTGCTCAGTACAGCAGAGAGCCAAAGCCAGATGCAGCCCATGTGTTCAGATATATTTGCTCCTTTGCACTTCCTTTTCTGTAGGCAGGGCAGAAACAAAAAGGCTCTCTGTGCACATGGGCATTTTCAGACAAATGAAGGAAATTTGCACCTTTGTTAATGTTTTGTGAACAAACTGAAAATAAGGTAACTTCTGTGAATCTGAGTTAAAGTGGTTTTTATTTTTTTTGATCCCCCCCCCCTACCCCCTTTGGATTAAAATGCCTTTTAAAAGTAATTCTTTGTGGGATGGGATTTTATTATTTCATGTATCTCTGATATTATTGCTTTATTTACTGTTTGTATTGTAATAACATCCAGGACCATGTTTGTCTAGAAAAAAAAAATGCAATTAAAACCAACAGAATTAATTCTCTTAGTGAGGCATCACAGCAGAGGTAGACTTGAAGAGGCCTGAAGGTGTAATGTTTTTAAATGGTGATTATAGAAATCCCTGCATGCCACCTAGCCATAATGTTGCCTGGATAACTTAGTAGGAAATCAAGGGGCAATATCACTCCAAGCACAGTACTGGGGCTCTAGAGAGGGAGAAATAGTACAGGAGGTCATTCAGGCCCCATGTTGGGGTAATGGGATGAAGAGATGCAAATGTGGATGGGATGTCTCTGAGCGAAGTTCTAGGAAAGGACCAACAGCAGCACTGCTGGGCTCTCGTCTGCCTGCTTTTCTTTCAAACTCAGTCTATTGATTATCTCAAATCTGAAAGAGGGGAAGTTTCAAAGACAAATTGCTGATAAAGCATAAACTCCACCTTTTGACAGTGGTGGGGGGGTGGTGGAGAATGGTCCACCTTGGCTGCCTCATTAGTGCAGAACAAGCTGCATGTTTTTTGATAGTGGCTACTCAGAAGCCCCACATTTGATGCAGTAAGATAGGGCTTTTGCAGCATGGAAATGCATGCATTGCCCAAATGATACTAAATTTTAAATCTGGACAGAAATTCTCATAGCGCTCACTGTCCTTCACAGGCTCTTGCAGAGCTACAAGCCAACAGTTCCAGCCTTTGGGCTGTATTGTAACCATGCAAAATGTTGCAAGTAGCTCCCTTTTTGTAAAATGCTGCACCAGTATTTCCCATCTGAATGCTGAAATGTCAGTGCATTTGTGACACAAACGCTGCTGAAGGCTGGCATGAAGGTGAGAGGATGAGGGAGGAGGCCTGAGTCTGCAAAGCTGGGAGTCTTGTGGCCTCTGGTTCAGCCTGGGGGTTTGAGCTCTCTGCTGGAGGAGGATCTCTGCCTAGGGTATTTTGCTGAGTCAGCACAAAACCAAGCACCTTTTTTATAGCCTAAAGCTGCTCTCATCTTTAAACCTTGCTGAACAAATGAGATATTGTTCACTAGTTCTCTGAGAATTATTTGTTAGTAAAGAACCTATCCTTCCTCCACACACACACCACAGGGCAGAGAAATTTAATTGAAAGTAACAACTGGCTTACCACTATCTGTTAAAAAAAAAAAAAAAAATAGTGTTTAACATTTTAACAGTTCAGTACATGCTCCAACAATACAGCATCCGCATTTTTGCTGTTTTTTTCTTTAAGCTTCGCATGCAAAGTACCACTTAAATACCATGGTGAAAAGGGCAAACATTCGATTTAATGCCTTTGAAATAGTTCTGGAATTAAATTCTGGGCAATACATCTAAGTCAAACAGCAATACATGTAGCCACATGCAGCTAATGAGCCATCAAAGGCAATGTTTTAAATCCACATGTATACAGTACACATTGTTTTTTGCTGTCATAATACAAATCACCAACTTTGATTCTGAATCAAGCACAGGTTTAAAAAAAAAGCAAAAGAAGAGAGAGTAACTTTGGCTAATTGGAAAGAAATTTGAAACAACAGTTGGTTTCTTTCAACATCATTAATCACCTCTACTAGAACATCCTTCATGACCAAGTTCTTCTTGCCCTTGTTGCTATTTTCTCTTCTGTGAGCATTTTGTGCCATGTTATTTTGTAGTTCTTGAAAGCTATCTCCCCCTTGCTGTGGTGAAAGTGCTCGGAGTGGCCCATTACAACAGTTTTTCTGTGGTCCCTTTGGGCAAATAACTTAATCTTCAATCAACTTTATCAAATAGTCTCACCTGAGATTACGTTAGGGAAGTGGTTGCTTCTGTTGGGGGTATTCAGAGAGCAAGCTGTCTGGGACAGTGCCACCTTATCTCTCTGCACTGTCTGGCACAGCAAGGCATTGGTCTTGGCTAAGATACAATGCAATGAAAATAATAAGCCAGACTGAGAGGGTGTAAGAAGATATTTGCGTACACTAAGTCAAGATACAGGTGCTGACAGCATTTCCTTCCCCTACCTTGTCCCCCTCCCCCTCCAAGCAAAATAGACCTCTGGAGCAGCTACAGGTCCATGCTGGCAAGGGTTGCCTGCAGGCTGCTTAATGGCAAGTCTAAATGAGTTATGACTGTTAGCTGGCTCCATAATGGCAAGCATTCATCTTACTAAAATCCTTGCAGATACCCACATGGGGGAGGGCCACTCCTGGTGCGGGCACTTCTGCCGGCCTTCGAGTCGAGGAGCAGTGCTGGGTGAACTCCTGGGAAGCCTTGTTGTCTTCATTGGCCACCTTGATTTTCACAAGCACTGCTGTGAGATGACATTAGATCATTCCCAACGGTTCATTTGATCTAGTCGTTTGTCAGTAAGACAACTGAATGAGTGTTGGGGGTGGCTTTCAAAGGGAGTCAAATCGCTGAGAGCTGTAAAGCAGGGTGCTGCATGTGCCACACATGCTTTTCCCAGGGCCGCTTTCTGACTGCTTTGGTTCTTGGACAGCTCTTTCAAATTGTTTTGAATTATGTCAGGTGTTCTTCAACTGCAAGATGACAGGAGCTTGAAAATGAGCAACTGTTGGAAGCAGCTGTTCATGTTAGGTGGTTCATTTGTGAGCTATGAGGTACTGCTTGCCTTAAGGAGCTTATGCCTGAAACACCCAAGGTGGCAAGAAGGTGGGAGCAGGGAAAGGTTATTGCCTTTGCACAGATGCAGTAAGTGTAGCACAGAGGAATTAAATGACTTCTCCAGAGTCATGCGTGAATTACTTGGCAGCTCTTGGTCAGGCTGGTCCCAATGTGCAGAACTCTCTCACCCTTAGGTTTGTTCCAGGAGATGGAAAAACAGCAGGTAAATTGCTGAGGAGGTTGATCTTTATCAACTTTCTGGGCAGTAAGTGGAGCTTATTCTGTGTTTTAGTTTGCTGTAGGAGCTACAGCTGTTGAGGGACTTCCCCCTGGGTTCCTTAAAACCAGGCTTACCCTTGTAGCTGCCCCTTACCTGGAGCTGTGGCCCTAGGTTCGTGGGCTACGAAGCAGTGTGTGCACACACAGGCATGCACACGTGTGGAAGTGTGCTCATTCTCTGGAAACAAATCCCAGCTGCGGTATTCCCAGGTGGCAACTGAAGAACTCAAAGCTGGAATCTGTGACTATGATAATCCTTTAAAACAGCAAGTAATCTGGTAAGCAATAAAGAAAAGCTCTTAAGAAAAGGCAGGGGAGAGCTGTATGAGTCTTTCCACCTGCTGCATTAACCAGGCTATTCCCAAGCTCTCACAATTGGTCCTTACAATATAATTTTTGAGCCAAGTAGTATTCTTGTGCATTTTTGTTTTAAACATTATGGTGCGCTCTAACTAGTGGAGTTAAGAGATTATAATATTTATCAAACCTTGACTTCTCTCAGTTCTTGACACTCAAGCAACTTGAATCTGATTTTGTGAGATTTTTAGCTTTCTGGAATAGAACTGTGGAAAATAAACTTTGCCATTGTAATTAAAGTAATATTTTTATATTTAAAATATTTGGTTTTTAGGTATATGTTTATATATGCACATCTATATAGCATATGTAAGTCTTTTTTTTCCTGTACTGCAAGTTCTATTCGTGTATTAGAAAAAAAAAAAGTAGCATCAATGGAGACAATGGTGATTTTTGTATTCAGCATACATTAACATGATGAATAGAGAGATTTTCACCATACCAGTGCAAATATTTACAAACTATACATCACTACGATTTACTTAAAATGTATTTTCTCTCGCAGGGGTTTCCTCTGTTTATCATGCTATTTATTCAACTGGGAAACACTGAAAAACTGGAATGTGCTAACAGAGCAAGCTAGGATACAAATCACTGTCTGCTCTTCTGTGGGAATAATGTGAGTATTTATAGATCTGGAAAGCTTTCAGGAGTCTTTTATAACTGAGAGCCAAACTCTTCTGTCAGTGCTGATGCTGTTTCTTGTTTAGACCTGGACATCTTAACTGCTGGAGCTGCAGCACCAAGAAGACTGATTTAAATCAGTCATCCAGACTTAGGCCAAAGGGACCCTACCAGAGTAGCATCTCACATGTGACAAAAAGGGTTTGCAGGGAGCAAGTGGTTTCTTGCCACATTTTATGTGAAAGATGAGTAGGATTTTTGAGATGTGAATAAGATAAAAGAGGAGGCTCCAGTGAGTTTCTCTTGCTCCTTGAAGCCAACTGATGGAGTGGGGAAAGGAGGGGGTTAACATGATCCAGTGGGAAAGCAGGGGGATGAAAGTACATCAAAGTAAAGGCTAAGCTGAGGTCAGCAGCAGTGTCAGGTCCAAAAAGAAATGTATAGGGGAAAATCTGAACTCTGTGCACGTTTCCTGGTGTGGAGAACAGCATTGGGCAATGGAGTGGAGGTCAGCTAAAATGGACATGCAGGAGGGAAATGGAGGTTCCTGAAATCTGGAGCAAGAGGGATTTTCTTTGGAAAGGAAAAACTCATTTTGCCAGAAAACAAGCAGTGTGCCTCATGAAAAAATCAAAGCTCTCCTGCTGTCACCTTTTTCTTTTTTTCTTGAGTTTTCAGGAACAAGGTAGGAGCAGAACCTTTAAAGGGGGCTGGAAGTGCACATGGCTTGTGAGAGGAGATGCAAAGTATGATTTTAGCATAGCTAAAACATGATTCTTTCATGTAAAGGTCTTATTGAGGCTTTTGTTGTTGTTGACTTTAAGACCAAAGACCTGGTTCTGACCTGGGCAAAAGTCCCCCTTTCTTCAGTGCAGTATGTACCGAAGTTAAAGTTGCAGGATAGAGCCCCAACTCTTTGTTCATGTACAGGCAAAACAAATCAATAAAGCATACCCAATGACTCACTTGGGATCATAGATCCTATAAAAGCTTCCAGAAAATTAAGTTTTACCTTAACATTTTGCCTGAGGATGTTGTTTGAACATCAAGCACTGAGCTTAACTATATCTTATGGCAGTAAATGGTCATACAATAGTTGGAAAGCTATCTATTATAAACCATCCCTAATAAAATTGTGTATGTTGCTGGGGACGAAGGCAAAGCAATCACAAACAAAATACGTAATGCTGGAAGAATAAACTACAGTTGTTTCAATCTGCATTAAATCCAGATCCTGGGGAAAACAAGCATATTGAGTATGACAAAGTATGACTATTCGATCAGCCTCTCCTCTGTCGGGGAGCTTACGCGCATCGTTGACAGCATGTATGTGGCTGGACTGGGGTTGTATCCAGAGTGGGATCTGCTGTACGCAGCTGCAAACTGTGATGGAAAATGAGGTGTGGGACTAGATAAAACTGTGGCTGCCATGTGTGCAGCTTTGTGGCAGGAATGGGAAGGAGTATCTTCAGGAGAAGACTGATTAGCTGACACCAAAGTGTAGAGTTACTACTGTGCTGCAGCACTGGCCTTTTGCCGGGCTGCTGACAAGCCGCTTGGCAGGCTCCCAGGGAGTTTGGGTTTCTCGGGTCTGCTGGCTCAGAGCCACCCTGTGGCTCAGGCTACTCCTGGCTCCAGCGGTCCAGTGTCTGCAGGTTTAGCATGTATGTGTCCCAGCAGCTGCCCAGGCTGAGGACACCCAGTTCTGCAGTTTTCTTCCTGAGGAGCCAGTGCTCTGGCCACATCTGATGTGCTCTCTGATTGCTTGAGGAATGGGTCTGGGGACACCTGGCTCTGTTGGGTTATTGGAGCTGAAGGCAAGCTGAGTACCTGGCAGCTCTAGGAACAAAGAAATCATAGAATCAGTAAGGTTGGAAGGGACCTCTGGAGATCATCTAGTCCAACCTCCCTGCTCAAGCAGGGTCGCCTAGAGTATGTTAGACAGGGAATCTCACCCTTTGTCTACTTTAGAAAAATTGTAGTAGTATTTCAATGTTTTTTATTATTCACATCTGTAAAGAATGTTGTAATATCTATTCTTCTTTCCCCTAAATGGAATGATAATTTTTCTCCCAACTCCCCATGGGCTGCATGTCAGCCAGCCCTACCCTTAAGGGTTCATTCCACTTCCTGTGTCATGTGTCCTTTCTCCAGACTGCAACCTCTGCTTTTTAGTGCTAGTCCTTTTGGCTACAGGGTTCATTCGTCTTGACCGTACATATGCTGTAAAGTAGTTGCTTTGTCTCTTCATTTAGTGATTAGAGAAATTTTCTTGCCATGATTTTTCCCAAAGGTCAATTTAGATGCTATTTCCTCTTTGGTAATTGTCTCTGTCCTTTAAATAACCTTGGGGCAGGGGAACAATCTGTGCTCTCTTCTTGGTCTCTGCTCGTGTTAAAGGGCATGCTCCTCTTTCTGTGTTGCTATCTGTAACAAACTTCTAGCACTTCATATTCTTGCTGACATGGCTTTCCACCATGGCTTGTGTTGGGGAGCCACAGCAAGCAGTGGAGCACAGGACAGGAGCTCTTGCCCCAAAACATCCAGGTCAGGGAGCAAATTGATCTAGGTAACTTAAATGTCTCAAAGCCCCAGATATAGTAGCAGTTAGCTGAAGGAGCACAGTTAGCTCTATGTGGGTGGCTATAGCCTGTCCTCATATTGATGACTTCTGAGCTAAAATCTTGCTGATAAGGTTAGACCCTTCCCAAAGGGAAGGGCTATTATATTCAGCAGGTGAAATGCATATCAGTTTAAGAAAGTGGCTGTTCAATAATGTTTTGCACATGAATAATCAGCAGATTACTTAATCTTCAGTTATAGAAAGGTAAGGAAGTGCAATCTTTGGTTTACCATTGTGGTGTTAGACATTTGTGGTAGGAAAAAAATGGTATGTCCTTGAAGCAAACACCGATCTTGGAGCTTTTTGGATGACTTGAGCCTGGGCAAAGAGCTGGAATTATCGTTTCACCATTTCTATGCAGACCACAGACATGGCCAAAAGCTTTGGGTGTCCCCACACAGGCTCAATCAGCCTTGCTTGCTTCTGTGCCCTCTTCCCTTGGTCACAGAGGGAAGTTGCAACTCACCTGTGTCCAAGAAGTGCCTCAGGAATATGCACATATCCTCATCCTGGGATTGCAGGTCTAGTGTCTGCACTGACTCAGAGTAACCAAACTTGTGGTTTTCATGAGTTAATGGGGATTGCACTTTAGCCATGCCACAGTCTGGGAATAGAGGATGTACTAGAGAGTCTCAGCTGTGTCAGAAAGCAAAGGATTTGTCCAGAGGTGAAAACCCCTCTGTACATCCTCAACAAATACAATTAAGTGTCCTACATTTCATGGGCTCTGTTCTTGGAGCATCTGGGAACTTAATAGGCCAGGCCAGTGTGTCACAAGTGCCTCTTCTCAAACTTTACCATTATTTTTAATCAAAGCATTAAATAATAATGCTTTTAAAAAGAAACAAAAACCACTTCAGCGGAACATTGAGTCCTGAAGTGCCCCCAAACAATAACATTGCTCCAAATTCCTGCACTGTGTGTGGTGAGGAGACCAAGACAAGCATGGGACTTTCTATTATGAGACCTGAGCCACAGCAGCTGATGAGGAATGGAGTAAGAAAGGTGGAAGGGAGTCTATAACAACACAGCAGCAATGTTGCTGTCTAAAAAACCCAGCCCTCTTTATAATCTAGACGTCAACTGCACCTTTTTTGAGTTTATTTTAAAATTTAATAACTCTTACGGCTGACTGGCTACTGAGGAACTTGTGTCCTGCCTTTATGGGTAGCACAGAGCGGGCAGCGGTGCTGCACTTCTCTGCACCCTCCCACCGGCACGTCCCAGCCCGGACGTGGAGGGGACCGCATCCGGGCCCGGGCTGCCGTTCATTTGTGCCCTTTCACTCCTTGCTTTCCCTGCTGAGCCTAGCGAAAAGGGCTCCAATTAGTTCCAATTGTGGTGACGGTTTTGTGCGAGGTTAGGCACCTGTCTGTGAGGAATGGGAACAAGCCTGCCACCTCATTAAGCTGCCAGAGCTGCTGCTCGATGGTGGCTGCTCCCTGTCCCGCTAACATGGCTGCATTTCACCTAGCGCCCAAGAGGCAGGAGGCTCTGCATTGCGCTCTGGACCACGGGCTGCGTATGTGCTAGGCAGTCTTCCCAAGCGGAGGTCTGAGGCAGGAAAAACGCCGGTAAGGCTTCACATGGCCCTGCTGGCGTTTAGGGGCTTCTCTGCCCTGATACGAGTTTTCAGTTTACAGGAACAGTGTTGGGTACAGTTGGGCTGTCCAAGGATAGAATCCAATCCATGGACATGTCTGAACTAGGCGAGACTTGTAATCTCTGATGTAAACACAGCACGGGGAATCAATCCCCTTTGCTTTATACTCTACCTGCACAAAAGCCTTGTAAATGCTATAGCACTGCTGGGGTTTATTCCAGTGACAAGAATCTTGAAGGCTGGTGAAGTAGCAGAGGGACAGATACACACACGAAAAGACAAGACCCCAGGAGGGACTCAAAGGTGTGCAGTTAGAAAGGGGGGAGGTGTAAAATCACATTGCGTGGAGGAGAGCTGGGGTGATCTCCCATCCCTGGTAGGAAGAACACAATTCTGACCAATTTGGTCAGAATTTAGAATTGAGCACAATTCTAACCAAAAATCACAACTGGGAGGCTGCCAGAGGAGCTGGGAGCAGGCAGGAGGAAGCAGAAGCCAGAAATGTGTAAATTGCCTCAGCTGCAAAAAGCTCCAGTTTTAGAAGGATTAACCAATCCCATGGAGAATGGCAGTACCCAAATGGTGTTCTCTCCCTTCGTGCAGTGAATCTATGCCACTAATTTTGGTGCTGCGGGATTAAATTTCACTCACTGAAATTAGAGACCCTTCAAAGTCAGCAGGATTTATGCAGTTGATTTCAAAAAGGACTAAATTTTGCCCTTCTTGAGAGCAGACTGTTCATTCATAAATAGTTACTTAGGGAGGATGTGATTACACAACTCATTAGCAAGAGAAATTTTGATTCATATGTCTATGTCAATTAAAAGTTGCAAGAAGCAACTTCAGCCTTGGGGATACCTGGCTATATGCCGTGTGTGTCAGTGTGGAAATGCTTTCCTCTTTTCTGGTAGCTTCTGAGCAAATTGTGTGCCTGCTTGGAGCAGCTTCTCAAGAAATAGTTGCACTGATATTTCAAACAGTCTCCTATATTCTTCTGAAGTATCTAATAGCATGGACACCTTTTAAAATGGTCTTGTTCTAAATACCTTTGAACTCACTAGTTAGCAGCTCACAAGGAGGAGATAATAAAACACACAGTCTTAGAATGTAGTAGTTTTGCTCTCTCCTTCCAAAAAGCTATTCTTTTGAATTACTTCACGCATTGGAGTAATTGACTAAAAATCTAATTGAGGTTTTGCTTTATTGTGATTAAAGTTCAGATGATGTGTTCACTTGAGCAAGATGTTCGTGTCATTACTCTCCTACTCTCTCTGCAAGAGAGGAGGAAAGAAGAGAGAGTTGCAACCATCTATATTCTCCAGGAATTAGTTTATTTGCTCAGTTTAAGCTTGTGCTGTTGGTGGTTTGTTTATGATCTTTCTTCTTTTCTAGCAGTTTGGTCCTTGGGGCAGCAGAAGGCTCCTATGGAGATAAATCTGTCTGAAGTTGCCTGTCCCCCGTTTCCTTCTGTCATTGCCTTCTGCTTCTACTTTTGTTTCTTCTTCTTTTGTAAAGGCTTTTCAAGAAGGGCAGATGACTTGTTGGTTAGGACACACTGGACCTTGGTCCAGATTGTTGGAGTTCATTTTCTAGATCTGCTGTGTGCTGCAGAAAGGATGTGAGCAGTATTTGTGTTATTGTGTATTACAATAGCAGCTGGAGGCCCAAAGCAAACACAAGACCCTTTGTGCCTGCCATTGTGCAGGCAAAGTTCTGCTCCCAAAGCATCAAAATACACAGCACAGGCATTGAGCTAGGGAATGCCAAGTCACTGGGGGTTTCCGACTTCTTAGCTATATTTTGGGAGTTGGTTTCTCTTTGTAGAGCTGGAATAATAATTTTCTCTGTCAATGTTAAGTTTAAATTTTTATCGTATGCAAAAAGGTCGAATATTTTTGTGGTGAACAATGATAAAGAATTTTTCTTTTTACTTTTAATCTCTTTTCTGAAGTCATGTTATTCCATTCATTCACTTCTCACCTCCCTTTTTTGTTCAAACATGAGCTCATGGTGAGTCCAGCAGCCCCAGTCCAGCTATTATACTTTGTTTTCCATAAGTGATCATTTGCGTGTGTAGCAATATCACCAAGCTTGTTAGAGATTATCTAAACATGATCAGAGCAATTGCACGTGTTCTAAACAAATGGTGGCAAAACTGACCAAAAGGGTTGCAGCCAGAAACCAGTGATTTACCCCTTTGGTTTTTTGTTTTTAGAGGAACCAAATGTAGAGAACATCGTGTCCTTTTCCATTGGAGAGATTTTGCCCGTTACATTGATCTAGACTATGGGGCACTTTTCTAGAGCAGTGGCTAGTGCACTGCAAAACTCAGGGCAGCTCTTCATCCTCAGCTACCAAAAGCCCAGGAAGCTGGCCATATTCTCACCCCGAGGAACTTAATTGTAACGCTGAAAAATCACTGTTCTTAACACAGACATTCTGCAGTTCTTACATTCATAATCTCCTGTGTAATAATTTACGGCCTTTTCATCCCAGAGTTGCACTGATCCGATTCCACTGAGATAGTAGCAGTGACTGGAAACTTTGAGTAGGTAATCTGGAGATGTGTTGTCAACTTAGCAATGACTGATAAAGCATAGAAGATAAAATATCTTCATTTTCTGAAGATATATATTGAGTAATTTGCTGTAGAAACATCAGTGAAAGACTTCCTTAAGAAGGATATTGTCTGACCTTTTGGCATAAGGACAATGTGCATGCTTAGGGAAGAAAACATTCTTGATGACGTGCAGTTTTCTTCACTGTGGTCAAGAGTAATGGGACCACAAGCATTGCAGTGCTTTCAGCAGAGAAGCCCTGTGGAAGGGATGGACATTTGGGCAAAGCCTATAACTAGCGCATATTGGACCTGAGTCTTTCTGGAGACCTTTGATGACCAGGAGTAGTCAAAGGGTTTTTAGTTCCAAGCACAACTTCCTTCAAGACTCCTCAGGTGAACAAGAGCAATAACTGGTGATTTCATCTGTAGAACAGCTCAGTTGAAGAGCAGATTCTTGGCTCTGTTTCTTCCCATCCTAAGGGGTACAGTTCACTTGAGGTAAAGAATATTAGTCATCATTCACTGCCCGTGGGGCATTGCTCCTGGGAAAGTAGGCTACACCTGGTTACCAGAAGAGTTTTGATGGATCTTGTTCATTAGTCATGTACTATCCTAAGAGGCATAGAAAGTGTTTGGAAAACATCTGCAGAAGGCTTTCTGGCAGTTATCCGTTATTTTAAAGCCCTTGATCAGCGCTCCAGTTTTGCATTTGTTGAAGTTATGAAGACAGAGCCAAATGCCAATAATCTCATAACGAAAGAAATAGTCTCAGATACTTATAAGGTGGCTTTTGTTTTTGTAGTGGTCTCATGCAAACCCAAAAGCCAGTCCTTGAATATAATTAAAATACTTCCACTAAAAAAAAATTGAAACAAATGTTTGTAGCAGACCCAAGCAAACCCTTTATGTTTCTATGTTGTCAGAGAGATTTCAATTAAATGTTTGCAGGAAATTAATTGCACATATTCTTAAGTGTGGTGTCTGTTCCTTTTCCATGTTTTGGTTAACTTTTGTTTCCTCCCAAATTATCACTGTGCTGTGAGAACGAATATTGAACAGACCTCATAGTACAAGGAGCCTGTTGCAAGAGATGCCAGCTTGGAAATAGTACCTTGCTTTCTGAAGAGCCTACTGATTCTAGACACTCAGGTTCTCAGTGGCCAAGTTTAGTCTCTCATGCATGCCCGTTCTCTACTGATGTCAATGCAAATTACACAAGAATATATGAGTGTAATTAGTTCTGATATGTGGGGTAATTTGTCCCTTACATGCAATGCTAATATTATTGGGAAAGTAAAATATTTTTATTCTCTGCATTTTTGTTGGTAAAATTGTGTTTATTTTGTGGACAATAACAATGCAAGGAGAATGTTTGGTACTTAATTAACAATGTGCCCTTGGTCTGAACATAGATTGGGTGGGCTCCAAGAAGCTGTAGATGTGCTTTAGTGAGAGTAGAGTTGCAGGATATGCCTCGTGTCAAGCAAGTAAGCTACTTTGCGCGAAACTAGGATTTAGAATTTGAACTTCCCAAGATTTTTTGAGTTTATAAATCCTATGCTGTCTCTGACAGATATGAAGATACACCCTGTGTTTTGGGACATTTTGCAAGGTGTAACAATTTTTACTTCACGTTAAGGTTTTGTCTATAAATACTATGTTGGTGCCTAACAACCAGTATGGGAATACTTACTTCTCTTACTGTAACGTTATAAAAAATGGCACTTTTAGGATGTTAAGAATATTACTTTCCTACCGTGTTGTTCCACGGTTGCAATTACATTTTAAATTGGACATAGGAAGAACAAACAGTTATCTAATTGTGCCAGAAGAGCACAGTTGTCTTTCACCTTTTGCTGCATTGTTAATGATAAAGTATGAATCATAGTTATCGCTCGGTACATTTTCATAATGATATATAGTGATTCGGATGTGCGTATCTGTAATTAATGGGAAGGAGTTGCATGGCTAATTCCCTGTGCAGTGCTGACATCCTGTCTCTAGCTTTGTCCCTGATCTTTTACTTACGTGTCTCAAACAGCCGGTTATTGCATTACATCCTTGTATTATATAAATAAAGCCTTGACCTTTATCCTTTGCAATATTGGTTCAGGGCAGTTCTAATTTGCAAAAGAAAGTTTGAGTGTTTAAAACCGCTTGAATCTCCTCCTTATCCACCTATAACACTGATGGGACTCTTTCTGCTGGAGAGAAAGCATGAAGGTTGAGGAATTGCCTTCTGTCGTCTTGTCGTTGATAAATGAATGTGCGTTTCTTCAGATTGAAGCTATGTGGGAAGTCTCTTCTGGGCAGGGAGTGCGTCTACTCCTCTGCACTGCAAAGCATGATGGTCTACAGAAGTTATTAACAGTGGAGTATTTTGTTTATTATTTCATCAAATAGCTCTGAAACAGCAACTCCCCATAGGCGATTTCTTTCCTCTGTTGCAGATAAAACTCCAGTAAAATTTTACTTTCAGTTTTTCGCCACCCTCATACATGGGAGGCACAGCTGCTTTAGGGCTTGTGCTTATCATTCCTCCAGGATAAAGTTAGACAGCCAAGGCATCTTGCAAACCTGGTGACAGAGCAGTGGGCTGTCCTGTGAGGCAAAAAGGGAGAAAAACTTGCCAAGATGAGCACTTGTCCCTCTTCTCCCACAGTAGCTTTGGGAAAAGGAGCGTAGCAGCAGAGAGGAGGAAGCCTGGGAGACTCCTGGGTTGGTCCCGTTGTGACCCCCATTGCGTGGCCTTGGCCATGGAACAGACCATTGTCCATATAAACATGGTGTTATGCTTCTGCAGGAGTCTAAACCCCTCTGCCTCTGAGTTTCAGCTCCACACTGACAGCAAATGAGGATAAAGGGACTTAATTATCTTCTATGGATATTGCTGGATAAATTCATTAAAGATCTGGAGTATTAGAGCTAGACACAATCTGGCCTTTATTAAAATAGCTGTGAACATAATGTCGTTAGTACCCCTGAGCAAATCCTAGCACAAGTAATTTGTTTATAATGATAGAGATGGAGATCCTCTAATTAGCCAGAACAACTCAAATTAACATCATAAATATCTTCGAAAAGTTGAGACTTCATGATGTGAAACAGAATTGTTTTTGAATATGTTTGGGCACAACTGCTGTTAGGTGATGTACAGTATAAGATTAGTTAACTTCTGTTGGACATCTAATATTTGTAGAAAGATGTGATTTATACCATTACTAGAGACTTTTGGGGACAGAAGTTTGAGACAGATAACAAAAGGAGAACAAATAGCTTGTTTGAATTTTTCACCTTTTGCCACTTGTATCTTGTCTTATTTTATTAAAAGTGGCTTTATACCAATTTTATTTTTTCCAGATGTAAAATTGGGTACAACTATGAAATTAGAATGAAGGAGTATTTTTCATTGTTCATATTTGTCCCATTTGTATAAAAATGATTCTTAGCAAATGCCCATAGATTTCCTTTGGGAGAAGTAAAATAAACCTTGATTAGTGATAAGCTATCTTCATTTAGACTTTTTCCTCCACTATTTTTTTTATAATTCTGTAAGCAATGACTGCATGGAGCTGCCTAAATTCCATGTAAATGATACGTCTTTGGTGTACAGGAGTTTCTGTAAATCATTTAAAGCAAGGCATTCTTCCATGCTTGGCAGAAGAAGGATACAGAGCGCTTTTGTACCTCAGCTGCATCAAGCTGAATATTTCTTTAATGACCCAGAAGAACGTACTTCATCGTGCTCTGTGAGTTTGGCCTTTATTATTCCTAGATAGTTCTTGTAGGTAACGGATGACTTGCTCCACACCATTACTCCTGGAGCTACCCTGTCCACCCTCTTGAATCCACCAGCTCTACTCACTCGGTTAAGACGCGCTCCGCTGGAGCAATAATTGTGCAATAGTTAAAAGAATGTCAGGGAATAGCTATTAGTAACAAAGTTGCCAACTCCTGAAAGGAGGGCTGTTTTCAAACAAAAATCTTCTCCAGATAGCTATGAAGAGAAGTAAATGGGCCTTGGCTTCATTTGACTACTTATCCTTTCGGGTAGTTGTGCAGAAGGTGATCCTCAGGTAAGGAAATGTTTTACCTGAATGCAGTGTGAATATCCACAGTTTAAAAAGCTCCCTCCTCACACACCGATTCATACTGATTGCAGAAGTCTCCTGTTTTTTTCTGATAGACTAGTGGTAACAAGGCAATAGCTCTTGCATGAGAGTTTATTAATCCTCCAAAAGGGAAGAGAAAACCTGATGAAAGCTTGGGTCTATTTTTACACATGGCCGCACTGTGATGCATTTAATTTTGAAGGTTATTTAATAAGTCTGAACCTTTCCCTCCCTGTTTGATTTACAGAAAACAGTAAATGCCAGGCCATAGTTAACTAAGTAGGTTGTGCTGTCATCAGCTTAGACATTTTCCTGGGAAATAATACGAAAAATAGTGATGAGAAAAAACGTATTTCCATATTTTCATATGCTCACTTTTCGCTCATAAGCTCCAAATCTAAAGTAGTCACTTAAATTAATCTAGGCTCAATCCTCAGCCAGAAGAAGCGGAAAGGAGTCATGTTCTGCTTGTGTCATAAATTGGCATAGCCAGAGCTGAACGTGAGGAAGCAAAGATGAAAGGAATCAGAATCCTTGGCCACAGATTACAAGCAAATTTGAAAGATGTTGCTATTTTAGTGAAAGATTAATTCTGAAACTATGCGTGTTTTCTGGCAGTGGAATAAAGGAGTTAAACTGCTGCTAATGTATTCCCTCAGAAGCACAAGTAACGATGCAGCCGAGGTGAGGCTCTCCCCGGTGTTTCGTTGCACAGTGCTCAGCGTTGAAAGGATAAGCCTCTGCCCCACAGGCTAAGGAAGCAATGCTGTTGAGAGGGAGCAAGACTCATCCTGTATTTGGACCAGCTACTGGGATGAAATGTGTGACATCCTCAACCGGCAGGGTGAGCCCCCATGGTTCCTATCGTGCTGTACCAGCGCCTGGGGAGCGATGTTTTGACCATCCCCTTTTTCCATCAAATCTATGCATTACAGAGAAGTTTTATTTTGATGTGGTCAGCAAAATCTCTGTGTATATGTCCACGTGAACAGGTGCGAACGTTGCTTTATCTCTGCCTGGATGTGAATCAGCCCAGGCAGTAAGCTGTGCAGCCCTGTTTTGTACCCTGAGACGGCTTAACTCGGACAGAATGGCGCACACACACAAAAGGGACTTCTCAGCTACATTTGGTGGGCTCCAAGGAGGGCAGGGCTGAATGAGTGCGTGGCTGGCTGTGCCATGTCTGTAGACGTATCAAATGCAAACATAAATCCAGCTAATTTTCACATGTTTGTTACAGCTTCCTCTGCCTCCACAAAGGCCTCCCACAGCCCTTTTCCTCCTCCTTGATCTTGCTGGGAAAAGCTGGATTTATGGCAGTGCAGACAGTGTTCCTTGGCCTCCTGCTGTGGTGCCAGAAGTGGGACAGTAGCTTCATTGCAGCATCAAGCAGAGAAACAAACCAGGCAGCAAAGAGGCTCAGTCTAGCTAACCCCTATCTGCTTGATTTATCAGCCACTGCTGCAGAAAACAAGACTGATGGAAGGGAAAGGCTCTTTTAAAGACATGCAGGAGGCTGTAAGGTGCCTTTTACATCAGGGGGAGGGACTTGCTTGTAAATTAGGCCTCCTCAGCTTGTATTTTACCAAGAGACTTTCACAAAAACTGTCTCTAGTGTAGTTCTCTAGATGAGCACAAGTTTAAATACAGTAGCAGGAATAGGAAGTGATTTGTGTCTAAGGTTTGAGAATTGCGCTTTTGAGGAAGGAGGAACCAAGGAAGAAGGAGATACAAGGGTCGTGTCATATGTATATGAATGCATGAGTTGCAACTGTTTACATTTACTTTCTTGGAAGCATTTGGGGTCTCCTTAACATGGTAGCCCAGTGCTGCGCTTATGTAGTGTGCAGATGGTCAAACCTCAGCAGGGGAGAGCAAGGTGGGGAAAACCTATTTTGCACTGAGCTGTAATCTTTAATCCCGTTTTTCAGTGCTGCTGGTGTTTTGGGTGCCTTGCTTCGTGCCAGAGGCGTTGTCCTGTGCTGGGGTTGTGGGTGCTGGGCCGGCTAGGAAATGGTTCTCCTTCCCGCATGGCCGGACGAGGACAATAGAGCTGGACACCGGCCTGCTGAATCACTCTGCCCAGCCTCATGCTGCAATTAGAGCCATGTGGGCCCTCAGGAAGTGAGCCACCTGCACCATTTCCTTTTATTTAAGTACTTATTTTTAAGTGCAAAAACTATGAGCTTTGTTCCTTTTTCTCAGGAATTGCACATTCTTTAGAGAGTTCTGAAAGCTATGGTAGGATAAACCAGCTGCAGAGATGCTTGCTTGGAGGCCACATTCTGATATCATCATTCAGTGCAAGACATTAATGCCAATTGTATTAATAAGAGATTCATTAAAAATATTAGGCAGCATGTTAGAAACTGGCAGTCTGATTTTGCCTGAACTTGCCACGTTCCCAAGGAGATGATGGAAGATGTCTTAATGAATGAAAATCCATGTCCTGGTTTTGTGCTGTGGCTGTCTTGTCCACATTTGCATCTAGTAACTGTTACTCATGCAGTCCTAGTGGTAACGAGGCTCTCCAGCAGCAATATTGCTGTTATTTTGGTCTGGACTTCTGCTGATGCCATCTACAGTGATACCTGTGGTAAGCTAGTCTCACTGCATTTTGTACCAAGCATTCTGATATTTCTTATGCAAAATGTGCAGTAGGATAGAAATGTAAATCAAAGTCTCTCTGGACTGGTGGTACTTCCTCCATTGACTTACTCCTCTTATGAACCCTAGGATTCGAGATGCTCCTAGACTATGAATCAGCACAGAATAGACTCTCCCAGAGAGCATGATTCTGACTTCAAAGATATCTGCCTTGTAAGTCAGCTCTGGAAACGTCGGTGCGGCCTAATGCAAGAGAAAATGTTTCTTTTCTGCATTTTGAAGAAAGGTGTTGTGCTTGCACTCTTGTATTCAGTCATTATTACAAGTCCATCTCGTGCCGTGTTGCTCCTTGTGAAGGTATCTGAACTAACTCCTAGCTAGGCACTGTGGATTTGTTTAAGGTGCTGTACCTAGGTAAAGCATTCCTGCAAGGTGAAGCTGTTTCTGAGACCTGAACTGGTTGGTGTGAATGGCACAGCATTATGCTGTGCAGACCTGCTAGCTTCTTCACATTTCTAGCTTGGGTATCTTTAGCATGGCTGTACGTCACATGCTGTAGGCATGTTTGCCTTTGCAAGACCTACATGGTAATTAATGGTCAAGTAGGAAATAACAGAATGCATGTACATATCCTTCCTAAGAACTATTCAAGGACTTTGCATGTTTACAAATCCCTTTTGTTTTCCTCTTATATACAGATGTACAAATTCACTTTAGCTCCTATCAGTCCATATGTTTCATCCTGTTCAACCATCTTCTGCTTTCAGGTTAGTTTCTGAGAGGTGCTGCTTTAGTTTCAGTGAACTTCAAAGAGAAATGCTGAGTGTTTAATGAAGGTTAGTGTTAATCAAAGAGAGAAATGCATAATGCTGCATTTATCAGAAGAAAACCTGCCTTTGTGGTACTAGGGTGGATTTTAATCATGGGTCCCATTAAAGAACACACCTATTGTCCTCCTTTCTGCAGGGAATGAGAAGGCAAAGGGATGGTGATTCTAGAGCCACATTTCCTGTGGGGTTCTGCAACTTCTCATGGAAGAGGTACACGTTTCTTCACATCACCCTTAAAAGCTGAGTGCATGCGTAAGTGGAGAGACTGGTCTTTTGGGCTTTTCCCTTGTCTTTGTGCGGTTATTGTTTGCAAAGCAAAACTCTGCACATGCAGACACAAAGATAGACTGGTTTAAAATAAAAATTCCATGTCTTATCTCTCTTCCATGACCAAAATCTTGGTGCTTTTTTGGCATTTAATTCCTTTAAAATCTGAAGTGCCTTTGATGTTTTTTAGCTTATAAACAAGCTAGAGACCAGACTCCATCCAAACTCAGCAGAACTCATTCTGGACTCCTGATCTTTCCTCCCACAACCTTCTCATCCTGTTCTTTAGATATCCTCACAAAAGTGAGGATACTTGCAGAAATTCTTAGTCTTTGTTCAAGAAGTAACTAATAATACTAATATTAAAAAATTTAAACAAGGCATTAATACACAAGACCAATGTACAATACTTTTCACTGATATGTGTAGTTATCATAGTTTCATTCTCCTTTTCTGAATACCATTTTTTGGAGTGTAACCTTTTTCTCCTTTCCAGTGCTTATCTTTGCCCAGTTGACAAATGCTGGGTTTCGTTCCGTTTCTTACAAAACATGAACCAGCCTGGCTTTTCTCATTAACATCCTTATTATCATAAGCTCTGCCACTAGTAACATCAATCACATTAGCAGTATGGGGCTGGGAGCTGCATTTATTAGCTAGCCCATATGCACTCTTAGAGCTTTGTGGCAACATGGGAAAAATATTGCAAGGTCATCTTTCAGCGTAAGTATTTTTTCCTTAACTATTTTTCAAGAGCACAATAAAAAACAAAGTAAGAAAGATTAACAAAAGCTCTTACGAGAAACTTCTGGGGGGATGAAACTTAGGCAAGACTGAACTCTGGTTCATATTCCCTAGGGAAACTGAGAAACCATGCAACCTTGCAGAACTAGAACAATTTTCTGGACAGTAGAGCTGGAGGGGAGTTGAATCAAAATGAGTGTTTTATACTCAACACCTTATGACTCCATCCTTCTAGAGAAGCTGCAGTGAACTGTGCTGCAGTAACGGTAACCAGAATGATACCTGGGGGGTTTAGAATGCGTTACGTGGTTTATACTAGTTACTGAGTGATGGATGACACTGAATCTGCACAGCAAACTTATAAACACAGCGTTTCAGCTAGCATAGCAAAACAGTTTAGATATTAAGAATAACTGAGGTCTTGTGGTTCTTGTCTGTTATTTACAAGCCTCTTGAAATATTTTTGTAACTGCCTTTCTCTTAAGAAATTAAGCAGTTACAATAAATAAGTCTGAAACTGGGGAACATCAAATGGGGAATTACTATTGTATCATTAGATGGGAAGTAGTAATGAGGGGAAGGCCAAAAGAAAATGAAAAGGCTTTTTACCTTCCAGAAAACTATTTTGAATGGAAATAAAATAAATTATTTAATATAACTCTATGGAAAGAGAAGTCACATAATAATAATTACGAAGAGGTATTCGGAGAGTAAAATTGAACTTCATTCTACTCAATGTATTTCTAAAGAGGAAAGAAATGTGTCATTGAGCTAGTCACAAAGCTTTGGTTAGTGCAATCGTTCATCAGAAAGAAAGAAAAACACAGCCTGGAAGCGTATTAATTCAGAAGTTTTAGAAATGGGGATGGGGGGCATTAAATGATTTCATTCTGATATTGTTTTGGTTGCATCAGTGTACAAGCATTCCTTATTAATTTTTATTTTAATGGTATAGTCTATGTGTATGCTAAATTGTTCAATATTTTATTTAAATGTCTATAGTAATTGTTAACACAAGAAGAGATTTTTCGAACGGCACAACCTTCCCCTTCCTCCCCCCCACTTTTGGTATTTTTTTTTTTTCTTGAATCAGTACATGAGCACATTTTAAGATTTTTGATGTTTTCTTCAGGGTAAAATTCCAGCTTTGTTAAAAAGCATTATGTTCCTTGCAAATCCCATCAGACATTCAAAATGTATTCAGCTCCCGTAAACACCGAAGGCAGTGATCATCAAGTCTCAGGGTTGGTCCTAATTTGACCGTGTTAAAGTAACATTTTTTTGCCCTTGCCAATACAAACCCAGTATGGTCTACAAAGCAGTGCTCCAAAGGGATATATATGCAGTAGATATAGATAAAATGAGTGACTGGTCCTCGTGAATGAACCTTGTTGTTGCTCTCCTGTTCTGCCTGTGCTTCACAGAAGATCAAATCAGGCAACTGATGCCTGCCCTTGCCAAAAATTGCAATCTGATCATGGCAGGCAGGACTAATGGCTTTGACTGAAGACTCCACTCAGTCCTCTGCTCTGGCTAAGCTGTGATCAGTCAGAGCAATGGACCATTGCACCTGGGAAATTTTCCTTCATAAAGGAAAATAATGAATTTGTCCAGTCTGCTTTTTAGTTCAAGGATTTTTTTCTTTTTAGTAAATTGTGTCAAAGTGGGCTAAATTGGTTGGAAAGACACTAGCTGAGCTGCCTTAGATTCACTCAAACCTAGCAACTTCTTTTTTAAAGGAAATATCTTAATTGTGTGCTTAATTATGGTACGCTTTAAGACTGTGCTTAGCTTTTGAGCACATATGAGTGCCATCCTGAAGAATGATACTTGGGAACCTAACATCTTTCCCAGGCCCTAAATCTGCTGTAAAGCAATGATGAGGTTTTCTGTTTGGAAAAAGAGAGACTATTCCAAGGCAGTCTTTCTCACTCAGGCAGTGTCTGTCTTAAATTAGGTAGTGACAGGAATACAAAATGTGGGTAGACGGAGTGCCAGGTCTGCATGGCATATGCCTGGAAAATATAACAGTATAATAGATTACAAGGATTAACCTGTCTTATGCAATGTTACCTATCAAATGGTTATAATTCAAACTTTCTTTTTTTTTCCTCCCAGAAAAACAAAGTAGTCATGATAATAACACCCGCCAATGGGAGATGTCATGCCATTGCTCACAAGAGGACGTGCTATAGCAAATTGGCATTAAAAAGGCAAACCTTGGTGTTGCCCAGAAAGAAATGATTAAAATCCATTGCAGAATGTTCAGCTTGGGATCAGAGCAAAATAATCACTTCTAACAGGGATTTGAACATTTTAGTATCTTTTGTGTGCACTCGCACCACATACAAGGATGAGAAGGGAACCTCTTATCATCCCACTGTGGTGTGAAGGCAGCAGAAATGCTGAGTAAGAGGATCAGTAGCTCATCTTCTGCTTTGGAAATACCAAATGCTCCTCAGGGCAGCTATCTGGTATGTTGCTTCGTGCCTGATTTTTCTCAATACATCACATTCACGTTGACTTTATTGGTTGTTGTTTGGAAAGTCATGAATTTGAATAGATGACACTAATTTAGAGCACACTTCTAAGGGCCCAGCAGAGAACGAAGATCCGTTATGCAAGGTGCTGTCTAAACATGTAGCCCGTGCTTACAGTCTAAGTAAATAAAACAGGAACACAAGTTCAGCGGCATGCAGCAGTCCCGTGAGAGGAGGCGACAGCCTGGAACCAGCCCATCTGCTCTGGCTTTTAGTCCATTGCCTTTTTCCATTAGATCTTGCAGCACTGACATCACAGATAAGGTAAAAAGTATTGATCAAATATACCAAATGAGATGCTTATCAGGATTATCTGTGGAAGGTTCTGCACCAGGAGGAACTGAAAAAAAAGACATCAAATTATAGACGCATAGCTGTATCCTGAAAATACCTGCTTAATGCAGTACTGTATAACTACTTGATTATTGATGATGAAACCCTCGTGCTGCTAGTCGTCTCTGCCTCAAAATACATTGAGATCAGCCCCAAGATTTATTTCTTGCTCTTGGTCTCAGGTGTAGCAATTAAAGAAATGTTCTGTATTGCTGAGAGCACCAGATGTGTACAATGGAGCATTCTATACTGACAAACGTTTTACTCTTAATAGTTCCTTTGGGTATGTGTTGATACCTGGTTTTATTTTTGTGTTTATACTTTATTTTTCTTTTTTATGGAGCTGTTTCTTGATGGGGCTTTTCACCTTCTTGCCTTGGAGGCTGGTTTGGGGAAGCATGGATTATGCTACAGCAGCATTAAAAGCTGTCTCCTGTTTCTAATTTTGGTTTTTAAGGTCTTGATAAGATATAACTAGAGTGATGCAAAATGTCAACTGATTCTGCAGCCTGTATTGTAGGTAATGCTTGGTGTCTTTCTAGACACGGACTTCAACATGCAGCTATGTTCCTTCAGAAGCCAGGTGAATTATTTTTCAGTCACAATAGCTGCAAGCTTTGTGACAAGCAGTAAAAGAAAAAAAACAATCTTCACACACTTATAAATAAGGAATGAAAGCTACATCATGACTAAGTACAATGACTGTAGAAATCTAATTTAGGAACTCCTTATCTTGTAAAAAACCTCATGTTTTTTTCAAACAAGGGTTCAGGTAAAACCATGATGAGCAAAAGATTAAAGCTCTGTCAAAAAAAAAAATAAAGCAAGCTGTACTGTTTCAGCTATCCTAGTTTTCAAGAGAATGGAATATGCAGTAATTCACACGGTATAAATATTGAGTAACTACTGCAAGGGATTGTATTAATAGGTATACAATATGAATAAAAACATACTTGATTTAGTCCTCTGCTGATAGGTGCGAGTAGATTACAAGGATTAACCTGTCTTATGCAATGTTACCTATCAAATGGTTATAATTCAAACTTTCCTTTTTTTTTTTCCTCCCAGAAAAACACAGTAGTCATGATAAATAACTGCCTTTATGTTATTTTGCTTTGTTAGAGACAGTTTCTGATCTTACTCATCTAATTCGTGCACATGAATAATCGCTTTGATTAAGGTAAGAAAGTTTTCACATCCATAAATCATCAGGGGTTTTTGGGCCATGATGTGCCAGATTAATCCCTGACCTCACTCAGCCAGCCCTGCATCTACTTGGCCTGATGTTACGTGACACAGCTTGGACATAATTTGGTACGAGAACTCTTGAGGCAAAAATAGGGCTCTGCTCCCACTGACCCTCAGCAGAGCTGAGGTCCTATGCTGCCTTTTCTTCTTCTATCTGACATGGATGAGTATTTTAGGGGTGGAGGTTAACAGGAATTCCTGTTAATGACATCCTACTCCTTTATGCTGAGATGGAGAGATTGTTTCCTAGGAGATAGCTCCAATAAGAATAATGTATTTTTTATTTGAGAGAGATTCACACTGGAAAATTCTGCAGAGTTTACCTTTATGAAAGGTTCCTATTAGCAGTTATCTGGCTTTGGGTCAGAGCTCCAGGATGTTGCAGATGTGGTCCATTTGCCTTTTCACAGTGTGGCAAAAGGTGTAGTCTAAGCAGAGCAGCTGCCACCAAAACCCATTCTCCCGTGTTTTGCCACTGGTTACCTGAGGGGTGCTGGTTTTGGACTATTACAGTTGGCCCACATAAGTGTATTGGTTAGACTGTTCTGAGTCAAAGACCCAGCATCTGCCTTCTTGCTGTCTATAATGAGATTTTTAATAAAGCTTTTGGATTTGAAATCCAGCTCTCACCACTTTTATGATGTGGGTGCTTAAAACTGTCCTAGTGTCGTTTTTTCAGACCAGCTTATTTCAAGCTGGAGGTTGGTAGCGAGGCACTCAAAAGCTTGGACAGCTCTGAGGCAGGCAGTCACCCTGCGTTCTTGTCACTAATGTCCTCCTGAATATTGCTCCCATGGGGGCTTTGTCTGTGAGCAGAAGGGTTTTGATGCTGCAGAGCACCCTTGCAACCACAGCCTTGACTCTCGCTAGTCCACAGTTCCTCCTCAGTGCCAGCTCCATGCAGGGAGACACCCCAGCAGACTGGGGACAAGTGGTAGTGATGTTAGGAGGTTTTTTTTTTTTCCTTTCATCATCCAGAGGCACAGGGATGGAGTGTGCTTTGGGGCCCGAAAGCTTGAGGCCCCAATTCAATATGCTCGCTATGCCTTTGACAAGCTAAGACACACCTTGTCCGCCACTGGCTTTTCAGATCAATAAAACAAATGTCCGTGAATTGGCGTTACAGGTGTGTACATCTAGGAAATATATTGCGTGGATTAAAACATGCTAATTCAGAAATACCTTTCCCAGTCTTTGGTTACCCTTGTTAAGGAAAAATGCTGCATTTTAATCTCCAGCTAACTGATTACCTGCCAGTTCTGAAGTTGTGCTCAGAATTAATCTGCTCCAAAAGCCAGTGGAGATAACTTTAAGTTTGGGCACCTCACAGGAAAAGGAGATGAAAAGCCTTAGGAAAATTTTGACAAACAACTTGGACTGTTTGACGAACTATGCACAGCTGTTGCTGAATGAAGAATGCTAATAACCTGCCAAATAGAGAGACGAGATGATCAACAGGGAAGGGAACTGTAGTCTGCCCCGAACATTTCTTTTTCCCGCTTATGGAAGAGGAACTATGATGAATTACCTGTAGGAGGTGTGCCTGCTTTTGCTATTAGACATACCTGGTTCATGTATTAATCCCTAACTGGCTAGATCCTTTACAGATGTAAGCTGTAACCTCCCTGAGGTCAGTGGAGCTACAACCATTCAGAGCACCTTAATATCAACCTCAAAGTTGGAAGAGACGTTCAAATGATTGATTTTATCCAACTCACTTAAACCTGCCTTGCAAAGCTGTTTGCACAGTCAAGCAAACATCTCTGGCCCTCCATTCCATGATTTCAGGCGATGATGTCTCCTCATAAATCCTGGATGCAATAGCACCAACGTGACCCATCACTTCATTACCTCAATATGCAAAGCTGCGTATTGTACTGAGGAGGAGTTTATCTGGCTGCAGTGGGAACCAGTCCAGGAACAAAGGAAGGAGTTAGGAATCTGATTATTTCTGGGCCAGTTCTGTATGAGTTACAGTGCCTCAATTTTCCTGCTGTCAGCTAGTTTTTCTTTTCTTCGTTTTCCCTCCCCACACAGGAGGTGAAGTATCCAGCTAGCATAGGCATCTTGATTAGCACCACCGCCCGGCTGATTTCTTAAAGCAGTTGTCGGGAGAGCTGACCTGAATTTCAGATCAGGGTGGGATGCAACGTACAGTACTCAGTGTCACACGAACACCTGCAGAATCAGGGATCCCGTAACTACCAGGAGTAACAGGAGCATGGTGGGTCTTTAAGCACCCCTGTTTGGCTGGCCATTCCTCACGGAGTGCTGTCTAGGAGGGGCAGGCTCCTTTCACCAGTTTTGTACAAGTGAGGAAGCCTCATACTGAGAGGTAATTTCCCGGTGACCAGATAGGGCTTTTTTTGCTGATTTTTTTCACTGCCAGCATGAGGAGATTAAAGCAAGATGATGATAGGCTGCAGGCTGCTATGCGTAGAAGATTCAGTGCAGAGGATATATGGATACTAGGGAGAGAGAACTATTTATTTCATTTTATTTTTAAAAAATTTCTTTGTAGTTATTTTCCAATGATTTAAAAGATAGTGTAAGGCCTGCACGGAACAGCTAGCTTGTTTAGTCTGATGTGGTCTATATCACTTGTTTATTTTTTCTATGGCATTACGTTTTCCATGCATTTACTTAACGGTTTATATTTAGCTAAAGCATATCTTTCAGAATGATATTCAAACTTGATTTAAAGATTGCTGGAATTTCCTATGTTTTGCAAAATGCTAAAAATTATATCACTGTGTTGAGACTGTCCTTTACAGAATTCCTTTGAGTCTTCTATGCAAGTTTTGAAAACTTGATGACTTAAAAAGGGGTAACTCTTGTAAGTACTCTCTAAAATTAAAGTTTCTCATGACTCTTTCATGAATCCCTTATCCAGCATCTTTCCAAATACAGAGCAGAGATGTTTACTGATCACTTCTATCTATTCCATCCAGTTAGTAAGTTGTTGTTTCCAGGTAGCCTGAAAGTTGTGTTACAGGACACTGAACTCTCTGCTGTTTTTATGAGCAGAGGAGGTGTTGCTAAGAGAAACTTGTGGGTGAATGTCCTTAGCTGCAGCGTGGTGACAGCGCCTCAATTAATACCTTTGGCAGCCCTCTTCATGTCTGCTTCTGTGCAGAAGGTTGGAATAGGCAGAAATCTTGTTTCTCCAAAAAGTTTTTAACCTTCTGTAAGATTTTTTATTTATCAAGTCTTTATGTGAAAAGCAGAAGATCTGGTTGGGAAGTACCACTGCAGTGCTTTATGGAAATAATAATAATGTTGCCTCCCAGGGGTGCACCTCCCTAGTCCCACCCTTGGCTTTGCATGTTCCTGTGCTGCAAATTCAAAACTCATTAAAAGCTAGCTTTGTTAAAAATCATTTCAATTCTTGTTCTAGTGGGGAATTAATCCTTTTCCAGGAGGTAAGGACCAACATACATTTCATTTTATTTTATTTTATTTTATTACTAATACCTGTTTGCACTGCCAGCTAAGTGCCAGCTGGCCTCTTCAACGCCATTTTCAACACTTATACACAGAAGTTAAAACAAACGTCTCTTATAATAAGAAACAGCTTGAAAATGAGTGCCACACTACAAGCTCCAGAGGTTGACTAAAACACGAAGGACCTCTAGTTGTGAACCTCAGTGAAGACCGTAATCTCGAGTTACCTTGCCCGACTTCCTCCTCTGTCACGTTGCATGTTTCTGGCCTGTTGAACAAGACATCCTAGCGCCAGATGTTGTGAGTAGCACAGATATAATGAGCCTGTGGCTCCAAAGCCCATTTTGACATCTCATAATGACGTTCCCCAGGTAGAGCGGAGGTGTGTGTGCACATGTGCCCAACACATGCAGCCTTGAGTAGTTTTGCCTTTCCGTGTAGTCTATGTTGATCACCTATTCCCTCTGCTACCAGCAAGGGTAAGGAACAGCTGAAAGAAGTTGTTCCAGTATGAAACTACCTGCTAGAATCAAAGTAGTTTCTTCTTAACTAATTCCTAGCTAGCTAATCAGGAAAAGGTTTAAGTTCTATTTGGAATAAATGTTGGAATTAATTTAGGAAACTTAGATTTTAGAGCTGTGCCTTTTCTATCACGTGGTTGTCTGGGAAAGACGATGTGCTGGGAAGGGAGTTCATCAGCAGGTCGGAACACACAGACACAAGGGAAAGAGCTCTATCTGATGTAACCGACCCAAATCATAGTCTATCATGCAGCAGACACCTAAAGTTCTCCACTTCTCCTTTCTATTGGGCAAGTCAAGAGGGTGTCCTGTGCACAGTGTCTCCTTCAAAATTCAGCTTGCGATGGAAGGATAGTTACCAGCAAAGTGCCTGAGAACTGAATGGGCTCCATTCTCAGCTGAGGGTGGGAAAAAAATCCTCTAGACAAAAAAAAAATCTAAGTTGGAACCTGTAATGTTTCCGCTGGGTTTCTCACTAAAACAGATGTGGATTAATCCATTCAAGATCTTGTCCTTTCGGCCTCAGTGATGAACCCAGTAAGTGCTTTTCAAAAACATACATTGTTGCACCTTTCAATGTCAAAGTTAATATTTTTTCTTAAAATTAAACTTGAAGAATGTATTCTTGAATGATTACAGCTAATCTAAAGGCCTAAATTCATTAAAAATGTCTGAAATAAAATTGTCTTTTATCATTAATACTCTTACATAAAAATAACAGTTGAGAGTATCTCCTGCCAAAATTCTGAACAATGTCTGATCACTAAACTGGAGAATTTACTAGCTAGACACCTGGAATCAGAGTTTCTTGAGTAATAAACTAGCTTTTGACAGCCGTAGCCACTTTTGCAGGTGCAAAAAGAACATTTTCTTCTTTTAATTTTATCTGTTTTACTTCAGTTAATGACAAGAATATTCCAAGCTGGGGAAACAACTGGGAGTTGAAGGAACAAGAAAATTTGTTTATCCTCTCCCATCTTATGGGTAGAAGGTGTGTGTGGGGGGGGTCTCAGATCTCCTAACTCTAATCTCAAGCGTGGTAGCAAAGAAAAAAATTTCAGCTGGTTAACTGCTGATATTTCTACTGTTAGGTACATCAATTACCTTTAAACACAGAGCCCCTTTTGATAATATTTTCTAGTAGAACTGCATTGGATACAGAATATATTTAAACAATAAGAATGTGTTTTTTCTGAGTATTTTTTTCAGAAGCAGCATGACACAGAGAACACATTAGTAAGTTAATGAAATGACTAAAAATGCCATCTCCTGCTTTCTCACAAAATCAAATGTAACAGTTGAGAACTCAAATGGTAAGCAACTTAGTGACTTAGATACAGCTTTAGTGTGTTCTCAAATCTCAGTTATTTTTACTTGCAATTAAATATTTCTATTGGTTGTCAGTTTTGGAGAATAATTCCTTCTCATGAAGATCTGTTAGGAGGTGCCATGCCTTACTTACATGCAAATGGCCTTACTTAACTGGTGATATCTTGGTTATATTTAAATCACAATTAATAAAAATGATTCAAGTTAAAATGATACTAGTTGGTCCACTTTGCTTTAGAATTGATTAAGAATATACCTTGAAAGCATACCTGATTCAGTGTTCTGACTCAGTAGGTTCTTGGTATTACTCAAGCTTTAATAAATCACAGCCAGGGATGGAATTTTTATTTAATGCAACAGTCTCAATCTCTGATTTTAAGGCCACTGAAGAATAGATTAACATTTATGATTGCTACGTTGATCAGTAACGCAAATTAAAATGAGAATTTCAAAACAAATTAACCTTTGCAGCATATCATGCAGAGACAGACAGACAGTAAAATCGTTGAAAAGGTTCCCCTTGTTCTTGAAGCAATTTTCCACAAATCAGCATATTCTCCAGAGTGCTTTATTGCTCTGCAGCAGGCAGCCTCTGGAGTCTAAACGTCCGAAAAATAAACTCCGATAAGTGAAAGAACAACACGGGCAGTTTGAGGCTGCAAGTCACTGTACGGCTGTTGTGGCTTTGTGTCTCTTAGGCAGACTTGTGTGGTTTGGGACGAAGATTAGAATGTTTAGGCTAGGGTCGAATGGGCTTATAATTACGTATGTGCAGACTCTGACCTGCTAGTTGAGGCTTGTGCTGCCCTGCATCTCTTCTTCACACGTAAAGAGACTTTGTTCTACTTTTTTATTATTATTATTATTACTAAAGAAAAGGAATCAATTGAAAAAGATCTTCTGCCCTCACGTGTTTTGCTACTCAAAATCCAACAGACCCTCCCTTTCCATGCTCAGTCGAGAGCTGTTCCCCTTTGGGACACCGCATGAATAGGACAGGACAAACCCTACCTGCACTCTGTGTAGTACATATGTACGAAATTAAGAGCTAGATCTACGACGGAAAACACAACTGTGCGTGACAGGCATCTATGTGCTATGCTTCTCCCCATGCCAAAAATGTGCAACTTTAGGAGGTACGATTTATTTTGATGGCACTGTGTAAAATCTGAGGAGGACCAAGAAAGACTGTTCCTCCCAAGAGCAGGCATCCACAGAGCAGGCAAACACTGTCAAACACAAGCAAATACTGCGGTCCCTCATCGATGGGTATATGGGTCAAGCACTGGAGCAGCCTAAGGTAGGCCAATCATGGAAAGAAGGAAGGAGAAGCAGATGCTCACCTGAGCCAACAGCTTTGGCCTTTCCACTCGCTAGTGTGTCAGACCTTGGGAAGCTCTTGTGAAACGACACAGCTGATGAAGACTCCAGATTCACTGTGTGGCGCTTTCCCACAGAAACAAGAAAGTTGCTTGCCCAATGTAGGCACATTGCTCTCCTGCTATCACGGTCTGTAACACCTCCTGGAGAATTGCTGGCTTCAGGTCTATAGTGCTTCTCCCAAAATTTCAGTTCCTATTAGCAACCGTTAGTGTCTTTTCCAATGCACATCATGGACTAGTTAGAAACCGAATGGGGATTTAAATGATCCTTTAGCCTGACCCTATGGCAGATCTTAGATTATGCAGAAGCTTATGGACATTCCCTGCAGTAACAGCAGAGCTATTGTATAACTTGTCTTCTCTCTGAGAGTGGTCTGACCCAGAGCAGAAAATCAGTACTGTTATCTCTTGATCCCAGGGCTCCAGAAGAATATAAATAGAGAACCAATGGGGTTATCAAAAGCCTCCTCTTAACAGAATACTTTTTTCAAAGTTTCAATACAAAGCTAAAACTAAAACAAGCTAAGCTAAACAGACTGGCATAAACGCAGAACGACAGCAACTCTTGTCGCTGCAGCTGACAGCGGGTGAACAGTGTCCGGGAGGGTCTTTTCAAGCTGCGCGGATTTACGCAGTGGAAACACAGAATTTCTACGTGGAGAAGCAAAGATGAACAACCTAGTTCCTACACAGTAACGCAGGCAAAACTGTGCTGCGGGGTGCCAGCGACGCTCGTCGAGGCAGAGCGCTGCGTGGGGTAACCGAGCGCAGCCGGGGAGGCGGGGGGACGACGTCCCCTCCGTGCCGGGGACGGGCGAGCTGGCTTTCTGCTGAGCTGCTCTTGCTCGCTGTTGTTCTGAGGGTGGTAAATCAGAAGCTGACGTGGCGGGCATCAGCAAGGAACACTGGAGAGTCAGTCGAATGCTTGGGATGTTTTCCGAGAGCTTTGCAACGCAGGGTTGCAATCCAGAAAAAAAGCGCCCGTGTGCCTGCCTTACTGAGCAGGTCGCTCCAGCTGCTGGTAATGGTTTTGGGAATAGGAGCTGGTTAGTACACACCAAGTCATTACTATTTGAATGCACTCAAAGATTGTGCAACTTCCATAGTCATTTAGTTAACCGCATCCCCCTTTGCATACTTCATTTTTCTCATCTGAGTAAATTGCAGTCTGTGCAGGAACCTCTCTCCCTTTTCCCATGCTGTATTCTTAACTTTGTTTTTCCTAAGTGGAATGAAGTATTGCACATGGAACTTTTCCCAAAATCAAATCTTTTTAGTATGGTTAGCCTTTCTGGTCAATATTTAAACAGATGTACTAGAGGCATACTAGATGTATTAGACTGAATCTAAGATTATTTATAATGTGGTTAGATGACTATTTATTGGACATGTGTCACAGTAGCTATTTAATAGTTCTATAGCTGTCTAGCTGGGATTATGATATTAAACAATTTATTGTATATAATCCAGCAACTGCGCAGGAAGAGTAAATTCTAAGAAAGATACAGCCATCACAGTAATGGAGAGACAAGGAATAAACTCCAGTTATGGAAAAAAGATATTGTTTTAAATAGTAATTCTCAGCAGAGCTGAGGGAGGGGAATATTTAGGATGT
Organism: Rhea pennata; assembly: GCF_028389875.1. Classification (NCBI taxonomy): domain Eukaryota; kingdom Metazoa; phylum Chordata; class Aves; order Rheiformes; family Rheidae; genus Rhea; species Rhea pennata. The sequence goes on from NC_084674.1 coordinate 8,064,356, forward strand.
TGGGAAGTCCAGGTGCAGATTTTAAGTTCTTTAAAGTGCTCCAGTATTCTGCCTAGCAGTTGACCTTTCCCTCATGAAATGGACATTTTTCATTTAGAAAAGGAAATGAGAATCTTCTTCTTTGAATTTTGTCCTGATTAAGTAGTTAAAAAGTTCTGTGGGACTATTTTCCGTAGGAAACAATTTTGGATAAATCGAGCATTTCACAGGCAGGTGTTACTTTAACGACATTTGTGGCGCTCCGTGTTAAAGTGGTATCGACTGTTTTATTTCATTTTGATGAATTCAAACCACAACATTTTTGATATAGTATTGTTTTTGTAATTTCATGTTTATCTCTGTTTACCATTTCACCATCTAGATTTTTTTTTTTTTTTTTTTTTTTTGCATCATCAGGTCAAAGGGCCTTTATCTACTTAATTCTCTTTTTCTTGTTTTTTTTTTAATCAGAATATAAATGTAATTGTTGAATTTCTAATGAATAGCTCTGGATGAGGCTTGCCTGAAAAAAATATAAGAGTGTAAGAACAGAAATTTCCCTGAAGGAATTATGATTTTTCCTATTTTTAGTAGTTTTCTCTAATCTTCAGAAAATGTAGATTGTCTAGGAAAATAAATCCCAGCTTGTCATACACAAACATAGGCTCCTTGAAATACTGCACAAAAAAAGTCAGTATCATTATTTGTGTTGCAGACAGAGAAACCGAGGCACAAAGAAGTTAAATTGCTTTTCCCTTTCAGCCCAGGGTGCTAATAGCAAAGCCGGAGTGCCCTGAGCCCCGGTGGTGGTGTTGCTCTGCCAGCCCTCACACCTCAATGCAATGATGTTCAGATGTGCACAAAATCAATCCCTTCTGACTTGCTGTTCACCACACTGGCTTCAGCAAAAGCATTTCTGCAGGAGCAGATGGGGCAGGCGGAAGATTTTGTAGGTGTGATGGTCTTCTAGTTTGCCTGGAGGTCAAGCTGGGCAGCTTCGGGACTCAATTTCTTGCAAAGGCATAGTGGGGAGCGTGGGAAGAAAAGAATTGCCCCCTTTTTCTCATGCTTAGAGTAGCAAAAAAATGGCAGACTCCATCCTAACTTTTCCCTTTCCCAGGCTAATTCAAGTTGTCTAGCCCTTAAAAATGTTGGACTATCTTCTCAAACATGCATATAGTTAGTGCATCGTGGGACCTAGTTTTCAGTGAAGACTGTGGCTGTTGTGGACCAATAAATATGTATTTATCCTTTGCTTTTTCAGCAGAAAGATAGAGTTGAAATATTTCTGTCTTTAGGTAATACAGCCTCGAGCTGGTGTAGGATGAGAAGCTGAACAACACAGGGGCAGAAGGGCATGGGGGAGAACTCATTGCCCAGGTCACACAAACGGGCTGGAAGGGTTGTAAAAATGATTTTAAAAAAGCGTAGCCACCAATTAGATTCAAGTAAACACCTGTGGGAAATTACAGCAGGTAATTCAGTGTGACCATAAATTTTCTTAAAGTCATTAGAAGCCCACAGAGAATTAAAGAGAGTGTAACTAAAAATAATTACATAGGAATTATGGTGTTCAAACAGAACATGTTTCTCTACTCATATTAAGCTCTTGATGTACACAAAACTTCAGGGGAGATGAATTATAGTAGATTATTAGCATATTCCACTTTTTAAACAAATTTTACAAGGAAGGAAAAATAGGGTAATGTAAAGAAGCTGAAGATTCATGTTTCTATAATAGCTGTTTCAGCATTATCCTTACTTGCAAAATTATTCTCTGTGGGTGGCAATTCTGTTGAATTTTTTGTTTTCTTAGCTATCCTATTTTTCCCCTGTAAGCAGGTCTTTGAGTATGAATGTTAACCTGCAGCCTTCTCTTAGCTAAAACTTCCTCTGGCTTCATTACACCTGGGCAAAGACTCTTACAGAAAGCAAAGAGGAGCACACAAAAAATGATCAGAAATATACTCACAATAATTCAGTTCTGTTTGAGCTCATTCATTCTAATTGGCCTCCTGAGGCTTGATCCAGAGTGCAGTGAAATCCAAAGTGGGATCACTGGGCTTTGGGTCAGGTTCTCGGGTCACCTATGCATGGTGAGTACTGAATAACGAGCAACATGGCACGTGGTGCCAGCTGCTCTGGCCTTACCTTCATGATAGCAGTAAGAATTTTGCCATTGCTTTTACTAAATGTAGTCTTAAGGCAGTAGGAGAACATTTCTCGTAATTCCTTCTGCAGCATAAACCAATCATAGACCTTAGCAATAAGCAGACTGGTGAGCACCAGTAATGCAGCTGAACATGTCCCGATTACCTGGTGCAAACTGTGCCCCAAAATTTAAAGGTTAGCTCTTTTTCAGATGGCAGTATTATTATTTCTGAGAGGTTTTCAGAGTGACTTGGTATGATTATAAATATATTTGCGTATGTAATTATGTGAGTAATATGATGGCTGATTTGCTCCTCTCTGTATTTTGTAAGTAGAATTAGACATACTAAAAACTGTTTAAATAACTGTTAACTTTGTCTTCTTTCTTTTCAGTAATACAATCCTTAAAGCCAGTTCAAGAGCTTTGTTACTGCAGACAAAAGTGACGTATATTTTTGTCTAGATTTGGCATGGGAGTGGGAAATGGGATTCAGGGACCCAGGCCTGTGTTTCTGTGTGACCGTGGGTGAATCACTTTGTGCTGTGGCCCTTTCCTCTCCAGCTAGGTTCTTCTTTGCCTTGCTACATTTAAAACTTATGGGAGGTGGTTATCTTTTGTTGTCTTCTTACAGGCATTAGCATGGTGTGATCCAAGACCAAGGACTCTGGGCATCGCCACAAGAAGCACGGTAAGAGTTTGGCATGTTGAGCTCTACATACGTCCATATGTACAAGGGATCTAGAAACAGATGTGCAAATACTGAGCATTTTCCATGGTGGAAAAAAGTGGTCAAACCTGGAAGCAAAAGAGTTAAAGCTCATTTCTCTTACAGTCTTTCCAAAGAAGTCAACCTTCCTGGATAAATTCTCCTTTCATTAATCTAATAAAGCTCTACTTTGTTCGTAATTTGCTACACTCTTCAATAAGCATTGTAATATTTGTGTAAGGCAAGTATATAAATCATTGTTGCCCTTCTGTACTTTTTTACTTATCTAGTTCTTTCAAGGTCACTAACCTACCTTATAGCTTTCATCTGGTTTAAATATTCTGCTATTACCTTTTACACCTCACTTCCTTGTCCATGCCCATTTAGATATATGCAGCTGCGTCTTCTCAAATAGCTATTGATCCGTGTCTCCTTGCTAAAGGTTACTAACTTCATCAGCAGCAATGATATCAATTACATCTGTTAAGGTTCAGTTGCACCTTCTTGCTGGTTAGAAAGGGGAAACTTTTCTAGTTTTGATATTATTGACCATCTCTTCTGCCCTAGATGTCAGGGAGAAAAATTATCTTCAGTTAAAATCCCCATTTTGTCACACTTAGACTTTCTGCCCCCAGGCCATCCAGAGAAGTTAATCAATCCCTAGTGACCTCCAAGAGCCTGCAGCATAGCTGGATAAGGCCCCAATCCAGCAAAGCACTTAAGTATATCCTCATGTAAACAAGTGAACAGTCCGATTTTCAGCATGATTTTGTGGTAAGTGCACTTTGAAGCAGAGCATCTCGAAGGATTCTGCTTCTTGCAAGTGCTGTGCAAGGCCTGGCACCTCTGTCCTCAAGTGAAAACACCATCCAAGGTCCCAGGTGTCTCCTCTGCACCAGGGCCAATAACTCCCCTCAAGTACATCGCTCATGGGGACAATCCCATGTTTTGGGGAAGGACCCTGGTTCACGGTCTCTTTGGAGTCCCAGCAGGTGTTGCTGGGCATCAGCCATTGTCCCTTAGGACCTCCCCAGCCCCAGGGGTCTGAGGATGCTTGAGTTTCTTGTGTTGACTATTTAAGGGGCGGGTGAAATGGTTTGGAAGTAGGCAGAGTAATCTTCCTGTGGGATGGAAGTGCAATTTCTTACTAGTCTCTCTGTGGTCTGAATACTTTAATTAGGGTAAAATGGGACGGAAAGAGGTACTGCAGCATGTACTGCTTTCCTGGGGTTATTCCTGGGCCCTGCAACAGGAATGCATAGGTTGATGAAATCTGTTCAGGGCTCAAAACGGCCACTGAAACATAGCCATAAAATGTAGTGAATTAAGTATTAAAATAATAAATCAATAGATTAGCTAACTTTTGGGGAGCAGGTCACTTGCTAAACCCAAAAACTCTGGTGATATTTTTAGAAGGATTTTGACATAGCTAAAGCTTGTCCAAAAGGGCAAAAATATGTCTGGAAGAAACTGGTGAAAGAGTTAGCTGAAAAATAGGCCACAAGCTCATAAAATTCTTATTTGGGAGGGGAGCAGTAGAAGAAGGCAGTAAAAGAAGAAATAGGGTAAGGAAAAGATGATCCAAGCTCTTTGGGAGGATGCTTGCCTGTAGCAGGTGAAAGAACTAGCTGCTGCTTGGTTTGAGCTTGGTTATATGCTTATCTCCAGGAAATATCGATTGCAAAGTTGATCCTGTTTTTGCTGATTTCTTTGCATATCACATAATAAAGAAGAAACAAAAAAAAAATTTTTTTAGAGGTAAATAGCTAAAGATCACAACAGTTGTGCTCACCGTGTGATGGCTATAGAGACCATCAAATCATCCGGCTTCAGGAATCCTTCGAGCCCGGCTCGCTGCTGTGGCAGGATTGCCGTGCTATAGGGAAGAGTACCGCTTAAGCGGGGACAAGCGGGGAAGCGAGCCCTTCCCGCGGGTACTGGCTCGGCCTCTCGCTCTGCCCTGCTACCGAGCGCTGTGCGTGACCAGCGCTTTCCTCCTTGCAGACGCCTGAATTGCTTTACTTTGGCTCATTACCATGGAAGCAGGGTGGGATGTGAGGTAGGTGAGATCACTGAATAAAAGAAAATAAGGCTGCAAGGGGCTGGAGGAGGTCATCTCACCTGCCCCGCCACAAACCGTTCCTGACACGTTTGTCTAACGCGTTTCTTTAAAACTGCTGGTGATGGAGACCCCGCCGCCTCCCAGGTGATCCGTTCTTGTGCCTAATGATCCTTGCAGCAAGGACGTTTTCCTAGTGCCTGACTTAACTCTCCCTTGCTGTGTTTAAGCCCATGACTTTTTGTGCTATCCCTGTGGATGCATATAACAATTTACTGCCTTTCTCATCGCAGAAGCCTTTTACGTAATTTAAGAACATTATCATGTCTCCTCTCCGTCTTCCCTGCTGTAGACTAAATAGCCTAGATAGGAGAGGGAAAGCTGGAATAGGGTGTCAGAGAGAAGGAGTCAGAGCAGGAAATCTCAGAGGGATTAATCCTGCATCCTGCCCCTCTGGAAAGGGGCTTTCCATGGTGTGGGAAGGGGGTCACGCTCTGCTGAGATTCACGCACGCAGCCCTCAGATTGCGCATAGCGGTTTCATACCCCGAAGGAGAGGGGTAGGGCTGTCTGCTGGGCTGTGATGCGCCCGTTCTGGTGCGTGTGCTTGAAAATAAGGCTTTAACTTCTCACGGTGGCGAGGAGCAAATCCAGCCTGCAGGCTGGTTCTCTGGGCTTGAACTGATTGACCTGTTTTGCATCTTGGAAGCACCAGCGCTGCTGCTCCTAAATGCCATATGTATGTACATTATACAGACAGAGAAAATGACAGTGATGCTACCGTTCTGCAGAAGCACTCAGCAGCCCTGCCTGTGTGCCCGAGCCGCCGTCTTCATGCGGAAAAATGTTTTTTTTCCAGCAGCCACACCACCACGCGGAGCTGTACTGTGCCTCCAGCTGCGAGCATGCATGGGGAAGGCACCCCTCACCCACGTGCCAACAACATGTCTCAGGGGCTGGCTGCTGTGCAGAAAACCAGTAGGCGTATTTTGTCAGTGTCACATACATTAGAGAAGTACAGCACGCACTTGGAGCAACCTGCTGTGCTTGTAGCCCTTCTCCATCACTGCTGCCGCCGGAGCTGCAGCACGTACGCAGCCTGGGCAGCAGCTGTCATACCTGGAGGAAACCAAAATAGCTCCCTGCCTGAAGATTTCCAAAAGCACAGTAGGGGTTAGCATGAAAAAAAAATGGTTCTTCACCATTTGACAGTCCCAGTGATGCCCTTTGGCTTGCTGCAAGCTCTCCAAGAACTGCATTTAAATGGAGCTCGATTCCCTTTAGACTCCTGTCTACATGGGATCTCAGGATTATTTACATCAGAAAAGCATTAGCTGTGAAGCAAACCCAAAAACTTGAGGGCTGTCTGGCACAATTGGGAAGTCCTTTGCCCACTTTGTGTTGTCAGCTGGTTGCAGACTCACTCCAGCCTCTCCACAAACTCATTTCCAGCTGCCCCGCTGGCTCATTACTTAGAGGTTAAGGCTTCATCATTCGATATCACAGTAAAAAAGCTTGATAAATTACAATCCAAGTGATTTTTTTTCCTACTCTTTCTCCTCTCCCCACCCCAAGTGACTTTGGAGATGATATTTGTATTTCTGAATTAAAACCACATCTGTCAAAAGAAGAGAAGGGAGGAGGCAGAGGGTGGGCAAAAGAGAAACCCTTTTGTTCTCTTCCTTGCAGCTCCCTCTCACCTGCCACACCAAGCTCCAAAATAATTCCTAACAGCTGAGGTTAGCCGGGGACAGCTAATCCCGGAAAGCTGCCTCTGAATTCCAGCACCAGCACACAGTGTTTGAGCTTTATCAACAGCCGCTCACATGTAATTTCTCCAAACCTCTGAAGAAGGCTGCCTATATATATACACATATACATATATATATATACACATATGCATACATACACGCATAGGTAGGTGTTTGTATAGTTGAAAGGAGAGGAAAAAAAAATGCTTCACAGATCAGAACCTAAATGGAATTGGTAGCAGTAACAACATTTATGTTTTTTGAAAGCTAAGCAAGCTCAGGAGTGCTGGGGACATAACAGGGTCTTGCAAGTGCATCCCCAAAATGTCTATAGGATGCACAGGAATTCTGATTTTCGCCCAGAGGCCTGAGACCTCTTCTCCTGAATTTTCCTAACAGAAGAAAGACCTCATTCAGTCCATGCAGATGGGGCTTAAACTCATCTTTCAGATTTTGCTAAGACCTGTCCTGTTTGTTTGCAGGAGAAGGAGCATGAGGAGCATCCTGGTGACACAAGAGACAGAAACTTCTCAGGGTTCAGCACACCACAATGGGAGAAGGCAGCTGCAACAGGCTCACTCTGAGGCAAACACACCTTCCCAGGCATGAACAGGGAACAAATGCAACATCTTGGGTAAAATTGTCTTTGTTTTTCTTCAATCAGTAGTGATAACATGCTGTTCTCTTCAGGGGAGGTTTTAATTTTCTCATAGATAGTTCCCTAGTTGGCCCCAACTATTCTGCTTAGCAGCAAGAAAGTTTCCAGCAGCTTCAGTTTTGATCTCGTTCGCTTTAAGAGCGTACACATTTTAGTAAAAAAGTTCTTTTCTGCTGTTAACCACTTGAACATGAGTAATGAAAATGTTATTTGTATGGGACAAAGGAAATATTTTCTTTTAAGTTATCTCATCTTACTAATTGATTACAATAGGACTGCTTGCATGTGTGTGGTGAACAGCATCTGGTCCTTCTGCACAGAGTAGCGCTTCAGCCAGGCTGGTATAAACCCTGCCAAGACTGCAAATGGCTAGAAGTTGTTAGGTATTTAAGGCTGGCTGTCCCATCTGTTTAAGACGGAACATGAAAGAATATTGATAGTTAAAAAATAATAGTCTAGGAGTAAAAAAAAAATTATCTAGAGGAGACCTATGCTCTTCCAAGGCCTGATATAGAAGATATGTATCTTTTCTGTTGTTCTGTGCAGACATCACTGATTGCAGACATCCAAAAACCTGGAGTGTCCTTTCTACTGATGAAAAGTAATAATAAAAATTGACAGTGTACCTGAGTTTAAATCAGAAAGGGAAATGATTAATATAAAGGATTAACAGTATTACATTGTGATTCTTTCGAGATGCAAACTGTTTTGCATTTGAAAGTGATTTGAATATAATAATCTTCAAGCATCCATGGCTCAAAAAGTTTCCTAAATGTCGTTTCCACCACAGATGTCAGGAGGCAGCCGCTACGTCCTGAGATGGTTTCTTAACCACAGCAAATAATGTTGTAAACACAGACCAGTGTGACATCAACAAAAAAAATCCTCCAGGTTTGCCTGTCAAGAATGAAAAAAAAAAAAAAAAAAAAAAGAGAGAGCGAGAAAAGGCTAAGCAGGAGGGCTGGAAAAGTCTGCTTTAGGATGCAATTTCATTCGCAGCCCCCTGACCCCCCTGCGCAACCCATGGTTGGGTTCTGCTCCTCCTCGACGGCGGTGGCAGCCCTCTCCGCTGCCAAGAGCTAGCTCCAAAACCTACTTTGGTCTCCGCTCTTCCGCGGCCGGATCACAGCCCCGACGCCCTCGAGGGCAGACGCAGCCGGCACGGCGCGGGGCCGCCTCTGCCGCCGGTGGCATCTCCTCGTGGGGACCAGCATCGCTCTGCGGGGAGGCGGGCAAGGGCGAGTTTGGGCCCAAGCACGAGCAGCGCGCCGGCCTCGTGCAGGAAGCGCGTGTGTCCAAGCGGGGCATCAGGGTCATGGGTGAGAGCTGCCTGTTCCTGTCTTGTCCCCCACGGGCTAACGATCTTGTCAGTTCTGCCTGCTCACATCCTTCTTTCCTCCCCAGGTACCAACTACCTCTTTTTCCCCAAATTGTCCGGTTGATTAACATAATCAAATTAATCTCAGCAATTGTTTCCAATTTGTACTAGCCAGAAGACATGCCAGTAAGCTGCCCTGATTTTCCAGCTGAAAATTAGAAAGCAACAATAATAAATTAAACCAAAGATGCTATCGCTCCGTACAGGCTTAGCTCGTTTGTATCTCTGCCTCAAACACCAAATGCTCTCCTCCGCCTCGCCCTGCTCCCGTTCCCGCGAAGCAGCGGCAGGGACTTGGGTTTTGCGCAGCCCCGCGATCTTTGGGACGCAAGTGGCCCATCTGTCCAGGAGACTCGGCGTTTTGCAGCGGTCTAGCAAACGCTGCCCTGAGGTGCCCGGGAGCGGTTTTGTGATGGTAACTTCGCCTGACGCGCCCGTCTCGGGAGAAAGCCGCTGTCCTGAAGCTCGGCTTTGCTGCTCGTTGCAGCCGAGCTGATGCACGCAGGAAATGCCGAGCAACAATATTAATTGTAAAATGGACCCCTGCTTGAATTTCAGCAAAGTATCATAAATGCCGTGCTACTCCAGCCACGGGAATTGCAGGCACTGTGACGTGAAAACAAACCGCAGAGCGGTTGCCTCGTCTTTCTGTTTTTGGGGACTCTTGAGTCCTGCTTTTCAGCCCCATTTTTACCTTCTCACAGTGCATCTGTTAAGATTCCTCCTCTGAAAAAAAGAGATCAGAGCAAATGGGGATGGAGCAGAATAAAAATTGACTCAAACCTTTGACCTAGGCTTTTATATGTAAGGCTAAATGAAACCTTAGAGGTTCGTAAATGCTCGTGAAACATTTCCACCTTCTTCTCCCACCTCCTTTATCTTTAATTTCTTTATATTTCTACACCTTCTATTTTTAATTTAAAGTCTAATTAAATTTATAGAAAGCCTTTCACGATTTTATTGGCTCTTGATTCAGCCCTCCCAAAGAAAGGAAAGAATTTTGCTTATGAAAATGTCTTTAAACGTAAGAGAGAACAAAATCTGAACAGAGAAATGGAAAGTTGGTGGTCAAATGTAATTTTCTAGTTGGCATGGCTGCATATTTTACTTGAGAGTACTTGTATGGCTCATTTAGAGAGTTATTTCTCAGTATTTGTGTAACAGGTACAGCTTTGATTTTCACAGTAACTGGGTATGTGCACACTGATGGCATGTGCTCAGGAGATGTAACAGAAAACACAGATGGGGAAAGTCTTCCTAGGAAGGTGTTGCCCATAAGCAGCTACAGCTGTTTCATGTTGCTGCTGTAAATGAGCATTATTGTATTATTATTATTCAAATGCAAATTTTACACAGGGTGGGGTTTTGATAATTCTTTCATGCCAGCAGCGTGCAGCACCTAGCAGCAGTGCCTGTGCCATGCCATGGGGCTTGGTGCCCTCCGTGCATTTGCGACTTTGTCTTCAGGAGCTTGGGTTTTTTTGTTTTGCTTTGTTTTTTTGTTTTTTTCTGGCAATGCACTGAACACTGCTCGACTCCTTAAAGGAAACATAGATCTTGACCCAAAGGGTTTGGATGATGTTTGTAGACGACGCGGTGCAGCATAGCCGATGAGGATCTGGTGTAATTAGCCTCTCCCTCCACTTCTAGCTGAGTTCCTGCTCCTTGCAGAGTTTCCAGTAGTTCCTCAAGCTGTGTACCACGCTCCTCTCCACCAGCCCCCAAACCACTGTAGCTGCGTTTCACTTCTTGTTTCTGCATCAAAGAAGATAAGGAAATACGAAGAGAATCGTAAAGAAGTAAATAGGACTCAAATCCTATGTATTGGGACAGAGACAACTTATTTGGCTGTCAAAACTGTTAGACATTTTTTTTTTCCCTCCCACTCATCCTGGATCCATTTTTTCATTGGCTGCAGTGTCTCAACTGCTGTGTTTTTTTAAATGTGTTTGATCTATCTGTTTCTAGAACTCATGCAGTGCAGCGTTACCAGAAACAGAGCAAAATGTGCCAGAAACAAATCCAGCGCACTCTCCATAACTCCTATTCTCTCAAGACCCATTTGTCCCTTTCCTCCTTTTAAATATTTCCTCTTATCTTTTCCTTTCTGGCCTGGTCACCTTATTTGCTTCATCAGCCATTTGTTATCCACGTTTTGGCTAAATACCAGGTGAGTCTCCCTGGCGGTGAACCGGGAAGAGCTTTCTTAAGGCCACAACGACAGCTCCGTTACTTGGGAGAGCAGAAAAACGAGGTGAGCCCAAAATATTAGGGTCTCGCTGAGGTTGTGAGGACTGGTAATGTGCTTTACTAGGCTCAGCTATGCAACCGGGGCAGCTCGTCTGGTCTGGCTTTTGCTTTGTTTTTTCCCGGGGTGGGTTTGAGGAGTTACCTGCTGGCAGCCGAGGAGGTAGCGGGAAGCGCTGGCTGGGGGTCCCGCGGTGCTCGTGCGTGGAGACCCCGCTCTTCGGCCACAGGCAGCCCAGCAGGTCGGGATCTGCCTTAGCCCTAAAACGAGCACGCGGCCCGTTTAGTCCCTCCTGAGTGTGCACGAGATGAGTATTGACCCGGTCTGGGCCTCGATAAACTCTGCCCGTTCGCTGCCCGCGGTTTCGCTAGAGCTTCAGCTTCGCTTTGGGATTATCTCGATCTTCAGCTGCTTCGGGGCCGGTTGGGCTCCGACCGAAAAGTTTATTGCTGAGCTGCTGCACGCATGTCATGACTTCGGAGCGAAGCACGGAAAGGCAGCTACAGCTGCGGCTCGCAGCCTGCCAGAGAGCCGCCTCCGGCAGCTTCCCGACCAGCCTGTTACTACAAGCTCGCCCCGACCGGCAATTCTGGCAAACGCGGCAATCTGCGTGAAGTTCACGTTAGTTCAGCGTTCGCTCGCGTTGCCAGCAGTTCAGTAGCTCCTTCAAACGGCCTGAATCTCAGCTGAAAGATTTGAACGAACCCACCACGCAGCCTCTTTGGGCGAGTCTTGGACGTGGGAAAACCTTTATCTTTCACAAGGGTGTTTCGCACAAGTTAGCGTGGCAGTGTCTTCTCAAAGAGTTGAAGGTTTTACGTCCCAGTGCGTGGTTGTATAAGACATGACCTCATCTAAATTAACTTCCAAAATAGCACAGGGCATAGAAAAATAGCTTTATAGAAAACTATTATTTTTCACTCACTGGCTCACTAAGGTCCCATGCTAATTGTATTGAAACAAATATTTATAAAGCCTCTCTCATTTAAAATAGTTTCAAAAGCTTTGACTTTATGTATTAAAACGCAGTCTGTTCAAAAGTATTTTCTTACACTATAGCATTACGTGCGTTATAACCTCCATACTGTCTTCTGTTTAGAGGCCTTGCTAAGCTGAGGATGTTCCTGCTATAAAGATGGTTTCTTTTTTCCTTAAATTTACCCACCCCATTTTTTTTGCGTATTAAAAAGCAACTTGGTCAAATTTTGTAGAAGGGCTTGTCGGAAAAAATCTCTTTTTCACTCTGGAAATTGAGTCATTTTCAGTTTCTTCTTTCTTTAATGAATGACATTGTGTAAGTATTAGCAACCTACCTGACATTTTCCCTCTTCTTCTGACTTGCAGGAAATAAGAATTAATTAAATCTCCTCCCTTGTGCTGCCAGCCTCGTGGCGAACGCCTGCACGTCACCCGCGTGCTCCGGCCGAAGGGCGTGAGCCACCCCGACGTGCGGCTGGGTCTGCAGCGCAAAGGGCAGGATCAGCCCCCGTGCCCGCGTCCTGTTCCTGGCCCCGGGTGTATCCCGAGCTATTGGAGCAGTGCCTCCCTCCATCCCCCTGCAAAGGCGTTTGGCTTGACCCACGCTCCTGTCAAAGCAGCGGTGTAACGCCGTCCTTTACCGGAGGGCGCGGGAGCGGGGTAGCAGCTTGGGGGGTTGCTCATTCGGTGGTGCAGGAGACGCTTTGATGGTTCTGCGGAAGGCAGCAGGCCGCTGTGCTCGCGGTCAGCAATGGCCAAATCCTGCGAGACGTCCCCGTCTGCGCGGCTCCCGCGGACTGCGTTGCCTTGAGGGAGAGCCGGGCTTTCAGCGGGCGATTGATGCGAGTCTGGCGTTGTGATGAGCTAGTCCGAGATTTCTATTTATTTTGGAAGATGCTATGTCATTAAGTATCTTTTTAAACTCGGCTAAAATGGCCAAGAGTTTTAACCCTTCTAACAAAAAGTTAACCCTTTCTCCTCAATTTGGGGCATCTGCTGTTCCGTTAGCTGGAGGGAATTACCGCCGAAGGGGCTATTTCCCAAACGTACAGGTAGGCGCCACGTCACAGCAGCAGAAGCTGTACGTCCGTCTGCTCAAAGCCAAAAAGGCGCCCCGTGACTCAGGCAACAAGCCGCAAGGGAAGAGCACCTCTGAATCTGAATACTGAAGGTATAATAATTTTAGGAAACCAATTAACCCTCAGACTGTTGAGTAAATTTCTGAACAAAAAACATTTACGTTGAAAAATAGGCTAAAAATAGGACTAACGTATTTGTATGTGGAGAGGAAAGGAGACACCAAGCCTTTTGTTGCTGGGCCTTTCTTCTCTTAATCTGCAGTACAAAAGCCATTATAGGAAGCAACCTCTGCAGAATAGGTCTAACTGCTAACTAATTATGTTTCAACAGAAATGAGGAGAGTGCCAGATTTTACTTGGCTTGGATGTTTCAAGGCAAATAATAAGTTACATAATAAAACAACAGAATCATTAAACATTGATTTAAATGTTTATTTTGCTATAAGGAATGAAATTTTTATTGGAACTGAATTAAACGGAGGTTTATGTGCTTGTATTCCCCATAGCCCTTTATGCTCTAGTAATATAGCAATATTCATAAATCATACCAGAGTTTTCAAATTTCCTCAGGAGTGACCTAGGCAAGAAACCCTTAACAACTTGTTGAGAGACTTTAAAATTAAATTCAGCTGCAATATCATCGTGACTAATTTATGGGTAGCTTCCTTGCTACAAAGATACATTTAAAGAAATCAGAGTGCATAGTGAGAGTAAGATAAAAAATTAGTTTACTAACATGCAGTTGTTGCACTAGCAAAGACTTATTTAATGTTTCATTATATTATTGAGCATGGCAAAGCAGTCCATTCTCTGAGAGAGGGGAAACCTGAATAATATAATAAAACATGTAAATACTAGGGCCTGCAACCAAAAAAAGCAGTGAAAACACTAGGCAGAAAATTAAACCTTGATATTGTTATTGAGATGTGCCGTTCCCTTTGCAGTCAGGTACATCTGTGCATGTGGGCAAGAGCATGCACACTCATGCACTCTCTCTCTATGTGTATATATATATATATATATATATATATACACACAAATATGCATATATATAAGGGGAATATGCTACGGTTTCCCTAAAAGTAATATGGTGCATATTGCTGATAGTTATTGCCTTTTTGAAGTATTAACGCACAGTTATAGCATGGTCACGTAGCAAAATTTTAGGGCCTTGTAGCACGTTACTTAGCAACACTTGCTAATGTTGAGTTGGTAATGAAGAAATGGAGTAAAGGAAATACACGGTATATTGAAGTCATAAAATATAATGTGGTATGACTTGAGAAAGTTGTTTGAGAATAAATATGGTGTCTTTTTCTTTTTTTTGGCATAGAGAATATGGTAGGAGAACTTAAGAGCTGCTTTGAAGCAACATATTTTAAGTATCTAAGTGATAGGATCAAGTATCATGTTTTTTATTATTGTTGTTGTCTGGGGAAAGCATCAGAATTCCTAGGCTTTTGCAGGACCTTTCCTTGTCATTTCTAACCCATACTGAGGTATTAGCTGGCCAGTTAAAATAATCTTTTCTTTGGGAAGCCAGCATGCGTCAGGGTTAATAAGGAAGTCTCCTTTCTCCTACATCTATTTCCCCCATTCATTCCCTCCCCCATTAATCAAGTATCTGTATACATATCTCCAGGAAAGGATAGGGCCATAAAAATACAGACAGACATTTCTAGTTATACGTGAATCTTGTATATGCTGGAAATCTGACTCAGGCGTTTATCTGGATTTATCTCTACCTGTTTAAATTGGAAATCTCACAAAAATCCAACATTTCTTGATTTCATTTGGGTCAGAAATGCCATGAGAGATGCATTTCTCAGAACATTTCTGAGCTCCTGCCAGGAACAGAGAGTGCTAAGCTGTGCCTCTAAAAAAATATATTTATATAATTCTTTTTTTGTTGAAAAGTCACCAAATTTTATAAGCTTTTTCTTTTTTTAAAAAAAGGGGGGAGGGGGATTCTGGTCTAGTTCAATCTCAGGCCTAACTATAAGAGTTGGACTGATTTACTGGTGTCAAAGAGAGTATGTTTTGGTGGAACATTATTTTGTAATAGAAAAACGATCATTGGAAGCACTGCTTGGATAGAGTGAATACTATGCCTTAAATTGTGAGAGTCTTAAATAATGGGGAGAAATGAAGGTGCTGTAAACTTTGTAATTAGAAATCCAGCTCTTACTCTAGCAGATTAAGGCAGCTGAAATCAAACTGGACAATGTCTGGAGATCTGCTAATTACATACAGCGATGCTCTTTGCTTGCTTTGCACCTCACCCAAGCCCTGTGAAGCAAGTGGAAAGAAGTTGCTCACTCCTATTCCATCAGGAGTATTGAGCCATGAATATGGATGGTTTGCGAACATTTCAAGGAAGAAATTTTCTGTAGACGTGAATTTAATAAGAAGGAAATATTCACTGGTTGGTAACATAGCGGATTCCTACTGTCCTCTGTTTTCTGGAATCCTTTTCTTTCCTTATAAGTGAGAAAGGCATTGTATTTTGTCTCAGTTTTGGTCTTGTACATTCCTTTTCCCAAAGGAATGCTCTTCCAGAGTGCTGCCGCCAGGATGCATCTACCAAGGACTAAGCAGAGACAAATGGAAAAATGAGAGTAAATGACTAGTGATGCAGGCAAGCCAGCCGGCTGTTAATATATGGGTCTCTCTCAGTGAGTGCTTGTCCCACCAAAACAAAGAAATCCTCTTCCTTCTGCTGCATTTTTAACAGGAGGACCACTGTGCCAAGGGAGACCTTTCCAAAGACAGCTAGTCATGCCCTTCCTGAAACCACTGAGTTTATTTTTTTCCCCAAAATATGCAACTACTTTGACTTTTGACCTCTAAATCTGTTTTATGACCATTCAAGATGCCATTGGGACTACAGCTGAGGCCTTTTACAGGACAAAATTACTAGTAAATGTAAATTTAAATTTAATTCAGTGAACTTAGAATAATAATGATATGGAAAGATCAACATTGGCAGGAAAACTCTACTATGAAAAATTATACTGAAAATAGCAGAGTCAGATACACATTTATTCTATTCTGTCTCTTCTGGTCTCAAGCAACTATTCTTGGTCAAAATGCTGCAGACATTGAAAAAGATAGTCCTCGTTTTTTAACTTTTAACAATGTTTATTTTGAATGAGCAAGATTTTGTTCTGTCTTAAGAAGTTTAACAATTATTTGAAAGCAACTTGATGAATAGAAGAGCGTGTACTCCCACTTGGGGCAAATGTATTTTTGGCCTGGTTCATAATAATTAATCTCTGTCTAAATGGAATGCATTAATTTCTCCTACTGGTGGTAACTTTCCCTCTGTTTCTTTTCCTAAGTTAGACGGTTCTGTTCCAGAGGCGTATTTGCTGATTAAATTGGACCACAACCGGGTACTCAGGTTATGTCACTATTATCCAAACGATCTTTTAAAGAACACGGCGTACTTGTTTTTCCAGCTATCGCGCGCACCACATTTAATCACAGACCTTTGTAGCTGGTTATTTCTAGAATTCAGATTGCTGTAATTTGAGGCCTCTCTGTCTTTGCCAGCGCTCAGCGACGTAAAATAAACCCACACGTTAAAAAAAAAAATTGTTAAGTTGTGCTGAAGGACTACGAGAAAAAGAAAGTATGTTTTACAGCAGCCTGGAAATGGGGTTGGAAGCATCACTCTAAAGGGCAATGTTAAAATTTGCTAATATTTTCCACGAAGGGAGAACTTTGTTTGCGAGATGGCGGTGCCGCGCGGCGGGGGGTCCCCGGCTAGCGGGCAGCCGGAGAGGGGAAGAGGGGGACGGGGAGCCGGGCGGCGGCACCGGCCTCGCCTTGCTCCCCCCGTCCCCGCTGCGCGCCGGGGCTCGGTGCCCGGGACTGCGCGGCGGCGACCGCCGAGCTGCGCGCGCTGCTTGCGTTTCCCCTCGGCTCCCTCCTCTTCCCTGCGGTGCCGCTTTACCCGGCGCAGCCTCTGCAAGCAATGCTCCGAGTTCCCTTTTTTAGTAAAACCGCCTTGTCTCGAAAGCGCCGTGAAGGAGAGCCTGCCCGTCCCTGCCGCTGCCCCGCGCAGGAAAGGTGCCAGGCCAACATGCCAGAAATATTCCTCGTCCCCGGAGAAAGAGCAGCTCCGCGGCCAGGACGCCGGGCCAGAGCCCCCGACCCGCCCCGGCAGCGGCCGGCCTTCCCGGGGGAAAGCGCCTTGTCCTCCCCGCTCCGTCAGCCCCTTTCCGCATCACTCCTCCGTTTCTTTGTTAATGTGGCATCTGAGGAGCAGACAGAAACCATCAACTCTCTCTCTTTTTGTTTTTTTTTTTGGGCCTCGGATAACAAATAAGTTGCATGTGGCTGTAAAACGCTATGCGCCGGGCAGCATTTCAGTGGTTGCAGGATGAAAGCTCTGCACATGAGTTTCTTTGGGTACTCGGTTTTGCTTCTTTTGGGCTATTCCTGAGCAACCTGCTCTGCTCCTCCTTGGACGTGGTCAGGGTGGTAAGAAGAAAAATGACATATCAATGGTGATGGGGAGCCAAAACCAGCATCTGTTGTGGAGTTTGGTCATGCTCCTTTCTCAGTCCTGATGTCTCTCTGTTTGGGAAAGGGCTTTGGCCCTGAGTCTCTGTCAGGATTCAGCCATATAAACTAAAATTTGTACGTGCCCGGATACCTCCTTCAGACTGGGTGATGGCTCTGGATGAGCTAGACTGGCTACAAGGTGCTTGTGATTCAGACTGAGGAGCAGGCAGTGGGGAAGGGGGGGAACCAAGGCGGAGGCTGGAGCACAGAGCTGGGGCTGGGACGTCGGAGGGCAGATTTTGGATCTAATGGGCTGCCTCACAGGGCTGATAAGGAACCTGTGGGGAAAAGTGGTGTGAGCCTAAGTGGGAGAGATGGGGAGGAAAGGAGGAGCAGCACAGGTGGACCTGAACCTCATGGAAACAAGGTGGGAACAGGTGGGGGTGGGATTAGGATGAAAAACAAAAGGCAAGGGCTGGGTTTGGTGTGAAGGTAGGGTTTTGAGGTGGGGTAGGGGACTGGAGGTATAGGGGGCAGGCTTGTCCTCGCAAGTCTAGTAAACTGGCTTGTTGCCTACTGGGATGTGTTCTTCTCCAGTGCTGGCTGGAGCCCAGCACTCCTGGTTCAGTGTCCTCCTCTGAGTGCTGGAGTGTCCCTGCCTCCCTGTGATCTGTTTGGAGACCATCAGCATCTCTGTGCAGATCACTTTGCAGGCAGGTGTGATGCCAGGTATGATGGGATGTCTCTAGTCTAAGGAAATTATGTACTGCATAATTGTATGATCCTTGGTGATGTGAGCAGGCACTGCTGTTTCTTGAGGTTGTGGTGGGGCTTGCTTGCTTGGCTATGTTCTCCCCTTCCTGCAGGGCTCCTGCCACCCTGGAAGGCTCCATTCCAACAAAGAATTGTAGGAGAAGGCTGTTTGTTAGCTCCTGCTCCCTAAAAGATGGGAGGTGAGCTGGGACTTCAGGGCACAGCAGGATGGTCTCATGAATCTGTGTGGTGCCCTGCTGACCTGGATTCTGTTCATCTCCTCAGCTACCTGAACCAAGCTCTTTCAAGGAGCCTATTTACTATATGTTTCCTGCCAAGGGCTGATTTTTGGAGGCACTGGGTACTCCCAGTTGCAAAAGGAATTAATGGGAGTTGGGTTTTGCACATACAGTGAAAAACAAATTTTCTGGCCAGTTTGGACACCCCCAAATTAGTAAAATTTGACTTTAATCTGACCATTTCTCAGTCCCCCTCCTCTCACAACATTGATTTAATTGCAGGAATATTTATATTGCTTTTGGCTGACCTGTTAATGAAAAGTACAGAAAACCCATGGGGCTATTAATGATTTTGGCCTCTGTGCTCAAGTAACAGGCAGCAAATAGGGCATGGTGCCATGCAGTAAGCAATGAGGAGAAAACCAAAGGCAGAATCATTAAAAAGTGCCCTCCGCTCTGAGCAAAGAAGGGGGCAGAAAATCCTTAAGGAAAAAAGAGGGCTCCTATAATCAAAAGCTGTGTTGTAATGCCAGGATCAAAAGGGATCGAAAACACTGTGGTTGCATAAGAGATCTAAAATCCCGTGTTGTCTGCCTTTGGGTGTCTGACCCCTCAGGAAGGGCCTTGGTATACGTATATCTATGGCTTTTATTACATTTATGAATCTCCTTTCAAGATTTTATTCTATTAATAGTATCTAAAACCTACCTTGGTTTACTGTTTTTATATACTCATGTAACTATTTTTTTCTCAAGCATTAGCTTAAAAATAAGTGCAAAATCATCTCTGAGAATTTTGTTGCTAAATTATTTATTGAAAAAATAGTATTTATATAAATCTCTATATTTTTGCATTGTGAAGGTTCTGTTTTAGCCAGTTTTCTGACAGGAGCTAGTATTTTATTTATTTATTCAGACACTAGATGTTACGTTGCACTGTGAATAAGTCAGTCACTTACTGACAGAGTGAATTCTCCTTGCCACAAGGGATGGTGACATTACTGGGCCCTGTAGTAGAAGCTGAAGATATTTGATCAGTCACAGCATCTGCAGACCTTGCTGTGAACCTGAACTGTTAACGAGAATGCTCAATTTTTGTATTTTTCCACTGAAACTGTTTAACAGCATCTTTGTTACTGTGAATTCTTGCTTATTTGTCATAAAGGGGTGAAAACACAAAATGGGAATTAACAAAAGGATTTTCTTTGTGACTTCAGTTCCTCATTAGGAGGTTTATGATCAGACTTTGGTAAAGCCTTCCTTGAATTATTTTAAGGTTCTAATGATTAAAAAAAAAAAAAACAGGTTATACACAGGGGGACTTTAGCCCCCCCTACAGAACCATCTGGTATTAGATTACATGCAGGGAAAGAACAAAATCTGGCAGTGATATTCATCTCCATTAACCTAGAATACAGGCTGATATCATTATAGCAGAGAAAATACTCTCACTCTTTCACCAGGAAAAGCTCTTAATAGACCTGGGCTAAATTAGTTTGTAAAACTGAAGACTTTTTAAAGCATGCATCTGCCCTCTCATTGAGTGTATTTGCTTTGCTTTTCTTTATATACATATTTTATATGTTTAAATCTGTTTAACCTTGACAGTTAATATATGTTTTTAAAAAAGTGTAAGACGTTGCTAGCGTGAAAGACTGTTTGGGGCTCCTGACTTGTGTGTGCAGTGTTTGCAGTGTAAGCATAATGCCAGGGAATGGCCATGCTTTGCTTCCACCTCTGTCGAAAAGCATCAGCAACATCACAGTTGTATTGACATTCCTAGCAAACGTCCTCCTGATGCCGCTGCTGATGGATAGGCTCCCCACACACCATTCCTTGGAGACTCCAGACCAATGAAGTTTGGTCCTCAAGGTGAGGGTTCTTGTGCAAATGCATGTTAAGCAAATGAAAAATTTGAGGGAGATGGTTGCTTTTCACCCAGACTATCCACCTTTTGCCCAAATAGCTGGTCAGGCTCTGTTCAGCCTCCTGTGCTGCTTGTTGCTTCTTGCATCTCTTTCATCTTGTTGCTCTCCATCAGTGCAATGACTTCTCCAGACACAGTCCATATTCTCTATCTCCCCTCTAAGTTTTGCTTTTCTTTCATCTCCACTTCCAGCTTCTCCGCTCTCACTGTAAGTGCAGTCGGACAGCTCCTCTCCTTCATCCTATGTTATGATTCATTTACTATATGAAAAGCAAAACCATATGGAAGACCAAAAAAAGGCCATTTATCTCAAAGTTTATTAAGATGTGAACATCTCACACTAAAGCTCCAGTTCAGTCGAGTTTTCTGGCACATGCTAATATCATCCCTTTTCACCAGAACGCGGATAGACTGCTGAATCAGCCTAAACAATCTTATTTCAACATCTGGTTTGTACTTAGCAAGGCCCTGCATTCAAAATCTTTGAAATAAAAGGGAGGGGGGGAGAATAGCATGTTTTTCACATGTCCTGAGAAGCCACCTATGACCTATGCCAATATTCCCTTAGGAGACTGTGGCATTTGCCAAAGTGAAATTGCTATCATCCTGAGACAGGGCAGTAGTAGCTCAGTAAATGCAATGTGCTTAAGCCTGTCAAAGGAAGGCTTGTTCTATATAAGTTAATTAGATCTTTGTCCCTGACTGACCAAGCAGGGATATTAGTTAATTGACGGTCACTTTACGGAGGGGAGACCTGAGGCCAGATTCCTGGTTGTGCTAGCCATGTGGCTGACTGGGGACAGCAAGGCTCAGCATGTGGCCCTACCCCCACTCTTACGTTGCTTCCCAGCAGTGGAAGACCTCCAGCACATCGCCAGGTACTACATGTTTCCCCTTATCTGATATTAACTTGCTACTTCCTTTTTTGCAGTCTCAGCTTATCACGTGCTCAACCAGTCCCCCCCATCCCTCTACAAAATGACATGACAGCTTTTTAATTTGAGGTGAAAGCATCCACCTTTCACGCTTCCGGAGGACTAAGAGATAGGGAGCCCTCTGAGATGAGGCTCTGGGGGATGTCCTGTAGTGTCTGCTCTTGAATGTCTGTTTTCTGCTTTGGGACTGTAACATTCACTGATGGATTTATGCTGCAGTTGGAAACCAGAACCCAGGACAGCCTGTTCTCTTGCTTCATGCTATAAACATAAATATGCTCACATAACCATTTGTATCTGGTGCTTTCTATCTGCACAAGGATTTTATTAGCTTTCTCTAAAGCAGTCCTGAAGGAAAGCGAGGGACCAGCAACAAAAGGAAGTGTTCGCGCAGGAACGAGAATAGAAAGGAGCAAAGGGCAGGAAGTTGCTAAGAGACCATGCGGCCGAGAGAAGGGAATTAATGGCAAATATCAAAGTGGCTATTGGAAACCGCATGTTTTGCCACAAGGGCTCGTTTCTTGAATAAGAGCTGCTATTGGAATGCATCAGAACTGGTCTGGTTTCAAGTGGATTTTTAACATGTAGTCAACTCTTTTCCCATTTTTATACTCTGTAGAATCAGTTGCTAAGTTAGTGATAGGTCTTTAACTCACACTGTGGAGTGACAAAACAAGCAACATGGAAAAAGTGCAAGCAATTATGGCTTAAATAACTCTGTGGGTGAAGGTTATTAGAAACTACCTGAGATGAGATTTCAGCACTATTAGATTTTTTTTTTTTAACCTTTCCAAGGACTTATTCCAGCATTTATTTGTGAATAAATGGGAACCAGAGGTTTTGCAAAGTATGGGAAGCACTCAATAGTCCCAGGCAGAACTACTGAGCTCCCAGCAGCTTTCCTAGAGTCCACACAAAGTCCTTGTTTTCAGGTACTTTGCCCCTAATATTCCAAGGGCTTTTGGGCTATAGAAGACCCCACTTGCTAAACAAGACTAAAAAGAAAAAAAAAATTGAAAGCAATATTTTCTCATAAGGTGATGTTTGAAAGGACCATACTAACCACCTGCTATCTCACCATGCTAGACCCAGCTGAGACTAGATGTTCCTTGCACATCCACAGGCCACAAGCCATTCTGAACAAGCAAGCCTGATTTAGCTTTGTTTGCATGGGTAAAATTATTCCAGTTTTTCAACCGTTGCTCTTGGAGAACTGCTCAAATTGTGATATTGTGAATTATTTCATCTGTTCACTCCCTCAGATATCATCAGAAAGTAGTAACTTACACTGAGATTATTTTAATTATATCAAAGGGTGTGGAAGAAAGCTGCTAATTAGTAAACCCTTAAGGTACAAAGCTATAAATAGCCCTGGAGCAGTGAGAGTGGATCCAGATCTTTAGTCCGACGTTATCTTCAGCTGAAAGCATTATGAGCAGACTGATTATGCTGGGGAAAGTGACTGAGTTTTCCTGTTGAGCTGAACAGCACGGCTTGTTTTGATTGATAAAGCTCCTTGTCAGATTGTGCAGCGTGTTATCAATTTATCAAGCCAGCTGCCAAGCCCAAGACAGCAGCAGTGGAATCAAGAACTTAGTCTGGGCCGAGCAATCGTTTTGGAAGGGAATGACAGTCTTGTACTTTTATTTATTAAAAAATAAATAAAATAGCACCTATCCCAATTTCCCTTGCCAAAAGCTAAAATGCCTTTGGAGCCCAGCCAAAAGGCAAAGATTGTGATAAGCAGCTGAAATTTTTCAGCTGGGAAATTACTGGGAAAAAAAAAAAAAAGCCCGTACAACCCAATACGGTCATGGCAGAGAGGAAATGTCACGGCTGCAAGAGGTGAAGATGGCAATGTTGCCCATTCTTGGCCTCTTTGGAGGCTCAGGAGCAACATGCTTTATCTTGCAGCATTAGCAAAAGTTGATTCCCTGTCCTCTTGATCCAGCTGCAACTGGCAAACTGCTCAGTTCATTTTAAACGGCCATCCTGCATTTTGATGCAATTTATTGTACTCTTCTAAACTTTTCTTGCTCTATGAGTTGCTTAAGGGTTTTTTTGTGTGTGTGCGTCCTATGCTGTGTTTCTTGAACACAACGCAAACCAGCCGCTTCCAGTGGCTTGACAGCACTATCGCCCTGTGATAAACTTAGGGAATTTGGTTTTAAAGTTAAGGCCCTCTTCAGGGAAGAGGGGGAGGAAGAAAAAAAAAAACACACAAAAACCAAAACAAACTTCTCTTCAAAATACCAACCCAGCCGTAAGTGTGGACTTGCACAGCTGTTCCCAAATGCAGTATTAGAGCACTGCACGTAAAGAGCACTTCTGCAGGACCACACAAGTTTACTGCTATTCTTAAACCCTAGCCTAGCAACTAGGAAACTCCTGCCAAGTTGTTTGAGACAGTGGCACCTGGGAAGTATTATATGGGTCTGTATTGCATCATGAGAACCCTATTTGCACTTAATTACACATCTCCTTCCCACCCCTCAATATAACAAGCAAGACAGATGCTACATCTACAGAGTGAGAATGAAATACAGTTTTTAAGTGGAATCTGACAGCCAGAAGGCAAAGAGCAGACTTCAGACGAGATCCCAGTAATGAGGATCCTCACCGAATAGTTTAGACCAGTGAATTTCAGTGCTGTTTGCACTGATGATCCTTAATTTCCTAATGCAGCTGAGGTCTAAACAGGTTGTCTTGCACTCCTATGTCCTTTGGCAGAGTGATATGGAAATGCTGCTGGGAAGGTCTTGATCACCCTCTTCTCACTTGCCACTCTCTAGGAGCCCATCTCTGAGCTGAGAGATCAGACGTTGTCCAACGGACCTTCTGCTGGGGTGTTTTGTACTGCGCACGTTGTTCTCATGCTCATGACGGCCCTCATCAAAGCACATTAAGGTGCTCCGCAAGTAACCTGCAGATTGCACTGGTGTCTCTACTGGGAACAGTAGATTATTGAGCTAACAAATAAGCCTCAGTCTTCTGAAGCAAACCTCTCTTGGCCTCATAGTCTGCCAGGGAAAGGCTGGAATGTAGTTCAGTTCATTGAATTGAGAAGAAATGAGGAAAAAATTCAGCATCCTGCTGTTTCACATGAGCTTTTTGTGCATCAGTGCTGGCCTAAAAATTTCTCTCTCCCTACTGGGTCCCAAGGCACTTGATCCTGCTGCCGTGCCATCCTTTGACCTCTCCAGGCAGGGCACCAACAGGGCCAAACTCCGCCTGTTCCTTTTCCCACACCACTCTCTAATTTTGCTTTTATTTTCCCCATCACCAGCCATGTCCCCGTGGTGCGTTTCCCCAGAGCAGATCCCCTGTGAACCACTGCAGCTGGTGGATGGGCGCAGATCCATCCCCAGCTAACACCCATCTAGGCCATCTGAGGCCCAAGATGTTTATTCCTGAGAAGGGCTGGAAGGTGGGTTATTTCTGTTTCAGAAGACAAGATATTTCTGTTTTGGAAGACAAGATACTTCTGTTTTAAAGTGCAGCAACCCTGGTGTGTATTTTCTGACAAATGGGTAAGTGTCTCGGTCTTTTTAAAGCAACAGACTGGAAACGTAGGTTTGTACAGGCATTTCTAGCTCGGACACTTTCCTCATGGGCTTATAGCTGTGTGTACTTAGGGGCTTTACCCTTTTATCCTCCCCTCATTTACAAGTCAAATCCCCCATCCTCTGCCATGTAATCCAAGACAGGAAATATCTTTTCTGTTTACATCAGGCCATGGTAATGCAGTCACTAATCTGGCACAAGGCTGGGCTGTTGTACGGGAATGAGCCTCTTCCCACTGCCCTTTTCCCACCATCTGCCTCGCACTGGCCCTAAATTTCACAGGTCTCAGCTTTAATTTTATTGTTTCTCTAGTGATGCCTCCTTTTATGGAGGAATTATGTTTATCAGATGTGATGCAACCAAATGATTTAAGTGTTCTAGCCAAATAATGTGAATGATCCTCTACATGCAGAAAATGAAAATTTAGCAGGGAAAGTTTCAGTTAATGCAATATTTTTTGTGAATAGTGATTATGAGCTTGCCTGAGGAGTTCCTCCAGATTTTGTGTGGACTTAATCCCTGTTCATCTGCATGGAAGCCACTTGACATGAAGTTCAGGTTAATGCAGAACATAAGCGTCTTCTGTACAATTCCTATGTTTGATGGCTGTCAGCACAAAATTGGGCATCTTTTGTGGTTTCACTTTAAAACTTTTCTGATTGAATCTGTCATTTTTATTGACATATTCTGTCTTTAAAAATAGGAGGAGGAAAATGCATATGAGCAAAGGTACAGTTTGACACTTAGTAAGATTTCCAGTACCTTTTTAGACAGCAGATGATTTCACATTATGGATTAACCATTAACATTATTCTTCATGCCCTTTCATTTCAATGCATACCAGGGCTCCAAAAAAGTATCAGATCACTTCCAAAAAAACAATAGCTCAGCTTTCCTGTTTATTCTGATGCCTGATTTAAGTCTATTTATTTTCCTTCTAACTACCGGCCAAGGCTAGTTGAGGTCTTGCCTATTGGCACCTTCAGAAAACGTACGTGTCTAGCTTTGCAACTGAAACAGTGAGTCATTATTGCATTTGACTGGTTTACATGCTGAGAAACACCGTGTCTTTATATAACACAGAGTACAGTTTACACTGCAGTACATATTGTATACTCTTAGATGTAAAAATATTTCTTTAATAAGATGATAATTGATTTCTTCTCTGTTAAGTTCTAGTAAGTTATCCCACACTCAGTTTTAAATGTGTTTTGGATTTTAATGAAGTGCCTGTTTTAATGATGTGTCTGTTGTAATTAAGTGTGAATCCTGCTCAGAAAAAGCCACTTTACACAGAGATGAGAAGAGGGTGGGTTTTTTTGCAGATCTTCTGGAGCTGTGTCCTGGGATCAAGTTCCTCAGCAACACAATAGCTCAGGTTTCCTTCTGTACTGGAAAAAGCACTATGAAGATGATCTCATGGACATCTCTGCTTTTCAGCTCTCTCTAGAATACAGTAAACTGGACAGTAGGTGGAAGTTTCCACTATTAAATTCCTTAAAGAATTGGAAAGCTAATATTTATTCACATTCAAGGCTTTTTAATCTAATAGTGTGTCATCTAGGTGTTTAATTTTTTAATAAGCTGTGCTGGCCAACAAATGTAAAGTGGAATTGCTGTGAAATAGCTATGGCATGAGAAAGTATCTATAATCAATGATGCTTTTGCTCAGACTCCCACAATATTTTTATAGCTGTATTTCTTTTCCTTTCCCCCCCCCCC
The DNA here is from genome assembly GCF_028389875.1 of Rhea pennata. NCBI lineage: Eukaryota > Metazoa > Chordata > Aves > Rheiformes > Rheidae > Rhea > Rhea pennata. The sequence goes on from NC_084674.1 coordinate 8,090,994, forward strand.
CCATTAATGAGTGGGTAATATTCAGCAGTGCAAGATAACTTAGCCTATATTACTGGTATTTATATGAAGGGTAGGAGCTGCTAAACTTAAAAGGCGAGCTTAATTCAGCTGCTACATAGGGGGAGGTATTTGTCAAAAATGAAGCAATTCTGCTGCCTGAACAAAAAATATTGCTTAAAACTTTGTGGAGAATGGTTTGGATCCCGCTGGAACTGGAGAACTGGTAGTGTCTGTTTCCGTATGATTTTATTGGACGTCATTGCTAGTTACACATGTGCCTAAGTATTTTGCGGAGCTGGGCGCTCAAAGCATGCAGAAACACCCACGCGTTTCCAGAGACTATCTAGGGACAATAGCACTTTTGTTGCTTCCTTCAGAGCAACTCGCTCGGTCTTCATCCAGCTGAGAAACGCAACCTCAGCGGAGAAGAGAGCTCGGTCTGGATTTCGGCAGAGATGCGATGCGGTACGCGCGGCCTCCCGCGTGTGGGAGGAACCGACCATCATGCGCCCGTCGGGGGTATCTGAAGGTAGCAGTTTTCCTCTGGCTGGAGGACAGATTTCCGGAGGTAGATGAAGAATTCCCAGACTCCCTGGGTTATTACTGATATTCTAGCCAGAGTCTGCAGCCCTCGTGTCCCAAACGAGCTGGATATATCTGGAGCAATGCAAGTAGCTTTAATACAGTGTGTGTTTCCTAAGGCAAGAGAAAGATATTAGCCTCCTCTGACCTATGAATGTTATATATATGGGGGGGGGGGGGTTGCCCTAGGAATAGACAAGAAAATGAGCTGAGACTCTTACTCATGTTGCAGATGTGAGGGAGAATGAAAACAGCTCCTCTCCTTTTTGGACAGCAGCCAAGTCCTGCCCAGATAGTATGATTGTATAACAAAACGGGTTAGGTCAGGGTTTTCCTCACTCACATGCCTTCCAGGTCACTCAGTGACAGCCCGCGTCCGGCTTCGATCCCTCCGTTGCATAACCAAGGATGGGGGCAGAGGTTTTACTGAGCAAACCTTGGGACAGCCTGCCCACCCGGCAGCAAAAGAAGAGTCCTCATGCCATAGGTGCTGTTTGCTAAAAGCCTCATAGTAAAGCCAGTCCCGAGTCCTGCTTAAAAAGATATGACTCAACTGCTTGCTTGAATTTTTTGGTTCTACCATTTCACAGAAATGTGTCCACTGGGCAGATTTCCATGTATTCCAGCTTGTAGCAGGTCCCTGGGAGGAAGAATGGACCTTTGGCTTGTGAAAGCACTTATTTGCTCCACTGACAGCATGCACTCTTCTGCTTGGTGCTCCATAAACACAATGTTTCCAGCTTGGCCTGAAAGCCTCCGATTCTCCACGTTAGGTGGGTTGGGTGATGCTGAAGCAGATGCAGGTGTTAAGCAGTCCTGAACACTGAGCCCTGTGGCCATGTCCCACTGCAGCAATGCGTGTGGTGGTGGTGGCAGCAGAAGGCATTGCAGTGCTACCCAGCTCTGGCATCAGCCATTCATCTGGAAGAGCAGGTGGAGCATGGATTGGCCTCAAACCCACTTGGTCTTGACCATTTCCAGGGAGGACTGTTTATGCACTTAGCTGCTCGGTTTCTGCCTTTTTGCCAGTATTATCTGCAGATTGACAAATCAGGCTTGCATCGCATTGAACAGGCTTTTGTCTTATTTTAAATACATTCATTTTTGAGAAAGTGAAGTCTCCTTTTTTTGTTCAAAAAAGGGGAGATTTACTGGAAAAGTGTGCATATTGAAAGATGCAAAAGACATTCAAGAAATGCACATACCTTGGTTTCAGGCAGACTGAGCAGTATGACTGAATTAAATCACTGTTAGTATCAATTTTGCTTTTCAATGGATCTTAAATTGTTTATATATATTAAATAGGAGTAAAAAATCTTTCCGAGATAGCTTCCTTATATCTTCCTTGTTTTCTCTTCTGAGTTCCTATGTTCTGCTGAACCTCAGAGTAGTTGTGTGACAGCTAGACGTTGATAAACCAACGCCTTCTCATAGTGTTGCAAAAGCATAAATAAATAGATTTGGGGACAATTTGTCCAACAAGGATCTACAGCACAGAGGGGATTCTGGAGTTATCTTCAAAGTGTATAGTGATGTTTTAAAAATGACCTATGAATATCTCTCTGGTTTGTTAAGAGTCCAGAGGGATTTTCAATATGATAGATTTGGGTTATTAAATTACTGCTGGAAATGTGGAGTTGACCTCCAGTGGCAAATATTTCTATGAGAAAACATTGGCAAGCTTTTCATTTGATGAACTTTCCTCTATTATGTTTCTTTTCTAAAATCAAAACAAACAATAGAAAGATATTGGATGGGGGGAAAAGAAAAAAGCCTATTCTGTTGCCTTTTACGATAAGAAATGCAAAACTGCTTAACTGTTAACAAATGTTGCATATACGCTTTTAGCAGATACTCTAAGTCAAAGATGTCTCAAACTTACACGTGAAATGAGATTAAGTCACCATCTACCTTCTGTTGATTTCGATTAGAGCCGGTCAGAAATGTTCCACGACAGCAAAGTTTCATTGCGCCACATTGATTAATGGAAATGTGCCACTTTCAATAATACTGTTATGAACAGAGATTCCTCAGGATGGATTTTTCTGCTCAGAAAGACAGAATGAGTGGCAGCAGGGGAGATGGAGGAACAGGTGTGCAGGAGCTGCAGTACTTCTCTGAAATACAGGAGGCCTCGTTCTGCTTAGTTTGGAGATCTGAACTGGGTTTTCCATGTGCTGTCTGAGCATCCTGACTACTAGATTATGCCGATAGGCTCTCTAATCCGATGAAAGCCTCACTGTTTATACAAATTAAGCACTTCCAGCAAGAGAAAGGACTTGAACTCAAGTCTGTGGCGTTTAGAGGAACCCTAGTCCCTTGCATTTAGATGAGTACTTTTGCAAATGTATTTTTAAAATGAAAAAGACTCTTCTGACTTTGACCATTCATAAGCCCAGCACATAGAGCACAGATAATGGATTTCCCAGAGCTTGCAGGCTGTTTAGGGAGGATTTTACTTTAGCCCAACAGTGATGGCCTCAGATTTTAAGGCATTTTCCTTTGTGTTCTCCAGCTGACCTCTTACATTTCCAGAATCAGGGCAACAGAAGAAAATCTTTACAGATTTTGTTGCCCTAGGGTACGTAACATGTTTGATATCAATACACTGTGACCAGCATCTCATCTGATCTGCTGGCCATCTCCAGCTGTTTTTAAACTTGGCACAGTCCCGCATGGTGTATTGATCAGCTCTGGATCTCCTGCGAATGCTTCCAAGTGAAATCCTGTATCTGGCACCTTTCCTGGGCAGCTGGCCTCAAAGTCCAGCCCTTTAAACCCAAAACTTCATGTTGGAGCAGTAATATGCCTCCAGCTGTTTTATGACAGCTCATTAACCCAATAAGAAAAAAATGTGACAGAAAAACAAGGAATGCTGGTTTAGCAGAGATAAGTTTTAAGCACAGGAAATGTTATTTTTTTAAACAGCTTGAGAGGGTTAAATCAACAAAATTCTAAGCTCCTCCCCATGGATCCCATTCACATCTTCTTGGAAGCACAAGGTCTGGATGATGTCCCCAGGCCAGGTAGCACATCCTGTTTCCTCGGCTGAGACTTCTTGGACATGCCAGTGTTAGCAGCTTGGCCCTCTTTCATATTTTGTTTCTAGTGTTATGACTCAGTCCACAATGAAACCCAAATTTTTAACTGCTCAGTTGTAAGTATTTAGCAATAGTCTGTCCATTAGCTATCAAGCCCTGCAAAAAAAAAAAAAAAAAAAAAAAAAAAAGACTCGTTAGATATTTCATTTTATCGTCACAAAATAAAACTGGAAGGTCAGACCATGAAATACAGCTCACTATGCAAAATAACAATTGCAAGGTGAAATAAAACTTCAGGAAAAAAAATGACAAGGTTTACAAAGCAAAGTCACTGTCATTGTCATCTGCACTGTATCTCTTAGTGCTGGGACTTACAATGAATTGAGTTAATTCTAAAGGTAAAATAATTATAAGTGGCACAGGTCAGGTCCCTGAGTCTCGAAGCTCTCAATGTGAAGCAGAATTGCATCCATGTCATGCACCCAAAGTCTGTTTCTTGCGGCGAGACAATCAACACTTTTGTGGACGTAAACAAAAAGCCAAAGCAAAGTACTACTGTTCTGTGGATGCAAGCAGAACATGTTGACACGTACAGGGCACCGTGTTTTACAGTCATTTAATCGCTTTCTGCTCACCAAAGGAAAACAGGCAATTTGCTCGTTGTTCTGTGATGTGCTCCACAGCAAGAGGAGGAATGATCACTGATAAAATGGTAATAACCAGGGGGAGCGCAGCTCCGCTTTCTCGCTTCGGCGTGCCAAGATCTGGGGAGCTGACTAAGCAGTGGCCAGGCTAAGGGTGGACAGGGAGCAGATCTGGTTATCTTCTTATATATCAAGCGGAAACACCCCAAGGGGAACTGCAATCTGAAAGGAGCTCAAGTGGTTTGGCACATAATGTGATACAACCTTCACATCAATCGCATCACCCATGCAAATGATGCAAAACAAAGGCCGTGCTATTGTGTAAAATCTTTCTTCCCTCTGGGCAGAAATGGATCTTGTTTTCTCCCTGCTTGCCAGCTCCCCGAGTTGTTTAGTAATTGTTTAACTTCATGCTGATGAATGAATGGTAAAACTGAAACAGAGCTGCAGCACACAGTTCAAACAGTAAGATAAAAGGGTGGATAATGCATGGATAGCTGTGTCCAAAAGTGAAATGTGAAAATACTGATAAATGAGAGCTATGTTTCTAAATGGGAAGAAAACAGCACATGGGACGGATAAAAACTAAGGAGAAAAAGTAAAGGGAAATAGGACTATATGGCCTTGCTTGCCATGTGTTGGCTGGATTACTACACGAAAAGGAACCTGATTTTTCTGGGCGGCTGAGGGAGAATTTTCAAGTTTGCAATTCTGCATCACAATGAAAGTATGCTTTCTGCTGTGTCTGGAGCTCTGACTTTCTGGGCACGCTGCCAGCCTCACCTGAAGTGGATCAGACCTTTGGGGAATGCTCAGACTGGCCTTTATAAACGTGTGGTGGATGGCACAGAGTATTTGCAAGCCTCTTTCATTGTCCTCCTACAGAAATTCAAGTTTTGCTTGAATTTACTGGAAGTTCTTTCTGGCTTTGTTTTGGATGAATTCTTTTCTTAATAATTATTTTCTTATGGCTCCCTTCATCCCTTCATAATGTAGAAACAGATATTAGTGGGCTGAGACCTCTGGACTTGCTTTAACCTCACTATATTTGTTGACTGGGTGACTTGGAAGAGGTGATGGGAGCCTGTGCACTGGAAGGTCATCTATAGGGTCTGATAGGGATGTGCCAGCCCGGCATCAGCTGGGCAGAGGTATCTGGTGGGTTCAGGGCATGCACTGCATGGGCTCATGAGTAGAGAATAAACTTTTCCCTGTTAAAAGTATTAATGACTCCTGTTCTGCTCCATGGATTTCTGAGCATGGTGGCCATGTAACGTGTGGACCTGTGGGCTCACATCAGGATGAGCAATATGCTGCCTTAGCTGTTTTTGTCATGTGCAGAAGCCAGTCGTTTACATCCAGATGGGGTGGTGGGTTTCCACACTGCACAACAGTGTCTCCTGCAGTACTGCCATGCATTTCGGAGGGACTTGGTGCTTGTTGTGCAAGGGAGGATTCAAAGTGAGCTGCGACCAGCAGCAGTGCAGAGACCTGAGGATGTTTGTGTTGTTTGTGTTTCACTGAGTCACACACTCAGAGAGTTTAACACCTGAGGGGGCAGTTGGATCATCCGTACTAGCTCCCTGGTATCTCAGGCTGTTAAACTTCACCCATCCATCCTCGTGTGAAGCGAGTAACCTGTATAACCCGTATTTGGTTTGTACACACCTTGCAGGAAGGCATCCAGTCTGGATTTAAAAATACCAGGAGATGGATGATCCATCACTTCACAGGGTTTGTTTCAAAGGTTAATCCTCCTCACTCTGAGAATGTGATGCCTTATTTTTCATCGTAGTTTGCCTGGCTTTAGTCGCTGCCCAGTCATTCTTGCTCTGCCTTCCCTCGCGGGTTAAATAGCCTTTCAGCGCCTGGTGTTTTCTCCTCAAGGTTTCTTAGGCCCAACAGGCTTGATCTTTTAAAGAACAAACTCTGTAAGTGTGGCCAAGCAAGTGTCTCCCTAGCCCTCAGGTCACTGTGCCCTCCTTTACAGCAAAGCCTCTCTTGCTCCTCTGCACCCTCGGAAGTTAAACTGCAGTTACCAGCGGCGTCGCAGCACTGGCCTCCCCGTGCTGCACACCCAGGAAAGGCAGTGTCTGGGGATCACAGAAGCCTTTTTGCCATAGCATCGTGTCAAGCCTGTGCTCCAGGCTCCATTCGGGAGGCGCGTGACATCCATCCGCCGTCCCTAGATGTCCAAGTTTGACCTGGCCGTGTTAAAATTCGTTTTGTTTCACTAAAACCAATGCACCAAGCAATCTGGGTGACAGAGTGCTCCTGACGCGGTGAATTCTTGTTTTGTGCACAGATGTTTTCAGTGGTATTTTTTACTTCTAATCAGAAGTTTCTAATCAGTTTCCTAATCATATTTTAATCAGGGGTTGCAGCTAAACAATGCGCACTGTGTCTTAGAAAATATTTTTCTTAGTAACAGGAAAGAACTTGAAAACCCTAAACCAAGGGAGTTCTTTGTATTTTTTTCTTTTAGTTTTGCCTTTATTTTGACAGCTACATCTCTATTTCCTCCACAGGCCATTGCACAAAACGCAGCTCCACCTAGATCTGGGGTTGGACAGGAGGTTATGAAAATTTACCCACCGATTCACTCTACGCACTGTAGCTTTTGTGAAATGGATTCGTTTAGAAGTTTAATTACTGGAGATTAACTATATGACAGTTGGGCTAGACTAGAACATAATACGGCTGCTCAGCCAACCTTGAACCTGCATATTTTGGCTTGCTCAGCAAAATCCCATCAGATTTGTAGAACCATCAGATTTACCTGTGTACATTTTCAGTTTGGTGTTTTGTGGGAGCTGGCTTTTCCTTCTGTGATTTACGTGATGTTGGAGGATTAGGTTAATAGTACTTAAGTCTCCACCTCCTTTACTCTGCCTTGAAAATGTACCCAGCTGTGGATTAAAGAAAGTTAATACTATATACACAGCAGCCCTTTACACAATTTCTTGCAAGATGCTTTTCCAGTTTTATTTTGCTAATAAAGGCATAAAATGCATGGGTTGAAGCCCACTTTCAGCTTTACTAAGTCACAAAAAATTATGACTGTTGACAGAAAAGGATAGAAATACATAATTTCCCCCAAAATAGGGAGGGAAAAACAAATCCCAAAACTCCAAAAAGGCAGAAAATAAAGCTCTAAAATCAAAGAAAAAAGGTTTTGAATTGTTTTAATTAAATTTCACGATCAGCTCAAGAAATGACCCATACTGATTATGCGGAAACAACCCGTGGCAACCCAGTCACTTTTTATTTTCCCCATAGTGATAGCAACTTGAGCCTCTTGGCTTATCCATTCCCACTTCACTACTTTTTGCTCTGAAAGAAGCTCATGCTGCAGCCCCAGGCGAGTTCCCACCTGGGAATATTTTACATATGTCAATGTGTTTTTTATTTCTGCCCTTGGATGTGCCATTGGATTTGCAGACCAAATATTCCACCTTTCTCTCCTCAAGACTTTGAGGAAGAGCATGCTTAGCTAAGCATGCTCACCAGAGGTGGAGAGGAGATGGCTCAAGTCCTTGATCCTGGTGAATATTTCGTATTTGACCAAGCTGCAAGGGCTCCAAAGGCAGATTTAGAGACACTTCCCCCTTGGGATTGTAGAGGATGCACTGACACTGAGATGTCATGTTGTTTGTTTTCCTACTGTTAGAGAAGACCAGCTGCATCTAGATTATTCTCCACAAATATCAATCTAAGCTGAGCCCAATTACTGAAATGTTTCACCTGCCTAAACCTGCTTAATGAACCTTGCTGCTTGAATAACATCCAGCTTACCCATCCTGGGGGTGGGGAGACACTGGCACTAGGAGCACAAGGTGGCTACAGTAAAATCTTTAAGACTGTTGGTGCTTGGGCTGATGTCTCCTCTTTTCAGCCTCTGCTATTAGCTGATTGAGGAGGCTCCTTGGAGCCCTATGTACTTTTCTCTCTGTAGGCACTGTTTGGGGACTCAGGATCCAGCTTACAGATGGGGATTCACCCAGGCACCAGCATGGTCCCTCAAGAGGAGGAGGAGGAGGAAGGAGGAAGTGAAATCTGGTGAGCTACACAGATTGCTTTTCCTACAGTGCCCCAGCTCTTCTCAGCACAGATCTTTTGCTGTAAAATCCTTTTGGACCATGGGGTACCTATATTCTCCTGCCCCTGCCTTGCTTTGTTGTGACTTTCTACTGATAGTGGTGAAGGATCAACTGTAAACAGGTAGATTTGCAGAGCGTATTTAATGGCTCCTATATTTCCTAATGCAATTGTAGTTAGCATTTTTGGTGTCATTCTTGTTTTCTTGCTTCATCTCAAAACTTAGGGCTGGCAGTTGGTGCAGACACATGTTGTTATAGCCCCACTGATTTCATTAGTCTACATTGATTTAAATCAATACAGGAAAGACTCTTGAAGAGGAAGAGGGGAAAAAAAAAGCAAAATGGATTTGGCATCCTATATGAGGTGATGTGCTCTGACGCAGATCAGTGCTGGCATTGGGCTGGATTGGAAACAGAAAGGATTCGCAGATTTCTCCCTCCTTTTTTTAAAGCTAGTTCTTCTGCTACCCACCATGGTAGAAGATATGTTCTTTGTGCATGCTATACGGACCCTACCTCTGTGAGCATGTGTCTCTGTGTTAAGTGCCCTCTGAATACTAATGCCTCATTTTCTGGGTGTGCAATTAGGAAATCCTGAATTCTTCCAAAATTTTCCAGCAGCCAAACTGACAGCTGATTTTAAGAAATATTGAATCAGCTGCTGTATGTCTGAACTTTGGAGCACATCTCTTTAAGAGATACATCTCTGGAGACAGCAACATACCACAGTTGTAATTTCACGTAGAAAAACAATAGTCGTGTCCCCACGCATCAGGAAGAGGTCTTTAATGTGGCGAGCTTACAATGAAGCCCCCTGCTAGATAGGAGATTACCCATCAAAGTGCCAAATAAGCTAAAATAAAGCTGTTTTCCTGCACGTTCGTTAACCCCCTGTGCACCTCCATCATCCACATCAGCGGCAGGACCCTGCTGCACCTCGGCACCTCTTTCTGCTGCTTGTGTCTCCCCTCCAGGCTGGTTCCAGCTTCCCGTGCACGGGACCCACTTGGGAAGGGGCAGCCAGAAAAGGCTCCTTCCTCCCACTGGGAAACCTGGCGCTTCCTCGGCTCAGCTGAACCCCAGCCACCTAGGTTTCCCAAGACTTGGACTCAAATGTTGACCTGATGAACCATAATGCTTTCTTCTAGTTTTGTGGCCTTTATGTTGCCATGTTTTGAGCCAATTTTTACAATTCACGGTGATATGCCAAGGAAAACTTCCTCAACATAGTTCCTGCATCTGTGCAGTAGTTGGTTTTCAAAGTTAAACATCCCCGCTGTTTCATATTTTTTTAGATGCCAGCAGTGATTAGACATTACCATGGACTAATTGCTTGTACAATTTCAGTTTTTACCTTGCAGCTGCCTTGAAATTTACAGCTGCAACAACAGGAACAAAACCCATGTTTTCAGAAAATACAAATTAGCCAAAAACAAAACAAAAATTTTTCTTGTGTCCTGTTTGCAGCTGTTTATCCCAAATTAGAGGGCTACTTACACCCCATGCATTAAACCTTATAAACAGACATTACCCTGGTATGAGACAATGTATATTTAACATCAGCCCAGAGCCTAGCAAAGGCAGTTTGTCAATGCAAAAAGAAATATCCACCTTTACGACTAGTGCTCTGCATCTCCGGGATTTTCTGTTAACACAAAGGATGCCAGACACTTTGGTTAAAGAATGTGTGCTATTTTTCCTGTCTTTGAGATCCTTGCTAAATCAAGACGTACATGCAAACAGGACCCTGTTTCTGCAGTAATTGAAGTACGCACACCCAGGAATCAACAGACAGGTCTGTAAGCACATGTTGGGGAGAGGCTGAATTTTTAAGCACAGCATATTGCAGCACTGCTGGACTGGGGTGTGGAAATGGTACTCTGATGGAAATTTTATGTACAGATTTTTCATGAAAGGTATGTGATCAGAGTTTAAAAAAAACCACTCGCACCCACACTGAATGATTCCTCTTTGGGGCACTGTTGCTCAAGGGCAAATGTCTTCCTCCCTAGAACCATATTCAATATTAACCATGCAAATTCCCTTTGGAAGGAGCCGCTTGGACGAAAGGAGGTGTTAGCACCCTTTAGCGCACAGCTGTGGCTGATGCTTCGTGTGTTTTCAGCCTGCCCTGGCTTCAGGTAGCTGTCTTGGCCCAGGTACTGCCACCCTAAAGAGAGAGGAATCACCTCGCTGCCTTTTGCAAATTTTGGCATGCTGTTATTAGATTCAGATGCTGGAACATGTGCTCACGCTGGAGAGCCTACATCATGCCTGCGGATGTTTGCTAATCCCAAATTTCAGAGCCTCCCCAGCACATCAAAGCTTTGCGGAGCGTTGCAGTGCAGATGAGGAAATTGCAAAGGGGCAGTACATGGCAGGTAATGGATTAGGGTCTTTCAGAGGAGTGAATGTTTGACTCAGGCAAATGATAGGTAATTATAAACAGTACAGGACTTGAGAGGGTTCCAGAATAAATTTACATCTAGCTGCTTATTCTCTTGTCAGCATTTCCTCTGCCCCTTCCCCTATGGAAGAAGCAGGTCCTCCAGCACGACCTGCAGTGGGGTTCTTCATTTCCTCCCATCGTTGCTCTGCCCCTGGGTGCCGCTGGGCTTAGACCCTGTGTAGACTCTAGCGACTATCCACTCTGTTAGCAACTCTTCATCTCACCTCTCACAAAAACATATGGCAAAACAGTCCCCCTGCCCTGTTTTATGAGGACGAGTCCCCAACAGAAGATCAACACGTGAGCTCAAACACACACACGTTCCCAGAAATGCTCGAGAATGCCAAAATGAAAATATAAATAAGTAACTCAATCTGAAGGCACCCTAGGAAATTTTTGTTTTTAAAAGCATTTATTTCACTAATTGTAAAAAGATGTTTAAATAGTCTGGGCCAGTTTCAATTCTTAATTCTAGGAATAGCCTTGAAAGAAAATATTAAGCTGCTGTTTACAGGACACAGTAAGTTAAAGCTGACTAAGCTGAGAAGTGGATGGTTAGACAGCAGAGGCTGGAGGGGGTATAACTTGACCCTTCTCTCTCTATGCATATGCAGACCAAGTAATAAGGCATTTAAGCAGTGAGTTAAGGGAAGGACATGCATTGGTGTTTGCCTGGAAAAGAATGTCACAGGACCACTGTTTTTGGCAGGAGTTTTCTTCCCTCTGATGCATCTTTCTAGTGGCAGTGCAGCACAGGTCTACAGTTTGTTTCTCTGGAAACTCTAAGCCTAAGGCTAGCGTGGGATGAGCTATAAGGGAAGGACATGCCTAGGTGGTTTTTGTGGAAATGGTTGTTACTGGGCCAGTCTTTCTGGAGGGTTTTCCTTCCTTCTTTGCTTCAGTCTTCACTGCTAAGGGCAGCCCTCATGAATCCCAGTGCCTGGAGGCAAGGGAGAAAGTCTGGAGAAAGGAAGACTCTCCTTTGTATGTGGAGAATAGGATTAGCGATCTTCTGGGCAGTCTTGACATTCACAAATCTATGGGCCCTGATAGAATGCACCCACGGGTACTGAGGGTACTAGCGGATGTTGTTGCCAGGCCATTCTCCATCATCTTTGGAAGGTCATGAAGGACTGGAGAGGTGCCTGAGGACTGGAAGAAAGCCAGTGTCACTATAGTCTTCAAAAAGAAGACTCCTGTAAGAAGGAGGACTCCTGTAACTATAAGCCTCACCTTAGGTCAGCCTCACCTCTGTCCCTGGAAAGGATGTCATCTCCAAGCATATGGAGGAAAAGAAGGTGATCAGGAGTAATCAGCATGGATTCACCAAGGGGAAATGCTGCTTAACCAATCTGATATAGCCTTCCACGATGGAATGACTGGCTGGGGAGATGAGGGGAGAGCTGTGGATGTTGTGTACCTTGACTTCAGCAAGGCTTTTGACACTGGCTCCCAGAACATCCTCCTAGGCAAGCTCAGGAGGGTTAGGCAATGTAGACAGTGAGGTGGATTGAGAACTGGCTGAAAGGCAGAGCTCAGAGGGTTGTCATCAGTGGTGTGGAGTCCAGCTGGAGGCCTGTGGCTAGTGGCATCCCCCAGGGCTCAGTACTGGGTCCCATCCTGTTCAATTGTTTCATCAATGACCTAGAAGAGGGGACAGACTGCTTCCTCCTACCAGTACAAGCTGGGGGCTGACCTTCTGGAGAGTATCTGGAGACCTTCTGGAGAGCACCAGGAGGAGTGCTGGTGGATGACAAATTGACCATGAGCCAGCAATGTGCTCTTGTGGCCAAGAAGGCCAATGGTGTCCTGGGGTGCATTGGGAAGAGTGTTGCCAGCAGGTCAAGGGAGGTGATCCTGCCCCTCTGCTCAGCCCTGGGGAGGCCTCATCTCGAGGACTGTGTCCAGTTCTGGGCTCCCCAGTACAAGAGAGACATGGAGCTACTGGACAGAGTCCAGCGTAGGGCTACAAAGATGATCAGAGGGCTGGAGCACCTGCCGTATGAGGAACAGCTGCTCAAGCTGGGCCTCTTCAGCCTGGGGAAGAGAAGACTGAGGGGGGATCTGATCAATGTGTACAAGTACCTGAAGGGAGGGTGTCAAGGGGATGGGGACAAAATCTTTTCAGCTGTCCCATGTGACAAAACAAGAGGCAATGGGCACAAACTGAAGCACAGGAAGTTCCATCTGAGTGTGAGGGGGAATTTCTTCCCTGTGAGAGTGACAGAGCCCTGGACCAGGTTGCCCAGAGAGGGTGTGGAGTCTCCTTCTGTGGAGCTATTCAAGGCCCGCCTGGATGCAACCCTGTCTAACATGCTCTAGGTGACCCTGCTTGAGCAGGGAGGTTGGACTAGATGATCTCCAGAGGTCCCTTCCAACCTTACTGATTCTATGATTCTAAGTACCAACTCGTTGATGTGAGTGGAAACAGGGCCTGTTTGCAGTGAGGGTCATCTTTGTCCCCATAGTCTGGCACATTTACGCGGCCCCTGTGGCCCACTGGTTTGGCCACTTCAGAGGGTCAAATTTACCCATAAGCAGAAAGTGGTATTCACAAAGTGGACATCTCCAAGGGGTAGCAAGGCCAGAGCAGTCTCCATGCTGTTGGAGTTTGCATGCAGTGTTTCTTGCTACATTTTCTACCTAATTTGACTTTTTACAAAAGCCAAAGCAACCCCGCTTCTTTCTGCCCTCTGGTGCCACTTGTCTAAATCAGAGCAGCTTCCACTCCCATCACCTCCAAAACCCCTAAATCCTTGCTGACTTCTAAAAATTAGCACCAGCACCAGGGCTACATAACTTCCATACCAAGACCTTCAGCAAAACTTCTTGTCCCTAGTTTTGAGACTGTTACAGGAATACTGTAACTGCTGAAGGGAAGGCTCCATCCTATTTCTCCACGGGAACTCAGTGGCCATATAAAGATTTAGTATTTATTGTCTAGTGCAAGTGCCTTTTGCTTTCAGTTGTGGCTGCGTTAGAGTTGCACAGGAGAAGAGGCAACATATTTCATCGGAACTGCTAGGAATAGGCTATGGCCAGGAAATGAGAAAATATGGCAGTTCCTCACCTGTGTTTTCATTGCGTTTCCCCTCTTCGTGTCCCAGTCTCTGCTAACACATCAGGAGGCACTCAGCAGCCCAGGGAAAATGTCTGTGTATGTGCTGTGCTCTCTCTGGAGACAGGATAATACCTTGCTACTGCTATTAGAACTGAAGTTATTTCATCAGGAAAAATAATGACAAGGCTGGTACTACAGTACTGATGGCTTGAATGCTTTGACCAATAGGTCATTACATTATCAGCACCCCACAGCTCCAGCTAGTCTATGTTTATTGCTTTTCTTTCTCTCTGACTTTATTTTATTTTGTCATGAGCAAGAAATAAGAAACTGTCCTTTCCCCTACTTACTTCATTAGGACTTTAATAACTGAAAGCACATTTTTGGCAATTAAAGTTGGCAGCCATCAGGAATCCTTTTTTTTTTTTTTTTTTTTTTAAACAAGTCTGAACCTTTGCAGCAGTCTCAACAAAAAAAGATTCTCTCTCTCTCTCTTTTTTTTGCTTTAGCCTCTAGAAAAAAAATAAAACTTCACCACTGTTGTATAATGTTCTCGAGTGGAATAACCAACTTTCTATACAGCTAGCAAACTTAAGAAGTTTGCAGTTTTTCCAGCTGTGTTTTCTGTGATGCAGCATAAACAGTGAGCATGACAGCCTGCTATGGAAACGCTTCGCCTGCTCCATGCGAGCCCCACAATTGGATTCCATCGTGATAAGGTTGGGTTACTCCATCTGCTGCTGCTTGTTGTTCTTCTCAAATTTCTGAGTCAGCAAAAGCAACAAGGAGAAAACACGAGGATATCTTACCATCGCCCATTTTCATTCCTTCCCCATGCCAGCAGGAATGAGATAAGATTGGTGTAGGGACATGGGGAGTTACCAAGGAAGTTTTTGTGGTTAGAGCTTTGCTTCATGGGAGGGAAAAAGAAAAAGACTTGCAAGGCGTTTATAGCAGTGAAATTTGCAGAGAGAGCTCTCGTGCCTTTGTGTAACATGAGCTCTGCAAAGCAAGGTCCATCCACATTAGCATAGCGAACGCAAGATGCCTGGATTGACCCTTGCTGTGAAACGCTCCATGGATGGATGTAGCCGTACACATGGGTGCTCTGCCTGCGCTCTAGTTAGACATTAGGACAGCTCTGCTCTCCATGGAGTCTATTTTTCACCCATCCGCATAAGTTAATAATTCCTTGCAGAATGTGGAAGAAAGCACATGAGTCCCTCCCCACCACGTGGAAGTGGAAGGGATGGTTTACTGGGAGCAGGCTTGAGGTGAGGAGGGTGGGAGGAGGCTCTACACCATATGCAGTATTCTCCAGGGGCTGCTGTCCCTCCAGCCATGAGAGCCGCATTAGAGTAAATCTTGGCTCTAAGGAGCAGTGGGTAGGAGTTGACCAAAGAGCTTGAGGAAGCACGGAGTCATGGAGCCAAAATATGGTCCTAAGGCAGTGCCCTAATGGCCATGAAGCACCAGACTTGGTGGCAAGCAAGTGATTAGTCTATCTCAGCTAGTGCCTGTTTTGATCCTGAGTCAGTACCCTCAGTGTGAGAGGGAGCTAGTGGAAAGCTAAATTAGTTATGTCTGCAAGCACTGCAGCTTCACTTGACGATGAAGCATAAATGTAGGCAAGGACTTGAGCAGAAACAGCCTCTGAAAATGGATAAACTTGACTAGAGCTCAGAATCCAGCTGACAGCATTTTGCTGAGGGAAAAACAGTCAACAAAGTGCATCTATTTTTTTTTCTGTCTTAGGGCCAAGCTTTCTAAAACAACTATGGTTTGCTATTAATTCCTAGGTAAAGCCATGAAGGCTCTGCAGCACTTCAGCTCCCATGAAAATCCACAAGCCTGAGATGCTGAGATGTCTTTACAGGTCTAGACATCACGTATCTGCAAACATCGCAGCTGGAAGGAGATGTTTCCTGCTAACACTGTTATCTTATTATTGAGCTTCAAATGGAAAAATCGATTGAAAGGTGGCAGTGCTACTAGAATCTGATTCTGCCTCTCAGTTACACTTTATCCTTCCACGATCCTCTCAAGTGGTGGGAAATGACAGGGTTTGGTGCCAGCTTTTGCCAAGGGAAATCATCTGAATCTGAACATAGCCTTCCAAATAAATTTTTAGTGAATTACTAAGGTGTTTTTTTTTTCTCCTTCGTTTATGTGCAACAAGCCCTCTCCTGCCTCCCCCACGCCTGTTTCTTTGTATGGCTGCAACGTCTGGTCATGCCCTGTTCCATGGAGAAGAAAAGAGGTATGTCTGAAATGTTTATAGACTCCGTTGCCAAGATACAGAAGGAGGCTCATTGGGTCTGTGCGCCAAGCTATTAGATACTTAAAATGTACCAAGTCAGGACCACAAATGTGCGGACTGACAGAGCTAGGACTGACAAGTCCCTTGCCAATGAGAGGGCTGAAGGCTACAAGCAGCATTTTTTTGAGTAGTTTTGAGCCGTACCGCCAGAGATGCTAAACTAGAGGCAAAATAATCTAGTGGATTAGTTATCCACTAATAGATAGTGGATACCCATAATGCTGTGACCAGTATTGCAATAGCTCCAGTGTTTTAATCTAATTATGCAGAGTGTGGGATACTTGGTGGGTATTAAGAAGTCAGAGTGTAGCTTTGATTGATAGTCTTCAAATGACTCCTGAAAAGGAGGATTTGGTGCTGGTGTTCTTCGCAGTCTTTCTCTCCGAAATCTCCAATTCTTGTTGCATCAAAGGCTTAAGGGGGAAAAAAAACTATGTGAAAAGCTGGGAGAAAAACAGGCTTTCTATGCATAAACAATTTCTAGATTTCAGCTCTGCACTAGCACAAACACAGTGCCTCCCAAAACTCTGGAGGGAAGGGAAGGGAAAAAAAAAAAAAAAAAAGGAGAGCGAGATTAAAAAGACCTATTCAAAAATAATGGAGAGCCTGAGGGTGAGGCCAGTTGTGTGGGATTTGGGAGGTGCAGCTTACTCTGAGTCAGGCACTTCAGGCTCTTGAACTTGGTTCTCCCACGTTCCTGATGATCTGCCCAGAAAGGAGGCAATCCCTTACTCTGCTCTCTGTACTGGCCAGGAGCTGAGAAACCTTTCCTGATTAAAGTCTCATCAGCGCTGATACAGCCTCACTTGTGATGACCTGACATTTTCCAGCGTAGCTCTTTCCCTGGCAGACTCCCAGCCTGTTCTAAATACAATACTCCAACAGGCTTAGCAGCAATATAAACATCAACTTCGATGAAAGATGCTCAAACAAATATTCTAATATTGTCTCTCAGATTTTAATGGTGCTTTCATGGTTTCCTCCCAGAAAGCTAGGCAATAGACTTTCCTGATGGACTTCTCAAGCTTTCCATAATTCTGCTAATCATTGCCCCGTACCAAGGTTCATAGCTAATTATGAACAACATGTCAGAACAGGCTATCGCTGATTGTTCTAAAATCCTTATTCACCCAGGTCCCTCATGCTTGTACCATACAGAACATATTAGACAAACATTAGCCTGATAACAGTTACAGAGAGGAAACTCACCCTTGGATAAGTTTCTTAGAGAAACTCCTGCAGCATTTTCAGAAATACATAGCTATAAATATGCTGTCACTGAACCCTTTCAGATAAGAGTCAAATAAATTCTATTATAAACTAATGATTCCTGTGTTATCAGCCACTTTACTGCTGTTCTGCCCGTAACTTCAAGATTCTTAAAACGTTTATGCTTGCCTAAAAATCTCTGCTGCTTTTCTTCTATACACAGCTTTAATCTCCAGGGTTGTGTTCATCTTGGGCTTAAACATGACCTCCAAGGTTCTATATCTAAAGAGATAAATAGAAACATCCCTGATATGTTTTTGTTCATTCTGTTGATTTTTAAGAAAATCAGTTGATTCTGAAGGCCTCACTGTTGTGAAAGACCACGAGTCACCATGGTTGCATTACTTCTGCTACCTTTGTATCAAGAAGAAACATGCACTACATCAAAAACCATATTGTTTAAAATGAAATTTCATGTGATTACCTTGAAAAATAGAACGGGAAGCATTATTGCAAATACAATTCACCAAGAAAAATCCCAGGCCCTGGCAATCTTCCATCTAATTGCTGCATGGGTTGATAATGGAATGATTTATAGTGAGACAAAAGAAAATTCAGAGCCTTAGACTTGGGACACACACGCACAAAAAAAACCAAATCTTCAGGCTAAAAAGCAGCTAATAATCTTGACCGTATTCTTCAGTGAGGGGCAGACAATATGATACCTCAGGGGGGAGAATGACGTAAGAGAGGTTAATTATGGAAAACCTTGCTCAGTTATGCTTTGAATAGGCATGGACGGAGGAAACAAGCCTTGTAATGTTGGAACTTTCCTAGGAGCCATCATCGGCGTGCCACGCTCTCCTGGACCAAAGTTGCCATTGGAAACAATGGCAGACCTCTCCTTGGGTGAGAGGAGGGGCATGTCCTGGGAGAGCAAATTTGGCCTATTAAACTGTTCCTTTTTCCTCTCTATATTATTGTTCATTAGTATCTCCTTCCTGCAGACGCCCCTGGACTTTGGCTCACCCAGCAAAGGGTATTTTTCCTAAGCTGATTACATTATTGAGCAGAACGTGGTGCCTCTTTGCTGTTTGCAGTTGTTGTCATAAAATCTTGCACAGACTGGTGCGGACTCTCCTGCTAACCCAAAGTCTGGTCATCCTTCCAGCAGGGATGGAGAGCTGAACTCTCTTTGGCAAGCTCAGTGATTTCTTTAATCTCCCAATAAGTCTTTTTCTCCTCTCCAAGTGATTCTGGATCCTTTACTAGAAGGATGTTGTAAATCACTTCAGAAGCCAGGGGAAGGAAGTTAAAACATTCTTCTAGCTTCTCGGCTTGTATCTGAAATACCCTTTTTGCTCCAACCAATGTCAAGGATGTTTTCACAAGTTATACTCCATGTTTTAAGGAAATGGACATGAAATTAATAGCTTCCTTAATACTGCATCTTTACTTTGTCTAGCTGGTGCACATATTCCCAGACTCTTTGTGCTGTGTGGCAGCTCAGAATTGACTGTAACGGTGTGGACACCTGTAGAAACTTGGCCTTGAATGTGTTCATGGACTCTTGGCAGGCCTTTCCCAGTTTATCTGGGATTTTACCAGCAGTAATTGACTTTCAGGGAAGGATGAGTAATTTCCATTTCCAAGCTGAGTGCCAGATTCTGGCTAGACACAAATGCTTGTGCTGGAGGAAGAGCAAGGCACAAACTCATCTGTCAACTAGAGTTGAACTGTGAGATGCACACACAGGGCAGATATTTCTGTTTCTTTAATTCCTGGTATATGCGTATATTTAAAATTCTGCCACATGCTTTGGTTAGATGCATGCAAGTCACAGGCATTTGCTCTGTTTGATCCAAAAGTGGAACGTAAAGGGCTGTCGCTATGGCAGTAGGACTCAGACACCAGCCACTACAACCTTATTTCTTGTTGAAGAGGTGGCCAAAAGGAACATGAATTCAGGAGGCGGCAGTGACGCAGGCTTGGAGCTGCTCTGGACAATGCTCTAGGATGAAAGGTGGACGCAGGATGACCCCTTTGAACTGGTGAATGCCTAACTTCACAGGAAAGGTGGAGCTGGCACCACCTTGTGCCAGAAAGAGTGGATCAGGCCCTTTGGCCATAAAACGCTCTCTGGTGCGTCTGTTCTAGCTGCAGGTGGTGGTGACATGCAATTCACTGGCTGCTCATTAAGCTCCGCGCCCCTCTCCATGTTATTAAGTGTATTCTTCTGGGCTGAGTAAATTACCACTGGACATCTGTAAAACACATTTATGTGGCTGGAAGATTTCTATAGACAAAGATGGGTTAGCGCTAGCTACCCTCCCAGTTTAGCCCCAGGGTACGTTTCTGCTGTGGATCGTCTCCAGTGAGGAACGGCATTCCAGAGCTAACAAAAGGCGAGAGAGGCGGTTTGGGTCTGTGTTATCCATTAGTTGCTGGAAGCTTGTGCCAAACAAATTCTTATTGTTACAGTTGATTTGTGTGTGGATATCAATGCATATACCCCTGGGAGCAAGAGAATTTTGTATACAGGAACCCATCTCCAGTGGTGCACATTTTTATGGCCTTCCATGCACCGTGCTGGGTATTGCACATTATTAATACATATGCTATCTGATTGCTAAAACCTAGGGGAATACATTTGTTTTTCCTCATTCCTCAGACTTGCAAAAGTATATTCATCTGTTCCATTTCTGCACAGTTACTATCTTTATTGACTTCACTGGGCTATGCACAACATCTAATGTTAGGCATATATAGTTTTTGAGGGATCAGACCTTAATTCTGATTTTTTTTTAACAGTCATAACTTTGGGACAGACGCTGCCTTTTGTTCTGTATCTGTACAGCGCCTATCTTTGGATTCCTGGTTCATGAATCCTGTGCCTGTGTGCTGCAATTATTTTAGCAACAAGTATAAAATAGCTGTATAAAAAGGCAACAGAACACGGGCACACTCCACCTTTCTGCAAGAAGATCTAGAATAAGCGTGCCTTCCGCAGTGTGACTCAGCTCCTCACATGGGAGTAATGCATCATTATTGGGGCATAGAGGGTAAAATGCATAACTTTCTCATGATGCAAGTAATCTTCTCATTTTTAAAGATAACTCAAAGAAATTGAAGCACTAAAACCCTTTCTATTGGTAAGGGCCTCTTAAAGCTGTGAACGAAAATTATCTTCTAGCCACAGCTTTCACTTGGCAAACAAATATCTGCTGAGCCCATTTGCTGGAATTATTTGTGCATCGCTCTCCGTCTGTATGTGAAGTATATTGCTAGCATAGCACTCCTCTAATTTACAGCTGGGAGTGAAGCCATTGTCTATCGTAGAATGTATGAGTAGGGAAAATCCAAGAATATTATTTTCTGTATTTGTTTTCAAATCTGAGACATGCTGCAATCTGGTTATTCCAAAGGGGGACAGGAAGAGGGAAATTTCTCAAGAAGTATTTTTATGAACCATAAAGATAAATCACTTCCTTCAGAGCTGAGTTAGCAGTGGTCAGAGAAAACATAATTCCTGATTTGGGAAGGAACTCGGTGTAACCCCTGTTCTGCATGTTGGCCATACTTTGCGCCCTCAGAGTGTTTGTTTAAAAGCTTAGTTTCCCTGCTACCTAGGGAAAGCCTGGTGAAAGGGAGCACTAAAGACATTTGAAGTTACTGTTAACGTGCTATTAAAAGCAAACTTGCTGTTTAAAGTTGGCAGTGCAAGAATCTTTTGTGATTAGAAGAAGAGTAACAGATAACAAGATGAAGGTATCTACCCAAGTTGACTCCCTGTATTTGCAGAGCGCAAGGAGGACACAGTAAATTATGCTGTTACGAGTAACAGTTGCTTCATCTGTCCTCTAACTTTTCAATTGCTTAGGCTCATCCCCATACTTTGCATGTGCAGTTTAATTACTAAAGGGCCACATGGGAGCAGAGCTCACTCTGGCCATCCAGCTGGGTTTCGATACTCCTGATGCCCGTATGAGCAAAATGCTCACTCATCCCTGTGAGCAACTTTCCAGAGATGCCCCAGCCTGCTAGTGTTGCCTGCTTATACAATGGTGATGCTCCAGGGACAGGCTGAGCAAAGCCTGTGGAAGGGAACTGTATCATTGCAGGAGGGTCCATACATCTTCCACTCTTCCCAGCCACCCCAGTCACTGACACTGCAGTGGGACAGCCTTTTGGTGGACATAGTAGCTACTGCAGCTGGATGAAGGGGCCCCTCTCCTGGAGGAGGTCTCCTGGGAAGGTGCTTCATCTGCTGTCTGGTCCATTCATGCTGGCTAAGCTCAGCCAAAAGTCCCCATGGGATTAACCCCTGGAGGCTCCAGTTGAGAACCTCCTGTTGAGAGCGATTCTGCCAGTGTTGGGTGCAATCAAGCACAAGATGAGGATTTTGATTTTGTTCTTTGGTGCTCACAGCTGAAAAGGGGATCATAAGTGCCAAAACAATCAGGGCAAAAATAGAGACCAGAAATGTGTAACTCATCTAAGGTACTAGACAGTGACAGACTATATAAAATGTTATTGTTCAACAAACACTGTGTCTAATAAACTCCATTTACTAGTGTTAGCAGCTTGGCAACTTGGAAACCCCAAACTCCAGTTAAGCAAAGAAACAAAAAGCAGAGCCATATGATGATACCCATAAACTACACAGCTGGTTTCTGTTTTAAAAGATATTCTACTTTCCATATTAAATAAGGCTGCTTAGAGTGCAAAAAAACACATATGGCTTTCTGGAAAATGGGAACCAAGTTCCAAAATCAAAAATCCTTGGCCATGTACAACCGTTAAAAATAAAAGTGTGCTTTTGTCTCTAACTAGCTACTGTTACACCAGAGATGAAAGCACCTCGGGGGAATGAGGAAGTGAAACCTGCCACTTCTCCAGTCCCCCCCAAAAGAACTGGCAGTTGGGAGATGTTGCCTTGAAAGTTGTGATGCTCAGCATCCCCACGGTATGTGTGCAAGACCAGGCCCGGATGACTTCCTGAGCATCCCTACTTGCCACTGATTTCAGTAGGAATGGAAAGAGCACAGGATTTTGCATGACAAAGGCCTTAGTCCTTTACAGCAAGTTGACCTTCTCTACCATCCTTATTGGTGTAGTCTCACCTAATATACTCGTTTCTGATTATATCCGAAGATGTCTGACTAAAAGTGTTCTACAGTCTTAAGAATATTGCTAAATATTGTAACTCTTTCATATTTTGTATCAAGTGTAGGTGTATGAAGCATTGCTATATGTAAGGAGTATTTATCATCTGAAGATATTTCAGACATCTCCTAATTAAATGTTTGATTCAGTTACTGATGGCTGCAAAAGAGTTTGCAGTCGATTTTGCCTTTGATTTTTCTTGCTCTTCCAGAGCATTTTACTTTTAGTTCTTCCTTGCTTTCTGAAGATTGTATTACACACAAAGGGCTGGAAAACTTCTGGTTTTCTGTATTACAATCAGTAGACTAGATAGTGTCTGAGAAAGTAAAATCGTAGCATTGGTCTATCCCCATTGTAAGTAGTGAGTTGTGATTGCACATAATGGTTAGGTGTGGATGTGGCTGAGTACAAAAATAACAGCGTATTTTTTTCTATGTACTTGTGTGTATATATAGTATTGTGTTTTAATAGCACAGGGTCCTCTCAGGCAGCCTCACCTTTTAACAAGACAGTCTACAGGCTGCAGGCATCCTTCAGACAGCCTGGTGGGACACACGTGGCAGCACACAAGCCATTTGGTAAGTGCTGGCAGCCAGTTACCCATCTGCTGTAGTGGTTTTCTGTACAGATAGCGGTCACAGGCCTAGGGACATGCTTACTGAGCTCAGGAGCCATATTCCAATATTGGATATTCCCATATCCAATGGGACTTCTGATGTATGCTGAAGAGATCAAATAGAAATACTTTAGCTAAAGTTACAAGTGTTTCATTCATCTCTGGAAGCTGGAAGAGGCACTTGCAAAATTCTCATCCAAACATAGCTTTTATTTTGAGCATTTCTAATACTTGGGTATTATTTCAATCTGACATCTATTTCATCAGGACATCTGTCCTGACAGTGTCAGAATGCACAAAGGGCACTTGATGTGGCAGCCTCTAACCACTGCTCTTCTTCTGGTGGGTGTTTTCTCTGTAGACAGTTATTCTGGTGAAAATATCCAAATGATGTTTTACTGAGGGTTTTATAAAATAATTTTGAATGTAGACAATAATTTTCTTTGAGTATATGTTGTCATAAGTAGCCTTTGAGGAATAACAAAACCATTTAAGCAGCAACACTTAAATTTGGGGAGGATTTTTGGCAGACTGAACACTTTTAGGAAGAAAATCTTTCCAGAGGCCAGGATGTAAGTAATAACACATTTAAACACGTGTGGATTAATATGGCAGAGATCAAAAAAGAAAGGGAGAGAGAAATAATTCAGAGAAAGTTGTTGACATTGCCCATTGGAACTGGAGATCGTCAGTGTCCTGATGTTCCATCCATGCTGTTCTGCATGCTGCATCATGGAGCACCACTTTCCAGAAGTCTTTGTGTGACTAAGTTGCCATTCGTTTTGTGTTTATGAACTCCTAGGGAAACAATGGACCTGCAGGGAAGGTCATGGGGAGACCCTGGTGGCAGGAGTCGGCCTGTGGATGGCATGGGTCGTGTGCTAAACGGTGGTGGAAGCAGGTCTGTAAATATTCTCCTCTGTGAAGGGCTGGGTTAGCCTAGAGTCCTCTGCTCATGGGTGACAGTGGCAGCAGACACCCTGTCCCATGTTAAAGAGAAAAGTGCAATTGTCCAAACACAAAGCAGCAACTGGAGGGCTGGAAAGTGGAAAAGGTAGGACGGAAAGGAAACAGCACCAGTCCGGAGGGATTCAGAACTCCAGGACCAGCAGATAAAAAGCTTACGCATGCTTTGTGGTAAGAGCCAAATCCATGTTTGGAACTGTTAATAGGGCAAAAGGAAGTAAAGATGACAACAGAGACTGGGCTTTCCTATCTTATAGCAAGAGATAAGGGCAAGGTGAGTAAGCTGCTGTGGTCAGAGGGACCACGTTTCTGGAGTCCCAATTTCTGGAACTGTTGCTCATGGCATCATATGTGTGTATCAGTCTCAAAGAGGAGAGTGATATTTTTAGCTTCAAAGAAGAAAAAATGAGGAGGGATACACTGGAAAGTGCAGGATTGAAAATGTGAGTCTGGAGAGAAAAAGTTTTGCTAATTATAGATAGGATTGTTTATGAAAAGCGGGGCTCCATCTTGCAGGAGACCGTGGTGAGGCAAGCAGCTGTAACTCTAGAGAAATGTCTCCTAAAAGCCAGCAGCACTGGGAGATAAGTGGAGAGAGATCTCAGGAGAGATGGGAGGACACTCAGGCTGCCTCCAAATTGGAAAGAAGAAATAGGAAGTTCTGCAGCTGCCCTCTAACCGGTAAGAGTAACAGAGCAACACAGTAGAACTGCATGTTTTCCTGTTCTCTGAAGCTTTTCCTCCCAAGTGTGATGGAAAAAGCTGTCTCAAACATTAGCAGGTCCAAACAGTGATATCTTCATGATAAAGACCTATGAAAACATGGTATAGATTGTGGCTTCATTTGCAGATGAGAAAAGTTAAATCTATGACTAATTGTTCAGGAAAACTGCATACTTGAAAATGAAAGAGTATGATCAGAAAGGAAATAGGATTTTTTTTCCATTCCAGGATTTAGAAAGAACTCAACTCAACCACTTTTCATATCTGAAAGAGTCTATACAAACCCACTAGAGAGTTTACTTTTCTCCTGAACTCCATTTGAATAAGAGAGTAGATGTCATCTTTGGATGTCCTGAGTTCAGAGGTTTCCCTGAGGTCAGGCAAAGAGGTGATATATTTTGACTCATAGCTTCTTCAGAGAAACCTTAGAGATCATAAAGCTGGAAAAAAGCATTTGGCCAAACCTCAGCAGAGAAACTACCAGACCTGCTGAGACTCCCAAATGCAGCATCTCTGCATGAAACAGAACTTACGGATGCCAAGGAGCCTGATAGGGATCAAAGACAGAGCTTGGGGAGAGAAAGGAGGAGGTAATCATGAAGGTACAGGGCTGGGAAGAAGGAAAAGGAGCTGCCTGAGCTGAGAGGCTTCAGAGTGCAGTCAACAACAGGAGAGCTTTGGGGAAAACTCAGCACATGCTGGAAGTGTTTTTACATGTCTGATCCAGAGGGAGTGACCCTATAGGTAGCTGGCATCTTCAATAGGATCCAAAGGAAATGTCATTTAAAGAGGAAAGAGCTGTGGCCAAGTTTCAGATGCGTGGGTTCACAGTGCACTCACACCTGCAGGCTGCTCTACTGCACATGTGATCACCATAAGCACACAAGCAGATTAAATGCAGACCTAAGGTGTACTTTTGGCTTATGCACTTATGCCTCATTTTCCTGTTGAAAAAAAAAAGGATTATCAGGGTATTAAAATATTATTTAGTAGCTACTGTTAGCACGGTTTGGTCATTAAAGATTCTAAGCTCTGTTTGGCTGAAAGCTTACGAAGCTACTTACTAACCTAAAATAGACTTCAAGGCCCCAACTCAGCAAAACAGCTACCATGTGCTCTTTTTACATCCTATTTAATTCAGTGAGATTTAAGCACACCATTTTGGGCTTTGCTACTTTGTTAATTGGATATTATCATTTCTGCATGATTATTTTCAATTATATATTTTTCATACTACAAAATTTCCTGTAAAAAATCCAGTTAAGTCAGAGCTTTGAAAGCTGTTTTAAAAATGAATATCCACCCAGTCCTACCATGAATAAACTAACATGTATATACACACAGCTTTATGTTTGTATATGAAACCCACAGTGTAGGCTGTGCACTGCCATTTGAAGGGAGACAGCAGGGAGGCAGTGACGACGATACACTTTGACCACTGTTGACTCCACTGTCACCTTCTGGCAAGGTTGAAAAAATTAAACAGTCGCAGAACACCTGCATCACTCATTTTTTTATGTTATTCAATAGAGCTTTTTGTGGTGGCTTCTTTGTTTCTCTTCATCAGTGCTATCATAGGTTAATTGGCACCACTGCAAATGTTCACAGCTGTCTACAAGACGGTGGTGAGTGCACCATGTCCATCATGCCTGCTATCACCAAGGAGATGAATTTATTTCATTCTTCAGGAAGATAGGTCTGAAATATGACCTAATAAAATCAAATCTTTCAGTAAAAGCTGGCAGAACAACCACCAATCTTCAGGTTAAATCCAAAAGAGCCACGTTCATGCTGATACTGTTATTATTTGTTAAATGTGCATTTAACACATTTATGCACTGAAATTTTAATAAAGTGGTCATGGGACAAATACCACTACGTAATGGGAGCAAGGTGCCTATTAAATTTGACATGTACAGAGCTTTTTACTCACATGTCTCCAATCCTGTGAGAAAGGGTTGCATTTATGTTTTATATACATATACATATGTATGTATATATGTTTTGTAAGAATTATAATAATAGCATTTTATGTGACAGGTAAGGTGATTATTGTTCTCTGATTCACTTAAGCATTTCAGCCAAAGCAACTTCAATACATGCTTGAGTTTACTGCTGTGCTTTTGGGCTTTGCCAAACATACTCAGGCTGAAGCAGTTGCTTAGGGGCCAGGCATCACTTTGGGTATCCAGGTCACAGCCATGAGATTACCACAGTCTGCACCCAAGTTTTTGCATTGAGACCTCTTGGTGAACCACTAGAGAATTAACATGAAAGACTGTACTTGATACTTTGAACCAAATTGACACCTGATTTCTGTTCTGGCCTGCCCTTTGAAATTGGTGGGGAAAACAGGTGGCAGGTTGCAGCAGTTAACTCACTTCTTCAGTTTGTCTAGGATGTTAAGGAACCTCTGATTTCCTTTTAATACATGTTTTTTAGGCTGACTCAGTAAGTTTACTTGACTCTACCAGCTTCTGCTCATGCAAAAGAAGTGCTGTCTTTTTAGACTGCGTATGCAGGTGTGCTGAGGCAGAGGGTGCTGGGGTGGGTGCAGCTGGCAGGGGGCAAGGCTGCCCACCTGCAGCCCCTCAGCAGCCATGCTCTGATAGGGGCAGGAAAAGCAGCAGGTGGGATCTGCTCAGGTTGATACGGGTATCTACACCCTGTGATTAGCACAAGTCCAGCTGTTTCCTCTCAGAGAAAGATTGAGAAAACTAGCCGATGCTTGTGAAGGCTCTTTGGTTAGGAGATGAGCTATGGTTTGCAAGGCTGGAGTGGAAGAGTGGCCCTGTGTTCCCGGGAGAAAGTCCCAGCACCCGGACTGCTCTATGCCCTTTCCTGCACAAAGCCAGAAGATCTGCATATGAGAGCTATTTCCCAGGTAACTGATTGATTTGTCTGTATTTTAACCTAAAATGTTTCTGCAATAGGAAAGTTATGCCCTATCCAGTTTTTCTAAGGACTCTTTGCAGGAAGTTTTGAGTGTATTTCTTAAAAAACTGTGGTTCTGTTTTCTAGCTATAGATTTTCCATAACAAAATCAGTATAATATATGCTGTTTAATGTTATATTGACTTACCATAGCATGTTGCCTGTTTAGTGTAGCTAGAATGGAGTCATTATATTCTCTATCAAGTTTCAGAAAGTAGTAACTTTCAATTATGTCTACACAGACTTTTCTTTTTTTTTAATGACAGTATAATTTATCTAAAAACACTAACCAGGTTCATTTTGATTTAGTCCTACAAACAAAAAGAAAGCTAGCTTTTTTGCCAGCTATGAAATTTTCGGAGTCCAGTCTAAATGACTTTACAGTGCTTGTTCAATGAAACCCCACTTAAAAGCCCGTTGCAGGCTTATTATTGTAGTATTTTCCTTGAGTGATGAGTATTACTTGAAATGACAGTGCATCAATGTCAAGTCCCTGTATGGTCTCAGCATTTCTAAGTTTCTTGGAAATAAAGTAATAGAAAACCTAGGCAGCGTGCGCATATTGGGGAGGTATGAAAGGGGAAAAGGAAATTGGCTCATCAAGACCATTTTACTTTATTTTTTAACGCAAGTCTGAAGAATGTCTGCTGTAAAATAGTGGTTTCCTGAATGCCATAAATCTTTCTGCTTTGGCAGCCTGTCTTAATTGTTCCTTGCTCTGAGTTATTTGTTCAAGATATGTGTTCTTAATAACATGCAGTTGTGACTCTTAGCCTGCGCAAGAGAGAGGTGTGCAGTAGTGTCAGCAGCCTGTGCTCTGCAGAGCATGTATGTATAAAACTTCTGTACTAGCTGTGATTCACAAACCAGGGGTGTTTAATGGCCCTCCCCAGCAAGCTGCAATGATGTATTCTGCACCAAAAGTGAGTGTATATCAGAGAGAGGGAGGTTTATGGGGTTTGAAGAGGTGGACTTCAAAGTCAATGAGACCATCTGGTAATATGCCCTTCTCGTTGAAGCTACAACTGCTGCAAAAGTAGCCGAATCCTCCCACGTTGCGCAGGTTGCTTCAAGCGCTTTGCAGAGCTTAAGCCCTGCAGGGAGCAGTTTTGATGCTCCTGCTAAAGAAGCAATGGGACTTGCGCTGCGGAAGGAAGGAGAGCGCAAAAGGCCCTTGGAAAGGGGACTTGCCTTTGACAAAAGGCCTCTGAGAAAGTCTATGGAAATGGAATGAGAACAAGAATGTGCTGAGAAGTTCTCCTTCATCTTGTCCTAGAGGCGTGTAAAATGGAGGTTCTTGGAGTAGGTTAGCTTTTATTGCTTTTTGCACGTTTTCTGGCTTTCAGCAGGTTTCCCCCTTGTTCACGCAGCAATCGGGGCTAAAAAGGACAGAAACATCCATCATTTCGTAACTCTCTCAAAACTGCACGAATGAAGAACGAGTATTGTCTTATTTTTAATGTATGGGAAAGGTGATGAATTTGAAGTGTGGCACATGCTTGACTTAACTGTTAAGGTAGAGCTTAGTAGGAAGCAAAGAAAAGCTAAAAATGAATCAAAACAAAGAAAAAAGACTAGAGTAGCCCAGCATCAGGCTATAAACTAATTATCAAACATGAGGTCAGAGGAAAAGCGTTTCCTGGTACTGTTGGCAGGCAGCTATCTGTTCGGAGAGTTGCATTTTTTTACACAGCAATGCTGTGGAAGGTATTTGGCTAGAGCAGACACTAATCTCACCTGGTGAAGCAACGCTTTTGCTCCCGCTGCTGCAGCAGACATGAGCAAATTGATCCAATGGCTCAAAACAGACTAGAACATGTGTACTCTGAGTTCAGTCACTTGTATTGCTGTTGCACGTAATAATTGCTTATGATATTGATTTCCTTAAAGGTTTGCCTGTCAGAGTTAACAGTCCTCTTGCACTGACCTGCTTAAACTTTGCTTTAGATTCTCATCTGCCATCTAGCAGCTGGGGGAGCTGTCAGAAGATCTAGCTTCTTTCATTGCAGACCCTATAGACTAATGGCAGGAAGGTCCTTAAATCTCAATTACATTAGCACGCCTTCTTGCAGTTTAAAGAGAAAAGGGTGAGGAAGGCAGAATCGTTGGTGTTCTCAGCCTGGCTTCTTTTATAGTTGAAAGCAGGGAAGTTTGAGTCCCCACCCCGTGGGACTTCATTAATACCTCTCCCAGGTGAACTTAGCCCCTCACAAAAGGGCTCTTTGTATTATGTCTTTAACCAGCTCTTTGTTTGGGCAGATATCCAGGGCAGTAAGAATAAAATGTCAATATTCTCTGTTGAATCAGTGGCTTATTCGTGCTCTAAGTTTCAAAAGAAAGGAACAAAATGGCAGTTTCAGAGATACTATGGTTATAATAAGACGCAGAAATAAACGCACGTGCGCATATATGAATAAAGCAGAGGTACACAATTTACTTTGGAAGATGCAAATCTCAAAGGAAAAATGAGATGCTTTAGTGACATGGTTTCATTACGGAAAAAAAAGTGCCTTGTGCATATGGATATGGGCCGTATGCAACTGAGTACTTGCAATTCTTATTTACAGCACAACCCATTAAGACAAAAATAGCCAGAAGTTGCTCTTGAACAACTTGACTTGATACCAGTGTTTGTTACATGTATGTGGCTATGGTTGAAAGGAGAATGCAGAATTTGGTTAATCCAGCCTCGTAGAAGTTAATGGTGCATTTGGGAGTACGCATGTACCAGTGAATTGCCCCCAGAAGGGTTCACACTGCTCATCCTGCAGCCCTCAATTCTATTTATTTTTCAGCTATCTCTCTACTGATAACTGATATCCCCAAAAGTCTTGTATTGCTAATATCTTTGGGGAGAGTGCAGGTGAGTGGGGGGGCTAAAAATGGGCAGCTTCCTGTTGCCCTTCCAAGAACAGAGGCCAGATACTGTGCCGTATAGAGCTTGCTGGTGTAATCGTGTCTCCCGTTGCCATCTTATTTGAGTGCTTTACGGCTTTAATGTAGTTATTCTCCTAACGCAGAAGGTAGGGGAATGCTACCGTCCTTGTTCTAACAGTTACGGCATCAAAGCACGCAGGGGGAGCTGGATCCAGAGTCAACGAAATATTTAAATGTCTAAGGGCAGGACAAGGCAATGAATACAGCAGTTTAAATTTGACACTAGTGTCCTACTTACTGGGCCAGCTTTTCCTCGAGGAAACAAATCATGACTGAAAACAAGTATTTGTCTTGCGCTGTAGATGTGGCGGGGGGGGGGGGTTCCTGTTCATTAATGCAGACTTTTATGTAAATACCAGCCTTGGTCTTCCCCTGGTGAACTTGTGCTGTCTGTAGTGAGGAAAGAGGAAGGAGAAATAGGAAAACTGCTATTGCTAGGCTAGTTTTCATTTCTGAGTTTGAATAGACAACATTCTTGCTGCTCTCTGGGAAAGGCCAGCAATACCTGAACATGTGCTTTTATTTCTTCCCATTAGAAGAACATACAACAACTATGGTTGTCAGTGATAATGTTTTGTTACGCTAATCTGGCATGGAGCTGAGACCCATCAGTGGCGTATCTTCTTCTGAAGAGCAAAAATAAGAGGTGGGAGGAAATAAATGCAAGTTGTTTGGGTCTTTGATAAACTTACTTCATCTTGCCAGAATGTAAACTAAAGTGAATCTTTGATGTTACCCGTACAGATGTTGTAGTTGACATATCTTGTGGCAGGCACTAGGCAAAAAGTGTCTAAACTTCAGGAAGTTGAGTAGACCACAAGCATTTGATACTACAGGGATGGCCCAAAGCTGCAACCTACAAAAACACAATGATCTAACTCATTTCTTAATTAAAGCAGTGCTTCCTAAGATATGATAGAAAACCGGTGCTGTCCTCAAACTCTCATTTTAGTTGCTACTATTGAAGCTAAAGTAAGACTTGGGGCCGGCAGTCAACGCACAGACACCCACCCAGAGATGCATTATTGCAATCTCCTATATGCAGTGTCCAGGCATTTTTTTTTTTTCAAAGAGTTACAGGTTTTTGGATAACCAAAGGGCTGACACATCTATTGTTTGCCAATGAATTTAGTATTTGTTTTGTTAAATAGATAGACTCCTCTTTCACATTGGTTTGGTTTTTCTTGTTTGTTTGTTTGTTTTTCTTTGCGCTCTTGGAGTATCTGAGCAAGGAGGTTACTCTTGTCATACAAATAAACCTTTGCAACAATTTTTAAGATATTTGTACTTAATCACAGACTTCTGACCCCACATATTTTCGCAGAGTGGTTGAGGTTGGAAGGGACCTCTGGAGATCACCTAGTCCAACCTCCCCGCTCAGCAGAGTCACCTAGAGCATATTAGACAGGGTTGCATCCATGCGGGCTTTGAATATTTCCGAAGAAGGAGACTCCACAACCTCTCTGGGCAACCTGGTCCAGTGCTCCGTCACTCTCGCAGTGAAGAAGTTTTTCCTTATATTCAGGTGGAACTTCCTGTGGTTCAGTTTTTGCCCATTTCCTCTTGCCCTGTTGCTGGGCATCACTGAAGAGAGTCTGGCCTTGTACTCTTGGCACCCTCCTGTTTTAACCTCCATACTAAAATGAGTTTTAAATCAAGAAATTCTCATCAGTTGTATTTGTAGTTTTGGTCTGCTGGCTGAATGTTCAGTGATACAAAAGCAGTAGCTGCACTGTAAACAGATCAAAGACTCTAAGCAGCTATATATGGAGATTTTGGGGGTAATGCTGCAGAAGAAATAAGAGAAACAGTGAGTGTCTGTATTCAGTATAAAACACAAACAAAACCCTGCCTTTATGGGATGGCAAAGACTGTTTTTTCCTGAGTTCTCACTGAATTCACACAGAATGACTGCGTGTGTTTGCTTGGTGCTCCTATGAAAACGTGTGTTATGCCCCCACATTGGTCATTCCCTTCCCCCTCCCCCCAGCAGCTTGAGGAGTAGCATCTCCTATGGCGTTAGTAGCAGTGCCCCATCCTCTGTGCCACTTCTAGGGGCAATTCTTGAGCTTATAAACTTAAAATCTTACCATAAACACTAAAGCAGCAGTAGAAAAGATTGGCTGAAACAAACTCATTTCAAATGCAAGTGCAAGCAAGAGATGTGAATATGCTGCACACAGAAAAATCAGCATCACCCCGTGCAAGAATAAGTTATGTATAATGGGAGTAGTCAGATTCTGTGGTGTGCATCAATAATACTCTAGCTGTTGTCCTCTATGTACTTTAACCTCTGATTTTGATGCTGACATTCAGTCATTCTAACTTCTCCAGACTCGATAAATAGAAAATTCAAGATGGTGGAAGAAAGACCAGTGTATTGGGAGCCAGATATTACAAAAATATGTATGTAAGGATATATGCAATCTGCCAGGAAATCTAGCACAATAGCTGTCAAATGTTACCAATTTATCACCAATACTAAAATCTCTGTGTGTGGGGATATGTTTGGTATCTGTACTCCTGGGAGTTACAGCGTTCTCAGTGGGGAGTTGGAGGGGACATGCTTGGGACAACGCACTGTTTCTAATCAGCTATACAAATGTTGATGAATGGCTGCAGATTTATCATCTGAGATTATTCCTTCCAAGTAGTTTTTTATTGTAATACCAGGAAACTAGTGAGTGCTTTTTTTTTTTTTTTTTTTTTTTTTTTGAGTGCTTTATTGAAATCATCTGGATATACTCTACCTAATAAAACGGTAGTCATGGCTGCTGGACTTCCTGTGAGAAAGAAGAATTAATCAGATATGCACAGACACTATAAGCAGGAATGGAACTTGTATCAGCTGCCGTAACATAACGGAAAATATGTTGGATCAGAGCTTCAGTGGGTGTAAGATGGTTTAAGCACAGTGTTGGTCACAGGAGCCATATCCACTTTCCCTGGTTGAAGATAGTGTATTTGCGTTACAGTTGCTCATGCACTCCAGAGTAGCTAACCAGACACAAACCTTGGTATAAAGGTTTCAGAAGATGTTTTGCATCCCCTGCAGTTAGGAAAAGCGCTGTTGGGAAACTGTTCTGGTGGCAATCACTAGAAGTGAGAGACGTGAATGCATTGTCTGGTGCTTGCCCAGAGCATCCTGCAAAACGAGACGTTGTGTGTCGTAGAGCACTTCTAAAATGTGTGTGTTTAGCTGCTGGGTACTCATGCATGACTCGTTGATCTGTGCACAGAGCAACTCTGGGGCTATAGTATGTAAGGAGCGATTGCAGAATTGATTCCCGAGTCTGAAAATGAAGAAACAAAGAGCAATCAGGATGTCTGATTTTGTGCAAGAAAATAATGGCTTGGCCATGTGTCACCAGCAGTTTCAAACTCTGGGATGCCCTGCAGTGGTGCAGAGAACTGTCTGTCTAGAGTCCCTTGTGTAATTTAGGTCTGTATTAGGAGAAACCTCCCTTCCTGGTTTGTTCTGTGCGTGACATTGCAGTTGCCTCATTGCTGTAATATCTAACTGACCACACGAAGTGATGTGGTTAATATACCTGGTGGGTGTTTTTTGTTTGGTTGTTTGTTTTTCATCCAAGGGCAAATATCTGTTTACTGAGGTGATTTTGGGGGTGGGTTTTTCCAAATTTGTACTCTGCCCTGTGTCTTCCAGAAAAGTAGAGACTAGAGGAAAGGATGCCTTATTTCTCTCTTGGATAACTCTTTTTTTTCTATAGGTGAGGTACACTAGTAAAATAAAACTGGTCAATGCTTTTATGCAGATTATTTCTCCCTCCTTCACCCTTCTGAAAATAGCTGCGGAAAAATCATTTTTCAAAGAGCCAGTAAGTTCATTTTAAAAAAAACCATGGGCATGCTGTTACAGCATTCTCTTCTCCCTGTTACCTGGCAGATAAAGTGGAAAAAGCTTGAAAGAAGGAAAGAAATCCACAGAAGAGCAAAAAGAAGACTGAGACACTGAGGAGACCAGGCTGCAAGACAGACAGATATGGAGAAATGTAGCGTCTGGCAGGGAGATAACAGGACTTGCGGAGTCTGTGGCCAGATGGGTTTTGATGAATGACCAGCTTAGTGGTGTTGTCTCTATGACTCACTTCTTAGCTATCTAAAGAGGACCCAACTAAATACTGCTTGTAGTTTTGCACTCAACAGTTTCTCTCTCCCACTGTGAATTTGTGGCCAGAAGGAGCTTGAACTAGTTCTGCCCAGGGTAAAAATTTTGGTTTGAGAAACTGGTTTTATATCAAAAACATATTTTTCCATTTTGAAGGAAAAAAGTTCCAAAAGGTCTTTTGTAACATTGATTTTTTTTTTAATCCACTGTATTTTTAAATACAGAGCATTGTCACCAGCTAATGTTTGTCTTCGAAGGCAGGAGCACTTAAAATGTAGCAATATTCCTAGCTCCTCCTTCAACGGTGCCAGTAAATGGGCCACTCAGTCATCTACACGCTTATGGAGACACGCATTGGCAGTTAGACTTGAAAGGCAACATGGTTGTGGACTCTTGCTTTGAGCTTGTTTTGCCTTCCCTCTCCCAGCCCCAGCAGGTTGCCCTGGAGCTCTATTATTTCGGTGGTTCCCAGGGAATGAGACAAGCAGTCCTGGTGAGCGGTGACTGGGGCGGGGTGGGGGAGTTCAGGGGGTTTCTGTGGCTTCCCAGCAAGGCACAGAATGGTGAATAAAATGGCCCACCTCCTTCTGCATGCAGGCAGGGAGAGAGAGACTTTTCTGCTTGGAAGTAGGCATGGGGGATTTAGAAGGAAGTCTTCCATCAGGTGTACCAGAAAGCACTGAGAAAGTGATGGTCATAGTGAAGATCCACAAATCCAGTGGATCTGTCCAGAGGTCTAATGATTTCACTGTGTGAGAGCATTCAGGCGACTTAATCCAGGGTAAGGTAAGCATGAATTTAAAAGGATATTAGCCTGCACTGCTCTCTAGTTGAAGTAAACCTGCTTCAGTTCTGGGAAAAAAAAAGGTGTCTGCACAGAAGTTAGTGCAGTGTTAACTGATCCACTGCAAGCTCCGATTCCTTTTGCTGAGTGTCCCCGTGTAGCCGAGGAAAGGCAAGATGGATAAGCAAACAAAGGAAAGTGCTGAAGATTCCGCTCTCATCGGCTGTATTTTAAATTCTTCCCCAAGTCAATCCCCACCCACCCTTCCCCTCAGTCTTGGTGGCTTCTTTCATTTCCCTGCCCCAAAAGGTCCCCTTCATCCTGCTCGCTCTGTGTACATTGCAATTGTGGAATTGCATAGACATTTTTTGTGGTTAAACTGGAGTCCCTTATGTCCCCATGTGAATATTGCACATAATTTTTCATGTTCTTGAACTATGTCCACAAGCCTCCGGGTATCAGTATAAATCTCCAATCTTCTTGCTTTCTAAATTGTGCAGAGGGTTTGTTTCTGGTTTGCAAGAGTTAGGAGAAACAAGCTGCAATCCAGCTGTAAGCCCTATATGTTTTATATGACTTTATTCAATAGCACCCCTGAGTAATATTTACAGTGCATTGCAGTGGTTTCCAAAGTTTGACTCCAGCACACGCATGAGCAAGCAAGAAAAAGTATCTGCAGAGAACTGGCCATTAACTCTTATACTGAACTTCAGGCTAGTTCCCTAGGCTTCTATGGGCTGGAAGGTAGGCAAGACCTAAGAGCTAGAGTAGATACCTGCCTCAAATGATGATTTTTTTTTTTTTTTTTCCTGTTAGGGAAAGACAAAGTACCTTTTGGCATCACATAAGCGAAGACTAACCTTCCAGGACCAGAGATGGCATGGCTAACGAAAGGCTCTTTGCATAGTCAGTGGCCAGAAAAGTGTCCTCCACGGGCTCTCAGAGCCTAGGATGAGTCTGCCTTTCCCCTCCTATAGTGCACCATCACAGAAAGACGTCAGCGTTTGAGTTTCTTTGAGAGTGCTCCCAAGCAACCATCTATGAATCTGTCTGTAACCGGCATCAGGACACCTGTGATGGTGTCTGTAGGAAGCACCTCAACTCTAGGCAAGCTATAAATAAGAACTTTGCTAATGTATGTCCCAGCACTTTGTTAGCTGAAGTCACTGGCAGTGGTTCTGAATCGGCTTAATAACACAAGTGAAGCAAATTTTTTTCTTTTTTTTTTTTTTAAAAAAAAAAAAAAAGCAAAACTTATTGTGTGGTCCTTGGGAAAACACCTACTAAATAATTCAGTTGCATTTATTAATAGCTTTGCTGTTTTGAGCCTTTCTAGGCATCATCTTGGGTTTTGCCTGACCTTTCGTTTTAATTAAAACCAAGAGAGGCCATTTTTTTTTTTTTTTTTTTTTCCTGACTCATGGCTAGCAAACGAAGTGAGTTTGCAGAGTCCATGCACGCATCGGTGCTTGCACAAAAGAAGCAGCCTCTGCTGGCTGCATCAGCTCAGCTTTGCCACTAGCTCCCAGAAATAACTATGCTGGAGCAGCTCAGTGCTGATGGGACGGAGTGACTTCTGCTGTGAAAAACATGAAAAATCTTCTGTGCTTGGAAGAACAAGCTCTGGGCAGAAATATTTGACTATGGCTTTTGATGTGGGCTCAGGACTGAGAGCCCCGTTTTGGCATTTGTGAGGGGTTCTTCCTCCTTTTGAATGTGCTCTGAAAAGCAGTCTTCTTTTCAAGATGTTCCCTGCACTTTGGTTCTATCTTTTTTTAAATCTAGAGATGGTGCTGAGCCAAACCTTTGGATGACAAAAGTTACACGCTTCTCTGGTGCTGTAAAAATCCCAAGTGTCTGTTTAAGGAATTTTTTTAAAATGCACCCAGGCAGCCGAGTTCAGTGTGCTATGGATTTGGTGTGTAATGGGTCATGAAACATGCCGCTCCATCCCCGCCATCTGTCATGAACAGTAGCTCTGCTTTTTGCACTACGTATGTCATGCTCTCCGTTTGTGCCTTGGTGTTATCTGAAGACCAGGGGGTCAGGAGCTAACAATACATTTGTTTCCTGGCAGAGGCGTGAGATCTTTCCCACCAATTGCACATTTCTTCTATTTCTTTAGTCTTTTTTACTTTTTCTTGCTTTCTTTTTCCACTTAGATGCCTTTAAAATACTTGCAGAACAGAGAAACAGATGCTACTTTGGGTCATATTTAGAGTAGAACTAATTCTTGCCCACCAGATTCCCTATTCATACTTTGTTAAATCCATTCGTTATTGTCCCCTTTCTTCTTATCTCTGTCTCTTGGAAAGAATTTCTCACCATGTACTACTTGGTGTACAAATTCTCCATTAGGCCCTGATTCTACACTGGGATTGCTGTACCAGTCACTTTTTCTTGCGCTGACACTCCATGAATTCTGAGGATGTTCATATGGATGCAATCAGCTCTCATGATATGTCAGAGGATATCAGATTTTGGCTGTTAAATGGTTGGTCTGGTTGGTGACATGGAAGAAAAGGGAAGCTGGTCCCTCAGGCAGAGGAGATATCCTTTCTTTTCTTGATTTAATAAAGGTGGGTCTGACTTTAAATGTTCAGAAATATTGTAAGCCCTCAGGATGAGGATGTGAAATGACTTGTAGCTGATCCTTCTTATTTATTCTATTTTCTCCACTCTTTGTTCAACAAGTGCCAGCTCCTGGCTTGCTTCATTGCACAAAAAAAAGTTCCTCTTAAAAGCCTGGAACACACAGCGTGTGTGGCTTGGGGGAAACAATGCCTGTTAGTGCCAAAGTCAGGCAGGGATACGGGGAAACAGTGGTAGTAAATGTTTGTTTAAAAACATTAGGTGTGTTCTCCTTCCTTGCTGTAATTTTTAAGTGGGCAAAAATAATAAAAAAGATGAAAATGCATGTTGCCAACGAGGACATTGCATGTTGCAATGTGCTCTCAGCTGTTGGGTCCAACAATTTCAGATTTGAATACTGTTGCTCTTTGATCATTTTTTTTTTTGTGTGTGTGTGTGTGTGTGTGGATTATGGCAACAAAACATTTTTCGTTGGAGTATCTCGGATAAAGTAGTGAGTAAACTTGCTCAGTGAAGAAGGTTGCTGGTCCCAGGGAGAGCCATCTCTTGCTGCTGGAGCACAACAGCCACGAGGTGCCAGGTTGGCCTCCAGCTGGTGCACTTGGCTTGGCTCCTGTCTCCTCCTCTCCCTCAGGCGGACTTTGTTGCACAAAGACCACGGTGTACAGTCATTTCTGCTTACCCTGCTCAGGTTTTGCACTGGTGTAGTTCATCCTGCCTTTTACTTCTGCGCCTTCTTTACTTCACTGGCTCATTTTGTTTTGTAACTTTCCTGAATGCGTTTTGACCGGTTCTGTTTCTTCCTCCTCTTCAGCTTCTGCCTGCTCTCTGTCTGGTCTTCATGCACAAACCTAAACAAATCAGCTGCTCCAGGTTAGAGCTGTTGATCTTCAGAGTCATCTGCTACCTGGCCAAAGGGCTCCTAGTCATGCCCACCTTGAGGTGTCTTTGACGTTGAGGCAGTTTTTTATATCTACTGGATGGGATCCCAGGGGCGTTTTTCTGTTTGGGTTCAAAGGCAGGGGTGTTACCTCTACAGCCACTTCATCACTTGGAAATAACTTAATATGAATAACTTTCCCTCTCTGCAAGATCTTTGTTGCTAGAATGAAATAATCCTCTTCATTTGTTTTCCTCTCTTCCAGGAAAAGGATAGAAATTATGTCTGGGTGTCTTATGCACATTTGGTGAGGGGTCATAATTCTCTGGGCTGTTTCAACAAGGTAATTACAATTGTAGCTTATAAATCATCAGGGAGGCATACTACTGTCCCCTCCTAATGTGGCTTTTTGCAAATGAGCACTGAATATTTGCTTCCTGGTGGTGTAATTCTATCTGCTCTGAACTTTCCATATAGATTGCATACCGCTGTGATTATGTATTTGCCTCTCTGAGGCTGCCAGATACGTACAGGGAAGCATGTGTGAGCTGACCTCTAGCAGAGGCTCTGCAATTGCTATTTTCTTTCCTCTTAATCCCATTTCCAAGCAGTGGTATCACTAAGACAAGGCTTACCACCTGACCTATCTCAGTAGGACAGAGGATAGTAGTATGTGTTTTATCCTGGAGAAGTAGTGTATGTTTTATCCTGGAGGAGGGTATTTTAGCTGGTTTGTTTAGCTCACGTAAGTGGCATCAGTGTGTGCTGGGGGGTATGTTAGGCTACAGCCAAACCACGATGGCTAAAACATTGTGTTAACAGAAACGTAATAACTAATGACGCTTTATGGATGATACATGGTATGACTCAAGTTTGAGCTTAAAAATCTGGGTACAAGTTGGCAGAGATGAGATCAACTGTGATACAACTGTGATTGTTGCGGTATCGTAGAAGGGAGTTGTCACCGCAGTGCTGAGCGATCGTTGCTTACGCAGATGCTTAGTGCTAAGGGAAAGCTGAACAGTCTTGCTAGCAATATTTCCTCCCCTTACAAACAGAGGAAGCAGTGGCTTTGGGATTAGCAGCACTTAACATGGTATAAGAACAATGCTACCTATATTTTCAGCTACTCAAAATATTATACAGAAAATAATCTATTGATAGATTTCTTTGTGAATTCGGCATGTCTGTGTAATAGAGTGGAAAAGCCAGCCTTTAGCCAGGGTCCCAGTAAAGCAACCAGTTCCAGGATGGGTGAGATCCTCACTCTGGTCCCTGCTGAGCAGCGCTCTCCTGCCTAAGGCAGGCTCACGTGCCCTTTGCTGGCTTTTTGGCCCTAAAGTAGGCACAGCAGAGACTTCTTCAGTTAAGGTTATTCAGATTGTTGTTAAGGCTTCTGGGTCGTGAAAAGAAGGGCACAAGAGAGTGTGTTGGTAGCACATTGCCTAGGGCACCCACCTGGGAGTGGGGATATCGCGATCCAGGCCCTGGAACCAGTGCAACAACTGTTTAGATGTCAGATAAATGCCTTTTTGAGGGCTTCAGATTCTGCTGTGATGGCAAGGCATCCAAGAACTTCTGTGTGCTTAGGGCTTTCAGGTATTTAGATACCTAAATTTGGCATTGTTCAAGCATGCTTTTTCAAAAACATCTAGAACTCCAGAAACAGCAGATACCTGCAGGCAATTTTAGATAATGAAAAATCTTAATCATTTAGATTCTTCAGTCATTTATAAAAGCAGTCTCCAGGCTTCAGAGCATGTCAGTGATTCGCTTGCAAGTCACTTCAAGGTCACTTATTCTGGAATAGGGCAGGAATTCACAGCAAGATCTTCTAAATTTCAAGCGATTATCCTAAACAGTAGACTATCTCTGCAGTCGTGTTTTTCATTCCCAGTGGAGAAAACCATAAGAAAGAATCATTTTAAGAGGAGTTTGGGAGGGGCGGGGCAGAGGGGGGGAGAGAAAAGGAAACCCTCTGGCCTGTTTTGATGATAGGTCATTTTTCCATTCAAATCTTCCAGATGCAGATAATCCATAGAAGTCACTAGTAAAATTCATATAAAGATAATCATTTAGCCCATCTCAAAAATGTGATATCACATCATTTGTAAATTGGGAAACTCTGTGGTATTGTTACAAAATTTCCATAAATATCCATCAGATATTTAAACAATGCTGTTTCATCACTTCTGAAGTGATGAACTCTTGTTAACTTCGTTCTGAACCTCGCTTAGTTTTGAACTTTAAAAACATGATGTCTGTATGTTTATGTAACTTTCAGTGCCTTTTACCGTTGTTTTCATGTCTTAAACTTCTCTGATGGCTGTAATGTTTGCAGAAGAGCCTATATCTAAATCCACAAGTTGAGTTTTGGTGACATCTGGCATCAAATTCAGCCCCATTGCTCTCATAGCTAGTCTGTTCCTCAAACGGCCGTAGTCAGCTGGATATCCCGAACTTGGGGACCTTCAACTCTATGCTCCCATCACACCAATGACCAGTATTTTGTGTTCTGATTTCTGCTGCCCTAACCATTTTACACTTAGTAGGGATAATATAACATTTTCTCTATTTCCTGACTATCCTCAGTTTCTGCACATTGCCTGTGTGCCCCATCCTGCTTGGTCACCTATTACCAAAACGTGACACATCCAAGCACCTGTTCAGGCAGCTGGGATTGCTGGATACTCAAGATCCCATGTTTGGGGACGCTATTCCAAGTGCAAAGCTGTCTCGGCCTGACTCTGAAGTGGCCCTTGTGCGTGTGGCTTTGCACAGGCAAAGAGCTGGTGGAGACAGAGTCAAGAGAGGAGGATGTTAATCTCTGCTATGTATTACTTTGCCAGTGTTGTGAAATGAGGCCTTGAAAATTGAGTGCTGTGATTGCGACTGATTGTGAAATCAAGTATGATGTGCCCACATTTGTGCTCCGTATTTCATGATGGAAAAGGCATTTGCCAATATATTTGAAATTGTCTTTCTCAGTGTACAGTGTCCCTAGGATCTCTTCTCACCCTTCACTTCATCTGTATTTCTCTTGCATCCAGCATATGCAGCTGCGTGTATTCCAGAGAAGAAATCTTTCCACTGGGGAAGGTAGTATGTGCAGTTCTAATAAAAGAGCTACATGGCAAAAAATCTTTGCATGTTTCTAGATGTTACAAAAAGGATAGGGAAAACATACACCCCCAAAACCATCTGCATTGGTTAGTTGCACTTCATACAATGAATTTTAATGTTCAAACAATTCAGATACTCTTATCGTGCTTTCAGTTATCCTGGCTTGTGAGAAATTTTTGCAAATTGAAGTGAGCTAGTGATTATCTTCCAAGTATCCCTCAGTGCTCCAAGTAGCACTGAAGTAGGTTTTAATGGCTCGTATGTACTGTACGCCTCTCAGCGTGACAGCATAATTTTGACTTTGCTGCTGTTTTAGTCCATCTCAGTGTGTAGTAGGTATTGGAAACTGGAGACAGATAAATCTTTCCTTTAAAATGTAGCTAAAATGGGAGAAACAGTGCTTTGCAAACTGTGCTCGTAGCTTTTCATACTCATGGGACTAAAAGAAAATGGTATTTTGGGGGATGTTAATCATAATAGCACTACGGCCCACTGGTCAGTTCTGATTAATGATGTTCTCTACAAAGTCTCACTCTTACTCCTGTGCATTTCCAGATTTTGCACTGCACTTGGAGGGGATTTGAACTTTGGAACCCCTTCACCCCTCATTGCCAATGACACAGGTCTTCTACCCCTGCCTTCTGTTGCTTTTTAGCTGGACATGCTCAGACATCCAGACCTCCTTTTCTGCTGCTGTGCTTCGTGGGGATGTTCTTTGGGCCAGATTTTCAGATCCATTGAAAAAATCTGGTGCACCTACTGATGCTTAAAAGGGGATATTTTGAGTTCCTCAGCATCCTTTGCTTTATGAGTTCATTTATGTGCATGTCTAGAAGGGAACTGAGCTCCTCTACCAAAAGCAAAGCAGAAAAAGAAGAACACTTAACTTCCTAGGAAAGACTTAACCCCTCGACTTTCAAAAGAACAAACAGCAAACTTTATTTATATAAATAAAGTCCTAAACTTCACCAAAATTTGTTAACTATTAAAACTTACCTCTGAACCTGCAATTGCAGGAGCCGATGTAGTAAGCATCGGAGAGCCACATAGCCCATACTTTAAAGCAATTTACAATTACTGAGAATCTAATAAAGGTAGCTGACAAGATAATTGCTGGATTATATGAATGCATTACCACTGCTAGCACACAAATGCTCTTTAATTATTTTTTTGGCATCTGAAAAGGGAAGAGAAATGCTGAGCTACCAGACAACATGTAATCCATCTGTGTTTGTTTTGGTGCATCCTGGATCTGTGGAAGATACCGACAAGAGACGTTGCCTGGGGTACAATGACCTCTGTGCACAGGAAAAAAGTTGCCATTCGCTAGACTAATAGTGTAAAACAAGAGAGCTGCTTGTCTTTGGATTATGACCTGGTCACCTAAAGCATGTGGGAAAAATGTGTTCAGATAAAGGCTACAAAATTGTTAACACTTTTAATTATGTTTAGATTACAGAGCATTATATGACTAGCAGTGTCCATGTTATTGAAAACCTTATCAGCTGCCATTCAGTGAATGGCCCAGCTAATAAAGTGCTTCGTGGAATTTCTACATGTATTTGTGCCTGGTGTTTGTCCAGCCACATCTTAGGGGGGATTCTTCTGAGGCAGCCATCTGATCTTAATCCCAGCCAACAATAACCATTTTATTCTATTATTCTCTGTCACTCAGTACTTAATGACGGCAAGGAAACAATTTCTTTATCGTTGCTTGTATACATATCACACGGATGAAAATAAGAAAAATGTCTTGTTTAGACAGCCATCAGATATTATTCTGCCATTTGTCTGTGCTTTATTGATCAGTTCAGAAAATGCCTTCAAACTGCAATGACATGGAACTCTTTGATAGTGTCTCTGTCCCATTTCATTTATTTAAAAATGAAGTTGGCAATTGCTTGATGCGGTGTGGATACACCAGCAGTCCAAGCTTAAATAGCTGCTTTGGTGGCTACCATAACGGTGTGACAGAGTGGTGCCTTTTCATGCCAGTCCCAGCAGCGTCCCAGATGGGGTTGCTGCCACCATCAGACCCTTACAGAAGGAAGATCCCAGAGACGAAGTAACCCTTCAAGCTAAAATATTTAGTCCGATTCTAAAAGATATCAGGCTACCAAGCAGATCTTTTATTTGTTGTTTTCAGGGCAGACTATTGGATGGGCCTGTGGTTATAGCTGTTTACAGCAGCACACCTGTTTTCATTAGCTACTCATGTTCAGTCAGCTCTTTGTGCCA
Organism: Rhea pennata; assembly: GCF_028389875.1. Lineage (NCBI taxonomy): Eukaryota > Metazoa > Chordata > Aves > Rheiformes > Rheidae > Rhea > Rhea pennata. Next base: position 8,135,488 of record NC_084674.1, read on the forward strand.
AATAAGTGTTAAACAGGCCTAATCAGACTTGCAGCATTCATATCTGGTTCAAATACATGGAGCAGTTGCAAGTTAATCAGCTAGCAAGGTGGTTTTGCTGGATAGGAGTCTTGAAACCAACTTTCTACATTGTTTTGCAGTTCCTTAACCAAATACAATTTTCATTGGCATCAGTGGGAAATCTGTCTCTGCATGTATGTGTGCGCTGGGGGTAAAGCCTCCAGCTTTCAAGGTGGCATGTGTCTTTTGGGGGACTGAGGAATACTGAAAACTTCTGAGAATTTTCAAATTTCCCTTGATACCTCATATTAGCAATGTCTGCAACACAGAATATTTCATATTTGCATTAAGTTTTTATGCTTTTTTTAGATGCATGGCTGAGGAGTATAAACTGCTTTTCAAACAGCATTAATCCATAGGACATTTAAACATGTGCATTACATGTGCGCAGTTATGTCATAAGGTTTTACCAGTATGTAGCAACCTTGTTCTGCGAATGTTGGATCAAGAATTGTCTCTAAGGCATGCTGTCTTTCAAGATCATCTTGTTTTGTAGACTCATGGAGCTGAACTATATCGTGGTTGATGGGGAACATACAATGGTAACAACAGGTTATCTCTCTTAAATACAGCTAATTCTCATTCATTTTTCTCTATTTCTGTCTTTGTATGTCCCATCAGCTCTGCTTTTTGATAAACTAAAGTTTCTGGGACAAGCACGATCTCAGTATGCAAAGATCTACTGAGGAAAAATATAATTTCTCTATAGAAAAACTTCAGAGTTATCTTAAAGATTTCTATTTCCCCACCCACTCTTTATTTATAGAAATCTTCCAAATACATGCTTTCACTTGTGCTTTGACCAATCCGCGTAAGTCGCTGGATTTCAGTTGGATTTACCTCTTTTTTTTTTTTTTTTTTTTTATGAAAAATAGGGTAAGATCAACATGCCACGCTTTTACTCAGTAATTAATTTATGTATCACTATTTAGTTGTAAGAAACTTTTTGATTTTGCACAAATGATTCCATGTTAGCTTTTTTGTGTCTAATGGAGTCCCTGAATCAGATTTCACCCTTGTGCAGTTAAGTGTTTAAACATATTTTACTGAGACTTAAATCCATGTTTAAAATGAAAGGTGTAACTGAGTGTTTTTCTCAAATCTAAATGAGGGTAAACTCATGCTATTTTCTAAAAGGTGGCGTGTAAGTCACTTCATTTACACACCTTAGCAGTCCTGAGGTCTCAAATCTCTAGTGTGCATAAAGTTAACTGTGGGTAAGTGTTTGTGGCATCCGGACTTGGTTTTCAAGTATCTATTTTGTGAATGTAAATATTGGCTCTCACTTGTATGCTGCGATATTTGCTTAAAATGTTGTTTGTGTGAAATTCCTAGTGGAGAGATTTGCTATCAAATTATATTCATAGAGCAGCACAGCTGAAGCAAACACATTTGCAGAGTAGAATAAATACACACAAGGTAATACAGACAGCAGTCATCCTGCTTTTAGTGACAGCATTTTCATTTCAACATGCTTGTGACTTTAAAGTATTAGAGAGCACAGTAAGATCTGAGCTAGAGTCTCCTTTCCTCTTTGAGGACAAAATAAGTATGAAGACTCCTCAGGTCTCATCACTGGTCTTCTATTTAACGTTCACAATACTTTAAGTATCACACTGCTAGCAGGTGGAGTAACAACTGATTAAAGCTATTTCTGAACTATTTCTCTTTAGCTGTAACTAATAGGCATAAATATTTACTCTTTAGTTATCAGTAAAATATATTTTTCTACAAGTACCAATAACAAACCGAACCCCTAATTAGGATATAAAGCAGCTGGTGGCATTCAGAGACATTTCCCTGTGATAGATAACTCAAAGAGCAGAGAATAGTGCTACTTTCATTTGGACCCTTTTAAAGAAATAGGAAAATAGGAAGGGAGTTTTAAATATGTTTTCTATATGCACATTAACTCTTACATTGTTTACTGCCCAAGATTATAACAAGTTCATTTAAAAGACTTTAGATTTGTTCAAGATTCAAATAATGTAGGGGATGATTGAAGATGCTGAACATTAAGCTCATGTGGTGCATCAGGGACACCTCCAGCTTGTGTCCCCTGAGGTAAAGCCTACGCAAACATTGGAGGTATGTAACCTCTCTGCTGCTGGTAGATCATTTGGTTAAAATTTCATCAAATACGCGGCTCTTTTTGATGTCTGCCTATGTGGTGCCTGTCAAGAGTTGAAAAGATAGATTGGTGTCAGATAACTACTGTTTGGATTCAAAAGGCTTTTAATAGCTGTGTTACGATCCCTAGAAAACTAGTCAGTGATTCCTTAACAGTAGTTAATGACTGTGTCCTAGTGATGAAAACAAAATAAAGTCAGGGCAGGTTGAACTCTTCCAAATGGTTTGTTAATCTTAAACGAAAGATCAAGTCTATTCTTAATTTCATTCAACAATTTATAAATTGATATAAGAATGGAAGTGATGGCAAACTATGGCTGTTGTCTCCGTTTTTTGAGAGCAAGCAGACTCAAATGCAAAGCATCTGTTGCACTACTAAATGAATTCTAATTGAAATGTATTTCTAGAAAAGTTGTCCCTATGGACACATTCCTATAGTAAGTCTAGTATTTATTTCTGCTGGAAGACCAAATTGCATCTGCTGGGGATGTTTTTGATTTCTGAAAATTCGAGGGCTAAATCTCAGTTGCTCTGAATGGATATAACTGTTCTTCCTCTCTTTTGTATTGCAGAAAGTTTTCTTGAGGTACCAAGCCACAGGAAAGATTTCTTATAAGGAGAAGACTTAAGATACTTGTTTTCCTTGTGGAGACTGGGTCACGCTACATGTAGAATACAGGCAGAAATGATGTACTATTGTGGTTGGTGAAAAGCCTAATTTGAATAGTTTCCTTAAGAGCAAATTGGGCTGCTTTAATGAAACGTATTCTTTTGTCTTTGCCTGAGCTCCTACTTCCTATGAGCACAATAACATTTTATTAAAAACCTAAACATTTTCATTCCACATGATACCACTGCTCCTTATGGGAGCTAGAGAATGAGGCATTCACACTCCAGTGCTTCCCAGGGGAGTCAAGTGCCCTGGCTGGGCTGACATCCAATATTGTGAGGAACACAAACTCTTCTTCTGCCTGGCTTCAAAAGTCAGAAGAAATTTTGTGTGTGTGTGTTTCTCTTGCTTTGCTATGATTTTTATCAGTGTGCACAGCAAGGCCTTCTTCTCAATGATCATTTTGCTATTTGAGAGGAGGGACAACCATGATCACCTAAAAATGTCCCTGCAAACTCCTCCAGTCTCATTTACCATAAGCTAGTGAAGGCTTTCATGGGTATGTAGTCATGCAGAGAGTATATCCCTTTCAGTGCCTCATGACTGATTCATCATGCTGTGTGTATCTCTAGGTAAGAGTAGTGAGATATCTTTAGAATGACATAATTTTAATACGAAGTTATTTAGGGTTTTTTTTTTTTCGTATTTTCAGCCTAACTTTGTTAGTTCTTCATCTAGCTACTTGGTGCATGAAATAATTAACATGGTTTGGATGTCTATCCAGGAGAAGGCTTTAAGTTCAACTTTTAAACTGAGTGTTTATTTTGTGTATGAGAAATTTTTTCCCACTAACTTTACTTTGGGCTATTAGCCATAACTGTATCCTGGCCAAGCTTTTCTATGAAGCATCAAGAATTTATTCTGTACATATGTTCACTTCTCCCTGTGGGACTACCTTTCTCCTATAATCCTGCCTGGAAAAGGAACTCACTACTAAAATGACCTTGACATTTTGTGCAGTATTTCCTGTACTTAAGCTCTTGGGTTCTTTAGGATACCAGCACTAGTGGGGCAATGTGCAAAAATGCAAAGAAAACACAGCTTTACAGTTGTACAGCTCTTATATAAAAATTATAATTTAAAGAGAAATAAATGCGAGGGTTGGACATGTGCCAGGAGACAGAATAGAAATGGGTTAGCAACACAGTTGGTATGCAGAAATCTTTATTGCTGTATTAGCAACAATACCATGTGCTGGCCTAAGCTTTAGAAGCAAATTTCTGATCATAGAGGTTCAAAAATGGAGCCACGTTCATTTTGCTTCATGTGAGGAACTTCTCTGAGGCTCCTCAACCAGCTGCCTGCTTGCTCCATGCTCTCAACAGTAGATCTGTTAGGTAGCTTTAGCCAGCTGCAGAAGGTGAACCAGCCCAGCTGAAGAATTACATCACTCACAGAGCTTCCTCTCTTCTCCATTTGGCTGGAAAGTGTTCCTGGGGTGACCAGGCTGCAGAGCTGCACGTCTAATGTTTACCAGGTTTTACTGTGGGATTAAGTTGTTATTTCTTCAAAACAGATGGGGCACACTTAAGTCTGTATCACCTACCAGAAAGCTGGGGTTTTCCAATACCAATGTTGGAAAGGGTGGGAGAAGTTAAGATCTGATCATGCCCACAAGGTAGTAGAGGGTAGTGTGCACTCTGGATCAGGGGGAGCTACATGTACAACTCTCCCTGGTAGATCTATGTTCAGGGGATGCTCTGAGTGGAGACAAGCCCAAAGCCTGCTGTGCGTTGGGATAGTTGGTTTCTATGGTATGAGGCTGCGTAGCAAATGCCTTTGAAACTGCTTGGTTTGCTTGTTGGACCAAACTCCTTCAAATATTTCCTCTTCAGGTTCACATGAACATTTAGTCCTGGTGTGAGATGTCAGATTGATTGCTTAGATCTAGAGACAGAACTGCATTTGACATCAGGCCTGATCTGATGCAGTCATTTATCAACATAAGGTGTTTATTGTAATTGTTGCGGCTGACAAAAGTGCCCGTCACTGAACATAAGATGAACTAGCTAAATTTTAAACTAGATGTTTCGTGGCCCCTGATGTTCATGTGTAGGGTGTTCGTATCAGTCAATCTGGGTTGTGAAGTCTCCCATTACCTTGTTTTTTTAACCAGAGAGTTTGAGCATACTTTGACTTGTAACAGAAGTCAGGCCATCCAGGAAGATGGCAGTAGTCCTTAACCCACTGCCTGTGACCTCTCTCTCCAAAATCCCATCCTTTGCTGTTAGATTTTCTTAGGAAATCAATCCTTGTGGCACACTAACTTTTTCTCAGGTAATGTCCAAATTATCTACGCTATATAAAATTGCCCATCTTGAAGTAGGTTGTCAAGTAAAGATGCAGCAATCCAAGAAATCTTAGATGAGAAAAAATTTCTTTTTTTTTCAGCTGAATTATTCATCACACCTGAAACTCTCGGCTTTTTATTTCTCATTTAAAAACCACCAGTGTCTACCTTCTTTTCAGATGCTACATGTCTACAGCAGAGGTGCTAAAATTCTGTCCGTATTTTTGTGTAGTCACCCTCAGCATACCATCTAGATTCTCACAGCGCAATGTGCTGTGCAGCTCTTGCAGGAGGCTGGTTCTTTTTGTCTTTCTCTCTTTCACAAGGAGAAAGGATTGTATGAATTCCCTGGTCTATCTTAAAGTTCTACTATGTTAATTTTACCAAAAATGAGGTTGCTGGAAAATGCTTACAACTAGTGAAGCAAAAGCTATCATAGGTCTGGGCTTTTGTTCTCATTGCACTGTAGAAATGAACTTTGTCTTAAAAGGAACAGTATTTTTTTTTTTTTTTTTTTCCCACAGCTGCCCAGGGTAGGTGCATTGCCCTGGATTTCTAGGGGCTCTTGTAAATGTTGTGGCTCCTACTCACGGAGTGTCTCAAAGCTAAGGATTGATCTACAGGTCAGAGTCCCTGTATCAGTTTTACCCTCCCCTCTGGGCATGGTGCAGATGTTTTCGGGCAGCCTCAGTTGTTGAAATCCTCCTTCTGTGCTCTGGGTCACTGGCCTAGTTTTTAGGAATCTGAATTTATCAATGGAATATGAAATAAGCAACCTTCCTTTATTTATTTTTTATTTGTTCTGGAATAAAATCTTTTTATTTTTTAATAAAAAGTTTTTAACTTTAAACTTCAGTTTAACTTGATGTTAACTTTTAACTTTAATTTTTGAACTGCACTGATTACAAATGCTACATAAACACTCTATAACAATGCAGTGTACAAAGCAGTAAGTTGTTATACTTTGGGGAAGTCATATTCGATATTTAACTCACAACATGAGCAAGGAATTCAATGGTTTTGTCCAGTATTTTTTGAGGACTGTCACTAACAATGATAAAAATAACCAGATGACGAGACCACATGCACGCTTAAGGGAGGAGAAAAAGCAAGATAATTCAATCTATAGATTTAATCTTCATGCTTTTGCAGCCTCCAAGGACTTGTATGACTGACAAGTTTAATAGCAAAAATCTGGATCTGAGGGTCTTCATCCAGTGACCCAATAAACCTTTGCCAAGTCATGATAGGTTGCACGATGTGCAGCCTGAGTGTCAGCTGAAGAAAGAAACACCTGGGATTGAAGAGCTGAAAAATCCATTTAAAAAGGAAATACAAGCTGAAGTGGCAAAAGGTCACGTGCAAACAGTAAGGACTGAGGTAGCTAAAACTAATAGCTGGGAGGAGCAGACATCATTGGAGATGAGGCTGCTCCTGCCTCATGGGTCGTATGGATTACCATCTCTGTTTTTGTTGCTAGCAATACAGTACTGCTGTGGCGTTACCGGTACAGACAAGGATGTTGCTGAAATGCCTATTGTGTAGCAATACTGGGCATCTGAAAAGAGCAGCAAACCTTTCTCAGAGCAACCTGGATGTAAATACAAGGTGAAATGATTCACCAGGAATCAGCGACCTGGAAGGAGAAAGGCCTTATTGCTGCATGGCCAGCTCTGCCAAGTAGGAACACCACAGAGCTGTAGATCTGAGCTGCCTTTTAATGTGATTTCCAGCAAATCTTTAATCAAATTCATGATTATGGTTGGCTAGCATTCTTGTGTCACTTTATCAGGATCTCTCTTGTCTCACTCCATAAAAAGTGCTTTTTTTGAAGATGTGGCCTACTGCATAAGTGACGCACCACCTCTTGAAATCTAATAGAGCTGTCATCCTCACATCACCATTGTATCTGTTCAATCAGCTGAACATCTGTCCTTCCATCTTTTATACAGTACAGTCTACTCTGCCAATTTCCTCCACCCAGCTAGGTTCCCGGAAATGCTGTAGTTTAAATGCTTTTAGAGTGGGAGGACAGAGGGAGTGGGTTTTTTCTCATTTTTCAGTCAGCTGCATCTGATAAAACAACAATTTGTAGTTCTGGGTAACCTTGAACATGTAAAAGCTGGTTGCAAGGTGTGCTGCAGTGTTATGTTAGAACTGGAGCTCTTCAAAACCCATTCACTTGGAATCGCATTGGGCTCAAATTTGGCAAGAAAACCACTTAATTTCACTGCTGAAATCTGTAACAAACTGGCAGTAATTCTCCATTAACACTGCGTTCATATAAAACAGGAATTTTACTTCCAACACTGAATTATTCACAACAGCATAAGCTATTGTTAAGACCAGACTGCCAAAAACAAGCATGCCAGTTCCAGGTGTTCAGTGCTTGCAATGGGGCACAGGTTTTTGGAGACACTTGGATGCATTAAAATGTGTGTTGATCTCTTCTGAAAAATCTAATCCTCTCTTGGTTGCTGTGGAAGAGATTTGTATACTTTCAAAAAAATCTGACTGCTTGTTTTTCTGATTCTGATTATTTTTTTTGGAAATGCTTTCAGTTTGTAACTGGGGTCTCATTTGGTTTGGTGCTGCCTGCAAGAAAAAAAATGCAAAGAGCTCTCAACTCTGGAATAACAACAGAAAGCTGGAGAAAGCAGCAAAGAGACTGGAAGGATCAGGAAGGAGATGAGACTACAAGGCATGGCCAGAAGAGCCAGCAAGTCCCTTTTCCTCTATACCTTAGGATAACACAGTTCATCTCATGCACCTAGAACAGAATTTCTTCATCTTCTAATGAATCGAGAGCTGAGGATGCTATTAAAATCTAGTAGATTTCATAGTATCAGCTGTGGGACTGCAAACACAGAATAGTCAAATGATTTCCCCCATCCCTTGATTAGATGGTTTTGGGTTAAATGGCTGTATGCTGTGCATTCTGAGTTGCCCTGCTAGCACTTCTGCTGGGCTCACGAGATCAAATCAACTACCAAATACTGAAGCAAAGTAATTATTTCTATGATATTTCTCAATTCTCCTTTTTAAACATTACATTTCTTCTTATTTATAGAAAGCAGTGAAGTTTCTAGTTTCATGTCTCTGGCTACCTTTCTGTTTTTGACTTAGTGCAAGTCAAAAGAGAAATGTCCTTTCTTGGCCCCACTTTCAAACCTTACTAAATTTGTTCTTACACACTTTGCTTAAACCAGATCTTGGAGTCAAACCACATGCAAAGATGCTATATGTTTAAAACGCTGCTATTTGAATCAACATGAGATATAGAGTATTTGAAAGTTCATCCTGAGGGGAAAAGTCACAATGCAGCTAGTTTATTAGCTGTAATGGCTCTTGATATCTTGAGAAACTCATCCTGTTACACCTGCCAAGAAAGACCGTCTCCTGGAAAGGCTAAGGCAGTTTATCTCAATAAATACTTGGATACAAAATAAAGGACACTTACTGATTATGTACCTGCAATCAAAATAGTTAAGACTAAACTGACTGCATGTGCCTGCAGCCTTTTCATGTGCTACTGATAAACTCATAATCAAAGAAGTAAAACTCTTTTGAAGATCAAAGGAACTCTTATTCATGTTGATTTGTGTAATATATCTGATTACAGGCAATGGTCTAGCAGTTTCTTGCAGCAGCAAATAAAATATGAGTAATGAACAGTGGGCCAGTGTGAGGGTCGAATAGGACTTCAGCTGCCTGTTCTCCAGTCCTGGGCACTCTGAGGTAGCATTAGGAGAAAATGCACACTTGTTGCACTCTGGATGCTTCCTATTCCACTTATAAACTGAGTTTTCTCAGTCAGCTGGAGTGACCTAGAAGCAATCATGAAACTGTCAGGAATATTTTGTCCTGAAAACCCATCCTGACTTCTGGAGAGAAAGGAGAGGTGTTCCTTCTTCCTTGCCATTTTCTGTTGCGTTGCAGTCGTGGCAAAGACCAGAAAAAGCTAAAGGCATCTCTCTATCCTCATAGTTTCAGTGTTATTCATGTTGCATGGTTTAGGCTTTGTTCTAGTGCTAACTTACCTTCTGGTGTAGAAATACTAATACTTACAAGCTCTCAATGCCCAGTTGTCTTCAGAGGATGTATTCTCTGCACACTGCACCAGGACCATAACCCTGCCTGCCTCCTGAGTTTGGGAGACAAAGAGCGTTTTTGTAGACTTGGGCCACAGAGTTCAAGGAGTCTGAGACAAAATAGCTGCATGCCAAGGTCAGCTTTCATAGGGTGTGGAGGAGTTTGTGACTAATATGCTGAAACTTAAACCGTGTTTGCTAGAGGCTGGCACCAAAATACCGTAAAATTTCACAATAAGAAGATACATATTTGAGAAACGCTATAGATAGCTTCAAGTTAGCTTCCATGGGTTGTGGCATAGCTGGGAGAAAGTTGACCCCTTGTATATCTAACAGGGTTAGCCGTTGTGTTGCTGGTAAGTATCGGAGAGCATGAGAAACGGCATGATACCTCACAAAGAAAAAGCATCTTTGTGATAACGAAGCGTGGAGTGTCCTTTGGTCTTACTATTGCCTGAGCACAATGAATTTTGTCTTGCTCTTGTGCAGCTCAAATTGTGTCTTCTGACAAAGCAAAATGGGAAATGGGGATGGTAGGCCACTTCCCTCGTGTTAGTTTTCGCTTGCTTTATATAAGCACAGACTGGAGCCTAACCTATTGGCTCAAGGGAACTGAACTAGGGTATACGGACAAAGAACTTTTTCAAATACGTGAGTACTTGACATTTTAGTCTCGACCATGGTTTACATCTGAAGTAATTTGGAGGTTTGTTTTGATAAGAATCTGAATAGTCATTTTTGATTAGCAGACTACGAAGATCAGAAATGATAGTGCAAAGCTGAAGTCATGCAGATTGCCAAAGGTAACACGCTAGCTTTGCTTACTCAGGTTTTTAGTGATGAACTTATTTGAAGTTTAGTTGAACCGTAGAATATTTGTTTGTTTTGTGACCATTGTCTACCCATCTGCTTTAGGTTTCGCTTGATTTCAAGAAGAGTTGGGATTGTTTTGGCTTTTTATTAAGGACATTGGGTGCATTAATCTTCTGAAATATCTAAACACCCTCAAGATTAATTGCAGAAACAGTTCAGCTATTTGTTGCATCCTCCCCATGTGAAACAGGTGTTTGGGTTGGCAAGTCACCCAGAGGCAAGAAAAGGACTTTGTAGAAGAGAAGCAGTCCTGTGACTTTTCTTTTTTGGGCGATTTATTGGTGAAACAGGACTCTGCAAGTTCTCCAGGAGTCAATTACTTCATACATTGTGTTCGCAAACAATACTCGTTGGAATTTCATAGAATCACAGAATAATTAATTCCTTCCTTTCCTTTTTGGAAGGAAAAATTGCGGGTCATCTAGGGCAATCCCTACTTAAAACAGGGCCAAGTGCCTTTTTCTTCTCTGTAGCCACCCATGAGGTAGTTGAAGAAAGCAATTGGATACCCTTTACCCTTAGCCTTCTCTTCTCCATGCTGAACAAACCCAGCTCTCAGCCTGTCCTTGTATGTCATGTGCTCCAGCCCTTGACCATCTTGGTGGCCTCCACTGGACTCACTACAGTATGTTCATGTCCTTCATGGACACAGCACTCCAGATACAGCTTGTAAGTGGAAATACAGGAAAATAATCACTTTCCTCAGCCTGCTGGCTAAACTCTTGCAAACTCAATGAAAAAGGATGTCAGCTGTCTTTGGTGCGCAGCTGACTCGGATTCAACTTGCTATTTACCTGGTCCTGTACCACCTCCTCTGTAACACTGCTTTCTAATCCCTAGTGTGCAAGGGGGGTATTATTTCAGGTGCAGGAATTTGCATTGACATTTGTTGAACTTTGTGATGTTTCTGTCAGCTGATTCCTCCAGTCTGTCAAGGTCTAATTGAAGGCAGTTCCACCCTCTGGCATATCAGCCATTCCCACCAAGTTTGGTATCTGATGTGAGCGTGCTGAGGGTGTGCTCCATCCTACTATCTAGATCATTACTGAGAATACTAAACACTGTTAGTTCTGGCACATAATCCTCAGGAGCTCCACTGATACCTAGCTGCTAGTAAAACATCAAATCACTAAGACCAGCTCTTTGAGTCAGGCCGCCCAGCCACTTTTCTGCTTGCCCTGTGGCTCATCCCTTTCTTCCACGCATCTCCAAGTGTCCTCTGAAGCATTAGCTTGGGCACAGAATAGCATCAACAAGGTCTGGGAAGGAAAATAGAAGGCTTCTGAATGGACAGTTGGAAGACAGACACCCCTTCCTGCTGACTTTCAAAGAGTGGCAATGAGTTCACGCTGTGTTTTCTCTTGGGAAATCTTTGGTAGCCTCTTTTGGTGCTCCTGAGACTTGCAGCCCAGCTTTGTTTTCCTGAGATCTTCTTGTCAGTAATAATGAATAACCTCAATGAATAAGGCTTCCAACAGACAGCACTGCTGCAAATTTCGTACAGCAGGGGATGCAGCAGGGAGCCCTCTCATTAGGTAAAAGGGACTGGGACTACAGTGGTTTAATCTGAGTGCTGGAGTCCCAGTCCAGCATTGCGGAAGGCCACTCTTGAGAAGAGCCTGTTTGTCAAACACTGACAGATGACTGTCTCTTCCTCAACAACTAAACTCTTGTTTAGCTTTATTTCAAATGTTTACTTTTCTGCTGGGGTTTCCATAAAAGACCCTTGTCTTAAAACAACAACAGCAGCAGCAAGTCTTCCAGCACAAGAATAAGGTCTGTAAAACTGTCCTCATTTTGTGCTTGTAAAGCTCTTTGAGAGAGGCTGCACTACCCATCCTGTGTTATGCTTTTGGAAGGAAGTTAAACATGCAGTATTTTAAGCTATTTTTGTTCTGGTCAGATCATCAGGACAAAGGGGCTGCTGGTAGCAAGTAAGAAATAGTTGAAATATATGCTCCAGTGATCCTTTTCAAAAAAAAAAAAAAAAAAAAAAAAAAAAAAACAGAAAAAAGTAAGGATCAGCGATTAGCTTCTGAATCCCTTTGGTTTCTGGATTTGTTTCTCTGAGGCTACTGTTAGGATACTGTAAGGTTGTGTGCTGCTCATCTTGGGCTCTCTCTGGCCCTTAGAAAGAGGGGACCTGTTGTTCAGCTACTTTAATAGAGCAATTACACTTAAAAAAGGAATTCTGTAGATAGTTCATCGGCCTATCAGGTCCACTGGGAAGGAGGGCATGCAGCACAGTGCAAGCACACCTCTTTCCTGGTGGCTCTTCTTCCTGTTATAGCACAGTGATCGCCTCCCCATCACTGAACTAATGCTGCAGCACAAGGCTTTGCCTCTGCGCAGCCATGGCTTAGCTTGCTTCTTTCTTCAAGGGATTAGAGGTGGATAGCTGTATTTCCTCTGTCTTGAGTCTCTTCAGCATCTGTGAAAAGGTTCCCAGTGTTTCAAGCAAATGTCTTCAAGCAAGAGAGCTAGCCATGATCTGTGCTCACCTCTTCTCTAGAAAACGTCCAGCTTCACTAACATGCTCTGACTTGTTCATGTCCACCTTTGCCCCCACTCTTGCCTGGTTCCTGCTGACGAAGGATGTGTCTAGTTCCGTAGAGATGAGTATGGGAGAAACTCAGGTGGTTCAGTCTAGCCCTAGAGATTAACGAAGCCCACTGCATTTATTTTAAAGGACTGAAAGCAGCTCCTACCCCGGTTCAAAATGGGAATGCCAGTATGGGCAAGTGCATGTGCCACCTCCCGGTAGCCACAACTTTCGCTGCCTTGGGAACAAACGTTCTCCAGAGCAGCTACCCAGGAACCTGTATTTTAGATATCCACTTGTTTTTCCTTGGCTTTTTCCTTTTTCAAGGCTTAAATAGCAGTGAAAAAAGCAAGCATCCAGGCTGCAGCTGGTGTAGGCTGCAAGCCCTGGAGCTCTGCAGCGTGCTGCCGCGGATGCGTTTGGGGTTCGTAGTTCCTGTTGCTCTTCAGCAGCTCCCGTTGTATCCAGCACAAGTGCAATATTCAATTTATTTCTTCTCCCTGACTTCTGGAACAGGGGAGCAAGGGATGCAAAACCTTCCTCACTCCTCCTCCCCTGCCAGTGTTGACTGAATCATGTGAGAGGGATTAAGAGGGAGACCAGCGGAGCATTTTAACCCTACTCTCACCACAAGAACAGTGGGGACCTGGCACGTTCACTTAATAACTGGGTATGTGTATCTAAGAGGCTGGTATATGGGGAGGAGGGGCAAAGTGGAGTTTAGCAAGCAGTCCTTAATCCAGTTAGCTTTAGCTCTTGGTGCTGATGATGGAGGCACAGCTTGGAATTGAAGAGTTTGTGTCTAAGGGTTTTTTCTACAGGAATGTAAAAGTGGTATGTCCCCTTCGAAGTGCAAACCTTAAGGATCCTTTGCTGTTTTTAGGAAGCCAGCAGCACTACAGAACGCTCGCGGGAAAATCTTTCCTCCAGCCCCGGCTTCCTCCTGCCGCTCTCCCCTTCCCCTTCGGCCGTGGTGCTCCTGCAGCCGTTCCCACTCCTCCCTGGAGATCTCCAAAAGCCCTTTGCCTTTGGAGACTGCCCCAGCTCCCCAGTTCAGTGCCCCGGCTTTGTGCACGCGCCGCAGCAGCCGTGCTGGAAGGGAGATAATACTTCCTGAAGTGCTCATTCAGCCCAGCAGGAAGGAGGCAGCTAGCAGCATCCGCGCTGTTTATTAAGCTGCACTGCAAAGAAAGAACGAACTGTGGAGTTGTATTAGTTTGTGTATTATTGGCATCTGTGAGGTGCCCGTTGCCTTAGTAACAGGGAACAATGTATATAGCTTAGATCAGGCAAAAGTCACCCTCTGGTCAGGGAAATAAAGAAATTCATGACCTTTCCTGTGGAGCCACTCCTCCTGTTACTTTGGGGGAGAAGTTTAGAAGACAGAAGAAACTGCACTGCTGTTATCGTACACTCCCCGCTCCTATTCATTTATTGCTTCTGGGACCCCTGTGGAGTTGCTAACAAGTTGTCTGCATATTGAGAGCACAAAGGAGGATGCTGGGGGCATGGGGATGGAGGGATGTGAAAGCTACACCACTCCTGTGACCCAAAGCGCGTGCTCGGTGCTTTCAGCACGACGGGCCTGGGGTCATCCTGAGCGTCCTTTAGGCGTCCCTCTGCCCACATCTCAGGTGGACTAGGGGAGTCCACGTCCCCAAGCCTGGCTAGGGGAGTGCGTTAGTGGAGTGTTTCTTAATCCCATCTGCTCTAGGAATTGCAATGGTTGCACATGAGAGGAATGACAGGCTCAGGTATTGGTGTGGCAGCTGCATATGTGTCACAGTCCTTGTTTCTTGGGCTTAGCATTTTACCATAAAAAAGAATAATAGCTTTTCTCTACCTGAAAAGTTGCTATAGTTTTCACAATAAAAATTATTCCACTAATAAGGGCTGAATAAGAAGATGCATTAGATGCTATTAATATTTGCATCGTAGGAAGGTCCCAAGGATGTCAAGCTGGACACTGGGAACTTAGCCATGACATAAAATTCCTACTAGGCTACAATAAGGTCCTTCCATCACTTGAGCAGGGAGCCTGGCCCAAGAGTGTGGTTCTCTGGAGCTTCCAATGCTTGACACATAATTCCATTATGGAAAAACAGTCTGTTCTGTATGCATAGCTTAACAAGATAAACATTGCTCTCAGCATGACAACCAGGAAAAATACTGTTAGGTTGGTGTGAAGGCTGAGATGAATTCAGAAGACAGTACTGATGTTGTGTCACAGTCAGGAGAGACTCATCACGCGGGTCCTGGCAGTAGCAGGAGGTAACACGGTGCTTTCTATCACATGTGGATCGGCTAATGGGGGCTTATTCCTTTTATTTATTCTATATGCTGGCTGACGACAATAGAGCTTTTGTTAGTACACCTGTTTGCAGAGGGAAATGTACCAATGATTGAATTTTAGTGGCTATCCATGGGGCAAATGGGTCAAGTTTCTTTTTTTTACCATTTATTGCAACACATCCGGTTTCACAAATCCGAGCTGCAGCACTGTATATTTGTATATATACGGAGGTAATTCAGAGCTTTGTTTTATCTTCTTCTAAAGGACAATAAAGTCATGAAAATCTCCACCAGGGTGAAATAAGAGGCAAAACACTGATAGCTGTAAAACTAGAGAGCCAGCTAAGGTGAATCCAGTTATTTGCGGTCAGGTTTTTGCTGTAGAAATACGTTACATAGAGTAGCCAGCAGCACAAAACTCACTTTGGCTTGACATTTGTTTGTGTAACTGTTACACAAACAGTAAAAACACATCATCTGTTACCATTTCATGCTCCTTTCCCCCTCTTGCTGCTGCTCAGAAAAGATTTATTTACCCTCCAATGGCCACTGCAGTGGTTCCTGCTGCTGTTACTTTGACTGTAGTTTTAATTGTCTAGAGAGTCTGCACTGATCTTTATTCTGACACTGAAAGATTTAGTGGTGGAGTGAAGCTCCAGAATCAATGCTAACAAGTAAAGACTTTGAGACTATTTTATCTAATAGACTCATAGATGCTAAGGGTGGTTTGCAAAAGTAGCCTTCAGTGGCTAAGTATGGGAAACCAGAGAATCGGCAAAGACTCTTCTTCAGCGAGTAACAGATCCTGTCTTCTGGGGAATCATCCTGGCCTTAAAGTCAGAGCCACAAGCCTCACCTGCCCAAAGGCATCATCTCCTCTAACTTCTAAACAAGGACAAAAGAAAAACTAACAGCTAGTTCAATGTGTTTTACTAGATGCGGCAGCAGAGATGTAAGTAGCCGACTACACGCGCAGTGTAGTCTCTTCCCATTTCTATCTGAGCTGACAGTGTACTTTTAAATGTCCCAGGTAATAGGAGTCTGGACTGTCCCAGGTAATAGGAGTAAAATAGGCCGTAAAAGATATGGTATTGACCAGCTAGGCTTTGATGGAGACATGGATGGCTAAACTAATAGGCGTTCCCTGTCTCTAACCTTGCAACGAAGTGCAGTGATTTGTGTGGCTATAAATTCAATATGTAGGTTTCTACTTAAAAAAAACTAAATAAATAAAATTACATCAGCATTCTGTTCTGGCAGATGGTGTGCCATTGGGACCATGCTCTCAAGTGGAAATACCATGGAGAAAATCTGTCCATTCCTACCCATCACATTTTTTTCCATGCCAGTAGCTGGTGATGCACTTCCTTCCAAAATCCAGGCTGCCAACTACCACGGTATTTGCAAAGGTGAAATCATGCAGCTGTTGAGAAGGCTTGTTTGCTCCTGATCAGAAAAGTCAATGAGCTTTTTACGGATGACAGGTTTAGGCAGTTCTTCTGAAGTGACTTCGCTCTGCTTCTTTTTGCCCTCTGATTTGACAGTGGTAGATGCTGTACATCCTTCATAGTAGGTGATATAATAAAGGGTTATTAACTGATGTAAATGTGTTAAGTGTTATCAACAAATCAATATAAAATATTCTAGGTTACTCTAAGACCTTATTACAAAAAAGGGAGGATTTTTCATCAGTTGATTAAGTAATTATGTATGTCTGTGTTATTCAACTCTCATATGACATATTAAATGCACAGTTGTAAATCAAAGAAGACTAGGCTATTTATTGAAAAACAAATGGATCAGTATGATGAAAAAAGGGTTTGCACTTCTGTGTGCAGGTAGTCCCAAGAGAGACAGGAAGAGTAGCCCCTAAAATGAGAATGTCACAATCTGTTTTTACTCCAAAACAGAGTCTTAAATTTGTCCTGTTAGAAAAATCTGACTCCAGGACTGGAGTGAAATATTACCTAACCATCTGAGACACAGCCCTATAATTCATGGGTCATTGACATAACAGAGAAGATCAGTTCTGTCTATTGTATCAGCAAAGGGACTCTTAATCCAGGGATTATTAAGATGGAAAATTGAAGGGTTTTTACAGGCTTGTGGCTTATTAGACTATTGTGGATTTAGGGAGCTTTAATTTGAAGATTATGGACACAACGGAGTGCAACAGATCCCTTGACAATGTTGGTGGCTAGGCTTTTGTACAGGAGAAAGCTTCTGCCTAAATTCTGGTCTTCCTCATCCCACAGGATGCTTCTTAGAGGAACACTTATGGGTCTGTAATCACCTTTGAAACTCATTTGATCAAAGCAATTCAGAAACCCACTTCTCTGAAGATAATGTTCCCCAAACTCTCTAATCTGGAAACTATTTAGTTCTAGCAAGGTTTTTCTTACTAGTACTTGAATTGCATCCATTGTCACTGTTTTGTCTTGCAAAGATTTAACTACACATCATTAGCTCCATGATGTCTTTCTGCGTTACTGGTGAACTGAATGTACATCTCCTGTTAGGGAAGGAACAAGGGAATGAAAGCTTAGATTTCTGCTTGCAAATGCCTCAAGAAATATACTTCTGCTCATCAGCACTACCTCAAAGGAACTGGGGGGGGGGGGGTTGTCTCTGCTTCCCGCCCACCTTGAAAGACTAATAGGGATGTGGGTATGGAGAGGGACAGTGAACACAGCCATAGTTGAGAAGAGAATCCATCTACTCTGAACACCAACCAGTGGAGAGTTTCTCTCCTACCTGGGCATCTTGCAGTTTACATTTTCTTGTTTTACCCCCTTTTGTTCCAGAAGCAGGAAAGGGAATAAGAAATCATTACAGGAAACGCATTATGAGAAATACTGGGCTTCAGGTGTAGTGAGGGAAACTGGGTAAACTTTGTAACTACAAGGATATTTGAGAATGGAAATAGGTTACCTCTGGAGGGTGTGAACCTCCATCGCTGGAGGTGTCTAAGATCAGGTAAGAAATCTTCTGGGAAGGGTGTAGCTGTAACAGATCCTGCCTCAGAGCGAAGGGATGAGCTAGACGATCTTCCAGTTCGATTCTGAGATTTATGTTTCCAATAAAACGGGAGAGCGCTGTGGACAGAACTAACGTACTGGATTACAGTGTTCTGATGTGCTCTCCGCGTGCAAGCTCAGTACAGGGCATCTGTACTTGCGCAGACTGGATTTGCAGCTCTTTAGCGTGAATGTTTGCAGCTGTGAGTGGACTGAGGAGAAGCAGGGAGGAAAGCCAAAATGCCATCTGTCCCTGGCATTGTTCATTTTACTGCACTGTTGTCCAAAAAAGTGCAATTCAGTCGTGGACCTCCTTGCCCCGGGAAGTTCAGGAAGCTAAATCGTGAATGGTATCAAAAGGAGATACACAAATCTGTGGAAAAAATAGGCCCACAAATGACTTAAAAATGATGATTCAGACACAATCTCAGGCTCAAGTTTTCTAGAAACTGGAGGACTGTGGGGAGGAACAAGCCATACTTGTCCTGTTGTCCAGGCTCTTTCCCTAAGCCTGGTACTGCCTACTGTTTCTACTCCATTTCTTTTTAGAGCTAGCCAAAACTTTAAGTGTCTCCCCAGTGGGGAAAGGACTAAAGGAAGAAGAAAACCATGTGAAACAAACTGATTATGAGGAACACCAACTGAGACAGGAGAGGGAGGGAAAAAAAAAAAAAGAAGAAGAAGTGGGGAGGGTTACAGGATCAATAGTGTAAAACTAGGAAATGGCAGGAATTCTTACCATAAAGGTCATCCAAGCCAAGAGCAGAGGGGTGAACTGAATACTTCCTTTTCTATCCCACTGATGTTAGAGAAGGAGTCACAGGTAGTATAGGATGGCATTTAGCATTGCTGACCTCAGCTTTGCTCTCTGTTTCACACTTTTGCCTCTGTTTTGCAGAAAAGGGGATCTTGGAGGAGAAAGCATGGGCAGGTCTTTATAGACTGGAGAGCTTCTAGCAGCAGCATTGTGTAGTAGGACAGTCTAACTTCTGAAGCTCTGATGTATACTAAAGGCTTAGTTTCTATGCAAAATCCTAGCAGCCATGCAGAGCCACAGTTAAGTCAGTGTAAACATGGTTGAGGCATTATTCACTCACCAGCCTGAGTGATTATTTTAATTGAAAAAATAGATGTTTATTTGAAATAAACTCCCCTTTGTCAACTATGCTTACATAAAACATTTTCTTTTATATTTAAATAGAAAACATTTAATATTCAGTCTGAGAACAGTTGTTTACCACAAATAACTATTTCTTTGACATTAATTTTGACTTCAAGTATTTACATTTGCTTGCTTTCCCTCCCTCACCCTCCCTCCTGTCTCCAGATTTACTTATATTTCCCAAGGAATACATACGCTTTAGAGTAATGTAAAACAAATGATGGATTGAGTGCATTTGCAATGGCCTTTGAAAACTGTCCCAGTGCCCAAAGACTGCTCAGTTTTATTCTTCCAAGTGTTCTGTGCTTACTGCTGCAACATGTCATCTACACAGCCAAGAAGTTGTACAAGATATACAAGATCTAAGCCAACAGGATAAAATCCAAGTGATCTTTTAGCCAGTTTGTGAAACAAATACAATTTTGTGACCCAGAACTCACGAAATGAATGTTAACTGAGTGGTCAAACACAGATGGTCCATATGAAGTTTTCTGTGTAACTTCTAACCTCACACATGAAATGTTTTAGATCATTTTAAAAACATATCAGTGTTTTGAGCACTAGATTATTTAAGGAAGCACATGTTGTTACAATGGAATGAAACCTTTCTGTGAAGAGTTGAGCTTGGCTTTAGAGGACAGTGAGGCTTTAAGCAGCTTTCAGGTTTCGTGCTGTGCAGTTACTGAGATAATATTCCAACCTAATCTCTGGATATGTCAGAACTGAGATATTCTGAAACCACAGATCATTAGAGGTCTTCAGACCCAGCAGATTTTACAAAGTTGAAGACATTGGTCTTCAGATTCATGAAGACAGGGTATGACTGCCAGTCCTTTTGCAAACTCAGGTCTGCAGTTAAGGATCAAGGTGTTCAAAGGAAAACTAGGGATGTGTGTCAGGCTCTTGCTGGTAATGGTGTTGAGTCAATAGCAGACGGTGATCTTGCATGGACAAGGCCTCTCCAAAGGAAAAAAGGTGCTTATATCACATTGTGCCTGATCTGTTGACTACATGTAGCTTCTGCTGAAGCTAAAGATTCCTGATTTTTTTGAAAGCAGTGAATGTGCACTTCATGAAATGGAGTGCACCTTTTATTGGTGACAGACTGGGCATCATCAATCATAAGTCATTCTAAAAGTTTCAGCTACTGTAAAGCCTAAAGTACTAAACTCTAAAGGAGATAAGAATCTTTCCTTTGCCTTCAGCAGATGTCTCTCATAAACATGCAGCAATTTTTAGTTTATAAAATAGCCTAAGGTCAGAATTTTGTTCTCTCCAGCGTGGTGCTAAAAGAACAATAGCTGAATAACTTTTATTTGGTATTTTCACTCACTGATTACAGTCTCTCAAGATATTCTCACAATCACACATTCTTCCAGCTCTGGAAGTAAAAAGTGGCTGGAGTTAGGTGAACAGCTGGAGTGTGGAAGACTGGGTGTGGGAGATATGTAAAATTTAGATAGATGAGATATTCTCCTAGTGGGTATGCAAAGAGAAACACACAGAGTTCCTGGAGCTCTAGGGCATCATTCTCCCTGAGAAAGGATTATAAAATAATACATTGGTTATTTGGTTTCTAGTACTCAAGACAGAATTATATTTTAGTTCAAAGGCTTTTGCTGTTGGACTAAGTGTTCAGAACATAGTCCAGAAAGCAGAATTTGACAGTCACCTTCAGAGGAAAACCTAGGGCCTTTTTTTTTTTTTTTTTAATCTTACCAGGGGTCCCAAATGCCAGGAGTGAACAGGAGCGGCCCTTGCCATTCCTTGCAACGTTATATGAACTGCTGAAATCTGAGAGTGCAGTAGAATAGCACCATTTGGATAAAACAGTCACTTCCCAAACTCTTACCCGAGCTGCTGCTCTGTCTTGCGGCTTTCTTTACAATACAGTAAGATGGACAGCCTGCAGGAGACTGCTGATGCTAATTCAGAGTGAGCCTAGCTACTTCTCCTTCTCAGCTTTGCCAAGACAGCCATCTCTGCTGTGGAGAGGCAGCCAAGGTGGGAATTTCTCCTTTCTTTGCTTTTCAATATTGCATAATAGCATAGCATAGCATAGCATCGCTTTTCATGTAACTGCTTTAGCCATTCCTTACCTGTTCACATGGAAACCTAGCAATGCTTTCTGTGTACAAGTATTTTGGATCAGTTGTTGTATCTGTTGTTAGTCCAGAAAGAGTCAGCATTAATCTGGCCTCTCCCTCAATTGGTGCTTTTCCTTTAAAACAAACAAACAAAAAAGTTTAATATTTAAATAATTATTTATTTAAGTAGCAAACCAGTGCATCCTCCACTCTTGTCAAACTTCAGCAGGCTGGACTTTTCTGGCTTTGCCTGTTGCCTTGAGCTCAACAGATAGCACAACTTAATGGCCTGCAAGGGTACAGAGCAAGGTGTATCCTGAAGAGTAGATGGACAGTGTCTGGATTTCTCCATGGTCCTTCACATTGAAACATTACTTAGAAGCCTGTTGTGACTCTAATGCAGCAAGTATGTTTACTTCTTTGCATGTACTACATCCATGAGGAAAGGATCTTTCACAGTCTCTTGCCTGGTATCAAAAATTGCTGAGCTTTCCTACAGGAACATTAATCTGTGTGTATTAGTCTAATAAATGCCTGTTATTTAATCTTCCAACCAAGCCTACTAGTAAATGCACTCAGCAGGGTTCCCACACTGTGCATCAGGAATGGTTATGAGCTCATTTCTGTAACTCCTCGCAAATCATGAGATCAGATTACACAGCTGAGCGGAAACGTCAAACTACAACTAAACAGTGAGTGGTTTTTTGGTGGTGGAGGAGGTTTTTTGTTTTGTTTTTTAGCCTGGTTTCCAAAGGAGATTTCCATAATCAGACTGTCAGTCAGACTCTGCATCTGAATGTGTTGCTAGGTTTCATTCAGATTTGGCAGGCAGGTAGAAATGTCAGCAATGCCAAACTAAGGAACTGAGGAAAGGAGAGAGAGATTAAATTTGTGCTCCAACTCAAGAAAAAAGGTGCTGCGTAATCTCAAGTAAATTATTAGACCCCAGAGAATGCTAATGGAAGAGACTGCTCCTGCTATAGGAGATGCTTGAATTTGGCTTTGTGTACTGTTAACCGGAGACAAGCCCAACCTGAGCCATGGAGCCAAGGGAAACAAGCCTTTGAAGCTTCTGTTGGTTACAGATTTGCTTCTTAGATGCTTTGTTAACCTCACCTTCAGATCTGTGTGTCAGCTCTTATTAACAACATACAAAGATTTTGTTTTCCCCCCATTAAACCTAGTGCAACTGTCCTGGGAGATACATTTCCAGTATTTTCTTTACTCATAGTTCTTAAACACAGAAAGGAAAAGGAACTTGAGGGCGGAGGGCACAGAAAGCTTTCTTGCAGTGGATAGGATGGCAATCTGAGAATGTCAAGTGTGGGACAGACCCTTCTATATGAACAAAACACAAACTTATCAAATATTTATGACATGACGTGATGTCTCTAGGATCCCAGAACACTGACTGGAATATATGCTTTTAATATGGAGGTTTTGGCCCATAAAGGTCCTTTGAATGCTGATAAAACAGTGAGCTTCTGCCAGATGTCATGCTTATTGTGTGGCAGGAAACACATGAGGACCTGTTCACAGAATCACAGAATGGGTAAGGTTGGAAAGGACCTCTGGAGATCACCTAGTCCAACCTCCCCTCAGGCTCAGCAGAGTCACCTAGAGCATATTAGACAGGGTTGCATCCAGGCGGGCTTTGAATATTTCCGGAGAAGGAGACACCACAACCTCTCTGGGCAACCTGGTCCAGTGCTCCGTCACTCCCACAGGGAAGAAATTCCCCCTCACGTTCAGGCAGAACTTCCTGTGCTTCAGTTTCTGCCCATTGCCTCTTGTCCTGTCACATGGGACAACTGAAAAGAGTTTGTCCCCATTCCCTTGACACCCTCCCTTCAAGTACTTACACACGTTGACAAGATCCCCCCTCAGCCTTCTCTTCCCCAGGCTGAAGAGGCCCAGCTCTCGCAGCCTTTCCCCATAGCTCCATTTCTCTAATCATCCTCGTAGCCCTACGCTGGACTCTGTCCAGTAGCTCCATGTCTCTCTTGTCCTGGGGAGCCCAGAACTGGATGCAGTACTTGAGATGAGGCCTCACCAGGGCTGAGTAGAGTGGCAGCACAGAAATTCAATGGATGCTTTACCAGTAACATGAGGTTTTGGTGCAGGCACAGCATTTCCAGAGCTCCTCCCTTGTCACCCTGGGTGTTCCTGGGGCCCTGTTGGAGCTCATTGCCAAGGTCCTGAGTTTCACTCTTTAGACTCTAAAGACTCTGCCTTTTAACCACCATCACCTCCCTTGACCTGCTGGCAACACTCTTCCTGTTTTTTCACCTCTGTGGTTTTGGTAGACCATCCTTACCAACTGCATGCCTATCATTGCTAGGAAAAGGTGCTGGATCTGAAAAGCTTCCACACTTTCAGGTTGGAAACTCTCCTACACCTCTGCACAAGCATTTGCTTGTTAAACATAAAAGAAGATTCCTTTATGAAGCAAAAATGTCATATAGACTTCAGGTAGCATCACCTAACAGAACAAGGACAATGGTTCTGATGTCCTCTTCATGCATTTCTGCAGGAAAATATTTCCTAGGTTATTCATGCCTGATAAAGCTGAGAAGCAATTCTGGCCAAGCTATGGTATTTATTCCTCAACCTCTCTATTCAGTGGACTTGCTTATCAGAGGAACTCATGCCCTTACTCTCTCTGACCATCTCTCTATGAAGGAGAAAATTACTGTTTTAAAAATTTTCTAAATGGGAAGAGTGAGGCACAGAAAACTAAGTCTGTTGAAGTGAGTTAGGAGAGAAAGAGGCAAACAATGCAATTCTCAAAATTTTCCCCAGATGTTCAGCTCCCCTTGGCACCAGACATTACAGAAATTCCTATAGGTCTTCCATCCAAATCTTTACAAGCCCAAATCCCTCAAATGTCTAGCACTAAATCATCCACCCATGATTAGAGAAGGAATATGAAGCATTGCAGGGAACTGATCCTTCTTCAGCAACAAAAAGAGTATTTAACTGCTGGCCTTTTCTTCTCATGTGCAGTGCATTCTAGAGATATGCTCAGTTCAAACTGGTAAACTATTTCAGCTGCCCACATCTTTATTGAGGAACACTCTCGAGCTTTTCTGCATCAGAAGTACAGAAAAATATATATACTTCTTGTGCATATATGTATAAAATATATTTATAATGTAAAGAAGAAATGAGAAACCTGCTGAGATTTCCTGATTCTCTTCCAAAGGAGGATTGTATTTGTTAGTAGTGGCCCATGAAAGCATTTGAACTGCAAGTGATAGGTTCTCCTCAAAACTTATAGATGGCAAATGAACACTTACAAATTCTGAGTCATTTTTTTTAACTTGTTTAATCTTTCCATTAAGCTCCCTCCCACCAGAAGTTCAGCTGGAACTGCTTACTTAAATTAATTTTTCTAAAAACAGGAACTGAGCCTTAAAACCATTATTAATAAACAGTTTATTCTTTAGCAAGGCATCCAATGTAAATTATAAATTATTGTCCATTTAATTAAAGACACTCACCTTTCCAGCTGCTCCTCTAATCAGCCTAATCCAAAGCACACAAATTCAATGGATGCTTTACCAGTAACATCAGGGATTTTGGTGCAGGCACAGCATTTTCAGAGCTCCTCCGCTGTCACCCTGGGTGTTCCAGGGGCCCTGTAGGAGCTCATTGCAGAGGTCCTGAGTTTCACTCTTTAGCCTCTAAAGACTCTACCTTTTAACCAGCAGGTTGTCTGAGGTTGAGGTTGCCATGCCTGACCAATGCAGTGGGCCCAGGACTCCTCTTTATGTTTTTTTCCTATTCTTCTTGAATTTAAGAGTGTTGCTTCTTAGGACTTGTGAGAAATTCATGCAGCTCAGCCATAGCCACTGGAGAAGAGCAGGTCATGCAGCCAGCAGCAAAATGAGCCTTCAAGCTAAGTCTGTGTACAAGATCATTCACTGTGAAATGCAGTAGGATGCTTTGGGCAACTAGTTGGAGAGAGGAGCCTGTTGGTGATTATTACCCACAACAAAGAAACAAAGAAATCTCATTTTTATTCCTTTTACAGTTGGCTTTCTATGAGCCTTCTGAGTTCAGGGGCAACCAAATGAGTTCATGGAAAGCAACTCCACTGAGGGCTATGAAATACAAAGACATCACCTGGCTCCAGAATTCACCCATGAAGTTTGTTATAGAGACATCAGGATAAATGAGACTGGAAAAAGAAGGTAGAGGTAACTGGGCATGGCTGGATTGGTAAAATTTTACCCACCTTCTATATCACCTGCAAAATAGAAAAGTTGGTTAATTTTCTTCTCTGATGAAGTGCCAAAAAAGTGCGTTTTTCTTCCCTGAGGTTCACTTTTAATTGACTTCTAGTCCTCACATAGCTCTAGTGCCACCTGTGAAGTCATTTGAATGGGGGTAAGGAGGGTGTCTGTAGATAGCTATATTATTAGTATGCCCTGTTTTGTCCTATTTGGATGGTAGTACAACCAGCTGATTTCCTCTGTGATCTGCTCGAGCTTTGGCAAGGTCAAAGGTTAATTTTGTCTGGGATCTGCCTTGATCCTCGATCCTTGATTTGCATGTGTGCTGGACAGGTAGAAAAGGGATGAAATGAAAGCATAAAATCCTAGAACTGAAAGAGGAAAGAATAAAAAGGCCTGAAAGTGTTGCTGGAGGGGGCTATCTTGTTCTGAAATGTCTTTTTAGGCACTTGAGCCATCTCTATTAAGCAAGCATTTGCACTTTAATATATGGATTGTCTGCACAGTGACATCAACATCAGTTTGCCATTAGATGGCACTTCTCAGAAAGGGAAATTTAATCTATTGGATTACTTTTCTGAGCCATTTGGGGGAAAGCTTTGCAAGACCATAGTATGTTTTTGCTTATTGTATCCTTTAAAACAATGCTTGGCCATCTGGTCAGACAAGTCTTTGTAATGCTAAGGTTCAAAACCAAAAGCAACAACCAAGCAGAAGTGTGCTGGATCTGTGCTGTGCATCTGTGAGATTTGTGTGGCAAGTTGAGGGTTACAGTAAGGCTGAATTATTACAAGAACCCATAAGGGTTTGCACGTTGGCTCTTTTGGTCGTTTTCTCGCTTTCTCAATTTTTAATGTTGCGAACTATTGCACTTGGCCAAGTTGATTTGTTTGTCTGTTTATTCTTTATGAACCCTATAAAGAAGAAACCTTTTTGCCTTGGAGAAAGCTAGAAGACAAGGACAAGAATGGCCTCAGAGACTCTCTCCAACCTGTCTGATGTAGCTCACCTCCCTGCCAGCTGACCAGGTGGCAGATTTTCTGGTTGGTAGCCCTGTCTGACTTGAGTGCTGGCTGACCCTGAGGGCCTGTTCTCAGGAGGCAGGATCACTAACAAAGTCTGAAGGACTATGTTTAAGGGTGGTGTTTGGGACAAGTGACTTGCTTTGCAGAACGGCTCTTTTCACACACTGCAGCAGGGCTGGAGCTGACACAGCTTGGCTGAATCAGGGCCGATGTTTGGATTTATCTTCATTTTCTGCTACAGGCCTCCTGGCATGTTGCAAAGCAAATCCAAGCATGCCACTATGTTCAGTGAGGCAGCAAACCTAAGGGAGGGGGGAGAAAATTCTCCGCTTCTGCAGTTCATGGTGTTCTTCTAAACTATTTATAAATAGGTCTACTGTAGCCAGTGTTTGCATTTGGACTGCTTCACTGTTCTCATTTTCAAGGCTTCTCTTAGATCTGAAAGTAAAGGTCGGGTTGACTCCCCTTATTTGAAATAAAGATAGGAAATATGTTAACCCTATAGTCAGGTGACTCAAGGCAGCAATTTCCTTGAAGACAAGCTGGTCCTCCCTCTTGCATGCCACAACGGGGGCAGAGCTTGGACCCACTCTCTCCTTTCCCTCCCCTCTTCATTAGCTGATGACAGTTATAATTTCCTGCATCCTTTTAAAGAGATCCCCATGCACGTCATCTGGGATTCATGAAGTACAGCAGTCTGGTGAGCCGTACAAATCGCACGCTTCTGGCCTGCACTTGCCAGAAGCCCAGGATAAGTTTTCAGCTGAGCTCAAGCTTCTCCTCCCTCCAGTTTGCAGAGGAATAATACATGGCTCCATTTTCCCCAGAAGAACTTTCCCCAGAAAATAAATTGTTATTTTCATGAAGAGTTATTTTTTGCTGATTGAGAGGTGTTTGGGATTGACAGGCAGCTGATCTCACGTTAAGCCTTAAATTGTAGTAAATTCTGTAGTTCTTTATGTTTTACTTCAACAGACTGGAATATTATCCTGCCCTTAACACATTCAGTACAGACTTCAGATGAGCGCTGTATGCCAAAGGTATTAATACCTTCACATCACTGGTGAAGGATCAGCACTGAATCACTGATTTCATGTATGAAACAGTCAAAACTCTAGATGGGATTATGCGGCTCCTAGGAAACAGAGAATCAGGAGCAGCCAGTAAAGCAGTCTTTAAATTGTACTACGTATATGTAAGAATCTGTTTACTTCTTTGTGGGGCAAGCAAAGGACTGGTAAACACTGCGAAGGAGCCTGAGATACTGCTCTATGTATACATGCAACCTCTGCAATGTCTCATTTTCCTGCTGTGGACACCCAAAGGCTGGCAATAACCAAGGTCTCAGTGGATATTTCCTAAAGGTCTCAAACTGCATCCAAATTAAGAGTGCATGGGTTTGAATAAGGGTGTGCAAAATTCGCCTCTGACATTTGAAATATATTTTTTCTTTTCCTAATAATCAAGAGCATTTTATATTCCTGTACTCACTGATATGGCTATACTTGTGTAAAAGAAGATGCGTTATCCCAGGTGGTCTTATTTCTGCTATTACTAATGCTATGTCATGAAGAACCAGAAGGACTGTAAACTCTCTGCTCTGCATGAGCTGTGAATTAAGGCTGGGATGAACATCTTAACATTAAGTCCTGACCACAGCCACAGATGTGTCTGTGAGACACTTGCAGAGAGGGGTCTGGCCAATAAGGCTAGAGGTCTGCTCAGCAGCAGAGCTAGCTCATGCACTCATCACGTGTTTCTTCACCCAACGGTTACGTGCACAAATGTAATTTCTTCTAGTACGGAGGCACTGAAAAGTCATTGTTGCTGTCGTCTTTGGATGTGCTCAACTGTTCTCTGTCCTGAACATGCCACTGGCTCCCAAGGACAGTTTCAGTGCAGAGCTGTTATTCCGGCAAATAACTATTTACCCCTGTTTAAAAATCTAATTTTCTCCTCTTATTTGTTGTGGTAACAACTGCGTGGCATTCTTGTCATAGTATTCCTTTGCAAATTTTCCCGCGTTTTGTACTCTCACAGTTTGTGCAATTTTCTTTGGTATAGCAATTATTATTGTACCAGCTGTAGTTCTTGCAATAGATGATCCTAACGTATACTGCTAGGTGTCTCGTGAAATTCCAGCACTGGAAAGTGCGGACCCCACCAGAGCTTTGTTATTGACTTTTACTAATTTGTTTGGGTATGCACAGGAAGGCTTTGATGTGATTTACCTCAGATGCTATAGCAAAGTGAATTGCCCAAATGATTTACCTCTGAACTGTGATCTTTTATCTAGAAGAGTGCGGTTTATGGCAAGCGTTTGGGGTGGGTTTCTGCACGGTGTATTTTTCAATTGCTTAGTGCCCGAGTTCAATGCCACAGATTTTAGTCTTAAAACTTGACTGAAGAAAGCAAACATATAAATCCCTACTGATGAGAAATGTCTCTGTATTTCAAGAATCTTTTTAATTATGACAAAATCAGCTAATTATTTTGATATTTTGATGTGTTGTGATTTCAAAACTAGTTTTTTGTAGATTTACTCCTGTTGTAGAGACTGACCAGAAATTGTGAGACCTTAAAAGTTGAATTTGCTTTTATATTTCTTCTATTTAGCTTGATTAAATGTCACACACTAAATAATTCCCATACCCCTTAATATATGATTTGCCCACTAGTAATTATTTTGTCATCCTTACTTCCTCAGGCTATTTTCAACTTTAAGCCACGGTTAATCCATGACCTTAGTGCTTTTGTCTCCAGGTCTGAATTATATAAGTATTATGGAACAAGCATTGAAGTGAACTTCTCTTGGCTCTATTTTACAATTACAGTCAGCTGATTGGCTTTTCTATTTCCACTAAATAAAAGAATAGAGTAAATTTAGCTCCTTTATGAAAGATCATAAGATTTTTTTTTCAGCATTGCAAGGCCAAATAAGAAATATTTCTAAGGGAAAAGTGAAAACAGAAAAATAACAACTGTCTGCTTTTCTTAGTGTTTGGGATTGCTGCCAGTTGGACACACAGATAATTGAGGAAGAAACGTACCCCACACTCTGCACTGGCCACTGCAATCGTAATTGAGTAAGATCTGCTGACAGCAAAAAAAGCACTTTGGTCATGGAGCTGAAATAGAAAAATAGGTGCCTTTTAAAGGACATTTTTCTGTAATGTGTGTCCCCTCAAAATCTTTCTCCCTCCATGAGACTATCCAAAAAGCAGAACACCTGCTGAATGTCAGGTTTCCTTTTGGATGCAGAAATAGAGCATCATATAGCATGGCCGTTTCGCTCGCAGCCTGGGCAGTTTGCTATTGCTGCCTTCCCAGACAAGCCGTCTGATTCTCATTTGAAATGGTATCTCTGAGCTGCTTTTGTTCAGTCACTCAGTTTCACGAAAGGTTATAATCAAAAGGCCAGACTTCTGGAAGAATTTGGCTCCCTTAAATGATACTGATTTCCAAGTGGCATATAAATAGGAGGTCACTTTTCCCAAAGAGAGTATTGCCCCACCTTCAGTGCTGTGGGAAATCTGCCTTGCAGCTCCACGGCTGCATTTGCAGGAGGGGAAACATTGCTGACAGGCTGAGTCAGTGGCCCAAATTCTCCCCCTTTTATCCATATAACCACATGAAAGCTAGTGCCTCCTATCCACAGAGTGTGCATGAATAATTTGCCTGGCATGGGACTGGAGCTAGCTAACACAATAACTATGCTTTTGTAGGCTCCATATGTCCCTTGCCTTGGAGCTTTTCAAATGATACAAAATTCTGGTTCTTTGACTAAAATGAGAAAACCTGGGCAGTGACTTGAGAAGCACTTGGTAGTAACCCAAAGCTCATGAAAGGACTCCTGGCTTCAGCGGATGTTGACCCAATTCATAAGAGACTTAAGAGTTACATTCAAACCTTATGGAGATCCTGGAATGACCCCTGCAGTCTGCAGGGAGATTGGGGTTTTGAACCAGTGCAAGGGAGTCCTAATTTTCGAACACTTCAGAAACATTGGATTCTTTAGCTGTACTTCTCAACCTATGCCCAAGAAGTGTGTGTGTGTGCACACATTGCCATTCCCTCTCCTTCTCTATGCACTGAGTATTTTTGGTGGAGGAGAATTCAGTAACGGAAGCAAAAACGTTCTGTTTACATCTATGAACAAGATAAGGTACAAATTGCTGCAATACAAACTTCCTTGCTCTGGCCCTCCACTGACCTCAGCTATAAACTAAAAGGAAAATCCTTTCTCACAGTTGCAACAGACTCGAGTATTTAGGGCAAAGCCTCAAGCAGCAAAAGTGCTTGCAAAGTCTTCTGTGTGATTTTTTTTTTTTTCCACTGCCATGCCAAACATGCATTCTCCAGAGCAAAGGACTTCATTGCTATGGCACGAGGGCTGGGACTAACACACTGTTAGATCCACTCTTGCAGGGAATACTCCAAGCACTTTCAGCAGTAGAATGAGCTTGATTGCATTTGTGCGTGTTTCCTGGTATCAATAAATGAGTTGCATGCACTTTTGCTGAAGGACTGAGGTGGAGAAGTGCACACTTTTCAAGCATTTCAGAAGAAAAATGGATAACTGACAGCATACATCTATGTCACTGTATCACACGCTCATGTCTTTGTCCTGGAAGCTCTTTGCTGGGTCAGATAAATTAGTTGCAAAATATGTCAGATTCTGCCAAGTGAACACAAGTATAATTAGATTTAAAAGCTACTCATGCATTGTTTGTTTGTTTATTTATTTATTTTAGAGTTTAGATGCAGAAAGAGACAGATCAGTCAATAAGCTGGTTTCCATTGACATAAGCTGGTTTCTGTGCACAGCAGCCTGACTCCCTGGTAACATGGACAGGTGATAGGTGACCTGAAAGAGAAGGACTAGGACATGAGAAAAGTTTTAAGGAATGGGACAGAAAAGGGAAAGGAAGTTCTGCCTTTAAAAGCTGCAGTCACAGCTCTGAGCACCAAAAGGTCTCACAGCCCTTTCTGCCGAAAGATAATGGCTCCTGACAGTCCTAGCACTGCTGCATACAAATAGCATCAAAACTATGGGCTTTTTATCATCAGAACTTGTTAATCTGGGATTCCAACAGCCATATCTGTTTTGGGATGCTCAATAGAAGCTTCTAGTATGAAACCAAGCCAAATGGTAGGGGATCATGAGGTTGAGCTTTTCAGAGCGAGTGCTGCGTTTGCACAAGAGTAAGTGGTAATGATGACTGTGTTCCCAGGGCCAGCTAGGACTTGGACCCCTCTCTCCTTGGAGTGGCTCACAGCAAGGCAAAACAGCATCACCCCTGTGTGGCTCACACAGCAGCAAATCCCTGGAAGAAGTACCGGTGCTCTGGTGAAGTACTACCATAAGCGTACCATGTCAGAAAATCGGTAACTTCTGGCTCATGGGACTATTTACCATTCATAATGGCATGCAAAAAAATGGACATGGTTAATTAGATACTGCTACCCTAAACCAGACCATCTCATATGTGTATACCTAGGGCTACAAAATTATATTCTCACTGCTTGGAGGGGTTAAATAATTCACAGAACAAAATGGAATAAGCAGAGTTTTGTTTTAATGAGCCCAATGTCCATACTACATATCGCTTCTTTGGAGGGTGCCCTTTCATGCTCATGGAGTTTGATTCAGTCACAGGTCTCTGGAGATGTGAGCAAGGTTCTTAAGTTACGATGTATCTAGTGGTCTCCACCAAGGGCCAGCATCTCCCTGTCCTGGTGCTGCACGAGCACAAACGATCGCCTCGTCAGTAGATGAAATGGCTCCAACTTGGACAATTCTCAGTTGCGAACATGTGCTTTGAGTTGCAAAGAGCACTGAGAGCAGGAAGCTGCTATGAAAACTGCACAGAGAAACAACGCAGTGGCTAAAGACAAGTTCGCCCTCTCCTTATACCAAAAGCTACTCTTAACTGGGCAGCTAATGTGGAGTAACGCATTAACTGAGCATGATAAGGTAGGGCAACTCTGACAGAGGTTTCATTTTCAGTCCTGGGCTAGAGCTGCAGCTAGCACAAATTGGTCCTGGCTTCTCAGTAGACTCTGTCATTTCCAAGAAATGCCAACTAGGTCAACACATCCATTAATTTTACAGTGAGTTCCAGGTCATGCTGCTTCCTTTTGAAACTTTTTGGATGAAAATGTTAGGGGTATTTAAGAGTTAGGCTAGTAAAATAGGAGAAAATCTGGAAACAGATGGCTTACAAAATTGAGCCTAGTTGCCATTACCAACATTCAGTAATGTTATTTATATTCTAGTGTCTACAGAAAGTAGAGAGGCCTGAAAATGAGACATATATATCCCAATATACTTGGATCTTGGTAGATCCTTAGCAGAGCTGCTGTATTTCCAGGCACACAAGCTGTGCTACCCACATGCCCACCTCCTTGTGGCTGCCGCAGGTCTGCAGGTTAGGAGGAGCTCTGCCTTGGCTGCAGTTATCAGGAAAGCCCAAATGGCCCAAATCCTCTAATTGCATTTGGACAACACTTCTGCCTGGGAAAGAAAAGTCATGTCTTCAAACTGGGTGTATCAGAGCTCTAAATTTAGTGTCATCAAATCCAGCTCCTGCTTTTGTACCTAACTGTGTCACACTCCATATTACAAAGTGATCATACTTCATTTAAGAAGGAAGCTGGTGTATGAAAACAGTATCTTTGTTACTGGCAGGTTGTTGCAGAATCCTGCTTTTTCTGATGGTTTGTAACCTTCTTTTCATTCACAGCCTAAATTTACTCATGGCCAATCTATTCCCATTTGTTCTTGGGTCAACAAGAACACTCATTCTGTCAACTGTATTGCTTACTCCTTCTGAGGTCCTCATGGAAAGCAATCCTGTCGCAGCTCATCCTCCCTTGCAAACAAAAGACAAAATAAGCCTTGGTTTAGAAGTCTTGGGAATTTTGAGGACTGATCCGTGTTTTTTGTGTACTTAGAGCTGGCAAAATTAGCTGTTTGTATAGCAGAATGAAAATAGATAAAAGGAAATATCTCTCTGTGCAATGAATAATTCATGAGTGAAAGAAAGCATTGTTGAACATATTTAGGAAGAAAACTACTTAATATTAATATCTGTTATAAAACTGCTTAATATGTATCAATCTACTACTTATAAATTTAAGGAAGAGAGTCATGCTAGCTGTCCTCTCTTCAGGAAAGGAGGAAAGCAGAAGAAAACCAACCTGAGTGTAAGTGCAGTTCACTTTACCAGTTTTTTTTTTTTTTTTTTGAGTAATTAAAACTGATGATTCTGACAAACATTTGTCTCCGAAGAAATAGTCCGTTATAAACATAAACTCTCAAGATCCTTGTAGGCATACCAGCACAACTGTGTCCTACAAATTGTTTTCCAGCACATCTGGTGCCTTACTTTTGTAGCCAAGCCGTACAATAGCTTTAAAAGAAGATCGTCTCTTAATAGGCTTTAGCTTCAGCACTGCAGACTCCCTCAGAAATAGCAACTAACTCTGAAACCGTCAGCCTTGTCTGTGTGAACTCTCCACTTCTTCCTACCAGGATCCAAAATGCCCAGCTGTGGCTGTCTGGGGAGATCTCAGTCTTGTGTGGCTTGCAAAGGGAGTGAAGGAGTTACAGCTAGAGGCGGGAGACTCAGTGTACTACCAAACACGGATTTACACTCCATTAATTCTCTCGATAGCGGCCCAGGCCGAGCGGCACGACATGAATGTGGTTAGGTAGGCTGCAGCCAATTCCCTTCGCCGGTGTAACTCTCCCTGCACCTGCTAGGGGCATGTTTTGATTCAAGGTTCACTCACATTGAACGTTTGCAATCAAAAGAAAGATGTTGAGTAAGTGAGAAGGCAGGAAGATGTGGAGCAGAGGTGGACGATGGAAAAAGCTGGGAAGGAGAGGACAATTCTGCTTTAGGTCTGCAGATCATCTGGAGTTTGTGCACTCTTGGTTGCATCCTGCACGTTCTGAACCTGTTCCTTAACATTGAGCCTAAACTCCCTCGTTTATGGAACACTGGATTCCTCCTAGTGGGTGTCCCCTCTCGGTCGGCAAAGTAAAGATTTGGAAAGAAGGTTTAGCTCAGTTGGTTAGAGCAGGGTGCTGCTAATGCCAAGTTTGTGGGTTCAGTCCCCGTAGGGGTTATGCTGAGGGCTGGACTAGATGATCTCCAGAGGTCCCTTCCAACCTTACCATTCTCTGATTCTATGCAGGCACAGATCTGCAGCAACAGCTCCTGTGTTAGCTGTGCCCAGCTGCTCAGGCTGCGCAATAGCAATCATGAGAAACAACATGCAAACATCTGCAGCTTGTTGCAGATGGTACATTTGAAAAGAGAGCATGCTTACCCCTCACTCACCCAGGGCAAATACGGCGGAGCTGGGAAGAAACTAGATCCCTTTTTAAATTTGCATCACGTGTTCATACTCTGACTTTCCACTGCCTAAGCATCCCCAATCCCTTCCTTGCCAATGCTGCTTTCAGAGAAAATGAGGAAACTGGAGGCAAGAGCACAAAAGCACGTGTAGGAGGAGAGATCCTTCCCCAGCATGCCCTGCAGTCAGCAAGTTAGAGACCTCCTGGAAGCTGCCTCTGGACCATCATATCCAAGCAGCTTGTCTCTGTTATTCCCTTAGTATCTGAGGAAGGAATACTGCCTCGCTGCTTTGGGCTGGGGTACGTTTTGGCTGTCGTAATTAAGCGATGCCAGTAGCTGTACAGCGTGATGGAGCTGTCATTAGATTATTTCTTCCCGCCTTCCCTCCCCTAGACAATCTGTGGCCTCAGCTACCTGGGCAGCATTTTAAAATGCTCTGGTTTACTGTGATGAAACTTGGGGAGCAGAGCCAATTCTTAAAGTTAGAGAGAAATGGTTTTTCAAGCCACCACATCCTGGTAATGAAATCCCATATATCTGCTTGTCATGTGGACATTAATAAGCATGACATGATGCTATAAAATCCCCCCCCCCCAAAAAAAAAAAAAATGCATAGGTGTCCTGATTCTGCACTTCGCTGAGTTGGTGGAAGTTTTGCCCACGAATTTTGACAGAAACTGGATTAGGCCTAAAATATTTGCCTTTTTTAGCTATTAGTTTTTGGATGTTTTTCCAACTACTACAGATTTTCTACCAGTACAAAAACAACCCTACCACAAAGATTTTCCCCAGGGAGATGTCTTTGCTTTTAGCTGGCTGCTGAGTGACATCTTTAGTGAAATCAAGCAGTTTAGGGTAAAAGTGCGTGGTATCTGTAAAGATGCCTAGCTTTTTTCCTACTCTAATAGAGGCTTACATTTTATCTCTAGAGGCAATCTACCATTTAGGAAAAGAATGAAAACAATCCTCCTAAAATAGTTTTACAGTTTAATGATCCTAGCGCTGATATATCACTTTATACATGTTGGCTACATGCAGACTCCAATGGGAGGCTAGAACTGGTCACAGGGTCAGAGCTCCACAACTCCTTGTCCTTCATCAAATTGGCCATCTCAGTTTCCTCTTTGTAAGGTGATGGTGATACCTCACAGAGCTGTTATGATAATTGGTTTATTTGAATAAAAGTCCATGGCTTGAGGGGTAAAACTTTTTGTACCTACAAAACTTTCAGCATTCCCCATTTGCTTTTGGTGTGGGATTACAGAACATCTGCTCTGTTTAGTCCTCTTAGTGTTACTGTTAATGTTTTGGCAAAGGCACCTGGAACTTAACACAGATGCACATGTATGTAATATCAAAAGTTAAAAGCAGTATACTGATTTATAGTGTGACAAATACAACAGATAAACCAACATAATGTTTAGCTTGATGGCTTAATTTGCACAAAAATGGGAAGGTCAAGAATTAAGTGTTCCTCAGCCACCTTAGGTCCTGCCCCAGATTGCTGCCTGTACTCAAAGGGGTAGGGAATGGGGTCTACACATGCTTGTCCATCCAAAGGGTCTGTGCAACATTGCAGGCACATTACGCTAATCTGAGCACGCACTTTCCGCAAGGCAGATAAGAGAAGTGTAAGCAAAAGGAGGAGTATGCAAACAGTCTGCAGCAATGCTGGGAGCTGGGGAGGGGCTGAGTTGGAACAAGCCAAGTCTTCAACAGAGGGCCTCAAGGGATCGTTATGTCCATCCGTGCTGACCTGCTAAACCGGGAAGTCCCACGCATTTGCTGTGGCTACGTGGGCTTTGCTGTTCCTCCCACCCAGTCCCTCGTTTCTCTTCATGAAGCTGTTTTCCAGGCTCAAAGTTGTTTCTAAGGCAAAACAAGAGCCAGTTTTCTTGCACGTGAGGGGAGCAATATAAGGGACTTGTTTTCTTTTCCTCCTTCACCTTCTGTTCCCAAATGTGAGTTCCCTACCCAGGCAAGAAGCAGGATGGTCTCTGTAAGGACAGGGTTACACTCATGTTTCCATTGCATGCAGATTATGACTGGCTCCCACGGGGAACATGATTCCTACTGGAGAGCACAGGGTGGGAAGCCAGCCTAGTTGAACAAATTGACCCTGGACCAAGCTGAAGGACATTTACAGTTTATTTGTCTGCATGACCTCAGACGAGTCACTTCAATGCATGCATCTCGGAGCACTGGGAAGGGACTGAGTTGAATCCTGCACTTACTTTGCAGCATCCGGGCATTGTTTAACATCTCCTTCCATCTGTAAAATGCAGGGCAACTATAGTGATAAAAACACTGTGCTGGCATTGCTGTGAAATGCAGGTACCGCTCCCCAGCCCTCTGTGTTTCTGTGGGTCAAACCCCCAAACGACCAAGGGTTCAGCCCCAGCTTGGTAGCTCAGGGGAGGGCTGCTCGGCAGCTCCCTACAGGGGCAGGGCCCAATCTAGGGGCAACAGAGAGAGGGGCAAGAACAGAGAACCCAACAGAGAAAGCAGGGGCTTAAATGGCTACTGCAGGGAAATTAAACTATATATTTAAATCCTTTTAGCCATGATCAAAAGAACTGGCTTGGAATGAAAAAGGAGAGAGGTTTGAAAATTAAGTATATACCAAGAACATGCAAGTCTCAGCTCTTCCAAACAAATGGGAAAGGCTTAAAGTAACAGCCCTGGTGCTAGAAAATATCCTTTAAAGGGAACCCTTTTGGTGAGCAGAACAGTCCCCTAAATTCAGAGAAATGGAGCACCAGAGCAATATCTTTGTTAGCCGTACAGGCAGAGAAGCAAGAGAGGTTGAGATCCGGCCAGCAACCAGTCAGCTGTTTGAAGGGAATGAAATCTTTCACTTTCTAACCGCACAGATTAGATGCGAGGAGAAAATATGTTTGCTGCCTTTGGTTATCTTGTGGCATTGGAGAGCAAGCATCAAAGGGAAACGCTCTGCCTCCTGGGATAATCATTGAGCAAGCAAATGGATGCAGCAGATAAAAGAAGACAATGCTTACGCAAAGCAGCAGAGCGGCAAAGAACAAAGATTAGCCACCGAGGATCGCACTCACCTAGGAGAAAAAGGAAATGGGAAGGAGGGCAAAAAGCAGGGCAAAAACTTGCAGGAAATGGGAAGGAGGGCAAAAAGCAGGGCAAAAACTTGCAGGAAGTGGGGTCCCCTCAAGTGTATTCTTGCAGCAATGCATCCTGCCTGAAATGCTGTGCTGAAGTTTTGCTGTTGTGATCAAGTTCTCATTTTGTAGTTTATAGAAAAGGCTCTTGTGGCTCAACATCTGTAGTATTTATGTAGGCAAAATTCCCAGTGTTTCAAGGGGATTTTTCCATGGGTAGGTATAGGCTCGTAGGGTTACTTTTGACTGGGTAAGGACTTGGGAGTCTGCAGTTATCATACTGTAAGTATTAATAGATCCTTCCTAACAGGAAAGTTATTTAAATTTAAGATTGCAGCTTAGTTTCTCTAAGCCCTACATAATCTATTTACTTATGCTACAGTTTTCCTTCTGTACTTCCCACTCTCCAGCTGTAAAGGTTCAAAATGCTGCATACTATACAATTTTTCTGCATATTAATGGAAACAGAATTTTAAATAGGTAACACCATGCTTCTGGAATGACAGAATATATTTAATCCTGTTCCAAAGCCTGGCTTTGGTCTCGGGAGCACTTCAGTCCACTCCCAGCTCTGCTTCATAACCAAGACCTAATTAGTCTTTCCATGGGTCATCTCCCCACTTCTAAAAGGACAAATTGGGTTTTTTTTTTTCCTACCCTCTTGATGGTATGTGCCAAGATTTCAGAGAGTGTCCCATGAGGATGCTTCTACCCAAGACGGCCTCAACGTACTGAGCTCACTGCCGCCAAAAAGGAAAAAGACCAGCTCACAGCTGTGTGATGCTGCTTCTCACTCTCTGCAGGTCTTAAGCTCATTTGACCTCCACTCCAGGAACCAAATTAACTTGTTACCCGGCGTGAACCTAACTGAGAAAAAAACTGAAAAGTGTGTTATCTTCTTTTCTGTGCCAGCAAGCTGAATGGAAGCAGGGTGGCTTCCAGGATCACCAGACTCGATTCAAAGCAAGGTGGCTCCCAGGAGCACCGGACCCAGTGCAAGAGATACAGTGGGACACAAGGCTGGGACCAGCAGGTGAGGGGTGGGAACGGGCCAGCAGATCAGCGCTGCTGCTTGTGAAATCACCGGAAATCACCACTAGCTACCTAACTGGTCTGCAGCTCTGGGTACAATGGTCTTGTTGAAGGCACTGCTGCAGCCCAGGTGAAACAGCAGACGTCTTTACCGCCCAGCTCTTCACTCAGAGGATGAGGAGATGAGTAAGGCTCCATGCCTTTCTCCCAGGTCCCTGGCAGGCCTAGCTTCACGTAAGTCTCTTCCCCTCCCGTCTGACTCAGCTCCAATGCTATGCTCAGCTTTTCAACCTTTTCTTTCCTCAGGCAACTCCAGTTCACTTTTCTTCACTCCCACTGAATCCTTTGCTGACCGGTATTGCTCAACACCCCCAGGAGGCAGTGCCAGCTCTTCCTGGCACTCCCGGGATACTGTGTCCATCACTAGCTGAGCGGAAGGGGCCATATCCCAAGCTGCACTGTAGTCCTCACCCTGTGAAAGTTTTGAGAGTGCATGGGGAAACCATGGGAAGATCAGTGCTCCAGTAATTTAAAGTGGGCTCCCGCTAGCCTGGTGCAGTGGCACCAAGGCTCAGGGAGCAGCTATTACTCCTGATAGTGGAGTCATTTATTCAATGATGCAACAGAGAAGACCCCAAGAAAGAAGATTCGAGCAAGAAAGCAAGCCTGGAGGAAAGCCTTGGCTGCCATGCAGTGATGTTTTGAGAGTCTTCTTATTGTTCATCCAGCAGCCCAAGGACCTCAACGGCTCAAGCAGGACACAATTCAATGTGGGACAGGTGAGGACCTCACACTCTCTCATAAAGAGCCAAGAAAGGCCACAAAAGCTGGAGGATTGCATGGCAGCCCCAGCAGACTTTTCAGAATGAAGTTATTTTAGAATAATTTGGTCTTGCTCCTATTCTGAGAAGTCGTTTTTTAATGTATGTGCACGAGCAAGCAACTAGCTGCTAGGATAAGGAGACATTACTGTACAGGTCTTTTACAGCACAAAAAGTAAAGCTGGCATAGATTTTCTGATACATAGGTGAGTGCATGGAGATACACCCCAGGCTCTCTCCCCGAGCAGATCTTTGGGAAGTGCTGGCTTTGCCCACACTAACCTGAGAATTGGACACGTGATGAAACCAGTACAGTTGCTGGAGATGACCACGCATAAGACAACTGAAGTCTGAACACGGTCTGGCTTTGTTGAGCTGCTGAAGCCAAGATAGGTGAGTTACCTCATTGTAAGCATCCCAGACTTTAATATAATGTGATTTATAAGGTTAGGCACAATGCCACACAAATGCTACTGAGCCTGGAGATTATGTGACACTACACTGTTCCCTGAAGATGTGCTGGCTTGGGTCTCCAGCAACTGGAGATTCCTGCTCAGTGCTCACTTGTGCAAAACTGTTGCTATGGCCTAGAAGCCCCATTGAGCCAGCTACAGAATTAAAGATAGATGGTTTTGCATGTGATAATTTGCATATTTTTACTTTTATATTCAGTAGATTAACAAACTACTACTAATGACAGGTTTATGGCTTGAAGGGCTACAGCAGTTAGTTTAGAAGAGCCAGGAGGTGCTATTTTGTCTAGAAGTGTCAGGAGCCTGCAGACGGCTGGCACAATTTCATGCTCGCATAAAATATTCTAGTGTACTCTGAATTGATTTATTCTAAAGCTTTTTACCCTTCTGCAGAAAATGATGGTATTTCTGTTCTTTGTCCTAAAGTTGAGTGGAGAAACTACAGAAGTATGGAATTCTTTATGGAAGTGCAACTCCAGCTTTCAAGCACTTTCAGTTACTTTTTTTCCACTTGCTACAATCTTTAAATTTCACAGCATCTTTCCCCATTTGCAAAAAAAAAGAGCACGCTGGTGGAAGGGTAGAAGGCATGCTGAATTAAATTTAGTTTTAAAGGATGTCTCACATTTTTATACTATATTTCCAACCTGTAAAAGGAAAAAAAAAAAAATCTTTGAGAAGGAAAAGACCCCCTCCTTCCCTCAGGGTGCCTGAAACTGCACAATATAACCCTAGACAAAGTTGCTTTAAGTGCCTCATATCTGAGAATCACACAAGAAAACAAATGCTATAAAAAGTGTCACAGATAGGATTCTTCAAATACTTGTAGAGTTAATAAACTTTCTTCAGGACTTTTAAAAAAAATGAAAAAGGAAACAATTATGTAAGAAACGCTTGCAGCTCTCCTTCTGGCGAGTCAAAATGCGGCTCTTTCCCCCCGAGGAGCTGCCGCGCTCGGGCAGCGGTCGGTGCGGCTCTGCCCGGGCGTCTTCAGAGCCACTCGCAGCCCGGCGAAGCGGGGCGCCGCCGGGAGGGACGGGGCAGCCGCGGCGCCCGGGCCGCCGCAGCCAGGGCTTTTCTTGGCGAAAACCTGCGATTCCAGCGTTCCTCGGGAATGAAAGAAAGTGACATGTTGGAAGGGGGGGGGGGAGGAGGAAGGGCTGTCCCTGATCCTTCAGGGCGGGATCTTTTCCCCCTGCTTGATCTATGGAGCCCGCCCCCTTAAATTGGCTCCCGGGAGCGCCCCGTCCACCAGCCCGACGGGGGGAGAGGCGGAAAGCGAGGGAGAGCAGGCGGCCGGGCGGCCGGCTCCCCCGTCCCGGCCCGTCGCTCCCGGCCCGGCCCGTCCGCCCCCGCGCACCATGCGCGGCCCCCGGCGCCCCGCGCCCCGCTGCCCGCGCCCCCGCCGGCCCGCCCGCCCCTGACGCCGCCCGGCTCCAGCGCCTTCCCCCCGGCAGCGCACCGGGGGGGCGGGGAGGGGGGAGAAAGGGGGCGAAAGAGGGGGAAAAGGAGAAGGAGAAAAAAAAAGAGGAAAAAAGAGAAGGAAGCGGAGGAAGGCTGCTCTGCTCTGCGGACGGCGCGCAGCACCATGCAGCTTGCGCCGCTGGCGCTGGCACTAACCACGCTCTTCGTCGACGGCTTGAGGGCAGGAGGCAGGCGGCAGAAGCTGCACCCCAGGCAAGGTAAGGGGGCAGCCGGGGGCGCGGGGGCGGCGGGCCGGGGCTCGTCTTCCCTCCGCTCAGGGGGCATGTGCCTCTCTCTCTCCTCGCAGCCAAGCTGCTGGAGAAGCTCAGCGAGTACGAGATAGTGACTCCTACCCGGGTGAATGAGTTTGGCGAGCCCTTCCCCACCGATGTCCACTTCAGGAGGAGGCGGCGGAGCACCGGCGCGGCCCCCGACGCCTGGACGGCGGCCGCCGCCGCCTCCTCCAAGGCGCACTACCGGCTCTCCGCCTTCGGCCAGCAGTTCCTCTTCAACCTGACAGCCAGCTCGGCCTTCATCGCCCCGCTCTTCACCGTCAGCCTCCTGGGCGAGCCCGGCGCCGAGCAGCGGCGGCTGTACGCGGAGGCGGCGGACGCCGACGTGAAGCACTGCTTCTACCGGGGGCACGTCAACGCCCGCCCGCGGCACACGGCCGTCATCAGCCTCTGCTCCGGGATGGTGAGCCCCGGCCCGGCCCGGCCCGGCCCGGCCCAGCGGCGGCGCGCCGGGCGGAAGCGCGGAGCAGCGGGAGGAGGAGGAGGAGCAGGGCGAGGGTGGGCAGAGGGACGGGGCCAGCCCCTTCCCCCGGCTGGCGCTGCGGGCCGGGCCGTAGCGGGCCGGGCCGGGCCGGGGCTTTCCCCGCCCCTTCCCGCTCAGAGGAGCCCGTGGGACTGCGGCGTCGGGGGGGTCCCGTCCGGCCCCGTCCCGCCTCGGGGCAAACCCGCCACCCAGCGGCACCCCGGCGGGGGGAGGTGACCAGGGAGAGGGATTCCCCCTCCACCACCACCGCAGGGGCCAGCGAGGACTGGGAGGGGCAACTGGGAGGTCCCCAGCAGCACTGACCCCTGATGTGTCTCACCACCCTGATGCCTTCTGCTTCAAGGGTGCTGGCAACGCCCAGAAAGAGGTGAACAGAAGCTCTTGAGAGCTGGCCCCAGAACCTTCCCATGGCCTGCGGCAGGCGTTCTTGGGCATTCCTGCACCCAAAGGCGCAGGAAGCGGTGCACTTCCCAGCACTGCTCATCCCATGTTGGTCTCTGGCTGTGTTTGAGATCTCTGACTCTGGCCAGGTGTAGCTGCTCCCCTGGGTGAGCATGGTCATGCCACCACCTGGCCTCTTCCCTATACAGCAGCACTGTTCCAGCGCTAGGACTGAGCGAGGCTGCTGTGCACTTGTATGGCAGGACAAGCCTTCCTCCTAACATGTCCTGGTTGTGGTCTGGCTTCCAGCCTAGGACAGCCACAGGGTGGTTTTTATGGTTTGGATGAAGCTTTTTCTTCCCCTCCCTCAAAGTCTCTGCGTTCATAGTCACATGCAGCTAGGAGTGTTGGTGTCTTCTCATAAATAGGAATTTCACAGGCTGAACACCCTCTCTGGTCCTTATGTGCTTGTTTAAATCCTGTCTCAGGTAGAACTGCTCCTACGTATCCTGGGTATGAAAAAGAGCACAAAATAACGGGGCTGCGCTGAGGCCTCCAGCACACTGCAGCATCCCCTCAGTGGCATAAGAGTCGGGTCTGGCAGATGTCCTCCTCTCATGCTCCCTGTAACTCGCTTTACATGCGTTTCAGTGGGTGGCTGCAGAGTACAGCGCTGCCCATGTGGGTGCTGTGGTGCATTTGCAGAGGCTGGGCACTGGGAGGAAGCTTTTGAAACTCGCACGCCTCTGCTGGTAACACCCCTGTTTTGGGTAGTCTTGCTGTCTAGTT
Source organism: Rhea pennata (assembly GCF_028389875.1). Lineage (NCBI taxonomy): Eukaryota > Metazoa > Chordata > Aves > Rheiformes > Rheidae > Rhea > Rhea pennata. The sequence goes on from NC_084674.1 coordinate 8,179,202, forward strand.
GTCGTCACCCAAAGCTGACTGCCTTTCTGTTTCTGTTCCTCTCAGCTAGGCACGTTCAAGTCTCACGATGGGGACTATTTTGTAGAGCCGCTGCTATCACTTGAAGAACAGGAGTATGAAGAAGAGCACAATAAGCCACATATAGTCTACCGGCACCGGACACCTCACACCAACTCTTCAGGGGACAGGCAGACTTGTGATACTTCAGGTACTCATTTTCTTACTTCCCTTAACGATTTGACGCTTAGGAAAGGGAGCTAATTTGCAGTAAGATGTCACTAGGCTCTCTTGAGGCAAAAGCAAGTGGGGATGTGATGTTGAGGGACTCTTCTAGAAATGGTAGTGTGTGTGTGCTAGGAACAGGCTCTCTCAATGGTACTGCTGTCCTGATGAGAGATGTGATGTGTCTGCCTTCTAACAGCCACTTTTAAGGAAGTTGTGTTCAGGAAAAATGTTCCTGTTTCCATTTCATCTGGCGAAAAGATCCTTTGGGTTCTCTTGTCTTAAGTATCTCATGAGTCTTTAAACTTGTTTTCTGTCTTCTCCTGATCATAATTCCTCAACATCCTGCTTGGATTTGCTCTGTCTGAACCTCTGTTTCTGTCATCTTAATGGCATTGTTCTGTCTTGGTCTTTCTGTGCCTCCAGTCTTCCCTCCCCAAATTTGACTGAGAGCTGCAACAGCTTGTTTCTTTCTAGTGAAAATAAGAAGGTACTAACACCAACCCTGACAGTTTGCTCCTTTTTAACCACTTTCCAGAGTTCATTTTCAAAGGCTCTTTTTCATGACCCTTCCTCCACTAGTGCTATCTCCTTGACCTCTTCACTGCCCATTTCTAGTCCTTGCACATATGAAAGAATGCAAGCCTTTTTATCTCCCCTTCACGGGTCTAGGTGAGCAATAGCCCTGCTCCTACTGCCCCTATTATCTGAAGTGGCCTCCTGCTGCTCTCTGCTTAGTTGGCTTCCTGATTTTCACAACTAATCCTCTCCTTTGGCAGCAAATACCCAAGTTCTTTCTGAAGAAGTTTACTCCTTAGGTCTCCTGTTTCACCTGCTGTTTTGCCTTCCTCCTTTGGCCTGCAGCTAGATCTACAGGAGCTTTAAGCCTAGACAGAGCAGACCTTGACTGGCTTTCCTTACACAGGCTGAGAGCTGCTCTTGTGCTGCAAACAAGTGGAATTACTGAGGGAGTACAGGTGTCACTTGAGGAGAAGCACGGTGCAAACTGTAGACTGCATTTAACACACGTGACCCATTTGGCACCTATGACTGGATCACAGCTGTGCTGTTGAGCTGTCAGTCCGTTCAGCTTGCACCAATCACCTGATGACCTAAGTCAGAAGGTGCTCTGATGCTCTGTGACTGGCCAGAGCAGGTGCAGTAGTGACATGTGTTTTTTCTCCTAGAAGATGTATGGATACATGTCCACATGTAAACGTATGTGCTGGGGGCCAATGGTACCTCTCACAAGGCTGTCATTGCTTGTTCTTCCAAGGGTTGCTGCTGGACTATGCCATTCTGGTTTCTCTCTTCCAGCTGTTTCTGCTCCCCTCTTTGAGATCAGATGCAGGAGACTCAGAACAGTTGGAAAGAAACACGGAATCTGGCACATTTCATCAGTAGCCCTTGGAGGAATGGAGCAGCAGATCACAGGACTCATTGAATCAAAGGTAGCTGGGAGGGCTCTGACAATCATTTGTGGACTTTGTGCTGTGCAGTTGTAACAGTCCCTTCCTTGCATTTCGTCTCATGTGTATCGTAGTGTCCATTTAGAGTACTATTCTTCTGGATCATGATTCACAAGAATACTACTCTTTCCACTGAACTTCCCACAGTATGCATATCTCTTTCTCCTCCTTTCCAACAAACACTGCCTCTTGCTTGTCTTTGGTGTTTCCTTTTTCTTCTCAGTTGCTTCATGTAGTGGAGAGAAGAGGTCTAGCCTCTCAAATAAGGATGTAAGCATCCCATGTAGTCTTGCTTGTCCTCCCTTCCCTGCAGTCTTTCCCTCTCCTTTTCACCCCTGTTCCAGTTTTTGGTAGGGAATACTGCCTTGGTTGTCTTGGTCACCTAATTTATGGAGGAGATACAGGGCACCCTGGCAAATGCTGAAGCTTACCTTCTCCTCTCTCGGTTGTGTCTGGTGGAGAGAATGTACCTTGTGGCTTTGTAGCTTAAGGGAAAACAAAATATCTAGCAATGCTTGCTGTTTTGGACAGGCTACATCTGTCACTCTTACCAGAGGAGAAGGAAAGGTCTCATGAGAATTTGGGAGTTTGTTGTAGTTGTAGGGTTTTGTCCCTTTTGTCCAAACAATGTGTGAAAAGGTACATTTGCATTGCAAGTTTCTGACCAGAATTGAAATTCTCCCGAAGTGGCCATTCAGTGCTAGAGGAGTCTTAAGTACCTACCCTGCAGTGAGCAGGGAGAGCACATTGCCAAGCAGTGGTGCTATTACGAATGTCTTTCTGATAGCATTCTTCTTGGAAATGATTAATAAACAACAGAGTGGTGTTTCCTTACCGTGATGACGTAATTATACACTTCCTAAGTTTCCCTTGTGAGTTGACTAATAGGTTGAGTAAAAGTTCTGATTTCTAGTGGCCTCCCTGGTGTTGTTTTTAGTTTTCACCTTTATCAAGTGGATATCAGCTTAGAAAAATAGGTACCTGTCCTTTTGACTCTGCTAAGTTTTAATTAGTAGTTTCTGGTAACTGTGTTTTGGTATGCTGATGAATGAGAGATTTTGCAGATGTTCTGGAAAAAAAGATCTTTCTCCTCTGAACAGTGATGGATATTGAATGCAAGCTGTGCAGTACATGTAAGCTTTTATAGTATAACACAGGGGTCTCCTGGCAATGTACCTCAGCCTTCTGGTGTATAGCTCAACAGCAGTAATAAAACCCTTTGACAGAGTTTTCCTTTGGGTAATGGGTAATGTAGTTTCAGCCATAGGAAATGGTGCAATTTCTCCTCTTTCCCTTCTTTACGTTTTCTATCGTGATTCAATTTGTCATCTGGCCCGGTTGAGGGTCTGGCAGAATAATTAGTTGTGTTTTACTGAATAGCACTGACAGGATGAAGAGTTGGCCAGGCCGGCTGCGTGATGTCATTAGGTGTAGCACTGCTACCACCCATTGCTTCATGATAGCAAGCTCTTCCGATCCAAATTATTAATATCCGCTTTTTTTTGAGGAGGAGGAGGAAGAGAAAAGAAATTCTGGTCCTAAAAAAAGAAAAAAAGGAAGTTGCTCATTGCAAAGCTCAAGAACTGAGTTTTCCTATGCTCTGCGGAGGAACAATCTGAATCCGATGATAAAAAGCGCCTAAGTGCATCTTGCAGTGAAGTGGATAGCTGTGCCCTCTGCTCTGGGCTGGCCTGTCCTCAGGGGCAGGTTGGAGGAGAAGGCTAGCAGGAGCTGCTCACTCAGCCAACCTGACCTCCTGCAAAGAGCAGACTGGAGAGACCTACCCATCAGCTTCTACATGAAACCCCTAAGTTTTGGTCTTGCAGGGAGACATCCACCTCCCAGATGCAAACAGGAAGCTGCCCCCAGTTGTCATCTAAATAAACCACTTCAGACGACCTCTTACTTTGTTCCCTAAAGCTTCCTGTCTCTGGGTTGTGCGTCCTTTGTTTTACCTGTCTATCTCCGTTCTTCAAACAAATTCCTCAGCTGTGCTTATATCTCTGCATTTTTATTTCCGGCCCGTCTTTGCTGTTGAAGTGTTTTATTTAAATGATTGATTGTTTCACTGAAGTGTGTGGGACTTGGGGGAACCCAACTGCTCACAAACCCCCTTTGTCCTCTAACGGCGCCGTCTCCAGTTCTAATGTTTTCTTCTCCCCTTCTCTCTGTTTTTCTTTGTGTCCTTTTGCTACCTCTCCTTGTTCCCCATTTTTCTGATGCTTCTTTGTGTTATTGCAATCAGTGTTTACACATAGACTTTTGCTTCTCTTGAGCCCTTCTGTTCTAGTTGTTTGGGATTTTTTTTTAATAGCTTTAACCTTTTACTGAATTTTAGTGAATAATTCTGCCTGTTGTCCACATGTTGCTCTGGGACAGCCCACTGAGCCACATGGCCCTGTGGCCATGGGTGCGAATGCAGGAGCTGGGCATTCTTGCCTCCCCACCTCTCTGCTTTGCTGTGTGCTCAGCTATTTTATTACTCCAAACTTTGCAAATTCTTTGTAGGTTTTACTGTGTCCCTCTTCCAGGATTCCTGAATGAGCTCTTTTGGACTGCTTTTTCTTTGTTCCCACTGTGTTCTCGTTCCTGCTCTCTTGATTTGTGCTTTCTCTGTTTTCTTTCCAGCATTTGTTAGCTAAAGGCCTCCCTGTTCCCTCCAGCCCCCAGCGCTGCTTTTGCCTCACTTTCCATAGTTCTTTTTCCTGCTTGGGAACAGCTGTGGCTGAGATGAATAAATCGAGGGCCAAATATATAGCAAGCACTAGCTGTTACCATGGCTCTCTTTGCTGGTAAGCCATGCCCATTCTGATGCTCGTGTTAGACGGGGGCTTTGGGGCTGGATTTGAGGCTCTCGCACAAAGGCCTGGCTCCTTAATGAGAGTGCTTAAAGGAGGAATATCCACTACGGGCAAACTCCTCATGCAGAAGCAGCAATAACACTCTGATGGTGCCAAAGTAGTAGGAAGACGATTAGAGCTTTTTCCATTTTTTGGAGGCGAGCCAAAGTGTTGTAGCCAGCAAAGAGGCCTTCCAGCAGTTCCCGCTGCAGTGGGAAAAGTCTTGAACCACGCTCGGCTTTGTGCAGGACAGAGCAGATCTTACCTGTAGGTTGCCCGAATATCAGGGGAGATGGGAAAGCCCAGCGACTTGGCTGCGGACGTTGCCTTCCAAAGAAAGCCGAGCTTTACCCACTCAAGCGGATGCTGGGCACAGCCTCCAGGCTTAGCCCTCCCAGGACCTGCCAGAAATGAGCACAACAGGCTCTTCAATTCTCAACAGAGTATTTAGTTGTAACCTGCTGAAGAAGTTTCCTTACACAGAGGGCGAAGCGTGTTACTCTGACTTGCATAGCAGCCCCCAAAAGGCAAGGCCAGTGTCATCCTGTGTGTGAGAGCATTTCAAGGAGCTGTGCATGATGTTCGGGTTGAGAAAGCGGCTGCAAGCACGAGATGAATCTGCCGTGTGAACCAGGTCCCACCACCGAGCCAGCATGACACAGATGTAATCAGTAATATGTCACTGATTTTTTTTTCAGTTGTGTTAATGAGTAATTTTTAATAGATTACACCTTCAAAGGAAATTTAACAACTCTTCCCGCCAAACGCAACACTAGGGAGTTGCCAGAGCAGGGGTGGCTGCCCTCGGCCTTGAGCAACCAAATGCCTGGTGCCACCAGCTTGTTTCGTGGGATCCCGTTGCTGTGCGATAATTAGCACCAGCCTGCCCTGCTCTTACAGATGATTGCTGGCGCTCTCCCAGGGCCGCCCTGCCGCGTCAGAACGTGCTGGTGGAGCCCGTGGCACGAGCAGGAGATGGTCCTGCCTGCTGCCACACTCCCCGGTGCTCAGGAAGGCTGGCCTAGGGTGTGGGTTTGTTAATGTGTTATCCATGTCGTGACCATGAAAGGGAACTGAAGGGGGATTTTATTGAAGTTTGGCACCATGACTAAAGTCTGACCTTGTCTGTTTTCACATAACGTAATCTCTCGGCCGTGCAGGTGGGTGTTGAGCTCTTGCTCCTATCCGAGCTGAGGTTCGGGTTGTGAACCTGGTGTTAGAAATGGAGATGTCAATAAACAGGGTTGAACATGGCCAAACAGGCCAGAGGTGAACAATTCATAACTGTTCTGCAGATCAGTTATATATGTGATACTCTTATTTCATAGAAGATTTGAGAGATGGCAGAAACGTTAAATGTCTCTTTCATAGGACTCAATTTTCCTACTCTTGCATGTGATACATGGTGAAATCTCAGATTCTTTGCGATCAAGCTGTTGGGCTAGGGTGGTTTTTGTATTTTTGCTTGAGAGATGGCAGAAACATCGAATGACTCTTTCATGCTGCTCAATTCCCGTGCTCTTGGAAGTGATGCATGATGAAATCCCAGATCCTGTGAGATCAAGCTGTTGGGCTCGGGTGGTTTTTGTATTTTTGCTATTTCTTTTTGAACTGTTTATCTTGCTTCCAGCTGTGACCTTATTTTGGTTTAGAAGTCTTTAATCCAGCATTATTTAGCTTTCTAGGTGTCTGGTTTCTGTGCAGTTCTCCAGGCATCCTACTGGATCTCACGTAACTGAAGTTTGTAGGAGATCTGCAAGGAGGTCTTCCTAAGCATTTGCTTCCAGGTTGAGCGATCTTTGAGTTCTTTCAAAGGTCTATTTAAGCTGCCAGTTTTACTTTTGGCTTCAGGGTAATACATTGACTTCTTTCTTTCCCTCAGAGAAATTTCACATTTTGAGGAAGTGAATTGTAATTCATTGTCAGATAGTAATTATTTCAGTTTTCCTTCCCTACTGAAAATAGCAGACAAGAAAGTTACGTCACAAGTCCCATATGCTAATGTAATTAATTCTATTTCTGGCTTCCTACTGAGGTAATAGCAAATAACGGCCAACTAATCCTTAGTCAAATGGGCCTGGGATGTCCAACACGAGCCTTTCCCATACTGAGCTGGGAAAGGGAACATGCTGCAGTGCTGTGCTATCTTACCATGATATTGGCAAGTGCAATTAACTTTTACAATGGCTTCAGTTAAAATTTTCAATCCCTGCCACTGATACAGATCTCATAATTGCACTTACAAAGAAATTTTCAGAATAAGTGTTACAAGCAAGGTGTGTACATGGCAGGAGGAGGGCAAGTTGTTTCTGTTATTATTGAAAATGTTGTGTCAATCATCCGTCTGGTAGGAAAGGTTAATTTTGTAGTGGTGGAAGACCAAGACTGTAGCTGAATGAAGACTAGTTTAATTATTTCTTGCAACTCAGATACGGCAAGTAAACAGAGTTTAATTATTCTCCTGTAATCAGAGTGAACATACAATTTTACAGCTATTTTTACATCTTCTATATGGACATCTGTTGAAGAAGGGCAGGTGGGGCAGGCAGTCGGGTATCTCACTGACTGTTTCTATCTGCACACAGTGTCATATACGAACAAAAATAAATAGGCTGACTGTTCTGTTACTAGTCTTCCCATATGCCCGTGTTGTCTTTAATAACATCGTTTTCCTGTGGCCAACTGTTAGGCAAAGTTTCTCTCTTACTAATGGGTTTTATTTTTTCTCATCTTTTACTGGGTGTCAATACAAAGATGTGGTGATCGCCGTGTTGTTGGCCTTGGTTGGACTTCATGGTTGGAGGTACCATTAGAAATTACTGTAGATGGTAGCACACTTATGATCCTGTCTTCCATAGGACAAACATAAATGCTGTAATAGCTCTATGCCCGGTGCAAAATTAGGAACCTTTTTTTGTATAGCTGATATAAAACAAAAGGTAAAGCTTCTGATTACTTCAGTAGCGAGGTTTTTGTGATCACCAGAACATGGTCTGCATCGGGTTTCATTCCATAAGAGAAATGATATGCTTTGTAAAAGATCTGTCTTGTCTGAAGTGACATTTGGCCCTGCTGTGTTCATGTACTGAAGGTTTTTTTCCCACACATTTCAATAGTCTTCCCAAATATAATGCAACACTCAGATAACAATGGACTTCAGGCAGATTTTGGAGAATTTTGGAGAATGAACATGCACTATACACAGTGTTTTCCAAGCAGAGAAGTCCATCATGTCAAATAAATGCTTTGAAGTCTGTATTGCCTTCATGCATCATGTGGCAACACTAACTTTGTAAATCATAACAAGAAAACTTCCTTGTACCAAGAAGTTTTGCAGCCACTTTTTTTTTTTTTTTTTTTTTGGGGGGGGGGGGGTGGTGGGAAGAAGCAGTGAAGAGCTGCCAGTCACCATGGCTTTGTTTCACTCCCTTAAACCTCTGAAAAGGCATCTCTCTGAAATCTCTTATTTTATTACTAAAGCCACTGAGCAGAAGACTCATTCATCCAGAATGGTTCAGAAGAATCACTTGCTCTGACAATCTCACTGTGGACTCTTTCATTCAGCTCTTGTGATGTGGCAGCTCTTTTGGCAAGGAAGAGATGGCATTAACCTGCCTCATGAACAGCACTTTGGATTTTATCTCCACCAGTGGACTCACAGTCAGGTTTCCTCAGTATGGTCTCCTGGACTACCTGAGCCTTCATAGTAGCACTGCCTAGTACCTGAAGCTGAAGCAATGCACTTGTAAATTATTTGCAGCTGATACTCATTGAAAGATGCATTAAGAGCAAACAAATAAGCATGGGAGTTTGGATCCTCAGGTGCCTTGAGATTCAGGAGGTGCAACCTGTAAAGCTCTGCAAGCAAACACATTTGAACAGCACAGAGACTGCAGAATGCAGTATCCCTGGTGGTTTTCCTAATGTGCTAAAATAAAATGCCACCAGTGTCTGCCTCTGTGTCCATGGACCCACAGCCTGGCTCAGGTATGTGCCTGCCCACAGGGGAAACATTGAAACATGCTTCAGCAAAATCCCCAGCCCTTGGCAGAGTCACGTTGGGACCGATGGGTCATTTCCACGGGAACTTGTGTCAGTGACTTTTCAGTGCTGTATCTTTCAGAAAAGCATACTTTAAACCAATTCGATGGTGCTTTATGTGCCTTGGTTTGTCTTTTTGTTTTGTTCTGCCATTACAGACTCAGTGACCAACAAAGGCTCTCTAATGTCAGGACCAAGTCAAGCAGTAAATGCCTTCCAGTTGTGAGATGCAGGTATTTTGCCTGTAAAATGATCTTTAATCATTCTGCCACATGCTCCACTCATACAGGACTCTCAGCTTTCTTAAAGAGGCAATTTATTGTTTTGTTCATTAAAGTAGGGTCTGTCTACTGGGCAAAATTGATGAATTTTGGGTACAACTTTTTACCTTAGGTGCAGAGAAATTCTTTAAAGCTGGAATGCAGATCATTGGGAAAGGAAACAGCTAGAGCATGTGTAGTCTTTGCTCATATAGTATAAAAGCAGAGGTAGCTGATTGGTGCTAAGTGCAAGTATGTAGTTCTCAAGCGTTCTGATTCAAACAGCAAGAAGAGTGGCAGGATTGCCCCAACGGGTGTTGGTGGACTCAGCATCTCTGCTGAAACCTCATGCCTAGGCCTCTTCTGCATCATAGGATACATAGCAGGACCATGGGGTGGATGGGTGGGATGCTCCTCATGCACTGAGAAACAGGGAAAGGGAATGTCCTTTACTGAGCAGTGGGAGTTGAGGGCTTTGTAAGAAAAGTCCTGAAGTCTGCAGGAAAAGGACCGGGATTGGCATGATCTTGGAAGTTGAGGGACACAGCGATGGAGATGGGAGGGAAGGATGCAAGCTTATGGGTGTGTGGAGAGGAAGGGGAGATGGAGAATAGACATCTGGGAGATGGGTAGGATCACAGAGCACCTTTCTCTTTGGATCCTGGCTGGCCTACATCCTTCATTTCCCTTCTGTCTTAGAGCATTGATCTCACCTCTGTCAATAAAAGCTATTTTCCATTTCTAGCTGTAGTGGCAGCTTTGAAAGCGTAGTCAAGGAGCTATCTACAGAGAAGGCAGGTAAATCCTGCCTGACTGTCATCATGGTTCGGAGCAAGGTTCCCCCTTTACTTTTCCCTCCCTGCTGTTGTCTGAGCTGGGTGAGCAGCTGCCAGCCATGAAGTAGTATCCTGCTCGGAGTTACGCTGCGGTAAATGTGGGTTCACTGGCTGCGACAGAGCAATCTAGATTCACGCCCACAGTGACAGAAATGAGAATTTGCCCATTTGCCCTGACACAATCTCATCTGAGATTCAGCCTTCCCATGACACTGCAGTGCTTAAATAAAGGATAGGCGCTTTTGGGGGTTTTTTTTGGTTTTGTTTTGGGTGGGTGTTTTTTTTTTTTTTTTTGTTTTTTTTTTTTTTTGTTTTTTTGTTTTTTGTTTTTTTGTTTTTTGTTTTTTTGTTTTTTGTTTTTTGCTTTTTTACTGCTTTCCTTAGCTGAAAAGCTGAAAACATTTGTTAGTCTGCAATGGTAAATATGGCTATTGTCCTTCTTTCTGGAAACGCAGGATTCTGTGACCTAGCAGGGTCACAGAAAACCTTCCTGAATGAAAGCCCAAACTGTGGTTTCCTGCAACCTATGGTGGTTGATGAGTTTTAGAAACAGGCTGGTAATAGCATCTGTTGCCCATAGATTATCACTTCCTAAGACACCAGTGAGCGATGCCATCCTGTGCGAGGTGAAATAAAATGCCAAGTCGCGCTCTGATCTGGCGTGCAAGGGCAAAACATAAAATGACCAAAAGGGGCTTTTTTTTTCTTAGCGTTTGCTAGGGACTGCAGATTGGAGAAGCACAGAAACTAGATTGTTCTCTTCCCAAAAGTTGGTCCTCAGAAACACCATTGCTGTCCATCTGGTATCTATTCTCTGGACAAGAAAGGATTTTTATCTTTGCTCCTTTCTTTCTAGCTTCCATAAACTTTAGCAGAAAGGATACCACAACACTATTTTACTTTTCTTTCAATTTGAGTAAATCTCTTCTAAACAAATAAACATGCAAATGCTACTTGAAATATAGCTGTGGCTGTACAATTTTGGTCTAAGAGTAAATTTTCCTCTCCCGTGAATTTCCTGGACAGCAACAGGCAAGGTCAGGTAGAAAACCAGACTGTGACCAAAAAGTTATTTAGGCTGTGTCTAAAAAATCGTGGTTTGATTTTGGCCAGTCTGGTCTCTGCATAAAGAAAACCCGTTTTGTTTTGCCGCGTGCCTCCCTTGCGAGGGATGGCAGTGGTGCCTGCCCTTGCAGCCAACGCCGGTGGCAAACGCAGGCTCGTAGGCTGGAGCCGGAGCTGGCGCAGGACCCTCCGGGAAGGGTTTGCTCTCGCGGCTCCTCCTTGGAACCAGGGGAGTCTGGTCCCAAGCTAATTGCCCAAAGGAAGCTCAGCTGAATTTTGATCTGCTTGATGAAGGTGTGCAATAAATAATTAACTTCTCAGCTGTAGTTCTACCATCTGCTTAGCCGGATCAGCAGTCCTGGGAATGTCGTAGGCTAACCACTAAGGAGCAAGCTTTGTGGTAAAAATCCTAGGTCACGCGTTCAGGAAACATTTGATAGTAAGTTGGTTTGAAGGCACCAGGCTCATATTTTTAACGGAGAGAGGACGTTAATGTTGTTAGCTCGAGAAGCAGATTTTTTTCTTTCTTTTCTTTTTTCTTTTTTTTTTTCCCTTCCCTGCCATGGGTAGCTCTCATGAACTTGGAGCTGAACTGAAATTACTTTCGTTGTCACATGTCTTGTTTAATTGTGCAAATTGCTTTCTATTCCAAGGACAAGTTAATGTAGAAATGGAAAGGATTAGAACTGTTGGGATAAGCGATCGCCCTTTCTTTTAATTTTGGTTTTTAGCATAACAATAGCTACCACTTCAAAAGCAATCCCTGGCTCTGCCCTGTCACCCTTTTATGCAGTCAAAGTATTCGCTTAGTGCCTGATTCTCCACTGCCCTCTCCTTTGGGATAGATCCAAAGTCCATTAATCAGCGGGAATCGGCAGTAAATCAGCTCAGTGGGCTGAGGCTTCTTAAACAAACATAATTAAATGGTATTGGGGTGGAAGATGCCTTCAAACCTGATGATAGCACTTTGTACCCAGTTAAAATCAGCATAAATGACTGATCAAAATTCAACCTGGGAAGAAGGAATATTCTTGTCATGGTGAATGTCACAGGACTGGGCCTCTTTTTTCTGAGCTTCACGTAAAAAGAAGAAACTACGCAAAAAATAAATCAATGTACACCTTCAGGTCTGTCTGAAGACCCTGAAAATACTGTGTTGTTTGACTAAAGTAAGCATTAAAATACACATTATTACAGCAGCTTTTTAGCCACTTAATCGAGGATAAACTGCTGAATTTGTACAAAGCCTATTTCTTCAATTATTGATCTGTAGTTTGCATGGTTTTAAAGGCTAGGCTCTTGAGCATTTGTATGCTGCTTCAGGTTTTGTTTTTTCTGCAAATTTAAAAATGTGTTTTGTTACTTAAACCCATCCAATTACTACCCTGCGTAGGTAGATGTTTTTCAGGTCATCTGCAAGCATTGAGAGATTGCCAAGCAAACCATTTTGCTTCCTGTTTTCTGTAAATACATTAACATGATGGAGAAACGCCAAACCAGGTGGAAAAGTATCACACCCTTTTTCAGTGTTTTGTGTTGCAGTAGTAAGCTGCCACTGTGAAATTAAGGTTCTCTTGTGCGACGTGAGCTTTTTTCACTTTTGCTTAATTAAGCTGCAGCGTGCAGCAAAAATATTTCTGTTTTGACCCTCCCAATGTTGCAAGCGAGGTATCAGCAGCATCGGGTGCTTGGGGTGCTTGCAGTGCCTGTATACAACTCCTGTTCAAGCTGGTGGGAGTTTTACGCATGGGTTGCGAGCAGTACACTGCCATTAGTGTTTAATTTTTTACAGATGAATGTACACCATCTCTGAGTGTAGTTATACACCAGAAAGATGGGTGAAGATAACAGTTCACTACTATCAAAGTCCAGGAGTGGCTTTACCTGGCACATATCCCTGCTAGCTTATGCTTAGTTTTACAGTAATTAGGTTGGCAAACATTATACTGTATGTGTCAGTGACTTCATACGTGGGGAAAAAAAGCAGATTTTTTTTTTTTTTTAAGGGATGTGGTGGCTTGCTTAGTTTGCATGCTGGACAGAGGAAGCACACCTGATATTTTGGCAAAAATGTACCCTTTCTTTAACAGAAAGAAAGTTGTTGTGTTTTTTTGTTGTTTTTTTTTCCCCTGTGGGCAGGCTGTGTTGAGGTCTGGTTCCCTGTGCAGCAGTTGGGTAGGGTCTCTCCACAGTAGACCTTGCCTGTGAACCGCACATCCCTGGTTCCCCCTTGTACTACCCCATCGCCCTACTGCACCCCTTCGCAGCCTTCCTCCTGCTCTAGGGCTCCAGGAGCTGAGGACAGTGCTCAATTTATAATTTCTCTTTTTTGGGGGGTGGGGGGGAGGTGTGATAATGTGTTTGTAGAACCCGAAAAATTCATTGTAGGGCTTCAGTGCGAGCATAGTGCCCTAGTGAATTTGAATTAATTTGTTTAAATACCTCCACTTTAGCAGGTGGCTCTTTAAAGAAATCAGTTGCATTTCCCAGTTCTCTTGCAAGTTAAACCCTGGCCTGGTAGGCTGGACTGGGGCACGAGGAGAAGCTGCCCGGGCCTCACTGGCCACTTCGAGTCTCAGCTCTGCGGCATCATGCCAGCGGTGGCCCGACCTCCACCTCCAGCCTCGCTCCAGCCCCGTTGCTGAGCATCTCACCGTCTTTAATACATTTTTCCCTCGGGTCCCGACCCTTTCGGAAGGCAGCTATTTAAAAGGGAAATCCGAGCGCCTGGCCAAGGGTCGCAGAAAGGCAGCGCGTGGGGAGCTGGATGCCGGGCTGAGGTTCACGCTTTCTCCATGGCCCGGTCTTCCTCTCACCTTTAAAAGTTATTTGTACGCCTGGTTGGCTTCCCGCAGCGCCTGGCACGGAGCAAGTTGGGATAATGTCACGGTTGCCCACGAAGCCGTGCCAGCGTGAGAGCAGAGGCTTGCCAACGTAGCGGCATTGATTAGCGCGGAAGAACCAGGGCAATCCAATTATAATCGCAAGCGCCGTTGGCTTTCGCAAATTCTTACTGAAATAACGGTGAACTCGGCTGTATTAAGGTGGTCTGACTGTGTCAGCGAAGGGGAAGTCAGAGGGCTTAGGTAGTGCAGATTAAACAGAAGAATTTAATTTTTAAATACTCTACTGCCTATTTATGTGTCGGGCAGAAAGATGGTATTTTTGGATGGGTAGATGCTGGCCAAGCCCTTCAGCCTGCCTTGGTATCAGAGAATATATTTTTTAACTTCGTATTTTGGAAATTATTACAAAATATCCTAAGAGGAAACTACCGATGAAAAATAGCTAAGATGTTTCCTATCATTTAAATCTTATTTAGGTATTGAATATTCCTTTGTTCCCTAATATTATACTTCCTCTAACTTACTCAGTAGGTCAGATAAGGAAATGTGATATTTTTCACCAGCATGACAAAATTAAAGTTATAAAGAGCAGGAGGGCTGTAGCCTGGAGCCTTAGATGAGCAGTTCGGATCTGGCTTTTTCTTACTTAGCAGAAGCAAACAGTCTCCTGTGGATGAATCACATTCAATTAGCTGTTTCCTATGATGAACTGATTAAAAATTAAGTGGCATCAAATACAGCTGATTTTGCTCTTACATTTGAATAATGCTATAATTACATACTAATCAGATGGTAAATCTTAATTGTACACGTTCCATATGTTTTATTTGCCCACTCTCCATCTTCGTTTTGTCGTCTTTGTATCAGCATGGAGTATATTTTCAGGCTGCTTTTATGCTTGGCCTAATTGAATATCAAAAGCGGTATATGTGAAACTTCCTGAATTCTATTCTTTAGCCAGTGGCAGCTGTGCTATTAGATGACCTTTACCATTCCTGTAGCACAGAATAATAAAGGGAGGGGGAGAATTGAAGCCTAGCCATGTTATTGTTAGAGACAGAAATAAATCATATATAATTGCCTCACTATGAAGGCCAAATCCTGCTGTCCTTCATGCCTGAGTTAGAAATACAGGATTTGGACCTTTGTTTCCTGTGGTTTCCTGGCCACCTTGGACGTGCCCAGAATCCTCACGCTGCTGCAGTGGCTAATTATCATCGCCAGCTTCAAGCCCAGGCTGAATTCCTCCTGCCTGTGCAGTGGTACAATCCTGCTTCGGGAAAGCCTTTAGGTGACTGTCAAGCTTGAGCGTCATTGACTTCAGAAAGACTATTTGTTTTTAAAAATTAAGAGGAGGCTTAAATGTTGGATTAAATGGCGGCCTTCCACCAAGTGCTTCTGCGCTGGTTCACTATTTAGAGCAAACCTGCTAGTTCTTGGATGAAATAAATAGGTCTCTTGACGAATAATGCATGTGGTATTGACTGTATTTAGTACAGAATGTACTTTATGCTTTTGCCTGCTTTTTAATCATAGGTCATGAAAATATTCACAAAAAGAGCAAGCGGAAACACTGGAGAAAACAGCGGGTAGAAAGCAGCATGTTATCTGACATGGAGATGTTAAAACATAGCCTAGAAGTGAATTCATTTTCTACGGAGAGCAACAAGACTGGGAACATCAGCCACAAGAAGAGTCATAGAAGGACAAAACGGTTTCTCTCCTACCCTCGGTTTGTTGAAGTGATGGTGGTGGCTGATAGCAGGATGGTTGCCTACCATGGAGCTAATCTACAGCACTATGTCTTAACATTAATGTCAATAGTAAGTATTCAAATAGGGGGAGAAATTTTACCAACAGATCTTTTCTAGTAGATGCAGAGCTTCCTTGCTGCTGCTTTCTCACATGATACCATCAGATCGCTTCAATGGGGCGTGGAAACATTTCTGGCACAAGAATAAAGCTTGGTACAACTTAGTTCAGGTTCACAAGTCCACAGGCACATCTTAGAGAAGAACATTTGAGGAACATTGCTTGAGGTCTTCTTCCTTTCACAGACCCACCACACTTCCTAACCCTTCCCACACCTTGCCCTTGAAGCTATCTGTGCCCCAGGCAGCATGAGAGGAGTCACTGGCTCTTTATTATGTGTGTTTTATTCTTCTTTTCATTTTGGGCCATGTGAAATAGCAGCTGAAGAGAAAAAGTGCCTTGGGGACTGTGACTTCCTAGGGACTGATGATGGGAAGTCATGTGGTTGCCTGACTTCCCTTGCAATTGAAAGGAGAAGGCACCTGTGGTCACTTAGGTCCTTAGCATAGTGCTAGGGTTGGATTTCCAGGCTGGCTGTGAGCATCTTAGTAGCTACTGGTACTAAGATGCGGTAGTGAAGTCCCCAGACAGGCAGCTCTGTAGATGTATGTTGCTGGGAAGTGAGTGTCCAACATAGTCGTCTCAGTGCAGTGACTTTAGTTGCGTTAGAGAGTAGAAGTGTGGTGGATATGTGTTCTAAAAATGGCCATGTCAAAATGAGGCACGTGGCAGAATAAGTTGCTTTTGATAGTTTTGGCCGGTGGTTGTTTTATCTTGAAGCAGAATGATGCTGTGAATTTGGTGAAAGGCCTGTTAAAGCAGAGGGGGACTATGCTGCTGCAATAGCAGCAGGTTTTTTCCATTCTAAAATTGTGCTGCTGGTGGGACTGTCTCCCAGAAGCGTGCAGCAAGTTCATGGTTGACCAGATAACGTTAGAGCACAGAATGGAGCAGAATAGCGGCTCGGGACAAAAACAGCTGCGGAATGGAAAATATGCTTGTGTTGTCATAACTGTTTGTTTCGTTGAGTGTTAGCAATAACTCTGGGCACTTCTATTTGAAACAGGTAGCTTCTATCTACAAAGACCCAAGTATTGGAAACCTAATCAATATTGTTATTGTGAAATTGGTCGTGATACATAATGAACAGGTAATGGAAGTGATTTTCTTCTCCTTTTGACAGCAGCATGTGTAGTAAACCTAGTGATAAATAATTAAAATACCTGCTTTATGTGTATTACTCATTAGGATGGTCCTGCAATATCTTACAATGCTCAGACAACATTAAAAAACTTTTGTCAATGGCAGCAATCCCAAAACCACCCTGAAGGAAGTCACCTTCAACACGATACAGCTGTGCTTGTTACCAGGTATGCTGAATTTTCTCATTAAAAATATCACCAGTCATGTGTCAGAGTTGCAAGCTGTGAGCTTATAATATACGCAGCTATGGGAGATATTCGGTGTTTGATGTGGTTGTAGTAAGTGGACTTAGGAGAACATATTCACTGCAGAGGTGGAGGAGTCTTAGAGGCTCAGGACTGTCTAAGGTCTGATCGTGGGCCCAACATGTGATGAAACTCTAGGTCTGTAGTAGTAGGAACTTGGTTCAGGCTTCTGTTGGATGGTGTTGCAAAATCAGTCTGGAGGACCAAGAATTGCTTTTGGATGTTTTGTGTTATTGTGCTTGTCCCTTAAGTCACTACTGCATTGAAAATTAATGTGTCAGGTCTGTTCTGCTTTCAGACAGGATATCTGTAGAGCGCACGACAAATGTGATACTCTGGGTAAGAAAACCCTTTTCTTTGTCTTTTTTAACTTTTGTGTAGTGACAACGCTAGTTGAACGTGCTGAACCGTGAGTAATGTTTCCTTTGCTATTGTACACCTCTCTGTTCTCTTCTAGGTCTGGCAGAGCTGGGCACAGTTTGCGATCCATACAGGAGCTGTTCAATTAGCGAAGACAACGGGCTGAGCACTGCTTTCACAATAGCACATGAACTTGGCCATGTGTACGTCTTGCGTAAATGCATTTACATTTAAATAGCCCAAGACTTATGCTAGGCAGAACTTGCCAGACACACTAGGAGTCGTCTGAGCCTAATTATTTGTGAGGAGATGAATATACCTGGGTAGGAGAAGCACCAGCAAGGAAGTTCAAGCTGTGATGTGACTTTGGGTGCAAGTGGGATGCTCTGTAGCACAGCTGCGAGCAGCAGAAACAGCAGTCTCACGTTTTAGGGAGCACGAAGCGTTTGTGAGGATGAGCAACAACAGGGTGCCCAGATGTTGAGCAGTACATGCAGAGAGGAGAGCTACAAAACATCCTGTACTGCTGTGTCTCCTGGCATCCAAACGTGACCAAGTCTCTGAGATTTCTGCAGTGAAGTCTCAGCACTGAGACTCTGGCACTGGCTGACTGTTTGGCCAGGGCTGGGTGCCACTGGTTGCCTTAGAACGGATCAGGGCGAGGAGCACAGGCACGTATTGCCCTGCCTTCTGGACTGAAGTCTTCTCCGAAGGCAGGTTCCTCAGGCCATCAGAACTCATCCCGCCTCGGTGCGAGGCATTCATGAAGTCGGCGGAGTAGCTGTGCACAAGGAGGGACTTAGTGTGGCTGGCAGTTGATTGAGATACATAAATGACCCTGACGTACCTGCTGAACTATTTCATTATGCAGGGACTTTCACTAAGGAGGATCTCATGTTATTAGACATGCCCAGCAGAGTAGTCACTCAATGGAATTTCCCTCCACTGAACAATTTTGCCAACTGATTTTGAATTTTTTTGAGAATGGGTAATGAGAAAAATCTTTTTAGATCATGTCAGAGTCCTTTACCCCACAGGTGCAACTCTGTTAGGCAACTTACTGCATTCAAAAATACCTTATGCTTGGTGCGTAGTGGAAGTCTGTAGATGTGGGATGGATGGATGAGTTCTCAGGAACAGATCACTCATTGTCCTAAGCCCTTTTTTTTGCACAGAGGGCTGGCTGAGATGTTCTATTTTTAACCACGGGTGTATTTGTTTAAATGAGATTTTCTGACAGAAATTCCTCAAAGATTTGGCTTTCCCCACACCTAACCGGTGGCTAATTCCCTCACTAATGCTGCCCCAAAGCTGCTGGAGGGGTTAGAGGACCTCCTGAGCAGGAAATGCCTCTTTGGCCTTTTAAAGGGAGCAGAGCAAAAAGTTGGTTCCTTGGAGGCCATCTTAATGGGATATAAACTCCCAGGCCTTCAAACATAGGATCACACTGGGTCATTTCCCCTTTTCCACTTCAAGTAGCAAAGCAGTTTAAGCCGTTCTGTCTCCATGGCATACTTGCCGCATTCTTTGATATGGTGTATGCTGCAAACTTCACATGGTCTTACGTTGATATTGATGCTTGATAGCATTTTGTGATCCTACCATGTAAAATATAGGAGCCAAGTTTGTCCCTAGTGCAGCCCTATTTAGGCAACAGTGAGGAATGAACATGGCCCGAGGTATTCAGCTGCTTCAGAAAACGCCTTACAGCCAACCTGATCTGTTGAGGGACTCAGGCAGCAGTGCTCAGCGGGCTCAAGTGATTCCTCTGCTTCCCTTCTCATATTCCCCCGATCACCTCTTGGCTCTTTGACTCAGTCCCAGAGTGCATCCCATTTTCATCATGGTGGGGCCAGTCTCCAGCCTGCCTGCAAGATCAGGACTGTCAGCTGGAAAGGAAACCGCAACTGAAAGCGCGTCCTATGTGAGGCTCCCTTAAGCACTTGTCATGCTAAATATATGCAGTAGCAGTGTGGAGAGCTTTGGAAGGGTCCTACGCAGCTTTTTGCAGCCAGGTGCTAGGAACTCAGAACCATTTGAAACAATGCCTGTTGGTCCTTCTGAATATGTAGATATTATTGCTTTTAATCTGTGATAGCTACTAGGAGCATTTCTAGGGAAAAAATGTATTTTTTCTTGTTTTTAGTTAAGACTGTTGCTCTTGCTGACACTTATCCAGCTGTACTTGTCTTTGCTGTGTTCCTCTTAGATTTAACATGCCACATGATGACAACCATAAGTGCAAAGAAGATGGAGGTAAAAATCAACAGCATGTCATGGCGCCAACACTGAACTTCTACACCAATCCCTGGATGTGGTCAAAATGCAGTAGGAAATATATCACTGAATTTCTAGAGTAAGGCCTTACCTATGTGTGTGTTAGGCTGTCTTTACCTCTGCGTGTATCTCTCAGGGGGCACTGGTTAATCCGAAATCCCAATGTGCAGCGTTTGGAGGAAATTGAAGGGATTTCTGTGTCCTTTATACGGAGCAGGAATGTGCCCTTAACATCCTGTCCCTGCCAACTCTGCCTTATGATTAGCTGGCAGGGAATGGCCTCTCTATGGGGAGGAATAAGTCTTTCCCCATGGATATTGCTTTTAAGGAATGTGCATTCTCCTTTAACCTGAAGAGTGAGTTTTCCAAGCCCAGTGGCCCAGATACAGAGCCATATCCAGTGCAGAGCCAGATATGGAGCAATAAGAGGCAGGCAGACTGAATCTACCTTTCTGCTGCATGGGTCGTGAATAGCCCTAGTCTGCTCTGGGAATAGATATCAAGGAAACTCTGGCTCACTAAGGTGCACAGTGACTGTCCATGCTGCTGTGATGCCTTCCCACAAGTTGTGATGGGGAGCAGAAAGAACCCACAATGGTTTCTAGGCAAATCCAGGAGCTTGACCCCTTGGGTGATTCTTCTGCTTGCTGTCCAAGAGGAATATCAATGGTTACCGGTGCTTCCTCAGCAGCCAAAGGAAGTTTGTGCACTGTCGGACGTGCTTTTGCTAGACTAGTTGACTGCGTTGTGGTAGATGATCGTCAGCACAACGTGGGGTGGTAGCGAAGGGATAGGCAGCCTCTTATGCTCCATAGGTGAGGCTGTAGTAGCTGTTTTAGTGCTTGTTAAATATGACAGATGGGGTGCACATCTAGTGTAAGGATAACCTAGATAAAAACGAATGAGTTCTAGTCTCATCACCTCCTGGTTAACACCGTTTTCCGGCTTTGTGTTGTAGCACTGGTTACGGGGAGTGTTTGCTTGATGAACCTTCATCAAGAACTTACACGTTGCCTCAGCAGCTCCCGGGGCTGATTTATGATGTCAATAAACAATGTGAGTTAATTTTTGGACCTGGATCTCAAGTGTGCCCATATATGGTAAGTGCAATTCCATGCCTTGGTTTTGCTGGCTTTCACAGATGAAATTAAGGCCCCCCAGCATTGGGTGAATGGGGAAAGGGGCTGATATAAAGACTGCACCCACCAGCTGCCAGCTGGTTAGAGCCTGGGTCCTCAGCCCCACTATTTGTGGGGATGCAGTAAGCCATCAAGTTACTACTGACCTTGTGAGTTAATGATAAAAGCTAGTAGGATAATTTTATAAAGGATCATGCATCCAGTACGGTGTGTGGCACATGGGATGAATGTATTTAATATTTTAATCTGTTCAATAACTTAAGCAGATGCAATGTCGGCGACTCTGGTGTATTAACATTGATGGAGCGCACAAGGGATGTCGTACTCAGCACACACCTTGGGCTGATGGGACCGAATGTGAACCTGGAAAGGTCTGTAATACTTCATCCTTTGTAGTTATATATCAGTCAAACTCATCCTACCCCAAGGGCACGGTGTATGGGATATAGCTTCTGGCTGCAGCTTCTGCCTGGAGCAACCCTGTGGTTTAAGCATTTCATACAGGGGTGAACTGTATACCATATAATGTGATTAAAATCTACTGCTTGACATTTTTTTTTTGTTTATTGCAATTATTCTTTTTTGAGTGCTTATCTTCTTAAATTAACACCCTTGAGTGCACTCTTGGGTATAACTTCTGTAAAGCTTTCCTAGACTTTTATTAGAAATTTCCCATGCGATGTGGGTAATTAGTGATTTTACATAACATAAACTTGCCAACTGGCTTCTCATCTTGACAGCTTCAGAGTAAAATATAGAACTAGCTGACATTTTCTGTATGGAACCTTTTTGGCAGTTTTTCATAAAAACTTTCAATTTCTAGGTGCAATGTTAGCTTCCAAATATGTATTTTTCCAACCAAATACATTTTCTAGAGTAAGCTCTTAGTTTTGATTTATCCAGATCTGGAGAGAAATAGTTGGGAGGATTTGGGCTCTTTTTTTTTCCTTTTATTGAGATGCTAAACCTTTTGAAGAAAAATGCTAACTAGTTTTCATCATTTTTGCTGAACAAATATCTTCCTCATCTAGCTCTAGTAAACAACCTATAATGTTATTCAAGAAAGCATAGCTTAAAAATGTACTCTTGTAGCTAATTAACAATCAATAGTTAGCTTTCATTGCCTTGAACAACTCAGCATCTTAATTTATAAGGTCTTTCAAATGTGGATGCTATTTTGGATACAATCTTTCACAAAGGCTATGGGTCTCCTTGGCAATTAATCTTTTGCTACATGTGTCTGAAACTCATTTGTGAACACTGATTTCATTCAAGGCAATGGACATAATATATCAATTTGCCTTCTTTATGGAAAAGCACAATCAACACAGGTGCGGAAGCTTTTACCTGGTGTTTTTAAGGTTGATAGTGTAACGTAATTCCTGCATTACTCTTTCAAGCCAGTGGCACACCAATGTTTACTGTTTTTATGTTCCCCTCCTTTTTTTTTAAGAATCAGGATAAAACTTATGCCCTTCTGAAGTGCCCCCTAGCCCCACTCAAGTGGGACACCTCCGACTGTAGACCTCCTATCTTCACTTTCTCCATGTGTGAGCTTGCGACGCGCTCAGAGCTGGCTGCCCAGAAATAACTAATTTTTTTCTGAATTCTGAATATGTGGGCTGCTGTTCTGTTCAGAAATATCTGCAGTTACACTTGGATATGACCAGAGTTGTGTTTTTACAACTGCGGACGAGCAGGACGAGTTTAGATAAGTATGAGCAGGTGGGATCTTACGAAAGGCTAACACAGTCGAATCGCGTCCAAGCGTTTGAATGTATTCTGGAAAAAAGGCTGTGTGTTTTGTATCTGTGTGTTGGTCTAACTCCAGCTTAAGGTTTGGATCATCATAAGCTCTCTCCTCCCTGCTATTTTCTTGGGCTTGTAAAGTGCTGAGGTGCTAGTCCGGAGTGTGTTTTGCTGGAACAAATCGCTGTTTTGGCACTCTGATGTGGCCAGGAGCCCTGTCAAACTGCTGCATGCTGACTAATGCCTTGCCTCAAGTGTGCATGTTTAAAGCCTGTGATGTATGGCTTGGCAGAGAGTGAAAATGCTATGCCATTTTTTTTTATGGAGATACCTTTGGACACAAGAGAATCTGAATAGCTAAGAGAAGTCTAGCTAAAGCTTCCGGAATATAGACTTATCCAGGCCTAAAGTTATTTTTAAATCAAAGATACTACAACAACGTGGAAGTAGTAGCTTATGCATATTTTGAGTGTGAGGTCACTGAAGTTGATACCATTAAATCAAATAATAAGCCTGGATTTTGGCCTTTGCTGGGTGGATACCAGTCATGATCACTTACCCAGCTTGACAGTGCCCGTGCCTTACCAATTCGAAATAAATCACCGTGCCGCAAAGAAAGAAGAGAGAGAGGCTCGTAAACGTGGATCTCTATCTCTTGTGGTTTTCCGAGTTGTTTTAAAGAATGGTACAAGAAGCACAGATGAACGGCAATCGTTTGTCTCCTCCCTTAAGGCAGCAGGTACCGTGTAAGTTATGCATGCATGAAGCTTCCCAGCACTTGTCTGCCCCCTGCTAATCTATTCAGCCAAATCAGCCCAAGTCCGCGAGCTGTTTTTGGTGAATTATCTAAGGCCCCTGTGGCAGGACAAAGGGAAGGAAAGTCTGCTATAGTGTCTCCCTTCCCCGCCGTTGCTCTCCTCTTCGACTTTGTGTCTGTTTAAGTTATTTTGAACCTGCTCCAGACAAAAACTCTTTTATTCTCTTCATTCTCTGATCTGTAAGCCTGTAGGAAGGAGCACCCTGGCAGACTTTCTAGTTTTCTGTTGTAATTCAGCGTAGGAATTATTTTTAAAATAAAAAAGACATGAGGGTTGCACAGCCAGACTATTCACAGCGTGGTTCCAAGAAACACCACTGCGTTTCCATAAGATAGTCTTGCTATTTATTTAAAACAGCTGCTCTTCCTCCCTCCCCCCCTTCTTGATTCACTATCAATTTGCTATCAACACAAGCCCCCAATTTGGAATAAAATCAAGAGATTTAGGTAGTTTCCTGGTTAATCCTCAACCATCGGATGGGAGATGTATAGGTCATGCCACGGTCTGTTAGCTGTGTACATTCACTAGTTAGCTATTCAATCTGCCGTGGGTCAGCGGTGCCAAGCGTGACTGCGGTTACAGATTTAGCTGCGAGTGTCAACGTTTCTGCAAGACGTTCTCCTCTGGGGCTGCGTGGTTGTATTGATGTCGTGTGGTTTTGTACGCTGGTGATAGCTGCTGGCCCTCTTTGTCCCCATAAGTGACTGACAGAGGGGTCCCCCGTCCTGCAGCTCCTCGACCCTGGAGAGGCCTGGAGGAGGGATGCATCGCCAGGGGTTGTCCTGCAGCGAAGGCACTCGGTCTTTCAGCTGATTTTTATTCCTGTCCTCTGCTGGAACAGATGCTTTTTTAAGCCAGTGTCTGTCTGGGGAATCAAATCTTCAGATGGAGGCAGATGCATAGCACGTAGCCTAGAGACCAAGCTCATCCCTGAGTAAGTGCCGTATTTAAGGCCCAAGCTATGAGTTGTTTGGTCATCCTGCCAACGGTGCATGCGGCAAACACACCTCTGATCAGCTTCCTTCCGCAGCAGGGGAAGTCATTACTGGGGAAAGGTTTCAAGTATGTTGCAGAGTCATTGTCATACAAGACCCCGGTGGCAACTTGATTTTGGTCTGTTTTCCCTGATAGCTTGATGTAACCTTGTTCTGGTCTCGGTGGAAAGACTTGTTTCCTCTCCCCTCCTGTTAGAGCAAGAAAATATATCTCTGCTGCTTCACCCATTCTGCCTGGTTTGGCTGTAGCCATCAGTGGATGCACAGTTAGGAGAGTAGCAGCCAGACGGTAGACACCATGAGGTCTCATTAGCCTGATTTTCCCAGGAAACAGAGCAAACAATGCTTTTCCTCAAACTATTCCCTTAGATTTTTATAGGGTTGGGTTTTGTTTTGTTTTTGTTTTTGTTTTTGTTTTGAAGATCTGTCCTACACATTTGTCAGTTTGGAAGCCCCTTTGAGTCTGTCTGTGAAGTAAAGAAGAAGAGAACATGGCAGATCAGTAAAATAGACCCATCACCGTAAAGATCATTGGGTATTTTCCTACCTGAACAGCACCTGATGCAGTAAAATATTGCAAGAGAATATTTCAATGATGAATCTACATTTTTTTTTCTTACGTCCCTAAATTTCTTGTAATTTCTGAGCAATCAGCAATGTTTGGGTTTCATATAATTGCAGAGATTTAGGCATCTGCCAGCAAATAAGCAGGTCTCCAGGTTTAAATCTGCTTTAGCAAGCACTTTTCAGTGAGAGGGAAACCCCTTTGGGGATCTGGTGGGATTTTTCCGTCAATTCTGGTGAGGCCAGGATGTGACTCTCCCCTAGGTCAGGCCTGTCCAGAGAAGTCTGTGTAGTCGTACAACAAGTACACCCAGAAGAGACATAATTTATATGATAAAAATAGGGGGAGAGGGAGGGTGCCAAAATAGTTTAAACCAGTTTTCCAAACAGAATAGACAAGAGTTATAACTGGAAAATACAAGTGTAGACTAGGCCTTGGCAGGTCCCGTGTTATGGCTGAGTGAAAAAAAATACTTTGGAGTGAGGAATTCATTGTTTTTTATTTGTGCTTTCGATTTGAAACTTTTTTTTTTCCTTTCCCTCTTCTCTTCTGGGGTTTTGTACAGCTGTGGAGAGGTTTGAGTTTGTTCCTCTTGTTTGCTAATACACGTCCCTATCGTCTGTCTCCTGTTAGGACACTCTGTGGCTCCTGCTGCTCTCCAGGAAATCAGATAAGCAGCTTTTCCCAAAGCTGGTGCTGCGAGCATTGCTGCACTGGTCGGCATCAGCAAACGGGGAGCATTTGCTAGTTGTTGTTGTCCTCAATCTTCTTCCCATAAATCACGCCTCTGGACTCTGCTGCTTGCCTTCTCTTCTCCATTTAAGGGTTCAAAAGATTGAGACTGCTTGTTTATCTTCCTTGCAGGGAAAGAAAACGCAAGGTGGCCTGGTCCCGTGGCTACTGAAATAACTGGGGCCTCAATTTGGGGAAAAAAAACCCTATTACGTGTTTGACCCTAGAGCTGAGCACGGATTCAGAGTGCCATCCTTAGTCCCCTCCCTGGAAGTTTACTCTGCTACAATTTTGGCTTTTTTAAAAAAAAAAAATACCTCGCAGGTTTTTATACAAATAAAATTTGGGCAGCCAAGAGTGAAAATGTTCTTTTTTTTCGTTTGGGAAATCGTTGTTGCATTTTGAGCAGGGTATTTGAGAAAAAGCAAGCAAATGACTCTTGGCATCAGGGTGATGGCTAATGAAGAAGTAATGCGAACGCCCCCGTTCCCGTCTCTCCCCGCAGCACTGCCGGTTCGGGATGTGCGTCCCCAAGGAGCGGGAGGCACCGGTGCTGGACGGCGCCTGGGGCACCTGGAGCCCTTTCGGCACCTGCTCGAGAACCTGCGGCGGGGGCATAAAGACGGCGATACGGGAGTGCAACAGGCCCGAGTAAGTGCGGCTATGGGGCAACTCGCGGCACGGGCCTGGGACGGGATGGGGAGAAGCAGCCTGCTGGCTCCAGCAGGCTGAAATCCCGTTTTCTTGGTTAGCAGGCCAAGATTTGGATTGGAAAGGTGCTGGAGGGAGAGGGGAGGGAGCATGGGAGGGAGCTGGGCCACGTATTTATCTGTTTTCCTCAAGCGAGGTGTGCGTGTCCACGTGCAGAAGTAGCTCTGCAGCCGAAGCCTCCAGATGCTGCTGGTGAAATGTATTCCCATCTTCCATAGCTGCGTCTACTTGGACTGGTAGCTTCTGTGCTAGAAAAATCACCTTTCTCCTCAAGGCGAGCCAAGGGATTTTCAATACCGTCTTCTCTTACAGCTTGTGTTTTGTATCTTAGCGTTTTGCTGTGGCTGGGTTTTTCAGGAGCTTCAACACCAAACTCCCGTTGCGATCCCCTGTGCTTATCATCACTAGCATTTACTTTCCAAGCCCTCTTTTGGGAGCAGAGCAGCTGGCACAGCCTCTTCTCATATCCCTCCTGAAGTCTCCACAGGGGCTCATCTGTCATAGCATGACCAAAAAAGGTTTTCACCAACTTTGTTGGGTTTTGCCCCAGTAATTTGACGTCATGGCGTAGGCTCCCACCATCGACGTTCCCATTACCAGGGTGCTGCAGAGACGTTACGAGTGAGCGAGACAGGAATAAAACGCGATGGAAAGCCACCACTACGTGCTCTCTCGCTTCTCAAAGCACTTCAAAAACACCCAGAGTAGACCTACTCTCTGTTTTGCTGCCTTTCATCAAGTGGGAGAAACCTCGAGTAAGGTCTGAAATAATTTCATTTGGCCTCTTATATTCAAAAAGGGGTTTGCTCTTTCCAAGCTTTCCTTTGCACAGGGATCTAGGGTGGTATTTTGCATGCCAATGAAATATTACCTCAATCCAGCATGTAAAATGAACGTCCTCTCCCCCCGCAATGGGCTGAAAATAAGACTGCAGCTCCTGCCTCCATCTGTAATGTGCTCTGACACCTACATGGATGAGTACTTTGCAGGACTGTAGGAAGCTGTAAGCCTCTGAAATGGAAACAGACTGTGTTTTGACACACACTTAAGGAATGTATTAGCTGACCAGACCAGACCCTTCCCACCAGGATTGCCCCCTCGGGAATCGCGGGCAGGATGGTACGGACAAAGCCGGCGGCCGCGGCACGTCACGTGCGGTGCCGGGGGGCAAGCCCTGTTCCTCAAAGCAAGGCATAGCTGCAGTGTTGTGGGGGAGAAAGCATGTTTCATACCACGTCAACACCCGGAGCCCTGCGTTTGAGGGTGGATTTGGGCTTTTCTGCAGACCCCCAGAGCATTAAGCACATGCACGTGAACACGAGCAGTTACGTGTACGTGAGCTCACATGCCCCGCAGTCACCCCTCTGGGGGCTTTTCACTCACCCTATAGCAGAGCTCCTGCTGCTGGGGTTTCTGTGCCTGAGCAGGTACCAGGTGTGTCCAAAAACAGTGCTTCGTGCCCGCACCTAGCTCTCCTGGCCCACTGTGAGAGCAATGATGCCTTGGGGGTCTGCAATGAAATTACCTAAGGTTAGTATTCGCATGTGATGCGTGTGAATGCGTTACACATATATTTAAGACCTGTTGATACAGAGTAAAAATAAGCGCCCGATATTCCCCAGGGCTGTTGGACGTGTCCTATGAGTTTTGTCCTGCTGAGAGGCATCCAGCAAAGCGTGCGTGTGCAGGAATGTGTAAGGAGAATATTGTTAGATTGAAAGCAAGAGTCTATACTGGCCTTTGCTTAATAAAACAGATGATTTAGGTGTAAGGGGAATTGGGATGGAGCAAGAAGGTTTCTGTGCGTGCATTGCTTCCTCTTCCATCTCTGACGTACGTGGTTGATGGTTATTCATAAAACCTTAGATGTTGCTGAAGGATCTAGTATTTCTTCATGACACTGAAAATTGATGTTATATGAGACTGACTTATTTTTCAGGGTTAGCTCTATTCTGTTTACCCAGGCTCAGTGAAAAGCAATACTGAATCATTAAGGATTTAAGAATGCCCTAAAATTGTCAGAGTGGTTTGGGGCTCTTCTGAAATGTCAGAAATGGTGTGATCAAGGCCTGAGCGCTGGTTACAGAGAGATTTACTGCCGCAGTTATGAATCTGACAGTTTGAAACAAGATGGCAAGTTTCAGCATCCTTCGGTTTATGGCAAGCCAATGTGGTCAATGTGATATCTCAATCTCATGGGTCAGGTCAAGGAAAAAGGCTAGTTGCTTGGGGTCTTCAGATTTTATTAGATGCACCCTTTGAAAAAAAGGTGCACTGCGTGTTGTTCTTAATTATAGTTAAAAGGAGATTTGTTTTTTTTATATTGACAGATTTATATCAGAAGCAATGTAGTTACCATCAAAATGTCATAACTGCCATTTTTTTTTCTTTAAGAAGTGCCTTGTTGGAGGTTTGCGTATTTAGAGTCTCTGTCAAACTGCAGCAGCACTATGGAAGTATGAATGTTTTCAAAATGGAATTGATGAATCCTGTTAGATCCCAGATGAATTGATGCAGGTTCCCAGAGACTTGGGGTGTTCTTCCGTGACCGAGAACTGCTGCAGCTTGAAAGCGCATCTTCCCCGCCTGGGAACAGGCTGCGAGGAACCACTTGCTGCTGGTGCCCTGAAAGGTGCCCTTGGAAATCACAGCCCTGCCACCGGGGAAAGGAGGAATAACTCCCTGCAAATGTGCCCAGGAAGGGTCTGTGCAGGCTGTTGCAATGGGTTAGCTCCAGAGTGATTCCAAGCATATTCAGTTAAATTAGTGGAAAAAGCTGTTTGCCAAAGCAAGGTGGAGAACAGACCAAGTAGGTTTAGATTCACTCAGTTAGGAGTCAGTGTGAAGTGATTTGAAGTCAGTCTGATTCATACTGGAATTTGCACCGTTGGTGGTGTGGCTGGTGTCTTTTTCTTTTTTCTTTCTTTTTTTTAAATCACTGTTACTTGTTTCTTTCCAAGCATCATCTCTCTCCGTAGGTGATGCCAGTTTAGTGTCCATATGGCGTCCAAGAGCTGCCCTTGGAGCAGGTAAAGCTGATGTGACCGCTTGTTGCTCGGGGCTGCACCTAAAGGCAAAGTTCACCCGTGGGTGTTTCAGATGAGACTGAGGGATTTGCACCGCGACAGCTTGCGTGTCGGCTAGGGCAGGGGAAATACTGCAGGTAGCTGGTGGTGCTCTGCATCTCGTCTGAGCTGCAGGAGACAAGTCCATCCGCCAAATGCAGGAGATGTGCCGGCAGGCTGGGGGAGGTCCACCTCACTTCCCCAGTAAGCCTTTGGCAAGTAGGGGCCCCTCTTTGTGCCTCTTCTTCCCCGGTTATTTCCCAGGAATTGTGAAACTTCAGTCACAAGTAACTTTAAAACGCAAGAGAGAGGAATCGTGACTTAGGGGAGGAAAGGTGCTGCTGTACCGGCTGGGCAGTTGATGTGTCCGTGTTTTAGAGATGCTGAAAAACCATGGGCTGCTCTAGGGGCTAGTTACTTTGCTATGTGTAGAGACCTTCATGCGTGTGCACGGGTTTTCCATTTGCATTATGTTAAGGAAGCCCCAGCTGTATATGATATGAAGAGCTTGTGGGCACCTCCATCTTATTTTTGCCTTTTGGATATTATTTAATTTAAACTGTAGTATTTTTCTCCTGTAGCGTGAGGGAATAACAAAGCTGCTTGGTTGGTACTGGAGTTGTTACTGCCATTATTGTGGTAGCTTGCAGTAGCCCCACCAGCCCCCAGAGACCATTTATCCTGTAAGCCGTGAACGGTCAGAACAAAAAGCTCGTGCAAGGTGCTTGTCCCTGCTCTGCTGCCTCTCCTCTCCCCGTCTCGCTCCACTGGAGGTGACCTCCTCCTGCATCGCCCAGCTTTGCTGCTCAAAGGCCGGCTTTGCGCTCCATGTTATTAGCTCATCCTCCTTCTTCCAAGTCCTCCTGCAGATTTATGGAGGGGGCTCATGCATTTGCAATTTCAGGAGCGAGCAGCGGCAGCAGTGTTTTTTATTGGCAGATTTAAAGCATAGTGCATGATGGTTTTTGTTTTATGATGACGGACCTGCAGAAAGCTGTGTGTAGAGATGGACGTACAAAATCTTACCAAGTCCCTAGCAGAAATGTCCTTTGAGCAGCCAGCAGGTAGGCTAGCTTGTGTCCCAAGGGTGCTTTTCTAGCAGCATAACCACATCTGAAAATGAGCATCCATGAGGGAAGTGCCGTCCACCCGGATCCTCTTGTATCCTCCCAAGCGCTGCTTGCTCCCACACCGTTGCTGACGGCAACGGGAGCTCCTCGCTTGTCTCCAACAGGATAGGGAGAGAGGTTTTTTCAGTCCCCAGAGTAAGCTATTGGCTGGCAACAGCTTTGTCTACACGCAAGGATAAAAAGCATAGTTTTATGGCTAGAGACTTGAATCTGGGAGTTGGCAAATTTAAAGTGGTGATTTTTCCTAGGCTTATCCACTGGCTTTTATGTGGCCTGTATCATATCGCTTTGCCCAGCTGATAGTACTCCTCTTCTGTGAAATGAGCATGAGGTTTCTTGAACAGTTCTTTGTGAAGCAAGTGAAGAGATTCTTTGTGAAACAAGTGAAGATAAAGTTACTTAAGTGTCTAGCTCTACCTTTGCTATCCTTTGGGGCTGTAAATCCCTAAGGACGAAATGCAGGGACTCAGCCCTGCAAGGAAGCCCGTTCTCCTTTCTGGTGTACTATTTGGCTATTTGCATCCCAGATGATCACATGCAAGCTCCTGGCCACCAAATCAGTAGGACCAGTGGGAGTCATGGGGGTCAGTCTCCCCCCTTATGTCATCCCTCAGTGTGAAACTGCATCCCTGCCTGAGGAGAAAGATGTTACTGCTTCTCTCTACTGCTGCATTCATCAGGGAGTAAATACTCCCTTTTTCCCCGTGTTTGTTTTCTCCCTTCTTAGGGTTACTGATATAGTTTTTCCGTAAAACATCTACCTGCACAGTCTTTTTAACTGGAAATTCTTTAAAGACATGCACAGGCAAGGATAGGTCCTTCAAAACAGCGTTGCAAATAACTATGCTGAAGAAGTTGCGAGACTAGAATTGTGGTTTGTGTCCAGCCTGATACCAAGGTCACCCAGGCCCATGGGAAAATGAACCGGCAGGGCCTGCTCTGTACCAACACAGTCAGTAGATGACGGTGCCTACCCTGACTTCCATGCGGTGCCAAAGCCCACATGGAAGAGCCTGGTGGAGATGGAGACCAGAGGTAGAGGTCTGGAGACCGACTCCATCCAAGGAAAGAGGCTGAACAGATATGGGAGGGTTAGAAAATGCTGTCTGGTAAATACACACTCAAGGTTTGTACAGCCTGCTTCTATTTCTTTGTTTCTGCAGGCCTAAAAATGGTGGGAAGTACTGCGTGGGTCGCCGAATGAAATTCAAATCATGTAACACCGAACCATGCTCGAAGCTGAAGAAGGACTTCCGAGATGAGCAGTGTGCCGACTTCGACGGGAAGCATTTTAACATCAACGGGCTGCCCACAAACGTGCGCTGGGTCCCCAAATACAGCGGAAGTAAGGGAACGAGGGAATTCAGTTCCCACCCTTTGAATTGCTGCACCAAGGTGATGGCGTAGCAGTAACACGGTTCTGCTTTTCCTCTTTCCCTGCCCCCAGTCCTGATGAAGGATCGGTGCAAGCTGTTCTGCCGAGTGGCAGGAAACACGGCCTATTACCAGCTCCGGGACCGCGTCATCGACGGGACTCCCTGCGGCCCCGACACGAACGACATCTGCGTGCAGGGGCTTTGCCGGGTAACTGCTTTCCCCCCTCTTTAAGGAGGGTGAAATGGGTGAAAACTGCAATTGGTTTTGCAAAGTAGAGATCGCATTTGTGCCCTTTGCTCCATCCCGGTATTTGTGTGGCCTCTGTACGGGGGGGCTGACCGACAAAGTCCCTAGGTGAGCCCCAAGCGTTTTGAAGCTCTCAGCCATCCCTGGACTTTTGGAAGAGCCTGGCATGGAGGATTTTTGTAAATCTGCCCTTCACCATTGCAGGCTGAGGAAATCTGAGCCCAAATCCAAATGATGGCTCTTTCTTTGGTCTGCTCTGGGTGTTTCTGGTCTGACCCCAGAAGATTTTATTTTTCCATTTGCAATTATTTTTCATGCCTTTTCTCTGTGGGAACTTCAGCAAGACGTTTGTTCTAGCTAAGGGCCCCTTCCCCATTCCCAGGCTGGCAGCACTGTCGGACTCCGTTGCCCCTTGCAAAGCAGATGCGGAAGCTCTCCATCTCCTTGAAGTGCAGGAGAAAGACTGCTGCTCTTGAGGATACATCTGTGTGCAGAGAGTAAAGAGTAGGATAACAGCATGCACACAGATAATAGTGTCACTTGGGTCATGCACCATAGACTGGTGCTGAGCAATGCTGGTAGCTGGCAGTAGAGCCCTGCCTGGTAATATCCATAGCCAGCTTTCAAAGACAAAATGTGGGAAAGGAGATGGTTCCATTTCATGAGCAAATATGGTATCCAGGAAGCAGATAACAACAAACTGCTTTGGGACAAAATCTCAGGCAGCCTTAAGGCATTGCCTGGTGCAAACTGCCATTCTGATTCTTGCTTTGTAAAACAAAAAAAGCCTTTTGTTTAAAAATGGTGTGGGATGGCCACACTGTATATCCGCGAAAAAAATGTGGGGAAGCAAAACGATTTGTCTCATAGCAGCATTTTTCACACACATCTTTTGTGTGGCTTAATTTGGAGATTTCTAAATGCTGTTCTAGTCTGTATTTGCTTGATCTAGCTTTTCACTTTTTCTCTTAAAGCAAGCTGGATGTGATCATGTGCTGAATTCAAAAGCAAGAAGAGACAAATGTGGCGTTTGTGGTGGGGATAATTCTTCATGCAAAACTATTGCAGGCACATTTAACACGGTGCATTATGGTAAGAATCTGTTACTAAAAACTTTATAGAGAAAAATGCAGGTCTATAAAATCCGTTACCACACTTAATCTGCAAAAACACTGATGTAAAATGCAAAATCCTTCTAGCTATAGCATATTCCTTTTTATAACTATTTATGCTATCCCTAAGTGAAAAGTACTGGCTTGTGTAATGTGAGGTAATTTCCTTCATTTCACGTACCCCCATAAAAAGCAAATGAAATGTCTGTGTAATAGCCTTGACTTTCTGTTAAATCTTTTCTAGGCTATAACGTTGTGGTCCGCATCCCAGCTGGTGCAACAAACATTGATGTGCGTCAGCACAGTTACTCAGGGAAACCAGAGGATGACAACTACCTGGGTAAGTGGCGGTGCTTGGTTCGGTCCCGATTCGTGCGTTGTTTTCTGGTTGTGCTGGTGTTTCTGCTGGTTGTTCTCCGCTGAGGAAGATGAAGAGCTCATATAAGGAGACGTTTTCTTAATGAAAATGCTTCTCATGTGCCCTACAAACATAATGAGCCGCATCTTGCTCCATCTCTTTGTGCGTGTCGGGCTAATAGGGCGGCTGTCCTTGATCCAGAGCTCGAGAGGCTCACAGATTATAAGAAATATCCCCTTAGGGTGTCTCTGGAGCTAGGAAGGATTATCGAACCCATTCTGTGGTGGGAGCTGAGCACAGGGCTGGGAACCAACCAGACTTCTGAGTTCCCTGGGAATCTCCTAATCACAGACTAATGCGTCTCTGTTGTCACCGTCCCCTGGCTGGAGAATAAATGTGCTATACCTAGAAAGACATGTATGTACAAACAAATTCAAAGAGGAGTTATTTTCTAATCCATTGAGAATAGTACTTCTGATTTCACTTAGACTAAGCTCTTCTTGTCTCTGCCAAACAGTGACATGTAATTATAAAGAAATACCCTGCACCAAAGAAGTTGTTTTAGTTTAAACCTAATGATAACTTGACCTTATTCATCGTACATTCATAATCACTGATTAATTGGTGGGTATGTCTTCAGAGACGTATGAAAATGTGCTTGCAATACAATGTAAAATCACTCTGCTGCATGCATATATGCTTTTAGCATGGTCAAGCTTTTTTTCCACCATACTGAGCAGCAACTTATTCTGCAGCGAGTTCTGTGAGGGGCAGACAGCAAAGATAATACAACTGCATTTTACAATTAGTTTTATACCTGCCTGTCAAACCTTGAGTGCTCAGTCTGTTCTGGCCGTTTGCAGAGCAGCAAACAGGGCTGTGGCCCCTTGGAGTCCGCAGGAGATGGCTGCTGTCTTGGCTCTGTTTCTCTCCTTTCGTGCACCCCTCGCCTGGCACCATCAGCTGCGCTCCTGGTGTCAGGGTCCCTTATTCAGACCTCTGAGCAAGGCACTTCATCTCATTCTGCAAAGACAGCTCGTCAAAACAGCATTGCTACTGCTCTTTGGCAGTTTCACAGGTACCTTGGAAAACGAGCATGCAGAGGGGAGTGCATCTGCTCTGAGTGGGGAGCGATTTGTGCTGTGCAGTGCAGGCCGGCCAGCACGGGCAGGGGAAAGAGCTGTCCCCAAAACCAGACAGATACAACTGAAATGGGCAGCAATTTTCCTGAGCTGTTGAGCCTTCTTCTGAAATGTGGAGTGCAGGAGACTGTAGCTCACCAGAAAGAAGCGATGGGCAGTGGTGGCAGGCACTCTGCAAGGTGGTCCACAGGCAGACCCACCAATCAGGCACAAATCTGAGAGGGTCCCTGCTTGTCCTTCTGATACCCGGATTGAGGTTGTGCGAGGTTTTCTGTCCTTGCCTGCATGCAGGCCGTTCATTTCCAGCCAGGTTGTGTCATTCTTATGTGTTAAGGTGAGACAAGGGCAGGGCGACTGCACACACATCAGTACCATGAAGACCATACCAAGGTGTGATGGTTTTCCATCCTGGGGGAGAGCGGTATGCTCCATTATTAGGTTTTCCTAGAAAAAACAGTCTTTCTTCTCCACGCAGTACCTATCTAGACTGGTCCCCCCAGAAGAAGCCTCAGAGAACTTCTCAGCTCTTCTTGGAGGGCCTTTAATCTTCTTGGGAAGCAGTGAAGTCAAATCTTCTTTAATGTTACTTTAATATTGCTGGGAAAGCACCTCTTTGTGTTAGGCCCGAATGAAAGCAAACGAGAAGTGTGCATGTGTTCACTTATTTTGCAGCTCACTGAGTGGGAAATCTTGGGCCCTTAAAACCGTGAACCTTGTAGCTGCTTAACAATTTAGGAGGAATTTGATGTTGTCATCAAGTCCAAGACACATCCCTATTCTAGGAAGATCCAGTAAATGGAAAGGAGTCCTTTAGCGTGTTTTAGTACTGCCGAACGGCATTAAAGCCTCCAAAGTACAGAATTTGGCTGAGTATGGGGCCTCCTTCGTGATTTTTTTTTTCTCCATCTATACGCATTTGCTACCAAGCAGGGTTTTGCTTCATTATCTCTCCTCATTCTGTGTAAAACCTTCCCTTTGGTGTTTTGGTGTTGAGTTTAGATTTTTCAGTGCAGAGGCTTTGTAGTAATGTAGCTGTGATGGGTGAAATGGTGGGGAAACTAACTTAGGAAATTAGCTACATAATCGCATTAGTGTGAAGTTGTGCAGCAGACAGCTGTTTTCAGGAAACTGTTCCTTTTATAAAGCATTTAGGCTTTAAGCCTTCAGTGCTTCCACATACCTTAGATTTGAAATAATAAAAATATAAGGGAAGGGGGGAGAGATTGAGAGGGAGATACTGACCAAACTCCCTGTAATTATCCACTGGAAAATGGCAGTTTGGGCAATTAGCTTGTGTAGTCATACCCTAAGAGCGCACCTGGAGGCAGTGCGAGAGCCACCCCATCTGCGTGGCGAACAGAAAGATTGGGGCAGAGTGATCGCCCCATTTCGGTTTCTGAAGGCCTTTTGGGTCTCTCTTTGCCCTGGGTTAGGGGTGAACCATTCAGGAACAATTTTCATTTTAACGAGACTCTCGGTTGGTAAAAGGAAGGGAGGTGATGACTGTAAAACCTCCGCTGCTCCCTTTGCATCCTTTCTGTTTGAAGAGTACCAGCAGGTTTTTCCCACTGAACCCAGTGAGAGCGCGTGACCGCTTTATATGTGCGTGTGAGTTAATTCTGCGTCTTTAGTTCTTGTTTTTTGCACTTACGCAGCCTTATCTAACAGTCAAGGAGACTTTATATTAAATGGAGACTTTGTCGTCAGTATGTTTAAAAGGGAAATCAAAGTTGGGAATGCTGTGATCGAATACAGCGGATCGGATAATGCTATTGAAAGGATTAATTCTACAGATCGGATTGAGCAAGAAATAACGCTTCAGGTGAAGTATACGCTGTGCGAGTGGAAAAGCCTGCCGAGCTTCGGGCTGAGAGCGGTAGGCAGCGACGCACTTCGGTTTACCCCGCCTTATCTTTTTTTTCCCCCTCTCAGGTTTTATCGGTGGGCAATTTGTACAACCCTGACGTTCGTTACACGTTTAATATCCCCATCGAGGACAAGCCGCAGCAGTTCTACTGGAACGCGTACGGCCCGTGGCAGCCGTGCAGTAAGCTCTGCCAAGGTGGGCGCTCGGCGGCGCTTTAGAGACGATGTCGCTTTGTCCTGGATCCCTTTGGGGTCTCGACGGTGTTGACAAATACTTCTCCGTTTGCTTTCTTTGAGATTCTCCCATTATGGGCTTGATGGTTCCCCTGGGCCATAGTAGTAGCTTATCTGTGGTGCCCGGTACCAGCTTGCAAGGTGTAGCACTGGTCTGGAGCTTTTGTTTCAAAGCAGGGGATCTTTACAGCCCCCGCGGAGCCAGGTAAGTGCTGCCGTCTGGTGTGCAGACGAGGAAGCTCGAGCACAGCGAAGGCTACGCTGGCGGCTCCCGAGGCCGCGAGCAGGGTTCCCGCTGCTTCCCGCCCGGCTAAATGCACCGCGTCCTCCTTTCGCCCTCGCGCTGCCTCCCTCCGTTCCCCCTTCGTCTGCCTCCGTATTAAACCCCCGCCGCTATTCTGAGTCCTAACCCTGCCCCTGTTCCCCAAAGAGATTTAGAGCATAACTGGCCCTCAAACGCTACTGCAGGAGGAGTAAGAGAAATAATGGATTTGACCACTTTTCCACGTGCCTGAAACGATGTGTTTTCCTTCTGCATAGGAGAAAGGAAAAGGAAACCTGTGTGTACGAGAGAGTCGGATCAGCTCACGGTGTCAGATCAAAGATGTGACCGAATTCCCCAGCCTGATCCAATAACTGAGCCTTGTAGCACAGAATGTGAATTAAGGTGCGTTCTACTCCGTCATGTATATATATTGCATTATATATGTATATGCATTACATCATATATATAAAATTTACTCCCCTTTCCTTTCGCTTCTTGCCGTAATTATTCTTCTTAGCAACTTCTGCTGGGTTAAAAAAAATAAATAAAAGGTAAAAATTTCTTCTTTGTCAGCCAAGGGGGAGTGACATCCTCCAGCTGTGTTTTAAGAGAGGCATTTTTCTACATCTTCAGATTTTTCTCGTTGGGCAGAATTAGTGCTAACTATAAGGAATCTCTCGCCTAATGTTGAAAAATGTACCTGTGCAATACAGTGCCTGAAATTCTCCTCCTGGAGAGGAGAACTGGACTTAAGTGCCCAGCTGGGTTGGGGCTGTCCCCAGACAGCTCCCAGCGAGTTTGTCCCCGCTTGCAGTTGGAATTGATGGGACGTCTCCCAAGGAGCCACAAGCCGTTTTCCTTTAGAAAGCGTTACGCTCCAACCGTTTTTCCTTGTTGGGGGGTAAATATGGTAGCATTAAATAGGTCCTGGTTCCGCCTCCCACGGCGGCTGACGGCGTCCGCTCGCACTTCCCTCAGGTGGCACGTGGCGAGGAAGAGCGAGTGCACTGCCCAGTGCGGCCTGGGCTACCGCACCCTGGAGATCTACTGCTCCAAGTACAACCGGCTGGAAGGGAAGACGGAGAAGGTGGACGACCGCTTCTGCAGCAGCCAGCCCAAGCCGAGCACGAGGGAGAAGTGCACGGGAGACTGCAACGTGGGAGGCTGGCGATACTCGGCCTGGACAGAGGTAAGGGACGCTCGGGTCTCCTCCACACGTGTCCTCTCTGAGGACACTCTCAAGTTGCTAAGTCTGTAAACAGCCTGTAAAACTTGGCCACGGTGCTTTCATTGCCTTTTCTTGAGGATGCTAGTCCAAGTCAGCCCCATACTCCTTATTTTCCACTGTGATGAATTTATGCTTTTAACTATCCTGACATTGGTCTTCATCCTGCTAAGCCCACTTGGCCCTCTGCTCCCATACAAGCCAGCCATGCTGTTGGCAGTCTTGGTGTCAGCGAGGATGCGTTGCCGTCAGTAGAGAACCTCTGAAGTGTGTTTTCTTCATATTTTTAGCAGAAAGCTTTTCAATGCCCAAGAATATCCCTAAAGATAAGGGTGCCACCAAGGGAGCAATAAGACTAGGGATTTCCGGAACGAACATGGTGATAGAGGGGAGGCTGGTTAGAGGGAAAACAAATCTCTCAAGTGGAATTAACCTTGCCTAAAACGTGAACACGGCAACAGTCGTTTGAGAGAACTGAAAGGCAACGTGTAAAAGCAGTAAGAGGGTTATAACCTGAAATGAATCTGTGAAACTCGTTGCCACAAGATATTGCTAAGCTTAGTGAGATTGGATTTTTTTAAAGGAGTGTATAAAGTAACAGCCAGTTATTTGAAGTATAAATTGTTCTTCCAGAGGTTATCTGCATTCTCTTCTAAAATAATTCTCTTTGTAGAACCAACTGTAAGATGAGATAAGGAAATAAATGGGCTCTTGGCCTGTGATATGATGGCAGAATGTGTTTACTTGGTTTATCTTCTTTCAAGTGCTCTAAAAGCTGTGGCGGGGGCACACGGCGGCGGCGAGCCATGTGCGTTAACACCTACAACGACGTCCTGGACGACAGTAAATGCAGTCAGCAGGAGAAGCTGACGGTGCAGCGGTGCAGCGACTTCTTGTGCCCGCAGTGGAAAACTGGCGACTGGTCCGAGGTAGGTGTTGCTCACCAGCTAGGACCTGTGGGCTGATGCTTTGAACCCTGAGGCACTGATCCTGCAAAGAAATCCTCTGTTTTCGCACTCATCAGTAAACAGGGTGCACTGGAATTAGTAACATTTTGTTTTCTTTGTACAGCCTGAGGGCTATGCCCCAGGGCACCCACTGCATCTCTCCCTGCTCTTTAGTACTGTCATCTCCTCTGCAGCTAGCTGGAGTCCTGTGCTCCTTCGTAACGCAACAAAAACCAGGTTAATAGACTTTTTTTCCCACGGTAGGGCCAAGGATTTAGGAGAATGTTCTTCAAAAGCTGCCCTTCACCTTTGTGGCCAAATAGCTCTTGTTTTTGTAATTTGCATCCTGTTAGGAAATAATGAAAGAAATTAAGGGGAAATGGGACTGTTAGCTGACTTGTTTCCAGCAAAAATATCTCTATTCTGCTTCTAGCTCCTAAGAGCACGAGCCATTCAGCAGTGGGGGAAGAGGTGCTTGCAGCCTGTGGGAGTTGCAAGATCTTTATCGCATGCTCTCCAGGGGCAGCGAGTTTACTCTATTTTTGCAAGCCTTCGTCACCCTGTTGCACCCTGCTAAAGTCCTGGCAGGTTGTGCTAAGGCTTTTCCCCATGTCCCACAGATATAGCAAGTTGCTAGAAGCTGAAGTAGTCACGAGAAGCCTCGGCATGGAGGAAGGCGCCGCCACACTCTGTCTCTTGGCCATCCCACTTAGCCCTTGCGTTTGCTGTGCTTTTCTCCACTGCCTTTGGCACATCTGAAGAAATGCTAGGGGCATGGTTTGAAAAAGGTTAATGAAAATAGCCGTGAGGCAACGTTACGTGAGAGTACATGGCCCCTGAGCTTCTTGAAGCACCGTTAAACCAGGCTTAGGCCACGATTTAGCCCCTGGTGGGGTGTCCTGAAAATAAAGAGCCGTCACGGTCTCTCTTTGTCCTCGCTATCATTTCCCAGCACGGCTGTTTTCCACGGTCTAGCCCGTGCCGTGGACCAATTCCTGCAAGGCCATCCCTTGCCCAGGGAGAAGGCTCGTGCGTTTCCCAGCGCACGTGGTCGTTACTTAAAGACCCGCCCGGGCACTGGTTTCTGAGCGGCCGCTTGCAGCGGGTCTGTTCGCAGGGCGCTGGGCAGGTGCTCGGCTGGCAGCGCTCGCCGCCTCCGCGGGCACCGCTGAGCTTGTGCTTTGCTCCTCGCAGTGCCTGGTCACCTGCGGGAAGGGCCATAAACATCGCCAGACCTGGTGCCAATTCGGCGAAGATCGGTTAAATGACAGGTTTTGCGATCCCGAAACGAAGCCGGAGTCGGTGCAGAGCTGTCAGCAGCAGGAGTGCGCGTCGTGGCAAGTAGGACCGTGGGGGCAGGTACCGAAAAGCCGCCGTTTTCTCCCCGTTCTGGCGTGGCGTGGGCGGCTGGGGTCGCGCCGTGCTGCCGAGAGGCCTGCCCTAACCATTTCGTCTCGACTCAGTGGCATAACTGTGTTAATTGACTCGCACACAAAAACAACTCTCTGCTCACCCGAGTTCAGCATATGGGCAGCAGTACCGGTACCTGCCCTCTGTGCTAAATTTAATCTGTGTCATACTAAATTGGCTGTGATTTTCAAAAAGAAAAAAAAGGAGGTTTCCAAGGTTACGCTCTTAAATCCATATTTAGGCTCTTAACTACCTGCCCTAGTTTTCACACACAGCTGCTCCCATTGAATAGCTGTTGTTTTTAATGTTTTCCATTTTTTTTTAACATTAAAATACAAATTGCTCATTTCTTCCAGAGTATTCTGGCGTCTTGTTTTCCACAAAGCTGTTAACTGTTGGCTTGAAAAAATGGCAGCAAATCCAGAGCAGTTGTCCCAGCCAGACTTACTGCCCATCAGCAAAATTATTCGTTAGCTAGTTGTGCTACTGTGGGTCTAAGCAGCTGGTTTTAAAGTAAGATATAATGCAGCTTCTACCAAACTGTAATCCACTGTGTTCAGAAGAGTAAATCGTTTAAATGCTCACACCTTTGTACCTGAGTACAAGAAGTGAAGCATGCAAGGCTCTGATAGGAGCAGTGAATTAAAACTTTGACCTAATTTGAAGTTGAAATGCTTGAAGTGGAGAGAAGCCAGAAGGAAGGATGGGTTTTGTTTGCACTGTTCTTGCTGCGTGCTTGGCTAGGCTGATTAATACTTTCTAAATGAAACGACTGCTCAGACCCCAGCCCTTTTCTCCTGTCTTTCCTCTGCCAGTGCACGATGACCTGTGGACAAGGCTACCAGATGAGGGCAGTCAAGTGTGTGGTAGGCACCTATATGTCAGTGGTAGATGATAATGAGTGTAACGCTGCGACCAGGCCAACAGATGCCCAGGTAAATACTGTTATTCATATCTCTGTCTTCTGTTCTCGTGTCCCCAGGCATGAGTAACTTTTCTTTACTGATTGTCTCAGCTGCTATGGGGTCAGTGCTCTTGAGAGTGCTCTTGTGTATCAGTGGGTCAGATCTTCACCATGGGGAATAAATCACTGCCACTGTCTTGGCTTGGGGGAACATCAGCAATCAGCCCTGGTGAGGATGCAGGTGACCCCATGGCCCATGTCACTGGGTGTCAGTGGAGCTGCTGGATGGCCCTTTCAGTGTGTGCCCTCCTGGCAGCTGAGCTGCCAGTGAGCAGGACGTGCAGGGTGCAGCTTTTGAGACTGCACTCTCTGGAGCAGTGCTCAAGGTTTGATATGCCTATTGCATGCCATTTTGGGCATCTGAGTCCCCACGTGTTTCCCACCAGCTCCTGAGCGTAGGGCATCCTTTAGAAGGGGTAGATGCATCTGCACCATCCCTGGGGTAAGTCAACGTGTTTGGAGGCATCAAAGCTGCAGCTTCTCGGGACCATCTGGGAGGCCTGCGGCAAAGACCCACGTGGGGCAAGGGGTGATGAGGCTCTGTTTCATGGTCCTTCCACCCAGAGGCAACCAAGCAGTTGCTCAGCAATGCGGGAGGTGGTGAAACTGCTCCTTGGCACAGAGTAAGCCCACTAGCCTGCTGCAAAGGGAGCTCAGAAACACTGAACAGCACTGCTGTCCTCTAGCTGTTCACAGCTAGGAAAGCATCTCCTCATTCCCTTCGTTTCCATTTCTTTGGCAGCAGAGCTGTTAAAATTAAGGTAGTTACTGCCTGTCAGAGAGGTGCAGCACAGCATCCCATTTTGGTAGAGGTAGGATGGAAATACCAAGATAATTCAACAACTTCTCAGTGGGGTGGAGAGCCTGAGGCTGTGCCTGTAGAGTTCTCACCAGACCCTATCTGTGAGGTTAACCTCGCTCTCCTAAGTACCAGATTGCCAAAAAGGCAGCAGACAGCTTGTCACGAGCGCATCTAGACTTCCTGGGGTAAAGATACCTTTGATTATGGTCAGCTGCAGCTGTAGGATGGGATATGCAAGGGGCTATGCAGATTCAGGACTAAAGTTGGTCCTAAGAGTTCATGGTCTAAGTAGAAGGTAATGGATGGATATAGGAAAATAGACAGAGAGCATGAGGATAAGATGGGACAGTATTTGCTAGTGTGAGAGGCTGGGGCCTCAGCGCAGCAGACACCTCCTTCAGGCTTGCGCCGGGTCTGGGAGCTTGGCTGCCACCTGGGCTTGCGGCACGGTTGCTGCGTGATGCTAATGACAACTAGGGGCCGTTGTTTCTCACGTGTTGGATGTGCGGACATAGTACATGTTCCAGCTCCAATCCGAGCTACAGCCCCTCTGGGCTGATAAATTGAGAAATACTGGACCTCTTTTGCAAATTTACTGAAGAGGCTTTCCACACTGGGTTTGCTTGTATTTGGAAGCAAATTCTCTGCAGGTGTAAATTTCCACTGCAAGCCCATGTGTCTCCTGGTGTCTGAAGGAGTTAAATAAAAGAGAATATTACCATCTATTTGTCATCTTGGGAAATCGTAGTGCTCATCTCGGTCCTGCATGACTTCACAGAGTTTAATTAAGGCCAGGACATTTAGGAAAGGGCTGTTTTTCCCATGTAAGGAGACTCACAGCACTACAGTAAAGGAGTAACAAACCCACTTGTCATCAACTGTTGTTCAACATGCACATCTCCGGTATAAGTAAAATGATAATCATGTGGAAATCAGTTATGCCACTTGTCTCTCTCCTTTGCAATGGAGATTGGTACTTATTTCCCCTTTTTGACAATGAGTATTTGTAGGCTCATGGAGTAAAGTTATGTTGCTGTTCCTCTGGGGAGATCCAGACAGGACCAAAGCCCTCCTGTTAGGCATGGTACCGATGCCAAACAGGACAGTGTGCCTGTCCTAAAAACCTTGCAGAGTTTTGGGTGAGGCAGAGATCCGCCAGTAGGTGTAGACCGTCAGGGGGGCTGCTGTCAGCCAGCATGCTGAGCAGCAGTCCCAGCACCTCAGCAGCATAGCCATTGATAATTGGACTGCAGGAAGGAAGGTTAGGCAAGCTTTGAAGGGAGGCAAAGGTGCCGCTTTGCAGACGTGTGGTCCTACCAGAAGAACTTTCTTAATGCAATTTCACCTTTTGACTCAGGATGTCTGGTTGTGATGCATGTAGATGGCATATGGTTATGACGATCCCCATTTTGGAGTTTCTAGTAAGCCAAAAGACCACTGAAGTTCTGCATGTGAAGCCCTTAGATGTATTAGTAGCAAATTATGCTCATTCCCCGTGAGGAGGCAAGGAGAAAGCCTGCCAAAACACAAACGAACAGCATGTAGGTCGCAGATTTTCAAGACATTATGTATTGTTCATAATTATATTGAGGAGATGGTTTACCTGAAACATCTGCAAAGTCTTTATAGTTTGCTTTATTTTGCTCTTCATGTGTTTCACTTACAGGACTGCGAAATAGCAGCATGTCCTCCCCATCCAAATAGTCCCGAAGCCAAGAGACCCATATCAGGAATTCACAGGACACAGTGGAGATTTGGATCCTGGACACCAGTAAGTGTATAATACTTTCAGGATTGATTTATAGTAGATAACTGCAATATTTTTAAGTGCATTTGACCAGCTTTGTATTTCAACACCCTTGCAATATAGAACAAGAAACTTTCTAGAGAACTTGCTTGTTGCTCTTTCCTAGTGCTCAGCAACATGTGGGAAAGGTACCAGGATGCGATACGTCAGCTGTCGTGATGACCAGGGCTCAGTGGCCGACGAGTCAGCTTGCTTCCACCTTCCAAAGCCGTCGGCCACAGAAACGTGCACCGTGACACCGTGCGGGCAGTGGAAGGCCTTGGAGTGGAGCTCCGTAAGCATCGCGCTCCCCGGTGCGGGAGAGCCGTGCAGACCTCGTTGCTGGAAACATATTTCAGTAGTCTGTTATGTTTGCCTGTTTGAAAGGAGGGAGATCGAGGTTTTCAGCTGTTCTGTGTTAGCAATAACTAACTGCCAGTGTGTTTCTCACAGCCTGAAATGTGACCATGTCTCCTTTTTCCCCACTGTAACGCAGTGCTCAGTGACTTGTGGTCAAGGTAAGGCAACGCGACAAGTGATCTGCATCAATTACAGTGACCAGC
Source organism: Rhea pennata (assembly GCF_028389875.1). Classification (NCBI taxonomy): domain Eukaryota; kingdom Metazoa; phylum Chordata; class Aves; order Rheiformes; family Rheidae; genus Rhea; species Rhea pennata. The sequence goes on from NC_084674.1 coordinate 8,223,879, forward strand.
TGGTGGACAGAAGTGAATGTGATCCGGATGACCTGCCCGCCACCGAGCAAGACTGCTCCATGTCTCCTTGTCATCCAAACAGCCACGACTACGGCAGGCCCATCCACCCTTTCCTCTACCCGGATCATCGGCTCAAGCTGCAGCCGGGAGGCAGCCCGAACCGAAACCGTGCACATGTGCCAGGAGGCAATCAATGGAGAATTGGGCCCTGGGGTGCTGTGAGTGCCCTCGTTTTTTCTTATTTCTGCTTATTCCTTTCTGGGCATATTCTGCTTTTTTAATGTCACTGTGCAGGGAAAGGAGGGGGCCTTTCACTGCTCTCTACTCACACGAGTAAGCGTTGCAGCGGGGCACAGGTTTGCTTCTCGTTCTCCTCGTGCTTCCCCAAAGCTCTGCAGGCAGAAAGCTGATGGCACCGTTTTCCAGCGCAACGGCCAAACTCCGCTCCTTGGCTGTCTCCCAGGACATTTACAACCACGCAGCGCTGTTGCCAAAGCACAGCAGAGCCTCAATTCCAGCTCCTCTCCCTGCACCGGGGCTTGAAACTCAGGGACCGAGTTCTCACAGCAGTCCCTGAAGGACACTAAGCACGAAAGCGATGTTAAACACTGGAGCGAAGGCAGTGGGGATTATTCACCTGCTTAAAACTATGCTCGTATTTATTCTCTTTGCTTAGTCAGCACCTAATTCATTGCACTCCTCTTGCTAGTGGCCCGGGTTTGAAGTCGATAGCGCCTCTTGGCAGTATTGCGTTTCTAGCTGTACGTTCCCATGGTGCGCCGCCCTGGGAAGGAGCCGGGAATATTCCAGGGCTCAAAGCAGCTGTGCGCAATTGTGTCTTCCAGTGCTCCAGTACGTGTGCGGGGGGCTTCCAGCGGCGGGTGGTGGTGTGCCAGGACGAAAACGGGTACACGGCAAACGACTGCGACGAGAAAACCAAACCCGTGGAGCAGAGATCGTGCGAATCTGGCCCCTGTCCGCAGTGGGCTTATGGCAACTGGGGTGAGGTGAGCGCAACGTTAATCCTCTTCTCCCTGCGCGGGGGGAAGTTTCTGTTAGCCGGTGCCCGAAAAGTGTGAGGGGGGGGTGGATTTCGGTGGCATTCATTAGGAAGACTAGAGCGTGCAACGCAGCTTCTGATAAACGAGTGAACCCTAGCAACTGCTTGATACTGTTTTCAGTTCTGTTTGTCATGGAAAAAAGTTGTTTCCAAGCAAAAGCAAATTCTACAAAAGCCTTTTTTTTTTTTTTTTTTGAGAAGTCTATTTTAACTGAAGGCCTTTTTTAATTATTATTAAAAGTACTTCAGAAAGTTTATCTGAGACAAGTGATTAAAGCTGTTAACCTCTGAGATTATGCTGGGCTGGACAACTTCATTATCAAGCAGGACAAGTAACTCTGGGAGGCGAGAAACTGGAACGGCTGGTGGGATGTTGGAGGATCGTATGCTGTTTGGAGGGGACCTGGCTGGTCACAGTGGGATAGCCACCGGGTCTTGAGAGGTGTTAGTGCCTAGAGCTGCAGTAGTCAGTATTTTAGCTGACAAACGTGTAATTCCTGTGCCCTCTGCCAACTTGCAGTGCACAAAGCCATGCGGGGCAGGGACCAGAACACGGCTGGTGGTGTGTCAGCGCCCTAATGGAGAAAGGTTTACAGATCTGAGCTGTGAAATCCTTGACAAGCCGCCGGACAGAGAGCAGTGCAATGTGCAGGACTGTCCTAGAGATGCTGCCTGGAGCGCTGGTCCTTGGAGCTCGGTACGGCCATAAACTCTTTCTCTTTGTGAACCGTTTTTGGATGTTCCGTAACAGCAGATTTAACTTGCTTCAAAACAAGGTGCTAATGCTTCATGTCTTAAAACTGCACTTAAAGAGGATTCTTGACAATACATTCAGAATAACGCCTGTTCAGGAAGGGCTTACATTAGGGGAGCTCAAGTCCTTTAATTTAAAAGGCACTTTCTGCTAAGTAACCAACTTTGTCCGTTTTATGACCCTGTGCAAGCGCTGCGTGTTACGACTCTTGGTTCTGACTGAGGTCTTTGCATATGGATTTAAACCTGGCATTTAAGCAGTACACGTCAACTGAAGTTAAATCGTACTGATACTTAATGGTAATACTGCACTGTGCACCTACTGGTTTACAAGTTGCATGTTCTCTGCCAAAAACAAGATGATGGGGAAATTTGTACTAAATTGCATTAACTCACAAACATGTACAAGTGCGTATAGATGTGTGTGTGTGTGTGTTCCCACACATACATTTATACAGAAACACGTGCACGTTCACACTCATGCTAACATACAGCTGTATTTTATCCCCATGTGAAACACGAGGGGGATGTACTGTGCAGAGGCACCGGTAAGCTGTTCTCATGCATTTCTCTGGTTCTGGACAGTTTGGGTCTGGCCTGATCTCCAGATGCTGCTTTAGACATCATTAAATCAGCAAGGGATCAGCAGAGTGTGGGAAGGTTTAAACCCGCGAGCGTTTCCCGATCACGGAGCAGGGGTGGTTGAAAACGCCGTGCCGCCGCCGAAGGAGCCCGCGGCACGGAGACACTCTTCGGGCAGCGCGGGAGGGCGAGCGGCCAGGCGCAGGGGGTCCGGGCCGTCGCGTTGCACCCTGCGGCTCTGAAATGCTCCCTGCTGACGCGAGCGCAACGTGGGGTGCTTCCAGATGGGGCAAAAACGACAGACGTGCCAGTCTTGGAGTGGCCTTCAAATAAACGTCAAGCTTTAGTATATATTTTGTTATGAAGTAGTTAAAGGAGATTTTGAAAAATGCATTTGTCTCAAAAGCACTTTATGAGAAAAGAAGAAAAGAGGCCTATTTGTAGTATATTAGACATCCTTAATAGTTTTGGTTTGAGGAGTCATCTTGCTAGACTGTAACTTCCCTCTAGTTGCTTTCAGTAACGTGGATGCTTTCGGTGACATTTCTCAATGTTTTTATCATACCTCAGTGAGTTATGCAACAGCCATAAAACTGCTGAACTAGTGTTTATATGGTGCTTCACCAGTACAAGGGACAGTGATATGAAATATTTCATTTGCGGTGCTAACGTATCACTTGTACACTGATAGTTGGTGCTAAAAACGAGTGAGCTGAGCTAAGCAGAACTTGCAAGCCGTGCAGTTGTTTTTCACCCAGAATTACCAGCTAAAAATTGCTGCTAACCTTTATTACCGGTGCTGGAACATTTGCAAGAACCGAAGGTGTGGGCCGAGGTACGTCGCATTTTGGTGTCCTGCAGCAGTTGGCCTCTCGCCTGCCACAGGAGCAGCTGCTGGGGCCGGATCTGCTCCTCTGTCTTTAAATGTTGGGCACAGTCCTGCGTTTTAGGGGTTTCTTTTACCCTGAAGAACGTCCCTCGGCTCTAGCTGCCACTGCCAGGCCCCAGCTTGCAGTCTCAGGTGGCTCTAAAGGCAGGAGGCCACTGCTGTCGCCTAATTAAGGGAGTAATTAAGTGGGTGCCCACTCGGCATTGCCGGGATTGGGGGTGCCGGTGGCCGACCTCGGTGGTGGTCACTCATTTGGGCTCTGGGACGACGCGGTGGCAGCAGCTTTCACCCACCCGGGAAAGGGGCTGCAGAGCTGAGCTAGGCTTATTCCCACAAAATGACTTGATTTTGGGGGTCTTACTGCCTAAGTGTCATTGGCTCTGACGCGGGCGACTGCAGCCTGTGTCCGAAGACTCAGTCCCATCTACGGGGTCAGTAGGGGACCAGGTCTTAACATCCCACCTATAAAATATGCTACGTATACGTCTACCTCGTGCTACTACTGTAGGTAGTAAAGTCCAATTATTATTATTTTTTTTTTAGCGTGGTATCGCCTGATTTGCTTTAGCTCTGTCATCGACTGCAAACATCGCTCTGTAGCTGTGCGTACTTCATCGGTTCAGATGGAGTGTCACTACCATATTTTTTGGTCACTTTTGAAACAAGAGTATAGTATTAGCTGAAACTTTTCAGCAGTATGGATTTATGTATTTATGTGAAAGTGTATTTATTTTTCCAGTATTGTTATTTAATTTTATATAAATATTGCATACATTTACATTGTTTAATGTTAATGTTGAAGAGTGAAAATTAAAGACAAGTAGAATGTAATCATAAAGGAATTTGTATAATGATTTCTTGACTCTTTTGCTAAATTAATATACTTAGTTTTTGCTAACTTTTACTAAATTTTCTGAAATGGTGCTGCGATGTTCTCCGATAGAAACTGTCCTTCTCAGTAATTAAACAAATGCAGTTAAAAGTGTATGAATTATGAAGTTTGGATAACTAATTTCTTGCAAACATCTGATTGGCTCAGCTTCACACCAGTTTGACTGAAATTAATACTGTAAATACATACAAATTAAAGCAGAGAGAGTCCAAAGAGCCCAGCCCTGAGTCCTTAGGCAAAATTCCCCTGCAATCTGATACAGTAAACAAATGATTTTATCTGACTGGTTTAACCTGGGTTTGAAAGAGCAAATTAAAGGAATGAACAGGTTCTGTGCGTAAATGATAATTCTATAATAGGAGACTGGTGAGATGCATTGCCATTACAATGTACGTTCAAAGAGGAGTAAGAGAAGGTGATACCTTTATTTCCTTGCTTCTTTAAGAACGTGTACTTAAACACTGCAGAATTGTAAGCCACGTGATCGACCTTACTTTCTTATTAAAATAATGCTTTAGAAAACATGCAGAGACTGTCACCAGGATACGAAGACTTGTTTTTTTTTTCCTCTGACTGCCTTATAATGTGAATAGGCAAAGGTGTCTTTACAGGCTCTCAGATAACGAGAGGAAATCGCGCCACAGGAGATGTTCGCAAAGAGTGTTACTCGTCAGTTCCCTGAAAACCTCAGGTCGAACCCTCTTATCTCGGAGCAGATATAAATAACATATATCATTTAAGTTAATGGGGTCTGCTGTAGCTGGGTCGTGGCTCCCTAAGCAGGTGACTTGGCCTTTGTGTCCTGAGCTTGCTGCTGTGTGACTTCTAGGCATGTTTTATTAGAAATTGGTCAGTTCTAGGGGCTGGGTATTTTTTATATCTGGAAATAAAATTATTAGTTCTAAGGAAAAAAAAATTGATAACCAGCTTTTATCTTTTTCTTAAGAGAAGTAATGGTGGTGGTATAGAGTTTACCATAACATACAACTGTATCCTGCTCCAATTTATGAATTATGCTGAATTCGCTTGTCGTGGGCTTTTCAATCCTTCCCAATTAGACAATATACATAGATAAGGTAAAGCAGTTGTACCTCTTGGGAGTGTGCTGGTTCAGTTGGGTGAGTCATTTGGATTTCATTGCATTGGGTTAGTAATCATTTGAATGTGACCAGTGGACAATACTGGATTTGGGTTGGTTGGCTGGTTTTTTCCCCTTAAATTATAATTTTAAAAGTGATTTCTACTGTATTTTGCCAAGTACGTATCACTGCTTGGTATCAAAAGTTCTAGCTACTAATGCAAATGTCATATAGCTCTTAGTGTCTGGAAAACTGTCATGTTCTTCCCAGCTCTTTAGCAAATAGACAGAAATGCTGCTATCTTATTCTCTGAAGGCTTTTTGATCCAGCAGCACAGGAACAGAAGCTTAGTGTTAAAGGATTGAAATATTAACTTGCTAAACTCCGGACTCTTTGTTGTGGGGGTGAGTTCAGTTTTGGTCTCGGATGATGATGCCGTACCCCGTCAGGCAGGGCTGGAAGGTGACAGCGTCGCTGGCTGAGGTGTTTGCAGGGCTCCTTGGCTGGGTCTGCCCGGGCAGGGACACAGGTACTGGCAGAGTCGCTCCAGGGACGAGGTAGGAAGAGCGCAGCCTGCCTGGCCGGCATGCGTGCCAGAAAGCAGGCGCTTGGGAGAGTCTCAGAATTGGTGTCGATGGAAAGTTCAAGTTATCTGCATTTTGTTCTGTCAACCCTACTGCTTGCAAAGTGCCCTCCCTGTGAAACCCGCTGCAAATAGGCTGTTCAACAGCCATATTCCTGTCGTGGTGCGGGTAGTATTCCTAGCAGTCCATGTACCAGCTCTTGCTGAGGCATCAGTGATAACGGAGCAGGTTTGGTTGCAAGCGTACGTGATTCTGCTGTTCTCTTCCTCTCTTCTGCAGAAAATGAATCTGCTGCGAAAGCAGCATTATTAAGTTGCTGTTTGATTCTTTACACGTGTTTTTGCAGTGACAAAGCCATCCTGGAAAATGGAGTGATAAGCCCCTTAGCTCTTCAGTCACTCAGGGATTCATGGGGTTTTTCCTACCTTGCAATCATACAGTGTTGGCTCAGGCCCTGCAATTGCCACAGCACGTCTGTATTTCTATGTGGTGCCAGGTGTTATCAGAAAACTAATAATAATGATCCCACCCATCAGAGGCCATGTGAGAAGGCCAAATGTTGCAATCCCCAAGGACAGCTGGACGGGCAGGCCCAGCACCCCAGACGCCCGCAGAGAGGTGCTCTGTGCGCTTTGGGTGTCTGCAGAAAAGCATGCAGAAATAGATGCCTTAGCAACGGTTTAATAAAGCCGATACAGAGCAAAATGAGAACTTTTTAGCCTATCGCTATCCGCTACCACGGGTCTGAAAGCAGTTTGCTGTACGCGTAGTTTTGTCCGTCTAAGCTGCTGTCTCTCGGGTTTGCTGCCTGCCTTCTCTTTAGGGTTAGTCAGACCTAGTGGCTCCAGGAACTGCCAGTTTGGTGGGCCGATAAAACCCAGAAAACTTGTTTGCTTTGGCTATCGCATCAGAAAAGGGCCTGTGACAGCGCAGATCCACTTGCTCTTTTTTAAAGCACAAGCCCTTTGCTGCGCTTGTCGTCGGTCCGGACCGTGCCGCGCTGCCGGCCCCGCAACGCTGGGCTCCCAGTGCCCCCGGCCCCCAACATGCCACATCTCCCGAGGGGCGGCGGATGCCACCCCGTGCACCGCGACGCTGGTAGTCTTGCTGCTGGCCTTTTCTGTTTCTCCATGTGTCCTCCTTGGCATTCATCCCAAAGGCTGAATTTAGTTGAGGTTGCTGCTTTTAATGTCTCAGCCCAAGTTTATCTGGGGCAGCACGGATGGATGCTGTCCCAGCTGAGTTTCCTCCTCTGATAACCCCGTGGCCACGTCCCCTGCCATAGCTCAGAGCCAAAGCACAACTCTAACACGGTAACAGCTCGGTAAAACCAGTGATGACCAGTTGCCCTGCTCAAGAGCCACCGCTATTACCGGGGAGCTGCCTTGGCTTCAACTCACGTGGTCTGTGGCAGCCCCAGAGCAAAGCTCCTGTGCAGGCAGTGAAACATCACTTGATCCTCTGCTGCTACTGTCTAAGCTCCAATTATTATTTTAATTTTTACTGTGTTTGCCTATCATCACTGGTCCTTTGTTGCTGCTTCTGTTATTTCTCCTTAAATAAGGAGAACTATGTATCTTTTGCTCTCAGTTCTGCCATCTCCTGTTTGCTGCGGTGTTGACACTCCCTGTGAACAGGAAGGCTGTAGTGAAACCTTAGAAACCCCCTGTGCTAGAGCTGCAGGGTAGTGTCTGTGGCACCGGGCGCTTAAACCCCAGGATGCTCTGCAGAGCTTTACAGGATCAGGTCCTCGCAGGCTTCATTTCCTACAACTTAATTCTCAGGTGTCTTAATCCACACGCCTCTGCTGCAGACAACCACCCCCGTTGTGATGTGACCGGGTGGTTAAACCTAATGTCTTTAGTTGATGGATAAATAAAAAGGACTGGGCAGGAATGTCCCCTCTAACCTCCCTGCTGCAATGGCTGGGTGCTGGGGAAGTGCCAGGGTGCGGGGCTGCTAGGCTTGCCGCTGCCCTGCGATAGCCTCTCCTGTTGCCACCACCGGAGGGGGGAGCTACCTGGAGCAGGCTTCCAAAGTTCCTCCGTGTAGGTCCCCAGCCGGAGCTGGGAGCTGCATCACTATTCACTGCTGTTTCTTACTAAATTACTGTGGGAGTGCTTGCCTTTCTCCTGCCAAAGAGAGCAGGTCCCATCTCAGCCCCTGCCAGCAGCTCCCGCTGGCACGTTACCTGGCAGCCTGAAGTACCTCGGCAGCGATAGCCCGCGGGGAGTGGGAGTCACGGGCCACGAAGGTAACGTTCACAGGTGCAGTGCCTGTCTGGCTGCGTTCAGTGTACTTCAGTGGCTGATTTTTTTTATGCATCCCTTCTTCTGCATTTTCTCCATGATATGGTGACTTTCTAGAACACACAGAGCTGGCCTGAGCTTCAACAAAAAGTTACAGCATTGTTGGTGGGCTGTTTAGGGATGACTGGCTTGTTGTGGTTGGGCCATTGATGGCTACTGACTTTGTGAAGTCTGTGGATCTGATACACATGCACACACATAAAAAATAAAGCAATAAATAAAATTGCAATAGCTGGGAACATTTGTCTCCCAAAGCACCAGCTTTCTGTGCGGCAACTGAAATGTGTGTTAGACTGCAGGAAACACATTAGAGCAGTAACACACTTGCAAGGATGAGCTGTGAAGTTCAGCATCTTCCCTGAGCTGGGAAGTCTGCACGTGGTTTTGCCTGTGTGTTGAATTTACAGTGTACAGCCTAAAATGCAAGTGTAGCTGCTGCTCGAAACCTAGGGTTTAGCAACAAGAGCGCGTGATGATGAAGGACAGTGAGCACAAAGGCATTTACCGGCTTCCAACTTGCATGGCGACTGATCAGCGCGGCCGTTAAGGCACAACACTGTAGTCCATCTCATTCCAAAGCACTTAATGCTCTATTCATGTTCTGCTTTTTACTAGCTCACAGGGAAGGCAAGTGAGCCAGCAGCGTGTGTGAAAATGTTTTTGATGCCCAAGGCTGTACACAGGCAGGCAAACAGTGTCTGATCACTGCTGCATTAAGCCAAGATTGTTCTTTATAAGGCCAGGGAGCAGCAAGAAGCTCAACGCTGCTACAGCCACCCAGTGTGATGCTCACCTGTGAAACAAGGCTGGCTTATTTTTGTGTCACATCATCTAGCACGGAGAAATCCTGTTCTTGAATGAGACTTCTAAATAGTGTTATAATACAACAGTTTCCTGAAAAAAATGAAGTGTCAGTGTGCCTAGGCTGCTTGCTGCTTCAATTGCTACTTTTAAAAAAGTGCCACAGCATGGAAAATAGGTTTCATCAGTCGCTTCTACATCCCATTCTACATCCCTGGCTTCCTTGGGTAGCTCACACATTTCCTCCTAATTTGAGGAAACGACATCCAATGCTTCCCTCCTTGGGGGGACCTGCTGTCACTACTTGCTGTTTTTTCTTGTTTGTTCTTTTAAGTTGAATAGGTTGCCCCAGTGCAGAGATGCAGCTTTTAGGGCAGGCTTGGTGTGTTCCCAGCCCTGCCACCTTCAGTGCTCAGGAAGCCTCTGTATAGGATGTAGCAACGCTGTGGGCAGTTAAGGGAGGTGGAGAAGGTGCTTTGTAGCAGAAGGGTGCAATAGAAGAAATGCTTGGCTTCTCTTCTTGCTGTAGTTACCTGTTTTTCTCCCATTTATTTTGTGATGTCCCCAAGCTCAGAGAAATCATTCTGTTGACTTCAGTGCTTGGGGCCTTAGATTTTGGAAAAGTTAGTAGATCCTCTGCCCAAGAAGGTCATTTCTTTTGAGATGGTCTTTGCTAGCTGGAAGAATGGGCTCCAGGCACATCAGCCTCTTCCTTTCTGCTGCTGTAACAAACCCTTTCTTTAAGAAATGTCCCTTTTTTACCTGTCAGTAAACATCTTCCCAGTTCATTCAGCTTGGCTTGGTAGTGGAAGGGAGAAGGCTTATTGGATTATTTTATTTCTCGCTCCTGCAAATAATCAAGTAGGAGGCTGTTTCAGCCAGCTCTGTGGACTGTCCTGCTGCAGCAATGAGAGTAGAGAAGCCGGAGGGCTCACAACCAGCACGCGCTGCCCGGTGAGGGCGAGCAGAGCTGGTGGCGAGCCAGCACGCGTGTTCCCTCTCGCCCGTGCCGGGGGCAAGGACTGCTCCTTGGGACATGGGGTACAGTCTGCTCTGTGCACGCCAAGGGACACCCTTTGGCTCCTCAGGACATTTCCACAGAGGTTTCTGGACAATGCTCACAAGCATGCTGGAACTGCACCAAAAGAAACCTCTAATGTTTATGTCTTTTGTTCAGAGCTCCCGTTTCTCTGGAAAGTCAGCTCAGATTAAGCATTTCTAAAGCCTCTTCCAAGCTGTAGGGCGATGCTTTGGTTTGTTTTGCTTAGGGCTCTGGTCTAGTAGCCCTCCCTTGAGTGTAGAGACCACCATCCCCTCTTAACATATAAGTATCAGCTGTTCTGGCCTCATACTAGGAAAAATCACCAGGACCGTGGGCTCTGTAGCTCCCAATAGCTGTATGCATTGCAGCGTGGCTCCCTCTTACAATTTGGCAGAAGAAAAAGAAAGGCAGCCCGGGTGAACGGTGCCCTACACGCCGTGTCCCCACCCCGCAGGCACTGTCTTCTCCATGTGCCGATGCAGCCGGAGGAACGGGGTTTCAAAGCAACGAGCGACGTACGCTAACGGGACGGTGAAATGTGACTGCTAGGGCGCATGGTCGGGCTGCACTTGCAGTTGGAAAAGTGTGCTGACGTCCGGGAGCACAGCCCCTAACGTAAAGGGTACGTCGGAGCGAGAAGCAGCGTTGTAGGGCTCCGTCGTCCTCCCCGTTCTGCTTCATCCAGCACATGTTTCGGCTCAGACGGTTGGGAAGCATGAATGAGTGCTTACTTTCAATATAATCTGTAACGTGTGGAAATCTAAACCTACAAGGATTGGTATTAATTTCCTCCAAAAAATTGCCGCTGGCAGAATCTGATAAAGATGGTTTTAGTCTAATTCTCCGCCACCCCCCCATCCCTGCCTTTCGGGAGCTATCGGAGTTATACTTATCTTAGGGAATTCATTTGGTGATCACCACAGCTTGCATTCATTATCTCGAATACCTCCCAAATCGTAGACTGATGCATGGGGCCTGGAGAAGCGGCCTGACAGCATTGTTTTTGAAACTTTTCTCTTTTAGTGGAGAATTTGCTTAGATTCTCCTTGGTTGCTTGCTCCTGTGCCCTGTAGTTAGCTGCCCGTTGAGTGCATGGGAAGCAGTTAATGAGAAGCAGAGCCACTCCATCCCTTTTGACTGATCTGCGCTGCATGGGAGGGTTTTTTTTTTGTTTTTTTTTCTCTTTTTTAACTAAGATTTGCTCATTTCTATTGAGGGCTATTGAACAGCTTTGGTGCCAGCCAGGCACTGCTTGCTGTGCAACCAGGGGAGCAGCGTGGAGACAGCGCTCTTCTGCAAGAGGAGCCAAGAAAAATGTGGTCCCAGCCTGCACCTCGAATTTCTCAGCAGAGTCGCTGTGACGTAGGAAACACGAGGATGTGCAGGGTCAAGACTGGCTTTTGAACGTTCAGCACCTGGGCCTAACCACCCAGAAATTTTGTGCATGTTTCTAAGTGCTTTTTTAGGTATATATTCTGTTTTTTCTTGCTCCCAGGCCAGGGAGAAGCTTTGGAATCAGGTCATAGCCTTGCCGCTTTAGTGAGGTCTTAATGAAGACATACCTTCATCTTCAGAGCAGGAAATGCAGGGAAGATAGGTTAAAGCAACTCATGTGTACTCAGTAAAATAAGATAGTCTTCGTCATCCTTGGACTCTGAAACAGAAAACAAATTTCTGTGGGAATGAGTGCATGAGCTTGCTATGCTGGAACAGAGGATTGCATTGCAGGAGATGTTTAGCATCATGTTCTGACCTCCCTGGAAAAAGAGGATATGGGAATTTTTTTGTCAGATTTATTTAAACCTTTTGTTGCACGTAAACAAGCAGTATGTTTCTGCCCGGACCTCGCAGAAACGTGCTCCCTGCCCACCCCGGCGGCCGCGTGCCGCGCTTACCTTGCCGCCGTCACGGCGGGGAGAGCACGGCCGGCCCGGAGTGTTTTTGTCTGTGCTTTTCAAACGCTTTAAAGAAGCCAAGGTCAAAGCTTACCTCGCTATGGTGTTGTTATTGATAGATACCGTGTGCGCCTGCAACATTTCCAGTGATGAAAAGAGTTCGTTTAATGAAATGCAAAGTTCTTCCAGGGCCAAAAATAAATGATTAGGCTAACTGGAGTAGCTAGGTGTATTGCTCCCCTAAGGTACGCAGCACTGAGATGAAGTGCACTATTAAGCTCTTTTCTGCATGTGGCTTACATATGTTTAAACTCTGTGTGCCAAATAGAAGATGGAAATACCTGAGAAGAATTAAAAGGCCGTTATGAAGTAGACTCTTTGTAAAGGAATTTTCGGTCTCTAATACTTGGTTATATTAGATTTATTCAACCTCTCTTTTCTGTCAGTGCAAATGAGATCATAACTCACATGTATGTGAAAGCAAATGGATGTTTTGGGTCCAAAACATTTAATTTGTATTAAAGACAGGCATAAAAATGATTGATCTAGAGAATTATATCTGTGTATTATGAAAATTAGTCAAATTATGCCTCAGACCCAGCGTGCACCACAGTGCGCCTGCAGCCCTGTCTCTCGCTTTCCAAGCATTGCCTGCCCATCCCGTGCACCCCTCCTGGCGGGACGGAGCTTCCTGCGTGCCGAGTGTGATCGTGGCATGCTGGGATACAGGCTCCAGGCCAAGGTGAAGCAATTTGAAAAAGAGGGATTAAAAACTGTGGACTTTACTGCTTACATTTGTAAGATGAAAGGTGTGTCGGACAACTTCAGGTCCTGAGAAATGTGCTTGCGTTGCTGCCCAATGTTGATGCTCTTTCTTTAGAATAAACAGCAGGGTCAATATATTAATTAAATGAGGGAGAAGATGCACTTCCCTCTGCTGGATTGGGATGCGGGGCAAGACACAGTACCAATGAAGTGTCTGAGCTTCCCCTGTCGTGTTAGAGACAGTGATGTCAAGCCATATGGAGAGTGCTTGCTGAGGGTCATTTGAATTCATATGAAAGTATCAATATTAGCATTTAGCCCAAAGATGGATGCAAATACTAGAATTTTATAACTGGGTTTGGTGGGATTTGACATCTCCTCCTTGTTGCTGACGTTCATTGCACAGGAAGCTGGAGGTGCTGCAGATGTGGGTGGCCTTCTCCCATCTCTCACCAGAGTGCATCTTCTCAGATGCACTGCAGTGTCTCAGGTGTCTAGCACCCACCCGGATGCAGAGCCAGGTCGGTCTCCCACGGCCAGCTCTGCGTTGGGGCAGGCACCTAATGAAGGCCCCTTTAATCCCATTGATTTCCAGGGAAGCTGGCTGGCTTTGTGGCTCTGCTAGTGCTCTTACAGCAGGAAAACTGCCTTTTTCAGGACATTGTTTATACATATTTATAAGCGTCAACAATCTTATGAGTTACATCCCTTTCTCTCCACGTTTGTCTGAACTCTTCCTTTGTAAGCCTTTGGAACAAGTTACTGCTCTCTCAGTGTTTCTTTGTATACCTCTTAACACCACAGAGGATGAATGATTTGGAAGTAGTGCTGTAATTTAAAATAATCACAGCTGTCAATGCATGTGCCAATTTCTAGTGTAATGGATCTTCCAGAGCTGCTGCATACACAATCTGTGTTTTGTTAGGTTTCAACTATGTTCATAGCCTGGGAAGACTTTGGCCTGTAATTTATTTCTTAGCAAATCTACTGATGGAGTGACTCCAAAAAGGAGGAAGCAGCATCATCTCTGCATGTTTGCGCCAGTCTGAAAGGGAAGCAGAGCATTTATATTGAGAGAGGGCTGAAATACTGTTTGTGTCCAAGAATTAAACTAGGATGCTGGTGATGCGGCATGTAATGACTTGCATAACATGTAATGAAGAAACTGAAACAGTCCTTGGGTGCATCATGCTGAGTAAGAAGCTTGTTCTACAAGAAACTGTCATATTAAATTCTTGTCGTGATTCCAGACCCCTTTGATTCCTAAATCTTTTGGAGGAGACTAATCTGAAATCAAAGTGAAGTTGCTTGGGGTTTGCATGCCAGAAGTGGTCACATTTGAAAAAGTTCAGTGAACCTGCAGAGGGAGGATCAAATTAGTTGCCTCACTACAAAGGTTGCAGCTAACATACCTGCTGATTTGCTTTTTGCTTTGATTTTCGTGCTCTGCCTTCTCGCCTTCTTCTGGGTTGTTTTCAAAACGCATAAATCCTAAGGGTGAGCGTGTCCCGGTTTCAGTCTTTGTTTAGTAAAAAAGAAAATCAGTCTGCAGTGTCTGCTGCAGAATTAAACAAACATGAGTTTTAATATTGCGAACATGGAAAGACTGGATTTTTCACCTCTGTGTTGCCTTTTGTGCAGTTATTTCCCTCTGTGAAGGCTGGTATCGTACTTTACCCTCCTGATTTACCAACAGTTCACCTCCCTTTGTACCGAGGGGTAGGGAAACGGTCCCTTTCAAGTTCTTCTCAGTAGATGCTCAGGGCTCTGCTGCCTTGATTCCTCCTTTGAAACCGCCAGAGCAATGCCAGGAATCGTGCCCTGAACCCTGTTATCCCTGCTAAATGTCAGCTTCCTTATCCTGATATTGGCGTTTGGGGGGGTTTCACCAAGAATGTCATGCGATACGCAATGCAAATGGGAGCATGTCCGGTGGGTTAAATTCTGCCCTTCTTTACCACTCCCCCCCGAAACCTTGTGCGGGCTGTCGGGGAGCCTAGTGACGTGCTCTTTGGTCCAGCTGTAGCAAAGTCCCCCGTGTAGTCATGGCCCGTGTGTAACAACGTAGACGGCCCTGTATGAAAGCTGATTCTTGTTACTTTATATTTACAGTGTTCTGTCTCCTGTGGAAGGGGTCAAAAGCACCGAACTGTGTACTGTTTGTCAAAGGAAGGGAGGCATGTAGAAGAAGATTATTGCAAGCACCTTGCTAAACCCAATGTGCAAAAGAAATGCAGAGGGGGCAGATGTCCGAAGTGGAAATCGGGAAATTGGGGACAGGTGAGACGCACTGATTACCCTTTTGCATCATTTGATATTCCTCATCTGTCAGATTGGTTAGAAACTATTTTTCCCCTCACTTCTGTCCTCTTGAATTTTTCAAGGGTAAATGTTCTAGGCCAGATCCTCAGGTGGTGTAAAACAGTGTGGCTTCATGGGCAGCAGTGGAGCGACACTGATTTGTACCAGCTGAAAACGTGGAAACTTGCTTTTAGTGTCCAACTGATTGTAAATTCTTTGTTGCATACTTTAAGCTCCTGATAGAAAACCCATTAGTATATAATATTATAGAAAATCTACTATTATTCTTGTTTTTAGTGTCATTAGTATTTAAATGTCAGATCTCAAGCAAAATCTTTCTTAGTTTTGAGAAATCTGAAATTAATTTTATTATCAGCTTCCTGGGAAAGCCCGAAGAGCAATCAGTTTCCATTAAAAATGCCTTTTGCTACCTTTTGTTTCTTAACAAGCTCATCACTTAATTTTGCTTCATTAAAATGTCAGATACTTTGATGCGTAGAGTAGAGGCTGCTGAAAACGTGCGAGTGCTTGGAGTTATTCAGTATCTTGTTTGCTGAGAGCATCTCTTGAGTCCTTGTTTTTCTGAATGTGATATATTTGTCATCACCTTGAATCTGCTGCATCACATTTTTAGCTCTGATCTCAATTTTGGCTCTACCTCAATAGTGTGCTAATCAGCAGAATTACTGCAAATCCCAGACTAAATGAACTGTTAATTTGTAAAACATCATGTTCTCTTGCAGTCTCTCCTCCAAATTTAGGTACAAAACACCAGTTCTCACTGCATGCAAGTTCCCTAAAACGTAAACCACGAACAAATCTACATGCACACACATAAATATTAGGTCTAGGATATCATCTTATTGTTAAATGTCAAGTATTAAAAAAGCCAATAAACCCATCAATGCTTTGTGATTGTTTTCAGACTTGTATTTGTTTTTTATTCTTACCTGTGAATTCATAGGATGGCAGTACTTGCCTTTACGTGTGTAATGGCAAAAGCGTGCTTGCACCATGGAGTTTAGGTTGTTTAGATCCTGGTCCTTTACATGAGATAAGGCTCTGAGGACCCAGGAGCATCCACGTAGCCCCTGCTGAACCGAGCAGGGCTGTTCCCATATTGAAAGTTAAGTCCCTGTTTTATTATCTGCAGGACTGAAACCTTAATTTTGTACAAGAAGCCACACTGGCAAAAAGAAAAGAAACTCGAGGCCATTAAATAGTCTCGTCATATCCGATTTGCTCCTTATTTAAAGTGACTGCTCCCAAAAGCAATTTTTTTCCAGCTAATAATTCTAACCATAATAACGTAACGGTCTGTTGATTGCTTTAAAATACGCTAATTTTAATTGATAAAAATAAGTGTTTTCAAATTCCGACCGTTCCGCCACATGATTGGAGGTAATTTTATGCACGTGCGAGAAAGAAGCTGAAGTTAATGGGAGGATGAGGCGATTTATGTCCTGGGGTAATGTTTTGTGACGAGGCGGTTAAAGAATATTTGTACGCTAACGATGGGGCTAAGAAGAGGCAGCGGGTTCCTAGCAGCTCCTCGGCTGACGCTGTGCACCCCAGCTCTGCACCCCAGCTCTGCACCCCAGCTCTGCACCGCTCGGGTCGGCGGCGCCGCGCGTGCTTGGCCGGCCAGGAGCCTGCTCCGAAAGCCTGCGAGACGCGCGCGATCGGGCTGGGCCTTTTGAGAGCACATAAAATGTTCTGATACGGTCCCCATCCGTCCGGACCCTCACGGGTTGTGCTAAATCGGGATCGCAGTGGGGACGGAGACTCGGCGTCACCTTCTGCGTCGCAGGTGACGCTCGTCCCGCTCGGCTGGCAGCAGGAGCCGCGACCGGTTTGCATTTAGATATTACCCAAAAAGGCTTCTCTGCAGGTCTAATAGCCTCTGAAAGATAACCCCGGCGCCAAGCTGCCGTGAGCTGGCCCTTTTCGCCGTGGGTAAGCCGGCAGAAGCCCGCGTGAGAGCCAAGGCAGGGTTTTCCGACCCGAACGCCTTCGCCCGCTCCCCGCGCACGGGGCTAAAACCGCATCGCGGCGAGAAGCCGCCTGAGCCGAGTGCTGCAGTCCCAGGTGTTTTGCTCTCCGGATGTTTGGTATTCAGAGCCTGGGTAGTTCTTTCTAGGTTGTTATGAATCCATCTTCCTACGGCAAAGCTCTTTTAATATTTGCATTAATCAGGAGGGAAGAGGAAAGGTTTTCGCTCCAGGTTTTAAACTTGCTTACGTCTGCACTGAAATGTCAGATTTAATATGTTTGTATCTCCTAAGTGGTATCAATTACGGTCATTTACCTTTCACGTCGTTAAAATACTAATATTTATTCTGCTGTCGGGTATTTACTTATTTCAGTTACAGACTGAGAGCGCGCTCCGTATTTTTATACGGCAGCACTGCTCCGCAGCTGCGCTAACGCGCTGCCCTTCTGGGATAGGTAGGGAAAGGAGCGCTCCTAGAAACCCGCAGACGGACCGACTGGCCCGTGCACCCCGTGGGGGGGCACACGGCACCCCGCTCCCGAACCGACAACCTCAGGCCTGTTCCGCTCTTCGATACTCAGCGGGACCAGCTAGTTGCGTTTCTACGAGATCGAGAGAAGCTGCCCGAGCAGTATAGTGGATTAAAACCATCAGGAGGAGGCTCGGGTGTAAGACACCTCCTGTCCTTGCCTCTGTGATAGAGCATAATTTTATTATTTCGAGCGCAGCCGTAAGCCCAGCCTGAGCCATGGCAGCGCCGGCGCAGCCTCCCCCCGGCCCTGATTTGGCCCCCTCGCAGCAGCCCGGGGCTGCCCTTGCCCCCAGCGCTATTTCCTAAGGCCGGGGCCGTGCCGTGATTTCTTTTTCCCGTGCTGATTACGGCGCAGTAACCGGGCGCGCTGGAAAACCCCCCCCCGCCGTGCAGCCCTCAGCCGCAGAAGCCTCCCCCGGCACACGCACCTGCAACGCCGCCGAGGGAAGGCGTCCTCGCCGGCCGGCCGGGCAGCGGGCGGTTCGCGTCTCTGCCCCGAGCGCCGCTGTCCTCCCGCCCAGGCCTGGCGCTGCCCCAGCGCCGCGGCTGGCTCTGCCCCTCCGCGCCGGAGCCGCCACGTAACTCGCTCTGCCCTTCTCGCGGCGCCCGGACGCGCGCTCGGGAGGTGGGTGCTAACCGCGAGCCGAACAGCGCCGCGGAGCAGCGCCTGCGTCCCGGGGCGCGCCTCCCCCCGAGTTCGTTCGCCTGGCTCCGATTAGCTGTCCGTGCTGGGGCGCGTGGGACGAGAAGCGCGATAAACCAGAGCCGAGGCAGCGCAGCAGACGGGCAGCGCTCGCGGTGGCAGAAACCCCACCGCTGCTTTGCAAGCCGCCCCGAGGAAGCCGCTCCGCGCGCTCGCCGGCAGCTTTTCTCCGGGCGCGCTTTGGAGGAAGCAAACGAAGCGTTACGGAGGGCGCTGGGAACCGGCCGGAGAGGATCGCTTCCCCGTTACGTGCCGCTTAATCCCCTGCCCTAAGAAAGCTTGCTTTTAGAGGCCTTGCGATAATTGGCTATACGCTTGTTTTCTTAGCTCCTCGTGTATTAATGAGGTTGCATACCTCATTAATGAAGTATTAATTAAGTCAGCAAACGGGTAATCGTAATAGCTGTGCTTTAAGCACATACCTCCTGATTTCTTACGCGCCTTCTGTTATAAGCACGAATTCTTTTTATTCCACATCTGCGTAACGTGTTTGAGGCTCTAGCAGGGAAGCCCCCACAGCACAGTGAAGTTAAGTACCACTAAACTTATTACAGCATGCACCAGTAAGGAGTAATAAGCGAAAGAAAAAACAAGCTGTTAAAGGCGCTGTGCTGTAGATAATAATTTATAGATGTCTGAGAAACAGAGAAATTCAGGCTCCTGTATCTAAAAGTAGGTAGAAATCTGCCCGCAGTGTAACAAGGGAAAATCTGGATGTATCCTACCTCCGGCTGTTTATTGCTGCAGTCCTCCTTCTGCCTGGGAAAACCTGCCCCCGCTGCAGCCCCCAGAGAATCATTAATGGCAACGTGCTGCAGATGTCGCCTGATTCGGGCTAGCGCTTTTGTCTGCTCCCAAGCCGTTCCTCTTTTGAGGGCTTTCTTATTTCGTAGCCGGTGACAAAAGCAAGATCGCCTGTTTCCCAGCCGTAAGTACTGGCTGCGTGTTATTTACAGTGAGGAGCCCCACGCTGCATTAGTATTTTCTGAGCAAGGAATGGCAATGAACCCTAATTGACCTGAAAAGTAGGATGCAAAATAACATTCCAGCAGTGGTTTGTGCTTGATTTCTTATCTTTAAAGGGGATCTGTCAAGAGGGTTTTTTTTTCAGTTGTTCCTTTGTTGTTGTTTCTGTTTAAAAAAGTTGGTTTTGCCAATGTAAAGCAATAGGGAACTTACTGGAAGCAGTTTGTTGCTCTGCTGTTGGGTCACCATGAATTAGCTGTTCCCAGTGCCCACACCAGCAGGAAGAAAGCCGATAGAAGGGGCCTTGCTAATGTCAAAGTGAAACCGAGACCAAGATTGCAAAGGAAAAGGGAAAATGGGAGAGAAAGGAGATTTTTTTTTTTTAACAGGAGCCTTTATGGAGGGACAGTGCGCAGCCTTGGAAGCTGCGATGTAGTTCTTGCAGCTTTGACATTTGCTGTTTGAGGGAAAATGCTGCCGTCCTTGCATGACTTGGGTCGCAGGGTTGGCCAAAGCGCGTTTGAAGCGCTTACAGGGGGAGGTTTCCCTTCTTCTGTGTGTCCGAGTTTGATTTAGGAAAAAGAAAAACAATGAATGTTTTTACAAAGCAATGCATTTTTTTAGATTATCATTATTGTCACTCTTTTAAAACAGCTACAGAGCTACTTGAAAAAGTCCTTAATCTGAATTGCCAGGGAAATAGTTCGAAATTTGGAAAACGGGGGAAAAGGGACAGATCTTGTCGAATGTCTGACCTGTTTTTCCAGCTTTCGCTATCAATGGCAACTATCCCCGATGCTGTTGTTTTATGTGATTATCGTTAATATGCAATTTCCTACAAAATCTACTGTCATATTAAATGAAAAAGCAGGCCTTTGGCGTTTCATGAGCTATCCTGAAGTTTCTGCATGAATAATGTCTTGCAAGGCTGCTGTGGCGGATTAGAGCCTCTCTACTCCATCTCCTTGATTTCTTTCATGGTGGGCTCACTGTCTTCGAGCTGTATTTAATATCACGGTGCAATTATTTTAATTGCCAGTTATCCTGAAAAATACCAATAGGCAAACTTCAATTTACTGGTGACAAAGTGCACAGAGCTGGCAAGGTTTTATTTGGCCGTACGACCACCGTCTGCAGAGAAAACCCCTGAAGGACGGCATCTCTTCGAGGGTGTCTGGCGCAACACATGCAAAAGTTTAATCTCGCACCAGCACCTGATGCTTTAAAGCGCGGAAGGGATTTCTGTATGATAGCTGTTTAGGGCCGGTGTCAGTAGTAACGCTGACCCCAAGGAGCTCATTGCTGGAAGGCGCCCGCCAAGAAGCCGCTCAAGGCAGGGCAGCCAGCGATGCCGCCGTCAAAGGCGCTAACTCGCCCTTAAATTTTGCTTATATAGTAAGGAGATAGCGGAGAAGGGCAGATACAGCACGACTTGCTTGAATGTGATTTCCCCAGAGAGCAAACACATTACTCCAGCCCTGCCGGACTGCTGCGTTTCGGCGTGGACCGAGGAGGGACTTGGACTCTGAGGGCTTAAAGCAAGGGAGCAAAGAAGGTTGAAAGCACATGAAGCCCTTGGGGGGCTGCTGGCAGACTGCGGATTTTGCAATGTTGGCTGTTGCCTAAGAGCTGCCGAGCCATTCCTGCAGAATAACCGCGGCTCTGGAGGGATTGCTTCCCCTGCCCGCCCCCCTCGGTCTGGCACGGTTGCTGAACGTTTACGACAGGCGTTTCGTCGCGCTCGCCACCTCTCTCCCGGTTTGCTGGCCGTGCCGCGGCGCTGCGGCGTGTTAAGCTGTTCTCGCAAAGTTCCCCGCTAGTTTGCGGTCTCGATTCTGAGAGCTGCTTGCAGAAAGGCAGGTCTGGCGGCGCCGGCGTGTCGCGATTCGGGTTCCCCCAGCCTAGGTGACTTCAAACGGTGTCTTTATACAGATAGGGATGGTCCAATCGCATATTACATCCTTTGCTTGGGGGAAGACATTTCCTGCATGTTACATAAAACGATTACTTCCATGCATTTTTCTCCCTGTTAGTTGAAAGTGTTGGCACCATATTACTGATGGTAATTTAAACAAAAAGAGTTTTATCCAGCCAGTTGCTCTTGCCTTGGCTTATTTTGTTTCGTTTGTGGTTTTGTGAGATGCGCGTCCAGCTCCTGGACGTGGAGTGAGGCAGCCGCACGGCCACGTTATTTTTTTTCCCTGAAAGGATCGGGTCTGCACGGTCTCCAGAAGACCTAGCAGAGCAATCGCGCTTGGACAACGTGGGTTGCTCTTCGTAACAGGCAGTGTTTAACGAGAGTGTGGGGCCAAAAGGAGAGCCCCGGCCCCTGTCTGCCCGCTCCGCGGCGTCCCGCAGCCTGGCCACCCCATCCCCTGCGCTAACTCGGTTTCCCCTCACATCCCTCACATGGGCTGGTGCCTCCAGGGCACGGGAGCGGGATGCACCCGCTGTTTGCCCCCAGGTAATAGCAGCAAGAGGTGCGGGTGCCGAGCACGGAGTTTTTTTCTCCTTTTCTTTTTTCTTTTCTTTCTTTTCTTTCTTTCTTTTTTTTTTTTTTTTTTTGCAAACAGTGCACCAAGACGTGCGGGGAGGCGGCGCGGCGCCGCAGGGTGGTCTGCGTGGACGAGAACAAGCGGGTGAGCAGCAGCGCCTACTGCGACGCCGCCAAGCGCCCCGCCGAGGTGGAGAGCTGCCGCCTGCCGCCCTGCGAGTACGTCTGGATCACCGGCGAGTGGTCGGAGGTGAGCGAGCCGCTGGGGTCCCCGCCAGCGGGGGTCCCGCGCTGGCGGCCTCCCTCTGCGCGCTGATCGGAAAGGTAGAATAAGGGCAGGGAAGGAAAGAAAACATGCCGGAGTGGCTAATTCCCAGAGCAGCCCGCTCTCCTGGAGAGTTTCCCGGGAGAAATGCTGCAGGGTTGTGAAACCGCCTGCCCGGGGATGGACCGCCGTCCTTCCGCCTGCGCCCACCGCAGATGCTCGGGCCACGAGGACGAGGACGCACACGAGGGCTGGCGGAGCTGGAGGGCTTTGCTCCCTCTGAACGCTTGGGAGAGGAGCGATTTTCCTCTAGTTACAGGCAAAACCTTCCTTTCCTTCCAGTCTCTCCCAAGGACCTGCTATTCCAGGTCAATGCTTGCCGAGCTCCTCCTCTGCGAGTCCCACGGCGAGAAAAGGGAGAAAAGAAAGAAAAAAAGACACCTTCCCCGGATAGATTAATATTTTGTTGATTCACGGGGATCTTGTTTGCCCTTGGGAAGAGAGAACTTGTGCCGGGAGCCCACCTGGCACAAGCGACCCTGCAGACGGGCCGGGGGAACCGGCCTTTGCAAGGCAGCGTTGGCCGCCGGTGGCCGTGCGCTGCCCGTGGCTGGGTTAAATCCACTTCGGGGAGGCACGTTGGTTATTTAGGGATCGTCCCGAGCAGCTTGGCGTCTTTAAAGCCAGCGGAGCTGTCCCACGCGGGCACACACTCACGGGCGCTGCCTCTGCCCGCAGTGCTCCGTGACGTGCGGCAAGGGATACCGGCAGCGCCTGGTGTCCTGCAGCGAGATTTATACCGGCAAGGACCACTACGAGTACGGCTACCAGAACATGGTCAACTGTCCCGGCACGCAGCCGCCGAACATCCAACCCTGCTACCTCGGGGAATGTCCCGTTTCGGCATCCTGGCGTGTGGGCAACTGGGGAAGTGTAAGTTGGAAGCTTCTTGTTTTAACCACAAATAATTTTAGCAAACGATGGAAAGCTCTGGAGAAAAAAAATTAAAAGCTGGTGGGTTGATCCTGCTTGTCCATGTGTAAGAGCAAGACTTGGGAGGTCTTGCTGGTCATTTGAGCCTTAAAAGATTTTTTTTTCTCTCTCCCCTTCTTGCAAATGCTGGGACAGGGCAGGGTAAAACTCAGCCTTTCTGTTAAAGTTATTTGTGCTGAGCCATTCCTGGGGCCTGAACTACAAGATCAGATTTTAGTTAAAGCTCTAACATTTCACTGCTTTGAGCTTCTGTCACTCTCTGAAATGCAGTGTTGCTCCCATAAAATTGATTTATTAATGCAGCTCAGGCATTTGTAGTAATTTGTCAAATCCTTACAAGGCAACGAGGGTCAAATTGGGGAAAACATAGTGAAAGGTGTGGTAGGAAGCGGCAGAGCTGTTTGAAACATAAGTTGCTGGTGCCCCATAGGAAGTCTCAGGTTTTCCCCGCAAGTCAGGGTGGAGAATTACAGCAAAAGGCTCAGTTTCCAGGAACAGGCATTACCCTCCCCCCACATTTCAGTGTAAAATTTCCAATCGGACCTCGTTAACAGAACTTTTTTAGAGGGCTCTCCATTTCAGGGAGCAAGTTCTTCCTCCTACATTTGGGCTCCCGAATGTATCAGTGACTGTAAAGTGCCAGGACCCTTCTCATCTCTGATTTTCAAAGGAGTTTCATAGAGTTACCATCACCTTTGATGGGCAAGTATGTGGGCAAACTGCTCCTTGGTTAAGTTTTTTGGTTGCAGGATGGATGGAGAGTAAATACCAGGCTGTGAGTAACCTGAGCCATTGAAGAGTGTCTCACTGTGCACTTATGTCGATTATGTGTTTCTAAACAGAGAAGCGTCTTCACTTTCGTGTTGGCCTAACCTAGTACCTTTAGAAAGACCTGATTTTTCAGTCTAAAATACTGAAAGAACAAGTTATGGGGGGCTACCAAAATGCTCCTTGGGAAGCGCTTGTGCTCATCCTGCTTCAGGGGACTGATCCCACCTGTGATTTGCTGCACTCGCGAGCGGCCAGCCCGGACAAGCTATTACTCAGTAGCTCCGGTAACTTGTGGCGTTTCAGCCTTAAGATTGCCCTCAATTTGGGGCATTCGAGGATGACCCAATGCAAGCGTAGGTGCAGACATTTTTACAGAGGGTGAGGAGAGAGAGGATTTCTAGGCTGAGTTTTACAGTACAGTTTAGATTTAAAAAAAGGACTGTGCCGTGTTGGTTCAGAGGACCCAAGCAGTGTTTCAGAGCAGCAAAGAGAGGATTTCTAGCATTTAGGCCTTTTGGTGACTGCTTCTGCCTTGCACAATCTTCCTCGTATGATAAAGGAACATTTTTGCTTGAGCACGTGGTTCACCTTAACTAATGCTGCCTCATCCAGCAAAGCATGTAAGTGCTAAGCTTTAAACTGGTATGGTAGACTCCTCAAAAGTAATCAATGACGATGATGATAATGAAAGGATTAATAATCAAAGGGGTTGCCTGTATGATTAAAATTAAGCCTACGTTTGAAAGCTTTGCTGGATTGGGGCCTTTGCTGCTCGCCCTTAGTAAAGCAGAAACTGGCCGTCTCTGTTTTTCTTTGGCCAGGGGGTAAAACATGAATCTCGGCCTTTTATCTTCCAGTGCTCCGTTACCTGCGGCGTTGGAGTCATGCACCGCTCAGTGCAGTGTTTAACCAACGATGACCAGGCCAGCAGCTTGTGCCACACAGATCTCAAACCTGAGGAAAGGAGGACATGTCACAACGTCCATGACTGTAAGTCTATGGATTTGCACCTTCCCTGGCCTTTCTTACAGCTTGAGTTTCCACCAGACTCCTGGAGATGTGCCGCATTTCCAAGCTTTGGGATACATCCAGCTAGGTGCTAAGGCACTTGAGGGAGACTTCTTAAAAATAAGCATGCTCTTCGGTGTGCTAGATGCCTCACAGAAGAAATTTTGATATACAGTTGCTCAGTGACTACAAGTATTTCTCTTTCGTTTCAGGTGAGTTACCCAGGAGCTGCAAAGATGTTAAAAATCTCAAAGGTGTCACTGAAGATGGTGAATATTTCCTTAAAGTGAAAGGAAAGACATTAAAGGTGCATTTTGGCAACAGATTGATAGCTTATGCATTTCCTGAAGGTGTACGAGGACCCTGCGCGTGCTCTTTCCCTCCGCTCTTGCCTCTTCCACCTTCAGTTCTCTAGGCCATCCTTAGCACGTGATGCCTGACAAAACTGTGGCTTGTATCTCTCAGGTGTATTGCTCTGGGATGCAGACTGACAACCCAAAAGAGTACGTGACCCTTGTAAACGGGGACGCAGAGAATTTTTCAGAAGTGTACGGATACAGGTAAGAAATCCCTTAATTCCGACCTTCACAAGGCTTTTCTTTGCCATGGCAGGATGTTTTCCGTCATGAGCAGAAAGGGTTTTCTTCTGATTTAGGTTACATAACCCGACTGAATGTCCGTATAACGGGAGCCGGCGCGAAGACTGCCAGTGTAGGAAAGATTACACAGCAGCTGGGTTTTCCACCTTCAGCAAAGTAAGGCTGGACCTGAACACTATGCAAATAATAAGTGAGTAAACACAGGGCCTCGCCATTAAAAAAAAAAAATGTTTATTTTACACAACTATAGTAGTAACTACAAGCCAGCAGAAGTGGTCTAGTGAGTAATATATCTGAGCTCTCCTGTTGCAGAGCTGCTTTTAAACTTGGTCACTCGTTTGCTACTTCATGCTTAGAGAGGATAATTTAAGTAAATCAGAAATACTCTTACTATTTATCCTCAATACAACAAAAAATTACACCAGTTGCTGTTGCACTTGTTATGTAGAATGAATACTTGTGTGCTCCCAGCAGATGAGTTCATTTTTTGAAGGATTTTCTTTCGTTTAGTGTCCTGTTTTCAGACCAGACTCAAACAGTAAGCATAAGCAGGGAGGAGCTGGTCCCCAACGTTGCACAGAGCTGTGTCACCAGATCCCACCACAGAGGACTCCTCTGGGGACGGGGGTGCCAGTCCTGGCTGGTGCTAGCATTGGTGCCTCTGGGACTGATGTCCAAATGCGGAGGATGCAGGAGCTCTCGGTGGGCCCGGTTTTCCCGTTGGCTCCAGCAGGCAGAGTCAGGCCGAGGGGAAGTAGCTCGTGCTGAGATGGATGGAAACGGTGCCGCAGATATCTAGCGGAGCAGAGTGGGCTTCAGCGTGTGCAATATAAGCCTGTCGCTCTCATCAACATTGGTGTGAGCCGGGAGTGTTCCCCTGACCCCAGGAGGAGCCAGCAGCATGCATTAAGGATAGAGTTTCCATCACTTTATCGATTTCCAGCAAATGCCTCAAAAATACAAAATATTGTTGAGAGTTCTTTCCGTAAATAGCGGAGATTTTTTAACAGCTCAATCCTCTCTTAAAAAATGACTCTTTATCTGATAGTTATTTCTGGCTCTGTCTCCAAGCCATGAGACCTCCCAGTCTATTAATCTGTGAAAAGCTACTAATAGTCTGTAAATGCTCCTGGGGAAAGATTCCCAAGGGAACCACCCCCAGGAGGAATTTGATACCACCTTCCTTTGAATTTCAAAAGGAGCTGGGCACCTGCCTCTGTCAGGCAGCAGCTATCTCAAATCCCCATCTAACTGAGTCTCAGTTACTTAAGAGCCATCCAGAGCAGAATACCCAAATTCCCTCTGAAACCCCATCTCAGCTGACTCAGTTGTAGAAAACACAAGCTCTGGGAGCAGATGGGGAACAAGTTTTGAGACAGTGTTTTGGTTTTGTTTAAGAGGAAGATTTAGAAGGTCCCATGTCCTTTTTGTACATAGTTGATTCAGATCAATGGGAAGATTTCTGATAGCAAAATACAACCAAAGTAATGGGTTCTAGTTTTGTTGTTATTTATACCTAGGCCCTAAATCACCACTGTACCTACACAGACCTGTACATGTAAGTGTATGAGCATCCTGTTAAATTCAGTGAGCTTGCTCACATACTGAGGGACACATGCATGATGAACTGGGGTTTTAACATTAAAAACTCAGCAGATGAGCTCTTGACTCTCCAGATTAATGTATGAAACCAGTTCTAGTGAATTTAGACATTAGCGAGAAGCATGTTTACAGTTTTCGTTTCTCTCTCTTCCTGCATCTTTCTTCCCTTGTTATTGACCAACTATTTTCCACAGCAACTGATTTGCAGTTTGCACGGACACATGATGGACGACCTGTTCCTTATGCCACTGCTGGGGACTGCTACAGTGCAGCCAAATGCCCTCAGGTATTTGACAATAGTGTTTCGAAGGAATTGGTGCCATTTATTGTATTCTGTTAATTATTCTTGATCACATCAGCCAAACTCCAGTGAGTGTCACATTCTCATCTCAGTGGTCTGAAACTTTTCTTTTTGTCTGCATGGAACGTACTTCTCATTCAAGCAAGAAAATGTTCAGTTATTACTAGACAACCATCGGGACTTGCAAAGAGACATTCCTCAGTGCCCCAGCAGATTGGGAGCTGATGGGGAGAAGATGGCTTTTCATGGGGATGGGCACCACAGTTTGTTGAGGGACAGCACTGACCCGGGAAACTTTTTTGCAACCTAGGAGATGCTACAATATCCATCAGTCTAACCCAGTAGCTTGGAAGAAATATACTTTCCTGAAAGTGCTTAGGAGACTAATTGACATTCTGTTACAGCTGGGTTGCTGCCTGTCCCCTGCACATCTAGCTTTTGTGGTGCCAAAGGGGATGATAAGTGATATGTTTGGATAGTCTGAGGTATTTGGTAGACCACATTCATAAAGGGTGTTAATTAGGGAATCATGGCAACAGATGGTGGAGAGCAAATCTCTCCATCTCCTTCCCTCCATCCTTTCGGATCTGGCACTTCTCTGCACAGCCCAGTGGCTGCAGGATTGACTTCTTACCTCGGCAAGGCTCATGCATGTCAGTTTGTGTCCACCTGACCAGACAGTTTGCTCCTAGCTGAAAGTCAGCCTTCCCCAGGCAGCAAGCGTGTGGAGCAAAGCAAAGGGCCATCTGGTAGTCTGCAGCATCGCAGCCGTGGTGGAGCCTAGATCAGCCTAGGGCTGTGGCCAAAGGAAACTTCTGGAAATGGCAGTCCTGACCACAGGACTCAGGGTTTGCCGTGGGGGACAAAGAGGGAGGCTTCAGGGAGGATCTGCATTGGATGCAGTCATAACCCTTCATTTTCCATCTATTTTGTGCATTTTGTGAGCAAGAAGGAATTAAGTGAAGGACATTTTTAAGAAACAAACAAATCAGAATTTTATTTTATTGAAGGATTTTTTTTCCTTGGGGGAAAAAAAAAAGAGAGAGAGAGAGAGCCCGGTGGAAAATCAGGGCAAGCGTGCCCTCTCCAGGTGAGGAGGAGGAAGGAGGGAGAGCAGGCTGGGTGCTCTCTGGGGGTACCTTTCCCATCACCTACTGGAGCATATCAGGCACCGTGGCTTGCCATGGGAAAGCCAAGAATGCCCTCAGCTGGCAAACCGAGAAAAAGCAGTGGAAACTGAGGGGGAAAAAAATAAATAAAAAAAAGCACTGAAAACCCGAGAAAAAAGCCCCTCCTTCCCTGCAGCCACAAATGAGAAGACATTCCTAACCCGAGCCATGCTGTGATTTGTACAGTATGTGCTAATCACTCTCAGAGCTACGGAAAATTGCAAGCTTTGACGGCAAGATCTTGTTAGAAGAATGACGTGGTGGCAAGCTGTAGTGGACGGGAGCTCGCGGCAGCGACGCCGCATGTCGTGACCGAAAGCCCGTTTCTTTGGGAGTGATCAGGCTTGTTTGCTTGTTTTTCAGGGTCGTTTCAGCATCGACCTTTATGGAACAGGGCTGTCGTTAACAGCAGCGGCAAAATGGCTCTCACAAGGGAATTACGCGGTGTCGGAAATTCAGAAATCCCCAGTAAGTTTTAATTCTAATGGTGGCCACACCTGCTCAAGGGAGGTTTCTAATTGCCTCCTGACACGTTGTCTTTCATGGCAGCGTTCCTCCAAGTGAAGACCATTAAAAAAGAAAGCTAACATCCGACATGAGAAATGAAGTGTCACTCATAATCGTGCGCGAGGTGGGGGTGGCCCTGGCGGGTTTAACTCGATCTGAATTATTGCAATTAATTAGTGAGCCTGCTTAACTGTGAAGCTGAAAACACTGAGTGCTGTAGGCAGACATGTCTTTAATTAGTTGTCTGAATTGTCCAGCAAGGAGTGTGTGCACGGCGTGCGGGACTGGGATCTCTATCTGCATTTGGGCTGCAGAATGGTCCCCAGAAAGGGAGGCATAAAGCACTGGGATGAGCTGTGGGGTTAAGGTGTTTGCTTAAATGATGGCCAGGACTACGCTCAGACCGCTCGTTATCTTGCAAGAGAGGCTCCTAGGTACCAGCTGAGTGCCCCTGTGTGGGAGTTCTTCCAAAACATGACTAACAAAATACAGGGGACATGTGCCTTCCAGCTGGGCATGTCTCGCTTCGTCTTCTTGCAAGACAACAGAGTCACCCAGGCTTTCACAGAATCACGGGATGGTTGAGGTTGGAAGGGACCTCTGGAGATCATCTGGTCCAATCCCCCTGCTCAAGCAGGGTCACCTAGATCATGTTGCCCAGGACCCAGTCCTTTCCATCTCCCTGGCTCTGGTGAGCCCCTTGCCAATATAAGGCTCTTAAAGGACTGTTTTCAGCAGAAGAATTGAATGTCATGGTCAGATGATGCTGTGGTAAAGCATCCTCCAGCACAGGTATATTAGGAATAGCACAGACGCCCCCAGGCTAGTTTTGGCAGGTGCTGTGCTATTCTCCTCTTCTGAAAGGAGAAGCCGAAGCAGCTGACTTTGGAGCTGCAGAGAGGATAGTGACACAATTACAGTTGGCAGAATTAAATTGAACCTTAAGGGACAGGTAGTCTAAGAGATGACTCTTACCTTGATCACCCAGTGGCATCTGTCAAGCGCTGCTCCATGGGCGTAATTGCCAGCAGGAGCAGAAGAAAGAAGGGAATAGTAAGAGATGATAGCAGCTTGCTGCAATCACAGATCAATAGTGTCAAGGGCAGGATGGAGTTCGTTTAAAAATAAATGCTTTGTGCAAGCTTGTCCTGCACTTAAGTCCAATTTTCTGGTAATCAAGGGTTGAATTCCCCTCAAGAACTGTCTGTCCATTGTAATGACCAAGAGGAGAAAGACTCCACAGAGGTGCGAAAAGGAAGACCAGATGTAGATCTTGCTTATGCCAGTATTAATCTATTGACTCGAAACTGTTTGCCAGGCTCTCCTGGAGATCGGGTCAGCCCAAGGACTGCTGGGAGCTTCCCTTTGTCTCTTCTGGTTTTCGGCCTCAGGATGCAAAGATGCAGAGCTCTTGGGGGAGCAGCACTGTGATTCTGCAAACTGTATTTCCTCACCATATCACTTTATGTCTCAGCTCAGTTCTGGAGCCACTCCAGGCTTTTCTCTTCCGAACAGATTTTTCACAGTATTATCTTCAAATACCCTATTCATGCCCTTCATGTGTCCACTCACAAGTGAGGTGCTGTTATTGTCTAGATGTGTTATTTCTCCTGCGTGAGTCAACAACTAGTTATTCACTGTGGGGGCAAGCTGGAGAAGGCAGATGCTCTTGAGTTCTGTCTTTAAATGGACTTCTCTTTGAACGTGTTTTGATGTGATAAATCAAAAATGCCCTTTCTTATTTGCATTCACCATCTGACCTGGTAGTATTAAAGAGAATTACATTGCGTGCATTTTAAAATATAACTGTGATTTTGTAGGTTGATTTTGTGCGTAATACATTTTTCTTCCAAGGCATTTTCTATTAAAAACTCTGGCTGGGATAACCCATGTCTGGACCTTTAGCAGCATGGAGTTTCTGAGTCTTTACACTGCTGTGAGACATTATTTCTGATTTTGCCTGCAGGATGGTACCAAAGTAGTAGGAAAATGTGGCGGTTACTGTGGAAAATGTACTCCATCATCTGGAACAGGCCTTGACGTTCAAGTGTTATAGCAATGGTAGGTTCCCGGATGTTTGTGAATTAAGGGAAACCTTTCCAAGAATGTATCGTGGAAGGACAAGATCAGGCAGTGTTTTCAGAAGTCTCGTGTTTTCCAAAGTCTGCTCATCACTTAGGCCTAGGTTTAGGTTTTTGAGAAAGAAAACCAGCAGAGCAAGAGTTGAAGTGCCTTTCAGGATCTGTGTCTTAAGCCTGTGTTTACTTGGGACTTTGTGCAATGCTGTCAGACGTGCCTGAACGGTTGCACTGAACTGCTCGGCGCCACAGTGCTCTATGCAAACCTTAAAAGCGTTCGGTATCGAGGCGGGGAGCGTATCTGCTCCGCCAGCAATAACCGTCCACGCTCCTGCAGCGTAGCTGGAGGGGAGCACGAAGCCTCCCGCGGTCCGCACCGGCCCGTGGTCTACGGTGCTGCCGGTGCCCGGGGAGGCAGCAGACGGAGCACCATTAAAGCATTTTCTCAGGGAGCGCGAGCGACCGTCAGCAAAATAGCGATGCTGGTCGTCCGCACCGAGCTGTCAAACACAAACCGACGCGGCCGAGGAAATGCTTTTTCCTCCTCTGCTGGCTCCAGCTCTCTCAGTCTTCAGTCCTCCCCGTACCACTTACAGGTGCAACGTTTCCAAGTGGAAACGTGGTGTCCAAGTTGATGGCGTCTGCTTTGGCTCCGTTCTCATTTCAATCTCGGTAGTTAAAGGTTTTGAAGGCAGAGATAATGATCTTACGCTAATGCACAGCTTCTCTGTGTTTTCCAGGTTCTCCACAAGCAGACAGCTGAGATGAGATGGATGAAGGATAGCGATGCAATACCTCTGCCTTCCACTTTTTTTATCTGTTTATGTGTGTATATAGATCGCATATTCTTAATGTACAGTATAATATTTATGTTTGGAATTATTTATTTTGATTTAATATTTTTGTACGTAAAATCATTATATTAAGGCTGCTTTTACTATTTTTATTTTTTATTGTTAAATCCTGCAGTCAAACCACTGCATTTTACGTACTCTACATTATATGTAGCATTATGACAAGTGATACTTTATTGTCACTGTATTCAGTTGTTTACTTTCAATCAGTAATTTTCCTTCAGTTATGGGCTGCTCTGGCCCTTTACGGTGCTACACAATCTGCATAGGGGTATTTTTGGCATTGCAATCTGTCTTTGTGTAAGGAAAATAGACAAGATGTGCTTAAATTTTGTTCTAGCGATCAGGCCGACAGCACTCAAGGAAAACACGACAATGAATACAGTGCTAGTTGCATTAGCAATCTTTATCTTTTAGGTATGTTTTGAATTTCACATGACCTCTGTGGCCAGTGCTAAAAGTCACTGGTTTGGTGCTAACATGGTATTTATAAACGCTCTGTAACGCTCTCTGGTTACTTAAATCTGGTGCCTTTATCAGTGAAAAGAGGAAGAAAACAGAAAAAAAAAATGGTCAGCCCGTTCAACTAAATTAAGATCTACCCCCGGTTTTGGAAAACCCCTGAAAATGGGTTATGAACTTGAACCCCCTTTTTGTAGGGCTACTGAATGAATGTTCTTCTCCAAAAAAAAAAGAAAGAAAGAAAGACAATAAACAAAAAACATTTTGCCTTTCTCTCCTAATTGCCCGCGCGGAGGAGCCGGGCGGTTCC
The DNA here is from genome assembly GCF_028389875.1 of Rhea pennata. Taxonomy (NCBI): domain Eukaryota; kingdom Metazoa; phylum Chordata; class Aves; order Rheiformes; family Rheidae; genus Rhea; species Rhea pennata. The sequence goes on from NC_084674.1 coordinate 8,256,438, forward strand.
CGGTCCCCGGCGCGGGGCCGTCTGCCGCGTGCCAGGCGGCCGCCCGGGCTCCTCCTCGCAGCGACGTGGACATGGAGATGGAGGCGATGGAGGTCGCTCTGTGCTGGCAGATGCCTCCCCCCCGCCCCGTTCGAGGACGGGCTGCCCGACGCCCGCTCCAGCATCGCTCCCGAGAGGCGTCCGCCCCGCGCCGCCAGCCCGCTCCGGGGGGCAGCTCCCGCGGACCGGGCTGGTTTTGTAGCCCGTGACTACGCCCCGTACCTCTCGCTCCGCGTTTTTACTTAGCGATAGGAAGGCAGTGCCCGTTCCCCGTGCGTTCGGGGGCAAGGGGGACCACAGCGTACGAGGAGGGGCTGGGGGGGGGGATAAGCTATCATCGTGTGTCAGAAAGACTGATGCTTCACCTATTTTGTATGCTTGTGGGTAGCGATAATAAATTATACGTTTCTGAGAGAATGCCAAAAATACCATTTCAAAGGTCAAAGAAAAAAAAAGGGAAAAGGAGTAGTAATGGAATAGTGATTTTTTTTAATGATTATTGCTCATGTATAACTTCTATAGGGGAAAAGGGAAAATTGCACTATGAACTTTAGGGATAAACAGTGGTGCTTAGAAAGTACAGGCATATTATATTTTCGCTAATGAAGTGAATGGCTATTTATAAAAAAAGTATTATTTAGACCTGTACACATTCCTTTCTACCATATTGTTTCATAGCAGTTACTAACAGAGCAAGAGAAACCTAAAAAAAAAAAAAACTGTAAGGGAAACGTTGACACATCATGATCTTTTGATTCATCAGTGAGTTTCATTAAATAGGAACAAGCTTTGAGGACCAGAGATATTAGACATTTCTTGTTCAGGAAACAATTCTGGGTCTTGTATATCAATGCCATTATTTTTCTACAAACTGTTTTTGGTTTTTTTTTGTTTTTTTTTTTTTTTTTTTTTTTTGCAAGCACTTTCCTGTACAGTGTTTCTTTTCTTTCTGATTATATTCAAAAGGAAATGAAAAGACCTGTAGAACATGTCTGTATGGTCTTTCTGCATTTGCCATCGTATTTCAATACCTGTGTGCTATTATAGAGGCAAAATACTTTGTACACAAGGGAATAATACATTGAATGGTAAACATTCATTTGTGTGCTAGTATTTATTTTCCAAGCTTTGGATCGCTGGCTGGATTTTCTCATGCAAAAAGAATGAGGGAAAATAATAATCCTCTGTGTCTGGAGCCCTATCCCAAGCCCTCGTTGGAGTCTGTGGTTCAGGGCTATGGAGGTGAGTGACCGCAAACCCTGCGCTTGCAGGTGTTGGCCTGTGCCCGAGGAAAAGCAGGACACAGCCCCGCCGCTCGCACAGACTGCAGCTCCCGTACGTCCGTCTGGGAAGGGGAGGGCTGTGGGACTGGGTGTACCCAGCACTTCTCGTAAGGGTTTGCACGTGTTGGGCCACACCACTGACGTGTGCGTGCCCCGGGCACTGCTCTGAGGTGTCAGATACTGAGAAATTTGTAAGAAAAAAAATCTTTTCTGAGTTAAAAAAAAATATACAGGAAGAACAGGTAGAAGAAAGCTGTTATGGGATGGCTGTAAATTGGGATGCCCCTTGGGGAGCACTGCCAGCCTTCACATGGCCAACCTCATCTCCTCCAAGCTATTGAGTTGTGTCCATGTCCTGCAGACCCCACTCCCAGATACCATCTCACAAGTAGTCCTTGTCTAAGCTGAACATACCTCCACTCAGATAGGGTTTTTTTTAATCATATCAAACCAGATAAAAGCAAAAATGTGCCAGCAATCACCAATGTTTGGATTTTTTCCCCGCGTCTCCCTGGCTCCTGGCCAGCCGTCCCCATCTCCTGGAAGTCCTGCTGCTTCAGACCTTTCCAAACATGGTACGCTCCCTGATCCCGTGCTGTGCTGTCCTTCTCTCGTCTGACCAAATACCTGAAGCTTTGGCACACCAAAAAATCTCAGCGTGTGCTGAGTTTTGCCCTTACTGATAACCACTGTAGTTTCCATCCAGATTCACTAGTAGACTTGAAGGCCAAAAATAGCATATTGGAAAACCAAAGTGTTTCTCTTTCATCATGTGTGTTCTGCTTTGGAAGTAGAGCTACATGCAAGTGCTAAATCCAATAGCATGTTTTGCAATTACATATTATTAGGGATATAAATATACCGGTCTTTCTCCTAGGACATTGAATCTAATTTATTGGCCTGATGCTAAATCAGCAGTTATGTGTTTTTAAAGAGTTTTTTTTTTTTTGTTATCTTTGCAGCCTATAAGCATATTACCTATTTTCAGATAACATACTTCTAGTAAATTTTGACTATGTTACAACTCTCTTCATTAGATAATTTTGGTGTCAACAGCAAAAAATATTATTGCAGACTATTGAATTCTAGGGGTTTGACAGAAAAGCACCTGTTTCTGAGCTGAAAGGCTGTATTTCTGTGTTGTGGCAGGTAACAGACCCAATTAACGTTACTAATTACTCATCTTTTTATAAATAAGTTTATATCAACACAGCCCCAAATAGAAATGGAACTAGAGATGAATCTGGAAACATGTGACCTACGAACGGGTTGCTGGAAATCAGCTCTTGATTTCCCAGACAAAAAATATGTGGTCCTTAAAAGCTCCTTTAGAGAGAGATAATTATGATCTCAAGCTGAGGACATCGGGCCTGAAAATGAGCAGCTGTAAGGTCTGATTGCCACCACGGCAGCTCTTCAGCCCTCGAGGTGGAAGGAGAGCCTGGCTACAGCGCCCCAGCTGCAGGCAATTTCACTTGTGGCCCAAAGGACACCTGCCTGGATGGGGTTAGTTAGCAAAGGCCAGTCCAGACAGCTAAAAGCAGCTCTGGGCAGCAAGGTTTGCTGGATTTTGGAACTATCAGATGTGTGAGGGTGCTTCTGCCAGGAAGATTGAAGGTAGGAGTGAAATAATTGGGGATTTTTTTTTTGTTGGTTTTTTTTTTTTTTTTTTTTTTTTTGTCCTCTCTTGCATGTTCCTCTTGGTTTTGTTCCTGGAAAGGAAACAGCTCTTTTGACAGTTCCAGCCTTTTTCAGCTTCTGTGTCTTATTGCAAAAGAAGAGAGGATACAGTACCTTGTACTGCCTAAAATGCTGTCAAATGTAGAAAGCAGAACGTAGGCTAATTTGGAAGTTTAAATATTACTTTGTGCTTTAAATGACCAATGTTTTGAGAATGCCTTTCTCTCTCATCCTTACCTTGAATGTACGATCACAAGGGCTTTAAGTGTTGGCTGCCAGGAAATGAAGCAGGCAAGTGTCTGTGTGCTAGAGCCCCTAAATCAGACTTAACCCTTCAGCCCTGCGTAAAGGCAGAGTCATTTTGAGTCTGGTAAGTCTGGTTAATTTGTCAAAGTGACAAAGCTCTTTTCCAGCCTCATGATATGGTCTATCACAATTAATTGTTCCAGACACAGGCAATTACTGTGTTTCTTCCAGCTTCTTCTCTGTCCCCAATAGCAGACACTTTATTCTCTCTGGAACAAACAACCCGCATTTTGTTAGGCTGTTGTAAATAGCCATCTTGCAGCATCTAGTTTTAAAATGAAGTATTTACTACAAAACCTTTTTCTCCGGCATATTCATGCTTTGAAAATAATATTGAAAAACTGAGAGCAGTAGAAAGGACCTGTGAGGGCAGCTGGGATCTGAAAGGTGAATTTTGCACGGAGGCACTTACAGACCTGGTCTGTTGACTCTTCCTGATGTGATTCCGCTTGCTGAAGAGATGACTGAGGGCTGACTTGGAGATAGCATTTCTACAAGAGGAAGAGTGTTAAGGTGAGACAACATTCCCTTTTACTAGGTACAGGCGCAGAAATTTGAACAAAAATAAGAGTACCCCTTAACAACAACAGTTGCTAACAACTGAAGCAGTTTTGCAGAAGTGGTCAGTTCTCCCATTGCTTAACTCCTCAGCTCAAGAGAAATGCTTTTTAAAGGAACACATTTGAGTTCATCCAGAAGCTGCTAACCTTAGCAGTGGCTGGTTATTTGGTGGGAGTAGATAAGTCTCTTTACTGCGCAGATTCTAGGATACAGCTTGCCAGCTTGAATCCTGCAGGACGAAGGTCACCAAAAATGGTGCCTGTCAGTCTCATATCACTATTTTCCAACTGTTTTGGCCTATGTTGAATAATTAAGGTGATCAGAATGATGGCATCCAAGGAGCAGATTCAGCTGAAAAGTTTCTGACCTCTCTTTGCAGCAGTGAGATGAAGAATGCTGACAAGTTGTGCTTGGCCTTCATCAAATAGTTTGAGTTGCCACTTCAAAGTGGCTTATTTTTAGAGCTATTTTTTATTACCAGACATAATGACCAGTTTTAAAAAAATCAAAGTGAGAACAGAATACTGTTTTGACCTGACTCGTATGTTTCTTATTTCATTTCCTAGGATTTTTTTTGCTCTTTTTTTTTTCCAGCTAAAGAAGAAGAAAATCCTGTGAAATGATTTATGCCTCTGCCCAGTTATCAGTGTTGGTTCTGGAGTGTTTGGACACATGATTTATTGACTCTACATGTGTGGAGAACATATATAGACCATTTTAAGCCAGGGGAAGGTGGAAATGGATTTCTCCTTTTTGAAGCTCAATCAGTAGTTGGTTCTTCAAGGCCATGGCTGGGTATGAAGTGCAGAAGTTGAGGCATCGTGCTGTAAATCTATTTTCACTGTAAAACCTCAGTTCTGTTGGGTGTCTAAGTGCACAAGTGGCTTGCATGTTAAGTCTCCTTGCAGATTCAGTCATATGCCCAGCTTTAAGGCCTTTGCTAAATCTACATCACCCATTTGTTAGTAGTCGCTGTCTTCATCTTTGACAAGACAGCAAGGGGACAAAAGCCAGGAGTCTGGAGCATAATCCCTGAACACAAACGCCTTGTATGGTTGTGCTGGGGGAGGCACGGCTCTGTGCATGTTCTTCCTTGAAATCATTACTTGGCTCCATTCATACGCTTATAACTTCCTCATCCTTCTTTAATCTGTGACTGTTTCAGATGAGCAATTAAATTAATCAGGCCTTTGCTGCATTGTCCTTTACTAATCCATCTTTGCTGGCTTGCTGACCTCTTCCCTTTGAAGATATTCCCCATTTACTGTCTTCCTCCTCCTCCCTCCCCCACCTATAAGCAGACAGGAATATATATATATATGTGTGTGTGTGTATATATATATATTCAATAAAATGATTTAATCCCTTTCCTTCAGGGTAGCAGGGAAGGAGGGACAGCTTCCTGCGAACAAATCCGCAAGAACCGATGTGTCTACGCTAGCTGCTGTGCAGGGCTGCAAAGGTCTTGGTGACCAGCCCTCTGGCACAGGGGCTGGACTTGTAGTGTTATGGACATGCAACCACGTGCTTGGCGCATGTGAGCCTGGGCAGCATCGCCCTGGTGGCTGGTGCTGCTCTGTTGCCTCTGAGGTGGGTTCCCTGCAGAAGTTTATCTAATGAAAAATGTGCCAAATGGTGAAAATCTAGCCCCACTTGAGAAAAATGCAGATTCAGAAGAAATGTACCCCTCTTTGCTGAAATGGCAAATAACCGAGCTCAGAAATTATAACCCACAAATGGTGCGGTCATGGAGGTATGCTGTCTGCTAGCAGCAGGGGATAAGGTGGTAAATCTAAGCTTTTCTGCTGTAAGAGCAGAGGCAAGTGTCCTTTCTTCCTGTCTGCTGCTCCCTGAGAGGCCATCAGCAGTGGTGGAGCACGAGCGGTTGGTGTCTATGCCAGGGCTCGGCAGCTGAAGAGCTCTGCTGTGCTTTAACTTCATCCCTCGCTGACTGCTTCCTTCACCCTGGATCACTCTGCTTGCCCAGATCTCCCCAAATCTCAGGGGATGGTGCAACCAAATGAGTGGCCAAGAGGATCCAAGGAAACCTTAGCCAAGAGGGCCACAGCAGCCTGCTCTGAGCATGCCGCAGTTGAGCTGCCCTTCCCCATCCATGTAGGATGAGTGGAGAGATTGGTTGTGTTGGCACATGCTTAGCTTCAGATGCATTTCTTGGATGCATTCCTCAGCTCCGCAGATGGACTTGCCCAAAGCTCTTTGGAGCATCTCAAAGCACTTCCAGCAGCTCTCGTTGACTTCTACAGGTTGGTACTCCTCTATGTGGAAAAAGGTGTGGGCGTGCGCCACATTCCTGCGTAGCTCGCCCAAAACTCCTGCCAAGAGCTGCAGGCCCGTGTGGGGAGAGGTAGCCTTCACCAGGCACCCTGGATTAGCAGTAACTTCCTTCTCTTCATCAGCTTTCCTCCATGTTGTGCAAATGGTATGTGAAGCTTTTAAGGTATGGCATGCATTTGGGCTTGGCTAATTGTTTTTTTTTTTTTTTTTTTTTTTTTTCTAATTTGATCTTTGCCTTTCAAGAGCTTAAATGTACCAGGGCATTTAATTTGGGAGTATTGCAAGCCACAGACAGGAGGCAGGTCCTTGGCTATTTGCCTTGGCCAAACAACTAGTATCTCCAGCTGGAGGAAAATGGCACAAATATAGACTGGCAAAACTCATGTCCAGAAGTGTAGCTGCTCCTGGCACTTCAGGGATCACAAGCATGGTTTTCTGAAAGCTTTCCCTTAGATCAGGTATTTAACTCTTGCCTGATTTGGCTGCTACCTCCCCTCCACAACTGCTGGCTGGCTGCTCCTCTCGAGCATCTCTCCTCAATTTATCAGCAAGATTCAGTTGTACAAAAAGGGAAGCAAAAGACTGTTTCCTTTTCCCCCCCAGTGAAGAAAAAAAGACAAGTAAGGGGCTTCAAGCAAAAGGCCATTCCACCTGCAGGATGGCAAACGATTCTTCCAAGGCACCAAATAAAATGTGTGGTGCTCCCAAAACTGCCCCAAGTGAATGGCAGAATTGCTTTGCTCTTGTGGCTGACCCTAGTTCCTCCTGCCTTCGTTGCTAACACTTACTGCTCAGCAAGGTACCCCAAATAGATACTTCCATGCTTTTTTTTTTTTTTTTTTTCCCTCTCCCCTTTCTCTTCCCTATTCTTCTGGAGTAGTCCTGAAAGCATGGAAGAAGTGTGGGTTTTACAGTGTAAAGCAAATAATCCTGCAGGATCACAGGAGACCTCATGGGAGGGAGGGGAGTAATAGGAAAACACTTGTTGCTGTAGAGCAAACCATACAAATCGGCAAAGACCCACTTCATTGCTTTGTTTGACCTCAAATTGCAAAGAATTAAGGAAATGTCTGAACCAGTATAATCTACCACCCATCTCTCTCCAAAGGGAGATGTGGGATAGGACTATGCCTGAGGAATCTTGATCCTAACTGTGAAGGAACCCAGCTCTGGGAAGAGTTGTGATGCTGCTGATGCTGAGTAATGCCCTTGAAGGCAGAGGGACATGAAACCAGGAGCCAGAGGGAGGGCAGCAGAGCTGTAAGCAGGATGGAGCTGCATTTTGTGCACGTCCTACCTCCGAGCACGAACACTTCACAGTGTTGGCACCAGAGGGCATTAAAGATTGATTTAACATCTATACAGCACAGGATCAGTTGAGAACCTTCCAAACCTTCCAAATCCCATGGCCCCAATTTCTGGGGGATAGGGTGACTTTTTTTTCTTTTTCAGTTTTGTTTTCACTCAGCTCTTAACTTCATACCAGATGCTTATCTCAACGCAGTAGTATTGGTCTTTAAGTTTTGTGGGTGTGAAGTCCAACTCCCAATTGCTATTTATGGGCAAACTGAAGACTGCTTTCAAAATTAACAATAGATGACTATAAATCTTACTTGGTTACCTAGCAACAAACACAGTAAAATGCTAAGGTTAAAAGGAGAGGGGTTATTTGGAGATACCTTGGTGAGTACATAATGGCCACTTGCATTCCTGGGTGGGAGGACAAAAAAAAAACCCTCATGTCATATTTACAAATTACTGTATTGATGGAAGAAATAATGTAAAATTACTCATTGCTGGCTTAATCAAAATACTCTAGAACTGACAGATACAACAAAAAAAAAAAAGCTTGTGTTTTAGTCAGATGGCTGCGATAAACAGCCCCCTGCAAATGTATGGCAGTCTGCAGAAATAATGTAGTACAGCAGGATCTCGACAAGTTGCTAAGCCTACTTTGCTGTTGTTTCTGAAGTGTGTGTGCTGCGGATTAACAGTGTAATAAATGCTCCAAGTAAATCTGACCAGTATGAGTCTGATGGAACAGGCTCGAGGAAAAACCTACGCAGTGTGAAGAAAAAAAAAATAGCATGATTCATCCAGGCCTGGATTCCTGTTATGCATAGCACAGATTGAAACTCCATGTCCTACCTAAAACTAGGGTTTGTGCATAATCTTTTCTGCCAGCAGTAATTGTAAGATGTTGCAGCCAGAATGAGTGGGATCCCTGAATTTTCTCCCTTCCAGAGGACCCTTACAAGGGTACATTTACCTGGAAGGGGCTTTGGTCTGGGCACAGATCCTGGCTCCGTAGCACGCTCCTGCAGCTGCTGTGGCATCTAGAGCCCTTTTTAAGCCCTCTTCTTATTAGAAAAACTTCTGGACAATAACTGCCTAGCAGCAGGCAAGTTCATAGCATCTGCCACGCTGGAGGTGATGGGAGTTGTGCCGAGCTGCAATGGCCCGAGCAGGGTGCCAGCAGGAGGAACCACGAGGATACCAAGTGCTCTGTGAAGGCCAAATCTGCCTCGACGTGGTGCAATGGGGAAACAAGTGGGGGCTTTTGGCTCGCTCCAGGTGCTTCGTGTTCGTGGTCCTGCTGCCCCCGTGCCCTTGTGTACTGTAAACACACGTTTCTGTAATAGTGGGTAAAACGGGGCAAAAGGAGAAAAAAAAAAAAAAAAAAACAAAAAAAAAAACGTTCCTGTTGCTTTCTTCCCCTCTGCAATCCATAACTCAGAGAGTGAAAAATGAGACCTTCTCACTGTGCAGTAGCAGAGGAAACAGGGGAACAGTTTTAGAGATGAGAAGGGCTGCAAGAAGCATCATTGCTAGGTGGACCTGGCTGAAAGAAAAATAGGAGGGGAAGAGGATGTATGGAATAATTTTAGTGACAGCAGAAACAACAGTTTGTCAGATAAACTGTCTGGCATATATACGTATTTTTTTTCCCCCAAGCCTATCTGGCAGTGGTATCTAACATCCTCCCGCCCCAGGCAGAGTCCTCCTCCTCCCATCAAGAGGAGAATTCACTTAGTTTTAACAAAAACCTTCTGAAAGTGCCGTTTTGTGGCAGCCCAGGATGGCCTGGAGCTGGCTGTCTATCCCCAGCCCTTCCAGCAACGCCAGGACGTGCATCGCCCCCCTTGGAACGCGGCAACAGCCACCGCGTGGGAGCTGATTTCCTGGGAGCTCTTTGCTCTCGGCAGCTTTTCCGGGGGAGGAAAGAGAGGAGCGTTAAGGCCAGGGAGATGATGTCTGCTGCGTACATCCCAGGGATGATGCGCTGGCCTGGCTCTCTCCTTATGTGGCTCACGCAATGCGGTATTTGAGCATCTCCAAAATGTGGGTTGAGCCCTCCTGAGGGCCGGGGACCGTGGAAGGACATGATCTCCCTGCGGCCCATGCAGGGTGCACGCTGGTGGGAATGGGTGCTGCTGCGATTAAGGGGTTGCTCCTGGGAGACTAGCAGGCAAGAGCCACCGAGCGGGAACAGGTCCTGTGGACCCGGGGGAGCCCTGCTGTCCTCAGCGCTCCTGACGCCAGCTGGGGTGGGCGTGGGTTGGCCCTGGGTTCAAGGAGCCCAGCTGATGCTGGACCCCGCAGACCCCTTCCCTTGCTGTTGGTTGGTTTTTGTTTGAAGCCTGGTGCCTCCAGCAGCGATGCCCACGGCAGGGCAGGGTGACGGCTTGCAGCCCTGGGACAGCAGGAAAGGGTGGTGGGCCCAGGGACAGCCCTTGGGAGGAGGGATGGAGACCTGCCTGGCTTTCTTTAAAAAGCGATTTAGGAACTGCGCCTTCATCTGAAGGCTGGTGTCATGATTCAGCACAGCCACACCTCAAAGGAATTTACCCACCAGCTCTGACTTACTTTTTCTGCTTTAAACTTATAGCAGATGTCCTCACTAGCCACATTATTGAGGGCGCGCAGCACCACTAGCAACAGCAAAAGCAATTATAAAGGATTTGCAGGTCACCTCTAAAGCATTTCCCACAGCACGTTGAATCTTGTTATAAGTCCTATATCCAGCAATGCTTTTATTCTGGCAGTGTTAATTGGAGTTTTAAATATTCTGAATCTTATGCAAGACGCCCAAAGTGCTGGCAAATCTCAGGCCCTCTCTTGCAAGACGCTCGTTCCCTGAAATCCTGTCGACCTTCAGCAGTGATGATGGTAACTCGGCACCCCTGATAGTACTGTATCATATATTAGCTACCACACATACGTTAGGACATTTAATACGAGTTTGAAGCCCAGCCCGTAACTGAGTGCCTGCTGCGTGACAAAATGCACGTGTATGTGAAAGGATTGCCTCCACCCCGGAGCTCATAAACGTACATCTGCACCACCATGTGCAGGGATGAGAAGGAAAGCAGGAAGGAAAAGGAGGAAGAGAAAATTTGGCAAGAGGAGCAAGAAGGGAAAGCTGGCAGGTTGTGCAAATATATCAATAGAGTAAGGCAGCCACAGAAAAGGAGAGGCGGAGGGACGTCAGGGTTTCGCTGCATGAAACTTTCTGAGAAATCCCATGCAGAAGAAAAAATATCTGTTTTTTTTTTTTTTTAGGGATGTTCAACATTTATGGGAGGAAAAAGTGAAAATTGCCCTGAAACTGCTGCCTACAACGCACCAAAAGGCAAGCGCGCAGCTCCCAGCCTCATCTCAGCCTCACAGGAAGGAAAAATGCAAGTGAAAAACCGACCAAAATGAGAACTGATGAGATGAAAAAAAAAAATTATCAAAGCGCTACGGTTTCAACCAGCCATGAGGCAGAAAGGCACAGGAACAGCACGGGAGGGAAGGAGGGGACGGAGATGACACGCAGACAACCAGAACTGCCGGGCGAGCCTTGCTAACGGCAAAGCCATGCCGCCTGCGCCAGGCGCGGGCTGTCCGTGGGCTCCTGCCCTGGCACCCACCCTGGCACCCGCGGGCTCCCGCCCCGCCAGCTCCCGCGGCTCCGGGCCCTGCGCGCCCACCCTGGCACCCGCGGGCTCCCGCCCCGCAGCTCCCGCGGCTCCGGGCCCTGCGCGCCCACCCTGGCACCCGCGGGCTCCCGCCCCGCAGCTCCCGCGGCTCCGGGCCCTGCGCGCCCACCCTGGCACCCGCGGGCTCCCGCCCCGCAGCTCCCGCGGCTCCGGGCCCTGCGCGCCCACCCTGGCACCCGCGGGCTCCCGCCCCGCAGCTCCCGCGGCTCCGGGCCCTGCGCGCCCACCCTGGCACCCGCGGGCTCCCGCCCCGCAGCTCCCGCGGCTCCGGGCCCTGCGCGCCCACCCTGGCACCCGCGGGCTCCCGCCCCGCAGCTCCCGCGGCTCCGGGCCCTGCGCACCCACCCTGGCACCCGCAGGCTCCCGCCCTGCCAGCTCCCGCGGCTCCGGGCCCTGCGCACCCGCTCCGTGCAGCCGTTTCGCGCCCCGGCCTGGGAGCTCGTGCTGCAAATGCGTGACTGAGTTTCTCCTGCGCTTTGCTGGTAACCGCGCAATAAATCGACGCCCCCGTGGCCGGTGAACGCGCTCGGCAGGGCCCCGGCTGTTTGCTCCCTGCCGTGGTCTTGGCCCCCAGAGCCCTCCCCCGTGCCCCGCAGATTGCGACGCTGAGAGGTGCTGCCGCAGCCCTAACTTCAGCGTCTGCCCCTTCAGCTCTGCGGGCTTCGCGACTGCAGAATCCCACCTCCACTCTTCGAAATTTCATTTTTTTTCCTGAAAACTCTTGCTCCCGAGCGTTATGATCGTGTCCCATTGCCAGGCACGGCTGGCCCAGCGCCGCGCTGCCGAGCTTGGCGGCGGCCCGGGGCACGCGTCAGCAGCGGGAGCGGCCCGCGAGGGCGGTTAACTCTGAAGCGGAGTGATGACAGCAAGGCGCAGCGCAGGGCCGGGGCGGGGAGCGGCGCGGACGCGGTCGCGCCGGGCTCTCCCAGGGCGGCGCCTGCCGGGCCGGGGGGCGGGGAGGGGAAGGGGCGGCCGCGGGGGCGGGCCGGGGCGGTGCGGTGCGGGCCGCGCTGCCGCGCACTCCCCGGCGCTGCGCTGCGCTGCGCTGCGCTCGGCTCGGCTGCGCGCGGCTCCGCGGCGGCCCCGGCGCTGCCATGTTCGGCCGCGGCTCTCGCAAGCGGCTCTCGGGCCGCGCGGTGAGTGCGGGGCGCGGGGGGGTCCCGGCCGTCCGCGCCCTCCTCCCCCTGCCCGCTCCGCTCTGCCCCGGCTGCGCGGCCGCGGGGCCCCGGCCCCAGGTGAGCGCCCGCCCGGGCGCCGCCTCCCGCCGCGCCGCTGCCCCGCGCGTGGGTCCCGCCTGCCCCAGGAGTGGTGCCCCTTCCCCCCACGGGTGTGCCCCCGCGCGTGGGTGCCCCCTGCCCCGAGGGTGCTGCCTCTTCCCGTCGGTGCCCCTTCCCCCCACGGGTGTGCCTCCGCGCGTGGGTGCCCCCTGCCCCGAGGGTGCTGCCCACTCCCCTCGGTGCCCTTTCTCCCCACGGGTGTGCCCCCGCGCGTGGGTATCCCTTGCTCCGGGGGGTGCTGCCCCTTCCCCTCAATATCCTTTCTCCCCACGAGTGTGCCCCCTGCCCCACGCGTGGGTGCCCCCTTTCTCGAGGGTGCTGCCCCTTCCCCCCATGGGTGTGCCCCTGCACGTGGGTGTCCCCTGCCCCGGGGGTGCTGCCTCTTCCCGTCGGTGCCCCTTCCCCCCACGGGTGTGCCTCCGCGCGTGGGTGCCCCCTGCCCCGGGGGTGCTGCCCTCTCCCCTTGGTGCCCCTTCTCCCCACGGGTGTGCCCCCTGCCCTGGGGGTGCTGCCCCCTCCCCTCGGTGCCCCTTCTCCCCACGGGTGTACCCCCCCCAAAAGTGTGGGTGCCCCCCCGTGACCCCCACTCTGAGTGACCCCTCTGCTTTATTGCAGCTGGCAGTGCCGGGGGAGCCGGAGCGGGGCCAGCCCTGCACCACCTGCGGGGACCAGTGTCCCGGCTTCGCCCTGCACAAGTGGAGGTAAGGCCCCGCGCGCCCCACGGACGCCCGCCCCACGGCCACCCGCCCCACGCCGGGGCTCTTCTCCCCGCGGTGGCAGCGGTGTCCCGCTCTCCTGGGGTGCGAGGCAGGCTCGGCGGGGAGCATCGCACCGTGTTCCCTGCCCTGCCAGGGCATTTGCAGTGTTGTTTCAGCTTTTTTTTTTCCTTTTTTTTTTTTTTTTTCTTTCCCTCCTCTTTAAAGCTTTACTTCCACGCAGAAGCTGGGGGGGGGGGTGAAATTTTCATAAAAAACTGATCCCAGGCGTGCAGGAGGCTGCATAAGTCCCAGCCTCGGGCCGCGTCAGCCCCTTCCCCCCTCCCGCCTCGTCCTGCCTGGAAACGAGTTCCTGCTCGGGTGATCTGGGACTTAGTGACATTAAATCTCCTGGGCCGGGAGCTCCGGAGGCTGGTGCACCAGGTTTAGTAGGCCACCGCAGCCTCGGTGGCCTTTTAACCTTGTTTTCCCGGGTACGCCCCCTCCTTCGGCATCTGGCCGCGCTCCGCTCGCTGCTGCCCTGCGCCGGAGCCGCCGCCGAGCGGACCGAAACGCGGGCGCTGAGCGAGGAGGGGCGGGAGGTCCCGGGCCGGTCTGCTCCCGTGGGATCGCGTCCGAAGGTGCGGCCGTGCAGACCGGCGGCGCCGGGAGCAGGCAGGTCTCGCCGTCCGCTGCTGGTGGCACCTCCGAGCGCCCTGGGGTGCTCCCGTCTCTGGTGGGAGCCCCCGTGCTCTGCCTCTGCCACGTGCGTGTGTGTGTGTTAATAGATTTATAAGGTCTCCTCAAGTGTCTTTTTTTGCAGGTGGGGTTTGGGGCAGCAGGTGGTGTCGCAAAGGTGCGCTATAACGCTTAAAAGCCTCAAGGAGAACTTTTAAGTATGGGCAGTGAAGAACGGGGATGGTCACCAGAGCTGTTTAGCCTGCGGTCCAAGTGTGTGATGCTGCGATTTGCTTTTCGTTATGTCCAAGCGCCCGGACATCTCCTGGGATCCCCCTGCCACGGGCCAGGATTTTGGCTAAAACCGGAGGGACCCGGTAGGCCCCTACCCGCTGCCCTTCCTCGGGAAGGAAGGGGTTAGCCGGGCCCGAGAGGAGGGACCCGGTCCGGGTTAGGATGCGGCGAGGGTTCGTTCCCTCCAGCCCGGGGTGGTCGGCAGCGCCGGGTCTCTCCGTCCCGCTGAGCTGAGTTACGCCTCAGCTGCTGCCTGGCCTCGCGCAGGGGACGGCGCGAGCCCGGAGCCTCCCTGCGCTCGCACTTAATTGCCTTGGTACAAGAATAATTAGGCAATTAAAACAAATAAAGGTAACCTATTTGCCTCCTTAAGCAAAACACGATAGGGAAGAAGTACGTTCATTTTTTTTACTAGTGAGTGGTCTATTAATGCCCAGGACCTGCAAGCAGGCAAATTATTAATAGTAGTTATTTTTGTAGGTCGTAAAGGTAGTCGCGGAGCTCTCCCCTCTGCGTGCGGGGTGTGGGGGTGACGTACCCCGCGCCTGCTGGGGGTGTTCACAAACCTTTCCACAGGCAGACTGAAAGCAGAAGAAAACAACGGTTTGCAAGGAGATGTAGTGGTTAAGTATACAAGCCCAGATCAATTAACCACTGGATTCATAAGCCTTTTTGTAATTCTTTAACAGTAGAGTTTTGCTGATAATTTGATATTTTTTTTTCATTTTTATTTGCTTCAAAGATGCAAAAGATGATTTGCTTTCTTCAGGGAGAAGGAAAAGAGTTTATAAGCTTGCAGGTACTGAAACTGGAATTCGTCCCTGTTGATGCAAGCATTGTTTTATATGTAATTATGCAGGACTGTATTTTCTGGTTACCTGTGATTTTTTTTATTTTTTTTTTTATTTTTTTAGATGGGATCAGTATGGCCATTTCATTGAGCAGGCAAATTGCTTTGTCAAATGCCAAAGATATCTGCCCTTAAGTTCTCTTAAAAGCCACCTTTCATCAGATGGAGAGATGGTTTTGAGTGTTGGTTGAATTTATCATTCTTGGAAGCATATACGTATTTCCTGGGCCAAGGAAATCACTCAGAAAAAATTGTATTCAAAAGAACAGTTTTCTTTTCAGAATAAAACCACTCTCTATTGTAGACGATGGGAAGGAAAAAAAAAAAAGAAAAAAGATTCCAAAGTAATCCAAAATATCCCTGATTTTAGAATATATTTCTGAATCTTCCTAATCTTGCTCTTAAATTAAAATCTTAAATTCAAAGTAGTCAGTGAATGTTTAACAAGAGTTAAAGTGTTTGCGTATTTAATATTATTTCAGCGGAAGCAAGGAATTAAAAATACTCTGTGTTACAGACACATTTGTACAGGAGCCCCCATTCAAGCATCACACATGCTTGGAGTTGACAGGAGGCTGTGTACCCCCAAATCACTATCTTTTGCTGTAAGGGTGAAATTCAGTTTTCAGTTTAAAATCATTTAGCCCAGAACAAGTCCTGAATGCTTTAGGCTAGAAAGCCAGCAGGTTGCCTGAGAAGAGTGAAGACTGAATTTGTCATCGTCAGGCATGAAGTCTATAGTGCCATTCTGTGAAGACACAGCTAGTGTCAAACTAGTGACTAGTATAACCTGTATTTTTTTTTTTTCTCATTGCCCAAACAGCAAAATGCCTCCTTCCTCTAATTGCATTGCTTTATTTTATGGTAGCCTGTCAGTGAAGTATGCAAAGGACTGAAAAGCTCATCTGTGTGGGCTGTGGTTTTGAGGATGGAAATTGGCTATAAATAACAAAATCCCCATTAATATAGGTTTGTACTTGAAAGGTGGCTTTGTGTGGAAAAAGTGAAATCAAATTCAATAAAAATCTCCAACTCCTTAGGAGTCTGGTTGCTGTTTTCTAATCAGATCTGCATTACATTAAACTGTGTGCCATTCAGCTTGTTAACAAGCTTTGGCATTAAATAAAGCTGTCATTGGAGTTTGGTGAATGAATAGCCATTAGGAGTGTCTTTTGCATAATGTCTTGCAGAGAAAAGCCTGCAAGAGAGGTGGTCTGGGAGGAGAAAAGGGAAGGGAATTTATAGCCTATTCCTAATGCAATTAGTTTGAATGTGCAAACCTTAAAGGTGACAGATAGCTACTAGTTTGGAGAATGCAGCAAGTAGCTTTTGCTGCCTTTAAGACTTCCACAAGGAAGGGAGTCTTATTTCTCATTTACCCTGGATGAAGCTAAATTACAGACCCGCTGCTGTATTTAAGATATATTGCTGTTGCATTCTTCGCGTTAAAAGATTGACACATGTTTAGCATATGTTGGCATGTTTTGTTTTGGTGTATGCTGTCTTTAGGAAAGCCTTTCACGGTGAGATTTCACTTTTAAAATTTCAAGAAATGTTGTTATTCCCTGGCCTCTATCTTCTTTTCCTCCAAAAACACCGATGCTTTAGCTTAACACAAAGTGTTTTAGCTTTAACCAGGCAAGAGACCTGAGTCTCAGGACCGTACTAAAGCAGGGTTCAGATGTGGGAAGGGAAGAAGCACCACCCGTGGTCTGAGAGATCTGCAGAGACGGTGGTGGCACTGCCGATCATGGAGGGAAGGCATTTGGATGCTGTGATGAGGAGAGGCAGCTAAAATAGTATTTAAAATAGTGTCTAAAGCCTTGGGAGAAGTCTCTGTTGCCATAGTTATTCTTCTCATTTGCAGTAGCGTTCAAATGACAGTAATAAACACAGCGTAAAAGCAAAGACTATCTTGCTGAGTTTTTAGTTTCAATGTGAGATTGCATTTACATTTTTTTTTGGAGTCTTACTCCTCTTGTATATGCTCTGTAATCTTCTTTGTCCCCTGAAATCATAGTTTGATAAGGAAGAGATCTGCTTTTCTTCATGCCTTGCATCACAGTCTCAACACCCCTGGTGTATGTTTGTATAGCAGGTAGTGTTTGGCCCTTACTTTCCAAGGCAACTATTTACTTGATTCTTAACTCAATGTTCAGTGATACCTGAGTGCAGTTTTGGTGCACAGAGCTGTTACAAGCATTCGTTTGCTGCAAAAACAGTGTCTTTCTATAACCTACTGCAGCCAAGTCCCACAGAAGTCTAATTAGATGGGGCCTTGTTTGGTCTTGGAGCGTTTGCAGTGACAAACCTTTCAGTTTTTCAGGAGAGACCAGCTGGAAATCCCAGATACCATCGATTCAGTCCAAAGGCTCGTGATTGATTAGTGTATCACAAAATATGTTGAGGTGAAAGCCTTCCTTTGACCTTACGGGCAAGGCTAAGCTGATGGGCAAGGCAGAGAGATGTATGCAGTGGGAAAGTGACTCAGTAAATAAGGTGGCAGATCGGAAGTTAGGAGACGTTTTAATTTTCTGGATGGCGGCAGGTAGGATGTTCTGCCTCTCAAGGCTCTTTCTTGCTGGCTCAGGCTGGGATTTGCTAGTGGTAGTGAATTTTCCTTTTATTTATACTGCAAGTTTGTACAGTTCCCAGGCCTCTGGACCTTATCTGTTTTTATCTGGAGACTAGCAAACACGGCTGACAGTACAATGAGACATGCATATTTGTTTGTATCCTCAATCTATGTTCATCTGGTTCACCTGGCGTATGTACGCATCTGGGGCAAATTCTTGCCTTCAGTTTGATTACCAGTATCTCATCCACAGAGCAGGAACAATATTTTTTGAATGTAGCACATGAATGAGTAACGTTGAATTCTGAAGCATTTGTTTCTACTTTCAGGGGGAAAAAAAAAAAGTACAGATTATTGCTTCCATATGTTTCCAGCATTTTTGGTAGGTTATGTATCTTTCACACACACACATGCTCCCAGTTTTTTTCCTTTCATGAATAACACGCTTTGTGCCTCTCCTTTAGGATTCAGATATTCTCCGCTTCCTTGCATGTTTATTTGAAAGGTTTTGGAGAGGTGAGAATAGCAGTATCTTATCTCGCCCGGGCTTATGTTCGTATCGCTTCCACAGCAAACAACGTAGGGATCTGTGATTTTTAATCAAGCCTTTCATTTTGCTACGGGGAATGTGCCAAAATAGGCAAAGCTCAGCTGGCAGGGAAGCGATGCGGTATCGCAGCCCCGCGTGGTCCCTCCAAGCCAGTCCCAGAGGTAAGCGCCTGCTGGGACACGGCCCTGGTCCTTGGGGCTCTGGCTGGGTGAGCGGTGGTGGCCGTCCTCGTGGAGGGCTCGTGCATCTCTGCTGGTGCTGGCAGGCATCCACCGGCCCCCGAGGGGGCTCTTGTCCCCTCCATCGGGATGGCATCCGTCTCCATCGGGAGGGCATGCTTTAAAAAAAAAATCCACGGCAGTGTTACTGTCAGCTCATCTCAGGGCTGTTCACAAAAGGGGTTGGTATCGTTGGCTTGTTGTTAATGTGGTTTTGTCGTGAGCAGTTCAGATGGGGAGAGGCCGTTCCCTGACCCCCAGCCTGTTTCGGGAATGTTTTGGGATGGGCGGCACCGCTCTTAGGCTGCGTGTGCTGGAGCTCAGTCCAGGAGGATGGTGCAACCATGCCACACTTGACATAAATGAGTTCGGTTGTCCTATTTGCTTACGCCTGTGAGATTAAGCACTTGCGTAAGTATTTGAAAAATTGAGGTCTAATTTTCTTCAAGTCTTCCATCTCGCATGGCATCTCTGCATCCTCTGAGACATGCTCCTCTCTCGCTTCAACACGGGAGCGTGAGAGCCGGAGCCCAGCTCTTTGAAGGTGTGTAATCCCCGTTGAGGTCACTGAGTAGAGGCTGTGGGATCAGGGCAGCCGGGTCCTTCGTGGGCACCCGAGTGGTGACGGCTTTGCCCTAGACCTGGCGGTGGCCGTGTCCCTGGCCGTGCGGACCTGCCCGCTCCCTGCACCAGAGCGTGCCCGGGGGCAACCTCGTGATGGGTGCGGGAGAGCTGACGGATTTGGGAGCAGGGATCTGAACGTGGGGTTTCCAGCTTCTTCCTACTGGGGGACAATCTTCCTTTTCATAAATGTTGAGCTAACTGTTGCCTTGAGGCGACTCCCACCCCTTTTTTCGGCCTGTCCTTTTCACATCATCGTGCCCTGCTGCTGAAACAATGCCTAAAACAACCCGAACTGATAAGGTATCCTGTTTGCATTGGCTGGGAGACACAATATCCATTTTAACAGTGCATTACAATATTGGAGGCAATGTTGTGCCTGGCAAAAGGCCTAAAAAAAGTTCTTTAATTTTTGGTATGTGATGTACAAAAGAGCAGGTGAGGTATGTACTTGTTTCCGGGCCAGCCTGGGGAGCTTGTTTGAAGTTCTCGACTTCTTTACAAGCTACGCAGGATTGTATTGCAAGAACTCAAAGGGCTTTGAGACGCTTCTTGATTAAATTTCATTTGAACACAACAGCCCCGGTCTGCAGCCGGTGTCAACGGAGTTGTGGCTCGGCAGTGGAGCCCTGCCAGCGCGCACAACAGTGTCTGGCCTGCTCGCTGTCAACTGAATTGCACAGAAAAGCCAAAATAACAACAGTAAAACCCCCAGTCTTTCCAACGGAAATATGGATTGATACATTTTTTGCATGTGTTTTAAACACATCTTCTAGATTTACGCATGGGGTGAAAAACCACTAATAATCTAGCATGGGTTTTGGTCTGGTTTTGAGGTTTAGTATGTTCCTTGAGTGAAACTGGTGACTGAGGGGGCAGAATGGAAAAATACACTGAATTCTGATTTTTACCTGATTATTTTACTGCTAGACTAAACAATTTTTTTTAAAAAAAAACTTCTTGCATTAAGTTTTTTGGGAGCAACGACTGCCACTGGTTTGCAGCAGGCCTTTCTCGGGAGCGTGGTACTCTGCGCGGCGTTCAGCCCTTTGGAGGGTTTATCTCCTTGTTTTTGGTTGTGTGCCTGTGCCTTTGGAAAGTCAATCCACAGCCTTTTGCTTTTCAGAGGCCTTCCCCGCCCTGCAATCATCATTATTATCCCGGTGATTCACTCTCCAAATAATCAATTGCGTTTCCATAGCCTGCTCTCTAAGTGCAGCGCGAGCTCTGGGCAGCAGATAGTATCGGCTGAGATCTTCGGCAGATGGCTTTGTAATTCGTGATGCTCGTTTGGATATTTACTTTTTCTCCTATGAATAATCTTCCAGTGATCCTGAAGGAAATCCAGGCTGGTGACTCTTCCCAGCGCATCCAGCATCTTGCAGCTCTGTGGTCACTATCTCACGCTGGAGGAATTTGTAACATTAGCAGAATTGTCTGATGTGAGGAAAACTAATTCAGGGGTAAAGCTTGCAAGAACGGCTGCCGCTGCTCTTCCGGCGCGCTCGCTGCTCCCAGACCTGGGGTTGCGGCCGCCGGAGGAGCCCCGAGGAGCCGATGGCCTGGAGCTTTGCCGTAAAAGCCATAATGGCTGTTCTTGCTGGTAAGGAAACTGTATAAATGCAGTAACAGAAATCCCTACACGGAGGGGAGGGGGGGGACAGGCGGGAGGCCCCCTCCGTCTGCGCGGGGTTTCGTCTGCTCCCGCGGCGAGGACGAAGGGCTGCACGGGATGAGCGCTCGCGCTCGCCCCGGCGCGCTTCCCGCCGGCTGCAGCTCCCGGCAGCCGGGATGGGAGCCGCTCGGCCGCAGCTGCGAGCAATTAGTGAAAGATGTCTTCTCCTCCTCCTCCTCCTCTCCTCGGAACCAAGCCCTGGGCCTCCGAGGAGCCGGGGAAGGAGAGCCCCCAGCAGCTCGGGTGCGAGACGGACGGCGGGGCTGAGCGCGCGCTCCGCGCTCGCACGGGAACCGAAGCCGCGCAGCTCTAGCCGAGGAGCCCGATTATTATTTAGATGGAGGCATCCTGAAAAAAATATTTCCATGGCAGCAGTCACCATAGGAAACCTTCCCAGTGCGTCTCGGGGGGTGCCCGTCCGCCTTGGCCGCCCGCTCTTGGAGGAGGCGGCGGGTGCCGCTCGCGCCTCTCCAGCGCGCTCTCCGGGCAGCCAGAAGTTGCTTCCAGAGGATTCTTCCGACGCTGTTAAGTCTCACAGCCACCTTTTGCCTTGTGCACGCTCAGAAAAGCGTGTTTGATCCTTATTACCCAAGGCATGAAAGCGAACCGGCTCCCGGCATCCAGTTCTTCCTTTTCATAGCATCGTAGAAAGATGCTTTTATATTCTCTCTGGCTCAGCCGGTGGGGCTTGGCCTTCCACCAAGAGGGAGAATCTAGGACAAGAATCACTGGGAATAGCAAGATGAAAAGTTATTAAAAAAAAAAAAAAGAAAGAAAGAAACAAAAAAAAAACTTTTGCAGGGGATAAATATTGAATAAAAGACTGCATCAAAAGATCGAAATCTGGAATATTTCCGTCAGCTTCATCTGGACGCGTTTACAAGGCTGCGTGAGAGGAGGCTTGTTTTCCTGGTACTGCCTCCTCTAGGAAATGTGATCCGCGGAGCAGATACAAATGCTGGAAAGGGAAAACTTCTCAAGCGAGGCAGCACGGTTGCGACTTGGAAACCAGTTGCGCCAGTGCGGCCGTGCGGGTTCGGCGAATAGCTCGGGGGCCGCCGGAGAGAGGGGGTGTTGTTGGCGAGCGCCCCGGGGGACGTCTCGCTGTTCAGCCTGCGGGGATGGAGGTGCCGGTCGGGGATGGCGCAACCGTACCCGGGTGGCATTAACAGCAGGATCAGGATCGTTAGGGCCCCGCGCCCTCCTCGGCACGGGGGGCGGGCGGTAAGCCCAGACGTAGCTTTGCGGAGCAGATGGGCCCCGCTTACGGATCCGGGCCCCGTTGCAATAGGTGTTGCGTAAAGACAGGTTAAAATAGAAGACTTCTTCTGCGGGAGCGTGAAGTGTCGATGAATATGCTCTGCCTCAGCTCTTCCCTTTCCACTTGCCTCGGGCTTTGCTTTGCAGGCTGGGCTCGGGCCGTGGCAGGGAGGGTGTTGGGGCCGCCCACGCGCCGGAGAAGCGTGCGCGGGGCGCTCGGGCGAGACGTGCCGACGGGGCTCTTCGCGTTTCCTAATCCTCTCCCGTCACCTCCGCGTTCTCCCAGATCCGTGGGAGAAGGTGCAGCAAAAACGCAGCTTCATCGCGGTGGCCCGGGGCAAAACCCTCGGTGGCACAGGTCTCCTGCTGAATGCAAAAGCCGGTTTTCCTTGGCTGCAGAGGGAGCCAGACTGGTCCGGTCGCTGGACCAGCCTGCGGTGACCCGGGGAGGCACCGCTGCGCTCTGCGCGCGCTGGGGCTTTGGTCCCCGTCCAGCTCTGCCTGGGTCAGGTCTGATCACGCTTCCCATATAACGTACCCACGTTTTTCTTTTTTCCTGTCTGATGTCTCCCCAAACCTGGGACTTTGCAGTCCAGTCGTGCTAGACCAGTCTGATCTGCTCATGTGTCTTCATCCTCGGTCTGCCCTGGGCTCCTCGGCTGTGTCCTTTAGAGACAGCTCTACAGCAAAAGCTCTGCAAAAGGATTTCCTGACAGTTTTATTTCTCAAAGCACGTGGGAGTTGCGGGCCGTTGGGAAAGGGCAAGGTGAGCTTCTTGTGGGCCTTTCTGCAGGCGTGCTCGTCCGTGTTTCCAGGTGCCCGTGGTCGGCCCCTCGCCGCGCAGCAGCGCTCCGGAACAGCCCGGCTCCTCTGCCGGGCGCATCCCTCCCGTCCCAGCGCGCCGCCGGGGCTCCAGACGGCAGCGCCGGCTGAGGTCGGGAGGTTAGGCGGCGATGGGGATTACTCGGGATCGGAGCATCAGGAAGCACGTTTAATCTGTTTCGCAGCTGGGTAGTCGTCAGCGGCCGCGTCGCGCCGGTCCTCCGCGCCGCGGCTGCGTCGGCTGCGGGATGCCGTCCCCATCCGTCCTTGCTCCTTCCCCTGCCGATGCACCAGGACGACGCTTGCAGCTCTGTAATGGCATGAGCTGGTCTGGCCAAAAGATAATCTGTTTAAAAAAAGATATAAATAAATAAAAATAGAGAAAGGGGTGAGTTTTGTGCAGGCGAGTGCAGGAGGGCTCTCGGTTCCCCGGGACGGGGCACGGTGCCTGCCGGTGGTGGTGCAGGTGCCCCTCTCCTTCGCAGATGCTGCTAGACTTGCCGTCTCCTAACCTGCTCTTGGCAGATTATGTAATCGCTGTTTTTTTGCAAAGCCCGCGACTATAGAAAAGTCAAGCTTTTGCCTCAAATTACCCAGCGTTCGTAGACCTGGCAGCCAGACGGGACAGCGCTGATCAGCTTTCTCTCCTCGCGTGCCAAACAAATTGAAACGTTCATCACGGAGCGGCGTCCTTGCCGTATGAAATCTGTATTCTGAGCCGTAAAGGCTGCGTGCTGCAACCGCAGCCCCGTTAAATGTCAGGTTTGAGAAGCGCTGGGAAGTGAGAAGACGATAAAAGTTAATACTCCAGAGTCTGGTTTGTGCGGTGTAGCTTGGGTTTTTAATATCAGCTGCATAATTTATTACAAGATGTAGCAGCTTCAAATACATTTATTTGAATATGTTTTATTATTAACTTTCTAGTAGCAAGAAAATGGTGTTCTGCAGAAGAAAAACGGCTTTATGTTTCCGTATGATTGTTTGAGCTCATACCTCTAATAGATGTGGAATTCGTTTAAGTGTGAAGGCTATCTGATAAATGCTGGAATAACGAAACTGTATCACTCAGATTCCCCTTTGCTATTTTCAAATATATAAATAAGACGTTTTCAAAGTGCAGGCCCAGCAGGGCCTATTTGCTTTCTGCTAAGATCACCTGTAGGATGAGACCCTATCAGTCTCTCTTGCAGGGCAACCCTTTGGGTTTGAGTATTGCCCACTGCACTTGAAGTGATCAGATGTAATTTTAATAAATATTTTGTCCAAAATAAAGTCATAAATATTACAAAAAGAAAAAAAAAAACTTCTCTTTAAACAAATGAGTGTTTGCCTTAGCGTACAGCAGAGGGCACTCCATATTGCTAACCTGGGTGTTTGGCTGCCCAGTGGCTCTGAAGGGGAAAAAAAACCCAGCATGCTTAAATTATATTTTGCAGAAACTAAATACTCCGTGCATGTGTGTGTTTGCCTGTATATATATATATATATATATATATATATATTCTTTTTTTTAAAAAGTATGTCTGTATATATAGCATGTGTGGTTGTATATAAAAAGACATAGGGTGGCATTATGTATAAAAATAATCCTAGCACATAATATAAAACTTAAATATTCATAGCCATTCCTGGAGTTGGGTGAAGCACATGTTGTGTTGATTAATGCTCAGCCTGGTGTTACGCTAAGCCTCAGAGGGGATTTAAGCATATGGAGAAGGGAGGGAAGAAAGAGGCCCCGAGCAGTTCAGGGTAACGAACTTCATCTCTGTTGCAAGGACAGAGGAGGCTGCAGACATCTGGTGATGCCGGCAGGCCTCCTTCCAGGAGGGCTGGGGTTTGGGGAGGCTTTGCAGCCCGCGCTGGATGGCAGCCCCAAAGCTGGCCGAGTCGCGGGGCGCTCGGGAAATCGAATCCCCTGCGTTAGCCGGACACCTGGTCCTGCAGGTATTCAGGCAAGCGCTGCATTGCCCGGTAGTGGAGACTGGGGCCTCCCCGTGCGTAATAAGGTGATTTCAGCAGAAACGCGCACAAATCAAAGTAGACATGCACAGAAATACTCGGTGCAGCAGGATTTTCTGTGCTGCTCCGTGGGCGATGCGCTTCATGGTGAAGCTGTGCTGAATTTTCAGACTGAGCCATTAATTTGAGAGGAATTCAGATTTTCTCTGTCCCTCTCAGCAAGCTGCACAGATTGGCCTTCATCTAAATCTCTCTAAAAGTGAAACACCTGCAAGAGGCAGCAGGTGTCGACACTTCCGTTAAGCATGGGGCAGGTAGCAGGAGTGAGAGGGAATGCAGGTAACAATAACTAGTTTATGCAAAATATGCAGGTGGTTTTTGCTACTGAATGTCTGTGAACTGGAAAGATTGGAGACATGGAAATTCTGAAGGAGCTTTAATGTGATGGGCACTAGTATTAAAGATCAAACAGATTTGGATGGTAGGGAGTCATCCAAGATTACAGTAGTAAGGATTTTTTTTTTTTTTTTTAAGGACCCTGGTATGTGGGAGGGCTGTAGACCTCGTTACAGGGCTTAAAACAGCTTCTCTGTGGGATTGCTGCAAGAAGTCTGCTGTTGCCTGGTGATTTCCCAAGATGCTGGTACAACTAAGGCATGAAATATGAATAGCTGCAAGAGTGCAGGCTGCCCTGCAGGCTGTGCAGGACCTCCTCACCTGGATTAGCTGTGCTGTCACATTGACGTGCTCAGCTAATTGCCCACAGCCGGTTTTCCTGGTGGTCTGACTGGAGCTGGCCCATGGGATGGGGTGTTTGGATCCAGTAGCCAACGTTTCAAGTGGCTGCCCCCGAGCCCAGGGGGTGCTGGACCCATCTGAGATGTTTGCAGCCCTGGGGCTGTTGGAGTCCTGGTCCCAGGTGGGTTCAGGAGCAGGTGGGCTGTGGGGTGACCCAGTTCCTCGCCATCCCTTCCTGCACCTCGGCTTCCTCCTTGCGTGGTGGTGCTGCCCTTTTCTACTCATGCTGCGTGGCTGGAGGTGTCTCCTGTCCAGGAGGTTTTTCTTCAGCACTGGCACAGGAGCCATGTGATTGCAGTGCGCTTAACACACCAAGAGCATGTCAGCTACTGGCTTGGTGAGGAGTTGTGGTTAGGAAATGTTTTGCAGGAGCTTTTTGTCATTTAAGCATATTTGGCAGCGCGTACTTACAAAGGCTGTGCACATGGGCAGCTCCAGCGCGGTACGAGAGGTCTTCAAGCCTTAGGAACTCACCTTAGCCAATGTCAATAGAAATGAAACTACTTAAATACACAGTTGAAGTATGTTGTTATGTTAGCATGTGGACCTCCATGCGAGATTACTGTTTAACGGTACTCATTAAAAGACCCCCATGGAAGAAGGATTGGAGGCTGGTAAAAGAATTCCTGGTCTTAACTGCTTGTTCGGTGCCAGCTGGATTTTGCACGGAGGCGAAAGGCATCTTGGTTTCAGCATTTATATCAACTTTGCAACTCCAGAGCCTTGTAGAGGGTAAGAATAAATGGGTTAAAAGATGCTGCATGTTCCCTTTCGGATGATGAAATCCAACTGCCCCGTCTCCTGATTTTTTTTGCTATGCTTTTATGTATGGTGCTCCAAACCTTGGTAGCAGATAGGCTTTTTACCAGTGTCTGGCACATTATTTCAGTTTAGATCAGTCGTCTTCCTGGACTTTTCCAGATGATACTGGAACTTGAGTAGTTCATAAAAGGAGCAAGTAGCCAAACGGACCAATAAAAAGAGTTTGTGGAAAGGCCCAATATATTTTATGAAGAAAGAAATGGATCCTCTAACGTGAGGGTTGTGTATTGTAAAATTTTGCAGGGCTGCTAGCACTGTTAAATGCTGGCTTTTCATTCTAACCACTCTCTTTAATTGCATGCAGTAACTGTCTAAACTTTCTTTTTGGCCTGAACTTTTCCAAGGTTGGGGTGAAATCCTGGCTCTGGGGAAGTTGCTGGGAGACGTGCCATAAATTTCACAGGGACTTGGAAAGTGATCTTCAATCTGAGACTAGTGATGACAGCCTATGAAAAAAGATGTTTGGCCATCTTGGGGCATTTTAGGCAAAGTAGAATACAGCTTTACATCGTCTTAATACCCTCTGGTGGCAACAGCTGCAGTAAGAATGCTGAAATTTGGCTCAACAGTGGTTCTCACAGGGAAATGCCTTTGTGCAATCCGGGAGAAGCTGTTTTGGTCGGCGTGATGGAGGAGTTTGCAGCGTTTGCAGGGTGGTGCATGCACACGCGGCGTTTCTAACTATGGTAACCCAAAGAGTGAAATTTTAGCCCTGCGCAGAGGGCAAATACGAGGCTTATCAATTATTTAAATCCCCCTGAAGCTGTTTAGAGAGCTTAAAAAGGGCCGTGTTGGAGACAGCTCAAGGGCTGCCCTGTTGGCTCGGGTGGCTGAGGACTCTTCTCCTGGTGCTGCCCTGAAGTCCGTAGGATGGAGACAGGGGAACAGGGCACAGGCATCATAGGAAACTCATCCGCTCTCTGTCTTTTAAGCAACATACAGGGAGTTGCAGAAAAGCCATACTAAAGGGTGTTTTGCTGTAGATTTGATGTTTTGCGTGTCTGTGCAAGGGGCTGTCTGCAGCTCCCACCTTGATGCTGCCTGACCTATGAGAGTTGAACTAAACCGTTTCAGTGTTCTCCTTGTGCAGCTTGGATTTACACCGATGGACTGCAGGGATGTGGTGGTGTTCAAGTCGGGCTTGAATTTCTTGGCTGATGAAAGCTTGATATCGTTCTTGTATCTTGGCCCCAAAGGGCAAAGGGGCAGAGCTCAGCTAATCTTAGGGGATCGGCAGCTGTTTGATCTGGCAGTTGGTGAAAGCAGCTCTTGCTGATCTCCAGATTTTAAAATGGGGCAAAATCCCCTTTTCCAAGCTGTGATTAAAATTTGTCTTCGGCTCCAATCAGCTCCTAATTGCCGAGCAGGGTTGGAGATGGACTTTGGTACGAAGGGAAAATGTGAGGTGGTGCAGGACCCTCAGCTGAGCCAAGGGTGGGGGGGGGGGTCCCGGCTGCAGCAAACCCCAAGGAAACGCTCCGGCGTTAAATCCCCCGGCTGCTGGACATCGTAGAGAGCTGCTTTGGTGTCGGTGCCAAGGCATCTTTAAGGCAGCTCTGAATGATTTTGTGCAGTAGCCCTGAGGTGCTCGTGCAGAAAGGGGTGCTTTCGAAATTTAGATTTTTTTTTTTTTTTTTTTGAGGACTAATTTCTCACTGCTGATCTTACGATTCAGGGCTAGGCGTAAAAATGTAGTGTTTAATTAAAGTTAGTAAAGGTTTGGAAATGAATTGCTATAAACATAAAAGATGCAATCAAATGCCTACCTAATCCCCACCTTAAGGGCACATTAAATGCAGAAAGAATATAACGTGTCGGAGGCTAGGATTGAAAAGCGATGGGGATATGGGAGCAGATCTTTTATAGCTGGAGCTTCTAAATTATTTTACTGCAGGCCTAGGGATTTAAATACCTACGTGTTTTGGACAAGCGCAAAGCAGGCAGCTCTCCGCCGGCGCAGCCTGACGTCGGGCTCCTGCGCCGTTTTTAGCCGCAGACCTCTGCGGCGCGGTCTCTTGTCCCGCCGTGGATGCGAGGGGAATCAGCCCGCCGTTAATCGCGGCTTCTGTCAAGGTCTTCTCCTTCCCCAAAGTCGACGCCGCTAGCTAGAGAAGAGCACCTGCTCGGCGGGGCGCGGACGGCGGCAGCGCGCGCGGACGGCGGCAGCGCGGACGGGCCCCTGGAAGCGGGAAGGGGTCTACAGGGTCGGGCTCGCGGCCAGCTGAAAGAAGACGTTTTCCCAACACCAAATGGGAAAATGCAAGACAGGCTTCTTAAATGAGCTGTTAAAGGAATAGAGCCGTGAAAAGAATACGTTTTCTGTGCACCAGGGTTAGGCATTTAACAGATTTTGACTGTGCAACCTTTGCAGTTTGGAGACGGAGAAATCTGTTGCAGAAAGGCAAGTTGTGCTGGAGACAAATAGCAGTACCTCATCGCTGTTACTGGGCTGGGTTTTGCTTAGGAGGAATGTGCAGTGTCTTTCTGTCCTGCCAGGATTGCTGCACATTTTTTGTTACCCCTCTAGCCCTCTCCTCTGTGTTTCTACAGATCATTGGCAGCTCTAGTCGTGCTTTAAAATAACCCAGGCTAAAAAGTGTGATCTGCGTTTCAGTGATTTTGACTGCACCCACGTACTATATTTATTGCCGTTTAAATTGGCTGTGTTAGCCTGAGATGTGTTTCTTTTAAGCAGGAACAAAACTTGACTCTGTTGCTAAGGAAAAGAAGATATTTATTCATCAGGGCACTTCTTTAGTGTTGTGCGGCTGGTAGCCATGGAGGAGGAGCACAAGGAAAAGAAGTGGTTATATATTTAAGCCCTTTTTGTTATTGTTGTTGGACTCTTGCCGTATCTACTGATGGTCAGCAGATGTCTTTTTCTTTTTTTTTTTTTTTTTTTTGGTTTGTTTTTCCTCCAGCATTGTGTGTCTTGGGTTAGAGGTGCAACTGGTGGTGTCGCGCACGGCAGCTGTTCAGCTGCAGCCCGATGCAGAAGCCGTCGGAGCCCCTGGGAAGGCTCCCCTGGGCTCGGCGAGCCCCCAGTCTCATAGGGAGGACGGGCACACGCCAGATCCCCGCTAAACCTCGGCCGCGCTCACTCGCTCCTTCCGCGGGCGCCGACGCAGCCGAGCGCGAAGCGGCGCCGGCCCAGAGGGTGCCTCTTGGTACCGCTCGGCAAGTCGCGCCTGGTCGTGACACCCCACGATACCTTCCTCCCTAGCAGAATATATCGCTCTATATATGTTTTTTCAAATTCACATTAAATTAAAAAGCACCGAGAGCCCAAAGCGCCGCGCGTGGCTGCGTTCCCTCCCCGCGCTGCTGCTTCTAGGGGGCCTTCGGCAAGGCTGCTCACCAGCTGTGGCACAGGTGAGAGGTTTTTGCTTCTAGCTGTCATAGCAACAAGAAAATACTGTTTTGACGGAAAGCAAATTAGAAATTAAAGTTGTCCCTTTGCCGGCAAGTGAACTGCTCACTTGTGAAAGGTATAAATCGCCTTGATCGGAGGAGATACCTTTGTAAGTACCTCTGCGTATTTCCAAAGTGAATTTTGCAAATGCGCTGCACCCCATCATGTCTCTGCTGGATTTATACGGAGCGTCCTGTGAATCTGAGCATTATTTAATGTTAGTCTTAGGTCTGAAAATCATCTTTGGCGTTGGTGTTTGTAGCCTGCTACAATGCGGGGGAAAACAGGTCTGACTAGTTCTTGGAAGCGGGAGGTTTGACTCCTCAGTTATAGCGGAGTCGGGTACCCGGTACGGCTTAAGGCAGCGCCGAGCTGGAGCAGCGCGAACATCTCCCCTGTGCTCTCCAGTACTTCCAGCCTGGGACTTTCAAAGGCAGCTGCGATTTCTAGGTATGTATTAACTTTCTGCCCCGTGAGCTTGTCCATCCTCCCTTTGCATCCACGATGCCCTCTGGCAGCCGCAGCATCGTTTGGTTCGGTACCTGCCACGCGGGAAACCTCATTTTATTCGTTTTGAACTTGTCCCCTACTCGCCCCTTTGGGTGATTTTGCGGTAAAGGGCAGACCCTCCTCAGCTTGCACATGGCGAAGCGGAGGCTTGAGATGGAGACTTGCCCAGGGCCGCTCGCAGGCCGGCGGCGGTGCCGGCGCCGCGCCGCTGGCCGCCTCTCTGCTCGTGGCGGGCACGTGCAAGCTCAAGCGCGTGATGTCTGTGTCCTTTTTGGCTTGTAATGCCTGGTATTTACTACAACCACCTGATTCTCTGATCTGTGCGTCTATAATCAGGCTTCCTAATTAACACTTTGATAGGGAAAAACCTACAGTTCAAAGTTTTTTAAAAAAAATTCCTCTGAAAGCATTTAAAATCACATGCATTCTTCAGCAGAAGTGAACAAACCCTTTTCCAATGTTGTGCAAATAACCAGGGAGGATTTTTTTAATGAGATATCTTATCAGCAGTGATGTTTGTAAATGTAACTAAGCTTTCTGATTGCATAAACAACTTCTGCCTTACATCTGGCACTGGAGCTGCATGGGTCTGTTGTGCTTTGATTCGGAGTGATCTCACGAACTTCAGTGACAGATGGAGACCAGGAGGTTGTTCCAGATTATGTGGGATACTAATAAGTCTAGCTAGGGGCAAAGCGGGCGATCTTGTCGTCCAATGTCATTGTGATCCACTATCTAGACAAGCTTTGGGTGCTGGGTTGCCAAAAGTAGGAACGGAACAAGAAGCCACCCAGAAAAGAATCAGTTCCACATTTCCAGAAGTAGCTCGTGGGCTTTCAGTCAGCTCAGTTTTTCAGGTGCCTGGCTTGAGAGCTAGAAATGGTTTATTCTACCTATCATTAGGTTGTCTTTTTATTCTTTTCTCCTACATCCTTTTCCTCTCTAATGGGCTCAGTTCTTGAGGACACATAGTCTGCTGTAGTGGAGGTGGCAGTGCAGCGTGGAGATGCTGCTGACCCCAAGCCCAGCACCCTGAAATCTTGAACACCAACTCTTACATGTGCCACGACAACGCTTCCAAGGAAGGAAGAGAAAAGAAAGAACTCGTTTCTCTGAAATGCTTTAGTATTGAGATTATAGCAGCAAATTCGCTTTTTCCCCGTGGAAATCTGTGAACAAAGCCTTTTCCAGCCAGCTTTGTTCTTAAGCACTCGCCATTGATTTGTAAAATCAAATCCAGCTCGGGCGAAGTCATCGTTACCTTGTGTAAACCAGTGGAGGATGGCGATGCTAACTTTGAACATTGATTTCTCTCTGTACATGAGTTTTAGGAATTCGTGGTCGGCCGCTAGCAATGTACACATCAAGTCTACGTCCGCATGGTCTGTTACTACCTTCTTTAGGTAAAATCTTCCTCTTTATCCCCAAGTTGAGTTCTGCAGTGATGCAAGGTCTCAGCGGGCTTGCGAGATGTGGGCATCCCAGGTAGATGGAGCCAGGCAACTGCCCGCTGACAGTAGTTTTGGTGAGTGCCAAGCTCCCTGGAATCCGTCCGTATCTCCCAGCCAGCCGGCAGCAGGGATTTTTGTGAGTTATTTTTGCGTGCGTTTGACGTTGCAAACGCGTGTATGCACATGGTGCAGGTGTGCCGATGAGGATTATTATACTGCTTTTTCATATAGAGGAGAGAAAACGGCAGCACAAAATTATTTAAGTAAAACGGCAACATCTGTTGCGGAAGCCTGGCCCAAGCAAATTACCACTGTAGAAACTCGGCGCAGATCCTCGTGTGATTCACAGCGGTGCTTGCCAGAGCTGCCCTGTACCCGCAGTGCGTTAGCCCAGCTGCGAGAGGTGTCTTCTGCTTTTACACCCACATCTAATTCTTAAAATAAGAGTACGGTAAAAGGGAGGAAAAAATAACTGGAGTTTGTTTTCCTCCAGCATCCACAGGGCCCTGAAAGTTGTTATTATAGGTGAAGTCACCACGGCGGGGTTGTGTTAGCTCCCCAGGAAGGGTGTGGGTGCTGCTCCAGAAGGGGAGGGTTGCTGGTGTCCCGGAGCAAGGTGTGCCGAGGGCGGACAAGCCTCCGGCTCGTTCTCGCCCTCCTCCGAGGCCGTGACGCCTTCCGGCTCTGCGCTCGACGCTGCCCGGCTCTGCCCGGTCTGCAGCAGAAGGCCTTTATGGGCGTGCAGTGCCCCGACCGCGCCGGCAGCTGGAGTGTGGCTGTTCTTTCTTTATTCCACATAAAACAGAGTTGGATCCTGGTTGCCATAGAAACCAGCAACCCTAATTATAAGGAGTTTGATTCACTAGATGTAAAAAGCTATAATTCTATTTTTTAAAAGGAAAAGACAGACATACTATAAAATGATAACCCAAACCTGGAGAGAGATTAGTCTTGAGCATTTTCCATATGAATGGCAATAGGCAAAACAGTGCTATTTGGGGAGCAGTCTGCCTGTGGCATCCGGGATGGTGAGCTAGATGGGCATGGGGCAATACCACCCTTTGCCGTCTGTTACTTGTGCTGAACCACGGCTACCTTTAAACACCTCGAAACAAACCAAAGTTCTTGGACGCCGTAGGATTTTTTTTGCCATCGCTTCGTGTGCGGCACAAAGGGAGGAGATAAAGCAGAAGGGCATAGGTGAAAATAACATCTCCCTGGCTTAGATGCTCCCAAGAGCTCAGGACTGCCTCCGGGAAAAGCGCTCAGCACCTCTTGTTGCAGGAAGGACTAACGGTCTCTGCACAGCTCATGAATAGCCCCATTGAGCAACTTTGGGGCTTGAAGTTAAGCAGCGGCTTAAGTGTTTTGCCAGATCTGCTGGAATTTGCTAGTTGTGCAGACCAACAGTTAAGGAGCATTATGATTTGCATCAAAACAGGATACGAGTCAATATGTAAATACTATATAAACAATGCTATGTGTGTGCAAAGTGGCCTTTTCAAGTGCTCTGGGAGGTCATCGTTCCCATTAGTCTGTTCTTCTGCTCTTTTGAGGGAAATCAGCTGAAAACTGCAACATTGGGGAGTGTTTTTCGTCTTGGCTTCCTGGCTTTATTTTTCTGCAAGCAGGCAGTGAGCAAAGAGGCAATGCCCTGCACTGGTCAAAATGTCAGCTGTATTTGGGTCAGCAGGGTTAGCAGAAGGGCAGAGATTTGCACATGGCAATGATTATTTTATTCGGTTTTTAGAATGTGCTTACTGCAATTTAAAACTCAAATTCATCTTGTAACACAGATACTTAAATCCCAGCCTGGAACCTTAGCTTAGAGGAAAGTATTTAATACTTGCTAAATCCCTATTTCAAATAAACATGTGAAAGAGTAGCTTTCTGGTTTATTGGTGAAAGAAACAAAGCTGATATTTTAGCGTATATCCAATTAAATTCTGCAGAAAGGGTTTTCATATGAGGATAAATGCATTTAGGGCCATGTCACTCCAAGATGGAGAAGCAGGTCCTGTTTAGCGGGTGTTTTGATGTAGCTGCGCACACTCTTGTAATGAAGCTCTTTCTAGCCCCAAGTATTGAGCTAGAAGCTCATCTACCCGGGACCAGTCAACGTGTTCTTTCCCAGTTTCATGGCAAGAATGGGAGCTCACTGCAACCCTTGTTGGTTAAGCCAACATCCTCATTGGAGGGGTGGGAAGCCAGTTGCAAAGAGTTGGAGAGCTGTGGTGGACGTCCACTTTGGCATGGGTCCCTTGGGCTAGTGTCTCAGTCAGCCCAAGTCCTTGCCTAACTAGTGAGGTCGATGTTGTATCCAGGGTCAGCTGGAGCTTTAGTTGCCCTTGCCGACAGGTGAGGAGCCGACGTTCCTTTGGTTGGGTGAGCTGCGCCGATCCGTAGCCATCCCTCATCAGGATGAGCAGCTCTGAGCCATCCCAGCGTGGCAGCCCGCTGTAGTGTGGAAATGTCTCTCCATCTGCCCTGGCCTGCAAGTGGTCGCTCTTCATTCGCAGTGATGGCCTAAAAATCTTTACGGTCACCTTTTGTGGTGATTAGCAATGAAATCGGGCAGCCTTCTGATGCCTGGCTGAGTAATTTGGGCAAGAGAGGGTGGCCGAGGCAAACGGCTTCCTTTCGCAGGCAAGCACGAAGGCGTCCGGTCAAGCTGCGTCGGCACGGTCGCTTCCTAAGGTAAAATACCGTTTGCACCGTTCTTGTGGCAGTACCTGCACAAATGAGATTACAGAGCTGGCGAACTCTGCTGCTTGGAGGGCACCTCTCAAGAGACATTAATTCAGCAATGGTTTCTGGTGCCTGGTGTCCTGATAGCCACGATTATATGGCAAATCACGTGCTTAAAGCTGCATACATGGATGCAATGGATTAAAAGTAGTGGAGCTACTCTGGTGCTTGGTTTCAGGCATGTGCTTAAGTACCTTGTTGAACTGCAGCAAAAGCAGCTAACCCCAAACAGGGCTTTAACTGAGCTTTTTCTGGACAGAAGGAATTTTTCTGCCTTATAAATTCCTCAAGTTTTTTACAAGACATCCATCTCTGGTTTTAAAAACCTGTCACCATGGTATAGCATATCAACGTCTGACAGCTGTGACCAGGTAAGAATTACGATGTCTTGAACAGAATTTATGAAACCACAAATTACCTTTCGTCTATTGAAAATTAAAACAGCGCTAGTGGTTTTAGATACAAAGGAACCACAGTACTTTTTTCATTTAGCAATCACCATATGATGGATATAATTTTTTTAACATCCCCCCCCCCCGAGTGTTTGGAATGTATAAATATATATTGGGCATTAAAAAAATTATAAAAACCATTAGGCAAGAATAACACGTTAAAATGCATTTTACATGTTTTTCTTAGGCTCAGTTAGCCATATGTTAAAATAAACTTCAGCAATGGCAACAATTCTTATTTGAGATTATGTCTTAATAAAATAGTATGTGGGTGGTGAATACAAGCAGATACATTACTACCCAGGAATCAGGACTGAGATATTTTGTGGTATTTATCTAAACCATCTTGACTGAACGCAGGATCCCGGTGACTGGCATTTGGTTGACAGAGGTCCCACTTGGCAGCAGCGTGATGATCCGTTTTTTCTGGGCTGATGCTACCTGGCGAGGAGGCTTTTTCTTTATGCAGAAGAGATGTGCATCCCACCCTCTGCATAGGCAGGGAGGATTTTAAAGGGCTTGGAAAAATGTGAGTAGGGAGGCTTGTTCTGTGTGAGAACTGTTCTCCTCTGATTATGATCAGGCTCTTGAGCAACCTCCACCTGCTTCCCTAGTGGATTTGGTCTAGTTCCTGACGGTCAGTGGGGCATCTCCTCTGAATTCAGCGAGAGCAAAATCAGGAGCTTACTGACTATATTAAGTGTCAACACTTGTTCCACTTACTAATTAATGCTCTTTACAAATGCATGTTGTGCTTGCAGCCTTGTCCTGTGTCATCTGCATGTGTCCCTTGCTGTCTAAGGGCATGGTTGCACAAGCCAAAGCAATTGAGTTGTTTTGGTTTAGCAAGTCACCACCCATCTGTTGAGCACTGGTAACTCGACGCAGGTATGGTCTTTGCCTGCTCTGCTTGCCAAGCTGGGGCACCCTGCACTGCCTGGGGAAGGAGCCATTTTGAAGTGCCTGGAGACGTGGCACGTGCAGTCACAGCATCTTGCAGTGCCCTTCCCTTCTTCATGCTCTCAGGAGCAAGTGCCCTGGGCCACCACCAATGGAGAGCCCATGGAGAGAGGGCTGCAGCAAGGAAGTATGTCCCGTCCAACCTGCTGTGTGGCTGTGCCAAGGGATTAGCAGGAGTAGCTGGGCTGGTTTCGTGTTCCTTGCAGTGTGTCATCAGTTAAGGATCTCCTGACAGGAGAACATTTCCTCAACAGGTCAGAGGCAATTGCTTGGCCAGAGAATCCTGTGTGTCTGGGGCTAGGCAGTGCCCCAGTGCGGATCGCAGGCTTGCAGGGTACTTTTGTGGCTGGCTGCCCCTCTGAGAGCATCTCTAGGGCTTCCCCAGATCTCTCCCTGGGCTTTAGAGTCCCTCCATGTAGCATTGCCCAGGGTTGAGGTGGGGAGGGGTGCCATGCAGGCTGGATGCTTCTGGCTTTTCTTCGCCCACCGGCATGGTGTTTGGAGTTTGAGCTGGTGAAGGTGGTGGCCAACCAAACTGCTCCCACTGTGGGAACGCTGCAGTGCCTGTGTTGGCACAAACCCGAGGGACTGGAAGAGCTTCATGTGTTTCAAATCCCAGATGCCAGGACCTGTGAATGGGTGGCTAAGGGATAACGACAGAACAGAAGACACAAGGGCTATGACTTGCTAGTCCCCAAAACTCCAAACCAGAGACAGTTCCTTGCGTGAAGACCGTAGTCAAGATGTTGAATCAAGACTTAGTTCAACTGTAACAGCTTGAAACAGGTCTCTTAATGATTCGGCAAATCTGTTGCTTCCCAGTGCTGTTTCCAGCCTGCTCCTTTCCTTACTGAGGATATAAAGTATCCATGGAGATCCTTTCCATTACCACAGTTGCTCTTCCAAGGTCTAAATAGATTTCTAAATAGGAAATCTATTGTTTAACACATCTGTGCAGAATTTGCAGTTGTGCGTATGTGTGTCCGTGCGTGTGTAATTGCCCTACGGAGGTTTTATCAACACTTTCATGGGGGAATTGAAAGCGTGTGGAGCTAGTGGGGAGCCATTTGGACTTCTCCAGTGCACGGGCTGCAGCGTGGTCTTCTGTAGGCTCTTCAGCACATGGTGGCTTGTATTTTTTTTATAAAGTAGTCAAGGTCAGCTGCATGCTGGATTTCGTTATGGGTTTCTGGAGACCACATCAAATGGTGATATGAGTGTGGTGATGAGCTCTGCAGAGCTCCTCTCCCAACCAGGTGCAGATGATCCATTCCCGACTGACATCTTGAAGGCATCATTTCCTGTTTTATCACTCTGGTCGCTTCCGCTAATGCAGCAAAGGCCGGAGCTGCCTTTTCGCGTTTTGCCCGCACGCTTTTGTGGTGTTTTTAAACTGCTTTGCAGCACAGCTTGCTTTCTTGTGAGTGAGCGCTGCAAAGAGGAGGGCATTGCGGTGCCGCTCCTGGAAGCTGGAGTTTCAGCCGCTGGACGCGCTCTTCCCTGGGCGAGCGCGCGGCTGCGCGTGTTGGCAGCCCTCTCTCCCGAGCGCGGGGCGATGGCGTTTTCGTCCGCGATGTCCTGCTGCTTTGCGCCTCTCGATTGGTGCCGGTGTTGCGAGGGACAGCTTTGGCATTTTCTCAGGATTTGGCTTCGGCCGCCTATTTTAATCGGTGAGACTGCCGCGGTGTCGTGCTGAGCTGGAGACGGAGGGTGCCCAAACAGGGACTGCCCAGGGAGAGCTGCCGCGAAGCCCGGGTGAACCCTCTCCCGCGCCGTGCAGGCGGCGAGGGGAAGGGGGGCGAAGTCAGGCGAAGGCTTCCTAACGAGGCGATATAATACCTCGTTATTAAGCATTATGTATGGACATAATTAGCTTAGCGCAGCGGTTGCCATGGCGTCGGACACATGTTAACAGCCGGCGCTGGGTGACTGTCTGCCCAAACGCTCAGCCAGTTTGTTCTATCTCTTGGAGCCAGCACAACGGAGATGTCCTCAGTGGTGGACTGTAGGTAGGTGAAGGCTCTTCAGTGCGCAGACGAGACGGCTCGGAGGTGCCGGGGCGGCCGGACGCCCGTAAGGTTGTGAGCGGCTCCGTGTTGTGGATGCAGGGAGAGTCTCACAGTAGCAGCCCAGGAGCAGGAAGGAGACAACCCAAGCAGCCCCTGCTCTGGCTCCAGCAAGGTAAAGATCATCCTGGAGTTCGCAGGTCTCTCTTCTAGAACATGCTGGTATGAATGAGAGAGGGGAGCACTTGTATTCACTTTTGCTTTCTTGGGTTACTTCTGACAGCCAAATACAATAATCCTGTTCTTTCCTAAAGGGGATTACAAGGCCTTCAGGGTAGGGATATCAGCCTGGTCACGTGCTTGTACAGTGCCTGGCTCCATAACCGGCCTGCCAGGCGCTCTCGTGGTGCAGGGGGTACCGTCAGCCTCCATGCCAGCTGTGGGACATGTAGCGCAGAGTATCCCAAACTGGTGGTCTTGCAACAAAAAACATTTCCTGGCCTCCCCAGGTGACCTCGGGCTTTGAATGAGAGGTGGTGATTCAGCAGAGCCCTCTGCAAAGAGTAGAGGTTTGGCCACCCAAGTTTTCTTGAGACCTCTGAAAAAGGGGAAGAAAAGGCAGCCCTGAAGAATAAACGTGTCCTCTCGTGTCAGGTCCTGCAGGCCGATCTGGTGGTCAGTGGTTTTGTGAGCTGCCAAGAGAGCCCATAAAATGTGCTGACCGTGTGAAAGCACAGGCTTTACGGAAAGGTTTTCTCATCTCCCACGTGGAAATTGGATTGCAAGTGGAAAGGAGGAACCCGAGGACGACTCCGCAATTAGAAACTCACCGACCTTTGGCTCCAGTGGGATAAAGCAGCTTCACACCTTACTTGGACTAAATGGCAAGGTAGCAAGTGCTTGGCTCCTGGCAGCTGGATTGAGGGTGATTATAATAGGATTTTAGGAGGATTAACATGGCAGTAAAATCGAAAAGAAACGCTGAGGAATAGTAATGAGTAGAACAGGATAAGACCCGTTCTGTCCGTTCTCCTAATAATTTTATATCCTCAAATGCTTGGTCTAGTCTAGTCAAAGTGACTTGAGACGTGGGGTTTCTTTGTCCTTTCTAGTACTAGAATTAGTATTATTTCTTGTTTTTTCCGCATGGTTTGTGCTCCAGCGTTTGTGTGGGTATTGCAGAGCTGGAGGAGCCATCCCAAACTGCAGCTCCCAGAAAGTCCTGGGGTAAAAAAGCACATTGGTGCCGCTCGGCTGGATGCCCTGCGAGAGCTCAGGGGCTTCGGAGGAGGTGACGGTGCAAAAGCCGGGTGCCCTGGTGCTCCCCGCGTCCTCCCGGCCTGAGCTTCGGGGAGCGCAGCAGAGGAGACCTGCCTGTCCAGAGACTCCCGGGGTCCAGAGACGAAATAAAATTTTATCCCAGGTTGTTTACAGTGCTGCAACCAGGATGCTATTACGTGCGTTTTTATGAGGCATTTTATCCAGAAGTGCGTTTTCTCTCGAGGACCCTTTAAGTTGATTTTCCACATCAACTTATTTTTATAATTGCACTGTGTTTACTGATTCTGGCTCATGAATTTATAGCATCTAAATGCCGTAACTGCGAGGCAGTCAGCCTTTCTGGGGAAGATTGCATTTAATAAATACAGCACAGAGGAACAGATCCAGTCAATTAATTAGCTCGCACTTAGCCTCAGTAACTAAGTGATTCACGGGGCGTTTATCCACGGAGCTGCACCCCGCTTAGGGCACTGCCCGCAGGCAGGTAGCGGAGAGGTTAAATTATTTCCGTCCGTCGCTCGTCTGCTCGCCTGGAAGATGAAAAGCAGCAAAGTGCAGCTGCTGTTCAAAGCTGAAGTGTGAGCTCTCCCCGTGTGTTGCGGCGGTGGCTTGTCCTCTGCTGATGCGCTCTTGCCGCGAAGTGCGTCTGTGTATCTGCTTGACTCATCCTGTTCGTCTACTGCATCCCTCCCGGGAAGATTGTTCTTTGAATATATGAAGAATGGAAAAACGCATATATATATATATATATATATATATATATATATATATGTGTGTGTGTGTGTGTGTGTGTATATATGGCGGGTGTGACTTTGGTGTATTTACATCAGGACCTGCTACTTTTACACCCTTACGCACTGCTTTTCTTTTGCTTAGGATCTGACTCAGAATTTCCTCAGGCTATGGATAGCTGTGGTGTCTTTTATTTTAATGAA
This sequence comes from Rhea pennata, assembly GCF_028389875.1. NCBI lineage: Eukaryota > Metazoa > Chordata > Aves > Rheiformes > Rheidae > Rhea > Rhea pennata. The sequence goes on from NC_084674.1 coordinate 8,296,436, forward strand.
AGCAGCCACCAGGTATAGTTCTCTTATACAAGATCCTTCAGGAGATGTTTTTACAAATAGGGACAAAAGCGCTCTTTATTGAAGTAGTTGATAAGCAGAACGATAGTAGCACAGATGAATAGTGGAAGAATTTGGGGATTTTAGCAAAGTAGATGGAGATTAGCCAGGATTTGAACTAATTTTTCCCATGGAATACTGTTTTTGGCACCAAATTTCTACCAGGGAATAACATTTCATGAGGGAATATTCTTTCTCGTCATTGAAGTGGCTGATCGGCGGTACGAATGGGTCGCGGCGGTATTTGAGCTGTCGTTTCGCTGGATTTCTCTTGCTAAGCTCTACCTGACAGTACTAAAACAGTAATGCAGCAAAAAGCTGCCCCAGCCCTGCGGGAGCCGGGGCTGCTCCTCTCGTAGCTTGGGCTTTCCGAAGCCTTCCTCGGTTTAGTGTTGAGTAGGTCTTGGGCGATAAACTGTTCATATTTAAGAGAAAAATAGTGTTTAAATAAAACAGCAAAGCAAATAGCTGGATTTGACACAAGAAACACAGCAAAGTCTGATAGCAGATCTGTAATATTAAGTAAAATAATTTTCTAGCTTTTCAGTGTGCTCCTTCCTCTCCAGCTCTGATCCTGCGCTTGCTAAAGCTGGCATCTCTGCAGTTGACCTCGCTGCCTGCGAGTTTGGACCCTAAATAACTTGCAATCGTCATTTAAACCCATATCAAATGCTCCTTTAAATCACTGGCAAGCAGGAAAATTTTCAACAACTTTGTGAATAATATGTCAATGGCAACTAAACGGCTTTTTAGTAAGACTTACAAAGGGATGGAGAGCAGAATTTTTCTCCAGATACTTTTTTTTCCCAAAACACAAGGACCAGTATGCACTGGGATACTTCACCACTGTGAGTTATTACCAGCTGCTTTATCATATGGCCTTTCTGAATGATTTTTGATTAATTCCAAGGATTTATTTGGTCCCCTTCAAATAGCTAAGAAAAAGAGCCAAGTTTGGCAGTTTGATAGCTTAAACTATTTATTGAGATCTGTGTACTCTGATTATCACTCGTTCCAGCCCTACAATACTTGGGTTTACCCTGAATATGAGTTTATCAACTGCACATGGAAGTACTATAAAATTAAAGCAACATAGACTTGTTTTCCTTGCTGTCTGAGGTCCAGCCTCGCAATCCATCCAAGCTGTCCAGAGGACTAGGAGAAGAATTTGGCAAGGCAGATGCAAGGTGTGGCAATTTTTCTTTTAATTCCTTTCTTTTAAGGTAAAAAAGCTGTATTTGGTGTTAGTAAAACAGCTCCAGCTTAAAAAAATAAACCACATACAAAACTGGACAAATTAAAACGGAGCTGCTGCAAAATGTAGTGGGACAAAAGCAATGTATATGAGCTATATAATACAAAAATTAAACAGATTGCAGAAAGCTATTTTTTATGAGCAGTGTAGTCCCATCTGGAAACCATTCTCTCAGATGTGCATCCTACACAATAGATCAGTATTTTGGTGTTTAATATGAGTCTAGTTCCCCTGAGCATACAGTATATCCAGACACTGGATGTATTTCTTATCATCTATATTGCTTCATAAATACTGCACAAACTGACCTTGTAGCCGCACGGTGTCTCGTGTGCGGTTGGGTGTCATCTCTTGTAAGCAAACAGCAGCGTGTGCCAAATAACGGAGGTTGCAGAGCTGGACGGGCCCATGTTTGTGGGGCTGTTAACCATCATCATCCAGTTAAATTTGCACTCCATTTTCTGACCCTCTGACCTGACAGATTTTTTTTTTTAATCAAAATAAAACCTCGTGTTGACAAGACTAAAAAAACTTTAACTTTAGGGGATGGCTGAGAAGCGCCTGGGCAGGCTGCAGGATGGGTCCGTGCCGACGCTGCAGCTCGCAGGGCGCCCATGCTTGACTTCACGGGCTCACCCAGCCCCTCCGGCCTTCAAAACCCACGGCATGGCCTCATTTATGTGAATGCTAAGTAATATTCCTCAACGGGGGAATGGCATTTTTTTTTTCCAGCTGTTATGGTAGTTTCCCCATGGAAATGGATGGGAGAACATGAGAGGTTCCCGGTAACGCGTTCATCGGTGCGGGAGCCCACTCCGGGGTCCGCTTGGGAGCTTCCCAGATGGGCGCTGGGCTGCCGCCTTGACCTCACTGAAATCCGCCGGAATTGGTTACTTCAGTGAAGAAGCGTTTCATTTTTTTCCCCTGTGTTTGCCTGGGAAGAATTACGCGCGCCCAAGGCACCATAGAAACAGCGAATAGTAACGGCAGCGCTAAACGGCTTGCTCTAATCCAAAGCAGACTGTTGTGGTTATATCTGAGCACTGTCATTACAAGAAACTCTGTAATGAGACTTCTTTGTTGTTGTTGTTTTTCATTTGCATCAGGCAGATCCCCTGTATCAATATTAACAGCCCTCCGCGGAGCCCGGGGTATTTACAGATTGGACGATGCTGCCTCAGTCTTTGGGGAAGATTTTCAGTTCCTATTTAACCCACCCGAGACAGTTGCACTAGGCAGGTTGCTCAAGAAGACGTGAGCTGCGTGGAAAACAGCGTGCGCAGGCTTTGCTGTCGAAGAGCCGTTACAGCTCCGTGCCTTTGGAGAGCCAGAGCGCTGCCCGTTGTGCGGCGACTTCCAAATGTTTGGAGCATCAGAAGAGGTCAAGGCTGAGCATCCTTCCACTAAAAGCAGCCGAGGCTGCTGCTGAAACCCTCCAGACCTCCTTGTGTGAATCATTGGGTTTTGGCATGTGATAATGGGGTTTATTTGTAGAGCGGGAGTCGTCTTGATTGGAATAGAAGTCATCAAAAACACCATGGTTAATCTATTGTTTTCCTTTTTTTTTCCTTCTTTTTTTTTGTTTTGAGAAAATCTATTTCAAAGGCCTGTGTTAACATTGTGTGTAGCACTGAGAAGGCAAATCTGCTTGGGGTAAGCTGAAATGCTTGGTTTTAAAAAGTAGTGGGGAAAATGGATTCTGCTAATTGTAGCTGTGGCATTAATGTAGGTTGCCAAAAAAAAAATAAAAAAAACCACGTTTTGGGGAGAGGGTTGTGCCCTGGAGAAATGCCTTCTTATTTCTTAGGACAGATATAATTTAGGAATCCAGCTTGACTGTGGATTAAAACACGGAAGAAGTAGGTTATTTCCTCTGCCCAAGTGCATAGCATCTGGAAAGTGGATGGTGTCCTTCAACATTAAGAGTCTTGGGAGTTTTTTAATGAGTTTTTTTTTAATTAGGTTTTCCCTGGTGCATTTGTCCATTTGCTGCTTTTAGCTGTACCTGATAGACCTGTAAAAACAAGGAGATTCAAAAAAGCTATACACGAGTGGTGTGAGGCTGTCTAGCAGCAAAGACAGAGCTGCTCTGAAGTTTCCAGAAATGCAGTTCTATGAAGCCAATTCATAATTCTTTGGCTCCACTTAAAATTTTGCATTCCAGCCACTTAAGCACTTCAATCACCCTGGTGAAAGAGGAAAAATGATTAATTTTTTCCCTCCTGAGGTGCAAGCAGAGAGGGCGTCTGGTTGCAGGCAACTAACTGCGTACTTCCAAAGAGATACTGTCCAACACGAAACCAAGGTGCCGGCGGTAGAGCTGCTCATCTGTCTCCACTGTGGTGTCCTGGGGCCCCAGGGTGCACGTTTCTCCAGGAGGACTGTGTGCTGCTGCACTTTGCAGTGATGCTGAAGCGCTGTGTGCTCCCTTGCAGAGCCCATGATGTTGCTGATGCTGCAGGATGGGGATTTCTGTGGTTGCCTGGTTGTGGGAAAAAGCCTCACGGAGGTCGGCAGCACCTCTTCAGCAAGCCGTAGGTTAGGGCATTACTAACGGGCTTGGCTTGTCCCTCAGGGGCAGATGTTTCTCCAGAAAGCATCCCACAGGGGAGTGCCAGCCTGAGCAGGAGAGGCTGAGCTGCAGTGACCATCTGCGTCTTTGGATTGGAGACGCATAAAAGTCTTTTTCTATTTTGTTCCTCTCCAGCCTCCCTTAATTTGATGGGCCTGTTTCCACTTTTTTTCCCAAAAATAATTATTAAAATCTGTTTCTGCAGTGTAAGGCAGTGCTGTGCAATCAGTTAATCTGCTGTGTCATCTCTCATCAGCTGAGACTCTGGACCGACACCCTGGGCAAGCACATCTGGAAAAGCCAGCAAGCGTTTAGGCTGGAAATGAAAATTCTCCTTTTCACATCAAGGGATATTTTATTTAATTCAGTGCTCAGTTTTTAAGGTTTCAGAGAGCTCTCCGAGTTCTGGGAGGCTCGGGGCTCGTGTCAGCTTTCATTCTCTTTAGGCGTCCAGATGTTAATTACAGCTGTACCAAGGAGCAATGCTGAGGAGCCTCTTCCCACCCGTAAATACATATGCACGATAAATGAGTACCTTGGCTGGAGCGAGCACACGCTCTCGCTCTGTCCGCGTGAATACGCGTACGTAGCTTTGAAATCACCGCCCGAATCCGCGTGTCGCTGCGGCGCGTTCGCAATGCGTCCAGCACACGTGCGGCGGGAGCTGGAAGGAGCAGCGTCGAAGCGCGGTTCTGAGCACCGCCTTTGTCGGTCGTCGTCGTCGTCCTGCTCTGCGAGTTTGGCTGCTGTTGGACAAATGATGCCTGTTTTGTTGGTATTACGGTTTATTAGTTTGTTTGCGTTGCAGCCGTTTTGGGCAAGAACATGAACTTTGAAGTTCTTTCTTTTTTGTTTGCTGCTCATGTTTAATGGTATCTTGAATGTAACATGTGCTTCTGCACATGATTTTTAACATTACAGAGAAGTGATCCGAGGCTGGTATTAATCAAGATTTTGTTTTTAATGGAAAGCACCTCTGTAGATACAGACATAAATTTTCATAATTGCAAGCTTAGTAACTACCAATTTCCATGCTCATTTGAGCAGATGCAGTCACACCCATGCACTCCAGTTCATATTTAATGCAGATGATTTGTTTGGTTGCGAGGTGCGGAGATTTTCAATAAGCCAAATTTGCAATAATTTTTGTCAAAATCTGTATGTGCTGTGTTTAAAATAACTTTTTTCAGACCTAGGCTCAAGCTGGGCTGTTACACACTTGGGCATAACAGTATGAAATAGCAGTTGTGTCCCCCCCCCCCCTCCATGTTCCTACGTGCACAGATAGTCAGGATCTGAGACGTTTGCTACTCTTTGCGTGTGTAATTACCCATGTAGACAATGTTCGTAGTCCTTGGGGCATGGAGCTGCTCTGAACGACCTTTCATGATTGCTTCCAGCCTTCTTTTTCTGTGATTAGTGGTTTCAAATATTGACCTTATATCTTGTGCGCACATAGTTCTGCAATAGTCTACTAGTCTTATACCATTCCCTGATCTTGAAAATAGATTTGTAAGGCGTTAAACATTCATCAGAGATTTAGTATTGAATTCTGTGGTCGTTCAAGGTTCCCAGCAGTTGTTGGCTTTGAATCATCCTGATATATATTGCAGAAATCACTCTCTCTTACAGTAATCTTTATAGCGGAGACTATCTTGGCACTGACCAGACTTGTCTTGCCACTTCTAGAAGGTGCAATTTCAAAGGCTTGGGCGGGGGTTGCCACCTCCAACTTGGTGCCCACAAGGCATATACCAGCACCCATGTGAGCCTGGGTTCCCATGCCGCTCCCTGCCACAGCTTGCAGAGGGACTGAGGAGGTCGTCATTTATTTCTGCACCTCTTAAAGTGAGTGCTACCTCTCCTTTATACTGCAGAAATACTAGAAGCTCTTGACCAGGAGTCCAAAAAGTCCAGATGGTGGCCAAAGGGCTTGACACATGAAGATGATGATGCTCCCTGGTGCTCATATGAGATGTTTCCTGGTTATTTGAGAGATATCCTTCAAGATAAGCTAGCTTTCCTTAGGACGTGTGGGACGAGGGCACGTGCACAGCCCATGGCAGCGTCTCACCGCAGTGCTCCACGTGTTAAAGCTCTTATGCCACAGCTCCGCAACGCTGCTTAGGGATTGCTTTGGCATAACCAGAGGGCAGGGAATTTTCCCTAAAGTCTCCAGTTATTGTTTGCTTTTGTACGCTGGTGCACAAAGATTTAGGGCCCCTTCTAGTATCGTGGAAATGTTTTTTTTCATGCATGTGTGTGGAGTCCTTACGAAACTTAGCTTGTAGCCGTGATAAGCCATAAGCTGTTGCGAAATTTCAGTCTTTTTCTATAAGGTCCTTAAACATCATAGCCTTCTGTTGGATTTCTGAAAGCCAACTGTGCAATCGCAGTTTGGCCATCGATAAAGGTGCGTGGCGTTTTTCCCCGGTGGCTGCAGAGATTCATGTTGAGTGCCAGCGTGGACTTCATAGGGCTCGATAAGCGCACGTGGTTGTCACGTCTGTCTCTCTCTTCTTCTTGTAGTGATAATGGATTGTAGAAACCTTAAGAAGCAAATTCAGGCAGATCCATCAAATCAGCGAGTTGAAAGACATTGCCTCTTTCTCGTATTCAGCAAAGAGAAGCAAAATATTAGGACTGTGAGTCACAGACCTATGTGAATTTAATTGGGGGGGAGGGCGTCTCATGATTCCCAGGGCCTTTGCCTAGAGTTGTGTAATAAATTATCCTCAGTCATTTTAATATTTCATGAAATCTTGCAAAGTGATGGCATTCTGGGTGGATTAATACAAAAGCTATAAAATTCACATATGCCGTATGTTATGTGAGCACCAAATGGGACACCTGGGATTCTTAACATCAGTATCAGTTTTATGTTGGCTTCGGCAGTGATGAACGACTTGCTCATCCCTGATGAGAACCTCAGTGGTGCGAGCGGCATTACTTCACTGTGCATTAGCTCCGTGCAAAATAAACTGGTTATTTGGCTGAGTTTATAAAAAATAGAGAAAATAAACGTGCCTGTTAGTGATAGATAGCTCTGTATAGCAAATCATCGCCCTCTGCAATTCGTCCTGCCTGACTTTGAAGGTTGCTCAAAACCTGGGTCCCGGACTTTGAGGGTTTAAAAGGGTAACGGATGGCGTTGCTCCTGCTTACCTCTAACCTGCAATGACATAGTCATGAGTGAATAAAACTGGAACAACAGAAAGCAAAATGCCACGAAAATGCTGCGTTTCGCGGTGGGTGTAACCAGCGCGTGTTGGCAGGGCTATGACCGTGCATTAACAGCATGTAACTTAATCCTTTGGCCTTTTCCGTGCGCGGTGTTCGTCAGCGCCGGGCCGTTGCAGGCTGCGCGAGGTCCCGACCGCATCCCGTTCTCGCCGCGCCGCCCCGGCCGGGAGCTGGCGCCCCCATCCCGGTGCCACCGCGGCTCCGGGAGCGATGCGTTTGCAGCGGGTTTTTCTCCCTTCCGTAGCCGACGTCCGCCCTCCGTGCGGTAAAATCTGATTCAGTCTCTGCTAAGTGGCTCGACTCGATTGCGCCGGGTTCGGGCTTGGGCGCAGACGTGAGCTCCTTGACGATGCTCGCTGAGCTCTCCGCGCTAATGAGGCGTCTCGAGTGTCCCTATTAAACCTGTCCGTACTCCTCTCTCCTTTCGCTCCCCAGCCCCTCCCGGCTCCTTTCCTTTCAGCAGTCCTGTTTAAAAATAGCCGTCAACGTTGGAGCTTAACGATCCTCTCTTGGGCCTCCTGATGCGGGAGCCGGTCCGCAAGCGGCTCTGCGCGGCCGCGGGCTAGCGGAGGGGGTTACTGCACCCTGCCCGCCCGCCGTTAGAGGCTTTTGGGGGGGGCTCACCAGCGTCTTCCCCTTTTCGAAATCTCTCGTTTCAAAGCCGACCCGTGAGGGTTTTTCTCCAGCGGGAACGGCAGGGTGCAATTCTGCCGGTGATGGGCAGAGATCCTGTGTCGCCGTGCCTCGGCTTCTCCAGGGTGCCGTTCGCAAAGTGGCAATATTTAAGATAATTATGCTTTTGATAATCCTCCAAAATCTGTGAAATCCTCTTTAGAAAGGGGTCTGCCAGCTGTTTCTTCTATTATTATTATTATTGTTATTATTATTATTTTTTTCCCTCCACAAAAATCCCGCTGCCATCAAGGCCGGGCTTTGCCGAAACAGCCGCAGTCCCCGCTCGCTGCGTGGCTCTGTCCCGTGCCGTGCCGGCCCCTCGCAAGGTGCATCTCTTGCACTTGGGCCCGTCCGGCGGTCCTGGCGCCTGCAGCAACGACCTCCGTCTCGCCCAGGCTAGTTTTGGGCAGGGGGCTGCTGCTGGTCCTCGCCGCAGGCAGGGCGGCCGGCGTCACTTCCTTCCCAAACTGGCAGCAAAAGCCCCTGAGAAGCGGTTGCACAGCTCGGTTTTGTTCTCTCACCGGATTTGGCGCAGTGAGCAAAACAGGTTTCCTGGGTCTGGCTGCGGAAAGCCGGGCAGCCTGGCAAGCTGGCGAGGCGCCAGGAGCTCGCTCGCCCGGCAAGACCCCGCCGGTACAGTCTGAACGCAGTTATCTCGCGTGCGTTTTTAACCCAGAGGTTATTCTGCGGTGTCCTGCGAGGTTTGAAACAGCCTTTCCCGCATGCTTTCCTGTGCGCTAGGTTTTAATGCTGTTAAAAGTGAGTCTTTTTATTTTTTCCTTCCTTATTTCCTGACTTTTAAAACTAACAAACTAATGTGCTTAAAATAGCCAGTGCTCTTTCTAAGGCATAAATGTGCTAGCTCTGGTTTTGAAAGAGCATATTCAACCTGCTGAACAAATAGTTTATTTGTTAAATAGAAATGGTGGATTTCCTGTGTTTCAGGCTGGTACTTTTTCTCCCCCCCCCCCCCACAAAAAAAAAAGTCTTGTGCTGCAAAAATACGTAAATGTATTGATTACTCAAACGAGAGGAGCAGTTGGCAATTTATTTCTGTTGCTGCAAGCATCACGCAGGACGCTTAGCCCAGCCTGACTGAAGTGGTTGTTAGAAAGCTGCCAGCGGATGGCATTTGTACCCGTGGCACTCTGATTTTGCAGCACTGTAGATGACCAGCGAAGGTCTAAGCAGAAACCAAGCCCTGTATTTATACAGCAAGAAATCAAATCTGGCAATGCAGATTTGCACCATTAGCTTGTGACCTGTCGCTTGGATACCTCTCAAGTGAGAAGTCAGAGGTCCCTGCAAGCTGTCTAATCAAGGCAATTATGGGAGCAATTAAAAGCGTGTGAGTGTACGTGCCACAAAATGGACTGCGGGCAAATAAGGAAAGCCTTGACAAGCCAAACGGGAGAGACGCAGCGGAACTGAGGTTCAAAATAGGAAATGTCTTAAGCGCGCAGGTGAGAGCATCGCCTCCTGCGAGCGAATCTGTGAGCACCCATGCGTGGGCGCCCCGGCCCCAGAGGCTGAGACCGGTGGGGGGGCGAGCCTTCAGCCGGGCCGCAGGGTCTCGCTTATCCCCTGGGCAGAAAAGCGTAAGCCCGTGCCTGAGCAGCAGAAATGAGGGGGAGAGGAAGGAAAGAGGGGAAAAAAAAATAAAAATAAAAGCAGTACCCTCCCTCAGCCCCCGAAAAGCAAGAACGCCCCTGTCCCCAAAGCGAGGCGGTTTCAAGGAAGATGCTCTGCGTTTCTGCAAGGAGCAGGCGCTGCCCCTGTGCATCGCTGCGGGGGGAACCAAACCCGGGCAAGAAGATGCTTTTCTTGTTGTGCTTCTCTATAAACATGCGGTACCCACAGCCCGCCAGGGCCTGCGCAGGCGTTGGGCGAGGGCTGACCTTTCCCGCCGGCTCTGGAGCGGTGATGGAGGTGATTTCCCCAGGCGGCGCTTGTCCGCGGACGCAGGGGTTGGCGGCTTTCCTCTGCCGGGTCTCGGGGCGAGAGTCGATGGATACGGTTCTCGGTTGAGGCGCGCTTTCGTTCAGCATCTCGGCACTGTACGGGGAAGTATCACACGTCTTCAGTGTGCACTTGCACGCCTGAGCCAGGTTTGCACGCCTGGTTCGAGACAGGGAGAAAGCGGGGAAAGGCAGGCCAAGGGCGGTTTTAGGTCGCCTTCGTCCTCTCCTGAGCTTCCACCCCTCTAGCTCTGAACTGGGTCTACTGAAGAGATGAAAGCACCTGGAGGCAGCTTGGAAACCAAGCATCTTGAGATCATTGGGGCATCAGGAGCAGCATGGTCCAGCCCTTCAGTCGAGACTGAGTCACCCCATACCGCTCAAGGAAACCTCTATTTATGGTAGAGCCACTGTGACCAGGAGACCTGTGTGCATGCATGCATCCACGCTTGACACTTATTAAATTGGTACTCGGGTTTGCAGCAGTGCAGCCATGCTGCCAGTGCCGCACGCAGCTGCCGGGCTTGCAGCCTGCTCGCTTTGGTGGATAAAGTCATAGGCAGGGCTGAGGCGCGCTGACATTTGATACTTGCAGCATGGCAGTGGGTAAGCAGGCTTCCTCGACGTGCTTTCCTCTCTTTTTGCTGTATCCCTTCGGGATTTCGGCCAGGCTGAGCAGGTTTCCTAGGAGGAGGACAGCCGCGGTTCGGCCTCCGTCTCGCCTCCCGTCGGCGTCCCGCCAAGGCTGACTCGCGCGGAGTCGCGACATTTCCAGCGCTGACGTCCCGCTCCTGCGTTAGCAGGCTGCGGCGCTAGAAATCTTACAAACCTGAAATTCTGGTGTCTTCGATAAAAATAAATAAATAATAAGCTTCTGAGTATTTGGGGGCAAAGGCTACTTGTTTCTCCTGCCAAAGAAAGATAACGGGGGTCTTTCAGTGCCTGGAGGCTTCGACTTTTCTGGTGGCATCTTTCAAACGTGCCCGTTCCCACCTGGGAGGACACACGTGGGTTAATGCGAAGCATCCTTCTACGATTCCGGCCAGAGGAGAGCAATATCTAGCACTACTCTGTTCGTAATATCGGCTGGCGAGTGCAAGGAAAGAGATGTCAGAAAAATCATCTTTCGGTGACAATGTGATTAATTTCTTTTTAGGGGGATAAAAGGGCTGGGTTTTTTCTTCCTTTTTTTGTCGTTATTTAAAGATGGTCTGACATTAAAGAACCTGTGATTAATTGCACCAAAAGGAATATAATAGGCACCTTTTTTTGGTGTCATGTGTATCTTATGTGATTTTGTGGTTATCTAGTTATTCCAATGCAGAAAAAAATCTCTCCAAGACTGCTGTAAAGGGTGTTAACTTCCTTTTCCTTATTATAGATTGATCTTTGATACCCACCTTTCTCTGCGAGTTGTTTTATTCCCATGGGTGATACAAGCCTTCTGCCATTTTCCACATATTGCATTTAAGTAGTTCAATGTATTTTGGTGTCTGTATGGGAACATTTATTGAAGACTTGATGATTGCCTTATTTTTAACATTATATGATGGGAGAAATTATATATTGTTTTAATACCTGAATGCATCTATGCTGTTGATTTCAAATAACATAGAATTTTTCTAATCAGCTGAGAAGTAGTACCTTTTTTCCCTATTTTTATTCTCTAGAGTGTGAATATTTTTCCATCTGTGTTTTCCACTAAAATGGATTTTCAATCTCTCTGAAATTTCTGCTCGAGTCCTGCCAATATTTGCTTAAGAGTAATCAGAGTATTACCCAAATCTCTGTTCAAAGCAACAGTGACCTTACCCAGCAGTAAGCAATAATTGGATTATTTTCAGAGATGTAGGAAGATTCACTGTAATAACAAAAGAAGAAATACCAAATGATAGCACCACTTGTCTGCAGCAGTGTAAGCAGCACTTCCCATAGCAGAGTTTAATAGCTTAGCATATTATGAACACTGAATAAGAAGGGCAGAGACTTGGGGAATATATATTGCCGTGCAGTTTTGGATGATGCCAAAGGACTTGGAGCTGGCGGGCGCTGGCCGTGCCTGCAGCATGGGTTGTGGCGCGTGGCCTCCTTGCAGCTTGCTCCAAGAAATCAGGTTTTTGGCTTCCTCAGCAGCCTGAAGGCCACCTACGGAGACCCAGCCCTAACAAAAACCCAAGCAGCAACCTGCACCCCAAGCCCCGTACCTGGCTCAGAGCGTTCCTGTGGTAGGACCCTGACCTGTTTGGCGTGGGAGTGCAAGCATGCGTGGGGCCCAGGTGTCTTGGCGTGGTGGAGTTGTTGGCGGGGTTTGGCATGGTCCAGGTTTGGCATGGTGGGCTTTGGCATGGTCCAAGTGTGGCTGGGACTTTTCAGGAACCGGGATTCACCTGTCCCTTGAGTTTCCCATAATTCGGCTGCATTGGGTGCCACCACCCCACTTGGCCTGTACTTTGAAAAAGCTCGTTTTTCACTGTGGTTCCAAGCAGCGTGGCTGGAGTCGCGAGTCACGCAGCTTCCAGTAGCAAAGCCAGTGACAGCTAAGGGACAGGCAGTCGTGGGCTGTGGTCAGCATGCAGGAAAGGTGCTGCAAAGCGAGGAGGTTTCTTGTGGGGAAGCTGTATTGCTGGGAAGACAAATTGGGTTCCATTTGGAAGAGCAAATCCATAACAGCCCACTGTCGTGCAAGCCTGATTGCCTCTCTCCGTGCTTTTGATTGTAATGAATTATATGGCTCTGCACAGCGGGGTTCCCAGCCTCTTGGCTGAAACTTGTGTAATTCACGTAAGTGTTTACACAAAAGCCAAGTAAATGTTAAGCTTCCTACGGATTTCAGTATACACGGGCCCTTGTTCATGTTCAGTTTTACCAAAAGGCAGAAGAAAAGCAGAGCGTTATGTCTGTGCATGTGTGGACGGTGTATGTGTGTGCACCTACACGAACTACACATGTTAAAAGACTCAAAAGGATGCGAATCTTTACCTTTCTTGGAAGCAGTGTTGCAGGGAGCTGAAAAAAATTCTGCATGATTTTGATTTATTAAGAGATGCTCATGTGAGTACATGAACACATGTGAATCTTGTATGTTGACCACCAAAAGGAAGACTTCTGCCACCTGGGCTCTGGGTGTTCTTTGAAGTCCTCCCATGAACACTCATGATGCTTTTAATTACTGCAAATGAGTCTCCAGCACAACAGCCTGCTGCATAATTCAAACCAATGCTGCTCTCCAGATGGGATACCTCCCTGGGCAAACCTTGGCAGTGCCTGCTACCGCTCTGGTGACAGCAAGCCCTACATGCCGCGTGCCGGGAGGGACTTTGCTGCTGACCTCCAGCAGCCCCTGGTCGCGGAGCAGAGGGCCCTTTGCCTGGCCGTGCCCAAATTAGCTGGAGAGGTGCCCCTGGCTCGTGTAGGGTCTGACTGTGCCAAGTGTCCTGGCTTTCCACTGACCTGAGACAAGCTGAAATTTGGACCCCTGCGTAGCAGACAGATCCCCAGCATCCTTCTGAAAGTGCGTGGAGTATCTGTAGGGCCCTGAGGGAGCCGGGCTTGTTTCGAAAGGGCAAAACAGAACAAGGCGATCTTAGAATTTACATTAAGACAATTCCCTGGGCATGGGGAGGCTGGGAGAGCTGTATACCTGAATGTAATTTTATTTTTAGAAAGCACATTAAGGAGCATAAAGACCTCATTAACATGCCAATTGCAACTCTTACTGTTTAGGAATAGTTAATTATTTTCTTCCTCTGTGCATAGCCGTTTGTAGTGGATAGTTGTAACTCTGCAAAGGCAAGAAAGGAAGGGAGCTTGTGTGATTGGAAACCTTAATGACTGCAAAGAAGAAAGCAAAGTGTTTGTTTTGAAGCATCCCTGTACAGTGCCTGGTGTTGTGCTCCAAATATTCACGGAGCCTCCTGCGTTTCAGAGAGCTTTCCTCCAAAGCATAGGCTAAGGGCACTCTGGGAGCCCCAGTTTTACCTCTTTTCAGATCTTTCTGCAGGAAGACAAGGAATGCATTAATTGCAAAGTTGCATTTAAAGGCAACCCAGGCTGCCATGCGATCAGATGGCCCCAGAGGAGGAAGAGGGGAAGCGCCCCAGAAATCGCACCGCTGGGGCAGCGGGAACGCTGGCCGCTCTCAGCGGTTCCCGAGAGGTTTCTTTCTTGCCGACCTACCAGGAGTAGTTTTTTAACTTTTTTTACGACTCCTGTAAAAACAGGTAAACGGGAGAGGAAAGGGGGAAAAAGAAAAAAGGATTTATGCGTCTCTCGCAGTGGTTTCCCAAGGAGCCCTGATTATTCAGCAGCAGTGGAAAAACTGCAGAAGATGTAAATAATCTTTGGGATTATGCTAAAGCCAAGCTTCAGTCATTTTACTGGAAAAATACCTGAGGGCTGTCCATTTAATAAAGATCGACCAGAATTTCTCTAGGGCTTATTATATTTTCATGAAAAGGATCAGTTGTCTTCAAGAGAAATGGTAATTCTGGTATCTACAAATATCCTTTGGAAATAGCGTGCTTCAGGTTGGTGTATTTAACTGTGTTTTTTCTTCCGATTTTCTTTCTGTGATAGTATCTTGCATTCACATCCATGGTTACGTACAAAAAATGATCAAAAGCAAAGAGCGGTTTATCGGGAAATGGCAAACCACAGCTGCACGCTGCGCTGCAGACTACGTTGAGATGAAAACGCTACATGATTTTTAGCTTTCGCTGTGTTTGTATCTGGTGCCAGAGGTACTCCAGCAATTTTGCTAAGTGCATATACAGTGCAGGCAGGATTTCCAAAAAGTCTGCAGTATCTTTTGAAATCGATACAGGACCTTTCTTACGCCGCTGGGCTTAATTTTAGGCTATAGAGTTTATCATTGAAGGAGCAAAAATGGGTCTGTTGTGTTGTGCGCTGTATTTAATCAAGCACAGCAAAAAGCTATCACAGGCATCGTTCATCTCTGGGAGCCAATTTTTGTTTCCATTTTAGTTGTGTGAAAATTCTGCGCTGGTAGAACGGATTTCCTTATTGTACGGATCTGATGTCACCAGTTTTAGTGCTGCTGGCAGGTACGGGCCGCTCCGCGTGGGCAGTCCACGTCCAAGATTTTGTTTTATGGGGTTTTAATGTTGAGAACTGGACGTTTAGCCACGGGAAAAATTCCAGGAGCTGGGGATTTGGGGGGTGCTTGGCAAGACGGGAAGGCGCTTGGCGTCCCGTCGCCCTGCTGCTTCTGCAGGGCCTCGCTGCCTTTTTCTGCCCCCCGCCCTCCCGAGTGGGAAGCCCGCTGCATGGTTTTGGCAGATATGGAGGTTTTTTGAGGGTCTGTTTTTTTTTTTTTTTTTTTGTTTTCCCCTCTTTTCCTAGGGGGGAGCAGGGACACCTGTGGTGGCCGTGGCCAGAAGACCCGGCCGAGACGATGCCAGCGGTGCTGCTTTGCATCTCTTGCTCCTGCAGTGCAAATTGGTTTATGGCCACGGACTCGCAGTGAACTGAAATCAAAGGATCCCTGCCGGTGCTTTTCACCACCTGAGGTTCTCACCGTCTCCAGACATTGCCAAGCAGCTATTAGCTACTTCATAAAGCATTTCCAGTTAATCTTCTCAGGAGAAGTTTCCTTTAAAATGCCATGTATGCATGTAGCCTGCAGAGATTTTTTTAAAAAAATACCTTATCTTATCAGTCCAGAAGACCCACGAAGTCCTTAAATATGCTTTTTATTGGTGTTTCTAAAAAAGAAGGTTTAATCAGCTGGTCTCAAATATCAAAAATGCAGTGCCTGCATGCCAGAGAGCGCATACATAAGAGCTTGCGGAAGAGCAGTCAGGGAGTGTTCAAAGAGACGGCCTTCAGAGCAAGTTTATTAAAAATAATGCAGCCAGTGGCATGTAAACACTGTTGTAATTTGGGCATTCAGAGAGTTTGTGGAGATTGCTATTTGGAGTGAAGGACGGTAATTAGGCCCATTAATCGGGAGCATGTTCCTGGGAAGAAGAGAGTGATAGTGGCAGAATGAGTCATTTCTTCTTTAACAGTAAAAGGAAAATAAATGGCATTTGATTAGTTCCATGCGTGTGTTTTAGGCAATTTTGAAGTATATTTACCAATTTCAGACGATTCCAGTATGGGGAACAGGCAGGGTTTTCTGCAATGTTAGCAAACAATTTATAAACAGGATAAAATAGGAGATTGTTCATCACTTGAGTAAATCCTGTGCTTAGGGTCACTTTATCTCAGAGGTGCGATTTTTCTGTCTCTGTCCCAGGACACTGCATTGGTTCATGAGTTTAAAAGTCGGTGGACAGCGCAGGTGATAACCTCATTGAGCTGGAGCGGAAGAGCAGTCTTTGGCTGTATACATGCGTGTGTGTGCGTATACATACACATATGTATGTGTGTATGTGTGTATATATGTGTATATATATATTTTAAAAAGCTATAAATAACTGTATCTGAAAGGTCCTGCTGTGTCTGTCAAAGGACTTGGACCAGGCTCTGCTGCTGGGTGCTCCGAGCAGCACCCGTTAGCAGTGGGCACCACTGCCAGTCAAAAAGCAGTTTTTCTGCTCCTGTCCGGTGTCTCCCCTGCACAGAAGTGGACAAGGTAGCTCTTTTAGAGGCAGGATGACTTTCTTACCGCCTTGGCACAGAATCATGGAAAGCATCAGGCTTTTTTTGCTGCGACGATCCTGTGTTGCCTCTGGTAGGGGCATGGAGTACCCGAAACTCAAGCTGGAGTACTTCCCTGGAGCACCAGCACCACGCTGTGCAGTTAGTAATAGAACTACAGTCTCGTCCGAGTGTTACCAGAGAGGGGTTGCTATCCGTACTGCAAACCCGGAGCTGCTGTCCGGCTGAAGCAGGCTTTCTCGCTAACTGCCCTGGCGCCGTCGTGCCGTAACTGCTTTGAGACGAGAGCTGCGCGTGGCTTTGTGGAAGGTGCCCAAAGCGGCAGTCCCTCCCGGCGCTCCTAGCGCATCGCTAACGAAATAACAGCTTTCCAGGCTGGCGCTAAGACGGCGCGTGAGATTCCCGCTTTCCCCGGTGAGCGCGGAGGGCCGTGATAGCTCACGCTAAGTGCACGGATAACACGTCGGCTGGAGAAAGTGGAACGAGGGACCGGTCTGCCGAGAAAATGCTCTTCTGCAGACAGCAGAGCAGATACTGGAGCGGGGCGTCGTGGGCTGCTGCGCGGCAGCGGCGATGCTGTGGGACGGTGCAAATGCTTTCCCTCAGCAGAAGGGGCCCTCGTAGTGGGTCAGGAGCAGAAACTTGCAGCTTTTTCTCGAGGCACACGGAGTTTGCAAAGACTGTTGCTATGTGGCTGCAAATGCTTCCTCCAGGTCTCCCAAGTGATTGCAAACCAGTTAACGAGGAATGAAAGCCGCAGATGCAAAATACACGTCTGGGGAAGGGGGAAACGCTGCTTGTATATGGTGATTTTCTTGTTGGGAGCTTAAATGGGGGATTCAAAGACTGAGCAGACTGCTGTTGGTTCCATGAGCCAGCAATGTGCCCTTGTGGCCTAGAAGGCCAATGGTCTCCTGGGGTGCATTGGGAAGAGTGTTGCCAGCAGGTCGAGGGAGGTGATCCTGCCCCTCTGCTCAGCCCTGGGGAGGCCTCATCTCGAGGACTGTGTCCAGTTCTGGGCTCCCCAGGACAAGAGAGACTTGGAGCTACTGGACAGAGTCCAGCGTAGGGCTACGAGGATGATCAGAGGGCTGGAGCACCTGCCCTGTGAGGAATAGCTACGAGAGCTGGGCCTCTTCAGCCTGGGGAAGAGAAGGCTGAGGGGGGATCTGATCAATGTGTACAAGTACCTGAAGGGAGGGTGTCAAGGGGACGGGGACAAACTCTTCTCTGTTGTCCCATGTGACAGGACAAGAGGCAACGGGCAGAAGTTGAAGCACAGGAAGTTCCACCTGAACGTGAGGGGGAATTTCTTCCCTGTGAGAGTGATGGAGCCCTGGACCAGGTTGCCCAGAGAGGTGGTGGAGTCTCCTTCTGTGGAGATATTCAAGGCCCGCCTGGATGCAACCCTGTCTACCATGCTCCAGGTGACCCTGCTGAGCAGGGAGGTTGGACTAGATGATCTCCAGAGGTCCCTTCCAACCTTACTGATTCTATGACCTGTGGCTCAGGGGAGCCCAGCAGCATGTGGGTGGCTGCAGCTTGGGTTTGTTAACATGGGTACGCAGAAAGTCTCCGTTTTCCATCCTTCAGCTGACGTACCACTCACCTACGTAGCAATCCAGGGAAAATAAGGAAAGCTCAGACTTAAGGTACAAGGGAGGGTGAGGAAAACCTATTTTGGGTAGTCTGCCAGTCACAGCTTGACACTAATTGGTTGCAATAAGTAATCGTTCTCCATGCAAATTAGACTCCAATTTCCTCTTTAGTCTGTGTATCTGCTGTGTGGGCCTAGGTCTCTATGTGCTCTTTAATGAGGCTCTCGAGTGGCGCGCCTGGTTTGTAAGCTGCTTGCTAGCAGGGCTTTCCGCCGCTCGCCTCAGCCCTATCTAAGAGGCTGCCCAAACCTCTTCCAGTCTCGCTCCAGGGCAGGATGGTTCTTACGTCAGTGCTGCAAAGCTCAAAAGAAATTCTTAATTTTATGCATGTGTTTGTTTATTTTTTTTTCTATGTTTAAAGCTTACAAGGGCCATTTTTTTTAATGCAGAAGAACACGATAGTGTTACAAAGGGAATACCCCTTGGAAATGTTTCCTCTGCCTTATCAGAAGGCCTGCTCGTTTCTCCACGAGCAGACCTCGCTGAACCCCTGACCCCTGCGAAGCCGAGGAACGTGCTTTCACCTGGATCCTGCAGCCTTTGCACCGCTGCACCCGGAGCGCGTGCTGCTCTCTCAAGCCCCTCTCCTTAGGAGGCAGCCGTGCGCACGTGCTCAGACTCTACCCCGTGCTCTGGGCCGCTTTCTGGAGCTGCTCCAGGCTTGCACACATCTGCAGCCGAGCGCAGAAATCCGAAGTGGCGCGAGAGGCTTTTATCCCCGGCCGCTTGCAAACGCGCAGAGGGTTTCGATGCCGCCGCCTGCGGTAGGAAGCGGTGCGCGGTGCAGCTCGGCGGTTTCGGAGCTGCTGCCACGAGCCCCCGGCATCACCAGAGCACCAAAAGCGCACACCACGGTCAAGCACTTCGATTTGGGTGCAGAAAAAGAGCCGTGTCTGCAGTTCATCTCTATCCCAGGACGCAAAGAAAGGGAAACTGTGTGCGTACGCTGTCACTTGCCAGCAGCGCTTTGCGATCCAGTCGTTATCCACGTGCAATTCGGTGTAACTTTTGGGACTACGTGCTGACCCTTTCTATAAACCTGCTCCTTACAAGATACAGCCGGGCACCGTCCTAGCGATTGCTTTTATTGCCGTCGTGATCGTTAGCTTCCTGACCTCTGACCGGGTGCTAGACGTTGCAAGACGCGGTCCTGTCAAAGCAGAGGAAAAAAAAAACCCTTTGGGGAGAAAAGAGGTGAAGCGAGCCGAGTGTGGGCTTCTGATTGCTCCTGATTTATAGGTTGGCAAGGTAACTTTGCTTTCGTCCTGTTAGTCAAAACCGTAAGGGATGTTGGCTCAGGCGAGAGCTAAATTTGGGTACGGGGCCAGGATTGGGTTAGAGCTTGCGTTTTCTCACCAATAAGCTCAAACGCCGGTGAGCGTCCGCCAGCTCCGCGGGCTGGGAAGCAGCCGGGCAGCTGCCCCGCCGCGGCCCCACGCGCTCCCAGCCTCGGGGACGCCCCCGGCACGCCAGGCCCCCGGCTGCCCCTCGCCGCCGCGCTCCTCCTCTCCCCTCTCCCGGCACCGGGCGCCTTTTCCGCGCCCCAAGTAAATGCCTGTTCAGCCTCGGTAAGTAACGGCGCTTAATTTGTAGCAGGCGAGAACCTAAGCTGCTTTAACGCTGTGCAAATATTTGCACTGGGGAGTAATTTTCCTTTCCGCTCCCATTCCTGCCTGCTTTCGCCCGCTTTTCCGCCGCGAGGCAGAGTCCCGGGCTGGGATGCGGTGCCGCTTCCCGAGACCTGCGCTCCTTAACCGCTGCTGCTCTTCGCCGCAGCGCCGCGACGGTGTCTCGGGCCCGAATGCCGCCCCGTTAATGTTTGAACCTGCAGACGTCGTAAAAAATCTCTTACTTGATGCAAACGTGCTTTTGTAGCACTTCTCTTGCCAGCTTCTGGACTGCTCTCGCTTTTTTTTCTTTTTTTTTATTAAAAAAAAATCTGTGTAAGAATGCGAGGTGCAAAACTGTGGGAGTCTGAAGCTTATCTTTAGCTCTTGGTTTCGAAGTGTACTGCGCGTCTTCTCAGCTGCTGTGAGGATTTGTGCAGAATGACAAAATGCAAACTTTGAAGCTTTGACAGCTGTGTTTATAGGACGAAGAGTTATTTTAAACTTTGGGATGTTGTTTTTTTTTTTTTTTAAGTTATAAATTCTGGAGGAAAAACTCCCAGTTCTTTAAGGTAAAACAAAAGCATTCTTTTAAGTGAAACGGAGACTTTTTAAGCACTTAATCAAACTTGCCTGGTTCGATCGCTGTTGAGTGCTTTTGGAGTTGAGCAAACAGGAAGCTGCGTTTTGCAGCTTCGCTGCTCGGTGACAAATGATGTGCTTGGCTGGAGAAAAACCAGGCTCCGTGGAGGAGCACGCACAGTCGCGCGCGGTCGGCAGGAGGCTCGCCCGCTTGCCGCCGTAGGTGTGTTTAGCATCGCCCTCTCGCCGCGCTCGCTTCGGCGGCGCGGGTCGTTCGCGTGCTTTCGGGTTCCCCCTTTCTCCAGGCAGATGCTTTCGCGGGTGCAGCTGGCGGAGCGAGGAGGGAGCCAGCCCGCGCGCTGCCGCGGCTGCAGGGAGCAGCGGGAACGGACGCGTTCCCCGTCCCGCGCGGCGCGTTAGGAGCCGGCTCTCGGTGGGAGTAAGGGCAAAAAGGCTCCGTCCGCGCGGTCGCCGCGAAAGCCCATCCCCGGAGGAGCCGGCCGAGGCGGCGGGCGAGGGGTGCCGCAGCGGAAGGCTCGCGGCCTGGCGAGCGGCCCGGCGGTCCCGCTAGCGGAAAGAGGTTGTGGTTTTTCTTCCCCCCCCCACCCTCGAGAGCAAACGGGGGGCTGCGTCCCGGAGCGGGAGGCTGTTCTTGTTCTTCGGGCAAATTCCGCTGAAAAGCGTGAATCATTTACTTTGCATTTTTGCGGCGGAGCCCGGGAGATGATTAAACGTCCTGTCTGCAGGAAATTACCAGGAGATTGGAGCATTTTCCTGGCTCAGCCTCGGCTGGTCGCAGCTTCTGCTGGAGGACAAGCAAGCAGTGTTAGGTGGAAGCCCGGCTGGGCTCAGCTGCCTTCGGCGGATCGGGACGCCCGGAGCCTCTTAAGGCTCTGGTTGCACGAGCGTATTTTTGTTCCGTTTAAATAAATAATGGCAGCAACACGCTGATTCCTCTAATGATCTCAGTTCACTTATCGGCTATTTCCTTAATTAGCTACTTGATCCACTTACACCTTCCATGAGCGTGATCGCCTAGGGGAGAGGACAGGCTCTCCTGGCAACAGTGAGCTTGAAACGCAAAAATATGCCAAAAAGGGTTTACTCGGCACATCGGTGTTGTGCAGACGCGCATAGCGGTGGTCTTTCTGAGCACGGTTGCAGTGTGCTGGTGGAGCAGGGCACCGTCCGACACCCGAGGAGAAGCAGCGGAAACCCTGCGAAGTGGCCGAGTTGCCGCAGCCCTCGCAGAGGGACGTCGTCCTGGGGAGGGCGTTGGGCGAATCGGGGGCAGGTCTGCTCTGGCGTGCAGCAAGGACTCGCGTTTGCCTGCTGGAAAGCACCTTTTCCTCTCCCCCGGCACGAGGCAGATCCCAGCCGAGGGATGCGCAGGAGACGGGGAGGCTGGAGCCTCGCGGCTTCTCCCCCTTGCGGAGGCAGGGCCAGTTCTGCAGAGGACCTGTGTTTCCATCTCCGGTGGCCTTAACGTCTCCTGTGCCTTAGCCCAAGCACAGCACTGCGTTGACCAACCTCTCTCTGCACTGCACTGCAAACGCAGCCTCACCAGTTGGTACCAGTTCTTCACCAGTAACGCCCATCGAACCACCATTTGTTGCCTTCTCGTCGAGCGGAGAGACTCAAGTTTTTCACTTTGGAAGACCCGCTGTGATACATGTGGCAGCAGCCTGTTTTTCAGTCCAGCCTGTTTTCTTCAAGCTTTTTTAGCATTTATTACTCTTAATGATGCTGCCCTCGTTAGCCTTGTCTTCACACCCTCACTGATGCAGAACTGGCTGCAACACGCGTTGCATAATGAGGCCGATTCCATACAAGAAGTGAAGAGACATAAGCTGGGACTCTCCCAGCTAAAACAGAACTAAATGCATGCCCTCCAGATAAATTCTAGCGTCTCTGCCAAAAAATTATGTGTTTAGGAGGAATTATCAAGAGTTCTAACATACACAAGCTTCCTTCTTTTCGAGTCTCTTTTATTTTTAGCAGTTTGGCGTGAATTTGGACTCTACCGCTTTTCTCTCTTTCGTAACAAACCTTTCCCACGGCCCACGTGATTCCTTGGTGCATCACTGAAAGCCAAAATACTCGCCCCGCATTAGCGTTGCTGCCGAGCGGTGGGAAGTGGCAGGAACATGTCTCCAGCACCAGAGCTTGCTCCAGCTTGGATGTGCTTGGATGGCTTCACCGTTTATCCAGCGCTGCCAACCTCGCGCCTGCATTTGCTGCCTTTGGATGCTCAGCGTTACTCTTCTGCCTTCTGGAATTGGGTAATCCCAGAAGAATCACAGTTTTTGCTGGCTTATAAATAGCTTCTTACCTAATGGTTGATAGGAAATACTCAAATATGTGAATTCTAAAGATCCAGAAGGCAGAAAACAACATCCTTAGGAGGAGGCGGCTAAGAGGGGACCATGCACCCCGCAGGGCTTGCGCAAGCTCACGGCACTCCAAGAGCCGCAACACCGGAAGGGCAACGCCGTGGCCTCGGGGCGAGGATGGGGTGATCCATGTTCCCTTCCCATGTCTGTTGTGGATTCCTTGCCTAACCTCAGACAAAGCATGGAAATTTTTCCAAGTTTCAGATCTCCACTGAGGGACCAGGATGAGTAGCCCAGCTCCTGCCTGTGCTGTTTTGAGTGAAGGTCTCGGAGCAAAGCCAGCCCCAGCGATGGTACTGGGCACCATCCACGTCTGGACAGTATGTGCTGTAGGCCCCCAATGCGACCGAGACCTCCAAATACAATTGTACAAAGGCTAATGACAAAAAAAACGGACAAATAACTACAATTAGAAGGAAAGCTTATTGCTGGCTTGTCCCCTCTGCCTTTTTCTGCAAATCTGGGAGGTAGCTGCAACGAAATAGTTACGGTTGGTTTTCTCTTTAGATTCCATGTGTTTGCATTTTGCCTTTTTGGTGTTGGTTTATGCACTAATGTTTCCAGCAGTTCAGTTGTGTGTGTGTAGTTCTGGCTCTTGATATTTTGTGCAAAGATAAAAATGAACGAAAGGTTGGCCTTGGCAGGGAGGTGGCTATTTAATCACAGCAAGGCTCCTAGGAAATTGTGCATTAAATATTTATGGGACTGTATTCATTAACATTTTCACTGTGTGGGCACTGGGCAATGCAGGAAAACTGTCCAGGGAATTCAAATCTCTGTTACATAGCAATAGACCTGGAACGAGCTTCAGCAAAAGGAAGCCATGAACACTTGCTTTGTTACACTGATGTATGCAGTGCAGCTAGAATGGGATTTGGATTTGCAATAGTAGGCAGTATTTCAGTAGTTTCACTTACAGCTCTGAAAACGCACGTGATAAATATTTTAGGTCTGATTTTTCTGACTGACATTAATTCATCTCCATTTCTATGTGAGTGCAGGTGGCTGACGCCAAACATCCTGATTCACAGGCAGTCAATTAGAGAGATAAGCCTAAGTGACTTCGTGTGTCTCCTTCTTAGATTGCTCTACTCTGCGTTGCTTTAAAGGGATCGGATTAGCAGAGATTGAGTTCTCAGGGCTGCCAGAGATCAGCTGCTGCTCGGGGGCCTGTGTCCAACTGCGCTGTAGGTACCAGGTTATGGAGTGAGTTATCCGGGGGTGTGAAGTGATACCAGAAAGGTTAGAACTGACGATAAAATGGTATTAGTGTTGGCTTCATTAAGAAAGTGCAGTGCATAATGTATTGAATTACTCTAGCACTGTAAAGTATTTCTTACATTTAGTAAACAAAGCTAATCTTGGAAATGTACTTGTCTGCTATTGCATCCTCCATTACAGTATCACGGCAAAGGACATTGGACTTCCCCTGCAGTGCGTGAAAGGCTTGAAGCAGTAGCAACTTGATGGATTAAATACTCCTTTGGGATGAAAAGAGGTCTTGCAGCAGTGTCTAGGATACCCTCTTATAGAGGGGAGTAGTCCAAGCTCAAGACTGGCTCTGGCCTTGTGCTGAAGTTGCTGAGGTGCTGCCAGATTTGAGGGGGGAGCTGGAGGTTTCTGCTGGCCATATCCCTCTGTTGCATGCTATTTTGCACAGAAAATGCCGTGCCTAACTCAGGCTGCCCTGTGGGCACGTGTGTTGGGGAGAGGCTGGACTTGTTTGCGCCGAGAGAAAAAGAATTTGTCTTGGTACTGACTTTGAAGCTCTGAGAGACAGGTTTGGCGTACGTTTTGACGAATGGGAAAGGGATACATACAGATGTACGAGAAATTCCTGCTTTACATGAATGCCTGTTTTACAGAATAAATGCTAATCTTGAGTAATTAGAGAGTAGACTCAGTGTGAATGTCTCTGCAATCCATTTATGCACTTGAAACCCCATTAATTTCGGCCGGTACCTCGCAGCCGAGCTGCAAGTCAGAGGCTTGAACGTACCTGTGCTTTTTGCTCTCTGATGCCATTTGTTCCTCCCCACCCCATGCATGAGAAACGAGCCTTGCCATTCCCCAAAACATTAATAAAAATCACGTGGCTTGTTCGAGTCGCACGCAGTACTGAACATTTCTCGCTGTGCGTCAGCCTCTGTTGTGTCATGTTTTGTCATTTTGCGTGAGCCGGTGCCTTGCGGCACGCTGCCTGGGTGGGTTTGATTAACCTGCCTCTTGCCTTTCCGCGGAGTCAGGGGTGGTTAATCTTCGCTAAGAGGCAAGGCAGCGGCACGCTGGCTCTACCTGAGCTCCCGGATCCTGTTCACGCGGTTTTCTGGATTCCTTTCGGAGCAGCAGAGATGATCAAAGTTGGAACAAATAGCTCTTCTGCTCTTCGTGTTGCTTTGACGTGCTGCTTGTCATGGAAGTACCAACGTGTTTCTTTGCGTGAGAAAATTAAAGAAATCTTTGTTCTGGGTTCAAATTCCGTGTTTATTAACTCTTTGACGTGATGTTTGTTGATATCCTGGTTCCAGCAGTTCACCGCCTGTTTGCAATTACTCCTCAGCCCTCCTACCCAGTGTGGTCTGGAACGTGTTTAACATAGGGGTTAAATTTCCTTGACGTAAACATTTTCTGCTTTTCGGGCTCGTCATTATTTGTTTTCTCGATGCTCTCATTTTCTTTAGCACTAGAGACCTGTGCTGGGAGAATTGATCCCCTTCCTTAAAGAGTGTAGACCTCAGACCTCCAAACCTCTCTCTGTTAGACACATTTTAAGTGTCTAGCACCCACTAAAAATCAGTGGGAGTTGAATACTTAACTACTGCCAAAATACCCACTGGGATTTGAGCATCGAACCGTTTCCATTGACCATCTCTCTAGACAAAGGACAGGCAAAAAGGAAGCAAGAGTCGGTGGTGCCTCCTAGGAACCCTAGAACCAGAAATGTTTCAGAATTTGACTGTGGTCACAGAAGCCTGTGTCTAAGCTACAACTTATTTTGGCTTTCAGGATCCAAAGCCTGTCACTCAAGCAGCACTGCAACCTCTGCGTTCACTTCATTCGCGATCCAGTAAGCCTCCCTAGAAGTTGTTAGATAGAGGTAAGGGTGGTGGAGCAACCTGCATGGTATAGGTTATTTTTTTCCTTGCGATTGACTTTTCAAGGCAAGAGCGGAATTAACAAGTGGTCTTTTGAGATACCGGAAGGGGTTTTGGAGAGCTTAGTCCTCAGCTCTGCA
Source organism: Rhea pennata (assembly GCF_028389875.1). Lineage (NCBI taxonomy): Eukaryota > Metazoa > Chordata > Aves > Rheiformes > Rheidae > Rhea > Rhea pennata. The sequence continues at coordinate 8,322,295 of NC_084674.1, forward strand.
AAAGTTGAAGAAGGCACTCTTGAGTTTAGTAGCACATGACACAGACCTGAAGCCCAGCAGAAAGCACACCTGAGGTTTGCTTTTTTTAGCTGTGGCCACAGCCACAACCCAGGAGCAGCATGGAGCAGGCACCGTGGCCTGGCTGAAAAGCAAGATGACATGCATGGCATTGGGCTCACATGCAGGCAGCACGTGTCTCGTGGTGCTGCAGCCCTTCCTTGTGGTCCGTGTCTCGGGAAGCATGGATGACAGAGGGCCAGGCACCAGGGCTTTGCCAGTCCAGCTGATCCACAGTCTTGTTGACAAAGGTCTCTGTGACTTAAGAAGTCGTTGGATTTACCTGTTATTTTGCCATGCTGCTGGCATTGGCATAGTTGTGGTGTGTACCAAGGCCATCTCTGTGTGGGTGACGTTCTGCCTAGATGGAGAAAAGAGTTGTGGATGGAGGAGACTGTTTGGGACTAAAGCCTGCTTCTGCCTCACAGAAGCAGCAGTAGTACAGGGATAAATTCAGAAGTTTTAGGGCTGGAAAAGATCATTATAATCCTCTGGCCTGACTAACACTCAGTGAGCAGGTTCTGGAGAGCCCAGGACCATTGGTTCCCTCCAGGAAGATGCAGTCAGGATGAAGCCATCCTCCACTGACACCAGAGGCAGAGGGTGCAGTACTGGGCTTATTACGGCCTTCCTGATGAGTGGCTGAAACAAGGCAAGTCTGGGCACAAGAGGAGTATTCAAACTGTGTTGTTGAAACAAGCCTTGAAAAGGACTGCTGGGCCCTGCAGTTATGAGCATGCAGCCAAGGTTGAACATGGACTGTGGGCTCTGTTTGAGTCCTCATGAAAAACCTTTCCTGCCCAGCAGCATTGGCACTGTAAGAAGGGGAAGGAATGAATTAAAATTTTCAGCTAAATCCTCAATTGACTTTGAATGAACTTCCACCCCGTAACTTCTGTGCTGTTTTAGATATGTTTTCCAAACCATTTAACCATTGCTAAGAATGTCACTGTGTCTGTTTTCTGGTCCTGTAAAATGTTCCCCTACCTGTAAGGCTTCTCTTTTACACTAGGGCTGCTTTGATTTTTCATGAGTTGTAGAGAATTTTTTTTCGTGCTGTATTCTCATTAACAACTTTCAGAAAGGCTAGTGTGGACAGGGACAAGTGTCTCAGTGTATTTCAAATGAATTTTATTTTGCTTCACCCCATAGCGCAGCCAGACTTTTCAGAACAGGGTGTTGGGCACAGGTCCATCAGAGAAGGATAATGGACATGTACTCTCCATAAATGATTTTTGTCACGTTTTACAATTTTCTGTAGAACTGTTCATCTCTGAGACTCTCTGGACTTCAAAAAGTATCACTGGTTTGTCTCAACATAGAAGTGATGTGTTTCTGTTCTTAGCCACATACCAAATCACAGTCAATACTAAGAATAAACTCAGATTTCATGTCTCTTCTGCTCTAAGCACAAGGTGTTGCTTCCTTAGGCCAATGCGCTGAGGCTGGGAAAGCAGGAAAACTGCTTTCCCTGGGGCTCTGCATCTTACGCAAAAGGAAAACTTTAGCAAAGTCATAAAACTTTTTCAAACTAGAGATGTTCAGCCTATGGCAAGTGGCAAAATCCTCCTTGGCCATGGGTATGTGCTGCTGAGTGTAGCAGACGCTCAGCGAAGGGAAGGCAGCTGTTGAGCTGTGATTGCTGCTTATTACACTAATTATAATAGTCTCACTGGTGTCATGAACGTCTCTTCTCCTCCCTCCATCTGTCTATTTTGTCCATCCATGGTTGCTCATCTTTGAGATGGGGACTGTCTTTTTGGAGATATTTGTTTGAAGTGCCTCATGCAGCAGGACCCCTGATTGCCTTCCCCATCAGCTGGCAAGATGAAATAGTAATGGTTTTTGCATAGAAGGGGTTTTAAAAATGAGCTATTCACCCTGAAACAAAGGCCATGGAAAAGTGAGATGTTGGCCCTGCTGTGCACCAGTGCGTGTCCAAGTGTCACCTCCAGGAACCGTGGAGTCCCCCAACCCCTGAACTGCAGCTCTTTCTGTTGCAAGGAGACGATGTAAGTTGAATACTCAACAGAGCCCAGAGCGCTACTGCGCTGGGTGCCCACCTGTATTTTATTTCTTTTGGGGGAAGGATTTATCCATTGCTGTGCAGCTTTCGCTTTGAAGAGCAATCCACTCCGAAGCAGTTGGCAAAATGCTTTCTGGACCGCCAAACAATGAGGCTCACTAAATCTCTAGCAGCAATAATTGCTTCTAAAAAGCTGATGTATTTAGTCTGCTAATGTTCAGCAAACACGTTTGCTTTGCCCTTTGAAGATAGTGCTGCGTGCAGCACAGAGTGGTAGGAGAAAAAACGTGAAGAAATGTCCTGTGGTTTCAGCATCTTTAACGAATAGTGGCTGATTGACGCGAACAGCATTGAATCGCGCCTTTGCCCTCTGCGAAGCACCTTTGGGTGCTCGGGGCCACAGCCCCCTTTGCTGCGGCGAGGATGCTCTTGCCGTCCGAGGAGGAGCTGCCTTCGTGCGGTCTTAATCCATCCCTTCAAGCCCTGCTCGCCCAGCGCCTGGTTTTGCGGCCTTTCCCTGTAGGTCGGGACAAGATAGAAGTGGGCGAGCAGCTCTCCTGGTCCCGAGGGGGCTGCTTGCATGGCCCATCCACCGCGCGGGGCATGACGCGGCATCGCGAGACTGGCCTGGAGCGTGACGGACGGACCTTCCCTGCTAAATACAGCCAGGCACAGGCTGCTTCACGCGGTTTCTCCCAGTCAGAATTCGTTATCAAATTAATACTGTATTAGAGAAGTTTTACTTTAAAATATCTTCCTTTGTATAGCAGCCGAGCAGTTAAAAAGAGGAGAGAATGAAGTAACTTGCAGGCCAGAAAGCTTATCACCAGGAAGGCTGTTCAATTATACACTTAATTAATATTTAGTGAATTATTTTTACCCTGGCTTTAGTATTCAGACTCCTTAGGCAGATAAAACAGATAAAACTCCTTAGGCAGATAAAGGCAGATAAAACTCCTTAGGCAGATAAAATAGCTCATGCCCAAGATTTTTAGCAGTTGAGCTGTGTAAAATTTCAGATCTTTAAGTTCTTGCAGGCAACATTAAAGCCTTTTAATTTCCATGAGTCAAGCTCTGTATAAATCACACCGGGGTTGGCATATCTCATGGGTGCTTGTGGCAAGAGTAATGAATTTCATGGTTTGTTATGAGCTACTAAAACCAATACAAACACAGAAAACCCATTGTAATCTCAGCGTATCATTCAAGGAAGCAATTTATTCCTAAGTATGAACAAATGTCAAGCTACAATAACAAATTGTTATTACTAATTAAAACAAGGAGAATAATAGCAAACATCTATTGTTATTTATGCACCATGCCAGGGTGTCCTAGGGATACCCGAGCGCCATCCAACATTAGCCATGAGGACAGCAAGACTGGAAACCTCATGGTGTCCTAAAATGCCTCGACCTGCTCTGTGCACCCTAGGTGGGATATGGGGCTTTTTTGGTGAAAGCACTGAGACTTAAATTTAGCCTTAAATTTAGTTTTTTATAATGTTAATTTTTTTTATTAAAGTGAAACTTAGCTGAATTGTAGAAGTCTTTGATGGGTGGATTTTGGGGTGAGCCTAGGAGGAATGATGCCCATCAGTTCATGTGGTTATAGGAGCTGACCTTAAACTCTCCAGTATAGAATAAAACTTCTCCTCCAGCTCATGCTTCCAGAGTGTTTGCAAAGGGGAAGTGAATGTTTCCATAAGTCCAGATTCCCAGCGGCAAGTCCCTCTGATTTTGGCTCCTCTGTTCCTGTTGCCCGTTAAATGGGTTGAGCACCTAGCAGAGGTGAGGACCCCGGTGCCTCCGTGAGTCTGGCTAGCTCCCTATGTTTGCAAATACACTTGCAAATTTAAAAGATTGGAAGGCATCAGGAGAGCCCGTTTCAGCTCAGAATCACGAACATCTTCATGATTTCCTTCCAGATGAGTGCAATATACTGTGGGATCATCAGCCCAAAACCCGGATTATACACGAGTTAGCATCTTAACTGCATTTAATGCAATTGAGAAGCAAAGCAGGAAGTGGGTGTTTTCTCTGTAGGTGATAAAGAGCAAGCACCCATGTTTTTCCTTTGTCAGCAGGAGCAAAATGTCTCTCTCAGACTGGTGCTTGGTTTTGAAGAAGCTGGACTGGTATTTGTCCCATGCAGCTCTAGGGATCTGACTGAAGCGCTTGGCTCGGAGCATGATTGCCCGAGGTTTTCCCTGTGCCCAGCTGGGGTTGGGGCAGAGAGCACCAAAATCCAGATGGCAGCCCAGGAGAGATTTACACAGTTGAGTTTAGGTAGGTAAAATGTGCTGATGTTGCTTGTCCACAGCTCTGGAACGGCTGGAGATTCACAGCTGAGCTGGGGATGGTCGCGCAGGTGGGACCAGGTGGAGGCACGCACCGAGCAGGCGCGAGGGCAGGCAAGTTGCGGTGACGATGCCACATGTCCTGGTGCCACTTGTCCCTGCGGCTCACTGGGATGGAGCAGGGCACCATGGCTTAATTTTTCCAATTGGATCCTAGTGCTGTCACCTGGTTCAGGGGGTGCTCTGAGAGGCAGCAGAGACAGTCATGTCCTGGCTGCCCCAGCTGCATGGATTCAGCGGGGAGCTGGATGAGCAGGGACAGGAAATTCCCAGGGGGCAAGCACTGACAGGTCTGAAGCAAAAAAAAAAAAATAGTAAAAAAATATTACCCGACATGACAATGACCCTGACAACATCAGGTAGCAGGAACGGCTACAACGAGGGAATCTTGAGGCGCTGCCAAGGTGCATGTTAATGCACACTTTCAGGGTTAGTTGGTTGTCCTGTAAATAATTTTCTGTTTTATGTAAATGGAAAATTAATTTGTGTTGCTGATCAAAGGTTTAGATCTTTGGAAAACATACCACAAGATAAGCTGAAGATTTATGAATTTCCTTCATTGCATATTTTTGGAGAATGCTTTATTGTTCATGGAAGGGCCTCAAGAAAAATATTTGATTAAAAATACTGCATTGAGTTTATTTAGCTTAAATTTCGATGCAGTGCTTTAATAAGACTTTTGTAGACATTATTAAAAGAGGCTATTAAAAAGCCCTCAGATGAGGAATACTATCAGGCTAGCAAAGGGGGGAAAAAAACCCAAAACATGAGCATCCAGATTGTTGTTCACATTCTGTTACAAATTTGATTTCGACATACAAAAGTGAAAAACAGAGCAGTGCAGAGTTAAAGCTGGAGGCTGTGAAAAAGCCTTCTTGTTGTTAAGCTCTCTAAAGCTTCTTGCATTAAGGTGATTAAAAAAAAAAAAGAGCGGGGGGGGGGGGGGGAGAGATACCGTGATTGATTGAAATTCAGCCTGCTACACTGTGTCACACCGGAGTATATGATGTTTTAGAATGCTGTTTTGAGCAAGCTGGTGGGTTAAGGAGAGGTTCAGCATGTAATAACCCTTTTCTGATGTCTTTTCTCGCGGGGGAGCTGGGACTTGTGAGGCTGGGGAGCGAGAAGGGGCTGGCTCCGAGTCACCTCCACCGCCGGCGTCCTTCTCCCGCGAGCGGATGGGAGCGTCTCCCGTGCAATTCCCGCACGCGTGGTGAGCCGTGACTTGGCTACGGTGACGCCGCCTCCCGCGCGCTCCTTGGCTGCAGCGGCGCCGAGCCGGGGCGGGGGGTGGGATCGGTACGTTGGCGGGGGCGAGCGATGCTTCGGTGGTCCCTGGAGCGGAGGCGCCGCGTGTTTGTGAACGCAGGATGATGCCGGCTGACAGCGGCACAGCAGGGCGGGCTCTTTAGGGAACCGCAGGCGCAGCGGCTCTGCCTGCGCTTCGCGCCGTTCGGTGAGATTTTGTGCTGTTTTGTGCTTTTGAGCCTGCGCGTGCTGCTGCCGTGTCACAAGAGGGTTTTGCCTCAGGATTTGGGGTTGCAGGGTGCAAGTTGGTGACGCTTTGCCAAAATTAAGTTTTTTTTTTTTTTTCCTAAACTGCACTGTGCATTTAGACACCCTGACAAGCCCCAGCCCTCGCGTGCGCGTGTTGTAACCGGCCTAGGGCGCGCGCGGACAAGCACGTACCCACCCGCGTATCGGGGCTTGCAGCTGGCTGCCTCGCATCCGGGCTGCCGAGGGACGGCAGATCTCGCCTGGCCGCCCTCGCGCTCCTGCCCGCTTCGTCGAGCTGAGCCCGCGGCCGGAGCGGGGCGCGTCCTCACCGCGCGCGCGGGACCGCGCGGTGCCCGCACGCTGCGCGGCCTCCGAAGCGGCGCGGAAAGGCTGCGGAGACGGCTGACAACAGGCCGAAAGAAACCTCGTGCTCGTTACAGCTTGGAGAATCATCTGTCCAAATGCATCATCTGCAGCGTTGCTAAGCTGTTTCCAACGCAGGGAGAAATTCTTGCTGGGGTGGGAGACCCGGATGAGGCCTTGAGGGACCGCTTCAGCTCTAAGCACGGCTCCTGAGCGGGACCTGGGGTTTCGGAGGGTTTTGCTCAATGAATTTCCTTTGGGCCGTGCTCGGATTTGCCTGAAACGCCACGACTGACCGCGGAAAAGCAGAGGGAGCAGCTCCCGGCGTTAGACCGTTGAATCACGCGGGGCGGCTTTTAAGCGAGCGGAGATGAGCTGCCTGTGGGTGGGGAACGGGCCGTCTGGACCGGCCACGGCGCCAGAGGATGCCACGGAGGTCAGACCGGTCGTACTGGATGAACTAGCTGGAAATACAAGTAATTGCTTCTAATAAAAACTGAGGAAATGGGCTGTGGCGCTTCTGGGTTGTAACTCGCTTTCTGTGTCATCTGCTGGGGGACTCGAGTGTTTTAAGAACTAAATTCCTTCTCGGAGGCCGGCAGCATGGATCCTTACCCGCGTCTGCTGCAAACAGCTCGCGTCAAACGCAGCAGGAGGAGCGGGTCCGCCTCGCGCTGTCTCAGACGTTAGCGGTGTGAGACGGGAACGGCAGTCCTAGGGAAAAGCTGTAAGCCCGGGTTGGGGGGTGTTGTCTCTGCCCTTCCCTCTCCAGCCCGTTTCCGTCTGCGGTTTCTTTGAGATCTGACCTCGAGGGTGACAGGCTGCCGCCGCGGCGGTTCGTAGCTCGTTGTGGTCGAGGGGGTAGGCGGCATCGCGTGAAGCCCTGTTGCTTGACAGCCGGTCAGTTCCTCAGGTGATAAAGACGCTATTCGTGAAACACGGGCTTTCGTAACGATGGTTTTGTTCAGTTAGCTTTGGGGATGAATTTAGGAAAATGGCAGAAGACGACAATGGAGATCAGGTCTTTGTCTTTAAAACTAGAGCTGGTTACGTTTACAAGGAGAGTTGGTCCTCTCTCACTTGTGAGCCTGAGCAGGGGCTTCCTGCTTTTGATAAAATCTGAGCTACTCAAGTAGAAGAAGACAGATTTCATCTCTGGTCTTTCAGAACATCTACTTCATTGCCAGCAGTTGTCAGCATCCGTCCTTGTACTCGTGCAAGTGTGCAAGTCCTTCAGGCCACCTTCCGAAGTGTGCTCCACCGGCTCAGTCCTCACCTTGCTTCTTAACGAAACGCCCGTTTCACCCGCCCAACGCGCAGTATCAGTCAGGGAATACTGTGCGCCTGCAGGAGTTACTCCAACACACGACCTTTCCACAAGCCTTGGAGTAGGTAGCTGTAATGCAGAGTATTTGCCAACCATCAAATGCTTTTCAGAGCAGGAAGTTCCATTTCCACTTTCCTGAAACAGTCTGGTGTCCAAAAGTGGAATCTCCTGATCTGATTTCTTGTCTCAGAATAACCTGTTCAATGCCTTTTGAAGATACTTAGGCTTGCAAGCATCAGAGCAGGAAGTCTACTAGGAGCGATGATGAATATATGTGAGACACCAAGCTCTTCTGCGGGCAGATAGTCATACAACTGGGATGCACTCATTTTACTGATCGGTGACATGAGCTCGTGGTTCTCACCTGTGTTTTAGCTTTATGCATCAACTTAATATTTAAAAATTTGCAATTTCTGGTGTGATTCCTTTCTTGGGGATGAACCAGTTGGTGTAGGTAGCAAACAAAATGGGCTGCGGGCTCATCTTTGCGGTAGGCTCCTCTGTTGCATCAGAAGCAGGCAAGGCTGGCACCTGGTGATGACAGCTACCATGGACTGGGTTGCACAGACCACATCGGACAAGAAGAGGGTTGGAAACCCAGGCTCTTCGCCTGCCAGCCTTTCCCCCGCGTGCAGGGCCAGCTGGCAGTTCTGCTCGAGTGGCACTTGGGGCACTAATAAACCCTTTACTCCTAAGTGGTCATAGCTAAGGGCCTTTGCTCCTTGAAGGTTAGTGCAGAAAAAGTCAGGCATTTGACTCATGTTCAGGGAAAATTAGTGCCTGCAGGACCTGCCATTTTGAGTGGTGCACATTTTTTGTCTCTGTTGAAGCCCTTAGTTTACTACTGTGTGATTTTAACAGTATATTGCCAGAGAAGATTGTTGCAGTAAATATGAGTAATTTCTGCTCTGCAGAGTTTCTGTTCTACATTATCATTTTGTTAGCAGGCTTTTTGCTTTTGCCCAGTTCTGTTTTGTCTCATTTCCTTTGTATTTTAATTAACGTGTTCTGAATTTAAGAGGAAAAGACGTCATCTCGAGGCCTTGGCACATTGACCATCCAGAGCTGTGTTGACAGCCTGCCCGAAAGGCCGAGGCAAGGCAGAAGGGACAAAATGTGCCAGTTGAGGAGGCTGAAGGGTCAGGGAAGTTTTTTCCCAGTAAGTGCTGTTGTTGATTTGTAGAATTGGAGGAGATTGAGAGGAGCCTCCTCAAATCTGTGCCATTCCTTGGGAAAAGTTAGAGTGCTCCTCTGCCCTTGAAGAAGGGGCAAGGGCATGATGTGATGACCAGGAACGGTGGATCAGTTCCCCTGGCCTGGCTGAGCCCGCCTTGGATGGGGCATCCCAAACCCCATCTTTGGGCTGCCATCCCCCAAACTTTGGAGCTGCTGGAACATTTGACCCAGCCAGATGCAGCCACAGAGTTGGTGCTTGACTCTTGGACTCGCTGCTGCAGTCTTAATTTGAAAAAAAAAATGTAAATGCTCAAATATTTTGTTAATGGCCATGGATATTTTCATCCATCTAAACCCATGTTGGAGCCAGATGAGGTCTCAGCATGTTCTCTCGGCCTGTGCTGCACTGTGTACTTGGATGGAGTAAGTTGGGGCAGCTCTGATGAGAAGCTGGGTTGATTTGTCCCAGCTGAAGATTTCGCCCTTGATATTTTGAGTGTAATTCCGTATAATGAAACCTAATTTATGATCCTTAGTAAAAACCATAATTTAAGGCATTTGAAACTGCAGAAAGACTCGCAGCTGTGTTTTCTGCATCCTTCTGTGTTCTGTAAACGTATTTAATATTGCCAAACCCAAGGGCTCAGCAATCCTGAGCTAGGCCTCAGAAGTCATCAGCGTGTTACAGAAACGATATGTGTTGGGCAGGTTTTATTTGCCTTCTGTATTTTTCTGAGCCCACAGAAACTAGGTTTTTAAATTTCACTCCACAGACGTAAAAGCTAAGAAGTACATTCCCCCCCCCCAGCACTTAACTTGAATCAGATTCATTTGCGAGTCCCTGATTCCAAAGTAACGAGCTTTCAGAACATCAAAAGAGATTTGGCAGTATAGCTCATTCCATATATTTTCTTCTCCTTTATGAGGGGAGGGAAACACTGGGAAAGAAGATTTAGCTTTCCTGTTAAGCTAGCATAGTCCTTGCATTTGCAGTAGTTACCTGAGATGCACATAAAAGGTGAGGACCGCGCATCTTTCGAGGCCAAATGAAAGAAAAAGTATTAAAATAAGCAGCAACCAAAACGCGTCGTTAATAACTCGTGTGTCCCAGAATATTTAGCCCTGCTGGTGCGCACACAGGCTGTGTCTAAAAACCAGTGGGGAATCGCAGCAAATGACTGCAAAAAATAATTAAGGGGGCATGGAAAGCTAGGAGAAAACTGGTACGGGTGTTCGGAGCCAGAGGAGGTCGTTGCTTTAACGGCCCGCTCGCCTGAGGAGCAGCGCCTTGAGTTTGACAGCAAGTCGAGATTTGGTCAGCAGCGAATAAGATCATGGTTCGAGGAGGATAATTAGCGTCTTTGCAGCGTTCAATTTGGGCCGTCGGCACGGAGCCAGAGTCGTTTAAAATGCACAAATGCGAGCCGGCGAAAGGATTTTTCTCCTTCCTTTCCCTCGGCAGCCGCGCAGGGCTTATCGATTTTATGCGAGCGGGCTGATTTCCATGTAAATAAGCGCCGGGGGGGCGGCGGGGCGGCGGGCGCTGTCCGGATGCGGGCCCCGGGGCCGGCTGACGCCATCGCTCATTAGCATGCGGCAGAGGCGAGCAATGCAACAGCGGAGCCCCGCGCCGCGCTCGCCGCCGCTCGCCGCCGCTCGCCGCCGCTCGCCCCGCGCCGCCTCCCGCCGCCTCCCGCCTCCGTAGCGCCCGGCGCTCGCCCAGCGCCTCGGACGTCCCGGCGGCGCCTCGGGAGGCTGCTTGGGCGAAGCGCTGCGGGGTCCGCGCGGGCGGCGAGGAGAGGGGCAGCCGGCGTGCGGAGCGAGGCGATTTGAAGCTCTAAAGCCTAGCGAAGCGCGGGGCGGAGATCGCCTGCAGCGGGTTTCCCGGTGAGAAGGGCGCTGTGCAACGCGTGCCGCTTCTGAAGGGCGCGGACAAAAGCCCGGTGCGGCGAGCGCCGCCGGCCGCCCGCGCCCGCGCCCGCCCGGGGACGATGCGCGATGCTTTATTGCACTGCGGCGGTTTCGCTGCTCTCGGGAGCAGCCCACCAGCGGAAAGTAAACTGTCCAAACTAGCGTAGCAGAACATCCCCGTGGGTTTTCCCCCACCCCGCACCGGCACCGGCTTTGGTGGGAATAGGTAAGAAACTGCCTTTTATCAACAACTTACAAGTTGCCCTGTATTTTGCCGGGGGTGGGGGGGGATAGGAGGTAAAGGGGGGGTGGAGGAGGAGGAACAGGCAGTATTTTGTGCATGCATGCAGCTGCATGGTAACTTTGCTCAATACACCCTTCATTACTGGTGACCTTTCCAGGGGCTGCTCTTTCCTTCAGCCTTTGCTGTTCTCGTTGTTTACCATCATAAAAGGTTAATTGGTAAATCACATTTTTGCAGCTGCGGGAAGTCAGAGAGAAAGGCTGATGCTACATCAGTGGATTCTTCCTTTTTTAAAATGATCAGGAAGGCTCAGCTGGTTTTAAATAAGAATTGAAAAATCCTCATGTCTCGGCGTTAATTTTATTGCTTGGGTGAATGCAGCCTCCGAAGGCTGGTTTCAAGGGGCATTTTCTGAGCAAACTGCGTACAGTCTGGCGTTCTGGACGATGACATTACTGCTTGGATGTTTATTGTGTTGCTTTTGCATTCCTGAAGATAGAGTTTTAAAGTAACGGTCTTACTAGATCCTTCTTTTTCGTGCTAGAATGCCTAGCTATGAAACAGTCTAGAACTGAAAGCGGAGGGTTATATTTTCCAATGCAGTCTTTTAAAGTCAGATTTCCTTCTTGAAGGATCGTTTTAAGCAAATGCGACACAAACGTGACCTGTGACCATGGAAAGATTTTAATCCAGTTACTCTTTGTTTTGCAGTCAGGATTTATTGGTGTTGCTAAATAGAGACTGAATCTTTTTAAACCATTGGGGATTAGCGCTGGGCAGAATAATGTCAAAATAATTATTCACAGCAGATGCAGTGTCATCCTTTTAGTTTTAGCTCGGCTATCTTGTAACTTATCTGACTTATATTTATTCAGCTATTATTTCACCTACTGCGGGAGCACTTAAACGTCTCACGTCAGTGCATTGCATCTGTGAGGGTGCTGACTTAAGCCTGTGGCAGAGGCTCGTAAAGGAAAGCTATCTGCAGCTAACAAGATTATATTTGGCGTCGTGTTTTAATCCTCTCCCGTCGTTTGTTTTATACCAGCCAGATTCTGCCTAACAAAACGGACCAGCCGTGTGTGTGCTCGCTTGGGCAGGCGTGCCAGGGCTTAGTCTGGTAGTGGCTGCGACGCTGCCTAAGCCTCAACTTGGGAAATAATGGCAGTATTTAGAAGACTCTGAGCGTACGGCTGCTCATCCGGCTTCTGAGTGTTTGGCCTGTCGGCTGGATTTTTTCCTGTAGGACGTACAGCCTAGGGTATGCTCAAATTGAAATGTGTTTACCGCTTCCCGTGGTTTTTGCCTGTCACACTGCAAATCCAAATCGGTAGTCCCTTTAAATAGCACGTATACCCCAGGGCAAATCACAGCAAAAGCACTCTACTTGAGACCATTTCTGAAAGACCATTTCTGAAAAGCTGAACTACGAGAGCTACAACATGGTGGGTAGAAGGAGAGAGGGACAGGAAGACAAATGCTGTCTATGAAGAGACTAATACTCTGAAAACCTTACAAGGCTGTGGGGATCCGCACGCTGCGCAGACCCAGGCTTCTGCTGGGCTCATGGACGGCTGGCTGCGGATCCAGAGTTAGAGTCTACGTTTTGATGGAATCAAGGGTTCGGAGGCAGTTTTCTTCCTTCAGTTATGCAGCAGAAAGAAATCCATTGAGATACAGCTCTGCATCTTGTTAGGCTGCGAAGCCCCCGAATGGTAGAGTTAAAAATTGTGTAAGATAACTTGTGGCATAGGCCAGGCTTTTTGCAGCACACGCTCACATCAACGATTGAGAGCGCTCTTGGATGGAGCGTACTGCTGAGTTGAACCCAGAAGGAGAGTTCAGAGCTGCTGCTTCGCTGTCTCAGCCCGCTTTGCCAGCCCTCTGGAAATGGTGGTTGGCTGATCCGGACCTCCTAGGTCAGCCCTTTCCATGGCTCCCTCTTCTTTTCAAAGTCAGGAGGTTGGCTTCACTGCTGGCTCTGGGGTTGTTGTCGTTGTTATTTAGCTGCCCCATTTCTTCAGCTTGAAAATTAAGTTTCCATTTATTCTTCCCAAGCAGGGGAAAAGATGGTTGTTATCATTTCCAGAATCCCAGGAATTAGATCTTTAGGGAAAAAAAAACATATTTTGAGATGGGTGGTAAGACTAAGTTGGCAGGGCTGCCTTCATCATTTTGAATGTGAAAGAGTAGCTTGTTGGACACCTTTACTCCTATTAGCATCAAGGATGGTTGTCACAGAACTGAACTGGGACTCACTGCACCTAATTTCTACTCCTGTCTCTCATGTCTGATCTGCAGATTATATCGAGTACATCACTTTGCCTACCCCCATTTTACCTCTAAAATGGAAGAAATACTGCATGTTTTACAAAATATCTTGAGAGTTCTGGATAGAATGATTCTTCTGAGACCTCTCCAGTTATTAATATTATATGTTGCTGCAGGCCCAGCAACATGGTTTGGATTTAGGAGCACCCTGGGCCTCTCACCCAGCTTACATGGAGAAACCAGTGCTTGAGCAGGGAGTCTCCACCGAGAGCTGGGTTAACAAGCCAACCCAGAAAGCAGCCCCAGCTTCTCGTTTGATATAGCTGTAGGGTGACACGTGCTGCAAACGGAAAGGCTGTGTTTTAAATTCGTCCTGCAGTGGGTTTTGAGAGATCTGGCCACAGGTTTGGACTGCATTTCTGGTGTCTCATCTGCCAAAGAGAGCACAGGCACAAGGACGACACAAACAGAGCTTCCACTGGGGATCTGGGCTTTTCGTGCCCTGTTTTGCCCAATTCCCTGGTCTTGTCTCGGAGGAGCACAGCTTTGTGCTCTGACCGTTCTCGTCTACCACGTGGTCCCAAAGGTCACAGACAACAAAACTGGAAGCTGCATGGGGAAGCCATGGCTCGGGGACTGGGTGGTGGGGTCCCACAAGGGTGGTGGGGTCCCCCTGCTCCTTGAATTAATGGTCCTAATTCACTGTGAATGCAGACCAATCGGAAAATCCTCTGAGACTGTTTTTGCTTGTATTTGGCTGAGACTGGCAATACTGGGGATAGGTTTGAGTTTTTTTTTTTTTTTTTCCATAATTAAGCAAGACTAAATCTTGCAATGGTAAAGGATTTTTTTTTTAACTCGGTCTTAAAAATAAAATTAATCTGTCTGAGAGCAAGCATGAACAACTTCAGCCAGAGAGAAGAATTTTTCCAGGAGTTATTAACACTCAGAAAAGGAAGTTGTAATAAAAGCTTCAAGACAGCCTTGAATGCCTTAACAATTGCTGTTGTTGGCACTGTGAGGGTCAGAGGGAATTACAGTAATGCAACACTGAAAATCTGACCTGCCTCTCAGCAAATCAGGCAGATGGAGAAGAGTCTGGTTCATACCTCTTCCATTGTCTCAGTTATTTTCCAACCTGCTGCAAACCTTTCCTGAGATGTGCAGCTATGCATGTTCCACTGTCACCACTGAAATCAGTGGGGGGTTTGTACCAGGAGTCATTTGGCTGATGATTTATTTTGCTCTTCTGAGTGTTCTGATATTACTTTCCTGCCTGCTCTGTTGCTACTGCAGCAGTTGGCTCTTTTAAGCCAACTGTTCCCAAAATGTCTTCGGTCAAGTGAGCATTGCCCTCCCTCTGCAGCCCTTACAAGCCACTGAGGGCACCTTGTCCTCAGACTTTGAATTGTTGCTTTGATAAGTGTCTCTGTTTAGTTCATCTCCTTTATTCCCTTATATCCTAATTTTGCAAATAAAAGCTTTAACTATCCTTCCTTTTAAACCCAGGTAGCACAAAGTCTTCGGAGTTCCTTTCTGTCCATAGTTTCTCCTGTTGAAATGAATCTGTGGAAGAGCTGTGAAGCTGCAGAAATACTTTGTCCTGAGAGATGCTGCTTTGTAGCTGAGGTCTTCGGTCACCCTTGGAGGGGTCTCTGAGCAGAGGCAGGCTCGGGTATACTGTGAGCATTTGGTTCAAATACAGTTTCAGAGAGGTTGGGGACAGAGGCAGAACTTCAGCTCCTATGTCTAGTTTGAGTTGGCAGCTCTTCCTTCAGTCTGTTGCATTAAACTCAGACGGATGTTAGGTGGCCGCTTAAAAACGTCTCTGCAGTTTTGCTCTTTGTCAGTGCATTCCATCAACCCCTAGAGAAGAGGTGTCCATGCAGGTTCGTCCAGAGGTAGGTGCTGAGGAGCAGGGTTGTTCATGCAGCACTGCATGCCAGACCTCACCTGCCTGTTTAGAGCACAACTCGGTGCTTCTCTGATGAAGCTGATGTTTAGGGAGGTGATGGAGAAGTCAAGGAGGAAACGTGGGTGTGATTTGGGGAGCCAGGCTCTGCAGTGTCCGACTGTGGGTGGCAACAAGCCCCCAGGGAGAGCAGCCAGGCGGAGGACTGAAGCCTGTTGCTCCTTTAGCCCGCGGGCTGCGCGCTGGAAGCTTCGCGCTCTGGCCAGGCCAGCACGCGAGTGCCCGGCAGCTGCTGGCACGGCACGGCCGTTGGGCATGCTGCCGCCTCCCTGCCCTCTTCCTGGCAGCCTCTTGTTGCAGCAGGTTGCGGAGGAGCAGCTTTGTTAGCAAACGCGGCTGTGCGAAGCCCTAAGGTGGCCTTTCTTCAAGCGCGTCGCATGAGTTGCGCCACGCTCTGTTCCACCCAATGGCTTCTTGGGTTTCTCCCCAGCGATCTCCAGATGCAGAACCAGCCTGAAAAAGTGAGAAACCCCGTGTCAAGGGGATATACTGTTCACCTTTGCCTTTTGTGCCTCAGTTTTCCTGTCTATGTAAAGAGAGAGCAATACCTGTCCTGGATAAGAGCTTTAGCTGCAGACCTCTCTCTAAAGAAGTGAAAGATTATGTTATTTTTTTGGTTTAGATAAATGTTTGCCTGTGGGGTCAGGAGAAATGGGTCTGTGTAGCTGGAGCTTATTGAAGGTGCAAGCATGCCTCGTTAGCTCTCAAATGAGGGGAGAAGATAACAGCAGCAGATATTAAGAAGCCCTTGTTAAGAGGCTCACGGGTCACATGTGTCAGCCTCAGCTTCTCCTATTTCCAGGGAAGACTTGTGATTTAGTGACTGACTATTGACTGAAAAGTCTTATTGCAGTCAGAAGGATGGCACTATATTGGAAGATATCTGACTGTGGAATACATCTTATGTCAAGGGAGAATTGCCCCATTACTTTTACACATTGCATTTCAGCTGAGTGGCAGAGAACTGCTTTTTGAGGGATTCCCAATTTTCTATGTTAATATGTGCACACATGCATGCAAATCCCTCAATATCGAGTGTGGTGCAGGCGGCTTGGCTCCCGGCGCCCGCAGAGCCGGCGGCTCGCGTTGCCATCAGGGCGCAGTGTTTGCTTCGCGGTGTCTCGGTAACGAAGTTGCTCCGTGATATGACCTATCTGATTCTGGCCCAGCAGAAGCAAATGAGAAATAGAGATAAGCAGCGCTGGTGGGTGATAAGAGCTGTTTGCTGGGTTCCTCCTTTGTCGAAGAAGAATTATAGCATTTCTGCTGCGCTGTTGAACTCTGCCTTGGTTCTTGCAGCTCTCAGGAGGAGGCAGGTTAGTCTGCTGACACTTTTGGGGTGATTTGGTGCAGGGCACTTGGTTGAGCTGAGCTCTCCTGGTCAGAAGCAAGTCCACCCGTGTCCTTCCTTTGCCCGGGACAGGATGTGCTCCCCATGCCTCTCCTAGCCTGGACAAACGGAGCAGTGAGCCTGGCCGAAGCACAGGGAGGAACCGGCACAGCCGCCGCACGAGGGTCCGTGCCCACGTTTCTCCCTCTGCAGGACAGGGCACAGCAGCCTCGGAGGTGCCTTCCTGCCCCCCTCCCCACTGCCAGGTAAACCAGAGCTGCCCTGGTGCGAAAGCCAAGAGGAGGCAGACGAAGTGGTTTTCGTGGCAGCAGTGGGGCTGGTGCACTAACAAGGCCAGGAGAGCTAAATCCTGACTGTACAGCCTGAGAATTGGGCACAAGCAGCTTGTTCACCAGCCGTTTTCGGGGGACACCCGGTGTCTGCACTCTCTGGAGACAGGCCAGCTTAGCAGGCTCTGTTTCTGGAGTTAGAAACCATTTATGAAGAACCACTTTCTTTCTCCTGTTACCTTCCAGCTTTCTCTGCTCCTTGTCCTGCCTTCCCATGCATTTTAGCCATAATTGCGCTTTCCCAGTTTAGAGCTTTTGGAAGTTCTCTGCAGCAGAGAGACCTCATCTCTCTTCAGAAAGCTCTGGGCACACTCACAGCTCTCTGTACAGCCTCTTGGATAGCACTAGTGTTTTCCACATAGTTTAACTTATTGTTACTTCTGTTGCTATTATGAAAGGGCTGCTCAGAGACGCCAGGGATGGCAGAGGTTGTGCTGTGCTAAGCACTGCATTTAACAAGAGACTTCCTTGTCCCAGGGAGACTGCAAGTCAATTGGACTCATGTTGAACTTTATATTCGTGGACCTAGGCTGGAAATGTGCTTCTGAATCTCAAGCTAGGAGGGACTTCGCAGCCAGATTCTCCACTTGATGTGTTTGGCTCTGTTGGCTTCAGATCCTCCTTTTGTGCCTCTTTCTGAAGAACAGGATTGGTGTAGCTTTGCTGAGGGTTGCAAGGGGTGATGGATCCAGTCCTGCTCCCTTCCCTCGTCGCCAGCGGATGGGTGGGGATGTAACTGGAAGCAGGGGTTAGTTCCTCCTCGGTGGAGCACACCAGCCGTCATGCCAAGAGCACTGTGTAAAAGCAGACATTGCAAAATAAAATACATCCATCTTGTAACTTCATCAGATGAAGTGCTGACCTCAAGTAGAACAAATTTTTCAATCTGTTTTCAAGCCGTTACTTCTTTGTACCATGTGAAGTCAATTCAAAGCAGGCTTCTTTCCAACTAAATCTCAAACCAGGAAATGTTGTTTTCTCCCTATTTACTTCCCTTCTTCCTGGCCCTGCTGCAGGGCAAACAAGTGTGCAGCTCTTTACAGGAAAGAAATACTAAGACTGTTCTGTAAGTCAGACCTCTAGAAGTGACACAGCTGGTGTGCTGCTTCCTCCTCTTCCTCTCTGTCCACAAGCTACCACTGTTTTCCAAGCACTTCTATCTACTTTCCATGCCTGAAGTTGGTAGCACTGTCGGCTCTTCCCATTTTATTGGGAAAACACATGTCCACGAGTATCTTCTCTTCAATCTTCAGCTCCCGAAGGCAAGTGAAATTCCAGGGTATTCCTAGGCTTTAATAACAGCTCCGAAATACTCCTAACCCTGTGGCCTCTCCATTCTGTAAGTCCAATAGTTGCTCAAGACCTCTGGATGATAGTTGCCAAGGACCTCCCTTGGATGAGCTTGCAGACCCTCATCACTTTCTCTTGGACTAGCGTGTGGAGGCAGAGCGTGACCCATACTCTTAGGTGGCCAAGAGCAAGAAGGAATTGCTTTGAAATGAAGATGAGATTTCCAGAGAGGCACTGAGCGGTTGGCCTTATTTCCTTCTCATTTAAAAACGTCCCTGATCTTCTCTTAATTAGCATCAGGTTGTCTGCTCGTAGTGAACAGTTAGGGGCTGCCCAGGACTTGGGAAGCAAACGTCTCTGTTAACAAAGCTTCAGTACTGTTTAGTCGGCGGTGGTGTCTGGACAGAATGAAGTTAATGGATTTATCCCTTCGCAGGCCGTGTAGCTCTACCTGAGCTGAGGCATCCTTTATATGGTAAGGTATTTGACGCACTACCGGGGAGCGCTGAGCTGCTCCAGGCCCCGACGCTCTTCCCTCCTGTGTATTAATGAGTAAATAGCCTTGTCTCTGCATACCAGCGGTCAGCTCCCTTGGCTGTGCCGTGCGGAGCGGACCTCGGCGGCCGGCGGCAGCGGCGGCCTTGCCCTCTCGAACACGTTGGCTTTGCACATCAGCAGTAACGCTGCGTTGGTGTTTTGGTCATCCTGGCACACACAGCTGGGTCCTGGCACATTTATCAAGTTGGCGTGCTTGAAGTGGTTCTGCTGTTGAGTGCAATTGGTGATATTGCTTTTTCAGTTTCATCTCACATTTGAAATGTACATTTTTATATTAAATTTGTGCCTCTGGGAATTATTTTTAATTATGTTGAGTTGGAAGACAATAAAATAAAGTTGAATAAGTGAGACCAAAGCAAAGAAGTCATGGAAACCATATCGTAGTGGTTGAAAGATACTCCTAGGACACTGTGTATCGTTCCTATGAAGCAACATATCCTAATGTAAATAAAATACTTGTAATTAAAACTGTTAATCTTTCACTTTTAATGAGAGGAAAGGAGCAGAATCGAATTATCTCAAGGGCAAGATCTTCAAGTTTGTGCCCTCCGCCCAGGGAAGCGGCAGAAACGCCGTGCTCGGGTTCTAAAGGTACAAAGCTTTTACAAAGCACATTGTCGCGGTCTGGAGGAGGAGGGAAATGCGGAGAATGACCTTTTTTCATGTCACAGTGCTCATGTGCTCTCCAAGGAGTGCCGTGCCACTTGCCGCCTTCGGTATGGGGCAGGCGCCTCCATCGCAGCCCTTTGGTTTGCCACCATGGCTCAAACTCTTCCAAAGTGGATGGATCCCACTATGAGGATAACAGCCAGAAGTCCAGTGGTTGGATAATTCACGGGAGAGCCTCCTCCAGCTCCTGGTGGAGAATGCAGGATCCTCTCCACTGATTTCAGAATCAGACCCACGGGGAGAGCTGCTGCCCATCTCATACAAACTGGAAGCAAATCGAGGTTTGCTGATGGGTAGCTGAGGCTGCTAACGAGAGTTGCCAATTTACTGAGCAGTGGCAATGTCTGCGATTCACCGTGTGCATGGAGGGAGTGGAAAACTTATTTCCATCTGCTCATGGCCATGAGCATTGCTTTGGACTCCTAGCGAGCTGCCTGTTAGGAAATGCATCCAGGAGTCCGGTCAGAAAGAAATCTGCCTTCGCCCCAGTTCTCTCCCTTTGCTCTTTTCTCCATTTTGCCACCTGATACTGCAGTTTCTTTCATTAGTTCTCTGAGCTTGGACCGTTAGGCTCTCTCTCTTTGAAGCTGGTGACTGATACCCTGCAAATTGAATTTGGCAAAGAAGCACTAAACTCTGTCAGAATAACTGTCTAAGTCTCAAAAGCTGAATCTTGAGCTCTGAAGATATTAATTATTCTTAACATCTTGTTGCATATTGAACAACGTCTAATCATATCGTGAAGTGAGATGGAAACGGCTGAGAAGCCAACAGCTCTGCCGAGGCGGAGAAGCTTTCCACAGTAGCTGATTAATTGAAGTATTCACATGAAATTGTGCCTTGATTATTTTTTAAGGTAACAGCCAGAGGCAGTGCTGAGACTCTCTGACTGGATGCAAACCAGACACTCGGGGTGCGTTTGGGTCTGTGTGTATTTTAGATCTGATGAAAGGCAGGAAATGGGAAAATCTGGCAAATCTCCCTGGCTTGACTTAACGGTGCCTCTTGACTTTTGCTAGCGTGCGTTTTTTGTGCTATAATGGCCAAGTGGAAACTTAGACTCAAATCTGGATCTCAGCACTGGTATGCTTAGCTAGCTTTTACGCAGTGGTGGAAAAGAAGGCAAGGTGTCTGAAAATTAAAGCTCCTGAGGTTTAACTGTTTCTGCCCTCTGATTTTTCCTTGCTTTACCTTACAGCAG
Organism: Rhea pennata; assembly: GCF_028389875.1. Taxonomy (NCBI): domain Eukaryota; kingdom Metazoa; phylum Chordata; class Aves; order Rheiformes; family Rheidae; genus Rhea; species Rhea pennata. Next base: position 8,342,893 of record NC_084674.1, read on the forward strand.
AGAAACCTGCAACTGCAGCAGTAACATTTCCCTTGTTTTGTGTGTTGCCACATTTGTGAGATGTGGGCCTGATTCTGCTTTCTGCTACCTAAGGGAGATCATATCTAACCCTCCAGAAGTCAACAGCATTTCATTAGTGCAAATTAACAGAGTCCTACGTGATTAAAACAGATGCCATTGGCCCATCTTGCAGAAGAACGTTGCATTTTCAGAAGTAGATGGTGGGACCCCAGTTCATCCGTGCTCCCCTTGTCCTAAACTGTGTTGAATTCCAGCCCCCTGGGCAACTGGTTTGACTGTCTCCCCTGCTTTTCCTCCGTTATTACCTGCAGTGAATGTCCCAGCAGTGCGGGTGAGCAGGGCTGCTCTGCCCTTCTGCCGAGAAAGCAGCCCTGCTTGGGTGCAAGCCCATGAAAAAATCTGTCAGCCTGCAGGGTGGAGGAATGTGAAAAAGAGTAATCATTGCAATGAATTAGGCTAACGACTGTTAAATTGCAACCTTTCCACCATTCTTGCTGCTCTTACTATGCACGTTTCTGCCCCATGGAGCTGCTGGGCAGCGTGCGAGGTGGCACGCCGCTGAGCCGCGGCGCGAGCCGGGCGGCTTGGAGCCCGCCGCAGTGTGACTGTGGGCTTTGTAGCCTCCTTTAATTTAGTTTAGTTTTATGTGTTCAGACTATAATCAATTTTATGCTACTTTAATAAGTAAATGTATGCTATCGGCATGCTAAAGGGGCTTGTCACTCAAGGCTTCCCAGTCAATCCACCATTTCATATGTTGGCCAAGGGCTCAGCTGGTCTAACCGTGGTGCCTGCGCTGCAGGTACTGGTGGCGGGCGGATACGCACCAGGCAGGGACTTGGCGCTTGCGTATACTGGCCGCTGGAAGTATTCTTTGCAGTATAATAAAGGGACAAGCAATTACATATCCCCAAACATCTGACAGTCTGACTCAGCTCAACTGCCAAATGTTGTCAGAGCAAATCTGGACTTTCATTTCCTTCTTGCGCGCGCGAGAAACGCTGCGTTGGAAAATGCTGCCGCATAATTATAGGGTGATTCGAGTTCCTGCACCTCGATGACTGGCAGAAAATGCTTTTCTTTCTTTCTTTCTTTTTCTTTTTCTTTCTTTTTCTTTCTTTTTTTTTCTTTTTTTTTTTTGAAATGAAACTCACCCAGGGATCTTTTCTTCTCCTCCTTCCCTTCCCCCCCCACCTTGCCCCAACCTGCAGGAAGATTTGCCTTCACTGTAAGTGCTCCCAGGAAGAGCACATCGTAACAGTTATGCCTCTGGAGATGGAGAAGACCGTCACCAAGCTCATGTTTGACTTCCAGAGGAATTCGACTTCCGATGACGACTCCGGCTGTGCCTTGGAAGAGTACGCGTGGGTCCCTCCTGGCCTGAAACCCGAACAGGTAAGGACAAACGAAAAGTTACCGAAAAGAGGGTTGTTTTATGGAAATAGTTCCATGGAAATAGTTGGCTTGATTTTCTGTTAGGGCTGTGAGCCCTTTCTGCATGCAGTTTGGTTTCTAGATGCAGTGTAGAGGTGTTCAGAGAAAGATACGGGCTGAGGACGCAGCTGAAGAGAAAAACAGAGATGTGATCGTTGTGGAACTTCTGTTTTCCTGTCTGTAGGTGCAATTAGCAATTGAGAGGAGAAAAACAAATACTTTTAGGATGGAGTTTTCTGTGGTTATGAAAGGGAACATATGATACAGACATACCTACTACTGTTTCACGGAAAAAACGTGGTAGGACTCCAGTGTGTCCACGAGATTTGTTTGGACACGTTCTGTTCTCCCGGCCCTCCGTGCCCATACAGTGAGTCCAGGACAAACAGTCAGAGCTGGTAGGTCACGCTAAAAACGGGCCAAGTATTTTGGGGTTTGTTTTTTCAAGTGTGACATCTGCCACTTACTGGAAAGAATCCCTCGAATGAAGTTTAGATATCTCTGTATGGGAATTTAATAGGATGGATTAGACCTCAGCATGCTGTCGGTGTGAAAAGCACACTGATTTCTGTTCTCCGCAGTTTACATGATTCGCTTAGTTTTTATGCTGATCTTTTACATGTTCAACTCAGAACTTAATTTGCAGAGGAGATTGCAAAATGAGGTTAGCCTTGATAATCGCTATGGCAATCATTTTAAAGCGTGTAAGGAGGCTGGGAGAGGGTGGAAAGCTTTCATTCTTGTTGTTGTAGTTACTGTCTTTAAATATTGTGTTTTCCTGAGTTTTATTCAGAAGGACTTAGGCATTTCCTGAAATATTTTGGCACCACCCTTAGGCTGTAAATGCTATCTGTCTGATTAGAGAAAATGCAGTTGTTTGGGGTTTTGTCTTCTCTTGTCTTTACAAGCCTTGCTCCGTGCTTGGTTTACGCTCTGCAGCACCGTATGTTTCATTTGTTGCCATCCAACCATGCTAATTAGGCAAGGGCCTCGTTTTCTATCACCTTCCATATGTTAGGGGCTCTCTTTGAGCCTTCGAGGAGGTACAAGGCACAGCTGTATGGTCAGGTACAGATGGGCATGAGGTAGCTCCGCTTGCCCTTCGGCTGAGGGGACACGGCTGCATTTCCAAAGGCACATCAGGGTAGGACTGTCCCCACGCTGGCATGTCCTTCTCTCTGCACCACATTGTGTCCAGACATGTGAACAGCTGCTGGAGCCCAAGCTAGCCCATGTCCCCATAGCTTTGGGTCGAAAGGCAGCTGTTTGGTGACTGCCTACACCTGGCCAGGTAGACATAGTCTCTCATGAGTACAGCATAGCATGTACAGTGATTGAAACCATCTTTCGGCACGGTGGTGACATATTGCAGAAGACCAGATGTTTATTTGATCCCTAGATGTCTTTAGTGTGGATGCATTTTAAGAGGTAGTTTTCGTTCAAGGAGTTCAAGATGCTCATGAAAAAAAGTCTTATTAGCTCTAGTGAGAGGTACAGATGTCTTGTGACCCAGGTTAATTTATTTTTAGGTTTTTTCAGCATTTGTTTCTTTCATTGGTCACTGTGCTCCTTGAAATGAATACCAGCTTTCTAATTACGCTTCTCTATCTACATTGCTGGATCTTTTAGCAGATTTGCTACTTCAGACCTGTCGGTAATCACCATGGAAATGAAGAGCAGTCTGGTACCGTAAACAGTGCCTGAGACAGGCGCTGAAATCCTTCCAGCATAGCTCATCTAGGAGCCCTTTTTGGGGCGTTTCGCATGTCAGAGGAACCTCTAGGGAGACAAAAGCGAGGTGTGCCCCATCTGTACTGTGAAAGGACCATGCAGGGTCAGGAGCAGGCCTTGTTGTCCCCTTATGAAGAGCAGCACCCTGAATTTCTCTGCAATTGCTGGTGCCCGTATGCTCCCAGCACCACTCCCTATCTCTGCCGGCCCCAGTGGGAGGTGCCCTGTGGGAGGATGGAGAAGCAGGGACGTGCAGGAGCAGTGCAGTTTACCTCCTGCAGACAGCAGTGATGTGGTTAGGAGGTATCTCTGCAGCAACTTGCTGGCGCTGGAGGAGTACAAGACTGCAGACAGACATGTGGCTTTCTGGTCGATGAGTCAAGTGTGCGTACGTGATGTGGAGCCTCTTGAAGTCAAATGTCTGAAGCGGCTGCTGAAACCTACAGCTGCCATGAAGCAGCTGGTGGGCCCCAGTCTAATCTGATCGGAGGACACTGCTGTCAGAGTGGGGTGAAAATATAGATTTGCAGGCAGTGATTTTTTTCCTTTACCTTCTGTTGCTTCACTGTTGTATTTCTTTGACACGAAACAGATGAAGTGAAACAACTTTTTCTGTAATATTCTACTTTATTAAAATCTCTGTACAGCATATGAGCTGGGGAGGTAAGTAGTCCCCTGAAAGACTAATGCAGTTCTCTTATTATACTTGGAAGAGAGCCTTCCTACCTCAATATTCTTTGGAGACAGCATTCACATCTCACTCAGCGCAGCAATTTACAGGATATCAGAGGGGATGCTGGCCAACAAACATGACATAGTTTTTTGGCAGTTTCAGTAGGTCACTTCAGAATTCGGATACTCCCTTCAATCCATAGCTTAAAATATTTGTTAATTGTAACCTAAAGGAGAATCAGCCCAAACCTACGCAGTCTCCCTGAATTCTTGGATACTAATTCAAGTGTGATCCAACTGGTCCATGATACCTGTCAACCATGTGAAAGTCATGGTTTGTCACTCAGTGCCCATTACTGGACAGAAAAAAAAATATCGGTCCATTTTTTATAGGCAGTGATCCAGAGATTTCTTTGAAGAGCTGAGCTGAAAGTGCATCCCTTATCTTATGGTTGATCAGTGTGCACGATTTCAAAGAGTTTACATAACCATCGTAAATGCTATGTGTTTCTAAATATGTTTATAACACAGGGGTGAAGACAGCAATATGAAAAGTATTATAATACCCTTGCATAAGACATGGTAAAATTTCCTCAGGAAAACTGGCAAAAGTTCATGACATCTATGCTCAAGAAAGAGGAGTTCAGACTGGAAGCAGTGGGAATCAGGAGACTGGAAAGGTTATTTTGCTGAGGAGCCTGGAAGGGCTTGGTTTGTTCATCCTAGCAAATCCAAGGGATGTGATCCCTCCCTGTGCATTAAAGGAGGAAGAGTAGTTATTCAAGCTAAAACTCTGGCACAAGAACATAGATATAAACTGGCTCTGAATGCGTTCAGGCAGGAAATTGGAAGAGGTTTCAAACCATCAGAGGTGGTGTAAGGCTCAGTGGCAACCTGCCAACAAGGGAGAGTGAGGGGTAAAAACCCAAGATTGAGCTCAATAAATTACAGCATGATTAGAAAATTTGATTCGTTGTCATGGCATAGGCTATGCAGGATGACCAGAGGGCTCCTGTGAGTTATAATTCCAGTTGGATTAAGACCGTAATGAGAAAATATCATACAGCAGAAGAAGAACTTCTCTTCTGGAAGATAGAAATGTAAATGTGCTTGTGAGATACACAGCCGTTCAGAAGAAGAAACAGAAGCTCAGGTTTAAGTCTTTGAGACTCATTTTTGCCTGCATACGGTTTGACGGTTATATAAAGAAGTAAGTGTCAAAAGTTTTGAAACCAGCAGGCAACAGTAAAAACTTGTACTGAACGAAACAAAATCCCAGCCTGGGACTGGCCCCGAAGCCTTGGGAAAGCAGTTTCAGGAGCCGGTTTGTCTGTTAGAGCTGGTCTGATAATTGATCTGCCTTATGCTGGCATCGAGTTTGGGGACAGATGCTTAAAAATAAGTACTTTTGTAATGTGTTTTTCACATTCTTGGGCAGAGAGTGTATAAATACATGTGAATGTGCAGCCTTGAATTCCTTGGGCCTGTGGTTTGGAAAGGTCCAAAGAAAGGTTAAAACATACCAACATGAATTTCTGAATATAAGGGATTTTTGAGGATTTCTGTCTTTATTGTGTTTCAATAATAGGAACAGCTGGTTATAGGCACAGATTTTAAATTAAACAAAAGATGTGCCTCTATTTCAGCTGCAGTGTGGCTTTCTGTATAGCTCAGACATGCCAGGATTCAAGATCTGTGCATGTACTGTAAGAGCTTAACTCCCTCTTGTTAACTGCACACTTGCTCCAATCAGGTCCCTTAAAAGTTATGAAAACCTCATCTAAGCTAAAACTGGTAGCGTTAAGGTTCAGGGGACCATTTCACTGTAAGGCACATGTTAGAACTTGGGTCTTGAAAGCTTTGCAGTGTGGTGTGAAACCAGTAGCTGTCACAGGGAATGTATTTGGTGGCTAATAAATGTGTTGATTCCTGTTCTGGATCTTTAGCAAGACACACGTGAAAGGCCTGGGTTATAATACCTCCAAGCTCCATCAGCTGTTGTTCAGGCCACTGAGCGTGCAAGGGACGGCTGAGGCAGTCCTGCAGCGAACGTGCATTTACCTAAAGGCAGAAAGCGAGCTAACTGGGCCACTTGTCTCAGAGGGATTAGATGTGCCAAGCAATACTTGAACTTGCTTGGCTTCTTTGGCGTGGTTCAGCTGGTACAAAAGGAGCAGAAATTAAGCAAGTAGACTGAGGAATCCACATTTTCCAGGCGCTTCCCAGCAATAGCAGAGCTATTTCCACTTTTGGGTGCTGTGAATTCAGGAAACGATTTTGCTCCTCCAGAAGCTGAAGTGTCACATGCAGCAAGACAGACCAGAGCAACCCTATACCCCGAGCCTGCATAAGAACAAGGAATTGATAAGCTAATTTATGCCCAGATAAAGAAGTGACAAAAACCCCACCAAGAACTCTTAAGAACCCTCCTTGACCTGATCATGAGAGCAAAACATGTCAGCTGGCAATGTGAGGGCTGGCGAAGGGGAGTTGAAGTCACGTATACCCATGCTGGAAGCTGTAGTCTCTTCTAACTCTGCCCCTTACACACATGCATACCGTAGTATATCATCCAAAAGCTGCATTTAAACATATTTTTGAAAGCTATCCACTTTGAGGAGGTGTTAAGTCCATCTCGTCCCCAGTGAGCTGGTTCAGTATCCAGACGGCCTTGCAGTTAGTGGGTCTCCTTTCAAGGCTGGAGCTAAGTCCAGCCTCCAGGGCACCGGACCATGCCGATCTTTGTCCGCCGGGCTGAGCCCTCCCCCAGATGTTCTCGCAGATGAAACGCTTTTTCTACATGTGATACCTGTGCACAGCGATGGAGTCACCTCTCCACCTCCCCGTGACGGAGCTCCATAACCCTCACGCAGAGAGGGTTACGTTCAAAGCTGGGAGGCTCCTGCCCCGAAACGGACACGGGGGTGGCTCGAACCGGGCCCCATGCTGCTCACCTCCCCTGCTTTGCTAATGGCAAAAGCCGCAAAACTGTGCGCTGCACTTCTGTTCCACTTCTGCATCGCAAGGCGTTTGTTTGATCCTCGTAAGCCGATGGAAGCTGTTAAAACAGTTTAATCCTCGCGCAATCTTGTTATCAGGGAGAGAATCGACTTCTTTTGGTAGGCCACAGAAAGGAAAACATGAATCTGAAGTGGTTTGCGTGGTTCTGAAATCTGATGTGTTCATGTAGCAGACAGGAGAGGTAAGAGGCAGGGGAACAGCGGGAAATGGAAAAGAAAATAGAGAAATCCCGGAGTACACAATGTAAACTTGTCTTGGAGCTTTATTCCTGCATACAATTACAGCTTTTACTTGTTATGACATTATTCTAACATGCTACCACTCAAGTTAGAAATACAAGAGCATTTTAAGTGGCATACCCAGCAGAATTAGAAACATGTCAACTATAATCAATGCAACAAATCATGGTCATCACTGCTGATGTTCCCAGGGACCGAGCAGTGTGAGAGCGGGTCTGCTGGTCGGTACAGCACAACAAAAAAACACTTTCAAGCACCTTTGAAAGTGCTGTTTCTGACTCCATTTAACCCAAATTTATTCTTTGCTTAAAAAAAAATTAAAGAAGAAGAGAAATCGCTGCATGTGCTTTCACAAGTCTAACACTTGTGGATATATGTCCTTGGTTCAAGTGTTCTTTAATGCCAACAAGCAGTAATGTGTTTGAAGGACCATTTATAGACCGAGAATTGCACAGCTCCAAAAGCTTAATAGTAATGGATGTTGTTTGCAATGGGGAGCTAGTGAACAGCAACGCTAAAACTCATCTGCTGCCATTAGTCGTGGGAGGGAAATGCAAGGAGAACTGCAAAGCGTGCCGGAGCAAATAGAGTTTATTAGAATTACCATTCTTTGTAGTCTGCCTTTGTTGCCGTAATTCAGGGCTGGGATGCAGCAGCAGACCCCGTTATTGCCTCCAGCTAAGAGGGAGGCAGGAGTGCCTCGTGCTGGCCCAGTGCCTTGCCCACGGGGCTGCGTAGCCCGCCGAGGTCTCCGGGCCTCGATGCGTGCCTTCTTGCTGCCGGGCTCCCTCCCAGGATACGTGGCTGGCTGCATGCGCGTGCATGAGCCGAGCTGGGCAGCAATGCTTGCGCTTTGCTTTGTTTCAGAGCGCCTGGCCATATTACAAGGGCTGTTTTTTCTTAAAGAAATAAATAAATGCTTTGTATCCGAAAATCATGGAAAAAGAGGTCGTGCTAAATCTGGCCAAAGCGATTTGAACACATTTTCTAGTTTTACACGTGCTCTCATCTGTGGAGCTCTATAAAAGCATTTGCAAAATTTTCCTGACACTTTAAGGGAGTTATTCGTGTGTGGTTTGGTTTTAGTGTTTGCTTTATTTTTCCAAGAGAGGCCAATATGAATCATAGAAGGACACCACATTTGCTTCTTGAGAAGCCTATCAATTTTAAAAGTGCTCGGTGTAAAAGGCCATTTAATAGCTCGTGAAAAAGCCACCATGCACACGGCTGTGCGAGCAGCGCTTGCAGTGAGGGCAGTTCTGGCTTGGTCCCAGGGAAGGCGATGCTCTCCTTGCGGCAGGTGGACTTCGGCCTGGCACGCTCCTCGAGCGACTGCCGTGCGCCTGGATTTAGAGCAGACCGCGTGTAATTATTTACAGAGCCGGGCCAGACGGGTGCTTGAATGATCCCCCAGGCCCCCCAACACAATCCTTCACCTTGCGGAGGGCTGACCCCCCTCCCCAAAACACCCAGTGCCCCGGCGTGACCTTGACCCTGCAGAGCCTTTTAGGGGAGGTTGGGGTTCCAGCACGTGGTTGCATGCAGGACAGCAAGGGCTCCTTGCAAAAGCCCTGCAGCCCGTTGTACAGGTTCAGGGACAGTTTGGCTTGGTGAGATCAAGGTGTGATCAGCCAGCTGGGTGTGCTGGAGCTGTTACAGCTCAGCAAGTTGGCACCCATCAGCTGGACTGCGCCAGGAGGCCACGTGCTCCTTTGTAGTCCATCCCAGTTGTAGCTCCCTGCAGAGCAGCCGTGCTAGGTGGGTGCATTAGGCAGACGTGTTTTCCGTGGCACTTAGGTGGATTTTGGCTTTAGTCGCTAGAAGCCCACAGAGCCACCAGAATAAGCTGTCCTTATTTAGCAGGGCTGGGGTAGGTTTGTCAAAGTTAAACTGGAAACACACCTCAAACCTAGGAAGGTTGCAGAACATAAAGGCATTTGTAAACTAATGTAATTACTTCCCTCAGTGCCTTTGAATGAAGTTGGCTCCACTTTAAAGACTTTCCTCACACTCGTTTTACACTGCGTTCTTTGCTTTCTCCAGGTTTCTTTCTGTCTTCCCTCCCCGCCTCCCTTTTAGCTCAAAGGAGTTACTAATTTCCAAAACACGTATCAGCTTTTGTTTAGGAGTCCCTTCTTTAAAACACGCTGTGCTGGAACCACTCACCACCGCCTTTTCCTTTTGAAGACTGGAATAACACCTTGGGGAACACGGCCTCGGTAGAAAGATGGGTATCTGCTCCACCGCGTCGCTCACCGCGAGGACGAGCGCTCATAAGGCCAGCGGGGAGGGAGACCGCGCGCCCCGATCCCCCGAGCCACTCAAGGGCGACCGGCGAGGTCTGTCACCTCCTGGCCTGATGCTGTCCAGATCCCTCCTGGGTTTCTTCTGTCCAGACGTGAACGGAGGTGGCAGCGAAGAGAAGACCACGGGGCAATCTGGAGGGAGGTCCTGGCCAGCCCCTCAAGTGGCTCGTGTGCGTTAGTGCTTGTTCAGGTGACCACGGCCATCGTGGACCTGCTGCAGCAGCAGGGTGCCGAGCTGCTGGGTCATGCAGCACGAGCGTTTAATAACAGAACGGCTAAGGATACTGCGCGGTTTAAAAAGGATATGTAATCCATCTTACTTGGGTCATGGCAGCCCATGGTTGGTGAAGATCTTTCCACCGATACGTGTGGTGCCTGGGTCAGGCCAGTGGCAGCAACTGCAGTGCTCACCTACTTCAAAGGCTCCTGCATGCTCTGAGCTAAAACTGGATGGAAAAAACAAGTTATTTTCATGGAAAATACTGGCCTTTTGTACCAAAGGGAAGCACAGACTGAACAGTTTTAGTTTTCCAGCAAGTCAGCGTTTTCTGCAGACCTTTCTCCCATCTTCTTCCAGACAACACCCGTGAGACGAGACCTCATCAGCCACCGAATGTTCCCTCCGCAGCCCGCCGCGAGATGAGGGTTCGCCCAAAGGCAGGCAGCTGGGCGGAGGGCGCCGCGGGCGCTGCGCCTGCCGCTCCTGCGCGCCTGGCGCGGAAACGGGAGAAGGATTTATCCCTCGGCCACGTCAGGCGAAGGAAACCACGGGGCGGGCCGGGGTCCCCGCACGGCGCCGCGGGCACAGGCCTCCCTCCCATGGGAAGGTGGGCGTCTCGGCCCCCGCGCGGAGCACCTCGCCGAGCTGATGCGGATCCAAAGCAACCCCCATCGGGTTGTTTCAGGCAGCGCGGCGCAGGTTGGAGCCTGTTGTATTTATTTTGTCTTGCTTTTCCAACCAAATCGCCCATCCCTGCGGAGCTATGTTGCTGATGTGACGGGAGCCGCTTCCCGCGGACCTACGGGGACTAAATGGAAAACTTCCCGGAGGAAGCGGGAAAGGCGCTCCGTAGGTGTCACGCTGCCGGGCAGCCGGGCAGGCAGCTCCCAGCCCCTCCGGCGGCCGGACGGCGGCGAGAAAAACACGCATCCCTTCTTTTCGCTTGGGGTGTGCCTCTGGCAGCTCGTGACTTCATGGACCTGAGCAGCCTGATGCAATCTGGCAGCTCTTCAAAAAGAAATCGTTGCTGGACTCTGCCAGCTTCAAGGACACAGTGGGCAAAAGGACTTTGTGGCAAGAAACAGAGCAACCGAACCTGAGCGCAGCTGAAACAGGCGGCCCATCCGCATGGGAAATTTAGCAGAGAGGAGACCTGGAGAACTCGGCTGCTGGCTAGCTGCGTGAACCCGCTTACCGTCGTTATGCCGCAAGCAGCCCTTTCCAGTGGGTAGACGTGCCACCGTAGGTAGTGTCGTAAGAATTAAGTGTTTGTAGAGAAGTTTGGTGTCCCTGGGTGAAGAATGCTCTATAAATGCAAAGTAAGTATTCTCGTGTACGTAGTTTGCCTGCTTTTTAACATAGCAAAACACTTAGCAGCCTTTCTTTCTTTCGCAGTTTCCATAGCTGATGGGTCCGCTTCGGCTGTGCCTTAGCAAAACAAATCTAGGTTTGTGCCGTGGCGTACGCTCAGGTGTTCCTCAGCTTCATGACACGAGCAGTTCCCTTGTCAGCAGCGCTGCAGAGTTACGGGTGGAAATCCACTAAAAATCTCCCTTTTCACAAAACCTGGTGATAGGAAGGTTGGACGTTAGGGTTGGCTCAGAGAGGTGCTGTGGAATGGAGAGGTCGGGAGGAAAAGCAACGGCAAGCCCCAGAGCAGCGCTGCTTGCAGGCAGCTCCGAAGGAGAGCGTTGAACGCGGCTGAATCGGTCCTGCTTGTTGCCATTCTCAGACATTTATTCTGGAACAAAACCGACTTCTTCCTGTTAAATGTAGCTCGTGGGGCGCGTGCGCTCTGCTGCCAGCTCGTCCCGCTGCCGGCCCCCGGTGCAGCCCGGTCGCTCGTGGTGGTCCGCGGGAGCTCACGTGTCCCGGCTCTCGCCGCGCGGCTCTCTGCCCCAGCTCGGGCCAGGGGTTGCTTTCTGGACCGAAGCCCAAAGCCAAGGGGAAAAGCTAAGCAGAAGCCCCTGCAGAGGGAGCATCATTTGGGAAAGCCCTGCTAGATCTGCCGGCAGGGCAGCCCCCTCTGAGATGGGTTTCTGCAGCGGAGGAAGCGTCTCATGAGATTTATCTCGAGGTGGCAAAGGCAGGAGGAGCTGTATGCACCGTAAAAACAGTCTGCATCTCTCTGTCTGAGCACAGGTTGACGGAAGCCGTCCAGCGCCCTGCTCCCGCCTGAGCACCTGGAGGTGCTGGAGGCCAGGAGCCTCCCCTGGCTTTAGCCGGGCGGCGAGAGCGTGTCCTTACCCTCGCTTCTGCTGGTTCTTACCTCTGAACGTCGCTGGGGGGATTTCAGAGCTGATCCTCCGGCGGGTAGCGGCGTCCCGGTGCTGGAGCCTTGCCGGGGGCAGGCTGAGGTGGCCGGCAGCACGGAGGCGGCCGGGGCGCAGCCTTCGTAGCCTCCCGCGCTCTGGAGGCTGGCGGAGCTGAGGGCAGCGAGCCGCCGCCGGGAGACGGCCCGGGCGCTGGCACCACGCTCGGGCGCTCCTGCTGGGGGGGGGGGGAGAAAAGAATAATAATAATTAAAAAAAAAATCAAGAGCGAGGTGCTTTGTTTCCGCACTCGCAGTATCCCGAGGGGCTGCTTGGAAAGGGTTTTTCCCGCGGGGCGCGGTGGCTCTCCGCCCGTAGCCGAGGAGCGCTGCCGCAGCCCCCTCTCTCGCTCCCCAGGTCCACCAGTACTACAGCTGCCTCCCCGAGGACAAGGTGCCCTACGTGAACAGCCCCGGCGAAAAATCGCGCATTAAGCAGCTTTTGCACCAGCTGCCCCCGCACGACAACGAGGTTAGTGACGGCGCCGGGGTGGGCTGGGGGGGACCAAACCAAAACTCTCTCACCCTCGGAGGCCAGAGCCGCGTTAGAAGTGACTCGGGGTGCTAGAGCCCAATCCGAAGCGAGCTGCAAAAGCCCTTCCCGAGCGCTGCTTTCGCCTCGCCTCGGGGTCGCAAGGCTGCGCGCCGAGGAGGCGTTTCGCCTCGAGCGCGAGTTGAGAGCTGCAAGGGCCTGAAAAGTCCGAGTCGGAGTCCAACCCAGCCAGCGCAGACAGAAGCGTTACTGCATCTTGCGAGAAAAGATGCAGAGCAGGAAAAAAAAGGTGCAGCCTTTGCCAGCATGAATGTTGGAGCCTGCAAAATTTCCCTGCGTAAAGATCAAATGACTTTGGTGCTCCTTTTTTGAAGAAGCAGCTCTGGAAAAGACGTGCCAATAACTTCGAGTTTTGGGAATTTTTTTGTTTTGCTTTTTTTAACCTAGGTCAGGCTGCGGCGAGCTCGCCCGCGCGCGGCACGGCCCCACGGGAGCGCGGCGGCGGCGGCCGCGGCCCCCGGGAGCTCCAGGGGCCTCGCGCGCCCTCGGGGCCCCGAACTGCCGGCTGGTGCTGCAGCTCCTCCCTGGCAGGCGGTGAAAAACCCGCAGCGTCTGACAGCTGCAAGGAGCAGGAAAAATACACGCACAAGCTTTTAGTGCCACCCTTGCTCTCGCAACCTGGAGGCACCATCCGGCGCTTTTTTTCCTGCAAATGGGCAGGAGGCTTTGCCTGCCGTTCGCGCTCGGTTTTGCCCCCTTGGAGGTTCAAGCTGGGCTGGTTATTCGCATGAGTAGCCCCGCTCGTTTCCAGCACTGTTCAGGCGCTGTTGCTGAACGTGGCCTGCCTCGGCTGTTCGGTCCTGTTCTCGGTTGAAATGCGCTCAGCCAAGGACTAAAGCTGCAAGATGGAAGTGTCTAGGGAAACCTCAGACTTTTATAAGGTTTGGGGAAAGTGCAACATTCATTGTTTATATCCTTTTATTTTCCTTTTTTGCTTATTACCTTCCAACATGGAGATTTTGCAAACACGCAAACCTTAACCCTATGACAATATTCAGAACTCCCTGATTTGCGCAGGAAAAGGGGGCTGCGCTCTAGAAATACTAAAAAAATATATGGAGGCTGCTGTCAAACTTGTGCTGGAGACTGGCGGAGAAAGCAGGAAAATCATCAGTCTGATTGCTGGGTCTGGGTGATGCATAGGTGCTGAGACATCATAGTTTCAAGACATCTGCAAGTCCCCCTGGAGACCTAGCACCCAGAGAACAGTCTTCCCCCCTCCCTCCCCCTGCTGGCTCTGTACCTCTCCAGATTTTAACCAAACCCTCTGATGACTGCAGTCAACACAACTGCCTTTTCTCTAGCCTCGCCTAAGCCAAGCACTGAGTTCATTTGTGTGACCCACTGTGCACCACTTCGTGCAACAGCAGGTACTTGTTAGGAGGAGGAGGAGGGTCCTAGGCCTGGTCACATGATGGTTTTCAGTTGGTTTTTGATTTATGGATCCTCGAAGCGATTGCTGGTAAGGACTGTAGATTCCTGCTGGAATATGGAGATGGCTCCATGTGTGAATTGAGAAAACTGAATTTTCTTAGTGCCTTGGAAGAGGTTTGCAGAGCCCGTGGGGCTGCCGATCCCTGCCAGGCAATCAGTGACCCCGCTAATACTGAGTCTAATCCATGTTTCTTAGGTCCGCTATTGCAATTCCTTGGACGAGGAGGAGAAGAGGGAGCTCAAACTCTTCAGCAATCAAAGGAAGAGGGAAAATTTAGGGAGAGGCAATGTCCGGCCGTTCCCCGTAACCATGACCGGAGCCATCTGCGAGCAGGTGAGCAGCGGCCGCGGCCGTTTACCGCAGAGCGAGCGTGGGCAGATCGCCCCGAGGTCCCGGGCCAATCCTCGGAGCAGGAGGAGCACCCCACCGTGTTCAGTGGCCGAAGCGGTCGCTGTAGCTGAGCCCGGTCCACCCTTCGGTCCCCCGTCCCAAGGCTGCTGGCCGTCAGGTGCAGAGCGGGGGCAGGTGGCTGACGTCCTGACGGCGCGCTGGTGGGGTCCAGCGGCGGGGAGGAGGCACCGGCGGGGAGGTGTCTTTCTCCAAGCTGTGAATTAGCCGGGAGAAAGCAAGTGCCGTGGCCTGCGGGTCCTGGTGGACGGGGTCTCCCCGGGCTCGCCTAAAACGCAGCGCTCGTTCCGACAGTGCGGGGGCCAGATCAACGGCGGGGACATGGCCGTCTTCGCCTCGCGAGCGGGGCACGGCGTCTGCTGGCACCCCCCTTGCTTCATCTGCAGCGTTTGCAACGAGCTGCTCGTCGACCTGATCTACTTCTACCAAGACGGGAAGATTTACTGCGGCAGGCACCATGCCGAATGCCTCAAGCCCCGGTGCGCGGCGTGCGACGAGGTGAGAACGAGCCAACCTCCACCCTGCCCGTCTGGGCGCTGCACCGTGCCGACACAGGGGCCTCCCAGTCCGGTGGGGTTAATTTAGTGTTTTTCTAAGACGCAAGGGGTTTTTGTTAAGCAGCTGATTCCTAAGGATGGAGGGAAGCAGCAGGACAGGCAGTGATTCGAGTCTGGGAGCTGAACTCCGGCTCTAGACATGAGCTTCATCAGAAGGCTCGCTCTGTGCGAGCTGGACAGAAGCGGAATATCCTGCTTCCGCCCACTGAAGTTAGCGTCAAAAATGCACATCCTCTGGTTCACAGCGCCGTTCCCCTCCTTGACACACGATATTTCTCCTGGGTTTGTCCCAGCTCATGTAGCGCCAAGCACAGCGGCATGGGGTGCATAGCACGGACAACCTCTGCACGGAGGTGTGTGGGGAGCGCGTGGGAAATAGGATGATTTGGCTTTGTCTAGGGTTCACGCCAAGTTTTCCTTGGGTTTCAAGTTTGCATCTGAGGGGAGTTACTCTGGGATTTTTGGTTGAAAACTGCCTAGAGTTACTCTAAGGTAGATCCTGGTTTACACACAGGGAGCCCGGGAGATCTTTCCCTAAGAATTTCCTGTAACAACAAACCCATGCTATGTAATTTTAGCCCATTTGTGTGTGGAGTTGTTTCCTTCTCATGTATCTCCCAGAAGAAACTTTTGCTAGGATGAGTGCTGTATTTCTTACAGGTAGGTAGTGGTTTGAGTATCCGACGAGTTGAAATAGGCTTTAATAGAGGAGATTAAAGGGATGCAGGAAGCCAAACAAATGGAATACTAAATGAATATAGAAAACCATGCAGAACTGACTCTGAGCATTTCTCAAGTGTCAATCTCAGTTTAAAAGACTGGCAAAGGAAATTGTTCTGGCTTTTAAACTTATGAAAACCATAGTGTGGAAAACCATATGTACTATAAAATACCAAGTCCCATCCATGCAAGCGTATAATAGTAAAAATCCAAGGCTATATGCACATCAAATGTAAAGAACATTGACGTATGTATCCAATTAAATTTGCAACGTTACCAGTAAAAAAACAACTCCTAACCATTCAAGTGGCCCTATTTCCTGGTGGGTTAGGCTGGGTAATTTTTCTTCCTGTACTTTTTATCCTTGCAAATTCTCATACAAATCTTTCATTCGGCTTCTTAAACGCTCACTTCTTCCATTAAAAGACCCGGCGCGGATTGCAAGGAGGGGGAGAGGTTCCTGTGTGATGGGGCTCGGGGCAGAGCCGGCCCCTCCTTGCTTTCCCACCCTGTGCAGGCTCACCGCCCGGGCACGGGGAGCAGGGGCAGCAAGAAGGCGTCTACCGAGCCGCTGGAGGCGGCCGTTTCACGAGCCCGCTCTTGGCTGTGCCGTGTGCCTCGGTTTCCCCACTGGTGCAGTGACCGCTACCAGTATAAAACCCGCGGACGGCTGGGCAGGGAGGTGGGGGAGAGCTGCGTGCACCCCTCCCGAGAGGTGCCGTTTCCACCCGTTTCCATCCCTTGCGCGCGGGTTCGCTGTCTCAGCGACGGGCGGACGCGTTTTAATAAATGGCTCTTCTGCTGCTTGACAGTCCGCCCGATCGATAAGCTGTTTATAAGCGTGTTTATTACCGCGATCAATCCCTTCTCCCCCTCCCCCCCCACCTCCAGATCATTTTTGCCGACGAATGCACCGAGGCCGAAGGGCGACACTGGCACATGAAGCACTTTTGCTGTTTCGAATGTGAAACGGTGCTGGGGGGCCAGCGGTACATCATGAAGGACGGCCGGCCGTACTGCTGCAGCTGCTTCGAGTCCCTGTACGCCGAGTACTGCGACACCTGCGCCCAGCACATCGGTACAGCGCCGCGGGGACCGGAGCCGGGTTTGGGGGGGGGGGCTCGGCGGTGGGAAGCCTCCGGGGTCCCGTCAGACCCGCTCTGCTCCCGGTGCGTGGAGAGGACTCAGGTGCTGCAGGGCCTTGCTCCTCTTCGGGCAGCTGCAGCCGTCCTTTGTCGTTAAAACCTCTGCTTTTCCGGGGGTGAGGAGCGAGGGCAGGTTTTATCCTGTTCCTGTGGCGGGACAGGGGTTTATTGAAACACGGAGGAAATGTCCGAGAGCAACCTCAGGAACTGATACAAAGTGGGAGCTTTCTTAATTCTGCATCTCTCTCTCTCTCTGCCCAATTTAATGTGGGCTTTTATTTTTCCTTTAAAATAGCATTTTCCTTTTAGACAGCCTGGCTCTTTTAATTTCAGACTCTTGCCAGCCAAGCTTGCTAAAGGACTGCTCGGCTTAATGAGCTACAAGGCAGGAAAGATGTTTGTCCATTAGGAATCATTATTGTTTCTGTTCGCGTTTTTTTAATTAAGCCACGGATAGATGTCCTCAGCTAAAGAGAAATAATGCATCAGAGTCGACCTGCAGTTCCAGAGCAAGGAGATTCAGTGCTTTAAAATGAGTTTTGTGCGAGGAACTAGCTGTTTCGCCGCCCTGCGCGCTGGTACGTTACGCTGCGTCGTAAACGAGGCTGCGCTGGTGGTGGCTTCGAGGCAGCGTTCATGCGCTCTGCGGGCCCGAGATAAAAGATTCATTTTCTGTAAAAGATAAGAAATAATTAAGCCTGGTTACCCTGTGTGCAATGAGCTGTGTGCAACCACGCGGGCTCAGCCCAGGCAAGGCTGAACTGGTGCGTGGCGTCTCGGGGCGCTGCCCTAGATGGATCGGCGCTGAGCCCGTCAGGTTTGCAAGACAGAGACCCTGTTTTGCTGTGTATCCGCTCATTTTGAGCAAAGAGGGACTGCAGCCATTTCGCGCAAGGTACAGCGCTGCAGATTGCTAGCAGTGGCCACTGCAGGTTGCACTTAACAGCCGTATAAATTAGAGCTAAGCACGCACCTAAGACTTTTAAGAATTGGATTGTACTCTAGGGTCACCGGGTGAGGAAAACGGGCTCCTTTTTCCATGAGACGACTTGAAGTGATTGAGCAGGGAGCTGATTGCATCCCGCCCACTGTCTTCTCCCTCTTTAGTCTACAAGTATAGCTCTTCACCCTTTAGGTAAAAGCATTTCACTCCTTGTAAAGGGAAGAGGAAAAAAACAACTGTGCTAAAGCAAGTTTAGCTTGGAATAAAGCAGACCGTTAACACGGTGTTAGTCTCCAAGTCCTCGGCAGCATTAGTCCCTGCGGGCTGCGACGCACCTGCCGGCCCGCGCTGCACCCACGTGCCTGGCCCTGCACAGCCTGCGCCTTGCACACCGGTGACTCGGACATGGGGAGAGAATTCCTAGGTGAATACGGTGGTATTCGGTGTTTTTGCTCAACGGAGCAGTGAGGGACGAGGCATGTGATCCTGTTCTGCTATGCAGCTAGAAAGGCAGCACACATTCCCCTTCGTGGTTTGGTTGGAGATTTTTGTTTGTTTGTTTTTAAATAGTCAGCATATTATTGCTTTGACTTCAAGACCTTTATGGAGAACTTCTTGCATTCCTATGCTTTATGATCGGAAATATCACCTTTTAATATGAAATAGCTCGAGGCTTGATTCTGCTGCCGTTTCCAACATTGAGTAACTCCTCAGCAAAAGCCTCGAACCTGCAAAGAATTAGAAATGGGCTTAGTTTCACTCGCTGGAGAAACCCCACTGAAGTCCGTTCGAAACCGAGCCTGGGTACGTATTGCTCATGTGGGACAGCTGCTCAAGACGAGTGCTAAGTGCAGGGTTAAGTGATGGGCACTTAATGTTTCAGGAAGAGAGCGCTTAACTTCCAATATGTGGCTTAATTCTAATGCTTTCTGTGTGCTTTCCCCCTTCAAGGTATTGACCAAGGCCAGATGACCTACGACGGTCAACACTGGCACGCCACCGAGACCTGTTTCTGCTGCGCTCAGTGCAAGAAGTCCCTCCTGGGCCGGCCGTTCCTCCCCAAGCAAGGGCAGATATTCTGCTCCCGGGCGTGCAGCATCGGCGACGACCCCAACGGCTCGGACTCGTCGGATTCGGCGTTTCAGAACGCGAGGGCGAAGGAATCCCGCCGCAGCGCCAAAATCGGCAAGAACAAAGGGAAGGCCGAGGACAGCATGTTGAATCAGTGCGGCCAGCTGCAGGTGACCTCGAACCGCCTTTCCACGGACGTGGATCCGCTCTCGCTGCAGATGGACCTGCTGAGCCTCTCCAGTCAGACCCCCAGCCTCAACAGAGAGCACCTGTGGAGGAGCAGGGAGGAGCTCTATCACTATGGGAATAAAATGGAGCAAAGTCAATCCCAAAGCCCTCTGCAGCTTCTCAGCCAATGCAATATAAGGACCTCGTATAACCCCAGCCAGGTGCCGGCCTCCCAGCCAGATTTATGGGCTAAACATTTCAGCAACCCAAAGAGAAGTTCCTCGCTGGCAATGAAGGGGCACAGCAGCAGCTTCATCCAGGACTGCAGAGAGGACTACTATTCCGGAAGGCTTCGCTCGCAGGAGAGCTACAGTGACATGTCCAACCAGAGCTTCCCCGAGACCAGAGGAAGTATGAAAGTCCCCAAGTACGAAGAAGAAGAAGAGGAAGGCGGGATGCCGACGCAGCAGTGTCGGACCCGACATCCCATCAACGCGCTTAAGTTCCCGGAGGACCTAACGCCCACGGAGCAAACTCCGCGGGGCTCCATGGAGTCCCTCGCGCTTTCGAACGCTACAGGTACGGCACCGCGGAGCCGCGCGGGCGGCTGGGGCGGGGGGCTTTCTCCCGCTCGGTGGGAGCGGACTGGCAGAGCCCGGGAGCGGACGCGGGAGCGCGTTCAGGTGATGATCAAAACTTTGGGCTGCCCCTGGGGCCCGGCAGCCTAATTGTAGCGTGCAAAAACAGCCTGAAGCCCTGCGGCAGAGCCTCGTGAGAGGGAGCGAGGAGGAGTTTCCCGAGCGGGAGCGGGCTCGCCGGCCGCCGTGCCGAAGGGAAGCGCGGGGAGAAGCGTTTGCACGTGGTCCGAGCCGTTGCGTTCGAGGAGGCCGTGTGCACGCCGGGTCGGGCCGGCTCTGGTACGCGTGTCTCCCCGCTGAGGCTAGACGTAACCGAAGCGTGTCCTCCCTCCGTCAGGGATCCCCCACGTTTCTCTTCCGACCCAGAAGGGCGAGGCTGGACGCGCGGTGCCGCCGCGGTGCCTGCCGGGGCCCCGGCGGCTGTGCGTGGCACCGCTGTCTCGCTGCGTTTGCTTGTTTACCCAGCACAGCGCTTTATAGATGGTTGGCCTTTCTGCATAGTTCAAAACAAATGTTTCCAAGGTCTTTAATCCTCCCCTTTGTGAAGAGAGGGAAGAACCAAGGCCAACTGCTAAAGCAGAGACAGATTCCAGCGTTCGGCATCTAAAGAACTGCTGCAAGCAGCCATTGAGGGCTAAAAATATTTTAGAATACTTTGAAGTAGGCCCAGTTGACCCCTTTTGCGTGTTATGCAGTCGTCAAGCATGTTACTAGTTAAGACAGATTCCTTCCCCTTTATACACAGCTCGTGGTCTCATCTTCTCGTCCTGTTGTAGGGAAAAAATCAGGCAAGATGCTTTTCCTGTCTGGCTGAGCCCTTTTCCCTTGAGAGCCTCCTAATGAAATATTCCGTAGCCATCTTACTCCCAATGTGTTTGGTTTTCGTTTTGTGGTTGTAGGAATGCATGTATGTGCATTAAAAGCGTATCCAGCGGGTATCTGCTCTGCAGACAGGCTTTGGGTTTGGTTCAGAGCCCCGCGCGACGGTGTTTTTCTTGAGCCTACGGTAGTTTACGTTATCGGACGACTGCGCTAATCTGGCACAAGGAACGTCTTTTGCTCCAGAGTCCCTAAGCAGAATATTTCTTGGAAGAGAAAATCCCACGTCTGATGTATTAGCCAGAGATACTGGCTCGCTTTCTCCTCCGCTCCCGCAGCGCTCTCGCACTGGAGCCAGGCACTGCGTGGGTTCGGGCATGCCCTGCGCCTGCCCCCTGCAAAACCGAGTCCATCTTTCCCGCTTTCATCCGTAGCGAGCAGCCTGGGGGGTGTTCGGAGCCTGCAGGGTGTCCCTGCGTGCCGGCGTGTCCTGGCTCCGCGCGGGCGCCCAGCCTCAGCCGGCGGGTCGGCAGCGTTATCCCAGCCCCGCGCCGGGGGTTGGACCCGTCTCCGTGCTCAGCCACAATTTCCCTAACTGGCAAAGGCGGGAGGCGAGGAGCTAACGGGATGCAGGGGGGTTTGCTCCAGCAGCTTAGCTATCCGCAGGAGAAGCAGCAGCGTGGCGTGGAGAGGGAGTTGGGAACCGTTCTCAGAAACAAGGTTCTTGGAAGCAAAGCCTCGAGTTTCAAAAGCAGCTCGCGTTGTTAAAACCCACGTTGTGCAAACCCCGTCAGTACAAACAGCCCTGAGCGACGCCGAGCTCGTGTGAGCAGTACACGGCTACGGAGGTGGTCGTTTCATGCTTTGGAGATTAAGTGCAACAAGGCATCAAGGACACAGGTCAAGAGACAAGAAGCTTAGCAGCTCGTATTAGGGTGAAAACTCATTCTGTCTTCCGTTTTAGAAGCCCCTTCCTAAAGCGCTGGGCAGGAGATCTGTCAAAGGCACCCGACTTCCATACACAGTTAAAATGCAAATATCCCTGCAGACGATGTCAGCGTTAATGACTCTGTTCTTTCCTGCTTTATGGAGAAGTTGCTCAGCATGATGAGGCTTGTAATGAGTTTAAGCAGTACCTCTGAAGAGTGCGGTGATAACATTTTTATTAATGCCTGAGATCTAATAATTTTTCTTGCTTTGGAAACCATCTCTGCTGCAGCTGCAGGGCTAGGCACTGTGCTCGTAACAGGCAGCTCCTCCAGCGGAGAGCATCGCGGACAAAGAGGGAGAATTATTATCCCATTTAATAGGCAGTATTTGAGGACACGGGGATTTGGTGACCTGCCCGCGAGTATTTTCCTTTTTTTTTTTTTTTTCCTGAAACCAGCTGCAAAGCCGTTTTAAAGCGCAGCTTTAGCGACCGTGTGAATTTGGCGGCGGGGTGGCAGGGACGCGGGGTGCAGCGCCCGGCCGCTTCGCTTTGCGGCGTTTCCCTGCTCCGGCGACAGCCGAGCCTGGCCGCCGGAGGCACTCAGCCGGGGCCCCCTGCAAGGAAGCTCCGTGCTAAATACTTTGCAAATGAGAACCAGGCTGCGGCGCCGCTTGCTCCAGAACGCCCTTTTCCACATGCTAAGCTCCCATAAATAATGCTCGGGAAACATGCGGGGTCCTCCAGTAAATTCATTTGGTGACTTCCACGCAGCAAGCCCGGGTGCGTACTTTGCAAGAAGCTCCAGGCTTCCCGTTGTGCCAAAAAACAAGTCCCTTTGAGTTACTAGCTCTGCGCGGTTGCTCCACCTTCTAAAACGAAATAATTAATGCCGAATCCATCTAATGTTTTTATGGCATCACTGAAAGCGTTCTGTTTTTATAGGGAGCTGAAGGGCAAACAGTCCCCGACCTGCAGAGCACATGTTAAAAGCTGACTGATTCCTTCCTGGCAGCGGAGTTTTTGCTGTGATGTTTCTATTACGACTTAACCAATAATTAGCTGGAGATGTCAGTAAAAGCAGATAACAAACTGAGTGTGTCCTCTGGACAGAAGGCTGCCTGCTGCGACCAGATGTTGTCCCTGTAATATTTTTAATACATTTTAGTAATGATGTTTGAACCAGGCGTCCTTTCTCAAGCTTACCTTACGTCCATGCTTAAGTACGTTGCTGGACCCAAGTGATCCCAAGTCTCCTGTGTCCCGGTGCTGGGCTTTGCCAGCCGGGTGGCTTGTCCTCCCTGGTGTCCACGGACCATGTCCTTGGTGCAAATGCCCACAGGGCTGGACAGACGGACACGTGCAAGCGGTGGCAGTTAGGAGTGCTGCTCTCCCGCAGGAATTAAATGATGTCCTAGGGAGCATTTACTCACCGGGCCCGACTTAATCAGTTTAAAGCGAGTTCCTCGTGAGCGAGGTGAGACGTGTGACACCGCGCTAAGCCTGTGTTCGTGGGCGTTCACCCCTGACGTGCTCCGCTGAGCCCTGCTGTCGCACCGCCTGCATCCATGTGTTAGCAGGGACGCTGGCTGCACACCGGAATTTAAGCCGTATCCCTCCTTTTGCTTTGTTTCCGCATTTAAACTAGACGGCAGCGTCTCCGTCCCGCTCTGGTCGTGCTTGTGTGATCCCCACGAGCGCCGGTGGGATTCGAACAGCTGCCGTGGCAAAGGGGGAGAGGCTCCTGCTCGAGGATCCCAGCTCGCCTTTTCCTCTCGCGGCTTTTATCTGGCAAACACTTCTGCACCGCTCGGACGAGGAGCCCTTGGCGCACGAGGACTCGCTGGCGGCGGCGGGAGCGTCCCCGGGAAGCCTGGCGCTCGGGGCTGCTTGGGGATGCTCAGCTGAGATCTGAGAACATTTCCCGGCTCTTCTTTCAAAGGAGCTGATTCTCACTGTATTTTATCCTTTATAGTTGATTTCCTTTGGCTGCTTTTGCTTTTTTTTCCTTCTTTTTTAATGGCATTAGCAACAACACAAAGCAGCGGGTACTGCGCAGTGTTTGCACCCCAGCTCCCTTCATTAAGCAACCAGGATGAGTCTATCCAGGGACTTTCTCTCACAGGGAGGAGTGTGATCTTACCAGAGGTTAATCATTTCCCAGAGGATACTCGATCCGGAACAGGCCGACCCCAAGGTTTGCAGTATTCCCAGAGCGGTGCTAGTCTGCAGGGTGCTTGCATCGTCTTCTGAAGCGGGTTTGCAAGCGTGGTATGTGCCTAGCAGCCGAATCAGAAATCAAAAGCTGATCTCTGCTGATTCCAAGCAGCCATTTCCACAAAATGCCAGCTGCTCTAATAGCCCACTTAAGAAAGTACCTGCAGGCTAAATTTTATTCTCCTGTAACAGTCTGTTTGAGTGCTGCTTGCAGAGAGCAAGAGTGTTTTGGAGGTAGGGTCGCGTCGAATGGTGACACTGGCATATGCAAAAGGAGAAAAGACTTACGTCTTCCTTGAGAAACCGCACTTGGTCGAGGATAACAGCAGAGCTTCATGTCCCCGTCTCATCTACTGTAGGTATAAATCCAGGAGAAAGAGCTGTTAAACTGGGGCAGTCACGGTGCGAAATGCAATTTCGCGTGTATGGCACCGGGTTTTCTTGTCGTCTGTATTGTAAGGTGCCCAAAGGCCCCATCTAGCTTGTTTTTCAAGGACAAAACAACTGTGATGTATCCAGAAAAGAGACAGATAAAATGTATGAATGCAAGTGTATCATCTCTGATCCTTGCAAGACTGATTTGCAAAAAGGGACCCAGCTGCTTAGTTTGTCTCCATTCCCCTTTTCTTCCTCAGTGTGAGAAGAGGTTGAAAGCTGTAAAACAACTCCCCCCCCCCCCCAAAAAAAAAAAAAAAAAAAAAAAAAAAAAAAAAAACTCACCCTGTTTCTCTTTGTTTTTGTAGTAAAGCTGAAGGATCTGGGCATGTTTTCCAGAAGCGTTCAATGGCTCAGCCTCTCCCTGCATTGGAAGCTTGGGGGCAGCTCCTAAAAATCTCGCTTGGGTCTGCAGACAGGCTCCAGACCCCCGTGCCGGTGGAGAAGCTTGGCCTGAGCGCGCGCCCGTATTGCGGCGAACGGAGGCTGCCCCGACGCAGAAGGGAAGGGGGGATTGCATGGGGGCTGCAAGGGGTTGGCTGTTTTCCCTGGGGACGTGCTGTAAGACAGGCGCAGGGCTGAGGCAGGGCTCCTCTTTGCAAGCATTTTTCTGTATTTCAAAGCTGTTATTATATCCCCTTCAGCCTTCGCTTCGCTAGACTAAACAACCCCTGTTCTTTCAAACTTTCCTCGTAGGTCATGCTTTCTAGATCACATTTTTTAGGCAAATGGTTATTGCTGTGCAAAGAAAGCTTGGCTTGCGAATGAGAGAAAAGCATCCCTACTGCAGATAAAAACAAATCTGGGGATCTCCAGACTAACTCAGTTTTGTAAGAGTGAAGCAAAGGGAGCTTTTTCTTTCCGCTGAGGTTCACCTCATTCCCTCCTACGGTGCAAGCGCTCCGTCTGCTTTGCTTCAAACCAAGTGGGAAAATTTAACCTGGGCAAGCGGCGTGAAACGCGGGATGCTTTCTAAATGGGTTTAGTTTGGACTTGGCGAAGCTGATCTCAGCACCAAAACTTCTCCGAGGCCTTCTCCTCTTCCTCCTGGCCTCCGCGTGGGCGGTGGAGGGGCTATGCTTTCTCCCGAGGGGGGCCCGGGGGAGGCGGCGGGGCCGGAGCCACGGCAGCCGGGCCCTCGGCGGCCTTTCCGGCGGCCCCCGGCCTCGTGACGTTCCGGGTGAGCTGCTGCCGGAGCGCTACGAGCGCGTGCGTGGAGCCCGCCAAGCGTGTCGAAAGACACGTTCCTTTGGCCCTCTGCAAGGAAAAAGTTTTGCGCTCTGTTACATGCAGAAATTAAGCTGTTTTGGCTGACCTCGGGCGTGCTTCGTCGCGCTCTCCTGAGTGCATGCGCTGTCGCGCCCTTAGGTCTGCTTGCTGGCGATCCCGGTATACGTGCTCAGCGCTGGATTCGGGCTACAATCAACGTTTTCCCAGCAATTCCAGATCTTAAAAATGTGTGTGCTTAATTATAATCAGGCCATCTGGATGAACAGCAAAAATGTCCCCTGGACCTAATAATCGCTGATTAAACCTTGCGGTATGACCTGTGCATGTATCATGAGCCCCGTCCTTTGAGCCGGTTTCCCCGCGTGCTGGCCAGCACTTTGAGGAGGAAGAGCAGAAATGCCCGCTCTGCGTGCTGGGGGGTGCTTGCAGGGGGGCCGGAGACCCAGGGCTCTTCCAAAAACACCCCGTGAGACCCGCTGAGTCTAGCTTCCCTCTCTGCAACTGGAAGTGAATTTATGGAGTTGCCACACCAGAATTGCAGTAAAGGCCAGGAAACGGAGATCAGCACTCGTATGATGTAAACATTTCTCCGCCAAAGCGTAAAAGCTGTGTTAGAGGGTAGCAGAGAGCAGACTTACACTTGGCCACCCGTGTCCCCGAGGCTCCCAGCGCGCAAGGCTGCTCTGCCCAGCAGGTCCCCAAGAGCAGCTGTGGTCCAAGGCAGGGTCATCCTCTGCGCTCCGCTGTACCTCGGGACGCTGGCCGGCCTGGCAGCGCTTCCCCGCGGCTTGGCCAGGTGCTTTGCCTGCCCCGTTCCCAGTCAGGACCATTGCCAAGCAGACGGGGCGGGCGGGAGGCTCAGACGGCGGCGGGGCCGGTTCGACTCGCTTCCCACCCAAGGGATCGCGGTGGCTTCGAGAAGTCCTGCAGCGGGCTTGGAAAGCGTGTCCTTTCCGAACCGAAACGTGGCTTTTGTTTTCCTAGCCCGGCCTCTCACTTTGCCTAGGGCACCTGGGGGCTGCCTTCGCTTCACTTTTCTCTGCAGTCATAAAGTCGAGAAACATCTTGATTAAAGCAGAAAAGCAAACAAGCAAGAGACTCTCGCTTTATAACGTGGCTCCAGCAGCTGGGACTTGGGGAATAAAGCCAAATAGTGCAGGAGCTGGGATCAAATATCAATGACAGGTGACACTGAAGTGCTGGAGCCCTTGCTGGTGCCCTGGAGCATAGGTTTAGGCCGGGATGGGCACTTCTGAAAGACTTTGCCCATTTTTGCCGTATCGGTTGATCACTTTAAGGCCAAGTCCAAAGAAACGCTGAACTCGACTGTAAGCAGGACCTTGCTAACGGCAGAGCTTGTTGTCGTTAATGTTTGCAGGCAACAGCTAATGCCAAAGGAGCTGAGCTCTTGATGAAATGTAAGCAGCTTTTATTAAGGGAAAAAGCAGTTTATTCTTGAATTTTGGGCTGGGTTGTTGGGTTTTTTTTTAATTAATTTACAAAGTCTTAAATTCTCGGTGATTGCATAAGGGGTGTGCGTCATGTTGAAAATCGTGCTGATGGTGCACCGGGCTCAGGATCGGGTCTGCGCAGGGCGATCGGCGAAGAACGACGAGGAGGGAAGTGCCAAAGCAAACACTCTGCGTTTCGTTTGGGCTGAACTGTATTTCCTCCAAAAGAGCTTGCGAAATGTGCTGTCCTGAGCTTGTAACGCAAGCGCTTACTGCTGCCAGTTGTCAAGCCAACGGGGAGATAGTCAGAAAATAGCCAGAAAACACCCAGAAAGCAGGCCGGGGCCTGGGGAGAGGTGGGCTCTGCTGAGCGTCTCGTGGGAGGGTGCTGAGCTGACTCCTCGCTTCCCCGCTGTCTGCTTGAAGACTTTCCAGGCTGGAGGCTGATGAAAAGCACCTCGTAGGAAGGAGCTCAGGGCTCGCCGAGCGCGCGGGGGAGACCCGGCGGGCCGCTTTCCCATGCGGGGCAGTTCACCGGGGCCGCGTGGAAAGCTGGAGCTCTCTCTCCTGGCCCCTCTCCACGTCCGGCTCCCTGGATATGTGCAGCGAGCCGCTCGCAGCCTGACCCTCGAGCTCCGTTTCTGCCTGCAGTGGGTGGTCTCCGGCCTCACGTAGTTTCCCGCTCCTTCCGGAGCTCCGGCGGCGGTGTGACGTGCGGTGCCTGGGGACAGACGCCTCCCCCTCGCCGGGAGGAGCCGCGCGGCGGTGGGGGGCCAGCCCGCGTCCGTGCACGCCTGCCTGCCCCTGGCCGAGCCTAGGGCCGCGTCCACGTGGGCCCGCCGCACGCGTCGCCTTGGGGCCTGCGGCTGTGCGGCGTGGGGACGAGCCTGAATTAGTTGGTGGTCCTGTTTTTGGCTTTGGTTTTTGTTAACTCCTTCAAAACGTGTGCAACATCCTTGTGCAAGGTGTGGGTGCCGAATCACGGCACCCTAGTTACTTCAGCGTGCTGGAGACCTCAGGTTACCTCCGACGCATGAATTTGTCGCTGGGTATCGCTTGTTATTCCTGTCAAGTCGCAGACAGCACAGGCGTATGGAGAAGGAAGTCATGAAAAGGACCTAACGTTCCTTGGAGTCCAACTCAAAACACTTTAAATGAGTGAGATTTCCCCAAAGGGGGAACTGTGTGCTTTCTTAAAAAAAAATAAATAAAAAGAAAGAAAGAAATCAGCCTCTTGAGCAGCCCTTTAGGAGGGCATCTGAAAGACCAAGGGTTTGGTTTTTTTTTTTTTTTTAGAACTGAAGTCCACAGTCTCAGACCAGGAACAGCTCTTCTTGCTGCAGCTCTGCTGATGGAAAACTCTCCTCCTTAACTCTCTTTTCTTTCCTCCTTTCCCCCTTCCCTGCAAAGGCCTCTCTGCGGACGGCGGAGCCAAGCGCCAGGAGCATCTCTCCAGATTCTCGATGCCGGACCTGAGCAAAGACTCCGGCATGAACGTCTCGGAGAAGATGAGCAACATGGGGACTCTGAATTCCTCCATGCAGTTTCGTAGCGCCGAGTCCGTCCGTAGCCTCTTGTCCGTGCAGCAGTACCAGGACATGGAGCCGAACCTGCACAACCTGGCCAGCCCCATCGGGTACCGAGAGCGGCCGTCGCACGGGCGGATGCACCAGAGCTTCGACTACGGCAGCGGGGTGCCCGGCGGCAAACTGGCCGCGCAGGACGGCACCAGGCACGCCCCCATGAGCGAACGCACGCGCCGACGAACTACCCTGCGGGACGACGACCGGCATTACCGCCCGCACAGGCCTCGGCGCTCCCGCCGCTCCCGTTCGGATAACGCCCTGCACCTCGCCAGCGAGCAGTGCTGCCGGCTGAAGGAGCGGCCGTCCCTGCGAGCCAGGGAAGACTACGACCAGTTCGTGCACCAGAGGAGCTGCAGAGAGGCCAGGGAGCACGGTCCTCGCAGGGACGTCTACGGCCAGTGTCCACGGACGGTGTCGGATCTCGCCCTGCAGAACCACCTGGGCGAGCGGTGGGGGCCCTACTTCGCCGAGTACGACTGGTGTTCGACCTGCTCCTCCTCCTCCGAGTCTGACAACGAAGGCTATTTCCTCGGGGAGCCGATTCCGCAACCCGCCCGGCTCCGGTACGTGACCAGCGAAGAGCTCCTGCACAAGTACGGCTCCTACAGCATGCCCAAGTCTTCCACCTTGGGCGGCAGAGGACAGTTACACAGCCGGAAAAGGCAAAAGAGCAAAAACTGTATCATATCCTAATGGCATCCTTGCCAGGCACCTTCAGAGAATGTAAATTAACTCACAAACTTGCACTGTTTTAGATCATGTAAGCGCTTTTGTTGTAACAAAAAGACCTGAAGATTAGGGATTTGTAAGAAGGTTGTAGACTGGCTTCTATAAATAGTCATAATCGTGGGCACGGTGAATATATTTTGCACATCTTACTTTGAGGGGAAAAAAAAAAAGTTCACTTTAGCCTGTAATATTTACCTAGTAGTTTTTCCTCTTTCTCCCAAATACTGCCACCCTTTAAAGTTGTGTTGGTCCATACGTTTTAGTTACCACGGTTTACTATAGCCATCAGTTTGCTAGTAGGTTTTGCTTTCCACCACACTTTTGTTTTTCATGACCCGTTTTGGTAAGTAATTTGTCTCTCAGACAGTGTGGGAGCCTAAGTTATTTCCATGATTGTTGTAAATGCAATGTAAATGAGAGTTTGGAGAAAATATTTTTGTATTTTGTAATATCAGAGGAATTTCTATATCTTAGGAGTCACTGGGAAATGCATGCACATTCATAACTGTTTTCAGCCAGAGCTAAACCAATGGTACTTTGGAATCCCCTTTTCATTTCATCATCAGATTTCTTAAGTATATCAGTGAATTTTTGAGTTGTTATTTGTTTGAGTTTTTTTAACTCCCTGTTTTTTTAAGTTTTTTGTTTCCTGGTAAATGAAGAGAACATTTTCTGATTCATTAAATCTTGAAGAGCCCTCGGTGGCATTTTGAAGTCTGCTCACGCCTGTGATTTTCAGGTACGCTCTATCAGTCAAATACAGGAATCCTGACAGTTGCAAAAGTGACTTTTTTGTTAAACAGAAAAGACCAGAACTACCAAATGTCTGCAAAGTTGTAAATGACCAAAGTTGGAGAAGGAATTTTACATCTCTGTAGAGAATGCTGAAGTTACTAAACGTTGAACTATTATTTGGAGTAAATAAAAGTGTAATGGTGCAATTGTGCGATGTCAGCATGACGTTGTTTTGAATATAGACTTGTCTTATGGTGCTCTAGTTTCCTGGGTTATGTTAACTGCTGTTCATTACCAAGTGGAAGTTTCAATATTGCCTACTACCTAACGCGTTCGACTGCGAGCTGCTCCCCGCGGGTCTGCTCCTGCCCCGGCGAGGCCGCGTGGCGCCGGGGGCTCGTTCCCGGGGCGGGATCAGGCCCCGATCCTGGAGCTGGCACGAACCAACCGGCAGCGTCGGCACGGTCGAGTGTTATATAAATAGGGCTCAGCTGTATTGTACTATGGTGGATGTGAGTTTTTCTCTGTGTGCTTTCAAACCGTTGAGGTCCTGGCGCGGAGGCGCGTTGCCCGGAGGGCCGGCGGCGGTGGCGGCGCGGCAAACCAGCGCGGCTTCTCGCGGCGGAGCGTCCCCGCGCCCGTCTCCCCCCGGAGGCAAAGCTCCCGTTGCCGTCAGCGGAGCGGGAGCTTTGGCAAAGAGGCTCTTGGCACCTAAAGATGCGGCTGGGCGCCCCGGGCAGGGGTTACGGAAACCTCTGCTTTGCCCCGCGATGCTGCCCAAAAGCTTTAGGAGCATCTTGGGGTGAGCCGGGCCGCCAGCCCCGGCCCCGCGGCGGAGGGGCTGGATGCGGCCCGCCGCGGGGCTGGCGCTGGCCTCGGCACCCTGGCCAGGAGCGTGGGAACAAAGCGTTGCCTACTCAAAGCAGCAGATGCAGGAGACCTTGACGATGGATGTCTCCATACCACAAACTATTGCTAGGAATTTTTTTGTTGTTTGTAAAGGACAATGTGATAATTATTATTCCTTTAAAGAGAAAAGAAAAAAAAAACACTTAAGTATATTTAAAAAAAAAATGTTTTTTCCAGTTGGAATAAATGGAAATATTCATCCAAAGGGAAGAGTCTCGTGTATGTTTTTGTTTTTAAGGAGCGTTCCTTAGTTGCAAAGTTGGCCCGCTGCACACAGCACACCTCCCGGCCGCTGCGGGCTGATGTGACCCCGGTGGATTTTGCAGTGCTGAAAAAGCCAAATCTTCACCAAGTGCTGTTCAGCGTAGCTCAGCTGAAATCCGTAGCGTGACTCCGGTTACACTTCAACCTGTAATTTATAAATAACAGTCTTTTTCTTGCAAAGATCACTGATCTTTAGATGTTTTCCAAAACAGGCCTGGTAAGTAGGGGAGGGGTATTGCTTCCAATGGCGAGTATGACCCTAACTGCAGATTATTATATAATTGGCTTTTAATATGTACAATTTAACTCATTGTCACCGATTAAAAGCACGATGAGCGTTGTCTGTGGGATCTGAGCACCTCGTGCGGCTGAGACCCAACTGCTGGCGTAGCGAGAGCAAATGGCAAAAACTAATCCCCAGCGCTGCTCCGCTTAACTGCGTATCGCCTCTCCAAAAAGCCTGCGTGAGCGGCGCGTGCAAGGCACGTCTGACCGTTCTCCAAGGTGTAGAGCCATCAGGGACGACTGCAATGCCTTTTCCCCTGCACGCACGCACGGAGAGAAGAGTAATTTAATCACTGCTGTCTGGGCGGTTTCCCCCGTGCAATCACGGGTACCAGCGCGGCTCCCCGAGGAGCCGGCGCGGTGGTGGTGCAGGGTCTCCACACACCAGCGTTTGCCACCGGAGAGGCCATCTGGGTGCCCTCTGCAGATGGCCGGTGTTTGAACCGGCCTCAGCATATCCCCTGGGAGCAGACCAGACGCGTTGGTGAGATGAGGCTGCGTCCCAGGTGATGCTCCCCTCCACCGTGCCCTTCGCCCACACGACACAAGGATCTTGTGTCACATTTTAGAGGAACGATAGTGTCGGGAGACTACCAAGTCAGTGGGAATTTCAGGTTTCAAACCCTTTTTTTCTTTTTGCATGTGGCCTCCAGAAGTCCTATATGCTTCAATGCACGAGGAAAGAATTTTTTTCCCCTCCCCGGTTAGCCTCTATTCAGGCCATGATTAAACATTTCTGACAAACCCACTGAGCTGGAGGGCTGGAGCTACAAGCCTGTAAAATCCGGCTCCGTAGCCATCTGGCCCTGCTGGTTTACCTCTCTGCCCGCGCGGGGTGCAGGGCCACGGGCGCCTGGCCGGAGCGGGAGGGCGCTCAGGCCTTTTCTTCAACGTCACGGGGAAATTCGTACCTTTGCTAAATGAAAAAAAAAGAAAAGTCTAATATCAGGTGTATTACTTGCTGCCATAATTTTCTGCCATACGGGGAGTCTCAGCGGGGCTGGTGCCTCCCCCCGGGGCAGCTTCGGGCGAAGCGAGCCGGGGCGGCACGTGGGAGCAGCCGGCGCGTACAGAGGAGCGGAGAGTTTCTGCTGGCTCTGTAAAATAAAATAAAAATCTATAAATAAAAGACACAAAGTGTGATGGAAGAGGACAGACTACACTCTTGTGGGTGACAAAGAAGAGATGCTGTGTTTTTCTTTTTTCTTTTCTTTTTTTTCTTTTTTTTTTTTTCCTCTGAAGGCGAAGCTGTGGGCGCTGCAGCTTGCTAGCTGCAATATGGCACTGAGCGAGCAGTTTCCTCCATTCCCCCTGCAAATGATGAATGATACAGCAAAACCTGCTGGAGCCCTTGAGAGTGTGTCTCGCCTCCAGCACCGGCGGCTCAGCAAGCGGCACTGGCCACGCTCGGGCAGGTTGGGGGGGGGAGGTCATTAATTACTGAGAGAAGTTAGGTGAAGGCTGAAGGAGCTGGAAAACAAACAAACAAACAAAAAATCTGCTTGGTGTCAGCTGCTCTAGCACAGCCCTGTGAACACAGCCCCAGCCAGCACGGCCCGAGCATTTCCCACGCCGCCCGCGCCGCTCTACCTGCAGCGCCGCGCTGCTCTCCCAGTGCCCCCAGCACCGCGCCAGGGCGGTGCGATAACCCTGCTCCTTGCTTTTACGTGCACTCAAGCTATTCTTGAAATCTAGGCTGCCCTCGTTCTCCCCGAGATTATTTGCCGCCTAGCAGATGACGCTCTGCCGCTGCAGGGAGAGGCTCGTTAGCCAAGAGCAATTTCAGAGGACTTCTATTTTAAAGATTACTTGCTTTTTTTTTCTTTTTTTTTTTTTCCTCCCCCGATCCTATTTGCCTTTACCACCTGACAGCACGGTAAGGAACAGCCTCTCTGCAATGCATCTTCAACCTGGATGCTTAAAACTGTTTGAGAACTCGGCTCCCGTTTGGTTGCAAGGGAATCGGTGGCCAAGGATGTGCTTTGAAGCAGCCGTGCGTTTATAGCCTGAGCCCCGTAACAGCACCCCCCCCCACCCCAGAGCATCCTAACGCAGCCACCAGCGTGGGAGCCGCGTGCTGTCGTTGCCCCTTCTCCGAGGTAGAGCCGCACGGGTCGATGCGCACCCTTCGCTGCTCCGGTCCAGCCCAGCTCTCCTTTCCTGTTCAGCTGGCCTCCAGCAGGCACCGGTGGGATGGAGCCCGGCAGCGTCGCCGCAGAAAGCTCCCCATATGTGCGTTTTCGCCTTGGAGAGGCTCGCCAGCACCTGCCTGCCTGTCCCCTTCGCTTGGGAGGATAAACCAGCACGTTAGCAGCTCCCCTGCCTGAGGCCAAAGCCACAGTCGTTCACCAACACATTCTCGGGAGAGTTTTCCTGCCGTGGAAGCAAATATTTATATCTGCTGCTCTCTGAGAGGCTCTGGATAGGGTCAACGTTTTAAGCAAGGCTTAACTGAAAGAGCTGATTTATTAAAATGGATAAACAAAGCCCTGTGAAGCAAGTTAGTTCAGTCTAAATAAAGTATTAAACTCTGAAGTGCATGTCAGCTCACAGTGTATATATAGGCACATACATACGTATAAATATATATGTGTGTGTGCGCGTGCATGCACACATACGGCTGGACACTCATAATTCATATGGACACACATAATTCATGCACACGGCTACGTGGTCGGCCGGACCGCGGGCCCGTATCGGCGCTGCTGGCACCCAGCTGGGCTATGTGTGCATTAAGCCCTGTCTATTAGCACATGCACTGATTTCTAACACAGCCACCCCGACCCTCGCTGGAGCAGCATCCTTTAGCTCTTTGCAGCTCTAAAGAACTCAGTTTATCACTACACAGGATTTTTTTTTTCTTTTCTGTAAGTCAGCCTTTAATTGCCAATGATTTGCTCGTGAGTACTCTTTTATGGCTGATGCTGGAGCAGACTCAAGCAGTTTTTATTTTGGTACTTGGTTTAATTAGCTTTTTTTTGGAGCAGAGAGGCAGGGAAGCACGCTCCTCTTATGGCTCATCACATATTCATTATTTACATTTTTCAGTATCCCCAGTAACTCGATGCAGAAAGCAAATAAACAAAGACGGAAACATATACGAAACATCTGGAGATGCCACAATTACTTCTGCTCGTTTGCAAGGCACGAGCGCGCCGCGGAGGGGCAGAGCCTGGGTCTGAGGGCCAGACCCTGAAAATACTCGTTTCCATCCTCCTCCTTGCTGCTGGGCCGAGAACACATCTGTAATTTTGTAAAATACCTAAATGTGATAATCTTTGCATTAACCGTGGCTGGCAATCACCTGCTGGCGCTATGCGGATGGCTTGCCTGGGTTTTGCCTTTTCCCTTTTTGCACGATTTTTGCCCCTTTTCTCTCCAAAAGCCCCAAGCCACAGCAAAAGAAAGAAAGAAGTAGAAGGAGGAAGAAAGGAAGAAAGAAAGAGAGTAAGAAAGAAAGAAAAGAAGGAAGGAAGAGAAAGAAAGAGAGAAAGAGAGGTGGAAAGGAGGAAGGAAAGGAAGACAGCGGAAAAGAAAGAAAGAAAGAAAGAAAGGAAGAAAGAAAAGAAGGAAGGAGGGAAGAAAGGAAGAGAAAGCAAGCATATGAGAAAGTAAGGGGAAGGAAAAGGCGAGCGAAGGAAGGAAGGAATCGTAGCCTCACAGACTGAGTAAGCTTGGAAGGGACCTCTGGAGATCATCTAGTCCAACCTCCCTGCTCAAGCAGGGTCACCTAGAGCATGTTAGACAGGGTTGCATCCAGGCGGGCCTTGAATATCTCCAGAGATGGAGACTCCACCACCTCTCTGGGCAACCTGGTCCAGTGCTCCGTCACTCTCACAGGGAAGAAATTCCCCCTCACGGTCAGGCAGAACTTCCTGTGCTTCAACTTCTGCCCGTTGCCTCTTGTCCTGTCACATGGGACAACTGAGAAGAGTTTGTCCCCATTCCCCTGACACCCTCCCTTCAGGTACTTGTACACATTGATCAGATCCCCCCTCAGTCGTCTCTTCCCCAGGCTGAAGAGGCCCAGCTCTCGCAGCCGTTCCTCACAGGGCAGATGCTCCAGCCCTCTGATCATCCTCGTAGCCCTACACTGGACTCTCTCCAGTAGCTCCATATCTCTCTTGTCCTGGGGAGCCCAGAACTGGACGTAGTACTCGAGATGAGGCCTCCCCAGGGCTGAGTAGAGGGGCAGGATCACCTCCCTCGACCTGCTGGCAACACTCTTCCCAATGCACCCCAGGAGACCATTGGCCTTCTAGGCCACAAGGGCACATTGCTGGCTCATGGCCAACTTGTCATCCACCAGCACTCCCAGGTCCTTCTCTGCAGAGCTGCTCTGCAGAAGGTCAGCCCCCAGCTTGTACTGGTGCCTAGGCTTATTTCTCCCTTGGTGCAGATCTCTGCACTTGCCCTTGTTGAACCTCAGGAGATTCCTCTCTGCCCAGCTCTCCAGCCTGTCCAGGTCTCTCTGAATGGCAGCACAGCCCTCAGGTGTGTCAGCCACTCCTCCCAGCTTGGGATCATCAGCAAACTTGCTGAGGAGGCACGCTGTCCCCTCATCCAGACTGTTGATGAAGAAGTTGAACAGGATGGGACCCAGTACTGAGCCCTGGGGGATGCCACTAGCCACAGGCCTCCAACTAGACTCCACACCACTGATGACGACCCTCTGAGCTCTGCCTTTCAGCCAGTTCTCAATCCACCTCACTGTCCACTCATCTAACTTACACTTCCTGAGCTTGTCTAGGAGGATGTTATGGGAGACGGTGTCAAAAGCCTTGCTGAAGTCAAAGTACACAACGTCCACGGCTCTCCCCTCATCTCCCCAGCCAGTCATTCCATCGTGGAAGGCTATATCAGATTGGTTAAGCAGGATTTCCCCTTGGTGAATCCATGCTGATTACTCCTGATCACCTTCTTTTCCTCTGTATGCTTGGAGATGACATTCAGAATGATCTGTTCCATCACCTTTCCAGGGATGGAGGTAAGGCTGAAAGGAAGGAAGGAAATGAGAGAGAGAAAGAAACAGGAAGGAAAAAGGAGGAAGGAATGAAACAAAAGAGAAAGAAAGGGAAGAAAAAGGAAGGAAGGATGGAAGAAAAGGAAAAGGAAAATGAAGTGAAGCAAAGAGAAGAGAAGGGAGGAAAAAAGGAAAAAGAGGAGGAGAAGAAAAGGAGAAAAGGAAAGGGAGAAGAAGAAAAGAAAAAGGAAGGAAAGCAAGAGGCAGAAAGGCAGGGCCCGGGCGCTGCCTTCGCCTCCCAGCCTGGAGCTGCTGCTGGAGGGTTTTGCTCAGATGGGAAAAAGAAAAAAAAAATCTTTGCATATTTATGCATGTAATCATTCACAGCAACAGACACAAAGGGAGGAAGTTGATTCTGGCTGCACAGAGAACTGGAGCAAACGAGCATTGCACCCCACGGCGGCCTCCTCGCCCCCCAGGGCTGACTGCCTTCAACGCCCCTCCGTGCTAACAGCCCAGAGAGCGCCAGGGGAGCCCGTCTGGGGGGGGGGAAGCAAGGTGAAAACGGCCCAGCATCGCTTTCATTACGTGAAGTTTTAAACTAGCATTGATGAGAACATCATTATTGCTGAGCATCCACTGGGCTTAGGGTGTAAAATTCCTTTTATTCGTCTCAAGTGTCAGAATTCGCAAATGCAAAAAATTTTCAACTACGATGGGCCTGTTTATATGCAAATGGAATTGCATACTTTCAGGCAGTTTAAAGACAGCAAGAGCAAAACGAAAATGGTTCAAAGCCATTGTTCCTTCCAACAAAGTTTTAGTTTGGTTTTCCTGCCATTTGGAATGCCATTTTTCTCCGAAGGCAAGGATGTTTTCAAAGCACAGAACTTCTTGCCATGCAGGACTGATCCTGCTAGCTGATCGGTTAGCAGTAATGGATCAAATCACACGTACAGGAGGAAACTGGGATGAAGGATGAAACAAACGCAGGAAGAGGCCAAAAATATCATAAAACTAAATAGGAGATGAGAGCGAACGTGTGGGTCCTGGTGCACCGAAGGGCTTGGGCACGGGTATTCTCCAGGCCCGGGGTGGGAACCAGGCTGTTGTCCCTGTGCACACGGACTCTCTGAAGGGCTGAGGTTTTGTTCACGGTGAAAATAAAAAAGCTGTTGCCCATAGAAACAATTTTCCCTTGGTGTGACCTGGGCACAGCTTTCGGTAAGATAATCAGAGCAACCTTTGTGTGACCAGAGCCGGCTGGAAGTGGAAGACACTCATTAGCAAGCCCAAATCTGCTCACGTGAAACAATCTCTATCACAGCAGGATCTCTTCTTCCTAATGAATAATTTTTTAACAGCACAGTGAGGAGTTTGAAATGTTTCCACAGGTCTTGGTGAAGGGAGCTTGTCATTCTGCTATGGTCAGAGAAAGCAAAAAGCTCCACAAAGCAATCCCTTGCGAGCTGATTTTCTAGAGCACTAGGCATTTAAAGGCTGTGGTTTTAGCAAAACAAACCACAGAAAAATGTGCCTTCAGCTTTGACTCCTGCGGTGCTCCCAGCCCAGGACTGGGGCAGACTGGATGTACCGGGATGTGCTGGCAGTGCTTTGAGAGCTCCTCTCAGCATTGCTAGCAAGCTCCCTGCACCTTTGCAGTAGAGTTTTTTTTTTTCTTTTTCTCCCCTAGGAACAGCCAGGACATATGAACACCCCCAGCAAAGGGCCATTTTTCCCCTGTCTCTGTCCCCCAGCTAGAAACAAGCACAGCAGCAGAAATGGGGCAAATCCCCAGGGGATGCAGAGTGCTGATCCGTGCAGCTTTAGGATCCAGCGGGCTGTAGGAGCAGGTGTGGCTGAGAGAAGCTGAAAGACTTTTAATTAACTTCTATTGCCAAAGGAACCACGTATCTGTCCTGGAACAACTGCAAGTTTCCCATTTCTAGTGCATGCAGCTCCGTACATCTTCATTGCCCATTACTCACTGCAAGAGGCAAGGGAAGCAGACATTGCTGGGGAACGGGTGCTCCAGCACTAAATGAATTTTCCAGGAGCAAGCACAAGGCTCTCTTGTGCATACGTGCACGCACATCCACGCACTGAGTTCTGCATCGCCACCTCCATCATTTCTATAAAGAACAGTGAGGAGGAAATAACACGTTTTAATAACAGCGTGGCTCGGTCCCTCGAGCTCTGAATGATAAGGCAGTAATCAAACTTCACCAATGCGAAGCAAGATCCCACGACGCTCTGCAGACGATAAGCCGGTCCCCAGGACAGGGTGATGCCCCCTTCCCGCGGCGCGCATCGTGCTCGAGGAGTGATCTCTCCACATTAAATCAGAGTCAGAATACCCAGATCTAAATCAGCTCCTGATGCGCTTTCATCTACGAGTCCCAATAGCCACATTGGCTTCGGTTTCATCCTGCGTTATTTATTCACAGCGCCTCGGGAAAGGAAGAGCCTCATGAGCAGGGGGAGCAGACTACATCCCCGCCAAGTAATACCTTGCTCTCACTGGCGCTTTGCCAGCTTTTGCAGCAAAGGACCAAGCAAACTAACTGCCGGCCAGCAGCAGCATGTTGCCCGCCAGCGTCCAAAGCCCCCTGCCCGGCTGCAGGGCAGAGGTGCAGCGCGGCGCCGGGCAAGCGCGGGGTAGGGGCAGCGAGGCGGATTCGCGTCGGGAAAGCGGCCCCGGGCGCCGCGTTTCTGTTAACAGGAGAGTCTCTTCGCCCGGGCCTTTCCGTGAGTCACGGCAGAAGGCCGCACGCGAGGGGCCTGCGCCCCGCTCGCCCCGGGCCTCCGCACCGCGCGGCGCGGCGGCTGCCGCGGACGGGCTCCCGTGAGCAGCGAAGCTTCGCTGAAACGACCTGGGACGGCGAGAGACCCGCGGCTCCTTCGGCATCGCTGCGCGCTCCCTCGCGCTCCTTATTCTTCCCCCCCCAGAGCACCGTACGATGGGTGGAGGGACATTTTCTTAATGCAGCCTCAACCTGCGTTTCAATTTACTCCTTCAAGTTTTGGGTCTCTCTATTTCAGGCTTTCAGCAGCCTGAATTTGGCTGCAGCCAAATTTGTGACAGGGAAGCTTAACGCCAGGCTTGATCCATTGGTGCTTGCAAACAGCACAGGCACCAGCAAATCTGAACTTTGAGGTGGGCAAGCACTTAAGCAGAAGCACGGATGTTCAACGTGAGGTGTGCAAATACGGCTGGGACTCTTCAGACGTGGCCCTTGCCACTCACTCAAGTGGGCAAGCAGCTGAGGATGAATTTACTGCTGCAATAGTAACACAGTATTTCTGTACCATGTAATTTGGTCCATCTAAATTAAGCACATGAAGTGGGTAGATGACAGAAAGTACTGTTGGAGATGTAGTGGTGGTGATTGCAAAGTCCACTTTGAAAAAGTGGAAAGAAAGCTCAACTGTTCCTTTTTGTTTCATCTATAGTTTCAAGGTCAGCCATCCAGCCCTGTGTATCGGGACGAAAATGCTAACGCTTCTCCAGCTGCTCTTAGACAACTGCAATGTGCTGCTTAATTCCAAGGCCATTTGGTCCCTGTCTCAGGCTTTCGACTGAAATCATACCGATTTCCTAAAAGGTTTAGGCCACAAGAGTAAAGAGCATTTCAAGTTCTTGTAAAAATACAAGGAGATACAAGCTCCTGAGAGATTTTCACCTACTTCAGCCCACATCTCCAATCCCGTAATTAGGTCTCCTGTCATTTCATCTGATGCTCTGTCCCATTTATCCGTTGTTCT
The DNA here is from genome assembly GCF_028389875.1 of Rhea pennata. Classification (NCBI taxonomy): domain Eukaryota; kingdom Metazoa; phylum Chordata; class Aves; order Rheiformes; family Rheidae; genus Rhea; species Rhea pennata. The sequence continues at coordinate 8,382,802 of NC_084674.1, forward strand.
TCTGACCCTGTTTCCATACCGCCTTCGAAAAGAAAGTGTTCCTGACCTTCAGTCGGATGACTGAAATCTGGAAGAACTGCACCAGCTTTGTGTTTCAAACGAGACTACCGTGGTCGCAGAGCCGATACGCCTCCAACACAACTGCCCACCAGTTTGCTCTGCGAGGAGATGACTGTCCTCATCACCGAGCGGCGCCGGGCAGAAGAAGCCGCATTTTCTTGGCACGTACAAAATACAGACGGTGGCTGAGCACACGCTGCAGCCTAAGACAGGGGAAGCTGCACAGGCGACAGCGTGCAGAGAGGACGTGGAGCCGCCTTGAGTCAGACTTAAGAGTGCAAACCCTTCCCGCCTGGGAAACGGTACCTGCTTGCAGCCCGCGACGGTGCGGTGAAACCGTGTCCCCAGACGCAAGATCCAAGAATAGATTAGCTGTGTGTCAACTGCGTCACCTTTTCTGTCATCTGGTAGATGTTTATTTAGTAAAGACAGAATATCTGTTGCATGAAAGCAAGCCACCTGCTGCCAAACAGTAACCTTTACTGTGCCACAGAATAAATGTCTTCTCAGCTAAATGATGCTAATCCCGTACTTCAAGCTACGCGGTACTTGCCAAACTCTGAAACGGCAGCTTTGTCAGCGCCACGGGATAATCCCGGAGACGTTTGCCCCCGCTTTGCCAAGGGCCCAGGCACACCGCAGCCCCTGCAGCTCACCACGAATGACTCCGGCTGGCTCAGCAAGGCCGAGGTGAGAGCATCCAGCAAGGACAGCTCCCCAGGTACTCGGGGTGGAAATTCGGCGTGCTGAATTCCCCCTGTTAGCCTGTCTCCATGTGCAGATGCAGGTCTTCACCGGCTTCACCATAGCTCCTGATAGCCTCAATAATCTTGCACACAAGCCACCCAGTAAGTGACGGACGCTCCGATACGAGCGACCATCTACCCCTACAGCGATATTGCCCCTTTGGAGGCTACTTCATCCCGCCGTCAGCATGCTGGGCCCCCAAGGACGGCTGAGCAACGCGCCGCGCGCAGCGGCCTCGCGCCGGCGAGCACGGAGCGGTTAACCCGGCTCTTCATCAGCCTTGGCATCGCCATGGCAACTTGGACGGATGCAGCACTTCCAAGCACTTGTAAGTAACTGCAGTTTTCCAGAACACGTGCACAAGTAGCGCTTGCAATCAAGTTCGGTCTCGGTCACCTTCAGAGTGGCGAGGGGATAGCTCCTGAGAAGCTTTGAATGCTGGCTTGATTCCCCTGGATCAAAATCAGGCTGTTCCTTAAAATGCACAATATTCCTCCTATCTCCCAGGTTTTGTTCCGCTAATTCCGGTCTCAGAAACCAGGCCCACAGACCCCGAATGCAAGAAGGGCAGGTCCGACCTCCTTCACCTGGCCCACGTTTGAGCTGCGGCCCACCAAAGGAAGCATCTGAAAACCTGCTAAAGGGTTTCTGAAGAAGGAAAAGATCTAAAATAAAACAGCTTTCTTATCAAACATATCTGAGGCCTGAGCTCAGATTCTAGATCAGCAATTCAGCCCTGCACGCAACACCGAAAACCTGACTTCTTTTTAACCAGAAAACCTAACCTGGGCCTTTCTGGCTGGTTTTTGTGGGTGGATGATCACACAGCTGCAATCCCGGAGGGATGCTGGCTTTCCAGGTTGTATCAGCCAGCTACAGGAAAAGTATATTTTCCATGAGCAACCCGCTGGGCAGCGTTCCCAGGCTCACAGCACAGGGCTGCCCAGTGGCAGGAGGGAGCTCCGGGATACTGGCAAGAGCAAATTACATCGGTTTTAGGGTTAACATGTTTGCATTCATATTCCAGGCCTTGCTTTCACATCTATAACTCATTTTCCAACATCTTCAAGCAAATTTCACACTGTTGGAAAAATGTCAAGGGTTTAATCTGATATGTGTGATATTTACTGATGCCACTAGGGAGAGAGAGATGAGCACATCTTCTGCTTTCCATCACGTTTCTTGGAAGAGTGAAAACATATCAGGAGAATGTACTGTTTCCACCTATACTTTGTACATGCAAATGAATATAAATCAAACCGTCTGATGAGCACAGACAAATAACATCACATTTAAGAGACCCAACAAAGACTTTATGAGCCCTAAAGCTTATCTGTTTTTTCCAGTTATATTAGATGGTTTTATGGCATGTGGCTCTATGCACAATCCCTGCCACAGGTGTATTTTAACTGCACCATAGAGCAGGACCTGAAGACAAGGACCAGGCTCCTGTAATCCTTACACTTGGCATCGGCTGGATTACAAATGCAACTAAGGGCAGCAGAAAACAAGACAGATTGATACAAGCTGTAAATTCCAATACTGGAATTTTCTTGGGATGAGCTTATTCCCTGGACTATCAGCAGGAAAAGATTCCTCCAAAGCTGCAAGAAATCAAGAGATAAGTGACCTTAAAAGCAGCAGCCTTGAAAAACCCGCCTGAACTTGGCACTGCTAAAATCCCACCACCGCTCCGCCTGAGGCTTGCGCAGCACTTGCGCTTGTATGAAAATGTTCTTGCTTTGGCTTGAAACCACGGATTTAAAGCAAAGCGGCTGCAAGCCTGCAAATACCTGAGCCGCAGAGCTGGGCTGGGCTGGGGCGAGGTGTTCGCGGGGGCCGAGCTCGCCCGGGCAGGCAGCGAGGAGGGGCGAGGAGCACCCAGGGGATGCGGGGAAGCAGCTGAAGCATCCCGGCGTTTGCAGGGCAGGGGGGAGAGGGGAAGGACTGTAGTATAATTCTGCCCAGGGAAAAAAAATAGAAAAATAAAAAAAGCCTTTCAGTGCTGGAGTAGGAGCATGCTGCCTGAAAGCAATATTCCTGAGGATTCATTTTGGAACGACGTCCAGATCTCAGAAATAGGACTTGAAGTGTTTGTGGCAAGGAATATGCTTAATTAGATTCATGTCTGAGAAGCCCCCAGCTGTTCTGCAGACAAACAGAAATATCAGAGATTTCTTCCAGCTCTATGGAGACACAGAGATTGGCTCCTCTCCCTGTTGCCCCAGCATGAGGGATCTGCACGTATGATTATAATCTGGTGCTGTGTCTCAGGCAAGCCAGGATGCCGCATAGTCTCTTCGCACAGAGCAAATACCTCAGCATTTTGCTTCGTGATTACTTCCACTCTGTTCACTTCAGCATCCAAAAAAAGCGTTTGTTATCTTTTCATGTGAAAGGCTTTCTGGAAGCTGGACATAACATGCATGAATTATGAAATAAAAATACCACATGTGTTTAGGATGAGAGGAAAAAAAAAAGGCCCTGGCTTTCAGGAAAGCTTTGTAAGCTTGTTGAAAACAAGAGCGCTCGCTACGCATAGTCTTCTGCTAAAGGAAATATCCCCACCCCCACCCCATGCTTTCTCCTTTTTCTTCCCCCTCGTGCTCACCCCACTGCTGTTCTCGGGGTCCCAGCTCCAGCCCCGGGCAGTGCTGCTCTCTGCTCAGAGCAGTAGCACTCATCACCCAGCGACTACTTGCGGTGGGATCTCCCGGTCCTCTTGCACAGCAGCAGCCGGCGAGTCAGTGGGTTGGGAGGTGGCAGCACGTGGGCTGCTAATTCGGAGCGATTCGGCATGCACAGCCTTTACCTAAGAGCACCGAGGGCGCCTTTCGCCAGTCATGTTCTCCACGCAGGTTGTCTGAAAGGCTCCCCCCTTCTCCTAATCTTTCATTTTCATTTATCTTACCAGCGATTAATTAAGAATGCTTCAAAAGATGATGGCTTTGGACGACGAAGCTTTTCTCTCTGATCTGCGATGCTTGTTCCTTAAAACATCACTTCAAATACTGTGGCAGGTTGGATGGTTTCTGTTTCAGCGATGGCCTGCTAGTTTTAATTAGCTTTATCACAGTCGAAACTCAAAATCTGCTCTGAATGTACTCCTTTGAATTTAGTTAAAAGGCACTCTTTGAGCTGACAGTCGTTCTGACTGTAGCTTGCAAGAAAGACTTGAATTTTACAAGTTACGGGAAAGGTCCGCGTTACCGCAGGGCTGAGCATCCACCGTCCCGGAGCGCACTGGCATTGCCGGGGCTGCTGAGAGCCAGGGCAAATATTTCTCTGGGCTTCCGTCTTCACGCAGTGTGTTTTGCATCGCTCTTAAGCGGATTCAAGAGAGGAAGCCGAGGTGGGGGAGGGAACGAAGTGAGTGGGTAGGAACAAGAGGAACCGGCATATGGAAAAGTGGAAGAAAACTGTTAACTAAGGAAAAAAACAAAGCACAAGCACGGGAAAGGGTGAGCAGGTTTTGCACGCTGGCAGGATTCAGAGCAGGTCATAGAGAAAGCTAGGAGTTATTTGTACCAGAGCAAGGAGCTGCTTGTGCCAGGCAAAGGCGCAGGAGCGGCTGTGAGTCACTAGAGGCGGGATGGAGAGAGTGGGAAAGGGGGGGACGAAGGCGACGGCCCCCAGCCCGTCCCCGCGGCGGTGCACTCAACGCTCTGGGGGAAAATGCTCTGAAAGGGAAATGAAGCAGCAAGACTGCCGAAATCTTCACGTATCTGTGTATGCGTGCGCACGTGTCTACGTATATCCGTATGCTACGTGTGTATTCGCCTGCAAACCAATGAAGACACAACTGAAAAAAACAACTGGAAAGAGGCCGCCATAAAACAAATACTTAACGTATCAAACTGAAGATGACCGGGTTTCTCAGAGGTTTACCCTAACTGAAGGCCAGGGCCTCGGTCGAAGACGTCATTTGAGTCGCCAGGCTGCTGGCTAAACGGCATCTGACCCCAGCTACACCTGGAAAACGTACGTCAAGCCGCACATGCAGTGGGGCTCAGGGTTAACAGGGTTTTGCAGTTAACAGCGAGCAGTCGACGGCCACAGCTCAGGCAAGGCTGCCCAGGGCCCTGAAACGTCATCCGGGCAGAAGTTTCTTTGCTTCGGAGCTGTTAAAAGGCCACCAAAAGGAGCTAATTGCACATTTTTTACACGGTGAAGAAGGAATGCAGCTGAGTTCGATTAAATATACGACAAAGTTACTGACCTGACTCCAATACCGCTAACAGTGTCAGCGTCTCACAGCGGGCTAAGCCTTGCTTTCCTTCCTTAAGTCCCTTCTCTCCGACCTCGGAGCTTTCCCAGCTGATCTCGGGCCATGATGCCCATCCTCTTGGGGGGTTTTCTTCACCTCTGCAGCATGGAGGCTCTTTCTTTCCAAGAAAAGCAGCATTAGTCTTCTGAACTTGAAGTTTGGGGGTCAGTTACAGCTTCTTCAAAGAGAAGAGAAGAGAAGAGAAGAGAAGAGAAGAGAAGAGAAGAGAAGAGAAGAGAAGAGAAGAGAAGAGAAGAGCGCGGGTTGAACTGAAGACAACCCACCCCTGCAGCCCCGGTAGGAGGGGGTCGGTGCCCCCATAGCGGGGCACAATCCTGCCCAAGGAAAACGGAGAAACAGGGAAGTGCCCTGTTTGCTAAGTCCTGCTGCTTAAAACTAGATTAAGCCAACTGGCTGAGTCTTTCCTTGGAAAACACAGATATCTGTGTTCGTTTACTCATCACAGAGCAGAAATAAAGATATGGGAGGTTCCCGAGCATCTGAATTGCCAGTATCCTACCGTGCTCAGCCAGATCTCTCGGTTTAAGGGTAAAGCAGAATTTCCACGGAGCTGGGGAAAACATTGGGACGTTGCGCGCAACCATGTGTGTCCAAACTCCAGGAGTCTGGAATTTTCTGCACACTTATTAAAAAATTAAAAATCCTAAAGTAATTATCCAGGTATTTTCACCCAAACTGAAGTTTCTCGTGCTGGTAACCTACGTATTTGTGGAACAGCAGCACTTCGGGTGAGCGGTGATGGGGCAATGCATCGCAGCGCTGCGCATCACGCGAATGTAGCTCGCTGGGAGTGCATATCCCAGAATTATCCTCATTCTGGGATTTACTCCACGTCACGTGCAGGACAAGAAAGCAAGAGTAGCTTCCTGCAGGGTGATGGGCGGAGAGCATAATCACGAGACTCTTTCCTCAGAAATCCACTCTTTTAAAAAATCCTCAGAGAGCAAAAGTCGATAAGACAGCATAGAAAAAGGCCAATAAGCCTGAGCTAAACGAGAGGAAAACTGAGTAATCCCAAGAGCACAGAAATAGAGAAAGATTTCAAAATCCCTGTTCTCCATTGCAAATTATCCCAGGAAAAAGGCCTAACTAAAACACCAACCATTCGACAACCTGAAGATATAAATTAGCTTTCTGCTAACAGCACGTGTAAAACCCAATGAATTCCAAACAGATGGTTTATTTAAAGATCGCATTATACGCAGTATAATCAATATCCAGATTACAGCAGGGCCGTTGCAAGGAAAAAGATATAATTGTACACATGTGAAAACCCTCCTGTTTGGACAGAGACTGGGCAAGAGCAATCAGTGCTTCTTAAAGTCTTAGAAAGGCAGTGAAAGAGCTGAAGTGTGTGTAATTACCGGCTAGAGTCATTGCAGCAAAGCAGATAAAGTTAATTATATAGTAAAGGTGCATTTTCAGTTGACATGGTAGTAATCACAGCCAACGGAGAAGTGCCCAACAGAAGGACCCGCATACAAGAAAAGCAATCGCTGGGTGAACGTATAGAGCCCAAATTACCTAAAAACAAAGGCAGATATAGAGACGCAGCTGGAGAGGACAGAGCTTAAGAAAGATCCATGGATTTCTGCATGCAGTAGGGCATCTTAAAAAGCCTTAACCTGTGCCCATATCCCACGAAAGATCTCATGTCAGTCTGGAAGAGGTTGGATATTTGTGCTTCACTTGGGGAAGCAAGGGCTGGATCCAGTGCCAGGCCAGGTCCGGGAAAGTATTCACCTTGTTTCTCAAGAGAAATGCTCAGTTATATCCTAGGTACTCTGCGGTATATGAAAAAAAGTGCACCAGCCCCAAACGGAAAGCCTAGAGTACCAATTTTCTGAAGGCCAAATTGCATTTAGGAAAAAAGAAGCAGCAAACAGAGCTCACTTTGAAATTCGACCTCCCACCCTGCGTTTAGCAACGTCTCTACCCACCGGACGGTGTTAAAAGCCGAGGGTCCTGCAACACAACCTCTGAAACGAAAGGTTGTCTGCGAGGTGCAAGCGCAAGGCAGGCATTTGCCTCCGTGGGTGTTTATGCATCTTTACAAATGCGCTTTTCTGGGGCTAACGGGGTTGCAACCGGGCGGTTGCAACCACCCTGTGCTAGCCCGGTCAGAGGGGACCCGGCGATGGAAGATGCTCCTTGGCCGTCTTACCGCTACCTGCCGTTTCAGTTTCTCATGGCCATTACGTACTAACAGCTTTTCAGACCGCTAATTAATGATGCTGTTTAGCGGCGCCTTCCCAGGCTAATAAACCCCTCTAAAATGGCTGTTTGCTACAACACGCTGATTAACAGACTTTAATGCTGCAAGAGCCTTAATTCGGGGATTACGTGAAGCGCTGTCCTTCAGGGCATCCTGACGCGCCATAGGTTTATGCAGAGACATACGTTAATTAGGGCAGATCTAGGGCAGATCTTAGTACTGCAGTCAACGTGTGTAGTAGTGAAGGGTGAGGAATGAACTCAGACCACGTTTTCCAGAAATTAAGTTAAAACAGCCTTGAAACAAATGCGTTGGCCTTCAACTGCCCAAGCGTCGCAGCACGGCCGCCGGCGTGGAGAGGAGGCACGGCTGGTGCTGCTGAGACGAACCAGGCACCAGCAAGCGAGGAGGTCCCCTCGGCCCCAGCGGTGGTGGGCGCGTTCAGCCCGGGACGCCCGGGTAGCACCACGGGACGTCCTTGGTGGGCAGAGCGTTTCCACGCCCCGCTCTCGGCAGGCGCCACGGCCCAGGAGGTCCCGGGGCCGCCGTCGGGGTGGCCGACCTGCCCCTTTCCCCTTCCTCCCTTGGAGAACCGCGATCACCGACGCCAAGCGCAGGCTGCAAGCAAAGTGCGTCAGCTGCACGAGGCTTTATTTCTTCGCATAAAATACTCGAGATACAAATATTCTCCCCGAACTCCCTTTCGTGTTCAGCATCACGTGCACGGAGCTGGGCTCCCTTAGTCCCATTTATTGCTTAAATACGCACAGATATGCAAAATGCGGGCAAATATTTACAGACAAGAAATGCTGGGTTTCTTAGTTGACTGCTGTTTCATACACCTATCAAACAAAACACAACACCTCAGGAAAATTAGAAATCGACTTTCTTACTCCCTTATCACTCCTAACAACTTACTTTGCGGCCAATTAAAAAGTGCCAAACACAGAAACAGTAGAATGAAATTCTTCTTTACGCGGCACGTAACGCAACGGCGGCACTTGCTGCCCCGGTGTCACGTGGATGCCAAAAATTGAGCACTGCTAACAGGGAACAAATATTTGTACGGGCAGAGCTGGAATAGGTAAGAACGACGTGAATGCTGGAAGAGATGCAGACCTCAAGCTGTGGTTGCAAAATGATCTTTATTAGGGATTAGCGAGAGAGCTAACGTGGCAGTCGGGTTATCTGCTTACTGGGGAGTTGCACATAGTTTCCACCTTGCACTGCACGCTGCAGAGATGCAATAACGGGACACGGGATCTGACTCAATACAGTAATTTTTGCATCCCAGCTCCGCTGTTCACACGAGTAACGCTCCCTTGTGTGTGCCAGCGTGTATGAAACATCAGCCTTACTTATCAGGAAAAAAAACAACTGTCCTTTTTCTTCCTAAACAAGGCACGCAAAGCATAAACAAGCGCCAGAGCACATTACCCAAGAAATATATCTGGGGACACGAGTCCAAAGAAAATATGCAAGAGGCCGAAAAGAGTCTGTCACAGGAAACCTAATTAATAGGTTTCTGAGCAAACACAAAGGCCAACAGGCAAATAACATAAACATTGCTGTGGAAGAGCTGCATGCAGCGCTTCGCGGAGCATCAAAGCAATTCCTTATCACGGGACCGATAAAAAAAAGGATTGCAACTCCAGGAAGAAGCAGAGACGGAGAAGGGCCTGCTCAGAGAGCAAAGGAACGGCCCAGCTTGAAACGCGGATTCGCCTTTGCTTTAGTCTGAAACACGGCAGAACTACATGCCAGCGATTTAGATGAAAAACGAAAAAAATCAGAAGCACGTAACAAATACTAGCACTTATCAAAGATGCAGCAGGCAACAGTTCCTCCCGGCAAGCTTGTAAATAATTCACGGCCGGTATAAGGACACCCAGCACTGGCAGCCCCGGAACGCGCCGTGCCGCAGCGCTGCCCGGCCCGCGGGCGCTGTCTGCCGGCCCACGCGCGGCGGCGGGCACCCACGCGCGGCCCTCGCGGCGAAGCGGCGGCGGCACGCTGCAGCCTGCGCTCCAGCAGCGACGCGCGGGGCGGACTATAAACGCACACTGTTAGCGCTAGTGGAAGTGCTTTTGCTTTTCAAACGGCTAACGGGGGAATAGACGGGTGGCAGCTCTCGGCGCCTGCAGGTATCTATAGGCAAAGTTTGCTTTAGGTGGCGCACGCGTTTTGGAGAGGCGGGCGAGGTGGGGTTTAGGAACCGCTGCTGAGTGTCGGTGGGATGAGTCCACGTTTTCCGTAGCACACGCGACCCTACAGCGTCGCGGGGTCTGGCCGCATGCACCTGCGGTTTGTGAGGCCTCTCCAGTGCAGGCAGACAGATGTTTGCAACGACCCCACGTGCCTTGAGCGCTGCGTCTGCCCCTGCAGCTGTCCTGGGAATCCCCCTGAATTCCCGGGGGCCCCGCGGGGTTTCGAGAGCCGGTTTTCTCCCTCTCTCTGCATCGCCTCCTCCGGGGACCGCTGCAATGGGGCAGCATCTGCCAGCTGCTTCTGCGGTACCAGAGCAGAGCCCCTGCGGCCCGGACACGGGCACTACACCGGACACGGGCACAGCCCCCGCAGCCCGCGTGCACACGCACCACCCACGGCCTGCGCACGCACAGCACCCGCAGCGTGCACAGGGTGCGAGCAGCCCCGCAGCCTGCGCTGTGGGCGGCAACGCCTATATCCCGTGCACGCACAGCGCCTGTATGCACGAGCACCCCCTACAGCTTGTGCACGCACAGCTCTTACAGCTTGCACCCTGTGCAAGCCCCTATGGCCGGCACTGCGTGTAGGGAGCCCCTATATCCGGTGTGCGCAACCCCTACAGCCTGCGCTGTGCACGTGCAGCCCCTATAGCCTGCCGCTTTCGCGTGCACAGCCCCTATAGCCTGTGTTCACAGTACCTATAGCCTAGGCTGTGCACACACTTGACTGCTCACCCTCTGTGCACAACACCGTACCTCACACATGCACGCTCCGCACTGTGCACGCACAACACGCACAGCTGCCCACCCTACGCGTGCACACCCAGCCCCCTGTGCACGCGCAACACACACATGTGCACCCCCTGCACTCTGTGCGTGCACAATACGCACACCCCCTCCCCACGCTTGCACCCCCTGCACTCTGTGCGTGCACAACACCCCCTCCCCACGAGTGCACCCCCTGCACTGTGCGTGCAGAACACGCACACCCCCCTCCCCACGCGTGCACACCTAGCACTCTGTCGTGCACACCACGCACACCCCCTCCCCACGCGTGCACCCCGTGCACTCTGTGCGTGCACAACACCCCCTCCCCACGCGTGCACCCCCTGCATTGTGCGTGCACACCACGCACCCCCCGCCCCCACGCGTGCACGCCCTCCCCTCCCCGCCACGCACGCGCACCGCGCACCCCCTCCCCGCGCGGCGCGGCAGTGAGGGCGCGGCGCGGCCGCCGGCCCGGCAGGGGGCGCAGCGGCGGCGGAAGCGCGCGGCCGTTTCCGCCGGTGGCGGCTGAGTCACTGGGGCCGCGCCGGGAGCAGCCGCCGCCGCCGCCGCCGCGCCGGGAGCCGCGATGCCGCTGGAGAACCTGGAGGAGGAGGGGCTGCCCAAGAACCCCGACCTGCGCATCGCCCAGCTCCGCTTCCTCCTCAGCCTGCGGCCCCGCGCCCCCGACCCCGCCGCCCGCGACGAGCTCATGGCGGCCGTGCGGCTCCACAGTGAGCGCCGCGGGGCCGCGCCGGGGCCCGCCGGGCTCGGGGGCCGGGGGGGGCCGGGGGGGGCCAGGTTCGGGGGCCGGGGCCCGCCGGGCTCGGGGGCCGAGGGGAGCCGGGGCCCGCCGGGCTCGGGGGCCGAGGGGAGCCGGGGCGCGCCGGGCTCGGGGGCCGGGGGGGTCCGGGGCCGGGGGGGTCCGGGCTCGGGGCGGGGGGAGCCGGGGCCGGGGTCCGCCGGGCTCGGGGGCCGGTGGAGGGGGGGTGGTGGAGAGGGGCGGTGGGGCCGGCTGTGCCGCCGCCGAGCCCTGGCGAGGCGCCGCAGCCCTCCCTCCTCTCTCGCAGACATGGCCCCGTACTACGAGGCGCTCTGCAAGTCCCTCGAGTGGCAGGTGGACGCGGATCTGCTGGGCAAGATGAAGAAGGCCAACGAGGAGGAGCTGAAACGCCTCGACAACGAGTTAGAGGACGCCGAAAAGATCCTGGGGGAGAGCGAAATCCGCGACGCGATGATGGCCAAGGCCGAGTACCTCTGCAGGATCGGGGACAAGGTTGGTCCATGGGTGCTGCGGGCTCGTATCGGAAGTGTCGCGCTGTGATCCTCCGAGACCAGGTGACTTCCAGTAAGTTTTCTCTGCCGCACAACTCTAACGTGCCTGGGAGACAGGAGGAGAGTGTTACTGAAATTTGAATCACCTTGTAAGAAACAGGCGGGCTGTAAGAAAACTCGCGACAAAGGAGTAAGCTATTTGCTGTTTTTAAATGTTAATTTTCACTTACCTTGCGTCTTTAAACTTTCTAGACTAATTACATAACACACTTTAATTTCAAATTACAGTGTGTATTTTCACAGTCTTTAGGGTTAAAAGCTATTTGAGGAACTGCTTTCTTAGGATTTAGACTCTGAGTCTTTACGATTGTCAGTTTTTCTGCAGAACTGTAACACTGGTTATTAAAGCCATGACTATCAATGGAAGACAGTGAGAACACTTGTGATAGACAATTTGCAGATATTCTAGTTACTTTTAACATTCTTATAGTAGAAAATCTTATCTTGTTAGGAAGGAGCTCTGACTGCGTTTCGTAAGACCTACGACAAAACCGTGGCGCTGGGGCACCGTCTGGATATCGTGTTCTATCTTCTAAGGATTGGCTTGTTTTATATGGATAATGACCTCATCACACGGAACATTGAGAAAGCAAAAAGGTACAATTTGGGTTGTTTGAGTGAGTGCACTAAAACACTTTGGGACAAATTGTAACACAAGAAATTGAAGATAAGTACCTTGCTATCAAGAAATGACTAAGAGTGGTTATGAGGCAGAATCAAAGAACCATGGGTGGGTGTTACCTTGTGTACTAGAGATTTTCCTATTCCTGTTTCTTATATGAAGAGGCGAAGAAAAGAGAATATTTTGTATCAACTGTTTTCTAGCAGCTGGCTTGATTTGAATGTGTAGCTTGCCTTCCCACTTTTCTGCTCTGTAGCTGTTAGAAGGCGAATAACTGGTGTAATTATAAAGAGCAGCGCAGGAATACCAAGTGAATTCAGCCAATGCCAGTGCCATGCAGTTGGCTTGATGAAGTGCCAGTTTTTCCTCTGAAGCAAGATCCTTGTTTCAGTACAGTATGGTTGGATGCAGGTATCCTTCTCTCTTCTCCACTGCTGGCTTGAGCGTCTGCACTCTTAACATTTTGAACTTCGTGGTTACTGTAGCAAGCTGAGGTTTCCAGTCCCTTGGCAGGTGCCATGAGAGACCAAGGCAGAGGTATTTTCTTATAATGTTCCTTGAGCACTGATTTTTTGTATATTGCCTCTTCAACTGTGAACATTGTGTTAGTATGATTCTTGAAAGTTAAGTTGTTTCAGTGGTAATTTGAAAATTTTTTTACTATACTGCTAGTTAGACAACTTTTGATTTTAGTAGAAAGAGCAGCAGAAATACGTTTCCATGACTGAGGTTGACAGTAGTATTTAGATGTGCATCTCAAAGCCTATCATTGCAACTTCAGAGGCTGTAAACTCTTTTCATTTGAAACTTGCATTCTGCAAACACTACTGGCCTCTCTTGTCCAAAGGAAGCCACTTTATTTCCCCGAAAGGTGTATGAAGCCTGGACCTTTTCAACAAGCTGTAACAGAAAACTAAGCACTCTTTCCTTACTCGTATGGCATTAGTTCATCTGCTGTACTTGTTTCATGTAACAATATAAGTAAATATTTCTCTTTGTTCTATTTTAAGTCTAATAGAAGAAGGAGGAGACTGGGACAGGAGAAATCGTCTAAAGGTGTACCAGGGTCTTTACTGTGTAGCTATTCGGGATTTCAAACAAGCAGCGGAGCTCTTTCTTGATACAGTTTCAACGTTCACATCCTATGAACTTATGGATTACAAAACATTTGTAACATACACTGTCTATGTCAGCATGATTGCATTAGACAGGCCTGACCTCAGGGAAAAGGTAAGGAATGCAGATGGTAACGCTAGTTCAAACAGACCCAGTCTTTCTTTAACCTGTTCCTGTCCTGGTTGAAAGTAATAGCATTTAAATACATTGTTTGATTGCTTTCAGGTTATTAAAGGAGCAGAGATTCTGGAAGTTTTGCATAGCTTGCCAGCTGTACGACAGTATCTCTTTTCTCTTTATGAATGCCGTTATGCAGCCTTTTTCCAGTCATTAGGTAAGCCTGTGTTCCTTCTTACAACACTACATTTAAGGAGCTATAGCTATTTGTTTTGTATCATGCAGAAGTATTGTGCAGAAGTATTGTGAGCAGCTACTTCCTAGAACTAGGGTTACTTACGGAAAATTATAGATGGTGGGGTTTTATTGTTTTGATGGGTTTTTTATGGCAGCAGTGACTAAAAATTTGCTGCTGTTGAATTCATACATTCTGTCGGGGGGGAAAAAAAAGTGGTCACATATAGTGAGTCTTATGAGAGATGACATCTGATAAGGAGGAAAAGTTTTTGAAATAGTTGTGGAGCACAGTCTTACCTGATGAATCAGGTCAAATAGGAAAGTTCTGAAAGGTTTTATCTTTGAAATAAGTTGTATGTCTAAGAGTCTAAGAGCCCTAAATTATGTAATTCCAATTCTAAAATCTCAACCTGTAAAAGAAATGAAATATTTTCATAGTTGTTGGTCACCATAGCCTTTCTGGTTCAGTTTCTCTGTAAAATGGCAAAATGAGGGAAAAGCTGTTCAGAAAAATTTCCCCAGTTCTTGCCAGTCTCAGACTGCTTGTTTTCCTGCTGTGAGATTTAGCATAGGAGAAAACAAGATGTTTAGAAACAGCAAAAAGAACCCTCCATTTTGTGGAAAAGTAGAGCTGATGAGATTAAAAGCTAAGAGCAAAATTTTCCTATTGCTGGTTTTAGCATGAGCTTGAGAACTAGAAGTGTTAGGAGAAATAGTCACTTCTTCAGTGCTTAGCAATCCTTATAACTAATTTTAGAGCCACTACCAGAAAGTCGATCTTACTCCCTTTCCCAGCTTTTGGTAAGAATGTTTCTTCAAATAGATGTACACCAAGTACTGTTTGTGTCTCAGCACTGCTTTATTCCTGTGGGACAAGAGATTCCAGCGGTAACTGTAGTGAGGTGGTCCTGCTACAGTATAGGAGAGATACTAGCTCACATCCATGCTGAAAGTATTCCATGCTGAAAATGCAAATAATTAGCTTAGCCGTAGTATTGTTTGCATGTTATTGCTGCTTCTAGTTAAAGAACTAACAATAGATTATACAAACTTATTTCTGTACAGTGTAGAATACCTTTCATACCCTAAAGTATGCAAGCATACAAATAGAGTAATGTTCACCGTGATGACTTGTTTACTGGTGTTACGTATTCTATTAACATAACTGATATTTTACATTTCTTGCAGACATTACAGATTGAATTTCTTTTCTTTTCAGCTATTGTAGAGCAAGAGATGAAAAAAGATTGGCTGTTTGCACCTCACTATCGATACTATGTACGGGAAATGAGAATTCATGCATATAGCCAGCTCCTAGAGTCTTACCGGTCACTGACATTAGGATACATGGCAGAAGCTTTTGGAGTCAGCGTAGAATTTATAGATCAGTAAGTTGTTACCTGTTCATTTAAGTAAGTTTATAAAAAAACATTCCTTTACACATTTTACCTATTTACCAGAATCTCATTACAAATTAAAATCTTTATTTGACTCTAAACATGCCAAGTTATGTTTGTATGGAAGAGCCTGGCTAATTTTTTTCAAATGAGTCTCATGTTTAAGTAGAGAAAATAATTCAACTAATGATGATTGTTCCAGTATTTTTTTTCATTCTGAAGACTGTATGAGAAATTAGTCTTTTATCAATAATTTGGGGTTTTTAATACTTGTATTTTTATGGCCCTTCATAAACTATGAAAGTTAAGATTTTTAGAGGACATTTTTTAATTCACAGTGATGCCAAACTTAAAGTTTTGTGAGAACACTAAAAGCTGGAACGCTTATCTTTGGCAGCATTATGAATTACGTACCCTACAAGTTCTAACTGGTTTCCTAATATAGTTTTGCTTGCTTTCTGGTACAGGACAGATGGACAGGATCTGATGCTCTTGACTTTAACCAGGTGTACATAGCAGTCTCAGTTTGCAGTTCTCTTTCTAGTTCTTATTATCTAACTCCATTGCTTTTACACTAGTGTGAAGCGTGAAATTAGCATTTACACATGGACCTCTGCCTTTTAATTCCTTCACAAGAATCATTCTTCTTTCATAGAGAAGTTTTAGATTTTCTACCGTAGAGATATGAATACTGCTTGAAATATTCAGAAATGAATTAATAGGTGTTTCAAGAGGAACTAAATACCATTTAATTAACAGAGATAAATGTTTCTAAGCCATACCAGTTCTTTTGCTTCCACATATCTTGCTAGTTGTTGTAACTTGTCTTACTATAGATCACATGAATATTTTCTTTTACTGCAAGGCTTGTGCTTATTGTTAAATGTGTGGGTTTTTTCTATCTAATTTTACAGTTTTTAACTAAGACTAATATATTTGCTAGTCTGATCAAAAAGAATAATTCAGTAAATTACAGGTCCTAATTAATAACATTATAATTCTTATCTTTATCATGAAATAAAACTGTAGACCACCGGTTGATTAAAGAATAAAAAAAAAAAAAAAAAGCCTATTTTGAGCTACTAGAAAAATAAGGGCCTATTAATAGATTTTAATGAATTGAGTAGCATGAAGGTTTTTACATCAGAATAAATTCTGAATATGCATGTTCTCTGACTGCTGCCTTTGAATTTGAACAGTAGTTGATGCTGAACTGAATCTTATTCTTGAGTGAAAGTAAGAGTTTGGCCTGAGGAAAAAAAAAGTACTGACTTAAAAGTTTTGTGTCCAGATTATGCTCATGTTTAACATCAGTACATTCAAACTTTAATAAGATGAGAGTGTCCTTATGAAAATACATAGGCTGTTGCTTCAGAAATAGTGTGGTGAAAATGGTATCTTGTGGTAACATGTTCTGTGTTGCTAGGCCTGTGATTCCTTGATGAAACATCATTACTTAACCAACTTTTTTCTTTAATTAGGGAACTTTCAAGATTTATCGCAGCTGGACGATTGCACTGCAAAATAGACAAAGTAAATGAGATTGTAGAAACTAACAGGTATGCTATCAATTCCTATAAATTATTTTTGATGCTCCAGTTGAATTCTCTGTATTTTGATGACACTTATTACAGAAATGTAAGTAAGTGGCTTGATGTAAAATATACTTACCTAAATTTTTTTCCATAAATTGTAGGCCTGATAGCAAGAATTGGCAGTACCAAGAAACCATCAAGAAAGGAGATCTGCTGCTAAACAGAGTTCAGAAACTTTCCAGAGTAATTAATATGTAATTTTTTAATGCAAGGGAAGGGAATACACAATTTAGATGTTTAAAAAAATTTTGGAAGTAACCTATAAATATATTGTATAACTTGGTATACTGTAGGTAAGAAAATTACTAGTGAGAGAAGTAGTGTTTTTACAGTCCACTTCATTATGTAAAACAATGTTCCATTTTGGTGTATGAATCCCAGTTCATTTATTAAATGTATAATACAGTTGATGATCTTTTGTAGTATATTTTGTTCCTTTGTATACACAGAGAAGCAATGTTCAGCATTTAATAATAAAGCAGAACCAGGATAAAGAACTAATGGCAATCCCACGGTTGCATTTCTAAGACTAGTATGTTTGACTCAAAACAGTCAAGTAGCAGAACATTAAAAGTAGCCAAAAATGTTAGTATGCAAATTGTATGGGCTATGCCATTGGGAACATGGTCAACTGAAGTAGCCTGTCCTTTAAAATGGCATTTTTGCTAGCTGTTAAATAGAAAGTCAGTACAATAGCAAAACATTACATTAAAAAATTACTTCCTCTGTTAGATTTGGAGATGTCAAAATGATGGTAGGAACGGTGGAAAAATACTATTGCAGTTTGACACAACTAATCAAATACTGCAGAGGGTTACAATTTCTTTCTTCACAGCTGCCAAGGAATAAATGTTTCAAGTAGGCTGGTGCCATTCTGATGACACATGGTTTCTGTCCTTAGCAGAGCCTAAAGCAGCAGCTGTTTACCCTACTTTCTTGGCTTGGCTTGATAGATTTTTTTCAAAGGAAAAAAAACTCTGTGACTTACTTAGTTCTGTTGGTTGTTTGATGCCAACACACTTAGCAACAGAACCAGTTTACCTTCCGCATTCATTGCAGATTTAATGCTTGAAGTAAAACAAACAGGTAGATACCCAAAGAAGTATCCTGACGTTTGGAAGCTAAAGTGCAAGTGATAGGATAGCGTGGGATTTCACATTCCTGCTCTGCTTCCTCTGAGATCTCAGAGGAACTCTCGTCTTGGAATCAGCACCACCTGTCGCAGGTTAGACTACCCAGAAACTATGTTGAGAGTCCATAAATATTCTCTGCTGAACTGTTCTGAAACTCAAAATAGAACATTTGATTTTTTTTTTTGGTTTTCTTTTACATCTAGCTAGAGGCTAGATTGTTTTCCAAGTAGTACCAATTTAGCTAATGTTTAAAGATAACAAATTTAGACTATACTAGTTAGAAAAAAAAATCTGATCTTCAGTTTGTTTAGAATAGTGAGTGATAAAGGAGAATCCTAGCTTACACACTCACTGCTTCCTGTGAAGTTTTAATTGGCTTATGCCAGTATTCAGAGCTGTAGTAGTCTCTTGCTGTTTTTCTAGAGTCTTCCATATGAGATGGAAGTACAGCAAGCTGGGAAAACTTTAAATCTGGCTACCTCTTGGTAACATTATTTCTTTGCACCTTCAATTCATTAACATGTTGGTATCAGCAGACCATACTACAAATGGCATAAGCCATCAACCTGACTGAACGGAGACACTTCATTTCTGGGACACTGATGAATTTTCCTTTCTAAGGTGCAGTTTAACCAGCCTTAATCTAAAACAAAACTTCATGAAATAAATCTCAGACTTCCACTCAGCTTTTGCATTGTTAAATGTATTTTTAACTGTAAAATGAAGGGGATAAAAGTTCTCTTACTCCAGGAAATTAGACTACTATAGACTCTATTCACTCAGGGGAAATCTTCCTGCTGTTTTAGTGTACATAAGTAAGTGCAACAGAAAAAGGAGGAAAGCATTGTTGCTATTTTGCAAGGAACAGAAAAGTATTATTAAAGATCTTTAATGTGCTGTAATATAGATATTTGCAGAGCTTTTGATTTTTTAAAAAAATTCTAACGAACATCGTTCTGTTGGAGCCAGGCATTTTAGAATTTTGTGTTACTCTACTCAAGTAAGTGAAAAAAATGTTCAAAACAGAAGCACCCATCCTACTAGAACAAGCAAAGTAAATTTTCAGTATACTTTAGTAAATCAGTTCTAGTAAGGATCTTTGTCAAGGCAATCGGCTTTACCTAGTAAAACACTAATTGCACAGAAGAATTATTAAAGACCGTCTTTAAGATCCTGACCTGCCTTGCTCATTTTCTGGTCCCAGCCTCTTTCTGCAGAGAAGGATCCAGGAGGAACCTGCAGCGCTTATTAACTAAGCTTGTTGGGCCTGGATCTGGCAGAAAAAAAAAGAGTAATGACAATTTTACCTCAGCAATACTGGGGCTTTCATTGACACCTCACTCACCCTCTCAGCCATGCTAAATGGTGGTGGGACAAAATTCTGTCCGGCTGTGTGGGAAGGGGACATCCCTGAAGTCCACAGCGGGATGCACAAAGGGTAGCAGGAGTGACACCTTGCACTGCTCGCCTGAAAGAGGAAAACACAATCCAGTACGTGGTTTCAAACAGCAGGAAGGCTGAGGGGGTCCACAGCAGTCAGGTCCCTGATCAGTGACCAGATGTTCGCTATTTTATCAGTTCTAATTGCCTACTTGAATGTACATTTGAAACAAAAGTGAGAGAGGTTTGTGCTTCCTTTAAGCCCTCAAGTAAATTCCAGTCAGCTTTTACTGTTCCATAACCATATTAGTTTTTTTCCTTAGGCTCATTTCATCTCGTGATTTTTGTTTCTTATAACTGAGTGGCACTCTAGACAACCTTTCATGCCTCAGTCTTGATACCTTTCCGTGGATTTAGTCCACATGCCAAAGTAAGTCATACATGCCCCCTTGTGATTCAATCCTGATACAGTTCCTTAAACTAGTGCCATTCTCTGAGCCCGCTTTGTCATTAAAATTCTTCTACAAAGCGGCTGAAATCTTGTCTGCGTGCAAAAATGCTTTGGCTCACCTGTCTCCTCTGCTGAAGGTTGGGCTCCAAAGTTTAAGATAATCTGTGAGTACAATTAACACACACACAGCTTGCCTGCTTCATGCAGATGAGCAAGTAATTCTCAGGATAGTTTTGCATCTTCCCTCTTATTGCTGGACTCCTTTCAGTCGTGGCTGTAGTCTGGCTAATGACAGATAAAAAAGTCACTCATTTCAGAAAAGATTACGTGAGTGAACAGTGCTCAGCTGCAACACAGGCCAAAAAAATCATTTCCACAACTGTCTTAAGAAGAGCAACTAAACCAAGCAGCAGCTTAAGCAAGTCCTTGCTGATGCCTAACAAAGTTTCTGTACAGATTTGGCTACAGATGTCAACTACAGCTATTTCTCACAGCCTTGGACAAACGCTTTTGACTGCATTTCTCAGGCTAGTTTTTAATCATCTTTGGCAAAAAGCCTTGAATCTAAGTTAACTTGAACTTTTCAGAAAAGTTTTTTCAGACTTCTCTGAAGTTTGGTGCACCAAAAAAAAAAAACAAACAAAACAAACAAAAAAACCAACATAGCTGCTTTTCTGCAACAAAGCGCCCATGCTGCTTATTAAGAACAAATCCAATAGCTAATGTAGCACTGAGCCAAAGCACTGAGAAAAGTGTTCAGTCAAATTAAGAGTCCCATGGTGGATCATACAAGCCACGTGTGCTTGATTATTATCATGCGCTGCTGCAACAAATAAAGACTAAACCAATGGAAATTTGCATTTAAATAAAGCCAATTGCAAGCTCTTGTCCTGGTCGCTTCAGTAGCCGGCATACATGGCAGCAGGCCACGGAACCGCTCGGCTTTCGAAGGCGGTGGCTGGCTGGGGGGGCAGTTTGCTGGCCTCGCTGTGCGTCCCGCGAAGCCGTAGGGCCAGTTTTGCACTCTACCTCCGGAGCTACACGTGCAGCAGGTGCCGGCCCAGGCTCCGGGTGCGATTTTTTCTGAAGGCAGCTCGGAGCGCCTCCACCCCGGGGAAGGATGACGGCGAAGGATGGCATCTTCAGGCTGGAGGGACACATCACTGTCTTCCGTTCTAAATGCAGAGGGCATCTACATCAAAAGCTGCCTAAAAGAAGCATGCACACGCACACACACACAGAACCTTTGACATCTGGATTTGCATTTTATCTGCATTACCTGTGGGGCTCAAGCGTCTGTATCACTGAATAAACCATTCTTGAATATATACTGACACTTTCCTACGAGACAATCAGTAGCAGAAGAAAAGCTGATTTTTACCCACCTTAGGAAAGTCGGTGTTCACTGGTTTCTACTCCAACATCTGGTCCATAAGTGTTTTTCAGGACAAACCTACCAAACTTACCAAGTTGCTCGGAGAAACAATAATCCGCAAAGGATGCTCTGCTCTCTCCCTGGGGTCCGTGCGCCCCGCGAGGGGCAGCGCACGGGGAGTTATCAGTGCCTAACGCAACACAGGAGAGCGGGGACGCTCTCGATACGCTGGAGGCCAAAAAAAATCTTTAGCCAATACAAAAACTACTGTAAACAGAGACGTATTAGAAGTACTCATATAAAAGGACAAAACCTGCTTGCTGCCCGCCATCATTTATATCTTGTAGCACTGATTCCAAATACTACTTTCCAATGAAAAGTTGATTCCCTTTGTGTTACGAGAGTGAAAAACTGGAATCATTGCCCTTGGATGTAACTACACAGTCTTATTCCACTAACAGGAGCTTCACCACTTTTACAAGTTGCTCCTCAGAAGTCATTCACCACATGGGACTGTCCCGAGTCACATGGAGTGAAAAGCCTGCAAGACTGTTTAGCCCGTTAAATTCACAGGCTGTAAATTCACACAGCGAAAACAAGGAGGACACTTCTTTTTCCTTTTTTTTTTTTTTGGGGGGGGGGGGGGAGTAAACATGATCATGCAACATACTGCATTTGGTGTTGTAGAAGTTGCTTTCTATCATTCTATTTAAAAACACCCGAACTAACAAAACTTTCTTTGCATGGGAAAAATACTGCAGAGTTGCTACACTCAAAAAACCTCTCAAAACCAGGTGTCAAAAAAAAAAAAAAAAAAAAGAAAAAAAAGAAAAAAGAAAGAAAAAACCCCCAAATCCTTGTAATACAAGACGACCAGATTGTACCCAACTTACTCCTGTAGTATCTGTCTCATGCAGTGCTGAGGTAAAATGAACTTGACCACATTCAGTCCTCTGAAATTAGTTCACATAGGCACCAAATACAGATAATGTTTTCCTTTAATGGAGAATGATTTTATAATGAAGCAGAAACATATAATGTATTCCATGCAACCAACCTCATTTATTGAAAAGTCCTAATTTTATTGCCTTGTTTAGTAACATGTTTGTTCAACAAACTAATCTTTTTCATGAAGCAAAGCACAACTTTTTCTTATAAATAGTATAAATTATTTTATTTACAGAAACTTGTTACAAAACAAATAGACTATATATTTATTTTTCTTTTAAATATCCAAAGTAATTTTTCTATCCCATGACATTTGTTCATGTACTATACAGCAGCCAACACAGAGTTCAGCTGATCAGATGCTCTTGATTATGTATACAAATTATCAAACTATTCACACATTTTACACAGGAGATTGCTTTTAGAACCAGGCTCAATACCGAGCAAGATGCTTTCAAGGCCTACATTCACATTGACATTATGTAGTGCTCATTTTAAAATTATCTTTAAAACGTAAAATATCTTGCACAAAATGTAAAAATGATTATTTTCTGCTGAACAGTGAAACATTAAGAATCTTTTCAAGCCCAATTCCCTCCTCCAGGACAGAACGAGAGAAAGATGAGAGATTCCTTGGCAAGAGAACTCTTACAGGAAGACAACTGCCTTAGAAATGTCATTTGGAAATCACATCTTTATTTTTTTAATGGTTTTAAGAGGTACTTACTTGTTTTTTGTTTTGCTTTTTTCCTGGAATATGAGATATTTTGAACATTTTCTAATTTATTTCATTTATGAAAGAATAATCCCCCTCCCTCTCCACCCCCAAATGAGGCAGTTTATTTAACTGCTGGTTGAAACCATATTTTAAACCCTTGGTGTTATTTTAAGATGCATTATTAATGGGATTGTTTCAACCCACGGTATTCCAATTAAAACATTTTACAAAATTACCAGCATCATTCATTTTCTTTTGTCAACCCATCTCATAAAATTTCAGTGGGTATATATGTATGTGTATATATATATATATACACACACACACACATATCATATATATGTGGAAAAAGCAAGCTCCAAAATTTCAACTGAACATTCAAGTCTTTTAAGGAGAAGCTGTCTAAACAGTCCAAGCTTAAAACTAGTTATATCAGGCACTTTCAGTTTTTCCGTTAGTTTTAAACCACATGAGACCCACACAAATGCGCACGCACACACACGCACACGAACACTAAAAACAAAAAAAAAACAAGAAAAAAAAAGAGAAGCAGTGTGTCACTTAACTAAATGTAGTCTTCTGGGAATCAGGCAACTGATAAGCAATGCCGTTTAGACCATTTAGCCTCAAATCCTGCAGTCGGATACCTAGGCAGAGCGCTGCACCAATCTGACGGCAGGACCCGGGCAATAGTTTGTACGTATCCACTCCCAAGACGTTAAAAGGGACACAACTTTCACAAAACAGAGGCATCCCTTACGTTGCAAAGTAGGCATGTTATTATTGGCTTGGCAGTGAACCACTTCAAATTATAAAAAGGTATTTGCTCTTTTTTTTTTAATTAATTAATAAATAAATACTAGATGATCTCAATTGTACCAAAACTGGATATAAGAAAAAAAGACCTGTGCAAAAATACATATTTAAATATGTACAATCAATTAACAAAATATGTCTTCTGAAATAGGGATACTTCAATATTTATAATAGAACAAGAAATTCCAAAATAAAGATACAAAAGTATGTCTTTTTCTTGTATAATTCTTTGTTCATCATTGCAGCAATTTTTTAGGTTAAGAAAACTGCAGGAGTCATAACGAGAAGTTGGAAAGACTATAAAAACTGTATCTCTTAAATTAATACCAAAATCTGTCTAGAAACAACCCAGCCACTGCAAATTCAATTTTGCAAGGAAAATTAATTTTAAGCTTCCTTAATTATTTACAGTAAGAACTATGTGACAATAAAAGCTTCAGGAACAATGTTCTGCTTATAATCAAGATCTAAAACATAATATTTAAGCAGGCCTATGCTCAAGGGCAGACAGCATTCACGAGGTTCTAGCTTTTTACTCCCAATGGCTTAAAACTACACAACGCAGGCATCTTCAGAGACTGGCTCTACATGAGCACAGTGATCGAGGATTAACTTTTTTCAAATGTCTGCGTGCTCTTGAATGAGCATGAATTTGCCATTATGCTTTCAGATCAACAGAACCTTAAAAAACCCAAAATAATAAAGGAGTTTGATCACAAACTCCCTAGCGTTCATTCTTATCAATTTTTGTCGCCTTTACATTTACACCTATCAATAGTCAAATTGCACTTGTGACTGAAGCTATCTGGAAGTGAATTTTTGCCCCAGTGACCTCATCAGAACATGGATTTCACTCCAAATGTGCAGGATTTCATACATTTTGATTTCTCTTTGTGGAATAAGCACATTACTTTGGTTCCTTTTAAGCTAAACCAACCATAGTTTTGACAACGCTTTCAGTAGGGCATCTTATTAAATATCAGGTTTTTTGCTCCTGAAAAAGTCTTTTTTTTTAATTTGCATAATAAATGTCTAAAGTACATTGTACGTTGCTTTCTAAACGCGATCTTTTGTATCAATTCAAAGCTAAAGTGTCTGCATAGAGGCTTGCCATTGTTTTGCTGTGTAAGGATGATTTTGTAGCAAGTTCAGGTGAAACTGAGAGCATTATTAGGTAAACAACGAAGCAACTGCTACTCTTAGTGGCTTTGGATTCCCTGATGTACTTGCTATTTGCCACCACGAACGGGGAGAAGGCTGGGCTACGTGAGCAATTTGACAGGCTCAGATTGTCTGTTCTCAGCAATAGCTGGTGCCCCTTTAAGGCAGAAAAGTGTATTCTTGGTTAGAGATTTGTTTTCCTTTGCTTTGCCCCTTCATAAAAGTCTAGTCCATTTTGAGACTTTACCTGGTGTTTAAAAACTTAACCAAAACATCCAGATGAATTAAATTATAGTAACAATAAGCCCTTTAGCGGAATTCATCTTTGAGGTGTTTTGAAGCAAGACAAAATATTTCATAAAAATTGACTGGACTATATAAAACTGTGTAAAGCCCCCTTTATTCATAAAACCTCAGTAGGTGTGAGAAGATGACTGTAATGCATACATCTGCACTTCACATTGCACTTGGCTGTTAAACTGGCATCTATTCCAAAATTTTGAAAAAAATCTTACTGAAAGTGGTTGAAAGCATAACACACTGATGATTTAGTTATACAAACAAGGCATAAAATTATTGATTTTTATTTAATTTTTTTAGAAAATATTTAAATATTTTAAATACTCACTTTTAAAAGGGCTATTTTTACAGGCTGGAAGGCAAATCCAGCCTAATTTAACCAATACAGTTAAAATTCTTTTTAAATAACAAAGGCTTGTGGTATACAGTATTGGTCAAGAAATATGTTCTTTGGGCATATAGTTTTAGAGGTTATTTGCCTTTGTTTGATATTTTTGGAATCTTTTTAAACAAAATTAACTTTTACTTTCTTCTGCAATCAAGTCTTATTCCAAATAATAGAAAATAATTTCTGTATCATGCAAATACAACATTATTTTTATACTTGTTTTATGAGCAATGGCTTAAAACAAGTCCTTTTTGTGTATTTTTTTTAAAAGTTTTTTGAAACTCCTGATAGCTTCTTATCCCAAATTACTTGCAAAAGGCTGGGCAAAACACAAACTATTTTTTTTTTCAATTGTGCTATTTTTATATTCCATTAAAGGAACATTGCTATAAAAACACTAAAGCCATATTCCCTTCTTGAGGGCTTCTTTCCATTGTGCCTCACACATTTCCCCCTGCGTTGAGGGGTCCTCCCTATCGACAGTGTCTGTCTGGTAGCTATCACCTACAAAAGACACCATCAGTATAAAAATAAGTCCACAGTAATGTTTCCCCCCCCCCCAAAACAAAACAAAACATTCTTTTGCCCAGCCAATCTATGTCAAAAAGTGGCAAAATGATGTACTCCTGTAAGTAAAATCTCACAGATTCGTAGCAAACAGTCCAGGCCACCGTTAACACTGATAAGAGCAATTATGTGGCTGAACTTCATCCAGTGTCCATTTCTAGTATATTCACTGCTACAGACATGGCTTCAGGGAAATTCCTTGTTCGAGTGACAGTCCAGTAGATTTCCACACCTGAGGACCATGGGAAGCTGGGATAACTCAAGGCATCTTGGAGTCCAGAATTCCAGGTGGAGGTTTTGCTTGTAGTGAAAACTGTCCAGTTCTTTTCTCACCATGGTATATTCAGCTATCAGGGACGTGCCTTTGGCTTTCGACCAAACAGACAAAACAGAAACATGAGTAAGCAAGGCTATTCGGATGCACTCCCTTAAGAGACGTTTTCTGGACAACGAGAGCACATTTTAGGGAGTAGCAGAAGGTACAAAGTGTCACCATTAATATGCAGTTGGCTTGCCTGTATTCCCAGCTCTTGGGAATTCCCAGGTCAAGCTAGCGCTCTTTAAAATTACAATGGTTTTAGATGTGATTTCCTTCCTAAATTAAATCGAATTATTTTTTTCCTTTATTTATACTGCACAGTTGAGATATATCAGACGCCAAATAAGGTTCACTCATATCTTTTTTTTTGTGACAGCACTTTCATCACATAAAACCAGCGAGAGTTTTGCTCTACAGCTGAAACTGAAAATTCAGAAACCATTCTGAAAAAGATCTTTCCAACCTCCTACCTCTCCAGTTACACAGATTTCAGAGTTAGTACCAGAGGAAACAAAATATTTCTCAGTTTTTCAATGTGGAAAATACACCTAGAAAATAAGTCCCAAAATACTCATGGAGTTGGGGCTGGATGACCCATGAATCTGCTGCAAAGCTACTCCTTAAAATTTCTCTTGTCTGTGCTCTCTTCAGACTATATCAAATAATTTTTGCTCCTTCAAGTGATCTTCCAAATCAATTTGAACATTTTTGTTAAGAATTACAAAATAAAAGTTTCTAAATTATTTCTCATTCTAATTTGTCTAGAACTTTCTGACAACACATTAGTTCCAACGTGATTTTTTTCAGAACCCCCTCTTAAAATTAACCAAAACCAAGATCTGACAAATTCATAAGATCTTCTTTCTTTGTAATAACTCTGTTTGTTTTACAGACCAGAAAGGTTTCTATCTTATTTATAACATTTAATCTCGTTATTACTAAGAAGTTAGACAATGACACCTTGAGATAATAGGCTTATTTTATCACAGGTCTTTTATAATCAGTATTGTTATATTCAACTTCGTAAAATCTTTAGTACTGACCAAAACACTCCCCAAACAAACAACAGAAAAACCCTTGGGCTGAGACATTCAGCTCATTTCCACAGTTGGCAGCAAGATTTTTTTTTTCCAATACAAGAACAGGATTTCATCTGAGTGATTCTCAGGGAACAAATGCTAAACTTGGGATGTCATATTTAAGGTTACTGTTTTGCTTGCTTTTTTGTTTTTTGAATAAAACCCATAGTTAATGAGAGAAATGCATTCATAAAAATCTTCTGAAAGCGTATTCAGTATAAAAACACCCAAAACGAGTAACGGGCAAACGGAAGAAGGGACAACTGTCTTTTACTAGAATTGTATGTGGGATTGGCTAGCTAACACTTAAGACAATATCAATATCAATTACATCAATACGTGTGTGAAGAGAGATGTTCTCACTGGTGGACTTCAAGACAAAATTTCATACCTGATGAAGAAGAGAATTGTTCATCAGTCCTTGTGTCCCTGGGATTGCACCAGTGTGTTTTGCATGAACATTATTCACCGATGGCAATTTGGCAACTTTGTTGGACTTGCTGCTGCTGTTTATGCCACTCGAACCAGGTGAGCACTTTCTTTTCTTTCCTATTAGTTTATCTAGGGAAGTGTGTGAATGTGAAAAACTGCTGTGTGAATTTACAGTCAGCTCACTGGACTGATGAACAAATGGCCCTAAGGAGAGAGTGGAATCGCTACTGTTCATCATCACACTCATTCTTTTTATCGATTCTGCAGGGCTTCCAGTCGGAGGACCCCTCCCTGATTGGTCATGCTTGAGGCTAACAGAGTTAGCCTTGCTAGTCACACAGTTGAGGCCAACGCTGTGGGACGAAGACGTCACCGACGGATGATAGGAGGTCCCAGAGTTTCCAGAGTTAACCACACAGTTTTTTCTAAAGGACTCCGTGGAATGAGAAGGTGCTAGCAGTGCGGAACTGTTTTTACGCTTCTTTCCTGAGCCACCGCTGCTACTGGCGCTGCCGGTGCTGTTACAGGTGCCACTGCCAGCAGAAGATTCCTTAGGTTTAAAAGACTTGCTGGATTTCAATTTCTGAGGTTTGCTGGGCATAGGTGAAGGTACTGAGGAAAGCACTGTAGGTGTTGAAGGGGATGAAGACACTTGTCTTGATTGCATACTGCAGACAGGATCCACTGCACCCAAAGTAGCAGGATTGGCATTTAGTGTAGTTCCATGTGATGGTACCGATTTACTGTTCAGAGACATACAGGAAGGAGATACCAATGCTGGCGATGACATAACCGTGGTGGGTAAAAGGAACCCTGTAGCACTGACACCATACTGTGAAGTAGGCATTGAGTTTGTCCGATGTGGTGCACGAACAGAGGTCGTGTTACTAGATGCTGGAGGAATTTTCCTGCAGGTAAACAGAAAAATAAAAACCTAGGTAGCTACCATTCTTCAGAATAACACTCAGTTTAACAGTACTGTTACAGTAACTATATTTGAGTAATGTCTCTACAATATTCTGTTGAATTGTTAATTGTCGCATAAAAATGTAAAGCACAGACTACTAACCTTTGTTTTGATTGATACGTACACAAGATTACTCTTCTGTAACTAAAACTACAGGCTTTACATAATTCTACAAATACCAACACGATTAAGAACTTCCATTTCTACTCACTTCCACATCTGTGAATTAAGATGCTTCTCCACCATGAAGTTAAGTGCACATCGAATATGGTTCCACCGCTTATCAAACACGTAATAACCTCTTCCAATTTGCCGACTACCAAATGTGCAAAACTGAAAAGACAGGTTTTTATTGGTGTTTTCTACTTTCAGTAACAACTCTCTGAATAACAACATACTTGCTCACAAACAAATAACGCTAAACGAATTTGCTTTTAGATGTTTAAAAGAAAGGTAGAAAAAGTGTACATTGGAATTTTTATTTCCATGCTCTAACAACAGTTTTAAATTTTTGGTCTTATTGTATTGGGATCAAATTTCTTCCCATTTGATATTCCCATATTTCTAATCAACAGCAGCAGTCAAATTTGAATCCCTCTGATTAAGCAAGGAAGGACAGCAGTATAAAATTTCTGACAAGCTGTAAGCTTATCTGCTCAACACCAGTTTAAAAAAAAAAAGATATTCAGGCTAGGCAATATAGCTTGTGCATTTATTAAGACTAACAGTAGTTTTTAAAAAATCAGGAATTAAAGGGGAAGGCTCATCTACTGTTAAGGTTGCACCTTATGGTTCAACTATTTTTTTTCCAATTAAATAGCCTTTTAACATTTAGTTGAAAGCAATAATAACAACCAAGCTCATATGAAAGACTTCTAAAGTTAGCACACTAAGAAACAACTCAATCATTTAAAATTTGTTATCTAATGGTACAAACTAGAGAAATCCAGGAGCCGTATCAAATGCAGAAAAATGCCAATATTATGTGTTTGAAGAAGTATGTGCTAACTTTTGTCAAGATTCAGGTATTAACAAAAACATGTTACTGTTTCGTTTATTTGGATGGCTAGCACCTTAGAGTAAAAATGTCAAAAAAAAAAAAAAAGAAAATCTAATAATGAATTCTCACTTAAAAAGGCATTATTTGTATGCCCTTATTCCACACTGATCATTTTCTGGAAATCCCACCTGCCTGCCCCTCTACCCCAAATCCACAGCCTTTTATAGTAATTACAATTCCTTCAGTATTTTGGCATTTTGATTTCTTTTCTGTTGCAAAAATGAGGTCCACACCATATTTTCATGGCACCTTTACTTTGCAAGTTCAATGAAACCTTCACTATCTATTTGGCAACAAAGTTATTTTCTTAAAATATGAAGGAAAAAAAGAAATCACATACACTAAAGCAAACACCCTTAAAACCCCCAAGATCATTTGTTCATAAATTCGGGAACAGGCAGGGACCAAGGTTAACTTTAACTTGAGACATACAGCGGCTGGTTGAGGATGATGACCTGAATAATGACAATCCAGTTTTTCAACAGGCTCTTCTTTTTCATCACATTCTCCCTCATCACTGGATAACCGAGATGCTGGCTCAGCTGCAGGCAAGGGAGGGTGAGGGGATTCGTGGACAGAAGGAGAATCGCTAGGGGCATTTCCACTGTGCTGGGCTGGACAGCCTGGAGGCCTGGGCAAAGCAAGCAGTGCAAGCATTAGCGAACGAAGGCAAGTTCAGCAAGCATGTAAGCTCAGAATTTTTAATTACCTACAAAAGGGCCTTAATATTAACAAATTTCCAATGTTTTCCCTAGTCTCAACACATCTTCTGAGAGGAAGGAGAGGAGGTGTTGTACCCATGGAAGAGTAGCATCACCTAATTGTTGCACAACTGCTTTCATTGATGCAAGTCACCTTTTATTAATTCAAGCATCAGACCCTCTTTGCTATGAGATGTGCCTCAGCACGGAATTGCTAATTGCAGGCCCAGAGCAAAAACATTGCCCTCATCCAACCAATCCAACTCTCGCTCAAAATACACATCATGAAGCTATCAGCATTCATTGCATACCTACCAGAGGTGCAGACTTTCCTTACCTTGGAAGACTGGGAGGGTGAGGTTTGGGTTTATTAGGTAATAAAGGCTTTGATTCTGTTAGAGTAACTCCATGAGAATTTTGGTGCAGCTCCTGGGAAGTTTTAGTAGGTGAGGGATGTGGTTCCCTGAGAGGGGGCATCTGCTGATGATGATCCAAATGTCGAAGAAACTCCTTTTCCCTGGTTTTGCTTTTGTGCTCTGCTAACAACACATCAAATCGTTTTCTTCGACCCTGTACAGCCCTCCGCTGGGTTAAGGAATGTGTCTACAAATGCATGAATAAATCATTAATCTCAGACTATTATATTCGTGGAAATTAAACACTCAAACACGTCTAGAATTCTAGAACAACGAAAACCATCATATTTGTGGTTTAGTAAGTAAATGGACAAATGGCTTGTAAAAACAAATTTAAAATTGCTCATTGGGTGATTATATCCCTGTAAGAAAAAAAAAAAAAAAAAAAAAACAGCAATTGCTTCAAAATTTTTTTAAAGTTCTTTCAAACTTCTTTTTAAAAGAA
Source organism: Rhea pennata (assembly GCF_028389875.1). Taxonomy (NCBI): domain Eukaryota; kingdom Metazoa; phylum Chordata; class Aves; order Rheiformes; family Rheidae; genus Rhea; species Rhea pennata. The sequence continues at coordinate 8,414,159 of NC_084674.1, forward strand.
GCTGCCAAAGCTCCTAAAAGACTAGAGTTTCAAATCTTTTTCAACTCTATATTTTAATTGCCAGTAATAAAATGGTATCTAAAACAATTTATCTTGCCCTACAGTGCACAACAGAAAATACTAAATATTTACTTTTACCCATAAAATATTTAACACAAATTAAAAAGACTTCTAATGTGAAACACCAAAAACATTCAAAAAACCCTTTACCTATTTTCTTCTAATACATTAACATACTCTTTGAAAGCTAGTGTAATGAAATACATGTTCAACATAAAATACAGAATCCACAGTAAGACAGAACTCAAAGTCCTTTGAGCATCCTGAATGCTACCTGGAATAAGGCACACATAGCGCAATTTCTAGGTAACGCAAAACAGATGGAAGTTAGTTTTTTGATTGTTAAAACTATATACAATATCTTTTTTTCACATATGCCATAAAAAGGTTTGACTGAGTTCATTTCATATAATTTAGACATAGATGACAATTCAGAAAAATATTTTGAGTAGGTGTAAAATAATTAACTGCTGAGAAACTATTTTACTTCCTTTCTCTCAAACTTTTAGTCTGTCTTGTTCTCTTGTAAGAGACTTGCTATTCTTCCCTTCTCTATTAGCAAAACCATTCCCCCTGCAATTCCAAAAGGGCAACAAACATGTTCAAGTTCAGTTCCTTTGGGTCATTAGTACCAGATTTCTTTTACCTTTGTTCTGCAGGTGGTTTATTTACCAGCTGCTTCCCCTGCTGACAGTTTAGCTCCTTGGCAGGAAAACAGCTAAATATTGTAATTGCGCAGGATTTGGAGTTTTGGTTCCTTGGAGCTAAGTGATACCCTCCCCCCCCAAAGAGTCCTGACCCAGAATACACTCTTCATCACATTGAAAGTTTTTTAAAAATGGTTTAATTTAGAGTTTGACCTCTAGGCATACTCTGCAGCTTCTGCAGATTACTCATTTCCAAGTAAGCTGAGGTCCTGCATCAAGCAGTAGTAGCATTGACACAAATGCCTCCTCAGTATCTACTACAGATTTTGGGTTTTTCTCTTTGGAGGCACGGGAAGGAGGGAGAGCTTGTTTACCCAAGTCCTGCAGAAACAAATAATACTTTTAATGCTTATGATGGACTTTTAAAAATTCTCCAGACTCTTTCTCCAAAGAGAATAGCAACATGCTAGTCTCATATGATCCACATGTGGAACAACATTATAATCTTTCCAACAGCAACATGCTGTTTAAAGGGTTTGTAAAAAATAAAAAATTAAAACCCTATTTGGGTTACTTTAAGGAATATATATTTTTTAATAAACAGGCTAATCAAATTTCAAAAACAGTTCCTTTGTCAGTTTTGGTAACATGTTTTCAGACGTTACCAAAATATGTTACCATTTACAGTTGTAAATACTGATGGCAAAAACTAGTAGTTTTCAGTTTTCTGTCATGCTATTCAGGAAATAAGATTTAAACTTTTATCACAATCTTATTAAGATATCCTACCTTGCATGTCAAAGACCTAGTACAGGGTTTCTTGGTTTCCACATCAATGACACCACAGTATATATCAGGATCAAATTCTCTCTCTGTTAAAGGTACATAAACATCCCATTATTGAAAACAAACGGATGTCATAAAGACAGCTTGAAATACCAGGATTTATTTTCATCATAGAACTTAATCAAACCATTTTCAAATGTAACACATGCTCACGTACAAATAAAATTACTGAATTAAAACCAAACATGTTTTACTCTCATAGTATGCCATGCTGAAATACAGATCTCAGTTCTGCAAACAGAAAGGAGAAACTTACAGCTGTAAAAGATCCCAAAGGAGAAGTAGATCCTGCATGCTAGATTTCCTTTTTTTTTTTTTTTAATGTAAACATGATCTTGCAAACCCAAGAACAGATTTAAGAGGTCACCATCAATATGAACAGTCACAACTGACGTTTGTTGCTGTTGTTGAAGTTGAAGAACTTTTTTATCATTCTACTAAGATTGAGTTATTCTGTTTCAAGTTTAAAGTGCAGACTGTTTATTTTTGTTTTCTAGTTTATGCTGCGCCAGTTGTTCAGTTTTCTACATACCTGTATACTTTTCATACAGAAAGAAGAAAAATCTTTTGCTATCTAATTCTACTGTCTTTTAAGATAGAAGAGTATAATTTTAAAACTGTAGGAACCGACAGGCCTCTGAGGCCTGGAGGTTTCTAAAAGCAACAGCAACATTTCAAGTTACTTGCATGCCTCTAAGAACACATAAACAGTTAAATTCTAATATTTAAAGATGTACCACATTAAATTTTAATTTAAAATCTTATGAAACTTAATAATATTTAGTTGATTTCCGAAGCTTACTTTGTGCAAACATTTATGTAAAAGCTTATTTGACTATGCCTATTTCTATGTATGCTACTACAAGCAATATAGCAAATAATATTTTTTAAAAATTACCTGACAATCTTTTATGTAAAAATTTCCTATTATTTGTATTTTCTTCAGGTTTCTTTTCCAAAAATGGAGGCACAGAGAGAAGACCTTTACCATTCAGTATTTGTCCAGGGGAAGGCAAGGGTGGCTTTGGTATTGAGGGACAATTAAGGCCAGTCTTTATTGAGGAACTCACAGTAGTAGAACAAGTTGGACCAACAGCAGCTTTCAGTTGGGCACCATCTATCTTTGGATGAATCTTTTCCACTTTGACAGATGGAGTCATGCTATTATTTATGGAAACAAAGGAAAAAAATTGCAGGCAATTGTAATAAATTATTAAAACTATGTAAAATATATTTTATTACTCAAAAATACTCTGATCTATTCACAATACAGATTTACTTAATTGACCTGCCTCCTCTATTCCTAGTTCTCTTATTTAAGTATTTTTATTATCTATTTTCATATTTTTTGATGATGTCCATAATCTCTTCTGTCCTCTTTTCCCCACTTCCTCGTAAGTATTTCAGGGAGTCATCAAGCACTTCAGAATCTGTAATTTGAATTCACAGATACAGCACATCACAAAAGCAACTGAAATGGTCCTGATATGTCTCAGGGAGCAAGGCCTGTTCTGCAACAGCAAATTATGTTATTCATTCTCTTATTTGTGATGTGGGCAGGTCAAAAATTACCTGAATTGGGGCTAAAACTCACTTATGATCCAAGTATACAGATTTGATAAGAGATCCGAGTCCCTCTCGTAAAATTTCTTCATTTATACTGATTCAAGATGCAGCTTTGCAAGACTTCTCATTCAACAATGCTATTAGTATACCCACAATCTTAAATTTGGTTGGATTAGAAAAGATCTAGGGGAGTTTGAAAATGTCATCTTTTAAACCAAAAACCCTGTGAAACCAAACGAAATGCTACTGATACAGTAATATCTATGCAAATAATAAAACTTAATTCTTTGTCAACACATATACTTACATTTTATCATGGGGAACTTTGCTATGCTGTACCGGATGCATTAGCCTATTGTTTCCACTGATCTGCAGCTTGTCTTTGGGTGATTTCAACAACTTGGAATTGGATGATGATGCACTAGTACCTCCACTGGATGAACGATTGCTCCCACTTCCACTGCTACCTTTGTTTTTTGAAGGGAAAGATGAAATGAGGGAAAATACTGAAGAGGAGGGAGGAGTCAAAGGTGGCTTGCTAGAGGAGCTGTGTCTTCTTTCTGAAAAGGAAAAAAAAAAAAAAAAAAAGTGGGGGTAAATTTCCAGAGTCCATACAGAAACAATTCTTAAATACTTCATGTCGTCTTTTACTCTATTAACATTTTTTTCCTTTATTGGCCTGGGAGGTCCCCTACCACACACAGCCTAGAGGATTCAAGCCTCACTAATCCATGAGGCTCCATTCTTGCTGGTCCCCATCTGGTTACCGGAGTCTCTTTAAACTTTGCGAGCTACATTCCTCAGCCACCAAAGCTTAGCTTTTAATAAACACTCCCCATTCTCTCTCCATCTTAAAGAACAAGAAAGTGAGAATCAAACCCAGACCTCAGACATACAAAGCAAAGAGACCTATCCTAAGGCCAGGCAAGCTTGAATATGAGATTTTCTCAAATAATTTTCTCTTCTTATGCCTCCTTAGGGTCAGAACAATAATGAAGTAAGAATTTTAACTTTTATTTCATGACAATTTTTTGGTATAATCTGCTAGACCTTCAGTGTGGAAGACCCCCTGGGAACAGTGACTCAAGCATCAATTTACACTGTAATTTTTCCTATTGCTAATTCTATTCTTCATTCTGTAATATGACCAGTTTAGGGAAGAATTCTCTTTTAGGAACAGTACCAAAAGGAGCAATACCAACTGCAATAAAGGGTTATAAACACTCTTCTGTGAGAAAGTATTTCTCAGCATTTTCATAAAAAGGTTAGGTTCCACCAGTGAATGTGTTGGAAAAGAAATGCCGTAACTGATAAAAGCTTAGGAAAGGAGAATAGCGCCATTAACACGGATACATTTCTTGCACTGCTTCAGTTAGAATAGCGTACGCTTTAAAGATAGCTCTTTGGAACCATGAATTCTCAGTCACAATACACTTGACAGCTTCATGCAGCACCCAGCTCTGCCTACACACAGACATGTCAATTGACTGGTCAACTGATATCTGGACACCTGTGATTCCTAGATGATATATGTAATCAACAACTGCTTATAGAAATGTCTCTGGCAATCAAATACATGCAAATCATGGATCTGAGAGAGAGAACCAAAAACGAACAGGGCCACGTATGGAGTGGAAAGGCACCTTCTTCTTGCCAGCAATAGTATCAACCAGTAATCTCACCCAGTATTGTTAATACTACATCCACCATTTGGCTATCTCAATTGCAGAAGCAACCTACAGATTTTCACATTAATTAACCTATATCATCAAGGAAGTAGACTACTGTGAAGTTACAGTAACTACGGTCAGCTCTTCCACCTGCAGGAGAGAGTCCGGTCCACTGTAACCAGTCCACAAATCCGTAACTTTCTAGAGAATACAAAATAATACATTGACATTTTGCTTATACGATCCAGACTTTTTCCCCCCAATCTGAAGGACAGAAGTCACACGTCACTCAGATGACGCGCAGTCAGGACTCCATGCATAGCCATGCACCACCAGCCCTGAACCAATCTGGTCACGCACACCACTGCTGCCCTGCTTCTGCAAGCAAGACTAGCAGGAGCCAGTAACAAGGAAAAAAGCAAGCAAAGCAAGAGGAAGGCATAGGTATCTAGGACCTGGCAAACTAAATTCTTACAGCTGTGGGGAACTAAAATTCTAAGTATGTTCATTAGCTTATATAAGATTTATAGATGTAAAAGCATACAGTTTTGCCTAGGAAATTCCAGTCAAGAAATGGTCTTTTCAGACTGACCCAAGTGATCTATGTTTCTGTTTATCTACCTGTGAAATGGGTATAAACTACCTAAAGAACTTTCATCAAAAGAATCAATCACTTCTTGACTAATATTTACAGAAAAGCTCTGAGATCAAGTGAAATGCCCAACAAAAATACAGAACAAATGCAGTGATTTATCATCCCACCTGAAGAAACAACAGCTTTAAAATTATTCATATTTCAAATGACAAGCTGACTAATCACCTCTGACGTTCAACATTATCTCCTTATTTTAGGCTTTTAGAACCACATGCCACATAAGAGTTCTCAAGTGAAGTATGTTAGCATATTTATACTCTAGTAAATGGCTGTGCTTCTTATATGACATACTGCTTATTGCCAAATGTCTTTTTATAGCAATGGCAAGAATCCCTGAGCAGCTTTGATAAGTTACTATTTGAGGGCCATTAGTTCAGCAATGCTAGACCCATATATGAATGACAGCAGAACTACTCTGTGAAATACTGCAAACATTTCCCAAATATTCTTCCACTTTCTGTATATTTAACAGCTTCAAAGTCCAAGTAGTTATCACAGTTAAAAATAATCCAGTGGATCACCAGTGCAATCTTTGGGAGATTATTCTGTTTTTTTGTTTTGTTTTGGTTTGGTTTGGTTCTTTCGCTTTTTGTTTTTAAAAAAGAGAAGGGTGTTGTTATTACTTCATTGGAAATAACTCGAGGGTGGAGAGAAAGGGACTAAAATAATAACTAAGACCAAGAACATCATGCCTCCCATCATTAGCAATAAACTATGCAAAATATTAATCTGAACTAATGATCCAAACAACACAGATGCTTCTCTTCTGGCAAGCCTTACAAAAGGCTCTAACATATCTAAAACAATAAAAGAGATACTGTTCTGTTATAGAACAGTGAAATTTGCTCCTTTTTCTGTATGCAACCATGATTCGTGTGGCTGATCAAAGTAACAAGACTCTTCAGCTGTTTCTGAGCATTCTGTAATTCTTGGTAACTTGCTTGGACCTGTCCAGTATTGACTGACTAACAGGTAGGACTGCTATTACGGTTGACTAACTGCAAGAAGATTATGGGAATCTACAACAGTCTTGTTCAGAGCCTGGTCAGCTACCAAAGATTTACTCATTACGTTCAATGTTTCCATGTTCCTGTAAAATTCATGTTTTTAAGTGAGATCTGGTTAAATAAGGTTTTGTAAAGCTTCTGAAGTCTACTAATGTTTCCTCTTATGGGAAAAAGCTGGCATCACTTTCCACATGACATATATTTTAAGCAAATCACATTTATTTAGTGAATGTATTTATTGTCAGGATGACATAGTCTTTTAATTGAAAAATTACTGCACAAACTGTCACTGAATAATCAAGACAACTGTACATGTTATGCTAAACATGTTATAATGATGAATTCTACTAATCACCTGTCAGTCTATTATAGTTCCCATTTATCATTAACTCTGACTCAGCCTGAAAATATTTAAAAATGATTATCTGCAGGTGTTTAGTCTTCAAATTCTAGAAGTTAACATCCCTGCCCCTTCCCTGCATGCAACTCTTGAAAGCAAGACTTTTTTTTTTTTTTTTTTTTTTAATGGCAGGATTGCTTTTACAACACCTCATAAGTGGTATTACAAATACTGCACCTGTGTAATATGCTTATAATCTCTAAAATCTGTATTATTATTATTATTAAACCAGAAAGATGTAGTCTAGGCTTTGGAGAAACAATCAGAAAATTTTCCTTGATCACCTTCAGGCTTGTAATAATACATGTGACAGATACCAAAATATATTAAAGAAAGAAAACTGAACCATATTATTTCGCCCCCAACATAATCAGTGATGAGCTCAGCACTCTCAACACGCAGCATTTAGTAGTATCTGACCCAAAACGAATGCTTGCATTCTACACTAAACCTTAACAGATAAGGTCCTCCCTAAAAATCCTTGCATTTATACAACATCTTTGTTATTAGAAGGGGAAGAGCTGTATAGAGTTAGAAAGCTGTGAAAAGAGATTGTATTCCAGCAAACTGTCTGCACTCAGTGATTAGCGCATGCACTGAACTAACAGTTTGGAAAAATACAGTGACAGTTTGTGTGCAATTGGACTTACGGTTGAGCAAGAAATACATAAGCAGACTGCCAAAGCTCACAGAATATCATCACAAAAAGGGTACTGATAAGTTGAAATCTTTTCAAGAGTTTTAAAAACATTAAATACTCACTAGGCCACTAGTCTGGCTGTCAATTTCTGTGGCTTTAAAATCGTATTTTCCATTATTATTTTCACTAATCAAATGCAATGTGGAAGCTTCAAACTATACTATATGGAGACTACATAAGACAACCATGAAAAGTAACTATACACCAATTTCTGACAAAATGGAAAAAAGGGGGGAAGGGATGTTTAGGAGAAGAAGAAAAAGAGGGAAGAAAAAAAAAGTAAAAAAGCTTCTCACCACTTTCAGTAACCACTTCTTCTTGTTTCATCAGTGTCTTAGTGTGTGAACACTTGAACTTACTGTGATTTATAACCTTATTTTTATATTAAAGTAACAGAAGATATCCTTTTATAGAAAAAGATTGTTTTTCATAAAATATACCTTTCTTTGCTATATGCCTAACAAAAAAATTTAAGAGTAACATCCTTAATTTTCAGCACGCTTTTCTCAGGCCTACATTTAGTTCCTAAGCTTTAGCAAACATTTAGCGGTGTTCACTCTCTTGATGCATCAATTAATAGCTTTGGGCAGCAAATAAGATGCACAGATCAAGTTTCAGAAACCCGTTTTTTTATGCTGCCTCCTTATGTAAGTACTGGGCAAAAAGTCAAACTGACCTGTGTCAGTGCTAGCCGAACCGTCATTAAAAATGCAGCACGCCCATTCAAACACACACACTCAAGCTTAGCTCAAAGTATGTTGCGACTCCAGCTAACATTCAGAAAACCAGTTTTAACGTAGATCAACTTAGGTATAAGAATTTAATTCAGACTGTGGAATTAAACATGTGTGCTGATATAAAGCATAAAGGTAAGCTTTATGCTTATGTTACTATTAATATATCTGTTTCATCTACAGTATCAGTATGATAAAAGTGCTACTTAGGACAAACTTTTCTTTCTTTCGTCGTAGCTGAGCTGCTGCTAGGCTTGTTTCGCTGTCAGTGGCTTGGCCTGCCAACTGTGTTACTATTCTGCTCAGACAAATCACCTCCCGGGCACACCCGTTCAAGGAAGGGCATTCCCAGTAAAGAACTAATACCCCTACCCGCAAAATTTTAAATTGCACACATTAGCCAGGTGGCCATTTACAGAAACGTATCAACAGCTATGCTGAATACGAACACCTCATTTGATATTTATTAACGAGTTAAGAGAGAGAACACTTCCAGTGTCACAGCGGTGCAGAGAAGCCAGCCCAGCTGTACGATGTCTGAAGAATGGGCAGAAGGGTCGGAGCGAGTCAAAAGAAATTAAAAACTCCAAGACTAAAATTCAGTAGCTGCTGAACAGCCTTATCTGTTAATTCCATTTGAGAAATCCTATAAACTAAGGTATTTTCTAAGTTAGGAGCCCTCTCCCCCTTTTTTTATTCCTGTTTTAATGAGATTGCTAAACTCTCTTGAATAACTGCTCAGCATCTCCCTCTTGTCTTCTGTGCTCAAACCTAGCAGCAATTCAAATGTAAGATGCCAGAGTGTGCCCGACTATATGCCAGTTCAACAGGCACGTCTCCTCCAAGCAGAGGGGTATTTATATTCTCTTTAAAAAAATACATAGTGATAATTAAACAACAGAAGTTTAGGGATGTCTGATCTGGATTATGAAAGAAGTCTAGGGAAAATTTAAGAGAAACATAGAAAAGCATCAGCTAGCATCCGATCTAAATGAATACAAGTAATTATTTTGTCTTCTTTTAAACAATCTTAGTCTGCAGAATTTGGTAAATATTTTCTACTTTTCACATCCAATATTGATAGCTGCATTAAAAAAAAGCATTTAAATTCTACAGAAATTAGTGGCTAAACTCTCCACTTCTAGACTATCTCCGGCTCACCAGTAAAGGACAGTAGATACATACTGAATATTTTAAAAGGTGAGTTTGTTATTAGCAAGTTTGGCACCCTGCTCACACAACACTGTAGTATCTGGCTGACATAACCAGGCTCTACATGCTCAGGGGAACTGTTTCCATCTAAGAAACAAAAACTGAAAGGAGCTGTGAAAAACAGAATCTTTTATTTTGAGATTCTTATATCTACCTCAAGTGAATTCACAGCACTTGAGAAATGAGTTAAATATAGTCACACTGAAACACGTATCATTTATCTGGGGATAAAATTTGTTTGATGTCATGATGAATATTATTTCTCCACAATTCCTCTGGAAGACTAATTTTCTTTATGTTCTAATTTCTCCAAAAGGATCAGACTCATGACATGAACTAAGTACACAGTTCTGGAAGTGCATTTTAGGCAATAAATCTGGATTTGGCCACAGGTGCCAGAAGTCCTCTGTGTTAAAAAGAAGGTAGTTTTTAAGACAAATCCCTCCTCTGCATTTTATTTTGTTGTTGTTGTTGTTGTTTCTAGCTTAGGTCCTCAGGCAGCGCAGTCGTTTGCGAATTGCTCTGGGAGAGCACTTCATCACAGCTCTAGATTTTACTGCAGCAGCCAACAGAAATCCCTGTTACAGCTCTAACCCCTCGCTCACTTCTTGCTGCTTCATTATCCCGCTCTAATCAGGGGGCCTAGATACCAAGGATTCTGCCTTAATCTTCCACCGAGGTCCCTTTAATCATCTGATCGGTTTTGTTTGCAACGTAAGTCAGGGTGAGGTCACTCCATCTTCAATTGTGTTGCATGTAAACTTGCACTTTTAGCAGAATAGACAGCATCTACACAAAGCAGTATTTTTCACTTCAGCAAGAAAGTTATAGTAAAGAATATTCCTAGAGCAAAAGCTATTAATATGATAGATTATCAAGGTTTGTTTGGCACAAGCACAATCTGTCATGTCACTACAGGAAATTCACATAGAAGGGAGGGAAAAAAAGGCAGAAAGGACACTGCCTGCAACCAGTAGTTGTAACTATTGTTTATCACCCAGCGTTAGTCAAACCACAAAGAGAATCTGCCTGCTAGTCATGTGTGCTTCTGGTATTGCACTCAGAGGAAAACAACACTTCAGTGGGAAAAGAAAAAAAAAAAAAAGCCAAGGAAGTAGGCTATTTATATTACAGCACACCCAATGCAGCTTAGGGTGGCCCAAACAGCATGCGTTATGTAGCATGCGTTATGTTATTTTACGTATTGACATCGCTCACCACAGAAGTCTTCTTATCTTGACCAGAGTTCCTTGATATTATAAATAAATAGTAATAGGCATAAACTATTTACCTAGGAAGCAGGTTTGTAAAACATGCTTTACACATACCAAGCTTGCAGTACTGATGCAACCTACTGGCCTGCACTTCCTCACTTCAAAAATATCCAGCACATCTGTAGCACAGAGGAGTTTGTATTGCCTGTGATTTGCATCACCACTTAAAGAGGAAATTAAGCCATCGTGATAAAACTTTACTGAAAATACGCTTCTTTGGGGTATTTTCTAAAATTCATTAAAAAGCAATACCTAAATGGTTTTGAAGCGTGTATGTTAAAACCCTAGGGTTCACCTCCACCACTTGGTATGGTAACACGTCTACTTTGCCTAGCAGAGATTTAAAGCGTACTGGTTGTGTTTTTACAATACACCTCCACTACATATGTGCTGCAGCGCTGCTCAGACAAAGACCGTCTTGTATTTATTTAAGCTGAGATGGTAATAACCAAAAAGATACAGCCACTTTCTTCAGGGCAAAAGACAGAGTTTCATTTAGGTTCAGGTCACACATTATAGAGCAAAAAATAACTACAGAGAAACAATTTTAAAAATTCCCTTAAAAATATTCTTTCAAATTAAAGCATTTCTGTGAGGCTTCAACTTAGTGAATGTCAGTGAAACATTTAGAATCTCCCACAGTGAGAACTCAGAAAATTATTTTCCACTCAAAAAAAAGTCTTTTGTCGAAGCCAAATAAAGCAGATACATCAAGACCTTTCTAAATGCTGACCATGCTACAAAATATTTGTTAGCTTCTAGTATATTTTCACTTCTCAAATGAGGCCTATAGCAACATGAAGTTTTAAATTTTGTCTGTTTTCTGCATCTTTGTTTAGAAGAAGTGTTTGGGTGTTACTTCCTGCTCTACTGTCCGCAGTCCCAATCAGGACTGAGGGCTCCTTGTTCCAGACGTGAATTCCTAAAACATTCCCTTGTCAATCATTTCCAAAACACATACCAGAAATTTCCCTAAAGAGTATATAAAAGCTGACTAAGCTTTAATCAGGGTACACTGCATTTATTATGAAAATTCATGACTATAGAGAATGAGGGTTTTCTTACGATATCCTTTAGTTACAATATGCACAATTCAGAATGCACAAATTCTCATATATACAGATATTTGGTTTTCAGTGCATTATTCCAATAGTGAAATCCCTCCATATTAATTCACACTGATTTAAAACATATAAATAAAACATATATGCATATTCATAATGGCCCAAGCAGACTTAATTATGCTTCTTCATGAAATCCAAACTTCAATGCAATCAAAAGCTACTGATTATTCTGAATGATCTATTTGTAAGAATACCTATTTGTAATTAAGTTTCACGTATCCCATTTGCTATCAGTACAGAACTCCTAGATTGACATAGGTTTCAATTCAGGTTTCACTTTGGTTTGTTTTCAAAAGCTGCTTTACCAGAGCACTTAATAGAGGAAACGAGAGTAAAGCTGGTAATCAGAATACATCCTCTGAGAAGTACTCTGGCTTTCCTCTTCCCCAGCCTTGCTGTGTGGCATTAAGTGTGCTACTTCATCTCTCCAAAGCTTCCCAAGATTTAAGTTTGAATTTTTGCAAATTATTTACTCAACTCCAAGAGGTGCTACGATGGTTAGTTAACCACATCCCTTTGAACATAAGCAGAACATAAGCGGTAGCTATGTTATTAGTTTGTTCATTCCATTAAAGCAAGTACTGAGAAGTACTGGCTGCTTTTACAACTATAAAAATCAATTGCCCTACATTCAATTTCTAAATATGTATTTATAATTTTCCTAGGGACTTACTTTCTACAACTGAAATCCACCCACAAATGCCAACTACTCAAAATATTTTAGATAAAGGAGTACAAAATTATGATTACATTCTGGTTGCTTTGGTTAAAGAAAAGAGAGGGACTGGTGGAAAAAGAGACCGTTATCATTATTCAGATTCAGAATGCCAATTTCTATACTTCTAAGTTGTATTTCTAAAAGAAAACAATTCTGTAACCATAATTTAGGGTACTTAAATGATATATTTTAAATGACATAACTACAGCACAGCTAGAATAGTGCTATTATTCGCTAATATTATAGCACTAACTCAGCACGAATGGCCACCTCCACTATGAAACCAGCAGCAACCTTCCCTGCCCCAACAGAGATTGCTGCCAGAGAATGGAGAGCTCCCAGTAGATTGTAAACCATGTTATTAAGGATGCAGCAAGTTAGCAACACTAAAATCCATTTAAGACCATAATTTTCAAGTAGATTCCTCTCTTCCACTGTTTCTGCAACTCCCAATACACTACAAATGCTATTTTTCCAATTTTTCCACGTATTAGTTACTAATTCATACAAAACCGATGCATTCACAGAGCGTGAGTTGTTCTGTAATCAAATTTCATAGGACTTAAGATTTTTCTTTAAATTTTTTTGCCCCTGAGAGATGTAAAATAACCTCTAAGGCATCAACCAATACAGTACTGTAATCCCAAGCCTGCAGAAAGATTCTACAGTTTGGCTGTTTCTTACGGCTCTTGGAGATAGTGGCAAACTGAAATTAGTGACACTCCTGTTGAGTTCAGTGCAGTGATTCGGAACCTGGTGGAGAGCAGTAAAACTCTCGCAAACAACGTGGGAAAATTCAGAGAGGCAGAACATTATATTGCATCCTTTGCTCAGGTAAACCCAAATGCAAAGGACATAACGTCTCAACAAGATTTGGGCATAATATCCACAAACAACCTTCTGTATCCCTTCCTGAGCAACTTGACAAGAGGTAGGGAAGAAAAAAATAGATTTCTCGCCAGGGAGTTGGCCCTAGACCTTTTGGTTGGTAGCTGTCTCATAAATCTGTCAAGCACTAGAATATAAATATTGCAAAGTTATTATGGACAGACAGTTGAGTGTCTCAGATGGTAACCGGGCCATGGAGAGATTATAATATCCACATCAGAGTACGCGAGCACTAATCCTGTATAGCCTGTTGACGACATGACAATACCTGCACTATCTGATGAAAAAACAGGCATTGAATAAACCATATTTTTGCTATTAAAAATTATTTGACATAAATAAGGGAGTATTCACCATGATAACCAACAAAAGCATCAAACAAAAGTAGTCTGTACAGATCAGCAATGTACAAAGATGCAGTAAGGGTCAAATTCCTCAAAAAATACAGTTGCAAAGCTGTTGTAAAAAATCTCATTTATGTTTAATCTGAATGATATTAAAAAAACATTTCCATTCTTCAAAATGAGCAAAAGCAAATTAAGAATACAACCATTATACCAAAGTTAAATAAAATGATTAGTGAACAAAGTTTAATAAAGAGCACGTTGAAAGCATGAAAATGAAGAATTAAGGTAAAGACCACCTGATTTCTAGTTTTCCACCTCTGCCCTTTTTCTACTCAGAAATTGGATTTGTAACTATGCTACCCTGTTTTCCCCTTTCAGCATCAACAATACTACTTACAAGACCTTATCACATAATATTATTATAATACTGATGTAATATATTCATATGACTTCACATATTCCAATGCCTGTCTAGCTTTCATCTCGCTCACGCTGCGATTCTCACTACAACCAGGAATTTTAATATTTTCCCCTGTAGCTATTTCCTTACATGTAGCCAACTTTAGTCCTTGTATGCTGGTTGTCAGACTCAGCCCTCCCACAAGAAATCTGCTGAAGCCGAGAACTTTTTAAAAGCTGTTAGTGAACCAAAATACCAAGGGGCTTGTGGCCTTGCTGGTGATGCTGTAGAGGATCTCCACAAAAAAAAAAAAAAAAAAAGAGTGAGAGAGAGAGAACAGAAGGAATGAATTTCCTGGACAGAGAAGTAAATATCACAGGATATATAAAAATAGTAGTGTCAAGTAAGTAAATCAGATTCTTTGATACAGTCATTAAGAAACAAGATAAAAAGACATTGAATGCAAATATTTTTCTTATGCTCTACATGAATGACCAGTGAGATCTACACAATGTTAAAGCTTCGTGAGATTAAAAGATAATCACGCACGTGGACACGTAGCACGAGCCACCGTGCCAGATACAATAGTCCCTTTTGCCCCTTTTCACCCTTTATGTTGGAGATGAAGAAATACCGCCCGACAGAGCTGAGCAAGAGCCTTGCCTTGCTACCCGCGCTCCGTCCCCAGTCCCCTGCACGCGGGTACGGCCGGTGCCGGGCACGCCACCTGCGTGCCGCAGCCCCGGCGGCCCGGCCCGGCCCGGCCCGGCCGGCGGGGCGGCAGCGAGAGGGAGCCGGCGCTACGGCCTGCAGCCTCCGCACGCAGCGCCCACCACTCGGAGAAACCAAAGTGTTTGGTGGGAGGGCTGCTCCCGCCGGTCGGCTAGTTCTGCGCTTCTCCGAGGTTTTCGGCAAAAGAGAGATTTTTAATTTAAAAATATGGCTTTGCAGGAAGAAAGGAAAATCAGCCTGTGGCAAGGTGAATCATCGTCTTTCATTAAAAATGTTTCCAGCGTTAACCACCTTTTCAAAATTTGAAATCTCTTGAAATATAAATGCTCAAGCTGCAACATCCATGCAGAATGAGTTCCATACAGAAAATAAGCACTTCGTTTCCTTGTTTAAGTCAGGTCCTTAAATTATTTCAGTGATCTAATGTTTTTAGGCACTAATCATTTTTCAATCATAAAAAAGAATCATGACAGCTTATTTCATTAACACTACTGAAATATAATTGGCCTGAAATAACTGTTTTAGTATTTAAAGAACAGGCAACATATTTTCTATGTATTATTTAAAGCTTTACAACAGCATTAGCACAGTAAAGTCTCACAGAAATGGCTAACATAGTCAAACGAGGGCACGAACTTACTGTGCTTGCACAATAATGTTTTTCTTAAAAAAGGTTATTTAATCTGAACTTTGCTTTAAACGAACCTAGCAATGCTGTGATTCAGATGCATTAACCAAAAATACAACTGCACTTGATACGTTTGGGCTGTCACTTTATCTGCGATTTCCTCCCAAACTGAGATCTAACAAAAACCATCCTGCCCACAGTAAATTATCCACGTAGATCTGTAACAGAATTTGCCCTCTCATTTATTAATTGCATGGAGTGCACTCAGAAGACAAGTCCAAATAAGCAAGCTCCTAAATTTGTGTCTTTTAATTAATACTTTGATTAAAAGCTACTGATTTATCTAGAGGACAGACAAGATTGCAATCTACCACCTACATTTCTATTGCTGTTTTTCCCTTCAGCTTTCCCCATTAAAACTGTCTCTTCAGATCACTTTTTGTTTCGTTTTTTGATTTCCAGCGTCTGTAGGGAAACAGCTTCAGAACACATTATACGGCCTCCTCGGCACTTCCTGTGCCATCAAACCGCAGCTACCACAAATGAGATACGCCCCCCACGACGGCTAAGAAAAAGCGTTAGCTCCGGCTCTGGATGCCGGCGAGGTAACGCTCGCGCGTCTCCCCAGCCCGCGCTGCGGAGCCGCTCCGCTTCGGGCGCCGGCGGTACGAACCTCAGCCTCCTCCGCCAGTCGAGAGCAAACTCCGCTCCGGGCAGCTCCTGAACTTTGGCCAAACGGCTCCGGTGACATTTCGGGACGGCGCAAGCGGGTCGCTTGCAGCTCTTAATCGCTCACGTTGAGATTACCCGCTCGGGCCGGCCAGCTCGGCCGCGGTCGCCCCCGGCCCCGCCGTACCCGCCGCCGGGGCTGCCCCGTGCCGCTCCAGCAAACCGGCGCTTAAAGAGCCGACACAAGAGGCTGCTCTGCCTGCGGATCTTGCCAGCTACCCAGCAAGAAGCGAGGTTAACGCCTGGCCTGCGGAAGGAAATAGCAAACTTGCCTGTTATCTACACAGATTACCTAAACGTGCAACAGCGTCTATTAAAAATCGATTCTCTCCAAGTAGAAACCCATCCGGGTATTTCGATTTCAGCCTTCCAGCAGGGCTCCTGCATTGGAAAGTTTAGGACACCGCTGTCTCCGTGCTGGGATCCGATTCCACAGAGACTGATCCTCTAGAGATATTAAAAATTTGACTCTTACCAAGTTACTAATTTCTGGGCAATAGCCTGACTAATCGCCTGGAAAAATTACAGTGCATTTGCTGACAAACAAGCACAGGAGAAAACAGAGCGTGGATTTTGCTCTTTTTTTAAATTACCATTATTGAAGCTGAGATTTCTGGCCTTTCCTCATTTACCAAATGACATTCAAATTCGTATTCAAAATCCAGCAATCACTTCTTCACTAAAACAAAACATTTGCCAAGAGGAAGGGCATCAGGCTTGGACAAATAATGTTGGTGTGTTTTTATTTCCTTTCCATAAAGAAAGGTTAAACAAAAACATGGAGCCCAAGCACTATTTCAGCTTTTTTTTTTTAAAAAAAAAAAAAAAAAAAAAAAGGAATACATAGTAACCTGGAGACTACTATTCCAATTAACAAACTCAGAAACAATTATTAAACCTATTTATCATGTCTTACACATTTAGAGTACTCAACAGCAATCAGTTCCTCTTTTACTCTGAATTTCAAGAAAAGCTGGCAGCTCATTTCACCTATCCATTAATTGTGAAGGACAAGTCAGGAATACACAGACATTTCCTTGGATTATGCTGTTTTTAAAACGTATCTCCTTCCATTTTTTAAAATTAGTACCAGAAGTATGCATGTTTCTGAAGGACTTGTTTCTTCTGCATACTATTCTATCTGACACCTATGATTAAAACTGGGTAAGTCTCCAACAATTTTAGTGGTCCACAAAATTCCTGACTTTAAACTGCTATGTGGGAAACCAGCACCGATGGCCCTGTCTTCTTACCAACTACAATTTGTTTTTCCTTAGTCTTTGATTTAGTCTATTCTCATTTTAGGACCAAGAGAGTGAGTAACTGCTATTTTGTTGCTTGTTCCATAAATAAACTGACCAAGATCAGGCACTTTAATTCTAGCATGGAACAATGTAGAAAGTTGTTTTTCTTCAGATTTAAGAGTGGGGACAGAGAGTCCAACTGCTGAGATGCCCCCGCAGCCGAACGTCAAAGCAGGAGTCTGGAAAGGGATCGAGAAGTGTGACAGTACATTCACACAGGGACAAAACTGGACCTGACCATGGGAAGGCCACGCAACTGCTGTGAGAGAACGTAATGAGATTTTATGCTTTCTTGTATTATAGCAACATACAGATGCCAACTATCTCAATCTCTGCTGTTGGTTTATTTAATTATTTTCTGCTGTTCCTATACACCCAATGGCTAAAGGCTTTTAAGCAACTTTATATAGTAAATGTTCATGAGATTTCACCTTAAAACAGACAAACATATGTGACGCAGCTCAACAACATTCTGAAAGTATATTCTGACAAACACAAGTAATTTTACTTAACGTACTTTAAAAAAAGTCAATGAAATTAATTTTGATGCTAAATCTCCTAAAAAGTTTTATGTCTTATTTTCTAGAAACCCAGGAACAACAACAACATTATATTCAACATAAACACCCCCGTCACTCGGCCCAATATACAAAGACACCTATCCCTACCCACTCTGCTGCCCTAGCCCTGGGGAAACACTAGGGCTCCTGCTCTAAGCGTCAGCGCGCCCAGAAGTGTAAAGCAGGTAAGCAGGCAGGGGAGAAGGGGAGAGAAATGGTTTGGTATGTGTCACTGCAGCACACCTGAACTCCAGATCCTTGCTCTTGCAAGATCAGCTGGCAGAAGGACAATTTGAGCTGTGTTGAAACTACTGCAATGGAAGAAAGGTTGCTTCCTACAAATAGGGATAACACAAAGAACAGTACCAACCTCCTCCCTTCCTCCTTGCTTACTTGCTGAACACACGTAAGGACATGAAAAAATATTTACACTGTGTATGATACTATCATTATGTACACATATGCTATAGTTCCCTACTATGAGTGAGCAGAATATTAATAAATGCCCTCTCCAAAGTCTACAACCTGAAGCATTCTACATATTTTGTATTGCAAAGAAAATTCTCTTTAAGATTGGCTAAAGAATTTTAAATTTCTTATTTACATTGTAATTGCTCTTCTGGTTTTGTAAGGAAATGATGCAAATGACACCCTGCTGTCTCTCTTGGCACATATCTGTATTTTATGTTCCTTTCTTTGTTTTGAAATGATATGTTACTTTAATAAAATCTGAGAGCCGGACTGGCGGCGTCACACCTTTTCTCCCTCACTGACACGAGGTCCTAAAGATGCTGGTTTTGATTGCTAGCATCAAAATCAGCAGCTGGACTGCGAAGGCAGGACCTCTCAGTGCTCTTACTGAAGGCAGATCTGCAGCGGCCAGTCCCCACGTGCACGCTCCAGGCTGGCCGTGGCACGCATGGCTCTTGTTGAACGGGCAGGCTGAAAGAAAGGGAGTGGGGAAGGCAAAAGCATGACACGCTCAGGGCAGTAGGTGTTGCAAAGGGAGGGAGAGCGATGGCAAAACACAGGACAAAACCACAGACGATTAGGCTTCGTTAGCTCCGCTGCACATGAAGAAACCAGTTTATTCTTTCTAAAACAAATCCAGCAATCTTAGGCAGCAATTTCGCAATCGCTTGAAGCTGGCTGGCGCAAGCTAGTGCTGCCGCGGCGAGAAGCACTCCTGCCCTCTCCCCCAATCCCAGCCACGCGGCTCCAGCCTTCGCCCCTCTGCTCTCCCCAGGGCAAAGGGCAAACTGGGCAGCTTCAAAGACGGGACGCTCTCGCAAACTGCAGTGCCAAAGCTAGCGATTAACACACCAAGGACTAGCAAGTACTAAAAAGGGATCTGATCACAAAGAAAGCAACTTCCAGACAACTGGGGATGACCAAAAACTGGTTTGTGAGCTACAGTAATGACTATTTTGACTAAATCAGATAAGCCTTGAGGAGCATATAAGAAATTGAGATGCCCGAGGAATTTCATCCGATTAGTATCAACGCTGCATACGCTAGACTTGTACTGCAGCCTGCTTAGGTTTATGCTCAGTGCTTTCTGAAATGATTTAGTTGTAAATATTTTGCTTTAAACAGATTGCTTGATTACTGGTTACTATTCTCATTCTTCCTGGAAGGAAGAGAATGACAGGCCTTGAGCCAAACAACTTCAAGTTGATCAATTGGGAACTCCAGTGTGGTCTCTTGGAAAATAGCCTTTGCCCCCATGGGGGATGCACCAAAAGGACCTTGCCAGCAGTCAGAGCTAGACTTCTCCTGGCGTCACATCGGTGCATGATGCCACAAAACCACCCTTAGTAAACAGGGCAGCAAGATCACACCAAAACTACTGCTACTGACTTGTCTTTAAGGTCTACTATGACTTTTTCCAAAGCCAGAAAAAGTACTCCAGTACCATCATGAATTAACTCCTAGCTCCTCTGAGCCACAAGACAACGTATTTTGAAATCAGTGTATTTTTAGCTTGAAAAGTTGACACTTTGCAAACATTTTGCACACTACAGAAAACACAAATATATCTGGCAAGATTTTTGGTGTCTTTTCTTTTCCAGATGAGAGCGCTTAGAAGCTCCTCAGGTTTTGGAAAAGCGGAGAGAATCCAGCAAAAAGTGAATTACTGAGTACAGAGGAACATCACAACAGCCTTGTTGGTGCACACTCAAGTAACAGCATGCTCTGCTGTTACACATCAGCTCTGCTTCCGTAACGTGCTTGGATATACCAAAATACAAAACATAAGTGTTACCCATACAGAACATGTACATACACACACACACACCAGGTAGAGCAATGACTGAAAATGCCTTATACAGACACTTGCACTATTTCCACAGATTAAAAATATATACAGAGTACATCAGATTTCAAGTTTGCAGCCATAGCTATCGTGGAACGCTGCCACTTGAACAACTGGTGCAGGGCAGAGAAAATCACAAGCAGCTCGGGAGCTAGTCAGTGCTTTCACAGCGTTTTCAAAGCAGCAGCCGAACCACAGCTTCCCCACTTACGTTCCTGCAGCTACAGAAAACGAGCAACAGACACGGTCCTAAAGGTCAGCAGCTACGAACACTGATTGATCTTACAGAAAGCATGGTGGACACGGAAAGTATCTGCCCACTACTAAAATTAAGTGATACTTGCCGATATGCTCAATCTGTGACAATCGAGATGTGAGTACCAAGTCTTACAGTATTATACGTGCATATAAACTCACACTATTTCTATGGCTATCAAAGTAGACATGAGTATTTTTAGAAACTGGCTGCTTGATGGCTTCGTGACCCACACGATGACCTTTGGCCAAAGAGTATACGGCACTAAGATGAGTAGGAGACTGAGTAGTGGTGGTTTAAAACCTTTCCTCTGATCTTAGAGGCTAGGAGGCGGCCAATATGGTGTGCTTCCAGGCATAAATACGGTGAGGTGAGGTTTGCCATAGCCTGGCAACCAAAAAGAAACCAAGGAAAGTGAGCAGCAGCCAGTCCCACACTAATGATGGAAAGGACCTGAGCAGTACTGCGAGGCTTCTCATAGTGATCTAGAAATGTAAGAGAAATGAGAACGGTTACATCATTAACTTCACCCCAACAAAGCTAAGAGTTAAAGATGATCAAAATGTTCAGCCTACAAACTCAAATCAAAATTTCAGCCACATAATAACAACACAGATAGAGCCAATCCTACTCCTAGCAAGGAGAAAAATCATAAATTCCAAGCGAATATCTACAGCCATTAATGAACAGCTTTTAAAGCTATAGAAGTGTATTATACAAAACTTCCCATCCGTGCAAAATGACAGCTACAAATAATCTGCATCATTTGGAAAGTTTCAGACTTAAAGGCACCAAGGCTGCTCTGAAAGGGAGTACATCTTCTACCTAATCCAGGGAATTCGCTGCTGCATACCACAAAAACCAGGGCTGCTTCCGACATCCAAGCATGATAAAGCAGGTCCTGTGCAACCTGTGGGGTCACACGGCAACACAACTTCTGCCTGGAGGAGGAAGAAAATCCTGTACGGTAAAAACATATGAAGATGATCTGTCTAAAAGAAAAGACTTCTTTGCAACTTTAAAAACCACTGAAAATGGTGAGTTTAATATCAACCTTCATATCAACTCATTATCTGGGGAAAAGAAAGTGGAAAAGAGGGCAAGAATCTCTTAATGTCACTTCTTTCTTTCTCTGCTCTGATGCAATTTGGGAAAACAAGTTAAAATATAGGTGCAATCCTTGTGAACAGCAGTGCTCTCAGAAATTGCAGAACTTATATGATGCAGCAACAGTAGGCAAAACTGATCAGTTTATATATTAGACACATTGATTTTTTCTTCCCTCACCTCATTTTGCTCATTTTGTTCAAAAGATGCACCTGTTGCCCTACTGCACAACTGGAGGAACACCCACACCCACAAAACCTACATATATTATAGGGTAAAAATAATGCAGTTCTCACATAGAAAATCAAGATGATTTTGTTTCATCAAGAACAAATAGGATTTAGAAACATATATAACGTTACTGTCTCAGTTAATGATGGTCTACTATTCAACAGGAATAGTACTACAGACTTGTATCAAATTCCGTATTTATCTGTTTGCTATTTTCCACATCTTGAAAATAAGTTTGTAATTATTCTTAAGTTTCACAAAATGCATCGCTTTGTAATCTTTTACCAAGTGGCATACTGTCTGGACACTCAGCTTTTACAGAGCTGGATACTTAACTAGCTAATCTAAGACTGCTATTAAAAAAACTGTCTAAATCTTTGTTACAGGCAGACACAACACAGCATTAGGGAATCTGAATGGACTTCAAGGCCATCTACTCAGATAAAATATTTCAGTGCTAAACTGAATTGAACCTAATGAGAAGCTAAAAATATTGGCATAAATTTTGCTTGTTTTGAAAGTGAATTTCAGCCTGCTATTTACACTTTTTTAAAAAAGTTTTTTATGTAAATCATATGGTTATTGATTGCCATTTATCAATAAGCTTATGGGCTTCATTATATTCAAAGTGTTATACGCTCCCTCTTCTGGTAATACCTTTAAAACAGTTTCCAGACATCCATCAAATGTTAGATTTTCTAAGTATATCATATTAAAAGAAAAAAAAAAAGTCCTATTGATTTCTTCCAGTTTGGCACGAATTACTTTATCCCAAGTTTTTCCAAAAGTTTGACTTTCACATACTTCTGTGGTTACCGTTTTGTGTGCTATTGCCATAGGAGAGAATAGAGCTCTCAAACTGTCTACTTTTCCTCAGACAGCAGGTGAAGGAAGTTCCTACAAAACATTGTTTTTATGTAGGCCCAGCAGAGAAAACTTTCTTCCATCCAGTACGCTGCCTGGTTTCCTCTCCACTTGTAGGAAACTGGCAGATATTCCTCTTCCTGCTTTACCACAAAAGCTGTGCAAAAGCTACATGCACTTCCTAGGTATCTGTAACTCTAGAAAACTTACACTATAGCAAATGAGAATTTCTTGAATACACTTAAGAAATTGTGAAAAAGCAATAAAAGGGACGCAAGGAAAACAAGTAAAAGGAGACATATTCGTAAGAGTGCACACGAGTACATATACCCATCCAGGTCTGCGATGGTCACTGCCTGATAAAACTTGGAGAGGTGTCCGAAGTAGGACATCACTGTTTCCCCCCACCAATATGTGCAAAAATCAAAAAATGCCATGACAGTGCACAAATCACAAATACACACTGCTGCCAAAACATTAAGAAAAGAAGAATTAGGCTTTTGTTTGCTTCATCTCATTAAATCCCTCCTCCTTTCTTCTCATTTCTTATGTTTTCCCCCCAGTACATAGTACTATGACCAGCAACTTATTTCATACTCCCTTCTATGAGGCTATTCTCCCCAACTTCCTTATTTAGCTTTCTTATTGTAGTCACCTCTTTCTTTTATATATATTTTACTTAAGTTCTTTGTTTTACATTTCCCTTTTCAGCTATTCCCATGTGTTCTCTCTTTCCTCTCCTCTCCTCCTTGGACAGATGGAGGCATACAGGCACACACATTGCAAACCACTTAATTCTAGCTCTACTGAATAGTTCTGGCAAAGACCTGATCATCCTGCTAGTGCAGAGCTGTGCACTGCGTTGTCCTTTCCCTTTCAGAACCCCAGTACAGCTCCTACCCCTCTTCCCAGTAAGTGTTGTACAATGGCAGGAATGGGATCTTGGCAAAAAATTAAGTAATTGATGGATATTGCTGAGATTTCCTATCCCTAATTGTAGTGCACTCACAGAGGAAAAGATAGTATCTGCAAAGCTGCTCTCTTCTAAATGTGGCTGCTGTTTGGAAGATGGTTGGTGGGATGAGCAGATACAATCTGTGCAAGCTGAAACTACACACCTCCACAAAAATAAATTTATTTTCTTCTTGATAGTTCAATACTCAACATTGTTTTCAAATCTTCCTAGAATATTTTTCCTTGGAATTGCCAAGTGCTGTGGCCATCACCTGAGGTCTGCAGCTCTTGGAATAATCCACACAGTTCATGAGAACACATTCTCTCCCCCCCAAAAAAACAAACAAGGAAGTCCTTTAAAATATCTAATTGATTTGCATTTGTTTTAATTTTTGAAATTAAAAGTTTGAAATTACTTAACAGCACACATTGGAGGCTCTAATCTACACCTTCCCACCTCTCCTTTATGACAGCAAGAATCTTGCCTTTTTTTTTTTTTTTTTTTTTTTTTTGGACTCTGAATCAGGCTTCTTCCACCACAACAGGTTGCAGCCTCATTCTTCTGTACTCAGTTTTGGGCTCTTTGCCAAAGGCTGCATGCCCATGGCCTGCCCTCTCAACACACGCTACCTCTGCTGGCAGAGGGCCAGCTTGAAGGAGTGGTTAGGAGTCAGAAAAAGCCCTTTTAGCTGGGAAGCAAACCTTCCTAGGATGAGTAGCAGAGCTGCCTTTTCTGAATCTACAGAAAATCTGAAATGAGAATTCTGAGAACTGTGTTCTGTACCATGTACTAAATTAATTTCGGATGTTAAATTTAAGACTGACTTTTAGATCTATTAACTCTTTCATTGTGGGTCATTTTTAAACTTTATGCAGTTATTCCAGCTAGCTTCTTCCAAAGTGAAACCGTTGTCAAATATACTCAACAAGCTAGTTTTATTAGAATTGTTTTTTCTTTTCAGATCTTACTCAACTCTATTGATCACCATACTAACCTTCTCCCTCTTGCTGAGCAAGTATTTTTGTAAACGAGAGCAAATATGGCACTGTTTCCTCTTTTCCCACAAAGATAAGCATCTTGGTTTTCTTTCTTCCCACTTATTCTCCCCCCACCCTGTTGACGTTTATCTTGAAAAGGAACCCGTCTGCACACGGCCTCCAATCTTCAGAAACCTGGCAAGGAGATCGTTCTGTAGGAACAGGATTTTCATACAACACTTGTATAATTTTACACATTAGCCTTGTTTGAGAATACTTCAGGCTTTCAGCGAGAATGGAATAAAAAAAATTACTCGTAACATCAGTTACAGGGTAAGCAAGAAACTGAGCAATGAATTTCCTTACTTTTTTGAAGTTGAACACCATCTTGTTTTGTTACCTGATACTTTAAAATGCTTTACATCTTCAACAAAAGCGTGACAACTGCTTAACCTCCCTAAGTTTTCATGTAATAAGCAAAGACCACAGCTATTAGGCTTACAGAAGTAACCTTTCACATATGAACTGTTGGTGATGTTACAATCAAACACAACATATAACTTCATTATTCCTTAAAAACTGCACAGCAGAACTGTTTGTTATTTTTAACCCCAACTAGCACATTTGGTATTCAGCTAATTCAGCTAATAACTAAAAAGTTAGTTGAAGCAGTTTTCTGAAA
This sequence comes from Rhea pennata, assembly GCF_028389875.1. NCBI lineage: Eukaryota > Metazoa > Chordata > Aves > Rheiformes > Rheidae > Rhea > Rhea pennata. The sequence goes on from NC_084674.1 coordinate 8,439,749, forward strand.
TGAATCTTGTGTTGACCTCTGAGCCCATTTCCTTCTGGGAATATGCCAAGATGATTCTTGCAAAAGCTACAGAATTTCACATCTCTCTGCCAAGAAGAAATTAAACTATTTGTTGCTGGATCCAGAGACTAAAATCCAACCACTGGAATCTAGACTGTGTGAACTACTGCAGGGGGACTGTGTGTTTAAATAGAACCTGCCGAAGCTGCAAGTGATAGTTTATTAAATCATATATACTACTGTGGGCCATAATATGCCAAATGCCACCTGTGCACGTTTGACACTATGCTTGGCAGATTACCTTGGCACATTGTGACACATCAGACAGTACAGAAGTTTCATTTTGGTTATTAGACTACCAGAGAAGATTACTGATACCAAATGAAATCGCTATGATTTATACAAAACATTTTTATACTGCTTAAGAAAGTCATTAGTGAACAGTGGACGCTTAATTACTGAAACAAATTGCTCGCTGCCAAAAGGATGCAGGCCATAACGAAGGCTTATCCCTCCAAAACACAGATGAGCTCATGCAATCTCCTACAAGAAAAAAAAAAAAAAAAAAAAAAAAAACACAACAACAGCAACATAAAAAACACCCAGCAAAACCTACCAAGCAACAAACTCCCCAAACCTCAGGTCCAACGGCTTTGGAACAAGACTCAGTACATTCCTTTCTTTTCCTATCTACTTCAAATGCTGCCTTGTACAGACACTTTATCTTTGACTTCGTAATACTTGCTGAACACCCTCTCTATTCTACTGTAAACAAGCAACATTTGCAGAATTTCAAACAATAAAAATCTTAAAAATATTAAATACTAATTCCAGATTCTCAGACACATTTACTGCTGTCAAATTCTACGTGTTAGAAAGAAGGCATGACACATTTATGTTCAATTCACAGTGCATCAAAAGAAATCCAGTATACTATGTTATACTGCAGGGACTGTAATACTTAAATTATATGCAATATAATACTCAAAATACAACTGCTTATTATCAGGGATAGCTAATGGATCATTTATCCTAATTAAAAATCACAACCAATATTAGCTCTGCAAACACTGGGTACTCTCAAAATTCAAGCACTTAACACCAACAAAAACCTATGACTAGCCAAAGAAGAAAAAACCCACTGAGGAGAGGTGGGTGCAAAACAGGTCGAGGGAGCAAGGAGTAAGGTTAGACTACATGGAGGTGACACTTGAGAGACTTGTCTCGAATCCGTGCAGGAAGTCAGCCCGTGTGACCAAGGTGAGCATGCAGCTTTCTCTGCCAGCAGGTCTGCCCTCTGTCCATCAAGGCTGCGCCTAACACTGCATGCCAATCTCTTCTGTTCCACCTCCAAACTCAGAACCTCCTAGAAACAATAAGGGCGCATAAACCCACTTACGTTATCCTTCCTTTTCTGAATCATATACTTTAGGCTTAAAAAGAACAGTGAGCAGAAACTGAAATGCTTAGATTTCCAACCAGCTCACAGAACAGCAGACACAAAGCTCAACAGAGCAATTATTTGCCTTTGTCACTGCATGCCAAACCTACGAAAGGCAATCAAAACACTGGACATATCTTTTTAATGACTCAACAGCCTGATACTGTATCATTCTCTCTTTCCAACACTTATTCTATTAATGGTTTCCATAATCACTACATGACTTACAAACGCTATTCGTGCAAGTTTTACAGGTAAACTTGATAACGCTTTTATTTCTGTTGTTGAGAATTATAACCCCACTTTGTATTTATGGAAACTAGGGCACAGAGAAAACAAGCCCCTTCGGATGGGGGAAAAAAAATACCAAAGGAAAAAAGAAACAGGAGAGAAGAAACCCCACCTCTCTAGACCAACAGTACTTCACTTCCACGCTATTGAGCTACATCCTCCCTCCTTCGCTGCAAACCAGTCCAGCTGGTGAAGAGAAGCAGCTCTCTTCAGAGAGTAGGCTGATGAACAGAAGAGATGGGAAAAAGTGGTGAAAGGACTTAAATACTGCCAACAGGTCATGCAGCCCAACGACCACATTACTCCAGGGCTTCCACGAGCAAGCTGAAAGAACTGTAGCTGTGGTTTCCACGAAGACCAACCCTTTGCTGCAGTACAGGAACCACATACAGCATGTTTTTCATGGGAAAAAGAGAAGGGAGATAAAAGGAACAAACATCAGTTCTAACACAGGCACATTCTGCTAGCTGTCAAGGATGTAGTCCTAAGCAGTGTGATGGTTAGAAATATGACAGAAAGCAAAGTAATTTTTACAGCAAGAATTAATGGAGTAAGAGAGGAATCTGTAGGGCCTTAAGAAATGCATCCAGTTGAAATGTAGTGTATATATTGCATGGAAATTGGAGAGGCAGACACAGGATCATCAGGACAGTCAACTGGAGAAAAACACTGTTTTTCAGAATAGATCACCATGATCTCATGTGCTTCACTGGTGAGACCAAGTACTAGCACCACCCCCTGCCAGAAGTATAAAATTAGCTATTAGACTAGAAGAAACAAAGCTGGATATAATAGAAAAGAAAAAGACTCTAAGAAGTTACTCTGTAGACTACGAAATTTTCTAGTGCTCTCGATAAAAGAAGTATCACAAGTGGTCTCCATACATCTCTTCATATTAGAGTTCTTTTAAAAATTGCTGATAGATTTTATAACCGCTCACATGGCGTTATACATACCAAATGTGTTACTGAATTTTGCCAGATTCGATGGCCAAATTTGGACCAATATAGTATAGAATAAATGAATAAAATAGCAATCAATATCCCTTAATACATGCTTAGTTTGGCTCAAAATTAGAATTTAATTTTGAATTGATTAATATCTTTTAGTCACATAAAAATGTGAAATACAGACATTTCTGTTATTTGATTTGTATCGAACCGAATTCTGAATAAATGAAACATTCTAGTAAAAAGGCTAAATATTCTGATGAATAAAGTTACATTCACATTATTCCTGACAGCATGTAGTCTGAGGAAAAAAGCTAGCATGTGTCCTACAGTGCACTTGCAACCTACCCAGTTAAGTAGTTTATCACAAATATGATTTGGAAGAAATTAATTAGCTCATTAGGTACAGCTAATAGTTTTGTCAAAGTAAGGCTAAACAAAGTGACATTTTAAAAGCACATGTTCCACTTCAGAAAGCAAAATCCCACATGGCCAGTTTCAAAGAACACCAAGTACAAGCAACACATACAACAAAAGTTGTATAATATTTTAAGAGATTACCATTTCCCTGGTAGTATTTAAAAATAACTTTAAGAGGCTTCGAGAACACTACAAAAAAGCACAGCTTTATTGATTCACTGTAATTTTTCAGCACTTGTTCAGATAATTGCTCCTTTCTAAATCCCTGAAATAAAGCCACAAATAAAGGACCTAATTCAGAGAAAACTGACTGACAAGTCCAAGGAATTTTTTGTTGTCTTTTTATCATGAGAATGTATTTTCTGTTTTAAAAGAACCTTATGTTTTCAGGTCTTCAGCAATTTCCTTCTCTTAGAGTACACTGGGTACAAATGTATATTAGTAATCAATGATCTGTTTGTAATATTTATCAGCTTTCACAAATAATTTGCTAAAATGAAGAAAAAACTGTGCAAGGCTTTCAAGAATGTGAATACTGATTAAAAAAAAAAGATAGCTAGCTTTATGCAGAATCACGAAGTCAGCTCCTCTTACCTTTTTGAGGCTATTAGTTTAGCAAAGTAAAACCTTTTAATAATTTACACTCCACCCAGCCCTGTTTTTCTCATCAAAACGACTCTGCTGTTTCCTCTCGCAGTTATAGGCACTTGTTTAGCGTCTTTATTGTTTGTAAGAGGCTTAAGAAACACTAAGAATAACCTTGTCATTTCCATCCCTTCCTTCTACGTTTCTCTCAAAGCGCCAATCTATCGCTGATAGCTCTACGTTACAGAGAAGGATTTTCAGTATTTTGAAAGGGTACTTCAGAGATCATGCTCCTACAATGTGTGGGGGATACAGAATGAGAACATTAAACTAGTACTTCTTTAATCTTTTCAAAATATTTTCCATACCTTTATTATGTAATTCTGTCTTTGCTCTGTTCCTTTTAAGTGGCAAGTAATGCTTACCAAAGAGTCTGAATTAACAGCCTTCGCATAAAATAAATTTATCATAACAAGCTTAATACTGATAAAAGTAGCACTATGACACCCAATGCTTTCAATTTCTGTGGTCAAGAAGCAATATTGTGCCTATTCAATACTTGAACTGTTTCTTTGGTCTGTTCACACAGCTGTCAGGCCAACAACTACGATACAGGTTCCTGTAACATGGATACCTGTTTATGAGAAATCAGTTGGAGACCACCAACCGATTTCAGAAAGACACCTCAAACAATCTGCAGATACTGAGAGCTCTCCATCACCACCAACCTGAGCCAGTTCCCTAACAGTGACCTTGAGACAGAAGATTCAATATGCCAACAATGCCAAACTGGGTACTGTCCAGTCCTCCCCCATAAATTTATTTTTAACTGTCAGAATCAATTTAATATGATATTTTAGAAGGACTTATCACACATCCCAAACTGATACTCAGTGACAGGTGAGGAATCAGACTGGCAAGGGGTGGACTTGCTCTTGATTGATACAAAGGCTCACAGCAACTAGAGGAAGAGAAACGTATGCCCTTCTAGCCTCCCAAGAGCTCTAGAGACTTAAGAATTTTTATTATTATTATGATTATTACTGCCATCCACAAAGTAACACGGAAACTAGCTCCAATTATGTCATTGTATCAGACATATCAGTCAGTTATATCAGACTCTTCTGTGAGTCACTCTGTGCAACACAGTCCAAGAAATCCAGCAGCAAGGGTAGGAACATAATCCATAAGGCATAACCACACCAAAAAAGCAAGAAGGGAAAGGCAGAAAAGGATAAAAAGCGCATCCTCTGCACAGCATGGGAAGACCCTTTCGCAGTCTCCAACAAGCAGCAGAAGCGAGCATGTCTTTTCTTGCCAAGAGGATAAGATACAGGCAAAAATACTCCAATACAAAAAGGGGCTCCCCACCCATATCCAGCACGTTCTACCCTATTCAGCACTGAGCCAAGCAGTAGGTGTACTGGGCTATGAGAAAGGGAAAACATACAAATATGTACGCGTGGAAGGAGAACAAAGTAATTCAAAAGATGCTTTGTCCATCTTCTGTATTAGTGCTTGGTTAGAAACCACCTCCTGAATTTCCCAAGAAACAAAGCTGAACACCAAAAACCTCCTATTCCACCACTGATATGAAATTGTCCAAGATTAATTTCTAGTCTTAAGAGAAGTCAGGAAAAGGAGAACTGCCTACCTCCATCAGATACATTCTTTGGGAAGTAACAGAGCACTTGAACTTGTACAGCGCTTCGCATTTTCTCAGTCCTCTATAAACACTGGCTAACACTAACCAACACAAGAGCTTCCTACCGTAGTTTATATACAAAATCATCTGACCATTAAAACAAATGCAAATTGATACTTCTCAAAATAAATAAGCTTATTGCTCCTTTCAAAGTGTACTATGTTTGAAAACTGTTTGCTCCTTTACAATGAAATCTGTAAGTTCAGCTTCTAGCTCAAGTCCACAGCTCACACTGCAACAGAACCCTATGTAAAACAATCAGGATAAATGGCACACACAAACACACTACACAAACTGTCTGTGAAATACACTATGTATATGCCAGTTCCAAATGGAACTGTACTGATGCAGTATTTCTGTAAGATATTAAAAAAAAAATCCAAAGAAACAAGATTGTTGCATAAAATGCATTACAATATATATAAAATAATTAAACACAGGTTATGTTCTTTGACATTATTTCCAATATAATAATCTACATACCACCAATTAAAAAAAAGTGCCAGGCTTAATCCTGATTTAACCTCACCCTTAATTATTAAAAATAGTTAAGCACTTACCATAATGTGATTGAAATGCCTGTGGTTTTACGACCTGATTACAGTGGTTACACATCACCAAATAGAAATCATCATGAGCCGGGCAAAGACCAAATATTGGCATATCTAAAAACAAAAAGACAAAATGGCATATCTCTCAGCTGCTTACAATTATTAAAAACAGTTTAATTAACGAGCCATGATACTCATGTTGAATGATAATTTTAATACATATGTATAAAATTTAAAAATGAGAAAAAAAATGAGCATATAACGCAACAGATAATTTTCTGCTGGAATACTACAAAAGCAAAAATCTTCCTTTAAAGATAAATGTAAAATAAGTGATTATTTGTAGAAGACATCTATTAGAAATCTGATTTAGGACATTACCCTATGGTAGATTCAAGAATATAATAAAAAAAGTGGTTAACTTCAAATTACAAATACAACATAAGAGGTGCTTTATGTAGTCTGAAAGGGGTTTGTATTTTATTCTACTCTCATTAAATGAATTCTAAAATTAAGTTTATTTTCTATCTAAATTTTTTAACCATTTTAAAAGCACAGAGCACAGTCATTTACCAAGCGGTATTACATGCCTAATGGTTTTATTTGTTTAACAGTGCGTTATATTCCAGCCATCTGCTGCCAAAGATCTGCATAACAGTTATATCAGAGAGAGAGAGAGAGAGAGAGAGAGAGAGAGAGAGAGAGAGAGAGAGAGAGAAATAGATAACAGTATGTCAGAGCATGTGTGGATTTCAGAGATAACACACATACTTGCAGACTTTGACTAAAAAAATTAGTTGGTACAATGTTGTTTTTAATAAAACCAGTTTTAAAGAGTACAATACAACAGTTAAAAATGTTTGAGGAATCAATAGATGCAGTAAATACAACATTTACTACACATCTTAGTTATATTGCATAATATAACTGAAAATGCTGTTCAGTCATTAAAAAATAAAAAACCAGGAAACTGAAAACATATAAATTAGTACATAAATTCATAATTGCCAAACTGTGAGGCTAAGATATCTACAACACTATTTAAAAGCTTAAAACTGATATAAGAAAACTTATTTTCTTAAAAGAATACTCAAGTAATAGATTTCTATGTTAAAAATAACTTAGTATCTAAGTTAAATATATTTACCTCTGTATTAAATTGACCTGAGTTTTGGTTTACAGTTCTGGTGTATACTTTAAATAAACAACATATTACATTTTACTTGAAACAATTTTTGTTCACTAACAGAATATCAATTATGTATAAAATAATTTTTAAATAAATTGAGTAGACTGTATGTTAGGAATGAATGTGACATAAGCCAAGATAAGTGATGGCACTGCATCTCTGACATAGCTGAGAAACTAAGTCAAGTCAGTAGGCTTCTACCAGAAGAAAGAATGTACACAAATAGTACAGCTTCCAGGACTAAGAGCTCCCTTTTGTAATAAATATTTCCTCAAAAAAAATTACTTTTCTTTTATAAATAAGATCTGTCCTAGGTTTTCAAAAAAACCCTTATTTATCCATAATAATGGCTGCAACTAGACTTTCTTGTATTAGACCCAAATATAATGGCCAAGGACATCAGATCTGGCTGTGATCAATTAGAGCTATTACTTAATTTGATGTGATAAATACTTATCTAAAACAGAAACACCTTTTTAGGCAACTGATTTTAAAGTAAGTGAATAAATTTCAAAATGATTTGCACTTTATTAAATAGCATGTCTTGCTTTTGTATTAGGTTTTCAAAAGAGGTATTTTAAGACATCAAGCATACGTAACTTACTGTAAACCAGGCAAAAACAAGCAGACATACCTTAGGAAAAACAACAGCTAGGAATAATAAATATTTATTTTTCAATATCTTCTTTCAGTGATTATGCTGATTGGGGGGGGCAAACTGATATGTCACTGGCTAAGACTGCGCGATGGAGCTCTTTGGGTATCTCTGCATAACAAAATACGGCAAGCAAATACCCCACGGTTGCTTCCACCCGACTCCTAATGCACCGGGGGACTAGCACACGCACAGGCTGCTACAGCACAACCGCCCGGCTGTAACCGCCCCCGGGAACCCTTTCGCATACCCATACCTTTTAGGACTGCACAGAATCTAGACTCCAACCACTTTGTACAGGACACTGGAAAAAGGAAACCTAGCACAGGAAAAGCATTGCCTGCTTCTATTTATCTTGCAAGATAAAAGCACTCCTCGACATTAGATTGAGACACCACGTTCACACTATTTAAGTACTCTCTTACGAATATTTGCTGGAAATACAGAGTTGTGTTTCACTTGTAGTTTAAAAACAAATTCACAAAAATTCATGTGAACAAAAATATTTTTCTAGCTACACTCCTAAGAAATTTGAATTTAACAAAGTCCTCCTTTACACTGTGAAGCAAATCTTTACAATTTTTAAATCCAAACTGCAAGTAACAGAAAGCAATGCCAAAATACTCTATTAAACAAACTCGTAAAGAACCACTCTGACTAAAAGTAAAACTAGTTGAAATGGAAAAAAAAAGGATTTGCTGCACACACAGATTCACAACTGTGATCTCAAAGCAAGTCATACACAAGAATCCAGCCAGACTACGCAGATCAGCTAAAATGATCCTCTACTCCTGGTACGTCTGAATCTAACTAGGCAGTGAGCAGTGAAAGGTCAGAGTCCTAAATGCGTATCCTTTGTTTTCTAAGAGGTGTTAAAGGAAATGCTATTTTTCTATTATCAAAACACATATTTGAAGTAGATGCAATCAAATCTTTTTGTTACACAGAGCTGGCCAGTCCCAAACAAGCCTGGAGCCTCGCTGTGCTGAGCATCGCGTGAGCAAGGACGGCCTCGGAGGGCAACCCATGAGACACGAGCAGGCAAAAAGCAGTGTTAATACTACTACAGAAATCTGAATCTTAACTTTTAAAATGGCTTTGAATCTTTAAAGATTGTGATCCAATCAAGATCAGCAAAGATGACTGGAAAAGAGCTCAGACCCGAACACACATTTCCCAAATCAGGAGTCACAGTCTTAGGCAAGTAAACGCCCACATCTTTAATAGGCTTCACCTTCACTCACTGAAAAGCAGGTTTCAGGGAAATCTTATTTTTATTTCTGTGTTCTATAGAGGCAAATTCCTATATGGAACAGTTATGAAAATGATGCAAATTATACTGTATAAATATTAGAGAATATACTAAATAGTTTTAAAAAATTTACATATGAAATATGTTCCAGAAGAGTAGGATAGAGATGCTTAATTTTCCTGTTCCCTCCCCACATACCCTTATGGAAGTTTGGAAGTCTTGCAGTTGATATTCTAAAGTCTAATACTTTATACCTATTTCATTTAATGACATGCAAATTCTCTATTTAAAAGTCTAATGAAGTTTCTAGTATTTCAGCAGTGTCATTTCAAATGCACTCTTCCTCTGAGTTTAAAGATTTCCTTTTGAAATACTTAACTGTAAATGTAAAGCCCATGCCTCTCATGGAAGAGCCTAGCAACCATGATTCATATGTTCCTTTTTTCAAAGCCAGGCTAATTTAACTCTCTCCATCTGGGAATGTTTTTCAAGGTCAAGCTAAAAATTTAAACCAAGACCTCAAAATTTCTATTTATTTTTTTCATACACATAGTATTATGTAGTATCAATATACAAATGCTTCAATAGGAGCTGCTAACTACATTAGTTCTATTAATACTATAAAGAAACATAGACTTCATTTACCTCCGTAATATTAAACCTTTGAACACTGTGACTTCCAGAATTCACTTCTCCTTTCAAAAGCAACTTGGCTACATTGTACAAAAAAGTCAACCTTAAGCGATATATTCCTGCACTCTTCCTCAAGAAGAGAATGAGTATGTGTCACAGATAATTCAGACATATTTTAGCTGTATTGTCTGTTGAGCAGGTAGTAAGTAAAATGTAAGGCAAATGCTTTATACTTGGGAAAGGCTCACACATTTTCTAATTAAAAAAAAAAAAAGAGAGAAAAAAGGGACAATCTGACATAGCTTACATCAAGTAACATGGAACTGAGCATATCTACGTGGAAAAAAACTTTCACAAACTGAGCTGCCATTGCCTTTTCTGAGGAATGGAGAGGCATATAAATCACCCAGTCATTTCTTGGCATTTCTGTATTCTCTTTCAGCAGTTGCACGACAGAAATGCATGCCTGTGGACATTAAAAGCAATTGTCTGTGTACTCTTGACTCTGACTTAACGTTACACACAAAAGAACAGATAAAACAGGCTGAAAATACGCAGTTAGATAAAAGGTTAGCTGTTTGCACTTTATTGAGTCACTAGATTCTGTGATTACCTCAGCCGCTTTGCACGTTTTTTGCTGGCTACATCTTTGCGCCACAAATTTAATCCAATTTCCTATTAATCTAGATGTTCCTTTTTAGACAGGAACCATGGTACAGCGCATCTACCCTAGCCTAATAAGGCAAACATCCCTTCTAAAATTGCCATGGATGAAGTAGCAGAAGAAAAGTAAGGTTAAAATCACGTCCAAACTTTCAAACTACAGGAAGACAGGAAAACGAGCCCTAATTTGGCTGTTTTCAGAAACCAGAATGCAAGTTTCCTATTTTGCAGAAGTCTGCTCACCACAATTGAAAGAACAAGACGAGAATGAAAAGCGAAGCAGAGGAAGAGAAAGTAAAAGCTAAAAAGGAAAGAAATGAAAGGGTAAAGCACAAACTCTACCAGAGGCACGGCAAAAGAACAGAAAACTTGTTGAAAAAAAAGGTGAAAAGAATACAAGTACTGCGTAAATATTTCTCAGAGAGTACATACCTGACACTCATTTCTTCCCTATCCATTCCCTGGGTAAACATTTACTTATTAGGAGTATTTTTAAAAGTCTAATTCATTATAAATATACACGTACTAGTTGCAGTTCAGTATAACTTGACATTGGACATTTCACACGCTGATACATGATGGGAAGAGTAGATGTTTTGACTACTCAGACCCCCTACAGCATAGCATAAAATGCCTCAAGCACAACACCAACCTGATTATACTTCTCTAACACTTTTAATCAACTACAGTCAATATTGGATGTGTCATCATTAAAATGAGATGCACTAGATTATCAGCTTTACACTCACAACAGACATAACACTCTATCATATTTAGAACCCCCCAAAACCAAAATTTATCTTTTTACTCTGATCAGATCTAAATCCACTGTGAAGTAAACAGACCAAATTTCACTGATTTACTAGACTTCTCAGTAAGCCATCAGGGAATTGTTTTGGAGGTATTACATACAAAAAATATGCATAATTACTTTGAAGTGTTGCCAAATATGTATGGCCTGAACTATTTTCTTCACAGACCAGAATTTTTAAGTTTTAGTAGTATGCACAAAAGCTATCTTGAATATGTTCTCTCCATACTTGTTTCGCTTTCTCCTCTTACAAGAATGGAGTTGGCCTTCATCATGCTAAGATAAAAATTAAGTCAGTACATCCTGTTTTAACTTGACTTAAATGGTAGACCTCTTCCTCTTAAGGCAAGCTTTTATTAGAATTTTTCTTTACGATAACATAACTCTACTAACATCTGAAAGAACGTCAAAAAGGGGAGAAAAATCTGAGAGTAAAATAACAACTTGTGGCAGCACAACTCAGACACAGGTGCAGTACCTTAAAAATATTTGACATCTTGAAGGAAAAAAAGTTACGGTGCCAACTCCTGCAGTTTGCCACAAGGCTTATGACACTTGCCCTAGCTGCTGTCAGACCCTGTTAAAGCACTGCAAGCGTTTCTGTTGTTGTACACTTCATGGTTGTAGAGAACATGAGCCTCAATTTTCTAATATCTGAAAGCAAATAAAACCTCCCAAATTACTATTTTTAAAGGCTTACGATTCAGAGGAGAGAGGCATGAGAAAAGCAAAGAAAGGGTATCTTTTAGGAATATAAGGGTGCCTACACCAAAAAAGAGCAGATTTGAAATAAAGTTGAGCTCAGTTACAACTACACTAACAGAGCTTATAGCCAGTCCCACAAGGCAAAATTCTGCCAAGAAATCTGTACAACAGGAGTCCAGCCAGATCTATTGCTGACATCAGTTCTCAATAACCAGTATTTTTCAGATGTAGAGATGATCCGAGATGTAAACTTTCTAGGGCAGCAAGATTTCTACACAAGTAGTAGTACAAAAAAAAAAAAAAAAAAAAAAAAAAAAAAAACTAGCTCTGGATTATGCTGCGTGCACACAAATAATCTGTAACATTACAGTAAATTATCCTTATTAAAGGTCCTTTCAATTCTAAGTCAGATATTCCCTTCTTCTAATTGATAGGACTGTTAATCAAGCCCTTCAAAAAAAGAAAAACAACAAAAAAAAATCATTCCAAAACTTACTTTTCAAAAACACATACTTAATTTTCCGCAGCTAAAACGTTATTTTCTAAACAATGTTTTTCCAAACCATTTTCCTGAAGTAGACCCAGCTGCTTATCATTCACGAACACACACATGTTTTTGTGTAGTTATCAAAATGAACTCAAACTACTGGTAATTTTTTTTTACCATGTACTATGCTAGATGATAATAAAAAAAGAATATTTCTAAACAGGTATCTTGAACACAGTAAGTAGCTAAAATTGTATAACCTTCACAAGGCTTAATGACTAGTTTATACAAGTTTTAAATCAGAGATTCAAGTAAAATCTACACAGTTGAGTTTTGCTTGCAAATTTCCAAGTAAAGAACACTTGCACATTAACAGAGTATTTTCTTCAAGATTACCCATCTTTAAGAGTTCTTGCTAACTTCTCTGTACATTCTTACATAGCTTATATTTTTTGCCCATACAGCTTTTAAAAGCCTCACTAGTCGAGGAGCCATTTGAAAGGCACGGCTCTGCCTGGGTTCGGAACGCAAGCCTACGAACCATGTTTCACAGTGAAGTTGCCGACTGATGCTTAGCCCTTGCAAGATGAACGAAGAAACAGCTGAAATCTTGATTAAATGATCTACAGTATTTTTCTACTATGACAAATATAGCAATTACACATCATTTTAATAAAATCCTAACAACACCCAGAACTCAAAGCTTCAGCTCAGAGAAATGACTTTCAATTAGAGATCAAAAACCACAATCCAGTTTAACTATGCACAGTAGCTGGATTATCAGATTTGATCACTGTCACGGATCTTTATTAATATTAAAATGCTTTATCATTAAAAGCACAGTCCTCTCCCTTCAGCCTGCTTTTGGAAGTCATGACAGTCTATTCTTTTACTGGAATACAAGCTATAGTTCTGGGAGGACTAATTAATGGAAAAGTTTTTATTTTGCTTTCCCAAATTTAAGAATTTTGCAGAGCGAAATTGGAAGGGTAGAAGACTACCTACCTTGTAACACTCACGTTCTCCACGTATTCAGTCATATTGCATTGCCCAAATTCCATCACCCAGACCATCCCCTTCAACGTCACCTCCAGCAAAAAGAAGGTTTGCCACATACTGCGGGAAGTAGAACTCCTCTGTGGATAACTGAATAGCAAATCCAAACACCAGCCCCTTTCCAAGGTTAGGGGCACACGATCACTGCAATCCATTCTGTGGGTTTTGGGGTTTTTTTTTTCCCCTCCTCTCCCCTCTGAGGATGCAGGATGCAACACTGACAATTGATACATCTCTTGTTGTCCAAAATTTAACAGTCTTGGGAAATTTCTACAGCCTCCCTCTGACAAAAACAGAGCAGCAGATACCAAAGAGAAGTGTGTCATACACACGTGCACCTGCAGCCTAGAGCGCAGCTGTGAGTTCTAATTTTAGGCATCTAATATTTGAATGTTCCTGTAATTATATATAAAAAACATACAGCAGACATCTACTAAGTATTTAGCTAAATTCTTTGTATGTGACTTCAGCTACACACAATTAATCTTGTAACAATTCTAACAGCAAACATGTGGCAAATTGTTCACTCAAAACTTCAAAACTAATAAACAGTTTTTCTAAGGTTATTATACGGAATAATACAAAACTTCAGGGAATAAGTTTACAGAAGATTGTCTTTAGAAAGACTGATTAATAGATGTCTTAGTGAAGCACAACTAGCATATTTAAAGCTTTTCAGCAGATGAAAAAGTCCCCCCCACACACATTGTAATCTGTTTTTCATCAGCAGTTTGAATGAAGCCAGTCAGCTGCAAAAACTATTCCCACTTACTCACTAATTAGTTTTCAGAATTGAAGATATTTTAAATTTCTCCAGCCAATTTGTATGATTAACATTACACAAATGCTAATTAATATTACATAAATGCTGAATATATGATTTGTCATCACTCTTCATGTAACAAATCTTCATTCCGACTTATACCTGAGTAACATGCGTAATGTGAATTTAGGTAATACACATAACTTTCAGGCATCATGTCATCACTCTATTTCAGGAAGTTGATTTTTTTTTTTTTTTTTTTTTTTTTACAATTTTGTCATAAAAAAGGTACATACTTAGGATTAAGAAGCCTAACTGTAACAAAAACTAAACAGAATTCATGAAATAGAAAACTTCAGGTTTACATGGTAATATTAAAATCAGGGCTAATTTTATATGAAAGGGCACAAAGAAACAGTTCTGTTGTTATGCAGCAAAACATGGTCTAGCAAGTGGGAAAACAGTTCTGGTTAAGCAGTTAGTCACAAATCTAGTCCCAATTAAGAGTATATTTTAAACTGCATCTTAAATCATATACCTTAAAGAATGCTACTTTTATTAATTGTTGTAACATAAACAGTTATTGTACTTCTCTCCTTTTTTTATATACAGTACATGCATACTTTGTAACAGCTGCACTTCGGTAGAAAAAAGGAAATTTGTTTTATTTAAATCTAAACTTAAAGTTTACCTAAAACTGCTCATTGCCACAGAAGCATTTTGATACTTTATGACTACAAATTGTGAACGTGTTTCAAGCTCATCACCCTCTCCTTCCTCTTACTCAGACATGCTTTTTAGGGAAGCGTTTTAGCCTATGTGTTTCAGTAAAAGTATTTACAATCTTTCCCTGTGTAACTGTCCACAATGCATCAAAGCAATGTAATTAGGTACTGGCTGCATCTTGGCACTTAGTAACAGAGAAAGTAGACCAGTAATAATTATTCACTTACATACATTTTCTTACCAACTGAGAACCGAAGTAATACAATGTAACCATGACTATACCTTTTGTGATGGGAAAATAACAACAAAAACATATAGAAATATAAAAATGTAAACACAAAGGTAAAATAGCACAGTTTAAATTAATCTTTAACAATATAAACTTTTTCAAAACATTAAAAATAAGGACTAGAAATAGTCACGCATCTTTTGCATGACAGCATTATTGCAACCTTCATATGAAAAAAAAAAAAAAATCAAGACATTCTTTCCCCTGGTGCAGAGTACACACACAGAGCTAGACTTTGTACCTAACTGTTCAAGGCTGCATCTCTGCTGAGCACGGCCCCAACTCTGGTGTGATAGCACCATTATTCTTTAATTGTGCAAAGACAGTGTATCTTTGTACAAAGAATGCTGTACACACATTTTACATCATGCACTCGATACCTCAGGTAGCAAATATGAAAAAGAAAAAAAAAGAAAAAAAAAGCAATAGGTAAAATGCTACAGGTGACCTGTCAACTGAATTCTAATTCAATGTTTTCTTCTATTAGGCAACCTAATTGCCTAAAGCTACCCCACCCCTGCCACTCCCCTCTCCATATACTTGAACATCCACCTCCAAAATAAAAAAGACTGTTTCAATTATGTCTAAGAGGGCTGTAAGGAAACTGACACTTGCTCATTTTCAAAAACCAACTTTCATGTCTGCATCCCTCTGAATCTGGCATGAGCTACTAGTTTTTCCATTAAAATTCCTTATGCTTTACACTTTTACTGACAGTTAATTTGATACAATAGGATATTAAAAAAATGCAAGTTGACAGCAAAAGGCATGTAAATGTCCTCTAGCCAAAAAAAAATTGCAACAGTACTGTGATACTTAGTAAGATTAAAAGATAGTGGAAAAATGAAATAATATTTTTGCTGTCATAATGAATTAAAAGCACTTATCCTCTCATTTTATATTTCATCACAAATGTATTGACACTTAATTTTAATTTCAGCATTTAAAAATGATTTTAAACTTAGAAATCGCATACCTCTAGACAAATCAAGATGACTGAATATTTCAATAATCTAGTTAAGGAACTGGTAAGCCAAAAAACTTTCTTCATAGAACTAATACATTTCAGAACATACAGAGCTACAGTTGCCAGAATTTCCTTTCCAAGAGGGAATCTCTCCATTTAGAAGTGTTAAGCTTTAAATTAGCACTTATTGTCCTTTGACATATAGTTATATTTTCTAAACCTCAACTAAATAGGTAAATATTGAAGCAAATCGAGCTACCTGTTCACAGTACAAGGTCAATAATTATAGTGCAGAGTGTTTGTGATCTAATACTAATAGTTCAGCCTAAAAGCTCTTCATCCAAATGAAAATTTTTATGAAATTTCAAATTTGCTAAGAAGGAAATTCAGTTTTTGGCTCTGCATGCCTACTACCTCTTACAATGAGCCCCTCAGTATCCTCATTTCAGTATGTATTTCTTCACTGTTCCTACTTATTTTAGGAGACCAAATTCACAAAATTTTCAGAATTGCATCTCCAAAGGTTATACATAGAATACATGGTACCTGTTACAGAAATTAAAAAAATATTTTGAAAAGACTGGATGAGCAAATCTGCACCAAGTACTATCTTTCTATTTTTGGCACTAATTCTCTGCTACTGAAATCACCCCATTTCACTCTTAAATGGGAAAGGGTTGCAAGGACTGCAACATTTAATATTTTTAGATTTAGATGCATTCCAATATAAGAATAACTTAGATTGTATTTTAATTATAGAAGATCTGAAGGGACTGACATGTTTCAAAGTAATTTTTCTGCTCTTTCTTGGTCTGAGCCTTTATACATAACCAGAACATTACCCCACTTGTGATGTGCATAGATAGCAATACCTACAACAAAACAAGCGGGAAGAAGAATTTATTCAGACTACATGAAATATTGATTTTGTTGGTTTGGTCTAACTCATGCTTTGACAGATACTTCCAAGAACACCTCTTCTCTCCTTCGATCCCGCTGCAGCTAACCAATGAGTAAGCTTCCTCACTAGTACTCTAGTCCTCTAGTTACACTTGGAAAGGTATATGGATACATAGGAATGTATCCAAATACACAAGAAAAAAGAAGAAACTTTTCTCCCTTTTGTAGGTTGGCTTTAAGAGCAAGCGAAATGCTCTACTATTGTAAAAATGCACTGAATTGGGCACAAAATTTACATTTTCAGACATCTCACATGAAAAAAAAGGGCATAAGAATAAACCTGATTATACAAGCAGTAAGACTGAGAAAGACATCTTTACGCCAATATAAGAAGATTAGACACACTCAGTATAGCACTCTGCAGCGATGTGCAAGAGAGCAGAGCCCTGCACTCCACGGAGAAGCCCGCAGAATTCAAGCAGTGGCCCAGGCGCATCGTGGCCCCGTCTCTAATGAGGACATTACAGAGGACATGTGGAGTAGTTATTTAAAAATAATAATAATAAAAAAAAAGATCACTAGTTAACCGCTTCTAGATTATACAGAATGACAATGGTAAATAAGGTCTAAAATATAGTGTAAAACTCAAAGGCAAACAGCATTATTTGACATTATAACAAGTGAGTAGAGTTTACCACCCTTCACTACACCAAAAACAAACAACGCAGGCACCTTTCTACAAAAGGCAAAAGATAACTACTGCAAACATATCTAGGATAACAAACCCTTGGTTTACAACTGAAGTGGATCTTTCGCCAGGCGCAGCAATTGCACACGCCCAAGTTTCAGGAGGTCTCTGGCAGGCTGCAGCGGTGCCTCCTCTCGGGGGCAGGCAGGGAGCCAAAGCCAGTGCTGCCGAACCCGTTCGGCCAGTCCTCCCCACGCTGCCCCACAACGCACCGCTCGCTCGCTCCCTGTTTGGAAATTTCTCAAAAGCTTTTGCTTCCAGCAACAGCGGAGAGCACTCGGGGGAAGATGCCAAAGGAGACCGAGAAAGCGTACCGGCTGGCCGCCCTAACAGCGCGGCCACCCCAGAGCGCTCTGGTCAAGGGCAGGGCTGCCCACCCGCGCCGCTGCGGCGCTACGCGGCACAGCGCTTCCCCGGGGCCCGACTCCCAGCAGCGGGGCAAGAAAAACCTCAGGGCGACTTAAAAAACCTTTACATGATCAGTAAAACTTGCAATCGTGCATCCGACCATCGCGTCTCCACGTTTTACTAAGCGGAGCACCATTTACCCTGACAATGGTTTTGGTCCACTTTCCAGTCCGCGGGGCTCAGCGCAACGGCAATCATCTGCCACCCTCTCGGCGGCGTCAGCGGGGTGGCAGAGGACCGAACTGCTGGGGGGAGAGCGCCGCTGCATCCCAAGAAGCTGTAAACAAGCCTCAGATGAGACACAGTGACAATGTACTGCGAAGATTTTACTCTCTTCTCCTGCGCTCTACCTACTCCGTGGATAAAAATAGCATTCTTATCTCCAAGGCTATCAAGCCAACACTTCAGATCATTAGATTCAGACCGTAAGAACAACCGAAGAGACTTGCAAAGGACACAGTGGTCTGTGCCCTTACATTTTTGGGACATAAAGTGATACTTGTGTATAATCAGAAAGAAATTTCCCAGCCAGAGCCCTGTGTGTTTTGGACTTCTCCAAATACCCCTTTCAAGCAGCAGTGTTGAACTAGCCAGATAAAGCAGGCTAAAGTCAGTTGACTACCGAGGCACTTTCTGCAGAAGGAACACCAGATAAGGAGAGGGCTCTACCTAGCCTACGTACCAGACATTATCAAAATGGTATCAGGTATAGTTTAGATATCAACATTTCCCATGCAGTCCTATAATACAATTGGTAATTAGTTCCTCCTTAACAATTTAGCCACAAAAAAAAAAAAAAAAAAAAAAAAAAAGTATTCAGGACAAAAATTTGCAGTGTATTATATAAGCATGGATTACACTAAATTTGGCAGTGTAAGGCAAGACAGACATACTGAATTTGGCTCAAAACTACTCCCCTATAAATTATGAACTCTCCTATGGAATAGAAGCTCCTTAACAAGGATGATTTCTAGACGGGCTGCTCTGGGTAGGCACAACTTACATAGAAATGAAAAATGAAATTGCTTTCTGAAATTCACCTTGGAATTATTTTTTATGAAGTAAACACAACCTATCAGGAAAATTCATTTTAGCCTTTCCTCTCAAATAATTCCATTTAGTACCAGTGAGAACAGGATGACTTCAATCTCTCTCAACAGAGAAGAACATAAGCCTTCAAATACAGATTCTACATTTTAAAAAAAGAAAAAAAGTTAGCTAAAAGAAATATCTGAAAAAAATGCCTAAATTATATTTCTTATACAGAACTGACCGCAGTATTTTATTTCTGGATCATGATACAACACATGAAAGCCCAGTAAAGCCTTTTAGTTGCAAGAAGCAAACAAACTGCTTTAATCTACTTTGAGAGTCACCTTAATCGAGCAAGAATGAAACAGACTAATTTAATGTTTTCCTTTTGGTATCATTTGCAAGAGCCCTGCTATAAAAGATAAATGCTAATGATACTGTGACCTTTCCGAGGAATCTACATTGAAATGATAGTCTATCCAATTCAGAAAGTTACTGTGAATTGCCTAGGGAAATTCAGTCAAAGAAACTTTACTTCTATTAGCTAGTTTTCTGATATAGCATCATAATTATTGCAAATAAAAAAAACAATACAGGTCAATATTTTAAATAATGTAAACCAATTCTTTCATGCTGTTTAATTTGCACAATACATTTATAAATTACAACTGATCTTGATTAGCATTACTTACTGATATATCATCTCTCACACTCTTAAAGATAACAAATTACAAGATCTACTGTACTGTAAAATCATGTAGGTGGTCATGGAAAAATCAGATTAGACTCACTCTGAAAAGACACATAATCAGGTATGGCTCAGTGAATTCTAGGAGTCCCAAACAAAATTCATGCTGGAAAATTTAATTTTTTCTTTAAATCGTCATCAATCTGCTTCAGAAAACAACTTTAAAGTTGCAATGCAACCACTATTTCACAAATGCTTATGCAGCAGAGATAGAGGGGCTGCTTAACCTGCCATTGCTAGGGAGGAGAGGAGAAAAAAAGAGATAGAGATAGATAAAGAGATCATGGAACCACACCCTAAGCGTATATTGATACAGATTTTGTTACTTTAGCTTAGCCCGAAACAATAGCTCAAGGGTGTCATTTAGGCTACATGCACCTTGACAAAGCAATGGCTAGAATGTTTAGGGATTCACAACCTTTGCAGAGCCAAGTATTTCTCTGCTGGTTGTTTGATCCCAGAGTTCTGCTGAATGAGGCTGTTGTACGAACTCCAACTGTCCTGCCCGCAGAGCCCAGGGATCTGGTCCCGGCTACTTGCTCAAGTTACATGCTAAACTCCTGTTGACTTCAGTGGCTCATGACAAGACCTCACATCCCCAGATACCACTTCATAAACTGGCAGAACTCCAATTTTCCCACTGACAATGTCTATGATGTAGTTTATGCAGTCAAAAAAAAAAAAAAAAAAAAAAAAACACACATGCCTCAAACTGAATCTACAGAGGGTAAAGTAAAATGTTAAAGAAAGATAGAGGATTTCTTGTGTATTACTTTTCAAATGTAGCTCATTAAAGCTTCTGATCTTCATTTTAATGAAGGCTGATACAGGGTTCCTAGTCAACCATACCAGAGTGAAGGAGTCCAACAAATTTTGTTATATATAAAACTGTGCAAACTCTAGATTTAAAGGCGAAAAAAAGCACAAAATATAAACTTACAATATCAAAGCTGCTACATACTGGATTTTTGGACTATGCTGTTCTGCATACATTTTTTTAGAGGGCCCTTTAAAAAAATTGGCATTTCCTGTTGCAATACAGTAATACAGTTACAATACGGACATAGTTGGTGAAAGGTGCAAGTAAAGTCCTTCTTATCCAAGGAAAAGCAGATCAACAGCACTCCGTAAGTTTCTGACTTCCTCTCCACCAGAAGAGAAGGGAGGTATCATAAATTATCCTTTTCACCTTTTATTATCAATGGAGTTTGTCAGGGCCATGCTGAAGCTATCAAGAAATGAAACTGGGGGGAGGGACAGGGGGGACGGAGGCTTTTAAAAGCACTTGTAAATAAATGATCTTTCTCATGAGAAACAGGTTATCACAGAACAGCTTACTCCACAGAGGCTCAAAGCAGAATTTACACACAAATAATAGAGCATTTCTAATCCACTTGAGCCAATAACCTAAAACACTTCCATCAAAGCCACCATTATGCAGCCAGCGATCGCAGCTCTAAGCGATGGTGGGGCAGGCGTGTGATTTGCTTGTCCAAAAGCCAACGAGGTCATTTCTGTAAGCATCTGGGGTCTTCTGGCTTACAAATACAAACCATTGCATTAAACACCACTGCCAATCCTGGCTCACAATACAATGTAACCAGCACAGGTAACTTTTGCCTGTACCAAGCCTGTAAACAGGTACTCCATTGCAGTATCTTCCATTGCCTCCCATGCCAATGTCTTTCACATTCATGCTGCTGTTCTCCACTATACTTTAAATCCCTTCTCCAGATTCCTCATTAAAAAGGGGGGGAAAAAAAAAAAGTAATCTCTAGCATCTCACAGACTATTTAGAACATGAAATTTACAGCTGATGACAATATCTGATTTGTAAAGATGTCATCTTTCCTGTCTATTAAGTCATAAGAGCTCACGAGTAACCCCAGCCAGTGTTCAGCCATTATAGCCATAGGGCAGGCACGGTCAGAAAAGGTACAAGAAAAGGACCCTGGATGTCTGCCTTTCTAGACCAACTGCAAAGAAAGAAACTGCTTTTAAAATAGTTACCTTATAGAATGTAATCTACATCCTCTTAACCCAATTTAAAAGTACCCTTCACTAAGCCTTTGTGTCTTTTCCTGCTCTACTTAGGTATTATTAACCATTGTGTGAAAACTGTATTTCAATATAATACTCATTTTATTGTTCTTCTCTAGTTGTATACAACAGAAAACTGCAGAAAAAGAAGAATCAACATTTATCAAGCTTTATCTAGACATCACCTGCTCTGCACAGGGATAATCTAGCTAATCATGCATACCACTCTAAGAACTGTTAGATAACAGTGAATTCTTGGCTGTTATATATGTGTACAGACAAGTACTTTAAAGAGGGCTTTTTAATTATTATTTATTTATTCTTGTTTCCTCACATATCAGCTAGATTGAGGTAGCTCTGCAGCCGCAATTGCAATGAAAGTCCTCAATGCCTTGCAATATCAGATTAATACTATGGTAATGTCCAAAACCTGCAAAGTACCTTTAAAGCGTAAAAGACGACACAGTTCTAACTCGCAGTCTAACATCACAATACTCTATTTATAACATGTGACTCATCTTGCCAGAAATAATTAAATATTGTAAACAGAACTTGGATTTAAGTGAAAAATAACACGAAGAAAAAAAAACAAGTGCCAGTCATGGCAAATAATATCAGAAGTATCACCCTTTCAAATTCCATATTTTTCAAATTATTTTATAAAAACTCCACAATTTTCTTAAGCAATTCAACGTACTTTCAAGATCTCCTTGCAACTGTTCTAGTATTCTAGAACCAGTCCACAAATCCTTAAAACATTTTGTATAAATAGCCAATTAATATGCAATGAAATGATGAGGAGTTTTATCTAATTATATGCTGAGAACAGCTACGCAGAGTGTCAAAAAGGAAGTGTGGCACTTCATGTTGCTACTTTAAAATATTTATTTCAATCTATTAAAAATTCTTACAGTGTATTTGCAGGCAGTCAAGGACTATAGAGTCCTCTAAGCCTCTTTGACATAATTTAACACAACAAAAATCAGCTCAGTTGAGCACCTCCTCAGGCTGAATAAAAACAAATTTAAATTTGAAATAAGATGCTGTCTCTTACTTGTAAATACAACTTAATATTGCAAGAAAAGTTTCACCAATGCTTTAATTATTTATTAAACCTGCTACTAGGAAAATTCTAGACCTCTGTGTCTATGAGAAGATGGGTGCTGTGAGGCTTCCCAGTTCCGGAAACCAGTGCTCAACCTTTTCTAGCATGGGCTTTTTTTTTTTTTAACAGAGTTCATTGTATAGCACAGCCCTGGTAGCTTCCATTAATAACAATATACTTTCATATAATAAAATCTTATAGCTTTTGCTGAGCACCTTAGAGGTTCAAGTGTGTGTGTTGGGGGGGTCACTTTGTTTTTTAGGACATATTAACTGTCTAAGATCAGAAGTTCAGCTGCTACTGGGCAACAAGATACTGAATAGAATTTGTTCCTATCTGCTCATATGATAGATTCCTCAGATAAGAAAGTCTTCAAGAGTGATTTCTGAAGCTGCTTAATATGCAGTTGAAGATAAGACCTAGCAAAAAATGGCTATTTGCATTATTCGCATCTGAAAAAAAAAAAAAAAAAACTCTTGCTTTATTAAGAGCAGCACATTTTAAACACTGTAACACTGTCACCATGCTGCAAGACCACACAGCCAGCATCAGTTCTGATCTATAATGCCCCCTAAGCATATCAAGTGCATCAAGAAACACTGCCGAAACAACATCAACTTAAGAGAAACCTCTGCATCTCCCTAAACAACTGCTGAGTGGACTTTCTCAACAGAAAGAGCTCAGTTGCATATGCAGAGAAATCAGAAATTTCCTTGGGATTCCACTGAGTGCCAAGTACAAACAGTTAAACCCACTGGCAAGACTTCACAGATGCTACAAAGGTGGCAAAGACCTCCTCTAAGCCACCACTTAAGAGTTCAACAATGTTTTAACAACACAATTCAGCTCAAGACTCATGTTACAAATATTCCATCCTTCTTTTACGCTTAGTTGCCAGTCATCTACAAACTGAGATGACCAATACTGGTGAAGCACTCGAAGCAGCAGCACCAAGAAATCCCCTGCTCAAAGCGCATAAAAAGAATGGGGTTATATATGTGTAATGGAAGGAAGAGGATGCTCAAGTATTAGTAAAGATATCCTAAGCTTTCAGTGTGCCCTGAATGTTATCAAAAACAAACTCATGAACAATTTTAACTTGTCTAACTAAATCACTCCTCTCTTACAGTTTTATTTTCTATTCCAAGATGCTATAGTTTCCTTAGCTTTTCTTTTCAAATCATTGCACATACTAGATTATTATATTGACTCATAAAATAATTCTCAAACACACTTTTTTCCCTAGCCACTTTAATAGGGTTTCATATATTAACAAGTACTACTGCAAAGATATTGATAAAATCTCTGCTAAGAGCAAATACATTATTTCTTTCTGTCTCTTCAATACAGTTTTGTGGGGATTTGGGGACTTAAAACAATATATGGAACAGCTGGTGGCAACAAGAAATTTAGCATGGGGAACATTGGCTTTGAGCTTCTTGGGGATGTGGGAGGGCTAAGTCCCCAGCCTGGTGACTAGCCTTAGGCCTCTTATTATTTCTATTCAAAGCTTCTCTAAACATCTATAGATTGAAATAAGCTAGCCTGTCATCAGACTTTGCAAGACAAGTTCATTTTGCTGAAGCCTGTCAAAGTCAGCAGGACTGAACTCTATGCTTATAAACACAGTTCTGTTTAAAGATCATGTTCACAACTATAATAGGCTAGAAATGTAAATTTTTTAAACAAACTGGAATTCTAGAGAAGCTGATGAGAATCTCCTGAAAACCAGCTTGTTTGCAAAAGGTAACAAAGTTTTCAAGAACTGATTACAAGAAAGTTGGACCTTAAGAATCATTCAGTTTGAACAAAAAAAAGTATCACGTACTATAGGCACATCAACATCCTCTTGAGATCTACTGCATCTGTAAAACGAACCAAGCATATGTGAATATGTGGACCGCATTTAATGCGGCATGTTCCTGACACACAGACAAGTTTGAAAGATGCACTACAGCAAAGTTTCATTTTAAAATATTAGAAAAATGAATGAAGGGGACTAGATTTTCTGCCTTACTATTCTGGAATGCATTTGCACAACACAACACAACAAGCTTCAGTTTCTTCATCATTTAAAGAAACCTACATTGCAGCAGAATCAAATCCTTGGTTGATTCATAAATAGCAGGTAATCAAATGACTGGATGAACTAGAACAGATTCTATCATATGAGCTACATATGAAAATAATTCAAGTACAATTGCTTCCAAAATGGTCTTCCATTGATAGTAGTTTGACACAAAAGAACTTCAGTGCTTAAAGACAAAGTACATTTAAAAGAAAACTTTAAAATAAAAATTTCCCCTGTTGAAGGATGCCCATTTCTATTCCCATATGCCAGGCATTTTCCACATTGGAAGCAAGCCATGTACTTCAGGCCCATACCATTTTCCTGCAGTTCAAATTTCTACACCAATGCTCAGCACGGACTGCTAATGACTTAAAAAGCAACACATAGGAAAGCATCCCCCAAGTTTCTCTCTTTGGTGAAGGCCTTCAAGGATCTCAGCAGGAATGGGTATCATGGATTAGAAAACAGAGTTGGGCAGTGAAAAATAAACAGGGAAGTATGACGAGAGACGAATGCTGGGAGTTTAAGAAGCCCAAATTCAGTCTCTATTTCTTACCTCAGTGTGAGCTTGGGTATGTCAGGTAGGGTTAGATACAGAAAAAACGTTTATGACTACAAACTGATTTTAGTTTCTTGATCCTCGCATGGAACTAACATCTCTAATCTAGGCCTCATCAGGGCCCGCAACAACCAGGGTGCCGAGAGAGGAGCTGCCCAACTAGCAAATAGAAAATGCCACTTACGAAGGCATGTCTGAAATCCTGCCTCTCCTCAAAGCTTGCAAACATTCTCCTGGAATTACTTATTACATTCTTTTTTTTCCTTTAAGACCACCACCAGGCATCCTTCATTTCCTTTAAAAGGTAACAAAAGGAGAAGCTGGTAATGCTAGCCCTCATTCTAGTACAGTGCTATCAGAGTGAGAACAGTCACCGTAGATTCAGTAGATGCAGACCTTAATACCTTAAAGACTGAAATTCATCTTTCATTATCAGGAAGACTGATGCTGAAGCTATTCCCATGAGAAGACTTGGAGCACAGAAAGAGTGTGTGGAAAAGGAATCACCTATGACCTAATGGGTACACACACTGGTGGGAGTCTGATCTAAAAGGTGTCAACTGTTAAGTCTACTTAACAGAACAATTTATGGATTTATGGATTTAACCCAATTTTCACAAGTGGACTGTAACGTTATATTCATTACTTCTCCCCCTCTCCAAGCCATAAATATTAAATTATTTTATCAAACTGGAAGAGTTGAAATACAAGGTTAACTTAGCCCAAATTACCTTGAAATCCTTCTGTGAAGTTTAGGAGTTCAGTTAGAGAGGTGCAGCTGAGGAGAAAGAACTCTCATACTCAATGAGCTGGGTAGTTCGCCATATTTAAAATACTTTATGGTATTAGGACAAAAATCTTGACAGTAGAATTGATTTGGCAGAGTTTATATTCTGGTTCCTATTTTCTGTATTAATATCCACTGTCTACAGAGTCTAATTATTCCTTAAATATTTGTTCCTCAATTTTGAACGCAAAATTCTTCCTGGAGAAAAGCATTAGTTACACTGCTCTCTAAGTCTTATTTGGTAACATTATATACATACCTACACACACACAGACATACATATGTGTATGTACATGCTAGTATGTTTTTCTGCTCATCTAGTTTAAGTGCAGACTATCAGGATTACTTTTACTTTTGCCTCTATTTTCTGTTCTGTAGTTTCTTAAAGACATGACTATAGATGTATGTTAAGAGTCCAATACAAACGTCACATTGCAACCAAAATAAATAGAATTTTGGAACCCTGACAGAGCTACTAGGTTTCAGTTTTAATTCTCAAAGTGTTTAATGAATCTCCTTCGGATAGGTCGTAATCCTACAAATCATTCACACGGCTGAAGTCAGTAGAGAAAAGCAGAGTCTCAGTGATCAGTCTATGCAGAAAGAGTTTCCTGATTTGTCTCCAGTGAAAAAAAGATTATTCGTCACCCTGCCAACTAATCTTTAAAATCTAGAAGCCTTAGACAGTTGCATTTTAAGAGTCAGGAACAAAAAAGAATATGTTTGAAAATCCGTATTAGCAAAATCTTTACCAAAATAACTCATATACGTTCCGAGTCGCCATAGCACAATAGTTTTGTCACTGTTCTAAATGCTGTTTAAACATTTGAACAATCACCTATTTAGAAAAAAAGTAAGTAAAATATCTAACACAAATATTAGTTTTAGACTAGACAATAACGTAACGAAGTGTTTTTTTCTTAATGCCTAGGAACTTTTATATACACTTAGAACATGACAAAACAGCGCAAGCCTTTCTGAACACCATATTACAGCACAGCATTCCACTGCATCTCTCTTACAGATCAGTGACTACTGATTGTGGTCCTAAAAGCTGATTTTTTCTTAATATTCTAGCAATATTTGGAATCCTAAAATAAATATACATTTTGATCCAGCCTTAAAATAATCAATGCTTTCCAGTCTTACCAGTCCATGTCAACTTGCTTTAATTTGCATTTGCTGTTTCTAGCTCACAAGTAGAGAAGTGCTGAATCAGATCATATCCTAAGGTCCCTGACAAGCCCTGTTTTTCTGCGATTGTAAACAAAGTTTATGAACTCTATCTTCCATTCCTAACAGTATCATATAAATGATTCTGATCTAACTGATCTAGTATTTAAAACTACGAGGACTACTCTATGGTATACCTCTCAGTATGTCTGATAATAGCATTGATATCAGCTCAGCTTTAAGAAAGTTTTAGAACATTTCTCTGCTATAAACTAGTCATTAAATCGGAATGAAAAAACAAACAAACAAAAAAATCAACATCTAAACGAGACTCATTGCTGTTTTCTCCACTCCATATTACAAAGTTACCGATACTTTACAGGCTCCATCCATCGTTTGGCTACAACTTCAAGCGGCACCTTTGCTTTTGGAAAAGAACAGAAAGGTGCTTTTGCTAGTCACAGGTGAAAGGTTGCTCTCATTTAGCCCTACGCTAAGAAATAAACACAGCGCATGGACGTGACTGAGAAACGGAGATCAGCGGTCAAACACTGAGGCAGTCATATTAGGAACCAAACTATTTGAGTTCAAGAGAAGATATTATTGTCACACTGACAGCTTCCTTCTTGCTATTTAGGGTCAATGAACTATCCAACTAGAAACACTGTAAAGGCAGTTCAGCAAGTAACCCAAGTTTAACGTTGTAGTTTTGATTAGGTATTAATTTAATAATAATAATGCTAGTAACACCACTCACTGACAGCTCGTACATCCCAAATCCAAAACGGCGGAGTTGAAGACGTGTTTCTTCTCTCTTTCTTGTAAGCATCCTCCAGTAACTATTTACAAGTAAGAAAACTTCTCTGCACACTTTTCTTCGAGAACGAGACCGCACTCACCTTCTCGGCAAAGTCGCATCGCTTCTCGATTTTTCCCGTAGTCCTTGAAACTTTCTTCTAATGCTGTTCCTGGATGATAACAGCGAGAAAGAGAAAAGCGGCGGGCTCTCAACCTGCACGGCACGGCCCGCGGCGGCCGCCCCGCGCTCAGGCGCGAGCGGCGCGGCGGCCGCGGGCGCAGCTGTCACGGCCGGCCGAGGCCGCCCCTGGGGCCGAGCCCCCCGCGCCGCCCGCCCCGCCGCGAGCGCCGCCCGCCCCCCGCGACCCGCCGCCGCCGCCTCCCCGCGCTGCCGCCCGGCCCGGCCCGGCCCGGCCCCCGGCGGCGGCGCCCCGCGGGCGCTTCCGGAGCGGCGGGGCCGCGCCCGGGGCGCCCCGCGCCGCCGCGGGGCCGGGCCGCCCGGGGCCGCCCGGGGCCGCTCACCGTCGTTCCCGTGAAGTTTAGCAGCATCGACCCAGTGGCTCCAGGGCTGCCCCAGCATCGCCTCCGGGCTGGGCAGGGACCGGCGCTCCCCGACGGCCGCCATTGCCGCTGCGGTGGCGGAGGGGCCGGCGCCGCTGCCTCCGCCCCCGCCTCCGCCTCCTCCGCCGCCTCCGCCGCCGCCGCCTCCGCCCTCGCCGGGCCGCGGCCGCGGCCGCCGCTGCCGCTGCCTGGCCGCCGCCGCCGCTCTGCGCTGCTCCCCTCTGACGTCACCCGCGGCCCGCGCCGACATTCTTTCCGCTGCTACAATGTAACGAGAACAGTCAGCGGCCGCTTAAGGTGGCGCCGCGCTTAAGGTGGCGCCGCGCCGCCCCCGACTCACCTCCGCGGGGGCGCCGGGGGCGCGGGCCGGGCGCCCATTTTGCGCGGGAGCGCGCGCACCCCCCTCACCCCCGCCCCGCCGCGGCGCGCGCGTCCGCGCCCCTCGCGCAGGGCTACGCCGCCGGCCCCGCGCCGCCGGGCTCCATAGGCCGCCGCGCCGCTCCGCTCCGCTCCGCGCAGCGCCGCGGCCGGGAGCGGGACGCTGGCGCCGCCGCGGCCGCAGCGCGCCCCGCTGCCTCGGAGGGGCGGGCGCGGCGGAAGGAAGTGGGCGACGGCTGCGAGGGCGCGCAGCGCGGCGCCTGCCCGCGCCGAGGGGGCCGGCCCGGCGGCGGGCGCTGCGCTGCGCCCCGCTCCGCGCCCGCGCAGCCTGCGGCTCCCGCCCCGCCCCGCTCCGCCTCGGCCTCACCGCCGCCGCGGGGCGGGAGCCCCGGCGCCCTGCGGCGGCCCCGCTCGCGGTGGGGGCTGCAGGCTACGACGGCCCGACGCGGTGTGCAGCCCCCCGCCTCGTCCCAGCGCGGCTACCTGCGGCACTCGCCGGCCGCTGCGCAGCAACGCGCTGCCAGTACGGGGCAATTTCAGTAAAAACCGCTGAAAATAACCCTGCGGAACAGCGAGTGCTGCTCGCTCGCGGGCTCTGTTAATGGGGTAGTTTTTGCTTTCTCCATGACTCACGCTGCACAGGCCAAAGAACTTGACTAAGTCCATTTCACTTCGTTTCCATCGGTTTTATTTTTGGAGAACCCCACCAGCACCACCCACCCACACAGAGGCTTCCTTCTATTCATAACCTGATTTTCATGTATCTTGTGATTGTAATTCCACATTTCCTTTCAGGCAGCATCATTTGTTGCCTACACTTAGGGATGACATTGAGCAGTATTAAAAGGGATAAATACTGGTAAAAATACTTCTGTGTCTGAAAATTGTTCACAGCT
The DNA here is from genome assembly GCF_028389875.1 of Rhea pennata. Lineage (NCBI taxonomy): Eukaryota > Metazoa > Chordata > Aves > Rheiformes > Rheidae > Rhea > Rhea pennata. The sequence goes on from NC_084674.1 coordinate 8,470,092, forward strand.
AGTAATTTTGTTAAATCAAGTTAGTAATTTTGTTAAATCAACTTTTGTACATAAACTAACTCCAAAACCAGAGGGGATTTTCTCTCCAAAGTTCAAGTAGAAATGTCAAATTAACTTCACAGGCCCTGATCTGCAAAGATTTCTGTCCTTACTTAATGCCACCGCCAGTTACATTACCCTCAATGAACAACTAAAGATGTGTGTAAACCTGGTCCCCCGTCTCCTCTGTGGACAGTCGTCATATGAGCATGACCTCTGCATAAGCTTAAGCGTGTGGACTCAGGCCTGCACTAGAACTACTCACAGCAGCTTCCAGCTCTCTCACACGCAAATTTGCAAAACTAGACAGCAAAAATCAAAATAGTAAACAAGTTTGGTTAGACTGCCCCATCCCAGTCCTGCAGAGGTGTACATGGAGGCTTAGTTACGCATCACTGTATTTCTATTGAAAGGGAACTCGGAATGTGGAACTCCATCATAGCATCAATATTCCTTTCCAAAATTATGCATAAAAAAAGATTTAAAAATACCAGCCTGTTGGACAGTAGTCAGACGGGATAGGATAGGCTATAATTATGAAACTAGTTTCAGTCTTCCATCCAACTAGTGTATTTATGTCATAATCAGAATGTACCTCGTAAAACTATGAACCTAACACTGAATACTGAGAGATATTTTTTCCTCTCTTGATTACCGTAAGTCTAATTTAACTCCTTAAAAAAATAAAAAGGCAAACAACATGAGCTTTAGATAACAAGTGCTAATGTACATATTTGTAGCAGTATTAATGAAGGCTATCACCTTCTGAGCTTGGCCCTAATCTTTCAGCTATACATGTTCTTAACTGCACTATCGCTTCCCAAAGCAGTGGAATGACTCTTCATCTTAAATCTGAGCATGAGTAGAAAATGTTTACAGGACCAGAGTCTAAAGATAAATCATGAACATTTTATGGACATTATTTTATGATTCATTGCCTAATAGTAGCATTTTATAACATAAAAAACTACTTATCATTAAAGTTAAAAACATCACCGGAAAAGATGTCAGTCAGGGGATAACCAATCTTAAGTGTCTGAATAGAATCTAAACTGTTTTGTGGTACAGAAAAGCAAAAATTTTATTACTCTTTTCTTTCAACAAGCAATTCAACTAGTTCCACAAATGGAGTCTAACGTAACATTCACAGCTCAACTCAGACTCCAGTTGGAGCATAAGACAAGTTACAGATATAGTTATATCCTCTATGTCAAATATTCTGATTTATAATACAAACTTTTTTTCATTTGTACAGCGCTCCTTTGTCCCGGGGAAAGCTATCCCAACAGCAATTTGGAAAAGAATTCTCCTTTCTCAGGGAGTCTATGAAACTTCCAAAAGATTTCACTATTACTATTTAATATAGAGTGGAAAGCAAGTCTAGTGGCTGGTGTCCCTACAGCACCCTAAAACATCAACACTCACCTTTAAACAGCAGCAGACCTTACCGTGGCATATCTATTTAACATTCATACACCATGTGATTTTTTTTATTCATTATTGATGTATGAAATACATGTTAAATTACACAAAAGTAAATTTGGCAAAAGTACATTGATTAGCTAATTATTCTAACAAGTCAATATATAATCAATTTTCAGTTTCTCAGGTTGATGCTCATCAAGCTACTCAGAAGTGGTTATTGCTTTAGAAGTACCAGCCAAATAGGTAAAGCATACACCACCTTTATTTCCATACATCTTTGATTATCACCTTCCTTGCTGTTTTTTGCTCTTTCAAACCTGTTTTTTTTTCCCTCCCTCTTTCACCATCTTTTCTTTTTTTCCTATGCATTCCCACTCAAAACCTTAATTCTTCAGACTGGGCCTCAGGCTGTCTTTTAGTAAACTATCCTTCCTCTAGCAAAATACTTTCTCGTTATGTCATGAATACATCAGTATTCCAGTAGAGGGAGGAAAGTGGCAGCAAAAAGATCAGTTCATCAGTTTAGTGCACAAAACTGACTGACTGACTAGGCAGAGAGTATGAATCAGGGCAGATGAAACACTAATATTACAAGAACTGGAGGTGGAGAGACAATTTTCTGTTTTATGAACTCACTATGCTGAATATATGCATGCCATTTTTTTTCCTTTTTTTTTACTTAAGCATACAAGTTCAATTCTCTTAAACTGTTTCCAAAGTGCTATGCAGGGATGTGTTGATGATTTAGGGGAAAAAAATTGTGAACACCCTACAAAAGCCAGAAAATCCATCATGTTAGAAGGGGATAAGAATTGAAAACGTGTACAAGCAGTAGCCTTTGAACAGAGCTAACAAGGATTCGCCCCATTTACTGCTAAGAATCTGAGACAGCAGGTTGCAGTCTGGTCATCCAAAGCTCCCTTAGCCATCGCTGGAGACCCAGGGATATCCTGGAGTTTACTTCAGTCCAGTCTGGTCCAAAGCACTTTTTGAAGACATCCTTCTCTTCCCAGTGACCACAGAAGCAGCCAAGGATGGCTATGCATGTAAACTGGGCACCTCCGTTAGGCACCCAGAATTGTAGGTATGAATCTGATCAAGAATAGGCAGAACTGCGAAGGATGGAGAATCCTGCCTCAAAGCTAGTGCTCCTACGAGAACGGAACAGGGACCAGAAGCACTAGCAATTTGAAAGGTTTAACTGAGAAAGCAAAATAGCACAAGGAGTATCATTAGGATTGAGACTGCGTGAACGGCTCTGCTTGTGTGTCTGAGGGAGACAGAATGAGAACAGGTGCTCAGAGAACGGACAGAGAAAGCATGGAGGAATAAATTTGGCTCAAAGAAAGAGAGAAAGAGAAACTAGAGAAGAAAAAAAGGTGAAAAGGAAAACATAGTAGAAAACAGCATATGATGTAGAGAAAACAACCAAATAACAGGTTGAAGAAAAAGAAATCATTACCCCCCACCAGCACAAAAAACCCTACAACCTGTGACAGGAAAGAAATGGAGTCAAGAAGAGGAAACAAAACAAAAAAAGACAAGGAACTGCAGTTTTAAAGCTCATTAAATGAGTTTAACAACACATAGAATGTGCTCTGCAATGATACGATTAGATCTGTGCATACAAACAGTATCCAGCTTGTTAAAACTGCAGGAGATGTTTGTGTGCATGACCCTGGGGGCATTTTTTCACTTCTACTGGCAGGCTTCCTTCTTCTGCTACATGGTCCTAGAAAGTTGTTGAAACACCTAACTCAGATGTTCATTTAGAATCTGTAAGACAAACTCCATATAAGACCTGAGACAGCATAACTCTTAAGTGGAATGAAAAAGGAAGGATGAATCTGCAGCTGAACTCTTAAGAACAGAAGCAGAACGCTAGGATTCACTGAAGAGTTTCCACAGCAAAAGCTAGAGGATGCACAAATTAAACTGGGAAGGATGAGACAATCTACAACGGTGTCACTACTATCAGTACTCAGAAGAAAGAAAAACCATGAATTCACAAAAATATCCGTCAAGGAAAAGACCCAAAGAGCATTACTGCACAACAGAAAACCAAGTAAGTTAATTCTAGCCAAAAGCTGTGAAGTGATCAAGAAAGGCTTAAAAACTAGGAACAAATATCAACAGTGAAGACTTGTTGGTATATGAGATCCAGGATAAAATAACAACTCAAGTAGCTGATACACTGAGGTGAAATCCTGGCCCTCGTGTCAGCTCCTGTTGACAGCAGTGGAACTGGGAGTACTCCTTCTGCATTTTAAAATACGTCTCAAGTATGATAGGTACAAAAATATAATTTGACAAGTTGGGAAGCAAGACATAAAAAGATCATATAAATCAGAATGTCCAGATAATGAGAGAACTATCCAAACATAATAAAGCAGACCACTTCATTTAAGCCCCTACTATAGAAAAACATAATAAATCAAGAAAACACGTTATGGTAATCTGCAGTTCACTCTCACTTCCAGTGAAATCAAGTGACTTCTCCCTTTATTATTACACATTTATTATTTACAATTTATTATTAATCATCATGAGCAACACACAACAGCTACTTAAACAATAAATCAGGCCATTCTATTATCTTTTTCCACAGACCATGGAAACAGGTAGATATGTTTAATTTTATATCTGAGGAACACTTCAATGGGGGAGCTGAAGATGCTCAGAAGTTTTGAAATTCAACCACTCCACAAACACAGGAATATGAAATTATCATGGATACTTACTATAAACCACCTGGACCAGAGAAAAGAACAATACTAGTAGGATTAGAAGCCTAACTTCCCCCCCTTTTTTTTTGGAGGGAAGGAATGGAGGCTAATAACTGTAAGTAAATCTAAGAAGAAGCCTGCATCAGGATAAGAATATAATAGATACCCCAGTATGTTTATCCAAACTTCACAATGGCTAAGCTGAAGATAATATAACGTTTTTATACCCAAATTATAAATATATGTCATTGCTACATGTTATAAAATATATAGTATCTAACAAAACATTGCAACCACTTCCTTTTTCACTTAACTATTAAATATGTCTTAAATGCCAGTCATACTTCTTCAAGAACTAATGACAGCAGAAAAAGGAGCATAAGCAGTATAGAAACACAGATCCTTGCCCTGCTTAGATGTAATTAAAAATGTGAATTCTTAGAGAAATTTTTGCGTTTTTACAAATAAACCCCTGAATAGTGATACAAAATTTCTATTTTTAAAGGTAATTAAGTATGATTACACTAAGTATATTCAGTTAATGATTTGGAAATCAAACTAATCTTCATTTATTTTAAGTAAGGTACTAAAATCACATGAATTTGTCAATGTTAAAACAATTTCAGTAACCTAACTATGTACATGAATCATTTTAATCTAAGGAATTAGAATAGATACGATCTTTTGAATTCTCATTTATACACAGAGAATATAACACTGCAATTTAGAGCGATTCATATATACAGCTGTTCAGCACAATTCTAACAAAACATTTGTGATTAATTTCCATTTGTTGAAATCCAAGCACTTAACACGAACACTTTGATATCCATGATCTTCTGATGGGATCTAACTAGCACGTGAGGTTTCATAACATGCCTGTTTTTTTGTCAGCTTTCTACATGGCTCCATGGCAATCCATTGAGGCAGGAGTCTCTGGGACTAAGTATAGCCCACACAACTCAAGATTTTCTTGAGACCAAAATGATACCTATTTGTGATGTGAAACTGCTTGAGTCTTCATATCCTTGGCAGATTGACATGCTGATTATCATCAAATCAAGGATCCTGAAAATCCTGACACTCCAAAATTTGAATTCATACCATTCTTTTCTTTCATTTCCTTTATTTTTTTTTTCTGCTCATCGGTACTATCTACACTGACTACACTCTTGCCAAGTTTGCGAGAAAATACCGTACAAATCAGAAACAAAAAAGTCTACGGTACTTGACAGGATGCATCCCAGCGGGCTAAGAGTGTTGACTGATACAAAGCCATGCCCTATCATCTCTGAAAAGTCACACATGTGGCCTGGATAGATGGACTATAAGATGGGTGGCAAACCAGGAAAACTGTTGTGCTCAAAAAGCAGTGGTTAATGGCTCAAAGTCAAACTGGCAACCAGTCACAAGTGAGTTCCTCAGGTTCAATATTGGGTCCAATCCTATTCAGTATCTTTATAAATGATCTGGATAATAGGATTGAATACACCCTCAACACATTTTCAGATGACATGAAACTTGGAGGAGAGGTAAATGGAAGTCACCATACAGAGAGACCTCGACAGGCTGGACGCCTGGGCCAACAAGAATTACATTAAGAAATATAAAGTCCTGAATGTCACATGGAATAATCTGAAGCAGCAGCACAGGCTGGGGCCTAACTGGTTGGGGTGTAGCTCTGCTGGAAAGTACCTTGGGTCCTGGGGGACATAAAGCTCAAAGTGAGATAGCAGAGCACCCTGGCAGCAATGAAGGGCTGCATCTGCAAAGGATCAAGGGATGAGATTATTCCACTGTACTTAGCACATATTAGGCCACACCTGGAATACTATGCCCAGTTTTGGTGTCCCCCTGCAAGTTCAAGAGACACTGAAAAACTAGATAGGGTCCAGCAAAGGGCTACCAAGGTGATCACAGGGTTGATAACTTAATACACAACAAGGTATGTAGAAATTTGGTTTGTTCAGCCTAGAGAAGAGAAGGTTTACATGGAATCTAATCACAGCCTTCCCACATGCAAAAGGTAGTTATAGAGAAGATGGAGGTACTCTCTTCACAAGACACATGTAGACAGACTCTTTTTTTCTTTAACTCCTCATATTAGGAACACATCCAGTGCTACTAAACTGGAGTGAAAACAACAAAAGCAGTTTTCTTAGATGATGCGCTTAGAATGAACTTATATGTTTGTTCACAAAAAAAGGAAAAGAAATAAAAGAGTGAATGACTGATTCTGTATCATCACGTAGACATTCATGGGAATGTAAAGGAAGCATGAGAAACCACAACCTGAGTTAACAATGCTTACACTAATTCTACCCTAAAGTAATAAGTATCTGGAGTATATGTCTAATGTTTCCATACTAAACTTAACTGAATTCTATAGTTATCTGTATTTTTAAATTCTGCTAATATTCAGTGACAGACAAATCAAATGGGAAAGAGATGAGTTCATTTTCTGTTGATTCTACTGCTAATTTTCTGTGTAAAAACTGTAATACTGGAATATTCCAATACCCTATTATGACTATCACGATTCAATACTTTCCAGTAAACACTAGAAAACTAGTATTGCCAGAAGCCTATATGGTCTTCACTGTGCAATACTTTGGACAAGTTTCAGTATGTGTAACTGCTGTATTTAAGTTTTGTCAACTAGCACACCAAGTCTTAGCTTCTGCACTCTGAATCAGAAGCCTTAGCTGCTGAGCTACACACCTGCCCCCCAACTCTGTATGCCAGGAATTGTACAACTTTGCAAAAATAATCCACAGATAAGAGTTTTACAAAGTTTCTTCTCCCGAAAGAGCACCTGCCTTCATATAAATTCTCCAAAGAAAAAGTTTCAAATGGAAAGTAGAGGGGAGAAAGAAAAAGTTTTAGCTGAGCTGTTCAAGAGAAAACAGCACTTCAAGAGTCACACCATGACAAACATTCCTTGCTCTTCTCAAGCCCAGATTAACTCTGTCACTGAAATAAGTTCTGCAGACCAGCTCCATGCTAACTATAAAGGTACCTTCTGCTACAATCTATTTTAAAAGATACTGGAAGATGATTTGCATGGCAAATCCTAGTCAGGCTGTAATAGACTGGACTCTTCAAGTCTGTGCATAGGAAAAATGCAAATTTAAAGAATGGATTATTTTCTTTCATAGTATCAAGCAAAAATAGGTAAAATACTAAAATGCATGTGATGGTTTAGAGTATGGATAAATGTAAGCAAAATGGAGAAAGAAATAGATACTGCCTCAAAGAATTGGCAGTACTTGATAAAATAACCTTCAGTATGAGCTTTTTATCCAAAATTTCAATTTATTATCATCTTCCCTCTTTTTTACTTAGTGTTCTGCCAGGGACACTAGTCATGTAGAGGAAATCCACTGTGTTAGGCAACTGTACAGTTCATGCCTCAGTTTACTTTTCTACTTTCTGAACATGTAGGACAATATCAATGCAGTTATAGCAGGTATGCTATGATATATTAGCAGTGTAACTGTCCTCAAATGCTTTCAAGTAACATGGAAATGTGGAAATAGGCAAAAATAATTATTCAGAAAGACAAATTTACATCTTCTAAGATATAATAAATAAATGAAAAATATTCTCTGTACACCTATCCTTACTCATCCAAACTATTTCATCTATATGATTGAGATAGATAATCCAACCTATTTTTATCTTTTTAAGATTTGACTGCTACGTACATTGAGCCCCCCTCAGGCTGACTGTAAGGTCATTTTACTTCCTACTAAAACATACACTAAACATCTGCATTTTTAAAAAAGTTCCCCACATTGCATCTGGTAACACTTCCTTTGCTATTCTGTTCATATCCTGTTCTCCATGCTTTCCCCATCCAAAGTATGTGCATATTAGGCTTAAGGAAAATATTTTGGTATGCATATCACATTACCTTGAAAGTATGGTGAATCACTGGGTTGATTTATCAATTGATCTTCATCTGTTTAGATTTCGGAAGCTTTCTCTAACTTATATCTGATTAATTCTGAAATAAAACAAGAAGAGTGCAACAATAAGACAGTTGAAACTTTATCTCAATTTCATAGCAATAATTTTCTATCTTAAAAACTCATATGAAGTATGTTACCAGTTTTATACATACAGTTTTTGCAACGCTTTTAAAATTGAAAGGTAAGCAGAGAGTTGTTATGTACTCTCACATACAGAGCAGGTCTTTAAATGGCAGGCTGACATTACCAGAAAGGCATGCATTGGTTGAAATCTCAATCTTCAGCCCAGTACTGCATTTATATAGACTATTACTGACCAGATTTCCAAGTAGACAGTTGTGTATGTATCACAAGCTGGTAATGACACTGCACTGGATTTTCTGCACAAGATTTTTCCAGAATATAGCATGACTCCAACAACATGAGCTCTTGGTACACAGCCATTGACATTTTCACCACCATGTCACATAACTCAGATGGCTAAAAATGATCACTCATGTAATAGTCAGTAATGACTATTATTGTATTGCTGATGAAGAATTTAACAAAAATTCTAAAGTTACACACATTGAGGTCTTTCCCAAATAAGGAACTTGTATCATCTCAAGTAAAATTTTTTAAATTCTTTCAATTAAGATTTATAAACTTGTTGCATATATAAAATAAATTGAAGTACAGTTTATTTTGGTTTAGCCTAAATTAATGCTTAATTGGATAAAGCTAACCCAAAGCCCTGTTAAAACTTCAAAGAGTATTTTCAACCATCTTTGTGCACAGATTACACTAAAGATCAAATAATTGACTTTTATAAGTATTTTGCAATTAAACTAGTGATTTTTTTTCATCTAATAAGAAGACATAAAGATAGATTTACACAAGCCAATCTTGTGCTGGGAGTGGATGACACTTCAGAGAAAACTATTTTCTTCCTCTCAAAGGATTAAAGTCCAGACACAAGGAATGCAGTCCAGGAGGGCATCCAAGCCATCCTTTTAGGCTCTTCTGCCCTAGCAGAAGGTGCAGAACGAAGCCTTTCCTCACTTCTGTCACTTCTCTGGGAAGCTGTCTGCAAACTGAGCTCAGGTTTTTAAATACTTCTTATCCAGTGAAGATAAAACCCACTTTTTCCACTTTAAAGTGCAGCTTACCAGCTGATACTATCTTGACTGGGATCACCCACAGACATATTTACTATTTCTAAGCTTTACTAAGCTTTACTCTGCTCAGTCATGCACTTGATCCTAAGAAGTGCATCAGAGCTTAATTATATTCTGATTACTCTTCAAAATCCCAAATTTTGTCAACTTCAGTGGACAGCACTTGGAAGCAAGGACTGAATTATTTTCTCCCTCTCCTCTGCAGTTACTGTTCTGCTTTATAGTTAGTAAGACTTGAGGCAACTGATCATTAACAAATTTCTGCATGAGTAAGAGCATCAGAACACATTGTCATGCACAAAAATCTCACCTAGTACTACAAAATAAACCTTTCTCTGTAGCTCTTACTGGTAGTTACTGGGAAAGGAAATGTAGTTTTGTCAAAAATCCTTTTTCACCTTTGTCTCTTCAGGGCATAAAGACTCTAAATTCATATGGACCATCCCCTTTACAGATCACTCAACACTCTGCCCCAGCCTCAACCACCTCATGCAGATAACCTTGCTGCTGTGAAAGTAACTCACCTTCTCTCTTCCTCAATTTCTTCAGTGGACATGGGAGCTCTAAGTGCAAAATACCCCTTATTTTACCCTTACTTAAATGTTGCTAGGTACATACAAGGTACAGCTCCACTGCTGTACACAAAAATGAAAAAAAAGTACAAAACAAAACAAAAAACCCACCTATACCTACATCTGTAAAGCAAAAGTCTTTTCCAAAGAGTTAAAAATGTATGTATATGGCAATAAGTGGCAAGCAAAAAAACAATCAGATGAAGGTGAAGATTTTATTCTTATATAGAAGAGATCATTGCATACTATGTTGCCTCCCTGGAGTTTTGACCTAGGGATTACTTCTGGAGTTGAGTTTGAAGGAAGAGAGCAAGTTTCAAAGCATAAAGTAACAGCTTACGACTATTTGAAGACAACTCTTTCTCTGGATAACGGGGGGCAAAGAACAGGAACGATCCTCATTGAGAATTTATAGCAGCTTGATTACAACTGCAACCGTGAGTGAAGAGCAATGCCAGGAGGAGCATCTCACCAGGATGAGTGAGAACAAGCCATGGGGCCTCTCTCTCCAGAAGGTAAGCACTTTGGTACACTGGAGAAGGGAAAACTAGTGGAAAGATGGAAAGATGACAACAACAGTCAAAGCAGCACTACAAAAAAAATGGAAAAAGGTATGTATTTTCAAACCAGTGAAGCAGAGTTCATATTATGTCACTCTCTGTGCCTGAGAAATCAAAAAAAGCTGGTTGCAACAGTTGTTTAAAACTTTGAGGAGCTACTGATACAGGAAACAACCTGGCAAAACAAAAGCTATACCCCAGATAGAATCACTTCTATATGCACATACATAATAAAGGCACCGTTATGATGAATAATATATATTATCCATTTAAGGGGAAAAATATTTACATGAAAATTGTAACTGTTAAAATAAGCAAAGTAACTCATTAAAATAAAAGAAATTTAATGTTATGTGATAAAGCAGTCATTACTTTTGAAAGTATCAAAACTAATGCCTCAGATAACCAATCTCCTTTAACACTGACCCATCAGATACTTTTACTTTCCAGCTGGAACACCAGAAATTTGCAAAGAACACATCTAAAACCTGGAACATCCTTTCTCCTCTGTCAGCCAGTAAATAACCAAAATTAAGATATGATGTAATGCCTACTTTTATGCGAACAAAGATTTGGATGTGAGTAAGGATAATCATCCTGATACTGGGCTTCATTTTAGTCCCTTTATGATTACAGGTAAACCTAATGAGGTCTTATTCTATAAAAAATGGAGGTGCCTGTTGAATGAACAAGAGATGGCCAGCATGAGGCTATGGGCTGTTGTTGTGGCTAGCTAGCAGCTCCAGAGTAAAACAAAGCAATTCCCAGGCTTCCTAACCTGTGCTGGAGACAGATTCAGGACCTGCCACCTCCAGAATATCAGCAGGCCAAAGATGATATAAGAAATAAAAATTGTACCAATTACAGAATGGTCCTTCTATTCCCTTTAGGAAACATAATGCTTTGAATCTTTACAAATTCAAAAATAAATACTAGTTATATATTTCAGATAGAGATAATATACCAAACTTCTGTAAATTCCAATTCCAAAGTTGCAGCCTCTCAAGATTTCACATAATTCTAACGTGCACAAATGTAAAATACTTCTTGCAAGTACTTATTTACAATGCATTCGTGCAAGCGAAAATGTAGCAAAATTCCCAGTGCACAATAAAAGTATGATGTAAGTCATACAGATACAGAATTCCAAAACAGTATGCACTTGAGGGGTTCTAACGCTGATTACTGCCACTCTCCTTTGCCTAATTGCAACATAAATACATTTGCATTCATTATTTTGCCGAACAAATCATGTTACCACTGATTTCAGTTTTATCTTGCAACAATTTTTCATGTAACTTTGAAAACTTCCTTAGCTGTAAGATTAACAAAAGTTGTAAGAAGCCTTTGCATACTGCTGTTTAAATACCTTCAGCCACACAAGGCATAAAACGGACAGGTTAGAAAAACATTTGTTTTCAGAAATAATGAATGATATTCTATATGTTTGTATCTTGTCTGATACTTCAAAATACCTGTGTCTTACAGAATGATTTACATGACCACTTCAAAGTTCAATCCATAAAACACATTAGCTTGCTGCAGCAAACTAAGACACATGAGGACAGCTGAAATTACATTTATACCTTTAAAAACTGTAATTGTGTACAGTTGTAGGGAAGAAAAAGACATGTTCTGTATTTGATGTCATAGGAATACTGATATATGTTACAGTTCATACCGATTACAATTCGTATGATATCAGAAACACAAAAAACAGAAGACCGGTAAGCAAGCAATAAAAATACTGGACATCAGGATTTTCCACCTTTTAAATAAAAAAAAAATGCTGACCAGTCTGTTTAGAAGAATGCATGAAGTGAAACAATAATTTTTAAAATAATATACAAATGTATAGTATAGACACTCATATACTTTTCAAGACAGAAAGCCACAGCTAATCAAGACAATGCAGAGCATATGATTAACATGATTTGCAAAAATTATTATTGAGCTTCTCTGTTAAAGTTAACATATTATTCAAACTACACAGTTATGGTTACTGCAGATTAAAGATTTCAAAGTAGCTCCTCGTGTATATCATTACTGTGAGTGGTCGCATTTTATCTAATTTTAAACTACTGCAGGCAGATGAAAATCATCTTAAAATCTGACTCAATTTAGGTACACTAACCTTACAACCTTATAACACTAACCTTAACAGAGACGTTGGTTCTTAAACAGGTACAACACTATTCTCAATGTAAACAAAGGACACTGGCATGCACCCCGGGCTAAGGATGTCAGCATTTTTCAAACACCTTTCTGACTGTTCCAATTCATGCTGATGCAATATGACCTACATTTTCAATGGCCAAAGAGAAACAGAGACATAGAAAGGGAGGAGATAGAGAAAAGAAAGACAGACAGACCTTTTTTGTCCTTATCCTCCATTAACTAAAGCTTTAAGTATTCCTCAGGAGGATGGCACTGGGCAAGAATAAAAGCAGACTATCGTTACAGTAAACTCTGAATGAAAAGCTGAAAGATAGCCTAGCATAAGAAATAGTAAGATTTTTCTATAAGCCTGTGAACAAGTACACAGCAATACCCTCAACAGGAAAGAACACTAGAATCAATAATACTATAATCAGTTGCCAGTACTAAGCTCTCTGAAATACAGATGCTTATTTTATCACCTTGTATTTCCCTTAATGTTCGTGGCACCTCATTTTAAAATATTCCCTTTACATCTTCTTCAAAAAGAAACACAAAAGAATCCACATCATTATCACCACTTTCACAAATGGGGAAATTGAGGAAGAATCAGTGATTTCCCCACAGTTACCTAATGGGCCCAAGACACAGTGGAACATAAAGCAGAAAGCATCACTCTTCATTACCACTGCATTGAGCAATCTGTTAGGGACCGGGATGCCTGACATACTAATACCTAATCTTGACATAATTCCAAAGTTATCTCTATCTTGTCTCTCTTGTATATGAACTTCACACAGAAAACTGTACTAGATTATTGCTAACTCTCAGAAAGCTTTCCCTCTTAAATGATGGATTGTATTTCTCAAGCTGGCTCCAAAATGCACTTTACTGTGAATTGTAAAACTTGATAAAAATACCACTGGTATTTTTCACTATAAACATGTAAAAATAAAAGTTTTCACTTAAGCTTTAATTGCTTTCTCATTCTTTTGCAGCTAAAGCACCTTTCCATTCAGAAAATAGTACTTTTTTGCAGCTAAACTAGTATGTAAACATAAAAATTAAAATTAAAGGCTTGCTCCTATGATTATGTTGAACAAAAATGAAGATCTTTCTATTTTCAGTTATTGATATTTTAGTGCAAGGGCTGTCTTCTTGCAGAATATTTGCAAAGTACTTACAGCATCAAAACCCCTTCCCTACTGCTAGTAGTTAATATAATACACAATATAACAACAAATCACTTCCTTCTTATTGAAGCTGAAGGCCAAAATTTGATCTTAAGTACACCTTTGTAAATCCAGAAAGACTCCAGTGCTTTCTAAAGAGTTTCTTGGGATTTGCACGTACGTAAACAAGACTGTAATTTGGCATCGAGTTTGAAACCAGAGATCAATATAATGTATAGATTAATTCCTGGTTTTGAACTGTATTTATTATAACAATAGCTTTCTTATCAAGCAGTAGTCATCTCCTGAAATGCAATCATCCCTGCAAAGCAAGTACTGAGGAACTGTCCTTCCTTTGCCGGAGTGCAAACACTGTTACAACTGCCCAGTGGTGACTAGCGTTGGAAGGCAAACAGCACCAACTGGAAGGAACGGGGAGGAAAACATTGAAGTGCATCCTGCTTTAAACTGAAGAGACAGAGCGGAGAGTCAATAGAGTGTGATAACAGGAATGAATGGAAGGAATTACCTGTAAAATCATCAGAGGGAATACAGAAATTAAGAGAGCATGGACACTACAGAAGGAGATCCTTGGATATTGGGGAGGAGACAATGTCTGAAGAAAACAGAGAAATATTTCTCATGCTAATTAAACACATGTGCCCATGAGACTGTGAGGATCTCCTATTCTCTAAAATGAGATTAAAATCACACATTCCTCCACTCCCATTATGCCTGGTTGCACCTTGTTCAATCTACCTTACTCTTTGCGAATGAATTCAGTGGGAGACTCTGGTATTTCCCGTTAGACACAAATAGTTCATTTATGTTAATTTAGAAGAACAGATCAAGAGAGACTCCTAACTATTTTTACTATTATTAAAACTCTCTTTTGTGAATTTTTCACAGCAATATTTTCTGAGTTTCTCATACTTTCTGCTTTTTTTCTTTCTTGCTGCACAGTATCTCTCTTTCAGATCAGAAGGGAGAGAAGCTAAGGTGACATTTTTATTGCTGTCCAACACCATAAAAATTCCAGCTTGAGAAGCCAACCAGCACAGAGACTTGCAGGGTCCAAGCCAAATAACCCCGGCAAGATCCTTCCCCTCTAACAGTGACTGCCATCTAGAGTTAGAGAACACTGGCTCACATGAAATACAGTATTGTTATGGAGAAAAACATCAGAGCAATGAGAGAAATGTTAATCCCAACTGTTCAAACACCGAGAACTCACATTCTAAAAAGTTACAACTACCTTGAAAAATTTAAACTATTTGGAGTTCTCTTCTTAACAGGCCTTCTGGCTAATGAGCATTTAGCCCATGTCTCCCAGCTTTTCCCTGAAAGCTGAAAAGCTAGTTGCATTTTGTTTTAAACACTTCAGTTGTATATACAGGAAAAATAATTAAAGTAACACTACAGTGCTTTTCAAGTAAATTCTCTGTTTCAGACTGATTTTCAAATGAGTTTGAAGTCTGCTCTGGAACACTCTCATTTTGCCTGCTTTAAGAGACCACAAAAATTACAATAAATAAATAAATAAATAAGCCAACCAAACTCACTTTCCTGACACATTCTGGACATACCCACATCCTGCTCAGAACTGAATGCCAAGTTCCATCATCAGCTGAAGATGCAACAGCCAATATATATACCTTTAAAAGATTACCTATGTATGCTGATGGAAGCTTTAACATTAATATCAGTAATACTTATAAGATTTAAAAATGTCTTCCTGGTGACATGAATCTTAATTTAAAACCCTTAATATTTTCATTTTAATAAACATATTCATACTGACTCCAATATACTAATGACTTAAATGTATACATAAATCCACTTAAGCCAAGACTTCTTACATAATGTAAATTTGACACATGTTTATATACTGTCTTAACTCAGGGCTGTTTATTATACTATATAAAAATCATATCTTCTTTTCTTACTACTACTGTAAAACCTATGTAGCTAATAGTAGGGTACCATATATTCAAGCATGAATCAAGTAATCGCTGGATACTCATTAACTGAATAAAAGGAAGGAATGAGCCAGCAATGTGCCCTTGTGGCCAGGAAGGCTAATGGTATCCTGCGGTGTCTTGGGAAGAGTGTTGTCAGTGGGTTAAGGGAAGTGATCCTGCCCCCTGTCCTCAGCCCTGGTGAGGCCACATCTGGAGTGCTGTGTCCAATTCTGGGCTCCCCAGTACAAGAGAGACATGGCACTACTGCAGCAAGTCCAGTGTAGGGCTACAAAGATGATCAGAGAACTGGAGCTATGAGGAAAGGCTGTGAGAGCTGGGCCTGTTTACCCTGGAGAAGAGAAGATTGAGAGGAGATCTTATCAATGCCTATAAATACCTTAAGGGAGAGTGTCAAGAGAATGGGACCAGACTTTTTTTAGTGGTGCCTAGTGATAGGACAAGAAGCAATGGGCACGAACTGAAACACAGGAAGTTTCACCTGAATATGAGGAAGAACTTCTTTACTGTGAGGGTAACAGAGCACTGGAACAGGCTGCCCAGAGAGGTTGCAGAGTCTCCTTCTCTGGAGATGTTCAAAAACCCACCTAGACATGATTCTGTGCGACGTGCTCTAGGTGACATTGTTTGAGCAGGATGGTTGGACTGGATGATCTCTAGAGGTCCCTTCCAACCTCAACCATTCTGTGGTTCTGTGAATTTTTGGTTATTATTTACCTGGAAAAGTATAATAATTTGCATTTGAACATATTCTCTGTAGCATTTACCTTCCCTACAAACCATACAGGTATCAAGCCACAACTGTGTAAGTATTTGCTAGCATATTCCGTAGTTATTAAAATAATTTACTAATCACAGCTTTTAATGTCTTGTGAAGAAATCAATTCTCCAGTTTCCTCATTCCTCTTCTGTTCATGACCAGGAACACTGCTAATGAAGCATTATAAAAACACAGGATTTCTTCTCATCTTTATCACTGTTGCAACAGATATACGAACTCAAGGTCACTCAGTGTACCTCCCACTTAGTGCTAGTCCCATTGAGAAATGAATTTGTTCTAAGGGAGTATAAATTCATTGATAAGATGAAATTAAATGTGATTACTAAACTCACTATCAAACACGGCTAC
This sequence comes from Rhea pennata, assembly GCF_028389875.1. Classification (NCBI taxonomy): domain Eukaryota; kingdom Metazoa; phylum Chordata; class Aves; order Rheiformes; family Rheidae; genus Rhea; species Rhea pennata. The sequence continues at coordinate 8,486,982 of NC_084674.1, forward strand.
CTGCTTACGTACCAAATGTCAAGCAATAGCCTTTTGAAAACAACAATTTCTACTTTTTGCATGCATGCGGCCACCACAGCAATTGTTCACTTAGATCCATACCTAAGCCACCATTCTACCCCACAAAGCACTGCATGAATCCTCCTGACTTTTTTTTTTCAAGTAGAATAACAATTCCACAACTGCCCTGGCTATAATATTACAGCAAAGAATAATATCTAAACAGAAGGAGGACAGGTACTCCCAATAGGGCATGGTCTTAGTAGATGACATACCAAAAAAAAAAAGAAAAGAAAAAACCCAACAACACGAGATTACTTTATGTACGCTTGACAGCTACCATAGCCTTCCTTATAAACTCCAGCTGAAACAGAACTGCTAAGCAGGTCACAGAAAGTGGAAAATTAATTTCAATGTATATCAGTCTCACATTCTGATCTTGTAAAAATCTATGCAGTGTACATTTAGAGATCTGTTAACCAAAACAGAGATGGAAGGAGCCTCCAGAAGTTGGACAGTCTGTCCTGCACCCCAAAGGCACCATAACTACAGTATCTGTCAGGAATGATACAAGTAGTCCAACCTGTTCTTAAAGGCCTCAAGCAATGGAAACACCACTGACCCCTCAGGCGATTTTTTTCCATGTTTTAATAAATCCACTAGAAAATTGTGTTTGCCCATGCTGAATCTTCTTTGCTGCAATTTAACCTACTACCATGGTCTATGGCCTACCTATCTGCCATAAAGCCCCTCTTTGCAAAGCTCTTCAGTAGATTTGTCATTTCACTCTCAGTCCCCTCTTACTTCACCTAAGGAATTCCTTCCTTTCAGCATTTCCTTATGCATCATGTTTTTCAGATCTTTAAGCAACTTCACTGTGGTCTCCATGCTTCCTCTTTTCTGATTTCATTCAATACAGACCCTGTTGTCTTGCATGCCTGCAGTTAACCAACACTTTATTCCAAAACTAAAGGAAAGAGAACAGTCTGAACATGAAAGTACAAAGGAGACATTGTAAGGTGTTCTTCCACTGATGTTTTCTTTCATGCTGCATAATAATTTTTCAGCTAACAGCCATTAAAAAAAAAAGAAGTATGTAATTTCTCAGATTTCCTGGAAGTCATCACACAAAATCAAGATCCTTAATGACGTAATTTTAACATCTAACAAAGCTTAGGAAGCTCAACTTGAACATAACAGGCATGCCTTCCCAATGTAGCATTTTATACTTACACATAAACCAACTAAAAGTATTTGTGGTATTCCTATTGCTTTAAAAATTCAATGCATGTTCCTGAAATAACAAAATTGTCATTATTACGGTGTGAGCACAAACATAGAAAGGAGGCTTGTCCCCTTGCTCTGCAGCAGGACTGTGCACCTTCCTGTTGACATCACAGATAGTGCACAAAAAAGAGCTAGTGAAGCACTGGAAACATAGAAAACTGCTTGCCAAATGGGAAGAAAAATAAAAAGTTAAAAATTAATCTGAAAGCTTCAAAACAGATCCTTACAAAATGTGATCCCAAAAAACTATTCAATTTTTTTCTTTTATAAATCCACCAACATTATATTTATGTGCCCAAACTCTCAATAATTGCATTTTCTATTTTTTAAAATAAATTTTATGCTTTAAATTCCCTGGTAACAATAGACAACTATATCGAAATCTCAAAATTCCTCTTGATAAAAAAAATTGTCTGGAATGATCTTTGACTTGACATTGGATGATTTCTGGAAAAACTGAGGACAGAATTTCAAACAACGCTTTCCTTCATTACTAACTAAAAGGATAACGGAGCCTAGCGAAGTCTGGGCCCTGCTAGCAGCTGGGTTAAGAGAACACATGGTTAAGGTAACATTCTTTTCCTGCCTCTGTAGCTTTGTCAAAAAAACCCACATACTTTGATACGAATTATGGTAACACTTTTCTCAACCACAAAAAAACAGTTCTGTATCTTATCCATACCTGATGCAAGCTATCCTGTGATAGGGCTGCTCGATACTATTTTTTCCCAAGCAAAGACATTTATTCTAGGACAGTACTGCAGCTGCTTAAAAGATACCACCCGCACAGAAGTCAACAGAGAGCAACTGCTTATTTAGAGGAGTACGCTTGCTGAATAACTTCAAGAAATCTCCGTAGGAAGTGACATGCTCTCGCAGCATCTATCTCCACAGAAGAGCAGCAGCAACAACAACAACCACGGCCAGAAAAAAGATACAGAATATCAGTTATACTCACAAGCAGAAAGGGAAGAAAATGTAGGTTGCAAAATGGCTGTCTTAGAGTTGTAACTCTCTGTGCCAAATTTAGTAGACCAGTCCTAGAAAGACATGATGGGGGACAGACTCTTTGAAGAAGCAATTACAAATTAAAGGGTGTCAATAAGAATAAGCCAGTCATTAAGAAATTCATTACCTGTATTATCATGATATTACAAGTCTATGCCAACATAACTAGTCTTATATGTGTACTTGTCCAAAATATGTAACTATTATGCTTACTTGTATCAGTTTAGAGAAAAAAAGAATCAAGCGAGCTTCTGACATACTTGGAACCCCAAAGATTATACACAGTGCATACATTTCATTGCTGAGACTTGTAAAAATACAGCTCTACTCTGAAAGGCAGTTCGATTCCCAGAGGAGTGCACAGGTATAACAGTAACCTGACTCCATTTAAAATCCTGAAACATAGGATAAAGCTCACAGCCTTAATAATTTGTCCAACAGAAGAACACAACCTTAGCAGTTAAAATTCTGTGTGATTTTTTTAAAAATTAAGCTCACTGCAGAATTACGTTTTGAAGTGTTCTTCATAAAACCAATCTTTCTTTCTTAGTACTGTGTGAAGCCCCATTGAAATCACTTCAATCTCTTTCACTAGCAAAGTTCAAAATACATTCAAGTGCTTATAAGATCAGGACAGACGATTTCTTTAACATAAACATTTGAAAACAGCAGCTCTTGGGCTATTTAATTCCATTTGTTTGATGACATTTTAGCTACAGTTACAGTTAGTTGCTCCTGTTTATGCATTAGGAAAGAAGGAAAGAAGTTTCATTAGGAAAACTGATAGTAAATACCCTCCTACTCCAACCCTGGCAAAGTGCCTGCAGCTCAAGTAGAACCTAGGTATTTTTAGTTAAATTTCCAATTCATGCCATCATTTAAGATAAGTCCTACGGTTTAATTTTAAATATATATGTGCACTATTTTAATTCATGTTATTTTATTGTTCAACACCATTCTAACTTTACATATGCTTTACACACACTAAAAACCACAAACAGATCTCAAAAATGAAAAAATAAACATAAATGCCAAAGCTACAATGCAATAAAACTGCAGTGAAAATATTTACAATGAACCACAAAATCACAGGTGCATACTTACAGTTATTATTAGCAGTTCGTTTTACTCTCATCTCTTACAAGCCAATCTTTTTTCACTTAATTAATAAAATCAAAATTATCTGACTTTTTTCTTAGTTCAAAGGGACAAAAAGATCTGCTTTTACAGCTGGCTGTCAATCATGCTGCACTAAAATTTTGAAAAACAAAAAGAAAAAACAAAAACCAAAATGCTTGCTTATATCAACACTCAACTAAAACATTATCACAATATACGTTTCCTTGAACTTTTTATAAACGCTACTAAGAGGAACTACATTTTGGACTTAATATTCTGAGACTATCATCATATGAATTGGCTCTAGCTTGTACAGTCATACTTTGACAGACATCCACGCATGCAAGCACTTTCACCTATCAATTGAGAACTAGTGTGTGTGTGTATATGTGCGTTATATATATATATACATATATATATAATGTATTTTATATATCAGATATTTTATGTTCAATTCCTCCTTTGCTAATAAGTTTGAAAGCAATTATTTTATTTACCTTTTGCACCCCTTCAAAAGTCATTTACAAAGCAAACTATTTTATTCCACAACTTGTTTTTTCTGTTTGTTTATACTTTTCAAACCCAAATTTTACTCCCGCTTGCAGACACAAAATGTGGAAATTACCAAGCAGGAAAACACACTTCTTTGAGTGGAAGCTGGTCTTCAATTAGAAAGTGATCTTTGCCACGCTTGCATGTTTTTCTCTTGTACTTCTGAAATGACTGACTTACTTTCATGGATTATTTTCTTAAATGCCCTGCTGCATTAGCCTTCAGTCATCTAGTACCTAAGCACTGAGCCATGGTCGCGTTCATTCGCTCTTTCTGATGGCAACACCAGCTTCTACTAGTCAAGAGCCTGGCGATTACAGAATTTGCTCTGATGGAAAGAATTACGGGCTTTAATCCCCTTAGGAAGAAGGATACTTGGGTTCACGTCTCCCACACATGTGGTGAGCGCTCTAGCGGATAACAACTCCGCTAATGAAGAAAAGCGAACCGGAACCATTACCACCTCCTGGGTTTCGAAAGCAAAGACTGACCTTTGCTCCCTTTCTGAAAGAAAGAGCTTATGATCCTAATTTCAAGAGAGCGTGAATCCAAAATGCTCCCCAGAGGAAGGTGCTTTGCCCTGGATATAGGCAGGATTTAAGGCACATTCCTCCTTTAGCTACTGTGTAGAAAACGTGCAGATTCATCATCTCCTTCAAGCTGTTCCAGCTAGTATAATTCTTAGGAAATCCCAGCAAATATTAAAGCATTGCCCCCCCCCCAACACACACACACCTTCCCGGAAACACTACCCATCTGGCCACAGCCCGACCGAACCTTCCCTTTGACACACCAGCTAGCGGAGGGTAAGGAAACGGCATGACCTGCATCTCCCCCGTCTGCATAGGAGAGTCCCTGCGGAAGAAGACCAATTACCTTCTCAACACACACCTTTAGAAATAGTTGCTCAAACCATTTGCTTTCACAGCAACTGAAGCAATAGTTCAGAAGCCATGTTTGGCCCACACAAAAAAGAAAGAAAGAAAGAAAAAAAAAATTAAGAGAGCATGCTTTCTTCCTAAAAAGGCCATAACTTCTAGGTAGGACCTATGCTGCTGCCAATCACTGCTGCTTCTGACTATCATTACCTTATCAGCAATGCAGTGTTTTCATTCAACATATGACACAGTAAAACATAAAACAAGCATGCATCACCAGAGCACGTGGCCAGGCCTCAGATTATTTCTGTTTCACTGCTCAGGCTTGTACTTGACTCAGAAATTAAAGCATGAGCACACGCTTCACTCTATCGTGTTTTATGGAAACCGTAAATTGAAGATGTTCTTACATATTACCCACTGAGATGGTCATTCCGGTAAGAGGATATACTTTAAATTATAAAAATTTCCAAAGCAAAATACAAAACCAATTTAAAACCAGAAACATTTGTTTATCAATACACACTTGCTACTGTCTTTCTCCACCTTCTGAGACAGTTTCTTCCAACCTCCTTTCATGGCATGGGGGCTTACTTTGCCGCACTTAAAAGCTTGTAAAACTTCTAGGCATGCTCTCTCAGATTTGAACTGCTTTAAAAAAGAAACAAACCACACCAAAAAAAAAAGATCAACTTCTATGAAACTGTGAAAAGCTGACTCAGAAGCTGCGCAATGGGTCTGATTCAGCTTTCTTAAACGCAGTCCAAGAACCTGGTCACGTGACCCACCAAACGCCACCCCGAAGACAGGCACGAGCTGCTTTCCAGAGGAGGAAATGCCTGCTTTTCCTCGTAATCCTGCTGCAAAATCTCTTCAGTAGCACGAGCAGTTATTTATTTATATATCAGATTATTCACTCTGATACGCACAACTCTCTTGTTGTTCGTCCAATGCGCAAAGCCCCAGTTAAGCACAAACATTTGCCGCTTGGCTCAATGCCAACAAAGACAAATTCTTCTTCTTAGTCAGCGATAAAAGCTCGTTCAGTGCCCACCTCCTCCTCGCATAACCCTGGAAAGCTGCTAATGATCTTCAGGACACAGTGTAAATGCTATCAAATCCATGAGCTAGCAAAGTAGGAAAGGAAAAATACGTTCTTATAAAGTAAAAGTTTACTTTTACTGAAGATATCCTGCCAGCAAACTAACAGGCTACAAGATAACTGACTAATCCTGCCCCCAAAACTCCAAAATACTAAATCTCTTTACAGAATACGTGAAAAGTGAAGTGCTATCCTAAAATCAACTGCCAGTCATTTTACATCGCGGACCGCAGGCGCAGTGTGGGATCTCCTACGTATCGGAGAGGCAGCTGGAGTCTATGGTGGTAACAACGTTCAGACAAAACGAAAAATCTGTCTAATCCATCTTGCAGCAGTCTCACGGCACTGCGTTTCAGGAGACATCTGTTAAAACACCTGGACTTTCTCACCAAGTAGGAACCTACTAAGCTACGGGTAACAGGTATCACGAAGCAGCGTACCGCTTCTAACTTTTGATTCTTCCACCGTCTCAATTAAAGCATCTTTGGAGCTGCATGCAAGGAATGCTGTCATTAGCTGAGGGCATCCCTTCAGCTGCAAGCCCACTTCGCTACACTGCATACCTCAATTTCCAGCACCATATAATTTCAACTTTAGTCTGACAAGCTTTAATAAAGTAGTGATGGATCACCTTAAAATGCATAATAATTCATCTTAAAATAGCATAAATATTCAGCAGGGCCCAGATATGATATGTTGAAAGCTGTTATATAATTCCTGTGAAGATCTCTGAAAAAGGGCAACATCCAAATGCCGTCAATATAATCTAGATTAATCAAGAGACAGGGTCCTTACTTAAGAAAAAGTTATTTTAAAAGACTATACAGCAGTATTTTTTCAAAAAAATTACTAAGATAAGCTTTTTTCCTTGAATAAACCTTCATGAGAAAAGAAGTAGTAGTAGTAATGAAATATCTTTCTAACAAAAACTGAAACAACACAGAGCACTTCCAGGACTTCAATTTTGCAAAGTGCTTCAGTCAAAAAATATGGTATTTTACAGGCATCTTTCAATAATCAATTGAAAAATAAGAAATAAAAACCAATCCTGTAGTACACAACTTGTGGTTACATCATTATTAAATAGAAGACTAGTTTTTAAAGTACAGTATTAAGAATACATGTAATCATTCTTGGTAACATAGGCAGTAGACAGCAAAACTGATTACTGTCTGAATAATGAAGTGTGAGTTTTTAAAAAATATTATTACTGTCACTACAGTTACAGCCAATATTTTCACTCTCCTGTCTCTTGTTATGTTCTAATTCTATGAAAATGTGCTAGCTCTGCAAAAACACAAGGGTCCATGTTAGGAAAGGTTTTTACAAGACAAAAAAACACACTGTTAGTATGTTTAAAAAGAAAAAGAAAAGAGAAAGGAAGAAAAAAAAACCTACTATTTTTTCTCCCAATTTCAATTACATTTGCCCAAAGCAAGCCCTTTAAAATCTGCTAGACAGCCTGTGCCTAACAATTTTAGTAGAACTAGCTGACAAGCTCTTGGAATATTGAGGCTGGTTTCTAGTAAATACTGAGGCTAAGAAGGCTACACACACTAACATTATTTAAAATGAGAAAACACCAACTGGTTTGCCTGATATCAACCTTGGCCAAAATGAGGGAAAAAATCAACAAGGAAATAAAGGATGGTGATAAAATGCTGGATAAAAGGATGGTAATGCTTAACACAGGTTTTCAGAAAATAGGTCTTGCCAAATAAATTTGGTATGGTTTTCTGACAAGAATATAGGTTGGACTGGATAAAAATATCTTGTATTTTGTGACCTACTATACTTAGATCTATAAGATTTAGTGCCACACAACAGTCTGATTTAGAAGGTATTCAACACGAAGAAAACCTGGAATCTAAAACCACCTCATAAATTATTAGGATGGCTTAGGAAAAATATTTTAAATCCACCTCATCAATAGTTAAAGTTGTTTTCTTAGCTCTAAAAATCATAGCTTGTTATAGCTTTGAAAACTATAAAAAGCTTCTTCCCCTTTAACTTTCTCTGCAGTTGGAAAATAATACACATATATGTATATATTTAAAGAAAAAAGAGGAAGTTATAAAGTTAAATTAACTTTAAAAAATTATTTAAGTTTTTTTCATGAAATAAAATTTCAACACATCTCCTCATTAAAAAAAATGGTATACTTAAAAGCCATTTTCCAGTAAAAAAGGGCAGTGATGAAAAATCTGAACTGGTTGCACAGACATGCAACATCTTGCAGTACTATACTTACCTAGCTTATACTTCTTGTACCCAGAGTCACCCGGGAACATTACAGAGCATCATTTCACACTTCTGACAAGGACAGGTGTGTAATAAATTATTACGTATAAGCTGTTTCTGGATTTTACCATATGGCATCCACAAGGGAATTTGAGGCAAGAAGGAAAACTACTTCACATTTAACTTGGTTGAACGCCTGTACACACAGGTACTTATTCAAAAAGAGCTGGCATGGAGAAAGGTGCTATACCTTGTGTAAGACATCTTTTCCTATTTCATGAATCTCAGTTGACTTCTGAATACTTACTCCTTAAGGATGGCCCAATGCTACTTAGAATCTTTGTCAGCTATCTGAAGCTTATATAAAAGACTGTAGCTCATTGAATCTGTGCAGAAAACAAGAACTGGTGAGGGACAAACAAATAAGTCAGCTCTGCTCCAGTGATCTATATTATACATTAAGCTGAATTCATAGAAGAAACATGCTTGTATACAGCCTAGCATAATACATGTTCCATACCCATGGAAAAAAATAGCATTTAATACTTAAAAAATGAGGAACTCTGCTTTGAAAAGGAGCAAATCTAAAGACGACTCCAAAGACATAGCGAATACTGAAGTTCATACACAAATCCCGCAAGCTAGAACTGGCTTCCTAGGCAAAACACCCACCTCAGGGATGTTTAAAACAGCAAAATAAAGTAGGAAAGAGAACAGAGTATTACATCAATATGTAGCATTAGTGAGATTCTTGATGAGGTATTTATCAAGTTCTAGTTCCCATAATAAAATAAAAAAGTTACTGAACACTGATGATGCCTAAAAACCCTACCTTAAAAAAAGAAAAACAATGAATTTGTTCTCTAAATTGCTGTTATGAGCCTAAGGCCCAGAACACAGAAAGATTGTTCTTGAATTAGTAAGAATTTTATAATCAGTGGCACGTAAGATGGTAAGAATGGCATAGAAGTCATGAAAAATTATTAACTTTAGCATAAAAATTATTACTCATATGGACTGCTGTATTCTGAATTAATTACTCAAGAAGTATCTATCTGTCACTGCTTCATAAAGCTATCAGACCAATATTAGAATGATGACCAAAAAAAAAAAGAAAAAAGTTTGTGTTGGATTAAATGACAGAGCATAATACAAAGTATTAGAACATGATGGTATAAATAATTGTGGATCTTCACTTGTAATAGCCTTCAGTTCTGATCAGCTCACCTCTACAGTGGAAATGGACACAGCTAAGAGAAGAGCAATAAAAATATTAAGTGTAAGTAAGACATTGATGCATCAAGATGCTTAAGACAGTAGTTCAGAGAGGTAATCAGTGGGAAAAGAGGGAAAGGCAGCAACAAACCATACTGTATAAAATACATGTAGAGAAGTTCAGTTAGGCCGCCTTCTTCTCCTCTGCCACAATATTAGGGCTATACCACGGTGATCAATGCCTTAGAAAAAGCATGAATTCGTGGCTTCAAAATATTCTTGGGCCCAAACTTTGTTTAACTAAATGGAAGGTTAGATTGTCACATAAAATTAGATCACTCACAAATCACATAATAATATATGAGAATTTCAAGACCAGAAATTACTTATCTATATTTCCTATATTGGAAATTCTTTATTCTCTAAACCTCAGGTGGTGTTTTAATGACCACTGCAACAGCACTATAATCCTCTCTCCATAGCACCTTGCAAAGAATCTGACAGTTGTCACTACTGAAGACAAAGTACTGGCTTGAAACAATCTAGCAGTATGTAAATACCTGCTAAATGCCACCATCCAGAACAAAAAGAACCTTGTGATCACTCACAACCTTAAAACAGGAAACTACAGATTATAGCGCACACAGACTTTGTCCTTATCTTACACTGATTTTTCCAAATATCCCTAAAACTGTCAAAACAAAGCACTGACTGAGGTAGGAAAATAAACGTTTGGAGCAGAACAAGTCAATACACTACTTAGCATCTGAGCCAAAATGAAGAGAGAGTACCATGGCGTCAGACTCTGGACATATGTCTCTCATATCATCACTGTAGTATGACATATATTACAGTAATGTTGCTAGCTTTAGCACTGCCTAGGTGTCAAAGTCAAAAAGTTCAAAAAGCTAAAACTCAACATTTGATATTAATAACGCCTTAGTATCTCTTTTCTCCAGACACCCCTGTCCTTTTTTCCAGTGTCAGCTTTGATTAATCTTTCAGGGTAGGAAGAAACAACTCTTGCTACGATGTGCTGTTAATAGCTTAACTCTCCAACAAACCACTAAGGCAATCAGAACAATCATTTTTGCCAGGTTCATCAGGAAAAAAACAGCTGCTGGTGAGCAGGGATCACTTCTCGCTGGCATGCTCCCTGCCCTCCCCATGCTGGCAGTCTGGCAAGGCGTTCTGGTGTGAAGTGGACACTCTGGCAGGACACCCAGCCGGCACCCCCACCGTAGGCTCAGCCTCCACGACCACAGCACAAGGCCGTGATCACGGTACGCGGCCGGCGCTCAGTCGGGCCATGGCTTGCTGTGGGCATCAGTGTTGGCACGCTGCCTCCGCTCTACTGGAAACACCAGGCTGCCGCCAGCATGGCTGCTGTCCCCATCCTCAGTGACACCCTTGAGGAGCCAAGACCCAGCTCGGCTGCGGTCCCCCTCTCCAGCACCATACTCACAGGGCCAAGACCCAGCTCGGCTGCTGTCCCCATCTCCAGCGCCATACTCACGGGGCCAAGACCCAGCTCGGCTGCTGTCCCCATCTCCAGCACCATACTCACGGGGCCAAGACCCAGCACGGCTGCTGTCCCCCTCTCCAGCGCCATACTCACGGGGCCAAGACCCAGCTCGGCTGCTGTCCCCATCTCCAGCACCATACTCACGGGGCCAAGACCCAGCTCGGCTGCTGTCCCCATCTCCAACGCCATACTCACGGGGCCAAGACCCAGCTCAGCTGCTGTCCCCATCCTCAGTGACACCCTTGAGGAGCCAAGACCCAGCTCTGCTGCTGTCCCCCTCTCCAACGCCATACTCACAGGGCCAAGACCCAGCTCGGCTGCTGTCCCCATCCTCAGTGACACCCTTGAGGAGCCAAGACCCAGCTCTGCTGCTGTTCCCCTCTCCAGTGCCATACTCACGGGGCCAAGACCCAGCTCGGCTGCTGTCCCCCTCTCCAACGCCATACTCACGGGGCCAAGACCCAGCTCTGCTGCTGTTCCCCTCTCCAGCGCCATACTCACGGGGCCAAGACCCAGCTCTGCTGCTGTTCCCCTCTCCAACGCCATACTCAAGGGTCCAAGACCCAGCTCGGCTGCTGTCCCCCTCTCCAACGCCATACTCACGGGGCCAAGACCCAGCTCGGCTGCTGTCCCCCTCTCCAACGCCATACTCACGGGGCCAAGACCCGGCTTGGCTGCTGTCCCCATCCTCAGTGACACCCTTGAGGAGCCAAGACCCAGCTCGGCTGCTGTTCCCCTCTCCAACGCCATACTCAAGTGGTCGAGACCTGGCTCAGCTGCTGTCCCCATCCTCAGTGACACCCCTGTGGAGCCAAGACCCGGCTTGGCTGCTGTCCCCATCCCCAACGCCATACTCAAGGGTCCAAGACCCAGCTCAGCTGCTGTCCCCATCCCCAGTGACACCCTTGAGGAGCCAAGACCCGGCATGGCTACTGTCCCCATCCCCAACACCATACTCAAGGGGCCAAGACCCGGCATGGCTGCTGTCCCCATCCCCAGTGACACCCCTGTGGAGCCAAGACCCGGCATGGCTACTGTCCCCATCCCCAACGCCATACTCAAGGGTCCAAGACCCAGCTCAGCTGCTGTCCCCATCCCCAGTGACACCCCTGTGGAGCCAAACCCGGCTCGGCTGCTGTCCCCATCCCCAGCGCCACCCCGGCAGGGCCGAGGCCGGGCGGGAGCCGCCGTCCCCGCCGCCTCGGCCCAGGCGGGAGCCGGCAGCGCGGGCTGATGGCGGCGCTCGGCGAGGCCGCCTCGAGGGCGAGCATGTGCCGGGGGCATGGCGGGCCGCGCCGCGCCGGGCGGGGGGCGGCGGGGCCGGGGGCGCGGTGGCGGGCAGGAGGAGGAGGAGGAGGAGGAGGAGGAGCCTGGCTGCGAGCGCGGGGACCGCCGCCGCCGCCGCCCTCCCCCGTCGGCCCCTCACCTGGCGGGGCCGCCCCTCGCCTGGGCGCCGCTTCCGCGGGGGGCGCCGGCCTCGCCCGCCGCCCGCCTGCCGCCGCCGCCGCCGGGCCGCGCGTCCGCCGCCAGCCGGCTCAGGCCCCAGCCGCCGCCGCCGCCGCCGCCGCCGCCCCCTCCATGGCCGCCGCTCTCGCCGGCTGCATTGTGGGAAGCTGACCTCACTCGCTGCCGCCGCCCCGCCGGCTCCGCCGCTCGCCGCCATGGGGGCCGTGACCGACGGTGGGTGAGACCTCCCGCCCCTGCCTGCCTGCCTCCCGCCGCCCCGGGCCGCCGCCGCCGCGGCGCCTCCCCCTCCGCGGCCCTCGGAGGAAAGGGCGCCCGCGGCGGCCGGGAAGGCGCCCGCGGCCGCGCGCCGGGCGCCCGCCAAGGCCCTTCTCCATCCCTCCCTCCCTGCGCGCAGACGAGGTGATCCGCAAGCGGCTGCTCATCGACGGCGACGGGGCGGGCGACGACAGGCGCATCAACCTGCTGGTGAAGAGCTTCATCAAGTGGTGCCACGCCGGGTCCCAGGAGGAGGGGTAGGGCCGAGGCAGCGCGGCGGCGGCGGCCGCGGGGCCCGCTGCGGCGGGACCTGGCTGAACTAGGCCTATTCCCGCCCCCAGAAATAAGTGAAAATCGCTTACGCTGTGCACGTCCGCTCCTCGTGTAATGCACATCTGTGCACGTCTGCGTCCCGGGACGGCCCCGCGGCGCTTCCAGCGCGGGCCCCGCGCGCTCGGACGGCGGCTGTACGCGCAGGGAAGCGCGGGAGCGCGAAAATGCTCGTCTCGGTGCACCCGGAGCCGTCCCGGCGTGGGAGCCCGCCGCCCCGGGCCGGGCTCCCACCCCGGGCTTCGGTACCCGCTTTGCTCCTTCGAGGGCGCGAGGGCAGAGTTGGCGCCATGTTTCTGACGGCGCTCGCAGAAATTACGCGCTGGAATGCTTTATTTCTGTAATAATTGCTGTTGTTTAACTGCTGCGTGAATTACTCATGCAGGCCTTGGTTCCTCGCTGTGTAAAGGTAGGCGACTGTTTTATGCTGCTTAGGAATCACTATCTTGTCTTGCTTTCAGTTACAGCCAGTACCAACGAATGCTGAGCACGCTGTCACAGTGTGAGTTTTCAATGGGAAAAACTCTTCTTGTGTATGATATGAACCTGCGAGAAATGGAGAATTATGAAAAAATCTACAAAGATATAGGTAAAGAGGAAAAACATTACTGTTTTCTGTTGGACTCTTTCCCTAGTATGAGGAAGCTTCAGCCAATGCTGGTGAATGTAATATATGCATATGATGAATGATTTTCTTTTGTTTACTTATTTATTTTAATATAGCAGTGGCAGGTAAGTTCTAAAGCATCCTGTCAGTATCTAAACCACAGGCAAATAAAGAGTTTTTCTAAACCTGTTGAAATAATGTGCAACTTTCAGGCTGATGGTGCTAGGAAGCTACCATGTCACGAACGGCTCTTTTTTTTTTTTTTTATATAGTGCAGCAAATTGGTTTGTTGACATGTATTGTTTGATTTTTTTGGTATGATTCTGTATATCTTTTTGTTAAAGAAAATAGTATAGCTGCAGCACACGAGAAGATTTCTGAATGCAAAAAGCAGATTCTGCAAGCAAAAAGGATTCGAAAAAATCGCCAGGGTAAGGAGCAAACTCTTATTTTTACTGAACAGTTTGATTATTTTGTTACCCTTTAAAACATACTGTATTAGGAAATAGTTTCCAAATCTTTGAGTGTACAAGAGAAAATACTGGTTTTGTGAATATTATATTTTGTTCTGGTGGCTTTCACATGCACTCAGTGAATTCCCATATCCAGTAATAGAACAGCATGTATGTATATTACCACCGTTTCACCTCAGAAACCTATACTTTTGAAGAATTCTTCAGAAATTTACTTCAGAAACTCTACTTTCAGGGCAAAAATATGGTGGCCCTACACCCTTCCTCCAGAAAACCTTACGGTATAAGTCAAATTAATACCTAATTGTCTAATTGTTATTGTAAAGGCACATAATGCTCAAGTATATTATCTTCATTTAAAACTTCTAAAGAAAAGTAAAGCCACTCAAACCTTTTTGTGAACGAGGCAGACAAGATCAAACCAGTAGATCTCAATGTCCTACAACATCAGGCAGATCTAAACAGTATTCAAGAAAATGTTTTCAGGCCAAGGAAAAACCCAGCAAGCCTTGTATGACAGTTCAGGTGGCTTTAGAGCTAAAGCACATTATAACACCAAGAGAGAAGTAGGAAACAGGCTTACTGCCAGCACTAAGGAATCATAAAAGTATATTCCTTCAGCTTTTAATGGAAGGTAAAGTCTCGGCGTACGCATGTATAAAGATGGCTATGTCAGTTTACACCCACCAAATCCATGTGTATCCTTAAATACCTCTAAAGCAATTATGAGAGAAGTATTTAAGAGACAGGAATCTCTTAAAAGTATATGCTGATAATTTTATTTGAAACTTAAAGTGTTTTCCCTGAAATACTGTCTTATCAAAAGATTAGCAATGGAGGAGAAACAGGATTTTTTTTATATAAAAGACATGCAAAAAGAAAAAAAAATAAAGGTAAAACAGATAAAAGGTTTTAAATACAACTGTTTGATCAATAAACCTTTTGTGGACATTTGTGGGCTCAGCTGGAGATGAGAAGAACCTTAGTGGGAATGGAGAATACGTAGGCCTGAAGCTTTTGCTTTTGACATGTTCTGTCCAGCCTGTTGCACAAATTTTTCCATCCGAGTGAGGTGGTTGGCATATATACAATATTACTGTCAGGAAATGGCTACATTAGTTGCCCATATAGCCATAATATGGTTCTTTGTATGGAATACTGTTACAGAATCATGCTGTTTCTCGTACAGTATATTATATTTTTCTCTAAAAATCTTAAATGTTTATATGTAAAGCATCTTATCAGCACTATTTTCTATATATATGCATTAGATTTTATCTAAAACCAGTGCTTATGGATCATGCACAAAAGAAAGCGTGCAGCATTACAGAGCTATCTAAAGATCAGGTTTTCTGGCTCAGTACCTTACAAATAACTAGGACTAGATCACACAGAATCACAAAGGTTGGAAGGGACCTCTGGATGTCATCTAGTCCAACCTCCAATAGATAAGTTTGAGTGAGTAGGTAAGGTCCTACAATCACATCTATTTCTTTTTTAAATCCATTTTGATGTGAACATCTACTCTAAGACTGAACATTTTCTTTAAAATTGAAATATTATAGTATGGTATAAATTATATATTAGATTTTTATATATTTGTGTTTGTGTATATGTTCATTTTGTTTTATATAAATTTGAAAAGTTAAACAGTTTTTTAATAAGTGATTAAGAATTGAAACTATTATATGATATGTGATTTTTGGTTCCTGAGCCCGTGCTTTCAATTTAGACTAACAATATTCAAAAAAATTTTTTTTCCTTTCAGAATATGATGCATTGGCCAAAGTCATACAACACCATCCAGATAGGCATGAAACACTGAAGTAAGTATGAGATTGCATTAAATTATAATAAGGCAGCAAGTCAGAAGTCATCAGATTTGACATTTCCTTGGTTTCAGTTTGATCTTTTCTCACTTGCAAATTATTTTTTTTAACATAAGAAAAATCTGAGTTTCATTTTAAAACTGTTCTTATCAGGTATGCTTAATTTATCTCCATCAGTTTGGGTTCAGAGGAATTGCTAATAACTTTTCATTTTTAAATTTTCCATTGTTAAGGTGAATGTGTGAAACTCAGACTTAAATGCATGTCTTACGTCAATTTACCAGTGACAAGTTGATCAGAAAAGAGAGATAGTGGGAAATGCTGTGAAGTGCACTAGCGAGGGATTCAGTAGTCATGAAAAATATATAAAACAAGCAAATGAGATGGAATGCAAGAAAGCAGAGAAAGGCTCTCAGGTTTGTTTTATGTTTTTCCTTGTAGTTGTTCTTCCTGCATACCTGGTTGTAAATTACTACCTTATTACTAGCTTATATACCACAGTCTAGCCTGCCCTGGCACGCAGGTTAGACCTACATGTTGTCCAGCTCATCCTACATGTATGGTATTGCTTGTGTCCTTGCTGGATTTGGATTACTGTCTATGCTTTTGGGTCATTTTGGACAGTTCAGGGAAGATAATATTTTTTAACTTTATCAAAGCACAGAAATATTCTAGGACTCACTGCATCTATGATTTTGTTTTTCTTAACCTGATTAAGATGTAACATGGGATTGCTGTTCTCATTTAAATGCGGCTTGTGTCTGTCCTATTGCTCACTTTCAGTGAAATTGCAGAGGGAGATTATATTTTCATATTCCATGGTCTTTTGTAGTCATTGCCACAACTTAGATTATTATGGTCAACTCTTGAGCAATTTAGATACTTCTTACTTTACTGGTTGGCATGTGCTGTTTATCAATGAAAATTCATGATAAAAAATTACCAGAAGTGCCTATTTTTTTTCCAGATAAATCAATTGATTAAGATTAGAAACAAGTAAATAATAATACATTTTTTAGAAGATACGGGGTAGTTTAGGTTTCTTGAGTTTTCTGTTTTAATTTTGCTTAACACTTCTAAGCACAAGTCTCCAAAGCTAGAAATGGTAATATAAAATATCTGGTAAGTATGGCATTTTGTCCTTCCATATACTTCATTTTCTCTTCTCCATAGAAGAGTATATTGCAGTTAAGAATACTAGTGTGTTAATGTGCTGTAAGAATGTCTACAGTGTATGCCCTTTCTTTCTTATTCCTTCATATCCTCAGTCAGAGAAACAGATTTGAATTTTAGTAGAGCATGATTCTCCATTTTACAGATACAGAAATAGGGTACAGTAACAGAACAGAAATTTTTTTAAAAGGAGCTTGGTTCATAAGTATTTTAGCTTTAACTGACCCCTCCAAGTGAATATATCCTAAATTTAGGCACTAGGTGAAATTTTCCTCCAAAACCTTAATTACAAGCTCTCCCTGCCCTCCAGTTTGAGGGGAGTGTACAGGAAGTCAGTTACTGTGAATCAGGAAAGACCACCCTTAAATTAGAATGGAAAAAGCCTCAGGAACAACACATTATTCATAGAACTCTTAGTCATTAAAACACCAGAGAGAACTTCTTGTCAGGAGAAATGTCACGGTTTATTGCAAGAGTTACATTTATAGTTTTTGCAGGTCATATGGCACAAGTGGATAAGGTTTGGAGAAATACTACTTTTATGCTTCTAAGGGACTGTTTCTTGGAACAAGGAGTTCTAGAGCACAAAAGAAGGGAACCTCTTATGGACTTAGTCACAAGTAATGTGCAGGAGCCAATTCAGAAAGTGACGGGAGCTGAACCACTAAGCAGCAGAGCCCACCGTGTAATTAGCTGCAGTATCGGAAGAGCTGTTAGAACACCACGAAATGACACTGAACCTTAGAAAAGGAGATACAAAAATGGGAAGGCTAGGCAAAGATTCTCTGGAGCTGAAAGTAAAAGTAGTGAAATTCCAGATGTAGCTTGGAAGTTACTGTGAAAAATAGGAGACTGACAAGACACGCGTATTTCTGACAGCAAAGCATAAACTGCAGGATCTGAGAAGCACTTTCAGGCATTCCCCTCAAAGTATAAATCAGGTAACACTAAAACAGAACTTTCTTCACAGCTGTCCACACAGGGCTGGAAGCCTGTTTGTGGTTCCCTGCCCAGACTAGTTTCAGAAGCTCTCAGTGCTTCAGAAAGAGCACTTTATTCCTTTGCTCACCTCTATGTGGCTCTGCCTGATAATTAATCGGGGATGGCCAGTCTCTATCTAACCTTTAAAGGAACAGATTGCTCTCATTGCAGGGAATGTAAATTGTAGTAGGCATTAGAGAAAAACTGAGAGCACTAAATTGGAGGTGGGAACACATCTTTGTAAGAGCTGATGCTTCATCCTCCTTTGAAAGTTATAGGATGATACCTATTACTTCTTGCCTTATATCAAAAGGGATTGTTATGGACTGTGGTGGGTCAGAGTGAAAACAGAGAACAAGTTTTTTGAGGAGATGCTAAAACATTGTGCACTGAGGCATAAGTTGTATCATATTTCATCCAAAATGCGGATTATTCCATGTGTGCCTACTGTGAAGTGTGTATATCATCCACTACTGTGTCTGGTCTGGCCATTGTTAGAGCTAAGATAAGATTATGTATTTGATCAGGTCTGAGAATTATACGTACATATGTGTAGGGTAGTAGGTTTGTCAGATACTGTCTTCCATGCTGATGCTATGTTTTTATTTAATCTACTCCTGTCAAAATAAACAAATCTGTAAAGCAGTGAAGTTTGTAAAAGGGTGTTTAATGTAACCTGCCTTCTTTTACTTGATCACACAATGAAAGTGAAAGACCGTGTGTGTGGCAGGATTGAGTTGTTACGGACCCAGTGCCCAATATCCTGTTGCATTCCGGCTTGTCAGCCTTGTTTTCTGTAAGTCCTGAGATGATAAGTTTATAGCATAATAGTTTAACCTTTTTATGTGAAGAAAGTTTATGTAAATATTGTTTTAATTCATTATGCTTTGTATTACTTTGCAGTGGTGTTACTTATGCCGTTTATTTAATAGTTCTTTTTCCTCAACTATTCAAATTTATTTTTCAAAAACTTCACAGAAGTCTTAAAAATACTGTGACAATTTCTTTTCAGGCAGCTAGAAGCTTTGGGGAAAGAGCTTCAACATCTTTCTCACATTAAAGAAAATGTTGAAGATAAGGTAGGTTTTTCATAGATATTGTTGTATAATTATTTAAGAGGAACATAATTAATGAAGAATCTGCTATGAGTTGTTTGGCTGTGTGTGCACTCTGTTTCCTAAAATATATGTTTTGTGGTTCCAGTTGGAGCTGAGAAGAAAACAGTTTCATGTTCTTCTAAGCACCATCCATGAACTTCAGCAAACCCTGGAAAGTAAGTGGTGTTACGTATGAGTATTATACATAATTGGGTAGGGTTTAGGGAACGGTCTGTGCCGGCAGATCAGAACGAATGATGCTTCCAGCAGCAGGATAGCAATGTGCAGTTAGGGGGTGATGACCTCTTGCATAGGCAGTATTTTTTCCAGTTCTTGTCCAGAGCCCGAATTTGCTCGGACTCTTTATCTTTACAAGCTAGCCACCATGTCCTCTCCTGATTGGCATCAAACTTATCTATAGACAGCAGACTTCTTTAAAATGCAGAGATTAAGAATGTCGCTTCGAGTATCATCTCTTTTTTTACAGGCAATACAGACAAGTATTCTTGTGTATAGTTTCAAACTTATTTGTATGATACCTATTTCAACAGTGTTGAACGTGTCGTTGCCATCATGGTATCATCTGAGGTTTTACTAAAAACAAGTTGTAATGTAGAGAAGCTAAATGATTTACCTACTCATACAGGACGTCTGTAGCAGAGGAGGGACTAAAAGCATCGTATACAAGAGCTAAATTCAGGAATTTAACCAATAAATTCATCTTTTATCATACAAATACATAATACTTCCAAATCAGTGCCTACTTCTCATGCTCTAATAGGGATAATATTGCTTTAAGTATTATTTATTGGATATTTGCTCTGTCTTCCAAAGGCAAAATAATTGGTATAGCCTGTGTGT
Source organism: Rhea pennata (assembly GCF_028389875.1). Classification (NCBI taxonomy): domain Eukaryota; kingdom Metazoa; phylum Chordata; class Aves; order Rheiformes; family Rheidae; genus Rhea; species Rhea pennata. The sequence continues at coordinate 8,506,982 of NC_084674.1, forward strand.
ATGACCTGATTAACATACATAGACAGCTATAAGAGCAGACTTTCATTCTCTAAGGCCCTCTAGACCTTGTTAAGCAGAGTGAACTGTTAATCCCTAGGTACACTTTTAGCAGAAGGTTATTAAGTGTTACTAGTGTTACTAATACTTGCTTAAGTCTCTAAAATACCCTTCCATAAGAATGTGTAGTTTACCTTTTAGCTTCTGGAATTTTGTGAAGGACATAACTTTTGTGGAAAGCACAACTTCACTTTGAAAGACTTGGTTTATATCCTCTGTGTCACCACTCTCTGTTTGCATGACCTTGGGAAAATCTCATCATATTTGTACCTTATTTTTCTAAATAGTAAAATGGAAAGAATAACTGTGTTCTTTTGTGTAGTGTTTTGAGGCCTGCAAATACAGCATTATTGTTACTATTATGATGCCATTTTTATAAATTATAAAAGGTCAGATGAATAAACCACCGATAAGCAAATACTAGGTGCATAATTTAAAACAATCTCCAATGTTTGCTTAAACTGATACAATAGAATTTACTCCCTGTTTTCCGTAATAGCTGTTACACATACCAGCCTTACTTTTAAGGATTTTTTTAGTTGGAACTTAGCATTTTGTATAATGAAATATTCAGTTATAGATTTAAGGCAATCAATGCAAAATATTTAAGTGGGACACAACTCAGTAATATAGCTTGTAAAAGTAATCTCAGCATGTTTGACTAATGGTAATGTTTAATTTCAGACGATGAAAAACTTTCAGAAGCAGAAGAATCTCAAGAAACTCAGATGGAAACAGAGACCAAACAGTAGATACACCTTACGCTTACTGAAGATTGTACTGAAGATTTGTGTTGAAACCAACAGTAAAAGAGCAGGAGGTGAAAACCAGAATTTTCCACTGTTTCTGTGAATTTAACCAGTGTAGGAATTCTAATTGGTATTTTTATACAAAAATACTTGTTGTGCTTGTGCTCCAGGGGAAAACAGTTCCACATCTGTGCAGGTGGGTACTTTGTGTTAATCCACAAACTTTGTAATACATTACAAGAAAGATGTTCTTGCTTTACAAAGGGTGAATCTTCTGTACAGCTCTTGTAAACTAAGGTGTTTGCAAAACATTGTCAATAAAAGGTGTTTACAAAGTTTTCTATTTTTTAGTAGGCATTGAGGCTTACTAGTAAGGGCTCCTTTTCTTACATTTTGCACTGATATCAGTACTCCTTTGCTCGGGTCCCAGCTTCCATGTCATAGTCCAAATGTGACCTAAAACTGAACAAAGTAGAGACTGAAATTTTCAAAGTAGCTGTCCTGCTAGTCATTTTAGGGCTTACTTACGACATTTACTAGTCTAATTCTGTACAAGCAATTTATTTTATATAAATGTTTTTCAGTGGCTCTAAACAAAAATCATTCTGTACTATCTTTATCTTTTTCCTTAAGATGATGCAAAGAATTCCAGATAATGATGTGTGTTGTACTGTGTACATCTAAAGTCACATTTTTAAACACATTTAAAACTACAATTTAAAAGCTTTGCTCTTGTAAAATGAGGAATCTAATAGCGATACTATTGATAATCTGTTTCTGGGTTGTATCCGTCAATTGACTGTTATGAAATAATCATACTTCCTGAAACAGATAGTAGAAACCTTTCTTTTTTTTGGTGACAGTCCTAAATGGTAGAGGTACAGTCGTAATGTCAACAAATCTCAGGTTCTTTTGTTAGTAGGACAGTTGGAATAAGTCCACTTGAACCATTCTGCAGTCTGCTGCTGAGCACTCTGCTGGGAAGTAGGAGATAGGGGTTTCAACCTTCCCAACAAGTGAGCATGTGCTGTAAGCTTTTTGTAAGGTGGCGGGGAGCTAGAGGGGAAAAAACAAAGGGCAATGGTAGGTCTTGCCGGTATCTGTTAAACATAGTCTCAAAACACCTGTTAAATCAACCCTCCAGTGGTTTGGGTAAAAGAACATCACATTTTGGATCTCATTCAGGCTGAGTCATAAGCATAAGTGGTTGAAGTAAAAATAACAATATTATAGAATGGAGCCTCACTCTCAGACTAGGTGACAGCTGAGGGGGATTTCCAGGATTGCAGATTTGAACTTTGATGGAATAAATGCTGTATAATTCCCACTCTCAGTGACTGTGGATCTATGTGCATTGGGTTCATCAGATACATCCGAGCTTATTTTGCTCGTGTTTCAAGTTTGCTAAAGGCAATCCAGCTGAACTGGAAGCCATACAACTGCAGGAGCACAGTGCAACCCTGCACTAATAAGCTGTCAAAAATCTTCTAGTTCACAGCTGGTCAACTCAGAGCACAGAGGAAGCTCAGGTTTGCCTGACAGAGCCTGTGTAGACATGTAGTTGTTCTTGTGCAGTTACCGAATTTTGCAAGTGGTGGTGGGAGGTGTATGTGGGGTAGGAATAAGCAAACAAAAAGGATTTCATATGAAAAATACATTGTCAAGGAGTAACTACTGCTTTTTTTCCTTCCTAACAACAGTGACCAGTAAAAATATTTTGTAAAGCAACAATGCTGAATTATTGCTAAATCAGGGGGGAGTCACTTTCATGCATGTATGAATTATGAGGATTATAAATGGCAAAGTCTCAAGACAGTTTTGAAGCCTATTAAGTTTTTTTTGTGGGGCTGAAAGACCTTCTGTGTGGCTGCCTGGATCCTTTATTGCTCCAGAGGTGGGTGACATTTATCAGTTAAAACTGGTCTCGATAACAGCGTGGGCATAGGCAACTCGCACTTTCTGTTTGTTATTTTATATAGTTCTTGGGAAATTGCTTAGATGACCAAAGTCAGCCTGACTAAAATCATGCGAAGTTGTTAGTCTGTCCATCTTGCAAGGAATACGTATATAGAATAATAAAGTGTGCAGAAGAGAAGCAGTACAAATAGGTGGCTAAGTAAGGGGCATATTCCTGTTCAAATTACAGTGATGCAGTCCTGAAACGATTGTCGTGCACAACTCTAAATGAACGCGCACCCAAATCTGTACACGTAAACTGAGCATCTCAACAACCGTGCTATTTAAATATAACATCTTTCCTGTTATGATCTTCCTTGTGTGTCCTGAGCTGAAGGATTAACTTAATACCATTACCATGTGGACGTAAAATTTCAAGCAGAACAAGAGATGCCTGAGTGGTGAGCTGACATTTTCTGTGCTGGGACTTGTTTTTCTGTCCTTTCCAAACAACAGAAAGGATAAAGGAGAACAGAACATTTGACAGAGTTGGTAACTTGGGCAGCATCTTTTAGATAAAGACACTTATTGAGTTCCATGTAAGGAAGGGGGAGAAAAAGGGTCACAGTGACACATTGCCAAGCGATAGAATATCCCTGAAACCATGGTAATTTGAAGATTGCTGCTGCCAGCAAAGAACATTGGAAAAAATGTAGCGAAGATTTCTGAGACAGAAATTAGTAATTATTTTAGCTATTTGTGGTATAAGTTTTCCAGCTGTCACAACTGAATGTTATCATCCTTTCGCCCATTCTCAAATCTCAGATGTTTGTCCTTTTTGAGGAATTAAATCAAGAGGTACAGAGAAGTACCGTTAGTTTTGCTCAGAGAGCCCAAGATAAAAGTGATTATTTTATAAAATACAGGCATCGGGGAATTACTCTACTAGCATATGAGCTGCTGAAAACACTTGAGCAACAAAACTCAGAGAAAACAAGTCAGGAATAGAAGTGCTCCAAATTTCGTGCTTCCCCCCAATTGACAGGCATGTGTTCTTGGGTTACTTCAACCTTCATTTCCCAAGGTTGTTTCCAGTATGTATTACCTGTGTTGCAGTAGCCCCTAGAAGCGCCTCATAGCCCAGGACCCACACGCTGTTGGGCTCTGTGCAAAGCCAGTACAAAAAGGCTGTTTCTACCCTGCTCTAGCAACAGTACCATGCAGCCGGGAGGCAAAAAACAGGCTTGACGCTACGGATGCTCGGTGGAGAGCGTGATGCCGCCTACCTGCAAAGCACGGTGTGATGCTTACCCTGATCTGTCACCCACCTGCCTGCCAACGTTGAACAGGAGCCAAACGGTGGCTAGCCCAGCATTTCTACATCAGGCTGCTCAGTTACGCCCCTAAAGCACTTGGGAAATGTGGTTGGCGCTGTGGCCCTATCTGCTAGGGCAGAACAACCCAACGGATGGACTCACCAGCGAGAGCCTCATGCGGAAAAGCACGTCATTTATGGGCAATCCTAAATAAGGGTTTTTGCTCAGATCAGCAGCTGTCTAAAGAGAAGCATGAGGAACCCATGGCCCCTGTGCAGAAGGAGGTTGTGGAGGGCCTGTTTCGTAGATGGAGGAGCTCTCAACTTGTTCTCACGAGAAGCAGAGAGCCAGTTGCGCTAGGCAATCTCTGCTGGTATTGCTGGCTGAACAGCGGGAGCTGATGCTGACCGAGGAACCTATGACAAAGGAAATCTGAAGCAAATTCATTTTTTTTTTTTTTTTTTTAGGTTTGATGTTTTGTTTCATGTAGCTTTGGGGGGCAGGAGGAGCAAGTGTTAATATCATACAAGTTACAGCAGCTCCTGGGAGCTGGGTGAGCTCAAGCTGCTAGCAAGGTGGCATCACTGGCTTGCACCGCACAAGGGTCCGGCCCCAAGGTTTTGCTGAGGGCCTCTGAAACTTGTACCCAGAGTGATCCATTGCTATACAGGCAAGCATATTCTGAAGTACGGGCGAGGAAGGAGGAATAAAAGAGTATTCCATTTCTGCCCAATTAGCCCAAAACTAATTCCAAATTTCCTAATTTCCATTGGCACAAAACTACTTCTGAAGACTCTAGCCTGTCATTTAACGTACCGAAAACACCAGCTCCTCGTAGCAAAGACACGCTTCTCCCCGCTCCCAAAGGGACAAAGCAGCGGGAGGAAAGGAGAAGGCCGGAGGCGAGGGGGGCTGCGCGGCGCTGGCGGCACCTCGCCTCCGCGGGCGCTGCGGGCCGCGGCGGCGGCAGGTGGCAGCAGCCGCCAGCGCTGCGGGGACAGCGCGCAGCCCGGGCCGGCCCGGCGCCCCGGCCCGGCCCCTACACGCCACCTTCTCCGTATGTGGCCGGTCCCACCGGTGTTCCCAGTTGTAAAAAACACACAGGCTCTTTGCTGCAGCACTTCCTCGCCCTCCTAAAATACTCAAATTTTCTAATCCTCACCCAAAGCACCCAAACGTAAAACACTGCAAGGAAGCAAAAAGGTGCACTGTTAAAGCCTCTGCTGTTTCTTACGGTCCCTAGCATGACCCGAGCACAATATAAGCAATAAATAATTTTTCCACTGATGGATACCAGCTCCTCAGAGCAGCCTCCTGCGCGAGGGCGGGAGCAGCCGAGCCCGGGAGCGCGACAGCGGTGACTGATGCCCGGATGCACGGGCACGCGAGCGTGCCGGAGGGCCCCGCCGCCAGCCCACCAGGCAAAAGTTGCTGGCACTATTAAACTGCAGGAGAATCCTTAAAATAGCAGTTGAGACTGTATAGCAAGCTGATTTTTAAATTGTTCTCATATTAAAGGGGGGAAAAAAAAAACCTCAACGCTGAAAACAGCTAAACAACCTTTTTGTGCTTCGTCAATTTGCTTGTAATGAAAAAGTCACTGTGGAGAGAATTTAAAATGATAGGAGGAGAAAAGGATCATGCTGTTCTCAGCAAAAACCTGTTTCATCGTAAGCACGCAGTGGAAGTAACAGAGTGTACTTTGTGTAATGAACAGGTGCCATTAGGAACCCTTTGGGAACAAAAAATATCATGGAGTTTATGAGTTAGCAGGGCAAGTTGTCTGCAGCCACCCTTCCAACGACTCTGATATAAAACGTTATTTGACTTAAATCTCTCTATCGGAACCAAAGTGAAATTCAACTATAGACTGACCTTGCTGCACCAAGTCCCCGCACATTAGCACATATTCCCAATCAGCTGTTCTCCCTAAAGTAGTGTATTTTTTACTGGAAAAACTCCCAAAGGACAGTGAACATTACAGCTGAAGCCAAAGCCCCTGATGGCTCAGCAAGCACAGGAGCAGCATTCGGGAGCAACCAACCAATGCTGCCCAGAACAACTTCTCCTCCTAGCGTTCGCAAAACTTTCGTGATTGAATTAGTGGAAATTCAAAGGTGGAGATGTTTTAACTAACTTGATGGGAAACCTGCGGAAAAAAAAATAAACTAGCATGTTGATTCCTTCCTGCTCTGAGGGTCATGGTGCACCAGGGCTACCAAAACCTGCCTGGCCATCACCCCTGTCACCAGCATCTCCAGTATCTCACAGGGCACAAAACCGCGATGGAAATGTCTCCTGTAGTGGTAGCAAACATTGCACAACCAACACCTTTTAGTTGCTCAAAGAGAGCAACAGGAGAGCTGTTAGGCTGCAGCTTTTCCCTAGTGCGACCACCCATACGTGCCGGTTGCTTTTTCAAAGCTTGCTGGGCCGTGCAAGATCTCTGCCCTTTTGACACAACTGCTTGACGTTTTATTGAGGTGAGCTGAAAGGCCGTTGAAGGCAAACTAATGGGCTGTGATCACAGAAACCTTGCAACCCGCACCTCGGGCAACTAAAATATGAACATCAAGGAGTATTTGCTGGTGTCAAACAGCCATTCAGGCAGCAGCATCATTCGCTGAAAGAAGGAAATAACTTCTGCACTTCTGGACTGACCCTGTCTGGATATTCCCTTAGCCCATCGTATATAAAAGCCGGTCCTTCAGCCCCCCCCTTGTGCTCCTTGGCAGAGGGGTGGGGAGAGCAAAACCTCTGGGACCAACATTTCCACCACTGATAAAACCCAGCCAAGCCAAGGGGAGATTTCTTCCCATACGTTTAGTGGGCTCTGGCTACGTCTGCCGGTCTCTTTATGAACACCACCCGAACTCACTGATGGATATATATGCCTATCCATAAGATACACATTTATATTACTACCTAACACATCAGCTCTGTGAGCTGCTGATGAAATGCCCAGAACAGCAACAAAGCATCTCGGGCACGCGAGGGAAAACCCCGGCATGTTTACGGACTCTCCACGCGCGCGGGGAGGGGATTCATGTCGCACCGCCGTGCTGCGAAGTCCCAAGGTGCAGCTAGACACGTGGCCTAAGGAATAGTCTGCAGCAAACTACAGCCTTGCGGGACTAAACCCAGATCCCGGTTCTGCAACGACGCGAGCAAACCGTGGGACGCGGCTCTGCAGGGAGAAGCAGCTAACGCACAGCAGATGCTCGGAGCGGGGCTCAGCCTTAAACCGCCGCGTCGCCCGCACGAGAGGTCTGACCAGCGGGGTTATTTTCTTGGAAACGCAGATGGAAGAGCAGCAAGAAGCCAAAAAGAAAGGACAAGCCGGGGGAATCACCCGTGAGCTGGTTGTCCCTCCCTCATCCCCGTTCTCCGGGGTGAAACCTTCCGCCTCCAGCTGCGCTCTGCGTGTGCACGCACGCGTGTCCCGCTGCTGGCTCAGCTGCACAGCGCCAGGTTCACGAGCTCTTCTGGAAACTTTGCTTCAGTAAAGTGACACGCAGAGCTCGGACTTTTTCGGACCGCGGCTCAAAGCCTCACATGTGTCACCGCAGCATCTTTCCGTCTCACCGCGGCAGCCCCACGCACCCGGAGCCCGCTCCGCTCCCACGCTGCCGCCAGCAGCCCCGAAGCCGAGCCACGGCAGAGCGGTGAGTGCCCGTTCGGGTCTGTCCTGGCACTCGGGGACGCGTCGGCAAGTTGGCCTACCTCGCTATTTGGCATTTAGCCTGTTATTACCCGTTGTCAAACCTCCCTCACTTGTTTGCTTGGCGATTGCTCATCTGCCGGGGGATGAGACGGGGCGCTTTTCCCAGCAATTTCCTGCAGAAATAATAGTACCTGACCCAAATGCACCGATTACACGGATAAGGAAAGGAGACGAGAGAGATTTCAGCTGCGTGACACTCAAATTGCTACGTGCGGGTGCCGTGCCAGCGGCCGGCCGCGCCAGCCGCTCCGGGGCAGAGGCATGGGGCTGGCTTCGTGGCCGGTCCCGTTCCTTCATCGCAAGGGCGACTCGCCTCTGGCCCGGCCCGGCTGCGCGTGTTCGCTCCCGGGACCGCGTGCTCCAGCCCGAAAGGCGTTAAATTGCTCGGAAGTTTCTGTCCCGGGGACTCGATACGGCACTAGCTCGTAATGGAGCCGGTGCTTTTTGCAGCCGCTCTCTGTCCCTCCTTCTCCACCCGCACGCTGGTGACCTGCTGCTCCTTTTCTTTGCTAGCAGGTAAAGGCGAGGAATGGGACTTGGCCGGGGTTACGGGATCATTGAATGATTTAGGTTGTGAAGGATCTCTGGAGGTCTCCAGGCCAACCTCCTGCTCTGAGCAGGGCTACCTGCAAATCTGGGCCTCGCTGCTCGGAGCCCGGTCCTAGATATCTGCAGGGCTCCAGGGATGGAGCTCCCACAACCTCTCCAGGCCCCCATCACTAACCCTTCTCACTGGGAAAACTTTTATTTCCATATATCCAACTGGAATTTCTCTTGCTGCCAGTTGCCTCTTGTCCTTGCGGCCCCAAAAGGAGCCAGGCTCTACCCGAACAGGATCGGCATGTTGGATCCGACCCTGGCTTCAGCCGGGGCGGCTCAACCTCCCACCTGGGAACGCCTCTCTCTGGAAAAGGCTTGGCCTGCTAACATTACCTGCCGAGCACCCAGGCTGCACTTTGTGTCGAGCCCAGCATCTCTCTCTTGCGGGTGGACTAACAGGGAAGTGACATGATGACCATATTCTTTGCAATGCTATTTGACTTGAAGACCTAAATAAAAATATTCATGCTCCTCATTAGAAAGCTAAACGATTGCACAGTGGTGACTGATATTGTAGCAGTGCCTGTAATTAAGAGGACTGCTAGCATTTTAATTACAAACTACTATCTTCAGGCCTGACACAGCAGACACATTAAAAACAAGTTTACCAGTCCCAGAGTTATAGACCAGCAATTAAAGTTTTAGGGACTTGTTTGTGCTTCTTGCTTATTAAGACGTGTTACTTGCTTACTAAAGGCTTTGGGAAAATTTCAGTTAAGTCATTAAGTCAATGTTAACTTTCAATGATCCCTTTGAAATTCTGAACTTTCAATTACAACAGGGTGAACAGGAGGAAAATTAGCGCTGACATCAGTGACAAAGCGGCGACAGCATTTTGTTGTTTCAAAATTACATCATTAAAAGCACTGAAACAGCCTGAAGATCTGCCCTGCGTTTCGGGGAAGAGATTTCCACCCTTCGGGCCCAGCTGGAGGGGAAACGTCCCCGCAGAGCTCAGCACGGCGAGCTCGCGGGCGCCCGCGCGGCAGAGCGGAGGTCGAGCGGGCTGGGGCAGCGGCTGCCTCTGCCTCCCTCCTGCCGCAGCTCTTGGGCCCCTTTCGTCGTCTCCTGCAACTCCGGCGCCGGGGCACCGCGAACGTCCCTGCGCTGAGCAGCGCCTGCGGCAGCTCGGGGGGGACCCGACAGCCCTGTACAAAAGCCGGAATCACCGCTTGGGCTCGTGTGATTTTTCAGATCCCACAAATAAGTGTTTTTGCCTCCATTAATTACGTTTTGCGCACACGCCTTCCCAAACCCTGGGTTATTGGCCAGCATTTTCTACGTGAAGAACATGAGCACCTAAACACGCGCCACAGTGCTAATAACCACGCAAACAACCCGGGCTCACCCTGATGCAGCCGAATAACTCCCGCTGCCCTGAGCACCACGCCAGGCTGCGCAGCACCGGCGGTGCGCGCCAGACACGTGCAGCGAGCTGGGTGGGTGGACGCAGGTGCCAGATCCAGCCCGTGAAAGCTCGGCTCCCTCCTGCAGAAGGCTGCAGACTCCAAACGCGTTGCGACTGCGAGCTCCTAACACGCTCCAGTGACATCTGAGCGATGAAAAAAGTGCTTCTGTTTCCTGCTTAAACCTTATGATCTGCAGTTTGGCACCTTTTCCGTAAGCTGTGCCGGTGCTCGTGAGGAGCTGCGGAGGAGAAGGGGGCATCGGCCACGGGGCAGGGCACGGGCAAGGGCCGGAACCGCGGCTCGCTCACCGCTCAGAGACCATCCCTTCTCGCTCCAGGGCAAGTTATGCGAGACGTTAATTTGAACTGGCAGCAGGTTTTGCATTAAGTCGTCTCAGAACAGTAGTCAGCCCCAACATTTGTCATGGAATTCAAGTTTTGTACTATTAAAGCCTTATAATGAAGTTTTCCAGCGCAGACTTTGCTTCCAGCTTTGCTGCAGTGGCATCCAACGCTACTAGGGAACTCACACTCTCCAGGGGCCAACGGTGGGACATTATTATTATTAAGTATCCTGTGCTTGGCCTTGACTTCCTCCCAGTACAGGACACTGAACAACACTGGGGTTACGTCCATACCTTGGAAGATTTGGAGCATCTTCCCTTTCCATTTAAGTTACAGGACTATCTAAAGCTTTTACCAAGGAGCAAAGCATTTACTGTTGATGATACTGCTATCAAATCTGTGACATCCCTTTTCAGTCTGGAAGGAAAGTATTTATTTTATCTTTAGCTAAAAGTGTTTAGGCTAGCTTTCTTTTATAAAAATGGTTCCATCAAAGTGAGTATCATTCTTCATAAAAATCTTCCCTGAACAGGCTGCATTTCCCTTCTAAAACCACATCCAACTCTTAAAAACAGCATCTTTCCAGTTTCTTCCTTAAAAAAAAAATAGGAAAAAGCCCTCCTGAAACCCTGAAGTTTTATCTTTAGAAGACTGATGGTAAAACTCAATTCATTCACTTGTTCTGCACGTGTGGATCTTCAGGTGTCTCATGGTTCTTGTCTACTTCCATCTTTTTGCTCAAGCCTCCTATTTCATATTTTCAAACTTAAAATAGTGGCTTTGCTTCCTAATCAAGAAACAAGCCCTGTGAAACAAATTAATTTCCCCTCTGCTTGCGTCTCTGCTGTTTGCATTTGGATGCCTTACAAACAGCATTTTGCTCTGCCCTTCATCACCTTCTCTCTACTTTTATCTCGGCACAGGGTTTGGAGCAGAGCTCTTTACACATCGCTGCTTCGCAGCCAGGAGGGGGAGATCCTACGCTGGCTCACGCGTTGCTGTCTAGCAGGTTCCTGTGTTTGTTAAAAAGTGACCCACAAACCTGAATGTGAAAGAGGAGCAATAAAATAAAATAAAATAAAACAGGAGAAGAAGATTGCTGGTCTTCATTTGCTTTGCTTAACTAATTGTTATTTTTACATATAAAAGCAAAATGTTAATGTCAGGGAAGCACATTTCTGTCCTGTATCTTCCTGTACTTATTCTCCACACTTCTTAGGACGTATGCGAGAACAACTCCCACATGCAATTTATATATATCTGTATAGGTATGTGAGAGATCTTTAATAAGAAGAGGTTCACACTTGCTAAAGAAAGGTATGAATACATGCACACATGTACTCGTGTGTATATGTGCGTGCAAACATACACTAAAAAGTCCATATTTGAAATAACACTAAGTTTTATTAGTAACTTTCTTGAAGGAAATGCTTTTTGAGAAGAGCGATGCCTCTGTGGTACTCTTGCTCTACCCAAGCGGCCAGGAGCAAAGGTCAGGGTGACCCTAGATACCAGCCCTTCTCCTGGGCTCTGACCTAAGAGGACATGTCATTTTGTGACCTGGGCACATGAATAACCTGTCTTTAGGCAAGTTGTGGCATAGGTATTCTAGTATCTACCTGCATGCAGGTATTCCCTCTCCAATCATCTCATATGAGCAACTTTACTTTCTAACTTCAGCATTTCCTAGGGGAAGGCAAAGTGGGGCTTCATTTCTCCTCATTTCTACTGAAATCCAGTTGCTGACGAAATGCATTAAGACCCCCAAGTTTTTGTTTTTCTCAAAAACTATTAGAATTGCTAAGTAAACAATTCGTTTAACATAATGCTTCAACCAGTCTGGCCCTGGGAAAAAGTTAAGTAATAACAATTTTGTGCAAGTTGCAGACTAGTGTCTTTATTAAAAACCTACATCAAAGCCCACGCCTGGTCCAGTCTATTCACGCTGCTGCTCTCGTTTTAAACATACTCATATCCTGAAGAATCCTGATAGATTGGAGCCGTAGGAGGTAAACCAGCAGATTGAAGAGGTTAAATGTATTTCTTTACTAATGGGACTGATGCTCTTGCTTCAAAGCTGCCATAAAAAAATCAGTATGAAGAGCTCCCTAAGCTCGTGGGCTTTATAGCCTTCATGATCATTCAACCCTCAAGCAGATACAAAGAAAATTTTTCTCAGCCTGTCTTTGAATAGACCTCCCTCCTCAGGAGCAAGTGAAAGACCTTTATAGAAAACTTGATAAAATTCCTGAGACAGCTCATTTATTCTAGTCACTTCAGCAGCGACTTCCCTACCACTTGTAGCACTCAAAGAGGTTATAGATTACCTTAATAAGAATGAATCCTATTCATCAGCCATTTCCCAGCACTTGCATATTAATATTGTCTGGCCTTGTTAAATATAGAAACCTATTCTCTTCTAATCCTTTTTCAACAGGAGTTTTTTTCCTAGGGGTAGCCACAAAATAATTGATAATGAGTTATCCCACCTCCTAAGTTTGTGCAACTCCCCAGGCTGCTTCCTCTCGCTGCTGGGGAGCTAGCAGGATAGGTTTGTGAGCTTTATAAAGATCATGCTTTTGCCCTTGTTACTTAGATGGCAGATTTAGAAATTTTTGCACTGAGGTCCACTTTGTGGAGGCAGAACTTAATCAGGTAGCAGAAATTTCATCTTTGCTTCACCTGAGCTTAAAAGCAGGGTCTGCGGGTGAGAACAAGGAATAAGAAGTAGTGCAAGCGATAGACATGTAGACTGCGATGCCAACATAGTCTCTCCGTGCACAGCTTCCCACCGGATGGCACAACTCAGCAAACACCACTGCTGCTCCACAGGAACACACATAGACAGAAAGACCCAGCAGCAGCAAGCAACTCTCCGGCGTACAAATCTCTGTTCCTCCGGGTAAAGAGAGTTCTGGTAATTCCCATGGCTAGAACGACAGCTGGTTGAAATCTCTCAACTATGTTTTATTGAATAAGGTTTTTCACTAAACCCAAAATTTTGAAGGGCCTTGGAGATAGGTGGGAAGAGAAGGTGCATTGAAAAAAAAAGTTGCTCTCTTGGCAATTGAAAACTTAAAAAAAATTGGAGGTTTGGGAAAAAAAAAAAAGAGAGAGGCCTCGTGTTGTTAATTTTATAAGGAACAGTGTTATACTCTGAAATTGAAAATGTGATTTTCCATCTTTTTGATCCGCTTCCAAGATTAATAGCTTTACAAGAATCTAATCCTTCAAAAAAATCCAGCACAAATATTTTGCTCTTCCATCTTACTCTAGCAAACTATTCAAAGTAGATACACACACAAAAAAAATAAACAACTTAGATGAGCTTATTTGGTCATTCAGATAAGTCTGCAAGGAAAGAAATAGAGACTGGGAAGAACCACAGGGGAGCTCTCACACACTCAGTGCAGGGCAAAAATCCCCCCGGCACTACCAGCTCACCGTAGACCAAGACCAGTTCAAATCCACAACTGCCACTGGGCTCCTGGTTGCGAGCGTGGCAGCATTTTCGGTATGTATTACAGCGGGGAGTTTCTGGTGAGCTTTTAGTGCTCTTTATAGCACAAGCCCAGGTATAGCTCATGCTCCAAGAATAACACTGGCAAAAATTCAATGCCTGTTACAGCTTTTGGACAGCCTATGATTATGCTTGGAACAGCAGCTGAGTAATTTCGGAGAAGAGATAAAGTAATTTCCCAGAGTTATCTGCTGGGGCAGCATCCTCGCCACGTGAGTGCCTGTGGAGAAGAGAGTTCCCAGTGCTCAAGTTCCTGCAGAGCACGTACATGGAAAACAGATTTTTTTTTTCCTTTAAGAAAAACTACCTCCATTTTTCCATCCCTCACAATCCCTAGCAATTCTATGTGAGGTGGTAATACACTGAAAATCCCAGCTCTCAAGTGTTGTTTCTTCTCTGCCATTATTCTAACTACGAAACCTGGATTTTCCCACATGCCCACTGATGGATACCTGCACCCCAATGGTGAATACTGCTCTTGGGCATTTAATTTTGCACTGCGAGTAACCTCCACCATTTCATGCTGATTTGATTTAAAAAAAAAAAAAAAAAAAAAGCTCGACACAACACAACCTTGAAAAAAAGGTCCCTTGTCCCTTTTCCTGCTCTTGGAGAGGCTAACTTGCTGCTCATCCCCAGTAGATGTGCTGGCGGGTTGATTCACTCCAGAGACAGCTCAAAAGGCTGTCAACAGCAGCCAGGTTCTCTGCTTTTTCGTGAGCCTGTCTCCATCATGGGGCTTTGAGACAAAGGAGCTAGATTCAGCATCTGTTAAATCAATGCTGACTTCAGCACAGTTAGAGTTGAGCCTACCCCCTACAAATCTCATGGCTACACTGATGGAAGGCTGACACAAATGAGATCAGAGAAGCGATTCATCACTTTCAGAAGCCACTTTGCCAAGTTTTTAAAGAATCATGACACACTCTCCACTGAATTTTACCAAGAAATCAGTTATCTACCACCTATTACATTTATCAAAACAGGTCTCCAGCTGTGTAAATCATCATTACTTTCTGAAGTCAGTAGCACCAATCCCATCTGCATCAGCCAAGTGACTAGCCCATCTCCTATTAGAATAGATGGCAATATACGAAACTTGTATAGCTAGCAGACATTTATGGAGGATAATTATGGAGATTGCTAGAATATCTGTTACTTTGACATGCTAATGGTTTCTTTTTAATTAGATACGCAGGCACAGAGATGATTGCAGATAATTCAGTTGTTGCTGAGCTGATGTGTCTTAACCAGGACAGGTCCCCAGGTGTACTTCATTATGCACCAAAGAGAAGCCCAGCGAAAACAAGGAAATTCTTCAAGCAAGACCAGGGCTGGGAACACCATCTGGGTGAGTTACAATCATGTCCAAGTGCCTCACTTGTCACAAGCTGCCCCACTCATACTGTCATCCCGGCCTGAGCTGTCTGAGCCAGGCCCAAAGCCACCCCTCCCTGGAGGCAGAGTGGACACAGCATGCAGCAGCTGGGGGCTTGAACAGACAAGGGCCGCAGTGTGGAAAGGAAGAGAGATGCTTTGGAGGTGGTGGGCTCCTGAGAGATGAGTGTCAGCCCATTAATCCCCCCAACACGTGGGAATATGGTATGATTGTGGATGGCATGCTGTGGTTTGGGAGATGCTGTAGCCATGCCTTTCATTATTTATTCCAGAATAAACAGATAAATGCTTTGATTTTACGAATGCTAAGGGAAACCTTTGGCAGCATTTGACAGGACTGGACAAGCCTGTGTGTCATGGCTATGGGTGGAAAGCCACCAGGTCCACACAGGTGCTCCCCACTGACCAGCCTCCCCTCCCAGAGGAGAGGTCTCCTGGCCCCAAGAAGCAAGGCTGCTCTCCAGCAGGAGATTCTGGAGGTCATCTAGCCCAACCATCTGCTCAAAGCAGGGCCAGCTTGCACGTAAGACCAAGTCAAGTCATACTACTAGGCATTACCAAGAGTGACAGCACTTCACACCACAGGTGTGAAGCAAGCAACAACTGCCTTCCTTTCCTTGGACAGGTCCAGGTTCGGTCCCATTAGACTAGATGTTGTTCAGACACACAAGTGACACCGAAATCCCGTAAATTGTTTGAAAAGTCCTCTGGACTACTCAGGATGAAAGTGGCTTTGAACAGGGTATTACTCCCCCTTACACACTACTTTCAGAACGCAATGAGAAAAATAAGTAGATAAATGCTCTTTTACTTTTGACCTCCAATGTGAATATCATAGAATTACCTTGTCATTACCTGGAATTTATGATTTCAGCCATGTATATTTTTAATAACCATCTAGCATTAGCAGCAAGGCTTGCTTTGTCACGCTTTCAAGGTCACTGAGGAATTAGAGCATGAGGATCCAGCTAAAATTGCAGGTGGCAATATATTCAGAATGACAGGGTCTGTGTATGGCAACCCAAGGCTTTTACATACAAGACTATTTTAATGTTAATTTCTTCATTTCAAATCCTCTCTGCAGATCCATCTTGTTTTCATATCCTGTAAGCCATATTTCACATAAAGTTCAACTCATTTCCCATAAAATTGGCCAGCAAAGTAGATTTCACTTATCTCTACAGACACTACGGCTGTGATACCATGACAGACCGTATTTCACCATGTTTGAATTCCTGGATAAATGGAATAACAGTTCAGGGAGGGACGCAGCACATCCCTCAGGGTAAAATGGCACACAGACACTTTTGGTCATTGATCCCATACTCGAGATGAGCTGTGTTTCATGGAGATTTAAGGAAATAAAAATCAACTCATCTCCCTGCCTGCCCACAGCAGTCTCCACAAGAAAGGGAGTCGCTTTTATAGCATTAGCACTCTTGTTCGGGAAGAGAATCTTCTTTCTTAAACACATACAATTACTTCATGTGGCATCTATTAAAAACAGCGTAATTTTTAGCAATTTATAGCGTTAAATATTGAAAGTAATTTTCTCTGATGGAGTTTGACAACTTTGTCCAAAAATATTAAATTTCTTTAAGCTGCAAATAGTCTTTAACAAAAACAGATTTAAATACAAACTAAAGTTCACTCACATTGTGCTGTAAATCACAAGGGAAACATAATTCATTTGCAGTAGTTTTCAGCAAGAAAACTTGGCAGTCTTTCAGCAAGTTTCATAATTGCTCTATTTTAAACTTCAGCTTGAAAATGCTCAAGATAGCTTTTAGTTTTATTGAAAGGTTAATTTCACACCTACAGAGAAAAAATATCAGCTCTCCATTAGATCTAACGGAGTGTTAAATCTGAAAATTACAGTCCCTTCACACAAATGTGCAGAGTTTGTTGCATTTTTAACCTGTATTGCGCTTCCATTCTGTCCCAGCAGGGCCGAGGCACAATAAGCAATCACGTCGCCTCCGCCGGCATGCCAAGCACGGAGCTGGTATTCTGCAGTGACAGTATTTTTGTACACTTTCCTATTATTCCTTGGTGAGAGCTGCAAGACAACGCCAGTCACAGCAATTAGGGTGCTAACCACGCGGCGCGGCGGTCCGCAGCAACCTACGCGCGAGGAGCATTCAGCGTGGAGCCATGCTCGTTTGAAGGCAAAGGGGGAGGTATCCCTGGGCCTAGTTTTGAGCAAAAAATACTATTTCATGACAGAGTTAGCCAAGGTGCCTCAAATCGCCACAGCATCTCTGGGCTTGGTTTATCCTTATGGCAAGGGAAGATAACTGACCAAGAAGTTTGCCTGTCTACCTTCCCATCCCAGATGTGGACTTTTCTACGGCGAGCGAAACAGTGAGATATGCCGTACGGGGTCAGACTGCTCCTACGAACATGAAATAAACTGCTGTTCAAAACCAGCCCTTCCATAGCAAATAGCAATGCTGCACTATCATAGATCAACGGGTAAACCAGGACCTATTACATTAGAAATGAAAACTAGAACAAACAAAGCGTATCTCCAAATCAGTGCTGATAAAACATTGCCAAGTTCCTGTCAGTGGCAGTTACAGAGCTGTATCTCTCAAATTGCATGACCTGCAGCATTGCTGATGGGGGCTTGGAGATGGGTCTGATGTGCTGGGCAGCCTCCACAGAGGCTGGCCCAGCATCACCGAGACCCAGGCAGCCTGCGAAGCCCTCCAGCTGTACAAGCCGATGGTTGAAACTCTGGACCATGGCTTTATTTGCCAGCACATAGCTGACAACGAGTGAAGAGTTCAACTCTACCATTCTGCCCGGCGCGACAGAAAAACAGTAGCATCTTCACCTATTTCGGTCAGAAGGCCACAGCTAACCTGAGTTTCAAGGAGAGGGTTGAAAACAGAAAGCTTGTTTGTTTGGGAGTTCTTTGCAGGGAAATCCAATCAGAAGTGCAAAAGGTCGGGTCCAGAGGGAAGGAGGGTGAGGTGTCTGTCCTGCGGCATCAAGTGGCAAAGGTCACCTTCCTTACGAAACATTGCAGTGTGGTGGCAGGTCACGAGTCCCTGTGTGTGTTATGTTGCGCATGGTAACATTAGGGCGTGTTTTGGATTGTCTTGTGGCTTCATGAATTGGCAAATATTCTCCTGGGTTGCCTAGACTACTCCCAACTGACTCCATTATAAAGTGTGTAAAGGCAGTGTCAACCTGCTTGTGAAGTGCAGACAAGGCCTGTTCAATTTAGAAGAAATATTTTGTGGTTGTAAACACAAAACACCTTTTTTAAAAAGCCAAAGAATGAGTGCAGTAGATACCACCTCGAGCATGAACACTGCAGTGCAGGAGCTGCTATTGCTGAGGGACTGCAATTGAATTGAACCTGGATTGGGGCAAATCTAGGTGTAATTTATTTGCCAAGTTCTTCTGGATATTCAGGAGCAATATCAGTACTTGCACTTCAAATTAACTGTCTCAGTCTAGAAGCATTTCATTTTATAGCAAATCAGATTGGCCTACCAAGTCCCTTCAGGAGCACTGAAGGCCAACACCGGAGAAACAAGTACCAAACCTGAGCCATGACAACAGCTCTTGTCCTTTCGAAAGTTACTACTCCAGCTAGAACAACAATGATTTGATCCAGAATATCTGCAGAGGAACCACAAGAGAGCAGATGCATTCGGGAATGGCTGCAAGGAAACCGTAAGAGGGCAGATGGCCTGGCTGAGGACAAAAGATCATTTAGCTCCTCTCCAGCAAGGGCATAAGAAGTCACTCAAGGAGGATATCTCTGCTGTGACCACACAAGAATATTCCCTTTCACACAGGAGGGCTCAAATTAGGGGCAGAACTTGGAAAACCAATAAAATCTATTTGTGAGCTGTGCATTTGGGTGCAACATCTAATCTCACTGAGATGGGCAGAGCTGGTCCTTCATTCAGGACATGCACCTGCTTATCTTTGCCCCACTTCATCCCCTCTCCTCCTATCTCCAGCAAACACCTTGCAGTTGTTATTTATTCTCTGAGTACATAGGTCAACATTAATCCCTGTTTCAGGGGCACACCACAATTTGCATGGCAATACCTGCAATGCTCAGCCTCAAGGCTACCCTGAAGACTGAGCTCTCTCACTCTCCCATCCTACGAGCCCGCAAGAGTATCCTTCTGGCATGGCACTTCATCTTCTGCCTGCCGCGGTGCTGTGAGCCAAGACACACACTGGTGACCCCAGCACCCTCATAGCTGGGAGACAGGAAAAATGCAGAGTATGTCCTGTCTAGAGCCGCCCCTGAGTCTGTTCCTCCAACACAGAGCTGCCAGAGGAACCCCACAAGGATAACCCCTAAGGATTTAGTGTTAAATATTTTGCTAGAACTATTTTGTGAAACAGAGTTGAACTTAGGCCTCCCTTCCCATAGCAAGGTTTGAGAAAATCTTTGCAAACACGACTCAGTGTCTGCCTTTGGTACAACCTTCACTTCCCCCAAACCAGCATTCCCTGCTACTTCTCAGCTCTGTGCTTCCACTCAATCTTCCTAGCAACTAAATGCAGATAACATTTGTAGAGGTAGCTATCAGTTATCCTGAACTGACACAGACACTTTACGACTCCTGAAAGTCTAATTCCTCCAGGCAGCAAAAGCGTGCATGAGAGTGTGAGCATGCATACATACGTACTGAGGAGGTTGGAGGAGACGTGTATAAAGGAGAGAGTTCATATAGCCATATGTACAAGGAATGCCATTAGGAATAACTTCAGTTCTTACCTTCCAGAAAATTATGATTCTGGTGCTACTTTATGAGGGAAAAAAAAAAGTCACACTGAATTTTATTTAGTTATTTTAGGTTCAACCTCACCTTTTTTCTCTTTTTTTTCTTTTTTTTTTTTTTTCCCTAGCAATGTGGAACTATTAACCCCAGGGAATCCCAGTGCTACGACTCCATACAGGATGCTCTTCTCAGGACCGAAATGTCACCCTGTAATTGCCAGGTGCTCCTGGCTGCAAAAGGAGCTAGATCTGGGCAGAGGGGACCTCCATGGCCTCCCTATCTGTTATGGTGCAACAGGTACTGCAGCACGTAGAGCAGCCCATCACCTCTCATCTCCTGGGGCCAGATTAAGAGCAGGGCAGGGGGAACAAGCAACCACCGGTGCTCGGAGACATGGCGAGCAGCTGCTGGCATATTAGGGGTGCTGGGAGCCGATACACAGCTCAGCTGGGATTTTGGAACGTGCGTGGGCTGTTGCATCCCAGGTTCCCAGGAACATTTTAATTACCACTTGCAGACAAAGGATCCATGCAACAAAAGAAACAGGTTTATTGATTACAAGTTACAACCCCTGCGCATGTGCTTGTCGGCACCAGTGCAGGGCCACACAGCGGGGAAGCAGAGGGGGCAGAGCCCAGATGCAAGTCTCAACGCCACTTTCTCCTCCAAAGCACAGTTTCCATCTCATTTAGGAAAGCTTCTCAGCAGTATTGGTAATTAGTGGCAATTTCTGTTTCAAGCTTTAGATCCACAGATGCCAAGGAAAAGCTGGGAACATCTCACAGTCCTGAGCACTGGCCCTGACACTTGTCAAATGTCCATTGGCAGGAGCAGGACCAGGGGCCTCATCCCTGCAATAGCAAGGGAGATCTTGTGCATGGCCAAGACAGCCAGGCCTGAGAAAAGCTTAATCTGGAATCCCCATAAGACAGGAGATTTGGAAAATGGCTTAGAGATGCAGCCTTCAACTGGTTTGATAGACTGAAAGAAGTCAGTGCTGAAGCAGGTCTTTCTAAGCTGTGCTCCAGGCAAGGTGGCACCTGGCCTTTTTAAGGCTGGCTGGCATGTCTCAGAAGCAAGGCACAATCTTGCTAGACCCTTAGCAAGAGTCTACCAGAGCAGGCATCAGTAAAATGGTTGACTTTCCTTAGCTGCTTTCCTTTCTAAATAAGTTTCTACTACTTCTCCCCATAATTACAAAAATAAAATAACTTGGGTATCTCAGATTCTCTTGTCTAGAAACAGCAGGAAAATGCATTTTATGAAAGAAGCTGCTGTCTTCATAAAAACAAACTTCCTTTAATCATTTCCAGGTTATCAGCATTGCAAAGCTGCTGGCAGCGGGTGAGCCATTCTGCAGGAGATGGATGGCCAATTGCTGAACAAAAGCTTGTGCAATTTGGTGGAGTTAATGGAAAGTGGGGGAAAAAAAATTAGTCATCAGTGTGAGCACCTCCAGGCATCCTTCTGAATGTCTCAGGTGAGCACCATCACTCATCCACAAGGCAAATAACCTTTATATTCCTATCTGGCATTCATTCCCTGGCCTTTAGAATCAGCACTCTTCTCATATTCACAATGTAAATCATCACATTTCCCCTTTTTATGATATTCTAATGAAGAAAAACTGTGATAACAGTAACTAATTATGTCCATAACACATTTTGAAGAGATCTCTCCGCCTGTCAACACTCAGTGCTAGAGTCTAAACTTTGGCAAGGGTCCCAGAGCCAAAAAGGGGTACGGAGCAAGATGCCACTAACCTCCTGTCATTAGTCTTAGATAAAGAAGTTCCTATGAACAACCAGAGATTCATTTACCTCCTGCATGCACAACTTTTCTAATAAAGCTCAATTACACTCTTGTAATAGTTCTCTCGCAAGCACATAGTCACTGTAGTTTTACTGCCACATTTTCCTGAATAAACAGTACCCACTTGAAAATGAGCAAAAGATAGAGGTATTATAATGCATCACAACAATAATTTGCCTTTTAGGTGACGCTGAACTACATCAACCCATTAAAAAAATTCAACACGATTAAAAAGCTTCTCAAAATACACACAACATTGAAATTTTGCAGCTGAAACATCAAGACAGCAACATCTCCCTTCCAGCTAGCAGAGCTGGTCATCGGCATGGCATATCACACCAGATAGCACAGTTTGGAGAGCCTTTCGTGTTTCAGTCAGGGAAGAGAGCTCTCCAGAGCTCGGTACGTAGAGTTGAGATGTAGCGATTTCCAAGAGTGGAGGAATACAGTATTGTTGAGAGCAGCAATGTCCGTGGTGCCATCTGCATGCCACCATCCTCCACTGCCACATGCCCACCCTGGGCAGCCCAGCCAGCTGGAGCCCTGCAGGCATCCATGCACCCCCTCGGGCTGGGGATTTCAGTACTTCAAAAGATGAAGAACCAACTCCTGACTTTGCCAATTTGTAAAGCAAATGTGGGGTTCGAGCCTCCATACTTCTCATACTTGGCTACAGCATCTCCCCCTGGTTTGGGTTGAGTAAATTATCTAACACGCTGGATTTCACATTGCAAAAAGGCATGTGAGCTATCTGAATGCCGCAGCCTTGCGCTGTACAGGCAGTATCAAAGGAAGCCCATCATCTTGAAGAATAAAGAATGAAATCTGCAGGTACCATCTAGATAGTAGGAAGCACATCCCGAGGGAGTTTTAATGTTTTAGCTGTCAGGCCTGTGAGTTACAGCTTTTTACAATGAGTAAATTGATTATTTAGATTCATGTGGTCTACGGAATGTGTGCGAAGCACAAAAGGTGGCATAAATATATATTACAGCACTAATAGCTTGTTTTATTTCAATCCCTGACAGGTTACAACTGACACCGAAGAGCAGAGCGATGAACAGCTGTTTTGCAAGCCCTTTCTGTATAAGGCAATTGTATTTGACAGTGTTACTGGTGGGACAAACCTCAACAGCTTTCAGCTAACCTGTTACGATAGGGTCTTGAGCAGCTCTGCAATGCGGTTTCAGATGGTATCTGAAAGTGTGATTTGTATTTTCCTGAGCTTGCTGTAATTAGAGATGAGGGATTGTGTTTTTTTTCTTTTTTTGAAGAACTCACACCATGTCTGTTCTATGTAGTAGAGTCCTCCTTGCTATTTAGAAAGCAACATGCATTAAAAAGACTAGATAATGAGCCTATTAACAGTGCTAATTGCACTTGCACTAGCAGGTTAAAAAGTACACGGCTATTGCCAAACCTGTGGCTGCAATTCCATTTCTTAGAAACAGTGAAGGTGACGACAAAACAGCAGTGTTTGGGTTGTGGATCAGGAATCCTGAGACAAGTAATTCAAGACCCATCTTTCACAACATGCTTTCAGAAGAAAGAGAACTGCACTTCTGCGATACTGAGAGACCTTTCACGCTGAGAGGCCTGATCTGGCACAACTCCATGGACAGTCCACCATGCAAACAGACCCTAAAACAGCCTAGTTGAATTTTAGTGGTGTTGCAGCCAAGCCCTCCACATCAGGGCTGCGCACAGACTCAGCTAATCCAGGCATCGCCACCAGCCTGTTATGCCCAGTGTTGTTCTGTACCTGTGCATGACCGTGTCTGCCCCGAGGGCTGTACTGCTCGCATATAAAGCAGGAGACATTTGGATGCAGACTGACCAACATGAGCTTGCAAGCAAACAGTGAAAAACATATATAGTTAGCCAGCACAAAGACGACGAGAAATTATTTCCTTTTGATGCCACTTTGCACAGAGGATCAGGTACTACAGCAGCTTTTTATTTCATTTATACCATTGCAAAGCGGCAATAAAAATGTTACCACATTTGAATGACAGCTCCTTAGTCCAGCTGGGCCTGTGAACAAACCAGGCTGCATCTCTCCTTAACAACCCACCTTCAAAGCAATGGTAGTGGTGCTGGCCAATCCCAGGTCTGAAGACTAAACCATATTCAGGCTCACAGGTTTGTCAGGAGCAGCAGACTGCAAAGGTTGATCTGTTACAAGCAATATAACCTTGAGGGGTTTCACATTCCAATTTTCAGCTATAAGAACAGGCATTTTGACTGCAAACTAGTTTGGAGGCCCAACACACCAAAGCCAACTGCAAGAAGCCATTTAACCTTGGTATTGCCTGATGGTGAAAGTCATTGCTAGGGGCTTGCACAACACTGGCATTTCCCAGTCCTGGACTAGGACCTTGGCTACAAACACCCGAGTGCCCAGAGCAGCCTTGGCCGCCCCATGTCCCAGTGGATGTTCTGGTGGTGCCTCACAACAGCATGGTGAGCTCCTGGCCTCCCAACCAAGTGCAAAATCATGGGAGAAAGGTGAACATTTTGTATTGGTAAGTAGCAGAAGTTAAAAGAGGGAAAAATGTTGACTGGCTAAACACACTTCTCCCTCTGAATGACTGCGTGAGCATCTCACAGGGCACTTAAAACCATTTTGAACTAAAATACAGGATAATTCTTGGAATAGTGTTTCCCCTGTCAACAGGGACCCCAGGTCTTGGATCTTGTCAGCGAGGAATAGTTTATTTATTCTTGAATCCCAGTTCTGCACCATTTAACTGTTTTGAGCAGAGTGATTAGTCTACATTTAACCTCAGCTTGTAGTAAAGAAACAGCTTGTGAAACACACAAATAAGGAAGGAAGAAGATAACAGATGTTGTGGCATCTCCATCCCAGAGAGTTTCAAAACTCAGCCTGAGCAACCTGATGTAGCTTGGGAGCTGGCCGTGCTGAGATGACCTCCAGAAGGCCCTTCCAACTGAAACCTTTCCGATTCTAAAAATAAAAATGCAAGTCATGCAGAAAATAGCTCAGTTCTGCTCCTCACCCTCTCCAGCATCTTCCAAAAGATCTGCTAACTTTTCTGTCACATATACGCTACAGCTATAAAAGACAACTAAAGCATTAGCCACACTGAAATTTTACAACTTTTTGTAGTGTGTATCATGAATAATTCCATCAAGCATATTTTATTCAGTAAAACACTTCCACCCCTCAGCTCAAGAACACACTGCTTAAAAAGTAGCAGCAGCCGAAATGTTCCATTGAGGAAACTGTATGCTAACTGCAAGGAGAAGGACTGAACATAACATATTCTTCCCTCGATACATTAGTCTTATTGATCGGTGTATCAGTACACCAGGGATATTGGTATATCTCCTTCACACTCACTTTGAGGGCAGTTTTCACAGCTACATTATTTACTGGGGGATGACATGTGACATAGAAATACATAGACTTCAAAGAAGCATGCCTGAATGCAGAATAAGGCACCAGAAGGCAGGAAGATTAAGTATTTAAATTGACGTGTATGTTAAATAATCTACTAAGTTCTGAATAAATTGACTTATGTCAAGATATCACTACATTCACGGACACACATACACACCGAGCAGGGTTAGCGGTCTGAGTGGAATGGAATGAGTAGGAAAAATTAGAAGAAAAAAAAAAAGATTTCCTTTAATTTTTAAGTAAATGTGAATTAAGGGAAAAATTAAACTTTCCCCTCAAAAAAGCTGAAGTTAAAACATTTTCATTTCACAGCCAGAAAGTTTCAGCTGAGAACTGAAAACTTTCAATTGTCTTTGAAGAGCTTGAAATTTGTGAAATAAAACAATTCCGGAAGTATCATTCAGTGGAAAAGCCAAGCTTTTGCTGGGTAGTCATTTCAGGGAGATTTAACTATGCAATGGTCTACAACTCAGCATCTGCTCCTTTGGCAAACTCCCTATAGCCTCACATTTGTTTTGGGACATCAGCAGCTTATTCATTATTAAGGATTTTTCACATGCCAGAGACAGACTGGCATTTCTGGGAGATGCTCACAAATTTTGCATGACTTTTAGCACATGACTCCTTATCCAAAGTTTACACTAGAAATATGGCATTCATCATCCTCTTCTCCTTAACATTTCTCTCATTCATCAGCTGACGGTTTAGATCAAAACCAGAGGGCAGAAACAATCCCATTTAACACTGAGCAATCTGTTGTCTGAAAGATGCACATCCATAAATGATGAGCTGCTGATCACACACAGACAAAAAAAAAAGAAAAAAAAAAGTTCTGTAAATGAATTGCTTATTGAGAAAAGAGAGCTAATTCACAGCTTATCTCCTGTGTCAGCTCCCATCGATTGCTGCTTACTGTTTGACCAAGGAAAGGTGCTTTTCCTTTCTGCAGTGGCGCCTCATTAATGATCCCATTCCCACCAAAGGCTAACGTGTCCATGTGCGGCAGGACACCTCTCCTCCCCAGCTTTGCATAAGCTTAAGCAATACAATAGGCTGAAAGATTATCAAATCATAGGGAAAAAGTGCTGAACTGTACACTAAATACTGACATTCCTGAACACAGAAGCCCTTGGACTTTTCAGTCATACTAGAAAGAAAAATCAGTTCTCTGCACTACAGCTAGCTGTGCGCTGTTTCCTTATTCTTGTTGGTTGTATACAGAAACCAAGAGAGAAAGATGGATGAAGTAACTCTGAAGAACATGATAACCCATTGTATAAAACAGAAGTGATTCAGGAAAGGAAAGGGAAGAGCCTTCAAGAGAAAAATGCAGGGCTGACCCCTTTCACAGAGGGCCCCCCAAAGTCTTGTCTGCAATAATGCCATACCAAGAAGCCCTTTGAAGCCATAATTTCAGGGATCTTTTAAAGCCATATATTTGAGTATGTGTCGTGCACATAAAGGTCTGCTTTACTGTCATTTTAGGACAAGCAGTTGAACTGGTAGGTTTTATAGGTGGAGGTTATCTTTGGAGTGCAGCAGGCATTACGGCACAGATAGGAGGCAGCAGCAGGGTACATCTGCCTAACTTCAAGCACAAGCTGGAAGTCTATGTTTGTAACTCTAAATGCTTGTGCACATCACACCTAGCTTCATTATCAGTAGAAACAACTTATTTGGGAATGGATGCAGTAACTGCAGGCTGCTCCCCACCCCTGTTGCCATCGCGGCTGCGGCTCCTGGCTCAGCAAACCAAGCTAGTTCACATTGGCTGTGCTTTACCGTGCTCATCTGTGAGCAGCAGAGGCTCTGCAGCTGCTTTACAGCTGATTGAGATGTCTCTGCCTCTGACGGGGGGGGGGGGGGGGGGGAGGGGGAACATGACTAAGCCACCCTTCTTTGTGAGTTAGAGCCTAAACACATACTCCAAGTGTGTCAGGCTCCAAGTTAATTCATTTCAGCCACAGTGCAGACAAGGACCGTCTTCATTCCTGGCACTAGTATAACCCTATTAAGTTTCTCTCTCTGCCTACAAGGATGCTCTGTTTGCATGCCGTCATCATCAAGATGTGCATTTTATCTGATAACACCATTTATCAAGCACAGCATGCTTGCTTTTTCATTTGACCAGCTACGGAGGTAGTGCTTATAGGTTGTCATGGGCCTTAGATACCTTAAAGATCTTTCTATTACTATGTACATAACTGGAATAACCACAGCTATTTCAAATTTGGAACACAGCCAGCTGGAGCATGGCTTTTTCATTAGTTCATCTTAAAATCTGTGTTAAGCCTTGCAAACAGCACTGCTAAGAACTGAGACCCACAGCAGGAACCAGCTGCAGCATAGAAGAGATTTTATATTTGCCATGTACTCCTCACATTGATGACCATCTACTG
Organism: Rhea pennata; assembly: GCF_028389875.1. Taxonomy (NCBI): domain Eukaryota; kingdom Metazoa; phylum Chordata; class Aves; order Rheiformes; family Rheidae; genus Rhea; species Rhea pennata. Next base: position 8,534,390 of record NC_084674.1, read on the forward strand.
ACTTACCAATTATTTACATAACGCAGAGGTGTGTTTATACAGGAAGGGCTCGTTTATGGAGCAGTCCTATGAGACTTGCGCATATGCTTTGTTCAGACAGTTACTCCAGTGCTGTGATAAAGGCAGAAGCTCTGTGACACATCAAGGAACGTCAGATGTTTGAGGCCCCACTAAGGATGCCCTATTATAAATCCATTTCCAAAGTAACTCCAATTTTGCCTGGGTAGGCAGGACCTTATGAACCAAAGCATCATGTCTAAAGTCAGAGTATTCATCACAGTCTTGTATTTTCTAGTAGATCTCTGAAAGAGTTGCTTGGAGATACAATACAACAAAGTCCAGATTACTCATGTTTATATTAGGAATCATTTACCCTTCAGAAGTCATCATATTAAAGAGAGGAAAGAAAATACACATTCATATATGGGGCGAGGGGTAGAATTTGTTGGGTATGATATTCAAATTTCTGCAATGATTTGTCTGGGTAAAGGTTATTTAATTTAGTGAGATAGGCTGTGCTCAAGTGTTTAATTTAGAAACCTGCTCCGAGCTGAGGATCTTTGATTAGACAAAGAGGAGAACAGTAATCACTTGGAGCACTGCACCCGAGGAACAAGCAGCCACTCAGAATTCCTAATTTGTAACTTATTTATGCACTACAAAACCACACACCTTAATGTTCTATATATTCCATTTATGCCAAATGACTAAATACTTCTTATGTGAGCAGACAGCCATTTGCAGTCACATCACTTATCTTTCAAAATAGAAACAGAGCAATCTTGCTCTCCTAGGTCGAAGCTTCTCCAGGCAGTCATGTTTAGGTGGTTACCTAAACATGCATCAATTAAGAACATGCTGTGGGCAAGTTCAAGCATACAGCAAAGCTGTCAAGTGAGCTTCTCAAGCACCAGCCATGGTCGCTACTGCACAAGTGTACCAACACCTCACCACATGCAGTGACCACAGGAGAACTACTTCTGGAAAACACGATAGAACAAGTTCTCATTAGCCCAGAGACAGATCCCTATTAATCCAGATTTCATGTGGAAGACCTGAGCCAATAAACTAGCCATTCAAATATGCCAGCACCAACGTACTGCCTCTCCTGGACACTTCAAACTTGGATCTTCCAGCCTCCTTTACACAGAAGTTGGTGCCCCTGGGGCAGAAGCCCAGTAACTGGATGACTGGGCTGCCTGACTTGATCTTCAAATATAGATCCTTGCCCTGAGTCGCTGGGGTGTGGTTCTAGCCTGAACTGCAGGTGTAGGACCTGGGAGCTCCATTCCTCAAGGTCCAGTAAGTTACAGCTCCCTGCAGTGGGGCAGGGCCCTCAGTAGGTGGGTAGTTGTAACCATGGGCCACTGAGTAACCTGCACAGCAGGATCACTGCAACAAGCTACATGGCAGGGCTTACCCTCCACATCACTAACAAAAACCTGCCTGCAGGGGAGGAGTGTCACCACAGAGGACTGATAATGGCAATAATGGTAAATAATGCACTGGTAAAATCCAATCAGACCAAAACACATGGATAGAACAAAATCACTCTGTGTCCATCCCCTCTAGCCTACCACTGGTTCTAAAAGCAACTCAGATGTTCTCAGACTCTTTTTGCTACACTTCTAACAAAACACACTGCAACATCCACACTGCACTCAGCTACAGACACATACAAGCTCACCAGAACTGCTGGAGGAATGGAAGACCCCTGCAACAAGCCAGATGCCCATCCTACCAGCAAGTCCAGTATAGGAGGCTGCCATGGGTATCTATCCTGTGTGCTTGGGAGCAGACTCCCACTAGTCTGCTCGTATCACATGGAGATTATCGCTCACAATCCTATCATAGGGAAAAGGGAAATAAAAGCCATTAGTGCCATCCTCAGAGGTAAGCGCAGGTACTGCTGTTATTTTTAATGGCACTTTTTAGTGGCATCAGCATGCACCAGGCTCAACAATGCAGTTGAAATCTGTTTTGTCTGGGAAAAGCAGACAGATCTTTGCCTGCTGTCTTTGCTGGTACATTAGCATGTCTTGCATTAATTCATCAAATCAAGAGCCCTGCAGTAGAGCAGAGACAACTTGTCGAAAGAAGCTGGTTAAATATTCCATGCAGTTTTATTTTGGATACATCAATCAACAGTGTCTGCACCCTGGAGCACGGCAGGAATGCATCCGAGTCCAAGGGCCAAAGCCAGGGTGGGGGAAGCCAGCAAAGCTCCCCTAGCACAGTGGCTTCAGCAGCCAGGAACAGGGCTCTTTGGTCCTAAAGCCTATAAGAGGAGAAGCCTTAGCCCAGTGGCTTAAGGAGATATGAAAATACACTTAATACATGATAACTGTTCCAAACGGTTTCACAGCTTTGCACTATTAACAAGGCACTTGCTTGTGAGCAGTGAACTGAAAGCCAGGATTTGGCTGTGCTAACACATGTTTAAGGAGGACGCTTGGTATTGTGCTACACATCTTAACATGTGACCCCAAATACCCCAGTCCACGTCCCATTCATTGCTAGTCCATCCTGCAGAGATTCACAAGCAACAAAGGTCCCAACAGTGTGCAAATGAAGGATTGCTAACTGTCAAACCTCAAATGCTAAATCATCTTTCTCCTGGCAGGGGCAGGAGAGCCACAACCATGGAGGAGATGTCAGCTGAGAGCAGGAAAACCCCAAGCCTTCCTGCCAAGGAGTTGCAGCCGTGCACACACCAGGGATGGTGACATTTGAGTTGCAGGCCGTTGATCATCCCTCCTTGAAACCAGCCCACATGGCACAGCACCAGTCCTCCTTACTGGAAAAAATACAAAGCCCTCATATTTTTGGTCTTGTGTTTCTAGACAGGCTCTCAAGTTCCAGCCTTCATCACATCCCTGAGGAACCATTAACTAATGACAAATTGAGAGACCCGACAGCATCTCGGAGCTCACTTGAGTCAGTGTCACGTGGGACCGAGCATTTGGCTCACACCATGCACACCTGTTAAAGGTGGCCTCTTGAGAGGGAGCCAATGATTCTTCTGCCATAATTACCTTCATCAAGATATGGTTACAACACGGCAGTTTATTACAGACAAAATGACAAAACAGCAAGCCTCTGCTGCCTTCATTGACCCATCCTCTAGAATCTCCCTATAAATTAACTGGCTATATTAAAGTGGAGGAATTTCTGTATAATCCAATTCGGACAAAAAGGGACCGTATTAGAAAAAAACAAAAGATCTTCAGCCAGAGATGAAGGCTAAAGTGAGAAAGTACTTAAGTACCTAAAAAATCGATTGTGATAGATAGCACCACATGTGAGAATCTGTTAACTTCAGTACCTGGCAAACTGGGTGAAATTTGCTCAAGAATATCATGGGTAACAAGGAGGGAAAGGCATCGCTCTTGGAGGAAGAAGGCAGGACACGTCTCATCAGCACGCAAGAGCCTGGGGGGAATCGGTGCCCACAGAGATGATCACCTACTTCATTTAGCAGTGCTTTAACTCCAAAGGGCTTTTGACAAAGCACCTCTCCAAAGCACTTACAGCTGCCAGGATGTCACAAGAAAATAGGGAGGATCTTTTAATGCATTAATGGCTAAAGGGATAAAAAGTAGGGGGTAGGAATAAGCACTGATTTTCATAGAGAGGGAGGCACATAGGCATCTGCAATGTTTGCTGCAGTCAGAAGCGATCTAGAAAGGCATTTGGCAGCAAGGCAACAAGTCACGATAGCCAAAGCTGGAGGACGTACATAAATGTGTGTGTGTGTATATACACAGTGAGCCAAGGAGGCACACAAGCAGTTCCCAGAAGGGTCCGTAAGGGCAGCGCATGTTCTTATGGGCCATAACAGACACCTGAGATGTTGCAAGATATATTAGAGTTTAAAAATGAAACTGCTTCAGTTTATTAGCTAATAACTCAGACCCTTGTTTATTACTTTAACAAGCCAATTAGGAATTTCATCTTAAAGGTCTTCTTGGCCCCTCTTAGCTCACAGCACTGCTTAGGGCACAGCCATCGAGGCGAGAACCTCGTTATGAAATAATTGCCAGTAGAAGAACGCTGCCCGGTCGCAGCAGAGCACACAGGCAGCTCACGGTCTTCCAGCATGGGGCGACAAATCTGCCTTTTCTGACAGCTCTCCATACTTGGACCCTCCTAAAGCTACCTGGATACACATCTGTATTCCGACAGCTCCACAACGGCATTAGGTCAAGGCCACCAACAAGCTTTCTGCTCTGATTAATACCAGCCTTTTTTTTTTTTCTCTTGTGCATTAGAAGATCTCTGTGGCAAGGAGATATTTTACATACCTGTAAGGAAACGGAGTGCTCCTGCCTGCTCAGCCCAAGGCATCCTGCACACCTCACCGCTCCCCAGGGGCCCTGCAGGAGAAGAGTGTTTTGCCTCGTCAAAATTTCTGAGCCCATCAGAAACACTTAGCAGCTGAGAGCTCCCAGTAAAACCACTAAAAGAAGAGCCACCGCATATTTCTGGACTGCAGCCATCACTCAGGAGCCTTACAAAGCCATTAACGCTCCTCCAGGGGGGCTGCATCCCAAGGTCTTGGTGCAGCCCAAGATTTGCTGGGTGGTTTTGGCCACATGTGAAGGAGCCTTCCTTGTAACCAGACTGCTGCAGGGGTGATTTGAGTAGGGACTTTTGCTATGTTATAGTGGAGGCAAAGAAGTCCCCAGTTCTCCTGCAGTCTCAGCAGCTGTAATAAATACTTGAGAAGAATTAAGTGTTGCTCTTTTATTTGATATGCTTACCTGCACCTTCCCTCATGTATACTTGAGCACTCCCAGCATCACTTCTCATCAGGATCTGTTCACCAGAAGGTTTTAGGTGCTCCTTAATTAACACCTAATTTGTGTGGGCCTCTGCTTGCAATTCTTATGCAAATTGCCCTCAATTTGTGTTCTGTTTTCTGCTGTGCTGCTTCCAAGCTCTTAAAAAAACAGAACACAAAAGGCAAATTGGGGAATATAGGTACAGGTTAATAAAGTTTTTCTTTTTCTCAGAGACTTTTGCAGTAACTGTTGGTAGGGAGCGGTACAAGTATAAATTATTAAGAGCCCTGTAATGTCTGAATACTACAGAATAAGCAAGTTGGAGCAGTTTTTGGAAAGAAAGCATTGGTAGACACTTATCAGTGTGTTGGTTATTAATGTGATGTTTTAATATAAACTGTTCTTCCTTTAGGAATATATTAGATTTTTACCTGAAGAGAACAGCTTCTTTACATCACTCTGTACATAGCACAGTATTAATACAGCATTTGACAAAGCCACATCTAGTGTGATCTGTTTTTAATTTGTGCTCTTTATTACCGTTTGTTGTAGCTGCCTAATTAAAGTTTGTCAGGCAAGTAATCAACCTTATTTCCATAGTGAGATCGGTTTAATAAGAAGATAATTTTGCAATTTGTTTTCTTTAGTTAATTAGGCTAAACCCTATGAAATCCACATTGTGGGGTATGAAGCCAGGGAAGCTGTAATATTAGTTTAGGGCATCCAAGGAAAGGGGATATTTTACCTGCTGAAGGTCTCCCTCCAGTGTGGTTTTCATACCTGCCAAACCCAATAGCATTTCCAGTTTTGTAGATACAAACCCTACCACATAATGCTTGGCCTGGATGTCTCCCTTTGTGCATGTTGTCTCCAAACAGAAGACCATCATGTGGAGATGAAAGCTGGAACTAACTACAGAACAACTACATTGAGAAAAAGCCACCAGCAGATGAGGGAAGTGTATCACCACTTATACACAGGCTTCCTCTAACAGCCACAGATATTAGAGTAAACCATCTTACACTCCTGGGAAAGGGAACTAAACTCATTGCTGAAGGACTCTAGGTTGCTGCTAGAGAAGGAAAGGTTTCTAGGTTGGGCTGTAGATCTTTGTCCCTACTGCAAAAGTATTTGACCCAATTCTGGTTCTAATCAACCTTATTTTTCTAGCCAAATCAGAGACCTAGCGTACATCCGTTTGTCCAGACAAAAAGTTGTTCTAGCCTTATCAGCTTTTTCAGAGAGCTCAGATGTTGCTTTGTAACATTGACTAATTACTTAACAAGCCATGCTGTAATAATTTGCAGTAGGGCAAGGCTTCCACCAAAGATCATTTACTGTGACACTTGTTCCCTTTTGCTCTGGTGGCAGTAGGGTGCCCCAAGGCCAAATCGTTGCTGCTTGTTATCGGAGAGTTGCGAGGGTAGAAGAATTTCGCACATCCTGTACATCATTTATTGATCAGCTCAGGACAGACAGGGGCTTGATTCAGCAGGCTGATGAACTTCTCTGTCTATCTGGGCTGCCAGTTTTACTGCAGGGTTAGAGGAAAAAAAGCCTTCTGGAGAAGATGCCTCCTTCCATCTGAGAGGTCCTGGCCTCTCATCGACTTTAGCAGCTGCTGCATAGGAATGTGTACTGCGGCCCCTTGTGTTTCCCTAGACACCAAGATCATGCACATAATGAAGACAAAAGTCAGATTATGGGTAAAGAAATAAACAATGAGGAGGAAATAAGCTCAAAGCAGCTCCTCGGCTACAAGAAGAGCACTGTGGGCAATAAAAGCATGAAAGTGCCACCCCTTCTGAACAAATCCCCCTTCTTGTGGGTCATTGCTGAGTAGGGGTCAATCCATGCAGGACCAGCCCTGCAAGATTGCCCTGCTGCTCCCCAAACCTCCCACCCACCCTACGGAGCTAAATCATTTTTGAGGTGGAGAGTTGCTGCTCCAGCATTTTGCAAGGAGCCCATCACTTGGAGCAGCTCAGCAAGCTGGGGTCCCCACCTGCCCATGAATCGTCTCTATTCCCAGTTCTGTTTGAGACTCACTGGCTCTTTGACACGCTATTACGTGTTCATTCACTGTAAAATCCAATTTGCTTTTTGGCCCAATGGAAGGGAGGACCATTTTCGGTTTGCTGTACAGGATGGCATTTACAATGCTGCCTTTTTAGGTGCTTTGAACAGGAGGAGCAAACGACAAGTGCACAGCCAGCCTCGGACTCGGGCTGAACCCAGGAGATTCTTGGTGCTCAGCTTGAGCAAATCGGAATTGTGATTTTGCCTCCTCTATTTGTGTTGGAGGCTGAGACTGGCTCTCATTATGGATATGCATGGCATAAATTCACTCCTACAATAACAATGAATAAAAGATAAATCCCATGGCTCTGAATCTATCTAAGTCTAATGGCTGATGTGTGTGGTTGGGGATTAAAGACACAGTCTGATATATCTGACCACTGAACATCATTTGCTGTTTACCTTTGCTGAGGGAGGACTCAGAACTAAGGCTATAAACACTTGCGAGGTGAGGGAGCAGCAGATGAACAAAGCAAGGAGAGAAGATGCTTATAGCTTCTCTGGAAACCTTGCAAACCAATGACTGCAATAAAAGTCAATGCAGGAATTAAAAGCTGTCTGCTTGGAAAGCCATAAAATACACCATTTGTTCTTTATCTACCTTCCCTGACTGAGCTTGAAAGAAACAGATTTTCTTTTTTTTCCAGAAGCATTTCAGAGTGCTCCTTCGTGGCTAACAAACTGTAACACTCTGGAGAGAACATAAGTCTCAGACGAAGCTTTTCATCTGCTCTGTAGTGAACTCCTAAGGGACTGCACCACGTAACCTCTCTGAGTCATTCCAACACTCCTGAAGAGGGCTTTTCTATTGTGTGGGTGCAATTTAACTGCTGCCCAGTGGTGGGCTAAGATGCAAACTTGTATCCCTTATCCCTCTCCGCAAGGTGACCTGATGCAATTAGTGCTTGAGTGCATGTTGCAAACAGCTGCCCAAGAAGCTCTCACAGGCCAAAACACATGAAAGTATTGAGGTGGGTGTGTGCATCGCACACCTGCTTGGAAAGCATGTGCAGCCCAGGCAATTCTTCTTTGATGTGAAAAAGCAACACAAGACTTACTTTGAAGGAGGAGGAGATAGAGCAGGCAAAAAGTCTGCAACTTTTTGCAGGTTTCCTTAGCAACTAGGGCCCCAGCACCCCAGACAGGAGGTTATATTGAAGGTGCAGTAAAAATGAGCCAGCTGGGGAGCTAAAAAATACATGCAAAATTGGACGCACGGTGCATGTGGCCTTATGCTGTGGCAGAAAGCTCCCCATGCAAAACCCTGCTGTGACTCACCTGCTGAGCATCAGCCAGTTGGGATCTGAGGACTCCCCTACCACCTGTGAGAACATCTTAGAGATTATACTAATGCCAGATTTTCAAAACCTTCCAAGTCCAGCAGACTATAGAGTTAAGGCAAGATCTAAAGTCAAAAGTTGTGGGGAGAAGCTGCAGCTCTATGTGTGCCAACTAAAATATGAGAATGAACTTGCCTTCCTGAGCTGATATTTGGAAATGGGAGCTGAAGACTTGAAGCTGAAGGTTTTAGCCCAGCTCTCCTTGACCCCCACTTCTCCTCTGACAGTCATTTGAAAGCTCACATAATTGCAGGAATGACTCAGGCTTTTCAGAACTGAACTTAAAAAAACTCGGAGCTGGAGTTTGCAGAGCCTCCCCAGGGTGGTGATTTGCACCTGAACAGTGCAGCTGCAAAAATCCCAACCCTACCCCAGCCCACAGAGGTCGGATTTTGACTAGCTGCTCTTAATGTTGTTTTCACTTCCAGGGAGGATCATACACTGATACGATATTTGCACTTGCCAAGGCAGAAAAGCCTGTGGATTTCATTTCAGTTTAGCTGCCTGCGCAACTCTTTAGCACTTGCGTGGGCTCGGCTGTGTGAAATCGATGATGAACCCCCATCATTCCCAATAGGAGCAAGCTAGGAATGAAATAAAACACAACAGTAGCCTTTTAAGCTAGCTTTTAGCCAGCTCCCCAAGGACACAGCCAGACACGCTGTCTGTGCCAGATCAGCTTCAAAGCCTTAGCTGAGAGTGCTCAGGGCAGCCACAAATAGTCTGAGCTAATAAAAGAGCATCTTCCATAGCTGAGTTGCAAACTTCTGCCTACCCCTAGCTATAAGAAGATGCTGTGGCTCTTCCAAGCGTATATTTTGACTTTGAGCATCAGGCAGAATCTTGAAGGACTGCTGCAGATTGCACCTTGCACATCCTGTTTGCCTTGCTCATAAACTCTTGCCGAAACCATCACTGTCCCTTTGGAAAGCCGTGGTCTGTCATCCAGGCCTTTAGGAGAAGTCTGAGATAGCTCAGCTCCTGCTTCCAGCTCTGCTACAGGTGTTGAGCAAGGCACTTGATTTCTCAGTGCTTTCCTACCATTTGAATATCTTGCCTGTTGAACTGTTCTGGAATTGCCTCTAACTTTGGATTTGTGTTACGCTTAGCCCAAGAGGCTTTTGATTGAAGCTGGGGGCTCTAGATGCCAGTACACAACACATACTGCATTAGAATAAGAAGGGCTTGCATATGATGAGGTGGCAGAGTGAACTGAGACGATAAAAGGCTCTTAAGTCATTAATTCAAGGCACGCAAGATGAAGAAACCTTTCAGCAATAACAGAAGTTGTGTTAGGGCCCTAGCAATTTCAAAGAACACATTCCTAATTGGCTTCACAATATCATTCCTTTCTGCTTTTTGTTGTAGCAGAGCTGTATTATGAAATTCATGCTTTTAAAGTTATCAGTGGCTCCCAAACAAGCTTTTCAGGGCTGTGCAGTGTTTACTTTAGTAATGCGAAAAGCCTACTAGGGACTCTCACATTCAATCCATATTTTTACCCTGGAGAAGGAGCATCAGCTGATTGTTTTAAGCTTTCACAGATCTTCTGCCTAGCCAAAAAATAAGAGATGAGGAGAAGAGGGTGAGAAACATGAGGATAAATTACTGTAGTTGCATCCACCCTACAACACATCCCTCTCCGCGACTCCTGCATGGATTATGCTGCCAGATTACGCTCTCACTTTGAACTGGGGGTGCTTGACCACAGTCTACTTCAGAGACGAACGGAAAGGTCGGTCACTAAGAGAGGCTGCTTGTCTCTGCCTGCCCAATGCTGTCTCCAGGATCACTGGTGCTCATCTTGCAAAGGCAGTTTGCTGGGGGAGCTGGACCTCGCAGCACAGTGCTGTGTACCCACCGGTCCCTCAGTAGGACCTGTGCAGGTTGGGTATCCCCATGAGCAAGCAAACAGCCAGAAACAACTGCTTGTTGATTTTCTTACTATTTCTTGCTGGGGCTTTGGTAGTGCCTATTCTGGCATCCCACCATCAGAACCAGGGATTTAACTAAACCTAGTTTTTATTTGTAGGAGGAACATTTATGAGTGTTTAGCCTCTAGGTCTGCTCATAACGGCAGGCACCAGCCCAGGGACAAATGCCACAGAGCAGCACCTTACCTGTTGAGCTTCATTTCAAAATCCACCACATCAACTCAAGTTCCTTCTTTAACTCCATCCCACGTTGCACAAACGCCTCCTGATATTGCACAAAGACACAGTCCTTCCTCTCACAAAACAACTTATTTGCAAGCCTCCTACTGCAACATGTCTTTCCTTTGCAACGACTTCTACTACAAAACATCCTGTTAGTTTCTGGAAGCAGAAAGGCTTTTTAAGTCAATGAGTTAAATCTGGCTATTCAGATAGTGTTGATTTAAAGGGCAATGTATATGCTAATTTTTGATCCTTTCTGCTTAAAAAAAAATCCACCAAAACTAAATCATTTTCATCTCTTTCTTTCAGACAAGGAAGAGAAAATTAAAGGGATTGCACTGTTTTGTTGGCTCCATCATCTTCTCTGCTTTATTAGAGGTGGTTAAATTCTTACAGAGGATATTCTGCTACTGAGGTGCAGGATTGTCTTTTTGTACCTTGAAAGGATATTACAGTAGGCTAAATACTGGTTGTCAGATAAGACCTTATAGGCAGGAATAAAACCAAAGATCAGGATCATGAACATTTGCTACTGAGGATCTGACCCTGCCCAGGTCCATGCCCAGGCCGTCAGCACCACTCAGTTGCACTACGTATGCTTTATTAGCTGTCCTTTTCCCACCATTCCTAGTCCTGACTGTCTCTTAGCTTTTCTGGTTCCTCTTCTTCACAGTTTCACAAAGTAATGAACTTAGCTGACTGACATGATTAATTAACTCAGCCCTGTGGTCACACAACTTCTCCTCTACCAAAGACACATTGCAAGCCTTGGATTCAATTTCCTCAGTGGTGCTCATTCAGTAAAAACTACAACAACAACTAAAACAAAATAGACACGCTCCTTTCCAAAGGGCTAATGGTGGCGTGGAAACCACACAAAGTAAAGTCAATGTTTACCAAGGGCTGCAATGGGTTTCTCCTTTGCTGCTAATTTTGGAAAGTGATGCCTGTTATGGGCAAGGCCTAAGGCTTAAGTTCTCCAGGGCTGACAAGAGAGCCATGGAGAGCTAGTTGGCCATGGCGTGCCAGTAGCCCTGTCTCAGTCTGGGCAGGAACGTGGTCCTGTAGTGACAACCCATCACCCCACGGGCAGCACTTGGGCTTGGAGAGCACCGACTGCAGTCCCTTGGGATGAAGTGGTGCTGGAGGACGTGCTCCAGCCACCCACCGCTGCTCAGCCCTGGGGACCAGCCCAGAGGCAGTCCACAGCGCACCCTCACAACGTGCGAGGTCCACTGTGTCACTCCACAGATCTGCTTCTGCCGGGACATAGCCTACGATTTATTTCTCTGCACAGAAGTGAATTCACCCAGGTTTCAAAAAGACTTTATTCCGTTAAAAGGAAATAGCATAAGGTATTCAGACATTTAGCATTATCTCTGTGTGCTTCACTGTACGAAACTTTCCTCATAATGTGCGTAGCTATTTCTTCTTTTATAGCACTGATCACTTTGTGGTTTTCACATTTCTGATCTCCCGCAGCAGGTCAGACATTAGAGCGAGACTGACTAACAAAATCATGAAGTCTTCAAAATCAATTTTGTTCTCCGACTCCTCATCCAGGGCAGAAATTATTTCCTGGTATTTTGGTTTGCTTTCTTGGCCCTGTGGAGAATTTTAATGAAAGATAGTTAGCATAAAATTCCTTTCTTCCCACTCAGGTTTTTATGTCCGTGTTCATATTGGTTTTCCCTGAAGGTATCCCAAGAAATTCAACTAGAAATATTACTGCAATCAGACAGCAGAACAGCCAGCCCTCAGTTGCTGCCCAAATGCAGAATATATCTTTTCAAAGAGACCTGTTCTGCACCGACGGCCTGGCAGTGATGAGAGTAGCTGGGAACTGCGGTAGTGTGCCAGCAGCTCCAGAGGACACTACTGGGAGAAGTGCAGTCCTCTCCATGTCCAGCAGACTGGGGAGAGGAAACGAACACAAACCCACCTGGCTTTAATGTTCAAGACAGATATTTGAACACGTGCTGTGAAGTTTGCAGAAACTGTTAAGTTTAAATACATAGCTTCAGCAGCTGCTGCTTCAGGTCCTCCCTGGTATTTGGTGCTCTGGCAAACAAATGAGTTCCTAAATAAATGTATTGGGTTTCTTCTCCCCACAAACGCATGGTCCCTTCTCACAGCGTGATTTTTCTTTTTAATCTTTAAATTTTTTACAACTGTGCTGTTTCTTAATGAAGATGCAGACGGGCATGTCAACAGTGGTTTACTGGTGTCGCTCTCCTCCTTGAGCCCTGTGTTACACACAGGCTCGAGTCACATCAACCAGCTCCTCGGAGATGCTCTTAGCTGGTCGCTGAAGTCCCGCTTGCGATGGCCCCGCGGAGGGGGGCACCGGCGGCTGCGGGACGCCCTCCCCGTGCCCGGAACGGCCGCGAGAGCCGCACGGGGAGCCCGTCCTGCTGGCGGCCCCACCACCCCCTCACCTCTATGAACCTCAGAAACTGGGCTTGCAGCAGGCTTTTGGCTTCCCCTTTGCCCAGTTTGCCCTCGGGGCCGGCGGAGTTGTTATACACCAAAGCGGCGGTTGCAAAAGCTTTTTCAAGGTCTGAGCCTTTCCGAAGAGCTAGAGGGAGAGAAAGAGATGCAGGCTGGTGTTCGAGATATAATTGAAAGGAACCCGTCAGAAACATCCTGAGTGGGTGGAAATCAGTGTAGTTTCATTAAAGTTAATGAGCCTGCAACTGTTTATACCCGCAGAGGGCCTGGCCTACATTTTACTGGGAGGGGGCCAACAATACACCTTGCATCCCAGAGCCGCCACGTGCCCCCGCAGGAGGCTTTCGAGCCCGGCGACGGGGTTCACGCGCCGGGGACCTGCCATGCCGGGGTGGGGGGACCGGCCACCTCAACCACTCTCCCGGGGCGTGGGGTGGTGGCACGGGGACCGCGTCTGCCAGAGACCCCCCTCCTCCTCCTGTGCAGACTCGGGGTGTGCAAGGTCTCGGCGGCTCTGCTCAGCCACCCCCCTTTTCTGCTGCGTCCTGGGGAAATCCAGCCCCCCGCGGTTCAACGCCGCGGTCGCCTTACCTTTGACGGAGGCCAGCTGCCTGGGGATAGGTATGCTGGTAGCGAGAGAGGAGAGAGGCACAGTTACCACCTGACGGCTCCATCGCAGGTGCATGCAGGCTCTCCATGAGAGCGTTGCCCATTTCTAGCTATTTCGTTTAATTCCCCCAAAGGCGAGCGGCTTTCCTTTACCCCCGAAGGAGCGAGCGCCTCCACGATCCGCCGCTCCCGACTCCGCACCCAAGCAACGAACCCGGAGCTTTTAAAAGCCTCTCATCAAGCAACTTGACTGCCGGAGAGGGGCATTTCGGCACGTTTATAGTTCACTTCTCCAGCACGTGCAAGAGCGCCAGGAAGTTTCGAGGTTTTTTTCAGCCCAACCTGCGGCGGCCGCCCGCTCTTGCTGCCCCTGCGTGCGGGAAGCCTCCCTGCTTTCCCTTAAAGCCCGGTTATTTGTTTTGCTAAAGCGACTGCCGAAGACGCACGGAGCGGAGCGGTCGCCTACCGTCCGGGCACGGGCGCCGGCGGGCTCCTTCGGGGCTCGGCGCGGGCGGGCCGGCCGGCGGAGCGCCGCGCCGCGCCGGGCACGCTGGCTCTGCAGCCGCACATCTCGCCGGAGCCCGGCTGTTTCGTGATCTCCAAGCAACCCGAGCAAGAGCAAACAGGCGAGCGGGAGCTCTGCCCCGCGGCCCTGCCCTGGCGACTGCCTGCCCACGCCAGCCCCCGCGCGGCCTGCCGTCCCGGCGTCCAAACCGCCCGGAAAGAAGAGACTTCACGTAACAGTCCCCGTAACAGGGGACTGCAACAGATGGCCTGGAGAATTAAAATGTTTTCCTCATTTAGTAGAAGCTAAATTACTGAAGGCTAATGAATAAGGATGTTCACCACCTTACTGTTCCTGGATTTTAATTATCTTAAAAAGCATGGGAAAAGAGAACCTTTAATTTTCCATCTAAGAGTGTCATTACTCAAACAGTTCAGAGCCTTTTTTTGAGAGGTTTTAAGCTGTCTTAGATCTCTAGTGCGTTCTTTAGGACTGGCTCATGAATAAAACAGAGCCTGTAATTGCAGTGACGCAGCCAAAACACATATAATCAATGCTCATTATCCCATCAATTAACACACTAAAATTAAACAAGAATTCAGGCTTAGTAATCTGCCAAAAAAAAAAAAAAAAAAAAAAAAAAAGAGCATCTTGATATGTTGAAGTGATAATTCCCTTTTGCATCTGCTGACCTCCGCCGCATGGCATGAAGAGCCTCACCTCCTGGTTAATGTCCAGGACAGCAGTGCTTGCTCTTAGCATCCAAGGTAGAAAAAGAGAGCGAGAAGGAGACCCTGTTGCACGTCGCTGGGCTGCTGGCAGCGCCGGGGAGCTGGCTTGCGAAGCCAGCCTGCCGCATTTTGGGTTGTTTCCCTTGCAGATCAGATTTCAGCTCACTGCTTCTCTTTTCTATTTTTTTTTTTTATTATTTTTTTTTTAACTCAGACTTCTCAGCGGCTGCGCTCTGGAGCAGGTCATTTGCTTTGCCGGGACGTTAACAAGTTCAGGCAAGCCTGGGCGACGTTAGCTCCCTAGCATACATTAATAAGCGCATGCAGGAGTGTCAGCGCGCGGCGCACAGCGAGTTGCACGAGGGAACCCTCGCCTTTGCAGACCGTCAGCTGTGAAGACAGCACGATTTCGGTTTTGTGCATTGACACAGTAATCTGGCCAGCCCCCAAACGCGGCAAGGTGTGCCGGGAGCCGGCCATCTGCTCTGTAGCTATTTTGATACACTCTATTTATGTTCGAAATATCCAGGTGCTCTCATCGGCCGATTTTTAGCACGTTTCACTCGTTCAGAGCATTGTCTGCACAGAATAATGCAACCTCATCCTTACAGCTGCAAAACCTTTACGGGCAGTCGCTTTGCAAGAAGCCACTGTCGCCACCCCATTTTTGGTATTTTCCTGGAGTCTTTCCATTCCTTTGACCTACTCCTTAGAGGACTTCTGCAGTTCAAGGAGACCCACGTTTCTAAAGCGCCGGATGGATGGCAGAGCCCTGGCTCCCTTTGAGACGCCCCCATGCCCCTAAGGAGAGGCAGGAGTGGGCAAGCCCGCACAGGCACAGGTACAGCCATGGGAGAGAGGCTGCGGCAATACCCAAGACCGAAGACGAGGTCAGACTATCCCCACTCAAGACCCCACCTCTTCAGGAAACCCTTTGGTGGCTGCCGCAGAAGTGCTGCTAACTGGCACCCTGGGAGGTGATAGCCTGAGCTTTTTGTGACCAGACCATGATCATTTTGAGCTTACATGACATTTTTTTTTAAAAAAGAACTGAACCTGAGAAGTCCCCACTGCATCTTCTTAGCCCAAAGCAGGCCAGGCTACCACAGCTTTATACTATTTTCCGATCAGTTCCTTAATGGGGAAAAAGCTAGCTGAGGCAGCAGGTCCAAGCGCGCTCAACCTACCAACGCCAGCCAAAACCTGCAGTGCCTTCAGCACTGTCCATCCTCCCCTTCCTCCCCAAGGCAGCAGGAGATGCCACTGGGTGCAGGGCCTTCTCCTGCTCTTCTGGATGGTGGCATGCCCAGAGGACACACAGAGTAGCCCGGTTTAACAGGCACGAGGGATGGTATCTTCGCTGCTGGAATGAGCAGCACATTTTGCACAGTGTAATTTAGCCAACGGCTGTTGCACCCTGCTAGTCGCAGAGCCAAAGCCTCCCATGGCCACCGCTCTCCAGCAGCTGGTGCTTCTGGGTGAGGATACATGGGAGCAGCCAGCGGCCAGGTTCAGCCCAGCCCGGTGATCTCTGAGGTCTTTCCCAGCATGTGAGAAATCACAGCATGGATTTATTTCAGAGGAAAGCTGTGATTGCTCCTCACTGGGGGTGGAGGGGAGGAGTCCCAAAGAGCATGAAACTGGGGCCAAGGGGACCAAACCGAAAGGGGTGAACAGATCCCTCTGCAAAGAGCAGAGGTTCCCGTCGGCCCCGAGGAGGAGCAGAGCTGCAGCCTGGGGGAGCCGTGTTGCTAACGGAGCCCGTGGGCTCGAGGCGCCCCAGCTTGGATCCAAACCAAAGTAGAGCAGAGCTGATGCCAGCCTCCTGCTGAGCCTTCTCAATCGCCTTTATTCAGCTAACATGCTGCTAAGCATCCCCCCCCCCAAAAAAAAAAAAAGAAAACAACCTCCAAACCTCTGCATTTATTTCAAGAGCTGGGAATGAGGATTGATAACTAAAAACTTAACACTTTGACCCCTGCTATCCTTCTACAACTGCGTGTCATGCTCAATCCTCAGCCTGGGATTTAACTCCAGGGTCATTAATGATTAAAATATTAATGAATCCCACCACTGAGCTTGAGCAGGTAAAATGTCATTTAAGGAAAGCTATTAGAATCAGGTTGCCTGTGGGGAAAATGTCGTTTGTCATTTCATGTCTAGGCGCTTTCCCCAAGCGCGGCACGGCGCTTTGCCCAGCGCAGCCTCGAGGGTGCCAGGGAGCTCAGCAGCTGCGGGAATCCCCGGCACTCGGCTCTCCTCAGCTGCATCGAAGGTCTTACTTGTAGAGGATGATCTCAGCATGTTTGGTACATGATTAATTTTCAGATGCAACTCAGAAAACAGTCCTACGAAATAATTTCTCCTCCAAGAAACATTTGGTTATAGGAAATGTACACTAAAAAAAAAGAAAAGGCATCTGCACTCAGCAAAAGCTACGGTCTTAGTAAAGAAAGATGAAAGAATAAAAATGGAAGAAAAGAAACTAGTAGCTAAATGCAACAGTAGGAATACCTCTCCTGCTCAATTACTAAAATTTCATACCAAAATGCTAAGATCTTCTTGGAAGGGTGTATGGCACTGATGAAGGAAGAAAAGCAGCACGTGATTTTAATACTGAAATGTAGATTATTGCTGCTGTTAGAAAATTCTGGGAGAAAAAGCTCTAGATTTTAATAGAAGGAAAGAATAAAAAGTAATCCCACAAAAGAATAAAGTCAGGCAGAGCATAAGCTAGCATAAGCTAAGTAGCCCATTAGTTCACCTGTATAAAGACTTTGACTCAAATCTGGCTTAAAACTAGTAGACAGAGAACTAAATACTTATAATATGATGTGGCAAAATATGAGAAGTTTTTTCTGAAAAGGATGAAATAACAGCAATTTTAATTCTTTTTTTTTTTTTTTTTTTTTTTTTTTTTTTTTTTTTTTTTATCTGTCTGGAGTATTAAATGTGAAACTCTGGAGAGAGATTGTCAGGAGCAGACTATAGACAGATGCAATGAATGTTGCATGCAGCTGCCTCTTTCATCAGTACATCAGAGGTTTGGCCAGAAATAATTCAGGGCTGGAGCTCTATTTGCTCATCCAGATTCAGAGCATAAGCAAATTGGAAATAAATTGGAAATAATTAACTTAGGTCAGAAAATTGCAATACAAATTCATGCAATAAGCTCTCTGCGTTCTGGTCACCACTCTGTTATGGGCACCCTGATGGCCACGGAGGAGGTATGGACAGTCATTGGGAAAGTACTGCATACTAAAGAAATATCCAGTCAAGCAGAAGCACAGTCCTATGCGCTGGATAAACTCATCCTCGTGTCCTTGATGTGCCAGGCAGGGAGAAAAGCAGGCTACAATGCCACGAGGTACACCAGAGCCATGCTCCCCGCCTTCTCCGTGGAGAACATTAAGATGTAGCTCAAGAGCAATGCCAAGAAGCTCCTCTTGCTCCTTGGCTTCAGACCAAGAGCTGGGAAACGTTAAGACAACACCCAATCACACATTCGTCCTTGGCTGGGGACTGAAACATGTCTGCACAGTGCTGCTGTGCATAGCAGAGGTACCAGCTTGCTCCGGGTGTGGGGGGTTGTCAGTACTATCAGCCCTTACATACGCTGTGGATAAGTCTGAGGAGGAATTTGGGCAAATCCCTCTCCTTTCCCAGGGAAAAGGAAAGGCCTGAGAGAGCAGGTCCTGTGCTCCCCTCTCCCCCACCACGCTCAGAGGTGTCCGCCTCTCCTCTAGAGCTACACACTTGGCAATGCAAATGTGCTCCCATCCAGGGTAGCTGAGAAATAGGCTATAAAGAGAAACACATGGGAAAACAGGAGGGCCAGCACAGAAGATCAAGGAACATGTTTTTTTCCCAGGCTGACCTAGTTATTTAGCTAACTGGCAGAGATATTCACTAATGATGAAGCAGGA
This sequence comes from Rhea pennata, assembly GCF_028389875.1. NCBI lineage: Eukaryota > Metazoa > Chordata > Aves > Rheiformes > Rheidae > Rhea > Rhea pennata. The sequence continues at coordinate 8,552,971 of NC_084674.1, forward strand.
AAGCAATCAGTCTGCCAGCAGCAGTTTCACAGAGGATGCTAGAGTTTATTTAGCTATTTGTCTTAAAACTGGTAAACATCAAAAATGGTCTTTTTTCTATTGCTGCTTAACATTTTGCTACACAGCCACTATTCCCATTTCAAATAAGCTTCCAATTTCTCAGCAATTACAAACGGATGTGATAAGACTTGAACAGAGGAAATATTCAGATATATTCCCTTATGTAACAAAGGCAAGCGCACATACCATTTTTGTTTTCACTTTTGCTCCTGCCACATTCTATTAATCAGAGATGTTATAGATGAAGAGATTTTTCATCCCTCCTAAGTCACAGTGAAGACTATTGTGCCCGAAGGATATCTCAGATAGCGATCAGCTCGTCTATATTGTGTGGCAGTGAGGAGATAGTGTACCTATTCCTACTGAATAAAGCAAAGTGCAATTCTTTTCTGAAAAATGCATCTTTTTCATGGCTTTTGTAAACTTTTCCATCAGCTCTGTCCTTCATGAGAAAATCTGTGCTTCATCTTGAAGTTACACAAATAATACTCAAAATAAGTCAACTTCCTAATTCAGACCCCAATCTTACATCAGGAACTGCTTCTGCTGTCCCTCCAGAGAGGTCAACTCTTGAAGCCTAGAAAGCTGCAGTTCTTGTGCTCCAGTGACTACACAAGAATTTCAGCTTGTTTGAAATATAAGAATGAACCTAAGCAAAATTCAAGTTTCCAACCCTCTTCATTGCATAAAAAATTTTGGAAATGTGATCCTGCTGATCTAGAGGGAAAAGCTGATTAAAAGAAAGCCAGATCGCACGTAAAAACTTCTCCACGTGCTTCTATGGAAGGGCCTAATGGAGACAACTTGGGATATCCCTGATCAGCTAACACAAAGTAAACTTCTTTCAAACAAAAACGATGCATGGAGAAGTGGGACTGAATGGGCCTGGGGGTATAAAGAGCATACTTCCATCTCCTTCCCTGCCCCACTTGAACAGATTTCAATTTCTTCTGACTTGTCTATATTTAGCATTTTCCAAACTTAAAAACCACAGAACAAAAGAACTGAAAAACCAAATTTTCATTGACCTGGGTTTTGCTCCAGTTTGGAATATAAGGACATTTAGATATTCAGGTTTGTCCTTTCTACAGCACTGGAGATGGCTTTCCAGCAATCCCTGGCACTGGCCTACTTAGTACAGCACTAGGCTAATTTTTCTGACAGGTGGAAAAAAAGATGATGAAACAGGCAGATACTAAATTACAAACATTTAAACGATTTTTTAAAATTTATGATACTGACCTTTAACGACAAGTGTGTCTGCAGATGTCTTGTACTTCGTTGTACATTAAACAATCCTCAGGAAAGTGCTGGCAAACAGTAAGACTATGACTGATAAGGTCAAGCACACAGATAATATTCTATGCATCTTTTTGGTTGTTTTACACTGACATTTTAATACTACCATACTCCTAAAATATGAATTGTATGCAATAACTTTATTAGGGTCAAATAGATATCACAATATAGATTCATCCACCGAGTAGCCATAAATTGGTTACAACAATCATAGAAGAGACTAAGCCATTTAAGCTAAGATGCTTTCAACATTACAGCTCATACAATAAGATTATATACTGTTACACTTTTATTTAGAAATGCAGATGATCAGTTTTTATTAGTATATTGTGCTTCAGCCTTTAAATTGTGTTAGAAAAGACGGTGCTGCAATGGATCCCATATGCTGTTGTAAGGGAGGGCTCAATTCTCCGGGGAGAAATCTGGACAGGCTACAGGTCTGGCCCGGGTGTTTTAAGGTGAATTCCTTTGAACCTGGGCTATTTGGTCGATCTGGTTACATTCTCTGGTAGCACCAAGCTAACGCTCAGAGCAGCGATGGGCAGAGGGATATCTGACAATTCTTAAACAGCATGGATAGAAGGACTTTTTTATTATAAGAGGGCATAAAGGAGTATTAACAATACATGCATTTCCCCTGTTTTGCTCTATAAAGCATAGGGGACTTTCACATGGTTTTGTGTACTGATATCTGCACCTCTGTTATCTTAGTTAAATAAATACCTTTGTAAACATATAACACAGTTACTTGGTCCTTATTCTTCACAGCTCACATTAAAAGATTCACAAAACACCCATAGAAATAGTGATTTATAGAATGAATACTTAGCTTAGTTAAATAGAATAAACATTGGTCAGGTACCATATAGACTACTGAATGCCATTTCAAGGAAAAACATTTTAGTTACAAAGCATTCAGAACTTCGGTAAGCCATATATTCAACTCTGCAAAATATATAAAAGATGCATACTTCTTTTAAACATACATTTGACAAAATGTAGTGGCAGAAGTTGAGAAGCTCCATTTACACGGTCCAAACATTTGGTAATATGAAACTGCTTATCCATGCACTAAATTACGGATGACTTAAGTGAAATAATAGTAAAATCTTCTGAAACAAAAGATATAATCAAAACGAATGCTCTGAATAGTCACAGACAGGCAGTTTTGAAAATTTAGGAGCAATGTTACATGCATGGATATACAGAATTATCTGTAGAAATAATAGCAAAACACTGTTGTTTTTTCACCAAAATGCAGAAGGAAATCCAGTTATTGTATGCATAATAAATACTACAGACTCGAGGCTACAAAACGCTTCTACCATCGTAACACATACAAAACTACCATAAGGTTATCTCTACGGTACATACTACAAGACTGACGCCAGGTCACCACCAGCGACGAGCGCGCCGGCCGCACCGGGCCACGCGGGGACGAAGCGCCGCCTCCGGCACACCGGCCACCTCCCCGCCACCTCAGGAGGCACCGCGAGGTCTTCGGCTGACATGAACCACCGCGTCGTAGTATCGATTTAGACCCCCCGAAAGAAAACCTGGTGCCGCTGAAACTGAGACCCGTGAAACTCGCTGCGCGCGAGGGCTGCGCTAGATTTGGTTGGCGAAGGAGGTCGGCCCGCTCTGGCCGTAGCCCTGCTGCTGGCCGTACTCGCCCACCTGGCCGTAGGTGCCGGGCTGGTTGTAGCCACCCGCGGGGCCGTAGCTGTCCTGGTTGTAGCCGCCCTGGCCGTAGCCGCCGGACTGCTTCTCCATGGTGTCCGCGGCGTGCCTCTGGCCCGACGAGTGCCAGCCCGTCTCCTTAAAGACGAACCAAATGTTGCCTGCCCAGAGGATAAAGTTCAAGAATCCAAAGACCTGGAGGAGACAAAAAGCGGCGCGTCACCCAACCGGCCGGGCCCCGCGGGCGCGGGGGACGCTCCAGCTGCCCGAGCCTGCTGCTCTTCTTAACCTTTTGTCCTTCTTCAGTGGGAGAAACATCACTCAACACTGGGGGGGGGGGGGAATTTTTGCTACCATTTTTCCCATTCCAAAGCACCTGTTGGCAAAACTGTGCTTTTCAGAATAAATGCTAATTACTGACAAACTTCCTGCTCAGGAATTGAAAAAGAAACAGTACTGAAATTATCAAAATATTTTCCTTTTTACTTTCAAAGAAAGGTTCACTTTTCAGGTCAAAATAACTTTTTGTCTGAAAATGTAATCTGATTTAAAGAAACTCTGAAAAGATAAAATTGAAATTATTTAATATATTTAAAGTATCTAGAAAGATATTTAAAGAAAATATTTAGAAAGAGCTAAAGAGATTGCTCGGTTGGCCAGAAGTCATCGTTTTGGGTTTTTTTAAAATGTTTTGAAGATCAATTTTTTCTTGTTCTTTTTGAGGATTTTTGAAGAAACATGCGCAATAAAATCTTTTCTTCCTCAAGGAGAATCACAGAATCCTTTTCACGAGCTCAGTGGTGTAAATGAAAAGTAAACAGGCTAATCAGCGCACTTGGAAAGATGCTTTGCTTTTTCGCAACCCATCCCGCTCACCCTGCTGCTGCAGCTGGCTAGCTCTGAGTCGGGCTCTACCTTTCTCTGCAGCAGGATCATAGATAATTCCAATCAAAACGCATCAGCTACCTGGTTTACACCGTCCGATTTAGGTCGATACACAGGCCCAAGGAGAAGAAAATATATTTAGAAGGTAACAGTGGAAAGCAGCAACCAAATTCACTTACAACCGAGGTGTTTAGGCTCGACATAACAGGACTGCGGACAGGCAAGCATTTGTTGGACTGCTGTTTGCAGGCTGACATCAGCAATAGCACTTCATCCGGATCCGTCGCAATCTTTACATCCGACAGCCCCTTGGCCCAAGCAGATGAGCCCACTAGCCACAAGAAGGAGAAGACCACTGTCACAATGAAATCCTAAAAGACAGATTAGGTTGGAGCATTATACTGCTGCATCCACTGGGAAGAAAAACATTAAAAAAATCAGCAGAAAACTGAAAACTTGCGTCAGAGGAGAGAAAACACAAAAGCCTTTTATTTCCTGACGGGTCGTGGTTACTGTCGTAACCTGCAACGATAGTCTGCAGAAGGGCTTAACATGCCCAAACAGGGAGAGCCCTGCAGTGCCCCTTTGGACCTCCGGCCCTGAGACCAGGCGGTACCAAGTGCTGAGCTGCCTTGAAATCTGGCCATCCGTGGTGCCTGGCTACTGCATTAGGAGCCATTTTAGGTGCTGTTTAGATGCCTTGGAAGGTGATGAGCCCTGCTGAAGGCCAGCCCTCACTCGGGGCACTCTACCCACAGCCAGCATAGATTTCTGCTAGAAAACATTTCCATCAGCAGCAGCATCTCTGGCAGAGCCCCAAACTGGCTAATCCCCAGCTACCAAATGAGAAGTTTTCTCACAGGCTACAGGTAAGATCAAATGTCCCCATTGCATGAACCATGTAACTGCCAATTATCAGGAGCAAACAAACAAACAGAAATATTTGCCAAGCCCAGAGACTCTTCAGCTCTTCTCTATCCCTGGCAATTCATTTCTAGCTCCCATCCATGCGAAACCCAGGGAAAACGCATGGTGCTACCTTGAGGATCTAGCAGCTCCTAGTAGCTCTACTCTGAACCACTCTGCTCACTTTTCCTTCAAAAGACTGTCAGGAGCATGCACATGCAGAAACTTTTCCTTGTCTTGGCCAGAACAAGTGGCCAAATGACACCGTTGTTGTGTGGGTTTGGGGGGAAAGGAGGGAGGAAGTGTGATTTTTCAAGCTTTCTTGCGTCTTGCTAAAACAGAAGAGCCTTTCCACTGTCATATTTCATCCCATCTGTCAGCCCACAGCAGATGGTAGCGGTGCCAAAGTCTCACATACCACTAACTGCATCACTGTGTCTTGCTATCCCATCTCCCGTGGAGGCTGATTCCTCTCGCTTGCCCTTTCTCCTTACAAAGTAAAGGTGTACGTAAAAGGAAGAGAAAACGTTTGCGAAGAGCACGGGTGCGTTGGGTCGCCAGCCAAAGAAAGAGGTGCTCCCTGCGAAATCCGAGTCTCGTCTCCAAACGCAGCCGACGCTGGGGGAAGGAGCGCCGTGCCGTGCCGCGCCGCGCGCGAGGGGCCACGCGCCTGCTCCGCAACGCAAGGCGCGAGCCAACGCTCCAGCCTCGTCGCGAGGAACCAACAAAGGATTTCTCCGCTCACACAGATGGGATTAAATTAACTGCGCTTGGACGCTATGCCGGAAGATAGCTCTCTCCCTCTGAAAGATGCCACCGTTTATTTTCTGCAGGCTTGCGTCTGCCGCGGGGCTCGGATTTAGCCTGACCTCGCTTCACGCCATCCAAGTGGGCTCTCTTCAAGAGCGTGCTGCAAAGTCCAGGAACTGACAACTATCTTAATACCCGCAGAGACTCAGTGTAGGCAGAGGCATGTAGCCCAGGGTACATTTTCCTTTCAGGGAGATTTCCAGCAAAAGAAATTATCGTATGTTAAAAGTTCCAGCAGTAACTGAATGAGAAATGAACTCCTAGAGGCAACAGTTTAATAGTAAATATTTTCCTAGAAATTCCAGCTGGTAGAAATGTCAAATATTCTCTAAGCTGAGGATTATGATGATACATGCTTCTTATTTGTTAAGCGGCTTGGGATCTGAGCGCCAAGCCCGTGCATAGGTTTCCATCGATGCTATGAGCCTGGGACACGCCAGAGGTTTGGGACACACATTTTGAAAAAAATCACTGAGACTTTCCGAATGGAGCCAGACTGTAACGCTTTGCTCATTTTCAAGCTTTTCCTTTTTTAGTAAATTTAATCCCCTGCATTGCGTTAGTTTTGCTCAATTTGTCTGTTTGCCTCAAATTTCTACTTACTGTCACTTATTTATTTTGCTGCTATTGTCAGAGGCGCTGACTCCACAGCTTGATTTAGCTTGCAAAGTTCATCAAGCGGATGACAACAACAGAGGATCTTCAGACCTGCTGTCAAGCTCGCAATCCCCCTGGCAGTGCGCTAAACCTTGCCTTTCCTCAAGCATCATTTGCTGATGATTTGTCACTGACTGTCCTATTTGAGAGTGGATTTGAGTCCAAAGGAAACCCACGGAAAGGTCCCATCTGCTGCAAGGGAGGGCCTGCAGCCCTTTCACACAGCTGCTCCTGGAAACTCTAATTCTGGGGACAAAGCCTGGATGGGTGCAGGGGACAGCTCACCAAAGGGGAAACATCAGACAGGAGGACTTGGAAAGGAAACCATTGGCCCTCCCCAAAAGAGGTGACAGGGCCAATAGCTTCTCTAAAAGACCGGACCAATAGGCTCCTGAAACGTACAGATTTTTCAGCAGTTACTTTCATCAAGGTTACAGGCCTGGATTCAGGCTCTGAGGATTTCTTCTGTCTCCTTCTTCCCCAAGAAGGAAACGACACTATGCACAGAGTAAGAATATATGACTAGAGCAAACTTGAATCTTCCCGTTTATTTTGAATCTTTGCTAACCCCCAAGCTTTGGCTGGAACCTGAACCTCTCTTGTTTTCAAGTGGGTTTGGATTTCTGGCTGAACATTTTCACAGCTCTGGGTGGAACAGAGTTACAAGATAATGACATGCTGAAAATAAAAGTGAATTTCAAGCTAAGCTGTTCTGTGGCTTAATGTCTATCTGGGGAATTTCTTCTTGGTAATTAAAGCCAGAATGTCTGCATACTAAAACAAATCTTGTATTTGAATGTTTAATATCCCCATAGCATGTTTTTTTTCCTCCTTTAGAACAAAGTAATTTTTGTAGTTGCTCTCTTGAAATGATGTCTACAGACCTCTTCAATGTGTATTGTTGTATGGTTACAGTGCACTCCTAATTGCAAAGTTTCTTTTTCAGATCTCAGTAGAGACGCTTTGGTCTGCTTACAGGTGCCGTCAGGAGGGAGGCAAAATAGCAACATGTAAGAGAAAGTAGAAATCAAGATTTAAAATACACTGAATATCCAAGACCAGAGTTTTTAAGAGTTTGGTGAGGCATGCATAGAAAAAAGGGAAAAAAAAAAAAAAAAGCTGCCTTTTTCAAATTGAAACTTGGTGTTATTGAGTCTGCTGAAAACATCCAATTGGAAGAATTTCATTTATTACATGTTTTAGGATGAAACTGTGAATGCTCCTTTTCCTTTCATGATAACTGAAACATTCCACTTTGCTCCCAAACCACTAGCTGTTTACAAAATTCACGTATTTGCAGGGGCAGTTAAGTGTGGCCCCTTCAGTCTCTAGAGAGCAGCTTTGGGTGTCCCACTGCCCAACGCAATCCCAGTCAGCCAAAAGGGCCTGGAGACAGCATGCTTTCAGCACCTCTCCACAAACATTTCCAGCCACTAATGCTCACGCTGCAAAGTCTTTTTGTTCAACAAACTCTCCCTCTTCTACACTTAGAGCGTGCAAGGGAGCTGCTCCTCAAACACCAAAGCTAGAGACCTTCCCAGTGCGAGTCTCTCGGAGCCGCCCGTGCCACCAAAACGTCTCCCTCGCAGCAGTTCGGGGAGAGGGGAGCTTTCCTTTCCCAGCCAGGGACAAAGCACAGAAAGGGAATGCTTTCCCCACCACAACCAGCCTAGGAAGATCAGCAGCACCCAAGGGGGCCCGCAGCCCTGCAAAGCGGCCAGCAGCAGGGCGCTGCAGGCAGCCAGCGTCCCCGCGCAGTGGCATTTCTGCTCTTTTGCAGCAGAGACGGGCGTCATCTTTCCAAACGTCACCTGCGCCTCTCGCACGCAGGGCCGCCGACCCCACAGGAGAGGGTGCCCACCACGGGGGTAGGAAAGCCGATGCCTCGGACTCTTCACTTGCACTGTGTTTTGAGCAAGGTCCCACTCCAGATTTTCTACAGGATGAAGCTGAGAAAGAACTGCACATTTTTACCTAGGGTTTATATACTGCAAGCTTGTTTCTGGCAGGGAAGCCTGGAGCCTGTTGGGAGGCACCGGTGTGCACAGCAAGGTCACCACGGCTTCAAAAAGAAGATGACAGAAGTGGGCTGAAATAGCTCTTTGAAATGCAAAAAGTTCTTCAGCTTATCCAAAGGTTTTTTTTTTTTTTCTTTTTTTTTTTTAAATCTGAAAAAGATGCAGTCTTTACTTCATGGACTTAAATATCTCTATTCATTTCCTCGATATTTGCAGGAATCTTGTGTTATTTTCTGGACAGTAAGACAGATGGGAGGAAATAAGGTACGTATAACCAAAGACATCTCCAAAAAGAACAAGGCATTTACTTTAACTCACTTGGCACACAGGATATGTAAAATATCAAATGCCTTTCTACTTAATGTAATTGTTCACAGGACTCCAGATGCAAAGAAAAGATCTCATCTTCTTACGCAGTGTAATAATCAAATTATCAAGTGATCACTATAAAATTGAAATATATCTTTCAGGGTTATGTCAGTCACTTTTACTGGCTAAATCATTTTATGCAATTATGCAAAGATTATTTAATTAAAAACTAAGCTTTAATCTTTGTTAATCTGTGCTTTTCTACTAATTGATGGGAATATTAAAGTGATACACACTTATGCATTAGTGTATGTGCTTTTTCATAGAAGATCCACAGCTTCCCAAAGATAACTTGCTGTCAGAGGGTGTGGAGTCCAAAAACAGGAGTAAGAAGTCCAAATGAGATACTGATATCTATTGACAGTGAAAATTGTCTTCCATGTTTCCCTGATTCAGAGATAAATGGAAACACCTTTCTTAAATCCCCTCAAATTTCAGCACAGAGCTGAAGGGGTCTGGCTACTCCCTGCTTGCAACCACCTGAAACACATAGGTGAGAGGCAGATGAGTTTGGGGGTATTGAGTGCTAATCCCCAAAAGCTGGCATGCAACTTCAGCAAGACATTGCTCACTGAATAAAAACATGACAGTGCTACCAAAACAGCTGCAGAAGAGTCGATGGCTTCTTATTGGAAATATTTCCTTGCCATTACGTCTTATTTAACACTGAAACTTAAAATATTGTTCCACAGTAAAAACGCTGTTTAGCTAAGATCAACACAAACAAGTGGATTTCTCCATAGTTGTACAAACAGCGTAAACTTGAATCACTTTTGGATTAAATTTTCTGCGAGTTTGTGACCAACTGCTTCTTGAATTCTTTATAATCATATATTCTGCATTCAGTCAGGTCTGCTGTAATTCGATACACATTGGCACTCCTCTTACTGTCTTAAAAAAAAAAAGTTAAGTGTCTTTTCCCCAAAAAAGTAGGGCTGGCAGGTGGGGCTGCCCTCCTGGCAGGCTTAAACCCAGCACAACCCTAAGCCACCTCCCTACACTCTGGCGGGAGCCGCTTTTGCTGTAGGACAGACAGAAGTGTCTTTATATTCTCAAGAAATAAGGTAATTTAGCCTTGCTTTAAAGATTGGGAAATTGCAAACAATGGCTTTAGCAACAGACACCCATTAAATTTAACCTGTAGATTCAATTACAGCCCATTACACAGAACAAATTAAATTAATGCCACACTGATGCTGTAACGGATTGCAGCGTGCGTCCTCTAACAAACAGGACTGCAGCAGTATTATCAGGAGAGTCCTGGATAATCACAACCATTCACATCACAACCTGACATATTAGCATTATTTTTCCTTTTTTTTCTTCTATCATTTCACAAGATAGTGTGGTTGGTCAGAAAAAGAATTATTTTCTAGAAGAAAACTAAAATGGCAGATCTCTGCAACTAATCCTTTGATGAGACAGCGTGAAATGAGTTATTACTTGATGCCAACTGAATCACGCAGAAGCAAGGCGCTTCATTTATTTATTGCTTCTGCAGGGACCCCTTTATCTTGCCTATTCTACCACTCCCTTTTCTGTGAAGAACTCTCCTCCTTTCCTCATTATTTTCCAGGGAGAGAAGAAAGATCCCAAAGACTCTTAAAAAGCTGAAGTTTTATTTCCTTTAACATGGAATGAAAACTTTTATTTCTGCATCAATTTATCCGTTTTTGAATGATGTAAATTTAAATAAAAGAATTCACATCTTGCAGCAGGAAAATCTTTTTTCAAAACCTGGTAACACTAAGATTGCCTTCTCACTTTTTTCTTTATCTTTCATTTACTGTTATTGTAGCTATTTCTTTCAATAGGTACAGACCTTCTGCAGCAGTGATTTGTTTTCCTTTCTAATATGTTTTGCTGCTGTTTTTATTGGTGGCTTTCAGTTATTTACAGAACAGGTCTCACCAAATGCCTGGTTTCTGTCACTCCTAAGCTTTAGATTTTCTGAAACCCAGAACTAATTTTTCCTTAGGTCAGTTCTCACTAGCCTTCCCGTCTTTCAATTGCTCTCTTCAGAGCAATACTTCAAAGTAACATTTCCTTTACTCTAGTGTTACCTTATTCTCATAGGAGTAGAGAGATTGCCATGGAAGAGAGAGCATGATGCAACCCTAAAAACCTACAGATTTGGAGACCTAAATAAATTCAAGTGCATCTAGAGTTCAACATGCTGCCCTTATTTAGCAAGACCAAGGGGTGTATCATGATTCATGATGCTCTAAAAGTTAGTAGAAACATAGACCGAATAACTCTGACAGGTTTTACATACTTGATTTATAAGAAAACGCATACACAATAGGAGTTGCTCTTTATCATGAACTTTTAGGAATCCACAAAAAAGAAAGGCACAGGCAGCCGAGGGCTACGTGTCATAACTGGAAGGTGAGGAAGCTCATGGACCAGTGTGGAGACACAGACGGGCTGGGAGCTCAGGACAAGTCTGGAAGAGTTGCCATGCTGTTCTCCACAGCAACCTTTTCAAACCACGGGAGCAAAACTGCTTGGCTAACCCCAGCATTAATTAGCAACACACTCCCTCCCTTGGGCCAGGGGCATCGCTCTGCTCGCCCGCGAGGTGGATGCCTCTCTCCTTCCCTGCCTGCTGCCGTGGACTTGTGGCTCCAGCCCCAAAGCTGCCAGTCCCCAGCTGCGCTCACAGGAGCATTACCCCGCAGCCGGCAGCGGCAGGCAAGCAGGGAGCTCTGCGTTAGACAGGAGCTAAATCCAACCTTCAGAGACCACAGTGGCTCCACCACTATCGGTGCTGGACACTGGAGTCACCATGAAGCATAGAAGAGGCACACTTACAACCAGGGGCCCTCTGTTGTTTTCACGGTACTTGTTCTGGAAGAAGATATAAACCACGGTGGCAGCCAGTGAGTAGAGGAACGCGAAGACTGCGATGGTGACGAAGAACTCTGCCGAGGAGGAGAAGTCCCCTATCAAGGAGAGCTTTTCTCGGCGCTTGCCTTCGCAAGTGGGGGCATCGAAATTCACCTGGTGTAATCTGGAAAACATCCCAAAGAGGAGAATCTGAAGCACAGCAAGAGGAAGCCATTACCTAAATAGAGTTACATTTGTTCTGTTGTCCCATCTCATTTCTGAAGTGCATTGATCACCTGCATGAAAAACAGGCCCTATGAGCAGTCTCGTGGGCTGCGCTCTTCAGAGCTGCTCATACACACCAGGTTACTTCTGTGTGAGTCTAGGTGAGAACTGAGAGCCTAATTACATCTTTTAATCACTCCTTTAATCAATCTCAGAGAAGTTGATGTGCCAGCGGTCTGGCACAATTCCTTTCCTCTCTGGGGTTTTGCCACAGCAACAACTGAAGAAAGATAATAAAATATGATCCGAGTCAAATTTTCACAGCCAAGGAGGCAGCAAACAGGTTGTATCCTTATTAAAGCCATGGGATACCTGGGTTTGGAAGTTCAAAACTTTGACTATGTGTAAACTTGCTTAGCGCAGAGCAAGTTTACATCATGACATCAGCCCATGATGCTGTGAGCTATACAGTGCTTCAACAGTAAAGGCTTTAGGATGGGGTAATAGCAGAAATACAGCAGCTGGGTCAAAGGAAGTTTCACATGCCTTGTTTTAAACAGTCACAAACTATTAACTTGTGCTCAGCCACCAAAACTAACAGATTTGTGGTTCTGCCCAGCAGCTCCTGCCAGACCCTTTTTCACCCTAATATTTGTAAGTTCCACACCAGAAAGAAAGAGGCTCCCTGGTGTGGTCCTTTGGCCGGTCCTGCCGCATGGTCCAGGTGAGCCTCTGTGGGGACAAGGGGCAGGCAAAGGCTGTGAAGGGACCACGTTGTTCTGCTCTGCGCAGAGCACAGAGGGGACAAAACCAGCACAAAGTTAACAGCAGCAATTAAAAAAAATTTATGATCTGGTGCTGAGAAAGGACAAGGCCTTCTGGGAGACATTCCTCTGCTCGAGGGTAATTAATGTGTGGAACAGCAAGTCAATGGAGGCAGCAGCTGTGAATATATGACTAAATAAAAAGTTACGTCCCTAGAGGAAAACAAAGTACCCACAGTAGAAATCACACGAGATGGACTAAAGGACACTGGAAGATTGCTTGACTTTTTGCTTTTCCTGGTCCAGACTAAATTTATCTGAGTGTGTAGGCAAACCTTTTCTATCAGTGGCTGATGCATAACATCAACTACTGGCCTTAGGCACTTTCTTCTGAGCTTCTGCTGCTATAACATTAGTGGGATTAAAACATGAAATGCGTCTGCCTGTATTGCAGCATTTGGGAGATGAGCAGCAGCTGACTCGTCTCTCCTACATGACCACAGCAAAGTCTGATGAAAACTGAACACACCAGAGAGACTAACACTTTTGAACATAATCAGTTTCCTGGCATCAGTGTGCAAATATATTCCATCAGGGTTTATTGTCTTTTCCTAAAGGAAGAAGGCACTAGGAAATCCTTTTTTTTCCCCTGTCCTTGCAGTTCTGCAGCCTAGAGGATGCATCCAGAGGGATGCAGTGACTCCTACCCACTTGCAGATCCAGGGCCCATCCATCAGCCCAGACTTAACAACTCAACAGGAATGTGTCTAGGGCTGAGCATTTCCCCCACCACCACCCTCAAATCACCAAATACCTAAGCAGAATTTTCTGAATCTTAAATAATTAACCATATCTGTTGTGCTTGACATACTACACTCAGGTACCACAGTTACTTTTTCATGGCCTCACTGCACGGTGCAGTATCCACTTTTCCAGCAAAGCGGAGCAAGAACGCTCTGTCCTCTCGGGGGAAAGTCAGGGTCTGCTGTGATGGCAGCTGCACAGTTCTATGTTACCATCTCTCACACTGCAAATAGACTTTACAGAATTGCTCTGATCCTCACATTACTTCTGCAAGCACTGTGGAACCAGGTGAGCTACATTAAATACAATCACTTTGGGAAAGAAGAGCAAGGCAATTCTGCCTGTATTTCATCACATAAAACAGGTCTTCAGGCTTTTTTCCCCACCCTCCTGAAGTCCTGAAATAGCCCACAGGGCAATGCAAGGTGTTGCAAGTATCTGCTCAAACTCCTGCACATGCCAGAGGTGAAATAACTTAATGAATATTCAAGTTTAAGAGCTGGCATTGCTGCCCACCCCTCACACCCCAGACTGGCATCAGTCACCATAACTCCATCTAATCTAATCACCAACATGCAGGGTGTTGCCAACCTTTTCAAAACACAGCAAAGTAACCGAGGCCACTTTCTGTTTCTCTCATTCTCCTGACTGCATCTCAGTTCTGCATCCCCATGAGCCAGAGAAAGTATTCACACATTATATTAATGTCTAACTCATGCATCCTCCCAGCAGCGCTTTTCTGGCCAAGCATCTTTCAGGGATATCAGATATATTATGATCACACAAGCCTTCTTCCATCACATTATTTTTTATTCACTAGCTTTGCTTTTTAGGTTTCTCTAGCCTCTACAAGAACCTGATAGTAACTGGTACCTCTTGTGGCCACCTCACCTTTGCCCAAGCAGTTGAGATCTCAGTCTTGCAGAGGGCCCTGAAACAAGCAGTAACTCAGACCCAGGAAGAGCAGAAAGGGGCAGGGGAGAGGCGAGCCAAGCCCTGGGATGGCTCGAGTGCTGACTTTGTGAGATGCATTCAAAGAGTTTCTTTAAAGTAGGGTAGGATCGGTGAAGGGAAGTCCAGTTTTACTAATCAAAGCCAACCTTTGATCTGCTTTGATCTGTAATGGCATTTCAGAGAAAGCTCTGACTCTTCCACAAAGCTGTTGCTGACTCAGCCCTTCTGGGGGCAGGACTGCTTGGGGATGACTCACAGAAAATTCACTTCCTCTACCTCCGCCTCCTACTTTTGATGCAATTCTACCTGGTTTGCATCTTATTTCCTTTGACCTTTTCTTTCAACTTCTCTCTTTTCTCCCATTGCTTACACCCTATCTTTTTCTTCAGATCATCCTTTGCCAACATCTTCCTTCTGCTGCTTTTCTATCTGTAGCACCACTCCCTGGATTTCACCATTGCCTCTTCATTTCCTAAGTAAATCAGGAGCACCAAGAATGACTCCTTGCAATCATGCATTTCATTAACATATGAGCAATACTGTGGGGCTGCCTTGCCAGAAGTGATTTTCACTGATTAATAGACAATGAAAATAAGGATCATTTCAGTAATAAATGTAACTGATTAAGGGAAAAAAAAGTGTCATTAAAAACATCCCACCTCTCAAATATACACAAGTGTTCCTCAAGAAATGAAGCAGACAGTGATTTTTGCCTTGTGCACTGCTAAGCAGCGTTACTAAGTCAGAAATAAAATTGATCACCCAAGAATATGACCTTACACAACACCCTTTGCACAGCAGCGTTAAGGCAGCCTCGCTGCTCATCGCCAGCGACTCGACGCCCTGGACCTGCTGGGACACTTCGCTAAGAGCAGCAGCCACTGCTGAACTTTCCAGTTCTGAATTCCCTCAAATTCATACAAATCTGAAGCGAGTCCAAAGGCAGTCACGTTACACCCATGAAGTCGCAGCAATTAAAGGCTCGTGAGACTTCCTCTACCACTTGGCAAGCTTTCCACTGCTGTGGGAAATACGACAAGACAACTGTATTGTTTAGCTTGACAAGATCAAGAGGGCAGGAATGTTTCGAAGGAGAAAAAGGATTTTTGCATTGTACTGCAATTGTGAAGAACAGTTTCATTTCCCGACACTAATTGCCCGTACTCTGAAAACAATACGCAGAGCCAGACATGCTAAACAAAGGCTACAGCTGCTGCAGCTACTTTGGGGAGAGGTTGTGCTCTCTCCATGCGAATGTGACCTTGCTTTTATCTCCGGGTGTTCCTCATTACGATATTCAAAACACGATTTGCTTTTCATTACGGTCCCTCTCCTTTTGACCGGCAGCCCCTGATGATCCAGAAGCACAGAAATGATCAGAGCTGAGCACACCATGGGCCCTTCTTGTCCCATGTCCTATCTCTGCCAGCAGACACAGTGATCCCCTCTATGTCCCACCATCACAGGCATCAGCACTCATGGATTTACAGACTCACAAACCTGGTGTTAAAGAGCCACTGTGAAGCTGTCCCCCATTAATTCACCTAATCTCTTTGGATTCAGGAAGGATCCTGCTCTAGCAAGCACACAAGCACGTGCTTAGCCTTGAAGCCAAAGGACCGTACAGTTAACAGTAAGCACACGCATTGGTATTGCTGATGAACAGACTCTGATTTCCTCTTCTGGGCTTTGATCAGTGCCTGGATTAATAAATAAAAGACAGGCAAGTTTTACCTCAAATTTCTGAATGGGGGTTAGTATTTCTCTGCTCACTTAGCATGCGGTGAACAAAACAGGCAAAAAAAACTGTTTTGGCAGGTTGTCCTATTTTCTGAAAATAGCATCTTGTAATCTCCCCCCTACACCCGCATATGACATCCTGGAACATAATCTGCAACACCCACACACTTGCTTGCGAGAATTCAGAGACCCATTATCCTCTCATTCAGGCTTTATTTCCCCCCCTCACTTATTTCTGGTACTCAAAACTGTCAATTGTATTTACTGTCTACAAAGCAATCAGAGAAAGTCAGCACTGGAAATTCGTTACTGCAGGTAGTGCCTGTGGAAGAATTTGTTGTGAAATGTTTACCTTGGTTGGTAATCTTCAAAATGAGCGATAAATGATATTTCAAAATACAGTAGGGAAATGCTGAAACGAGCAGAAATAAGGGCCCCTTAGCTAGTCAGACAGCTCTGGTGAGATACAAGAATGTGACAGCTCTTCTGCCTTTCTTCCCCTGAGATTCAAAATAAAAACATCTCTTTTAGTTGCTCCTGGAAACACTGCAGCTCCTCTTGCTTCAGAGGACTATGCTCAAGTGCCTTCACACCAGCACCTCCAGCCAGCTGGTCTCTGGGCAAATCCACCTTTGGCACCTCAAGAAGATGTATTTTGCACAGGTTTAGTGGAAGGACACTAACAAATGGAAGCCTTTCTGCTTGCAGAGTTCATTATTCCTGCAAGACCTCCCTAGAAACAGGCATTCCTCAATGTTCAGTGCTAAACCCTGGCTATCCGAAAGGCTGCCCACATGGCAAATAAACGATTTCCTTACAGCCTTTGGAAGGACAGGCAGATCTGATTTCTGTGGCTTTCTTCTCCTCCATCTAACAGACCTGTAAAGGTGGAGGACCCTGCAGAAACAAAGCCACACTAGGAGCTCTGGTACACAACATGAGCTCTTGGGGAAGGAGCCACCAAAGGTCCATATTTTTGCCAGTTAAAACCATCATCCAGGGACTCCCTTCGATCCAAGCAGTTGCACCCAGGCATGCCAGAGCTGTGGAAGGCAATCTGTCTTTTCAGGGAAGCCAGCCTGGTAATACCATGTTTGATCCGCCTGAAGTCATTAAAACTAAAATTCTCTTCAGTCCTTCAAGGTCAAGTATCTGAAGTGTTAACATAGCCCTGGACAGCTGGGGAAGACATGGTGGGCTTAGCCCAGCAGTGGGATAGCAGGCACCACAGGACCATGATGGTCTCTCCTCTTTTGCACCTGGGATATTCTGGCAAAGTTTCCCACCTCCCTGCTAACAAGAGGATTTCTTCCTCTAAACCTGTTCTCTAACAGCTCTTCCACTCTTTCCTTTAGGAGAGGAAATTACCATTTGCTTGAGCCTTCCTGCTCTTCACCTCTCCCAAGAGCCCTCAGCACTCTTCTCTCTCCTTCCACCAAGGCAGCAGAATGGGGCCTCAGCACATCAGCTGCTACCACACACCTATTGGTGCTAAATCAGCCCATTTTTCTCTGGCAAAAGGAAGAAAAAGATAAAGTGCTCTAGCTGACTTGGCAATCCAAGTTTGGTCTTTTGTTTTTTTGCTTTTCCAGAGAGACCAAAGAATATTGTTTGCTGATCAAAGCACATTCAGTTTGCTGATCAAAGTATTTGGTTTGAAATTTCTGTCTTAGTCTCACTGAAATATCTCAGTTTCTTCCAAAAATACCCAGTAGCTCTCTAGAACTACTCAACATTATACACTTCAATCTTAAATACACATACGAACTTGCGAACATTAATTCCTAAGATCTGTGCAGGACATTTGAGCATCCTAAGGATTTGCCCCATCTCAGAGCTGCCTGCAGTGGCTTACCCAGGGATGTGCTTTGCTCAGATGCAAACAGAAATCCCTTCTGGACACGAGTCCAGAGCAGGCATCACCCAAAGAAATGCAAGATGCTGCAGCAAATTGCCAAGGAAAGCAATAGCAACCTATATTCTCTCCGAGGTTATGTCCAATAAAAAAAATATTTTTTTTCATCTCATGTTTTCAACTTCATAACTTGTCAGGTTCCCAGCACTCACACATAGCTGTTGTGCAAACATTTGGCCAGTACTGTTTTGCTACAGTAAGGTTTTTAATAGGACAAGCTGTCAGCCACAGTTGCTGTCTCAACCCCCCACACTGCTCATGCCACACTGGGAGAGGTGGTAATTCCTCCGCGCTGGCGGCGCGGGCGCACTGCGACGCTGACCAAGCATGATGCAACACGCATACGTCCCATGCTCCATCCCATCTTTTGGTCCCCGTTGTTTGTCATGCATCTCCTCTGCCATTAGTGTAGTGAGCTGGAGATCCCCGAGGCATTCAGGTCTCCAGGAAGCAAACCACCAAAATGTTTCTGAGGATTGGGTCTAAAGTCTCTGAAATAAGGGGCAGTTGCAGCACAGTAGAGCACATCGCCCAGTGGCGAGGGGGGAGATGGCAGCAGTACTGTGCCCACAGCTTGCAGCCTTCTCCCTGCAAGCATCTTTGCAAAGCTCTTGGAGAGCAGCTTTGGGTTGGAGATTCATTCCAGACACATGCCAGCCATTGCAATGAACCTCCCCAGACTGTGCACGTACGCTGTAATTCAAAAATCTAGTACCTCACCGTAACACCAGAAAGAAAATAAAAAGGCTCATTATGGAGTAAGCACTGTCAAAAGCTGAGTGGGTGATCTCAACCCAAATTTCCAAGCCTGCATCCACATCCAGATTTATCTTCCATGGTATTTTGACAGCTCTTCTTGCAAACATGTGCTCTTCCTTACTGCACAAGCAGAACATGGTACTCAAAGATATGCTCCATTGCTCTTTGCAAACCTGTATACCTTTCACACAGCAAATCAGGAGGTCTGGAAATCCCAGAGGAGCATATTCATACTGTCAGACAGCAGTTATCAAATGCTAGTTGCACAGGAAGAGCCCAACTGAACCTCTAGCTGCACTCCAGCTCATTCCCTGTCCTCCTCCAGACAGGCACAGGACTATTCCCAGACTAGGAAACCTGTCAAACAAGAATGAAAACTACCATTTGAAGCTAAGACCTACACATCTTAAAAAAAATGTATCAGAAGCAACATAAAGCAAAGGTGTAAGTAGTAGTGACCAATTCTAATCATGTTTCCAAGGAGGGGATGATAGCCAACCCTGGGCACTGCAGCAGTCTGTGAACACTGAGCCCTGCTGCTAGTGCCCAGCTAATGCGCTTGGTTGCTGCTTTCTTTGATTTGTAAGGTTTGTGCCACCTCCAATTCACCTGGTGTTCCAGAATCACACGGGCAAGATCTGTGCAAAAATCAATCCAGGTTCTTGGGTATCACCTAATGCTCAGCCAAAACCACCAAAAAGAATAAATCCTTTGCCCTGGGAGAAAGCAGAGTTCACATACAGTTTAATCTAGGTCTGTAAACCCTGAAAACAGAAGTTCCAATCTCAGTTCCAGCTAAGTACAAGAACAGTTACAGAAGGTACAGCAACAATCCTTCCTTTGTATCACATTTTAACATTAACATTGTACTTTAACTATAGTTTTCCCCAAATACATTGTCCTAAGAGACTTAAAGTAATTAAATTCAGGCCTCTGCAGACACTTAAGGCATGACTCCAGTGAAAGGATATTTTCATTCTAAGCATGCTTCAGTGCCTTTTCTCAGCAAGCCTGTGGACTTGCACATAGGCTGAGCAGCAGCCAGAGCAGGAGCCCCAGCAGACCCACAGCTCTGCTGGCCAGCCTGCAGACAACCGCTGTCAGCTGCAGGCTGAGTGACATGCAAAGTGCCATTTCTGGAAATTCAGAGAGCATGGAAGTAGGTACTTCACCGAGAGGGGCTATGTTTGCTGCAGTCAGATACTCATCCTCTCTGGAGTCTATCGAACAAGGAGAAATACCGCATTAAACCGCTGGCAAATAAATTTATGCAGAAGTCATGTGTGGGAGCACACCAAAGACATCTCGCTTGCTGAATCCCCTACAGCCCCGGGGAAACGTTCAGGACCTCCTGCACAGGGCATGCATGTTTGGGAGCAGGGGAAAGACACATGTTTGATTGCTGCCTAGCTGGGTCACCGCTTCTCTTTGGGGGTACGGGATCAAAAGCCAAAGCAAAGCAGAAGGGCTTCTGCATTGCCTGCGCTTGTACTGGCAGCATGAAAAGATGCAAAAAGAAATCTGCAAAGAAAGTTGTAAAAAGCCTGCCTTTTAAGAAAAGGCCTTTGTGGCAGGCACAGATAAAACACCATTATTTGTACAATACTGTAGAGACCCTTCATGAATATATATTAAAAAATCAAATGGGGAAAAAGTTGCATATACTCATAAAAAAGTGACTGCCACTTTAAGAACCAATTCATCTAAAGCATTAATGTAGAATCCTGCTTGTACCAAAACAATGTTAAACAAAATACTGCACCTACAATGCAAAATAAGTCAGTCTGGATCAATATCATTCAGATTCATCAAAAATCCAATTGCTCTGGGTGCCAAAAGAAAAGCTTCTATGATTTTATGAAGATTCAGGAAGCAGCACGCACCCTCTGCTGCAGAAAACACCACGTCCAAAACATTGCTACCACTTCTTTTCCCATTTACTTCCCAGCAGTGGGAGCTCTCCTGACCATGCCCTGTGTTCATGCAATGCTCATACATGAACATTTGTAACAGGACACAATAGCTGTCCAGTCAGAAGAGTTGCAAAGCAGAAGTCTCCACTGTGGCCCCAGTTCAGCACACCAAGACACAGCTCCTTCATGCTCCAAGGGATTCAAGTCTACAAAGTAAACACTGGAGAACATGGAGGGAAGCAGCAGCTGAAGACCCCTATTTCTGGAAAACTCCCCCCCGCCCCAGCTGCTGAGCTGCAGCCCCACCTCCCACCACATCTGTCCATGGGAGTGAGCAGTCTCTCCCTGGCTATGCAACAGACTGAGGACTTCTCTGCCATTTTACAAATATTGGCATAAGTGCCAGTCAGACCTTCTCTGACCAAGTCAAGCAGAGCATGCAGTCTAACACATCAGCAGTGTGAATGAGCAAAGACTTTGCACTTGCATAGCCACCCTTAGGTGGTGGCTTCTTGACTGAGAACAAAACAGCTTGGCACAAAAGTGAAGCCATTCAAACCAACAAGCAAATTGTGGAAGCAGCAGATGAGCTCCTCCTCCACACCGCAGAACATCAGACAAGTGGAGGAGAACATGCCCAGGGTCAGTGGCAAAGAAAGATGTGGCTGTATCAGATGTCCGGTGGTTTTGTATAGCTCTTAGGTGCAAGCAAAGTGTCAAGTGACTGGAAGCATCTCCTAGATCCTTTCCTTTACTGCTGGAGGAAGGATGCTTGCCTTCACACGCAGCTCGAACAAGTGACAAGGGGCAGTAATAAGCACTCTGGCCACGTTGCCAATCCTGACAATTCCTCCAAACTGTGTTTGGAAGACTAATCAGGGCAAGGTAAAGGCACTGATGAGCTTAAAATCAGAAAAGCCACAAAGTTGCCCTTATTTTACCTGCTTTAATTAGATGACCAGTGATTTCATGAAACTCTCAGAAGACAGGAATTGCAGTACGTGTCATGGTAATGGACAGTCTGCACTTAGACTGGATATCTAACTGTAGTTGGTGGCTTTTGCCTTTTAACTGGACTAATAATTGCATTTCACACCCTTACAATACACTGGTTTCTTAAATTTTCTCATTTTTTTAAAAAATAGTGATTATTGATATAAGTACAGACATTTTCTTCAATTCTACCATCCTTCTGGTCTCAAAAAAGAGAGTCCTGTGGGACATGTGAGAGCACAGAAAAACAAAGACTGCTCCCAGAGCCCACAGGGTTCCTTGGAGATCCATGGAGACTAGAGAACATCTATTTGCACAAGCTAAGAATTTGTCCTTAAAAAAAAAAAAAAAAAAAAAAATCTATAAACAAGTAGCCTGTAGCCATACATGAGTAAACAAACAAAATCTGATCAGGGCTCTAAATTACAGCATTCATTCTGATAATAACTAGAACTGGTTACAAAAAGGTGAAATATTTTTCCATTAAAAACAATGTGCATCCAAAGCTGAAAAACATATTTGTTGAGCAGACCTGAATCACCTTTTCCCCAGCCCCCAGGAGAAAATGTAAGAGCAAGCAACTTGAACAAAGCCAATAGTTCATCGATTAGAGCACTCAGCCTGGCTACAAAAGCTCCGTATTCAAGTCTTATGGACCTATTTCAGTACAGAGATTTGACTTCTATCTAACACCTTCACCATCAGGAAATCCAGGTGCCAGGGATATAATGTAAATAGCTTAGAAAGCTCTTGTCCTAATGTCACTATAGAATAAAGCCTTTTAACTGGGTTTTCACTGGAAATTTTTTTTCTCCCTTCTCCAAAAAAGAGCCTCGGTTTTCTGGCCAGCCCTGTAAGTTACCAGAATGTATGAATCACAAAAAAAGTTAATGTCTGTATTTCCTGTTAAAAAAATAGATCTTAAGCCTTTGGTCTGCTTTGTATCATTAGGTCACATTAAATGTGAAAGTATCACAATTAGAGGATTCTGTATCCTGAAGGATTCATCTCCTGAGCTTTACTCAGCAGGATGCAACATTAGGCTCTTCACATCATTTCCAGTTTCTACTAACAGTAGTTAAGAGCTAGAAGTCCTTGTTAGGCAAATCTATTCTCAAAGGGCCAAAATTAGGCATTAAAACACCCACTGAGACCAGGGTTTGAAACTCTGTTGTGGAAGAAGATAATTAAAGCTGTGACCTAGCCCTTAGTGCCTGTCCTAAAGGGCCAGTTTATATAAGAATATTGCTTAAACCTTTAGCTTCACTGATGTATTATTGAACACATTTGCTTGCCAATTCAGATGTTAACCCCAGATCTGCAGTGCTGGAGGAGGCAGTCACAGTCTGGCAAGAAAAGGGGCTACAGTAATACAGCTTTTGTGGGCTAAAAGATTGTAAAGCCATGCGGGACCACTGTGATCACGAAAATGGGCTCTTAGCCAAAGAACTCCACTTGACGATTCCTGCAACTGCCATTTCTGTAAGACCAGGCACCAAGGACTGCCCTAAAGATTTTAAAGATGAAGATTTCTCCCTTCAGTTGTCTTATGAAGAAACTTATATCTTGTCATCCAGATCAGACCAGGGATACCTGCAATGATGCCATGCAAAACCCTTATGTAGGCACATAGCACCTGGTCTAGCATTTTTGTCATTTTAAAACACAGGCAGTCAGCTGAGATGTAGCCCACTGCACATCCTCTCACTTCTCTGGCTCTTCAGCAATGCCACAGGAAAGCCCACAGCAAGCAACTCCAGGTCCCCAGAAAGGAATGGATCGTGCAGAGCTTAACCAACTCCTCAACTCCCCAAGATCTCTGCCAAATCTTCCTGAGGAAGAAGGGCATTTATGCTTTGGCACCTATCAGAGTATACCACAGCAGGGTGCAGCACCCCCAAACCTTACATCCACACAGGAGGGGCACCTTCTATATGGAAAACACCTACAAAATAAAACATGGAGCCTAGGGAACTAAAATTAGATGACTATTTCCCCCTATTCTCTGCCCTAAACTGGTTTTGCAGGCATTATTATTGGTCTGAAAGACCAACCCTGCTAATGACCACAACTCCTGAGTGGCAGACAGGCATGAATGTCTTCTCCAAACACGTCCCAGGCAGCAAGAATTGTCAGTTATGGTTTCACTTGCCCTGCTAGCTGCACATCTCCCACACAGATGCTGTATGTTCAACGCAATGCCTCTGACAGTTCTACAACGACTTTTTGGTAATTCCTGCAGTGCTCACTCCTCCAGAGACAGTGTCCACCAAGGTACATGGTGAAACAGATGTGTTTTTAAAACAATACTAAAACCCAAGGTGTCCAACATTAAGGCAACTGCGGAAGCATCCCACACGTCTGCAAGTCAGCAGCGCAGATGAGCACTAGCGCCCAGCAAGTTTAAAGACGATGCACTAAAGCCTCTGCATCAGCAGCTCCTGGTCTCCCAATCATAAGGGATGTTTATACTCATTTTGCCCAATGTTTTCTACTCAAACAAAATTTACTACAAGTGAGTTAAAAAGTAACAAAAAAGGCTACAGCCAGTACATTTTGGCACAGAAATGTGCTAATATTAGTGGAGACTTTTTCCA
Organism: Rhea pennata; assembly: GCF_028389875.1. Classification (NCBI taxonomy): domain Eukaryota; kingdom Metazoa; phylum Chordata; class Aves; order Rheiformes; family Rheidae; genus Rhea; species Rhea pennata. The sequence goes on from NC_084674.1 coordinate 8,577,148, forward strand.
AAGAAAGATTGTTGCGAAGTGTAGCAAGTTAGCTACTTTCTTCTTGATTATCATCTGTAGCTTTTAAGTAGGTAATTTAGGCCTGGCTGTCATATTTCAAATGAGAGTAGCCTACCCAATGCATGTAGATGAGGCACACACTTTTAAGGGTGTTCAACTGCAACATTTTTATTCAAATGCAATACTTAGTGAATGAAAAACTCCCATCAAATACAATTTCCTTGCCTTTTCCTTCAGATACAAGGCTTACTTCCAGAGACAGTTTTACTAGATCACTGGAAAGATAGTAGTTGTGATGCAAAATAGAACAAAAATCAGTATTCATTTTGCTCATGGCTGTGACACAAAGAACAACGCAGACATATTAGTGCCACCGGGCAAACAAGCTCTCTGTCCCACTAGAAAATATTGCTCAATTCTCCCAACATTTACTTACATATGCACATACCTACCTTAACCACTGACTTAGGCAAGACTCCTTGTGTTTAAAATTTTGTCATGCACTCCTCTTGGCCAATAGGCAAGTAGTTTGGAGGATGAAGACCACAAAAAGGCAGTAGATACCTCACATGAGTTCCTACGCTGCCTTTCACTTGAGGGTATGCATACAGCAGGCTAGAGCACCTCCCGAGCCAAAGTGAAAAAAGTTTTGGATCAGGATCTATCTCAAGACTTAGCAGACAGCACACTTACAGGGATGGTACTGAAATGCTCCCTTCCCTCTTCTTTTAACTGGAAAGATACAGCTTGTTATCTATTTTATTAGATTCCTTTCCTGTGTTGCCTTTCTGCCTGCTCACAAAATAGTGACTCCTTCTCATTAGCAGATATTTTAATCCTTGAAAAGCCTTGTCTGTCCTAGTTGCCCAGAGCAAGCCAGAGCTGGTGTCACACAACTGGGAGCAGAGGGAGGCAGTTAAACCCATTGCTTCCCTTACGAGGCTTTTTGCACATTAGGTATTGGCAGAAGAGATGCTGCCGTGCCTCCATCCCCAGCTGCCTCCACCCCTCCCAGCACTGGTCCCAACAGGCTGCGTATAGCATCACGCTACCGCCACGCTATTTGATCAAGTCATTTCTCCCTTGGCCAGGAGCAGGGATTTGCAGAAATTAGGCAACCACAGAGCAGTGGGTTATGATATTAAGTATTTCCGCTTGGCTGTGTACTCCTTGGCTATGCAGCACCGCATTATCAGAGCACTTCTGCTATGCAAAGTTTCATTTAAATCAGCAGCTAAAGCAGAAGTTAACAGAAAATATACGGAAAAGTAGATACAATCTTAAAATCAATTAGGACATGGATTGCTCTAGCAGGGCATATGGAAAAATATGCAAGAGCTCCAGAAAACATTGTTGGTCAGTCTTAAGGTTTGGACCAGTGGTTTCGGGGGTTTTTGCACATTACAGGCCAGCTAGAGGAAGCTTAAGCAAATCAGTGTAGCTGCAGCCAGAAAAAGCATCCATCTCATCTCCTGTTACTGAAGGGAGCATGGCAGGTTCAGGTTCAATTACCCAGGAGGGACTCAAGCTCATCTCCTCAGCAATTTGCCTAGTGTGAGCCCGGGTACAAGATCCCTTCGAAATCACTTCGGTCTCATTGCCAAAGCACCAAAGTCCTCTTGCCTGCCTGAGTTGTTCTGTTGAACCACACACTTTTGCTTACTTCCTTGTATTCTTGGCACTTGCTCATCAGATTACTAAGGTCTAGCTGGGCTACTCCTGGGGGAAACAAATAGCCTCATGCTCACAGCAACAGGAACAAGAGGAGCTGCTAGCATAGCTGCAGGTTTCCCAACATTTTAAGTCATTCTGGAAGATGCAGCTCAAAAAGCAGCACTCATGTATTCAACCGCTTCAGTACCACCACTGCTGACAGCCATGACAGCAACTAGTGTCATCAGATGTTTGGCAGCCTTCTCCTGCCACCCACACCTCCTCCAGTTGTCAGCCAGTAATCAAAATGCTGAAAGCATTTGAAAAGAAGTTGCCATGTATCTGGACTTACTCAGACCTGGATGCATGAGAACCAGAAGAAATTCATCCCACCTGTGCAAAGCCTACACAGGCTGTGGGACACAGGTCTTCAGAGTGAGCTGCACCCTGCAGAGCCTGCTAAAATCTGCCCCACACAAGCCCAGAACTACAGAAGGGCTCCCAAGGAAAGGAATAAAGTGCCAGAAGAATAAAGAGCACTTAGAAAACAGGCATTGCCACTGTCGCACAAGTCACTTCAGCTGCCTTCTCAGACTGTAACTATGCCTATGCCTCTTCCACTGGGGAAGTGCCATCTGTATTAGATCAGAATTAAAAAAAAAAAAAAAAAAAAAAAAAAAAAAAAAAAAACTTCAGGGTCACAGTGTTGATGAGGAAACCTGAGCTCAAAGCTTGTCTGCTTTTCCCAAGGGTTTCAGCTGCTCTGAAATATCAGCTTTCCTGCCTTCTCTTCTGTTTGAGAGCATCGCCTCTCCATGCTCTAGAAGGAGCCTGGGAGCAAAGTGGAAAGAACTTACTCATGAGTAAGTCACAGGAATATTAGGTGAAATTCAATAAAAAGCAGTCAAGTTCCACAGGTAGCACTGGACCAGATTTCCAAGGCACACAGCTGCTACTTCTTGCAGCCTGTATGTCTCTGGACACTTTTTGCATGTCCATCCCACAGGTTTGCACACAAAGTTCAGAAGTGCACAAGAACAGGAAGCATCTTCATGCTTCTCCCCAAAACATCAGTTGTCTAAGTGTGATCCCCTTCTCAGATGCAAATTATATATTATCATATATATTTACACATTTGCAAATATATTTACATGGTGTGGCCACCCATGTTCATGAGGAGGAGCCTGCACTGACTTCCCACACTGCCCAGATTTCACTCAGCCATAGTTGGGAGCTGCACAAGAACAGTTCAAGAACCCTCTATAGCTTCAGTCCCAACTGGATCCTTTCTGCAAATAAACCCTATTTTGCATCATCTTTCCAGCCTGTTGGAATGTTGTAATTACTCAGCAATGTTTCCAGCTTCCTAATAAGCAAAACTGTAGGAAATTGCAGATCTGGTGACTTTCCTCTAAAACAAATTGTCTGCATGGCCCATTAAAACACCAGGAGATACTTGCTGACTATTTTGCTCAGTTTTATTAACTTTTTACATAAAGTAATATTTTATAATCATGCAAATTAAAAGCACTTTATTGGAGGGTATATTCAGTAATGAATGCTGGAAAGATGACCTATTTGAAAGTGAATCACATTAAACTCATAACTTAATTTTCAGAATTCATCTCATGCATACTAAACAGAAGAGGAAAAAAAAAGCAGAGTTTCAAGGAAAAAAGAACATTTGTAATAGCAGGAAGTATGACTCTGCAGTAATAAATATATGCCAAGTAACAGCAGTAACTCAAGGAATCAACTTTAGTTTCCGCTGTTAGGAAGATGGTGTATTTTGGAATATGCTAAAACAGTAAATACTACTATGCCTGGTCTATGCATAAAGCAGTCATAAGCAAAACAGCATGTGATTTCCCAAAGCAGCATAATAATTTCAGAGTCACAGCACACTGGGTTTGAGATTGGATTATATACTTAATCATCTCAATTCCTCAAACACTTGTACAAAAATGAAACACAGGTTTCTACTGTGGACTTGATATCTTTAAAAGTGTAAGACTGGATGTTTTGAAGCAATATCCTTAACAGCAGGAACATTTTTTAGTGTTTCTTTACACAATAGCTTGCAAGAGTACTTAAATAACAAAAATCTGTTTTCCTAAATCACTAGTGGTCAGACATTTAAAGTATTCAGTTACCCAAGAAATGCAGACAGGCAGTAAGCAGAATCTTCAAAAGCACTTCAAAATTATGGTTAAAACTTGTTTTATCTTTTGCTTCCACATCTTCATGGAGTGGCTCTTCCAGGTTCTTACAACTTGGATGCTTAAAGTAGCTGTCAAGCTGTGAGCTGTTATCTCCATTTGTTCTTGCACCAAAAATGTCTTTGTCCCTTTTCCCATTTTGCTCCTTGTTTTCTACCCTCTACAGCTTCTCTTGGGCCCCTGTCCATGTCTGGTTTAACCAAATTCCTCCTTCCCACACACCCCGCTCCTAGACATTGCTGCAGAGAGCTCAGGTGCCCCAGACTGGTGCTTAATCACAAGCCTGCCGCAAGCAACAGCAACCCCCCACCAAAAATAGGCTCTGCATCAGCCCCCAGCCTCCCTGCAAACAAACCGCCATGAACAAAAGCAGATTACCTGAAAGGGTAGGCAAAAGCTATGTCAATGTTGAGGTCACTCTCCGACTTGTTCGCACAGTCCACACTGAGGCGCAGTCCTCCAGAGTACCCACCGCATGTTGCAAATGCAAAGATTGCAAAAAGCTGTCAAAAACCAAAAAGCATTCATTTTATTTTATTGCAGCAACCCAGCACAAAATATACCCATGCAGCAGCACCGTCCCCCTCAGGTTAGATTATCCATCACACTGTGCATTCAAAGCATTGCCATACATTCACTTATGCATCCTTCTTGGAAGCCAATTAAAAGATCCAAAAGTTGAAGCTCTCTTGCTCACATATGCAGGAACTATTTGTGCTGACTATCTCAGCCCTTCTCTCCAGTCTCAAAGCCCACTTGGGATTCACAACATGGATGGCTTATTTAAATTATCCTGCTGACAGATGAATTTGGACCAGAACAGGCCAAATATTGACTGAGCACAACGAGTCAATCCTGGGAAATAAAACACTGGCAGAAATATTTATAAGGAGCAGCCAAGAGTAGCAAGAAGAGACCTCTCAGCCACAAGAGATGTGATCATCTTCCCACTACAGGGCAAAACACAGACTCCTGCTGTTCCTCATCCATTTCCATGAAGCTATGTATGACTAAACAAACAATTTCTAGTTTTAAGTTACTGTCATAATGCAAATGGACAGAGATACAATAAACTGACATCCTGCAAAACAGAAAAAAATTAGGTCATAAGCAGCTCAGGCAAATCAAACATGAGCAAAATGTTAGGGTGGATCTGATTTGATACCCTATTGCAGCATAATCTTCCAGGAGAAAAGGCTGAAAGACAAAGCATGCTGGCCATAGATGCATAGCCATTTACATTTTTTCAATGCATCAAGCATTCAAACACAAGAAGAGGCAAGAGGAATAAGTATCTTAAAGCTTCATTGAAGTAGGCTGCATTGGAAGACCCAGAAGGGGGGACAGGTCATTTATGCAGTTGTAACTTAAAATCAAGCAAAAAGCCAGATTTTGTTCCGATTTAACTGTAGACCTGAAGTAGCATCAGCTTTAGCAGAGTTCCTCTAAGATCTACAGTGATGCAATCATGGGAAGTGACAGATAAGCTCCTGGATCACAGTCAGTCAAATAAACTGAAAGGCAGCTATGCAGAAGAAACAAACACAGCACATGTACCTGCGGGGGAAAAAAAAATCTGCATTTGAACACTGCAGAAAAAATACAGCAAGTATATGCAAAGGCAAAATAAGGGAGCATTAAACACAATATGAATAGATAACAAAAAAGAGACATCCAGCTGCTGCACAAAGCTCTGCCGAAACATGCTGTTAACCTGAACTCTCCCAACTCCAGCACAAGCAAAGCTGGGAGCATCAGTGTCCTCCATGGACTTCAGCTTGGCAAATGCATCATCTCCCCAAAGGTTGCCAGGTTTGGGGGCAACCCCTGAGCACTCGGGGCAGGGATGGCTGCAGGGTGATCTACCAAGTGTGACAGAGCAGAGCAACACAGCAAGGGCTAGATGGGAGATGAGGGGAAGATGCACAGAAGAGCAGAGCTGAAGCACAGCTCCAGGAAAGGTCAAAAAGCTTGGCCTAGCATGAGGCACAAGGAGCAATCACTAGGGAACAGGCCTGAACATGAATTTCTCTAGCAGCTGGTTTTGGACCTTTACTACACAGCAGCAAGTGCAAAATTGCTGCTCATTATCAGCTCTGCAGAGCCTGCTGTGCTAGAAGCCCAAGCCCATCCCTCCTCTTTCTAGCAAGCATGCTAAAAATAAAGACCTTCAGTCTCCGAGATGGGTTTTACTGGTATGCAAACGTTGTAACACCGCTGTCCATCTCCATGTGGCATTTCCCACACCTCAGCCGCACATGCACCCGCCCTCACAGCTATCTGAGCAGGCTCCTGCACCCGTGGGGACCAAGCAAATACACAACACAGTCTTTCCCCCACTACTCAGATGTACACTTTAATACTGCCCATCCCACCAGCTTCACCTGCCTTAAGCCCTAAAACAGCTTGGCCTTGAGCTGGAAAAATCTGGAAGGTATGATGTTGAAAAATAGCTTGAGTACCTCAGGAAGAAAATTATGTGGGGTAATTTTATGCCTTGCAGACATGTGAAGAGCAAAATGAAACCCCAACAAAATCCCTTTAGTTCTTGCATTTAAGTTGGCAACAGCCACATAGTAACACACCCCAAGAGCTGCACAGCCAGGAAAACGAGACATTGCCCAGGTACTTCCATCCCCCCAGCATGATGGATCACCCTTCAGTACCAAGAGGTGATTTGCTTAAAAATCTTGACATCTAACCGAGGTCAGCACAGAGCAGACCATCTTCTGAGAAAGAACAAGAAAGGAGGGCAGCTGAGAGCAAGGCACTGCTTCACATGCTAGCCTGGCACTTGGGATAACGACACGAGTTCCCATCCTGCCACCCACTTCCAGTGCAACCAGGGTGTATCGCTTGGGGACAGATTTTCAAAGGGATTGAAGGACCCAATGATACAGAAAAATATGAAAATATTAATTGAATAGCTTCCTTATACCAGTCTCGCTGGCTAAGTGAGTAGGTAAAAGGAAAGCTGAGGTTCACTGTAAATTAGCTTGTTAAACATTTGCCCTGACATAAGTGTTCCTACTGTAATTCGTCCTAAACGAGACTTAATCATTTCCTCTGTAAATACAAGGAGCTGTTCTGCCCTTACATGGGTTACAGCACTGAAAATTGGTATTAATCATCTCAGTTTAATTTGTGAGGCAATGTCAGAAAACAATATATTAAGGCGAAGAGGAGAGACTGGCACTGACCTGCTTTCTGGCCTAATTAATGGAGTTGCAAATGCAAGCATTTTGCAGAGGCACAGGGAGTCACAAGGATTAATACACTGCAATAAATAAAGCAGGCACTGAAGGGTGCAGTGCAAGAGAGCTGCCACAAACCAGCAGTCATATCTTCCATTGCCCATCAGCCACAGCACAGGTGCAAGAAAAGGAAAGGGATGCCTCTCAGACACAGCTCTCCCAATGAAACAGCTAACACGAGGATAAACATGTGCCCCTCAAACCCAAGGGGCCAGCGCTGCACAAGGACTTTAGCACCCTCATCAATACAGCAGAGGCTGTTACTACACAGAGAAGATATCTTCCAGAGCTTGCAGCTCTTCCTCTCCCAAGAAAAGGCTCAGGCAGCTGAAACCTCAGCACCTCAGTCAGCTTAGATCAAGCCTTTCCTTACCCCTGAGCCCCACACCCAGCTTGGACCAAAAGCTTTTCAGATGCTTTCACTCACTCAGCAATCCCTTGGCCTCCTTCCTTCCTTCCTTCCTCTCCAGCCACAACCACCAAGGCTGGCCACTGATTTTGAGCCTCACCACATGCTCTGGCCACAAGCACCAAACAGCATCCACAAGACAAGTAGGAAGGAGGTGGGAGTCAGCTGGAGACTTTTATACCTAACCAAGTGAGGGCTTGGCCAGCTGGGGCTTGGCTCTCGGCTGTGGGTGGATCAGATGTTGCTAGCGGTGGCAATTGCACAGCTGCTAATAATGCCCAGCTGGCTCCCACGGCTGCCCTGGGGACACCCACACTGCACCTTTGTGGAAGTGTATTTACATTTTGCATTGTGGGAGAGAAGAGTGAGGGCTATACATTTCCCTGGCGTTTCTTGATAAAGCAGCAGGTATAATTCTCCTGTCGCTCAAGCAACCTTCTCCTCCCGGATCTGATTTTTTTTTTTTTTTTTTTTTTTTTTTAAGTTTTGCTACTTTATGTTGTCAGTTAAGCGCCTGGTGCATTAAGCCAAGATTTACTGGTCAGGTTTTGTGTATGCCGTAATTCTGTGGCAGTTGCAAGAATGTTGTAAACACCGCTGTATTTTATTATAGCAGGATTTGTGTAAATGGCAGTTGTAAACCCCATAATGGGAGCTTTATGGGCCAGATTCAGTAAAACCTCCGCCTGCGAGATAATTTTATTGAATCTGGCCTCTCTGAAATTGAAAAGTTTATGGAAAAAGAGAAAGCATTTCCCTATGTTCCTATTTACTCCTTGCCTATAAATCCACACTCAGCGCTAGTCCCATCTGCGCTGTGCCTGTGTATCTCTTTTCCCCTTCATATTAGATAAATCTTCCTAGCAGCTAGTTACCTCTAGCCGTTATATGGTGGCTGCCGCCCTAAGGCTCAGCGCTGTGCTTGCTTTCCCCGGAGAAATCACAGCTCGGAGAAACGCGGTGCCCGTGGGCCAGCATCCACCCGCAGCCGTGACCGCGCCAGGGCAGAGCCGCTTCCGATGGGAACCTCGTGCGGTTCCCATCCTCCCGCAGGAGGTTGAGGCACCAGGCACCCACCGGCAGGAGGTTATCCCTCATCCCTGCCCCATGCAAACCGCCTGCCCACAGCCTAGGTTCATGCTCGGCGTCAGACGAACGTCCCCCACACCATCCCGCTTGGTGAGTCCCAGCACAGCCCTTGGCTGGAGGATCACCCGTCCTCCATAGGGTGCCCGACACATCTTTAACAAGGCTGCACATCTCTGAAGATAGCTGTGCCTTCCCATACGGTGATTAAAGCCCCTTCCCCTGCTTATGCCATGGTGATACTCCCTCTGAGAGCTTCCAGCCTTGGCTAGCACTGTTGCTGTGTTTTTGTAAGCAAGTCAGGCAGGTCTTGTAGTCTAACTTAACTGACGAAAATTATATTTATTATGGTCCTGTATAATAATAAACAGTCTTCACTGTAGAATAGGATTAGCACGTTATAAAGATCAGATACACTGCTTAGCACTTTGAGAAAAAACAAAATAATTTCCCACAGAGCACACGCTTCCGATGCCACTTCAGGGGAGACAAGGACTCACCACTTGGTTTATCAGACCACTTGGAAGCCCTGCTTCTTCTCTAATGCCAGGCTTCAATGCAGTAACAACATATCCTCTGATTTTGTAGAAGGGAACTGTTATTTACCCAGGGACAGGGGTCACACACACAGCAGTCAGACAGGGAGGTGCGTGTATTTGCACTCATGCATCAAGTCGCTTGCCGCCCGCCTTCATTTCAGCTGCCTGTTGAACAAGGCTCCCAGTTCAAGGCTCTTCCATTTATTTCACAGTCCCAACATCCCTCTCAGCCAAAAGGTGCTGGTGGAAACGGAGCCCTGAAGAAGTTGAAGTCCCAGCTGTTTATTAGACAGTTGGCAGTACCTTCGTGCACGACCCCAGACATCACTCATCCCACTATGTAAGTGAAAAATGGGATGATTTCCTATCGCTTCTCTGCATTTGGCTTTCAGACAATTTCCCTCAGTGCCTACTGAGCGACAAGTTTGGTTTATGAACCAGTAGAAGGCAGAACGGTTTCTGACAAGTTGAGCTAAAAGGTTTATGTAGAGCATGTTACAACTAAAACATCCTGTTAGGAAGATAACACTGTCATTTAAAATTGATGAAACTTTTACATAAGCTGCGAGCATTTCCCATGAGCATGTTTCCCTAATGCACCCATCTTCTAAGCCCAATGATCCTGCGAAGCTCAGGTGGGGCTGGCCAGGGAATGCACCCCAAAACCCCAGGCAGAAAGGTGAGATCCCACCTCGCCTGCTCCTCTTGATGCCTCTGTGCCCATTTCTCTGAAACAGCTAGATCTTAGGAAGCAATCATGATAGCCTTGCCCAGAGCCATGAGAGCAAACGCAGGCTGTGAAGGACCTGCAGGTCAGTAAGCACATTGGTCTTCGACACTTTTGCTTTGGGCTGCGACAGGCAAATTGGAATTAATCTACTGAACGTTTTCCAAGGAAGGTTTCACCCCCTCCCATCTCCATTTCCTCCTTAATACTCAAAAGCCAACGGGAACATCTGACATTTTTAAAGAGCAACATGAAGCATTTGAAATATTTAATCATTTTTATTAGTTGTTTTACACATTCAAAATGTTTTGCAGATCGACATTTTTCTGGCATGATGTTTGCATAAAAGATTTCTCTTTCTCCAAGCTCTCCTTAATACAGAGACAGCAAACGTTTGCCAAATGCGATATTGCTTTACCCCTTCCCCCACTCGCCGAGGCCAGCTCAAGGCACGAGCACAGGGCAGGAGCGTGCTGGGCTGGGGACTGCTCCAAGCGCCCTGGAGGTAGCACCCTGCAGTCAGCATCTCTCACCAAGCCGAGTGTCTCATTAAACTTACATTATTTATTTTTAGAGCAGAACCAGTGACTGAACATTATTATTAAGACTGTAAAGGGAGAATCAAAGACACTAAATGACTGTACAGGAAAACATTCACTGCCAAGCCAACGGCCTCAAATATGTTAGCAGCGAAAGATTACGAAGCACTCTCTCCTCCAGTTCTCTGCTGGTTCTTTTACAAAATTGGCATTTTTCCCATGCAAATCCAAGCTGCAGACTTCCTGGAATCACTTCTCCCACATGCAAGCCTTTGTGCACTGGAGATTATCAGATTATTGACTTTGGGATTCCTAATTATATCAACTTGACTGGTTGATAAATCGGTGCCGGGCAGCACCGCAGCAGACGCAATTCTGCGGGGGAGCTGGCGATGGCTAGCAGGAGTCATGTCCTCCCAACGGCTCCCCAGGGAGCAAGCTGAAATACCTTCTCCTCTTGCTGAGAAATAGAGTGTACAGCAAGGGTCCACTAATTGCTGGGATTTATCACGTCCCCTTAGAAGTAAACAGCAGCCTTACAGAGAGCAATCCTGCATCCGCCCAGATCTGCTCGGCATGGACGGGCAAGTGTAGGGGTGAGGGATGATGACAAACGCCTCAGAGTCTGGGGTTTGAAGGACCACATAGTCCTCATTCAGGGGCTGTTGTGCCCAGTCATCGACCTGGTGGGACCTACGTTTCAGCATGGACCACTTGAGTGAGCATCCAACACCCATCAGAGACCACCCCAAGCTGGGACACGCACACCCCTGGCTCAGCAGTGACCCTGGCCAGCAGAAATGCAATTTCTGGCCTAGACTGGTATCAGTTCAGTAGGGTGGGTGGGAAAACAGTTGCTACACTGGGGCACTTTCATCTCACCCCACTGCCCACAGCTTCACACCACGGGTTAGTCCACCGGCAGCAAACCTCTCTTTTACCCATTTTGGCTCCCTGGCACGGAGAGCTGCCCTTGATGGTGCCGCTGGCCTGGAAAGACCAGACTCCAGCAAGGAAAGTGCTGCAAGCTGCAGCTCCCCGTGGCAAGCAGAAGTCCTGCAACATCATCTGTTTGAAGTACAGCATTTCATTTAATGCTTTACATTTTTCAAATGAAAAAAATTTGGTTCTTAAAACAAAGATTTATGGAAACGAAATTGGGGTATTTTTAGTGAGTAAAGATCATGTTATAATAATTTGGTTCTACAATATTTTATTTCCAAGGAGACAATTTTCTCTCTTTTCCTTTGAAGAAAATCTTTATCTTCTTTATTCATCTTTCATCGATTATTCTAAAAACCCATTTAGCTTCACCACATAACGGTATGGTAGCCTTTTCTCATTATATTTTAACAGAATAAAACCCAACCGTATACGGGCGGATTAGATAGCCATTCTTTGATTTAAAGAACATTGTTCCTCCAGATGGCCAGACAGAATCTGTGTAATGCCTTCCCTATTTATTAAGATCAAAATGTAATGTAAGCTGATAAGATGTATTTCATCCAGTATTTAATGGGTTGGCCATAAAGTTGAAAGCTAATGCTAAGGTTGGCAGGATGCACAGAAGAGTTAACGTGCGGAAAATTTAGACATATTTAGAGCATCTTGTTGGAGTTAGTGACATGAGAGGTTGTCAGAGAACAAAGCTACTTGCACGATATGGGCAGAGCTGCTAAGCTGTTCCAGCCGGCCGCGAATCATTTGTCAAATGTTTGAGTTACCTGAAGACATTTACAATGACCTGAGGTATTTTTTCTTTTTAATTGTACAAATTGCATTTTGCACGTGGACTTTGACAGCCTGGCAATGAGTTTTCCACAAAAAATACACCGATACTGTGGACAGATTTATGAGAACCTGCGGTAATTACTGTGTATATACTACTTCATCTGGGATGTATTGTGCAAAGTGGTGGTTTTACTATGTTTAAAGACTGCAGCTCTTTTTCCCCCCCAAGCACAGAGTAGCCTAGAAGTCACTGCAGTCATTGTAACTCCACGTTTGCACCCTCTTCTGCTAAGGAGGTGGGAGCAAAAGTTAGACAGATTTGGTGAGATTTGCCCATACGATCCCTGAATATCTCATGTTGTGACATCTATCATGTCAGCACAGACATGCATTCCTCCTCAGGCCTGACAAATTTTCCAGTCTGAGACCGCTAGTAAAGAAGAAACCTGCAGCTCTCCGTGGGGGCAGATGTTAGGAGGGTGCCCAAAGCCGCCGCAACGCTGGCCGAGGAGAGCGGCCGTGCCTGCACCTGGGCCAGCCGCTCCCGCGCACCCACATCACCTTCGGTGTCAGTCACCTGCCAACACCAGAGGCAATCAGGAATGAAGCCAGCCTCACGTAAAGGAGATGTTTTCTAAAAGGTAGCATTAATCCTGGTATTGTTAACAGTAAGGTGAGGTGGTCTGAAAAACTTTCAGGTTCATGCATAAATTCAATTCTGCTATTGCTCCCTCTTGAAAACACAGGTTTCACGAAGGTTTAGAGACTGATTATATGGGATTTATTGTGCAGTGAGTGTAAACATTTGATTACAAAATTAAAAAGGTTGGATGGTTGCTTGTTTGCTTGCTTGCTCGGTGAGTTTAAAAAACTCCTCTGGCTCACTGTCACAGAAGGGCAGAGGTGAAGGGTGGGAAGGGTCCGCGGAGGTCTCCTGCCCACCTCCTGCATGGAGCACAGCAGTGCCGGGCCCCCCGCAGCTTTGCCGAGGCAGGGCCCGAAAACCCTGCCACAGCCCCGGGACGGCAGAGTTTGTCCTAGAGTCCAGCCCGGGCTGTCGCTTCCCTCGCGGGAGGGCAAGGCTGGAGGTGAGGACGGCCAGGCTGAGACGTTGCTTTCCAGAGGGCTGGCTTGCTTCCTCTGGCTCACAATATCCCCTAAATACTGTGTGATCCAAGTTACTACTAAGTAGGATTTGCTCCCTCTAATAAACACGAGGATCTCCATTAAGGCAAACTGAGCCCACGTGTGTGAAGCGCTCTGAGAAGGGAAAGTGCCTCAGGACTTAATGCCACCGTGATCCCTGATGGTTAATACAGCTTCACGGCTGCAATGAAACTCAAGAACATACCATACTTCCTCGCCTCGAAGCGGGAGCACTGGATGGCAGGGGAACAGAAAACAGCTTGTAAAAGCCAGTGTTACACATATTGGAGAGTGTGCGCCCCGCGCATCAGGCTGGGGCTGGGGGCAAGGCTCATTTCCCAGCATGGGAACCCAGCCCCAGCAGCGAGCACTTCCAGCATCGCCAGCAGGCACTGCCAGGCAGGCAGAGTCCCCCGGCAGCAACGTCTGTAATTGCTTCGTTATCTAATTTGCACCTTTGTTCTTTCCATCAGCTTTGTCCTCTCTTTCCCAGCATCCCCTGGTAGGTCTGGACTCTGGTAGAGCATTTTCCTGCTCTGATTACCGTGCAGCCAGTGCACACAGCAGCAGTGATCGGTGCAAGCGCTCCTTTGACCAGAAAAGGCGCTGACAACCAGCTTCCCCGCAGAGGTGGCACAGCATGGGGACGGGAAAAAAACCCTCCCGGGGCCGGTATTGCCTAAAAATTATCATTACAGGAAAGGCTCCTGTGCTTCAATCACGCTGTATTATTTATGACCTAATGATAGCCCATTGACTAGCAGGGATTATACATTCACTAAGATGTTTCTGGATGAATGAAAGGGCATTAACCTCATTACTATCATGTCTGTGCTCATCAGAGGCCATTAGGAGCTCTCAGCTCTCAGGACTGTTGTGTAGCTACTTGGTGTGTCACCTGCTCCCTCTCCACCCACCCTCTCCCCGCAAACATGCACACGCGCACTCGACTCTGCCTCATTTCTCAAGTAGATTTAAGGAAACGGGGGGAAATTATCTAGACTATGAAGGAATACAGACTGAGATTAAAGCAGAGAACCCTTGGGATTAATAATATTGTGCAAAAGTCCTGTCCCAGGAGGATTTGAGAGCGCTTTCAAATTGCTAAGGAATGAGGTCTCCAACACCTTCCTACCTATGGAGCAATACTCTCTGGCATAGGATGGACCAGCATCATCAAGGGCTGAACGTTTTCCTGAAAGCCTTAGATGTCTACATGAGCAGATCAAGGGGAATCAAGGCTTTTTCTCCACTGCTCGGGCTCAAAGACTGCTTTCTTGGCCCCAACCCAACCTCCCTGAGGTTAATGATTAGAGAGGCTTTAATGATTAGGAAAACTTGATTCCTCCATCATCCAGCTTTGCCCAGGTATCCCAAACTGCAGGACTCACTGGTTCACCTCAAATCAGTTTTGATGGAAAATTCTCCCACTGGCTCAAACCTGCACATTTGGCCCTGTGCAGGATGCTGAAAGATGAATTCACTCCTGGCTAACTATGAGTACACATGGTAAAAATATTTTTTTTCCTAATATTTAAAATGATAGGCTATAAATGAAAGTTTGCCTTTCTGACCTCTAGGAATTCACTGGGAACATTTTGAGCAAAGAATGTTTTCAAAATTAAAACCTCACTCTCCTGTTTTGTTCCAGAACTTCTCTCATATTCTGGCCCCAGAGATGGCATTGCTCTGCTTTCCAACAGTTAATCATAAAGATCAACATCTAAACACATTCATTTTTAAGGAAATGATATTAACAGTGTCCTTAAACTGAAGAAAGACTCCTTATCTTGCTAGACACACTTCACTGGGACAATTTAAGTTGTCACTATTTCCTCTACACCCTCATCCTCACTGTGTTCCTCCACACATATCTTGCCTTTCTGCTTTTCTTTTCACACCCTTTCACTCGTGTTTTCTGAAATCTGGTTCTGGAGACACAAAAGAGGCAACAAAAAAAACTTGGAGAAAAACTTGCGTGAATTCTCCCCATTTTCTTTGTGTTTCAAAATACTTGCAACTGTGAAATAATCAGGCTTCCTTTTCTTTCTCTCAACTGCTAGCAGGTGTTGTGCATCTTCTGTGTCATTGTGCATCTTCTGTGTCACTTCCCGAAGTACTTCAAATCCTACCAGACACAGGAAAAAGTAGGTCCTTGTTCCCAAACCAATAATGCATCAATATGCGCCTGGCTGTTGCAGTCTTTATACCTGCGCTGCTGGAGATGATTACCTAGATTTTATATCTGCAGATTCAGACTTGTGGAATAAAACCAGACCCAATAAAATAAGGAAGCAAAGAAAGCATAAGCAGAAGGAAAAAAGCAATAGAACATGCTATAAATTCAGGATCAGGTAAAAGCTAATTATGGTCATGCTCACTAAAAAGAAGAGGACACAGCAAGGAAGATAGACTTATTAATTATTTGTGTTATGATAGCACTTAGAAGCCCCAATCCTTTATCTGGCACTAGCTGTGCTATACACGGCAAACAGTCAAATATATCTTTGGGTAATTGCACATATTTTTAAGGAAAATGTGCAAGTGCTCTGTTCTTTCACCTTCAGCTGTTTCTGTTTGTTGATGCTAAAGGAGACCAAGTTAACCATCAATCTCATTTTGAGCAGCTCGCTGGATGCACATGGGTCAAAGAACAAATAATTCAGCATGAGGGCATCCTCTGCCCACAGCTGGAGTGGGCAAACAACAACAGAGCCCCCAACGCGGGCATGAAACATGTATGTCGACAGGGCATGAATATACACGTCAACATCCCCATCCTAGCCCGGAGGGGCAAAACTCTCCTTGTCTGTCCACGGGGACGTTTCATCCTCACTGACTCCGTGCAAGTTTGATTGCTTTTCTAATTAAGATACATTTTATGGTAATCTACCAAGCCCCTTAGACTAAATCACTCAGTTAATCTGTTGTTAGTGCCCATATGTTTACAGTTTTTGAGCCTGCTGCAGCATATTTGCTTTACCAGGGTGCCGGGGAAGTTCAGTGACAGATGAGCTGCTGCACAGCGATTCAGGTGGTGCACACAACTTCTCCCTGGAGAGCAACACCATGCCAAAGACAGACATCACTGACACTCAACATTTTGGGAAGAAAATGAAAGGCACAGCACTGCAAATAAAGCACCCCATACTGATCACCTGTCTCCTCCCTTGTCAGTACAGGAGGGTTCAGCACATGTTTTTTCATTTTCCTTTCTTTCCCCCCGCCCCTTCCAAAATAATAGGTTGTACACGACAGGAGAGGAAGGCTGAAGAGTTTTGCAGTATCCTCATGTATCTGGCCCAAAGCTTGCCTACCAAAGCAAAGAGGAGGTTTGTTGCATGTTCAAGGGCATTGAACATCCCCCTGGGTAAAGATCAATGATCAAATTTGAAAATTAAGGACAAGCAAAGTCAGAACCTGTATCTGCACTAGATATAGAGTAAGATAAAAACTAAGCAAGAGCTGTACAGTTCTGCTCCTGCTGACCTGATGCACCTAGGCAGGAGTGTGTGGACCAAGCTCAAATCTCACCTACAGCCCTTGACACATTCAACTTCTGAAGGGTTGGTGCTTTTTACCATGTGTTCTGGTGAGGAAGTGTATCACCCCGATGGGTCTGCCTGGGCTCTCCTGAAACTGTGCATCTTTGCATCTTGGACATGCAGGCAGTGGGCTGGCAGGCAGCAGCTTCATCACTGTATATCCACGTTGGCTGCATCTTGCCGAGGGTGACACATGCAAAGGTGACTGATGTTGACGACTGCACACACAGGGAAGGGCAGAGCCTTGGCTGCATATGATATCTGCCATTACATGAGGCTGCCTGCGTTGGCTCTGCCGTGCTGGTTGCCAAACACAGACATAGCGCTTGCCAGTCCCTAATGCAAGGCTCTCCTCACCCCGTCACCCCCGCTTGCTCCCCTGCCCCCGGTGGTACCGCACAGGCAGAGCCCAGTGAGTGACCTCGGATCTGCTCACATCAGCTGGGCTGAGAGCCCCAGTCCGTGAAATAATACATATATATGCATTGCATCTCACTAAAACACTATTAGTTGAAGCAACTACTGTTCAGCTAGCTGAGGAAAAGAGCCCAAAGGCAAAATCAGGAAAGACCAACCTCTAGGTCAGGTTGCCATCTGCCATCCTATGTGCAGGGAAATATTCCCTGCAAAAAACAGTCATATAATTGTACAGGAACTCCTAATCAAAAATGACATGAAAAATAAAACACCACCTGCCATCACCAGCAGTGACAGGCAGCTGCTATCCAATATCAACATGAATACCATTTTCCCTGTAGAGTGCCTATTGATTTGAATGGGATTAACAGAGGTGAGGAAAGTATTCATTAAGTGTTCCAAGAACTTGGCTAAAAAAAGAGTATCTGGCATTCATGAGGAGACAGTATTTAGGAAATCAATCTTTTAAGAGTGTAAGGAATTTCTCTAGGAACTGTTTGCACTATTCCAGGCTCTGCTAAGTGCCACACAGCCAACAAGACTGTGTTACAGTATTCCTGTGTTCAAAGGCATATAAGGCCCCCAGGCTCTAGGAACGCTAAAATAACGTTTCAAATACCTTTCAAAACCTTATGCAGCTGGTAGACAGAGACCATGACTCTTCCAACGCACTGGCATGAAGCTCACATTTTCAAAGCTGGCAGGTCATGAAGCATTTCACTGTGAATCTGCCCCACCAAGCCCTGATCTGCACAGCAGCCTGAGGTCATTTCGGAGAAGATGATGCCATGCTCTTCAAAAGCTGGCGAGTCTGCTCTGAAAAGTGAGCGGTGGGTGTCGGGGATAGGATCAAGGAGAAGCTGCCCTTAGACCTGCTAACACGGAGCAGCTAGAGATGGAAGAGCATCACACATTGCAGTGTTAGCACAGGCAATACTGGAGCAAACATGCATAAGAAAGGCTGTGTGATGAACCTCCTGACCAGCTGCTGTCCGACAGGTCTGAGAGCATCCACACACACGCAGAAACCCCTTAGCTCGGCAGGGCTCAAAGCGGGAGCTGCGCTCCTTGCTTCGTCTTGCCCAGCCCAACCGGGCGCCCTGAGCATCATCCCTCTGCTTCCCTGGAGGATGCTGCGCTGAGCCACGTACCACAGCTCGGCAAAGCTGGAAACCACTACTGTTGTCCTCAGGCCAGCAGGATTATGCTTAAAAAGTGTATGAGATTTGTACTGCTGGGACGCCTATGCCCTCCGCACCTGAGGAATTCAATGACTGTGCAAAGGACGGTAACTGTTACGTGCGCCCTAACACTGCGCCAAACGTATGCGTGCAAGGAAAGCCACGCAGCAAAACACACCTGGTATTTCTGAAACAGCAAGCACGTAAAAATCAAAAAGCCACTGAGCCAGGTACATATCAGTTACGTTTTCAGAAAGGGAGCAGAGCTGACGCCCCGTGGCCCGGCCGGCCGCCTCGCCGCCCCGCCGGCCGCCAGCAACCCGCGCGCACAGGCCGGCAGGTCCGCCACAGCTCCCGCGGAGCGGCCCGCCTTCGAAACAGCCCTCGCACAGCTGGGACGGGAAGCGTAACCACCGCGCTTTGAAAAATCTGCAACAATTAAACTGTTCCAAAGCCAGCTTAAAATGACTAAGCAGTTGTTGCTGGTTTGAAATTTCTCCCTAAAAAGAGTTCGCTTAGTCTGCCAGATGCAATATCCTTACCTTCTCTTATGGGTATAATAAACCCAGTTACATCCTTCTAACGTCTTATTAAAGTACACTTCCTACATCTGTTAGCATGCAGTGGTATCGTGAGAGTATGTAGATTATCCTGAGTCTAAAACATTGATTTTCCAAGGAGTTATATACTCAGGCATGTTCTTGTAGCAGCTCCAGCTTGTACTCCAGCTGGAGTTTCTAAAGACTTCTGAAACACCAAAAAGATCAACTCCCATGGATGTGATTCAAGTAGGAAAGAATCAAAGTGCCAAGAAAATGAATATAATGCTGCAAAATCAAATATTTATTATGCAACCTGAAAGCGTTACAGCTTTGCATCTTATTTTCCTCAGCTGTACCACCACAATCGCTGCCTTGAGCTGCCTGGAAAGCACAGCAGGAGCTGTGATGGTGCGCGATAAATAACTGCATCTCACTGTTATTTACAGGTAACAAAGAGGCTCCAAGTTAGCCAAGAACAGGGAGGAACGAGGCTGCGGAGCTGTGCAGAGGCTCAAAAGGCAATGCAACAGTCTACTGACCTGTCTTAATGATTTTACACTCTGAAAAGAAAGCTATTTTGTTAATTACTGCAAAGATTTTCTTTATTTCATTAATACATTCCTATGAGGAGCATGTTACTGCCCATCTGCCACACTTGAGATTGATATTTCTCACGTAGTATTCACGTAATATTTCTCAGTCAGATATTCATACTTTAGTTTGATCAATATTAACCAGCTGTTACTGAAATTTTTGCTATTAAACATTGCTGTGTTATTTTTCTGGAGCCTTTGATTAAAAAAGCCAGAAGAAACAAGATAAATCAGAATTACTTTCCCCTTAATCCTCACTTTCCACATTACTGCTGTAGAAATGAAGCGCAAAACAAGTTTTCAAAGCAGGCACCCCTCTCCGCAAAGCAAAATACACACAAAAATATTTCAGTATATATAAAAAACATGGAACAGCTGGGCACAGCATGAGAGTACAAAGAAACCAAACCCCAAAACAACTTGGTGGGCTTCATGATTACTGCAGACCCCTACTTCTCCCCCAAACAATACAGTTACACAAATAAATACATATGCATATAACTTACCGGAGCAAATATCACCATACACATTTACAAAACGATTTATAATCCAACTTGCGTCTCCGGAAATAAAGCAAGGTTTGTCTCATACTAAAAATAAAGGCTCCCAAAAGCTTCTACAGGAGAGGGAGAGAGAGAGAGAGAGAGAGAGAGAGCACGCGAGAGAGAGCACCAGCTCCTTGTCTCTCTTTTTATGAAGCAAATAAGGAGAGCAAGAAAATCAATGCTGAGAGAAAGTGAGATGATATACCAATCAGGCAGCAGCCTCTGCCTTATTTGCAGAGGGATGGCAAAATGGTCATATTATTAGACAATGACTACACGCAGCCTAAGTAGAGAAATCAAATTCTTTCCCCTTGGCAAGAAGCTGATTGCTTTGTTGTGGTGCAGGTACCACCACGGCATGCTGTGAGATGCAGCCCATTCCTCACTGTTGCTAACACAGAAGTGCTTTATTTTATACGAATGCTCTATAAGGAAAGAAATACTTCACAGTTCTAGGCTAAACTTGCATGAAGGTTAAGCATCTTCCAAATCTGTGACACTTATAAGCTGTCAAGGGGGCAGACTTCCTTGGCTGCTGGTTTTGGGGGGCTTCCTGAGCTATTTGTTACATTTTGACAGATCTCCGCAGTATGCCTTTCACCGGGTCTCATAAATCTGTGCAGCAGCTAAAGCAAAGAGCCCATCCAGAGAGGGGAAAAGAGCCTTCAGGTCCCATTTATTTAAATGTGCCCTGAAGTTCTCACAGGGCTAGACCTCAAAACCAAGTCCTCTTCTCAGGACTTGAACTTTTTCCTCTTTTTGTGTACCAAAGCAAACCTATGGGATACCCATGGGTTCCTCTGTGAGCAGGGGGGTAAGTTCTGTTCAGTTAATTTACCCAAACCAAACCTTTGCTGCATGCCTCTGTGCTGGAAAGAGGGGGACGAGAACATACAGGACAGGATGCTCATCACCACAGATGTACAGGCATCTGCTTGTGAGTGTGATACACAGGTGGCAAAGATCTTTGGAAAGATCTTCTCCAGAAGCAGAGAAAATTAGTTCCTGTCTATTACGTGATACTTCTTTGTCTCCCTGGAGAAATCTCACATTTACCCCTCCTGGGCAGCTGCACAAAGACCCAAACCCCTGTCCCTGTACAGCCTCCTCCCGAGAAAGGTTTTAGGTTGGTCTCATGTGTCTGCTCCACATTCAGGACTTTGGCACTCTGAGAGCACAAAACGAATGCATAGATCCCTCTCCTCCTGCAAAGAGCCTGGCTCATGGCTTAGGCTGTGGGGCTCTCCCACTACCCATCCAGAGTCATCATCCCGAGCCCATTGCCCTGAAGCTGCGTGACATAACGCGGACCATGAATCACCTCGTATGCCATTTTATCATCCCTCAGCATTTCACCCTGTTTTCTACATGCTACAAGAAATACATGCAAATGCTTGTGACTCAACAGATAAAACACAACGCGAATTCAGTAGAACTTTCTCTTTTATTTGCAGACAGACATTACACGCTGGTATACAGAAACACCTGCTGGATGACAACAGTTCTCTACACAGCAAAATTTGAGCACACTCACTTTTCTCTGGCTGCCTTGGGATTTGCATGGTGATATGAGTGTTGGAATTAATAGGGAACATCCTGAAGACAAAGCAAAGGAGACTGAATTCGTTTGATAATTCAATTTTTCTGTTCTAGGCTGGCACTTCTAGGTGCCGATGCAAACACAGCCCAAGCACAAAAGATATTCAAAAAGCCTTTCTTTTTGTAAGGGTGAGCATTTTAGCTCTAGGTCTCTTCCCTACAAATGCGAGTCCCATTGCCATGCTGAAAGATGCCACTTGTGACATAGTGGCCCCGCGTTTGCAACAGACACAGCAAAATGGTGGCCTGTGCCATGATCAGGTGACACTGTTGGAGGTCTTCCCTTGCACATGCAATAACTGCACTCAGCAGCCACGCTCCCATAATACAAGCTGCAAGGGAAATGCATGCTCCCATAATACAAGCCTTGCTCAGTCAGGCGTGGCCTGGTCAGTCCTGGCAACCAGGTCTTCTTCCTGGAGCACAGGGTTCACACATCACACTTTTTTCTTGCCATCTCAGGTGAAGACAGGGGAGCCCAGAAAGCAGGTTTTGGAAGATCTTTTGGAAGTTCCTTTGTAGCACAGCTATACTGAGGTATTTGTGGCAATACAATTAACAGGGCCACAAAACATGAGGCTTTCATCACATGTCCACCCACCACCATGGCTCTGCCATGCCAAGTAGCCAGTAGAATAACCAAGTACAGCGTAGACTGAAACAGCAACATGACCTGAAAGTCAGCCATGTGCAAAGGTGACCAAGGGCCACACCAAGCTTACCACCTGCTGTGCCTGCCCAGGGGTGACGCAGCTTCTCCCAAGTCCCTCAGAGCAGCTCTCTTTCCTCTGAGCATCCTGTGCTATACTCCTGCATATTTGCTGAGGGCAGCCAGTGGATGTGCAGCCTACTGAAGCTCGCTAGCTGGGACGACTCACTCTGTGGTCTTTCTCACAGAGCTCAGGAACAGCTCAGGTTTCCAGCTGGCACTGAAATTTGCTGCACCACATGGTAACCAGTGATTTGATGCAAGGTGTGTGGGTAAGGGAAATGCAAGCACACTTCCCACCTTCATTTTCTAGTGAGACTGTTTTATTTTTCCTTCCCATTCCATCACTAGATTATGAACAGCTACACAATTGCTTTTACTGAAAAACCCACTGAAGTCCTCTGAAAACTTTGAAAAACACCCATTAAACCCATTAAAGTAATTTTGCAGACATGCCCTGCAGGCTACCATCTTTGAGCCCTCCCGAAGTGGTGCCCACTTTGGCAGCTGCACAGGATGTGGTGGAAGAAGTAGTGTAGCCAGAGCATGACGGGCTGCAGCAGGCGATGACCCATCTTATTGCATAGCTCCTCCAAGCAGTACTGTCACACAGGCTCCATAATACAAAGAGATCAGAGTTTGAGTTTTTCCGAACTAGTGACACTTCGTGAACGGATCAAGTCTAACATTGCTGAAGGTGTACGTGTTGGTGTTTGGTGATGAAGCAAAATGCTCGTGCCAGGCTGCAGCAGCGGATCCTGCAGCATTTCAGGCTGGTGCATTCTTCTGCTTTATTAGATTGCTTTGCAAAAATTCATCTGAAATATTGGATATGGCATTCAACGTCCCGAAGCGTAAAAACAGCCTCTGCCAATGCCAGCATTGTTTTGACATGTCTCTCTCAATACTGTATCAGAGCTTTCTACTTTTGGTTTTTAAGTTGGGAGTTTCAAAGCAGACTAAAAAGCTTCATGGGATTTGGGTTGTGAACTCCTTTAGATACTGCTGCAAAGCTCTACATATCCAGGAGATTTCTGCCAGCTTTGCTACATCACTCAAGGGCCTGAAGAGACTTAATCCCTGCTTGCAGGAGGTTCATGACCAACACAGGTAATAGAGACACACTAAGACCAAAAACAGGCAGCCTGGTGGGAATGCTTTGACTCTCTTGGGATAGTGGTGTTCGCAGGAGGCATCCGTGCAAGAAGAGCATGAGATAGGGCACCTCCCTCTTGGCTCCCCACCGCCTTTGGCTTTCCCTACCCTGGAGGCACCCACAGCTGTGCACCCACTGCTCACCTGGAGGGACAAAAGGGCAGGGTATGTAGGAAACCCAAAAGCATTAGTTAACTCATGCTTTCCTACTGATGCATTGCACGGACACTTTAATGCTAGCATACTTGTTTATATTACCACTACCCCCAGAGCCCTGTTAATGCTTGCACGTGTACTTCCAGCTTTAGAGATACCTCTAAAATCATGAACACTATGGTGCAAACAAACAGGGACTGACTACTTTACTGGTTGCACCATGGAGGGACCTGAGCTGGACTTCTTCAGTGTGTGGTACAGTGGCCCACTGCTTTGTTGCAACCACACTCAGCTCAGTGCTTTGGAGAAAATACATATCAAAGGAGCAGGTTGGAGGCTGGCAGAAGGGCTGGGGCTCTGCCCTGGCCTTGGCCAGCAGCAGCATGGGAGCAGGTAATTAATGAATGTGGAACAGCTGCCACAAATAACTTGACAGCCCAGGATGTATTAAAACAGTCTGCTTGGGTGCCAGCAGAGATTTTCACATTTCCTTCTCAATCTTTGTTTAAATTTGGGAAGACACAAAATTAACGAAGTCTGAGATATAACTGGAACCCACTTGTTTTTCTCACAGAAATGGAACGTTTCCTAATGACCCCCCCCTCGTGCCACTCGACTCAGGATGCAAATATTGCCGAGAGTTTATCAATCTGTGGCTTGTTTCACGCAGTTTGCAATGTTAATGAGTAAACCAATTTTGACATATTATGTAAGCCAGTTTCTGAAACAGAGATTCTTGGCAGGCCAAATGTAAACACAGACACCCTCTTGCATCCAATTTAAATGAGCATGTTGCTGAAAGGACTAAGGGCTTGATTCTGTTGACTTATTCCTGATTTACTCCAGTGCAGGGAAAAAAAAAAAAAAAAAAAAAAAAAACTTCAATTCAATTGCTAGTGTGGAGCAATTTGCAAAATGGATCTAATTTTGAAACATAGAAATATGCTGGAATAAGCTAATGCAGGGTAGTAACTTGGGCACTAGGGAGAGGCTGTACTAGCTCATGATCCCAGCCTGTGGAGCACGCATGCCATCCCAGATAGCGCTACTGCGGGAGACAACAGCTTCCCTCTCCTCGCTGTAAAGCCAAATTTAGGTCCAATCAGTGGCCCACAGGTTGGACCAAACCCAGAGGGCGACTCCCTCCTCTTGCACTGCAGCCCTGCAGAAGGGCAACAACTGCCTAGGGAGACGGTAAAGCCCAACAGCAGCACCAGCATTGCGAGCCACAGGCTGCCCCTACCACAGTTAGATCTGGCCCATGGGAATGGAGGGCACAAACAGATATTTTTCTCAGCCACACACAAAGCCCAGCAGCTGCAGGCCTGTACCACACTGGTGCACAGCTGGGTGCTGAGATCCTATGAGCTGCTGCCTTGCCCACCTGCCACACCTCAAGGCTGCAGAGCTGGCACCTGCCCCAGCACCAAGCCAGGTTGACCTCCTGCATGAGTAGCTTACACCCAAGTTTCACAGACAATGATCTGAGCTGGGACAACATGCTGGAAGGCATGTGCATTGGATGGCAGATGACTGCAACAACCAGGAGGGCTTTCCCCCCCCCCCCTCCGCAACTGCACAGGGTAAACCAAAGGCTGTTAGCTCAAGGTATGGAGTCGGGGTAGGAGAAGAGCGATATATTTTAAAAGCCCCATAAGAAAGGATTTGCTGGGGAGCTGAACAAGATTTATTAAAGTGAAGAGAGGCTAGATTCAAATCTCTCATTTGCACTTTTCTCAAAGCCATCTGGAGCATTTGCATCTGCCAAAAGCATGGTGTATTGCTGTCAACAAGCAAAAGCAAATGGTGTAGCAACATACCTGGAGGTAGCCTTTGCCCTGCTAATGGCTCTGGGCATCTCCAGGGTGTTTTAAAGCTAAAACATAAGCATGAAGTCAAACTGTGATGCTCCTGCCATGGCTGAGGAAAAGTAATAAAAAACATGCTCTGCTGTGAGGCTGGGCATGCTGCCGCAGAGGAGAGTATTTACTGTGTGTGTGTGTCAGAGATCCCAAAAGGCATGAGTAGAGCTGCAAAACACAACCTTGTACTCGATCCCTTGTGTCACTTCATCATATCAGGACCAAGATCTCATTTATTACACCTGGCTCTTTTGCACCGTAAAACAAAAGAGAACAAGAGAAAAAACACTTCCAGCCTCCAAACACCTCATCTCAAGCTTTCAAGGATGAGAGCAAACTCAAGAGCTTTTCCCTCGTAGCACTTTCAAGCTATGATCACAAGCAGCAGAAATGCCACAGATCTGCTGGCTCATCAAGTTCTACTCTGCAAGTTTGGAAATACACACTTGTTAAAGTAATTCAAATTTTATGGCACAAGGAAAAAAAAAAAACAAACACTTAAACCTGTCTAGACATGAAAAAGGAAGGACAGGGCTTGAAAGGAGGGTAGCTGACAACATCACTTGGGATGCCAACCACAGGAGAAGGATCATGTAACCTGCCTATGCACTAGGGTACATCACAGTGCACAAGCTACAGGGAGTAGTGTTTGGGAGAGAAGCGGCCCCACAGACCTGCAGGTATTGCCCAAATTCTTATTCAGATTAGCACGAGTCCACCCCTTTGTCACCTTCCAGCACAGATGCTACCACCCTAGTACAGCCCCTGAGGTGGGAACAAGGCCCAAGAAGTCATTGCTACAGGGCAGCTGAAACTGCATTGTATGATGGAGACCTCCTCTCCTTCCCATGATAGTTTATTCATACATGGTGTATTACAGTAAAGGGTAGGCAAAAGAATGCTCCATTACAATAAAAATGAGTTGATGTTAGAAATCTTAAATGATTTAGCACAATTGCTGGCCATTAATTAGAGTGAATCAATCAGGAAGGCCCTCACAGACCATCCAAACATCCTCTGGACTTCTGATGCTCAGACCAGTGCTACTGGCATCCCTTTATTCTTGTTGCCACGCTTGTTTTCCATCTTGAGTCCTCCTTCTGCATGTCTTCAATACCAGACACTAAAATTTATATATTTAATATATATAAAAAATCTGAAGGCCAAATGGACACACACCAGATGATGGAAACAGCAAGGAATAGAAGTGAATTAGATGAATTCCCATTCTAATTGTCACTATTTAACAAGAAGAAAAAAAAAACTAATTACTGTCAGCTACAAGTTTTCAGCTACCCAGCCAGCAGAACACTGTTATTAAACTACTGTATAATTACCTCTTTTAGTCCACTTCCCACAGAAGTTGTGTTATTTCACTCAGATACACTCATATTGCCTTCATAACTAATCTTGTCAATCGAAATCCCTAGGCTAGTACAAAGATAAAAATAGCAAGGAGTTGTTTCGCTCCCCAGCTTCCTCTCAAAGCACATTTCTGTGCTGATCTTGACTTGGTCTTGGGCCCAGACTGTCCCTGCCTTGTTGGAGACACCAACTCTGTGCCAGTGTTGCTCTCTGGTGGGCACGCACAGAAACTGCTGAGATGAATGAGGAAGAGATGGAAAAAAAAAAACCAAAAAAACAAAATCAAGACATCTTCCAAAGCTATGTCTCTGCATGAGGGTCCACAGTCATATCCATATGGATATCAGGAGGGAGCCAGAAGCAACTGAAAGGCTAGCAGATGCTCTCCCGGTGCACTCAGGGCTCCTCGCTCTCCCGCTAGCAGGTCACTCCTGGGGATTTCTGCACACATCCAAGTCAGCTCTTGCAAGTCCCACAGCAGGCAGAAGAGAGTGCTGCTGCTGCTGCCCTCAAGAGCAGGTGGGAGCCAAGCAGACAAGAGCAACCACCCAGGAGCCCCACAACATCCCAAATGCAGCTCGGAAGCACTTCAGCTGCCTCTGCTGAAGGGCCCCTTGCACAACCCCATAGTACAAGATGGGCAAACAACCACCCCACGGTGGCTGCACCACCAGGTCCAATGGAAACCATGGGGAGATGACTTCTACCATGCTGCCTCTATGAGCCACTGCCGTGTGACACCACACTGAGCTGTGGCACCATGAGCTCCTTCACTCATGGTCCAGATGCCTGGTCCACATGCTGGGTGCACCAGGAGCTGTTCCTGCGGAGGAAGACAACACTTTGCATCAATCCATGAGTGACAAAAGTGGGGAGGTAGTTTTAAAAGCTGTGCAAAATGCTCTTGCCATGCATCACCCCAGAGCATAGAAGAACAAGCATTCAATAAGCCCCAGCGAACTGGGACAACGCTTTTTAGCTGCACTGAAGCCATTGCTTCCTGAGTGAGCCTGAAACATCCTCACCAGCACTCGAGGGGGATCCCGAGATGAAAAAGGCTGTTTGCGCTGCCTCGTGCACACAGAGAGCATAAGTGTGCTCAGTGAAGCTCTCTACAGCAACACAGCAATTCCCTGAGCTACATTACTTCTTCCTCTCTCCCTCCTTCAATTTATTCGCTTTACGGTTTTGAGACAAAAGATGACAGAAAATCATTCATGCCACTGCAGGCGGCTGGCAAGAAGCCACGGGGTGCTCTCAGGTAAAGCAGGAGAATTCCCAGGAACCACAGCCTGGAGAGCCCCAGAGCAACCAGGCGCAAGGTGCTCGGTGGAGATTTCCCCAGGAGTCTTGGCACCATGTGTGGCTGCTTCCAAGGAGCCGGACATCACAATTTGTAGCCAGTGAGACTACGAAGAGGACACCCCAGAGCCAGCAAGGCCTGGGGTGCTGTCAGGGCTGGAAATAGCTCTCAGCATGCTCTCAGATTTAATAGAAACATTGCACAAACGCCAGCAATGAGAAAACCAGCCCTGCTTCAGGCAAAGGAAGCTGCAGGTTTAAGAACCTCCTTGCCCAGAAAGCTGCGGAGTGAGGAGAAACTCAGTCTACCTTGAGAAAACTTGCACCTGCCCTCTCCCCAAGCCTGCCCATCCTCAGCCTTTTGGGGGTTTGAAATACCTCCAGAGTAGGTAGCTCTCCTCCTCGAGCTGCACAGACCCATATGGGCTTCAAGGCAGGGTAATCACTGCTTTACCCTTTCTTTACACAGCTAAGAAGGTTAACGTGACCAAAGGAGGTTAAAAGCCAAAGTCATCTTTGCAGGTGGATTTGTTGCTGAACTGCCAGTCCCTGATCTATTTGTCAGCACAAAGTCCCTATCCCACAACCCAACATCATGACATCAGAATTATCCCTGGATGTTTCTCTAACACTGTGTCCAAGTACGAGACGAGTAAAACACAGAATAAGAAAATTGAAGCAACCAGGTACATGGGCAGGGAAAGAAAAATGCAGAAGGAAGGGCTGGTTAACACACAGCATGCAAAGAAACTCAGATGACCTAGAACAGATTTGGTGGCATAGGCTTTGCCTCTCATGGAGCATGGCCATGCATAACTCCTCTCTGGATTTTCAGCCAGGGCCTCACAGTGAGCACACAATCACTTTTATAAACCCTGGCCCTGATATCTAAGTACATCCCTGGGGACTGATTCTTCCAAGTCTCAAATGCTGCTGAGGGCTTCTGATCTTCTCCCATCTCCATCAGACTCTAGTGCACATGTCCATTTAGATTTGTCAGCTCTTCATCCTCAAAGGACAAGAAAAGAGTCCTAGGCTATTCTATGCTCCTCCTGATGTGACACAGTGCATTTTAACAACTTCCCACCAGTCAGCAGCATATTTGTGAGGAGGGATCTGAGAGAGGAGAGCACAGACTCCATGAGCTCCATGCAACTCAAGGCCAGCCCACCTTTCAGATTCTCAGTGCTTTGAGTATGCATGAAAATGCATGCAGGGTCTGACTACTCCCAGAGTTAAAGCACTGAAGATGAAAGGGTAAAAGTGTATTTCTGACTGATTAGTTAAGGGGGGAGAAAAAAAAAAGCTTTGATAACATCTAATTAGCTGTGGGTTTTCAGATGCAAGTAATGCATTCATCTCGCCATCTACTTCCTGTATCCTTGATGCAAGTAATCAAGGAATGCAAGGTTTGTTGTGTTTACAGCTGAGAGGGGAGCCATTTACGTTGGCACTTTGTGCCTCAAAGTGAGCCCAAAGGCCACATCCAAC
This sequence comes from Rhea pennata, assembly GCF_028389875.1. Taxonomy (NCBI): domain Eukaryota; kingdom Metazoa; phylum Chordata; class Aves; order Rheiformes; family Rheidae; genus Rhea; species Rhea pennata. Next base: position 8,606,913 of record NC_084674.1, read on the forward strand.
CATTTTAGCCAGCTGCCAGCCCAATACTTGTTCCCAGATGTGGGGCTCTCCACCAGTCAACTCTTCCCTGCTCCAGTTCCCTGGACTCCTGCAGTCCTTCCCTGGTCACATGACTACATTCATCATAGGAGTAAAATGCAGCTAATTCCAATGAGTGCACACCATGTGACAGACAGCCTTGAATGCAGGAGACAGGAGCTGGTTTCACGTACCCACCTCATGACACTCAACATTCACACTTTTGTCTTGTGATGGCTGCATTTCTGGTCACGTAGATGACACCACCCAGAAATGCTCCCAAAGCAGTAAGTTGTCCTGTGTGACAAGACCAGAGTCCACTGAGGAAACTCCACATGGAGAAAGAGAAGCTGGAGAAAGGTAATGGGTCGGCCATTTGGTGGCATATTGAACCAATCCAAGTGATGTCCAGACAGACAAGGACAGTGCAAGACTCAAGTGGTGGACATGACATGGTGCCAGACATCTGCTTAATTCTGTCTAAGACTTGTTGACCTCTGAATATCATGAGGACATCCTGTATGTCCCAACTCTCAGTAAAGCCATTCACACTCCTGAACACAAACAATACAGCCAATGCAAAAAAGGGGTAATATATTACCTGAATCAGCAGGAGTCTTCCAAGTACCAAATTCAGGAGGGTCAAGTGTTGAAATACTGTATTTCTCCTGTGAATGAAGGGAATGGTGCATTTTTTCCCATTTCAAGTTAGGCAGCTGTACGCATTTAAGTGGAACTTTCCCATAAACCTCAGAGGTGTTGTCCTTATCCAGTCATCAGCAAGATTGTGTAAATTGGCTCATTCTCCTTGGGCTTCTGGACATTTTGTACATATAAAATTCAAGTGTTTATTATTTCTTCTTGATATGCAGCACCCCCAGGAGCACTTACTGGGTTTGCATGGAAAACACTGGAACACAGTGCACAAAAGCTCTCCCACGTATTAAATCTCAGCCTCTCATTTCCAGTAGGGTAAAACAAGACTCCAAGTGCCTAGTACATGCCTGCTGGGAATTTATGCAAATGTATTCTACAAATAATCTTGACAAATAATGCTCAGAGCAAAGATAACCTGAGATTGTTTCACTGAGACTGAACGTGTCGGTTAGGTTATCAGACACAGAGGTTGGCATGGCAATGAGTTCACTTCTTGACTGGCAAGCATGAGCAAGAGGTTTTATCCACAACTGAAAGGTGACTAAGAAAAAGTAAATTTAGAGCACACTAGCTGTTCCTGAACAGATGCACATGTGGGCACTTTTTTACTGGAATGCCTATATAAACAGACATGGAGCAACTATTTGCCACAGACAAGGCAAATTCTGCCTTGTCTGTGGCACTGCCTCTCCTTAGGTGGGGCAAGCTGGACAGGAGCAGAACTGAGGCCCCAGCTCACCACAGGATGCTGCCAGGTATCACCGCTGGCATCAGCTCCCAGAGGGCAAGGGAGGAGTTTGTTGCTGAGATGACTAATGACCAGGCACTGAACTGACATTCAGATCCCAGGCTGAGCTGACAGGGCTGGAAATCAGATGTCCCTTTCCCTTGAAGATAAATGTGGTCTGCAAGTCCTGGAGAACTAAAGTTAGGGAGTTGCTTTTTTATAGCCAATATTTAAAGTTAAAAAGACTGTTTCTGCCCAGTGTCCGAGTTTGAGACAATTGCTGGAGTCAGAAACGCAGAGAAGCATGATGTATTGCACCAAACAAAGCATTTTCTCTTACTTCACCCAATATTTATTTTCCCTGCAACTGTGCAATTACATCAAGCCATTGTTGCAGTTTATCTTACTGTAGCTTTGTTTTACTGTAATTTTTGTTGTAAAAAGAGTACGTCCCTTCCTCCTTGAAGTGATTAGAATGTCATTCATGTCACTTTGGATGTGAATTGAGCTACTCCCAATAGCTACTCAATCAGGAAAAAAAAACCATAATCACCATAATTACTGGCATCTAATTAACATTCAACTTCCTTTCCACAGTGACTACAGCTGGACAACCTATTTATTTCATGCTAAAACTAACACTCTCCTAATTATTTTCCATCACACTAAGCAGCCCACCTGTGTCCATCTTAGCTGCAGTTTGCTGTTTTGATTGCTGTGCCAAAAGGAAAGTGAGGCAAGCTAACCCTCTCCATACATTACGGATGCTCGAGCTGCAACAGGTCCTGTAACAAATGCACTGTGTTAACGTGGGCACCAGCTCCCACTTGTTGTACATCTGCTTGCTCTAGGAGCTTCCCTGACCAGGCTTCCTCCCCAAAGAAAAAAAAGGCAGTGAAGATGTGTTGAGTTTGAATTATTTGCCATCTACTTCAAACGACAGATCCAGCAGTTTGCTAAATACCCCCTTTTTGACATCACAGCTGGTCCAGAAGGCTGCAGATGGGTAAGTAGTCAGCCAGGAGCAGCTGCCCGCAAAGGGAAAAGCAAAGTAACCAGCTCCCTGCTGGACCTGGCAGGTCTGGCGGACGGAGGAGGGCTCCTGCAGTGCAGTAGATGTCTCTGCGTTTCCAATGTGTTCATTCAGTGTGGCAGTGTGTACCACTGCTTTGCTGTGGTACAGCATGCAGGCAGGAGGGCTCTGGCTACACATGTACTGGCTTCAGTTTGGGCTCCCACCAAGGCCATTCCTCAGTCCACCAATAGCCACAGCTTACTCATGTGAGTCAGGAGGTGATAGCAGTCAGGGTGAGGGAAGCCACGTCATTCACTTATACACTTATAGCCACAGACTCTGGTACGTCTCAGTCCTGGTCTTCATGCTGGGGAAAACCTTCTGCCATCACCTGTTCCATCACCCAAGCTGTAATTCTCCACATCTGCAGCCATAGGCACATCCCCAAGCCCCTTCTCCATGGGCAAGGGCAGAAGTTAGCTCACATGGATGGCTGTCTAGCTGTCAGACTTTTGCTCTCCCTTCACCTTCTGCAGGCAAACACACTTTTAACCACAAGCTTCAGCTGCGAGGTGAGGTGGAGCCTGGGAATGCTGGCATGCCCGGGCTGCAGCACAAACAAGGACAGGAGTTGAACAGGCAGCTCATGGCAGTGCATGATGCCCTCGCACGAGGCTAGCTGATGTTCCTTGGCCTGGTGGGTACAACAGTAGCCGCCAAGTGCCCTTCACAATGAAAAAGTAATGCCTGCTCCTGCCATCCAGAAAAGCTTCATATCATTAGCTCTCCACTTCATGCCAAAAAACTTAGCTGAAAACTTATTTTCCTTCTTTTGCCTATACCTCTCAATTTACCTCTTTGCTATTATCTCTCTAACCATACTATTTCACCCTGTAATGAATGCAGTGTTTGCAGGAATGATTGCTCTGTGAAATTACCTTGTATTTGCATTTACATGCAAGTCTTCTTTACTATATAGAGCAGTTATTTAAAGGGGAGTGAGAAAGGAACTGACAGACACCAGGAAGCAGCTCTGGCTGAACTTTTTCCCAGCTTGGGAATTACTAATGCTTCTTACTTTTTCTTCTGTCTCACTTCCATTTATCATCTTCGGTGTGAACCTCCGCAGCAGCCTCTCCCTCTCTAGGGGAACTAACAGGTCTCTCAGTTCAAACCAGCCATAGACAGCATGATCACATGCACTTCATTTGCTCAGGAAGTGAAACTAGAAATAATAGGGCAGATCAGAAGTTGCCATAGGAAGCCCGAGTTTCAGAAAAAATAGAATTGCTGCATGCAGATTGCTAGGACAGTCTGCATAAAGAGCCCCACACCCTGGGCTATTTATACAAAAGTCAAATAGCTATGGTTTCAACGCAAACAAGAGAACTGCAAGTCCCAATAAAGCTAGAACTTCAGTATCTTTAAACTCTGCATGAAATTCCTCCCCACTGCCACCAGTGGCTCAGTAAAGTATCTCTGAATTGAATCATCCAGCTCCCTAAACTTCCAGCTCCACAGAGGATCAGCTCATCTTGGGAAGCCAACTTGTGAAACACTTCAGTCAAGACCATAAGCAGATGATCTAACTTGATGAAAATGCCCTAGCTCTTATCAGGTCTAATCAAACTAAGAAAGATCAGAGAAGTGAAATATCAGCATTTCATAAATCAAATACCTGGCTGCATGCTTGCACTGACTCTCCAGGAACGCTTGTGTTTGAAGGACTATTGTTAACTGGTATACTTTGCCTTGCTACTTTTCAGAGAAGAGATTGGTTGTTATAGTTATCCCAAAGATGCTATTTCCCAGCCCTCAAAACACTGCTAAAGTTGCTCAAGTGGACCATCTAGGTCTCACCTAGCTTCCCAACATGCACATTTCATCTGCAGTTTGCAGACGCCTGGTCCTGGGGCAGCCTGCAGGCATTGCCAGCTAGCTCAGCAATGGAGCCCTGCCTAGCATATCCAGCCCCAGGGGCTCCCAACAGGGACAGAGCTAAAAATCTGTCTGTACATGGGTTCCTTGAGAAAGGCATCTGAGAGCATTGGCAGAGAAGGAACCCTCACAGCTCCCTGAGGTCTGTAACCAAGAAGAACCAGCCTGAAGATGCACAGCAGAGCCCAACCACCTCATAACTCAAATATACATCATGGCGGGGGGGGGGGGGAGGGGGGGAGAAATCAGGTTCTCCTGTTTTGCAGCTTTTGCTCCTTCATGCATGCTCCCACAGCCAAACTGGAAATGTGGCCTCTGACCGCAGCTGTTGGTCATTGCTGTCAGGCTGCACACAATTTGCTGATCAACTAGCAAGCAGGCACATTATTGAAGGCAGGAGCTAGCACTGCTAAGAAACCAGGGGAAAGCATCAGGACAAAGCAAGAGCACAAAGCATAAATCCCAACAGCCTCACCAGTCCCTGGCCAGCACTGGCAGCTCTGCACTTCAGTCGATCAAATGCAGGTCTGTGACAAGCTCCACCAGCACAAACCAGCTCTCACCCCTCCACACCACCCACTGTAATTGCCAACGAAGCAGAAGACACCAGCTCTCGCTTCACGCCAGCCACATTAAGCTCCACAGCAGAGCACATTGCTACCAGCTTCTCACTTCTGGATGCAGTGACCTGTTTGCGAGCACTGGGGCTAACAAAGCCTCGCAGCAGTGCAGCGGCCTTTTCAGTGCTCCTCACTGGGGATTCTCTGGTATCTAAAGAGGTTGCACTTATACCACCTCACTAAGCTCTCTGCAGTAGGTGCAGTGAGGCATTTTTCATCTATTTTTTACAGAACTTGCAGAAATGCAAGCTTCAAAAACCCACCGCTCCATTCAGTTGGGTTGAAGCTGGCCAGCAGGTTCCAAATAAGTTTCTATACACATCAGGTTCCCATGACCAAGGATTTGCCTGCATCCAGAGTGCAGCAAGATGGGCTCCAAGATGAGGGGAGCCAGTTACATGCTATTCAAGTCACAGCTAACTTATTTAGGCTGATGTGTAAAGACAACATGACTTATGGACAATAAAAAAAAAAAAAAAAAAAAAAAAACAGAACTGATCTCCTTTTCCAAACTTTATTAACACAAAACCCATCCTCTAACACTGTTCCCACTCCAGAAAGCAGGTCTATTTTACTCACACTGGGCTCTGCATTTGGATGTCAAGTTCTGTGCTCTTACTTACCGTCTTCCATGAGGCTTTGTGTGTGTTTGTGTCGAGGTGGGTGTTTTCTCACCCAGATGAATTCATTATTTATGGGGCCAAAAGAGCAAAGCTGCTGAAGTGACTGTTCATCATTTTAGCTTGTCCTTTTGAAGGCATAATAAACATTATGAGAAAGCAAACAGCAGACTTGACAGGGTTGCTTGAGTGAAAGCACAGAAAGAAACTTGCAGCGCAGAGGATAGGTCAATGCGTACCACGCTTCCCTGTCTGACGGGGGCCAAAACCCTCCTACCCGGAAATTCCCATGTTTTTATTTCACAGCTGCCAGGACAGGGCTTTCCTACCCCTACAACAAGCATATCCCAATGTAACCCATCACTGGGGCCCGCTGCCCCAGCCAACGCTGCCCGAGGTAACTCCAGCAGAGGGGAGCAGTAGCACACCACTGTCACACACAGGATGTTCAACTACATGTTAGGACAAGAACAAAGAGGAAGAAGCTAACGCAATCCTAGAGCGACTAAAGCTTAGTAGCCTGTCAGCTCCAACATATGCATGCTGCAGACGCAAGATGTGAGAGATTCACACTGCTTTTCTTCAGCCCACCCATATTCTTGAGGACGCAAGGCAACTCAGAGCTGGGGTATTTACAGGCCACCGGCAGCAGTAATTTGTCCTGCAGTAAGGAGGACAGCAGGCACTGCCCAGCAGCAGGCATCCCCTGAGCCTGGCTCAGGGATGAACACAACCACTAATGAGCCAGCTAAGGCTCCACATTTCCTCGCTTTGACTATCTTCCTTCTTAAAGTTGGAAGACCTCTAGGGCTGGGAGTGTCTCTTGTTAACCCAGCAGCCCTGCCAGATCACTAACTACGCTGATACTCAGCTGCCTACGCTGGCTGCTAAGCATCTTACAAGGTGAAAAAAAAACGGCTTCCAAACACACAAGACGACCCAGGCTTTATTTAGCTTTGATTTTAAGCAGACAGCCACTGGCCTGTGTGACTGTTTAAGGGCATTCCCATCCTGGCTGCGATGGCATCTACATTCAAGAGAACAACTCCACCAGCTCCCTCTGCAGCTGCCAGACTTCTGCCTGCTGAGGAAAAGTAGGAGGGACCATAATTCACAAACTGGACAAGCTTTCACTGTGTTATATGCCAAGGTACTGACTTTACACACTTGCTAACACATTTCTGATGCCAACTGCCTCTGGCCCAGCTGCTTGAGGGAGACCTGCCACCAATGTACCTCAGCAGTGCACTAGGCTAGGAGCACTGCCAGCTTCCTCAGACAAGGATATGGGCTCTGAGAATCCCACTCGGAATCACAAATCCTTTTTTTATTATTTCTGCACTACATACAGCATGCTTTTCTTTATTATTATTATAATCAGTCATCCTGCAGCTCTGCCTACTGTCGAGAAGGAAAGCAAAGAAGTCTGACATTGCAAAGTCACTGTTTGTTCCCGAATCCAAGAAACTCATTTATGCAGTACCATATTGCATTGTACAGGAGCACCTGGCTCCACTCTGGATAATGGTACTTGGTAAGAAAATCTCTTCTGAGAGGGGGAGGAAAATAACTGCAAAACACAGCTCAGAGCAGTGCACATTAACAGCTTGAGCTACACTGCAGAATAATAGATTTCAATGCTGGCTATCTTGACAGCATAAAAAAAAAAATCTATTATTAACACTTAAAGAGAATAAAGAAGTGATAATTATATTGGTTTCAGGTTTCAGTCACGCTTTGCCCCTTGCCAGAGCTACTTTATTCCACATCCTTTCCTCCTGGGCACATCCTACATTTCCTTCTTGCAGGAGAAAGGCAATACATTGCCATTTGTTTTTGTGCAAAATTTGTTTTTAATATTGCAGCAAGAAGGCTGGAAGGTGCCACCAAGAGGAGGCCAGGTAGCCCATCCCCCTGCCTGCAACAGGGTCAGCCACATTGGATATGGCAGATGTTCATCTAACTTCTGACCCTCAGTGAGTGGGACTTCACAGCTTCCCAGGGCAGTTATTCCAGTGCTTCTCCATCCTCAAAGTCACATTTTCCCTTAATACCATTTCTTCTCATCCCAGCCACCACAGACAACAGGGAACTACCCTTTCCCATCCTTTCTGCAGCAGTCCTAGAGGAACTAAGACACCATGATCTCATCTCCTGCCAGTTTTCTCCTCTTGAGACTGAAGCACCTCTGCCCTGCAACTTCCTTCCACCCTGCTCCTCCTTTCCACAGCCTCTCTTCCCAGACCATTTTTGCCACACTTTTCTGGACTCTGCTCCACCTGATAACTGCTTCCTTGCAGGGCAAAGCCCCAAATGCAGCTTTCTCATGCTCTAACCAGCACAGAGTGAAGTAGGAAGGACCACCTGGCCTTGCCATTAGGCAGCCCTCCCTGTTTGCTCTGCCCCATGTCTATTTAGCTGTTTTGCTATAGCAAGCACGTTACTTCAGCTCAGTCTGTGATTACCACATCACAGCTACAGCCTTTCCTCATGACTTCACACAATCACACCCCATGCTGTGTTTGTGAAGCTGTGTCCACACCTCCCCAGCTGAGCCATACAGGAAGTCAGATAGCTCCAGGTATTTTCCTCAACATCTAAGTAACTCCTTAATTTACCTTAGAAAGCAGCCTATCTCTTTCCATTGGCTGCATAAAGAGAACAGACTATACAAGCACAATTTAATTATTCTAAGATCACCCAATATCTTTACTCACCAGTCACTTGGGCATATCCTATGCACTTTCCAGTCCTACACTGTATATCTGCATACAGAAGTGGTTTGCTCACATGCCACAGAGGAACCAGAAGCAAGGGGCAAACATAGATCCAACTCAGATAAGTGCATCTCCTATTCACTTTGCATCTGCGCATGCCAGTTGCTCACATTTGCCCTCTTGAGCTCTGCCTTCCTTCCTTCCTTAAAAGCAATAGCTGAACAAGACTACAGGTTTAGTCAATGACAGTCTCTTAAACTTTCAGGTGGTTGAGCTGAGCTCACCTGCACTGACTTAGACATTCAGCGTTGGGTGTTTCTTTTCACTGTCGCAATCCCTGAACTCCCAGGCAAGCTCTGCTCCTGGCCACAGGTGTGGCTGGTTCCTCTAGAGCTCATCAATCGCTGCTCGCCCACTCGACACTTGGTGTATCCTCGTCAAGTGGGTTTGCAAGGCACAGTCAACTTCTGTATTGCACAAAGCTTGAGCAAGATTTAGATTTGCAGCTGAACTTCCATCACCCCTTACTGAATATTAAACAATTTGGCACGCAGTTATCTTCTCGAAATGGAGCTGGGTAGAACATTAAGATGTATGCTGCACCTGTTCCCCAAATAATTATTATGGAATTACTGCTGGAAAGGAGTATATTAGTTACATTTCTTTTACTACCTGCATGGTCATCACTTTAACTGTGGCAACAGTGACTGTGGTTATCATGTACAGCGGTGCTGGGTTACTGTGCCGGACTCATTTAACTCACACATTATCTCCAGATCTGCTAGGTTGTTTCAAAAAAAATTTAATTTCTTCATTGAGGCTCACTCTGTATTATAGGTCACTCAGAAACAAGGTCATGACAATCAAAAGTCATAAACCATGTCGACATACGATTAATAAATTCAAATATATTCCAACAGGACTAGCTTCCTGCCCAAGGAACCTAACACTAGCACCCCTGCATAAAATTAAACTAGCCAAGGTTTAAGCAGTATTGCAAAGATAACATCCTTCTGATGTCAAGGACCAAGACTGAGCCTGATTCAAACCACCCTAAAGGTTTTAGCATATAGCAGTTCTCACCTCCAGCCCAAATATAACCTGGCAAACCTGCTTGTATGTATTTGTAGCAATACATGTGGTGGTTGTGCAATCAAATATCTGATCTGTCCATACAAATTCTCATGGAAATCATAAATGCACAATTAGCTTTGACAAATTTGAGTGCATGCTCAGAAGCTGTGTCTGACAAGTTAATCATTCTAAGGTTAAAGCATCCTTTTTATTAGTGCGAAACTATGGCCAGTACGGAGTTATAAACAAAACACATATAAATTGCTCTCCATCTGAGGGGTAGGGAGCATCCAAGCCAAAGAACGCCAGGGCCTGGGACAGATTTAAAAACACGGCAATCCTAGCAGGAACCAGCAGCTGTAAAAAAGAGCCTTGAAACCATGAAACACACAGATCTGTGTGTGTATGTGTGCATGTGGTTATATATATTATCATATTCAATATGACCTGTAGAATGCGTGGCTACGTAATATTTAGGTATAACCGACCATTCGCAAGGAGCCTGTCGAGGGAGCACGCCGCCGCCATCCTGCGCGGCCGGTTTTCGGGGCAGACGGCTCCGTCCTTGCCCACGCGCTGCTCCCCCCACCCGGAGCCCGAGGGTGCCGACGGGCGGAGGCGGCAGCACCCGGGGGAGGCAGGAGCTCCCGCGCAGCCCCCGGGACTGGGCACCTGCATGCTCCCCCCGTGCCCGGGGCTCGCTGGCTTTGGGGTCTTTCGACCTAGCACCTGCAGCTCACAGTTTCTTCTTCAGTCTGTTACTCCTGTCATTTTTTTTTTTTTTTTAAGACTAAGCTCATCAGGTTAAAAAAAAGCACTGAAGATTATCGGATGTGACATTTAAAGACCAAGAATCACCTTGTAGCTGTAAATCCACATAATTAACATGCCCGTTTTCTCCTCTTCCATCATGCAAATATTTTAAATCTAATACCAATTTTAACAAAAACATGTTCCATAAGAAATAAAAAGCCCCTTTATTTATAATACAACTGTTTGATTCCCTTCTAAAATATTTGCATACTTTCATTTAATTTCATAGAAAACCAAAATGGAGACTGAGATCAAAGCGAATGCTTTCATTAGAGCTGATAGGTTTCATAGAGCTCTGCAAAGTTCCACCGTTGCCTGAAGACATTTTAATGCAGGCAGGATCTTTAAATTTCCAGCCTGCCAGTTGCAGTTAAAACTAATAATTAGTCATAAACGGACTTCTGGTTCTTACCTGAAACATGATTTTAACACTCAGTTTGGAGGCAACATCTTCCTGGGAAATCTAGGGCACAATTGGAAATGTTTGTAGTAGCCAGGTCACAGCCAGGCTCACATTTTAGGTTGAGCAAAACTGCAGGTACCTCTCTGAACCTTGAGAAGGACTGAGCAGCAAAAAAAAAAAAAAAAAAAAAAAAAAAAAAATCTCTGAAGCCCTCAGCAAGTCACATAGTCTAATATTAATTTTCTTAAAATTTTCTTTTTGTTGTTTCTAACCAGAGATTACTGACTCATCCACAACAGGACTGTAAGTAACAAAGAAGTTTGGTGACGCTCTGGAGTACGTAACTTCGGACATGCAGAGGCTTACACACCACCCGCGAGGCAGCGTTACTAAGGGTATTCAAACGAGCGCGTTTACCTGGCTTTGGGGGAACCGACACTCTCTGTCACTAAAACCAGTTGCACCAAAACCAAACAGCAGTCAGACTCTGCCCTTACTTTTACACCCAGTAAGTGCCGGGAGGTGATGGGGGAACAGACCACTATTTGTGTAACAAGTGGCGTTGACCAGCCCACTGGAATACCCTAAGTACTGCAAAATTAATTACAGACTATTTCTTATTTAAACCATTACTAAAAAAAAAATAATAACAAAAAACTAAAAATGGAGTGTAGCATTTACTAAGCCTATGGGTCAAGCTCTCTGGTTACAGCCATTTCGCAGGCCAGCACTGGAGAGCCGAAGGCAGCTCCTGCAGCGGATGCTGCGCTCAGGGAAACCCCGAACCCCAGCCGGCCTCGGGCGAGGTACTAACACGCCACAAGAAACCTCATTATTCTGTAGGTTTTTCCCTTGTTCCTCTTGAGATATATTATCCCGTAAAGGGTAAACTTCAGTTAGCATCCACTCCAAACTGGGATGACTTGCATGGATTCTTCGAGATTTTGGCTAATTAAAAAAAAAAAAAAAAAAAAAAAAAAAAAGTTGCACTCGAGATTTTGGCTAATTAAAAAAAAAAAAAAAAAAAAAAGTTGCACTCTCAAGTTTTGGACCCAGGAAAGGTAAAGAAGCGTTGAAAGAGGATTCCTTTTGAGCACATTTTTTGCTGCCTGTTGTGCTTATCACAGCAACAGCTCGCTCCTGTGCTCACTCATTAACCCTGTTTCTAAATTGGTGTTTATGAAGATAGCATCAGACCAGATGCTATTTGGTCCCCCCAAAGGGACATCAGGTCCTTCCAGTGACCAGAGACATCACATAACCTGCATTTTTAAACTATTTCAATGGTACGATTATTATTTTTGTAATAAACGCAGCAGATAAGGCTTTTCTCAGTAGCTATGCTATTTCGAGACCCAAATCCTGTGTGCAGCAATGTATTAAGAAATGATAACGGCATGCTGGGAACCACTACAAATCAAAGGTGCTTTGAAGCCTAAGACACTTTTGAAAACAGGGCTCTGAGGTTATAAAAATGCTGTGAAAGGGTGAAATTCAGCATGAGTAGAGGGTTGCATGAAGTCTCTGTACTCCCTAATGCATACAGAAGCTCTGGGAATAAAGCACAAGCAGTTCCTGGGCTATGAAACCACAGAAATACTTGGACTGAAGGAAGTGCTGCAAGCAGAGTGCAGATACAATATCATTAAATGAGCTGAATGGGGAAATCAGAGCTTGGAGATGAACCACTCCAGCGTGGCAGCTCTGGTAGGTGGCTACAGTGCTGGGCTTCTTCCAGAGAGCATGGCACTGCCCCGACATCTCAGAAATGCTACGGAGAGGGAGGACATGTCACCGATGGGCACGGGCCATGATGTTTTGGAGGTGGTGGTGTGGAAGAGATAGAGTGAGGGCTGCTTCTTCCACAGAGCTCACAGAAATTAATAACAGAATTCAGGTATTTAGAGAGCGCCTCGTTGCTATAATCCAGGCAGAGTCGCAGCTGAGTCTTCATGGCGCTTTGATTTTCCAGCTCAATCCTTGTAAACAAGTTGGCTGAACGAAGGATGCGGATAAAAGCAGCGGGAGCTGCTGCTGCTGCCGCAGAGGGCAGAAGGCAGCTTGCCTGGCAAAAAGCTCATCACAGCAACGGGCCTCCAAGGAAGCGCTTTCTTTCCAAAATTTTGGAAAGGATTTGACTTCTCCTTGGACTCGACACGAAAGCAGGCGTTACGTTTGGGTTAATAAGCACCAGGAGTAAAACCCGTGCACGTTTTACTGTCACTGAAGACATAATCAACTGGGCGTAACGCAGCCTTCGTTGAGTCGATTGTCGTTGGTGCCACGACGAAACGCAAATATTTATGACCTGAACGCTGCCTCCTCCATCAGTCAGAGCGCCCTTTCCGTGCTGCGCCAGGCGGGCAGGAGTACAGCAGAGGAGGCTTGTGGCAGCTAAGCTCTTCCCCCGGCTCCTCCCTGAAGGGCGAACAGCGGGGGCTGTGCATCTCTTCTGCATCAGGGCGTTAGGCAAAGGCAAATGGAAATGTGAGATGGGATAGTGCTGCTCAACAACGAGAGGATGAAGAACCTGGAGGTGACTTGGGAGCGGTGAATCAAACTGCTGCACAGAAAGATGCAATGCAAAGCCTTAGCTGCATCATGGCAACGAGGCTGGTGTATTCCTAAGAGAAACAGCCTTGAGCTGCAGAGGGAAGGAAAGGCGATCCCCTCATTTACAGGCGAGGCGCAAAAAGAAACTGCTTGCCCAGCATCTCACAGAAAGCTGCAGCTCAGCCAAGAAGTGAACCCACCTTCACTCAGTGTCAGTCCGGCACCATGAAAACATTTTTCATATCAAAGCAAAACCAGTGTAAGGACTGAAAGAGCAGGAAGAATGCCCTACAGTGGAAATCTGTGCATGAAAATTAAACCTACCTCCAGCTGCTGCACCGGTTGCTCCACAGCACAGTCTGTGGGGCAGAGAGGAACAGCTGTATCGGGTCAGCCCAAAGGCCCGTCCAGCTCCATGTCCTCTCTTGACGTGTCCCCCCAAGCAATGATCAATTTTAGCTAATACTTAGAAAAAGAGAAAAAGAACCAGGACATTCACAGCCTGATTCTCACTTCCCCAGTTGCTACCAATGAGTAGCTTAAAGACTTACTGAGATGAAATCATCTTTCTAAGTTGCCACTGTTTTCCCATCTTCCTTCAATCTGCCTGTTATTATTTACTTTTTACTTCTGCTTCATTATTAGACAATGATTTCTACAATTTCACTCAAATTCCCTCAAATAAAGAATAATTTATTTATTTTTAGTACTCAGATTTTTAGAGGACTACTATTACCTGCTATTATATATCCAGTTATGTCCAAGTCACACATTTGAGTTTAGAAACTGAAGTTGTTGCTGTATAATTTGAAAACTTTCATATTGCAGGTTATACCAATATGTGCAGTAATACTGTTATGTAATTATGGTTGAAACTGAAGAGTTTTGTATGTGCTCTATTGCACATTTTTATGTGGAATATAAAATTCTGTTCAGCTTATCTTATGCTGAAGCACACTCTCCAAAAACTGACAGTCTTCCACATCAAACTTCTATCTTCTTTATGGCATGTTGTCACTATGAATTACATGGAAATAAACAGTCGTGGGTACTGAAGCACTGAAATACTCTGTTTTTAGGGAGGTTATGGAATCTCCATCATGGGACATATTGGGAGAAGCTTAGATAAATCCCTGTCAGGAATAGTTTTGGCTGGAGTCTTGGAGCAGGAGGAGGGACTAAAGGAACTCTTGAGATCTAAGAGGGTGAGAAATAGCTGAATCACATGGAAAACTTATTACTCATTTGATGGACAAAATGAAGTAAGATCTTGATTATCTCTGTATTTCTCTAAATGAGAAGAGATCCTGTAAAAACAAGTGTCTCACACTGCTGTGGAAAGAATTGCTCATATCAAGCACCCTGCTCCCAAATTCACTGTTTTCACAATGAGTAATTCACAATGAGTAATACACCTTCTCTTATGTAATGCTCACAGGAAAAGAGTAATTACAAATCTATTAGGAAAACAACTCGTTTAGTAGCTATCATAATATAATCTACAATGCATCCCCGGAAGGCTATGGAAGAGTCTAGCAGCGAGAAGGCAGAAATGCGCCAGTTATTAAATACAAGCATCATGTCAATTAGAGGAAAAAAACATCCAAACCCTTTGGGAGGAGAAGGAAGGTAGGAAAACCACTGCCCCCACATGCCCTGCAGTGGTCAGGTCTCCAACTGTGAGAATATCCTGAAATGGGAGTAAGTGCGTGCTGCGTTCCTGCTCCGGGTGGTGCAGATGGAAGCAGAGCCTTTGCCTCCTGCCCAGGTCGTTCCCTTCTCCATTCAGAGGGAGCAGGTGAAGCTGCAGCCTCTAGAAAATGCAATCAAGAAACATCACATTATAACAAACAGAGGTATATTCCAGCTTAACCTGAAGGAAGGATTTAACTTCTCCTTGAACTTGACACGAAAGCAGGTGTTTGTGCATTCATGGAAAAAAACAAGGCGGAGACTACTGAAATGGAGTGACACCACATGATGTCAAAACCTAGCGGGCCCAGAAAAGATATTTACGCTTCTTATTCTTCTAATCTGATAGAAGTAAGGCTTTGCATTGCATCTTTCTGTGCAGCAGTTTGATTCACCGCTCCCAAGTCACCTCCAGGTTCTTCATCCTCTCGTTGTTGAGCAGCACTATCCCATCTCACATTTCCATTTGCCTTTGCCTAACGCCCTGATGCAGAAGAGATGCACAGCCCCCGCTGTTCGCCCTTCAGGGAGGAGCCGGGGGAAGAGCTTAGCTGCCACAAGCCTCCTCTGCTGTACTCCTGCCCGCCTGGCGCAGCACGGAAAGGGCGCTCTGACTGATGGAGGAGGCAGCGTTCAGGTCATAAATATTTGCGTTTCGTCGTGGCACCAACGACAATCGACTCAACGAAGGCTGCGTTACGCCCAGTTGATTATGTCTTCAGTGACAGTAAAACGTGCACGGGTTTTACTCCTGGTGCTTATTAACCCAAACGTAACGCCTGCTTTCGTGTCGAGTCCAAGGAGAAGTCAAATCCTTTCCAAAATTTTGGAAAGAAAGCGCTTCCTTGGAGGCCCGTTGCTGTGATGAGCTTTTTGCCAGGCAAGCTGCCTTCTGCCCTCTGCGGCAGCAGCAGCAGCTCCCGCTGCTTTTATCCGCATCCTTCGTTCAGCCAACTTGTTTACAAGGATTGAGCTGGAAAATCAAAGCGCCATGAAGACTCAGCTGCGACTCTGCCTGGATTATAGCAACGAGGCGCTCTCTAAATACCTGAATTCTGTTATTAATTTCTGTGAGCTCTGTGGAAGAAGCAGCCCTCGCTCTTTCTCTTCCACACCACCACCTCCTACCAGAGGCTGTTTCAACCTGGCTTAACTCCATGCTTGACTCAAGCCAGCTAAAATTAATCCAGACCTAAACTAAAGCCAAGCGCCAGGGAAAGGGGCTTGGGCAGGATCTGTCCCACAAAGCCACGAAGCGCCACAGCTCCCATACAACGTCATGCACATCCCTTTCTCAGGCTGCCTTTTTACCTAAATGCTTTAACTTTTTCTTTTTTGCCTTTACCAGCTCTCCGGACACGCTCGGGGTGAGGTGCCTGCAGCACACAGGCGCGGAGCAAACACGCTGCCGCTGGGCTGGTTTGCAGGCTCTGCTCTGCAAGGGCTCATTTGCAGTAGCGAGCGACACCGCAGAGTACTGTCCAGAGGCGCTCGCCCCTCGAAGACATCATCTCCCTAGAGCTGCTCTGTAAGAAGCGCATTAGTAGGCAACTGGGTAATTCGATAACTCAGAGCACCAAGAAGCCCTGAAAGTAAATCTATTAAACCCAGAGTTTTTGAGGACATTAGAAAAATTTATGGAGGAGGGAAAAAAAACAACTCTTGTCTGGAATGCCAATCAATATCTTCAAAAATTATTCATTGGTGCCTTCACTGGTGAAATCTATTGCAAACGAAGGAAAATTAAACAGCATAAGAGGAGCCAGTAAGCCTCCTAAAGGCGAACGTCTGCAAAACACCCTTCTGATTACACCTTGGAGCTGGTTTGCCATTTACACCATGGTGAAATTCGCAGCACTGACCGAGTACTCCAGCATGAGCTTGTGTTGCACAACTGTCAGCAGCAAAGGCTCCCTCTCTGGGAGCTTTCCCAGGCCCTGATTCACCACCACAAACATCTGTAGCACTTTATTCTGTGCATTTGTTATGTATAAGCTTCGAAAGTAATGTTCTCTATCTGACTAAATAAATCACATTACTGCCTCAAGAGACATTACAGTAAGCACTCGATACCCAGGCAGATCATGTTAGTGGAGCTCACCAGCTCGGCACCCTTGGAAGAGACTAACCCGTTCAGTGAAGCCTTGAAAGACTGGGCTGCCAGCAAAGCACCATGTGCTGCCACTTGCGACCTCTCTGGGGCACAGATTTTGGGATGCTACAAGAGCAGAGCACCCTTCCCTGCAGCTCGAATCACAGCGGCGGTCCCTACCGCCAGCCAGTCTCGTATACCACAGCCGCGGGCAGACGTCCGGGCTTCAGGGCACTCCCTCTCTATTTCTGATGAGGGTCCAATTTGTTGCACAGAAAAAGTATCTGGTATGTTCAAACATATGAAGACCCACTGATAAGTACAATGCAAACTCTGTTTTAAAAAGGGCTCCTTGCTTGATCCAAAGGTCGGCATCACAGGGTTGTCCCAGGGCACAGGGAAGCAAGCAACATCCTTGTTTAAAAATTTAATAAAATAAAATTAGCGACTGTCTTCAAGCTAGTTATGCTGCACCAGAGTTCAACCTGAGAGATGTTGCCTCCAAAATACGTGCTGTATTTGGGGTTTGAAACAGAGGCTGCCAGGGTGCTCCAAACACATGGGATAGCCCCAGTGCCACAGCGTTTTGGACCTGGAAAAGGATGGAGATATCTCTTTTTGTTATGCTTTTAACAACATTTTATGAGAATCAACGTAAATATATCTGTGCAAAACAATGAGATTATAGTCAAAAATAAACTTGACTGCTAAGATGACCCAGCCGCAATCAAAGAATAAAATACAAATCCCCAGCCAGAGAAAGGAACATCAGTTTTCCCTGTACTCCACTTCCCTGGCACGTGTATCTGAAAGGCCATCTTCCAGACCGTAAGAGAAGATGGACAACGATTGGCTCTACATGGACTTTCAAATAATAGTGTATATATATATATATAAAATACAATATATTATATAATATATAAAAATATATTGGACTTCATAAAACAAGTTGACATGAATACGCGCCTCCTCCTGGCCTCTGCACCAATAAAACTACACCAGTAGGGTGCTGCACACTTAAACACGGCCGTATCGCTGTACGGACAACAGCAGTACGCGCAAAAATGCACACAAATCTATTTTTGCCCTATAAAGACAAACAAAAAGGTCTACTGAGAACGCGGACAGCGTGATTTCGGTACTATCGT
Organism: Rhea pennata; assembly: GCF_028389875.1. Lineage (NCBI taxonomy): Eukaryota > Metazoa > Chordata > Aves > Rheiformes > Rheidae > Rhea > Rhea pennata. Next base: position 8,625,000 of record NC_084674.1, read on the forward strand.
GCCTAGGAACGCGGGGAGATAATGAGCTGTCAGAGCGAGAGGCGGCCCGGCGCCAGCGACGCGGCTCCGAACGGTCGCAGCCACCACCCAGCAATGTTTATTCAGCGTTTCTGTCGAGATCAACTCGACGCCTCGGGCGGCAATAAAAAGACCCGTTTAGTCAACACACAAAATCCAGATTCAAACGGAGAAAACTAATTACACCGAGAGCGTAAAAAAACTTGCAAAGCGTTAAATCATGTCTGAAGAGGCACCTCAGCACAACTGCACCGGGTCGAATTAGGAAAAGTCTCTGTTTCTCTGCTCTTAAAACGCTCGGGCTTTTTCTTGTGACTAAAAAACATGTTTGACAGCTAATCTCTCGCAATAAGACCATCACTGGAGAAGCACTTGTGCAGCACCGCGTTCTCCACGACCCTTTCACGCCGCGCGGCTGGTGTAACGACGCTTCTGCCGCTAGAAGGTGCGACTACAGAGGAGGAAAAACTCCTTTCGGAAAGTCTTCATAAATATTTGGGTTGGTTTTCATTCTGCACCGTTTTAGGACGGGAACCGCTTTCTTTCCTGGAAGCGAAGCTCCTGCCGCAGCTCTAGGGGCACGCTGAGCGCGGGGGTGCCCGCGCCCTGGAACCGGCCGGGCGCTCCTGCGTCCGCTCGGAGGTTGCACCAGCTCACCTGGAAAAAAATTCTAGCGGGTGAATTTTCACTGGTAAAAGCACATCGCCAGGAATACGGATGATAGAAAATATATATTGTTCTGTCTCTGAATATTTGCTCGTGTTGCGGTTGATGGTGCATGTGTGGTGGCACGCGTGACAGCTGGCAGGGTCGGGGGCACGGTGCATGCGGCACCGAGAGCGAAAGGGCGGTGAGGAGACACCATCCTTCCAGGAAACTGTTTGCTGCCATCTAATGTCATTTCCACATGTGGTACTGGCAAAGTTTTGCTGTCTCCATCCCGACTGTACCTGAGGACAAGTAGCGGAGCAAAAGAGGAAAAAATCTGCGTCCTTTTACAAAACCTGCTGGCCGGTTCCTCTCCGGCAGCAGGCAGCGCCGTGCCATGGGTCCTCCTGGTTTCACCAGGCGCCTCCCAATCCCCCCGCACCCGGCAGCAGCACTCTGCTAAGTCAGACACTGGTACTTTCAGCAGCAATGGATAAATTTAAGCCTGCTGTTACCTTCTTTTAAACTGATTGCCTCATGTCTCTATTAGAGGAGCCAGATATTTGCAAGCAATGCAAAATTTATGCACCCTGATAAATAAAAATGACTTTTAGTTACTCCCATGTGTGCAGGATAAAAAGCATGCTAAGGTTAGCCTCTGCTACAGCCCGTTCTTCTCCGATTTCCTCATCTTTTTCTTTCAGAAAACATGCTCCGTGTGATTGGAGACAAAGGGATCAGCTCCGTTCAAGCAGGTAGGAAAAGGCAGGACAGTCTCCGGGCACAATCCTTCCTGTGCGCCCAGCAATCACGTCGGAGTCCGTACGCTTTGCTGCTGCACACAATTACCTACCAGGTCTTTACGTCTGCAAAATCCTGAACGACAATAACTCTAATTCGGAGCATTTCACCCTCGCCGGTAAACAACAGCAAATTCTGCAGAAGCACATTTAAAGGGCAATTGTTGAATCTGGGTCAGCTAGAAAAATGCATGTTTTTCTAATGGTTTCCCAGGCAGACGGAGCCTGCCACCAGGTGTCACTAACTTCTTGATTAACGCAGATCAGATCCGAAAATGTTCCTTTATCAGCTATTACCCAGGGCTTGATTTTCACATGTACCAACAACAACCGCGGGAAGACAGCCACTTTCTCCTTCAATATCGGAAGTCATCTGTCTCTGCTCTTTTGCAAAAGCTTTCATTGAATTTGCCTCTGAATAATTATTTTACGCTTGCTTCACTGGCAGTCATTACTATAGCCTGCTGCCTTTTAGAAAGAGAAAACATAACCCCATCGTTGAGTTTAATTCTTGTTCCCGCAAAGGATGTTCCCAGGTGCTGGCTCTGCACAAGGCTGGTAGAAGCCTGCCCTAAATTACGAGGAAATAAAGTATTGCTGCTTCTGTTTTACTGTGCAAAAGTAACCCAAGAGAAGTTATGTCTCGATTTCCTGGAGGGGAACTACTCTGGGACAACTCCGCAACGCCAGCTGAGGGGGGAGTTAGTCCACAAATCTGTAACGCAAGGTATAAAAACACTGAGTTAAAGGGTACTTTGGAAAAAATCTCTCTATGAGCAATAATTAAAAGGCACAGTTAATTGTCCTGAAGCCTGGAGCAAAAAAACCTACTGTATCAATCCAAACTAAAAGTGAGAGGGACAGAAAGGAAGAGATGCAGCAGGGGAAATCACCTTCCCCACTGGTCAATAGGCTCTTTGGTTGAAGCAAGAATGTCTTGCAGAATGGCAAGACTTAACAGACTTGAAACCTCCAGAGTCTTCTAAAGATTATGACTTTTTGCTCTTTTTCCTCTCTCCCCCCTTGATTATCCATGCTAGCGCTGGAGCCTTGTCAAGCGCCCCAAAAGCTAAGGCATTTATCTGGCTAGTCCTCATTTCACCATATTCTTGGAGGCTGCTCCTATAACGCCCACCAAAAACATCATTACTGGTGACCAGATCTGCTAGGTTCAGGAACATTTTCACGGAAGACAACCTCTGGACTCCGAACTTTTTGCAGATGGCTCGTTAAGTCATGCAGATGCTGAATTTGAGAGACAGATGCAAGATCAGAAAGAAGTTTTGCTCCTTTCCTTTTTAAAGGCATTATTTTATATGTCATCTACTACAGGGCCATTTCCACTTTGGATGGTCAAAGCTTAAACTACATGAAGCTTGAACTATGATCTTCAAATCAAAGATACAACCCCCCCTCCCGCAAGAATGTCATTTATATCTAAAAATCTTAAAGTCTTCAATTCAGTGCAAAGCTGCAAGTAAAATTCCTCTGATTTGTATTGATTTTAAACACATCATGCAAAATTTGCAGCCCAGCATTGCAAAATCTCACAGGTATTGTATACCACTCCCCCCCCCCCCAAAAAAAAAAAAAAAAAAAAAAAAAGCTGTAATCTTAAGTAGCGAACTGCAGATTTGGAAGTTTGAAAACCAAGTGATAACAGCCATTTCAGGACAGGCATATTAGCTGAACCGTTCTGGTAAGATCTTCAGTAGTGATCTCAGTGTGTTCAGTAAATTCATCGCTATGAATTATGTATTTTGCACCTCTTTCTGGTTCTCTGCAGAGCCAGAAAGGCGCTGTGCTTCTACGGGGAATTGCACATTATGCCTTTGAGTCCACGGCACATTTCACACTGCACATTCTGCTGTAAAAAACAGCACTGTGGCGATGCACAGTGAGTGACGCAGAAATGTCCCAGCTTTGGCCTTGCTTCTGCAGCTGGATCCAGGATCAGGTCCGTAGCATGAATGGCGTTCACAAATAAATGGCAGAGCAATTTGTTCAGTGAAAGTGTCTTCCCCACCATCCTGGCTCAAGCGAGCCGACAGGCTTTGTGTGCTGCTTTGATTTGGCATCTCGTTATCCCACTCTCCCTAACGAGCAGGTATGAGGAGGTTTTTCACTTTTTCGAGCATTGCTGGATCCAGACTGCATGGAAAATACTACACAACACCAGACAACTGCCCAAATACATCCTATATCCTCTTAGCCCTTTACCTCCTGGAAGTAATTCCAGACTTCCTCTTTTATTAAATTATTAGGAATAATTACTGCTTTTATTGCTGTCTAAAGATGCCCGGTTTCATCAGCAACGTGAGCAGGGGAAGAAGGCTGTCCCATCATTAAATCAGTGCCTGGGACTCAAGAGCCCTGGATTCACCTCCCAGCTCAGACACCGATTCTCTGCAGAAGCAAACACCAGTCTCTTCTGCCCCCTGCCTTCCTGGGTACTAAAGAGCAGTGCCACCACTTTATTTCTCCACCCTTCTTGCCTATAAAAGCCGGGAGGGTATGTTGCAGCCCTTACTACAAACAACATTTCAGTAGAGCATTTAAGGCAATGCAAAGGGCGAAGCGAATGACTAAACCCTGCCGAAGGGTTTTAATGGTGTTTTTATCAATGGTGAGTCATTTCAAGTCAAGAGCTGCAACAATATACCCTAAATCATACAGGATTACTACACTGTGTCAAATAAACATATAATTAAGCAGCTTTAATATGTTAACAGTTTGGAATCAGATTAGCGTTGTATTAGGCTAATAGAGCTGGTCCCCACTAATCCAGATCAATCGCTCAGCTCTATTAGTTTACTTGGATTTTTCAGAAATTTAAAAACATAAATCTCTCAGCAGAACGTACACATGCTGTAGGCAGGACTAATTCATCACGATATTTGGGCACATAGTAACCCAAGTGCAGCTTAACCAGCTCAACTGCATGATGCAAAACTAAACCCTCTAATCCTCTGCGACGAGATTTTCGTGCTGTACGAATACAGAGGGTACCACGAGACGATGCGTCTGGGCTGCAAGGTCCTGAAGCACCTTTCCACGTGTGAAAACACTAGTGATCTTTCTGTGGCTCAACGCATCCCAGCAGGCAGTATGAGAGCCCAGCATCACCTCCCATCATGGACGCAGGCAACTGAGGCAGTGCTGCTTTGGGGGACAAAAATGCGGGCATGCAAGGCACAGACGTGTGCAAAAGCTGCTGCCTGGCTTCCCAACGCTGATCAAGCTTAAATATGGGGCTTTATGGATCTCACACATTAAGAGGGTGGTCCTGGGATGTCTGCGCTTGCTCATCTGCGAATGAACCCAAGTGCAGGGTTGGTACCGCAGCCGTTCCTCTGCGCCAGACAGGAAAGTCTTTGCTCTCCATCCACAAACTACTCTTAAGGACGGTTATATAGACACATCCAACTGGAAGAAACTGCAAGTACTAGGGGCGAGGAAAGAGGCCAAGGGAAATGCCCTTATTGTTAATGACCTGTACAGCACAGGTGAGATTTAATAAAGCCTCCAGAAAGCAACTTCCAAACTGCTCCTGCCACGTCAAACAGACGAACCGCAGCAAAGTAACACGCTCGGCCAGCAAGGCTTGGTGCGGGCTTCAAACTGGAAGCTGATGCTTCAAACCCAGATTGCTACTGCCACCCATGCACTCGCTCTCCACTTACTTTCTATGTATTTGTGTATATACACATACATATTTATATCCACATACACACATATGCATGTTCTTCATATATATATATGTATATATATATATATATATTTCTGCATTCCATACATATATACACTCTACATTGTGGCAGTTAAATGGCAAAATTTTACTGCTTTAGTTAAGCTGGCAAAGGCAAAAATCACACATTATGGATGCACTCTCCTTTAAGCCAGCTCTATACTTTCAAAAACAGAGTAAGTTTATACAAAACCTACGTATTTTTCTATACCAGTTGAAATAATTAATTTTAGAAGTTAACTTAAGCTTATAAACAACTGCAGTTATAAAGAGACAATTTCTGAACTTACTGTCTGCATTCAAGGTAGCGTTCAACCAGCTGGAGATGCATTTGATTTACATTGTGGGGTACAAGTGCGTCACCCAAACACCCATAAAGCAGATAATACATGTATAAGAAAGTGCCAAACAGCTAATTCATCACACTCTTCCTGAGACAAATTTAACTGTTCTGAAGGCAGGATGCTGTAGTCACCTGACATTTTGTCACAGAGATTTTATTCATGGTGAAATGTTATTCTCAGTACAGAGTGCTAGGCCTTGAGTCACAAACATAAATCCTGGTCCACAGTGTTTATGCTACCGGGGACAAAAAGCCTGCTTAGAAATATTGCAGGGAAAATGTCACGCAACGAGCTCTCTGTGATGGACTGACATGGAGATGTCATGTATCTGTTTTGTTTATGAGGGCAGTCAGATATTTTCATTTGTGATCAAGCACTTACCAACGCGTAGCTTGCTAAAACAAAAATACTCCATGGTAAAGACAAGAGCAACAGAAGCTCAAGCAGCAGTGAGCATCCTTGCAGGAGAAGGACTCAACACTGTGCAGAAGCAACATGCTATAAATACTTCTCTTCATTTATATTGGCATTTACAACACTCAGCAGTAAACAATACATAAAAAAAGACAGCCAAGGACACTTACCTTCAAGCATAGCTTCAGTGACATGCTATTAATGCATACTTCTTGACCATTTTGAAAGCAGGTGCTGGATCAAAGCCTTCCTGGGCTCTCCACGCTTTTCAGCAGGCTTCTGCTGATCAGGGCAGGTATGGGAGATGATTTCCTAAGAGCTCTCACAAGTGCAGTAAGGATTCTAGGAGGTCCACCTTCCTCCTCCATCGACAACATGGGACTGGCTGACTGAACTTCAAAAATTGCCATTAATTCCTGTAATCCACAATGGGTCCCTATTAGCTGTTTTCTTTTCCACTGAAATTGAAACAAATGTGTTGCATGAAGTAACTGGAAAGGAATTTTTTGATTTTTTTTGGTGTGTTTCCGCCTTTAAAAATATTGATTTGTTTAAAAAAAGAAAAAAAGAAGGAATTCACAGGATGACACATTTTGCACAGAATTTTTTTCCCCTCCTTCATCATAGCAGTGCTTTTTTGCACCTTTCCTTGCTATCACAAGGTGATTTAAAAAACAAACACCAGAAAGGAAACCTTTCCTCAGCCAGCTCTTCTGCAACACACAGGTGTGGCCCAACCATAAACATGTAGAATCAGGGATCTTGGCTCCCATCGCCAGGCCCTCCGCTTCCCTTCAGCACCTCCACATGCGTTTTACAGATAATGAGGTTTTATATCATTGCTTTTAAGATTTTGCCTCTTATTCTGACATATCAGGGCATGGTTTGGTTTTTACATTTTGGAAGGGAGGAGGTATTGCCTAAACACACACGAAAAACCAAAATACAATGGAATAAAACATTTACTTTACAGTACTGGAAGACTAGATTATCATTTTGTCTGTGTTTACATACAGTGACTATATTCAGGTGAGACTAATGAAAGTACTAAGTGTCATGAGTTCAAAAGTACCATTTTCTAGATAACAGCACATTTATGAAGACAAATTTATGTCTCAATTTCACTCACACTCAAGTCTGAGGGAATGAGCTGGCATAATTGACAACTCAATCTTTCTGACATATTTTTAATTCACTTTAAAAATAAATGAAAACACAAAGTAAAAATGTTCAGTTTAGAGGATAAAGAAACACAGTCAATGTCTCCCACTACCCTCAGCTGGAGGCAACACTTTCCCTCAAATACAATATTTATCTTTATCTTTCAAAATTATTTGCTGTTATTGCTATTTTTTCCTCAAGACATGCCAAGATATTACTTTCCAAATTACTGGTTTCTGTTCTTAGTTACCTGCAATTTTCACCTCCCACTGCACATTACCGAAAGTCAGGGAGTTTCAGTCACTTGGAGCTAGAGGTGGGAAGCCCATGGGACTATTTCCATTAAATCAGCACCTTGGCCCATGGTTAGGGTGCCACAGCTCCAGGAATCCTCCAAGAATATCCTGTGAGAGCTGCCACCCCAGCAAAGGGGTCAGCATCAGAGGGCGAGGAAGGGAAACTGAGTCACAGGGCAGTTATTTGCCAGGGACCACGAGCCCACTTGAAAAATCAGCCCACACATCAAGCGGCCCCGGCACTAACCCGTGCCCACTTTCCAGCGGCCCATCCCAGCTACCAACCAGACCAATGCCTGCTTGCAGATCTTTCTCCTAGTCACCTCCAAGAATAGATTATATGTTGAATAAATTACCCTGCATATGGCTAGGGCCTCTGCAGAACATATTGCTTAAACAAGTGCCAATTGTTTGGCAGTTGCAACAAATTTGGCCAAATCACACAAGAAGATCCTGTTCAGAGTCGAGTTTGCATGTCATCCTCTTGCCACGGTATTTTTAGAGCTGTCTGTGAGCTCTCGCGTTTCTTCTGAGCAACGGCCCTTTCAGGGCTGGAAAACCACCTGCGTTGGCCAAGATGGGTGCAGGTCAAGGAGAAGCAGTGGTCCAAAGCACTATTGTGCTGTGCGCACTTAATATACCCCTTTCTCTGTAAGGGGTAGAGGGAGCAGACAGCTGGGGCACGTGGATCCAGATCTTCCCTTTTTCGGTACCACCTTTTTATACTTTGCGACAGCTAAAAGCAGCACAGAGACTCCACATTCAGTTCTGAACTTCTCTGTAACCTTTGCGGTGGCATTAGCATAAGGCAAAGAGACATATTTTGACTCCCATCTGTGCAAATCCTCCCTGTGCTGCAGAATCAACATTCTGTCAACCAATTATTTTATGCTGTATCACAGCACTGGGGAGGGAGCAGGGGGGAAATCATCACACCTACAATCAAAAGAGCAAGGTTTTGCAACATAGCATGTACTAAAGATGTCTGTCTTAAGTCAAACTAGCAGCCATATTTTATTCAAGAAGCATGTAAACAAATCTGGCACATTCATTATAAAAAAAAAAAAAATGTGTACCTAGCATGTTCACCACATTCAGCTATTCCATTCCTCCCTCCCCACCGAGCTCCATGGAGACAAGTCAATCACAGTTAACCATCTGGTAATCCTTAGCCCAGGCTGTGCAGCTGCTACCTACCATTTTTTAATCAGGGCTATGTCTTCCATTCATGCTAAATAGGAGGAATGAACAGCTGCTTGGCCAACACTTTCAAGCAAGCTCACGCTCACTTGCTCTCTCTCTCTCTCTCTTTAGTATTCCTGGCTTCTCTTCCTTTCAGATCTACATTTTGCCCATGTTTAACAAGCTTTCGCTTAAAAAAAAATAATAATAGTGAAACAAGAGGAAAATGCTGTTGATGGTTAAAACCTTTAGAGCTCTGAACAAGTTCTTGGGCGTAAGAACTGCAACCACAGTCTCGGCCTTTAGAAAGTAAAAATCAGGGTACCTATGGAAATAGGTTGTGTTCCTACCTAGAGTGCTCTGCAGGATGCCTGCCCACTGCACATTTCAGCCACTGAAGGTTTCAGGCATACCTGAAGTTAAAATGAATTCAATTTATTAATACAGAAATTCATTAAAAAAAAAATAGGCACAGTAATGCAACTCCAACATGCAGTGAGACTTTCCTGCAGGCTTTGCCTCATCCCAGCATCCACACAGAAGCCAGAAGCTCATTTCCAGCAGATGAGGGTCAAGGTGTACAAATCAACAGCTTGTTTTCGCCCTGCGACACCGAACTGCTTGTCTGGGTGCTTTGCTTGCATGGAGAGAAGCAGCTTCCCTACAAACCATGCCTTAGTTTCTCCCATCTTCCAAAAAAGATTATTTCTTAAAAAAGCTTATTTCTGCTATGAGGTTCAACTTCTATAGCTACCTATGCTTCCCCAGAGGTGTCCGTAGGATCTTGCGGACACCGGCACAGCCCCCCGCTGGGCACACGTGCCGAGTCCTCGCTCCCTCCCCTCCCCACGCAGAGACTCTAAGCACCACGTTACGGCTTACCACAACGCGAAGAAGTTCAATGTGACAAGCAGATGTGCTGCAGCCTAGATGACAGCCATGGCAACTCACAGTAATGTCATCTAGTAGAAATTTCTCAAAAAAAAAAAAAGAAAAAAGAAAGAAAAAAAAACCTACCCATGACATGACTTCTGCCAGATTTTGCCAGCACGTACACTAAGGTATTATTTTACCCTGCCTTTTTAGGTGAGCTCCTACATCATAGGCTGCTTCTTGTGAAAACTTTCTTTGCAACTGTTTTTTTCCTCAAATCCTCTTTCAGCCAAGAGATGTGTTACTTTCAGCAGAGTGGTGTCTCGGAATAAGGAATTCACCAGATCCATCACCTCCACCTACTATGTAACAGCAAAAGTCACAATTTACACCCAACCCTAGAAAGCAGTGTTGTAACATGGTAGAACATTTATCTGTCCAACCTAACAAGTAAAAATCAACATGAAGGTCAGGCTGAAAATAAAAAGAGATAGGATAATATAGTTATTATACAGCACTATCTCTATTAATGACAGGGCACAGTAAAATCTCGTACGGGTGAATCAATCCATTTCCCCTAATAGAAAGTGAACAAAGGACATTTTCTGTGCAAAACAGTGACATAAAGGTTAATAATCATGCATTCCTTCTGCTCTTATCAGTGCCGTCAAAATGATAGAGCTCGTTTCTCTTACATATTATGCATTCACATGCATAAAACTGTAACAAACATTCTGCTTTAATAATATTATTTGACTATTTTATAGGGGCTAAAGTTTTCATTGCTATATCCAAATGTGCAGATTTACTTCAATCCTTGCATCAGGTAGTGTGGACTGGAGAATTTTTAAGTTTCTCTGTTACAGATGAAAGAATAGCATACAAACCCTACATTAGTCCTTTCTGGGAGTCTTGTTTCAATCAGATATCTTCACCTTGAGAGGTGGACGAATGCCCGTACATCTCTAGGCAACACACAGACTGCTAGCAATGAAAACGGGGCGAAAGGAAAGAGTGTCAGGAATTAAAATGGATAGTGAAAAGCACAAGTATGGATGGGTCTTTGGGGAAAAATACATAATACAGCGGAACGGGTTTCTGCCTGCAAATTAACCAAACTGGAATTACATGCTGCTCGTCTCAAACTCGCCCTTTCTGGAGGCTGTCTTCTGCTTGTAGGTCATTACTACCGTCTGCAGATTTTTCGTGCAAGTGTTGTTTGATGACACTGTTCCCACTGCGTGCCCCCTTGTGTCACAGGGCTGAACAGCCCCTCCCTGTAAGTTCAGGGCACAAAACACCCTACACGCCAAACAAAAAACATAGATGCCGAAAACCAGGCAGCACCAAATCATATCAGTATTAGGTGCACCATGAGAACCAACAGATTTTGCGGTCGTTGCCCTGATTGTCGCAGCTACTCTACGCCCTCGACGGGTAACGCTGAAATTGTGGATGCTTCTCCAAAGGTGAAAATCTCACAGAAACTCCGGTTCAGATGCACAGTCTGAACGACTTGGAGTAAAACTACGACATGCCAAACACCGTATGTGACTGAAGCTAAGAGCAAGCGGTTTCCTCAGTCATTGTAATGCTATAAAACTAAGCTTTTTAGCCAAAATACTCTTACAACTTATGCCCCTGATGTCAGTGGTTGCTATTTCCGGCAGAAAAGCTCATTCTTTGATGACACTACTGTTACACCAAAAGGGACCATCTCTTCTGAAAACAAAATGCTTCCTCCGAGCCTTTGATTGCTTTGATTGAGTCAAGTGATGTTATCATTTCCCTCAGTTAGAAGCTGCTGCTATAATTAGGAAAAGCTTCTGGAATCTAAAACACTTGATAGCCAGGTGAAATCTAAGATATAGCATTAATCCACACAGCAATTAAGGCAGGGTAGAGCAAGACCTAGACAGACACACATCCACCGCAGAAAAGACTCAGAACTGGTGCATGTTTCTGCACTGGCATAAAATGTGCAGCCCAACCTCAGATTAAAAAAAAAGAATCCAAGGTGAAAATATCAGCTGTGCTGGGATGCTGCACACAGAATCCATGCAATGAAGGGTTTGAATATAATAATTTCTTAATATTTTTTGTCATAAAATAACACATTCCCTTTAGGCAAAAACCCACCTTTACAGAATTTGGCCTCAATAAAAGAACGTGTTCTTCCTTAGATTTACTCCTGAATAAAAAAACAGCTTAGCATCCCTGTTGGCTTGGAGGCATAAACAACTCAAAACCTGCCAGATGTAAACCATAACAATGGTGTTTTTTTTTTTTTACCCCAAATATACTAGTTATGAAACATAACAGACTGAAAGGACTGAAAGAGAATGGCAACATCCTCAATTAAGAAAACAGAATGAACAGGAAATCTGGAAAAATAACTAATATGCAGATTTTATCAGCTTGTGGATCACAAGCTACACTTTGCTGGAAGTTGTATCCCTTCTGCTAATTTTCTGAGATGAAAAGGCACTTGTGTTCTTTCTATAACTGGATGCTTTGCCTCCATGCTTTTTGCAGCATATGTTCCAGTTTGCAGTTGCTATTGATAGAATGGGAAAGAATTAAAATTCCTAAGATTTTTTTTTAATTTTGTTTAAGATCAAGTGCTGCAGAATTGAAATTGTAACTCAGACACTCACACTAAAACATCAGTCCTACAACCTTCCCTTTTAATATGACTACTACAGATGGAATTTTATGTAAATAGTGACGGCAGTGATGCAGATGTAAAGCAAAAAGTGCTTGAGCTGGTACGTACGGGCACAGCCTTGACTATGCATAGAGGTGCTGCATTTCTGCAATAAGGACTTCTGATCTGAAACCTGGACAAGGCCATTATTCTCTGCAACCGTGCAACAGGGGATGGGACGTACACACTGCACACGCAGACAGGGGTATTACGCTGCCCACCTTTGCGTTTCCTCCCTCTTCTCCGATTTGAGAATTTTGCAAGACTCCTCTGTCAGGAGCAGCTAAATAGGGCATACGTGGATCGTAATCAGTGTACCAAAGTATGTTGCTCTGAACAGGAAAAATGACTTCCCTGAGACTAGACATGCAATAAATTAAAGAAACCAAAAATAAGCATTACTATAGCTAGATGAATACACTTCCTATATTAAATTTAAGGATAACTAACTTAAGGATAGTGGCTAGGAATTAGATCTGGAAACAAAATTTCCATTTCTTAAACATTTTTCAGAAAATAGGGTCATATATATGAGATATAGATACAGATACACAAGCACACACAATCCCTACGGAGAAGTGACTATAGCTAGTACAAACAGGTAAGAAACATGATACTTAGTTAACAACAGGGTATTTCTTAGGGAAGTAACACAGAATTCCTGAGGAGTATTCCTATGGAGTGTGAAAATACATCAACTCCTTGATGCTTTTCACAATCCATTATCAGCTACAAAAGACCAACCATCAAATCCAAAACCGAGGCATCAAGACATGATACACAACCATAATCAATTTTAATTACATTGCTTCATCCACGATCACTCTGTAAACAGGTTGGGATCTAATTGGACCAATAACTGAACTCCTGTCAAGTGGAACAAGCTGTACATTCAGCAGGATAAAAGTCATCTCTGCCTATGGCTAGAGGAAAATAATTCATTATCGGGGTTATCAGGACACGATCACTATTAAATTGGCTGAAACTGTGGATCACAGCATCACTAGTCTGCTGCTTCCCAAAGACTCACGACGAAGGACAAGGCTTTCAGTGTGGCTGTGCACAGCTTACGTACCCACCACAGTGGTCTTCATTATATTCTGTACTTGAAGCATAAAACATCAACAACAGGATATTTTAACTCCTAAAACCAGCCAATTACGTTTGCTGAATTAGACTGTGCAACTGAGTTGGTAAGTGCAACGAAGGAATAGCAGTGAAACAAAAGCCCTGTTTAAAATAGGCCGCTCCTTTAGAAAATTTTATAATTACACACTGCAAATGCATTTGCATGTTCAATGAGTAATACATGTTTCTTGCAATGAGAAAGGCTGGAAAAGCTTAATCAAAGCCTAGCTTATCACAGCAAAGGCTAATTGGCTTCCATAGTGCAGCATCCAGCAAATCTAGCATTAGTGCAAGCTTCACCAACCATTAGTTTGCAGAAAATCCCAATTTATTTTGATAACAGAGGTCTTACCTCCAGGGGGTTTCCATGACCACATAATCAGGTGGTGCATCAGTAGCCCATCCCATGCCCTCCAGTCAGCATCACCACAGTTAATCAGCTCGACAGCCAAGAAAGACAGGACTCAACCATGATTCAAAGAGTAATTTAGGAACGGAGAAAGGTGCTGGGTGATGCATAATGAACTGAGGTCTTTTTATTTTGAGAGAGAGTGAAAAGCGCAAACTAATTAATAAACTGCCATGAGTAATGCAAACCAAAAATGCAAAATAACTGATAGAATGAAGTATTTCCCTACAGCGAGCTGTCATCTTGGTTTGTGAACTGTAAGGCTGATCTCCCCAAAGTTATGCAAAGAAATGGCCTTTTTTTTAATTTGGACTTCATATTCTAGCTACTGAGTCTCCTTTACATGGAGATGGGTTTCCAGGTAAAGAGTAAACTTAACTTAGTAGTAGCTACAGACCTAGATTTCCTCCAGGAAGACAAACATCAAAATTTAAAGGAAATCAGACTTTTTTTTTTTTTTAATATAAGGTAAACACATTTTGTATAATGATATGTTTATTCATTTAACTTTTGATTTGAAACCATCTTACATCCGAGTTACAGCTTAAAGTTATTCCAGTTGACCTAATAGAAAATATTAAGAAAGTTGCTGCCTTGGTGCAAGTCAGCACCAAGGAGCTGGAGCTAGAATTTACTAAAGCTAAAATGCAAGGCATAGTTTTGTCATTTCAGTTCAGTAACTAATTCAAGGATGAAGAACCAACATCCCCTCAGGATCACCCATAAGCATCTCATCATGGCTATTCACATGCAGGGTACAACAAAATGGTATCTTCCTCGAGTCTCTACAGCTATCAAGGAAGTGTGTATCGCACTGGGCAGAGGTAAAAGAGACAGCTCACCAGCACAGCACTTCATTAGTGAGACACTGAGCTAAGCAGCAATGCCCCCGTGACAGGGTTACTGCCAGGACCAACCCGTTCCCTCCACGTGGCACTGCCTGGCGTCCAGCAGGTCCCCCAGCTCACCTGGAGCCTCCCAAGGCATCACGGGGTTACGTGTTGTACACGCACTACTAGCGTTTGTCACACAACAAATCACCCTGCTACAAAACTCCAACTAAAACATTTAAGCACAAGCAAAACAATCTAATTTTGTGCTTCAGAAGACCGACTAAGTAAAAGTCCCCTCATTGCCTGAAAATCCAAGCGCCAGACCTGGGCGATTAGGACCGCATGTTTCCTAGGTGATAAGCCTTTCATTTTTCTGGAAGACTTTTGAAATAGAGCATAGGAAGATTAATCTTCCCTAGAGAAGGGAGAGTTCACTGGCTAATTTCTCTTGCATTTAGATGTAATAATTAGGTGAATTGATTCTTCTGCTTTGTATCTTACCATTATAATGAAATAATTAACAGAACTTCAAGGAAATATTTGAAAGCTCATTTCACATTGTCTCGTCAAACATGGGCCATCTAACACTTACGTGCACACTCAAAGGCAGGCTCTCGCCTTACTTATCTTGGTAATTCATCAGGCACCAACTTCAGGCAACAAAGTGCTGCCTCAGGCTCCACTCCATTTGCTGCCTATCACGACTCCCAAAAGCAACACAAATGAGATCCATCTGGTGGGACCAGGACACTCACTGCTTTGCTAGGCTCCCACAGCGGCTTCCTATCAAGGGAGACTGTAGAGAGGCTGATCCCCTTTCCTAATTGTTGTGAGGAACAATAAAGCAGTATTTGTAACACTGTAATATTTGTTATTCAACTTGCAGAGCCCCACAGTGGCATTCTTGTAGAATATTATGCAAATGTTACTTCTAGTTCAAATCTTTAAATTTAAAGCTCTTGGAAGATACCGCTGAAAGTGTGTATACAAATTTATTATGGAAGAGTACTCAACACCTCCATTCTCTCAGATAGCAGCACTGCCAGGTTTTTGAAATACAAGCATGGTATTATCCATGCTCAGTCTTTGCACTGCACCCACAGGAAGAAAACATATCCCTGACAGGAGTCTTTGCGGAGTCCCTGGCTTTCCCCAAAGACGCGGTTTGCTCTGAAGGGGTGAGAGTCTGCACTGGGTGCACTGTGCACACCTGGACCTATGTACACACACACAGAGCCAAACCGTAACAACCTGAGAAGGAGGAATAAAGATACTCAAGGTGTAAAAACTTCTCAGAAAAGCTTGTCAGTCATTTAAACTGAAGAATGCTTCCCCATGTGATTTTATTAATTCAACAGTTTATAAGAATTCTCTGACCTCTGCCACATGTCTCGGATTTAAATAATTTTCAGCATTTTTGTATCGAATATCCTTTAAAATACTAATCTCTTAAAAACATAGGAAAATGCATATGCACTTTAATGTGTGCTTGCTTCAAAGTACATGTAGACTTTAACCACTAAGCCCCTCTGATACAACAGCAGTTTCCAAGCTGAGAGGGGCAAAGGGGACAAGGACTGAAAGGAAAGAGAAGCATCATCATGCCATAAGCCCACTTCCCAGAAAGCCCACAGACAGGCCGCCCTCCTCAGCGCTGGCTGCTGATAGACGGAGCATAGCACTAGGAGTGTTAGGCACAGAGAGAACTTGGCTCCAAAGCGAGGACCTAGCTTTCTGAAAGTCAGGTATCTATTGCTGACTGCAATCGCTAGAGCATCTTGAGCTAAGTTGCAGCCTTCTCTACCTTTTCCCATTATACAGTGGTCAACCAGACCCTTGTAACTGCTTTAGCTTTGGCAGGGTACTATGAACATTTAATAGGCATCTCCTGCACCTCGTGGTCTATCTGACAACAGAGGACCGACATTTATGATTAAACACTTCAGACATCTTAGATGTTGCTACCTCTCAGGAGGAGAAAACATCTGAAGAATGGATTTCTCTGATACTTGCATTCCCTTGGGAATGAAGGGTGTTTTCTGTATGACTCACATTCATGTTTTTCACTTGTGATATTTTTAAACTCCGAGATTCAGCACTGATTGGAGTGCAAGAAGTGTGCTTCCGTCCATTCTACCCTAAGGGGCCTTTCAAGCAGGTACAGGTGACAAGAGGAGGGACTGGGAACAGGCCATCTCCATATTTGCTACTGGGACAGGAAAGCAGCCCAGAAGAAACAGCTTATGAACATCAGTCACATGGGAAAGCTAAAATTTGGCAGGTTAAGCTAAAAAAAGGACACAGCTCCATCTCCTATGGGAACACAATGTGTATTTGAAAAACAAACAAGGTCCAGAACCAGGGCTCCCTTTTCTCTCCTTCACACATGAGAATCTTCACAATCTGGATCAGACCTAAATAAAACAATGTAATTAATTAAATAACCCATTCAAGGAGATATTCTCATGATGCATGACAGAAGCATAGACTGTTAGCCTGCATTCCCTCCCACAGTGCATCTTTCTCAAAGTCATCAAGCTCATACGAGGGCATCACAGAGAAACCTGTGCCTACTGTGGCCTGCATTGCTATCCAGCAGGCAAGGATGTCCAGATCTGAAAGTACAAGTCTTACTGCCTTCCCCAAAGAGCCAAAAGGCCCAGAAAAGAAATATAACAAATAAAGTGCTTCAATGCTTTGAAACTGCTCCCTGGAGTCTAGCTTCTCCTCCAGCTTGGAAAGGGCTGAACGCTTCTTTGCCAGAGCAAGGCTCACCAAGAAATCATGTTTACTGGGCTAAATCCCTTTAACATCAGGCAAATGTAAGCATTGCCTTTCTTTAAAGGCAATTTAGTTCCTTTACAGAGTCACTGAACAGATATAAATGCAAGCCTCAAGCTCAAACAGGCACAACGAGCTGTCCAAAGGGGAAAAAAATCATAGACAAGATTTTGCTTCTGGGGGTAGGATTTTGCTAGTGGTTTTGTGAACATACTTCTTTCTGCAAGAGCCAGAAAGCTCAGGGAAGTTGAGGTTGGAGGCAGAAGAAAAATGCAACCAGTCAAAACAATGATGAAACCTGGACACTTGAGGAAAGGTAAGAGAGGGCTATCCAGCCAGATGGCAAGGCGAAGACCCTATGAATGCTGACATGTCCCTTATAGAGGTCGGGAACATACAAGGCTCTGTACTGCCTATGTGAATAACTAATTACAAGTGCATCATCAGAACATCTGAACCAACCTCTCCTCTTAAAGGAGACAATCTGCAAGGCTCTGAAATTTGGGCTAACAATTCAGACCAAAAAGCATACCATCATCACAGGAACCCTTTTGGTCCATACAAAAAACATCCCCAGCTCTTCAAGGAAGAGAGAAATACACTCTATTTTCTTTCCAGTAACCCAGAACTGAGCAAGATACAGAATTAAAATCCATTTTCATTCAGATAACTTATCTCTACCCCTCCCCATCAGCAGTTTTCAAAGGAAGTGTCTTTAACTTACAGCACTGGAGGGTTTTTTTCCTCTCGGATTTTTAATTTACTGGCATCACTAAGACCTTCAGCAATTTACAGTGTGAAGAGCCCTTCCTCTTCCCACTGCCCTCCTTTGAGCCAGTCTGTACATTAAGGTTACTTCATTGCTGACATTGCATTACAAGGGGCGAAGGCAGCAGCCTCTCGGACTCACTCGGTCACTGATTGACTAACAGAACAGGATCTTGGCTGGGTAACAAGCTTGGCTGAGCATGGGTAACACCCTAAGCTCATAAAACGCCAGGAGGCCCAGGTACAACGAACACAACGGCGCTATACGTGGCGCTTGCAATCCAGTTTCGCCACATACCGCCATATGGGATGGAATCTCAGCGGCATCAAACGTTTACCTAAACGCCATTAATGTCTTCTCCTAGCCAATATTTATAGCATACACACCAGTAGCTGCTGTCAGAGTGTGTATAAATGTTAAACTGAACTGTTAAAGAAACATAATGACAGATGTAGAGATGCTGAAGAGTGCAATCTATTCTAATTTATGATAATTTATTGCCATCATCTGGAGCTCTATTCAGCAGAGAAAGCTGAATGCATCCCAAAGCGCGTCACAGGGTGGAGTGTAAAAATCCCCAGAAAAACTCTTTTTAAACCGAGCAAGAGTAGTTTCATCCTAACACACAAGTCAGGCTTCATGGTACTTGCGTAGCAATCTCTGTGCAGGCGTAATGGAGATGCGGGGGTGCTCAGAGCCCTGCCTCCAGGCCACCCAGTGACACACAGCTTTCATTGTAAACTGGGAACAGTTGGGAACTGTTTGTCCCATGACACGGGTTTGATCATTGCTGAGTCGCTACTTTGGGGGCCCTGAGCTGCGCAAGAAGTATTTATGAGCTCTGCTAGAGCCTCTTCAGTTGCATTAACCAACACTACCTCCACAGGTGGCCAGTGTTAATGAGCATGTAAACAAGAAGATGGAAAACTATTTTTAGGAACGACTGAACTATCACCAGGAGGAGGGGGGAAAAAGAAGATAGGTGCTGCAAGCAGAGGGGGGACATGTGCTCAGCACAGCCACCTCTGAATCTCTGCGATGTGCCCAGCGCCAGCAGAAGAGCCTCTCTATTGCACCATGTAGCAGTGCAAACTGGGCTAGGTCAGCTTGGCCACGACAGCCGAACCTCCTCTTCTTGCTTTCTGCTCTGTGGCAAGCTGAGCTCCCCCCACATATGTTGGCCTGCCACAAAGCCAGCGTCTGCTGCCTTCCCGGGCCGTGGCAATCTGGCCGGGCAGGGATTTTGGGCTGGAACGGGCACCCTCGCTGCGGAGCCGACTGCCACGAGCAGCCGGCTGCAGTGGGCGCGCAGGGATCCAAAGAGCCCGCGCAGCCCGACGAGCTGGGCTTATTGAAGCATTAACCGGGCTGTGCCACCTTGGAAAAACTCCCCATTTGACCAAAAGAAGGGGCTGGGCACAAAATATAACCATAAACTACAACACAAACATGCACACACCATCCTAAAAGTCAGAACTGGCCAACTGAAAGTTTTCCTCCAAAACCATTTTCTGCGTTTTAGACTCGCTCATGGAAGCTTTCTTTTCTCCAAAAACACCGATTCTTCTTTGAAAGTCCCAATGCTAAAGACCTGGAATATCTTATTTGGAGATACGACTGCTGTGTCCTGAAGGTGTTTGGCTTGGCCCTTCTGCTCCCACCGCTCTGTAAATCCAGCCCCGTGGCCGGGTTCCTGCTCCCCCAGCATGCAAGAAGGTCACGGCTGACAGTGCATCCCTTCACTTCGCCCGGAGCAGCAAGCCTTGGCGCACCATGGAGGTGCAGGAGCTCCAGGCTGCAGAGAAGAGAACAAGGAGAAAGTGCCCAGACCACTGTTTCCAGCCAGAATTGCAGTTTCCATCAAATACATTTTTTTATTCCCCATTTCACTAGAATGGTGATGTTTCCAGTGGACATCTGGATAAAAACGATTTTTTCTCCAAGAAATAAAATCCCATTTTCCAATCAGCTGTACCAACACCTCCCTTTAAGGCAGCAGTGATGGCTGCTTCCCCAAGATCTACGTACAGCCTGACTCACAAAGCACAAATACCCCACATACGCTATTCCCTCTTTCCCCCAAACCAGTCACCTGCCCCAAGCTATCAAGCATGAGGAAGCTTGTTTTACTACCTCTCTTTGCATGCTTCTAGCTTGCCTACCTGCTCCTGTCATCAAAGAACCACAACCAGCAGAACAGAGGAAACAACATATAGCCATGTCTGTATTTGAAGATTTTTCCACACGTTTACCAATCAGCAGCAGTGAGACCGTTTGGCTAAGTGCCGCTCGGTCCCCGGGATGCACATTCTGCATTTCTGTATAGAGAAAAAGCAGCCTGCCAAACGCTCTCAAACTGCGCAGTTGGCTGGGAATAATCAATAAACGTGCCCTGTGCCCAGGCAAAGCTGTCTAGTGCCGCTCCTGCTCTCTGATCGAGGAATCGAGTGTTATTAATCGTCCCACTTGAAAATGATCCTGCTTCACCATAAACTAAACTCAGCTCCAGGCCCGAAACCCTTCACTGATAATTCTACAAAGGAAACTTTTCTCATAGTACCATTCACAGAAGTGGATTAAAAAACAAAAAAGGAGAGAATATGTTCAAAAAGCAGCTCTAGTGAGACGTCACTAAAATATTCATGAATAATCTCTCTGTCCACGTGTCTCTGGTCACCAGTCTGTGATGCATTCAGTGCCTGACAGCATGCATCTTCTGTTCTTTGATTCATACTCAAATACATCCCTGCATCTGTGTGCAAGATTAAAGGAAAATACTGTTACAACACAACAAAAGACGCTACGTATATCAGCTCACTGAGATCAAAGGCATGCAGCAGCAAATAATTTAATTAAAATGTTAAAATTAAATAGGAAGGCATCTATTGTTTAATTTTTTTGGCAGGCATGTTCTTCTAAACTGGGACCTAATTCCACTCCAGCATGCTTGCTGCCCTTGTCGATGGCAACTGGGAGAGCTCTGCTGGATTTATCAGCTGCAGGATTTGGCAGCAGGGTAATCCCACACTTGCTTTGGTTTAGGAGGGAGGTTTTGAAGTATGGTCTCCTAAAAAAATAAAAAAGGGTGAAAAAAAAAGAAAAGAGCTTGGAAAAACTGCTCAATTCTAACAGAAAACAACATATGCATGCTGCGATAATAAGCCAATCTCCAGGATCAAACCAAATCCTGCAGGGCTGGGCAGGCTATAAATACACAGGCATAATTCCCCCTTGCAGTCCCAAGCGGGGAGCTGCGACCTCGCTACGTCCGAAGGCTCCCAACCACTGCTCCCCCCAGACCAGCCTCTCCACGCAACGGATGCGGCAAACGGGGAACAGCTGATGCACAGCAAGGCCCTTCCGTGCAACGGGGGGACTCTCCCAACACCCAGCAAGCTCCCGGTGATGGGGCTTGTCACCTCCAAGCGACCATCACTGGGGTCAGAGGTAAGGCTGCCTGCAAATCCCCCTCCCGAAGGTACCCCTGAAGGCCATGCCACCTCCACCAGAGGAGATCCCCTGAAAGGGGGAAATTTTCCCCTGGGCTTTTGGGAACCTGGCTAGGAAGATTTTGCTACTTCGTTAGTGGTGCTTGGGGTGCCACAGTGGATCTGCGCCTTGCAAGTGCTACTCTGTCAAACACGAGGCCCCGATGCAAGCACCCAAGACGCAAGTGCTGAAAGATTTTGAGATGAATCCTATTCTAATTAAAGATGCTTTGAATTTGCATCCCCTGAGAAATTTTAGAGTAGGGAAGAGGATTAAGATCAAGAGTCCTTGAGTCCTAAGATCTGTTCTGAGGACAGATTCAATAGTCTTTTTTTCTTTTTGAAATCCAAAGAGCTACTGAAGAGCTGCAACTATAGATCACCTTCTGATGTACTTGAGATGCTCTTGAGGATGTTAGACAGTGTTCTTCTCTTTGATAGATTTTTTGGGCAGAATTTCACCCTCAGTTCTTCAGGTTTTCATGCACTTCTAAGTGAATATTCAGTTAGGCTGTTTGCAGCAGACTCTAGTTTTTCTCATGGAATGAAGATCAGCTTGACAGGCCAGGAGCTCTGCAAGACCATCAGATCAGATTTATTTCTAACAGTGGACCTGGGACTATACATCTCCTGTCTTCTGGAAATTCACAAGAAGCTAGTGAAATCTTCCTGTTCCATAGTTTTTCTCCTGCTTCCTAGCTTAATACAGAGAAATGCCATGCCTGCTCAGACTTCCCTCCCTCTCATCACAAGAAAATGGTCCCTCTGAATGTGACCTACAGGAGTATCTACATCACTCAACATTTGAGCTTAGGTCTGAGCAGTTTGCAAATACACACGGCTAGTACACGCACAAGTCTTTGGGCCGCATGCTCACGGACATGCACGTATGCATGCACAGAGGCTGATAGTGAGGCAACATGTAATATTGCTTTGTTCATATAAAATGTTCTTAGAATACTTCCTTAGTTGACCAAATCCTATTATCAAACCCTTTTTATGCCATAATTATTATCACAATTATGATCACTAAACCCCCCCCCACGATTTTGTGATTTAAACATTTCCTTAAGAACAAGGAGCAATATTAGCTTTCTAAGTTGAGACAGTGAAGTATCCTGAACATGAAAACACCACTTCTGAAGACAAACCTGAAGTTTCTGCAATGGCCAGAAGATAAAACTCTGCAAATTAAACAAAGCAAAAGCTCACAGTTTGTCTATATTCAGTATTCTTTTGCTTTTGCCAAAAAGAAAGCAAGCTGTCACCTTAGCAACTATGTCACACTTGGCAGTACATATGCCACTTTGAACAAACACCTTAAAAGCAGCACCTCCACACTGCATATTCTTTTCTTCAATGTCCTTTAGGGCACTTTGCAAATCCCCCCAAGAGTAAAAGCTATTCAGATCCTTCTGGCCTGTTGCCTCGCTGGACAGACAGACAGAAGGCCCAGAGCTGTTTTTGGCACGGCACCCCGAGACCATAATAATACTTAGCGGTTAATACTTAACTTAATGCTTTACTCTGTGCCAAAGGGGAAAGCTGCACTTGCACAGGTGTGACACAGAGCACAGCACTACCCGCTTTCTGTATCACCATGCCTGTCGCTTGAGCAGGAGGCTCCTTTCCCCTGTAGCAGAGGGCAGATTTCAATCACTGCTCAGGACTCCTGAGCCCTTTCAGATCACACACAGCACCATGAACCCTGGCTAGGTCGGGCACTGCATAAAAGCATTTTATCACAAGCACCTCCACACCAGTCATCCTCCTAACTGCAACATCTGAATCTAGAGATGTCAACATGCATGGCTTTAACCTAGGGCTCAAATTATGCACATACTGATTTACAGGAGTGATGACTGAAACATCTCCCTCATAAAAATTGGCAAGAACACTTTAACTGTGTATGTCTAATGGCACAGCCCTCTATCACCGTGCATCTTCTTGCTAGTTTGAAAGTCAGATAATTTTTGTTCTTCCTTTCATAGGAACTTGGTTTACATATATAATCAAATCTAGCATTAATGAGTCTCTCTCCTCATCTTCTATTCCTAATGCTTAGAACAGCCACATTCTGATAACGCCAGCTGATTCTCCCATCGAGAGGGTGGCTTAGCAGAAGCATATTTTACCAGTTTCATTCAGGAATTTCTACAGAAGCAGCATTTAACTTAAAAAAAAAAAATGTCACTCTGTGGAGCACAGTTTCTTGATCACATGTGGCAATCTTACATAATTCTTTTATACCCAGTCCCACTCATCTCTGGGCTCAACATGCCTGAAAATCATCGAGATTTAAACGAATTGTTAGCTGACCTTTTAAAATGAACTCTTTCATGATTACAGCATGAGCCTAAGTGCAAACACAAGCACGTTTCAGATGAAAGCTGCCTCTTATTTGTAACGTGGGCAGGCATTATTGACAGCACTATTGCAGACTGACTACCTCTGTTTTCCAGGATGCCAAAAGTTAGTTCCTGAAAGAAATGCTGTTTGCTGGCTATGACACATTTAGGATGCGAAGTATAGCGTTCATAAAGGCTGGTCATCTCTGATCACGTGGCAGAACCATTCTAGAGGGTGCTTCTGCAGACCTTAATAGCGCACACAGAAAAGCAATGTGCAAGCAGTCTCTGTCCACCTTTCAGCAGCCTGCTGATTCTCATTTCCTCGTCGAAGGCTGATGAACTTGTTTGCTTTTCTGAGTGATCCAAACCAAACACAACCAAGATCTTGTAGATCAAGAAGAACAGACAGCTAGTCCACCCACTGAACTGCTTTCAGCTCCCACTACAAGGGAAGATGAGCCTGCGTAACACACATAAGCACACACACACCGTTTTGACAAAGGCAACTGAACCAACACATATTTTCCCATTTCCTTAGGAGAATGAAATCAATCCTGATCCACAGCTTTTTCTTTTCTTTTTTTCTTTTCTTTTTTTTTTTGTTCAAACAAAACACATACCAACATTCAAACTGCAGTATGGCTAAACTTGTGTCATTCAATTGGCTGAATTTCCAGCCATCCAAAAAAGTATTAAAAAACAATAACCCTTTTTTCCTTCCCTCCTTGCCAGCATTTGTACCAGTTTAACAGTTCTTTGCAGACAGGCAAAGACTAGGACAATTCTCAGTTCCCAACAAGATACTCACACAGATAAACATACACATGAACAGCAGGAAGAACAACCAGCTCTAGGCAGTCTGTATACAAACATGAGACCAGAAAACAGATTTGCTGCCCTTTCAATTGTCTTTGGGGTTTTCAGTCTTTAGGGCTTCCAACTTTCTTCTGCTATCATGGTCTAAAAGCACAGGCTCATCAAAGTGAAAGGTTTCAGAACCACAAGCCTCCCAGAAGGAGAGACTTGAAGAATGCAATCCAGTGTTACAAGGGTAGGAAACCTCACAGGCACGGTCACTGCTTCTGCTGCCTGTATCTCAATGCCACCGACAAGAGTCACATATGGCTTTCACATCTGTCTTCAATGTGACCATAAAAACTTCTGGGATCTTTCCTATCTGTTTGTAAAACAGCATGTACAACAAAGCCTGCCTAATGGCACCAGCCACCCCTCAGCTTTACATAGTGAGAATAACTTGTTCAACAGTTTCCTGCCTGTAGATTACTGATGCCCTGATACCCAAAGTCGTTATGCTCAACAACGAGGACTGATAAAGCCTGTTTTTAGGGCTCACTTCTGCACACGGATGGCAGAAAATCCTGTACACCATTAAAACTCACTGAGATTCACAGGGCTCAGCAGAGTACATCAGGCTTCTGCAAGATGACCACTGCTTCAGTCTCATTTCTCCTGCCACTGAGGATATCATAAAGAAAATGTCACCAGTCAAAACAGGCCAGAACAAGCTAGTTCAGCCACAGATCTGCCAACAAGTCCTCATGTGGCCTTCATGACACCACTCCATAGTTGCATACTGTTGTTTCACAGTGGCAATTCGAGTGTTTTCAGAACTGAGGTATATTTTGCATGCATTACGCTCAGCTGCCTATAAGAAATCATCCAATTAATGATGGCTTATGTAGAATGGTTACTTACATGATAATTACCTTTCAAATATTAAAATACCATAGACATGGATTTACATCTATTGATTAAAAGGCACATGTTCTGCTGACATGACCCTGCACATGTACAATCTTTGAGGCAGCAATGAGGGTGGTGTATTCAAAATAAAAGTAGGAACCTAGATTCCAAGGAACACATCAAAAAAAACCAACACATGTATTTTAATTGTGTTTTATATATCCTACACATCAAGATGGCCAAACACAGAACACAACATCTGATACTGGCATTGCATACGTAACATCAGTAGGCTGAAAAAATATTTTTGTGAAGGCTTTTCTCTCAATATGAGGGTAGAGAAGATCAGACAGCCAGTCTTCCAGTCCTTCATCCATGTGGGGGACTAGGCTTCAGCAAGATTATCCTGATCCATCAGGTCATGCTGTGCCCATCAGTGCAAGCATCAACCTTCTGAGCAGCCAAAACCAAGCAAGCACAAGCAAGTGTAACGAAGAGGCTCGAGCCCTTTACAGCATCTCAAACCTATGTAGAGCAAACTGCTGATCACAAACACCTCATGCAAGAGTTACCTTTTTTTTTATTTTATTTTTATCATCTCAAGATATCTGGGCTTTTCTAGGACACACTTGGAAGCATTCAGCTGCTTATGTCCATTCATATGCATGCAAATATAATCCAACAAAAGCACTCCATGGCCAGATGAGCAATCAGCATTAAGACAAAAAGACAAGACTTATTATCAGTCTTTCAAGATTCAGATTCCCTTTGCCTTACAAAAATACATCTGTTTGCAAGGCATGGGGTGCTAACCCTTTCAGAAACTATACAATCAAAGCAAGCTTGACTTGCCAGACTGGTAACAGCCTGCCCTTTTTCCTGGCTCACATCAACTGTTCATGTGAAGGCAAGGAAGCCAGGCAAGAAGGTTAGTTTGGCTCATGTACACACAGGAAGCTCATGCAGATACACAACTTCTGAAAGTGCTTTGGCAATTCAGTTGTCTAATTTCCATCAGAGATGAATGGAGATTTGTTGTCCAAATGCCCTGGACTGCTTTGGAAATCTTTGGCACATCCCCAAAAGATGCTCATGTGCAGTGATCATCTGCAGTCATGCAAAGCCTGGAATGTAATGTTTTGCACAAAGGCAAAGAATTAAAGCAACCCTTTAGACACATTTGGGTTCAATAGGCATCCTAATGTCCACATCCAAATTGTCCTATCAAGAAAAGCCCCAGTAGTGTTTTTTAGACTGCCATACTACTGGCAGATTAAAAGCACAGCTACGAAACCACTCCCAGATGCCTGCATGGCCTCCCGCCATGCGCCACCAGCCTAGAGAGGGTCCAGGCAGGCAGGCGGTTGTCAGCTCCTGGCTGGGGCAGGGAGCATTTTAAAACCCAACCACCTGCACATCCTCACCAAGGGAAAAATCACAGTGCCTCTAAACTTGCAAAACAGTGGAGTTTCTGCATCTCTGCTCCTTATCGAGGATTTCCAGGAAACGCATTACACAGGGCACTGCAGCTTCTGCTATTTTACATGGAAACTGGACTAATGTCACAGATGCTTTGCACTGGCAGGAGAATTGCTGCTTGTGGCCAATCACTGCAAGGAAAGGCCAGAAGTCCTTAAAAACCTCAGCCTAACTATAAATTTCTCTATATTTACAAACACATTTTTGCATGTACATGCTTGATTACGTATACAGTACTTCATATACATGTCACACTGTAGATACATGTATCTATATACCCTAGTTTTCAGCTCATTTCCTTTGGTAGGTCTCTAGACAGGCAAAGGCTCTATGCAACACATACAAGGCAACCAACAAACTTTCTTCTCTTAGTTACTTCTCACGGACCCCCAGAGAAGCAGTATAAACGCATCCAGAGAGCCAAAGGACTGAAATTAATCTAGGGAGACAAATGAGCATATCTCTTTTCCTTCTTCCTTCCTTATTCATTATTGCCAGGTATAGGCATAGGATAGTCATTTCTCAAGTGAAGTTGCAAGTGTTTGTGATGTTGCAACTGGTTGCAAAGGACTGTAGTGCCACAGTAGCTCATGAGATATAAGACTCAGATGCCTACTGCCTTTTCATGCAAGGATCTCGAGAAAAACAGTCAAAGTATATAGGAGGGCAAGGATGAAAATAGCTTTTAAGCAGCTTTCTCCATCCCCCCAACACCTGCCATGAAGCAGGAGTGACTCAAAACTGGAAATGCCCCAGACCTATCTTGTACAGTTGTGTGCAATTTTCCAAACACAGAACTGAGACACATACACTGTAAGTACACGATATTACCATGGTAGAACTCTGAATTTTCAGGAGACATAACTCTCTTGCTTAATTGTTACAATTTTGTTTGCTTTTTTGAAACCTTTCCTGTGCCTGAACCAATGTCTTCTCTTAACCACTTCTAAATCCAATTATGTTGCTGAAAATAAGATTACAAAGCACATAAGAACCATAAATAAAAGCATATTACAGTTTCATGAATATTCAGAAGAATCAGTGCTATTTCAGCATCTTCTTTCTGGGTGTTGGGTGATCATCAAAACAAAGATTGAAAAAGGCCAAAGTCCTGCTCTTCAAGATGTAGGTCTGTGTCTGAAGTTGAAATTTGCACACCTACAGGTTGCTTCTGCAACAGATTTATAGTTTCACACCTGAAAATCCCACAGCTATTCCTGCTGTGTCCAGACTCACAAGTACTCACTGTTGGTTCTACAATGGTGCTGCTAAAATTAAGGTGTAATAGGTTTACTAATGAAGGTGCATTGACCCCTAAGTTGCTGTCTCCGTGGGCCTACCCAAATCGTCTGAAAGCTGAGAGCACAAATTCAAGGCTGGACTGGGTGGAGCAGCCGAGGACACTTCCAGTCTCCTCCTTTGGCTCCATCCACACATTAAGAGCATCTCCCTCAGCCTGCAGGAAGGTCACCACGCTCACTGAGCAGTTTGATCCCACGTGTCACGCATCCTGCGGGCATCCCAGACCATCACCATCGATGGCGCGAGGCCACAAGCCCGAAGGTCCCTGGGTGCTGCCACCTTGGAGGTGACGCGCGAGAGCTCCCGAACGCACCGAATCAGCGCGGCACCAGCCAGGGCGAGCAGCTCCACTTCTCCGCAGATGCGAGCTGGGATTCAAGTGGGAGGTGTTAAGAGGTGACATGAGTAGCATATGGGCTATAGTACACACACAACAAAGGGGAGAAATGTCTGCTTTTCATTTTTTTTTTAAGTTATAGGAAGGGCTTTCCCCACCCCCATGTCCTACCTGCTTGCTTCTCACATTAGGAATCCAAAACTTGGCTTTCTGGGAAACAGGTATAAAAAAGGGCAAGTTTTCCAAATGCAGAAATTAACACCTCCCTCGTAGACCACAAATAAGCCGCAAGAAGACAACATCAAGTATATTTGCACTTGCTTGCACAAATTCTAAAATTCTACATATAAGGGCCAATTTTGGTGTTATGATACAGCTCTCACGTCACTAACACGACACTGGTCACACTTTTGGATAGGATATTGCCGTAGAGCTCCGAGAAACTCGTCAGTGCTAACAAGAGCGGTTTTAACAAATTCCGCCATCATCAGCACTTTTTGCATCAAAAAAAAAAACCCCACTCACACATCATTTAACACCCAAAACGAACCAGCTGTAAATCCAGCAATTAGCAGCATAATTTGACTGTTCTGATCAAGTGCACCAAAGGCTGCGAGGCTGCTGTGCAATACAAAAGCTGCCACATCTGCTGGAGCATTTGGCCTTTTTTGAAGTTTAAAACGGTAGTTAGGCTGAGCAAACGGCTCTGAGGGAGAGACGGGCGCTTCTCCGAGACCGGAGAGGGCAGGCGGAGAAGGGCAGCAGCCAGCAGGCGCCGTGAGAGGAGACACGAGACTGGAGCAACAAGACGAAGCGAGAGCAGGCATTCGGGTGATCCAAAAAGCTTCCCGAGTCTGAGATGCCCTGCCCAAGGTATCATACACGAGAAAGTGCTTAACCCTCTGCACGCACACACTTAGAAAAGGGAAAGAATAATTTCTCAGACCAGCCTAAATCGCTGGTTAGCGCCGTGCACCCTCCTTCCCCCTTCCCTTACTGCAAAGGCCCCTCCAAGACACCTCGGCAGTGCCAGAGGAGCTCGGTTTACATGCATACACTCACATATATATATATATATAGATATATACATATATACATGTACACACACAACAGCCAGAGGGGTTTCACATGCGGTTTTCCACCACGACAAAGGCAGCTTTCACATTTGGCAGCTGGAAAAAGTTACAGAACTGGACGCTGACGATGAGAAAAGGGCCGTGTGAGGTGCCCCCGGAGCAGCCCGCGATCCCGCGGTCGCTCGCTGCGCCAACAGCTTGGCTCTGCGCTCTTCCACTTCGCGGCCGCTGCCAGCCTCCGAGGCAGCGCCGAGGGGGCTCGGCCGCCCGGCCCCACTGTGCCCGGGGGATGAGGGCGGGCGCGGGGCGGGTGCCAACGCATGGCCAAGCGCACCCGGCGCGCGGATGCGCCCCCCGAAACGCCCGCCTTACGTAACTCCCCGGCCACTCGGCGTTGGGGGAATGTGATTAATCCTCCCTGACATGTTCTGAACTTTCTGTTCGGAGCAGCTCTCTCCTCCCGCGGACCTACTGGCGATGGATGTCATTTGACCTGCAGACTTCGCTACGGATGAGCATCACGGCAAGCACCGGGGACACCGCTCCGCGCGCCCCTCATCCGCCTCCTGCCCCGCTCGGCCCACGGATAAGTTTGTGGAACGGCGATGTTTTCTTGCATAAATTCGTTCACGTTCAGCACGAGGATGGGAGCGGGGGCTGAGCAGGGGAAGGCGCTGCGCGGCTCCCCGCGGAGCCCCCGGCCCCTTCCTCTCGCCCGCGCAGCGCCGCTCACTTCGGGGCAAGTCTCGGCGGAAGAGGGCAGCGGGGACACCCCTCCCTCCTCCGAAAGGGAAAAATAAAACAAAACAAAACAAAATAAAACAAAACAAAAGCCCCTCCGCGGTGCGACTCACCCACTCGAGCACGCGGAGGAAGGCCAGCGGCTCCTTCACCACGCGGAACGTGCCCGCGGAGGCCAGCTGCGGGCAGAGAGAGACACACAGACAGAGAGACACGGGCAGACACCGGCGGCCGCGCCGCGCCGTGCCGCCCCCAGCCCGCACCCCGATCTCCCCCCCGCCCCGCGTACCTGGTCCACCGCCTCCATGGCGCCCCAGCCGCGCGGAGCCGCGCGGAGCCGCCCCGCGCCCTGCCCGAGCCGCCGCCGATGCGCGGCGCGGCGCTGCCCCCGCGCGCACGCCGGGCGGAGCGGGGGGAGGCAGCGCGGCGCGGCGCGGCGCGGCACGGCGCGGCGCGGCACGGCACCGCCCGCCGCCGCCGGGGCAGCGCAGCGCAGCGCTCCGCTCCGCGGGCTGCTGCGGGGCGTGCTTATCATCTGTTCGTTATTTTTCCCATCACTCCGCCACTTATTTTTTTTAACTATTTTTTAATTTTTTTAATTTATTTTTATTTGCAGGAAAAAAAGAGGCGACAGGAAAAAAATACAGGAATCACTCTGCCTCCCCCACACTATTGTTAATATTTATTTCGAAGCAACAGGGGCTCCCCCCCACCCCGATCACCCCCCTCAATCGCTCCCGCTTTCCCTCCCGCTGCCTCTGTGGGGCCAACTCGCTCCAGGCTCCCGCCGGCTCGCCCCAGGGACAGGGCTCTCCCCGCTGCCTCCCCAAACCCACGGAGGTGACAGCGGGGCTGTAACGTCGTTCTGCCGCTTCCGTAAGCGCTCGCCGATGCTTCTGTGGTGTTGCCTCGACAGCAGAACGACGTTTTCTTTCATGCACTGACGTTGTTCTGGCATCGTTTCCCAAGACATCCTTAATAACACACCTTTTGTGGGGAGAGTTTCTTTTTGTCTTTCCTCGTGTGCATCGTCCTCACGCACTGACGCAATTTCCAATTCCTCTGGATGCTGGACCAGCTCAATGGAAACTTTGGGACGGATCTGCGCCCTGCCGCAGGAAAGGCTCGGGAAGGGGCTGGGGGCAAAAAGCCATGGCGTTATGCAACAGCACGTACCCAGCAACTGGATTTTGGCGCTGATTCTGCAAACATTTCTGTATTCACTTTAAACTACCATGCTGACAACCAATCATGCCACCCCACTACTTGAACTAGCTAATTCCTGCACAGGATTCGGGCCCTAAGTAGGTCAGAGACTGCAATATCTGCCTGGAAAACACCTGAAGCTTTTACTCCCCATAAGGAGCCAACCATCTGCAAAAGTTTAATAAATCACTTAATTAGGCTTGTTCAGAAGAAAATGCCATTAAAAAAAGAATTCAAAACGCATTCTTGGAGCAAATAGGAGGTGGGAGGAGGGTGAATTGCTGAAAGATTTGCTGGAGCATGCTATAGAGGGTTTCAAGTCAAAGTCATGGGTCTACAATAAGCCCTTCTGCAGTCCATGGTAGCAGTGCAACTGGACCCAACTTTTTTGTTTGTTTGTTTGTTTATAATCTTTTTCCTCCTCTCATCAGACAACAGCCTGGGGGCCAGAGTTACAACTTCTTCATTTTTCAATGAAAAATCAGCTGTTGCATTGTGCTGCCCTCCTTTCTTTCTGCCCTAGGAGGAAAAGGAGGAAAGTTAAGAATGGGAACTTCTCTTTATAAAACATTATTAAGGAACTTTTTCTCAGTAGCAACAATGCCTGGGAAATATAAAGCATTTCTCATCAATTCTACCGACTGCCTGGAAGTAGCCTAGTGCCACGGGGAGCTGGAGCTCTTCTCGCAGGCATGACCCAACAGGTACCTCCGAGTCTTCAAAAGCGGGCAAGGAGGCAGGAGTCGCCCTCTCATTTTAGCACTGTTCCCGCACCCGTTACTGCAAGCCGCCTGGTTTTGGTTTCCTGCAGGCAGCTTTTGCACCTGAGGAAGAAATTGGTTGAGTAGCCCACAGAGCAGGGCAATAGCGCTCCTTCCTGCACAGATTTCCAGTCTGGGTGTCTCATGTGTCACCTGTAGTTTATTTGCACCAGCACAAGCAAATTGTTAAAACTGCAGAAACTTGCTGCAGAAAGTTTCACTGCTTGTCATTTACCACAGCTCCCATGTGCTCCTGTCTTTAGCAACTGTCTTTCATATTAGAGCAGACTTTCAGCTGTGGATACATTGAAACAGTTCAGAAAGACTCTTGAAAGAGTCAAAAAAAGTTCTGTAACATTTTGGAAGAGGTATAACTGAATAGTAGACTAAACACTGGGGAAGATGTGGAGAGACTCTAATAATCTCTCCCCCCCCCCCCAATTTTATTAGTAGCACATTCAGGAAGGAACAAAAGCCCAGTCCCCACTGATCACTGTGGAGAACTGGACACTTATTTCACTTGGTCTTTTATTAATTATCTTTTTATATAGCCTTGAAATTTTTAGTAGTACCAAAATTTCAGTTTTCAGAAATTGTTAAAGACTGAAAAACAAAAGCACATATTATTAAAAATAAACATTTTGAGTGCTATTGAAAGCCCCACACTGGCAGACTGGGCCTTCTCACAGACTGGCATAGTTTTCCCTGCTGCTTGCTCACTTTACATGCCTGAGTTCTGCAGAAGTTCTTTATAATGCAATTTTCACTCCCTTCTCTCTGTCCCAGGTGGGTTTTTGGTACCCAGCCATCCCCATCTCAGCTCTCCTTTTGGTTTGAAATGCTTGCAGAATCGTGGCATCAACCTGATTTTATAGTCAGCACTTGGTGTCTCTTCTAGCCTTTATTAAGTCTTCCAGATGGTGATTAGCATTTGTACTTCAATATGGCAGAATGTCTTTTTGGCTTTCACAGCTGCTCTCTTTACACCCAATCCTAAAGAGTGTGTAGAAGTTGAGTATCTTCTGGCTACTTATTGAGCCTCCCCGAGATGCTGCAAACCTTGCTCTACAAATCACATGGTAGGGATCCAAGCATTTCTGATACTACATAATAAAACACACTCCCAAATATATGTTCAAACTAGCAGGTACAATAGATCTGTGATTACCGGAGAGACAGCAAGGAGCTGCACATTAAAAAAGTTTTATATTATAGTCACTGTGTTCACACCTGGATGATGCCTGTGCTTGGCATACATTGATCTAAAAAATGTCATAGAGGTGCAACAGCACGATGCTGAAATAATGACAAAAAATAGACCGAGGGGACGAAGTGTTTCGTAGAGACAGGAGCTCACACCCCCAGCACGTGCCTGCTGAGGATGGCATTCCCAGCAGGAGCCTTCTGCCCCCTCCTTCCGCTGATGAGGCCACAGCAGCACAGCGAAAGCAGCAGCCTAACTCTCCCACAGGACACTTGCTTCAGCGCTCTTCCCTCTTCACACCAGAAAAGTTCAATGGGCACAAATCCTCATATGACAAATTTAAAAGCTCAGAAACTACTTTCAGAATCCGCACCTTGTTTGCCTAGCTAAAAACAATCGTGCCCCCTGGTTTTGTATGGCACTCAGAAGGTGGAAAGGTCCCTCATAAATGGCTAGTATTGAATAATTGCTTCTGTTAGAGATTATATTGGTGGAAGAAGTATCAGGAGGTGCCAGCCTCTCACTCTTCCCTTGGAGGGGTTTTCTCCCAGGGCTTTACCAAGAGGTACATGCTGGACCTCCTAACTCCTTCCTCCTCACCTGCTCAAAGGAGTAGTCTGGCAAATCCTCTCCAGAGGTCCCCCCCCCAAGCACCAGGTCAACCAAATTAGGCATTTTGCCCCACACATGTGGAGCACAGACTGCAGCTGGGCTGGAAATTGTTCCTCTGGATTGACACAAGCGCATCCAGACTAGACATTGGATGTAGTTCAGATACAGACAGGCATATATGTATCTCCATATCTATGTACACACATACACCTCCTGTAAAAGCATTAGGTGAATGAGTTTCTCCTTATATCTAAAAGGACACAAAGTCTATGACCAACACGCCCCGTCCAGGCTGCAGCAACCAAGGCCAGACGGTGGGGTAGCCTGGTTCGAAGCGCGTTTAAGGCAACTGGTGATAACACCAGTGCTATTTCTTCGTGAGCAGTTGGGTGTGGAAAGGAGGTCTCGCACACACGCTAGGAGGACCATATGGTGCTTCGCACACCAGATTTCCCAGCTACAGCCAGGCCTCAGTCTCACACCCTACCTGTCACTCGTCGAGACGTGCACTGCAAAGGGTCATTTCATCCTCTCGGGGGCTCCGTCAAATTTGCTCGCAATACATTATCTCCCGAAAGGGAGAGCGTGGCATCGCCTCGTGGAGCTTTCCACTGTTTTTAAAGCTACCAGTCTTTTTGATGAGGTTACAGTTTTTTTTCCCCTCGGTGCTATTCTGCATCAGGTATCTTTGACCCTTTTCCTAGCACTGAGGAGTTTGCTCTCCCCTCCTAATGCCAGTTGCCTGAAGTTGCATGGCTTTGCTTTGTCTTCACTCAAATTTTAACAACAGAAAAGCAATAGAACATGAGACCATGGGACAGCCAAGAATTCCCTCTCAAGTAGCCAAAAGCCATGCATGGGGGGCCTGGGAGAGCTCCAGGGGCCTCAGCCAGCTCCCTGCATCCCATTTTCCAGTATTCAAGGCCTTCCCCTTGTTCTGTTTCTGAAGTTTTGGCCCACACCTCTTCCGATAAATAATTCTTAATTTTTTTAAAAAAAGCTTCTTTTGCAGTAGAACGCTTTCTTCCATAGGCTAGGGCCAGCTAGGAACATCCTCCCTGCACATTAAAGTCAGTGAATTCAGACCACAGTAGTGTAGAATTCCACCCTCAAAAGCTGAAAAAGGTTTAAATATGGAAAACCTTGTACACACTCACTTCGGAGTAGAATGATTTGGAGGAGGAGGGAAAAAGCAAGCCTTAGTAAGTTCCCAGATGTAAAAACCTAAGTTTTTAGAATTCAAAGCAGTTGAATTACAATTGTTTCAGAAGTCAGATGGAAAATGTCTTCATCTGTATTTATAGTTCTGGAATGCCTTGCACATTACAGCATTTATTTTCCTGGCTGCACTGTATAGTTTTTCTCCCCCGGTCATTTTGCAGCACATTTAGCTTTTATCAGGCTATGTCATTAGTCTGCTTCAAGATATATATTCAAAGAAATGTGAATATTACAGAATATTGAGCCCAAAGCTTAAGATTAGGTAGAGGCCACTGCTCACTATTAAGTTGAAAGTATAAGAGTAATTTGTTTTAAAAGGAGCTTTGATGCATCAGTAATTGTGTTTTGAGTAACATGCAATTTCTTTAAATAGGTAGCAGGATCATTTTGTGTGCGGTATGAAAATTATGGAGCACTTTCTAAAGGCGCAGTGATTAAGGCAAGCAACCAGAGGTTTGGCTGTAAGGTTGATGACCAAAAGGTATGATGTGTACAAGTCAATCTTCATGAAATTTCTAGATTTCACACAAGACTTTCACCATTATTTCTCTCTTGATCTTTAAAAATAGCTATAGAAATCCTCTTTTGGGTCTCTTTTTAGAGCTCAGTTACACGCAAGTGAAATGAAATTGAAAGTCATTATTGAAAGTCAAGTTTTTCCGAGACCAAAAGGCTTGCCTGACTTCACTGAAACCTTTGTTCAGCGTACAAAGAGTGATACTGGTTTGATTTAAAAAAATAATCATTTTTCTCTTCCTTCTTAATCCTTCACTGACATCAAGTCTTATCTTTTTTGATCCTAGCTTTCAGAGTGTATTGTCTCACTTTAATCAGAAGCGTTCTGTAATTAGGTTCCAGCTAATTTAGCTCAGACTATTTAAAAGCAAAAAATAACCCTGCTTCTAGTAAAACCCAGTTAAAGTTTCAGAAGAGTTGTACGAGGGTACTTTAATTCCATAAATAAAATATACTGCTAGCCACAAAATCCTTTCCTTAAAAGCATGGGAATGTACTTTGGCCTAGGTATACTCCAGGTGGCTTTGTAGAGGTGAACGTGAGAACCACCACTGCAGTCAGATCCTGTCTCTCTCCAAAAACCTGGCGCTCTAACAGGGATGCTGTCAGGGCTGAGATCCTTCAAATACGACCTACTTTTCTATTTCATCCTTTACAAAAGTGTTTAAATGCTGTGTATATTTTTTTCCCCTTAAAGGAAGAAGCAAATGTCAGTGCACAGGCTTCTAGGTATGACTCCAGTAACCAGAGCTGCTTTTGGATAGCTTGAGGCTTCCCCCCCTGCCTGGACCCTCTGGGCTGCCCAGTGCTGCGATGTGCGGCCATGTGTCCCTGCCAGGCACCAGCCTGGCCTGCCTTATCCAACCCCAAAGTCCCAGCAGAAGCCAAGGAGCCCCAAGCCCATCTTGCAGCCTTTTTAACATGAGAAAAACTCTTTTCAGAGTAAAGGATTTGAGGGTGAGGGCTGGCCAGTGGCTAGGGCATTTCAACTTGCCATTTCCAAGATTGCACTCAAATAAGAAATACCATTGCAATCTTTGCCCCTAGGCACCGGTAAAGGACGCACCTGCTGGAGCATTAGTAAGGGGATGAGGTACACGTGCAGCATGCACCTCTCCATATCCCAAGATGCATTTCCCACATCCTTCCCTCGCTAGGAGGGCATCTATTTGCCTCTCAGTCCATGATTTAAAGCCTTGCAATTAGTCAGTGCAGTTAGTGCAAATTTCCCAAAACAAGCAGAGAAACAGGAAAAGGAAACCGATCAAGTTTCCCAGTGCAAAGCCAGCTGATTTGCAGCAACACAGTCCCACTGGCTCAGTGCTTCTCCACCTGCAAAGAGGGGATCAAACAGCTCAGTGCCCAGGGGCTGCCCTGCAAGGCAGGAGATGTGACACCCCAAGCAAATTTTCACTCCAGCCTAGAGCTGCAAAAGGATGTCGACTTTTCAGCATTGAGCTCGTGCCTGGCCCCAGAGCAGGGTCCTCAGCACTGGGAAGGCACCTCTTCTCTCCTAGCAGTGCCCAGGAGGAAGGGCATGGTCAAAGAGGACTTTTCACAGTCAGCTAAAACAGCTAATCCAAAATGCAAAGGACAAAACATCAAGGCCAGAAGGAGGATTAAAGCATGGACTGCAGCAGGGCCAGCTGGTCCAAGCTACACACCCCCCAGCAAGACTGTGGCAGCAAGGGGGACACCCCAAATGAGCTTGAGATACCTGGAGGGTTTCACTGGGGACTGACCGACTTGGATTTTCCAGTAAAAGGAGTCATTAGTACTTGATGGGTAGCTAGAAGAGCTTAACATGATGCTGTTTCCCATAATAGGATAGTAGGATATCAAGAAGTTCCTACAAAGAGAGCTCTGTACATTCAGTACTTTGGGGTCAGGCCCAGAAAAAATAGATTGCCAAGAAAGAGCATTAATTTTGAGGACACAAAAAAAGAGGAGCAGCAAGAGTGTTACACCCACTCCTCTTGTCCTCCTTGCTATGCACAAGTTGCCTTTCTCATACTGACTTACGTTTTCCAGCAGCCTTCTCAAGCTTCGGTGTTCAGCAAGCAGCACAGTGCTGTAAACCTTTGGGTTTTAGTAAGCAGCTTTGCTGGATTAAATCTGAAATGTTGTTAACAATATCAATAATTTGTTAGCACATCCTGAGGGGGCAGACTGTCAGTAGTACCTCAGAACTTAAGATTTATTAACTGCCATAAGAATTACTTAAAACAATAGATAACCATTAAAAACCCAAGACGCAGTCCTTTTCCTAGCAATTAACATCCATTTCTCATGTTCATTTTCTCTTGCAAGAGCCTCCCAGGGACAGATGTGCACCCCTGCTCCCCCCAGCTGCCTTGTCTGTCCTGTCGCTGCAGCTGCAGACTGAGAACTTCCAGGCCCAGCTATGTCCTGACTGCAGAGTAAGACAGGGAAGATGAGCTGCCATGGGAGCATCACATATGCTTTAGCAATTAAAAAACTTAAAAGCAGACTTTTGCCAAAGGGACATTCCTACTGGAAATCTTTACAAAACAAAACCCTTACCCAGGTACCAGCCTATATTTGCCTGTTTTCGTTTTTTTTTTTTGAAGAAGGTAACCTACACCTAAAGGGTATGACTGGAAAGCACTAGAAAGGATGATTTGCTTAGCTTAACTTTTTTATCTTAATACAATCATGAACATTTTAAGTTGAGCTTTTTCAGTAACCTAGGCACAGCGCTTCTCACATTCTCCCAGGAGCATTTACCAGCACCTACCTGAATCCAGCCCAGCTTCAGCAGAGTTCATTGCATTTGGGCTGCAGCCCAGCTGGTATCACTCAAAGCCATGCATGCTTTCCTGTTTGCATCATGGAGATTTGTTTCTTGCTTTTGGGAAAGGAAAGAAATAATGCACATAGCGAGATGAGGCAAAGGCAGCTTCTGAGCCTCAAGGATGGACCCAAAGGCGGAACCAAACCTGGATCCCCACACCTAGACACTGCTCTGACTCTGAGGTTTCTCTTTGCAGCAGGGGAAGTGTAAAAGGAGAAAAATCCTTCTTCTGAATTTGCTTCTGGAGCCCAAAGCTCAAGCAATATAATTAATGCTTACAAAACAATTACTTAGCCACTATAAACAAGGGAGCATCAACCAGCATGTTATTCCTAGTTACCAAGTAACATCCAGTTTTCGTTTCGCAGATTAGCTAGGCAGTTATTAGGTAGTTAACATCAGTTCACAGAGCTGTCACACAAAGTTTTGCTAGACACTCACTAGATTGAGCCATTCACCCATGCAGCCCAAGTTAGCCTCCGAAATGCTATTTGCCACTGAAATAATTTGTCAGGAACAGTTAGTCTTCTGAACTGGTTAAGAGAATTCTCTTAGAGTTATCTGAGCACTCCCAGTCTGTGAAGTTTCAGGAAAGAGCTACCTTTCTTTCTGAAGACCCATGAACACCCCCACATCCCAGCCCGGAAGAAGTTCCAGGAGACACAGCAGCACAGAGACCAAAGGTACAAAGAAGACACAGACAAGTACACCAAAAAAGAGTGTGAAAGTTGAAAGAAAAAAGGCAAAGGAAAAGCTAAAACAGAAAGAAAAACATAGATCTGAAAGAGCAACTAGAAAGAGATGGGAGAAAGACAGGGCTCAGAAAAAGCAACACTTCCCAATAGTCACAATTAGGAGACACCAAGGGCTTGGCTGGAGGGTGGGATTATATTGAATTAGCCCCTCCCAGAGGCATCATTAAGTCAATTAGCAAAGGCTGGGAAGGGTATGTATAGCCCTTGGGAGGGGCTCTGGTTTGTCCTCTTGAGAGTTTTGGGGAGAAGAAGGTGGGAAAGAAAAGCTTTGCACTGGGATAGATCTGCTAAGTATTTTTTGTTTTATTTTTTTAGCTATATTTTTCCTTAGCATTTTCTTTTTCTTAGTGAAGATCACTTTCTTAGAAATGAGGAGGACCTTGAGTTTTTATGCCTTAAAAGAAGATAATAACACAACCGGAAGGCAATTTGGTAACCTCTTTCTTTCTTCCTCCTTGAATTTTATTACCTCCCTTTCTCTGACTTTGG
Organism: Rhea pennata; assembly: GCF_028389875.1. Lineage (NCBI taxonomy): Eukaryota > Metazoa > Chordata > Aves > Rheiformes > Rheidae > Rhea > Rhea pennata. Next base: position 8,665,168 of record NC_084674.1, read on the forward strand.
TTCTTGGCTCTGCTTCCTGTCCTAGCACTCAAACTCTTGAAATCCTGTAAGGGCACCTCTTCAGGTGCAGGAGGAGCTGGGGGCTATGGCAGCTCTCACAGAATCAGGCTAGGAGACAGAAAACAGAGGTTTGAGTCTCTGAAATAACTTACTGGAGAGAAATGATAAGAGCGGTCTGTCTGAGAGCATTTGATAGACCTGAGGAAGGATGGGAGGATGAGAAGAAAATAGAGGACTCCTTTCCCCAGGCTGCTGTCAGCGGAAGGCAACAGAGTGACGTTGTACTGCTTTGCTCAAATCTGCCATGGCAGAAGCAACTTCTAGACTAGTCTGACTTTATAACATCCATATGCTTTATTCCAGTTACAAGTATACGTCAAAGCTTCTCTGTGAGCATGGTGATCTATAAAGAAACCCAATGTATATATTCATACCCTATTGGCTGACCCTCCAAGCATTTCTAAGGGAGGAGTAACTTCACTGGTACTGTGTTCCTGTGCAAACACAAGCTGTAAGGACACACACCAACCAAAGGGCCAAATCCAGCTGTTTCAGCCTTAAAAGTCCTCTTTATACTCTTTAGATATGTAAATATACATTTGTATTTATTTTTATACTCAGTGAGTATAAAGGGGAAGGATGGGGTTGGTATTCAGGGGTCTGGAGTGCGTATGAGATGTTGATGTAATACAGCCATGGATAAAGCAAACACAGCTGTAGACCCTCTTGGGGGAGGCATTTCCAGGGGAGATGGAGGAGTGTGTATCATTGTGCAAATTGGGATATCACGTGGCATTTTGAGAAGAACAAAAGTGAAATCACAGGGAAAGGTGCAAAGAGAGTGAAAGAGCTTAGCTTCTTATTCTAGCAAAATGATAGCAGAAAGGAAACAACATTTCTCTTTAAATGTGTCATGGGAGCAAACAGAAGGCTCAAGTCTCAAACTTGCTTTCTCTTGCAAGGAAAAGCTGTTTCCAAGTGCCTGTTATTGGCTCCTGGGGTGAGAGGCTCAAAAGCAGTCCTTGGCCGTGTAGAAAAGTATCGGGAATGATAGCCTAGGTACTATTGCGTGGGAACTATCACTCCAGGGAGAAATGGGGTTTCTGCAGGCAAATCTTGGTGCTTCCCAGCCTGGGAATTCACCATGCTTCATTTCACTTCTCCACCAGCTTTCTCCCAGGCAGATCATTGCAAATGCAGGAGCAAGCCTTGCAAAACACCAGACGTACCATGAGAATTTGCCACTGGGATTTCAGCACTGAGTTTTTCAAACTCAAAACTCCGTCTGGCCGTAACCAGTTTCTGTCAGACGGGTGCCTTGGGGGCAATTTGGGGGCTTTTGTTAAAATTCTCAGTTGAAGCTTAGACTGTTGCATGGTTTCTCTCTGTGGACAGATCTGACAGCAGCACGCAGTGCTGTTAGTGTTTAGACTGAAAGCTCAATTGTGTTTTGACAGCCTCTCTTCCACGCATGATAGAGAGGAGCACGTCCCAAAATCTGGTTTGTCCAGGCTGATGTCTCAGCGGTACTTAATAATCTAGATTTTGATGCTACATAAATAAAGCAAAAGGCTCCATTAGGCAAAGTCTCCCACCTCTCCTCCCAAATTTGACATAGGTTACCTGAAAACCTGAACTCCTAACGTGCGTGAGAAGACATGAGCGTTGCACCCAGAGCGCTGTGCTCATCACCCCATCGCTGCCCTGCGGGAAAGCCAGGGCCAGACCAGGGACGGCACGGACCGATGTGGCCAGGCTTACTCTGTAATCATCATGGGAGCGAAATGAGGGGAAAATGGAAATCGGCCTAAAACCCGAACAATGTTTTGCTGAATCAATGCATTTTTAATCCTAACATATTACAGGGGTCTTAGGCAAAGAAGCAGATGCGTATGTTTAAGTACCTGACCTGGTGCAGGGAAAAGATTTAAAAGAGAAATCCATCCAGGGCAGGCAGCGGATCCTGGGAGCAAGGGAAGGACTCATCCAGGTGAGGTCCTGATCTCCCATGCATTCGCTATTCACCACCCGAGCCAGCAGGCCTAGACCCACAGGGGCTGCTTCACCTCAGGAGAATGAAAAATCATGGCAAATGATGTGAAACAGTTGATATTAAATGCCCTCTTATAGGGATTTATTGATTTAAAAGCAAGGCGATATCCAAGAGCAGAACAGAGCCTTTACAGTATCTGTATTAAACGTTCTATCGATGTAAATAATTGGATTCATTTAGAAAGATACAGTTCAGGCAATTAAAATGCTTTTGAAAAACGATTTCAAAACATATTCATTTCCTTTGATGTGAAAAACAAGGACAGCTTGTTTTGTTTTAAAACAAAATCTCTATTGCTACAGACAACCATGCGACTAAAAGAAGAAAGCAACTGAGCCACTGAGCGAACAAAAAATAGAACAATGTTCTTTGTGTTGTTAAAGGAGACATTATTTCTTTGATACAACTCTTACCAATAACGAAAATTATGTGCTTATAACAAGAAGTAAATTCTTAGGAGAATTTTCACAATTCTCAGGCAGGACATCTAGCGCAAATCCTACTCTGTGCTATTTAGTGCAAATATGAATGCAGCAGGATTTAGGCTTGTTTAACTGTGTTTCCACTATTTCCTCAGAGCAACTAAGTTAATTATGAAGAAATCCATGATTTTATTTATTTTTAAAAGGATAGCATATGAATCATGGAAAATGGCGTGAATTGAGGAATACTGATAAGCTATAAACATTTTAGTAATAAAGTTTAATATTACAGATCATAGGATTTGTATTTTCACGTGTCGCTTCTACAGTACCTGAGTTATTTTTTCTATTCTTCATAATCTAGGTGAAGTACAATCCCACTTCACCAATCGACAGTTTGTTCCCAACCCTCATTTGTACAAAAAGTCTTTTGCACCTCTCTGCTAACACAAGAAAGGCCTAAAAACAGAAGTAATTTGCCTGCACAGCATAGAGACTTCAGCTTGAATAAGAATCAAACCCCTTTCCTAAAACCTGGCAGAAAAAAACTGCTTGTTTTCCATGATGACAAGAATAATTTTTGCAAATAATTGCCTGATTATATGCATATTTACATTTTAATCTGAGCTTGCAAAAAAAAATTCTGATGTTCAAAGTGAAAATCAGAGAAGCCTAAATATTTTATAAATATTAATTTTTTAGGGTTTTTTTTTTTTTTTTTTTTTTTTGAAACTCTACAATTTGTCATGGTGGGTATTTTTAGTCAGACTTCCTCTACATTGACATCATACTGCCTTGATGTGCCTGGTAACATGGAATAATTATCATCTCCAGTTCTCCGCAGCAGGGCAGAAGGGGTGGATTTTTCACCTGTAGCTTCAAGATTCTTAGTGCATTTGGGATGGCGATGCATGCAAATAAAAGCTAATAAAAAGACCAGCATCCAAATGCTGATGAAGGGATCTGGGCAAGGAAGACACTTTGCAGCAGCAACAGGAGCTCCAGAAAAAATGATTTTCAAAAAGCTGCTTTTAAATTGAGCTCTGGGATCAAGCAATTAATTCATCACCTTTCCTGCAGGCTGTTTCCAGGGCTCTTCACTGCCAGAGGGCTGAGTCACATGTCAAGAAGTTGGAGTCAGCCAAATTTCCGTCCCAGGACAGGGATGGCTTATTTAACTGACAGGAAGTCCTTTCCTGGCTGCATCCATTTAAATGCAGTGTAATGTGTTGAAGGCAGCCAACTCCATCACGTTCCCATGGTGCCTCAGAGGAACTTCAGACCAGTCTGATTAGTTGCATATTTGCTAAATATGACCCTTCCTGCCACGCCAACCATGAAGCCGCCTGGTTTCGGTTTGGTGCCTCTAAAGATGCAGTCTTGCTCTGATCCCACACAGCGATAAATCTGGAGCAAGTCCCTGGAGATCCATGGTGAAACCCTTGTACGCGAAGGTGGATTATTGCAGGCCAGATGTCGTTTTGCGTAGCTGCTGATGGCTCCCTGCAGCACGGATAGCCCTGCACCTTAGCTCAGCGTTTTACTAGGCTCTTGCACTTAGCTTCGGAGTGAGGATGTGGGATAGTTTGCTGTCTTTTCTTGTTCTTCTGTCTTATTTTCCAGAATCTCCATTTCATCACATTAAAACCCTTAGGTCAGGTACCTTAAGACACGATTTGATAAAATGAAGTTGGTATTCTTTACAGATACACAGAGATCGATGTTTTTGACAGTCTAGAGAGCTGGAAACCTGTTTCATCCAACAAAAGCCTGAAATTGTTTCTCCAGCCACCTCAGCTCTAGGAAAATCCCCAAATATTGCAAGATTTGTGATAAAATCATGACATCTGTCAGCACTGCAGCATACAAAGCTCACCTTCCAATCTTTGAGACAAACACGAGTGTTGCAGTCAAAAATAATTCAGCTAGCATAGCTAGCGCTAGTAGTGGCCACCATCTAGCCCCAGCAGCACAAGAGTTTTTCTCCTGTTGAACAGCCCCTGCAGCTGCAGCAACCTCCTGTGAGGTTGGGGATCCCTCCCCAAGCTCTGCTCCCAGGGAGGGAGAAGAGGCCAAGGTCAGGGGTTCAGCCCTTCAGCACTGTGCAGCCCTTCCTCTTCCTCTCTTCTCTAACTCTTACTCTTTTCAACCCAGGAAATGATAGCAAGAAATAGCAGTGGAGGTAATACCCGAATGATTCAGCTTTCTGTCTTGAATAAAGCAAAATCTTGCCTGGTTCTACATGGGCATATGAGTTTCAAAGCTGGTTCTGTTTAACTCCGAGTGAAACAACAGTGGGATTTATTACTTGTGTTGGAGCAGTAATTTGCAGCTCTGATCATGGGCTAAGAGCTGTAGAAATGCTTTAAAGCCTTTGCCAAGAAAATCAAGTAGGTACTGGACATTTAGCAGATTTGGTATTTGATTTTCTTCAGTTGTGTTTGCCATATGTAATTGTGTAGTTGCTGAGACCGAAAAGATGGTTCTGCAGGAACTTCTGGCACAAATCAGCATACACTCATTTGTGAACGCGTCCTTGAATGTGCACAGATAAAAGCTTCTTGCTAAACATCTGTGCAGTCAAACCCTGTCACACGTACTTTTGTGAAAAAAGCAAAAGAGAGGTGATCCAAACATGACTAGATATCATCAAGATTTAGAGATTGCAGATGTATTTGCATGTCATTTCCATACTCCTGATCCCTCTCTAATCAACAATGTAACATCTGGACCTGTATTCTTTGGAGGCTCTGAAGAGCAAAGCACTTGTATGTCAAATGAATTTCCCCTTTTGCTTCAGTTTCAGATATAGAAAGACAGAAAAAACCACCATGGAATACACCGCTAAAGTATATATTATTTTTTCATTGTATAGACCCTCTAATGCTACTATGTATATGCTTTCCCTGATGTATTTTATAGCTATGACCTGAAAACCTCTCTTCAGAGCTGTTTTATGTAGCTAGAGTTTGATTTTGAGAGGAGAGAAATGGAGTAGAGGTCTGTTCTCCGTTACATAGCTAGAGTTTAACTTGGGGAGAGAGAACAGAGGTCTAAGCAATGGATTTTCCCTAAAAGTTCATACCCAGTGGTGCCAGCTGAGAGGCAGGCAACCTTTACCCATTTTCCTTCAATCTGCAGTGCTGCATCTTGGCCATGTATAACCTCAAGGGGAAAGAAGTAGAAGAAGTAGAAGTATCTGATATACTTTTAGGGCACATATCATATTTCACAGCATGAGTTTAATGCCTAGCCATAATTTTTTTCTATAACCCAGCATGTGAGTCTAAATTCTCAGTGTCCAACTAATGGACACCTGAGCGAAGAAAATGCTGCTGATAGGATTAACCATGGTGCAGGGTAAGCAGCCTGCAGCAGCCCATGAAGGACCCCGGAGCAACCCCAGGAGCTAATTCCTGACACAGGAGGCAGCGCTGTGCAATCGGTGCTGATGGTCCTGCCAGTCACACCAAAACAAACGAGGCAGTTTCCCTCGATGAATCCTACAGCCACATTGGAAAAGCAAGTGCTAGTTCTGGGAACCACAGCACGTCTCCATACATAAGTAAGCAGCTCTGTCACGGAGCATAAATTTCAGGTGGTGACTGTCATGGCTTTCCTGAAGAGTCATTTTTTATTCCATGGTATGGATATACAAAAAACAACCCAATTATCAGTCAGCCAAAATAAATGGCATGATTGCAGCGATCACGGGTAATGTACAGGAGCTATCAAAGGGCTGCGCATAACATGGCAAACACAGGTTGGGCTCTCCAGCTTCATGACTCGGGTTCTCACTAGAGCAGGGAGTTGTCTACATGTAACCATGTATGGAGCATGGTTTCAAGTGCACTGAAAAAAGAACTTTTAGGTGGGCTCATACCATCGTACACTGGATTTAAGAAAGGGAATTGATAGTGCAAGTGAATATGCCCCTGAAACATTTCTGTCCCAAGGAGAAACAGCTTGTCAACACTCGCTTGAGGCATAAGGGAAGGTGAGATTGCTACCAGCCACCTCCATGGTGGAGATCTCCACCAGTCACCTGATGATCTTTGAGGCTGTGGATGATTTACCACATCTCAAACCCAAGGACAGCTTCTTGTGCCAACTTGTAGACCATGAATATTTGAGTATGTCTTTAATGCAGAACGTATATGACACCTGGCACAGTGGGTTCACAAGGGAGTCCAACATGGGGTACCTGAGGGAGGGAGAGAAGGGAAGCTGCAACCCACCTCTACTTCATGTTTCCAAGTGTCCAAATGGCAGAGGTTAAACCAGCAGAGGTGGGAAGCCTCTGTAACCCACAGTTCTCTGTCTCCAGCCAAAACACAACCCAAAGAGCTTTTTTATTTTAGTCAGAAAGGATCAAAAAGAAGTCAAAATACCATAGGAAATAATAATAATAATAATAATAATAAAGAATATTAACTTGACAGGTGAACCACAACCAATATCTGGAATCCAGCAGAAAATCCCAGCTGTTACAGAGTTTTCAACTATCAGCATCAAATAAAACCTGCAGATATCACAAGTACCTGAGCAATAACTACTGTTTAGAAGCCGCTTGAGCTGAGGGGGAGCCCAGTGGGGGTTGTCCCACAGACAAGGACAGCAGAACTGCCCAGCATCTTCTTGACAAAACTCTTTAGTGAATGTAAAACTACTTGCTTAGCTTCTTGGTGACCCATTGCCTTACGTAGTTAAATGCTTTTAGGGGTTTAATTGTGATGACTGATCTAAAAGCTGTGCTCGGTAAAGCTGCAAGTATAGCAAGTCTATAAACTTTCCTAACTCCTTAGCCCTGCTTTAGGCTGTAACAAGTAGCTTGGGAGGCATATTGCATTCACAGGCTGCTTTTCAAGACTGCTTTTTTACCTTTTACTTCAAATTTTCACCCGCAAAATACAAACTTTTCACGAGTTAACAGTCTGAGGCACTATAATTCACAACTGTTTCATTGCATCATCATCTGTGCTTGTAACTTCGTATCAGGGAGAGCTGTAACCTGGCATTTAATACATGGGACAACTCTGTACGTGGAAGTATCGTTTCAGAAGCAAAATTTGTATTCCCTTGCAACAATATTCAGCAATCAATCGTTTGACTGTAGCTCTTAGTGTTTCCAAAATGGATGGTATATAATTAAATGATTTAAAGCCCACTCTAATCAGGAGCGCACAGTCGATGAATATTCAAGCTGTTCACATTGTTAGGGGTGATAAAGAAACATCTTCTCTTTAGGTGGGTTATTTGTTATTGTCTAAAGAGTCATCCAGAAGATGGTGCCACAGTTCTGCCTGTAAAATGAATAACGGACCATAGGAGAGTACTTGCACAGAAAATAATACTTAATAGAAATTTAAGAGTAAACTTATATTCAAGGGCAGTTCAGAGCTCAGAAAACTGATGTTTAGTCTGTGTTAAGGCTCTTACTGAAAACTAGGGCAATGTATCTTTATTGCTTTTGCTCTGTGTCACTCCAGGCAAGGTCAGCCAGCATGACAAGGAGGAAAAAAAATCCCATCCCATCTCTCCATTCCCTTCTGAAAAACAGACAAATCTCTGGGTATTTGTTATACTACCCTTTCCGGGTAGCAGAACGCCATCAAAACCAATAAGCAAGATGAGCACAAAATAAACCTCTCTCTCAATGCTTTGCAAGGCTGCAGTGGAAGTAGGAAGCGTAGTGTGGAGTATATAGCTGTTTCCTTTGGTTAAGGGAGAAAGGCATTTTCGAGGTTTTGTGTCACTGAAGAAAACAACAGTGTTGTGCCTGTAGATTCTTGTAATCAGCTTAAATAATCTGATTTACTTTTCACAAATCTTTGCACTAACATAGAGGGAAAAAATGAAAATAGAGATTGCTACAAAACAAAATCTTTGCTCCTACCAAAACCATGTATTTAATTTTTCCTTCCATTACAATTTTCTGTTGTCTGAGGTCTCTTCTCTGTAGCTCAAGCAATTTGTCATCCGATTAGTCTGATGAAGCATGGAGAAGTCATTTGAACTGTAAATTTTCTGCAGGCAAAATAAAATGCAAACAAGAAGAGCTTCCTGTGCCTGCCAAAGTGATGATACTCAGAATACAAATAAGAAAAAGCCATGCTGACAGCATAAGCTATTTTTATATTCTGTCATTGGCTCCCGGGCATGACAGTTTGAACAGGACTGCATCTGTATTCCCAAATCCAAATAAACCATGTAGTCTTAAGTGAAGTTCATGTCTTACAGAATAGCTGTTTAATCACAGCAAAAGGATACATTTCAGAAAAGATGAATCATGATGTTGATTCACACTCAAGCTATAGGTTTACTGTTCGGATCAACCCGGACAGAAAAGCTCAAGAGAGGAGGGTTTCCAGCCGTTGCACGGGGAGCGCTTATGCCGCTCAGGAGCAGCCAGCAGGGAGGTTCTCTGTGGCTGCAGAACTGAGGGCACTTCAGGTCATGCATCGGCCCTGGGGCTTTCCGAAACCCAAGTCCAGCCCCTCTCCATCACGGTGGTTGGGCGCCGTCACCTAGTCGTGCTTGGGATAAGCCTTCAATGGCCTAACTGCCCCAGGGCAGCTGATTTCGCTGCCTAAAAGTCAGCTGCGGGGCAAAAGCTGGGTCTTTCACTTGGTCTTCACCGTCTTGTCTTTGATTCGATGCTTTTTATGTAAAGGGTATTAAATGACTTCAGATGAACAAGGATGCTAGGCTAACAGATCTGCCTAGTCCTGCAGCTTTTGCATCTCTCCACCTCCTTCTCACATGGATCCTTAGCAAAAAGGCATCTGTGCTTCACTCACTTCTTAAAACTAAAGCCATTAGAAAATGGAAACTCTTTTCCAATGCTCTTAAGCTGTTGCATTATTTTACGGACAGGTGTTGTTTTGTGCTTGCTACCTGCCAGAATACGCCTGACAAGTCTGGCTAATCCCAATAATATCTTGCTTTTCCACACTGTTTGCCATCACTGGACCCCAAAGCTTTTCAGAGGTCATTAGCATTAACCACAGGGAAGGTTTCCTGCTGAAGCAGAGCTGAAAGCAGCACTGGTAGGACTGCACCTAGCAAATAGACCATGCAATCTTATGGAGGCTTTGATCCTGCAAAATATTCCAAAATAATCATTGGAAAATGTTATTGGGGTAGCATTTATTATTGGGGAAATAGGAGAGTTTTGTGGTACAAAGAAGCTGCTGCACATGAATTTCTGGGAAGTATTTCTTCCCCTAGATGAGTGCAGAGAGGGGAGCTGTGACAAACCAGGAAGTGTTTTACCATCCAGGCGCGCTTAATTTACTGGTATGCATTATTATTTAACTAATGCCATTAATTCTCACCTCCTGAGTTAGAGGAACAGTCTGGTTGCTACAACTAATCCCTTTGAAAAGCCATGACCTTGCCTGCTTTTGCACATATAGTCACATTGGAAACACTTCAAGAAATGATGTTTCTCTGCCAGAGCAGCTCAGCTCTGAGCTCCTGGGGGAACTTAAAGGTTGGTTGAATCCAGTTGACACTCACCTTCACGGAGCAGTGCTCTGATCGAAGGGGTGCAGTGCTGCCTGCTGGGCATACCATGAGCCTTGTTCCCAGGAACGGAGCTGTGCACCAGCATTTGGTGTGGGCCCCAGCCTTACAGGGACCACAAGCAACCTGGTAAGCATCTCCCAGGATGAAGCACGACTCAACAGGGATCCAATCAGATTGAACCCCATTAGTCAATTAAATTGGGGACTAACATCAAATTAAAATTCAGTCCTTCCTTTAATCAGTGCCCTATAGAAAGGTGGCTGAAGCCAAAGCCTTCCACGCCACCATCCCCACCATCAGCTTGGCCGACTGCTCGGTGACTGCTTGGCCACGTGATGTTCTGGCAAGCACAAGGCACTCAGTCAAGAAGCGCCTGGAGTAGCACCACCAACCACGTGGCAAAGGGATGATTGATAACCTGATCGGACACCACCACTTTCTTTCCTACCCACACTTGCTGCCAGGCCCTTTCAAAACTGAGACTCTCTGCTTTGCTTTTGATGAGCAAGTACAGCAAAACATGCAGCAAGATAAGTCCTTCAGGCTGTTTACAGCTTTGGACAAACCCGACCCCCATTTTACCCCATTTTTGCTTCTAGAGTGTGGATGTACTCAGCTCATCTCAGAGCCACAAATTCTCCTCCATGAGGCCTGCAGCATATGCGCCATGGGGCACATAAAAGACTGATATTCAAATCTTGCTCTGCCAGGATGGGAAAGGGGTAGCCAGTGTGTCCTGTATCCTAGGTGAGCACTGCAAACTGGAGACTTTAGAAGTCAGTGCTTTCCTAGCTCTTAGAAACCTTGTAAACAGTAACCAAACTGGGTTATTCCCATAAAATCCTCCCATTTTGAGCAAGTGGAACTTCTTGGTAGAAAAGATACAAATCCACTGATTTTATTATTATTATTATTACCAGCCTCTGTGGGAGGAGGTGAGAAGCTGGGAGGTAGGCAGAACCTTGCTGGAGTTGGGAACTAGGAGGACCTTAAGGTTAGAAGATGCCAATGAAGACATGATTTAGCCAGCAGCCTTAAATAACATGAGTGCAGGAGAGCTCTGAACTATAAATTCATCCTTGCTGAAATCCACCTCACTCAGGTTTGAAGGAAAGGAGGCGAAAAATAATACCCAGATTATTAGCAGTGACTTTTGCCTTTTTCATTAGGATGTTACCCTGCAGGAGAAAAGAGAGAAGGCAAAACTAACATCATGGATAAAATTGAAGCCCAAACCTGATTTTCATGCTCTATTTATTACTGTAGATCAGAGGTCTTGTCTGAGATCCTTGGGAATGTAAAGAATAACAGGGAGTATGTTAGAGCAAATAAGCAGTTGCATATACTCTCCTGCCTCAACATAAAACTCAGCATTTTTTTTTCCAACTGAAATGGTTACTTGTTCAAAAACTGACCTCAGGTGCGAAGGTCCTTGATGCTGGCTATCTGACTCAAAATGACTTATGTGTGTACTATCTGCTCCAGCTGGGCTGGGAGCAGATGTCCCCCCAGTTGGAAGATACACCGCGAATGCGTGCTGCAAGAGGCAGCAGACTTGGGTGCTGGGAGATGTTGGTGCCATGCTTGGCTTCAAGGATGCTGGGGCATGGCCATGAGTCACCAGAGGACCCCCATCACAGCAATGATGCCTTCGGCTAGTTGGGCTTCAGAAGGACCTTGTGGAACCGGAGAGATTGCCCACCACAGTACAGAACTGCACAGAAATATCCCCTCCAGCACCGCAGCACGGTGCTAGCAATGCTGGGGACACTGTGAAAGGTGGCTTTCAGGTAGATAAATCTGCATGGCTCACAGGATCCCCAGGGCAGTAAGGCAATTTTATAGTTTCTCGGAGCTGCAAACCCAGACACCACACTACGGCTGTGACCTGCTGGGAAAGTGCGAAACCAAGACAGGCCTTGCAGGAGGCAGGACGATACAAGCAGAATGGCCATGAGGAAGGGATGAGTTTGGTGGCAGCAATCTCCGAGCACCTTCCCCTTTCTTTCCCCAAATGTGCCCAGAAACACAGTCTCCATTTTGTCTATTCCGACAATTGATTTCTCCAGTGATGCTCGCATTTTTTTGGCTGCTGTTTCAGACACGTGGCAACTTACTGGTGCAACAGCAAGGCCTATGCATCCATTAGGTTTCTCTTTCCAGGATCCAGCTGGGTGGCCTTGAGGGAGTTAGAAATGCTCTATCAGAAAATTAAACCCCAAATCTCAAATCACAGTGAGAGGGCTGCTTTTAGCCTGAGCTCTTGCCTTTCAGGCAAAATGGCCTCACTTAGCAAGTTAGCTGTGAGAGTGCATGGGCTGCCTGCCAGTAATGCTATCATCTTGCTATCGGCTCCATGCTGAATTACTCACTCTTCCGTGACCTTTTAACAGATTATTGGAAGTATACTGAATTTCACTGGGGGGGCTGCTACTCTTCCTGCCTTCCCTTCCTCTCTATGCTAGACAGAACCCGCTGCTGGGGCCAAGGCATCCCAAAGTGTGTTTATAGCTGGGTGACTTGCGTTGTGGTCATGTTTGGTGGACTCCCTTGTCTGTGATCAATCATTAATGTTGTGCCTTGAATCCAAAAACTCCAGGACCTTCACTGTCGATATTCAACAAATGTGAGATTTTTACATTTTGGTAGCCAAGCTACATTTTTTCCCTTGTGGGATGCCTCATGCTGAGGTGAAGGCAAATCACCTGATCTTTTCTTCAGGTGTCTGCATTTGTTTGCATAGAAGAGGTAGTTTCTAGATTGGTATTTCCTTAAATGAACATAACAGAAGGTGTGGAGGAGAAAAAATAATTAACAGATTCAGTCACAGAATTGCTTTCTAAGCTCTTCACAGGTACTTGACAAGGAAAACACCTAACTGAGGGGAAGATTTTGATTGTGCTGGTATTAATCACAAATAGTCTCAGGTTGGCTCATCCTAAACACCTCTCATGATGGCATTTTTTTTCACAATATATTAAATGGCATCACTACCAGAGTAACCCTTCTCTTGGAAGGAGAAAGTCCTTGCAAAGATGGAAGTGCCACTATAAACCTTCAGTGTCTTCAAGCCCTGAAGGAGCAAAACCAGCAGGCTTGGTCTATGGGAAGGGAAGCTCCTCAGATGACGGCTTTCCTCATCCAGGCCACAGCTCCAAGTGGGCTCCTGGCCTCAGAAACAAGACGAGCTGGGTATTTCCCTCTTCTCTTCTTGCATCAGAAAGGCCAGGACTACAATGTCGCACCATCACAAGGCTCATGCAGGTTGATGCAAGGAAGGAGGTCAGTGCTCAGGGGCTCACTGGCTGAGGAAGGAGCTACTTTCCAGCTTGAGGGGAAAAGTCATCCTGCTACTATGCCAAGGAGCGCTTTCACTCTGTGCTGACACATTGGCACGTGGAGGAGGGAGAAGGGCTTGCAAGCCACAGAAATAGCTTCTGGAAACTTTTCTCCTGTGCAAGAATCTCATAGACTCTCTTAAGCTTCTGTCAGATGAGAATTTCTTGGGTGTACTTGAACACAGCTGACCTGGGAGCCAGGGACTTGCTAACAGCGGAGCCATTCCCCACTCTTCCCTACCTGTGCAGGTAGCATTACAAATCAGGACATCAACTGTCTGTCGACTCATTACAAGCTGTGTTATTCACAACCCTGGCCAACACTCCAAATCTAGTAACAGAACCGTTTCATACTTGTTTCCTGTGGTGACAATGTTAAAGTGCTGAAATATGCATGCGAGGTTTCTAGGCCTGTAGTTCATGCTACAGGTACTACATCTCATAACGAGCAACTTATTCTGGACCAAGCTCCCAACGGCAGTAAACCGTACTTGCAAAGTTAGGCTTGTACAGCTGCCCAGAGCCCTCCCCAGGTTGCGCTTGGATGGGCACCCACAGACAGCAGCCGTTGGGCCTGGCAAATGCCATGCTTTGCACCCTTAGCTGGAGCTATATCCAGCCATTGCATGTTATGTTGCCTTTCACAAAGACTGTACATTCATAACTTATTTAGGCTGCATGCTCCAGAGTGTGAGGCATATACTCTGATCTTAGCCAAATTTCTAGGCATTACACTAAATAATTGCACATATATTATACTAGAACTTCATGAGCCTGACAGCAGTGCTTATGCTTCCAGTGCAGAACAGTAGTTATGAATTGTGCTAGCTGGACAAGCCAATTTAGTCCTTTTTAAATTAATTGAATTTAATGTTGTGAAGAAAATTAACATTTCTAAGCTTTACCCTAGCAAGCCTGCATATTTAAATCTGTGTTGCTAAAAGTGACCACTATTTGTTTGCAAAAGAGCGCAACACTAGTAACTCTCTGATTGTTGCAGTGCAATAGGCTCAGGAGAATGAAATACATAAATATTTAAACTTGCTCCTGAAGAACGGTTAAATAAATTGTGTTTTCCTGCAATTCACCGAGCGGCCACTTGATGGGGCCCCATATCTCCTTTTGCAAGAGCCTCCTTGGTACCCGGCGTGACAGTGCAGAGGGTCTGGCTTTCTCTGGAAGGCAGTATTTCAGAGGCAATATTTCATCCACCCTCTATTCATTTGAATCCCTCACCGTATTCTGAGTCTGTGATTCCTTTCCAATTCTTGCTGTGCTTTGTTTCTTCTTACACTAATGCATGCTTGTGTAAAAAAAATGTCTCTCTAATTCCCCTTCGCTTTGCCCAAGGTATCACTGACGTGACTAGTGATGAAGGAGTGGTTCCAAACATCTCACTCTCTTGGATGGGTCACAGGGCCTTCCAAAATGCACACACATGGGGCTGACTTCCCAGAAGAAGCCAGGGAATTTGTTTTCCTAACTTTACTTGCTTAGCTGTGGCTAATATGTGTTTAAAAGCATGGACGAAAGCATGGGAAACTGTTGTAGGAGAATGGCAAATGGTGAAGCCACACTCTTCTGGGCAGTGGCAGCTGGTAAAAGGTACAGCAGCCACAGGCTGTGGCTTGGGAGTTCAAACTGTACGTCAGGAGAAACTTCTCCAGAAGGGTGGCACAGCACTGGGACAAGTCACCTGGGAGGCAGTGAAACCTCTGCCCAGGGAGGGTATGGAGACTCAGCTAGACCAAGATGTGACTGGCCTGATCCAGTGCTAGGGATAGTCCTGCTTCAGGCAGGAGTTTGGATGACAGACCTCCAGAGAGAGCCACCACCAAAGGGACTTGCGATTCTACAAAATTACGAGTAAGAGCTTGGTAAACCACCAGCCAAGAAACTGCATTAGAAAACTGAAACTTGTAATCATCTGCCTTAGGGCTGTCACTGACAGAGCGGTTGTGCTGTCTTCCCCTTCCTGTCAGATCGAAGGGCTGTGGAGCCTCACGTTATCAGCTGATCTAACCAAAAGCCATCCTTATTTTCATGGCCTTTCTGCCGGATCAACAAGCTGAAGCGCCTCACGACGCAGGCCTCATGCTTGCTGGGCCTAATGCGAAGAAAGCAAGGGTGGAAGAGCAGGAGAGCAGAGCAACCTCAGGCCTTGCAAGACCCAAGAAAGTCGGATACTTGGGGAACGTTGCTCCCACTTTGATTACTCCCAGAGGTGCTGCAGCTTCCTCACCCTCATTCAGCGCTTGAGATCGCCCCGGGGGAGGCTGAATTCCTGCCCCTGCCCAGCGGCAGGCCGAGCCGTGATGGCTAACCGCGCCACGTGCTGCAGTTTCTCGTCCCGGGCTGTCCGACCGCTTCATCTCGCAGGTTGTTCGTCCGGCTTCGAAAGCTGCTTCCCGGGAGCGTCGGTGCCAGCGAAGCGCTCGCCCACCGGCGCGTCTGTCGGGCCGCCGGTCTCAGCGGGCCCTTCCCCTACAGCCTCCCAGCGCCCTTGTCAAGGGGGCTGGGCAGAGGGATATTTTCTCGATTCAGAAGCAGCTTGAATTCCTTCAATCCTGTGTTTTCTGCTGAAGGAGAAAAAAACAAATGTAGAAAAGGCGGAACAAAGCCCGGGAACAGCTCTGAGCTGGTGGCGGGGCCTCTGCGGCTCAGATATACTCAGTAAAAAGCTGGTATTTCGTTACGCTAGCCTGTTAGCTTCTTGGCTGAGCCGGCAAGTGTACGAAAGCCTTATGGCACATTAAGGAAAACTAACCGCATGAGGACCTCATGGAAAAAGCAGTATTAGACAAGTATCTGTGGGCGTGCAGGTGTATACAGACGTCAAAGGTGGGATATTGCCGACTATTTCAGCGTTTCTGCGGTCCTGAATGTTGACACTTTGCAACGTTTACAGTCTAGTTGAGGGCGAGGTCTTAAAACTTCCCGTTTGCCGCTCGGAGTGGCTCTTGGAATGCGCCACCCAGCCGGGCCGACGCTGCGATCTTAATAGTTTGCTGTCTGTAAAGAAAATCCCTTAAACTGTGCAAACATGCCTTATGCTGGCAGGCAAAGGAGTGGTGCTAAATAGCAGCAACTCTGAATATGAGTTTAAACATATATCTTTTTATAACATCAGAACCGTCTTCATATGATGAATATGGGGAATGTAGCTCATTACCAGCTCACGGGAGGAATGAGGCAGGATGGCAAATGCACCAGAGCACCAGCACCAGCACCCTTGGGCCAGGGAAAGCTTTTTCCTCCCTTATGCGATCACAACTATTTGCTGCAAACCGCTTCTATTTTCTTCCAGTCAGGTTTATTAGCTTGAACTGCTCAACAGTGAATTGCACTGAAATCTCTGAGGAACAGGGGAAAAGAGGTATTATTGAGGTTGTCATTTTTGTCAGTCAAACATATTAGCTGATTTATGAACAAAGAGAAATGTGGCAGGTTTAACAGGTTTGGACATCAGCAAATCACTTGCTATGGTGTCCCGAAGGGAAATCACTAGTTATGACATTTAAGAAAGGACTCGTGAAAACTGGGAGGCAATTTTAAAAAATTGGATAAAGATAAGAAATCAGAACTTTTTTCAGCATAACATCAGGCCCAAGTGATGTTAAAAGGGGAGGGTTCTTTGAGGACCAGTTGAGGATTGAGCTTATTTCATGTATTCATTAACTGCTCTTGCAAATGTTGTGTGTTAACAAAGTTTACCAAGGACACAAAACTGGAGGCATTACCACCACAGGGAAGATCTAATGACTGGAGAATAAATCTGGGATGTAATTTAATAGAATTGGAGCGCAAGGTAACGCATTTAACGAGCACTTTTGCTGTAAGGTGAGGGGTCGTTATCTGGAAACGATTGCTCTCATTGTATCAGTTGCTAACAGACTGAGTGACATGAAGTACGGACAAGGAAATATGATCCAAGAATGTATTAGAAGAGAGAACTTCTTCTAACATTAATATTGATCTAAATGGGCACTGGTGAATCCTCATCCGAAATACGAGCTACACACATGAAAATATCAGCCAGTTTTAAAAAGAGGAGCCAAACGGGGAACACGAGGTGGCTTCCTGGGGCACTTGTTCAAGCAGAGGTGGCTTATCGCTGGTTGCACCTCGGGTATCTCTCCCAGCCTGTGTCCCACACTCCAAGGAAGGAAATCACCTGATCAGGAGTGAGTTCCTGAGCCTGGATGGTCAGGAGAGGCTGAAAAGAGAAGAATGAAAGGAGGAAATTTCAAGGAGTACAGACAGGCTGAAGGGAGAAACCAGGGAAGCAGAAGAAAATAATGGAAAAGGGGAGAGAAAACGCATAATGCAGACCTGAAGGAATGATGTTTCTCCAGTCGTGGTCTAAGACAGAACATCCTCTCAGACAGCCTTGGTTGGCTCCAGCACTCTTAAACCCAGTCTGTATCTGCAGCTGCTTTGTTCTGCTGGTCCCTGTCTGTACCTCCGCACTGCAGTTGGCTCTGGCAGCCAGAGCAGGGATATTCCTGAGACAAGTGACTCAGGCGGTTTGGGCTAAAATTAAGGGGACCCCCTCAGGCCCTTTCAAATCATGAGTCTGAGAGGAAAGTCTCCATTAAGCACAGTTGAGCTGATACTACGTATTTGCATCTACCCTGTAAAAGCAGAGCATGTGGGGCTCAGAAAGCAAAGCCCCCTGCAATGGTGCTGCTGGGTCTGCTCCCTCCTCCTCACTCTCCTCCTTGCGCCAGGTGGTGGCTTTCATCTGATGGCTGCCTGCTCGGGGAGCAGGAGGGGCGCAGGGAGCCAAGAGCGAGGACGGATGGCTCTGCCAACCCCACTGGAGATGCTCTTATCAGCACAGCACAGCACCCATCCATCCATATTCATTTCAGCCTCAATCATTTCAATTTTCTCTAAGTTTGAGAGAGCTAGCAAAGGGCTCCTCCTCACAAAGAAAGCCTTAATCATTTTTTCTATTTCCTCATTTGAAATTGCTTCAGAAACAAGGGATTTTCTTAGATATTTTTGTATCCATATAGATTTTATTGGCACCTTTTTCCAGCCTGCCATGGCATTTAAGCTATTTTGAAAGGTAAATGTTCTTAACAACATTATTCTAGGGAATGGCAGCTGGATGCCTGGTAATTGAATGGGCCTTAGGTAGCTGAATGGTTTTTAGTGCTTTGGGGGCAGCACATCCAGACTAGAGGGGTGTCTGTGGGGAAAAACTTTAATAAGAACAAATCTCAATGTCCTCTGTAGTGCCTTCCATCAGTAGAACTCACAGGGACTGAGAGTGTTTGACAAAAGAGGTTAATTTAATCACCCCTATCTTAATTATATACATGTAGAAGCCTGAAATATATATATATATATTTATATATTCTATATATATAAAACATTTCTAAGATGCTTCTGTGAGTCTCTCCACCACTGACTCCTGCAGTGTTAGTGGGCTGCCTTAGTTGCCTGCAAACACTTCTCCTCTGAACCACACTTAAAATGCCCATCAATCACTACGTCCACAGAAGGATCAAAACATTTCAAACCAAAACACTGTACAGCAAGATTGGAAAGCAAAAGAGAAGAACACCAAGCTTTGCTCTTTCTCCCAGTGTCTCAGTAGAGTTCAGCTCTTGGGATAGTCTCTGTCCTCCTTATCTCTACGAACCAATGTTCAGCTGGAGAAGACCACTCTTGCAAATGGGAAGGGCATGTCGTTTTGTCGGGTGCCTTGTGGGGACAGAAAATGACAGTGCAAGATGGCATAATCCCCAAGTACGTGGCGTTGTGTGTAGTTTGGCTTTGAAAGACTTGGTGCTGTGCTCAAGGAGATATTAATTATGGTCAGTGTTGCTAGAGCATGCACCACCTGCGCCAAGCAATGGGCAGGGTGCTGTGCCAGATGCTACAGAGTGACACTGTATGGCCAATGACAATTTTGAGATTATTGTCAGCTTGACCTGGGGATCTTCTTTGGATGTGCCCAAGCAAATTATTTGAGTATTAAAGCCTATATTTTAGGGTGTATTTACCACAATGTATCTGTTGGGTATTTAAGTACCCAGCTGCATACAGTCCTACTGCATCAATTTCAACAGCAATGGAGCACAGATAAGCACTTAAAATCAGTGAAATATTTGTAGAACTTTCTATATAAATATTATGCAAATATCTGATATGTCCAACTATTTGTAGTGACGTTGTGCTGCATTAACAGTAGATTAAAGCACTAAATGTACCAGTAGGATGTGCAAATCAGGGAAACAAGGAGGTTGCTTCAGATTCTTATTGGCCGTGCTTCATGGCTTTAAGTGTTTCATACAGGCATGTCTTTTTTTTCTCTGACTATTTTAATGAATCATCACTAAAAAGTCAAGGAAATGTAAGCACATACCTAGTTTAAACACTGTTGTGTTTGTAGGTTAATCAATATTATGCTTACAAAAATAGGAACAGCATACCCTTTCCCCTCACTCCTCTGTTTTGTGTTCCTTTGTGCTCCCTCATCTGCCAGGATCCATTTCTTGACAACTGTCAGCTCTTTGAGCAGGGACTTGTTTGCTAGGTGCGTTTGTAAGTACAGTGCAGTGAGATCTTGCTTGTGCTGAGAGAGCAAAAACGCTCTTTTTGCATAGGAAATTGTAAACATTTCCTGGGAAACACTCTTATCAAGCGCAGGTTTGAGCCTATGCTCAGGGAAGGCAGTCTGATTTCAAGACCGTGTGTTAAATTTGCCCTGCTTGAGTGCAGTAACCAACTTCATGCTCTTGTGCCACAGATGCCGAGAGCAATTTTGCTACAGAGATCAGCTGCGGTAGACCCTAAATTTTGCAATTATTTCAATTTGCCAGCAGTCTTTTGAAATCCCTCGGTGGGCAGCAGGTTGGTGGATGGGAAATGCCCAGTTCAGTGTAAACAGCTTCTGAGCCTGGGAGCTCTGCTTTGAGCTTGCCTGGTGGCTCCAGAGCAGCCGCAGCCGCACCAGGTAGGAGCCCTCCAGCCGGGGAATGCTGCTGGGGATGCGGGAACAGCTCAGTGTCCCCATGCCACGAGGGGTTTGCCCAGGGTACACATTCAGGATAGTCCCTTCTCCCCTCCAGAGTGTTGCCTGTGAGGCTGTTGCTGTTAGGAGAGCATTGCAGCCAGACAGCTTCTCTTTGCCCAAAACAGGCTGAATCACCTTAAAAGACCCCTCAGTTACAGAGAATTGAGGAACATTGGACTTCTGGGAGGTTGCTGTGATGTCTCTCTCTCTGAAATTGAGCAAAAAGTGAAACGAAGGGTAAATTTTTTGAATCTAAGAAAACTACATTAATTTTAAACACATCTGTTAGTGAGAAATTGAAAGAGTCTAAAGCTGGGAAGTGGATCTCTCTATCTTATGTCTGGGAACTATTTTTTTTTTCCCTTGTCAAAAAGAGGATGCAATAGGAAGGCAGCAGGAAATGCAGATTTGGTTCAGTTATGCCCTCTGCTGCTACAAGGCTGAAACAGGGTCCAGCATAATTTCGAGTAACAGCATGTAGTATGTGATTTGAAAGATCTCCTTTGGCTCAGAAGCTTGGAGAGCTAATTAAAACCCTTTTTGCTTAGAAGACTTTTCTGGCTCTCTTCCCCTCTCTCTCTCCCCCCCTCCCCCAATCTAATAAGTAAAGGTCCTTCGTTAGGCCAGCGTTATGCAAGAAATGTCATTTGACTACCTTGCAAAGCCTGAGCGTGATTGCTGCTGCCATCAATATTGGCAGAGAGACTAATCCAAGCCATGATGTATTAGTGAGGGACCATCAAAGAAATCTTTGAATAATTTATAGGAAAAGTGCAAGAGAGCAGTTAGGGAGAAGAAAAGTGGAGAGGAAGAGACAAAAAAGCAACTCCACTTTGACCCGGGATTTCTGTGGCTCTTTCTTTGACTTGCCGTATCCTACAGGCTCTCCAAACTTTTTGTTCTTCCTGTGTCATCACTGCTCTCTTAATTGCTTAAATTTGTTTAACTCCTCTGTTTCTCTTCACGGATCTCAACACCAGCAAATTTCCTTATGAAACGTTGCTGTGCAAGAGGAGATAAGTCAGCGGTACTGAAATACCACCCCTAAAAACTGCAAGGATTTAAGAGGACAAATGGATAGGGACTGTACATGACCATGCAATGAATCCCAGCCATATGAGGTGTGACACGTGAAGAAGAACTGATGGGAAAATTGTGGAGAAGCATTAAAAATGAAATGAAAATGGAGGCTTCCAAGGGAAAAGGTCGATACCTAAAGTAAACTTGATAATGAAAAGCAGAGAATAGGCAGAAGCTGTCTGCAGCTGGCCCTGCCGCAGCATTAGACACCGAGACACGATTTCCCAGCCTGCGCGAGGCTCAGGCTCGCTGCGCAGTTATGAGATGACGATCGAGGGTGCATATCAGGGCAGAACTTTATATAACACGGGGCACGCAGCCGAGATTTTCCAGCCTTAGGGGGGTTTTGGCGCCTGGCATTAGTGTCTAGGAGAAACGCTCCCCCTTAACTGCGTGATTGCATTCGACGTGACGTGGATGCGGCAGCTTCATGTGTGAAATAGCACCGGCTTAGCTGAATCTTTGAAAGGTTGATACTGTGGGTCCCGTTCGGAGCACAGCTGAGCAGCAGAGCAGGGAAGAGAACTGTGTCATTAAGTCGTCTCAGTATTTTACACTTAGCAAACATTTTAAAACGTTCCTGCTTTTGCAAGTTTTCAGTTCACCTGAAGGAAACGCCGTGATGGGAAGGACACATCAAACATCACTGTAGGCAGAGAGCTTTCTCTGGAGATGCTTTGTCAGTGTGGGAAGCCTCTTGCAGACCGGGTGTGTTGAGAGGTGCAGAGGGAGGTGCTTGGCTCATGAAAATGGTGAGTTTGACCAGAAAATAATTATGGTGGGATGTGAATGAATCTGGGAGCAGTCTGGCATTAGGTGGTACCCAGGCTGCTCCCTCCTCACATACACAGACATGTGCACACATGTGCACTCTCTGCTAGCACAGCTCCTCTGCTGCTACGAGCACCGAAGTAGGTGCAGAGCCAAAGCAAATACACGGGCACCAGCTCTGACGCGTCTTAGATGCAGCACTATGCAATGCATCTAACAGCAAGTTAATTCATTGCTGTTACTAGAAAAACCCACTTTGTTGTGAAGGTTTTGCTACAAAAAGTGGCCGTACATTGGATACTGCAGTCAAGAATCCTGTTTAAATTCCAGGTGACATTTTCCCATATAAATTTGAATCCTTCCCATTGCCCCAGGGTTGATGAAGTTTGTGTAAGCTTATGTTAGACAGTAGTGGTTGTGCCTAGGGCTCTTGCTAGGCTCTATGGAGAGGGGTAGGCTCTGCACACATGCTTTTTGCATGGTGCCCTGGAGCTATTGACACTTCAGTCATGATGATGCCCACAACAAGCCTTGTGTACATGAATGTGCCATATAGGCATCTTCTGCATCACTCCTGGAGGGAACATAGGGGCACACAGGTCATGCAGGTGGCAGCAATTGCTCAGCAGGGCAGCAAGAGGCAGTGAGCACCCATCATTCAGCTGAGCAGCTGTGTGTTATAAAAAAATACTCAAATTTCATTTGGTAGGTTTTTTCTTGCATCACTGTGATTTTTCCTTAAAGTGCATCTTTCATATTTAACACTCCCAGAAATTCTACTGGGTGGACAGATGCTATTTGGTAAATAGACAGTTTTATTGAATTAGTTAAAAAAAGAAAATCCCTTAGGTTCATGGTGTTTGGAGAGTTCTGCTGTTACATTAGGCATTTTAAAATGCACAGGCCTTTCCTCAGACATGCTCTGTCTCCATTTTCCCACAGCCCGCAGAAGAGCAAAACCAGTCTGCAGCATCTCTAGAAAGGTGATGCAGCCCCTTTGAACCTCTGCAGGTGAAAGCAAGCAGATTGTGTCCAAAACCTGCGAGTGCAGGAGCTGCCGCAGCCCCGGCAACTGGGCATTGCTAACGGATGCTTTACCCTCATCTGCATAAAGATATCCAATATTAGCAGGGTCTCAGAAAACCGGAATACAGTAGATGCCTCCTAATCTGCAGGAGAAGATGAATACTCTTCCAGATGCTGATTTTCTTCCTTCCAAGCCTGCATCTTTCTGGGAGTCTGCATCCACCCGGCTGCTGCCACTGCCACCCAACAGCGTTCATCCTGGCTGCTTATCGTCTCTGCCTTAATTACTCAGCAACATTAGAGACATTATTAATATCCATGTGTCCAGATGTCTCCCAGCCGCTATCCCTGCTCCCAAAGCCTGGCTACCCTGGGTGTGATCTTATGGAGACAGGGAACAAGCCATTATACAGAGCAAACACCCTGGCCAGAGGCTACTGAAGCCCATTCGAACGGTGGTCTCACTGGCAGTAAACTTTGGCTAGGGCTGTCAGTGCAGTAATTACTGAAAAACTGTGATTCAGCTCCAGAACCAGCACACCGTGCATGTAATCCAGACTCCTTACGAACCAGTTCATATTTAATTAATTTGTCTGAAAGAGGAAAGCTTTGAAAGTTGAGCCTGCGAGGGTGGGTAGCAGGGAGACGGCAGGGCACTACTCTGCGCGTTGGAGGCTGCCTGGAGCTGCTCCCCCGAAGCCGGCGGGGACGCGCCGCAGCCCCTCTCCCAGACACGATGTCTGTCTGAGCAGCCACGCGCCTTTCTGTCTACTTGGGGAAATGCAGCCAGTCTCGCAGAAGGGCAAATATGAGCAGATGGAGAATCTTGCATCATCTGAAGAGCAGAAGAAATGTAAGGTTAGCAATGCCTTACACCATGCAAACTCTTCAGTGTTTCTAATCTCACGGATAGCACTTGTGAACAAGAGATACTTTGGCAGGAAGCTGGATTCAACTGAAAAGCTCTTCGTTGTCACACTTAGCTTTGGGAAGTGCTTGGCTTTAATTTCTGTTTAGATGTACAGTTTGCAAACTCTTTTATCAAAGAACTGACATGCTCTGGAGAAGCTGCATCACTAGATACGTTCATTTTGCCAGTGCAAATCCTTGAGCATAGAAATTTTCCTGTCTCTTATAAAAGCTGTGAAGCACAGCTCTGCCCTCTGAAGATGTGACTTGATGGATATCTCTTCCAAAAGCCCTTAGCTTGCAAGAGTGTCATTATATTTTATTTATGGGTTATAAAAGTTTGTATTTGTTTCCAATTTTTCTGATGGACTTTCATTCCTATCAACATACTTGTCAGAAGAGTGGCTTTCAGAACATCCTGTTCTGCATATTGTTTAGGACTTTATCTTGTTAGTTCATTTTGGTTTAAATTTCTTATCTCATATTTTAAGTTTGCTTTCTCACAAAGCTATTAAAGCTGCACTTAACATCTGAACCACTTTCATGTTGTTCTGGTGGCCGTCTGTCAGTCTCTCTGCTGAGCTTCTAAAACACTGCTGTCAGACTGCTGCAAGTCTGCAGAAAACAGAACATTTTCCTAATTGACATTCTCCCTTCTTGTGACATGCCGTTGTTTTGCTTTGGATCAGTTTCTTCATTCCTTTTATCTTTATAGCTAATTATCTTTTGAGAGCTCCTGATAATTGAGGCCCTAATTCTGATGGATTTCTTGGCAATGAGAAGACACCTTCACCTGATGCACTGTTGATAAAACCCTGACTTCCCAACACACCTGTCAGTGCTGTTTCCACTGCTGGGGCTGGTGTTGGCCATGCAGGAACTTTTCTGCGCTGGTGGATCTGCTACTCTACCCGGGGCAGAATCAAGGGCACCATACCTAAACCCAGCTCACCCCGCACTCTTGGGGTTTGAAGGAAGAGGGTGGTTTCAGAGGGAAGAGAAAGCCACCATTGCAGCAGAAGCTAACATGACTGGAAATAATAGCGTGCTTCAAAAATTACATCTTTTAAAGTGATCTTTGCTTTTAAAACATGTTCTGTAAGGAGAGACCATCTATTTTTGGAAAGGCCATCATTTACAACCCCCAAAACATTGCACATGGGAAAAAACATGAAGGCAACTTTGGAAAACACACAACACAACACATTCAAAACTCTCTCTTTTTTAATATTTACATTTAGACAGTAAACAGTCTACAGTAGGGAAGCTATGTGGCCTAACTTAATTTTCATTTTTCTACGCAAATATGCACAAAAGATTGAAGAAGAAGAAGAAAAAGGACTGTAGAGACTTTAGATAAAGGTTCTTCAAACTTTGTTTCCACCAGCTGAAACCACTCCAACATGAAGCTGCTGGTTCAATATAAGAAACCCATCAGAGAGAAGACTCCTGCCCCACTTAGCAGCCAGCAAATGCTTCGAGACTGGGCAAAGCCGGGAACCTCGGTGGCAGTGCAGCAGGATGTGGCACCTCTCAGGCAGCATGCACCCTGCCCATGGTGCAGCTCACTCTCCTGCTGCTCCTGATCCTGACACACCCTTGAGCTGGACTTTCAGGAATCTTCTTACACTGCTGGGAAGTGTGCAAAATATTTCCCAGGGCTGTCCAGCTCTGCACACAAATAACACAATTGCAAGCATTTTTCTCCCAGACTTTATTAACCATTTTCTTACAATTTGTCTGCAGCATCCCATCATTAGATGTAATTAATGAGCGGGCTGTAGACAGGGGCAACCTCTCAGCTCAAAGCTGCAGCAATTTATTTTTTGCTGTTGATGTTGTTCTGGTGCAAACAGCAACAATATCCAGAGCTCCCTCGAGTCATTCCATCTTTATTAAAGAGGCAGGGCCTCCACTGCTAGGATTTGATAAATCACGGGCCAATATGTGGGCCACAGTAGAGCGTGTATCTCCAAACATTCAATCAAGCACCAGTATAATAAAAGTAGACTTGATAATTATAGAAATCTAGCACATTAACTGGCAGAACATTAATGGCAAAGAACAACATTAAAGTTTATATTCCCTCTGGCTGAGAAGGTAAATTGCATTTTCAAGTTATGACAAACTTGACATTTATTATTACCTGTTATTATATTATTTATCTCCTTTCAGGTATTGTTTAGAGACCTCAGCTGTGGTCAAGGTCTGACCGTGCTCTGAAAAGGTTATATTTTAAGTCCCTGACATTAAGGATAATATTTCCTGCTGTCTTTGTTCTTCCAGCTTTAGCAGAAGTTAAGTTAATTGGGAATACATCCATCCGAGCGAAGGCAGGAATGTGGAAAGGGAACAAGAAAGACTCTGGGTGTGTGTTTGGCAGTCTCCCTCGCCCACCAGCATACTCGCATGCACGTGGGTGCACTTGGATGAGGACGGGAAATAACGAGGTGCCCTCGCTGCACGTCGCGTGCACCCGACAGCCAGGTCCCGAGGCACCCAGGGCTGGGGCGCATGGGCTGCCCTTCAAGGCGAGAAAGAGGGCTAAATCCTCCAAGGGTTCAGATTCAAACTCACTACTTTTGTGAGATGACCTGTCTTCTAATGGCCTGGGCTAAGGACAAGACCGGGGTGAGACAGGAGGTATTGCTGTAACAGGGGACCGATCCCTGGTCTCCCAGATCCTGGAGCTGTATCCTGATAATCCCTAATGAAAAGAATAAGAAGATATTCCTGCTCTTGGGCTGATGTTCTGGATTTATGAAATCTGTCACTTTGGATTGACCACTAGAGAAGCAGAGTGGTTTCTTCTCTGTATCCCACAACTCTAACGGTTATAAAAACAGCACTTTCCCATGTTTTTTCCCAATGAGCCAGCTATCGAAGGGAACTTAACCTCTCCCAGGTTCTGCTCTGTCCTCTCCTCCATCTCCTCAGCTTCCTGCCTGGAGGTGTTTCATTGTATGCCACACCAGCCAACCTCAAAACAGCAAAATGGTTACTCCTCCTCAACATGTACCACCATCATTAGCAAACACGACTATGAAGTACAGATGTGCTGGTGTTGCACCTTGTCACTATGGCAGCATTTCCCATTCTCACTTGGTGTTATGAGCTAATAATTAAAGCCTTGTATTTTTAGCAGCTTCATGCAATTTGGGGCCGATTTGTTGTGACATTCCCTAATGCTCACTTCATCCTCATGGTAACTAACCTAGGCTGCTACTGCACCAGTCAGTAGTGATTTTATTCTTAATTGCTGCATCTTAAAATGACAATTAAGTTAAAATTATGTTTGATAAAAACAAATTTATTTATATTGCATATACCTTTCAGGCTACTAGGAATGGATGAACTATAAATCTGTCTTACTCAGTAGAAGTTTTATGAGTTTTTTTTGTAAGTTCTTTTTTTTCATGCCAATCACACACCAAAGAACTTCTAACCTGTGGCAATGTTTTGGTTTGCAAAGCATGCATGTATGTATGAATAAAAATGATTTAAAAATTATTCACAAGGATGAATAATCTGAGTTCTTACTTGACTGGATAACTGTAAATAAGAACTCAGATGAGGAATTGCAAAGTGTTTTTGTGCTCTTACTTGACATATAAACTGGGAGGGACTCTACTGAAGTAAAAGAAAGTAGGAGTGGACACCAAATAGCTCCAGAAAGTTGCCTTAACCGAGCTGGTAAAATATGATGCTTATTGCACAGGCCAGGCCATGCTGGGCTGCAGAAATGGAGTATCTCATCTCCAGGAAAGGAATCAGTTGGCTCAAATGCAGTATAATATTTCAGCCTAATTTATTTGCATGTAGATACGCTTGTGGACGAGAGTATTGGAAGACCAGAGCAAAGCATATGTGGAAGCCTTCTGTCCTGTCCATGTTTCAAGGTAGGACAAGGCAGGTCCAGTGCACGGCTAATGCATCTGTCCTGCTCCTCAGCCTGCACTTGTCCCTCTCACCATTGGCTTTGGCAGGGAGATCTGATCCAGGCACTCAAGTGTCTGCTGTGACTTCAACTGGACTTTATGAGTCATCAGCAACATCTTCCTTGTCTCTCACTTCAAACGTTTAATATGGAAATGCAGTCATTAATTAGCTGTCTTTACTGAGTCTGTCACCCTGCTGCAGCGCCCAGAAGAGCCAGTGATCTTTCCTCCGTCTGGATCTCTGCTCTGGATGGCAGATACGGGGAAGACATAGGGCCAGGGTTAGGTCAGGCAGACAAAAAAACAGTGCTGTGGTGCTTCTCATGAGGGAATGTGGCATTTTTTCTGTGGTTTCTGCCATTTCAGCTAGTGCTGTTTCTGAGGAAAAAGCCAAGCGACCCTGCCGGCATGAGGGCTAAGGAGACGTCATGCAGCCTTGTGGATAGAGGGCTATGGGAACAGTTCCCTTCCCCTGCAAGTGTGTTCCATTTAAATCCTAGATGAACTGGAACACTCAGTTTTACTCAGTTTTAAATCATACCATCAGCATCTGGCTCATTTTATGGAGGGGCAAAGGGTGGTTGCATCAACCAGAATAGTGAAAGCCTCAGTTTATTATCATTACATCAGTAACTTTCCTCATCCTAACTCTTTGCTAATAGCTCCAGTGATAACTGCATGATGACCTACTTGCACAGGACAAAATTTGTGAGCCTTTGGGTCTCCTGTGCCACCTTGGGGGTGGTGTGGGGAGGCCACAGCGTGAACAGTGGACAGAGGCTTGTTCAGCAAAGCTAACTGTGGCTTGTTTACATGCAAGCAACTTGTTATTGGCATGTACAATGCAATAAAGTAAAATACAACATAAACCTGTGTATTAGCATAGCTACACCTACACTGGGAATTTAGTGAGAGGGTGGGTTTCATTTGGTTGTTTCTTTTCCCCATGTGCATGCTTCCACTTTATTGTGCCAAGAAGGAAATTCTAGGCTGTGGTTTGTTTTTGTCATGCCCCATAGCCACGATAATGCTGGGTTCACTTCAAGGGGCAGGGGGAAGGCTGTTCCTCCCTTAGCACACCTAATGCTCTCCTCTCACCATGGCTCGCCACGTCTCCCCCAGCTAAGGAATACACGTAAACAAAATGAGAACATCCTGTGTGGATTAATGGTGTTGCTAGTGCATTTAATATGCTGGATTTTAGTCCAAAGCAAGCTGGCTTAACATTCAGCCCCATTTATCAAAACTCCAATTCTTTTATGTGAAAAAGTAATAATATAAGGCATAATGAAATGCATTTGCAATGCTATAACTTCTCCAAACTAGGAGGTGTATCCGTCTCTCTCTTGGTCCCTCAATTCCCTGTCTGCCTCTGATTTACATGCAATAGCTTATTCCTGAAATACTCATTCTGTGAATGTGTCACCAATGTTCGCTCTAAGCAGGAGGGACAGAAGAGAGTGGAGAAACAGATGGAGGAGGAAAAAAAGCAGTTTCTTATGTCTACATCTGAGATTCATAGACTAGTCAGCCGGAAATTCAGTCCTGATGAGAAACCACTCTTCTCCCTGACTGACAGCTATGAAGACAAGAGAGTAAAACCTGGGGTCACACGAGGCCCTGGAGCTTCCTGACTTTCTTGCTCCGGGAGCTGGGGCTTGCCAACCTGCTGGGCCTGTTGGGTTTGGGACATCTATGCTTCTCTCCCCAGGAAATAGTGGCCACCAGTGGCTATCTTCTGAGAGTGTCTACAATAGCAGCTGTGCCTGAACACCAGTAGACATGGTGTACAAGCCATCTTCCAAAGGAAGGAAGCAAATCCGAGCATTAGCTGGTTCCAGTGACACCACTCAGCCAGTCCTGCTGAAGGAACCATGACTAAGTACTCAGCCTGAAGCCTTTTTAAATGCAGCTGAACCCTTCACCCTGCTCTCAGGGTGTCATAAATCAGCCAAAAAGTACATCAGCTTGGTCTTCAAGGATTTCCTCTCCTCCCCACAAGGGAATAGCACCAAAAAATCTGTGGAATCCATCATGGCCTTTGAAAAATCCTGGGAGAAGAGACGACTGATATTCGTTGGGTATCTGGGGCAAGGTGGTGCTGTAGTGATGGCTGAACTGAGCTCACTCCACAGGCTGCCTCCTGCTGAACCTGCCAGCTGATCTGGGGTTACAGTAGTGATTGCACCGTACCCATTAGGAAAAGGTCTAATTCTTGGTTTGTTTCTATCATTTGAGACTGTTAATGCTTAGTTCTCAGCTAACATTGTTTTAAGAACTGTATTTCGCAGGGGCTTTTTATGGAACTCCTTCAGTGACCTACTTTGAGTTTAAAATAACCTTATTAGTAACACAGTAATGATAGTTGGCCTTCCTACATATGATGTCTTGAAGGCATTGCACCAGCTCTAAGTAATCTTCACAGTGAATCTGAAAGGCAGGTACTTAATGCAGTATTTTGAGACAATTCTGTTAAAAATGGAGGGGACACAGCAAAAACGTTTGCTCCTTAGCTCTGCTTTCCACTCGTTTTTTTAAAGTGTAGTACTAATTTCCCATTCTGCTGGAGAAATTAGGTCATTAGGAGACATAGAGGTAATGACTGTCCAACTTTTACTCAGCACAAACCTTTGTGTATTAGCAGATAGAGTTCAGATAACAGCTTCTGTTCA
The DNA here is from genome assembly GCF_028389875.1 of Rhea pennata. NCBI lineage: Eukaryota > Metazoa > Chordata > Aves > Rheiformes > Rheidae > Rhea > Rhea pennata. The sequence goes on from NC_084674.1 coordinate 8,695,937, forward strand.
GTCTACTGGCACCAAGACCATTCCTTGCATTTCAATCCCTTACTGGCTCTTCTGGGTAATGTGACATAACGAAGCAGGCACAGAATGTAGCTGGAAGCCCAGGAGAGTATTTCCAAGCTCCTCTTGGCACCAAAATATTTGCAAGCCTAGGCTAAATCTTGAACAGGAGAAAAATCTGAGTGTTGTAGTTTGGCTACTCGTTCCTCACAAGGTCTAAGTCCTAAACTAAGCCAAGTCTCTTGCTTACACAGTATATTCAGATTCATTACACATTAATGCTCCCAGACCACCTCTGAGCTGAATGTTAGCTCCTATTAGCCCCCATGCCCTTCTGGAAAAAAAGTTAGAAAGTATCCAGGGAAAAGCAACTGCTGTATTTTGCTGCTGTGCTATTACCTGTAATCAGATCTGAGTAATCCTCGGAGCAGCCAAAAAGCCCTTCACTGCTCCATTTTTGGGCCATACTAAAGCATTTTATATACTACCATATGTTCTGGCATAGTCACTGGATTGAATGTCAAGCAGAATGGGATTCTATGTCTAATTTAATGTTTCCTGCAAATAGACAACATATTGGTATGTTTTAAACAGCTGTAGGACCTGATCCTACATTTCAATCCTCATTGATGGATACTTGAGACAGAAAAAGCGGAGGAGCAGAGAGCTCCCCTGGCTGCTGGATGACTGGACACTCCAATTTTAACCAACAGGTCATCTGTTACCAAAAATAGTCTTTTTATGCCTCCATTGCAAGGAAAGAAATCTTGGTTTTGCATATTTTCTGAATACCCTGCTTTAGGATATGGATTGATTTTAGAAAAGACTTAAAATTGAGGGAGCAGATCTTTCCAAATTGAAGCTGAGATATTGACACACTCCCACAGCAATAAGCCAGCTTTCCTCCCCGCCCGTATTTCATATGAATTCCCTGGAGGTGACACTTAGGTGAGAAATAATACGCTTTGTGATTCATTGTTGCTTGTGTGTGGAGGAGAAAATACCTGTGAGAAAGGCACTGCACAGCACGGCGTACCTATTCTCAGCACCAGCAAGTAAGCAGTGCGCTTAGGAGTGCTGCTTCTCCCTGAATTAGCTGTGATGGGAAAGACAGACCGATCTTTTTTTTCATTTGCTCAGCAAAGACACTGTAATGACTCCTCACTAACAAACGACCGTGCTTACTATGTCTTTAAAAGCTTCCTTGGGAGGTCAGTACATTTATCATGGGAGCAGCCAGTACCTGTAATTGCTTTCCATGAAAAAGAAAGGAAAAGTTGGTAAAAAGAGACACATGTCAAGGGGAAGCTGGATTGTGATCCCTGCAGTGAGGGTGAGGAGGGACAGTGACTCTGGATCCTTCTCAGGAGCTCTCAGGACACAAAAGCAGGAACATTTGGAATTTTCCTACCTGCCAGTTGATCACTTCTTATCCCACTTTACTTCTCTTACTCTTTTCCTAGTCCTCTGCTGCTGGCCACGGTTGGAGACAGACCTTGGTCTGACTCACCCTGCGCTTAACAGGAAGGATGTTGATGGATGAAATCAATTCCATTTCAGAGAGAGGGGAAGCTATTCTCCATCTGATGGTGGTGCTCAAGTTTTCATCGAAATGAAAATATTTTTGGCCTGCCAAACCAAAATCAGAAATCAGTTCAGAGCAACTGAATTATTTCATTTGCATTAAAAAGAAATCCTTTTGAAAAGATGTCCGTATGGAGAGGACGGAGGTGAAAATTATATTAAATTAAAGAATGAAAACTGTTTCAAAATAAAAACCAAGGTCACACTTTGAATATCCAAATATAACGTTGCAACAACTACACAAGCTTTTTGTTGGAAAAAGCTTTTTGCTGCAAGTTGGAAAAGCTTTTTACTGCAAGTTTCAGTTTTGATTAGTCAATCAAAAAAATCCCAAGATGATTTAGTCAGTCTTTGTCTTGTTAAGTTTAACAGGAGACTGAATAAATGCCCAATTGAGAGGGGAGATGTGCAGAGGAGTCTTGTCCCTGACAGCCTGGCCCACATGCACTTCCAAAACTGGCTATTTCATTGCACATCTGTGATTAATCAAAAGGCAATCTGGAAAGAGGGAACTTAGTGCTTTGCAGTTCTGCAGTTTGAAGATCTCCATGGCTGCAGGAGTCCCCCTTTGTAGCTAGACAGAGGTGCCCAAGCTCTGCAAAGAGCCGCGGCTGCCCTTGCACCCCATCCGTGAGCACCAGGAATGCCCCCACCCTGAAGACTGCTCCTTGTTTTGGAGGAGGAGGCAACTTCTGCTTCTAGCAGATGGGGCAAAACGTAAACGACCACCCTTCAAGCCAGATTTCTTGAGGCAAGTCCAGTGTTATAACTTTAGAAAGAAAGAAATAGGCTGGATGTGTGTCACTGTACTTAATCACAGAATACGACACTGCGACTCTTACATGTGAACCTGTTGGTCCTAAAGCACAAGGAAACATTTAGGAATGTTTGCTAGAAACTTTGTACACTCTTAACAGATCTGAAACAAACAGCATGGTATCATGTAACCCTTCCATTTTTCTGTGCATTCAGTTTTTTTCCCACTTGGTGTTGCCAGTAACCTAAAACGTGAAATACCTGCAGGAGATCCTGTATTTTCAGTTATGCCATAGAGCATTAAATGTATTGGGATCTTGGCACGGGGATTATCTCAGAGCTGATCTCTGCAACTTTCAGTAGTATTAATAAATTGTCCCTCTTTGGAAGCTGTATCAGCTCTAGATTCTCATCCTTGAAGAGCTGAGTGGTTTCTACATAATGAAAATTACAGCACCACATGGGGTTTAGTGAAAACACCTGGTACCTGTATGTCACTGCTTTTAGCTATACATCTCAAAGTGTATGTACAAAGATGGGTTAGCACTAGGATTTTCTTTGATGGGAAATTGTCATAGAGTGAAGGTAAGTTGTATAACGGCAGACTCTATTCTCTGTTCATTAAATGCTACAGATGTTTCTTTAATCAAGGAGAATTAGGGTATACCCATGCATCTTGAGATATTCACCCAAGCAACAACTTATTCCAAAATGATTTAAGACCCAGCGGCACTTGGGAACCTTTTGAAAAGGTATCCAAGGGATTTCTATAGCATGAACAAGAAACCTGCTCACGCTGGCAAGAAGAGAACCAAGAGGAGCAGTGCTGCGAGGATGGGAGGAAGATGCCTGTCACCTTCATGCTTTCTGCTCGCAGCATCGCCCAAGGAACGAGCATCCAAGGAAGCTGAAAGGTACAGAGCCGCCTTTAGCCCGCTCCCGGCAGAAATCCCAGAGAGCTTTTATGGGAGAGAGAGAGCTCTGAGACAAGTACAGAGAAAACAACATTAATTTAAGCAGAGAATGAAATTAAACATAAAATTTGAAATGAGGGAGATTGTTGGCTGTCTCATCAGGAAATTACTGTCCTTTAACAATGTTAGGCAGACTGGCCCCGAGGCCGTTGTGCAGCTCACCTAGATGCCCAGAGCTCTAGCAGATTTGTGGTAGAGGAGTCCTCAGGACTAGTCCAAACACTTCTGAAGAGGCAACATACGCAGGCACAGGTCACTAGTGAATTATTAAAATGCTCAGAGGTGCAGAAACCTCCAAAGCACCAGATCAGTCTCCTTCTGTTCATTGTGTTTTGTGTGTACAAAACAGACAGGAGAGTGCTCACGATCCAGTATCAACTGGCAACAGTCCCTGCAAAGCACCAGGAGGCCCTGATGCCCTGGTCTCATGTCTCATGGAGCAGAGGTGGCATATTCTCCTTTGGGAAGGTTATATCTGGGTTATTTCTGAGTCTCAAGGACAGTCCTGGGACACTTTCGAAGCAGTATAGGCTCTGTCAACCCATCTCAGCAGCACCTGTCCTTTAGTTCATGTGCCCTACTTCTTTCCATGTCTCTGTCTTTCCTGCCTGGTTCTTGATCACACTTGCACTCTTGGGATGATCAACCGGTGGTCAATGCATGCTCTTTCTTCTGTGCCGTCTCTCCAGGGAAGGGGCTGCTGACTGAGGCTTTCTCAACCCAAAAAGAGAAGGAGCTGGGACAAGGAAGCTGATCTAGCACATCACCAAGCACATGCTGATTTCTCTCCCCACAGCAGTAAGTATGATCTAACCAAAACCTGGTACTGCCTTCCCTGCAGGGCTGAGGGTCTTTCCAGTCCTTTCGCTCTTCAGCAGTTTTAGCTTTGAAATTACGCAGCAGAAAACAATTGCTGAAAAGGACGGTGCTGTCCCTCACTCTTTCCTTGGAAATCTGATAAAGCTGTGGTATTGAAAGGCACTGGGGAGAGGGCATGAAAATGCCTCTTGGTGGAAATAGGCATGAAGAGAAAGAAAATAGGTATAAAAAAGGAGTAACGTTGTTCATCCAAACTTGCAGCACAGCCCAAGCTGAGAAATTCTCCAAGGACAGAGTAGATTCATGGTAACCCTCCCAAACAGAGACTAGTAATTGAAAACACAGTGTCATCATCACAGTTAGAGAACAGAGCAGAGTTAACTCAGGTGGTAAAAATGTCAGATAAAGTATCTCCTCCTTTTCATCAGCAGGTCAATGTTTAATGTATATTTTGTATTAGAAATAGTAGGAAATTTGGAAAAGGTCTTTTGGCAAATTCCAGCCTTCTGTAATGTCTGAATGCATTTCTCTGATTCAGAGAGATGTTCATATGTATGCTAATAATCTCTGTTAAATACCAATTTAAACACAAGTTCCTGAAGACAAAATCCATTAGGTGTTTCTGTAGATCAGTGCTGAAGGGCTGAGAATTCGCACAGCACATATATGCTGTAGTACGAGAAACAGCAGCAACCCAATAATACCAACTGCTTCGTAAACATAATGGAAACGAGCAGAGAGCCTTGAATACCTAATGCAGCTCCTCTGGAAGTGTTAAGGACTGCCCTAAAACTGTGAGTAAGGAGGTGAGGGCTTGCCAGCTTCTTTTAAATGAGGTAAAACATAAGATGTTAAATTATGCATCTCAAGATCTGGAGAAGTCAGTGAAAACATCTTCAAAAGAAAGACTTAACTGTCAAGACTCCCCATTTGCTGCCTTCTGCCTATATGTAGGCAAATATATATCCTCATCCCAGCCTTATGCTTGGTGGAAATGTGGATTTATCATACCTTTTGCTGAGTTCATGTTGGAAGGCAATTAGTGAAAGAGCTCGAACACAGGCCATCAATATTGCTCTGCTTGATTAAAAAACCCATCTGGAGCTGGCAGTAAACTAGCCTGCTATTGGCAGGGGTTATTTAGTGCATCTCTGTTCCTCTGCAAAACTCTGTATTTCCTCCATTATCATGGGGTGAGTTGCCTGTGGGCAGAAACCTGGGAGATGGCTTATGAAGTGACTATGAAATGGAGTGAGACTGTGTCACTTGTCAAAGAGATCAGCCCCAGAGGCTGCTGGCATTCTGCTTTTAGGTACAACAGATCTGGTTGAGGGGCTGCAGATGGATTTTCTTTCTGTAGCTGCCTGAGTCATATTGGCATGGAGTGAGACAACCATTTCTGGTGGTCAGAGGACACCCTAGTTTAAACAGCCTACCACTATCCTGCCTGTTCAGACTGCCAGTTGTGGCTCTGGACTTCACTCCAAAGCTGGCTGATTTGAATGAGAAAAGTCACTTTGCTTAAGTATAGACCTAAAGTTAAAAGGCTCTGGGACAGATTCTCTTAAGGACTTAATCTTGGCTGGATATAGCACAAAGAAAACCACCTACTGGTACAATTCAGCCTCAGGAAGCTGAACTCCAGCTGTTATAATCACCTTGTTCCTAAAGTTGCTGTGCCTCAGCTGGAGGCTATGGGAATACACCACACAAGCAAACTCCTTTGGGGAAGTTTCAGGAAATGAGACTCACAACAGACAAGGCAAAATGCAAACAGCACAAAGTCATGCCAGACAAGTAGATCCGTGTCTTCGCAAATTAGAGACAGAAGCAACAGGAATATCCAGCCCATTTTAAGAAACAGATTGGAAGGAGGGGTTTAACAACGATATCCTTTGTCTGCAGCATCCACTGGATTTTTGCTCAGCATTTGCTCCTTTGGTTATCACAGATAATGAAAGTGCCTGTAGCGTCCTGTGTTGTAGCTACAATGGTCTAAGGACAAAAACAAGACAAGACCTGTAGGAAGACATAATATCTTCTATTAGACCATCTCTAATAGCTGGAAAAAGAGACAACGCAAGTTCTTTTTCAGTTCTGAAGTCATACTGATGGTGGGCTGTGTGGGCTGAGCACTGCAAAGAGAACAAAGCAAGGCAGAGATGAAACCTATCTTAAATGAGCCTTTATTCCCACGTTGTTCCTATATTGGGTCTAGTTTGTTTTTGGAGCTAGATCTTCAACCCTAAAGAGGGATTACCTGTCTGAAGTCATACCTGTTTATTCCAGCTGTGTCAGCTGCTCTAATAAAGGTATTGCCTCATCCTATAAACTTTCTCTTGATCGCAGTTTTGTTTGTATGCAGAAGTCAGTCTGAAATCATTTGTGTCGCTCCTCTGATTGGGAATTTCGTATTCAGGGAAAGGGAAAATGACCTGTGTGTGAAGAGTAAGGGACCCTCTTGCTTGCAATGGAATAATCTTGTCACCTTGAACATGGAGGTCCCAGATGTACCTCCCAGCGACCCTCATGCCCATTCCTGCAAGTCCCCCTGCTTGTCCCTGAAATAACTGTGGGAGAAATGCCACAGTGAAACTTCCCAGGTTGCAATTTCTTTCACCAGTTTGTTTGCCTGACACAAGACTGGGGCATTGCTTCAGCTCTGCATTTTCCATCCAAAGGTGGTAGCATGGAGGTGGAGGTGGTCAGCATGTAAAAGGGTGATTCAAGAGCAAAAGGGCACTGTGGTGACTGGGGAGATCTCTGGTGGCAGAGAATAAAAAGGGAAAACATGGTGAAGTAAAGAAGTTATACACAGTGGATGCAGTCTCCCCAGTACTGGTTTCAGATGCACTACCATTCAAAACAACGGATTCTAGAGAAAATTACTCCCAAGAGTGGAATCATTCAAAGCTGAAATGCTTTTTTGTTGGGTGAATCACCAAGTCATTAACAAAGGAAACCAGCTTGATTGCTTATTTTTAAATCTGTTTTTCTCAGATGCCTCTGGAAGTGGAATTTCACAGCTCTTGTGGCCCAGCCATTCTCTCCTGCCTGCAGCCAACTGACTAACGGAGTGGTGGAGCAGCATCTCAATCACCTTCCTATGCACAGACATTCAGAAAGGGCTGCATTACCTTTCACTGCAATATATGGGCTGTTTTTCATCAGTGCCAGGGTGTTATTAAGTCCTTCCCAGCTCAAGGCTGGTACATTTCCTTTCAAGGTTCAGAAACTGAAGATAAAGAATTAGGAAAAATCCCCTCTCAGTCATCCTAGGACAAAACCTTTATATTTCTTCAAATATTTGGAGTCAAATTTAGCTCTGGCATAACAGGACATAACTCCTGTTAAGGCCACTCAGTTTGTACGTAGGATGTTATTCAGTCCTAAGGACTTCAGGCTACATTCTGTTTCTTCAGCCTGTGAGGTGGGACCATGAAGACAGATGGATCTCCTGCATATTATTAGTTGCTATGGTGCTTGCTGTAGTATTATCTGTATTTTAATGTGATTTTTAATGTATATTTTAATGGGCAGTATTTTAATGCAAATAATTCTTTACAGCAGAGTTTAGACTGTCCTGTAAGTCTGTCTCCAGGCTGCAAGAGCTGAGAAAGTATGCTGTGAAGAAAAGTATGCTGTGACTATTTGCTTCCTGGGGCATCTATAATTTACCATGATCTGGTTGCTACTCACTTTCAATGTTCGCCCTCAACTGTTTTAAGTTCAAATACCTTGGTAAAGGCTTGGGATTTCAGGAGGATTCTTGCTTGGAGCAGAATTGAGTCTTTAAAGTGCCCCAGCACAGATGCTGGTTCCTACACCCAGGGCCAGGACCACCTCTCTCCTTAGCAAGTGCTTTGCTTGTGAACATGGCAGACATGGTATTGCACTGTTACAAGAACTTTCTTTTCAAATTCAGGATTTTAGACTGTTTTGCTCTCTCAGTTTACAGAACTCGGATTTATGAGAGTCATGCTGCAGCATAAAGCTCCTGCCTGGAGGAACAGTGTCACCGTCGTTCCTCTGCAGTCCTCCTCTTCTTGGTGTGAGTTTTCAGTACGTGCTGATAAAAAGAGAAGAACGCCAGTGCCATAGGGGAGCCTGTGTTACTGAGGAGCTTGGACCTGGAGGAACGCAGACAGAACAGCTGTAGAGCCGGATACTCCATGACTGTGTTTCTGTGTGGTTTTGTGTTGGACCCTCGGCTGTGTTAGGGAGGAGTGACGTGTTCCCACCTTACCACGCTGGACATCCAGCACGTACATTGGAGGACTGGAACCAGATCCCCTCTGCCAGGACACCATGTGTACGCTCTCAAGGGAGGACTTTGAGCACATATTGTGAGAGGTGCTTAATAATAGATCTGACAAGACTTTGCAGGATGTCATGTAGAGAGATCTTCTGCACTGGAGAATGATGGAAAGGAAACTGGCTAAGCCTTTCCTCCACCATCTGTTATTAAAGTGTCTCAGTTCTGCCAAGATCCTTCAGTTATCTGCAGAAACCTCCCCACAATGCCACTCTTCTCTCATTGAGGGTCTTAAGGGTCCTGCAGGGCTTTAAATCTGTCTGGGTCCTTCCTAAAGAGAGTTCAGAAATGTGCATAATGTGGACTTTGTACCGAGCTGGGCACTCAGTCCTATGTCCAAGGATACTAGAAACATGTCACATCTGGTGGCAAAGGGAAGGGCATTTGGTGACTGATGGATTGCAAAAGACGAGTTTAAAATGGATTAGAGTTAACTCTTTCACAAGCAAGTACTACTTGTAAAATAAGTACCCTTTAAACAACTTTAAATGAAATAAAAGGATTCCCAGGGGGCAGTTTACATCCCATGCTGGTTTGTGAATTCAGATGTCAAATCATTTCCTCAGTAACAAATCAGTTCAGATTTCACCTTAGCTGGCAGCTGTAGCAGGGGAATTTGACAGCTGAAGGAAGGACATTATTGGCAGGGCCTATTCATACAACTTTTACTCTTAGATGAAAATAATTCCAGTCTCCTACTTTACCTTTGCGAGTCAGGCCAAGTTCCTCCCACATAAGAACATTAGAAACACACTTATTAAAATGATTTTCACCTGAAGATTAGCACTTTAAGTGGTTAACCAACCTGTTAAACACTGGGAGAATTCAGGGACATTCTTCTAATAGAAATTGAATTATTCCTTCAAACTACCAGATGGCAAGGACTCAACACTAGGGTAACTCTCCCTCCATACTTCTTATGTTCCCGTCAGCTTCCATGGTCATTTTTTTTTTCCATTTTCACTGACTCTCACCATGCTTTTCCCTAATGATAGCTGGCCCCATTTTCACCCTTCAAAGGCTCCATAAGATTTTGCTAACAGCCTCTGAGGCACGAGCAAGCAGAAACGCAGGACGTGCCGGGTGCGTGGTGTAACCGCTGCAGAGCAGACCCTTGCTGGACCCATCGCTGGAGCGATGCCACCTCTCACCGGGCGAGAATATGAACCTGCAGAACATCTACCTTGCAAAGGAAAATGCTCCTAAATAACGCAGTAAAGGCAGAGCAGCTGGATATGAAAAGGGAGAAATTATTTAAACTGGTTGCCAGACTGGTATTGCCAGAGCTGGCAATGGAAACTGCTTCCCTGAGTATACTTATGAGCCAAATCAACCGAAAGGCACTGGTCACACTGGATTTTAATTAGTCTAATGGCCATGCCTAAAATGCAGTCAGCTTTATCCCTTAAGCTGTCCATATTTTGTGAAGAATTAGTGCTAGAAGACCATTCCAAAACAAAAAGCCATTATTCATACAGTATACGATTTAAATAGAAATTACAGTATATATGATTTAAATAGAAATTACTTCAGCTCTTCAGATACAAAGAAATTAGGGAGCTAATTTCGGAAGTATTAGCTGACTGATTTATTTTTATTAAAAGATTCTTTTAAAAAAGATTGACAGCCTGTTCAGGCAGGAAGCACTAAGGCCCACAGGGCCCTTCTAGCAGCGAGGGCACCTCCTGAGAGCTCCCAGGGCCCCTTCCCAGGTGATCTGCAGGGAGAGCAGCCCTGTTTTTTCCTTTTCGCAGTCATTGACTCTGTGTTGTTTTTCTTTTTTCACTTATTCTAAAAGGCATCATACCTCCCTCTATCTCTCCTTTTCCTCGCTATTTTCAAACAAATGGGGTATCATCCATACAGGTAAACAAAACTTTTCTTCCTTAACGCAACAAGCCTAACTGTATGTAAAGAGCTTTTGTAATTTGACACCTTTTTTTCTTTACTGTTTCTTCTTTTTTTTTCTCTACCAAACGTTTTGCTTGTATTATACACAGATATTACAGTCAGGGAGATGAGACACAGAGTATCATAAATTAATGAAGAACACTGAGCAGTTTCAATTTGTTCCCTGGGTAAAGGTCTCCAAAAGCCAGCTTTAGACTTAGACGTCAGAGTGTGGCAAGCCGTTCTATTTGGCAGCCTAAAAAAGTGAGAATTTCACTGTAAACATGGATTTTGGTTTTATTTGTTTTGGAAAAGTGGAAGCTTTGTTAGTTCAAACACTGTTAGTTCTAGTGTTTGAGACAGCACAAACTTCTGCTTCGATAATGTGAAAACATCTGTAGTCTCTCGCACTTACCTATTATAACAGCTAATATTCTAATATATCAAAATCCAGGTGAAACGGCTCGAAGCTATTATAAAGCAAAGTATTTCGACTTTGTTGAGAAATGAGGAAGTCAACAAGATTCACTTCAGATTTCAGAAAACTTCATCCACATCCACACTTCTTTACAAGCACACTTCTACGGCAGAAAACTGATACCTTGGCAATGTTATTTATTCGCAGGAAATCACAGCCTGCATCTGCAAGCACAGCCTTGAGAAGGGGAGCTTCATTTTCCAAACTCTTTCCTCTCCCGCATATGCATGCTCTGGCACGTGCTATTTCCAGAACCGCGGCATGCGAAGGAGGTGAGATGACTTGGAAAATAATAATGAGGTTTAAGCTAATTGAAAAGACTTTCTTTGCCTTTGGAAAGGTTCAGGTCCCAGCTCAACTGATGACCTTCAAGATCTATTGTGGAAATTTCAACAGCACAACAGTTCATTACATAAATTATCCTCCCCGAATAAAGAATAATCACCTTGGTTAATACAGTTCACTAGTTAAATTTACTTTATTGTATTTCACATAGCCCTATTTACACTTTAAGACCCAATTTGCTCCTGTCTGTTGGAATACATATTGATTTTTTCAGCTTTAGCATGCCGTAAAGCAGTACCAAGGTGGAATTCTTCAGATTTAGCCTCTTACGTGAGTATTTACATCTGAGAGCAAGCCCTTAAGAGGGTAAAAGTTTTTCAGCAGAGATGAGAAGTACGTGTGAGGATAGTTATGGCTGGGACCCAAAGGGTAGAAGCATCCAGTCCCACTGAGAGCCCATTTTATGGTAGTTCGTAAAAGCCAAAATAACATGAAAAATGGCAAGTAAAGCCACCTGCCAGCCTGCAATATGACCTTGCATTTTCCTGAGCATTCTTGTAAGGAATTTGTTATTATTTTTTTTTTAATGCGGGAGAAGGACAGGAGGCGGCTCGCTGGCTCTGACCCCCACACAGCGGTGTGGCGGTGAGAGCAGGGCTGCACTCGGACACCGTGACTTTGCCGCTCTGATTCATTCACGGTCATTCATTATTAACACCGCCCTCAAACTGGAGGTATTCGGAACGGAAACACTGCTGGAAAAATCAAGCTTGTTTTTATCCGCAACGTGAGCCTGACGCAGAAGGAAAGTAAATTTTTAAAATAAGTAAACTCAGCCCTAAATCTTATCCAGCCTCGCACAGCCGAGGCTGCCGCTCTCCAACGCGCAGCGTGCAGCGCTGTCACCCAGCCCGTGTCCCCCGCGGAGCTGGTGCTTAAAGCACTATCACCGCTGCTAGCAAAGGGCGCCCGCGCAGCACCCGCTCCCGAGGGAGACGCGAGGCGCCGCGCGAGCTACGGGCCCTTTGCAAGACGCCTTTATCTTCGCAGGTTTTTATTTTTTCCGCACTAAAGCTCAGGAAGTGCAAAACACGGAGCTACAACCGTTATCTAAGGAGAATTTATCTGGTTGAGGGCGCAGTGCGGAAATCACAGCCTGCCTTCCTCCTGGTTTATGTTAGCATTTTAGCATTACACATGCAGCAAAGATCATTCTTTCAAAAAAGATCTTGCTCACTGCAATAACTAATCAAACCTCTGCACAATGGACATCACAGGGATGAAACAATTCCTGTATCTGGTTTTTTTTTTTTGGGGGGGGGGCTGAAAAGAACTGGAGTGGAATAAAATACGGCAAAATATTGCATTCTCTCGATTTTTTAAATACAAAGTTTTGAGAAATGTTAAGCATTTTGATTCAGCCTTTCCAAACTGATATTGGGCTCTTCATCGGAAAGAATGGCTCTTTCTGTTTTAAAATCTGACCAGAATGTTTAACAAAAAAAAAAAAAAAAAAATTAAATTGTTTACAGTGAATCCAAAATTTTAATTCCAAGCTGAACCAAATGTTTCAGGTGCACTCAAACAATTTTTTTCTTTAATTACTTCATCTAATGGTTTCCAGTCTCATTCTGGTTCAGCCAGAACTATTTCATTTGCCCCTGGAATGAAGAATGCATTAAATCACCCGGTTCCATCTGCAGTGTTTCGGACAGGGCCTGTGGCAATTTGACTTGCTCTGTAATGGAAAAGAAAAAAAAAATATGATGATGATTTAAAATTAGAGCTCTGCCTTGGAGTAATAGAGACAACAGACCACGTTAGAACAGGCAGCATTACTGATTCCTCCACTTTTTTAATATTCGCTGTGCAATTCTGCGATGATTAGTGGTTGCGCAGTGACATCCCTCTGTTGATTTTTTTATTTTAAGTAGCCCAGGCTTCTCGGGGCGCACGTGGGACCACGGCCGTGCTGGGTCTCTGTCTCCTCCCTCGCAGCCCTTTAGCCCAACGAAGTCACTAAGAAGTCACTGTGCCCCATGCAGAGGTAGGAATAATAGGTAGTATATAGACACTGGCTTTTATGGGTATATACACCAGCAAATTTTTCTTTAAAATAAGAGTAACACAGCCTCACTTGACTATCTGGGAAGACCCATTTGCATATTTGAGGGCAGTGTTCGGCAGCACATCACAGTTTCTATGGAAATGCTTGTTTTTGTTTGCTTGGGAGATAAAATAGGAGGGCAGACATTGCAAAATCCCCACCAGAGGCTGGTGCTATAAACGGCGCGGTGGCTGTGTAATCCCATGCCTGCCGAAGGCTTTCCTGTGGGAAATAAGGACTCATCGGCGTTCGCCGTTTAATTTGGCTCCAGGGAAGCACAGAGGAAGTTTAACAAGCCCCCGCAGAGCTGAGTGCGTACAGGTGCTATCACACAGCTATTCCTTCCCCAAAACGCAAAGCTTTACATTTTAACGTAAATTCTAATCAAAACTGGTTTGTAATGTTGCTAAGAAAACATGATGATCCTTGCCTCAAGTTATCCACAGTTTTAACCTAAAATATTGAAAACCAGTGGAAAAAAAAAGAACAAAAAGGACCAGACAGAAGATAAGAGCAGATGACGTTTTATCTGCTGAAGGAAGTTTTTGGTCAAGTAATCCGTGAACCTGACGCTTCAGTTAAAACCCCGTCGTTGTGTGCAGCTCAGATCTCTGCGGAGGCCAGCGCTGGCAGCGACCAAGGCAAACTCCTTATTGAAATCACCGGCTCTAATATGGATTTAAAATAATCCCATTGAAATGCACAGAAGATGGCAATTCATTTCCAGACTCGACAAAGCAGCTCGGCTTTCTGGAGTACATAAAACTGTCTGTGCGAGGACAACCCACAGAAGCTACTTTGCTAAATGAAAATGGAATTGAAAAAAAAAATGAGTATCATGAAGGATCCTGCCGTAAAAATAAATCCGGTGTAGGAAGCTGCACTGACAGAAAAAAAAATTGTCACAGATGACTCTTCCGCACCATCAACACTAAAAATGAAGCATTGGAAAAAAGAAAACCTCATCTCAGTGCCCAACCCCTCTCTGGAAATAGCACTGGCAGTAAATTTTAATCTCAGTCCCGACTGCAGGGGAGAAAGCCAAAATAAAACCCTTCCCAAGGCTGTTACAAAGCCTGGAAAAACAAGCAGCTCCTCAGACAGCCTCCGAGACGCCGGCGGAGGTTTTCTGCCGGCCGCCCCCGCGCCGGGGGCTCCCCGCGCCGGCCCCGATCCTGCAAACTCCCGCTGTCGCCCCGGGCGGGAGCTGCTCGCACGGTCGGGCCCGGGCGAAGGGCGTAGAAATAACCCCGTGCGTGTGCGTGCGCGTGCACATGCGCGTGCCAACGCCCCGTAAGGCGCATCCTCGGAGCTGCAGCTGCAGAGGGCCGGTCCCAAACGCGGCCTCGCGCCTCGGCCCCCGGCGCAGCCACGCGCCCGCCCGCGTTGCGCTGCCAGCCGACGCTGAAATCTTGTGTTCGTCTCAGTGGGGCACAGGCAGCTGCTTGACCACCTTATTGAACAGCGATAGACTTTAGTAGGCACTTTTACACGCTCTGCTCCGTCCAGACATAAACTGGCTCTGAAGCAAATCAATGAATTTTCCTTCTGCATCTGCACATGCATAAAACACGCAGCAGAGCCGAACGCTAAATCAGGCCGTGGTACCTTCTCCTTCCGTCTAAGTGAATTCTCACTTGCTCCAGACTCAATTCCCACCAGGTATTTTTCAGTTTGGCTGCACTAACAGGCACAACAGGCTCAGCTGCCGTATTTTTAACAAAGCTCCTTGGATGAACCCGGTGGAATACATCCGGCATGCGACGCGCAGACAAATAGGTATGCAGGACCCGTTAGCAGCACCAATACCAGTTTGCTGCAGTGAGCCTAATAAAATAGCACAGATGGAGAAATTATAATCGTTAATCTGTCTGCAGATCCAGACTCTTACAAGGCTGAGAAGGAAGCTCTCTAAGTTACAATACCAATAGCAATAAATTAACTCTCACCGTATCTGTTTTTCTGTCCAGCCGTCTGCTAGGTATACACAGAGGCACCTGCTAGCTTGGCTGTGGCTGAGGCTTTGTCAGCATTACCGTTATTAAATCCTGTTTTCAGAGTTTTATAACTTGCCTGTGAAAATTTACTCCAGGCTCAGAGCTGACATTTAAAGTGTCAGCTAAGAAGAGATTAATTTTTGAAGTTTATTTTTAAATGTCTATGGCTGGGGGGTGGTTTTAAAGTTGCATGAAAATAAAGTGCATTGAAAGTTGGCATGCTGGGATGCTTTTCAAAGTAACAAATATTTCCAAGCCCCTAAGGAACTTTCTAGTTTTGTTTTATTTAAGGCAAAGACCTTGTTCTTACTCCCATGAGGCTAAACCAAAACCAGCTCATTCAGCTCAGATGAGCCATTCCTGTTTCGCAGGGCTAGGTGGGCAGAAGCTGGTCCCACAAGCCAGATTTCAAGTGGGAATTGCTCCATGCACAGTGTTAGCTAAATCTTCTTGCACTACAACGTGCTCCATGCAAGTGACAGAGACCCAGCAGCTCCCGTACGCACTGCCCATCTCCTTCCTTGGTGGGACGGAGACCTGAGCCCCACCGCCAGACTTTGCCTCTCCCCAGGATATAGGGAAAAGCTGCCAGGCAGTTTCTGCAAGGAATTTGTGCTCTTACGGGGCAGAGGAGCAAAGAGCACCTGCACACAAGCCAGGCCTTTTGCACCATCTGTGTAAGCCACCCCGGCTCCAGCATGAGACCTAACCCTGCCTAGCACACATGTGAATGCTTCCTGCCATGGCTCGCAGGACCCGGTCTGCTCTTGTGCTCTCAGCAAAGCAGAGTGAGTATAAAATCATTAAACCTTTGAGGAGCTGAAACACAACTGCTTATGAAGCCCCATTAATTAACATTTCCAGAGTATGCAGGAAAGTCCTTCAAACATCTGACCAATCCTATGGGCTGCAAAAGAAATCCATGCTTTTCCCCTACCTCCTAAAAAAGCCTCAGATCACCAGGCCCCAATCCTGCTCCCACAAGTACGTAAGACCCCAGCAACCCTAAATCAAGGTGGAGGCTCTTCTGAGATCTTCAGAAGGAGCCAGAAGGAGCTCATGGAGATGCAGGTGCCCATAGCGGGCTGGGGGCAGCCTACAGCAGGGCTTTGTTGCATTTCAGGTTCAGCCTCTGGCCTCGGGCATTTGCCCATTTGAATGTTTGAGATCGCTGTGATGTGCCTGCTGGGGCTGGATATATATCATCTTTGCTATATTATCTTCCTGCCCATATTCTTCTTTAACGTTTTTCCCTGATGTAAACTTAAATCCATCCTCCCTGTGTGGAGCCCCCTTCCACTGCTGATTACTGTACTTGTTTTGTGTCTTATGGTTGCTCAGGAATAAACTAATTTAGCCAAGGCCAATCTAAATGACAAACTAGGTTTTTCTCTAGTGAGCATTTAAACTTTTTAAAAAGCGGCATGATTGTAAAGGCAGTATAGAGCCAAGTGTCTGGCAAGCGTTGCATTTGTCACTAGGGAGACAAGGGCCATCAGTCTAACTAAATTGCTGTGTCTATATGAAATACTTGGCAATTATCAGTCAGTGGAAAAAAATAGAAAACAAGCACAAATTGTAGGCTTTGCACCCCAGCCTTGCAAGAGTGAAAATGGGATTTATTTTTTTTCCCCACTTCTACCATTTTGGGTTGTGCAACACAACGGGAGCCTGCACCAAGGCAAGGATCATCTTTGCTGCCCAGCCAGATGCTTGTGAGTGGACAAGCCCAGATGTTTTTGTTTTGTTTTGTTTTGTTTTAAAAAATGCAGGCATTCTGCCCATAGGTCAGGGAATGTGCACAAGTCCTGGGTCTCAGATGTCCAGACACCCTTCAGCCAGTGCAGACTCATTGGAGACTGTTAGATACCTTGGCAAAGCATGCTTGTAACAAGGTTTCCATGCCCACCTCTCAGTAATCCAGTGCTAGATTATTTTGCAACAGCAATATACTCTGTCCATATATTCTAGTCAGACTGCTCCCAACAGGGGTGGAGCAGTCCTGTCCCGAATGCAAAATGGCTAGCGATTCCCGCGGGAGTCTGCAATGATGAGTTGCCTTCCAAATTACATTTTATTGTTGCTTTGTAGAATACGATTCCTGATTGCTTTTGCCTCCTAGATGTATTGCCTTGCCACGTTGGATACGGAAAGGCAATTTCATTTCAGGCAAGCTTGCTCTGCTGCTGCACGTTTGCTTTCTTTTTTCCCCTTGTCCCAAGTGCTCAGTGTGATTAGATTGGGATTACTTTGAGTATTATCCAGAGAAATCCAGCTTTTGTCCAGCCTTCCCCTTCCACGGTATGTCCCAGCCCTATCCTCTCTCTCCAGTTGCCAATTTGATTTGTAAGTGATATCAATAGTTCCCTTATACCATTTTTGTCTTACTTTGTAAATCATCTTCCCTTTGTGGTGCAGTGTCAAACGCTTCCCTGAAATCATGTTAGATGATGTCTTCTATTACATACTTCTCTAGCAATGCCCTGATGTACTCAGAATTCAAACACATTTGTCAGGCCCAAGCCTCCCCGCGTGAGCACAGCAGTCACTCAGCAAGCCCGGGCGGTGTCTGCTCTATGCTGGGAGAGCATCAGTTGTGCTCCAAGTTTGCCTCGCTCTTGGTGTCCACTATGTACAATTTCAGGGGGCTCCATCTTGCAGAAGGTGAGAAAATAAAGTTGGAGAGCTACCTGGAGGGCTAGTATTCTTTAAAAAAGAAATAAGGACAAATCTCCAGGCTCCAGATGCTGTTTTTTCTTATTCCTAGAAAATTCTTAAGAAATAGTTTAAGGAAATCTAGGATTAATCTGTGACTTTGACTTGAGGTATTCTCCCAGCGTTCATGGTGCTAACGGTGACTTCCAAAAGAAGCTCTTAGCATGCAGCTCAGCATGCCTTAAAGAACAGCAGACACATAGATCAGACACTTGTGGGACATGCCCAACCTGCAAGCTACATGTTATTTTTTATGCATGTTTCCCCTGGAAATTCGTTATCCAAAAGGTAAAGCAGAATAGAGAATGTGGCAGGGATTAGCTACATGAAAACCTCCAGACTAAGCCTGAACTTGGTATTGGCAGAGATAAGTTGAACTGGCTATTACTTAGAGCAAGCTGCAAGGAGGGAAGAAGGAAAATCGTTTACCCCAGTGCTCCCAGGCATCTAGCCCACGGGGCACTCACGGCACCTGGACACATGGATGGGTGCTCTGGCTCTGTTACTGGCATCTCTTGGTCGCAGATCCACTGCTGGTTGCTGACTTCCCCATTGCATACAACTTTGTCCACATGGTTCCCAGATATCCAAGGTGGCACACAAATTAATTTATTGAACTAGTAGTTTCATGTAGCTTCTGAAAGCAGCTGGTTTTGGAACAGAGAGTATTTTAATGACAGGTTACAGATTGAATTTTAATGGCAAACAAATGGAGAGCTTTTGTCTCTGGCTCAGTAGTTTCACAAACAGACTCTTGACCTATAAATAAATATGGGGTGATCTTCTACAGTAAACAGGCTGATCACCAAGGCATAATCCTGCATTTTATACCCCCTCCCCACACCATGCATTTTGGCTTCCCTGTGACTTCACTGGGCCACGTCAAAGAGGAGCACCAGCAGCCCTTTGCCGTAGCTGGGGCTTTTGCTCCCTTCGCCATCCTGCAGGTTGCACCATGAATACTCAGCATCCCACGCTGGCCGGGAGCCCTCAGCGAGCCACCACGTGCCGCGGGCAGGCGGCTGCATGGACTGAGACAGTGACGGCAGGCACAGCCCTGTGGCAGGTTTGGGTGGTTATCCCTGCAACGATGGGCAGGTTATCCTTGAATCAGCATACCTATCACGGAAGTGCTCTTCAAGTGACAGAAACAATAAAAGCAATTAAACAAAGAAGTCTAATGGGAATGTTCATCTTCTCTCTTCTAAATGATGATGGATGTCAGTGAAGGGTGCATGGGAGAGAATACTTGAATGAGCTCCCCATGCTGTGTCTATCACTACCCATATTACCATGTTCATGGGAAGTTTCTCTGTTATGAACAAAACTCAGTACTTGGCAGGACTAACTAACAAGACTAAGCTTGTCTCAGACTTTTATCTCATCTTTCTGTGTTGTATTGATGTCCTTTCCTCTGGTATCTGTTTCAAGTGTTTACAATACAGGAAAAGCAATATTAGGAAATGATTTCATTTGGTAGTCATGGTGCCATATTGAGATGGGATTTTCAAGTGCACTTGTTGGCTTAGGTGGGTGCTTACTTAAGTTGCTTGGGTGTAGGATTTTAAAATTCAAAACCGAACCTTCTCTGTAGAAAGTTACTTACCTTCTCCTTGACAGAAGACACTCACTTCCACAAACTTGTTAATGTTTACAAAACATCTTTTCATTTTAAGTCAGCATTTTGTGACATGCAAAGTGATATACACCCACCTCTGGATCCACGGCCCGGGGACACTTCCTGGCGACATCCTAATTGCCTCGTTCCTCACCTCCTTCTAGTGACCTTATGAAAATCAAATGTAAAACTCCCTCTTTTCCCTAAGAAAAATTTCAGCCAATCATTCTTCCATAAAGGAATGCACTGGTAAGGAAGACGTTGCAGATATTGCTGTGGGAGAAAGACTAAGCTGAGCAAGATGTTGTGGTAAAGCTAAAGTTCAGGTACAAAGTTAATGACAGAGTTGATTATTTATGGAGAAAAATCTATGAAAGAACCTAAAACCAATTAAAATAAATTCAGAACATGAAACGTAGACTGTGTGTTCCTAAAGTGGCCTGAAATACTATATTAAAAGTGACAGAGTAAAGACAACACAGTTCCACATACAAACAGAAACCTAAATAGCAGAAATGGCTCTAGTTCAAAGAAAAGCAATGACGAGGACAGAATAATTGACTCTATCAAAAGAAAACAATGTAAAATGACTGTCAAAAGGTTTGACAGGACTGAAAAGTGTACCAGAAAGGTCCTTACATGAGGAATTAGCCCACTTAAAGTCAACCTGTTTGAAGAATCCTCAAATTGCTATTTCTGGGTTTGGGCATAGGGTAGTTTAAATCTGTCTGTGGGGCTATGTATTACCACAACTTCTGTATGCCTTCGGCAGAAATCTCAGAGACCTTGGCAAGGACAGCTAAGACATTGCACCAAGATGTGTATAACTTTGCCATGTTTGTGTCAGATCAGAACAAACTGCAGACTCGTTTTATTTGCACTGATCAGAAGATCTTCACTTTTCAATGATTCATCAAAAACACCCTAGACAGCTACAAAATATTAAACTCAAAACAATTTTCCCTTTAACTGTTGCCCTTACAGAAAACTTAAAGCAAAGTTAGCTGTTCACTCAGAAGTGGTCAAGAGCCTGCCTGGTACGCGGTGTGGAGCAGGGAACGTCACCAGGTGGGATTTCCTGAGCCAAGGTTTGTCCTTCAGCACTTTTTTGAACTTTAGTAAAAGCCAAAAGAAAGAAGATCATGCGCATGGATTGGGACAGCAAGGGAGTTTAGGTGCCAAAAATGCCTGTTACACCTGGGGTTGTGGCCTGGCATGCTGCTGTGGGATTCAGCATGCATGAGCAGGGACAGGGACATGAAAGAGTGACTTACTCCAAGTGAAATATAGCAATAATGTTCAAAAAAAAAAAAAAAAAAATCCTAGAGGGAGGTGGCATTTTGGAAGTAGTAGGTTGCATTCAGTAACAGGAATGCCTTCTTCTCAGGACGGATCTCGCCATTCAACACCGTGGAAAGTCATCATCCTCACCTCCTAGCTCTCTGTTCCCAGGTGTTCATCCCAGCATAGTGCTCCCCATATTTCTTTGCATAGGGCTCCAAACCCAAACAGAATGCACAACAAAGTTTCAATCAGCATCAATGGGTTTTCCATCAGTTACTTTATGGCTTACTTAACCAGAAAGCCTTCACTGTCCCATTGAAAGTTTGCATTCAGGGGAACAGTTCCTTCGGTACGACTCACATTAAAAATAATTTATTTGATTTCTGCCCTCCTGATTCAGCGGTGGCCCTGCAGCGCTGCGGTAGCCAGCCCTTGGCAGGCGCGAAGGATGGACTTGTGCCACCTCCCTGCGGGGTGGCCTGCGAGACGGCTCAGTCCTGCAGGGCGACAGGCGCCGCCGGGAGCCTGGAGAGCTCGTCTCCATCGCACGTCGCCGGAGCAGCTTCTTCCTCAAGCATGCTCTGCCGGTGACATATTATGACAATTTTTTGCTGAATAGCACATACACCAAGTTTAATAACCATTAAGCAGCTCATAGAAGTTTAAACAAATTCATGAGCTGGCAGTGGGGTAGCTGTGGCTGGATTTAATATTTTGGCCAGAGAAAGCTCATTTATAATTATCTAAACTGTGCATGTGGCCTGGCTTTCCACAGGGACTGAGCATGTCAATATTTTCAATATCTGCTCAAACCACCCCTGCACCCTGATTTTGTGCTAACAAACATCTTCATTTTGGCAAAGCTGCTTCCGGATCCAGCCAACAAACAGGTGCCGTGGGAGAGGTCCGGTGCAGGGCCGTGCCCTGCAGCAGCTCGGTGCACTTACTCCAGCCGGGAGCCCTTTCCTCAGGTTTTACTTCCTTCTCGTGAGACAACAGGGTCAAAAACTCCTCCTTTTAGCAAGTAAGGTAGAAAAAGTTGAGTCTGAAGAGGAATTCAGCAGAGCATTAAGATGTTTCAGCAAGGAGGGCAGAAGAATTCCTGGGTTTGCAGAGCCCTGGCCCCAAATCTGAATCTTCTACTCAGTAGAGGAAAGAAATCCAAGAGAATTGCCTTTTTTTATGCATTCCTCATATAAATATATATTTTTCAATTGCTCAAGAGAAATCCTCCAGTGTCATATTTAAAATCTCAGAGGACAGTCAACAATTCAGTGTTTTTGACAAAGAAATGGGCTGGTCTTTAAGGTCTTAGTGACATTAAATGGGTCAACAGCAATGCATGTGAAGGCTTTTAATCCTCCTTTATCTTGTCACATAGATCATAAGCACCTTTACTGTAGGTCCTGCTTCCTTTGTGTTTACAAAGCACCAAAGGAATTTTAATAGGGATATGACTAATCATTTCCTAATTACTAATCTCTTGGCAAACTCCTAGTGACACAGCAAGAGTTAAATCCGTCTGTGCCCCATGAACACTGGCACTAAATAAGTCATAAAGGACTATATTTCATTTTTCCAAACATGTTCTCTAATATTTCCATAGGGGAAGGGGAACACATTTCTAACAGTCTGTGAAGTGAGGTGGTTCACTTGCAAATGCGCCACATACATAAAACAGGATGAGGGGAAGACGGAAGGAAGAAAGGAATTGCTCGAGGAGTATGTTTTGCCTACTTACTTCTTTTCAAGCCTGTGGTGCAGAAATAAACAAGCAATCTGATCCAAACTGACTCTAGCTTCATGGTAAGATATATAATGGTATTTAGATGCTTAAATGGCTCTGATTTCAGAGGGATTTGAGTAGCCAAGGGCACAGATAGCCCACGCAGTGAGGTGCACAGAGACCCCCTTGCACATCTGTGTCCATATGTTGGTGGTGATGTTTCTCCAGGGCTCAATGCAGGATTTGGTGAAGCTACTTCCCCCCCACACACTTTTTTTAAAAAAATTTTGGAAGAGCATTGATTCCCTCAGGAAGATGCAAAACAGGAACCAGACAAAAAAGGAGACATGTCTAATTGTTGATTCAGTAGATTTTGTGTAGGGGCGGTTGTGATAAACAAAATGTGTTCTTCGGAGTCGCTTTTCTTTTTATACTGAATAATGCCTTAGCAATACCACATTCTTCCCCAAAAAGCGCTATTGACAGTTCTATTTTAAGGATCAGGACAAAAGGACGGTAGGCTACTCTGAGCAATGTATCCTTTCATGGAGAAATCAAACCATCGAGAAGTACACTGTGCTACCTAAGTGTGTCAGTTGAGTCCAGAGAAGCCCACAATT
Source organism: Rhea pennata (assembly GCF_028389875.1). Taxonomy (NCBI): domain Eukaryota; kingdom Metazoa; phylum Chordata; class Aves; order Rheiformes; family Rheidae; genus Rhea; species Rhea pennata. Next base: position 8,719,102 of record NC_084674.1, read on the forward strand.
TTAGAGGAATATTAGCTAGATGGTCAATAAAATTCTTAAGGTTTCATGAAAAAATGCTATTTCATTCTAACCTCACAACTGTGATATTCTTTGCATCATGGAATGGCAGGAAGAGAGTGGCAGAGGGCAAACAGAAATTAATTGTTATTCATGAAGAATCAAAAGGGGAGGAGTGGGGAGCTCTTGAAGTCCTCTGTGCAGCTGGCACAAACCCCGCTCCTTGCAAGCCAACCTTAGGTCTTGAGACAAAAGGGAGTTGCTGTCACCTCCAGGAAAAGGAGCCTTGCAGACAATTTCTAGGCAATTCCACATGTATTTACAGAGATGCTGTAAGCATTTAGCTGTATTTGTAAAGTTAGGCAGGTAGCATTTGCATCTCATACCCCACATTTCTTTAAATCAGACTGCAAAAGCGAGTGCTTGTTGTGCCTTTGCTTCAAACATGAGGCAAGGGTGGGTATTAGGAGCGTTATTAAACAAAATTGTTTCCAAAATTGTTAGTTTAAATTTGTGATAAATTACCAGAGAGGAAAAGATCATTTAGAAGAAAGACATGCACCTGGCTTTTGCCACGTCAGGTACTGAAAGGGAAATCTTAGGAAAAGCAGCATTCCCAAGGAGGGGCAGAGGAGAATTCCAGCCTCATGGGCAAAGTTGCCACTGAAGCCTATTGGAGTTCAATCTTCTGCTTTTATGGCACCGGGATTAGGACATTGCTGAGTGTATCCCAGATCACCCCAGAGCAATCTTTGGAGATATCCCTTAGGGTAAGCATTATGCTAGAAGTAAGAAGGGTGGGCAGCGCTCAGGGAACTAGCTATTTCTATTGCTATTCTACTATTTCTATTGCTGTATATTGCTGATGCTGTTTCTGCCTTTGATTTTCTACATCTCCGGTAGCTTTCCAACTCTTTGCATCCAAATGGCTGTACTGCACCCCTGAAAGCCCTCCTACCTCCTCTTGCCTTTCCATCCTCCACTGCTCTTCCCTGGCCCTTCCTGCAGCCGCTGCAGCCAGCCAGAAACCCAGGGCAGCAATTGCTCAAGCCCAGGACACCAACCACTGCTGGTTTGCCACAGCCGCTGCCCAATCAATCGCTGTATCACCCATTAACAAAATAGCACATGATGGCAATCCATCATTCTGCTGCCTAGGATTTCTGTGTTTTGCTAGCTGAAGCTGCTTTGGGCATTACGTCCCTGGGAATATTATGTCGGCTGAGTCATTCCCCAAGTTATAGAAGAAAAGGTCAGCTGTGCTCCGGCTCTTCCCCAGCAGAGTCTCGGGAACTATTGATCAAGTGAAATCTATTGCACATCATACAGAACAGCCAGTCACTTTGGAGTTATTTGCTGTAAAATGGCCCTGGTCTTGCAACTCAATTTAAAATAGGTTAAAAATTCATGTGTCCGCAGATGCTCAGTGAGACAAATAATATAGTTTTGACAGGTCTATATGTTCCTGTTCCTGGCAGGAGTCTTTTTACTGTCACATAGTGACACACTTCAGAAACCTTTTCATACTTGCAAAAATACTGGCAACAGGCTCCCTACCCTCGATTCTCTTACAGTCCAAAAAGACAATGTTTAAACAATGAGGATAGATATGACGCAAATGCATCTTGTTCATTTTAAATATATCCAGACTTGTAGTTTATCTTGCTCCTTGCTTCATCTTTTGTTAGGAGATCACAACTGAAGAGCTTGCCCACATTTCCAAAATCTCTTCTCTACCTGAACAAAAACATTGCAGCTTAGCTCAAGGACCAAAGCATCTAGACCTTTTCAGAAATCAGCTTTCCCCATTTTCCTACTTAACTCAGAATGATTTCAAGTTTCTTCCATTGCTAGTTGATAGTATAAACCCAAAGGTGCCTTGTCTTGGAGTAAGTGGTAGGAGAAGTTTGGAATGCTTAGGGAAGTGAGCAGCCGCTTAAGCAACTAAAGACAAGTTTCTCCTAAAATTAAGTTTTATAATCATATATCAGAAGCACATTACAGCCATTCTTGGCCAGTCTAATTCCCACTGCTGTCCGTGAAAGTCTTCTGCCTGAGCTGAATGGGAGCTGGGTGAGCACACATCGAGGTCGGCTGGCCCATGGAGGAGCAGCATGTTCCTCCTGGCCAACTTCCAGGTTCAATTTTAGGCAACTGCTTTGGAGCTTTCTGCCCCAAGTTATAAAGAAATGCTTCTTGCCTGCAGCTGTGGCGCGGGGACCATCATTTGCCTCATTCCATTGAAAACTTCCCCTCTTCATGAAAAATAACAGGGACAGAGAAATGGAGCTTGGGAACTGCACGGCCTGCTAAGTCATTCTACTGTCTCTAGATCTCCCCTCCCCTTGCACACAGTATTTTTTAAAGGGGGGATTACAGGATAATGCAATGGGATAACTCAAATAATTATTGAAGTGCACATCAAGACCAGTCAGTGATCAAAGTGAAACAAATGCTCTCGTATAAAGGGAACATCTAAATGCAATATGATAAGGGCACTTATCCCCAACCTATTTAAATGTTTCTGGCCTTGGGCAGCAAAGATTCAGATTAAATGAAATGCATAACAATACCCAAGTGAAATTCACCTCTGCAATGCCCAATATGCTTCAGAGAGGGAATTATATTTATTTTAACTCTAATGCAATCATATAATCTTAAGTGTATGTTTTATCAAAAAAAGCCCAACAATTTTATTACACGTATCAGTAGCACAACATGTTAGGAGAAGAATCCACATGTATATACATATGAATCATTGCATTATTGATGTTTCTCTGAATTTTATCTTTTTTCACCTTATTTCTGAGACACAGCAGCTTGGGAATATATTGTACTTCCTGAATAACCCAAACGATAAATGACTGATTTCAGACAAAAGGAAGAAATAAATTCAAAGATAACATCCAGTTTGGCCCCCCAATACAAGATGCTATCGATCCAAAAATCTGCAGGTGGGGCTTTTGCCTCTTCCAGCAGCTGCAGCACCCTCAGCATTAGGAATACAACTGGCAGCAATGACTTATCCCTGCAAAGAGTTAGAAGAATATTTTTAAAAATTGACAGCTAAATTTTTGTTCCTAAATCGATGTCTAGGCATCTGGCTAAGACTTTCAATGGGAATGAAAGTGTCCATCACAATGCTGCCTTTTAAATCTCAGGCTCATTTTGCATCCAGTTCTGCTATTCTTAGAGCACCGGCGCTCTCAGCCCGAGTGCAGCGGGCACAGCTGTTCTCCCTCCGGGGAGGCCTGGGCTGCGCTGATTTAGACAGTGCAGATTTATCCACCAGAAGACCACATACTGTACGGCTCCACATATTAGCACATGGCCTCACGGATATCCCACATCTCAAGTCTAAATAGGAAATAATAGTAGGCAATGCAAGTCCCAATAAACTGAGATTTTCCCCAGTAGACTGATTACAGCCCCACAATAAACTGAGATTTTCCCCAGTAGACTGATTACAGCCCCATAAGTCAAGGTCCTTAAACTTAAGGTACTTAAAATATATATTTGGTATAAATTACAGGATGCAATTGTGTGTGTATGTGTTGTACCCACTCTGCTTGGGACCTTGATGTGCTGTGTGTTAGCCTAGAGCTTCTGAGCCACAATAACTGCCTGCGTGCTCTCAGCTCAGAGAAAATGTGAGAGGAAAGGAACTACCTCAACCTCTGTGAAAGAGGTCTGATACTGCCTTGCCAAAAAGAGTATTTTAAATTGCACATTTTTTAGTCTTGTAGTGTTTCATCTCACTGCCATAAAGCAGAGCAGGCACTGAGGCAGAGTAGGATTATCAACAGTTTTGAATAATAGCTAGGATTGAGGGACATTTTCTCACTGCAGTCCATACCATCCTCATCCCAGATGATGAAGAGAGAACTCCCCGTATCAGAATAGCTTTTCCTGTTCCAAATATTCAGTTTCTGATCTCATTACTCAACTCTGCAGGGCAAAAATGTGTCAACCATTGTTTCAATATCAGAATATGCATTTCTATATGCACGAATGATGTTCAGAAAATTACATATATTTATTCACACTATCACTCCTGGATTAGAACATCGAGTGGGAAAAATGTTTTCTTAGTAGATTTCCTCCTGGCAAGTGCAGGAGAAATCTTGGTTAAGGTTCAATTTCAGATTAGCGTTAGAGCTGAGCACGACTTTTGTGTTTTGATTAAGTATACATTCTTTGGAAATACTATGTCTTCACAACTGAAACTGTTCATAGGAAAGGACTGGTTTTGCTGGATTCTTTAACTCAAAAATAGTGGGAAAAAACATTTGAAATTGTCAGAATGTTTTGGCACTCATGTTTATAAACTGGAAATCTTCATTTTCCAAGCAGTGCTAACATGGACAGTGAAGCTGATTATGGAAGTGGAAATTTAAAAGTGATTGATATTGAGATGGAGTGCTTTCAATAATCTGAATTAATAACCACAACAGTTTGGCTGCTTTTGCCCATAATCGTTTCCAGGTTTTGATAGTTGGTTCCCAAGTTTTGTAAATAGATTTTGTATAGATATATTATGTACAGATACGTGCTCTAGAATCAGATGTGGTCTCCTCCAGAAAGGTTGGGATGTACATCTGGATGCTGATGCCCGTCCGACACGGTGCAGCCGCAGAGCAGCTCCCGTTCAGATTAACTGGGACCTTGCCTCCAGGTTTGGGCTAACATACCCATTTGTAGGACATTTAGCTTGGAGTGCATGGTCTACAAAGGCTGTGTCACTAGGGTATACACAGGAAATAAAATGATGTCGAAACAATGCATTTCTGTTAAATAAAAAGGGTAGCACATAATGAGCCTGATCTTATTCTGTGAGCTAGGAGTGGAGGAACCAGAGCAGTATGTTTATCATGCAGAGCGCATTACAGGCTTTGACAGGAATGGAAATCAGAGGAAGGAAGGAAAAAAGGATGGAGGTAGGGGAACAATATTCAGAATAGGAAACAGCTTGCCAGCTTCCTCAGAGGGACAGTAGGGGGAAGAGAGAAATTTTCATTAATAGATAAATGGCATTCCTCTACTTTTCAATTTTAACAAACCTTCTAATGATAATTACAGACTTTCTGTATTTATAGCGACCCAGTGTGTATGTAGACAATCGCATCATCTACCAAGCCCTTTCTTCTGCTGCTATATGAATTTAGCCATTATCTTTCATGCCCTTCATTAAAATATGAAAGGAGATAACCAACATATAGCTATGTCATTTCCCAGTAGGAGGGGAAATCAGAGTTTGCTCTGGCTAAGGACAGCCAGAAGAAAATGAGAAGAAAGAGTTAGAGAGAAAGGTAGGCAAAGCTGTGCTCACTCGAATTCCTGCTGTCCACACTGGCTAATGCTTATGGGAATGACCAAAGGTGAAAGAAATCAAAGAAGACTATAAAACCATAAGGTTAATGCTCCAGAGTTGAGGAGACAACAACACAAGTGATCATGGGGTCTCCTCTGCACTGGGCAATGCCCAGCCAGGCAAAACTCCTGCAAAATCCCTTTCCTTGATTTTTTGGATTCTGCTCCCTCTCCCTTCATTGTCATGAGTAACTATTATTAATTTTTTCTATCCTATTTAGAAGACAATTTTCTAGAGGCCACAAACCTGCCCACTTCTGTCAACATAATGGTATGCTTTAATAGACATGAATGATCGTATTTAACAGCCTTCTTCACAAGGGACCTGTGGGAGCTCACCGTCTGAAAATCAGAGCACCGTGGTAGGATAAAAAGACGGAAATTTTAAACCTCCTATTCATACTAGAATTAGTCAAGTACCTTCTGTTTGGATTTATGGAGGAAGAGGGGACATAAATTCCAGATTTCAGCCCAAAGCATTGTGGTGGGTGCCTGGCATAGCACAGACCACCAGCGCTCTTGCACAGAGGCAGGAATTGAACAGGCTTTGGTGACGTGCACATTTCTGCTTGTATCTATATTTTTTGGACTTTCATTAAGAGAGATGAGTAAAACACTGTTGTTTTCCATTTTGTTACTGGATCCTTTTCTAATTTTCCTTGGTGCTTTGGTATTGGAGGGATTAGAGAAAAGAAGAAAAGTGATCTTAAGGAATTTCTCCCAACGACATGCATTTTCATGGTTTTCAGATGCCACAGACTCATGAACCCGTTGGGGTTCATAGGTAGCATAGGTCTTATTCCTGAAGCATCTTTCAGTCTTGAATCTCTACTAGTGCCCCTGAAAATTTTCTGTGGAGCCTAAACACACACTCCAAAGCTCCGGCTCCTGGCTGTCTCCAAGCTGTAAAACCAGAGCAGTCATTATTAAAAGGCACTTCAATCTTGGCTGTAATTTTATACTGCAAAAAGCACTTGGGTGATCAATTTGCGTTAAACCAAGTCATTCCAAATACAGCACCTGCAGCCTCTGAGCTACATGCAAAATTCACTGCAACGGAGGAGCACCCCAGGTTTGGGTGGTTCTCCCTATCCCCTGCTGCCGTAAGAGCCTGCTGCCATTTTTCTTATACTTTAATTCTTTTACTACCCTATTACAAAAACAGCATCATTTCTTTATTCCAGCCAGCTCTTTGATTCCTCTCCCAATAACCTCTTTCAAATCACTTAAAACTGATTTCCAAGTACCTCCCTTTCTGAAGGGCAGTTTTTGCAATTTAAAGTCATCATTCTGGGTCAAATCATCATTCACATCCCCAAAAAAATTCACCATAGTGTTTGAATCATCAAATACCTTGCTTGTTCTGTGAAAATAAAGGGAAATAGCTTACTACAACTTTCTGTGTGCTTCTAGACTATCTACAGTATTTTCCAGGAGCAGGGAAGGCCCGGGGCTTCTTCTCGCTCTGGAAAGTGATAGTATGAATAAATTCCTACAGATGATGTCATATGGCATTGAAATTGAATTTTCTGGCTCCGATGTGTAAATATTTTCGTGTTCCCTGAGTGATCCTAGTCAAGTAAGAGTGTTTCTCTTGGCATGCTGAGTATTTATTGCTGATAGTTTGGAAAGCCGATGGAGTGACAAGGAGAATGCCCCCTTTGCTGGAGGGGGAATGGGAGCTGGAGGGAAAATTGCCGTTGTTTGCTAATGAGTCTGCAGACTGATGACGACAGCCGCACGGCAGCAGAGAGGAGGCAGAGCCTCGCGTCCTCCCCATGCGTGGCGGCGGTTGCTTTGCAGTCAGCCACTGTGTCCCTCGTCCCGGTGACGTCATTTGTCACCTGCAGAATCCATCTGCAAGGTCATCTAATGATAGTGCTCCTAATGGTTGCAGAAAAGGACGTTTTGCGGCAATTCTCAAGAATCTGTTAAAAATAGCAGCAGCTCTACCAGGCTGAGAGGAAGGGCTTTAGAAATCGTGCAGAGAATTGCTAACCCATGACTGCAAACAGTTTTGTCTGTCAAGCCTTGGCTATTGAAGGGTTGTTCACTTTTTATGCCTTTATAAGCCCCACCACAGGAAAAAGTGTGATGTTTAACTTAAGGATGTCGTGGGCCAAGGGCTAGCTGAGACTTTGGAAATGACTGTGTATTTTCCGTATTTTGCTTTCTATGACCAAAATTATAAGCATTTCCAGAATTATTTTTTTATTTAATTTGCCTTTCTTGACAACTTTAGATGCTTCCAAGAGAACTGGCACTTCCGTTGCTATTTTGCATTTGTCCATAGTCACCATTCTTCAGTCTGCATTTTAATACCAATACCAGCAGAGGCTGTTTAAAATGAAAAGTAACTCCTGTTCTTTCCTCGCCAAGACTAAAGCATTAAAGGAACCTGAGCACAGAAAGCGAATGAGGTATCGGGGAACGACATTTCTGGGCAGCAAATAATAATCATCGGGTCAGGAGCTTACTGTGGTCGGTGGATTCAACAGGAGAAAAGCTGTTGCTGCGAGTGTAGTTGCTGTAATCCGAAATTTCATGGCCACAGGGACCGCTTAGCTAACGTGTAATGCTGCTCCTTGCCCTGTCTGGAGGGGGAATGGTTTTGTCATTTTACACAGGTGAAAAGGAACAGTGAAGGACAGATAGTTTGGACACAGTCTAGAGTCTTGATCAGGAGGTGGAAAGAAAAACTAGCTCTAGAATGGGATGGCCAAATGTATAGATCAGTTATTAAGTATAAAAATACACTGAAATGCACCTCTCTTCCAAACGGTTAATTTTAAAATGTGCAAACCAGCGTGTTTCCCGTGGTACTTCTGTGCGGCGCTGCCCGGCGGTACCCGGGACGCAGAGCGGCGGCGTGGAAAACAAGGAATTGCCCCGCACCGCGTGCCTGGAAACGCTCGAGCGGCACGGAAAGAGCAGAAGTGGTTTCAAGGCCCAACCAGGGTAAGGCAGCGAAATCACCGCTCCTGAGCCTGCGAGGGGCAGGGGGAGGCAGCAGGGGCTATTTCCCTCCCCGCACAGCTGGCTTCAGCCTGGGAAACCTCAGGCAGGAGATTTCAGCCTGGGCTTTCTTTAATTGCTAAACGGTTTGATTCTTTTTTTCTACGTATTTTTCTTCCTCTGCTCCTTCGTGCCTGGCACTGGGCTGTTGAGATAGGATTTTATACAGGCAGAGCCAGCCGTCTGCCTGGGGAAGGCTCACCGTAACCCAGATGTGTCACATGAAAGGAGAAGCTGCACTTACGACAGCTGGAAATGCTTTCGCCGACTTCTGAAAAAAACCTTGCCAGTCTCATCCCAGTAGTAGAGCTCAGAGTAATCCCTGGCACAGTGCTCTGAGCTGGTGAATGAAAAGAACTCTCGGTGCGGTTTTGTCTTGTTTTTCAAATATATTTGGGTAATTAAGAAAGAAGATGAAAAATGGAACGCTTCAAAAGGAGAACGAACGCGTCACCTCGCAGTGGCAATCGTCAGGACTTCGGCTGCTAAATTGGCCAAAGTCATTGATCTAAATTGTTTTCAGTCAGCCTCTCCCCACACGTCCCTATCAAAATATTCACGGGGTCTCGTTCCGCCTTTTCCCATACGAGGGAGGACTCTGCTTATCCCACGGAGAACGCAACCTATTCTCGTATCCAAAGCAAACTAGAAATGCTACAAAGAAAATACCACGTAAAGCTATCCTTGTTCTGACACTTGACTCGAGGCATTTTGCAATTTAGGAACTAGACAGTACAATGAATAATCCAAGAAGAAATAATCCTTGAAGCATGATGCAGAAGCAAAAGAAATATTAGAACAAATTGCCACATGAGCCAATACAATTAAAAGTCAGACCCAAACTTATTTGAAATCAATGAGTCTTCCAACTGATTCACTGAATAGGCGTTGAATCAGACTGTAAATGAACCTCCGTAGCCACCCTGATGTATATCAGAAGAAAAATAAGACTAGCTTGAAAATATCTTCTTGTGATTATCTCACCCATGCCACTGTATAATGTAAGCAAGTTATTTCACTGCATAGTAGGTCTCTGGTATAGTTAAAGGTACAAAATGACCTTTAGGAAAATTATGTTATCACCAGCTACAGTTCCTCGCTCTCATTGTAAGCTATTTCTCATCCTAAATAATGACTTATGATATTGTTAGCCTACAAGTCGAACAGACAGCCCAAACCCTTAGAACAGATTGCCTTTAAAAATAAATAAACAAATACATAAAGTCTGGGTCTGTTGTATGGAAGGTAAATTCATACATACATAATATTGTTTGTTTAGATGACCGACACTGTAGTACAATTCGGATCATATTCGGGTCTGTTAGCTGGTGGCGCTCTTGGTGCAGAAGAGAAAGACTGGCAATTATTGCTTTTGCATGATTGAATTACCAGCAAATATATTCTTTCAGCTTGTTGTTTTCTGATATCACAATAAATGGTGTCACTGTAAATTTGCATGAACAGAAACACTTTCAACTGTTCGGTTTCTCAAACAGAAAAAAACTCTTGAGCATCTCAAGTTGCCTGTAAATGGGAAACCTTTAGGCATGGCTTCCTGCTTTTTATCCTGTAAAGAATAAGTCACAGCCCTATTGCTCTTCTTGAAGGATCCTGGCAAGGGGACTCCCAGCTGACCAGGAAGAGGAAAGCTCTGACACCCCAGGGACCAAAGTGAGGCACGGGTCGTGCCTTTGGCCTGGCATTTTGCAAGCGTCCATCTTTCCGTTCTGATGAAATTTCTCCAATTCTGTTTTCTCTCAGAACAGGGGACATGGTGCACATGACAGAAATAAATGGGAACTTGATTTCTGCCAGGCCATGGAGCTCCAGTGGCAGCTCTGCTGGCCTGAGGTTTTGAAAAATAATTTGGACAGAGGAGATAAGCCTCCTGCAAGCTTTTCAGCCTCTGGCTTGTTGCTTGGCTACTCCGCAAGAGAAAGGAAAAATTACCAGTGTGTTAGAAGTGCTTCTCAATAACGTTTATATTTGTAGAAGGGGATTTCAAGAAGAATTTGTGAGTGGCTTGGCTGGAATCACCTCCAAATCCACTTGCACAGCCACGGGGACCCAGCCGACCTGCGGTAACCCATGAAGCCAAAATAACTCAATCACGTGTCTGGCTGTGGAGCAAGCGGCTGTGGAAGAAGCTGCTTCTGCAGAAAAGCAAGCTGACAGGCATCGAAAGACATTGGCACCCGTGCATGGCACTCGCGTTTCACGGGTGAAGAAGGGAGGGCTGCAGAGCCGCGTGCGAGGTGGCTCCGGCAGCTGGTGCCTGGCAGCACAGGTTGCAGCTAGACCTTGGGTGCGGGAAGGTAGCGCACGAAGGTGGCAGGGTGCCTGCGAGCGCTGCTGCTGCCAGCAGCTCCGCAACCTTGCACCGAGCCAAGGACCCAGCCCAGGAGCTCGAGCATCCTGAAAACCAGCCAGATGTGTTTGTGAAACGTTATCCCTGGCAATAATTCAGTTGCCTCCTTTTCACTCGGCACTATCAGTTCTGAAGGCCTCTCTTTCTTTTTTCCTTCCAAAGCTAGAAAACTGTGTTTCATCGTGTCACTGGGGAGTTCACAGAAACCTGGTGTATTAATTAGACTTCCTTGCAGTTTAATCAATCATTGCTCCAGGCTTGAGATGGAAATACAGCAATTAATCTTTTTTTCCGTGTTTTCCCATCAAAAGATAGCCATTTGAGTATCCCTCGTTAGCAGAAGAATAATCTCGCATTCAATTACCAAAATTATTACCATTATTTATTGCTTTACAACGCAGCTGGCAAGTGACTGACAAGCCCCGACAACAAAACAAGGCAGCGTGATTAGGGCAGCTAAGGAATGGCTGAGATGAAATACCAGCTTTAATTGTAGTCTTACAACCCAAGCTACGTGAGTGAAGTGAGAAGATAGTGTTGTTTGACTTTACCAGTGAGAAAATTCATGGCTTACTGCAGTCTCACTGAATCTATATTTTTAACCAGAATAGTGTTAGACAAAACCCTTGTTCCAACAAAGAACGCATAAAGAGCCCAAGCTTTGGTGCGGGGTATCGGCTGGCGCATAGACTTAATCTCCATTCCTGCAACTTCAGCTCTATGGGGAGCCCTTCGTCGCCATATGGATTTCCTGAAAAATCACATTTTATTTTGTTTTGTTTTGTTTACATTCTTCTTCCACATTTTCCCTGAGGAGCTGCTCGGTGTAATATTTTCTACATTGGCCTTAAGGGCTGGTGAGTCTGAAATGCTTTGGGAATAACTGAGGACTACGGTAAAGTTTTACACCTTTCCCTAACATATGAAAGAGGGAATCACTCTAGGCTGCATCGCTGGTGGATCTGCAGCCACACGCGAAGTCCAGCAGGTACCTTATTCAGGCCACTGTGCTAATACATTGTCTTGACTCCACCATGTACTTTAAATTTTTTCTGTGGAAAAGGCAGAGTAATAATTCCAAGAAGGAATTATTTTAAGTTTGGCACCTTACATCTCTGCAATTCCCAGCTGCTCAGCAGATTAACATTTTGCCTTTTAATCTTTTTATCCATCTTCAGATGCCATTGCATCCAAAAGAAAATACTTTGAAAGAAATTGCAAACCTAACCTGGTTGAAAGATCTTAAATAATATACAGCTCTTAAAGAACAAAGAGTTCATTATGGAAGTTTAAAACTGTTCATTTATTTGTAACTTGACGTTTAAGGAAAAATCTGTCAAACTACACCCAAAGCCTCACTGCCTGAGTACCCCTAAAAAGGAAGGTTTGTTCCATTTCAATATTACATCAAGAAAGCAGTCTTTAGCAACCAAAAATACGTTTTTGCACGAAGATTCATGAACATCCTCAAAACTGAAAATCACTGATGAAAATGAGAAATACGAGTATTATAATCCACAATTCCTATTTGATTTAAGTTTTTTTTTGAGGGCATTGCTTGTGTTTGGGATCAGCAGCATATTTCAGCTAATTAATAACGATCTAAAGATTTATGAACTGGAAGCCTGTGAACTGGGCTGATGTTATTGCTCCATCTTTACCATCAGCTTTCTTCAAGTGATGTTTTGTGCTAGGTGCAAAGCAACAGTGAAGTTCATACTCTACCAGTCTGCCTGTCCACCTGCCTGTCCAGCTGCCCAATCTTAGCTTTTGCTGTAGCGCCCATTTCCGCGGTGCGAAAAGCTCTGGAGAGCTGTGACAAAGTTTGCTGAATTACTGAAGGCAGAAGTCATCCCCCACAGAGAGGAGTTTTCTGTTCCCCCCAAACCTGCAAATGTGGCGTGCTGGGGAGCTCCAGTGTGAACATTTACCTTGAAGACCCTGCGCTTTCTGCCACGTACAGCAGTGCGCTCAGGGCTTAGTGCACTCGGGGCCACATCTCTCTCATTTGCAGTGATGAGTTTATGGCGTATTTATTCAATGGAAGTTAAATGCACAAATGAAAAATGGGTCAGAATCTACTTATGGCCACGAACCTCTGAAAAGATAAGGTATGACCAGATATCAGAACTTAAATTATAGCACGATGGAGACATTGCGCTCACTGGCACAGTGATCACGTCCCTCTGCCTTCCCCATTAAGGCTTTAATGTGGCTCAGTTGCTAACCCCAAGGGACTAGGATTTCTGTTGGTTTCAGCCAGCATTTAAGTCCAAAATACCACTGAAAAAAAAAAAAAAAAAAGGAACAAACCAAACAAACAAAAAGAAAAAAACAGATCCAAGAGTAGATTTTTGGCTTCCTTAGCCTGAGAAATCTGCTCTTTTCTGTAGTTCTGCTGTTTCCCAGCATGAACAGTCTTGACAGACATCAAAGCTTTGAGAGATAACAGATGTTGAGAGTTGAGTATGGTTAATAAATTGAGTGATCTTGCCACAGTGTGCATGACTGGGACATAATTGAGACTGGGGTAATTCAGCCAGTGGCTTCGGTGGCCCCACAGTCCCTGGGGAGCACAGCTGCAGAGACAGTACAGATTGGCCTCTAAAAGGTTGTAATTTTATTACTGCCAGAAGCTATTAGTCGTGCATTAGGTTACCCAATATCTTTGCAATCCTGTCATTTGGTAGGTACTCCTCTGGATTAATATTTATTGTTCTTGCTGTGTTTATTAGCGTTGTAGTGGCTATCGATACTGTCATGTTTATTTTGTGGGCTACAAACTCCAGTATATCAGCGTCTGAGGCAGGACTAGACAAGGGCTCGCGTGAAACGGACTGCAGGTTGCAGAGGCAGCAGGGCAGCTTTTTCAGACGCTAGCCCCCCTGCGCTTTGCCCCCAGCAAGGTGCAGAGTGGGGGGTAAGGTCGGCACCCAGCCCTGCGGCGAGCGGCAGGGCACCGGCCCTGCGATCAGGCTTGCGATCAAAACGCAGCAAGGCGAAGCCCGTTTGGGGTTTTATTCTGCGGAGCACCTTGCGTTTCCCCCCGCCTGCGGACGTCCGAGCTGTAATACATTGCATCCGGATTGCTGATCAATTAGCTGTTCGTAACTGATTCTTGGTGCTTCTGCTCGTCGCTGTTGCAGCCAAACCTGCCGCAGAGCCAGAGTGGCTGAACCGAACGAACTCCGGATGTCGACGCGGTGGCACTTAGCGGCTGCGACACTGCAGCTGGGAACAGACCCAGAATTTTATTTTGCAAATACTTTTTTAACTCAAACCTAATCCACACTGCAATCACATCTGAGCCCAATTTTTCAGCCCTGTTTCTGAACATCTCAGGCTACCAGAGGCTCCTAGCCTGAGAGGTTCAGGACACGCAACAAACTGGGGATGAATCTCCTGATGATCGCAGCTGGCTTGCTATGCGTACCCCAGGCCTTGCCACTGGCCACAGTGGCCAGTTGGTCTTGCCACTGGTCACTGACTGGGGCACCAAGAAGGGCAAGAACAGTGGAGAACGTTAGAGAACAGGAAAATATTCAATGCTTTCTTTTATTTCTTTGGCTGCATGACTTTTCCACTGTTTAAAGTTCTCTAAAATTATTCATCCAGTTCTGAGCTTGACACTTCCATCTGACATTTTATTGCAGGATTTCATTAGTTTTTCCTATGAAAAGATACACCAGCTTGTAATTCTACATTGCAGATTCCAGATTAATTGCTATGGCTTTTGGTGTGAGCTAACTCTAACAAGAAAATAAGCTTTAAACCCATCAGGCCGGTATCTCACTTAACTGTCAGTCTTCCTTGGGGCTTGACTTATTTTTTCTTATTTGCAATATATAAACAAGAAATAGGAAAATCTTAGAAAAGAGAGCTACAAAGTCAATTTTCTGAGGTGTTAATAATTCCATAAAAGCATCTTTCTGGTTTACATATTCACTAATGTACAAAGCTTTTCTCTTTTGCTATATCCTGCTGTAAAATATCAAGGCAACACTGTAAAGATTGTTCCTTATTACCTGTCTACGGTTTTCTAAAAATTGAGAAATATGTGCATTCATTGTCCTAAAGGAAAAGGTGACGGGGAGATATTTTGATAAACACTGAGTTCTTATTACAATTCATCAACACCAAGAAAGTTCTGCTTGGAAGAGGTGCTTCAAAGAAGGTGTTTGATAACTTTCGACTGTAATGATTTTCTGGTCTTCGCTGCTATAAATGAACTTGACAGTGTCACTCAAACTTATTGAAAGCTAGGCCAAGCAAAACATACTAAACCTGCAAATTATATTTCCTCATGAAGAGACTGACAGAATTAAGCTCTGCCATTTGTCCTCCTTTTCCTGTCTTCCTTATCGATTGTGGGAGTTGGCTTTTTGTGGGCGTTGTTGGTGTTTCACTGGGACGGATGAGGTGTGTTACCTGGGGGAGCAGTCGTCGGACTCCTCAGTGGGTTTCCCTTTTTATTTTTTTCCACAGTGAATGTTGTCTAAAGTGAAAAAATAGCTTGAAAAACTTTAGGTCAGAACATGAGGTTAGAGTCCTCAGATTTTATAGCAGAGAGTTACCGTTCAGGGAAAATATTCTATTTTGCTTGTTTTTATGACTAAACCAAGCAAAATCTCCAATATTCACATAATGGCCTATTACATCCCCAGCATGGACAAACTCATTAAAGAGTTTATGGACCTCCATAAGTCTTGAGTTTCACAGGAGGTTTCAAATTCTCCCATGCATATTTTAAAAGCTGTAATTTAAAAATATTGATGAACAAATTCCCCAAACAGTGTAATTACAAGAGCAAGTGACCCTGGTCTGCCACAACCCCAGCTCCACTCTGCAAGGGGGCCACTGGAGAAGACCATGGTTAGATAACCTAGGTCTTCACAATATCAGCTTTGTATCTTCTGAATAATCAAAATATGGAAGAATATGTAGGTCTGACAGTTAATTTCAGGGAGGAAAATATTTTGTTTTCTTCCTTGAGGCCTTTGGACTAGTGATCCTATATTATTTTTATTCAATGCTTGAGATAGCAGGACAAATTAAAACAACACTATGTACCAACCGTGATTGCAATATATATATTGGGTTTCTCTTATTTGATTTCTTAGACTGGGACATTAAATTGAATTGACAAGTCACATATCTCACAGGGCAGTGAATTATTCAAAGGAAAGCTTGAACTGCGGTTGATCTAGCCTCCTGCAAACCCAGTTAAACACCAAACCATTAATATTTATATCCCATTTTGGATTTCCTCTGCACTATGGGCACTGTCAGCCCCTCTGTTTCTGTTGTGTACATAAGAACTTAAAAAATGAAGCAGTTAATTTCTGCCATAGTAATTTTAGTATGATTTTCACAGCTGCCATTGTGCCAGAGCTCAACATGACACAAAGAATCCTAGTGGGTCAGCAGCCTGAAAATAAAGTCTAATTTTATATTTAGGCAAGTTATATAAGCATTTGCTAATTAAGAAAAGTGTTTGCCTACATTCTCCCAGAAGAGAAAAACACAGACAGTGCTTGAAATGTCCCTTAAAGTTAAAATGAGAATTGCCCTTTCCATAAAAAAATTGTCAAAGATGCTTGCAGGCCATATCAATATTTAAAAATAAAAGCAAGTGTCATGTTTGAAAACACAATGAGAAATGTGTTGCGTTTTAAGTAGCACAAGATGATGATGATAGCACCTCTGCTAACAAAATCTCTGAAGCACAGGAAAGGACCCAGTTAAATTAACAAGGACTTTTTGTTTTCTGCTTTTAATGCTGTGAGAGTAACTTGGCTGTCCTAGGCTGGTGGTTTCGGTGGAACTGAACCAGTAACCAATTCACCAGCTAGGAAGAAGCAGTAAAAATTGTAAAGGTCTCCAGTTTTCACTCTACAGGAATAATTAGTGGAATTGCTTTTCAAAAACAAGGCTAAATTTTGTGATGTGTCTTCAGTTAACAGGGAGAAATATGGCTTATGACAGCAACATAAGCTGCTCCTGGCTATAGGGTAGACCACCAGACTTTGTGTTTCTCTGTATGGAGGTGCTTGAAAAGCACTAGTCAGAAATCTTCCTTCCTTTGCAAGAGATCACTCCCAGGCAGCGGCGCTGGGGGATGATAGCAGGATTACCAAGCAGAAGGGATTCCTTTTTCGTCCACTTTGCTGCAGATATTGTGGCGAATGGCATTTCCCAGGATACTTAACAGTTAAGGTAAATTTATAGGTTATAAAGAGTCAGCAGTAATTTGATAAACGATTAACCAATCGATTTTACAGATTGCTATAGTTTAACAGCTCAAAAATTCTTTTAAATCATTGTTAATAGTCACCTATATTACATCCCCTTGATGAGCTCTAACAGCCCTCAACGACTGGCCGGGCTTCCAGCATCCAGGATTTAGCTCCGAGCATCCTACTGCATGTTACAGGAGTGAGTAACGTGGCAAGTGAGCCAGCTTTTGTCTGATACCAGAGTCTCCTTTGACTGGAGATCTTCATTAGCTGTCTGCTCATCGCAAAATATTGGCAGAGGTTGTTGAACGTTTTCTTTCAAAATGGATGGCCCTGTTGGATCAGCACAGGTTGTCTTTCCAGTTCAATAACTTTTCTTCCCTGTAGGCTTGGCTGAGCAAAAACACTGCTTTCTTCTTCTCTTTCCAAGACCACTGTTGTTAGGGACTTGCAAACGCTTGCGCCACTGCTGACAAATCTGGCCGTCTTTATCCTTTTTATAGGTTTTTTTCTCTCCTCAAAGGTTCTGAGTTCATTTAATTAATCATCTTTGTTCCAGTTCATTCTGCTTGATAATTAACTCCATTTATTCTAACCAGCTTTATTCATACACAGAGAATTCATATGCATGAAGGATATCTCTCTATAGTGAAGAAAACAAGCTGCTAAGTGCTTCGGCCACATTGCCAGCAGTGAAAAATATCATTTCAGATTGGCTTGCAGATACCCTTCAGGAGTTATCAATTAGGCAAAAACTATTCCGCAGAAAACAGAGAGCAAAATTCTTCTCAGTCCTTGGTTTTGACTCTCTCAAGTCTTCTGTTTAGATGATTTTTCTAGAAATAGCTAACATTATTCAACCTTCATTTTCTTCAGAAAGCAAAACTGGAATATCCTTTACTTTCTTATCCCTGTGGTCTATTTGGCCGTTTCCTCTCTGAGAGCTCCTCAGTCCCTGTCACTGCATGTCCATGGATCTGCTTCTCACCTCCCAAGCTCTGTGGTCCCTCGCTTGTCTAAGACTACCGGTAAAAATGGAATTTTCACAATAAGGTGTTCACCATAAACAAATCTCAGTATCTAAAAGGATGTTACTGCTTACTCTCTCCTGATGCTCTGTTATCACTGTTATAGTCCCTCAACAGTTTCCTCCGAGTTCTTCTTTAATGCAGCTCTTTTCCATGTTTTACTGGCTAGATGAGGCTTTAAAACGAGTTTAAGCTATAGCTAATCTTCCCCTAAGGTCTCCAGGCCTGCTCCAGCACTCCTCATCTGAATGCGCCCCGCGTAGATCAGTTAATTTCCTAACCAGATGAAGCACGATGCTTTCTGGCCCGCCTGGCTCCGCAGCTCTCATTGCAGGAGCAGCCTGGGTATTAAAAAAAGACAAATACCTCTGAGATCCTTGTCAGTCTAATACATTCTTACTAGAACTAATAAAACACACGTAGTTTAATAGATGAAGCCTTACTCATTCTCTGAAAAATATCTTGGTGGGAGTGATGATAAAACTATTCACATTCTTCCATTTTATGCTTGGTTTTATTTGTATAGCTGTGAATCACCGCCTCCAAAGAGCGCACGAGAAAATCCAGCAAGGCTCCTGGAGGAAAAGACTTTAGCTGCATTTGTAAAGGTTCTCTCTGTTTTATGGCTTTCTGGGAAGCATTTGTATTGCTGTCATTTTTACCGATGCTGAGTGCATGAGGAACTTGAGATATGAGAGAAGCACATCAGATTTGCAAAAAGTGAATTTCGATCAGTACCTCTCACAGAGGACAGAAAATACGTATTTATGAAGAAAACCTCTGATTTATAGTTGAAAGTCCGGGGCAATTCTGTCCTTGGGAAAGTGAAGAAATAATGTTCAAAGAAATTCTGATATACTGATATACATCACCGGGGGTGATGTATCAGTAGTAGACAGGCCTGCCTGCTCTGTAGACACACTGGCTGTTGGGCCTGCTGTGGTGAAGAGCGGAGACCTGAAGCAGAAAGCAGCTCAGAAAGCTGCAGAGGATATCCTCCTAGCAGCCACAGCTGAATCTAGTGGGGTTTGCGAGTCAGAGCAGGCTTGTGACCTCAACCCTATAGGAATATCCCTAAAGATAGCTGGGACGTGGTGAGTGAATCTGGGCATTCCCGATCTCTTGCCATGGGAATTATATCGGGTTTGCCTAAAATTAAGACTGAAGATGTGAAAACAAGCCTTGATGAGGAAAATAAACATGCTAGGAAGTAACTGAAATATGTTCTTCTGCAAACCGTATCTTTTTTTTTCCTTCTTGGTCTTTTCTCTTTCTTCCTTCCTTTTTCTTGCTTTAATGTTGCACTTCATTAAATAAATGTACAATCCTGCTCTTTGAAAAAGAGCTCAACACGTCTTCTCAAAACTTGTGCTATTTTTTTATCCCTGAAGATAAAAAGCTCACGTTTGTGCTTTGAAATGCTTTGTAATGACAACCTGGCTTTACAAATCTGAGTGTCGCAGAATAAAAATGAAGTAAAAATACACCAGGATTAGGAAATTACACCTGGTGAAAATACGATTCCTTAGCAGGCTTTAAGTAAACTACTCCTCAGAGTGTGCCTTTCTCCGGTGCCACTGTAGTGATCAGCATCCACGCGCGCCAGGGGCACGTGGCAGATGCGGCGGGGATGTGGTTGAACCCGGTGCTGACTAGGGAGCGGGAGGCCGGCGCTGGCGGCTGCTCGGGGAGGTGGGGACAGGGGCGCCGAGCAGCGGCGGCCGCAGCGGGGACATGCCGTGCTTGGCGCCCCTGAGCTGGATGACAGCAGTGGTGGGAGCAGAGGGACGAGCCCTTTGCTGTGATCCACCCGCACGCAGCCCGGCTTGCACCTGAGGAAGGTGGCAACACTTCCTGCTGATCAGCACTGCCTTCTTGCACAGTCCTGAGGAGCAGGAAACCCAAGCGGGTCGTGCAAGAACTCTTTTGCATCTGAAGCAAAGCTGCCTGCTGCTTGCCCTTGGAAAGGCAGAGAGCAAAGAACTTTATTTCAGCAGGGAAGCTGAGTTTGCATTCAGACATTTGAATGGTGAAAATATTTCATCATCTAATACACAGAAAATTTTGATTTATGAAGCTCTCACTTCTCCATTTCTATTGCTTCTTTTTCCCCTTTCCATAATTCAAACTTTCATCTCACATTCCTCTGGGAAGCATTTTTTTAAATAGGAAAACCCCTTTAAAAAGCAATCTGTCTTCTTTGACTCTTACCTGTATATGATATAAAGAGAGGTTTAATTACACATTAAAAAGTCAACACATTAAGCTTCTTAATTAATTATGATTTGCCTATTGAGTTAATGTTCTTGTAAATTATTCTGCAGTAGATGTGATTGCCTTTCCCAGACATAATTGCATTGTTTATCCTATAGAGGCTTTCCATAGAGTTCTTTAAAGCTGAAAGCTACTTGTTAATTGTAACAACAGCCCTACTACAAAGCAGTCATTTGCATTGTCCTTTCTTGCTCAAAACTTCCAGATACCTAAGTGATTTGTACAGGCCCACCAAGTGCCCATCCGCATCTCAGGTGCATATTTTTTCTAAAATCTAAGCATAAATGTCTTCAGATCGGGTATGTAGACTTTATGTATCACAAACTGTAACTAATACTCTCTGTATCTCACATTTTTGGGCCCTGTATTTGAGGTCTAGTGTTTTCATAAATCAGGCCTTCAGGTTAGAAAGTTGCAATACAGCTGCCCATAACTCGGTTAAAAGCAGCACCACCAGACTTCAAGCTCTCTCCCAAGGTCATGGGAAATAAAGAGGCCTAATTACACCCTTCCAAATTAGGGCAGTGTTCTCAGAGCACAGATACATCATCAGTCTATGAAGAATACCAGCTAGCAAGCCACATATTGTTGGTACCTGATACTACACAGCATTTTGCAATGAGTGATTGATTTTGAATGGCTTGACAATCATGTGCAAATTAGGAAGGAGTGGAACCAGTTGGCTGGAATCCATAAAGGATTAGGCAACCGCCTCTTCCTCCCTAGAGATGTGAGTGCCTGGAGCTGACCATGCCTTGCTTGCAGGAAGGTGGGAGAAGAGCTTGGGCAAGGTCAGCACTCCTGGTGATACCAAGGAGTTGGAACTGTCCCTTTTGGCTCCTTGCTTTGGATGAACACTGGTGCTTTCCTTCCCTGCAAAAGGAGTTGGTGTCCTGCAGGTGAGGATGCTGAACCTCTGCTGACTGCTCATGTGCTGACCTTGGTAAGAATATTATTAGCAATCAGCTAACCAGGGAGTAAAGCTTGAAGTGTCACACCAGATATGACCCAAAAAAGTAGCTAGTGCTGCTTGTCTTCCAGCAGTGCAGGAAGGGGTCCCTCTGCTATCAAGCTGTGTGGCAGAAGAGGGGGCTGTGTGGCTATGAGCTGTCTCCACATGGGCCTGGTGCCCCTTTGAGGTCTTTGCATGCAGTGTCACTGGGTGCCAGATCTGGAAGGAGTTATAGCAAGAGGCTGCTCATGGGTGTAAGAGCAACAGCTATTGCTGGTTTCTTGCAATTGTGACTAAACACAGTTTACAGTTTAGCTTTCCCTAAACTCTATTTTTGTGGGATAATTGTAAGAGTGGCTTGGGCACCTTCAGAGAGCAGGAGGTGGGATGATTTGTATAAAGGGAAATCGCTTCAGTTTTTTTAGGCACTTGCAGGTTTTGTCCTTGATTTATAACTTCATCAGTTTATAAACTACTACTATACCTTTTAAGAATGCAGCTCCTGCTCAAAAGCCAGCTCCCTATATCAGCAATGTTGCCAAAATTTTTTTTGCATGCTGCCAGAGTTTCCCGATAGGACAGTTATTCAGTGGGTAGGAAGTTCCCTGAACTCGCAGAGCTTCCTTTTGTGCAATCAATAAAAATTGGACCTTGAAGCTTTGTCAGCTGCACATTGACTTCTATACAAACTGCTTCAAATGTGAGTGCTGTAAGATGGCATGCATTGCAGCACTGTCACTACTGCTGTAAGGGAAGCATCTTTAACCTTAAGAAGCTTTTCCTTAAAGAGCTAAAATTCTCCCTCATGCCCATCCAAGCCCTTGGTAGTAAAGTTGACTTGAGCACTGATGACAGTAAGTAGAATTGCAGATCTTAGTGGTATCTTTTTGGACTTGTGATCTAGAGTTAGGTGATGACTCCAAGCTGTAAGAATAACTCCAAGGAAAAACATGTCTCGTGCTGGACTCCAACAGCTGGTCTGCTTTGGTAAATATTTTATTGTTTAGCTTAAGATGGGCATTTAAGTGCATCTGAAAGTGAGCATTTCTTAATTTTTTAGTTATGGGAGCTTGCAGCAATTTATCTTCTTTAAGCCTCATCCTATGTAGGCAGTGCAGACATGAACTGGCACAGAAACCATCCTTGGAGAAAGTTCCTCCTGTTATTCCTGCATAGCTGGTAGTTGCTCTGCACAATATTGGAGTATTAGGAATTACAACTGCATAAAAATTAGTGTTTGCATGTGGGTCATCCAGAGTATTCAAGAGGGACCTAGTTTTAATCCAGGTGCTTGGAAATTTTTGTTTGGTAGGTCTTTGGATACCTCCTGGGGAAGGAAGCTCCCACTTGTGCTTGACTGACTCAAGTGGTGCTGTGAAATTGCCTTCCCATAAACTAGGCCCCACCTCAAAGGCAGGGTGCAGTGTTAGATCCAGAGCACTGGTCTGGGGAAGTGCAAGGACTGTAGTTTGACTTGTTAGACTTACAAGTCTAACAAACAATGCTTTTTATTAAGAGCCTGTGTTGTTTAGTAATGAGGAACTTCAGAAAACTTCTCATCTAAATTCTCATCTCTTCTTCATCTGTTTTCCTCCCCATTTTCAAGACAGATCAGAGCTGCTCAACCCTTTGCTTCTCCAGTCAATCCCCTTTCCTGCTACCTCCTACTGCCCTCTTATCTGGGAAATCCTTCCTCTCTGCAGCACTCAGAGACCAGTCGTGGGTAGAAGGACTCTGTGCACAGTGCAGGCTTTCTGTGGTCAAAGTTATTTCTGAAACTAGACAATTTATTGGCTCTTCTTGACAACATTTCTTTTAAAAAGATCAGGTGGAGTTCAAGCCCAGGTAACAGCTCTTCTGTGTTTTGGGAGAACCTCTGTGCAGACCTGCACTTCCTCTGGCCCCAGTGTTGTCTCAAACTGCTGTGCAAGATGTGAAAACGTTATTTTTCCATTCTGCTGTCAGCTTGTTTCTCCACATCATTTACTACTTCAAATAACATTTTGAAAAGGGAATTCGGATGTCTGCTTTCAGATGAAAAATGACAATTCCTGGGTAACTTGTTCAAGTGCTTCGACAGGAAAACTGTAATTTCAGGATGACATCTTTCCGTTTATGGTCATGAGATTTATTGCAGATGAGTGGAACAACTGAGAAATAATTTCAGACACAAGTTTCAACAGGATACATGAGGAGATGCCCTGACAGTCTGTGGAGGAGCTGCATTACATGTAATTTGTGAAAGTGCTTTCTTAGCAGCGTGCCCACCTTCTTCCTAGGGTGGAAAGATGCCTTTGCAAGTGTGTTTTTTCTGGAGAACCTCAATGGGTTTTTGATTGTTTTGGTTTGTAAAATTTTACTGTTTCATTTTTTTTTCTTTTCTGGTTCTAAACAGTCTAACCTAAATCTTTTTTCTGTGTGTCTATATAGCTGTATGTGTATGGCTATAGACATGCTCGTGCAAAGCAGAAGTTGCGATTTTTGTTGCTCTTCTAATGCAGGGCATTTGGGGAAAATAAACTGGAAATAAAGCACAAATGCCTCACAGTGGAGGAAAGGTGGTTGTTAGGCAACAAGACAACTTCTTGAGAAGCTCCTGCACCCTGCTGCTTGCAGCCTGTCAGCATGAGCAACCCATGGCCCCTGCTGAGGTTACCGCACCGGGGCACATGTGTGCCTCTCCTCCTGTGCTTAGGCAGGGTGGACACCTGGCCCCAGCCTCCCCAAGCTGTCATGAGTCGGAGGGCTGCTTGTGTAGCAAGTCCAGCTAGCAGCAAGGGCAGGGACAGATTCTGGCTCAAACCTTGAGGATTTCCCTCATTTTGCAACTGGGCCTGCATCCTTTCAACTGAGTGGAAACAAGGCTTTGGCAAGGAATTGCAACCCAAAACTTATGTGGCTTTTTGGCCATATATATGTGTGTGTATATGTATATACATGCTTAAAAACATGAGTTATCCCTTTTCTTAAGAGGTCATGTTCAGCTGATCAAAGTGATGTAAGATGCTGTTGCACACACACAGAGAGGAAGTGCTGTCAGCCCATGAACATGGTCCTGATTATGCCAGAGTTACAATAAACACTCTGAAAAGCACTTCCAGTTATTTTAAATTGCTTTATTCTCTGCATCCCCGAACTCTGATCACTTGCAAATTGAAGTGCTCTTAAAAACTTTAAGTACTCCATTAATTTTAAATTGCTCTAAACTGCACAAGCCCAGAAATCCAAAGCACTCTTGAAAATCTGAAGCGCTACAATTACTTTCAATCATTCCAAAAATGTGGGTTCAAAATCCATTTTGTATGTGTTTATTTTTCCAGTTTGTATTTTTCCTTGTAGCATAATAAACAGAGAGGAGACATAACATCCTTAGCCCACTGGAAAGGAAGAACACATCCGAAGATCAAATCTCTACCCAAATTGTTAAAAGAAAGGAGCAACTTTTATGGTATTCAAAGACCACTAGAAAATGCGAGCATCCTCACCGTGTACATCCCAAATCCTCAATTTAGGCAGAGAGATGCTGCGTGGTTTCTGTATTATTCACAACTGTATTAACTTCTCCAAGTAGCAGTGCTGCTTCCTCCTGCCTGCCAGCGCGGCGCTGGGTTCTTCAGTGCAGTGTCTGACAGCAATGCTCCTCTGGAGCCGGCTGCTGCCTGGGAGTGCAGAAACACTTCTGATTTCAGCCTGGGTTGACAGCATGGTTCATCCCTTTTTTTTTTTTCTTTTTTTTTCAAAGAAAGAAAATGATGTGGATGTTCTGATAAATATTTTGATAAGCTATATATGAGAAGAAAAGAAGAAAGGTAGGGTTTATAACAACCTGAAGATACCATCAGGCCACATCCATGGAGCGTGACATGACGGCAAGGGGAGCAAAACCACCTGTTTCCTGCTCTTGGCAGTTGTTTGCTCCTAATCTGCTGCTGGCAGAGCATCCTGCTGAGGCTGTGATATGCAATCTCCATTCCTGTTGCATTTCTGCTGAGTGAGACCCATCAGCCAGACACCCATGGCAGAGACACTGGAGCTTGCTGCAGCCACCTGGGTGTCCTGAGGTGTGCAGACCCAGTGGGGACACGCAGCAGCTGTAAGGCTGGTAAAGGCTTTCAAATTTCACAGATTTTGACCCTGGAAAATCGCTGCCTTGTCTCTCCTCCATCCTGGCAACAGCCTGCCAGAACATATCTCTGATTTCCCTGCTGGAGATGCTTGACTATGGAGGAAAAAAGGATTCTCAAGCCTGTTCTATGAAAGGTGGGGAGCATTTTGAAATAGCTTCACATGAATATTGCCCTTTTTTGGAATTTTCTGTTCCTTGGGCAGGTTACAGGGCCACTGTGTCATGGAAGCATGTTTAGTCAGCACTTAAAAAGCTACTGAAATGCAAGTACTTAAATTGCCTCGTTGACTGCATGGTGCTATTCCCATGCTGACATGTCTGCCTAGGAGTTCTAGTGTGCTAGGGTTGTGGGCTTAACCCCACTTCATGCAGAATCTACTGCCAGCTACTACCCTTACTGAATTGCTTTGGGTTAATATTGTCATAGCTCCAATTAAATCCTGTGCTTAGGCTGTATTTGAGACAGAGAGCCCAAGCACTTGGGCTGATCCCCACAAGCCATCCAAACTCAGCAGAGTATGCATATTTCCATATGCTACAAGCCTTGTATACTTTTTCCAACAAATATGTAAATTATTCTCTCTCCTGTAGACACTTCTAGCTCTGCTCTTACTTAGAGTGGGGACAAAACTGTGGCTTATTAGGTGCTACCTGGCTTCTGTGCAGATTGCATTTTCTGAATGTCTTCCGCTGGGAACACAGGACATAGCAAGAGGTACTGATGTGCTTCTGAATATCTGCCCCAGCCATAACAGGTAGGTTTGGGATTCAGTGAGCAACATGTCATCCCATTTGATTGCAGGGTTGCTACACATGAGATACACTTAAATGTAAATGAGCTCAAGGTATCAGTGGCAGGTCCCTAGCATATGGTTGGAGCCCCTTCCAGCAAAAGGGAGAACATGACAGGACAAGTAGCAGCTCAGCTGCATCAAGCAGGAGGCTGAAACACCACCTTGCCTTGCTTTGTGCTCACAGTCAAACTGCGTAAACATCATGGTGGGGAACTTGTGGAGG
Organism: Rhea pennata; assembly: GCF_028389875.1. Taxonomy (NCBI): domain Eukaryota; kingdom Metazoa; phylum Chordata; class Aves; order Rheiformes; family Rheidae; genus Rhea; species Rhea pennata. The sequence continues at coordinate 8,745,485 of NC_084674.1, forward strand.
CTGGAAAATAAAAAAGGAAATCCTATGTCAAGACTTTTCATCCCTAAAAATCCAACACCCCCTCCAGCTCTCCTGGATGCTGGTTATCTGTGCACAGTTTCTAATGGGAAGCTTCTACCAGCTCTAGGGCTGAAATGCTTGCACTCAGGTGGAGGGGAGCAGAGATTTCTCCAGGACAGCTCAGGGGCATGGTGGATTTCATGTCTCTGGGGAAGGAACAGGAGTGGAAGGATATCTTTAATCTTGCCTATAGTTGTGTGGCATAAAAAAAAATGAGTTTGCATTAAGTGAAACAGAAGCTGGAAGGTTGAAGTGATGCCTTGCACTCACTGATACCCAATTTGCGCCATCCTTGCCTACCAGCGCAAGGGAGCAGGGTGACCCCCTGCCAGGGCTCTAGGCGCTGCTCTCCTAGTAAGTCAACAGAGTGACTCTGCTCTTCGTCCTAGTGAGAGCAGAGAAAATTAAACCAAGGTAAAAACCTTGGTGTAAAAATTTTCTTTGATTTGCATATGATTTCCTGCCTGCTAGACTTTCTTCCCTTAAATGAAGGCATGGTTGTATGGGACCTACTCCCTGCTGATGGTTTAATTTCAGACCTCTGTATTGCTGCCAGCAAAATAGATTCATTATCATTAATGTACAAAACTGCTGCATGCAGGGAGAGAGCAGAGCAAAGTGGCATGTGTGTGTGGAGATATGTTTGCAGCACAAGCTCTCCCTGCTTGAGCAAGGGGTGGGATTTGTTGTTGCTGCTTGCTGAGAATTGACATCTGATCCCAAGCTCACCCGAGTATTGTTTTTTTCATCGAGTAGCTCTGGAGGAGACGCTTGGGGCTTTAGAAGCAGGTTGTCTTTACTTGTGCTGCGTCAGCTACAGGTGCCTTTGCACAGGTGAACATCTCCATGCCTAGTCCCTGAAATGTTTCCATATGGCATCATGGAAGCCTGAACAACTGCTGTTCGCGTATGAATGCTCAACAGCAGAAACCTTTAAACAAAAGAGAACAACATTGAGAGAAGACCAGTGCTCGAGATCCCAATAGGAGAAGGAAGGGTAAGAACCCACCACCGAGGAACTGCGTTGCAAGAGGAGCTGTACGCCCCCGCAAACTCCTGCTTCATCGCCCTACAAGGATGGCGTTTGGGAGGATGACACAGGTGAGTTGCTTTCAGCCAGTGTCTGATTGAGATGGAAATATCCCTTTGGAAAGAGTTATGAGGAGCAGTGTGGTGCTGAACCATGCTGAGGACAAATTGTACTGTGATTTTGAGCTGCAGGAGGAGAATTAGGGATGACTAATACATAATATTGGAGCACAAATCTGGCCCTTGGTAAAGACTTTGATATCAGTGGCAACCATTGACAGGAGAAACTAAGAAATGCTTCCTGTGTTAAAGCTGCCTGAATACTGTCATAAATAGAAACTTTAAAATAGACCTTTGTAAAGAGGATGAAAAATAACAACTAAGTGAGAAAGCTTTTGGGGAACTCTGTCTGCTAAGTCATTTGTTTTGCATTTGTTTTCCCAGTATTTTTAAAGCAATATTTATTGCAAAATAAATAATTCAGCATCTTTAAAAAACATAAACAAAAATCTCTGATCTTGACTTTCAAGTAACAATATCAAATATTTAGGCTTTCCTCCCTTCTCAAGTAACCGCTTCCATCATGGGATTGTGGCCTCCTATGTGGTTCGGCGATGCAATGCTTTAATCTTCAGTCAAAACAACGATCAAACACTTGCAAGCCTCTCTGTCATCAGGAAATCTGCTATTTAAAGGCTCTCTATACCTTTAGGCTCTGATCTTCCTGCTACATTCGGCTATGAAATACCAATTAAAATGAAAAGCAATTTTCCATTTCTCCAGGGAGATTATCACTTTGGGAGTCAGCATCTTCCTTTTCCTTTCGTATGTCACTAATCCCACAAATGCACAGAGGTATAACGTCCTGGAGCATGTGCTCAGTGTTTCTGCCTGTCTGGGCTGCACTGCACTGACACGGGGAAGGATGTGCCCTCTGAGGTCCTCATGGGACACCCAGAGGTGTTTTGCAGCTGAGGAGGGGTTGCCTGGAGGCCTCCATGCCAGGATGCGAGTGCAGCAGCCCTGGCTTTTCATTACCACTCCCTCCTTATTAATGCCATCTAATCAGTCAATCTGCAAGAGAATAATAAAGGCTCTAATTGCCTTTCATCTTCTGCACCCTCCAGCTGGCAGATGCATCTGTGTAGACCCACCTCTGCTGAAATCTGCATGTCTGCTCCCAGGCGGTGTGCATCACTCTTTCACAGGTCTTGTCCCTTCACTGTGTTTGTGGCTGGTGTGCTGTGGGGAAGGGACGTGAGCACCTTGTTTTCTTTCAGAGCTGTAGGTCATCACCCAGGAGTGATTAGTTTATCTGTCAGTGCTGGTGCAGGTTGATTTATTCTTAATTCAATTTTAATTACCAGGCTCCCACCCTAAAAAGCTATTAATTGGTATTAAAGCTGTGTGTATGCACTAGGAATGTAAGCTGCACTTGAACACTTTTGCTCCTGAAAGATGCAAGGAGGTCAGTTGATAGGTTCCCTGCATAGCGAGAGGAGCAGAAAGCATTAGCTGTGCAGCTGGGAGTCCTGCCTTGGTGTGCGACCACTGTCACTGCAGCGGAATCACCTCCCCTGAGTGCAGCAGGGTGCACAGGGAGTCTGCCAGGAAGGACCAGCATAGTGCTTGCTTGAACCTCCACCCCAGCTGGGACTGTAGAAACAGGAGAGGGCGTGCATGTAGCCACAGCAGGGCCAGCTCTGTCAGCTGGAGTCCCATAGCTCACTGCCATCTGAAGCACAGGACTTGAAGCTGAGAGGGTGGTCTTGGGACCTCTTCTGATGAGCCTGTGGGCAGGAATGAAGATGAGCCAGCTGTTCATCAACAGCTTTGCGCATGCTCTGCTAGACTCTGCACTGTCACAAGAAAAAGTTCTGGATTGGGCTAATATGAAAAAGTTGAAAATCATTGAACTAGAGCATGTCTTTGGAAAAACATAGAACCTGGTTTAATAGGTAGAGTCATGACAGCAAGGCCTACAGCTTCCAGTTATGCTGTCACTTTAACAGAAGTGTTTCACTGCAAAACCTGATGAAAACATTTCGACTGCAAGGTGATTCACCTTAGAATTTATGAGCATGCTCCTGCGGCCAGTACCCTGCTGGCACTCTATTTCAAAAAATAATTTGTATCAGGACCCCCCCCCCCCCGTAGGAGCCTTTCAGCTGCTCTGCATCTAATTACCTGTCATCACACCCAGATCTCTCTTGGAAGCTGATATCCAGGCGTACTCCACCACATCCCCCTTCTTGCAGGCAAAAGTGCCACAATATTCTTCAGCGTGTGACCTATAGCTGAAAGGGAGCATGTGCTATTTCATCGTGTTCAGCTAAGCAAGGCACCCACCCCTTACTCTGCATTGGGAACCTCTCTGCTTCCCTAGTCTATGCTCACCTCCAATATAGTCAGTAGATCCCATTGGATTTCATGGTTTTTCCGCAGGTGACTAGTAAAATATTGACTGGCTCAGATCCAAGGAATCATTTCTGTAGAGACACCACTTGAAATATGGCCAAATCATTTGGTCTTTGATAGCTAATTCTTTTAGCCAGTATTTAATCCACTTTGTGCGCTGTGTTGATTTTGTACTGATCTAGCTTCTTGAACATTACATTGTGGGATACCAAGTCAAATATTTTACAGAAGCTTAAATCAACACTATTTCCTTTATTAAGCAAAATTGTAATCTCATTATAAAAAATCTAGTTAGCTTTAGAAGACCTATTCCTCATCAGCCCTTGTTGACAGGCATTAATGATATTATGCATTACTATTTTTTAATTTCTGAAGTTGTTTCTCATTGCTCAGGATCCATTATCTCCCCAGGATCAAAGCTCAGCAGGCCTATCAATATTCAGATCATTCAACTTACCTTTAAATGGCAGCTTTTCTTCTCCTGCTGTAATTTTGCCCGTGCTCCACAATGTATTCAAAACCAGTATTAGCAGTCCATGAAAGACAGCAAATTCTCTTAAAAATCATTGTATGCAAATTATTTAAGCTGCTGATTTAGAGCTGTTTCACTGTTATAGCTATTGCTCACTAGTCTCCTGAACTTCTGCTGTTATGCAAATTGTCGAATCATCATCGTCTGATAGGAAGGCATCATTTGCAGTTGTTTTTCTCCCCAGGTTCAGAACAGGAATATTAGTTCATTCAAAACATCTGCCTTTCTGCATAATTATTATCATTTTTAAAATTTCAATTTGGTAATAGTCCAAAGACATTGTTTGGTTTCTCTTCTTCCAAAACATGTTTAAAGACTTTTTCTTAATGCTTTTTTTCTCTGTAGCCATAGCTTGTCTCTTGTATTCTTTGATTCCCTTATCTAATTTATCCAATCTTTAGTTACATTAATTGCAGCTTTCTCCTTTTCTGTTTGTTGTCTATTTGGATGCAAACATTGCTCCTTCCTCTGTTCCTCTGAGACACATCAGGTTTTTGTAACCATTTTAACCATTCTTTGCCAGCAGAGGGACTGGGGCTTTCCAAGGCATCAGTGCAATGTTCTGTAAACGTATTGTCCATACTTTCTGAGTTGTGCTTCACAGTTTGCTCTGGAACATAATTGTTTCACGTTATGAAACTGGCTTTTTCAAGGCATCAAAGGGATGTGTGACTAGCTGATGTTTTTATTCCATTTTCCATGAGTTATCAAGACTTGATGTCTTGTTCCTGGAGGAACAGCTACATCTTTGTCTTGGAATTAGTTCCACTCTTCTTGTCAAGGTGAGGTTCAAATATCACCTTGCTGGATGCCACTTGGTTTTGCACAAAGTAACTGAAAAAGCCTCTAGAGCTTCAATGGTGTGCTGATATGCATGTGGGAACGTGAAATGCTATAGCACTGATGATGGCAGCATAGAAACAATTATGCTTTATATGACAGCCTTATGGGGGGGTCATCTATGCCATCCATATGCAAAGCTTATAGATTTGCTCCAGAGAACCTCCAGGGCCATCAAGTCCAGTCCTTGCTGTCTTGCTGAAAACATTTTACAATGATATCTGGTGAATTTAATGAGGAAATACTGCATCAATATAACATACTTCACCTAAGATGTTTATGACCATGTTCAGACCAATATTGCTGGAAATGCTGACACTTCAAGGCTGAGAACATTTCTTATCAGCCATTTCATGGAAACGCAGGACTGCTCCGTGCTGCCAGGTGTTTTGACTCATCTCTTCCTAGTTGGCTCTGTCTGCATATTGTGGACAGGGTTGAACCGTCAGAGACTGCAGCTGCTGAAAGAACTACATGATGAAATGCTTGGCAGCATCTTGAGCTTGCTGGAAACTCATTAGAAAGATGCCAATGGCAGAAGCACCCATTTCTCAGGGTGCTGAGAGTGATGCTGCAGGGGTACGATTAGGGCCAGCAAGGGCAGCAGCTGGCTGGCCCACCCCAGCCCGCTTCTGCCCCATGCCCCAGCAGGCAGTGTGTCCCTCCACCCTGACAGTGCAACAAATGCAGTCATCCACAAGTGCCCTCAGAGGCCTCGGGGCAAACACAGAGCCCCAGGGATGACCCAAATCCCTCTCAGTTTTGTTCAGCCAAATGCCAGCCTTAGCCTCTCTCAAGACACAGCAGGAGCCATTTCTGCCAGCATTTCCTGTTAACTTCCTAGGTTGCTCCTACCAAAGCAAATTAGATTAATCACTTCTGGCAATTAGCAACTGGCGATAATCTAGCTGTCCAATAATCCATGTTTTCTATTTGTACAATTACTTCTTTACTCCCTCCCAGGCAGGTATTGCCCAGCACTGCCTGCTTTAGGCTGGTCTCTGTAGCTGCTGCTTTCTCAGGTTTCCATCTCCAGCTTTCCCCTTCATCAAAGAAGCGCCCAGACCTTCACAAGTCTTCTGGGCTGGGAGAATAATGGCACACATGGGAGCAGCAGCTTACTTCTGAAAAGAGGAAGCCCCAAAATGCAGAGACTGTTTCTCACTGCTGGGATAATTGAGTCTGGGTTTCTAATTTTGGCTTCTGCGTGGAGTTAATTTGCCACTTGATGAAGTTTCTCCAGTGGACAGGCAGCATGTTTTCTCATTTCTTTCTCTGCACCCTGGTAACAGCCTGGCCATCAGAGGTCATCCTATGGGCATATGTCAGGATGCAACACTGGCCCAGCTGCTGCAGTCAAAGACATACTGCTGTGTTCTTAATTTAACTGTAGTATTTTGAAAAGGAAAGTTGACGGGAACCTCTTGATATACGGGACAATTTCGTGGGTTGTTTCTTGGTACATCTCCCTGGTGGGACTCAGATCTCATTCTGCATCTCAGGCAGGCCCCAGGGCCATGCACTCAAAGCGCAGCGCCAGCCTCACGGAAAAACTCTCTTCAACCACCTCCCCAATTATCGGCACTTCCAGTTGTCTGCGCGTTTCTCAGATAAGAAGAGATCCCAATTCAAAATTGAGCATGCCTAGATAGCATGCGAGTTGGCCGCACACCCTGTGGGTGATTTCATCAATAAATGAAGGCCAGCAAGCTCTGAAAACAGTACTCTCTGATGGAGACATTTCTCTTTATACTTTGCTCAGATTGTTTAAACAAATTGCATCAATTTCCTTCACGCTGGGCAATCTAAAATCTTAAAGAATAGCACCTCATGGTATGAATAAAAGAATAAAATGTTGTGTTCCTGAGAAACTTTAGCCTTCTAGGTTCTGGTTACCCACTTTGATAACTGCATGGTCCACAAAGGAGCCAAATAAGTAGTTCTCAGCCAATTTACATCACTAGGTTGTAATTAGTTTCTAGTAATTCTCTTGTACAAGTCTCTAAAAACACAAAAGACAAAAATAGCCCCTGCATTAGGAACTTACAGCTTAAATGACAAAGAAAATAGTGCGATATGAATGAATATAGAACAATGATGGGCGTTAGCTATACATAGTCAGCCATCAGATCAGACTGATTAGATATAGTTCAATCATTCATTACTTGGTACCTTCACAATTTTCAACTCTGATGCCTTGCATTAATATAAATCACACCTGTTTACTTCAGCAGAAACTAAGAGTCTATTGACTTTACGTTATTGCTAAATAAGAAAAAAAACAAACATTCTATTAAAGCAAAACCTTACTAACTTCTTCCTCTTCTTTTATGTCAAGCTGTATATTTCCTAACCACTGAGCTTCTTAGGAACCCTGCCCTTCTCTATCTATATCAAATTTTTTTTATATGGCCAGCCATAGCTTGTTTTGTAGCCAGCAGTGTTAAGTGGGTTTTTTCCACTCACCATTTGCTGTGTGAAAGATGTTCATCATATCTGGAGAGCAGGGAAGCAGCCACGTTCCCAAAGCACTGGGCACTGTGTGCAGTATCAAGCCTCTTCTGGCTCTTCAAAGTACATTATACTCCTTGACTGAGGCTTCTTGGCACTTCATGGCCTTAATCATTGCAGCAAAGGAGACTGTTGTTAACGTAATCCCTTGGTGAATATTTTTTCCCACTGTCTTTCGGTGCCCTGCTCTTCCCTGTTGAGGGCAGCCTCCTGCTATCCTCTCTGAAATGCCACAGAGGACAGTTTGCCTTCTTCAAATGCTCTTGTGATCTAAAGTCTGCTCTTCTACAGAGGGAAGTAACTATGAGTAGCATCTCCTACAGTCCGCTCAGTGATGACCTCTAAGATAGGCAGTGGAATTGATTGAATGTACATTTACTTCCCTGCAGCTTCAGCAAGGTCAACAGGTCGATCACATTAACATCTGATACTCTATTTTATTGGAATTTTCTCCCAGAAATGAATGTCAGCATGTCTGCAGTCCAGAAATGTAAAGTTTCATTGGAGAAGTTGCACAGAAATGGATCACGCCTTGCTGTCTGACAGAGCGGTTTGCATTCGTGTCTCTCCCTAGACACCCAGAGCAACGTGCACAATATAGCACGTGCTCTATGACCAGGAGAAATGTTTTGTCACATAAAGTGCTTTACCACAACAGAAGCAAGTGAGATGCAGCGGCTTTTGGACTGCAATCCATTTCCCTCAATGTTAGGCACGTTCTGAACGTCTCCATCTGTGATAGGGCACAGGCTCCTTTATAGTCAAGGAGAGAAGTCAGCACTCCAAGGCATGAGCTAGCAGACGTATTTTAGACACCCACCATAAAACATGATGGGCCATAACCTAAAAGCAGCAGTTGTGCTGAGTTCTCTGTAAAAGATGGCCCTTGTCCTTAAGGAATAGATGGCGGAGGTGATAGATGGCCCCGAGGGTGCTGGCTGCAGTGCGAACAGGATGGCTCTGGCCCCATCAGCCCTTTTTCTCTCTGTCCTCTCACAGGCTCCCGGCTGCATCCCAAAGGCAGTGTGAGACAGAGATGTGTCTGCAATTCGCCCAAAATCTCAGCTGTGTGTTGACACCAGTGGCATGACTGAGACATGAAGCTACCAGGGGTGTTTATGCGACCAGACAAATGCGTACTAAATTTCGTGTCTTTTTTTATTCATGTTCATCCTCACTAGACTAAATTATATATGACTTAAAAAATCTTTTAAAAGATCAGACAAATCCATGATGTCATTAAGGGCAGATATATTTTGTGTGTAGCATTATTAAACTTATATCTTACACATTTCTTAGCATCGGTGTTTCATAAGTTAATTAGTACAAGCCTTTCCGTACCAAGAACATTAATGAAACCTCTAATAGGCTGCAATCATGCGCGAGGGAAGACCTTCGCTAATGAAGAGAAGTGCTTAGATTTATGTGTCTGTAGAAAAAATGAAGAATAGTGCCAGGCTTTGAAGAATGTGCACTGTGTTTGCATTTGCAGATGTTGGCCTATGCCTTGATTACTGTGTTACTCGATTACTTTTGCAGATTGGGTGAATACGCCCATACGAAGAGAGAGGCTTGTGAAGGCCCCCTTGGCACCTGTAAATCAAGGTCGGCAACAATTGCTTTTTCTCCCCCGTGACTCGCAAAAATGCTTGTGGTCTCAGCTGTTTCTATGATTTGTTAAGTGCCCATTGCCATTTCAGTGTCCTGTGCCCAGTCCCAAAAGGCTCAGCCAGCTGTCTCAGGCACGGCAAGGCAAGGCACAACAAGCTGCATCCATGATGATTTGTGCACTAAAAGTAATAATAATAATAATAAAAAAAAACACAAGCAAAAAATGACCAAATGCAATGAATTAGCAACTTCAGGGACTTTAGGGCTCCAGGCACTTCAAGATACTGGTGGTGGTCTGCTTACAGATGCTGAGACCTGAACTCCAAGAGCACTTGCACAGCTAGAGCAGTATTTACCTGGTCACCCACCTTCTGCTGCAGAGGAGAAAAGGACAGCTAACAGGAAGGCAAGTGGCTTTATGAGAGCTGCCTTCCTCTCATTTATCTAAAATCATAAGAGTTTTAGAAGATGGGGGCTAGAATTAAATAAGACACTTTTACTGGTTTATATGTATTTTAGAGAGAGAAACATGCTAACACAGATGCAGGAAAAAATATATAGAAGATATATTATATATTATATATATATTATATATATTATTATATAGCAGAATTATATAGAAGATATATTTGCAGGGTTGTAGAGCTTTGCATAAGAAAGTGCAAGGAAGCCAGGCAAGCATTCAATGAACAATCCTAAACTTAGTTGTCTCGGTACTTCAGTAAAATTTATTACTTCTTAAGAGGTGGCTTGACCAGAGCCTACAAGAGTCTATGCAGGAATACATGATGCTGTCACCGAGTAGAAAACTGCAAAGAAATGAGAGTCAAACCCAGACAAAAGTCTGAAACAAGGCACAAAAAATGTTTAGCAGATAAAATACTTAATAACTTAGGCAGGCACGCCAGCTTTCCCTGCACTGCAGCGCTTTGGTACAGGACTGGGGATCCTCAACCAAGGAAATGCTGACACACAAGCAGGTCGAATCAGGAGTTGCCAGGTGAGATTCAGGGTGATGCAGCCCAGACAATCCACATCTATCACCAGGGGCCAAAAATGCTGGATTGCATCCTTCGGTTTCAGGCCTGACGGTATCAGCACGGAGCGGGGAAGGTCAGACGTCTTTCTGCCCCTACCCAGTGAGGTATCCTGCCTATCTGCCCCTGCTTTTCTGACCCCTGCAAGGAAGCACCGAGCAGCTCTGTGTGGTTCATCGATGTCATCTGTGGTGACTGATACTCTAATGCTCTCAGTAGACAGCGCTGAAAGTTGGTGGGAAGACATACAGCGCAAAGCCTGCTGGCAGGCAGCTCGCTTGGGTAAAGCAACGTGCTGACTCCTTCGATGACTGTGCAGCCTGTCGACATATTTTTGTAGCTACAGTAATTCCCAATGAAGTGCCGTTTGCCTCCCCCTGTGCTTCGAGCCACGGGACTTTAGCTGATATTAGCCTTTTCCAGCCACTTAAACTCTAGCAAGTGATGCTACATCTCTTCTCCCCTCTGCCACTGCTGGCCAATTTAGGGGGCATTTTTTGGCTGTTTTTCCATCTGAAGATGGTTTTGTACATTCGGAGGGGGGCAGAGGACAAATTCTCTCCTTCATTCTCGTGATAAACACCACCAGAGTTACTGTGCTTTGTAGTTATTTTTGTCTCCACATAATAGTGGTAAAACGCTGCTCTGCCCTCACCATCTCCTACAACTCTCTCATTAGGATGAGCTGTTGCTTGTGGTTTTGCCTGTGAGTCTCTCTCCTGAACTCAGTTTCAACGAAGGCAACTCCCTCATGTCCAGCCCTTCCCAGCTATTGATAAACGGCATTGAAAAATCTACATGTTCTGCAGCGCAGACTTGCCTACACTCTGCAGATCATGGATTTCTCGTCTTGTCTCTCAGAGGTCAGAGAGTCATCACGGTCGGAAAGAGAAGAGAGTAGCTTTTGCCCTGAAAGATCACTGTCCTTCCAGGGAACTCAAGGCACTTTGCACATGTAATTAATTAAGGCAAGTGTTTTTCCAGTTTTATTAATGAGGAGAAGGGAGGAAGTCATGACAGAGGCTGCCGACTACACTGTGTGCACCCTCACTTGCAAGACATTCCCTCTTGCCACTGGTGCCGCACTGCCAGCTCTTTGCCTCCATGCTCCTAGTGTCACAAATATTTTTCCTCAAAATTCTTAAAATCCAGGAACTACTGCAGCTTCACTAGCATAAAACTGAAGTGATGCAATGGACAACAAGCTATTGAGTGATTAGTAAGAAAACCCCAAACTGGTGTTGTCAGTACAGAAATCTCAGAGGAATCTGCATGAATAATTTCCGTCTTGTGTGTGCGGCACATTTCCCTCTTATTTGTCCTGGATATGTTTGGACAGTGGCTGCTGCAAGGGAGCTGAGCCATTACTGTCTGCCACATTTGCTATCATTCCTTCCAGCAACATAGAAATCATCTCTTGCCAAAGTGAATATTTAAATATTTTTCTCTGACTCTGGTTTCTTCAGCAGCACATCTTTGTAGACCTTGCCAGCACAGAAAAAAAAATAATTACAATTTGAGAACTGCACAGAAAATATCTTTCTATTTCCTTCTGCATAGCTTTCAATTGACAGCTGTTCCTTACTCTCAGGAAAACCAGCCAAACTGGTTGAGATGTGTCTGCAGGAGACAGTTGGTGCCATTGCTGTGGGCCTGGTAAAGAGCTATTGATTGCACTTGTCTTTTGTCCTTGAGTCAGAACAGATTTTCTGTCTAGGTTGTTTCAGAACCACAGACAGACAGCAAAGTACCCAGTCCGCTTGGGGATGCTGCGAGGACACACGTATCCTGCGCCAGCTCTACAGGTCTGGGATTACAGACTAGGTTGCAAAATCTGTTTCGAAATGAAAACTTTAGTGCTTCTCCCTGATGGAGCTTTTGCATAAATCTCAGCATGGTCTAAAATCCAGGCTGCTTATTTTTGATTACAGAGGCAGAGGCAGCTGGGGTGTGTTTAGAGGCAGAAAAGCAGGAAGAAATCACATTTTAAAACTCTCTGCCATTACCCAGCAAGTACAAGGATCCTCTAGATAATGTCATTTATTCAGTTAGGAAAAAAAATAAGCTCAATTGTATACACATGCTATAAAAGCAGAAATCAACAGATACGCAGATTACTTCACAGTGGGGTTAATTTAGAATTGGTGACAGGGGTTCAAACATCTTGCTTGGCGATTTCCATGGAAATGCCACATAAAGAGTCTGGAAATTTTAATTGCGTTTGTGCACGCGGCATGTGCCGCTGGGTGCCACCTCTCACGCCGTCCCAGAGCAGGCACCGTGGAAGGGCAGTTCTTTCTGTCTAGCCTCGCTGGAGCAGGCTGCTGCTGCCAGGGCCCAGGAGCCGCTGCCGGCTGCAGAGCCAGGACTCGGAGCAGCGTTAATATTGAGCACCAGAGCGTGGCCGCGGGAGCCCGCGCTGCTCGCAGCGGTGACAGGGCTTCACGGCTCCCAGCTAGCGCTGCCAGCACCACCGCCACAGCTGGAGCAGGATGTGCCTTGATACAGCCCTGCAAATAGGAGAGGAGGGTGCTGAGCAGAAAATGAGCTGCAGAAGTGTAATAAATGAGTTAGATGAGCTAGGATACCAAAGGAAGCCAGCAGAACACACAAATGCAATTAAAAAATACATAGGCAGTCTGGGACAAGAGGGTGCATTTCTGTAACTGCAGGGCAGCTCTGACGGGAAGAGCCAGGGCCTGGCCACATCCGACCGCAGCCAGGACACCGACCTGCCCAGGGCAGCGGGTGTGAACGGGGCCGCTGCTTGCCCAGCTCTGGGACACAAGCTTACAGATTGCTTTTCTGGCAAGCCCTGCACGCAGATCTCCGGCATGGCAGCGTTCAACAGAGTCTGGAAATCTTCCACCAATGAAGATGAAGGCGCAGCAAGAATAAAGCCATAGATAAGCATATCTCCAGCCTTGGGGCCCCAGCATGTGGGGCATGTCTTCCAGCCACCCCACACTTCCCAGGCTTTTGGGAGCCCAGCCTTTTTCCGGACAGCCTCTAGCTCCGGACAGTCTCTGCCCAGTCCTCCCACGCTCCTGAGCACGCCCGTTTTGCACTGCCCTCCTGCCTTGACACCATGCAGCTATCCCGCGCCAATGCCAGCAGCACCCCGTGCTGGCCCAGCAGGGAGAGCCGGGCAGCCGGTCATGCTGGTTCAGCACGTCAAGGCAGGCTAATTAATTTCTCCGTTAGATTGCAGCACCCGCTCCAGCTCTGGCAGGAGGCTCGTCCCCTGCAAGGCTGCCACTTTTTGATGCCAGCACCCTCATCCCGGGCAACGCAAGGCCAAACCGAGAGAGACTCCTGGGCTGAGCAGGGTTCGCGAGGCTAGCTGGCCCGCGGGGTGCTCCCTAGGCACTGGGCAGCTGCGGCACAGCGCACCAACAGCGAGCCGCAGGTACAGCACTGGCTGCATGTACAACGGCGCCCATGCCGCATGGTGCCTGCACGGCATGGTGCATGTAAAGCAGGGAGCAGATACAGCACGGTGCATGTACAGCATGGTGCGTAGACAGCCAAGCATAAATAAGACATGCTGCATGTGCAGCACAGTGTACAGACAGCTCTGTGCACATCCAGCATGGTGCATGTACAGCACAGTGCCACAGTCACAAGCCCCTGCTAGCTCCAGATGGGGAGAGATGCATTAGCCCATGCAGAGTGGAGCTGCCGCCGCTGTTCAGTGCCAGGGCTGCATCTCCTTCTTGTAGCACTGACTGGGTGCTGCGAACCACCCACCGAAATGGGCTTTTTCTGCAAGACAAGCCATGCCCCAACTGAAGGCAGTGGCAGTGAAAACGCGGCAAGTCTGAAACCTGAGAAATTACGTGCTGTGATGCTGCCTACCTGTTTCAGCTTGACTTGCTGTTGAACAGGATCTTTTCTGCTCCTGTATAATATCTTTGCAAGCAGTGGTCAGCGCAGAGCACCCCCAGGACCAAAGCAGTGAGGTGCTCCTGTGAACCACAGGCATTGCAGCACAGGTGAGTGGCTTTTGTTAAGCGATCTGACCATTGAAATTATTTAAAAGTATGATAGAAGATATTTAAAATTAGTAGTGTCCTAGGATCATTGCAAAGAACGTAACCTTTTTAAGTAATAAGTTGAGACAGCTTCATAGTAATTTTATTGCGATTATTATCCTCTTATCCACTAATTATAAGTAGAAATATTCATTCATGTGTATGTATATACACAGTGTACACATATAGTTCTTATCGATGTAAAATTCAGCAGTTCCAGTGTTAGAAGATTAGACTGCTTGTTATTGTTCCATCAAGGTACATCAAGGGTTTTAGTGAAGGAGAAAATTTTGCATCTAACCTGAAAGATACTGCTTACAACAAAAATATTTGGAAAGCAACGGGAAGTGCTAACACTGCACAAAGGCTTGGAAGAGCTCCAAGCCAATGCTTTCAAAACCTGCATCAAAAATCCCAGTTCTGTTGCTGCTGCTCAGTGATATCATGTACAGAGATGTCAAATTGTTTAGAAGACTGAAATCTGTGCAGCTCAGCACCTTTCCTGCCGGTAAATTGGAGAATCAAAGTCGAATCAAACTATTACAGGAGGATTCCATGGGGTAGAGGAAAGAGTATTTCCCTGCATTAATATGCTTTAAAGGGACAGATTCACTCATCTTTACTAGTTTTTAAAACATGCAGAGTGAGCACAGCCAGCACACACGAAAGCACAAGCTCGTACTTCTCTCTGCACATGAAAATTTCTTTCTCTCTGCAAACATCAGCAGCTTTATCAGCCCATAGTTTTACAGGCACTGTGGGCTGCTTTGAGCTTTATTTGTGAGTAAGCATTTCTCAGCTGCATCGTCTTCTGGCAAGCACATCCCTGACCCAGGACAAGTAGCTGCCAAGAGGTATTTGATAACACCAAGTTTTCCCATAGCCCTCACAGAGCCAGGGGGCTGTAGTAGGCAGGGTGAAATATCAGAAGAGAATTGGGGTGTAGGAAAAACCCAACTGAAGGGTTATGTCTGCAGGCACACGACCTGTCCCCCATTAACCGGTGGCCTGCAAAAATGCAGAAGGAAAGGTCAAATATTGCTCCTCATCAAATTTCACAGTCACTCCAAGTCCCCTGAACACAAAATTCGGACCGTCACCAAGGGCTTGTTCAGATTTACATTTTAATTCCCTGGTGCCATGTTTCCACCTCATCCATAAAGATGCGCTCATAGAAGCGACTCACAGCAGAAACATATCATCAGGAGGTTTGAGCAGGGACCGCAGGGCCTTTGCTTGGCCCCAGCGTGAGCAAGGACAGCACAGGGCTGCCAGCCAGCTTCGGGCTGGGGCAAGGCTGCCGCCTGTTCACTCTGCAAACACACTAGAAACAAGACAAAGGGTCGGGCAGCAGGATGGAAAGGAACAAGAGCCACGCTGAATGCTGCAGCTGGGGTAGCCCGTATCAGAGCAAACAGATGCTGCACAGCCATCGTTGAAATATCTAGGCAATTCACAGTGAAAGGCAGGGAGCTGAGTTTTGTCTTCAGCAGGCTGGAGCCTGCCTGTCTCAGTGGACTTGGAAGAGGACTGGTAAAAAGCAGCTTTCCACCTCTTTGAATTTGTGGGAGCCTAAAAATTTTCCAGGGGATGTCTTCAGGAATTTCGCAGAGCGTGTGAAGGCCCAGGGCCTGTGTGGACTCTTGGTGGGCACCATGGGAGCAGCCCACAGCCCCAGAGTCACGCTGCCACCATCCCAGCATCAAGAGTAACCCTCAGGGGACTTGTTTTCATTTCAAGTAAATCCTGTATTGAAAAGTAGCACTTAAACAGAGAAGCGAGGCAATAACTTCGCTTTGTTCACCTCCTATCGTCACATGATAATTACCAAAAAATAATCGTCTGGGGTTGTCAGAGAGGAAGGTCTTTGAGAAAACTCAACCAAAACCCCTTGGCAATGCCTCAACTGCTCTGGAGGGGAGCCAAGCATTCTCGTCCAAAAGGGCCTTGGGGTGTCAAGGTATTCACCAGCACTTCCAAAATATCCATAGGAGAAACAGCCCCTGTCTAGGTGCGTGGGTCTTCAGTAGGAGTAAATCCACCATCCCTCACCTCTGCAGACCCTTTTGCTCTTGCCAGCCTTGGACAAGCTCCTCAATATGCCATGCAATGACCTGGATCTTATTTGGGTCCTGTTCGATGGCAACAGCAAAGTCCTCGCAAGCAGAATCAAGTCTGTTCGCCAAGGAGGGGCAAGTCCTTTGCTGAATTACTAGCAGAGAAAGTTTTAAGCGCTGCAAGCCCCCGACATGCCCGCGGTGAGCATCTTCCACCAGCACCGTGTCTCCAAGAAGCACATGAGCAGCCGGCTGGTATTTGTGTCAAATTGTTGATATGTAAGCAGGGAGCATGCTGTGCATTTAAATCACTTTCACACTAAATTTGGAACAGGAATCATTAAATATTTATTCTGTGCCTAAAATACTGCTCGAGCATCCTACTTACTGATATTACATATTAATTCACATAGATTTTGCAGTAGTGATAATGCATTTATTTAAAATGGTGACTCCGACGCGTTCATTGTGATTGTGCTGTTTAACAAAAAGGTGAGATTTGCGCCCCCAGAGAAATCCCATCTAGTCAGTCCTCTAAATCTGAGAAAATGGCTTGTGCGAAGAGGAATTCGAGGGTTGAAAATCACTAGGAAAAAAGCACTGTGTGGAAGTTTCTAGTGATCTGCTGAAGTTCAATAGACTCAGATCTGCCAGGACAGAGGCAATTCAAAGCCTCGTAGATATTGTTAGCTATTTCCTTAGCAGTGGGAGCACTGCACATTCATAGAAGCAATCACTCAGCCAGAGCATAATTGCTACAAACTGATTACCACCTTCTCCAGGTGCTTTCCTGAAATGTGAGGAGCAGCAGAAAAGCTATTGCAAGAGACTTAAAAATAAGTAAACACATACACCTTGACAGCAATGACCCCGTGGATTGCGATTGGACACTAAACTGCAGCAGCAGTCCAGCCCAGGTTTTGCGTGAGACCTGTGCAGGCTGGACTAGATCGGCTGCAATTATTTCCAGGCTTTGGGCTGGCAGAGTACGGTGCATTTAATACAGCTCCATGTTCCTCCTATCTGCAATAAGCCTCGATCATTTTTAATTATAGACACTCTGAAAGCTGGGAGCCAGCGCTGATTGGGCAGCAAAATATTGCTGCCATCCTCTCACTAATGTTTGGAAGAGGATTTCAGTGCCAAACCTGACATGGATGTGATGTCTGGCCAGAAAGCAGAGACGAACAGCTCATTTGTGGATTTTGCTGAGCGGCCACAAACATTAGGTCTGCCCTCTTTCAGGGCCTGCTGGGGTGAGGCTAATTCGATGTTTATTCAGCTTAACACCTGGCATAATAAACCTGATGAAGAGGCTGCAAGGATCGGAGGCAGATTCAGGGCTAAACGTCTGGGACCTGTGGCTGGTGTCAAAGCTGAAGGAGGATGGGAGCGAGGCCAACGCACACAGCACATCCCCACCTCCCACTCCATCATATTGGAGAAGGAAATTTGGCCTCTCCTCTGCCCTGACACCCCTCTCACCATGCTTTACCCCTTTTCTCCTGCCAGGGTTTGCACTCCCCCCTTGCCCCGGAGCAACACCAGGTACCTTGGAGGAGCATGGATCACCTTGAGCATCCACTGCAGGTTGCAGTGGGAAGGACTGATGCCACCCGGCACTGCCGTTTGCACAAGTAAGGGTGCCAGGGTGCCTTCCTTCCCTACAGAGCCCCCCCAGCTGCAGCTGCACATCCAACTCCAGTTATCCAGGTGAACAAGCATTCCTACCTTAGCGCACAACTATTTCTGACTCTGGATCCAGGCTGTTCTCAGAGCTCTAATCTCCTTGCAGATGTTGGTCAGCTCTAGCTAGTGGTGCCCAGCATCCGCAAGGTGCCAGAGGCCTCAGAGAGGCAAGGAAAACTCATAGCTTACGGACTTCTTGGAGGGACTGGCATTTTCCCAAAGCAGCCTCAAATGCGCTAACCATAAATAGGCTGGGAGGTGACCTCATTGCAAGCCCCAGTTTTTCATTTCTTTTCAGCGCAAGGTGCTCCACCTTTCCTCGCAGGAGCGTGCAGCCGGCCGCCAGCAGACAGACACCGCCTCAGAGGAGATAACATTTCCTGCTTGGTTATCTATGGAAATAACGTTGCCAGACCGCGCCGCTGCCTCGCTTCGCGTCCCGGAGATTGGCAGCTCTGTGATGGTGGCTTACGACAGCACTCAACCCCTTTGGGGCCAGGGTATCTTGCAGCAGATTGAGGCCGTTCAGTCTTGACCGGACCAGGAATCAGTTGTCTCACTGTGTCTTGAGTGCTATGGTCAAACTGAGGCCACAGCACTCATGGCACACAGGCACCCATGACCTTCTCCAGTGCTGGCCAGCTGGTCCCACCACGAAGGAGATGAGAGTCACTTGAAGCTGCCCTTTGAGGGGGAGTTTGCTGAAGAAAGAAAACTTTACCGCCTAGGTTGTAATTCAGGGAGCCCTTTGCTCCTGTACGCAGGGCAGGCGAGAGGCTGAGCGAAGGCTACAGCGCTGGTGGAAGAAGCGCTGCTGGACTGCAGCACTGGCATCGCTGGCTCCGGCACTGTGCACAGCAGCAGCGGCCAGGGCTTCGCTGCCTTCGCCCCCCTCGGGTGTCGCAGTGGTGAGCAAGCCCTGCTGCCCTCCCTCCCTCCCCACTGCTGCCCAGTCTCGTGCAGCCTTGCTGCTGCTGGGATCCCAGCGGAAGCATTAGCTGAGCATGTGTGAGCGGGTGAAAAGAGCACCGGGTTTAAGCCATGCTGTCTGGAAGGCACTGCAATCTATATAGTGCTGTTACCAAGAAACCAAGATTGTTTTCCGTTCTATTTTAGGAGACTGTGGTACAAACAGAGCCTAGGATACACCAGGATTTCAATTTCCCTACTGTAAATTGGTGTCATTACCGAGGGGCAATGTTTCACAGCAGCACTCTGCAGCCGCAGACAGGGCTGTAGTCATGCCTAAAAGAAATGACGTGTTGTTTGAGCCTGCCCACTCCCGTGTTCCAGCTATTCACTCTCATAACTACTGGTTTTTAATCTTCCCAGATGCAAGAGCAAACTGTCCGGTCCCTCGCAGTGCATATCCAAGGACATCGCAGCGAGTCCTCAGGAGCAGGTACCACTTACTCTGTGCCACCTATAGCACAGCCTGAGCAAGGTTTGCCCTCAGCAGCTCTTCCTGCTTTTTCTTTCATTTTGCTGCTGAAATTTCCTTTTGCCTCTCATTTTTATGAACTGGAATTTCTTTTTAAGTAAACTGTTTGCCACTTACTTTGACTCTTTTTTTCCCTTCCCATGTCGCCTCATGTTACACAAAAGCCAGATTTTTATAGCAAAATCCCATTTTGCAAATGAGAAGCACAGCTGAGCAAACACTTTATTTTGCATTTTGACCGCACGTTGCCAAAGGGCCGGGGCTGCAGTGAGTACCAGGCAACCGAACAAACAATCCCAACTGCCTGTTCATGGCAGCCAGCCAGCAAAGTGTGGGACCGAATGCCATGTGGATGCACCTCCAGCAGCCAGAATGAGGACCTGCTCCTCCAGTTTGTGTCCCAAAGTGAGGGTGAAAGCCAACAGCACCCACCACTGCGCATCCCACCAGCATTTTCAAGCGAGTTCCCAACATACTTCTCGGCATGAAGCGCATCTTCCCTAGCAGTTTCTAGCCAGAAAAAAACAGAGCTGGGCTAATAACATGAGTTAGATGGTGTATTATGGGATGGAGCCAAGACAAGCAGTAAGCACACTCAGTACAAGCAGCCTGAAGGCCACCTTTGCTCTTCAAATCTTACTTATGTTTAGTGCATGTGGCTTTACATGACCACGCAGGACCTCAGGTGAGGCTAAGCAGCACAAGAGACACTCCTGCATATCTCTTTTCCTTCCTAGACCATCTCCAATCTGCCATTGACATGCACAGATTTTACAAAGACATTAATCGCTTCCAGCCTCCATAAATATTTTGTTTTAGGCCTTTAACCAGGATTAATAAAAAGAACATAGGTATGTTTGTTTTTCATGCAAATGTGAGACTCTCTATGGGAGCTATTCAGTTAAGCTCTCCCAAATGGCTGCCTTAAGTGGAGTTTCCTCTTTCGGAAGGTTTTTTCTGACCCTCCGAAAGCTGCTGGCCTGCTTGCGAGGGCATCTGCGCCACAGCACTGCAGCACCCGTTGCCTCATACGCTGGCACTCTCTTTCCCAAACAAGGGTCCCAGCTCTGCTCTCCTAGCTCTGCTTTTCTTTAGTCATTTCCACAAATCATTATCTACACCCATTTCCTACATCTAACGGGAACAAATGGGGAGGGGCACAAACCTTACAGCAGCGTTTTTTTCTAATATCAGCAGGTTCTTCCATTTCACAGCTCGCAAGATGGAAACAAATCTGAAACATTTCACAAAATATTTTTAATACCCTTCAACCTATTCTACTTACAAGATCTCGCTCCAGCTGAGATCTCTTTCATGCAGCTGCAGCAGCTCCTGCCACGAGAGGCGAGGAGCGTTACACCCTCCTCCGGGGTAGCACAGACTCTCCCGTACGTGTGCGTACTCACTGCTGCTTGTTTGCCATGTAAATACACACAGGCACTGAGGCCGAGTGTTCCCACACAGCGTGCGTTTGCTGTTACTGTAACAAGCCAGAGAGCTGGGAATGCAGGTCCTTTGGATCTCATTAGGCAATTGTTCTAGAAAATGTTTTAGAAGCAACAATTAATTTGCAATGCTGGGAACAAATAGTTAGGGGCAGATTTTTTGAAACCTCCTGGAGCCTGCTCCTGAGTGATATACTAGAAAGGACTGTGGACCTTACAGTTACATTTTATCTTGAAAATGAACTGTGCAACATTACACATCATTTTAACCTAAACAGCCTCCATTTCAGCATCCCGAGCAAACAGAAATATATACCAATGTAATATCAAAAATGACTTGGCTAATGCTCTTATTTGTCTACATTTACCCAGTCATAATGGGTAATTACACAATTACCCACCATGATATATTACTACTGCAAGTTACACATGCATAATTATCATGATAGCTCCACTCACACTGCCTCTCCTCCTGCCTGATGCAGGACAGTTATGCCTCTTGCTAGGCTGCTCTGCTGGATCACTACCCCTATTTCAGATCACGTTTCTTGGTGGAAGTAGAAAGCAAGAGACCTGAGATTCTCACCTCCTGCTTTTTTCCATATTCATGAAAAAGCATTAATGTTTCAGCTGTGCCTTCAGACATAACAACAGGAAAGCACGACTATGTGAACTAAGGGAAGGGAAAACCACCCAGCCCCCCGAGGATGGTGGGCTCCTGCTTCTCTGGACAGGCAGCGCTTCCACGTGAGCTTTGGTTAATCCATGCTTGGATGCCTGGTCAGGCCCTTTCAAGCATATCCAATTTTGAAACTCCTCAGTGAGCAAAATCTCACCCACTAAAGGATAAATATAATTCTGAAAGGTTCCAACGAAGAACATGCTTTTCTGGTGATTGTGTCTATTTTGCATCAATTAATTAAAGAAACCTTCTCTGACAAGAAGTCAATCTGCCTCTATAGATAGATACGTGATGTCTGTGATGTTCCTACCAGCAAAAGTTGTTTCTATCATTCCCAGCCGCTTTCTTGCGGCTAATCCATGAACGGATATCTTTAGCATTTCCATCCACTGAACCAGTTCACAGCAATCACTACTGAAACAAAATCCTTCACAAACAAAACCAATCTTTCTCTGATTGTCTCAGAAAGTTTCATCGCTGTCGTGTCTGTGACAACGAAGACTGTGAGCTGTGGCTTTTGAACTTCTGCCTCCTAAACCATGAGGGAGAGTATGTATAGCCACACATAGTAGAAAGAAAAGTAATTTCTCTGTTCTCTGGTAAAATAAATAGGATTTCTTTCTAGCCCAGAAAACCCCAAAGGCTGCTGCTTTGTTGTGCGATTACATATATATAACACCATTATAGGCACTATAATTAATTCCATTTTTTTTGCCTTCACAGTTTGTGCAAGTGGTCTCAGGGCAATGAGGTTTTTTTGATGGATAGTATAAAAAGTGCACCAGTTTTAAAAAGCTCAAAAGATGCTTTTAAAAAAATAAGAGAGCATAGCTGAGGCAAAGATCCTTGTGAAGTTCACACCATCTTTGTGATGTTCATGACCGCGTTAGTCGTGTTAGGGCCCATGTGCCAGACAAAACGGGGGTTTGGCATTACGAGATGCTGCTCAACCTGTCCCCATTGCAAGGGGCTAGCAGTCCTTTACATGACCTGGCCCTTGGACAGGGAGGGTCAGTCACATCACAGCAACGATACCACAGTCCCATTGCTTGTTTGCTCAATGAGACAATAAATACGGAGGCATGAAGCCGAATGGAGAGGGAGCTGATACTGAGGGTAGCTAAGAGGGGCTAAAACACCTGGATCAGCACCAACGGCAGCACTGGACAGTAAAGGACCATCTCTGGAGTTGATCTCAGACACAAGCACTAGACTCAGGAGATGTTTGCATCGTGGCCTGCACCACTGCAGAGCTGCAGTCAATCACAGCAAAAGCCCCCGTGCTGTTCGGCATCACTCCAGAGAGAAAAGGGCTCCCAGGGCTGTGGGGAAGAGCGGGATAGCCCAGCAGCCAGGGACTGCACTGCTGCGCTCGGCCCCTTCGCGCATGCAGCACCACACAGCGCCAGCAGATAAGGCTAATGGAAAAAATGGAAATCCGTTTTCTGTCTCCACCAATTTTCCAAGCTCTTCTCACGGCTTTCAGAAATGCAGAGCCCTAGAATGGCTACAGAAGTTTTTTCCAGACTCATCTGTTATGTTGAGCTTTTAAATAGAAGTAGGCAAGGAGCTTAGGAAGTCCAGCTGATGTGAAAATCCCACTGCGCCGTACAAACACATGGTCTGAAGCAGCACCCGTTCCTCCTCCCATGACCTAATCTAATATCCCCATTACCAGGACTCAGTGTTTACCTAGGCTGTTAAAAAGTGAAACAAACAATTATTCACGTGTATCACAGGTGACAGATATTTTGACATTTACAGAAGAAGCACTACTAATTAAGTAGAGGAAAGTAAACCTTTCAAATACCCACCCACCACAAATACATACTCACAAACGAAACCTCAGTCAGACCCGAAAAATTACCAAAAATTAAAATATTTAATACACACAATTTCTTCACTGATTCATCTCTAAGAGCTGCTTCTGAAATCCTAGTCTCGCTCCAGGTAATCTTCAAAGCAAAACACCACGATATCATTACACATGTAACAATTAGTGACTAAGGTGAAATATTTATTATCAGTATAGCTTTTCAATTAAGATTCTTAGTTGCTTTCTGGAAAGAGGACGGAGCGCGTCCCTTGACACGCTTAACCGCTACGCTCGCGCTTAACGTGCTTAATGCTGATGTGGGGGCATCAGCAGGGGAGGCTGGCACGGCCGGGAACGCTCAGGGCCGGGACACCCCAGCAGGGTTCGGGACACCGCAGCAGGGTTCGGGACACTGCAGCAGGGTTCGGGACACCGCAGCAGGGTTTGGGACACCCCAGCAGGGTTCGGGACACCGCAGCAGGGTTTGGGACACCCCAGCAGGGTTCGGGACACCGCAGCAGGGTTTGGGACACTGCAGCAGGGTTCGGGACACCGCAGCAGGGTTCGGGACACCGCAGCAGGGTTTGGGACACCCCAGCAGGGTTTGGGACACCCCAGCAGGGTTCGGGACACCACAGCAGGGTTCGGGACACCCCAGCAGGGTTCGGGACACCGCAGCAGGGTTTGGGACACCCCAGCAGGGTTTGGGACACCCCAGCAGGGTTCGGGACACCGCAGCAGGATTTGGGACACCCCAGCAGGGTTCGGGACACCGCAGCAGGGTTTGGGACACCGCAGCAGGGTTTGGGACACCCCAGCAGGGTTCGGGACACCGCAGCAGGGTTTGGGACACCGCAGCAGGGTTTGGGACAACGCAGCAGGGTTCGGGACACCACAGCAGGGTTTGGGACACCCCAGCAGGGTTCGGGACACCACAGCAGGGTTCGGGACACCCCAGCAGGGTTTGGGACACCACAGCAAAGTTTGGGACACCGCAGCACGGTTCGGGACACCGCAGCAGGGTTCGGGACACCCCAGCAGGGTTTGGGACACCACAGCAAAGTTTGGGACACCGCAGCACGGTTCGGGACACCGCAGCAGGGTTCGGGACACCGCAGCAGGGTTCGGGACACCCCAGCAGGGTTTGGGACACCGCAGCAAAGTTTGGGACACCGCAGCAGAGTTTGGGACACCGCAGCAGGGTTCGGGACACCGCAGCAGGGTTCGGGACACCCCAGCAGGGTTCGGGACACCGCAGCAGGGTTCGGGACACCAAACCCTGTGTTATCCCCCACACAGCACGTGTGGGGACACCACAACAGGGCGCAGCGCCCACCGGCTGGGCCTGCGGCTGCTGCCTGCCTGCGGCAGCAGCTCTTCGGGGACACTCAGGGCGCTGCCATGCCTGTCGGCAGGGCGGAGACGCCCGGGACACCGCAGGGCCTGTGACAAGGACGGGGACACCCATGGCGCAGCGCGTCCCCCCGCCTCGGGGACACCGCGGCCACACCAGCCCTGGCGGCGGCCGTTGGGCGCGGCCTTGCCCCTCCCCCGCCCGGCGGCGGGCCGCGCCTTCGCAGCTGCCAGGGCGCATGCGCGGCGGGCGCATCTCCTCCCACCCCCCCCCCCAACCCGCCCCTCCGCCGGGTCTGCGCTCGCCTCCGCCGTGCAGCACCGCGGCCAGCGCCGCGCGCGCGCACAGCGAGGGGGCGGGGCGGGGCGGGGCGCGCGGGGCGGGGCCGAGCCGAGCCGGGCCGGGCCGGGCGGCGGCGGCGGCGGCGCGCGGGGCGCGGCGGCGCGCGGAGCCGGGCAGCGCCGAGCCGGGCAGCGCCGAGCCGAGCGGAGCCAAGGCGGGTAGCGCAGCGCAGCGCCGAGCCGAGCCGAGCCGCCGCCGCGATGCTGGACCCGTCGTCCAGCGAGGAGGAGTCGGAGGAGCTGGTGGAGGAGGAGAGCGGGAAGGAGGCGCTGGCGCCCGCGGCCGCGCGGCTCTCGCCCAGCCGCCCCGGCGAGGGCCCCGGCCCCGGCCCGGGCCCCGGCGGCGGCGGCGGCGGCGGCGGCGGCGGGCTGCAGCCGGGCGGGCGCGGCGGCGGCGCGGCGCGGCCCGCCAGCCCCAGCCCCTCGGTGGCCAGCGAGAAGGAGAAGGACGAGCTGGAGCGGCTGCAGCGCGAGGAGGAGGAGAGGAAGAGGAAGCTGCAGCTCTACGTCTTCGTCATGCGCTGCATCGCCTACCCCTTCAACGCCAAGCAGCCCACCGACATGGCCCGCCGGCAGCAGAAGGTACCGGCCCGCCCGCCCGCCCCTCCGCCCTGCCGCTGCTCCGTCGGCCCCTCGCTGCCCGCCCCGCCGAGCCCTCCCGCAGCCGGCCTGGCCCCAGTCCCGGCCGCTGCCCGGGCCCGCCGCCGTCGGGGCGCCCCAAGGGCGAGCCCGCCGCGGGGCACCTTGGCCCCGCACGGGAAGGGGGCGGCGGGCGGCTGCCTGGCGCGGTGTGCGGCGGAGCGCCCCGCCGCCTTCCCGCCCCAGCGCCCAGAGCCGTCGTTGGCGTGTGGCACGCTCTGGGCTATCCAGTACGGGAATTCCGGAAACTCGGGGTTTGGGCTCTCTGAAAGTCCTCTGAAGGAGGAAAATAGGTCGTATGGCTGGAAATTGCTGGCTGTGTACTGCCTCCTCCGTGCTGCCTGCAAAGTACGCTTAATGGGGCGTGCGAGCATCGGCTTAGGGAGTTGCAAAGTCTGGTTTCTACTTCTCGCAAATATTTACACGCGAGGGGGCTTCGTGGCACCAGGGTGTTAGCCAGACGTGGCGGCAGAGCTTTGAAATGAAGTTGCTGACACAGTACTGCCCATTCCTCCCCAAATGCGTCAGTGCAGCGCAGCGGTGTCCGTCCGGGCGGCGGCCGGGGAGGAGCACCGCACCTGGCCCCCGCGGCCGGGCGCGGCGGCGAGCGGGGAGAAGCGGTGTTGGCTCTGCCAGTTGTCGGCTTTCTTTCCACCAAGGTACTAGCTTACAGGCTAGAGCAGAAATTAAGTTCCTCCAGGACGCAGACGCAGGTACGCTTCAGTCAAGCACAGCCGACTTTCTTCCTGTGGCAGTCCAAGTAGGTCCACGATGGGACGTAGCTTTCTGGAATGGCTGGCTGTTTTTTCCCATTTTTGGTTAAGTTTCTTAGCCTGCAGTTTTAAATCCTGATACCATTCTGTGTTCACAAATGACCTTTATAAGTCAGGAAGGCTCCTGGATGTATTGATGCAAATGACATTCTTTCAGTTCTGTTACACTACAGAACTATTATTAGTCATTGCAACATAAGGAGGTAGGAAAGTGTATCAGTACTGCACATAGTTTAGAGGCAATATAGGACAATCTGTTGTTGCTTGAGGGTTGAATGATCTGCTTTTATCTGCTGAGTGAAAAGCATAGAT
This sequence comes from Rhea pennata, assembly GCF_028389875.1. Classification (NCBI taxonomy): domain Eukaryota; kingdom Metazoa; phylum Chordata; class Aves; order Rheiformes; family Rheidae; genus Rhea; species Rhea pennata. Next base: position 8,772,106 of record NC_084674.1, read on the forward strand.
GAAGATATAGCTAGGTTTGGGGATTTTTTTTTCACATATTATATATTTTTTTAACCTACGACCCTTTTCAGCAGACTGTGGACTTTGAAAGACTTCTTGTCTTTTGCTTCCTGTCTTCAAATCAGAAAAAGAAAATGAAATTTAAGTAATTGCTAGTTTTGCAGCAGTTAAAACAAACTAACCAACCCATCAGCTGTTTCTCATGTAAAAGTGAACGGAGAATGGAAATAGTTTTTCCAAAGGAGCAGGCAGAGTCTTAGTTGTCTGGAGATAAGTTGCTGGAAAGGGCAAATCATAATCTGTGAAATCAAAATATAGCACTCTGAACAGATGGAGAGGGGAGGGAAGAGAAAGGGGAAAGGGAGTCAATAAAGTGCAGATGAAACAAAAATAAGGAGTAATGAGAAAAATTATAACCTAGCAGGAATACGTGAAGGAATGGGGAGATTAAACAGGACCTTGGGAGAAAATAGTTTGTTCTCTGGGAAATGAACAGTTTAGGAAAATATATTTTGTTTATTTATACAAAGAACTGAAGTAGATATCTTTCAGGGGCTTACCCTCTCCCCTCAAACACAGCAGTGAAATGGAATTCGGGAAGCTAAATGTAACTTGACAATGCATGTCAAGTTGAATTCACCCTTTTAAAGGTGAATTCATCCCGGGTTTTCTTCTTCTGTATATTCCTATATTCATTTGTCACGGCAGTTTCTGGGAGTGAATCCTTGTCCTTTTTCTTTAGCTAAGACCTCCATAAAAGTCAATTGAAGCACTGCTGGAGCAAGAGGTTTGTTATTGGGCTCCATGTGATCCACTACTCCCCTCACAGATCACTCTGGGAAAAGCCCACCCTTCCTTTTCTAGCTTGCTCAGCCATGGTATGTTTTCAGTGGCAGACCAACGAGTGAGGTAGGTTGGGCTGCTTCCCTCCTGGGCATAGAATTTTTGTCACAGTTCTGCTGGATTTAGTAATCTGTGGGAACTATGTTTATTTGTAGGCCTTCTGTAGTGGCTAAGATACCGGATGCTTGAGGACTCACTAGGGTGGAGTATTTCTCTGCTGAGGGGAAAAAGCGGGAGAGAAAGAGGTTTTGGCCTTGCTCTGGTGGGAGCTGTTGCCTCAGTTTCTCCATCAATCGGGGGCTGATAAACTGCTTCCTTCTCTGCATGTGATTTGATTCTGCCCCTCGCAGCCTCCTGCTTAGAAACGAAGGGTTTTGTCCTGGAAGAACTGTAAAGAAACCGCAAGACCTTGGGGCCGGCGCAGCCTCCCCGGGAGGCGCGGAGGTGAGCCGGGCTTGGCGCAGGGCCGCTCTCGCCCCAGGGCCCGTGCCGGCAGGGCGCTGAGCGGCGCCGCGCGCGTGTTTCGGCTGAGCTGGGTAGAGGCGAGGGCTGCTGAGCCGCGCGCGGTGCCCGTCTCCAGCACGGCTGGGAAGATCCTGCCCGGCTCTGCGAGAAGGAGGTCTGGCCTCACAGCTGCTCGCTGCAAGGGGACGGTCTGGCCGTGCTGCTGGTCTGCACCTCTCGCTCCTAGCGCGGGAGAGCCCCTGCTGCCTCTGAGCGTGGCCCGGGCAGGGTTCCCGTGGCTTTGCAGGGGAGGCCCTCGCCCTGCAGCACGCTGCCTGGCACAACCCAGCTTCTCTGGGTCACCTGGTAAGAGCCGGTCGCTCTCCCTGGGAGGAGCCCGCGGCCTAGAGTGGGCCGTTTTGCCCACCAAGCAAACCGGACTGCCGAGCCTGGACTTCTACTGCAGTCTGTATTCTTTGCAATTATCTTAGAAATGAAAAATTGACGAATTGATTTTGCTGCAGTCACAGTATTCAAGTTCTTGCCTGTGCTAAAGGTCCTGTGGTACCTTCCCTGAGATGCATAGTCCTCCCTCTGCGATCCCGCGGTGTTGCACTCGCAGCTGGTTGCCATCCTGAGTGCAGAGGTGGCCGCGCGTTACGGTGGTGTAATGCACAGACACTGCTGTTACTGTTTATGTAGCAGCATGCCTGCGTGTAGTGTTCTGGGGTTGGAAAATACAGCCTAGCGTTTTGCATAGCTTGTAAACCACTTTGGGTTCCCGCTAAATACAAGGAAGCCTATATTTTAGGTACTGTTACAACAGAAAGATAATTACATGCAGTTTGATTAAATTACAACGTATATGAAAGCAAAGAGGATGGTGGAAACACGTGAACGGACAGCTTAGCTGAGTATGTGCTGCACGTGGGCGCGATAGCGTTGCTTATTTATTCTGGTATCGAACTCTGTTTCAAATTCTAAGCAGAATTCAAGCACTTGTTGTCCAGAGCTGGTATTTTCCTGATCTTGACACCTCAGAAACTTTAGAAACATGGTAAAAACTGTTTCCAGATCAGCATGTTCAAACTTACACTTCTGCTTCAGATTTATCAATCTTGATGCTTCTGTGTTAAGATTTCACTTGAGTAAATACACACTTGCCATTTTATACCTGTAAATGTTTTTATTTACATTTTGCTAGCTTGATTTTCTAAGGAGAAGAGACTCATTAGATAGACAGCAGAAGCATGTTCCTTCCTTCTTAGATTACTTTTTAAAGCCACTTATGAATTTCAAGTGCCTTTGACAGGGAGACAGTGACCTGCAAGATAATAGTCCCTTAAAAGTTTTGTGAAAATAGGGAGATCAGTCAAGAAGTACCCCAGCTGAGAGGAAGGTGGCAGTGTGAGGTCAGCCCTTACTAGACACTAGAGAATCTGAGAAAAGCCATTATGAATACGAGGCCCAAGAGGAAAAACTCCAGTTAGAGCTTGCATCTTACTAGACACCAAAGCCTCCAGCCTCGAGATGCAAATCAACAGGAAATTGGGTTTTGTTAGCACTCTTGTGCTCAGAACAATGTGTTTTAATGCCACAGATGGTACTTAGCTTGCTAATTGTTTGCCCAGGATGTGTTTAGCCTTTTCTCTAGCTCATGCTGACTTGCTGGAAGTAGAGTTGAGACAACCAACAGTGGTCTCTGCATTTCTCGACTTGAGTCCAGTTGTCTAAAGCCTTGGAGAGGAGAGCTTTGCTGGTAGCTTGGGGAACTCGGGCAAGTCTTTTTAACTGAAGCAGTCCTCATGCCCCTTCCAGTCTCTTTTATTTTATTTTTTTTTCTCCCCGTGAAAGCACTGACTCCTGGTCTGCTGCAAAGCAGACGCAGGCTCATGCTTGGATGCTGCTGGGAGGATGTGGGTTACATCTCTTTTCACATACTGCCACGGCTGCTTCAGAACACAGACACAAAACACAGCAGACAAAATATACAGTACAGCACAGGAATCGGTGTTTTCTCATTCCAAATAGCATAAGCAGGAAGATCTTCAGATGATCAACATCCCCTTGAAAACACGTGTTCTTCATGTTGCTCCTTTCTGAACTCCGTAGAAAATAAGATGTGGTGAACACATTAGGGCAGGCATTAAAGCAGTCATGGTTGTATTCAGTTGTTTTCCAGCAGTGCTTTTCTCCTCTGCAGAACTGGGGAACAGGCAGTTGGTGCACACAAGATTAACATCAGCTCCCAGCAGGATAACTGAGGAATGAAAAAGTTCAGCTCAGTCAGTTGCGGATTCCCAGAGCTACTCCTGGTGGAGATGGGTTGTAATTTGGATCCTGTGGAATGACATAGGGTGTGCTACCAAAATTTTCATTCAGATTCAGCAAAGCACTGAAGCTTGTGCTTTGCTGAACGGTGATTGATCTAAGCGCCATACTTACTGCTGAACAAGTGTGAGGGATCAGAAACTCTGTTAAATCAGTTACAGCACATCTTAAAATGCCAAATTGTTGCCATTTTGGCATGCATACAATGCTACAACAGTTAGAAACAAAATAAAGCTAGTACAGTCCAAATAATCATCTATTTCTTCATTATCATTGACTGGATAAACTGTTACTCTCATGCTATGCTTAAATAAGTTGTCTCTTAAAACTACTGGCATATTGTGCTCCTGGGACAGGCTGTGACTCAGGTGATGTTGGGACTTGTCTTAGCAGCGTTCTCCCAAGGCAGTCACGATTTATGGCCAGATTCTGCCCTACTGCATTCAAAAAACCCTTGGAAGAGTGATTTTTCTTGGTTCCACAGAAGAGGAGAGGTACAGAGTACACACTGCGTTTTTTTTTTTTTTTTTTTTTTTTCGGGGGGGGGGGGGTGGTTTTTTGTTTCTTTCCCCTCTTCCCCTGCTCTCAGTTGCTCTCTGGTGCTGTGCAAGAAGTAGATGCAAGGTCCAGACACATCTAAAGTGTGAGTTGGGCCCCATGCATAGCTCTGTAATTGCAGGAGAGCTCATCATAACCTAGTGAGCTTTCTAAAATGGTAGTTAGTGCTGTGACCACAGAAGTTCTGGAAGAATAGTTGGAGGCTTTGTCTTTGCTGCTTCACTGGCTCAGTGTGGGCACTGGCCACCAGCATGGTCAGATGAGAGTGCCACGTGTGTCACTGAGATCTGGGGGGAATCTCAGATCTGTGCTAACCCTGAAATGAAGACAAACCTGCCACATTTCAATGGTGCTTGGGAGAAACATTTACGTGGAGAAGAAATTTCACGCATTTCAGAAGTGACGTTCTTTTGCAGTGCAGAAAAAAGCATGATTGCCTGTACTTAACTAATTGTCTGGAATCTACAGAAAATGGTTATTTTCAGTTAAAACACTTATCATTCATTTTGTCAGTGCCTTATCTTAATTTAATTCTAGCAGATATTAAATTTTTGTCATACTTTGGCTATTTATATACTTGCAGCTTATTGGATTGGGAAGCAGGTAATTAAATAGGCTGTAAGCTTGGTTTTTGGCTGTTGTAAAACTTTGCAGTTGCTGATCTGTAGTCCAATCATTCAATTATTGTGGGTGGTACCTCTCAGGCCAGAGATGTTATGAACTAACAGTGGAGAAGACTCATCAGATAATGCAGCTCCAACCCCTGCTAAAGTCCATCATTTACAAAAAGTATTATTTATGGCCTTGCTTTGCATAGTCTAGACGCTCTCCCTGAAGCACTTTGCCTTTTGCATAGCTTCTAATTCCTTTTGCTGAATAATGAGTCACTCGTTCTCAGTTCACCTAAGCAAGAAGTGGTCAGGAAGTCATTTGACTATGTATTTTTTTGTTAGCTCAAACGTTTATGTTTATTTTTTGTTTTTTTTAATAGGGTTATTTAGTAGTAAAATCCCAGCCATCACACTACTGGTACAGGCAATGTATATATACAAACCCTTTATAGCTACAACAAATACTTTAGTCCAGATGGGTACCTGGTAAACATCATGTTACTACTTAATTATGTAAGTCCAAGTAATATGCAATGAGTACATATAATCAATGAGTCCAATGAGTACAGTATAATCAATAAAGCTGAAGAGCAGAATTTCAGTCTCAGGTGATGTCAGCCTGCTAGTCACTTCAGCAGAGCCAGGATATTTTGCCTATAAAATGATCTCTGGGAACCATATGTGTTTTAGTATGTCTTTGAAAATTAAGACTTATTAAAATAATAGAGAATCTTTAAAAACAGTGGGAGAAGAGACCTTCTTTGGTGCTGAGCAGATCTTTTCCCATTTGTCACTCAGAAGGAAGGGCAACCCTTAAAGGTAGGGTTTGTTTCCAACTCCTTCTCTTAACATGTCCCCGGAAATGGAGCAGCCCAAGGTGCAAGGGAAGATGGCATCTCTCTTCCTAGTTCTCAGAAGCGTTGATACAGAACCAGAGGAAAAGAAAAATTTGCCAGAACTGCTTTTCTGGTTCTCCGCCCTCCACCAATGTGCAGCTCTGAAGTGGCACTACCAAATCACATTGGGTCAGAAGTGAGTCTCTCTTCACACTGGACACACTCTGAGGAGCAGCAGCAGTGTCCAGCCATGTTTTCATGAGAATGGGCTGGTGGGGAGGATGGACTTCAGAGATGGCAAGGTGGAGATGTTGCCTTCCCTACTTGCCTCTGGGATTGATTTTTGGGGCATTTCCTTGTATCACCTCCCTGTAGCTACTGAAAAAATATACAGAGCAACCTAATCTGGTGCTTGTTCTGGAAGAAGTGCTTTGACTGGATCTTCTAGATTGGATGGGCCTAATTCTTAAAACTAAGTGTATGTGCAGTCACTAAATGTTTGGTGTGAGCATATGCAATTGTTCTTTGAATATGCACTTTTAGTGATAATCTTTTGTATTGTTTGTCTGAGGTTCATGCTGATAACGAGTTGTTATGTTGACTCTGGTGCTTAAATTCTAGAAGTCATTTACATGTTTATATAACTTAGGGATAAGCTATGTAATGTTCGTTGTTATCAAAGTTCAAAATCTATGCGCCTCTCTCAGTAAGGTTGACAGTTTGGTAGTACCAGGTAGTCTGAGATGCTTAACGACCTCTGTGAGAGGCTATTTTTACAGGCCATCTCCAGTGCACTCATGACCAGTCTTTACAGGATGTACCATGGACTATGTATTTTAGCTGAAGCAAAAGGGCGTGGAAAGCTGCCCCAGACACACAGTTCCTGACCTGAGCCACATGCTTCGGTCAAGTCATGCAGCTATGACTACTCAAGTGCTGAGAATCTGCCCTTGCTCAGAAGTTGTGTGTGTTTGAAGAAGAAACTTAAGTTAGATGTGGTCAAGTTTTTCTTTGTTTTTCCTAGCCCAGAGAGTTCTTTTCAGTGATGGTGCTGCAGGATTTACCTTAGCAGACTGAAAATGAGACACGCAGCTCTTGAATGAACCCCACTGATTTTAGTAGGACCTTGATCGGATGTCGTAACACACATGTACAAATGCTCTGGCAAAGTAAGGTTGCACATTAATGGTCCAGCTATGGACTTTAATGGTCTTGTTGGCTTAATTAGGGTGACATTCACCCAAGGACATGGCACCTGCCCATGTTTCACCTCTGTCTTTAGAGTAAGGTGAAACAGTCTTCAGGTCTAGCTTTATCTGTAGTTGGATTCTCTTTCTGTCTCAGGCTCCCTTTTCTGGTGGGATTTACAGCCACATGCTTCATGATTTAGATTGAGCACCTGTGGCATCAGGTATGAACTGGACTCAGTTCTGCACAAGTGTGGAGCAGAGTAGCCTCCATCCCTGCAAGTTTGTCACCTGCCATGTCTTCTGCCTGGGTAGGGAGCTCAGGGAAAGACTCACTTGACTTTGGGCAGCAGGAAAGAAGCACTTTGTCTTGGATGTTTTCGTTGCCTAACCTGCTTCTGCAAGAGGAAGAAACCCTGTGTTCAGAGTAGCAGCTGCAGCATTGTTGTGTGTGCAGCCCTCTGGGCTGGGCTGGAAGGGGACATTTTTTGCTTCCAGTCACCTGGCTGACATAGGGGAGGAAAGTAATTGGAGGGAAGGACCAGTTTCCAGGGTGTGTGAGAAATTCAAATTACATGGTCCTTATGTGTTGTTTCCTGCCACTTTGTGGGAGGCTGCCCAGGTGTAGTTTATACCCTGAGGAACTACCAATAGAAGAAGCTACTTATTAAGAAATATCTTATTGGGATCTACCCATTCTTGTACTTCCACTTCCCGGACTGCTGCCTTGTGAATTGCATCAGTTTTGTCTGCTAGAGCTTCTGAATTTGACTCTCAGAATCACAGAATGTTTGAAGTTGGAAGGGACCTCTGGAGATCATCTAGTCCAACTCCCTTGCTCAAGCATGTTAGACAGGCTCAGGCAAATGTTGAGTATCTGCAGAGACAGAGACTCCACAGCCTTTCTGGGCAACCTGTTCCAGTGGTCTGTCACTCTCACAGTAAAGAAGTTCTTCCTTATATTCAGGTGGAACTTCCTGTGTTTCAGTTTGTGCCCGTTACCTCTTGTCCTCTGTGTGCTGAGCTGGAGAGGACAGCACTAAGTTTGCAGATACTGTAAGTTTGCAGTAATCGCAGATGTTTCTTAGTTGTGATGGTAGTTTGCAATCGATTGGGTGTACAGGGCATGCTGACTATTGTAGGAAGCAATCCTCCCTTCCCCAGGGAATTCACTGTGTAAAAGTCCAGATGATGTTAGCTAGGCTTTACCTGGCTAGATAAGGCGACAGAAGGCTGTGTGTCGGGTTCCTGGATTTTGCCATCCTGAACCCCCTGAGCATGCTGTGGGCTGTTGAAAGGGGCAGCTCCTCACTGCCTTGGAGCTGCTCGGAAAAGGGCAGCAATTGCCTTTCCGAGGGTGCAGAGATTACAAAGGCAGTCAGCCCTGCGGGAGGGATTCAAGAGCAGCTGCTCGCACGCTGACGTACCCGCATGAAAGCTGCTTCCGAGTTTGGGCTCCCAGCGGCAGGCACGAGCCAGGGGCTGGACAGGGTGGTGAGTCAGCAGTGCCCAGTGGCCGACTGTGTCTGCCCGCTGGTTCTGGCTCTGTGACTCACTGGGATGAGTGAAGGCAAAGAGTGAATGAAGGCGGAGGCTGCAGGAGTGGGTGGAAAGCAGGACTCCATCTGGGAGCAGGAAGGGACAGGCTGTGTCTGTGCACCCTGCCTAGCTGGTAGCACCACGATGAGATTAAGGAAGCTGACAGAATTTGATGCTCTGCTATCTGAGAGAATACTAACGAGTTTTCATAAATATGGCACCTTACTGACCAAAGTGATACATGATGTTAAATGTTAGTTCAATAAGGAGGCAGATTTGGACTCAAAACTTCTTTTCTTCCTGCAAAGTGAACGGATTTTTCTGTAAGTGTTCTCAGTGCTCCTTCTACCACCCATCTCATATCCAGCCAGATTGGTGCTTTGCTTGGAAGTAAACTCTAATCCCAAGGAGAGACTTATAGAGGTGCTGTCCAGCCAACTGGCCAAGTACAACAAAATAATGCAAAGGCACTTTGGCAGGTTTCTGAGCTTCTGTTGACTGGCTTTGGCATTTGGCCTGAGTGGATGACGGTGGAAGGGAGAAGCTTTACTGTGAGCAGCTGACCAGACGCAGCCTGGTTTGCATGGCTGAGGCTCGATGTTCCTATTGGATGTCATTGACTGATTGGGGGGGGGGGAGAAGGAGAGGGTAATTTCAGATGTTATGTTTTAGACAAAAAAGTAATCAGATGAATTGGGAGCGGTTAAATTTAAGCTGTTCAGGATTGTTGTTGGGACTTCTGTCAATAGGAAGGGGGAGCTAAGCTTTTGCGAGATGGATTTCACCTTGGTCACCTGGTGTGCTATAAAGAGGTGGCTGGCAGTGAGGGATAGATGCTCTTGCACCTCATTAGCAGAGGGTTTAGGCAACTAGGAAGGGATTTGGACATCACACAAGCAGAACGTCAAGCAAAGGCGGATGTGCTCTACAATCCTAATATCTCTTCCTGGTCCAGCAAAAGGGCATGCATGTTTTGCATAGCACCGATGTAGAGTTTACTTTTATTATCTGGACTTGTAGATTTACATCACATCCCAGCAGACTGCTCCCACCCTTCTTGTAATCAGAGATTAAAGACTCATCACTGTCTTAGAAGGAAGCTAATGGGGTGACGCAGCAGGAGCCAGCTGCTTTGTTACCTGCATGGTGACAGTGCAAGGATGAAGCAAGGACACAGCAAGCGCTTCCTTAGCAGCAGGCGAGGCTGCGTGACCCACAAGCAGTACTTACATCCTGGTGCAAAAACCAGCATTGGCAGCCTCCCCCCCACCGCCCCCAGCACCATAGACCACCCTTTGCAAGTAAGACCTCTGGGCAAAAACCATCTGTCCTGTTATCTGGGGACATGCAGCTGTCTGAGCTGCATGCATTTTTTTTCTTTTTTTTTTTTTTTTTTTTTTTGATGTATAGCCAAGAAATAGCCAGAGTTAGGACTGCAGAGACTTTGTGTGCGCTCAGTCGTTCGTGAGGGCAGAGCAGCTCCCAAGTGTAAGTCGATGCTGGCACTGCAGGAAGGAGAGGGAAGCTGGGAAGGGTACTGAACGTGACGGGGAGTTTGGAGCTGAGATGTCACAGCTTTTCTCTCTACCTTTCTCTGTCGCTTTGCAAGTATTGACTTATGGTGCTCAGGTCTGTGAATGACTTTTCCCCCTTCAGGAAGATGAATCCTAAGAGAGCCTCGGGCAAAGAGCAGGGTGACATTGTTCCCAGTTCTTAGATAAAACTGCTTTTCCACTTCCTTTATGCTTTGCAGCTGATTTGGTCCTTTGTGCTGTGGGCATTGCGAGAGGAGGAAGACATATCTGTGTGCTTGGTGCCCCCCTAGAAGTCAGACAGAAAAGTTGATGCCTTCCCTGCCCTGAGATGGGGGTCTACGCAACTATTCTGCAAGGTTTGAGCCACTGAACCAGACTGTGGAAAGCAACTCAAATGGTAGTTGGGCTCATGAAAACCTGGGGTCTAAATTGTCAGTGAATCCAGTGCTTAGTTCTGCCTTTGGCTCCAGGATGCTGTTTTGCTTTTTTAGCTTCTAACTGCCTCAGGAGAGAAAAGGAGAAAGGTAAATGCGTCTCCCGTCCCCCAAACCGAACTGCTGTCCTGAACTTGGATAGTGCAGTGATGGTTTACATTGGCCAAGGATCTGTCTAGTACAGTTTCTGGTCATCGGCAAGTTCCCCACATCTCAGTGATGTCTTTCTGTTCTTAAGAATGTTGGTCATGCGGCTGCAAAGAATCTGCCTGAGCAGGAGTCTCTTGGGGTAGATCTTCTCTCAGAGGGCTCCTTGGTCCACAGGGCGTATCTTGGACTGGTCCCCCAGCAGCACGTGTGACAGTGAGAGCACCTTGCGGCAGTCATGGCATTTGCTCCAGCCTAGCTGGCGTAGGGAGGAGAGGCTGGACAGTGAATAGCATCAAAGAGGTTGTTTTTTTAAATAGGGAGCTGCTTGCTTGCACAAGCTACAGTGATCCTGTATGGGCTGTGCTGAAATGTGGGCATCCCTTCAAGGGGTTACGCCAGCCATCTCAGGGGATGAATTGTGTGACTGAAGCAAGCACACCTGAGGCACAGGTAGTCAGGACACTAACAGACTGACAGAAGCTTGGAAAGCATGCTCCTGGATGGTGAGGAGTGGGATTGACATTTGAATTTCACTCTTAAACCTCCCTTTTTGCTTACTGTTAAATGCTACTGGAGGCACTTGTGTGCACATGCTCATGTAAGGATGGTGGGTTGGATAGGGCAGAATTTCCTGGGTGCTGGAGCGGAGCATGTTTACCAGTGTGGTTAAAGGATCTCCCCATGAATCGGAGCCACTGAACTGTCCAGACCCCAGTGCTGCTGGCTGGCGTGAAAAGGCTGGTCTTTTCTAAGGCTGTTTTGTATCTCTGCTGCTGAACTTTTATTTTATGTTCCTCAAGCTAAGACCTCCAAAGCCTCCACTGCAAAGTCCTTGCTTACTGCATTTTTCATGCAGAAAGATGTGTGGTAGAAATTCTTTCTGTAATCTCTCTTCTTTCAGCTGTATTGTACCAGAATATTCCTGTCTATGCAGAAGTAACCCCAAAAGTGAATCAGATTCTACCGAGCGGGACAGTCTTCCTACCACCTATTTATGGTGCATGCAATTATCCTCCATGCATCTCGGAACTCAATTGCCTTTTTATTGCTGTTTAGCAATGTGTTAAAAGGTTTTTGAATACTCGTGAATACTTGTTTTCTCATTAGCTCTATTTATTCCTTCTTTGGCTCCCTTCCTCAGCCTCATCAAATTTAGTATCTTTTCCTTGCCTGTAGGGCCTTTCACAAGTCTGCCATTGCTTACTTATTCTCCTGTGTCCTTTCTCATGCTGCTGCTCCAGATGCTGCGTGTTCCTGGATCTTGCTCTAGCAAACCGTCAGGCCCCACCACCTGCCAGGGGCTCTGTCTGGTGTGATGCCCTGCCTGCAGTCCCCTTGCTGGGTGGACTGGCTCAGGCAAGATGCCGCAGTGGTTCCTCAGGAAGCTGCCTTGAATCAGGCAGGGCTCATTAGCATGGCAAGGCTGCCCTCGCAATTAAGGGCATGTACATGGTGCAGGAATCAGTTGCAATGATTAAGCTGATACTAGGGATTTGTGACTGAGAGTTGGTAAGCAAAGTGGGAGGCAGGTGCTGTGGTTTTTGGTCATCTGTGTGGGTTTGGTTTGCCAAGGTGGTCCAGGAGCTGTCCCACTCTCACAGCAGGTTGTGTCTATGCCAGGCTGGGAAACAACAGAAGCCACAGGGGTTAATCCGGACGCAAATCCCTCTGCACTCCCAGAGCCATGCAATGAGGCTGCCTCTGCTACCAGGCTCTGGTGGGAAACATTGTTATTTTGGACTCCTTTGCCCTGGGCCCTTTGGGAGTCTGACAGCCCTCTTAGGGCTCTGCAGAGGCTGGGCCGAGGTCATGGCTTTATGGGAAATGACTCCGGAGTCTGCCCGGAGCTGCTCTGGCTTTGCGGCAGCACGAAGGTTGTCTCACACTTTACAGCTTCCTGGAGGATGTCGTACAGACGCTGCCTTGCTGAAGCTAGCTTGGTCCCGCTGGGGCTTCTCTGCTCACGTTGCAGCCCTGTAAAAGCAGCCATGCTGTTTGGGAGCCGAGAGGTTTGTAACTGCATGTCCCCAGTGCTGCTCCGGGACTACGAGTGCCTGTGCAGCACAGCCCTCTAAAGCTGCGTTGGGGGCCTGTTGGGCTGGGGGCATGTACAACTGATGTCACTGGAATTACACTTTTACCACCTGCTATGGATCCTGTACTTTTTTTTTTCACGTAGCTGTTCTCTCTGAAGGCTGCAGCAAAGTGGCTCTTGTGTGTGTGCTGCACCTGGCACACTGCATGGACCTAATTAGGACTGCTCCTAACTAGCCAGAAAGTAACCTGAATTTGTGTGTCATAGTTGTTGATGCAAAGTCCTTTTCAATGTTATTTGCTTTATGTTTTAGATTTGTCATGTGGCATTTCCAAAGCTTGAATTAATTTAATTATTCCCTGAGGTGCCTGCTAGCTCACAGTTGTCTAGGACTTTTTCGCCCTTCTCTTGTGTATTGAGGAGCCTGCACAACTCTGAATCATCAGTAAATGTAATCATGGTGTGTGTTTGTTCTTCCAGGTCCCTGACATTCACAATAAATGAAAATGTTTTTAATACCGATCTATGTACCTCCCCTTTAGGAACATGTTATATTCTGAAATGCTTCCTAGCTTCATACATCGCAGCGACTCCGTCCTAATAGCATTCATATTGACAAGTGGGATTAATATTTTATGTTAAATTGTATCAAAAGCTTTCTCAGCCTATAGGTAATTTATGTCCAGAACTTGCACCCAGCAGCCTTAGCACATGTATTGAGCATGATGACAGTTCCATGAAGGCTTAGTGACCGGGCTTAGTTAAACAGCCTTCAGCTTTCTCAAGGTCACCAGTTCAGAGGTGGGTGAGTACGCTGTGATTCCAGCCTTCCTCTGCCTGAAGCTAGCAGCAGCCTGTGACCTGGCTGTAGTCACAACCTGAGCTGTGCCGGGTTTCTCCAGGCTAGGATCCTCCTGAATATGCTGCAGCCAAGTGCTGGGGTTAATTAGTCAAAGTGCAAATCACTGAGTTAGAACAGGGACTGAAGCTCCTTCATCTTGCAGGATATTTACCACTTCAGCTCTTTCCCATCTCTCCCTTCCTGTCCAGGGAGCAGCATTCTCCATTTGCACTAGCAAAAGGTAAATGCAACACATTTGTTGGCTGGTACCCAGCTGTGAGTGTTTTGCACCAGCTGAATGCTAGTATGGGTGACTGTACAGCTAAGAAACCTTCTGGCTGACTTTACAGGGGAGTGGGCAGTTGCTCTAATAGCTACTCTGCCATTTGTCTGTGGTTGCTGGATTTGGGGGGTGGTATTTCTGAGGTAGCAGATTGATGCAGCATGCCCAGCTGGGATGCCATGCAGTAGGTTGATGGGCACTGTGCTAGTGCTCATAACATACCCTGGTGAGAGGTTCATTGCGCTCAGTGAGTTACGGCTGGGTGAAAGTGGAGCAGTTCGAGTGATGACCTGGGGACTTGGGTTTCAGCTGGATTACAGGTTCAGCTCCCAGTCAGCTCTTTCATAAGCTTGCACAATTCTCTCGATCTTTCTCTAGCTGCCATCAATAAAAAGGTGATAAAAATACTTCCTTTTCTCTGTAGTGTGCTGGGATAAGCACACTGGGATAAGCGAGGGCTTATGAGATGCTCAGTTAATTGTTTTGCATAGGATGTGTAGGTCCCCAGGTCCCACTAGAACTGGACCCAGAAAGAAGGGATGTGTTGTAGTTCAGGGACGCGTAGACACTAAACACCCATGGGTTGCCTCTTCTGTGACTTACTGTGTCCTCTGAGCAGCCTCTGCAGCTGCTCTCTCTTATTATAAAGACAGTTAATAGTCTTGCATAATTCATGGTTACAAGTTGTACACACTTGATGGTAAAAGGAGCCAATGTTTAATTTACACATATAAGGCTTCATATAGATCTTAAAACTATCTAAACAATAGCCGAGATGAAAGGGAGTGAAAAGGGAAACAGCAGCGAGGTGTGAAACCTGGGGGCTTGGATTGCCTCTCCACTGCTTGTGTGTTCCCAGCCCCAAAGCTGTTCCCTGTGGGAGGACGAATCCTGCCAGCCTCTGCAGGTAGCTCTGGTGTGGTGGGGCCTGCTCCCTCCAGCCGTCGCGCATAGATGGGTTTGCGCCGATATCCAGAGGCTGTGGCAGTGCAGCTCCTGTGGACAAGCGGTAAATGTCCCCAGAGGCTGGGTGCCCATGCTTGGAGCTGATCTGTGGTGCAGTATGTGGGAGGAGGAGGGCTGGGAAGGAGAAGCAGCCATCCCACAGCCCTCCAGCCCCCAGTTTCTACTGGATCCTTTCCCGACTGTCCTGGCACTTTGGCCCCGCAGCCGCTCACTCTGCTACTGCTCCGAGTCTCTGCACGCGCCCTCGAGGGCTGTGCCTTGTGTGGGGCTGCTCTTCCAAGGGGTCAGAGAACGACAGCCTCAATGGCGTAAATTCCCCCGTGCACGCTTTCCTAACATCCGTTTGCGTTTGGGAAGCTGGGAGCGAAGGCCGGCAGCGGGCTGCCTGTCGTGCTTGCTGTTCCAGTGTGCGGGGTGCCTGGCTTGCTCCTCTGTCGCTGCCCAGCCTCTGGGAGCTCTGCAGTGCTGGCTGCGCGCTTGTCGTGGCGTTATCGAGATGCTGTGCCGTTGCTGCCCCGCAGGCCAGGCCAAGGGAAGTGTCGTTCCCTGCGGAAACGATTCGTTCCACTTGCAGCTGCCGGGGAGACGGCATGCCGGCCCCAGGGCAGCTGCGGAAGCGATGGGGGCATTTGCAGCAGCAGTGTATTGCATCTGTAGGAGGAGGCAGCAGCAGCCCTGTGAAAGCTGAACGCTGATGCCTGCTTTATTTCTGGGGGTGAATGCTGGAAGCCACCAACTCAGCCACGAGGAGTTTGTCACAAGGCTTCCAAAATGTAGAACATCTTTTGGCTGTACAGCAAAGAAAACTATGCTGTAATGCAGAAACAAGTCAGGAAAATCTTCAGCTTTATTGCTCAGCTTTGCTCTTTCCTTTCATAAAGGAGTTGGATTCTGAGAATTTTAAAGGAATTCAGCCCAGAGCACCAAATCTCATTTTGCATCGCTGGGAGCCTGCACAGGAGGCTTCTGCTCCAGCAAGGCACTTGCTGTATGCATATGCATGTGCTCAATCTGTCCTTGCTTAAGGCAGTCTCGGCACAAACTGCGGTCGAGTCGGAGGCCTCCAGATGTTTGTCCTGTGGCGATGGTTAAGGCGCACAGGTCAGCCGCTGTTAGGACAACCGAAATGGGACCAACAAGAGGAGGGCTCTTGAACCCATTTTAAACTAGCCTAAGAGCTCAACTACTCTGGGTTTAAACTTGTGTGGGCAGGAGAAGAGTATGGCCCCCTGCTCTTTTCTGTCAGCCAGGAGTGCAGGATTCAGTGGCCAGCAGGAAGCAGATGGTTTGCTATTTCTGTGTCCTTTAGTTTTATTACTGCAGGTCTGGGAGGGACTTACAGCTGCTCCAGTCGTGTGGCAAATCATCTCCATTTGTCTTATGCTGCTACGCCTCAGTGATGTCAGATGGTCTCTTTACATTTCATATATATTCAGACTAAGCAAATCACAGTGTTTTTTCCTTGAAAATTTGATGATGAAAGATGACACTATAAGTGATTTTTTTTTCTTTACCAATTGTTTCATTTACTGTATAACCCTCACGCTAATGGTAGTAATCTTTCTATGCTGTGGCTCGGGAGAACAGATGTGCCTTCTGGAAAATTTTTATCTAGATAGAATCTTCTTCTCCTTCTTCTTTTTTTTTTTTTTTTTTAATATAGCTCTGATTACTTGCATTGCAATGCTGTGACCTATATTCAAGGTGAAATTTCTTATAAATATTTGCCTCAGGGAGGGAAGCACCACCATGTTTTTGAGAAGATTAAGGCCTGTCAGACCGCAATGCTCATTTCAATTAGATGACAAAATGCAAATCATTCAGACTTTGGAGTATTTCAAGGTGAAAGTAAAAGGGACTTTAATCCATGTTGAGATTAAGCTTGAAATCGTTGTATGCTTTAATTATGCTCAGTTGTGCTTGCTAGGAATTGCGTAGTGGTAAGTCGAAGTTGTATAGGAGAATCCTTCAATGATACGCGTTAAGAGGCTTGCTGCCTACGTGTAGGATTTGTTCACGCGAAGGAATGCCATCCCTCAGGAATGGAGTAGTGACTCTGAAGAAAATTGCAACTATAACGACAATTCCCCTGATTTTTAATGGCCTCTATTGTTTTTATTTTATTTTATTTACGCAGGGTATTAACAGGTAGAGAGCGCGCGAGCCAGGCTGCGGGCGAGACGTGCCTGCTGCAGGCGTGCGCACGCGCGGGCGTCACGACGGGGAGCTGCGCGCGCGGGGGCAAAGTCTCCCCTCGGCCCGTGCCGGCGCGTCGCCCCGGGGAGCCCCAGGCGTTCGGCGGGGAGCACGCTGCGTTACCGGCGCAGGCGCCGCGGGAGCTGCGGAGGGTGGCTGGCGCTTTGAGTGATTCCCCTGGTTTAACGCATTTTAACCAGAAAATAAATAAAAGATCCGAGAATGTTTTTTAAGGCCGATATCACGCGGGTGAATCCTGGCCTAGGCATCCTGGCCAGCAGGGTTTGCTACATTGCTTTTGATTTTTTTTTTTTTTTTTTTTAAAAAAAGATGCTTTTGATCACAGCTGCTTTTGTGTGAAGGGTTACTTAAAAGCGGAGACGGCGGCGCATCCAAATCGCCAGATAACTGCGGGTTTTCCCGCGGCGCTCGCGCCTCCGGGAGAGCCGCAGCCGGGAGCGTGTCAGCCCCGAGGCTTTGGGGGCCGGAGGGGTGAATCGCTCGTGCTGCAGGTCGGCCCTGAGCGCGGACGCGCTTGGGAGGCTTTAAAAAGGGTGAGTGGAAGAGCTTGGGTGTCGGGACGGCTGTGAAATATTTTCTGACCCTCTAAGCCATAAGTTAGAGCTTTAGAAAACAAAAGGTAAGTGGAAGATGGGATTTCTACTCCATAGATGATGTCTGCGCACTGAGTCTTTCTCCCTTTTCATATATTTACTTCTCTCAGAAAACCTTAATGAAGTAATTAGGAGGGGGCCAGACCGGCAGAAACCAACCTTTTCTTGCTGGAGCCGTGTGTACCAGGTCAGAGGTGTTTATGTAGCAGATCTCGAAGGATTTGAAAAATGTCCTTGGTGTCATCCTGTACAATTTGTCCGTGTTGTTTATGGACTCGCAGCGCTACTTTGCACCAGAAATAGCAACCACGTGTTACAGTTATACTTTGTGCCTCTTTTATTTTTTCCAGCTTAAATGACTAAATTTTGTAGACATGAGACTGATAGACTCAATGAAAAAGTAGGAAAAAAGTGAATTATGCGACTGTTTTTTGTAGAAAAACTTAATTACAGTTACGTACAGCTCTCGTGCTAAATAACCGCTTTAGACAGCGCATCACTGTAGATGTGCGTGATCCTCGAGGATGAGACCTTGCCTGAAGAGGTTTTTCAGGTAGCCCCCGTTCATCCCCTCCCCAGGGAGGCGAGGAGCCAGCAAGTGCCCCCGGTCGTGCCCCTGCCCTGGGGGGACGGGATGTTCTTGCAGGGGAGACGTGGGTACCGTAGGCATTCGAGTCCTTGGAAGCAAGGTAACAAACTGAGTTGAGAAGGGCTGGAAACGGGAGGCAGAGGCAAGGGAACAACCTCACGCAGACTGCTGCTGAATCACTGTTTACGCTGTCTCTACCTGCTGACTAGATGCATGAAAATAGGATACAACTATTTTTAGTTCTTACCTTGTGCATTCATGCACATACACACTGAAATTAGACTCTGTGTGATGGAGAAGGAACTCGCCTACTGGAGGAAAATATTTCTGAGCAGAGTTTATGGTAAAATAATGATTCTTGATTTCTTCACTTCCTAACATTGCCCATATGAACAGTCAGGAAGAGCTGTTTGCAAGCTGTAGCAACCTGCTTTTTTCTTACTGTCACCATCTAAGGTATCTGTTTCAAAAAAAAGGTAGCCTGGACTTTGAGTGCCTTAGCACAGCTGCTCCTCAAGCCAACACCACCCAGCTCACCAGCAGCAGTCCTGCCCCTCTGCCTTTGTGGTACCAAAACTGCAGCTGCCAAATTTTGTTCTCTATCCTGCTGGCTGCATTTAGCCTTTCCTTTAGAGCTGACTTGAAACCCCACAATGATCCTATTAACTTCTATTGCTGCAGGACCGTTACATGTGTTAGTTTTGGTTTGAGCCAGTAGTTTTTAGTAGTCTGTGGTTTCCTTTGTCCCTCCTGTTGCTCCTTGATGCTGGTGGAACGATATGAAGCTATATCAGCAAAGGATTTGGCCCCAAAATGAAGCCAGTACATTTGTTTTGGCAGTGGTTGTGTGTTGGCTGTTGCCTACTGCTACAATTAATTGTGTGATAAAAACAGTGGCTTTTGTATATGAGCCGGAACATTAAAGGTGAGCTAAAGTGGTGACTAGCTGGTGGCAAAATAAGCTAGTGGCAAAAAAAAAAAAAAAAAAGAAAAAAAAGAAAAGAAAAAAAAAGAAAAGGCATTGATTTCAGTAGGCCGAGATCTATTTTGGTCTGTTAGTACTACAGGGAGCAAACTGACAGAGGTGGTTGCTGGGTTTCTTGTGAAAAAAGCATGTAGCCTGGAATATTACTGTGAAGTGCAGCAAGCAAATTCTGCAGGGCTCTCCGAACGATGTAGCTTCGGTTGTTACCATTGCACTTAACCTAAACAAAGGAAGGAATGAGCCAGGTAGGGACTTTGAAGTCAGGGTAGATCACTAGGTAGAAAATAAGAGCTGGAATTCCGTCCTGGCTGCCAGGATATAACCTACTGCAGATAATCAGGTCTTGGTTCTTCTCTGAGCCTCTTTACCTTTGCTTAGGGGATAAGTAGCTCTTGGAGACATCTCTGCACATGAGGAAGTGAGGGGTACTGACATAGCAACTATGTGTAGTAAACCATAAATGTAGTACTGCACATGGAGATTTCCCTGCTTAAGATTCATTTAGAAAAATTGGAGGGACTGGAGGCATCATACAGAATATTCCAGTGGGGGAGGGCAGGGAACAGCTTTCTCATCCTACTGTACTGTGTGTGCTCCTTGGAGGCTGTTTCACCTTTCTGGGATCATTTGTGTGAAAGTCCCACATAGTCCAAGTCAGCAGTCTTTACACCACTTGGAAGAATCCTCTGTGTAGAAGAACAAGCTACACTGCTGTTCATCTCCAGCTCTGCAGATATTCTTCTGGCAGCAGTTGAGCATAGAACAAAAAGGGGGAAAATGGCTATGGAGAAGGCTTCTGCCCTGTTCCCTTATCTCAGAACTGTCTGGGCCTCAGGAGGGTGCAGCTGTGTACACTGTGCTAACAGCAGGCACCTTCCCTTCTGCACACCGAGTAGGAAACCCTCAGGAAGATGAAAGCCTCCCATAGGCAGAAATTCTCTTGGAGCTCGCACTGAGAACATGCAATTTTACATCCAGCGGGTGTGACTGAGCCCTGAAGAAGAGGCTGCTGTATTTACCTTGTCATGTGCATACCACTAGTGTTTGCCACCAGAAACTGAGCAGGTGCTGCTGTTGGAATGAGTGAAATGATGCATTTGGCAAGGAAGAGGATGACAGAGGATTGATGCAGGAGCCATGTAGTGAGACCCATGCCCCATGTGATATGGTGGGCCTAATGAAAGGCTCATAATAATTCCTTATTCCTTAAAACCCATGGATCTAAAATTTTAATTCAACATTTGCACTCCTGACGTTCTCCCAGACGCCTCCTCTGGGTCCTTGTCAGGAGGAAGGGTGAAACCTTGGTGCTTTGCAATTCTGGGCAGAATTTGATGTTGACCAGTGGGAATCATTATTTTGACCCTGAGGTTTCTGTAGCTTTGATTTCTAGAAAGTCTTGTTGCAAACTTGCCATCTCTCAGCAAGTCGCCTGTCCTAAACTGTTTGCAATAGATCTTGCAGCTATTCTTTCTTTCCTCACTTTGCAATTCCCGTTCCTAGTAACATACGTGACCTTTCCCTACCCAACTTGTTTGAAGGGTCTATTTCAGAAAACTAGCATTGCCTCCAAAATCAGATCTGTTTCTTGAAGCACTTTTGCTGTAAGAGTTTGGGTTGGCCCAGAGAGGATGACTTAAGTCATTACAGTCTGGTACTTGTTCTGGCCCAGCGATGCCTAATACTTTTTGGCTTCTTTTACAGACCTTGCTCCTTACGGTGCATTGGCACTTGCATCCGGGAGAACACTGTCCTTGTGAAATCTTTGCTAGATGAGTTCCTCTCTTCACCCTTATGGCAGGGACATCATGAAAGAAAGTCATTTGCATTGTCACAGAATACAGTTTTCTGAAGCTGGAGCTGCAACACAGAGTTGATGCTCATTCATTTCTAGCTGTATGCGTAGCTCTGGCTCTTTTTTAGTCTCATCTATGGTATAAAAAAAGCTTGCTGAATTGTTTTGAAACTTCACAGCAGGAAATAGCTTTGTTTTTCATACTCTATCATGTTTGCCAGCACAGCTTGTGAGCTGTTTGCCAGAAATATGCATGTGGGTATAAATGCAGCAACTTCACGTGTATGATGGTTTTCCCATGAGTTCATGACTGCTTTGCAGAGGAGCACTGTAACTAATCCATGCTGGATCCATCTTCCAGGCTGTTTGTTGTTAGAATAAAGTGGGCAAGAAAGAGAACAGAGGAGCTGGGGAGAGATGGGAGAAAAGTGCTTGTGTTGAAGGTCAGAGGCTGTTTGCTTTTGTTTAACTGAACTGCAAACAAGTGTGGATGGCGTCTGGTATCTGCTAGGGCACTTCCCACAGCAGCTACGAATACGATAAAGTGA
The DNA here is from genome assembly GCF_028389875.1 of Rhea pennata. Taxonomy (NCBI): domain Eukaryota; kingdom Metazoa; phylum Chordata; class Aves; order Rheiformes; family Rheidae; genus Rhea; species Rhea pennata. The sequence goes on from NC_084674.1 coordinate 8,793,426, forward strand.
GGGATCAATGTGTCCCAAGGGTGGGTGGAGATGGGGTAGCACGGGGTACCTGTGGTGAGCAGTCTGGACCACTGAGTTTGTGTGGTGTTTTCTACCTGGGGCCACTGGTGCGATGATGCTGGTGTGCAAGGATGCCTGGGGGTGGGGGGAGGTTGTTTTGGTCTTGTCTTTGCAGAAGCCCATCACTCAGATAACAAGCTGATGAACAAACCTCTCTAGTTTGATTGGAATAGGCCTATGAGCTTCCTGCCAGGGCTGTCCAGGAGCTCACAAGGCAGAGCAAGCCTCAGACGAGCCAAGATGTCTATTTGGAAAGCCTCCTTTGCTGTGGTGGTATTGTGGGTTTGGGGATTTTGCTTTTATCTCGGAGAGAAACCGGTCAGGAAAGGAAATGTTCTTCAGTCCACGCTGAAAATAGCGCTGTAATTGTCTTCCTTCCTTTCTTAGAGAGCACCAGTGATTTTATTAATAACTCGTTAGATGCATAGGCTTAGAGGGCTGTTACTGTTTACTTTAAGAAGCCTATTTGCTAGGGAGTTTTTCTAAGCTTTTTAGATATGAATTTTCAGAACCTGTCTGTTTTGGGGAAAGAAACACTAAAGATAAGGGCACATAAAGTCCCTTTTTTCTGGACTCCAAGCCAAGATGGAGATCTTTTATCTCCATAGCTCTTTAAAGCCAAGCATCATGAGGCTGAAACATGTGCAGCCTCAGCTCTCCTTGAGGCGTTGGTCTCTAGGATCATTTGGAGATTTGCACATTAGAAGGGTGCTGAACCAGTTGTGTTGTGCTGAGCTTCAGTGGAAAAGTATTTTTCTTAGCTGTGCTGAGTGGGCTCCAGTGCTCGATGCTGGGAATGTGACAGTTTGTCAGACACCTGCGCAGAGGGCTCACAAGTCAATATCTAGTTAGAGCAAATCCATGTGCCTGGCCTTCCTTTTCACTCTCTAATTGCCGCCTCCTTGCTTCCTATCTACATGCAGTAAGCAAGCTGCAGTGATAGTTAATTACTCTTCTGGGTTGAGTGCTGTATTATACTCTGTTCTGTCAATACTAATTGTTTTATAGAAATATGAAGTACCATTTTCCCTTCCCTCCAAGGACTTTGAGATGCAATGTGGGCTTTAATGATATCATTTGCCCTTCTGTCCGGTGTGAGCTGGAAAATGTTATCTCCCATTTAGAATGGACACTCAGTTGTCTTTTGGAGAGCTGCAAGTGCTCTGTTCTGCTTTTGGGGTCTGTTCCTGTACCTTTCCAGTAAAGCTGTTTACTGATACCTTGCCTGGGGGGGTTGTATGTATAGGCAATCAATCATAACCCAAGATCACAGTGACTGCTGTTGTCTGTACCGGTAAATCGATCGGCAGTCCTCCTTCATGCCACTCCTGAGCGGAGTTCCTTTTCTTTCTTTTCGGTCTTTAGTTCCATAAATAAATTGCACAGAAGACTAAAGAAATGAAGAAGAGCTTGCATGTGAGCATCTCCTGAGAGTTCACACAGTATCACATAAGGATGGAGGAGAAAACTCCCCTTCTCATGCGTTAAAATAAATTCAGCCCTTGGCTGAAAGGCCTCTGTGCTTGATTCAGCTGGCTTCAGTGACTGCTGTCATGGCAGGCATCCACAGATAATATTTCTTTGGGGGCTGAGGAGATCATAGTTTTGGATGTATGTTGATTGTTCTAGAATAAGGGCCAGATAAAAACATTCATTCATAGCTGGAGAAAGGCAAATTTAAATGCGCCACAGGTGTGTTCAACTTCAGGTTGCATGGTATGTTTGTAGTGACTGATGTTTTGCTGCTGTGTTCTGATTCTGTTTGCCTCACTGGAGGTTTTCTTGTTAACTTTGGTCATTAACAGTATTACAGAGAGCAGAATAAATTCCCAGGTGAATAACTAGTCTGTGCCAGGTAAGTGCTGTTGCAATGCAGAGAAAAGCTGCTAAAGCAGGGAACAGATCAATCTCTGGTTGTGGGAAAAGCCCCGCCACAGGGCTGCCGGAGCCCTGATCCTCGCGGCTTTGCTTACCCACTTCTTCCCATGGCAACAGCGGGCAACCTCAGAAATGAAATACAGGTGCCCGAGGTGCCAGTGCGATCTTAACGGGAGCAGCAGGCTCCCGTCCCCCGGCAGGGCAGGCAGGGAGCATGAGAGATGTCTCAGTGTTTTGCTCTGCAGCCCCCGCCTGCGTGGCACATAGCTCAGCGTCGCTCAGCATAGCTGCTGATGCGCAGCATGCCTTTCTGACCAAGGCTTCACCTGCTCTTAGCTGCTTATGTTGGACAAAGGGAGATGGGCTGTGAGAGGAACTGAGCAGAGCCAGACAGATTTTATAGTATTCCTATATTTTTCCCAGGAGTCACAGGGTAGCACAACCCCTAATTCAACTTGATTTCAGAGACTATCCAATTTATGTTGATATTAACATTTCTTGGTGCTGTGATATGTTGTGGGGACTTCTGATGCAGTTTGAGCTGTGTGGCAAGCTGCACTGTGCTTGTCTTTTGGACGGAAGCGCTCCGCTTTGCGCGGATGAGCTCAGGCTGGGAGTGCCGAGAGCCAGGGAGCATCCACTGCAAGCAGTGGTGGATGTCAAAATGCAGCGCAGGTTCAAACCTACTCAGTCGGGGACTTGAAAAAGCCTGTTGCAGTATCCCTTCTGTTGTACCACGCAGGCTTGCTGAAGACTGCACGTAAATTCATCTCTGAAAACAGGTTTCTGGTCTCGGCCATAAATTTGATTACGGTTACGTTAGGGAAGATAAAGATAAGAAGCCAGGTCATTGCTTTAAATTTTAGCATTAAAGGTACAGTTCAACTGATTTCTAATCTTTTGACAGCAGCAGCAGTCACACTGTGCATTTTTGTGCTCTGTAACTTTGCATGGAGCTACCGAGAACACAGATGCATTTCCTTTTGTTCTGGACCTTGCACCTGATAACTCTCACTCTTACACTGCAGAAGGTGCTTGTTGCTGTTCCCCATCTCAGGGCCCCGCATGCTTTGGCAGGCTCCTGTCAGGTCCTCCCTCGGTCTTTCCTTTCTCCAGGCTGCATTCGTTGCCCCTTGCAGCAGCAGCTCTCGTGGAAGGCAGCCTGGGAGGGCTGCGCTGATTTGTGCCGTGTCTCCGAGTCAGTCCAGCCTTCTCTGCAGCCCTCGGCGTGCCCTGTGTGAAACGCGTAGTGACCCTGATGTCTTCTGTAAACCCGTTTGTGCCGTACTGGTGAAATGTTCTATGAGCAGACCCAGGATCGCACCAAGAATACACTTAGCTTAATATTCAGCTCTTGTTTTCATAAATCTTGGCATGAATTACAAATTCTTCTGTTAGTATTTGGGGGCTATTTCCTACAGTTCCTTATTAAAATGCATGTGTTTTTCCTCATTTAAAAAGATCATCTGTATCAAAAAGCTAATGATCACAATACCTGGCTTGCTTTTCACCAACAAAGATGACAGCAGTGATATAAATCATTATGCTGCTGATTGTAAAATTGCTACCTCCAGGCACGTCTTTATTTTAGGGCTGGGTTTTTTGGCTGCCACAATTTACAAGAGAAAGACAGTTGGGAAATTTCTTCTTTAATACATAGTTTTCACAGCTATTAAGTCTCTTTATTGAGTCAAGCTGCTTTGACTGTGAGGCTGGAAAGAGCAGATAAAAAGTGCCTATTTTTTTTCAATATGCAGCTGTGCATATAAGAGTATTGTGGCTTTCCTGAGGCAAGTTAAAGTCATAAAGATTTCCTGGTGGGCTTTTGCCATTGCTCAGCTATTGTGCTCCTTGCTGCAACGGGCAGTGAATAGCCTTTCTTCAGGACTTTTTGCTTATCTGTCGTAAGCCCACGTTCACCTTTCTGCAGTTGCAGCACTGCAGTTGTGTGACTGGGGGCCCTTCCAGCACTGAGGTGCAGCAGCTCCAACTGGACTAACACATGCAAGATCGTGCTGTGAATTTGGAGCCATGGTGATTCTCGTTTCTGTTTTTCAGAGTAAAATCCCAATGAGGGGTTGTAATGTACCATGGATAAGGAAATGCTGAGAATTGATTTTCCTTTCATCTATGTGAGGAGCCTGTCTAGGAAAATCAGCAGCTGTAGAGAGTTTCAGAAATGCCACCATCTGCACACCTCCCAGACGTCCAAGGTCTGCACTCCATGAATGATGACAGCAGGCTCTATCAGGAATATGGCTTGTATTTAATTCTCTGTGCTACAGTCCCTTTAATCTAGGATTACATCCAGTTGTTTTCTTCATGCAGGATATATAATGTCAGATAAGAGCAAAAGCAGCTGGGAGAAGAAAAATGGCTTTGAACAGAGGCTGAAAACCTTGAGTATCTGTAGATGCCTTTGTCAGAGGCGTGAACATATCTCACAGAAGTCCAGGCAGGTGCATGGACTGACAGGACCCTCTGTCTTTGATAGATGAAGACCCTGGAAAGGCAACCAGTTGCAAATGAAATGGTGATTGCTTTCCTCTCACTGAATGAAATCTTCTCTGAGGCGATTACACAGATTAAAGCTTCCCACTGCAATGTACCGGAATAAATATAGCCCGTGCCTCTTATGGGGAGTGCTGCAGAATGCTTTCTGTCTGCTGGCTGCACCATCCTGTGCTGCTGGAAGAGGGTACTGCATTTTACGTTGTTCTGGTTGTGCCATTCAGCTGCAGCAGTGGACCTTGGAAGGAAGTTGTGTTTGTTGCATATTAAGTTGAACTCATGAGAGATGTTTGCTTATGATATGTATGGAGGTACAGAGAATGGGAAATCATCATGAAATGCGTGAGGGGCTAAAGATTTGCTGAGTGCTCTGACACCCCTTTGTGGAATATGCCACAGATTTGGGAGTGCAAACAATATAAAACTGGAAAACAATTTGCATTTGCACAGAACCTTTTTAAAACAGTTTTACCACTCTTCAGCCGAAACATGTACAACAGAGTTCATCACAGGCACTTGCTTCTTGTCTGCCCAAGGAATATGCTTACAGCTTAGCTGCTTGCAAACCAGATATGTTCTTGGTTCACTTGGAGCAAAAACTGTCCTCAACCACCTGGAAAATGAAGCTGTTCTAAAGCCAAGGATACAGCATGGGCTGGCCTTGGGTTGCTGATAGAGCTGTAGTCAAGTATAGGGATTGTGTAAAAATAGTACTAGAAAGACCTGAGGCCATCAGATAGTCCACCTGCCTCAAGGCAGGATCAACTGTGCTTTGGTCATTCCTGGCAGATATTTGTTCAGCTTGACCTACCAGGTCTCCAGTGATGTGGTGACGCAGACCCTTGGGCCATCTCTTCCTGGACTTCCTTAGTATTAAACACTTTTTCCCAGTATCCAAACTGGCTGGCTCCTGTGCCACAATAAACACCTTTAATTTCTTGTTATGAGCATGTAGAATAAATTATTTTGTCTTGTGCAACAGACTGTCGTATACTTTGAAGACTTCTTGGATGTTCTCAGCCTCCTCTTCCTGAGGAGGGCTCTCTGCAGGATTTTGTTTGTTTTTAAAAGCACTTTGGGACTCGACTCGCTTGTGCTCAGCCTGCAGTCTGCTCTGCTGACAGCTGAATAACATTGTAAAATGACTTAATGCTACCCCAGCTATGTACCGCAAGTGTTAAGTTAACCCATTGCCCAGAATAATGGATGTTTTGTGCCAACTTAATAGTTGGTAGTAGAAGCCATTTCAACCAAGGTATAAGGGAGACTTTGCCATGCCTACACAAAATCGTTTTCCTTGCTTATCACAGCATGATTTAACTACCTTGCATTATTAGTGCTGTTGATTAGGTCATATGCTATATAATTCTAAGTACAGCATGTGCATGGTAGGCACATAACACAAATTAAAAATCTCTGAAGTACAGAAGTAGTGGATGTGAGAGTCATTATGATCTTTTTCCACTCTAATTAGCTCGTTTCTCCCCCCCCCCCCAAAAAAAAAAAGGAGGGGAGAGGGAGAGTAAAAGAGTCCACTCAGGCAAGAGTGTAGTTAAAGATACTATGGTGTGTGGACTTGGGCACGGCACAAAGCTATGTCTCTTCTGTACAGCAGTTTTCAACCATTAAGAGTCCGGCTTTTCTAAAGCTAGTGGAAAACCTCACGTGGGCAAGCACAGGTACGCTGGGGTGGATGTCCTCTCGCTCCCCCGTGCCCGTCTTGTCCAGACCTGTCGGTGTGAGCCTGGCCTCTCGAAGTCCCACCATGTGTCGTGCTTGCTGTGACCGCTGCCTTGAGAGCCTGGTGCCACTTGAACACTGCGGATGTGATGTGAAACAGCGAGTTACAAGCACCTCGGGGCAAGAATTGTTTTGTTTTTGTTACTGCCGTTCTACAGCAGTATAAGAAGGCCGTGATATTCCAGTTATGGACAGCAAAATCAAACGGGTTACAGCCAGCAAAGCCTGGAGCTGATCTGGCGGCGAGTGGGACAAGGCAGTTCCTTGGAAAGCACAGCCTGTCGTAGAGTCATTTGAAACTGAAGAGAGCTGAGTGCACTGTAGGGAAGCGTTCAGTAGTGCTTTGGATTGTGAAAACGATTTTAACACCATCAACTGGTACCAAATGAATCAGCAGGAAAAAAGTTTTTCTCTGGCGCAGGGCTAGTTAGTTTAATTAAAGGTCTCCTTGCTCTCTGTGCTGCCCATTGCTGTCTATGGAGAGCTGATCAGGAATGAGTGGTTGGAGGTGCTGTGGAGACGCGTAAAACTGGCAGGGAGGCTGTTCTGAGACCTGGCGCTTCTGCTGCAAATTGCAAGGACTAAGGATATGCCAGTGATTTGCTTGGCTAGTATGACATGCTTCATAAACAACTACTACAGGCTAAACACCTGTTTATTAAACTTTTTTTAAGAAAATAACCTTGACATCAAGGTTTATCCATTCTCACAGGACTGTTTTGTATCTAGCTCTTTCTCTAATATATCAAAATCCATATTTATGTCTCTGAGTTGAATTTTGTCTAGGCTTTTGTATATCCAAAATTATACCTTTGCTATGGGCAAGCAAAAACTTTAGAAAAGTGACAAACGAAGTTCCATGTGGGACTAACTGCATGAGGTTCAAAAGCATAGAGAAGCTAGCAATTTTTGTGGCAAAACCCAGTGTTGCAGGGAGAGACGTCTGTTCTATAAAGATGCTGAAAAGAAGATACTCTTTTTTTTTAAAGAGCAGAAGTCTGTTTTTGAGGGGTCAAGCCTTGGAGAAGGAAATATTCTCACTGCAGAGTTGAGAAACTGGTGTGCTAGATCTGAAGGATGGAAAATTCTCCCCAATCCCAGTTGTGGTCAGCTGATACCTAAAACATGAAATGAAGAGATTATTTTAGCTTCCCACACTCTTTTGCAGGGGCTTAGTTTTGAATTTCCAGTCCCCACGCTTTACTGCAGTAAATTCTTCCTGGGCTCACACAGTGTCATCGAGGGGAGAGCCAGCTAAAAGAGACCAGCCTTCCCTTGAGTACTATTTTAGCTTTTAATTTTGAAGGGGCAGCAGGAATGGACGTTGAAAGAAAATAAACCCAGCGAATGCCAAGGGTCAATAAGATGTGTGAATGCTTCAAGGTATAGCCTTAACTTACAGTATCAGTAGCAAAGCCAGGACTTCCCTCCTCATGTCCCCTGCAAACCAATTTTTTGAAGAGTTCAGCCTTTACTCTGTGCTCCCACCCAGCTCCTGGTACATGCCAACAGCCATAAGAGCTGTCTCACCACTGTTCTGGTCTCTCCCTACATACATGGAGATCAGCAGAGAACAGTTTAAGACCTGCCTACTGGGGGCTAAGCCCATTTCCCTCTTCTGACCAAAAAAAAAAAAAAAAAGATGGATTGTAACTTTTAAAATCACTGTTAACTATGGGTGTGAGCCCTGTTGTTGAGCAAGAATTTGCAAGAGGATGAGTGCTAAATGACTTTTAGTTACAGTTGTAATAGCAGACTCTTCTGTCTGGTCTATTAGACCACAATGAGGGGGACATAAATTAGTATGTTTAAAGTGGGATTTGTTCCCATAAAGATGCAATGATTGTGTAATTGCTGTCTATTAAAATCCAATGAAAATAAGACCAGCTATGTTTCCCCTGATGTAATGAATTTAAAAGATAAAGATAACACTGAATTATCTCTCTGAAACAGAGGTAGCCCCAGGTTGAACCCCATACCCTACATCTGGTACTGTGAGTAAAGGGTTATTAGTTTTCAATCAAAATCACTGTTTAGGAGATGCTAAGCCTCAAGGAGCCTGAAAATTGTAGGTGTAGGTGCAGAAACCAAGTATCTGAACCTGTGAGTTATACAACAAGGACTTTACATGCTACTCTGAAGAAGTTGTTCATAATCATTTAGCTGGGAAGCAGTAATAGTTCTTGATTGCTTGTTACAGTGCTGGGCAGTTAAAGTTAGGTACAGCCAAAAACAACTTCTGATTCTAAGCCCCTGTTTTTTTGTACTTGTGGTTTTCTCATGGACCATCTTGTTATGCTTCTGTTGAGGATAGAAACACAGCCTCCTTGCCCCATCCGAAGGACCTGATCTGGGATAGCCATCTGTCTTGTCTCTAGCAATAGTTATTCCCAGAGCAGCTGCAAGAAATGCTACAAGGGATAGCTAGTTCCTTCTGACTTTGTCCCCACTTGTGCCTAGAAGTCACTTTGATCACTGGATGGGAGGAGGTATAATCCCGCGCTGTAACCTCACTTGCCATCTGCACCCCTCCTAATTCTGACTGCCCACCTCAGCCCTTTCTTGAAGCCTGCTGAACTCTGTGTCTTAGTGGGAGCCTCAGGTATTTTCTCATGCTTGCAGCAATGATTGTTTGCACAGTTCAGTTGCTGTGGCTGACCTAACGCAGTCCGTTACTTATCAAATGCAATCATCAAGATTTGGGGGGTTTTGGCTTCTTTACTGACACTGCTGTCGGTAGCTTCTATTAATGCTAATGGAAATGGTGTTCTGACAGCAGCAGCGCAACACCTCCTGCTTGGTGCGCTGTGCTGCCGGATGGCATGGTGCCACCGGGTTCACACGAACGGGGTTGCAGAGGTAATTCCTTGTGTACCACACTGAGATCCTACTGCAAGGGGTCTTGCTATGATTTCATACTCACTGTGCTGGCTTAATGTTCTGTTGCTTTCTTTTTTTGGGGAAGAGCCCATAAAATCTAAGGGCATTGCAGGGGTTAATCTTTGTTCTACAGATGCCAAGAATAAAGGAAGAAAAGTCTTTATTTCTTTTGAATTTCAGCTTTTGAGATAGTGCTTCAAAGTATTGCTCCATCGCCCTCGGCAGCTACATAAAACCATCTCTTTCCAGGAGTACAGCAGCGAGCCCTGAGGAGAAAACAGGCTGTGTAGCCCACCCAAACATCAACCCTTAGGCAACAGGATTCATATACAGGCTTAGTAGAGGAGTACTTGGCTACCAAACCAATTCAGAAGTCTTCTTGGTCTTGCAAACATGATGGTGGGTGCCTTGCTCTTACTGACTAATTTTGGGCTGGACTCAAGGTTGCTCAAGATGAGTGTCTTTAATCCATCATGTATTTTCTGTAAATGTCTCACTGGCTACTGGTCTGTCACGTGGCAAAGGCATCTATCTGTGGGTTTTTTCTGATGCCATCTTCAGTTTCTTTTCTTCCTAGTTGTATGCAAATGAACTAGGATTTGTTTTACTCACTTAAATCACGTTTCTGTGACAATTGCCTTAGAAATTAATCACCAAAGCTTAGCTAAGTAGTGTATAGTTTGAAAAGAAATGGTCACAATGTAAAAGATTAAAGGAAATGAGAAATTCTGTTTGCCTCCTGCATTTAAGGACAGAAAATTATGTGGGAGAGAGAAGTGAAATTGCAAAGTTTAGAAGACATAGATACATTTCAAACAAAGAGTGATTTATGCCCATTAATTCTACATTTGGGCTTGGGAAGTTTTGCCTGGTGGGTGTGGGCAGAGGAACCGGATGATACTCGCTCTGTGATAAACACTCCGACTTTTGTGCCAGTGAGGAAAAAAAGTATCTTGGCTAAGACTGGAGCTGGCTGTTTGCTTCCCAATTGGCAGTGAAACTTATGTTCTCAGGTGTCTCTTATTTCCAGCTCCACTGGCTTATTCTTTCCAAGATTTCCTTTGGGGGGAAATTTATTGCTGATTTCTATGCATGCTCTGGCAAACAATCTCTGGCTTTTTGAGCGTGCAGCCAGGGTTTTGTTTGGAAGCTGACAGCTTTCTCTCTCATGCGTATGTCAAGCCAAGCACCAAAGAGTGATAGGAACTGAATCAGAGGTGGTACAAAGTTTCACACAGATTTGTCCTTCTCCTGGTAGTGTGGGCAGGATACTTGCCCACTCAAGTAACCGTCTTGTGCAGTTCTCTGAAGTTTGGAAAGTGCAGATGAGCTGAATAGCAAAATAGTGCTGCCGTCCTCAAAAGAAGTATATGCTTCTGTGCAGCTGCAGCTGCTCCGAGAGGTATGGCCTCGTTCGTGCTGCCGGCTGATGTTTTCCTTTTGCGCACACCCCAGCCTTGGTGGGGTTTCTGAGAGAAACCTATGTTTGGTGGCCGTTCTATGGTTGATCCCCCCACTGTTGCTGTGTTTGGAGGCCCAAACACAGGACTCGCATGAACTGACAAAGCGGATGCTCTGTTTTCTATCAGTGCCTGGCTTTTGTCGTCTTCCCAAAGGCTGTGTGCTAACACCAGGTGTGCAGCGGCTCAGAGCTCCCCCAGTACTTTGTTCTGCAGGCCTCTCTTCCCTTCGAGCAGCACGTCTCCTCCCTCTAGCAGCTGCCAGGGAAGCTTGTTGTTGTTATCCAGAATGGGTGAGAAGGCACTTGTCTTCAAGACAACCGTCAATCAATGCCGCCTTCTCAACAAGCCTGTGTGGGCCACTACTGCAGTATGTCGTACTGCCACATGCTTACAGAGAGGTGGTATCTGGCTGTGCAAATGTGCACTAGTCATTTAGCACAAGGACCAAAGCCTTGAATTCATCCCAGTCTAATGTTTTGGGGCACTCTTGGGTAAACGACTGGATTGTCAGATCCTCAGTTCTGCAGCTTTTATTCTGGCAGCCTTTAAGATTGGTATTTTTCCTTTCAATTTATACAGGTTAGTTATCTCTAATTCTTTTGTGTAGGCTGAGGTTTCTAATAGGAGTGTTCAAGTAAAAAGCACGCTGTAGGCTGAGGTGAAGTAGAGTTGCTGGGACTGTGTGTGCATATAAAAAGTGTAGTGTGGGCATCTGTTTTGCCAGCAGTATAATCAGAGCACACACAGTCCTGCAGTCCGGCAGAACTTCCACCGAGCTCGAGGTTTTAGCACCTGCACAAACCTGCTCCCAAGGTATAGCATGTGCCTCGTGCTTGCTGAGAGGAGGCAAACAGCAGAGTAGTGATTCAACACATGTTTATTTTTAGGGTTTGTTTTCCCCCTTTTCATGTTTTTGACTTCTGTGGTATCAATGAGTCCTTCCAGGGAATTTGGGAACAGAAGTGGAGCTCCAGGATGGAAAGCACTGTAGGCAAATTCTAGCACAGCTGCCTTTTACAAGGAATGTTTGATTCTGTCTGTTTTTTTCCTTCCTTCTGTAGGCCCACATGTTTTCTGCTCATACAAACACTCCTCTGAAATTATATGCTTCAAATCCACGATAGCTATCCTGCTTTTTGTGGGGCTTTGAGCTTGCGCTCTCAGTATACAAACTCATTATCAGATGTAATAGCAGGCAGTTCTTCCCTCCTGCCCTTTAGGACCATGCTCTGTTTACTCTGCACGCAGCCAACTTTCATCCCTCCTTCTGCTGTTCTTTTGGCCAGTAATAAGGAGGGCATAAGAGTTCTGATTTGGGGGCTTGGGCTATATATGCTGGTGTGTTTAAGAGAGTATTTGCTCCGTCTGTTACATTGCACTGCTTTCATAAGATCAGCTTGCAGTTCTTTTTGTCCTTGTGCTGAACCCCTTCTGAATTTGAAGGTGTGGCAGCTGTGAAGTGCAGCAAGTAAGGAGAGAAAACCCCTGTTTTACCAAATAGTGGTGTGTCGCTGTGCGGTGAAGGAGGGGAGCAGGGAACAGTAACCCTCCCAGCAGGCATGACCAGAGCTCATCACCTGAAGCCCTTAGAAATATCCCTGCCTCAAGCTCAAAAAAGAAGAGAGAATCTCTTCTTTTCTGAGACTGTCTTCAATATACTGCATTGCACAGGAATAATTAGAACAGCTTCCCCTGCTTTAAATGAGAAATTCCTTAACGTATAGCTGTATGGTTTTTTTTGCGAAGAATCTTCCTGTAGGGTCGAGCACAACTATTGTGTTGAAAATTGCCAGAGTGCAGGTAGTTAATATATAAAATTATACCAAACTTGTTTTTGCTGGATTTGCTAGAATAGCTGAGTGTTTTCAACTGGTATCTCACCATTGGCTGAAAAAGGTACTACCACTATTTATGTTTTTTTGACTTCCAACTTACGAGAGTGTTCTTCTGTCTCCAGGCGTTTCCTGCCACAGCTGTGTTACAGGTGTGTGCTGGGGAGGTGAATTGGACTGGACCAGATTTGGCTGCTTTTACTCATGTAGAGAGGGTCTTTGTCCCACAGAGCCAACATGAGGTGTCTTTGCAGTTGTGTCCTGCCACGTGAGTGTGGATTGCTGGTTCTGGATCATGGAAAGCAGCTTTCAGGGTGTTATTTAGTTCTAAATAAACTTAGCAGGAGGTGAATGGCAAAAGAAAAACAACATGACAGCCAGAGGCCCCAAGGGAGGAGGGATATTTATTGAGGAGACCTAGGATGTCCCCCCATCAGTTGTCCCTGGGGATGGTTCAAGAGCGTGTTGGTTACAGCATTGCTCTTCCCCTTTCATGGATGTCTGTAATCTAGCTGAAACCTTCCAAGTGCTTCACTCAGAGCAGGCTGCTATAGAGGGACTCACGGGCGAGTTTTCCCTTGGGAGGATCCTTGCAGGGCTCCCATCACCTTTTCAGCAGCATTGATGAGCAGTCGTCTGCAACTGAGCTGGGGGTAAGCTGGCTCTAGCCCTAGCAGGCCTCCCCTCTGCTTTTTCTTCTCTCCCAGTGGCTTCTGCTGGCTTTCTCTGACGAGAGCTCCACACCTAATTTCATGCAAGCAGCTGATCGTCTGCTCTGTGGGACCTGTGGCCTCACTGCATGTGAGCTTTATGTACACCGTGGTAAATTTTATTTGCCGTAGCTACGTTACATTTTTATTTACAGCACAAAATTGAGTAATGGCAGTGCTTGCTCCAGCCTTTCCAGTCCAGTCAGAGTGTTCTGAGCCTGGGAACGGGCATGAGGTAGACTAGATTTGGGGGGCCATGTCCTTATGGGGCTCTCTCACCCCATCTCTTTGCCTCAGAAAATTCACAAGATGACCTGCCCCTTTCATCTTCAGCCTTCTGTTATAAACTGTATCCAAAGACTAAGGCTCTGAGAAAAATGGCTATTTTTAACAGTGCCTTTCCATTTATTAAAAGAGAAGATCACCCTCATGAAAAATGTTATTGCAAATAACATTCCCTAATAAAACATTCTTTCTCAACTATTTCAGCTACCTGTAAGCCACCATACAAAGGTATATTCCTGTGTCCCTGAATCTCTGACCAAGTATGGGCATGGAAAGTTGAAATGCTCTGTTTGCTAACTGCCTCACAGAAAACTACCTTTTGCTTTTTACCAAACTTTCTTCCAAATCCAAACAACGTGGCCTTGCAAAATAGGAGATTACTCATTTTAGCAGGAAATGTTAGGAGGAGGAGGGAGATGCACTATGATTTTGCACCTCTTTCTCTCTCGCTCTCTCTTTTTTAATCTAGAAATGAATTCTGTTCTGGCTTGACTGTTTGAACCTTTTTCAAGTCCTGTCTGAAGGAGACAGCTTATCTTTTACCAGATTGGAGATTTTTTTGGCTCTTAAACAGATTTTCTTAAAATCTGAGATGTTTCCTGGAAATCATAGAACATTCACAGAATAAAGGAAAGTTTCGAACAAGATATTGTACTTAGCCAGAATGCTAGAGCCTGGTAGGTAAGGTCTCTTGACAGAGTGCTTTCAAAATAGGCCTTATTTGGAAAAGAAAGATTGTTCAGATCTGGGCAATGGATGTGCTGGATGCTGCATGAGGGAGGTTTAGCGTTAGACTTGTGTGTCTGGAAGCTTCTCCGTGTTTCTTGCTCTATTATGCAGTCCAGTCAAAGATACTGCCTTCCCTGCTAACTTTGCCTGGCTGAAAAGAGCCCTTCCACAGCGACTGGGGACACACCAGGAGTCCTTTAGTCTCCATTCATTTGAGCATCTCTTTTGCTCAGCAAGAACTGTCTTTAAAATAGCTTGTGACATAGAGTCACAGTTTAATGATCAAAATGGTACAAAAATAACTTTCTAGCAATGGTGGACGTATATTTTTATAAAAGATAAGACACTGTTTTCTGTTTGCAGAGCTGAAATGATGGTAGGAAGTCTTTAGCTCTGTTTGTTTTCAAATTTCAAACATTTTCAAGCCTTTATGCACTGCTGTGTATGTTAACCAGGCAGGAAGATTAACTTCTGCAGTATGTAAGGTCTACTTGGAGTGGGAATACAAGATGAAAATAGTTCAAATACTGTTTTGAAAAAGTGTCTCTAAAAATAGCTTGCTTTTCTTATATAGCCCACCATCCTAGTCTGTGAGAGGCTCTCTGTCTTTTCATGCATATAGCCTCTTCTGGAGAGAAGTGAAGTGCTGTTATCCTCCTTATACAAATGGAAAATGAGGCACAAAAGAAGCAGAGGAGCAGGCTGTGGAAGAGTAAGGACTTGCATGGGTCCCAAGATGCTGCACTCCACTAAATAGCACAGACCAACTTGTGGTCCCACCATGTCCTTCACCCACTTTTTGGATTCAGTTTATGGATATGTAGCTGGCTTTTGTGCCTGGAATCTCCTGATGGTCTTCAATCCAAGCACTGGATAGGCCAAACCTTGCTTAGCCTCTGAAGTAGTCCAAGACCCAAAACACTCAGCTGGTGCCTGCAACAATACTGATTAGTGATCTTCAGAGTGCTGTACTATCCAAGTAACACTGCCTAGGATGGTGGGAAAAGGCAGGCCAGTGCCAATTACTTGTCAGAAGAGGCTGGAAATGTTGGAAGGATGTTCCTGGACACAGGGGCTCTGACTGCATGGACACCATGTCATCATTTGTGAATGTAAATCTAAAGGCTTTGTAGAGCTCCTAGGGTATTTTGCACATAACTTTTTTTTTTTTTTTTTTATCCTATAGTATCAACTGTCTATTGCAAATGATTTAACTGAGAGATTAAATGCATTTCTGAGACAGTAGTGGAACAACAGACTTAGACTTTTTGTGGCCACTGGGCCACAAAAGTGCAGCATCTGTACACCGTGCTGGCATTTTTACTTTCTCTTTCAGTAGGGCTGTAAAATATGAGTTTTGGAAGTTGTATTTGGAATATTCTGGAAGAAATACACATTCTAGTAGCGTAACAGCCAAGCCTGCCCCTGACATTTTCCAGAGGATACAGCATGAATGACTCACGGGAGGTGACCTGTGACATTCTCCAGCTCCAAACCATACCCTTTTAATGTGCAGCATACCATGGTCTTGAGGCACCAAAGGATGCAATGTAATGTCTCAAAAGCTGTGTCATGTCAACACTTATAAGCTTCATGACACTGTGTTGTTTTCCTTCTGAAGGAAAATGAGAAGAAATGAAAACATTACCTTGCAAGGCTGCCTGTAAAGCTCAAGAGGAGTTCGTAAATCTTCCCTTGATCCTTTATTCTGGTTCCTAAGTTTTTTGGGAGATCTCAGAACAGTTGGAGACCTTACCTACTGTGCTGCTGTGCAGGCTAAGCCATCTCCGTTGCCTTAGGATAGAACTTCTAACCAAGTCAAAGCAAACATGACTTGACTTGCATCTCAGACCAAAGTCTTTTCTAGCACGGTTTTCTAGAGGAGGCCCCATAAGAGGCTGCATCAGTGGTGCACAAGACTTGTGGTTAGCCAGAAAGTTACTGGGGATCAACTGAGACCAGCTTGATTTGGGAGGGTGAAAGAGAGATATTTGGGCAGGAGAGGGTGGGGAGAGGAAGAAAGCGAAAACAGTGAGAGGAGAGGAGGAGCCAGCTGCAATACCCAACTTGGAAGAGAGATCTCACAGGAATAAAAGGGATTTGTCTTTTGCCTTCGAGGCGTGCGGGAGATCCCCGGTGTGGGGGAACTTTGCATATATCTCTGCCCACTCGTAGACAGCCTCTATTCTGTTTGCATTCTGGTTTATTCACTAACTGTATTTCTCTTGGTATTTTTATGGGTTTTTTTGTTTGTTTTATTAACAGAATGGCTACATTTTACCATAGGCAGGGTGAAGCTGGGCTTTCTGCTGAAAAGTAACCGTCTGCGGTGATATCTTTTACTCAGCAGAGCCTCCTAGGAAAGGCTCCAGCCACAGTAGAAATCACCAGGGAGGTTTCATAGAGCAGTAATCATCCCTTTGCGAATGCTCAGTTACTGGCCTAGTATTTTATCACTGCTATTTCTTGTTTGTACTTTGTGCTGGTTTCTCCCGTCTTTTGACATCAAAGTCATATTTTTATTAATCAGTAAAAATAGGAGCACATAGCTGTTTGATCATAGACAGAAAAATACCCAGCAGGGCTAGCTGTCTGTTGGATCTATTGCAAACTTACTTTGCTAATGACTTACTTAGGTAAAATAAAATCAAAGTTGAGAGGAGATCCAAGTTTTCCATGCTGTTACTGAGTGGCTTCATCACAGGGCTATATGCTTGCACACCACAACATAGAGCAGAGACCAGCCAGGTGCACCTCAAACCAGGAGAGAGAAACAGCACCAAAAGAAAACCTGTAGACAGGAGCAGAAGTTCCTGAAGCTGCTGAAGCTCTCCTTTCAATTGAGGATGTTTGATCCCATTGGAGAAGGGGCCATTTCAAAGGGGGAGATGCAGGGCTGGCACATGAGTGTTTGATGACCACCCTTGATAGAAACAGGTAGTAGGTGAAGCAGGCAGTATTAAGGGATTGCTGGTATCTTTCTGTGTCCATAGCCAGGTTTCCCCCATGGGCAGGTTGCACATAGGTGTTGCTGGGAAAGTGTCATGGAGAAGGTCATCAAGCCAAAGGCCAGGTTCCTGGCTGTGCTTTCTGCTTTCAGCATTGTGCGTTAGGCTAGTGTTTAGAAAGTCGGGGCAGCCATAGTAGCGTCATGTGTAGTTCATACGTGGTACAGAAGTCTGCTTATTCAGCACTGAATCACAGAAAAAAAAATGTACTCGGGGTTTGAGAGGACAAGAAATAGTGTGTAAATGTTTCGGAGAGAACTGTTTGGAGCCTATGCTTCCATCTGTGCTTATACATCTTTGAGGTCTGTCCTGTGCAGAAGGGCTCACTGCTAGTGGATGTAGTCTGGTGTAGTTGGAATGGGAGAGATCTGCTGTACGACAGCTAAAAGGTCTGTGCATGCGCCTGGCCTAACCGATGGGATTGGTGCTCTGCCTTCCTGTTACTTATCCAGCAATATTGAAGCCTCTTTGAAGAAGAAACATTCCAGTAAGAGCAAAAATCACTTGGCTCTCATTGCTCAGTTGCTCAATTCAAAGACCTGCTGTGGTTTGCCTGTAATAATGGAGGTAGTGAGAGATCCTGGGCAAAGATCAAAGCTGATGCTGTGCTAGGGCACTGGCTGGGTGGTAACTCGATGGCAGAGCAGAGGAGGGGACTTACTTCCTCTGCAGGCAGATCTGACAGGTCAAGCAGCAGATTTTTTCCATCTCTTCAGTCATGTTGCTGAAGTGGGTCTTTACAGCTAGGCAAGGAAATGTCATTTTTCTGTTGTCAGACTGCCCAAGTTTGAGGTCGATTCCATCTCTGCAAATCAGTGCTGGGGTGCTGTTTAAGGACCCAGCAGCTGTCTGCATTGCTAGTGCTCAAGCCTCGCCTGATTTCTGCAGATGGGGCAGAGAGCATTGCTCCTTGGAGGAGCCCCATCACTCTGACCTATCTATCCCCAGCATCACAAGTGGGCTCAGCTGGCAGAGCATGAGCTCCTGCAGATAGAAGAGGTTGTGTGGGCCCTTTGCTGCTCTGTGTGTGTGAACCCAGACACAGTAACAGCACAGTTGTTCTCGATGCAGCAAATGAACTGGGCACCTCTTCAGAGAGGGTGGAAGAAGCTACCTGATTTGGGGGGCAGGAGCGTTACTAGTGTACTTGTGGTTTGCCTTCCACAAGGAATGAGCATAGCTGGGGAGAGGACAGTCGGTGTGGATCCAGGGACCGAGGACAGACCTGGGCACACAGATGAGCCCTGCTGAGTGTCCTTAACAGTCTTCTGGGATACTCCTGATGTGATCTGAGAGGCTAAAGAAGCTATTGCAAATAGGAGTGTCCGTGTCCTTGCAGAAGAACTGCTACTGCTATTTGCCATGCAACAGGCAGAACTTCTTAGGGTGCTGGCAAGGGAAGCAGACCAGTGTGGTTCTCCGCAGTGACCATTACAGCCTCCTCTGGCATCTCTGTCACCGGCACTAACCTCAGAGTAAGGAAAGCACCTGGAGGAGCTCCTGGCCCCTTGGAATAGTGCTGCAGAGGGGCAGAGGGTAGTCAGGCAACCATGAACTGGGAATTGTATAGACAGGCAGAAGACAGTAGGTGTATACACAGTGATCCATGTACAGTCAGCTTGTAAGGGAAAAGCACAGACCAGCTTGGTAGCCCTGGCAGATGTGTTGTGGTTGTCAGAAACCAAAACATAGTGATCTCTTTCTGATAACAAGTATGAAACTTCTCTGAAATGACCAAAACTAAGTTGTTAGACACCTGTTAAAAGCTCCCCAAGACTGACAGTTAATACTACTCACTTATGTGACAGCAAAACCCCAGTAATGTTCAGCAACTTGCAAAGCAACTGCAGATGCTTCTGCCCAGGAAAGTTTATAACAAGAAGACAAACACTGGGAATCTGAGTCACCCCCCCCCCCCCCCCCCCCCCCGTGTGGCCCTTTCCGCTGTTGGAGGGAAGGCAGCACCAGCACAGGGAGAATGTACTGGAATTTCTCGGGGCAGAATATGCTGTTTTGTTTTGCTTCTAGTCTCATGCCCTTTGCTGGGATGTCTGGGCATCTTTTGGGGACTCGGATGAGATTTTTAGTAGAGTAGCCTGTGCAAGGCCTTTCAGAATCTGAAGCACCTACAACTCCAGATTGTGAAGTTTCTGCTTGTCATTGTGCAAGTGAAGATCCGTTAAAGAAGGCCCAACATACTTTGAGTCCTGATAGTGACTAACTGTAAAGGAATCAAAATGAGGAATATAGCAGTTAAAAGGGCCTACTGAGAAGGAAAGGGATGCTGTGTTTTGGTGTCAAAAAAGAAGCCTAAAATCTGTTCTCCTGGACTGTGCTAACATACTGGTATCATCAGTGAAGGGGCAGGTGGAGAAGCTGGAGGCAATATTATCAGTGGAGATTTAGTTGCATGTGCAAATGTGATAAAAAAGCAGTGGCAGATGTGTTCTTGGGCATCTTCCTTCTGTTGCGTAAGTTGAATGGTGGAGTTAAGCCCCCTTGGGTGATACCTTGTGTGGAGAATAGGATTGTTCCCTAAATAACTTCCCACTAGGGTTTGTATCCCAGCTGCCAGCACACAGGTGATCTGGCGTCCAGCTGCACATAGTTCATGTCATGGCCAGTTTTCTGACTGTGGAGGCAGTGATAATGAGGTACGTTTGTTAAGTTGCTTTGGTTTGTTTCTAAATTACCTGATGCTGAGGAGTAATAAAATATTTATTAGGCATTACAAAACCAATCCTGGGAAAAAAGCACACTGAGCAGTTGTGGTGGTACCAAAACAGCAGGTATCCTAAGGAGAAAGGTTTTTAGTCTACTGTTAGTCAGAGTTACATTTAATGTAAACTGATCAGTCGCAGACAAAAGACAGAGATGCTTGCTCTGGGAATTACCTGCAGTCTTCTGTTGAACTGCTTCTTGCAAGTCATAGGTGATACTGATCTGCTGAGAGGTTCTCAGTTTCTCACACAAAGCGTCTGTGGGGCAAAGGGCTGTCACTCTGTGTAAAATCTCTCCATGTAAATGAATGAACTACTGATTCCATTAGAAGCTAATTCAAGTCCTGATCATGTTTTGTAAATTAGCAAAATCTTGCCTTACTGAGGTCTTCTAGTCTGAGGTTTTCTTGTTTGAGTAAGGTTGATACATGTGCCCTTACTGGCTGGTTTTTGTACAGGTACAGTTGTGCATGGGATGCTCTACAGGCCTGATGCTGACAAATGAGCAATTAAATAATACATGCCTTGTTTTGGCAGCGCAATCTAGAACGGCCTCTCCTTGCAAATCTGCTGTTGGATATCATGCAGTCATAACAAGGTGTAGGCTGAAAGGGTTGTCTGGAGGTCTCGAGTCCAGTCCCCCGCTCAAAGCAGCGCTACCTCCCAAGGTAGATCAGGTTGCTCTGGGCCTTGTCCAGTCAGGTTTTGAAAATCTGCAGTGCTGCACTCTCTGGGACCCTGTCCACGGGGGGTGAACCACCCTCACTGCAAAACTAAGTGAGAACTCTTACGAAACTCCCCTTTCCATTAGCTTTCAAGGCATGTGTTCAGTGGCTCAGTATATACATCATAGAGAGCTTGGAAGGACAACTGTCCTGTGAGTGCAGGTCATCTTCTTTGCTTTGCACATACAGATTCGACATCGCTTTTTAAGTAAAAGTGTGAAAGTTTTGTAGAACGTGATCTGGTGCAGAGCCCCTTCAAAGTTTAAAGGCATGCAAATCTGAGAGAAAGATTTGGCCCATCCATGATACAGTCAGGAGGGGAAATTTATACATGTGCACCCACACCCTCCCGCAGACTGCCCACACCGTTATTATGTGATACAGACTTAACTAGTGAGCTGTACTACTGTATTTATTCCTGTATACGCAGACATAGCAAAGCATTTTGGAAAGGGTGTGTATTAATGAAGTATGCTGCATATACCTTTTTTTGTCAGGGACATTTTCAGTGGCAAACAGCTCCTCTTTGTGATTTTTGTGCTCCTCTGCTGTAGGTGGAGGAGGCTGAAGACAACATGCAGAGATATATGCCTGCTAGTTGCTGGCTGGAACAACTCTGGAGAAAGTGCCATGGCTCCATGCATTAGGGTTTGCATTCAGCTTTGAGTCAGATGAAATATATGCAAAATAACATACAGCATGAAAGCTTCTGCTGATCTTTCCTCCTGAGGAGGCTGGTGCACCATTTGCTACAGTCTGCCTCAGGCAAATTCAAGAAACTTCCTCCAACTTTTACTAGCCACCACAGTACTCCTGTTTAAGGTCTGACTCTTCACTTCTGTTCTGCGGGATTGCATGTGAATTTATATTTGTATGCAGCTTCAGTGAGGCCCTGCCCTCTCCACCCTAGGTAGATAGGTCGGTTGCACTGCTTGTGTTCCAAGCCCCTCCATGGAGGCTTGACCATAAATGCCTTAAAGTGTAACACTGGGACTGAAGATCTGTCCTGCCAGGAGTAGGGCTGCAGGCTGGGCAGTTTGGTACAGCCCCCCTCTCTCATTAAACTGATGCTGCCACAGAACATCGAAGCTGGGCTCTGGGAGGCTGTTCCCTTCCAGCTGCCAGGAGATGCATTTCTGAAATTGAGCTGCAATGCCTTTAGCATCTGATGGGGAAGCAGAGAGGAAGCACTGGTCCTTCTGAGCACAAAATTCACAGCAGGAATTAAAAACACAGCCCTGCCCAGCTCTTTGTACTAAAGGGCTGCTGACAGAGGTCAGCCACTGTCTAAATTGCAGCTAATTGGCTCTTGCTGAAAAAAAGTCTCTAGAACAGAGGGAGAGCAGGAGGTCACATCTTCCTGCTGCTCACAGTAATTTGTGACCTTGTCAGAACAGCTTTCTGGAGTGCTCAGGTCTGCACCCAGGCCATGGGACCTGGAGTAGCCCAGCCTCCAGCCTGTGTGGAGGGCAGCTCTTTCCAGGAGCTGGGTGGACGATCCAGGTGTGCAGCTCTATGTCTTCCTCAGATGCACCTTCAGCAAGCTGTCCGAGGCTAGCTGATGCCAGCTGGTTCAGCCCTCGGTTTGAGCATGCTGAGCCCCAAGGACAGTCTGAGATGACTGTCGTATGCTGCTCCATCCCTCCTCCTCCTGGGCAGCCACATGATTGATAGAAGGAAGTGCTGTGCCGTGGCAGCTCCAACTCCAGCCACAGCATTGCACTAAAATTCAGGGTTGAAATGGCAGTACCAAACCAGGACGGCGCAGCTGAGCTATTCAGTGCAGACAAAACTGTATTGAAGGTGGCTTTAGGGAGAAATGAGCCCACTGGTAATCTTCTAACCAGGCTGAAATTGCGCCTGTATTAGCTACTCTGTATGGCAGCTCTAATCTCAGCGCTCCTTTTGTGTGCAAGCCTTGCAGGTTGCCATCAGAGGCTCTTGGAAAGCACTGGGTCACTGAGGTTCGTGTTGCCTCTAATATATAACAAAGCTGACCTTGACTGCAGTTTCAAGGAGATAACCCAGAACAAATAATAAAGAGAGGTTGTCTTCTGAGTTGCTTCAGGTTAATGTTAAATACCAAAGACCTACACTTAAGTCACCTACATGGAGCTTCTCACAGCCTGAACAGAAAGATTTGGAGAGTTTAGGCAGGAAATGGTATGCAAAGCGCATTGGGCAAGTTTCGTTTACCTGCGGGTCTGACCACCATCCACCACCCTCGTGGTTTGGACTTGCTGTACTGGTTATCTGCTTCTGTGCTGCAGAAGTTCCATTTAATAGGAACTAAGGAACTTAACAGGAATTTAACTTTGGCTAAGATTGACTACATTCTTGATAACGTCCAAAACAGCAAAATGGACACAGATCAACAAGCTGGTGCTATTTTACAGTCCAGAGGCAGTGGAAAACGGAGGATCCTGTTAGCTGTGGGTAGACTGGGCTGCAAACCCAATGCAGTCGGAGAGGCCTTGCTTTCCCCTGAATGTGGAAAATTCTTGCACAGAGCTTGGGGGTGAGGAGGAGGCAAGTGACACTCCAGTAGGGAAAAATCTGATGATTCATTTCCACAGCCCCCAGGAGGTCATGTGCAAGATGAGTATTGGTAGTTTCTAGGAATTTCAAGAGCATCAGTTGTTTTGAAGGTAGTCTATTCAATACCGAGAAAGGAGGAGAAAATATTGCAGTTAGGTAGGGTTATAGTTGAACAAGCCAGGACTTCTGGAAATTGCCCTTAAATAACATGGAAAAAAATTAAATGCCATGCACACATTGTCAATATCTCAAATGAAAAATCAAGATGGAGCATGATTTTTGGGGGGTGGGGTGGGCGGTTTTTGTTATTTTTTGGGGGGGGGGTTAAACTACATTCTTCTTAGCTCAAAATATCTATGCTTTCTGTATACCTTTCCCTGCGCCTCAACGTGTGGATTCCAATGTTAGGTGTAGTTTTACTATTTCTTTCTTTGGTTTCTAGTAATCTCTGTTGTTCCATCGTTCCTGCCTGACATTCACGCCGGCTGCTGTTATGAAATCATCAATATGTTTAATTAATGTCCTGATTTTCTCCTCTTCCAGATAATTAAATGTTTAATAAAAACAGACCTAGCACCTTCACACAGCTGTCTCCCACTGGATCACTATATTGTCTCTGGCTTGTCTTATCTCTGATCTAGTTTTCTTTTCAATTTTCAGGACTTCCATCAAATCAAATAGGTTTGGAGCCTTTTTCATGTCTGATGATATGTGCATTGCTGAGGGCTCACGATGTTTAGAGTTGCTATTGGCAAATTCCCCAAAAGATTTCAGGTGCCTGACATGACAGATGGACTCTTATATCAAAAAATTAGATCCAGCCACCCTTAAAGCCAGAGCTTTCAGCCATGCTCTTTTCCAGGCTCATTGCAGACAGTGACGAAGGCTGAGGTGGGTCACTTTAGAGACACTGTGCCTGCTTCGGCCCCTGTGACTCATGTAAGCCTGAGCCTGGTTGCATATGTCAAACACTATGAAGCCTGAGCACTTTCTGGGCTATTGTTTTGGGGTAGAAATGACCCTTTTTTCTAGCAGCTGCAGGGGCTATGAAGGTTGCTCCATGTTTTTCTTAAGCAGAGCATACTGAATTTTGCTTTATGTCAGTTTGAACCTCTCTGCATAAGCACCAGAATAAGCTAACCCTGGATTATCACATCAAATTGCCATCGCTCACTAACCCTCCTCAGCATGGGCTTTCAGAATTAATTACCATTATTCATGATGTTCGTTCCTGCAGTCCCTGAACACTTCGTGTGGTGCATCATCTAGATCTAGTGATACTTATCGTTGTGTTTTCCAAGTAGTCCCTCTCCTGTTTTTTATCGCTAGCTGTGTTTACCAGGCTTCATTACATTCCAGTTGTTTGGATCTGTGTGGTTTTTGATACATTATTCAAAGCCATTTGGACATTTTGAGCTGGTAATTTTATTTTTCTCTTCCATTCTAATGGGCTAATTTCTTCTGCTGCCATACTGTTGAAGTAAAGAGGCTCCTCTTACTCTGCTCTAGCCCTTTTGGCTATTAGTAAATAATTATCCTAATTTTATTGCTGTCCTTTCCCTTTCTGATTGAAATTGTCGTATATACATCTTGTGTGGTTCCTCCGTTTTTTCTAAACTGGTTCTTATCCTCGAACCTGAAGTTTTCACATACCAAAATGGACACAATTACAGTTGTACCCCTGCAGCCTTTTCAGCTTGAGTGTTATCTAAGGCATTATAATGGTACTGCAGGCATGTTACTTAGGTACCTGCTGTGACTTTGTTTACATTAAAAGTTGAAGAGACTTTTTTTTTTAAACTATATCTATCTTTAAACTTGACATATAAATTGGCAATATAATGGTGCCTTATCCTGCAAGGCTGAAATAAACTCCTGTAAACCTTCTGTTGATGTCATACCAAAAACAGAACTGTCTTGTAAGGTTGTCAGCTCTATGCTGGACAGAAAGGCTTTTGTGCAGCAAAGAGAAAGCAGAAAAAGTCCTTGCATGGATAAGGAGGACAAGTTTGCTCTCAAATGTTTTGCTTGGCATTAAACAGTATTAAATTCTTTCACCACTGGTCCTGACTGGTGTTTCATATATGACAAGCTAAGAGAAATAAGCCGCCTAGGCAAGACCTGAGAGAAATTGCCTTTCTCATTCAAAAGATAAATTGCTTTACTTTACTCTTCTGTAGCTGATTTTAGGGTACTACTGTGCTTATCAACTGTTTCTAGACAGAGGAGGAGAAAGAGCTGCAAGCCTGGGTCGTGGCAGGGCTGGGTGTGTGCCCTGCTCACAAGAAAGGGAGGGCAACTGTGTGATTTCATAGCAGTACTGAAAACAAGAGGCACGGCCAAGACCGCTAACGACTGCCATCTTCTAAAGGCAATTTGCAAAGCTTCTAGTTCTATGATTAGATGTTTATCAGCCAACATCTAAAGGAGTTAAGGGCTAAATGAGGAAAAAAGTGCACTGAACAAATATCTTCCAAGCATACACACGACAGCTTACTTCTCATTTGGGTGGACGTGAAGCAGTAAGTCTTGTGTGCATTTTGTTGTTGTAAAGTTGTTTAGAAATGATGTTCAGGGTAATTCTGGATGCTTATGACACTTTGAATCAATATGCCGGGGGAAGAGTGCACACGTGTATGTACCTACACGTGGCTGATTCCTCATCTACTGCTGTCTCCAAAGGAGAGCAGAAACGTGTATCACAAACGCTCCAAAGAAGATGCTGCCAAAAAACTTGTTTGTCTTTTTCTTCTCATAAATAAACTTCTAACTAACTTTCTTTCTCCTCTTGGCATTATTTTGCAGATAAGTAAACAGCAGCTGCAGACAATCAAAGATCGATTCCAGGCCTTTCTCAATGGAGAAACCCAGATTGTGGCAGATGAAGCATTTATAAACGCTGTCCAGAGCTACTATGAGGTAAGGAGAGATGATTTCAATATCCATATGAATCATTGTTCTTTCCCCTAGTGACAGTTCAGATCTTGAACTGATGGGTTCTTTGCCCTTTGTGGACAAAGCGCAAAACAAAGGCAAGCACAAGGCCTCTTCAGGGCTTGAAAGTGTGATACAACGTTTTTAAGGCTCAGGATCTGAAGATGCATCTCCCATAAAACAACTGTGGTGATCTATACTGTGGTGCATCCCCTAAGCTGGTTATGGAGATGATGGTGCATGGCCCAGTAGGTGAAGTACTTCTTCCATAAACTCTCTTGAAAGACTGCCCTGTTGAACAAGCAGCATACTGTGAAAATAATATTTTAGCAGAGCCAAAATATGGGGCATCTCTTCACAGTTTCAACTTGTTAAAGAATCTCACCTTGAATGAGAATATAAATTAAGTGGAAATGTTAAGGAATAAAATGCTATGGAAAATAACACAGAAAATAGAAGCAGTAATTCAACCCTTTCTCCCCATTTGTGTGATAAAAGCTCTCCCGCTGATTCCAGTGATTCAGTACCAATTCCAGATTTTGCGTTGCCCTAGCAATTATTAACAAGCACACACTCATTGCTGGTAAAAATAATAACCTGCAAAGGGAGAGGGATATTTCTTTACACCTAAATGTACGTTAAGAAGTTCTTCCTTACAGCTTCAAGGTGAAAAATTCCTTCCTGATATCTTTTAAGCAGTTTACTTTAAAACAGGGAAGATGCCACAATGTAAATGAAATGTCCCATTTTCTCTATGAAAAATAGCAAGAAATGACTGGGCAGCATTTTCAATTATTGCTGAAACTTCTGCCCTATGTCTAATTGACTTCAGGATTTTCAGCCAGAGTCTTACCTTCTCATTTTGCTCTTTGCATGCACTGACAAGTGCTCTAAAGTGAAGGGGAAGGAAGAAGGAAATACATCTACGAAACTAGATTACACTGAAGATCATGAAGCATCATTCATAATTGTGCAAAAGAGTAATTATGCATATCTGTCTTCTTGCACTTCTTTGTTTGCTGCCATTAATGCAGCCTTTTGTATTTTTTTCTTGAAATGAAGGAGCTTTTGTTTCTGAAAGAAATCAGTGCTTGTGATTTGTATGAGGAGTGTTGCCTTTTTTGTTAGCTTTTTTTGCAAACCATTTCTCTTTCTCCCTAGAGCTATTCTGTCATAAAAGGTGAAGATTTTGATTTGCTTACATAGAATATTTCTGTGGAGGTGGCATCTAAGAGGGAAGAAAAATCAGATATTAAAACGGAAGAGAATTTTAATTCTATAAAAAAAAATGGCAGCAGCTGCCTATATGCAAGGAAAACACAAATTATCCCTGGATTAACTCTATTACACTGGCCTAATAGTTACTCCATCATTCTTCTCTGTGCAGGAAGGAAGCTGAGATTAATTTACATCTCTTATCAGAAAAGAAATTGCAAAGGGATCATCAGTTTATCACAGCTTCACTGAACAGATGCTCTTAGAGAAAGTTTTTAAGATGGCATGAGCAGCATTTTATGATGTAAGAGTAGTATAATCTGTTTAGATGAGATTATTGGGGCAGGAGAATAAAACTGCTAAAAACAGAGAAGACATGCCTATTCCCTGGTGGGTCCAGGAAAAACTTGTCCTGAGTAGTTCCATGAATCTTGTCCTGCATAATTAGTATCAAATAATTAAACTTACCAAGAACAATTGATCAGAAAGATGTCTGCAAACTATATGCTTTCAGCTCAACTAGATGCACCGCTGGCTTTGTCCTACTCAAAAGGGGCTACAAAAAGTGCACCTATTGCATAATGCATTGCTCTGGATCCTTTAATGTAACTTCCTTATACTGTTTTTTAACTGTTATTTCCTTCAATTTGCACCAGTGGTTTCTCTTCCCCTCTCCCTAGCTGTCTAGACGATGGGGCAGTGTAGAGAGGACTTATAGGAAACAAACCTTCCAATTTCTGCGCAGTTGTAGCAAGACTGTGTGCATCTTCCTCAGTCCCAACTGGAGTGGCACAAAGAAACACAGGTTGCCACAGAACACCTCTACCCTCTTTGAACACGTGAGCAATACTTCCTGATGGTGCTGTTCTCCTTCATGCCTTATATGCAAAGAGGTGCCCACCCTTAATCAAAGTATAGTGCAATCAGAGAAATCATACTTGTTTGCATCTCCTGCACGTGTCAGAGTTCTGTGCAAATAACTCTTCCTTAAATTTATACTATCTAGAAATTCACATTTAGGTGCTGACATAGAAAGCTGCAGGATGTGCTCTGGACTTGGAACATGCTAAAACTGAAACTTTCTGTGTTGGATGTAGCTGGTGGTATTTGCAAGAGGTTCACTTATTATCAGGACAGAGTAAGATCTGTTCTCTTCCACTGTTACCTGGGGAATGGAATTTTTTGTTGTTGTTGGAGAAAGAAGTAAGAGTGACATGGTGAGTCAGGGATGCGTTTAATGTCCTTATCCTGAACATGTTTGCATGGTAACGCTCTGCTGAGTGTGCTGTCAAGGGGGTAAACATGTGATTGTCAATCTTAGACTAGTTCACAGTGCTGCAATCGAATTAAAAGGCTGAGTGATGTGAGCTGACTGCTGTTGGTCTGCAAAGCACCATTGTGCCTGTAGGAATGCTGCAGATCCATCGGGTAAAGTATGCGAGACAGGCCCAACACACTCCAACAGATTCTTCAGGAAAGCCTGCCTCATGTCCTTTGAGTTCCCCTGAATAAAGCTTCCTCTGACAGCAACCATTTTAGGCAGAAATGCCTTCAGTGGGTGTTTGGGAAATGCTGTTAGACCCGTTTCGACTCTGCTGCTGGAAACAGAACAAGGGCATCCGTGGACGTGGCAGAAGGTGGTGTCTGACCCAGCTCGTGCAAGGCTGGTTCTTTCTCATGTGCTCGCGTATGTACACATGTTAGGATTTTGCTCCAGTAATTATTGACTCCTGGTATTACACAGTCTTACAGCTGGGCAATTTGCCTGGTATCTTCCAGAGAAAGCGGCTTGCTCTGCAGGACTAAACAGTTTCCTTGACAAAAACACCTCTTTTCATCTTCCCATTTCTCGATCTTATTTTTTTTTTTTTTTCCCTGCTTCGTGTCTGACTGGCGCTCCCCCGCGCCTGCCTCCTCTTTGCCAGCCGCAGCCTTCCCTTCTTCTGCTGTCTGCAGCTCTGCCCGGGGAGGATAAATCAGGCACTGCGCGGTGCTGACGGGAGGCAGGGAATCAGTTCCCCCGCGCTCGGTGCCGTCACAGCTCTTGCTGGGACGGGGACCGCACACAGCAATAGACGCTTGTGCTGCCGGCGACAGGAAGTCATTAGCACTGTCACGCGGGGTCAGGCCAAAGGCATGTTCGGCCACCAGAGGATGATTAGAGATTGAATGTGAGAGCCAAGGGTGTGCGCAGCAGGGCCCATCACGGGGACCTCTTGCCATTGCTAGCAGTCAGTGGTGCTTTGGGGACTTTCTCAGCTGGGGCTGCATACAGGTCCTTGACTTTTGATAGCTCTCACCTATTGCTTAACCTAAACCACCCTCACACATAGGATTTTAATGCTCATCTTTATGCTTCACAAGAAAGGGGAGTACATGCTGGAGACAATTCAGTGTGGAATCCCATCCCAAAGTGGAGGCTGCTGGTGGCATCTTGCTCCTGGCCACCTTGTCTGCTAGGAGTGCTCCCCAGTGCGGTGTGGTAATGTCAGCAGAAAAATGGCCCAGGTCTTCCTTAGCACCGCTTCTGGGCTGTTCCTGGAGCAAAACCCACTACTGTTCCTGGCAGATGCACATGCTGTCAAGCAGCTGGGAACATGGAGTGTGAAGTTGCTGAGTGGTATAAAAATCTTATCGTGTCCTCAGGTTATCCTCAAGCTCTTTAATTATTGAGAGCTGACAGATACACCCCTGTGCTGGCACAGCTTCCTCCCAGCCTGCTGCATTCATCGGTTCTCAGCATCATTAATAAAACAACAGTTCTTGCTAGGCATCGATTGCCCTTCTCCTGTGTTAAGGGCATGGGAGAGGAAAGCCAACACAATCTCTCCCTGTCTCCCTCTCACCCTTTTTCTCTCCCTTGTTCCCATGGGATCCTCTGTTCTGCAGAAGGCTCTTGTGCCTTGGCCCTTCTACTGTTCCTGCAGTGGAAAGAGCACCTTCATTAAATGCCTTCCCCTCTTCCCCTTCCCTCCTGCTGTCAGGGTCCTGCATCTCGCAGTCTGCTCTTTTTATGTAAAGCCTGCCTAGGCAGCCTCAGGATGTGCTGTACCATACCATGCTGCATCTGCAGAAGGATGGATTTGACCCTTTGTGCCTGTGGTTGTATCCTGTGCTGAGTGGAACACGAATTGTCTGAGTTGTCTTGCTGTTTACACATTAGTTTGTAAAGATCAAGCTATTTGTTCTTGTCTTTTCCTGTGACACTTTAACCATACTCTCACAGTGCTGATCGCCCAGGTTGGAAAGACTAGGGAATAGCAGACAATAAGGACACATGTTCTTAACTGAAGGTAACATTAAATAAATTCAGGCTTGATGTGCAAATCTTGCCATTTTGTCACAGCAGGGCAGTCTGCAAAGGTCTCCTGTTTAGCAGCTTAAAGTAAGCCTGGTCCTTGCATTGATCAAAGGTTTCCTAGGTCTGGCTACATGGGTAAATGCAGTGCAATGCTATTGACTTAAGTAGGATGATTGGGCTCCCTCTAAATAGGCAGAATTTGGCTAGGAAAATGTGGTTATACAATAACTTTCATGTTAAAATGTTTGCTAGAGCAAAATATAATCCTGCTGGAATTCCTGAAGGGTGTTCATGTATCTGGTGAAGTGTGATCATAGCATCAAATTACATCAAAATGTTTCCATTTTAGTGGACACAAAGTAGAAGCTTTAGCTGATTTCATTACACTTAAAGTAGAAGTGAAATTGTTGTTAGTCTGGCAACATGTGGTAGTGGCATAGGAAGTCAGAAAGCATAGAGACAATGAGTTAGCTATTTTCTCTTTAGGGAAAATGAGTTTTGGTGGTACTTCAGAAACAAGGAGGATTTTTTTTTTTAACTGACATCATTTGAAGTCACCTTTTCCTTACAGGTATTTCTAAAAAGTGACCGCGTGGCTAGGATGGTGCAGAGCGGAGGATGCTCAGCAAATGACTCTCGGGAGGTCTTCAAGAAGCACATTGAAAAGAGAGTGCGCAGCCTACCAGAGATTGATGGCCTCAGCAAGGAGACAGTCCTGAGCTCTTGGATGGCAAAGTTTGATGCTATTTACCGTGGTGAAGAGGATCCCCGCAAGCAGCAAGCCAGGATGACGGCAAGTGCAGCCTCGGAGCTCATCCTCAGCAAGGAGCAGCTCTACGAGATGTTCCAGAACATTTTGGGGATCAAGAAGTTTGAGCATCAGCTTCTGTACAACGCTTGTCAGGTAAGAGCCTTCACCTAGGCTGGGTGGAAATGGTTCTCAACGTAAACTTCGCTATTACAAAACGGAAACTTTGTTCTATGGTTCTCTTATGATTCTGTGATTCTAATCAGACTGCTTTTGAGAAAACTTCCATGAGAAAAGATGTTGACTCATGCTGGAATTTGTTACATTGAGGCCCACGTGGATGGCCAAATTCTCTTGCATGTGTTTGGGTTTTTTTTGGTTTGTTGCTTAGGGATTGGGGTTTTTTCAGCTATTTCAGATGGTTCTCAGAAGATTCTCTTTCCTGAAATCTCAAAGAATTGCTGAGAAGGGAAAATCTTATTCTCCCAGCTGTGTGTGTGGATAAGCAGGTCTTTGGTGCCTAAGTGTCAGCTCCCACTGAGCTAGCGAAGTTCTTTGCCAGGCATACTCTCACAACCCAATGTTTAGGAAAGAGTAAAGCTTTATTTAATCATAGCTATAATTTGATTGACTATACTAGTACACAAATTTAAGGTACCACTTAAGAATATTCTTTGATATGTTATTGGTCTCTGTATACTTACCATCACGACTGACATGAGGTACCTCTAACCAATGAGAAGGAATTCAAGGATTAAGGCTAGCTCATATCCATCACTCTCGTTGAGTATTTTGAGGTGATTTTTGCTCTTTAAATATCCAAATGTTGCACTGAGCCACATATACACATCCCAGTCCGTCCGTTAATTGGCCAGGGGTTGTAAAGCTACTACATTCCCACTCTCAGAACAATTTATTGCAATAAAATGTTTTCAAGGTTGCTGATGCACACACATGATTAGTTTATCCAGCAGACAAGGAGGAGGCTCTGCAGTGTTACTGGAATAAACTGGTTTGTGACTTTGCACACAACTGCTCATGTTCAAGAGAATACACATCTCCATCCTTCAGCTGTCCTTGGTGTGTGAAATGTCGCTGAGTGGTCACATTAAGTGAGCTATTTTGCTGCAATTTGCTTGGCTTTACACTGTCGCATCACCAATCTAACTGACAGAAGTACTTTATTGCAGCCTGTGATAACCTTATTAGTATTTGAAGCTCAGATGCCCTGTGGGTGAATGTCCTACACAAACTTGCTTGTGAGGTTGTGTGGAGTATTCTTAAGTACAGAGAGCCTCTGTGACCCCCAAATGCACTTGGTGACATAGAAGGTTATTAAGCAACAGCTGGATCTCTCTCCTCACGTGCCTGCAGACCCCAGAGGAGACCACATCTCTCTCCTAGTGTAGCAAGGCCCCATTCTGGTGAGCAGAGGTGGATGAAAGTGGGAGTAGGGGGAAGCCCATGGACGAGGAGGGTGGTGTGCCTGTAGACAACACCTCTGCTCCTATGGCTGCTTGCTTCTCAATGGAGAGAAGGTTGGCCCAAATATCCACAACCTTGGGGCTGCTCCAGTTCCCCAGTGCCATCCACTAGCCCCCAGTAAGAACCAGTTCTCTAGGCTGTACAGAGTTGTTATGTTGCATCAAGCAACCCATTTCCTGTAGTAGAGCCTAGCTTTACTCTGGAAATGAAGGATTTATTTAGGAGTCTTCTGTAATGCTCACAGGCAGCAAACCTGTACTTTAAGTTTTTAGAGAATGACGTGATCTCTATTGAAGGTGAGTATTAGCACAGGAGTTACTCTGTTGTTGCATTTCCAGCAGCTCTTGCTGAGGACTATTACCAGCTGACCAGGCTGCCAGTGACCCAAATTACAGCTCCCTGCTATTGGATATAAATATTGCAGACAGGATAAAGGATGTCCGAGTCGTAGAGAGGGGGAAGATAACCCTTTGGAAAGCTTTCTGAGGGGGAGCAGACCTTGATCTCTTCCTCTTAACTTAGAGGTTCCACTTCTCATTCAAATTAATACATTCAAGACCAGTTCTGTTATTCTTTTGTCCAGACATTTCCAATGCATTTCAAGGGATGGGTGATAGAAAATCATTTTGAGTCTTTTTTTCCCCCTGTAAACAGCGTGATTATTTTGCTGTTGTTCTTCATCTCAATCCTTTATGTGAGAGGCAAGAGAGAATAATAAACGTCCCTGAGTAAGAGGTCTTTGTGGCAAAGGCAGTAGCAAGGTCTGCGTCAGTCCTCATAAATTCTGTTTTCAAAGCAGATTTCTTGCCTCAGTCCTCTGATGGAGGACTTCTTTAAAAACAAAACCATAATATTTTCAATGGTGAGTTGAGAGCTGAGTCAGTTTTGCAGCTGTTTTGGGGGGAGATTTGTTTGTTTGTTTGTTTTAACTTAGACCCACTCGAGCGCTGTCTGTCATCCTGCCTTGACCTGTGCTCAGCTAATGAATTAGAATGGTTTTATGTGAGTGTCTGTGATCCTACCCTCTTGCTTTCTGGTTCTCAGTGCTGCAGAAAGCTGAGTCGAGTCATCATTGCACTGCTTGGTGGATGATGTCCGTGTGTGAGAGCCTTTCTAGTTGACTCCGTGAACCCAGTGGCAATTTGCAGTGTCTGCTTTCTGCAAATTGCTGTGTTGCATCAAGCAACCCATTTCCTGTAGTAGAGCCTAGCTTTATTCTGGAAATGAAGGATTTATTTAGGAGTCTTCTGTAATGCTCACAGGCAGCAAACCTGTAATTTAAGTTTTTAAAGAATGATGTGATCTCTATTGGAAGTGAGTATTAGCATGGGAGTTACTCTGTTGTTTTTAATACCTGGATAGTGAGGATTAATGTGCGGAAAGGAAAGCACTTTACATAAAGCACGTCTCAAAAAATCTGCAAGACTACACCATTAGCTTTTACCAGAAATAGCTCTACTGTCTGGCGTTTTCTTGTAGTACAGCAAGTACAGTTAAATGCTGTTGCCCCCTAACTGAGCCTGAATGTGGGGTGGGAATTTCCGTGTGGGAGGTAGGGGGCAAAGCAGGTTGCCTGATGTGCCCTCCTCCTCCTCGGCGTTCTCCGTTATACTCCATAGGAAAAGCAGCTCGAAGCTGATGTGAGAGGGGTTCGTTGGAGGGTGGGAGCCTCCTACTAGGGCCTAAATTCTCTAAGGCAGTTGGGATCTTACTCACAATTTACCCTATTCTCTGTATGGGAATGCTGAACCTCTACACGCTTCTCCATCCCAGACTGTGCTTTGCAATGAGGAAAAGTCCTTCAAAACCTTGCACTGAGTCTCTTTAAAGCTCAGACGAGCAGGCACAGTTGTACTGCCTGAGAAGAACTGGGGCATTTGCCTCTGACCAGGCAGAGATGAGCGCTGGAGCAGTGAGGACTCAGGGAAACTACAGACTTTGCCATAGGGACCCTCAGTTCAAAGCTAACTGTGTTCTCACAGTTGTGTTATCAGGGCTGACTACACCCATTAGAGCAACCTCCTTGTTTCTTAAAATGTGTTTGTTTGCTTAGCTTGTATGGGGAGCTGCTGGCGTAGGTCAAAGCGGCCGACCGCTCGCCTGGAGTGTTTTCTGCAGCAGAGCTGCAGGCAAGAGTGGAAGATGACAGGCAGCGAGCAGTGATTCAGCAGCTGCCCGTCACCCCTGGGAAAGCATCCTCCCAGCCTCACACCGTGAGGGGCTGGCCTCAGCCCTGAAGCAGGAGATTTGTGCTTTCCTTCGCAGGATTTAATAGCAAATTATTTCCTACTAAAACTCCAAAAGCTCTTGTTTACGCTGGGCAGATTTCAAAGCCACAGCGGCAGTTGGGTTTGCTCCAGACTGGAGACCCAGGTCCTGGGCACCGCTCTTTGTGGCTAGGAAGCTCTCCCAGGCGTGTTACAGCCCTTGGGTCGTGCAGAGCTCCTCTGCACCAGTAGTGTCTCCAGGTTGTGAGTTCTGACACCAATTAGACAGCCAGAGATACCTGCCAGCTTTACAGAGGCATCCAGAGAGAGAAAAATAGAGTATACAGCATTGCAGAACAAGAGGTCCCAGGGCATTTGAAGTGTGGAGGAATGGGTCGATGTTTTGTGTGAATGTGCTTGTTATGGATGGAGCGGGACCAGGAAACATTTGTGTGTTATGTCCATTCCCACTTCTCTCCCTCGCCTTTAGATTTTCGTAAATTTTCATCCGCCTCATTTGACTTTCTCCGTTTGATGAGCGATCTTCGTAACCACCTCTGCCAGTCTGTCAACCTGCCCTGCGAGTCAGCAGTGAGCTCCCTTTCCCGGTGGGTTTAAAACACTTCTCAGCCTGATTTTACAGCAGTATTTGCAGCACAGAGCGTTCCCTTAGAGATTCATAGCACTAGCCCCATAACAGCTAAAAATGATAATTTATTTCCATCATGCTGTTTTGTTTCAGTCCAGATTACATTTCAGTCGGAGTCAGTCTAAGGGCGCATTGACTCTGGCTGAATAAAACTGTCAGGGTAATGAGTTAAATTACTGTAGTCTGACTCTTGGCTGATCAGGACAGAGATAATTGGAAGTACAATTTAAATCCTTTTCTTAATAACTTGATTGAAGCTTCTACTGCCTGTTTCCTAAGAACAAAATATTTTGTATATTGTTTGGGAATAAACTTTAAGCAAAGGGAAAACATTTTGTCTGGCATTTCCCTGGATATGCTGAAATTATAACGTTCACAGAAATGCCATGCAGGTTGCCTGTGTGCGGGTGATAATACATTTGCACGCCTCCCTTGCGTGGTGTATGGGTAGCTGCCCATAGTGAGCTATACCTATTTTTGACCTACACTTGTGTGACATGTATGGGAGGAATTAGGAAACGGTGCATTTCTGCTGACAGCTCGTCCAAATGCTGTTACTCTTTCAGACCTGACAGTACGGTGCTGCTGGTGCGGTTTATCAATCAATCACCTGTGCTTGGAAAAGCAAAGCAGTTCCGTCTCCTGTATCGCTTCGCTTGTCGGGGAGCTGGTGCAAAGGGTCTGCAGCCACAACTGCTCACTGACAGTTCTGAGGCCGCTCAGCGAGACCTCGGTTCTCCTGCCTTACAAGGCAAAGCAGTGCAGCTCCCAGTGGTGGTGAGGTTTCAGGGGAGGCTGCGCTCGAGCTGCCTTCTCCTGGAGCGTGCGTAGGGCTCCTGCTCGCGGTGGCAGGGCCCGGAGCGCTTAGCTGCTAAGTGAGCCCTATGCATTTCCGCTGTGCAGAATGAAACTCTGTGCCTAGAGGCTGCGTTGGGAGGAAGGAGCAAGAAGACTTTGCTTAGTTATTGTTTTTGCAAGGAATTAGGAGGAATGGTGCTGAGAGTCCCAAACAATTGCTTGAACTTCTCTGGAAGAAGGTGCTTTTCTCTTGTGTGGCCTGCTGTCACATCATACTCATACATAATGATCGCATCACTGAGGTTGTATTTTCATTCACTTCTGGAATAATATATTTTTTTAAGGGAAAGGTGATTTCTAAAGGTTTTTTTTAATACAACATCCTCAGATTGTGTGTGATAAATACATTCTTAATGTGAGAGCAGTGATGTAGCAGGATCTGAGCTAGCAACAGAGCAAAAAGGATTGATGTGATTGGAAAGGCTTTTAGGAAACAAAGATATGAAGATAACAGCGTTGTTAAGCACAGCCTCTGACTGCAACATTTTGAATAATACACAGAGACTTAGGTTTTTTGCATAATACACATTATGTAGCTTAGTGTTTCTACTCTGTTAGAGTCAGTGTAGGAATTGAGTAATCTCCAGCTGTAATAGTGAGCTCCTCTGTTGTGCAAGGGGTGTTTGTGGTTTGCTAGGGAGGAAGACACGTATTTGAGTTGTCGGTTTCTGGTCTGGAACACATTGATGAGACTTGGGTTTAGCTCTTCTGCTTCAAAATTAACCTGTGACTGTGGAGGAGTTACACAGGAGCAATTTCTTAGGTTCTGGGCAATGCCAAACATGGGCCTTTGCTGCAGTCAGCTTTTCCCTGAGGGCTGGCCCTTCATTTCCTACTGACTGTCATGATAGCTAAATTGCAGCAACATCTCTGAAAGTCAGACTGTGCTGTTCTCTCTATCTTATTTTTCTCTATTTGTAGGGCAGGGATTTACTTTCCTCTCTTATACTGAATTTGCAAGTGAATTTTAAGTGTACTGAGAAAATTGTAGTACGGTGCTTGTTCAGTTAATCCAGTTGCAGTAGCTGATGTCCAACCAGATCTATGATAAGCTGCACGCTTCCATCCTCCCAATTGAGAAGAAGCGCTGGACTCTCAGGCTGTCACTGCAGAGCTCAAACCCTGTCCGATGTCTTGGTTTTGTGTATCGACATTGTCTAAATTCACAGGCTTCAAAATCAGACTATTTCTTCTTTTCTGTGCCTTGAGTGTCCCCTATATAGTGCCATTCCCATTAAATGTGAAAAATGGCTGTGCTAAACTTCCAGGTTCATCCGATTCCTATAGATACTTGATTTAAAAACAAATAGGTAGATCTGTTTGTCAAACCTGCTGAGTAATATGTAAAGGAACATGGTTGAAGGTTGTGTTCCTTTAACGCGTAGTTCTAGTTATCTGGGTAACAGGTAAAAAAAAAAACACCAGAGAGGAGTGCATGTTTGTGTGTGTAGTACAACACAGACCACATCTCACCCCTTTCTAGTGGCTGGTTCACTTAAGAGGGTAAAAAACACCAACTACCATCAGTAGAATTGTTTCATAAGTCTTGAGGAACATGCAATTTTAGGTACGAAGTATTTCAACTTAAACCTTGCTGACTAGAGCTGGCTTAAAATTGGAATTCACTGTTATGACATTTATTTTTGCAGCTGCATTAGAGGAGTTTGTCCAAAGGCTGATATTTCCCGCAAAGCAGGGAATTCCCCTGCCAAAAAAAAAAAAAAAAAAAAAAAAGTAATGTTAGCAGAAAAAAATATTTAGAAGTTCTCTCTTGAATCAAATGTTTGGTTTTTAGCTCAATTCAATATTGAAAATGATCCTCTGAGGTGGTAACTTGTCTTCTGTCCCTCTGATCTCTGCAAGTCTGGTGGTTTCCTGAACTTCGTTGCCTGATTGACCACAGTGTGTTTCAGTCCAGTGAGCCATAGTGCGCTGCAGAGATGCTGCAATGGTACTTGGAAGATGTAGTCCAGTTTAGCTCAGAAACAAGTAAGGAAAGAAACTCCCGTGCAGCACTGGAATAGCTCAGACAGCTAGATGAAAGTTAAGCTGACCTCAGACCAAAGATTAGGTTTGGTTGTATATCCTCCCAAAACAAAGAATATAATTCTTTTTTTTTTTCTTGTGGAAAATTCCCAGCCAAGTTTTGCAACGACAATTGCAGGGTCATTACACACCCCATGGAGTGACCTGTCTGTCTGTTTGCATCTCTCTGTCTATTGCTAATTCAGAGATACAGATAATGAGTATCAGAGATTCTCTTCTGCTTCCTAATTACAATTTTTGGAAGAATACAAAGTAATTCCTTTTTATTTTACCTTCGTCTTTAAACTCAAAGCCTCTGAGATGGCCATCTACAGTTCCGGATCTTTAAACACGAGCGCTGCCTTTAGTGACCTTCTCTGAAGGGGTTTGCTTCAGTCCTGGAGCCAGGGCAAGGCAGCCGCAGCAGCAGCAGCCACGGGTGCTCACTGCAAGCACTGTGCCGGTGCTGAGGGCTCCTCTCGCCCAAACGCTCCCGGCTGGATACCAGGACGCCATGGACAGACGGCAGCTTCAGCCAGTATTGCTGGCCCACCCCACGACACCTCCCAGAGTCCTGGCCAGACCCCAATGCTCTATTTTATTTTGTTTTTATTCCCCCCCCCCGCCTTCATTCCTTCAAAATGCCTTTTGGTTACTCCTCCTATTTCTGCACTCAGAATGTTCTCCTCCACTTAAAATAAAACCAGCACCACTAAAAATGGGTTAAGGTGATTTTAAGATGATCAAAACCCTCCAAATACATAAAGCATCATACTCTGTTTTCAGTAATTCAGTATTTATTTCCATGGAAACGGAAATGGCAGCCTGGAGCCTTCTGCAGGGTTGTAATTACTCTTGTAGCGTTCGGTGGCAGGCGCAGCATGCCTGTCAGTGCTCGAGGATCTTCTAAAGACTGTAGTGATTTAATGCTGGAAGTGAAATTGAAAAAGGAAAAAGCTTTGTGAAGTGAATGAAGTTTCCCCTTCATAATAATAATGTGTAGGTGCACACAGTCGTTTGGGCAGAGGGGGAATTGGCTTTCCTCCTCAGCTAGAGATGTGATATTTTGAAGAATTGCATTTGTGTGGATGAGAGGCAGGAAGGAGAGGCTGAAAGAAGGGGCAAGGGCAGAGACGAGACGAGCGTCTCAGGCGTGATTTATGACTCAGCCTGCAGCTCCAGGTTTCCCTGTTTTGGAGAGCAGGTCGCACGTTTGTTTGCAGAGGTTGCCCAGGGAAGCACAGAGCAATCCTTTGATTGCTCCTGGTGGCAATGCTCTGATTGCTCCTGTTGGTCCTGCGTGTTGTAGAGGTGGTGCCCCTGTGCAATGTGGTGTTTAGCGTCCTTATAAATAACCTTGGAGGGAAGCAGGCGAGGTGGCGGAGAGGAGACATCTGCACATGCCGTGCAGGTTGTGTTCCACGCTCTGGAACACAAGCTTCCGTCTTCTCCAGGGTCAAACGCAGATTGGCAGGGAGGTTTGGGAAGAGTGCAGCAGGTTCGCGAGGGATGGGGCAGCAGTAGGGGCGACTGAGGCAACACCAGTAGAGTAGTAGTGTGCCACGAGACCCCTGCGTTTTGGGGCAGGAAAAAGTAGCAATCGCTCTCCCTCGGAGTAGGATCACTCCACCAGGCTTTCAGCACCGGGTGTCTGATTTGTACAGAGCATGTATGGACGTATGTATGCATTCATTAGCTATAGGATCAGCTTATGTTCTGTGCTGTTATGGACTTACAGAGCAATCTTGGCCCCTGTAATTAAATTTAAAGCAAATTAGCTCTTCTATTAAACAAAATAAATCTGATGTAGCCTAGTGCTGTATTCTCTAGCTATGGCTGATCAATCGTTTCTGCAAAGAGCAGGCAAATGCTGCTGAGCAGATGGTCTTGGCTGAGGCATGGTCAATTAAACTAATTAAAGATGCTTTCATTTAATCAGAGAGTGTTTTAACCCTGTTAGCTGCCAGTTGGGAATGTATGTTTTTGTGCACTAGGAACTTAGAGTTCTGGCCCTACTGTGGACATCTTCTGGTTTTACAGACCTTTTACAGAATCCAGACTGGAGCATGCATCCAAGGAGCAGAGAAATTATAATGTCATGCAACAACAGTGAAGGCTTGCAGAGAAAAACTAAGAAAACTAAGTTGCTTTCTTTTAACATTAAACAAATATATTTATTAGACTGAAGAAATCTACTGCACTGAGTTCTTTCCATGCTAGCTCCTGCCAGCCTTCTCTTCAGGTTTAGGGGAGTGCGTGCCTCTCCACTTACTCCACCAAAACATCAGCAGTCAGTAGTGACTTGTTATGGTGTCTTATTTCTGTGATGGAGGGGAAAGTTTCAGCATCCAGACAGGTCCTGGGCTGAGGTAGCCTCTGTGCTCTTTGCTATCGTGCAGAATACTTTGGTTGCTGGGAACCCTTCTACCCCAGGATTGTGGAGACAGATTTAGCTTCCAGTTTGCGACAGAAACCCACAAGGACTCTTGTGAGCCAAAGGTCTGTGTTTTGGTTTGTTTAATAGAGCATTTGATCATAACTGTCACAACTGAGCATCCTTTCCTTTCCCCCACTCTTCTGATCTGCCAAGTTTCCCACTGCCCTAACACTGTAAGCAGTAACACTGTATAAAATAGACCATATATAATACCCCAGCAAGATGAGTGAGACCGAGAGTTTTTTACCCTAATGGAAAAAGCATACAAAATTCTCTCAAGAAGCAGCATTTTAGTATATGTAGAAGAGAGCAACAAGAAGGAAACTTGGAAGTAGCACATCCAGCCTGTTAGACAGCATCATGGGGCAGCATCGGGGTTGGAGCACCCTGGGAAGAGCAGTGCATTTGCAGCAGCACATACAAGTTAAATGAGACACAGCTGTGCTTTATTCAGAGGGCCACATGGGCAATTTCATGCATCGGACCAGACCTGTCCTGCCCCAGCAATATTGATCGTGCAGATACATTAGAGTAAAAGTCAGGATGATTTTCAAAATGTTCATCATTTGTGAAATCTTTTTTTTTTCTTTTTTTTGGGAGGGGGGGTGTGGTGCAGTATCAGCTAACTACTCCTCATTGTCTGTGTGGATTGATTAATTTCCACCATTTAAGATTTAAATTACCATCAAGATACCTGTTCAGTTTTATTTTTGTTTCAATAGGCCTTTGAATAGTTTCCATTGTCTGCATTCATGCTGCAAAGAATGCATAAAGAATAACTGTGGTTACCTTATAAAGTATCAATAACTTGACATTCTCAATCTACCTTAACCCCTCTGTTTAGGTACTGCTTATTCCCCTTTTTCACTGAAAAGCTAGTTGTTGGCATGACTTTTCTGCTTCCTCGCCAGTTTTATTTTTTTTTAATCGGAACAGGAGCTTTGTGTCAAATAGATGCTTATTAATACAGTTCTGATTCTGCACCACCACCTTGCGTTTTGGAAAGAGTGAGTTGGGCAGTGAAATGCTGGCACTAGGTAAGAGCACTTAAGGAAAAATAACAAGAACTGAACTGTGAGCATCCAGTAGCTGATGATATGCTTATCTGCTGACACTGCCATTTGCAGACTAACAGAGGTCTCTGGGAAGAGAAATGCTCTCAACCTGAGATTGTTAACTGGGAGAGATGTTCTGGTATCTGCAGCCTCTGCTGGTGCCTGGCTGCTTCTAGCTTAGCACAAGCCAAACAGACCTTGCAGCTTTGTTATAGGAATAGGCTGGAGCACAGGGAAAAATCAGGGACATGGACCATTCCTGGTGCGGTTTTGCAAAAGGGGGATGCTGGAACAGTGGGGAAGATTTTGTAGGAGCTACAAAAGTAGAAGTTCTTGAGCATCATTAAATGTGACAACATTAGGGAAGCTTAGCTTGAAACCGTTTTAGTAGAGAGGAAATTTGACATGGCACAAGATAGAAAACCTAGATGTGTTCCCTTTGTATTGGCGTGAGACTACTGATTAAAAACAAGGGAGCATATAGAAAACAAAAGATGACTTCTGGGAAATATCCTTGTGTTGAAAAACCCAGCGATCCCATGGGCCACATTGACACTATACAGAGTAGCACGGTGTCAAAACACCTGATGGGTCTGCCCAAGGTAAAACCAAGCTGAATGTTGTCAGTCAGTAAAAATCAGACATGTTATTGCTGGTTTTCTAAAAAGCAACATAAGAACCTGAGTCAAGCTAATAACTGAAACTAGTTGCTGCTCGTAGGGCAGATTCTGTGTTGGGCTTCAAAGTGGCCTGGTTCCTGGGGGTAGAATTCAACCCTCAAAATGCCATGGTTACTTCAAACAATCTATCTTGTTGTCCTGACTTCAAATTCACTGAAAGCAGTCATAAATAAAATAAAATAATAAAAAAGCAGTTCCTCAACACATTCTGTGCTTTATTAGGAAAAGAAAATGTCACTCCTCCTCTGTCTTTCCCTCAACCGGAGATGGTGAGCGGGAGACGTCACGAAGAAATGACCCCATCGGCCCCTTTCTGAGAAAGTAATCTGGCTTTTTCTTTTAGCAGCATTTTGTTCCCTGCAGTACATGTTCCTGTCAATCAGCCCAGGAGGACCCTCGGAGACAGAAGGGGTGTTATCCAGACCTATCTCTCTTTAAGCAACTAACTGCTAACTGCAAAAGAACCCATATGTGATGCTTATCTTAAGGAAGGCTGGAATACTTAATAAGACATAACTGGTGCATGACCCTGCACGATGTGAATGCCTGGCTTTTTCTTCTGACTGAAATACAATGCAGCAGCTAGAATTTAATTTTACACATAGGTCTTTTAATCTAACTTGAATTCCACATAAAGTGCTGCTCTTTAGCAGCACTTCAGCCCTCATCCGTATATTTCATCACTGAAATCCTGTAGCTTTACAGGGGAACTTTTAATGCCAATCTCATGAGTAAAATGTAAAGATACTGCAGTATTTATGTGTAGCATTGGTTATACGTTGTCATGCCGGAGGCTCGTGCTAGAACTCTAGGGTCTTCATTTCAACCAGGAAGATCGTGTCTGAGGATCAAGACTGTTTTTCATTGAGCTGCACAAGCCTAAAGTCAAAAACTGCGCTTTCAGTTATCTTTTTATAGTCTTAAATAGAGAGATCATTCTTGTGACATACATCATCCATTAAATGAATATTTT
Organism: Rhea pennata; assembly: GCF_028389875.1. NCBI lineage: Eukaryota > Metazoa > Chordata > Aves > Rheiformes > Rheidae > Rhea > Rhea pennata. The sequence goes on from NC_084674.1 coordinate 8,837,072, forward strand.
GAAGGTTCTGTATTAATATTTTACCAAGTTTTCTCTAATCTTTATTTCTGAAAGAAGTGGTTTCTAGGAGATTTCTTTTTTTTTTCCTCCTTTTGCAATCCATATTGTGTTCAGTATTCCAGAAGAGAATTACCAAAAAATGAAGCGTTATTTACCAAAGTCTTTTCCTCTACTCTCTGCATTTCATTCTTCAGACTACCAGTGTTTCTGTGTTACTTGACAAACACTTCATGCCACAGATTGGGATGTGATAGACAGTGTCATTTTAATTCAGAATCAACTTCGGGAGTCAGATGCATCAGGCCATAGAAGGCATTGCATGAATATGAAATATAGTTAAGTTAATCTACCAGTATACAGCCATAAAAGGACCAAAATGAAAACAGAGAATAGGAATATTTCTTAGGAGAAGAAAAGCGGTACTAAGAATTTTCTCCAAAAGGATATCTAAATAGGCTCATATTTGTTCCCAGTGAGCTGACTATAAATGATTAACAAACTAGATTTCATGCATTTCAAAGGCTCTGTCTCAGTATCCCTAGCTATAGGAAATGCAAATTATGCAAGCTATTCCTTACCTCTTTTTCAGTGCTGAGTTTTCATTTCAGCGTATTATGCTTTTTCTCAATGATCTGATTCTACCTAGTGTGTTTAGTGAGAAATCAGAATGTGAGCTCAGTGGGGAATTGGATGCAAGACAGATTCAAGTACAGCCTCCTGTGTATTTAAGAGGCAGCTAGAATAGCTTAATGTCATAAAAAGCCAAGTCGGCCTTCATTGCATTGGGCTTTGCTGTATAATGCAGGACAGCGGTGTTTGCTAGCAGGTGTGATGATCTTTGCACGTATTTTCATGTGTCGTAGCCTTTGGTCCAGTGCTTTTGTCCCAGAAATAGATGGCAATAATAAACTGCAGAGGGCCATGTTGATGGCACAATCTTTTTCATCATTCAGTTGTGAAGTCTTTGTATAAAAAATGTCGCCGTTAATCTTGGCCTCATAATAAAAAACAGAGAGTGACTGCATCCTACCTTTTAACAGTGAGTATGACGGCATAACAGCCACTCCTTCCAAAGAACCTTTATTTTGAGATTAAAGGCAGTAGGGAGCTGAACTTCTTGTAAGACCCAGGTCTAGAAGGCAAGAGAGCTGTGTAAGCCTCAGTGGGGGTTGTGTAGCCAGCTGGAAACCAGACTTTGGGAACATGTGTTTTGCCCATGCTATAGATGCCGTAAACTTGGAGACTGTAGATGTTGCACAAACGTGTATAAAGAAACAGGAGGGAAGTGAGTGAAGTTTCACAGCACAGCAATATGTGAGCCCTAAGTGTTTGTGGACCAGGAGAGAGTAGCGTGAGCTAGAAATCTTGAGTCTGAGCCTCGTGATGCTCTGATGTCACCTAGCTCCAAACTATGATTAAGTTCCTGTGATTTGCAAGCTCCTGTGCAGCAGCAGAGCCATAGTGCCCACTCATGTGTACGCACTCAGATTAATCCATAGTGAAAGAGCTAAGTTAAATAACCACCTTTGGCCTTCTTTGCTTTGAGCAAAGAGCGTTTGTGCAGATACTCAGCTGGCATGAGCTGGCATGTCTTCTTGTTAAGAAACCTCTCTAGCTGTGATAACTTGATAGTGAACCTGAACCTTAGGCCTTCTTTAGAGCATGCAGAGGAGGGGCCTGGTCAATGATAGGCAATTCCCACAAAGAAAAGACAACATAGCACAGTTGCATGATTTTGCTGTCCTTTCCTGAACATGCTGCGAGTTGAGCATGGTTTGAAATAGAGAGGTGCTGGAGAGGAAGCAAATAGTATGGGAAAGATGGTGAGCCACAAAGAAATGCTCAGGTGCTTTGTGGAATATCCTGCCAAGTTTTAGCTAAAATGTGTCTACTCATTCTTGTGTGTGTTTTACGTGTCAGGTACTCGTTTCTGCCTTTTGGCCAGCTACCACACATCTTCGCCACTATGCTGAAAACAGCAGCAATTAGGCTGAGCAGGGGGCTCCAGTTGTCACTAATCCATGGGAAGATAGATTAGGCAAGGTATATAGTGAATCATTTTGCTTGGAGTAGCAATGTGAAAAGGCAAAACATAAGACATGGACAGCAAAACATCGGGTCATGGACAAAGCTAGAAGATCCTGGCAGGCAGTGTGGAGTGCCAGCAGGTGCTGGAGGGAGACATTGAGTGTTAGTTCATACTCCTTTGCTATTCCTAAGCAGAGGAACATCAGTGCAGAGGTTCTGTGCTCTCAAGTTGAGGGCTGAGAGCCCTTGGCTTTTGTGTGTGTTTTTTTTGGTTTTGGGGTTGTTTTTCCTTAAATAACTAGCTCCATTCGTGACTGAGCTAACTTCAGAGAAGACAGTGAGAAAATCGTGGGAGATTTAAACTTTAAAATTTTAATACTGGAGTAATTAAATGGTCTCTTATTTGTTCTCATCACCAGTCATTTATCCTGCTGGTATTTCTGCCAGTTTGCTGGCAAGCTCATGTTGTGTAACACTGGTGAAATGAACTGCAGGCATGTGTGTTCGACTGTTGTCAGGAGTCTTGCATGCTCGTGTGCAGAGCTGAGATGAGAACTGGTGAAATATCTGCAAAACAGAGGAGTAGTTTTGTGGAGAAACTGTTGATACAATCATTCTATTGAATCAGGTGAAGTCTCTTGTATTTTGTAAGAATGTCGTAAGAATATAATTTAAAAACTCAATGTTCTTGATTTCTGATGCACAGTATCATAACTGCACCACTACTTCACTGTCTCTACTGTGTTCCCTGTAGTCTCCTGATGGCTTGGAGTCTTATTTCCTTCACCCCCCACCATTTTTTCTTTCCTTTTTTTTTGGGGGGGGGAGGGGTGGGAATGGTTCAAATCAGCATAAACGCTAGGTTATCCTTCTCTGTGGGGAGAAAATTAAATCCCAATTAATTTTAAAAAAGAAGAGAAATCAAGTTGCATTTTTCTGTCACCTTCTAATTCTGTCCTTCAGTCACCTTTTTACTCTATCTTCCCTGTGTACTCATCCTGAATTGACCACTTCCTGCCTAACATTGGATTTTGGCTGGGAACAGTTGTGCTCAGATGGTTAAATAGCAATTGAGTGTAAATTAGCTCAAAGAACTGTGACTGTCACTGTTTGGATTATTCCAAAATGACTTTGTGGAGGAGAGCGACTGTCAGGTCGGACGAGAGGAGCATGTTTTGGATCCGTTTGTGGGGAAGGGAGTTGGAGAGGATAGTACGAGTTGGATTAATAGAAGAGAATTGCAGTATAGGTACTAGGATATACACTATCAAAGATGTATAATGAAAATTATGGTGATTGCTTGCAAGCAGGCAGCAACAGTATTTGGGAAAGTTTCTGTTTTAAAAACCCGTATTTCTCATTAACCAACTGCAGTATTCATCGTGAGCACCGTGCAATTTTTTGTGTAACTTGGTACAAAGGGTTTCCTGTGGGAAGCCCCTGCTGCCAGCATGGTCCTTAGCAAAGCGACGGGAGAAAACCAGCTGCCTGATGGCTTGGCTAGTTGGCGTGTGGTGCTTCTCCCAGGGTGGACCAGGCGGGAATTCAGCTGCTCCCCCAAGTGCTCATGTTCGGTTGCACAACTTTGCTCCTTCCCCTTGCTTCTCTTTTACCAGCTGTGTAACTCCTGATCTTCTTTATTACCACTTAACATAGGCAATTGTTCAGGGTCGTTGCTTGGTCGATCTGTTCCGCCGTTATGTATAGTGATTACAAAACAGCTGAGAATGTCTGGCAGCCAGTAGAAATTGTGTGTCTGTGGATGAAAATAACCGAAGATACATTCAAGGAGATAATTGGGCTTATTAAACTTTCCTATCATAATGCCAGCCGTAGCTTCCTCCATTGTATATCTAAAAACATCAGCAGCATCAATGAACAAAAAATCTATTTCTATCCCAAATGCACCAGCAAAAACACTGGAATCACAGCATCAGAGTAGGGGTCCACTCTGGGGCTGTAGCATTTTAATTAATGATTTTGGGAAGACCAGGTCTGCTTCAAAAGAAGGATGTTTTTCTGGATGACAACAAAATATATTTTTTTCAGGCCAAGTCAGTGGCTATCGTTGCATGAAGAGATGTATACGGTGTGAGGGGTTAGTGGCCATCATGAGAAGCACCATGTGACCTACCGTCAGTCTGGCCTTAATAGAAGTCAGGTAATTCTCCCTGATTTCTGGTGTCTGAATACCTTAGATCTTGCCTTATTTGCAGTTAGGGTAATGATAGATGCACTAGGTGATTTAGGGAAGACGAGAACAGGCTGCAAGGGCAGGAGAGCAAGCATGTCGATCTCAGTAAGATGTTTGCTATATCAGTGTGCTGCAGCGGAAGGGAATCTCTCTCTACTGTTGCGTGAAATTACTGGATGCCAGACATCAATCAAAAGTAAATCACTCCTACTCAAAGACAAGAGCTACCAAGAAACCTTAATAACAAAACTGTCCTTTATTTGAGTAAGTCCCATGCACACTAAAAGAGGCTTCTCAGAAGAGGAGTGTCAGACTGCTAGTAGGGAATGCTCGTGAGCAGAGGAAAAAAAATGGGTCAAATAAAATCCTACTGGATGACAATATTTGCCCATTCTTAACATTAAGTCACGTATCACTGGAACAAACTCTATTTGATACCAGTTGTTCCATCACCAGCATGATAATCTCGTAAGGGGGCAGCCGTGCTGGTACAACAGCAGGCAGCACATGCACGACCTAGGCTCAGAACGAAGTCACCAAGCACAAGAGTTCAGCGTGAAATGGGAACATTGCCTTTCAGAAGTGACCTTAACTGTCTGCTGTTCAACTGTCGCCAGACTCTGATGCTTCTTAGATACCTGCCTTCCCCCTAGTAAGACTGAGTAAAAATCTTTCCCGCTGACCTGACGGTAGTGATCTGCATGGTACGCTTTTTCTGCCACGCTGTGATGTTCAAGACCTTGCCACCCTTCCTCGGGGGGAAATGTGTTGCATAGCACTGTAGAACAGAAACGGGGCCAGTCTACTTTGTTTTTCGTACAGCTCTGTACAGTGGTTTGCCTACTCTTTTTCAGTGTCTGAAACAACCGTGCTACCTCTGCTTTTCTCAGTGTCCTGCAAGACAACATCTTACAGCAAACATTAGAGGAAGATCAGCTCTTTCTCTCCCCCCTACTCCTTTTTCTTTCTTCAGAAGAGGCATCAGAGTTTGTAAATGGCAATTGGTGAGCATGCATCTTCGGAGATAGGGAGGAGTGTTGAAGAAGGGATTGGGAAGGGCTGATGAGGGCATTTTGAGGTCTGCTGAGTGAGAGTTGTGTATTAACCACCCATGTGGGATGCTGGAAAGACTGAATAGGAATTGACTTTCAGAGCAGCCTTTGAAAAGACTTAGAAGATAATTATAAATAAATGAGTCCGAACTTCTGGGAAATGCTGTTGCTAAGATGGTAAGTCAGTTCTTAGATAGATATTCAGAGGAACCTTTGGTAAAATTAAGGGCATATCATTCTCCCTTTATAAGGTAGTAGGAAGACCTCTGCTATAACCAGATCTGAAATCTATGAAAAATGTGTTGGAAAGGTCTCAGAAGTCGCATGGGAGGATAAAAAAGGACTAACAGTTTGGCTTACCTGGGGAGAAGACCAGTAATCTGATCTGTTTGCAAATGTATTGGAGCAGTCTTTAACCATGCATATACAAGCGCAGTAAAACACTGTAAGATCAAAGTAACCATCAGAAAAAAATGTTTATACTGGCATGAAGATACTTTACAAATACAAAGCCTTTGAGTGCCTCCAGGGAGACATGCTGCACTACCCATGCTGCACTGTTGGGATGTTCGCATGCAAGCAGGAGAGTGGGTCCCAGCAAAAAGGCAGCTCCAAAATCCCTTTTGGTGTCAATGACACTGGATTACACCCTTAGCAACTCTTTGGCTTTCCTGTCACTTGGTGATTGAGCCCATGTTAGCTTTTGCTACTCACGGTTAGAATTAAAATAATACAATTGCTTAACTGAACTTTTTCTAGGTTGATTATATCCTGTTGGACTGTAGCGAAGTTGTGGTGGGCTCTGAAAACTGATCCTAAGCCCTGTGAGATCTAAACTATTCCCTGGTTACCTATAGCCTCTGATTTGGAAATATTCAGCATATTAACTAGAATTGCAATGCGTGAAATGCATAGTATTTCCCCCTGCAGCTTGCTTGGTGGTGCATGGAAACGTGGTGCAGTTGAAGGGACACTGGTTTGCCAGATGAAGTTTGTTATAATTTCCCATCTGCTCTGAAGCAGAAGCTATAAGGTTTATGCTGTGCAAATAGATACGTTTTTAAACATGAAATCTAGTCCAAATGGCAAATATTTTTAACGTGTGTCACTGTGCAGTCAAGATAGCTGCCAGCAGCATAAACCTGAATAATTCTACGTGATGATCAGGGTGGGGACAGGACATGTTTAGCCTCAGTGTAGTGCCAGCCTTGCAAACTAGCTACTGCCAAGTGCATCCGCTGTGCTGCTTTTGGAGAGCACCTGTGAGGAATATTGTCGCAAAGAGCAGTAGCAGGTTTGTGTTGGGTTTCTGTTCGACTGCTAATGGGGTTGGCCAGAAAATGAGCGTGGCGAGGTGTGCTAGCGCAGCCAGATGCTCTGCAAGCATGGCTGCAAATGGGCATCGCCTCTTCCACCAAAGCACCGCCCAGCTGCCTCTGCTGCAGCTCCAGTGGTTGGTCTTTCCTGGTGTTTTTATCTGACATGTGAGCAAGTTTAGCTGGAGAGGTGAAATAAATTAAAAGTAAAGGATTTTCTGCTTTGCCTATTTTTCTGCTTTCTGTGCTTCTGTAGTCTTCTCCTCTTCCAATGGTTTTCTGCATGCATGAGGCTGCGTCTCAGGGAGCTGGGCTGCTTTCCTAGCCTGCACCGTTCATCTAACCTGTGACTGCAGGCACACACCTGACACAGCTGTGAAGTGTTTGCCTGGGTGTAAAAATGGCTCCAGAGAAGATGGAAAAGGATCATTACCTTTCCCTGGGGGGATACAGAAGAGGCAAAGTCTTCTCGCTCTATTTTTAGCCACACACTGCATGGAGCAGGCGTGGGCCCAGCCTGTAACATAGGCAGCCTCTGTTCCCCACGAGGCTGAGTGCCTAATGGGGCCTGAGGATATCTCAACAGCTGGAAGGCATTGCAGCCCTTTGGGATCACCAGGGACATCTCATAAGCCAGAAGGCGTTGCAAGCCTTTGGGATGAAGCTGTGGGTTCAGTTGAGGCTCTGCACAATGTGCCCCCTTGGGAGCACATCCTATGTTTCCTACCCGGGTGCCTGCAGCCTTCCTCAGCATTAACCCCAGTGCCAGGCAGGCAATGTCGTGTCGGTGCTTCAGCCATCATTCTCGCCGCTGTTGTCGCAGGGCTTCTTAACGTCCGGCGGCTGTGAGCGAGGGGGACAGGTCCCTGCTGGTGCATGGAGGGCATGCATAGCCCCTTCATGAGCACAGCAGAGAAAACAGGAGGAGACTGAGGAAGAACAGAGACCGGTGGTACCATGCCCTGAGGAAGCAGGTGCAGATTTATGTGGAGTTACATCAAAGCTTTTTATAAGCATAGGGTGGGGGCCAGGCTTGTCCCAGCCACATATCCGGAAACAGATTAAAACATAGAGAGCAGAGCTGGGAGGAATTGCATCCACTGATGCTATTTGTTCCTAGCAGCTTATGCAGATTTGGGACAAATGAAGCAGTTTGCAGATTCTCGAGGAACTGATTGAAATGTTTCAGCAATATTTCACCATCACTCTAAAGCCAAGAAAAAAAGAAAAGGAGCGAGAAAATGAGCTTGGGACAGATCTAAACATTTTGGAAACAAAAGTATCTTAGACTGTAGAAAATTTAGTAAGGAAAATTGTCTGAAAATGAACACTCTTTGAGGGGGTGGGATCTGTTTTGGATTTTGCTCAGCCTGTAAATGAAATGATTCAGTTATCTGGTTCAGTTATTCCCTTAGCTTTCATATAAGGTCACAGTATGATCCTCAATTTATTCTCCTGCATCGGAGAAGAAGCACTGACAGGTGATCAGAGTATTTCCCAAGTGTGCCCAGCACTGGAAAGAGTTCTCTGGGGACCTTTCCACTTTCTGCCTCCATCTTTCATAACAACGCTGCAGCGTTTGGGCTGTCGGCCCTCTTGGAGGCTGCTTTCCCACTATTGTTCCTCATAACTCCACCTGGACAGAAAGGAGGATGCAGAAGGAGCTGCTCTTCTGCACGGGCATTCAGCAAGAGGGATGAACTGACCCATGGAGTCATTGCACTTTCATACATTATTTTTTTCAGGGTCTTGGGTGCTGGTTTTCTCCCCTTGGTTTCCATCAATCTACTTCAGGAACTTACTTGACTAATAATAAGAAAAAGAGGAGAAATTTTTCAACTTAAGTTTCATTTGAGTATGATTCCACAGTGTTATAGCTACTAGCATCTGATGGTACCTTCATTTGAAGTAACAGGTTGGCTATAGCAGTGCAGTTTTGACATGGTTAAAGAGCAGGATGCAAAAAAACTGAATCCCATGAGAGCTCTTAAAGCATTTCTTTTCTTTCTAATGTTTTCATTGGTGACTCTTTTTTTCTGAAAAGAACTGCAGTTGCCATCTGAAATGGGCAGGTATGAACACCGCTGATCTGTAGTCACAGTTGCATTCCTTTACTCACATGTGGATTCCAGCTGCATATTGCTCCTGCTTATGAAGTGTGTTGCCTTTAGTGGAAACTTAAAAGGAAGACCAGGAATAGAATACAGATGAAATGGGATCAGAGAGCAGGCTATCACCTTATTTTTGCAACGTATTGCCCTTCAGAAAGCATCAAGAGACCTCAGCAATAGCAGAGGATATAATGCCATGCTCTCAGAATGCCCAATATATCTTTCCTAACTCTGTAAGTAAAAGCCTCCTGCCCTGGTAACATTTTCAAAGGAAAGAGGTCATGCCTTGCTGAATGAAGTTCAAAATAAAATAAACTGCATTTCCTCAAAAAGCAGGAAATGAGAGTGCTCCTTGCAGACAAGGTATCTGGAAGAGTTATAGGAGAGCTACAATGAAATTTGATCCACCGCCCAGCACATATCCTATCCTTAATGAAATCATTTTTGATCTTTTGTTCACAAAACTCTCTGTAGTAAAGAGTAAATCTAGATGTCTGCTGAGCTTTGGTCTGAAAAGATGCACCATTCAGGATGGTAACACAGTGTGTAAAACTTGAATTACAGCTAGCAAATTGCTTTCTAGATTACAATCACAGCCAAGCCCCTGATCTGATCCACATCAACTCTTTGTAAGTCGGTGAAGAATGACGGTTGTAAGGCAATGAGCAAGGTAGCAATGTAAGAGAAGAGCCCAACATGTGACAGCATGTCCTTGGCTGCAATAGAAGGCAACATAAGAAAGTGCAACTTGGAGCTACCGAAGGTGTTACAGCTGAGCTGGGTCCTATGCTTGCAGGTAGATTTCCAATCTAGAGGTGCATCGGCTGTTGCAAGGTGTAGAGGACCTTGTGGTCTATCAGGAAGCCAGGGGGACAATTGGCCGTTTTCATGAACGCTTTGTAGCTCTCTCAGGGAGCCCCTGGACTCTTTCCTGCTTTGGTCTTCCCATCTGTAAGATGGAGTGGTAGGTGTCTGTTGCCCAAGGCTGTTTGTATTAAACAATATTGCAAAGAGCACTGGAGAGAATTGTGTGAGGTTGTAGGGGGTTCGTGTTTTAAGCATTCAACTGGAAGTTGACTCAATTCGCCATCTTGTGGTGATCCCTAACAAGGGGCCTAGGTCTGCACAGAGCAGCTCCCGAGCTTCGAGCTTCGGTCTGTGTAGAAGGACCAGAGTGGTTTGTGTAGAGGGAGCAGAGTGTTGGTCCAGCAGAGGCTCAGGGGGAAGGTGGCGGGTGATCCTTCTGCAGATGTTCTTCCCAAAACTAACACACTGGGAGTGCAGGGGATTGCCATACACCTGCGGGGGGAAACAGATCAGTTGGCAAGCTTAATATAATGATATTCTATGTGGGAAAGGATGTTAATGACAGGGAACTTGACTGACTGCAGTATTTTCTGCTGTATTATCTCTATTTAAATTACCTTACGTTAACTGCAGTCATATTTTGCACTGTCTGCATTGCTGAATTTTTAGATTGTTAATTTTCAATTGCAAATTGCTTAATTATATCTTTTTTTATAAATATTTATAACATGGATTAATATTTTCTGTTACGTAAGGTACAAATTCTGGAAAAACGAATTGTGCTTGCTGTTGTGCTCTTGGTCTGGTAGGAGAAGCAGATGCCTGAGCATCCTCTTACTAAAGTCCTTTGCCTCTTACAGCCAGTGCATCAGAAATCAAGGTCAGCAGAGTTTCTCTGTGCAACCACATTCTTCAGTTGAAGCTATCTCTGTCTTACTATCAGGGACATCATTAGAATTCATTTGGTTCTCTGGCAAAAAGAAAAGCAAATATTTATTGTCCACAGTATGATAACACAGAAGAGACTCAATACTCATGACATTTCTTGTACGTATTATCTCTATACCAACTGCTCCACTCCTGGAGTCTGCTTTGAACATAAATTCGAGATGGAGAGCAATGGCTGTTAGCCTAAGAGGAGTTTGAAAGGATCAGCTGAAACTTTCTGTACTATTTTCAGGGACTTTGAACCCAGGACTTGAATGCTTGCCCCCATTCTCGGAGGGGGATCCTCAGTGCCAGTCCTCTCCTGGCCCTGCAAAGCTACATGCAATCCATTCCCAGCAGATAAGGACATTTGCGTTGGTGGGTCTCCTGAAGGGTTTATGTAGTGAAGGGTCTGCTTAGCTTTAAGCACCGGCTCCCACAGTCATGTATGTGTTGAGCGAGGGTCCCTGAGGCCTGCGGAGCAGTGTTTCCTCACAACAGCCTCGGGCGCTTGCTCTGAGGGCAGGTTCCCAGCCACGTGCATCGTGAGATTGTTCTGAAAAGCTGTTTCAGAGCATTGTCTCAAGCACGAATTCAGCAGCGCTTAAAAAAATATGTTCGCTGTCAGCCTATTGCAACAGTCTCCATCCAGTGTGGCAGCCTCACGTTACTCACTGCTTGTTATGGAAACAAACTGCAAGAAAGAGAAACATCCCAAAGGGCAGGTAATTGCTATTCAGTCGCAGCTCTCTGGGGACCAGTGCCCTGTCCTTTAGGATGCACCGTATGGCCTCCGGCAGTATTTGTGCTACCTGTGAAGACGTGACCATAGCATGTGCAGATGGAGCTCAGACAGCTTTCTTGCCGCTAGCCCAGCCGATGGGAAGGATGTCAAGAGTTAGCCACGCGAGTGCCTCAACCACATTCAGGGCGGGAAGGTGCAATAGCCAGAGAAGTCTGTGCCCGAGCTTCACAGCTGCTGTTTAAGCTTATGAGAGTAAAGCTAGCGTAGGCCTCTCTTGAAGCAGCCCACGTGACATGTCCATGAAACGGTAAGAGAGAGCTGCAGCAGCAGCTGGTCCCTGCGGGTGCATGACAGAGGGAGGCAGTGCGTGCTTCAGCTTTGCAGAAGCTACTGCTTCCTGGCTGAAGCATCTTCTACAGTTGCTGTAATATTTGTGCACATAAATTATCCATATCACATTTAATATGGACATATAGCAGCATGTGTTGTGTTGGTAGATTGCTGGCTAGACTGACCTTCTTCACCAGTGAGGTAAGGAGGACATTATAGCCCATGCGAGAAGTTGCCTGATCCGCTAAGCTCTCTTCCTCCCATGTGGCACCTTATGCTGAACACCTACTCCTCTCACCTTCCAGACTAGTTGCTTCAAGATGTGTCAGATTTTGTTTCTTCATGTTTGTTTCTTTATAGCTGTGCCTCTTGTTGCTTTTCTATGTCTAATTCAATTTTTTTCACATCCTTGATCTTAATGTAGATGCCAGAGCATCTTGGAACAGAGTTGTGCAGGGTTAAATTCCACATGACAGCTCCACACAGCCCTTCCCAGAAGTTGCGTACATCCATTTTGTGCCACTAGTTTTTCAGGGAGTGGAATGGGTCCAGTTGCAGGGGATGAGCCAATTAAAAAAGGCCTGTCTGATGTTCTCAATGAGTGAATCATATCGGTTCTATTTTTGGACTAAATATAGAGTGGGTTTTTTGTTGGCATTTTTTTTACAGTTCCCAGTATCCTTCTTTTCTAGCAAGAGTAATATTTTCAGGCTTCATTGAAAAATCTTGGCTTTTTCTCCACTTTTCTTTTTTAATATTACATGCTTTGACTTCAACATTTGCCTAATAGGATGTGATATGTCCAAAAAGTTGCTCTTGTTTCAGTGGCAGTTTCTCAAGAAGCATGTTTTGTGAATGAAATGCACAGTCTCACAATTCTGTGTTCAGGGTGTTTTTGGAGAAAAGGAAGTGGAGTGGCTGTACCACTAATGTTTAGTTTTTCATGTTGTTGAATGCTAATTATTTAGAAAAGAGGTGGCTTTTTCAATGTGCAGTGATAAATATTGGCATAGCTATTAGAATATCTTCTGTTTAAAAATAGGAAATTCCCATAGATATAAATTTCTCTATAGGCTTTGAATGTCTCAGAGCACAAGATACCAGGACAGTGTTCTAAGAAATGCATGGAATTGACCTTTTAATTAGCATTATAAATACTATTATTATGTATTGACCAAAGGGACTTGCATGACGTTTCTCCTCTGGACTTTGATATCGTTTAGTGGAGTGCTGGGTGCAACCTAGAGGAGACCAAGAATAGCAGTCTCTCGGAAGTCAGCTCCCTTCTGCACACATGAGGATTCTGTGCACGCTGCTATAGGAAGAGGGATCTAAGGCAACATATCCATAGGCTTCTGAGGAAGCATGGTCCTAGTCACAGGTCTCCAGTGGGACCAGCAAGTAGTCATTTGAAAGGCATCAGCTTTATCAGTACCCTTGAGGGTTTGGTTGGCTGGACCAAGTGCTGCTAGGACTTCACTGTCGTTCAGGGCACACTCTATCTGTCTGTGTCTCAGCCCTGATTATTTATTAGTCCCATTCATGGTGAAGCATTTAATAATGGATGTGCAGTCTTTAGGAATCTGACTGCACGCGTACTGGAAGCAGAGAACACTGGCCTGTGCTTGACTTCCGTATTGGAGAAAGGGCAGCCAGGTGCTCCAGAAGGAAGACATGGTCGGCAAGGGTGGAGAGTGCTGCAGAGAGCACGTCTGGGAAAGACAGGGCTCACGTTCGAACAGCAGGCTGTGCTGCTGCTTTAGAAGCTCATTGTGATTTAAATGTCAAATTGAATTTAATCACTGTTCACAGTCATGTTCCCCCCCCCCCAAAAAAAAAATGTCTGAAGTGAAAGGTCTACTCTAAGCCAGAATGGCCCAATGAGCTAATGTGGTGAAGTACACTCCCTTTTGCAGTACACAAGGAAATGATGTGAGTAGCAACAGTTTGACTCCCCAGCCTAAACGTTCACTCCGCTAGTGATACTGAACAGCAGGAAACCTCTGTTTTTAGGAGAGGTTCACTTTCAGGCCTGAGCTTGCACATGGTGTGTGCCAGTGCAGCACGGTTTGAACAGTACGCTTATGCTGGCTACCTAGCCAAATAAGAAAGTTGCAAATCTTTTAAGTATTTTATGATCTCCTTTCATTTCAGCTCACCTAGGATACTGTTCATTCAGAATACACAGCTATCTCTTTGCTTGCTATGGATTTGCTACCTAGAGTCTTAGGTCTCCTGAACACTTTCTCCTTGACCTCAAAAGAATTAGAAAGCGCACCAGAAAGATTTGTTGCATCAAATTGGTGTCAAGCACATTGGCGTATTTAGCAGAATGGACTCTTTAGGTCTCTGCGATAATCTAAACTTCATGAATCTTGAAATGAAGGGCAGCACTGCGATTTTTGCTGATCTTGGTCAATGAAAAAGTGGGAGCTGAATCTTCCACTTTACATTCCTTAGCCTTCTTTTCAGCTGATCCCCAATTGTTTGGCATGAGAGGGAACCAAACTTTGTTCTCAGTGGACAAAGTCTGTGCTTTGCCAATTCTCTGCTCAGATCTTCTGCCAAAAAGGTAGGCATTCAGCTAATGTCATGCTACTTCAAGAATCAAGATCACAATTCAAATTCCAAGTTGCATACCAACACACCAAAAGCATTTATTTTGCAGAATGGCTGTCCAATTTCAGGCTACACCTTTGTGTCTGTAGAGTTTCTGTTCCAAACATGTTTTTTCTTTCAATTTTATTTTAATTCTTTGTAAGGAATGGCAGTGATTGTTGTGCGTGTGGTGATATGTAGCTATTGATTTGTTGTTTCAATTATCTCTGCATTCACCTGTATCATCATCCCTGGAAAATACTGTGTTGATGGCAATAGAAGAAGAATTTGAGTTACTTTTTTATTGAGAGAGGTCTGATCTCGCTCTCTGAAGAATGCCTGATTTCATGTCAGCACTGAGGCTAGCTAGAGAATTTTAAATTCATATATCAAGCCTGATCATTGAACCGCTGTGACAAAACTCAGAAAGCTGTCAGAGATGGGAACTAAGCATTTTCAATTGCAGGGGACGAGCTGTGCCATAGTCTCCTTGAGGAGGAGTGATGGCAGGGTCAGAAAACTGAAGGCCTCCACTTCTGAAAGGCTTTTCCCTACAGGAACGGCACTCAGATCAGGACACCATTTCCTCCCCAGATACCTGCCTCTGTCCCTCTGGTAAGCACCAGCAAATAGAGGTTTTGACTTGAAATATGTAAATACTCTGTTACTCTGTAATGCTCACCAGAAACTACCTCCTGTTGTTTGTGGCTTTCAGATGCTTCAGTCATAGAGGCCAGTCTAAAAATCTCTCAATAGGTCCTGAAAGTGCAAGAAAATGAAAGTTTTGTTTGCACCGAGAGAAATTAAGACCAGGCCCATAGCATATTTTAGGCAGATATGGGAAGCATATATTCTTTGCAGGACCCTTGCCCTCACTTTACCAAGTTACTTGTGCACCTCTGGGAACGTTCCCACATCTTGTTTGCATCTTAAAACCTATTGAGTGGCAACTGTGCTGGAACAGGTCCTTCTGCAAGTTGCTTTAGCTCCAAAGCCTGGGCCCCCGTTTAGAGTTGGGTGACCACTTGTTTAGCCTCAGTTCTTGCAATTTATGTTATTCTTTGTTTTTACCATTAAGCTTTTAGTCAAAACATCAGGATTTGAGGATATGTAGATCTTTCCTTCTTGTTGTTCAGGATGAGTTAATTGTAGCTAATTCTAGCTGTAAAAATGATTTGAAACTGAATATTGTAGTGCCCTGTGTATTGAAAATTTGGATGTTTCCTTTCCTACTAATGTTTAGCTTTAAGGAAACATAAGCAAGCTAAATGTTGCAATCTGCCCTGAGCTGCATGATCTAGCAAGACCTCCAGTTTGGCCTGCGTGGTGCTTGTGCTAGGCATATGCTCGCCACAGACCTAACAGTATTGTTATGCAATACAGTAAGAAGCGAGTATTACAGCTTGCTCCGAGGTCGGAAGCCTCTGGGCAGCTTAGTTTTTAAGCCCTTCTGGTGTCGTATAGCTCTTATGGATGGTCTTACAGAGGGATTTCTGGGGTTCGGAAGCTTTTTAAACACAGATTGAAAGGATGTTCCTTTCAAATGGAAGTGGTTTTCCATCAGTTTTTTTAAATAGCTCGCAAATCATTTGCAAAGGCAGACAACGCTTTTTCTTCCGCTCTCCGTTTTGCTGAATCTGTTTTTCGTTTATTTTGATTTATCATTCCTCATAAATCTGTAGGTATCTTTGCGCAACCTGCTGGAAAGCTGTTTGCCAGGTTTGCTTGTGTCAGCTTTCCTGGCAAAGCTGCAGACCCGATGTGTTCCCACACGGATCGGTTACTGACCCAGTGCAAGGGGATTTCTACCCGTTTTGTACACGAGGTGGGTGCTTTGCTGCCACCTCTCCTTGCAATGCCATGGGCATGTGCTGATGTATTAAGCAACACGCTGCAGATTAAGCAACACGCTGTGCTGGCAGCAGGTAGCCGTGCGCTGCTGCCAGCACAGAGGAGGGCATGCAAATCCTCTACTCGTAGCAAAGAAAGGTGGTCCAGGTTGGTCACCACTTTTAATGGCAGTGAAAGAAAGTGAATCAAAAGGCAAAGATGCTGCCAGAAATCCTGTCCTGCACAGTCCTCCTCCCCTAGATGATCAGCCTTCAGACTGCTGATTCCCAGAAGCCCACACATACCATTGGGTCACACCAGCTCCTGCAGGATACCATGTGGCCAGCGCACGGACCTGCCTGGCTGCCTTGTCTGCCCACGCTGGAGAAGGCCTTTCCCAGCTTGGTGACAGCTGGGCCACCCAAACCTACGCGTAGCTGTGTCTGGCCAGGTGGGCTTGGTGGGCAGCATCCATCCCCATCACAAGTTAATTTGGAGTTAACTTGAGGGTGGAGCTCTTGACCTTGTCTGGGAAAGCACGTGTGCTCTGGGCTTTTGCGTGCTTATGTGACATGCAAAGAGCCCGAGTGGCCAAGGCAGCTGGTAAAAAATCAGCACTATATTGCTTTGTTACGAGATTCAGCGCTCAAGAGAGGAGGGGACAACTGTACATCCAGGGGTAATGTTTTCATGCAAGAACCTACGCGCAGCCCTAAAGCTTGTGATCTGTGAAATAAGATTTCTCATCTTACAGGAGGAAACATCAGCCCTTACCAAATTGTCCTTTGCACTGTTCTAAATCACTCGCCCCCAGAACTCCTTAACCACTTTCTTACGGCAGCATTGATTCATTAGATAAGACAGAAGCTCACTGGGAGAGCAGGAGCAGGCAGTGATCCGCAACTGCTTAGCAAGTGGCTGGCGATGCACAGCCTTGTTTGAGAGCAACCGACTTCCTGCAGAAGGTCGGATTTACATAAGGAAATGGAAAATGGTGCGGGGCTTTTCTGCAGCCCAGCTCCCGAGGAGCAGGTCCGTATCGCCTTAGGGGATGCTGAAGGCCTTGGGGTTCATCAGGGTAAGGGAGCAGCTGGGTGCGCACACACTGGGGCAGCTTAGAGCCCCTTGCTGAATTACGTAATGCATTTTTTTGAGCAACGAATGACGCTGGCTGGCTTTTGCCCAGCTTAAAACTGATTCGGCATATAGCAATTACTTTGCCAAATAGTCTAGCAGAGAATTAAAACAGTTAAGTAGAACAGCAGTCTCTTCTGCTCACAACCATCAGATAATTTTATGGGAATTTTCTCACTGGGCTGGTGTTCCCGAAGTTATATAAGATTGCATATTTTCTAGCTGGTATGCAGACATCTGCATTCTTAATTGGGCTGTTATCCTTTTCTTGCAAAGTGCCATCTAAAAGCTGTAATGTTGCTGAGCTGGAACCCTGAAGCTTTTCTGCTTTAAATCTTACTTCTTTCTGCTACAGCTGCTGGTCAAAACTACTGTGTATCTTATAAAAAAGAAAAGTTGAGTGAAGTAATAGGTGCAGTTTGTAATTCCTTAAATTAAGAGAAGTTTTGCATTGTACTGGAAATATTCTGCATGACTCTCTGCCAAAAAGACTGATTTTAGGAAGTCTGACTGGCCAAAGGAGCCGTGTCTTTGTGTGTCTTTTAGGTGCACCGTGTCATTTGGAGAGCAGTCCTCCTGGGAATGCATCTGGGTACTTAATCACTCATCCCTACCGCAGCTCACAGAGGGCTGGTGCTGGCTGTCCCAGGCAGCAGGCACAGCCGGCTTCTCTTTCTGCCCGTTGCAGCAGTCCTGGTTACACGGACCAGTTCAAAGATAATCCCTCTGCACGTGTTTCTTCCCGGCGGCCTTGTTTGTGCTCTGCCTTGCTGTGGATTTCCGTGAAGGATATTGCCACGTGGGGAGGTGGTTTTAGGGAGATCCCTTTCCCGCGAGGAGCAAGGTGTAGAGGTGCGACCTCGCAGGGTTGCGCCAGCTGCTATTTCTGAGCGTGCAGGAGGGAGGTGCCGTTCCCCAGGGCCCAGGCAGGGCACTCGCTGCCGTGGCCGAGCGACCCGGCTGCTGCCTGCCTGCAGGTCGGCGTGGGTCTCTGCTCTTGCCTTTTCCGCGCTGCCGCGGGTGGCAGACTCCACGGCGGCTGGGACCTGGCTGCGAGCATTGCTCCAATGCAGTGCTCTGCCTCGGCGTCCCTCCGAGACCAACAGCGTAGTCTGCCTTGGAAGATCCTCTCTGAGCAAACTGGGAAAGCAGATGTCCTCCTTTGCTGCGAGTTCTGCATGTGGTGAGGGTTTCTGAGAGCAGCTACCACAAAAGCCCTTTTTTCATTACAATCCTTCTGACTGGAGAGGGTAAATGAGGCTCACATGCTTTCTGGGAATCCACTTTTTGGCTTCAGCTCCTGAAAGAAAGGATTGTCTGTGCGCAGCGAGTGACTCTCTCTCCAATAACGGTGTGCAGCGTGTCAGACGGATTGACACCGTACTGTTACAGAGCCCTTTTAGGGCTCTTTTTTTTTTTTTTTTCTCTACGTACAGAAATCCCCTCCAGTCCCACCTCATGCCGAGAAGCAATGGTGCTATAAAACTGGCAAAATTCACATGGAGGAAAACGTGCCAGGAATAACATCTGTGCGACCCATTCCCACTGCCACCGCAGCCTTGAGGCCTGAGGAAGAGGCAGGGTTTATGCGCTGGTGGTCCTCCACCTCTGTCCAAGCAGAAATTGGGGGTGCTGGTGCTCCTGGGAAGGCACCTGCCTCCTGGGAAAAGGGGCTCTCTGGAGGAATTAGAAGGGAGATCCTCAACTCTCTGTCAGGGACTGAACCAAAAAGATGAATTTAGGTTGTGGAAGAGAGAAGGAACATTTTCTGCATGCAGCAAAAATGTTAGGGAATGAGCATCGTCAGTCCACACAGCTCTGTGCACAGGCTTCAGCAGAGGTCGCAGGCAGATGCTGCCTTCGCTTCTGTGTTGAAAGCTGGCAGAGGGAGAAGAGGACAAAGTGAGCTTCCGCTGGCCTTATGCAGTGGATTGGAGCCCAAGGTCTTAACTCAGAGACTTTTCCTCTAAGACTCATTTTTGTCCCCAATTTCTGTGTTTCACAGTAAATATTTCTTGGAAAAAAAAATTTTAAGGGTGGGGGAAGGTCCCTCCTGTCTCCAGTACTCTCTGGAGCCCTGTTTCTAGCTCTACCAAAATCTCCTCCATTACTCCCTCCTTTCTTCAGCCGTTACTCCCCTCCCCTGCCTCATGGGCAGCGCTTTAGTGGGTGGCCAGAAAATTTGCAGGAGGACTTGCCCTGCTCGTTCCATCAGGCTCTTCTGAAATCCTCCCTTGACCAGTTGGTGTGACAGTTGTTGAATCCGCATTTGGACTGGGTGATGGTGGTGCCCAGCCCCTTACGAGAAATGCTAATTTCGCTGACACAGGGAGGTGTATAACTCTTGAAAAGCTATCCACGTTTCCTTCTCCTCTCTGTCATTTCAAATCTCAAGACAGCTGGCAGTCCTAGGATTGTAATTTGCTGTACAGAGGATTAGCATGTTGCTCGTGGTATTAGTGACTTAAGCTACCAAGACAGCTTAACATCATTCACATTTCCAATTTAAAAGGATGTTCAGCATCCAACTCTGCTCAAAAAAGGGAATATTTAGATCCTCTGGTTTCTTGTTCAGAGAAGCAGAGGTCAGGACCTTGAATGCAAAACGGGGCTCTCCGTGTTCCCTTTCTTGCTAATAAAGCAGAATATTTACTTACTCATAGGCATTGCTATGGGAAAGGGATGTTACAGTTAATCCGGGTGTGTGGCACTGCATGTGGTTTTGGATGCCACCTTCCCAGTGCAGACTTGTTTGGTCTCACAGCAAAGATGTTTGCGTTGTCTCTTAGAGCAGTGGTTTCCGATATGAAACTAAGGGCTTCCTCCATGCAGTGCGTCACTTAGGGGGGCCACGCGTTTCTTTCAGCTGGAGCCCTGCATGGTGCCGCATACCGTGTGTTACTAGTATGGCTTGACTGATAGATTAATTAGTAAGTGAAGAGGCCTTATGAATTTTTCAATATTTCCTCTCACGGTGCGTTACAAAGTGAAACCGCCTTTTACTAGACGAAGATCTCTCCTAAAGCCCTACATCAAAGCGGCAGAATTGTCACCCGTATTGTGATCTTGTTCAGCCCCCACATACGGCATGTTTACTTTGAAATATTTAATCAAGTGTTTGCTGAGCTACATAGCTCATGATGCGTCAAAGGATGAGAGCTTTGAAACCCTCTCTTCACAGCGCATAAACCCAATGTGCTTAACGTGGCCCAGCTGTTTGGCTGTATTTCTGTGGACAGGTGACCAGACTGGTGCTTCAGCACCGGGGCAGTGCTCCATGTAAGCAGGTTCGGTAAGGATTTAAGCAACTCATAGCAGGTCATTTCAGCTTTGCCCTGCATGCACAGAAAATTAATTCATGAACTTGGATTTTTGGGAATCTATTTAGTTGAATGATCGTGTGCTGTACACAGAGAGCTAGAAAATGAACATGTCATTTTCTTGACTAGAAACAGAGGCTGCGAATGCCCTCCTCCGGGAAGGTACCCGACTGAGAGCAGCCAGTTTGCACTGTGCCTTCAGCCTGATCCCCGACTGCACAAGCAGAGATCACCTGGCCTCCTGCTTGCTTAAAATGCTGGCAGGGACAGCTGATCCCTGCCGCAAGCTAGGGCACAGATCACTCCAAAGCTCCTTGGCTGCTGTTGAGCTTGTGCATGCCCTAATGCTGCGGTATTAGGCAGCTGTGGAAACTCTGGACAGAGGGAGGAAATGCAACACTTAAATTCTCTCTTGTTATATTTCCTGGCATCTTCTATCTTCCCTAATTCCATCTCCAATTTCTGATCCTGCAGGGCTGAAATCAGCACAAGAAGTGGCTCTTGATTTCACGGAGTCCAGGACTAAATGCTTTGACTTTCAGCACCCTTGGTGAAGAGCTGGATTTATTTCCATTTCTGATGCAGCAAGTCTTATGTTGTAACTAAATGCACGCGTGGCTGGCACATTTAAAATGTGGTTTTCCAGAACTGCATTGCTCGTGGCTTGATTGCTGCAGGGGTGCATGGTGTAGGAGGCAGTAGTTGGATACGCAACCGCATTGTAACCTTCTGCAAAAGGAGGGAAAATGCTTTTAGTTATGCCTCAGGAGTCAGGATTTGATGGCATTTACTCCACTTGCTGGGAAGCAGTATTCAACACTAAAAGTGAATGACAGGAAGGGATTAAACCGTTAAAAGGTCCCAACGGTTTCTGGCTTCTTTCCTGTGGTTGATGACAATTATGCCAGCAATACCTGTCACTTCCATGTTGGGTGTTGTAAATGCCAGGCTAATAATTGCAAGTTGTATCTGTCTGTTGCATCCTGTCATTATAAACCCCTGGAGCCTGCAAAAAAGTTCTCTCCAATAGTGCTGTTTGCTGTGGTGACTTAAACATACTGAAGCTTTGCGGTGCTGTGCCCTGAGTGCAGTATTTTAGTCTGTCCCCCTAATGTTTATATGAATTGTGTGTTGTGTTTAAATTGTCTGTGTGAGTGGGCAGGGTACCCCGTCAATATGCATTTGACGGGCCGGCCAGATCGATTCTTCTCTTGTTTAACCAACTGCTGAGTGCTCCAAATCACACATTGCTTATCCTGCCGGCAGAGCTGAAACGTAGCTACCGCTTGCTCACCCGTCGTTTCCGTATTTCCTCCCGCAGAAGCAGGAGGCTTTGATCTGGTGCATCACCACTAGCTTTGGCAGTTAAGTCCTGACGGCGGAGCTGTCCCTATGGCTAATGGTGTGAAAACCGTAACCCACGCCATCCTCAGGCAGTTGCCTTGGCCAGAGGTATGAAATGGAGCAAAATGGCCTTGGGCATAATGAAGAAGAAAAACAGCGCAGCAGCCTGCTCTGCTCCCCAGGGTCGCTTTCAGAGCTGGGGCTGCGTTCCTAATGGCTTGGTTTTAAGCTGTGATAAACTGGAGCTTTAAATATATAACACTTTGACTCCAAATACAGTGGAATTTAAAGTCACCATTAACTCTGTTAATGTCCTTAAAATGCTGCAGGCTTTTTCTCAGGCAAGTGGAAGTGAGCCTGGGCTTGATGTTGTTGCAAGGCTCAGCTTAGGTCATTCACAGGCGCTGTCTTGCAGGCAAACCAAATAGTTTAGGCATCGATTTGATTTGCACTTATGCGTCTTTCTTATGCAGATCTTATGACTTAATTAGGTTTGTTTGCCTTTGGAAGATGTAGAGAGATTATCTTCCATCCACTTGGGATGGAAGAAGAACATTAGGAAAAATCCTAGAATTTGATTCAGGATTATGGAAGGAAAGGTATTCTTCTAAATACAAGCAACTGTTCTTTAGCAGGGATTAAAACTGTCATCTAATCAAAATCACATGATGAAAATTATCAACCTGTTTCATATTACTAGTGTACCTTAAAATTAATTTCTTATTAGCAGTTTATGTGTGAAGAGCTGCCTTTCAACAGATCTTTTTCTTGCAAGTGAATAGTCAGCATTTAGTTAAAAAGTATGCATATGCCTTGCTATGCATTCAGTAACAGACTAGTTGTGATACTGATAAATTTGGGGTTCCAGTCAGAATCTAATCTGCGTAATTTTATTTTACTTTTATTGTTTCACTTTAGCAGCTGTAACACCAATGTAGATAATCTCTGCAGGGCAAGCAGAGTGAACTAATGTCGTGTGTGGGTAGACCTATGAAAACATCTAATTTACCAGCAGGCAGTTGTGTAATCATCAGCTGAGAATTGCAAATTATGTACGTCATACGTTTGTGGCATGCTGCTGAAGAAAAGCCCAGTGCATATGACAAATCATATATATACTGAAATTTATAATACTTTTCACATTTGACTGGGGCAACCTTATGATTTATATCTTTGCTTTATTCATAGCACACTCATAACATAGTCATAATGCAGAACGAAACTAATTCAATTTCTCCTTGACTTTGTAAATCATTTATGTATTTGGCTGTCAAGTATTTGAATATAAAGTGGGCATACATACTGCAGAAAATAAATAGCTGATTCTCTAGTTAAGAAGTTTAGTTTTAGTGATATTAGGATCTGTTTTGCCTTACTTGGATGTTCTGTATTGCTTACATAGCATGCATTATGATTGTCCCTTGCCTTATTTCACAAGCAAAGTGTATTTTATGGGCACCAGTGTTAATCTTTTAATGGCTTCATGTAGTATTAGGACTGGGTAAAACATACTCATCTTCCTTTGATGTCAGCTCTTTGAAGGCTGGGGAGCAGTTAGTGGCTCTGAGTTGTTGGTCCTGCTGCTCTTAGCCACAAGAAGTCTTTCTGAAACAGCCAGGACAGTACATGAGGACTGCAGACAGAGACTGTCTCATTAGTACCATTCCTTAGATAACGAGAAGAAAATGTTCTGTGTGCCATGACAGGCTGTCACTAAAGCTCTTTGTGATTGGTTTTCCAAAGATCAGATTTTGCCATAGAGCTATCATGTAAAGCCATTGAAAATACAACCCAGAAATATTTCTTTTCTGTTTTTTTTCTTTATACTGGATACCAGATTACCTGGCTTCGACACATCACTAATTAATCTTGACAAGAATAGGAGCATATAGCTCTGGAAGAGAATACCTTACCTGCTCCAGCGCAGATGAGGAGGCTGCCAAGGGCGTTGCCTCCTTAGAAAAACAGTCCTCTGCAGTCGCATCCTTCAGTGGCAGAGTTCTCGCTACCTTTAGCGTTGCTGGAGAACATCTGCAAAATCAAGATAGTGCTGGAGGTATTAGCCAGTTTGCTGGCTCATTATCATCCTGCAAAAACAGTGTTCCTCCAAAGCAGCGTCCTTGATTTCTAAATTTAGCATGCAAGCTATTTTGGGTAATGTGCGATTAACCTCAATTACTGTAGCTCAGATGGAATTCAAAATACTGCCCTCTCTTTCTGAGCTGCAAAGAAATGGAAATCCGGGATTGTACATTTTCTACCCTTCGTTAGGCAGCTCTGAAAGATGGTTGCAGCAGGAATTTGTCCAGATTTGTGGAAATCCATGGAAAAATTGTTGGGGGAAACAGATCCTGAAAGGTTCTGGTGGCTCGTGGCTCTGTACTAGTTGGGAGATCAGGATTATAAAGGTGAAGAAGCCGGAGTGTGAAGTGCTTATGGTGCAGTTGAAGGGAATGAAATCTAGATGGTCAGGCCAGAGGTCACTGAAGCTTCGGCGCAATTTGGATCAGGGTCAGGACGCTTTGTGGTTTTCATGTTTTAATTAAATCTGTAATGGAGGCCTTCAAAAATTAATTTGAAATATATTTTCCCTCAGTCATAATGAATGTCAGCTCTCTGAAAAATCGTCTGTGGTGAAACATATGCAGATATATTCCTGAATCCATGCAGATATACATGGGCGTAAGCGTGTATGAGAAAAAGAGGACATTTAGGTTATATGAGCAGACAGCTGAGAAAATGCCAGGGAACAGCTGCGGGTCTGGGGGGGAAGCAGCGTGTTTCAGCACGTTCAGGAAGCTCTAACAGAAGAGCTCGTAACTCGTCAGTCTGAGAACTGAAACTTCTTTCATTTCTGTAGCTGTAACTTTCCAGGCTGCACTGCACCAGCCGAGCACTTGTTCTCTAAAACAGTTTGTCTCCAGAGAAGGATAAAGCGTAGAGCGGTAGTTACAGCAACCCCAAGCCAGCTTATAAAACTCATTTATGGGTGGCTGTCGCTGTGAGAGCTAACATACAGTAGCTTGTGGCAATTTGGTTTGCTGGTAGCCAGAAGGGGTCAATAATTAGAAAAATATGGCAGCTGCCCTCGAGCCATCTGGCTGATTTGGGAACGGCTCAAGAGGTTACTTCCTCTAGGCAGTATTTGAAAAAAGGGCCAAAGATGAACTTAGAGCTTTCAGAAAAGTCGTATCTTCGCCCTGACCTTTGATTTGCCAGTCACCCATCTCCTGAAGACGTGCTAGGAAATGGGATTTGGATTTGGAGCCAGTTCTCTTGAGTATAGTGGTGTTTTCAAGAGGAGATGAACCAAAACAGTGTGGAAGTGCTAAACACCAAGCTTGATTTTATTTCTCATTAGAGGGAGCAGTGCTGGGACTACTGACTGCTGCTACATGTTTTACTGTTGTGCTGTGGCTGAAATTACCCTGCAATAGTCTAATGAGTCAGTAGACTGGAAGGCAGGTATAAAATTGCCACCTTGTTACAGCAGCTATCAGATTTTTTGATGGTCTAGTTTTGATCTTGTGCTTTTTTGTTGTTTTGTATTTTACATCCGTGTATTCCCACTTAAAAAAAAAAAAAAAAAAAAAAGATCTAGCTGCCCTTGAATCCTATGGATGTGAAGCTGCTCTTCAGTAGTCACTGTGTCTTATGTGGATGCCGTAATCGCTTGCCTAACCGGCGCAAACAACTTTTTACCCTCAGGAGACATTTCAGAGCCAGGCAGACGCAAAACAGTGAACCACAGGATTGGGGGCAGTGTGTTGCAGAAAGGGCTCTGCTGAAAGCTGTAGGAAAGCTGATTGCATGAATTGGCGGTAGCACGGGGTTTAGTAGTACGGACGCATAAAGACAGCAAGCAGATAGTTTTACTGTGCATTTCTGTTGAACCTCTTTTGGTTTCTTTTGTCTTCTTCCAACTGCAAAGTAGGGGCAGGAGAGCAGTTGGCTTAGGCACCTGGAGTTGCTGGTGCAACCTGCTGAGGTACCAGCAGGATTGTGGCCTCCCAAAGACCTGTGTTGCGCTCGCAGCATGTTAGGGCACTGCTGCTAAATCACTGCAAAACTATTATTCCATCCAAATTGCCACCCTGAGTACTTCATGCAGTTGCTTAATATAATCAGCCACCACCGTGCCTGGTATAAATTAGCAAAGATGTGCTGAGTGGGTAGGCCGGTATCTGTGGAAAGAAGGACACTGGACTCGAACTAAAGTGTGTTTGGAGCGCTTATGGATGAAGCACAAGGATGTGGTTATGGGCCTGCAAACCATAAATAACACCTCTTTTTCTTTTTCCTTCTTGATCTGAGCAAATACGTTTTAGACACGCTGTCTGTGCGGCGTGTGATCTCTTACTCCCCTTGAAATGATGCCACTGCCCTGCGCAGCAGCCTCTCAGATCTCTGAAACAAGCTGTGCAGCTTTGTCAAAGGGAGATTTGCCCTAGTGAAGGCTTCTGTTTTGGGCCACTGCTTTTTCAAAAGGAAAGGTCTGTGTGGAAAGCAATCTGTAGTAAGTATATGCAGCAGAAATTCTGACATGCACAAATAATTGTTTAAAGAGAAGGAAATAAATGAAGGGAATTACCTTATTTGGAAAAAAAATGAAGAAGCCCTCACCCAGGAACGTTGTGGCAGTTTCTAGTTGCATGGTTGATCTCTGTTGAGTGTTTTTAGACATCTGCTGACCTGCACGTCCAAAACTCTCAGCTTCTCCTTCAGCCTTTATTCATTAGCTGCCACAAATGCCTTCCTCATCACTCCACACTGCTTAATTACAGGCCCTCGCAGAGCAAAGCAGTCTGAGGTGAGGAGCGCTGAGGCATTCACAGCAGCAAAAGTAACAGGAGTGAAACTCCCAGGGCAGCATGTCCCCTACTCTTCCAGACACACGGGAGAGGCAAACACAGCATTTCTTCCCAGCGCTTTCCAGGTGCAGGCACACACCACCCTGCTGCTCCGAGCGGCCCCGCGCGCAGACCCAAACGTGAAGAGCTGGAGGAGGAGGTGATACCAAAAGAACAGGGTGCTCCGAGGTTTCGTCAAATGGGGCTGCTAAGTCTAATCAAAGCACGTGAAATAAAAGAAATGGCAAAGTCTTTCTTCTGGAGGACACCCTGCCTCTCTGCAGGTTCACACAGGTGTATGCATACCTTGTGTGATGCCTTCTTCCTGAGCAGGGCCCCTCAGCACTAGCTGTCTACAATTATTAATGGATAATGTAGTGCAGATGGCCAGCTGAAAAACTGAACTGCTTCTAAAGGTGCTGCATTGTTTGACTTTTTCACCTCGATTTGCTTTTTGTTTTTATTGCAGCTGGACAACCCAGATGAGCAAGCAGCGCAGATCAGACGGGAGTTAGATGGGCGTCTTCAAATGGCAGAGCAAATTGCCAAGGTAAAAATATATACATAGCACATAATAGTTTGATGCAGTCCCCAGGTTCTTTTCTTACTGAGTGGAGAAACTTGTGAAGGAATCATCAGTTAAGAGATTTTTTAACTACAAATGGAGCTGCAACTACAAATGAGGCTGTTGTGGTGTGCATTTCTTGGAATGTCCCTGATGCGCTGGGGCTGAAGGTGCCTCCAGAATCCCTTATGACACCCCAGCTGTGAGGAGAATAACCTCCTGAATTGCTCCAGCTAGATCTGTAAGTATGTGTGTAAGCCTTCCTTGTCAAACTTGCAACACATTGAGCCGTAACGTGGATGATGACAAGCAAAAGAAGCCAAGAATTGCCCTAACTGGATTTGTGCTGTTCTCTGGGCTGCCTGGTGCCACAGTTCCCTGCCTTGAGGTAAATACACCCTCAGTAAGGGCAGAAAATTTCACACGTGGCACAAGAACAGTCAGGCTAGCATTGCCCCGCTTTGGACATCATTCCCACCTAGAGCAGCAGGCCTGGGAGCTCGGAGCAGTTTTCATAACCAAGCAGCCAGCTAAGCTGCCCAGAGACCGTTGTGTGAGGAAGAATTCTCCTTGGAGCAGATCATAGCCTCCCGGAGTGCAGATTCGCATCGCCTCCAGGAGACAGTAGATGGAGAGAAGTCCTGGATTCTGTTGACATTAACTGGCCAAAGTTTTATCCGTACTCCTAATCAGATACTCCTGAGTCCCAGATAAAGCCTTAATCTTTGTGTGTGATCTAGCTGACTGTTCTCAATAATCAGCAAATTGTAACTCAAAGGAAAAAGAAAAGAACAACAGAAGTCTGATCAGAGAGACTTAGCTTAGCCTGCTTACTAGCAACAGTCCTCTCTGCACAGGGAGCTGTATCCAAGTGATGAGGTTTTTTTATGAGAAATGCAATTTCAGAGCTGTTTGTGACTGCACTGAAATCAGTGGGGGTAAAAGAGCATAATGCATGTACCATTTACAGTTAGGTATTAGTAAGGATCCCTCTAGCGCCTGGTTTGTTACACCTACTGATACTTCCATTAAACAGCTATTGTAGCTGTGTCTTTGGGGAGGCCAGTTATGTTATTCTTCACCTCCCTAATAAAAATAGGAAGACCTTACATGGCCAGATGATGACACAGCAAAGAAGCAAGTCGACTGCCACTTCTTTCCTTTGTTCAATATTTGGCCTGTTTAATATTTGTTTTCAAGGAAATCTACAGTGTTTTTTATTTTCAGCAAAACTTAAATGCCTGTATAATCCACTGCTGATCTTTGGTTCTGAGACTGGCAGCCAGGCATTTAGTGCCAAAATGAGACCGGCTGATTTCTTTGTTTCATTTTCTCTTTATGGCATGTGGGACAGCAGTATCCATGGTTCATCAGCAGCCAAAGGAGGCTGCAGCTTCATGAATTATTTTTGCAAACAAGATTTTGCCATTTCCATTCCCCTAAAGGATTTTAAAAACAACCCATGCCACCACTGTGAGACACAGTCCTAAACATAACCTGACATTTCCTGGTGCAGAATCCAGCCTTCAAAATACAACTGTGCAGAGCTCGGAGAGAGGTTTAAAATAAAAGTGACTTACCTGTTATCCAGTTGGCAGGTATTGATATTTAATCTCGTTCACATCACTGCTGCAGGCCTTCGCTTTAGAATGTCAGATCCCAACAGCAGCTGCCTACAAGAAATCTTGTTCGTACAGACCCATGAATACTGCTTTTTGGAGGCATCCAAATGACCTTTTGAATCTTTCTCTGCATTGTCCTTTCTGGGCAAGGATGCTTTCTCTGTAGCTCAGGGAAGGCTCACAGTTCAATTCTGTGAAAAGATAACATTCTGCAGTTTTATCTCCAATTTGCTAGATTTTTGGAGGTCAGCCGCACACTGTGACTTACTGCTCACGTAAAACCAACACTGAAGTTGCCATCTTAAAGATTCCATTGTAAAGACAAGTTAATTCTTCATTAATAAATTAAGAAATTTGTGCTAGGACATTTGAAGTTAAGAGGAAACAAAAGCTGTGTAGTCTAAAAGGATCTAGAATCACAGTGCTTCAGAATGTGCAGCTCTGCAAGCCCTTGTCTGGCCTGTTGTGTGACCTGAGACAAGTCACTCCTACCTCTGGGTATCAGGACACAGCCTTGTATCTTTTTATCTTTTCAACTGCCCGGGACAGTGCAGCTGAGCACAGTTCCAGTGCAGCAGTGTCCTCCGCTGAGCCTGACTTCAATCGAAGCGCGTAAGCCCAGCCTTGGAGGGTTCTAGCTGAAGGATCACGTTTGAAGTTAAGCAGGTGTTTTAAAGTTGGCTGTTCAACCTGCATGTTGTACTCTTCCAGTAGCTAAATGAAAGCAGCATTACAGCAGAGAGCTTAGTGATGCCAAAGGCGAGGTATATTTTTCTCTGCATCTGCAAGTGTCCCCTTTACTCTGTCCTGTGGCACCTTCCTACCTAGCTGCATAGCATCATGGACAAGAATGTATTAAAAGAAATGGTAGTTGGGGCAGTTAATGGGACCCTAAAATTGTGATGACAGTAACTGTGATGACTGTTTGTTGTCTCACAGTCTCTTACCTCTGTGTCTCTCCACGCTTGTCCCCATTTCTGATTCTCTCCCTGCTCCAAGTACATATGGAGGTGACTAACATCACTTTTTGGCTACGCCTGCATCCTTCAATGTTGGAGGGAGACCCGGGTCCTGGCAAGCGGTGGAATAAATGGTGTCTTGCTTTACTGTAGTTCTACCAGCAAGGCAGCCCCTCGCTCTCAAAACGAGAGGAACCAACACATCTCCATTCTCAAGGGCTTGGGAAGAAGAGAGGGAGCTGCTCACAGTCTTTCCATGCCTGGGAGCTGCTGAGCAAGCAAGCTGCTGGCCAGCCTCTCACTTTCTGGCTGGCAACTGCCTCAGCTGTGAAGCCTGTGAGGAATCATTTCTTTAGCCCTGGGTACTGCAGATTGCTTGGGCATCTTGCTAAGACCAGTGCTGG
The DNA here is from genome assembly GCF_028389875.1 of Rhea pennata. Lineage (NCBI taxonomy): Eukaryota > Metazoa > Chordata > Aves > Rheiformes > Rheidae > Rhea > Rhea pennata. The sequence continues at coordinate 8,867,208 of NC_084674.1, forward strand.
GATCTGAGACCTTTTAGATTGCTTGGGCTGTTCACTTCTGCCATGTTCACTGCCTTCTGCAGTCTCCTTCTAGTCAGGACCAAACATTGCTAATTTTGCTTCCTTGGGCTCCTTAAAAAAAATGTTGGAGCATCTGCTTCAGCATGTTTGAAAAAGAGCTGGTGGATTTGGTGGACTGACTAACAAATTCCTCAAGATCAGCATCCTTTGAATCCTTTGTAAATCACTGTCAATCACCAAATCACTAGGTAGGCAGAAGCTACACCCAGCTAGGCAGATGGACCAGCCCTTCTGGGGGGTATTAGAGCTGGAAGGTCTTGTGGGAGGAAAAGTAGCCTAGACCCAGAAGGTTTGGGATTTCTTCCCAGTTTCTGTCTCCAGCTCCTTTTGTGACTGCAAGTCAGTCTCTTCTCTGTGTGTCACAACCTAACCTGCTAATGAATGAAGGTGCTAGTTCTTGTCAGAATCCCTTTTGTGTGTGTTGAGGTCCATCAGATGAAAAAATTTCTGGGCATTTCAGAGTCAACATGCCGGAGAGCATAGGAAATAGTTAACATTTGCTGAAGAAAGACAGGTACATGACGGCTATCCAGAGGAGCAATCCATGGGGGGTGGCAGAGGTATGGGCCTGGGGGACAGAAGTCAGTGAACTGATCCCTTCAGCAGTTCAGCTGAGATCCAAGATGGAGCAATTACAGTGGTGAGTTAATATATATGAAAGAAGCCATTTACAGATAGAAAATGAATGAAATGCAAGTGCATGCAAGAAATACTAAGGCTGGATAAGTACCAAGTAGTAATTCTATGGGAAACTAACAATAATGTTTCTCTATAACAGAGGGGAAAGCTATAATTTGTCGTCTGGTTTGTGGGAGTTCCCTGTGTGCAGACCTCTCTGCAGATGCTCCTGGGGTATTCTCCCACTGTAACAAGTGGTTGTTTTTTTATCACAACAATTTATTCTGTTGCTTATGTTTTTAAATCTAAGGAACGTAAGTTTCCAAAATTTGTGTCCAAAGAAATGGAAAACATGTACATCGAGGAGCTGAAGTCATCTGTCAATCTCCTGATGGCAAACTTAGAGAGCATGCCTGTATCTAAAGGAGGCTCTGAGTTCAAGCTACAGAAGCTGAAGCGGAGTCACAACACCTCAATCATCGACATGGGAGAAGAAAATGAGAACCAGCTTTCCAAATCAGACGTTGTGTTGTCATTCTCCCTGGAGGTAAGCTGCACACTATCTTTCTTCCGGCAGTCAGTGCACAGAGTTGGCAAGAACAAAAAAAAAAAATCACAGCAGTAAACTTCTATGCAGTTCAAGCTTAAGAGATAGGAGGGCAGAAGTCGATAGAAATCATTTTTCTGAACTCCATGAGGAAGCATTCCTCTCTCAGTTACCAGAAGCATTGCCTATGGTCAAATAGTTTATCTTTTCTGGTTTTCACCATCTTGTTGGAACAAACTGTTAAGTTACAGCAGCAGGAAATTCCAGATGGTTTATATCATATGGCTCAGAAATGTGAATAAAGCTTCATAAAGCTTGTTAAAAAGTGTACCCCAATACCCCTGAGCAAAACCCATCTCCATGAAATGTCTTTGCAACCAGTGCAATAATGCAGGGGTTAATCTGGCCTCTAATTTCTAGATGCACCTTGAGATGCTCACAATCGCCTGGCTACCTTCACAGTTTGTTTTTGCAGTGGAACGAGAGCTAGAACTTCTTGCATGGCAGATCTGTTTGATATTATAGAGGTTCATCGTTGTTACTTCCAGTTCCCAACATGCTGAAACATGCTTTAAATGTCAGTGAGTTTTATTATTGCCAGCTAGAGGAGTCACTTTATTTCTCAGCAAGCCTTGCTTCCTCCTTGGAGAACTGTTAAAAATTGTTGAAGTTTTGAATGCACCCAACAGATTGGCTTATTGTTTGCATGGAAATATTGTACTTCACTGGCTTGCTGTTTGCTTTATATTGAACACTGACTTTCTGCTCAGCGCTCGACTGAGCAGTTCATCTTACAGCCCAGTGGAAGTCAAGGTGCTGCACGCACCCACGGTTACATCTGAAACAGGCTGTCTCTGTACTGGAAACAGTGTTGCTGCAGTAGCTGTTTTCAGCAAGGTTAATTATACTGTGCAAAAATATTTGCAGTCTAGGCAAGATTACAAGGAGTTCACTTCAAGGAGTCATTAATGTTTCAGACACACCAATATAGAATTGTTATTGTGTGTCAAGTGAGTGGGTTTGTGTTAGATCATCAAAGTAACTACCAGAATGGGGTCAAAAATGTAGGATGCAGAAAAGTCGTAGATTTCTATTTTTGTGTGGTTTCCTGTTTATTTCTCTCCCTAAGGAGTCTCTTGTTACATATACTGTGCCAGTGAACAACTTACAGCACTGATTGTCCAGTCTAAGAATTTAACTCTTTAGATGCTTGAGATCATATTGGTAATATTCAGTTCAGATTTTAAAAGCCCTGTTTAAAGTAGAGTTATGAACTCAGAGACAGTGCCTTCAAATGGCAGCATCAGATACGCCTAACTTCTAAATGCTCCTGCATGGAGGAGCAGGGAACTATCACAAAGCAGTAGACCTCTCTGTAGGAAAAGCTTGTGCAGTTTATACAGCGGTGCATAAAAGGACTCGTTCTTACAATGAAATGTCTAAAACTCTTTACTCCAGCTGAACTCTATCCAGTAGAAAGCATTAACTCAGTGGAGCACTGACTTCGGGAGGTGGAAGATCTGTTCATTGCTCTGTGCACGAAACACTTCCTATAAGAGAACTTTTGCGAAAAATATTTCCTCCTCAGGTGGTCTACTGAGAGTTGTGTGCAAGAAAAGGGATCTTCACTCAAATGACAAATCGTAAGACCTGAGGAAAGGAATTTGAAATCCCAGTGTATACTGCATTGATAGCAGTAATAAAGCTCAAACAGAAACTCACAGTGTTTCTTGTTGAAATGTTTAAGGTACATGGTTAACGTGATTAATCACCTTTAAAACAAATGAGAAGGAAATTTTATGCAAGAAACTATCTTAATCTTGAAAATACAGGTGCATGCTTTTTCTTGAATTTCATCTATAAAAGCACTTTTAGGTTGGGCAAGACTATGTCTGAGAGGTCCATCATTAGAAGCTCGGTAGAGCTCTGAGCACCAGAGGGCTTCAAGTGAGTGTGTCTGCATGTATGCATCAAGCCCAGGACTGGAATAAGAGGAATTTGCTGAAGTATGGGGAGGCAAGGCAGATAGTGCAGCACCCGCTGTCTGCCTGGCAGACCTGCAGTGCCTAAGGATCACTTACTGCTTATGTGGCTCTGGGAGCCAAGAATATCAGGCACTTCTCCACACCGGAGTGAGGGTCCCACAAGACTTGTCTCCCTCCTAGTTCTCCTCTGCATCAAGCCTTTTCCTCCTGCAGCACTGTGGCTTTCCCCACCTCCAAGCCCTGGTGCCCCAGAAGCAGGTGAATAGCAGACTTTTAAATTCTGCCAGCGTGAGGTATAAAGTCATCCAAAGAGGAAAGACTGGAACACATAGCCGCAGTAAGAGGGAGACCTCTCAGAGAGGTCCTCAACACATGCAGACCTAGTTAGCTGACATGATGCCAGCTCAGCCTGGACACCACCACCTATCTCTGCTCACCTGGCACTATGAACATCCATCAGTACATGGACGATCCTGGCGCTGGCTGACCTTGCAGGTTCAGCAGCCAGATCTAGGCCTCAAAGAGGCTGCTACTCTTACGCTGCCTTTCTTTGCCCCACAGGTCGTCATCATGGAAGTGCAGGGTTTAAAATCGCTGGCCCCTAACCGTATTGTTTATTGCACCATGGAGGTGGAAGGTGGAGAGAAGCTGCAGACCGACCAGGCTGAAGCCTCAAAGCCAACGTAAGTCTTGCATTTCCTTTTGCTCTTTCCATCATGCTCTTCTCGACCCTGTCATGATGCTGCTTTGAATCAGTATAGATAACTCTGCCTCCTGCATGGTAGGGCCAGAGGGGACTATGAGAACTTCAGCAGAGAAAGGTTCATTCTGCTGAAGAGAAACATGGCCTTTCACATATACAGAGCCCTGCAACTAGGAATGACACATAAGCCCTGAGGGAGAAATAAGTGTTAAGGACAGGCTTACATCTCCTTGTAGCTATGGAGACATAAGTTTGTGCCTATACGTAAGTGCTTTGCTAAATAGGGATGGAGTTAAGCATGTGCTTAAATAAATACTTGTGTAAGTGTCCATCTGAACTGGTGCTGTCAAGTATAGGTACATAATCTTGTCCTCACTGTCACGGACCTGGTGTTCCTGTAAGAAAGGGAAACAGCTGGTAGAGAAACCCTCAGGCAGCCACAGCCAGAGGTGGGAGAGAAGAGGGAAAGAAAGCTTCAAATCACTTGGTTAAAGCTACAGCTCAGGTCACAGTGCCAATGTTCAGTTCAAGGGCAGAGTCTTGTTCTATCATCTTTGAGCTGGGCCTCGGATCCCTAGAACTGGCCCTGTACTTTGCTTTTTCTCTCCCCCGGAGGGTTGTTATTAGCCTACAGGTAGTGTATAATCTTTGTTAATTTGGAAAGAGAAAATGATGAGTGGTTTATTTCCTTTCTGACTGGTGGGATTAGTAGCTTGAAACACTATTCATATGGATTTGAGACTGTTTTCTCATGGTTCACTGTGGAGATTTCGTACTTAAATTCTCAGTAAGCATCTTTACAGCATAGAATTTCCAAGGTTAAGTGAAACCTCTTTGGAGGTGCTAAGCAGTGCTGGAAGGGCTGCTCGTGAGACAATTCCCTCTGTTCTAGCACCCCCTTTTCTCAGAGTGACCAACCTCTGATGGTATTTCACCAGTAACTTCCCAAGGTCATGGAAGGAAATCTGGGAACCCAAGCAAGAATTTTAAAATTTCAGGTTGTGTTATGTGTGAGTGCACAATCACTGCAGACAAACAGTTCAAAACCAGTGTCCTTGAGGAGGTTTCAGCTAGTGCTGGCTGGAGAACAAGATTGCATGTAGCAAAATGCTGAGTGTTTATATGTATAAAAAGTCTTTAATTATAACCAAGCATGAGGCACCATCAGTGAAAGCTATGTGGGTTTGGAATCTCCAGTATGTTGCTATAAAGATTTTTTGTTAAAACATGCAGAGGACACTGGTGAAATGTCTACATTCCACCCTGAATAAATTAGTCATCTTTTCAAATGGAAGGTTTCTAATATTGATGGGGAAACCACAGAAGTATACAGTATTGCAAGCCTCTTAAATACATTAATATCCAAAGTGCTTGCAATGGATTGGTAGCGACTGGAGTCCTGTTGTTCGTACCTTCCTTGGCTCTTTCTCCTGTGAGTGTACTTTCAAACACAGATCCTCCGGTAGCTGCCCTCTGATCAGTTCAGCCACATTTCCAGACCTCTGAGCTTGTGTAGAAGCATTCACAGAATTACAGTGCTGGGCACAGGCTGCCTTTCATCAGCGCTCATCTTCTTACAGAGGCACAGAAAGCGCTGATGCCTTGCACCCTGCCCTGTACCAGAAGAATAGGAATCTGCAGTAAGCTATTTAAAAACAATATTCCCAATCAGGGGAAGTGCTGAAGCCTGGCTTACTTTTTAAAAACGTTTTGAAATTTGCTTCGGAGAAGGAAATAGAAGAGCTGTACTCAGAAGAAAATTTCCTTAAGAACCCGCAGTTGTTACTATTTTAGGTATTTTTTGCTGCTTCAAGGAAGAAAGTTGGGCTCTATTTAGAAGAAATTACTATTACCTGTATTGAAAAGCACACTTCTACCGTGTTACATGTGCTTAATTTGCTTCAAGTCTCTTCCTTCAACTTTTGCTCAAAGGAGCTGTCCTTTCTTATGCAAGCATACTTGCTGTCAGCGATAGGACCATTTATACAAGCGTTATTTGGAGAAAATAAGGGATGGAGAAGTGAGCTCTTTAATTGAATGGGTCTTTTTATATCATAATGAAATGTACTGTGTCTGGGCACACAGCCATCAACCCTTAGGAAAATGCAGGCAACACTGAATGCTATGGCATGATACGAGCTATACAAGTCCATCACACTTATCCTCTCTCTGCACTGGCTTCCTATAGAGGGGCAAGCCAAGTTTAAAGTGTTCTCAGTTGCTCCAGTACTTGGGCTAATACCTATGTAAATGCCTTAGGAGGGGAGAAGGGTTGACAGTTCCATTCCTTGAGTGTCCTGGCATTTCTTGTTTTCAAAATCAAAGACCAGCCAAGCCAAAACTGTAAAATAACCAGCCACAGCAAGCAGAGACTATTGTAGAAAGCCTACCTTCTTTTCTGTATTAGAAGTACTTTTAACCTCACTTCCTCTCCCAGACACAACAACCCAGAAAGGGAGAACTGAAGCCCTGTGAAAACTCACTGCATTTACATTTTCCCCTGAGAAGAGAAGGAAAGAGAATGAACCACGGGTGACAGATGTTTGTTGTGTTACTTAATACATGTCTTGAAAGCACTCTAAACTGTGACTCTTTAAACTGCCCCAAATCCATTTTTGCTGTCATTCTAGAAGCTACATGGATTAAGAGAACTCAATTTGACAAACATTTATCATCAAGGAGAAAAAAAAATACATTTGATCAGTGAGATTCACTGGAAAACTTCACTTCTTTGTGATAGCCATGTATCCTGGGGAGGAGGATGGGAGAATGTCATACAACCATGCAAGACATCTTATTTTTACCTAAGAATGACTTGTATAGTTGTTTGCTGTGTTCTCACATGTCCTTGAAATGCCAGCCCTCGGCTAAAAACACACAGGCTACCGGGTGCCAGTGGATGTGGCTGCTGTTTGTCTAGCTCGCTGCCGTGCCTAGAGGTGCTAATCTGGGCTCCGCTGCTCTGAGTGACGTGCACACACCTAATGAAAAAAGACAGTCTCCCAACAAAGTTCATAGGGAAGGACTTCCCAAACCACTGGCCTAGCTCTTCCGCTGTCTAATGCTGTGAGAGATCTGCTTTTTGTCTTCCCTGGTGTGGGAAGCAGCAGCTTTTGACAGTAAGATGTTTGACAACATCTTAGTGCCTTTGGAATTTAAATCCTGTTTGCAGATCTTGAAAGAGGCAGAATAGCAGCTGCGGTTAGTGGCTAAGTTTACCAAACAATGAGATTAGTTGTGTATAAGGAGTTTGGCTCTAGGGATGACAGTAAATATTCCTCTTTTTTCTTTTTTTTTTTTTTTTTCTTAGACCGCATGTTGGACTCCTGATATTTTAAGCACAATCCCTTCATGTAAGGATTATCTGCCTCAGCACATGTAGATAGGATGGCACATTTTTAGAAAAGACCAGACCTGAAATAGCAAGGGGATATATCAGATAAGGCTTGCAGAGTGTTAATAGTTGTTCTTTTAAAAAGTTTGCAAGAGAAAGCCTTTGTATTTTGTCCTAAATCACAAATGCTTCTACAGTATATCCTAAATCCCAGTCCAACCAGGATTTACTGCTCTTCACGCTGGAACTCGAACTGCATCCTTGCAGGTCTTTGAGGATTTTATAGCCCTCCTCCTCACTACAAGTTGTCCTGGTATCTACCTTGCCTGTAAAATAAGGAGAGTAAAGTGGCTTCTGCAGATCTGACACTTCTCTTCCGGGGAGCTGCGTTTCTAATGCTGTTGTTACCAAGGTAGAGAACAAGGCTGCGAAGGGGTCTGGGAACAGGAGATAAGGTCCGCTCACAACACCTTTGTCCTACAGCCTCTAGAGAGGCTGCTAGATGTATTTACAAGTATAAGACCTGTACTTGTAGCAGTAGAGGGCTGTGCCAGTGATTCATCTTTTTAGAGTATCTCCTTTCTCTGACGTGAGCAGAACAGAAGAAAACAAAGAGACCAAAACAATAACAAGATCTAGTGTGCCTTGTAAATAAATGCTGTATGCTCATCTGGACGTACTTCACTACCCCCAAACCCATTGACTCATCATCTTATGGGTTCTTTTCATTTCAGAACTAAGTCTAAGGCTCATTTCTCATTTGACTCCACTTGTAACTGAATAATGACTTACTGTGCTCCAGCAAAGGGACTGAAATCTGAGTTTGTACATCCAAAATTCTTCCCATGTCTCTCAAATTAAATCCCTCTATTGTGGTGGCGTTCAGCTATTTTAGCAACTGTAATGGCTTGTTCATCTTGAAGATCCAGAAAAAAAATATATGAGATATGCACTGAAGTTTTCTGAACCATTCAGGTTAAAGGCAATAAATAACTGGGTATTTGGAGGGAGAATCTTGCCAACCTGTCTGTGCATTTTGGCATTACCAGCAAGAGAGTGAGGTGTGGGCTGCTTCTTTGGCTCTACAAGTAGTTTCATTTTGAGGTTAAATCTTCCCCCTTGCAGAAGGACCTCTTCAGGACCCTTCTTAGTACAAGATCTTACAGTTATCCAGGGTATAAGAGGTGAGGCTGGGGCTCCACCATGGATGATCTACACCTCGCATGTGCAAAGGAGGCCTAGCTGGAGTTAGGGGAGTGGATTTAGTTCTACCACTGTTCCCACATGACTGTTGCACAAAGTCAGTTAGGAACAGGTTGGTTATTCCTCTAAATAAGCAAGAATTAATCAGTCTTTTGCAGTGGTTTCTTTTTTATTTTTTGAAGGAGAAAAGATTACTCCATATTTTGGCATGCATTTTTCTTAAGCGTCTGCTGTGGGTCAGTACTGGGGAGAAGATCCTCAATGGGCTTCTCATCTGACTCCATATCAGCCCTGTGTTGTTAATCACAGCTGAGGGCTTGGAACCTCCTATTTTTTTGAGAAATTCACTCTTAATCAAGTAATATCTTTGGTAGACTTTCAAACTTCTCCATCTCTACCCTCTTCTGCTCCCTAACCACTACTGTAGGAGAAAGGGGTGCCCCATGTTATCTCTGCGCTCATTCCTGATGCTGCCTTCTGATTTGCTTTCAAGGTGCTCTGATCCCTACACTGCTTATCTCTGCTATGACTGACTGCCCTTGTTTTGATCCCTACAGCAAACCGTCTGTCTAAGTTTATCACTCTACTAGGGTCTTAGTTGCAAATTGGTATGCAGCAGCCAACAGAGTCTGCTGTCTGACCATGAACGGGGGCAGGAACTCCACAGATGTTCTTTGCAAATGACCTTCTAGGAGATGGAATTTGGACAGCAAAATGAGAAATAAAGTGCCCAGTTCTCCAGGAAAGGAGTTTCAAGAGCAGAAATCACCTCTGGTCTGACCTCTTTGCAGCAGTGAAAAATCTGATGTTTTCATTCAGGAATCCACTGCCTCAGGCCCTGATTTTAGAAATGATGCAGAGTGGCTCTGTGTAGAGTAGAAGCGTGAGAAAAGCATTTTGTTGCCGTCAGTGTTTTGCTGCCGTGGTTAGCTGAGAGATGCTGTGAACACTTCTCTGTGGTGAGATGAGAACAGGTCCTTTGGGGATTAAATTGCATGTATAAATTATAAATACTCTATACACTGTAGAAAAAATTTAACTCCACTAAACTGAAGGGGTTTATACTAATGCTAGTGTGAGTAGAATTTGGCCCATAATTCACATTGTGTATCTTTCAGTACAACCTGTTGGTACCATGTCTGGTAGAAAGCTTTCAGACATATGGCCAAGCAAACGGTCCTGCAGTCTGGTCAGCTGGCTGCAGCTCTTGGTTTTGCTATCCCAGCCACCTTGACAGCTCAACTGGGCTCCGGCAGGCAGACAGAAGAAGTGGTGGCCTTGAATCCATGCTGCAGTCAAAGCTATTACTGTGTTGCAGAGGTTTTATCCCATATCAAAGCCCAGGCAGAAAATCTGCATGACCACCCTGTGTTAAGCAGTCATACACATTTAGGTTTGCATTCTTAGTGAAGCCCTATGTAAGCAGAATTCATGATGCTGGATAAAAACAAAGCAATAGAAAATTCTAGGAGGAGGCTGCTTTTTTCTTCTTTTCCCCTATCTCTCATAGCTTGCTTCAGTTTCAAATATGAGCTGCCTTAATTATGCAGACTGATTGGCTTGCCTTTCAAGTTGCATGGGTTCATTTCACAGCTGTGCAGATGTTTGCAGCACTGTTTCTTTAGGAAGCTTCCAAGAACCTTATGAACAAGAAAAGATAGGTGTGGAGCCCTGGCTACAACGTCGGACACTGTCGTCCAGTCATGATACTACTAGACTGATAGAAGACAGTAGCTGGGACAGAATCTAAAGGGAGTTGCTTTCCTCTCTCTCTCTAGGGCTGAAGAGTGCAAAGTGATGTCTAAGTCCCACACAAAAGTGCCATGAGGCTTTCTTCACTTGCAGTTATTTAGCATGTCTAGGAATAAGTTTTCCAAGGAGGCAGTGCGTGTCTTTGCTCTTGAATGATTCTGCTCTTAGTTCTGTCTGACCTGCTCCTCAAATACCCTTTTGAACATGTAGTATCATTTCCATAAAGCTCCTGGGATTTATGTTATGACATTCTGATTTTTGAAAATGGGGGCTATGGGAGGTCATTAAACACTGCAAAGAATGCAGTTGAAGAATTGCCCAGATACAAACATGTGATCTTTTATGGAAAGTCTTCACTCAGGTGGTGTAGTGGCCTTTTTAATTAGCAGATCAGAACCTCTTCTCATACTTCACCATCACTGATCTGCACATTTTTAATATCTCACCAAAAAGAAGTGGGAGAGGTTCTCCTTCCTTATGACTTACATAGGGCTAGGCACACTTCTGCCCCTTTGCGTTTATTGCCACTGTTCTTCGTGATTTCGGTCTGAAAAAATGATTAAACCGTTGGTATCAAATGGGAAGGGTTGTAGAGTTACAATACAGAACCCAGTTACCAGGGCTCTGCTAAGGGCAGCACACCACCTAATTCCCCCCCTTGCTTTTATCTAGCTGTTATTCCTGGGAAGTAGAATTGTTTCTTTCAAAAACAGCTGTGTCTGTATGAGTTTCCTACAGAAGAAAATGCCTCTGCCCATTAGCTCTAACGTAGAATAGTTTCTTTTTTCTTGTAGGTCCACAGCATCTGATAAGCTAGTGGTTTATACGGTTCAGCATGCTGTCCTGGGCCCACAGGGGAAAAAAAACTGTTTCAGATTAAGCAGTTTCGTTTCTCTCCAAAATAAATGCTGCACCTTGAGGCAGCAGTCCTGTACATCCCTCCTGACACTGACTTGCTGAGTGGTCTGCTTAGGTTGGGGGCTGTTTTTTTCTTCCCCTCCAGTTAGCCCTGATGTGACCCTATGTCATTAATCAGTTCTCCTTTCCGTGTATATTTTCCCTCCACAGAGTTTTTATTTTTTGAGAGGAATGAGGTGATGTTTGTCACCATATGAACACTCTTCAAGGGCTCATTTCTCCCCACATCTCCATCCTCTTTTACAGTAAGAGCAACTTCTGGCTGTGTTTTCCTTGCCCTTTAGAGCACACATAGCTCTATAGCTGGATGGATTCTCTGGTGTCTCGTAAGGGTTGAGCTCATGCACCTTTTCCTGCAAAGAAAGCACTAGGAATGTCTCTGTCTTCCAGCCAGCTGTCCAATTTCTTGAATGTTCCCCTGTATTTGGGAATTATTTATTCTTGTGATAACGCTACATCCAAATTTAAGTATTCCAGAAGGTGTGATGATGCCCAAGGCAATTTTCATCTACACCCATCTGCTGCATCACTCCCATCCATGCAACCTTAAGACAGGATACTGAAGATGGAAAGGACATTGAAGTAAGACTGGGATGCGGTGATTTGAAAGAATTACTAAATTCAGAAGAAGATTGCAAAAAAAGTCATGGGTTACATTCAGTCTTCTAGTTTTATAACTATGGTGTTTAAAAAAATAGTAACCAGCCATGCCTGAGTCCTCGCTCTACACGTCATTTGCCAAGTGAAAGGCAGGGGCTCAGACATGTGTGAAAAGTGTCCAGTTGTTGATTTATTTAATAAGTGCTTTGTACAAGTAGGGCAGATTATTATTTAAAGAGGGGTACTGTAATTGCTGTTGTAAAGCAGCGTAGGGAAATAGAGAGCATGTTTTAAAAAATTGCAACTGTTCCCACTCCTAGATGGATGGCACTCTGGATTAAAGAACCATTTAGTGGGACAGATGACCTTGACTGTGATTTCTTAGTGTTTCAGTTCTTTCTGTAAAATGAAGGTAGAGAGGCCCATTTCCTTTGTGCAAGTGATCTCTCGATGATGGACGTTACATTCGAAAGCTCTTTGTATGAGCTAGGATTGTTCTTGCTGTATTGGCAGAGAGTGCATGACATACTTGGGAAAGAGGAGCCCATGCTTGCAAGATCTGGCTGGAGTCCAGAAAGACATGTCAGTGTTTTCTTGAATCCAGAGCATCTCTAAGCTGTGTCAGAAGGTAAGAATGAATGAGTCCATGAAAGGCAGGACACAGCACATGGAAGTGCTTTATCTGACTCACTGGTCTTTCTGCCTTTTGCCAAAAGGCCTAGTAAGCAAAGCCAGCTGAGAACATTTGGAGTGTCTTTGACTCCATGGCTTAAAGGAGGTGAGAAGGGAGATCACAGCAGAACCGCTACTGCAGCTGGGCAGCTGTGAGATCCCTCAGAACTATGGGAACAGGTTTGCAAGACACTTACGGTCGCTGAGAGAAGCTTTGGGAGGACAAACTCCTGCAAGTCCTGCAAGTTGCTAAGCCTTGCAGTCCGGTCAGGCCAGAGAAGCAAACTACCTGTGCTAGGGCTGGATCTCACATAGAAGTGAAAGACATGGTGTTAGCATATTTGCTCTAGCTGTTCTTAGTGGCTGTGCATCCTTGGACCGGTGGCAGTCTCATTCCTTACTTTGGATTTCCTATCTGTAAAGGTAGGGCAATGCTTCTGTTTCACAGCAGAGGAAATGCTCATATTCTGGTCTACTAAATGAGAGATCTCCAGCAGCATTTGCTAGTAATTAACTGTTTAAGGACAGGCCAATTGTCCAAGCTTCCTCTGTAATCAGTGCAGAGAAATGGGCCAACTTCTCAAGGGCAATTCCTCCGATTACAGGGTGGATAACCGAGATGGATGGGTGAGCATCATCTCCTGGAAGTGCCCACTCATCCTCATTGATCCAGAAGGTGCCTGGATGGCTGACTCAAACATAACTTTTAGCCATCAAATGTTGGGCAAGATAAATCCAATTCCTCTTGTATGGTCAGTTCTGGACTTCCTGTCCTGTGTCCTGACATAGAAGAATATGGGACAGTGACCATGTAGGTGGTGATACAAAAACAGGAAACAGCATCACAGCTATTGTTTCATTCTATAGCTGATTTTCAAAGGGTACCTTATACTGTTTTCTACTTTGTTTACATTTAGGAAGTATTTCATTGCTCGTCCCTGCTGAATAAGGGAGGGACTGGACTGCGTCAGGGCAGAAACACTAACCTGTGTTTTCAGGCAGAGGATTCTTCTCTCCTTTTCCATGGACTGTGCTTGGGAGACACCAACTGTCAGTAAAGCTGGCAGCACACAACCTTAGCAAGTCCAAATCATCACCATGCCTTATCTAACTGGGAAGTAACAGATACCCCTGTGCATTTTCAGGATTCTCTGTTTTTTTCAGGATGATAAGTTTTAAGATTACTTCTAAATCAAGTAATTGTTCTCTCACGTGAGTAGATCTGTGGCTTAGTGGTGCATCTCTGCACTGATTTGGCAAAAGGAAGCATTGCTAAGCACGTGTGTTCAGTTGCAATGGCCTTACAGAGGAAATAGTAACACCTGCAGCTAGTAAATGTGCACATGTGAATGAGACTTTGACTCTTGTCATATCCAAAGCAGATATACTGCTAAAGTGCTGTAAAACACATACAGTAGGCAACTCTTCCAAAAGCAATTATTTTTTCTATTCAGACCTCTTAGTAAAATGTTGCTGGGCTTATATTTTTGTTTCCCCTGCTGAGCTTTTCTCCTCTAATTGTAATACTGTAGTATTAAGCAAGACCACAGGGCCTTTGAGAAGTAATCATTCTGCTTATTTTTCCTGTAAGTACCCTGAAGATTGTGCTGAATAGCATTGCCATAAATTCTCACCCAAGCCAGATACAACACTTCTTGCAGTAAAGGGCAGCCTGGCATGGAGGTAGGCTGAGAATGCTGTGCGGTCCTGAGCACACGGGGTGAAGCCTGGTGGTAGCATGCTGGGTGTTGGCATGTCAGAGGGACATCTCCGGGGCAGGAATGCCATCTCGTGGCCGTAAATAGCTATTATGTGTTTAAATCCACCTTCTGTCCATTCTTGCAACTTTCATGTAACACTACCTATGCTGAGGAAATACTTTATGCTGAAATCAAGCTCTGTGTTTTCTGTATAGTAAAGATCATCCTTCTCAGGGTCCTCAAGCAGCACCATCATCAGCTTCAGCAGCTCCTGTTGTATGATGTGGTGCTGGCACAGGAACGTGGCCTACAGGATCTGCTGTGAGCCACAAGCAGATCAAGAGCAGAGGTTCACTGGCTTTGCTTTGTTGCAGGCTGTCAGCTTTATCCCATTCCTTCTGCACCACGTACTCTAAGGACGCAGATGTGGTGCTCTCTTAGACATACTACTATCTTATCTGGCAGCAGTAGTGCTGCTGTAGCAAGCCTACAGATGTAGGAGTTGCAAAGCTTGGAGAGAGAGAGATGATCCCTTTTATCGGCTGTCTGGTGCTGCCGGCTGCATGATGTTAAACAAGATGGTGTCTGTGTGCATGACACTTACATCGTGTTTGTGAGCTGTGGGAAGAAAAAAAAATGGACAAGCTGTAGAATGGTGGAGTTTTGACGAAAACCTTAGCTGCTGCTAGGAGAAACCCTGTCCTTAGGGGCTTGTTGTCTCTGCCTACCTTTTGCATAATGCCGTAGCTCTTTCTGCAGTGGGGATTTGGGACAAATAAGCACCCTTTTCATAAGCAGAGGAATTACTGATGAAGCTTTTTTTTAGCAGAGGGAGCATTATATGCTAAGCAGGAAGGAATTAATGTGTCAGGGAAAACCATGGATTTACTCCGAGAGCCATCAGGTGATCCCATCACGGTAGATTTCAGTGCTCCATGCAGAGGTGTGGTCTGTATTGATTTTGCATGGCTCCAGAGGGGAAGCAGGCATAGCCACTTCTGCCAGGCCAGAGCTTCTGTGTATATGAGGGTGTTGATGCATCTGTCACTTGCACGATAGCTACATCAGTGCAGGCAGGTTTTATCGTCATTAGAAAGACTATATAGGAAAGTCTAGAAGGACTCAAATTTGTTTGTGCTGGGACTCCCGCTTCAACTCAGCTTCTTCTGCAGGAAGGGGCCTAAAAGGCTGATTGATCTGCAAAAAAGAAAGAGAAAACAGGTCTGAACAAAAATAGGACATAATGTCAATCTGTGTCACTTCCGATATTCTGTTTTGAAGGTGTGTAAACACATCAAGCTTACCCACAGTGGGAGGAATCTCGGAGGAGGCTGACCACAGCCTTGCGAATCAAACTGTGTTAAGGATGTAAACCATTGTTATTAAGGATGCAGAACAGAAAGGTACCTTTCTTAACACCTGAATTTTATTCCCCAGCCCAGGGCATTTTTGCTGAAGCAGAAACACAGAAGATTCTCTGCTTCTAAATATATCCCTCGAGATTGTCATTTCAAATCTTTTTTTTGTGTATCTACAGCCGCCATCTCTGGCACCCCTCTTTAGCAGAGGGAAAAGGGGGCGATTTTAGGGCAAGATTCATTTGATCTCTTTTCAGCCTCTAAGTTGGGGTGAGACAAACTGGACCCTAAACTCCAGCTGTCAGTCACTGATTAACCCCTAACTGGGTTGTATTTTAAATATCCAAGCTACATTTCCATGATTGTGACCTATATTATGTCAAGTTATCCTCTTCTAATAGCTGAAGATAAAATCCTTTCCTCAAAGACATAGTTTTCTTTGATACCCCCTATGGCATGTGAAATCAAAAAAAAAAAAAGGCATTTTGGCAGTGGATTGCCGATGATGATGGCAAAATACCCACCTCATATATTTGATCTGCAATATGAGGCTGAGGAACTGGTGCATACAGCAGTCGGCCTATGCTTACTTTTTTACTCTGTTTTCTTTACTTAGCACCATATTTTGTTTCTGAGTAAATCTTTTTTTTTTTTTTTTTTTTTTAATCTTTAAGTAATGATGTCTCTTGAGGTGCTGTATCATGCACTGGATTATGTTTCTTAGAAGAATTCAGCTGACCTAAATCTAACTCTGTAATCCTGCTACAAAATGTCACAGACCATTTTTAACTATATGTTTACCTTTTTGCAAGTATCCCCAAACTAGCTGTGCTTTGTGGGAATTCTCCCGCAGAAACTGAGCTGTGCATGAAGCTGCACTCCACTGGGGTGCACTGTCAGCACATCTGGAGGAAGTCTGGTGAGTCGTTGCCGTGTGTGACCCAGGGCCTGTGGGTTTTCTTGTGGAGCCTAAAGAAACTCGGAATTCTTCTAATGCCTTTTGTCCTTTTTTTTTTTTTAATCCCAAAGACATAAAGGAAAAATGTGTTATCCATTGCCAGTACCCTTGAGAGTTGCAAAAAATATGTATTATCCTTTTTTTACTATTACTACTTTATTACTTCTCTGTGACCCACCTGTTGAAGATTTGAGTGCCTGCTGCCGCCGTGTGTCTAGGCGCGTCCGTACTGTCACATCTGCCAGTTTACCGCCTCGCTAACTCTTTTCCTGCAAAGCGAGTTGTCTGCTCTTGCAACAACTGCTGGCGAAAGGTTCAGCACATGGGTGATGTTGTATAAATTATGTCAGTCCTAGAAATGTACAAATACCCATTTTCAAAAATGAAATGAACATTATCATCTTAATGTAATTAATTTAATCATTGCATGAAGTTTTCCTCCTCTGCTGGGTAAGTCTGTGCTCACTGTATCATAATGAAATCAGAGAAACAGGCGTCACCTACTCCATCACCTGAATAAAGGAAGGGTAGCGCTGTTTCTGGAGTGCTTGCCCTGTAGCTTTGTTTTTCCTGTGCTTGAGCTTCACTTGTGAATGATCTGTAGCCCAAAGGAAGGCTACTACCTGAAAAGACAGCTTTTGGAAGGTGAGGAATGGGCAGAAGAAAAAAAAATCATCATTTGTTAGGCAGGATTTTCAGAAGAACTAAACCAGGACTGTAGCACTTCAGCCTCTCGATGATCAGGCATGATCAGACTTCGCGACTCTCAGAACAGAGTTCCTGCAGGCACCATGGCTGTGCTGAGTGGGGAAACCAAGGCTGGGTTAAAATCATCACATGCATGCAAGGTGAGGCACTGACCCAGTAAAAGCTGATCTTGCTGGCACATACTTCCCGAAAAACCATGCAGTGTATACCGCGGGCATTGCTTGTGCCACTCTCTTACTGGACTTCATAGTCAGCTTGCTTTCTGCAGCCCCCAGACAGAGCCCAAACGACAAATATATCAGGCAGTATGCAGGCACTCTGATAGTAATGCCCTTAGAGAAGAGCTGAGGGATGTGCATGAGGTGTGGTGCATGAGCACTACCTTTTCCTTCCCATACCAGCCCACGGCAGGTGGACAACGAGCAAAGGAGGAGCTGGACTAGCCAGTGATTGCGTTTTCACCAGATCCTGTTTTGACAGCAAATGAGGTTAAAATGGCCTTGCAAATCTTGTACCAGCCGTGATAACAAGTGTCCTTCAGACTGATCAACCTGCGTCCGCCACGTACAACCATCTTTACCAGGAAAAGCGAGTGTCGTTTGGTAGTGATCCACGTGGCCGGAGCTGTGCAGGGAGGCGGTGAGGAGACGGCTGCGCTTGGGGATGTTTCACGTTCCCCAGGGAGTGCTGCTGGCCTGCCAGGGGACTGGCATTGCTGCTACTTTGGTGCATGTTCTAGTTGCATTTGAAAAGTGATACTGAGCAGATAGTTCAATACATAATGCAAATCCGGTGAATATACAGAGCTATCTATTCTGTAAGACTTTTTACTTAAATTTTAAGCTTGCAGGGACAAGGCACAAAGGCCTGTCTTTTGCTGAGCATTACATAGCCTCTCCTACAGAGAGGTGTCATGACCCAGGATACTGCTGCGTACGTTGTGCATGATCCACCCATGGGGTTAACCCTTTGAGGGAAGAGTATAGCTGTCCTCTAATAGACATCTTTGGATTGATTTTCTGACTTTTTCACATTTCTTCTATGCTAACTAGCAAGCAACTTTCTTTCAATAAATATATCAGAGAGAGAAAGAGAGAGAGAGAGAGAGAGAGAAAAGGTGTCTGCTGGCAGTTCTGAAGCCCATGAGAACTGGTCATATGTCGTGTTTAAATGTCAGCCCCGTCTAAAGCAAATCACTCTCCAGCTGCTCCCATGCTAGCCTACTGACAGGCAGAGCTGGTTAGCAGGGTGATTCATGGCACAGCAATATAATTCAGTTGTACTTGTTCATTATTTATAGAAATCACAGGCTTCAATGTTACAGCTAGATCAAGTTACAAGACCAATGACAGGAGAAGGCTCACTGTTTTAAATTAGGCTAAGTAGACTTGCTAGAGACAACAGTGCAGAAATGAAAGGACTGAATGCATTCCTCTGGGTATTAATATGTATGTTCACTATTTGTGAGACCATTGGTGCTAATGTTTCCGTTAGAGGAACTTACACACTTGAGGTGAATAGAAATGATTAAATCAGTTTCTCTCAAGGACAGCTGAGAAAATCTTGGATTAGGCCACATAAGTGGGATTTCATAGAGAAAAACAGCTGGACTCATGGATACTGCTGTCTTGTTTTGTGTGAGCTGCATGTATCATCAGGACAAGAATCCTTGCAGGACTTTGCTCAAGCTTTATGGACATTCCAAATATTATTTTAATCACACATTTTAACAGAGCAGTGCCATGGCCTCTGAATGATTTTGTAGTTTTTGGCTACATATTAGTTTGATGTTGTTATCTCTGTGTTTGCATTTTGGTAGCACTCAGAGACTGCAGTCAAAGATTGAGATTTAAGGCACTTAACATCCATAGCAAAAAGAGATATGTTTCCATAATGAGTTTATGGTGTGAAGGAGTAAGAGCTTGATACAGCAGCAAGGTGAGGAGAGTACGTGGTCTTAATTGTTTTGTCTGTAAATTGAGGAGGGCTGTGTAACATCAACATGAAGGTTTGCCAGAAGGCCGTCAACATGTTGCTTGAAACATAGCATGCAACAGCTTGGTCTGAGCAGCCTGGCACTTGTACCAGTAATGGCACTGCTTTCCTTTCGTGTGCCAGTGAGGGCAGAGCCTGAATGCTCCTCAAACAAGACAGGTAAGCCGATCGTTCGAGCGCTCCATGTCAGTCGAGCCCATAGAGAGAGTGAGGGACCAGACTGACCTTCCTGCCTTGTCATCCAGTCACACCTGCTGGATCTGTGTCATTGAACATTTTATGCAAGAAAAAACCTCAGTGCTTTTGGCTGGCACCTTTGGGTGGGTCCTTGTCCCTAAAGCTTATGCACCAAGTCTGCAGTGATGATCTACTTATTTTGCTTGTAAAAGGTAAAATAAGGGGCAGCATTTGCTACATTGTGGTATATTTCATCCTCTGATTCTTTGTGGCAAGAAGAGTTTAGCTACTCATCTTAAGTCTGATGCCTAACTAGCAACTGTAGAGACACCAGTAGATTCTAGTGATACTACTGGAACAGCGGAGATGCCATAAATGGAGCTATAATTTTAGCAAAGTCCTTGTGCTTGGCGTTATTTCTCAGCCAGCTCCAGGCTTTGAAGAACATTAGGCGATAAGAAATGCTAAGCTGAGGGTTTCAGGTGGAGTTCAGACAATTAACGTGTTCCTAACTGAGAAAGTATTGTCAGGATTTTCTGCTTGCTTGCTTCTTTTCTGTGACATCTGTGTATATCCTTTGGCCAGAATGACATTGTTTTTCCTGGCTTACAGATATGTTACTGCATCAAAGTGTAAGAATGAGTTCTGCGACATGGGGACGAACAAGCTTGCCTGGCTAATTCATGAGTCCCAATGGGTCCCAAGGCGCATTTTCAACAAATAATTCCTTTAGTGATAACTTGTTTAATTGTTAATTGTTAAAATGAAACCATTAGATTGTCATTCCCTCAAAAGATTCTAATGCCTAACTACTGTCCAGAGTTAATTTTATGAACAATAATTTAATACGCAGCACAGATACAGTGCGTATGTAGATTGAATACTAATCATGTTTTGGTGACATGAATTATGGCTTTATGCTGAGCGTCGCTATAGCAACTAATGACGTCATCATAGCCTTCAGCTTGCACAAAACTCAACTTCTAATGGTCTCTTTTTGTCGGTGTGGATATTTTCATGGCTTTTTTGATTATGAATATGTAAGCACCACAGTGTTGTCAAAAGTTTGCTATGTATGTTTACTTTCATTTGAAACATTTATTCCCTTTGTGGTTAATGTTGTTCTCATGAAGGAAACCTAATGAAAATTACTGTTTGTATTTGGTTAGTAACATTTGTTGATAACATATGGTCTGGGAATGCTTCAGCAAATAAGAGCTTTTTAATAGTAAACAGAGATATGAGTTCTATAAAGCAGATGCTGTCAAAATACACAGCGGAAGGTTGGATTTTTTTTTACTTTTTTCTCCTTACCCAAGGCAAGATTCTAATTGTCCCTACTGGTGACAATGTAATTTTTTAAGAGAGAAAACATACTCTGTGACCTGAAGCTGCAATTAGAAAATAAGGCTATTTTTAGGTTTCATGTGTAAAACATTTATTAGGTAGCTGATGGATCTCACATGGAAAAGATTTAATTTGGGGGCTTCTGACTGGCAGTGTCACACTGTAGATAATTTATGGCAAACCTCTGCTCCCTGGCACTGATAGCAGTTTGATGCATCAACGTAAAAGATGAAATGTGGAACAGTGACACTGAGAGAGAAAACTTTAGAGTAAAGTCAGTAAAGAAACCAAGCTGGTTAATCAGCTCGTCCCTGAATATGCTTGTCTACTCAGCTCTTCTGGACTAGATTTGCCCAGGAGAGACCAGAGCATCAAGCCATACTCCTTGTGCACTGGAAAGAGTAAATTATATTTCCCAATAATTTCCAAATGCAAAAAACACTGTTGTTGATGTCTGAGGAACATACATGGTCTGGACCACATGTTTTTCCCAGTCATTTCAAGGAAGCTGCCGTTCTTGAGCGGAGGATCTAGGTTGAAGACAGTGTAAAATGAGAAAGTGTCATTAAGAGAATGACTAGCAGGACATGGTATAATCTCTCATCTGACTCTAAGGTATGTTAGATTGTATCACATACAGTCACATCACGCTGAAGTGTTGCTCATTACATGCTGTTTGTTTCTCTGAATTTTTTAAAAGCGCAGGTTTGGTGATTATTCTTCAAGCTTGCATGAACACTTTGCTTGAATTTTAAAGTGTGATGAATTTTCAGGGTCCCTAGGATCAGCACAGAAATCTAGTTCTCAATGACTTTTTTTAAAAGAAAAAAAAACTTTTCGTATTGGCTAGTTCACCCCGGGCCAGGTGTCCAGAGGCATTGCCTGAAAAGCTCGCTCTTCCCCGCTGCCCTTCAGCATGCTGAACCCTTCTCTTCTAACAAGGGCTATGGCCATTTTAGTAGTACTTTGCTTAGCTTTGTCTGGAAGTTTAAGTATGGCTTTATTTTTTTAATAAGTTTCTGACTTTATAGGTTGTAGAAACAAAGGTTAAGACACTGCTCTGAAGTCTCAGACATAAAAGTATGATTTTTTTAAAAAAACTCTTGGTATATAAAGGTTTTTTTTCTTTTCTCAATGGCATTGCTACTTTTAAATTCTTTTAAGCTTGTAAGTAGGCTTTAGTTCATATTCTACTTAATCTTTGTTGTGTGACTCTCTTCAGTCTTGTGCTTGTTGGCCAAAGGGCAGAGTTTCCTTGGACCTGGGAAGCTTCACCTAGGTGAATAATTTATCATATTCATGTGAATGGCAGCACTTGTGTAGAATAGTCTTCATGACCATGTTTGAAAAGCCATGGTCTTTAGGTTGCTGAATGTACCTGCATTTCACAAATTTCTTTTGCCTGTGATCTTTCTAAATCAAAGCTTACTGTTGTGTGCAAGTTCTGGGGAGCTTTAAGAGACTATTTCTCTTGTGGCCGAAACCAAATTGAGCTCAGGATGCTAAGAGGTCAGAAGGACCCAAAGACTGAATGTGTGTATCGATTTTAGTAGTAAAGGGGCCTTCGAAGTTCAGGCACAGGCTGCTGCTGGTCAGCGGACTGCGAGGCTTGGTGAAGTCTGCTGAGCAGATGAAAAACATCAAAAATTGCAGGAGGGATTAATGATAGGTCCTGAAGATCTGCACGACTCCCTAGAGACGGGCAGGTTGCCGTTGCCACTTAGCTGAAGAAAAGGAGTAAGTGGACTAGAGGGCTCCGTATATAAATCATAGCAGGAATGCTGCTAATCCGAGCAGAGAGGGAAGGGGTGCCGTCTCTTTCGGCGTACCGTGGTTCCAAGGCACAGAAGGCCCTGAACAAGCCCTGTCTCCGTCCAGGCAGCAGCACTGAGGGGCCGTGGGCCTCAGCTCCGGACGCGCCACCCTGCAAAGCCCTGGGTACCTCTGCAACCGGCCGCGTGCAGACGAAGTCTGCTGCCGCAGCACAGCGCTTGCACGGCACGCACCCAACACTCTTACGTTGTCCTCTGGCATAAAGCGGCACGAGTCACTGGGCACCGTGAGGAGCACACGCTGTGACGCTGCCACGTTCCTGCCACGTTCATGCAGTGCCAGGAGGGTGGGGGACACTGCGACATGGTGTCCTGACACGAATGATTCCCCTGTGCTCAGCACCTGCGGGCCGGGCTGGGGTCATGGGCTGCGAGCATCAAGGGCTCAGCTGCTGTGCTGGGCAGAGGGAGCGTGGCCGGGCTGGTGGGGTGGCGGAGAGTTTCCTGGCAGGCATCAGCTGCAACTCCCAGCTGCCACCACCATCCCAGGAGGACGCTCAGAGGAGCCCTTGCCACTTGCTGGTATTACCAGGCAGCGATCCCAGCTGCAGCCAGCTGCTCGCTGTAGATTTGGGACACTGGTGTGCTATATCTCTGCAGAGGCCCATGGACAAGCACACTCATCTCTCTGCTCCAGCCCGAAGAGCCGTGCTTTCTATCACAGGAGCAGGGCGCAGAGGAAAAGTACTGGAGACAAAATGTCATGAGCTGTGGCCAAATTGAGACTCTGTCCTCAAAGCTGCTCCCAGCATCCAGAGGAGATGGACCTGTAAAATGCCTTAACAAGGAAAATTCCTCAGACCTATCACCAAACCTCCCTCTGCCAGGCAAGCCCCGCAATTTCTGCCTGAGCCTCATGGACTCCAGCAGCAAAGATCAGCTGCAAGGAGGGCTCCTGTTTTGCCATACATGTCAGCAGACTGTGGGTTAGAGCCTTCTGTATCTCTGGGTCACTGAAGCTACTGGGGTTGTATTCCCCAGAGACCTGTGCTTGCAAATATTTTCCTACTGTATTGCAACTGAAGGTGAATAGCTTTAATGGTACTAGACTTCTCGAGAAGGGATTCAGTGTTGCGTTAGCGTGCAGTGTCTTTCCCCTTGCATACTCACTAGCTCCTGCGCACCACTCTTCTGCGTGGTTGTACCTGTTACTAGCACAGCTCTGCGGAGTGGTCAGAGGAGAAAACATGTTACGTAGAACTAGTTCACCTGCTCTGCACACTCAGAAGCCTGTGATTGCAGAAGCGTCCAGACTTGCAGATCTGGAAGAGTTTTTCATTTACCGTGGTTCATTCAGCCTCCATATCACTGCTTCCCAAGCTAGTGTACCGGCTGGGGGATGCCTTGTGGAGTACTAATAGTAGGCAGTGTTCTCGATTCATTGCCTAGTTGGAGAGGCGTCCTGAACACTGCCATTCTGTTCCCAAGGATCCAGCACCCTGCTCTGTGCTCTCAGCAAGCTAGGCTTACCTCAGAGATGATGGCTCCAGCTTAAAGCTGGACTGACCTGGAAGGCTGTCCAGGGACTCAAAATAGGTTCCAGGTTAAATGGGGATGGCTTCAGAGAAAGTAAGCCTCACTTTGAATGCAGAAAGGATAGATAAATTAGCCAAGGGAAGAGCAGAGACATGAGCAATTATAGATGTCCAAGGTGCAGATGTCCTAGATCTCAAATTGTTACAACTATAAAGGCTGTCACTGCAGGAGGCATACTGTTCTTTCTAAATAAGTAAGTTCTCTTAAATTTGGGTTCATGCTGCTCCAAAATACTCCCTTTTTTTTTCTCCCAAAGAACCATCATGGCTTTTCTAAACATCTGTCCTGCATTTCTCTAAGAAGATAATTAATGCCCTTGTCACTCAGAGAGCCCAGCCACTTCAGCTTGTGGCAGACACAGTACTTCTGTTAACCATTGCAGGCCCAAGCAATAGCACCACTGACCTGCCAGTGGAGTTAAACATGTCTCTGTCCCTGTTTCCACAGCTGGGGCACCCAAGGAGACTTCACAACGACACACGCGCTTCCAGCAGTGAAGGTGAAGCTGTTCACGGAGAGCACAGGAGTGCTGGCTCTGGAGGACAAAGAGCTTGGGAGGGTAAGGAGATTTTGAGTTTAATAATGTTTCCTTCTTGCCCTGCTTTTCTAGAGAAATATCTCCTGTACGGAAATACCTTTGGAGCACAACATGCTGTGCTTTTTGCCAAATTTCAGGAGAGAAAAAAGCAAGCTCTGCACTGCTGGAAAGTAATGCATCTCGCATGCTGTCTTTGTTGTTAGTTTTTAATGGCAGCATTTCAGCTGGCTGTGCCCACACTAAGCAAAGGGAGAGGATCTTGTGTGTGATACTGGCAGTCCGGAAAGCTTTAGAAGTCGCTTACGGAAATGGACATTGCTGAGGGAGAAAGGGGGATTATACTGAAGCGAAAAAGGGAATTTAAATTTAGCAAGAAAGTGTTAGACTGCTCTCGTATCTACTGAAGAGCCAGTGCACAGTTTGAGCATTTGAAAGCCCTGACTGCTGTACTTACTGCAAAAGGCTGAAATCCTGGCTCCTTCAGGACTTGTGGCTTTAGAATGACCTGGACTAGAAGTGAAATGTAGGAGTTCATTTCATCCACCAATACTCTTGTCAGCAAAAGCTAAGATTCCCCTGGCGCTGGCTGTGAAGCCACTGTTGGAGCTGACATTTCTGCTCCATCTCTGCCTCTCACCTGTGGTCCCTGGTCTGGTCCCTGCTATATGTGGCTTGTGGCTATCCAGTTCTGCAACTGCAGTGTAGCTGTAGATGGTACCTTTCCGTAGCTTTGGGACACTTAAGTTAGTCTCTGTTATTTTTCACAACCTATCTTGGCCTCAACCATAATTTGCAGCAAACTCCCTGCATTCTCTTCCTCAACTCTTCATGTTTTTGGGATTGGCATTTGTACCAACAGTCCTCCCTCTACAAAGGAGACCACCTCCATGACATGGACAGGTGTCCATGGCTTTTTAGCTGCACTCAAAGTGGGGAAGAAAAAAGTTACAATTAGCAGCCTGTACAACACCTGCAGAGTGCAGCCTTTTAATCCTACCAAGGAAGAAAAGCCCAAGAGACATCCCCTCAAACTGAGTGTGTAGAGGGAAGCTAAAAGTTGTGAAGGAACCCATAGTTTGACCTCAAAGTCATGGCAGGCTGAAACCTCACGGGTTCCAATTTGGGTTTCCAAGGATGATACCACAAGGGAGGCTCCACAGCCACGTTGCAACTTTGTAACATTAGAGAAGAGAGTAGGAACATGCAAAATGAAGAGCAAATACTGTTTAATCAGCAAGGGAGTTGACAACAGGTCCGTTCTTCTGAGTGAAGCCTAGTGAAGCCTAGCATAGTGAAGACCAAATAAAAAACAGTTCACAGGAAGTGAGGCTGCACCTTACACATGACTTGGCACTTTCCTGTGCAGCAGCTCAGCATGGACTGTATGATTTCCAGAAGCAGGCTGTGCTCTGTCTGGCCAGCTCTACAGCACACCTTGCTCTCTACTTTGTCTACAACTAAAGCCGAAAAAGCCTCTGATCTTGTGGCAAGTCCAAGAAATTATGATCTAACCTGTTGTTGCGATGTTTCTTGCTAACCCCTTACAGTCAATGGCTGTCAGAGAGTCTGCATCCCATAAAACAACAGGTAGTCTTAATTAATGTAATTTTATGTTTTTAGTATTCATACAAGTGCCAAGTATTCTTTCAGGTTTGCTGATCTAAGTGAATTGCTGGTCTGATTTATATCTTTATCATGGAAACCTCTGCGGGTGATTTGGTCCCATGTAATTTATCTTCATTTTAAAGATTTGTGTATTCATGTTCATCAAACATCCTTTGTTCTTGCACTTGGGAGAGAGAAAAGCAAAGTTATCTTCCTTTCCTCTCTTCACTCTTCTCTTCAAAGAGAGTACCAGCCTCTTCAGACTTTTCTCATCCAGAACTTTATCCTTCCTTTCTATACATCCTTTTTCTCTTTCCAAGAGAACCAAACAGACCACAGTACTCCAGCTGAAGGCCTACAGTTGCTTTATTGCACGACATCATAATATTTTCAGGATTATTTTCAAAACTACATTCTTTAGACAGCCCGACACCTTGTGTCTCCTCCTTTTATCTGCTGCAGCATGCTGAGCAGAGCTTTTCACCAAGTCATCCACAATGCTGTTCAGGGCTTTTTTTCCTGAGTGGTTACACTTGATGTAGAACCACTTGCTTTGTAGGTCTTGTTTCTACTGGCAGCGCTGAGCAGTGCTGACTTCGCTAGTCTTGGAAAGCAATTAGCTTTGCATGTTGTTCTAAGAAAGATGTCAGGCCCCAAAGCAACCCCTGTTGCCCTGAAATGCTGATGAGCCAGCCCCCCGATGCACTTTAATTCCCACTCCAGCAGGAAGCCATCACTCCACTTTTAAGCTTCTGAAATCCGAAGAATGTGGGCCAGCACCAGCGAGTGCAGAGAGCAGGACGGTGATTTCCTTTGGACCATGGCCACCAGTGCTTTGAGTCAGCCGAACTTCAAAGGGACACTCAGTGTGCCTGGAGCAGCTTCGCAATGACGCGTGTCTGATCGGGCTGCATCAGGATTTCTTTTTAATGAAATAATGAAATCAGGAGCATGTTAAAGCCCCTGATTTAGCTGTTCAAATGGGCACAAACCTGTCTGATAACAGAGAGGAGGGAAGCAAAGTCTCTGAGGGGCAGTTGTGTGCACAAAAACACCCTTGCTTGGCTGCCCTTTGAGAAGCAGCTTTGTGCTCTGCCAGGCATTTACAATGCGCACTTTCTATTGCAAGTGTTAAGTTGGCAACTGGCCGGCACTCCTCATTTCACCACTTTTATCAAAAGAAGAGCTGGAAAAAGCTCCCAAGCCCTAAACTGCTGGATGGGCAGCTGAAGCCATGGGAATACATCCTGGCCCTATTGAAACCAGTGGCAAAATTCCCACGGATTTCAGCCGTGCCAAGATTTCATCCACCAAGAGCAAGGAGGGGAAGAGCTGTGAATTACAGCAACACTGAACAAAGTTTGTGAGTTTTTTGATGAAAATGAGTTAGAAATCAGTGAAAGCAAAAAGTACCCCAAACACACGGAGTGGCTGCTGCCTTGCTGAGAGCTACGGCTTAGAGCAGGGCCTCTGTGGGGCTGCACAACCTGCCTCGCAGTGGCAGGCTCTAGGTGCTGTTCACAGTTCAGGCCCATCCATCTTTCTACTACCATCTTGCATGGAGGATCTATGTTCCTGGTGCTGTGGAAGATTTTGGAGGACAGTTTTCCCTAGGCTTTGCCCTTTTCTTCTATTGGTGCAGCACTAAGGGAGCGTTCAGGGATCAACAGGCACAGCCATCCCTGCTGACCATCAGCCTTGTGTGCTGAGAACAAGAAAGGGGCAGGGATCCGTCCCCAGACCAGCAGGTATTTATACCACTAACACCTTCTTTCCCACTTACACCTTTGGTAGGTATTTTTATCACTAGCCTCCTCTTTCCCACCTACAGCTTTGCAAAAGGTTTGATTGAAACTAATGGAGAAAAAAATATATAATAATGCTAATCTCTGATCATCAGGTTTTGCTAACATGCAGTCTTTTGCAAGAGTGATATGTTGGAGGCCACAGTTACTCAGTTACTCTGTATAACCAATAACAGCTTCAGATTCTTGCCAGAGAAAGCCTTAATCTCATTCAATACAAAGAGTATTAAATAATGATGATGAATAAGGAAGAAATACAGACTCTATTGGTGTTAACCTCAGGCTTTGGAGAAGTCACTAAAATAGTTTTTTAAAGCATTCATCAGAGGGTCAAGGACATTTTGGTATAAAAAACCCTAGCTTGTTGACTCAGCGGTAAAGTTGAAAATGGTGGAATATAAGATCATAAGCAGTGCTCGAATTTGGCAGCTGTATGGACTAAATATGACTAAGGAATGAGTGATAGAAATAGAGCAAATAATGAGGGTGAACAGAGCCATTTGTAAAAGAATTTTCTTGCCTAAAGGTTAATGGATGTAAAGGAAAGTCATCTCACTGCAAAGCAGTGGAGACTTAAGTGAATTTTCACCCAGTAATGTCACCTGAAGAGTGGTATGGTTGGAAGAGGAATGGACATAGGACTGTTATTTTGAAGACAGCTGTGGTTCTTCTGTGCTTTTATCCATACATACACATACCCTACAGTCACAGAGTTAAGCCACCTAAAAGGATACACGTGGATACCCCAGGAGGAAGTGGATAATGCAGTGTGGTTCTGGGAGAATATACTGACCATGCTGGCGTTGCTGTGACTCGCTGTCTGAGGAAGCTGCTCTGCTTTGCAGGAGAAATGAGTGGGTGGAATAAGCACATATGTGGCCTGAAAGGTTTATTCGCCTCTTCGGACAGTTTCTTTGATTAGCCATGCACTTCTGTTGGTATTAATCTGCACTGCTCCACTGAAATCGTTTGTGTTGCGCTGATATACCCTAGCTGGAGACTGTCCCATCATTTTCTCTCTGCATGAAATAAAAGTAGGGAGTCCTGCAATGACGCATATCACAGTATGTGATACAAATTTTACTTATTGTGCTAATGCAATGCCTATATTTTATGTGCATTTCAAGAAGCATGTGCAGATCAAGAAGCAAAGAGAACTTGTAGGGGAACTAGGCATGGGAGGTAAACCAAAAAATGTTGCACAGAGGAGGATGTTTATGGGGACTCACAAGGGTGATGACAAATCCTTGGGAAGTCCCTCGCCAAGTACACTGACCTATCTGAAATGTCGTCTACTGCATCCAGTCCTATCTATAAACAGAAAATCAAAGTAGCTTCGTGACAACCTGATGCGTAACAGTAGATGAATCATTTTAGGTAAAACTTTCTGAAAACTTGAAACAGTGTACCTCACATGGAAAATGTCAAAGGGTTAGTGGTTGACAGGGCTGTATGATTCTGAAAATGGAGGTTTGCAGTAGGCAATCTCAGTGAGATGTTGTTGCTGGTTTGCTACTAGTCACATCAGTCCACCATTGCTTCTGGACTGGCTTACCTGGACAACTGCAAATTCTTTTCCTATGGTCTTTCCTTAAATGATTGCAAGATAGAACAAGATAATGCACTTCTGTTCTGCACAACCCCGTGAAAAATGACACAGTGGGTAGAGCAGCCAAAGAATGTGTAAACTAATCTCAGAATAACAAGTGTATATTAAAACACCAAAAAAAGCTAGCCTCGCCGATGTGAATAGAAATTTTTAGGCTGACTTATACGGAAGAATGCAGTTCATCTGATGTAGTTTTATTCCTCGTTAAAACCTGTTTAGTGAGTATTTCTTCTCTTTAACATTGTTGGTTTTGATGTTTGCAGGTTGTTCTCCACCCTACTCCAAATAGCCCAAAGCAGTCAGAGTGGCACAAAATGACTGTTTCCAAAAACTGCCCAGATCAAGATCTGAAGATCAAGCTTGCAGTGCGAATGGATAAACCTCAAAACATGAAGCACTCTGGGTAAACACTTGCCTTGATTTGGACTGAATTTGTTTTGAATGCATATTAGAAAATTTCTTTTTTTTTTAAGATTCTGAAAGAAAAACTCTGACTCTCAAGTTCACAAAATATCAGAAGAAGGGTAAATATAGAAATAGCATTAGTTCAATCATTTGTAATGCACTTTACATGTTCTTAGTATAGTCTCTTTAATGCATATCAGCTGAACAGTTTAAATTTTAAACAGGATTCCTTGGGAAATTGTTTTCTGTAAGGAGATAATGAGTCAACTGCATAACTCTTTATTGATAGGTTGGTATAATTTCCTAAGTTACTCTGATTTTTCCTGATTGACTTCTCAGAACTGCCCCGCCCCCAAAAAAACGCTTCACATTTTGCTTCAAATAAACTCTTAAGTATGAAGAAATGTGATCATCATTATTATTTGCACAGAAATACATAGTTGCCTGTAATAGGGGAAGAGAGCGTAGCTAGGAATAATGATCTGGAAGGTTAAAAGGGAAACCTCTCCCCTCCAAACATGCATATCAGAGGATTTTTGGGTAGGGAGGTCTCCAGTCTCCTCCTGGGATTCAGTCTTCCTGCCTCACAGGGGCAGACAAGATTGTGACATTTTATGGCAGAAATGAAGTTTTCAAATTCAAACTGATGTAATTCCTTTGCTCTTTAATGTGTCTTGAGTTGGCCAAAAGGGAATCATCCCTGTCTTTTACTGGCTCCAGGAAGCAAGCTCTGATATACACTTTTTGCTAGTATTGTAATTACAAATTAAATCATTCAAGGGAAGATACAGCTAGTGCCATTGGCAAGGCTTACCTCTCTTTACTCTTTAGAGCTGTGGATAAGATGAAAACTTACTACAGTAATTCTCTAGGAAAGTCATTGGTTTGATTAACTCTTTTTGCAATGTGTTTTAATACTATAAAAGTAACTTTATTTTCATAGTGTTTTGTTTCATCATTATTAGATGGATTGAATCACTCATCTTTCTTTTAATTCCTTCTCTTGTCTTCTCTGCTAATGAAATCAGAGCCAATAGGCACATGCAAAGCTTGATTTTTCCACCATGCAATCACAGGCAGCAAAAGCAGAAAAGAACCATTCACATGCCGTGTTTGTTTCCCTAAGAGCATCTGATAGCAACTGGTCTGAGCAGCCCTGCCTTTTGGCATGCTTTCTTCGCCTAATATTTGATTTGCAAGAGACTGCTTAAAACTATGCGGTTTATAATTTTCACTTGTTACAATAACTGAGGCTGTCTTTCTCTTGATTATAGTTGCTTTGGCTGGTCCATTAATGTGCATTACAGATTATTTTGGCACTTGCTCTATAACTCAAGACTTCATGAAAATCGAGTTCTGCTCAGTTGTGCTCCTGCATGTAGCCATGCACAAATATTGGAGTAATTGACCATTTTGAAATTATTCTGCATTTTCCCATACATAACCAAGAGCAGAATCTGGCCAAAGTCTTTTCCATGTTACACGTTCATATACAACAACACGTATTATTGTGCAGTATATACATGTATACACTGATCAACTCTCTGAGCATTTTACACATTTTGTGTAGGAGCTTTCTAAGCTGCCTGCTGTTGAAGTTCTAGTTTCAATACTTATCAATAAAACTGGCTTTATCTTCTTGATGTATAAGCTTAGCTATTTTGTGATCAGGATCTCGCTCATTCGTGGCATCTTATTTAGGTCTCCTGGCAAATCAGAGTTACTTCAGGAAGGAATATAAACAAATTGGCCTTTGTTTTTAATGGACTGTATTCAGTAATACCAAATCATAATAGGATATCCATTAGAGCTGATAGAAAGTTGTCTAAAATGGAATATAAAGATGAAGTTAAAAGATTACATCCAGCATCTCTAATTATATTCCAAGAGCACTTTCATGATTCTAGACTCTGTAAATTATAATAACTTTTTATGTTGTAATTGTTAATTGGTTAATATGTTGAACTCTGAAACTATTCTCTTATGCAGAACTAATAAAGAATCAGATCTTGGCCCTTCTGGATTCACTAGCGAAAGTCTGAGTATCTCTGGGACTAGGACAGATATTTTCCATGTTCTTGAACTCTAAGCCCAGGACTAAGTGCCCACATTATCATGATATATGGAGTTACATGGCTTAAGCATTCACCAAGAATATGTGCGTATGTTGGATCTATTCTGGCACGAAGAAGCACCAGCATAACAAAAAAAGGAATTGTTTTTCTATGTGTTGTTTCAGAACCAAAGTAACTATAATGATACAGAAACATATTAATACTGAATGCTGTCTTTGTGTTTATATTTAGTATGGCATTTCCACTATATTTACAGTATTTCAGCACGACAGCTGTTGCTTCATCACAGAGATTAAATGTTAATTTTCATACTAGTTTTAAAAGTTTCTTCTTCATTTGTAAAAGGTAGTGGATTCACTCCCCCTTAGAAAGTATTCAGTTTGCCTGAATATCTGTAGCCAAGCGATTTCTAGGAATTCATCTTAAGCTGCTCAGCACAGTGACCTGGTTTAGTCAGTCCAGTGTTTACTGGGATCCCCTGAACTGGTTTTGATGTATTAAGTAGCCTCTGTTTGACAGCTGCCATCAGCCAAAAGGTTTTGTGAAGGCTTAAAGCAACTTGCTGGGTTTCTTTTCCTTAGTTCTTTCATTGTAAATGTATTCTTCACCCATCTGACCATGTAGTAGCTATTCACTAGTATTGAAGGGCTTCTAAATTCTGAGCAAATTGTAAAAGACAAAAAGGGAAGAGAGAAATAATGCTGTGTAACATTAAGACTGGGAACCTTTTGTGTCGTTTTCTTTACAGGTTACTCTGTTAGGCTAGAAATAAATACATTCAGTGATACTGCCTAGTTTGAGACTCCTGTAATTACTCCTGCTTGCGCATTAGCTTCATTTTCTAGCTATAAATAAAAAAGCAACAGAACAATATATAATCACTTGTGTACTGAATTCACCTATTCTTTTCTTCTAGATATTTATGGGCCATTGGTAAAAATGTTTGGAAGAGATGGAAGAAACGTTTCTTTGTCCTGGTCCAGGTAACCAGTTTAACTAGAAGCTGATCTTAAATCATGAAGTTTGTTGATTTAAGTCTTTGTTCTAAATGTTTTCCGTGCTGCATAATTGATGCAGAATTGTGGTTCTGCATAAGGTGTTTGTTAGGTCAATGCTTTTTCTAAAATATTGTACATCTTCTCAAGGATATCTCAATTACAAACCTCTAGCCGTGAGATTCCTGAGGCAACTGAATGCTTGATGAAATAGAGAAACAATTTTAGTGAGGAGTTAATGAGACAAGAGGAAAGCTCAGTCTATTTTGGCTGCAGGTACTTCAGTGTAAATGCTCTTTTTTGCCTCTGGGTAAAATTTTAAGTTCATTCAATCTACAGAAGTTTCATTGTTGGCTACATCAAAGTCAGTATTTCACTTTATTTTCCCTTCATGTTCATTACTCTCTCATCGTTTGCAGCTCTCATTGATCATTTTTCAGTGTCTTTCTTCTTTTTTTTTCCTTTCTTTTTTCACTTTCTGCCCTCTCAGTTTCGGCAGATTTGTATATTTGGTCAATGTTAAGAATTTCAAAGAAACAGGTAGAAAATGTACTTTAAGATCTGAAAGCGTACAATCATTACTTGCACATTAGATCTTCCCTCCCTTCCCCGTCCCAAGGGCGGCCTGAGAGTGCTGCATAAGCCACAGAAGTCAGGGGCCCCAAGGTTGAGTGGCTCTATCTTCACACTAGCCTCATAAACAAAGTTGCAAGAGTCCTCTCAGGTCCCGCTCTCCCTCGCTCCTCTCTGGGTTCCCCAGAATTTACTATCTCTTGAGTATGAGAAGAAAAGCCTCGTGCAGGGTCCTGTGGTGAGAAAGCATTGTCCAGACCATAGATGCTCTGACAGAGAGAGTAACAGGGATCTGACTATTGTCTTGTGCCAGCACAAATTGAAAGCAATCAAGTCAAAGGGTGAAATCCTACTTGGAGCATCTGAAGCAGATGGCAGGTCTGCTCCGGCGGGGCCAGGATTTCACCCATGTGTAAGAACAGAGCGAGGTGCAAACCAGATGCGCCAGACTCCACATTTCCGATAACGCACCCTCGCATGTTGATTTTTCTGTGCCAGTAAAAGGGGAGGAGTCCATGCGGTCCATCTGCCACATTACACAGCTGGTTTCTCTGGTTCTAAATCACCTCATGAGAACTGACTGGTTTGTTCTGAGTTAATTATTAATCTAAGTTCAGCTGTCCCAGGAGGAAACTTGAATTGCATTCCCTGCTTCTCACTGCCACTTGTATAGCACTAATCCATGTGACAGGCAAGAAAATCCATCCTGGAGTGGTAAAAAGGATTTATGATTTACATGACATGATACATGTAAGTTAGAGCCCGTTTGGAGAGACCAGCTCAGCACCTTGTCCAGTAACCAAGTGCAATCAACAGGGAAAATTCAAGTGATCGTTTTGGACTCTCCCTTCTGGATGGAGTCAAAAAGGCCACAGAAGAGAGGGCAGGGTATTCGTGTAGACCAGTAACAGGAGACGCCTCGACCTGCCCAGGCAGTAGATGATTTAGATTTAGATTTAGATTTAGATTTAGATTTAGATTTAGATTTAGATTTAGATTTAGATTTAGATAGAAGTGATTGGCTTAGGTTCTGTCTAATCCGTTCCCAGAGGATCTGATTTGCAAATGCACTCACACTGCAGGAATCAGCCAGGTCCCATGGTGAGGTAGGTAGGTAGGTGCCTCCTGGCGAGGAGGTCCCGTGGTGAGGTAGGTAGGCAGGTGTTCTGCACCTTGCTGGGGACCCCAGCATCTTGCAGGGCTAGACCTCTGGAAATGAATCTCGCATTGATTCACATTTAAGGGCCAACAGAGGCTACATTTAAAGAAAGGCCTCTTGGGACTGTTGTGTAATGATCCTGTTCTTGCACAGAAGATATAAAACCATACACTGAAAACGAGGGATTGCTTTTCTACATGCATTTGCTGTGTCTAAATTTGAAGTGCTGTGGCAGTATATGATCACCCATAAAGCAATTAGTATTGCTTTATCCTTAGGGAAAAAGATCAGATTCATTTCTATTAGACCAAGTTTTCAGTCACTTTTTTCCTTGTGCACAGGGATTCTTTAAAGTAGAGGCCTTCTCAGAGAGGTCCTGTGTGTGATGGAACAATTTTTCTTTCCTAAAATAGATTCTCCCATAAATAAACATAGTGATACTCCTGTGTGCAAGGATTTGCAGGTTTAGATCCCAGGACATTAATTCCTGTGTCTCTCTCAAGGTTTTCTTCTGGGCCTTTTTACATAGTTGCAGTTACATCTTCAGTTTTCAGTTGCTAAGTATTCTTGGCATAGAATTGAAGCTCTCGGAGTTAGAACATCCTTTCTCTTGTTACTAGATCTGTGTTCTTCAGCTCACTGATAAGAGCAGAATCCAGCCAGAAAAGCAGTTCATTTGATTAAGATGAGCAGTCTTTTGCCCCCAGTGAGACTCCATAAACCACCTTAGAAATTCCAGCTGCCACTGCAGCTCCTCTCTTACATTACCGTTTGCTCAACATTTGGTGCAATGTAAAGTGTTCTGCTGTACATCAAATATAAACAAGAAACACTCTCTATGCAGTCCCTCAGATGTAGTTTGAGCATATTGAACATGTCAGCAGGCAATAAAGATGGAATAAAAATACTTTGCTGTCCGTATGTTTGTCATTTGCTTTTCATGTAATGCAAAGGATGGGTGCTGATACGAACAGGGATTGGAAGCGAAAGTGTTGATGTCCAGAATGCTCTGAACTCTGCTGAACTGCAGGCAGAAAATAACCCAGGCAGAAAGACAAGCTGGCTCAGTTACGTAAAGAATGGACAAGGAGCAGCGCGTGTTCAGGAGCTCGGTCATCCACACCAGGCTTCTGTCTGCACCAGAGCTGAGAGAGGGCATCCAAAGTGTGCTGTCCGTTTGGGATTTAGTGGTCTGCTCAGTCCATAGCACTGCCAAAAGGCACGGTTGTAAGTTTGGATGAATAATTAAATATGTTTCCTTTCTGATCCCTTGTCTCTTTCCCTTATCTGTAGTATCTTCTGTTATAACTTTGTCTACCTTCCCTTCCATTAACCTCCTGCTGGTCCTGTGCCCTGTCCTACCCCCATTCCCCATTACAGATGGAGGCAGCCAGTCCAGCCTCAGTTCTTTTCGTGCTCTTCCATGGTACCACTCTACCTTGTGGTACCAGAGGTTAAGAAATACATGGTAATAAATACTCAAACTCTTCATATCCATCTAAACAAGGCAAAAGGTGCCAAACGGCTTAGGCAGCACCGTGGAGGGAGGTGTTGATGGCAGCTTGGCTCCTTTGTGTCAGTGGTGCCTCACTGGTATGAAAAGAGGCTTTGCGCAAGTACACAGAAGGGGAGCTCTACAGGGCACGTTTCCATTGCTAGTTGGCTTCTGTAAGCACTGGAGAGAAGGGGAAAGGAGCAATAACTCACTTGTAATTTGGGCAGAATAATCCCTCGCACCTTCTGTGTCTGTGTAGCTGTGAATGCTCTACAAGAGAAGAGATGATTTGTTTGGGTGTAGTGGGTGAGAGCAGCTCCTTTGTGCCATTTCTATAGCTAGGCCTCGTCTCTTTGGTGCATGCACTCCCATGTGGACTTTATTCCGCCCTTTGGTGAAGGTTTGCGGCATGGCGTGGCTTGCAGGGCTGGTGCATATGCTTGCTCCTCCAACATGTGCCAGTGCGCTGAGGGGGGGTGGTTTTCTCTTTTGAATGAATCGCAGTCCTCTCTGCACAGTGCCCACCCTTCTCATAGACACCCTTTGAGATGAGCAGCAGAAGAGCAGAATACTGATTAGATGTAAATTACATGGCAGGGACTCATTACTTGCCTAATTTTAAATCCTGAGATATGCAGTGTGAAAGCGATGGCAGAATATGGCCCTGAGCTTGGATGGAAATGGTCCACAGCATCACAAGTGAGGAAAATGCTTCGTAAAGGCGACAGTAACACCAGTGGCGGTGGTAAGCAAAAGCAAGGAAAGAATGGAGGGCAAAGTTCTCTGTGACTGTTTGAGAGAGGAACTGTGCATCCATCACAGATGTTAGAAGTGCTTCCTAAGTTGCTGCATCAACTGGCTGAGCACAGCATACAAATTTCAGCCCGTGTGCCAATTAGACCCCTGAGCGTGCAAAAGCTGGAATTTCTTCCTAGCTGACAGAGCTTGTATTAATTATTTGCAAGGTCTAATGTGCTGTACTGGAAATAACACTATTGTTGGTTTTGTTGGGCTGGCTGGCTTTGCAAGAGGAAATTTCTTGTAATGATTCGTAAGGGCAAGTGAATTAATTACACTGAGATTTCAGACTGAATCTGTTTTTCTCTTGTCATAACCCCATTTCTGTGCTTTGGCAGCATATGGGAAGTAACACTCTGTGGTACCTGGATGACATGTCTGTGGAATAGCTTGAAGCAATTTTTGGCTGATTGTGTCTGATGATGTTTGTAGCATGGTGCTGGAACCAGATCAACTCTCTGCAGATTAAAACCAGTTGCAATGTCTATGCCTGGATCTATTGTTCTAGTGACAGACTCCCTGAACTCATTATAATTTAGACTAACAGTGACAGTTCCTGCTTTCAGCAAAACTCAGCTGATTCTGAATAAAAAGAAATGAGTAAGTATTCAGTAACTCCAAATAACCAACAGAACTTGAGAATATTCAGCAAAATCGCAGTATCCTACACTAGCAGTCCTAGATTGTAGTCCTCAAATCAAGGTAAATTACCCATAACTGGTCCCCATAATCATATTAAATCATATTTTCAATTCAACCTTTGCTGAAAACTGGGCATGGGTGGTGATTCTTGAGGAGCCTTGAGTGTTGAGGATTTGTTTGGGAGCTGCTGGTTAAACAGACATCAGAGCCCATTCGACTTGGTTAAGGTGGATCCTGAGTATGTACTCTGCTCACACGGGCTGGCATAGCAGGCACGGTTTCCCTTCCTGCAGACCTCCCTGGGAAAACACGTACACACCTCTTGGTTGAAGGAAGATGTTAGAACAACTGTTACATCCAGTTTAGGGAT
This sequence comes from Rhea pennata, assembly GCF_028389875.1. Classification (NCBI taxonomy): domain Eukaryota; kingdom Metazoa; phylum Chordata; class Aves; order Rheiformes; family Rheidae; genus Rhea; species Rhea pennata. The sequence goes on from NC_084674.1 coordinate 8,905,280, forward strand.
GAATGAATGTGCTGAGATGTGAAAACTGTTGTTTTCACATTTGTTTCTTTAAGCTAGATCGTTTCCTCTGCTCATTTGTGTCAGTAAAGGGCTGGGGAGGCAATGTACATCTGGAACCAGAGGACAAGAGTCTCCCATCAAAGTGGAAAGCTGTATTACAGCTGGCAGTGTCTTAGCACAGTTTCTCTCCCTTGGGATATAATGCATGCTGTTAATCTAGGAAAAGTCCATTTAAGAATTTAACCCAAGTGGGGCGTTGATATGTCAACAGTGAGAAACGGGTGAGTAACTGACTGAGTTGTGTTCTGCTGGAAGTGTGAGGAACAACAATTAACAGGTTTGAACAGGATTCTCGGAAGAGCAGTGCTAGCCAGAACAGAAGTATTTGGTGGTAAAACAAGGATGAAGTCAGTGCTGGTTAATACTTATCCACTGTATTTAATAATAACTAGAATTATATAGCTGGTGACAGAATATGGTCAAGTGCCAAGAAAGTCAGATCTAATTTAGCAGCCTAGGAAAAGTGAACTTTGGCATTTGTCTCCTGCTGTCTCTATTTTCCCTTGCCTGATTTTCTTTGTTTCTTTTTCTCTTTTTTCTCATTTTCTTTTCCTTCTGTTCTTCTGCCTCAAATTATATCTCAAAATAGTGCTCATTTTTTTGTAATGGACCAGGCAGGGCAGCCTTGGGTTATTTCCCTTCTTTTAGTTTCACTCATTTCAGCTTCCTTAGATGCTCCTTTTCTGTCCTTCATCTAATCCCTGGATGAAATCCCAGTTGCTTCAAGAGTTTGTCCCTTTCTGGGCAAAAATTTTCGCTCAGTCTTCCTTCAGTTTCCTCTTTGTATCCATGTTTTTTTTTTTTCAATTACTCAAACCATTCATCTTGCCCATCCCATCTGCTCGCTTGCTCTCATACTCAGCTATGGGTTTGGTGTGAACTCAGCAGGCTGTAAGATGAATTTCTGCTATTAACTATTTCACTTGTCTGGCCACTTCTAGGCTTCCACAGAAAGCAAGCTTTATAAAGCACAGTATTTTCTAGAGGGCTGATGCGAGGCAAGCTGCAGTCCCACCCGATCCTACAGTGCTGTTCAGCAGAGAAGCACAGTTGTTACATACAGAGCATTCCAGGGTCTAGTTTTGCAGGATTTTTCTTTACCACCACCCACAGATGGAAGGAGCCATCCTTCACTGGTAGCCGGGGCATCAGCTTGGTTCTGACTGCAGGTAGTAAATGCTGTAGGCAGCCAGATAGGAGTCAGCAGGTATGCCGGTCCTTAAAGTCATTAGCTCGAGTTGATAGGTGCAGGCACTCTGCACAGCACAGTTGACACCTTTTCCAGAAGGCATCAGTAGCAAACCATTATCTCCTCCTTCCAGCCTAGTCTGACCTTGCCTTCTGCCAGGCACTTGAACAAGCTCCTGGGCAGTCCTGAACTTAGGCTTTGGACTTTGGCTGTATGGACAGAGAGTAAGTAGGACATGATGCCAGATAGGCCAAGGCTCATTGCATGTTGTACGCTGACCTATAGATTTCTTCTCATAATGACATACAGCAGCTTATTCCAGGGAGAGCGTGCGAGTGCTAACAGGAGAGAGCAGCTCACTCTGCGTCTATCCCAGGATGCCTCCTCCAAAGTCTGCTGTCTGTATCTGTCTTTTTTTAACTTTTAAAAGGAGAGTTACAGACTCGAAAATGTGTGTTCCATGTATTGACATGGTTGGCTTATTGATATGGATGAAGAATATTTTCTGGATCCAAAGATGAGGTAAAATGTTTGTACATGAAGAAGAGCCTGAAATTTAGACCTTACTTTGTGGGTCAGAGAAGATACTCTGAACTAATGAATTAATTTTACTTGTGGCTGTGGAGCAGCAACAGGAACAAAAATAGTCTAATCGAAGCTGGATTAGTGTAACTCATTTCAGGAATTAAATTTATTGTGGCATCCCTAAAGTACAGGTGTCTAACAGGGACAAACCAAATCCTCACCGCTGTGATGAAATGAAGCGTCTTCCCCGTAAATAAAGCGCATTCAAGAGCTCATCCAGGAGATGGCAGCAATATACTGCAAGTGTAACTGAATGAAAACTGCAGGAGTCGTCTGAGTATTGTGCTGTGGGGCACTCAGCTATTTTTAGATTTCTTCTTGTTAATCGTTTTAATTTTTGTGTTGCCGGTAAGATGGTAGGCATTCAAAGTTCACAGCATGTAACATGCACTAGTGTGCTCCTGCAATTGGTCTGTTACTTGTCAATCTTTCATCAGTGCTTGTAGTTTTAAGGAAGATGCAAGATGCTTAAAGCATCACTTTTAGTCTTACTCCCACAGGCGTGTTAATGATAGGGTTTATTCTTAGGTGGTTTTTGGAGCCGTTCCTGGAGTAAGGCACGGCGCAGGCAGAGGCTGCTGAGTGCAGGCTAGCAGCTAGCAGAGGCCCGTAGAGGGCAGCAATATACCGAGCACCGCCTGGGAGACGCGAAACCAGAGAACTGGCTCTCCTGCTTTAAGTAAATGGCATTTTATTAGCGATAGATGCCACCAAAATATGCACTGCATGTGTATTTGTAAGAGAGCAGTTTATCCCTAGTTCGGAGGCAAACTCCTCAGCTGCTTGGCTGCGGGGGAGAGCGCAATTGCATGAAGCCCTTCTTTCAGGACGTTTCCTGAATTCCCCCCAAATGACGAACAAGATCCATTGCCATCCACAAGAGTTTTCAAGATCCCTCTGAAGTCAAAGTTTCCTCCAGAGGTCAAGAAAATGTCCACACTAATAAAATTATGTAAGGAGTCCAGGATGTGACACAACCTTAACAAAGTCATTTGAAATCATTTGACAGTAAATTTCCCTGTAAGTTCCTAGCCTAAAGCACGGAGAATCCTTTGCTCTCCGCACAGGCTTCTCCCAGACGATCCACATTGCAACATGCAAAGTCTGAGCTGGGTCTTGATGCGGCCTGATGGCCTCCCGAAGGCGAGCCGGGAGCGTGGCAGAGCCCCCGCGGCTGGGAAGGCTTCCGTCAAGAACTTGACATTGAATGTATCGTGTCATGCAGATGGTACCTCAGAGGAGTGAGAGCTGCCATTTACAGCACTGATGACAACAACTGCCGAGATCAGTGGGATCTTAAGATTGCTTTAATATGACTGGCACCTAGCAATTTAGCTCACATTGTTTGTGACAGGGTGTCACTCTTGCACTTGTCTGGGAATGAATGAGTTTTTTAAAGCGTGTAGCTTTCTCTCTTGGAGGAAATTAAACCACTGTACATACTGATGCTGAGAATTAGATGCCAGCCATAGCAGGCTGTATTAAGAGAGTGCTTTGCTAATGCGTGCTAAAAGTTTAGGCTGTCTCAAGTGGGCAATATCCATGAAAATTAAAACTCCCTCTTCCCCAGTTACCGTAAACATGCCGTAAATGTGCAGCGTTTGTAAGCACTTTGGATTAACTTGTCGTGGTCGCCTGGTGCCATCTTAGCTTTGTGGTTTTCTTCAGGTTAGTCAATATACATTTGCTATGTGCAGCTACCGGGAGAAAAAAGCTGAACCTCAAGAGCTGCTGCAGCTTGACGGATACACTGTGGACTACACCGACCCACAGCCAGGTACGGGAACCAGCGGCTTACGGTTGCTGCAGGAGGTGCTCATGTCTGTGACGCTAAATACAGCTCCCCAACTGGAATCCTATTTCTCTGTGCCTGTAGCTGCACTGGAATCAGTATTATAATAAATATGTTTGTGTTTATGCTGCTCATTAGCTATGCATGACTTTGCTATAAATAGGTTTAAGGAAATGAACTGAGAATTGCACATTAAGAAGGAGAGACTAGTCTTTTCTGGGGCACCTAAGTGGATAAGACACTTAAATCCCAGTGAAATGCAAATGTGAGCAGAATGCTCAAACTGAGTAATAATCCTAACCTCTACATCCAGATTATAGTCCTTAAATAAAAAGTTACAATTTCATTGTAGGAAATATTTGTGGGACCAACCTTTTTTCCCTATTGCATTTTCTCGGGGATAAATGTTTGAGTAGAAGAGGCAGAAAAGTATCCTGGTACTTGGGTGTACTTGTTTACATGGTGCTGAGACCCTTTTGCAAGTGGAGGAGCACCATATCTTCTTTTTTTCAGTGGGGCAATGCACTGAGAATGGTGTTCCTCACCCTGCCCCGGATAATAGCACCCCCTCAGGGGAGATGAAGAAAGAAATAGTAGGTTTTATTGTCAGAACTTTGACTCCAGGTTTGTACCAAAGTCAAGGAGACAAGATGATGGACACTGAATCAGGGCAAAGATAGAAATAAGCATGCGCCCCCTGCCCCAGGAAAAATAAAAAAGCAAGGTCCCAGGAAGCCGCTGTCAAGGCAGTGACAGTGATGCCGCAATGAAAGGGCGTTTTATCTGAGAAAAGGCCGGGGCCTTTTGGCCCAAGCAGCGTTTGTGCAGCGTTGAGTACTAGTGCCCTCAACATCACGACTATGTGCCTCCCAGCACATCCCCCTAAAAACCCTTATGCTCCATTTTTAACCAGGCTCAAGCAATCCAACCTGCACTGTACCTGCTGGCCAGCTGCGGACGGTGGGTGGGTGAGAGAAGCGATTGACCCTGCGCCTGTTGGGCACGTTTTGGTAATCATAGTGCAGGATGTTACCCAGGGCCCTGGCCAGGTCACTCTCGGATGGGCGGTGAGTTTGGCACAGGGAAGTGATTCAGCTTAGCCAGGAACCCGGAGCAGCAGGGGCTTCGCTGGGGAAACCCCTGTAGCGCAGGTTGCAGGGAGACCAGGCGAGGTCTCATCATTGGCCTCAAAACCTGCAAAATTCTTGCCCACTTTTACAGCTTGCGTTCCTCTCCTGCCAGGTTTGGAGGGCGGCAGAGCATTCTTCAACGCAGTGAAGGAAGGAGACACGGTGATTTTTGCAAGTGACGACGAGCAGGACCGTATCCTGTGGGTCCAAGCCATGTACCGAGCCACCGGCCAGTCTCATAAACCTGTGCCGCCTACCCAAGTGCAAAAGCTAAATGCTAAAGGAGGAAATGTGCCCCAGCTAGATGCCCCAATCTCTCAATTTTGTAAGTAAATAAGTTCTCTTAGAGAGCAGAAGTCTTTGATGGAAAGATTTTCTGCACTAATGTAAATCTGTATTTGCACACGTTTTAAGAATGCGATACAAATTTATTTCATTATCATTAAGCTGCTTTTTACATCAGTGGATTCAGAACCAGTTAATTTGTGTGTTTAACACAACCAAACCCGAGAAGCAAAATTCCTTGGGGAAACTGTCAATGAGTATTTTAAAGTGCAATACTTGATGGAGGAGAGCCTGGGATCTGAAAGTCTGAGACCCAGCCTTCTTTCTGCACACGCACGCTTCACCCCCACACAATAAACTGCAGACCCAGATCAGAGCGCTTCATTAGTGCCATTAGCTGTCTATCAGATGTATCACGTGCTCAGAACTACAGGTGCAAATCTCGCAAGTATGAAATACACACACAAAAAGAGGTCTCCTGTTGAATATTCAACTGTAGGAAAACATATGGTATTTTTAACAGGTTGCTTTGCAGGCCAGTTAGATGTGAATTTAAAGCAATCATCTTTTAAGTCAGAGCTGTGCTGCATGTCCTGTGCAGTTATACTCAGTTTGCTTAATTTGAAATTTAGAGCAATTTCTTTTGTCTTGCAAATGTAATTTGATTATAAACTAGACAAATCCCTCCTCACTCATCATTTAAGTGATTCGAGGGAATCAGCATACATACTGAAAGGAAGAACAAAGTGCTCATTCTTATTTAATGTACCTCAGTAGCATATCTCGTATCCCTCTGCTGTGTAACATACAACGTTTCATGTTAATTTCAATAAAAAGTAGGTGTTAGAATAGAACATAAGTAAAATAAGAAAAAGTTCTAATTAGATCATGTTTCTACACTTTTAAAATCCTCTCTGCAAAACTGCTATTATTTGGAATATTTTGTTACAAGGAACTCGGAAAATATACCCCTTGCAACATCTGCTTGCTTTTAAATATCATTTGATCTTCTTTTATATTGGTTTAACTTTTTCATGTCGGTATCCAAAATAGCGATGTAAGACGTACATCTGTGTGAGCAATGTTACAGCGGTAAACCACTACTTTTTCTTTTTCTTTTTTTTTTTTCTTTTTTTTTTAATCCTCCACATGTTTGCTTATTTTGGGCTCCCTTTGGCCTTACATTGCTTCTGACATGAATGAGAAAGTAGCATGGTGCAGTTTGGCAAGCACGGAGTCAGTATTTTCATTTCAGTGATTCTCATCCTGTTTGTCCTGTTCAACTCATTGACTTAGAGGGTGAAGGGTGTAAAGGATTTGGGTTCTCGCCTCTCAGAAAGGGAGGTAGCAATTGGGCTGCTACAAGTGAAAAGTTTGATCTCTGTGATTAGCCATCAGACCTGGCTGCCTTATGCTGATCTGAATGCACTCACAGGGCTTGTGTTCATCTCAGTCTAGGGTGTTTAATCAAAAGCTTCTTGGAAATACCAGGCATGGGTCCTTCTCTCTGCATCCATTTGTAGTGGAAAGCATTTACGTTCCATGGCTGCTTTTTTAAGTGCTAAAAACCTGCAGTGTCGCAGAGGAGAGAGATGCAGGTTATAGTTCCTTCCCCTAATAAGTGATGCTGAAGGATACTTTCAGCTGATGATAACATCTCTTACGGGACTGTGCTGTGTGGTTGGTGCAGAGAGGATGCACTCTTGTTCATCCCAGTATGACCCTACAGATTAGGACAGCATAACAACTTCGAACTGGGGAACTGCCTTTCCTTCCAACCTTCTCCCATCCTGCATATGTCAGGCCTGGAGAATTTTCTGCTGGGTAAATTCATGTTCATTTATCGTGTTTTCAGTTTACTGGACCGTTATGTGGAGTCATGTTGAGGAGAAACCAAGCCTCCTTCCCAGAGACATCCCAGTTGCCTGACACGGTCCACAGCAAACCTCTGCCGGGACCCAGGGGAGGGATGGGGATGCCCCAGGCCTTTAGGTGTGCTGTCACCATGCAGGGAGCTGAACTCCCTGTGCATAAGATAACTAAGTTGTAGAAGGGATAGCTCTCCTGGCCCTTGCCAGGGGATGGCCAAGTCAGTAACTGAGCCCAGGAGTCCTCTCCTCATCTAAGCACAGCACAGCACGTCTGCCACTGACTTGTGCTGCTCATGTTTGTGCAGACCTGCATCAGTCTGGCTTTGATCAAAGGCATAGGAATGACACAAGTTTGACCTTGCTTTTTCCATCTCACTTGCCTGTCAAGAGGCAGGGGTCTCCCCTCCTTCCTTCCAGTGAAAACAGCCTGGATTTCACCCCTTGGCTCCTATAGGGTGTCAGGGGGCATCCTGACCCTGAGGGAGGTCAGTATCTGACCAGTTTCTCTCTTTTGTCCTCATGCTAATATAGCCCTGAATCTGGATCATTCGGCCTCTTTTATGCCACCACCCTCCTTCCATCAACAATATATGTCTTTCCCAGAAGCTGGGCAGCTTCAGGCTCCCCTTATTGCTGCAGGCACTAGGAAACCCTTAAAATTATGGTGTACCAAAGCATAAAAGAGGGAAACCAGTAAGCTCCTGAACCTGGTGACATCTTGCAACATTTGCATCATCTGGGCTTGGCAGATAGAGAGTGTTTTGTCCTCAGTCTTCCTCCCTTCTCCTCCCTTGGATCTAGAGCCTCTTGAAAGCTTACTGTGCACAGGACTTTCATCCTACAGGAGGAGGGGGAAAGCATGCTGTAGTACACAAGTGTCTCAACAACAAGATCTATCCGGTTTTCATATTTTAATGTTTATATGTGGCAATATTCATTGCAAAAGTCATTGGGTGCTGAAGTTAAATAATGAAGAGCAGAAGTGAGTCATGCACAGCGCATATGATGGTCTATCAGGAGTCTTAATTATAAAAATACGTATCTTAAGTCATCAAGTCTTTAAATTCAGACGTATCAAGTATTGCATTTTTAAAAGGGTCTTGGTGTGTTATTGGGTTTTTTGGTTTGTGTTTTTTCCTCTCTCTCTTTTTTTTTTTTTTTTTTTGCCTGCAGAAAGGTAAGGACTTTTTTGAGACATTTTATTCTTGTACATTTGTCTTTATACTGGACGTATTTTTAGTGTTTATTAGAACCTATGGTAAACGAAGGATTTGCAAAAAAAAGTAAATGTTCAGCAATATGACTAGTAATTGTTGTTATAGCTTTCATGTTGTAGCAGTCGGAGATGGCACATGCGCATGCATGCACATGCAGAAAACAGTCCAGCCCTCCACTCCTGTTATGGAGCTGTCGGTTAAGCAGAAACTTGAGAATAACTTATTTCGCTGTTGAGAAAACTTGGGAGTACTAGTGAATTCATTTGGTTCCCACTTAATTTGACTTAGCAAATAGAAACTTTATACAATATTGAAATTTTCATCTCTAGTTTGATAGCAACACTTGACTTGGAAGTAAACAGACAGCTCTAAACAAGGGTGGTATGTGTTTTATTTGCAATTTAAGTACTGAAAAAATAGATCCTGCTATTCATTAATTTTTGTATGAGTCTACAATCCCTTTTATGTGGGTGAACAATACCTGTTAGTGTGAAAAGTTTTGCTTTTTTTTATTTTGCTACAATTTAAAAGAAAAAAATCCATTAACACAAAGCTATGCTTTTCTCCAATATTTGCATTATAAAAGAAAAAACCCAAAACTGTTCTTGTTTACTGTTGAAATCATGCACAGTATTATAGTTAATAATGCTGCCAATACATATTACACCTTTTGGCAATATTTAAGCTTCATAAAAGTGGTCACTTGTCTGACAGTACCAATCTCTGTTCGTTTTGTGTTAGTGATACATTAAACAAAATTTCCAAACATGCTCAACATTCTTTTTTTTTAAAAAAAAAAAAAAACACTTTTTAACATGAAAGATTGGTCAGTATTTGTTTTACATACCACTTGTGGTTCTATTTCATTTTTAATGTCTGTTTATATTTAATGACTGTTGGTCACACCATATACAAAGAGTTGGTTATTTTGAGAATTTATAATGATTTGTTCCTCCATAATAAGTAGCTAGGTTTATTGAGCTTCATACGAAATTTTCAGCTGTAAGTGTTCTTTTGGTTGGTTTGGTTCTTTTTAAGTTTGTTTTTCATTCTTTGCTTGAACCCAAATATTTAGCTGCTAGGTTAGGGCTCCTGTCTGCTTTCCTGAGCCTTGTTGCTAGTCTTTATGTTATTCTGGTTTGTTCCTTCTTACCCTGCTAACTTCTAGCTGGACTCAAGGGTAAGTGCTTCCCTGTAGCTAGCACAGCTCAGATAATCAGACTAGATTATCTGACATATGCAATGTGCTTTTTTTTTTTCTCTCTCTCTCTTAAATCTTTCTCATGTTTAGATTTTGTAGTAAAAACTTTCCATGTTATTTTCCTGAATTTAGGTTTGAAATGTAAGTTTCCATACTGAAATTAGGATGCATGTGATGTTTGCATAATTGCCTTCTCTCCTTGGCTTTCACATTGGCATCAAGTGATCCTCTTAGTAAAGCCAATCATTAACATTTCTATTTTTCATTCCAAGATGTAAATATTAATTAACATCACAATAAAACTGTAAATAATACCTCCTTTTGTTTCATGGAATTTACATCCAGTTGACTGCTTACTGCCTGAAAACAGATCATTTTGCACTCTGACAATATCGTTTTCTCTCCGTTGCAATGCTTAGCTGGGCGTAGCGCTCCAGCGGCGCGGGGCTAATCGTGGACACCTCAAAGCGTAGAAAGGTAGGGCAGAAAACCTGCGGAGGCCCCGCCGAGCAAGGCGAGGTGCAGGACTCCAAAGGAGCCCAAAGCCCGTGTCCACACGTGCCTTGCGATAGCAAGCCGGAGTCACCAAGGCGTGACAGCTTCCTCTCACCTAAACCCAGGAGGGGATTATTTCGGCAGCGAACGGCAGCTCTCCGGTCTGCTCTGTGTTTGGACGAGACCGGAAGGCTGACCCACGCTGAGTTAAATCCGTCACTCACAGAGGGGCTGCTGGTCTTCCCCAAATTGTCGCAGAGCAGTCGGTGTGGTGTGGGTCTCAAACACCGATCAAAGCACTGCTTTCTAAAGCATAAGCTAGGGGAATTGCTATTTTGCCCCTTAATTTTTGCCTTTTCCTATTAGAATACCTACTTTAAAAAGACAAAAGCCTGAACTTACGCATTAAGAGAGATTTTCCTAAGTCTTTCTTCAGTCTTAAATATACAAATTCTGCATTGGTGCTAAAAGCTTGCTTCTCCAATACCTGGTGAGTGCCTGCTTCCCTTAGGAGGGAATAGCATCAGTGGGTCACGAGAGCTGGCAAATATGTATCCGGAGTATCTGAATGCAATTATGAGAAGGAACAGGTGGTGTCATCCCTCCTGGCCATCAAACAAGACTCCTTTTTCTTCTTTTTCCTTTTGTTCCTTTTTTTCTTCCTTTTTCTGTGTGCGAGTATGTGTGTGTGTGTATAAATATACCCTTGGGTAGCAGGCAGAATTCCTTCTCAGCAGACACTTTCTTTTTTCTTTCCTTTTTTGCTTTCTAAATGTTTGGATTTCCAAAGAGGATTCTTATCAGACTTTACCACAAAAAAGTTAATTTGATGGAAATACAGATTTTTGCCTCTCTGAAAGAAAGAAAGAAAGAGTGAATGAATGAATGAATTTGGGTTTGGCAACATTACATATATTTGCACTACAATGCATTGCTATCCTATTAGATTATTTTAATAGTTTTGTGCTTTAATTGCTTTTTTGTTTTAGATAGATAGAGGTATCATGAGAACGCTGCTGTGTCTTCTGTATTGTCAACTTGCAGATGCTTCATTGCAGGAATGCAGAATTAAAATGTTAATTCAGTTCTCACATAACTTGCATGAATTTAAAAATAGCCTGTAAATCACTTCTACGTGCTTTAAGAAGCATGGGGCTCTAACTTAACGAAATATAAATTCGCAGTCATCTAATTCAAAGTATTTTTAAATAGTTATAAAAATGCTGTGAAACAATGTTTTGTGTTATAAATAGCTGTTTTCTAAAATACGTTTTTAATTTATCACATGAGGAAACATGTAAGTGCATACTACAAATCCTTATTTATTTAGCAGCCAAACATTAGATAACTTAGATTTCAGTTCACTGCATAGCGTGTGTCTGGTGATTTACAGGAAAATCCTTAACTGTTTATTAAACCTTTAACTCGAGCAGAAAAGAATCGATATTGGCAGCAGGGGAAAAGCGGTAAAACAAAGGACTAAAATACAGATTAAATTTAAAGTTGCCTTCTAACACGGAATAAAACGACAGAGGAGGTTGTAGAGAGCTGGCTGAGGAGCAAGTCGAGTCTGCTGCAGAGGCCGCAGCTCTTGGCAGGGTGGAGGAGTAGCGCAGCGAGGGGCGCAGACCTGGACGCACGCAGCTGCGCTCTGCAGGAGTGGCAGTGCCGCGGTGTGCGGAGAGGAGGGGAGTTGGTAAGTCACGAGCCGGCGCTGCCCGCAGCTCGCTCGCCAGCAGCAGGACGGCACTTTAAGCCCCAGCGTGGGTTGGGTTTTTTTTTTTTTTTTTTGCCCCCCTCCCCCAGAACCCCGGTATTTGCTAGTTCGACGCGGCCGAGCAAAGTGCGGTTTCGAGGCTCTTCCCCGTGGTACGGCTCTAACGAGCGCGTCCGCTGGCTCCGCGCAGTGTGCGGGAGCGCGGGAGACCTCGGCGCTCCTCCAAGCGAGCGGCCGCCCCGCCGCCTCCGGCCGGGCTCCCCCGCGCTCCCGCTGCTCCGCGCGGCCGCGGCGGAGCCGGCCGCCCGCAAAACTTGTCTGGCCGTGCCAGTGAGGACTTTTCCAGAAATATCTGTAAATGAATAGCTGCCATCAATCATTGTCATTCCTTTATTTCATGTCTCCTGATGAGGTTGACTAGTGTCATTGTTTGTTACTGTCCAAACCACATCTTCATTCTTGTAATGTCAAGCAGATATGACAAGCACACATTTTCCAGATGAGTAAGATACAAAGTCACCTTTTAATTTACAGTTTTTGGTTTTTTTGGTCCTTTTTTTTTTAATAAACAAATGTGTTGTAAGATTTACCGAATGTTTGGTTGCCTTTGGTACTAAAACAAAGTCACTCATTAATGAAAAGAAATTAATCTGGAGTAAAAAATTCTTACAATAAAATGGCTACCTATAGCCTTTTATAACAAGAATTCTTTTATGGAGCTTGTCCCCCATTATTAAATTCACTGTTTGCAGAACAAAATCTGCCAAAATTATTGCCATAGCGAAAGAAATGCAGAGGGCAGTGAAATATATTTTGAAAATCCAAGAACGAGATATTTGAGATCTTCCTTGTTAAATTACAGCTACAGTAAATAAGCAGAAGGGCAGCCCTCATAGGACAGCATGGTGGGACCATCCTTTGTCATTATTATTGTTGTTGTTGTTGTTATTTAAATCTTTGCATTCCTGACACTGACAGATTTTTAAGACTCAGATTTCAAACACTTACACAAAATGTGTGTTTGACAGAGGGCTAGTTAACGCAGTCAGTCTAGAATGCAAACTGCAGAAAAAATGAACAAAATGAAAATAAAAGCAGTGTTCAAGAAAAGACAGCAACGCAAATCTCAAAGCGCAGCATAAAAGGCCAGAGGCTGTAGTTTTCAAGAAGACTTAGGGAGTCTGCGCTGCCCAGGTTAGCTTTGCTTACAGGCTCCCTTTTGAGACCACCATCGAACACCTTTCAGCTGCATTTGAGTGCAGCTAGTCCAAACACGTAAGGTAACTTCTGTGGGCCGCAGCATCGTTTTGTCTGGGGCCCTGAACAAAAAGCACCCGCTAGCTTGGCACGGCAACTTGGAAAGGGATTGTAAATTACTGGAGCATCATACAACTTTCTTTCTTTGGTTTTCTTTTCTTTTTAACTAGAGTAATAGCACAGGGTCAAAAAAGCAACCTCGTTCAATTGAAACAGTGGATTTAAAGCATTTATAAATCAGTTGTACACTTTGGATGTGAATATTAACCATTTTCATTTTGCAGTTTGTTTAAAATCTCATTCAAACTGTACAAGCCATTTTGAAGGAGGATGGATTATATATAAAACTGTCATTTCATATGCAGATGCAGTCATTATTTTAAATCACAGATCAGCTGTCTAGAGTGGAGGGACAATATATTTAGATCTATCCTTTTCTTTTTGTGTTTTCTAGGAAGAGTATTGCTTTCAATATAATTTGATTTCTAAATTTGATTTTTTTTTAAAATGATTCCTTTAGAAAAGATCAAAATGCAAAAATAAATTGCAAGCCCCATGGTGCATTTGTCACGTACCAGTTAATTCAGGGAAGGTAAGTTTAGCATAGGTTTGTCCTTTTTAACGTGCTCCTAGTTATTCTTAAGAATTCTCAGCATGTAGACCAGGGCAAACGTTATCTTTAAGTGAAATTCATGTGTGTGTAATCATTCTCCAAAGACATCTCTGGTTCAAATCACACCTCCTTTATGCCTTAGCTGGGTGGCTTGCACACAGCCAGTCCTGCAGCCCTGCCAAGGCAGGGTGGTTTGAACAGGCAAGAGCTGCAGCGCTGGGCCATCAGCACCGAGAACTGCAGCTGTTCATCTTCCTTTCCATGTCAGAAAGCCGCGTTTTAGCTCCCCGGCTGGTAGAGCCCATGTGGATCATACCTCTTTGAGATGCATCGTGGACACTCGAGCTCATAAACTGCCATGTGTGATTCCCCTCTCCTCATGTGGTTGTTCTGAGCTGGGGAGCTCTCCGGGCAAGCGGGCTTTCGAGCAGGTGTGCGGTGGGGAGCTCCAAACAGGGTCGCTGTGCAGTGACTCACCAAAGTAAATCCGTCCCTGCGCCTAGGCGGCCGCTGTGTAAGCTCCGTGTCAGTTCTCAGCGCTTGGCTGAAAATTGCCCCTGCACCCGCCTTGCTCGGAGAGACCTTAGGAAGCTCAAGACAGATCCTCAGCTCCCTCCAAGTCAGCACAGCCTCTCCTGATTCCCTGAAGATCTGTGCCCACCTTGTTAAGGGAACATGAAGGGGGGAAAGTTGGCTAGTTTGGAGTAAGAAATGTGCGTTTCAAACGCGCTTCCGAGCACATCAGCTCAGAAAAGGTCACCAACGAAAGGGCTAGGGGACTCGTCCGGCTTCCAGCTGATTTACTCACTTCTCAGAGTCTCGTTTGCTGAGCAAGAGGATTGACAGCATATCAGGGCTCCTAATTGAAAAGTAATAAAATCTCTGAGTGAAGCTGGCAAATTAAGGCCTCCAGCCAATTTGTCAGCTTGCAGTCTACTCAGAGGAACCAGAGAGAGCAACAATCTATTAAAAATAGTCTGATAATATCTGTTGAAACATTTTGTGGGCACTAGCAGTGGAACTGAAAACAGCATATACGCAACCTTTGGTAGCGCACTCAGCCCGATCGATCTTGGCCCGGAGGGACAGAGACGATGGGGCAGAAATCTGTCAAAACAGACAGGAGCCAGCCCACCGGCGTGCGAGCCCGCCACCGCGAGACCCGGGCTCGGCGTGGCCGTCACGTCTGGGGCCTTAGGAGCTGCAGGCTGCGTGTGCCGTGGAGGTGATACGCTCGTTCTGCGCGGCGGGGAGGTTGCCCCCGTCCCCGTCGCTGCGCCGCGCGGGCTGGGGCTGCTTTTCCTGTCCCCGAGCCGAACGCACGGAGTCACCGTCACGGGGAGACGGAGGGGAGGATTGGGACCGGAGAGAGAGGCAGATAGAAGGCAAGCAGGACTCAACATGCGAAGCAGAACTGGGGAACGGACCCTCAAAAATTGCAGAGCCTACTGCAAAAATCGGCATTTATTCAGCAGAGTTTTAATGAGGAAAATTGCCAGCTACTGCTGAATTAAGTGTTGCTAGCAGCTAATTGAAATGCTACATGTTTTAATTTGTCTGTTTTCTTTCCAGTGGGTGATGTTATTTATATGATTTGTATATAGTTAACGACAGACTATACAGAAAATGTAAAGATTGCTTCCAATAATTAGTAATATCTGAGAGCACAGACGTGAGCGAGGTATTTAGAAGGCATGCCATCACTTCACAGGTTCCTATTAAATAGTTAAGTAAAACATACATAAAAAAATACTATCCTATTATTTAAAGCATCTTATATTCTTTTTCTTAATTAAGGATTTTTGTTTCTTCTGGTAAAGAGCAATTTTGTTTTAAAACAAATACAGTCTCCGTATACCGCTAGTGCGGAAAACTGCATTTTTGTGTCCTTTCAGCCACATTGTTTCAAGGCCACCCAGTTCCCCTAGGAGGTTATAAACAGGGGAAGGATTTAAATCCTATTCTATCTGCGGAGGATTTGGCAAGAACCCATATAGTAGAAAGCTGAGCACAGACAAAAACGAGTGAAAGGTATCTTTTAATTCCTCGGTTGCTGGTAGAACAAAGCCTGCTCCCAGCAGGGTCCCGGCTGGCCGCACCCAGGCTGGATTGGCGGCTTCATTTCAACTAGGGAATTTGGTGTATTTTTAGTTAACCATGTTGAGATTAATTAATTAGTCCCTAGGACTTAGTGCCTGTAAACGTCATCCAAAGCAGAAAAGTGTGAATACGTTGAGGCTATTAATTCACAAAAAAATGGCAGCTCATAATCCAAGGAGAGGAAATTGTGTCCCTCTGTCAGGATGACTGGCAGCTCCAGCACACTATCAGGTTACTTTCTGAGTGATAACAAATTACATATCAATTTAACTTGTTAGCAATGCTTAAAAGAGCATCTTTTTATTTCTTTGAGGTAGCATTTAAAGTTGCCATAAAAAAAATTTGCTATGGGGAGTTGAACATTGGCATTTGGGTAAAGAACAATGTGACTGGTTTGATACCTAGAAAACCTAGTAATTTTAGAGAAAATGCTACAGCTATAACTTCATTAGAATGGCAGAATCTATTATGATTAACCACAGTTACCTAAATAGGAGCTAATTTACTTATGTGAGCCAAAATTCTGTTAACTCATAGTGTATTGTAAGATACCGAATACGTTACTGGGTTTGTGCTCTGTTTTTAAGTACAGAATAAATGCACTATAACGAGCAGTTGACAAGATGTTGATTCTAAAATCTTTTACCTAAATGCAATGAGATAGTCCATAACTGATGCAAGTTGACAATGGGAGGTGAAGAGTATACTATATAGCTTGGGAAGAGAAAAGTTAATACAGGGAAGGGGAGATATTTAGCTTTCATGCTTCATACGGTATATTTTTCTGTTGTGTATGTCAACTAAAATGTGTTGCATCTCTCTAAATGGTGTCTTTCTCTATATGTATAAATGAACAGATGCAGATAGAGCTCAAAAGCATGGCATGGATGAATTTATCTCTTCCAATCCCTGTAACTTTGACCACGCTTCACTCTTTGAGATGGTTCAGCGCCTCACTTTGGACCACAGACTTAATGATTCCTATTCTTGTCTGGCAAGTATATTCTTTGGTCTCTAGTGATATAAACATCAAGCAGCAAAGTCAAAGGTAGTGCAAGGGGGGGCCAATCCCCCAGTTGCTGGAAGATTGGCTTCTGTTTACACCAGGTTTGAATTTGGCCCCGAGGTATTTTCTTTTGAGAGGCTGTCTACAGTGAACTTACTGCTGTTCTTCTCCAGTAACACTGTCTTTATTATTTTTGTTTACTGTGCTTATAATGATTCTTCCTGTAAAGACAAACTCCTGGTTGGGCATGTACAATAGCAAGCAGAAACTGTTTTGCAGCGTCCCACACTGCCTTCCAGAATCTTATGGATGAAAGAACAGGGAAAAGCTGACGCTCTGGTACCAGTTCCCATGTCAATGGAGTCATTCAAGGAGTAACTGTGGCCCAGCTTTGTGTCTGTTTATGAGCAGGGATCCCAAGCAGTTAACAGGAGGGACCAGGGGGATATACTGCAGTGATAGGTCTGCTGTCTGTCCTTGCTTGTGTAATCATGTGCCCATTAATTATCCTCATGAGCAGAAGCTGCAGCTCTCAACCCATTGCTGTATAACCGTGGCACTGAGATTCTCCAGGAGAGCTTGTAGCCTTTGTCCGGGGTGCAGTGCTTTGCGGATCTTAGGAGCTGTGAGGATGTAAATGACAAATAACCTTTAACAGTATGACTTGAGCAATGAATTTCTAGCTGTTTAGGGGAGGAGGAGAACTGTGCTCTGAGTTTCTAAGAAAGCAACAAGATAAAGCCTTTCCAGAGGGTGAATCAGGCCTGAAAAGCAGGTTGAGTCTGAAAGGCGTGGGACAGACCCTGGCCTTCCCGGTCTCCTTGTGGTACACAGAAACCTCCACACGGGGGTGTCGTCATTGGCTTGTTCTGCAGAAGGAACACCCCGTGAGGTTGTCTTCACATCGTGCCAACTGTGCAGTGTCTGGAACTGGGGCTATGGCGTAGCTTTTTCTTAAAAACAACAACCTGGAAACACAACGGAGCAGCTGACAGCAAGACTTTCGGTCTTGAATCCTTTCCTCCACATCCCCTCCACAGTGGTGCTCCTCTCATCTGCTGTGCTCCTTGCACCAAATTCAAGTCTCAAAAAGACTAAGTTCCAGTAAGTGCAATTAGCAATAGAGAGTTACTTCTTCCTCACAAGGGGCAGGGCTAGGAGGAACAGTTGTGGACATCCCCTGAGGTAAGAATAGGATGGGGGAAGACTGCATCATGCACCTTACTCACGTGTGTACAAGTGATGTGAGTAGGCTCAGTGAGACTATTCTGTCATCTACAGCGGGTTTCTCACTGGTTCCGTCCAAGGTCTTTGCTCCAGTAGCAGTGAATTTGGCATGCAGCTTCTACTCCCCATGCATGTCTGACGCTAGGAAGACCATTCCCATCCATGCATGTCTGACAGGTTGACTTGCAGCTGGTTTGTCCCTATGAGGTCTTGGGCCTGCTGAGAGCTGTGACCTTTGAATTAAATTCATGGCTAAAGGAGAGGTGTGAGGCCATCACTGAAAATGCTTAATAATGTTTCTCTTCAAGAAACCCACCAGCCATACTACTGCTTAGTATGAAGATGTTTAGGCTCTTAGTAGGAGCTACTGGAGTGTTGGAGCTTCCTTCAGCACCAAGACTTGCACCCCTTCAGAGAGGACTATCACCAGTTAACTGTCTTCTATCAGATCAGCCATTACAGAGCATTATAAAGAAGAGAGTAATGGGCTGTGTTCACTCACACTTGGATTTGACATACTTCTTCCCTCTATTTTAGCATGTTTTTCCTGATATGAAGTAAAAACCAGACTGATCTCAAAATTTGCATTCAATGGCAGAGAGCCCTATTGCTCCTGATGTATCTGTGGGAGGTTTGTGATACCATTGCGCTGGCTTGCCTGTAGGAACTTGTAAGTCTTGTGGTAAGCCTTCCCCATCCAGTCTGTATGCTACTGGGCAATTGTTATCCTTCCTATAGGGTATTCACATGCAAGGTCCCTTAGAGCTTTGCCTTGTCACGTCTCTTTTGTCCATGCGTTTCCAAATGTGGACATGGAGTTACCAGGGAAGGCCTACTCAGATTCAGTGGCTTACCCTTATACCAAGAGATTAACTCAGCTTTGTCTCTTTTCCGTCGAACCAGGTTAAACAATGTTAATGCAAGCCCACTCTCTGGCATCTCTATGAAAACAAACAGGCTGTGTGACTAATCTCAGCTATGGCAGAAGTGATGTTTCCTGGCAGAGAGCGTCGTGCTGGAGAAAGGGGAAGAGCATTGTCTGCATTGCTTGCTGAGGGTTCTCACCCATCTTCCACAAACTGATAGCACATTCACGGCTTTTTCTGGACTTTCAGATAGGGGAGGAGTATGCAGCTCTTCTGGCTTAATATTGCCCCTGCGCTGGGTCTTCCTACCTTTCAGCTTGGATGCTTACAATCTCTCTGAGACTACCCTTGAACTCTTCATGAGACTTTCAGCCTACTGCCAGGATTTATAGGATTCACATAGTACAACACAGCATTTAATGAGGAAACATGGTCTTCCAGAGTGCTCAGCCTAACAGAGATGATGTAAAGGGGTCAGAACAAAAGGCTGGTAAAGCAGGCCACTGAATTGAAGTGAATTGTGTTGTCAGCGGCAAATGAGAAAATTCAGCTATGGAAAAGTGAATTTTTTCCTTCAAGAATCATGTTTTTCACAGAAACCACATTTAACTTTAGAAAAATTCTCAGTGATTCAGACTTCCCAACCAAGCCTAGCTTTACCTGGTTTGAAAGCTCCAATTGCACTCCCCCATGGTGCTTGGTACGTTTGGCCATTTTTTGATGCAATTTGGCTTCTTAAGCGTGGTCAGTCAAGTTCCCTGTGCTCTGCAGCCTCCCTCCGAAGTCCCCTCTATGTTTCATCATGCTACTGAATACCAGCTGGGAGACCAAACTGAGCTGTACCTAACTGTGTTGGGATGAGACACCCAGTGTGTCGCTATCGGTTGCATTTGCCAGACTTGCTTGTTGTCAGTTGCTTGTGCCAGGCAAATCTTAATCAAGAGCTAGGATCTGCCTGAAGATTTGGGGGATTTCTCTGAATACAGCCCTACATCAAACCTTGATTTTGTTCTGGGGCTGTGGGGAGCATCATTACTGCCCCTTTGCAGCTCTGTTCAGTAGGTGCAGGAGACAGGAGCAGGTTCTTCATTTTGTACCTCTCATTTCCAACCAGTTGCTGGCTTCTAGCGTCTCTAATTAATCTTTCCACGATCTGAGAAAGGATTCTTCCTCTTCTTCTTCTTTATACGCTTTCATGCAAAAGGAGACCTTCTGGTCTTACTGGGCTCTGGATCGCTCTGCCTGTAGTCTACTTTGGCATACTCACATGAGGTAACATGATAGGAGGTTTGGTACTGAATCGATCTGCTCAGGTTGCCTTTCAGTGAGCTAAGGAAGAGATCTGGAGTGTTCAGCCCCTTTCCTTTTGTCCGATGAAGGACCAACACTTCTGCAGACCCCAAGCCAGGAGAGCTGTGTATCACCAGGTCCAGCTTCCTGTCTTCTTTGACCCCAAACTCTGGCCTCGATATCTGATTCCAATATGTTTAGTGCCAGCCTTCCCATTGATTGTAGGACCAATATTGCACCACTTAAGGACTGAGTCCATTGTATACTTTAAATGAATATAACAACTTAGCTTAAATTTGTATGCCAGTAATAAATTCACACGCCTTTCTATTTCACAGCACTTAAAGCATTTCCATATTTTGGCCCTTCCTATTCTCCAATGATTTGGAGATCACAGGCAAGGTGAAGAGATTGTCCAAGACTGTAGCGAACAGGCAACACAAAGATAAAAAAAAAATCCAGAATCAAGCACAGTACAACCAGTCAACAAAAAAAAAACAGAAAAAGCAATGAAGGCAAATACACCCCTCCCAAAAAATAACCTTCCAGAGTGCTGTCCCATCTGCATTGTTCTGTGTCTTCATTTTGATATGTGCACTTCTAGTGATCCCAGAACTGTAGCTTCTCCCTATATCTATCATTTTCCCCTCATTATTTTAATTCTTTTCTCAATCTGTTTTGGATTTGGCCCAATAAGGATGAGCAAATCCTTCTCTATGTCTTTGAGCTCTTAATTGATATTTCTTCAACTCTTTTCAAAGCAGCTATTTTGGCATCTAGAAAAGATTTGGTGTCATCTGAGTGGTAGAAAATATATTTTAATCTTTCACAGCAGTGTTGTTTCTAAGATGTAGCATTTGGGGTAACAGATGGGGTGGCAAAGAAGTTGCCTATAGGGGCAGTGCTCTGCCTCAACTACTCTCCCGCCCGCTGCAGGAACTTTTCAATTAAACGATGAAAGATTTTGTAGCTTGATGCATTCCAGAGCTGCGTCTTAGCAATTGTTTAGCACCCAAATTTCCATGTAAATATTGATGGTTTTGCAGCATTTTGAAAAGCATTCTACAGGAACATTCTTGTCCTAGCTAGCACCTTCACTGAAGGCAGAGGCACTTTCCACGTTGGCTGTCCCAGGATATTCACCGGAGCGCTGCACCAAAGGGGTGTCCTCCTTGAGAGCACTGACTTTGTACAACAACCCGTGTGTCAGCAGGTCCTTAGGACTGACAGGCAGAAATAGTTTAAGATTTCTCGATGATTAAAGAAACCCTGATCATTAACAGAGCTTACGTTTCCTTCAATGCCGAGGAATGCTGACCTGCCTATGGTGGGTGATCTCAGAGTGCATCCCCAATGGGAGACAAATAAGAATGATGTGAAACATCCCTTGCTGGTACTGCAGAGCTGTGTTCCTCTATCTTCAGCACATTCCTACCCTTGCAAAAGGAGTCTTTATTCAGTGTAATCCTCCATGTCCACCGCTAGTTCAATTTTCTTGCTTATGGCCAAATGTACAATCCCTTTCCAAAAGTAAGATTGCTATTTCCTGCTGTTTAAATAATCAAATCCTTGTCATCTCTGAAAGGTGTAAGTCTTTTTTATTGCTAGGCACCAATAGGAATTGACCTAACTTTTCAGCATTTTAAATGACTTTTCCCTTTTAAGTAGCATAATACATTTGTGTTAACAATTGCACTGAGTGTATAGTATGTTGGGGGATGATATGCAAACATGCATGTATTTTTTGAGTTAACAGTGACCTCTCTCTCTTTCTTTTTTTTTTAATGTAGCATTAGGTTTGTATTTCTTTTATTAGAACAGTTGACCACTACCCTCCAGATCTGATAGCATTTGTATTTAATAACCTATATTTAAAATCAAGTCTCTTTATTTCTAAACAGGGCTGGTTTAGTCCTGGCCAGGTCTTTGTGCTAGATGAGTATTGTGCACGTAATGGAGTGAGAGGCTGTCACAGACATCTCTGCTACCTCAGAGATTTGCTAGAGCGCGCAGAAAATGGAGCTATGATTGACCCCACCTTACTTCACTACAGCTTTGCCTTTTGTGCATCACATGTTCATGGCAACAGGTAAGGAATTATTCTTGGCTAGCAGCGCCCTGCCAGCAAGAGATGACTTTGTCAAATATAAGTTTCCTTGGATAATGTGCAACAGTCCCCAATTTGTTTTCGCATTGGATGTTTGGCAGCAGCGCTTCTAGTGGCATAGTCGGTTTGTTTGTTTGTTTCATTGCTTGTTTAATGTAAGCAATAAAAATGCACGTACAGGATCCAGAAATGAGGGGGTTTAACTTTCTTGCCCAGGCACCTGCTAGCTGTGGTTCTGACACCGCAGTTGAAGTACATGCCACAGTCACAAGTTGAATGAATGGAAGTAAATGATATGCTCTACTGATTTAATTGCTATGTAAGGGAATCTGACAACTCGCAACAGTGAAATTCTCAGCAGCATCAAACTTTAATATTCAGAAGTGATTTAAGCCCTTAGGCACCTGTGTCTCATTAAAAGTCAGTGTGACGTAAGTTCAGAAATTGCTAAACGTAATTGAAAATTTTATCTTGCTGCTGTTGCAAAGCAGTTTCAATTTCAGAAGTAGCCCCATTCCTTTCTCTGAAATGTGGCACATCTTTGACAATATGAAAGGGAGCTGTGCTTTTTCCTTTTCTATATATTTTGTTGACAGCTATAGGATCTGTTGCAGCTTCTTTTTCTGCTTTGTTTCTTTTAAGTTGCATTGTATACTTTGAGATACTGCTTGCTATACTGCATATGCTGCTGAGGAAGGGAGAGTTATAAAGCAATTGTGTAGTTTTGTAAGTCCTCTGGTAAATACTATCCTGAATTATGACACACATTGCCCAGGTTTCATGTTGCACTGCTGCCACTTGCTTTGCAGTTAGTTTCATACATCTTGTCATGGAAACCAAGTTTTTGCTTCTTTAGTTTCCTTTTTAGTTCTGACTTTCTTTTGCTTGTTCATTCCTTATTTTTTTTTTTTTTTTTTGCCAATTGTTATTTGGTTTCAGTTGTTGTTTCCTTTTGTTTTGGGTTTTTTTTCATGTTTTCTTCTGTTTCTTTCACTTTTGCTGCTGGCCTTCCCGCATGCGTTTCAATCATTCCCCAAAGCCAACACATGACAGAATTACTTGGTGGGTCACAGCCAAGTGCAGACGGCGAAGGGGGCAAAGTGTCTCAGGCCGCTGCCACTGAAGTGGAGACAAAAAAGGATTCCAAAAAGGAGTCCAAAAAAAGGAAAGATTCCAAATCGCAGCCGAATCCAGAGCCAAAAAGGTAAGAGAAAGCGCACAGTGCACAGAAGTGTTTTGTACGTGGCACCAGGCCTCCTCGGTCACTGAGCAGTCCGCGTCCCCGGTGCACCAGCGTCTGTAACTGGTGTCAGGCAGCATGGGCAGTCCGGAAAACCAGGTATCTGACTCTCTTGGGAAGCGAGTGGCATTTGGGTAGCTGAATCTCACAGAAGATCAGTGCCTGGAGTTTTTCCAGGCGTGTGTTCGGCAAGTCTGTTTGCACTGAATCTGAGGAATCATAGCAGAAACTGGAAACTAGCTGCCCCATACACCCTCTTCTGTGGGCATGGCTCATCCCAGTAAGAGGCTATTTTAGGGTCCAGACCTGATCCAAAGCCCTTTGGGCCCAGGACTGTACAGCAGAGGAGGTCGGATGGTGGTCACAGCTCCTCCGTGAACC
Organism: Rhea pennata; assembly: GCF_028389875.1. NCBI lineage: Eukaryota > Metazoa > Chordata > Aves > Rheiformes > Rheidae > Rhea > Rhea pennata. Next base: position 8,928,909 of record NC_084674.1, read on the forward strand.
ACTTCAGAGTCCAGCACAGCTAAGAGCTGAAGCTTCCTCTTCATCTGGGGCAGAGGCAGGACGTACCTGATGGTGCTGGCCATGGTAACAACCTGCCACCCCTCCTGTTGTGGCTGGAGAATTGCTGGCACAGGAAAATGTATTACTTAAAATCATTGCAGTGTGTAGACCCTAATCCCATACCCGTACAGCTCCCCGGTGTTGAGTGTGGCTGCTGCACCTTACTGGGAGACAGCTATGCAATGCCAAGTGGACAACTCTGCATTGGCAGGGCTTTTAAAGTAATTTGCTTAAAAAATTCCAAGGAGGGAATCGTGTCATGCTATAACTTACCTTTCTTCAGCTGATGACTGACTTCAAATCAAAAAGCTGAAGGTTTACATTCCTTCTAGGTCCCTGGTGTCTCTCTGTCACCTGGGGATTACCAGAGGCTCTGTGCTGGAGCTGCAAGGTTACAGCATTGCAGTTTTTAACCACGATCGATCTCTATGTAAAAGTTGTGTGCTGGCTCAGGCAGTTAGAGTTTGGCACAGAAGCTACTAGGTGACGTTTCTTGGCCTCTGCTATCAGCAAGTCACAAGAATGGGCCACAGGTGGTTGGGGGGGGGGGGGAAGTGACTCTGCGTCTTTAGTTCCTGCTGATAGAAATCTGAATATCTGAGTGGATAGATAGAAAGAGTCACAATTTCTTTTCAGAAGACTGTTTAAGCCACATGCATTTGACAACTGGCTGGCAGAGAGCTGAGGAAAGCCAGTATTTATCCGTGCAGTGATAATAGCAATTACGATGTGTGTAAAACTGGGTTCTCTTTAGCTGTGTCCCTTCCTCCCACCTGCCACTTTCATACGTTGCTTGTTGCCTTGGTCCTCGCCCTTCCTAGTAAACCTTTGACTCATTGCGGCATTGAAGACTTTCCTTGCAAATTCTCTAAACCCAGGGACATGCCTGTCTCTGGGGCTGTGCAGCGCCGTACGTAGCATCCCACTTGAGTAGCTCTGAGCAGCATTGCGGTATAGATAGGGATTTAAGTTATGAGATATTTTTCCATTTAACAATACTGTGAAAGCGTTGATTTGATTTCCTTCAAAAAAGGAAGTTACTTCACTTTTAGACTGTAAAAAAAAGGAGGAGGAGGAGGATGTGGAGTTTGGCTTTCTCCAGAACGAGGCTGGCTGTCAGTCAGGATCTGCCACGCAGTGATGAAGGTCGAGCAGGGAGATAATTTCGCGTGGCTATCAATCTCCTCTATTAGCGACAGGCAGTGATGGAGCTGAGGTGGGCTGTCTGCTCGGATCGCGTTAGCGTAAGGTCAGGCAGGGAGACAACAGTAGCTCGCAGTCAGCGAGGAGGTGCAGGGAGGCTGCGTGCGCTTCGGACGCCGCGCACAGCCCCGAGGTCGGGGCTGACAGCATGACAGGCGTCAGCGCGAGGACGCGGGCTCACCACCGCCGCCACCACCGCCGCCGCCACCACCGCCGCCGCCGCCGCGCGGGAGCCCGGCCGGCAGGGCGGGAGCAAGGCGGCCGCTGTTCAAAATACACCGCTGGCGGGGAGCTGACCCTGCTGCCAGAGCGCGTGAAGTGGCCGAAGCCCCGTATATTGGTGGTATTTTGGGACCCTGTTGGTCTGGTTTTGCTTTACATATCAGCTTCCCCCCCACACTTTGGGCTCAGGTACCTTTTTCAGACCTCTGACCACCTGACATGATCTCTCCATGAACAGAGTGTAAATCACTGGTATTTGCATGACAGTCCCCTTAATTTTTCAGTTGATTTCATCCTTTTTGAAGTAAAAATGTTGTTAAATGTAAATTGCTCGTTCTAGGTTTTACCTCCTGCGGATACCTGAACGTGTAAGGCACAGGCTCTCAGCAGCAGATAGCAGCAATGCCAGGCACAGGCTGCTAAACGCTCAAATGATTTTCGGTTCCCCCAATTACTTGCTGCTCACTAAAGTTAAAGCAATTGCGGCCCATGATTGTGGTCCTACTGCTGACTTCCTAGCGGGTGTTTATCTACCAGGTACCATTGGGTGCCTTTTTAAAAGTTCTGCCACTGTGGAAGATTTTGTGGTTTCTGGTGTGTTCTCCCACGTGAAAGATGAGAATTCATGCAGAATCATTCAAACATCCTTGGTTTTGGTCCCATTACCGTTGTATCGAGGCTGACGCTTTCCTTTATTGACGGTCTTCCAATAAAAAGAGTAAAGAAAAGAAACGGAAATGGCTTGAAGAAAGCATCATTTCTGTTAAAATTATGGAAGGGCTTACATGATCACTCAGGTCTTCTCCAGGCTTCTGTTTCCATTTTTGTCTTTGTCTTCACTTTTGAGGACCGTGCCTGTACTCTCTCTTTGATGCAGAGAGAATGATGTGTACAGGACCCTAGTGACTTACCGTGCTCTGTACAGGAGAGACGTTGTGGGTCAGAAAGTGCAGCCCAGCTTTTCCGGGGCCAAAGTTAACATCTGAACCCTTGAACGGTGATTTTTCTCCTATTCGAAGGAATCTCTTTGGGTTTCTATGTGAAACCAATGTGACCTTCATTTCACATAGGCTTTTTCAGATTAAGCCGTGTAGTGGCTTTTTCCAAAATTTTGTTAAAGGTGGCACCAAAAAAGAATCTTTCTATGCTTGGTTAGTCCTGAACCTTTACAAATAAGACCAAAATGCTGCATGTGTACATACTAAATATTATCAGACACTGAGCTTATCAGAATGAGGATGCCAGATTGAATCCTATCCTGTCTGGTAATGACTGAACAGCATCATTCCCTGAGAGCTGTTCAGTGACTGTGAGATGAGCTGAGGTTCTCAGTCTACTAACCCAAGGTCCAAATAACTACAAGGCTCCTCTGTTAATTAATTTGGTATGTCAGGGGCCTGCTTTTCTCTATGTGAGGTATATTTTACTGCATAAAATTTTCAAGAAGTAGCTCTTCCATTAGGTAGCATTAGCATTAGGTTTCAGTAGATTTTAACAAATTTAAGCCACCAGAAATATTATTTTCGTAGATCCTGAAGAGTTAAAAAGTCTGCATAATATATTTATATTTTTTTCCATTGTATTCCAATTACATATCTAACTATTTCACATAAAGGCAAGATTTCCATAAAGCTACTTAAAAAAAATAGAATAGGACCTTTTTGGTCCGACAAAATAAATGCTAATGTATCAACACTTTCATCCAACTTCTCATGATCATGGTAACGGTCATATACTTTCCGTAGTACTTTAGTGTGCATGTTCTCGATTCAGATGAATAGCTCTGAATGCAATAATGCACGTTAGTAAAATCTCACGCAGTGTAAATGCTCTAACCTTTTGTTAGGTGCTGGCTCCATGTCCCAGCCACATAAGCTGGTGGTGGCACGGAGCGGGTGGCACGTGCCTGTCGGCTGTGATCCAGCATCTGTGCTGAAGGGACGTGCATTGCCAGGGACCAGCAGAGAACCAGCTTCGCGTTACCGGCTGACGTGATTCATTGCAATGGGTGTAGGATGGCAGTGCTCAGACACCGTTCGGCTCAGCCGGGCTGCGTCAAGGGTGGAGATCGCGCAGGAGAAGCAACGAGCCGTGACTTGGCTCAGCGCGGTGCTGTGGAGGAGAGCCGGAGCAGAACGAAGGCCGAGGTTGGGAGGGTGAAGCTGCTCCCATGTTTAGCAGCATCTCATGCATCTAGTTCAGGCGAGGGGAAATGTGGGGGGAAAGGGCAGAAGGCTGGGCTAAACGAAGGGCTCCCAGGCAGCGGGTAGCGCACACTGCAAATTCCCAGAGCAATGAGAAATCGGCCAAAATTGACGGTTGCTGAAAAAAGTTTTTCTGAGGGGTGTAAACGGGTGGACTCCTTCGGGCCAGATTTACCAGGGGAGCTGCAGCAGGGAGCGGAGGGGCAGCTGTGGCCCGACAGCGAGCGGCCAGCACGGGGTACGCTCCCCGGGACGCTGCCCCGGCAAGGCGAGGGATCCTCCGGGAGCCTGTCCTGACACGTGCCGTCCGAGGCGCGAATCATCCCTGTTCACCGCATAGCTCAGTGCTGCACCTGGCAAGCAGCAAGAGAGCTGAAGGCAGCACGCTTTTTATATTCGAGTTGTTACTTAAAAAATCAAATTATTTGCATCGTTTTTTGACATTGTTTTTTTTTGTTGTTGGCTCTGTATGCCAGGGCTCACAGTGCATGCAAAGATCTGTTTGCTACATGTAAGCAATATTTTCCCAAGTAAGAAAGTGTAGACAAGTTGAACATAAAAGGTGTAAAAGAGGATATGTCTTTTCATTTATAAGCCACTTTGGTATTTCATACAGGCTTATGTCAAAGAGATTAACCCACTGGAGCTATACTGTATATTTATAATTGCATACAAATGCAGGCTATTGCTTCATATATTACTCTTTGTTAAAAATCATTTTGATATATTTGTTTTAGCAGCATAACTAGCCCTGGGGGCACTGGGTATAATTAGAAAAGGGCATGGGGGGAGGCGGGACTTGTAGAATAAAGCAGTGGCCTTAGGATCACAGGTCCTAATTATAATTTATAATTAAGCCTGGAATTTGCACAAACCATCTCAGCTAAACAAGGACTATCATTTTTGCTTCTAAATTGCAACCTTTTTTTAATTTCACCAGCTGCTTTGTTGACGTTGTTGCTTTCATGGCTTCAAAACCTAAAAATCAAGGAGGGATTAGGAAAGCAACATTTAAAACTTCTCATATGAAATATTTACATTGGGAATTTACAAGTTGAGAGGAAGCATAGTGTAGCAAAAGGAGTGATCTGAATTTTGTTTTCTTATAAACAAAAATTTCTTTTTTCTTTTCTTGCCTTTTTCACCCTTCTGCTTCCTGCTGTGCCCGTAGCTTATACCATACACCTCAAGTGACCATGGCAGGAGCTATAGAGTATCAGGTGAAAATGTGTCTCCACTCAGATGGAGATGTTGATGTTGTTTGTTGACCTAAATCCATAGACACATAAGCATTTTGTCTTTTGTGCTTCTGTATGTACAATATGCATACACAACTTTTTCACCGTTTTGCTCTTTTTTCTTTCACCATTGCTGCTTAACCCAGTGTTACAAAGTTGTGGTTTTGCGTCGTGTGTAAAAGCATTCATTTTCTACAGCTGCATTTTAGCTAGCCTTACTGCAGAAATGCTTCTTCCTGGAGGAGCCTGTGATTCTGTCCATAAGATAAAACATCAAACATAAAAGTGGAGTTGGATATCTTTGGTGAAAAAAAAAATCCAGTAAGCATCAGATAGAGCTGGTGAGGCTTGAAGTTTTCTTGCGGATTTTTACAGCACCATCAGCCACGTACTGGAATTGTCTAGAGCACAGAAGTGGGTCTTAAATTATAGCAATGCTAAGCTATATACCCTTTGTGTTCCTGCAAAAGGGAAAATAAATATGTTCCCTCAAAAAGATTACATTTTCAAAGTCTGAATGTTTAATTAGGTTTCAAAATTATCAAGCTAATAAATTAAGTGCAAGGCTTTCAGTGGTGTTTTTCTAGTTCTATGTATATCCTGCATTTGTCACTAATTAATGAGTTCCTAATGCTTCAGCTTCTGGGAAGATGAGCAACAAAGATTAACATAACTAGTAAATCTGAAGATGTGCAGCTGGGTTATAGTATTTGAAATTTGACAAAAACATTGGAAGTATTATTATTTGTGACATGGCTCAAGATGGGGGATTGTGAGGAAAGTAGAGATGACAGAACTGGTGCTAACCACTGTGACAACAACTTGAAAAGCAGCCGACATGACATCTTTCCTATCATGCTGCCGAAAATGTCAACTTTGTGAAGGACAGTGAGAAAATGGTTTGCCGAAAATTTGAAAGGTAGATTCAAGAGATGCTCATCATGTCAGATGTAATATAGTCCACAGCTGTGTGAGAAAGGAAGTCCTTGCCATGGTGATGGCTCTCGGTTGGCAGGCCCTTCCAGACATCCGCGCTGCTCCAAAAATGGCTACAGCTGACCTGTAGATTGTCTCAAGTTTGTAGGAGCATGATATGCAAAAACGGCTTGTTGTTTACACCGCACGCCGCTGCGGGAGCAAGGGCCATGTGCGAGGACAGCACTGGCTGGAGCAACCGGCTCGGGCATCTTCCGTCTCCTAAAAAAGCCAGGAAATGCAAAGACCTGGAGATGACCACGGGCCATGCGCCGGGTGAAGGCATTACTGCATTACTCTGCGTGCGCCTCGGTGGTTGGGTTAGTGTCGCAGTGCAAAGCCTTGGCGTGCTGTAGCTTAAGCGAGCCGTTTTGGATGGAGGTTCATTGAGGACCTGCAAAGCCCCAAACTTCCCTCGTGTTTGTCTGTGTCAGTGGTGGTGTATTTCTGCTTTCAGAGCTCTACATTTTTTATTTGCTAAAGCCAAAAGTGAAAGATGCGGTTGTGTCAGGGCATTTTGGGTGTCTAACATTGGTCATTACCTGGCTAAATAACAACTTCCAACAAAACTGGAGCCCTTTGAATACAGAGAAGAATTATGGTCAGAGTGAAAAAGCAATGGCTCAAGCATCATTATCAGATATGGGCCCAAAATACCAGCATCAGCAGTGAATTGTCCGGACTGCTGAGTCTGGAGCTGGCAGGGGTTTCACGCGATGCTGCACTGCGCTTGCAATTAAATCGGTTGGATATTTTTTAAAAGCTGACAGTTATTTTAAAAGCAGCACTTCTTGGGACATTTCCTGTCCTTTGGAAGAGACAACCTCATTTAGACCCATGTACATCCTTCAAGTTTTCTCCGGCCTGTCGGTAAATCTTACCGTTGGAGGTTATTGACCCAGCAAAGGGCAACATAACTTTCAGACCATTTCCAGTCCCTCAGCAAATCACTGCCAGCGCAGGCAGCTTTTACTCCATCGTTTGTCAGCGCGGATACAATTAACCTCATGACACCCTGTGAGCTGTTCTGGGTACGGAGCGGGGACTCGATGCCAAAAGTCAAATGAGGACTTCAGCCCTGCCCCTGACTACACAGCATTTATTGCAGCCTGTCTCAAATTATCAGCTCTTCTGCCTGGGAACAAACCAGACACCGTGAGGTGCACAGCATAACAAAAGGCGTGAAGAAATCTTCTATCTGAACATTAAGTATTTTATGGGAATTTGGAATAGAGATATATTAAGTGTGTTCAGACATTAGTTTTTGCTCAGTATCTTTTTTTTTCTTTTGTGGCTTGCTCATTTCTTCAAAATAACTAGTCCTAATTAGGTACTAATGAGACCAGATCCATACTTCCAAAAGTGTTTATAAAATGTGTTCCCCAGCTGAGACATTTTATCCAAGTTTCAGCCTAAATCTTTTCCTTTTTTTTTTTTTCCTTAATGCACAACTGAATTTGGCAAATAATCAAGTAGAAATTTCTGATGAAATGCTGATAAAATTTAAATATATCCTCTGGTATTCAAGTGTTTTTCTCTGTCCATGTGATAAGTTTTATTTAATGTATATTTAGCTTTGAAGACGTACAGTGAATATCCTGTAAGGCTTGCTAGTTACTCTGCTGAAGTGTTTTAATGGTTTAGTCACCTGTACTGGAACATGAGCGACCGTATTTGTGATATTAAGAGCTCGCTGAGCACAGGGTCAAGGAGAAGCAATTGTACAGATTTTATAGATTTTAATTTTTTTATAGGCCTTTTTTTTTTGTGTGTGTGTGTGTGTGTGTGTGTTGTTAAGTTTAGGGCCTTTGATTCTTTAAGAGGAAAATAAAGCCAACCAATTAACCCCTGACAGGCGGTTCATTAGAAGCTTTGTAATCCTCTGCCAAGTCTTTTGTATAGCCAAACCAGCCTAGCACGGAGGATTTACGCAGCTTAAGCTGCACGCTGGAGGAGGCCTTTAAGTACGAACGTTGGTTCGGTTGTAAGACGTCTGGCGTTACCTGGAGGGAGGCCGTGCCAGCGGAGCTGCCCGGTGCCGCCCAAACCCATCCGTAGCCTTTGCCGGTCAGCAGCAGGACGCGGCTCACGGGGCGCCGGGGAGGCGAGGGCCGCTGCCCGCCCCGTGAGCGTCGTCGTGCCTTAACTTCTATAAACTGAGATTACAAAGCCGTTGCAGTTTTCCAGCGCAAGGTACGTATCGCTCTCTAAGCACGTTTCAGCAGACGCATCGAAGAGGGTTCGCGCTCGGAGCTGATCCCGAGAAGGTGACTCGGTGGCTAGGAAGGAGTGCGCGCTTCTGTGTGCTGCTTCTGTACGGGCTCGTTGCTGATCTTCTTTCATACTGTGCATTAAGGGGTAAATTAGCAGCTGATCGTTTTCTGCAGAAATTAAGCGCGTGTTTAGCCAGCCACGGGCCTGACGCTGCAGTGAAAGCTGCCGTGATGCTCCCTGCCGTGCACCTGCAGAAAGGGGGAGGCCGGGTGAGCGCTCGGAGAGAGCCTCGCTCCTTCTCCCGAGACTCTTGTCGGCGTCTCGGCGTGCCGCGCGCGCCCTCCCGGTGCCGCGGTCCCCGAAGCGCAGCGTGCTCTTCGCTGCGCGGGCGATGCACCGGGCTCCCCAGGTGAGGTCCGAGTCGTTCACGGCGTTTCTCCCCCAGGCCCGACGGGATAGGAACGGTGACCGTGGACGAGAAAGAGCGCTTCGAGGAGATCAAGGAGCGGCTTCGTTTGCTGCTGGAGAATCAGATCACGCATTTTAGGTAAAGGCAGCGATCCCCGCCTGAGCGAGGGGGCACTCGTCTCCTCCCCACTCCCTCCCGTAAACTGCAAAGTCAAACGGCAGATTTTGAATGCATATGGGAATTCTGCATAAGTGACACAGGCAGACCTAAGCAGGGCAGTGAAGCTTGCGCTGTAGCATGCTTGTAGCTGGAGAGTGATTCTAAATATGTAACCTTTAAAGGGTATTTCAAACCATCTTGCTTTCACAGGCATGGCAATGCTGTGAATTTTTTTTCAATTTAACAACAACAAAAAAAATCCCTTGTCCTCTTCGCTTTTCTTAGTTGCTGCCCATTTTCACTTCTCCCTAGTATAAAAACAAGCAGGGCTTTCTTCAGGGATGCCTTAACTGTAGGAGTGATGGATACTGCCCCCCAAAACAAGTGATGGATTGCCCCCAGCACACCAGCCTGGTCCTACGCTGCTTGTGCATATTTGCACACGCACCAGTGACATGCATTTGCACACACACCGGTGATGTGCATTTGCACGCAGACTCCATGCCAGAGCCCCTTTTAGCTGTCACTCCCCAGAGACAGTGGCTGGTTCCAGTTACAACAAGTTACAGCCTGGTAGATCACTGGTTCCCTGCCTGGAAGTGACTGGTATTATCCTTTCCAGGGCATAATAATTCTTCTAGGAGAATTAAAAACTCTCTAGGTGACACCTAGATTTAATGAGCTGCTACAACTAACTGACTTTCCCAGATACCCCTTATTCTGTTTTACTGTCTTAGCGTTCATCTCATCAAAACCCTTTCTGAAAGTTACCCTTTAGAAAGAATGCTAATTCAGAGCAGTAGTACTAAAGAATTGCTCAGGCATATTTAGGAAAGCTTCTTTATACCACTGCAAAGGGTATAAATAGGCTTGTCCACGTGCACCTGGTGTGATCTTAACATGATGTGGTTTTTCTAGGTACTGCTTCCCATTCGGCCGTCCAGAAGGTGCACTAAAAGCTACTCTGTCGCTACTGGAAAGGGTAAGCATAAGAATAACAAAAGCTAATTAAAAATCCCTGTATTTGTGTACCTTTCCATCCAGAAGAGCTTAAGTGACTGTTACGGTTGTGAAGGACACCTATAATTCATGATAGCTAATACTGAAATGTCTAGCGTTGGGTATGACCATTGACTTTTCCTGCTTCAACCTGGAAGCCTGTGTAGTCAGTAGTCACTGTAGTCCCCAGCACCCTGGGTACCCCGTTCTGCGGAGTGTGGGATTTCCTGGGCCCGATGCACCCCAAGCGTCTGCAGGAGTCCCCCGTCCCTGTGTCCGGCTGCCCTCTCCTCTCCCCTAACCAGCAGTAAACAGGAGCCCAGATGAGATGCAAAGCGATAAGCAGAGCCTGGGAAGGCCACAGCTTTGCCTGGCACAGGGGGACTGGAGGTGGGCCTTAATGACATGCCTGGAGAGATTGGAAGTGGTGTGGTCACCTTAGGGGCATGCCTTCCGGAAGAATATAGCTACAGAAAGGGTCACTCTCAAGTTTCAGACTGGCTGAGATGGCCTTGCAGTGGATCCTAGTTATTGCACGCATATCTCATGAGCCAGGCAGAATTAGTGCTGGAATGCATGTATTCGCTGGGCATGGAGAAAAAAGAGTTGTGTGTGTCTGATGCCACAACAAATCAGATTTTCTTATGTCAAGGTCCTGATGAAAGACATAGTTACTCCAGTCCCTCAAGAGGAAGTAAAAACAGTCATCCGTAAATGCTTGGAGCAAGCAGCTCTAGTCAATTATACTCGACTATCAGAGTATGCCAAAATTGAAGGTAAGGCTCTTTCTTTGTAAAATTACAATTTTTGTTGTATTTCTAGGTGGCAACTGTGACTTGGAGCTATTTAAAAGAAGCTCATTTGCTATGTATTCACTTGTCAATAAAACTGAGGTGATTGTGAATAATTTTTGTGGTGGTGACTCTTGCAGCACTGAAGAATGGAAATTATGCAAAATGCTTCCTTTTCTGGAAAAGAGGGAGGAAACAGTTAAAAGCTGTAGCTTTTTTTTTTTTTTTTTTTTTTTTTGATTGTTAGCGCATTTGGCCAGTCGTGTAGTATTTAGACTCATGTTGTGTCTTTAAAAAACAAATTGAGAAATACTTGGGATGTCATCTTTGCAGCTGAAAGTATAGTGCAATTAATTGCTTGTGACAGTGGAGTTCAGGAAACAAACAAATAATAAGAAACTGAAAAAATGTTTAATCTCTGCTTAATCGTTTGTGGCCAATTTAAAATGTTTTTTTTTTTTTTTTTTTTGTCTGGGAGTATTTCATTGCCTTTGCACTTTGCATAGCAGTCATTGATCAGTCAGTCCCATACTTGCCTCAGATTTCTTTCTTGTCACTCTAAATCCAGCAGAGCTGATATTATTGACCTTTTAAGTTATGGGAGAATAATAACCAGTGACCAGAGACACGTGTAGCCATCAAAAAGACATTTTAAAGCTTGCTGGAGGATATGTGTTAGCTGAAGCTCTATGATCCAGTAGTTCTTTCCATGGTAATCAGTTTACGTTGCTACCTTGTTGGCTGCTGCACCCTCTTTGAAACTCTGGCCCAACTGTATCCATGTTTGCAATTGCTTAAACCTGTATGTTCCAAATGAATGGTATGTTCTGGTCTAGACTTTGGGTTTCTGTCATGTGTGATACGAAGCTTTCCCACAGCTCAGATTATCGTTGTATGTCTCTAGGACACTGTGGAAAGGAGAGAAAAAAATCCCCTCTGATTTGTTCCTAGTTCTTGTTTACATGAAAAATTGGGTTATTATATGACAAATTGTCCAGGTTCTGTACATGACATGTCCTCTCTTTTTCCATTTTTTTTTTCTGTCTAACGATGCAAATTGTGTACCAGTGGTAATGAATTCATTGTTATGCATCCAGTGAGAAACACTTAAGAATTGGGCACTAAAAGGATGTTTATCAACTCTTGACTTGGTAATGAGTGACAAAAATAGAGAAGGAACGAAGGTTTCTTAAGCACTGTATTATCAGGCAATTTATCGAAGTACTCAACTTCACAGGATATTTTAATTGGTGTATTCTGTAAAATGCAATGTTTAAATATACTTGACAAGGATGGAGAAGGACTGAGAATCAAAAGCAGCTTTTCTGTTGATGGATGCTTCTACCCAGTGCTGGCTCCCTTAGGTTCTCTGTGTAAATATCACTAACTCGTTGGTAAGATTTGCTCTCTTCTTTCAGATAAATCTTTGCAAAAACAAACTTTATGATCTGTAAGTAAAAATGCATTCATTTCCAAAGTAGAACAGTTAGTGTGTACTTTTCCTTTTGTGCCTCAATTCTTCTTGGTTGTGTTAATTATCTGCCCTCTTTTTTGCACTGTGACTTTTAGGTCTGGGAATACTTTGAAGCAACAAACTTTTTTTTTCCAGCTACCTTTTCAGGGAAATAGTTCATTCCACACTACCTGCTCTCTTCTGCTTTTCTCCTCCTTTATCCGTGATTGGCCACAGCCACTTTTTTATACTATCTCTATAAAAGTGGTTGTAACACCAATTTAAAAGCATGCTGGGATTGTTAATTCCAACAACCCAACATCCGCCAGCTGCATGCATCAGGTTTTCTCTCATGAGCATAGTCCACTATGTCTTAAAACAGTTTCTTAGAAGAACGAGTAACAAATTTGCCTCAGTGAGATGCATTCCCATATGCAGTATATGATTTTTAAATTTCGCTTTTAAAAGCTGACATTTAAATATCTACGTGTTTTAAGAGAGTAAAAAAAAGAATAAGTGGCAGCAGTGCTTGAGGCTATGTTTATGAAGAAATACCTGTGAAAGCCTTAGATACTGAAGGCTGAAAATCCTTAGTATCTCGGAGCCTTAACTGATAGAAATCTATTTCCCTCTATTCATGACGTTTTGATCATTATATTCTTGCAAACAGAGTAAGACCTTTAGAATCATGGTCACAACCTCTCTTGTGACTCATCGGCATGCTGAATGGTTAATCCAGTAGATCTCCAATTTTAAACCTCCTTTTTTTTTCTTCCTTTTATCCTGTGTGTATCCCAAAATACTCTGCAGCTATTTTCCTCTTAACCTAATATGAAGTTTTCCTCTGACCTATAGCCTATAACCTCTTTACCTCTGACCTAAGCCTCTTGCATGCCCAAATCCTCTTTTATAGGGAAAAAGAGAGAAATGTATGAGCATCCTGTCTTCTGCTTGGCCTCTCAAGTGATGGATTTAACCATTCGTGAGTACTACCACCCTCCTCTCCATGCTGTCCTCACTCTTTCTGTTTTCATTACCTCAAGAAACTCCAGATCCAAACCAACTCACTCTCCTTGCTTCAAGTCTTTTAGCATTGGCTTGTCTGTTGCTTCTGTCTGTGAAACCCAGTGTGAGAAGTCCAGTCACTTTTTATCAGCCTAAACCAGGTTAGACAATTAACCCATTTGTTTGTGATAAACTCAGATTGTCTGTGAGTTTTTTCCGTTCTTCTTTATGTCCATGACCTGAATGCATTTTTACTTTGCTTCTGTGTAACCCCAATTTGTAAAGTGCTTGTCACTGGTACACAATCCAAAGGCAGCAGCTATACCGGGGAGAGATGAGCTAGAGGTCAGATAAAGGACATTGGGAAAAAGCCCTCCCTTTTCCTGCGTGTAAGATCTTTAACCAATCCTGTGTATAAGATCCTATAAGGCTGTCCTTTCTCTGTACATCAGATCTTGCGTGTCTCCTGTCTATTTTCTCTCAAGCGGAAGTGCTTTACTTGTTCTCTTCCTAGAATTTTTTTATTTACTCTCTTGCACCGAGCTCTGGGTGGACATACGAGCACAGCTGTCGTTCGGAGCGTCCTTGTATGTGCTCAGAGCTTACGGACTCTAATTTCCTATTTGTACAGCACTTGCTTTCACCTCTGTGAAAGGAGCTTTTGGTAATACAGTGCTTCTGGGTGGGGGGGCGAGACTGGGCAACTTTTCTTCTTTTCAAATGTCATATATCACACATAACTGGGGGGCTGTGCAGTCCACTTGCTCATTAATCCTGCATATCTGTTCTTGTTTCTCTCTTTTCTCTCCTTGTTGCTTTCTCTCTTTCATATAGAGAATCAAAAGGATGCAGGTGAACAATTGTATATGCATTATAAATTGCTAGGACTGTTGAGTTATATTTATTTTGTTTCTTTTTCATAGCTCCTTAAGATATGTACTCCTTCAGACTGAAAATGGAGATGCATTAATACTTAAGGAGTTAATTTGTGCTGTCTCAACATAACATAATTTCTTTTTCCTCCTTCCTTAGACTAGAGCGTAGATTAGAAATACCTTGCAGTAACCATATTACCTTCTTAGGAGACAGTTTGAATAAAGAATCTAGCCTTTATAAAGGGCAAGTTTATTGTTTTCCAAAAGAACTGCAGCTCACTTTTGGTGCAAACATGTTGATGATTTGGCCGCTAGTTGAACACACCTAACAAGCACATTTTATAACTAAACTAATGTTCATTTTTGTTTTTCATATCTTCTGTTTTATGCCCTAATGGGAGGAATGGTTTTTTAGTTTTCTTATTATTTTCTATTTTTTTGTTAATGTGTAACAAATGATACAGTCAGACAGAAATCATGTTTGTCTTTTGTTTATAACCTGTGGTGACATGTAATGAAGCAAGGACACCGTTCAGACCAAAACACCTGAAGTGCCTGTCTCTTCAGAAGTGATTCTGTAGTTCTGTAGACCCCTGTTCTCGTTTCTGTTGTATACCAGAGTCCTTAGTTCGGAAGTCTTTGAAACCTGAAGTGTTCATTACTTTTTGTGAGTAGAGTGTTATGTTTTGTGGAAAAAAGGATCAGTTTGATTTCAGCTCCGTTGGCAAAGGAAAATTACTTTCAGAAAGGAGGCCAGGAGGTTGGGCCAAGTTCTGCCCTGACTTCTGCTGGCCTCTGCAGCCAGCAGCATTGGGAATCACCCTCATGAGATGCCAGAGCAAAAACTGGCCCAGGACTTAGAGGTAGTGTATGACACTAAAAACAAGTTAGAATAGCAATAAATATTCAGAAAATGATTAATTTTTCCCTATAGCTCTGGAAGGTGCAAATAAACAAATTGTAAATCTGCAAGCACAGCTATTACCAATAATTACAGCAGACTTCACGTGAGCGCAGGCTCTTGTGCATTAGCAGAGTAAGTGGGCTGAGCATCAACCTGGTGGCAAAGGATAGGTGCATGTTTAAGAAATTGAGAAGGACATTTCTATGGCCTCACTCATTTAAAAAATAAAACTGCTTCTTCTTGATGCTCAAAGCCAGGGAAAGGACACAGTGAGTCATAACTTACCTGTCTTTTGCCCACAAATCTCCTGTTCTCTTTAATGGAAAAACTGTCAGGCAAGGTTAGCAGGACTGAACTTGAAATCAGTTCCTCAGCTTAAGTGGAATCAAAAGTGAGTGAATTTTGCCCTGACTTTTTATTTATTTAACCAAAACCAAGATTAAAAATAGGATACCTAAACCAACTTTACCTTAAACCACAGTATCACCCTTCAGTGTCCCCTCTCCTGAAGAGCATGTATTCTCTTGCCTCATTCTAAAAATACTGATTAAAAATGGAAAGTTAAACAGAACATTAAGCTAAAATGATTAAATGTTAATAACTTATTTTAATTATTAATCAGACAAAACTACTAACACCCAGATTAATAAATGCAGCCTTTTATTAAGTGTCTGCCTGCTTATCGATGTAAGTTGGGAATCCGTTGTTTCTTTAGAAAAGAGTAACTTCTCCATCCCATAGGTAAATCATTTGTGAAATATGCTGCACTGGGCTCAAGTGCTGCGGAATTAAGGGATCTTGTTCTCATTTATGCTAATGCCACTTTACACTACTGGTGTTAGGCAGCAGCAGCTTTAGAGTAGACGGGAGCCAAGCCTGTAGCTGTCACTTTGGCAATTAGTTCTGTTTAGGATAAGACAGTTCTAATTTTTAGACGGCGTATTCCTCATATCACGGTTTGGTTTTTGCTTCTGCCAAAGAGAGCTTCCTATGTTATTTGTGAGTGGAGATTAGAAATTCAGGAGAGTCAGGGCTGGAGGCAGCGATCAACTGCAATGCTTGGCGCCAGCACAGCAGAGTCGCAGGACAGGGGCAGAGATCATGCAGGTGGTTTGGTAGGCAGACAGTAACTTGAGAAACCCACAGAAGTCTTTTTTCTTGATCATCCAGGGAAACCAGCTACTCTCGAACCAGCAAAAAGCATCATTTTTCCTAGTCCTGAAAAGCCCAAATCCACCACGCAAGGAAGCACCAGTGGGATAGGGACGGCGCACCGCGGGCTTTGGCGGTGTTGGACTCGGCTCCGCGTGCTCGCTTTACCTCGCTTGCTTTCCCTTTTTCTGGATCTCAGCCTGGGAAGCTGTATGCGCATATCTGTGATTTTCAGGGAGTGCATTGAAATGTTAGCAATCTGACTGCCTGCTTATTAATCTAGTCAGAGACAAGAGGAGGTTCGGTGTGATTTATCAGCCCAGCTGCCACTAGATTATCACTTCCAGTATTCCAGATAAACCACAAAGCTTAGAAGAAAATCAAATGACATTTCCCAAACAAGTACAGATGCAAACTGTGTGAGTACGTCAGTCCTTGTAGGCAGGAATGGAGACTGAAGTCATTAATAAATTATGCACTGTAGCTCAAACATAAATGCAACCTGTATTTGTGTACTTGCTAAACTGCTGCTTTATTCGTTTCCTTCCTTGAAGTAGCATTCAGCTGTTTAACAAAGCAATCTGTATGCAGCTTTCGGGATTCCCTCTTGCCCTTTAAAAGGCACTATTTAAAACAGGATCAAAGTTATTACAAGAGTTTCAAACATGGTGATGGTCTGTGTTGCAGCATTATCTTTCTACAAGTCTCTTACCAGCTTCAGATACGTAAAAATTCTTCACTGGGCTGAATAATCGTCAGAAGGAGCAGTTTGCTTTTGAGTTTCAAGAGCTGAATTAGAGTCTCTGTGTGAGCTGAATAAACAGTTCTGTAAATTCTTCTTACCTTAAGATAGTGTATCTTGTTTTGAAAGAAAAAATGTTATCATCACAGAAATCCCTTTCAGATACACTCAGATTAATTTCACAGATGTAATAGACCACTGTGCCTTGTCCTCAGGTTAACTCCATTACTCTTTACTGTTATCTTGAGGTTAGCAGCTCTTTTTAACATTTAAAAATTGGCTTGCAAATGAGTGCACACAAAACACTTGCATACCCCTTGGCAGGGCTGGTGTATTTTTAATTATTACAAAGAAATCACTGAGTTGATGGCAATGCCTTTTAAAAAAAATATGAAAAGTCCACAATATTCTTTTCCTGTTCCAGGTTTAATTCTCACTGTTGCTGATGTGTTAGTGGCCCATCTAGCATAAAACATGATGCAGAGTGACAAATACCTGCTTTGAAAAGGTTTCAAATCTGTAAGGAGCTGCCCACAGAGAGTTTTAGGCAATATATGTACCCAGAGTAGCATAGATTTTGTAATACAGCTGTTACGATCATTGCAATCCGAAGCATATTGCAAATTCGACCCCAAAATTTTATTTGCCCATTGATTCAGGTTTCTACAAATACCTCATTTACGAGTATCAGTCGCAGAGTAAAAAGCCTTGGTGCAAGTTTGTCCATTTGAGAGAAGTATTTTGTCAGCTTGATAGTAAGAAAGAAGCTGTTTCTGCCTTTGATTTTAATGATTGGGGCATTTAAATTTGGTTGACACATGTGAGCAAAGAGTATAAGAATATTTCTGATGTTAAACTGGCCTGGAGAGGAATGAAATAGGAAAGGGACAGGGAGGGAAAATAAGCCAAAGTGAAGCAAAATCTGTCGCATCGCTGGCGGCTGATTGCCGTATCGAGTGCCCTGCGTTACGCATCTCCCTCGCACCAGACAGGCACCGAAGCCCCCCGTGAAGAGGGACCTTACGTATCGCCCACCCCTCCGAGACGCCAGGATACTGGAGGAGTGCTTTTCAAACACCTCGTGGGGCGTTGGAGTCACGTCACCCTTCAAAGCTAGGGAGGAAATTAATCTGTTTCCTTGGCCAGAATTTAATCTTTTCCATTTTCTAACTATACCACTGCAGGGCTAACAAAAATAAAAAGGGCAGATTAAAAAAAAAAAGCGTTGATATCCAGGCTCACACGGCATCGTGTGCCCCAAGAGGAGCGAGGGAGCTGAGGGAGCTCCTCCTCGCTGCCCGAGGAGCTTTCCTCGCCTCCTTCGCCTCCAGCAATTTTTGCAGCCACTGTGCAAGAACTCTGGATTTGGGGATGAGAAAAGTAAAAGGAGCAAAAGAGAAGAATATTTGACTAAGTGAGCAGTGGGGCCAGATCACAAATACGTCAAGACATTATTGCTTAACCTGCTAGAGTCCTTGGTGGAAGTTTGTTTTCGAGAAAGGGTGACAGCAGGGAGATGCTAAGAGCACCGAAGGGCCAAGAAGGAGGGATCTCTTGGAGGTCTCGGAGGTAAATGGAAACCACTCAGGGCACTGTGCTGACAGCCAGCCGGCAGCAGCCTCCTCCAGGCTGTTTTATAGCTGCACTAGCCATTTGGAAAGTCCCAGTGCGGCTGTATCCCTTGCTTCTTCCTCCTCTACTTTTTCTGCTAATGACTTTTCCCTAGGATGGAAAACACTTGCGTGAGTCAGGCCAATTCCAAACTGCAGGATCCAGGCGTCAGTAAAGTCCAATATGTGTTTTTCCTTGGAGTCACTGTGGGCACCTCCGTCTCTCGCAGCCCACGGCTGTTTCCGTTGTCGGCAATGCAGAGGCTGGATGCACGTTTGAGGGTAGACCAGAGTCAAAGCGCAGGGATGCCTGCCTTTCCGGGATGCAGTTTTCCTCTGAGTTTGATACTCTCGGGAGGAGCCGTGTCTCTTTGGTGCTCCCAACTTTGAAGCGGAAGGGATAGCAAGGCATCCTCTGACTTGGCAGGCAAGTGCTGGTGGGAAGAGACGTGCGGTCACCTCCTACCAGAAGCACTTCCCATGCTGGGACCTTCACACAAACTGCTTTCCAGAGTGGTGAGCAGTAAAATATTCCTCTTAGATGTCTGCATAGAGCTCAGGAGCCATCAGTCAGTAGCCAAATTGAATTCTTGCTTATGTTTTCAATTAGACTGAAATTCATTAGGCCTATACCCAAAAAAACAGTTATTTTTATCCCTTGAGACTGAGAGGTTTGTTTCGAGGGGAAGAGCCACCCTCGATAAACAGTGAACAAGGATCAGGGTGACTCCAGAGGCGAACAAATAGCTTTGCTTTTCCTGTTACCAGAAAAAAACGCCAAAAGCCAGTCTAAAGAACTGTATTCAATGATTACACAGCCTAAAAGACTAAAAACGTGTGTGTGTGTGTGTGCGTGCGTGCACACATGCACTGTATGTGTGTTTATGTATGTATATCTAGCTATATGTATGGAGAGAGGGAACAAACCTAACTCATATTCTTTAGCTGATGTTTTACTTGAATATTCTTTATTACACTCTGATAATTGTTATAATTTTGTGAGAATTAAAAGCAATCAGAAATCTACTTTGTGCAAGCCAACCAATTTTTTTTTTTCCTGCTGGAAAATGCAAGCAAAATGGCAAGGACTTTTGGCAATAGAATGTCCAGATAAATATGCCAGATTTCTTGCAAATGGAATTATTAAAAATAGTTACAATGCTACCAAAAACTGTTATTAAATGTAATAGAAACTATTGTGTTAATATATTCACAGTATATAATTTATCTCTGAGTGTATGTAAAACGAAAGGCTATTTTCTTTGAATTTTTCTTATGCTGATATTGTAAACTATATGACAGATGGGTCAAGTCCTGATTGCAGTATTCTAACATTTGGAATAGCAAGTAACATATTTGATAGAGCTGGCAAGTTTTTATATATGATTCAACCCAGAATATAAAAGCCACTAGAATTCCAAGTTGAAAATAATTAAATGAGCTGGAAACGATCAGGAACTACACATTTTTAAGTGACAGATTTTTTTACATGTTTAAATTGCACAAGAATATTTTATAGCTCCCTTTAACCAACAGTGACGTTTAATTCTAAAATGTGTAATTGATATTTGCAAAGCAATTAATTTGCTGTGGCTCATTATTCTATTGCTAAATGTACCTAAGCACTGGGGTGCTGACTTTAGGTGATCTTTCTTAGTGCACCTCTTCTGAATTCCAGAGTTTTAACTAAATTATCCTAATCCAGTTTTCTCACTTGGCCGCATGAAATGCGGCGTCATACTTACGTTGAATTTTTAGCTTTCTGATTGCACGGTAACGTAGGATATTAGAATCTGCTGGCTTTGTAATATTCGTTGTCAGATTGTGTCATTATTGTGTAATACTGAAAGTACCAAGAAGCAAAAACCAGCAGCTTATTCCATTTGTATTTGATCATTTCTGCTTATGTTTCTTTCAAAGTTTTCATCTTTTTGTCACTGTTTATGAAGTCATATGTCTCTTTACTTTTGGCGTCTCTCTCCATCATGCACAAGCAGCCCGTCCGTCCAAGCCTAAGCCACCGGCTGGGCCACCATCATCTCCTCAAACGCAGACTAACATGATAAATCATATGCTCAAAGGCATGGCCAAACAGACGCCAAGTACTGTAATAGTCTTCCTTCCTTCTATTCAGTGGTTTTCTAGTCTAGCAGTTGCTTGTTTAGTTTAGTATTAGAAAGCTAGTTCTCATGTGCAGCTTTACACAAAATACTCGGCATGATGTGGTAGGTTTTGAGAGATTTAGAGGTAGCATTTATTTCAAAATGTCCATTTTTTTGTCTAGCAATGTCTGACATATGCAACATTTTCAAATATCAACGTCAGCACAAAATAACATTGTTGTTGCATAACATTTTGCATGAAAACTATAAATATGTATGAGCTTTACATGATGTTGGATGAAATGTTTGATAAGTATATCGTATACGTTTCATGTAACTGTCAGTGCTCCAGCTATCTCAGCAGAATATTCTGATGTATAGTAACTTAACCAGGGAAATATTTAAAATAAGAAGAAAAAAAATTAAGATTGACATCTGCTGGCTGCCAAAGTTGTATAAGCATCAATATTTTCTTTAAAGACAGCATCTCTGAGCAGTTGTTCTTATTAACACTTTTGTCTTTTAGTTGTATTTGAGAGCAAATCAGTGTTGCAAATAAGAATGGGCCTGATGCTGCTCTGATCAATGGCAAAGCTTCCCTGTGACTCCGGAGGTGCAGAAACAGCCAGAGCGGATGAAGGGATGTTTCTTTGGACTCTTTTTGCACAAAAGGAAGAAGTTTTTACTTCTTGTAGTTAGGAAGGTGCTGGCTTGAATGGGAGAAAGAATGACAAGTTAGCCAGCAGTTCTCCAGTTTCAATATTTGTCCAATAAAACATGTTAGGGAGAACCTGGACACTTCTTTTGTTTCCAGTGATGTAAGAAATGAAAAGGAAACTGAGAAAGAAACCCCCAGGGCCCCGTCTGTAGTGTAAATCAGCAAAAATACACAATTCACTTGCACAGTGCTTTACTACATTGCATCTCTCAGGGGAGCGGAGCACCTGCAAGGTCTGATTTCAGCGGACGAGGTTGCTGAGCGTCTCTAAAGAACAGCCCAGGTGCCCTCACAGGGCAACCCAAAGGAGACAATTCTGAAAAATTTGGCTTTTTTTTTTTCTATGGGAAATCTGTTACCTATAAACACATATTCAGGGGAAACCAGGAGCAGACAAGATTTTGTGGTGAAGACTAGAGTTCTCGAAGGTCCCAGAGCCCTCAGCAAGGCAGGGTTTTTCCCGGGACACTCGACTTGCTGCCCAGTGCAGCAGAGCAGTTGCATCTGTTGCTTACCATCCATTTCTGTCCCATCGGTAAGGAAGACCTAGCAAAAAGCTCATGCATGCACAGGTCTACAATTTGCAGTAGGAGTGAAATGCCCAGCCACCTTTCCTTTCAGCAGGACCCAAGCTGCTGGCTTCCTGGGCTCCACTGGAAATCCCAGGTTAAATGTCTTGCTAGTGAAGGAACTTAAATACATGCATTTGTAGCATTTTGCTGTATTGGACCCATATAGTCAATTGTGTACTGCTAGTTGCAGCGGATTGGTTTGGCTATTTGGTTTTGATTTTTTTGGTACCTCGCCTATTTATGAAGTTTCTAGCCTTAATATCATGGAGAGGTGAGAATGTATTAAGCTCAGAGGGAGGAATTGGCCATGGGGTTGTCTGGGATAGCTCCCAAAGTGCAATCCTGTTCCTTGCCCCAGCTGCGCAGGAAGACCAGGCTTGGCCCCGCTCAGCACTTCCAGCGATACAGCTGTAGTTCAGTGCAGCGACAGCCCATAACGGAGCTGGATCCGCAGGGAGCAGGTCTCGCTCTGCTCCTCCTCCTTGGGCGGGCAATACCCAAGAGACTTTTGCGAACCTCAGGAAAGTGAGCCACAGTGTCAGTTCTTGGAAACTGCCATGGTTGCATTTATCAGCTCTGTGGCAGCTGTCATTCAATAGAAATGTGGCTATATATATTATTTTCTTCATTATTTCGCTCGAAATACTCCAAATGAGCCAGACTGTTAGCACCTCAGATGTTTTATATGTTATCTGTAATATGATACCTGTAAGATTACAATTTAATTACATTAAAAAAAAATGCAAAATAGCTCAATATAGTTAAACATCAAGCTCCAGGATTTAAACTCTTGGGTTTGTTTGCAAGGTTTTTGCTGTAAAGTTGCATCTCTTTTCCCATAAAAATGTTACCTATGAACACCTAGTGGGATTTACCACTTTCCACTCCCTCCGGCATGCGTAACTCCTTGACCTCTGTGAAGTTAAATCCTGGAGCAAATCAGACCTGCAATTTTTTTTTCAGTAGTGGGTCACATTTGAATTTCTCAAGTTTGACTATTTATTAAATATACAGACAGATTTGTTTAAATTGATTGTTTAAAAAGCATTTTAAAATAATACAGGCATGATATCTGTAATAGCATGATCTATGCTGAAGGATACATATTGTTCATGTATTACTGGCCAGATGCTGTCTTTAAGGAATGCAATGTTCTTATTTGAACTAGTAAAGTGCCGCTATCTCAGCACAGAAAACAAGATAATTCTGACAGTATTTTGAAATTTGGAGCTGGAGCACTGCATTTTCATAGTATAATAACGAATGTGGCTTTCTGGTTTGCTCAGTACTAATTATATAAGCATTTAACATATGCATGAAAAGATCTTTAAAGCTGTAGAATATTATGGGATTGTTTCTGAAACCCCTAAAATGACTTACTGTGCATCTAGCTTTTCCTTCTGCCTGCTTTTTAACTCAAGTTCTTGTACTACAGAAAATGTAGGCCGGTTAGTCACACCAGCTAAAAAGTTAGAAGATACAATACGCCTGGCAGAGCTGGTAATTGAAGTGCTACAGCAAAATGAAGAACACCATGCAGAGGTGAGCAGCGGTGCCCTGCGGGACGACATCCCACAGGCCTCCGGCAGGGGCTCGGTGGTTGCGAATGGCTTTGCGTATTTATCTGACCTCTTCTGAACAGGTGCTGGGTTTTAAAGCCAAAAGGTGTTCTTAAATAACGGTGATAAAGTGTGATGAAGGCGAAGTACAGTTTGGGAAGACTGCTTTTTCAGAGCGGGGGGGAGGGCGAAAGGGAAAAAATAATTAAATTCTGCTTTCATCTACGTCAGTCTGCAGCTTTTCATACTGCGCCAGCGAGAACTGAATCTGGCCAAATAGGTTCACCACCAAGTACATACAAGAGAGAGCCTGTGCACTTTTGAGAAAGGTTGTATTTCCAAAAACCATCCTGTGTTTGCACCTCCAGACGTCACTGGCATGGGTCGCTGTCAGCAGCAGCCCACTCCTGCTGCTGAGAGTCGTAGCAAGTAAAACCACCACAAAAACTGAAGAATCGTTGTCCCTTTCCGGACATTCAGATTGTTCCCAGGGCTTTAACTTGGGCCTTGCTGTATGTGATAAGCTGCTGTTGTAGCTGCCCTGTTTTTCCGCTGGCCTCTTCTCCCTTGCCTTGCTGGGAATACCTCCGTTGCTAGTCCTCAAGGATAGAATGAAGCATCCCCTGTTGCTCTCTGTATGGGTTATCCAATGCCTAATGAAATAGCTCTCGACTCATCAATGCGCTCTAGATTCATGTCTTAAAAACACCTTTAAGCCAAGGCAATCTGTGTCTTACTAAGTCAAACGTATATGAGAAGACCAGTAGCGTGTGGCTTGATCCTGGGACCACTTGAACCCCCAGGCAGCTATCAGTGCCGAGCGTAGTCCCGCTGCCGGCGCCTCCTCACATTTTCACCTCGTAGGGACTGCCCAAGTAAGTAAAGCCGCCCCCCGTGTGAGTGTGTGCAGGACTCAGCCATGTGTTCTGTATAAAGCCGGTGCTCCCTGATAAGTGCTGCAAAGTTAATCATATTAAAGTTCAGAGTGAACAGTTACTGTTTATGGCTATAGGTTTGGTAACACTCATTCACTATTTTCTCTTTTCCTTCCCATTGATATATATAATCACTATATTTTGCATTAACAGCATTTGCTAAATAATTTCACAGTTAGCTAAAAATCATGCCAATGTCTATTTAAAATTTGCAGTATAATTTAACTGATTTATAATACACGACAATCCACAGCACCCAACTAATGCCTGATTGCATATTTAAATTTCCTCCCTGTTTTTCTACTATTCATCTTGGATGATCCTGGCAGGGGAAAGAGGTATGTGACTAAAGTGAATGAACGGAGTCACCTCCTGTCATATTTCGTGCATGCCCTCTCAGTGCCATGTTTCCTGACGGGGTTTTACCCGGGTTACCCTTGCTTCCGTAACTTTGACCTAGGAATGTAACGGCAACTTCGAGCGGGCTGCTTGTGGACTTGGTAGCCTCACACAGGAGGGTAAATGTGGCATAGTTATCCAGTCCATGCATGTAGCAATGGGTATATTTTACGAGCGCTGCAGTTACATCCCGCCACAACCCTACCTGCCTGGAAACTTTCCTCAGCCTGTTGTTACCTCTGTTGTTTTGCATTCACCTGATCTATATGGTACACTGTGGTGGAAATGGAGTAAGTAACACCCGAGTGACTAGAATGACAGTGGTCTTCCTATGGTTTTGTCTGTATGTGCCTTGTACTGGATATACAGTATTTATATGTAGAGAGAGAATGTCTGTGGTGAAGAGTGAAATAAACTTAATTTTTGCAAAAGCGAGAGGATGCTCAGTAGCACTGCACTTACACGTACACATTTGATAAATTGTCCAAGGATAACAAATATCTTATTCCACTCATCACCAGCATAAACTATATGAACAACCAGCCTGGGAGGAGCTATTTTTAAAATACGAGTTATTTTTAAAATAGTAGACTTCTGGAGCAAGCGGTTAGAGGGTCAGTAGCTCCCTGCTACACCGATAGGATCCTTGCAAGGAGGAAGATTCAAAACTGTACTTCGGAGGGTTTTGTGTCACAAGATTTTGATTAGAGACAGAAGGTTAACGCCAACACGAATAGGAGAAATACTGATCCCTTCTTCTGCATGGTGACCTGAAAGGGTGAAATCCATCTCTGTCCAGAAGCCCCCGCGCTGTCGGTACGTTACTGAATTCCTGTCCTGAGGGTTTGCGTGGCGTTTCAGTAGTGCACAGGCAATTGGCCAGTGCTCTGCACGCTTTGAATTTTCCCCGAAGGAAGAGAAACGAGACTGAATGTTTTATCACACTATTTTTATTGTATGTAACAGCCACATGATTCTTCTTCTGTGAGATGAGAAGTGTTGAGGCATTGTGCATTTTTTCAGCACGTCTTATTTTGTAATCAAAGCAAACTCCTGCGCTATGCTGCTTCCATCAGTGTAACTACAGCTACTTTATGAAGGTGATTATTCCAGGTGAGTTTTTTTAATATGTTGTCCCTTCACCTGGAGCTGAGAAAGCTCGAACTGCAAGTTAGCACTCTTAGGTCTACTGCAGAAGGTCAGCAGGAAATTAAGTTGCATCACTTACTGAAGGTATGACTTATTTACTGAAAATGAACAGTGTTGCAAGTAAAATGCCCCTCTTTTCTCCCCAACATGCACATCCAGGTAGATGTGCCATTGAGAACCCAGAAAAACGAAACTCAAAACCAATCACAACAGCATGGAAAGTGTTCAAAAAGCTTTAGGACAGAAATACTGTGTTTAGTAAGTTGGGTTTGGCTTACCCATAACAAAGATGGAAAACAGCCCAGATAAAAATATGGAAGAAATAATGAGCCTATATATGTAATACATAAGAGCGAGAAGTCTCTGTCATTATGTCATCTCGCTCATCAAATGTCTCCAAGTTCTGCTTGCTTTCTTGTGGGTGAATGATGACAAATGCCACAGACTCTGGCCTTCATGTATTTTTAAACTTGCGTTCTCTCTCTATGTATATGTATGTGTATATGTATATATGTATTGTAACTCTTTGAAGTCATACATATATACATGTGTACCCCATGTGTAAACGATACAGTAGTAGGTGTGTTTGGCTTCAAAGCACACTTCCTTTTCCCCTAAAATTGTGTTTTAAAAAAGCAGGTAAGTAGATGGTAAATAAATGAGCTGTTAGCATCCTGAAGGAGATTTTTAAACTACAGTACTATAGCTCCCATGGCAGGGAGGTCCTGCTCGCTGAGAATAGGGAGGAGGAGGCTGAGGATCCTGACACAAGTTAGAGCTTTATGGAACTGAAATTTGACTATTCCAGCAAAAGTGTGACTGGTTTGGGTGTATTTTTTTCAACAAATGATCACATGCTTTTCTTCCTAATTTCTTTTAAAATAGCATTTTTTTTTTCCTTTTTAATGGAAGCAGGTTTTTATTGCAGGACTCTGAAGTGAATATGTTGGGGCTTGTTGCAGAAGATATTATTTGGCTTCCCCTCTTCCCTTTCCCCCAAAACATTGACAGTAGTTGATCCTTCATGGCGCTTGTTCGGCGCACACCGACCTGTGCAGGATGGATGGGCAGGGAGGCAGTGTCGTAGGCTCTTGGCGAAAAAGGAGCCATCAGAGAAACCCCATCAGTGCAAGGACAACTCTGCCATCCTCCTTGAAAAGAAAACCCCCAAAGACCACTGCTAATTTTAAGAGGATGCTCGCTTGCAGCACTTCTTAGTGTGTGCTCATTTCTCACCTGCATTTTGGGCAGTTTGAGTCAGAAGCAGCCCTGAGTCTTGATGCTTTCAGTTCACAGGAGCTTGCTGTTAATGCACAATTTCACACAGGTGTACCACATGGGGACACCCGTCCAAGCAGCAGTCTTGGGCATCTGGCCATGCACATGCTTGGATGCAGACGTGGAAGTGCTGGAGAGCGTTGCTGTGCTGGTTTCTTGGGCTTCATCATGTTAGTTTGGGCTTTTTTTAGAACAGCTGCTCCACAGACGTCCAGGGCTGTTGCCATTGCTGACCCTGAACATCGACAGATGTTTCTGCAGTGACACATGCAGCTTCACCCTGAGGACCCCTATAGTGAGATGAGTTTGGGGATCAGTTATTTCACACCGTTTATGTGGCCTGGGTGCATAACAGCCAGGGCCACATCCAGTTGAGGCACATCTTACACTGGTTTTATTTTAACATAGCGGAGTAATAGCAAGGTAAAATCAGTCTGTTTTGCAATTAAGGGAGTAAAGGAGTGGAAATAATCCCAAAGGCTTGTAGCTGTTCCCTGCAGCCTCTAGGACAGGAGCAGTCAAAGAGATTCTTGGCATCCTGCTGTTCTCATCAGTGTCAGTGGGAAAACATCCGTGAATCAGAACCAAACCCTGAGAAAGCTAAAGACCATTCTCCCTATTTCTATCTGCCAAAATCTTCCTTCCAGGAGGCAAAAAAAATACTTCCTGACAGACAGTCCCTCTTTAAACCAATTTATTTGTACCCATCTATAAGGTTTGATGCCTATGATACAGTTTTTTTTTTCTTGCAAAGTGCTGGAGAGCTGTTCCTTAGATCCTTTGAGTCACTGAGTAATTTCTTATCACTTAAAAGATTACAGCACATGGTCCTAATGACAGCACTTCTCATATTGCATGTTCCTAGCCAGAAGTGATTACTAAACACGCAT
Organism: Rhea pennata; assembly: GCF_028389875.1. NCBI lineage: Eukaryota > Metazoa > Chordata > Aves > Rheiformes > Rheidae > Rhea > Rhea pennata. The sequence goes on from NC_084674.1 coordinate 8,956,726, forward strand.
GCATGCGTTTTTGAAACATTCACATCTGAGCCATGTATGATGTGAATGTCACGTCAGAGAGCCCGTACAGTGAATTCGAAGGACCCATGTGCATGAGAATGAGTTACTTCACTGATATCTTTTGGTTTTCAAGTTTAGATGTGTTTTTTTCCTGCCTCTTTAAAAATACAGGCTTGATTTAGATTTTTTTTTTTTTTTAATCTTTGGCATGTTGATAATAGAGCTTTGTAATTTGGTTTCCTAATAAATAGCATTATGAAGGTGCTGGTGTTTTTATATGGATGTGTATAGCTAACCCTGTAAAATGAACAGTGCTATAGTAACTTTTACTGGTGATGCTTGAAATGCTTCTAAATAAGTGCATGAGAGATTTAGGACAGATTTTAATATCTTAGGCTTCTAGTTTTTCAAGACAAATAGAAGTAGTAAATCCAAATAAAATTTAAACTGTTGGAAAACATAGCAGAAAACCCACAAACACAGTGAAGAAACTCCCAAATTTCTAAACTTTAGAATAATAATTAGTTGATTTCTCTGATATTCTTATATTTAGCATGATAAAAGAGGAAGGAAGTGATTTATTGTAAATTGAACAGGTAAGACCTTCTCTTGTGTGTTACAACTGCGTGGCTTTACAGCGGAGCTCCGAATAGCTCCTCTGCAAGAAAACTTTGCATAAAAATAGCAGTGCCTAATTCTTGTGATTAGCACTGCATGTGCAGGCTGACACTTTAAAGCACTGTTCTCTTTACAATAAAGGTAGTTTCTGTGGGATGCACATTTTTTGAGATATGTGGCCTAGCCTCGTTTACTCTGCTTTATTAGGACTAATATATTTCTTTATTGTTTTTCTCTACCAACTCCAAAGGCCTTTGCTTGGTGGTCAGACTTAATGGTGGAACACGCGGAGACCTTCCTGTCACTGTTTGCAGTGGATATGGATGCTGCATTAGAGGTGCAACCCCCAGACACATGGGACAGCTTCCCGCTCTTTCAACTTCTAAACGATTTCCTCCGTAGCGACTGTATGTATTGTATTTCGATCATTTATTTTCATTCATTCAGGTTGTTGACAATACTTGTAGCTTCTCCATGCTGCACAGAGAACTGAGATGGCTAGAGCTTTACAGTAAATAGTCTTTTAGTAGCGACTTGATTTTGATTTCCATTAGGGAAAAAAATAGTGCTTTGATGTACAGACAGACATCGCTTAAATCAAATGCCTCATTCAAAGGTGAGAAGCTGAATTTTTATTTTGCTTCATCTTCTCAAGTCTGTTGGTAATGGCTGCTGGATCAGCAGGGAATTAGATGCATTAGATCCCACTGTCGTTAGGTGTGTGTATTGTTTTATATGTGTGTGCTGCAGTTACTTAACATGGAGCAAAACACAGCCCTTGCTTTAAAAGACTTCAAGGAAGGGAGGAAAAAACTTAAAGTAAATGAAAGCAAGAGTAATCCAGAACAACAGTACTCTGTGAAATTCAGAGGTTTTGGAGTCTTCTCCAAAGCACGTGGGCACATACCGGCAAAACCCTTGGGGATCTGGCAGGCTCCATGTTGGTCCGAGTGCTCCCCAGGAGGCCGGTGGCTCAGTTCTCGTTGCCCTCAATCAGATCCTAGCCCAGGGTCCTGGGAGCTGTGCAAGGCTGCACGATGAAGCCAGGGATTCATCTTCAGCACCCTGGCAGTGAGTAACACAAGAAGAAATGCTTCTCCTCCCTGCAAAAGCCATAATGTTTGCCCTGCTGTATTTCTTACATCCATTTTATTCACAGGAGGTGGTAATGTATTTGTAACCTGTCAGTTTGACACTAATGGGGGGGGGGGGAAGATTCATTGTTTGTTTACTTGTTTCAATTAAGAAGTTGTCATTAACGTTGGTGACTGATGCCAGCTCCCGTAATGTTCTTGAAGTTTCTTCCTATTAGCTGACAAATTCATTGTGTAATGAAGTGCCACACTGTGGTTTGTTGCAGAGGTGTTTAGTAACGGTAGTTTCTTACTATACTTTTATTTATCTATTCTAGATAATTTGTGCAATGGAAAATTCCACAAACACCTTCAAGACCTGTTTGCTCCACTTGTTGTTAGATATGTCGATCTGATGGAGTCCTCAATTGCACAATCAATTCACAGGGGCTTTGAGCGGGAATCATGGGAGCCAGTAAAGTAAGGAAACCTCCTTTGATACAATCGGAATTTGGGTGCAAATGGATGGAGATTCATACAGAGATGAATTAGCAAACTTTGCATTGGACGTGCAGAAAGTGCTATATATTTTCTGGTTTAATGCTAAAAATAGAAGGCCTGATTTCTTCAGGGTGTTCAATTTAACGAAGGAAATGGTATCTGCTTTTTTAAATGCATTGCTACCTCAGTTCAAACCTTGTGCCTTTGGACATGGAAGCATGGAAATGTGAAGTCCTTCTTAGCTGGCATCGCTTTTTGGATCCTATTCCGAAAGGCCTTTTCCAATGCTGCTTTCGAACTCAAATAGTTCATTTTCAGAAGAGAAACCTTGCTTTACTGCGTTCAGTCCAGCCCTATAACCTGTGTGAGTCATTGCTTTGTTTATTCTTCCTGATACTCATTTTTTCCACCCACCCTGTGAAGGGATAGTGCAGCTTTGTACTTCTCGAATCAGCCCCGCTGCTGCTGAGTCCCAGCCGGAGCTGCTGCTCCCGAGCCGAGCCCCCCCATGTTCAGCAGTAGGTGTTTCGAGGCTGTGTCGAGGAGACGCAGAAGGCGCCAGCCCTGGAGGGAATCTGGTGAGCTCGCAAGCCACCGGCACACAGAAACCCCCAGGAAACACAGGCGAAATGGTTCGAGCAGAATCAATTATTAAATTCCGAAAAATAGGAGTTTGCAAGCAAGGAACGAGCAGACTGAGAGAAACCCCAATTGAACTCAAGAACTGACGAATGATAAAAATGTGGCATGCACTTTAGATTACTGTTGTTATTTCGCAGGTTTTGAAGCATTACTGAACCCTGTCATGCTTGTTCTTAAGAGCCAAGTCAGATCCTACAAAGGAAAAGCACTGACTTTTCCTGCTAATAAAAATATTAAAAGAGAAGGACTGACCCTATGCAAACAACGGGAGTTTGATGGCACCTCGGACTGGGGGTTCACACTGGGTGACCTCAGGAGAGTCTATTTTCCCTGCTTTTTTGTGATTCTCTAGCAGAAGTTAAGTGGCATTGTGCTCTCAAAGGTTGCTGTATAAAAGAACGTGTGGTCTTTCAGGGCTTTTCACACCAAATATGTTCAGTTTACAAGGAAAAGAGATTTTGTTCGGCAGCCAGCCTCCCATATGCAACCTGGAATCTGATCACCCAAGTTTTTTCCTTTCTCTCTTGTGCATCCTCGGCATCCGTAAGGGTTCTGCCTGCCAAATCTCAGGCCTTTTCTTGACACCTGACCATCCCCTCTGTTTTGAGTGGGGTTAAGTGGCTGGCGTTCAGGAGTCTCTCTCACTTTCTATTTGCTATCTTTGATCTGCAGGCTAACAGGATTAAAAATCCTAAAAAATCATGTTTCAAATAAGCAGATGTGACCCAGAAAACATACAAGAAATAGATCTTTCGAGTAGGAGAATGCCATTTTTACAGCCACTCCTTCAAGCAGAATTTCACTTCAAAGTTAGCATTAACTTTAGTTTTATAGCCCTGCTTTAGTAACAAATATGTTTGTATTTCCTTCTCTGTTATGAAATAGAGGCAATTAACTTTGTGGAACTGTCCACCTCAGTCAAGCATTAAATAGGCAACTAAATCTACTTTTTTTGCTTTTATCAGAAGCTGTTACTATTCTGGCTTTTAATTACCTTTGTGGCTGAACTATAGATGTACGTAAGTACTTGCCAATGGTACTTGCCTGTCAAAATACTTTGTCCTCAGGTATGCCAAAATCTATCATTTTCAAGTTAACATTGATAGTTTTTAAAAGATCTTTTCTTAGTCATCGTGGTTTTGCACTTTCAGGACTTACTGAATGCTTTGTGCATTGCAGTGACAAGTGAGAGCCCAGGATGGAATATCTATCCATCTTAGAGCTTGGGGTATTTAAAAGATCTGTTCCAGCAGGAAAGTGGGTGCTTTTCACAAGAAGCTTGTGTCCATCTGGTGAAAAGAGCCATTCTCCTTTTCTTCACTAGTTGGTATTTTTTTCTTGTGTCTCACACACAGACGTGCGAGTTGCAAACGCCAGCTTAGCAGGATCTGACCTGACAAAGGGATTTACCAGCAAACGCACAGAGGGTGGCATATAGAGCGAAAAAGGAAAATAGGGGTGTCATTCCTAACGTCTTATGACAGTTTCCATGCACTGTTCAAAGCTAAATATTAAGGTATCTTCATCTTTTGCCTCCTGGGCACGCCACCTGTTCTTCCTTATCTGATCTGCAGTGAACTTGCAGAAGATTTGCCCTGCTGTATCTACTTCCTTCTTCGCTCTATTGTCCATACCGCAGCACTGTTGATTTTTAGACCACTGATTTCTAAATATTTTGGGCCAGCCAAGTCATGACCTTCCATTGCAGCCTTTGGAGCACAGTTTTTTTGGCACTGGAGACACCATGAAGCATAATATGGTTCCACAACTTTCCTCTGATCTGAAGAAATGCTTTCAGCTTGGTCTGGAAAGGTAAATCAGTATAGATAAGTTTCTCTGAGCCTGCTTTGGATCTCTACAGTGAGCTGTAAGAACAAAATCTCGTTATCTCACGTCAGCCAGGAAATTATTCCATAACCCAGAGTCTTTTGAAAGGATTTCTCTATGCTCATGCTTGCAATCAAGGCTGAAATATGCAGCCCTCCATAACCTGAGCAGATGGCACTTTGCAAGCATGTAATTCTTCTATTTTCATTGCTGAATACTCTGCACCTTATGCTGCCAAAGTTAGGTACAGAAATCACAAACAGTGAGAAAGTATATTGTTAAGTATTGAAAATATGGGGGAAAAAGCATCGATGTAATGTGCTCATGAGGGCTATAGTCTTCCTCTGCGGAGCTGTTGAATTTGCAGGGGGTCCTTGCCCTATAGCTAGAGCAGCTGGTGTGCTTGTGTGAATCCATGCAGAGAAATGTGGAGAGCTTGTCCTTACGCACAGTGATCCAAATACGGAGGATACTGAGTAGCTCTGTTCTCTGGTGAGTTGAGAGGTTTTTGAAAAGTAGGGTTGTGCAGTGATTTTTTTCATATTAGCTTCTCAAAGAACAACAATTTATCTTGCAGCCAGCAGACACGTATGTGTGTGTGTGTGTGTGTGTGTGTGTGTGTGTGTGTGTGTGTGTGTGTTTCTCTGTGCATGTGTCTGTGTTGAAAGATCTTTCTGAGATCAGTGCAATGACAACCAGTTTCTATTACTTGACGAGGAAGTTACTCATTGACCTATGACTGTCTCTAGCACATAGTAGTCCTGGCTTTGGTATCTATTAATTGCTCACTAACCCTTTGCAAACTATTTATAAATTTATCACTAATATAAAAAGTAATTAAGCAAAAAGCTGTGATTATACTAATCATTTGATGAAGTTCTACAAAATGCTAGTGAAAAGCGTTTCCCCTCAAAAGAGGCACCGTTGTAGTGATAATGAGTACGTTTGTTAATCTTCTGGGCATCAGGCAGAGGAGAACACACATTTGACTGCCTACTTCTGTCAAGCTCTTTGCTTCGTACTAAGGCTTCTGTAGAAAGACTTGCTCTGGGAGCCTACTACCTAGGCTTGTTCAGGCTAGGTAATAAGCATTTATAGTGGAAGATAAGATGGAAGAGACAGGCTGCCTCCTCAATCGGTAAATCACTGCAGGGGCACACACGAACTGAGCGTCTAAGTATGGGCAAGGCTCTCCTTTAGCTCCGTCCTGAAACCAGGGGACAACTCAGTAAAAGTAATTTTCTGCCTACGTTTCAGTCTTAGGGTAACTCTACAGCAGTAGCCCCTGTGTGATGGTACTTGTTTTGTGCAGTGAGAACTACGGGTACAGGGTGAGCCTTGGGATGCCGTCGCAGAGGATGCTGCCTGTCTAATTGCACCGAGAATTTAATAGGCAATACAGGTTGAGCCATTTGCATAGCTAATAAGCAAAGATGAGAGAGAATCAGCAAAACACTAGAAAACGATCAATACCGCTTCATAGTGTAATTCGTCAGTCAAATATGCCAAGGTCCAGTCCTGATGCCGAGTCTTCTTAAATCAGGCAGCCCTCATCTTTGGTGATCCAAATGCCCAGATTCCCTGCCTGCTGGCTGAGATTATATTTAGCCACCTCTCTTAAATAAGCATGGCAAGCTTTTAGAAACAGTTTCTCATCTTGGACCTGTAGTTTTATGGTCTGAGCAACTGCAGGCTTGAACATTTGTTGGTAATATTAATCATTTTTTACAGGTCTCACTGCAACTGTTAGTCAGATAATTAGATCAGTTGAACCTGCAAAACTATGCATGTCAATTCAGGAGAATGTTTTTAAAATTAGTTACTGTATGTTAACATAATACACTGCATTATTTTGCTGTTTTGTCTTGTTTTAAGAGTATTAACTTATTCTTGCAACATATCCTTGCATCAGCAAAATAATGTGTTGTATAAAAGAAATATGTTTCCATGTGAATATAGTATACTGTTTACTCTAGAAGTCATATTTTATTAATACAGTGTTTTTATTAATATAACACTGTCACTTCTTGAATTTTAATATTAAAGCCAAAGGTCCTTTGATTTATGTATTTACCATCTGGCTAAGTTATTTAAGTTGCGTTTCCTTATACATTTATATGTTGTCCACCTCTTGCTATTTCTTTATTTATTCCATATCAGTATTTTACCACTTGCACTGCCATTTCTGAAGATTTAACACTCTCAATCACTATGGAGTCTGTGAATCATTCAATAATCATGGCACCTTAGTGGGCATATACAGCATGAATGGGAACAACGGACGGGCTTGCTGCGTTAGCAAGTTCCCTTATCTGCTTACTGCTTAATAAGGAGAGCAGGCAGATCGCGTCCAGGCGAAACCGCTGAGAGGTACAGAAACAAAGGAAGACCAGAACCTAGCTTTTTTTCGCTGGTGAAGGACTTTAGATTGTGTTTTTTTCCTGATTTTATTCACAGAGGGAGAATGAGGATCCAAGTCACTATCAGTTCCCTAAGGTTTGTCACTAATGACAAACTGAATTCTTACAGTGACATAGTTCAGATCTTTGCCTGCATTAGCAAATATTTATGCTGTATAGCCAGCAAAACCCCACTACTTTGGGTTTTGATTTACGAAATTTATAGTAAGAAATGTTGTTCAAAATACACTTGTGACTCAAGAAAACTGCTAAGAGTGTAATATTCCTTGGAAAACAGAATATCAAATTTGATGGCTTTCCAAGGCTCTGTGTGATGCTGCCTGTGTAACAACTTCTAATTTCCTCCAGGGGAATGGGAGAGACCTTCTAAGGTGGCATGTTCTGGTGCAGTCGTTAAGACAAGGGAAATTTAAATGCTGAAGCTGTGTCCGTGCACGTTAGGAGAAAAGCTGCTAGAACAAGATGAAGCTGAAATCCTGAAGTCCTGATTCCATTTTTACTGAGCCCAAGTAATGATCCAATAAAAATGCTATAAAAGCATATGGATTTGTTCCTGAAATGAGATTGTAAAGACCATCCATGACTCTGTCATAATGTGCTGCACAGTATTATTATGTTAAGGCAGAAACAAAATATACTTCTGAAACTGGCTTCTTTTCTGTTAGCCAGGAAATATGGGAATTAGGTAATCGAGTTCTGTCTCTTGCTCTCCCAAACCACATGACATTTTTATTTTGTATGTAAAGTATAGCTGTGATGGGGTACTCATTAAAATAGAGCCAGACCAATTATAACATCTAGGGACCTAACATAGGGAAATACATCAGGGTGTTTTGCAAACTCTAGGCATGCAGTGTTATTATTCTGCACGCAGTTTCCAGCGAGTATATTGCGTTAAATTGATACACTGACCCATTGTTTTAAAGATCTGCTTTTGCATAACAGTTTCACATCTGAAAATGTTTATTACAGTCATGATGCCCAACTGCACGTTTCATAAATTAACCTTTGAATGTCTTAATCACCTCGTGGCCCATTTCCAGCCAAGAAACATTCGTGTACCAATCCTGGATTTATTAAATGCAATTCATTCGCAGTTCACGTACATAGATTTGAGCATACCTGCAGGACTCGTTTTCTCTGCTCACAAGACTCCCCAGGCAGGATCAGGGCACTGGTCTTTGGTTAGGAAGAACCTTGTGGTTCCCCACTTTGTTGCTGCAGATGAGCCCATGTTTTTTATCTGGACAGCACAAGAAAAACAGGAAGTTCTTGGAATTAAATCCTGACTCCACTGAATTCAGTGGCAAGAAAAACTTCTATGGACTACAGCAGGGCTAGAATTTCCAACTCTGTGTTTATTATTTTGAATCCTTATCAAGAGAAACATTCCAATTTTTCTAGTAGATCTCTTAGTGTAGCTATTTCACGTATCCATTCTACCTACCAGAGTATGTAGGAACTGAGATTTGCTTGCTTATGAGATAGCTGTTTTCCAGTAAAGGCTGATCTCTGCACTTTTGAAATGATATTAGGACTTGAAAGTTTTTGTGTGGGTGTTTGAGTACTCTGTTAATTTGCTACTTTGTGATTCCTCTTCTTCCGTTCTGTTTTTTTAAGTAACTTGCTTTTTATTGCAGACTGCAAAAACAGTGCACTTAAGCTTCCATACTCATGCTTCTTTCTGAAATGTTTTGCTTTATTTTTTTAACTGTTGTCGTGCTGTGAACTTTGCAGATTTGTTTATGAGTGTCATGTGCTTCTGCTACATCTGCATTGTCACTGTTATGGTATTTTTTCTTTCTGTCTGTTTCTTCCACAGGAGTTTAACAAGTAATCTGCCCAATGTGAATCTACCAAATGTGAATCTCCCTAAAGTACCAAATCTACCAGTTAACATCCCGCTAGGCATCCCACAAATGCCTAGCTTTTCTGCACCGTCATGGATGGCTGCTATTTATGATTCTGAGTGTGTATTCAGTTCAAATTAGATCTCATTTAAATTTAAAGTAATCTTGGCATGGATATGTATTGTTTGTTTCTGTGCATTATATAAAACTTTAGAGAGTGATACAGTTAATTAGACGTTTCCTGAATGAGACACTCGTGAATTTCTGGCATGCGTATTTTGAGAGGTTTTTGTTTAAATCTTTAAAATTTATGTGACACCCACTGAGAGTTTGAGCAAATATCTTGCTTTACAAAATAACTGTCGATAACGGGGCATGGTCTGAATGACATATGAACCACAAAGCATATAATGTGAGATAATGTGTCTCAGCAAAGAGTTTTGTCCAAAAGATAAGATGAACCAATTTCTGTGGACCAGATGTAGATCTAAATGTGAATTTTGTTTAATGCAAGCTCCACATTCCCCAGATGATAATTTTTATCTGAATTTTGATGAAACAGTTTACCAAAGAGGACCACACACTGCGACTGTTCCTATTCAGTTGGTGGGAGGCTCCAGATTGCAGCTAAATTTCATAGCCTGAATAATCCAATGGCCAACTAAAGAAATATAACTTTAATGTCAGCTTTAGATTGTAGCTTAGGAAATTTAGATTGTGGCTTAGGCACACAGGAGCCTTGTAGGAGCCTTGTTGCTCTTCCCATTGCCTTTCAGAGTGTCCCTGGATGTGCACATAGTACTCAGGAGGAAGGTACTGCAAACCTCTGGGCTCAGCATAAGTTCAGCAACTTCTGTTTTCATAGCAGATTTCCATTAAAAGTCCCAGCCACTGAGCAGCACAGAGGGCGGCACACAGAGGAATAAACCAGTTCCTCTGCATTCAAAGTAGCTGTTCTCCTGAGAGCTCCAAGCACAAAAGCTGATACCTCACCAGTTCTCCTTGCAAATTCCCACAGGATTATTCAGGATCATGCCGACACAGGATGGTCTCAGCCAGCCATTCCCCTAGCCCCAGAGCTGACAGCACCCATGGGGTGTGGAGCTGCCTTGTGCCCTCCTGCAGGCTCACGGTGATGAGCCTTCCCATATTCTGCTGCACCGCCCCATGCCTAAGTGCTCCAGCTCCTCAGGCTCCACGTTGTCCCACAGCGAATCCAGACCCCCAGCAGCAGCTTGAGGAACCAAGCTGTGACCAGCACACAGCCAAAAAAACTCTTTTTCTGGTTCCTTTTTCCCTGGCCTCTCTCCTCTCTTAGAAGTTAAGACACAGGGAAGCCTCCAAAGCTCCCCTACAAAGCAGGAGGGTATCGGTTCACGGTAGCATCCTCACTCAAGGGAGTTACAGGCGAGTGCACACTGCTCTTTCTCTAGGCACTTGCTCCTGGCACGTGCTCGTCCTCCATCAGGGCTGATGGGTGCTGACAGCGGCCACTGGAGAGTGGCAGCAGGGTCAAGGGAGCCAGAAGTTAGGCAACACCCTCAATTACATCTACACCTGGAGTCCACCACACTGCCTCTGCTGCGCGCAAGCTTGGTTGGAAAGTAGTGGTAGTGCACGAGAAGTAAAGCAAACACTGATGTTTTCTCTTTCAACAACTTTAAAATAACTTTTAAAACATCAACACAGTCATTTATGTGTCAAAGCTATACAACTCATATTCATGCTAAGATAGCTGTGTTAAAGGCTAGACTAGGCAGTTGTCTGTAAATAATTACTTGGAAGTTTTAATCTTTTTCTCTGTGCATGCTTTGTGGTATTGCTCTTGAAAAGATAAGAATCATGTCATGACAGAAAACTGGGTAAGCTCTCTGAAAATGTGAAACTTGAGCATAAAAGGCATGTCACAAGGTGCAGTGAGTGACTGTGGAGCTCACAAACAAAATGTTAAGAGTGTACCTTGGAAATACATATAATACATTGTTTACTTGTACGGAGCCCAAATGGGTGTCAAAATATTGCTGTAGTAAATACTAATAATTATTGCATTTGTACGTGTTTAATTATTTAAAATATAAATTCGTGCAGTTCCAAAACTGAGTTTAGACTACCAAAAAGTTACTTATACCCAAGTGCAGGTTTGAACCAGGAGAAACTAAAAAGTGGTGGCTAGGTGAACACTTGATGCTGTTTCACAAACTTGTCCTCCGATAAAAGACACAGTTAAAGGAAATGCCTGATTCTTTATCTTTTCATTTTCCTGGTTTCCTTTTATTCACTCTTCCCTTCCATCAAGGACATGTTACCTGTCGCTTAGTGTCAGATACATTTATTTTACGATAGAGATTATTCATTCTTTATATTGTTACCTCTGTGAGCCCAGGACCCCATAGGACCCCTCTAGCATGTTGGGAATTTGGGTTTCACCTTGCAGTAGCCCTGTATGCATTAGCTCTGATTTCCTCTAGCATTAACTCAATGCAGCTGGCATCTGTCACAATAGAAACACCCTCCCTCATCTGTTTCTATAGATGATGTCGGCACAAGTGGTAATGCATGGTGTGTTAAATATCTTATGAATTACTGTGTTAGCATTAGTGGTATGCGAGGAGGGGGTTGAAACTCTTGAAGCTCCCTCGGTAATTGTTCTGCCAAAAAAGTGAGAAGAGGGGGAGAGAAAAGGGTTACGGACGCATAAATTTCTCCGCACAAACAGAGCACAATCAAGGCCTGTGTTTTTATTCTGTAAGTGGAGGTTTGAGATATGATTATACTGTGAAAAGCACCACGGTAGCTACACACTGCAGGGCCAAAGAGCTCCATCTGGACAGAGGTGTCGGTAAGAGACTCTATGCTTTGGAGAGAAATTCAGAGTTTTGTGACAGATCAAAGATGTTGCAAAGTAAATCCAAAAGCCCAGAAATCTGTTGTCCTACAGATGCCTTTGCAAGAGGCAGATCTGCAAAATGGTGCAGCAGTCAATCCAGCCAAAGCTCCTGGATATGAGATGTCTAGGGTCCTTAGTTCAATTGACTTACTCCGATTTTTTTCCAGCTGTTCAAGAGATAAAGTGTGTCCTCGCTCACCACTTGTTAGCACTGTCCCTTACCTGGAAACGGGGATCCCCCCAGGGGGGCCAAGGCAAACTAGCTGTATAAACTGGAGGGGGGTGAATTGCATGAAACCCTAAATTTTAATAACTGCATACTTTCTAGTATGGTAGTTATTATTAAACAGGGATTTTCTGCCACAATTTCTAGCCTTAATTCTTAATAATCACGTACATTAATGTGGTTATTAACTAAGGCTGATTTTTACCATACACACATTCTTCCTGTTAATATGTGTAATTCATAATGTTGTCTTATTCATCTGGTCTGGAAAGCTTTGTGGGTTATGACAGCAAGGTAGATTAGGCAACTGTATGGTAAAACTCAAAATCCTGATGGTGGAGATTGCCAGCGTTGTCCTGTGTATGAAACTACTGTCTGCTCCACGCCTGTTACAGGAATGGTCTCCACATCAGGGTACACAAAGTCTGATGCCACTTATGACTTTTGTTTCCGTTTTACCCTGCCAGCAACGGATCAGGCACTTCGGAAGATCTTTTCTGGAAACTCGATGCCCTGCAGACCTTCATTCGAGATTTGCACTGGCCTGAGGAGGAGTTTGGAAAACACTTAGAGCAACGCTTGAAGCTTATGGCAAGTGACATGATCGAGTCCTGCGTGAAGAGGTACGTGTGCTCAAAGCCACTGGGCAGCTTCCTCAAAGGAGCTCACAAAGGGCATCATTTTTTCTGTCTTATTGGCAATGCAGTGTTTTGTCTTTCAGCTTCACTTCAGCCATCATTTATTAGCGACCGTGAGTCATTTCTGCCCAGCACAGCTTGGTGGAAAGCCACCTATGACTGTCCGTTCTGGGCTCTCCCAAGCAAGCCTTTGTCTGCTCAGGCTCTGGAGAGCACAAACACTAACTACCCAGCAATAAATCACCTACTATTTCAGTCTGTATGGGGTGTTCCTTGTTGTTGGGGGCCTCACATGAGGACAAGTCCTTTTAATGCAGTTTGGTGTCAGTGGGGTTGAGTGCTGAAGGCATAGCCCTGAGATCCCAGCACCCACGTGAGAACCACAGATGCATGAAAAAAAATAAGCTAAATATAATCACGAAAAGGGCGTATTGTGAAGCAAGGCACCCAGGCCTCCCTAGGTTTGATTGAGAGCAGCCGTTATATCAGCTGCCACATTATGATGGTTACCTGCAGAACTTCAAAGCAGAGAGGTTTCCTTTAAAAAAACTTCTAAATGTACGAGCAGCTGTCATTCTGAAAACAAAATGTTAAGTTTTGATTATCAAACTTCTGTAGTTATTTATGTTCATTTGGCTTCAGAGTTGATTAGGCAGGAGGAAGAAATGAATGTTGCATTCTCTGTTGCACAAAAAATTAATGGCCAAAGAGAAGCACCAAAGGAAGAACGCGTGCCTATTACAGCTAGCATGTGCTAATAATAGCCCTGGGTTGTGTGATGTGGCTGTTCTGTAGCACAGTTATCTGGCCACTCTGCAAATGCAAGCGTGGGATTTATTGTTCACAAGTTCCTCGCAGTCTGGATATACAACGTCAGCATCCGAGAAGGCACGTTCGGTCCCTGCGATCGAGGCAGTAGACTCACACATTGGAACACAGACAGTTTGAGACTTGCTCTTGCCATCCTGGAATAACACCCAGTAAATTTTAAGTGCAACACAGTGGTTGCAATGTCTTTTGCATTGAGCAGGTTACCATTTATTGCTGCAGCTGGTCTTTAGTCCTTTCACTGGCATGAGAGCTGAGTTTCGGTTGTGTTTCAGTTGTCTGACCATTCTTTAAGAGCAAGCCGAGCGATGTTTGGGGTTCTGTAAACAGCAAATGCTCTATTTGAGACAAAGTGGGGTTATTCCTGCAGCAACGTGGATGCTGATTTGCAATCTGAAGTGATAAATGTAGTTCTTCGGCACTTGGGCTCAGCTCTGTGCTACTCCGTGCTTTGCTTCCACCTGGCTCCCTGAAGGCCGTCTGTGCGCACAGCCTGGAGCTCTGCTATCTGATATGCCACCCAATTCCATGAGCATAATGCTTATTTTCTTTTTTTAAAAAAAAATGGTACTGGACACCTTTGCTTCATTTTTAATAAGTATATTGTAAATACCTTTGCCTGTAGTGTAGTTTTAACTAATGATCTACAGAACTAAGAAAGGCTAGCTGAGATAACTCAGAAAAATAAGCAAGTTTCTGGGTACATCTGAAGAAAGGCTTGTGTGCTTGAAAGCTGGGGCTTTTTTCCCAAGTGCTTCAACCTTTTAAAAATATATTACCCCTCTAAAAACCTGGCCCAGCTTAAAATGCTGTGACTAAATATAATGATTCTGAACATAAGTAAGTAAGAACATGCTCATCTCTGCTAGGAGATGGAAAATCCCAGTCACTTGTGGTCCCTTCAGTAATTATCAAGATTTTAGTCCCCGAGTCCAGGCTAAATCTGGCACTGGTAATTAAATCAGTTCAAATGCCACTGCTGATGTAAACCAATATGCTGCTTTCCCTATTTATATCACCTGCAAACAGGGCCTGGCTAAGGTTTCTTTAGCAATTTCGGTTTGACACAACATTTTCTTCGCGTCTGTCTCTAAACCGTTGAATACCATTGAGCAGGCACCGCACCTTCCACACTCGGTTGTATTTCAGTGCTGTCAGGAAAGCAGTCCGTGCAAGAAGGGCTCATTTTTGCTAACGAATCCAGGCAGGAGGACGTAGGTACCAGCTTAGATCTGATCGCAAGGAGGAGAGTTTCTCATTTGTAAATTGTTTTTCATTTACATAATCCTTGGGGGATCTTCCAAGATTAAAGTTATTCCTAAACTGCAGCTGATACTAAGTACATATTCTTCAGATAATTCACTTCTATAAACTTATGAGAGAATTAAGAAGTTTTGCCAACCGGATACATCAGGTAGATGTAAAAACAGAATGATTTGGTAGTGTCCTTCAGGCCAAGAAATGAACAAATTTGTCCTTTGTAGTTTGTATTGTGCAGCAGTAGGAACTTCCTTCAATGCATCAGGCTTGCTATTTGTCTGTGTTTCCACTGTGATTATAAATTAGCTGATGCAACCAATTTATAGGTGTGCATTGACACTGCTGTTCGTAACGTCATCACACTGTTTATCAAGCATGAGAAAGTCATAGTTTCTCTGAAACTGTTCCACACTTTATAAATAGTAGGTATTCTGTAAAGCATGTTTCGTTTTAAACTGGAAAATCATTTTTAGTAAAAGCATGTTGGTAACAATTGTACTCTAACACTCCCAGCAGCATTCAGCTTTGCCTTTTGTTGACTCTTCTAAGCATTGTGTTTCACTTTGTTACTAGCTTCAGTATTTGAAAAAGCAACTAAAACATCTTTTCCTACTTTCTTTAATAGAACCAGGATTGCATTCGAAGTAAAGCTGCAAAAAACGAGCCGATCAACAGATTTCCGGGTCCCTCAATCAATATGCACCATGTTTAATGTCATGGTGGATGCGAAAGCTCAGTCAACAAAGCTTTGCAGTATGGAAATGGGCCAAGAGGTAAAAATTCAGGTTCTTCTTTTCACAGAATTTAAAGGCAGTGTCATGAAATTTCCTATCTCCTGTTCTGCTAGTTTCAGAGATGTTGTATCAGTTACGGATTTAGCCTTCAATATAGAGTGTGCCGGTGAATATGCAGGGGGGAATTCTCAGAGAAATCTAATGAATATAAACAGTCAGAATCCCTGTCATACAGAAGTGATTTTTTGCAAGGACTGTGGTATGCATAAGGTGTCTCTAAAGCCTGCTGCTGCATGATAACCATATTTATTGAGTCATTAATTCCACCTTGGAGCCAGCTGTAGGCAACAGACTTCTTGTCTGTGACTATTTTCTATAGCCAAACCTCAGGAAAACAGAAGTGCCACATTGTTGCTGTGATTCTTGTAAAAAAAAAAAAAATTGCAAAAAGTAGATTGAAAATTCCAGGTGAGGTGACTTCCTTGAATATTGGCTATAATCAACAAGTTTGGTGAGCCTAGATTTCCAGGTTTTTAATGACTCAAGTTGTCAAATAACAAACCTGTTTTAATTATTGGTGTTATATTTTTTCTTCTGAAGTCATTGTTGCAGCTTGAAGTTTCCATGAATTGATCTGTGAGTTAGAAAGACATGCTAAATTGGTCTAGATTGAATGCATCACAATGATCATTTTGTTACAGTGGCTTGAAGCCAAATTAAATATTCATATAACGGTCCAGAATAAATTCACAAATACCGTTTGGCTCTCCTATCTCACTGCTTGTCAGCATTTCCTATATAAGCTCTTTCACTACAACTTTGCATGGTCAGATTTTACAGTAAATCACTGCAAGTTGTTTGTTCTTTTTTTTTCTAACCTCATCCTGATCTCTGCTCCTCTGTGAGGGCTAGCTCCAAAGGCCACTGGATGCAGCAGGGATCCCTGCCCTGACATCAGTGGAGTTTGTATCAGGCCCAACTTTTCCTTTTAATTTTTTTTACACGTTTCGATTGTGACATTTTATTTGTGACAGTCACTTTGCAAGAGAGGTTTCAGACTGCTTGTCATCAGGTTCTTCCCTCATCCTCTGGGTCAGCTGAGGGCAGATTCTCAGCAGGCTGTTGTTGTCGGAGCACGGTTTCCTGATCCTTTATTCGTGCCATTTGTATCTCCCCCAGTCACTCAGCCCCCAGCTGCCTCCATCATCTGCCCCCACTTTGGCTGGGAGAGCCACAGCTGCAGGGCTCCCCGCTGCAAACCAGGACCAAGCCCTTCGAATTACCCTGCCACCATCCCTGGGACAGTGAAGTTTTGGAGATCAGCCCGACTCCAAATACCATGACAGGGCAAGTTTGTTTTATTAATAAAATCAGTGGGTTTATTATTCAGATAACACCACCCTGATAAGCTTAGCTGCATCTGGGTCTAGCATGACCAGACCCTCACTGTATCTTCCCACATTAACTTATGATGCTCTGTAGTAACCACAGTTTGCTCTGAATTTTGAGCATCGGTTGCATGGCACATTTGGCCCTAGCCAAGTTACAAGTCAAAGGAGATCAAGCAGCAGTCCAGCTGTTTCTGCACGGCTCCCGTCAGCCCCCGGCATTAGCGCTCATCTCGGGAAATCTGCGTGTGCCTATGGCAGCTCCAAGACAGCAGCACCACTGCGGCAAGTCGCTGTGCTGTGAGGTTTTTAACAAATAGCTGAACTAATAGACCTGTAAAGCAGATGTAAATTATCAGTGCATAACTTACCATTTAGGGCAGCAATGTTTTATATCCCCTCCCTTCTTCTTTTCTTCCTTTTAATGAGTTTTCCTTCCTCCCCCTCCGTTTGCTCATGTCGCTCCATATTTTGGCTGCCTCCATCTCCTCTTCTTGAAGCTTTGAAAACCTGTGCATTGAGATGTTCATCTGTAATTAGAGTCCACAGGAGGTGGACAAAATGCCACCCCAGCTCTTGCAGTCCCCCTGAGACAGTCGGACAACAGGGAGACGAGAAACCAGCTTTTGAGTCTGTGTCTTCCCCGCCAGTTCGGCCCAGTGGGCATTAGGTGCGTGCAGCACTGGGTCCCCCTGCCCTTGCCACCAACGGGGCCACCAGCAGCCCCTGGCCCTGGGCACTGCCACTGCCACCGGAGCGTCTTCTCGCCCGCAGCCGGCGGCAGTGGCAGCGTGCCCAGAGACTGTGATCCCCCTTGCAGACGGTTCAAAAACAGCAAAAAGGGCTAAAATTGTCAAAGAGACTGTTTGCACATCCGAGTTTGCTCAGACCTAGCCAAGGGAGACATTTTGATTGGAAACAAACCATTGATTTTTATCACTGTCAAAGCTGTACGTGGGCAGCGAGACAGACTCTCTCAACGCATTCTTTGACCTCACTTCTATCATTTCCCTCCCACCCTAATGGCCCTTTCTTTTAAGACTACCTTCGGTTATATTCACTTTAACAAATATGTGAATGCATTTTCAGACTATTACCCTGCGAAACAAACACCCATCATTTCATTTCCATTTCCTTGTCTCTAAAGGCAGCTGTTAAAACATTTGGTAAACATACTTTACCATCTTAAATATTTATTTTTCCTCTGAATTTTTAATACATCTAAGGGGATAAATGTATGTATTAAATGTTTCTCAGTTGGTCTAGTATGTTTCTATTTAATATCCAAGGTCAGATGGTCCTTAGAGAAATACAACGTACACACAATCTGTTACATGACAAGGCAAGATACTCATCACATAAAGTCAAGTTGAATCATTGTAGTGCACTGATTATGGATTGTAATAATTGAGCTAATAGAAAACTATGATGAACTCGATCAAAAGTTGTGATTACACTGAGTAAAGCAAACCAGTTACGTGATCTTTAACCCCAGGCATTTTCATAAGAAATGTAAAAGGAGCTGTTAGAAGCTCTAGCTCATGAGCCAGACTTCTATAAAAGAAGCACTAGACAGTCATTTTGCAGAACACAGCCTTGTCTTACCCCATCCTGGACGAGAGCTTTTCCTAAGGGGGGCATGCAAGTGCAGCTCCAGTGCATGCAGTGCAGCACGTGCATCTTCACAGAGCTGAGGATCATAAGGGTAAGAAGCAGAACTAGTGCAGCATGCTGGGTCGCACCCTGCTTCACTGTTTGCCCTGGCGCCGGGCAGCTTCCACATCTGAACTTGCTCCAGAGTTTCTAGCCTCTGTTGGGACCGAGCGGTCTGAGTCCTAGAGACACCGCCACGGTGCGTGCTCAGCTATGGAGGGCCCTTTCCTGCTGTCATTCCTTCCTCTCAATGCTGCATTTTAATTGCCATCAGCGCTCTTTTAAACAGACTTTTAATTGAAGATAATTGGTCTACAGATTTCACACTGTATTATTTTTGCACACGCCTAGCCATTCTTTGAGTTAAAAATCATAATTTATCCAATGAAAACAGTTAACAATAAATCTCATCCCTTACATCCAGCAGACAAAATCCCTTGATTCAAATAGTATGATAATGAGGTGAATTAAGCATGTCTTTTGGACTAATACGCAAAACTTAATACTGAGTTAGGGGAACTTTGATTTGAATTTCATAACCTTCATTTACGATGGGCAAGAATTTTCAAAAGCACGTGCACTTCTGAGCACCCGTGGCAGTACACTCGTAATCTCCAGTGCACACACCCAGAGCCAGCCCTGCTTGCGTTTTGCTGGGCAAGCACCAGTTTTTGAGTGCACTGGAGCCAGCGTGGGCGTGCCCACCGGCACACACGTGCATCCAGTTGAATGTGCGTGCTTTTCAAAACCAGGCCCTGTCTTCATAGCTCCGTACATGTGCATGAGCTATGTTGCAACCTCCATTTTTCTGCACTCGGTAGCACGTTTGTACTCCCATCCTCCAGAGCAGTCTTGCTGATGTGCGCAGGAAACGCTGCCTGTAGCATCACCACTGTCCACCTGCATGGCATCCTCCAGCAGCACCACCTGCATCCCACCGCCCAGAGCAGATTGCAACAACATGAGAGAGGGCTAGAAAGATCTAGAGCAGGAGCTTTGCACAGAAAGTGCCTGGAAAGGGTAGAGATATGGAGGAAAGGACTCAGAAATGAACGGATGAACATCCCTCTCCCACTGCAGTGCAGTTGAACAGCTCATGTTCTTCTGCAGGCCTCAGATTGGGGAAATTGGCACTATCTTGTCCAGCACTTACGAAGAGGGAGCAGGACCTGTAGCCTGGGCTAGCAGTTTAGTGGTAGTTCTGTGAAGACCTTCATTCAGACAAAATCTCACTCAGGTTTTTCTCCAAATGGCCTCCCTGTGAGTGACAGTCAACCACCTGGGACAACTTGCTGAGGCCCAGGTCACCCACTCTCCTGCAGCCCATTGCTCTGGTCACATGGCACAAGCAGATGCTACCATCATTGGTTCAGCTGAGCTCCCCTCTTCTTCCCTGCCAGCCTGGCCCTCTCCTAGCAGCCCGTCGGTCATCTCCCATGTCTCCTGCATTTCCTCTCTCCTCAAGGCACCCCAGAGCCTAGTAGACCCTTAGCTGCCCTTGCTCTTTCCCTCATCTCCTTGTTGTCTGCCCACTCTCTCCTGCTCAGGAAGGGAATAACCTGACTCCTTGGTTGAGCTGTCTTCTGAGCCCACAGAAGATGCACTTGCAGAAGGAAAACACCATGGGGAAGATATTCCCTGTATGTGCAGCCCCCCTTCTCCTTCATTGTTTTCCCAAAGAGGTTCTGGCCTTGTACCTGAGGACTTCAGCAGCTCCTACCCATATCCAGCTGTTACAGGTCCCCTAACCCTGGGGCTATGTCTCCAGGCATGTGGGGGACCTGCCAGCTCGGATCTGGGAACAAAAAAAGTATAAGTCTACGTTAAACAGATGAGTCATGAATAACTATACTTGCTATAAGGTACTCATGTGCATCTTGACCTGCAAAGCAGGATGCTGAAATGGGAACTGCAGTTGTGAATACACCTTGTTTGTGTGAGTTTTTTCCTCTGAGCTGGCCTTGCAGATCGAAGGAGGCGGCCCATCAGTCTGTACCCAGTGCGTCCTCCTGATTCAGTAACACTGTCCCGGTATAGCTGCTGAGTTGGTCCAGTTGAGATTTTGGTGGTGGTGTGCACCCTGAGCTCTGCTTATCAACAGGGTTGCCTTCCTCTGCCAAGTGAAGCAAAGCCATGAGAGACTATCGGTATGTAGTTAGCATAAAATCCTGCCCCTTCCCCCTGTTTTACTTCGTGCAAATGATACAGGTAGCAATCTCTGCTGTTTCCGTGAAAGGAGGTTTTGATTGCATTTCATTTTCCATTGCTTATTGTTTCTGTGCATGACGCTGCTTTTCTCATAGCCCCATTTAAAAGGTCCCTTTTTTTTAAAGATTTTGTTTTATTTATTGTTTATCTTCATATGTTCTTTTTCCTGTCTTTTGCACTTTTCTCTTTATTTCTGTCCCCAATCATCTGAAAGTTTGCTAAAGAGTGGGTAAGTGTGTCCTACATTTTTTTCTTTTTTCCAAATTCCTGTGTTAATATGTTGTTGTTGTGGAAAAAAAAGAAACTGTTCGTACTACCCATCAGACACTAAAACCAACGTGTAGCATTTGTAAAGCCCTCACAGTCTTCATTCCCCAAAGTCTGATTAGTATTTAAAGCAGATTTGTCTCTTTCAATGTGATTTGATGTTAACATTTTAAAACAATATTAATGCCAAGTGGTAATGAATATAGTGACTAGCACCAGTGCTTGAAATGTTTGACTGAAAAATCAAATGTTTTGTGTTGGAAAGCAGTCATAATCAGTATTTTCTCAGTCCATTGAAAATAAGAATATACTGTATGTTTTCACTAATTAAATCTTGTATTGGAAACAGGTCTTTTCTAAATTAGTAGAAGACTGTATTTTTGTACCTATTCTAGCCATATTGCAGCTGATTGCATCAGAGCTCCGAAGCGAAGCGAGGTTTGGCTTGTGCAGAAACTGGGTTGAAGATTCAGCGCGGCTGGTGCCGCCGGCATTGGCCTCGGTCGGCCGGTGCTGAGCTGCTGCCGTGGTGTCTGCTGACACGCAGCGCTCGGAGCTGCACTGCCTGCTGGCGCTCGCATGAGACGAAAAGACCAGTCATGGGTCATTGGAATTTTTTTTTTTTTAGTTATTTGATAGTCACTAAGCAAAGCATTTAAACAAATGCTTAATTTTAACCATGTGCCTGCCAAACCCGGTGCGTAGCACGTGTTCAGGTGCTTTGCTGGAGGAGACTGGAAGCGCACAACGTTATCCCCACTGGTTGGGCCCATTGCACAAGTCCTCCCATGCAGAAACTACTCTCCACTTCCTTTCCTAAGAGCTGTGTGTTTTCCCGTGCCTTAGGAAAGGGTTGCCCGTTTCCCTCCAGCGGGAGGTATCTTTAATTATCCGGTGCGATTCAGGTGCAAAGTGAATTGGACAACGCTTGCCAAACGGAAGCACAAAGACTTCGGGATCTTTGTGAGCACTGAGGATCGCTGGCATGCTTACGCATGGCAAAGACTCCCCTCCGGCACAGGCCTGGGGCTGCTGCAGACCCACAAAGAGGGCAGGGTTTGCCCATGCTTCACAAACTGCTCTAAGATCCTCCTGAATTGAAGGTCTTATATAGATGCTAGTCACTGGCCACCATAGTGGAGCACAAAGTAATAAGCTGCATAATTTTTTAGTTAATGCTACAGCATATTGTAGTTTACCGAGGGAAGTGGCTGACAGTCGTGGAGCTCTTGGCTGTGATCAACGCTAATATTTTCCTCCGCCTCTCCTTTTATTTTTCTTTAGCACCAGTACCATTCAAAAATAGATGAACTAATTGAGGAAACTGTCAAAGAAATGATAACACTCCTGGTGGCAAAGGTAACCTTCAGCTTCAGGTGAAGTGATTCACTGTTAACATTCCTTTTCTAATATGTGCATTTCCATTAAAATGTGACACATTAAGATGTTGAATTGGCTTCTTGTTTCTCACAGTGAAGATCATACATCTCTCAGTCCTTTCTTGATGACTCTTTGATGATTAGGAACTGCATAAGATGTAATATGCTGTTAAGTAGGATTGACATACTGGGCCAGAAGAGGTGTTAAGGAATAGGTTTCGTACTTATGGGGTAATGCCCCATGGTCAGCATCACCTCACAGCACTGAGGGTAGCTGCAGCCAAGAGGTAGCACCACTAAACGCTTCTGCGCTAGACTGTGGCGGGTGGCTCAGAGGTGGTCACCACTCTTACACTTAAGGATGTGTGGCAAAATAACTTGTCTCATTCGAGATGGCCACACCCTCTCCTGACTAATTTACAGTTGACAGTACTGGGAAATGCATTCCAAAATGTTAGATTTAATTGTTTGGAAACTGTTTTTTTTATCAGAGAGGGCTCCTCTAGTTTAGCTGCCAGCATTTTCCAAGGGTTGTGTCTAGGTCTGGTGCACTATACAAACATAGAGAGGGATTGGTAGGTAGAGATAAAGCAAGTGGGGTGTTTTTTTCCTCTAGTTTCAAACTTTCTGAGAACAAGTCATCCCTATTATACAGTGGAGACCTTTAAACATAATCTACCAACATATGCCAGTTCAATTCTTCTGCAAGAATAACCAGCTAACTGCATGCTTGCCACGTCTTCCTGGGAACAAGAGGCACTCAGCTTCCCGACGGGAGAGGGTGCATTGGCATCCATACAGGGTGACACCCACGCTGCACCCGCCTCCCGTCCCCACCATCGCCCATTGTACCACGGGGTGATTTCCACCCAGCGAGAGGTGAACTAACCATGTTGCATTTGAAAGGTGGTGTTCCTTCCTCCTTGCTCCCCAGCCTGCTGTGCTCAGGGGCATGTTGTCCATTAGGAACAGCCTGAGTTTGTTCCTTTGGAAATGCTTTGGCTCCACCAACTTCTTTGAAGCTAATCCTGATTTTTACACCCTTGTTAAAGTATTAAAAATAATTGCAGTATTTTTTGTATTCATAGTTTGTCACCATTTTGGAAGGCGTCTTGGCCAAGCTGTCTAGATACGATGAAGGGACTTTGTTTTCTTCTTTCCTGTCATTTACTGTAAGTACAGACAAAGTCTTCTTTTCTTTTTTATTTTTTTTTCCTCGTTTGTATTCTCTGCTCTCTCAGGACAAGATTAGCTATATAATAATTCTGTCATTCTGTGACATTTGAACACTGTAACCCCACACCAATAGACAAACAAACTGCATAGAGATGTACAGGAGTTAAATACCCGAGGGGCACTAGACATCATATGGTAGCACACCATTCTGGTTGCTGGAGTTTACTCTGTTGAGAAGTATTATGAAGCAGAAAAAAAAACATTGCACTGTACATCCACTGTTCATAAGTGAAGAAGTTGCTTCGTTGACACATTGCATTAAAGAGGTGTTCCTGTCATTCTTCTGGCCATAATGGTGACCGTTTTAAGAAGTTAAAAAAATAAGTG
Organism: Rhea pennata; assembly: GCF_028389875.1. Classification (NCBI taxonomy): domain Eukaryota; kingdom Metazoa; phylum Chordata; class Aves; order Rheiformes; family Rheidae; genus Rhea; species Rhea pennata. The sequence continues at coordinate 8,980,688 of NC_084674.1, forward strand.
AGAGGTAGAGGGTACCATCTTATTTCTAAAAGAGAACAAGATAGGGAAAGATGCCATGAGGTTATACAGCACAAGGTGCCTCTGAAGCCAAGCTCCATTTCTCCCTAACTTTGCAGAACCAATCCATAGCTTGTCACATTGCATATTCCTAGGGGAGTACTGGACAGGAACAATATCCATGCGAAGTTTATCTCCATATCAACAAAGTTTTAGCAATCTGTATTCCAGAAAAGAGATACGACTGTTCCTTAGGACAAATACATAGCAGCTGATTTTTGAAAGTCTTCTGAAAACACGTGCCACAAAAGCTACTAGCTCTACAAGCCTAGCTTCTCTTACCTGGGCTCCCAGAGGTGTGCAGCCAAACGCATGTGTCTCTGGTTGCTTGGGAAGTGGCATGAAAATCCTGGTCCACTGGAGCAATTGCACACATTCACACGATCCATCTTGCGCTCACTCATTCATGGAGACTGGGCTGGTGGGAGATGGCATCTCTCTGCAGATGAGAAAGGCTTCCAAAAGCTCCTTCAGGAGTTCTCTTAGCTACTTGCAATTATCTGTTGTTTGCTATTGTTCAACTGTTTTTGCTGAACTAGAGTCAGTGTTTGGAAATGGGGGTGGTGGGAAGGCAGGTAGGAAGACTTACCTGCCAAGGTAGGAAACAGCGGTCGGAGGCAGTGGTATGCACAGACTGGCAGCTTGTCTGAACCACTGGGGACACTGGCTTTAAGCTAGCGTCCTAACTCCCCAGGCTTGGTAGAGTCACTTTGGAGGGAGAGGAAAGGGAGGGCGCCCCACCAGCCGGCTGCGGAGACACTGCAAGCTCCGCTGAGTGAGCAGCAGTGGGCATCTCCCACCCGCCACCCCACGTGCTGTTCCTCTCCCTGAACAACCTCCAGCACCGCCATGCAGTTACAGCCCCGGGGTGCACTCATCACTGCTCGCAGAGGTGCGGGATGGATATCTCCCACACCTATAGAGGTGTGGGCTGGGGGTGGATATCTCCCCTCGTTTCAGTGCCTCCAAGGGTTACAAGATGCTCTTGTGCCAGCAGCAGAGGATGTGGAGGCGGCAGCTTTTCAGGCATCGGAAGTACCAGCATCAGCCCGGGTAGACAGTGTAACGTGCAGCTCTTCCTTCTCAGTGCAGCCAAGCTGTTCCTTGGTTGGTGCTGCACCGCTCCCACCACATCCGACTGTTTACACTGCCTGGTGCTGCTCCCTTTGAGCGCCGAGCGAGCCCTGGCTGCGCTCAGGCTCCGGACAGCATCCCAGGCTCCGATTTGGGGCAGTATTTTGCGTCTCTGCCTGCCTGCCTGCCTGCTGTCTGGCAGAAGTGCGCAGTGGAGCTGTAGTCTGGGGTTTGGAGCGCCCTGGCGTCTTCTGAAGGGTGCTGAGCCCTTGTCCCCCAAAACTCAGCACCCTGCAGAAGAGCCGCTTGCTCCTTTCCAGGCAAGGGATGTCTCTCGCTTGGGCCTGCTTGTTTTTTGGGAGGGTGCTGCGTGCGGCTTGGACTCCTCTGGGTATTAGTACGAGGCTGGACTCGGCAGCTCCGACCTCTTTGGCACTGCTGAGACCCACTGCCTGCATCCCTGTTTCCTGCAGTAGTAGTTTGCTTTGCTGTGTTTAGTATTTGCAACGATAAATAGAGAAACTCTCTCTTGTTACAGCCTGCTTGCACCACCTCCCACGTTTTCCCTCTCTGAACAAATACAACAAAGTGTTATGGTCCAAGCCTGTGACTTCTAGAAAGCATTAGTCTCCCACCCCCTGCTACTGACTTCTTTCATCACATGTTTTCCCGGCTCCCTGCAAATGACATGTAATCGGGGGTCTTGTGACAGACAGTTTTATCACCTAGTAGGATATCCTCATTTCCAATTCTTGCTTTGAAATTCAGGATAGAATTAATGCATCTGTTGTCCTAATAAATTCTCACTAGCCGCTTCTCCTTGCAGAGCACTTTGAGAAGAAAATACCCTTCTAAATTTGGCCAGACTTTTTTTTTCCTTTTTTTTTTTTTTTTTTTTTTTCCTGTTGGTTGTTACATTTAAATGTGTCTCAGCAGCAGTGGTCTGGGCCCTGGATGGGTGTCTGCATGTGAAGTTCCACTGAGTCACAGAAGTGACAGCTGCTAAAATTGCCTTTAGTGTGGACGGCCTCTGTAGGCAGAGGATTACACCTACAGTAATGAAAAGTAAAGACTGTCTATTACCCGAGGGAGACAGAAGTAAAGGATCTTATTTTTGTTCTGCACAAAATTTGTATGGTAAACCGAGACGCTTCATGGCAAAGTCACATAATTTGTGAAAAACGGCAGCCTAGCAAAAAATCGCACAACATCCGGCAGTTTGGAAATTTCACTTAATGAAGCCAACTCTGAGTTTAAAGAAAAACAAGTAATTATTCTGATTAAAGGGGCAGCGGGCAAGAGAAGCAGCTCAGGCTTTTGTTGGTGGCGGGTGGGAGACGGTTGCGGAGAGCCGCCTAAATTACTCTTGCTGCCTCCGCTTCGGGCCAGGCCACGCCGGGCCGCGCCGGGCCGTGCCGCGCCGCGCCGGGCCGCGCCGGCCCGCGGGCAGCCCTCCCGCTCCCGGCGGCGCGGCGGCCGCTTGCGGCGTGCGCCGCGGCGATCGCCGCCGCTCTGGTCTTTTGTATCGCCTCATTGTGCTTAATTACGCACCCCCCCCCCCACGCGCCATATGAGTGCTTCCACCCACTCGCACAGTCTGTCTCACACATACATTCATTCTCTCGTTCGGGACGCATAATTTATTCATCCCAAGATGCAACTGCGTGCGTGTTATATTTAGGCTGTTTTAATGGTAGCTTTAGAAATATTTAAAAGCAGGTGAGCTTTTACACCCAAACAAAGATGGCCGGCAACACTTCTCCTAATTAAAAGCAGAAGCGCTGCGGAAAATCCCAGCTCTGCGCTTCCTAGACGCGGTTGCCTTATGCTACGGTGGTAAAAAGGTCTCTCTGTCCAGCTGGGAGCTGCCCGGTTGGAGAAGCTGGCCCCGACGCGTGCCGCTGCGCGGCCGACTGCAGGCAAAGGGCGGCTGGGGGCCCTAAAAGCCCGCGAAGCGCAGGAAGCTCTTCCGCGCGGGAAGGGTGCCCGGCGCCGCCGGCCTCGCGGCGCTCCTGAGCTGCGCGGCGTGAGCACGGCTTGCCGAGCCCCTGCGGGGTTAAAGCCGGCTGAAAGCGGGGCAGATGCCCTCACGGGCCGTTCCTGCGTCCACCCGCAGCCCCGGCGAAGCACGGCGGGCTGGGGGCCGCGCTCCCGCGCGGGGCTGGGCACCCCAGGCCCGGTTTTTGCAAAGGGGCTTTAGCAAGCCGGGAAGTTTTCTGGCTGCCTTCGGGGACACGCGGCGGCAGGCGGAGGACGCGGCCTCCGGAGGAGATAGCGCTGTCTGCTTAGGAGCCCCTCGCTTCCCCCGCGCGCTTAAGGAGACGCGGGAGAAGCACAACTCCCACGCTATCATCTGCTGCTATTAGAGCCTCAGCGGCAGCAAAGTTACCTCTCCAAAACAACAACAAAAATACCACCCTTGTCTGTTGTTTTGAACAGGAAACCTACTTTTTAACACCGTTTTTTTCCCCAGTCAGCACGGTGTTGTCCTGACTCTTGGCTGTAGATGCTGTTATAGGTGTTTAAAAAAAAAAAAAAAAAAAAAGCAAAACCTGAAGACGTGCTGATAGTATAAACTCTGTTCTTGTTCCTTTTGCAGGTGAAGGCTGCTTCCAAATACGTGGACGTACCTGTAAGCACGATTTAAACAACTTCTGTCATAGTAATTTGCTTTGTGCTGTGTATTATGGCATGTGTAACAACCCACATTATGCATTATCAGCCGAGGTTGAACCATGGGCCTCCAGACTTCTAACATTTGAACCGGGAAGAATATCTCCATTAAGTTACTAATGAGCAGTTACCCTCCTTTGGAGACCTGCAAGGCTATTTAGGCAATAATTTGCAGATGGTGTCAAATAGGTACCATATTTATGCAATTGGCTTGAATTGCATAAAAAAATATAGGAGCAGTGCATTCTGTTAATTCTTCATTTGGACTTGTACAAACACAGTGTAATTTCCAAACAAAAAGGTCCAGACATGTTAGAACTGAGCCAACACACATCTAACACATTAGCTAATCTATTTTATTTTTGTTCTTCTAATTGTTGGTTTGTTTTACTCTTTCAGAAAATGACTTTTTTATTACTTTGGGGAAATGGTGATGAGCTAGCAACATGTGTTTGGGAAATTGTTAATGAAAATAATTTTTTCCTCTTTTTCTGTAATTGGTATAGGAAAATTGTATATCGTCTCCTCTAATTAGACCTTGATTCATAAGGAAAAGAGCCCTCAACATTCTTAGACAGAGCACTTAACTTGCCAGAAATTTACATTTAAATTGAGCTGAAGTGTAGTATATGAATGTTGGCTGGAACACGGGATTACTGTTGCATTTACAGGCAAACAGATCCTAAGTGATTCCAAATAAAAAAGAGTAGATCTCAATATACCACACTTGAGTTCTGCGTTCAGTTAGTCTAGGCAGTGTGAATCAAGACTAGCCCTATTGAGTCTGATGGCCTTACGGATAATATTTATACGTGCCTTTAGTCTTACTGCAGATGCAATCAAGCTGCAGGTTCTCACGTGACAATGTGACAGATTTATCATGCACAGATTTATCATCACACACGTGGTGCTGGTGCTCAAGGGAGTGCTCAAGTCACCTCCCAGGGCAGGCAGTGTCTCTCAGCTGGGGAGCCAGACCCTGGTTAGGGGCGTAAATTAGGTGGGACTGGTCCGAGACATGGTGTCCTCCTCCATCAAGCCCCTGTTAAAACCCTTTTTCCATCATCCTGCACCCTCCCGTGTGCTCCCATGGTGCTCAGGTGCTTTGGCTCCTTTGGGTGATTGTAGCTTCCCAGCTGATCAGCAAGAGCATGGGTCAGCACCACTGGTGGGAGGCAGTCGGATACTCCAGGTCTTTGCGTGAACCAGAAGAGAAATAATGCACATGGGTTATTCTTTGGTTGTTTCTCCACTCCCCCCTAGAAATGGCTTCCCCAACAGACGTCTCCATAGTTTTTTCTTTTCATTTCAAATCAGATGGAAAATAAAGTAGCTTTTCATGAGCAAAAATGCCACATTTGGCCTTATGCTAGCTGTGGAAAAGTCAGTCGTGGAGCTAACAGGTTTGTTCAGAGAGAAGCACTGTTTGAGGGCTTGCATCTGCTCCAGCCTGCACCACTGTTCCTGCAGCCCAAAGCATATGATGCAGTCCGTGTGATCTGTCCTGTAGCAACACTAGTTTTATGCCACTCAAGTACCCCAAAATTTACCCTAGTTTTGACAAAATCTGCAACAAGCTCCACAAGGGTGCAACAACTCCCACACCCTTGCTGGAGGCCAGTTTTAAAGCACCGTTAAGTCAGCAATTCACCGTCTTCATAGGTGAAAGAAAAACACAGGCCTATTTGACTATGGAGTTCCATTTTAGAGGAGAGAGAAGAAATCCTGTCAGTGAACAGATCACCGTCGGTTAAATCTAATTCTGCAAACCCTGTTGCAATTGCCTACTACAAAACAATCCAGCTGATGCCACCTTGCAATGGGCACGATCAGAGTGCTGAAAATTGCTTGAAAGTGTAACACTTGACTGCTGCCACATTTGTGTTGTCCTCATTGTTTTTCAAATTAATACCTTGTCATTGTTTCAGTAGGTGTTAAGAAATGTTAGGAGCTTCCCAAGGGCCAAGCACTGGCCCTTTGCTTGATAATTGTTTGCTTTGTATTAAAAAACTCCCTTCCTACTGCTTTCCAAACTGTCCTCATTTTCACCCTGGAAATTACACAGATGTGTTAACTAACTTCAATTTACAGTGGCTGACAATCGTATCTTGCAGAGAAATGATACTCTGTGATCTGAGGTAAATCACAGTAATGGAAACTAATGACACTAGTTATTAACAAACTTGCAATGTGCCATGGAAATTTAAGATTTTGTGGCAGCTCTTGTAATGACTCCTGTTACAGTATTTTAATGGGTTTCCTTTGAGGTAAGTTTGATTTCAATATATGAAGCAACATGAACTCAAACAGGATTTTTTTTAAAGTATTTTCCCCTCTACCTAGTTCAGTTCCCATTTGCTTTAAAGCGAATAGCTTTATCCCCAAAATCCAGCATCCTCTTGAGTTACTGTTTAAAATCGGTTAATTTATGTGGGACAATACAGAGATGTAATAACACAGAGAGGCTTCCTGGAATTTAGCAGTGATTTAAACATTCATTCAGACATCGATTCCCTGACTTACCATTTACCCCGTTTATTTCTAAGAGCAGCAGCAAAGGTAACCAAAATCTCAGGTCTAAATGAAAAAAAAGAAATGCGATTTTGACATGACTAATGCAACCTGAGCTGCTTACTACACACATCTTCACGCTTTAGAGGAAGAAACTAGAGACTAGCTCTGGGTGTTAGCTTTCTAAGTTTGTAAAACGGAGGGCTTGCCTATGGGAGATGACATGAGAAAACAGCAAATCCTGAGCCCCACTTGCCGTTTCGCTAACTAGGTCAACGGCACCAACCATAGCAGGAGAACTTCCTGGCATCAGTATGTCAAGGAAGAGCTTCATCCATCTGACTCGCTTCCTTTGAGGCAAGGGAAGGGAAAGAGCAAGTGCTTTTAGATGAGCCGGTGCTGCGCAGAGGACTTTGGTGGGCAGCAGGGCAGAGCAGCCGGTTTGGGTGTCAGTACCCAGAACAGGCAGGTGAGGAGAGGCAGAGGGGGGATCGCTCCAGGACGGTGGGAGAGAGGAAGACGTAGGATGGAGGAGCTGCCCCCTGTCATGATATTTACGTGTTTCTCTCTCTTTCTTCTTCTCTTCCCTCTACAGAAGCCGGGCATGGATGTCGCTGATGCCTATGTGACATTTGTCCGCCACTCTCAGGATGTCCTACGTGATAAGGTCAATGAGGAGATGTATATAGAAAGGTTATTTGATGTAAGTAAATGCCTTCTCCTCCTTGGACACCAAGCAGGAGAGACCCAAAATGTGACAAAATAAGACAGGAGGATAAGTCACATTTTGAGAAAAATTATTGGTTATAGCTTTAAAAAATAAATAAACCTTTCCTTTCTTTCTGACTAAGGCTCGTATCTGCTCTCTGCCTGCTTTAAACCTCTACTCTAGTGTACTGTCTTGGTCTGTCTGTTTGTGGATTTTAAGGGAACAACATCTTCTAAGAGCCCTTACTATGTTAAGCTTGTGAAAACTCTCTCTGCAACAGAACATCTTGGTCATTGTTCTCACTGTTAAAGTTTAAGCCAGCTTTTTGGCAGATGCATTTGCTTAGGACCATCTCTTGTGCACGTTTTGCAATGTTTTTCACTGACAAGCATGCGAAACCTGACACTGAAGTAAATGTATTAACTTTTGAATTTAAAAAACAGCCAAAACAGAGCTGATGGACTTCTGTAATTCAGGAGAACTGCATTCTGGTGTCTGACACCAAAGGTAAAGTTCAAATGTGGTCTCCTTGCAGAAAATGGCATGACAGAAAATGGACCCAGATTTTCAGAGTTAATTTTCTATTGCACAAGATAAATTCGTGGGACTATAAGAGCACAGTGACCTGTGATGCCTGTTTTTTGTGACTTTGAATGCATGTTAACTGATGTATCTGTTTCTGTTGCTCTTGTTGTGTTACAGCCTTTCTGTCCTTGTAGCTGTCCTATAGCAAAGGTTTTCTGTTAATGGCCAGCCTATAACATTAGTGTTGCAGTCTTTTTTAGGGTATTTGTCTATATATTAATTTCTGTTTGAAGCAGCTTCTGTTCCTACTTTTCCTTCCTTTCATCTCACAGCAGCATCATTTCTCAATCTCCCAGCTCTGGACCTCTAACAATCTTACTTGCTTTCTTCACTTGCTCGTTTGCTTCCTCAGTGTATAGGGAAAGCTGCTTTTTTTCTCCCAATCAACCTCCTCCTTTACTCAATATCTCTCTTTCTTCGCATTACCTTTCCCTTGGAAACCTCTTCCTCCTTTATAATTCCTACTCTTTCTTTCACCAATATCCTATCAGATTAAAATGGAACTTATCTCTCATGTCAAATGTTTTATCACATTATATCAAGTGGCATGAATTAGAGTCAAATAATCTTACTGTGTACATCTACTAGCATGACCCATATCCGCTGAGAATGCCTCATTCATGCATAGAGCACACCAGTGGCTCCTTAAGGCTCTCGGCGTGCTCGCTCTTGGGAGAGTCTTGAGCACAAAATACCAGATACCAAATCACCCATCAAGCAGGCATTGGGAAAAAAGGAAAAGAAAGAAAACAAAACATAGAACAAAAGACTGTTGGTTCCATCTGCAGCGGGCCTGCAAGTGCATTGCTCGTTTATGTTGAAATTTATTCCATGAGCAGTTAAATTTCCAGAGCTCCTCTGGACTGTTCTTTTCAATGCCCAAACTGTCTTTTTTCCAATCATTTTCCTATGATTCACAGTTGGTGTATTTCTACCCTTTGGGCCATTCTTTCAAATTTTTAAAAAGCTGTAATTAGCAGAAATATTGATTGCAGTTTGATCCATTTGTACTTGGTTTACCAAGCCATATTTTAATCAAGTTAACAGCTTACAGGAAAAAAAAAAAAAACTCAAAACCTCAACGGAAAGCAAAAAGTGCGAAATCCTTCTTTCCCTCTCTGCTTTCCACAAATTTCCCTTGTCTTTGCGGAATAAAATAATCACGAGCAGGGTTTTCCACTGCCCCGTACGTTTTGAGGCAGGCACGGCCGCAGCCGGCAGCGCCGCGTGCCGGAGCCGTTGCCTTTTCCCGCGCATCCCCGCAGCGTGAGCGTGCGCAGGGCAAGGTGATGGGGCCCTGCGTTTGCAAGCAGGGAGGGGGAACACAACCTCCCCTAGTTATCTGGAAAATAGTTTTTTGAGCATTCTTGTATCATCTTTGCCAAATTGCAGCTGCGTAGGGGACTGCTGTGAGGTCCGCTCTCAGCTGGGGGGCTCGGGGCTGGGTTAGCAGCATCAGGGCCACCCTCGAGTCCACGGGAACCTCCCCGGCCTCGGCAGGGCTCGTGGCTCCACGTGAGCCAATTCCCGCTGTCCCCGTTTGGTCACCTGCCGTACAGCACCAGTTTGCAATAGGTGGGGTCATCTGGACCCAGAGCCTGTTTAAATCTGTGGCATGTTCACATATGTTTTGGTAGAAATGGGAACAAAAGCTTAATGTTATTGCCCAGTGACCCGCCAACCTTTTGGCAAAACCCAGCTTTTGCCAGCAAGCTCTTGTGGCACAGCAGTGGTGGGTAAAGCCGGAGATGTTCAGCCCTCTGCATAGCACAGCTACAGCACATCTCTGAGCTTTGTTGGTCTCTGCGCCAAAAGCCAGGATTTCCAAGGAGGTTTTAGGCTTCTCGTTACCTTTTTAATAAAAAAAGAGAAGGCAGGAATAATCAAAAAAATTACATTTATGGTACTGAATAATACTTGGACCTGATTTTGTTCTCACTTCTTCCAGAGTTTTTGAGGAGCAATCCTCTTTATCTGCAGATTTTCTCCAGGCAACTAGATTATTAACACTTTAGAGGCCAGCTCCTCAGCTCACTCGGTGCAGCGGGATGCGGCCTTACCCCCGGGCGAAGGGTTAGTCCAGTTTCAGGCTGTGATGTTAACACATGTGCCAAGGGCAGGAAAAGGGCTCAGATCTTCGTGCCGTCTGCATGCACGCCCTCTGATCTCCGGGAGATCACGTTGCAGACCCTTGCAATGTGGGGCTAAATCCCCTCTCTGTGCTGTCTCGAAAAGACTTTTTTTTTCTTTTTTTTTTTTTTTGATCTGAGTGGTGGCAGAGCAGACCTGCACTGTTTGCAGGTCTGCGGTGTTTGCAGCTCCCAAGAGATTCCCGGCCCCCCACATTTCTCCCAGTCCTGCCTGCTGTTTCCATTCATTTCCCTTCTTCATTTCCTTCCAGTAGAAGGAAGACTGCAGACTGCTTGTTAGGCCATCTCCCAAAAGTAGCTGGGATAAGGTATATTTTTGACATTTGCCATGATTTCTTAGCAGAAACCATGTCTCTTTCCTCTACACCGTATGCCCTGCTAGCGCCTGGGAAACAGGACTGTGCTCTCTGGGAGATACTGGTGTTTGCAGAAGATTACTGTAATATTTCTGTGTGGTCTGTATGTTAATCCTCTTAATTCCACAAATTAGACTGTGGGGTTCCCCCCCCCCCCCGAAACAGAGTCATCATCTTAATTTTAAAAATCTGTATTCTTGGGATCACTGAACGAACAGATTGATCGTGGAGTTCTGCTGGTAATCAAAACCTAACTAGCTTTTTGGCAGTGCTGTTTACTGCAGAGTAACATGACTTATTTACTTGGCCTGGCTCACTAATTTGATAACATTTAAAGCTAAAACACTGTAATAAGGCCCATTGGTACAAAGCACTGGTAACAGAAGAATTTAAGAATAGCATCGTAGTGTGTATTCATTCCCCATGTTTCGGTGCGTGTGATTTGCGATTTACACCCTTGTGATGCTTTGCAGGCAGCACAGAAGGATTGAAAACTCAGTTTAGTGCCAGGTAGAAAGTAAAATTTTATCATTTTTTTTCCCCAGAAAGATGGCGAGAGAAGGGTTTTTAACATGCAGAATATGCTGTTTAAAGTAGACAGATGCAGGCAGATGTATCTTAAATATGGCAAAATACTTTTGGAGGGATCTATCGTCTTCAGACAATCCTGCAAAATTGAGATCCCCTTTGGCTCAGGACACTCACAATTTTGTAGGCTCAGCATTTATGCATCTATAATTTTCTCTGAAGACAGCCAAGAGTTTTACTTGTAAAGGTTGTGCCCTTTAGTGGCTGTTTTTATACAAGGGTGTATGTATGTATATCTTTACACACACCCTGAGATACACGCAGGATAGGTTTCAGCCCATCAGAACATATGTGATCAAGGAAGCGTATGATTAACTAGTAGATAACGTGAATGTCAGCCTTTCTTGCTCACAAATTGGTAAACACTGATGTAAACCATACTGAGAATATTTCCTCCCCAGTGACAGGCAAGGAGCACGTATACAAAAGGCTACTGAGCGCAGAGTGAGCTACCCAAGTCCCTGTGAATTCCAGCATCCTGATGCAGTCCCTAAATAGCGCAGATGGCATTTTTCTCTCTGATGATTAATTCAATATCTTACCAAAAAAAACAAAAACATGCTTTTGATATGAGAGATCAAAACACCAAGAGAAGCTCCTAAGATTGCAAGGACCTAAAAAAAATTAATTTATTTTTTTTCTCCTTGTACTTCTTGAAGACACCAGCCTGAGTAGAAGATAAGGATTAAAACAGATGTGCTTAGCGCTAGTTCATCTGCTTAAATCTAGCAGTCTCTGAGATCGGTGATTAAAAAGCCATCTCTAACTTTGATGAAATCCACTGCAAGGGTAATGCTGTGTCTCTGATAGCTTTCTTATGGGCCTCATGTCTGCCTAAACCGGACATAGAAAACATTTCACTGGAGATGATACATGGATTATATGGGTCAATTATACACTTAATCTGCCTTCTGGGGATTAAATGTGCATGGATTGACCCTGCGTATTTGGCTTGTCCTTGGCAGTTATCAGATCAGGGAGGTTGCCTTTACCAAAAAGTCTGGTAAGAACTTAATCATGCAGTGATACAGCCTGATGAGGTGGCAGTAGTTACAGTGCTAAGTGCTCTCTGCTTTTTGCAGAAGGCAGTTTTACCACTTCACTGTCACTGTGTATGTTCCGCTTCCTCGAAGGTCTGTGTCACAGCCGGGATACCAGACGGAGTATTTCTCATGAAATAAGAAAGCAAGCCCATTCGTGCCTGCAAGACGAAGGCGTTTTTCTCTTGACGTCGGGTTGGAAGCAGCGGGGTCTGGGCGAGCATTGCGGGGAGTGCGACGGGGGTAGGCTGGAGGTTTTCCCTGCCCGGGGCTGTCCGTGGGGCAGAAAGGATGGTCACTCTCAGCCCTCGCCCACCAACCGAGGCGATGCCGGGGCTGAATCCTCCAGGGAGTCCACGTCTCCTTCTCACATGCTGGTCCTGAGGACTTGGGTCAGGACTGTCCTTGTATTTCCAAAGGGAGCCTCTCCTGTTGGTAGGTGACTTCTGAATATTGGCTATATTGAGTAATGAGGATGCAGGGAACTGCGTGACTCTCAAACTTTGACAAAATCTTTTACAAATTTCCAGGAATCTAATGCAGCACTTTTGCTGATTTATTGGAGGACTTGCAGGCAGTTTAGCATATGTTTCAGTACCCACTGATTTGGAGCCTGATATCAGACCCAAGTATATGAAAAAATTACAAAGCACAGACTGACAGCTCTACCAGTTAATTCAGCAAGTCCTCTGCAGACGGTTAGACATCAGCTTAGCCTTACAATCGAGCCTTTTGACTTCCGTGGGGTTACCCACTTGAATATTGGCAGCTCCTTCAAGTAGCGCTTGCAGGATCATGGCATTTATTTGTCGAGCGTAAGCCTCGCGCCGCACAATCGAATGCCAAAACAGAGCCCTTCTCGCCCTCCCTTCTCCTTCCCCTCCTTACACCAAAAAGCCTCGTCGTGAGTCAGTGGAGCTACTCATTGTGAGTTGGAATTACTCATAGGCGGACGGGTTGCAGGATCGGCGAAGAGCGGATATCACAACGTACGCTGGTCTCTAATCTAATAATTGCTTGCAGCCACACTCATTGCTTTCTCTTAGACAGACAACAACCCGTTTCCCTCCTACGCAGCTAGACTGCTCATTAGGGCACTAACTCTCTCCCACTCCCATCCTGATATGGCCTCCACTGAGCTATTTCTTCTTAGTTGTTTTTTGCTTTCCCCCACCCCCCGAGTGGATTGTGAAATGAAGACAATTAGGCAGATTGGTCTGGGGGAAATGCAGCGTTCTTCCTCCTCTTCCCCCCAATAGTGGGTGCAGCACAGTTCCCAGTGGGCACGTAGCTGGCTTTGCGGGAATTGGGCGGGCAAGTCAGTCCCCCCCTGCCCCCAGCAGGTACCTTTGCCAGCTGGAGCCCGAGGGAAAAAGAAAAGGAGGAGTTAAGTTATAACGGCAGTTGTATGGCTTCTGCAATGGATAAATTCGCTTTGTCTCGAGGAGGCGCGGCACGCACCTTCCCGTAGCAGCATCCTTTTCCTCCGCCGCCGCCAGCAGAAAGGTGGACGCCGGGCTCCCGGGCGGATCTTGCCGCTTGGCGGCTGCCTCCTTCCTCTCGGCACTGCCCAGCCATTGCCTGGGAAAGGGCAGAGGAGCTTAGCGCAGACCTGGCTCATCGTAGCCAAGCGTCTCCCCTTTTTATTCCCATACGTGAGCTTCACGCGGCAGCAAGCGTGCGCTCGGGAGCAGCCTCCTCCCTCGCATACAGTCCTTTAGCAAGGTTTCTTTCATAAAGTGTTCGTTTAAGTAGGTTCCATTTAATTTATTTTAGGGAGAGCCTTAATAAAATAAGTCCTAGATCTGTCACTGGATTTTACATGCTCGTAAGGGTTTTTTTTTTCCCCTAAATGTCTTTATCAGAACAGCTTTTCATGTTCCAGTAGACATTTGGTTGAAGACAGTTAATTTGTTTTCTTTTCCAGAGGAGATTTTCCATTAATCATTCTAAGAAGGCAGACTGATTGCTCTGTTACTTTAAGGTCAGCATAGGCTTGCTAACATGATCTGCACAGTACTTTTGAGTGTTGGAGATTTTTTTTTTTTTTCGTTTTAGGGCAGGCACTAAGTGAACGATTCTTTGTGTTCCCGTAGGAGTGAGTGATCAAGGTACGTTCGGTGGAAGAGGCGCTGCCTCACTGCATCACAGGAGACAAAGCAGCCCCGCTTCGAGGAAGAGGGATGCTTCTTCCGAGCAGTCCTTCCTCTTCAGCCAACACAGCTCACTGAATTAGAGCTGTCTGTGCACATTTATAACTGTGTACAATTTACATAGTCCTTTCTGAGAGCTGCCTCCCAGCTTTATTTAAGAGGCCTTACAGCTAATTTGAGCTCCAATCTTGTGGGTAGTCAAGAATGAGGAGCCGAAGGTGTTGGCGTTTCTTGTGAACCCCAACCCACGCTGGTGTCAGCTGCAGTTGTGGGTGCGCAAGGAAAGCAGGCTTGGGCTGGGGAGGGGGCGAGCTGAGATGGGGCTCCGCGGGCCACCGTCTGGGTCCTCGAGACGGCGAGGGGTCTCTGCAGGACTGAGCCGCGCGGGGGGCCAGGAGGTGCCGGGAGGCGCGAGGAGGCGGCGTGGGAAGGGAAGGAGCAGCGCGGCGCAGCCCTCGTTGCACAGATGTGCCGGGCTGAGCCCGCAGCTGCCCCCGGCTTGGCTCCCTCCCGCCCGCCTCCCTGCGCATCCTTCGCCCAAAAGAAGCTCGCGCGGGGTGCGCGCCTGGGCGAGCGAACGGCCCCGTGCGCGGACAATGAGGAGTTGTCTGGTTTCCAGCAGCGCCTTCAACCCCTCTTTTCCTTTCCTCGCTGAAATCCAGCCCCACACAATTGCTGCCTTTGCCAGCGCGAGCCAGTGGTGCGTGCGAGATTAGCCGCATAGGTCACTTCGTCCCTCTTGATCTGCAGTTCTTTCCTTTCCCAGTCGCCTTTAAACCTCACCCTGGATTTATGATATCAGCGTTCAAAAATGCTTACCAAGACTTGGGAATGTATTTTCTCTGGTATGAAACCCCAGGAATGATACCAGGAGAGCTGTTCCCTCCCACGCTCACTAAATAGGTGCAGGTCGCAGAGATACCCAGGCAGCTTGTAGCTAAATTTTTGGAATTTGCAGGCTGTAAAAGAGGAGTCAATTAAAGGTTAGTGAGTCCCACTTTGAATCTTTCAATTTAATCTAATAACAAGTATAATTAAAGTATTCCATAACGTATATTGCTGTATTACGTCTTATTAATTGACTTTACATCCAATTATACTGTCACTGTATTGCACTGACTATCAAGGCCCTGCACCCTGTATGCAGAAAAAAGAAAGCACACCATGTGGATATTATATTTTAAAGGAGTCTTTATATAGCAATCCAAATTTTAGTATGTCAACTCCATTTCTTTTTTGAAAAACGGAGATAAGCAGAGAATATTTTATAGGTTTAAAAAAAAGTATTTGAGAACAAGCATCCATACAGAATTATGTGTGTGAGTGTGTACCTTTATATATTTTTAAGCAGAAGCTCTTTTATTCAGGAAAACTGAGGGCTGCAAAATTCTGCAAAGCAGCAGGATTTGCAAGATTTTTTTTGTTTTTATTTGGCAGTTCCCAAACAAGTGCTGTGCATTTTGCTGAGCTTTATCTACTGAGAAGGAAGAGAGGGCCCCAGCACCCGGGGCCAAAACCTGAATGTGCACTCAGGCCCCATTAAGACCTTGGTCCTCCAAATGCTGAGACCTGCCTGTACCGTTGTTTTTGCCAACAGCCTTGTTGGTGATGACTGGCAAGGAGAGTGCCCCTGAGGGATTTACAGCTGAAGGAGACACCGTGTCTGGGTGGTGCCCGCATCCCAAGCCAGGGCCCAGCACCGCAGCACGGCTGCCCTTCTGCGGTGCAGCAGGCTGGCCTTCCTCGACACGCCCCTGAGGAATGCCCAGGTGGCTTCACAAGTCACGAGCCTAGAGCCAAAGTTTTTAAATAGGTTTAAGTTAAAGTGCACTTGCAGCCCTGCAGCCGCATGCGACACGCAACAGTGTGCAGACACAGCGCTGCATCTACGTGCGCAATCTCTGCAATGCCGAAGAAGATCCCTTGCTGAGAAATATGCAGAAGCTGAAGCCCACTCAGGTCTTCCATCTCAGGGGTGCTGTGTAGCCAAGACAAGCTTTACCTGCCACCCAAAAGGCCGTATCATCTGTAGAGCTCCAAGGCCAGCTCCTAGGGTTGCTGCTGTCCTGCCTCCAAGGCAGTGGTGGCCCCTGCTGAAGGTCAGAGCCTAGAAGGGTCCTGCCCATGCCCACCTTGGCAGAGACATGGTGTCCCCTAGTTTGAGGATGCCATGACTGACAGTGCAGTTAGAAATCCTGTTGGGATCAGTGTCGGCAGATTTCCTCTCTGTATCGCTGTGAGCTTAACTGACTGCCTTATTTCCCCAAGCTTCCTGCAGTAAGTAGCAGTCTCTTCCACGGCAGCATGGAAACCTCAGGGAGTCATTGGCATGTCCTGCCTGGGCATCATTCCTGCCCTCACCCCTACAAGGTCTGTGAGTACGTGGCTCTTGGCTACATGCAGGTTTCGGTGTCCGGCTAGTGGGGTTGGCCACGTGGTACAGCTTAGGAACGCTGACGCCTGCTGTATCCCCAGCAGCATCTAAGTGTCAACTGATTTTACGCAGCACTAAAAGCAGAGAGTTTCTGAAGTTAGTGTTCTTGGGCATGTTTATTTGCAGTAGACCTTGGCCACACCAGCATGAGGTGCCTATCCTGCCTGTTCCTCTCCCAAAAGGAGCAAAATGATCCTGGGCTAAAGCAATGCTAGAGGGAATGTGCAGCAAGGCGTGTGCGGCAGGAGTCGTGTCTGTCCTGCTGGCAGCAGGAGCTGTACCTGACCTCAGCGGCACAGACAGAAAATTTACCCCTGAGGAGGCCGACGCACCCGGACACCCGGGAGCCCCACAGTTTCCTCCCATTAACGCCCATGGCAGGGCCGTGCTGGAGCTCTTTAGAGCCAGCAAAAAGCCAATTAAGGGTGAAACGCCAGCCTCAGCTCACCCTGTTGCTGAGCTCCCCAAGCAGCGGGTGAGCTCAGGTACCATATGTACTGCAGAAAGCGTGCTGCACTCACATGTGGCAGGGTCTGAATTCTAGCTCTCGTTCTGAATTTGCCTCCTTGTTTTGTCCAAGGCAGAGCTTTTAAGCCATCCGAAGTATTTTTGTGGTTTATTTTTGGGAGAGAGAGAAAAAAATAATAATGTAATTCAGTGATGCCATTTGCATCCTAGACAGATGATGAATAGCTCTGGCTAGCAGCTTAACACTATTATGTAGCGCTGGGACTGTGACGTTATTAAATAATAATACAGATATTATTTTAATATCAAGCCCCTTTGGCTTTGGCTTTGTGACTTCCCCCCATAGCCACATTTTTAATGTGAATGAAATTTCGTAATTAAGGAATAAAATCTAGAGAAAAAAATCAACCAGAAAGCAGAGAACTGGGGTGGACATTGAGGAATACACTACATATATGTGCCATGAAATTGCTGTTATGGTATGAAAAATCTTTGGCCAAAGGGGAAGTCTGCCGACTTGGAAAAAAGCAGTACAGCCATTTATTTCAATAATATTTCAGTGTGGTTGTGACCTGTGAGGCTCCAAACACTTCATGAGGCTTTAATAGAGTAAAGCAATGAAAAAAAGACCGTGGGGTTTCAAGGCATTTTAATTAATTGTTAGCACTTTACTAGATCTCTGTAATTTAATGTGGAGTTCAATATAGGATTTTAATTTAGAAAATGAAAGGCATATTGCCTCTCATGAAGAACATTTGCCCCAACATAGGCAGAGCCCTGCCGAACCACTACTGACTTACTCGTGTGAGCAAGGGGCGAGGGTAGACTCCGTAGTTTGGTAAAGAGTTCATGTATCCAAAATACTTACGATTTGCGCATTCTGTTTCTGAACATACCAGGCTGGAGATCCTGTGGAGAAGTTAAATTAGCACAATGCAATCTGTTACTAAAAGTTAGGTTTATTTTCTGAAAGAAAAGATACTTTTAAAAGTCTATGAGTTTTAGGGGGAAATATCTTTCTAATAACAAAAAAAAAAGGCTGCCTGTGGACTTCTCAGTGCTTTGCTGTTGTGTTCAATAGGGCTGTACTGAAAAATGTGCTTTTAGATGCAGACTTTTGTATCTCTAAGAATTCAGTAGAACAGAAAAGCTACCTGCCGATCGGTTCGTGTTATTATCTGGGCGCAGCAGCGAAGCAGAAAGAGAACTGTTTATTTACTCTTTGCAGATAATGTTCTGTTATTTTATAGTCTTTGGCAATAGCAAGAGAGTGTCTGATATATACAATATTGGTGTGTATCCAATTGTTTGTGAACATCCGAAGTTTTGAAACATGGTTGTGAGAGAGGAATATAAGCTTAAGCTTGAAAGGCTAAAAAGCAGAAAGCCCCACACGTAAATGCTATTATGCACTTAATGAGGCAGGGTTTTAAAAAAAAAAAAAAAAAAAAAAAAAACAGCCACACAAGTTGGTTTTATCAAAGAAAATGTATAAATAACAACCAGTGATTCAAACTGCTTCACAAAGGGAAAAGCAGGGAAGGGAAGCTAGCACTTCACTTGTGGCATTCAGATAATAGTATTTACTACACTAATCTTTTTGGCTTAGCAATTGACAATCAATATATTATTATCAACAAGCGTTAACACAAACAAAAAGCTTCCATTTCTTTTTTAACGGTGTCCCTTAAGTCCCTTAAATTTAATTAAAACCAGACAGCTCTCCCATAGTACAAATTAGAGTTAAAATCATACTAAATATTTGTTCTCGGGGAAAACAAAAGTGTCGGTTTTTGCTACCAGGTTTGGCTGCCTTTTTTTTTTTTTTTTTTTTTTTTTTTACACACAGAGGAAAAAAAAAATACCAGCTACTCAAAGTTAAAATAAAGTCTCTCTCCCTCCCTCCCTGTCTCCCAAGACTACTGTCTATAACATGTTGTTCCTTATAGAAAGTGGGATATGGTGGCATTTGCTTGATTAACTTGCTCGACAAAAGTGACAGCTGCTGTGGGTGCATGTAGCTAAGCTGCACAGCGCAGTTCCGCCTTTGTACATCTGTCAGCAAAAAAGGAGGAATAAAGAGTGAAAAGAGACAAATTGGTCCCAAAAGGCAATCCATTCAACTCAGGAGGTTTGCTCTATTCAAGCACTCACTGGGAATCTCAAGTGCTAGGTAGCTTATTCAATTTCATTCATTCTTTAGAATGAGCCCACAAGTGTTTAATTTCTTATTCTGTTGAATAAAAAGGGGGAGCTTTTTTTTTTTTATTGGAAGCATTAATTGTAAGACTAGCTGATCAATGCCTGTGATATTAACTCATTGCTTATTTTCTGTTTAGCTCTGTGCTCTTAGATCCACGGCCGCTAAACTTTGTTTCTGTAACACGGGAATGGCTCACCAATTTCTTTGCCACTGGAAAATCCAGGCACTCTCAGATGCTTAATCCGTAGTCCCCTGAGACTTGGCCCCTGCCAGACTTACTTAGAAGAATGGGTCAAATCGTTAGCAGGTGTAATTCAAGGTAGTCGCCAGGTTATTATGTATGCTACCCATTGCCAGTGATAGGACACCACCGACTCAGACTCTCTGCCCCGTGGAGCTGAATAGCAGACACTTGCTGCAGATTTGGCCCTCGGTGCTGAAGCAGGGCTCATAGCTCAAAACATTGATGTGTCTTTTGATGACTGTTCCCCAGGGCAGCCTCAGAGGTCCCTTCTGACAGCAGAGGTGAAAGGAAGGCCCATAAGCACGGCACTATCAAGTACTGTGCAGAGCAGAATGCAGTTTTCGTTGAGGAGTGGGAAGAAAAGTTTATGAACAAGTGGGATGGGGATTGCTGTGTGGGCAGGTCTCAGTTTTTGATCCAGAAAACATATGTTTGCAGGGGAGAAATGTTCTTCTTTCTTCTTCATCTTGTGGCAGAAGGTCCTCTGTTCCCATTTCATAACTGACATGGGCGACTAGAGCTGCACATGCACGTCCAGGGGACCGCAGTGCTTTTCACCCACCTCATCCTCATCCACCCAGGACCATGGCCACATATCTTAGCTCAAAAGTTGCTGATGCAGTTGTCCCTCCTTTTCCCTCTTTGCGTTACTGACTGCAGTTCAGCCTTCGGTGAGCCTAGGCGGACGCATGCTTCACCTTCCACAGAAATCAAAACTGATGTTTCCAAAACATTGCCTAATAAATAGCAAGGGCTTAGCTGTCACAGACCAGCTAAAATCTAGTTAGCGTAGGACTGGAAATAGGGCAGCAAAAGGTACATTTCTTCTATCCACCACGCTCATCTGTTTAGAACGTCTGGATAGAGCCAGCTTTTGGAGGACACTCTCAAACGCCCATCCTGTACACTGCTGTGTTCAGTATCTCAGCTCTGCTGTTCAGGCTTGCCAGGAACATCTTCTTTGTTTAAAGAAAAGGGCAGAAAACTGTCTTTGCCATGAGTCTGTACGCTTACTGTCTTTACCAAGTTTTTATAATTGCCAACGACTGCATAGGGTCACCAGCAAAATGTCACTGGGGGAAGGCGAAGAGGAGATCCGCGGTACTCACAGAACTCCAGAGGCACAAGAGTGGTCTCGTCTTTACTGACTCCAAGCAGTCTGGCCTTTGGCATTCTGGCCTAGGGATGGCTTTGTCTGCACAGACACCATATGCCTTAAGCTACTTCGCTACGCTTGTTGGTCCGTTGGGAGGGCAGCATTTGCTAGAGCAGATCCTGCTCAAGGAGCATTCAGACCAAGCGAGCTACAAGTGCATGTGCAGAGCTCACCCCTGTAAAGCATAGGCTGAAGCTGCTGTGGCTGCATCCATGCCTTCTCCTCAGAAAAGAAATCGGCCAAGGGAGCTGGTTGCCATGAATGCATATGACAACACCAAATACAGACTCAGAGCTCAGAGCCTCGTGTGATCAGGAGGGACATGACTCTGGCAGCTGTCGTTTACTGTTGGCAGTTGCAGATCAACACAGCTCCACTGTGCTTTCCATCAGATGAGCTTCTGGCCCATTGGATGAGGCCACAAACCCCAAAGAGTCAGTAATTTCCCCCCCCTCCCAGCCCTGATCAGGTCACTTTGAGGGAGAGCTGTTGCCTGAGAGCAGACCCCATTTTCGCGTTAGACATGAGCCTCGGAGTCTGCCCGTTCCTCTCTCTCCTCCCTTGCTTGTGCTCCCTTGGCTTTGTGCTGCCGGGCCGGGGTGCTGCAGAAGCAGCCGCCCAGCGTGGTGGCTGCTACCTCTGGAACACCTTGAATTCAAGGGTTCATTTCAAAGCTGCCTTTCAGCGTTTCAAAACAAGGCCGGGTCCCAGACAAAGAGAAGCAGGCAGCCGGTGTTTGGCGTTTTCTTGTGCGGTGAGTGTCACAGTTTTAAATAGATTTGCACTGCTTGGATTGGTTCTGGTTGGAAAGCAAGTACTGAAATGAGAGGTCAGAGGGGAGAGTTACTATGGTAATTGAGTAGTATCACCAATAGTTTTGCTCTTATGAGCATTAAAGCACGTAATAATAGACAAACAACAGTGGTTAAAGCAAGCAGGTAGGATTACTATGTTCTTTTGTCAGAAGTATATAATGTCTTGTAGTCAGTTTTAAAGACTTCTCAACCCCCAAATCCACCCAGCAGTCACCTGCTAAGTAATTTTGTATGCCTAATCTCTAGCCCTTAACTACAAGCTTTCTGCTAATTTGAGGCAAATGGGTATTTTTGACACTAAATAGGGCAGTAAAGAATCCCTGACCTAGAAAAACTCCATTCCAAGGCACTGAGAGCAGAAAAATATTCTTTCAGCAGCCTTGTGAGACCTTTGGAATGACATAAAATAGCTTTGACTAAACTGTGTTGCAGCTTTCGATTAATGGTTTGCAGAAACTTGCTGAACATCCCTACTACAACTTCCCCCATAAAACTTGTCACTTCAGATTGCCATCAGCCACCACAACAATAATCATTTCATGCCTATTGCTAATTGCAAGCACAGCTGAGGCTCAGCAGGGTGCTCTTGCACAGTCCCAGGCCTTTATACCAGCCTCAATCTGTTGTATGGCACTTGTTCACACACAAAAAAACTACCAGTAAAGGCAGAAAGAGGCAGAGTCACAGGTTTCTTGTAATCCCTCTGCTACCCTGCTGACAACCCAGCCCTATAAGCATTCCTGGGTTTGTCCCACTCTTTACAAAAGCTGAAGTGACCTTAAGCTACTAGTATGTAAGCTTTTGAATGAAGAATACAGCTCCTTCAGGTGCCTTAAGAAGCAGTGTTGCATCTGGCTTATGAGATTCTGTTTGCAGCACCCCTGGGGTGAGCTGTGGCTTCCTGTAACATGTAAAATATGAGTGTGAACTCAAGGTTCATGGCAAGGAACAGGAGGTCATGCTTCCATTCAGCTCACACTAAAGAAGATGGGGGTTTGCAGATGTTCCTGTGTATGTGTAATGACACTACCTCCCGGAGAGCACAGGAACCCAGCATAGGTTTTTGATAAAATGTGCCACACTCAGTGTGTTACTTGCAGATTTATTCATATCAATTTTTGCAATTTATATATTCAGAGATAAACTTGCTATTTCAGCAACTTATTGATCGTGCATTTAAAGTCAAAAAGGGGGAAAGAAAAACAAGCAAGCAAGCTTATTGCTCAAGCTGGTTGGGGTGTTACATAGGCAGCCGTCAAAGCCTGCCCCTTGGCACGCTGCAGCTCCTCAAATGCCTGCTCAGGAGAGTCCCAGCTGGCCTACCTCATTTGCCCAGGCTAGCACCTAGCAATGAGGGCCATCATAAAAGAGAGAAGGAGAACAGGAAAACTAACCTAAAAGCGGAATTATGAATATCTCTGAAAGAGGAATTCATGGCCTCACAGATAGGATATTTAGTTGTTGTTACTGAGTTCCTTCCTGCTATCATCCTAAGAAATGCATTTGTTTGCATTTACTCTGCCCTTCTTGCACAGAAATCGGCAGGGGCTGTGGTGCGACTCTGCAAAAGCCTTATTCACGTCCCCTCGGACATCTCAGTTAAACGTGCTGTATCCCCTAGGCCGACCAAGCAAGGAAAGGCTGCGCCCTCCATGTCTGTCCCCCACCTGGCACCCCCTGATGTTGAGAACACATTATCTACTGGGTGATTTACGGGGATGCCAAGTAGCATCAGTAATGTATGTGCACAGCAGCGAGTTACATGTTGAATTGTGGCCCATTGGCTCTAGGAGCACTAGTGAAGACCTAATTATTTTTCACAAGAGCTTTGAGAAAAGCTCGTACTTGTATTAGTTACCTTGGCTGTGCCCATGGCACAGCTTAGCTGGTCCTCAGACCCCATAAATGTGCCTGAAACATGGTGCACCCACATGGTAAGGCCACAAGCGTGCACGGAAGTCAGTGCTTGGGCTCTGCCTTCTGCACTTGGCACTTTGGGACAAGCCCCTGCTGGAGTTGGTGCCTCAGGGAGGAGTGTTTCCCCAGCACACAGCCACTGCCCTTCAGCGAGGCGGCTGATGTCCTGGAAGGACCACATTGCGCTCTTTTGCCTGAAATGATCACATTTCTGTTCAGGAGCATTTGGTTTTGTTGTTGTTATTGTTTTTTTAATAATATAATCATATGCAAATGTTATCATCCGTGGTGGGTTAGTCATGAAATCAGAGGGCTTGTGCATCTTATAGCACATCAACACTGGTGATAGCTACAGGGAACATTTAATTTATGGGCTAACTTATCTTTTATGAATATGCAGGGCTTATATTCAGCAGTTGGTGTGGGCTCTATGAAATGATGTGACGGTTTTGTGTATCAAGATCAATGAATTATACTGTGTCTTTTTTCTCATAAACAGAACATCTTTGGAGTAACTTAGCTTTAAGAAATACAGTTCTCTTTGTACAGTCCAAAAGTACTTCTGGCTGAGCCCTTGTTAGCCAGTAATCAAGAGGAAGAGGGTAAGATTCAGTT
This sequence comes from Rhea pennata, assembly GCF_028389875.1. Taxonomy (NCBI): domain Eukaryota; kingdom Metazoa; phylum Chordata; class Aves; order Rheiformes; family Rheidae; genus Rhea; species Rhea pennata. The sequence continues at coordinate 9,004,436 of NC_084674.1, forward strand.
CAGAAAAGTTCTCTCCAAAATTCTACATGTTTGAGTGTCTACCAGAAACATAACAGGCTTCATTAGAAAAGAATGCTTGATTTAGCTTACTCTGAAGGATTTGCAGGGGCAAAACCATGTGCCCTTCTTAAAAGGCAACTGAAAGTTGGTGGGCTGATTGTAACTGCAGGACATGCTGCTGTGATGGTGTGTTGTGCATGAGTCACTCCAGTCCATGCTTTCTGCTGGCCCTGTCGAAGTGTGAGCAGGCCATAGCACGATAGCGCAGCTTTGAGCAGCTCCTGGGACACCAGCAGATGTTGTCACCTTGCTAAGTTTGTGCAGTTGTCCCACAGAGGGTCTCGTTTCTCTGTATTTCTAGAGCAGCATAGGTGTGCATGGCACTGGCCAAACAGAAATGGCAGAAGGGAGTTCTCATCTCATTTAGAGTGACATAAGCACCTGGCAGATGAAGTTATGGAAGATCAGACACAGCGGTGGGAAGGGAGAGCATGTGCCTATGTACATATGTTTGGCTTGCTTAGTTCCTCTATGGCATTCAATTTAAAGGATGTGGTGGAAGGAGGGGATGGGTTAGTGGTCTGAGCATCCATGTGCCAGGTGTAGAAGTTGTCGCACAGCCTTAGGTCACAGCTAATGTCACCTGACAGTATGAGTCATTTGAGCATGCTAATTGCAAATATGTAGTATTGTAAACATTAATGATTGACGCCTCCTTTTCCTCTCGTGGGTACTTAACATTATGAGGAAAGCTGGGCAGACCCTCCACTGACAGAGCACTTTGTAAGACCCCACTGGCCATGTTGGTGGGGCAGCCTGAGAGGTTGTCCCAATGCTTACAGGCACCCAGGGTGCTCTCTGGGTGATATCCAGGGATGCTCTGACCTCTCAGGCTAGTCTGAGGGATTGGGAGGCATAAAAAGCTGGCTTCAGAGCAGCTCCTGGATTTTAGTGCTGCCAGAGGACCTGACCCACCCTACCATCATGTCTACTTTTTTGATCAGACCTGTATTAGCTAGTCCCCGATGAGGGCACTTCATTCCACTAACGAGCCCCGAGCTGATGTCAGGACTTTGAGTAGTAGATAACAGTATCAGTGCTTAATTTCTCTTAAAAAGAAAGCTCATTCTTTCCCATCCAAATTAGTTTCATTTCAGCTGTCAGCTCTTAACTCTTGCCAGGTCTTTGCTGTGAAGATGAAGGACTAGCAGAAATCGGCCACAAGTTGCACAAGACGTAAGCAGCAAGCAAGAGATTATCTATGCTTTCTCTTTGGTGATTCTTTCATCCCTTTATTTCCTCCATTTTCTTAGGAGGTGAAGTAGAAATGTAAGTACAGAAACATCTTGGGCAGGTCTTTTTTCTTGACACAGAAATTAGCCTGCAGAGACTGTCCCGGTGTTCTGCTCTCATCCTTCAGCGACTGGTGGAGGAGAGGAGTTGCCTTTCTCCCTCTTCCCAGGCTGTGCTTTGCTGGACCTGAGCACTGAAATCAATGAACAAAAGCAAAAGCACTCCCCATCTGGTCCCACAGAAAGCTCTACAGATCTTCCAAGGGCAAGGTATATTGAGCTTTATGTGGCAGATAACACAACAATTACTGGACGAGCACAATACGCGTAGGGTTACAGGGCAAAGTATGTTAATCTGTAAGGAACCGCCAAAGCAAAGCTGCATGCTTCCCCATGCAGCATTACTGTCTGGTCTTCATGGTGGGGTGCCCCTACTTGGTGCCGTGCATTACAGCTTGATTAAGTGTGTTGAGGGCACATTTTTTTTGTTATGTTGTGCTTGCTTCCTAGTTTGGGCTCATCTGTTTGATTTGGTCAGCCTTTTGCCAGCTCGTGTGCTTGGCTTGTGGGTGCTTCAGGCCATCGTTGCCTGCAGTCCCTGATGCTCAGTTAAGCCTCTACCCAGTGACAGCTAGTAGTTTTGGAGCCACACTTCCAGCAGTGACATGTGCAACCTCATCACAGGCAGAAGCAAGCATCTCTGCCAGTGTTGAAGAGTTGTGTGGGGGGGGAGGGTTGGGGGGGGGAATAAAAAGCCACAGTCTTGGATTTGGGGAATACAGAGGATTTGGTTAGCTTCATTCTTCACGGCAGCACTGGCAGCCGCAGCAGCTAGAAGAGGGATGTTTCTGAGTCAGTGACCCACACCCAGAAGAAAAGAGGGCAGGAGAAAATAATGCTTGAGCCAGATTAGTGCAAGGTTTTAGTTCAGTTGGAAAGGAGCTGCCTTTCAGACTAACCTCGACCAGAGATAAGATTTTCTTGGAGGAAGTTTATATATTGGTCTGCTACTCCCCCCCACCTTTTTTTAAAAACTGGCTCTAGTTTAATTTCAGCTGGTCTGTGTTACAGGTTTTGTGGGGAGGGCTACGGGGGGGGGGGGGTGCATGTGCTGACTGTGCGTCGGGAGGCGCGATGGTTTTGTGTGGACAGACCACTTCGTAATTAACAACGGTGCTGAGTGCACTGGGGACATTTTGTGATTCCCCTCGCCATAGTCCCTGCTTCTCCGTCTCTTTAGGGACCACTGCCCACATGGGTGGCATCAGATGTGCAACGCCAGCCCTGTGCGAGCAGGGCGCTGAACCCCAGCCCACCAGCGACTTCCTGCACTGCAGGGCTGGCAGTCTGCTGCCACACAGCTGCAAGCCTTTTTCACAGACGAGCAGCAAACTTTCAGCCCTGGAGGGGCCCTGTGAGTTCAGCAGCTTGAAACAAGCTCATTTGTTTGATGCTTTTCCATCTCTCCTAACTGTGAGGTTAAGCCAAGCATTTCAAGTGCAGCGCAGGCAGGGGTCTGTAGGTGCTTACACCAGTGCATCCTCACCTGCAGCTAAGCCTTGCACTGCACTAGCCTCCCCTCCGCTCGCCTTCGGGGACCCAGAGTCGCCCTTTGGCTGGTTGTGTTTGAATTTCATGATGGTAAGTAGCTTGAGTGTGGGGCTCACACACTTACTGGCAGGACAGTGCTCTTGCTGTGGAAATGAGCTGGAAAAAAAAAAGAAGAAGGAAAAAGTATTGGGCCAAACTCGCACCGGTGCTGGCAAGTTGAGTCAATGGTAAAGCAGGATTACAAAAGCCTTGCAGCATTGCTAGTGGCCTTTAGCATGGGAAGCAAGCCCTCTTCCTGGGGAGGCAGACGCTAGGACTGTGCTAAAGGGCTCTCGAGTCCTTCGTATTTAATCAGCTCCCCTCCTCTACCCCTCAAAATAAGATTGTTGTCATAATTATTACAATTTAAAGGCTCATGCATGGAAATTCTGCAAAAAAGACCCCCCGTAAGTCTGTCATATCCCATTAACAGGCTGGCTAGTGGAAAAGGTTGGTCCTGCCTGTATGCCTGTGTGCAGCCTGTGTTTGTTCCTGGCACAGCGCGCTCATGTAACGTGCTTGCTGGAGAAGTCTTGTCTCTCTTGCAGCAATGGTACACCAGCTCGATGAATGTTGTCTGCACCTGGCTGACAGACCGCATGGACCTGCAGCTCCACATTTACCAACTGAAAACTCTCATTAGGATAGTAAAGGTAATCGTCTCCTGTGATTTCGCTAACATCTTGCTGCTGAAAGGAGCTTGTGTGTGTATGCATGTGTGCGGCATGTTCTCTCAGACAAACTGCAGCCTGCAAATAAATGAAATCGTTCATTAAAACAGTTTAAAGTGAAGATATTTGTGTGTATGGTATATACAGAAGAATAGACACGAACTTGAAATGTGCAAAGATACAAAATATATGTGTGCAAATAAGAATAAAGTAACTATTTACATGACAAAAGGAAAAAAAAATCTCTATTGCTGTTCAAACCTACCTGCATAATAAGCATGCCAAAATTAGCCTTTTTATGGGGAAAAAAAAAGCATGTTGATCACACCATCAAACTCCAGCGTTAAAACGGGTTAAATCAAATAAAAAGTTTTTAACACTGTTTTACTAGAAATATTTAAGCCCGGCTATGGCTTGTGATTATCGTCAGAATGCAAATGAGGATTGTTCTCATAGTTAATTGAAGTTGTTTCTTTTACAATGGGTGTATATAATCATCTCTAAGAGATCACAAAGGTGAGATAACATACCCTGAAAGCAACATTTTTTTCCTTGATTGCACGTGTATCTGTATATATGTGTGTGTGTGTACGCGCCTTGGACTAATGATAATTATTTCAGTGTGAAATCACAGTGGTTTACATGAAATAATAAGATCACAGAAGGGGGTAAATACATTTTTGATCATTTTAGGATCTATTTAATGCTTTTTGGTCTAGTATTTTAAAATGTTTATGGTCTTGTGCACTGAACACATTGAATGCATGAATAAATTAAAAATGAAATGTATTAAATGTGCTTTTGATAACTGAAGACAACAGGCACAGACAAATTATTTCTACTTATGAGCTAGCCGAAGAAAGCTTTTTTTTCCTTGCACTTTATTTATACCAGTATTACTTTCAGAAGCAGCTACAACAACAAATCCAAGGACTTCCTAAAATCATAGTTTCCATACAGAGCACAGATCATAATTAAATGAACTACAGCAAAGCCAGAGTTTTATCTCACAGAGTCAAGAAGTTTTTAAACCTAAATTCAAATACAAATAACTTATCATAATAATAAGGGAAATATAGCCAACCACAGAAATACAACCCCAGTGTCAGAATTAGGTGGAAAAAAAAGAGATTTAAGAAACACATGCCGTGTGCTTACGTTTATACATGAACAATTTTCTCTGGTGTCCTGGACTTAGCTTCTTTAATCTCGATATTGTACGTAGGATTAGTTAATACATAGCATTCCTGGAATATGTAATCACATCTGCAGTTATAGGAGACAGATAATTCTGCTGCGTGAAGAAAAATAGCTGTTACTTTCCAGGCAGACGAATGCATCTAGAAGCAAGGAGAGTTAGTCCGAGCGGAGCTCTGCTCTGCTGCTTCGACTTTTGGGCCCCAGTCTAGCTTACTTAAAACTCCCTTGAGCAGACTTGCTGACTGCTCCCTTGAGTAGACATCGCTGACCGCTGCGCAGCCCTTGCACAAGCCGCACAGCCGCAGAGGCAGGGCTGGGGCAGAGAGCCCCAGCTTGGCCTCAGGGCAGCTTTGCATTTGACCTAAAGGGACTTCTGCCACCAAAACGCCACGGCTAGCAGGGACGCCCGTCGTGAGGCCTCCGCACTGCCCAGGGCAAGGCAAGTCGCCCTCGGGGCAGTTTGGCACGGGCTTGGATTTTCGTGGCAGTGCAGCACCTTCCATTAGTGGCCCCAACCCTCCAGGCCCGGGGGCCTGGGTTGAGTCCTGCAGTGAAGCAGGGGAGCCGGTGTCCACGCTGACTTCTGTGCTGTCTCCTCCTTCCTCCGTGCCTCTCCCCGTTTTAGAAAACGTACCGGGATTTCCGATTGCAAGGAGTGCTGGACTCCACCCTAAACAGCAAAACCTACGAGACCATTCGGAACCGGCTGACGGTAGAGGAAGCCACAGCGTCGGTCAGCGAAGGCGGGGGCCTCCAAGGCATCACGATGAAGGACAGCGATGAGGAAGACGAAGACGACGACTAGGAGAAGGTGGCCTGGAGGTCCAGCTGGGGCAGCCTGGCATCCGTGCATGTACCTCGTCTGTTACTCAGTTAGCCACATTAGGAATTTTTATGTCAGCTCTAAATGCCCATGAGAAGTTTACCAATACAAATGCCATTTTAGCTGTGTGGTAATAAGATTAGCACCTCTCTTTGATTCATTGGTTTCCTAATTTCATGTCTTTATGTTCATAAGCAATATGGAGCACCATTGTTTAATACTGTTAATGGAAAACTACATAGAAAACATGCTAGGTGTGTCCCTGTTATAATTAAAGTTTAAACAATGCTTCATTAATGTACTGTATATACATTGATGGTAAATTGTTGTGAAGATGAGTGAACCAAGTCCTTTCATTTCTTTGTTTCTCTTCTGTGGATGCCAACTGCTTAAAATTAATAAAAAAACAGCTTTGTTTTTAAAAGAAGAACCAGGCAATTACAAATGATTTTTTTGTTCTCTCTGTTCATTTAAAAACAGAAAACAAACAAACCCAGACAGCCGTTTGAATCATTCTGCATCCTTGTTAATAAACCAGGCTCTTCCCTTCAATATGCGGTTAACTCCATAGAGGCTACATCCCAAAGGATTAGTCATTCTAATTGCCACACCAGATTAATCCTATCATTATGGATATATCACGCCACATTACAAGTCTAAAGCAGTTGTTTTCTGTTGACGTTTGCTCCTCTAAATGTTACACTTTTGTTTAAATTTCAAATAACTGTGTATGTACAAAGACAACTTTAATTACAATCTTAGACTATACAAATGTGTTTATAATAATATATTGAAAATTTATTTCAGTAGATTGTAATCATAATTTACAATTCCTCTGTTTCACAATGGTTTTTATATATGTCATGTACATTGCATTTTGACCAGTAACTGCATGTCCATCAGTCCCGTCTCCAGAGCTTTTACTTTCTGTGTAAAATAGTGATCCATCTTGCTTTTTTTTGCCTTATACAAGCCGACAGTTGTAAAAGTGTGAGAACTGTGGCTTCTCAATAAATAACTATTCAGATGTCCTAAGAATAAATTATGGAGTCTTTTTATGTCTGCCTTAGAAAGAGAAATTAAAAGCTGAGATGGAAGAGCCCCCACCTCTCAGAATAAAGGCATTTTCTTTTGTCATGGGTGTTTTTACAGTTTATTAATTAAGAAGATGGTTTTCTGATTTCTTCCCAAAGGTCAGGGTGGGACCAGACTGTGTATTCCCCAGGTACGGGAGCATTCCTGGTGTCACCTCAGCAGTTCTTTCCACCATTTTCTGCACTACCGCCGATGATCTATCTCCAGATGTCAAACTTGTGATCTGCTCTTGGTGCAGTTGCAGACTGTCCCTGTTGTTGTATATTAATAGCCGTGCCCAACGCTTACTTTCCATCAAAGGCCTCAATTTGTATTTTAACTTTTCCCAACGAGGCCAATGGCAGCAACCTGCTGGGCATTTACAAATGTGTAGCACATGAGCAACCACCTGGCTGAAGTTAAAAATCAGGTTGGTTCAATGAAAAGCGTATTAGGCTGGACATTTTCTGAGGTTTTGGGGGCAATTTGCAATCACTCCATCCCACCAGCCAATTTTGACTGAAAATGACTCTTGCTAGCCAGGACTTTAGACTCATTGGGAGAGCAAAACAATCTGATGCCCTCACCCCCAAGCACATCCGTCTGCTGCCACCCCAGGGAACGAGGACACACATTCAGCCCCCTACGACTACAGGATAGGCAAATGCTTTAAAATGTCCTGCCTGGATTAACCTTCCTGTCATACATGAACCATTAAACCAAATCACTTTTCAGTGCCTGAGAGCTGTAAGACATGCTCCTGGGCATCTGGGAGGAGGGGGCACCCTCTGGGAAGAGTGTGCAGGGTGTGTATTAGGTCCCATGGGTCCATGAGACTGGGATAGCTATGGAGCCTGGAGCAGATGCACCTGCAATGCTGAATTTTCAGGCGATTTCCTTCTGTAGTGGAGGATTCGATTGACTCTGGCTATGGAAGAGCTCTGCAACAACCCTTAGGCTGCCGTAATCTACACATTCAATACCAATCCCTTCAAGACCTGTGTATAGCATACCCTCGGGGACATCAGCTGGGTCTTTGTTTTAGGTGTGGCTGGTGTGCATGCACATTTAACACCCTTTATGTTTTGTTAAGCCTGTTGATGCACTAGCGTAGGGAAAACCTGGCAAGCCATGAACCTTTAACTCAGCAGGCAAGAGTATGTGGGACTTCTTGGGTTTACTTACTCTGTGATGCTGGTAGAGGGAAGCATTGCCAGGAAAAGCCATCTATGGGGACTTTGGCAGGAATGTGGCCTTCTAACCACTGACACAGGGAAGCTTCCTCCCACTATCAAAAAAATAAATCCACCATCCAGCTATATGCACGTACTTGGTCCACAAAGGAACTAAGGTAGTAGTTGAGTGTTTAAGTCAAACTGAGTCTTCCAAAGGGTAGCTCAGGAGCCTCTGCAAGTCACCCTCCAAAGGCCATCTGAAGCCCTCACGGGACGTGCCTGACAAAACAAGCCTCACAAGACAAAAAGCAATAAACAAAAAGCAAGCACCACTTGGTTCCATCTTTTTTGGTGGTTTTGTATCCACTCGAGACCCTGAATGTGACATTGCCTGCTCCTAACCACCATCCAGCGTATCAGGCTCCTGCACTGCTGCATATATGTGCTCACACCCTCTCTTTCTTCTCCTTTCCCTGCCCCAGATGTTTATATGAAAGGTAAGAGAAGGCACTAGGAAAGCCTTCCCTAGAGTGGTCGCCAAGGTGGTGGTGAAGAGCACCTGGAGGAGACCCTGTTTTGCATCTCTGCTCCCCATCAGGCAGAGTGGAGCTAGAGAACAGCTTGATTCTGCTTTGCAACAGGCTCCAGTCTTTTTTTTTTTTTTTTTTTTTTTTTTAAACATGAAATATTTATTGGGTAAAAACACAGCCCACTTCCACCTGCCACCTTTCAAAATAGTGAGCCCTGCTCAGTTTTTTGAATGAAAGAGTGTGGGCGCAGCCTTCAGGAGATGATCCCTGGCAGTGCATCACTAACACACCCAAGTGCCTCCCCGAAACGGCGGGTGACAGATGCCCTCGTCTGTGTTTCTCTGTCATCAGCAACGACCCTATAGCCTGTGGCAACTTTCCACATGTCCTCAAACCCCAACAAAGCACCTCAGAGACTCCATAGCAATCCTGAGGAGATGTCAGGCTTGGCCACATGCTCAAAACAAGGTGTATAAAGCATTAGCCAGCTTATTTCTTTTAAGGAGTTTGGACCCAAGTGAAGAGCTTGGCAGTACACTTGAGCATGAGTGGGGAGAAGAGCTCGTGTACAGGCAATGCTACAAAGCAGCATTTAACCTCCCAGTCCAGAGCCTGCAGCCTGTGGTCAAGTAGAGGAGAGTGCAGCAGCCCAGTCCTCACTACTGTTAACCCTGGGTGCTGGCAGTCTAATCCCAAACTACACAGGAATTGCACCACAGTACCAAGAGCAGGAAGCAAAAAGTGCTAGCTTGGGTTAATCTCCCTGAAAGGTCAAATCCAGAATGGCTTGGTTTTGTATGAACCACACAAGTCCAGGTTTAAAACTCTCCTGGTCACAGCCTACGCTTTGGATAGGACTCAAACTCTCGCAGACTGATGCTGTGTCCCAGGCAGTATCTACCTCAGTGAGGGCTTGCTCTCTAATGGGAGCATGCTGGCAAACCCAGCCAAGGAGAAATGCAAAGGTCTTCTGCTGGTCTAGCAAAAATCAACTGCTCAAATGGAATAAGCTCCAGCAGTCAAAGGACTTTCTGCCAGTACAACAGCACCTAGATTAAGAGTCTGCCAGTACAGTTATGTCAATCAGTTTTGGAGAAAGAGAAAATTTCATTCTTCTGCCAGCAAAATTTTGAATGATAGATCAGGCCAAAACTTCTCTCATATTTACAGGGACGTCCAGCGAAAATATTCTTTTTTTGACAGACTTACTTAAAGCATGTGGCATGGAGACTGAAAATGCTATCAACTATTTGAATGACAAGTGTCAGCAGCTGTTCATCCATTTTTTTTGTATTTCAGCCACTAACAGATTCTTTCCTCTCTGCTGTAATGCATGTCTCCTGGCCCATAGGCATCTTAGAAATTGCTTTTCTGCCTCTCTAGTGACCAAAACGTCAAAAATATTAGAAAACAATTGGTGCTCAGAAGCATAAACAGGCATGTAGCAAAGCAAAGATGATTTTGTCAATGTTCAAGCTGCATTCTTTGAAAAAAAAGTCACAGCAAACCTAAGGCAAAAAATTACTTCACCAAGCTTTAAAAGATAAAGCAAAAAAAACTGTGAATAGATCAGCACAGTTTAAACAATGAGCTACAAAGGAAAAACTCAGGTAATGGCCAACCAAAATGCAGCTGTGGGAACCATATTTCTAATTCATCTCCCACGCTTCATCCACCAAGCTCAAGACTCTGCTCTACCAACTCTGTCACCAATTTTTGTCCAAACAGTTATTCAGTGGCATTACATCTCACCAGACCCATTGCTGCGCCAAGCTGAGTCCTGCTAGACAAGCTCCCTCAAATCATTCACAAAAATCAGCTTTCTTTGTCTCAAGTCTAGCAATGCTTGCAGAAACTAGTTGGTATCTGGCTGCATATAAAATAAGTTACAATTTTTGCAGTTGCCAGCAACTCTGAACTTGTTTGACTAAAAAGCCTGTATGACACCTCTATCCGGTGAGTTGTATTCAACAGTATTTCCTTTATTCAAGTCTGTTTAGGCTCTTGAGCTAAACATGAAGTGATATTTTTCCCCAGCCTTTCTAAAAGATGCATATTCCATTTCAAGTTGTAAATCTGCATTTCTTGTAACTATGCAAAATATGGGAGAAAAAAAGTGCAGAGATTATATGCAATCTGCCAGCAGAGTTGTGTGCCATGAGGAAAATGCCTCACAGGTCAAAACAAAGAAAAACACTGAGCAACAAATTAGTTGCAGGCAGTAGCTAATATGGAGATCAAAAGATTAAAATCAACATGCAACGATGAAATCACTGGAATAATAGGAGCACTTAAGAAGATTAAGTCAATAACAGAGTCAAGTAGTAAAAAAATAAGATTTTGATTATACTGTAAAATTTGATATTGGAAGAGCAAAAGCAATTACAACCACGACATGCTTTGCTCTCCCCATCTTAGACCACCTTGGCTCATTTCCTATGCAACGAATACAGTTGTTGAGATAAACAAAAATGTTATGATTCAAGAGTTTGATTAAAAAACAAACCAGGTGGTCAGATCAGATTGGGGACCGACAAGACAGGGTCAGTAAAGTGAAGACTTGTTGCAGATCCTGGAGGATACGACAGCTGTGGGGAGCAAAGGCCACATGTTTAGGACGGTTCTCAGCAGATAGAGAATTCCAAAAGCAGCTGATTTTGAAGGCCTATCTCAGGCTGTCAGCTGCAGAGGAGACTCACGGTACTGGGAGGAAGGAGGAGAGAAATAGCTCAAAGGCTTGAAATGATCTGGGCTGTGAACTCTGATGACGGGCAAGTTTTTTTTCTATGCAGCTGACTTAGCGAAGATTGTGGGTTTGGTTTTGCAATGTACGTCAGAGGCAGAGCACGCCAGAAGCCTCCAGCCCCCTCTGGACCCTCCTATGAGGGACAAGAATGCATCCCATAGCCATGTTCTCCAGCACCGGAGGCAACTCAGCAACGCAAACCAATGAGGAGAAGGAGCCTGTATGCAGCTAACACTCGCTGCAACAGATCTACCCTTGGTCAGTCCAGGTTTGCGAATAAGCAGGTGCAAACAAGCCAGCCTCTCGAACACACCTTTTTTCTATCCTGTTCCCCATGCTGTGCATGTAAATGTGTAAATGCTGTGAGTGGCTCAGCAATTAAAACCTCACCTGAGTTGGCCCAGAGTGCCAGTTCCTAAGTAATCCTCTTCAAGGCAAGGAAAACCCTTCTGTTGCCTTTCAAAACCAACGCATTTTGTTCAGGACTGTTCACGGGCTCTACAGTCAGTCAGGAAAGTCCACCAGCTGTCCTCAGAGCAGGCACAGGACCCAGGCCTCCACACACGCCAGCTCCACATTGCGCAGCTGGAGACAGCCTGCCTTGTCCACTCATCCTGCCCATGCCCCTGCTTGCCACCTCTAGCTGCAGGCCAGGGCTGGCCACAGGGTACCACGTCACATCCCAGCCTCAACCAGGGATTGTGGGGCCAAAGGATCCCCCAGTATGAAACAGAAGAAGTCTCAGTCCCCCCAGTACGGCCCTCCCTGCCCGAAAGGTTTCGGAGCAGAAGGTGCTCTGCAAGGCTCTTTGTTTTTTGAGGAAGAGCCTAAGCAGCTGCCCTGCTCCACAGATCTGATGACTTGCATGAGTTTTTCTGCTAAACTAGTTCTCCAGCATCACTAACTCCAGCCCCATCCCCACCCCAAAATCACAAGCTAGGCTCATAATTGAATCAAATAAATAAATTATCAGCTATTTTTACAGAATTTGTGGGTGTTCTTGAATGTTCAGGGAATACTTGGGTCATGCATTGAAATTTTTCCTGTAATAACAGGGTCTGAATTTTTAGTTTGAGTTATGGTTTTTCAGGGGCTTTTTTTAGTGGTTCTTTCAGATTGCATCTCCCAGGGTGAATGCATCAAAAGGAGAGGAGATTCCTGACATCAGTGGCTCTGACTTGTTCCAGTGTGGACCTTAGCAGGGCTCTGTATTTTTTGTCTCAGTGATGGTAAGGTTATTGTGCCCAGGTTACAAAGCAGCAGTTTCACAAGTCAACCTGGAAGTCCTGCTGGACTCATTTTGACTCAGCTATTATGACTATCAGTGAGGATCCTGCAGCCCAGGAGATCATGTGCACCAGAAGGAAGGATGTAGTGTGTTGCTTTCCACAGTTAACTCCGTACCTTGTGGAACAAGGAGTCCTGCTCCGCCATGGACAAGGACCTCTGCGACAGCAATCCAGACTACAGCAAATGCAAATCTCAAAAAATATAACGTGTGGCATAGCCAGAAAAACTGGTCAACGCTGGATGTAGAGCAAGTTGCAAAATGACTAAGGGAATGGCAACTATTATTGGTTTTGAGAACATTCTTTCTATTCAATTTTTTTCATTGAAAAGCAAGTAATTTTGAAAATGAAACATTTTTCTACTTCATTAAGAAGAGAATAATTCAAAACATGTGGGGTTTGGCCCACTTTTTTTTTTTTGGACATCCTTTCAAGTGAAAAAGGGGAGGAACAAGAACACAAAACTAAAGTGGGTTTCTACCCATTTTCACTGCTTTTTGCTCCTTTTTCTGAAATGTTTTCAGTAGGAAAGTGAGAACAAGGCCATCCCCCCATTATATTCTCCCTCTCTACTTCCTCCCACCTTTTCTCCTAAATAGAAAAAAAAAAGGAAAAAACAAAAACAGAAAAAATTAAATGCTCCCACTCTTTCAAAATGAAAAATTACAACATTGCAAAACACGAGGAGTAGATATCTCTTGGTTTCAATTTTCAGAAATGAAATGCAGCATTGCTCCATTGTTTCAAGGTAAAAAAACTGACTGTTTTCAACAGTAAGGAAGGAGAACAGCAGCCCATCCCTTCCACAGTTTTCCGCCGACCTCGCGGGCCAGTTTGGCTTTTGACATGACGCGGACTCCCCCGACTTCCCGCGCGCCTCCTGGGCCAGACGAGAGTGGAGCTGGCTGCGCGGCTCCGGCTGCCCCTCGCTTGCACCAGGAACACGGCTTGCTGCTCGGCGCAGGATGTTTCCGCTCCTGCCAGGCTGGCAGTGTTTGTGGGGCATATAAAGCCCTGTTGGGATCTAGCTGTTAGTTACCGTTTCTGTTGACAGGCAAGCCAGAATAGGCTCTGGCTCGCTTTCTCCGAGCTGCGGAAAGAGGAATAAGCAGAGAAAAGAGTTCATTCACTTGCGTCTGCTTGGCAGCTCTGCAGGACTCTCAGCATACACAGAGAGAGAAGTGGCAAGCAAGAAGTTGCCATTTTTAGAATTACATAAGCCATTTTGATTGCCATCTAGGTACTCCTCATGCAGCTCTAGACGTGGTGACCTACTAGTTGCACTGCAGTGGGGCCAGATTTCAAATGGCTTTAGGAGCAGGTTGGCTACCAGCTCTTAAAATTAGCCTTAGGTTAAAAATGTCAAAGCTACTGCTGCCATCATTGACAAAGAACCAGTTACCAACCAGCAGGGCCATGCTGGGCCAACACGCTCCCGAGCACCCACCAACCGCATTTACTGTGGAAGCCATTCAGTGCTCCAAAATCTGGCTCCAAAGTACATGATACCAAAATGTTTATTATACAAAATTTGTTTTCTAAAAAAAAATAAAATAAAAGTAATCTGCCTACGTATACACAGTAATATGTGCATGACTCAGTAAACAGGCTGAAACAGTAGTCTGGAGGGACTCAGCGCCTCTGCTCCAGCCAAGGCGGGGGGCCTCGCCAGGCAGTAGCTCTGCAGTCATGGCAGTAGCAGCTGGGTCACACAGCAGTGGGGCCACCCACCAAACTGGGGGTGGCAGGTCCCACGGCAACCCAGGCCCCGCTGCCCATCTCCCCCAGGGGTCCTGCAGAGTGCCCAAACAGACCCTATAGGATACCCTGCAAAATGCCTGTAAAGACCCTGCAGAAAGCCCCAAAAGACCCTGCAGGAGCCCACAAAGCCCCTGGGTGATAAGGGGGCTGCCTGTGCAGACGGGTGCAGCGCTACTCTTTCGTTACACGGAGCACTTGGGCTTCAAAGGGGCAAAAGGAAGCTGGCAGACGGGAAACATCCCCCCCTTTACCCCAGTCCCAAACTTTGTTTTCCTGATTACTCCATTCATTGCTTGCTAATATGTCCAAAACCACTGCAACCACTGCAAACTGAACTCTAGCCAAATGCCTGGGGACCTGCCTCAGGCCGCAGTGTCTTCCGCCTCACACGGAGGCGGCTGTAGCAGCGGGGCCGGGGCTCGGCTGCCCCCAGCCCCCGCTCCGCCTTGCCCCAGCCACAAAGCCGGAAAAACACCTCGGAAGCCACCCCGCCGAGCGCCTGGGCTGGTGGCTCGCCCAGTAGCCCCTCGCCTTCTGCTATCAAATAAATAATTTTTTTAAAAAAAATTTTAAAAAAATACATATAAAAAAGCAAAGCAACGTAGAAATCAAAGCCACCATTTCAGAGAGAGATCGAAGCGTAATGCTAATAACTTTCGGCAGCTTCCACTGCGGAGTTTAAGCAGCTGCCAAGTTAAATAACTAGGAGGATCCTAAGTTATCTTCCAGTGGACCATAAATGCTCAGCGCCGACTACAGAGGCGAGGGCGACCCGAGGGGCTCGGGGGGCCGGTCGGGGCCGGCCCGCGGGGGCGGCTTCCCGGCGGAAAGCGGAGATTTCGTTTCGGGGCCTGGCAGGGAGCGAGCTGTCCGGCCCCGCTTGTTAAGCCGCTCTCCTGGCGTCCTCCCCCTCCGCGGTGGGCGCTGCGGAGCCCCCGGGCGCCGCCGCCCGCCCCGTCGAGGGGCGCCCGGCGCGGGGCAGCGCGCTGGCGGCCGGGCCCCGCGGGGCCGCGCCGGGCCCCCCGAGCCCCACCGCGGGCCGCGGCGCTGCCCCCAGGAGCACCCGCACGCCGTGGGTTGGGCTGTCTGCCGCGGGTAGGGAAAGCCAAGCCGGTTTTCGATGTCCGCTCCGGGATGCATTTGGGGTTGGGGTTGTCGGGCGCGCAGGCGACTAAAAGATTAGAATAGACGTTAAATTAAAAAGGGAGGGAAATCGAGCGTGTTTTGCGCATAGGGTCCGACCGCCCTATCGGGACGGGCCTCTGGAGTCGTTTGTGTGGGGAGGCAACGGCGCAAAAATACCAGCAAGAGTGATCACGACGGAGTTGCGAGTGGCTTTCGGCAGGCTACTTCCAAGGAGGGTGTGGGGGGGGGGGAAATCTTCAAACCATTTCTCTCGTCCTAATGTCGGGGGCGGGAGGGTGAAGGATTAAAAGTCCAGGCGAGAGCAGCCCCTAAGGGAGAGGCAGAACAGGGCGCCCGGCCGCAGCCCGCACGACCCGCGGCGGCTCCTTCCCCCGACGCCGGGGACGGAGCCACCTCGGACCCTGCAGAAGCGCACGAAGGCGATGCAGGCGCTGGCTTAGCGAGAGGGGCGAAGGCATCGCGGTGGGCAGGGCGCCGTGACTGGGGCAGCTGTATCAAAGTCAGTCGTTTTTAATACGCTTCCCGGACCAGCAGAAGTCGAATCGATAGAGACAGCCTCCAGCTGTGCTTAAACCTGCAATTTCAATTAAAATACTGAGCTCCGATGCGCGGGTCTTAGCCGCGATCCCGAAGCACTGATGCACAAGTCATGCGGCACCCGAGCGCGTCGCCGGCCGGGGCAGAGACTCGGCTCCCGGCCTCGGCTCCCCTTCGCGCCCGGGGCAGGAGCCGAGCCCGGCGCTGCTGCAGCGGGCCCCGCCGAGGCTCCTTCCCCCGGGCCGCGGCGCTCGCCCGGGGCCTCCAGGCCTGCGGGACCCGCCGCACAGAGCAGGGCGTTGGGTGCCGAGCGGCGAGAGTCGGAGCCGGCCCCTGGGCCAGGGAGGGCAGGATCCGGCCCGGAAAACCCCCGAGCCAGAAAACACCCCGGGACGAGCGAGGGCGGCGCGGGGAAGCTGGCAGCGAGCTCCCGGCCCCGGCTCCGCAGCCCTCTTTTAATCCTGCCCGAAATCATCTCGTTTACAGAAAATATTTGTTTGCACTATTAGTTGGTACTGGAGTTAATTACTCAACGTGTGAGCGGGGAGTAATATGGATAAAAGCAGCCCCAGTGTTTATTGTGTGGGTGAGCTGTTGAGCGGTGCTTGAATAAACTGCAATTAGGGTTAGATAGAGATTAATTAACATGTGAGTGGCAAGGTGTAAAATAGTTCCCAACCCTCCACTCAGTATAATCTGCAGGCGAGGAAAAAAAGTTTGCGGAGGCTAATTAAATACTTTGCTGAAGCCCTCGAGCCCCGGGAGCGAGCGGAGCCCAGCGGCTCGCGGCCCGGCGCGGCTCCCCGGCTCCTCCCGCAGCCGCGGCGCCGGCGGCTCTCCGCCTCCCCGGCTCCCGCCCGCAGCCGCTCCCCGGGGAGCGGGACAGTTTCCTCGCTCCCTTTGCGCGCTGTCCCCAGGACCGGGCCAGGAGGATGGTGCAGGCCGGGCTTTGGGGACGGCGACACCTGATGCTCCAGGCGGAGAGACCCCCATGTTTCCCCCCTCCCCCGAGGCCGAGCTCTCCCCGCCGCCAGCCCGCGGCCGCCGCTTTCAAAGTTTGTTTCCGCAGCGTGTTGTGGTTCGCAGGTGAAAAAGCCTGTCTGCAAACAGCCGCCAGCGAGCTGCCCCGGCGGGGAGAGGCGGCGCTGCTTTGTCAGCGCTGCACAAAACCGCCGAATTCCTCCAAACTTTCTTAGGCGGGCTAGAAAAGCGGAAAAAAAATATATATATAGGGGCCTTTTCATTGCTTGCTTTACCTCTGGCCAGGCTCAATCTAAACCCTTCGCTCCCCCCGCCTCCCTCCCCCGGATAATCCTCCTCTTTATTTTAGAAACACACAAAACCAGGTTCCACGCAGCGCTATAGTGGCTCCAAGTGAAAGAGAATTGAGCGCTCTGAATCGCTGGGGGAAAATTGGTTCTGCTGAATAGCCCCGGAGAGGGACCGGGCGGTTAATCAGAGCCAGAGGAGGTGCTGCCATCACGGCCGGGCCCCCTTAAAACAGGTGGAAATGGGACTCCCGCAATTACCGCGTCCTCGCATCTGAGGTTTCTGCAAATCCTCCCCTCCTGGATCAAGTCGTTTTAATTAGGGAAAGGAAGGGAAGAAACCCCGGCGCCCAGTCGCAATAATGTAGCGTTGCGTATTTGGGGAGGGAAGAAAGAAAAAAAAAAAAAAAAAAAAGCGGGGGGGGGGGGAACGAAAACGATAGAGAGGGAAAGGATATTCACCCGTTTACATGCCTCTAAAAATCGGACACCTTTGGGGGTGACAATTTGCAAAACTCGCGTTCGCAGCGCACGACTGCATTTTTCTTTTTTTTTTTTTTTTTTTAGCAGCGAAAACCCAGCCTTGGACTCGACTATCTCCGCGTTTATTTAAGGCTAATCACCAGTTACCCTGAGAGGGGAGGGGGGGAATTAAACTTAGTTTAATTAACATTAATACACTGTCCTAATTAATGGGTTGGCTATTAATTTATACATGCTGGGGAGGTTTGCAGATAAGTGACAATTTATTAATTATCTTCCAGCTCGGTTGCAACGGAGCTGATTGCAGATGGGTTGCCAAAATAACTCGAGCCTGGTTGCGTGGTAGTTGCTTTAGGGAAAAAAAAAAGATCATTCTCCCCCTTCTTAAAAAAAAAAAAAAAAAAAAAAAAATCCTCACGCTCACTCCGAGTGGCTCTTCTAACCCCAGCAAGAACTGGAGCGCTCTTTTCCACCCAACTTGTGAATCGCACTTGCCTTCTAATTTGCCACATGCAAAACGATTCCTCTGCTTTGCAAGTTGCTTTTTAAGAAGGGAGAGAGAGAGGAAAAAAACCCAGCTCGCACACGAGCGGTTTGTATGTCTTAAACTGGAAGGAAATTGTGCGTGGAGGGGGGGGGCTCCTTTTCCTCTCTCTGCCCCAACCCACTGCGCTCCAGCCCGGCGCCTCGGCTCAGGGAAGATCCATGGTGGCATTCCCATGTCATTCTGCTCGAAGTGACTTCATGTGATGTCAGCTTTAAATGTACGAGACAGTGATCTGACGCTGAGGAAGATGTTTGCTATCAAAATGTGACTGTGGCCACGCTGCACTGCTTGGATGCGTCTCCTCGGCGCCGGGCAAAGGTAACTCATCCCAACGGGAGCCCAACTTCCCCTCGCCTTGCCCCGGCCCCCCTTCCCCTGCCCGCAGCCGCCTCTCGCGGGCTGCGGCGATCCGTGGGGCTGGGCAGGGTGGCGTTGGGCTGGGGGAGGCTTTTTTTTTTTTTTTTTTTTTCCCCTTTTTTTTTTTTTTTTTTTAATACTAACAAGGTCTAGCTTGCATGTTACTTTGGCGTGTTCCGCTTAATGAGCAGTAATCTGGTACCCTACGTGCCATTGTTCTGGGATATGTTCATTTGAATGTAAATAGGGAGGGGGGTGATGGTGGGGGGGAGAACAAGGTGCTTATTAAATTGATTTGTCTCCTGGCTTTTCTGGAATGCAGAGCCGAGAGCAGGAGCGAGTCGCTGCTCACACCAAGTTCCCGCACGGCGCAGAGACATGGCGAGCTCGGGGTCGCTGGAGACGGTCATGCCTTCCTCCTGTCCCCGGCACGACGGCCGCAGCGGCGCCGCTAACCCCTCCAAGACCCTGGCCTTCTCCATCGAGCGGATCATGGCCAAGACGTCGGAGCCCAAGCCAGCCTTCGAGCAGAGGCAAGGCGGGCTGGGGCTGGAGCCGGAGCCGGGCAAGAAAACGCTCAGCCTGTGCTCGCCGCTGCCCTGCGTGATCCCCATCCCGCCGCTGGGCTACGAGGTGCCCTCCAAGACTCTGCTCAACTACTCGGAGCTGTGGAAAAGCAGCCTGCGGGGCGGCGCGGGGCTCTGCAAAGCCAACTGCGGCGTGTGCTGCAAGGCAGAGCTCGCCCTGGGCCAGCCCAGCGGCCGGCTCATCAAGCCGCAGGTCATCAACCAGGCGGGGGCCATGCCGGCCGCCCCCCGCTCCCTCTACTACTTCAACTACCTGGACGCCGCGTACCACCCGGCCGACCTGCTGCACGGACAGCTCTTCCCCTCGGGCCTCCTGGGCGCCCCGGCGCCGGGGGGGCTCTCGGCGCACCAGAAGCTCTTCCTGCTGGAAAACGCCAAGCTGGCGGGGCTGGCGGCCGAGAAGCTGCCGCCGCCGCCGCCCTTCGCGCACAAGGAGCGGCTCCCGGGCCACCTGGACCAGGTGATGAAGGAGGCGGCGGCGGCGGAGCGCGGCGGCCCCAAGGGCCACGCCAAGCTGGGCGCCGGCGGCGGCGCGGCCGAGGGCAAGCCCAAAAACTTCACCTGCGAGGTGTGCGGCAAGGTAAGGGGGCCCGGCGGGGGGGGGGGGCGGGCGGCGGCGGGCGCCCCCGCCGCCGTGCCTAACCTCGCCTTGCTGGCGCTTCCCCGCAGGTGTTCAACGCGCACTACAACCTCACCCGCCACATGCCCGTGCACACGGGGGCCAGGCCGTTCGTGTGCAAGGTCTGCGGCAAGGGCTTCCGCCAGGCCAGCACCCTGTGCCGGCACAAAATCATCCACACGCAGGTAGGTGGGGGCGAGCCGGGGTGCGGGAGGCGGCGCCCGCCCCCCTTCCCCTGCCCGCAGCCCCCTAACGGGCCTCTCGCCCCTGGTGCAGGAGAAACCCCACAAGTGCAACCAGTGCGGGAAGGCGTTCAACAGGAGCTCCACGCTCAACACCCACATCCGCATCCACGCCGGCTACAAGCCCTTCGTCTGCGAGTTCTGCGGCAAGGGCTTCCACCAGAAAGGTGAGCCGAGCCGAGCCGCGCCGCCCGGGTCCCCCGCGGCCCTCGCCCGTCATTAGCGGGGATTAAGCGCGGCGCGTCCCGCCCGGCCGGGGGAAGCGAGGGGCGCGGGCAGGGCCGGCCGCCCTCTCCCAATTACGGTCCCTCTAAGCCGGGCCGCATCGCCGGGGACTGCTGACGGGTCTCCCTAAATGCTTTTTAAATGAGAGGTGCCGGGCCTTGGTCCTAATCCCGGGCCCTCCATTTGCCGCGGGTCACCAGGCTGACCCTGCCTCTCATTTGTGCCGTGCCAGTTGCGCGCTGCTCCGCGCTGACGCGGACCGAGTTTGACAAGTCGGGGGGAGGGGGGGGAGACAAGACACTTCCTACCGCCCCCCCCCGTCCTACCTGTGCGCGGTGCGGCCCGAGCACCCTCGGGTAACCCCACTTTCCACCCTTTTCCTCTCTCGCAGGCAACTACAAGAATCACAAGCTGACCCACAGCGGAGAGAAGCAGTACAAGTGCACGATTTGCAACAAAGCCTTCCACCAGATCTATAACTTGACTTTCCACATGCACACCCACAACGACAAGAAGCCCTTTACGTGCGTGACTTGCGGGAAAGGATTTTGCAGAAACTTTGATTTAAAGAAGCACGTCCGAAAGTTGCACGACAGCGTCTCCAGCGCGCCGCCGCCGCCGCGGGACCCTGCGCGCAGCGGGCAGAGCTAAGGGCCCCGCACACCGCCCCACTCGGACCTGCTCCACCAGGCCAGCACTATTTATCCAAACCAGCCTTTGCTTTTCTGTCTTTTCCCCAGCGAGCTCAGCCGCCGGTACAAGCGATCCCGAGCCGCAGTTGTACATAAGAGGAATCTTATTTAACGGCGCGCTGCGCTCCCGGAGCGGGCTAGGAGGGGACCGGGCTGGCCGCCCCCGCCGCGCCCCCAGCGCGGCCCGGTGCCAGGACAGCGTTCTTTATACGTGTCTGTAAATATCCATTTTAAATGTACGCTCGAATACGTGAGGAATATATATATATCTATATATCTATATCATGGGACAATAAACCGGCCCTTCGTAGGTGTCTCATTTCCCACCTCGGCCCCAGCCCGAGTTGGGAGCGGGCTGAAACGGCGCTATCGCTCGTGCAAACGCGGCTTGCGGGACTCGCCGGGGCCGGGCGGGCCGCGGCGAGCCGGGCTCCTGCCTCTCGGAGCACCCCCGAAGGCAACAGAACAGGCGGGCGGCGGGGAGGGAGCCGGGCGGGTTAAGAGGCTGCCACGGAGGGAAGGGGGCAGATGCGGGGTGGCGCCGGCGCGGGACCCGCCGGCGGCTCCGCGCCCGGGAGCGCGAAGGGCGCTCGGCGGCTCCGAGCCTCCCGCGGCCGCTTTCCGCGTCCCTTCATTAAGGCGCGTTTCAGCCGTCCCTGAATGACTCTCTTTCCCTGCATGCAGATGAAATGATCTCACGCTTGTTTTCCGAGTAATGACCCAAATTAAGAGAGAAAACACAGGCCCTTCAAACCGCATTACATTAATCTAATCACTCCCAGCAGGCCTCAGAAACTCTTTTTGATCAGAATATGGATAATCAAGCACTTGGATTACACTAAATATTACCTTCTCCTCTCCCCCTCTCCCCTACTTTTAATATGCAAGTGTCTATTCCGGCCACGTCGTTAGGAACAATATTATTCTAGCGGACAAACGGGATTCAGATGGCTGTGCGTGTGCGTGCTGCTCGGGCCGAGCTTGCCAATGAAGAGGGGAATGAGCGAGACACCCAAATGTCTGGGGACGGCGTAACGGGATGTTCACCTTTCCCCGCTTAATTGAGTGGTTAAATGGTGGGAGGCGAGGACAAGCACAGCTCGCCAGTGAGCTCGGCGGAAAGGGAGGCGACCCCGCGCTCCGGCTTTCTGGATTCATTAATCGGCGGCGCCCGCTCCGTGCTCTAGCGAGGAGCGGGCGCCGGGGCTGGCAGCAGGGAGCACAAAGGCAGACTTGCCCCTTGCTCCCGCTGGAGGGACGGGTGCAATTTTATCCTTGCCTAGGTTTCGTATTTTTAAGTGCCAAAAGTATCGTTTTGATGGTTTGGGCCGGGTGAGGTGCAGCGAACGACGCCCACTGATCCTGGCAGCGGGGAAATATCCTGGGCGATTTCGCTAAAAGATTTTGGTGAAAAGTTGCAGGTTAAAAGGATTTTTTAAAAAATGCAGCTTTTATTGCCACGAGTCGCTGCTGTAGGAAACCTTAGCGGGGGGGGGGGGAGGGCGGGGAAGAAGTCCCCCCAGGTGAAGGGGCTGCCGCTCAACCACTTGCGAACAGGGTTGCTGGCTGCAAACCGCTCGCCGATCCCGGCTCCCGGCCGCGCCGCAGCTGCGGCAGACGGGGCGGGACGTCCCGGGCACCAGGTTGCCTTGGCCGGGGACAGCGGGAAGGTCCCCCCCTCGCCGGCAGGACGGGGCGGGCTGCGGTGGGGCGCAGGCGAGGCCCGAGCCGGGGCGCGGGTGCGGAGCCGGGCGCCGCTGCCAGGCCGGGGCGAGCAGCGCTTCCTCCGCACCTCAGGCGCTGGGCAGAGGTCCGGGCTGTCCGTCGGGTGCCGAGCAGGAGCCGGGCGCTGCTCTGGGCCCTACGGGCAGCGCACAGACAGCTTGCGCAGCCCGCCTGACGCCGAGGGAACCGTAAAGCCTGCTCCCTAGGGAGCGAACCGAGGAAGCACGCTCGTAGTTTTTAAAGGGACGTTGCTCACGGCGCTGTCTCTTAGAGGGGGCACGGCCGGCCCCGGGGGCGCCCCGAAGGGCTCGCGTGGCGGGTGGGTTTCGGGCACCCTCCGCTCCCGCGTTATCCCCCCTCTCCCCGTGAAGGGGCGGCGGCTCCGCGCCGCGCGGCCCGGCCTCCCCGGCGGCCGCGGAGGAGCCGCGGCTCCCCCAGCGCGGCCACCAGGATCCCGCCCGGATCCCGGCGCACACGAGCCGCGAAGCGCGGGGGAGGGGCGGCTCTGTCAGACACACACACGCCAGAGACTCCAATTATCTTCTCCCTCACAAGATGTTTCTGCTGTCCACGACTGCTCACACTTCAGCACTCTTGCCAGCAAGCCTCAATAATAACACAAAAAAACCGCGCAAAACCCCTCTCCCGACGCCGCAGCCGTGCACACGACAGATTGAACGGTGCCGATGCCTCGGGGGGGAGGGTTAGAGGTGCCTCCTTGCAGGGAATGACACTTCGGAGTTGCCAGCACCGCAGGGCTTCCCCCTCCCCCCCCCCCCGGCCCCGCGGTGCGGCGCGGCCGCCGGCCCCGGCCCGCCGACGAGGAGGCGAGGCCGGAGCCAGGTGGGTCCCGCCGGGGGCGGCGGGGACAGGAGCCCGCGGCAGGCACTGGGAAGCGAACAACCTTAAAGGCAGCTGCGTTGCCCTTTTCCCTGCACTCCACTCTCCAAACGTCTGAGCAACCAGTTTGCTGCTAGAAACATGTTAATTGCCAACGGAGCTCATTAAGGCATGCACATGCAAAACACAGCGAGGGAGATTAAATGGACAAAAGCGCAATAATGAACTGTCAACAATCGAACCCATCTACACGACCAGGAGCACTCAAGAATGAGGCATTTAGAGGCAACAAAGGATTGTCTGGGACAGGAAGAAAGGACGACCTAGACTTTTGTTTAGTCAACACAATTGATTACAAATGAGAGATTAACAGGATAGCTTCAGAGTTTTTTTGAAGGAGGCAGAAGAGAAAAGTCCAATTAAGTGCACCGAATGTTAACTACATTGATTTCCACGGCCAGCCCTAGAGAAATTCTCATTAAACCATCCCTGGCGATCCCTTTTGGAAAGTAATTTGTCTCCCTGATGGAGAAGAGAAAGGGAGCCGTGTAAAGAGAAAGAAGCGCTAGTTCTTGGCACAATGAGCTTAGGAGACACACTGGAAAGAGCCAAAGGGGGAGTTAATGAGCATCTGACAAGCCGCTTGGACCCGGGCCTGGAGAGCAGCGATGAAAAGATGGAATTGGCCAACAACTATTCTTTATATCAAACATAAAAAGGCCAATCTGAAACAGGGCTGCTCAAAGCTGGTGGGGAAGAAAAGAAAGGCCCCCACCGGGGGGTGGAGTGGAGGGCTCAACTGCCCCATTGGGACGGAAAAATGCACTGGCATGTCCCTCTCCGAAGCGAGCGGAGCTGCCGGACCTCGGCAGGGACCCCCAGGCCGGGCACAGTCGGAGCCGGGACGGCCCCGCCGGAGCCTCGGAGTCCCCCCACTCCCGGGGGGCATAAAAGACCCCCTCCCCAGCCAACCCAGCCCCAAAGCACTCGCACGGCCGCCAGGCCTCACACCCCGTCCGGGCAAAGGGGACCCCAAAAGAGCCAGGAACAGCACAGTTATCACAGGTTACCCCGTAGCGGTAAATCTGGCACACACTAGTCAACCCAACAGGTAACTGCCGGGGGCTTCCCGGGATGTAGCGCAGCCTCCAAACCCACCCTCCTCCCCACCGAGCCGCGCTGCCGCTCGGAGAGGAGCCGGTCCCCGCGGCACGGAGCGCAAGGCAGCGCGCTGCAGACGCGCCTCTCCCCCAGTGTGGACAAGGCTCGCGCGGAGGCTCTTAAATCAGATTAGAGCTCGTTAATAACAATTTTGGCTTAAGTCTGTATTGACTTAGCTTTAGGAATGGCTTAGCACTTTCGCTTAAGTCAACACCACGGCTAAATTGACACATGCCTTTTCCAACCCGACAAGTCCCCGCGGGCGCCCAGGTGCCTGCATTGCTTCGGCTCACGCCGATTCCGGCGGGTCTGCGGGAGGGAGCCTTTGCAGCGTTTTTAAGCGAGCCCCTGGAGCTTCGAGGGCGGCAGCCACCGAGCAGCCGCGGCGCCTCGCGTGCCGCGCACGAGGCCGCCCCCGCGGAGCGGCCCCGAGCCCGCCGCGACCCTGCACCGCGCTGCAAGCCGCCGCCGTCCTGGGAGCCGGCGTCGGGATTGGGGGGAGGAAGGTGCGACTCGCTGCTTAACGCCTTTTCCCTTCCCCATCTCTCCCCTCAGGGCTCCTGAGCTCCCGCACAGAGCGGGCCCCCGCGGGCAGAGGAAGGGCGCCCGGGCCGCGGCGAGGGGAGCCGGCAGCGCTAGGCTGCCGCTCCGGGCATCGCCCCTCGGCCCGGACTGCGAGGCCACCGCGGCCGCCTGCGATCCTCGGCCGCCCCGGGGCAGCGCCCTGCCGCTCCGCCGTCGCGTGTGACCCCAGCGCGGCTGCGTACAGACGCGGAAGGGCCGGCAAGGCAGCAGGTAGGCCCCTCCTTGTATCTGACTTACGAGCTTACAAAAGGGGTGATGTAGTACTTCTTCCTGTAAAATACTCAAATATTGACCGCTCCCAGGTTTAGCAGCGGGCGGGAGCCCCGATTTCCGCGCCCTTCTGCACGCCCTGCGCGCTCACTTCCCGTCCCCTGCAGCTCCTTCCTTGCACTTCACACCTTGCCAGCTTTGCTTCGCTTGCCCATTCCTATCTTGCTGCAACTGCCCCTGTTCATCTGCTCTTCTCCCGAGGGGCAACCTGGCTACCACGGAGCCCCTGGTAAAGGGACATTAGGAGAGAGGAAAAGCTCTTCGCTTACCTGCTCACCTCCACCGTCCTCCCTGGCTTTTTTTTAGGTAATCCCCTTCTGCTTTCCCCACCTTCTTAACCTTGCTCCCTTTACCATCCGGCTTGCCCCAGCTAAACTCGCAGGTGGTCCTGATTCGTATTTGCTTCTTGTACTTGGGTCTAATCGGGAAAGGCGAGCCCAACAGGTGCCTTCAATTAAAAATAAAGGATGGGGAGCTTTAGGGCTTTCCTGTCCTCCTTTCTAGAGGTAGGGCAGGGGGGAAGCAGCTACCTTTCCTTTCCAAGCACAGCCCGCAAGGACTGCAGCGGCAGGACGGTGCCCAGCAGCAGCAGCTGCTGCCGCTGCCGCCCCCCTCCCCGCCCCGGCTGAGGTGAAATGCAAAACCTTT
Organism: Rhea pennata; assembly: GCF_028389875.1. Lineage (NCBI taxonomy): Eukaryota > Metazoa > Chordata > Aves > Rheiformes > Rheidae > Rhea > Rhea pennata. Next base: position 9,030,519 of record NC_084674.1, read on the forward strand.
GAACGAAGGTGCTGGAAGTCCGCTACTCTTAAGATCTATAAGGCTTTAAGACGACTCTGGTAATCGCGTATTTTGTTATGGAAAAGCCTTGATGTCCTGAAAAAAGATCACGTTCCCGCTGCTCAAAATAACGGTAAAACACGGCGTACGGAAAAAGGGAGGTCTTGTCCTAGAGCTCCAGACCGAATGTATAATCCCTGAACAACGCAAAACTGAGTTTTCTTACAAAGACTGTATTCTTGCTGTCTTCTGAGTTTGCAGAATACACAGGCTTTTGCAAAACTTTAAAAAGCTTTCTAGTCTAATGAAAAAAACTAATTACAGCTCATGGGCAGTAACTTGCACCCTCGCCGTCCTTGCCAGCCTCTCCCCCTCTCCCGCGGGCGTGCGGGCTTCTGCGCGCCACGTGTCAGCCGTCGCAGCAGCTTCGCGTCTCTGCGCTCCCCGCCGACCCCATACGGTAACCCTCAGCGCCACTTTCCCGCAGGGCACAGAAATAAAGCCGAAGTAGGTGCTGCGAGGGCTCCGGGCAGCGCTGCCCTCCGGCAGCGCCACGGGCGCAGCCCCGGGCGGGAGCCGCCGCCGCGGCGCCCTGGGGCTTCCGCGCTCCGTCCCCGCGGGTGACCGCGCCGCGCTGCGAAAGGCATTCAAGGCGCAAAACTTGCATCCACGCCATCGAGTTTTGCGTTCAGACCACTTGCAGGACCGCGGGTATAGTAGCCGAATAATATTTTCCCCCTATCAGCGAAGCTGTCTCGCCGTAATGGACACATTTGTCTTCTAAAGCGTTCGGACGTTTTAGATCGCACACCGAGCACCCGAGACCCCTCGCGATCACGTTCCCCAAGTCCCACCAACTGTCTGATACTCCTTCTACTATGTTCCTCACTACAGCCAGTCGCCAAGATATTTCACACAAATAGAAGCTTTCTAATTTATAATCAGCCTTTTCCTTCTGATCATTATGTTAATGAAGTGAGATATCACCAACATTGGATTATTGCATCGCTGAATGAATCCAGCAAAAGAAAGCTGATTATAGAGGAAAGAGCCAAGAATACCCGGAAAGTTAACAAAAAGAAACGCCCGATAAGTATTAAAAGCAGCTGAAGTTGTTTAAGCTTATTCTAAATACTGTTCTCAGCTGACAGAGGGAAGGCGACAGTTTCATTCAGACACAAAACTTTTTCGATGGATTTATGGATATATTTTTTATAAGCACGGTTATTACTCATGTTCTCAAAGCAGCAAACCAGCCAGTGAATATATAGCTTCCTTGGAAATCTCGGTGCCGTTAAGTGATGAAGAATATATAAACGGTTTCCAAGTTTACTTGTTAGCCCACCATTTCTTGACGATGCACAGTGTACACGCCTTTGAAACGATCACCTCTCACCTTTTTGTCCCCCCGTTTAGATTTTCCCCGCGTTCAGTGCTCTTATTTCAAAATGGAAAATAACAGAGAAAAGCTCTTTCCCCCCACCCCCCCCGGCCAGTCTCCTTTTTTTTTATTATTATTTATTTTTAGAACGGCTTGCTTTGGGCTTTCCTAAGCCGTAACTACCTAACTTGGAGCAATTGTATCCTCTCAGATAACTAGTTTCCCCTATTCTATGAAAAGTCTTTGAGAAGAGGCGAAAACACATGTGTATTTGTGGCCAACTGAAGGGGAAGCGTGCAGTTTAGATAGCCGTTTCAACAAAGCTGCGGGCATCTGGTTCACTTAAGCAAATTACCCTCCAGAAGCTTTTATTGAGCAACAGTTAGAGCACTTTGAATGAAGCTATTGGGAACACATACAAACTTAACAGGTAAAGAAATGTAAGCCTAGAGACCAAAACTACATTTTCCAACACCATTAGGTGACAAGCACTAATTTATTGTGACTTTATGCTGGCCAAGGAGACCAACTAACCTAAATGACAGCAATTTTTTTATTAATTTGCAATATATTTTTAAATGATCTTAAGGCAGCTGTCTCTGCTTGAATCTGTTTCAAAAGTGTGATGTAAATACTGTCTCACACTGTTCTGTAGCCTATTAGGGCTTTCTGGTAGGTGATATGACTGAGAGTCAGGAGAAAGAACATCACATTTATTTTTAAGATCATCATCACTACTGATAAAATTTATGGGAAGGAGTGATCATACTTACTATTTGCATGTATTAATGACAAAGTATGGAAAATAACTGAAATGAAAAAGATAAAGCTGGAAGAGTATAGGCAGCAGGTACAATTTACAGCATTTTCAAGAGCTGTTTCAGCTAAGTTTAAAGGGGATAGCAAATTCCCAAATTAAATCACCCTATTTAGCACAAAGACAGCCTCACACAGCAGGAAAACTCACGAAAGAATTGTTTTTTTCCACCTGTTCCTTCTGCAAGGGCTAAGAACCTTTATCCATATCTTACTAGTAAGGGAACACCTACTTCTGATGTGTAATTTTGGGAATTTAGTGTAGAATTACTGTGAAACAATGGGAAGTGTGTAAGCAATGCCACTGGGATTAAGGTTGGATTTTTCAGCAGTACACTGAACTTCTGATTTTTAACTCAGCGTATTAATATTTTAGATCAGTGCCAGATAAGAACTAACGAAAATAAACATACCTAAGCAAAGTTCTAGTATTTACCACTGTGGGACTCATTGCCCCCACACTCACTTGGCAACAGCAGATACCAATTTACATGTAATTTGTACATGCAATATAACACTGAAATCCGTGAGTCACTGAATATAGGATCAGAGCTTTATTCAACTGCAATGTATTATAGCCTCAGATTATAATTCTTGAGCAAACAGAATATTACAGTATTAAAGTTCTTACTTTCACAAATATGGTAAAACATCTTACATTAGGGGTGATATTTAAGGTCAAGTTGTACCTGAAGAGAACTATTAAAATATCATGAAAATTACCATTATGGAACAAAGAGTGCTTTCTTTCAGAAGTAACCTCTAAAACTACATTCTACTTCAAATTCTTTTTTCTTATTTTTCAGTACCCACCAGCTCAAACTGGGCTTTAATCTGACATCTACATCCCTGAGCTGCATTGTATGAATAAAAAGAGACAGAGATGAACAACTATAATCTCAGCTTAAAATCTAGCTCCCAACTTTTTTGAAAAGATGACCCTAAATAAATACAATCAAGAGGATACTACAGTGTCAAATGTAATGAATGTTCTAAACCTTTTTGTTATTTCATATGTACTCTCAAATGAAATTAATAGGCTTGAGAAAAATTATTTGGAGTAAGAATTCCTTATCCTAGGGAAAACTATCATGCCTTCTGCTACTACCCCCACCACATGAATAACTGAGAAAGTAAAAAGCTCAGGAATGTGACGGTGGAGATGACAAGATGGGTGAATAGGTTGTACTCCTAGGCTAGTACTGCAGTTACTCATCTGAACATAAACTTACACAAGGACAATTTACTATTTCTTCTTCTAAAATACTCAAATATTAACTTACAAACAGGCAAAAACATTTGTTCCTCCTACTGGTTTTCTGGGCTTTTCCCCACCCACCAGAAAAAAAAGAAAAAAGAAAAAAAAGAGGCAATAGGCTCTTAGGGCAGCTGCAGCTTATTTTATACACATATACTAGCACAAAAGGGCAAGCAGTTAGTCAAGAGTGCAGAGTAACAGGTTACGTTCCCAGTGAAAAAACATTCACCAAAATAATGGGTAGGAATCTATATAAGCTAAAAGAAAAAAAAAGAAAAAAAACCTCAAATGACTAGGGGAAAAACTACATAGACTCAATATACTTGAAATAACAGCCTTGATTCAGCAAAGTATTGCTATTCAGGGTCTCATTTAAACCCACAATTCAATTCCACTGGTATGATCAGTTTTTGGTTTGTTTACTTGTTTTTTTAAACATACTTAAATTTAAACAACACAAATGTGCTGTACCCGTATCTGTGGACAAGCAAGATGTAAGCTAAGTCTGGCTTAGTAAAAACTATGCACTTGACAGATCCATGTGACAGAAGATACCACACGATAATGTTTTCTGCCAGTGCTTGACCCTGAAGTCTGTGACAAATCATAAGACACTTATTTCTTCACCTTACTGGCCTGCTGTGTGCCTCCCTGCCCCTACCTATTGCTCTGCAGTTTCAGAGTCATATGCAATTGCATTTATTTATATTAGACCACAGGCCAGCCTGAAGGCCCTTGTCTTTCTGCAAATGATCACCTATATACACTTCCTCTTTAAATGTTTTTCCTCTTTTTTTCCCCCCTTTTTCTGGACATGTTCCTGTATATTTTTTCATGCACTAGCTGCCCTGTTGCTTCTAAAGCTATGTCCCAGAAATCATATAATTTCCTTCCTTGAAAGGAGCAAAATTTAATCATCATCTCTTTGTCCAACTCAACAGAAAACTATTGAAAACACAATAATGGAGTACCTATTAATACTTAATATAGTTATGTTCAATGTACAATTGTGAATAAGGGAAGTGTTCTTATCTTTTTGCAGTGAAAACTACAACACTGCTTGTGGCTGCATTCTACAAAATCCTCAAATCATCCAGCTGCCACCCCCTCACAGTCCACACACTTAGCTTTCCTTCCACAGGAAATCAAAAGGAAGGAGATGGTGAGCATCTGTATTGTGTCCCAGTATTGAGGCGGAGTCCAAAGAGATAAAGACCTAGATTATTCACACACAAAGTACTTAAGGGCCCAGATTTCCCTTTAGATGCAAAGACCAGGATGAATCCTAGTCTTTGTAAGCAACTAACTGCTCACTCAACCTCCTTTTTGGGCATTAAATTTCCTTAGTGCCTTCATGTGTAATAGCTTTTCCCTTATTGTCTTTTCAACTGATTTCAATTATTTGCATTTTAATTTTGAGCTCTATAATTCTAAAATCCACACACTCCTGCTAAATCAGACTGAGAACCACATTGTGATCTTACAGAAGAAAATATTACCAACTTGTCTTTGTGACAGAACAGTAAGTAGGTATAAAATTGCAATGGTCTCTACGCCAGGTTTTTTTTAAGCTCTCTGCTTGTAAGATGAAAGCCTAATTTGATATTTTTGTAGTTATATAACAGTTCTAATATTTTGTGACATTTTGTATTGTGACACTATAGATGAAATTGTCATCGGACTGACACCCTTTACTGTTTATTCCTTAATTACAACTGTTAACAACACTGCAGAGAAGCGTGCTAATCTGCCATCACATATTATGAAAACAACTTTATTGTTACAAACACCAACACCCACTCAACAGGATATTTCTAAGATGGCAGTTTCTGTTAAAACTTATCAGTTTAATGGACACTTCAATAGAAAAAAGTTTCAAATGAACTCTTAACATTCCTCTTGAAAACATAAAACAAATTGTAATTGCAGCTGAAGTTTATTTTTTTCATGTAAGTGAATCTTCAGCTAATTTTAATTCAGACAAACCAAGCACATCATTTCAGAGAGAACAGTCTCTGCAGATGTTGGTTCTTCAAGACTACCTAGACCTCCTATAATTTCCTGATAGAAGATGGTTACCTAGTTCTTAGTGTACTATGAACCCCCACAACAGTTAATTAATGAATAATTAAAGTATGTCTAATTAAATTAATGCACACTTTGCAATGGACGATTCTCAAGTTGCTCTTTTAAATAGAACAGTTTAGAGAGGTTAGAGCCAAAGCAATCAGGCCATTTAGGAGAGGCTGCTAAAGATTACATTTAGAGGAGGTTGCTAAAAAGCACCACAGTTTCAATAAAAGTAGTTCAAACATCCCGAGTACAAAAATAATTCATATTCACCATGTAACAGAGGTAAGCACACCAATCAGTAACAACTTAGTTTCCACATCCTCAGGTGCTGGCAGGGGCCAACATTCTTCCTCTTACTTCCAGGCTGGGGGGGGGGGGGAGGATGGAAGAATGACGTCATACATGCCTTTAAATTATAACAATCTTCCATCAATCAAATTATAACAGTCAAGTCTAGGTTCTTAATTTAAAACGCTTTCTAGGTTTTCCTTGCTTTAGATGGCCTTCCTCAGGCCAAGTCATACACCTGGAAAGACTTCCCACTGAACTGGTATTTCCAAATAAGTACTAGAGTAGTGTAAGGTAGCTCCTTTGCACAAAGAGTTAAGCCCACTGTACAACCAAAACTCACTGATACTACACCTCCGCAGGAGGAAGCTGAGAAGCTGTTCAGTGTCTGAGAAAGAAAGAATTATGTCCTTAGTTTCTATATGTCTGCTTGTTGGACAGTCACTGTGGGCTAGCTTTCTGCTTGGCTCTTTCAAATCTTTTATATCTAAGCAAAAGATCTCACTTATCAGTTACGCCAACATAAAGACAATAGCACTATGAGCAGCCTAGAAGTGGCAAAAATAAACCAGAGATTTGTTTACCTTTTCTTGTCTTTTTTCCAGCCCATTAGAGAGGAAATACACAGTAGGCAGCATGGTGGGGAAGCAAGATGTCTAAATTCAAGGTGTTTCTTCTACAGCTGCTATCATTACAGTTGGTACACAAGTTCACATTCTAAACCAAAGCTATTCTGTCTGATGTAAACTGCTTGCCTTTCCTGTTAATGATAAATTCTTCCCTTCTCCCTCATCCACAAAGACATTCACAGGACAGATGACAATAAAGGAAGAGAACACACGAATTTGTCTTTACTTATCTCACTAACACGTAAAAGCAAAGGATTATAGAAAAACTAAAACTCTTCTCATACTGAAGAGGAAATTGCCCTGGTATGTTTCCATACACCAGAGTTTCTCACTTCTGATCTTAAAAACCCTTTTGAGTAGGATTGCTCCTCTCATCATGAGCAATGATGGCTCTCCTCAAGCAAAAATCCTGTTCAAACTAAGTATTTTTACACAAGATAGTGAAAGGACACTCTCTAATACAATTAATTTTCATTTAAATGATTTATATTACAATTTAATGACATGATATTCCATTGCTTGATCAGCATGATACTGTTGGCTTAAGTCAAAAATTAGGAAACAAAATCAGTGTTTACTTTTGTGACTCTTCTTCTGGGGAGCTTATGTTCTGTTTTGCAGATTTCATTTTCTTTAAACCAATAGGAGCTTCTGCTCTTCCTAAAAGAAATTGTTCCCACTTGGGAAGAGATTCTTCTACTGACGCCCAGTAGAGAGTCTGAGAAAGACACCACAAAAAAAATTTTAATTAATTTCAAAATCCTCATCAGCCTGTCGTAAAAACAATACAGTTATGCAACATGTTATTTATCTTGTCTTATGAGTGAAGCAATTCAGAAAAGAGCAAAGCACTTGCATATGAAATTTCAAATCTCTCGTACCTCACAGAACAGCAGTCTGGAAGGATTTCATTCTATACTGTGAACTGTGAAGTGACTGCATGTGCCCTCTTGTGGTAAGCAACAGATTAGTTTAGATGTTGCCTTTAACAAAATAGTTTCTGTGATGATAAACTTTTCCAGAAACAACTTTTATATTAAAAAGAATTCTGTTAGTGGAATTTATTTTTGAAATGAAAAAGCAAACTTTGCTTTATATTCACAAAAACATACTGTAAATTTTCTGCCCTAGAAAAGTTTGCACTAATGCAGTTCACAATATTTATGTGCTATTTACAAGTCTTTTTTAAAAAAAAAAAAATCACTGACAAAATAATTGACTTTAATACTTGGGTCATGAAAGGAAGAAAAACCCTATCTATACATTTATCTTATGGTCTAAGAAACACATTCTGGACTGTCTAATCCTTTCTCTTGATTGCTCTATATCTTGAAGTAATAAATGTAACTTCTGTTTTATCAGTAGAATGGACATACCATTCATCAGTTTTACATTAGTTCCTTGAGTATTTCTTCTTCAAAATCCTAAGTGCCATGTATTGTTTTTTTTTCCACAAAATACGTGATCAAGAGCTGGATTAAGCCAACAGTTAAATCTATCCAGAAATCTGAAGTATTTTTAGACATTGGAAAAAGTATTCATTCAGAAGAAAAGTATTTTTGCAACAGGAAACTTCTATAGTACATATGTATTAAGCTTTCTTTTTCTTTTTTTTTTTTTTTTGTATACTTGTTTAAGTATATAACACAGAAGAAGCATATCACAAACTGAACATCTCCCCAGAGAGTATTAGATTCCTGGCTAACCATTTTGATCCTCACATGTAACTCAGATATATCTATGGCTCTTACAGTTTTACAAAAATATTTTCTTCAACAGATTTACTCAAAGAATCTTTTTTGACAAGCATATGTGCTGTCATACAAAACTACTCTGACTTAGCAAGCTGGGGATCCATTATAGGCTTAACTTTCAAACTATATTAATACAGACACATATATGGTTGAGTGAAATATGCTCAGAAGTGTTTTGGAACAAAGTATGCACAAGAATTTTGTACCATGAAAGAACTTTTTTTTTTTCCACTATTTACAGTACTCTCCTTTAAAATATATATATAAGAAAAAGGCTGAAATAGGATCTGCAAATAGTAACCACATTCACCCTAAAACTCCACCACTGCTGCAGGGTGTAACAACTCTCTACCCACGAGCAATTGCTCCAAATTCTCCAATTTGTATGGATTTTAGTCTATATCCAATAAACAGCTTAGGCAGCTAACACAGGGCAGAGAGAAAATCAAAATTCCTAAGTCAAAAACTGATCCAAAAAACTCTCAAGGTGTCTTCAAAGTCCTCCAGGAGTCTAAAATTCTACTTCTTAACACAGTGAAAATAGATTCAATCTCAGTAGCTTGGCATCCTTCTCAGCATCATCCAAGATGTATGGGTATCTAGAAAAAATGTACCCTTTTGCCTAAAAAAATCCTCTAAAAATCCACTGAATTGGCATTCTCATCATGCATTCTGTCACACTGATAGGAGTAGGCCACTTACAAAATGTGATCATGGCCAAAACCTTTTAACAGTAACTAGAACAAGAAGCAATGCCTCTCATTTAAGTGACAGCCTAAGGATTAGGACACCTGTTCAGCAGGTGTGAAACTAATGTGCAACATACCTCTCTTCACAGCTTGACAAGGCTAAATCCCATACTTCTTTCCTCCTTTGACAGTGCCCTAACACCCAGACCAGCATGGGACTCTGCTATGCCTGTGGAAATTAGGCCACTGTACACAACGAGCCAACAATCCACTGGTTCCAGAAATGCAAGCAGGAATATGGCTCCGTGGCCTTGTGGTTCAGGTGCTCACTTTGCATGAGGAAGAGCTGTGGCCTGATTCCTGTTCCCAGGACTGTTTCTGTATTCATCATTCATTTGTCTCCAAATATCTTTGGAAAACAGTCCTAAGATTAGAGGAACTGAACTTGGTATGTTGCATCACGACACTGTTTACTTCTCAGCCTAACTTGTTGTTCAAAACTTGTATGCTTAAATACTGTTTTGGGGACCACAGGTTGAGAAGTATATCAAGTGTTACTGCTATAGCAGTACTTTTCCCAAGTTCCCATACAACCTGATAAAAGAACTCTGAGAAGTGAGAACTTCTCCATTCATACTGATAAATTGTTGACTCTGAAATGTAAAGATGACAGTCTATGGCAAACTCAAAACAGGATAGCCATAAAAATGAACCAAATAGCTCTGAAATAACAATCATACAAATCTTTACAATCTTTACAATATTTGTTTTTATATTTGATTCTATTTTTAAATAGAAGTTTGTATAGATTTGAAAGCTGCTAAATATTTCCACCTGAGTGCTCCAGAACCTAGGGACCTTGCCCCAGAATTTAGGTTCAGCTTGCAGTATGTAGGCCTTTGGCTATACCAGTCACTGGATTTTAAAATCAATTATTTTCACTTTAAGAACATGCTTCGAGGGGAGAAAAAAAAGGGAGGGGGAAATATTTAGTAAATAGAGAATGAAAAGATAGAGTTCTGGAACTTACTTCTAACTTAACAGTATCAGGATGTGGAATTAAATACGCTCTTTCTTGCAGCTTTTTTTCTGCTGCTTCTATATCCTAAAACACACAATATAAAAAACAAACACAGGCAATATGAAAAAAACAATACACACACATAAAGGCATTTAAATAAACTAAGTAAACCTAAGAAGTATTCAAACAGTAACACTGGAAGTTTTTCTTTCTGTTTAGTCACCCTGAAATCCAACTTGTACCAGGAAGAACAATATGCAACTGTTTCTAGACATGTCTTTTGTATATTTTTGATGTAAGAATAAATTTCATTACCAAATAATACTGTTGCTGTAACATACCACTATTCTCTCTGGACACTAGGGTAAATTACAGTCAGATTCTGTTCTATAATTTATGAAAATACAGGGGAAAAAAACAGAATTATTTTCTATGTGCTGCATGCAAACTGAAGTATGTATTCTGGCTACTGTAACTGTAAAGTAACTAGGCAAATTATGTGCAAGATCTTTACTCCTCAAGACAAAGATGATTTGCTAATATGCATGCATAACATGTGCACAAAAATGTAGAGCTGCAGCAAGCTGTTCAGCAGACAAACTTGGATGACAATGCACCTCACATAGCTTTCTTATAAAAATCAGTATTTGGGTTTCTGCTTGTCCAGTGGATGTGTGCTGGAGTCAGAGGCCTAAATACATTTTTTCAAATGAAAAAGAACAAACCAAAACATCCCCCCAAATCAGCTGCCCTCCCCCTTTAAAGTTCTGACCCATTCTTGTGGGCTTAGTTCCATACCCAAACATTGAAGAGATTGAGTGGTGGGCAGATGAAGAGAGACAGAAAGGGACGTGGGAGTGGGGTGTGAAGAAGCCAAAGCTGAACAGAGTGGAGGGGGAAAGAAAGTATAGCAGATGGCAGAGTTGGGAGCAGAGAGCGGGTGTGAAGAGTACAACAGAAAAACTAAATGAGAGAGGAAATTCCCCAAAGGGACTTCCCAAATATTCACCACCACTGCTGCTGAAGAGAAGAGTGAGATTCTGTAGGAGCATATCCACAGTAGAGACCAAACATGATTACTCGTATTGAATAATAGCCAATCTGAATACATCAATAAGTAAACAGTGCTCAACTCAAGTTCAGTTCAAAAAATATGGCTCAAAAATCATAGAGTATGATTAATAAAAGCAGAACCCAGCCTTACTGTTAGCTGGAGATTCAACCTGGTAATAGAGACACAGTTTGTTCACGCAAACTACCATGTTCATTTTAACCATTTCATTAATTTCTTTTATAGCATGACTATTCTCTTGTACATAATTACAAACTTAATCTAAGCAAAAATACTTTTGCCCCTTCTACAGTAAAGGGCATACTCTTGTAAGAAGATGTCTATGGGATGTCTGAGATAGAACCGACTAAATCTCAGACTTACCCAAATCCCAGCAAATAGCAAGCACTTGCTTCTTTTCGGGTGAGAAAAAAGTGATAAGGGATAAGTATGGGTGTGTGTGTGGGGGGAAATACGAGCAAAACCAGAAACCATTTGAAGTCACAACATCAGAATAACAGAGGACACAAGGCAGACTTAACTATCCTAAGCAGCAAAGTTTCCTGCATGTCCTTAGAACAGATACACCAAAAACAGCACCAAATGAAGCTCATCATCAGTATGGTTCAGACCAAACTTGGAGAAGCTAACAGCATACTAAAAAGGAAGGATTAATGTTCATTTCATATTCTTTCATAGGATATTCCTCCTTCTTAGTTCCTGTACAATTTTTCAAAATTTCACGTAAGTCATTGGAATGTTTACGATGACAGGAAATGAATGTCTTTTAGGCAAGAAAGGAGACAGCAGTTGTGCATATATGTTTAGCAGAGAAGGTCACTTTGGCATAGCCTAGATATTGGATGTGTCTTTTTGTTGCTCACTCTGTTTTTTATGTTGTGCAGTCTATTGTCATTCAGAATACTGATTTAATGACAGACAGCGAAAGAAATTTTAGCTGGAAGGTGCAGTATGCTTTAGAAAATAACTGAAACTATTGAAAGATTAGATGGCACCTCTTGCATGTCTATACAACTGCTTAACTTTAGGAAAAAGAAATTCCTGTCATCTATATAAAAATAAATGTCAGCAGTGAAAACTTCTTCAGAAAAAATAGTAAAGCTAAGATGTCACAGTATTGAAAAATGAGAGCATCTTATAACACTTCCACTAAAACTGCAAGGAGTGGAAGAAAAACAACTCAAGACCCTTCCCTAGAGGTAAAATGGAATGCATGCCACATGCATTGCTTTTAGGGGACCAAATTCATTGTCACTTATATTGGCATCAGTCTGGCAGAATCCCTCTTAAGTAATTTTAGAATTACATTCCTACAAAGGGGAGCAAATTTGGTCTAAATCACCTAGCAAGTACTAATAATTACATAGCACATTCTTTATATTGTCTGTTATAAGCTGTTACACAATAATAAGAAATATTATTAACAAACTCACTAAATTAAATTGTAACTATCAGGCTAATTACTGGTTTTATGGTTGGAACACTATATATCTATCAAATAATAAATTATATATTTTAATACATAACATATTATAATTATAATATATAATATATTATTAAAACAACATTCTCTAATCTGCAATATCCCTCTAAAGCTATCAAGGAAAATACTCTAATAATTTTATTAAACTGCTGAGCAAGTGCTTATAATGCTATAATTTCAATTAAAAAAAAATCTAGTTTCCTGGCTTCCTACTGATTTGAAAATAAAATAATTTTGAAATGCTTTGCTTTGCATAAATACCAACCAGAACAGAGAAAGAGAAATGTCTTTTTCTATGATCACATAATAAAACCAACTGATTTTGCTTAAATGCTGGAAAACAGAAATGCAAATAAAAAAATAACACTTCATCATGTCCATGTATTTCTGAGTAGGCCAAATCAACAACTCTCCACATGGTAACTGTGAAATGTACAGTGCCTGGTATCAGTAACAATATTCTGAAGCTGGCACATTAATCAGTCTTGTTTTCAAGCTTCTCATATATTATTCTGCAAAGATTTTTTTTCCTGTTTTATTCTGTTATCAGAAAGCATCTGCAGGAGTACATGCCTGTTAAAACTAGTAGGAAAATTAATAGATTTAAACTGATTTATGCTGCTTTATCCTGCAACAGAATTTGTTTTGATACATATGTTTTTGGTTTTTTTCCTACAAACACCAACATTTTTGACACTTGAAAGGAACAATTTTGAGGATGTGACAGTAGATGGCAAATATCTGTGTAACTGCAAAAATATTTACACTTTCTGTATATGTCTGAGCTATTGTTAACATTTCCAATACAAGAAGCTTTCAGCATGCAGAACTGTATCCTGCATTTATTATATTTGCTTTTGTTAACTTAGAATGCATCTATAAAATATGAATTATAAAATATAAATTAAATAAATAGAAATACAATTATGAAAAAGGAATATGGAAATGTGGGAATCATAATACATGAAATTCCTGTATTTTGCATCCCACTCATTTAGTTAAAAAAAAAAATCCCCCACTCCTCACTGGTCTCAGAGTAAAGCAGCTATGCTTTGCAGAGGGTTTTGATTGCCTCTGCTTCATACCAGTTTGCATGAGTTCAAGTTGGAAAATGTTCTTGTCACATAATGATTAAGAAGGTATCTCTGACTAACTGTTCTGTCTTGTCTGCTGTTCCCTAAACATAGGTTCCATATAAATACAGAGACTGCATGCATAATTTATATCCACCCAAAATACGAGTATTTTTAATACTAACCATGCTCAACACGGAGAGACAAAAATCATTCAGAATACATATTAATCTTATTTTTCTGGAGTAAAAATTATGATTTCAAGAGATGCATTACATGCAAGACCTTAATAAGTAGGAATTTAAGAAAATGCTTTAAAAAGGTGCAGTTTTCTGCCATTTCCTGATCAGACCACCATTTTTTAGACGTGTTCACTTCAGTGGTCAAGTGCAATCAGTTCAAACTCAGATGCCTAAGCCAGGGGTTCCAAAAGCTAGTGTTCCAGTCCTTGCAACCCAGCCTAGATCTTTTCCATTGCCAGTGCACAAAATTTCTGCTGAATTTACCAGGAAACACAATCTTACCTGAATATGACAACAGATACCTAGAACAGCTATTATCATTACTGTTTCACAGTTAAGAAGAGCGAGAGACACCAAATAATGCTCTTACAGACTTGCAGGTGAGATTCTTGAAGTCATTCTACACCTCTTAAAAGAAAGATATCAAACTGAAAAGTTCTTCCACAACTTCACATGACTACAGCCAGAGAGTAATTCCTACCACAGATTAAAAGCATTATAGGTTGGTCAGCTCCTATTTCCAAATACATCCCCTCTGTCTAGAATCAAAGCATAAAGGTGCTTTAAGTCTTGTCAGACTCTGAAGTTCTCCTAAGCAGACATGCAATAGCATGTGTTACCACTCTACATGTACTTCAAGAAAAAAAAAAAAAAAGAAAAAAAGACAGTAGCAGCTGCCACCAGGAGGCTCACATAAGAAGGCCATGTAAAAAAGGTAGCGATGCCATCAGATAATAAGGACTTGTCATTTAATACTTTTGGTCAAGTTCCAGAAGCAGGAATTGGATATAGCAGAATTCAAACAGTAACTAGAGAGCAAGCAACTTAAAAAAAAAAAAAAAAAAAAAAAAAAAAAAAAAAAAACCTCTAAGCTACATAACCATGACATTTCAGTGAGGTTCGTGGTAGTTGCAGAAACTTACATTTAGAAGTGCTGCATTCCTTTTACGAGCTGCATCAGCTGCTTGAGTTTGCCATGTCTTTTTAGTCTTTTTGTCTCCTAGATAAGTCTCCATCTGCTGTAGCAGCACTGATCTCTGAGACAGTCTACAAAGGAAAACATTTTGCTAAGTGGGTAGAACATTTTGCTCAGGAGCTAGAGAATAACCTTTTTACCTTACCCAGTTCTCTTCAAAACTATGGGGCTAATTAAGCCGGCTGTAGGGTGGGTGTGCTGGAGGAGGGAAAAGGTACAAGCAGACACCACCTGCTGTGCTCCTATGAAGCCATAATATTGCAGCCAGCAGTCCTCATATGCTAAGGTGCTTAGAAGCACTGAATCTCCCAGAACAGTAAAGACAGGGTGGGTTGGGGTGACTTGATCAGTGCTACTCTTGCTCACTGGTAAGTACTAGTTGTTACCAGAAAAGCAGATTTTTCTGAATCATTATTGTATTTACTTCACAGTGAGTTTACTGGGCAACACCGAAGTAATTCTATAATTGAGGTTTAGTCTTCCTCAAATAGGAATTTAGCAGTGATATAAAGTTAACAATAAAAGACTTCAAACAAGTACCAGCACTGGAAGTCAAAAATCCCATCAAACCAAATGCCCCTAAAGGCAACTTCGGATGCTAATTCCAATAGTTCACGAAGAAAGAGTGCCATCTCCTGGAACACCAACTCCTTGTTGAAGAACCACTGCGTTCTATAAAGGTCTCTGATTTCACTGTTCTCAGGACCGTCAGGCACATCTCTTCAGATCTCGCAAGACCACAACACAAACTACAGTGAGGCAGGCCACAGCACTGAAACAACTACTTACATCTCTTCATGTCTCCTAGCAAGGCGAACCTCTTGAACCAAATAGGATGTCATTTGCAGCTGTTTGCCAGTTTTGCCACTCTGTAAAAGGAAAACCAAGTGAAATTAAAATCTTCCAAACACATTCATTAATATCTAGTTTTTGGTATTAAAGAACTCCATATGTTAAGAAGTTGCATACATGATATTTATCTATCCCCTTAAATATCTGCCTATGAATTTTTATTATTCACTATAAGACATTATTGCATTATGCTTTTAACACATGCATGCTACTAATACAGTAAGTTTTAGGAAAATCTTGCTGAATTTTAATAATTTGAGGGAACTAAAATCTGATTTTCAAGTTTCAAATTTAACATAATTTCATATCTCGGTTGCTTATAACCTGTAGGGGAAAATTAGGCACTAGCATAATTTCTGCAGTACCATTTACATTAGTGATTTCTGGCTTTTGTCATGCTACTCAGAACACTCAAGTTATACTTCTTCTGATTATCACTTGTAGTTACTTTGCACAGACACAGTGCCCCACTCACAGAAATCTATGTTGAAACACACATTTGATTAAATTAAGTAATTTAAGCTATTAAGCCAAGTTTCATTTTTCTGAGCTTTTGAAAAACTAAGTGAAAAACTTCCTGAGCTTTGCTGTTCAGTACTGTAACAATGAAGGAATATACAGTTATTATTTTTTAATTAAACATGAAGCAAATCAACCGCCCACTCTGCACATATACCAAGATCCCATAGCACTTTCCAAGGGGCTTGAAGAATTCTTTACAATTAACTTTCTTCACCTCAGAGGTGACTGCATTATTGTCATGTAAGTGGAACTGAGCTAAAATTAAATAAACAGAAGCAGCTATCACATCTTTATGGTGTTGAAGGGTGGGAGAAATAAAGCATCTCACTCAGATAAAACGTGAGTAAAGGCCTCCCTGTCCAAGCTTCACAGCTTACTCTGAGGCAAGTTATTTGTACGCACACTGTTGCCAAGCATTCCTGGTGAACTTCAGGTGTGGTTTGCGTCACACTCTCAAAAAGATCTCTCTCCAATCGGACTATGTCTAAGGCTTCCTCCCTGCCCACGAAGGGGGCATCCCCTCTAATCTCCTCCCTTCAGGCGGGCAACCGCCACGCTCTCAGCCAGGCGCGGGCAGGCCCAGAGAGGCCTCCGCTCCCCAAACCCGGGCAACGCCTTGTGCAGTCAAGGGAGGCCCTGATCGCCTCCCTTTGCAGGGGCTTCGCCGAGGCGCGAGGGAAGTGCAGCAGCGGCGGCGGCGCCGCTGCGGCCGCGGGGCCCCCCGGCGCCCCCCGACCCGCTCCTCTCAGGAGGCGGCGGCCGGACGCGCCCGTCCTCGAAAAGGCGGGAAAAGAGCGACCACGGCAGGGGGGCGGCGAGGGCGAGGTGGGCACGTGCCCGCCGCCCGGGGCGCGCGCGGCGCCGCCCTTAGCCCTACCATTGCGAGGAGGGGGGAGGACCTAGGAATGCGCCGCCTAGACCGGCGGGAGGTACCATTTTATACCACAGAGGAAGGAGAGGACAAGAAATAAGAGGAAAAAAACCTCTACTTTACCTTCATCCTCGCTGCCTTAGAAAAGCAAGGCAAGCACCCGCCATAGTCTCCACACCACCCTTTCCCACCCCCCCCCCCCCGCTGCCGTGGAGACGGCCGGAAAGGTAGCGCTCAGCCGTAGCCTCTGATTGGCCCCGGCTCGCCTCAGCAGGCGGAACCTTGCCGGGTCGGGCTCCGCCTTCGCCACCGGGATTGGAGGAGCGAGAGGTGGTGGAGACCAATGAGCGTGGGAGGGCGGGCCGTGAGGGGCGGTTGGCGGGAGGGCGGGCTCGCGCAGCGACCGTTGGCCCTGGGGGCGGGGCGCGGTGTGAGGAAGCGGCCGGCTGCCGGGCTATACCCGCGCGGCGGGACTGAGGCTCGCGAGATCTCTGCAGCGTTTCGGGCGGCAGCGCCGAGCTGTCACTGTCCCCAGCCAGTATCACTTGAGCCAGCCCCTTCCCTGGCACACGTAGTTAGCAGTAGCGCTGGAAGAACTTGGTGGACTTGGCCGCCAAGCGCACGCAGGAAGAAGTACGTTGTGTCGTTGCGTCGTCGTGTTTCTTCCCGAGTCCAGTTGTCAAAGCCTGTGGTGTGATCTTGCCCTCTGTATTTGAGGGCAGGATTTCTTCCAGGTTTTTAAAACAGAAGAATTATTAAGGCTGACTCAAATCATCTGTGTGCAAACTTTTATCAAAAGGCACAGTTTAATCCTTTTAATCCCTTTTTTTCCCCAAAATGTTTTGTCTTCACAGAAAACATAAAGCAAAAGGACTCTAAGCAAATGCAAATGGAAAGGTTGTTCATTTTTTTTTTCTTGGCTGCCTGTTAGATTTATGCACATTTGCAGCTGCAGGTGATTTCTAAAAGCAAAAGCTCATCTTCCCCATTTTCTTTTCAAACACTCTCTTATCTTGGTGTTCAAGATGTCTCATCACAAACCTTTCTTACTGAAAATCAGAAGATTCTTTCTTGTGATTCTTCAAGTCCTTATCTCTTCTGTTTTTTATCATTCTCTGATTTTATGTTTCTGCAATAAACCTGCATTAATTCACACTATGACATATAGTTAAGTAGGAATTCTTTAATGTACTTGTCAACTTGCACCTGCTTATTGCAGCATTCAAGCTAAATAGTACTTAAAATCTTGCCTCTATGATTTGAGGATGAGACTTTTCAGTAAGTAATAGGGGGAAATAAGAGCCTGTCCTCATTTCTAATGGTGTGGAAAGATAATGGTTACAGTCTCACTGAATTTAATGGAAGCCCTAAGTGTTTTACATGCTCTGCTTTCAGCTATACCGGTTCTCTTTAATGGTAGTAATCTTTCTTTTTTGTAGCATTTAATAATTCCAGAAAGAATATAGACAAATTGAAGTTTGGTTTACATAAGCCACTAGATATGCCATTTGTAGTGGGAATGCAAAGACAATTTTACTCAAGCTACAGATACTATCAATTACTCAGAGTTTCAGCAGCAGAGACAGAATGGAAATCATAATTTCCTAATGAATACTTTATGTGACAGTAGGATAAAACACTCTAAGTTACAGCTAACAAGCATTTGCTTTTGAATTTAGTATTTTTTCTTCTGTATTTAATATTTCAATATTTTTTTTCATTATAAGTGAAATATAACCTAGTTCAGTTTGCAACTGGTCAAGAATATAAGCTTATATAAACTTATTGTAAGAAGAAAATTGATGGTAACAGTCAGAAATTTCCAATAGCAGACTGTCTTGAATATATAGTTTATGGTATCTGCAGAGCACCCATAATGAAGTCAGTGTAAGAACAGGGATTTATTGGTAGAACTTACTTATATAGTGAAAGGTAATCTCTGACATACCTTAATGTACTGGCACCTCACTGTAGCACACTCTATAGATTAATATATTGTCTTCCCCCCCTCCCCCCTCATTTTCCGGTTATTCTGCATGTCGCATAGAAAAAAAATAGTTTCTTTTCCCCCTGCAGAAACTAGGTCATCTTTTCATTAAATATATTTTTCTTTAAATGAGTTTACTGTTGAATCATTGATTAAATAACCAAGTTACAAAAAAACTTTTAAAAATAGATTTCAGTGCCTCACTCCTGTATCTATGTTCGCTGCCTGTGGTGCAGGCATTATTGAGTGTACAGTTTAACATTGGAACAGTGTCTTTGTTGCTTGGTAGTAGTTTTCAGAAGAAGTGCTAGGCACAAGATCTTGTCCCTGTGTAGTCAGTACCTAAACGTGGGTTAAGGATTTGCTGTTGGCACTGAAATGAGGATGCTATGGCCCTGAATTTTTCTTATCCCCACAATTTGATCTTTGAAAATTTAGGATAAAAGGATGTTGCAAGAGAAATTGGTGAGTTGCAACACTAGGTGGCACTTAAACACAGCTAACGAGGACTTAAATATTGCAACATGTAAAAACAGTCAAACACATTCTGTTCTAACATGCAGTTAATTATATCCTCAAAATGATGTCTTGGATTGATATTACTAAACAAACATGTATAAAATGTAATTACAGACAACTGAAATAAATACTGTAGACTTATAATTGCAAGATATGTTTTTTGCTTGTAATATGCTACACACCTGTGCACAGTTTATATAGCTAGTATTTTATTTTGTCATTTTTACTAACATTTAGCATGGCTCAGTTTAGCTTTATGTGCTTTTATATACTGGTACCAATTTGTGCCATATGTCAGTTTTTAAAAATAGAATGTTTTTATGTATTTGGATTTTAAAACAAGAGCATTTCAAAGGGAAAACAGTAAGATAGCAGGTTTTTAATACAAAATAACTTCAAAAACTTTTTAACATACATACATTTTGGATTTCTTTCATATTGCTTTGTTTTCCTCTTCTTTGTGTACTTCCTTCTTGGAGGTGCACCTCTATTGCTATAGTATCTTAATATCCACTTAGAGGCCAAAAGCGTATCTGTTACAAGCATTTCTTAAGCGTTACCATTGCCAAAATACACCATGCCAGCAGGGCACTCTAAGAGCCGTGAAATCCCATCACACCAGCTTGTGGCCATCATCTTGGGCTCTGTTCTTTTTCCTCCTATCTACTACAGGAGTAGTTGGCAGCTTTTCAGTCAACTGCCCAGGGCCCATACAAAGTTACAGGTTAAAAAGGCAAAAGCATACAACAAAATGTCCTCCCAGTGCAGGAGTTAGTCAGTAAAGCCACAAATATAGAAAGTGCAAAAATTGCCTTCTAGGTTCTCTTTTTTCCCCCTCACCTTCCAGTATTCAGAGAGTTGATCTCAACCTGGTTGATCACAGATCACAAACCATATTCTCTTCAGGGTTACATGTACTTGGCTTCATTGTAGTAGTAAGATTAGAGCCCAGATGAAGCTTATATATGCTAAATGATGGGCCAACCCAACAACACTGCAAGTTCCTCTATTTGCATTTTGTTGTTTGGCAGCAGCTATGTTTGTAGCTTCCTCATTGTGAAGCTATCTAAAAACCAGCAGCAGCTATACAAATGAAAATATGAGATCTACAGTTCCATACTTTCTGTGTGGGGCTGGAAATGAACACTGGTGTTGCTGAGCACCCGTCATCCTGTGCAAAACCAGCTGGCCAAACCAGGGACACTTGTATCAAGTCCTGAACATGATTTGGAAGACCTGTGGAAATAGGAAGAATTATACATAGCTGTGAATGTGAAGAAGCAGAGATGATGGGACTCCAACCAGTCTGTGTGCCCCTGAAAGGGCAGTGTAAAAGGATCAGGCCAGGGCTAACTGTGGCTAACTTAAAAAAGAAGAAGAAGAAGAAGAAGAAGAAAGGTAGTTGTAGAAGAAGGACTTAAGGAAGGGAATGTTTTCCTTTATGTTTCAAGTAGAATTTTAAAAAACCCTGATAAATATGATGAAGCTAGGAGAATCAGCATTCAGCTTCAAGTTGGTCAATTTGTTTGCTTTAGAGAAAGATGCTTTAGGTTCTGGAACAATCTTTCCAGGTAGTAGTAGATATATAGCTGTGAAATGCAAGCCAGCCTTATGATAGGACTTCAGACAATTTACTGGTACACCCATTCAGTACCATCAAGGGGGTATAATACATGCCCTAACAGATGTCTTCCATCAGTAGTTTCTATGGCACAGCTAGCTCTTTTTGAAGATTTCAAGCAAATAGTTTGGCCCTTGAGTAACAATATTATGCCTTCTCTTAAAAAAAAAAAAAAAAGAAAGAAAAGAAAAAGAAAAAGAAAATGCACAGGCCTCAACTGACTTTAACAGATGTACAGGTAGTAGAATGTTTTACAAGTAATTATAAAAACTATTTACAGTAATTAGCTTGAATTTAATTGCTTCTCAGCATGTTAGGCTAGTAAATTACAGCTTTATTTCAAACAACTCGTGTTGTCTGTTTCCCCTAAACTGAACACAGGAAACCCAATAAAAACAAACACTTGGAGAACCATCATTCTCAGTTCCTATTTTGAAGTATGTAGGATAGGGATGCTTAATTTTTATCTTACAAACAACACTTCACTTACCAGCATAGACTACGTCTTGCCTACCTTATGCACCGAAAGTATGCTCCTACTACAAAGAACAAGAGGATGTATGTGAACAAAAGGGATGGAAATTGGCTTTTTGACTCTAATGAGAGAGTCACATCAGATAAAATACAATGAGAGGGCTGTTTTTTTCTAGGCTCGTGCCCTAGTCTATGGAGAGGAGCAGGTTCTCCTCTGACAGTGATTCAGAGCATGAGACTGAACATCTGGCGTTGTTCTGAATGGTTTTTCAGAGGTACGAGCTATATAGGTATATATGATATACAAGCTATATACCTCTCTCTATGGGCTGTATAGGCAGCTTTGAGAAACTGGCTTCCTCACATCAGTGCATAAAATTAAGTACTAGAAATTAGATAGTCGGATCATCTGCCTCAGAATAAACACAGTATATGTCTATCATGCCCCTCTGGAGGTTCATATGACTTCCTTCAGTCTGACCTTGCTTTGCCTTTGGAGTGACTTAGGTTTCCTGTTTGAAACCATAGCAAGTTTATTGTGGAGCAAGTCATTGCCAATGCCATTGTCAGTTTTCTTGTGAATCCCATCACATGCAAGTACAGCCAGTTATTTCAATCCTCCAGCTGCTCTCTAACACTGCCTTGAATTGACTGGTCTGTTTACCTTAGTGTCCACTCATGCTCAAGGATGATGCCAGATACCATCTTCGGTTTCATTCCATTTGCCCTGGCTAATCAAGTCAGCCTATAACTTTTATCCAGTGTAAGTAAGCAATGTTATTGCCATCTGGTCTAACAGTAGTATTGTCTTGTAATGAGGAGACATCTACAGAGGCAAAAATTACTTTATATTTTTATATATGCATTTATATGACTCTCAAGATGCCTAATATTAATAGCTTGACTTTTACTGTAAACAGAGGTAGAAGAAGTAACATGACCTTCATTGTTCTCGCACAATTTCCTTATGAGCAAAATTCTCAGCCAATACAGTTTCTGTCTGTGTTTTTTTTGCCATACAAGTCTGACCAGGAATGTTCTATATTTTATTTCATTTTAGATTTTTGAATGCTTTTATTATGAGTTTCTTCAATCCCTGAGAGAAATTAGAGAGGCAACAGTACTTTTCTTATTGCATAACACCTACATTTACTGACAATAAAAATAACTGAACTTGCACAAAAAGCCAGTTTCTAAAAAATCCTTTTACTAGGTTGTTGTTATGAAAGTTGAGTTTTTCATTTTTTACAAAAAGTCCACCTCCTTTTAAAGAAAGGTCAGTCAATCTTTTTAGAAAGATTTAATAAATGACTTTTTCCCCTTACCAAATTTAGTCTTTTGTTGAATTGTTTCAATTTCTATTAAAGTTTCACAAAAATGTACCTTCTATTATATTTCTTCTAATAGATTTCTCAGCCTTATAACTATAATAAATTTGTCAGTCTAGCTTCACTGAACACTGGACTCCTAAATCCTACCACAACAGATTATAAATGTAACCATTTCTAAACCCTTTCAAAAAGTTTTACCCTTTCTTTCAACACATTTTATGTACTCAGCAATTCAGTGGAAATAACCTTTCAGAGTTATTCTTTAAAACCTCTTTCTTGGTGATAGCAGTCTAGTCTTTTTATCAGTCAGTCAGTCAGAAAAACCTTAGTTCTGTTGCCATCTCTGCCACCCTGGGTTCATAGTCTGAACCAACTCACTTAAAGCCCACGTTTTCTTAAGTGTTCATTCAGAGGAAATGACCAACTAGATCCATGTAGGACCTAATTTTTCAGGCTAGCTGGATGCTCAGAACTGCAATTTAAATCGTTCTGAGTGGTACCTTTAACACTGCTGAAAAACCCCCAAATGTTCTAAAGTTATCTTGTTAGGTAACCAGAAATAAAGACTCTCAAAAGTAGCTTTTATAACAGGCATTAAAAATATGTAAATATTTTTTTAACTGATCTTCTTTCTCAAATTTACTTCTCTGGGAATGTTTTTTTTAGGAGAGAAGAAGTTATACTTTTTCAGAAACACAAAATACTGTTTCCATAAATAGTTCTTGTTAGGATATGTTTCTAAATTTACGCTAATGAATGTAAACAAAATGTAACAAAAACCTTTAGAACATTAATAGTTCTGAAAGCAGAGAAGCAAGCAGTATGGTCACATAAAACTAAGAAAAGCAATCATAATCTAAGTAGCTCAGGCTCTGTGTCCTAAAATGAATCAACTGTACTTTATAGGACTGTGTAAAGAATAAATAACAATGCATCGTATTTGCTTTTATGAATGAATGGGGAGCAGAGAGATTGAAGTGTTGTCTAAGTACTCTAAATGTTTAACTAATGATGATTTCCAAGGGACATAGATAATCTGCACTGATCCCAAATTACAGCACATATTCTGCCCTTCAGTCAAAAACCCCACTTGTTGGGCAAATAGAGGAAAAATTGGAGTGCCTCAACCATCTTTTCTTTTGAGAGAATTATTTACCTGAGCTCCTTACAAGCCTGTTACAGTTCATTCTTGTTGCTTACAACAGATGTGATTTATTCCACTCTTTTCCACTTTCAGAATTCTAGACTTGGTTTACTGTTTGTTTTCCTTGACTGTTATTAGTCCCTTTCCTTTTTATTCTCAGTTTTGGTCGTAATTGCTCAAACATTTCTTCCGCAGACAAGGTGGTACTGATCTGGAGGCCATAGGGGAGAAGGACATCCTAAATACATTTGTCAGTCACAGGGTTGCAATTAGTCAATTGAAATCTTAGGATATATTATACATTTTTCAAAAGAAAATGGTAGTGAAATATTCTTGTTGCTTCAGTCTTACCTAGAGTACTGTTTATATTTCCAGTCATCTGAGTTCAAGAAAAATGAATTCAAAATGAAAAGATGTAGAGAAAGCTTTTAGTATGATCATGATAGTGGATATCCTGTTTTTGAGAAAAAAAAATAAATGGGTTTGGCATATTTGTCAAAACAAAAGCAGGAAGAATATCTGACTGTTTTCTACTAATACATAAATGATGTTAATGTTAGAGAAAAAAGGGAGCTTTTTAAGCTAAATGATGGAGCTGGCAGAAGGACAAAATGATATAAATAATAAACTTTTACCTGAATACGGACGTGTGAGGAAGACAGTTAAGCATCAGACACGTGATGTTCTACAACAGCTTCCTAGGAAGAGTTGTAGGGGAGAAAGAGCAAGAAAACTCATTAGTTTTAAAATGACCTTGATCAGTTTGTGGAAGTCTATGGCCTGGCTTTCTGCAATAGAGCAGGGTTATTCAGTAGCACAAAGACTCCCCCTCCAGTGCTATGCACTGTTTCCCTTTTCTGTCTGAAATGTGTCTAAATTTCTAGCCACGTGCATACTGTCTGAAAAATCCTCCAAATTTTTCTTTTCTGCAGTTTGGGCCCCTCTCTGAGTTCATACAGATTGCTCTGGGGATGGGTTTCTGACTGACCGTTGGAATTAGCCACACAGCTCAGTATCTTCAAAGGGATGTCTGCCTTGCAGTAGAGCAGACTCCTCCATGGCAGCCATGTTCTGCTGAGTGGTGCTGCTGAGAGGTGCTCCAGAAAAACTCTTCCAAAGTCAATATTGTATTAAGCTAGTAGTTGTCCTTGAAATAAAACTTGGAAACTAAAATTCCAAGTCACCAGCTGTTCTGTTCCTCCAGTTATGGATACAATTGCAGAGGAAAAATTGGCAACAAAACATGCAATGCACGACTTCTGCAGGCTGTTTTGATTTGTCTGCCAAGCTAGTCTCCCTGTAGTTGACACCAATGGCATGTAGGTGCATAGAGTATTTCTACATTGTTCAAACATTGGAAGGATAATGCTTTTTAAAATAATCTCTGTGTTGTTAAGATCATTCTGTCTGCATAGACTTCCTAATGTAAACTTTTTTTTTGCTCTGATCTCAATATAAGCTTTACATTACAAAGTCCTACATGACATTATTTGTAGCTGGCTGTTTGTCTGGACCTCTTTCATAGCCCAAGGCACAGAAAGGCAGGTGAATTTAAATTTTAGCTTTCAAGTTGGTTTTCAAATGCTGTCAGTTTAAAATATTAAAATAACAGCAAGTTCTAACAACAGTCTCAGGTTTTCTTGCCCAAGTGAGCATCTTTTACTTTATTGTACAGGAGCTATACTTGTAATCAGTGTTATGAACAACATTATGGAGTTCAGGCTTTAAAAAAATAGATAAAAATGTCAAAGCTACCATTGATGTGAAAGGGGTCAATGCTTGGTTTTCTGTCATTTATGTTTCACTGTAGCAATGATGCAATAAAGGAGATCTTTCTTTGGAAAAATGAAGTAATAAGTTTAGTAAGAAATATGATAAGAAAAGAAATACATTCTAACAGGTCAGAAAATGACTTTCCTTAGGGAGTATCATTTATTTTCTTCATTAAGCCATATCACAGAACATTATCAGTTGATAGCTTATCTTCAGTTTCTGAAAGTGAGTATGACTCCAGCAAAAACTATTTTGTCAGCTTTCTTTAAGAACATGTTTTCCTAATGAAATGATAGGTGTGCACATATGTCTCTCAAGTCCCCTTTCTTCAGTAATTTTTGAAGTTGGCCACTTGCAGCCAAATTTGACACCAAGGTTACTAGTCTCAAAGACATCACATTTCTAAAACTTTTGTTAAAATAGATGGCTGCACAGAGAAGAAGAAAGGCTCTATAGAGAGCTTGCTTATTAAATACCAGAAGCTCCAAATAGGATATTTTTCCTGCCAACACAAATCCATAGGAAACCATGCTCCTTGGCTTTGTTACTCATTGAACTACTTATTTACCTGCCATTTTGCTGTATTTCAATGAACTGAAATGAAACCAGTTTGCATAAACAATCCAGATATCTGTTACTAAAATATGGACTGTTGTGTATATAAAGCAGTTAGTGAGATACCCTAAATTTCTTCTGGAAATAGTTCTCTGTAATTGGCTAATCTCACAAAACAATTTATGATACCTTCTTAAACATTGTGCCAGCTGGAGTAATCAATCAGGACTGATTAAAATTACATTTCCCCAGTTCTTCTTAAAATATGTAGTTCATAACTTTTATGTACTTTCAATTGGCTTAGAGTGTTGCAGACTCTTAGAAGGCTCTGTTGTCTCTACACTTGAGGAAGCATAGTCAAGCAAAAAACATGGTTATTTGTGGTCATATATGAGAGACTGCTGGTGTTGTTAGTAGGAAATATCACAGGAGAATGTTTGGGATCTGTGGCCAAAATCTCATGCAGCATGGTGGAGGTAACAAAAACAAGGTACTCAAGATATATATCAAAAAATGTAGTCCTGAATGTGAACTACTTACTCATTTTGT
This sequence comes from Rhea pennata, assembly GCF_028389875.1. NCBI lineage: Eukaryota > Metazoa > Chordata > Aves > Rheiformes > Rheidae > Rhea > Rhea pennata. The sequence continues at coordinate 9,057,472 of NC_084674.1, forward strand.
CATTTTTTTCATGAAGAGATCAGGTTAAAATGCAATCTGAAATGTAATCCAGACAGTATGGAGTCATTTTCAATGTAAGCTGATTGTTATTTATCAAGTCCTGGACTATAGTGGGATCGTAGTGGGAACACATCTTCTCATATATATATATATGTAGTGTAGAATTAGAAGCAACATTTATTTAATACCAGAGACTAGATGAGTAGCATTTTAATAAATAAAGAGCCAACTAATTTAATATGGGATAGTAAAGTTAGAGTTATGCAAGCCAGGAATATTCAGTCAGTGAGTCTTTCTAGAGACCCACTGTAAGAGAGAACCAAAGTGAATTAGTAAAGACAAATTTTAAAGGACTTCATCTCTTTATTGCTTTTGGCTAGTCAGTTAACTCCTATTTTCCATGTGCCTTCGGTCTTAGCCAATGGGATGGTAGGAGTAGAGTAGAACCTGTGCACTAAATTGGATACCCATGCCCTCTTCCTTGCTGGCCAGAAGCTCCACCTGGGAAACCACTTTGTCATTCCAGACGATCTTGCTTACACTGGTATCAACATGTGTGTGATAAAAGCAATGGCATGCGCTAGATCATCATCCTTTTTTATGCTCTGCAGAGCACCAAAAGCAAGGGAAATTTTAAAGGCCAGCAGCCACCTGCACGTGGGATGCGCTAGGGACCCACAGCTCGAGCGGCCTCCAGCCAGGCAAGCCCCATTCCTCCATGGGATCCTGCAGAGCTGAGTGTGGCAGACTCAGGCTGTGTCAGGAGCAGCTCTCATAGCCCAATGGAACTTGCACCTACTGCTAATTTTACACCCTTCAGATAAGAGTGAGCTGATTTCTAGTGTTTACAATAGAGCAGAAAGGAAAAATCCAGCTAATGATGTGCTGTCTGCCTTGTCTGGTCCCCCTGCTCTTCCATGTTGAGGTGCTTTTACCTCAGAACGTCCTTAAGTGTCATCTCCAGCCTGGCAAGTAACCCTGTAAAGGGAAATATCTTCTAAGGAACAGGTGTTTTCAAAGCCCACACAAGTTCTGAGAAAAAAAGGAGGATTTTTTTTTTCTCCTATAGTTTACTGAGCGGTTTTTGTTTGTCCTGATTACTTATGTTTGTGAAATTATGAGGAAATATAAACCTGGAAAGCTGGGAAATGATGATTGCATATGCCTCCCTTCTCATTATCTTTCTGGTGTAGTCTGTGTTTATATTTCTTGGTGATATCATTTATTTGCTTACAGAAAAGCAATTGGATTAGTTTTAGAAAATGACCCTGCATGATATGGGAGTGAGGAGGAAGAAAGACAATAAAAGCTCTCACAAAACTGAGATGTGCAATAAATGGTGTGGCTTTGGAAAATCATTTGTTTACTAACAAACTAGAGTTTGTTTACTAACAAACTACTTAGAGTAAAACTTCTAAAAGGCAGTTGGATTACTAGCTATTTTTTAGGCCAGAATAAATGTCTAAAAAACCAGATTAATCTCAATGGAAACACTAAGGAAGATACGACATCATTCTTGTTAAGCCGTGAAAATGTTCTACAAAGTCTCATTTGTAGATCTGAAAAAATAAGGCACACATTATGTAAGTGCCTTAGAAAGAACTAGTCATTTGCAATAGGAGTGTAGGATTCAGGTCTGTTTCCCATGACACTAGAAGTTCTGGACAGATCTCCCCAACATAACACAAACAGTACAAACTATATTGTTGAAAACATAATATTCATACCGGGTCAAACCAATGGGCCATCCAGCCCAGTATCTTGTTTCTAAGAGTAGACAGCAGAAGATATCAAGGAAAGTAATAGAGAGCGACACACATTTGTTCTTACCTGCTTCTGACAATTTGTAGACAACGGGCACCCAGAACCAGAGATCATATCCACGTCTTCATATTTTTTCCTCAGTTTAAACTACCAGATGTAAATGTCTCACGATAAAGTAAATAGCACTGTATATAAATAAAGAGCAAACTTGTCTCTTTATTATGCATCCACACGCCACCTCTGATGGTGCACCTGGGTCCACAGCCGAGGTCTCAGGATGCTACTGCAGCAGAATAATTACTATTCATCATAAACATCCTTGTCAGAAGAGTGAAACAGATATGCTTAAAAATTGCTCAGGAAAAAATGCAGTAATGTCAAAAGCCAAGAGATTTAGTCATGAGGTGACAGTAAAATTTTGGCTCCACTAAAGTCAAAATGGACTTTGCCAGTGGCTTCAGTAAAGTCCAGATTTTTGCCTTGAGCATCTGCCCAGACCAGCTGCTTTACTTGGCTATCCTGAGGTAATCCCCTGCCTGAAGGGGCTCCAAGGAAAGGTGCGCTCTCATGAGCTCTCACCACTGCAGTCAGATACACAAACTTACTCAGACTTTTGCTGACTTCAAAGATTGCTAGCAAAGCCTCAATCTTGTTACCGAATCCATCTATACAGCTACAATGGTAACAGCTGAGTTAGTTATACTATAAGCATCAGTTGCCGTGTAGGCTAATGCAGTACATAGATTATTGATAACCACATCCTAGGAAGAAGTGCAGCACTCCAGAGTATCCACAGCATATGATAAAATCTAAATGAGAGAAGCATAATGAAGCTGGGATTAGCTACTCAGACAAACTTCTCAATGCTTGAGTACTGCCTGTGTTGTAATACATTGCACTCCATACAATAACCTTATAATGAGGTTAGTTTATAAATTATTAATAGATACTCTAAGTAAGTACCTTACAGATAGGAATAACACTGGTTACAAGCTCGTCAGCAGATAGTGTTATATTGCAGTAATAATCAACCTGCTGAACTCTGTAATCACCTGTAACAATTGAAACCTATTTGTAAAAATATCTATTAATTCATCATTAACTACTTATAGAAGGAACTTAGTACAAAACTTGACAGTAATGGGCATATAATATAAGATCACTTTTAAAATATTATTTTGTCTTTTAGCGTTTGCTTATGTTTGATAGGATAATTTCTGCAAATATGAAATGTATCAACTAGAACTCAGGTGGGAGGGGAAATTCATTTTTCTTATATTGTGCATTGTTTCAAAACAGGAAGCTCAGTTTTTGTGCTGGGCAGAGGAAGTAATGCTTTCATGAAAAAATGGTTTATTACAGCAGTGCATAGAACAACTGTGCAACTAAATCGAGTTAGGTAGATATTGTATCCTCTGGAATTCATACTCCCTTCAACAGCTGTTCCGTATGAATCAAATCATATCCCCTAATCACAGCTGGAGAACTGGGTACATAAGTAGGACAATGGGCTCTGGTGGCAAAGTGATCGCTAAGAAATTCATACCCACCTTGGATCACAGTTGCACATGGAAATCTGATAGAGACTTCAGGTTTTGTGTGCCTAGCACAGAGATATTAACTGCAGGAAGGTTAAAATTCCACTATCTTGGAATCTGTGTCCTTCTAAGTTCCCTCAGGTCTAGGACTCAAAATAATGCTTTGGGGAAAGGAAGATATAAGCTATAATAATTACAGTGCCATGGTGGGAAACTGATTATCATCTAGTTTTACACATGTTGAAAAGGAATTTTTAAAATCCAGCAAAAAAATAAGAGAAAAAAGAAAATCAGGAATTCTTTCATTTGGAAATTGGTTGCAATTCTGTTCAGGAAGATTTCCATATGTTGTGGTGGTGTCACTCTGGAGAGGCTGTAGATTTAGAGCTACTACTTTCCAAAGCCAGTGGAGAGGGGCAAACTAAATATAGCTTTACAGTGTGATCTATGAGAAACTGAAATACATGGGTGCTAGCTACACTGCACTGCGGCTGTATGGCTGTAGCCTACCATAGTAGAAAAACTGTAGGTATTTCTTCATACTGCTTTGCAAAAGTATCTGCGTCCTTTACCATCAACTGAAGTCAGCAAAACAATGGGTAGGAAGCATTTTAGTTAATAAATTAGCTTATCTTTTCATATTGTAACAGTACATATAATACACACACACACACACACACACACACACACACACACACCCCAATTCCTCCACTGCCAAGAAATAACATTTTTCATTCATTATACTGGGAATAACATGCAACAATATGATTATGATAACTGAAAATGTACCATATTGAAATAAAATTAGTTTAAAAGGCAGGAACAATGTCATCATCAGGTAGTTTTCTTGCAAGGTGAAAAATGGCTTTAATAACTTCATTGTTGGAACTAGTCTAAAAAAAATATGTAAAGGCTTCCTCCCACCCCATGCCTCCAGTACTAGAATGATTGTGTTAAAAGAAAGATCTCTTCATCTAGAGGGCTCTTTTGGTATTATCTGCCTATGAAAAACAAGGGCTATGGCATGCAGTTGAAAATCAGCAATGCAAAGGGCTGAAATCCCATTCAGACATGGGTGTATTTCAGAGTAAGGAACCAAACAGTAATATTCATTATATAAAAAGTTAATGCATCATGCTGCCTAGGAAGGCTGCTGAGAGGTGGCACAGGAAAATCAATAAAGATTGAAGTCTAAAAGTGCAGGCAGAATGTGGAATAAGAGCTCTAAATGCAAGGAAACATTGCCAGAGTTAATATTACCTTTCTGGAACACACTTTTTGGACTTACTGAGCAGGAAATAACACAGGGACTTTGCTCTCTGTTTTGGAAGAGGACCACTATATAGTAAAGAAAGAAAAGAGGATGAGAGATTATTCAAGTAGAAAATTTGGGCAGGGGCAGTTATGTGCTCAGGAAGAACTCAGCCTGCTCGGAGTTATTCATTGCTGAGGCTGTAATTAAGTGTCCACTAACATCAGATATCTGGGTGCTAAGTTATCACGTAGTTGCTCTGGCCTGGGCATAAGGAAATTATTGCTCTTCTGTCAAAACAGTCAAAGCACCTGAGATAGTGTTTGTGCTGAATTTATAGCAGCTATGAGAGAATAGATTTACCTGGTCTGGTATGATGTCTGTGGAGATACAGTTTCCCCAGTTTTCAAACAAACTGGAAACCAGCAGGGAGCCTTTGGACTGAGTCACCATTTTGTGGCATGTATCTGTGACATTTGTGATCATTTTCAAAAATTTCAAAATATTGGGGAATATGGTTTTCACTCCAGTTACAGGTAGAGACATCAGCATAAAAATGGGAATCTCTTGAAAGAAATAAGGGGCATAAAAAGGGTATGGAAGGGGAAAGGGACTAATATCACTTATTTGTGAACCTCCATGTAATTTGAAAAAATTTATGCCATTTTTATTAAATGACCAAGATGGTTTTAAGTGGCTTGTCCTTTTGGACATCCTTTTTTGACATGACAAACTCCTGCTTGGTTACCAACCCAACAATGTGGTTCAGAAGCCGTTAAAACGGCTGAATCAGAGAAGAGTTGCTGATTTTTGCTGAGGACTGGAAGGTGCAGAGCCCTTCCTGATCAGGCACCCATGACTCAAACTGGCGAACTGGTGGATAATTTCAGCAGATAGAGAACACTGTTGCAGGAGGGCGCTCTCATCTGACCAGGTTAACTTGAATCAGTTATTCTTCCTAATACATTCATAAATGTTTTCCCGGTGTACTGGGAGAATGTTAAGAAGATAAAATGGAATGACGTGAGAGCTGACTATGGCAATCTGCTATTGTGGATTTGTTACGACACAAGACAGATGCAAGACTTTTTTTAATATGTATATAAATTGTGAACACAGTGAGATAAACAAATGCTGTAAAACTATACCAATATTCTGCATGAAACCAATTAGGTATGTTATTGGTGCTTCTCGCACTCTCCAAATGCAGTACATTATACAGCAGACTGCTTCAAGACATGCAGCCCTGTCACGTGTACACCAGATGAATAACATCCTGCCTCTGGCAAACTAATTTGTGATCACTGCACAAACCAGCAAACTCCATAAAAAAAAAAAAAAAAAAAAAAAAAAAAAAAAAAAAAAAAAAGAGGGAAAAGGAAGAGAAGAATTCAAGCTTTTGTTACATAGTTACATTATCAATGAACACACTCATCCTAGCTTCATAATACAAAAGCCTACTGCTACAGATTTCAGATCAATAGCATTTTCGAAGTACATAAAAAATCTATAGCCTGATCCACCTGCATCCTTTTTTATTTCAAAAAAAAAAAAAAAAAAAAAAAAAAAAAGAACAAAGATTTACTTATAGCCAATTTCCTAGGCTGCAATCACTTTACAGGTCACAAGGAGACTTTCAGGCAAAGGCACAACATATGTCTAACAGGCTCAAAGTAAGAGCTTATCTAGAAAATTGGATTTAAGTAATCAGGAAGCTTATTTAAAGCACTAAAATCTAGAAAGTAGAACCTTGCATAACCTATGCTTTTTTTCCCCTACTAATGGTATTTTTCAATTTTAAGGCTAATATTAAGCAAAATCAAGGACATTCCTTCTGCCAGTTACAAATTATGCTAGCCTTTTCCATCACTAGCTAAGTGAAGTGTTAGATAAAGTATAAATAGCTTAACTCTTTTCCTCCACGTCACCTATTTTTATATAGCTTGCTATATTACAGCTGCAATAGCCAGCAGCTTGTTTTTGTCACAGTTGTACTCCTGGCATGTTCACACACATGGCGTTCTGCTGCAAGCTGAGGTTCTCTACAGCCAGAGCAAATGGCTGTTCACAATGTCCCGTGTTAAAACATCTGCTTAGAGGCAGGGAGTTGAGTTGAGGATTGGGCTCAGAGGTCATCCAACAGTTCTCAGCCAAAATCCTTAAAGATAATGGTTTGAGACTCTTAGGAAAAAATTTCTGGAGGGTGAAGCTGTGTGGTGCTGATGGTCCCATCAGGTTGCAGGCAACAAAGGCCTCAATGTATTGTTTTTCTATCATTTTCTATTCTTGTTCACCCACTGATGAAGCCTGATAAGCACCTTGTTACAGAAAATTGCTCATTTCTCTAACACATGCAGGACCTCCTCATTCCCTCCCTCGTGTGCAATGAATAGGAACCTCTTTGCAGAGAGAAAACCAGCCAGGCTTTCTTCAAGAAATTACCATTTTCATCCTACACTAAAGATCTCATTTTATCTTGCAGTCAAGCTTGTCAGCTCTTGCCTTGCTTTTCCTTCTCAGCAAGGAACTGAAGAGGATTACCCTCCATCCCCCTTGCAGAGGAAGACTGCACACTGCATCTCAGAGCTCTGAAGATGAACTACAGAACTTGCTATGCCATATGCCAAATGCATATTATTTGAAATGAGTTTTGTTTTTTTTTCTCTTAAATGTCATTTTACAAAATTCATGGTGATTGTGACCAGTGTTTCCTGTCTATGAGTCTGTTGTTTTAAGGAAGCACTTCAACCAAAGAATGACAGCACACCATAGCATCATGAATAACTGTGTGTTTCAACAGGAGGGATGGAACAGGTCTCGTTTTGTCAGTATTAGCTCTTCATGGTACCATAATGCCTGTGGAGAGGAGGAACCCTGTGAGGGGAGGCCAGAGAAGCTCAAACACAGCGCAGAGAACAAGGAGAAGCAGAACAAAAGAGCTTAACCAGAATATGTTAAAGAAACCAGTCATTCCGCAGAGAGAGTTCATTCTAAGTGCTATTGGCATGCTGATTTCTTACTCAGCCAGACTATCAACTCTTCATCTGTGTCCCGTGGCCTGCCAATTGCCCACTGAGACATTAGTGTAAGTCGGTAGAAAATGGACTGGTCAGATATGGCTGGCTGTTCTTGGATTTTACTGACTCCACTAAAAACAGCTAATATATATGAAGTACATCCCTTCTATTATTTCCACCTAAGCAGTTACTGAAACTGTCACAAGCATGCTCCATGCATGGAGATGGGGAAGGAAAGGATGGTGGGTTCTGTGTGATCCACAAGTGAGAAGCCCCCATCAGCTGGGGCGTCATTTTAGCTCATAAAAACAGCAGAAAAGAGCAGCTGGAGGGTTATGCCACCTTCCCTTCCATCAAGCCTTGGGCTTCCAGCCGGTAATGCTGTCCTTCCAAGATAAAACACACATCCTTCCAAGATAAAACACACATACCTTCCAGCTTTCTTCTGATGTTGACTCAGAAACTCTCTCTTTCAACAACTCCTTTGATACATGAATAAAGTGTTTGATACATGAATAAAGTGTTTACAACTAGATATTATGCAAGAATGTCCAGAGTATGGGACATAAGACCAATGTGATTAGAATTAGATATGACAGATTTTACAAGACATGGAAGCACAGACAGACAACTCATAGACACAGAGACAGTGAAATACTGGAAATCACTCCTGTAGGAGACCTAGCACTGAAAAACAGAAGCTTTTCAAAATGCAAAAACATAAAACACCAGCAAAACACGCATCAAGTCCTAAGAAGAAATTCAAGATGTAAGGTAACAACTTAGAAAAGAAAAGCAAGCCTAGCAACTGTCAGATTAATTGAACACAGTGTCAGGAAAGATTGCTTTATGAAATGCTGCTTCTTAAAGCATCAAAAAGTCAGAAAAGACATCAAAAACATTGATTGGCAGCACAGGGGAAATGGAAACCACAAGCGATCAATAAAGCAACTGCCAGCAGGTGGTGGTGACACATCAGTGCATGAAGCCCTGCATAGAGCTTTAAGTGGCTAAGTAATAGGACGGGGACCAAACCATTGACTAAAATTATTTTTATGTTGCAAAAGGTCTTGGAAGTACACCTTCTGGCATTTGAATCCATTTGATAAAAAATTACTTCTATGATTTGTGCCTGCTTAACAGAACTGCTAGCGGCCTCTGGAACCTTTAAAGGCTGAACTCATTAGCTATTTATTACAGAAGAAGTTGGGATCTCCTGATACCAACAATTAATTGAGGCATATTGTTAGTAGTGGGAAGTGCTGGTAAATCATATCTGTGTTGCCCAAGTATTAATGAACTACTTACTGAGTGTTTCCAATGGAAGCGACTCTCATCAGCCAGGCATCACAGCACAAGCACGGAATCCATGAGCTTTTCCGAGGCTTTTTCTTTTCTTCGGTCCTCCACACTTTTCAGGCACTTTGTGGACAACCCTTATTTAAGCAGCTCTTTTCCCACGCTGTATTTGTGCTGCTGGTGCAAAGGCTCACATACTCACCTTCCTGTGTGTGCGGGGGCTGCCAGCTTCTCCGTGGAGGCCGAGCAGCCATGCTGGGAGCGAGGAGCCTTTCTGCATGCTCACGGCCACTGGCCCAGGCGGCGTTGGGGCTGCCAGCCTGGCACAAGCAAGAGTCAGCAGCGGTTTCTCTTCATTCATTCCTCATTCTGCCCTGTTGGGTGGCCCAGGCAGCCTGAGCCTGGGCTGAAAGATGTGTAGAGGGAACTGAGCTTTCGCTGCTGCAGCATCCCCAACCACAGGCCTGATGCCAGGGAGGCAGCTCCCTGCCTCCTCCCACATCCTCCCCACCCAGCCATGCCAGTGGAGCCTGCCCGTGGGGTGGGTTTGAGCAACTGTTTGGATATACTCTCACACTGCAACACGAAGCAATCTCTTCATTAGACGTCAGGGGATTTGCAGGCATCTGCAGGCCATGGCTGCTTAGCGCTGCAGCATCGCACAGATCATGTTCCCTGCCTATGCTCAATGTCGTAGGCTCCTACTATTCCCCCAGTCAAGCAAAATGTGGACCTCAGAGGTGAGAAAACAGCAACACAAAAAAAGGCAAAGTTATTTATACTGTCCTGATTTTAGCCAACTATTTTATGCCAGCAAGCAATTTCAGTTTCTGAAATGATTTCTCCATGTGCAGGGTGGTTACCTGAATACTGCCAGGGTACTGCACTGGCAGCTGCCTGCCGGACTCTTTTTGAAGGCACCGTGAGCCTACACAGGCTGCAGTGCCCATGCCGGAGGCAGATGCATCTCAGTGCATTACTGCTGGTGGCACATCTAAATAAGAAACCAAAGTGGTTTTCCCACAACAACATCAACAACAAGTAACACATGCAGTCACCGAAGAATCAACACAGAAGGCAGTATGTGGAGCCATCAAGTTTCCGCTGCAAAACACTGAGCATCGATTGCGTAACGCGCACATACGTTTCGATGACAGCTCTTGGCTAGGATGCAGCTAGGTACAACTTCAACCTATGCTCCCTGGGGGATACTGGCTGCCATATCTTGAGATTTGGAACATCTGTCCCTGCCTGCCAGCCTGGCTGAGACGGAGATTAGCACTTTTGCCTTTTCTACCACAGCTCCAGGGTTATTGAACAGTGAGTAGATGCAGGTTATTGCAAATAATCAGGTGATAGGGGCTTGGTGAAAGGCCCTGTCCCTCCTGGCAGATGTCTGCTGATAAACCAGGGTTTGATCTAACAGAGCTCAGGCTCCAAGGTCCCGTTCTGTAGGGAGACAACCATCCCTCCCAAAGGGATTTTGACGGGCTCACAAGGATGTGGGGGGACCAGTCGTGTTGTGGAAAAGGGTTAACTGAAAGTTTCCTAATAGCTTGAGACAAGGAAGGAAGGAATAGTGCTCTGCACTGTCAAGTGACTGACAGTCCCCAAAAGAGGTGTGCTCGGAAATTTGAGATCTAATTAAGGCAGGACTTGGATCTCGTCCTTCTTCCTGCACGCCTGGGACAATGAAATACTGACTTGTGCATCTGTTCTGTGTGTGTATTTGATGCAAATAAGAAGGAAGTCTGTAAATACATCAAAAACCATACTTTATTTTATGTATAGCAATACAATTTACATATTAAATAACACTATAATAGAATGATTTGATATAGTTTTAAACATAACAAAAAGAAGATTCAAGTTACAAACCCCCCCCCCAAAAAAAAAAAAAAAAAAAAAAAAGAACAAAACAAAAAAAAAAATCTCCCTCAAAATACTCCCTCCCACCCGGTCCCAAAACCAAACACCACATTTTTTTTTTCCAAATGGATCAATGAGACAAACGTATCCAGTGACTGGCTAAGTCTAATTCCTATTGCACACACTGACAATGGAATCCAAAGAAAATCCAACTTTCACAATCACTGCCCCAAAGAAATGACATGTGTGGAAATCTTTTTGGACTGTGATGATGGTGTCTCACTATCTTGATACACGGAAGGTATGTAATCACATAGCCACCACAGAACTAGGAAGGAGGTGAAACTAGAAAAAAATTAGCTTTATATGAAAATATAAAATTCTATGATTATATACCATAGATACAAAGTTCCCAGAAGATGCTTATCCAAGCAACAAAATATTTACAGTTTTAATGATTTTGCTATTTAAAAATGAAGAAAAAGAAAATATGAGTACACAGGAATGCTTAGGTATTTAGAAACAATGGCTGCTTGCTAGTTTCAAATGCTCTAACAAAACAAAAAAGTCACTACCCCAAATGTTGGAGAGTTGTGACATTGTATAAAATTGACTATCTCCTCTGTTGGAGATGTTTATTCTTAAAACTCAAGACATTTTTCTTGAAATTAATTATCCTCTGTAGAAAATGCTTCCCTTTGCAAATAGTTAACAAAAACACTAAAAACAGCTTAACAGCTAGGACAAAGTAGAGGCCAAATCTCTTCATTACAGTTCCTTCTCTTTCTCTATTTTTGCATGCCTACTCCTTTGATAAGAAAAGCCAATGTAGTTCACATTGTTAGAACGGCAACAAAGAGAAGAAGAGCAAAGGGGTAACAATAACAGTTGAATTACAGCTCTGTGTATTAAAAAAAAAAGGGAAGAAAAACGAGAAAAAAGCAATGCAGTGGCTTAACAAAGAGGCATTTTCCCTTCATATAAAAATTCACTGGCATCATTTGACATAAACTTCAGAACATAGGATTTGATGTCAAAAGGCATGAATTTGAGAAAGACTGTTAAATCTTTAAGACAACTACATTTTATTTTTTTAAAAGTTGTTTTTGTTTTGCTGAGAATTAGTAATATGTATCTTTGGTAAAATTGGTATCTATATTGTAGCTTTTAAATAAAATATATCAGCTTAAAAAAAAGATTAATGAGAAGGCAGTTGTGCTGTGTCATAAAGATTATTCTCCTAATGTTTCAGTATGTGACTCTGGGTTCAAGCAACTCAAGCAGGCAGCAATCGGACAAAACAACCAAAATTCTGCAGATCCTGTAAATGACTCCACTAAGCTAGAACAGACCCACGGTACAGAAGCAGTCACACACAAGTAGTTGTTTAAGGATTTGGGGTATTTTTTTTTTCTGTTCATAAATTCATATTTAGAAACAGACACTGTGAAATACTAAGGACAAACGCTTTAAACGAAAGTTATTCAGACCTTGGTCCGGCACAAGATCCAGCCTGCCTAGCCTGCACGTACGAGCAGTCCCGCTGGCTTCCCCAGGCCCTCCTACGCACGTCCGGTTACTCACGTTCAGGAATGTTTGTAGGACTAGGGCACTCGGCTGCGAATGTCACCAGTTTAGATGCTAAGAAGACGCAGCAACTTCCCAAACATTCCTTCTTGGAAAGCTTGGTTATTACTTTGAGCCCAACTCAGAGAAACCTCATATGTCTTTCACACGATCTGCTGGAAGAGTACACAAGCAAGACATGGCAAAACAGTATTTTCTAAATGTAGACACCCACATGCATGCACACTTCAATCCACTATTTCTTTATTCCTCAGAGCTGGGGCTCATCCTCACATTTTACAGCAGTGGACCATACGGTCTCCTAACTTGCAGGCCTGCACATTGCTTGAGAACTTCTGAGGCTTGAAAGCTATCCCAACCACGTGGCAAGCAGTGGTTACAAGGTGTGAAGTTAGCTTGCAAAAGCAAGGAAGTGCCGGTTTGCCATGACGCACGTGTATGAGACTTGACTTTGGCTCGACAGCCACATGAGAGCATCCCAGTGGAGCTCTGCAAGCACCAATCTCAACACCCTTTTGGTCCTTCTGACAGGCTCGTTCAGTCCCAGGGGAAGAGGTGCAAAGCCATGTAAAGAAAGCAGAATGCCAGCTGCTTACATCAGGATAGATCTGGCTCTTACGCACTCTTAATCCGGACTTTCACAAGCAATCCCTAGCTTCATCCACTTCAAACTAATGCATCACTACTGTCTATTGGCTATCTGATCATTCACACTCAGCTTGATCCCCCTTAAGAAAAAATCCATGGAGAAGTCATAGAACATCAGTGTAAATTATTTCCCCATGAATTAAGCCCCAAGCAAGTATTTCAGGTGTGGGAAAATGCCAATGCAAATGCATGAATTTCCAAAGCATCTACCAAAGTTCAGCTCCACGGCCTTCTTTCACTGAGTTTTAAAAACTGTGAGAAGATAAGGGATTAAACCAAGGCTATTCAGGCAGTGCGTCACGAAGCACAGTTATCTGCCATCACACCACTGAAATGAAAAGCAAGCAGCTAAAGTACTGAACAAATCCAGCTCTCCTAGTGCTGCAGCAATCCTTGTGTCTCTTAGCTCTCGTCAGGGTCTGAATTCCTTCCTTCTCCCTGCACCACCCCGAGGACTTCACTACTGCACACCGAACCGATCAAATCCAGCCGAATCCCTCTGTGCTACGCGCTGCCACTGCCTGGGCCAGGATGGCTCTAGCAAGGGGACGCCAGCGCCTCGGCACCGGCGCACGGCGGCCGGCAGACCCGCTGCCAAACCTCCAGCCCCGCAGACAGCGGCTCGTGGAAACACAACTGCTTCTGGTTTCTGGGGTGCGGAGCCCGGGCAGCCGGCCCGACCTCCTACCACGCGCTATGCTGGCTCGCTCCCGCACCCGGGCCGTGTCCCAAGGCAAAGGGGGAGAAGCTACAAAGCATTCTTTTGAAGTGTTTTGCACATTTTTTATTCGGACTAGCTGGTGCTGGGCATGGGATTTCCTTCCAGAAACCACGGCTGTATTACACTGCTCAGCATTAGCAGTTATTTGGATCACTTGTATCAGCGGATTAAACAAACTGCTAAGTAAAAGGTAACCACGAACTCTTAAATACTTTGGTGTTCAAACTGGTCAAGTGTATCCATATTAGGAAACCTTTCCCTCATTAAAAATGAAAGATCTGATGTCAGCACATACCAGTTTGCCCAGCTCCACTGCTCTCGACGAGGCCGTTTCAGTCATGAAGTTCTGACCCTCATGAGGTTCTGACCCAAAACACTACTCCGGGGAACTTCAAACAGCTCACTTTCGGCTCTCCTCTGCGTGAAAACGCACAATTCCCTCCGCTTGGCTAAGCTTCCTCCCTGCCCGCCCCTCCAATAAAACAAGTGTTTTTAGCCATTTTAGCACGGGCAGCAGAAATTAACAGTTTTACATTTAAATGAAAAATATGCTGTAATATTTTGACAAATTTTGAGAAACCACAACACATGCTTTGTGCAGTTGAAATTTAAAAGTAAAGAAAATAATGGCATATATTAGGGATAGTGCCTTTAACTGCACACCAAACATCAGAATGCTTGAAATAACGTATTTCATTTTCAAGACAGATTCAATAACCTCTCCCTATTCAGCAGAGCTCTGAAGGACACAATTAGCTTTAACTCTCAGGAGAGTTAAGTATGTGCTTACTTCTTTTCTTAAATAGGGCTGGACCTTGTTGAATTGCAACCAAATACAAAGGAAAAGGGAGCCAATGGGGATGCATACTTAAATGCTCCAGATAATAACTGAATTATTGAGATAATCTGGGGAAAACCATATCATTGGTGTGGGAGGGAAAACAGAATAAATAGTTCTGTGCTAAACAATTAGTTTGGCAAAAGAAAGAGGGAGAATGTAACTTTATAGGTAGTTTTTTTTATTAGTTTGCTTCACCAGTAAATATGGATCAGTACTTTATGTTTTAGCACTAAAGTATGAAAATTACACACCTGTAAAAATGGCATCTAACAGTTATGAAATTAAGAAACGCCTGTCATCATGTAACATACCATTAGGTGTGAGGTCATATTCAAGAAATAGTAAGGAAATTAATGTGTTTAAAATATTGAATAGCTTAGTAATGTAAAATATTGCTACCTTCAATATATCTGAAAACAGGTCTGATTTGGGACTGTAGTAGATTTCTCACTGTATTGGCTCTGATGAAAATAAAACTAAAATTGACATTTTTCCTGAATAAATAGGGAAACTTTGGAGCTGTAAATTCAAAACCTGTAAATGTGTCCCGCATATGAATTGCATCTAATTCATATTTCTATTGTATGTAATTTATATATTCTATGTGAAGCAAGTCCTAGGCCTGTGAGTGTACAAAACAGTAATTTGAAACAATACAGACACAATTGTTTCAGCTCCACAAGGCTGTCACATCTTCATTGTAGCTAAAAATCACCTGCCACATTTTGTCAAGAAAGGATGAACTTTGCTCATCCATTCCACTGGAATACAGACTACAGTTACCAAAATTGTGACATGATAATTAAAATAATAAATATGGTATGAAGGGGTATAGTATCTGTCATAGAAAGAATCCACCTGGTCTAGCATTCGAGATGTAAGATTTGAGGGTCACTGTAGTTAGCAAAACTTCACTTAACTTCATTTAAACAAAACAAAAAAGCATATGCTTGTTGTCATGGAATGTCACATCAGGGCTTGTTTTGTATTAGAATATTATAGGCAGTAACACTGATCATATAGTGCAAACTAGATAAAATTGCGTTTCACTGTGTGAAATAAACAGAGGTGCAAATGCTCAGTAGGATACCATTAAGACATAAAATGGCAAAAAATAAATATCAAAACTTTTATCAGTGTAAAAAAGTAATTGGGTTATTGTATAACCTAGAGTCTGGCAAAAAAGGCCTCAAAAAAGTTCGCTCAGTCTTCAGAAGTTCTACAAATTAAGTGCCTTTTCAGGTTTCCAATTAGACAAGAGACTCCATGCTTTCCGCGGGATCTGATTCATCACTGGCCATCACAGCACCGTTTTTGTCCAGTGTCATGGGACCATTTCCATTTTCCTTAGTGCTGACCAAGCTTAGCATTGCCTTGTAAAGAAACTGGTACTGTTCCTGGAAAAGAAAGGACAAATTATTGCAAACCTTTCAGGATTGGAAGCGAGTGGCACTTAAATTTGGCAATTCCAGGCTAGGTCACGGATACTGGTTGAAAGAAAAAAAAAAACAAAAAAAACAACAACAAAAAAAAAACATTTCATACAAAATGTTCCAGGCTGTTAAATATCAACAGCACCAAAGCAGCCATCTGACATGGTACAGAAATACAGTAATGGAGATTACTCAGAAACACATGCTTCACAGTCAAGATGCCAAGTCTTCATATTGCTTACAGAATATTTACTTTCCTCCTGTTGCTTTCTCCATGCGGACACCACTGATGTCAGTAAACTACAGACTCTAGATAAATTACATTCTTCCCATTTCCTCAGGGCATAGCAAATAGAAGGTGCTCCTCTGTGAAGGCACTAAGATGTAACAGAATATGAAGCACTGTTCTTTTTCGTTTTGTAGATAATTAAATGCATCATTACTACGAGCATACATTTAGTGAGGAAAAATATTTTGAGAGTAATTACTTATGTTAATCTAGTTTAATATTGTCACCCCAAACCTCCAGTTTTCAGTAGATTATTTTATTCCTGATCCACTGCTCACTGGAGAGAAAAGAAGTCTTTCCACTGACATTATAAGGATACTGCAGAAGGGCCAAACGTGCACCTTGTATGCAACACAAGAAATCAAAGAGCGTGTTGCAATAAACCTAAAAAGCCACTACACTGGCTTTCCAGCAAAAATGGCATACTTCCCGTTCCACTATTTCCCTCTCTATTCCATTATCGGGTTGATTTTAAATAGTAATGTATGCTATAGGTACAATCGTTTTATATAATGAAGTCAGTCAGCTTATCGCTTTTGCACATATGGGTTCTGAATACATAAATATGCTAAATCAAGTGTTAGCTTAAATTCTAAGAGGAAGGATGAGGACAGCGCGAGGAGCTATTTACAGGCTCCGTCTAGAGACGATTCTAAGTAGCGCCGGCAGGTCAAACGTGGCCGAAGCGCTGCGTTACGGCCAAGCTCAGCTTTGGGGTTATCTCTGCGAAGGACCCCCAGGTTGGGTGCAGAGCAAAGGGGTAAGGGGCAGGTCCTCTTTCTGCCCCTAGGGACAGGCCCTGGCCCATGCTGTGCCCTCAGCCTGCTTGGACATTTTCTAGGAGAAGGTAAGCGGGGCGAAAACTTTACTAGAGACAGGACTAATGCTTAAACAACATGGACGAGTGCAAGACAGTACCTGAGCCCTGGCTCGTCCCCTAGTGCTGGCAGTGCCCTGCACGCGGGGGCAAGGATGCTGCTCTCCGCATACAGGGCGCAGGCTCCTGCAGAAGCTTTGTCTCCCCCTCTTCAGCTCTCTGGGCACTGCTGCACTGCTCGAAATCCAAACGAGCCAGGTTTAACTAGCAGAGCCGAACTTACAGGGCGGGCAGGGAGATGGCGACAAGCCGAAAGGCCAGGGCTGTCCATACAGTGGCCTGACTGTACGAGAAACAAGCCTAACTGCACATCAGGGACTGCGTGGGTTTGAGGTGTATAAAAATGACAGCAATACAAAAAAAGCCCAAATGCAGCTTCTGCTTGGTAACAAAAGCAATAACACCTGATAACATACACAAAGCTACATGTCTGTTTTACTTCATGCTTTTTCTCTCAGACAAAAACCTTGTAAACTACCAATTTATATTCCATTTAAAGACTTACAATGTCTGTAAATACTCCAGGCCGCATAAGATTTATCATCTTTGCCACCTGGAAAACATCGACAGCATTTTCATTCTCCAGCTGCTGGGACAGAGTGGTAAGGGCACACAGCGTTCCTGCCGACACAGCTCCATACCTGAAAAACCACACCACAGTGATAAGGTACTCACGAACAAACCTGGGCACCCTCGCACAGAGCCGTGAAAGTGCCGGTATACTCTTACTGGATTATTGCAGCTCATCTTTATATTTATTAAAAGCTCTATTTTACGCTAGCTAAGTTTTAGTCATTTTAATTTAAAAAAGAAATTTGGTGGCATACAAGTCACCTCAGGATATCTGCAGATTTCAACAGAAAGAACCGGAGCAGCAAATAATGCAAACCAAAAATACCCAGCTTGGAGAGTACACTCACGGAGTCAGGTTTCACACGCACTGAAGGCATCTGCATTATAGCTGAGCATATTTTACAATTCATTAGTGGGAGGCTCAAGCAAAACACAAACTATTACAAAGAAATGAGACTTCGCCTCTTCCTCCATGTCTGACAATTATATAAAGCACAGACACGAGCTGCTCACGAGTAAACGGGACGCATCTCAAAGTCTTCTTTAGGTCTGATTCATGGGCAAAATCCAACATTCCTGAGTTGGGCACCCAAGAGACATTATAGATTCTGAGAAGTTGAGCCATGCTGTCATTTAGTAAGAACTTGAGCAATGGTTATGTGTCAGGAGAATGACTAACAATGTGTCCTTGAGACAGCGCTCAGGCGAAAATCTTACTGATGCTAAATCCAAAGCTCTGTGGGTATGCTTGAATCGCAAGCACAGTTGTGGGGCACCCGATACAAGATCCAAAGCAACAGGGGCTCATAACTGCTTCTGTGAGGCAAGGTTTTACTCTGTTCCCTTGGTCCTCAGGAGACTGAACTCCTGTCCTAGCTTTGCTATGGCTCTGCTCTGTGACCTGCAGCTGGACCAAGTCAGCCTTGGTGCTGACTTGCTCTGTAAACTGGAGAACTGGGCATGAAAACGTATATGATCGGCAAGTACTGCAATGCCATCTGGTATAATAAAGTTATTGCTAGTATTTTTGCAAGATTTCTGTGGAAATCAAGACGTGCTGCCTTGATTTCATATGAGTTTTGCAAACCTGATTTGCCTAGAAATGGGAAACAGAAATCTGATCGCAATGGATCATTGATCTACTGATGGGGAGTCCAAGAAGATGCAGGGCTCTTGCAGAGCTACACACATGGCCATGACTAATCATCTGATATGGACAACATGGACTTTGCCTGTCTGATGGGGAACATCTAAATGCCGCTGGGGGCCTAATGCTCTGTTTTTTACTGAGGTTGATTACCTCCACCTCCCAACCATCTGAATGCTTTTCTCTCTGCAAATCATGCAACAATCTTTGTCCGGTTGCCTACATATGGGCAATTATATTTGAAACACTTGACTTTAAGTTGGTAGTATTCAGTACAATTATCTCTAGCTGGAATTTCTGAATGTACTTCTTTCTTTGAAATGTTTTGCTATCAAGTCATTCCACCATGTACTTGCTAAATGCCACATGCATTTAATATTTGCAAATCCATATATTTGGAATTAATCTGCAATTGTAATTATTAGTGGATTATGTGATATAGTCATTGCATATAGTAAAGGGAAATTTTCATTTTCAACTACATTTGCTTAGGCTCCAATGAAAAGCAGAATCCCCATTATATGAATAATATGAAAATAAAAACCATTGAATATGACAAATAAAGCAAAAAAGCAATTTACAGAAAGAATGACTCAGCACTGCTAGAAGTGCAATTCTGATTTTTTTTTTCTGGTCTAGCATGAAATGCCCAAATCAATAATGGTTCTAATTTTGTAAAACATAATCTTAAATACTGCAAGAGTAGCAAAATCTCACTTCAGACTACCCAAAGCATGAATATTAAAACTAGGCTAGAATTAATAAGTGCTGGCAAAAGCCAGCAGAGCTTACACTGTGCATTAGCAAGGCAGGAAACAGTGGGAGAAAAACTACTTGCTGTGGCCCGAGGCACCACTTGCGCAAGTCTGGTGGGAAAAAACTGTTGCTGCAGCAATACGCTGATGTGAAGTGAAAGCTCTTTCAGCAACAAGGCTGATCTGGCCACTGAAATACCAGAGTACGGTGATAACATTTTTTGCACAAAAGGTGAAGATTTCTAAGACTTTCCCATTAACTCTGTCTTGTAGCAATGGCAAATGTCTAATGGACTTGGGAGTGGGGGTTTAGAGCAAATAGCAGTCGTTTACATAGGCTCGGTTGTTCACTCCAAGGGCAACTTGACCAGTGACATAACGCAGGCTTCCTCGTGATTTTAATGACAGAACAACTCCAGGGAGCTCCCTGCCTGCCAGGGCAAGATATTGTCTGCAATGTAATATTTAGCACTCTTTATAATTGGGCATTCAAGCATAGCTGGCAAGACAGTGAACGCCGCAGATCTACAAAAGAGACAAGTGTTGGCGCACGCTGGCCCTGTGTTGGTGGGCTCCCTCCCTTGTGCCTGGCACCACATGGTCCCCTTGGAGCGGTTTGGGGGGAGAAGCAGAAGGAAGAAAAACACATTTGCTCTAAGAAAAGCTGGCCTATTTGTCACAAGACACACTTCCTAATCATCCAGAGACACCGGTGAGCTGAGCTTGTTCCTTATCTTATGTGGCATATTATACCTGAGCTAGACAGGAGCTCAGGTTTCTATAAGACCATGCTGGGCTGCTCAAAGTATTTATTATCCAAATTATGGCTCTGCTGTTTTTTTAAGTTGGTTGTAGAATTTGTTTGGGAAGCCTCCAGGCAGAGAAGAACCCAGAACGCTTACAAAGCAGACACAGCCTGACTTTCTGAGTCCATCTGGAAAGACTAGAACCAACAGCATAAACTAGACTAAACAAAATGTATTTGTCCTCAGATGCCAATGGATATCTCATCTCAGGAAGCTTAAGCACTCTGATCCTGTTGTTTAAGCCACCAAACCCCATTCACTCCATGCAAGAAAGAACATTAATTTTGATCACTGTCCCACAGCAGAATAACTCTTTACAGCCTACACGTAAATGGGAAAAAAGAGACGACGTACTCATCATGAACTATGGTGGGGCCATCCCTTGTTAAGGCCTCTTCCTTGATTACATTAATGAGTTCAAAGGTACTGCTTATAGGAGCATCTGGATTTGGCCATTTAGGACATTGAAAGTGACGGACTTCCAGAACGTAGTCATCCTGAAATGAAAAAAGAGCCTGGGCATTAGCTACTACAGTTTCACATTCATCCACTCCAGGCAGATAGCACAATGGGGAAAAGCCTCACTACAAATTGAAGAGATACGTTCTTCTTCCAAAGGAGTTTGCATACAAAGAAGAAGAAAGGTGCTCAGTTCTAGTATCTCTGTAACAGTGAACACCCTAAAATAAACAGCTATGAGAAAAAAATTAAAAATGATTTTGCATTTGAGTTCAGGGCTTACTTGCATATACATACGTTTTCTCAGAGGCCCTACAGCTCAGAGGTCAAACAAGAGAAAAGCAACAAAAGGAACTCAATTAAAAAGGGCTTGTAAACTTCTATTTTTGGAGCAAAATCCAGCTGCAGTCCTGATATCAAACTAAAAGCAGACTCGCAGCTCAAAAGAAACGTGCTTTACTAAGTAAAACCCCGTAATCTTTGAGAAACAATCTATAGACGCTGAATTTTGTAAGCAGAAATAGGACAATAAACCTTGGTGTGTACTTTACAGAGTAATTTAATCTGCTTCTGGGATTTCTGAAGGAAAAACAAATGTCATAACTTTCAAATAAGATAAACGGATTCAACACAACAGTCTCATTAGCGGGAGGAATCTACCTCCAGCAGCAACAGAAGACAGGAGAGGGAGTCAGAATACCCTTCCCTCAGTGAGCAACATGCACAAACATGCATTTACAAGTCAATCTTTTTCAAGACTGTTTCTGAATTCTCTCTCTCTCCCATGTTTAAACAACATCAATAGCATTTTGGAGAAAAGCCAAGGCTCACATCTAGGGGGGTTTATTTTACCTGGGTAGCTTCAAGGATAAAGTCATGGATGATAATTTGCTCTTCGTTAGAGAGGCACAGTCTGTCTTTGCTGATAAGGGTCACAGTAAAGGCCTCACAGTTCATGGATTCCTCGCGACTTGGCCAGTACACAAACTCATCTTCTGCCTAGAGGAAAGAAACAGCACACACCCTGCAGCCTTCCGCATACCTTAAGTGCGAGTGAAAAATCCAGTGGATCAAAAAATTGGATAAACCGAGATGATCATAAACTGACCTTTGAAAAACATCTGTGTCTAAAGCAGACTTACTATAACAATAGTCAGTAACAGTCAGCCTACCAGATCCTTCTTTTGTGTGCCCAAACAGGTAACGCCTGCTTTTTAATTGGTTTCATAGGGAAAAGGTTATTTTAGCTTGCTCATACTTAACCTTTGTATTATATCCCGGGCTTTATTACCTCCTGCCTACACAGTTTTGCATGGAAGTACGATATCTATTTAGAAAAAAATGCACTGCCTTAAAAAAATTGTTTTTTTTATTTTTAATTTATATTTATTGTGGTCTAATCTTAAACTCTAGGGTGCCAGTAAAAGCTCTGTGGATCAGGCCTAGGTAGAAGACTGATGGATACTCTGTGTAGGGGTTGAATTTTTAGCAGTGAGGAGAGGAGTGAGGAGGAAGGAAGGAACTGAAATATTCTTAACCCTGAGAAAAGCAGTGGCTCAACTTAATGCAAGATCTCCAACAAAACACTAATGGAAACACTATGACACTATAAATTCTCAATGAGACTGTGAATGGGAATAAAGGCTGAAGAGCTTTACTAACTGATGGGTTATTGATAACATACTGTCAACACTATTCTTTAAAAAGCAACCATGCATTCTGATTTCACTGTAGAGAAAGAAAATTAGGCTCTGCCACACATGCAAAGCCTGTTTCTCCTCCTGGCTTCAGAAGTCTCCTGTCCATGCAGCACAAGAACAGATGCTAACCTGACAGCCTGCGTGGCACTGCACGGCTGTGTCTCCAAAGACTCTGTGCTTTACTGTGCTGAAAAAACACGAGCTACTTGCTTTGTCCCTCTGTGGCCATGAGCATGCCTCTACAAACAGGCTTATCTCTGCGGGCCTGGCGACTCGATGTAGATATGCGCAAGATACTGTTGAGATTCAGACCTTAAACATTTAAGTTTGTTCTGAAAAAAAGACTTGAGGTCCTAAATCCCCTGAGAGTTTTGAAAATTCTGCCCTTAGCCTGCAGAGCTGACATCAAACAGGGTAATATTGCTCCACATTGTGGAAGTGCTCTCTCCCTCAATGCGAGAGATCCTCACGTAGCAGGCAATTGGCATATTCATCTCATCCTCTCACATTCAGCACCTTCATGGTCTCAGTCCTGTGCCACCCCTCCTTGCCAACCAACACAACCTACAGCAGACTCTGAGCCAGTACTGGATGCCACTGCCTGGCTAGTCAACCTCTGCCCCGAGCACAGCGAAGGCCAAACCAGGTGCAAGGCATCTTGCAAAGGATGTTGCCTAGTCCAGCACTCCTCCATTACACTTCAATCTCTACTGTTCTCCAGAGCTATTCTATACACTTGTAAAGACAAGATCAACCTCTTCATTTCTACCCAGTGTGCTTCCATTCCACTGGTGCTTTCTGATTCAATTGTATTTCTCTGAAAGCTCTTTGCCTTGCAATACCTGCAGTCCCCTTCACCTTACCACATGCAAATCAACTGTTGCCTCCTTAGTAGCCCCTCATGACTGCTATTTTCCTGCTGTAATGAAGGTAGTTTCTCTACCACTCTCAGCTGCAATCATCTATTCACCTCAGTGATGCATGCACGGAAAAACGAACTGTTTACTTCCTAATCCTTTTCAATGCACACTCTTGAGACATGCTAGTAAATCTGGAAGTAGTGATTAGCATTTCACCTGTGTCACCTTCTCTATCTCATTATTTCCATTTAGATTGACGTACACGTTTGCTTTTTTGCTCACATTAGAAATAACACTTGAAACCTTGCATGGCTTTAGCCCTCTACGGGCTTAGCCTTAAGCTCCAAAAGTAAACAAACAACTACCTTCTTGTCTCTGCATTGCATTTCTGTTGCTTTCAAGGTCCTTACCTATGGCCCTGGCCACCCAGTAACTTCAGTGCTTTACATCCTGCCAGCCAGGGAACCCACTGCAGCTTTGCAGAGGTTGTCCTCACTGGCCTGCTGCCCAAGAGCTCTGTGGTCCACTCTTGCTCGCTGCAGTTCAGAATGTCTTTCCCAAGGAGCAGGACAGAAGGAGAGTGCAGAAAACAGTCCCTGCACCTAGGAACTTATCTTACTAAGCTTATGGCAAAGTTTGAGAGAGCGGCTCAGAAATTAGTTATGTTTTCAACTAGAAAACAGCCACAGGGTGTAACTAAGCGACCCTATGCTGATGCCCTGCTGGGCTAAGTAATAACCCTATGGCAGGGGGAGGGAAGCGTTTAACTCACCAGGCTCTGGTTATCCGGTAGCATGACGATGATTTGTGCATTGTGATCCCAGATCATTCGCCAGAAATCTTTAGTTGTATGTGGCAGCGGATGTTGGGTTATGATGAACTCGTTACTCCTGTAGTAGCCCTTTTGCAGCAAAACAAGAGAGTACTTACTGCCTTAAGTACTCTTAAAGCATTGATTTCATCTTTAGGGACAGATAATGACCCTATTTCATTTTATTCTACAATATTTTCACACAGACTATAATTTTTAACTCTATTTCCATTCTGTGGAGTCCCTATGGTTTTCATTTACTCTACATCTCAGTATTTATTTGACTGTATCTCATGGAAATATGAACTCCACATAAATGTATCTTGTATTTAATTTTTTTAGGCAACAATCTTTAATAAAACACTGTTAATAGTTTTACATTATGGGGAAGGTGTTAAAATCTCATCTGTTAATACACAGCCATTACATACTGAATTAAGACAATTATAGGCATCTGCTATTTAGCACCTTAGAATTGATTTTACTTTGTAATTAGGTGTTGGCTTCCTCACCATGATATAAGAGGCATTAATGTAATCAGTTCCCTTCATTCCAGGCAGTGGTGCCAAGCCCACTCTAGCACGCTCAGCTATAAGATTAAAAAAATAATAATAAAAAATATCAAAGTCTGATCATGGCACAATGCAGAAAGCAAGAATTTTTTAGATGTTAACAAACCAAACACTGAGCACCTCCCATCTCCCCCAGGAGCAGGCCAGCACTTTAACTGTGTTAAAGCATTGCCTACTAACACAAGATATAAAAAGAGAATGTTGCGCAATATTCCCACAAGGACAAAGTAATTTCAGGAATCAAATTTTACTATAGCAAAGATTTTCACAGCAGGCTGAATTACCAAATGACAGTATATGCAGTGACAACAGGGGATTTCAGGTAATACTTGACTGCAGTGTCTCAAATTGTCTCCAGCAGCACACAAACCCAGCTGATTTATTTTGTTTTCCCCACCATTCGGCAGCACTACCATCACTCTCTTCTTCTAGCTGGAGGGTGAGATAACCTCTACAGAGAAAACACCTCCCGAACGGGTAACCACCCAGAAGTGTGTGCTTGCTCTCCAGCAGGTCTGCACTACTCCTTAGTTGAGGACTGGGTTCAACAATATATCCTGGAACCAACTGACAGGCTCCTAGCGCAAAACCAAAACCACTGCAGCTACTGGACACAAAGGGCAGAGTTGTACAGACTCGTTCTGCCCGTTCACATTTGTTTATAAGCTATACTGTGATGGGTTCCCTTCTTCTTAGCAAACTTTATGACGGGCCAGATCTGTGCCGTTATAACTGTGTGCCAGCTTGGCTGTCTTCTGTCGGGTGCTCTGGGTAATCTGATGGAAATGACACCATTCCCATGCTTGGTCTGGAGCAAACTCATACTGGTGGCTAACCAGGGCATGCACAGATTTGGGACTAATGATTGTGAAACTATGGCCTTGGGCACTAAATACCCTCATCTGGGGAAGGCTGAGATATGGTGGTCTACCATGCTCCACCAAGATACACACACACACACACACACACACACACACACACACAGGCAACCACGAACTCGCACAGAAATTGATAGTAGTAGCTGAATTGCAAACAACTTCTGTCAGTCACCCTGGGAGATCTGACCCGGGCAGGGAGCTGTATCAAAGTATTTCTCTAACTATTCCACAGATTTATCCCCTACATCATTATTCAAATTCTTAAGCACTTCAAATTAACATTTCACTTGGACAGTGTATATGGCTGACACCTTAACTATTTTCTTAACTATTGTTCAGTTTCATCAGAGTAATTCTGAAAGACAAGACAGCTTGGTCGGAACAAAAGATCACATTTCTCCTTCCTAGTGGCTATGCCTTTTCATGCATAACACAAGGAGAATTCAGTACAAAAAGTTATGCTAGGCAGTAATCAAACCGAAGATGTGATCTTACACGGCACGACTGATGAGTTCCTGTTCTTCTCTTTGTTGCAGTCTTTCTGAGCACTGAAGCATTCTACGTACTTTGCATTACACTGTGTAACCAGCTGAAAGAGAATAAAGTAGTAAGTCAGTCCGCATGGTGCTCTCAATGGAGAGAGGAGGTTTCTTTGCCAGCTCCTGGGAAGATGCATCAGTAGAAGAATAAACTGCATTGTTAAATTTGTTTAAAGTACTCAAGACACCAATGGAAATCACCCTTTTCTTTCAGTCTGTTTAATGGATAAAAAGATCTCTGCAGCTCTCAGCTTTGAAACAACCTGAGAATGAACTTCCATCAAAATGTACTTTCACAGAACACTACGTTTAGTTAACTTTCAGAATATATTTGCAGATATATGGTCAGTCAGAAGCAGGTCTCAAGGAGGAAAAGCCAGCAAAAACAACAACAAAACCTCTTCTCTGTCTTCTTTTAAAATAATAGCAAGATGATTCCTGCAGAATGTCTTTTCCTGCCAGGCCTTGTGGGAACTTGGTCCATGAGCATCAGAGCTGGTGGGTTACATTCTCTGGTCCACCAAGCTCATCCCAGGCTGCTTATGAGGCACAGAGAAAAGTCAGGGAGGCAGATTTGTATTGGAATATTCCTCCCCTCATGCACGGGGAAACTCTACTGCAGCGGAGAGGGTGAAGGGGGCTTCCTGCACCAGAAACTCACGTTCAGCATAATTTTGCAGTAAGACAGTTAAATGTAAACTGCTGCACAAGGGGGCAAGAGCACAAGTTAATTTTCTGCCAACTTTGTGGTAGCAGCACAAACTAGGGAACAATCTAATAATTGCTGCTGGCCACATCCTTACTTAGTCCCAGTTTCAAATGCACTCTAAACAAGAAAGCATTCATCTAAGTACTGGCGTAAGCCCCATTAGAAGTTGCGAGGTTTCTAAATACCTGTGCAACTCTGGCAAAGTAATTTCAGAAAATGGCACTTAGGTTTTTGAAATTTTGCGCCAAGTGATCAGAAAACATCTTTAAACTTAAAACTTAGTATTTTTCTTAAAAGAAATGCAATAGTTTTTGCAATTTTTTTCTCCTGCTGCATTTTGTATATGTTTCTTTCTTTAATTTAGTAATTAAGCATCTGGAATGCGTAGCTGATGTAGAATTACCGAGATTTTTAGAAGTGAATTGAGAAAACAGCCTACTCATAGTTTGGCATCTGGCATAATTTAGCAGTTTCAGTTCCTCGGTCAGTTATTGACTGAATTTAACTGTTAAAATAGACTTCGTGTATAATCTTCTTATGATACACAGTAGCACAAAATAGTTTTGAATGCATTTAAATAAAACACAATCAGAAAATCTTAGGTTTTAAATAGGAGAAAATGGGCAAAAAGTTTTACTTTGGGCAGGATGAAAGTCAGCTATAACATAGCAGGGAAAAGTAGCAAGTATAGCTATTAGCAATGAAAGACATACTGTGTTTCCCTGGTCTTTGAACATTTTTAAATGTGTACCTACAGCGCTGAAACAGTAAGTGGTGCTAAGAATCTATGCTAAGAATCTTACATCATTTGTTTCTGCGCAGATGGGTGTGAGAGAGGCAGCCTGGAGGATGACCTCCAGCCAAGCAAACCACACACAGAAACGTCCAAGGACCTTTAGAACAGGGAAAGCAATAGCACACTCGGACCAGTGTCCGTTTCCATCTTCAAGAGTATTAGTGCTGATTTCGAGTAGCATAATTAAGATTGCTATTCAAGCGTTCTGGTTTGGCTTCCTATCCATGGCAATAGACAGCGAAGGCATGCCATGCAGCAGAGAGTGGGCGAATTCAGTGCCCCTGGATGGCTGTGATAAGCTTTACCTTGAACTGTTTTTCTAGTCGTGTCTTCCCTCCTATGCCAGGAATGAGGATGCTGTTAACATAACTATGCAGCTGGTTTGCAGATACTTCAGTTTCCTTCCCAAGGATGGCTTCCAACAAGGCATCATGAATAAAAATGTACTGCTCCTAGAAAAACAACAGCATGTCACGTAGGCACTCGGAATAAACTAAACAGCTGGCTTTAACCCAGGGGTAGAGCACCCTAGAGGAAAGGGTAACACCTTCTCTGAAAAACGAGCCACCCATGCAAATACTGCCATTGCAACATTTAGAAGTGTAACACACAAACTCTGAAGAAGTCAAAAGTAGAATCTAAAGCTTCTGATCTAGGAGAAGAGAGACATTCCAGTACAACAAATGCCTGGTGATATATTCTGTATTTATGGGGATGTAACTGAAAAATCTATTTTCTCTTTGATTACAGCATAAAAATGAACATAGCTTTAAATTCAGCCCCACTGCATTCTTTACCTCTGTCTGGACGAGGTAGTTGCGCTGTGTCCTGATGTGTTTCAGGAAACCCAGGACATTAACTGTGCTTTTGTCTTTTATCTGTTGCAGCATACTGTCTATCACAATGTAGGTACCAGTTCTGCCAACACCAGCACTACAAAAGACATAAAAGAAACTCATGTAACAGAGCTGGACCAAAGTTAATGTTTATAATAGCAAAAAAGAAGATCAAATATTCTTGTCCACAGACTTTACTTCCCCTGCTAGCACAAGTCCTTAAACAAAATATTTTGGTTTTCAGGGAATTTTTTCTGGCGGTTTAAGTCCTTAGCTACCCTGTGAAATCAGTGTTCTCTCAAATACTTTACTTCCTCCCTCTGTGGGTATCTCTGCGCTACAAGATGTGGATGTGAGTGTAGCACAAGCCATTATGCTTGCACCACTGAAGCTGGCTGGTGCCACTGGCTAGAGCAGTGCGGATGGAGCTGCTGTGGAGCCTCTATTTCACACACTGGTTGTTTGTGTGTGTTGTCTTGTCTCCAATGCTGCTGTTACTGGTGCTGGCTAGAAGAAGCCATGTGGAGCCAAACTGCTTCCACTCCAGACCCACCAAGGTTGCTCCAGACTGTGAGGCTGCCCTGGTTGGCTTCAGCCCTGAGGGAAGGCCTGGGCTTCCGGAGGGTGTTAACCTTGTGAAGACAGCATTTCTTGAAGGGGAAGAGAGTGCTCCTGGGCTCAGTGTAGCAGGGAGAGGGGGAACTGTTCAGAGCTTTCCAATTTTTGCTGAAGAGCGCTTATCTCCAGCACCCCCTTCCTCTTTGCTATGGTGCTGTACAGCCCCCTCACACAGAGTCTTTTGTGATGGAGATCACTTCCCTTAACGCATTTAAAGGAAGTCCTTTGTTGACTGCAAGTGCTGGTGAATATGAGTGCAGTTTGGTGGTAGAGCTGCATGCTGCACACAAGGAGAGCTCCAGGACTCCATGTATTCACATGGTCGATTGCCAGCAGATGTGATCCTGCCCTGCCCATGCACTGAATGGGTAGGCTGCAAACAAGCTTCAAGCCAGAAACTGCACAGCTACATCACTGCAATGCTGAACAGCTCATCAGCATGAAGCAGGGCTTTGCTAATGCAACTGGGAAGCTTCTGCATTGGATCTGGCTTGAAATGTAGGCAAAACACACTCACACCTATCTTCACTCTATGGCGCAGGCATATTCTTCCTGCATTAATAACACGTGTTTGTCTTAACTAGCATTTAAGATGTACGCTGCACACTAGGGATGCTTGCTGTGAAGTAGCTAATCACACTCATCATACCTGCAGTGCACAACCACTGGTCCCATGTCCGTAGTTCTGGCTGCCGAGGATCTCCGAACGAAGGTTAGCACAGGCAGGGCATACTCCGGCACACCCATGTCAGGCCACTGAGTGTAGTGATACTGAATAACCATTCTCTCATTCTGCCGCCCTTTGGGATTTCCCTTCTGACCCTGCATGCAAAGTGTGCACAGCGAGAAGAGAAAGATTAGGAAAGGGAAGCGTGGAAAAACATTCAATCTTGCAAGCTTGCTCAGCTGAAAAAGTGCCCAACTCTGACAGAAGAAATCTTTTTCTGCAGCTCTGCCTCCTGCTAGGTGGAGACAGAGTTCAGGGAAAAATACACATGGGAACAGAAAACAACAGCAGTAACTGTGAGACTAAATCAGCAGTGAACTTGAAAGAAAGAAATACAGGCTAAACCTTTCACCAGGTTCCTTGTAATCCTGGCTTTGCTTACTTATTTCCCATCCACCTGCTACTTCAAGCTGTCTGTGCAATAGTTGAGGTTTTGCTCCTGTGCAGCTTGTATCCTGCACAAGCCAGAAGACATCTGGATGAAAACAGCAGACTTCACCCACCTTTTTCATCTTTGTGTTCCTGATGGTGAAGCGGCGCACAGTGTAGCAGGCGTGAATGTTTGTGCTCTTCAGCGTGACTATAATGTTGCCATACTCCTCGCTGTTTTCTGATGGCCAGTACTGATCGCATTTCCTCTGAACAAAGAGATAGATTGGTGGGTTGGCTGAAGGTTTGAGCTGGTTCTTTACATACACATTTAGAGTTTTTTAGAAGAGTAAAATCATGGCTAGCTATGTATCCCTCTGTTATTTATATATTGTACATTGATATATATATATGATATATGATATATATATATATATATATAAAAAATATATATATATATATAATCCCCAAGCATTTTAAACAATTTCTGCCCACGTGATTCAGGGAGGTGGTAAGGAACAGCTGCTAACAAATTATAAATTCTCTTACTCTTCCTTTTTCAACAAGGTTTGTGATCATGACAATGATTCCAGTGTTTTGTTCCCAAATCATCCTCCAAAAATCTTCAAATGTAGATTTTAAAGGTCCCTGGGTAGCAATGTAGGCTTTTGCTTTGTTGTAACCCTTCAAAGAAAACCACAATGCCAAGTAAGATGAAAGCAGTATCATAGCAGACATATTAATAATTTAAAGGTACCAAAAAAAGGTGCCTTTCTCACTC
The DNA here is from genome assembly GCF_028389875.1 of Rhea pennata. Classification (NCBI taxonomy): domain Eukaryota; kingdom Metazoa; phylum Chordata; class Aves; order Rheiformes; family Rheidae; genus Rhea; species Rhea pennata. The sequence continues at coordinate 9,088,543 of NC_084674.1, forward strand.
AGGATACTGAGGATCTTGTAGCAAAACTATCAGAGGAAGCTGGAAAATACAAGCACTTTACAAGTAGCAATACTTTGTGGAAGGATTCAGAGTTAGAGAATGAAAAACAACTCAACGTACATCAACATAATTGGCATTAATGTAGTCACTGTGCTTCGAATCTTTTCCTGGTAAAGGCCTTAGCTTCACCCTACTGTGATCATCTGCAAGATAAGAAACAGAGCAGAGAAGTGTTAAGGAAACATTTTGCAGAAATGTAGGTAAACATCTTATTTCCTATGTATTGGAGTATCCCTTATTAATAACCTGTAGAAGTTGACTTTGGATTGGAGTCAAGGGGAAGATGGAAGTGTCTGCCCTTGATCATCTGATCATGGTAGCAGGCCTCAGGCTTCACATCCTTTGAAGTACCTGGTTCATGTTGGGGCAGCTTCTCTTTACAGAGATCATTGGAGCTTAAGGAGATCTAGGATCATCTACACCATGCAGTGTAGGGTGGTTCAAAGAGCCATGCCACCACAGAGGGTGCAATACGTACACTGTGCAGAGATACCAGCTCCGCTCCTGTCTACAGTAAAACTGCCTTGGCTTGGCTCTGTGTGTGAGTTCATTATCCTCCCCTTGGTGCTGTGTCGAGGCAGGTCTACTGGCCTTGGCAGCACAGTGAGTGCCCTCACTCCTTCACCACCCTTATTGCCCCAAGAGGACAGATTCTAGGTCTTTAGCTCCAGTTTTCCTTGCATGCAAAAGCCTGACTTCCTGCTCGAATAGAAAAGATGCAGGTCTTCCCCTGCTCCAGGGCAGACGTATTGGGCTGTTAAGTGCTTTCAACACAAGCAGATACAAAGCACAACAACTAACTAACTTTAAGCACAAGAAGCTGGTATCATTTGCCTTCCTCAACCACCAGTGGAGAGAGAGGTTCCTCCAGGGGCAATCTGCAGCACTTAAGTTCGTGCTTCAATTTCCCTGTAATGGTATTTCTCACTCTGCACCACAGAAGGAGCCTAGAGGGACCAGATATCTTTGCCTAAAATCTGAATTGAGACAACCACAATGAGTCCCCTTGCTCAAACCCACACAACAAGTCTACTATAGATCTGGGAATTGGTCCTCAGCCTGAACCTTGCTCACTTCGGAGAATCCATCAGAGATACGCATTTCCTTCCTATGCCATCCAAAGCACTCAAGATTTATTGCAGTGGTATCAGTGAATGCAGATCAACCTTGTGAGCTTTGTATCAGTGGCCCTCCGCCTTTGTTGCTAAACCACAGTGACTGCTGCACCTGCCATTCATTCCACATCAGAGAACAATATGGAAAAAGTTACCGCATTTCAATTTCAGACCTGCAATAATTTGCATTCTAGAGCAGAGTCCGGATTTGCTGTACTCAGAGGGATACGGGCAAAGCCTGCACTATGCTACAAAGATCATTGTTTGCCCAAGTCATACACATAGCTGAAGCAGTTTGAAATACAGCAGATATACTGCTGGAAGATTTAGCACCTTTGGGATTACAAGGGAATCCCAAGGATCATAAATAAAACTCTTTTCTCCACTATGCACTTCCCTTAGGCCACTTTTCAGAGATTAGCAGGCAGACAGATCTTATTATCAATTGATCCCAGTTGTTCCACCACAAAGTTTCACACTGAACTGGTATTTTTAAAAACAACACTTACACTATCAAACTGTAAAACCTCTTAAGGAAAAAGCTGGAGTGAAATTCTGGCCCCACAGAAGTCAAAACTTCCACTGCTTTTAGCAGGAAAAGGAGCTCTCAGCCACACTTTCACATTAATTATTGTGCAGTAACGTATCTTTGAGTCACCCGTCACACACACACGCACTGGGAGAGGAGAGTGGCTTTCCCTGTCGATTCCCTGCACTTATTGCCCAGGCTTACTTACACGCGAGGATGTTGATATATCTGTTCTTGTGCTTGTTGTCGGGGTGGTTGGAGTGCTCCGCAGTGATGTTCATGTCGGCTGTACAGCGCTGCACTTCCTAGGCATCAAAATTATGCAAAGGAAAAATCTGTCAGTCCAGAAATGAAGCTTTATCTCCTTTTGCAATAGCTCATGGGAAACAGGTTTAAAATACCAGTATCTTATGGTTGGATTAAATAAATAGTCTTTCTGTATTGCCTTTTAAGATGTATTCTGCTTAAACCAAGGGCATATTAGCTGTTCTCTGGTGTCCAGTTATGCTCCTCTACATGTCCTTGGTGTCAGATGCATTTTGGGCACCTGAGGGCCTACTGACCCCTCTGCCCAGTCTTCTGGGCTCCATCCCGTGCCATACACCACTTTCTACCCCCTTGGGAAGGGAGGAGAAGGTCCATCAAAGGCAAGAGTGACCACAGTGTGGCATAAGAGATTCAGCACAAAAAACACTTCTACGGAAGAATTTCAAGCACTGGACAACTTACTTGCTTGTAATCCCTCAAAACAGGGTTTCTGACATTTGAGTTTTGCATTGACCTTTTGTTAGTTCTCTGCAGAGAGATGACTTTTATAAAATATAAATAAAAGAGATCTGTGAAGATAATGGATAGTGCTTTAAATACCACTGCTGGTACACCTATTAACAGTGTACGATTTAGTGAAAAAGGTAAAAGGCTGTGTCTAGGATATATATTGGAGATGTATATATTTAGACATTTACCTAGCTCAATGAGGCCAGAAGTTCAAGAAGCTAGAGATGCAGGTATATGTCTAGTTGAGAAAGTAGGTGAGATACCTAACTTCCTCTAATTTTTTAATTCTTAACCTACTTGCATCATCAAACAAATGAATACAGGGCTATATGCAGCAACACAGTGTGTCTTTTTTGCCCCTGAGAGTAGTAGCTATTCTCCTTGGCCAAGTTCTCTAGGAGTGTTCATACTTTGGAGACTGTCTTGCAAGTAAATCACTAAATCTCATATACTATACCATTTCCAAGGAATGTTTTCTTGTATCTGCTTAAATACAATCTTTCTGAAAAAGCAAAAAGCTCTTTCTCATCAGCATTTGCATAAATATTCTTAGTTTTAGAACAAATGTTTTGAAAAACATATTGATGTTTGCAGTTCACAAAGTTGTGGAAGAAGCTACATTTATTCAAACCTTTTGTGGGGCCCAGAAATCACACCAAATAGAACTAATTTCCCCCAAGGTTATATGGGGAGGTGCCAAATTACTTTGTACTTCAAGCTTTAAAAATAACAGTATAGAACCTGCCTAAGAGAGGAAAGTCATTAGACGCTCACAGCTGCTACAAAGATCACGAGCTAAGTGACAGAGAAAAATTATCAGGAGAAATGCTATACAAACAGCAGATGTAACAGAGTTCAGCATTATGCAGACATTTCACAAAGGAGCTGCAAAGCAATTTTGATATCTTCCCCAGCATTTACATTTTGAAAGTGCAAAGTATACTAAAACCTGGAACATTTTATAGCTTTCATATCCACGCGGCACTCCCAAATGAACAATTGCTTCTCTCGCTCTCCTCTCCATTGGGAGAAGCATACTACAGTCAAGGGGACGAGCTGAGCAAAGACAAAGAGGAATCGGGCACAGCTCTCGGCTGGCCCTAATAGAATTTTTCACAGTTCCATTTCTATCACAGGGGGAAAAAAAACCACATTGAAGTGTGCACTTCCCCAAATTCTGCCTGTCAGCTCCAATAAACAAGGGTCTTTTGATTATACATTGGTTCAGTTCAGCTTAAACTGCGAACGCCAAAGCAGCATGAGTTATATTTTTGTATGATTTAATGCAACTCGGTTTTGCTTTTTTTGCGTTTAAAAATCATGCAACATTATTCCTGTACTGTTGCAGGTCACTTCTAAAAAATACCCCCTCTTTCCGAAGAGCCCTGTATCAAACACTAAATCCCTGCAGCACCACAAAATTATTTCTGGAACAGTTATTAGCACTGAAACATTTATGCCAAATCCTGTAGAATTTAATATGGATGAGTCCAGTAAGATTCTGTGGAGAATACTCTCAAAAGTTAGACAATCTAATTGGGAATTACATCCCTGCTAAGGAATTCTCTCTGACAGTTTAAATACTACGTAGTAAATGTATCACTTCCTATAAAATTCTATAGGATTTTTCCATAAGGGAATTGTTAGAGGGGTTAATCATTTTAATTAACCTTTTTATGTTGATGCTGACTGCTTTTTTGACTGTACAGCGTTCCTAGTTGGCCAATATAAAGTTAATGGAAGAGGAAGATTAAGCTAAGGTGGTGAAAAACATCGCAATGGGAAAGAAGGTCTTATGCTGTGAGAGGTGATCACCTGAAAATGGCTTATATTAAAAGCTTAACTTTATAAATGAATTTTAATACCCTTAAAAACTGCTAAAATGGGGGAGTCCTATACCTGCACACTGCACAAGCACAGCAAAATAAGACTGTTCAAGGAAAGCTCTCTGCCTTGCCAGTATATCTTAACTCCTTCCATCTTTCTTAAAATCAACATAAAGCAATAAAAGCCCATTTCAACTTCAGGAACACTGAGTCCAAGACAAGAAGCTCTGGATTGCTGAGCTTGCCTGGTAAGAAGGGGACCAAGGACATCTTCTCGCTTTGTGCTGGCCACTGGCAATGTTTGGCCATGCTGAATGGCCAGATCGGCAGTGAACTGAGGTCGGTTATCGATAACACTGTCTCTTATCTCCTGTTCATCTCTCCAGACGCTAACTGCGAATTACTAAATCACAGGTTTGCTACCCCAGATACGAAGGCACAAGTTAACGTTCCTTCGTCATTAAAGTTGAAGTGGTTGTCTTTCATCAATGCACAAAATGCTGCAAGGAGACAAGACTAGTTGCAGCCTGTTATCTATGCCTGCTTTTAGAGCATAATTTATCCTTTGGCAGAACACGATGGCCTGGTGTTTAAATAAATATCACCCCAGAGAAAGCTCCCAAGTCACCTTCCTAACTATGCCTTTTTATCACATCATATATTATTACATATTTACTTCCCCAACATTTTCTACTGCTAATGCAATTAACACTATGTGATTTCTAAATCTTCCTGCTTACCCAGTCATTCATTTGCATTTAAAACATCATCACGATTACACTATCATTACAACTTTGCAGGCAGGCCACCAGGTCAGCTCTGGTGCCTGAGCTACTCATCGCAACCTAAACAAAGTCTTCTCCAATTAACATGAAACCGCTCCTGGCACCTTGGAGTAAAAGGACAGCTACCTTTAGCACCATGTCTGTAATTAATCAAGTCATATCAGACAAACTTTTCCACTCCGGTCTCTTCTTCTGCTTTCTTTAATCTCTTTAGTCTCTTCCACTGATTTTAATGGTGGCTGGCTAGCGTGCTGCTGCTCTTTATGTTTAACTTCGCAGAACACATTGCTGTCCTAAGATGAATGGATACAGGCTCTTGTCCTGTCCTTTCAACTTATCATCGACAACCCAAGAAACCAAAGTACATGGTTTCAATTGACCGTTAGTTACTGTAAAAAGTGTTCTAGGCCTTGCTATTACGGCTAATTTACCTTTTAATTATATTGTCCATGCTAATGCTAATTGGAATTTGATACACCCAGGTTTAATGGTCCATTTTCATTGCCTTTCTGAAACAAGTTACAGATTAGTTTTTTCTAAACTTCAAAGAGTTTCCACTAAAGTGTAAAATCAAACTGCTCCAGCATCTTGCTGGCAATATCAGGTTGTGAGTAAGAAATTTTGCCACAGTGACTGAGCAGGGACTCAGTCTCTTGATTTGGCCTTATGCAGCGCTGCTGTTGTTTCCCATTACTTCTGTCAGCAGATGTCCTAGCAGGGGCTGAACTGTAAAAGCCTATGAATAGCAATGAGGAGGAATGAACAAAGAAAGGATCCTAATTTGAAGGACTAAATTAGAGAAGATCCACAGCTATGTTTTGATCTTACTGTGGTATTTTTCAGCATGAAAGCAGCTAGTGCATCCACCCCTCCTAAGATCACTCCTGATCTATTAGTTTAATCCCAAATTAGAGAATTCTGTGGTTGTTCTCTTGGTGTTTGTTCTGCAAACATGAAGACAGCGTACCAACAGAGACAGCAAATAGCATCTGAAGATCTCCCACAGGAACAGTGTAGATTTTTGTGATAATTTAGCACTAGTATAAACTCTCTGATAGCACTCAGGAGAAAGGTAGCTGGGGAGAGCCTAGACAGAAGGGAAAATAAACAAACCAAAAGGACCGAACACAGCAATAGCAGCGGAGGAATCATAATAAGTGGTTAAAGATTCATGCAAGTGTGAGCAACTCAGAACCAGAGCTGTGCTCATAGCTAACCTGTATACTCAAATAATGTCTACACATGTGAGAGAGCAGAGGACAGTGGAGTAATATTTTCTTGCTATATCCTGCCCTTCGTTGGGCAGGGAGGTGCCAGTGCCTGAATGAAACCTTGCATTCCCTATGCAGGGTTATGGCTCTTTTGAGTGGGATTTCCCAGCAGAAAATTTGGGAGCTATTGCTGAGCTATAATTAATAACAGAAAGCCCAGATGCCTGAGCCCATTTACTGCTTTTCCTCAACTTTACCTGTTAGTTCACAGTATCAGTTTCTTAGGTAGGTCAAGCAGCAAGATAAGAACACAAAACTCCAGGCAGACCCTCTTCTGCACTAAGTCCTTCACCTTCCAGCTTCACAGTGCTACTTCCCTTTAGTTTCAGTACAGCAATACACAGGCTGAGAATATCCCTAATTATGCCAATTTGGGGGCAGAGCTATAAAACGTTTCCCAGTGCAGCAAAATCTCCAGGGTGCACGTTTTTTAAATGGCATCTCCCTACTGCCAAATTTCTTGGGGGTAGATGCAGTTGGAGCATGTTTCTGATGCAAGCTGGGTCCAAACTAGGAGCGATGCCAGTATAACGACAGAGTGTTTTTAGTCTTAAGAAAAGTGCAAAGCACAGTGCCATCTCAGTCTTAGATGCTGCCCTTCATGAGCGGATAAGATTCTGAGGTCGCTGGTTAAGAAGAGCTAGTGACCCCTGCCCCAAGCAGTGACAACCATGCGAGTAGTGTTAGCTAATCCCTGCCACACCACTGGAGATACGGATTTACGTTATTTCCTCACATTTCAGGACGTTTAGAAGAAGGTGTCACCGGAGTATAAAGATATTTTCAATTTATGTGATGAGGGAACTAGACAGCCTGCCTCCGCGTTCAGTGAGCCTGTGCAGACTCCAAATTGGCAATGAATCATTATGTTCGCACGGCTGCAGGCAGCAGAAAGGTCTGCGGAGATTGTGTTCACCCACTCTAATCTCTCCTGCAGCAGCACCGACCAACCCACTCCAGAATTAGGGAGCAGGAAAACAACATTGTCTGGTCTCTGAAGTCCAAATGAAGCATTATAGTATAAAACTTCACAGCTAGCTTTGGGGGCAGGGGATGATATCTTGGCTTATTCTTCATTCATATTCTGTTCACAAAACTAATTGTTTTATTTCAATAAGAGGTCAGACCAAGGAGGGGGTGAAAAGAATCGCCACGGGAGGACACACTTCGCACTCTTGCTGATAAAAGAATTTGGAGGGTGCAAGCCCTGTATAATCAGGCTGAGTAGTGGGAGAAGAGAGGACGGCAAATGTGACATTAGTTTTTTTTTTTTTTTTTTAAAAAAAAAAAGAGATCCAGAAGGGATTTCAGGCACTACTGCCCACTAAATCTGAGTTCTCTTTGGGGCAAACTGCCAAATAAAGAGCAGATTGAGTGTGAAGAGGTCCGTGTGAAGAGGTCCCTGAAGAAGTCCATAGACAGGACAGTCTGCAATAGAACAGCATATTTGGATTTCCAAAATGTGTTTGAAAAGGTGTCTCACAAAATGTTTCTTAAAACCTGATCTGTTGTAGAGCAAAAGGAAAAGTCTCCCTATGTACTAAGAGGTTGAAGATGGGACTCACAACCCACGAGTTGTCAGTGTTAGATTTTGCCAGCGAAACTTTACAGGGACCTGCTCTATTCATAAACAGACTGCAAAGGAGACAAAGTGGGTCTGTAATACAAAATTATTCAGGATAATTAGAACAAAAGCTGTTTGTGAAGGGAAGCAGAATATTCTCACAATACTGAGTGGCTGAGTGACAAAATGGCAAATGAAATTCAATGTTGATAAATGCAAAGTGATGTACTTGGGAAAAACAACCCTAACTATACATACACACTGACAGGTTCTCAATTTGCTATTGCCATTCAGCAAAGAGACCTTGGGGTCACAGCTGATAGTTTTCTGGAGGTGTGGGCTGAGTGCTCAGTGGTTGTTAAAAAACAAATAGTACATTAGAAAGGAGGAAAATAGAAAACCAAACAGAAAACATCACTAGGTCCCTGCATAACTCTGCAATAAAGCCAGTCATTAAATACCGTGCACGGTTCTGGCCTTTTCATCTCAAAAAGGATATGGTAAAGTTAGGAAAAAAGTTACAGAGGAAAAAAGTGACCTGAAGCCTGGAAGAGCTCCTCAAACAAACAGATTAAATAGTGCAGACTTCCTCAGTTTTGAAAAGAGATTATTAAAGGGAGATACGAAGAATGTACACAGAATCACGTGTGGCATTTGGGAGGTGATATAAGGATGTACTTTGTAATGCAAGAACTAGGAGGTGCTGAAAGACACTATTAGGCATGAATTAAAACCAAAAGGAAGCCTGTTCTCGTGGAACAAATCATAGCACTCATTGCCACGGGATGTTTTGGACACCAGAAGTCTACAAGGGTTCAAAAAGCGATTAGAAATTTGCAGAAGAAAGGCCCATCACAGACTATTAAACTCAATAATGCTGACACAATTTTTGGCTGGGCAACGACCAAATACAACCCCTGGCTTGGGAAGCCTCCCAGTCTTTGCACAGTCTTGCCACTGTGCACACAGGGCAGACGAGCCACCAAACCCCAGCTCAAGGATGCGCTGCAAAAATGTGGCACCTCACCTCATCTGCCAGAGGACAAGACTGCTGGAGCTGTCTGCAAGAGCAATCCAAAAAGCTTCTTGAACTTTTATCGTTATTAGGTTGACTGATTCCAAGCTGGAGTTCAAAGAATTAGATGAGAAACCAGCACTGACAACCCACGATTGTGAACTTTATTTTAAAAAGCTGTTTGTTGTTCAGTATTAAATTGAGCCTTACATTTCTAGTTTATATCAAATATTGAAAATTCATTGGACTCAAAGGAAAGCTCTACAATTCTGTATATGCAAGAGTGTCTAGCTATCACCAAACAATAAAGCTGGCTACTCGCATCATGATTCCCCAAAGGGAGTAAGATTCATTTTGGAATTACTTTCCAGAGAGAGACTTTTGAGTTTGAAGTCCTTTTTTCCTCTGTACATAAAATGCTTCCTAAGCACACTCACAAAATATTTAGCTGTTATTACACTTCATTTTAAGGGGAGGAGAGAGGGAGTAGTTATATAATTTACTTTCAAAGGAATCTTCTTCATGTAAAAAACAACTCAATGCAACCCGCAACATGCTGCCAAAAACACAGGAAGAAACGTACCCCCAAACTAGCAACAAACAAATGGACAATTTTTACCTTCTACATATGGCAGATAATGTTTGCTCCTAGCTTACTCTTTCCCTTCTAAGATTCCACTGTAAAACTTCCTGCTACAGGAACTTTTTAAGATATTTGGATGCTTTTTTTCATATAAAAAATGCTATGTGCTTGCTATCTTTGGGACAACTTATTTATTCTATAGTATTGCTCAATTTTTTTTCAGCATCTCCTTGTCTTCCTCTTCTCTTCTCTTGTTAGATGTAAAAAGTAGGGTTTTTCCAAAAGCCTGCATGCCTTCAGAACTGCAGACCGCTTTACAGAAGTTCCTTGGTAGGAAGGGCTGGGGGGGGATCACTGACACCGCGTGCGCACACCCAATCCCCAGCAGTATGCACGCGATCCAAATCAGGTATCAGCACACACTCCCATCCCTGTTAAACCAGCAAGACTTCACGACGAGGAGTTCATGCTGCTTTTTCGGTATTACGTGCAAGAACGGGGACAGCTGTCCTGGCAGAAAGTCAGAGTGGTGTGGGCAGACAAAACCTGATCCAGGATAAAGTCTGCTGGTACCGCAGGAACCTGCTAACATGTGATTTTACACAGATTTGAATGTGCAGCATGAAGTTGCACCCACTCTGCGTTTTGAATGAGGTGCCTGTGGTATTCTTCATCTCAGGCTAGCAGCCCCGTAACACTGGATTTTCTGTTTCAGCTGGAATCCCACTGCTTTTCTCTAAAACACCAGCTAAGCTTCACTGTATCTGGCAGATATGATACCAGCAGATAGTATGCCATGGCTGGGTCTGATCATACACGGTCTACCGCTAGCCGCTTCTAATAGCTGCTGTACGCATGTAACCTCAGGCTCCCATACCCCTCAGCCACTTTCAAAATTGGGATCCTGATTTCTGAGCCAGTTTAGGCACTTGAGAAAAGAAGTTACCTATGGGGTGGGGGGAAAATCCCAGGTTCACCCTCCAGCCCCATCACTGTGGACCATGAGGGAGAAGAAAATCGAGCCCGCAAGTTGTCGGCAACAAGAGGGAGCTAGACCATTTATCCCAAACAGTGACCCTTGTGCTCCCATTCCTTCTCCTTACTCTCCGAAAAGGAGATTTCATCTAGTCTTTACAAAGCCGAGAACTCAGCTATAGAGAAATACATTCGGAGTGGCTATACTGTCTTCCTTCAAAGGAGACACTCCAAATTTTAAGCCAGCAGGAGAACCGAATTTGGTGTGCGAGTGCAGGTGGAGGAGGTTAACGTCCCCTCAGAGGGGACCCTGGACTCCCCAGAAGAGAACTAATTGGCTAAAACGAGCTCTCCGGACTAGCCGCCACGGCACGGCAGTCACGGTAGGGAGCTCCAGAAAGAAGGGAAAAATAGGGCTATTAGAGCAACGTTTTTCTTTGCTAAAACATGGGCAGAAGGTGTCCAACATTTGTTAATAGCAGTGATTTTGCAACAGCTGAAGCAAAGCCTGCTTAAAGCCAGACCAAGTTTACAGATGTGTTGCTGATTATTTTGAATAATTAAATGGTGTAAAACCCAGCTGTGATGAATAGCACCAGGGTCGCAATTCATAAATAATTGAGAAGAGTGAGTTGCATTTGATCATCCTGATCAAATTCTGCTCTCTGGAGAATAAATGTTTGTCCTGAATACCATCAACATTGTTAAATGCCTCAATATTCCTGCTCAGCCATCCAGCCAGCAGTCAATTGAACTAAATCATTTTAACACCTTACACATTTGACTTCCTCATGAATACAAAATGTTTCTAACTTACACAATGGTTTTTAGGCATCAGACAAAGCAGCTACTCTTTATAGACAGTAACCAAACAGCAACAATAAATGTTTTAAATGACCCCATTAAAAACAATTCCTGCATACAGTCTTGTCTTTACTGCAGCAAGCAAAGAAGCTGTAGGTATTCAGCCACCTATTTTCTTTCATTGCCTTGTTTATAAGCTTAGCTGCCCCTGTGATTCACATGCATAATGCAAACGCATCTTTCGCAGGTGGGGAAGCTCCATACAGTTTGCTGGGGTTCCTTCTGCTTGTCAATACTCCCAAAAGTTCAGCATGTGACTGTGATTAGACTGCCTGAAAGAAATGCCTAAAAGCTAGCCAAGGAATACTGGCTTGTGTTTTTTTAGGCAGTGACTTATACAGACTTTTCTCATAATGTGTAATGTTTATTTACCATGCATGGACAAGACAGGTTGGGTAACCCAGGGTCAGAAAAATGTTGCACTTTGTTGGAATTACCTCAAATTTATAGCAGCAGAGGTCAGAGCCTGTCCTAAATAGGTAACAAGTCACAAACTTTAAAACAGTCGCATTAAGTAAAGACTACTAGCCAAGTCCTGAAGCCTTTCTCCTTGGTTTTACTTGAACAAAAATAGCAATGACTTCAATGACAATCTTTTCTGCTCAAACAGAGGATGAACAAGGAGTATAGGAACCAACCCATCAGGAACTGGAGGTGGCAGCCATAGCTTGGGGGCTTCATAAATGGCCAAATTCTGTTACTCTATATGGAGTGCTATTTTGCTCCTTTTGGTTACTCAAGGTAACACTTTGCTCTCTACTCAGTGTGACTAAAGAAAGCAAATTCTGTGCCAAAATGAGTAAAACAAGCTTCAGGTTATGTATAACGGAAGCATGGGGTTAAAATCAACTCCTTGTATCACCGTATCTTTCCTTGGGACTGCAGGCAGCTTTTCCAATTTAACACAAACCCTGATAAGTACCTCCTGGAGGTATTAACTAGTTCTAATAGAAAGCTACCTTAGATCCTTGCTCTGTGATGGTTAGAAACCACCTATAAGTGTCCCGTCTCAGCTTACCTGTATCTGGTAGAAAATTGGTATTTCCCTTTTTCTTCTCATACATTTGAGCATCCCATTTACCTCTGCCATGACAGCATCACACAGATGTCACAAAGCCCCTTACTATCAATAAGGAATTAAATTTAGGAGAACACCATTTTACCAGTGGATCATTAAATCATACCTCAAAGTCTTCTGAGAACCCATGCTGGTTATTAGAATACAGCTCACTGATGTGTTTAACGAACTGCTTGACTGGAATTGCTTCCATATCATCTGTAGAAAGAGAGATTCAGAGTTGTTATTTGTCTCAGATGTAAAATTTCAAGATCTATGCAATCATCTGCAAACTCTGGAGACAAAGCATTCGCTTAGTATCACCTGGATCTGAGTTCCTAGGGGCAGAGCTAGTTCAATATGCAGTAATAAAAAATCTTGATGAATCTGGTTAATATTGAGGAAACTCTTCACATTATATTTCTAATTCTAAGCCTTGCAAATACAGAATCTGGCGATCTGTTCCCTGTGATGCTTATTTACAAGTCCAACAGAAGTTCAAAGATCATCAAGTTCATATACAGTTTGAAGACAGCTGTGGATGGGATGAAGGGCCCTTTTCTTACCCATCATTTTAGAAAAACAGAAAGACACAAAATATGAAGGTACAGTTGATAATTGCTCCCATTAAGTTTTTACCAGACTGAGCAGAGACCCAGGCTTCTCTCCTGGAACAGACAAATTTCTGACTTTTTCCTTTTTATATAACAATATAGTATCCAAACAAACCTACCATGAAATCATCTCTGTGCAAAAGAACAGGCAACACAACACCCACACTAATTTGAGTTTTCTCTCATGCCAGACACCATTCGTAACATTGAATATGCATTCCACTGGACCATTTGTTCTTGCTCAGCATAGTGCAAATTCTACTCAATATATCAATAAATCATCCACAAACATTTTCTTGAAAGAAAGAAATCAAAAGCTTGAATTGAATTAAAGACAACCAAGACTGTTTTAAGCACCTGGAACTCTGGGTAGTTTCTAATAAAAGTGAGATGTAGGAATATTGTCTTATTTCGCTCTGTCTCAGAAAAAAGAAGTCTAGACATTGTTATAACCACACTGCAGTTGGTGAAAACACTGTGCTTGCCAAGATTCATTAGTTAATATTTTCAGTCTGGCATTTAGAAAATGTAAATTGCTATACAACTGTGATTACTTTCAGCATGTGAAATAATCTATCGCCTGATGGCTACTATTGTCTGATAGTGTGATTTTATGGCAATATTCTGGTATTTATGTATCCCATTTAATATTCTTCTGAAGATCACATGCAGTTTATGTTTACTCCCAGTAATTCAGTGGTGTATTTTTGCTTCCATTTAGCAGCCATATGGTTTGGTGCTACAGCTGCATTATAATCTGGATTCTTTTCCTTTTAAAGACCTACATTATGGTAGAAAAAATCCAAATATTTCTACAGATACTTAGCAAAATTTAACGATAAATAAATAGATGTGACATTTACTGTATTCAGAGTGAAAGATCTTTGGCAGCTAAAACCTCTAAGCTGTCACATATGCTTTTCTTAGCAAAGGGTATGAAGATCTGTATGTGTAAATGAGGTTCTACTTTGGCAAGAATTTTATAGATCCAGTCCTGACAATCTGATTTCTCTGCAGCTGATGGCTGTTAATATCGACCATGTCATTACTTCTCTACTCTTATTTTATCAGGTAACGCTCCAGGGTGGCTTATTGCATCTATTGACATTTTCAGATTTCAATCAGCTTCTTCTATTTTATTTACAAGAGGCAATTGTTGAAGATATGTTTGCAATCTGATCACCTCCCAATATAGTAATGCTACTTTAATTAGCCACATGCTCATTTACTGAATAATAAAGAATTCCAAACATTTGACAAGTGTATGCTCATTTTAGTAAAAAGCTGCAGCATGCAGAAATGCTGGCACTCTACAATATTTAAGTGCTAACATTTATTCTATGTAATATTGAGAATATCATCATCTGATAACAACATACATATTACTATTTTTGCAGCCAAGACACTCAAATGGAATGATCTATAGGAACAGCAGTCTGTAGTAAGAGCCTGTAAAACTATTGTTCCCCTCCTGAAAAGTAGCCCACATATCCTTAATTTTCTTGAAAATAACTTGTGCTATGATAGCAATTTCACATATTGTCACAAGAAAAGTTTCATAGCTGTTATTTGTTTTCTTTTCTTGAGTAGAGTCTAGCTCAGCTGAGACCAACTGAGATCAGGGACTCACTGCAGCAGACCAAAGTGTCCAATTTAATTTTGCAGAAGGCCAAATTTAATTTTAATTGTGATCTGTGAGCCAAGAAATAAATTAAAGGTAACGTACTCTCCAGTCCATTGAGCTCTCACCAATTTCAAGGATGGGTCTGCACCACAGATCCATGGCAAAATATGGTTAGTTTTCTTTCATCATCATCATTGCGTGGTGGCAGTATCTCTCTACCTTTATAGCTACTGCTTATTCTCTTCTTCATTGTTCACTATCCTTTATTTTTTCTCCTTCCTTTTTCCTCCTCTGCCTTTTCTCTTCTACAGCCACTCCCAATTCCTTTCAGAAGCTTTAGCTTTATGCAGTTTTTACCCTATTTGATAACAGGGCAACAATTAAACAGCAAATAAATTAAATAGTAAATAATGTTGATATATGAGCTCACTGGGAGAAAGGCACTTATGCTGCTGAAGCTGCCTGTAAACTCAGGAAAACCATGCTGGAGCAAACACAATTATTTGGTCTTTGGAAGAATAACAGCAGAAACCACAAAAATTAGGAACTGAATCAATGCTTATGCTTTTCAGCCTTTAAATTGCTGGGATAATGTGGTCCTACCGACTGTGCGAGATCAGGCAGGTGCCACGCAGAAGCTGGGGGAAGCATCCCTCAGTGGACCCACGTGGTCGAGGATGGGCAACCAGTAGCAAGCAGGATGCTGCTGCTTCCCTGGCTGATCTCTGAGCCCCTTTCCTGACGGTCATGGTGGGAGGAGAAGTGGTACGTAACGTATAGTGCATTGCACTAACCAAGGGAGCAGAAACGCATTAAGGTAATTTGGGCCTGTATTTTTCTAGTAGTGACCCTCAACCCCACACTCCTAGTAGAGAACACAAATTACTCTAGTTGGGGTGTGTGTGTGTTTAGCTATGCGTAGCTTGTCAAATCTCAGCTGAAATATCTACTAACATACTCAGCACTCCTGGATGATACCGGCTCTGATGGTATATGAAGATAACCTTAACCTTCTCTACGAAAACCAATAGATGTAGCTAGATGCACAGAATATGCTTTTCCTTGCAGAATCTGCAGTCCGAAGGCTTTGGTTAAGCCTCTCTTCCATCTGAAGACAAACGGACTTCAATGACAATAATTCTTTAAGTCGATTGAAGAGATTAATGGAATCCTATAATGGCTAATTAAGAGCTCTAACAGTTGTTCAGTGCATATTGCATTTTGTACCATATACTTTTTCTCATCTGGAGACCAGAGTGACATTTGATATTGTCAGGATGATGCTTACATTTTGTGAGACTTACTCATTATTCAAAGGGAACAGGGAAATGTTTTAATAACATACCTTCACCTCTAACACTGCACAAATAATTACAGTTCTGTCCAGTTTGGGTTTGGCCATCTGTTATACAAGTGTAAATAAAATGATTCTGGATTTACGTTACTATAAAATATGAGCTGAATCTGGCACCATACTTGCACAGTAACCCTTTGGGTTATGCAGAGAAAGAAGTAACATTAGGTGGATGGGGCAGAAGTCCCCAGGACACCAGTATTTATAATCAGAGCCTACTGAAGCTGACAAGTGGCAATGCATTTCATTACTATGCTAGATATTTAAAATTTAGGTGCAGTTCTCATCTTCACTTGCTAGTCCAAGAGGAGCAGCTGAGACGAATAACAAAAGCACAATACTGAAGGGGAGTATAATGCAAGTCACTTCCTGCCGCAAAGGCAAAATACGAGGAAGACAGTCATGTCTTCAAAAAAAGAAGAGAAAAACCTTTCCTTGCACCTCATTTTCTATGAATTGGCAATAGATGAAGGATGCAGAATATGTGATGCATTCTTTCAGAAGGTAGCTAACCTTCAAAACAAGCCCAAAGTATATAGAGGCAACAAAGTTAGTACCAGGGTTACATTTAAAGTCTGGATAATTAGTAATCCTACCAAGAAGGATTTCCCTCTACTTCCTACTTAACAAGCTGCCTCTGTAATGTTAAAGCAATCGGGGTCAATTTTAAGAGAAAAACAAGATAACATATCAGAGATGGCATTTCCACATAATAAGATCTCAGATTCAATTTGATTCATTTACAGCCAGAGAGTTCACTGGATGGTTTAGTGGTACTGGATTGGAATAGAAAGATTTGAGTAAGGAATTAATCCAGAACATCAAAAAACTAAGTGCTCCCTCATATTACCTTTGCCTAGTTTGGTGTTTTGGTGTTTCTGAAGACCAGCTGTTTGACACACATAAAGAAGAATTAATAAAGATTCACCCATGCTTTTCATTCTGTTTACAAATGCTTCCCATTTTCAGCTACTATTTTACCGATCTGCTGAAGTCCAATGTCCTCCCTGTATCTCATGTCTTACTTTTGAAAGCTTTTCCTGTTTGTTTGTGACTGTACTTCAGTTCCTCATCTGGAAGATCGCCTGCATTCATGTGCAGTGGCTGTCATGTGGCTTGGCTCAGCTGCTCAAACAGCAGCCGTGTACTCACTGCACCATTCAGCATCCTTGTGCCACTCCTTGCATCTCCAAAGCACCTCCATCCATTTTCAGCCTGCTTTTCACAGGTGGCTTAAACCAAAGGACAAGGTGCTTCCACCCACTCCCTCTTCCCTGCCTGTGTGGCTGAGCACTGAACTGAATGAGCTTGCTGATCTGGCTAATTAATCTAGAAAATGATTAGTTGATTTCCAGGAAGCAGAAAGAAGGATTAGCTGTCAATCGGACAGATGGGTTAATCCTACTCATTGCCATGTGAAATGGTGAAGCAACGGGGGAGACCGCCCTTTCTGACAGCAGGACAAACCTAAATTGGCTAAGTGCCAATCACGAAACCACCATTAGCAACATTAATCCTGGAGCATTCACCCTCAACAGTGTGTCCTCACAGTTCTCATCTTCGGCAAAAAAAATTTCCAGAGTCTAGAAAGTAATATCCTCCAGCAGGCTCCTAGTGGGATTGGATTTAACCTCTAAGCTTGCAGAAAAATAACCCATCTGACTTCATAACCCCACTCCAGGAACTGTTGTCCCACATCCACAGCATTCAAGTGTCTTCTGTTCCCAGCAGCATGCTTTTTTGTTTGTTTGTTTGTTTGTTTACTGCTCCTGGGTTTTATTTACCCCAATCAGTGTTGTTCATGATTTTTTCCTTTTAAACAGGAGGATGCAGAACAGAACTCCTGCAAGCAGCTGCAACACTCGGCACCAACATTTAGGACCTATGTTACTCATAACTGAGTCTCACAACCATTCTATAATGTACACTATATGTCAGATTGAATGCAGGTTGCAGAGCAAGAGTAAAAGCATGCTTTAAAGAAAGCACTGCAGCAGAAATAACCACGTGGATTGCAGCTCCAGCAGACTCACATTTCCATAGCCAGAAATGGGGCTCTCGCAGCCCAGATTTAAATAGGATCTACACAGCTGTACCATGTAATGTCAGAGTACACACAACACACACTACTAAATGAGGATGCTAAAGCCCCAAGAAGTCTCCATCTGGGCTGTCTCTAGAAAAGCTGCTGATCATAAAGAATATTGCAAGGCTAGTGCAGAAATAACAGCACACCCTTGGATGAAATTCAGCCCCGCTAGAGGTTACTGAAAAACTCCCATCAGCTTCAGTAAGGTCAGGTGTCCACCTTGTACACAGAAGCTTAGACTAAAGCTCTAAACATACAGGTTGTGAGTATACCATGAAGCACATACATGAGGGAGAGAAGCTTCACAGGCAGCTCCAATTTTGGCACTTACTGAATGTGGCCTGTTTGAGCTGCCCGCACTCAAGCTAATACACAAATAATTCCAGGTATATAGATGGGTGGCCCCAGTTTTCTTCCAGCAATTTTAGGTTTAATGCATTCGTATCATGGGCATTTTTACAACCAGGGCCTTCAACTCTGTGAAAAACTGTCTTTCTTTTTCAACTATTTAAAACAAGAATGCAAAAGAAGAGCTTGCATTTTATGTGGAATAATTAATTTTTCTGACTGATCACACTTCTTGCTGTATAAAAATTGCCAGAAAGATAAGAACAGTTTTATTTGTACTAATTATAGTACAAATAATTATAGTACAATATTTGTACTAAATAGTTTTATTTGTGCATAAGTACTAATTAATTTACGATAAAATAAAGTCAAAAAAAATCTTAGTATCAATAACATACCTGCTTTCTGCGGAGATTGTGTCTGCATAACTAATAAAATGGCAACACGGTAGGTTTATTTCTAGGAGCTCAAATTACCTGCTGAAAGCCCTTCATCCTCTGAAGTCAGTGACCTCAACAGTTAAGATAAATTATAAATTAAAATAAATTAAGATAAATTATGAATTGCTGAGAATTAATTATTGGGGACATTATTCCTCATCAATGTTCACATTTTTATTATTATGTGTTTATCAAGTACTGCTTTTAATAAAAACACCTTTCAAAGGGAAAAAGCAAGAAAAATGCTATGAATATATTTGAGAGAGTCCTGGATAGGTGGGCATGTTGAAAGAAAAACATAAAATTCAAAAAATTCTTTTCAGCAAGATAATTATTATCTATTTGTTATAATCAAGTCAAATGAACAGAAGGGTAGGTTTCTGATAAAGCACACACAAAAAAGCAGAATATGAAAAATCACCTGCGTAATATTGTAGCTACATTCATCTCTCTTGCTTCAAGATTTAATCTACTGCTATGCTATTAGCCATGTGTCAGTCAGAAATATAAAGATGTTAATGATAAGATTTTATATGTGTCAAAATAAAAGCTCAGTTTAAATCTGCTTGTACAAATCCTAGATTAGGTTATCATTAATTATAAAGGCAACAGCAATGCAGTTCTTGCCTTTAAGCAAAAAGGAATGGACCCAAAAAACCAATTTCAGTCCAACAGAATGAAATAATGTTAATTTTCCTTTAGCACAGACATTAAATATGATTTTATTTGGTATCGCCTGCTAAGCAACTCAACTCAGATTTCCAGCCTCAGGTCCCAGCTGTGCCATCAATTACCCACAGGCCTTCTATGTAAGCACACAGAGGTGCAACTTCACAGGATGGGCAAGAGCTCTCTCTGGTCATCTGATGGCTTTCAGAGAAGAACCTGTCCTAAAAATCTCTACACTTGGCACAGCCACCAGGAGAGCATGTGTTTTGGAATGATTCAGACAACTCCTGAAGCCCTAATTACAAGTACCATAATTAGGAGGGGATACTATACCACAAATTCCCCAGTGTGCTGTAGGAGCAGGGTTGGTAGCAGAGGAAAAGGGAGGTGGATGTTCCCTAAAACACCTTAATATTTTCTTGGTTTCAAAGGGTGGCTGTGTTTGCGATACTGCATTCATGACTTTAACCGAAGCTGAAGATAGGTACAATTCACAATATGGTGCTGGAATATAAATCCACAGGGAGCAGAAAGCAGCTGTAAAGTCTTAAACAGCTGAAGAACACTATGTCTGTGCTTAATGAACAGCTTCATGTTCTTGAGAAATAAGTCCTCAGTTGTAGCTAGTACTTTTCCTGGTGCCTAGCCAGGCTCTAGCACAGAGAATCACTCTGTTCAGCACACTGTCACTGCTGGCCACAGGCTGGCCATGGAGGCATCCTGGTGCTCATATTTAGGTCTTTGGATGCAATCTGAGCCAGTCACATCCCAGTAGAAAACAATAACCATACCAAGCCTCCAATAAGGACCTGCAATTTCTTTGTCAAATGAGTACGATCATTTGTACGATATTTTAAAGGAAATGGTCCATCACAGGGCGGAAGACATTAGAAGTGAAGATGCTGTGCTTGTAGAAAACACACTAAAGTCTAATCACATTCACCAGGAAAGGGTCAGGGGAACTGGGGTTATCATATGTAACCACAGAACCATTGTATATAACCATGGAATAAGGTAGAAACTCACAGTTTCAAAGATCTTTTAAATCAGAAGATTTAATAGAAACTAACAATTAATAAGATGGATGCTTTATGGGACTGGTTCTTGTAACCATGATACAGGGAAATGAAGAAGAGTCATGACTGCACTGGCCTTCACACCCTTACATGATAACATGAGGTGGTCAAGACACTTTCTCACTACAACACATCCGGCTACTTCAGAATTTTCTAGGCTCATGCACCCACATGGAATCATTCCTAAAGAAGCAAGAGAGCGTTTCTCGCACAGATTCTGCCACTAGCTACTTTAAAATACACTATTCAGAAACTCCAGCAGTAGTTACAAAATGAATCTACTGCCATTTAAATCTGAAACTGCATGCACCTTGAATCAAGAACTGGGAAGTATTCCTGAGTTTTATAGTCTAGACAAAGCTGAAATGACTGGCATCACATCTGAGACATTTAACTTATACTAAAAATGGTGAAAGACGTCTGGAATAATATGCTAAAAGAATCTGCTGCATCAGCCAGCCAGCCATTCCGCTCTTTATGAGCCATGTTTCCCTGGACTGTGGTCAAGACTACGCACAGTTCTGAGTTTTGCCATAGGGTCAAGCCTCAAGTATCTCTGCACTGATCTCACCAACAACCAGTCCTGCTAACATCAGTGCCAAAATGCCTGTTGTGCCCATGGGCCCGGGCAAGGAACCGTTAAAGCCACAGTAAGCTCCAGAACAAGTCATTGCCCAAGAGCAGGAAAGCTCTAAAACAAAGACTAGGAAGAGGATGGTAGTAAAAGTAGAATTTTTGCTAACCTTAGTATTCGATATCATCTAAGTTACATGGTGGTGCACTTCTGCATTGCTTTACTGGAGCAGGTCTTGTGACAAGTAGCACAAAGGAAGACTGATGGGGCTTCATTTTGTTCTGTGGTGTTGCAAGACATACAGGTCTGCATCCATGACTGTGCTGTTATTCTTATTTCCTGAATCTACCACAAAGGATCAAGGCCAGAAACTCTATACCAAGATACTAATCTGACTAGGAAAAAAAAAAAAAAAAGAATGGGAACAGGAGCTGGTTTAGTGAGAGTGAGACGTTGCCAAGCCTGAACGTTTATAGTGAAGAGATCCATGCAAAATGATGTGGATATGGCCAAAATTAACGGAGTGTAGAGGCAAGACAGAGAATATGGAGAAATAATTTTGTTCAGTTGAAAGTCCAGGGAGTTTCAGAAGTCTGTCATTGATTACAGATGCATTACTGTCAGGCATAAGGCTTATGTGAGTTAAGATTTATACCTCAGTTGTAATATCCAGTGGGTGACTCAGTTAATGATATCTCCTTTGTCCTGTGTTTCTCTAGATCAAGCAGAGCAGATAATTATGAATAATGATAATGATTTGGGTCTCAGAGCAAATTTGCATAGATAAGCACATGCCTATGGGTGATGTGGCTTCATGCACAATAATTAAGCACGTAGGCCATGGGAAGTGAAATAGAAAATGGGTAAAATTATTCCTTTACCAGCTGATTTTTTAGATTGCAGATCTGCTAAGTTGTAGTATATAGTTATTGCAGGTAGCTGGGAGATCAATTTTAGAGTTCCTGGAGCTGAGGAAACTGAGGGTACATCTAAACAGGAGAGCAGAACATGGTGTAGTAGGAAACATGAAAGCTACCTCAGAGCACGTCGGTACGTCAGCAGAGCAGAGTGGCTGCATGCAGTGATACCAGCACAACTTCGGCAACCTCTCAAGCTGCATCAGGACGACACTGCAGCTCGCTCCCCCGGACCTGGCAGAGCTACCCTGCACCTGAGCCAGGACTAGCCAACCCAAAACCTAGCTCAGCTCTCTCCAACTGATGCCTCACTGCGTGCTGTAGATGGGCCCTGGCAAATCTTTTAAACGTTTTTAGACACACTGCTCTCAGTTGCCATCAGTGTGGCGGCTTGTACATAACTGAGAATGGAAGTCAGTCTACTGAATTCTAGGCAATAGATGCATGGTTCCACAGGCACCATTTACACATAATTTTTAAGAAGGTATTGCCTAGGGGATCACAAGCTAACAAGGTTACTTCGAAGAACTTGCTTTTGTTAAAATGTTACTTATATTTTACTTCTAGGATCAATATAGCAAGTAAGATTTTATTGCATTCTCTGGTAGTTTCCAGAAGCAAAATTCAAAAGCTTATTGTTTCATCAGTTGGGATCAATTCAAGGGAGAATTTTGCTATTTAATGTTTTCAAGGAACTCCAGAGGGCTGCCTACATGACAGCAGCAGCTGATGTCACTGAAGAGTTGTCGTTTAAGTAGCAGGTTGGTTGGTGGAAACAGGCCTTTATTGTATCTACAGATGGGGACAATGTTTAGGAGAGCTTCAAGATCTTTTAGTGCTGTGTATCACAACTTTGGAAAAAGTCTACATAGCTTGAATTTATCTCCAATAAATTTGAGCCTAAATACTGACCAAAGAAACTGCCTGTATACTAAATACAGACAGAGAGAGGCACTTCCATGGAATGATTTGACTTTTGATACTTTCAATAGCTTTGCTGTTGGTGCAAAGATCTTTGAGTTCATCAACTCATTCATTCTCTCTTAATGAATTCTCTCATCTCATTCTCTCTTGGCACAATTCAGCTTCAGATTAAAACAACTCCATTTAGATGTCTATATGCAGGCATCAAAACATCTGTTATGTCCACAGAAGTTTAGTCATTAGAGTGGGAATCAGACGGCTGGATTCACCTTTGCATCTGACTAAACCTCTTTCCAAGGCCTAGCTCCTCGCATGCCTTAGAGCTGATCAGCATCACTGCAGATTTTTGACAACAAAGACAACTTCTCAAGTAGTCTTGCAGCACTTGCTCAGCAGGTCCCTTAAGTTGCAGTGCTCATTACCAGATGTGAATAGCTCTTTCTCAGCAGGACAGAGTCTGAACAGAGCATAGACTGTACTGCAGTGATGATGACATTGTATCAATCCTGAAGCTGCAGTGGTCCAACAGTTTGGCTTGTTCCAGTTATGGGAAGATGTCCCCAAATGGTAATTTTCTTTAGTTCTTGGCAGCTTGATCTCACACACAAGAACGGTTGCTGGAGAAGCACTAATGGATGTGCAGGCCTTATGGTACCTGCCACTGATACTGTTTTAATGGCACTTCTGCAGCTTCTATTACCATTTATATGAGTGCCTTCCGGTCTTCAATGGACTGATCCTCAAAACCTACCTGTGAGGTAGGAAAGAACCACTGTCTAGACTAAACAGACTGCAGACCTTAAAAGATGGACCTTTCTGCATGTTTCTTTGTCTAAGAAAGTTTCTTATCACTTACAATAAATATTTTAAATTGGCCAAAGAGACTTCTCTCCAATGACAGCATTTCTCTTCCCCTACTGCCTTGTGCTCACAATTCCCCCGGTTTAGATACTGCTCTGTAGAGAGTCCAATTTAGTCTCCCCTCCCCTTCCTGGCAAGCTCCAAGGAAAGTATCAATGTGAAGACGAGAGTAGGCATGATGGGACCATTGCACTGATTGCTAAAAGCATCACGGAATCATTTCTTCTGAACTCACAGTAAGAACAACAGAGTTTTCCAGCTACTTGGGTTCTTTTTCAAAAACTCATCTCAAATTGTCTAAAACTGAAACATCCCATCTCATGTTACTCAAAGAAGAATGAGAGGAAGAGTGGCTCCTTGCTAATGGAAGTGAGGAGGCCAGGACACACACCTTAGTATGCAGAAAGGACAGGTGATAATGGTATGTTTTCTTCTATTTTCAGAGGTGCAGAATCAGACTTCAAGGCAAACTGCCTAACATTTTCTATACGAATGTAACAGCTAATCTTTCATATTAATTCTTATGGATACTTTGAAAGACTCTTTCTAGAAGGAAAGCCTTGTATTTATACTGAATAAAGTCAGGGAAAATGTAACTGGATTCTTTCATTTCTCTAGAATGTATGTTTTCTCAGAGTGCCTTCTCCTACACTGTCAGAGATGTCTTTGAATGTTTTCATTAAAATTAGCTGCAGATTGAATCCTAGACCATTGGCACAGATTACATAATAGAAGGAAACCGAAAACACCACCTCGAAGCAACAAGCACAATCATTTGACAGACTGAGATCAACATAACATTTTGGGTTTCTTAATTCTGTCAGTGAAACTGAGTAACACCGAAGAAGGCAGCAGCTGCACAAGCCACTGTAACATCAAGCTGTTTTCTGTCATCATTGCTTAAAAGGAACTAAATCCTGTACTTGATAATTCCTAGAGGAAATGCCTCACGAAGAGAATATAGTGCCAAACTCTGGCTCCACCTTTGCTCTTGACACAGCTGAGGGAAGAATTTGGCCTTTGGTAACTCGATTAATGTCAAATTAACAAATGGCTTTGGACTTTACATCTTTTGCTTTTCCCACCTCTGCATACGCTGGAAGTGGGGGGCAAGTCTACTGGTCTCAAGAGAGCAGTGGAGCTGGTTATCCTTCGTCCACAACCCACCCTGACATTGCAATCCATTTCACTTTGCATGCAATGCGTTAGTATTTCTAAGAAGTGTTGCTCTTGTTCTTGACATTTCACAAAGGTTATTCTGAAATTTTTAATTAAAATAATGTGGAAGAAGTGCCTATGGAAAAACACAGCATTGGTACTCAGAGCCCCATTGCAAAGCACATGAATTTAAATGAAGCAGCACTGATACAACAAACGTCTATAAAAAAAAAAATCATGTTAACCATGAATACGTTCTCTCCTTTAGGTAAGTAAAACAGCCTCCAAATAGCACAAATATAGGTGAGTAAGCCTGTCTTACCTGGAATAGGTATAATGGGAATACTTTCATTGGGGACCACACGCGGTGAGCTGCTGTCTTCCACATAGAAATGAGCAGTCTGAAAACACTTTCTGTTAAAGGAAAAAAAAAAAAAAAAAAGTGCAGTGTAAAACACTGGGCTCGGAGAAACGACCCAAAAACTTTCGCACATGTTCGGCTTTTCCATTTCTGCTCCATACTTCCAGATGTTACAGTTTAAAAACATCAGTTTGTGAAAACACATGAGTTCTCTACAATTACAATCCTAATTCCAGATTCCAGTGTACTCCGATTTGTTGACATCTGACATCCACTCACCCTAAATGCCTCCCTGCTCCCAATCTGTATATTATTGCTAAGTATTGCTGAATATAAAACTGTTCTCAGAAAAGTTAGTGGTTGCAAAACAGGTTTCAAATACACCATTCAGAAAGAAATTGAACACAAGAAATATATTCAGCACACAATTCAAACCAAATCCACCAAAGACACTATGTTTCCAGGGAACACACACTTACTGTAAAACTTTCAGCTGTGTAATACTGGACAGATAGCAATACAGCATCTGTAACTGCTCCACATCACGACACTGTTCTGATATTAAAGTTAACCTTCAAACATTACAAATTTTATTCTTTTTAACACTGAAGCTATATAAACCTCTTCCCATCCTCCTCCTGCAAACCTGAATTACAGCTGCTACAGAAAATGCCACTGCTTGGGCCCCAGGACTCATCTCTGCAAAGGCCTGTAAAGAACAGGAGAACTTAAATCCACTTGACTGTTTTTTACCTGTATTTAATGCAAAGCAGAGAGCACAAGCTGGTCATCACAGAAAAGGTACTGAGCAGAGCAACATCAAGAGATCCAGGGAGACTGCATGGTGATGTTAACTGAGGCAGGGTTTTCCAACGCCAGCGTCACTGCTCATTGCTGACTTAATGAGCTGCTTGAGGCTGGAACTGAATATTTAATGAGTCTTGCTCGGTGGCTAGAGCGGCTATTGTGGCAAGCGAAGGGTCTGCGCTCATCCATCGGGGCGCTTAACAACAGCGTCCCCACTGCGCAAAGATCCCCCCGCCTGCATCCCCGCGTGACCTGCCCCTCAGCACCCGGACAAAGTTTGCAGGCAGCCTTGCGCGCGGCCCCCTCTCTGAAGCTGCTGCTTCCCCGGCGGACGCGTATTTGCGCAGAGCGGCTCCTGAGTTTCTGCCCTGCAGTCTTGCTTTCCCGTCATTCGGGGCACTGCGCCCCGCACAGAGAGCCCGCTCTGTCGAGCCGGCTCTGCCGACGTCGTCCAAGCGATCTGCGCTCCCACAGCGCAGTTTTCCTATGTCCCTGTGTGCCAGAGTACGAAAAAGTCGCTGAAAAACCAAACCACTCTCTGAGGCTAAGCAAGACCCTAAAATAATCACAGGCGTTTGCTTTCTATGCATTTCTTTGTATCTTCTGCGGCACAGTCGCAGCGCTGTGTAAGGCAAGCACGTGCGACAGCAGCTCAAGTACAACTTCAGACTATGCAGACGCAGGCAGGATCGTACCGCACAGCGTGGCGCAACTGTCTCAGAGCAGCTTTCTATCTTCAGATACGGGGTCTTGCACTGTGCTGAAGTTATTTATTTAGTGGGTATGCTTTTGTTAAGAAACAGCATAATGCTGATTCACACACAAAGACGCACGATGTGCAGTACATCTCAGCTTCTAAAACATCAGTTAAACTCCCCCCACCTTACATGCTCCCTGCTCTTTTTTTCTTTTTCTTTTTTCTTTTTTTTTGGCAGCCTTTATTTTGGACAACGCACACCCTGGGGGCTCACAGCAGAATAAATCAGTCACACATAAGGAAGAAACTATGAATATGAAACAGGGAAAATGTTCCTGATTTGGATGTATTTGGGGCTTTTTCCCTCGCCTCAATCCTTGAACGGCTTCTGCTAACAAAGGCCTTAAGAAGGTGCTCGGTAAAGACAGACCTTTGTGAAGGGTTTTACAGGATTTTTGTTAAGCTCATGGTACCTATGAAAGGCAATTATTTTTTGTAATTTGCTATTTTATACTCTAAGAGGCTCTGACAGGCTGGCATTATGATTTTTTTATGCAGCCGTAAGAGCTTTTTCAATAGCCTCAAAACATGTAATTGTGTTACATAATCAGGTTGCACGATACTGTAAGGCCCACGATGGTGATCGCTGAACATAGCGCAGCACCTCTCTGCTGAGCACAGTGTTGGAACAACAACATATTAAATGAATATTTCACATAGCAAAGTTTGCTGCTATCATTAATGTCATTAACAATTCTGTTTTTTTTTTCCTGGAAGACTTGCTGGAGCTGTTTATGAAAAGGCAATCACCACACGACTTAACTACATGTTTACTCAGTCACAAGCATCACTCGAAAATATACCCTTGTCTTACATGTGCACATACATAATACAGCATGCTCATTACTTTATAATGTTAGCTACAGGCAAGTTTGGTGAAGGCATACCTCTCAAACTCATTTTTTTTACCTGCTCATAATTGCCTAAACTGCTTTTGGGCGCTGAGTTTTCCAAATCTAGTCCCAGGCACAGCTGAGCTCTCTGCGTAGTGCCGTCGCCTCCGCGTCCCGGGAGCTCCGTGACAGCCTAAGTCAGAACTGATGGGACTGTGCAGGCCCCGACCTGAGAGCAGGATAAAGCAGACTGAACCTTTAACGATGGGTTTTACAAACTCACTGCTGGAACTTTCCATCACAGCTTGGTTCCTGGGCCTGTTTCTTACTCTTGTACCTCTCCTCTGTGTCGCTCTGGGAGGCAGCACACATCTTGGGGTGCCGTGGCTTCAGGCCTCTCTTCTGGGTGATGCCCAATTTTTAAGTCTGCGATCGGGAGGGTGAGGAAAAGCCTGGGCCCAAGAAAAGCCCTTTGCAAACTCTGCTCCATTTTATAATAATAAATACTGCTAGCTGGGATTGAGGCTGCTGAGAGCCATTTCAGACAATTTACTATCTGCCTTCTCCCTCACTTTCGGATACTCCTTTCCACCCCCTGGCATGTTCCCCTACTCATTACCTTTCTCTCAGCATAAAACCTTAAGTGGCAGCAGCTGCTAAGGTCAGGAGAGGCTGGAGTAAATCTGTGTGTATATATTGGGAGGCCTGGATAAAGGAGAAGGATGAGAGCAGAAAATTGCTTGATTTCAAGTCACTGGAGAAGCTCCCATGGAGACAGGTGGGAATGGATGCAGAGCTTCTAGGTCTAGGTCTAGACCAGGCATGATCAGGAGGAGCACTTCAGCCTGTAACTCTTCACCTCAGTGTGTGTCTGTGTGCAGGTATATATGCCTGTGTGCACACTTGCTAAGGAAACCAACATCAGCAGCAGAAAAAAAGTAAAAGATCTTTTTTCTGAAAGTTAGAATTAATCCTTAGAGTGAATGAGCAACCTGGATTTGTCAATGGCATAAATGATTACTAAGATCTTACCAATGGAAACACTAATTTTAGAATAATTTTCATATTGCTGCAGTGCTGGTTAAGGAAAAGAAAATCAGAGCCTTGGTTTCACTTTCAGAAAATTTCAGAGTGCGCACATCTTTTCTGCAAAATACCAGAGAGTCTGTTGTCTCTGCATTATGCCCGTGTGCAGTGAAGCACACCCTTTTCTCTAGCCCCATATGTTTTTTTTGGCTGCCTTTCCCTGGGGTACCGTAACTGTGCGAGACTGTGGTGATCAGACACACAATCGCCACATATGGACAAAAAAGCAGAAAGTAAAACATTGCGAGATTAGCGTCTCCCCAGAGAAGGAGCAGAGGCAGGGTCGGGAATGCTAAGATCACATCAGGGAAAGCATCCCCCTGCCCGGAGTCTTTCTGTAGAGACACCAGCAGTGGGTTATTAAAGCGAGCTAATAGAAAGCAAAGTCTAGAGCGGCAGCACCTTATTATCAAACCGCAAACATAAAAATATGCCACGAGATGGTCCTGATTAGCTGGGTTAAACGCTTGTTCCATCTCTTCTAAGCAAAATACCTGATTAGCTTCTGTAAAAGAAGAGATGCCTCACGAGATTTTGACACTCAAAACAGGTTTCCTTGGTTATTAGTTAATAAACCTCAAGCAGCTTCTCCTTTATACTCATCTGAAAGTATGAGGGGGGAACCGGATCACCATAATGGCCTGACAGCATGGACATATTTAATTTTCTCGTAGCAAAGGAGCCTTGGTGCTTCGTTAATTCTGCCTTCAATACAAACACTGAGCCATGCGACAGCCCTGGGAGTGAGGGAATAGTTTGGAGGGCAGCACTTGGCCTCTCCCCCTTGGTATCGCGCCTGGCACGGGAGGCATCTCCTGATCCGTGCTGACAGGCGGGGGATCTGTGTTGCTCCGCACCAGCTGAGGCAGGGGGCAGGGAGAAGAGGAGCGCGGATTATCGCGGCGGGGCAATCGATTGCCTCCGCAGCGGCCGGCTGAAAGGGCCAGAAGAGCGGCTGGGCACGGGAAAAATCAGCGGGGAACGCTCCACCTTCTGGGGACACCCGAGAGCCGTGTCCTGCCTCTCGCACCGGAGTGACTGGCACGTTCTTTGCTTGCTAGGGACCTATGCTTTCTTCCCAGAGTAGCTTCTGTTACTGGGAGCCAGCGTGCATCCCTCTCCAACGCTAGCCAGATTTATATTTTGTCTTTATTTCTGCTCTATAATTGTATCTAGGAGATCAAGGCTTCTGGATTCTTTGCAGCTACTCTCTTCTTGGGTCATTACCTCTTAAAGCATGACCAATTCAGGGGCAGATGGCCTGAAAGGGTCCTGGAGGCCTGTTCACTAGAGCAGTACAGGGCAAACCTTGTCCTCTGGGTACATTTCCTCCAGAAATAGCCTCCCTCACACCGCAGCTCTGTGGACCGTACCTTGATTAATGAAGAGGCCAATAGCCACTGAAGCCACCCTACTTTCACGCGCAGAGATGAAGAGTATTCTGGCAGGAGTCGCAGCCTATATTGAGGTTTAGCTGGTAGGCAGAACAGGCAAGGAGACCACTGTAAAGGAGCTGGACCAGTTACACTCCAGAATCTGTAATGAACCTTTAAAGCAGGCTGCACAAGACATGGCAGATTTGACTCTGGTACGGCATTCCTTATCGAATGCAACCCGGATACAGACATTCGCAATGCTCCTTGATTGGGGTGTGTGTGTGTCTGCAAATAACTACCCAGTAGGGATACGAAGACAGGAAATTATCCCTTTCACTACCTTGGCACGTTCATTCTCACTTTCAGTAGAAGAAAAGATGTTTCTGAATCTCACTGAACTGTTTTGCATGTTTTCCAGGAGACACAATTAAGGTCGGTTTCTGCTGGCACGAAGACCAGAGTGTGCACGCAGTCAAGCATACTTGTAATGCATGGCTCTGCTCTTTAAACTAGCTTCACTACTCCTTGGCAAGCATTTGTCACTATCAGAATTGGCAATGACTTTTCAGCAAAGGGCCGCAGACAACGAAACAACAGAAGCGCTGCAAATCATGGCCATGTCGCCAGCCGAGCAGCGGATGGGAGCCTGGACAACAGCTGTCTGCAGTCTGCACTGTTCTAGCTGGGGTCATCAGTCACTGATTTTTATGAGCAATAAAACTGACTCAAGCGTTAAGAAGAAAAAGAGAAGAGAAAACCACACAGAAAAAGCAGCTCTTATGAATATGAGTAAGTGATCAGCGCGGAGCAGTGATATTACATCCATTGTAGCAGACAGCATCTGCACTGATTCTCTCTTTTGGGGTAGAAAAGGGCTTATATTGCCCCAATTTTCTACAATTATTTTCCTTCCCAGGTCTTAATGCTTAATGAATAAAATGCAATAGCTGAGTTACAAAAGAACCTTTGCTATGCTGGAGCAGTAACGCACCGCAGCCTGCCTGAACACGAGCTACAGCAGGATATACAAAGCAGGAATGCGTAAAAAACATGAGTAAATGAAAGCTGAAAAAGAAGGAAAATTTCCCTACAATAAGGCTGATTCTCCTGCATATTCCTCCTGAAGGTGACTCTCCTTCTCCCCACAAAGCAATTTCTGCCTGTTCTCTTCTCGAGCAGCGTTAAGCCTTGTACAGATGTGATTACTGGAGGGGATTGCAGAAGTTCACAGTGTGCCAAGCCATTGATGTCCCTTCCTAGACAGGATGGTGAAAAGTAGACTGTCCCTTTCAGGAGACTTCCTCTGGGCAAGGAGAAATGTTTTTCCACAGCAGTGAGCTCCTATGCATCCACACAGTCCCACAGAAGTTAAAAGGACCCCAGTATTGATCACTAGTCCAGCCCCACATTTTTAAAACTGCAAATACTGCTAAATAATAAAGACAGGGAAAAGGCTGGGAAAAAGCAGATGTAAAAAAGAAAGTGGGCCAAATTTTGAGATAGTCCCTATGATGAAGAACACATCACTTAAAATTTCTCCACCTGAAAAACAAATCAGCAAGCAAGGCAAGGGGGTTTTGACATAGAAAGACAGCTGATTTAATATTTATGGCCTGAATTTGCCAGCTGACTACACAGGTCTCCACAAAATTAAAAATCCTCTGCTCTGCTTCTCTGGGATTACAGATTCAGTTGGTGGCTTCCTGCACCACAGACTGCACACCTACTTACAGCAGGCACAGTACTGAACTCAGACTTCATACAAGGAATAGTCATTTTCAGGAAGGTATTTAAGGGGTTAAACAGTTAAGAAATGACAACATACACCAAGATGACCTGCTTTCAAAAGCCCTCCCCCTTCATCAGCTGTGTGACCAGAAAGTGCCCAGGTGGCTAACGTAGAAATGCACTTAGAAAGCTCTTTAATGGCAAATTGCAAGTGGATAAATCTTAGTTTAACTCAGCATAAACACTTTCCACGCTTCCTTGTCCCATCTTCCCGATGTCCCCAGAGAACAGCAAAGGCGTTTGTGAAACCTCATTTCTGATGACACTTGGCCCTGTAACACTGGGTAACTAATTACTCTCCTGGTGACCTCTGACGGGGCCAGCAGCATCCGGCTTTCCCTTCCTGCTTTAATCAATACTCACAACATCTGTGTTGGATACACTCAGCAATTTTACACATGACTGAATGGGTTTACTCATCTATTTTCTACTGTGAGAAAACAAGTTTCCTGGTGTACGTAACACCACTCATATTTTTAATGGCGACAGGCAAAACCAGGGTACAGAAATCTATAGGTGGTATCTTAAAATAGTTTAAAAATTAGTCATGGTTTTAAAAACCAAAGGGAAGCCTGATGTATTCATTTTCCTCTCCACAAGCCAACAATTTATTTAATGCAACATTCACACTGCAAAGACTAGAAAATCGCAGAGGAAAACAGACGTGCCTTTTCCAATCAAATAATACCTTAGGCAGTTCCTATAAAATGTGTAGTTCCAATAACCTAAACACCATGTAATATTAAAAAAGTGCCTCAAACTTTCTCACAGAAGGAAGCTAAATTTAACCGAGTGAAGAGTTGTTCAGTAATCACAAGAACAGCAGCAATCACTGAAGATTGCCTCTTACTGGAGAGAAGCTTTTAGCAGCACCTCGAAGAACTCACCATTTGGTATATTTGATATTATCATTTCAGTGCATGAATCCCCTTTGGGACGAATCTCAGGAGAGGAAGGAATAACGAGGGAGGTGTGGCACCCTGCGGGTTTAACATGCAGGTATTTTTAAACACAAACTGTAATTCATCTGAATCAAAATTATTTTATAGGAAGTGCAATACAAAAATGATCCCATTTAAGGGAGGACAGCAGAGACCAGCTTTCTGTTTGGAACAGCCACCTACCTCTCCCTAATTACTCCCACCTAGTTACCTCCAAAATGAAAAAGTCTTGCTCTTTCCTCTGCAGAAATATTCTTTTCTTCCACCAAATGAGGCAGCAGTACAGTCACTTGACTTTTATTTTAAGTATCCCAAGCCAAGGACTGGGATCTAAACATAACACAAATATGTACTAAAAATTTAGGCAGAGTTTTTCTCCATTTTGAAGTCTTTGCCCATCTTCAGGTAGAAATGCCACCAGTTTCTTAAATAAAATGAAATGTTCAATGGGAAATTCTCCCTTTTGTTTTCATCAGACGTGCATTTGCTGTTGGACTACAACTGGATGGGACAAGTGGGAAGACCTCCCAACATTGTTGGCCATTATTTTGGGTTCAGATCACTTGGGCCTGCATAAAGTTTTAAATGTGCGTTTATTTCCTTTCTCTTTTCATCACTGCATATTTGGAAAGTGAGCCTTTTTTGATGGCCATTTTAAAAATAAACAGGTACTCAAAAACTGTTATGGTCTCTCTATTAACTCCCTTCAGAACATAATTACAAATGGAACAAAAAGGTATCTTTGAAGCGTAACACAAAGGAAAAGAAAAGAGCAGCTGGTACAAAGAGCAGAGGGGCAAATTACTTAGTACCTGGAAGATAATGTTAACAAGAACCCTGCAAATATATTACTTAATGCTACTACTTACATCCCCTCATCACACTAACGGATGGCAGCCAGCTGGTCTCCTTCCCCACCCATCTCCCTGAGAGCAAAGATTTGTAAGCCACCAAATAACAAACCTGGACAGAAGTCTTGAGAATCATTAATTTTCCTATCAATCAACCCATCTGGAGATTTGCTTCTTACTGTCATTGGTACTAATGCGTTAGTGACTCTTGAAAGCTCTAGGGAAGCTTGGAGTATGCATGTCTGAAGAATTGCTTTAATGAGTCTTTTGTATTCAAAGTTTAACGCATGTAACAAGGAAACACAGATATCAGAGACAGTAAGCTATCATCCAGCGACTCATACCACAGAGAAATCCTGTGTTGTGGCTTCCGCTGTAATAAACTGAATGTATCTCTTATAAGCTATGTAACAACACCCAAGTCACACCCCAGTGACCTATCTGAGACGTAGGCATGTTCACGCAAGTTCTGCCTGCTCCAACATACCTTATTCGTTGGGCTCAGTATACTGCAGGAGAGCAAGCTGAATAAGCTTCAAGTGCAGTTCTGATCAGGGTGGTGTAAATATATTCACTGAGTTCCCTTTGCTGAAGATAACAGACCTACATCAATTAATACATCAACTTAAAAAGTCCTTGCATCAGTAAAATCTGTCCAGTAGTGTTTGCAATAAATGGTGTGATATTGCCTGCAGTAACTTTTCTAAAAAACCCAACAGCAATAATAACAAACAAATCCTAAGATATTTAAATACTCCTAGAAAGATCTGATTAATACCAGAAAAGCAGCAAACAGCAATAAGTATAGTCAGGCACAATAAAGCAACACATAAAAATAATAAAAATAATAAAAAAAACGTATTTCAAGTTACCATCTCCACAGACCAAGTAAGTGATGTCAGTCTTAAAAAAAAAAAGGAAATGTTATCAGCAGGTAATGAAGGTGGAATATACTACATCATGAGGCAGAGGGAACTATGAGGACAATCTTGAAAATGCTTGAAATGAAGAAAGAATTCTCTTTTCAAAATATTTGTTAAGAAAAAAGACACTTTAAATGTTTCAAGCCTTTTCCCCATTCAAAGCGCCTTCAGCTTTAGTGTCAAGGCAATACATATTTCACCAAAGGACTCAAAGACTGAGGTATATCAGAAAAGTTATCATGAAGTATATTAATAAGTCCACAATTATATTGAAGAGTCAAGAATTGAAAAATCATACGGTAACAGAAGCAGAAGAGATTTTGCTTTTAAGAAATGAGTCAAAATTACTCTGAAAAATTAGAAATACTTCCATCCCCCAGGACAAACTCTTTCCCAGAGGTATACACTTGGGCTAATAAACTATTGCTTTTCAGTTGTCTTAATCAGTGTGTAGAAACATCTAATAACAAAACTAATCACAGTGAAAGGAACATTTTGATTCAAGATAAAAATTCACCAAAGATAAGCAAAGATGAAAAAATTCAGTCGACCTATGTTTTAATTATTAGATCCCTTAAGACCAGATATTGTTTAATGTGTTTTCTATTTATAGATTGTTCTATTTGCACCATCTCCAAAGCCTTAATCTACCTTTTATTAAGCTCTTTATAACCTTTCAGTGTTGATAAATGTGGGACTGGGGAAAAGGAGGAAAAAAACCCACAAGAATTGCAGTTTGTATTTTAGCGAACAGCATGAATGGTTCATGATGTTCTAACAAATGTCCCTTGATCTGTTAGGCACTTGCTCAAAACTAGGCATGCAAATTAAAGGCATGTTCTTAGCTTCAGATTTTCTTTCCTTTTACAGCACATCAAGTGACACGGCTCCAAAGGCAAATGACTGTCAAGGAATTTAGGAGATGTCTGCTGCCAGGTAAGTTGCACGATGCTGACATCTCTAACAAGTCGCATTTGTTTCCCTCCTACTCTATTTATGCCTTTCATTTCAGTGCTCTTATGCGGTCTTTGGCCGTGATTTTGCTACCATTACTGCAGTGATTAGACATAGGCTCGAGAGTGGGAAAGGCAGAAGCAATCCCCTTGGCTGGCAAGAAACGTTTGGCTACGCAGGCAAAGGCCGACACCAGCTGCCCGGCCAGGGCCCCACTGCCAGACCCACTCCATCGCCTTCCAGTTTTGAGGGTAACTGGGACATGTAGTAACAATTCTTCTTGTTTTATTTAAGTGTTTCAATTCAAAGAGTTTTGTAAGCCTAAAAAGGATTAAAATGTAGATTAAGCAGCAGAATATTTTGCTGCTATTTCTGGTAGTTTTGTCCCAGACAGTTGGTTTCAGATCTGTGGTTTCCCGTTGAGAACACACAAGTGTGAAGTGTTTGTTGATCCGTTTATTTATTTACCTCCTGGCTGATCATAACCATTTTGACAAAATATATAAATTGACTTGCTCTGTGTTGGTGTTTTTACACACTTCTCCATCAGTACCAAAGCGCCATTCCAGCTTCCCAGACGCTGTGCTCAGGTCTTTACCATTCCTGCACCCTCATTTTGGAGATTTGCTAAGGCGCTTTCACGCAATACCCAGGATGTCTGAAATGCCACCAACAAACTTCAGCAGCTTCAGCAGCTCTGTCAGCCAGACGAGAACGATACACACGGCCTATTTAGAAAAACTCTTTTTGAATAATTTATATCCAATGAACAATTTACATCACTCTTTAGGATGCTGGATAGGTTTGGCACGGATGCTCAGATATATCTACGATAGTTGCACTCGGTTACTCCAGGCAGCATTTAACCATTTATCTACAACACAGCTCAGCAAATCATCTATTTTTCCAAATCATGAATAAACACTGCATTTTGGAAAGCAAACAATTCCTAATCATTCTCACTAAGGAAGCAGCAAATGTAACAGCTTCCAGCGAGCAGGCAAACCCTTTAACATCAGTGCAAGATGTTCAGTGCAAAGCAGCTTCAGCTGGCTAACAAATGAGTCACTTTCCCCAGACAGACCTGTAGCAGAATTCAGTGCATTTAATCGATGCACTTTTATTTCAAAACATACTATCTCCCTCCAGTTTGACTAGACCAAAGGGATGCAGCATTTCCAGGAAAGAGCTAAGAAGGCACATGTGGCATGACACAGTAATTAAATGTTGATTCATGGAAATTGTGACACATTCCGGGGGACAGGTCCCAGGCTCCGAACAATGTTACACTTCTGTATTGCCCCCGTGTGATTATAGTAAGTTTGCTTACAATTTGCTGCTCATGCTTCTATTTGGATTCTGCAAAGGGCAGTTTGTTGTGCTGGGAACTTGTGACTTTACATCCTGCTTTAACTCGGAACCACTCAATTAATATTAAATTCCATTTATTATAAGAGCCTTTTTTCCACAAGCATTTTTTTCTACCCATACGACACTATCAGTAGCCTTCTCATTAATATTTATTTTCACAAAGCAACCGGCTTGATGTTAAGATCTCAGATGTAATTACTAACTTTAAAAGGGGAAAATATGTGAAGCCGAAAAGGTCAAAACGGAACACGAGCTATAACAGAAAATACCCAACTCATATGAATTTAACTCCTCCCTCATAGACACCAGAATAAGCACAACGTGGTTGACAGAGAGCAATAACGTTATTAACGATAAAGTTAATTCAGTCACTGGAAAAATGAGTGAGGTTGTGGGCACAACCCTGCCCAGGATCAGTAGCTGCTGGCTGGAGCACTAAGAGAAAATGGGCTCTGAAGATGGAGACCTGGCATGAACATTAAACCCTGGCCTAGGGGAACACAGGAAACATGCAGATGGTTTAAAGCTCTTTTTCCTTGACACCCTATCCCACACTCAGCGCACAGGGAATTGGGACACCCAGTTCTGGCTCGCCAGCGCAGAAATCTGCAGGAACAGCAAACACCATCTATGGATTGGAGGAGGAGAGGGCCGCAGACTGTTTATATGCTTAAAAAAGCTGGTTTAAAGCTCAGAGCTTCTCTTGCATTCCTTCGGTGCGAGGTGGCACTGCGAGGGGACAGAGAGGACACCCACGTGAAAGCTCAAATCCTGCAGACAACGCTGACAGCCATGGAAAACTCACAGTCCCAATAAAACGTGGGCTTTCCATTTCCCAATAGGCCTAACTGTGGCCTGCGTTACAAACGCTGGTGAAACGGGAGCATTTCTTCCAGGCCCAGCTGCTTCTCGTGCAGAACGCCGCTGCGAATGAGATTACGCATTCAGACACGGCGAGACAAAGCAGCTGCCGAGAACGTACATCAACTGCTGTGCTTCCTTGTCTTCTCTTAGCGTATTCTGTGCATCTCAAATAAAACCATGCTGCAGGGAGAACAGGTTTCTTTCTAGTAGTCCCTGCCTATTCTTTTAAATTATACTAGGGAACTTGCTCCATGTAGCTTTTCTGAGCGACACAAACAGTGATGCTGAACTCTAACCTTCCGCTATCAGAAAGAGCCAAATTAATTCCAGGCTGCACACCGGCACTGTTTTTTGAAAAGGCCCAAATTCTGCAAAAAACAGATGGAAACTAAACTTATAGGCCTTTAAAGATGTCAAGTATTTCCTCGCAGTGATGCTGTAAGAATCTTTCTGCTTCCCATCATTTTTTTTTATTAATCAGAGCACACATGGCAACTCTCTGTGCGGCACCACTCAGGGCTCACCCCATCAACATAAAACCTTGGGAAATTACCACCTCAGGTTTACCACTGGGATAACAATGCTTTTATACCTAGAATTAAAAAGATGAATTGTCACTGCCTGGTAAATCGATATGCAATTGCAGACATACCATTTGGTTGCCCCTTCCTTCCCAGATTGTTATAAACAGATTGTTGCCACACTGACTACAAGATCTGGCTCAGACACACAGAGGAAGGACTCCTATCGCATCGTTGTCACCTTCATGCTTTTGCTTTGAGAGCTACTTGAATTTTTAGATTTTCGAAGCACTGCCACAAAGCAGGTACTCCTCTGCAGGATCCTGCACTGGCAGCCAAACACGCTCGAGAGAACTGCAGATTGGCCAAATGAATCCTTATCGGCCCCCAAATCCTCATTTCTACCATCAAATTATGTAGAACAGAAAATTCTTCATCTTCCTATTTCTTGAAGCCATCTGTATGAGGACCTGAGTGAAGCTACTCTTCCTCCCCAAAGAGCTGAACTGGCGTTTCTAACATCAAGAAGGCAGAGTGGTTGTGAAGTGCCCAATCATCTCTGAAGAGACTTCAGGGATCTGGTGCCAGGTCCTTACTCAGAGATCACGGTCATTACCCAAAGCCTACAAGAGAGGGTTCTGCCCTACTGACTGTAGCCAAGTACTACACATAAGTCAGCTTAGCAATGATAAATGTCACGTTTACAATGGGGTTTGCAACATGAAAGTCCATAATTTGCTTTCCAGGGACCTGTGCTTGATTATCAGCAGAGTCAGAAGCATTCACTGAGGTCTAATGAATAGAATAACACATCATTTAAACAGAGACTAATATGTATGCAAATTAGAAAAAGTTAAAAATAACATTTCAACCGATAATTTCAGAAAATGCAGCCTGCATCCTTATGAAATATGAATGTTTCAATTCACCTCATATCTTCACATCTATGTTAGCTGTTTTGCATGTGAACAATAGGGTGCATCAAGCCCATTTTGATTTTTATATTTGAACTTGGACTTACAAAAAGAATTATATTGAAATTTGAATAATATGTATACTAATTAAATGCTGCATTTAATGACATAAATAAAGAGAAAGACCAACACAGGCTAATTTCCATTTGCATATTTTCTAATTACTGTATTTTCTTTGGAAAGCAGAAATTTTATTTTCACGGTCTTTTACTGTGAAAATAAAAACTTTTTAATTCTTCATTAAACTTTTTTATTCTTCATGACTGATCTCAAAAGAGATGCAATTGCTTTTCCTAGATACATTCAGTATTAAATATCACCAAAGGCAAACTATGGTGACTTGTGCAAGCAAATAAATTACCTAATAATTAATTGAGTTGTTCTGAAAAAGGAATTACTGTTAATAATGTTAAGGTATATGTGGCCCCATCAATATCACAAAGCATGTTCAGAGTTACTCTGACCGATGAAAACCAAATGTCCTTGATGCCTGAAAGGCCATTAATCTTCCACCCTGCGCCCCTCCCCCAAAAGACAGTACAAGGGTACAAGACAAGTGTATAGTCGTAAGGAGATCAGACATTAGCAGAAAACATGACTATCACTTCTATTATGTGAAGTCTATAGAAAAGCTCACTGAAGAATAAGCAAACTTCATGAAAAGCTTTTTTAGGCTGAAAGACTTGCTTGTACCTACGGTACCAAAGAAAGTGGTAAAAAATAGCCCATCAAAATGAAGATGAAATCAGTAATGATGTCAGAGGGAGGATAACATTGTTCTGCTGTTGGGTAAATGTTGGTCGTGAATAAAGCAGCCTAGACGCAGCCTTTACTCACGCCACTAACTTCTGCAGGCTCTGGAAAGCAAACTGCTGGGACCCCTTCACCCTCCGATGGAACTAAGTACCTTGAACGCTTCAAGAGTACGAACGGGAAGAGACAAACCATTCGGTAGACTTATGTCTTACGCTTCTGATCAGAAATCCCACATCCCCCAAATCCCCAAAATGACAGGTTTGAGGACTGTCTCCAGACCTATCACTTCATGCCTGTAATACCAGTCTGTAATACCCTATTACCAATGAATACTGGAATTTAGAAATCGTAGAAGACTCTGAAGACTAAATTATCACCACTTCTAGTTATGATGAACTCTTCATATGAGAAGAAGAGAGAAGTCTTCCTCGCCTTCAACACTGCTCGTCTGCAGCGATACTCGTCTGTAGCACGGCTGCCTGGGGAGCACTGCTGGGCCATGAGAGAAGAGGGCCTTCTTGGCTCTGGCTCCCCATCATGCTGAAATATATCCATTTTACTGATAGTTTGATCAAAGGGAGAATTAAAAATAAGTTTGAGCCTTCAGGGAATAAAGTATTTGTCACTGCTGAGGACTGACTGGATTTGTTTTTCCATTACAATTACTTTTAAAATGCAAAATTGGAGTAAAATTTTCCAACCAATGCAAAATTAGATTTATGTCTATTGTTTTCTAAATGCCACTGCGCAGGATATGTCAACATGCTTTTGCTCCATTTTGGAAAGGACAGTATTTCCAAACCAAGAAACAACCCATGAGATAGAAACCAGGCATGCTAACTGCTCCTGCTTTGGCTTAAAAATTAGAACTCATCTGTAAGTTAGTGGAGTGAAATACATGCCATTTGCAGTCATATAAGAAGTGTTTTCTTTTTATCAAACAAAATATATAACCTAGTGTTCTGCAACAAACTGAATAAATGCACAGATTTATAATATCTCAGATAAAATCACACGAGCAGTGAATTCTAAGTCACTGTTTCTTTTCTGAGTCGCACAGCTTGGTACTTTATTTTTAAAAAAGAAAAATGAAGTCCACTCTTGCTTGTTCTTGTTTTACTAGGCTGCTGATTCCTACTATTTATCCAACCAGTTAAGATTGTTGAATTGATTTAATATTTTTACCCTATAATTTTACACTCAGATCACATCCTGCTGTGAAATAGTTAGTGCTAATGTTAGTCCAAATGCTGCCGTGGGACTGAGAACAGCGCAGGGCCCTTCAATAGCTGTATTTTATGGTTACAGGAAGAGAGAAAAATCATAATTTATCTGGTTGCTGTGGTTAATTCATAGTTTCACAGTAGAAGTATACGGTTCCCTCAAGGTACATCTACTTGTATTTTAGGATATTTTATTCACAGTTCATCCAAGACATTTCTCTAGCTCTGAAACCTAACAATTTGTGAGGCACGATCTACTACAGCGATACCTGTGCACACTCTAACATCTGGTCTTATATACTAAGAATATTATATAGAGTATATAAACTAACAACAGATCAATACAAAACATATGAACTAGCAACAGATCAAACAACAACGGGTTAACTCTTTCTTAGAGCTAAAGGGGCACAGAAAAGGAATGCATCCTGCTTTCTTTTAAAATATTCTTACGCTTGATTTTTTTTTCAAGTTGATTTAATTCCACAAAAAGCATGTTTATAAAAGTTTCTCTTTTTAAATAGCCCATCATAGTTCTAAAAGCCACAGTTAAAAACATTCTAAAGTTGTTAAAAAAAAATGTTTTGTCTAAAATAGCTTAAAAAACAACTAACATGACCATGAGAAGCGAATGCTTACGGGGGTGCAGATCAGAAATGCATACGCCTTCTGGTGTACTGTTTCTCAACACTTACAAACGGCTTCTTAACGGAGCCTAACTATAGCATGTGGATATTTTTAAAATACTGGTTCAGAATACAGGTAAAATACTGCCTTTAATCCAGTTATTGCCCAGATAAAACCTGTCTCTTTTTTTTTTTTTCAAGACCTCACCACTACAGCAGCACCGGGGAAAGCATTAAGCACCTGGAATCAATCCATTTAGTTAATTAAACAGAGATTTCATTGTGCCACAGACACTTCCTGGCCAGACCTGAACTGCCCTCATCTCTGCCCTTCTCTGCTGTCTTCCCAAAAGAAGGCGCATCTGCAAACCTTGGGGAAATGTCATTACACACTACTTATACAGAAGGAGCGTAACAACAGTATTTTCCAACTTGCTATCAAGAATTTTACCTTAAACTTGATTCCCTTCAATGAATGAGATGGCCTGTGTGGGCCTGTAGGTAAAGTATACCCTAAATGTCTCGGCTGTCACAGGACATACTTAAAAATATATACACATTTTATTGGAGAATTCAAGGACACCTACATGTTATGAGGAATTTTAGTGCTCTACAACCAAAGCGTGCATTCTCCTGCTATTTGACATACGATTACATGCTTGACATCTTTTTAAAAAAAGGTGATGCAGATCTGGGCTCCCACTGAGTTCAATGGTCATGTCCATAAAAGTGCCTGCAGAAAAGCCGTTTGCACAAATGATGCACATGGTGCAAACATCCCAGCGGCTGAGGACGACACATGGTCTCAGAGGAAGATTTCTTGTTTAAAGGTACTGTTAAAAATAAACACAATCCAGCAAGCAGCAGGGTTGTCTTCACTGTGATGGGTGCTCTGTCTGAGGCTTCACAGATGAGAGCTCCTCCAGCACTCACCATTCCCATCTCCTTTGCAAGAAACAGTTTCACATAACAGCATCTGCAGGGATTGCTAGATGCTGTCACACTAGTTGCTTGCTCACAGGATCCCTTCCCTTGTCACCAGGGCTGTCCTTGGGCTGGCACTCACTGCAGATGACGGCAGTACTGACATGGGCAATACTGACGGTGCCTTAGGTAACACCCAATGGGGGTTAAAAACAGCAACTGTACCAATGCCTGCTTGCTTTCTTCTTTTAAACTTCAAAACCTTGTGATACTCTTGACTCTTCCCCGCTTTCAGGCTCTTTGCTGCAGGAGAACAGATGGAAAAAACTCCTCAGACTTTTTTTCCATCAGCCTGTGGGTTTTCTGGCACAGGTGTTCTCCGTAAGCCACCTTTGCAGTTTTCCTCCTTGCCCATTTACATCTTCCTTTTCACTCTCTGCAATGCTACAGCCCTCCCTCTCTCCCCCCACCCCGCTTCTTAGATGTGTTCTTTTATCTGCTGCATGTTACTTATGTTAAATGTGAAGCATTTCAATTGTGTCTTTTCCAGCCTTCTAATTTGTGATTCACAGGACAATTTATCACATTGCTCCATTCCTCTTCTTTTCTCACACTTGCATGTGCACTTTAAAGCGCGCACTGCAGCACTGGGGAGAAGAGTCCTCCCTGCTCCCGTATGGGATCAACGACCTCGACGACGTTGCTGACAAAGGGCCGGTTAACCTGCTTTTAGAACCTAGAAATGGTGGAAGTTCTGTAGTCCACTATTTTTACGGTCTTTCTTACCATTTTTCTAACGTCAAACCTAAATCTCTCTCACTGCCATTTAAGCTCAAGACTCTTCATCCTAACCATGGTGGATGCGGAAAATCATTTATTCCTTGCAGATCCCTTTCACGTATTACAGTATTTGTTTTTCATCTCAGCTAACAACCCTGTCTGCCCACCTTCCTCACAGAAAAGGTGTATCGCACAAGAACCACCATAGTCCTAA
This sequence comes from Rhea pennata, assembly GCF_028389875.1. Taxonomy (NCBI): domain Eukaryota; kingdom Metazoa; phylum Chordata; class Aves; order Rheiformes; family Rheidae; genus Rhea; species Rhea pennata. Next base: position 9,132,542 of record NC_084674.1, read on the forward strand.
CTTAGTTTCACCCAGAGAGACATCAGCCTGCTATAAATCTAGATTTACTTTTCATTTACAGAAGGACAGAAGGGAACATGCTTCATGAAATTCAGAGAGAGATTGGACATGCATGGACGTAAGAAACTGGCTTTGGGTACCTTGCAAAAAGAAACCTGTTATTGCAATTGCACACTCTTGAGAAACTGCTTGAGACGGCACAGGTTCTTCAGCCATGTGGACTCAAATTTAGAAGGCAAAGGTCTGATTAAACTGATACCAGTTATTCAGGAGTCATCAATGGGACTGCTCAGATTTAAACCTGAAGCAAAATGCAACCTGTGCTGTGTCCTTGGAATGGGACATTCCTGGGCCAAAATGTGCTTACTGAGTTTCTGATCTTGCTCCTGATGCTGTATAATTAGGATTAAAGTTTGCTGAGTTTTGTAGATTTCCAGCTAGCTTTGGAAATGACCACTGATTCGATTTAAGCTTTGCAAAACCCTTTCCTATTTCTTTCCCTTCTTCTTGCTTATGACAGAATTTGTTTGCTTTTAAAGAAGCAGCTCACTAGCAGCCTCACCAGAGGAATCCGAAATCTCACTGAGTTCTCATTTGCAAGGAAAAGTAAAAAGAGTGTTAATTAAAGAAAAGTAAAAGTAACAGGCACATAATGAGAACATGCCCCCCTCCACAATCTAGCTCTGAACAGATCATCCAGCATGCTTAAAAAGCAACTTTCCATCTGCAAATCTCTCTCTCTTTTTTGTCTAATGAGCATGAGTTAGTCTGTTCAAAAGCCCAAATGGGCATCTCAGGGCCAATTCAGCAGCAGGGGGCCCGTTACTATAACAACTGACAACTCCTGCGATTTCTGAAAGGCCCTTAGAGTAGCCAGCGGGGAAATGGTTATTGAGCAAGAAGTTGCAAAGGAATGGCCGCGCGAGGTGCGGGGTCCCGGCCCCTCCGGCGCACGGCCGCGCTCGCCCGGGGCAATTCAGGCCGAGCGCAGGGAGATGCAGCGCACGAAAGGGGCCGGACCTCTATCTCCAGCACCAGCAAAATCAAATACAACCGGAGTCTTTTGCAATAAATGCAGATGCGCTTTTCCTGCACTGCCTAGGTTGAGGCAGGGAGATGAGAGCTGCAAACCAGGCGGCCCCCCGAGCTGCCCGCTCGTCAGCGGCCTCCAGCCCCAGCACCGTCCTGCGGAGGCCACTTCTCATCCTACACAGCTGGAGGCGGCTGCTCCAGGAGGGAAACGACGGCATGCCCCATTCTGCACGGCCAGATCCGGTCGCTAAAACCTCAGAAAGGAGCTGGAAGGGGTTTCCGGCACACCATCTCCTCCCTGCTTCCCCTTGCTTGCCTGCGGCATCGCTAATTCTGTTTAAATCAGGCTTCTCTCTCTCTCTCTCTCTCTCTTTTATTTTTAACATGGATTATTTCCCAATCTGGTTCATCACACAGCTGTACTACTTTTGCATTATATCATTAGCAATGTTCCTTTTTCATACAGTACAGTAGATGACCACCACATTGTATCCTCATAAAATAAAACCTAGACATAAGTTCAAATAAGAGTCCTGGAGCTTTTTCCAACCTGCTACAGGCAGAAGTTCTCCTCTTTTTTCTTTTTTTCCAATGGAGTTTTAACACTGTCTTACCTATGGAACAGTGAAAGTTCAACAGAATTTAACACCAAACGGCAGTTCTCCACGGCATGGTTATTCGAAATGATAACTACAGTAGACCATGGTCTTACATCGCAGCCTTCAATTCCAAAATGATTTACAAATACAGTTGATCTGCCTTGTTCAGTGCTATTTTACCAGTGACTGAGCACAAATGCTGAAACACTGAACACCTGAGCTTGCTCCCGGTGAGGTCCCACCAGTGTGTTCAACAACAATACCAGCGAACCGCAAGTGGCTTGGTCCAGGGTCACGCGGAAATCAGTGACCGAGTCTGAAAAAGACCCTGTATCTCCTGGTACTCAGTGTCACTTTTTTTGCACAGAAAGGCACTGCCTGAGAAGTACAAGGCTCTGTCACAGGACCTGTCCCAAGGAATCTGTTCAGTTTAATAGGATGCTTGAAAAAACTAAGAAAACTAAGAAAATTCTTATCCTCTATTAAATTTAGGCTTTTCCTAAGGAAGTTTAGTGGTGTCTTTTCCCCAAGCTGTCTCAAATACACACATGACTATAAACAAGCAGTGTAAGCTTGCTTGCTCTTTGAAAGGCAGCAGCTGTGTTGTTCCAAAAATCCCTCCTGAATGTAAACATATTAGCACTGTATAAACAGCTTGATTTAATAAGAAATGCAATACAATATACCCGCTTTGTCTTTGGGATCACAACGTTGATGGTGGTAATAATTCAGAGGTGAATTATGGTATCCACTGAAAAGAAAGAGACAGAAAACTCTCCAGCTATAGTTGTGAATTAATTTCTTCCTCTTAGCTGAAAATGAGAAATGGCTATAATTTAGTTCCCATTTAAAAGTTGCTGTTGGCTAAACTCTAAAATCTTAATTGCTTCTTAATATTCTCTGCTTATTTTCCCCTTTGAAACCACAGTCTATAGCATTGTACTGTTTATATTAAAAACTGGAATGGAAAACAGAGCAAAAGGTCACCAGTCACTCTTAAAATACTGTTTTTTTCGAAAATGGTAGAACTTAAGGTATGTCTAAGCATTTTAGTTCATTTCCAAACTCTGCTCACCCTCTTGCATCTCTGTGAAAAAGAAAGTGGTGCTGACTCTGGTTTTTCTTTATAGTCCCAATACTCAGGACTTATTTAATCTGCAGCAGAGTACAGTGGAAGTCCTAGAAAAGACATGTTTCAAGCCACAGGATGGCACAGCATGTTACAGGAACTTGCCTTGTTTAAAAAAACTGAAGTCGCACTCAGTCTCTAAATAGTTCGGAGGTCACTACCAAATACATTCTGCAGTCCTCAAAGCTCATAGAAAAGGCAGTGAGCATAATAGTGGCAAAGTCTGCAGACAATACAAGTCAAATCTTCAACTGACCTTGAAGAATCGCAGAAGGATCTCATGATACTGAGAGTCTGGGTGATAAAATCATAGATGCAAAACAAATGCCTAGAAATGCAAAAATAATGTGCTTGGGAAATTGCGGCTTACAATATACACATTCTAAGGGACTCTTAGATGAGCTATAGAGCTCCTGAAAAGGATCCTAAAATTACAGTGAACTGTTCTCTGAAAGACTCTGTGGTTGACCCAAACCCACACAAGTTCAGTAACTACTACTGAAGGAATGAAAGCAGAAAAAGAAAAAATGTTATGACACTGTAGAAATCCATGGTGGATCTACATGTTGAATAATCAATAAGGATCTAGTTCCCCACATTTTCTGTCTGGTAGGACTCAAATTCTCTGCCTAGACTAGACGCTAGAAAGAGAAATCAGTTCCGGGTGCTGGGACTCCTGGGAGCACCAGCCCCTTCACCGTGCCCACAACCACTCCAGCACCAGTCAGACCTATTTTTTTTTTCAAGTGGTATCAAAGACAGTCAGCAGCAGACTGTTAAACTACAGACACTGTTGTCCTTCCTGCCGGAGAGCCAGCATTCATAACCAGCACCAGTGTGCTTTATGGCTCCTGGTCATCCCACGCGTGTTTGATGGTGCTCTGTCCTCCGTGCAATTTTTGTAGCCTCATTATGCCGACCTAGTTTATTCTCCAATCTACCAACTTAACATCACATAGCCCTCTTTGCACAGAAGTGTCATTAAAGGCACATCAAACTCAGGAAACTTTATTAGGAAGGTAATCCAGATGCTTGCCTCCCAAGTTCCTATTCTTTTTCATTACTGAGATGGTCACAGTGGCAAAAAGAAGGAAGTGACCCTTCCACTTAAAGATCAGGTGGTAAAAAGAAGGAAGTGACCCTTCCACTTAAAGATCAGTTGTATTCCCTTGCCATTTGTCCGGGACCCAAACAGAAAAGGGACCGAGCATAGCAAATTACCTCTGCAAATCAGGGAGTCTTATTCAAAAGTGGGACAAACCATTCCCATGCATCTTCAAGGAGTCTCTAAGGAACACAGCATGGAAGCTCAACAGCTAGAGACAGGAAAAGCTCCATCAAACAGCCATTGCTTCCTATTACTCTCCTTTTCAAATAAAAGCAACTAAAAATGAAGCTTCCTTACAACAAGACATCATCACAGAACTTATTTCATTATGATGACACAGAGCGAGAGTCCCTGAGGATTAGAACAGAGACAAACATTTTGCCAAACCTGCACGAGCAGCCCCCCTACCTCCTGATGTCAGTCCCTGGGTAGCAGGGCACTGATGCAAAGCAAACAAGCAGAAGGCTTCGCTCTGCTTCATTGTTCTATTTATGTCACCTCTGTTCTCAAATCATCTAATCCCACAATCGCTCAAAAACACAAAAGCGAACGTATCATTTGTTTTACCCTCAAAACGTACTGCCAACGGGTAACCCATGTCTCCTCTGTGTTTCCTAGTTCTCTGGGTTATGTTTTTTAATGCTTTTTCTCACACCAGAACAAAGAACTGCTGTGCAAGAAAAGACCACTTGGTCCAGCACGCCTGTCCCCTTGGGGGTTATCTTTTCATAACAAGTGTTTCTCCGCTGTGCACTTCAATACCATATTTCTCTCACTGAAAAATCTGTCTCAAACTTGTTTTCATGCTATTTACTTTGATGGTGTTATTCAGCAAATTATTCCATATGTTGCCCATTACGTTTTAACACCTGAAGCTAAGCATTTCCTTCCGAAAATCCAGATCACCATTCCTTTCAAACTAGTAAATCAGACTCTGGGGTGTTTGAAGACTCCCCCCTCCCCTTCCCCCCCCCCTTTCCCTTAATGCTTTTTCCTTTCCTTAGAACACTCACAGAGGTAAACATTTTATTTTTCCTAAGGAAAGGTAACCAAACAGAAAAGGGCACACAAAATACTGTGTTATCACTTCAGTGACATAGTTTGTACGACATGCAATGTTACTGTGGATGATTTGTGTTCTAGTTCTTTGTTGATTTATCCTAAAACACAGTTTGACTTTTTTCTTGCAGTCTTTCTGTTCGAAGATTTTCAGAACTGTGAAGCTAGAAAAGGTAGATTACTTCGAAGCCAGTACACATGTACCCTCAGGTTTGTTGTTCCTTAATTTGTTGCTTTGCATTTATCAAAAACCCCTTTGACTGTTACATGACATACTTTCTTGTCTATCTTCATTTTCAATCTCCCTATTTTTTTATTATCAGTTCCACATAGAAAATTGACCCACTGCTGTCCTGGTTATTAACGCCAATGTTCATAATTTTACCAAAACTATTGAGGAATGTTAACCACTCATGCAAAGTAGGGAGAACAGATAAAACCCAAATACCGTCTTTCTGCAATATACCAAAGATTACAAAAAAAAATGTAATTTGGTTTCAGTTAAGGTATTTTTTCATGCGTCCTCCTTCATTTATGTACTTGTTGTTATTAAACAAATAAAAGTTTTATGAGGTGGATACTTAGGAATTTTAAAGATAAAAAGCATTTATCTTTAATTAACAAATCTTAATTTTATATACTAGTAATGTTATGATCTATAATAAAAATCAATATTTACCAAAAATTACAGTCTCTAAGTTTTGGTCACTAAGCAAGTACTTTCCAACTTTTAACATTCTTTCCTTTTAACCACAGTATTGTTACTTAAGTGAATCAAGTAAAGCCAGTTTTCCAATTATTTCTTGAGCCATTAGTGAAAATGCAGGAAATGTAAATGTTTTCCAAATAACGAATTGTATCAACATTCTTCTTGTAATTGCCATTAGCATTTTGTTTATCTCAAAAACCTTTCCTCCCTAGAAGAGCTTTTTGTATCAATGCATGACAAACCTTACCAACCCTGCATTACAGTGCTTCAGGATATCCCACATACTTCAACGACTTGCCTGGTGTGAATGTGAACAAGTTTAGTTCTTTGAATGAGGAAAAAACGGGAGAACCTTCAGAAGAAAGGTATATTGATGGAGAAGGTACTACAATGGGATTTTCAAAATATTTTAATTTTAATTTTAATTTTTAAATTCATCTTTTATGTAAGTATCACCGCAATTCTATTCATTGCATTACCATAATGATGTTAATTACTTGCAAATGTTAATAGAAATGATCTTCACATAAGTATTGTCATCTATTTATTAATATTCTTTTGAACGTTCCCAGATTCAACAATTCAGCCAACTGTCAGAAAAAAGGGTGTCTTTAAAAATAAAATTTAATTGCTTCTATAAAGATGATGATCAATGGACTGCTGTTTCTAATCAAAGCTACTTCTGTGTCCTGTCTAATCAGATTTTGAAATAATTCCTAAATGGTCACTATTGTAGGAGGCTAATCCTTGGTAAATTTTCACTATCAGACAAACGAGGTAGCATCGGGTTCTGGTTAAGGCATATGAAGGTGTTTCAGGTTTTAACTTAGCCTAAATCAAAGTGAGATGGATTTGTTGATGCTAACCCTAGACTCCACACGAAACTGAAACCATGTTTGGTAGAAATGAAGGCATCTCTTCAGAAGTGGCAATCTTTATTTTCATGCCATGGTAGGCATGAAACTACTAAACACTTCACCAATGTTAAAGAACTCCTGCTTAGAGTACTGCGATATAATGCGAGGCAAGGTTATCCCCCTTTCGTAGAAGTACAGTCAAAGCAAGAAAGCGAACTCATTACAACGACACAGGGAGCTATAGCAAAGCCATACACGGAACAAAGTCCACTTTTCCGGGCTTTTCTCCCATGACCACCTTTCCTGAAGGTCAAGTAAAAGATATTTTCCACAGCTATTTAAAAAGGGCTAATTGTAGAAACATTTGTCTGCATTACAGCTGGCTCTACCAGTGCTATTAACCTCATTTTCATGACACAAAAATCAGTATCTGAGACAGCTGAATAGTTAACCAATACTGCTGTCTCAGCACCTGGAGAGATATCTAATGCATCTATCATGATAACATTAAATAAAACAAAAAAATACAGGGCCGTATTAAAAAAAAAATCCCAGATGTGTTTTAAATCATGATCAGTTCCCCATCCGCAGAAAACAGGCTCACCTCCAGTAAACAAGCACAGCAATCAGAAGAATGAGGCACACGAAGGTCAGTGCTGAGACCACAATAAGCGGGATGATCCATTCCATTTTACCAGTAGAAGGTCTCGTGGCCATGCTGGAGCTGTTCTTGTCAGCTGTGTATTAAACACATAATAAAAATAATCACTAAATGGAAAAAAAGAATTATGTATGGAAGATGTGTAAGCAAAACAAAATAATTTGTCCATTTTACATGATATGAGTAAACACTTGGAGCAAAGACCTTATAATTGCAGGGTGGGACTCCATTTTTCTTTCGTCTGAGACATTAGAGAGTAAAAGTATGGCATGTAATACCACATATGGTTTGGATTTTACCACTGCCCATAATTACAGTCTCATATACAATTTCATGACTCTGTCGTCCAAGCACCTATTATCAGATGTGGAGTACCCCACTGAGTCATTCCACTACAACAACAAAGTAAACGCTTTTCTCAGTCATCAGTGCTTGCAGGTAAATGCACTCTATTTCTCAGCACTACAGGACAGCTCTGTTTGCAAAGCTCAGTGTCATAGTTTTCTTCAAAAATAAATTTCTTAGTAACTCTTAAAATAAAAAAGAACTTCAACATGTTGAGTGTCATGTCACGTCTTCTGCTAAATTGTTACAATCTGGTGAGTTACTGCATATGAAAGCACTTTTTGGCATACGGATTGTCAAGATGGATGGATGGATGGATAGTATGTGCTCTAACTGACAGAAGAAATCATTACTCTGCAGGTTTTGAACAAAATTAAAGTATGGTCAATATCCTGAGGAGTAACTCCATTTCACTACTTGCATGACTCCTACCACTATGTTAAAATTACTGTGTCATACATAAGATTAATGTCTAGAGGTTCTTCAGTATTGGACCCCATCAAAGTAGACATTGTATCTACATTTTTTTTTCAAAAGAGATCTCATCTGTGGAAATTCATGTAGACTTCAAGAGTAAAAGCTTTTAGACAGAAAGGTAAAAGAGAAATACAGAAGTAAATTCTGCATTTCATTCATGTTACCTAACAAACAGGTGGTAGTTGTTCAATACCTCTCACAGGATGTAATGGGAAAGGATTTGTGTAAACAGCTTCAGATCTGAACAAAGATAGAAGTGTACACACTTGATTTCTACTTATTAGCGCATGTGAGTCTTGCCATACCAATGTGCTTCCTTGTCCTCGTTCTGTATTGTATTATCATATCTTCTGAAACTCCTGCAAATCCAACCATAAGAACGTAATTGCCTTTTCACCGTAGGCAGGCAAAACACAGATAATTGGAAGTCACCAGATGTCACATAATATGAAGTCATACTCTATTTTAATAGCATTTAGATTATACTCCTCCATAGGCTGGAGTAAAATTCAACTAACATGGAAGTAAAGGTTAATTGTAAATGCTTTTGCCTGACTGCTGAAAACGGAGCAAGGCTACAGGCTGCTGCAAGCCCAGCAAGAAATCTTTCTAGTTTTAAGAACTAGGCTGATGGAGGTAATGCCCTTTAGTAAGCAGCCTAAATGAGGTGCTAATCAGAGGGCTGTTTGGGAGAAGGGAACGTGCACTGAGTATAGAACTGATCAAAAGATGAGTAGCCAGTTATCTCCAACTTCAGTAAAAAAGGCTACTGAGGTTAGCGGCAGTGCAAACTTTGCAGAATAGGCATATCATACTTAGAGTACATAGCAAGCCTTCACAGCATACTAATAACAGCCAACACACCATTTTTAAGACAGGTCTTTGATTTCCTTGACTAGCAAAGAGTAAGGAAAAGAACAGGCTCAAAATTAGAACAAAAGCTTATTGTCTGTGTTTGCAAAACTTGCAGAAATCATAAGCCCTGAGGCATCAGTTTTTATCAGTGCATTTCAAATCATTTAATCGGATGAAAAAATTAAGCTGGTGAAGTAAGTGTTATTAATCAGAGTGGTAAAAGGGTCAAAGCAAAACCACACAATGCAATAAAACTTACTAGGGCAGCCAAACAGTCCCACCATACAGAACAGATGTGCCCCCATACATCTGTTACGGTATTGCTTCGTATCTCTCCAAGGACTGTATTCTATTCAGTTTCACCTCCACAGATTTCAACACAAAAACATATGTTTCCAGTTGCATGGAAAGAAAATTAAATTCCACTGTAAGCACAGCATGGGCTACAGTCCCTATACACACTATTACATTCTGCAATGCTCACGATGCTCCCCTTAGCCTGCTGTGGAGAACGTGCTTATCCAAGCCTGCCAACTCCATATACCACAGATGTGAGGATAAGGAAGTGCTCAGTAAGTTGAGTGCCAGAACAGCAAATGCCTTTCATGTATGCTGACAGCTGACCCTGAAATTCCAGTTGGGAATGGCCAAGCAGTGACATGCCTCAGAAAAAAAGATACCATTCCTGTACTGGCTAGGAAGAGAAAGTCTTAGGTGTTTTTCTCTGCTTAAGAAAAGTGTTTAGAGACCTTAACCAAACCAATGCCAATGAATGTTGTACTACATTGACAGTCGAGGATGGAAGAACACAGCGGTGCATCTGGACTGCTGCTGGGTGTCTCCTGAGCTCCACAGCAGAAGAGCCTAAGAAAGGCAGCGCTCTGGTTAAGAAGAAAGAGCCGAAAAAAACACATACACACAAAAGATAGAACTGGGCCTTTATATCTTCCTGTACTTGTACATGAAAAGATATTGTAAAATCAGAAATAATCAGCATTGCACTCTCTTTACCAAACCAAAAATGTTAAGCCTCAGTAGCGCCAATGGCATATCCTTGTAACTGTCTATGGTGGCCAGTACTGTGGCATAAAAATGCTTTAAAAATGGACTAGGAAACTTCAGCTTTGCTAAAAAATGTAAAGTTTCCAGTGGCATATGCCATTATTGAATTAATTCAGTTTGCCTTTTATTGGCTTGGAATTCATCCTTGTAGGAAGGAATAAACATGATTACAACATATCTGTTTCAGGAGGTCCCATATGACAAGTTCCAGTGTTGCTAAATTCACTCTTGGAAAAATCCATACCTATCATTTTTCCCATCTAGTTCAATTCCTGGCCCCAAGAATATTAGAGACCACTGGCACAGCGAGGGGTGCTTTGGCAGTGAAACTCATGAACAAAGATCAGGGCACAAAAGAGGCACCCAAAAACCACAGAAATCTACCGTTTTGCTTGGTAATTTGGCTCCTGAGAACAGAAGCCTGTTTATTTCCCATAAGTAACACTGCTTGCTATAATAAGCAATGGTAGCTTTTTACTTTGAAACTTCCCTTTATCACCCCTTCACATTGCACAAGCCGCCTGTACAAAGTTCTGTTTGTTGTACCATTAGAGACACGGACAACCACCATGGCAGTACAAATGCTGCGAATGCCAGAAGCAAATCCCCTCTGCAGAGCCGTCTCGGAGAGCCGGCCATTTGGAGGAATGGCACCTGCTCATCTTTGCTTGAGTAAATGAAATTACAGACTGACAAAAAGCTATCAATTAATTCTGAAAATTAATGCCGGTCATACTATTTAACTATGAAAAGGCAAAATTTTTTTTTCCTTTTGTTTTCCTTTTCTATAAAATGGTATCACCTTTGACACAAGTTGACATCAGTTTGCAGCCATTTCCTCCCTACTTCTTCAAAGGCATTTCTGCAGCACTCGTACTTAGCGGTTGTACACAACTAAGCATGGCTTTTCACTGTTTCATAAACAGATGCCAATAATGTTTAATCCTGGTGTCAGATAACTGAGATTCGCACTGTTTACACAACCCAAACCTTCTCAATAATCCAGTCCTTTTATTTACAAGCCGCTCTGCTGTTTGTTCTGAAGTTGTCACGCGAAGCGGCTCAAGCACCACATGAAAACACAGCTTAATAATCCTTGCCATGTATGCAGAAAGAAAGAATTACACAGATGTTTAATTATCTTAACGAGGTTATCCCCCAAAGGCTTTTGTAACCTCAGACCTGGCGAAGATGGTTCTAAAAACCAAAATTCACTCCTGGTTGAAGGCATATACCGGGCCTGGAATTTACCATGTGTATCATGACCTGCCTACAAAGCCTCTCCTGGGAGAAAGGCAGCACGAGCGGGGAAGTGGTGAGGGATGAGGGGACCCAGCCGAAGCCTGGATCAAACCCACATCTCTGTTGCTCGTCGTCCCAGCTCGAGGCCCGGGTGAAAGCCACAACTGGAAACACGCTCCTTTGCTCACACGCATGCAGGAAGCACATTCACCCGTTCGTTACCCCCAACCAAACAAAGCGTCTGCTTAACCGTCCGGCACAGCAAACCGAAATTCCACCGGGTAATATCTGCTCCAGCCTGTTAAAACTGAACCATGCTGATTTTCTTTTTTCTTTTTTTCCCTTTTCTTTTTTTTCTTTCCTTTTTTTTTTTTTTTTTTTTCCTTTTGGTAGAGCACCATTTTAATGGCCGTTTTTCTAATTTTCAGGTTTCAGAGGCCCAGACAATGCTGAGCAGCTGCATGTGTAACAGTTGCAGATCAAAGATACAATTAGCCTAATGCGGGCAACAAAACAGAGAAAGGGATGAGCAGGAAAATGAAAGAAGGGAATGCAAGCAAGCGCTCAGCGGCAGAAGAAAATCATTAGTGCTGGCCAATACCACCAGACAAGGAGAGGCCAACACCATTTGGAAAATAATGACATGGCCTCCGGAGAGGTGTGTGTATGTGCCTGTGAAATAAGCACTAAAAGAAAATGAGCCTTGCTGTACTAATTGGCCTCGCACTTTCCCCATAAATTCTCATGTGTTCCCTGTTCTCCTCTAATCATCCACGCTCATGAGTACTTCTCCGTTCAGTTATCTCCTTACAACTGCTAATTTGATGCTCTATAATTAATTTTACAAGTGTACATTGTTATGAAACAATTTTCTACTTTTTAAAACAATTAAACTTTCTCCTCGCAAAAACATTTTTGAAACCCTGACAGCTTTTTTAAAAAAATGCCTTCCTGGAGAAACAATGCATCCAAAAAAGTTTCTGCCCTCTATGAGACTTAATAAGCTGCAGCAGTTTCCTTCTGCTCATTTTGGAAGTGACCTTTACCTTACCTGTCCCAATGCTCATGAATGATTTTAAGTATTTTCAGCAATGGCCTCTCAGCTTTGTGAATCGTTGCCCCAATTTCAGGCTCGCCTTGTTGTGAAAAACTCACAGGAGGCCCTTGCTCACAGGAGGAGGTCTTGCTTATACCTGGAGTTTCTCTGAAGTCAGCTACTTGCATGAGCGACATTTGGTCTGCTTGTGTGAATAATAAGTTTCCACATTACTCTGCAAAAATTAAGCTGAAGGAATTGCTCTTAAGGTTCGTTCTGGTGTTTGGTTGACAGCCACTGCTACAGGCATTGGTTTTGCTGGCAGGTGTCTTCAGCAGACTAGGCCCAGCCCTGGGGCAAGCTCCTTCTCCGGCATTCACTCCGGCAGTACTCCCACCAGGCCTTACTCAGGCCAATTTAATATAGCATTTAGGCAAATCCCTTGTAAGGCAGATCTCAGCAAGCTGCCGCTGGTGCCTGGGTGGTAAAGATGCAAAGAGGAGAAGGATTTCCCTGAAGAGACTTGGAAGCACAAGATCCTCACATCTGGTACAGAGCGATCCAGACAAGAAGCCTCTTCCCCTAAAGCCTCTAAGAAAAAAACTCCAAGTGTTCCCAGGCAGAGCTGAAAAAAATGCACCCTTCCCAATGATGGGACAAGAAGTCATCAGGTTTGTGAACAACCTAACTTTTCCCACCTGGATGTCAAGGAGAGCAAATGAAACTCTGCCCTGGGGGAAATGGCACAAACAGGCCCTTCTTAGTCTCTGAATTCCCTCCCCTAGCCCCTTTGCCTTCAAGCTCAATAAACTGATAGACCTGGAAGAGTCTGTGAAGCTGAAAATAAGCTACAGTTTCTTCCTTGTATACCAGGTGCACCTCCAGAGATACAGCCAAGATGTAACTATGACCAGCTTGGGTTAAACAAGTAGCCCTTTTGCTTATGCTTTGACCCTGCCAACATGTGCAGGTCACTTTAGATTTCACTTCCCATACATGGGAGCCTGATTTATTTGACACAATGATCTTATGAAGCTGTCCTCTGTCCACGCAAGCATGGAAAAACCTCATTGCAGCGGACTCTGGTCCTTTCAAGACCGATTGTCTTTGCATGTAGTTTTCAAGCCTCCAAGCTGAAGGGCAACTTGCAGGTGAGTAGAGCTCAAAGAACCTCTCTAGTAGCAGGCAAAGCTGTGTTGAACCACTTCCAGTAATAGTTCTCTACATGCTAAAAGAAAACTGAAACCTCTACAGACAAAGAAGTACAAGTCACAATAACCAGTAACTACTTCTGAGCAATATTAACAATATTCTCTAACTCCTCTTTGATTTTCATCATCTTCATCTTAGCCTCACCACAGAAGACAAACCAATCCAAATTGCAAACCCTTTATCACTGGCCAAGAAGCTAGAGCTACCCAATTTTCCTTCAATTTACATTAAGCTGAGAATAACCATCAAGGCTGTTTGCTAGGGCTTATACAAGGGACATGGAATTTGGGTCATCTGAGAAACTGGGGCATGAGAAACAGTGAAGCAGAAGGCAAGAAAAACTGAATAAAAGTATTCAAGAGGCAGGCCTACCCAGACAGATCAAACTGTCAGGGTTTGAACTTACATGGTGTTGAATGCTTACTCTCAGCATCACAACACATAGCTAGGACAAGTTCCCTCCTTCCTGATATGAAGCTGATGAGGGTGAGAGGCATGTTGAAAGCTGCTTGTCAGGCATTTCAGACCATATACAGTGGGAACACCAGACTTTGAAGAAAATTTCCAGGTGAAGAGGAGAAAACCAGCCATGTATTAAAAAATCAGGAAAATTTGGTATGGGTTGCTTGGCTTCATCACTGTTAAATCTGTTCTTTAATAGAATAATTAACATTTACAGCATTAGTCAAGTCAGCTTGTCTACAATAAATGTTATTAAAGTTTGGATTTAGCTTTGTATTTTAAAATTGATTCTGAGCTATATGTGAGAGCACAATGTCTGCATTTGTGTGTTAATAAATGTAAGGAGAAAAATACTGGATTTTTTTCACAATATTTTAACTCTAGAAGAGCTTGGATGGAAAAACAAAATGACAAAAGAGCCTATAGATTAGCAAAATAAACAGTAACAGTCAAAAAAGAACCCAAAAATGTGTACAGACTTATAAATGCTGCGGTAATACATGTAATTGCTCAAACTTGCCCTTGCTTCTGAATCTCAGTCGTGCCCCTGCAAACAAATCTATATGAATGTATTCCATTTGTTCCTGTGCAGCTAAAAGATTTGTTTTCCTCGCAGGTGCCTGGTGGGCAGAAATATGTGCATACGGCCTGGACTTTCTGCACAGCAAGTTGGGAACACCACCAGACATCTGTTTGCATAGGTCTGTGCAGCAAATCCCAACCCGCTGGACTTACTGCACATGCTGAGCACCTGTGTGTGCTTCCAAAAGGTCATATTCACTGTGCACATCCCGATCAGCTGGCACTGGTTGACATGTACAAGAGAAACAGTAATTCAGGACAAATGTAGAATACCCACAAATTTTGCCTGACCACGGTTTTCTTCAAAGGAGGAAAAGAACTAAGGTAATCTTAGTGCAAAAGGTGCCTTGTATTGCTAGATCAGAGCATGTAGGCTTTGTGGTGAGAAATCTGTCAGTTATGAACCCATATCAGGGAGAACATCTCAAAGCCGAATCAGGGAGAATCCTGCAGATAAACTAAATTAGCTTATAACATACATAGCAACCTTCCCATTAAACACCAGCTAGGCACAGCAACCACTGTTCCAAATTAATTTCACAGCTGTAGTCTACCATGTTCCTCCTTTTGTTTTTTAAACAAAATTCTTCATGTAGCATGTTAACGGTTAACGTTTCTCCAGACTTTTCTAGTAACAAGCACAGGTAGCATGCATCTTTCCCCGCCAAAATTAAAAGAGGATCCTCTCCTCTCTCCCCCCCCTCCCCAGTAGCAGTTTGTGGACTGGGCCCCGCAATGACCTGCTCGTCGGGGGAAACCAGGCACTGCAGCAGTGTTGCATCTCCTGGAAATCAGTAGGGAATTAGGTCTGTGTCATCCAACAATCTTACAGTGGGAAAAAACAGTTCCCCAGAGGTCACTCACCTGGGTTGATGGTGATGAATTTGTTATCTGAGGGGTTTTCCTCTGGAAAGCGGTCCTCCTTTGGAAGAGGTTTCCTTGTTGTCTCTGGTTTTCGTGGGCTCTTGCCCAGGGAAAGTTCGTCGGTGAACACTGATGGCACTTGGGTGGAGGGGAGAGGCGGGGGCTGGGGCTCTGCTGCTGTAGAAGTCTCCTCCGTGGGATGTCCATCTGTTGGGGCAACATTTTGGTTTTGCTCTTGACCCGATATGGTTTTATTTCCTTCCTCCCCAGCAGTCCTATTGGGGGCACCAGTGGCTTGCGGCGGCTCTGTGCTATTTCGCACGTCCGCGGCAGCCTCAGTCGCTCTGCTCTTCTCCTTCTTCTCCGTGTCCTTTTCTTCCTCTTCCTCATGCTCCCTCTCCCCATCCTCACTTTCGCTCTTGTCGTCCTTTTCTCCCTCCTCCGCTCCCTCGCCATCCTTGGTCAGCGCCGCGTCCCGCTCCGGTGAGGACGTGGCCTCGGTGGCGGCCACCACCGGCCGGCCCGGCTGCTTGCTGGGGGCCGCCGCCGCGGGGAGGCGGGTGGGCCACACGCTGCTGGGGAAGGAGGAGATGCCGCCGCCGCTGAAGCCCAGCCCCGCCAGCAAGGTGCTGGTCACCACCGAGGCCACGGTGGCCTGGCTGCCGCTGGAGGAGGGCCCCATCCCTGTGGCCATGGACACGAAGGAGAAGGGGAGGCCGGCGGAGGTCCAGGTAGAGGAGCCGGAGCTGATGGGCGCCATGTCAGCTGAGGAGGCCGGTGAGGCGGTGGGCTTGAGGAGAGGGCAGGGGAAAAAACACAGCGGAGAGCATCAGCAGGGGCTTTCACACACACACCATGCCGCTCATTAGTCTCTCTAAATGGAAGAAGTGGATTTACACCAGCTGGATGCAAGACCAAGCCAGGAAAAGCACAAGCCACCGAGTCACAAGGCAAGCGATGATGGGAGGAAACATCCCCGCGTTTGCCATTTCAAAGCAATCATTATAATCAAAGTCCCTTTATTCTTATCTTCATTTTACAGCAGGGCTTTCTCCACCCACATCGCTGGCTACTTGTGAGTAATGTTTCCTCTCGGGGTGGGGGAAGAGCTGAAGATGTTTAATGAGTTTAGCGGCATTACTCACTGCACTCTAATCCTCAGAAGTTTAAAAATATGGTGTTACATAAGCGTCATCCAAAAATACGAGCTATGCCATTCCCGTGCGGGCAGGGCTGGTGGGCCCGCTCTCCGAGGGAGCTCTGGGTCTTCCCACGCACACTGCTAAGGCCTCAAACAGCACTATTTTTATTTGCTTCTGAAATCAGCATTATTATCCTAAGGACTGGTACTGCAGCAAGCAGCAGCGTTGCTCTCGTTAGAGAAGACCTGCTGCAGGTGCAGCTGGGAAGTCGAGGGCTTAGAGGGCATCATGAGCCTTCCTGCTAGCCAAAGTTGCCAGGGCAGCTACCGGCATGGCTGCACCGTGGTGGTCACACGTGGGCTTGGTGTGCCCCATCCTGCAGCACTCTCCCTGCTGGTTAGCTTAGTGCAACTAAGTGCATGCATGCTCCGTGCATGTAAACATATGCTTTCTCTGAAATAAAAAACCCCGGTATACATCTTAACAAAAAACAAGGTAAGTAATTCACCTTCCTAAATTACATGTGCAAAAAGGCACTCAGGTTAAGGGAGCTGGCTAAATACAAGGAGTAATTCTGCAGAAGAGCTGGAGTCAACATCTCTGCCCAGGCCACGTTCCCTCTCTGACTTACTCAAATATGTCTCATGTCACTGACTGCATCACCAAGGGGACCATGAGCTGCAAATGCACACACTAGACATGGACAACAAGAGTTACACAGGTGCTACTCAGCCTTGAACACAACCATAAAATGTCTCTCTATTTTTGGAGCGACTTTGTAATTTAACAGTATTTCTGCATCTCTCTGCCATTCCTGGTTTCAATCAGGCCATGTAGTTGAAATGCTGCAGCAAAACAAGAAAGGCTGCTTTCTCATGTTATTTTTGACCAGCTGCAATCACAGAGAACCTGAAATCTTAGAAGAAAACCTGTGCTTTAGAGATTTCCAGCCAAAACTTTAAATGAGGATCTGAACTTCTGGATGCTTATCAGTGTGAACTCCTAAGGCATTGTGAGATTTGCTTTTCTTTGGCATGTATGGTCTCAAAGCTAGATTGAGTATTAAAATTTGACAGCAGATTTTGTACATCTAGAATACCTCAATATATCATTAAAAAAAACACTAATCATTCAAATTCAAGCTCTGTCTGTGTTACTGGTTTACTAGGGAGCACATCAACCTAAAATGGAATAAAACCAAAAATGATATTCGTAGAGAAAATTCGATAGTGTGAACTCAGCCCACAAATTTGACAGAACAATTTAGTATACTGAATGCCAAGAAATTAAAGTTATGGATGATTAATGTTAAATAACCAGATGCTTGCAAAACTGAAGCAGTGTATTCCAGTATTACAGTAAAACTATCAACATTTCTCATTCTGGAATACAACAGCCAGCTTTAGTGACTTGTTACAGTCTCACCTGAATTAAAATTAAAACAAAACAGCTTGTTAAGGCTTCATGCACACAACAGCAGATATCCTTAAAGCACTGGAAGAGCAAAGATGCTGTATGTGAGGCCTGATTCTTGTTACATATGTACTTCTGATCATACAGTTAATAAAAGAAATTAAATTTATTTCCACTGTCATTATTAATATTACATATCCCATCTAAATGCACTTAATATATATTTTGGAAGTTTTTCATAGAATCATAGAATCTAACAGATGATTCTCCACTGGTTAAAGCTTCTTGGAATCTGCTGGAAAGCCAAAATCTCACCGATATTTTATGGGTTATGAAACCTTCTGAGCAGGGTTTAAACCGCCACCACCCTAAGAAATCACTGTCCCACCACAGATTTACAACATCATGCTGCCACCTGGTGGGAACGCCACCACAAATTACAAATGCCTGTCAATTCACTGCAGTGATTTACATCCACAACTTACCACTCCTGTTTTCACAATTCTGGTCCCCTCGAAAATTCGAGTAGTGTTAGCTGAGAAACAAAGAATAACAATATTTAAGCGGATGAGGAAGGGAGAGAGGAGACGACAGCGACATTGCATTACAGTTCTTGCTAAACAGTTGCTCAACATTGTTATGACTAAACATGCCAAGAGAGAAAAGAAATGGAGGCCTGCGAATGAACTGGTAACCACAGACTTGGCAGGCAAACATCAGAGAAGGCCTGTTGCATGCAGCTAAGTCCAAAATACGATCAGTTTTGGTAGTGTCAGTCTGGAGAAAAGTCAAGCTTCTCTAGATGTGTTGCTTGATATCACTCACTGAACTACTCATGTCTAAAGATGATTTGTTTGTCTTTAATTACTCAGGACTAGAGAGGCTAGGCTAAGTCCACTGTCAGAAAACATATGTTATCCTTCAAATCCAAGTTGGATGCACTGTACCGACTCACACAAGAAACTGGAGTAGCTGAGGATAATAACTTCTTTCTGCCCTTATGATATGCTATCTTTATTTATTGCTATTTATATTGAGTACAACAATGAGACGAGAGCTCAGATTTTTTTTTTAAAGTTACATCTTTGGAACAGCAAAAGATTAGAAGAACATCTACTTTTTGGGAAAATATGGAAGGAAACGCATCACCTACTCATACTGTAGAGGTGTCCATCACTTCCAATTTTTTGAATGAAAGGCTTAAGAGCACAAGGAATATTTGACAAAACTGTCAATAACATTTTAACTTTAACTAAATGGTTATCACAGTCAAATTTCAGAGAATCTTTCCCTTTTACTATCTGCTGAAAGAGGCTAGAATCACTAATACACAGGTTATTGACTCCTGCCTGGTACTTAAACTGAACTCCAAACCTCTCTGCTAAGATACTAAAAAATTGAGAGCTATATAAGAGATATTGCTCGGACAGAACAGTTCTTGTTTGATCCCTGTGACACTGCTAATACTGTGGCATGTACCAGGGATGCTGGAACAGAACTTAACTGTGTCCACAGCTTGACATCCTTCAGAGGCTAATGATTGACAAGTTAGCACTAAAACCTGTACATTTTCCAAAAATCTCTTAAAAATGCTGCTTATTATTTTTTTTTCCATATACAGTATAATACCTAAATGATTTAACTCTGCTTCACCTTAAGAATTTGAATTTTTAACTCTATACTTGTTTTGTTTCTCTAATACGCATTCCTAGGTTGACATTTCTTAGGAATGTCATGGGATGAGTGCTCTCAGTAGAAGTGAATTTTGCCCCTACTTAATAAAATAATCAGAAGTAAATTCCTGGTGAGAAGCAAAACTTTGATACTTAGCGAAACCAAAAGGATCAAGTTCTACTGAATCTCAGTTTTACCATACTTGTCAAACACACTTCAACAGAAATCCATGGCAACTGACAGTTTAGCAGCCACTTCTTTAGCTTGCATTTAAATAAGCATGTTTTGAAAATCGTTGTCGTTGCGCACACAGTAAAAACCTGAGAATCCCAACATGTGGTTGTCAAGGTGGGACTGATCTCCTTTCCCCTTTATGTAAGACAGCACCAATCAGACTCTCGTTCTGCTATAGCTGAGCCTCCGATGCATAAGCAGTTGCTGATGAATTTGCTTTACAAAGCTAGTGAAGAAAAGCTATGTATTCTCATAAGAATAGACAGACCACTTCCAACACAGGGGTGTGGGCAAACCATCATCATTAGAAAGATGACTCTGCTAAAGTCACTGCCCACAGTTTGAAATTGGCATTGTCTACATGCATTCAAACACCTCCTGAGATCATTCCACAATATATTGCACTCTGCAAAGAAAATGTTAAACACACACAGAGTCATTTAATTTAAAAATACATTTGTTTGTTTGTTTGTTTGTTTTTACCTTGAAAGAGCATTGTCTGGCTAAAGTCACTACGCATTTCATTTCGGCAAACTGCTTGAACTCTGAACAGATAAAGGATGTCAGGTGAGACATGGCTAATGATGGCCTTCTGTTTAAAAAAAATAGATATTATTCAGTTTTTTACCCCCACAGGACTGTCCACGATCAGTTTGCAATATATAAAGCATTGTGCTAACACAGGACATTTGTACCATGTAAGACAAACTTATTTCTAATGGGGAATAGTCACCGTTCTCCTGGGAGAGGAACAGGTGAAGGTCAAATGACTTCCCTGGGATCCAACTGTTGCACCCAGATTCTGCTGGCTCTGCCCATGGGAAAGAAATGAGCATGCCCCATGTCTACTCCCATGTCTCATGTTTGAAAGTCTCTGCTCTCCTCAGAAACCCTTAACCTCAAATCAGTCAATCTCATAGGTATTAAAATGAAGATTTTACAGGTGGAGGTGCAAATTCCAGTTACTATCCTGAGATAAGCCCTGAAAAGTCGTTACATGTTCAAACCCACTGTTTATTTTGCAATAAACTGGCTAAGGTAATTAGCAGCTGATGGCCCGTAAGGCGTGATAGCTCCACACCTTGGGCTGGGATGCCCCTACACCCTCTTAAACCCGAGACACTGCCTTGCTGCCTTCATGCTGCTCCTCTGGGTGGCATTTAGTCCACAATCAATCATTTCTTGTCTTGAAGTAGAGAGCACTGGTAGCCGCATGGGTCATTTGAAGTACCTTTAGGTATTTAGGTGAGCCTTTTAGGAAAACACTGTCTAGCTCTGTTTCAAGATAGGACAGCCCAGCTGTTTCTACCAGAGCTCTGAAAGTGGATTGCACTTTCCTCTGAAAAAGTGTTTCCTTTTTCCCTTGCCCCCAAAGCAGACTAAGCTATCGTTGCTTCCTTAACCTCCAAGCTCTACTGCACAGTACAGGGGCTCACTGCAATTTATTTCCAAGCTATCGCTCCATCATATCCTCTGCACATTTGATTATTTCTTTTACATAAAACAGGATGCTGTCACTGTGCCCACATCATTTTTGCTGATTAACACTCTCCTCCTTATTACTGATTAAAAAAAAAAGTCCCTTAAGAGTGTGGAGTTGCAACAAGAGAGAGGTTACAATACATCATAACCTTGGGTGCCTTTCAATAGATTCCTTTCTGATTTTGTGAGGCACATCATTCCCTAATGTGACCCAGATAACAATGTCTAGTGGGGAAATTGAAAATATAAATGGAAATGAAGTAAAAGAATCTTCATCAAAGGGAATAAAAGAAGTATTATTGTCTAACTGATTGAATGGGCCCAGAGGACTGTGTATTTGAAAAAAAATACGATAACAGTCATTAGGAATAACACTCTGTGCTGCTGCATTTTTCATGTGCATATACAATTACTGATTTCATTATTCTAGAGGCTTTCTTTGATTAACAATAAACGGAGGCCTTTCAAACCTGAATATGTCACTTTGATTTTATATGCAGAGAATGTTAAAGACCGGTACAATACTTGCTTCCACTTAGACAAGAATGACAAGCAGATCAAATTCTAAATGGAGGGGATAAATTGGTATTTCCATCTATGTCGGAACCGTCTTGCTCTTCTCTCCCTTTCTCTCACAACCAGACTGAGGCAACGCTCGTACAGACCACTCTACAATAATCTTCCAGCTCTGACCATGCAACTATTATTACTGGCAGCACTTACTGATCAGAAACTGTTCCAAAGTCTGCAAGGGGCTACGCACAGAGACAAACTTGATTTTGGAGGATTAGACCTCTACTGTGAAAATCTGAGAGCTGAGCAGGAGCCAAAAGGTATTCAGAGTCTAACTATTTTCTGAGCCAGCTACTTCTCAGCAACAGTACATGAAAAGATGTCTGCAGATTTAGTCCTTTATACACTCACATAAACTATAAATTCGCACTCTAGCGTTTTGGGTGTAGGCAATCTTTAACTAATGCTGAACATTTTAAAAGCAATTTCTTGAAAGTCAAATACTAGCCTATCTGTAATGTAACAAAAGCTTTCCTACTCTTCTTCCTTCTGCTGAGAAAATAACACTATAAGGACAGCTCAAGACATAAGTCAATGGTTTATGCTGTGGTTTTACCAGGTCCTTGTCACTGTCCTTGGTGAAAGTCTTCTCCTTTTCGTCTTCGTTTTTAGTCCAACTGTAGGAGATCATGTAGTTCATGATAGGAGGGTGGTAGACTGTTTCTGGTTGGTTCCAGGTTACAAGCAATGCAGTTCTGTTCACAGGCTGCACTTTCATGTTGACAGGAGGAGTGCTGCAAGCTAAAAAAAGAAGGAACAAATATGAAGCTCTCCCAAATAATCGAGAGAAAACAAGGAAAACTGTACTTCACTCTAACAGCTAGGGGTTTTTTAATGTCTTGCCTACAGTAGTAGCACAGGCTTCAATCCACTGAGACCAATGGGATTTAATACCACCTGCAGCTGCTTTCTGCTCTCCAGAGTAAAGGAAATCCATTCTCTGGAGGCAGGTTGCTACGTTCTCATTTTATTTTCAATTCTGACATTTGCACATATACTTTATCTTGGTCACTTAATAACTCTGCATGTGTACCTTCAGAAGTCTACCTAAACCCAAGCTGCAGCTTATCTGGACTACTGCCTCCTGTCACACGAAGAGGATAAAAATCCTGGCCTGATTTCCTGGGCCTGCAAATATTTGGAACCTCTGAAAATGTGACGCCACTGAGTCAACCTTTTAACCCAGCACATTTTTGCATGAGCAGAAAATTACTTTATATTCCTCCTTCTGCACATTTCCCCTCATAGCCTCTAAACTGTTGGTCAGGAAAACCTTACAAATCCAGGAAAGAGCAGCACTCATAAGGCAGCCCTTGGCCACCTCACTTTCCTAACAGGAGCAAGAGCCCCTGGCTGGCCTCCGAAGGCTGTGGCTTTCCGGCCCTGTCCGCAGACACTGGAGGTAGGGGTTGCTCCTTGGCCAGGGTGAAGACGATGGGCTCATCAGCAAGGGAATGGCTTTACTAGAGGGAGAAATACAGCTTCTGTTTTCTTTGGATGCCAAAACCCAAATCTCTCCAGGAAAGACCAAGCTGGGGTGCTAACCTGGCACATACGCTTTGCAGTGCTAAGAAAATACTTCTGAAGCAACTGAAATGTAAAGGTCAATGTCACGAACGAAGAACACTAGATGGCACTCGTATGCTACCTATAAGGTACATAATGCATTTTCTAACTATAAAAGAGTGTAGATTTTTCTAAGCTTTAAAAATCATGTTTAAAATATACAATTCAGGACAGATTCTCACATTTCCTTTCCAAATATAAACTCTGAACCAAGAAAAATCACTTGAAATGATTCCCAAATGCATGCGCTGTGGCAAAGGAGCTGGCCTCTTCTGCCAGGAAAAGTCAGGGTGTCACCCAGCCCGTCACACTGCCGCCGTTTGCAGAATTATTTTCCCCAATACTACTTTTCCATTTAAAGTCAACACAGTTATCTTATTTGCACTCTGCAGGTAAGTGACAGGGTGCATATTTGGACATATTTCACTTCTAAAGGGTCTTGGCTGCACTGAAGGGGAAAAATGTCTATTCCTATGCCTGGAGTTTCAGACTGTTCATATAACTAACTCTGCTGTTAGATGCTGAAATAGCTATGGTTCTAAAATAAAAATGATTAAACTCTGTAAACACGAATATAACCAGTACAATGGAAAAATACCTGTCAAATGCATTTGTGCAGTTATAACTCACATTTTGTAACTAGCCTTTACAAAGTAAGGAAATATATATTACAGAAGTACACACGGGTCACAAGGATTGTTTGTGTTTGCTCCTGTCAGGAGTGACAGTTTTACAGTTTTGTAGCAGATCCTTATGCTCAGCACAGAAGGATCCAGCAAAGCAAACCCTGCAGTATCTCTAATCACTCGTTTATTGACAAAACAAGTAAAATTTTCCATTTATGCTGAGCAGAAGGGACGAAACCTGCATTCTGCACACAATGCCATGAGGCCATGACACTGCAGCCTGCTGCCTGCAAACCCCTCCCTCTGTCTCACTCCTCTCGGTGCTGAGCCTGCAGACCTGGGGAGCAAAGCAGAGAGACAGCAGCGGCAGCCTGGACCGAGCTCAGAGCGTGCGGGCACGCTCTGGTGGCTGTGCAACGGCCTCTCTGCCAGGCTGGCACAGTGGGGCAGGCAAGAGGGGGCAAGGAGGTTGTCTGATCTATACCTGAAAACCTCCAGAGAAGGTGACTGACTCCACATCCCTCCACATCACACAGGCTTCCCCGGGCTCCATGGTCCCTGCTGCTAGGGAAGCTTACTACACTCCCATCTGCCTACCAACGACATGAAGGACAACTGCTCTCCCTCCTCTTTGCAGAAGCAGTTTGATCCTATTCAGTGGTACAGTTCAGTTTCCAACCAGAAAAGAGAGCAACTCAAACTAACCCCTCATGCATGGTCCAGAGCTGTTGCTAGGACTTAATAGAGCTCTGTGATCCTTGGTGTGCCTCTCCATGCTCACGTCCTTCTGCTGAGACAGTCAAATCACTTCTTACTTATAGCACCGCTTATTGATAATTGCACCAGTAAGTCATAACCTACTCCCTTCGAAGCCCCTTGTCATTACAGAATTACTCTTCAAAATACCAGGCCAGCCTTTACCGTTCCACCTAATCAAAGCCTACCAAAGCCTATCAGAGATGGGAGCCCAGGGTGAAGGACTTGCCAGACTCGGAAGAAGTTCTATCCAGCCTATCTTCTTCAGAAGAATATCCAGAGATTGACAGTTTTAAGGTGCTTGAGCGTCAAACTGTTTTAGAAATAATTCAACCAGGTAATCTTTCCAAGAGATGTAATGAAGAGGTCTAACTTAATTGCAATGTTCCCTGGCACATGTTGACCCATTCTCTAGTGAGCCGTTTTCCAGACAATAACCCTATACCCTGCAAGCGAGAGGAGACTGTTCCCATCCTCTACTCCATGTGACTCCTCATCACCAGCTTTGATGCAACTCAGAATAGTTCATGACACTCACAGCAGCAGGTATTTTCCAAAGGTAAACAGGAGACCTATTTTAGAGGCTCAAGTTAGGAGACCCTCCCTCCATGACGATGCAGCCTGATCCAAGGTCACAAACAGCTTTAAGCAGCTGAGTGACTCCAATGACTTCACTAAGATGCCCAGTAACATGTTTTGTCTGGGACCACTGCATGACCAGGACAAACCATATTCACAGCCAGCTAAAAGGAGATTGAATTTCCAGTTTCACAGTAAATAATATTACAAACTTTTTATCATTTACTAGGACTTTGTTCCAATTATTCTGAGACACATGGGAAGAACTTGCTGTAATTAAGTAATAACCAACATTTTCTGTTCAGCTGCTATTTTTTACAGCTTTTGAATTGATGAATAGGCAAAAAAGAAATCTTTTTTTTTATATGAAATGAAGCATATGGTTTATTAATTTAACCAAACCTGATCAGGACACAATGGAATAAAAAAACCATTTGATCCAGTAATTCAATTTGATGATTTAATTAAAGTGATACATAATAATGTAGCAAATGTCTGAAAGGCAAAAAAAAAAAAAAAAAAAAAAAAGTAATGAGTTGACCATCTATGAAACAACTGGCATCTTCTGGAGATCTAATTTTCCTTTCGAAATTCTGTGTGCCTTGGATTTTGGAAAGAAGATTAAAAGAATCACTGACTCCTCTCCTCTCTCTCTCTCTTCTTAAATGCTAAGAAGCCTGTACCGATTTTGCAAAGACTGCAGCTGAAGGACAAACAGAGATGCAGAAAGAGGCTGAGGTGGGGAGGAAGAAGTTTGCTCCTCCAGATTGAATCAGAATACACTGAAGAGAAACACAAGCTTTTTCCCTCCCCTCTCCCCCAAACTAAATAAGCAAATAAGCCTGTGAATTCATGATTGCTTGAGGAAAAAAAAAAAAGGCAAAAAAAGGAATGAAAACCAAAACCCAGCAACATTTGACATTGAAATAGCAGATCTCAGTTATTTTTAGAGAAAATGTTACTAATGCTCTATGTTAAAATCTGTTCTGATAGAATAATGAAAATATGCAGGGGGATCTCTGGGTGTCTTGATGTGGCGTACAGCAATACTGAGTGGAGATACCTGCACAGGGCACCAAAGCCAAAACGGACCCGTCAGCGGACGGGTCAGCCCTGTGCCAGGGCTAACTGGTGCTGCGGGAGGCAGGAGAGCCGGGCTGGGCACAGGCGCGAAACCTCGGCAGCGCGCAGTGAGCGAGCACCTTCACGGTGTCGGCGACGTGCCTCGCGGCATGTGCGATGCCCTCAGCCTGTTACGTCTTGGAATAAAAAGCTCACAGGCTGACAGACAGGGATAATCTGTGCCGGACACCTGGCAACGCGTTGGCTCCTGCCTTTTGGAAACGTCCTGCAGTAGAGAGAGGATTGCACGGGTGCATCCGGAGGGAGGCACAGGGACCTGACACACGGCAGCCTCAGCCGGCATCTCCGGCTGTTGGCCGTGCGTGCGGCTGTCAGGGAGCTCGACACAGGCGCTTCGCTGCAGATCATCTCACCGGGGAAGGCGGGGGGCAAGTCAGCCTCTTGGCTAGCCTCGTCTTCCAGGGCTTGCTCAAGCCTGGAGAAAACCTGTTTGCCGCTTGCAGGCAAATGTAGCACGCTAACACAGCCCTAAGTGCTGGCCAGGCCAGGCTCACTGCAAAGAATTATTTTCTTATTGTTAAAAACATTCCAATGGGCTGGAACAAACAAAATTAATTTAACAACTCCACATTCATCTCTCCCATAATTTGATTTCTATGTTGTGTTTGGCTACGTACCCTCCACGAGGCTTTCCTAACTCAAGCCTGATAAAGCCTAATCCAAAAGCTCCTGGCAGCTCTATTTCAGAGGGCTGAAAGGAAAAAAAAAAGGGGGGGGGCCTATTGTTCAGCAAAAATTAACCACTGGTATTAAGATACACCTATCACTCCGGAAAGGACATAAAAGAGGATATGACAGCCTTTTTTCAGCAGCCTAGAGAGAAATGCAAAACCACCAAACTTTCTGGTATTTATCGTGCTTTTTGCATATGCTACCTGCAGTTATAAAAAGAGCTATTTAGGGCAGGTTTGAGAGAGCTCAAGAACTGAATATTGAGTTATTTCTTGTATATCTTCCTCCTGTAGCACAGGTGCCTCATATGATGAATCCAGTGGTACTGGGCTCAGAGGGATCTATAAAATCATCTAAAAATGTTTTAAGTTAGCTCTTCTGTGCATAAAAATGTCACCACTTTAAAGTCAGTTATTTCTAGCTGTGCTATGCCCTCTTTTGGAAAATCCCACTCTCTCCCTCCTGCTGCATGTCTCTGCAGTACAAAGCTGCCGTTCCTACACGTGCGGTACTGTGGGATTTATTTCGTGTGATGAAACTCTGACATTTCCCGCACAGGAAAACATCCCAAGTCCCTTGTGCCGAGACGCATGGGGATCTTCCGAGGCAACACGTATGGGGAGGGAGAAAACACATCCGAATCAAGCTGCAGTTTTCTTGCCATTTTAAATAGCAACTTGTGAAGCTGCTCAAAGATCTTGGAATAGCTCTCAGGAATACAGAGTAACAGATAAATAGTGAGGAAAGGGGCTGCTGGAAGGCAGGTGGGAGCCAGGCGGAGACCCGCGGGGCTTCCTGCAGGAAGAAGCAGCACCGAGGGCTCTTCCACCAGCCGGATCGCAGCAGAGCCCTGCCCCGAGGGATCGCACCACCTAAAACCAGAAGGATTCTTGTGCGAGCCCTGCTGAGCCACAAGTTCCCTGGCCGGTTTCAGAAAAGCCTGGTAACAGCATCATCGATGACTGGGCTGTTGGCAAAATCCCACGCTGAACTCTCTCGGCTCTAGGGCCCCGGGACACCCGCCTGCCCACGGTACGGAAGCAATGCCATTTCAATCACTAGCAGGGAAAGGAAGAAATATACTTTCAAATACAGGTATCTATACATACATACATATTTACTCTTTTTCATTATTAGACCCTCAACTCACTGCACGGGTGATACTGCAAGGAGAAAACTCACACCTTCTTTAAGCGCCACACCAGCAGTCTCATGGAAAGGGAAGTAATAAAAGCGCCAGATTCAGCTTTCTTACCCTGCCGTGGCTCAGTGGAAATGCCCAGGAACAGAATGAGCGCCGTGAAAAACAACACCACTCTTTCGGCTGTCTGATTGAATCTCTGAGTTCAGCGAGGGCTGTGCTCCCAAAGGATAACAAACAGACTACGAGGATCGTACACAGAGACGACACAGGGTTTAATACACAGCAGAGTGCTAAGAGGCACGCTGACAACACTCGCGCCCTCTCCCTTTCCCAAACACTTGCGGTTCTCTGCGATGCTTTTGCTTACACTGCTAACTTCTTGCAGTGTTTTTAAATGACATTATTAATATATAAGGATAATTGCTTTAAAGAGGAGCACGCATCTTTTTCCTTTACCTTTGCCTGCACTTTGCTAGCAGGCATTTGCAGGCTACATGCAGTACACGCAAATATTTGTGTTGATCTGCTTCAATCCACAGGCAGAATGTAGCTAGGAGACAGCCTATTTATCTTCCCTGCTCTTACCTTTCGCTACGCTGCAAACACACGGGGTTGTTTCTCAAGGTGTGAGGGACACGGACAGACCCCGTATGTGTTTTAAGAGCCCTGTGAAACGACCTCCCGAGCCAATCTGCCCTGAGAGCATTTCTGGCAGAGGGGAAGCAGAGATTTTGCCCCTTCTGCTGCTGCCCGTCCCCTGAGGGGAATGTACAACCAGCATTTGGAGGGCGTTTGATTCCTTCCTGCACGGTTTTCTTTGTAGCATTGGAGTTTCCATGGCATCGCAGCAACAGACTCCGCTTTACTGAAAGGCAGGAACTGTGTGTTTTACTTTGTTGTGTTTGAGCCCAAATATTTCATATGTTCCACAAGTAGCATTTCTGTAGCACTAGCCCAAATCCTCAGCAGGGCCAGTCAGCCTGGTTCCATCAAGAGCCATGCTAGGCCTGGTGATGCCTGCCAAGGATTTGCCTTGCAATTTTTTTGTTTATATTACACACGCACAGACGAGGTGATTTATTTAAAAATGTACACCCATGTCCTTATTTACACGGTATTCCTGACGCTATAGGAGTGACCGAGGCCAGAGCCAAGCGCTGCATCAGCAGCAGGAGAAAGCAGGATTTCCTCTGGAAGGAAGCGCTTTTGCAGCAGATGGCCCTTTCTGACGTCCCGACGAGCAGCGCTCGTGCAAGGTGCTCCCGGGACGCACAGGCTCGAGAGCAAGGGGCTTGGCAGGCACCGCATCTGCTGCCTGCCTGCGGGATGCCCGGCTCAAAAGGGAAAGCGGCTTCCCTGCCCCAGCTGCCAGAGGCTTTCTCCAATGAGAGGGAGCTACTGCAGGTAGTTATGGTCCAACGCACAGTCCTGACCAAAATTAAAACCAGCATCTGCATGGGATAAATCACCAAGTCCCCCCTGTGTCCACTCAGTTCTTCTAGCATTGCCGGCAGCTGGGAACCCAACTCACATCAAAACTTTCATACTGAATTCTTCTTGGTTTGGGCCCTTTATATCTCTAAACAAGCACAAGCAGTTACTTATCGCTTATTAATGAACCCACCGGCAGGCTGTCCATGACATTCATGAAGAGACACGCACTCCGCTCACAGTATAACCAGGTAAAAGTGTCTGCGGGTGAATTCAGAAGTCCACAGATCACAACCACTCTAAGGAATAATGTGAGGCTTAGGTACCGCAGCTTTTTGTAGCCGATTCCCTTCCAAAATGGGTCAGCCTTTTTCCTTTGACCTTAATGCTTTATCTTCTACCTGGCTGCCTTCCTGTTCCCTCCTGCTTTTGCATCCTGTGCTCCAAGAGACCCACATGCACAGGGACCAAGGGACTACAGAGCAAGATCCTGATCCGGTACCATACGCTGTCAATGGAAGAGGAATGGACCTGGGATATCTTCATAACAAAATGAATCAGAAAGAATAAGTTGGAAAGTCTAGTCACCCAGAGAAAATGAAGTTTTTCGTCTGTGAAGAAATCAACCTGCAAAACAGAGTCTTCCAATGGTCAAGAACAATCAACTGTAATGGAAAACATATGGTAAATTAACGAAAAAAGGTTCTTGCTTATTTGCTTTTTCCCTTAACTAAAGATACTTAAGAAAAATAAGTAGCATCATTTTGTTTCAGTAATTCCAAGTTAAGATGCCAATAACTTACAATTTTAACTTTGCATTTACAATTTTGTAGCTTTGGTTAAGAGCACACTTACTGCCATACAATATTTTGTGGTTGTTTAGGTTATACAAAAATATATAAATGACTTTAAGAAGAGAATTTATCTGCCTAATGCTCTTTTTGGACCCCTAGAGAGACCCAGAGGGCATGAAGAGACCACGAGGTTGTTGGGAGAGAGTTCTCATAAAACACAGGCATTTAGAAAGCAAAAGCAAATTACTGGGAGTAATAACGGAAGATATAAATGAGGCAACCTGTTTTCATTCTGAAATATTACGGTCAATGCGCTAAAGTACCTGCCTCAAAATGATAGTGTCATTGCACTGTGTTTACTCTCTGGAAGAATTCAGGTGGTTCTGGATAAGGCTAAATTGGAGACGCGCTCCAACACAAGGACGTGGTGCCATGCAGAAGAGGCAGTATCTTCACAGGAGGCCTTGGTTTCCTTTTTGATGTTAGGAGCTGTGAAACAGAGAATTTGAACTAAACTGCTTTGCTTGAGCAGTGCTACACCTTTGACGGCAGCTCCGTAGTTGGAGCCGTGCCTCCAGCGCAAAGCACGCGGGCGATGAAATCAGAACAGCTTCTGAACAGTTTTAACGGCAGCAAGTCAGAATGACTTTCAAACTGCGCGTTGCTACGGCTTAACAAGGGACACTAAGGAAAATGTTTACCTGCAGACTACTAGAGAAATGTCCCAGCTGTTGATTTAGAGTTCAAAGCTAAGTAAGTTCGAACCAGAGTGAATTTATGACTGTTTATTATTTAACTTAGTCTAGGATCATAATTAAAGATAGTACTCCAAGGCGAATTCCCACCGATGGCAAACAGCATCTTTTGAGACTCCAGCAAAGAGTAATCAGACACCTTTGGGGACGTAATCAGGCATCTGTGAAAGAAAACTCTGATGTCAAGAGCCCCTCACTCGGGATGCTTTTTAAGTGTTGTAAAGCTTGCAGCACATTTAATGAGGCAAAGGTTAAAGCTCTTTTTTTTTTTTCTCCCTCAGAGTTAAAAATCATAAAGACAAACAGTATTTGAAGATCCTAACCAGCAGCAAAATCAGATGGGCCGGCGTTCTCTTGCACACAGGTTACATCTTGAAGCACGGAAATGAAACGCCTTTCCCTCCTCAGCTTCTTTGCCTGTACTTTTACTGAAGCAGGTAATGTTTTGTAAGTCTATCTCTGCTTGACGGAACAACATCTGAAAGCCGTAAAGAACATACAGAGTTGAGAAGTCAGGTCCTTGGACTGTGTGGTCTTTTATGTAAGGATTCTCTTTACTTGTCCCCTAAGAGCAATGTGCACGACTAAGCTAATAAATAATTAGCAATCACTTTGGCATAGCTGTTTGGAAGCAGCCTACAAAAAGCCAGGAGTACAATATGTGATGTGACAGAGCAACACAATCCTGAGCCAGAGAGGACAGGCCACGTAAAAGAGGAGACAGTTTTAACAGAGATGGTCATGTGCAAAAAATCAAATGCTGCCACTGTCTATTATTTACAGTATCTGGTGAATACTTTAATAATATATTCTCTGTTTGGTAAGTCTGCACAGAGAACCTCCAACTTTCAAAAACTTTATATAAATCAGTGCTGTAATGATGGCCAGTCTTTTTGTTAAATTTAACAGGCCTGATCACTTGCATGACTTAATGGCCTGACCCATTGCATATCTTGAATCTTTAGCAAGTTTCCTCCCCTTAAAAAGTATTCTTGTCTGATGGGTTATAATCAATGCACCAGTTGCTACGATTATATACCTGAATATTGCACATCTTTAATGGTATATTTTAGAAATAACATACTTAAAGATGATCGCTATGGTTTCTTGAAACAGCTCCAGAGTCAACTTAAGAATTAAGCTCAACTCATGGGCTCTGATTCAGCAAAGGTCCTATGCATATGCTTTCATTTCAGGTGTACAAGTAGTTCTCGAGAGAACTGTTTTAAATCAGCTTTTGCCAACAGAAGAAAGGAATGAGACAATGGAACCAAAGAAAACCTTCTTGCAAAATATTAACACAAAAGAAACACTGGAGTTTTTACTCTCCCTCTGAAGTGAAAAATTAGCCCTCCACACTATTTCAAATTAACTAAAGTATTTTCACCATCTTGTATCCTGATTATTGTAAACTACCTTTAAAAATAGTTTCCCTCTTTAAAATAAATAAATAAAAAAAAAACCGAGGAGGGTAGCTACAAAACAAAAGACTAGTAACATTCATACTTGCTAACAAACTGGATCCAAATTCACTGACAGTTTTGGTTGACCTAAAATAACCTTTCTCAGAGGATTTTTTTTTTTTTTTTAACCAAATGCGACCAGTTATGGGGCTTTCCTAAGAAAATAATCAGAGGTCTTGCATAAAGTGGGAAACAGCTTTCCTGCAATGTATCTGCTGTTTATGCTAGCTGGTCTCAGTTTTGTGACCCCAGATAGCTTTGATATCCAGGAGAAAAGGCATTCCTGTTCAGCGCTGAACTGTTTTGGATACCAAGTTTGTCAATGAACAACCGCATTGTTTCATACAAATCTGAAACTCACTGTTCACCAGGGAATTCTGAAAATTATTCTGAACATTATGCAAATTGTTCTGGGCACATTTTCCTCCAAAACAAGAAAGGCTTGCATAACGAATGCTACACTGTTTTCTAGATTAGCAATACTGCCCACAGACTTAATAGAGTGTGACAGAAGAAACAAATTGCAAAAATTCACACCGACAAACAAATCCGAACTTCCCCTCCAGAGCTCAAGACCATCACAAACCATGCCACCTTGCAGCGAGCAAAAGACAACACTTTCTTGACCTTGCCTTTTTCTACAACATACACATGTAAGCACAGGGAGGGCATGCAGAGCCAACACATGACAGACACTGGTCACACTGCCTAATGCAATATGGAAAGCATTCAGATGCAACTATGAGGTGTGCAGAGGAATCTGCATAGAATAAATTTGTTATGCTAACACTATATTCTTACATTTGTATGCTAGACTCGCTGTTTGAGAAGTGCTCTGCGCACTCAACTTCTCAGTGCTTTTGCATGGATGACACTATATAAAGAGGTACTGCATTTACTAGCTGAATAAACAATAGGTTTTGCTTTCACTCAAGTATTATGACTTCAACCCGTTTTATTTATGTCAGTAGTTCAGAATGTGCAGTGGACCAGGCACATCATCACTGTTCACCTTTGTCAAAGAAGAGGCCAGAAACATCCTCATTCTTACATCTCCGGAACAGCTATAACTCATCCCTGTAACCTTTGGAGGATACGCTACAATTCATTTTGTTAGTAACACTGCAGCAACCTGTTTATTTTTAAGTTTATATTAAAAAAGCACCTATTTTCATTGTCCCTTGGTGTGCACACAACCCAAAAAGTGACAAGTTGACAGAGCCAGTACAAAAAGACTGGCTGCCCCACTAGCTTTTGCCTCCTACAGCGAAAGCTTCAGGAGGAAAAAAGCACAGTTGAGCATCATCTTGAGTCTTGTCAGACCATGGCGGGGCAGGGGAGGGGGAAGCACATGTTCCCCAACTGAAGAGTCTATTAAACATATTGTATGCCCAAATTCCCAGGTAGGAACAGGTACAGAGTGCTACTGGACCTGGACTAACCACGTGTGTTGGGAAAGGACCCAGGAGAAGTTTCTCAGCAAACTGGTCCTCAACTGTGTAAGGTGGCTAGTGCCCAGGTAGCACGGTATCAAAGCATGGACTGATGGTTACACACCTCCCCTGCTCCAGTGCACCTGGTTTAAGAAGGCCATGTGCACTTGGTTGAATCTGCGCTTAAGGAATCCTTAAAGTTCAACAAATGGGAATCTTTTCAGCTACTTCAAGTGCCCCATTGGTATCAACACTCCAAGATTAGCCCCTTAACTTCAGACCTCAGCGTTTGTAACACTCAGTCATAATTGTAGGTTTCAGCTATTTTACAACAGGTGTGAAAATCACCAAAAGAATTTTAAAATCTTAAAAACCATCCAGTGATGCAAGCGATACTCAGGCATGCGGCCAAAGCAGTAAAACCTTCTTGACTATTATACCACCTGTACCAGAGGTACCTCAGCTGCACTCAAAATAAAACCTAATCAGTTTTGTCACTTTTAACATAACGTAACCTATTAACTTTCATCACTGTTCTGGGTAAGCAACACATACACAGGATATATCTGAAAAAATAAATATTGACACACGTTGCTGTTAAAACACTGATTGAAAATTGCAGACCAGAGCATCAGAGCTTGGTGGGGTCTCTTCATTCCTAAGATTGCCTTCTCACTTCTGACACAAATCCTCTATCCCAAGGCTGCCTTTAATAACATGCGGTTTATGTGCATGTATATTATATATATAAAAATAAGCACACTCACAGAATAATGAGCCCTGAGAAATACACTCTTCCAGCACTCTCTCTGGAGGGTGAGGCTGCTGAACACAGCTGTTTTCATGATTCACGTCTTCTAAAAACTACATTCACTGCGCCTGGCCAGGTGAAAATGCCAGGTACACAAGGGCAGCTTGTAAATCCAGTTAGTTGTTTCCTTCTGGCAAACTGCCCCCTCTACTATACCTCTGCCTTGGATTGGTTCAGCATCAAGCACTTCTTGAGCCTCAAGACTGGGAAGCATACGTCATGCTTCTTCTAGCTATAAATAAGATCCAATAAAATCAAGGACAATAAAGGTAGTAAATGCTACTTATTTCTAGTCTTATTTTATCTAGTACACATTTCTCTCAAAATTTTGATGTGTCCTGTAGCTGGGGCTGTTCATGCCACTGCCACCTCCTTCCCAAACCCCCTCCATCTAGCTCGTTATCCAGCTTTTGATAGAAGCAAGCACCAGCTGCTCTACAAAAAGGCACATGAAACACTTCAGCAAGACATTATAAAACAACCTGTCTACATGGAAGAGCTTCTTCCCCAATCATCGTTGCCAAAAGGTTGATACGTATGTTGAACGAAAAGGTCAATGGCTCTTCAAAAGTCTTGTTATTATAAAAACAAAAACCATGAGCACATCTGGATATCCCATCTCCATTCAAACACCCAGTGAGCCATTCAAATAAAGATTCATGCAGGGCCTAAATTTTACCTCTGCTGCTGCCCCTTAATGTTTCCTCAGTTTTAGGCATCTCTAAAGGCCTAAGGCCAGTCAGGATAAACAGAGACACAGGCTGAATTGAGACTAATTCATTCTGGGTCTTCATCTCCATGGTACCTTGTGACAGCTGGTTTCACAGGTCACTTTATTCACACCTAAGATTAGTTAATTTATTGAGATATGTAAACAAAGAATACCTGCATACACTGCATTATTTCTTTGGTAACTCACAGCTATACTTAACACGGTATAATGACACAGTAGAACCAAAAGTATCTCTTATTATTCAAGTGCAAAATTCATAATCCTAAGATACCTTTGGAAGCTTCTGTACCGAGTGGGTTTTCCAAGATGTCTGTCGTATCTTGGCTCCAAGCATCCTTCACAGCAGACTTTGACACCTTCCTGTTGTTCAGATTTTGCTGTGGTCGGAAGTTATTCCTCAAATACTCCACAGACTTGACATGGTCTTGCTGTTCGGTGGTAAATATGGAATAGAATGCCTCCAGCTGATCATGGCGGGGAAGAGAAAGAACGTTAATTAGAAAAACAATGTGGCAAAATCCAGGCAGCTGATAAGAATGTAAAATGGCAGGAAGCATTGATGCCAAGGCTGATAAATCAAGCAGGAAGTTGGGCTGCCCACTGAAATCATTGCCAACCCTCTTATCTCAGTACAGTGTTTATCCTGCCAAACAGCAGAGAAGGCCTTTGAGCAACCCGTGCAAGCTGGTCCTGGGCAAGGAAACGCTTGCCCTTAGACCTCTTGTCTGGAAGGATTTTCTGTGTGAGACAGCCCCACCAAAACCTCTCTCTGCTGGCACAGTTTTGTTTTGCAGTATCCTGCCAAAAAGTGTTTCCAAGCCCTTTGACCCTCTGAGTGTTCTCCAGACCCGGACAACGCTGCATCTCTGAACATCCTACAGATACTTTGTGGCCAGGCTAAGCTTTGTGGATAGATCTTGTAGTGTTTGCACAGGAAGTTCACTGTCGTTGTCCCAGCTTTACAGGATGGGCACCTAAACCTGCACTCTGACTTGCCCACAAGCAGGTCATTAACACAGTGGAGTTACAAGACTCCCCGCTCCAAGTGCCCTGATCCCCCTTCCAGCCACCACTCCCTCTGACACCTAACTACAGGGGGGAGGAAAAAATAACACAAAATAGATGTATTTAGGCACAGTGAGTATAAAGTTCTCTGGAAAAGGAAGCTGATGTTTCCTCTGTTGGATGCAGGTCTGAGGTATTTTTAATAAAATGCATTAACCTGTACAAAAGAACTGTAATTGGAAAACTCTCCTATTCCTTCATATCCTACTATTTCTTAGTATTTCTTAGAAAGAAATTTCTACCAAACTATGGTGAAAATATTTTCAGCTAATGTTGTTCTCACAACTATCAAGGTCAGTAAAGCATTTACTAATAGCTTGTTATCATTTGGGTCAAGAACTAGAATTAGTTGTGTCACTATTACAAAAGCCAAGCAAGACATAGCAGAGGAGGATTCAACCCTGGTCTTGTTCACATCAACAGTAATTATATACATCCAAATCAACAGTAATTATATACATCCAAGGTATGGATTTCAGGGAGTTCAGGATTTGTCCCAAGACTTTAAAAAGGGAGTGGAGTTGCACTCATAGCTTGATGACAGGTCACAGTTTGAAGGCTACACACTTTTCATTAAGCGTATCTGCAGAGGAGAGCGTGAGGAGTCATGAAACTGGGAAAAATTACACTGCCAGCCACACTGTAGCCTCAACTGATAGCACTGATAAAAATAATCAAAGGGAAGTGTAACAGAGCAGCTAAGTGTCCTCCACTAAACCAAGAGGTACTCAGTACCATTATTTAATTTCCCTTCAAATCAGTAAATTGAAACACCCCTTCCGCTGCTGCTGCCCAGCTTGCCCGTTCTGCTGGGCTTGACGATGCTACGTGCTCAGCTGAAATCTGTCAAACTTCTCTGGCCTGCAGGACAGGAGGAAGTCAGCTTTTATACTTTTCATTTCAAAAAGAAGCCCCCCTGGGGCGAGGTGGTGTGCTGCGCGGGCTAGCAGAGATACGTACAGGAGCGACATCCCTGGCAGCTAAGGGGAGAGTGCGAAGGGATGGATTACACAGCTCAGATCCTCAGTTCGGCAGTTCTGCCCTAAAACCCAAAACTCGGGGAACTGTGAGTCCCGCAAGAGGCTTCCTCTGCCCCTAAAACCATCACTGGGATAGCAGAGAACAAAACAGGCTGCAGCATCTTTGTAGCAGCTTCCTCCACTTGCCACAACTGCACGTGCTGCAGGAGCAGGGAAACTGAGGCACAGGGAGGGCAAGCGGCCGATGAGAGGGGTAACAGCCACCGGCCGCCCCCCGCTGCTCAAAACCCATTTCCTACCTGTTAGCATGGGGCATGCCGAAGCATTGACAGATAGGCTTAAAAAGGGAAAAAGGGGGGGGGGGGGAGGGAATGGACTGTTTTCTTATACTTTTGTCTTAAGAAAGAAAACAGATGATCCAGCTAACTGTGCACTCTTCTATGCCTTTCCACGAAGG
The DNA here is from genome assembly GCF_028389875.1 of Rhea pennata. Lineage (NCBI taxonomy): Eukaryota > Metazoa > Chordata > Aves > Rheiformes > Rheidae > Rhea > Rhea pennata. The sequence continues at coordinate 9,170,759 of NC_084674.1, forward strand.
AACAGATCCAAACTCTGCAAAGATTTACCTAGCTGTTTCACCGGGAGAAGTTTTCATGAAGCCAATTGACAAGGCTTAAAGTTACTCTATATAAGCTCAAGAACTTGGGTAGCAACTGCTCCTCTGCAGTCAAGTCTCTAGGCTTGTAATTCAATGATGTTAATTGAATTTTTAAACATTCAGAAAGTCTTTTAAAATATTTTCTTCTGCCATGCTACCTTGGGGAGGTGTAATTGTATTTTAACTACTGCCACTTCAAATATGATTTTTAACCTTCCCCTTTTTATGTGTTGAAGTGTGTATAAATCATTTCAACTTCATTTTTATTATAAAAATATTATCTATCAAAAATGCGAAATTAATTGATCTATAGCTGCCAGGAAAAAAAAAATCAAGAGCTACATTCAAGGAGCTACATTCATGCTCTTTAAGGAGTATGAGAGCTCCTGTTCAGAAGAGGTGGAAAGCTGTTAAAACACTATTGTAGATGCAGGGAAACCTGATCTAAAACTCCAAGTCATGTAATTACAAACTATTAAAGCCTGATGCACACAGTTTTCTAAGGGTTGGATACATAAATGGCAATTAAAAATACGAAAACTGCTACAAGCACAACGAGATAGTCTGAGGTATGCATTACACGAGATAATGCCATGCTTTGGGTCATTGAACGCACTTAGCTTTACAATGCATCTGCAGGGTGACATGGCTCGTCCCGTTTTGTTGTCTAATTATTGGGAGAGACGACGACGATGAAGCACTGAGAATCAAACAGAGAAGCCTCCACAGATGGACCACTTCAGCACTGTCCCTTTTGCGGCAAGGTATTTTGCACAAAAGCAAGGATTTAATTGGAACAGCAACAAAGCTCAAATAATATCACTTTCCTCCCCTGGGATTACAGACTGCTTCACAGGGTTTGTGATAAAGAAGGTTAAACTATGGCCATGGATTATACTGCACTGTTTCTGTTACAAGAACAAATAATAATCACAGCAGTGGCAGGGTGGCAGTCTCTTAAAATACACTCATCTCGAGCTGCCAAGGGGAAGAATACTATTATTTATTCCACATTCGTTGTAGTATCAATGAATGGCTGTCTACACACAGAATTCCCAGCCCTTCAACCACACATGCCTGCTCAAAGCAGCATAACTCCAAATTTTCAAGGCTTAATTTGGCAGTGACTACTGTGCAGCACAGGAAAGAAGCTATGCCGGGATAAAGTACCTTTATAGCATTATAAGGCTGTCTGTAGCTGGCATTTACCAGTTTATTGGCATTTATTAAAGAAGTTTTTTAAAAAAAGTTGAAAACAAAAAAAAAGGCTGTCTCAACCCACCTGCTACATATACAGGGTATAAAACTGAACGTGGGTCAGGCCTCAGAGCAACCCAATGATAATAAACTACTTAACAGTACACTTATTGATTTGTAGACAGTGAAAAGCCTGAAGGGATTGCAATATACTGTGGGCAAGGGCAGAATTCAAAATGATCTTGACAATCGGAGAAACAGTCTGAAAAACACAAGGGATCCGATTCAACCAGGACATGTGCAAAGTCTCCTGCTTAGGCCAGTACCGTCACCTGCATGAAGACACGGCGTGAACCAGCCGTGCTAGAGCCCGCGCTGCGGAAACGCGTCTAGGGAAAGGGCTCTCGCTGACCACCAGCCCACCGGCGTAACCACGTCACGCTTTGGCGAGAAAGGCAAAACAACGCAAACATCTGCAAAGCAGGGGAAAAAAAGGACTGGTCCGGGAGCACAGCAATCCCCTTGCCCCGTTTCAAAATCTTTGAGCAGCAGCAGCAGCAGTATCCGCCAGTCATCCCACCCGCAGCACTGAGGCCAGTCATTGTATTTTGCAATATTTCCTAAGCAGAACATGATTTCACCAGCTCAGTGCCACATGCCATAGCAGATCAGAGCAGGAACTGATTTTTTCTTTATTCAGGAATTAATTCTTCATGGTGCTGATCCTCAGTTGTGGTACTATGCACTATTTTTAATAAAATTAACAGCTAAGAGATGATCACTGACTATTTGATGCCTTTTCGCTTTCTCCAACACCATCTAGTGAACTAATTACCTAAGTTTTACAGAATTAGTTTATTTTAGAAGTCTGTTTTTGACAGCTCCAGCCAAACAAATAGAAGGAAAGACTAACATCAGTGGTAAGACTTTCTAAAGATGACAATCTGAAAATGTCAAAAATGCACTTAACTGGTAAACATCTGACTACATCTATCCATTACTTTATTGGGAGCATTCTTCTCCAGACAAATCCCAGGCATTGTCTCTATTTGCATTAAAAGCTGTTACGTGCTAATTTTAAAGATTTGTGTACCAGCTCTCTAAGCATATAATGGCAGCTTTACTGTGTTACAAAAACAGTTAAGCATGGAGAATTAATGGAAACACGTCTTTTCTAATGTAATTAGTTCAAAATACTAAATCTGAGCAGAACTGAAATCACTTACTTTACTTTCAAAAGAAAGTTTCAATTAAAAAGAATAAAAAGGAATTCCGTGCAAATATTTATACCACAGCTTAATTTAATCTTAATACAAACAATACCAAATAAATCACTGAAAGGAAATGGGGTTTCATGTTGTACAGTCTTTTTAAGACCGATGGCTCACGTTCAGAAACAATATTACTTGAGAAAAAAAAAATCCCAGGCGCTTCCTTTTTTGTCAACACAAACTTTTTTGTTCTCAACATTACGACGATGGTTTTTGAGAACGCTGCCTTACGAGGGCAAAGCAAGAGATGAACTGCACTAAGAAAGCAACACACCTGATGGTAAGAAATAGGAACGGGCTTCCGAAAAACTATCCACTCGACGATCTCGCTGCAGGGGGGAGTTGTCAGGGAGCCTGCGTAGCGGTAGTAACTCCCCAGCGACGTTGGCAGAAGGTCTCTCAGCACAAAGGGATCCAGAAAGGTCTCCTTCTCTGCAGGGAAGATTGACAACCAAAATCACACTTAAAAAAAAAATTTTTTTTAATGTGTCTTTAAAACAGACGTCACATTGATAGGCAGCCTAACAACGTGTAATGGCAACAACATATTTTATGATATATATAAATATATATATATATTTCCATATATATATGGAAATATGAAGACACCCTATCAGGAAAGCTCTGTACAAGGTGCTATGTTGATTATTAAAAGAGCAGCCAGAACGCTAGTCAATCCTACACCCAACGCGTAGGCTCCTACAGAGGGGGTGTGCAGGTGTGAAATGCCCTTGTTACCCCATCGGTTTGCACTAGTGTGGAAACAACACTGCTTAGAGCGGTTTCAGTGCTCATTGGATGGTTCTTCAGCTTCACGGCAGCGGGCGTTCGCCGAGCTCCCGCAGGACAGAGCTGGGGCCCGCTCGCTGCTGCCAGTCGAGGGCACCAGGAACGGCACCCGTCTCCTCGGTAAAACCCACTGCCTCTTCTCTCCAGTCCAAGAGGCACCAACAAGAAGTTCCTTGTTGGGGTCCAATGTTTTGGGGAGGAACTCTGTCTTCTTGGCCAACATGAAATGCAAAGCCGAGCACTGGCAGCATTTAGCTTCAGTAACAAGTGTCGGTAATCTTTAACTTTGTGAACATAAATAAATAAATGAAAGAAAGAAAGAGCTGCAGGCAAGACAACAAACAGCTTCCCTGCCGCCCCCGAGCATTTATCCTTTGCAGTGTATGTTGGCTCCCAGGTGGCAGCTCCCTCTCAGCTTGTGCCAGGGTGCTCCCTGCCCAAGGGCATGCTGACCAGCGAGGCTCTCCCATACATCTCCATTCCTCACCTCCTACATTCTTTGTGCCTCACATAAATTTAGGATAGCGGGAATGCTGCTTCTTCCATATCATCCAAGCTGCTAAGCAAATCCTTTCCCCTGCAGCCAGACAGGGGAGCAGGGCAGCTGGCAATGGACACGCGCTCCAGCGAGGCAGGAGAGAGTGGAAAAAGGTCATCTGCAGAATTCACCTTCCCAGCATCCCACAGTTTTCTAGAAGTCTCAACCAAACCAGCCTATACCTCTGAGCAGTACTCTGCTAATCACAGGCATTTTTTTCCTGCTGCAGCAAGGTGCAAATGTAGGAGGCACTTCAGACACCTTCTGTCCTTCTGCATAATGCCAGCAGTGGGCAATGAGCTCGTAGCTTCAGTTTTTCCAAAACATGAATAATTCTATTAAAGTTGAAGTATATATTGTAACAGAACACTGCAATCTCTTCATTTACCATTTGTTTCTGCCTTATGCAAGCAAGTATCAACCATTTCTCCATCCCCAACAAGGAAGGAAACAAAAAACAAAACATATATTTTCTTTTTCTTAACACACCTTTGGTTTTAAAAAAAGAAGTGCTTACGTGTTAAATGGTAAAATACACGATTGGCCAAAGTTCAAAGAGATTCTAATCAAGAAAGCATAATCACAGCAAAAGGTTGTATTTAATTTGATATCCTGTTTAAAACCAATTGGTTTATTTTTATACAGGAAAAATTGGTTAGAAAAACTGCAAACACATTTACGGGGCTTGATTTTGAAATTCAGCACATATACTTCTTCACAACAAAATGACATAACTTTTCTGCTTAAGAAACTGTCCCCTTTTATCATGCACACAGTATATTGTTATGAATCTGAAAGGGCATTTGAACATGCAAACAGATCTGCTCTTACTAACAGCCAACGACTATAAATGGAATTGATGGGAGACATATGCACATTTCTAAAAGTGCTTTCCCCTTATATCCATGCTAATTGAGAAATTTAAAAAATAACACTTCAGTTACAATTAACAGTTAAACAATTTTTAACTACTATAACCTTTTACTCAGAACTACGAAAACACTCAAGATGTTGGACAAACCCATTCCATGAAAAACCTGGAGCATGGAGTATCCCTGTACCCCTTTATCAAAGGATGACAGGAGAGCAAAGCCCATTTTATACTTTCAAGGATTTTTATGCCATATGCTGACAATATTATATTTTAATAATTAATTGTTCATCAAAGGAAAAGATGAAGAACAGGGATGCTAAATTCAAAGTTATTCAAATTGCAAAAATGAATAATGCATGACTTTTATATTAAATACACACTGTATTAAGTAGTCTACATTTCATCCAACTCTGTCTTTCATTTTTAAACATTTTGAACTACAATATGAATAATCAACCAAGGGAAGCTTATTTAGACAGAGAAATACCTTATCTGAATGTGAACTGGAAGTATCCGACTATGATTAAATTTCAGTTATCAATTACAGAGGGTTTTTTTCCTAAGCATTTGGAAAGTCATAGTTGGCTTTGAAAGAGAATATTTCTTGAGAAAAAAGTAGCTTTGCTAATATACAGTTTAAGTAGGGCAGGGTGTACCCTATCTAATTTTTCATGGCTACAAGCAATGTTGTAAGTTTTCATTAATGAATTTCAAAGATTAAAATAAAAAATACATATAATTGGATTAAAATGACTATTAAAATAGATGATAATCAATTGATTACGCTTTAATAACCTAGTAGTTCTGAAAACAGTTCATTCATTTGTATCACTTCCATCTAGATGCATGGCACAGAGTTTTAGAAACTGAAGTGTCAAACGGATCTTTATGTGAAGCTTAAACACAAAGTGGCTTAAATATTCAGGAGTGTACCTCCCGTCTCCTTCGAGATCATATAGAAACAGTAAATGCAAAGAGGTTGTGCTCCTGAGAGCTTGAGCTGCTTCTGAAAAGGGGACTTTAAAGTCACATAATTACTTTTAAAATTTTGATCTTAAGTAAAAATTGCTTATTATTCTTGGTAAATCTGTTAGAACCATTTACAAGCTAGGTGACAGCATTCACTGAATATGCTAGATATATATGTTTATATACACATATGTATATGTATATAGATACGTAATCCCTATTATATGGGAAAGAACAAGGTTGGCAAAAACCACGCAACCTTTCCTCCCTGTTTTCTATGGCCAGCTCGTTCTCATGCTTGGCACTGGCCTGGTTGTGTCCAGAAGACTGAGAACAGACACAGCAGGGTGAGGAGCGGGGAGAAACAACGCCTGGGCAGCGCTGGGAACTACGCAATCCACCAAGTCGGGAGAATTAAAACAAATAACAAGACACTACTTTGCTGACAGGTCCTGCAAAGACAACTGGGAGACAACAGAAAAGCAATGAAGTGCACCAGTGAAAACGTGTGCGTGCCTGCAGACAGCTGTGAACTGCCCCAGTGAATACTCCAAGCTGCCCCAGGAGCCACTTACTAGCCCCTGTGCCGCCTACCAGTGCCCCACATCTGCGCGGTCCCTCCTGCTGCTCCTTGTCCAGCTCCCTTTCCCCTAACACAATACGGACGTGTGCCCAAGCAGAAAAACAAGCAAGCACAAAATCGGAGCCACAGAGATTGGAGCTACCGACAGACCGTCGAAGCAGAAAGCGTTCTTCTGAAAAAGCGTCAAGAAACCTGTTTCTGTGGCCACCGCATCCAGGCAAAGCACAAAGGAGGCACCTGAAACGTCCACTGAAGTGCATCACCAATGCAGCACGGACAGTTTTATTGACTAAATGTGATTCTTTGTTTAAAGCACCAAGGTCTGTAAAAAACATTCGCTCTAACGATTTTCAAACACAAAATTAACAAGAAGCACCAATTCCTTGTTGACAATCAAAAAAAAAAACAAATGTGATATTTGAACTACTGACCGTTCTTCAGCATAAAAGGACAATATAGTATTTGTGACTCTTACAGTCATGAAAAAGAGAATTAACATAGCCAGCTGGTAACACATTTGACCTTCTGTTGCAACAGTCATGTCCATCACTTGATCTTTCTTCTATAACAGCAATGTGAAAGGTTATTGGGGAAATTGGAAGGAAAACACATGAGCAAACGGCATGTTCTAGTTCCATGTTTATCTGCAAGCCAACATGAAAACTTGCATTACCATTCTCTATTTTTAGACTAACACTGTAAGAAACATCTATTTCTACGGCATATGCAAACTCCCTTTTGCAAACTGAGGTGTAGAAACAGAACATAAAAATGTAAGACTAAACTACTTACGACAGTACTGGATGAACAAGTATCTTGTTTCAAGAGCTTCCAAAATTCGACTTGCCTCTCAGACAAAAAAAATTATCTTTATTTTTTTCAATTCCTTATTATCAGCTACCTTATAATAATGGTCAGTATCAGTTGAATGTTCAGCTTCAAGGACTGATCTGCTAAAAATAAATTATGGTAACATGCTGAATAAAGATAGCACTGTATTTTATCCCTATCACTGGAGGGTAAGAGGGTTCTTGAGACATGCAGGTAAACAGCATCACAACTATCTGTGATCAAAACCCTTCTCAAATCTACCAGAAGCTTGGACTAGAGATCACAAGAAAATAACCAGATGCCAAGTCCATTTATATCTCATGAAATGTTTTGGGACTTTCATCATGCTTTTCTGCAGGAAAAGAGGAACTTGGCTGGATTGAAAACAGTATCTTAAAATGAGCTTATTTCCAAAATTAACGTATGTGCAGTGCCTGATAGGTGGAAACGCTACCCAGCTACACTTTGAATAACTGAAATCTGCAATACCAATATGAAGAGCTTTGAAAGTCTCCCAAATTTGTTAAACAATGTCACTGCCAATTTTGTTTTCACAATGAGCCAAGTCACTCTAAAGCTTCTGCATTCAAATATTTAAAAACAAACACGCAAAAATAATCAAAAGGATACCATGCCGCACAGCCGCTGAGCCAGAACTTCCCAGATAAAGCAGGCTGCACACCAGAGAGGAATCAGATTCACTGTAGTGATTTTAAAGATGCAATTAAAAATATTATATGTTATTTTAACTAAAAAGATGTTCAAATGAGTACTTGCTGTGTAAATCCAGCATGAAGAGTGGTTTTTGACAGTCCTCTGTATGCAGTGTAATTCAGGTCATTCGTTGTGTAATTATTACTCTCATTTTATTTATTTATTTTTTTTTTTAAGACCGGAGCCTCTGCTGAGCGATGTAAGGCGCTGCAAGGGCACAGAAAGCACTGCATGGTGCGGAGGAAGGGAATGAGATAATAACATGGTCCTTACGCGGGGAGTCTGCAGCCTAATTTAATCTGAGACAACCAGCGAGTGGTACAAAGAGCAGGAGGAAAGAGAAGAAAGGCAAGTTTTCCAAGCGAGAAGAATTTGAGTTGAAAATTTGCATACCAGGTGTCTCTTTCAAGCTCAATTTTTCTCCCTCCCTCTCTTGAAACAGTTTAAGGGGAAAAAGGCTCTACTTGGGTGGGGGAAGAAGGAGGGCTTAATCCTTTATAAAGTAGTAAAAAAATAATTGTGAGCTTTCAGTGTTTAAATAGTGCTGATGCAGGGCTTGGCAGAGCAGGCTGCTGCCCTTCTGGACTGGGATGTAAAATCTACCCGGAGGTGGAGGAACGTGTGGAGACGAGGCTGGAGGGACAAGGAAACCGCGGGGAGCTGCCGAAGAAATAAAGAACGGGCACCAGCGACAGGAAAAATAAATTGAGGCAAGGAGTTTGGAGGGAAGGAGGATCCCTCGAACAAGCTGGGATGACGGGACCGGCAGGGCGACGCGCGGCAGAAACATCGGGGCCAGCGCACGGCTCCAGCTTCGCAGACCTCACCACCCCTCTCTGCTCAGCGCTCAGCCACCAAACCCACCGGCACCTTCCCCCAAGGAGCTTTGCTCACATTCACAAGCTACCTAAATTCAGTCATTTCTTAACTGTGGAGTTCTCACCTTTGCAATCATCTTTTTTTGTTAGTTTAACTTAAGCTTTTCTGTGCAGTATGTTAATTATATGTCAGCTTGCTGGTCTGTACCTAGCCACGACCAGCACCGCTTTCTGCAGAACAGCCAAGTGAAGGACCAGAGATTTCTAACACATCCATCACTTACACTTTTAAACATCGCAGACCCCCGGCAGCTAGGCACAGAGCTGCCCTATATAAAGGTGTGAACTTATCACCTCTGCTTGCATCTTCATTCCCCACCTCCCGCCTCCTCCCCTTTGCTCCGTAGTGATCATGTCCTGGCCCCTTTCGCACTGCTACTCTGCCTGTGAACACGAGAACAGAGCAGAAAACAAAAGAATATATCCAGATCACCCCGAGGAAAAAAATAAAGAAAATGCTCTTCCACGTTTCATTCTTGGCTTAACACATCGTGCTGCTCTCCCTTTCTTGCTCTTCCTTGATCCAAATTGGGCTTTTGCTTTCTTCAAAGTTTTACTTTAAAAGACAAGGTCCCACGACGGTACATCTCACCCTCACCCCTTCTCCACCACCTTTCTTCTCTACAACCCCTCGATATGTGTTGCAGAAAGCAAACAGCTTGTCAGGTGGTGTTATGGTTCAAGTTAAAAACAAAAGAAAAAACCTGTCATGCTGCTAATGGTGTTTTCTTGTTATTATGCCTTCTGGTGTGATAGATCCACAGGGTAACTAACACTGTCTGGATTGCTTCCTTTTTAGTGCTGATTTATTTTAACAGGTTACTCACTGCCTTTTTGCCTAGGACAACTGTAGAGATGTGCAACATATTTATTCTCTATCCTTTTCGCTGCTAGAGCAACTCTTTTCCCACTGTATTTCGGCACCGTCTCCCCAGCAGCCCTGACATGCTAGTGGTCACCACCAATTTGTTGGTACACCTCTCCCATCTCTAGGGAGACTCTGCTCCATGCTGAGCTTAAGCTGTGGCTCTTTAATAATACAAAGGCAGAAGAAAAAAGGCAAGACATTTTCCAAACTCCCTTTCTGAATAAGCAAAAGTTCCGCTGTTTCCCTCACTCCACTCCACGTTAGCAAACAAGCAACAGATGCAAGTGAAGCTTTTGATCTGGCTGCACTTTGATTTTCAGACTCGGTTTTGACAAGGAAGGGAACGAGAGCCCCATTTTTGTGACATTAATAGCAGCTTCTCTGCAGCGGTAATTTATTTGTGCTTTACTGATAACTTTCTGCTGATCAGTGGAGATTCCTGGTGACAGACGCAGAGAACAGGACAGCGCAGTAAATCAGGGCTTGCCGTCGCTGCAAAACATTTTACACGAGCCCAGGCTGTTGCGGGCTGCTGTTCCTTTGGATAATTTCTTTGCCAGCATGGCAAACCGGGACTGCAAGGAGCACACATGCACCCACATTTGGGAGAGGGAAAATGCTGCAGAGTCACCAACACCAGGTGTCCACTTCAGGGGAGAGAACGTCATTTCAGACACTGGCATCAGGGAAAGGGACTGTTATTTTAATGCCTTTCAGGCACCTAGTAAGACCAAGGGAAAACCATCCCTAGGAGGCCTACATAAAAACAGTGCTAGAAAGGGCAATCAGACAGCAGAGGTGGGAAAAAGCAATGTTTTTCTGCAATAGCTCCCTCTTGCTAGGTGTTCCTCTGAGATCTTGCCGAAGAATAGGAAGAATACGGCAGGACAAAAGCTTTCATAGCCATTTGAATGCAAATCAGCTGTAAAAGGCCTAACTTGGTATTTAGGCTCCCGCAAGGGCACACTTTTTTTCCAAAGTCCTGGGAGCCTCCTCCGCACGTGCAGGACAGGACCGGCTAGTTCGGGTGCCGAGCTCCCCACTGTACTCGCGGTGGCACCAAAGCGGAGGCAGAAGAAGCCAATTTGCAGTGCCACGACAAGGCGCCTGTACGATGTGCTGCAAGGGCGGGTGCTGGGATTTGGGACCATCGACCTGCGATGTGAACACAGAGCTCGGCAGGAAGATGCGGGGCAAACCCAAAAGCATCATCGCTGCTCCACAGCGTTGTTAGGATGTTTGGCACACCACTGGTTTTCCTTCCAGCTGAGAAATTTCAGATGGTTTCTCTTGTAAAATTAAGCTTACTGTAACATTAAGATTCCAGAAAATTAGTCCTGGAGATGAGAAAATAGAGCGAATTCTGAGTAGCTACTAAGCCTGTATTGATTTTTATGCACATGTTTCTCTATCATTGTTACTAAGCTGGTGACACTGTGAAGGGCACAATTACTTATGTTCCATCAAATTAGTGAGTAATTCAAATCCCTGACGAAATCTCAAGCAAAAATTGCTTTCCCTGCCACAAAAAAGTCTTTCTGACATTTAAATTGTTCACTTACCCCCGGAAGAGTATTTAAAAAAAATAGAAGTTCAGAAAAAATAGAAAGATATGCAAGAAAAAGGAAAAACTGCATCACCACTCATCAATACCATCCCTATATGTAACTGAGAATTAACTAAGTTAGGAAACTCTGCAGGTTGGAGGGAGAGAGACAGAAAAAAAACAAGGAAATGTTATTTAGTAGGCACGTTGGGATGAGGAAAACAGGAGGAGTGGAGTCCAGGGGCTGGTGGTCTCTCCAGCAAGCAGAGGATTTACAAACATGGTCTGCTTTAAGAGCAACGTGGCCATCTCAGCATTACGCGTTCCTGATTTTTACATTATAGGTGTGTGCCTCTGTACTGTGAAGAGTATCTACAAACAACGTGAGCATGGAAATACCACAAAATGCAGAGAGAGTTAAGGTTTCCGTTTTGCCCGTCTCCATCTTCTTTTCTCGGACCCCTGCTTGACCCTAGTGCAACATGCTCCTCTCCCTTCCCTCCCTCCCGACCACACCGTCCAAAAGCCACAAGACTTTTCCACTGAATTTCAGCCAAAAGTCCGCGCTCCCTTGGCATCCCACTCAAACGGATGGCAGGAAGGGCCTTTTCAGACAAATCTGTAAAACTGCGCTCACACTAGATGCAAGCAAATTACATCAAGAAAAGAAATGAGGGTGTCTGCAATAAAAGCTCACATCTTTACTATTATCCTACACAGTAACATTAAAAAAGAGAAATGATATTAGAATTTTTCACTGAAATGTTCCATCAATATTTAAGCTAAAGGAAACAATTTCTTTGAACAACTACTTTGTAGGAGGAAATTCCCTTATTTAACTCACCAAAAAAAGCTGTAGAAAAGGCCTTTAATCAGGCTCTTTGAAACAGGAAGGAAAGCAAGATTTTCCTTTTTTTCTTCCTTAATGTTTTTAAAAGGAAACAAGCTATTGAAATATATCGAGCCATTTCCTTTACTTGAAACACTAGCAGCCTTCTGTGCATTGTGAGCGAAACAAAAATAAACGCCTTTTATCCACCCAGATTTCGCTGTGGGTAGGCAGCTCCAAGGCGGACTAATCATTATATGGTCAGGGAATCACAACCTCGGGATCGTGTCACATCCTCCCCAAACAATTATTTTGGGGAACGGGATAATCTTACTAGGCACCGGGGTGATTACGCGCTAGCGGCTATTTCAGCTGCTGCAGTGAGGAGCAAGAAAGGGAGCAGAAAAAAAAAAGGACAGGTTGGAGAAGACACCACAGACCTTGCAGGGGGTAGAGAGTCTCGAAATAGAAGGCAGGTGGAAAACAAACCTAAAAAAATATTTTGAACCAGTTAAATGGCAGCTTGACTTCAGTGTCAAATTACTCAACCACTGAAAAATCCTTGCAGCCCCGCTCGTCCTCGCTTTATTTTTGCTAGCCTGTTCTGTTACCCAGTGGGAGCCAGATAATAACACCTATTTTTGCAGAAAACATCATAGCTTTTCGGCACAGTGTGTTGTTTTTATTTCACAGCAGAACACTGCAATTTATAAACAGCAAAACCTATAGAAAATTCTCTAAACGAAGGACTTTATGGCATGTTATCATTTAACCCCTATTTTTCACTTTCTTTGGATTTATTGGTGTTCCAAGCTGCAATGTTAAATGGCTCTGAAAGTACCGTAATTAATCCAAAATCCTATTTGTTTTAATCTAACACTGTCAACTAGTTCTAGGTTTGCACTGAAGAGAAAAAAAAATGTTTGTTAAGCTCTACAGCTCTAACTAATGTCTAAAGACAATCCTCTGAAAAGGTGCAAAGATGTTTTATCACAGCACTATAGATGGGACGGAGATTTATTACAGCACCTAACACCATTCCAGCAGATACCTTTTGAATTATAATGAGATTATTAAAACTTTACAAATCATTATATTAAAACCTGACAGGAGTACTCTTGGAACTGAAGCGTCTTGATGTCATTGTTAATGATGCATTACCCATGATAAGGTTTCAGGAAGATTCCTAACTAAAAACTGGTTATAAAAATATAAAATATATTAATATTTATTTCAGTACCTGCTATAAGTTCAAGGATAATAGGTTTATATGCATCAGAACAGCCAAATGATCATATTTATGTCAGCATTAGAAAGATGTTCATCTGCTGCACAGTTTAATTAATTTTCACAGATAGTTAATTTTCTGTTTCATTATCAGCTCCCTAAATTTGAAAGACAAATAATTTATAAACAAATAGGAATCTTCAGAGAGGAGTATTTTTAGAGCAAACAGAAAACAGATAGCAGGAGCGAAGCATCTGCGCCGCCTTTCGAAGTACCAATATGAATGATATATCGCACCAGGTTTTGATGGATAACTTACGCAGTCTAGAGCACTGACCGAGAAGAAACAAATTGTTTACCGTTAACCCCAACCCATTTTCAGGTAACAAATGACTCTGCTCTTTACCAATCAAATAACGCCTTTAATGCCCTTAAACATCAGCGCGTGAGGAATGTACGGGCTCACCGCGTCCTTCCGGGGGTGACCCCTCCCCGAAGGACGACATTCCAGCCCTTCTCCCCTTCCCAGCAAGACGGAAGCGTAAGCGGCTACTCACCGTGATGTACGACGCCCTTCAACCCATGGATAACGGGATCCAGCGCGGGATTGTCCCTCTGACTGACCTACGTGCAAAGGACACGGGATCGGTTACATCCGTTCCGGCATCAGGCAGAACAGTCTCAGTTTAATCTTCTAAGGGGACGGGGAGGGAGAAAACAAACCAAAACACCCCCAGACCCCAGGGTTATCTAACAAGCTGCCTAGTTCTCGCATTTACGCTGGCTCTCCACCAAACGCCAAAGATTCACGGCGCGATAAAACACCGCAGGCACGGTTAAAACAGGATTCGCTAAAACCTCCGCGGCGGTATCACCCCCGCAAAGCCTGGAAGGAAAGCGCTGATTTTCCCCCAGCCCCTCCGGCCTTCCCCGAGGAGAAGCGCCGCGATAAAGAGAAGGGGCCGTGCAACGGCCCGTCCCCAACCAGCACCGCGAGAAACCCGGGGCTGCCACGGAAATCGGGACAGCTGGGCCCCCGTCGCCCGCAGCGCAACGCGACCTCGCCATCTCTTCGCTGGTCGTATTTTTAACTACATTTAATCTAGCGCCGTTTGGACAAGAAAGGGGAGAAGAGCTGTGGGAGAAGATCTAGAAGAAGTCCCTGATTTTGGAGGGTGCCGTTGCCCCCCTGCCAGACCGAAAGCTGGCCTCGCCGAGCAGGTCTGCCGGCGGCCGCAGCCGAGAGGGGACCGGCTGCAGAGACGTCCTGCGGGAAGTCCTAACCCTCCTCTTCCCCACGCGCAGCAAATTAAACCCAGCACTTGCGTCGCTCACCTGCAACACGGCCAACTCATACCAACTCCAACCCATAACGCCGGCCAACTCATACCAACTCCAACCCATACTGCCTCTTTGTTTTTCTTATTTTTTTAAAAAACCTTTTCCTCCTTCTGAGCTGTCGAAGGAATAACTCACAAATTTCCGTGGATGTGCTCTGTTATTTAAGACATTCCCACCAAAAAGCAGCAGCGCCGCAGCGGAGCCCGCCGCCAGCGCTCCATCGCGCCTGGCCGGCGCGGGATCCCTGCCGCCCGCCGTTGATTAACCAACGGCTGAGACCGTCCCCGCCGCGTTGGTGATCTCTCGCTGCTATTTCTGCAAGCTCCGTGATTTAAAACCCCGTTTCCGCAGTGAAGTGATGCTACCGTTTTTGGGCGGGCTTCTCCAGCCAACCGCTTACTTGCTGGGTTTGCCTAGTGGCCTCGCTTCATCTTAAAAGTTGCGGAATTCAGGGGGGAAAAAATAAGACTGAGTTAAGGGTAATCTCAGCCGCGGTTCTTGATAACGTGAGCTGGTTTCTGTGTTATTCATCAATCGCAACACTCCTTCAGAAGCCTTTTCCCTTCCCGAGAAACTTTTACGGAAAAAGGGGGCAAAAGAAGAAACAGGAGGAGAAATGGCGCACTGCTATAAAAGTCACAAATACTCACACAACCTACCAGAGGAGAAAACTGGAATCCAACGTCCCACGTCCCACAGGCACAACGTGCACGTGCCTCCTGCCTTGCTTCTTCCCCATTATTAATAGAGGAATCTCACTACTTTTTAAGCCAACTGCATTGAAATACTATTTTTTTTTCTGTTTATTTCTCTTTTAATCTTTGAACTACTGTGCTGTGCTCAGGTTACATCTTCACACTCTTCTAGAGAGAAAAAAAAGAAAGGAAGGGTTGTTTTGGTGTTTTAAGCGGAAACAAAAAATCCTTTTTCTCATCACAGTAGTCCAGGAATTGCAACCAGGTAGGGCAAGCTCTGCAATAAAGGTATGGAAGTGGCAACAGCAGCTTTGAAATACATACAGCTTAGATGTTTCTGGCAATATTATTGTTATTAGGCCTGAAGGCTGAAAGATCTTTGAAGCATGAACTTTTATAGGCCCAATGGGGTGCTCTGAACACTTTGGGCTCTGTATAAATAATAAGCACACTACACTGAGCCCAATGACCCACTTTGTAGGTTCTGCCTGGCTTCTGGCAAATCAACAGTAAACACTTTAAAAAATGCAGAGCTGTTTGAGGACATGTTCCTGCATCTTTTCCATTTATTTAGGTTTCTCCAAGTCATAGATACCACTAAAAAAAAAATCATTAAACAGCTACTAGCGATTTAGTACATGACTGTAAGAAAACTTGCACTGGACTTGAAGAGCGCTTTATTTGTTGTAATTTAACCACAAGTTGTGGAGAGTTTTATTTTGTTAGCTTTGTTTTTATTTCTCATGACAGCTACAATCAGTTTTAAGAAAGTAAATAGATGAAAAGAATCATAAAGGTTAAAAACCTTCCTTTTGGGATTTTATGTCAGGGTAGATCAATTCTTAACCTACCAGCCTTGGCAGTGCCCCTTCAATGCTCTGAGGTGCTGTATCTCTTCTAGATCCAGCTAAGCAAGCGTTTTGATAACGCGTTCTGCAAATGTGTCGTGTTCTTCAATACCATGAAATCAAGAGACATGTTCTGTCTTTGGAGGTAGCGAAAGAAATGTGCTGTGCATCTGTAGTCACATATCCTCCAAGGGCAGCAACAGTGGGATCTCATGTTTCTCGAAAACCCACATGTGAACAAGTAGCACTTGGGGAGATTTCTGTTCAGTCCTGACTGGGATACAGTCTTATTTTCACTCCAAATGTTTTCCTTCTTTCTCTTTACACTCTCACACTGTTTTCCCGTATCTCAGTATGCCCATTTCAGGATCTTGGCAAGAGCACAAGAAAAGTGCCCAAAAGTTTTCTCTTTTTGTGCAATGGTTCTGGCTTCAGAGAAAAACTTTTATCTTTTTTTTTTCAAGTTCTTAAAAAAAAAAAAAGAAAAATCCATCCATGAATTTACTCTCTGTTTTTCTGCACTTGTCTGTATGCTTTTTCTGTCTGTTCATAGACAAGAGAAGGTTTCTGAAACCTAAAATGTCAAGTCCTATTGCTATTGCTGTATGCCTCTGGTTTAACTGGCCTAGAGCTACCGTGCTGGCGCAGATCAGAGATTCACCCGCACAAGAATCCTGTCTCTGACAACAGCTGATACTTAAAAGAAGCGTGGGGAAGAAGGGAAGGAAAAAAAAAACGGACAGCATCTCTAGAAAACTAAGCGTCCTTCTGACCTCCTTTATGATTTTATGTCATAAAGCTTGAGGTTATAGCCCTCTACAAACTGTTTTTCTCTGTTTTGTTATATAATCTGTATTATAGTAGTATATTTTTTTTATCTTACAAATACATCCTAAAGGGCAGTGGCGATGAATTCTTCAGACTGACACCTCAGCTGCAGAGCTAGAGGAAGCCGATGCATCTGCAACCGGCCTGCGACACCTCGGCTTCTCCTAGCAAGCCAGCTGTGAGAGCTGAGCAAGGCTTTTCTTCCCCCATGAGAAGACCTCAATGCGTTTCCCCTCCTGTTTCGAGAGGCTACCATGGAAGAAACATCACGAATGAAGACTTCTCTAGCACAAGGAGAGGGCTCTTTGCTGCGGGGATTAATGAAAGAGAGGGAAATCATCATCCTGAAATTGCCCTAAAAATACTTGCAGAAGCACCACCACCAGTGTTGCTCCCTGAAGAAGATGCATTCACTCAAGTCTGACTAACTCCATAGAGGTCTGCAGCAACCTGGATAAATAATGCTTGAGAGCATCATTTATAATTGAACGATGCCTGTAATCCTCTTTGTCAGAAACAAATAGGTAACTATCACGCTAAGAGCAAGGGAAAAACAAACATAGGAATATCATTATGTTCCCATGCTAACAGAGCTCTCACCGTAGAGTAAGTACAGGATGAAGGCGATATGAGCAAGCAAAATCTCTTTGCTTGCCCTAAGTGCCTTTGGCGTGTGCACCCACTACTGAAGGCACTCAATCTGGGCTTGACTTTAATGCAACAAATAAAAGAAGCATCTTGCAAGGTAGGAAAAGGTCATGCCCAAGCGACCCCACTCTGCCCCACAAATGGAGGTGTTCTTCAAGCAAAGTCATGGTGGAAACCTTTACCCTGGACAGGCTGCACTTAGTTACAGCTCCCACTTCGACTGCCAGGACCGGGAGTTGATTCATGCCTCAGTTAGCAGCAAGGTTGATCAGTCACGAGCTTATCGACAGCAGTGTTAACACCTTTCAGCAGCGCAACCTGCTGTCACCCTGCTCCGAAGGGCTGTTCCTACAGCCCTGCCCTCGGAGCCACCAGGGCAGGAGGCCGGCCGGCGAGTCGGGCACCTTCCCAGGAAAACGCTATTAACGCATTGATGTATAGATGTTATTAATGCTTTAAATTCCAAAAGAGGAACGTTCCAGGGATATGCGGAGCAGGAGCGTGACAGGAGGATGGACAACACCATAGCCGCGCAGATCACGCTAGCGCAAGCATCACAGCGCAGCACGTAAAGACAGACTTTACAGGGCAAGGTGTTATTTACTCTATAGGGAGCCCCGGTGCTACAGCGCTACTGAGCTCAGCACGGCCTCATGAGTTAAAAGATCGGTTCACGTTCTCTGCCGTTCATTATACGTTAAGTAGCAGAAGCTCTCTGCACATCTGATTATTTTACAGAACAAACTCGGAGCTTCTCGAAGCCTCTGAATTTTACAAATACCAGCAGAACTGAAAAGTGTCATATCGCCTGCTACAATTTAAACCATATGCTAAGATCATACAAGCAAATCATGGCTGGTCTTCCTACGGGAAAACGTTTTATAAAGCACAACAAAAAAATATCCCAGGCAAAACCTTTTGACTCCCCTAACGGACAAACTGTATTCAAATTTGAGTTTTTAATGATTTTTCTATGAAAAACAATAAATAGTAACAAAACAGCTGGGGAAGCCCCAAATAAACACCGAGGCAGCAAGAAGGGCCACGCAGCTACATCAGGTTTATGTCTAAGGGCCCAGTCTAGAGGGTAAGACTCCCCCCGTTCTCCTGTTCCCCTTTCCTCTGGGCAGTTTCTCCAAAAAAACAGGTTTTCCTCCCACCAACCAAGACGACAGTGGCTGGGGGCAGCACCACAAAGCTCTTGAAGGATCACTGGTAACAGTCACTTTGCTAGAAGCAGGTGAATAATAACAGCTTTCCTTTTAAAAAAATATGCTTAAATAGGTCTGCTGTATTGAAGAAAAGGGTGTGGGAAAAAAAAGAATAGAAGAAAAACCTTCTATCCTGAGTGATATGAAAAACAAATTTCTCTCTCATTTCCCCCTAAAAAAAATTCTGGCATTTAGACTTATTAAACTGTCATAAATTTGCAGCAACTGCTTTCAAGCTCATTAAATGGGCTCACAGACAGTACTGCAAAGCATCTCAAAACCAAGGAGAATGCCATAGTTGGCTACATTGAAAGGCAAAATGACATGCATTTTGTGCAAGTGAGAGGAAAATGAATGGCAACAATTTTGTGATACACTACCTGAGCCTTTCCCCTCAGAATAGTGATATAATTTACTTTTCTCTCCCACTGCAACATTTGGCCCTTGACTTGGAAACTAAATCTTCAATCCATCAAGCCTTACCCATCTGCTAAGTAAAATGGCCAAGACAATCTGCATGCCTTGAATTCGATATAGCCAGCTGCTCCTGGAGAGCTGTGGCATTAACATCCAGAGACCATCCTCTCGTGCTGCAAAGGCCGGTGTCTGCCAAGGATGAATGACTACATACTTAACCGCGGCAGCTGAAGCTGGTGACAATGGCTGACACGGAGAGATGCCAATGTGTCAAACTCTACTTTCAATTACAATGGTGAAAGTCAGGGGTAATATTCCCCCAGGTGCCTGACTGCAGCTCCATTCAGTCTGTGGTACGATCTACAGCTCGCCAGCCAAACGCTCGTCTCTGAAACCTCTGTACAAACAAATAACAACGGAAAAAAAAAAAACTATTATACATTAACTAGGTTACAGAGATTAAATGTCCTGTAGGATTTCAGGACAATCAACATGGTTAAACAGTTTATTCTCTTATCGGTCCAATACTGTTGGACAGATGCCAGTCCTGTATCTCTATGGGAAAGGACTTAATTTTTACTGTTTCAGAACAGAAATTTAAAGAACCTCAGTAACGCAAACGTTTTGCCACACGTTAATTTCTGAATATGAAAGGAAGTGAAAGATTAGAGCTGGATCTGGAATGTGGACAAACAGATATGGAAGGTTTACAGAAGCAAATATTCAAAATACAGTAGGATATATTTGTTTGGACCCTTTCAGCAGAGCTAAAGGCTATGATGGCTACTGGTCAGTACTGCAGCACACTGACTTATCTGTGTAGTCAAGAAAATGCCTACAGAGCTCCCAACACAATGATAAGCTAGATCTGGTGCCCTAAGTTTTTCACCTTCACAAGCACCAAATGATCCAAGAATGATATATTTCTCTTCCTCCACAGATGATGTTTCCTTCCATCCTCCCCATATATGCTATAATTGCACATCTCCCATAAGACTTGATGCAAAAGGACAAATCTGGCCAAGAGCCTGCAGCTTCACAGAGGTGAGCTCGGAAACAGAAAGCATTTGCTGTGTAATAAATGCACTGCCCCAAGTAAGTATCTTGCAAAATACATTTGTAAGGGAAAACGAGGAACGGCAACAGCCCCCTTAATACTTCAAGTTGCTGCTCATGCGTAAAATCAGAGAGGAAAAACAGGTACCTAGGCAAAATGCGACACCGAACCTTATGCTGGCACATGCACTATTTCACACAGATACTGCTATGACCTTTGAGTTTTAAAAAAACGTGTGTTAATGCTGAGTTTGCCTTTGCCTATGGCAACTGGTTTCAGGTTCAGTGATTTGAAGGCAAATTCTGTTTAGTTAAATCTGGGTTGTGTCTTTCAGGTGTGAATAATCCTGCTGCGAATGAAAAAATACTGAAGTCACAGAGGTGCATGTTCCTAGATATCTCATTCACTATGTTGTTTGAAAAGAAGGGGAAAAAAAGTTAATGAGTCTTCCAGTGATTAATTTAAATAGAATAATGGGTGTGCATTGATCCTTCTAGCTAATTCCACTTTGAATGATACATCATTCTGACTGAAAGCTTGCTAGTGATGTATTAACTTCATATTTCATCACAGCTTTTGGAGGGTACCTCAGTGAGATATTAACTAGCTGTGCCAAAGAGGAAGCTTTCTTTTTTTTTAAAAAAAAAAAAAAAAAGAAAAAAAAAGAAAATGTCCAAAACGTCCAAAAAGTTATTGAACCAAGTTTAAAGTCATGTGCCCTGGCTGCCCATCGTGTCTGTGCAAGTGCGATGCAGCCACCGACTCCAATGCGACCGCAGCTCCTCTCTTCCTTGGCTCCCACCAGCCCTTGCTTGGTACCTGCTGACACTGGGCTGAGAATTAGTTACAGACACCCTGGGATGAGCAACATTACAGATCAGCAACTTGCATTTTCATTAGGTGCAGCAAGGATGTTTGAAAACACTGGAAAAGTAAACAGTCAATTCTACACCACAGGCTCGCTGAAATGTTAATCTTGTAAAAAAGATCAAAGGGGACACAAAGGCTTCCTCAGAAAAACTTGCAACGCAGTGAAACTCAGCACCTGAATTTTGCACTGCGACATGGAAATAACTCTAATAACTCAGCTCAGACTATTTTTGGTACATGCACATTGAGTTTCTTTGTTAGCTGATAGAAACATTGATCATGTATCGTGTCTGTGATCGGTGCATGAGGCTGAGTAATACCTCACAGCGTCCCCCCCGCCCAGGGCACTACCTCCATTCAGCAACACAAGATTTGCAACCAGCAGCCCAAAAAGAAACAGCCAGCAATGCACTTTCCTTCCTTTTTGTCAGCCACGCATTTGCATAAACTTTGACTCACTCTGTTGATAAGGCGCCTAGTAGGGCATTCATTTCATGACAGTACTCCTGCACTTCCAATGCACAACACAGATAACTTACTGCAAGTGAATAGCACATTAAATTAACAAATTATTGAAAGATCCTAATAAGCACACATCTGAGGAAAAACAAAAGATACCTGCAGCCCCAAAGCACACTCTGATTAAGAGCAATAGAACGTTTAAGCTACAAAGCTCAGCAGAAGACAAAAATGTAATTGCGACACAGAGGAGAGATAGCAACAGTCGCAGGCTCTCCAAGCCAGGAAAGCTTGATTGATAGACTGTACCATTCGCAGCTGCGCCAAAAAAAAAAAAAAAAAAAAAAAAAAAAAAGGAAAGAGTAGCTGCAAGTTTATTTAAAGCAATTTTGGTGCACTGAGCCTACTTGTTCTCCTTTGAGGAAATAATATGATTTCTTCGTAGAGCATGTAGTCTACTTATTTAAGCAGCAGTGTGCAAGATCTCTCAATCCTACCAGCAGTTCAGCTGGAAAAATGACACACCAGGGGGTAACATTTTATCAGGGATGGAGCCTATTTTATAAAAACTGCCATCAGTTATAAACTGTTCTCATATTGGAGGGGGGGGCAGAAAAAAAGGACTTGGGCCTGTTTTTAGTTTCCACAATCCTCCCAATTTAGGGGAGTTTTTAGGTTGAAAAAGAAAAAAACTGTTTTGACCTAAGCAGGGAAGAAAACGGTGTAATGAAAAAAATGTCAAAACCACTATAGCCAGATCATCACACAGCACCTACTCTTTGATATATAGCTTCATACACTTGCAGAGGCTAAATTCAAAATTGTGAAATAAGAACAGAAGTCAGCTTTCATTATCTTTTGCTCCTAGCATGAATTTGGTAGAAAACATGTTCAGCAACTGAGAAAAAAAGATGTGATTTTTTTTTTTTTTTTTTTTTTTTTTTGAAATTAAGGTAATGAAGTCTGGTTGCTAAAAATGAAAGTGAAATGCGCTAGGCAGAACATGAAGGGTGGAAGGCACCTAGGACCCCAGCATTTTGCAGGAATTTGTAATGTAATTGCTCTGGCAACACTTGCCTAGGATACAGCAGAGATTTCCAATCTTCTTCCTCTCTTCCATTCAACATGAACAGTTTTGTCAAGAGAGACCACAACAACCAACCCTTTAAAATGGAGAGGAGTCATCTCAGCTCCCCAACATCGTTCACTCATTCTGCACCACAAGTTCTCATTTCTCCTCTCCTAGCGTTGCCCTCGGCCCGTTTCCCCACGACGGCAGCGGCTCTCTCCGGCCCGCCAAGGCAAGATGATTCAAGCCGGCATCTATGAGTCACAACCCCAGAGGAAGCAGAAATGTCAATTAAGTTACAGTCACTTCCCCGATGACAACCACACCTCAGCTCACAATTAAATTAAAAAGCCAGTGCAAACACACTGTCGTAAAATGGAATTTTTATCTCTTGATGCATCCAACTCTGATGTAGTTTGCAGGATGTTCCTTCTACCTCTGTTCTAGGTCTGGCAGGGAGGATCTGGCTACACTGAAACTCCTGCAGGAGCTATAAGAAACCTCTGGGGTCTGAGGTAGCGGTGGGCTGGGGGGTTCCTCGCCTCTAGGTGTCTTTGCACTAGGAGAACCCCATTTCAGATCAGCAGTGTTCAGGAGTTGCTTCTTGGCACAAGAGGACAGGCATGTCTGCCATCTGTGATATATTTTAGTATTTACAGTACTCTTTCGAGCAAATTCTTCCCTTTTGACATATCCTTTGTAGGTGTTCACTGCTGTAGGCAGAAAGCCCCCACTAAACCTCACAGCTTCCCCCTTCTGCCTGCACTCTCATTTCTCACAGCGCCTCCCCCTCCATCGCCCACCTGCCACCTCCACCTCGCTCCTTCCTCCCACTGCCGAGCTGCTTCTGTCTCCTCCAACGCAACGACACCCTGCTCCCACACGTCCCCATCACCCCTCGTGTGCGCGCGGCTCTGCTGCCTGCTCTCCTCCTGCTTCTTGCTCCACTGAGGAGCTCCCTGTGCCCTTCCACCCTCACTGGGACCCCCTATACAGGCACAGGGCAGAAGGCTGGGGTCTCCCTGGCAAGTGAGCGTGATGCGGAGGGGCACCAGGAGGCACCATAGGGGTAGCAGAGCCCAACTTGTCTCCCCTGCATCCCCTGTGCCCTCCTTTCTGCGCAGGATGGCACTGAAGACCATGAAGGTAAACTCTACAGACAGAACCCTGCAAGGAAAACCCAGGCAGACGTCTCTGCTGAATCCTCCACCTTCCCAGGCTTCCTAGTTTCTTTGCTTTAAAGCATTGCTTTGGGGTAGCACAGTCACGTCTTCATATTTGTGGAAGGCCACCACGTACATTCCTCAACAAACTCTTAATGCAAAACGCCAGAAAGGTTTGATGCTGCAAACAGATGCTAGACTTGCTACCAGGCCCCCAATTTGAGAGCCACTGCGCTAAAACAATACCCCAGGAATGTAAACTCTCATTTCCACCATGGATAATACCCAGGGCCTATGAACAAGACAGATCTTGAAGAAAGAGGTAATTTTATTAGATCAAACATACACACTTCTACCAACAAAAGCTGTCTTGCATATGCCATCATGGCCACATAACTTACCCAAGGGACCACGCAGACTTTTTCTTGCCTCCACTCCCATTAGGCCCTTGCTCAGTCTCATGTGCATCTTTGGGATTTGGTCCTGGAGTCCTCATCTAAATCTCATTTAAGCCACTGAACTATGAATGGCAGGAGGTGGCCTGCAACTTTCCCCTCGGTTGCTTCTACACTACTAAAGTTTCTGCTGCAAAAGTACAGCTCAGAAACCACCTCCGTCTCACCTGGCATAACACTACACACAACAGCAAGGAGTAGATGTCAAGCTGTTTGTTTTTCTCATCATTAGAATGACCCAACAGCTCACTCAGTTCCTTACAAAGCCATTTCAACAGGTATCACAGTTTGTGTTTGGAGAAAATGGGGAAATAATTGTGCTGAAAAAAAAAGCACTTAGAATACAAGTGCATTAAAAGCCTGGGAAACATTCAGTTTGTGGCAGCAGTCTCTTCCTCTTGAAATACAAAGAAATACAAAAACTAACATGACATGTATGCTTGTTTCAAGATGTTCTACATTTCAGCAGCAGCAAAGTGGATGCTATTCAATCACCGCGAGTCGGTGATGGTCTTAAAGCTGCAGAGCTCCTCAGGATGCTCTACCCTCCTCACCTCCGCTCCCCAGGCTTCTTACAGCTTTCTGGTGCTGCTGTCAAGCATGACCCAGCCACAGACAGGGTTGTCGTGCCCCAGGTCTGGTCAGGGAGCCCTCCTCCCACGCAGGATGCAGCTTCAAAATTGCCAGAATCTCAAAATCTCAGGAAAGGTATGAGAGAAGAAATAAAATACAGCTGAACACAATTTAAAGCAAAACTTAAACTGCAGTTGAAACAAAAGGTGCTCTTTGTATAGAGCGATAGAGAAATTTCCTGCAGGTGGGAGCAGGAGTGCTCTCAGGAAGGGAATTCTTGCATCTCTCCTCTCTTTTCACACACTCTCTGAAGGTGCTTGCCAGAGAACCTGCCCATTATTTTTAGGTGCTTCCTTTCTTCTTTTAAACCCTTTCTGTTCACCCCTGGTGCTTTAACTCCTGGGTGTCCGCAGATTTAACTAGCGTGCCTGAGTTGTGGGTATGGTTTCTATAACCAACGTGGTGTCTAGTCAAGTTGGACCACCTGGGCTTATTAACATGCTCTTTTGTTATTCACTTCTGGACGAATTCCTCCACTTCTCAAAACATGGCAGGATGCGTGGTCCACCACCATGGACGATGGCACCACAATCACTATCACCTGCAGCCTCCCCATGGCACTCCCCTGTCAAACACTTGAGCTGGTACGGAGGAAGCTAAAAGCTAGTGCTCAGAAGATCCTCAGAAGATTGGCAGAGAGGGGCACAGTCACCGCTAGGTTACACAGGTAATTCTCCCCAAAGCATCTGAGGCCTGACATAGTTTGAACTGCAGATCAGCCATAATGCATATACACGTGGAGCGCTGCACTGACAGCTGCTGTGAGGACAAGAGGGCTTCCAGAGCTATCAGCAGAAACTGCTGCAGCTTGAACGTTACGTAGCTTAATGCTGTACTGCTACACGCTCTCCATGGACTGGCCTATAACCCCAGCAGACTGCTAGGACACAGCTGCATTTGAGGCTTAGTGTACACTACGTTTGGTATGGGGCAGCAAATATTTTAGTACATGGATTGTACGGTAAGGGAGGCATAGCAAAATCCTCCAGTGTTCAGGATAAGCCCCTAGTTGTATGCTTCAGCTGCAATTCAAGTAGTAATGCAGGAAGAAAGGGAATATTTCCTAAGAGGGAAGCACAGGCTGGGCTCTTATGACTTAAATGCAGCATTAAAAAAAAATTGCTCCTGACACAAGAACAGCTGACAGAGATAATCTCCGTAGCTCAGCATGAATTTATACAGCCTTTCAGCAACTCTATTAGACAGGTGTGGTAGCATCAGCTGTACTGCACGCACAGACAAAGTTTCTCTAAAACCTGAGTGCCCATATGGCCCTGCAGCACATCGATGCGGTGCCACCTGCCTGGGCATCACCACCCTCTCCCACCACCATCTGTCCGCTGAGAGGCATCGATACCTTCTTGAGGAGCGGCGTGGAGAACGCCTAGATAATGAGAGAGTTTGGACTCAGAGATGATGGATGTCTTCATCCACAACACAGGGACCACCAAACAGATCTACCTTGAAAGGTTTAAAAGCTGGCTTTCACTTTGGTCTTTAATTCTCTGCCCAGCTTATGAGAAAAGACAAGTCTAGCCATAAGGCAGGGTGGGCCTTGTGTTATTAGGGAAGGTAAGCCTATTAGCTAAAATATGATAAATCTCTGTAGATATGCAGAACAGCAGAAGGCAACTGTTTGCTTAGCTATATCGCTGGTAATGAGTTGGCAAGGGCAGAGGACTCCAAATCAAGAGCCCAAAGTTTAATTTGACTGGTACGCGCTTGGGAGAATAAGTAACATGAGGGGTTCACCCAAGATGGGGAACTATGTGTCTGCTCATGTCTTCCACAAAATAAAACAGGATATGAAAGCATGTGTCTAAGCAGCTTAGAATACAAAATGCAGAAAAGATCTGTGAAAGATGACTGATGTAGTCTAATCATGTTTCACACAAGACTATTTCAAATTACGTTAGATACTTTTATGGGATCTAGGTATGATAAGGAAGGTTTGCCAGGTGGCTATGTAGGCAGGGGGGAGAACGGAGCGAGAAAATAATTTTATGTTGGCTGCTTCTAATGCACAGGAATGCAGATAATGCCACAAAAATTGCACACAAAACACAAAGAAATACTAGCTTTGCTGTTAGGGTTACAAAGCTTTGGTTTCTAATCAACGCTTACCACACAGCTTAGAGCTTCTTTTAAATATCGATCTGTTGGCATGACCCCAAGGGAAAATATGTATCAAAAAGGGTGATTTAATTCAATCATCCTGATTCCTGAATAACCTGATCCTGTTTCTTCTAAAACCCAGAAAGTAGCAACTTCAGTGAAGCTTACAGATCAGCTAATATATTTACAGCCTTAAAATAACATGTGATACACTATAAAGTACACAGAGATCCAAAGTTAATCTGTTTCAGCAATATTCTTGCAGCAAGTAAAGATGAATTTTAAGCTGGAAAAAATCCATTTTTATCAGGAGCAAGACTGAGCTCTGTAATAACCCAGCTACTGTCTAATATGGCACATCATTTTACTTTGCTCATAAAGAACAGTTTGCCAAATCTACAGTTCGGCTTCATTTGATACAGTAGCACACTGCAAAACCAATACCTTCTTTCAGAAAGTTCTCTTTACTCTTGATAATGACTGCACTACAATGCATTTTTGATATGCATAAGTGATCCGGTCACAATCGGTAGCTAAATACTTTTTTTGATGGTATCAACCAGGCAGCTTCTCTTTGGCTTCGCAGCCCTCCCTGAGCTGTGAAACAGTTGCAAACACTGTTGGCTCATAGCAAAAATCCTGCTCCATCTCGCAAGTCTCTGAAAACTCACTGTTCAGAGGTGCTGTGAACAGATTAAAGCAATCTTTATTTAACACAGATTTTAATTTTCTGCATGGAGTAGGATCTTGATTGGCAGTCTTGACTCTCACCTATTTCCAGTATAGCTTAGTGCATATAAAAGCACACCCTACCTTCTGTGCTGCCTTTTCTTTTTTTTTTCTTTCTTTTTTTAAAGGAGATCTCTGATACAAGCATGTCTGCACTTAAAAAAAGGAGGAGATTTAACACTTCCCAGGCTGGGATCATTTAGTTCATTTCTGACTCACCACTTGAGCCAGATTAGTGTGCTTCTCAGTGAACCTCAGATGCAGAAGATGCATCTAAAAGCTACTAAAATTACATTGTAAAAGGATTCCCAGGTTTACACCCTCATCTCCGTCCTGTGAACGTGAAGATTTCTGATTTAGTTTCACGGGAGGTAAACCATCAGACACAGGGAACGCTCTGGGCAAGCTGCCATCTCGGCTGTAGAGTTATTTTGTGGGGTGATACGCCATCAGCGCTGTTGGTAAAGCCATCAGCCCTACGCACTAACATCTACCTCTGTAAAAAAGATATCAAGAAAAGGACCAGACTGGACTCCGACTTACTTTTGCTGCCTTTCTTTGACCACTATAAAGAAAACTACTGGTTCAGGTATCATTTCTCCCACAGCTGTCCTGCAGCACAGAAGCTACAGATGACAAAAACCAGTAACAATTTGATCCTTCGGCAGTAACCTGCAACACCGGATTTAGAATAAATCAGGATAGATTATAATTAAATTACTGAGACATATTTTCCTGAATATTCACCTTGCATTATGTGTAATATATAGAAATTATGCAAGAAACCATGCATATTACCGGTAATACTTGGGGAGGTGCTTATGTGGACACTTCGGCCACCAGTCCATGCCGGCACTGAAAAGGCAGCGCAGTGCCCGCTCTTTCCAACCTCTCCCTCATCCTCCCTCACACATTTTCACGCGTTTGCGCAAACTGGCAAAAATACACTGTTTTTTTTCAGTGAGATCTGTTCTGCGAGTTGGCTAGGGATGGAGAGGGCTGGGCCCACTGCTTTCCACGGCAGCGCAGGCTACGGCAGAGTTAAGATGATGCCGTAACCACCTCCCTGATTGCACAAAAAGCATATGACACAATTATTTGCACTCTGTGAACCCTCAGTGATTCTCACGCCTTGCAGCAACCTATTAGCAAAAAGAAACTTTGTGAATGGAGTATCCTGGTAAACACTTCAAACAAATATATAAATTATGCATAATTGGCACACTCTTTCTACCTTAGGGATCAGTTTGAGACAAGACTAAAGAATTATGTTTTATTTGTATTAAAAATGTATTAGCTGCTGTCCGAGAAGAGTTTCTGTAACATTTGGTATGCTACTCAGGCAATTTTATCTGCATCTTCCATTGTTTATTATTGCCAATACTGGAGAAACTTGACACTGATCCATCTGAGAACTGAACAATAATTCTTTAGGCAGCACAGCTTAAATTTAATAAGAATAACTTTTCCATCTAAGCCAGAATATCTAAAGGCAAAGGAAGTCTCAATTTTACCCATCTATTTTATATATTCAGACTTTACAACCAATCTCTCTTTTATAGTACCAAGTGAAACGAGGCAATCATTTACAAATAGATTCTGAGCTCACCTTCACTTAAAATTGCCTTAACTCTAATTGGTAACCAGAAGCATACGAAGGCTACGATTTCATGGAAGGTACAAAAGAAGCAAGTAAATGCAATTTTGCAAGGACTGTACAAATCTGGGGCAGCATCCCGCAGGACAGTGCTGCATGTGGACCAGAAAGCTGCAGTTTCCTAGTGAAAAATGTTGGATTTCATCCCTTCTGTCCCATGAATGTAAATCACATATGCTTGCTTAGATCTCTTGAGAAAGGAAGGGTATATGAGTCTTGGTTGGCTACATGGGACAATATTTGATGAAAAATAAGTGAAATTAAATTTCAAAAAGGTCTGGTGAGACAGACAAACAGACATCAGTGATGATCCTGGACCCCAGGCAGAAGATTGTACTGGGGGAGAGAACAAGGAGCTCTTCGGAGGACAATGTGGCCACATTTGGGAGAGAGGAGAACAGAAAGGAGAGGAACACACAGCTTTACCCCTCCTTTGATTCTGTGACCACAACCAATTCTAGCAAAATTCTCCGAAGACTTGGAGAGCAAAAATAGCTGCGTTATTTTATTGTTAGAGTACATATAATATTTATATTCCTGTTACTAGATCATATATCTGTACATATATTTGTATTATGTTATGGTTTATATATATTATGTGTGTGTGTATGTGTGTGTATATATATATATATATATAAATTACTTTTATTTAATAACGTTCTCTCTCACTTAAAAACGAAAAGTTCAGGTGGAAATGCACCACCTTGGGAACCTGCAAGAAGGATGGGCACAAAGCAGTCATTGCAAAGACGAAAGAAAGGCCCTCGCAGCAAAGAAATCCGGCCACGTTCGACGACTGCTCTGCGCTCCAAGGGTTTGGGGTCCGGCGCAGAGCCGGCGCCGGGCGAGGGCTGGGGACGCCACCCAGCCCTCGCGGCCGCCAGCCCCAGCAGCGAGGCACCGGCGCAGCGCCCCAGCGAGCAAGACGCAACAAGAGCTGCTGATGTTAGGGAACTGATTTGTTTTTTCATCTAATGGTTATAATCAGCATACTTTCTGAGTATCAACCTTCCTGAACCACGGGGGGGGGGGGGGGGGGGAGAGAATTATAGACTGACAACTGTAATTTTTACATATTAGATATCTAAGTGTCATTTTCAGGAGATGGTAATGAAAACTCCACACGATACTTTTCTATCAATTTAAAGATTCTTACTGCATGGCTATAGAATTGATTTCTTTTTTAAGGCAGCATATTTTTAAAACACAGAAAAGCATATTACTCTAAGATATTAGCCACTATAAATATTCCTAAACTCACTCCACTTTTGAGCATCGAGGGTAGGGAGAAGCAATGGGAGGCAAAAGAACACACAAATGCATGCTGATCAAGCTTTTAGAGGAAATTATTCAAATCAAAACACTAAAATAAAAGGGATAGTTACAAGAACTAAAGCTAACAAACTGGTATGTAATTTAATGAGGCAAGTTAATACTGGCAACTCACTCAGGATTAATCATAATACATAATTAATAAGCATTAGGAAAGCAAAGAAACCGTGCCGGTAAAAAACACAAAATTGCACAAAGTCAGTGATCCTGATACTCAAATGAACATTCAACTAGAAGAGCGCATAGATCTTTTCCCATGCTATGCACATGACCAGCTCTCATTAACAGTAACAACACATAACTCAAGACATTGAGGAGATATCCCATAAAAGATACAGAGGGTGTTTTTCAAATTTAAAACTCTGCAAAACTAGAGTTAGGACTCTATAGAGTCCTTTATAGCAAAAAAAGTTTGCAGTTCCTTCCTATCATCAGTAATTCTGATGTTTCCATTAAAGAAAACCATAGCAATGGAATGTGATTTATCACAAAAAGCAAAAGCCATGTGATAACCCATCAGCAATGTTAGCTCTGTTGCTCACTACTGCATCAAAATCAGAGAAGTGACCGTGCAAGTTGTGAGTTGTGATCCCAGACTTAGCAATTAAGAAAGCATTTCAAGCGCATTTGAAGGAAAAAGAAAAAAGGCATCTCATTTTTATCTTTGATTTTTTTTCAGATACTCTGGAAGCCGCATCTCTGTGATTAAAAACAAAACAATAAAATGAAAAACTCTCATGTATGCTGGTACTTTGCTAAGTACTACAAAAAGAACTGCATGACACTGCTTTCTGTACAGACTGTATCCTTTAAAAATCAACCTTAAAATGAGGGTTGAACTGATAGTATTATGCTTTGGAGGTCATCTGATACAGATTCTGGTTTCGTGCTCTTCTGCCTTATTGGGAAGTATCACTCAAGTGTGTTTAAAGCTGGAGAGAAGAAGGGAAAGGAAGATGATTGCTCAGGCGCTGAAGAAGATAAGTGCACATAAGGTAGATTATCTTTCTACACTGCACAGTCAGCCTGTGGATAGAAAAGTTTCAACGCAGCAGGCTGCAGCCATCATGATCTAGAGGCTGCAAATGCCTCTTGGCAGCGCGCGGGCGAGCAGCAGCAGTGCCACCGGTTTGCTTCCAAGAACGATGTGCTGCAGCCGCCCCACCAGCCGGCTGCTTCCAGCTCTGGCTCCCCCTTCTGCACGCGTGCATCTCCTCCCTGCATCCAAACGCACTCGCTCGGGATGCTCAGGCACCGCCGCGGCCCTCGGCTCAGCCCCGTGGGCTCCCTCACCTTGCTAAGCACGATCTGCCTGAACCCCAGAGAAATGCTGCCCGCGTTCGGCAGGCAGGACCCGACTCACGGGGGATTGCCCGGACTTGGCACAGCAGAGGGGCTCATGTGCACTGCTGCCCATGGACGGAAAATTTGTGATGCTGCACATGGCCCTACGCTGGAAAGAAAGCGGGTGCCCGTGCAGGGCACCTCCTCCTCTGCTCTTTTTCAAGCATCCTTGAAGAAAGGGATGCTCCACGGCACCTTACTCGGCAGCCAAAAAGCTTTGGAGGCTTCTCTACTAAGCTCAAGACTTTGCCAGGAATTGCTGTTTGCTCAGCACTCCTGGGAGTCAGGCTACCCACGGAGGTACTACAATATAGGCTGAACGACCCAATTACAGAAACCTTTCTTGATTTTTTTTTCTTACAAACTCTGCCCTAAACACCCATTTTACTACTAAATGATATCTGTGATATAACTGACTTGTACAAAGGTATGAATCAGAATAAGGTTAAAGCCTTGTTGTTAAGCGCTGGAAAGTCAATAAATACTAAAATTGAAACTACCTTTTTTTTTTTTTTTTTTTTTTTAACTCACAGAGCTATTTCCCATCTGTTCTCCCTCTTCTTTCTTCCTTTACATAAAATACTCAAAACCATTCAAATTTCCCAAAGAAATATTCAATATAAGTTTAAATGAAATGAAAATCTGAACATGAAAATTTGAGTTCTAGTTAAAAAAAATCCTTTTTGTTTTCCTTAATTGAAAGATAGAACATATTGTTGTAGTAACAGACACTTTTCTTGTATTTTTATCTCCTACTCTTACCCAACTTTGTTTACAATGCAAGTTTTTCTGATCAGCATGAACGTCTATCTTTAGGCGCCTAGACTTGCCTCTTTTGGCCACCGAGACCACCTTCGGAAGCTGCTCCGTGCCTCCTGTCTACTGAAATCAACCCAAATTTAACATACCTCAAGAAGTTCACAAAACTTTAAATTTATATTCTCTACAGAGCAAAATCAGTCTCTTTCTCTTCTCTGTCTTTTAATAATTTTACCTCCAATGAATCTTTTTCTGCTGCAGGAACACTTCATGTTACTATAAATCACTGTACGTACTGCACAAGCTGTTTCTCAGGAGAACGTACCAGCAGCGGTGCAGTAATGAAGCCTACCCTCCTCTAACTTGCAGGCCCTTTACATGTTAGAGTAGCTACTTCATTTTTCTATATTATTCTTCAACTCTTTGAAGGCCCTAGTTTGGCTTTCATTAGTAATGGCTAATAGTTTTAAATGACTGCAATGATTTAAAAAATAATAGGAAACTACTTCAGTGAGTAAGAACGCATTTCAAATCACTTTGCCTGCATTCTATTGCATGGAGAATTAACTAATATATACACATACACTTTGACAAATACATTTTCCAAAGACACTGAATAAGTAGTTTAAGCATGTGCACTTTTTTGTTATGAAGATAAAAATAAATACCTGTGCTAATTACTAAATAATACTGCCAATCCAATAGTTTTATTATTCATGAGCTACTATTAATAAAACACCATGGATTGTAACGTAACCATTAAAAGAATTAATACTGCAATTTAATTTTAAGGTCATTACATGTATCTGAAGTCTATTAAAATAAATGAAAAGCCTCCCAATGACTCTGGATGATGCCCTGCACATTAATGACGCTACATGGTATTTGAGCTACTGTAAATCACCTTTAAGATATTGCCTAAACACTGAAGCACTGATTATGCTTTATATAAGTGGCCATAAGAATGTTTTAAGAAAAATGCACGCCTTCCTATTTGCTCTTCTTTTCAAAAGTCAAACTAGTTTTGGTCAGACCAAAAAAAAAAAAAAAAAAAAAAAAAAAAAACAACACATTGCTGTAAGGGAGTGGAAATAACAAATTGCCAGGAACTGAGGAGGGGGCCTGGGAACTTTATTTCCTACCAGATATGGCTCTCTCAAGAACTAATATATTTAAGATAGTTATTCACTGCATTTATTTGGTTTTGACTGAAAACAGATGAAACAGTTAATGACAGAGAAGAAGAAGAAAAAAGGCTTCTAGGTAAGTTAAAAGTTGAATTCTATTATTTGAGAACCACATATAAAAATATATATTTGGGCATTCAAAGATTTTGATAGAGTTCCACTGATTTATTCTGTGCTTAGCTCCTTTAAGAGCATGCAAGAAGAGAATTATTGACTGGCTTCATGAAGCACACCAAGATCTACCACCAAAAATTCTTATAAAAGCAAGGCACAATTACCATTTGTTTCACTGAACAGCAAATCTCTGCATACATGAGTTAGTAGTAAATATAAAGACATTTATACAGAAATACCACACACACAAAAACGTTTCACAGTATTTTTTTCAACAGTCTTAAAAAAATAGTAATAGTGGAAAAGAGAGATAAGAATGGTACCCCAGTAAAAGACATGGAAAAAAAATGGATTTCAGTAAAAGACCTGGCAAAAACAGGATTTTTATCCTATGTACTTCTGGAAACCTCACTAGTAGCCCATTTGCTTCCAAGTGCCCAGCTACCTTTAAAAATCTAGCCCTGCACTGCTAACACTGATGAGTGATTGAAGTATCAACTCATTGCTCTGAAGATAATTTTAACAATGAAAGTATTGCTAAAAGTTATTTTAAAATTCATTTTTACTTTAACTTCTTTAGAGATGATTTGTTGGAGCACCTGAGATACAGTAACTAATCACTGATGGTTTTCTTTGCAAATAATAAAATAGATTTATATGCCCTCCCTGTAGGAACATGGATTCCATTGCCTCCTCCCGAATTTCTAAGCTATCGAACATTTGATGAGAGCTTAGGGAATCAGTATTGTATCTTTTCACAACAGTAATCAAGGAATGAAGCATTCTCTGCTGTAATGAATCTACTGCAGGCTTGAAAGATGAATTTTCAAATGTAAAAGCAATATGTTAGTTTTGAACACATTTATCTTTGGCTTTAATAAAGCAAGTAGTGAAGTGTGCAGTGAATTATATTGTTAGATGGTTAAAACAGAGCTGTGCAATATGTCTGAATGCATTTAATCCAAGTAACTATTCATTTTAAATGTGACTTGTAAATACGTGTTACATGAATATATATGAACGGATGATTCAGAAATCCGCGAGAGATCAGGGCCTTCCACTCCTGGCTTGCTTCAAAACCGGCTCAACCTGACAATTAACCACGGCCTGGAGCCAGAATATCATTAAGTACAAGCTGAACCTTATGCAGGCTGAAATTAAGCACAAGTACAGAGCTATTCAAACGAGGGCTGTTTAAATCAAGACTGAAGGGCCCTGCAGAATTAAGACCTAAAAGTTGTTTCAGCAGGTCAGTGGGCCTCAACCTGCAGCCACGCACACCTTTTGGAAGGTCCACCAGACCATAAAACCCTGCAGACAAGTCCCATCACTGGACAGGTTGGCACTTCCATAGATCCTGAAGCCTCTACTACAGACAACAGGGGTATTTCTGGCTGGAAGTAATGGATATATGAAGTTAAACATCTTCTTCTATGTTCACTTTGAAATACAGCAGGTAGCCTCTATATTGACAGAAATGGTCATACTGGCTTCTTGTTCTGAAGAACTCGTCAGTAGGAAAAAAAAGAAATCAATATAATTTTATTTCTCTCCAGAAAAGTTGGAAGTTTGCTGAAAAACAGCAAGTTTTCTTTAACAACAAAACCCCCCAAGTTTCTTGGCCCTCATTGTTGTTTTAATGCTTTAATTCCTTCTCCCACTTGAAATACACTGAACATTTCCTACACAGCCCTTCGCTTTGAGAAAACACTGTTTTTTCCACCGATTCCCTCAACAATGCAGTGTGTTTACGTGGTTTAAGGACCACAGCCCCCGAGTGCAGAGGGCTGCAGCTCCCTCCCGCCCGTTGCTGCTTGGTCAGAGGTCTCCTGCACACCGCAGCCCCTCCTTTTGCCCCGAGCACACACCTACCAAACAGAAACCCGCAGGTCTCTTCAGCCGAGCCAAACCAGCTGCTCTTTGCTGCCTGCTGCGTTGCCTTCTACCTATGATATTCTCCAGCACGCTGCTTACAGGGACACTACGGTTAGGAAAAGGATGGGGTATCGTGGGGACCTTTTTACCTCAACCTATTTCTGCTAAACTTGCACTCAAATGCAAAGATCAGCTTTCAGAGCCCAATTTGAGGTTTCAGGCCAGCCCATGGTATTTGCAAATTAAGCATACCTGCTCCAGAGTGCCTACAGCGTCACGTTATGAGACACCCTCCCAGGGTCTACCCACCGGGACTGAGAGATGAGCAGGTAAGACAGCTGGCATGCACAGGAACTATTCAACCCATTTTAACTAGAAATTTTCTTTGTCTGTCAGGTCAACTAACCTGCAACACGCATGCATATGTCGACATCTGCATGCATATGGTGACAAGGTTTATCACATATGTTGACAAAATTTATCAACGGAGTTTACAAGGCAAGCAACAAGAAAGGCACAGATTTCACTGGCACAAACGACAGCAAAGTCCCAACTGCTTCAGCTATCCAAGTTCAGCAGCAACGTACTTCACCTGGAAATTGCCCTTGAAACAGTGAATTCAATAAGGAAAATTCTTATATAGATCCAGTTAAATTATTTAAAATGGAGGAAAGAGGGTTCTTAATTATTTAATGTTTCACCAATAATTATATAGCTCAGTATAATGTTCACTCACTGCAGAATCTGATTTGCAAAGGAACATTTGTGAACATCAGTCAGACAAAAAATATCTGCCAGATTATAAATTCAGTCAGGTAGCAACATTCATTCCAACACAGCATTAGCTCATTAGGAAAAATATAAGTCTTGACTTAATGGCAAACCCTATCCAGTAATTTCTATGTTAAAATATTTATGTAGAAAAACATGCACAATTCAGTTTCCTGATATATTTTTAAAACATAGTATGTTCTATATTCCTTCTATTTTTTAAAGCTGCATTCCAGATAAGTGAATAAGAGATGGGACTATAGCTCTGGAAAATTGCAAACCATCAAACTAATACTTGAATAGTCAAAGCTACCAAACAAAATGTGAAGAGGGACATGCTGCGGTTTCACTCGAAAGTTACTCAGAATGAGTCCTAAAAGCCAGGTTTAAATTAGTTGCATGAAATGCTAAGCAAGGGTACGCTTATCTGCATGCTGCCCTGGAGAGCAAGGCTAAAAGGGCACTGAGCATTTCTGAACAAAACTTTCCCAAAAGGTTTCTTCCAAGTTGTGGTTCAGCAGCTCCATCATGCAACACACAGCTCAGGGAACTAAAATGGTACCACAGTCACATAGAGACACAGTAGGGATCTACAAAAGTTTATCACCATCAGCTCTTAACTATCCGTTAAGAATCCTAAGTTAAAAAAAAAAAAATCTTATTTTTAAGTGCCTACTTAAAGTCTAAAAGCAATAACATCAGAAGTTTCTCTTTTCATTCAGGACGCAGAATTATAGGAGCTTCATATTTAACTCTTTCACTGTCATCTAATTTTTTCATCTCCAAATCTGCAGAGTCTACACGTGTTTATGTCATTCCTGTGGGCTGAGGACACTCTCTCGCGATGTCTTTTATTTCCGCAGAGGATGTGAGTTTGCTTCAGCCCACAGCTGCTCACTGCAAGGCTGTTCTGCTCAATGTGTGTGGGACAAGTTTGGAAAACCCTGATGATGGCCCAAGTGACAGTTGTCACACTAAAGCCCTTAAGTTTATTTACACATGCCAGAATTCACCACATTCCCTTCCAAGATGGGGACCGAGGTCTCCACAAATCTTCTCTGGCAGCCTCCCATCTTCGAGGAGACCTACCCAGAAGCAAGCCTTGATACAGTCCCAGGACGTGAGAATTTCAATGGCCCGTCACTGATTTATAATTTCAGCTCAGAGGCAAGGAAAACCAAAGCAGAAAAGTAAACCATTTCCCTGTAGCCACAAAATAGTTGTCATTGGGTCACTTTGCCAAAGAATTGCCTCACCCTCAACTCTCTGGATGAGATCAGGGACTGTTTATCAGTAATGACTTCAGACTTCATGGCTCCTGAAACAGCGGAGTTCACCTGCACCATCATCTTGACTTTATAGCCTAACGTCTTGTGGCCTGCAGGGCCAAAAATGATGAGAAGTATAGATTTCTACCTCCCTGAGGGGACCGCAATGCTCATTTGTGGTCTTAAAGAGTCTGAGGTCTCTTACAATCCAAGATGCTGGCTTTTTACAGTATTACAGAGTATTTTAGGTTACTTTTAGTGAGTTTAGTGGCTCCCTTAGAGTCATGCAAAGTGGGACTCGTGGTAACTGCAGCACCTGGCTTTGCAGGTGGAGAATACAAAAAAAAAGTCCCACTGAGACTTTAAGATCCTCTAAAAACAGTTTCCTTGAAATAAATGTCATATATAGACTAGGAAATAGTACAACATGGGGCAGTGCTTCACACGACCTGTGTGCAGCACAGCTGGGTAATTTAGCAATTCCAGATGCAGAATGATCTTACACATACTCTATGCCGTCACGTAGTACGTGTTCCTTCTGACGCTGCATGTATATACAGACATAATATGCAACTCTTCATCATTGTATAAATCACACATGATTGTGACTGAATGACTTGGGTTGTTTTATTTTTAAACTTCTGTCATGTAAGGCCAAATTCAATTTGTCCGATCCTTCCTACCGCACATCAAGACTAAGAAGTCCGAAGAATTATCCTGGTATGCCATTGCAAATTATCACAGCTCCACCAATTTCATCCTAATATGAAACGCCACAGAAGTGCTCAGAATTCAACAACGATGAATTTAACATGCCGACTTCCCCTAGCCTGATGTCAGCAGCGTTACAGCAATTCATGAGATACAAGGATCCATCCCTTTTTCCTTATCAAGGCATTTGATCAAAATCAGTGACACGGAAAAAGACAACCTTATTTAATTTGAGCAAGACAGTCAGGCTTGTCACTCTAACATCATAAGAAAAAGGAAGGTATTTACATACGGGTACTTCCATATTCTTTTTAATCTAGGTTCACATTTACTTCCAGAGTAAAAACTAGCGTGAAACCTAACAGAAGAGTCAATTTTTCCCTTGCTCCTCCCTCCCCTCTCTCCCCTCTTCTGCAAAAGCAACACCTTGAGTTATTCCCAAATCCTCATCAGCTACTTCTCCGTTTGCGACAGCCCAGCACTATGGAGTTGCTCCAAGTCGCTCTGTTCAATTCGCCCTCGAGTCAGAAAGGGAAAACTCCGTTCCTGATACAGCGTGACAAAAAGCCCTCAACGCCGAACACCCCCCGGCAGCCACCACAAGCTGCAGCGCTGCCCCGCGCGGCTGTTCTCGAGCGTGCCGAACCAGCACAGGAGCTAAGCGAACAGCCACGCTCTGGAGAATTCATTTTTAAAAAGGGGACGCATAAACCCACTCATTTGGAAACCCGGCCTGCTCCAGAACCTGCTCCTATGCCAATTTAAGAAGAAGCTACCACAGATAAGATTGATGCAACTTATCGATTAGTTTTCTCTCAGGCTAGGTTTGAATGTTAAGTTTTCTCTAAACAGAACCAGTTTACATCAGTTTGTTAATATTCCCAAGGACCTGAGCAACATACTTCAGCACTGAAAGAAGTTCCATGACAAATGTGTTTGCCAATCTGCACCAGGAAAGTAGCTATAAAATCAGCGCAGTCCTTGCAAAATTTTTCATAGTTGCTAAATACACTTATTTACATTTTAAATCATGCATAGACAATATGAAACAGCTTTCATTTAGACAGGTATGAACAAGAAAACAGATGCATCCATTAAGCTTGAAACAATCCAACGAATTAAAGGCCCTCGGTGAATGCTTTGCTTTATGTACACAGCCATTATTTAACTTACTTGGAAAAACACGGCCATGGCTCCCACCACCCTGTTTTCCAGAACTGCTGTTCCAAAACTGTCAAAGTCATCAGGATTGTAGAAGTAAATCTGCATCTGTAAAAATTAAAAACAACAACAAGAGTCACGTAAGTTGTTGATTCATACAGCTTTCAAGCGAGATACTGTATACAGGGCCACACGTAGAGCCTGCACTGCAAACCTGAGATAAAGGAATTCTGCTGAACAATATTGTTTAACTAGCATCTTGATTAATAGCACGACTGCCCTACTGGGCCAGTAACCAGGGAACAGAGTCGATGCAACGCATTTTGATAAACCAGTGGATAAACAGTATAGCCAGTCTGTTCAGATGGTAAACTTTGTGCTTTCTGCCAGGATCTCTTCATTTCTTTCTTCACTGCAGACTCATCTCCTGCTCTGTTAAATGTGGTAAGCATATTTATCTAAAAAACCATAGAGAGTTTCTAAAAAGGATTTTGATGTTTAGAGTTATTCCTTTATTCCTAAAGCAATTTGTGAGATAAAAGTGTTTCTCTGTAGCAATGCATTTTCATGAGCCTCTGATACTCAGCACTATCAGTTAGGGTCAGACTTCTCTCTGACTTCAGTTAAATTTCATGACTTTTATTTCCAAAGCTTTAGTACTTGGCAAAAAGCACAAGAGAAACAAAACTGGACATCTTGATATCATTTCCATACAAATAATAAATACTAATAGTTAAGCAAACCCTTAGTGAAAGCAGGTGAGAACAGTGATTACTCCAAAACAGCAAATGTTTAGGTTATATAAATCCAGGATCACCAAGGAACACCTTCCTTCATGCAGCCTGATACAGAGCCACTCCACTTCATTGCACAAACACACCATGAGCAAGGGCAGCTCACGCAGGCTACAGCCACTACGGCTCTGATTTTGCTGCATGGTCCTTGCGGTACTTCCTGCGCCGGCCAAACGTTGCCTGCTTGTGGCAGGCCCAGCACACGGCTTGCTCTCCAACTTGGATTTTGCAGCCCAAACCCAGGCTGGTGTGCTCATGGGGACAACGCTACTGCAGCGCACTTGGCCAGTGCGTGAGTTTGCGTCTTGACTTTGGCCAAAAAAACGCTTCTGTCCACAAACTAGAAAGGGCACGTTGGGCTCCTCCACCACCAGCCTCTTGCTCCAGCTTGGGCTCTCTGCCCTGCTCCTTGTCACCTTCTGTTCAGGCTTTTCACACCATTACCTGGTTGTAACAACCGGCCACAGAGCGTGTAGTTAAACGCAGCCCCAGGCTTTGCTGGCACCAGGAAGCTACTTGGGGCTGTTGGTGTTGTTTCCAAGATTGTGCTGCATGACAAATCCTACCCTCTGACAAACGCAAGCGTTTTCCCCCTATTCTGACACTCTGCACATGTCCAGAAGACATGATACCCTCTTTTATCTTCCTCAGATATGCTCCTAGTCATATTCCCAGGTTTCTGGCTGTATGCACAGGTTGCAGAGTCCATTGCTGGTAAAGTACTCCCAATACAGCAGCAGCATCTGGAGAAAAGGCTAAGATGAAGATCAGTCTCTTTGGAGGCGTAGGCACTTTTTCAGCAGGAGAATAAAATAAGACTATGCTCCAAATGGCTAACAAAAAAATGAAAAGATTATTTGGCATTCACTGGAGCTTCATAAAATTGGAAAGTAATTTTCTCCCCCTATTCTGGTCTCCCTATTCACAGCACACGCCGAGATGCTGGCAAGTTGGTGGTGCCTCCAGGTTCTGACAGCTCGTGCTTTGAACAAATGTGCACTGAGAAACAGCCATCCGTTGCTGTAGAAATTAGAAACGGTTTGTTGCAGGTGGAATTACTTAAACTTCAATTTAACCAATGCAGACAAAAGCTCACAAAATATTTGCAAATTGCATTTTACTCCCCTTGAAAGGAAAGTCAAAAATGAGCTATATCTTATAAAATACTTCAGTGTACAGTCCTCATAGGAGCTTATGAAGGAAAGCATCATTGAGCGAATTCAGTATATGCCAAAATCATTTTGGATCATTTTTGCTCATAGCATTTTAAGGAAATTAATTTTTACAATACACTTTTGGATAGCAGTGCAAAGGGCCACGGTAAAAAGGTGCTTAATTCAGATCCCACATCTCAGCAGTGCAATTTCAGAGACTAATCAAGAACCACACTCTGCCTTGATTACCATACACACTGAAACACTTTCCCACTGCTCCCTGGTGTTTTTCCAAAGAGCGTAGTCCCCCTCTCCACATTTATCAAATCAAGGGGAACTGTCTTATATGAAAAATTATTGTCATCTGTCACACAGTAGCTTCTGTATGTGTTCATATAGCTAGAAGGAACATTTTAGGAGTAGAATCTCCTAGCAATTGCTATTATATAATTTGAACACGCATACATTATGAAAACAATGC
The DNA here is from genome assembly GCF_028389875.1 of Rhea pennata. Taxonomy (NCBI): domain Eukaryota; kingdom Metazoa; phylum Chordata; class Aves; order Rheiformes; family Rheidae; genus Rhea; species Rhea pennata. The sequence continues at coordinate 9,213,079 of NC_084674.1, forward strand.
TAGGAGGATGGTAAAGCTGCATCCTCGAAGCTCCATGGTTCAGGCTGCTCATGAAACCACACCTGTACACTGCTGAGCATTAGTATTAGGACAATTTTCTAATTATGTGATCACACACTGTTCTCTCCGGTAATATTATATCATCTGTTTTCCACAATTTACAATAAAATGTAAGTGCATCTAAAGCATTTTTCTTCCTTTCGTATCCACTATACATAATCTTGTATGCATTTATCAGTAGATACTTTATTTAATATTTTCTATGGATGGCATAATGTTCTTTATGTACAAATCAGGAATAAGATAGTTAACCATAAAATTAAATCCACTGTATACTTAAGTGGTCTAAACACGCCAGAAAATTTTCACTATTGCTCCTTATTATATAATTAGTATATACAATATATGGTGCACTTTGCATATAAATGACTTCTACTGTCTGTGCCTGGTATATACAAAGCAGTAGTACAGAATGCAATAAAAGGTCATGTAAGGCTAAAGAAAATTTGGATCTTATTATGATATGTCATTTGTGAGATGCACAATGGAGTATCATCCAAGCCTGCACATCTGATCTGAACGGTGGCACAGCCTGGCTTCAGGGCCCTAAAGCCTTGTTCTGTTGTACATTTTGGCATGCGATTTCAGAGCAGCTTGTTTTCCAAAGTTTTTATATATGCATATATTTAAAGGCTCTGAATCCCCTAGGAATTGGAAAAGCCTGAAATACCCGTTGTTGTTGCTATAGCGTGACACTAGCTGTCCGCAGCCGGAACGCTCCATTCCAACATCTGAGCCGACCGCTCCAGAGAGCCTTCCTGGGGCAGAGCTCCCAGAGGGCACGACAGCACTGTTTGCTATTGCACAACACACTAGATTTATAAGTTGTTCGCATTGAGCTCTGTTACAACTAACAAGGCCAGGAAAGTCTTACACGGACTTTCTTAACCCTCAGATGGGCAACCCAGCGGTATACTTGTATGTGCCTTGTAAAGAACATGCAGCGTCCAAATAGCTTGAAGTCTTCAGTACTGTGATATAGCTAAACTGAGACAAAACTTCACTAACCACACGAAGGCCCTTTTCTTGCAGGAGGACTCTATCCATGCTAAAATTATACCAACAGCTATTGCAGCTACAAAGCTTTACCAAGGCAGGGAGATGGCAAGAGTTTTCTTTTAATGGAAAAACTTTATGCTTTCACACTCTTCACATTCTAGAAGAGTAGAATTGTTTTCACTCAAACTTGAAAGAGATTTGCTGTACAGGTGAGATCAAGCCTGAAAAAATCTCTCCAAAACGGAAAATCTTCAGAATGTTACAAGTGCCTTAAAACAGAGGATTAGAGAGAAAACCCTCACACAACCCAGGAGATAATTGCTAGTCACCCTAAAAAATGATGTCATGATTTTCATGCTCTTCTGTATAGAAAAATCTAGCACCCAACCAGTCCAATCCCCAGTCACTTCAGGCAACAAAGTAAATTCTCGCATGAATGAACACACTGCACACATCTAAGAAAGGAACAATCCCCTGGCCTAGAGCTTCTTTACCTCCATGCTCCCATCAGCTACGTCTACATCTCCACCAAGCCACGGGGCAGGCAGTTCCCTCCTCATTGGGGTCAATCTACCCTGTGCAGACGCATCCTTCAGCAGCGCTCTTCCAACCTCTATATAAAACTGGTGCTCATTAGGCAAAATCAAGATTTTTGAATCAAAAGTGGACTCTACCTCTCAATGTTATTAAAATAGACTAACCAAATAGTGTACATGTGAATTGCTCAGAAATACTGCCCACTAGGGATCAGTTCTGACTTTAAGTTGAATTGCCTCTAAATGCTAAGTCCTCCTTAAGAAAAGCCATTGGTTTGCCAATGCTGAGCCTGTTTCAATGGGTGACTTCTCTCCACCTCTGCCCATTGCATGGCAAACATGCGGCTCTGTGCTCTTCCTTTGGATGCTCCTCTTTAGTTTGGCCACACAGGCATCCAGAAAGATATGACCATTCTCACGCGTGACAGCTCTTACTACCCTACTACAAAGACAGAAAATTTATGTTTAATACAGACTATCACAGCTAACCTCATTCAGCGCTTAAGAGAGAAAAGCCACAATAAGCATTTGATGGATCCCAGAAGACACGAGCGAGTTCAAAGCAATTCTAAGAGACTGGAAACCAAGCAAGGACATTTTCCATTGTCAGATGCCAAGTATGTTAAAAATAAATAATTAAGACTTTTAAATTGGGCTGCTATCACCCTGTGCAACCTCCTACAACAGATTTCTCTTCAGATTAAAAAATGAACAAAGGCTCATTGTGCTGTCACAGATGTGGAGTACAGCATATTCAATAGCATCAGGAATGCTGGTGGAAGGGAAAAGATCATCAGAATTAGCTTTCCGCTCATTTCCTTCCCAGCAATCCAAGGACTACCATGCAATTTAAAGCTTTAAAAAAAAAAAGTTTTATAGGCCAGCCAATTTTTTGATGAATCAGGCAGCAAGACGCAGAGGCAACACTTATGTGGTTTATTATGTACCGCTTTAGAGACTCAGAGTATTTTCAGAAGAGTAAAGCATACGGGCATAGCAGGTAGACTGCAAATCTGTGCCGAGGAGTGAGACAAAATTTTTGAAATGTTTGCTTTAAATGATGGAGTTAATTACTGAATATACTAATTCTTTATTAGTACCTTTTGTTGCTTATATTGTAAAAATAAATTATTCTCAACCACTTTTACAGCTGGTTTTAAAACCTCTTGCACAAAAACAATTTGTGCTAAGATGATGAATCATACATGATGTTCTTTTTTAATTGAAAGCCTGTATGTAACTTATTTCTGCTTTAAATATGTGCATAGATTTCTAGCAAATTGGAGGATGTGATCTACTTCAGTGGAATAAAAAATATCTACAGACATAATGTAATCTTCACTGCAGCACTGAGAATTCAGAGCAACTGTCCTGTAGTCAGTGGGTTTAGCAGAGTATGAGATCTATGCTGGGGTATTCAAGTCTGATTTTGGCTTCTCATTATACTCCCTTTAAAAACAAAAATGCTAAAACAAACAAAAAACAAAAAAAACAAAAAAAAAAAACCCAAAAAACAAAAAAGAAAAAACCAAACACCACCTTACCATTTCTAACATATTCTCTATCTGCTTAGAAAAGGGGGTGGCGAGAAGACAGAATCGTGATGTTTTCCAGTTCTCCTACTAGAGCTTGATGTAATAAAACAGAGTATATTGCTTTCTTTTTAAAAGATAAAGTTGAGCAGCAGCAGATAATGGCATGTTTTTCCTGCCTAGTCTATTATTCATCAGTGAATTTTTAACTATAGTTAGGCAGGTAAAGAGATGTATTTTGAATGTCATCATTTAGTATTTTACAGTGACTTAAAGTGTGCTGGGCAAAATGCAAAACACAGTCAGACAAGGTCTTTGCTCTAAAGTAATTGCAACTTGATAATGAATACAATGGAAAGCTGAAAAAACGAAGGGAGCTGAAACAACAGGAAGAACAAAGATCATACAAGTGAAACAACAGCACTTAACTTAATTAAGACATTTGTATGCCGTTGAAATATGATAAACACCCCTTTAATCTTTTTTAATAGTAAGTATGAATTATTGATTCATTATCTACAAGCAGCGTAGGTACGTCTATATTATGAAGAAAATCAAGACTAAATGATTTAAGTCTTTTCACCCAGAAAGCGTTGGGTAGGTGTTGCATGTCCAACCCTAATCCTGCCCAACGTTTAACCCTGTGACTCGTCCCGTTATAGCACAGTAGGCACAGCGAGGCAACACCAAGCTCGTACGATTGCCGTGTGCCTAAACGTGCCATATCACTCAGTATCTTGAGTGTTAAGTTCATAATGGTAAGAGAGAAGCATCTCAGCAAGGCAGAATCTACGTGATTTCTACTTTCAGAAATAAACGCCCCTTACGTCTTCGGTCCCTACCAAGAAAATCCACTCTCATGTATATACACTGAATCATTATACGAGAAAGGCACATTTGATGCTAAAAAGCTGTATGTTGCATTCATTTGTATTTCCATAATACGAAAATAACAGTTTCAGTGTTTATGCTTTCCATAACATGAAACTTTTTTTGCAATTGCTTTGTACACCGAGTAACAGCCAAATGATTCACCATGAAATGAAGTCTGGAAAATCGTTTTGGATAAATGGAACTATAAATTCAATAGAATTTCCATGACAACATAGATTGCAACACTCTGCCACAAGTAAAATGTTATAAATCATTCAAAACCAACAAGAAATCAGCAATAAGTCTTCTCTTTCACAAACACAAGACCCCTGAATTATAGAGCTGAGGTTATTACCTCACCGTGCAGTGCCTTGTGTTTCTGCTCTTCTTCCTTGTTACAAGCAACATTTCGTACCTGACCTCCTTCCTGCCATGGGAAATACTAATACCAACACGTACCTACTGAAACACAACAAGCAGTAGGCTTTTCTGAGCCTTTCTTTTCTCATCTTCTAAAAATGTTCAAATATCTTGATCCTGTGGCAACTGCACCCGTGTGTCCAGGTTTGCCACAGTATCTTGTTAGACTCGCAAATTTAGGGAGTTCTCTTTCTAGAAATGTGTGCGGTAACAGTACAACAGGGTGCTCAGGCAGGTTGCAAAAAGGATGTGAAACACATGTCCAAGGGATGGAAGAGAACCAAGATGGGAAGGAGGGAAAAATAAAAAAGGACAAAAGATTATACCAGTTAGCATTGCTAATTCTTATGCTTCTATCACACGGCTCCTGGCATCTGATATTCTGCTCAACATTCAAGGCTCAGGACACAAATTGCCCCAGAAGGACCCACGCTATGATTTAAAATCACTGTGGCTGTATTTCCTGGGCTGTGAAAAAATTTTGAAATGCAAAGTTTCCATCTTCTTGAAAAAAATGAAGTCCATAAAACCAAATTAGGAACAAACAACATATTAAGCTGATTTGCAGGTGAAAATATTAGCATTTCTTAGAGATCAGGTCTTTTGATAACTTGAAAGGAATAAGCATCATTCTAGTCCTTGGATCATAACTGCTTATTTTCCCAGACTACTACAGACTTTCTGCCATCTTGGATAAATCCCTTCCCATTTCTGGGCCTCATTTTCTCATGTGTAAACTATGATCACTGCCTGACCCTCCTTCAACTGGATGTTTTATGGAGAAAAATGTGGAAGATGAACAAACAGGAGGAATGCCAAGCAAGTGAAAAAGACCTGTCATAAGCTACCATTTTGAGTGGTATCACAGAAAGAAAAGCTTGGAGTTCTTGTTTGTTCGTCCAGCTTTGCAGCAAAGGAGGCCCACAGCAACAGCTCAGGCAGATATCACCCAGCATCTTAACATCAATACCAACTAAATAATTTCTATCTGATGTAGAGCTGATGCCATGGGAATTCAGTGCGGACACTTAGCTACAAGAAGCTGCAGCCACGTACCCTAAAGGCTTCTTCCCACACTCCTGGAGATCAACTAGGGTCTTCAACAGGTCTTTAGGTCCAGTACTTAGACTCCACTGGAGGCTTACGGGCTTGATTACCGAGTAGTTTGAGTCTTGGTCACAGTGGCTTTATCTAACTGCAATATGAATGCAGCATATTTCAGAAGAGATGGCAAGCACACGCATACAGGAACACACAATGTCGAGACTCCCACTGCAGTGAGAGAGACAAGCTCTGCTTTCCAAAACTGTCCAAATGGAAAACTTAGAACCAGTACTTAGCTCCTGGCGGGATGAAAAACTGCAACAGGCAATTTAGGAAGTGGCTAAGCACTAAATGCCTCAGTAACTAAAAACTACCTATACAGACTGACAGCAGCTCTGAACTCAACCCAGAAGCAACACTCTGATCTCTTCATCTGTTTCTCATAGTCTTCCTATAAGGAGGACTAAACTACCAGAGGAAGAGTTTTCAGCTCTGAAATTCCCAAACTGTCCATACTTCAGCTCGTCTTTAAAGAATCTATTTGCTTGCTTTAACATCAAGAAGTACTGCCAGAATGGGGAGAAAAGCTGGGACTCCCAGCAAAAACACTACTCTGCTCTTTAGGGCAAAAAAAAAAAAAAAAAAAAAAAAAAAAAAAAAAAAAAAAAAAAAAAAAAAAAAGCCGTGCTTTAGAAATAAACCCCATGAAAGCACACTCATCCTAGCATGTGTGATTAATACAATTTCGTATACCATTCACTTCAAAGACGCACTAGCGTAAGTATTCATTCCTCTGAGAGCTCACATCTTAGCACAGATTATTCCTTTTGTACTGTGGAATTCAGAATATACTGTGTGGTTTATTTGTTGTTTTTGCCTTTTTCTTTTTCCTTTTTTTTTTTTTTTTTTTTTTAAGGGGAGAACACAAGCTCTTCCATGAGGTTTAATGATCTTAAAAATGCCTCAGAACAAATTTAAAGATATTTATAATTTTGTTGCATCTCTGAATTCAAAGCCATGCAGCAGATCGGGCACGTTTTCAGAAGCATTTTGCTGGGCGAAAGGCCATTCTTATCTCGGAGGGGATGCGAAATCCTCCAGGCAGTGTGCTTGCAGAGCTATTTTTGTTTACGAGCTGTGCACTGTTTGGGGAATTACAGCAGAACCAGCCCACGAGAGGAGCTTGCTTGGAGGGCTTCATAACTCAGGGTAAAAACATCATGAGCTTTCCCATATTTTGCAGGACACCCAGCCAGCTAAGGCAGCACGGTAACCCCAAAGACAGATTTCCTCTGATAAAGCAAGCAGAGGCAAGCAAAGGTTCCACATCAGAGGCGTCTACAAACATTAGATTACTGGGGAGGAACGAAGGGCAGCCCGGTGCTGCAAGTACCGGACTCGTTCTGCCAGACTCCCAGTTCAACCAGGAGAAGGACTGTGACCACTTAATGAAGGTATTTAACATCAGGTTTCTCAAAAAGATTTACTATAGGTAGAGTGGGTACCAACAGCCTTTCTGAAAATCAGACTCCTGTTAAGTTACCTCAGATTGAAATACCCTAAATGTGGTGCCTACCCCAATTCTTTAGTCCCTTTGAAAATCTTGCATGTAGTATCTTTGCCTTTAGTCCTTAATTTTCTAGTGTGCTGCTTAACTTTCTTTGCCCTTTAACTGTTTCTTCTGGTTAGAAAGTAAAGCCTCCAGACATCCAAACTGCAATGTTAAGAAGTTTGTAAACTTTTTCTTTGCAGATTTTTGAAGACAAAAGAAGGAGATTAAAAGGCTGAGCTTCTCACGGAGACAGCGCTCATAAACGTGTTGCACTCTTTGGCAGTGATTTCACTTGAAATTAAACCCAGCTTTATAGCTCCAGTTTAGACAGCTACTAAATACCACCCTCTGCAGTGCAAACTTCACTCCCACCCAAACAGCAACAGTTGGTGCCTGTGGTCGGACTTTACCCTGTGTCACCCTGCGGAACAACTCCAGCGGCTTCACGAGAGCTCCTCAGCCCAGCCAAGAGAGGGACCTGCCTGCTGCCTTTCGCACAACACTTCTGTTTCCTGATCTGACGTGACTCCTCCAAGAAATGCCAGGCTTGGCGAGCGGACACTCTCACAGCGGCTGAGTACGACATGGCACCAGCTCAGTAAGGACACAGCTCTGTAGCAACATCAGCAAATCAAAAGAACTGGACTTCAGCACAGCACGAAGCCTAAGAGTCATGTAAACAGCAAAACCGAGGGAAAGGTTAAAGCTCAAGAAATTGCATAACCTTTCAAGTTAAACTCTTGTCTGCTGTCACATCCGCAAACCCATGTGCAAACAGATTCTGTACCAGTCCTTTGCGAAATGTCAGAGTTATTCTTCTGTACCTTTGAACCCAAAACACAAATCTCTCACCGTCTCCCACGCTCTCACGTGGGTACCTGCCTGCAGCAGCCACGGCGGGAGCCCATTGCATCCGCCTGCGCTGCTCTGTAGTGGCATCGCCTTGCAGAATTTGAACAAAGACACCATTTTGTTTTAATGCTTTCAATTTTTTAAGGGATCTGCCAATCTGGCAAGGAAAGTATCTTGAACTTCTGCAGACTCCTGATCAACACAGTAATGCTACCGTATTGGTACTGCTGCTCAAATCTGAATTTGCAGGCTCCTGTTTGGTTTGGTTGCAGCAGGCACGCACTGCTGTGTCTCTGCTCAGCAGGCTCACTGCAAGCTTCCTCCTTTCCCTCTGCTGTTCACTGCGGTAACAAAAAATGAGTTGCAAGCCAAGGAGCCATGCTTTCCCCCCGGCTCACGCCCATACGCTTTAAGAAAGCCTCTCTTCTGCCCTGGCTCCTCACATTTGAGCTGGAGTAACAGACAACATCCAAGGTCTGATTTTCAGTGTTACAGTTGATGGCTTTTCTCCAGATTGTGGGGCTTTTTCCCTGTTTTGTCCAACCAAAATAACCCTTGCCCATGCAACTGCTGTCCCCACCAACCCAGATGGTTGGGATGCACCTGCAACCACACGTGGAAGCCAGGAACGTTGCAGAAAGGAGCAGCCTTGCCCATCTCACCCACCATGGAGCATGTGCCCCACGCTGCCCAGTGCCAGTGGGGGAGGCAGCGAGGGTATTAAAAACATATTATTGTAAATGTAACACTTACGTTCACCTCTCCTGGTGTTGTTCTGGCACAGCACAAAATGCCTCAATAGAGCTTTTGAAAAATGAGAGTTGCACAAATAAAGTCTTTATCATAAATCTGGTAATTAACCTGCATAACTAATTTCCCTCACGGCAGCAGGCATAGGTTGGAATAAATACTCTATCCAATACCTACTGAGAGAAGGCTCCCACATTTCATGTTTACTTTAAATAAGTATAGAAAGCTAAGGACAAACGGCCTCAAAGAGTCAAATTCTTTCCAGTTTCAACAGAGTGCCCTAAATAATACATAAAGCAGCTACGCTCTTATCCCTAAAACCACAGGTGTGAACCAGATGTCATGCTTATCTTCTCCTGAGATTACAGCAAATAATTGCATGCCTTCAGAATATAAAGTAAACTTTGGATCAAGAAGCCTGAAATCTATTAAAAGTGTGGCATTGAAGTTAAAAATTCAAATATTAACTTACAAATCACTGATTCACTTAAGGGTCTGTTTACAGCATATGCTCTGTAGAAGTTTTATTTAACTTTTTTACAACAAAAACTATTATGAATCCAAATCCGGGGTAACACTGCTTGCAAAAATCTCAGTCTTGGTCAGCAAGGTATTGCCAAACAGATTGCTCAAATATAACAGCACCTGTTTAAAATATAGCATGGCTCAAAAAACAGAATTAAAGATAAAGCCTCAATTTAAATTTTAAGCTTTCCTACTATTTATTTTTAAAGGTTTAAAAGAAGGCAAGCATTTGCTGCACTCATGCACTGAAAGGAGACTAAACTCAGAACGGGATTTCACAGAGAATTTTAAATTTAACTTGCTATATAGTAACATTTAACTAAGAAGATGGGGAAAACAGTGCTCTCACCGTTCACCATAGCCGGCAGTGCATAGCCACAGGATATTCCAGACTGCCCAGTTTTAAGTAGGTAACAACCTTCTCACTCCAGCAAGGAATGACACTAATACGAGGTTGCTTGATACTGGGGGCATTTCAAGGAATGAACAACAGGGTCCTCCTCCCTCGACGTACCGCAGCAGAGCAGTACGGGGCACATGCTGAAGGTCATGGTCCTAGCCCAGCATTTTCTCCCTTAAATTGGGTCAAGGCCTCACCTCCGATTCCTACATCGGCACCTGCGTAAGCAGCAGCGCTCGTTGCAGAGGGTCAGGATCTGCTTTCTCTAGTAGATGGCTTATATCCTCTATAAGCTTTTTATTAGCTTTCTGCTTTTACCCTGGCTCGCTTCATGCTTTAATCTGGCATGCCTGCTTTCCTTCCCCAGCATCACTCATCTCATACACTCCTAAGGCAGTCAGCATCTCATGTTAACGCTTTAATAAGAGAAGTCTTCCAGGTCAGTCTATGGCATAAACATTGCAGGCTCGTAATTATGGCCCTAGATACAAAAGTCATGTGTTTACTCAATAATCCCCATTTTCAGTTAATAAAAGCATGCATCTCGTTCGCATTGCTGTAGAGAAAAGGTGGCAAACGCGACCTGAATCCAACAGCTGTAATGTCATCTGCTTGGTCCTGAGGGAGTTGAACTACCCTGTTTGTATTACAGTATTCACCAGTGACCCAGAGCTTGGTCTCACCCTCCGGCAGCAGAGAGCCTGTGAATCATGGGAGAAAAGTGTCCAATATCTTGGCTCGCTCATGCTAATAAAATGGAATAAGTAGAGTCACAGGCTAAGGTGTTAACATGACCCTGTCTTTATGTAATACTGAACAGCCAAACTCGGTTTGAGTTGAGTGCAGAGACCCAGTCTTGCTCAGCTCTGCAACAGCACTAATGAGTCAAACATCCTTAAAACCTTTTATTAAAGATACAGAGTAAAGCTGAGAACAGTATAGAAGAACAGCAGAAGAGTTTCAAATATAAAAAATGGAGTCTTCCAGCATCACCACATGCCTTATTCCTCATCTCTGTTAGGGAATGTTTTTTTATATTTTTTTTTAAGTAAAGAAATGTGGTAACAACTATTCTTCTTTGGAAAAACAGCTGAGCTAGTCTAGAGCTAGTTCTGGACTCCAATCCTAATTTCTGCATACAAAACATAAATGCAAAAAGAGAAAAAGAGCACAGACAGATAATGTAGCTTCTATGATAGGTACCTGCAACTTCATTACAGTGGAAAACAGGCAAACAAGTGGCTCTTATCAGCCACTCCAACACCTGGTAAGCTTATATCAGGTGGCATAGGGCACAGCTTTTCCCTGCCTCACTGGTCATGGTATCACAGCCGTGCTGGGAAAGACAGTGAGTCTGGGCTCACAGCTTCAGATGTGTATTAAACAGAAGGAAGAAAGAGATAGGAAGGAAAAGTGAGATGAGCGGAAAAAAAGGACAAGCAAAGAAAAGACTGCAAGCACCCGTATCTCTCACCCCAAAGGATTGTTCAGGACGCAGCTGAAATCAGTGGAAGGTCTCCCAGTCTCCATCTGCTCTGAACAGGTCAAACACACCCAGGAGCATGACTGTCCTTCCAGAATATCTAGTTGCTTGGTGGCTGGCCTGCCGGTATTATGGGGTCCTGAGATTGTGAAATAGCGACTGCAGCATTTTATCACCTTCCTTTCATCAATACATCATCTGGCCCTTTCACTCTTAAGAGCTTCCTTGCTAACCACTGCCAGCCAAGAGCGACGGAAGGCATGACCGTATCCGTTAATTATATCTGCTGATGATTTACAAAACACCAGTTTTGGTCTGCTAGTTTTCAGCTCCGTTCCCTTCTCATTTAAGCTCACTCCTTGGAGGGAAAGGAATAAAAACTCTTACAGTGTTTTTAGACTACTTCAGTCTGCCTTCTTTTGGTATATTTTCTCAACAAATCTACACAGTTGCCTTTACCTGGAACAGTGCAGCCTTGGATGCTGTCTGATACTCAAGGCTGTTTTAACAGAGCCTTGGAGGGCCCTCATAAGCACAGCTGGTTCAGACCACAGATGCATCTCAGCTCTGTACACTGTCTCATGTACCAAGCACTAGTAGAAAGTAAATACCCAGAGCGCGTGGACGTGGACGAACAGCAGCTGCCCCCTTAGCCATACCCTGGCAGCTTCTGGCAAGCTTCAGATGCCTTTCCGAGGTGGAAGCTGCACAAGGACCTTGCTCTGGTTTATCCATCCCCTGGTGACTCTGTAGAATTATCTTTCCAACCTGTATTTACTGCTGGCTGCTACTACATCATGCAGCAAGGGGTTCCACATTTCAGTTATGCGCCGCGTGGAAGCGCTCCCTTCTGTTTGATGTGCCCCTCTTGTCAGTTTTGGTTTGGACCCTCAGTTCATCTATCATGAAGCATAATGAATATCATCTATTTAACTTAGCAATTTCACTGACCTTTGTCCTATGCGCTCTGAGTCACCTTTGTCAAGTGGAGATAACTCACACAACTATTTAGTTTCTTGTCTCGTGGAAGGCATTTCATGCTGCTGAAGGTCCTTGGAAACCTTCTCTTTATGGTTTTGGGACATACAAAACATTTTTCAGGTTGCGCAATCAGAACTGCGGTCATAAGAACCATGGAGTAAATATTTTTCCTGCTGTTCTTACTCATTTCCTAATAATTTCTAATCTCTCTATTTACCTTTTTGCTATTGATGAGCACTGAGCTCCTGTTTTCAGAAAGCTTTCCGTAAAGACTCCCAGAACTCTTCCTTGAGTGGCAAAAGCTAACTTAATGATTATTACTATACACATGTGGAAGTCTTTTTTTAAAAAAACCAGTTAAACTAGAAAATGAGACTTAGATGATCCTGCTTTGTGTGCATGTCTGCATATGCTGTGTCAGTCTCCTGTAATAGCCTGAGAACGTACAGACCAATTTCATCAAAACCTGACTGCTTACTCGAGCTCTCAAAGATTTTACATCCATATATATATATATATATTTTTTTTTGCAATTAAATGGCCAAGTAAAGGAGAGAGACCTTATTAATTTCATGAGGATAGATCAGATACTGAAGACACTCCCTGTACTTCACAAAGCACTTCCGTACCACATCTAGCACGGGGAGCCGCTGTCTCGGCAGCTGGGGCAGTCCCTCCAGACACGTCAGTGTGGCACGCAGATAAGCTTGGGCTTTTCTGACTTGAGAGTTGTGCTGCATTCATTTCTGCACCTCGGGATGCACCAGCATACACAATGCAGCTCCCTATTTTCTTTTCTTTCACAGAACTGACATCAGTAGGTGCTGAACGGCAAATTCCCATGAGTCACTTAGAAAATACCAGCATTCAGATCTAGGCGCACACATGATATTAATGGAAATCCACCATTCTGTTAAATATTGTAATATGGTAACTTTAATCAGAAAGCCTCTTAGTATTTAAATACTTCAGGCACTGTAGACATTTATACAACTAGCAGTAGATGAATTTTCAAATAGATACTTCTAAGTAATTATCCTCTTGAGACAGCACCAATTGCTAAATAATGCCTCAGTTTAATAGCACACAGCTCTTAAGAAATGAACAATTCTGGGGACTATTAAATCTCTCAGAAACGTAACAAAGATGGTGATAAATACCTTAAACTCCATTTTAGTCCCTGTGTAGATGAGGAATAGGCTATTTTTTTCCTCACCTGTAACCTGGACTTCGAAGACAACTCCTAAGAAAATTAGAGCGTAGCTCTCCTACTTGCTATAAGAGGCAAGATATGCAAATTTATTCTTCCAGACATTAGCACAGGTTCCTTAGGAGCAAAATTAGTATTGAGACTCGCAGGGAAAGCTGTCTAAGCAAAACACATCACCAGAAGAATAACCAGGAAGAACACAGAGGGGGAACTTCTGCAAATGCCATAAATCCAGTGGATTATCAGGCAAGGAATAAATGCTCTATTCCTCCAGAGTGGTCTCTGTCATGCCAGGGAAGAATTGCTGAGCACAAAAACAGAACAGAAAAAGTATTCAATCGAGACTCACACCTGCAAATCAATGCATGACTAGAGGGAGGGAGTTTTCAGATGAACCTGCTTTTATGTGACACATGAAGGTCTGGAATATCACAAAAATTAAGGCCTCTTGTTCATATAAAATGTTAGCCTTTATTCATGTTCCCCGAAAATGTTTTTTTCCAAAACCCTGCCTGCTTGCATATTATTTATTGCTAATAAAACAAGCTGGGGAAAGAAAATTGTGTTCTCTGATCTCCAGAGGTCTGTGAACAGAGAATTTCAGCACACTGCTCCATAGAGGAGAAGGCTGTCTTTTCATAGTCAAGAGCAAAAGGACTGAAGCAAAGGGCATGAAAATACTTGTTTACTAATACTGACAACATTTTACCTTTCAGGGGCATTCAGAACCCTTTAGAGACAACAAACTCTCCAAAGTAACCCATGTCAAGTTGTCTTTTCTTCATGATAGTTCCCTCAGTGTCCCAGCTTCATTTCAACAGCAGCAGTCAATAACACACAGCAGAAGCCATCTCCGTATACCAAGAAAGCAGAAATTAAAAATCACTGCAATAACACCAATTTGTAGCAGCTGACTACCTGACCTTTAATATCAAGTAATTTCATCATCACTTGACAGTGCATTATGAAATATTCCTATACTTAATACTGCTTTGAACGATGAATGAAAATGAGATGAATGATTTGATAACTTGGTGATCAAAAATTTCCATTGTACTTTCTACCTCGTTAGAAAAAGTTACATTAAAAAAGAGAAAGATTAATATAGAAGTGCCAGATTTTAAGCAATGATTGAGGACTTTACATAAAAAAGCTCAAAAAGTAAGGACAGTGAAGTATTTTTAGGTGTGCAATAAAACACAGCATTTTAACATATATATATATGTCACTTTAGGTTCAACGTGCGATAAAATCCCATTAGTATCTCACTGACAATCGAATTCTGCCTGAATACGAAATAAAGTTGCGTGGCTGTGCTTCTGCTAATCCCTGTTATGTGAAAAAAGTAAGTTTGAAAAAACATTGGAGAAAGAGTCTATGTATGAGGTTCAATCACAACTACTTCTTCAATGGCCACTACAGAAACAGAGCTGGAGGGATACGGCCACCCAAGAGCACCCTCCTACAGCATGATGTAATCACGTGTCCTAGGTTTGAATTTGGCCTTCAACCTTGACCTGCAAAGGATTTCCTTCAACACACCAATGATATATGTAGTTTCCATGGATCAGTTAAGTCATCAAAAGAAAGAGAAGCAACAGCTCCTGGTGTCCCCCAACCCTGAAATTAATTCAGATTCAATAAATTGGTAAGATACTTTTTAGAGCCTTATGGAGTCTCTGAAGCTGTTGAGTCTTGACATGAGGCTGAGACCAGCTATGCTTGGTAAGCTGCTGAAATGTAAAATGTTACAGCTAAAGTCTGCTTTGAACGCTGTCTTCCTGGGCACTCATTAACTGCAATCATAAACGGAAGGAAGGATATGTCCTTTACGAATTGCTGAAATACTCCAATTTTATTATTTCTATGTCTGGATCCCCCTATGAGGTTTTAGAGCTGGGATTTCTGTAGTTACGGGTCATTTCTCAGAAAGCCACACTTCAACCTGTAGATGTTCAAAAGCTGGTAGCACTGACAAGCTCCCCTCACAAAATTACACTAGTTTTACTCTGTGATACCAAATTTAATCTGCAAGACACATACAAATGTTTTCACGGACACTTGTTCTTGCCCCTGTTAAATTACTTTTTCAGACTTTAAAACATTTGACCAGTGCAATCTGACAAGTACCAGATGAATGCAATAAATCATATGCAGAGTAACAGAGCATAATACATACGTTTAACTATGCTGCCTTAATTGTAACACTTACATATCCCTTCCCCCCCTCCCCACATACACACATATAACTTGTGCTAAAGCATTGCTGTGCTATGCCAGACCCTGGGTCGATCCTTCAAAGCTGGATGCTGTGAATAAACAGCCGGTGTGAGTAAGGGTTCGTTAAAGAAGGCTCAGCTTGAACCTATCTATTTGCAAAATGCTCAGACCAGGGACGGCCTCCTACTTTGGTATTTTAACAGTATCCAGCACTACAGACAGGGAGCCTGGTTCAAAAGATGCTACAACAGCGGAAGTCAGAAAACCACTGAATTTGAGCACAGTATTTTCAGCTCAGATAATAAAGCAAATAAAATAAAATAAATAAATAAATAAATTTAATTTAAATTTTAAAAAGACAGGCAAGAATTACTACCTACATTAGATTTTCTTTGGTCTACCTGGGCATGTAGACGTTTCTGGGGAAGACGGTTTAAAGAAGACCAAATGCATAATGTAACAAACCATTAGAGCTGACTTCCACATCACAACCCAACTGCAGTCACACACAAATCTGGGTTCATAATCTCTATCATCTTGCTCTTTTCCATGTCAACAGCAGTGAGGCATAAATAAGGATGAACTTTCCTTCACGGTAATAATGTCAGGTATTTTACTAAATCTGTGATATAAAGAAATTTCACCCACTTTTAGATCCTCTTTATCACATGCAGAATTTTGTCACAGTTCACCAAGAAACAGTAGTTAACGTGCATATGGTTTTAAAAGATTCAGAGCTTCCACATAAATAAACATATACGTACGCCCACAAGCTTAGGGAAACAATAAATTCTTTTTTCAGCAGGATGCTGTGAAAAACAATGTTTATTTCCCCTTAAATGTATGAAATTACAATAACTTGACTGTCAGACTGCTAGAGCCTCCTTATAAAACTCTATTTTAGCTGTGTGCAAACTAGTCTTGAACAACTTCTGAAGGCCTTTGTTAATGCCTGTGCCTGGAGAGCATGGAGAAAATATGGGAATCCTGCCTGCCACAAGAACCAATCAATATTTTAACGTCCTTACTGCAATATTGTTGATCCAGACTCCACAAAGAGCCATCACGAAAGCTAGCTACGGTATATCGTATAATTTTGAACTAATCATAGACCAAGATCAAGTTGTATACCTGTTATTTGGGTGTTTTTTGCCATGTTTCACAGACTGACATCCTTGTGACTCGGGGCTTTTAAAAAAGCTGTGACAGGCAGGGATTGATTTGTTTGTTTGACTAGACCTTAATTTCTGAGATTCCAAAATCTGGATTTTCTATGTGTTACACTTAGTGGGGCTGAGAATTGAAATGAAGTTGTCACGCGACAGTAACAGGCTCTCTCTGCCGTGTCCTCTTCCCCCGAGGCTCACGCTATTCACTTAGAGCAGGTCTCCACAAGAGCACCTAATCTAATCTGCTCAAACCTCGGGGAGACCTGGCACTATCTCAACTAGAAAACACTTCCAAAATTAATCATAATAAGACCTTTCGGTTTAACGCCTGTCACGGAGACATAACGGTGCACGTTGCATAAGTCATACTCAGATATGGGCAGAAGAAGAACAAGGACGGGATCTGCCATGCAAATACAGCAGCTTTAAATGCACAGTTATATACCCCACAGCCAGTTTTATTCACCATACCGTCGAGTTTTGTCGGCCTCGATCTCAGACTTTGCTTGTGAAAAAAAAAATGGATAAATCAGGGGGAGCAAGGGCTTATTTTCTGCTCTACCCAAACAGATACGAGCAAGTGGGGACTTGTCCAGGGAGCACAAGACTGAGGTCATAGGGCACGATTTCTGATCCCCATCATTTCCCACTAAGCATGAAGAATGAAAATGTTAATTTGTTAAATTTCAATTAATTATGATGCAATTTGGTAAGCACTAATGCAGGAAACCTTTTTTCCTTACTATCTTGTAAGTTACTAGAAAAATGTGAAACTATATGGTTGATGGAAGCTTCCAAGCTTTTTAGTGGATATTTCTACATTTTCCTTAGATAAATGATTTCCCCAATGTGAAAATGTTAGTTTTAACGAAATGAAATAGCATTAATTGGTTGTGAAGGGAAGTAAACCCTGAGATAAACACTGCATAAATAATTCACATCTTTCCATCTGGGGAACTTCTTCCTGAATTGCGAAGTCTCCAAATTGAAATGTAACACAGATTATTTTAGCAGCAAGCACAAACGCATAGACTTCTTTCAATATACTAGATCTGGAATGGAGAGCTTCTGCTATTCCAGAGCTGATTGCATATTTTAGGACATAGTTCTACAAAGTTTTCCTGATTCAAGATTGAACCATCTTTCCCTAACATAGTGTCTTCCGCAGAACAAATCTCTGCTGAAACTGGATCCACCTTTAACATCTTGATCTATCTGTGGAAACTTGCATCTCCTCTGCTGTCCCACAGGGCCTCCAACTGGAAAATACAAAGCCTTTTCATATCTTCTCATTTACAATGTACTGCAGCCATAGCATCATCTAAAAGACATTTGGAGATCAAGGCTGTAGCCTTATTCATAGCGGATGATGGTATATGACCTTAATGCTCTTATATCTTCACTGACTGCTCATTTGTTTTAAGAGTCATTCTCCTGTTCAGCAGCGCCTGAGGAACTACTTCTTTCCCAAGGACTTGCTGCCAGATCTGTGGCTGGAAAAGGCACTCAAGGTGGTTCCCCGCTGTTACAACAGAGAGTACGTCTGGTGGCAAGCTCTCCACTGAGCGTGAGATATTTACTGTGCCCAGCACATAAATGGACGCAAACTGCTAAATTCATTTCCACTGTCTCTTCAATCTGATCCTATAAAATTAATGACAGGGAACATAAGCTACCATCCATGATCTTCTGGGTGTTCTGCAAATGACGCCTAGTAACATGTCACCTCAACACAGGGGGGATGAAAAGAAGCTTCGTAGCTGGCTAAGTGGCTGTATTCCTATTGAAATTTCCACTTGACAAGTTACCGTAGCAGTGTTCTGCTATGCCATGCAAACAACCTTCCACAGTTAACCTGCCCCCTTATCTCTTGTAGACACAATATATAACATCTCTACATTACAAAGCACTCCCAACTTTATGATCCCAATTCTGGATACTCCAGCTGACTTCTCACTTCCCAGACACGTACTGATTGCTCCAGATATTTACATAAGGGCCCTCCAAAACAATTCAAAGTCAAAAAAAAAAAAAACCTGCCACAGATTTAGTGATACCAAATCCAGTCCTTATTAACATACAAGAATGACCAAAACTCTATATTAAACAAATTCATTGGAAACCTGGACTCTTTTTCAGTCTTTATCTCCTATGTTAGCAACCAGACAAATGATTTTGTTCCAATCACATGCCTTATTCAGGACAACTCTGACTTTTCTCATATGCCTGAAGAAAACCTAGATGCTTTGTGCAAAGCACTAAAAATAAAGTTTTTCTTTAAAGGTATTATTCAGGAAAGATCACCACCCTTTGATGGAAATAGTGTTCATTTAAAGCATTAATGTGTGAAATAAAACCCTCTGAAGTGAGAATGTGTTACCTATATATAGTTCTACATATATGTGTGTGTGTGTGTGTGTGTGTATATATATTTTAATTAACAATAACATGATAAAAGGAAACTGCTAGAGACGTATCTATTTTTTCTGCCTATTATACAAAATAAATATGGAAATATAATGAAGGAATATATTATGCTTTCCAGTGTTCGCCATCACTGTTTTTATAGGATCAAATCAAACAGACAATGGAAATGAGTTTTGCAGTTTCACTGTGCCTTCTGGTTATCAAGTGATAAGTTCCTGGCTGATGACCATTTTTTCCCCCTCTTTTAATGCAGACTCCAGAACAAACAATTCCCACATTAAGTAAAACTTTTAAAAATAGATTTTCTTCTCTCTCTGCAAAAGGTGAAAAATGATTGCACTTGCAGCACAGGGTAGCACATAATTTGTTTTGCAGAGGATTCAGTCAGATCTTTCGCTTTTATACAGCAACACGCAGAAAGCACCCTGGGACTAGACGGAAACGGCAGAGTTTACCAAGTTTGCCCCTAACCACTCTGAAGTTTGCCACACTTAAAAGGCTTCTCCAGACCCGGGTAATTCTTAAACCTCGAATGTGAAGAAGTGCTAGCAAAGGGGTCACAAACCATTAATGGGATCGCACTCCACTTCCAGAGCATGGTGAGGCGACGCTCGCAGCTTTTTATGCCTATCGAAGCGCATCGGAAAGGTGCCAAGACCCTCAGCCTGGGGAATGAACAGGAACGGTAACAGGGATTTGACACTCTTGCGTTTTTGGTTGCTCACTCCCACCAAAACCTCTGGAGAAAGGCACCGAAAATACACGTGGGACTGTGTCTTTGCCTCCCTCTCGGCTGGCCAAAAGCAACCTTCCACATTTCGCCCCCCATAATTAGGACAAGGCAGCCTAAATCATTTTGCTTTCCCTATTATTTTCATGTCTTTTTCATATAAAACAGGAAAGGGAGAAAGACATGAAAATGTGATTTTAAAACCACAGTGGTGAGTCAGGGAGACTCAGAACAGTTACCAATTATAAACAGCAAGCTCATGTTTTGAAACTGCCTTGATTCCGCTTGGCTGCCTCTTTATTAAAGCTCCTTGCTGAGAGGGGATAAGCTCAGAGTTTCTTAAATTTTGAGAATGAACAAGCTTCATTCTTCAATACTCAGAGATGCTCAGCAGTTTGGGGGAAAAAAAATCCATGATGCTAAGAGTCATTTTGCAGAACTCCCCAAACCATAGAAAAACAATAGCTTTGAACTTATATTTAATGTTAAGGGCTATTCAGGAAATGGAAAATGTTTTTTTTTTAATGTTTAACCATATGAACAACATCTGAGAAAGCATTTCTTATTAAACATTTTTATGGTTACAGCTACTCCGCTGCTGCAAAAGCAACAACTTATAAAAATAAAGCTAATGTTTACGGGCACTGTAGCTCAGGAAGGGACTTCTTTATAAGACATACTTAATGTAGCAGCCATTCCATCTGAATCATATTATTACACAAAAACAAGGGTTTTTTTTGTATTTTTTTAAACCTGGGTCAACATTTAACACCTTTAGGTAAATGATAACATGCAAAATTAACTTCCTGCAGTACCAAACAACCAAACAGCAAGGACAAAATCTGTGAGACGCTGACCATCCTTCCGCACTATCAACGTCTGCAATGAGGCCAAGAAGTGGGGAACATTGGAACCACCACAAAGCGGTGGGATTTGCAAAGCTGTGTGGGTGATTAAAAAGTTACCAAGCCCAGTACAGCTCTAAGTTCAAACCTGTCCCCGGTACTGAGCGCTGGATATGACACATTTTGTTTTAAAATCATCGTGAAGTCTAGAGGGAAAAACCAACTCCAGCCTCCAAGAGTTACGTCCTGATGTCTTTCTCCTCTCCCTGGTAACTGCCACCAACCTCAATTGTGGAAACTTCTGTTCTGCGCCATTCAGTAAGGAAAGACCTAATTACAAACGAAAGGAATGTTACCTTTCTAGAACTGGATGGGATGACCTTTAAAGTAGGAGTTCAAAGTCATACTGAATCCACCTGAAGTCCCCAGGATGATTATTCTACAATGTATGCACTAATCAAAGCCACGTTTTAGAATTTGGCAGACAGGCTGTTCTGTCTGTCAGAATAACTCACAGATGGTATGTGTATGACACAACATATTCATCATGTTATATTCTTAGTATATGCAGTTTTCCCCATTGCTGAATTTTCCTGCATTCAGCAAGGGCTCTAAGCAACTGCTGGTGCCTTGGAAAGACACACTCCCAGCCTTGCTGTCTTTAAATTAACAGAAAAAAGAAAGAATCTAAAGGTTGAAGAAACTCATTCTCCTGTGTAATTGTAAAACATATTGAATTTGATTTTTTTTTAAACCTTAGGTACTATTTTTTAACTTCTATTTTGTAGCTCATATTTGTTTCCTGCTCTTTGGTTCACACATTGTAGTTTCTTTTTACATGATGTGTGCCATATTGTTTTAGCTTTTGCTCTTACTCTTGCTTATTTATGATCTTTTTTGGACCAAAAATCTCAATAAGATTTGCTTTAAGGGTATTTTTTTTAATCTTTTTATTCCAGGTAGTTGCATGCATAAGCGAACCATTAAAATTGAATCAGTTCAGTGAATCAAACTGAATGACAACAAACTAAAATGAGCAGAAACATGCCTAAAGCAACAAGCAGGTTACTTATTTATTTTACTTATTTGTAATGTTGCTTTCTTTTTTTCCTTTCCTCTCATTCTTCTGATGAAATACACAGCCACTTTTTTCTTTTTAAATACTAAGATGAGTTTTTCAATCCTGAAAAGCATATAGATTTTATAAAGAGAAATGCCCAAAGCGTAAACGCATCCGCACAAGACAGGTCCCTGAAGTTACAGATGCCTCTGATAATGTTCATCGTCTAGAGGCGTTAGCCAACAAGCACAGGCAAGAGTTCATGAAAATAAACTTCCTAGTCCTAATTTCTCTAACTCCTATCGCAACTGTCTATCATTTACTTCCACTTTGCTTGTGTTTCAGAGCCTCAAACTTGGGTCACCTCAACTGCTGCTCTTCATTTTGTACAGTGTGTCTCCTTGAATTAGCCCTTGTTAAGTGAGGACAAGAGTTAAGAGAAAAATAAGTGAAAATTAGCTTCTCTGCCTTGGAAAGAGCAAGCCAACAACCAGGAAAGAAGCTACCAAGCTTCCTATTACAGATTGATAAATGTCACTGCCGTCGTCAAAATTTTTCAGTGGTTTTCAATGCTTTAGCTTTTAAGCTGAAACCCAAAACATTAATAAAGCAATTGAAGTAGCAGACATGTAAGTCCATGAATGTCAGTAGCAAGGTTTCACATATGTCACTTTGAAGTAATAAAAGACTTCATATATAGTGCTCAAACTGAATGTTACTGTTTTTATTTTTTATACGAGGAGCTAAGGACAGGAATGCAAGCAAATGGCGGAGAAAAATGAAGGCAATCCCAATTAATCATTTTCCCTAGTGACATTTTAATGCATTATTGTTACAATTATTCTTGAATGCCCTCAAAGGATCACCACACCAGCTTTTTCAGACTTCATTTTTCACCACGTGAAATTTTAACAAGCAACCTTTCTGATCAGTTTTGATCTCTGAAGGGGAAACACCCTCTCCCTTTGTGGGAAATGGGGCTACTATACGCTCTGAAATATCAGGTTTATGATGTTACAAGGGCCTTTTTCCATTTCCTTGCATTTTCTCTGGCTTGAAGTTTTCTCTGCTTGGGTTTGTTTCTTGTTCAGTCGTCAATGACCTTCTTAAATTCTGCATTTTCAGAAACCTACTTAAAGTATGGCAAGAGAAAATAGATCAGGGGAAGAGGAAGAGGGAGCGAAGAGGAGGAGAGTCTTAAAAAAACAAACAAACCTGTCAAGTTACTTTAATATTTTTCCATTTCACAATCTATGAGTAAAATAATCTCTTATGTCTCAGCATAATTAGCTCCCCAGCCTTGGCATGCCTAAGAGCCTCGTGTTGTTTGGGGTGCTGTTTGCCAGGGAACACTTAATATTCTCATCTATCACATGAATCAATAAAATGCAACCCTGTTTTTCACAAGGTGGCAGTGTATTAGGAAGAGTCATATGGGCTGAGTTAATTCAAAAGTAATAGACTGAAATTGTCCGCATTACTTTTATTGAACTGACAGAGCAGGTCCAGTACTGCTAAGAAATTAATTCCATTTCATGGAATCATAGAGCAAGGCCATAAAAGTTACTGGATTTATCTTAAAAAATAATAAAAAAAATTAAACTCAAGCTCTCATTTTTACTTCCAGAATATGAGGATTTTTAATGACACTACTCAGGAAATGAATGGGAGAACTTGAGCTATCCCAAATGGCTCATATATCCAAGGGGCTAAATTCATGTTCATTTAGGGAAAAAAAAAATGCTGATAACTGAAAATTCAAAGTCTGAAAATTAACTTTATGCACCTTCAAGAGGCAAGAAAGATAGGAATGAAGTTCCTATAAATTCCCTTAATCCTCAATGGAGGGAGGAGGCCTCTTCTGAGGGCAAAGTATCACAAGTCCCCATCACCCTTGGGAAGGTGCCCATCCTCGCTGACCGGAGGCTAACGGAGGGTGCACAAGCACCCCTGGCCAGAGGCCTCGCTTTGCTCCAGCTAGTCCAGCTCATCCCAAAAGCACTAAAAACCAGAGACAAAATTGCCCAAAACAGATGACAGGGAAGATTTTCAGTGCTATGCTGTGCTGCCGGGCTCCTGCCTGCCCCTGGTACAACTCACCCCCTTCCCCAGCTCTGCACACTTGTGTCCTTAATATGTTTTAATGTTCTGTCTTGAACTCTTTTTTACAGCACAAGAGACGGAAGGCACGGTGCTGGAGGAGTCTGGCGAGAGCTCTACGGGACACAAACCTTATCGGGATCGCTGTCAGCAGAGCAGATCTCACCTTTGATAATATCTGGACAAGGCGCCCACCAGGCTGCAAATCTTCAGCGCAGCATAGGGCAACGCACCCGTTACAGCTGCATCCCCACGCAGCGCCCCAAACTCTGCCTCTTGCTATCCTAAAAGTTGGGCCCTCAGATTGATAAATTCTCTTCAGACATGAAATTAAAATCGTCAGTACCAAAAATCTATTTGCATCCAAGGATACATGTCAGTTCTCAGATCTTGCTATTTAAATCATTTGACTTTGAGTGAGATATGGGAGAAATTTAAGTTTCAGTACATTTTAGTCTCCATCACGTCAAATTTACAACCCTGGAGTAAATCACACTGCCAAGACAAATGTCTTCACTTAAATTAGATTTGTTGCTTCCTTCCATACTTCAGAACATTAATAAAATTGGAGTTCTAGCTCATAATAACAGTTTCATCCTTACTGTGCCAGGAGAACCACAAGAAGTTCATAGGAACCTTAATTCACCCTCCCCATATGCACTTTTGTAGGTTAAGCAATTATAGGTCCTCGTTTTTATCAGCTATATGAACACATACACATTTGAACTCAAATCCTCACCAGTGCATCAGCATGCACACAGTTAGGTTACATACTCTAAGATTTGCTTTAAATGGTTTCTCTAAATGCCTTTCTCATCTTCAAACTTCTGGAAGATCATTGTCGTGAAAAACAAGCAAACAGATCTCTGGGAAAGGAGCAGAAGCACATGAATGCAAGGGAAATGGTGGGAATGCTTACAGCTCTGAAATCACCTAAAATTTCCCCCCAAAATAAAAGAAATTTCTAACAATTGTTTTTCCCTGTCATCTTTCCAACACCTTTGACATCTGCTCTCTCAAGACAGCCAAGCCTCTCTTCCGTTTCTGGATCTGATGCACAGTTTTATGAGGTGCCACCAGCGAGGATTTTGGATCTCGGCCCCGCCAGGAACACAAGGGAAATCATTTCCCGTTTCCCCACTGCAGCACCACCCAAAGACCCCAAGCAGAGGCCAGAGTACATTGCTTTAGGCTTTATGCAACGTTAAAAAGCAGACTGCTCCTGCCCCAAGCAACCAGGGGGTGGGAAGGGGCTGTACACCACACTCATACAATAGCAAGTCACAGAGCAGAAATCTCAGCGCGTGCAAAGGAGGCCTCCCCACAAAGCCATTTTTAACCCACCGCTTGTCTAATCATTATTCCTAAGCCTCAAGATCAGTGTAGATGGGGTGAGCGACCCACGTCTAGATTTCTAGAGAGGGATAAGGCATGTGAACGCATCTTTCTGCCTGCCACCCACCGAAAGCCCCTGTGACGCACGTGGCTCCGGTGCTGCACCTGGCTCGGGGAGAGCGCTCCGTAACGGGAGGCGCATGGCGGAGGAACGTCGCTGGGAGCTCTGTGCGACTCAAAATGCTTACTGCAGCATTATTACAGTAATCTTTCAGCAGGATTTTACTCCCCAACCTCTCCCTGTTTTAACAAAACAAATCTAAGCCTGTATTAACGACAGAGTTTAATGAAAACCATACATTTCGTGAGGAGTGCTTGGTCATGCATGGGAGATTTGTTTCCTATCAGGAACACTTCTCTGTAGGAATATGACAAGAGATTAAATCATTAAAAATGTATAGTCTGTAATTAGTTTATCATTGCCAGAATTGCAGGAATATTTTCCAACATAAAACTGATGCCACCAGCAACAGATCATTTTGAAAGATCAATGTTGCTGAGATATCAGAAAACAGAGTAATTAGGAGGCAGCATGCACACTGTTCTCCTCCATACTTTTTTTCCTTTCTTCTTCTTCTTTTTTTTTTTTTTTTTTTTTTTTTTTTTTTTTGATATACAGAACAAAAACCTTATAAATCCAACCAGTGACAGACTGGATCTCCGTGAGCCACGGACACAATGTTAGGGACCGGCAGCACTCTTAAATGACAGGGTGATGCAAGATTATTGTGAAGCACCACCATCTTTTGAGCCTTGAGGATTTTCACTAGCTGCTTTATTTCCGAAAAAAAGCAGCACAAAGCACCACAAACAGGATCTCCGTATTAGTTAATTATGACACTGCAATATTTTCACCGGAGGCATTTTAGAAATAAACTGCAGCATAGTGATGCTGTTTGTATCGCAATAGTTAAGGTGGTTTCAGAGCATAAATTATAAACCCCATTTTTCAGAGTTTATGACAGGGCTATAAAGAAAAGAACTAGCCTTAGCCAGTTTGCTTTTTATGACATAAAAAAATTAGCTATTTGAAAGCTATACATTTATGCATGAGTTCAATGGTTTCAAATGATTTTCTCCTCCCACACTCTCTCGTTGCCTGCATGCACAAAGACACGGTCACATTTGGTGGGCATTCACCTCTGCCTCCGAATGCAGCCCCATCCCCTTGTATATTACCGCTTAAAAATCAGATTCTTTTGTTTTTCAGGGGGAATTCGCAATCTCACGCAAGTCGGCATTCCCAGACAACTCTCCGCAAGTATTTAGAAAGGATACATTAAAGCCTTGATTTTCCATGGGAGGTTCACAGATCCCTGGGAGACTAATTTAAAGGGGTCTGGAGAAGATAATTAAGAAAAGTCAGTCTGCTGTCAGGAGGCTTAAACTCACTGAACAGGGGCCAGCGCTTCAGCCGGAAAACCTTGAGGCAAAGGAACAAACCAAAAGAAGTCAAATATGGCACTGAAATACTATTTTTTTTTCTTTTTTCCAAAGAGAATAGGGATTTAAAGCAGAGTAGAGAGTTGATGTCAGCTTTCAGTGAGAAGAGTTTTCTTCAAAAGCAGATGTCAAACGTACCGGCTCAGAGCTGTATTGCCAGCAGCCCCCGCACACTAGCCCTGCTGCTGAGGGCACGGGGGACTCGCGCCATCCCACCCTCCTCTCCTTGCCCGTCCCTTTGGACTGTGGTGGGACGGGCTCCCCGGAGAGGCTTTCTCTTTCGCGTTACTTCTTCATCTACGCGTATCACAAGGATACGCAGTGCCAGACATGGAGAAAAGGGCTCTCTCCGGACCAACAGGGTGCTGGTGCCTCTCGGGTGCCTGAAACCATTCAGATCTGCAACAGGTCTCTTTGCAAATGGGATGCAGGATCCTAAGTCACTTGCACAATTTTGACTGCTCTTCCCGCTGCTCATTAATATTGCTGAAGTGCTTTATGGTATTCAGTTGGAAAGCACTATAAATGCAAAATGCTCTGCGATAATCAAGCAAGTCTTTCAGCATACAATTTGATTTTATACGTGCTTTTCATACTCACAGTGTTTAACAGCTCTAGGCAGCAATTAGTTTGTAAAAGATAAAACAGTAGGTAACAGTGAAAGTATAATTTTTCCTGACCCAAAAACTGTTCACTAAAGAAAACTAATTCAACTGACTGTCAGACAACCCTTTTCTGCTGAACTGGGGTAAAATTCAACACTTCTCCTTCCTCAAAACTACACTTCCACAGCTAGGTACTCTTTCAATTGGAGCACAATCAAAGCTGCTTTTAAATACTCATATCGAGGGGTATCACAGTCAAGTCAGGCTAGTCTTTTACCCCAGCATGCCCAGTGCAGTCTCCTGGTAGGAGATAACCACCAGAACAGCACTAGCACAGTTAGACGCTGCACCTTCACGTTGCAACAGTAAGCAGTGACTCTCAATCACCTCATTTGCCTCTCAGTCGACTGTGAACCCAAAGGCCCCAACAAGGTTTTACATTTAAACCGTGCATTTCCGAACTCAGCACACGCCCCGGTGCCAGCTAGGGCAAAGCCCCCGACCTGCCTGTTCCTGTGCGTTCAACAGAGCCGGCAAGTACAGGCAGCTCGCAGACACTGGGGGAACCAGCCGGCGTGCAAAGCCACATCTCTGCTCCCGCTCAGCTCACCACCTGAGACGATAATGCCCGTGATTATGTGGCTATCTCTAAAGGGAATAAGTGAATCCATTAGTCAACTTACGGAAACACTTGCAGTTAAACAAAAAAAAATGCATGTGCTTTGAGAAGGGTGAACCCCTGAGTGTTTAACTACAGCTATATCCTATTGCAGTGCAGAAATACTGAATTATAGAAACAGTAAAACTTATCTCCCCAAGCTGAAACTGAGTGTGTTACCAGGACTTTTATGGGTGCACAAAACAATCTTAATTATACCACGACTTTTATAGGTGCACAAAACAATCTTAATTATACACACACACACACATATATATACAAATAAATGAGAAGGAATGTACACCAAAATCACTTACTAGATATTAGTCACAATTCTTGAAAGGGCTACGATGCTTCTGTTTCAACCACACTAAGTTCTTTAAATTGAGATACCGAAACCTCTTCAACATCATTAACCTGGACTGAAAATAATCAATAAATAATCATTTTATGTGTAAGTATGAAAGGCAAATGCCTAACACATTAATTGTGAAACCCCTTTCTGTACTAATGGTTGCCATAACCTGAGGGATCGATTCCATTATGGATATTTACACAGTGACCTATTAGGAATACACGGAAGTATCATTTTTTACATTGATTACCCATCCTTAAAACAGATAGTAATGTATACTTAAATGCATGGATTGCAAAAATCATTTTTAACCTTTATTACATACTCTTTGTTGAAAAGGAAATCGTTTGAGCATCATGGTATGAAGGACACAACTTCAATATATGTCTTAAGAACGGAGGACAAGCTATGCAATTACCAGTGCATATATGCCATAAAAACAAAAAACAAACAACCCCCCCAACTTCCCTTATATTTTTAATACTTGGGCAAGTGAGAGCTACTTAAAATACAGATATCTGCAATCTGAACCTGAGCAAACAATATTGACATCACCAGGGATCTCGAAAATAAACACATATTAAACTTTTACAAGTTGCATCTTCTTTTGCAAATGCTTGAAGCAAAATCCCCCTTCAGAGGAGCTCCTGCAGAAAACTGCATCAACTCCAATAAGCACCCCCTGTGCTGGCACCACTGCTTTTGCATTTGACAGACTTGCCCAGCCTCAAGTTTCCACTGTAAATAGCAGGGTAACAGGGGAAATAACTGCAAATCCAGCCAGGAGCCCCATGAATAGCTTAAAGGTTATCAGGAAATGCCTGGCGTGGAGAACTGCCTCTGTCAGCTCACCGGCCTCCACGTATAGAGGTCAATGGTGATGAAATACTATATCCCTGCCGAGGGGAAACGAACGTTACGGGCCTGACGAGCAGAATCACCATTATTTGTGTGTACCTGGAAAAAACGGAGCAAATTTAACCAGGGACAGCGGCGCCTTTGTGCAAAGCACCGAACGCGCAAAGCCTGGTTATCTTTAGGTTAGTTTTGCAACCGAAGAGGAAAAAGGGATTTTTCTCACTGTGCAGTTGCTCTACAAAGAGCTTTCACGGGGGAAAGAGAAGGAAATAAAGTGAAAGCTTTAGTGCGTTTAAAACAAGCTGTCACCAGGTTAACCGAGCGCCCAAGAAGGTGCGTCATACCTGCTCCGAGCAAACCCGCTTAGCAATGATCAAATCAACTCCCCGCGTCGCAGACAGGCCCGTCATCCCTAAAGGCCATCTCCGTGGCTGTCACCGAAAACCAGGGGTCTGGCCCCCCTCGCACGAGCCTCGCGCCTGGCAGGTAAATTGAAGGTCCTATTCAAACAGCAGCTTCTTGCCAGGGGTGATCTCTTCCTCCATCTTTCACGCCATAAAGCAGCTTAAAGCGAACAAAACCTACCGGGTGGAAAAGCGTTGAACCTTCTCGCCCCCCCGGCGAGCCCAGAGGCGGTGTGACATGGATCACTCCCGTCGATACTGGGAGACGGAGGCAGGAATAATCCCTTCGACAGCTTCACGGAGTGGCCACTGCATGTCTTGCCAGCCCTTTATTAGAAGCTGGAATCTTTTTTCTTTTTTGTAAGATAAATAGGCTTTTTTTTCCCCCAACACAAGCATCTCTCTGGCTAGAGACAGCACGTGTAGGCAGCACAATCACGGAAACAACACTTGCCCCGCGTTCCTCCGGCCCTTCACAGCGGCCCTCGTCGAAAATGAAATTTCCGGTCCAATTTAAATTCTTTTAAAATACACGCTTTTGGGAGAATCTGGTGAGCCTACCTAGAGGAGCACAGAGCCAAATCTCCCGCTGCATTTACGGACGTTTGTGCACACTCCTTATCTGCATGGCCGTTATTCCAAGCATGCCCACGCTATCCTCGTGTCCTGCGCTGGGCATCACAGGTCAAGAAATAATTCCCCAGCATCTCAACAGAGATGTGGACGAAGAAAATAGGTTAACAGGAAAAAAGAGCATTAATTTTAACTCAACCACTTTTTGGCATTATTAGCAGGGTGAACCTCAACCTAGAGAAGCACAGAAATCTCTTCAGCGCCTGGCTCCCCCTCCTCTGCTCAGCGCAAGGGCTGCAGAGCTAGTGCCCTGGGAGCTTCACGTTTGAAATGTCTTCTGCAGAAGACACCCTGCCGTCCTCAGTACTGCAAACTCTCAAACCTGCTCTGCACAAGGCACCAGCTTCATCTTCTGAACATCCTTTCTTTCTAAGGCATAAGTAAACAGAACTTCCCGAGCCTCCTCCTTCAGCAGTGGTGGTAGCTACATTAAAACACAGTAAACGAGGAAGGACCGATAACACCGCAATGAATGTGTTATCTTCAACCCCAGGTTGCTATAACTTTATAGAAGTAAAGAAATGAACTGAAGAACAGGCTTTAAATACCGTTTCAAGGATAAGGTATCGATGTATTGATCTCCTGAGTGCTATTTGCAGATGGCTATCTCTGGGTGTCAGGTGAATTCATTCACTGCTGGAAAGACAAACCAGGTTGTCAAGGCCTGAAAATCATCCTTGCTAATTATTTCTCTCCCACTATCCTTTCCAGCTCCAACTTCTGGCTGCTGCCAAATTATCCCTCACAGTGGTTACCAAAACAATGTTTTCTTTTATCGTATTTAATTACAGTAGGAAAACGCCTGAAGTAACTGAAACAACTACAGCAGTATCATGTCACACTCGATCACATTTAGGTGTTTCACTACCTCAAATTTTAAGCAGGCCAAAATGGTTTGCTAGGAAGCCTTCTTTGAAATGAGAGCTTGCCTTTCTTCTACTGAAAGTATTAATTTCCTTTTGCATGTTCTCATTCCCAAGCCCCTCAGAGCCAAGTCCCACGTTTGGCTCTCACGTTTCATATATATTTCATATTTCCTTTCTTTCAACTGGAACAACACAACAGCTCGAGCTGAAATCACTCAGAAATTGCTGGGTTTGGTTTCTTGAAAGCCCATCGTGTAAGCGTCTCGATCCTGCACCCTGGACAAGCAGCAGCTTCCCCCAGGGAACGGGGCGGGTGGCGCGGCACGGGCAGCCCGGCCCCGCAGCGGGCGCGTTTTGCAGGAGGAACATCCAGTTTGAGCTTTGACCAGCTCGAGTCTGGGTCCTGCTGCTACTGAACTGACTGCAAAATCACCGCTCAGCGGGAGGGTGACGGGCCTCGCGGAAACGGCACGCCAGCAACGACGGCAGCTAGCCTTGAAC
Source organism: Rhea pennata (assembly GCF_028389875.1). NCBI lineage: Eukaryota > Metazoa > Chordata > Aves > Rheiformes > Rheidae > Rhea > Rhea pennata. The sequence continues at coordinate 9,244,565 of NC_084674.1, forward strand.
CCGGCGTAGCGAGCAGCACATGGTTTTACCGTCGGCGTCCGACTGGATTGAAGGTAGCTACGTCAAGTGTTTGCTGGGGGCAAAGGCCCCCCGAAATTTTCCTATTTATATGAGGGAAAGAAGGGGAAAGTTAGATGACGTTGAGAGGAGAAAGACGCAGCTAGGGATTTTTGGATGGGCGACTCCATTTATGTTCGGGAAATAATGGGTTTTATTTTTACTCTGAAATTTCATCTTTTGAATGCAGCTCATTACACGGGCGCTCACATTTCTGCCTCCCAAACAGAATGAGACCTCTCAAGCAAAGAATTTTAAATGAATCTTTTCTAAAACCTTCCCGTTATCTCCAATCTCCTATTTTGAACTGGATGTAATGACATTTCTTTTTCTTATGGGATATTATGGTCTTGCCTGGTATGTGCCACCACAAGATTAAATGTGTCACTCAAGTCTCAGCAAGGCACCTTCTCCTCAAGAGCACCCATCTGCCCTAGGAGGCTCTGGACCTCAGAGAAATGAGAACAGAATTTCCCCCTTAACCAAGGGTGATAAGAAACTGAAGAAAAGACGTTTGTTCTTCTTTACGGATGATTTCTGCCATTTTGGCTATTCATCTGTGGGTCGTTCTGCATTTTAAGAAGGTAAACCTGCTCCTCTTTGGGAAGCCTCGAGCACTGCATGCAGGCATCAAGCACCAAATTTGTTATCTCTGCTGGAGGAACTGCCACCCTGAAGGAATGGAAGGACTTGACATTAGAATAAAAATCACCAGGAATCAACTGGAATCATTCTTATGGCACCCCAGTTGAGAGAGAAAGCAAATGCAAACAGTATTCTAGGTACACACACTTCAAAACAGAGTGTATAATTAAAAGCTCTATAAAGGCAAAAGCGACAAAATTCAAGAAAGCCTTATGTAGTCCATCCCCGCCAGGATCAAGTCCCAAAGGTCCCTTTTCCCTCTGTACCCGGGAGACGTGTGATAGATCTCAAGCTACCACGTATTTTTAACTCTCAAACTGCATTTACCACCCTGGGCGAGCGAGCAAGCTGGCTCTTCGCTCTCCACCCTTATTTGGTGTCTGTTCAAAACCTCGTTTTCCCACAATCCCAGAGAAGAACGATTCATCCTTCACTTATTCAGGAGACAGTTGCAATCTTCCTTTCCTGGACAACTAGCAGCCCCCTCTGGGGACACAAACACTCTTTTGGCAGACCACGTGCCGTCTTCTGTGCTCGACTAACTATTAACAAACTGTTAGCCCATCGTGGGGAGAAAAGCTCTTTCCCACCTGCTAATGCTATTCCAAATTCTGGTGCGAAGTCAAAATTTAGATTTCGTACCAACGTGTAAATCAGGACCTATGTTTTACAAAAACTCTTCCCCGTCAGTGGGCAACGATCTCCAAACCCTCTTTGCGGGACATGGTAACAAAAATCTTCCTGTCGAGGGAGCGAGCGACCTGGAGGGAGCCAGGAAACAAAATGAGCTGCAGATTTCCTGGAAATATGAGCCAGTTTTGCCTCCCTTCTGAAATGACAGGATAAAGCACAGACCCCTTTGAGGACAGCCAGCCTGGATGGGACGGAGACAGAAAAGGACTTTGCTGGCTTCTCAAGGCATGTGCTGAAAAGCCCAACTAAATAGGGAATCATGATTTTTGCTTATTAGGCTGGGTAAAAAATGTAGGGAACAAGAGGACACGTGTGCTGGGATATGACTGATTTTCCCCCAAATCATTTTTTCTTTAAAGAAAGCACTGTATGTCTTGAAGCATGAGCAAACTCGTATCTTTTTCTCTTTCCCAACGGCTTGATTGCTTTTTCATTCCTACCAGACAGTAAACACTTGCAGTGCTTTACATCCCTTTTCAGTTTCAGTTAACCTTCCCATCCTGTCTGGAAATACAATGCCTGTGAACTGGGGAAATCACAGGGACTATATTCACACTGCTGCCTGATCTCTTACATCATGTGAAGTTTTATTAGGGAAAAAACAAAGCAATTCATTGCGGCGAAGTCTGCGGTTGTATCGGCAGCAGCGGCACTGCTGTAGCACAGAGCGGGAACTCTGCTGGCAGAGGCGTTGCAAAAGCCCAGGAAAAAGATACACTCTGCCCCAAAAAGCTGTTAAACCAAATACAAAAGGCAACGGAGGGATTCAGTTGAAAGGGCATGAAAGAAGCTCAGCATTGTAATACCGACTGGCACAGTCTGCAGTGAATGCGTTTTGCAGCCTACCACCCAAAAGAATTAAAAGCCTTTTGGTGACCTTCCTTGTAAAATCAGCTTTAATCAAAACTTTCCTGGACCCATGAATAACCAGACAGCAAGACGCATCTTCCTTTTTGGTCGATGTGAGCTTTTGATCATCATCATTCAGAGAACATCTTTAACATGCAGTTTAACAGAACTAAAGTAAACCTGAATAAATGTACCAAGTTTTCTGACTGCAAATGTGCCTGATGCAATTTATTCTCTTGGCATGAAATTATGGTAACTGTTTAGAATTCTTTAGGAAAAAAAAACACAAAAATACAATCAGTAGAACAACAGTATAATAGACATTATCTAATCTAATAAATCATTTCCTGCTTGCTGACTTAAATCACGATTAACATTGGTGAACTCTATTCCCACCGTTTCAGACCCAGTGAAAGAGCTTCCATGGGAAATACTGGCAGACAAACTACCAAGAAGCCCATTAACTGTATTAAGGTTTTGTTTTGTTCTTTTGTGTGTCAAGGAAACATTATCACTTCTTAAAACATTTGTGCAATGTTTCTTGTTTTTGCCAAATGTTATCTACCTTTGTTATTTCTAGAGGGCCTATTGGAATAGCTACTAAGGGTCACACATCTCAAGAGGAAGACATTCCAAAGTCCCAGGACTACCACACTTGCCTGAAGGAAAGAAGCAGGGCTGAGCACTTAGCAAATATCTTTCTTAATCACTGAACTAGGACCTTTTGGTACTGCTGACACACAGAGCACTGCATGCGAACACATCCAATGGGTATACTCAGAGATTTTCCCTGAAAAAACTTCCGTCTGTGCCTGGGTTCCAAAACGTAAAAAATTATGAACTGTTAACTTTGAAAAAATTGGCTCCTTTCAAGACTGGAGTGGCCAAACACTTTCATTTGGGAACAATAATCCAGGTTCTCCAGATCAGTGTCCTCCAATAGTTGCAGGAACAAGTTCTTCTCTGCGGTGCTAGTGAAGCCCTGGTATCTAGCCATACTGAAGTAGGTGCTTCTGGCTAGGATGAGTTTGCACAGAAGGATGCTAAGGTTCAGCTGACTTCTCACCTCACCTCTAACTTGGGTCAGAAAGCCTTGGTGCACCAATTGAACAGCCTTCTTACCCGGGTAACCTCTCCTCACCACCATGGGTGACAAGAGGCACACCGGGTGGTACCAAGAAGAGTCCCTGTTAAAAGTCCCCTTGAGTCTATCCAGCCCAATCTTGTCCCTTAGCTAGGACCAGATGGAGTCACAAAAAGAGACTTCCTCATAATGAAGTGCTCCTGCCTTGCAGAGGCCAGCCAAATATTCTTGGGTAGCCGCCTAACACAGCGAAGCAGGAGAAATAGCTACCACCTACTGCCCTCCTCCTTCCTCTCCTTTAATCAAGTACTCCAGAAGATCAGAAGTTAGCAAGCTCCTGCACATACTTGTTTCTTTTCCTTTTCTCACTACATTGAGTGCCCAAAGTTACTGCCAGTAAACTCTCTGGCCTAAGTCTCCAGTAAGCTCTGCAGTACGAAAGCTCGCTGTTACAGCAGGAGGGAGAGTCGCCCATTTTTCTCACTCAGACAACCCCACATTTCAAGCAACAATCCTATTGAATCTGCTACCTTTCATTAAAGTAGCTCTTATAACTCTGTCAAATTCTCCAACCTTTGTATTGATTTTTCTCCTATTCAAAATAACTCTCCTTTACAACAAGAGCTAGCTGTCAGCCTCTTATCTCTTACTTTCACCCAGTCTGATCCTCCTTCTCCTGGCCAGTCTTTCCAGATTCCACTTAATCATGTGGAAAATCGGGGATTTATGTTAGGAGGAATGTACAACTCTAAGCTCATCATTAACATATTGTAATTGCAGTGTAGTGCTACTGGCTCAGACCTTTTCAACAAGACAGTGGGAATTCTTTGGGAAAAACAGGACATTCCCATCAAATACAAAAAGAGTTGTACCTGGTTCATGCTACTGAATAGTTATTGCAAAATACAACTCTAGATGCCTTCTAACACTTGCATCCAGCTCTGGAAATTACTAGGGCCTGGCAGGCAATAGGAAGAGCCATAAAAAACAAATGGCTGTTACTTCCCTAAATTTTGTCTAGGTCTCCACACAAACACTCCCAAGGCGCACAAAGCTCTCCACTAACCATATTTTAATTTCAGACCATCCTCTCATGTTCCTTCTTAATTATCATGGGGCATTCACAGAAAAGATCAGCCAGATGGAGATTAAATATTTCACTACTACAAGATGAAGCATCCTGCACTAAAATGGAACCTTGATTGCAATAAAGTCATTAATGAAAATCTCAACCGAATCTCCTGTCACTATATGGGAGGCGCTAAAGACAACCATGAGGAGACAGTGCATCAGCTAAACTAAGGAAAATAAAACAGTAAAATAGACATTTATAAGATGCTTGACTTGCACTGCTCACTCATGGCCTTTGCAGTGCAACACGATGGAAACCCAAACAATCACATGCTTATGTGATAAACTGACCTATTTTATATCTTATAATTACAGCATACTTATTTCCTGATGATGAGGAACCTAAACAAGTCTTAAAAGTGGTGAAAAGCAAAGAGGAAAAGTGGTGAAAAAGTCTGGTAGAAGATAAGGCAGAGAAGCATTTTTAGCTTTTCATCATCTTGTATTTTTCGAGTATTTTATGGCTACCTAGACCCTAGAAGATTGTGTGAAAACTGCAAACAGAAGACTCTCAGAGAACAGTGGAAAAAAACCCTGCAAATTGTCAGATTGAAACAAAAAGGGAAAAAAAATAAATTTGAAAATCCCCAAGCAATCTCTTTGCCTGAATGACTAAGTCAAGTGTGCTGCAAGAGATGCAGACTGAATAAGCAGTGTGTGCAAAATTCCCTGGGAAGTCCAACACAGACATCACGAGCATGAAGACAAGTCCTCACTCAGAGTTTCATCAGCAGCTCTCCTATCAAAGACACCGGGAGCACTAAGTATCCCCATATAACTGCAGATTTGGTCCTTGGAGAGAATATTACAGTCAAATTACTTCAGACAGTCAAAGTGTCTCACCGTGATATATTCCCAATGGCCCTGTTTAAGTCCCTCCATCATTTATTGGCTTCCACTTTGCTACATCCTGCCAGATGGAGGCAAGGAAATTTGAAGAGCAACTAGTAAACGAAATACAAGGAAATAAAACCAGCACTGGCGCTCTTTTTTGCAATTAGTCTTTACTCGTGCTTGAAGCCAACACCAGAGATCTTTGTAAAATTACAATTACCAGATACGCTGGATGCCAGAAATAATAAACCCAGCTTCAACACAGTAACATAGTATGTTAGTCCACTCCTGGAAATCAAGAAAACATACTGTGGCATGTTCTTCTTTTACTATGTCAAAAAAAGCACAAAAACCGAAACAGACTTACAAACACAGCAAGTGTGAAATTAAAGGGTGAAAAAAAGTTCCAATTTTAACATTGAAAGGTGTACATTCCTTGCCTCCACAGACAGATAAAGGATTGGACACACACCATAGATGACTCCAGGCATGATACAAAGAATAAATATTCAGGATAAACTCAAAAAATCATTAACTAGTCTCTATTTATTCCCAGCAATAAAAATTTTCATGCATTGAGTACCACACATTTCTTCTACATTAATGACACAAGTTGTCTCTGTCCTCTGTCTGCCATAACACAAAATACGAGGATTTAAGTGATAGAAGTATGAAAGCACAAGGTGATAAACTTTGGCAAGGAGATCTGAGCATTCAACTTAGAGAAACTAGCTCCAGACAGCACTGAAGTTAGTCTTAGTTTGTACATTCAAAGGGAAAAGGAAGAAAATCAAAGAAGTAGCAAAAACAAAGATAGCATTAGAACATGGAAAGCCTTCTAAGACACATGCTTAAGGGAAGGCATGAATTGCTAATGCAAATGATTGTTTATAACAGTAATTTAGTGAAATGAATCAATCAACATAAAAACTGGTTAGTCAACATGAAAGGGCACTGGCTCTTCATTTTCTACTGGAATGGTTTGTGGGCTTTTTGTTTTTGTTTCTTTTTCAAACGGAGAAGAACTAGAGCTCTCCAACAACATGCATGCTGGAGCTTGTGGGTACAAAAATCACACTACGACTTCAGAAGCCAAGCTGATGTTCCTGTTACCAATTTGGCCTAGACAGCACAAGATTGTTCATGTAAGATTACAGGAATGAGGTCTCTACGGCGTACTGCAGTATGGTCCTTGGAATAAGATTCTCATTTACTAAATAAATTACTGTATATTACTGTATAATGGTGTTCACATTATAACTGACAATTAGCGCCATTAAAGAGAAAGCTCATAAACAGCCAAAGCTCACATCAAATTAACACAGTCATGATTAAAATCACTCTTCTGATTTCTGCTCTTCATAGAATTAATCAGCATTTTGCATGAAAATGAGTATGAGGCAGCTAAAAATCACAGTTACGCTAGGACAGTGGGACTGAAAGCAGCTAGCACAGCACTGCCGCATCAGCTGCAGCCACCCATGAAATACTAAGTGCGCAGGTTTGCCTCCTGCTTGCAGGCAGCTCGGACGGTGCCCTCCACCCGAGCCTCTGAGCAGGCAGAGCTGCTCACCCATGTGTCCACGCTGGGGATTAAAGTGCTGCAAGTACTATTCTTGGCTCTAATGAGGGAAACCTGGGTTCTCTCCTGGCCTGAGGGAAGCTCTTATGCTTTACTGGCATTTTGTCACTTCAACATTTAAATGGTTTCTAGAGTTTGCATGTTCATTTATACCGCTTCAACTTCAGAAACAAAAAGAAAAACCCGAGCAAGTATAACTGAGAAGAAGAGTAGCAAAATACAAAGGAATCAGCAACTCATTAAAATGTAGAGAATGCAACATTAACAACTTTTCTTTAGTTGAAGAATAAAGGAGAGAGATGTTTTAAACTGGCACAGAGCCCACGTCCCCCTTATCAGAATTAGTGCCCCAATCTCACAGCAACACACAAACAGTGCCACTTTTATCTTCAGCCACATAGCGCTCGTTACCGGCCTTGCCCAAATGACAGTGCTAAAACGGGAAGAAGGAGGGAAAAAGATTGAGACATCAGGTCAGCGATGACCAGGCCTGGTATCACGAACTGAGACAAGGACATCTCTGTTCATAGAGGCAACTATGACAGCCAAGCTCGTCATGGTTTCATAGGGCTTCAATAGCAGCAAGGAGAATATAATGAACAAATAAGCAATCAAGACCACGTAACGATAGAGACCTTTTAAAAATACCCTTACATACTAAGTATTGCAAAGCAATCACAATATGCTACATATGAATAACAGTACTGCAAGATAATATGCCTTTGATCTGACATGCCTTTAAAGTAGGAAACAAAAGGACATTCTCATATATCTTACCAACTAATTTAACATATAAATCACAAAAATATATGATCCAGATGGACTTCAATGAAGGAAACCAATTAACATAGACAGTCTTACCATCTGACACATTAGTTGTAATAATAAAAACCAAACAACATGGTCAAACAATAATGCTTTGTATTATATCTGACATTTCTAATTAGTTTCTTCATCCTCTTCAAGAAAAAAGACTAGCAGCAAGCATTTTGTTTCCCAGAGGACAAAACATCTAAACTTCACGTGGATACAGAGTGAAGTCTATGGATGAAGCTGATCTATCCGCATTCCCTTGGGATGTGCTTTGGAACTAATGGGTTTTGCATAGTCTACATCTGGTTTCACAACTAGGTTCAGAAAATGTTTGCTTTCAACTGCATTGCTGCTCTAACTGCTGCAGACCAGGAACGCCAATACCTGTGCACTTAAACGCCTTACCTGTATCCACAGACTCAGGGCAATCAGATTGATTTGGCCTTTGCTTTCTGTAGGATGCCGTTTTTTCCTTTCTACAGCTTTCGTACAAATGCCACTTCTCAAATGAAGTACAATATTCTGGCACCGACCTCCCATCGTCAGGCAATTAGGGTTGCATCACACAGTTGCGGCCTGAACTACAATTAGCATTACAAATTAAAAGCTGTGCCATGCACACACATACAGTGACTTTTTGAGAGGTCTAATCCCAACTGTAAGGACTGTTTTTGTACATATCAGCAAGAGGAACACTGTTCCATCAACTTACACCTACTGAACATTCTGAGCATCCTTTAAAATCCACACATGAAAATCCTTTTCAGCAGATGGTTTAATAAAGTAGATTGAAATTTGGAATTCCTGGGCAGGAGGTATGTAGCATCACACTGGGGAATGCCATGATTTAGAAACTGCTCTTCCTTTTAAAAAAATAAATAAAGGAAAAGCCATGGGAATTCTGCTAATGCCATCATGCTCAGAAAGGTCAGAGTTCAGACATCCGTGTTCTTGCAATGAACACAACTTGCTGAAAATTACATTTTCATTATTAGAATTAAACCCATCTGATATAGAGAATTGTTGCGCACAGTATTCATAAAAAATGGTGACCTAAATTCAGAAAGCCAGGCTCCTCTTTCTTTCCCCCCGCCTTAAATTTTAAAGCAGAAAAAAAAATAGTATTCCAAACGACTGAAAGAAAAATAAAGACAAAAAACAAACTTATTCCTTAAGAACTTGCTTTTTCTCCAAAGTAAAATAACTTTAGTTCTTCAAGCTAGCATCAAATAGCCTTGGCATCACAAGAAAGGGTCTGTGAAGTGGAAATACTATTTCTGACACAAACAAGCAGTAGAGCCCAGGGTCCTCTACTACCTCCACTCCCTCCAATTTCCAAAGAGGAGCTGACTGGCTCTGTAGAACTCCTGAGTGCTTCTTCTACAACCCCAAAAGAGTGGTTACAAACACCAGTACCGTCATCTGAGAGAGACAGGGTGGCACGAGAACATTTGGGCTTTTGCTCTGTGCGTGCAGGGGAGACCAGGCATGGGAAATCACGGCCCCACCAAGCTGCCAGCTGTTGCAACGGTTCGTGAGAAAAATCCCTGCCTCACAGACTCTCATCCCACCTCAAGGAGTCAGACAGAAGTGGGAAAGGAAAAGATGGTTTCTCATTCATGTGACAGGGGAGCTGGAGCAAAAAGATGAGAATGGTGGTTGTCAGTGAAGCACAGGAGCTGGCCACAACCTCCCTTGGTAACTCCCAGGTAACATTGGCCTGGAAATACGCAAAACCTTGCGTATAAAGTAAAAAGCAGCAACAAACTAACACAGCAACCAGATCACACTGCACACAGACCCAGAGCTAATGGGCACCATCCAAGACCCCACCACGCTAGGCACCACGGCAGCCAGGACACAAAGGTTGTCCCCACCATCCAAGCAATGCCTTGGTGCTCAGCTGCAGCTGCAAGGACCCTCTGCCCTGACCTCGGCCATGCTGGCAAGGTGCAGTGCCCCAGCTGAGCCCTTGCTCCAGCAGCAGTACAGCCTTCAGCATCAACAGCTCACAGTGCTGGGATGGGAGCTGTTTGTGCAGGTCTATCCCAATGTACTGGTGGTACAAGACGAGCAACAGCAGCTGAATGCAGACAGGGAGAGGGTTGTACGCGTGCAAGGAACTAGTACCAACAAAAGACGGCAGGCTCTGCACAACGGCTCCCAAACTGCAGCTAGTTGCTTGTTTGCAAGCACCATGGGAAAGAAAAGATTTGGAGGAGGATGAGGTCACTTTGTGGATATTTGCAAGGAGATCTTCCCACACATGAAAAGCTTATGGGAGAAACCAGAAAAGTGGCTGTTTGAAACTTAACCCATGGGACGTAAAAGCTGGCAAGGCAAGCAAAGCAGAGCTCAAAGCTGACATCGCAAAAGCACATAAGAGATGATAGATAGAGTGCTGCGAGGGCCGGAAGGGCCTTTAAAGTGATATGTTCACTGAAGGAAACATTGCCCTATTTCACAGCCATCTCAAACTACTGCAATACATTTCAGTTTTACTTTTTTCATGAACATAAGCGCGCGTCTTTCCACTTACCTCAACAGGGAACCTTTTGCCATTGATGCTGTGCTCAGAGCCAGCCGATCCGTTGCTTTGACCCCAGTGAAACTCCACTTTCTCTGCCTTGAATCTGCCTGGCAGCCCGGCGCCACTCACGAAATACTCATCCTTCAGAAGGATGGCAACTGTACATCCAAGACAAGGAGAAAGACAGGCTTAGCACAGTTTTTCTGAAGCATTTTTAGCTGTTGCTCATTATTCTAAAGTATTTTTTTTTCTAATGTAACTAAAAGGTGGAGGGATCATTTTTCTCCTTATATTTTTTTTTTAAGCTACAAGTAATGCTGGCTAATTAGGGAAGTGATTAGGAAGCTACACAGACAACAGAACATCACAAAGAACCTCCAAATTTCTCAAGGACTTTCTGCCCTCTTCACTGAACTTTGATTAAAATTTAAATGGCAAACTATCAAAAGACTGTTTAATGTGGTTCCAGGGACTAACAACTGACCACGTGTCTCAGCCCTGCAACTAACTGAAGGTCTGCAGATCACAAACCAGGAGAAGAACAGATCCTCTGTTTGTTGGACTCCTAGTCTGGTGGGGGAGGAAGGGAAAGGCCTGTGCCCCAGCTCCACCTCTACTGTCAGAGGTGGTGGGTGCCTTCCTCCACCTCCTTGTTTCCCCTTTCTGGAGAAAGGGAGAATGTCAGTGACTTTTTGGAGACTCACTCATGAAAAGCCCTTCACAAGAACTGGGTTTTATTACAGTAACTCCGATGTTATTTGGTTCATTAAAGGTCAAAAGAAACATCTTTTTATTTTCTTTTCATTTCCAAATGCCTTTGTATTTCGCAGGTCAATAAAAGCCCCGGGTCCTAACAGAAAGCAAGCAAAGTGGTCTGGTGGTGGTTGTCTGGAAGATGTTATATGTTACAGCAGAGGCCTATGGTCAAACTAAGACCTGAATCGAGCTTTCCAAAATTCCTATGTGCATACTCTCACCATAAAGTCACCTGCTTTTCTAACATCTCCCACTTCTAATATGCACAATTCCTAGGAATGGCTCCTTACAAAACCCTTTCTTCTTGTCCCTGTCAAAAAGGTTGCTTAAAAATAGAACTAGAACTAGAATTTTCTTCTGAAAGCCATTGCAGACCACCACTTACTATGCCCAGAATCCTGCGATTAAAGATTTTTTAATGAGAGAAGCATAACCCACACGGATTCTTCTGTGCTCTCAATCCAACTGTGTCATCACAACAGGAACATTAATGTAAATCTATTTTTATTATATAAAAGGGAGGATTTTATTCTCTGCTGAAAAAACAAAAAGGCTAGTTGTGAAATACAAGCTATTCTTCCACTGGTGAATCACTGCTCCTGCTGCAGGCTAGACCTTCTGCAGCACTAGTGCTGCCCTCACTATAAGTACAGGCAGTTGTCTAAGGAAGCCTCATCTCAGGTGCAATTCAGAAACATCTAAGCACTAAAGTTTTTATGTTAAAAATGTCTGAATGTCTAATTGCATTAGGTGCTTCCAAATGGCATCAGTGACATCACAGGGCTCTTTTCTTCCATGATTTCTGGTTCTTTTGACACTCCCTTTACTTCAAAGCATTTGTGTAGGAAGAACAGTGATGAAGGATTAGCTGTAGGATATTGTCCCTAATAGACAAGGGATTTCTAATGGCCACTGTCTCCTTACACCAAATCTGTGAAACCTGAATGACTAAAAGCATCACTGCTCTCTGCTTCCCTTAGAAACTTCTCAGTGGGTTCAGTAGTATTTTAAATACTGAAAATCTCATTCAATTGGTTATAAATTCTATACACAAAATCGTAGTGGATAAGCAATACAGCAAAGCAGATTCTTGTGCATCTGTTGAAAATCTCTGTGAGGATTCAGTTGCATCTAATAAATATTTGATAGTTCCTAAATCATTTATGACTCTGTCAGGGGTCATTTTACTTGTTTTAGATGAATAATTAAAAGGATAATTAGGAGGATGTACAATCTGAAATGTTCATCTAATTGTTCATTTTCCAGTATTTCTTACGCTGCTGAGCTGTACAACACATGTTCCCATCACCTTCCCATCTTAGCAGTATCCCCTTATCGCCAGCAATTTCGGGGCTTCCTTCACCTCCATGGGATTTCTAGTGTCTCCCAGAACTGGAAGAACTAAACATCCTATTACCAGGCTTCTCGAGCCACTGCTCTTATCCAGTGATTTCTGTAGAGCACGCAGCAAAGAATCAATCCAGAAAAAAAACAGATTATATATATAAATATACATACATAACTAAAGCGAGCTGAAAAAAGGGTGCCCAAGTAATCATGCACAAGAACATTTCTAGTCAAGACGGGGCTTAACGAAGCTGCTTTCATTTTCTGAATGAAGCTCTGCTTTGTGCACATTTACTGCCCCTTAGCTGAGATGGGCAGTGGGAGGTGAGAAGAATACAAGATATCTATAGAGCAATAACCTCTTTATCTTCTAACATTTCAGAGCATAAAAATAATTAATTTCTCTTTTCAAACTTAAAAAAAAAAAAAAGATTTCTAGTCTAATAGTGGTAAGAATAATCCAAGGAAGACACTTGGACACTTCTTGCCCATTAATGAGCATCTAGGTTAAGGGCCTTTAGCTTTCCCTTGGACCCCTGCCTCTTTTATCCAGTCATTAATAGCTAAGAAATGCCCTCTGCATCCATTGCCGTTGCTTAAACAGATACTCAGCTGTGTCTGTCAATCGGCAACCTGAAGGCCTCACCCAGTCATCTGCCCCAGGACTCTGCTGCCAAAGTACATCGTGATTTGAAGCAGAACCTGCCTCTGCCTCCTACCCACCAGCCAAAACCTCCTGCTTCATTTGCTGCTTTGCCACTTACCACCTAAAAAACTAATCCCACACAAGTTGCTTCAGAAGACCTGAAAACCAAAAAAAGGTGCAGGACTCGATAAAATAAGGGAGGAGTTAAGAGCTGCGCAGAAGAAATCAGAGATGACAGCAAGGCAAAAAGAGTCTTCATGTTACCAGTAAAAGGCTGTAAGTTACCAAAGAAAAGTGACAGTTACTGTTGCCCTGAGAAGCAATAACTTGTCAGCAAAAATCCATACCCCAATGGGTGAGGAAATCAAATACAGCAGTAGTGCTAAAATCACCCAGCAGAGGAAACTCAAGATACGGCTTTCGTTACCAGCTGCAGGAATACGGGAAAAAATGCTAGCGCCTTTCAGTTCAACACGGTTTCCTATTATACATGCAGCAATACGTTCCTATTATACACGCACTGTATCATTAGCATCTTTCCAAGAAGAACAGCAACATTGCTCTTCCTTGGTATTTCTAATTACACTTATTGCTGGTTACTACAAGCACCCCTCTATGACCAAAGGGGCAGGGTGCATAACATGAATGGATTAATTAAGCACCAAATTTCCATCGCATTCAGCCTTCCCAGAACCTCCCTTTGCTACAAAGGGCGACAAACTTGGGATTTCAAAGCAAACACAGTCATTTCTTCCTGAAGCTGGAAACCCCTCAGCAATGCATTAGAAACCCAACTCTGTTTCGTGGTGGCGTACAGGAACTAGATTTGCTTTGCGGTGAAGCAAAGCAGGATCACAGCCTGTCACTCCATCTCATCTTCGGGGCAAAAACCCTCAACTCTTGCTACGTTCTCAAAACACTGGAATATGATCTAAAATGCCTGCCGGCCTCCACGTTGTGACTCGGATCCAAAAACGGCCCTGGAAGCAACGCGTGTATCCGCAGTCGCGCTGCGTGCACAGCTACGTTGCAGACTCCCGGCACAGGTACATGCCCTGGGTTTTGCTAGCAGACCTCTGACTAGAGACATGTTACATAAAGCACTGCAGAGATTCATGTTGTATGTTAATAAAGATAAAAATATAGTTCCAATAAATAAAATTGAATTAATTAGCAGTTTAATCCAATTCCCTTAAAATATTTGACCTTGTCAAATGAAGAAGGTGGCCTTATAATTTCTGCTTTTTACATTTTTAGATTTAAAGAGTAATCAAATGCATGCAGCTTTGCATATAAATCAACCTTGACCTTTTGGTGAACTGTTTTGGTAAAAATAAGCAGTACTCTCCAACTGTGCTTTTCTCTAAAAGCCAGAACAGACAGAGCAGAAGAGGATTCAGTTCAGAGAAGAACATAGCACCATAATCATATCAGAAACACATTAATAAGCCCCTGATTCTCTGAGCAATTATTGCTCTTTTTCTCTAAAACTTTCTGACTCCCAGACTTCCTTCTCCTTTCCTGCAGAAGGGCCTGAGCATCTCCGCATTCTTTTGGATTAGCCACTATAGTCTCCCAAAGCTGATAATTCAAGGTTACACCTTGCAACTCTTGCACAGCCTTTTATTCTGAGGAACAACTGGCTACCAAGAGAATTATTTCATACTGAGAAGGAGCCTAAACATAAAAAGCTCTTAAAATTAATCTGCAGAACTGGCTTTGCTAAGAATGCAAAGGTAGAGATAGGTGGCTGTTACTGGGAAACTATGTAAAAAGAAAAAAAAAAAAAAGAAGAAGAAGAAAAAAGCAAATCCCGAACAACAAAACAATAAAAAAGGAGGAGGAGAAGGGTAGAACATGGCTTGAATTTTTAATAGATTGCATGCAGGCTACGAAGACAAACAGAAAAGAACATACCTGTTTTTCCTGTATTTTTCATCCAAGTCTTGTTAGAAGATTCATTGTCAAAACCATCAAGCTGCAGTTCTTGATACTCGTCTCCAACATGCGCCTGATGGTCTACAATGTCGATCGGAGACTGGTGATACCCTCCGCACTTCTCACTGGAAGTGACCCAGTGTTCGGGACCATAGGTACCTGTTAAAATATACCGACCCAATTAATATTCCTGTAGCTCAATAGTCCTGGATAACTCCAAGCAAGAGGATCAAGCATTTAAGCTCTGTAGGTAACTCCACTGCTGTTCTACTTCTGACATTTGAAAGAGGTTAAGACTTGTAAACTTATGAAGAGATCGAAATCCAATAGCTTTATGCAGTACTCAAACTTTGCCTTTAGCAGTAACGAACAATGGCCTTTTTTAATTGCTGTTCTGTAAAACTATCTGCAATTCCCAATTTCCCCTGATGTGTATGTTATGAATTAGCACAATGTTACAGGAGCTTTCCTAAAGCTTCAGCCACAACACATTAGTATATCGTTTACCTTTTTACATGAGATAAATAATGTACCAACAACCCATTAATTCATGTTTGTTTAATACTCTGCTTAGATAATACAATCTTAATTAACGATTTCATTTCTTTTGGAAGTTTTGAAGCTAGAAGAGCAGAAAGAATTTAGGTTAAATGAGATATTGGTAAATTCAAACAAAGCAGCTACGGAACAAAAAAAAGTAACACTAGAAGGAAGAAGTAAAGACAACGATGACCTTTCAGAAAAACAACTGTGAAGCTTTCTTCTGCTATTCTTTTCTCATTTTCCTTTTTTCCTGATTAACAAAGTCTTGTTTCACCTCACGTAGATTACTCTTTTGAAACAAGTCAAGTCAAATATTAGCAGTAAATGTGAAGCTCCACAGATCCATGAGCAGTGTCTTGCAAAGACATCAGCACCTAGGCACATCAGAGCCATCCGTAATACACTACACGAACCAAAAGCAGACACAGTCAAACTGGCGCTTCTCTTCCCCTCTGCACCCCTCTACTCCCATTTTTTTTTTTTTTTTTTTATAATAACAAAAAATGCAGGAAGGAGTTTGCATTCTGGTAAGCAATGTAAGCACGAGTAGTGTGCCTGCCCATTGCCAGCCGCCCGTCCAAGGATGGCAGAGGGTGCCATGGCTTCAAAGGGGAAACTGGAGACTGCAGAAGGGGATGGAGAGGCTGGACCACTCCTCGCCCTCACCAGTGATGCTCAGCAAGGCAGGAGTTGCCTTGCATTGGCCAACATGCAACTTCCAGTAGTGGAGCTGAGAGGTGACAGCGCAGACCTCATCTGTCAGAGGTCAACCACCCTGGCCCCAGCTCAGCCTGCCCTTCCACAAGACACTCCAGCACAAACAGTCAACATGAATAATCCATAAAAATTTAAGGTAAAGGCCTTGTCCTCCCCTCCTCATACTGGCTCGAGATGACCACCAGAGACCTCAGCAGCATTACTGGATTTACAGCATGCAGAGTAGGATCTCCAGTGAAATTCCAACTTTTCTTATGACCTCCTTCTCTAACTCTTAAATTGTATTAACAGAGACTACCTTCCTATCAGTGCAAACAGTGGTTTAAGCTCCTGAAACAACAGCGCAGAGTTCTCACAAAGCACTTTCCTTTTGCAGTTCCTGAAGTGCTTTACAGAAGGTATCAGCACTGTCATTTCAGATAAAGACAGGGCAATCAATGGGCTGAGAACGGGTGCTACCCACCCAAGCTCCCTTGGCAAGACCGAGTTACAGCCCAGGGTCGAACTCTGGTCTCCTGAGGCCTGCTGCAGAGCACCATCCACCAGACAACATCTGATGTCGTATCTGCATCACACCTCCGAAATAGTAAGGCAGCATGTCTGTTCAACAGGCATAAATAAGCGCATGATGTGCTAATATGCATTTATTGCCCTTCCATACAAGCATATGTAAATTCAATTAGTGCCACCCAAACCCAGCAGCTGAACGCCAGCTGCTGTGGTCCTTGGATTTTCATGAGTCCAGTTGTGAAATGCACCACTGCTGTCTTGCTGTGGGCTCATTTAGGATGCTTAATCAATAGCAAGATTTTGTGCACATCACACTAAAAGACTGTCAATCAAAAAAACCCAATTAAGTGTTTTATTTTCAACTGCAATTAGAGAAAATTGCAATATCCTTTAAAAATCATTTACATCACCTGCCCAGTTAAAAAATCAGTTTTCTTCATCTCAGGATTAGCCCGCATAGCCAGCAAAAGACACTTGCAGTTCATCTCCCAATGTACCGCCACTGAGGAGAACAGAACTATCAAAAGCCCTGCTTGGGGAAAACTGAATGTGTTCCTCTCCTATATAGACTTTTATTGCTTTGGGATGCTCTTAGTAATTGTTTTGCAAGTGAATTGGACAGCAATTCAGATTTACTTTCCATATAACACTGCATTTACTCTATGAAATTTAGGAATTTGCTCTAAAATGTTTAACACTACACATAATCATCAAACTTACCAGCTCTCATTTTTTGGCTTCATTATAAACATAGCATGGGTTTTTTTAAAGTGCTCTGCTCACAGAGGCTATCACAGTGGTTTCAGCTGTGGATTCAGAAAGAGCTGTGCACTCAATTTTTTTTAAATACATTGGTGACCCTTTAGTCAATGAAGAGATCTTTTTCTTTTCTT
This sequence comes from Rhea pennata, assembly GCF_028389875.1. Lineage (NCBI taxonomy): Eukaryota > Metazoa > Chordata > Aves > Rheiformes > Rheidae > Rhea > Rhea pennata. Next base: position 9,262,133 of record NC_084674.1, read on the forward strand.
TTCTTTTCTTTTTTTTTTAAGCAAGCTGATTTATTTAAACAGGGACTGTTGGGTTATTTCCATGCATCTTGTCACAAAGACTTTTTTTTTTTTTTTTTTAACTAGAGCCAGCTCTTAACCAATTTGCAGTGAAAACTGTCTTGTCAAAACAAATAAAGCAAGCCATAAGGATAAACAAACAAAATACCCAATTGAATTAAGACCTCAAGTGACTTAGGTACCTTGGACTGACTCTCATTGATTTTTTTTTTACTGCACAAACCCTAAAGGCATTATAACTTTCTATCATTTTTAAAAGAGTTCTCTAAGTCTTTTTTCAGCTTGTCTGCTTGTCTGTATTAGTTTAATAGCCATGTATCTCTTCCTATAAATGCAGTAGCTTCATTTGATTCTAAATCTATGACTTATCAAAGGAAAAAAAAAGAATAGCAGTATCTTCTATCTTCATGCAATAGTATTAGTTTTCTATGCATAAAACATTTCCGTACTGGTGCTGAATTATTAAAGAAAAATCTAATGCAATGGAACTCTCTCAGCAATTCAAACCCCCAACTTGGTGCCGGTGCTGCGGTTCCAAGTCCTGACATCCCAAATTACAGTCATAAGGCTAAGCTCTGATTTAGAGGTTCAAGACCTGCTAGTTAAAATCAGCACAAGATTTTATAAATGACTGGGTTTCCCATTAATTTCTTTCAGAACTTTTTGATATGCAAATTATTACATGCAATATGACCTACACCATTATGGCAGCAATTCTAGACCGAAATGGAGGCCACGACCTCAACATCTTCACTCCCAGCTGCGTAGGATTGGGGCCATCCTGGCTTTAGCAATTAGTTTGAAAACAAGATAGGGGGAGGTAAGGAAAACCAAAAAAAAAAAAAAATAAATAATAATAATTTTTGAATTTGAGACCCAGGTAAATAAATTATATCTCATTATACTCAGAAAAAATGAGCTCCAAGGCCTACAAAACTAATCAAGAATAGTGCAGCGGGCTTCACTTATTCACTGGTAGCCATCAGAAGGCTTAAGTCTAACTGCCTGCTTTTTTTCCATGCACATTCAAGTGTAGTTTTAATTGAAACTGATCTTCCACTACAGATTTCAAATTAATTCTTCTTTTAAGTGTCTCATGCTCCAGACATCCTTGCCTTGCAAAAAACCCCTATATCATTAGATGAGGAAATAGAACACTTTTTCTAAGCTTGCAGGTATTGATTACCTATTCCTTCCATCAAAGCACAATTGCCATTCTGCACTGTATAAGTCTCTTCAGTGTTAGACACTTTATAAAGTACTGAGAATTATATCATTAATCATTTGCAGTTGCACCTGTCTTGCTATATTGAATTCTTTGTTTTTTAGAACTTTAAATAAATGTTTTTAAATAAAAACATGACACTAAATAAAGACCCTGTTTTCCTTAAACCTAGTAAAAAAAAAATCCCTTTGTTCTTCCTGTGACATTTAGCCATCCGAAACAGAGCAACATAGAGCTATTAGTATTTCATTTTACAAGCAGTAAACATCATGGTTTTAATCAAATAAAATTTGGGATGAATTTGAATCGGCCTTTTAAGGACTGACAAGTAATTCAGTTGTCAAAACCCAAAGAAGTCAAGAGCCCTCACGTGTGTTAATAAATAATACACGTTTCCACTGGAGCGGTGGGAATGCGTGTAAACAGAGCGTCAGGCAACCCCACCCGCGAGGGCAGGGTCTGACGGACAAGCAGGATCTGACGGACGGATGTTGGCCGAGGTGGCCCGAGAGCCGATCTGGGACCAGGGGCCGGTCTCTGGTGATGTGACCTTGTTGCTACTGAAGCTGGCAGCAAATAGCCACTAGCTCCCAAGGTCTTGAAAGCAGAGCATGGAGAAGAAACCTTACTAAAACGTTTTCTTAACGCCCAACATTTGAAACACCACCTAACAGCAGAGATACTATCATCTGTCCTCCTCTAAAATTACTTGCCACTTCCTAGAACGATTCTACAACCTTTTCTTATGCAAAATCTGTCAATTACCGCAGTGTTTTTAAGAGTTTAAAACACAGGCTGCTCCTTAAATAGAATCGGAGATTGCTTTTTCCTTCTTGCCACTGTACAACCTAAATAATGAGCAGGCTTCATTAATGAAAAACCATTAAAATAATGTATTCCGTCAAAATCTAATTAAAGCTTGTATAAAAACGTCCACTTCTTTTAAATCAAATATATTTATTTCTCTTCTGTAAATCTTTTGTTTAAAATATCTTTTATTAAAACTTTTGGAATTTTCTTGATTTCAAATAATTTTCCAACTAACAGGTCATTTACTCAGGTACCAGTGGTCTTACACACCTCTGGGCTTAGACAACATCCAGATATAGGCTACCAATTCACAGGTAATGTAATGCTGACCACTAGTTTACCAGTTGGGAAAGCGAGAGAAATATCATCACTTGTTTTTCTTAGTTCTGCTTTATTTTCACATTCACACAAAAATCTGACTTTAAACCCCAAGTCTGGCAGGCATAGAGAACTAGTTTAGGTTGGGGGTTGGTTTTCATTTTTTTTTTTTTTTTTTTTTTTTTAAACACACTGATCTTAGACAAATCTAACTGTATTTGGTTCCTCTCAACCTTCATTTTTGAATGCAAATGGTAGTGATGGTTGCAAAGCAACCTAACCCTCTCATTTCTGTCATTACACCAAATTAGCTTGGTCACTCTGTGGGGACATCCCATCCCATGATCTTCACACCTGAGATGACTCGTATGTGATCATGCATGAGGCAGATATTCATAGAAATGTAAGAAAAACGCCAATGCAGGAAGTTTTATATCCCTCACCTCTTTTTAACCCTACTTTGGCTTCACTGCCCCACACTCAGAGGGCTCTCGCTGCTCACTTGTATATTCACTTTTCTAACACAGATAGAGATTACCCTGATATGAGGACACGATCTACCACAGGCAGCATGCCCAATGCCATGTAAAGCGGCAAAGGCTCTTTTTTTTTTCTCTGCATTGGAAGGATGTGGGACCAAGTCATCCAAAATAGGGCACAAGACCTGCTAAGCAGTGGTTTGGTATCTTCTTGGATGGTAGAGGTATTTGGTTAAATATGTTAGCAATGCCAACGAAGCGGGTTGCCGCTAGCATCTGCCACAGGTTGTTTTCCTGCTGAAAGCACAAGGAACAAAAAGGACTGAAGTGCTTAACAGCAAAATCTCATTTGAAAGTCAATGGGGACAGTCTTTGACATCGCTAGATACTTATGGAAATTCTATTTCGGATGTGTGACAGCATCGTGTCATTCAGCACGAGCTGAATACAAGGGAAAATTCCAGGCCTCTCTTATGGCAAAATCGAAGTAGTTATTAAGGACAGATGGAAAAAAATAGTATCTCCTCTTCACACAAACATCCTCAACCCCTTGCTTAAACAGCTCTGGATGGGAAGCTTAAACACTTAAGGGACAGCAGCAGGTAAGAACCTCTGTGGGTCTGGCAGGCTCTGGGTAAATGGGGAAGCTTTCCTTTGGTCACATTAATAGATATGATCTGCCCAATCATCTCAGGCATCAGCTGAGCAAAGCTGAAGACGTGAATCTCAAAACCTCTGCATCTGAGCCCTTGTCATAAATGAACTCCTCATGAGCTGAATCTCATGAAGCACTGAAAAGAAATGTCACCACCAGTAAATGAAAACTGTTCCTTTCTTAACCCCAAGGAAAAGCGAGGGAGTTGTGCATTTGCTCAACTGCAAGGCAATGAACTTCACTAGCAGGCTGGATTTTCAAATAGAAAAATAATGGTTTAACACACTCATATATCACTGAAGCACCAAACACATTTTAAGGTCCTTCAAATATCTCATTCTGGAACTTCTTCTCTCTATCGGGCACAGAAAGACTGAAACTGTTACTTGATACCATAAATCAAGACTTCATCATTTTTGCCATTTAAAAGCAAATGTATCAGTAAGTACCAAAAGGTATCTAAGGAAGGTGCTTCAGACTAGCTAAAAATTCCTCGCACCTCCTGGACTCTCCTAGGAAAGAGAAATGAAGTGAACCCCGCAGGGTGAAGCCTAAAGACTGTGTTTTGGTGTAAGGCAGGGAAGAATGATTTGAATGACTGATTTATCTCCTGCTCAGTAATTTACCACGAGGCTGCAGGGGTGAACATACAAAAATCCCTGAAATCCTTGAAAAATCAGTGGCACCTTTCAGAGGCCTTTCCATTGCAGAAAAAGCAGTCAAGTTGTTGAATCATTGTATTAGGTGGAAAAGTTACTGAAATTATACTGTCTTGCTCTAAAAACGATGACATATCAAACTCAAAGAGATGGAGAAACAGAGCCTGTAGTTAGAGTTCACAGTGCTGTTTTGAACAAAGATTTCAGGATTTCCTACCCTGAGGGAAAAGGGCTTTTCATTTTATTATTCTCTGTCATCACTCTCTTTAACATGAGACACACATGCTCACAGAAAATTCCAATTACTGCTTGAAAAATGAGACTGAATACCAAAAGTCAGATCCTGAAGAGCTTGCTGAGACCCAAGCAGGTATAAGCACCAAGTGGTCTGCAAGCTCAGTACAGAAATGCATGTGCGAGGCATGTAAGAGCAGTAAACAGCTAACGACACATTTTTGGAGAAGAACTGAAAGAAGCAGAACGAAATTTTCCCCAAGAACAATCTCTGATAAAGGGTTATCTTAACCAGCAGTTGTTGGAATAAATGCAAACATAGGAAGAGGGAACAAAAAGGGGTTGGATTTAGATAACCTTTGAGCAAGTGCTAGCAGCAACATCAGAAATACCAACCCAACAACTCTCTTCTGCACTGATGCTACCACTCCTACAGTAATCTCCAGCCATTTGACTAAAAAAAAAAAAAAAAAAAAAAAGAAAAAGAAAAAAAAAAGAAAGAAAGAAAAGAAAGAAAGAAAAGGAAAAAAAAGCCCTCTCTACAAAACTGATTGCATCTGTGCTGCCAAAATGTGGGAGAGACAAGGGATGAAGGAAAGACTTTAAGCCACATTCCTATACCTTCACGTTTAAAAGCTGCAGACAGAGGGAGGTACACTTTCTTCTTAAATTTACATACCCATAGATGCTACAGTTATTACTGGACTCTTTAATTAAACCTGCTAACCCTTAATTATCTTTGGCAAAAAGTTTAGCATATATGTTTTCAAAAGCTTTGTATTCCTCAGTATGTGCACATATATGTATTACACAGTCACAAATACTTTTTCTGTTTTTACATGTACATATATAGTTAAGATACCCTTACATACATACACATACTTTCTGCATCCCAATATTGTTCCTCAAAAGTAATATGAGGCTGCCATGAATCTTGTAGGAATCTCCCACTGCACCTATCAACTTGCCAGCGGCACAAATGTATGATAAATATCCAACATCAGGAAAACACCAGGACCTTAAGACAAACGTTGCAGGAAGCTCACAATAGAGTGGGTAAGTTTAATTACTAAAACAAGCTTTTTCCATAAACATTTCAAGGTTCAGCAACCATGATCTAAATAATTTACTACTACACCAAAGTGAAAATGGTTCTAAGTTTAGCTGTGCTGGCTAAATAGTCTGGGGGCTCTTAAGGGGTGTCTCATGTAATAAAATCCTGACAGACAAGACTAATGAGCTGGTGAGGTCTGTAACTCTAATATTTCAAAAAAGTTTACATTATTTTTAACACTGCACAACAATATCAATGAAATTAATATGCAGAACTTATTGAGTAGGAGGATGAATTGTGGCACAAAATGTGCCTGTTCGTGGCAAGTGACTGAGACTATATACATCTACATCCTCTATTTTTCATAATTTTCTGCATTTTTAATACACGTATCTGACATCTCACACAATTCATTTCATAACTGTCTGCAGCCTTTTTAAAACTGCTCACCCCTGAGCCGCATATAATAAACGAGGTCATAACTTACATTATAAGGAGAAAACACAAGATTAATTTATATGAAGATATTGTAAATTAACTTTCTTCTACTTCTGTACTAGTTGAGTAAAAATTCCATGAAGGCTAGAGACAGACATAAAAATAGATTTCTTCCTAAATTTTAAAAAATATAAATCCTAATGGAAATTACTGAATGAAGATGCATTATGAATCAATGCAGGGGCTCAATGACAGCACTTTGCATTGCTGGAAGGAAGACATACATTTCAGTAATGGGGTTGGTCATGGGTGCCTCGGTCAGGCCGTGTCTGCAAGCACTGCAGGGCGCCGTTCTCTCTGCAGAAGAGCCTCTCACTATCTTTCTTTTTTCTTTACAGGATAATAGCTATAATGATGGACCTTGACAGCAAAAATATTTATACTGCAGCAATGCCCAAGAACTACAGAAAGAAGCAGGGCTCCATTCTTCCAGGGGCACATGCACGGACCAGCCAACAGCTACTGCCTCAAAAAGCTTTTTAAAACCAAACGACTTAAGGCAGATCTGCAAATAACACAACACAGAGCACCTCAATTTCATAAATATGCAGACTTCCTAAGCCAACTCGCCTTACTCCCCAACTACCTCATTTCATTTTCTTCTCTCCAAAGTCATCTCCCCGAGCTGGATAACCTGCTAGTACATTCTCTACATCAGAAATCCGATCAACCTTCCCATGGGACAGAAATGAAAAGAAATGCCAATTCTTCCAAACAGCAAAGATAAAAGAAGATATTATGCTGGTGTTTCATGGAATTAAATAGATGAAGAATGGGAGCACAAGCACTCATGACACTGATGTAAATCATGGTCCCATCTGGACTTCTCCAAGGAGAAAGCACAGTGTGAAACTAGCTGGTGTGGAGGAGTCAGGGAAAACATGAGGGAGAAACTGGGTGGGCAACCTTCCTGGCCCAGAGCTGTTAGACACAGACAGAGGCTTGCGGACCTTCAGGAAGACTTTGCTGAAAGAGAAGGAAGGGAGCGATTCAAGTTCTGCTTAGGGCTGGTGATAGCCCCTGACCAACGCCCAGTGCATGGAAAACCCAGGGAGCAGTGAGAGGCCGGAGGCCAAGCAGACAGCTTGTCCTGTGCCTGTAACGCTACGCAAGGCCACAGGCAAGCAGCTCCCAGGACTCGGCCCGGCCCTGGCCGCGTGGGCACAGTGCTGGCTGCAGAACCAAAGCCAAGACCACAGCTAGGACTCTGCGGGATCCAGAAGGTGAGAGGAAAGCCTGCAAGAACGGCAGCTGTGGTGGGCTACAGGAGTGCTTTGTGGAGGCACTTTATCTCCAGGCTAGAAGTCTTGCCTTCTTTAAGGGCTCGACTGAGACCTTCTTAAAACATCAAAGCTCCCCTTGTGCTGCTGAACCAGCCCAGCGTCCCGCAAAGATGAACACTGAACAGCAGCAACAGTAATAAGCCATGACATTTAAGCTGAAAAATCTCCAATTCCCATCTTGCTTCTGTGTCTCCTTCCTACCAGCAGGAGAAACACGCTCCATTTCACTCCCTTCTCCTGTAAGAGGAGATCATCAGGTGCATCCCAGCATCTGCAAGGATTGGTCAAAACTTGTGAAGAGCCGTAGCGATTTTTAAAAAAGCACACAACCGTGCAAGATGACTGTCTTGCTGTGGACCTCAGCCCCAAGTTGCTTGTAAATGCTTTTAGGGAAAACACAATTCCAATTATTTCTCCGAACGCCGCAGACTTGAAATCCTGCTTCTAACATGCACCCTTAATAGCCTTGATCTCACCAAAGAAGCTGCTAACGTAAATGATGCCTCGCTGTAAATTAATTACCTCCAATCTAGGTGGGTAAAGGAATAGAAAGCAACTTTGCTTGATTCCCATCTGTTCCTCATAACTAAGCAAAAGAGCCTTCCCCAGAGTTCTGAGAGCCAGCGGGGGAAAAAAAAGAAGATGGAAAGAAAGGAAAAAATTGTATATTTTTATTGAATTCTTGCAGGATGCAGCTTAATAAAACACCCACAGAGAGCACAGAGCAATATAGAAAGAGAATAAAGGGAGGGAGGGCTGATATCAATAAAGCCTATCCAGAGGCACCGGTAGAGTGAAAGTACTCATGATTGCAAAAGAAACCTGCTACAAAGATGATTTTTCACTTGTTGCTTTGGCTCAAGTATAAAATTTACAAAAAAGTGTCCTCAGCAGAGGGCGGCTTAAAAAAGAAAATGGAAAAAAAAAGTTAGCTGCTGCTGAAGCATTTGTGTCACCTTCAGTTTTCCAGCATCCCTTGGTGATCCTAACCCGACCAGAAGCCTGCCACTGCACCAGGACCTTATTGTTAAATATATTGCAAACACCACCGAAGTCCCGGAATCATTCGTTAAACTTTACAAACGCTGACTTCGCTCTGTTTTTGTTTTTTTCTTTTTTTTTTTTTTTTTTTTGGTTTTTTTTGGGGGTTTTTTTTTTTTTTTTGGTTTTTTTTTGGTTTTTTTTTAAGGTGAAAATCAACTTTTCCCCACCTCAGGTCTGAAGGACCCCCCTGTTGGAGCAGCCTGCTCAACACGGCTGTTCCCTTTGCTGACACACACCGCTAGCACAGCTCCCTGGAGGCCGGCTGCCACAGTGCCAGCTTTTACTTAATGACACGTTGTGAACCCTGGTCTCAACTACCATTAACGTTCGGTCTATGTTCCCACCATTATTGAAGAGCATCAGGAGTAAGAACAAATAGGAAGAGAGTAAGTAGCCGTAACATCCTCCTCGAGCTGCGTTAGCAGATACGACTGCTTCTGGAGCTAAGAAATTGTTCTTCTGATTTTGGTTTCAAAAATGCTGTTTTCCTCATACACCGCATCAGGACAGTGTTGCAAGAGATTCACTCACCACTGGTGGGGCAGGTGCAAAAACTAAGCATAAATTTAATAAACGTACTTTTTTCAGCAAAAACGTGGTTTAGGGACAGTCCCTTTAGGGATGGCCAGGGGTGGGGGCAACGCTGAGCTGCAGCACTCCCGTCGCAGGGATAACTCCCACCGGGGCACGGGAGAGCATCGCCCAGGCCCTGCTCCCTGCGCGCGAGGGCGGCGGCGGGCTCCGAGCGCGCGTCCGCGCCGCCCGTCCTCTTCACTCGCGGCAGCGTTTGGGCAACCCACGGTGACACACAGCACCAAACGGGAGCGGCGGCGTCTCAGTTAACTGTGAAATCTGTAAGATACTGGATTTATATGGTGTTTGCAGAGCACATTAGAAGATCATCATCATCATGTCTTTTCAAGACAGCTATAATTATTCAGGCTGTTATTTTATCTCTACAGTCCTTTTGAAAAACTATTTAGTATTAGCAAGCCCGCACTAAAAACAATGTTTTGGTTGAGGGACTAATCTCCCTATCAGTACACAGCCATACCTGGTCTTATCTACATTACCAATTCCCCACTGATTGAGCGGATTCATTAACAACACAATCTCTGGCGACTGAAATGAAGTCTCATTCTTCGTATCGCTGGTGCCTTGCTGTTTGCTTTTCCTTCACAGTGTGCACACAAGTAATTAACTTACTATGCTCCGCTAGCTCCTGACACATTACTTGGCAGAGGGGGAAAAAAAAAAAAATCACCAGCAGGTAGTTAAGCATGCAAAATATTTTCAGTCAGTCAAACTTCGTAACAAAGTACCGCTCCGGAGAAGCGCGGCCCTTTCCGATACAACGCGAACACGCTCCGCGCCAATCGCGCCAACAGGAGCACTTGAGCGGCAGGGAAAAAGAAAAGTCATTTTTAATGCTTTTGGCTCAGAACGCTGGAAGCTTCTTTGGGGAGAAAAGCTGGCAGACTGTGAAAGATGATGACTGAAGGGATATGTGAAGCTCAGAGACCAACCTGAGCATGTCTTGTGACCGTGTGACATAACAAGGGTGGACACAGGACACAAGTTATAGGGGAAAAAAAGGTAAAAAATTAAAGCAGAGATTTGTTTCAGTGCACCATTACTGAGATTACTGGTGTCGGGGAGCAGAAAGGACAGGACATTTCAACTTTTATTTCAAATATGAGGCAATTTGCTATTTTAAGCCTCGAGTGCTGTGCTTTACATCTTTCCCTTGACAGTGAAACCTCCTTATATGAAAACATGCAATTTACTTACAAAACCCACCTAAGTACTCCACCCAGGACGATGGCTTGAAACATTCAAGTAACCCTGGTAACACCAAGATGTAAACGTGGAGTAACTAAACCCTGTATCTATCTGCTGTTACAGTCCAAACTGCAAACGGATGGTGACTTATTTCAGCGAGGGAGTAGCGCAGCGCAAGGCTGTCTCCACTGCAGGCTGGCGAGATGAAGGGCAGCCAAAGGCAGTCATGGCCTGAAGTGACAGGACTTCCCCTGACTTTGGTGCCACCAGAATTTTGCCTTGAGAATGCAAAGATATCAGAGACTTTGCAGACAGCTTCTCTGATCAAAACATGCACTGAACCGTCACTTTATTTACCTTAATATTTGCTCAGTGCTAGCCTGAATAGGACATGATCTTAAACCACACTGGTGTAGTCTGGACACTCTTGTACAAAACAGTCAGTCATTCCTCCATACTGCTCCAGTCCTTCCTTTAAAGTAGCCAAAATTCTAAAATATATGTAAAAAATATTGGAAAAAAGCAAAAACTTGACTAAGACCCATTCACCATGATATTAATGGCAACTTCGACCTTCCGTGATAAATTCTTGTTCAGAAGCTCTATGATTGCCTTGACCTAAAAGAGTGGAAGTTGGGATCTCTAAAATTCCTTCTACCCGAAGAAGGATCCCTCTAAACACATGGAAAAATGAAACTTGTCTTTTCCCTGTTGCTCAGTTTTGTCCAGAAGACATTTATTCCTTTCCCTTTCACACACCCCAGAGCTAACTTCGCTACTCTTATGGCTGCTGTTTCTACCCATTCAGTTACAGAAGTTAGTTCTTCATGTCCTATTGCACCAAATTTTGCTTGAGACAAAAGAATTAAATCTACAGAAGTCAGAATTCACTGTGATTTGTGTATATCATTTTCTTCTGTTCTTAGCTGTTTTTAACTCAGCTCACTTACATGCAGATCCTGTCACACCCATCATTTTCAGTTCACCTGTTACACAGAACCACTAGCTCCAACAGAGCTAGTCTTCATCTTAGCTATATAGTTTATATCAGTTCTCTAACTTGTACTCTTGGCTTTAAATTCTTATGCTCTAAACACCACTTAAACAGTATTTCCATTTGTTTGACCAGAATATTAACAAATGGATTAGAAACCATGTTTGTTTTTTTCCTGATTTTCATCAAACAAATACGAATTACCTCACTTAAATGCTATCTGGATCACTGATAGTTACTCAGGTCAGCAAACAGACCCTCTATATCAAGGAAAACCCGTATTACATCTCTGAAAGTCTGTTGAAGCCAGCTTTGTCCCAGAGGATGAAATCTCAGGATCTGTTCAGTTTTCCACACTTGCAGTGGCAGCAAAAAGTAATAGATTTTAATGTCAAAAGAACATATACTGACAAGATGAGCCTGAGTCATTACATTTCATAAAGCTACCTCTTTACAGAGCCTCAAAAAACAGACTGTGACTCTTTCAGAAAGAAATTCAATACTTAAGAAATCAATACTTGAGAAGGCACTACTTGGGTTTAAAGAAAAAAAAAAAACATCTCAATGTCTAATTGCTATCCAAATTTCAATTTTCTGGCTAACTTCTAATGCAAGTTTGTTGGGTTTCCAGTCCATCTGTTTTGCCTTCTAACAGTAGATCACAGGAGGTGTTTAGGAAACAGACTCTTTTCTTTATAATGGCACTGCCACTTGCTTCTAGGTGACTTACACATACACTTGGAAATACCGTAGAGAATTTAGATTAATAAACAGAATTGGGGTTGGATAGCTTTCATCTCGGGGGAAGATGACACAGTGCCCAAAACTATCTTCCAGTCAGAATGGTAGCTAGGCTGGAAATTATCTTTCACGTCACCCAAAACATTGCACAGACCCACGCAGATCCCTCCGCTACCTTCATTAAAGGATGTTCCTTCTAACCAAGATGAGCAAGGGAGTATCTCCTAAATTACAGATATTCTCCAAAAGTCCAGATTTCTTCCTTTGGCCTGGGCAGAACCGATAATGGACTTGTAGGAGCCAAAAGGCAATGGAGGAAAAAGATAATCAGATCCAGACAAGGTTAACGGACCAAAACGAGTAGATATATTATTGTGTCTGTAACTTGGTCTCACAGAAGGATGTTCCCTCTAGCATGAGCTCTTCCTACTGATGACAAACACTCCCAGCCAAGTTCTTGTCCTCTTGAGGGCTGATTCTTGCATTAACTTTTCTCTGCCCTGAAAAACAGCCTCACTGCATGCATACAGCCAAAATGACTCTGTGCCCAAGTCTTTTTACTTCAGCAGCTCTTACTGGTTCTGTCTTTTCTGTTCTGTCCTGAGTGCTTTCTCTTTCAGCTACACTAAACAGGCATGATCATGTTCACGGCCCAATATCATTTTCAGATCTTTTTCAGCTTCCATCTGGCTCATGGTATCAGCCTTCATTTTACCCATTCACAGGGTACTCAAGGACACAGTTTATTTTCTTCCACGTTGTCATTCTCCCTGCTTTTCCTTTAAGTCAACCTTTCATGCTTTCACCTACAGAAATCCTGACAAAAATTAAGCTTGCTGTTGTGTTGAGATCACTTCTTATTATGCTAAGATCACTTCTTATTATGCTAAGCAATACTGTCCCACCGCACCGAATACAGCATACTTCTATGCATCCCTGCATTATCTATTATCTCACACTGGTGTCCAGAGCTTCTTGAGGAACAGACTGTCTTTCTGCTCTTGCTTTGAGTAAAACAAATACGGTTTGATTCATGACTAGAACATTTTGCCACTATGTAGTACAAACCCGTGATAGGAAGTTAAAATATTCCGAGTATTATAAGGTAATTGCAGAGGCTGTCTTTGGGATCATGTACCAAAATAAGTGATTAAATATAACCCTCTTGATTGTACAGCATGTCTTAGGTAATTTAATGCTTTTATCAAAGCCATAGCTGGTGGACTTCAGAGACTGCAGTCTTGGTCTCATGAGAAGGAATTATATCCTGCTCTTTAAAGTAGCAGGTTTCAGGGCTTCTGGGCTTTGGAGAAAAGTTTGAAAACACAACAGAAGAAAGGTCCCAGAGCCAGAAGGCAAACAAGAACCTTAAAATTATTACGGTTTTTTTCAGTTTGTCCTGATTTGTTTTGGTCTATCTCACTGCTTTTGAACAACCAATCCTGGCAGTACTCCAGTGTACCCAAGTTTATTGACAAATACCAAACAGAAGCTAACACCAGGAGAAATAACAGAACAAAACCAAGACCATCAACACTGCCCTCACTATCAAAAACTTAGGCTAATACAAGAAACTCACACAGGTACTTCAATGCCAAACACCATTCAGGGCTTGGGTGGACCCACTTCCAACATATCCTTGTGGGCTAAAAGGTGAAAAAGCAGACTGCTTTGCGCTCAAGACACCTTGATTCTAGCTGACACCTATAGACTTCATACTATCTAAACAACAAGAGATGTTTTTTAGTAAAATCTGATACATTGCTATTTTTTCCACAACTTTTATCACACAGATTTTTAGAATAGCACTCCTCTTTCTTCCCTGTTTGTCATGAATCTTGCCCAAGTTCCTACTATCAGGAAGTCTTTGTATCTTTAGATGGAGAAGATGCCTTTCTGAGGGACAGAAGCTCACACAAATAGTAAGATTTTGCGAGAGTCATTGTACCACTGTTCTGTTTGGTTGGTTTGAAGTGCCACTGACTGATGCTAGCTGACTTATGCCATATAATATGCATTTTAGTCTCTCTGGTCTTGTCAGGTTTTCACAGTTGTGAAAAAAAGAAAAAACAAGTAGGGCTTATTCTGAAGTAAATTCTGGATGTAACTGCTTATATCTCTGCTAACACTGAGAAGCTAGTAAATCAGCAACAGAAGTTTATTAATTTAGTAGTTACTGAGACAGATCTTATTGATCTTCTCTACTCGCCCTCAGCCTCTAGAGTTTACCTCCCAGCTCCAGTTTCTGCCACGATTAAGCGGCTCGGTGAAGGCTCGTGTTTGATAGCATGCACATCATGTAGCATAATGCTCATGGTATGATGACGTGCAAACTAAGCAGCGGATTTATCATCTTGGAGCAGGCTCCACTTCTGCTCACTCAGGGGAGCCAGCGCAAACATTTGAGAGCAAAGCTAACATACTAGAGCTTTGCACCGAGAGGTACCACGTGTCCTCACTGGGCAACCTGGCTTCTGTCCGGCTCGGGCCCTGTAATATCTGCAACACAATATCAGTTAGCTGGAGATTAGTTTCCATTTTCAGCCTTTGCATGTTTTTGTGAACATGTCTTTTTATAGGCTCTGATTCAGCAAAGCTCTCGAGCACATGCTTTGCTTTAAATAGCTGAATAATCCAACGTCTTTTAGCAAACGTTGAGCTTTAATTGTGTGAGTAGTTCCAGTTCAAGGACTCCTCATGTCTCGGAAAACTGAGCGCTCACTCATGTGCTCTATTCATTGCACAGATACAATGCTATTGGTGAGCTTCATGTTACGCATTTACTTAAGTAGTTTGCTAAACAAGGGCTAAAAAGCAAATACACCGGTGAGGTTTATTTAATAGCAGTTCTAAAATTCATGAATTGTCAGGAATTTTAATAGGAAAACTATAATTTCTTACATACATACATACATTTCTTACTATAATTTCTTTCATACCTGTACCTTGATTTAGCACTCACTACCATCATGGCAATAGCATTACGATTTAATAAAGCATTGGGTTGGTAGGGTTTTTTATTTTTTTCCTCCTTTTTAGGAGGTTTGTGTGCTCCTTAAACTAAAAACACCCCTCCATTTACAGCATCCCCAGGCCTACAATGCATTTTGGCCTCTAAATTATAATATCTGATTACAAAAACATGACCAGAATTTTTGTTCCTCTCCTATAACCATTGCACCATTGCTGTGTTTTTAACATAAAGCTGATGAATTTTCATCTAATTATAAATCTCCATTGTAAGAAAAATGCCAAATACTTTAAAATTAACAATAAACTAACCAGCCTTGAAAATGCCACCTTACCCTTTTTTGAGCTATTTCCATACGGACTGGCTCCCCCCAAGCCACACAATGCAAGCCCTCTTACTGCCTCACCTTAGCTGCTGCTTCAAAATACATTGGTTTAATTTATTAGGTGAAGGCATGCCAAAAAAAAAAAAAAAAAAAAAAAAAAAAAAAAAAAAAAAAGTGTACAACCTTCTGAAAGGCCTGCTATTTAAATGTTAGATAAAAAGGCAAAGAACAAAATTCACACGGCGCATGCGCCTGCTTGCAGACCAAACGCCGTCGCTGCGCAGCGCTAAGTGCCATTGCTTCCGACGGAAAGCACCTAGTACAGGCCTGCAGGTGAAGCCATTTCATATGCTGAAGCTGGCTGGAGAAGCTAGGTTTAAAAGGATAAAGAAAAAAAAGTAAACAGAACCACACCTAGGACCAAAAAAAAAAAAAAAAAAAAAAAAAAAAAATTGCCTTAAAGGTAAAAGAATCAAGCTCTTCTGATCAGTAATTGTAAAATGTCTAATAAATTTAGACATTCATTTCCAAAGAAAAAAGCTATTTAATAAGTTTTATTAAGATAGAGCAAAATAAACTATAATGTAGAAAACTGCTCATTAGTTGACTCTTAATTGCTCTTATAGTTGGTGAAGAATCAGTAATTACTGTATCAAAAAAAGATCTATATTTAGAGATTATTTGTTTTTAATGCATGGAATAAGAAAACCAATTTTGGTTTTGATATTAAACTGAAATTCAGCCAGAAAATATCCAATGTCATCCCCTTTGGAACTGAACACTGACAACTGAATAGCTTTCTGGGAATGGAAAAAAGAAATATTGATTATAGCAAGAAATGTAATTGTAGTTTGTTCTGATACAAGACTTCAATACGTTTATAGTTATTTACTCACTGTGGTTTCACTGTTCGCTTGTTTTTTTAATAAATATTTACCATGCACTATCTTCATAAAATTATTATTCAATGTTCACAGCAAAGAAAAGACATTAGAGATCTGGCTGTGTGCTTTGCCATTCTAATCTGTATGACGATTTTTTAATTCAGTTTTAATACAGTCCTTTCAGCTGAATATCCCAAATTTTCTTTGCCCGGTTTTGCATGCAAACATTTACAGAAAAGCAGTATCTCTGCGTGTGCGGCTGTCTGTTTGACATGGCTCAAAGGCTGATGCAGGGATCCTTGCTGTGGTTCACCAATTCCTGTATAAGAACTGACATTCCAGGACGTTTCAGTGACATTAGAGCAGATACCCCTAGAAGCACTCTGTTATTCTCTCCAAGGGTATTTAAAAAGCTGTTTAAAAGGCTGTTATTTAATTAATTCACAAATTAATTCTACTGGCAAGTGTTGAGCCAGGAAAGGTTCAGTCCTGCATGCCTGTGTTGGTGAGTGCTTCTGCCAAAGTCAAGAGAAGGAAGAGGAACCCACTGTTCCCACGCTTATGGGCTCTTACACCAGACTCTCGTGGTGCACAGTGTCCCAGCAGCCAGCTACGGCTCAAACATGAGCAAAACCATTTACGTCGTTACCATCTTCACCAGAGAAAGGCTGTAGCAGGCAAGGGAAGTACTATTTTGAGTACGAAGCAGGTTTTTACCTAAAAAGTTTTCAAGTGATGGGTAGCTCGGTGCCTTGGAGCCAGCAAGGGTCTGGCCATGGCAGAGCGTACCTTCCCATGTCAGCACGTCACCAGGAGGGCACTAGACTGCCTTTCGGCATGGACCCACATCTATACACAGTTAATCCAGTCCAAAAATCACAAACGTTGGACTAAAATTCTCTTTAAGACATGTGAGACTCTTCATCAGAAGATAAAAGTGTTCCTCTCAAATGTTACAAGGACATAAACTTTAAAAAGCCCCCATCCACTCCTGTCCCAAAGAGCATCCAACTTCACTAAAACTAAAACAGATAAAAGGAAAACATCTTTGAATTTTCATCAGGATCCAGATGGTCCAGCAGCACCAGGATGAAGTGCAACCTATTTGGTGTATCACCCCATTCTCTCATACTGGCAGGACAATCAGGGTTAGAAACAATAAAAGACTTTTAGGCCAATTTTTATTTAATTTGATTGTGTTTCAAGATAACAGTATCCCTTCAGCTACAGGGAACACACTCCAACTGTTCTCCAGAGCTTTCACTGGGCTCACAATTGCCTTCATGTGCAATTCCAGACATTAACTGGGACCCTGAAAGGCCCCTAAGGTCCAGGCTTCTTCTCCTCACTCCCTCAACAGTACAGGTGAAGCCTACGAACAGCAAAGACAACTGCACAAAGCCTCAAGCACCACACTGAAGATTTAAATAAGATTTTAGCAGCACAGAGGACCTTTTGCAAATCCTCTGCATGCAGCTGAAACTAACCTGACGCAAATGAGGTGAGCACCATCCTGGTCAAAGCACCTCTTGGTTCAAAGCCAAGGGACCGGGGCAGAGTTTTCTAAGCACAGGAGCACCAAGACCCGACCTACAGCTCACTCCTTCTTCAACAAGTTTAACCAAAATAGCTTACAGATATAGCCCAAGGTTTAGGCCAATGTGGAAAGATGTTAAGTGTGTTTTTCTGGAAACCTGGAAAGAGAACTCGTGAACAGTCTTTTGGAGCATCTTCTGCTAATCGACATCACGCAAGTGCCTGGGTGTGGTTTTTTTTTTTTTTTTTTTTAATCTTGCACGTATTTTTAATTTTTTTTTTTGCATGTAATTAACAATTGAAAACAATATTTAAGAAAAATGAAACCCTGGAGATTGCCTCTGTGATGATATATCAAAAATGCACAAATATTATACACCTTAAACAACATTAAAGTATTTTATAGCATAGATTTGGCAATCCCTCCAATTAAAGAAAAAGAACCTCTGATGTGCAGAACTATGAATTTTAATTCCGTGGAAGATAGTTCTGTAATAATTATTAATCCCCATCTATTGGTCAGGTAAACTTAAGGGAAGGATATTCCAAAGGAATGGGTAACTGTAGGGCAATTTACTATTCTGCATTTACAAAGCAAGACTCATTTCTAGCTATGTTCAGCATCCAAACTTGCATATAAATAAATTCCAGTCCAAACAGATTCCTTACACTGCTTTCAATTCCATATTGCTTGCATAAATCATACTTATTCCTTTATAGAGATTTTTTAAGAGAATCACCATTAATAGCACAGCATATCAAATATTATTCCAAATTTAAATAAAATCTGTTCATCATTATGGTCATTAGCTAATGGTTTTATCTTCCTTTGGGACCCTGGCAAACATTAAAATTCAATTTATCTAACATTTACCTCTCATAAAACAAACAAAAAAAATCATATCCTTGCTACAATAACAAACTCTTGGGGTCACAAAGCGCATGAGAACCAGGTCTAAAAAAAAATCTCCTTTGAAAACTAATGAGGTACCAAAGGAGGATGTAAATATACACTGTGTAAATATACACAGCTCATGCACAGACTGTGCACCTAATCCTGCAGCTACGCATCGTCCTACCATTGCAAGTGCCGCAAGGCCCAGAGTTTCCAACCTTTCTGATTTGCACACAGCCGAGCATTCTCCCATGGACGCGCAGACCCCAGTAACGGTGGATTTAAGCCCG
Organism: Rhea pennata; assembly: GCF_028389875.1. Lineage (NCBI taxonomy): Eukaryota > Metazoa > Chordata > Aves > Rheiformes > Rheidae > Rhea > Rhea pennata. Next base: position 9,280,849 of record NC_084674.1, read on the forward strand.
CGAATAATCAGTTTTCTTCTCCCAGATACCATCCGTGGGCCCTCTACACAGAGCTCGGCGACCCGAGGCAAAGCGCAGGGCGTAGCAGCAAGCGTACGTCTCGGGGCAGCCGAAACAGGCGCCACCACCGCACGCAACCTTCCTTACAACGACTGCAACATACCACAGGTAGAAACAATCAGTCGTTTGGGGAAAAAATTAAAAACAAACCCCAAAAAACCCTTAGTTTTCCCTGTGATACAGCTGCAGCGTTTAATCAAACTCTGACAAATGCATTCTTTTCACTCAGATTGATTTTCTTTTCAAAGCTGCCTTTGTCATCTGATTTGTTAAGTACTGGAGGACTCCACATCTCGCTGGCTCCTGCTCCCCTGCGCATTCGTGCTCTTCACAGTTTCCCCTGCAGGACTAGCGTGATTTCACCACAGATTATTTTTCAGTAGACATGTTGTTAGAGTGCTTATCAACACACTGACCTAATTGCTTTTAATTATTCCAGTAGAGCCTGCTTTTACAGGGGCGATTTATTTCCACAGAAGTGAAGAAATACTGCTGCAAAGAAGCACTGAAAAATCCATATCCTAGGTTTCTCTCTGGAGTTTAATGCACACTGTAAATGTTCATGAGCATGTGTATCTATTGTGCATGCTTGCATGCTTTATATAGGCCTATTTTACATCTATACCCATCTGTATATCATGCAAGCGAAAGGGGACGAGGAAGATAGCAAACCCATTTAATTCTCACCTTCAGAAACACAGTGTTTTCTTAACAGCTCTGAGGAGGATCCAGACACATTTGTGTTTTCACTTTATTTCCTAGCACACGTTTAGAAAATTGTTTGGACCTCTCAGATATCTATCTTGCTTGTTAGCATCCACGTATATACGTCTTGTGTGCTAGCTGTACTAACAATGTCTCTTGAAATACACAGGGAACCAGAGCCACTGGGAAAGCCAGCTGCTCTGCACCTTCCCTTTTACCAGTTAACACACCTTCAAGTGCCATAAAATCTACTAAGCATCTCCAGTGAATATCAGGATAGGTTAGACTGAGTCTAAGGCAATGGCGTTATGAAGAATAATTTAGCATGAAGGTGAAGATGATCACCTTTCAACAGGAAAGTAGGAAAATATAAAGGACAAAACGGGAAGTGGAAGTGGTGAGGCATGGAAGCCTTTCTCACACTTTACTTGAGAATTAGCAGCAGGGAGAGTTGTTAGCTCATTTTAATACACTTGGAACTATCACTTGTTCATTAAGAACTTTTTATTTCTTGGGGTGGGGGGTTGAGTTTAAGACTGACCAAAAAACCCACATGTAAAAAAGGGAACACATTAAAGGAAAGTAAAAGCATCAAATAATTTTCTGGTAACTCTTCACTTTGCTGTATAGACAAAATCAGAAGATCTAAAGAGAAAATATCTATTCTGATAACAATTTGCTGACCAAAAGAGAGCCATATGTGCTGAAACCAAGCCAAATACCTTTAAGTTCTTCATTCACATACTACAGTAAAATTGTTATTGCTTATGAACAGATGTAAGCTTACTTTAGAGAATCCTTTTTTTTAGCCAGAGAGTCCGGTGAAATGAGCAGCGTGTTATTCTTGTCATTACATTTAATATTTTTCAGCAAGAGGCAGAATGTAGCACTTCAATTAAGACAAATGAACAAATTGAAACAAAACAACATGGAAAATGTTTCTGAAACTGTCCCTCTTGGTACAGATTAAGATAAGGTAAAAACATCCTGCTAGCTGCTGAGCGTCTTGCTTGCAACAAAGTAGATTCTTATCTTGACAATTATTAAAACACTTTCATAGCATTGTAACTTTAAAATGATATTGCTCTGGTAAGAGACTTATCAAAGTTGCAAATAAATATGTCAGGAACTTGAAAGACACTATTGACATCTTGACTGTTACGTTAGCTAGGGTGCCTCTCCCAGCCGTTGGCTTATTCCTGACAGCGTTGTGATTAATCCTGTTCTAAATACAACGCTTGGCAACCTGGAGAAGCTTCTTGAAATTCAACCAACAGTATCCCACGTACCCACAGTTCAGAATAGGCTCAAGTCCTGTTGAAAGTGTTTTTCAGTACTTGCATGAACTGAAAGCTTCGATCTAGCCACCCAGATAGTTCTGTTAAATGAACACGGATCAAGGCTCACGTCTTCAAGTAGCTACAGAGAGGGCAGGGGATTTCTTGGGAAGACTCATCTTCGGAGAGCTTTGCCAAATACGGGGGACTGAGCATCGTGTGATCTCAATCCACTTGCCTGACTCAATTCCACAGCACTCAAAACATCCTGAAGACCTGTTTTGCAGAAGTCCTTCACTTAAGGTTTTCCTTCACTTAAGGTTTTAGCGTCTGACATTAGATCAACTGAACAGAAAGATGACTCCCTTCCCTTCACCAGCTCTCGAACTATGGCAGCAGGAGTGTAATTCACATTTAAGATGCAAAATGTGCTTTCTCATTAGGGCATCTTTTGGGTCTTATGCCTTTCATCAGGGGTGTTATTGCACTATTGATCACTGCAGAGCACTGTAATATATAGTGATCCTTCAGGTTTGCAGAAAGGTGTGTGCCAGTCAGGTTTATGAAGCCTATAAAACTTTTACTGTGCTTGTAGCATAACCAAAAGAAAAAATAAAAAAAGTCATCCATAAATTTAATTATTCCTGGCTTCTGTTCTTGGAGACATCTCTCCAGGGTACAGTCTAAGATTACTGAATAACACTTGGTTTCCTGGATCAAGATGATAAAAGTTTTTTAAAAACTCAATGGCAATTAATAGAACGATTTTCTCCCATACATGAGCTGCTCCTAAACAGAGTGCTGTTATTCCCTGACCATGGCATGACCACGCATGTTCAGTGCTGGAAGAAATGCCAACACATTTTGAGGGGCTTCTCCTCCGCAGCTGGCTCTCATCACCATCCACTGCCTCTCTGAAGCCACTGGCAGACACTGACTGATGCCTTATTTCAGGCATTTCTTGCCACCCTGTCTCTAACTGAGGAACAGATGGTTCCCTTTAACAATAATATTTCCAAGCGTGCTACCAAACCCATCTCAATCTGATCTGCTATTAGAAATACAGGATTGCCGTATCTCTCTATCACATGCTGAGCGTTCACATGGAACTACTTTGATTTTAAATACCCCTTGGTTTAATTCTCAGTAGAAGGCAAAGGTAGCAGGACATCAGGTAGACATCCTTACATTACACACCAGGTAGGCTCCTTCAGCAGAACCGGGCTCTAGCTGTGCCAGCCACAGGACGCGTACAGATTAGCCTGTGGTCTTTGTTCATATACCTTACTTTACTGGACTAAAAAGCCTATTTGCAAAAGGACTCCAGCAAATCTCCTTCAAACTAATCTAACCTCACGAATACTTTCAGCTAAAAAGTTCAAAATCTAGAAAGCCAATACTCTTGGTTTCAACAATCTTAAGCTAAACATTTTGCTTTTTGTTTTGAAAAACATGTTTACTTTTGAGGTGGAGCTCCATTTTAGAAAAGGATTAAAACAGTCTTCAAAGGAATATTTTGTGCAGCTGAAATGTTTTGGCTTGTTTTATGTTCCAGCATGAATAAAATGCACTGTTCTTTTGGGGTCAATCCAAGATACGTCCCATTACCCACCTCCTCTCCCCTGTTTTTTTGCTTGGCCATTGACTCAAGAAATGAACTACTGACACAGCTACTCAGGAAAGAGATAATCCCAGCATTAGCAAGTTAGTCGAAATACACAACCAGATAAAAGATTAGGGATCTTCATTCAAAAAACAACCCAGTGGGCATTAAGAGGAACTCACAGAGCTTTGCTACTTGGCTTACAACAGATTCATTTTAAGTAGCCTTGATGTTAAAAAAAAAAAAAAAAAAAAAAAAGAAGAGAGAGAGAGAGAGAAAGAAAGAAAAACAACACAACATAGGGTGAACATATATCAAGGATTATGGGACAGGAAAACAGAGCAGGAGGCCACTCAGTTGCTGCACTCTGAGCGAGCACACACACGGAGAGAGATTGTCCCACATTCCTGTCCTCGTGGACAGCCACTGCCTCCTGCTTCCTCAAGAACCAGGGCCTTTCTCCTCATCTCTTAGGAGCTCCAGCATCAAAAACATACAGGTTTCTACTACTACCACTCAACAGTGTATCAGATATCAAGCAACAAACAGATATATCAGGAGAGCTACGTTCATCAATCACAAAATTGCCACTAGCTGCAAAGTTCCCTGCATGTTGGTTTTCTGAGGAAACTCAAATCATAGAGTTTCCAATCTTAAAAAAAAAAAAAAAAAGAAAGAAAGAAAGAAAAAAGAAGAAAAAAGCCCACCCCAATAAGAAGTTCTTCTGGCTCAGCTGGAGCTGTCCTTACTGCTCCCCAGCAACATCACCAATAGTTTAATCTCATTTCCTTAGAAATAATCACCAGGCTATTTAAATATTAAGTAGAGGAAAATATTAACACACTGCTGGGGAAACGAGATGAATCTGATCCCACACCCAGTAAGATTTCCTGTCTTTAAACAATTCTAAACTATATTACACCCAAAGCAGGGCTCTGAGTTCTCAGAAAAATACTCAGAGGGCAGTTAAATGATTCAGCAGAGCTCATCCAACATCCGAGTACTGTCAAAAGAGGCAATCCCTTTCCTCCCTCCTCCCAGTCCCTGGATGTTTGCCCTTGCACTGAGAGAAACCCTGTATGCATCTTCTGCCCTTCCAATAAAACAGCTGCCTCTATGTTCCCAAATAACAAGAAACATCTCTAACATTTTCTTGTATCAAGAATCTCATCACGTGAAATCCTTCTACAACATCAGATTCTGGTTTTCACTTAAGCTCCTAACACATTTTCAAAGAATAGCTGAACTTGAATCAATTTCCTTGACATCTTAATCCTGGGTACTTCAGGTGGCATTTTGCCATCAAAGCCAACCCAGCAGAGCATGACCAAGTACCCACCAGCAGCAGGCAAATGTCTCCAGCCTGGCAGAAATCCCCTATTTATAATTCCCTGCACAGTAACAGGCTACATGTGCGCTGCTGCCCTTAGCAGAGAGACAAAAAAAGTCCAGGGTGCAGGACGAGAGACTGCACAGCTGGGAGACAGCTAGGAAGAGAGCCAGAAGACTTTGGCAAAGTAGGGAGACTTTTGTAGCTGGAAAGGACCTTCGCTGCTAGCGTGCAGAAGGTAACGTATAATATCAGTACAGGGGTACAATGGGATGAGATCGGCTTTGGTGGGGGAAGAAGCATCGTCAAACATAGGGAAGGATGTTGAAGCTCAGCAGAAATAAGTCCAGGGCCCCACAGGAGTCTTCTTTACTCTTCCAGTTACGTGGGGTACACAGCAACATTCACATACATGCAGCTCAGCTTCCACCTGCCTACTCTTCCCCCAACTCATCTCCCTCCAGGAGAGAGGCCAAGGAGCCAGTGTCCACAGTGTTTTCTGCTCCTTCGAGAGCTGCATTTTCAACTGAGCTTTTCAAACTTTTTTATTATTATTATTATTTCTCTTTATCCTCCAGGAATGATCATCTCACTCATATTAGCGCTTATTCTTTTTGCTCTTAAATAGCTGGCTTAATACTGTGAAATCTGGCATCAAAAATGTGAGAAATGGTCCTTTTTCATGACATAGATGCCACAAGGAATTCTTCCTGAGAGGTTTCTGAGATGAATCCTTTCTCTGTACAGTCCGAAGAAAAAAGGTTACTTGACAACTGTGCAGCTTGTGTTTGCAGGTGTTAGTAGGAAGAAAAAAAGGGAAAGAAATCCCCACACAGACACAGGTGATATCTCCTTTTGGCTTCCAATTTTCCATGTAATAACTGCTCATGCCAACAATACCAGTATAACCTGGTACAAACAACTCCAAACTCCACCAGATGCTGGTTCACAACAGGAAAAAAAAGGAGAGACACCAATATATCAAATTAGCACTTCGTATTTCAGAGGTTCAAAGGCTCACACAAAGGAGCCACACCAATTCACACTAGCAGTTCCTTTGAGAATTTTTTCTCACTGAACATCCTGCCTTATTTCAAGGTTTTGAAACTGAAGGGTTCACATACAACATCACGCAGTATTAAGGCTCATACCTCCAAAAATTCCCATGGCCTTACTATTGCAAAACACAGCCAAAGCTTGTACACATATGCACGTTTGCAGCAGTTACTAAAACAACCATGCCACCTTCCAAAAAAAACACTAGAGAGGAAGAGGGAGGGAGAGAGAGAGACAGGAATGCTATGTTTTGTTTTTGTGACTCCACCTTGTTCATCAGACACACTCGAGCCAACGCATCCTTCTCTCCAGAGTGAAATCTGTTTCTACAGTTTTGCCAGAACTTTTATATATGGCAGTGGCCAGCTGGCTGCTGCAAGAGCCATGTGTCAGTGGTCCTGGCAAATGCTTAATGTGTGATATGGATCTGTGCAAACTGCAAGCACTTGGTTTGCAAACATTCACGGTTTATGCGTTTACAAAGCAACGAGTGAAAGGAGAGGCTTCTGAAGCAAAGTCATGCACCATAGCAGAAAGCTCATATATATGTATCTCTCTGTATATTTTTACATACACACACATTATGGTAATTCTTGTCTTTTCCTTGGCATGCTCTGCCTTCCTGGACTGCATTCACCTGTTCCAAGAACACTGTGACCTCCTCCACTGCTGCCACCATTGCTCCTGTGGAGGCAAAAATTCAAACCCATCAATTCTCTGCACCAGATGTGGGAAACCTCTGCAGCTTCTCTCCAGCCCTGCTGGATGTGTGGATCCCAGAAAGGCGATCACACCTGCAAGCAGATGTGAGCACAGGAAAGTCTCCTGTGATGCCCCGACTGCTGGCAGTCCTCTCCTCCTGGGCTGCGCCTAGGGATCCATGTATGTGAAAGCTGATCTACGTGCATGGAGAGGTCAGCAAGTTAGTTCACAATTGTGGGAATCATAGGGAGAACAGTAAAGCAGTAACAGAAGCATAGTTTGAATCAATGTATTTTTTGGCTAAGTACTTTCTACTGTACCATCTTAGAGGATGCATAAAAAAATGTATCAACTAATGTGGGCCTTCAGAAAGCAGCAAAAGTTGGGCACACTGGAAGAGGTCTATAGCTACATTTCCAATGTATAGAAAAAATACTCCATAATTTTAAGGCAACCATCTATTTGGGGATTTATTAATGTATCATTCCATGTGGTCTCTTTCCCACCTAAGGCTCCTTGAATGAATGGACCCTCCACCCGACACCTAAAAAAAAGGGCCTCCCATCTACCTCCTCTGTCCCGACAGCTCTCAGCCAGACAGGCAGTCTTGGCCAGCCTGGACCCTAACTACAAAGAGCACCACAGATCAGTATTGCTCCCTCAGCTTGTTTCTAGAAACGAAGGGAAGCCAGGCTGGTCTCTGCAATGTGGCCAGGGCCAGCTCTACAGCTGCAGACAGCTGCCTTCGGTGCTGTTCTCCCATGGACACGGGTCTGCAGCCATCCCATCTGCTGGCTAAGTGCTTTCAATTAGAGATGAATTTGGTACATATCTGGACTGGGAAGGGCAATGGTGGTGGAGTGGAATATAGCCCCAGCCACCACCATCCCCAAGAGAACCAGCTCATTTTAACACCTTCAAATTAAGGTACTACCATTTTTCAGATGAAAATTACATTTCATGCTTCAATTACAAAAGCTTAAGAAAAATAATAAGCCAAAACTGAAGCCAGCAGTTTTCATTTTTTCTAAACATTGTGTCTCAAATCAAAGTTTCCCCAAACTAAGTTCAGTTATTCACCTGGAGCAATGCTAATGTCTTCTTCTCAATATTTGCAAAATAAGAATTCTGGCAACACTCTCAGTGAAAGTCACAGTTGTTTGCAAATCCACTATAAAATCCAATCAAATCTACAATGTAAGAACCTAAGAGTTAATGTATGGACACAGATAAGCAGATCACAAACTCAACTGTTCAGTAAAGGAAACAGAATTCTATAATAAATATTGTGTCAAATGAATCCTGATTTAAACAGGAAACCAATATGGCATAGTAAATAGGAAGAAATGGCGTTGCCCTTTAAGTTATCATGAAGTACTTGCTGCAAGGAATCTGTCCTTCCTCAAAAATTAAGATCACTTTTTTTTTTCTTTTATTACATCACCGAAAAGATTCTTAGTAGCACCAACAGTTTGCAAAGATGAAAAGAAAGTGTTTAATAAGCAATTGCAGTAGTTTTAGGGACTGCTAAAAACACATAAGCAAGTTTAGAAGAGGAACACTCATTCAAAGCCTGCATAACCAGCCAGCCACAAAAATCAATTCAATATATGGTTGGCAGCCATCATTTGTAGCAGATCTATGACCAAACTGACTCATCACAGATCAGTTATTATATAGAAAATGCAATCTGCTGAAATTTTAAAAAAATCCAACTACAAATGGAGGCTTGCAAGATAAGGGTATCTAGTGGAAAAATGGGATTTTAGTATCAAATGTGAAGGTTTCATCGTTTCTATATTATAGTTGCACTAAATTTTGGCTAATGCTACTGCAAAAGTCAACCTGATAAACACATTCAGCACGAAATCCAGCTGTAGTCTCAAGAGAAGCCGTAAGCCACAATGTTTGAGCCGTATCTATTACGTGACACTCGCACCAAAGCTGAAAGCGAAAATATATGCAGACAGTCTAAAAGGAGCTTCTTGTAGATTAAAAACGGCATGCAGCAACATCAAAGATGGGTCATTAGAACTGCAGAAAGTACAAGGACGAGTCACACAATAAAACAGATCAACACGGGTGACACAGCCAGTGGGGATTACAGCTGTCTGCTCAGCCTGCATTACTACATCTGGTTACTGTTAGTCACACTATGGAGGAGATAGAAAAAAGAAAAGTCTACATCTGATATGGCTGTTTTCCCTGTTTAAAATTCAAAAACTCCAGAAAAAGCTTCCTCAAAGTTGAAGAGAACATGATTTATACCAAGAGCTACAAGCCTTTCACACTCTCATTTGAGCAGAATGGACATCAATGCTACTTGTTTTTCAACACTACTGTTTCCAATTTTATTTACATTTGCTCTTCATTATGCTTTAAGAGTAACTTACCTAACTAGTCAATCAATTCAAATGACTTTGCAAGCACTTCATGTTATTTTTTAACATCGCCCTGTGGGCACTCGCTTCTACCAAGTTATAACCATTTTTCTGCAGAGATTTTCTTCACGTGACTTTGCCAAGCAACAAGAAAAGACAATCATGTATGCATGCAGGTAGAGAAAAAAAAGTGGGAAACCCACAGCTATATTGCATTGGGTCATCAGGAAGAGAGCAGGGGGTAAATACATTTCCCTGTCTCTTGCATGGCTTTGCTGGAGGTCCACAGATCTCTTCCACATTTAATGGCTATGGCTCGATATTGTAACTGAAACAGATGTCCTGAAAAACCCGTTAAAATTAATCATTTTCAACTTTTTTTGAAATACAAGAAATAATCTAGCTATTTGGAGCTCTTCTGTGGTCCTCTCCTGTAGGAGCAAATTCCTACACACAACACAGTTCACCTATTTCTTTTAAGAAAAAAAGAAGAAAACCATGTCATTACAAAATAAAGTGCCACGAGCATATAAACATCAAGACTTTGCCCTATCCAGGTATATGAAAATTGATCTCATTTTAGAAGATAAGGTGGCACTGGACTTAAAATCAACTTCTGCCTGTTGCAAAGGGCATTGGTGTAGGATAGTCAGTCACTTGCTCTCATAGCTGGCTGAGACACTGAAATACAAAGATAGTGATTTTAACAGTGTAAGCCTAGAAAGAAATGGAGTCAGAATAAAATTGCAAGCAGAGAGTCTTGAATTGCAATGATCTTCCAACAGAAGATCTCTGGTAACTCCAAAACCAATACTTTTTAAAAGAAAGAGGTACTATTTCATTTCTGGCATCTTCCCTCACTTTGCTACTTTCACAAAGTTATTCGAGATTGACCTCATCAAAAGCTCATAAACTATTGACGGCACCCAACTATCACATAGCACCAGCCCTGTCACTAGTTTTAGGGCTGCCTTAAATAAAAGTAATCAGAGCAGTTCTTAAAACCGAATAACCTCTCCCCCACCTTACACATTGACGCGGTCACTAAATCCCACTGGGTAATCTCTCGAATCCATCTGTTCCTTTTCGTTCACATCCTGAGAACCCTCCTGGAGCCCCTGATTATTTCTCAACTTGTCTGGAGAAATATCCTGTCTTCTGGCTTCCCAGACACTTGCTTCACCCCCTTCTCCCCCCCGAGGTTGCAAAAAGCAGCTGTAGAGATTATCTACTCCGATGTCATGACCAGATGCTCTTCAAATCTCTTGGAGGTGGAAGCATTTTCTCTAAAGGAGAAAATGGCTAGCAGAGGAGAGCAAGTATCCTTCAAAAATGAACTGGTTCCCAGTTTCGTCTTGGAAAGCAAGGTCCACCAAGGATTATTTTCATACAAGCATCCTTTAAAGAATGTTTAGCAGAAGCAGAAATTAGGGTCCCACACTGGCCACGTTCTAGACTCTCCACGAAGGACAGCAAAGCGCTGTGCCTGGGTGACACTGCAGCAAAACCCAGTACTCCACAGCAGCATGTATTAACTAGCTTGAGAGGCTATTGGGAGCACTCACCAACAGTCATAATTAAATAGCAGGTGTAAGCACAAAAACAATGACATTTGTCTGATGACCCCAAAGCAGCTAAAATTACAGGATATATATCTTCTCCTTTTTGGGGGTCAATACAGCCAGCATGTCTGTGTGTTTAATGTATCAAACATGCAGCTGCACGAAACACTCCAGATACTTCTCCTTTAACTTGAGAGCTGTCAAAAGTGGTGGCGGAAAAACACCGTTGCCTATACTGGTGTGCATGCACAGTCAGAACACAACAGCCAAAACCACTTCAGATTTAGTTGTTTGCTTGTATTTTCCTACTGCTTTATTTGCAACTTGAAGCCCCTACAGGATGAGAGCTAAAATACCTTTTTGTAAATTCCCACCAGGCCCCTATGTGTTCCTGAACCACCAAAGGTGCCAAAAACCTAAGCAGCAAACAATAGTCCACCAAAGGTTTTTCGTTTCCTTACAGTTTAAACAGTGCTGCTGCTTAAGCTTTATGCTAAGATTTATTGAGATGCCAAAGGGTTAACTTTGTTTGAAATTTTCCTATTTATTGTCAGTTGCTTCAAACAAGGCAAGTATTGGAGGAATTTATGATGCCCAAAACTGACAGTCACTGACTGTCAAGCAAATCCTCCCTTCTGTTTTCAAACTAGTTCTGCGTTAATCTCTCAGGTCGCTATGAAAAACAGTTTAGCATCTAATTTATCACCTTTTGGGCAGGGATCCATGCTGAAAAATTCACATCCAAACTATAATTTGGTTGAGTTAATGGTCTTTTCTCAGAGGAACTGGACAATTAAAAACATATGGAAATGGAATGAGCCACTCACTTTTCAACTAAATGTTTGCTCTATATCTTGGGAAATAAATTTAGGATGAACAAGCTGAATTCAGTCAATGGATTAAGAAGAGGATTGAACTACAGCTATAAATCAATCCTCCTGCTTCCACAAACCACATGGCAATACTTTTTTCTTCCTCTCAAAGAGGAGATCATGTCCAACGATGGTAAAAAGCCTGCAAGAAACTGCAGAACTAGGTTTGTGCTATTTTCAAGAAAAATAAAGAGTTCTTTATTCACTACAAACATTTGACATGTTAAGGTACCTAGATACGGTAATCACAAATACCAGGTCAACAAGAAAAAGCATAAAGGCAAAAATAGTTTTAAATGTGTACATCAGTGTACACTGGCTTTCATTATAGTGGCAATCAATCACGGGTTTTTCAGTAGAACTATGACATTTTATTACATCTGGAAAATATCATAGTACAGTTGATACATTCACAGAAACATGAAGCTTGAAAATATATGTGGCATTTTACCTTTTTTTTTTCTTTTTTTTTTTTCTTTCTGAGGAGTGTCCAAGGCCTTGTAACAATTCAGAATTACAGCAACACAAGCCCACCTGATACGTGTGCAGCTGAACTTAGATGGACTCTACCAGATACTGGATGAGGACAGAAGAGTGTCAAGCCAGTAACACTGATGTTCCTTCTCTGACCATTTATTTTTCCTTGTTTCTTGCCCTGAAAACTTGAAATCCGCCACAGGCTAGTGCCTGTCAGGCTGTTGCCCCAGTATGGAGTCCAGACGAAGCCAGTTGTGTGCACCTGGTACTCAGGAGCATACCCGGATGGAGCAGGAAGGACAGCTCTCAAATACTACAAATGCTGTGGCATGCATTCCCACTTGCAGCTGGAGTCTGCCCAAGATTAGCAGGGTCATAACCAACTCCTCCTTTGGGCTTGGCAATACTCATTTTAATTCAAAGTGAGGCACAGAATCAAACCCTGGTCTCCGTCCCAGCCTTTGGAGCTTCTCAAAGGGGTATGCCTTCTACACTGAGGTAGAGATGTTTTAGGTCTTACATTCTCTCCCTTTTCAGTAATACTCCTGCTCTTAGTCACCATGGCCTGTACTTTGCCAGCTTCATTAGCAAATAAAGCTGCTGAGGACAGCTCTATCCACTGGCTGTGGAAGAAGGCTAACCCAACCTCCAAAACCTCCAAATTATACACCAAGGGTGAAGGAGCTGGGATTACACTTTACCATAATTGCACACAGTTTTGCTTGCAAAATAAAGAGAAACTGGAAAAAATAAACACCATTATCATGTGTCTGTTCTGCCACCATTTTGGCCAAAATTAGGGACTGAGCTGGTGACTTCTAGAAATAAACCATTATAAGTTTGTATCTTGAGCTGAAGATCTAACTCTTCTGGAGCACAGCGAGGCAGGCCATGCACTCCAGGGCAAGGCAATGAGAAACATCAATGCATGGTTTACACTGAATTTTTCAATTAAAAACAGCAAATGTAGCCCCTAGCAACAACAGGCACAGGATGTGAAAGAGGAAGGAAAAAAAAAAAAAGAAAAGAAAAGAAAGAAAGAGTGTGGAAGCTATACCCTTGAAATGCCTTTTGATGTTAACATACTGCAATGAGTCTTAGTGTTATCTGCTTACTGAAATACTGAAAGTAAATAAAAATCAAAACCACATAACCTCATCTCCCCCCACCTTTCAAGAATATCTGTCTTCCTTGCATTATATATATATATATATATATATATATATATATATATATGTATATGTATGTATTTTAAAGCCAGCTAGGGAAGGCCCTCAAAATACCCTTTTTGATTCTCTTCAATGAAGAATTGCTAATAAGATCAATTAAATGAAATACAAGAAACAAAATCCAGGCTGTTAGTTCAGTAAGTCATCTGCTTCCTGTACATTTCACAAAGACCAAACATTTGATGTTAATTTTCTGTGATGCATTTTCCAATAATCCATGAGTGTGAGCTCGAGTACTGACAGAAAGAAGTGTTGTATTTCACAGCCACACAGGAGCAGACAGTTTTAGGATCATTTATTTAATTATGCAAATGCTACTCTTGTGACAACAAGAGATAGACTCAAGCTGAAGCTGTACATTCGATAATAAAGTTCATACCCAACTGAAGATTCATTACCTGCTGCGTCAATGCCAGCTATTACCACATTATTACAGCTTATGCTACCATGTAGTTAAAGCTGAGATAACACTTCCAATCTAACACTCTATTTTTAGCACATTTAAATGTTCTTTATGTATATTTTCTTTAACCAGCTATTCTATGAGAGTCTCTGAATGTACAAATTAACAACAAAACCCAACCACTGCTCTAAAGCTAATCACCACTGAAAAAACAAAAGAGACTTTATTTTACTATTATTTTTACTTTTTTTTACTCAACATACTGCTCTAAAGCTAATCACCACTGAAAAAACAAAAGAGACTTTATTTTACTATTATTTTTACTTTTTTTTACTCAACATAAACTTTACTTCCTTACTGCGTTTTACAGCAGCGTATACCCAGAAGGTACATAGTGTTTTCCCTATTTCTCACCAATAGGTGTATTAAAAGCAACTAAAAAGTACCATCTCAATAGCAGACTTGTGCATCTCTAGGCATCCACACGACGCAACTACGATCCCCCAGACAGAATCTGTGCTGAGCGACACACTGATGAGCCGGGAGCAAGAAGCGGGTGCCGAGTTCATTTTCCATCCAGCGTTCATTAAATCAGACAATCAATTTGCTACATTGTCTAGAGCCATAGCACGGCCAATAGTTGGGAAAGAAAGGCCATGCTACTGAGGTGCCAGCTACTCCTCAGTCCTACCCACACCCCTCAAAGAGTTCTTCCAACCCAAACATTAAGGAGAAATGTGGAATTAACTATGTTTTTCCCTGACGAGGCTACAAGGGGGCTAGGGGAGCGCGGCCGGCAGAGCCCAGCAGCACGTGGCTGGGGCAGGGGACGGAACTGTGCCTTCCCAGAGCTGCACGCGCTTCACTTGGCTCAGCTGCACCGTAAAACCGTGAATCTAAGATAATTACATTTTTTTAAATGCAATTTTTAAAGTCTTCCACTAACGAAAAAGCTTTTGCATGTAATGGAATGTCCCTTTGTAACTGATGGGTCCACAGAGAATAAGAGACATGTTGGGGCTACAGCTAGGTGTTTAAAGCTTAAAAGCTGCAACATTTCATCTCAGGTACCACTTATACCATGACACAGGACGAGGAAACTTGTCCAATTTCTGTGGCAAAATTAGTTTGTCCAATCTAAACAGCTACTTCATCCACAAATCTTGAGTTACTTAGACTATGAGATTTAGGTTTATTCTAACGTGTAAGGTATACATCTTTTTATTAATATATTAAAATACTACTTTCAAATAAATCAGAGCATAAGTGCCATGTAAATTAGTAAATACTTAAACTTGGCTTCCCCCCTCAACTCCTTCTCCCCTTCCCCCTCCCTTTTTTTTTTAAAGGAAAGGATTTTATTATCAAAGTGTTTCTGGTAACACACAGTTATTGCAAGCCAAACACTGTGCGTAGGATACCTATATCTGAGAGAAAGATTCATTTTTTTTAGTGATATTTTGGGGACAATTTCTTAGATGTTACAGATGAGTACTGTAAATACTTAAATACTAACCACCACAAAGATCCATCAGAGCCTACATTTTTCAGGGCTAAGGAAACATTATTATATGCATGTGTATATAGATACATAGTCAGACTGAAGGTGTGTACAGAGAAACCTTTCATTAAGATGAAAGGAGAACAGAACACACATCCAATCTCCCTGCTGGAAAGATGCTCTCACCACTTGAACTCCCTTCTCCAGTTATTATGGGATTCTCACGCTCCTGCCTCCTGCTCTCTGTAGCAGTATTTAACCCATCACAACGGCTGCTCAGATTGGAAGGCTCTCAATTTAACGTACCCAAAAGTAAGCAGATCCAAATCTCGCTGAAACTAATGAATTTGGTCCTTATCTTCTATTCCTAGGGCTTACTTAAGCATTCAAAATAAATATTATTATTCTACTTCCTCATCAGTGTTTTAGCTCATAAACATTTCAACAGACATTGGCTCATACCACAACTTTTTCTCTTTTCATCCATCTTATTGCTCTTTCTCTACTGAACACAAGCAAAAAGATATTAATGCATTACCTACTTCATCTACAGACAGTTTGGTGCAGAAAAGGGTTATTTTTAACCTGGGACAGCTCCCAAACTAGTTTGCTGCATAGCTCTAAAACAGGCACAAGTGGAATGCACATGACTAGGAACAAGCTGGGGAAGGAGGGATAAAAACTACTTGTATACCCAGTCTGTCATCAATAAACACAACCAAAACCCATGAGCTGAAGAGAAGCTAAAGGTCCAGTATAAACACCAAATGATGCACACGTGCATCTAGTTGGCATTTCAAATGCACCTCCATAGCTCAGGCGCTTCGTTTTTTTCTGACAACTTTGCGGGATTTAAACGCCTAACTCAAGCAGCCTGCAAATTCCCCCACACACCTTAATGCAGCTCTTTCAAACCTGGCCCTCGCTGGCTTTTGAGCCCGAGCAAAAGGTTGCCAGCAGAAACCAGAGCAGAATGTGCAGCTGCCAGAGCCCAGGCCGTCAAATAGCCCAGTGCAGCCAAAAGCAGCAGAGCCATGCCAAATTTTTACCAGCAATGCATCTGGTGCTAGCACTTACATCGCAAGTCCAGCTATTTTAATGTGTCTCGGATAAAATAATTTTTAAAAAAAGCTTAGAAAGCTTTATGTATGAACAGACAAAATGAAGTAGCCCAGTTCTCTCTTGAGACTGCAGATGTACCATATACCTTTGAATGCAAAAACTCCTAACCAAGGGCTAAGCAGAAGGTTCTCTCTAGGCACGTGACACCATTTCAGCACAAGAGCCTTGCAAGATGAAGGGGAAGCTACAGGAGACGCACCCGGCTGTACGGCACGCTCATCGCTTAAACACACTATTTCAATCCAAGGTTCCAAAACGATAATAGACTTTATTCTAATTGGATTGTCTGCAATGAGCCAATTTAAGTGCTAAATGCTGCGAATTATTCAGCATGACATAGCAATGCAATGATGTGAGCCACTGCAGGGCAGGAGGCTTGTCGAAAGCTACAGCTCCTGAAGCATAATAAGGAGATGCGAGCCTTACTTGGCCTGACTCCACCAGCACTGTTCATACTGCTCCACCAGCTGCAGTGGCCTCGCTAAGCATTAACTAACGCTTTCACCCCGAATGCAACCACTGGCAGTCAACACACCTGATGAGAAGATGAATTTCTGAGCTCCCCTTTGAAGTCCGAATCACCGCAATTGCCGGTTTTCAAAGAAACGGAGTACCTCCAACGTGCACCACACTGCGCTGTGAAATATTTGTCTAACCACAAGCTCTAAAATATTTCTCTAACCAACCAAGTCCATACTGGAGTTGTCAGGGTAAGAACACCACATTCATTTGCAAGGGTTTAAGGGACAGGAAGAGACAGATATTTAAAGCTTCAGATTTGATTCTGGTACAACTATAGGAACATGAATTACAAATGCAAATGAAGGATTCCTGTGTTACTGTGTTGTTCAAAAGACAGTAATTTTTAGTCATTGTGTATAAAGTGGTATTTGACATATAATTTCACTGTAATATTTGCTAAAGTTCTGTTGATCTGTAAAAAAAAGGGTGCAGAAACTGAATTATACAAGTCTCTTCCAACTTGGAAATTTGGATTATAGCAATGATCTTGCAGAACAGCACCAGGAAGCAATCAGAATGCCTCGGGACTACAGCGTTTTAAGGGACTTAGGGTTGTAATTAAGGTCCAGATTCAAACAACAACATAGGCACCAGTAGGGTAAGGAGTTTTATACCTGACTTCTGGTCACCTGAATCCTAAACCCGAAATACTGATTTTTCTAATTAGTATTTCCAGTTTTCTAATCCTGCAGAGTTGGAGAGACAAGACTCTCAGAATAGGAGAGATCAGTCTTAAATCCTGCCTCTCAGCCATGTATGCATCTTCAGAAACATTCAGCAGCATTCATCCTTACTGGAAGCCACCTCCTACGCTCTGCAAGAGCTCTTGAATACAAGTTTTCTGTCCCCATTGAATTAAAAATGATTGATTTTAATACCTTCTCTTTAATACGATGCCCAGTTGTCAGTGCAATGGAAGTAGCTAATCATCAACATCTAATGTGAATACATCATCTGATTTACTGAAAAAAATTCTGCCCTAACTTGACTTTGCTTCCTAGGTCCTGTATTTATTAGAATTAACTCCAGTAGATGAGCAGTTTACTGTATTTTATTTTCCCACATATTTTCTAATCCACAGAGGCACAGGAACATTAATTCAGGAATTGGCTGCAATTATTTTTTGCTATTCAGCTAGGGGCAGTAAATGCAAACAGAATTGGCTGCAGTTCAATGTCATTGCATAAGATTTGCTCTATTGTTCCCTGAGATGCAGATGTTAGGGTATATAAATGCTAAATCAAAATAGTGGCAGTGTCATCCTATTTACTTTCTAACAGGTTCCCAGGAGGCTTAGTTTTCTTGCTGGAAAATTATTATTTTTTTTAACCTAAAGTTCCCACAAAAATAACTAAAGCATTACAGAATTAAGACCACTTTTTTCCATAACCAAAAATTTTAAAAAGGAAAGCATCTCAGCTGCTTTTTAAAATATATATATAAAGCTCACAGTGCACTGCTAAACTAAGATTGAAAGCTTTATGCATTTACCTGAATCATGAAGGCAGTAAAAAATGGTAAGATAAATACGATATTTCACACCACTATTTAAACAATGATTCCTTCTCTTGCAAATGCCAACCCTTTCACACTGAAAGCACGGGAGAGGCTTGAACCACCTGTGCGTTAATCAGGGTTTCAGCACAATTCTCTGGGTCCTCAAACCAATCAAGAAATTCTGTGGCTCTCCCAAAACACTGAGGGCAACAAAAAGCAAGCAGAGGCAGCCTCTCCTTTTCTGCATGTGTGCGTTAGAAACCACTGTTTGCTCTTTTAAAAGAAACGCAGATGACACTGCTACTGCTGCTTTTAGGGGGCAGATTATCTGCAGATGAGTATTATTGCTGTTTATCACATACAAGCCTCTTCTCCAAGGAGCAAGCTGTGTGGGACAAGCACAGGCGTAAAACAGATAGTACAGGTCCTCTCTTAGCTGTAGGTGTAACCACAACTGCAAATACCAATTATCTTCCCCAAGTGTTCTCCGTAGCTGCAGTAACCCAAAGAGGGCCACGAATGCAATCTGCCGGAGGACAGCCAGCCATCTTTTGCTCATTTCTGTTGGCTCGTTTTAAAAGCTGGGAAAAAAATAAAGGAGAAAACAATGCAAGGCGGCTAGCCCTCCCTACAGAAATAAAGCTATAAATCAACAAAACCCATCTATCCTCCTTCCCCCGGCACACTCAGGCTCCTGCAGGGAGCTCACTCGTCACCACGTCCCGAAGACCGTCCCAGGCACCAGCTCCCATCAGATCAGCAGTAGTAGGAAGAGACTCTGCCAAGATTTTGTGCAGGACCCCACACTACAACCCTTGGCACGCTGGCCAAGCGCTGAGAGGCGCCTGCCAACAGCCCTACCGTCAAAAAGAAACCCATGTGAAGACGAGCGCACTCAAGAGATAATGAGCTCCCCAGGGAGGAACTGAACATACTAGCTTGAAAAAGGTCCTCCAAGAATATGTTTTTATTTACACTTGCTTTAAAGTCCACTGTTTTACTGCAGGAGGCTATATCTGGACTTTCTCAGGTGTCCACTCCCACCCTTCACAGGCTTTTACTACTGACCTTCAGTGGCTCTTTAATTGCAAATAGCACTCATGATAAAATTAAAATATACATTTTAATGGACCAATCTAACTTTTTAAATTGCAGATGAAAAGCCATGCATTGCAATTGAGAATCATGGTCTGGCTGCCTGGTCCTATCTTCTTGGTAGTTATTTTCCACTGCAGCAAGGCAGGGAAACCTAATGCTTTCAATAAAATTTCATTGCTATCCAGGTTGCTTTTTACTTAAAAAGAAAAAGAGTAATAATAATAAAGAAAACAAAGATTGTGGTTGCAGCCTGAGCAGAAGGGGAGGTACCAAACCTCCCCGTGTGCTCTCCCTGCCCTGTGCAAGGGGAGCGCTGTGCTCCAGAAGAGTACAGGGATTGCTCTCAGAGCAAAGGATCACAGGACAACAGTGATGCACAGCAACAAATTCAGCCAGCATACCAAACCACGGGCTACACACTTTCATGCTGTATCAACCTAATTACTTACCTTCCAGGGTATTAAAAACTGACTGGGCATAACCTAACTAGTCTTGAACCTTCGCAGCTCTTAATTGTGCAGCAAGGGGCTGCACTAGTGTCCTCTAGCTCTGGCCTGGACACAGGGAACATTATTATATGCTCTTCTTTCTCCTGTTTGGTGTGGGCTGAAGTAAAATTACCAAATTCAATGATTATGAAGCTAGTTGGAACTCATGCTAACAATGTTTATTTATTATTTATCAGGTCATTGCTCCACGCAGCCTCATTGGATTCCAGCAATATATCCAAAGCCACTCTATGTCTTTCCACATGGACATCATCTCTGCAGACCACAAGGGGCTTTGCTGGAGTCTCCAGAAGAAAGCATGCTCAGCAGGCAAAGGCACTTGGCAAAGCAGGAGCAGTGCTTTAGGTGGGCAATTACTCTGCAGTACGTGTCTGAATTACCTACCACAGGACCAAGGACTTGTTTCAGGGAAGGAGACAAAAAAAGGAAGCAATACAATGGGAGTCCACCCAGAGTAAATCTCAGGCAGGGACACACAAAGAGTCAACAAAAGATAATTGAGGGTGTGAACTTGGAAAGCATCAGCTGTCAGTCTTTGAGATCTCTACAGAGGCCAAGTGTGAAGCAAGCAGGTCCTCTTCTCTGCCTCCTAAACTCACCTCATGGTTACTGTAAGCACCACAAACACACTAGAACAAAACCGGCTGACTTGCAGAGCAGCTGACTTGCAACCCCTTGCTGCCTCATAAGTTTCCTCATACGTCCATGCCTAGCATCTCCAAAAGGTCCCATTATTACTTTTATTGGTGGAGATCAAATTGGCAGATGAAACCTTTTGTCTAGATGCTGATACTAAGAAAAACCTCACCAAGATCAAGGAGTAACTGTAACAGTATAAAAAGGCAGAATAATTGAAAAAAAAAAACAATGCTAATAAATGGTATTTATTGAATAAATGATAAAGTGACTGAAAGCATAGGTAAACATGATCCCAGGAAGAGTCAGATCAATGTGGGACTCCCACGTCTTTACACGTTCTGTTTAAAAATCTCCATTATATCCTGTATTTGTAGAAGCAATTCTGAATACACTGCCAACTTCTGTAACAATTCACAATTCAGACCTAAGATTCAGATTTAATTTACACACAAAAGATGATTTGTTAACCAGAAAAAAAGAAAGAGAAAAAAAGAGTAGTTATAAATGTTTATTTGTCTTTTAAAGCTTCTAGTCTTAATTTAATGTTAAGGATACAAATAAAAGAATGAAAATTGTCTCTATTGTTTTATGCACCATTCAAAGAGAAAACACAAACATCAAAGTGTTTCCAAATCTCACTAGTTTTTAAGTATATGCAAGACAATCATAATGAAAAAAAATCTGTAATCTGAAATTAAAGGGTAATTGTTTTGTGCTTATGTGAAATTTATAGTTACAGTTTAATATGGAAAAACTAATGCAAAAAGATGCCATAAACTATGGAATGTGAACCTGTAATTAAATTTTAATTGAAAAGTGGAAGCAAGAAAAGCAATCTATAAAGTATCAATTTGCTTTTCAAACAATTTTTTTAAACAGATTTAAATATTTATTTTCTCTGTAGTGCATCAGCAACACCACTTAAAAATAATCACCATCTAGTAGTTGGTTAGAAGCAGCACAAAATTCTGCAGTAAATGTTTCTCCTCACTTTAGATGAAAGCATTCCCCAAACTCCTCCCTGAACATGCTGCTCTCCAATACCAAAGGAAACCTCCTGAAGAACATTAATATATAAATATATAAGATTTATCTGCCCCTGGGGCACAGGGTTAGTGTAATACAATATTACTGTTACACTTTGCATTATTATCGTTATAGCTATGCTTGGTTTGCATTTCTACAGCACATGAAATCAAATTAGCTCGCTCTTCTGCTAAGTGCACAGTTCCTGGTGGCCATTAGTGTGACTCGCGGGTCAGGAGGAACCTGGAACTTGTCGAACATGTGTCCTAATTTCCAGAGTCCCCTCTCACCTCTAAATCTTTTTGAAATGTATGAAAGGGAAAAAAGCTCAATTTTTTTTTTAATTAAGCTATTTCTACTTGATAAACTTGAAACTATAAAGCTATTTTGAGTTTTCAGATGAAGAACAGAAGAGATCCAAAGCTTAAAAACTGCAACAAACCAAGCACCTCTTACCTACCAGAGCAATGAAACTATTTGGCATATCTCTTTGTGAGCTTTGCTTTCGTATTCTTTTGTGGATGGAAGTGTTTTAGACATTCTCTGCTGGGTTGTCTAGCGAATAACTACATAAATAGATCAGATCTTGTGAATACACTCTACAGCTCTCATGTCTGGCCCCTCTCCCTGAGATGAACAGATACAATGCTGTGACCTCAAATGGGAGGCTTAGCATTCGGGTCACGCCAACATCGCGAACGTTATTTTTATATCAGTATCATTCATTTTTAGGTAGATTAATTATTATATATATATGTGCTATATCAACAGACTTTTCATTATGGTCCATTTAACCTCATAAAACATAATTGATTCCTATTTGCTCTCTCTGATCGATGCTTAGGGCTCATCGCTGAACTGTGTGAGGAGAAAAGACTAGCTCGAAAAGAGGTTCTCTCTAAGATAAATAATAAGGTTCACATCCTGCGTTGCTCTGATTGCATAAATACATGCCTGCATGCTTACAGAGGAGAGAGAGGTTAATACCAAGGCTTTATTAACTCAAAAAACACATCCAAGAAACCTGTAATTTACAGATCTTTAATATTTGTTTGCTTCTTCAAGACAAGCACAAGGCCTGGACTTCCCATATTAGATAAATAAAAGGAATAATCATACAATAGTCTGCCTAAAGAGTCCCCTTCTGTGCAGAACATCTCCCCCAACACTTTGGGAAGAGGAGTCTAAAATGAGTTGAGACCCTTCAGTCTTCAGAATATGTCACAAAACAGAAGACAGGAAAGGCAGTGGAAAGCATCCGTTCATGTTACTGTGCCCTGTCCCCTGCCTACAGGCTCTACGTTCTCAATAACTGGAAAGCTCCACATTTCATTTATGAATAAAAGGCTAGTGACCACTGCCTTACAGAGAGGATTGCTGAAGCCTTCTGTACTTAGGCTTTCCTGACAGATTCCTGGAAGTCAACTCAATGATGCAAAACAAACAACATAAGACCTGTTATATCTCAAAAAATACTCTGATTTAGGCAAAGCTGAAGAATGTTATTTGCATTGTTGGGACCACAGTATGACTTTGATCTGTGATATATATATATATAAAAAAAAAAAAAAGACTTACCGAAACACACAAATTTTATGTGCTTTTTCTGAAAGAATACAATGG
This sequence comes from Rhea pennata, assembly GCF_028389875.1. Taxonomy (NCBI): domain Eukaryota; kingdom Metazoa; phylum Chordata; class Aves; order Rheiformes; family Rheidae; genus Rhea; species Rhea pennata. Next base: position 9,304,043 of record NC_084674.1, read on the forward strand.
CATATGTTCTTCATTCCTTAGTTATCCAAGTCTATGTGTAGAATTCAGCATGTCTATTAGTAAATAAGATAACTGAACTGTATATTAATGCAATCTGCTGAAAGAACCACCTTCCAAAAATATCTCACTACTAACAAACAAGACTTTAACTTCACATTATTGAAGTTAATTGGCTATTCAGTTCATCTTTTAAGAGGAAAAAAAAACAAATTTAAAGTTGAAAATGGAAAAAAAAAAATTTGAACAATGATGTTAGTATAACACTTTTAGAAGCAGGTAAGTATTTTATAGCCAGGTTCTTAACATTCATATTAACTACACAATAAGCCTGCTCAATATTACTATGAAGAAATAATATTTAACAAGGCCAACTAATTCACTACTTGCTGCGTAGAGATCTAGTGCAACATCCTAGAACAAAATGAACAAATACATATATAACAGGGAAATTTCAGAATGGTATTTCCAACTGTTGCCTTCCTGGGGAGACATTACAGAGGGCAAGGAGGTTGCTTGTTTCTTGTACCAATGTTTGCCCTTGGTGCCAATTAAACTTAGTTCAAATCTCAAATCATTTTTAAACTTGAAGATTTATCTCAAGATATATCACTAGCAAAGATTCCCAGTTAAACACGTACACCAAACAAATCGTTCTCAATCAGTTTTACCATGTGAAAAGCCTCCAGTACATATAAAATATATTTAATGTTTCTGAGAAACCACCACTTCCAAGCTCACTTGCCCTGCATTTCTCTTAATAGGTTTATCAATTTTTAAAACATCTAGGGTATAATAATATTTAATACTACATACTAAATGTTAACCAACATTTAAAAGCAATAAAAAAAATACCAAGAGACAGTTTAAGATTTCAAGATGCCAAGCTGTCCAGTCAGCTAATCATCTCACAGCACAAGAAAAACAACAGGAAAACACCTATGGCACTGGGACACGGTGATTAATCTAACTCTTCCCAGTAAGCCTGTTGGGAGGAAAGTCTGAAGGCACAATTAAGGGATGCTGAAGGAGAATTTCCAGAGAATCCTTGCTGCGACATGATGCTGGAACAAATCCACCTTTTCCCGCGTGGCTAAATGGCAGAAAAGCGACAAGGAAAACAGCTGGAAAAGCCGGCATCGCTGGCTCAGGCAAAGAGATCCAAAAGCTTGTACTTTCTTCTCCACTCCAGCAGAAGCAATTTCTTTCATTAGGGACTCTAACAGCCCCGTAGGTCAAGATGAAAAGTCTGTTTTTTCTGGGTGCATCTGACATGCCAATCATGTAGTCAGCCTCACCGGAGTAAGACTTGGCAAGTGACACGCAAACAGGTGGATGCAGCTGGCCAAAAATGCTCTAGCGGCAGGGACTGGCCAGGGTCTGGAGACTGTTCGTCTGCTCTGATCGTGACAACTCCTGCACATCCCCTCTCCCAAGCAAGACGTTAAACAACATCGATCCGCCACCAGATGTCACAAGGGCCACTTGCAGGAGGGAAAAAAATTAAAAAGCCTCCTATTGACAAAAGCCTGGGTAGGATTCTCTCTCTCTAACTGGAAAGTTAAAAGTTACTCTAGCAAGACACGAAGATCATCTTGATGTCTCTAGACATCAGAAAAATATGAATTCAACAGCATCTCTTGTTATGCAACCGGGGGCCCTTTCCAAAGGGCCTCTTTCATTTAATCACAGCTGCTGTAGGGAAATAGGGTGTTCATCTCAGCTCGGACGTTGTACTATTCTGCTGTCTACGCGCAAGCGCAAGCACCACGTTCATGGGCTATAGTCTCAAACGGCAGTACGCACGCTGCAGGAAGGTGCTACTCATCTGTCTGCGCACCCTGCTCTTAACAGCCGATACATGAATTTACACCGTTTAACCTGAAAATCTACAGTCTGATTAGAGCAGTGTTTCTCCAGTGTGAATGCTCCAGGAGTCACGAAAGACAACCTCAAAGGTTATAAGAGGTTATAAATTTCAGATGTTAGAAAAGCTGTCCTCACTTCTCATCCGCTCTTGCCCTTTGAGATAAGTATTCCCTGCCAGCTTCTGGACTCACACCCACAAATAAACTGTTCATGCTTAACAAAATTAACTTCTTTTTTTTTTCTTTCTTTCTTTTACTGTAGATAAGCACGTAGGACACCCTATAGTCAAGCATCAAAAGAAAAGGAGGAAGAGAATAGTAGTACTACTAAGCAGCAGTAATGCACGCACACAAGCAGAGCTCAGTGCCACCACCGCCTCGCCCAGCATTTGGCAGGCTACATCCCAAGCTTCCCGCATGCCACATCCAGTGGGTGCAAGCACCACTGCCAAAGTGGCAGCAAACCCACACAACAGAACTCATCTTCTAACATCATTTTCCATCTGCATGAGGTCAGGAAGTCGTATACCAGTATGTGGGATCATAAAACTGGATTTTATCTGAATCTGCAGGGATTCAGAGTAATGTCCTCACAGTCTGCTTGCCCTAATTGCAGCTCTGACTTAGAGATGTTTCAGCATTTGTCAGTTTAAACAAAACCTTTAAGATTGTTTGAACTTATTCAGATGCATTCAGGAATGTAACGAAGCCCCGCTTCCCCCACAGCTCTGTGTTTATTGTCCCTAAATTGTTCAGCAGAGGATTTATTTGAATTTATAGGTAGCAGCCAAGTCATATATAACCTTAAGTGCCTTACATAAGCAAAAATGCATAACCAAGACATGAGGAGTTCAGCATAATAGCAAACCAATGCTTCATAAAAAGCATTAATTTTATATGGCAGCTTTTTTAAAAGAAGCTGCTAAAATAAAATACACCTTTCACACACACACACACACCCCCAATTACTGAGGATGATCAGACCCAACCTAATGAACTCCCTGAGCTACAGTATTTCCCACAAACCACTGTTTGGCCATCACCTTTACTTCTGTTGCACATCCTGAGACCCATTATCAACCCACTATTAGGTGCACCTGAACTTTTAAAGAAATCTAGAACTTAAATTGTAACAAATTTACTGCCTGTGATTTCCTGCCAAGGAGGCAACATGCTAACTCCAAAGCGAAGTCAGCTTTTAAAATACATTCTACGTTTTCTAGAATGAGGTTTTCTTGCAGAAAATGCGAGATCATGCTCTGTGGTTCAACTCACAACATTAGCTACTGATCGTTGTTCGCTTGCATCACATGAGAACTGAGAGAATACTTGATGACTCACATGCATATATCTGAGACCAAGAGGAAGCCATAGAAAATGCTTTCATTTCTACAAAAAAGGAACAAAATACACAATAAACTTTTGCTCAGTTTCCAAGTTCAGGCTTACTTGCAAATATAAACTTGGAGAAGATGTGGAAAAACATCTCATTTTGCCAAACTTGCCAAGAACAGCTGCCTTCGTGTAACATTTTCCAGTGCTGGGATTTCATGCAACTAGATACCTATGCTTTTTCCCCAAATATAGTAGCCCTAAAAACTTGGATAATAGTTTTTAAATTTTTAACTCACATAGATATTAGCATGTTCAAATAAGGGCTTCTTCACCTCTACAACATCATGCCCTCAGGGGATTAGGATGCACTTAGTCAACAGTTGTTGGTAATGATGCGTCACCTACCAAGATAAAAGTCTGAATGCAGTAACATCTGTTACATTCCTGCGTTAGAAAACAGGTAACATGTTTTTTTGAACACAAATTTGACTTTTAATTACCCTCTTACACCTTCTGTTCAGTTGTTAACCAGCATTAACCCATAAGGTCATTTAAAGTATTAAGAACTTTAAAAATGGGTCCTATAAGGAAGATGTTTCCACAGGAACAAAACAAAAAGAATTTTCTTTTAAAATTAATGTTATCTATTTTGTAGTATTTGAATCAAGTTATGTGTTCTGCTGTGGAAGCTTTTACGTTGGGCAAAAATAAGTTGTGCTACCTTAGGTCAAGGAGTTGAAAAAAAATATTGGACAAAAATAGTGTACTGAATTTTAATTGACATGGTTTAAGTACCAGCACATCCCAGTAACTTAAATAGCACAGGATAACTCTTTATAGTTCTCTTTCAATACAAGACACCTTCTAGAAACATATTAAGCAAGCAGAAAACAACTTAAGTATGCACATCAAGAAGCGACATCCGTTATGTAATTATGACCCACGTTATCTTTGCACCAGGCTGAGGTCCCCCTTCATCACCGTAGTAAACTCCTTCTAATTTTAGAGGCTGCACTGTTAACTCCGCTAAATGCTTACTGTCGCTTTCCAACACCAACTTTCTCAAAGTTACCGTGCACAAACACTCAGGGAAAAGCAATGCCTTATTTAAACAAATGTAACTTCAAAAGCGCAAGCTTGCCCCTCGGCCATACGATGCTCCATGCCAGCGTGAGGAGAAAAGACGTATTATGCCTTTTGCTCGGTGCCCCCGCCAAGCTAGAACCATTCCCTAGAGCCCGTCTTCTACGACGCCGCTCGACCTTACTCTCACGTGTCCCAAACAACGTGACTTCTACCGTAAGAGACCAATTGATTTGGGCTCGCTGTCCCTGGGAACGCAGACGGTAGTCTCTCCGAAGCTGTCATAGCACAACTTATTTTTCCACTACTTCACCATATGCAACAGCCTTTTTGAAGTAAACACATATATAGACACAAAATTGCCACTTTGGCCCACAGCAGCATGCCAATGTTTAGATTTAAAGGATAAAAATGTCCTAAGAAAGAGACTTGCAATAACAAATACTTCACACAAATACAGCATTTTCCATTCTGAAGTACCAGTCATCCGCTGTCAGGTTAGCGCTGCAGCGATTAGGCAGGAGCTATGCCAGTCCCCTCAGAGGGAAACTGCTCTCAGAGAGATCAGATCTGTACGTCTCTATAGCCCGATCCGTAAAGGTGCTCCACAGCCAAACGCACTTGCAGCGGCAACATCGGTCTCGTTTCTCCACTAGCAAACAGGCGTCTGGCTTCACCTGAACCCACCAAACCTTAAGGGAGGTATCCACCTCCGTCATCTAGGCTCCATCTGAAACCACTGAAAGAAACGGGCGCCTAGAGAAACTTCTACCTGTGTAGAAGTAGCTGTAGTTTTGCCTATGTTACCTTAGGCAAAAAAGCAGCATTTCTAGCTTTTTCTGCTCATAAGACAACACAGTAACGTTCGACAAAAAGCAGTCATCCCTGGTTTCGGTAGTCCGCTATTTCTTATCCTCCGGTATGTCCAAGACCTTACACCAGGCAAACTTAACTTTAAGTCTTAGGTCTACTGATGCATAGGAAGAACTGGAATAAAACTTAAAGTCACCAATAATGACATTCATTATCTTTAAAAGAAAATGCAGTGACAACACTTACCTCTTCCTGGGTGCAGCAATTCTAACTACGATGGTTGCTTACTGTTTGACAAAAAGCACATTACACTGCAACTTCTACAACTTACTCCAAGCTCCTAACCGCCAATGATTTCACTAGAAAAAAATATATATTCCACAGTTACCACTCGCCAACCAGGGAATGTGCAGAAGAAATATCTTCCACAAAAGCTGCTGAAAGAATTGCTACGCTGCAGGGAATACAGAGCGCGTAACAACACGCTGCGTCTGCTGTGAGCTGAACAGCAAGAAAAGTCCTAACACGATGAGTATTAAATACCTTGAATACAACCAGACCAGCTTTTATTAATAATGCACAAAAAACTATGAAAGCCATAATTGTTAGTCTTCACTTACTTCCTCCAAAAACTCTCAACAGCAGAAATGAACATTAAGTGTTAGAGCATTACTGTCAAGTTTCCACCAATTACAGCAGCAGTCTAACTAATGCCCCTAGAATTATACCGAATAACGTTTCAGAGCTAAAAGGAATACTACCGTAAGATTATCAAATGATGTCATTTAAAAATGTATATGCATTTGCAAATAAATCCTGTACGAAAGCACACAGAACTGTCTCCAGTTTGACAGGTCTAACCCTTTAAAAACTGTCATGACAGCTCCAAAGTAATTTTTTTTTTTCACTTTCTCTCTCCTCTCCCCCTTACTCCCCAAATGAGCTTTGGGACTGTTTTTATCTGCCACAACTTATAAACATTTGAGGTGTACTGCGGTCATATTTCCAAGCAGAAAGCTGAAAAACTACTCCATTTTCATTATAAATGAAAGTAGGTTTTTCTACGTTCACTTGACTATACAAAAAAAAAAAAAATATTTTTCAAGAACTTCACGGAAGTGAAGTGAAGTCACAAAGTGAAGTTCTTTCACTAAAAAACCAAATATGTTTATCCATAGATTCTAGACAGGAGAAGAGATCATTTATTGGACTTCCAGATCTAGAACAAAAATAAAAACATATATTTACTGTGTCCAGTTTAGGAGTAACTGAGCAGAGCTCATAGTTAACAGAACTTGTAAATGGTGGGAGGGGTGTATTTTAATACCATCTACAATAATCAGGAAGATGATGAAAAGGCTTTGTACATGATACCATAGTATAGGACGTATCTGTACCCAAGCAGTCCGGGATTGCATTCCGCACCTCTCCAAGAATCCAACCTCAGAATTCACAATTTCTTTGCCGGAAACAAAATGATTCAGAAGTGTCAGAACAGCTCAGCAAAGAGGTCTCTAGTTTCTGCTGGAGCTTCTCTGTCACCCTGCCCGCAGACGCCGACCGCCGTATCGAGCTCAAACGCGCACAATCCCTTTTGGCGTGCGGTGGCTGCGGGCCAGGATGGTCCCTAGCACCCGGCGAACGCGGCAACAGCTACATTCCTCAGCCGCGTAACACACTTCAACTTGGGCTCCCAGTAATTTGGCCGAAGGCAGCCTTGCATTCATCCAACTTCGCGAGCAACTCCTTGTCATTTTGGCACAAGCGCTTTACGACTCAATTTACAAGAGAAGTGACGGGTTAGTTCCAGCTGCAAAGCTCCAAGAGTAATATTCGGAAAATAGGGACCATATTTCACTCTTTATTGGCAGGGTACATGTAGCACTTCATTAGTTTACTTATCACCCAGGAACTGCATGCGTGTATTGATCATCGCTTTGATCAAGCTTTCATATATTTTAAAAAAAAGGCCTGTCCCTCCAAAGCTCAATTTTCCAGCACAGACCAAAAGCAAGCAAAAAAAAGAGCCCAGAAATCTCTCCCCCCCCCCAAAAAAAAAAAGCCCTCCACACCCCCGAAACACACAATCACCTATTTACACTTAATTAAGCATAAAATAACTCCCTTCCTCCTTCGGGAAGGATATAGATAAAATATGAATGGAAATAAAAGAGTGGCTGAGTAATCACTGCAGTTCAAACAATATTTCACAAGCAAAACAAGTGCGATAAGATGCAGTAGCCTGTGGCAGACGTCTGTTTGAGCTTGCAACAAGATCATATTTTCATACTTTTGGCCATCTCTGCAGTCAGCGGCAAACCGCCAAACTCTACTGTCAACCCCCAGACCTAATGGAGATGAAAGGCAAAATATAGCTTAGCTCCAACTACATTATTGATTCCAGCAGGGCCAGATTCGGGCCAACAGGGCTGAGGTCGTAATTTAGCCATTAGCACTCAAATGGCAGGATTCGGATACCCAGAACCGCAGGACTATGGGCCATGCTCTCCCCTTTATGTCTAATCAATATTATATTTTGCAGATGTCTCACAGGGCTAATGGAAGAACCACCTCCGCACTGGTTTTAACAACATTTTTAGCAGAAGGCAAAAGACCAGATCCTGCTTCTGGACTATCGGTTGTCACAAACATCAGCCAGCTCTTCTTTTTTTCTGCTAGATTCCCTTTGTCACATTAAACTGTTTTCCTTCTATAAAAATCCAAAAAAGAGCACATAATACATTAAAAAATTTGTACTGGTAAGAACAGCTCAATCTACACCTTGGGATTTTCATACCACTGCAATGTTGAGATTTGACTGCAGGCAGCTTCTCATATCGAAACATTAAAAAAAAAAAAAAAAAAAAAAAAAAAAAAAAAAAAAGAACAAACAAAACATAGAATAGTATAACCCAAAATAAGCCCTACTGCTATATAACATAATGACATTTGTGGCCCAAATACAATTTATCACATGATCCTGTAATTTTTTGCTTGCCCGCAGGCAGTCATACCTCCGTTCTGCCCGTGATGAGCTGTTTCAGTAGCTGTTCCCAGGCTCAGCTTGTAGAGCATACGGCCTCAAACCATCTCCTACAGAAACTACTCTTACCTTTCCATATTTTTCAGCAGCTTTCAGATAGCCATTAAAAATGTTTAAACACAAGCTCCCACAAAAATGGGAGCTTTGTTGCCCACCTCAAAAATGGAAATTTTCTACCAGGACCTCCACTGGACATGGAAAGTCTCTAGGGACAACCATGTCTTTCATGCACACACTTGTTGCCTCCTCAACCACGGATTTTACTTCTCCAAGGATTGCTAAGTGGACTACAGATACTGAGCCACACAAAGACGAGGAAACTCAATTTTTCACTACTGCAAACTGTGAGATGATACGTGGGTTTTGAATATCTGCACAGGATGAAAGCCCTATCTTATATACAGACTTGCACAGACTTTTAACTTACCTTTCCCATTTTTCCCCCCATGATTTCTCTAAGGACCTTTCATTTCACTCTCCAGTCTTTCCAGATCCAATATGCTTCCCTGTCTAAATAAGAGGCCGTGAGCAAGCAAAGCTGAAGATTAAGCATCTGAGATTTTGGAGGGTTTGAGGTTTTTCCCAAAACAATTTAGAATGATCAGCATTATCCCGACTTTAAAAGTGGCTTCTGTAGTTCATTGCTCTTAATTATTTGATGAAGATAGGGAGATCAGGGAGATCTCTAAATGGTGGTTTTTCAGATTCTTAAAAAAATAATATATAGTAAGGTTTTATTAAAATCTGAAATATTTAGTTGAAATCAGTGACTCAGAAAAATCCAGAGAATATAAATTCAGAGCAGTAATTTTATATATTAAACAGCTGCTTTAGGGCCCCAATTTATTTAAAAATAAATTTTATTGATTTTTTTTAGAATGAAATGTTACTGTCAGATTCATACACGCTCATCTCCATAAAGATTTCTTATGGATTACAGTATCAAATTAATTTCTAATCCATTTGCATTAAACTGGTAAAAACCCTAGTGGGGAAAGTCTTACGATGAATGAACTTAAATATGTTTCCACTTAAGTTGCAATAGTATAAGCCCCTTTCACCTAAAAAACAATGCCTCAGGGGTCACTAGGGAGTAATCTAGGGGTTTCACTAATTTACTAGAATAAATAGATGCTCACATGGCATGTTAAATTGATGTAATGTTGGTTAAAAATAAGATACATAGCAATGCTATGCAGTCAGGTTTTTTGTATAGAGAAGAGTTGACACTGAAGGGATTCCCACCGAAGACATGCTCAAATCTTAACTTAATTGGGAAAAGGGGTAAAGAGAGAGGTGGCAAAATCTGCAGATCAGTTAAAATTATCTGAGGGCAGTTAACACCAAAAATTACTGCAAAGTGTTTTACAAGGATCTCACAACACCGAGCAATAAATAGCAGAGGAATCTCAATGACAATCAATGCAAAATCAACCCTAATTATATATACAACGATGGACTCTAAATTAGCTGGTAACACTGGGGAGAGACTTCAGAGTCATCACTAAGGCAGGTAGTTCTGTGTGTGCCAACTCAGTACTCCACAGTGGTCTAAAGCGCAAGGAATTACTATGAAAACACTTAAAGACCACCAGACCGCCCTTGCAACTGCCTTACAAGCTGCAACCTGCAGTTCCCAAAAGGACATGGAAGAAGTAGTAGAAACAGGAGCGAGGGTGAGCAGAGGTATGCAGTGGCTTCTGCTTGAAAGAAGAAAAAAATAGCCAAGGCTTGGAAAAGAGATGACTCAGGTTAAGGAGAGAGAAATTTAATAGCAGTCTTTAAAAATAATTGCACGAAGGCGGCAAACACTGAACTACTGTCTTCCCCCACCACAAGAACTGCAGAGCGTCTGGTGTGCAATTACAGAAGTGGTGTGACAATCAATTAGCCAAAGGCGTGGGAGAAAATTCAATCAAGAGCTATTGAAAACAAGCATGGAGATGCCACCTCTCACTCCAGCAGCCCCTTAAGCACAGACGGCCCCACTGTGGCAAGGCGGGCTGGAGAAGCAGTGCAGTGCTGCTTCCTCTGGTACTCTTGCCCCATCTCGCCGGGCTACTGAAAAAAAAAAAAAAAAGAAAATGCTGAGCTCAGTAGACCTTCGGTTTGACCCATATGGCCGTTTTCATGAAGATGGAGCTGACAGACCTTTAGTTCTGATGCAATGGGACCACCTGCCAAATACACACGTCCATAGCTTCATCACCCGCATTGGAACAAGCAGAAAATACAAAGAGCCCCTTTCAGGTGATGTATAATTCATGCAAATTTTGCCATCTGAGCTCTTTAGGCTTTTCTTAAACAAACAAATAACTCATTCTCCGCATCCACTGGCAGTGTGAAACTAGTATTAATTATGTTGATATTACGGCATAAGTATGAGGCCCAGCTGAGCCCAGGGTCTCATCGTGTCCTGCGTAAACACAGAAGCAGAGACAGTTCTTGCCTTACAGAGCCTGCAAGTAACATTGAAAAAAATACCAGGAGGATCACGGGGAGAAAGGAAACAGATGATGCAGCTCCTCCTCCTCCAAACCCACAGCATCAGGAACAGGTTTCTTTGCTATCAATGCCTGAACCTTTCTCCTAGGCTGTCTCAAAAAGAAACAGAACAGGAGCCAGGCATTCTTCCACACATCTACTAACTAGTGTGGAGATGCACTTGAAAAGGTCACGCGAATAACGTGCCCCATTTGAAAAAATGTGATCCACATAAACATTTTCACTTATTTCACATACACGTAAACCACGACCAACCCCAACAGTAACGCCCCTGCACGTTTCAAAGGATGTAGATGGGAACCGTGCCCATCAGCACTAGGCTGGCAACGCAAAATCTCAAGAGACAGGAAGCAAAAGTCAAGATGAAGACATATAAGATAGATACGTAAAGACATCTGGTATAGCTTTCCGAAATTTCAGACTTCAGTGAAGTCAGTGAACACAATGAGTACACGTTTTCTGCACAAAAGAGTGATTTTTTTAAAAAAATCACATTGGTTCTATTGTCCTGAGACCATCACATGACATATGATAAAGTTAAAGACACTGCCTGCTCTACAAACCTTAGAAGATCCAGTCTGGAAAAGAAACAAAATATCCAAGAGTAGAGAAAAATCACAGGGTCCACAGATGTGTCAGTGTGATGATTTTTGGAGGGTTTTCTTCTTCATATCGACCATCCTGCACCATACGCAAAGGGCAATGCACAGAAAATCCCAATGGTGTAAAGAAACACGCAATTCTGCAAAGAACCAGCCTTGAACTCAGCAAACAAGATAGTTGGCTTTTGATACATTTCAAACGTTTTTGATACAGCCTTTGACATCTAGTTTCAAACAGTCTAGAAGTGACATGAAGTAGCACTGTTATTATTCCAATCTGAAAAGCAGAAATACGAGATCCATCAAGACGATACAGCCCAGTATTGCTTTAATTTAGGTGACAATACAAATGAGTCAGAGGCAAATGCGAGGTAACACTAGGAATACAATTACCCTCAGCCAGCAGCGTGGTCTGCTGCCAGCTACATACTTCATAAATACTTTCAGCAATAGTAAGAGAACTCAGAGAAGTAGAACAACGATAATCGCAGTGAAGAATTCATATTAAAACTGACATTCAGAGGAAGAAGCTTTGACGAAAGGATTTCATCATCAATAAATCACAGTAATACTCATTTTATGAAGGATTCCTATTCCTCATATAGGGGGTAACTATTTTGCAACCATTGCCAGCAAAAAGGAATGCACAAGCATATATTTACCTACAAACCTACACATCCACATACCCATCCCTTTTAAAAATATTCTTACAGTGCTTAAAGCAGTATTAATTGCACACTGCTTTTGTCCCAGTTTGCTCTTAAAGTTCTGCTAGATTACAGATACATTTCTGAGCAAGGTGAAGTCCAACTTCTGGTATCTGGCAGAAAGATGCACCAGTACCTCTCTAAATATTTAGTCTGCCGCTTAAAATTAATACTGGAATATCAAAAAGAACTCTGACACCTCCAGGGAAAATTCTCTCATGTAAGAGTCCCAATTTTAACAGCAGAGATCTCGGGAACTACTCCTCCAACTTAATGAGCCTTGGCAGCCATTCAAATTAAACACTCTATTGTGCAAGGAGCTAATTATGCTGAGATTAAACCCAGAGAGTGATAGGGACATTTAGTGTACTTCTAGCAATTATAAGAGCTCTCAGTATTGGAGAATACAGCCTGTATTTCATAATTTTGAAAGATGTCGCTGCTAATCCAATAAAAATATTGCATGTGCATGCACACACATACAAGATTAATTTAATTTTTAAAACATTTTTAACTACTTCCGTCACATGCATTCACAAATTATTATTATTAATACTATTTGTTTTGCCCTATTTCTCCTGTATCTGAATATTCATCCTGTATTCCGCATATTCATTTGTCATAATCCTCCACCATTTCTCTGATAGGCAATTAATGTTAAGTTATCTCTTTGCCTAGGAAAGCTTAAATAATGACAGTAAAATATTTTCTCATTTAGTATTCTAATTAACTCTTCCAGTATCTTCCCTGATAATGCCCCTTTCTTTCCTGGAAAAGCGAGTGGTCAGTTATCTTTTTCATTGCTGCCCATCGACTGCAACGACTGTGCTAGCAAAGGCACAGAGGCTTCCTCAGGTGGCGCGCACAGGGAGATGCGCCTCCGACACCTCCCGACTAGAACACGTCCAAGGATGACTTCCCGCCTCCTCTTTACTAGTGCCTCTTCCGAGGAGGCCTGATAACGCACCATAAAGCTCTTGAAATCCCTTCTCTGCCCTCCGCCCCAAGAGCTAGGAAAGGTTGAAGGTGAGCAGGCGGCAATGAGCAGACACGGCTAGAGCTCAAGGGGTTCAGCACCCTCTCAGGAATGGGCCCGTGCATGCATGCAGCGAAAGGTGGGCAGCAAAAAATCCAACAGAAGTTGCATTTCCTATGGATATTATGTATTGTGGTTAGGCTCACTAATGCCTAATAATGTGAGAAGTCTCATTCAAGCTGTTTTCCTCCCCTGCTCAGAGCCAAGGCCCTCCGAGCAGCACGGTCCCCAGGGGATTCTCTGATGTCTAACGAAAGCATAGTCCCCACTGCATCATTCCTCCTAGGGAGAGGCACTAACAGGATCGCTTTCCTCTTCCTGCTTCTCTCTGGGCCTCTGTTTTCATGAAACTCATCAAACTGCAATGTACTCAACTCTAACCTGGCTTCTCCTGCCCCATCACATTCAGCCAGCAGATGCAAAGACTTTAGGGCAGACAGACAGGTGGACAGCCCCACACGCAGTACTCTCAGACACCGCATTTCCTTAGAGCAGAAGGCTGAGAAATTAAGAAGTCTGATCCACACCAAGTCAAAATAAAAGTCAAAAGCAATTATTCAAGTTATTGGCAAAACCTGAAGGAAGGCAGTCTCACTTCCTTTGAACGGTGGGAACACTTTGAGCAAATCTCTCAAGAAGTTGCACGGCAAAGCTCACACTCCCGGGGGGCTGCTCACGCAGAAACTCCACAGTAATTCTTTTTTGTATTTCTGTTCCCCATCAATATATTGTTTTGCTTGAAGATGGAAAACAAATGTGAAAGGCCAGACCTCAGCGGGACCACATGGGTGTGAGGCAAGGTGCAGATGAGCTGTATCTGCAAGTAATTATTACTTAAGCAAGTCTCTGGAGGGTTGGCAGCAAGGCAAGGTTGCCACTATTAAATGTGGCTTACTGTAAAACAAGGTAAGTCAGAAAGACAGTTGCAGGTAATTATTAGCATATTGCCATTGGTCAATCAACAAACTGCATTTAAGCAGTTAAATGCAGTAGTAGTAATAATAATAAGTAGATAAACAATTTCATAGTTAACTGCTTATCATGAACACTTTTAGAGAGCATCATGGGGACGAGCTAATTGTTTTAGTAAAAACAGAAGCTAAACAACTGACAAGTGTCAAGAAATAGGAAGTACAGCAATATAGCAAATGAATGCATTTTTAAGCTTGTATTTTGCTGTTCTTTATCTAGGTTTGCTTCCACTGCAAAGCAGCCGTACACCACCCAGTCGCCAAATCTCATTCCACTTACGAGAAACATTCACACTTAGAAATGGCCAGGCAGCGGTCTCTGCCTTTTTTGCTGGTGGTGTTTCAACCCAAAGGGCACTGCACATTTACTTTTGCCTGCCCTCAACTTCAACTCCCGCCAGCCCTGCAGCTCCCCTGTTTCAGACAGCGCAACAAGGAGCCGGGAGCAGAACGGGGCTGCGCGAGCCCCGGGGCGACGCTGCTTCCAGCCCATCCGCTGGTCTGCGGCTCTGTCCCAGCGCCGTCCGCAAGGATAGGCTCTGCGCTGAAAAACCAACACGAAGCCTACTGCGCTAATGGGCAGCCTCATATAGCTTACATTTTTTTTTTTCCCTCCATTCGTCACATAGCCACGTCCAAGCGGGTGCAAAGACACCGCCAATGCCTCTTCTGCTCCGTCGAGAGCCTTTGCAAAGACGGCTTGGGCCGCGTGTTGCAATCGCCGCCTTACTGATCCCAGCGGAGAAACTGCCCCCAAAGCTCAGGCTCTGCTGGTTTGTTTGCCCTCAAGCTCTTACATAATGATGAAAAATATATGAAGTCAATCAAAGTAAGTATTCTACAGCTCAACTTCACAGAAGCTTTGTTACCTTAAAAAAAAAAAAAAAAAAAAAAAAGGCAAAAATTGCAGGTGAATAGAATGTTTCGGAAAACTTCTCTCAATTATATAGTCAAAAGCTTTGGGGAAAAAAAAAAAAAAAGATTTTGCTTCATTTATTTTTTACAGCACTTGCATATCACTATTCCCAGCAGTTACTTCCCTGTCTAGGCACAATAACCCTGCTTGAAAATCTTCATATAACTTCCGAAATCTTCCACCTAGCTCCAGCAAACTAACATAATCTAACTACATATTCTTCTATGTCCCAGCGCGCATAGTTGTGGTTAAGTGTGAATCCTGCATAGGAATAGTTTTAAATATTTTACTGTATATTTTATTATAACTTCTGTTGATGATCTATTCCCCTGATCCCAGGTGTTTGCACATGGAATTTTTTCATTTTTAACTGCCAGAAAATATAATTTTCTAGTTTATTTTCTATACAGCTAATATATGCTTACTTAAACATATTTCAGTAATTTTCCTCTTCCCCACCCCTCAAAGACTAGCCATCTTCCTGCATGGTAGTATTTAAATAATATGCTCATATTTATCTTTTTTTCTCCCTGGATAGATGGATGTGTTGTAACATTCTTTTCTTCATATGAATATTCTACGTTACCTGAAAATTACTGAGTAGGATATAGGTAATTCTCCCATATCAGCATTTCCATTTTCTAATAATTTAATTTGATAATTTTTCCTAATGTATTTGCCTTTGAAAAAAAATAAAGTCAAATGTCTATATGCCAAAGCCATGAGCCAATAAAACTCATCTCTTCATCTATTCTCCAGTCTACTGTAATTGAAGCACAGTTTCCCAGATTAATAGATACAATATCACCATTTAATCCTCTCCTCAGTGACAGGGTATAATGATCTGATGAACATGCTGCTTAATGGACTACTAGAAAATATTCAAATACTGTGGTGATGAACACAGGCTGGAAAACTATAGAAAATATCCTAGAATCGGATGAGAATTTAGCAGTAAATCAGTATATAAGGAACAAGATTTACTTGGAGTATATTTTTTTGGGTCCTTTTCCATAAGCATTTCTAGCTTTAAGACCTTTATTAGTATTTTTATTGTTCCCTTAGCTTCACGTGAATGCACTGGAGCCACGTGAAAGGTAATCTAAAATATCTTGCAGAGCAAGGCTGGCATCTCCCACAAATTAATATTGGCTCAGTAGCATTGTAGATTGTGCGTATAAATCACCAAAGATATGTGGTGCCTCCCTGTTTGAATATAAAAATAATTTACCACAAATTTATTACTTATATTAAGATGCACCATCACACTGTAATAATTATTTATTTATTTTTAATTTCAATAGAGTAGAAATTAATCTGTCAGCCATCTCAGCTCCTTGCTCAGCAGCTGACCAGAAGGCTGTAGGAGCTCCTCCAAGGCATCCTCCTTCAGCCCTGGCTCCAGGGCCTCTTCGTGGGGAAATGGTTTTCCAAAGGCAACAGTTTCCCTGGTCACACACAGCCTTCTAAAAATCCCCGAGAACCAACAGAGCATCAGACTTGCTCATCGTTCGGAGGGAAATTCCTGTTTTATGCTCTGCACCCTTCAAAGACCGCATCCAGGGGCTGGTGAGATGAACTGAAATCCATTAACATCAGCACAGATCTGCATTTCTGCTGGAGCCGACCACCGCTGAGCAATATTTAAGGGGAGATACTTTTCTTAGGTGATTCAAGATGCCACCCTTTGTTTCTTCAAATTTACACTGTTCCAAAACCAAGTATTTTCTCATTATAATTAGCACCTACATATCCCTGACCACACATGAACTGCAGCATTTTCTTCAGGGTGATAATTAGTAGTCCTCTTGCACCACCAGCACTTAGACAGCTTTTATTTTCCTTAAAATCCATAAATCTCAACTGATGAGTAGGAAAAGCACTCACCATCAATTCTTCTGAGTGAGTTTTCAGCTGGACCCTTGAACTTTGCTCATCCTAGAGATAAGGGGAAGGGAATGATGGCAGTGTTGGGGGCATGAGAGCCCCTCCCAAATTTTGGCAGGCGCTCTGATACAGCACTTTAACAGCCTCGGGGCATGACGTGTCAGCCACGTGTTCCCAGCTGTGTCACGTCTCTCGGGCCAGGGACAACATGGGGTGATAAACTGGACAAATCAAGCGTAAAGCACATTACAGTTAGGAGTCAGACAAGTACCATGGCTCTGACTCACACACAAGCACACTTGGTATTCAAACCAAAGTCACCTGTGATTTGTTGAAATATCTTTCCCTGCTTTCCGCTTGGCTCAATCTTATAAAGTTCTGATCACAATAATCAGACACCTGAAGATCAGGGCTGCAGTTTCTATTTTGACCACCCTCAATCCCTAGAAGGGAAGCAGAGTTGCTGATTTCTTGAAATGGCAGGAATATCATAAAAGTATTTCAAGCAACATATGTTACTTTTGTACACAAATTACTAAATTTGTAAATATTAAAAATTAGAAAACATATCTGAAGAAGCAAGCCTAATAAACAGAAAACTGCTGGAAATGGCTATTTTACAGGTGAAGCTAATGTCTAAAGAGACTAAAAAAGTTCTATAAAGACCAAATGTTCTGTAAGATGAAAAGTTATTCTTATTAAATATTTATTTCTTGAACCAATTCAATACATTTAGGAAAGCCACCTATACACACACACACACACACACACACACACAGGTCAAGGCTGCAAAATGAGAGAGATGTTGAAAAGCAGTGGGTTTGAAAGAGACTGGGGTCACATGAATTCTCTGCACAATGATGGAGCTAGAAGCTAACAAATTCTTCAGAGGCATAAGCAGAGGATTATTAGGTAGGATAAAAATCATTTTTCCTGTTCAACATATACATGAGATAATTGCTAGATTATTGTTGCTATTCCAGTAGCCAAACTTTTTAAATGCTGTTGAAAAACAAAATGTTAAAAAAATTGCATTGGTGAATCAGGGTGAAAAACATCATAGGTTTCTTACAAAATCTCTAGGTGAGATTTTGCCCCTATTCTTTCCCAGAATCTTAATAATCTTTTAGTATCTATTTAAGATTTGTTGAGTCAGTTCTTAATTGAGCCAAAAACTTGATTTGTCCATGATCACCGGTAGGAACACAGGGAGAACGCACAAGGCAGCCTAGCAAAGCGATAAGAAATCCAGGGGCAGCGACATGAACTTCTACCAGTTGAGGCCAAAAATCAGTACTAATCTAGCAGCAAGAGAATTAACCACTGCAGTGATGTTCTTGAGGAGCTAGTGTAAAGCCAGTCTGCAGATAAAAAAAAAGTGTTTATGCAAGAGACAAACATTAGCAAGGAATTCTTGGCTTTGAAATTACTGGACAAGACTGTGCCTACACCACACCATGTGCATCCTTTCATTTCAGGAGGAATTAAACTGCTACCTCCCCCAAAAATAAGCTATTAAAAAAAAGTTACACAGCCCACTGCAAATACACTGAAAATACACTCATACTTGGGTGGATCTTGCTGTCTGTTTGCTCAAGTCAAAATCAGATCATCAGAAGAAAAAAAAAAAAAAAACAAAAACCAAAAAACATAACATTCAACCTTTTGGAATCACTGTGAAATGTTGACATAAACCAAACCTCCAAAACTTTACTGTTCTAGACAGGGAAATACTGAATTACCAACATCCTTACATCTCAATCAAGTACCAAGTTAACTTTGTTTTTAATTACTGATGAGATTAGATAAGACCATCACAGACTGATTTAATATACAGTGTAAAATCCCTTCAGGTTTTGATCATTCTTGTATAATTTTATACAGGAACACATAAAATAAAGTCTTCACACCCAGACACTAATCAAAAGCAGAACAGAGTTTATATAATGAAAATCTGATCATTAGAGGCATTTTGTGAACCACAACTCATCAAAAAAAAACCCAAACTTCCAACAGCTGGTTTGCACACGCAGTTAGCCCCGCAGCACACACCCGCGGGCACGCTGTGCACTGCGGGACCCCCACCCAACGACTAGCATATGTTTTAGTGTCGGATTCCACCCCTATTGAACCAAAAGGAAAGGTATCCATCAGCTGCAGCAGACACTGTGTCACTTCCCATGTACCTTACCCTTCCTTACTTCTACAAAATACCCACCGCTTTCCACCTGACAATCTCAGAGAACTTCATAGGAATAAGTTTGAATCCACTTTACCAGCATAAGAGCCAAAACCATGAAGAGATTCAAGGTCAATGTCCCCTTCCATCCTGTCTCCCCAAGGAAGAAAAAGCTCATCTGCTGCCCAAACATGCCTCAGCTGTAAATTTAGACACATTAGGGCAATAGAACATAACCCATGCAGATTGATACACTTGACCCACCTTAAACATCCATACTGTACTTTTAAAAATAAACAACCTTGAGAAACAAATATCCATTTAAAGAGATGAGCAAATATTTTCCAATCACAGCCCTTAACATTTCAAGTCTAATATAGCACATAGGTGATTTGTACTTTGCACTACAATGAATTTAAGGAATAACCTGTAATTTAAGTCAGAAGTGTTTACCGAGTTCAAAACAGGACTATACTTACATGGCTATGTCTACATAGCACATTCTAGAGATAATACTCACTTTTCTATTCCAAGAATTAAAGAAAGATGAAACCCATCACATCAAAAAAAGTAAAAATGAGGCTTTCAGAATATAGAGGTGCTGAAAGACTGCTATCTTATTATTAACCTCTCCCATTCCTATATACATGTATTTCCTTTTCATAGTCAGAAGATACTTGAAGAATCAGCACTTTGGCCAAGTTTATTAATAGAATAAAAACATGCTTTGCGATTTATTTTCTATTTTCGAACTAAAACACATAATTATACTAATTTAGTTGCAAAAATGGAAACCACAGCAGTTTCCAAATCCTTTGCCTATTAAAAATACCTTAATCACTTCACATCTTTATTTAGAATCATTCTGTTATAAATAACTGTGATTAATTCATTTGTTAGATATACAGCCCACGCTAACTCCCTTAAAACACAGCCATAGGTACGAGGTTATAAAAAGGTATTGTCAATAAGGTATGTGGAATATGATTCAGTAGGCCTGGTCCTGTTATCTGCATACACGCAGAGGGCAGAGATGAAACCCTAGCAGCTGGTCTGGCATACAATTTCTCAGTGAAAAATGCTCAATGTGCAGTAGGGCTGTGCTTGCACGCAACTATTCCGCTTGTTCAGCGTCTGCATTAGGAGGTGAAGTTATAGCAATATCACTGTATTCTAATACAGAAACATGAAGTATCATGAAAAGGCTTAGAAGAAAGGAGAACTGCATTTTGGCTGTTCATACGCATTTGATAAATTAAAATAATGGTCACCTCAAGCGCAGTAGCATTTGCTACCTCATTTCCAGTAGCATGCACAATCGGAGGGCAGCAGTACAGGTTATGTCCGGAGTCCTGCTCTCCCATTTACCAGTTCCCATGCTGATCTCCATGCTTGGCCCTTCTATTAAGGTTGTCTTCAGATTTTAATTTATGCCTTTCAGACAAGCTTTCCATTAGTTGGCAAACAAACCCAGAAAAATCCCAGGCATTACTGCAGGTTCAAGACCTCTACGGTCCCACCAGGCAGCCAGCTCACAGGTGCCTGCATTAGATAATCCAGAGTTAGCAGCTAATAAGGAGGCTGATTAGCTCAAGCACTCTGCAAATAAATGGTCCTAAACAGGAACCAATTTCCTAAGGCTGAAAAGAGCTTGGAAAAGAGACCCCAGCTCTGTTCTGCACTGAGTTAGCCCAAATTACTTCGCAAAGAATTCCCCAATTCTCACATGTGAACTGTACCTTAAGACAACCCATCCTTTAGCACATTCATTAGTGAAAAACACATCCAGAACCCAGGTAACTGCTAATGGAGAGAAGACATAAGGACTCAGGACCATCAGAAAAGCCCCAGTGATGAGAGCAATAGTCCACAGCTGCGCATCTTCTTTGCATTTGTGAAACTTAAGCTTCTGACCACTCATTTTCATTTCTCCTCTCTGATTAAAACACCTGCAGCATTTGCTCTCTGAACAGCTGCAATCATGGGAAGCTAATGTCTGCTGCTTAGCAAATTGGGCTAAAACATCACCCCATTTCACACAAGCCACCAAAAGATGTCAGAAGGGCACAGCCAATATCAAGGCTGGTATTAAATCAGTGATCAAAAGGGAAAAGAAAAATGTAATTTCCAAACAAAGAAGAATCATACTATCGCCAAAACCTTCCATTATTATATGTTTCACTGTGAGAAATTTGAAAGCTTTTTAAAATTAATATATAATAAGTCATGTTAAGGTAGTGCACTTCACACAACTCATTTTCCCATCTTGTAAAAAAAGAAGTCTCCATCACAAGTCTCTGATCAGACAGGGAACAACGGTCTGTTCCACTAGTTAATGTTTCTGACTATCTTTGCAAAAATATCCTGAGCAAAGGTTGGTAATATATTAACCCACTCGGCAAGATTTTAATTGGTAATCCCAGTGGTTTTGGATATGGTATGCTACCATCCTCAGATATCAGATATCAAGACCTAGAGATAATTGGGATACACTATAGTACTCAAACTAAGAACAAAGACACACAAGTCACGGTCAAAGAAAAAAGATTTTTCTGATTACTTATAAAGGAACACAGAAGTGGGGAAAAAACATTCTGGATTGTGAAACAAAGATCACATCTTTGTCACAGAAACATTTGCTGCTGTACAGTGGTGTGACTACCTCTGAAGCACAGCAGTATCGTTTTGTACCTGTAACAAGGATAAATTTATTACATTTTAGTGACCTGCATTTTATTTATTTTTACTGACACAGATTTCTATAAGCATTGCCATGTCAGTGCGGTGAGAAAAAGAAGGGGGGGGGGAACCCAGGGTGCAGAGCAGGTAACATTTTGGGAGATCAGCCATACCACTGAAATGAAATTCCAAATCATATTTGAAAAAAGTAAACCAAGACAAGACCTGCAAATGCTCGATATTTTTGGTAACATTTTTAGGAGAATAATCTACCCTAGGAAATCAACTGGAGGACTTGTTCCATCTGTACAAGGATGAATCTGCATACACAGGCTTTTCAAGTCTCCCAAGAGGGGGTTGAGTTCAATTTGGCCTATGCTTGATTAGATGAAGAGAGTATTTCATATCACCGGTGCATCCATCAAGGATAATTATTTCTAAGAAATATCGTCCTATTCAGATTCCCAAAGACTCAAGCTTTCGTTAAACTCTCCCAATTTCCCCCAATTTCCTGATCTCGTCACAGTTTCTCACAGGAACAGTTCAATCGGAAATTAAACAAGTATCCAAAGACCACAAATAAGCAAAGCAAAGAATAAATCAAGTATCCAAAGACCACAAATAAGCAAAGCAAAGAATAAATCCATCTCCAGACAGCTTCACTAGTCACTCTGCAAGCAAACCTCCGCAAAGCCACGTAGCAAGAGGCCTCGTGGAGGGAACTCGCCAACGCTCCACGCACCTCCAGGCTTCCCGCTACCAAAGCTCTCAAGCAGAGACATTTGACCTAAACTGCAAAAAGGAAATGATATTCTGAATTCAGAGAGATTTACAAGGTCAACTGCAGCAGCGCGGTCAAGGCAAGTGAATCTGTGGTTATGCCCTTAGATTTCCTTCTGTGTTAACCAAGCAAGATGAGCAACAGGCGCCAAGAACGACCGCCACAACCTGCATACCAGGACAGCAACGAGTTCCCAGGCTCCTTCAGCAAACCTGGGAGCATCAGAAATGTGCGTTTTCAAGGATTGTTTCAGCATAAATGAAGCAGAAATTTGAATGAGGCTTAAGGATTTCAGCTTGAGGATGTCTTAAGTTGAAAAAATATCAGAAGCTAACATCCCTCTCCTTTCCTTGCCTAGCTGAACTGAGCATTTTTCTTTTGGAGGATCAAACACCAGTGACCTATTTCTGACTTAAGATATCAGAGACACTGGACACATTTCATCCATGCTATATTGCATAGAACATGAGTGAAAAGACAGAGACTGAAAGAAGAAAAGCAACTTAGCTTTCTAATGCTGGAATCCGACCAACGAACTTGCTCCAGATTTATAGCAGCATAACTACAAATGAAATTGGACCGTTATCTCTGGTTTTATAGCCACTGGAGTGGTGTAGCAGGTACTGGGCTGGCTGCCACAGACCATATTTGTTAGCAAGGGCTTACTTCCCTCATAAACCATATGAACCAATTTCACTAGTCAGAAAATAATTATATGGGTTTGCATACCTCAAACGCCTGTGGAAAAAATGATATGTTTGCTGTCAATTTAGAATTTGAGCCTATTGTTTTACTTTATTTTGCTCAGAGTATAAAGCCATTACGCAACTAAAATTAAATAAAACAGTTTTCTTGAGAGCTGTTTAAAAATATTCAAATGTATTTGTCTTACAGCTTCATTAATCCATTTCTAATTCATTCTGCAGGTTTATTCAACAGCTGTGCCTGATGTAAACTACAAATCTGGATAGAATTAAAGCTGCTACACTACTAAATCACTTCATTTGCAAAGACTTAATAAAATTCTTCTGCTACTTCATACCACAATGTCTATAGGTTATTCCACCTATACGCCAAAAAAAAAAAAAAAAAAAAAATGTTGCTGTATCAGAAGAACAAACAAGCACCAATAGTGGATTTAAAGTGAAGTTAATGCAGATATCAAGTACAAATGGGCCATCTCCCACCTACTCTCTTTTAGGTGGAGACAAGTTTTCATTCCTAAGCTTCCATGTGCAGTACTAATACAAAGCTGGAACAGTCCTTTTATTATTTACAGTGTCACAGCACCTACAGTAGCACGTAGCTTTTCTTATAATATACTGATTTCAAAGACTGGTAAAAACCAGCTATAACTGAGTATTGCTTATGTCAATGACGATTTACTGCAACAAATATCCCTTCTTCTTTCTAAGTTTAAATATACACTCATATATTTAAACACATACATACACATATATAAAACATGTTATATATATAACTACATACACACTTTTTTTTTTCTTAGTTTGGTAAGATAATCTAAAAAAAAGGGAAATACTGCCTTTCAAGCATTCTTGGTGATTCCTGCCACTACAGTACACAGAAGAGGCAATCTCCCTGGGCTCATCATTCGATTGCGTCTTGGGGTGTAAGTGTTCGAGTAATGAGGTAAGGTAGTTCATTATGAATTTTATCTCAGCACCCTTCAGGCCCTGCTGTAAGTATCACTGTATGGCAGAGCTCCTTTCCAATTTAGGAAATGTTACACTAATTGAGTATGCAGGCACACGCTCTCCCCATCTCTGATTAATTAGCACCACTCTAGCTCTTCACATCAATCTTGTGAAAACCACTGTGACTGATCTTGTCTCACTCGGAGCTGAAAATTACTTTGCCAATAGCATAACATAATACTTTGGTATAAACAACAACAAAGATAGGGCTCTTTGGTGGCCCCATGATCGTTCCTTTGATGTTGCACAACTCTCTAGTGCTTTTGAAGACAAAGGACAAGACTTCACTAACAGCAGCCAAGCACAAGTCAGAAAAATTAAGACAGTATACTAGATGCCCTTTATTTTTTCACAATGGTGTCTCTGATCAACAGGGATGGCAGCTTCTACAATCCCTGGTTTGATAAGAGCATTTCAAAGGTCACTTTTGCCTCCCTCCCTCTCCTTGTGGCTAGAAAAAGGCCCATCTAGGAAACCATATGGGAGCGTCAGGCGTGCAGGAGTACCTCCTGCAGGATTAGCGCTAATGCTTGACGCAGCCAGACTACACAGCATGACCCACTCGGTTGTGGGTTTTTTTCTTAAAAAAACTCTGGGAAAAACACTTTCTTCCCCTCCATCTAGCAGCCATTTGGAAGCAACGCAAAGGAACAACGCAACTCGCAATTTTTTTTCTCCTCTTCGCATTGTCTTTTGCTACTGACATGACAAACAGCTCAGGCAAAAATGTCAGCAAGACAGAGATGAAGGATGATGACTGCAGGGCACAAGAGCAGTTTCGGGGCAGGATTTCCCTATTGGACCAACTCGCTGTTATTATGCGTATATTGACTCCCAGCCTGCCCTCGAGCTGAGCGCCTCCACCGCGCACAGCGCCCGGCGTGCTCCCAGTCCTACCATTTTATGCATTTAGCTTTCAGACAGTCATCAGCCCAGATTTCACGGGCCGTATTGTCTTGCTTTGAATTCACTTGCTACTTTTAACCCAGAATTTGCTAAGCTCCTTAAGCTGTACGTTTCCGAGCAAACCCGACAGAAAGGTTTTGCGGCTAATGCCAGCCTTTCTCTAATCTCTTTGGAGCGCTGCAACCCTCCAGCTCAGTGTCCTCCGACTGCAGATTCACCAGCTGAGACACAAAATGGAACAAGTCATCGGAGGTGAGGTCTACCCTGACCCTCCCACCACCACCATTCAACGCACCTGAGTGGTGTAGACAGTACAGCAGACCTGGAGCCCTTGTTGGTCCACAGTGATCACTAGGTTACTTCTGCAACCACAAACAGCAAGACCTGTCCCCTCGGGCCAAGTGGAAAGCAGCTCGCATGGAGGAGCCAAAGCCAATGCAGCTCTCTCCAGATGAGGCACTGCCACCACGATACAGGTTGCGCTCGTTTCTGACTTCCTCTCTGGCCCAGATCTCCAAGCAAAGGCTTCCATTCCTATTCATAGTTGTACAAAATGAATAAGAAACAGATTTCCAGTTAAGATGAAACTGAAGAGATTTTTAAACCAGCCACTGCCAAAAGGTTCACAAAGGCTGAGATTTTGGAAGTATCCTCAGGGTCCTCTGAGCCTCTCCAAAATTAATGGGAATTAAATGCTCATAACCCATGGGCGGTTCTGAAAATCCTATCAAAGTATCTAATACTTCTATCTGCCAAAGACACTAACATTTAAAACAAAAGTGATTTTATCACTGGCTAAGATTCAGTTTTCAAGTGAAAGAAGAATAAAATATTAAACCAATTAGCCTGTTTGACAACTTGACGTGATTTTCTTCCCAGATGATGGGAAGGCTGCGGCATGGCAGAAAATAGTAAGATCATTATATAAAATAAGAAGTTACTTCTTAGAAGTCTCATAAATCTATAGGCTAGAGCTCAGACTTGCATATGATGAAATAAGCATTCCTTTACATTTGGTAAGTGGGTATTTACTACATAGGTGTAGTATTTATGATCCCCTTAACTACTCATTAACTTGCTTTTAAGTGCTTAGGTTCTGTATATGACGTGATAGCTAATCACCTTTTTGTGCTTCTGTCTTCTCTTGGTGCTTGAAACAAAGGGCTTGTATTTGTAATATGCATATTTTAAAATAGCACATATTAATCTTTCCTTCGAGTCTCTTCTCACAGAGCTAGTGCCAGTAGATTACTCACACGAGCAAGGGATACTCGTTCAGCTTGTGTAAGACCAAGCCATGCCAGGTCCCACAGCATGGAAAATTTAAATTTAAGCCTCATTTCACATGGGGAAAGAGAACCACAGCTTTTGAGAGCTCTGCAAAGGTCACATCCGTAAACAGGCGCTCGAACGCAACTGTAAGCGCTCCCTAAGTGATATAACACATAGTCTGTAAAACAAAACTAAAAATTATGACATTAAAAAAAAAGCATTCCCTGCTACTTCAAACATCGTGGTTAAAATCAAGTCTCGCTTCCCTATGTGACCTATGAAATTAAGTTGCGTGTGTCCCAACCCACACATCCACATTTCCACACGGTCAAGGTTAGCATGAAAACGCTTTGTCTGCTGTTAAGAATCACTTGCCTACAATTGGTTTCATCGGGACTGAAGCAGTATCACGAGTCCAGTCCACCAATAAGATGCCAAAACAGCATTTTGCCACAATTCCCTAGACCTCTATTTTCGACTACTGTGACATTCTAAGTAAGAAGATTCAATTAAACAGATTCTTTAGGCTTACTCATCCAGCATTTTATGAATCATCTCACCTCTTATCAGGCTAAACCAGATATTTATTATAACAATAAGGAGATTTCATACAAATGTTTCACATTCACTGAAGCCCAGAGATATTAAACAAGATCATTTACTGTTGTCTGCTGCCATTTCAAGAACCGCATTGAGAAAACGTGAGGTGTTCAAAGGTTAATTTGGATTGATGTCAATGGATTTTTCTTTTCTCTCTCAAACCTTGACTTCCGTGCTTCCTTGAGGCTACATAGGCCTTTTAAGACCATTTGAGACAGAGCCTGGACACACAGGGATGGAAACACTTCTGCCCCTATTATATGCTGCAATTCTTCACCCAGCCCACCCAGTCAGCCCTTCCAAGGCGACTCTACATAGTATCTTAATTCTCAAGACATACAGGTGGACCAGAACAGAGGAAACTTGCATTTCTGGGTTTCTTTATAAGCCCTTATGATTGGGATCCCTCCCACGAGATGCCCCATACTACACTCCTCTCTGTCCATCCCAAAGGACTCAGGTCCAGGACCGATCTTGCCTGCTCCTGAGCACTTCCACACACCACTCTGCACTCCAAAGGGTTTCCACCACAGTTGTTGCTCTCCCTTCCCCTCCCCTACCAGGGACCAAGGGAGGTTAATACCACCTTCAGCACTGGCAACTGTCATTGCTTTTTCCCTGCACACAGGAGTCTGGAGGAAACTCTCAGTCAGGGGTTTGGGGGACCACCACTTATCAAAGTGAACGGGCTGCTCAGCATAAAGATCTACACCAGTGCTGACCAGCCTACCTGCCGGAGCTGTCAAACAACCACTCAATCCATAGAGGGCATACACGTCTCCACGCTCCGCAGAAGTTTTTTTTTTTTTTTTTTTTTTTTTTGTTTTTTTTTTTTTTTAAAAAAAGTTTAGACAACAAGCAAAATAACACAGCACGCACGTTTCCTCTGCATTGAGCTAGCAGCTGTCAGCAGACAGTAACACAGAGTACAACCGGAAAGGACCAGGAAACAAAGAAAAGCAAATTAGACTAAACCCCGACTCCAAAATAAGGAACGAGTAAGCAACTCTGCAAAATTAAATACCAAATTTCTGTCTCCTCTTTAGAGAAAGGTGAACTAACAATACACAAAGGGCCAGATAATGAGAAAATCAGATGGCTGGATCTTGTGGAATTTGGGAAAAGAGAAATGAGGGCAGCATACAGACAGAAAGGCAATAGTATTTAAAAATCATTCTGTAGCTGAAGACAAATTTTAAAATATTATTAAAACCATATGGCTTTCCTTCCTAAAACAGCACCAGTGACTAGGCCCTTGACTATAAATCACACAATACCAGCTGAGTACCAGCTTGTCAATTATTGCTATAAAATATTAAGCATCTAGGCTGTAAGAGGACACTATGACGGAGCACTGGAAGAGGCTGCCCAGAGAGGTTGTGCAGTCTCCCTCTCTGGAAATATTCAAGGCCCGCCTGGATGCAGCCCTGTCTACCATGCTGTAGGTGACCCTGCTGAGCAGGGACATTGGACTAGATGATCCCCAGAGGTCCCTTCCAACCTTACCGATTCTATGATGCTCTGATATAAACCATTCACTGCCTTTACATTTGTTTTCCTTTTGCTAAATCTTCTAACGTCACCATAACTTCCTTTGTATCAAACACACAGGAGTCAATGCACGAGCACCCAGCACCTGCCCCCACCTCCTTAGAGCACCTTCTGTTGGCACAGCAGTTATTTACAGGCCAGCGGCGGGAAGGGCAGAAGGGAGACAGACCCCTGCCGTGGTACAGGGCAGTTCTGCAAAGGGCTCTGGCTTGAAAGCCGATTTCACACGTGACAGCTGTGGCCGGGAGCTAGGGCAATGCGCAGGATTGCCGTTTTACGGGGAGAGCCGCGGCACAGCGGGGGACGGCAGCAAACGCGTCCAGCTGCCCAGTGTGCAAACGGCTTTGGTGGCTCCTCAAGGGCTTAAAACTCTGACGCTTCCTCAGCTGGCAATGCAAGTGACAGTGGTGTGCACACACTGTCGCGCTGCAGCGAGTGCAAAAGAAATTCATGTTCAAGCCCTCTTCCCCTGCTGGCAAACAGTGAAACAAGCTTCACTTTTGCAGGGAACAGAAAGAGGAAAGCAGGCACTTAAGTTCTTCATCTGACTGAGAGTAATCTTCTAATATAGGAAACATAACACTGATATAGTAGCAAAATTGCATTGCATTATTATTATTAACACACTGTGGCCTACATATCCTCTCCATCAGGACTAGTGTCCATGTGCTAGATGCAAATACAGAAGATTAACACTCTGGTACAGCAGTAAGTACTGCACAGAAGGAAGTGTATGCATGGTGTTAATCTGTCACACAGTACCCCTTTAGTTAGTGATATTGCCTTCTAGAAAGCAAGAAATCCATGACAACTTCAGAAGGCATCTAAAAACCAAGGCAAAAAACAGATTCTGTGTTTCAAAGCTTTTCCCCTGCCCCAGTTAGAAAGTCTATTTTCTTCCTTCTCCAGAAATGCCATGGCACAAATCTATGGCAACAAGACACATATCTGGCCTTCATAGAAGGAGCTCAGCCAGCACAGCAGCTCAACCACCGCATACTCCTAGACCATATTTTTCATTCTTAACTTAACCATCAAATACTTTCCAATGCCAGAGAGCATTTACTGCCAGGGAGCTATTTTCTGCTTTGTACTCATTGTTCAAGTACACGAAAAGAAGAAGAAAAAAATAAGAGAGGGTAGCATAAGGCTCTGGAACTTAAAAACACTGAAGAAAAATATCATTGTTTTTAAAAATATGCTTATCTAAAAATCATATAGTACACTTCAGCGGTTTGGGATTTTGACTTTCCTTGATCAGTCGTCCATGGAATACAATGAATTGAGAACATTCTGGAGGCAAACTTAGAAATATTATATTCCCAGTCCCCCAGAACTGGTTCTTAGCAGTATCTTACTGGAGCACAAGGCAGCCAGAAACTTCTTAACAGTCTCTTCTCAAGAAAACAGCGTAGTTTCTGCCAAGATTGCAACTCTGATGATTTCCAATAGCAGCACTCTTATCTTCAGCTCATTCACTGCATCTCCTGCAATCTTGACCTCACACTTCATCAGGGACATCCACTTCGACTGAAACAGCTAGTCCAAACTTGGCAGATGGTAGGAATTTGGCTCCACTTTGTGACTCATGTTATTTTACTATACAGGATGAGAGGGAAAAAAAAAAAAAAAAAAAAAAAAAAAAGCCTGTTTCTCATCTTATTGAGCAAAGAGGGAAGTTTAGTCTTGTTCGCTGTCTAGTCACCTACAGTCCTCAGTGTCCAAACTTTAAGATTCTTAAATGCCCTCTGGGCATACACAATACCACTTGGATACCAATGTGAACTATATGTTCTTAGCACTTGTTAAGACTCAGATACAAATTGAAGTTTTTAGAAATCAGACAAACATTTATATCCTTTATCAGACCACACTGCATGATTAGGTATGTCAAAACCATCAAAATGCTTTGATACTTGTTCAATTTGTGGCTATATTTAGTTTGCATGCCTGAAATATTTATGGCCTTCACTCATCAGCAGATGCAAAATGAAAGAGTCAGAAGAAAACATAAATTTCTTCACAATACAAATGTGAATATATCTCCCTTTAATTCCATCAGTTTTTTCCTAAATGCCCATATTACTACCATTAACTGAAGATTTTCCCTTCTTTCCAAGCTATGCTTAAGCTCGTCACTGTCAACACAGACTAAACACTAGGTCTGCTTCCAATCCTACTTCTCAGGAATGCTGTTTTTAAATAAGGAGTTGGTTGACTTAGCCATTCTTTATAACAAAGAAAAAATTCAAATACCATATGTTCAAAAATAAACTTCAAGTTGGACAGTGCACTAAACTCATTCATGTGAGAAAAGGGAAAGGGATAAAAACTTATCAACTACTATTATAGCCTCAAATTATTAATTGTGGTTAGAAATTTCAAACAGGAATGTTATCTAATTCCATCCTGAATAAATATAGGAGAAGCCATGGTTTCCTGTTATAGGGTGTTGTCCAAAAACTGCTCTACAGAAGTCTGCAAAAATAATCTTTCTAGTTTTGTTTGAAGAGAAATGCTTGGAGCTTTTCCCATTAAAAAAGGAAATGTGCTTGTCTGAAGTGCAAAACCTTTAGATTCTTCAAAGAATACAAATAACTAAAAAAACCTAAACTTTTTGGAGAGGTGGAAGGAAGAGAAGATAAGTGCTCTTAAGATGAGATGACTGTACTTTTATCTGGGTGTCGTAAGTTAGACTTAAATATGCAGTGTGAATAATACTTGTTTAACTTAGAGCTTCACTAAAGTAATTAGTTTAATATACAGCACAGTTAAATGACACAGCAGCAGGAATGTTCTGTTTTAAATACAACAACGAAATGGAACTTCCCTGAATATCTCCTAAACTTTAAAGATAAAGCTGCTATTTCAGTTTACACTAGCAGAATACAAAATGGTTTCCTGAGATATTTTGGACAGTAACTGTGTGTACTATAAAGAAGCTGTTAGACAAGAGTCATTTTTTATTGTAAATTATTCTGAGGTTTCTTTTTGTTGCTATTCATTTGCTTGTTTTAAATGCTGCAGGTGTTTTCCATCATTTTCATGCTCTTCTTCAGAGCTACATGATGCTGCAACCACAAATGGAAGACGGCCCCAAGTCCAAGAAGTGACCACCACCCCGATGGTCCTAGAAAAACCTGCTGCTCAAGCACAAGACCACCAAATGCCTGTGACAAAAGGGATGAAACACCTCAAAAACCTGTCTCCGGGGGGGAAGGGACAGAATTGTAGGATTTCACCTCTAATTTTATGTACAAGCCCTAGATTCTATGCACAGGTTAAAATGGTTCTGCCTTTCATAGGACCACGCACACACAAGGGCAACATGGTAAAGATGAGACTCTAGACCCACTTCACATTTCTCATGACCTGTCTTCCCCAGTTCACACTTTTCTCAGTTAAGAAAAAATGCACACCAGGCATTTTTTCCCAGGCACCCTTTCAACCCAGGAGACAAAGGAAAACACAACATTTTTCACATCACTGCACAGTAAAGATTGGGTTTTTTGATTGTTTTTGATTGCCATCAAAAGATTGTAAAAGAAAATCTTAGCAGAAGGAGACCACCTCTGCAGGGTGTAAAATGACTAAAAGGAAAGCTAATGAATACCCAGGAAGAAGGCCAGCCATAGCTGAGAAGTAGAGTCTGGAACTTGGAATCGGGGGTACTTTTACTGCCAAACATATGTCACTAGCTGTTCCAGTGACTGTCTATCTGCTCTTCTATAGGAGCCAACTAAAAAAAGGCAGTCAGGTCCCTGCAAACATTCTTCCCATTTTGACCTAGAGACTGCAAAGCAAAGGGGTTACTCCATCTGCATGAAGACTGTGCTTGAAGCAGCTGAACTACAGCAATGAAATTCTAACTTGCTGGTATATTTGTAGCTGAAATACTGCTTGCAAATAAGAACTCCAAAACATTTAAGACGACTTTTGCAAACAAGGGCAATTTCATGTATTTCATATGATTCCATAAAGACACAACACCATAAAAATGAATTGTAAAACCAGTGACAAAGATGACTGACTAACTCATCTTCTCCATTTCCTGCCATGGCAAAATTTTTCTCCAGAGTATATTCAAAAGCACATTCTGGATCTTAACAAAATTAGTTAACCTTACAGCTATGTGTGACATAGGAAGAATAAATGGTTTCTGCAAAGGAATAGTCTAAACATATTTTTAAAATATATTTAAGGATCTTGCCATGGATCTCTGCTCGCTATGAAATTCAAAAATGTCTAATTCCAGGATATCTGCAGCTGCCAAAATGTCTGTTCAGGTGGTAGAGCCAGCCCACTTCACAAGGTTATAAAAAGCACGACAGAGGACAAAAACAACACAGGACTTTAAAGGACTCCAATGAACAGGGCTCCTAAAACTTTCAAAGAGCAATATATTCTGTTTTTTTTCAACTGGTCACACTTCTGCACCTAACTTCTACCCATTACTCCCAGTACACAGTCTACTTGATACTAAACAACCATTTAGATAACCTATAAAAATGTCTATGTTGTGTTATGGTCCTTTCTGACCTCCCTGACCCACAAAGGTGTTACAATTCCACTTCTACAACTCATTCTTCCACCCTCTGTATGTCCTTTTTGGGAATGAGAGAAGGATGTAATAGTATACATATTTAATTACTTCACCTCTAAGCATCTTACTCATTCTCTTCTGCATATGGTTCCAACCTTCTCTGCACTGCTGTGCAGGACAACAAGTGGGTCTGACGAAGTCTGTTTGCCATCCCACCACGCTCTCCAAATGCACCACACTCATTAGCCTTGGTGTTACCTTTCTGAGGTGCTCCTGCCCTTTCTGCAAGATCTTGAAAGTCATAAAACATAGTTTGTATTCAACAGCTCCATCCTTAGGCAAGAGCTGCAAAGGAAAGGGCGCAGTCCCACCCAAACTTATGTCAACAGGAATGCTACTGCTTCACTGAAAGGGAATAAACAACACTGGAAATCTTCTCTTCAGTAGATTTTTGACAGTGCTCTTATACATCTTCACAGGGTTTCTACATGGGAATGGGTTGAAGTATTCTGATGATCCTGTATATGAAATAGTTCCAACATTTTGGCTTTTATTCTGACAAAGCTAAACCAAAAGATGGGCAGTTAAAAGAAGTTAAAGGTACTTACAAAAGACGCATGTCTGGGATATTTCTGTCATCAGCTTTCATTAAAAACCCTAGATACTGTTAAATAGCAGACATTCCGGTATGTGAAAAAACACATACAGGATATGAATGTTTTTCCTAAGCATGTAAACGGTTCACACTTTCTTGAAAAGAGCATTCTCGACATCTTTGATGTTGTAAATCTTATTATGTAGAACAGCCTGTTGTGTAAAATAAATGATGGTGCACGATCCTGCAAGAAGCTTAGTGCCCGTGATTCATTTAAAAGCCAACTGGAGTAAAGGGTGCTCAGCATGAGGCAAATTTCTACAGTGAACTTGTGCTAGTTGGTTGCTGAACGAAAAACCTTTCAAGAAGAATAAAAAACAACATACACACAACTTGACCAAATCAAACTTGTATGCTTGATTTAAAAAAAAAAAAAAGTATGCTTGACAAAAAGCTTCAGTGTTCAGGAAAAATTGCACAGGTCTTTCACATGCTATGGAAATATCCAAGCTACTAGTTTACTAGTTCAGAATGCTGCCTTCAGAAATGATACAGTAAGAAACTAGCACACCATTATTCTGCACTGTAACCCCTGGGGATTCCAACAAGGGGACATGTGTCAGGTGAACACACAAATTTTATGAAGTCACTGCCAAAACAAGCTCAAACGCTGAGCACTGTTCTGATCCATCAGTACCTGTCTGACGACTAACGTGACAGAACTGGAACGTCAGCAAAATTCCCATCAGTGTGAAGAGGACCAGGACAGCTCAGTGGGCTCTGAGAAACTCTATCTTGTCTGCAAAACTGATGGATAACTTCACTATCAGCTAATGCTGAGCTTGAACTACAAGCTGTTGCATGGCAGCCTATCCACCAGCATGTCTGTGCTTTCCTCAGCATCAGTCACATCAAGTGGCAGAAGAATGGTTAATCCTCTATGTCCTGCCAGACATTTCTTCTCTGCAGAGTCTACAAAAAGGCACAATTAGAGCACGTTGCTCTTTTAGGAGCTGGAGTAAAGCCATTAATTCATTTTTACTGTCCCCACAGAGCCAGCGCTGGCAATGGCTATCCTCCTTCTGCTGCAGGTAAGCCAGTGACCTAACGTGGAAAGACTATTTGAACTGTCTACCAAATTTTCCACTGTCTTTTCTTTCCTGCGACAGGACTCCAGAGGCTTGCCAAAAGGATAAATACTGTGGATCTTCACCTTTCAGTTTGGGCCAGAGCAGGAGCCCACAACCCTGCTACAAGCAACAAGCTTGTATTTACCCTGCTCCACGGAAACAGCATAAACCAAGCAGATACTTACTTTTAGCTGGTCACTTGGCATAAAAGTGATCACACCATGTTTATTTGCGTTCTTAGCTTAATTACCTCTCGCTTCCCGTTATCCTTGAGAGAGCTCTAATAAGATGTTAAGAAAGGAGCACTTTGCCACATACATTGCCTCAGGTTAGCTCAATGCCCCATTAGCCCATCTAGCAGCGTCTCCTGCTTCTCCTCTGCAAGCTTGTACGTGGCCGTCCTGCAGAAACCCAGGCAGCCCGAGGGAATAGCCTCCATCTTCCCGGACCTACCCGTTCAACCGTGCGTGCTTTAACTATCAATATCATCGCTGGCCAAGTGAACGCTTACTCTGATGCGGCTATTAACAGACCACATCCTACCAGAAAACTAAGGAGTTAACAAAATTGCAGTTAGTTTTGCAAGGGGGTGGAAAGAAAGGAAAAAGCTCACCTTAGGAAAGTGTTCCCCCTCCCCCCAGGTGGCAGAAACCATTATATTTTGTTACTTAAATTCTCACACCACAT
Organism: Rhea pennata; assembly: GCF_028389875.1. Classification (NCBI taxonomy): domain Eukaryota; kingdom Metazoa; phylum Chordata; class Aves; order Rheiformes; family Rheidae; genus Rhea; species Rhea pennata. Next base: position 9,339,444 of record NC_084674.1, read on the forward strand.
TTTCATTGCATTTCTCTCAGATACAAGAAAGTTGTTGCCACTGATCATGGTACAGGAATCCTTTATGGTTCTGCTGTGGTAACAGATCCCACACTGTGGTGCTCGTGACCCGGACTACACCGCTCATAACTAATATTTCCCATGGAGAACCACAGCAGGAAATTTGCTTTGTTCCTCATCTATTCTGATAGCTTTGTGAAATAACTTCCGATCCCTACCACCTTCTCACCTCTCACTGTACAGACCAAGCGGGAATATCACAGAACATGACAGATTTCATGACCACTGTCCTCTTCGCTCAGCAGCGACTAACTGAACTTGCGAGTTCGGGTCAGGAACGAGCAAGGAGAGGCCTCTCTGCTCGAGAGCAGACAGGGGACTACAGCATCCTCAGCATAAATCAGTGCAATGCCAAAACCCTAGAGCTGCGCTCTGACAGTTGTCCTTTTGCAAGACCTAAGATGTTATTGCATTGGTCCTTAGCGGACGCAGGAAGAAATGGAAAGATGGGACAGGAGCCCCAGCCTCAGCACTGGGGTTTGCGACTTCGCTTGCAAACACACTGCTGCCAGCAGCCAAAGCCACGGAGCAGCCGTAGACTAGTCCTGCTCCCCTCAGGACAGCCCTGACAGCCTCCAGGAGCAGAGGGGGGACAGTCGTGCCCTCAGCTGCCACATCCACACTGGGGAGCAGCTGGAACAAGTCAGAAGAGCAAGGGCCCCAGTTTTGCCATCCAAGGGAGAAGGGAGGCAGAGGGTTGCACAGCCCGTGCTATGCTGGCAGGGACCAATCTTTTGGAGACAGGATCCGGCACGGCATATATTTGCCATATGCTGACACCGCCCTACCTCCCAAATTATAACTTCAAACACCAGTATGTCCTACCTGGCCAAAACAGACAGCCTTGTCTCCTCTCTCTTTCCACCTGTGTTGCCCTATTTATTAACTTGCCTGATTTTAAACAGCTTCTAAAAGACTGAGAGCAAGAACATGGAAGGGCAATGCTGAACCTAGTTAAGAGCTTGCCCCTCTTGCAACACATTCCCCCCCTTCCGCTCTCCAGAGGATTCAACTCTTATAGAGACATCACAAGGAATCAAAGCAAGCGTGGACGTGGCAGCACGGCTTGCTTCCACCTGTTCAAAACAAAACTGCTTCTGGAACTAAATATTTAAGCGTCACTTCTAAGACAACCCTGTTTACCCACATTAAACACTTACTAACTGCTGTTAAGTCAACTGATTAATAGATTACCAGTTCATTATTTATTCCAGCAGAGGAAAAATAACAATCAAGATGCATTTAATAATCAAGATGCATTTATTCAAAGCATTTATTCACACAGGGCATGACCTTCACAATAAGAGGCACCTCTAACTCCAACTGGTTTGGGTGTGAGCAGGAAACAGATCCAACAAAACCAAAACATCACAAAAAAACTCAGCCACCAGCAGCAGCGCTCCCTGCTAGCAAGAAAAATTTTCCTATTATGACTACTTATGATAAATAAGAAAGTTCACTCAAATCATACTGATATTTGAATTTTCATATTTAACCTATACCACTCTAAATCACCTCTGTTCCCTCATGAATCTAGGTATACTGATATTATTACACTTAGTGTCCTCCCATAGAAGTTGCATGTTACCTTTCCTTGAATAATTTATGATGAAACCTAAAACAGAGTATTTCGCCTAATGCAAACTACATAACATACTTCCCCCGAGTGATGTTTCGGTAAACTGTGACATGCAACCTCCTTGTGACAAACGATAATAACAGAAAAATATCCCTGCTCCTTTTTAATTCCTTATTACTTCTGACCCCAAAGCGAGAAGAAAGGTATGGTAAATGCCACATGCTTTCTAGACATCAACTCATGACATTATTTACTTCCACAAGTTCCAATAAGCTCAAAGGGGTTCCAAAAACCAATTCCATATACTACATCCAAATAGCAGTTACTCAAACAGAAAGTAAGGGAAGAGAGGTACTTACAGTACCAAATACTTTAAGTTTCCCTTTCTTGGACCAGTCTGCTAGATTTTTTTGGACTACTAGTAACAATGCAATTTAACCATGGCAAAAAGCTTCTATGTTTTGTCAAATAGAGCAGAAGCTTTGGTTTCAATTCAAGATCTGTTTAGTTTTTACTTCTGCCACGGGTAACCTCAGACAACCACTTAATCTTTTTCTTCTGAGAGTTCCTCATCCGCCTGTGTCTTTCCCCACACCTCATCTACCTTGCCCATTTAAATGTTACACAAGCTGACATGAAGACAGTATAATACTACAGTTTTCCAGCACAGCAAGGCTACAACTTCAATACAAAAATCACCATTTTTAATCTGATGAGTATAAAGCAGCAGATTTGTTGAGGCTGGCAAAAATATGGATATATGCAGTAAAAGCCAAAATCTACTTGTTCAGTTCCTAGGGGCTGGTCAGATATTTATGCTAATACAGAATAACCTTGGCTATCTGAATGTCACAGAGACTTGTGATGTGCACGGAGAGTTGAGGTTTTGGATAACCAAGGTAATTTTCAAAGTAATTAACTAACGCCCAGGGACACGACCATGTTCCAAATAACGGGGAAGGTTAGACAACCGAATGTTGCTGTCTTACCACTTATCTTACTGAATACTGTAAAGGTTTTTATTGAAAAGCTTTTACTGAAAAGAAGTTCAGGATCAAACGAGCACAGAGACCACTAATTTCACATGCAAGAAGCACTGCGACAAGGTGTTTTGCGCCAAACCGCATACCGCTTGTCTGCCACACAACAGAAAAGGGTTTGGTATGTAAAAGAATGAAGTCTTCCCTCTAAAGATCTTATGGGGCAGCTCATCAGGTCAGCAGCAGGAACCCCAGCAGCGGCAGCCGCTAGGCTCCTCGAGCTCCAGCGCGAGGGCTAAGGGCAAAGCTTCCCACCTTACCTTTCCATCTCGGGAACCTGAGCCTCGCTGCCCTGCCCCATCTGCAAGCACCGAGTTCGCAGGTCTCGGCCTCACGTCATCCTTCAGCGATGTCCCCGCAGAACCTGGAAATTTGCTGCTCCAAGGCTGTAAATATTATTTAGAAGAACAAGTTTTCCAGAAGCAGGCTGGGTAAAGTTTCCTAAGTACCTGCTCAACCTCTGCACAGGTCCATGTAAGTGGCTGCAACTAGGAGCATGACCTCGGTGCCAAGTTTTTCTGAGTGATCTTCTCAATTCAATGGTCTGTGTTGAAAAATGTGCAAATGCCTCCTGGGTCATGTTCAGATAGTGAAGATATTCCCATTTGTGTTTTCATACATCTGAAACACATTGTGTTTTCGGTTCACCTGCGTGACACCTAGACTGAAAGCTGCTCTGTTGCAGCTTTCTTTGGTCTCTTTTCCATCTTTTTCTACTTTTGTTCAGCTACCTCTCTCACTTACTGTTTCTGAAACATTTGTAGTAATAACAGCGTAACAGTCCCATCACTATTGTGCCTGCTTTATAAGGCAATAATCCACTTCCCTCCTTGACATAAACTACTAGAGGGAACAAGAGCTGGGTTATTGGCTTGTAAAACAGTGTGGTGATGGTATTATTGTCTAAATTAATGTCATTTAACGCTTTCCAGCACAGTTCCAGAGGTCCTACCTCAAGCATTAATAATGCATTTTGCTTTTTAACATGCCGCATGGGAAAATAGCAGCTTCTGACACCCAGGGATTGTATCAGTAAAAGATAACTAATTGATGCAATCTCCAAGAACAAAACAGGAGACCTTGATTGCCGCCAAGAACAGCTCCGTTACGGCACCCTCCCACCCCCTCACCACCTCTCGCCCTGCCCTCCCAAACACAACCCTTCTGCTTCACGTTATTCCTTTCTGCATAGTTTGAAGGGCTAAAAATGTAACTTCTTCATATACCATTTCTCTGCTGAAAAGCATACGCGTCGTCTCTTCTGCGCTACCTCGTTCTCATTCTTACACTTTATCCCATTTATCAATGTAACAAATTGAAGCTTTACAAAGGAATCACCAAAAAACAAACAAACAAAAACCCTCAAAAGACAGCAAAACAGGCTCTGCGTTACTAAGACATAATAAACAAGCCCTTGGCTGATAAATTTGCTTATGACAATATTGGCAATAATTTGATTCAAATTCAAGCAAAGTCAACTTTAAATTATAGCAGCTGGGGATAGAAAATAGCTGCTTTTCTTAGCTGTTGAAGCCATACAGCTCCTTTTTTGAACCGTAAGTCCAAGATATTTCCCTGGTGGTGCTGCTTAAACCAGTGATCAGTATAAGTGAAGCATGATAAATAGGTACTGCACTGCACCCCCATCAGCTGAAGTCTCCACAGGTCTAGCTGTGGAAACAGAAAGGTCATTCATTACTCAGTGTGAACAAACAGACAGCACGTTTGTGATAAATAATAGCTATTACAGAGCTACAAAACACACTGAGGCTTTCTGCTCCATAGCTGTGCATGATTTGCTCTGTACTACCTTTTAAATATTAATTACTTAAAATTGGCTTCCTTGCTATAGACCCCCTGCATCTATGGGTTAAGTTCATAAACCTAGATATATATATATATGTAAATTTTATATGCACACACACACACACACACACTTCAAACTATTACTTCGGTTATGGCAAGCAGGGTATAAACTCCTTTGTCTCATCCATCACAAAATAAAGAGGACGCATGTGGCATATTTGCCTGTATTTTTGCTTCCTTCAGTCAATCATGATGTGGATCTCAGCATCAGTAGAGAAATGGTAATTACTACACTATCTCTGGTCAGGAAACTCCTGAAACATTTGGTCTCAGTAGTTGCTTTCAAAACCGTATCAAGCAAGCAACCGCCAGGAGGTTTTCTCTCTGCCGCCACAGCTGGACAGCAGGCTATGCCAGTAGAGATTTCACTTGCTTGTCAATCTTCTAAATAAAACATCTTTGCTTGGAAGTATGAAAGGGTTTAATATTTATTCAAAGCTGGTAAGCGCTGCAAGTGCAAAGACTCATGGCAATACTGGCAATGTACGGAGCACTGTAATTCTCCCCTAATATTCACAACCATAAAGGCCATATTCTGAGATGTTCAGTAACACTGAGAAGCGCTGTACTTCACAAGTAAAACAAGATTACTTGGGATTTCTCTGTAAAACAAATCACAGCCACAGCAAGTAAATATGTTAAAGCACATTTTCTATGTACCTTTCTCCAGTACTGAAGTAACCAGAAGTGCCTGCAGTGCTTGCTGTCTGCTCTGATCCCTTGGGACACTAAGCTGGAAACTCCCCCATACTTATATCAATTTAATTTCCATGCCTGGTATCTGAACTGGTCCAACCAACACCCAGCCTCACGTGGCTTCAAGTACCTGTACCGCAACTGGAGTCTTCTGTACCACAGGAGCAGAGAGTAGCTGGACAACTACCTTGTTCAAAACGTATTAAAATCACAATCATTTTTAGAAATATTTAAGATAATCTTGTCTGGTCTCAGCAACATACCCTGTTTTATGCATTTATTCTCAGAACATTGCTAGTATTTACGACAATGTGAATCATAATCTATGATTCTATAACCCTGCAACCTTTTCTGTTTCTGGCTCTTCTGGTCGAGGACGACGTGACCTGCTCTTGCAGCACCTCCAGCCACACACGTACCGGGGAAATTAACTGGTCACTGCATGAACACAAGGACACAAGTGCCTGAATCCAGTCCCAGGAAGGCAGTGCAAACGGCTATGTGCTACAATATTCTGCAGGAAATCAACTCTCCCACATTTCCATCACAAGCCTCTCCTGAAAATGCAGCAGCAGCAATTAACTTTTACAGAGATGGGGAAGGCAAAGGGAAGAGAAAAGGGCAAGTTTTGAACTTACAGGTTGTGATTAAGGGTGCAAGTTTGGTGAAAGTTCCCACGAAGAGAACAAAGCAGCAAATGATTTCCTGTAAATATCAACCCTTCGTTTACATGGCAAATGAAACGCACGTCGTAACCCACAGCAGCTGGAGTACAAAGTACCAAATTAGCCCAGCGGAGTATGGCACTGCGCAGCTTCAGAAGCCAACAGCAGCCAAGCTTCCTGAAAGCCAGAGACACTCAGCTGAGCATCCTACACAGTGCACAAGGATGAGCTGGTGATTACTGGGAGTAATGACTTAATGACAAAAGTGATACCGAGCATTAAATTCAAGCATGCAATTTGAAGAAGTGAAGAGCTAACGGCAAAGCAAATTCTTTAAAAATTTCCCTAATGCACAAAAAAACTAGAGTAGCTTACTCTGTTAGGTACATTTCTAGTTTTCTAGTTAAAGTGGTACAACAATTTGAATAACAATGTTCAATTACAAAACTTTGATAGCTACGTATCAAACTTTCTATCCATGTGCAGCACATGCATTTTAGATACAATGCATGCATACAGATCTCCGCATATGTGCATGTATACACAAACAACTGTATGTAACTGGCTTAATTTCATACTTTAAAAAACAAAACAAAAATAAAAAAAAACAAAAACAATGCAGAAGTTTGACATGCAGCCAATGAAAAGATTCTTGAGAATCAATCTTCCCAGTGCCTCTCCTGCATCTCTTTCTACAGTGCTGTAAAAGTTTAAAGGAACAGGAAAATTTGCCCAAAACATGAAAACCTGGCTAGATTTTCGCAGCCATCCTAAAGCCCAGCCCTGCTGCCCCAAAGCCAGCTATTACAGTGCCTGTCTAAAGCACCACAACTAGGAGCCTGGCTGTCCGGTCCCACAGCTCTGGGAGAAACTCCTACCACCTCCCCAGTGGGGTCCCACTTGGCCAGCACGGGGAGAAAGAGGTGTCCAGCTCTGCACCTCTGTCGCAGAGACGCCTGAAGCTCTGGCTCAGAATGGGTTTTAGATCTTGCTTTCCTTTAAGCTTAACTCCTGACTGCCTGACTGACAGGCAGCAGAGCAGGGGCACGACAGGACCCCTTCAGATTCAGGGGTCTCCTCTCTCCACTTAAAACTCATTTTCTAGCTGCCCCCTTTTCCCCAGATGTCACACACACGTGTCAGATTGAAACGTTTGCCCTGCGGTTAATAATATCACAGCCTAAAAAGCCCAAAGCCCAGTATTTTTTTCCTGGGTGGGACCAGATACAACCAGCCTAATACTCAGCAGAAGTATTTGTACTTGCTCCATATGAACAACAGAAATCCAGTTTCTGCAGCTCCTCAATAGCCCACTTAAAGGACACAACTCAAGCATTCAGCAGACGTCGGAAAGTCTGAGCAACTTCGCGGTCTTGAACTTGCAGTCTTGGTACAGCGCAGGCAGGAGCCGGACGGCAGAGCCTGTCCCGCCGGCGCGGGGCCTTCCGCACCGCTCGCGCCCCCCTGTTGGCAGCATCCCGGGCTACCCAGGCTCGGCAACAGCTCCGACGCTCTAAACATTTCCGCAGCTCGCCCTCCGCAACGCCTACAGCGGAGTCAAAAAGGCCAAAACCATCTTGTTATCGCCGCGACAGACTGCTACCTCTCACCTGCCGCCTCGGCCCCGGCTCGCTTCTTCCCGACAAGCGAACGAACACGCTTTTCCTAAAGCATCAGGTCAAACAAACTGAAAAATCAGGGGAATAGGCTAGATCCAGCTACAGACGGAAGCTGTTGCCAAGGCAGACATCCCTTTTTGCAGGACAAATCATATCAGCGAAAGAGAAGTTGGGAACTGCTCCACTGATCGGAAATGCAACGGGAGGGGGGCTAGCGAGAGTCTCATTAGCTTCTACCTTAACCTCCCCCTCTCCCCTGGGCAAAATATATGTCCTCAGTTGAGAGCTCCTGTTCTGCATGCACTGGTAAGTCAAGCCAAAACATGCCACTTTGTAGGACTAATCTATTATCACGGTAAAAGCAGAATTTATTTATTGTTCTAGAAAGGCCTCCTCCCTCCCTCTCCACATTTTTAAACCAAGCTTTAAAAACATCAAGGGAAAAGCAACAAGCACAGGGGCTAAATTATTTCTCAGGTAGCAGATCATCCAGAGAGTGTTTTACCTGCCAGCAGATTCAAGGGCTCCAGACAAAAGACCATCAAATCTCTGTCACCTAAAAGCTACGGGCAAGTTGAACAAAACAAAACTCAAAAAAGTTCCAAGGCTTGGAAAACATTCTTCCATGTAATTTGGGGGTAACAAATCTCCAATCCATTAGTCCTAATGGCAGACATGCAATGCAGAATATATTTAAGGGTATTTCTCCTCAGCTGTCTCCTTTCCTCAGAACATCTGATTTATATTTTGTGTCTGGTCAGTTCATGGGAAGATTCAAGAGATTCTCCTTTCATTTGCTTAAAACACTGAACCACACAAATAATGAGATGCACTTCTGAGAGTTTCCTTTCCGAAAGCTCAGAGGTGCAGTTTCGGGGGTCAGAACTGCAGCCCTGGTTTCCACTTTGCTGCCACACTGAGTGCGAGAAGCCTCTGCGAGTAAGATGCAGGGGGAATGCTGGCTAAACGCAGACCGTAGGGCACAGGTCTCATTTACATTAAGATCATTTTAAACCACTCCCAAAAGGCAAAGAGCACTGTAAATGGCTTCTACGTGGGTGTAAATTGTATGTGTACAAAGGATCAAAACAATACCAACACCATGCATACAAGCTAACACTTTTTTTTTTTATTCAGGATTTGAAATGGCTTCAGTCTGTACCTTGCTTAAAATTCTTCATAATACATAATTTCAAAGGAACTGTGGGCATAGCTCTGAGCAACTAACCCTTTCTTAATCAGTGTATTCACTTCAGTTTCAAATCTCTGTTAAAAGATGAGAGCTGAAACACGCACAGAAAGTTTCTCAAGGTTTCTGTCTGGATCAAGGCTATTCTGGAAATCTCCAGGTCAACCCCTAATCAAGATATTTCTGAGCAACAGCGTCGGGGACACATCTTTAGATTCCAAAGTATTTAAGTGATTTCATACCAATTTCTACATGTTGTAAATCTTGCAAACTTTCCCCCAGTTTTCACACTTGTTTTGCAAATTCATGTTTTTAAGAGATTAAAAGTCTCAACCATCCTCTACTTCAAAACAAACTGCTAAACATGAATCCCAATTTATTTATTAAATTATTCAACCTTTTAGTTCACAACATGAGCAAACGCTAAGAGGCTCGATTCCTTTGGCCCCCAATTCAGCAAAATCCATCAGTATGCACTTCAACTACATCTGCTCAAGTTCAGTGGCATTTAAGATCGGCCCAGAATACTTATTTACTCACCCAGCTGAAAGTGAGTCAACCCATCTACTTTAAAAGTCAGGGTGAGGATGCCAAAGGTGGGGTGGAGATAACACACCAGAATTAGGTTCTGGATTAGCCTGCGCTTAACAACATGGATACACCAACACAAACGTACAGTGGAAAAAGTTAATAGAAAAAAAGTCTTGCAACATCCAAAAATGGAAAACGATTCTCTCCAAAGAGGGTACATGAGGTGAAATTTAAGTGGGTTAGGTTTTGCTTGTTCCTGCATGCTCGCTCTTTCAACAATCAAAATCTGGAAGGAAGAAGCTTTTTTGCTTGCTGTTAGTGGGGTTGGTTTGTTTAAGGCACAAAATAAATTACACGGTGAAGAACACTGCCTGGCCGCAAACTGGCACGTCACCAGTTTTTAATGGCAGGCTGAATGGCTCACACACTTGCCTTTCATCCCGGTCTCCTGGTGCTCCTTCTGGAGTTTGCTCACAGATTTCTTTCAAAATAAATAAATAAATAAAGAAGAAAATGCCCGAGGAGTTTAAAAGTTTGCTATTGGAGACATCCCTACATGATTTGGGTGAGCGAGTCCTTCATTCCCAGGCCTTTTTAAAAATAAAAATTCCCTGATGCAAGGTGGCTACATCCGGAGCAAAATTTGCTGTTTGATCAACCAGAGCCACAGCGAACAGGGAGGCACGACAGTGGCAAATTGCTTTTCTGCTTGGGGTAACTCAGAGTTCAAATTAGCACTGAAAGAAGCTAAAGCACGGTCTACTGGTTAAAGCACAACTCTGGGAGAGCGGCCTCCAAAGCTCAGTCCCCAGGCTTGCCAGTGACTCACCGGGAACCTGATTCATAGTGCTTGCAACTTGCCAGGTGGGGATAAAATTTTTGCACTCACTAAAGACCCACAGCAATTCCAAGCCCAGATGACTTGCATTTGATTTAACCTCTCTGTACCTCAGTCCATGGTGTATGCAATAATTTAATCTGTAATACGATTTGAGATCCCTGAATAAATATGCAATTCTCATAAATATTAATACTTTAATAAGTAAGTACTTCTTGCTTGTAACTGACCCAGGAAGTTCAGAAATATCTGTTGCTAACATCAGTGGGCAAGTTTTAAGATGTAAATTAAAAGCTGGTAGCAGGTTCAAAAGGCACGAAGTCCACTGCTTTGCTCTTTTTCCAGGAACTTTTTACTAAGGCGACTGAGAAACGGATGCCTCTGCTGCACTTTTTCTTAACATCCTCAAAACTAATCCCAAACCCCAAACTCACTGATTTCTTCACTGAGCAACCAAATTTGTTGGCACTTCTTGCTCTGTCCAACTCTCTATGCTGTCCCACTAATAAAACCAGAGCTGAACCGCACCGATGGAGCCATTCAGTCCCCTCACTTCAGGCAGACTTCCGTAACAACACACCGCATCCGAGCGGCAGCTGGAGAGTTGCTGGACCCCGAAATGCTCCTCATAAAATAGCAGCTGACCTCCTGCACTCTTACTGCTAGAATACTCCTAATTAACTGCAGCATGGGAATGGCTGCAGATTCCTAAAATAGCCACTTAATGAAGACTGATGGGCAAACTGTAACAGCATGGAGAGCCGTTGCTGCATTGCACGTCTCCAGAACAGCTATCAAAGCTCAAACATTTCTCAGGAGCTTTATGACCTCCAGAATACTAAGAGAAGGTGGGAAAAAAAAGAATATTTTATTTGCTATGTTACTTTTGTGATATGAACAGTTTATGTTGCAATGACTCACTGAGTACTACAAAATCACTTACAGCATCTATCTGTTTATGTAACAGTCGCTCCAGAAAGTTTGCTTATTGCCAGAGGTAACCAAGAACCTTTATCTCAGGACCTCTTACAGAGGCAGCAGATTTAAACAATACTACAATATCAGGGCAATCGACAGCCAGAACAGCAAAAGCACCAAAAAAAAAAAAAAAAAAAAAAACCACCCACACTCACAAGGGTCACTGCTGATCCATACTGCTCAAAGCATCCCTCCAAGATGATTAAAATTCAAGACATGACAGTGCATAAAAGAATACATAATTTCAAAGTATCACAAATGCAAAGCGTGCTAGTAACAGACACAGCAGATAGAGAAAGAGGTCCCTGTTGTTAATCAGGATCCATATTTAAGAAACAGCTGCCGTTAAGTAACTCCTCTGAATCCTAATCTCAGCCAGGAAGGTACCAATTATTCTGACTCCCTGTTACTACTCATTAATATCATGCCGAAATCTTATTCGGTGTTACAGGCTTGATGGGGGGGGGGGCAGGGAGGGAGGAAGAGGGAAAAAAAGATGAGAAAAAGAAAAAAAAAGAATCAGCTGGGGGAGGGGGAGTTCAACTGCACCTGACCCAGCCATACCCAGGGAGCTCAGGACACAACCAAACCCACATCTGACTAATTGCAAAGTCGGGTAAACAAAGCACCATTACCCTAACAAGGTCTGCGCTTCCTTGGGGTGTTGCCAGGATTTTTATGTCTCACCCTGACAACAAATAAAATCTCTGCTGAACTGAAAGAAATATTATAATACAGTTTCCTACATATTACTTTATGAAGGCTTTCCCCCTTCAAGATTGACCTGACGCTTAATTAAAGCTACAGAGAGCAGCAGCAAAGAGATCTGAAGCTCGAAGCCAGTGATGACTAGAAATTGTTAGATCTGATTTGCAGTGTAATGATACCCTTTTATTGGCACAAGAAAGGAAAAGAAAACAAACACGAGCAGTAATAATAGTCAAGGTGTGTTAACACACTTGAGGGAAAGCTTTTTGGTTCTGATTTTAAGCCTCTAATTTTGGAACAGAGCCGAAGTATAATTCTGCCTCACTTGATTGGCAAAGCCTGCTATACCTTTAATTAAATCCAAGAGTGTACACTTTCTTAGCATGAATAGGAATTAAAAATTAATTTTCTAGAGGAAGAGCTCCTCCTCCTTACAGACAAATATATATAATTTTTTTAATATATACAGCATGTTTAGCTGAGATGGTGTGGTGTGCATGGCATTTCCACAATAAAACTAATCAGTGTTACCACGCGCTCCATCACACTGCTCTATTTGCATTTTTTTCTTGGAAGGCTTCCAAAGACAAGAAAAATCTGCTTTGGATGAGGCAAAGTGTCCTGAACATACTGTGAGGGGGGACAATCAGCAGGGAACCAGGAAATTGAAGTGTCCTAAACCTAACTCTTCTCCATTACTACAAATCAGGCCTCTCCGAGAACAACAGCGGACAAACAGGCAGATTACCTTGACCTGTGCAGCACACGCAGTGCATCTATTTCTTGTCACATCCCTGCAGCAAGGGGAATCCAGCCCATGGAGCTGGGTCACCTGAAACACTACTTTGCACTGCAGCTTTGGAGACCTCCACAGCCTAAACCCTGCAGACAGCAGATGCGACCAGGCCCACCCCATCCATCTGTGGAGGGAGAAGCAGAGCAGACTGCCTGCTCACTTGGGCTTTCACCTCACAAAACATTGACCACCCTTCCTGGGGATTCATCTGAGGAAGAGTTCTACCATATCACACAGCAGAGCCTTCTGGAGCAGATGCAATCCACAGGCCACCATGTGCCCAAATGCAAGGTACGAGTCATGACCACGAACTGACCAAGAGAAGGGCCTTGGTAACTCTTCAAGCTTAGGACAGTCAAATGAAACCAAGAGAAAACATTTCATACTAGATTTTGGGAGTGAAGGTATGAAAGAAGTGCCCTAGCTCTCCTGATTCAAATGCAAGAAATCCTTCTGATTTATCACCATACTTTCTCTTCTCCTCTTCCCCCCAATCCTGCTTTTTGTGCAAGGGAATGTTTTCAGCATCTTTCACTTTTATTATGGGTTTATTAGGTCTGCAAAGATCCTTCTCCCCCTCAAGTACCTAAGAGAATAAACTAAGGACAGGGCAGGAGAGCCTGTGCTATCTAAATTGTCTCAGAATAGAAAGCAAGACACATAGCCTTAAAGCAGCAGTGAGCAACACTAAGGAAGTAGATTGAGGACTTCTAGCTGTGCCCCCCTGTCCTCTAAAAGACAGGAGTACCAATTGCAACTCACTAACACCTCAGCCTCAAAGTGAGCATTTTTGGAAGCTAGAATTGCAGGGTTTAGCGGAAATTCTTCATCTGCAGATCCACCACAGAAGGGAATGGCACAAAGCCTGATGCTTCAGCTGTGTACTGGCAGAGTACATTTGCACCTACAAGAACAGACAAGCACTCACCAAGTGACAAACACACTGATGAAGATCAAATCTGAGATTCAAAGGGTGTGAAGAAAACATGACGACATCAGCTTTAAGTAGTAAGTTCCCTAAGGCATGTTCTGAGGCTCTTTTGAGGCTTTGCAGAATTATTTGCTGAATTTTGAATCAAAGTACCGCTCTGGGGAACCTCAGAGGGCGCATCAAATGCAAACTTCTGCCCTCAGAATTGTTCTCATTGAACAGCAAGCACATTTCTGCATATTGTGGATGGTAAGGCTAAAACAAACAAACAAAACACTTTTGCCATTAAAACTTAAGTGCCAGCCTCCTTTGTTAAGAGCAGCAGAACAAAGCACCAACTATTTACCTATCCCTGTCACAGGATTTGGTCCTGCTGCTCATTAGTGTAGGGTCTCAGAGCTTTTCCGCAAACCAAAACTGCTACCGACAAGTGCACAGAGGACTTCAAGGGCACTTCTCTCTTTTCAAGTTTTAGCTCTTCTTGGAGCAGAGCCTCTTCTTGGCTAGAGAACAAGGAAAGGTCTGAAGCAACTGCATCCTTGGTGGGGTGGAAATATTTAAATAGAGGGCTTCACAGGGGATCCCGAGCATGGCTGGGCTTCAGATCTCTCTAATTCCATAAAAGCTCTAAAATACCAAGTTCCCTATCCAGCTGCCATAACCAAGCCACATCCCTGATAACCTCAGGGAGCTGAACTCATCAAGGTCTAGACCATTTAAATAAATCTGCAGTTTATCTGAGAAACTCAGTACTTGGCAGCTGAACACTGAAAGCAAGCTCACCGCTCCTGTGAGGTGGATGGGAAAGTGGATGGGTCAGAGGGAGGAGGACCACACACTGCCTTAAAATAGATGGCTTGTGATTCAAAACTGCACAGGTAAAAGAGTCAAGTTCTTCCAAGTTTTAGCATCGATGAACTTAAAATAAGCTTTTTCATCAACTACATTTCCCCCCAAAATTCATACTGTTATAACTCTTTATTTGTTCAAGTATTATATTTTTTAATTGACTGTCAAAATGATTTCCAGATGTTATGCTATTTCCTATATAAATTCTCTTAGGAATGTGAAACAATTTGATTTTTCATTTATAGTAAATACAGTGTTTGTACTAATTTCTGCATGATACAAACACACAGGATTGCAGAAGCTAAAACCAGGTATTCAAGAATTAAAAACTCTTGAAATTTCCACAGAAAGAGCAAAGGATTCCAGTTCTGCTCCTAAGGCACACACATTAAAATCCAATCAGTTACTCCCACTCAAAGTTCTGTGCTGATCTTACCAAACAACATAACACTTCCCTGGTACTCGCCAATGAACCCTAACCACGGCTTACTTTCATCCTGCCGGGGTTGATAACTTCACTCCCTACGAGCACTTTTGATAGGAAAGATGTCACCAGCAGAGCGCTGAAGATCTGGTCATCGTGTGTTACACAGAGCTATGAAATTTCACCAGCTGGCACAGGTACCCAAAATTCAGACTGACAGCAGACTTCTTAGCATTCAAAACAAATCTGATGCAATAGGCATCTGCATTCGCATAATTCTCAAGGCAAACTGTGTCAGACATTGCCCAAAATCTGAAACTAGACTTGTACGTCTCGCTTCCTCAAGGAAGCGCCACATCTTCCAAATGATCTGACAGTCCATCTTAATATTCAATCAAATATGCATAACAACTGATTTCCTGTTCTCTACTCCCAGGAGTCACCGAGCTGATATGCCAACTCATCTGTCAAAGCCTACAATGGTTTACATACTACAGCACACTCCTAGTGTGGGGGCTATTGACGGACTAGTTCTTTCAAACTGAAAATTTTGAAGATCTCTAAATCTTTCAGGATTTGAAGATAAGGAGTTTGAGATGCCAGTCTCTTTCCTTTCTCTTAGCTGGCAACTGGCATCTGCCAGCTCTGCTTCAAAAAGAAGCAGTCTTCTGTCCAGAGAGGTAAAGCATCATTGCAGGGAGCAGCAGACACTAACCTAAGTATTTCATAACCAAATTCACATGCAAACCTGTAAACCCCAGTGCACATGCTATCACCAAGCTCAAGCTATTTCTGCAAGTTCAGTATAGTTAATGCAAAGGATCCACTGGTCGAAAGGACCTACAGGAGACACTCAGACTCCTCCGAAGCTATTCTCAGGGCAATAAGGAAATAAATTCGGGTTTCAAATGTCTTATCTTTCAAACACATATGCATGTGCATCTTGCAGTCAATATGACTCACACTAATAAAGTTACACAAGCACCTAAGCAATTCCAGGACCGAGTGTCTAGTTAGCAGCCTGCCAAGCTCAGATTTTATAGATTTTATCAATTAATCTCATCATTTCCCTCCCCTATTCCATTTCCCTTCCACAATCCACTTCTTTTTTTTAATTTTTATTGTATTGTAAAAAGTATCTCTTCTTTCACTCACTAACACTACAATAATTTGTTATAGGTTGTGAGAGTCCTCAAACAGTTACAACGATCTTTTTTCAAAAGGTTGGCAGGTTTTGATATTTGAAATCAAACAATTAGGTATCTGCCAGAAGTTCTTTGCACACAGGAAGGCAGCCAGCAGGTCATTTAATTATTTATCTGCCGGAGATCTTTTAAGGCGACTCTTGGAATATCTGAGTGTCTCCATTTGACAAAGTATTCGTTAAGGCAAAGTCATTAACAAGTGACTGCACAATTACAGGAAGAACCTCAGCAGGTCTGCAATACAACACTTAGGCACCAGAGAGAGGTCTAAAGAGTATTTTTAAATATGTAAACCAATCTATTCCTCCAAGTAGAAGACTTCTTCAAAAGTAATAAAACTACAATTTATTCCTTGTTTTTTACCTAGAAACTGTGACTTAAAATCCTTAAAGTCATGCCCCTAGTCTACTGCAGTCACCAAGCATGTTACATTTTACTGTTAAGCACCCTAAACCCTCTGAAATTACCTCTGTCTACTCTGACTGGGTAATGACTTTCTGATATTTACTGAGTGTAGCCTTCTATTTCCTTAAAGGTACTAATGAATTAAACCAAGGGCACATTCAAAGACAGGTCTGAGATGTAACCAAGAGCTCAAATAGAGTTTTTCAGATTGAAAGCCATGGTTTCTCCGAAGTTGAAAAGTATGTTCATCTTTAATGTGTAGCACCATGTAAAACCAAAGCTAAAACCTGAAGACAAGGAAAAGAAAAATATTCCAAAATGGTGAAAATAAGGCTTACGTCCCTTGTGGTATTTAAACAGCTAATTTTTATTTACACATTAGCTACCAAAATACATAAAAGACTTAGATTTCAGTGAAGAGCTGAGAAAGGGCTGTAAGCTGACTTTGCAACATTACAATCAAAAACATCCTTCAGCAAATGCAATACCTACATCAGCATTCAGGAGAGTGTTGCACTGAGTTTTAGATAACTACATACTAGAGCAGGCAGCTTTTTACAATCTTAACTCACAACAAATTCCCACTTCTTAAGCTACCAAGAGATGGTGTAACTGTTCTCCTTCACTGAAACGTGGTGACAACTTACCCTTGACTACCATCACGAAAAGTCAAGAAACAGTGCAGGATCTCTAAAAGAAAGTGTTGTGGAAACTTGAACAGGCCAGTCTGAGACAAAAGGGGAGGTCATACAGAGGAGATGCAACCGTCCTGCCCAGATTTCCATCTCCATGTGAGAAGTGTATCAAGAGGCACTAGAGTATTTAGAGAAAATAGTGGCCTTCCTTCTTGTCAGGGACTTAGGAAGATACTGCAAGGGAGAAAACCCAGAGTTTATTGAAGCAGAACATAAATATTAAACATGATGCTGTCTTTCAGGTCCCCCAAACTCAGGGGGCAAGTTTTCTTCTGTCACGCCAGCTTCACCTCATCCGGCACAACATATGGCCCCTGTCAGAAAAGACCTGCTAAACTCTCCTCCGCGCTACTCCAGCAGCACCTGCAGAGGAGGGACCCAATCCCATGCTATGACCGGGCAGTTTGGGTCAGAAAGCAAGGCCTGTTTGTAACATAACTCTTCTCTGCTGTTCCTCATTGTGCACTGTAACTTCCTGCTAATCAGTGCTCTTCCCTTCTTTGTTTTAAGCCTTTCCTACTAGAGAAAGGAACAGGCAGTGGGTGTGCTATGCATAGGAACCACGCGAGGCATCCACCCATTACTGAAGAGGCTTTCATCAAAAACAAATTATAATTACTGTCATACTTTGAAAGATCCTCCCTTGCCACCCTAATACCTTCCTTTGCAGACAATGTATATTTAAAAAAAGAAGATACATCTCAAATTCACTGAAGACTGCCAGGGTTGTAACTGCCTACACAGCTGCTCAGGGCTAGGGGACACGATGCTGCTTGTTACCACGTATCTCTTGAAAATTTTGTTCATGTTGCCAGTCAACCAATTTACCAGTGTGTCTGGCAACCATCTAGTCTAGGAAGATGTATTACAGTTTCTTGACACACTAGAGGCAGCATATATAAAGGTTACAGAAGGAGACTGAAAGTCACCATTGTGAAGCCCCCTCAGTAGCTTTACTGCTGCCTCTTCAGTGGTGGCTCGGTCAGGTATTTAAGGCAGCAGCTTTAAATCGTGGTCCCTGGAACACCAATTACAGAAGGAACATTTGCTGGTTGATGTTCTGAGAAATTGGCTGGCCAAGTACTGCTGGCTTTCCTTGCTCCCACATACGTAATGTAGGATTCATAGCCAAGGCAAAGGGGAAAAAAAGGCATCAGATATTTTCCTAATTATACTCCACATAAACAGCAACTATTGTTGCTTGAAAGAATGTCACGAAATGGCAAATGGCTCACGCCAGGAATATGGCACTTGACAGCTAATATATCCAGTCACTGGGGAAAAAATTAGAATCCTTCCTCCAAAATATTCCAAGCTCTAATTTATTTGTGCTGAAAAAAGTGTACATTTCTGACATGCCTAATAGGAAGCTATCATTCTTAATTGAGTTCTGTTTGCTCTATCCTTTGAAAACCACAGGGTTTGCACAAAGAAAACAAGTGTTTTGTGACCATAAATACTTTCCAAAAGCTGAACTGGGAAATAAAGCAAAGATTCAAGAAGGATTCTGCTGAGCTGATGTTACACAAGGGCTCATCTGCACTGATGTGTATCAGCAGAGCTGTATTGATTGCATCGATTTTACCCAGCTGAAGGCTTGACCCACAGTCTCTAAAGAAGAGCTAGAGCTGAAGAACCTCTAACTAAAACCAAACAATAACTATTGAAGCAATAACCATCTTCAAGAAAATAAAGAGGGATCAAAAACAATGACCATGGAATAACAGCAGCACAGGAATGGACAACATGCATGCCTAACCCATACAGACAAGGCCTCAAACCAGAAAAGCTCAAAGTCGCAAAAAAAAAATATAAAAAGCAAAGAAAAGTGAATTATAAAGGACTACATAAAGTGAGAAGTGAACAGCTGTCACACTGATCTTGAACCAACACACTTTCATCAAATATTGAAGTACAACATACATTCTCACTAGCTTTCTCATTGAAAACAGGAAACCTAGACTAAGGAGCACTAAGGCATTTCAAAATGCCTTTTAGATGTCTATTTTAAACTCCCAAATTCCTTTCCATCTATCAAAAGTTTTTGCCAGTGTTTTAGGTCTCACAGTTAACAGACATATCCACGTCCTTCTGGGGCTTTAGCTTAAGCACAGCACCATCGCCAGTATCTGCCCTTCTCTCAGGCACGGCTCATTCCTTCCGAAGCTCATTCAACCTACGCCAAAGCTTAGGATTTGTCCTAGTTGCATTTAAGACCCCAAATATGCACCTTGCAATGTTTTTTGTATGTACACAAGACAGTTTGTATGTGCAAACTCCAGCAGCACAGGCAAAAAAAAAAAAAAAAAAAAAAAATCATGCACAGACCAGAGGAATGCAGCTTTCTTTTGCATGTAAATGACTGTGCTAGCTCCTGCTGACACACACGTGCTACAATCCATGCTGCCATCCTGTACATAAGAGTCCCTACTACATTCATATTTAATCTCTCCACAACAGAGTTCTTTAAAACACATCTGTACACAAAAACATTTTCTATAAAGACAGTGCTATTATCATTGTTCTGAGCTGAATAACTCATTGTACCCAAGTTCTACCTTACCTACTCACAGAAAAAGGCCTATCAGTAAAATCAGCATATATTCTGTGCTCCGTCAGCACAAAATGGCATTTACAGACACATTTGCTGACCATACAACTATAACCTCAAAAATACAGAGATGAAATAGATGATCAAAGCAGCCTAATGTTCAAACATAAGTTACCCCTGCTGTATCTTCTCATTTAGCTTAAGTCAAATTTTACTGTGACTGGATGGCAGCAAGCCACCGCGCACTTTAACAGGCTGTACGGACAGAGGACACATCCTGCCAGGTCAAGATGACAGCCCAGCTAACCCGCTGTTGTCCCTCCAGGAGAAGCAACTGAAGGGACTATTTAAGATATGCACAAAAGCCTGTTGGATCAGGGATGCTAAAAGGGGCATCTCTAACTATTTCTATGAGTATTTGTTTATGGACGTTTAATTTTAGTTACCCTTCTTTGCGTCTTTCTTAATTCCACCGTATCTTTCTTGAGATGCAGAGACAAGAACGGCACAGAGTACTCAAGAAACTGGCACATCAACGATTGATGTAGCAGCAATATAAAGTCAACATAGAGATAGCATTTCAGGGACTTCCTATGCTGACTATATTTCACCGTCAGAAAGTTATAATTATGTTTTTAGCTACAATAGGATCTCTCAACCATCAGCTCTGCTCCCCCCCCTTACGAAGATTCCTGGCACAAAGAATAGTAACCACTTAATACCCCATTATATCAATAATCTTCACCTTAAGGGGTCTCCAAGAACAGCCTTTAACAGCCCCATAGGGCATCAGCGCTGTATATTCTGCCCATGAGCCAGATACTGAGGCATTACCATTAAGGATCAGAGGAGCTCTAAAGGCTCTGTTACGGTCCATGGTCTCAGCGATCTGGCATTAGAGAGTTCCCAGACAGGCCTTAATACGAGCCTTTAATGAGCAAGTCACAGGTTGTTGTGTCATATCCTACTTGGGGACACTTTAGTTCATGGATCACTTAAAGGAAAGGCAGTAAAGGCAACTCTTCAGAACATCCATCAACCAGCCATCCGTGCACAAATGCCAACTCCTTAAGCCCTTATAGAAAGCCATTACATCCTCCCCGTTCTTGCTGTCTTTGTGTCTTGCGGTAGAAAGGAATCTATATTACAAATGAAGCACCCTTCCCCCACCCCCCCCCCTTAGCCACCACTAAATGACAAAAAAGAAAGAATGCCATTAATATCTGGCTTGCTCACTGTAATTAAAACTTTCACAGTCATCTTATCAGGAAGAAATTGGCATACTTAAATACAGCTCAGAAAGGTGTTATTTACTTAAGGAAAAAGAAAACATTAAAGCTTCATGCAAAAGAAGATTATCTGTTTTCTCTCATTGCTCTCTAATAGACCTATAGCAGTGACTTTACAGCCTGCATTAAAAAAAAAAAGAAACTTTTTAAAAAATTGGTGTGGAATTGAAGTATTATCTACCACTTTGCCATGCTTTTCCTATTGAAATAGGCAACAAGAAAATCTCCCAATTTTTTTTTCTCTCTCTCTCTCTTTTTTTTTTTAAACAGTGCTGATGGTAAAGATTAAAAAAAACTCACCAGCCACATTTGGTGTTTCCAATGTCTCACGCACACCGTGGTGCTGGAGCGCAGAGCTGCCCCACCACCCACAGACTGCAGATTCACAGAGGCAGCACAGCCAGCCTCTACCACGGGGGATAGGAATGATGTTCAAGGGGCAGAGATTGTCTTGCTGTGGTAGACTGGATATGATCCTCTACAGCTAAGACGTGAACTCACCATCACATTGGGGATTCTTGCTGGACCAGCAGAGCAACTCTGGGAGACAACAGCACCAGGCTGGTCGTGCCACAGGCCTGGCTCCCAATCACAAATTTGTCCTCTGCACTTACTGGTTACTTTTATTTACAGAAACAAGAACAGAGAAGGAAAAGACAGGTCACTACTGATCTCCACCACAGGTAACATCAAATGGATCCCATTGGAGGCTGGAGCTTGAACTCTCAGCCCTCACACAAAATGGGAGAACAGTCTTCTTGTAAGGTTTCCTACTCCAAGGGAACATTTTCCAGTTTTTCTGGAATTAGCATTTCCTGTTATCACAAGACATGCATCTGCCACCTAATAAGACTCATCTTTCCTCTCAAATATTGCTATGTTGAACCTCAACTACTTAGTTATTTAACTTACTGCTGGACTTTACTATCTATCTGGACACTGACCATCCCAGGTCATTTTCTCCTGGAACCATATGATTTGCCAAAGCCCAGGATGAGCATCAGTTAACCAAACACCAAATCAATGAACAGTAAGATGACCACCCCTTAAATCTGAGCCTCTATCAAGCCAATCAAAACATGAAGCCAATCAGAATAGCACACATAGCTTTCCCACAGCTTGGGGCAAAAGGATGCATGTCATGGACAGGGCTATCGCTCAGCTGTCAAAGCAGGGAGCCTGAGGCAAACCTCTTGCCTTTCTTCTCTACAGGTTCCCCAGAATCTAAAAAGGACATTTTAACAAATCTAATGTTTTCATTTTTATTTGAATTCAGACTTTACTGTGTAAGAAAACACCCTTTTAAAGGGAGAGATGTGTTTACATGAATCCAGAAGATAAACCTCCAGAGATTATAATTTTAAATACGGCTTCTAAAGTAGCTGACTGCATCCATTTCACAAAGAAAAAATTTCTTCCGTTAATGGTACACAAATATAGGACATGGAAAAAATTTCTCAACGTATTCATACAAATAATTTAATTCTATATTAATCTCTGTAATGGTGTGAAAGCGTAAACCCCCACCCTCATTCCAACACAGTTATAAGTGCCAGGCATTTGATGATCATTCCAACTACCTGTCAAATACCACAATGAGTTTTCTCCTATTTCATGACTTAAAAGGGCTTATAAGCTACAAAACTTTGCAAAATACAAAGCGTCTGGAAAAAAAAAATCAATATCTATTTAGATATTCTCTTAAGGAAGCCTACTTTTGATTAATTTTCTTGACTGTTGAAAAATGTGGTAACAGGAACAGAGAGAAAATAAACTGGTTTGTCTAACAAGTTTGAAGATACTCTTTTCTTCAGCTCTCATTTTGTATAAAAATGCTCTCCCTCCTTTGTAAAACATTCTCTACCACATGCTTCATAAAACAGTCTCAGTTTTTGAAAGTCAGTTAAAATAAATTCTCTTCTGTTCAGGCAATAGATCAGCTCTTAAAGACCATCATTTTTTGCCATGACAGCAAAAAGCACTGTCATGTTGCTGGTATGGCAATGACAACATTCACACAGTTTGGAACTTAACTGCAGAGATGATACATGGAAATGGAGATCCTTTAAAAGTAGTCTCAGGACCTCCTAAGTCCACTTCTAAATTCTCAAAGAGGGAAGGCGCTGGGGGGGGGGGGGGGAAGTAACAACAGCATGAGCACCTTCTGCCCTGAAAATTTAAGAATCATGCCAAGAAGGGGATGTCAAGCCCTGGTCCCAGCACACTAGGAATCAGCTAACCACTAAGGTTGCTGTCTCAGAAGGTCTTAGCTGCACAGTTCAGCCCCTTGCTTCTGACACAGAGCACAAAAAATTGTTCCTTTCAGAGCAGGTTGGCATAAATGCAGCTAGAAGATTCATCCAGCCTACAGGCTAGATTTCCATTATTATTCAGGAAGCAAAGTCTACTTGGCCATGCATAGGCATTTGCAGATAAGTAAGAATTTTGGTAATTTTTTCCCCCAAGCAAATACTGGCAAATGTTATTTCAGTTCCTCCTCCCATTTTTCATCTGGTAATCATGGTATCCTAACTGAAACTATCTGCGTGCTCATGGTACATAGCGTCCTTACAGCAAGGTATGCCACTTCCTGAAAAGACGCGAACAGACCATCGCCATCTAGCTAAGTGGTCCTCAGAACTTATCACATCTTTACTTTCAGGCTGACAAAGGATAATAAACTGTTTTCAACACCATGACTTGGAAATTTTCATAGCAAGGCAACATAGCTCAGAGAAGATGGGGAGAGACAGCAGCCACTGAAGCCTGAGACACCTTTGCTGGCACACACCAGAACTTTGACTCGTAAGACACCCACACAGGAATGTTGTTTTTTCACACCAAAATAGATTGAATACTGATCTGTATTTGGCTAGATAACTAGAATTTGGTGTTGATGCTAGTGTACCTACGCTGCAGATGTCACATTTGATCTGGTCAATCTGCGATGGAGAAGTAACAATCATTTTGGTATCATTTTGACCTGAGAACTAAGCCCACCAGAAACAAATCAGGTATTTTCCCCTTCCTAGTTCAGTGCTTTATAAAAAAAACAAGGCATTAATCTGGCATACAGAACCAGCTGCAGGACGGCTCAGACAGTTCTACTGTGGCAAGTATTGACAGAGGTTAATGCTTAAACAATATAGTTTACTTTAGTCAGAACAGATTAACAGTTCACAGCCTATCAGTTTTCAAGCACCTTACTCCTGAATTTTCCTATACGTTGTCTGTATATAATACCCCGTCTCTTCCTCTTTTGGCTATTTGTCAGCACACAAATGCATTTCTACCCTATATAATGATGGGAGACAGTGACAGCATATTGATATATAGCACTACTTTGGAACAAGGTATGAATATTACATTAGCTGAGTTATCACTATAGGGTTCTGACCTTCAACTATCCAATTTTAAATTCATTCATTTTCAGACTATTAAACTGTTCTCTATCACATCACAGGAATTGATAGAACGAAGGTAAGTTTTCCTGACAATGTTTAAATCAAAACAAACTCTAAGATATATTAGAAGAATTAAAAAAAAGTTTGCTGTATTAAAAATCAGGAAGGATTCTGTTAAACTGAACTTTTCCACAATGTGCTGCTGGCAGAGGGAGGACCAGGGGCTGAGGTGCTGTTTGCCACCCTCAGATTTCCAGGCAAGTTCCCAAACTGGTAACATGTCTCAGCTTGCTCATTCCCCCACCCCGGCCATATTATTAAAAAAGAAAGAGAGAGAGAGAGAGAGAGAGAAAAAGAGAGCATGCACGCGTGCAAGAGAGAGAGAAAACTTGTTTCTTAAAATGCCATTACATTCCTCAGCATTTAGGTAAAACCAGGCGTTTTGTGTTTGTGAACTGCAACACACACATGTAAAATAAAAAAGCCCCTCAGAACAAGATGAGCCAACTTTGGACAAGCAGCAAGGAAGCACGCAACTCAATCTTGGGGAGGAAAGAAGCAGCACCATTCACCACTTCGACAGGGGAATCTGCCAATAAAGCACTTAAACGCAGCTACCCATCCCCTTGGCTTCTCGAGCCTTTCTGCCTGCAGCTGCCACCAAAACTAACTGCTTAACAACAGCCAGCTCCCACTGCAGGATGCTGACACCCTTAAAGGGTATGCAGGAGATCTGCAAGATTTTTTAGGTGCCAGCTACAGATTTTTATGTGCCTAAACCAGCCAGCACCCAAACTCATCATGAGTTGAGTAAAATCCTGGAAAAAATTTTGTATGAAAAATGTAAGGGATTGGTGAGGAAGGCATAGCACGAACTGCTTTGGCAGGGATTAGAAAAAGTACTGACAGACTAAAACAAAAATCTTTCCTTCTGCTTCACTTCCAGAACATCATGAATCCAACAGATTTAAAGAAGCAAGTTAAACAGTGAGCAAGCCACAATTGCTTCCAGTACTCTTCTGCTGATGGCAAAGATTCAGTGGCTGTTTCTCACTGTTCAGCAAATAATGCTTGAAGAGGAACGTGCAGCATTCCTTCTGGGAGGAAAAAAATGCGTCCACGTGGGAGCAGAAGCCATTATTTTTATCAGATCGATTATTGCTGAAGCCTCTGAGCTCTAAACAAGTCTTTACTAAAGTCCTATTGGCATCTAGGTTAACAATTATCTTTTTTACAAATTCTAAAGACAATCTGAAAGTAATAGCACCCGCTGGTCATCACAAAGAGCTAACTGATGCAAAAAACATTGGCAATGGGATTCTACAATATTACTATTAAAGAATAATCAGTCAATCACTAACATTCTCACTAATAGCACGAGAATAGAGATTTTCATGATTCCCTTGTAAAGAAGGTACCGAATACCATAGCAGTGGGAAATCTTATGAAAGCTTAGACAACCGAGTGAAAACAGGAAACAAAAATAATGGAAACGTCAAGAGAGCATTTTAATTATAAAAGCACAGAGAACAGAAACTCCGAGAGGGATTTTCCTTTAAGTATTCAGGTTCTAGTGCTTTAGTTGTCAGATATAGGTGGGTGGCTGTTTTAATTAATCTCTTAGCATATACTTTGCATGTGTATATTAGAAATATGAATTCTTCCCAATCGCTTTCTGAAATGGCCTAGTACTTTTAATGCAGCCACTGCCTCCTCCGCAATTTCTTCTCTAATGAGAGAGGCTAATGCCCCAGAATTACAGGAATCCACGCTAAAAATGACAGACTCTTCTACTGAAGGTCTTCCCATGAGCACAGGAATTTCACCTCTACCCAAAGAAGAGAACTCCCACAATTCTTGAACTTCACTGTATAGCACCACAAATTTCTTGCTCAGCTGAAAATTTATCAGGTCCTAAAACCACAAAATAACCTTCCTCAATCCACTCTTCTTCACTATCTTCCTCAGACAACACAGCTCCTTCCAATTTTTGTAACCTTTTTCTAAGGGTTCTTAATTTATGCCAAGAAAAACATTGCCTTTTAAATGGCATCATTAGACTCACCTGATTTCTCATGGTGCATGTGAAATTTTCAGTCTCCTGCATATGTAATGATCCTTACCACTGGAGAGAAACTGGTAGAAACAGCTGCTTTATTTGTGCTCTGATAACTGAGGAAAAACAGCCCTCAGCAAAGAAGTCATCCTTCGCTTGGGGGAAAGTAAATGGGCAAGTAAGAAGCACATGAATAAAATTAGCAGATCAGGCACTGATTTCTTCCCCGGTGTGCCCACGGTCTGCAGGCAGATATCCCAGCAGACGCTCTTGCAAGCAGAGCTCTGGCTTTTCTCACAGATAAGGATAAGACAAGACTCTTCACCTGCTATATTTCATTACCCACAGCTATTCCATAGATCAGGAACCAACAGAACGAGGAAACACACACATTTGTATTTTCTTTGCTTTCCGTATTCAGGCATAGGACACGGACAACAAGCCCGAAGCTTCTCTCCAGCCACAAAGCCACAGAAAATGGACACCAGTCACCTACCAGCTATCTAGCAAACACGCGATGGTGTCCACTTGAAGCCTTACGACGTGGATTCACAAGGATCTGCAAGACATTTCAGGTTTATTTAAAACTGAAAAATAAAATAAATACCTGGGGAATCACTTGTACATGTCACTACAGTATACACTCAGCACCAACAGATCAAACTGGGAACGGAACAAGGAGAAAAGCGGGAGCACAGAGGAAGTAACAAGTCGAATCATTACTTTTTTCGGAGACCTGAGGTGACAGAAGCAGTGAGGGGAAAATAGCATTTTCCCTCCTCTCTTCTGAGCACAGGAGCACACACACACAAAAAAAAAAGAGACAGATTCAAGCTTATCTGTAATATTTGGTCTGTCAAGGAAGGAGGTTTCTTATAAACACCTGAACAGTTTACTGCAGTCTTTGGGTCTGATCCAAGAGCCTGACATAGCAACTAGAAATGGTTACTGGATTAAATTCTTTGACAGCGCAGAAAACAGCAGGCTAAAGAATCCTAGCAGACTTTCCAGGAGTGTTTCACTCGTCCCTGGCTTGGGAAAAGCACACAAAATGCCAGTCAAAGACAATTTTGCCAGGAAACTTCAAAACTGTTTGCACCACAAGAACAGCTGGCTCTAACAAGTGCTGCCCAGAGAGGTAATCAAACAGGTGCTAAAACCAAGAAAAAAGAGACAAGTAAACAAAACAATGAAATAAAATGACTTACTGCCATGGAAGCAAGCTTCTCCATCACATGCAACAAACCAACAGCTCAAGAGGAGCTTCTGAAAGGCATAAATGTGGGTTCAGCTCCAGCTCTCACCGACCTTTGCAAAGGAGTGTCATTTTCACAACCACTTTCTGCAGAAACAGAGACTTTTAGTCTCTTCCTAAAACGACTGCTGTATAAGCACAATCCATGGCTAAAGAATAAGATGGCCTAGTAACTCTGGCTGTCACAAATTTCTGAGTCAGTTCAGTTACTCGCACCCTCCGCAAGAGATCTGGACAAGGACAAGCAAAGCGTCCCCACTTCCAGCTGTGCAACTATTGCCAGCTCCCCAGCACAGTTACACCGGCGAAGGATCAGCTCCAGTGAGTCACGGTTATCTGCAAACACTAGCAAAGAGCAAAACCATGACAGCTTTCAAAATTCCCATGGCAACAGTTCGCTCTCTGCAAACTCCAACTCCACCGGCAGCCTTAACACCGCATGGTGTAGAAGCCTAGACAGGAGATTCAATGCTTGTAATCAGGTAGTGTTACTTCTTCAATAATAATAAAAAAAAAATCACAAGCACTAACTGCTGGCCAGGTGGAGACATAACCTTGAACTGCAGCATCTGGTCATTGGCTCCAGTATGGACCCCTCTGCATCCCCATCTCTGCAATAACAGGCTTATCTGAAGTGTCAAAATTGGGTGTTTAAGGTCAGTAGGAGACCTTTAAAAGCTCTCCAAATAGAGCCGAGGTCACGACTACTTGTGGTCATTGACATTATAGCAATTTTTTTTTTTAAGTATAGAGATATTAATCCCAGTAGCCTATTCTAATCTTAGTAATGACATTCTATTCATCTAAAACTTTTCCAGAAGTTTGTTATTCACTTCAGAGGCTGATCTGTCTCATGCTGCTCCTACGTGTTCTGTCTGCCAAGGAGGTAGTGGACTGCATTTCCGCTGTGCAGGGAGTGAACTCCTGCCTGTGTGGTAGCATCATTATTCTCAGAGGAACACAGTTGGAAGATATAATCTTGGGGGGTTTTTTTTTGCTGTTTTTTTTTCTTTTTGTTTTTACACAATAGAAAACATTTTGTAAAAGTATCTTTACTTCTCTCCCTAGAAGGAATACAATTAAAAAAAAAAAGGATTTATACCATGCTGTATTCAGTTGAACTTTAAACAGGAAAAGGTCTACACTAAAAACATCTACTGAATCAGTAATGACATTGACAGAATCACAGAGCAGCCGGGGCTTCCAGGGACCACTAGAGGTCACCTGGTCCAACCCTGCTGCAGAAGCAGGGTCATCTAGAGCAGGTTCCCTAGAACAGTGTCCAGGCAGCTTTCAAATCTCAGGGCAACCTGGTTCAACCATCCTCACAGTAAAGAGGCGTTTCCTTACGTTCAAGTGGATTTTCCTGTGTTTCAATTCACATCATTAACACCGGGCACCACTGAGATGAGTCTGGCCCTATCTCTTTACACCTCCCATCAGACATGTTATCGAGGTTGAAGAGGACTATAGCAGCACTCTATTTACTTCCGTTGCAGCTGGATGCCAGCACCCTGACATTAACAGCATTGATGTAATACAATTCACATGAATAATTTTACAGAATTATTGATGTGAGTTAAATTTCATGATTGTTTAAAAGTGACTGCAAAGTTTGAGCTCATAGAATTTGCTCCATATAAGTAGGATCTGAACTGAAAGTCAGTAGAGATTTTTTCCAAATTAAAATGTTTGTTTTGTAGCATTCTGTAGCACAAAACACACCTCCCCTGAGCAACGTAGCTGGCTGAGAAAAAGGTGTCTCAGCACAATTAACAACATCAGCACAGGCATCTAATCTCTCATGCCAAATATTTGTGTCTCTGAAGTGATAAAAATCCTACCGTTGAACACTGCTTGATCTGACGTAATGCCTGGAGAAAGCTAATCAAAAAGAAGTCTTACAGGGTCCCCCTACTCAAATCCACCCACCTGAATAAGCACGAGTTAGAATTTTTGAGGTAAAAAAAAGCTCTGCTGTCACAGCTCAACATTAATTGGCACAAAGGTTTGAGAATACCTTAGTTTTACTGAACTGCTTTGATTTCAAGACTTCTAAGCTGCATTTTCTTGCTTCTTTATAATCCTGTCTTAACTATCACTGAATTTGAAGTGAGAAAGTAGCTTAGACAGATCTGTATCAATGTTCATTCTTGCCAGACTGTTGCATTTTCATTTCAAACAAGTTTTTTTTTTTAAAAAAAAAATCAGATGGAAGGCAGAAGTAACAGGGGAGCACAGGGAATGCGAAAACAATTCAGTACTTGTGAGAGCAACAGGTGATGATTAGTCACTAGCCACCAAGTCAATGGTCTCCTTCTCCAACTTTTCCACACAGGAGGAAAAACAAAATAAAAAAATCCACACCCTGACCCCTTTCCTCTCCTCTCTGGGTTTATACAGCAGACATAATACAAGCAACACGCATCAGAGGCCTCTGCAGGACCATATCCCAGGACAGTTCCTTCCCAGCTGCTACATGAAGCAGAAACATTAACAATTCAGTGACAAAATAATCAAATTAAGATAAAGCTATGGTTTACTCCCATCCATGAGTTCTGTTCCTACATTTCATGCCTCTAGCCTTGCAGCCTTTCATTTACTAGTGTTAAATGCCCCTTTGCTGCTGCAGTTCCCAGCCGTATCACAGGTAATCCAAAGTCTAGGGGGTCCTACACATTCATCAGGTGAGACGATTATCACCATTAAACCATCACTAATCCCCATCCCCCTACTGAAAAATGAAATCCAAGATGCAAAACCAAGGGACAGGCTACAGAGAGGTCTATGCTTCTATTTGATACTGACCAGCTTCAAGAGAGATGATGCAAAGCCTCCATCAGCCTTGCACTGCAATACAAACAGGAGGAAATGTCACCGCTAGAGCGCTGCCACATGTTTTGCTACTGTCATGAAAGAGACTTTTGTAGATTATCTGGAAAACTGTTGACCATGGATGAAGAATCTCTATATTAGCGTATTTCAGACATAGCATCCATTTTTAAAACGCAACTCACCTTTACCTTTTACATTGTAAGCTATGTATAGAGATTTTAAAGATGGAATTCCCTCTGTGGTTACAAATAAGCTAATAGCACTCGGCCTAATCCTCTAACATATGACTAATCATGCAAGATTCAAGCCATCTCTAGTACTAAGAAGAATTTAGAATTTTCATAGAACTACTTCCTATGCATTTTTTTTTTTTAAAAAAAAACTGAAGCATCTGATTAAAGGCGTTTAAGGGGCACACCTCATACACATAATGTTGCAGCTTTCAGTTTGTTTCAATCCATTTTTATTGAAGCATTAAAAGGTATAATTTTCTCCATTATTTTCATAGAGTAATCTTTAATAATAAAAATACAAGATGCCAATCCTGCAGACATTCGTTACCAAATTGGAGCCAAGTAAAATAAGTTATGGTTGCTGGACAAAAATTTTAACAAGGTACCCAAACACTGTCATTTTTATAACTTTAATTCACAGTACTGTGAAAGTTATCTTATTTTACCTTCTTCTTGGCAAGTATTCGTGCAACTTCCAGTGTCTAGTAAATACTATGTCTTGCCACAGATAACAAGCCATTCAACTAATTGGATATTTCTATTAAGATTTCTCCTAAATTATCTCCTCCAGTAGCATTTATTCATCCAAAATCATCTCCCTGCAAATGAGGTCCTACACTTCCTCTGTATTACCAATTTCTGTAAGAGCTACTGGTATCCTTTTGGATTAAGCAAGCAAAAAAAGCTTCAAGTCTGCAGAATTTATATGTACTATAAGGTCTCAAAAGCACCTTCTCAGGTTACTGAACACAAGACTCAATCTATTTTACCATTGTGGAATATACATGCCTCTTTTCCATCAATTGATTTTGCTTTAATATCCAAATACACAGGAAAAAAATAGGAATCACTGAATAATAAGACAGAAACTGACCATCAAAGCAGAAACATCTTTTAAATTCATTTATAATGCATTTCTTAAACAAAAAAATCAAAAACCATAACTCTTTGTCAAAGCATTAACATAAACACACAACCTCATTTCACATTCAACCACATTTGTTCATGCGTTACTTGCGCAACAAGAAATGAGATAAGGTACACACAAAAAACTAAATAAACACGCTTTCACTAGCTATGTAGCAACTTCCATCTGCCATGGCTATGTTGCATTATACCTGTTATCAACTCTATCAACACTATTTAATTTAACTGTAACCTTCCTCTGAATCCTCCCTTCCATACTTTAAAGGTAAACGTTATCTCATAAATCAAAACCTTTGATTGTCCTGGAGTTCTGCATATAATAAAATCCTCTTTACAGCAGTTAGCCTGCAGGAGATGTTTCTTCCGTTATCTGTCCCTTTCCGAAAGGAAGATGGACCCACTGTGACAGATCAAACTGCGTGGCATTTGTGTTTGCACTCTATCTAGATCTTCACATGACCTATGCAAAGTTTCTATGCAGGTTTGGGGGGTTTTGCCCATCTGCACAGAGTGCAAGGAGTAAAATACTCTTAGAGCCTATCTTGACACAGTCCCGCAACCCAGCCTACTGTAAAACAACCTATATCAGTATACCCTGGCAGCCTGCACAGGTTTAAATCAAAACAGGAAGCAACCAAGACAAGTGGCTGCAAAAACATATATATAGTCTACCAGTGAGACAGAAAAGTTTTTTGTACTGATTTCAGTTGAAGACTAAGTTCTCCCTGTCAGCCTCCAGGAACATTGCTCACTTGAGAAACACCTCTCAGATGCATTGGCTGGCAGGACACTGTCAGACACTTCCAGTATTTTGGTTTGAAACCATCCAGGAATGACATTTAGAATTTCATTCATTAAAAAGAATTTGCCCTTCATTTTGGGAGACCATATCTTTGTATCAAGATAATGGGATCTACTGTCTAAAGAGTCAGCAATATATCCTTTTGTGAAGCAGTCTTGGGGAGAAAGGGCACAATTACTGAAGCTTTCCTGTTTGCAGGAGAGACTAAACACCATAACCAGCTAGAGATCTCTGCCTTATTATGGCTGTTCAAGGAAAAAGATACATGGAGGCAAGGAAATTGGGGACTGACAGGAACAGATAATGAGACCCAAGTCTATCACCTGTAGCTGAGGCTCATCTAAGCTTAAAAAAACAAAACAAAAAAAAAAAAACCAAAAAAAAAAAAAAAACAAAAAAAAAAGGGAGAGAGAGAGGAAAAAAAGAAAAAAGATAGAAACCAGAACTGCCAGGTGGTAGGAAACTAGCAGAACCTGCTGAGGTGACTTCAAGAGTTCCCATCCCAAAACAACACTAAGCCCCACAAGGCCTATGCAGAGGCTGACCTTTCTCTCTACTGATTTGAAACTGCTAGTTAGGGCAGAGGCCTTTTGATGGGGCTCCACAGATGATACTTGGCCTCTGTGTATTGCATAGAGAGGATTCCAGTCCCCATTTTTTTTCCCGTTGACTTGGCAAACATTTTATCTTGAGATCATTTCTCTGAACGGGTGCTGCCTGCTTCACATCATTGCTGCTCTCCTACTATGGGATAAGTTCAACCAAAAAGCATATTATCAGATTATTTATCTAAACAAATACTCCACTGCAAAAGGTCAGTGAAGTACTAATCACGCAGGAACATTGTGAGATCGTGTCCATAAACGGGCATTGGCACAAGGGGATGTGTTTGCTTTCCCTGGAAAAGTCAGAGGACATTGATAAGGCCCCAAGGCTTTCCCAGGGACAATAGGAACTTTTTGTTTCGTTTTTAAAGGATCTGAGCTATGCAAAACCTTGTTATTTAATGAGCATGGGGATTCTAAAAGCCAAGTAGGGCCCTAAAACTGGTTTTTTTAGATAGAGATATTAAAATTCAGTGACTTTCAAAAGATAGCTAGATTATTTTTACTTTTACTTCAACTATAAGGAACCATAACAAAGTATTTCAGAGCTTAAAATAAAAAAGCTATTTCAATATTTAATTTTAAGAAAGCCAAAGACTTCCCAATGCAAAAGCAATCTTGCTCTGCCTGCAGAAGAGCCTCAATTCTTCCCACCTGCACCCAACCAGTAACAGGCAGGTACCGTCCTCCTGCTAGCTCTGCAGGTTCAGTGAACATTACGCTGCCAAAACAAGCAGTTCCTGCTCCAGCTAGCTGAAGCCCCAGCTGATGAGAAAATACACAAAGCACCTGCCACCCCAACAGCCCAGATGGTTGAGAAGGACGTGCTAACATTTGTAGAAGTCTTCAAGGAGATGAGCACATCTACAAACACCGACTTCAGGTCCATCTCTATTTTCCTACTATCTTCTGGATGAGCCCAAGGCAGATGACTGCTTTCTTTGTAGCTTCACTCCTTTTATCCTTTTATAATTGGAGGGGAACTTGCCTCACAGGAGTGAGGCAAGATACCAGTTACTGCAAGAATATGAATGACTTGATTGAAGGAATGTTCAAGAAAGAATTAATCATAATGAGCGCACAAGGTTGAGCAAGCTCAATGTGGTTGTTATGGTCCAAACTAACCCTGAAGACCTGACAGTGAGAAACACTTTTTGCCTTGTCAAGTATCACCCTGGAATTTGAAGTCGTAGATGTGCTATAGATGTTTAAAACAGCATTACTATGTTCCAGGCTAATCAGACCCATACAATTTGGTACAAAATTAGTCATATAAAACTCTGGTAAGAGAGTCTCGCTTGGAGGCTGTATCACTGCTTGGCATAGGCCCAGACATGCACACTATGTCAGATTACTGAAAGAAAAAGAAACACACATGAAGACACAGAAATAGTCATCTTCCCTATCCGAGTGCCTCTAGCATTCTTTTCATCACACCAAACAAGGACATTGAACATCTTCCTCCACAACTTTACTGGATTTAGTGCAGGTACAAGAAATTTTTCTGTACTCTCTCAGTCATACGGTAACTAAGAGTTTCATTAATGTATCAACTCCCTATCACAATTAGCTTTATTTGCTCTTAGTTCTTATTCCCAAAAGGCACACTAGATACTAAAATAGATAAGACTGGTTTAAAATAAAACATTAACTCTTACTGACTGAATAATTTTCTCATCAACAGCGAAATGAATGCAAACTGTCTAAAGTTAATCAGTAATGACTTTTCTGCAAAACTTCTGGTAAATGATTATATTGCTGCTGTTAATTGCTATTAATTCTAGCTGAGTTATAATCTGTGATAAATGCAATTGTAGTGCTTTTCACCAAAAATGCACCACACTCAGACACGCTCTAATTCCTATTAATGTCATCTCTCATAGAGCTGGGGGCACACACAGACTGGAGGCATCTGCCAGGCACTGAGCGGGGCACCGCAGGCTTCTCCGGTTCAGCCAGCCGGGGTGCAGGGGTAGGCTGCTGAAGATAAAAACATTTCACTCTCCACTAGAGGATGTCAAAACGTCCTTGTCTTTGTACACCAGGACATCAGGAGGAAGAGCCCATCCTCAGTTACCGTGCAGGCTAACAAAGCATTTGGGAGAGGAAGAGAGGCGTATTCACACCTTCTTCCTTTCCTCCTCTCATCTCGAGCAGGACTAGACACAGGCTAGTCCCAGCCGTACACAGTAATTTAAAATCAATATAATCACCGTGAACTTTGTCACCTCTGCTTCAGCCGAGTAGGTTTTTCATTCGAGTCCCTTGCCATTTTTCTCCCCGAGAATAAGTTCTTCGGTTTCCTGTCTGTCTTGAAATGAAATAAAGCTATCCTCGGCTCCAGCACAGGAGGAAGCAGTCTCTCTAGGAATGCAAGACAGCACACTTCCATCGCCTACCCATCCCTACATTCAAATACAGTGATTTCCATTAAATATTTAGGACTCAAATATTTATTTCCAGTCAATTAAACTGAGTTTTACTTATCCTCCAGGAAATTCTTACTCTCCCTCAATAGAGAAGGGTAGCAAAGTGCATTTCTAATGCTTATTAATAACACAGTAACACCTAAGGATAAAAAAGAAAACCTTCTGACTAGATATGAAGACTTTGAAAGCATACATACAAATCTAGTACGAGGAAAAAGATAAAGACACTTTTGCTAGCCAACATAAACAAGTGACCTTCTCTAACCCAAGGAGCTTAGAGTCTAAGTTCAAGAGACAGTAAGATGCAACACTGCGGGGGGTGGGGGGGGGAAGGGAGGGGATGAATAAATAAAAGTGAACAAAATAGGAGACGTCCACAGACATAACTGCACTCAAATACACGAAGGCAATTCATGAATAAGACACCGGCTACACAACAGCACCTCAGAAAAAAAACAGTCACTCCAGAAGATCACACAGCCAACAAGTTCTAGTTGCAAGTTCTAGTAAGAAGGATTTACAATTAGCATTTTGTACAGAAGAAATGACCAGCTAGTCGTCTTTAATCATGTTATCATGCGCCCTAACTCATACATTTCTCATCTACAGCAAAACCTTTTTTATTTCAAAATTTCAAAAACCAATACGTGAATTTTAAAGTTTAATATGAACTTACATTTTAAAACATTAAATTATCCAGCGAAGCGGACGTGAATGTGAAAAAAGGCCATTTCCTCCATTATTTCATTAAATTTGAAAGTACTTATTTATTTTAATAAGTTGAGATGTCCATATGCCAGGAAATTAACATCAAAAAATGTTAAATATGCCCAGTATCACTTAAAAGCCTGTCAAGCAATATGCATTTTCAAAACCAGCATAACTCAGCAAAACTACCTTCCCAGCAGTTCCTTTTTATTGCGTTCACCAATATTACTTAGTTAAAAAAAAAAAAAAAAAAAAAACAGAAATGTGTTTACAGTACTCTGCACTACACACTTTATACAGAAATCAAGATGCAGTGATGAATCATGTGACAATATCATATCACCTTCCTTAACCTGAAGTCTTCAACTGATGCCAAACGGATGATCTTCTGCCACACACTCTTCCAAGTGGCCTCTGTACAGCCCTCATGCATTGGTCCACACAACGTGGATCACTGCCACAAAAGGCAAGGTTGCAGGGGTTTGGACTCTTTCCTCTGAAAATTTATACTTCACTTCAGAAAACAGGACAGGGCTGTCACTAGCGTTTTGATCACTTGAGCTACACAGAAATTCTCCAGTCTAAAACAATACATCTGTTAAAATTGCAAGAATTTCTGTACAAAGGTCCAGGACCCAACTGCCACCTAATCTGAAAAGCTACTCGTGAGAGTGTGCAATTTTGAACAGGGGCCCATAACAGATTAGCCTAGTTTCCTAAGGAAACAGGCTTATACACTTGAGACTTCTGCATGCAGCTGGTCTACCAAGCCCCCCGCCCTTCCTTCACTGTTTTCCAACCTACTGATTAACTTGGACGAAATCTGAGAACACCACGCAATCTTAAATATATTGCATTCCTACCAGTTTCGTGAAGTTCAAGTGCCAGTGCAGGCAACAGTGACAAAACACACTGTGGAAGGCCTCAAAATAAGCTCACAGCTTATTAGACAGAGACTTTTCACAAGAACACATTATCAATACAAAGCATTTAGCCTCTTAGAGCTACACAGTTGGTTTTGAACAGCACAGAGAAAGGAAAGATTCTTAGTACTTGCTTCAGCTCACAGTCTTCATCTCATTACACCAAACTTCAACCATTTATGCATTTAAGACCAAGCTCTCTCTCAACTTACATACTACCTATATGAACTTTAGGGCAGGGGCCACTTTTCTGGGTGTTTTGTACGAAGAGCAGCAACATCCTGAGGGCACCTGCGGAGCCTTACTGCAATAGAAACAGTATCTGGATAACATACACTGATGTCTCCTTTCCAAAAGTCACATAAGACTCTCCCTCTGCAAACCCATCTTCAACACAGTAAGACCCCTTCCTCAGAGATCAGATTTGAGTACCTCTACAAGAATATGGTATCATGCAGGTTAAGTGTCTCAATTTCAAGTCTCCAACAATGGAAACAAATTAAAAAGATGATCTGAAGCCCCATGGATGCCTCCAAGTAGAAATCTATCTGCAAAAAGAACGTCACCTCTACTTAGGAGCAGATTAGCATCCAGAATGTAAAATGGCTTTTCATACCCCAAGGAGGCAGGCGGCTTCAGCAAGCGACCTGAGCCCAGCCGCCTCAAGCGCAACAACACACTAGGAGCAAAGACAACACATGAAACTGAATGCGAAGTGATCCAAACTCTCCATGACTTCAGCGTAGTTGTTACCTCAGGGTAAATCTTATTTTTGTGCTTGAGAAATACACTTAAACACAAAGCAGATCACATCATACTCACTCCCGCATTTTGAGCGCCTCCACTTACCGTTTTGCTTATACAGGAGGATGGCACATGGGATTGACTCCACAGCACTCAAAGACCAAATGATGTGAAATGCAAATGAAAATGCAGAAACAGTCACCTGATATCCCATACTTTGCACCTTGCTGGATCAGGTTGAATAGCTGTTAAGGGACACTCATCACCTCAGCTGTAGCTCCAGATATTTTACAGGTGAGTTGGGAAGGAGACAGACTTTTTTAATACTCCATGTTAGAAAGAAACTAAGAAAGAAACAGTCCACATCATCTGAACTGACCACCTTCAGGCTTGCAACCGTAGGGACAGTCCTCTGTAAGTTTGAGGAAATCTATATGCCAAGACAGTTTTTAAAAAAAAAAAAAAAAAAAAATGAAGCAGAAGCAGAAGAACCCGAAGCAAAACAGCTCTTCCTGATCTTTTCAGCAGCTACCCAACTTAAATGTTGGCCAGGATGTTCTAACTATAAGAAGGTAAAAGCAGCATGAACCAACTTCGGAGACCTTGGTTCAGCCCCCTACTTGGCCAGGCTTGGATAATCTGAGACATGGCAT
This sequence comes from Rhea pennata, assembly GCF_028389875.1. Lineage (NCBI taxonomy): Eukaryota > Metazoa > Chordata > Aves > Rheiformes > Rheidae > Rhea > Rhea pennata. Next base: position 9,377,932 of record NC_084674.1, read on the forward strand.
CAGCCTCTCTGAGTCCTCACCATCTTCAAGACTGGGATCACAACATGACCCTACCTCATAGCAGCTATACTAGGGTATATGTTTATTTGTGAACATACCTACAAGACTGTAATCCTACAGTAGCATGGAGCAAACGCACATAAGTATTAGGACTACATTCAAAGAGAAATTACAGGGGATCCTCAGTCCTCCTCATCACACAACTGGGCTGCATTAAGTGACAGAAGGGAATGGCAACACATACCTGGGAGATACTCATTCAGGGTTCAATTGAATTAAACCCACTTGCCTCCCCAGCTCTACAAACAGGAACTTGATACTCAGGTTCACAGCAAGGCTTGACATTACTTTGGTACCACAGAGCAACATACCTCTTCAATAAATCATTCCAATGCCAACAGTCTCTCTCACTTCAGAAGGCTACAGAGATGACCCTTAAGGGTTCAGAGAAGAGTTAAAAACACTTCCAGAAAATCATTCAAGTGCTGTTTAAAGATGTAATTTATATGCACAGCTCTCTACTCCATTGCAGGATTTCATATTTATTTAATTCAACAGTTAAAAGTGTCCCCATTCAACTCTCTGGACACATCTAGTCTTTAATAAAAACTTTATAAATTAGACCCAACTGTTCAGTGCATTGAATAGGAAAAAACTTTTCTTACTCAAGCTGTCTCAATCTGAGCCTGCTCCTTCCCTCTCCTTAAGGGAAAACCTGAGAGCACAAGGGAACCGAGAGCTTTAACATAGCAGCCAGCACAGCCAGAGCAGCAGGGAGTTCTCCTACTTGCTGCTGCAAGACTAATTACATCCATGCCCACACCACCTCAGAAAGGACTCCTGTTAGGTCATGAGCTTCAAAGTACCTGGGCCGACATGGTATTCCACCAAAAAAGCCAGTCTCTAAGGCAACCAAGATCTCTTCAATTACCATTTGATAGGTTGGATGTGTGGTCTATCAAACAGTGCACAACACTGGGACTCGAGCTGCACTTTGAGCTTTGTTGTAAGCTGCATGGGGTATCTCACACAGGTTAAAATGCCCTGTTCTTCAGTTCTCCTCATGTAAACACAGCCTCAGATGTTTCAAGAATTAAAACTCCTTCAACTGCTCCAAGCACTCAATACTACAGTACTAGGGAACACAAAAAACCCATACCTGAGACATGACACACAAATTTCACCTTTTTTTTTCCCCTAGATAACAGCCATGTGACAATTATCCTAAAAGAGGTTATACATCTACCCACCTATATCAGGCACTATACCAGCAGCAGCTGATGAAGAGCCAGATGGAAATGCCTGACCAGCAGCCAGCCACAGCACCAGTTCTGCTCACTCTTCCCATTGTAAGCAAATACAACAGGGCCAATATCCTCCCTTTTCAGGCAAGGGCTGCTTTTTCAAAGATCATAACAATAAAAACCTCAAGCCTTCAGTGTCATATTTTGCAAAATGGAGGTTCTTTCTGGAGAGAGGGGAAGAGATGGGGGTCATTCCTAGAGCAGAGATACTGAGAACATTGTCTTCTAAACAGTCACTGGCATGCTTTAAAGCCATCTGACATCTTAGAAGTAATAGAAGTAATTCTACATCTGCCACCTCAACTACAACACTGGCCCTGCTCAGTCCTTTCATACAAAAATTCCACTTATGCCCTGCAACTAAAATTCTGATCGATTCCTTGATTATTTCATGCTTTCACTACAGCAATAATGTTTGTGCCAAACAACTTACCTTCATCCATGCTCTACCGGCTATTCAGAACTTTCCTGCTTGATTTGTTTCTCCCTGCAGTATCCTTGTTATTTGCATACCTGCTTTCCTTATTTACTCTCCTATATGTTTTCAGCTACATATTAAACCAAGATTGGAAATTCAATGTATAGTTGCAATCATTCAAGAACCTCTGGACAACAGCCACTTCCAACCTTCTGTGTATTCTCCAGTCCATTTGTTGAGCCTGTATCACAGCTGCTACCCAAACATACCATCTTTTTCTGTACGTTCAAAATAATCGAAGTTTTACACATTTATGTCCAAAATAAGGAGCCAAAAATACTTCATACTGTTTCCTATTTCAATGACTAGAAATCAGTTAAACTGACATTTAATTTTGCTGTATTTCAGTACCTTTTTAGATTTGTGAAACAATACACTAGTTGTCATCATTCCAGATGTTTCCCTATAAATGTCCCACAGTGTTCACACTGAAAGAAAATGCAAGTAGCACATGTTTAGAGAAGTCAGGGTTCATCCTTTCTCTCCCCTCCCCTCAAGTCATTAGCAGCACTTTGTACTTCTTCATTTTAATGTAGGTAACCAAAGCTGTGATTACAACAACGGAAAGTAAAAGAACTTTGATGTACTATGGGAGCAACTGTATCTGAAACTCTGAAAATTTCATCTAGCATCCACTGTAATTTAATATAATTATGCTGTGGTACAGAAAAACTTCATGAAAGAAATAAACTTAAGGTAAAGTCTAGTTCTTATATTTAAGCTTCTCAAAGCTGTTGAGTTGCCATTGGCCTATCTGCTCAAAAACAGTAAAGAAAAATGTGTTGAAAAAACAGGGATTTGCTTTAATGGGTTTAAGTCACTAAAAAACAAGCTCTAGAAAGAATCTTGCCAAAAAAGAAAAATGACAATTTCACTATAACAGTGCCCACTATTTAAAAATTCAGACAACTATCTCCTTCTAGACTGGATACCACGATCAATCGTGACAGCACTTCGAATAAACCATAAATACTGCATACAAGAAAGGGTGGCAAGAAGAAACAGAAAACAGCATTATTGGTATTCAGTAAAGAAATCATGTCTGTGTCTAAGTAGAAACTCAATTACTATCTGAGCTTTCCTTAGCAAATCATATCAAAATTTGTCAATAGACAAAGTAAGCGACAAAACTCTCAATCAGAGCACGGTTCCCCAGCAATATGGATTAGTAAAAGTGCCACCACAGCCTACTTGGACTGCTTCTGGTCAAGTTCTTGGTGAACTACGAACGTTAAATATTCCCCACATATTCACCACAAATGATTATGGATTCCTTACTCACACAGGGCTAGATTTCAGAAGATACATCCTATTCTCAAGGATATGGACTTGAAAAACTCATTTCCTCATTTTCATAACAAAATCAGAGATAATATTTTCTACGTGTTATTTTGAAAGTGTGAAGAGCTAAAGATAGATTAAAAGCACTTCTCCTTGACATATTCCAAAGTGCAGACTTTGATATAGATACCGCAGACAAGTACGGGCCTGTTGTACATTTGTACAGTGCCTAGCACATGGAGATGAAAGCTCACACACAATTGCTATCAGAATACATATACTCAATGGATATAGTGGGTATTTGTTTATTTGGGAAAATGTGACAGTATACCACACTTGCTTTAGCTGCGCACATTAAGAATCAAGGTTCATGCTTAGACAGTAATAGCAGAGTCTCCAGCTATAGGTTTCCATGTTTCTCTTACGAAGAGCATAGCTCTTACGAAAGAGTGTAGCAGTGATTTCCAGAACAACTGTTACACTCATAACATTGCACATGGAAATAAATGCACTGCAGCCGGTTTCAGCAAGGTTCAGTGAAGGCAACCATTCGTCTCCATTGAACACAGATAAATTCACAGTGCAGTCTACTGATCAGATCAGGTATTAATGGGAAGACTTCGTTCTCTAGCCATTTAGTTCCTCTTCAGCTTAAAATAAAGCAAAGTAGAGAGACAGCCAAAACCCGGTGGTTTTAACCATCCAGCGTTTAACGGAGATGAGTACACTTACAGTGAGATAACGGCATACTATATGCCAGAGTTTTGGTCAATATCAAGATTTACTATTCTAAGAGATAAAAAAAAAAAAAAAAAAAAAAGTGAAATACTAAGGAAAGCAAATAGGCCATTAGCTACCTCTCAGTTCAATAAGTCTTGAAGCTTTCCTTACTGTGTGTTGATTGCTTCCTGTCCAATTCATATTAGCAGCTTATCTAATGCAAGCAATCTAGCAAAGAGACAGAAATTCACACATTTACAAAGGACATCACCAAGTTACATTTCATCCCTGTTAACACTATTTGCTATTCTCTCAGGAAATAACCTTTACTGATCTTTCCTGTTTTAATGCCAGCAATTGCTTTTGAGAAGAAAGCTCAATTCTTATATTCACCATTGGTTACATTTTAAATAATTACGTCTTAAAGGACAGCAATATCTGCCTAAGTGTGGTAGGACAAAGCACTTGCACACTGATAGCGGCCACTACTGTGACAACGTGACCACAGTTCCTGTTCTTAATGGACTTTTCTTCCATTCACAAGGTCACTCCTACTCTTGCGAAGCTTATTTTTCTTCTATTAACTTCTACTTATGTTCCCAACAGCTGCACAGTATCACACAGAGAAGGGACCGAACATTTATAGAAAAATAACATCAGTCAGAACAAGCACACACAAAAAACCCAGAAGCATCCTAACTAGTGCTAATAATTTTACACAGTAAATGAAAGACATCAAAGGTACAAAGAGCAAAAAAGATGCCTTCAATATACTACTAGGTTAAAGATGGGGGGAGAAGGTAGAAAAGGAAACTGTATGCATTTCCTGCAGAGTTGCCTAACACACAAGTAAAAAGAACACGTACACATCCTTGGCCAATGTCTCCTTTCTTTTGTTCCCTGGGAAGTCCAAATGGTTTTAATTACTTAAAGGCAGTATTCCTTCACCGAGGCCACCACGAGTCAGCTGGCAGCGCTCAGGCTGAGCAGCAGAGCAGCCTCCAGGAGAGCAGAGGGCTCTGGCCCCACCAGGACCAACACCACAACTCAACCTGGAAACTCCAGCCAGGACAAAAGCATCACCTTACACTACACCCTGCCCCTGGGCACAGACTCCACTCCATCCCTGTTCATCACACAAACACTTGGGGGGTGGGGTGGAGATTGCATCGTTAGTGATCTCCAAAGGACTCCAAAATGAATTTCCCAAATTGCGTAAAAGGAGTAACATTTCCCCACAGTCACTTCTGGTTTTCTATGATCTCATGCAACAAGTCTCCCATCAGTTATGCATAGCAGGATTCCAGGAAGGAAAAAGAAAATGACTAGGTATATTTTTTTAGCGTGGATACAGGTATGCCTTTTAGAACTGTTACCACTTCAGATACAAGCATCTGAACCACGCGACCAGAATGTCATCCAAAAGTCCCGACCCTCTCACTTCCCATTTTTAGGGCTATTGTGAGGTAAAATAGGGTCTGATCAGGCCACTGGCAAAGTGCTTTCAGCACTTTGACTTTACATGCTAAAGGTGATAGGCTTATTTAATGCCCGGAATATTATGCTTTGTGAAACACCATACGCTGCTCAAAGGAGGGGCAGTCAAGCTCAGTCTGGTAGGCACTTTGACTGTGTACTGCTGTACAATTTGTTTTGTTTGTTTTAAAGATTTAAAAGTATTTTTATTTACAAAAATGTTTCCAAACTGGTGAGAAGGGATTTGAATCACTGTCTGTCACTATTATGGATATTAGCACCATGAAGCATTCTGCAAGAATTAAGGATAAGCAAAATAAATCTAACTTGCTCTTCATTCAGTACAATTAATCTAACAGAAAATATTATATTAAAAAAAAATCCCACATGACTACCCTGAGAGACATCCAGGATCCACACCTACTTCTTACTTCCGCTGTGCTGCACCTATTCGACATTTGTTAGCTGCAAGTAACACTGCCAGGCTTCATTTGGCGTGTCTCAGGCAAACTGTAAAACGCAATCCCGGGATGAATTCTCTGCCAAAACACAAATACACATGCACGCAGCAAAATCCCCATGAAAGTGCAGTTAGAATTTCCTGTCAAAAATCCTTAAAAAAAAAAAAAAAAAAAGCATCCAGGAGACGGTCTCCGCTCACTCTCGCAGCTCCTATTCAAGGACAAATTGTTGTCTTTTGTTGTGTTTTCTTTGCTCATTGCTGAATGAGGTTTAAAAAGCTACTAGCACAGACTTAACAAAGTTTCTTTGGAAAAGCTGATCGTGTTTCCTTCTGCCTTTTTGACAGAACCCATTTAAAACAGGCCTTGATTTCTTTCCTCATTTAATTATCTAGTCTTTATTTTCTGCTCAAATTCCAAGTTTTATTTCTCAGCTAGAGTAAATGTTATAGTCGGAGTCATGTCTGGGAACAACAGGCTTATTTTATAAGGCTTAAAAGCGCTGTCCTTCACAATTGCCCAGCGAAGGGCGAGCAGCACGGCACAGACCCCACGGCTTCGCACAGGGCATGCCCAAGGCACAGAAGTTCAGAGGATCCTGTCTCCAAGGACGCAGAGCATCCAGGTGCCTTCAAACAAACATTGCAGACCTGAGGACTTTCTGACCTCTATTCAGTTACTGAAGTTTATTCTTTCTGAACTCGTGCCTGCGAGGAGCAACATTACATTTTCAAATGGGAAGGCAAAACATACTTGCAGAATAAATTTGTTCTAAAGCAAAAAAAACTCCTCATCTCTAGAACTTCAGACCGGTTCTTGGACCATTTTCCTTCCACAACAACATGGGATAGCAGAGCGTTTTCTAGAGGCTGCATTGGAAACATTCCTCAAGCGCGGTACAGGACAAATATATCCTGAGGAAGACAACGACTTGAGGACTCTTAGCTATATGGTGGTGCCTTCTTCTCCACTCCACAGGCCGAGAAATTGCATCTGGCTGGCTGCTTTCAGACCTCCCTCCTCTCCACTCCCCCCTCAGGATTTATTACAGAACTTTTTAAGCCTGAAAATACAAAAGCTCTGTAAGCAGGCAAGCATGGCTGTAAATGTAAAGAAGCCTCAAGTTACCATTAATCAGGAAAGCTCAACTGAAATCAATATAGAGCCATAGTTCAGACTAATGGAGGCCCAGCAGAGACATAGGCGTATTGGTCAATACTCAAAAGATGGCCGTCCTCCGACCAGCAGCTGTCTTTGGTCTTATTTACTCCAACTGGCAAATTACCTTAAAAGCAGCCTAAAATTCAGCAGCATACATTCTAGCACAACTTTCTTCCCTGTCCGTAATTGCTGGGGCTGGGCCAGCAAATGTTGTACGACTAACTGGAGGAGAGCTGACCTAAACATCCGAGAACAGGAAAGGGAAGTAGTCACCAGCAAATGTCTGCAGAAGAGCTTGGAAGCCATTGACACAGACTAATTGCTTACTGCAGAGTAAGTTTTCCACTCTCTGCAGGTTTATTTGTTGTGAACTTCCCAGTCATGTCCAAAACCCTTCCCATACGGCAGACGTTGTTACTATATTAACTGCTTGGTGAAGTCCTGCTCAAAGTTTCTAGGGTATTCTGGGGAAACAGAGAGTGAGGAGAGAGTAAGCCAACAGGAGCACGAGACTCCTTTCCTCACCTAATTCCTCACCTTCATTTCCTCCCTTTCTCAGGGCAATGCCAGCAGCACCAGGACCGCCTCAGAGCGCTGCATCAACCCCTTACCCTGGGCTGGGAAGGGCCACTGCTCCTCACGGGCAGGGCCACGTGCTCACCAGCTCCAGGAGCGCACAGGTCTCCAGGCACTTCCAGGATGGGCTAGCTCGGATGCAGGAGACAACTGCAGCCAGGGCATGCAGTACCCGCACTGCTTCCTCCCACCTGTCTTCCACGTCAGGAAAGCTTTGGCCAAGACCTGTGTTCTGCGGCGGGGATACTCGATACCAAACTGTTTTCCCCTAGGAACGGCGTTTCAAGCTATTCTGTGCAAACAGTAGCCTGACAAAGCATCATGAGAATATGATATTATGTCCTCTTCTGCTTTCTTGACAACTACTGGTAAACATATCATTTCTGCCTTTTCCATCTCCTAATTTACTCCTATCAACAATAGTGACAAAAAGGTTCTAATTAGATAACGCTAATCAGGTAGAGTGGCATGTGACTGATTACTGAGAAGTCACTTTCTGTTCTCTGGGGGTGGGGGAACACATACACAGATTGGCTGTTTTCCTTGTAGGAGCAGGAGATTTATCAAAAGACAAAAGGATGCAAAAAAACAATAAGTAAGGTATAATCACATATCAGGGCTATACATTAGATTTTGACATAAATTTAAAAGGATTAGTGGGTGGTAGAAGTTTTTTTTGGAGGGGTGAACAAGCAATGTTACTCACAAAGGAAGAACTAAACCATCCCCAAAATAGAGCAAGGAAAACTGTCATATGCAGAAACAAGTTAAAAAGAAAGTATTGGACTAGTTAAAAATAAGTCCAATAGCTCAAGCAAGGACTTTCGACAGATATGACAACAGACTAATTCAAGTAGTGTTCTTTTTCAGACATTTTCCTTTAACCACCTGCAATGAATATGCCACATACATTTTTCAGTAACAAAACACAAAATAAACCTGCCAAGTGCCACTTAACTTGTAATATTTTATACAGGACAGTAGATAGGAATAGACCATTCATTCCAACAGACAGCTTTTTCCTTGATTCATGTCTTTCCATTCAGAGTTTCGGGCTGAAAATTACTCCGCAATATGGAAACAAAACTTGTGACAATACTTGTCCACTTGCTAAAAATCCCAAAGTTTAACTAAAAATCGTCATCTGACACACAATGCTAAAGTGTATTTTGCTTGCATAATTTCACTTGCAAGTGAGACACGTATTTTGAGATCTAGTACAAAAACATGACATCTGGTAATTTTGCATACTAATAAAATTTTAAGCTCACCTACAACCATTCGTTTCTCATGAAATTCATGGTCTGCATAACCGACAGGAGCTGGCAGTCAAAAATGGACATTTGCCTGTTTTATCTGATATCAGTATTCAGACTTGTTGGAAAGTAATATCTTTCCTTCAGATAAGATTAGACCTGCACAACAATCCTCTTGGAAGAACACCAAATATTTGAAATTTATCACAGCTCTTTCAAAAAGCATGCATAAGGTCATTTTGACACATGAAATCTTCACAAACGCTTGCTAGAAATTAAAAATTTGTTTATACAGAGTCAAAATAGCTACTAACATGATTCACAACTTCTTCAAAAAACTTAAAATACAGACCTGGAATTTTCTAAACCTGTACCAACTAGCAAACTGTATGTCTAAGGCAGTGCTTTGAAGTACTTTGATTTGTGGCTTTTTAAAATTGTGCAGACATCACGTTTTCTTTAAGGGACTCACAAGAGTAAGCGGACAAACAAAAAGCATCGATCACATCCTCCCTCTCAGCATCACTCATCACAGTACGAGACCACACTGATGTCTCTCATAGTCATTATTACACCATACTGGAAACATAAGTATACACAAACCACTAATTGGAAAGATCCTAGCATCTTGCAGTTTGGATTCTCTTAAGAATTCTCCTAGAAGGTTCAGAGGCAAATGGCAAGGGAAGCTACTGACCGGAGAAGAAGGGTAAAGAACAAGTTTGTGGGATTTTGTGGGGGTTTTCAAACATGCTTCAAGCTAGAAAGAAAATGGAGAGAGGCAGGAAAATAAGGGAAACTCTGCAGTTAAGTGGCAGGAATGTAAGAAAGGATGGAATGTGTGTGCCAATAGCAAAAGGTGGAAGAAGAGAGTTACTACAGGAAACAACCGCCTGAATGGGAAACAGGGACAGGATTTATTGTTGGACTTGAGGAGAAGGGTGAAAGAGTGCAAGTCTAAGTGCAAGCCAGAGGAAAGCCAAATGGGGAAACCTGTATACTTTAACAATGTTTTTCAAAGCTATTTTCAGAAGGGGGGGTTGGCATGCAGTTGCTCCTGGTAAGAGTTTGGGAGTGAAACATCCTGACATCCGCAGAGAGTTCGCAAGGAGATTGGAAGAAGAAAACAAGCTGCAAAGCTAATTGAAATTCCTACTGCTGAGCAACAAAAGCTAACAATTTTGACTTTGGAGATACCGCACACATCACTCCCATCCTCTGACGCTCACCTGAGTACGCCCAGTAAGGATCCCCCGAAGCCTTTCGCCTCCGTATCTGCACGGAACTACCATGTCTGTTTTCATGCAGGGAGCTGACGTAACCTTCAGTCAGAGCTGGGAAGAGAAGAAGCAGGGATCATTAGAAAAATGATACTTAATTCCTGAAGTTTAAGCTGTAAACCTCTAATCTTTCTTAAGCAGAGACTATCAATTCAACCCTGCTTAAAAGTAAATACAACAGGCCTGGTGTATGTTAATTGTATTTATTTTAGCCATGAAAATCCACCATCCAAAGATGATACACAGAAAACAGGACTCACTGGTGTCCATATTCTTATCTGGCACATACCTGCCCTACTCCAGAGATTTCCGTAAGGATATTCTGATGTACACAAGCAAATAAATGTGAACCACAACATATCATCGATCTTTCTCAGTCTAGACCCTAAAGATAGTGTAAGTTTCTTTTAATAACTACCACCAAACAAATAACTTAAGTACTACACAAAAATTAAGATCCTTAAAAGAACACAGATGGAAGATTGGGACATGCATCCATACCATGTTATATCCTGATTGTCACAACCACATGCATCTTAAAAGCCCCACATGGAAGAGTTAGACTCAGGACAGAACAAACCCCCTCTGCACCCTGCAGATCTGAGCCCGCAGCACAGCGGCCAACAGTCTGAACACCAGCAAGGCTCAAGCAACACTGCTTCATGCGATTCACTCAAGCAAAACAGACATGTAGCACTGCCTTCCAGCCAGAGGAAGGTCATGTAAGTCAGACAAATATCCAGTGGGCAACACCAATGCCTTATGACATGAGAATAAGGGGGTCAGGAAAGAAAAAATCCAAAAATTCTCATTGAACTTCACAAAAGAAAAGGAATTACATTCACCAACCAAAATAGAACAGAATTCATCCTACACAGCATCCCAGGATTTTTTTTTTCCTTCCTTTATACAACTAATGATTTTTGTCTTTTAAAGGAACTGAGAGCTTTCATGAAGCAGGTATTTTTTTTTTCTTACATGCAAATTTTTTTCTATACATCTGACTGAATCAAACAGGAGATGTGCAAATTTACAGATGTCAGGGAAAAAAGTCTAATGAATTTCAATTACCTTAGAGCACTGCAGCTGAAGAGTTTTGTGTTACAACACGCGCACACAAAAAACACCTCAGACTGGTACATGCAGAAAGTGAAGAACAAGTATGCACCACCTGGCTCTGTGGCAATTTAAGTCCAACCAATCTCAAACCACTTATTTAATCAGTAAGAAACAAGGTGAATAATTCTAGTTAGAACTTTGGAAAATCACCTCAAGCTTTGCTACCTGTATCCCTTCACTCTTAGTATTATATTCCCATCTCAAACCAAATACAGCAGGACTATAACAAAGCTTGTTATAGACCTTTACAGAACATCAAGCACTGAAAACTCAGAATTTGGCATTCCTCCCATTTGAAGCAGTTTCTGGGTGACACCCCTTGGTGCCACAGCAGTAGAGAGCATGCAGGGTCCAAGGAAGTTCCTATGCTTAGCAGCTTTACAGACAACATTCATTGTGCAATGCAACTCATGGATTTCTACAGGTGTTTTTGGAATCCTGAATAGGTAAAGAAGGTACAGAAATCTCAGGAAAGACATTAAAGGTTTGCCACTGTCACATTTCCTCTTGTGCAAGCAAAAGTATGTTGGGCAATTAATTACAAGCCTCCCATTTGAACAAGTTTACCAGATTTCTTGGCAGCTTTCTAAACTCTAATTCACTCCAGGCTGTGAGCTAAAAATGTTAGAACAGATCACAGTACAAGAATTTTTAGGCAACACTATCACGTACTTTAGTCTCTCATCTGATTTACCCTAGCATCTCTGCCTGGATGGGAGGCCACTGCTAATCACAACAAGAAAGATAATGGATGAGGGGTGTGGGGATCCAAACCCTCCAGAAAAAAAGAATCCTCAAATACCAGAAACAGCGAAAGTCCTGAGGAACTGAACAGAGAAATAATTCAGATAGGTAGATGGAAAGGCTTTCAGAAAAACTGGCCCAATTGCTCACTTAAAATCAGGTGTTTCGGGGAATACACCAGTTCTAAAGCCCCTCCTTGCTACAAAACAGGAGACAGTAACTTCTTTCTAGTCATAATCTATAAAAAGGAAGCAAATAGCTGTCAATCTGCTCACTGAACCCATCTGCATGCCTTACAATCAGAAAAAAGAAACTATGTCTTAAAAAAAAACCACTTTATTTGTTGAAAAGACTAGGTCAGTGCATAACATGAAATAAATTGTAAAACACTTTGTACTCTTAGCTTAAACTGTCAAAGAATATCCACATGGCAACTATGGTATGGCTACAAGTCTTACAATTGATTCTCAGTATTCTTTATGCAAAAAATAATGCAAATCCCAGCTTTCGTGTATCCCTCACTTTAATATGAAATGGAACATTTGCTTAAGCCAGCATCTTATTTATGCAACTTATGCAATTAAAAACCTGACATTCTTGTGTAAACATGTAGTTTTAGTTTCCTGTATAGATGCTTAATATATTTGTAAGTTTATCTGTACTTTTAAAAGGTGAAGAGCCATCTTATACATAAATTTAATTCTACCAAAAAGGATATTACAAATCAAGAGGGGAAGTCAAGTATTTATCACAAGTGTGGAAAGACACATGTTTGTTGCATTGCTAAGTATCTTCCTTAGGACTGGGAAGAAAACAAATTGGAACATACTGTTCTAAATAAAACATTGCTTGGCAGATCAATATTAATGTTAAGAGTCCCCCTGCAGAAGGCTGATAATCTGCCAATCACTGACAATTTATAGAAGACGCGTACTTACTGGAGAACTGCAGCAGCTCTCCAGAAATGATGGTAAATTGAGACCTCTGGTCATGCTGTGACCTGGAAGGGTAACTGGTCTGCCTCTACCAAAAACTATCACACCACCTTCTTTCCCTGGGCTGGCTCCGTTCCCGAGTCTGTTCACAGGATGGCCACACGCTCCTGCCACGGGGCTGCACAACCGCACTGGCGGAAAACACTGTGGGAACAAGTAGCTGTTGGTGGAAATATCTTTAGCTAGTGAGGTCAAAAACGTCAGCTAAGGAAACCAAGGAAGCCACAGACTCAAACTCACGGTGCTTCTGCTCCGAGACACCAGTGGGTGCAGAAGTCTCTTGTCTTATCAAAAAGGTGCAAGGTACAGAGCAGAACGTATAATGGCTTCTCAGATGCGCCTGTAACTCACAAAAATTGGAAATATTTTGCCCTAAACTCACATTTTGTTTCTACCTGAAACAGATGAAGTTTGAAGAGCCAAAGCATTGAAGTCAAGTTATTTCAAACAAGAAAGTGTTTTATATGTTAAAAATCACAGGTCATTTCAAACAGTTTTTGCATTTTTCCCCAAATAGGGGCAGGGGCTGCCTTCCTAACAACCCATTTGACAACACCAGTGAAGATTCACTGGGCATCTCAGTGCTGTTGAAACCACTTCTTTCACCAAAAGAAATACACACACAGAAGATCTAGTTCAGCTCCAGCTCCCATCAGGGCACAGTTATTTTTGCAAAACGCTCATTCCATGGTTCCTGAAGCCATGTAAGTGGCTGACGAACTCAACCGAGATCATCCAAAACAATTTTTAGAAGAAATGTTTAAGAGAGTTAAGATACCAGTCACTAGAAGTTTCCACTGTTCTTTTTCAGTGGGGAGATGGTTAACAGTTCAAGAGCAGAGAACAGCAAAGTGATTTCCTGTTCCACTCCTGCAGAACTGGATACTGGACAGCAGCCAATAATTAAATGGGTTGGTCCAGTACTGAGCAAACAGGGGGAGGCTGCGCTCTTCTGGGAGCCCTGGACAAGCAGGAAAGTTGGGAAAATAGGACAGGTAGGAACACACTCCAGGAGGGCTTAAAACCAAGCAGGTAAAGTAGAGGAAGAGGAAGGGATTGGCGCACACACACAGAACAGGAGACTGAGAGGAAAACAGGGGATGCTGAAAGACCTTTCCCTGCAAGGCTCGATGTGATACATCATGCCAACGCTGATGGCGGGGGAGTAATGAATATCAGAATACATAGTCTGAGACTTGCAAATACACAATTAAAGGAGAAGGGGACCGATCTGACACTCGGATACACAAGCGTGAAATTAAATCCTGAGCAACTCCTCTGGCTGCTGCTGCAGTATTGACATCCATCAGGCGTAACACCTGCAATCACTGGAGTTACGGTGGTGCCTATCTGAGCTACTTCTGCAATGAACAGAAGATCCTTCAAAGCTAACATAGCAAAATCTCTTACACCCAATTTCATATAATTTTAATCGGTACTGAACGCTACATGATTTCAGATGCTAAGCTAAATTAATCAACCCATGCTACATCTCTACAGACAGAGCAAGCAATGCAATGCTGTGATGTTCCTTCGCATTCTCATCAGCTTTCTGTTCACTCTGCCTCAATATATTAAGTTTCCAATAAAAAATATTTGATAAGTACTCTCAAAGGTAAAATAAGGTAGCTCCTGCCTGAACACATTACTAGCATTCATAGTTCACATGAAAACACAAAATTTTATCCCCAATCTACCTTAAATATAAAGCTATTATACTACTCAGAGATTATACCCTGGGCATTAGTGTTTAAAAGGAATCAAGCCATCAGCTATATAAGAAAAATCCTTTAAGGTCGATACTTTATGTCTGAATGGTGAAATTATTAGTTATGATGGTAGATTAACTCAAAGTAGATTGTGTGCCAACCGATTCTTTCAGGTCTCCTCTGAAGAGCTGCACAGAAATCCATTTTCAACTATTCTGATTAAAATGGTACAAAGTCCCTCAGGTATACACACAGCCAACTGATATTAATTCGTAGCTTGCCACTGCAGGCTAAACTCTCAATCAAACCCATTTTACTGCAAGTCCTTAATGTGGACAAACTTAACTACTAATGCAGTTCAATTAGGTGTCCCTACCAGAACACCGGCCGGCCACTGGAACCAGATTTGGGCTAGTAGGATTTAGTACAAAAAAAACTCTTAAAATGGGTGGGTAAAAGTAAAATCCTGTTAGCATTTAGTCAAAGTGCTGAGCTCTAAGGAATGTTAGCAATTAGTTCTGTATCAAATTGAGACCTGCAGACAGGAAGCTTTTTCAAAAAAACTAAAGAACACGTTCTTTTCTTGAAGACTACACAGCAATGCATTTTAAAAGAAGGGGCAAGGGAAGCACATAAATATAACCTGAAAGGTTCTTGTATCATCTCTTAAACAGACTTTGAGAGATCAGTGAGCAGAGACTCTCAGCCACCTGCAAGCCTAAAGCTTCAAGCAAGCCTCACAAAAGAAAAGGTAACATCTTCACCTAGGTGCATTTACTGTATTTTCAATTGGACTGTACTAAAAAGAACCAAGTAAGCTACAGACACTATTCACTACATCGTAGGCTCAGCTGACAGAGTTTGGGCTTCCTGGCAGTTTGGTAGAATAAATACAGTGCAGTGGGCCAGAAAGGCAAGAGAGTGAAAAGAAAATAACTGATAGGAAACTGATTTATAGTACATAACAGTTAATATATTTGTACAATTAAAATAACAAATGGTTAAATCCATCTCTCTAGACTCTTCCACTGGCAACTTCCTAAACAAAACTAAGCCATTTGCCTCAAATATTTTTCCACCTTTGACAGCAAATAAATCTAGTAATATTTCAGGCACAGCCAATCCATTTTAACAGTGCATTACTTTTAAATAGACTCTTCAGCCGAAGATTCACATACTTTGCAGAGATTATTTTGTATCTTGCCAAAAAAGGATTAAAGTTAAAACAACATATGGTGGTCAGACAGCATCAACAAATTATATTCTGAATGAGCCTTCCTCCTTTGATTATGCTGCAGTGATTCTTCTGATTATCAGACAAAAGACAAATTCTGTTCTCCCATGAATACACACGTCTTCATGAACAGCCTTCCATTAACATAACACAGGGGTTACAACCAGAAGTTTCTCGAGATTGAGTGGAGTAAAAGACACCCAAACTGTACAGCTGCCAAGAGATGCCATTTCTCCAGACAACAGTCACCCAGCCAGCCCCTCAATTCCCACGCAAACATAATCTGCAGGTCTATTCCTAAAAGTGACATGGAACTTCCCACACCATTCATTCCGTTGTTCCCGTGTGCAATAGATGATGTGGTAGTGTTGCAGAGGTTAAGAACAGCAGCATAAATGCAGAGTACAACAGACCTTTACAGGAACTAACCAGCAGACTGCAATTTGATGATGAAAAATAGACCAGGGAATACACTGTCATGCTGCAGAGATTAATTTAACTGGTGGAATTAAAAGTCCTTGTCCCAAACATGAGTAATGAGTTAATGAGCTTTAACCCTTGGTAACCTATTTACCCAAAGCTAGTGAGTTGCACATAATGCATTTTGCTTTATTCCAATGAATCAACACAACCCAAGTCCTATAAGCGTTAGAGCTGATGCAAATAAGCAACAGAAAACAGATTCAGTGCAACCTTCTCCTTACATTTCAAGGGACAGAGTTTAAGGGCAATAAAGTCTACTTCAGAGCAAGTCTGAGACAAAACCAGGACAAGGACAGGAACCATACTACAGTGCCAAGTGCTGCCAGCCACTCTCAGGCAGAGCAGATGCCTTCTTCTGGAAGGAGCAAACTAAACTCTCTCCTGTCACGGCCAGTTTCCATGGATCTTTCTCTCAGCCTGTCTGGCTTGACAGCAGGACAAGTAAAGCTCATTGGCAAGAGAGTCAGGCAACTTCACATCGTAATAGCTGTACCACATAAAGGGGACTCAAAAGGAAGCTTGGGAAGCCAGGAAGAGACAGATGCTGCTGGATGATCAAAAAGGACTTAGTTTTGCATTTCACGGCTTACACACACTGTTGGCATCAGCTGTTCAAGGTAAGACATGGATAGTGATTTTGGATCATTGATGTCAACTGCCATCACCAGCAGCACTTCTGCCAGGAATAAGCAGGGCTGGCCAGATAACCAACAGTGCCAACAATTCCCATCTCAAGACAAACAAACACAAATTAAACCGACTGCAGCATCATCTTTCCCACAAGGATTGCACACTGCAGCAGAAATCCGGAAGACTTGTGGGATACTCCCAGACCAAGGGATCTCAGACCATGGTATGTGAGCTACTTGTCAGAAAAATAATCCCAGTTGTCCTCTCTTCCCCAGAGAAGACGTGGAGATGCTGAGCAGAAGATGTGCCCAGACAGCTGAACTCCTCCAGGATGGCAGTGCTGCTGGTGGTGTCCCGTTGCAAAATGCAATGGCGATACTCACAGAAACTCAGCTAGATGACTTGACTTTAGAACCACTGATCCCAGATCATTGGTAATTACAAACGGACTACAGCCAGTCATATTTGAATCAAACACAGAATAAAACCTTTATCCCCCTGAACTGTTCCCTGACACTTTCCTGCATGTATAAATATAGTTCATTTACCTTAAAGACGGAGTTTTTCATACTGGAAATCTAGATATTTTACTTGAAATACTTTAAAGCACAGCATATCCTGAAAATCAGACTCCTTTTAGACACCTCTGATTTAAATAGCCAGACCAAAAAAAAAAAATTGGAAGCAACTGAAAATTCTATAACCTTGAAAACACTAGGCCTGTGCATTCTGCACAGTCCCTCAGACTTCAGTTAACCATCATTATCTGCATTTCTCAAAAAGGAGGGATCCTTGTTCTTGTTCATAGCCTCTCCATGCTGTACTTCAGAGAGGTCACATCCAGCTCTGAATTTTATTCATAACAATGCTTAATGCAAACACAGAAATAAAACTTCAGAACAGAGGGTCACCAGCAAGGCTGACCTCCCCAGAAAAGCGGATGCTCTCTCAGCCAGTGCCAAATGAATCTCAGCAGACCCCAGGGAGAAAACGGGTGAACTCAACTCTCCACTTTCTAGAGTAGCCAGGTCAGAGCTAACCGAGACAATGAAGACCCAGGCATCAGGGCAAAATGACTGCTCCCAAAGCCAGCTCCAGTATCTTCTAGGCTGCTTCCAACTGCAAGCTTGAAGTCAAGCATGGAGCACAAGTTAGAAACCCGAAGCAGCACAGCTCCATTTACGTGCCGCAGCACGCAAATTCACAAGCACAGGCACACTGAGACCAGGCCACCTTAGGCTCTTTATTCGTGGCATGGTTTACCTAGAAAAACGTATGAACTGCTGATGTATAGCAGAGACTTGACTGTACCGTTAATTAGTAGCAGCAAAAGTGGGTTTTCATCTCACTTCTTCCCTTACTGCAGAAATACATAATCTTAAGGGTGTTATAAAATGTAACGCTATGCCTGGAAACACCTGTCTCAAATGCATTCTCATATAATGAGGTGCTGCAGCATGCACGATATTGTAAGGGCAACCCCTGAACAAATAAATGCTACCTTAATGGGGCATTTTGTAGCTTTGCTTCCTTAATGCAGAATCACATCAGTTTTCACTTCACTAAAGCTAGCAATACTCAGAAAACACAGACTCGAGCAGAATCAATTTCCCCTCTCTCCTCAGAAAGGGATTTGCACGTACTCACCAGCATTTGCCTTTTTATATTAAGGCCTTATTACGTTTTCAAAACATAGTCCCATAAGTCACATACTAAAAAAGCATCTTAAAAAATGACTAGACCAGTCGAAATAAACATAGCACAGGACCTGGTGATGGAGCACCTGCTCTGTGCACGACCTTTGCCTACCCGGGCTGCAGTCCTGCCAAACACATTCACACTTCCCTGTGGGTAGCCTACAATTTGATTTACTCTTGTCACTATCCCATTAAATCTATCTTTGTTCCCAACATCAGCAGAGACGAGCATGTATACGACAACCACAGCTTTCACAGCTAATATACCTCATACCGAGTCCCAGTCACCGAGAAGCACACTTCAAGCAGCATAGCAAGCCGCTCTCCTGGCCATTGGTACAAGATTACCGCTATAACCCTAGGAATACTTCGAGTAACATCCTCTACTCCTTTTTCTCCCAATATAACATTTAAATAGTGCCAGTACTACCAAGGACATGACATCAAAAGCCTGCTAGATTGGAAACTGTTCCTGCCTAAAGGCCTGACGTCTCCTGGAGAAGAGCTCAGCAGCGATGCTGCAAGGAGTCCCCGCTCTCCAAACTCATGCGCC
The DNA here is from genome assembly GCF_028389875.1 of Rhea pennata. NCBI lineage: Eukaryota > Metazoa > Chordata > Aves > Rheiformes > Rheidae > Rhea > Rhea pennata. The sequence goes on from NC_084674.1 coordinate 9,397,089, forward strand.
CCTAATACCAAAAGGGCAGAAAGCCCATTGCTCGCTCAGCACAAACTGCAGAAAACTGCTTTGCGAAGCCACTAGAGCTGTTCCCACCGCATAGCATAGGATCAAATCTGCCCCTTTATAAAGTCTTGACAGACAGGGGCCCTATCAGCTAATAAAAATCCCTCATTTTTTATACAAAATGATTTTTTTTAAACCTGTGTCCTTTGGTCCATTTAACAATTTATCAACTATATGAAATAAAGTGAGGCCACATCAATCTCTTCCTGGTTATTTGGTTCAGGCTCTCAAATTAATGCAGAAGATGGAAAGCTCAGTAAAGAACCGTTTAGAACAAGAACGTTAAATGCTGTAGTCATATTGGGGGACATCTTCCTTTCAGTTCGCAGTCAGCTCTCGACATCTATGGCTGCAGAGTCTCCCGGAGGAGAGACAGAAAAATCACAACCCAGTACACTCCCCCAGCGACTCTGGATTTGTCATCCTCTGCACGGGGGCAGATCAACAGCCCTCATGGGGCCAGATTTACTGTCTTCAGCATGTGACAGCAGCCATAAAACCATTCCAGCCAGATCCACAAGAATTATTTTAAGACCAAACTTAAGAGTCAAGCAAACAAGCAGGCACATACACTTTTAGTTGTATAAAAGTATATTTAATTTGGCTTGTGATCTACAAAATAGGGTAATTTTATCCTTTTTTTATGCTGACAGCTTGTATTACACAGATTTTTTTTTAAGCAAAGGACTTTATCCACATCTATTTCTCAAAACATAAACCTCAAATGGAAACAGAGATAGAGATTGTGCTGACTGAACAAATTATTAGTCAGGGATACATGTCCCCAAAACATGACCTACCTTTCTGACAGCTCTCTCCCTTCTTTCTAAGCAAGCTGTCTTGTTCAAAGCAAAAAGATCCTATAAGAGACCCTATAAATATTACAGAGTTTATCTGTAAAACTAACCCAGCTTTCACTTTTGCTCACTACCAGTATTTCACCCAGGCAAGAAGCTTTCTGGAAATTTTCCAGCAGCAGTGTCTGGTGCTATTTAGGGTCCAAAATAATTACTTGGTTCCTTGGTCATATATCCCAGAGAAAGTAATAAAAATCTCTGCACAAAACCCCACACTGGTATGAACAAGAGTATTAAGGCCTTTGGCAACAGGAATAGAAAAACAGTAATAGAGTTCAGATGAAGCAAATAGATAAAAATTGCAATTGCTAGTGATGATACACACTTTATAGCCATGTAGAGATGGTGTGCAGCACAGTCTGAAAAGACAAGGGGTCACTGTTCTTGCCTATATATCCAATTGAACCATCCAGAGAATACTGCTAACTCCATACTTAGTAAACACAAATGATGCTAAACAGAAGAGAAGCAAGCAAGCAAGAATATCTCAGAAAAATTCAGCTACCTGGCAAGCTCTGAGAAATAGGCTGGTGTAAGCGAGACACCCCACCGAAGATGGATGTAATGCAATGCAGTTGGGGAGAAATAACAATCAGTACAGGAATAAAGTGAGAGACTGCTGTTTAGAAAGCAGTAATGCAGAAAGACTTGAGCATTAGGGTGGATAATGAATTAGATGAAAGCTCATGCTGCAATACCACTGCAGAAAAAGGCAATTACTATCCAGGGGCATATGCACAGAGATACTGGAAGTGATAACTCAGCTTTAGATGGTCTTTGGCAAGACCAGCACTGTAGTTGTTTCACTTGCTATTTAAAGCCTATTACTCCAAAAAAAATGGGTGGAGGTTTAACCAAAATTTAGGATTGGGAGAAGGGGAAGTGGAAGAGGACACTGTACTTCTGTAGCACACTATGCCTCCCAGTAGTCATCAAGGTTCTCAGAGTAACCTATACTCCTTAGAGTAAGAAGTTCATTGCGCCCACATTTTTTATATTGCAGGCAAGTCAAACATTTTTGAACTGATTTAACCACCAGTCAGGTGCTTAAGCTATGCAACCTGACTATTCTCCTTAAGTGACTCTTGCCACATATATGGGGAGAGACACAGCTACAAGGACATATTAACAAGGGTCATATCAATGCTATCAGATGGTCAGGATTCCCAACATACATGCTGCCAAACATGCTGCCATGGCACAGTATCAGGTCTGAGGAACATGAAGGGTCAAAGACTGCTGGAGGAACAAAGTATCTCCAAAACAAATCTTGTGCCCTACTCTGCCCTGGCCTGAACCATCCTGCTCCATTATGTCCGACCTTGCTTTCATCTATTCATAGCTTGTATCCTCTCAAGTCTTGAATGCTCCGCTCCACTCTACATCTCCTTGCTTCATATATCAATTTCGTACGAAGCCTCACAAAGACTTAGATTTTAGAGCACTCAAAAGTGTTGATCCTCAGACAAGAAGTGCTCTCAGCGCATGAGAGGAGGAGATCAAGAGCTCCACAGGAAACAAACGGAGGCTTTGGGCCATGGTGGCACAGCGGGAAGTCCACCATACACCATCTCGTGACTGAGGGCCAGGTGTGCCGAGAAGGCACTTGGCACACACAGGGGTCAGAAATGCTGTATGCTTTGTTTCAGTGCCAGTGCAGATCAGAGCACAGAGACCGTAAGCTAAGCGACCGCCAGCAGACAGGTGTGCAGCCTCCACAACCACTTTGAACAGGTCCCACTCTACCAGTCCAACCAGAAAGAGGTCAACTCCAGCAGCGGTAGGATAAAACTGGAAAGCTGCACCCATGGCACCCAAATTTTCTCTTCCCATAGAGCATCTCCTCCTAGGAAGGCTCAGGCACAGAAGGAAGCTCGCTGCCCTGCTATTCAAGTCTCAGCTATCCTGGAACATTCCTCAGTTACCATTTACTACAAACACCGCAATTATCAACACACACTAAAGTACGATGTTCACACAACACCACCAAATGATCAAACAGTTGACATCAGCCTGAAAAGCTTCGTTTCTAAAGGATCATAACCCCACAAGATCAGCCATTTTGCAAAAAGCATTTAACAACTGCTGCAAGTTTCTCCCTTCACAAGCAGATAGGGCTGGTTACTAATTACAACACAACTACACATTAAGTCTCCACTTGCCTCAGAAAGGCCCAGAACAGTCCAATATCCACAGAAAGTTTAATCCTATGTGAAAACAACTTTCCCTGGAACATATACATCCCATACATCCCTATACCTAGCTGGCATGGCACATCTGTTTGAGATTGTATTTCTTTCTATTACCTTGTAAAGTTTTTGTTAAATACTTATTCCCAGTAGGGTAAGATAATTCGAAAGGGGCACGCAGGGGCGCAGATGCGTTGGTGTTTCACAGTTACTCCCTCCATATTTTATATTTCTGTTCACTGTAAACTGTAACAATATTTTTCCCTTCTACAGCTGGTGTCAGTGTTAAAAACAGATTTATCCTTTTATATAATGCCTGAAAGATTTCTTTATGGCAACATCCTGTGCTCTAGTTTGTCCACAAAAAAGAAGTGATTAATCTCACAACAGATATTCAACCTTACTCTAAGGAATTTAAAAAATATTATAATAAGGAAATTATTTTTTAGTAAGGAAGGTATTAAAATTGACAGCATGTCAGTGCTTGTTCTGCAAGAGCATTAGTCCTATTCATTGTAAGCATCTGCAACGCTGCATCTTACAACTACAAAAAACTTATATCAATATTGCACAGACAACCAAAACCCAAGTTTTCCCCAAAAAAGTTGTTCACCATTAAATATGCTTTTACTATTGTTCTTCTTGACATTATTCCTACACGCTAGCCTTTAGTAAAGAAATCAGATGTAAAACTATTCATAAGAAACCCTCAATCTATGTCGTCGTCCTTCTTTAACCCTCAATTCATATTTGGTAAACAAGAAGCTCAAAACAATCAATTCCACAGTCAGGCTTTTCAACTTTGGATTTAAATCCTTTCATGACTTCTTCAAACATATGCATCAAAATTTCAGGAGGGAAGAAAAAAACCACTCCTGGTATTGTAATTTTCTCTGATGAACGAACTGATGCATTATAAAGACACATCTATATACTCAAGCTATTTGCCAACTGACAACTAAGTCCAATTTAAACACAGCACTTAAAATAACTTTTTTTTTTTTAAAAAAAAAAAAAAAGCTAACGATTAGTAAAGTAACATTTACTCTACATGATTAGCTTTAAAACTGCAGGGAAAAAAAAGAGACTGGTAAAGCCGCATGAAATAGAATATGATTGGCAACTAGTTACACATGTTAACATAGCCTAAAGACCACCTGTGCCCATATGGAATATTGCTCTTATTACTGCATTGCTCTGAAAGGAACTTGAAAGATACAAACATGAGATAAGATGTTAATTTACCTACATCTGCTGAGATATCAAGGAACTGCAAGAAATGGATGGAGCCAGCCCTAAGATAAACACTCAGACTTGCTGGAATTTTGCAGAGCCCAAGAAACAACCATCCACTGACACCCACAAAGAGACCCCACTTTCACTCCAAAAGTGAAGGGGCACAGAGGCTGACTGGTGGGCAGATGATCACAGCAGTGATGGGCCAGAGTCAGTCCTCAGAAACCAAGGGAATGCGGACACATGGAACAAGGACGAGCTGAACAAGAGATGAGCTGAACAAGACGAGAATGTGAAAATCCTTGGCCCAGCAGAGAAAGAGGTGTCCTCTTCAGAGAGACAGGCTTGAAGACCAGTCTGACCAGCAACTTCCCTGACAGACCCAAGAGCAGAGAAGGTCTTTCAATAATCAATAAGAGGGATTTAGCTGAGTGGACAGATAGGGAAGACTTTTAGAGATATCATGCAGAAAGAACCCAAAATACTCAGAGGCAGCACAGCCACGCTCAGAAAAGTTCACCTTGCAGACCACGCTCAGGTGGCAGGTCTGATCAGGAGAAGGACTGTGGCACTGTCCGCAGCAGTGAAGAGAAAAGCATCTTTCAGAACAGGACCAGAACAGCACTTTCTCAGTCCTTGTTAGTTGAAGCAGAGGGACAGACAACACAAATGGGAAGCTGCAGAGGCCACTGCCACAGCGATGGGAGACAGGGCGAGGAGCGTGTCCCAAGACCAAGGAAGCTGAAAACTGATTGAAAGCTAAGAAAACACCAGTGACAGGCGAGGGATGTTTTTCGGTCTATAATCTTCAGAAACGCTACCAGCTCTTGCCGACTAAAAATGGAGCTGCAGAGCATTCCGAAGCCCAGGGAACAGAGCTGCACCCATCAGATAGATGAATATTTCACTTAGGGCCAGGGACTGCAAGAGATGCTGGGTGTTGTGTCTTCCAGTAAAAAGACAAAAACTACCACAGTTATTGATGAAAATCCTTCATGAATTTTTGATGGCATTGATTACACTCTACGCAGGTTTAAAGAGAAGGGTGAGAGGAGACACCAAAGCAGGAGGCTGCTTTTGCAATTTGAAGCCATTCCACTGCAGCAAAGCTGTATTAACTGCAAATGAACCAAATCTCACATTAATTTGGAAACACTTCATTTCAACATTGCATTGCAAATGTAAAAAGTATTTTAGCCCATTAAACAACATGTACTCAGTAATCATTTGTTCTTCTCTGTGTATGTAGGGAAAAATAAATGGAGAAAAAAAGATAAAAGGTGCCTCTACTCAGCTCATAATACAGAACAGGTCAACTTACGGGGAGAGAAGTCCTTCAAGAAGCTGGAGGCTCTTCACTGCTGGTAAAGTCTTCTAATGCAGCTGAGATTCGGTTCTCTGCATTCACCCCTTATTATGCAGTTACGCATGCACCGTGTCATTTACATTATCCCAAGGCCTCTAAGTTACTGCATTTTTTTTTTTGTATTACGTAAAGTTTAACTGACAAATTGAAACTTTTTAAAATAATTTCGCTCCTACTCTATATTTACAGACAAAACTGATAACTACAGGGAGTGGAGGAGAAGCCATTTTTTTTGTTTCAGTAAATACACTTGACTAGATTTTAATTTAAAGAGCTTTCAAAAAAAAAAAAAAGGCATTCTTAAAAATATATAGCAGTGCCAAGACATGCTAGTAAAAGCTTGGCACTATCAGAAATTGGACTTCTTCAAAATATATCTACTTTAATTTTCTTTCTTAAAATGACTATGACCTAGTAAAAAACTTCAATTTTCAGCCAGCTACATTAATATTTCAACTTGGTAAATTTTTTTAAAGAAGTTTCTAATAAAGTAGCACTTGTATGGCTTTTAATAACATTACATTTCTATTTATGATGTTATAATACTTCATATTAAAAACAAAAGAAAGATTACCATGGGAGAAAGAGAGATGTCTTCCTTCATTTTAAATTTAATTTGAAGTGAAAGAAAAGGATTTTTCTTTCAAATTAATATTTCCTTTGCTGTGTTATGAATTTCAGATACAGCTATTGGATGAGAAGCAGGAAAAGTAACTTCACCGCTTCTCCGCAAACAAAAAGGAAAAAAGTTACACTACAGTAAACCTCATCAGCTATGAAAAAAGTAAATTTTTGCTTTTTGGCATCTAGAGACAGAATTCATAACCCAACACACACGTTCCTCCTGCTGAAATACAGGGAAGCAAAGCACACGGGACAATCCCAATCCAGAGCAACTACTCCTCTAGCCATCCGTGTGCCAGGTGAAGTGCAGAGCAACAAGTCATCCTCACCACAGAAGATCTCGTTCCCCTGCTCCCACCGAATTAACAAGGTTTTTGATCACAGCTACATAAACCTGCTCTTACGAAGTTCTGCACCGTGTTAGATCCCAACAGCATTTTACAAAGGTGGCCCAGGATTGGAAAAATGGAGCTGCACAGAAACCATTACTGAATATCATCTGAGAGCCATCAGCCAAATTAGAATTAAAACACAGGATCAGAACCGAATGCCACTGGAAAATTCCAGACAGCTACACTGATTTGTCCTTCAAAGGCTAAACACTGAGTGATACCAGAATCACCTCCTCCCCAAATCTCCGCTGAATACTAAGAATTCTCAGAAGGTATCAGCAAGTATGGCCAGAAATTTAGTCACAGCAATATTTCCTTAATAAAAATTCTGATATATACAATACCATTCATGTGAAAGAACTTTAAAGAGCTGTATCTTGGACTGTAGACCACATCCATGTTAAAGGTCCAAGGGAAAAAAAAAAAAAAAAGCTAATACAGAAGGGAATGGTTTTAGACGGGTATTTGCTGGCAACAGATTTCAGATTTCTAACAGATGCACCTCGCTCTGAGTGGGGAGAAACGGTGCTGGTAACTGTTACTGTCGGCACAAATCAATTGGAGCCACGTCTGCACCGGCCAACAGCACTATGGAAGTCTCAAGCAACACACAAATATTAGGATGTTGCTGAAAACACATTGAAAAGGGCCTTTGGGAGATGCTTCCCCCTCTCTCTCCCAGATAGGTTCGTGGGAATTAACTTATATATTTTGATTCTTTCAAAAGCTTGATTGTATCTGAGTCTTTACCCTCATTTACCAATTCCCCAAACAGTGGTTATAATTAACAGGAGGCAAAATGCTACAAATTAATCATAAGACACATCTCATTAGGATTCTTTCCTAATCTAGATTAAAGAGGAAACTACCATAACAAAGAACGGAGAAGTTTCCTAACCTCCGCTACCCCTGTGCTCCCCAAGCAAATGGCAGCTGTTATCCCCAGAGACAGAGCCCAAGAGGAACGCACAAAATAAGTGATAATAATAGTAACAAAAAAAAAAAAAAAAGGAATAAACCACTACGATCCCATTCTAATAAACTGAAGTTATGCTTCCAGAGCATTTCCTCTTACAGTACATTTCCGAGGTTTCTTTCAGGATACTAAATAGTTTCAAAATAGCTCTACTGTAAAATAGGAAGAGACACAGTGGAACAGATCCATGGCCCATTTTTTTAGGCCAATATTCTAGACCAAAGCAATGTAACATGCATTACAAGGAAAGGAAATAACATTGTCAAGTCAGCAGGGTCTCACGTAGGCTAAAACATAATGCAGGATCAGTGCCATCGTTATCCACACCAAGCAATTTTTATTGACTATGTTGCAGTTCCTGAATTTATGTCTCAAGGCTTAAATTGCAAAATATCTTTGCAACGTGGCAGATATTATAATCCAGATATTGGTAGCTATGCAAGAATGCTTGGAGTTTCTCTGAACAGATTTCCTTTTAAAACCACTGCCTTTTTTTTCCCTACCAATACAAATAAGCAAAACTGCCAGAATGCAAGCATGTACAGTACGTATTTCTCAGTAAAACATGCATAAAGCAAAAAGACCAATACTTTCAAGGAAGAGCTAATTTTCTAAAGTCATAGCTAGCTCACAGATAGCCCAGCACTCCTGATTTACACCACAACAAGGCATAATTTCCAAGTTAAATCACCTGTGTGTCCTAGCCTTCTGAAGAACACACTTCTCTACCTTCCCTGCCCTCTCCACCACTATTCAAGGCTCTTGCCATTTAGGTCACCATTCCAGAGCCAGTTTGGGTCCACGTGGCTGAGAGCCTTCACTGTAAGTCAGCTGCTCAGTGACCCAGTAACCCGCACAGAAACATTTGGTAACCAACAGCATCAGCACCCCCTTGCTGGCTGCCTCAGCTTCCAGGGAAGCCGAGCATGCCAGTCACCCAGCCCCATCGATGGGATGGTCACCACTGCCTTTGCCGAGCACAGGGTCGGACGGCACAAGCAGAAATCCTTTCCCCTCCCATCCCCATGGGTGTATTCTAGAACAAACAAGTAAGGTCTAGATTTCAGGAGAAAAGCTTAAGTCAACCACATGGCTAATTGTTCTGCCTGCAAGGACGGGGCTTGGACACTATTCATCAAGCACACACTTTGGATCTTCCCTAAAGTTCTGGATCCTCTGATCTGCAACTGAAACTAAATGCAAGCCAGAGCCAGGGAGAAAATTAGCTCAGAGGACTTTAAAAAAAAATACACACACAGTTTTACCTTTGTCTTCTCTCAGTAGTAACAAGCCTCTCATTGGCTTCATGAGTAACTGGGCAGGTGAGAGCAAGTAGATGAAGGTTGCCCCACCTGAAACCATGAAAATTTAATGACTGCCCAAGGACCAATAGTGGACAAGAGCACCAAGCACAACAGGCCATATAATTTATTCAATCACCTTGAAGGCAACTACGATGATTTAGAATGAAATCAACATTTTCTTGCCAACTGTTCTCTGCAGATACGACCATGGTCACACATCCACCCAGAAAGCTGCTAGGTTGAGGCTCAGTTGCAATTCCGAAGAGGTGCTCAGTCTCCCAGATCTCCATCAGGCCAACTGCGATAAAATCCACTGCAGCTTTTCACCTATCATTAAGGAGCAATGGGGTCTGAACACTGACTGCTGCATGCTGTAAAACAGCTCTGAAATTCAAGGCATCTAAAGCACATATCTAACTTCAAATGTCAGCCTGATAAAGTAACTGCGCAAAGTTCTCTGGTCCGTGCTCTGCAGGAGATCAGATCATGACTTAAATAGTCCTCTAGCCTTAACTTTTAGTTTCGTATGCACTGGGGAGGGGGAAGATACCACGCCTCAATCTTGCCAACAAAAACAGAGGGAAGAATTATGAGTAGAGACTGAAGATATTCTATAAAGAATGTATCCACACAAACATTTGGCATAGGGAAAAAGACCACGTTCTTATGAAGAAATAAACTCAGCTATACATCTGCTAAAACCATCCTCTTTCCCTTGGAGGGGGAAGTTTCCACCATTTGTGCTGGGGCTTGGGCTACTGACAAAGTTGTTCTTCCTCTATGTTCTTCTGTTGACATACGGTTTTCAATGTGTTACTGCTGTATTAATCCTATTTTGTCTTTCAGATAATAAGGATATTGTTGTTACTAAGCACTATGCTAATTGTTTTTGTCTAGTATTAAAAATATGCTGTGCTGCCTTATTCTAATTAACTTGAGATTATTATTGAAATAATGGTTTTATTATTTTACCACTGGCATTTTACTGCCTTGGAGTCTTAGTTGTACTCAAGCTATAATGACTTTGTAGCAATTGACTAACTACAATTATTCCATTTTCCAGCTTCTCCCATTTAATTGGCTGAGTGCAGAAAATACTTTCCCATGACAAGATCTTTGCTTTCTGATTTATTAGAATTAACCTTCAATATACAGCATCTAGATTCAGTTCATTTTTCCTCCTCTCAGGGAAATCCCACGAGGATCACCGTAAGCTTTGTTTGGTTTAATTAGGAAGGAAAAAAATGTAAAATATATTACGAGATTTATATTGATGCCCTCCAGCACACATTCTCCATTTCACACTTTATGTAAGATTTCAATAGCCAACACACTTCCCTCCTCCCTGAACGGAAATGCACCACAGGGCAGGACTGTTAAATGTCATTAGCATGAACTATTTTTTCCTATTGATTTTTGTTGTTCTATTTCTCCTCTGTACATTGGATACATTGCAGAGTTCCAATTTAAGTTTTAATTGAAATAGTTGCAAACCTTTATACTTCACCAGGCTAAATTCTTCTGGGTTCCAGTGACAGAAGTCCATTGAGTTTGACAGTACTGTGCAGGTACCGGCAGCAGCAGGATTTGGCTTGGCAGCAATTAAAAAAAAAAGTTTGCTGCTGTTTTTACTGATGGCAAATGTAGAGTCTCAGAAGCAGTCTCCAAATAAGACCATTCAACTCAGTGTGCTCTTATACCCACTGGAAAACTTGTTAAGTTACCAGCTGCCTTTTAAATAAAGGACTAAGTGACTGGCATGCTCTGAGACAACTCAATCACTGCTTGCCAATAAGGGCAGGGCAGGTGCTGCCTCTCGGCTGAAGCCACAGTGCAACGAGCAACATACCCAGAAGGTGCCTGAAGAACAGCACAAATTGGCAAAGGAGATCAGACTATTGAAACATTTGCGCGCTGGCCGGTTTGAGGACATTTCTCATCCTCTGACCTGTGAAGAGCTAGTTTAAAATCGGGGCACAACGTGCGCTTTTGTGTACAGCCTGGTGCAATGCGTAGCAGGGGGAGGAAAAAAACAGCAAGTAAACAAATCAGCCAGCCAGCAAAACCAAAGGCTGGAGTGCTACACTTTGAACTCCCACACCCTCATTTCCTGGTTTTATTGGCATTAATTTAAGTTATTAACATTTTATCAATATATTATGCGTATATAATGTTACTGAGATTAATGGACACAGGCAATGCCGTTCTAAAGGCAATGAGAGGTCTGTGGTAAGTTATACGCCTGCTCTTCCAACAAGCTGCTCAGTGCTAGAAATCCATGGATTTTTAAATGCCTCCAACTTTAACGTGCTAGAATTAAGTATGACTACATTGCAGAAGTAACTTTAAAAGAACAGATAACTTAATCCAGATTTGTATGCTGCTCCTGACTTCTGAAGTTTTGAAACCCAAGTAGTTCAGACTTCAGCATATGCTCTAAGTCGATATGTATTGAATTGCAAGCCTCTGCTGCAGCTGATTAAGGGCAAAGAAAGGACAATACCAAATCCAAACAGTTCTTCCTTGTGTTCTCAAAGAAAGAACATTGCTCATTTTTATTAAGTCTTAAACTTTCTGTTATCTGGCTACCTAATACCAGGTAAGTTTACTGCCCTCATTCCTGGTTTTAAACTTGCACTGCATACCCTTAACTGTCATTCTGCTGATCTACTCTCATTAGAAGTTACTCTCATTGAGTACACCTGAGTTTCATTAGAAGCCCAGCAAGGCAAAAAAATACTGCCATCCTCTCCTCCTCCTCCCCACTCTCCATCCTGCTAGCGTAGGCACACTCGTATGAAATATTTTAAAATTTTATCACTAGGATAATTGACAACACTTACAGGACACCCTGCTGCTCGCTATGTTGACATTGGAGCAGTTAACTATTAAAAAGCTCACAGCAGCAGTTATGATTTACAGTGAAGGGAGACATAAGCTCTTATTTCTGGTCAGCCTCCAAGCACCACTGCAAAGGCAGGGAACACCTCCCGTCCCCGCCACACGGCCTGAAAGCAACCTCGTGCCGCACCGTAATAAGTATCAGCATGATGCACTGGCTCTTAAAAAAAAGTTAAGGACTTCTCTCCTCTGACTGTAGTACACATTCATGAAGGTACTTCAATTCAAATCCCTAAGGGAGAAGACTCACCACGCTAGCAGAAATAGTTACCTTATATACACTTCTATGGCTGAGGTAACAGTGAGGATATTCTCCTCCTTCCCAAAATAGTTGGGGATCAAAACGCTGAAGAGACCCCAAAACCTCATTCAGAGCTATTAAATTGGGGCAGAAAAGAAAGAAGATGGGCATCTCCATCTTCTGCTCTTGGCCTTGCTGCCTCTCTCTGACCAGGCTAACTTCCCAAGCAGAAAGGAGGGATGGACAGGGCAGGCGCAGAGAGGCTCAGAAAACTGCCCATCACACACCATGGGCACCACAGGTCAGGTTAAGTCACAGAAACACACTCGAAGAGTAACAACTAAGAGGCAGACTATGCAAGATGCTAACTTCAGTACTCACCAAAAAAAAACCCCACTCACCAAAAAAAACCCCACTGAAGGAGAAGTCAATGATCCTAACAACTCTCACATTTGGAGGAGACATTTTTGCCCGCTCACAGCACTGGGCAAGCACAAGGCATGCCATGGCAGTGCACACACTGAGCAACAGTTTTAAGATGGAGTGAGAAGGTTCAGGAACCAGGTCCCAGCCTGGCACCCTGGACTGCTGCCAGTAGTTAAGACCAAACACTTTTCCCCCTCTACAGACCCTGGCCCTACTGGGATTCACACACATTGGATGAATCATGTCGGCAACAGAGGTACTAGGCTGACTCAGAGCATCTCAAGAGATAGTCTTCCCCCTCTGTAGTTTTAAAGATTTTTTAAAATAGTAGTTCTTTAAAAAAAAAAAAAAATGAATACCTGCGATTAAACACAGGTTCAAGGGCAGCATCACCATTGAATTGCCTGATGATATCAAGTAAAGCACCTAGATTCCATCGACAGCGCCCACACTATCCCAGAAAGTTTTTACCTGGAATTAGTGGGGGGAGGAAGGGGGGAAGAAAAGGAAAAAAATAAAATAAAATAAAAAGCACGTTTTCTAGAGCTTCCAAAAAGGGTTTTCTACATTGGCAGAAATGACCTCAAAACACCATCCAATATAAAACTGATTTGAGAAGATCTACACAGGGCTCTGAGGTAGCTAGTACTTAATCAAAACCTCAGTAATTTTACTGTCACAGTAACTCCCTGATAACATGTATATACACTTCTTTTCTCTCTTGCTTCTCTAAGAACGAAACAACACGTCTCACCATTCAGCAGTTTCCCTGGTATCTGTGCTGTGGTGCGAAGGTCACTGGCACCTGGGATCACAGCAAAAATAGCTTTTTTTTTTTTTTTTTTTGGCCTGTCCATCACAATCTGGAAACTTCTTGCTATGAAAGAATATAGAATAAGCAGAAGTAATCAGTCCATGTCACTGTAAATGTCTCTCCCCTGTGATCATAACAACATAGTATCTAAATCTGTTCATCACAGCATAGGTGCATTAAAGATATGCACAGATGTGTCTTTCAGACCACCATCACCAAGATACTCCCCCTGTATTTTCTACATTATGAGATGATACCAATTTGCATTTATATTTTGATTACATCTGACTGAATTCTATAATGTTCTGCAATTTGCTATGGATGAAATTTGACACCATCAAAACAAGTGAGAGCTTTACCATTGACTTCAACAAGGATATGATTTCATCCTAAGTGCTCTGATAAACAGAGTTCTAAAGAAATAGAGAACCATACCTTTACTGAATTGCACAATTTTAAATCAGAATAACCCTGCTGAAACCTACAGATTTATACCAATAAGAGTAGAATTCCCCAAACCATGGTTATACCTCGGTTAAAGTTTATTGCATTACAGTTGAACAATATTTCACTGCTATGTCTTATTATGTAAAATGTCAGATTGCAAGTGGAGCTGGGGGCTCTTTTTCATACCTATGGCCTTTCTGCCTTTGTATCCACAAGCAGATTTCTTGCTGTCTTCCTTCCAAGCATCTTAGAGGATTTTGCATTCAATGCCAGTTGAGGAAATGGGGGAGGGAAAGAACATGAGAGTTTTTCATTAGCTAAGTCTTGAGTCCCTGAGGCCACCAATATATTATACCCAGTGGCAGTGCTGCTCTCATACCTGCTCACAATGTTCTGGGTTAACCATAACTCATTTTAAGAACGTGTTCAAAATATACTACTCCGATACAGGATCGGTCACTTACCATACTGCAAATCCAACATGGTTTTGAGTAGCTAGACAGATCCTTTGGGAGCCTGGGCCCAAGGTCAAAGAGACTAGAAACACCCTTGGAGTAGTTCCATTTTGCTAAGAATTAAAGCAGATTAAGATGAATAGCTACTGCCTCATCTGTCTCACACTCCAGCACAAGAGAAGGTTGACTAGCTTTTTCAGGAGTGTGTTCTTCAGGGATCTGCTGGGATCCAGCCTGGTATCTGTTTATCTAAGAAATGGGATCTCAGTGTCTGTTATCACCTTTCAAGAGCACCAGCTTTTTCACAGTTCCCTCTGGCACACCTGTGTGCATGTATATGTATGACAGCGCACATAACACACACACACATGTATACATGCACATTTATATACACAGTTTCTTTGTCAAAGGCTTGGCGAGTTTTAAGCTCTGCTTTGTTTTACTTTTTCAAGCTCGGGAGCATTTCTTCCCTGCTCAAACAGGCCCTCTAGAAGAGCACCATCCTAATTGCCCCAGGCAGTTAGATCCATGCAAGCTTAATGGCTTGCAACTGCTGGTCTTATGACGGAATCTACCTGTCAGGGAGAGTGCTGGAACTGCCTGCTCTTCTCTGACAGCCCAACACATCACCTCTGAAATCCAATACACACACCGCTTTGGGAGACCCAGATCGATAAGTGCCATCACGCATCCACCACCGTGTCGCACTGTGCAGTTCACCTTAACGCCCCAAGTCTTCTGCCCCCAAGCAACTACCGCTAATTCAGAAGTCCACCAGGTTCACCAGAAGGTCTGGTTATCCCCACCATGCCGCAGGCCCTGTGCTGCACCCACCGTCCTGCTGCCCCCTCCCAGCTCAGCAAGGCCTCCCTGGTGGCCCTTGCACCGCTCTTCCAACTTCGCTAACCGCAACTGTCATGCGCCACATCCTGCCCCCCTTTTCAGTTCTCACGTGACAACTGAGCGCACTGCCACAAGGCACGCGGCGATCCCCATAACTAACCTCCTCCCAGACGTAAAGCCCATGTGTCTTGTGGCCAGGTTTCAGTCCTCAGCCACGAGGTAGAAATACCACCAAGCTTCAGATCTCCTGGAATATTTAACAAGTTGCTGTGGAAGAGTTTAAAGGCAATTAGAGAGGCAGAAACTGGACATCTGCTGGCACAGCAGTGACTAAGTAAAGGTGAAATAACTTCTTCAACATTGTCTGGTAACTTCACAAGGAAAATTGTTTTCATGAATAAAGTCAGAGACTTCATCCAGGCAGCTTTCGGGAACATTCATATTGAAACCACCAAGCGTGGGCAGCACTTCACTGTGATGCACAGCAACAACCCCATTCCTACAAGGCTTTACAGGGAGGAAGACTAGGCAGGAGTGTGGTGCAGCTTCCAGGGCAGATGCTGGCCCATTTGTGTAGGAAGAGCTCCTCAAGTACTTACTAGTATTGCTGTTACCTCCCATGCGAATGCTTTCTCTGGAATAAAATCATTTCAATGAGATACTGGTACAACAGCAGCAATGTAAATAAACCAGTATGATTTGATTGTTTCATTTCCTTGAGAGGCCTTTAAAAGTGATAAAAGCCTCCTTGTCCTCCAGAAGACAAGAGGCTGGTGTCATTTCTTAAATATATTATGTATACAGAATATTTCTGTATTTGGACACTTAGACATGTAGAGAATGTCTACTTGAAAAAATTCACCAGCTCAAACTCAGTACACACAAGAGCTGTATTTTTCAAGTAAGAAATATAAATATGTTTTTCTAGTTAGGAAAATACCATGTCAAACATACTCCTCTTACAGGTAACAAATATATTGAAAGCAAGGTATCTAACAGGGCTGGGACATCTGGGAAAAGCCTATGAGAATAAAAACTTTACTGATTATTTGAACAAAGTTGGAGGGAAAATTAGGGCAGCAGGGAAGAAAAAAGCTGGGATTTTTCTCCCTAAACAAATGGCTTCATATTTCAGACAAGCACGGGAGATGCCGGGGGGCGCTGGTGACAATCACCAGTGATGCAGATGATGGGATGTGTCAAGGAGAGAGAAGTGTCATGTGGGAAACGTAATTAAACACCATAGAAGGGGGGCCAGCACCTCCTCACCCACTCACATGCCAAATAGCAAAGCCCCAAATATACTACTACAGCTCCTACTTACTTACCTGCTGCTTGATATTCCTGTACCAGTCACATATATCAACATATCAACCTTTGATGGAGTGCTGCAGCATTCCAGTCACTTCCAGCCTAGCTACAGCTGTTGTCCTCTTTAGGTAAAGAAACTTAACCTAATGGGGAAGGGACAAAAGCTGGTCATCAGTTACAAATTTGTTTGGTTTACCCTGCAGTAAACCATGTTTTTTTCTCATCAGGGTAGCCAAAAAGATAAAAATGTATCCACAGCTCTTAGGTTAAAGGGATTCTTCCTTCTTTTTAGACTTAGCTAATGTTACCCACTCATCATTATCACTGTCAGATCATATAAGCATCTTCAATAACAACAAGAGCGGTATTTTCTGTATTTAATACCTCCGGCTAGTTTTTTTTGTTGTTGTTGTAAATTCAACAGGTGGGTAGACAAATGAACCTGGCATCCTTGGTGCCTGCCACAAACTGTCTCAGATGTGCCCTGTAAACAGCAGATAAACTCATATCTGCACTCTAGGGTGAAAGAGGGTGGGGGTGGGAGGGGAATAGTGACTTCGTCAAAACATTCCCTAGAGGTTTGGGGAAAACTTTTGCCCAAGGTGCTAAGGAAACACTGTCACAAAGCAGACACCCGTGAATCTGCTGGTGAGGACCCAGTACTGGCCCTCTGCAACTGCGCATCTAGTCATTGCCACAAGCTCTGTAATTACTTGCCCCAAGCCACAGAAATTTAACAGATTTGGTAAAGTCAACAGCTCCAGCACCACAAGAGGATTAACTGCCATCATGCCCTCTCTGCCTCCCCTTTCTGGTACAGTGAGGGAAAATAGGAATTCAGGAGGCCATTCAAACCTTAAGTAGGTAAGCAAGCCCTCAGTCATCATAATATTTGTGCGTTAAAATATCCACCAAGCTCAATAGCATCAGCTCCCTTCACTCCTTGTGTCCTCTCAGTGTTATGATTTTGGTGCAGTGTCTCCCCCTGCCCCATTTTTTTTCAGAACTATTTTTTTTGTCAGAAAAAAATCCCACAGACTTCGAGTTGGAGGATCGTTAGAACCATCTTGGTGACACACAGTGAAGTATCCTCTTTTACTAGACGCTGTACCACATTCGGAAGGAGACAAGCCCCACCTTTAAGTTTACAATCCAAACACTTCAATAAAACAAAGACAACTTGACCAGAATTGTCCAAAACCACCAGGATTTTTTGGTTTCTTTTGATGCCCTTGAGCTATATTGTCACTCTTGAAATTCCTCCTGCCTCAGGAGCACGTCGTGCTGCTCAGGGACAAGAAATATGACATTTCTCTTGCTGAGCTGAGAGTGGTTTCGCTTGTCAGTCCCTTCCTAGCCATCTCCACCAGCAGAAGCAGCCCAGTAAAGCACACATTACCATGGCCTAGGCATTGCAGAGATAACGCTCCAGCACAGAACAGCATCGAAACTCCTGCATCTGGGTCTCGCTCAGAAGCACCTAGGCACATAATGAGGTACGAGGAAGGGGAAATCATGCATAGCCACTCTGAAATGTCACACAAGTAGCTCCAGTATAGCAAGGTAATTCAGTCCGAATTTGCTCTTAAGAAGTGCCTATAGTTTTCACCTCTGCAGAAAAACCTCACTGGCTCTTCAAATGCTTCAGTGCATATGTAAATGGGGTAAAGGTGCATTGCCTAGCAACATCAATATACCAATATTTAATCATTTCTTTCCTTTTTTAAAGGTAGAGACCTTGACTATTGTGTCTGCAGTCTCCCTTCTCCTCCTTCTCCCTTACCACTTCTCTATCAGTGTCAGCTGACTTCAAGTTTTTACTTATTTGGATTAAAAAAAAAATAAACAAAAATAAAATAGGTTAACCTTTAATGCAGGGGAAGTAATGACTATAAATACTGTGCTAATAAATATATTTGCCAAGAAAATGATTATATGCATCCATGAAACATGCATCCAGCCATAAAAACTAGTTCTAGAAAATGACCCAAGCAGCTTGGGGGGAGGGGGAGAAGCCCTCCATTTTATTTTATTTTTTTTTATTGCATAAACCAAGTTGTTCTGTCCAAGTCCTGCACAATTATGTTATTACGTTGTCTCTTGAGCAAAGTGTTATTCAGTGGCCATAAGCGTGAGAAACTGCGTGCTGAAAACGCTACATGTTCTGACAAGACCACAAGCAAATACACAGTCCCCAAAGATTCAGGGGCCTTAGCGTACAATCCTATTAATCGCTGGAGGAAGGCAACCATATGGCACAGCAGTGGAGTGCTCTATGAGCGCACAGTGGGAAATATGTAGCTGACTGGGAACTTTTATACAAGGACAAGGGGAAGACAGAAGCTACTAAATCTATAGATTATTCATTAGGAATTCCGTTATAGACTAGTGCATTTCTAATTACTGAGGTTCATTAAAGGACAGGGCTTTTTCTAGATAAACTGGGAAACTTTCGTCCTTATCATTACAAGAATAATTGAAATCTTGTTTCCATTGCAGTTTAGATAGTTTTAAATATCTTCCTTCAAGACTGTAACAGCATGTAATTCCTATTCTGTTGCCTGTGTAAGCATTGAATTACATGTGTGCTACTTGCATGCTACATGCAGCCTCTGCGGCACACCTGAGGTCGACAGCTTAGCAGACTGCTGTCCTTGAGCCTCTTGCTCTGAGCACGGGAGCACTTAGGCTGTAGTTAGGCATGCTCCCCCCACCCCCCGCCCCCATTTGGTTTCCTGGCACAAGTGCAAGCCCAGGCATCCTCTAACCCCTCTCATTCCAGTCATTCCTACCCGTGCTTAGAAACCCCAGCTGGGTTGGTACAGCTGTCTGTGGGTTCAAGCAGGGAACCAGATCTAAGCCAAAAAAAAACCCTCAGCAAAATAGTAATTTTCTTTAATGGTTGCTTCTAATTTAGATCACTTCATTGACTCAGGTTATTTTGTGGGCCTATAAGGAGCGATGCCAACACAACCAAAGAGGAGGTAGCAGTGACAGTGAATACATAGTGCCACCACACGAAGGAGATGGCAAACCATGCCCTATGCTCCCCTTGGAGCAGGCAGGTAGCCCATTCCTACTTTTCATCTTAGCACACTCCCTTGGAGCAGACCCAATTCCCTCCCTTGCCTTTGCAGCATTGGTCCCAACCATGCCAGACTCCCCAGACAAGAGCTGGCCCTTGCAGAAACTGCTCAGCATCACAACCCCTGGGTGTGCAGTCCCACTGCTGCATCCTCAGAGACGCTCAACAGCGGGAGCAAACAGACGCAGAGATTTTGCCAAGGCTTTCAGGGCCACCACTCGTGCCCGAGAAGCACAGATCTAGACAAATACAGCATGCAACCCCAGCTTGGTTTGTCCAACGTTCAGCATCACTTCCGGTGCTCGTAAGGCTTAGCGAACCTCAGTCTACGAGGCAAATGACACACAAGTGCAGCTAATGAGTGGCTTTAATTTAGAGAAAGGCACTGATTCAGCGATGCTGTAGTCATTATCAACCATAATTCACAGGGAACACTGGGCTCAAGGGATACATGGCAGCAAGCTTACCATAACTCTTGACAAGTTTGCTGGCCTGTTTTGAAGGCAGCCAAACGGATCCCACAGGCCCTCAGACTATCTATTCCAAAGGTTTCCAAGCCTCACCATCTGGCTTTTCCTCATCTGTAACACTTAATGAAATTTAAGCTTCTTGTACCAGGAATACAGAGAACAGATTACTCCCCTGAAACCTATTATTGCACCTCCTATCAACCTTCTTTAGGGTAAGCAGCCTGGGCTCAGTCTCTTCAGCCAATCCCACCTTTTTCCTTGAAGCATCATGCCCAAAATCCAGCCACAGTAACTAAGCTCAGGTCTCACCAACAGCGAGATGTGGAAGGATGATGTCAGGGGTTCTACAGGCAGCACAGCCAGTGTGAGGGCTGTTTCTCACAGCAGTGAATTTTGATTCCTGCGAGAACACTGTCGAATAGCATTGCTGACTCATGTTCAACTTGTGACACACTACAAATCCAGATCCTTCTTCACAAACTTCCTGCATAAATCCAAGTGACTATTCCCACATTTGTCTCTAATCAATCACATCCATTTATATACATTATTTTTCTTGTGTGACCTCTGATGTGTATACAGTCCTCCTCAGCTTACAGTGTATGTCATACACAAGCTTATTAACTACACTTCCTACTGCATCATCTTATTCATTAAGGAAAACATCCCACATAACTGCAACCAGGACAGGCCTTTTCCAAGATGCACTCAGTATATTATCCCATACATTTCCAGAAATAAAACACTAATAACTGATCTCTGATCACAGTTATCCAGCCAGCTTCACATCCAACACCAGCACTTCCACTCTGAGACACTGAAGTCAACATCTCTTACAACAGCTTCTCCTGTATCCACAAAGGATACTATTCTGCTGTAAAGCGAATTAGATCAGTTTGACAAATCTGTACTACCAAACGACACTGACCCTAGTACAGATGCAAGTTAGTTACGAAATTATACTAGAAATGTTGTGGAGAGAAAGACTGTGGCCAAAGAAAGATTGTTCAGCCCAAATTAGCTCAGTACTCTGAAGTCTACCTGGGGCAGCAGAGATGTTCCAGCTCAACCACACTGCCTTGCTGCAGAGATGCCACCTGATCGATCCTCTTATCTCTAGCCTTTCTGCAGTGCGCAGAGGGCTGTATCAGCAGGCTTGCCACCACTGCTTCGGAATAAACACTGGGGAGGGTCCTTTTCCAATAAAAAAGATGAATTACACAAGTCAAAACCTGAGTTCAACCATCCAATCCCTCCACCTGCAGAATCAACACCAACTCCAGGAGGAGCTGCAGGCAGAAAGTCAGGTGTTACAAGTAGTTTAGGCAGGTATTTGCAACTCTGCTCATAATTTCTTTCTATGTAACTTTTTTTTCTTTTTCCTAATTCACAAAAGACCTTAAATGAGCAAAAATAGTCCTGTCAAGCTACTTTTAGGACTTTTTACTTCCATATTTCACAGTAAAAGCAAAGCCCACACTGAATTCCCTGGAATACTGCAGTGAGGTCCTCAGAAATCCCTTCCCATTTCAGCATAATACAGGATGAACATACAATGTGAAAAGCTATGTGTTCCTATTTTCACATCCTAGGCACACAAACATGCATTGCAGGAAGCATAAATGTCTATGTGCATGTAGGATCAGCATATGGAAATAGTTTGCTGAGTCCAGATAAAAAAATAAAAGTGTCTTACAGTCCTAAAAACTGCTCAATGGGATGCTGACTGGCATTATTTCATATAAAATAGGGTAATTATTCCATTTCATACCCAATAGTGAACATCTATAAACAACTTCACAAAATGAAAGCCAGATAAGAAGTCTTAGAGATTGCAAGGGCTAGACACAGACTAAACATGACATTTGAAGATCAGTAGTGAGCGCCAGCTCCCGGACAGCACTAGTGCCTCAGAACTGCTCATCTCACATGCAGATATCTTGTCACTCAAAAAAATAAAATAAAAATAATAATAATGTCTAACATCACTGCCTTCCTGAATCACCTTCTCCCGTGCCTTGACTTTCTGCCTATGCCATGCCTTTAGCACTAACTGAAAATAGGGGCAGCACAGGACTAGCTACTAACTCCAGTTCCCAGCAGAGGGTCAGAGATGAGGCTCAATACAAATGAAATGCTGTGATGCAGATGTGACTTGGACCAATTATTTCTCTCAGGAAGCTGGTTTTCCTTCTCCACCTAATATGATTTTGGGTCCAGCATGCAGCCCCCTTGGCCTTCAAGAGTCCCTTTAGGTGCAGGAAGGCAGCTTGGCTCTGGTGCCCCGAAACTCAGCCTGTGCTGGGGGCGATGGGGGTATCTGAGCTCTACCGCAGGAAGGTAAACACCCTGGAACCTGTTCAGTGCATTAACCTTATTTTAGGAGCCCCTTTCAGATCATTACTTGTATGGAAATCACCGTGCTCCCTTGTCATCAGCGAGACTCTTCGCTGTTCTGATGCTTTTCCCCCTTTGTTCTCTTTTTGTTTCAGCGAGTTAAGCTTATCTTTTGCTTTTGTTTCCCTACAGTAGTAAAACTCTATTATGATGCTTGGCAGACAATTTAAGCTACTGTGACAATCATCTTTGAAAAGGGAATCTGCTTTCATAAACCCTTTCTACATGACTAAATATTCATTTCTGAGCTAGAGGCAGGCAGAGCTTCCACCCTCCTCACTATCTAGCTCAAGATTTTAAAGCTACTTAGAAACAACAACAACAAAAAAAGAGAGCAGCAGCTGTTTGCAGAGGAATGGTTTAAGACGTGCACAGCCCCCCTCTCGGCAATGCTTCAGCTCAAAGACGTCTTTGTACTCCCTCGCTTCCCCCCACTCCTCAAAAAAAAGGATTTAGCAATACATACAGATCTGCAAGGTCCACTCCATGCTTAGCTCCCAATGTACAGTACAGCTTAAGTCCCTTTAGCTTACAACAGGCACAAGGAGGGTTTTCTGCTGTTGCTTTTTTTTTAAAACAAAGAAATAATACATTAGTGTTTTTTTTGTTTTGTTTAAGTTTTCCCTTCACGTTTTGAACCTTAGTGGGTCATATTTTTCAAGCTTTCTTTTACAACTGAGGACCAAGGGATCAATTTCTACTAAAAAAAACCACTCACATGCAAACACAAAAAATAGCAAACAAGCTTCTCGCATAATCCCCTGTCTCCAGGAACTTGGGCTTTCAGGAAAGCACTGCTTTAGTATTCTGATTAAGTATCAGAAGAATTGGCACAACCAATTAAAAAAAGTCAAACCACAGCAGGTTATTAAACCCTGCAACAGCTTCCTGCACATTCCTGTCCTATTCGCCTCTGATGAGCTGTTCCGTATTGGCATGTGGGAAAAGCGCCGTGTAGTATCCCAAGCGCTATGTCAGGGACCTCCCAGGAGAATATGCTACATTTCTGGCATCAAGGGCAGCCCAAACTCATCTCCAGGACTTAGAAAGAAGCAGCAGCATGTAGTAAATAAAAACAAACACAGAACCCACATAGGATTGTTTGGATGCGCAGGGATGCAGGGAGGCTAGAAATGTGCCGAGCCCCTACGGATAGCTTCCACAGGGAAGGATGGAAAACTTCTTTTTCTGCTGCACACAACTGGCACAGCATAGAATTTGAGTAACACTGATCAGATGGACAAAAAGAGAGGAACATAACTAATGGCACTGGTTTTGTTTGTTTGTTTTAAAAACAAACCACTTAAGTGACCAAACTCATGCCAGAGTGCAGATGGGGGAGACAAAAGGTTCTTTAGAGCCTCAAATAGTCTAATTTAGACATACTAATTTAAAGAAAGAAAAGGTTTTTAAAAAGCACCATTTAAACCCACTTTATTATACAGCTCTCAAGAATCTCATCCTTGAAGGGGGACAGTCCCCCTTGAAATATTAAATTACCAGTTAAAAAACACAAAGGAGAATTGGTTCTCTCTCCTAGCAGTATTATTGTAATACTGTTATTACAATAATACAATATTATTGCTGTAATATTTTGCCACTAATTTTTGTTTTACTACTTTTCTACTAGTTATTTTCTTAATAAAGCAAACACATACTAAAAATCTAAAGCTCAAGCGAGCTGCCCAGAGCCAGATCTCCACCAGGCAAAGCTGCGTGTGGCCACAGAGACACCCTTCCCAAGCAGCTATTAATCCACTTTAAAAGGAAAGGCAGCAGGTGAGGGTGCTGGTGGGAAGCAGCAATAGAAGGACCATAGTCATGCAGTCACGTTCAGGAGATTGGTACCTATGTGCTCAGTTCAAGTCACAGGCAGATACGTGATCTCCCCTCTCAAAGACATAAAATAAGCAGCGATAGGTATCAGCAGTCCTACAGCACTCGTATTCACCCACGGTGAGTCAACAGGCCCCCAGGGGAGCACGGACTCCAAAAGGGTTTTTTCCTTGAGCAGAGAGGGCTGACAAAGAGCAGCAGAATTAAGGACTTACTGAAGCGCTGGGCACTGTTGGCTGGAGGTTAAGACTTGACAGCTGACGAATTAGAAAGGGCAGAGTTGTGGTCACTAAAAAACCCCAATCTCCACAAGCTTTGGTATAACATCGTCACAGGCAACTGCTTCTGCAAAAACACCCAGCTCCATAATTACAGTGGAGGATAAAATCCACTCCGCCCAGTTTTACCAAGCTGTTTAATAAAACTTAGAAGGCACTGGATGGTGTACAATGATTACTCAAAAATCCCGGTACCTTTAAGTTTCCACATGTTTACTCTGCCATTTTTCTCTCCCTGGAATGATTATTATCCCAACTTAAAGGTTTGATGCAAAATCAAACACATGTTGTTTGGCTCTCCTCTCATCTTCTTTTTAAGACTACTACTACTCAAAAAGCTTTTTCAAAACACAAATATACCATGGTATCTAAATATAACTGACCCTACTCTGGCTACTCTCCTCACATCTGTCATCTCTCTCTCTCAGATCTTTTTAAATTGCACCTACTGGGTAATAAACTATGCTCTCACTGTACAAAGGCGCTTCTGCTTTCTTCCCCCAGTTTGGCAAAGGGATGAGCCATAAGCTGCATGCAGACTATCTGCTGAGCGTCTGCTATGCAATCACTCGGGCAAACGTCTGGTTTAGTCAGACTCAAAATTATGTTAATAAATTCCTTTCAAAAATCCCCTCGGTGTCGTGATTTTCTAGGGAAACTCTAAACACCACCGCAAAGCAGTTGCAACCAGAAGCACAAGCCCTCTAAAGCTCCTGGCCGAGGGAGAAATTAGCACCCGGAGGCACCCTCGGTTCAGCGCCGACGGTGCCATGGGGCGTGCAAAGCCTTCAGTGAGAACTGCCAAATTTGTGCACCAGGCAAGGACTTGAGCAAAGCCAAGGCTACATTTTCCAGACGACCTGAGCTTCTCAGCAACTAGCTTTCCCCATGGTTTTAACATACTAACACCCAACACATCAAAACAATACACAAAAACATGTGCTTTCTGCTGTCCTCCAGAGACCTCTTGAAGCAGTAAGGCATCAACTTAAAGAAGAACAATAACATAAAGCTGAGAGCATCAGAACTCACTGTTGCCTGCAGAAAGCTGCTTCTGAGGCGCTGGGCTATCAAACATTGATACAAAACTGGGACAAAACTGAACTGCAGCGCCAAATTCCCCAATCTCCCTTTATCACTAGACATTTCATAGCCCAGTTCCCCCACTGACATAGCATTGAGCCAACAGCTCCAACGCTTTTATCAGAGACAAGAAAGTTAAACTCTTATTCACAGAGCCACCTTATCAATTGATTTGTGAGACAGTGCCATATACTGCTGAATATTAATGTAACATCTCAAAAATGTTTCTGTAATACTCTCAATTTGTCATATAATAGAGTACTAAGTGCATGCAAGTGCAGCCTCAGTGAGGTATTCTTTTTGCTTACTCGTGCTCTGTGCCAAACAAATTTTCCTACAAGCATTGCCATAATCATGCTTCATGTTTTTGTTAAAATAAACTAGTAAGTTTTTTTAAAAAACATTTTTCCACTGTTTCTTCTTCAATTAAAAAAATATCCTACCACTTGAATGTAAGCTGCTCAGCACTTACAGATCCTCAGGTTTTTGATTAAGCTCCCTTAACAAATTTATTAAGGTCAAGCAACTCTGTCAAACATCCAGAAGAGCTGAGAACACAAATCCAATGCTTCTGGCTTCCATTGCAATGCCCTAGCAATTATGCTGCAGAGAACTCTCAAGGTTTTTCAGATCACATCCTAAACTGGCTGCTTACAGGCTAGTCTTGGTTACTAACAGGTGATCTAAGCTAGTAAGAGACAATCAATGTTCCAGGTTACTTTTCTGGAACATGAGAGAAACAGAAAACAGAAGGAGAGAGGAAAAAAATCTTCATTCTCCTTTCCCAAAGCAGCTGCTTAGGCTCTATAGAAGTGTATTATTAGGATTCTAGCTTTGGCTGAAGACAAGGTTTAATCTGGGATTAGGGAAGAGCTGGCAAAAAAAAAATCAAAATTAAACTAAATTCCCATCACACTTCCATCTTACCCAAACCAACTGAATTACAGTGGGGGAGCGGAAGGGAGCATGGGAAGAGGCTAAACTATTCAAGACTTCCTATTAGCTCCAGCCAAGAAAAACAGATTGCCTTTCACAGACCAAAAAAAAAGTTTCCTCCAAAATTTTTTGATCTGACAGAGGTATGCATTGTATCAGCATCTTATTTCAGTGATTGATGCATCTGAACCACTGATTTCAATTCAAAGGCATGCACACAGAATAATAAGCTTGCTGGTACATTTTATCACTTCCTGCAGCACTTGCTGGCCAGACAACTACCAAGCTTCCTTGCTTGTGGAGGGCTACGCTTACTGGCTGCTAACTCTCAATATCATCTACCTGCACCTCCATTAACTGGAATGATTAAGAGGCAGTAAAGTAACACGCTTCAATTCGGGAAGTCCAAGAGCAAGTAGAATGAAAAACATCAGAAGCCTCTACCTTACTGTCCAATGGAGAACAATTATGGTTGGCAGAGACAGGCAATTTTCTCATATAACCAAGATGTTCTTCCAAGACAAAAAGGCCTGTGACCTAACCACTGTGTTCTTGCCATGTACTCTCTTTTATAAAGACCAGAGATACCTGATGAAAGAGCCAAGTTAAAGGAAAAAAATAAATAAATAATGAAATGTCTTTTTTCTGATGCTTCTTCTCTGAAGTCTTTTGTTCATTCCATAAATTAACGGTTCTGTACTAGCCAGAAGCAGTTGCTTGACAAATGACAGACATTAAAACATACCTACATGCTAGAACAACATGAAGCAATAACATTAATTATACTTTCCCATGAGCTAAGAAAACAAAACAAAAAAAGGATTAGCCACTCCCTTTAGACCTAGTTCCTTTTATTTCCTTCTTATTTCTTGTACTTCAGAAACAAACAGGATACGGCAAAGAAATTCATGGGTACAATTGCATTTGACCCTGCACAGGTTCTTCCACAACACAGACTCCAAGTCATGAATTAAGCAGTGTGACTCAAACTGCCATACACAGCAAACTATTTCTGATGTGTGCTTCAAAGGTATAGGAGCTTTCCAGTCTTACGGGGTTTTGCTCTAGAACTTCCCTGTTCTTCTACGCTTTTATGTGGAAGAGCGCAGAGTCGCAGATACCCACGTAACTATTTCTCCATAAGCTGATGAGGTCCAAAACGGTCCTTCAAGAATTAAACTCATGTGTCCTCCCCTCTCCAAAATTACACCGATAAAAACGCAGTTTTAAAGAAACAAACTGTGTATGAGCTTAATGTAAGCTTAAGCAAGCAAAGCTTTCCCCTGGAGACCACTAAGTTTAAGCCTCCTTCCTGGCAGGTTTGCAAAACAGGATCTCCTGTTCACCAAGCAAGTGCCTGTATCCTCCTGAACTACAGGGTATTGCAAGTGCAGGCTGTCACAAAGCTATTTCACTTTGCATAACAAGTACTTGCAAGACCATGTGCTGGAGTACTACTACCACCCTGTTTCCCTGCTGCTGATTAACTACCCTGAACATCAACATATAGTTATTCTTGTTTGCTCATTTAATGTTTGTTTAACAGTTACCAAATATTTGTATAAAATACTCCATTACTTGCTGAACTGGGGCAGGGGGACAGGGGAAACCCTCAACTGCCTGATATTTAGAGAATTTTCCAGGGGCATAAAAGGGGGGGAAAAAAAACAAACCTGAGTGCCAGGTTCTAAAATGAATATTTAAGCAGAGTAAAACAGCTTCAGTGGAAAACAGAAGAATTAACTTGGAAGAGCAGAAGACATTTGATATGCTTGTAAATAATCTGTGTTACTGGAACATTATTGTGCCACTCTAAGTTTCCTACTAGTGTACTATCTTATATCAGCTTGATGCAGAAAAGCTGAAGACTTCATTCCAATTAAAAAAAATAATTAAAAAGCATTTGTCAAAATACAAAACATGGCTTACTCCTTTGACATTTTAGGATACCCAGAAGTTAGGCACAACCCAGATGGAAACTGTGCTAAATCATCACAGGTCATGAAATCTGCTGAAGCTAAAATGCTATCTCATACAGCCTTTCCACTAGATCATATAACTGGGTCCCACAGTAACTACGCAAATAAAGTGAGAGCTGAGCAAGTAGACAAGGCTAGTGTCCAAGCTGCTTTGCAGGGCCATCTTTCATAAGAAATGAGACATCCTTCAAAGCTTCAAAGCTCCTGATTTTGCCAGGAGATAAAAAGGCAGCAGGGACAAGCCACATACACTTGCCCTCCTCCCCACCAGCAAATGCCACCTTGGCTAGAAAAATATCATCTGAAAAACAAAATTGTACACTTATATGACAGTGTGATGAGGCTACTGCTTCTTATCTAAAAAAAAGTAGAAGATACGTCTGTTTGACAGCCAGTGACACTGAAATGACACCAGATAGACAGACTATTTCTAACAGCGTTTTGGAGTTTTATAAACCAAGTAACCACATTTAACAGTGATAATCATTAGGAAAATGGAAGAGTCTTGACAGCTCCTCCCAAATTTTCTTAGATACCTATGACACCACGTAGAGAACCAAAAACAAACTACTACTCTACCATAAAGAGACTAAAGAGAACTAGTGGAATAGTTAAATATTTGGAAGAACAGAGCTAAATTATTTGTCTTGCCAAGTAATGTAGGAGAGGGGGCAACTTCCTTATGTACTTTCATTTCCAAATGAAGGCCAAACTGCACTGGGCATTCACTTTTCCTTCTAACGCTTCTTCTGGTGTAGCTGTTCACCACGTCATGAGCTCTCCAAGCAGCTCTATCTTCTGCATGGGGAGGCAGAACCGTTCAGATGCACAGAGCTGAGCCAGCCACAAGGTCTCCCGGCTCATCTTGGGCAGACAAAGCAGAACAGTGCTTATAAGGGTCTAAAACCATTTCTTCAGGCAGGATCGTCCCTCTTCCCACTCTTACACGTGCATAACTCATTACTCCGCAACTTCGGCACTGGATTCTGCTCTTACCAGCAGAGAAAAACCAACTTAAGCATCTTAAATAACGGTTGTTCAGGATGAGCTGAAGAAACCTTACACAAAGCAGACATTAACCTGCTGTCAAAAAGTGAAATAGAAGAATCTCTCTCCTGCGGGAACTAGGAATTGCATTACCATACATGCACTTCATTTTCTTTTTTACACCGATCGCAACAGGTACATCGCCAGAGCCACGTTCAGAAAGCGCTCCGCATGCCCATTGCACACCAGCTGCTGGAGCTCACAGCTCTTGCATTCAAATCATTGGGAGCAGCTGCACTTGGTGCCCTCCTCGCTCACAGCCTCTCCTGTTCACACAGCAGACTTGAGGGTGGGTTTTCACTTGCTATGAGCAGACAGCAAGCCCTGAATCCAGGTACATATTCAGAGCAAAAGCAAAAGATACGCAAAATCTAGCACAGACAAATTTAGTATCTCTCATTCGCAGCCTCCAAACCCTTGTTATTCTATTAGATGAACACATCCATTAATGTTTCATTGAACAGTCATCGGTGCCTCAAGGAAGTCTTTGAAAAAACATTCTATTTAGAGACAAGCCTGCTAATGTGTCATCTACAATATGTCTCTCACTTTGGGGGGAATTTGCATCAAAACCAGATTGTGATTGCACTGAAGTCCCGGCGCTCCCGTTGCTCACACCTCACTGGAAGCGGCAGGTACCAACGCTGCGGGTCAGCTCTATGAGAGCCTTCCCTCCCCAGGTGCCTACCAAAACATCTATGCAAGTTTTAGGTGCATTCCCACTGCAGTTTCAGCTTGTGCTCCTGAAAGCCCAGCTTGAGCAGCAGGGAAGCTCCCATGCCAAAGGAAACAGATGCTATAAAAGCCAATAAAAAACAAATAAACATAAATAAGTAACATTTTGTCACCACTATTGAAGGTCTGTGACTACAGCTATTCAATAGGAGCAGATAAATTTCTAACAAGAAAGGAGGGGAAAAGAAAACAAAACTAGCACTAACACAAAACACATCCAGTGAAATAGGAAAGGCAGATAAAATGCCAGCCCAGACAAGGAGATAACCAGCTAGCATTTAAAGCTATTTCCCACGTACGTGATTTCCCTGCTACTGCGTGCTGCCACACCAAATTGGAGCTCCAGCTTTACAGGGGAAGAGCAGAAAAGCAGGAAGAGGATTTAAAGGGAGTCCAGTTACTAGGACAGTGATAATTTACCTAAGCACAGTAGGTCAGCACTAACGGGAAGCTTCCATGCTTATTCCGTTATGTCGCTATCTCATTTTCACTGCTACAGGATCACTTCTTGGCCCTTTGAAAGGCATACATTTAAAACAAAGACTCGCAGAAGGGTTTATTGTTTAAGACTTCATAGGAAGCAGACCGATCAGCAGCGTCGGTGCAGCTGCCTCGCATGCAGCATCGCATCCTAAAAATCCTTATGACATTTCTCTTTAGACATGAATCAGCAGAGTAACAGATGTCTCATTCACATCATGTTTGAGTTTCAGTTTTGCTAATGAAATTAATTTGGGCCAAATTGCATCTCGAGTCACAAACAGTACTCTTGTTGACTTGCGTGTCAGCCAAATTCATGTACAGGAGAATGGAAATTTGACCTTAATTTTAATTTGATCTTTGTAACAGATTGCTAATTTGGAGAGACAGATTGTGTCCCTTAGTTGTGTTACACAGCACTTTACATCATAAATAATCCCACTGAACTCAGCAAAAAGATTCTCAGGATGATCCAGTTCTAGGTGGACAAAGATTTCATAGCATGAGCATTAACTGTGCAGACTGCTCCTGCCCCCCAAGAGGCACAGGTCCTGCAAAGACACACTGGGCTGCTGCTTCATCTCACGACGATCGGTGCAATCGGTCCTTCTTAGAAAGGTAGACAACCAAGCAGCAGGGCAGCTTCCTCTTCCCCACAGGTAGCCCACATAGCCTTTTGCAGGCAGACCAGAACCTGTACAGCCCCACTAGCCAAGCTGGGCTTATTTGCTTAGGCCAGTAATGCCCTGTGTTAATGGCACGTTTGTGGCTACCTGTAACAGCTCAGAGCATAGTCACATCTGCTTGAAGCATAGGTCTTACTTTATCAGACTATCTCTAAGCATATGCTTTTTCCCCATTTTAGAAATGGATTTTTTATGCCACTTCACAGAATGGGAACCTGTGCTTTGGTAGCCTATAGCCTGCACTACTACAATATACAAGTTAAGAATACCAAGCCAGAGGAAGAAAAGCACAAGAAATGTCACATCTGCCTTAAAACAAACTCTCAGGCCTCGACTCAAATCATTTCTGGACACCAAGCTGCTCCATGAGAACCAAGCAAGTGGAACAACAAACACACACACTACACATCTTGAATTTTCTTTAAGGGATGACTGAATCATGCCCTGATCATGTATACTAGTGAATAAATAAAAAAAGGCAGCTTACAATAATTCTGTGTTACAACATCGGTTTAACATCCAGTAGATCATTCCCTTCTCAGATATGTCCTGTAGCTTGCTAGAAAGAAAGCTTCTGTGCAAGTGACAGTGTTTAAACAACTGTAGACAGAGTATGTGACAGTTCCCACATGACTTACTCCAGAACCCAAATTACATGAATTTTCACATCATTCCAGGAATAAATCCACACTTCAAAGTCCCATACCATCTCCAGCAGTGACAGACATTTATTTGGAATCAGCAGGAGATGGGTTTTCACTTTAAGAATAAACAAACAAATAAGTTCACTTTGCAGTCAACTCTAAGGACCTAATCATACAAAAAGCTGGTCACATTCCAACAAAACTAAAAAATTCCTTCAGCAGGCTGCAACAAAAGCTGAAGACAGTTTGAGAAAAAAACAAAGGCCATAATTACTGATATGGCTGAAGATAATAAGCAGTTGAAGTACAAGGTCAGTTAACTCCATGCATTCAGTGCCTCTAACTTTCTCAGAAATATCAGCATTTTTTTACTTGAGGCTGGCAACCAGATGTTATTTCTCTACTTTCCAAGTAAGCCTACTCCTCCTGCATTTCCTTCCAATCTAGCTAAAGGCCAATGTTTACTTGGATAAGAGATATCCATCTCCTGTTTTGGCAAACCATATAGAAACCTGTACCAAGAATCTAATACTGCTATTAGCAACATTCAGAAGGGGACTCTTGACTCACATACCAATCAGCTTAGGCTGATTCACCCGCATTAGCCCAGCTACTTTCACTTATTCTCTCTTCCTGCAAAGATCACTGAGCCATATTACTGCTCCTTTTCCACCAAAATGGAGAGTATATTATATTCTGAGGTTGAATTCAACTATGACGTACAGCCAAAAGCCAATGGCACCTTGAATTTTTGGTGGATTATCCATTTCACAAGCAGATCCATTTCTGCAGAACATGTTGTGTGGCATTTGCCTTCCAGTTACTTTGTCAGACTATTTCTAAGAGTATGCTTTTTCCCCATTTTGGAAAACTATTCTTGATGTCACTTCACAGGATGTGAACCTGTGCTTTGGTAGCCTATAGCCTGCACTACTACAAGTTAAGAATACCAAGCCAGAGGGAAAAAAAGCACAAGAAATCTCAAGAAGAAATGTCTGCACAGGCAGTTTGGCACAGTAACCGCTACAGATTTTCTTATGTGCCCCGTTTTCCTGGCATTCTTCCTCCTCTCTTTTGTACTCCTCCTTCTCCAATCTCTTTCCTACACTATAACCTTCACTTTGGTTTCCTGTCATATCTCCCATTACATTTGGGATTGTTGCATTTATATTTAAAAACTGTCTCAAATGCTTCCAACATATTGTAATGACCACTTAATAATTTAGGAGCCAGTCAGAGCATAAGGTGCACCTCTACCACATCCTCAGTAACTCCTCGACAGAAGGTTGAGGCTTTGGAGGATTTGAGCAGCTAGTGTCTCAAAGTTTTCTTTTCCTTCACCTGCATTGTTAGTTCAGAAGCGGGGTGAGGTTTGTCTTTGCAAGTGAACTTCAGATTATATGAAAAAAGCTTCGTTCAACTGAAACATTTAAGCAAAAGGAAGGGTTGAGAGCAGTGCTATTTTCTCAGCTGCACCTGCGCACACTCATTTCAACATTTCACAATGTACAACATATCAAGATGCTAGCTGATGCTGCCTGCCTGCAACTCACTTGGACTTTACACAGCACTTCCAACATCAAGCTCACATCACCTTAATGCAACGTACAAACATACTTTGTTTGAACAAATACACACAGTTACACACGTAACTGTAAAAGCCTATATAAAGTACATAATGCATGTTCCGGTATTTGCAGGAGAACGAGTGTTTGCATTGAACCCTGAGCTCGTCTAAACCAGTGAAAGGTGTTTCTCTTTGGGAACTCCAAGAGAAGCAAAGCATAAATTTTAGATGTTAGTCACTCTTAGTGACATTAGAAATGTGTGTATGAGGGGGGTGGGGGGGGGGACATGGGGGACAGAAAAAAGCAAAAAACATTAAGGGAAATTTTGGCAACTGACGTATCTGAAGCACAGCTCTTTGCATGAGCTGCGCAGAACCTTCAGCCACGTCCATCCCACCAGGAATATCTAACACTCTGAGCAGACTCTTTAGAATTCAGTGAGCTTCAAACTAAAAGCTTTTAGTTGGGTAGAGGGGTGCTTTAATTACACAGCAAAGAGCTCACCATCTCCTGAATTTAATTAGTTCACTCAAGCTTAAACAGCTCTCTATAACTGGGCAATACAGATGCATGAAACATGTATAACAAAAAAGTTTTTGCCATGTTATGCAATAAACTATTTCACTTATTTTTAAATATGTGCTTAACATACGCAGTCATTATTACACCTGCACTACCTCACACCAACAACTGCTGTTCAGAGCAGCTGCATGCAAGTTCGACCTTTAAGAGCAGTCTCCTGGAAGATAGATTCTTCTCAAAATATACAGATACTGTTGTTTCAGAGAGGTATTCATGGGAAAAGAAATGGTTGTGGCTGCAGCAAACTGCTAGTTCCCACTAGGAAGAGCTGCATATTACGCTGCAGAATCTGCCCAAAACATAAAGCACAGCTACATGGCTCTAGCAACTGTTATTAGATTTGGTTATATGCAATAAACATTTGAGAGCCAGCTGTGTCAGTTTAGGTCTGAACATTGTTTTGTATGCATGAAGAACAACCGCTTATATAAAAGACATTAGGCCTGTTAGCCGCACCGCTTCTCCAGACTGAGAGCACACCACCTCCTCCCTGCACACGGCGTTCATAACGCACGACCAGGCTCTAAAAGCCAGGACAGACATTGCTACATTATAAGCTCTAAACCCTAATACGCCAGACTTGGCTGTGAAGTCCAAAGCACACCCTGAACAGTTTCAAAACTCCTCTAATAAAAATTCAATTTCCATTTATAGCTTAATTTTATTAACAAATTGTGATTTACTGTATCTACCTGTCACACAGCCTACGCTACTTCCTTTCAGATGTTACAGGAACCAAAATACAAAGTTCCTAATTAACTTTGTCATAGGAATAAGAGCTGCTTTAAAACTTCTCTCTTCAAAGTACTAAGATTTAAAGCAATAAATATTCCTTCAGAAGTAGGCCAGTTTGAATTTAATATGCACCAAATAAATATTCCCTCAATTAGACATGTGCAAGTAAAAAGCTTTATGTTATAGCTTATAGCAATTTCAGATAAAGAGCTTGTGTGGTGGAGTGAATCCAGCTAAATAATGATTGCAGTATTGCAACATATTTTTAGCACAGGATAGCACTGATCTCAAAAATAATTGAGATTTCTGGCGATTTTTAGATCACACCGAGTTTTGAGCAAAACTACTATGCTCAACTGCCTTCGCAAATCTCTTTTCAAAAATTAGGGCAAATTAGGGGTGCTCATAATGAATTCTGCAACTCCTCATCTGGTAAAACTATACTATTTTCCTTGTGTGCAGGAGCCATCATTTAAGTTGTACTATTAGCCACAAGACCAACAAAAGAAGAAAAAAAAAAAAATCACTCACTGCAGTGATCACTGCTCCATTATCACTACTTCAATATTTCCAACTAAATTTCTATGCAGTTTGACTGAAGTCTAAGCCTATCTTCATGACTAATGAGGAGTCCTGTTGTTACTTACTCTTGCAGAACAGCCTTAGAGACTTTGATTACATCAAATAAAAGAGAGAAAAAAGTGCAAGTTAAAAGAAGAGTTAAAAAAAAGAATTTAAGAGACATGTAAAATCCACAGCCAAATGAGACCTTGCACATATCAGTCCCCCTGAAATTCCCCTTGGCAGCACATCTTAGAACTATCCAGATTGTCCACAGTAATATACTCGTACGTTAGACACCAGTTATCTTAAGTTTGCTCCTAGCAAGGATTACAAACAGTATTTTTTACCTGAAGTGTTAGTGGCTCTATAAATATGAAAGCACTTGTTCAAGGGGTTACAGTCCCTACCGTGCATACATCTGAAAACTAGCAAGAGTGCAACTACTTAGACAAGTGCAGGTATCAATACAGCGACAGCATGGCTAGGCTGGGCAGGCCACATTACGCGCCACTGATTTAAAAAACAGTTCCTTCAAGTCTTCTCAATGCAACCACAAGCACTGCCAATCCCAAGTTGGAGAAAGCATCTATGTCGGGAGAAAAGCAGTGCCAGAATCCTTCAAAAACCCTTAATGGTCTCTTCTAGAGCAGGAAATTAGTCAAAAGAGCAGCAACTAGTCCTCAGCCAGCAGTCTTTGAAGGACAGCTACCACAGGGAGTGACTGGGCCAGCCAGTGCCTAAACTGCTGTGGGAGATGAAAAATATCCGGACAGATTTGATTATTCAAATGGATAGGGGAAAACATACTGTACCTCTGTTTTTCCATTCCTGTTCTCAAAGATCCATTATGCCAGCCCAGATGACTTTGTTCAGGCAAGAGCTCGCGCCGGTCTTGTATGTGGAAAATGCAAAGACTATGCAACCTGCAATTGGTCATCCGCAAGCGTGTTGTGGATTGCGAAAGCACCTCTTTGTTCTTGTCTCGATTCTGCTCTCAAAGCAATCATATGAAGCCTTAAAAATAATTAGTGCTGTAGGTGCTGCAATATGACATCAAAAGAGTCCTAATATTCTGTGTTTCCCCTAAGACAGTTTGGAAAGAACTATGGTTCTGTAAACTAGCAACAGAGAAAGCAAAAGATATATTTGTCCAGACAGATAACTGTAAAAAATTGAGGACTAAAGTCAGCTAGTCCTCTTGTGTACTGCATTGCTACCACGAACAAGTTAGTAACCTACCCTGGGATTGCAGTGCCTGTAATTCTCAGCTGAAATCTAGCAAATACTCTATCTTTGACAGTAGCAACTGCTATCAAAGTCACCCCAAATTTAGAGGTATCATTGTTAGTGGAATATCTGTAAAGGATACAGCTATCAGTATTGACACTTACCTCCAATATATCCAATTTGTTCTTCCTGTAACATCTTCCGAAATTCATAGCTAATGCTGTTCCTTCAAACATCAAGAAACTCTTTCTGACACAGTATCAGATGCTGGGCTCTAGCATGTTACTGGAGAAGCTGAAGTAAAAATGACAAGTAGCTTTGACATTACGTTGGACCAGAAGTTCTGGGTAGAGGCAGGAGATGAATTTCTGGCAATGCTTTTCAGTCTCTTCACAGCCCTTTGTTCTGGAGGATCATTGCCTGTTATTAGCCTAATTCAAGAAAAATTCAGCTTTGTCTCATTTACTCTTAAATGATTTAAGATTCATCTTACAAATGGAGTATAGTCTGCTGTGATTCAGAGCTGCAAGTCTACTTCTATGACAGTAAGAAAGATATGACACAAAGTTCAATCTTAGGCCTGCTCATAGCTTCACTTTTCATAAATTATTTACCATCTGTTCACAGTACTGTCTATTTAGATGAAGATGATTCAGCCAGCCATGCCAGGAGTTACAAGTAGAGAAGTTGTACCAAGAAGTCAGACTGATTTCCACTTCAAGTATTATTGCTTCACGGGTGCTGCCAGCAAATATACGTGCTTGGCATTTTCCAAACATTTTCCAAACACTTGATTCAGGGAAAGAGTCTGCAATTTGTATACCTGTCACCTCGGTTCACTGAATAGAACAGTGCAAGGTGGTCTTCAGGAGGGACTTAAAAAGCAGTCGGGGTAGAGACCTGCACAAATGAGCACAGGGAGGTCACAGATTAACATACAGGTAGCCACAAAGAAAGAGGTACAGAGATGGATTGTGAAACCTCTGACAAGCAAGTAACAGTGCAGAAGTGACAGGAGACCTTGGAAAGCCTGGAAAGCAAAGCTAAATGGAGAGGGACAGAGCTATGTATAGCTTTCAGGAGTGACAAAAAGTATCCATCAGATGAAATAGCTGGATGAGAAGTTTACAGAGAATTTCTAAGAAAGGAATTTCATGGACAAGTAGGTTCATGGGAGTGGTTGGGCTGGATGAATAGAAGCAAAGGGTATGACTGAGATGATGGATTTAATTAACATATATTAAAATCAGAGAAAGCTAGCAGAGAAATGCCTGAAAAATATAGACTGCTCTTCAACTGGAGAGATGGAGGAATTCAGAATAACTCATCTAGTATGGTTCTGAGTCAAAGGAGAACTTAAGGGTTCTGCAGCACTCCATTTGCACTGAGAAGGCATTTGTAAGGCGTTTTACAGAGACGTTTGTGTACGAGATTGAACAGCAGAAGCTTCACTATGAACAGAGACACTTTTGCAAATCATCTGCTCAGAGATATGACACCTGAAGCTACAACATTGATCAATTTACCTGAAGACCAAGGTGAAGAGCAAAAGTGCCAAATCAGAGCCCTGAGGAACAGGCTCGTTCCCTACAAAAAAAAAAAAATCACTGAAAAAGGTACCTATTGAAAATGGCAGCATCTCATAGCAAGAAGTGTTAAGGATCAAACACTTAACCATTCAAAACAAGCCTATGATTTTTATCCTAATATATTCAGTGAAGTAAAATTAGATGCCTAGTACTGAACATAGGACTACAGCTGTCCTTTCTGCCTCCCCTCCGCTCGTCTCCCCCTGCTTCCTCACCCCCCCCCAAAAAAAAAAAAAAAAAAAAACAGCATCAAAACAGCTGACCTTTAAAAACATTCAACACCCTTCCTCCTAGAGGCACTGGCCAGCTTTACAAAGCGGCATCTCCCTTCCCCTATACCTGGTTGTTAGTATGTTAACAATCTCACTACTAAGCCCATGTAGGGAACATGACAACATTCAGAGGCTGATACAAGCAGATAGTACATATCCCCTCAAACACAGCACAGATTTTCTCAGCTTATTTGTAAGCTTATTAAACTTACCTATGTCCTAATATATGGGACATGGCTACCTACCCCGGTTTTCTAGGGGCCAAGAACTGTCCTAATGCAAGGAACCATTCCCAGTCTAGGTATGAAAAGGAGACAGAAGCATCCACAAGTTAGACCAGTTCTTTTAGATCTCTCAATTTCTGTTCTCAAGCACACACATACACACACCTCCTCTCTTAAAAATGCCAACACAAGAATGCATCAAGAGTCTATACACAAAAAAATTGACAAGCTGCAATTGCACAGAAAAATGGGACATGACAAACTGCTGCATATTTTAAACTCCTTGGGGATACTGAACAAACGATGAAATATAAAAGTAAGAACACGGAATTCTATCTTGGTAGAGAGCTTAAAAAAAAAAGTCACCACTAGCAAGAAATTAAGCTCAAAGCCCTATTTTAATAATCACTGCCAGAAAAGTGTAAAGAAGAATCTTTCTCCACAGTTAAAAAAGCAACTTGAAAGAAACACTCAAAATACAGATACTTGAGAGAGTTCTTGGAGGATTCCACCACAGGCAAGAATCCACTACCCATGTAAACAGGAAAGGTCAGTAGAAGTCTGTGTAATACTGACAGTATTTCCTGAATAGAGGAGAATAAAGCTTAAATATTAACTAAAATTATACCTTGAGTTAGTGGCTCGTTGCCACCCAGATTCCATCAACTGCGCAGCAGAGAAGAAAGCTGGCTTGATATGAGATGCTGTTCTCATTTATAAAATGCTGATATCAGTACCAAAGTTAATAAAAATGAGCTATGGATGATGAGATCCAATTTTGCTTATGCAGTACCCAAGCTGTGCCAGGTTCATTCTCAAATCCAGATGAAGATACTTCCTGTCTTTATCAGCACACAGTCCAGAAACTGCGCATCTGATGTGGACAGAAAAAAAAACATGAAACTACCTGACGGAGTTGCTTAACACCCAGACCAGCTGGGATGCTCTAGGACAACGCACCCAGGCTCCAGCGGCTGCTCCCGAAGAAGCCAGGTGTCCCAGCAGCGTGGCATCAGGCCTCCTGGTGCTGTATGGTTGTCCCGGATGTCTGATAGCATCCCAAAAGGCACTGTAGGTATGGGTAGGTTTAAGCAGCAGAATTGTGCCCAGAATACTAATTAAACAGTGTACTCGCAGTTTAAGACTAGCTGTCTAGAACAGAGGAAAAAAAGATGGGCTAGTCTCAAATAGCTTCTGTCTCTAGTAAAAAAATCCAGCAAAAAAAGCGGGAGCCAAAGCCCCCTTTCTGGTACAGGCACCACCACACTGGACACTGAAGCCAGCACTAACTGTGGCTTCCCTCTTGGGGCATTAAGACTTGTTTCTAAACTCAGTTGGCCTGACCTGCCTCCTGTTGAGCTACTTCTTCATTTTAAGGCATAAAGCTGTTGTCTGGGTAGCCCCCCCCCCTTTTTTTTTATGCTAGAATCCTCTTTGATAGCTAGGAAATGCTGGAGGCCTGGTCGCAGCCCCCATGCGACCAAGCTGCAGATACGGAAGAGAGTACTAGGAGGAGGAAACAATAAGGTGAACAGCATCTAGCAAAACAAAAAATATACCAAGAGGAAAAACTCATAGTAGTGAGAACTCTGATTTTTCTGATCTTATTCAGAGGATGACAAATATTCTCAAGGGAAATAACAGTTCCTGACACTACACCCACACATCATTATGCTAAAGCTTTAGCATTTTCTGGCTGCTCAAAGCCATTCCAGTTTTAAAGAATTGCAACCTGGAACATTCAAAACTCAAGTTGCAAGATTCTAGCACTACTTGTGCTCACGCAGACTGAGCCAGTTCTCAGGTTTCATAGTTACATCGCCCCAATTTCAGATGCCTTTCTCCATTGCTGTGCAAGACAAATACTGCTCTAAATGGACAAAGCATGTAGAGCATTAAATGAAAGGGAGTGCCTAAACAAAAAATAGGTATCACTCT
This sequence comes from Rhea pennata, assembly GCF_028389875.1. NCBI lineage: Eukaryota > Metazoa > Chordata > Aves > Rheiformes > Rheidae > Rhea > Rhea pennata. Next base: position 9,437,883 of record NC_084674.1, read on the forward strand.
TTCATTTTCATGTACTGCTTTAAATAACAACAATGATGATAAAACATTTTCTGGCTAAAGAGTCATCTAATGTCAACAGCACCCATTGCAAGCCAGGCAGGTTTCAGAGCTCAGTCCACAGTCCGAGCTTTACCTTGATCACAATAACCAGGCAGCAACCACTTGCACTATGAAGTGAGCCCGCAGCCCAGCCTATTTCACAGATCACAGGACACTGGAGCTTTTCAATAGTATTTCACACCAGTGTGCCAATGCACAGTATTTTCTAAAGCAGCAACTGCAGGTGAGAAGATTCGAGTCTGCTGACAGCACCTAAACTCCCAAAGCATCAAAACAGAGACCCTGCATCCTTTACCAGCGTTTCCTTAAAGCCTCTACAGCTTTGAAGTGTTGTACTCCCTTTTCTCTTCCTCTTGCGTTGGCATGTTAAAAGACAGGAGGTAAAAGAGGAAAGCCCTGGCAAGGAGACACTCCTGAGCCTGCCAAGAAGAAACCTGCTGCTCCCCAGTTTGAGGCCAATGAGTTCCACTGCCAAGTGGGGCTTCCCCAGTTCAGCTGCACCAAGCACTCTGCTAAACACAGGATCAGCTTTTATCTAGTCTAAAGAACCAAGTTCCACGGCATTTTATAACTTTGTAATGAAAATGCAGTAGAAAGTCCGATTACTCTGTTACAATGAAAGATTCAGAATCAATAAGTTGGAATTCATTGCTCAAAAAACCCCACTAAACCATTAACAGCAAGAAATGTGTGATAACACTAGTTTTAGCATTGTGCTGTATGCACAGATGCAGGCTGTAAATGCTTGTCTCTATCTGCTCTCTACCATCTGAAGGACAGAGGTCAAGTTCAGCATGCTGCACTTAGGCTTGAAATCCAGTCTACAGAAACAACAACAACAAAAATCCTTGCATCCTTACGAGGAAAGGGAGAAATTAATGTAGTGAAACAGTATGAATTAACTTAGATTTTATACTCTAACTTGCATGTAAATAAAGCCAACTTTATTATGGCTCTTGTGTTAGCATACAGTCCCTGAATACTTCATCATGCATGAAAATAAAAACTTACTTAAAAATCCTAGGCAAACTCTCTGCAACCTACTCAAATAATACATATTCACAGACTGAAGTTCTTTGTTGAATAACGATACAAAACTGAAATATCTTTAGAATTAAGAACCAGGACTTAAAGAAGGTAGAAAACAGTTCTGTCAAAAACACTGTTTTCCTCTATCAATCTTTGCTTTGGACTTTTTTCTTTAAAAGGTAGGACTACACGACTACACTGAAGAAACTGAATTGTGTATTAATAGAACTGCCTACTAATCTAAAGTGCTTGCCAGTCTCTTCCCCTCAAAAAATCATGCTGAGATACAAAGACAGTTTGCTGAGTTATACAAGCAAAACTAGTAACTACACTTGGAAGTGAATTTCTTTGTTTCCTCTACGGCCAGAGTCCCTTTTCAGATCAGTCAGTTCTACTCCACTGAGTCAGAAAAAACTCCCATTTTATTCTGCATTAAAAATGAGAACAAGATCTGCAAAAAAGTTTTTGGAACTAGATTCTGGAGCGTTTCCAACTCTTGCCTGAATGTTCATTTTTAAGCAATGAACTATAACAAACAGTATTTGTTTTTTATCTATATATAAATGGATGTATCAAGGCATGCATTTTTTTTAATTTGTGCAGGCAGGAGTGAGGTAATCACACAATATTCTCGTATAAATGCAAGGTTTGGAGAGTGGGGGTGTTTTTTTTCTTTTTTTTTTTTATATATATTGACTGTATTCTACTGCTTATTACATCAACGTGAAAATTGTTGCATGTGCTATCAACAATTTGGGGAGCAGAACGACACATTTCCAGCTCTACCTGGAACAACTCCCATTTCAATAGCTAAATGGAAAGGTCAGATTTCAAAAGCACTCCATCTCACTTTAAAATAACAAGAAAGCTACCCAAAGCTGCGCTCACATCCCCTGCTGAGCTAATATACTCCAAGTGGAACGCTATACTACCAAAGGTCACACCTACTGATACCTGGGCTAGCTGTAATAGATACGCCTGCATACACTGAAATCCCATTCTCAAGTGCAGCATGAACAGCCTAAGAACAGCCACAGCTGCGAGAATCTCAGCATGTTTGAAGCACAGTCCCAAAATGTTTCAGAAATCATCCATATTAACACTGTATTTATATTTCTAGAACTAATACACTTTTTGATTTAGTCCTTAACTTATCTTAAGGACTGAAAGAAGATTACATAGTCCTAAGAAGTGAAAAATGCGTTGCTGCTGGCACATATCTGGGATCCCTGCTCGATGCTGTAGTTAGCCAACGCCAACCGAGATTCCAGATGGGCTGCTGAGTGTTTTTGGTTTTTAAAAAATATGGCAGCCAATGCATCCATCTGGCTGCATATAGAAGTGATGGAGGAAAAGAGATCAAGCTATACCCATGTAATTGAAGTTGATAAATGGGGCGCTAAAATTGTGCACAGCAGGGAAGAAATAGAAACGTATATACAGAGAGAAGAGCAAGTACAATTTATCTGCACCATTAGAGTAAGCATTACCATTGAGTGATTGCCACCATATTCAACAAAAAAAATGGCTTTAGACTGCTGAATCACTGTTCTTGTGTGCAACATGGTAAAAACATTTGTACTGGAATTTTAATATAGTTTACAGCAAAAAAACAGAAGCTTAAATGTACAAAGTTCCGACATAAGCACAAGCAACAAAGTAGCAAACAGCACAAACTCCAGAATTTATGCTCCAATAAAGATCAGAGGTCAAGTTATCTTTGCATCTTCCGTTATTTTCAGCAAAGCTAAGTGAATATAAGATTATTTTTTGTCATTTGCAGCCAGTTTACACTGCAAATGTAGCTGTAATGCAGCTATAAGGAACTCCAGAAAAAGCACAACAGTAGAAAGCCCAGCAGGTCTAGCCAGGAGTACATTAACTCTATGGCACAACAGATGATACCAAAGACCTCAAACAATCTAGCTTTGTATCCACAGCAGTAATTCTCAACTGTGGCCAGGTACTTCACATGTAGCTACCTCAGGAAAGTGTTGAGCATATTTTGTCATTAATGCAGCCTCTATGAACTCTCTATTACCATATATTTGAAACTCTTCCTAGGTTCCCTGAAGGTAAGGGAGGTGAGATCTAAAGGAGTCAGCAGGTCGACATCCACCCCAAGTATATTTAATAGATTCATGCTACCAGTAGAGTAAGGATGTTGACTAAGTTTCCTAAAAAGTCTCTTCCTGGAGTTGACCCTGCTCCCACCAAATCCAGTGACTGTGTTGACTCCCATCAGTTTTAAATAAACCATGCCAATAAATGTCACTGGCCTTTGACCTCCACTCTTGACAATATTCAAGAATAAGAGGAGCTGAAGTTAAGCCTGTCATTCAATCTAAGAGGAAAATGTTTGTTCTCAATTGCAGTAAATGGCCAGACTTGTTCCTATTCAAAGAACAAAGTAAAATAAAAACCTAAGAGTTATGTGATATTTCTAAAAACCAAGAGGTACAAGCCCAATTCTCTTCCCACTTAATGCTGATTTAGTTACTCTGACTTCAGCAGAGTAGCTTCTAATTTACAGTGGCACAAGCAAAAGGCAATTGAGAACCACAAAACTCTCGGGAGGAGCACCGATTAAGTGTATTCTTGGAGAGGTCTCTCTGGGTCCAAGTTCACCGTCAAAGCATATGACTACTACAGTATGACATACCTCTAGCTGCTGTGCAAAACAATTGCAGGGTGACAGCTTAAATTACGTGGGGTTTGCTCTTTTCTTCCTTGAACAGTTTATTACAACATTGGCAGGAAAAAGAAAAGTAGTGGGAACAAAGACACAGAAGGGAAAAGCCTACCCATACTGAAATCAGTGGGAGTTCTGCCATCCAGTTTGATGGAGCCAGGATTTCACGCATTATCTCATTCTATCATTATTAAAGAAATAACGAGTACAGATTTACCCAAAAGGACATCTCATTTAAACTCTTAGATTACTGGCATCTTCTAAACAGCCAGCCAGATGTTCCCAGAGGCACATGTCCTCAGCATGTGGACAGAGCCATTTTATGCAGCACCCACTTAAGCACTGACATAGACATATCCTAGTCATGCTTTCACTGAGAAACAAATGGTTTTTCCGTACTAAAACGGCAGCTTGCTTTTCTTGTAGTGCTGCACACGCAGCCTCAAAGGAGAGTCACATCTATCAATAAAGACTATTCCCTGTTCTTTATAACATCTGACAAAGTAAAGTGCCAAGACAGAGACAAAACCCTGGATTCACCAAAGGTTTAAAAAGAATAAAAAAGCCACTTCTACTTATTTTACGTTTTCTATCTAATAAACACTAACTAAAAATAACCTATACTTTCCCCAGAACCATTCAAATTAAAAGCTAGAGAAATGCTTGAGTGGTAAGTAAAAACAACAGGACAGGCGATCTTAATTTGAAATTCTGCTTTACAACTCAGAGCTCTTCTCTCAACTTGCAACAGTGCAACCATTACAGGTCTGCCCAGCTGTCCCTCCCTCATCCCAAAGGCCAGAAAGCGAACAGGGGACCATAACCTGTCATATTTGACTTAAATATACCACATGGGATTTTGTTTTAAGTGTTTCTTATTAACTAAAATTTAAGACTACCAAATATAAACTGTTTCTATATAAACAGACAATGAAATGTTGAGTCTACTGTCACAACTGAAAACATCCTGCGTACTGCTGTCAGACCCAGAACTGCATCAGTGTACGCAGCCAAAGCTTAGCAGTAGTAAGTCACGTTAGCAGTCTTCTCAAGAGCTCCCCCGGACAAAGAGGTGACATTGGAACACACTGTACTCAGCCAGTCATTTTTTTTTTCTTATGTTAATAATACTTTAACATACTTTATCTTCAGCTAGGTCAGGACACTAAATATCCTGTAAGCTAGATGACATTTCCGGGAATTTCAACGAATCTTTGTAAAACATATTTCATTATCAATATTTATCCAAGACAAAAAAAAATGGAATTAATCTGGCATCTGTGCACCTTCCCCACTTTGAGGTCACAACTGGATATATAGAGATGTAGCTTTTCTTCCCTAATTGATTTTTAAGTTTCAGTAAGCCTCAGCCCTTCCTTTGCACAGCCGGTGGACAATGAACAGCAGTTCAGAGGTGTCCTAGTAACTTTAAATGGAGCTGCTCCAGAAATAATGGATTACTGCCCCAAATCATGCCTTTTACTGAGAGGGTATAGTATTACATGAGATAACTAAGGCTTTCTGCATGACAAGGACCAAGCAAGAAACCTTTACTGGTGGAGGGGAAATCACTGCAGCTGCTGCAAACAGCTTAGATAGTTCTGCATAAAATAAAATAAAACCTCTTTAAAAAAAAAGAAGTCTGCTGAGATGCAATAGTTCAGCTGTTGTCCCTGTGGCCCTGCCCACCTCCATGACTTTCATGGAAGGGTGAGGTCAGGGAATTTGAAGGAAAAGACAGCCTGCTCACAACTTCTGCGATTGCTCCCCACCACTGAGACCATCATGTTCACTTGTGCAATACTAGGAGTATCTCATACCACATGGCAGGGAAAAAAGTGCAATTATCACTGGAGACAAATCCTAGTCTAAGGATTTAAGAAGCTCAAAATCCTCAAGGCAAACAAGCCTACTTAAGTTCAGAAATTATGGGCACATTGGAGAAAGCAGCCTGACTCAATTTTTAAAACACGGATTTAGAAATTCTGGGCTTTCCTTAGAAAGACCAATTTTCATCTGATCAGCATGTGTGAATTATTGTATACACGTGCATATGTATATGAAGTCCATATTAATACACTTGAGAACAGGTTTATTTCTAGGGCTCAGACACAAAGGCATTGATTTCATTTTCATTACACAGCACTGCCACTAAAATTACTTCTGAAATTAAACACTGTAATGGAGTAAAAAATACATTTTTCCACAATATCCTGCAGAGATTAGACATGTTTATGTACAGGGAAGATGATGAAATTTATTAGCAGTTGGTAGACAACTCTGAGACTTTTGAGCATCTATGAATTATGGTTCAAAGGAAAGTAAGTCAGCCTCTCAAACATACGTTCCTAAACTGTAAGTTGTCTAGCAGAAACTTGAAATACTGTCAGGACCAAGCTGAGGAACAGCTGGGCTCTTAGGCTGTTCCTCACTCTTCTGCAATACATGTCCAAAATCCACACTTTCGACAGCTAAATTGTGATTTAGCATTTAGAGGGTGAGAAAACCCAGGCTCCCCCACAGCAGCAGTACCACGAAGATCCCCCTCCGCTGCCTTTCTCCCAGTGCTGGCACGATACAGATAGTTTATGGAGCAGGCAAGCAAAAATGCAAGTAGGAGGGGATTTGGCTCCATTTCTAGTCAGTTCTTCCTGCTTTAGAAAAAAAGCTACTGGTTTAATTCACCACAGCAACACTTTTATTCTCTAATAAAATTGACGATAAAGGATATTAATTAGTAGCCAGTAGAAATTGTTCCGAGTAACACGCAGGGTTTATTTCCCCCCTCCCACGCAGAACCCTAGCGCTGGTGAAGCACCTTCTCCGAAAGCTCGGATGCTAAAGGTGCATCCCGCGGCTTCTGCCGGAGGAGCTGCCCCCCAGCTCGCACGGAGCGAGCCGCCGCGGGAGACACCGCTTCGGCGCTCCAGGGTCTCCCTTCCGGCGTGCTGGTAGAGAGAAGCTCCTCTGCCCGGCCACCCCTACCCCACCCCCAAAAAGCACCTGGGGGAAACACAAGAGCCTTGTGCGAGGACAGCGAGCGCAGAGCTGACACAGCCCCGCGGGAAAAACTGAAGCAGCAGCCCGAGCCCCATTTAACAGCACTTACACAAATCGAAGGCTGGAGAGCCAGAGGCAAAAAAAGGCACATACTAGGTGAATGGGTCAAGGCTGGTCCGATAGCAGGCAATTTCACTGTAAGGAGGAAGGAACAGGAAGGAAAACTGCTTTGGAGGTAAGATTTGGTAACTTAAGAGTTTGAATCCTGCACTTAAAAAGAAAAAAAAAAAAAAAAACTATCTGAACTGTGTAAGAACAAAATCTAACAGATGCACAGAAAAAAAAAAACATCACACTTCACATCCTTTATGTGATTTATCTTTTATTGAGGCTACCCAAGTCATGCATCAAATCACGCAGTCGCAATTACCAGGGAGCTCCTATTTGAAGGAGACTCACTGACATATTAAATACAGTTACGAAACCAGACAAGAACCATCAGTTCTGCAGCACAGCTCGTGCTCACTAAAAAAAAGTTTATTATGCACACTCACATACACACAAAAAAAAGATCTGAGCAATTAAGGCTACCGACATCACTTCTGAATTCTGCTATTCATCATCCCAAATGTTACATTTGGGAGCTGGGGGAGGAAGGAGCCTACAATCAGTCAGATTTAATCATAACATCTGCTAAGAACTCCCGACTGTGGATTTCGTTCCAACAAGAAGTAACCTTTAAAACGAACACACACAAAGCTACACTCTGTTCAACAAAATCCACTTGAAATATTTAATGTCACGGCACTGATGAATTTTAGAAAAAAAGGTTGGGATGTTTCAGTATCTGCATTAGACAGTTGGAGCAAGTTGCAGATTTACAGTGTCTTGACAGAGCTGGAGGATGTGGCATTAAAGAGGCCCATTACAATGTGCTGCTTTAATCCAAGAAAGCTTTGATTTGTATTACTAATTATTTGTATGACTAATTCCCTCTGACTCTAAAGGTGCTGTGCCTATCTAATGCCTGTACAGCACACTGCCATTAAAGCTAACTCACCTGGGCAGCAATACAAGCTGCAAGGATGCCATAGCAGGGCCAGTTATCCTCAGCCTACATAACACTTGGAAAACTATCTAATTGAGAGAATCTGAGCATTAATTACCTGTCAATAACCCAGCCCAAACACAGGTTGGACACTATCAAGCACAGCAATGAAGGGGCAGAAAGAGGTGAGGACAGACGTACAGAATGATTACCAGCTGGTTATGGCCCCTGGCTGCACCAGACTTGCACTGATGCTTATCACAAGCTTTTCTTCAAAGCAGAAAAAAGTTCCATGTGTTGGATTGTCCTTGGAGAAAGGGGAGGAAATTGGTTTAAAATTACAGAGGAAGGAAAAGTCTGCAGACTGAGATTCAAAAAAAAAAAGAAAAAAGAAAAAAGAAAAACCACAAAGCTTAAAGTATACAGTTCAAAAGTTTCCAAACAGCTTGAACTCCACAAGCTCCCTCTCACCCCACTGGAAAAGGACATTCCTTTAACTCAGGCCTTCGGCAAAGTACCTCCATTAGTCAGTCAAATTTCCACTAGAAATATCCCAGAATATGTTGAAAATACTCATCAACATGAAAACCCAATGCAGTAACTTAGATGGCAACACTGAAAGTTCCTGTCAGTCTCATCTTTCAGGTGGGACTCTTATTTCTCATCTTCCATAGCCAATGAGGTCTCCTGCAGTCACCATTAGGTTCAAGATCAAACACCTTCAAACCAGGCACAAAACACTAAACCATCAGCACTTGGAGACCAACATGGACCAGCTAATCCAGCATACTGAAAAGCTTCATCTCCAGGAGTTTATTTCCACCACCACATTATATTTCCAGTTTAATTTCTGTTCAACAACAGGCTTCACAGACTGAAATACTACACTTAACATTTGACACCAGTGTGTCCTAGCAAAGTTGATGCATTAAAAGGATTATACATTTCCAGATTACTGAGCAGGTTTTCACTGGATGTCTGCCCCAAAAATCCTGCAATTATTCTGGCTCCAGGCTCGCTCAGTTACACCCAGCATTCATCTCGATAGGTTAGCGTAATCAGTTTGCATGCCACAACGATCTGAAGCAAGCACCGGGACTGCTTTTACTGAAGCCAAGCAGAATTACAGAAACTGAATAAATTTTAGAAGCTAAACATCAGCTAATTCTCCTCACAATACACTGCTGTTTATTCTGGTGCTTTGTCAATTTAGTAATCCTGCAAAACCATATATATGACTGTTATCTTGTATGTGCAAGCAAGAGATTATTAGGAGGGAAAGGAATTTAAATTGTCTGCAATAACAAACTTTGAATATTCAAAGAAAAAAGAGAAAGGAAGGAAGAAAAAAACTTTCCAGATGAATTTAGGCTACAAAACCAAAATAGGTTTCATGTTTGCTTAGCTTACTTTTAAGCAATAGAAATTCACATGTTCTGAAGCCAATTTGCTTTAGCCATTTTAGATATTGAAAATTCTGCGAGAGAAAAGGAGTCATGCAACACCAGAGACAGTATATATGCCTCTCAAGCTGCTGAGCGAAGGGTCTCGCAGAGGTAAGGACAGGACTGCAATGCTGAATTAGATTAATATATACTACACATCTCCCCCCTCAGGGCTTTTCTGTATTTCTTATACTTGCTAGTTCAAGCTTTTCATGTTAATTTGAACTTTCTTCCGGGGGGGGGACGGACTACATGAATTTTTAAGCAAGTCTTGAATCACATCAGGATACCACCATACGTACCACCAAGAAATAAGTGTTTCTTCCAAATCTGATTATTTGGGGGAGGAGGAGGTTATTGTTTTGCATCATTTATGAAACAGTTAAACTCATACACACCCTTCCTGCCTCTCTGGGAAAGGAAGAGTGCATTTATTTATATATTCCATTCAGAAAGCTATATTTGAAAGCTATTTTAAGACTGTCGACTGAAATGTTGAAGTGGCAACATTAAAGCAATTTGGACAACAGGGACTTTTCAGGCTGCTACATTTGCAGGATGCTGCAAGTCTTAAATACAAGATCAAGTAACGTTTTCTCCCCCAAAGATCTCTGCCACAACCAATACAATTTGAATAGCAGCATTACACAGAAAATACCACCCCACCCAAGATGTACAAATTGCATACCTGTCAGATGAAATACTCTAGTGGAGTACTCTAATGCTCTTTCACATTGTGCTGCATTTTAGAAGGCTGGTCCTTGACAGAGCTGAAGTTCCTGCTTTTCAATTAGTTTTATGACCTTATCAGTTGAATTTTGACATACTTACGCATTGCTTGAAAGGAGAAAATCTCTTCTAAAGGAGCTATCAGAAAGCATGAAATAGGAATTTAAATCCTCAGCATTTGATGATAATGTCATCACTGGGAAAAGGATCCCTTTGTACAATCACAGATGCTGTGAACTGCTCTCTTCAAACACCAAACATTTCATTCAGTGCCACATCAAGTGATTGCGTCACGTCCAACAGCCCTGAGGAACCAAGCTATTTTCTTTTGGTTCTGAAACAGCCAACAAGTTCTGATTTGACAAATTATTAGTCCCTATAGCCTTACCTTCAGTTCACAAAAACTCCCAAAATTCTGCTTTCGTTTCCTTGTTCATCCCATCACCTGCCGCCTGCCACATCCTTCAGTTTTCAGCATGCCACGTCCACTAAATTAGAAGTGCTCAGAACTCTAAATGTTAATCACCTGTACTATTGATCAGCAACTCTTATAACTTACTACAGTAGAAAGAGAAACAACCATAGGAATTAAACACCAAGCTTTATTTAGCCTTTCGGAAGCGGATGGCCTCGCCCTGCCCTCTACTCCAGCACCGCAACCTGAACAGCTGTGCTATGCCCCAGCTAAAAAGAAGCCATCTACCTGAAAGGGGATGAATTCATGGAGGTTTTGGTTTCCCCCGCAAATGTGATCGCTGCCCAGACCTGGCAAATACTTTCACCAATATTGCATGGACATCTTACAACACCACCAGCAAAAACCGCACCGACACGTAGACTGGCGCACAAGGAAGACGGATCATCCACTCCCTTCCTCCAACACACCGAACAACGAGCTTGCAGTCGCTACCCTCTGAGCAACGTAGACTCCAAAGAGTTATCAGCTTCAAGGCTCCTGGACAGTCAACATCTGTGTTTAAGCCATATTTTTGTTACCCTCCAAGAGTCAAAAGGAAAAGCAGAATATTTAGTGGCTGCATTATTTCCCTCACAGACTGCTGCCACCTGCCACTGCTTTAAGCACAGAAAGCCTTCAGGTGTGCGGTGTTCGTTCACTGCCTCCAAATGACAACAGTTAAACAACACCCCCACCACAACACAAACTGTGGGTATGAAAAGGAGAACTTACTTGAATACTTTCCCACGACATACAAAAGGGTTCTTCCTATCATTTCCTCTTCCCTCCAAACTATGCACTGAAGTTTATTTTTAACAAAAAACAGTGAAAAGCTTATAATCGTGAGAAAGGGTTGCAAAAGTTTACATTTTCCTAAAATGCACACTCTGATTCATTCTACAGTCTCAGAAAATAGCCAAAGCATATTTATTCAAATTCCCAGCAGTATTATTCCAGACTAGGCAGAGATTTGTTAAATTGCTACCCAAAAGAACACGTAAGGAGCCATTTAGAATGAAACCACTTACAGAATGGCTGCATTGTACCCGAGTTCCCAGGTATTTCAAAGCAGTTTATCAATGAGGTACAGACCACAAGCATTTGTTTCCCTGAATTCATTATCCTACCAAAACCTGTGCAAGAATACTGTCCCTTACAGATGACAAAATTTTCAAATCATAACAAAATTCACCTAACCATCTACTGCTGAAGTTTATTTCATGGGTCTCATCACCCCCTCCTCCAATAATGACTATAAATTTTATATTTTGCATGTATACAGCAGGCAGGGCACTACCATTTAATTTTAACCCAGAACTAAAATAGTGATGTGCATACAGCAGGCAGCCAATTTTATATGATTTAAATGATGCAAACTGTCCAAAAGATACTTTTAAACATGCAGTTTGGCAGGTTGCAGGAAACCAAACTCCAAATCCACTACATATGCAAAAATAAGCCCATGTGTGCTTTACAAGGCCTCTGCACTCCTATCAACCTTGTCCACTAGAAATACAGGCTTTAGATATATTCTCACTTTGAGATAACTTACACAGTTGACTATTTGCAGGGCAAACGAATGCAATCAAACACTAAAGCTTCAAGGAGATTAGAGAGCTGCCAAGGTCTGAACTATATCAACAGCTTGAAGTCAGCTCATTCAATAAAGCTTTGACAGTATTACACCGGCAAAACAAACAAACCAATGGCTCTCGTGTCGGATGCAGCTTCCCAGGCCACTAGCTCTTTCTGCTCGCGCAAGGGGAAAAGGAGCATCTGCTCAACTGCCATTTCTAGACAGAGAGTCTGATCCTCTCTTCACAGGACTACCACAGCAGAGAGCTGTTGGACCAACACCCAGACTCAGTTACAAGTCAGCGGAGAGATACAGGTTAAGCACTTACGCTTTATTTCAAGACTACACTTCTAGCAGCCCCCGCCTTTCCTAAGCCAAGCTGTCACGCAGGACCCAGTGTCTTACAGAAATCAAAGTACATCATATCACTGTTTCAAGCAATCTTGAAGCTCCATTAGGAAAAGCTCCGACTAGTTTTTATGAAACACTGATGAGAGCGCCTGTATTGCTCTCCTTTACTCCTGCTATTCATAGCTTCCCACATCAGCCTTTCCGTATTTTGCCTGGAAGGGATCTCAGGTCACCACGTTATCCCTGGTTCATCCTCTTTTACCCAAATATACTGGAACAACTTCAGTTGTTCTCTAATCCCCTCATGCTTCTCTACATCCTAAAATGTGCTGCAAGTCTAATATTTTTGGGTGTAAACTACGATCTCAAAAATGTTTAACATTAACTACTAGAGAAAAACTATTTCATTATTATTGTAACATGAGAAATCCTGCTCCTCTCTGATTACAAAGACAAGCATTCATTTAGCACGATACAAAAGAGTGGAAATAGGCATGTTTACCATCCCCATCTACATCATCACCAATATTTGGGTAGTTTGACTTCATTCAAAATACTCTCTCATTAAACAGGAATCACTGAATCAATGATTCCTCACTGACATTGTCTTCCTTTACCAGCCGACTGCTTTTACTGCAGTTTTTTTTCTTTAACCGTAACTTTCCCTTTATTACGTATATTGTGTAGCCCATCTGAACAAGATTTTTACTTTGAACATACACTATTTCTTCTCTGAAAAGAAAATCTGGATTTGGAAAGTACATAACAAAGTACTGTAAAATAATCCAACTATTCTGTTTTTTTTCCCTACCCAACCAATCAGTTCTTTGTTAAATACAAATATACTGATTCTTCTCATGCTTTTACAGGCACACATGTATTTGTGTGTGTCACAGGTTTGCTTGTGATTTGGTTTCACATTTTGTTTGCACTAGCTCACTGCTTCAAGTTTGTAAGATCTGAAATTCATAAACAAGACTAGAGAGGCTCTTATCCAACCTTCCTCCGAAAGATCCCATACATCTCCAGAAGACTTTCAAATTGCAAAGTCTGTGTTCTACCTCCTTCCATGAGTTGCATCCTTGGGGTTCCCATCTCCCTTGTTTTTGTGCTGAAGTATTAAAAAAAAATAATAAAAAAATAAACAGAGTACATTAAGAATTGTAATACATACCTAAATTGCCTTAAGTTCAGTTCTGATTCAGTATTTCTTGGGTTCTTAATTTTATATGCAAGAACTCCCTTACTACAGTGGTATAGATTTATGAATTGATAACAACAAACCTTTATTTCCACAATTATCAGAAAACTGCAGGTATCAGTAGTCCAGCTGGTAACTGATTAAACTTTGATCCCATATAAAGTAAAAGTAGTAGGCTGAAAAGTCACACTCTCCATGACCTGTAACAAGTCTTTCTACTTACTGTGTACTTCTACTGGAGAGAACGCCGAATCTCCATTTCTGTAGTTCATTAATAAGCAATTTCTATAGCTCATTAGTGAGAAAAAGGAATATAAACTAACACCTTAAGAAATTGCTCTATACTTGGTAATAAACTCCTCCTTGCCTCCTTTCCAGGGTTAAGGCAAAAGCATTCTAGATTTGCATTTCATGAATGTAACACTAGCGCAGCAGAACAAAAAAATCAGTTATTTTCTTTCATTAAAGAATTAAGCTCTTCCAAATCTAACTTCACTACAAAACCAATGACTTCTCTATCAAATTTTGGACAATATTTTAAACGCGTCGGAACTCACAAGTGCACAAAATTGTGATTTTTTTTCCTTGGGAAACCACAGACCACAACACAACCTACATACTACTTCACACTCTTTCGTGAGGACTTTCATTTGGGGCTCTGAGCAATTGCTGGAACAGGATTAAACCTTAAAGCATCCTCAGCAAGAACAGAAGTGCTGGATACAGATCTCCAGGTAGTAACAGCACCAGGCATGACTACTGTACTATCTCCAGTTGTCCACACATGCCCATAAGAAATTTTTAAAAAATTTTGAACTCTTGCTCATAAAAATCCTCCATGTTTCTTTTGTAAAAAAAATGCCCAATTACACTAAATATGAATTCATTCAAGCCCACAAAGCAATGAAGTGATAGTTCAGCACTGGGAACACCAAGAACTTCCACTTATACTATCCATAGAGAGCCAGATACTTAGTGAAGAGGATCATCAGAAGAACACTGCCTGCCAATTTCTTAAGCAGTGAGTACAACTCCACTGACTTCAGCAGAAATAAACCTGTTTCAGCTGATGGTAAACTTGACCAGATCTCTGCATACAGGCTCTGTAACCAGAGACTTGTTTTTAGAAGGCCTATCATCAAATGCATCCAATAGTTGCAAAGTCAAATCACCCTTCACTGCAAATGAACACACAGATATTTCTCCTTTTCTTCCCCTTAAATGCACCAAGCCAACAGAATCATGGCAGAAAACAAGCAATACACTAAGCAATCTAGCTGCTTAGAGGAAGTGATCTATGGCATATTGTGGTTTTAAAATTGCCCATCTATATCAGCTGGTCCAATCAATTTTTCTTCTACCATTTCTTAGCAGTATTAATTTTTATTTTAACATATTCTAATAATAAATTCTCATCTCTCCATCTCTTAGAAATAACATTTCTGCTTTTAATGCTCCTTGAATTCTTAATCTCATCTTCAGGAATATTATCTCTTCCATTAAAATGATGTGTGTATACACACACACAGAGTCATTCAATCATTCATTATAACTTTATATTTATTATTCTAGAGACACTCCAGAAAGGCTCTTCACATAGCTGAAACTTTCAGGAGCAGTAGTTTTTCGGCAGTACAATAAACACAACCTATTTGATGAAGCATCTAAAAAGCTGAAGCCAGTTACTTTCATAACACAGGTTAACATTGGAAGTCTCACCGAGATCAATTTTAATCTGCCATTTATTACTACTTCAAGAACTGTACATGCCTTCAAGAGAATCTACAGTAAACCCTTGCCCTTTTTATCTCCTTCATACCTGAGATCACAAAACTAATATAAGTCACAAGCTTTAAGACGATATTGCTTTCCTGTTGACTCGGATTGCTTCCAAGCAGCTTTGCGCACAGAAGTATCACTACGTTACATCACATGGACCTTTTCAACTTTCAGCAAAAGGCAGCAATAATGCATACAAAACAGCTGGAGAAGAGGTTTCCTTTCGGCAAGACATTTTGGCGATCCCCTTTAGAGGGAAACCTTGGTCTTCCTGTTAACGGATTGCTACCATAAATGTTTCACGAGCATAATGTTTTATGTGGGCACTAAATAAAGAAAAGACAAAAAAATACCTATTTCCAGTAATATAACTGAACTTTGAGCCATTGAATAAAAATGCTCAGAACAAATGTCTGCACAGCCATAGATGCACCATAAAATATAGTTTCACTGATCAAGCAGAACATTACTGGGCTACACTTGAGAATTCAATTTTATTAATGCAGCATTATCAAAATATTTTACAATTGAGCTGTAGCAGTGCAGTCCTCCACTGAGTTAGAGACCAAAGACAGAAGAAAAACCATATCAAAACGCAAGAAACCTCACTGGAGTTCTACATGAGCAATTTTGGTTTAAAGGATGCTTCTTTTCCTTTGCAGTGTGTTAAAGAGCATTTTTGACGTACACATTGCAAACGATCAGAGCACCAGATGCATATTTTGCCAAAACAGAAAGCACATACCAAGCAGCACATTCATCTACATAGCTTCAGAAAAAAGTTTTTTGGGGGGAGAACAATGCTTCTACTTGTTCAGTGAGAAACCAACATTTTCACCACTTAGCCTCCAATTCAAGAACATACTTAAAGAACACAAAGTTAAGTCCATGTTTAAGTATGCTCCTGAATTAAAGCCCAAGTGGTGAAAATGGCCTTTTGAGCCAATGTGTAAGCTTACAACAAGCATTAAAGCAAGTGTATTGAATCTCACAACATAACATGCCCAGCTGGACAAGCACAGAGTATGAACATGAGACTTGAAAACATGAAGTATGAGTCTCTACTACATTAGCTAAGAGCTCCTGTTCCATCAATCAACAATGTAATGGGTTTATCCACCTTTATATGGCTGTTAACAAAGTCAAAATGTCACATGGACTAGCAATAGGTTTGTGTTATCTGACAGCTCTCGCGGTTTCCATCAAATTCCATCAAACACCACTCCTGAAGACACACCCACGAAGCATGTGTCAAATAGGTCAGGTATCAGCACGTGTCAGCCTTCTGCAACACTCACTACATTGGGGTGAAACTTAAGAAATAGTTTTTTGGGGAGTCCATTCCCCACTTTCAACAAGTATGTTCTCTGAGCGTGTCAATTAAGCCACAGTCCAGATAATCCTAGACCACTGCTTTGCTAATGCAAATTGCTGTATAATGAAGAACCAAGTGTTCAGCAGTCAACCCTAAACAGCTCTGAAACTTGGACTCTCACTAAGGTTTCTGCAGAGTTAGATCAGCTGCAGCCGTTCTGTACAAGGAAGAAAGGCTACCTTAGCCCGACATCACATATGTGCAAAGAGAGAAACACAAGGTGTCCAACACAGAGGAGAGCTCTGCCCAGAGGATGGATGCACTCACATCAAGTTACACCCAAGGAAGCGCACCCATTCGATAGCAGTTCTTACGCAAGACAAAACCATCTTCAGGCTTCACGGGGCATAGCACTGAAACAAATCTTACTTTATAGTCTGGATTACGTATAATCTATTGTGTTCCTCACAGATGATTCTAGGCACACAAACAACAGCTGTGATACCCAGACTAAGGAATCAACAGCAGCAGCCTTCACCCCTTGAAGTTATTCATGAATTACCAACACCATCATGCAAATCTATGAAATGATTCTTAAACTGAATCACTAAAAAAAAAAAACTTGTCAAAAACAAAGCATAAAATATCAATTGGTTACACACATGAATACACTAGACAAAAATAGTCACTTACAGAAATACACTCCACTGGAATTGATATACAAGATTAAAATGATGTTATTACATTTTTGAAGTAGCCAACGACAAATCCAGTTTTACGTAAAAACTTGAAAAATAGGGGAAGGGGGGAGTATTTTGCAATCTCATAGTCATAACAACGGTCGTTGATTCTTCGAGCCCTTATTTTAAGCATGCTTACTGAGAGGCCCAGCACAGATTTGCTAGGACCACGCACGTCTTTTGCTAACAATCAAGTGTCAGGCATATACTGTTATTTTCAGCTTTTTCTTCATCATTGTGCAAAACAGACCAAAAATGGAACGGGAGAGGAAACCTTAATCCTTCACAAAGGAAGGAGACAGAGCAAAGTACTGTCCCCTAAAGCTATTTATACTGAAGCACCACTTGATAGCCCCACAGAGGGTTGTGGCATGTGGAGAGAAACAGTCTCTGCCCCAAACAGTTCACACAAACAGGATGTCAGGCGAGCTCAGCCTGCGCTAGTCCCGGGCGCTTATGTAACAACTGTGCGGCTTCCAAACGCTGATGCTTAAACAACTGAAACCCAACCCACGACCTCGGAGCAGCCCCACTCTTTCCGCCTGTAACTTATCAGGACAGCAGAGCCAATTAAAATAAACAGACTTGCGATGCTTGTATAGACTTTCTGCACCAGGACCATTCACAGAATGCTTAAAAAAAAAAAAAATAAAAAAATAAGCACATACAGAAATACAGAAAGGCAGCGAGGCCCGCGGCCAGCCTAGCTGAAGTTGCGCTGCAGGAACCGCTGAAGCTGTTCTGCTCACAGCAGGCGGCTTCCTGCAGAGCCTTCCCCTGGCTCTGGGTGCCTGCGCTCCCCCAGCAAGGCCCCACAACGACTGCATCACAGCTTGGCTTCAGAGCATCAAATCCAGTTCTTTTTCAGAAAGCTCACGCTGTTATCAGCGGTCAGAGGAAAACGGGGGCAATATTAACTACAAGTGTATCAGTGCCGTTTCCTTCACCCTTCTTTTAATACAGCGCCAGAGCAGATTCCTTCATATAGGCATGTTTCCAGCCTCTGCATCTGAACCACTGGCTGTATAGATTTAAAACAGAAAATTTACATAATAACAAAATATTTATAAACCAGAAGCACTTTTTCTACACTCCATAACTACTTCTTGAATTACTTATTCATACTTGTACGTTTTGTGATGTTTAACACAGGTTACACACCAGTTAAGAGGAAACGCAGTTTACAAGTGTGATGTTGACTGGTTTAAAGAAAAAGAGACAAAAGCCTCCAAGCCACTACGACCTTTTACTGTCACCAGTTTGCTCTGACCATAGGAACACTGGCATGTCATTCTGCCCTCGCTTTCACAGGAGGGAAGAGAGCTCCACTGAAGTCAGCTACATGAAAGTTACTATACGGCACAAAAAGCTCAATTCCGGATATGCAGCACAATTCTACAGTCCTCCAGCGGCCCACATTACAAATTCAGTCTGCAGGTGTGCGGGTGTTTCCTTTCTTGGATGGAGCGGGAGGACAAGTTACAGCGTACAGGTGTACCTCTAACACAGCATCGCCGAGTACCGCACACCACTGATCCGACTTACAGCGCAAACTCTTCAGGCAAAGTCCTTCTTTGCCCAGCCATCGCGCCAAGCGCCTCGCATGTCTGCTGTACTGCATTAAAAAACAAAGACTGACACAAATCCACATTTTTTTTTAAAATTCATGTTGCAGTATATTTTTTTTATTATTTGTTAAATCTCGCAAAGCACTACCCTGACCATTTTTCCCCTCTTAGGGAAATAAATCACAGCATCCCTTCTTTCACCTAACCAAGTCGGCGGGAACAGGCTCCAGCTCAGACTTTGCATACCTGTTATTTGCCGTTAGCTATTAACTCCTACTCACGGAGTGAACCTGTGCTACTTTCACAGTCACCTCCATAAATATGTTTTGTTAAACCACAAAGTTGCAGGGAAAAAAAAAGAATGAATGACCATTACAAATCCATTTAGGCTACATCATTATCATTTCAGACTACAACCAAATCCCATTTTCCCTTTGCAAATTCAATTCCCATCAATAGCCCCATACATCAGTGGCTGCTCATGTTTGTGGCCTCATTTTTTATATTAAAAAAAATTGAAAGATTACTGCCAGCGTATAATAGGCAAACTACATTTTCAATTCCCAACACATGTGCTTCAGGGAAAAAAAAAAAAAAAAAAAAAAGAAGAAACACAAGGTAGGGGAAGAAATGCAAATGAAGGCACTGCTATCAGCTGTACATTACCCTAGTGACATTACCATACTTCATCTTTCTGGTTGCGTACTTCACAGGAAAAAAAAACACTGTGTTGTCATTCAAGTACATTCTTTTATCATTTTACTGAACATTACTTCACTTCTCAGTTCGCTGTGCCATTTACCCATGGGGCAACAAAATTAAGCTACTTCCTTCCACATTTTTTTTTATTTAGTAAAATTTTTCCTAGACCAAAATAGGTAATACAGTTAGATTTCTGGCAAGAGAGAAAGGAGAGGAAGTAAATAAAATCCGAGAGAGCCTTTATAAGGTTACACAGCACTTGAATACACCAAACCTTTCCCTCCTGCTCTGGGGAGCATCACAAAACAGGATGCAGGAACCCAAACTCTAGACTGGTCAGAAGAAAACTCCAGGGCATCCTAACCACAGCCAGTGCTACCGGCTACCCACCCCGCTCTGTAGCTCGCACTGAATTCCAGCCTCCGCGCTGCAGGGATAACTCCAGTGTGCCAGCCCGGCGAACGCCCCTCATCTGCTCCGGGCTGCACCGCGACCCAGCGGCTCTGCGGGGCGCGAGAGCGGTCAGGCAATTCCTGCCCATCACTCGCAGGGTCCGTTCTCACACCAGATATACAGATTCAGACAAGCCCAATTAGCACTAATTGTAGTTCTCTCCAAGTCCCCTCTGCAGCCAGAGATGACAGCGGCTTCGTACGCAGCTCTTCACATACGTGGCCAAGCTGATTTTGCTCACTTCAAAACCCTTTCTGGACACAAAGCCCTGAGCTTGGTAAATAGGTTGACCAATCTTTCAAGCAGCAGCAGGAGCCTCTGTTTCTAACATTTCTCTAAAAACATTCGCCTTTACCTCAGGCAGCATACCTGTCTAAATAGGAAGGGGGGGGGCAGGGAGAGGAGGAGAGTTCATGCTGCGTTTCCATAAACGGAAGATAATAAATATTTTAAAGCAAGAGAAAGAAAAGCAATGTTTGGAGAAGTCAGGTGCCACCCCACAGCTCTCTGCTCTTACCCAGGCACAGCACCCTACACTCTGACCCTACACATGGGGCCCCACAACCTCCTCCAGCAGCAGCTGCAGCCCAGCCTGCTCCCACTACCTGCGCCCCAAGATCCCTTGGGGTACAGCTAAATAGCAGGGCTGCCTCTGTGCAGGCACGGAATTGCCTCCCTCCAGCATCACCACCTTCCTCCCTCACAGACCCTTCCCAGACCAGCTGCTCTGCGGAGCTCCAGCTTCCCCAGCCCGCGTGGGATGGGGCTGACGGTGGGAGCTCGGTTCCCCTGTCCCCTCCATGCAGGTCTCCCTGGCAGCCGCCCACAGCTTCCTCTGGTTAACTACACTCGGAGCACAACAAGCCAACAAAGTCTTGCACGAAACCCAACTTGAGATCCAGGTTGCTTTGGGACTGTCATACCCATCAACAGGGAACTTCAAGGCAACAATCATTTGGCACAAAACATGCATCGTTTTTCTCCAATGAAGGACTTCCACCATCTGCAAAATGCACAATGAAAGACACACACAATAAAAAAAAAAAAAAAAAAGACATTTCGGGAATAGTGTTTTTACACTGCAATTTCATGCCAGTTCTACAAACAGAGAAATCAAAGATGCTCAACTCCATCTACACAAATGGACCCTTTCGCATAACTGATAAAACTCAGACTGAAACCATGTATGCATGTGTTTGCTGGCAACACTTCAAGCATTAATCATTCTATGCTTAAATATGCACATCTCCAAAATAGTGTGTACAATGCTACAAATTTACAAACAACAAAAACCCCCAAAAGTTAAGTTTTAACAATTAAACAGTTCCCATCACCTCAATTTCCATCTGCAATTATAATCATCTCCCATTTAAAGAATCTACCACATTTTATTCTTAATTAAAAATGACATCCTTGCAATGAAGCACAATATGAATTAACAATTCAAATGTTATCTATGCAAATTTGTTAGTCCTTTGATTTTTTTCCCCCCTCCTTTATGCAAAGTCTTGTGTGGGTTTATTTTTATTAAGCTTGTATAACTTCACTCAGTGTCTTCTGCTCTGAACTCTGTACACAGTATTTCAACCCAAGGACTTAGAAATAAGTCATAAATGGTGCAATTTCTTTTTAAGTCTCCTACCATTCAAGAATCAATATCTCCACGAACTAGTATTTTTCCTAAATATCTTTTTAAAAAATTCTGTGCAATTGTAAGACTTAAAGACACTTAACCTTTCCAACGGATTTAATAACAGCCATTTCATCAGGCCTTGCTGTGTAAAGCCAACAGAGAAATCATCAGTGCAATACAACAGAAGTCCATTTCAAATCAGCTTTGGCTACACCTAGAATTCCAGTCACTGGAATTCTCGACACAACTTTGGGACCCGGGCCTTCCCAGTGCAATACTTGCCCAATTTTTAAACCTCCCTCTGCTCTGTTTTGAGCTTACCTTCCAGATTCGGCATTGTTCTTGTCTGATAAAGGAGGAAGAAGTGTCATCTCAGATTCCCTAGATAACATGGAACATGGTATCAACCATGCCATCAATCTCTTAGAAATACACATCACTGCCTACACTTGGTGTTGATTTGAAAGGAGTTCAGCAACAAACTCAAGCTTAAAACCCATTTAATAAGCAAGCATTGTTACACTAACATACTCACGACTACATGTACACACTACCAAAACCGATCACTTCCTTTCCCAAAGCCTCTTGTCTAACCCATTCCAGCAGGGGACATACCTTCCAAAGAAGGACCACCTTGGGAATGCTAAGGCATCAAGTAAGTTTTCTTCTGCCAAAGGATACCAAAAGAAGAATTTCTCTAAACGGTGATTAGCTGGGTGTACTTAGTCAGGAAGCAAAGGTAGGCAGCTGCTTCTCAAGTAAAATCCATAGAAAGATCATTACTAACTCAAAGGTGAATTTTTCTAGGTCTAGAAGGCAGCACAATAGCTCTAAACTGAGCATACACTTAGGAAGCAATCAGACGTATCAATATGAAGTGCAACAAAATGCAACATAACAGTAGATCTGCAGTTTACCAAATTATAAGGACATATCTTGAGGTCAAGTTACACAAACACCATTACATAAATTACATTATAACCTTCAAAGGAAAAGGTCTCCACCATATTCCGAAAACTTAATTGTGTTTTATTAATTAATTCTGGCAAGACAAAGTTTTAAGTCATGCATTTATTTTACTGGCTAGTTTATAAACTGTGTATTCAATGATCTTCCTCTGTCATAACGTCCTTATCTAATTCTAACAGACTGCAGTCTCTTCCTACAAAAGTTTAATCTTCAAGTTGCTATACACAAAGAAATACGCTAATACAACTCCCAGCTGATATACTCTTCTGTGCTATATAACAGCAAGAAATAGACTGTTTATACAACCCAATATGGGGTTGCTTTTTTCCCTTCTCTTACAAGAAGGCCAGATGGCATCAAGCCTCACACTGCATACCTGGAAGAAGTCACAAAAAGCTTTTACACAAATGATAACTCTTTTCCCTCTTTCTTTCCCAATCTGCAAAGACTGCTTGAGATTAAGGTAACCAAGAAAAAGCACTAAAATGCTCAGGAATAGTTCCCCAGTACTGTATTCTCTGTATACCTCTCATTGTTCTAGAGCAGTCTGGAAAAAGGATTTGAGTATACAATACACTAATTTAAAGGATGCAGCAGGAAGCACATATGAAGTCTCTCTCTCCCCCTCCAATTACGTCATCTGTCCTTTGCTAACTCTCATCCTTAAAAAAAAGGGAAAAAAAAAAGCCTTTCAGCCAGCATTGTAATTGAAGGAGCTTGAAATAGATAACTGAACCTTGGGAGGATGTTCGTTTTCACTGAGCATCTCTCTTCAACCACCTGTGGAAGGCACAGACCACCCCTTCCACGCGGGTGAGCCTCTCTTTGTGACAGCACTGTGAGACAGCTCTCTTCAAATAGTCGATCAACCCGGGGCAGCATTAATACCCAAACACTTAACAAAATGACGCCTTTTTAAACGAGAACTTAAGCTTCCAAAGATGGTTGCTGCATGATTAACAGCACCACAATGCCACCACACAAGGATATTTCATTTTACACAAAGAGTTGGTTTTAAGAAACTATTTGGTGGACATATCATTTCTGCTGTCTCTGCCATCGCACAAGATGAGACTGATTGAAAAGAGCCATCTCTCAGAGCCATCTGATTAACAAGAAGTGGGCAGACTACTGCCTGTTTATCCTCTTTGAATGCCCTTCTCAGGGTTGCTGGAACATCACCAAACACATCAGGGTCTTTAGGTACAAAAAAAACTACAGCTCTCAACTTAAAATTTTCTCAGAGTAAGGTTCAAACCAGGACACCAGGAAGTAGTGAGTCTGGGATCCTACAAAACACACACACGCTCCCCTCCAGGTTTTTCTCAGAACTATCATCAGATTTCTTCAATTATTTTATAAATGGGGCAAACCATTTATCATGTGGTATATTACAGTATGCAACTCCTCTTATTTTTTGGTTTCAAATCTCTCTACACGGCATGGGTGAAATGCAGTGGAAATAGGGAAAATGCAGTATGGAGAAAAAAGCTCAAGTTAATTAAAAATATTCTGAAATTAAACTGATTTAATAAACCAATGTCACCATCGTTTCTACTATTTTTTCAGTCTGTAAAATACAATCTTCTTAAAACACTGAAGTATGTATATAGGGGGTAACATGGCACATAGACAAGAAGAGAGAGCAAACTGACTGCAAAAAATGATTGTATGAACAGCCTGCTTCTTCATTGGTTTACTTATTGAGCCAAAATGTGTCTATAGGCATTAGTGTTTGAAAGCAAGCCATCTCCACATATTTCCCCTCAATGACACAAACTGCCCAAACTGATGAAACAACATGTTAACAATAAATCCGTCAACAGCATTGTAGCTTTCCAGGGACGAAACTGCAATGAAGTATGATTGCCCTTTATCAACATATCCTGTAGTTGATGTTTTTTTCTTGTCAACATGGCAATAAATCAGTCATAAATCAGACTTCATTTGACGTTGTGCCATCAGACTTAAGGCAGAAATAACCACTGAATTTAACAGGGAGATTTTTTTTTCCCTAGACCAAAACCAACAGTCCTATATAAATTACCTGTTACTACAGCATAGTCCTTCTCCACAATATTTCAACTTCGGTGCAAAATTAACAAGTGCTAATGATTTTTATAAAAACAACATTGTCTCCAAAGTTTGCCAAAAAGCATTAGCTAGAAGAATCACAAGACCATCCAACTTAAGCATCACTTCAAAAGATTTTTCTTATCTTAGAAATCAGTCTCATCTGTTCTTTGGACAAGACTCCTGCTCCTCCTCCAAAAAAAAAAATCTTTGCAATTGCCTATAAGCAAATTCAAATATATTATGAATCCCCAATGTGATGTGAAGTCAGTTCTAGTCTACTACTACAACAGGTGCTGAGTATTTCTTCTAATCCGTCTACTAACTGCTTTGCTAATAAAGGAAACCTGCTCAGGTAAACAATTACTAAACTAAATTATTATTATGCAAAGTCTTAAAATGGGTAGTATTCATAAACATATAAAATAGAAAGCTGAATACAAAACAGTGCCTTCAAAGAGCTCAATAGCCAGAGCAAGCAGAAGACTGATCCTAGAACAGAGCAGCCTCCGCTGCAAGGCGGAAACAGACATCTACTCAGGTGACAACCTGAAATCGGATCCCAGTGTTGAGATCAGCACTCCGACTGCTCAGCATTGGTGGTTATGTGGGAGAACATCACTGCAAGGAAGCACAACTTCTCTCCCTCTTCACACCAAAGGGCACAGAGCCATTTGTATTCCCACATCAGCGCCCCATAAGCCCAGTCTCCTCATTCACATTGCCAGCCTATGCTCTTGCTATGATCTGGAGCAAAATTCTTGCAGGCCAGTTGGAAAATACGTGTGGAGGCAAACAGAAGAGGACCCAGGAACCTTGGGCATTCAGGTGCTGTGGACTCCTGTTTGAAGGCTACCTAAGGCCAGGATGACAAATACTGCCTAAACGTAAGGGTGCAGCTACTCCATAGACGGATGGGGCAAGTAAAGGAGACCCCTGCCTAGATGGGAGCATTCACACCAGCAAGAGGCAAACCCCTCTGGCACAGGGAGCACAGGGCTCAGGAAGGCAACACCCCACCTCCCTTCAGATTTAATTTCTGCACCAAGGAGGCTGGCTCGGGAACCCACAGGGCAAAGGCTACCAGACTAGCCACGAAGGCCAGCAACCACCAGAACAACTAGTCAGTAGAACACAGTCAAAAGGAACAACCAAAGTAATGACAAAGCAGCTTTTCTGAATGTACTGATAGTTTTGAGTGACAGCTGCTTCTTCAGCCGAGGCATTTTCTGAATAAATGCTACAACTATATCATTAAAACCTCCCTCTAACAGCATATTATCCTTGTAGTCCAGTTGAAAGATGTCTGGAGCTTCTCTTTGGAAATCCACAGCATCAACTCCTTCACGACAAATGTGGCAGTACCAAAGTACCATCCTGGAAGGCAGGACAGCTGAGTCACGTATTAAGACACACGCAATCAGGCAGGCTCTCAGAGCACATACGTAAGGACAGCAAGGGCTTAAGCAGCAGAACAGCCCAGCTTTCTCCACTTTACTTGCAAGCATGGGAATTATCGCAAGGGTCCAGTTTTGTTGACACTACTTATAATGGTTAGAACTGAAATCACTGAAAGGAACCAAGGGAAGCACTGAACAACTCATCAACCCTCCGGGGCAGACGAGACAGTGCTACTAGCTTTGATCCTTTATTTCACTCAGTATATGGTCCAGATAGCAAATGAGAACAGAAGATGCAATAGCCAGAAGAACGTATCTTACTTCCAGCTCATCAAGACAGACTATTCTCAGCAAGAGCCCATAAGCTTCAACATTATTTACAACAGATAACCATCACATGTAGCAACCTCCAGGATGGCCTCTGTTTTGGAAAAGCAAGCAAAATGGCAAATCAACATGTAAACCATGTCTTCTCACACTCAAAGCATGCAATTTCAAAACTGCTGCCTTGGCCAAGAACAGGAGCAATGCTTTATTGCAGTGAATGCTCATGGTCTCATCTGTCCAGCAGAAATCACAACTGTCAGGTAAATTAAAACCTGAAAATCAGAACAGAATTATTTAGCCAGTGAACTTGTTACTAACAGAGCGTAAATGAGACGAGCTAAAGTTGCTACCCATTGACCTCTTAGGAGCCTTGCCTGGCTCTACGGACACAATCTGTACCAAAAATGCCTGATACTGGCTCCCAAATGCAGAAGTAATTTGAAGCCACGGAAATGCGTCATTGATCAAGATAGCAAGCAAAACTGTAGTGAGCCAAGGTGTAATCAGGACTACCGTGAACTGAGACTCCTTGAGGTCCAGTGAAAATAAAGTTCCTTTTCTTTCCAAGCTGGTTTCCACCTTGAAAGCTAATTGTTGAAAAAGAAAAGGTCACTCCGCTTCATACTACAAAATAGACAGCACAGCACCCAGACAGTGTTTGACATGAGGTATTAATTACCTTTCTGACAAAGAGTCTGTTTGTGCTGTAACTTATTACTCCTTGTAATAAACTACAGCTTTGGATTCCTTTAGGACAGGTGTCACTACGGCATGGATAAGTCACTTCTACCTTACATTCTTGGGTACCCTTTATACCAGGCCTGCTCACATAACACAGCTGACTACTTGGCACATAAGCATGAACTCCTGTGTGGTTTTAAGTGATTAGCTATAAAGAAATGGCTTGCTGTTTTGATATCCAATTCAAACAGTTCATATACAACTCTTAAGCTGCCCTCAAGGATGAAGGAAACATTCTCTTCATCAGCATCATCTAGTCAGTAATTATGTTTTGCTCCCACTAATAGCAGTTTATTTAACGGAACAGACACTCGCTTGGATTACCAGGGTAACTGGGTCTGCTTTTTGCCCTTTGTTTGCCTCTTCCTTGAGTTAACATACCTGAATCAGAGCAAGCAGAAATAAAGGAAAAGGTGAGAGGAAACAGAGCACAAAATTATTAAAGTAATAGGTAGCTCATGTTAAAATACTCAGGAGCTTCAAAAGGAGTTGCAATTTATACCATCTGAGAGTCTCCTAAATTCAGAGTTAATTCCAAGATGAAATCTGGCCAATGAAAATTGAACTTCAGCAAACTGATGGAGAGGACAACCGTCACACAAACAACTTCTTCTCTGTCCATTCGGGCAGACTGTGCAACTTATGCACGCTGCAGTCCACTGCCCAGAGCAGCAACAAAATTGTTGCTTCAGGCACTTCATCGGAGCATTACCTTCAGACGTTTAATCTAGTAGTAAGTCCTGGTTCACCGCTGCCTTATCTAGGAAATACCAACATCGCTTTGGTCTGAATTCAACGTTGAATATGACCCAGGATAACTGTTATTGCTGGCAATCTGCCAGCTGTGCGGTAAAAGAGCCAGTTGACAATGCAACAACAGCTTCTTACATGAATTGGTGTGATGCAGATATAGCCAGCCAAAGACCAGAGGCACACAGAGAACCAGACTGCCCTTTTTCCACTGGAAAACATCCCTGCAGGACGTTGCCCAGGTGCACTGAGGGAAGCCGGCACTGCCCTGCCAGTGCAGGGCTCCATGACCAACAGCCACCCGTTTCATCACCCCTCCCTATGCTTTCCTTCAAATTGTTTTTAAACTACTTTTAACCGCCAAGTATTCATTACAGTATTTACTTCTCAGTGACAATTTAAAATAAATGTTTATTTTAAAATCATATTTGACATTTTATTAGGTGCACTAGAAAATAAATCCATTCCTACATATGCAAAAATTAGGAATTAATGAGGTCTGGCAATTATCTTGATGGAATGAACCCAATGACTTAGTTGAATGTACAGAGTTTTACTGGGGAAAAAAAGCTCCTCTAGTAGTTAAAAACAAATGAAATTGCTTCTTATTGATTTTAATTTAGGTTGAAACACTAGCTGTCTCTCCAGCAAAGCCAGAAATGGAAACAACTATAAATGAGTACAAGATGTGATAAGATAGACAGATTCTTAAGCAAGCCAGCATAGAGATGACCTCCTGTTTAGACTGCAGTTAAAATATGATTATATGGATGAATCAATAGAAAAAGTTTGCATTAGTTTCAGCTTCAAATACTTGAAAGCTACAGGTCTTTTTTTTTTTTAGTTACTCTAAAATGTTGTCCAATTAAGCTCTACTGGTTTTTCTTACAGAGCCTCTAGATTCTAATTTACAAATAAAATCAAGAGAAGCAATTAAATGTTAAGTACTATCAGCATGTTTCCCCAAGTGATGCACATGTGCAACAGAATAGAAGTAGTCCAATCTTGATACAGAAGACCAGGTTACAAATTGAAATACATTTGTATTACCATTACTCGCAGGCTTCACGCTCTAGCAGCTAATATTGGGCATCACGCTCTCCATCCGTGCACAGAGGACACAACCTGACCACAAGCCTCTGCTACGCAGCAGCAGTTGCAGATCCACTCGACTCCTCCAGTCTCCAGGGCAAGCGCGGACACAGAGCAGGGGCAGCTGGACACCTGGGGTGCGCAATAACAGCACGTGTGGCACAGAACAGCAGTGCTGGAGGGTATATTGATTACGATCATCTAGTCCATCTCCACAAAGGCTAGTTAAAGCCTTTCTGACCAGCTGCCTACTCACTCCCTCCCAGCTCTCCAGGCAGCATGCACCGCCAGCACCCGCTTGGCTCATGCTGCGCTCTGCCCTCCTCAAGCACACCACAAGTATCAGCACTGATCAAGCACCGTTAATTTTACAACCCTTTGCACATGCCAGAATCCAACACTAGCAAGAGTGATGGATCAGGTGCTCAGCATTTTTTGGTGAAGGCCGTGCCACTTGGAGGATTGAACTCCCTTTCATTTAGCCATCTGCATCTCCTCACCTTCTCATTCACCCCCACTAACACCAGCCTCTTCCCAGACAGATTAATACTGCTTAGCACTGAATGGACCATTTCTCCTCTTTCGGTGCATAGCACAGGTCTGTCCAAGACAAACACAGAGACTGAAA
Organism: Rhea pennata; assembly: GCF_028389875.1. Lineage (NCBI taxonomy): Eukaryota > Metazoa > Chordata > Aves > Rheiformes > Rheidae > Rhea > Rhea pennata. Next base: position 9,467,641 of record NC_084674.1, read on the forward strand.
ACTAGAAGTTTTCCATGAGAGTGGTCTCACTTGGAAAAGGGCCAGAGCAGCAGAGCAGATTTCAACTCTGCAACCACCTCAACGTCCACTCTTCCTAGCTGCATCCAGCAGAAGGACAACACAAGAAATGCGATTCCTAACAAAACAGCAACATAAGTAAGGGGGCGGAGGGAATGGAAAACCTGCTCTTAAGAAATCTGTAGCCTCCTTGGGGTTACATCCAAATCATAACCCTCATGAGTATCAGATGATGTTCAACTGTTAGTCAAACCAGTCATAAGCACAACTGTTCAGCACCAACGAGGTTACGATCATCTTCTGGACTGGCATGAGGCTTTTACAGTGCGAAGAACATCACAGAAGTCAAGCCCCGAGATCAGTACTTCTTGGCTAACTCCACAATAGCATGCAACAGGTCCCCGGCTCATTATGGGGACGCACTGGCTGCTATTCCCTTACAAACTGCTAAGTGGTTCTGCACAATTGCTGGGCTTCAGAAAGAAAAAAAAAGCATCTGAAGGCAGTAAAATTGCAGGGGGCTTGGCCAACAGACAGGCAGGCCTCTTTCGGAGAGCATGTAGCTCTATTCAAGTTATTTTAAAAAGCCATTCAAAAAGTTTATTCTTATAAAGTTAAATGCACCAGAAATTAGTTATCTAGGCCACATTCACTGTACAGCAGACCTCTGTTAAGCACTGACTGATTATGCTTTAGGAGTCCTACCAGGCAAACAACATGAGCTTTCTTGCTACGGCAGAAAAAGGCTACTGAAAAACCTTGGACAAGCAGAAGTGGCAACAGCAGTGAGCATACATGGTATGACCAAGACTAGTATTGAAACGTTCAGTTCTGGTATCTAACTTTCTAAAAATAAGTTGCATAAAAATTGGAGGCAAAAAAAAAGAGAAAATAACTACAAAAAGTATTCACTGACTGGATGAAACCTGATACCAACAGGCTTGTGGAGCTCAGGTCACGGAGTTAATCAGGAGGACACTGAAATGGTTTGATTGCAGCTTGTAAGTACTTTCACAGGAAGAAAATATCAGGTACAAGTGAGCCCTCTAAACCAGTAGAGAAAAAGTGAAACAGGGACAGCCACATTAACAACTGATTTCCAGTTCATGTGCAGCGGCTGCAGTGAATAATTACAATAACCACTTTTTTGGTGATATATCTATTTTTCTATCTTCATCTAAAACTGTATTACTCAAGGGAAAAGTTGAGCATTGCTTTAAAGTATGTATTAGCCAGATAAATTCCTTTCAAAAAAATAAACCATCACCAGACAGCTGTTGACAGCAACCTCACACCTTCCTTTGAAACAGCTACAGCTTTGGACAACGAACCAGGTATAACCCATGAGAACAATTCCCATGACTGATGTACATTACAAGCATCTCTCTAGGAAGCCAAAACTTTATTAAAGTGACTGGGCACCCCTGCTTCCCACTGAGCAGAATCAAAGAGGTGGTGTTGCATTTCATCACACGCTAGAAGAAAACCCTTCCGAAAAGCGTAAGAACAAGATCAAAACTGTGCACCTCTGACACCTACCTAGTCTGTGGAAATATGGAAAAGAACATGCACAATTGTGTTTTCTCAATATTACCACATGATGAGGGTTAAGGTGCACATCCTCAGCTAATGAAAGCTGCCACAGACACAGACTCAGTGGTGCTATGAGAATTTACAGCAGCTGAAGACCTGCCATGATGCTTCTGTAAAATTCAATGCTTACACACTTTGCACCCCAGGTTTACAAAGATAACAATGAATTTATTCACAGTAAACAAAAGAGAAGCACTTTACAATGTATAAACAATGTAGTAAGAAACAATTTAAAAAGTCACAGTTTCTGAAACTGCTGTCACTGAGCCCATACATTTAACACTTATTTAAATAGCTAAAACTGCAGAAAGGTGTTGCTTTGGAACACAAACAGTTATACAGAAACCATATAATCTGATGCAAAACCCTTGGGCAAAGAAGAAAAGAAAAATAAACAACTAATTTTAGAACCTGAACACTCCATTAGCAATTCTCACCAATTAAAATATGATGCAACTGCTGTCAACAGGCAAATGTGAGTTTCATTTTAAACAGTTTTAAATACCAAAAAAGCCATGAACTACTTGACTGCAAGAAGTAGTAGTAAATTAGTTACTAGTAATATCAAGTACAACCAGTAGAAACATCCCACTGACTCATTTCACTTACTAAATGGAAGCAATGTTTAACAGACAATCATGCCTCACAAACCCTCATATCTACTTTGACTACCGTAGACCTATGCTACAACCTTCAGATGGCCAAAAGCATCTTAGCAACACACATCCCAAAGAAAGCCAACCAGAAATTTAATTCCTAGACTCACTTGTAATCACACTGTAGATCTGTGCTTAATTATTTGGGATCTACTAGGCAGGTATCTATCTTTATTGCCTCAACCTCAAAATTTCACCATATGGCAGGGGGTCGGGGGAGGTACCCAATCATTAGAGAACAAGGGGGAGGAATGCATCAGTCTCACGCTGAAGCCTCGTAAACAAAGTCATATATAAGCATACATTCATCAGAACCACTACACTTTCTCCTCAAAGTCTCAGCCAAAACCTGCTTATTGAGATGTGTGTCACAAACTTCACTGCCTCCTAGGACATGAAATGGGCTTCCTGCTCCCCCACCCCCCAGAGAGCATTTCTAAGTACACAGATCTGCCATACCAGAAGCAGGGCAGTGCCTTGCTGGTACCAGGGTTACTCCATGGACAGCCTTGTTTCAGAGAAATTGAATGGGTGCAAAAGTTACTAATTTGCTTACCGTTTAGGTTCAGCAAGGGTCAAGGCAGAGGTGTTTCTATTTACTTCTGTAGTCTGCTTTCTCCTGGGACAACCAACCCTGCTTTCAAACCGGTGTGACCAACTGACCAAGGAACTCCAGGTCTGAGACTCTGGGATGCTGAAAGCAGTAATGCAAATCACAGGTGCTTTCACATGAGCACAGGGCAAAGCACCGCTCTGACTGAAGCGGGCGACTGAGCATTTTCAGTATTTCTTACATGTCCCCTATGCAGTAACAGGATGGGAAAAGTGAAGTGTAGCAAACTGAGTGATGGTCCATTCTGGAGTTACCCAATAGCCTTCCTCTCTGTCAGCAGGATAAATTGACTCCCAACAGAAGAGCTTTAACATCCCACTCTGTCAGGGAAATAGGTACATTTTATTTTGAAAAAAAAGAGAACAAAACAGCTGCCACAGGAGCAAATAACATCCAACATTTTGCTCCTAAATACCAATGCAGCTCTTCAGGGCTCAAGGTCTCATTCATTACGTATTTGAAAGCAGAGAAAAGGATTTTTCAAAGCAGCTTTTCTAAGCTAAGCATCCAAGTCTCGAAACACCTAGATTTTCTTCAGAAAGGCTTCCATGCTATGAATGCAAAGCCCCTCAAAGCAAGCACTGGCACAGGATAAACATATTCAGGCATTACTGCAGCCCTTATGCAGCCTTTATGCATAGAAAAACTGCAACACCCACGTCAGTTGAGATTTTGTGTGTCAGTACTACTGGCAAGAATATGATGCGGTCAAGTTGTAAGCTCTTGAATAATGGCGGACCATTTTCTAATGACTTGATAATTAAGAATGGTAGTACTTCAACTCCCAAGCAAACTTAGAGATGCATAATACAACCACACTAAAAAAACAGATCATGGACTAACTGATTTTACCTTAACCATACTCCACTTCAAGACTAATTCAAATTGCTCTAAGGTGAGCCCAGTATAATAAAAACATATCTTACACTGATTGCACAAAGTTCACTTCCTTATTGCCTGTGTCCTCCCTTGTCCTGCAGTCCAGTGCAAACTGCATTTGCCACCATTGCTTCCCTCAGCTTCCCATTAATAGTGCTAATAGACAAAGAAAAGGAAAAACAGAACAAGGACAGCAACAGCAGGAGAGCATCTCAGTACCTTCACCGTTTTGTTTTGTTCTGCACCCTCGTTCATCTATTCATTTCTAGGGTGGGAATCTGCTTAGGCTACCAATATGTGAAAACTCAAGGCATAAAGCAGGAACATACTGTGCCCTGGCAGCTATGCATGGACAAGGCAGCTGTAGATGGCCAGGCAAGTATCTGAAGGTATGTCCTATGCAGCATGTGCTCTCACTGGAGGTCATTTGAGGGAGCTCTATCATATGTTAGTAGTATTAAAAGCAGCAAACCAGTTTGACTTGCTGCAGGTCAAGAAATGCGGATGCCCGCTGCCTGCAAGGATAACACAGCTATCAGCATTATAGAAAGATATTGAGAAAAAAAGGAAAAGTTAACAGCATCCAGGATTGCTTTTTCTTATTTTTCCTCTAAAGGTTTATTGACAAACAAATTTAAGAACTAACAGCTTTCATCAGAAGTTAGCCACCCATTTGGACATCTCCAGTTGGCCACATCCCAGGTTTCACTGCTTAGCATGGAAGTGTACATTAATTTACATCTTCAAGCTGCTTCACTTCCAAACCCTGCATGTCTCTACAGAGCTGACACAGACCAATGCTTCCTGGGAGTAACTCTGGCAATCAATGGAGTTGCATTCCTGTCAACCTGCTGCAAGAAGATGCAAGTCTACAGCTTTCATTTGGAAGAAACATTGACATGAGTCTACCTCAGTTAAAACTGAAGAGAAACATCCATAAAGATATTTAGGCACCTAAAAAAGCAAACAGTGCCTAGAAGGGCCAATCAAAAGCACGCATCACCCCATTTGGAGATTATCTGCCCCTCTAGGTGACTGAAAACCTTTCAAAAACATTGGTCTCTTCCGATGACAGATTCTACTTACTGAAACTCTTAAAAATTGTTGTCTAGATTTAAGCTTTAAATAGCATGACCTACAAGTAAGAGGAATCACTAGTTAGTAAACAGGCAGAAACAATTCTTATTTTTAAAATGGAAGTATAGCAAGTTCAGCAAGCAAAAATTAGTCTTATTTTTTCCATAATTTCACAGATTAAAGGTCCATATTTAGCTAAAGTATGCTGTTATTACTAGACCCCAAGGCATCAGAGGACATCAAGCCACATGTTCATTTGGCTGCTAAAAAGCCAAAGAAAATCAGTATTTTTTCAAAAAAGAGTCGAGATTAATGGTTTGAAGTCATTCCTTTAATTTAACCATGAAATTCAAACACTGAAATTAGAGCCAACTTCAGTAACATTTTATTTCAGAAAACAGTAAGTATGTTAGTCCTTGAGCACTGATCAAAAAACGGATAGGATCCTCACCGTTATCTCTGCTTTCTGTAATTGGACACAAATCCCAGCTATTAAACTCGCACAACTTGATAACATTGGGGTTTAACTAAGCACAAGTAACATAACTAGAAACAGCAATTCCCTATAAAAACCCAGAAATGGAGTGAAATTTTCACTCTACTGAAGTCAACAGTTGTTTTTCAGCAACTTATGGGTTCAAGATCATACCACATTTACCATCAAAAATTAAGAGAGCTAGCAAATACCTTGATACTGGCCTCTTATTCACTAAGCTGTGCTAAAACATATAGTTCCCAACTGTCAGGGGGCTCAGATAGGCAAGCAGATGTGAAACAGGCCACGAGACTGTGACATTCAGTGGGACCTGTTGTTCAGCTGAGGTTTCCAGCAGGGACACAGGAGGGACAGGGGAGCAACGCAACATCTCTGTGCTGGACTTGCACAAAATCCTCACATCTCTGACAAGACATCCATTTTCTGAACAGGATTGAAATCCTTCTGTTCCCATTTAAGTGCTTTCTGGCTTAAAAAAAAAGGAAAGATAGCAGAGGATGAGAGCACAGTAATGGAAATCCTTTCTCACAAACACAGGCACAAACAACCCTCGTTCCTCCAACCCAAGCAGCATCCCCGGGCTGAATACATGGTTTGTAGACATAAGCTTTGACCTCTCCAACATCCCAATATGACTGAGGGTACTCTAGTTACCCCCAAAGTGTGTTGGTTACTGTTTGGATGCACCCCAGACAGCTCCTGCAACTGCCCTAAGAGTCTTGAAAGCAGTGTCCTGGCTCTGTTAAAAATGAATCAGCTGCTATAAACCTGCTAGGGGAGAGCAAAGCTATCCCTGACTTTTCTCCCCAGGAGCATACCAGCAAGCTCAGCTCTTACAGCCTGGTAAGGCTCATTCAACATCTTTTATCTGCAAGGACTCCGCTAGTGACTTCCCGGAATGTAAAGCGTATTTTAAGAAGGTACTGAAAATAAGGGATAATTAAAATGTAAGAAGTGTCATCTTCATAAAAGCCACAGGACTAAATAAAGTCTTGGAGGGCCCTCTCCTGTACGTTCTGTATTTTCCTACGTGCACAACACACCTTCGCCTATAAAATCTTGGATAAACAAAGCCAGTCTTCTTGGAACCTTTAAAATTTCTGAAGTGGCATTCAATTAGTTCATAGGGAGAAGCTCCCAGCATATTTTTCCCTCTAAGCAGAAAACAGTTATATACAAAATTACCTCCCAGACCAGAACCATGAAGACTTGGAAAACAAATTCCATTTACACAAAGTAGCCAGATCAGCAACAATCTGGAAGGAACTAATTTGGATTTAATAAAATTACTTTCATTTATGGACGTACCCTAAGAAAATGCTAACAACTTATCGCTCTTTAGATGACAGGATTATCACAGCAATAGCTAAGAACTGCACTAAGGCATACTTTTTTCTTTAATAAAAAGAAAGATACTATCTTCTCTTGGTGAAAACCTGAGAAACTATTTAGTAAGGATATCACAGTACTGTTAATATTTATGCCTTGCTGAATTTTGGTAATGTGAATTTAGATTAATGAGCGTACCGACCCCATGGAAACAACCTCTTTTACCTTGTCTTAGTTTGATTTATTAAGCAGTGCAATTACCAGTGACAAGTCCATAGCAAAATGCACTAAACTAACACTTCAGAAAGAGCAAAACCTTACCCATGTAATTTTTGTGCAGGAACAACTCCTTTCTCTTATTGCAACCAAAGTAACAGAAAGCAAAATACCTACTCAAACAGCGAAAATCCATTATAGTTCTCCTATCAAAGGCATGCTGCAAAGACTTGTTTTCTATGTGGTTCATTCATTGTTGCAGAACAAAGAAAAATTAGCCTTTATGTTTCTTCACACAGTGAAGTGATTTGCAGAGAAGAAAATAAATAGTGACCTCTGTCTTTCATTTGGAGAGAACTGGAAACGAAACGTGGAGGGGAAAGAAAGGTGCTTTAATTTGTTTCAACACAAAGTAATGAACGCCTTAACTCTCTGCCTGGAGAGGGCTATTAAAGCTCCGGAAGCAGCCGGGGCAGGTACTGAACAGTTACCGCGGGGCCGGGTCCCCCCGCCCGCACGAACGCCCGGGGTTTGTCCCCGGCGCTACCGGCACCGCTGTCCCGTCACAGCGGGCCCGGAGCCGCCCGCGGGTTCCGGCATGTCGAGGCGGCCGCGGCCCCGTCCGCGCTGCCCCCTGACAGTGCCGCTTTGCAGGCGAGCGCGCAGAGCGGCAGCGAAGTCCCCGGGGTCTAACGCGGTGGCTCCGCGTGAAAACTAGAGGCGCAAAAGCCCGCGCCGGGCAGCAAGTTCGCGCGGCCGCCGGCTGCCCCGAGCGCTCGGCGCGCAGGAGGGCGCCGCTCGCGGCCCCGCAGAGCGGCGAGCGCAAGGGAAGCTGCGCTGCGCCCGCGCGGAGCGCAGAGGGCTCGGCCCTCCGGCCGGGAAGGAGCGCGATGCGGCGCGGCTGCGGGCCACCGCCGCCGCGGGGGCTAGAAACGGGGCGGGGGGAAGGCAGTAGGGTGTTTTTCAGGACGAGGCCGCAAGTTCGCGCACAGCTCCCCACGCCGCCGGGAACGGGCCGCAGCGGCGCAGGCTGCGCGCCCGCGGAGGGGCCGCGGGGGGCGGGCGCAGTCCCGCGGGGGGCGGCGCGGCAGCGCCCCTGGCGGGCGGGCGGCGGCACGGCGGAGCCCCCGCAACTTCCCCCGGGCCGGGCCGCGGGGGGGGGGGGAGGGGGAAGGAGGGTGCGCGCCACGGTCACACCGCGTGGGGCTGGAGAGGGCGCTGCCACGCGGATCTGACACGCGCGACGGCGCGGGGGGGGGGATGCGGCGGCAGCAGCCGTAGGGAGAGGGGCACAGGGGGTGCCCGGTGCTGCCCCGCGGGTGGGGCGGCGCCCACGGCTGCATCGCGCCCTCCCCACGCGGAGCGGGCGCGGCCCCCCCCTACCCCCGCCAAGGTCAGCGCGCCGGCACAGCAAGGCGCCCGCCGCGGACACGCGTGGGGGGGAGACACACACACACACACACCCCTCCCGCGCATAGCGAAGTTACCCTTTACGCGGGGGACGGGGGGCGGGGGGCTGCAGAAAAGAGGTGAGGGCGCGGAGCGGGGCTCCCCCGGCAGCGGCCCCGCGGAACAGAGGCGGCACACGCGCGCACACACACACACACACAGACACCCCACGCAGCTCCGCGCCCGAGGGGCAGCGCACCGGCACCCGCCGCCCCACGCTGGCGGCTGCAGTGCGCCGCGGCCGCGCGGCACCGCGCCGGCTGCGCGCAGCCGAGCCCCTGCACCGCGCACGGCCCCACTCGCGGCAGCGCTGCCCGCAGCCGCCAGGGCGGTGTGCGGCGAGGGGCAGCAGCACCGGGACCCCCGTGCGCAGGGCGAGCGCGGCCGCCCCGCGCCCACGGCGGTCGCGGACACGCGTGGCGCCGGCGTTGCCGGGACCCCCGCCCCCCGCGCGCACTCACCGGGGAAGCACACCACATCATGGAGCACGGAGCTGGTGATTTTCAAGAAAAAGATCCACCAACACGGTTGCAGTAGCCTCCGCATGTCCAAAGCCGCACATCGAAAGGGGAGAGGGGCTAAAATAATTAATTCAAAAAAAAAAAAAAAAAAAAACTTGTTGAAAATAAGTTTCTCCCCCCCCCCCAAGAACACCCCCACTTCCAGCAGGAGACAGCGGGGGGCTTCTGCTCTCCTCAGCTTTAATAAAAATAGAAATAAAAAAAAATCAAGGGACCCGCGCGGGGGCGGGGGTCCGCGCGGGCGGGCGGGCGGCGGGCGCGGGGCTCAGGCGCGCGGCATGCCGCGGACGGGGCGCTCAGAGCCGCCTCCGCGCGCGGGCGGGCGGGCGGTGGCGGTCAGCCGGGGCCCCGGCGCGCTCCATCCTGCCGTACAGGAAGTGGCGGGCGAGCCCGGATCCTGGCGGAGACTTTAAAGCGGGGCGAGGGAGCGGGAGAGGCGGCGCGGCGGCGGCGGCAGCGAGGCGGCGGCGGCGGCGCGCCGGGAGCCCCGGCGGCGCGTCCCCGCCGCCCTTAAAGCGGCCGCGGCTGCGGCCGTGCGCGCGCGCGCGGTGGGGCTGGGGTGGGAAGGGCTCTCGCCCGCGGGGGCGCGCGCCCGCCCCGCTGCCCGGCGGTCGGGGCCGGCCCGCGGAGCGTGTGCGCGGGGCGCTGAGCGGGGCGCGCCGCGCCCGGGGCCCGCGGCGCTGCGCCGCGCCGCCTGCGAGCTCGCGTTTTGCACCGGTGCCTGTGGGGAGCGCGCGCCGCGGGAGGGGCTGCGCTTGGGCCCCCCCCCCCGCCCCGCACGCCGCGGTCCTGTGCACCGTTCTGCCTGTTGCCGGAGGTTCCCCCACCAAATCCCGTTTGGTTTTATCCCCCCCCCAAAACACTGCGCATCATGCCAGAGATCGCCCACAAAATCACCGTGTTCCTCCCCCAGCCCCCCAGCACGGCACATCGCCCGCGGGACTTCCAGCGTTCCCCCCACGGCACGGAATAGCCGCCTGTTTTTTTGGCAGGGTCAGGTGAAGCCCAGCCCAAGGCGCTTTGCAATCAAATCTGGGTCCGTGCCCCCCTCCCCCCCCCCACCCCCAGCCCCCGCTGCAGTTTTAAGCAATGGATAACTTTGCACAGGAAACAGAAACAGAAAATGGTGTGAATTCAGGATGAAGGGATGGCTGCTCGTACTTAGCGTTTCCTGGCGGTGCTGCGGTCTGCTGAAGCTTAAATTTCATTCTGAAGTAGTTTTTGTCTGTTTCTTTGGTAATTATTTTCATTACGGGGATTCTGTTTCAGAAGGGGAAGGGCTTAGCAGGGGTTTAGCAGAGCGTGCAGTGCTCAGCCCTGGCTCCGTGGTTTGCTGCAACCGTCTCCCCTCTGTTTACCTGCAGACTCTGCACATCTGTGGCTTGTCTCCAAGTGAGAGAGGGGTGATGGGCGAGGACCAGCGCCAGGGAATTCAGAACGCTTTTCCCCAGGAGACTGGAGCGGCAGTGATTTCCCATGCCCCTGCTAGGGATCGCTACTGCGGAGCCCTCTCAGGCCTGAATACTTGTCCCTGCTGTACCCTGACTTATCTGGAGGAGGAGGAGGAGGTTGTGTGTCCATCCAGGCTTGCCCCAAGCAGCGCGGGGTGCCAAATCACTGGATTACACAGCAGTCCGAAGGCCCCTAATGAGGAAGCATTGCATTTTTGTAGGCTTCCCTTCACCTCCCTCTCCACACCCTGGAAGGTAAGAAGGTAAGGTAGAAGGTAAGAGTGCAGTCTTTAGTAAGCAAAACTCTGTTCATTGTGATATGATTTACCAGCGTAAGCATTAAATTAAATTAAAGGTCTGATTAGATGTTTTGCCCTCAAGGGCAGCACACTTTTGGGTGTGCAAAGAGTAGAGAAGGCCTTTGTGTAAGGTTTTATCTAAAACTAAGCAAAAGATTTATAGGCCCTGAAGAAAGTCCTTATCCAAATATCATTTTGTTCATTAAATCATTTTCCAAAACAGGTGGGGTTTTGGAGATTGGTTTCAACTCATAAAAACATAGATAAAATTTTTAGAGCTAAGTTTCCCTGATTTTTTTGTTCCTATGAAAAATATATCCCCACCTGCCTTCACCTTTTGAATTCTGCAGTGACATGGTTGTTCAGTTGTTCTGAACCAGCAAACTATTCCCCTTCCAGCGCTCTAATCCTGACTTTACTGATGCAATGGAGGCTCTCCTCCAGTAATAAGATTTACCTTTTAAAATGACGGCTCCCTGATATGTAAGAGGCAATCTTAAAGTGAAGTTCAACAGGTGTCATTGTCATTTGCAGTCTCACAAAAGAACAGAAATAATAGATTTTTAAAGAGCAATTTGCATCAGTAATTTTCTCAATGATACAAAATCATTCATGAAAGTTACTGATTACACTGTTTTTAATTATTTTCTTTTCTATCTACATATATACATACATATACATATATATTTATACATATATACACACCATTAGTTTACAGTTTCCTAGACCAGAAAGTTACGTATATGAAACTGCCCCATATCCTGGAACTGGCAGAATTATATGTTTTCCATCCTAAGAGCAAACATGCAGATAAGATATAAAACACATAATCATGTAACTCTGTGTCCTCAGGCGTAGAGGTGACTTCATACCCCTGTAAGTTGGTAAAGGACATTTTAGAAATGTTCCCATCAGAGATCAGGAGTGTTCAGGATGGATATTCACAGTAGTCCCTTCAGGTCTGAACTTTTAAAAACAAATCTGTAAAATCCAGATGTCGGCATGGACGGCTTGGTTCAGCATGCTGCAGTACAACGTGACCCACTTTTCCTGGAGTGGCAAATCAATCATCGCATCGTCACACATCAGTTTAGGAGCGGTAGTGACGGAAGTAGCTTTGTTTCATATTAGCAATTTGGGAGGGTAGAGAAACAGAAAGACATATGATGGAGGTCCAGAGAACAAAATTAAGCATGGTTAAATGAGAATCCATTTCCTGCAATCTCTCTTTGCCCGTGGCACACTGTCTATCAACAATACACAGGTACAAATTGGCCTGGAGATGTATCTTTAACTATCCAAATAGAGAAAACCGCATTAGCAGCATGCTGCTCTGCCGGACTGGTGCCATGTGACTGGGAGAGTGTGCATTAGATAGACAGCCGATTCTTTCCCAATGACTAAAGTACTGCTGTGTGATTAAAATAACTGCTACTGTATGAAGAGATTGTAAAGGGACATTATAATACAGTGCAGTTAAAGCCAGATTGATGGGTGTTCTGCAAATCTTGCAATATTTACCGTTAAACATGGTGGGCGCTGTCAAGGTGAAAGGAATACAATCAGCATCTCTGTCTGGTTTGCATGGAACAGTGAATAATGTAAGATAACTTTTATCTTTTATTTTCTCCTGTTTGAACAGGTAATATTTTTACGCTGCCTTCGTCGACATATGAGCATCACTCCTGGGAAAGGAATGAAAGTCTGTTAATTTATTTGATCAGACAAGAGAAATAATAGAAAACTGAAACCATGACTTGCATTTATCATATGTTTGAATTAGTGGTAAGCTGAAGAAAGCAGAAGAATATTGCAAGGAGTTCAAAGATGAGAGGGTTTATTGAATTAGAAGAATATTAACAGCATTAATCATTTCCAAAACAGTCTTCTTAACACGTATAATGACTATATAAAGGATTGGGGAAATAAAAATCAAAGAAAATATAAGAACATCTTAATTCTTACAAAGCAATAAATGAGTTTTCACTGATTTACAGCTATCCAGCCTCACTAGAATGGTTAATCTGTTGCAAAAACACTAGGTAAGGATCTGGTCAGAGAGGATAAATCATTTTAAAGTACCTGAGAAGTAGGTACAGTTCATATTACAAGTCACATGAGGTATAAACTTCCAGGTTAATTCAGCAGCCCCTGTTCCTGTCTAGCTCTGCACATGAAGGAGAAAAAAGGATGCTGAATTTGGAGTTTCATAAATTATATTACTGCAGAGTTACTTTCTCATAGCCTCAGGATAGTTACATTCTTCCCTGAGTGTGTTGTGAGGCTTTAAAAGTTTTACATGGCATCTGCTGAGAAACAGAGGTGGAGGTCAAGCAAAGTAGCTTTAAGAAAAAAGGGGCTTTATTTCAATATAATCATAGCAATGAGCTGTGTTGTTCGATTTATGAAGACATAAAAATAGATTAACCCAGAGAGGCAGGTAAGGCAAAGTTTATGAAAAACGCTGATTATGATGCAGACTCTAGGCAAAGACATGCCACCCTGCAGGTCGCAGATTGCTGCAGGTATGATTAGGCTGCACATCTGTAGCACTACCAGCATTATACGAATGATGGTATCTGAATGCTGACTTGAGCGATACTCCAAAATGTCCCGGCTGGGCAGCATTCCATATTGCTTTGCATGAGGTTCCTTTGGAAGACCATTGCATTTATTTTCTCGTGGTCTATAAAAGAAACCTCCACCTCAGGGTGCCCTTAGGCTAAATCCTGCAGAACAGACGCTCGGTCCCATGCTGAGATACCGACTTGAAAGCCTCATCCTAGTCTTGAAGTCATACAGCTCTTTTGTCTCCTGAAATGGCCTCAAAATGACAGTGTTTTGTAAAGGTCTGTGTAACTGGAGCACAGTGGAGGGTCAGACTGATCAGCTGTGAGTTTCTCTCTTTCGAAAGCAACTGTAGTTCAGAGTTCTGTGGTATGACCTTGCTAGGGCTGTAAGTGCGTGTTTAATTCACAAATCCTCTCTTGTTAAAAGAAAAGAAGAAAAAATCTGCTACATGTGTAGCTGCGAGCTGAGCAAGCATGTTAATGAGTGGAGCTGAGGGATGAGCCTGGAAGACCCAGCTTACTGTCCTCCTTGTCTGTTACCATGTAACTAGCACATCAGGTATATACTGCCTTTGCAGAATTTAAGGTGAACTCTAATGAGAAAACAGACTCAGTAACTTTCCTGATTGGTAAAAAAAAAAAAAAAAAAAATATCTATAGTTTTCAATAGTATTTGAGTTCAATGTAAGTCTTGGGAACACAAATTCTACAGAAGCAAAAATCTTTTTTGTCTGGGAAGCTCTAGCCAGCCTGGTGGTTTTTAACACCCTCATGCAGTTTACCAGTAAGGTAACTGCAACCCTTGGGTTTTTTCTACATTGTAGCTTTGACATGGGATGCATCAAAATTCTGCCAAGGCAATCAATAAGCATCTGAGTTTGGTGTGAGCAGTAATTTGGATGCAGTCTCATCCTGTGGAGCCTACTGTGCAAACTCAAATGTCTCCTGAGGGCTCTGGAGCAACAGCAGATGTGCTTTGGAAACATCCATGCAAAATGAGCATTTCCAAAGATGACTAGTTTTGACTGTTTTCAAGGTAGCATCTAACATCTAAGGGCATGGTGAATTTTGTAAGGAGATTGTTAGGAAAGCCTAATTATTAGAAACTCTCAGGAACATTTCAGAAGAAGCTAGGAAACAATGCAAGGACATAGCTTACTTCAAGCTTGGAAGATGTGTCACTTTCTTAGGATCAAAGAACTCTTTCCAAAGTGTCTGGTTGGATTTGTATTTCCTAAAAAGGCCTAAATATATTTACATTGTGAAGACTATCACAGTAAATAATAATGGATGGATGAGTCCAGTGCTCTCTGACACCTCTGGTCTTCCCTGCTTGGCCATTGATATTATCCAGTATTGATGAAGACCCAAGCATCTTCCTTGAAAGCTCTTGGAGACCCTTCACAGGAAAGTTGACTGAGGGGCGGGCAGGGTTGGCAGACAGCACAAACTCAGGCTAAGTATAAGCTGCTGTAAGGGACATCACAGGCATACAATAGATACAGTCAATGTGAGCAATCTTTTCCAAACTTCCAGTTTTTCAGAGGAAAACATGACCCCAGAAAACCAGCAGCACAATGGGATACTGGTTCTTTTAAAAGCCTCATACAACACAACAAAAACATCAGACTCATTCTTTTCCCTGATAAGTAAATCAGTGAAAATTAATAAATTTGCTGAAGACAGAATTTCTGCTGTTCCTTTTCCCTTTTCCATCTCACTGCTGCTTTCTATCATGTTCCTGCCTTCCCGTATGGATATCTAGAAGATATGTTAGAAGCAGCCTGAGAAGGGTAAAGTCACAGGCCTATAACGGTCCCAAGGGGGAGAATCAATAATGACTCGGTAACAAGACGTGACCTTCTAATATAACTCCATTGCAAATGGTATCCAAAGCCAAGCCTCTAAAATTGCTCCACAATGAAGACCAATCAAGCAGGCTACAGAAAATACTTTGCTAGCCAATCCCAGGAGAGCACTTCAAGGAAAAAAAAATCTGTTCTGTAAATGTCAGAGCCAGACTCCAAATTTGTATAAGAGAAGAAGGGAAAGTGAAAGAGTAACACTCGTGAAATCCCTATTCTTTGAGAGGTGCACTCTTCTGAGTGCTGGTATAGCATAATGTGCAAACTTGAATGTTTTGGCTACCTTTCTCAGCTGGTAGGATCTTACAACACCTTTGACAAATGTGAATAATTACTCTGTAGGAAAGATTTCAGCCCCTGGTGGGTTTGCACGAAGGGGAGAAGCCTTGTCTGAAGCAAGAAAAGAAATAACATTTACATGTTACAGGGACAAGTAACTTGCTTTATGTTTGGCCCTGTGTGTTTCAACAGAGAACTACAAGCTGCCCACTGCAGCTCAGTTATGTCTTTGCCATTCCTCTGCGGTTTCACAAATCTAGATTTTCTTTTACAACATTATCACTTACTCAAATATAGGCTTGCAAGAAGGACTTTGGATTTGAGTGCAGACAGACAGTACATTAGCTAATATGATTCCATTAAAAAGGGATTCCATAGCTAGAGTCCCAATTAAATGAAGAAGCGTCAATATTAATAAACCTTCCAGTGAAAGGGATAAAATCAGATATGCCAGGACCCCACAGACATCACTGCTAGTCAGATCAATACATACCCATAAGCACTGATGGAAATAGCTAAACAACAAAACCATATTTAGGGCACTGAGATTTGGCAGTACAGCACACCCATAAAGCATCCTTTGTTTTCCCTCATTTTGCTTTCTATTCCCTTACTTTCTTGCCAAAGATGAGTGTCATGAGCATGACCTACCTGCCTGCAAACAGCTTTTTTGCTGGAGTTCTTCCTGCCTCCTCTCAATGCCTGGTCAAAAAAAAAGGTTTCTTGGGAGTGAAAAAACGCTGTCCAGAAAGTTGAATAAGCAGCAATCTGAACTCCTGCCAGCTTACATCCCTAATGCAACTGAAATGATTTTCATTCATCTTTTCAATTGTCATCAAATACAGATCCACTGTAACTGGGCACAACTCCACTGACGTAAATGGCATTCACTTTCTTGGAACTACACCTACTTGGATCTGAGTTCAAGTATTGCCAACGCAAAGAAGGATGTAACCAAATACCATGAAAATGCAGTTGTCTATGTTACTTTCTACAGTGTTTTGCTACTTTGTGCCCTTATCTTTTCTACCCAGATTTCATGTTCATGACGCATATCTTCATGACATCAAGGTCTGGTGGCTACAATGCACTGTGTTCACAGCTACTATATAGGAGGGTTTAAAACATTTTAGAACTTCAACATCTGTTTTATGCTGATTTGGGGAGGAGAATGGGAGAAGAGGATGCCAAGTTCCAGAGAACAATAAACATTTTGGGCCAAATTCTCATCTATGCTGGTGTAAATCTAATGTCTCTTCATCCAGATGACAGGTAAATTTGAGTCTGTATAACTTAGGACAGAGTCAAGCCCTTTAACTTGGAATAATACAATTGTTTCCTCTGGCCCAAGCCCAAGACAATATATTTAAAATACACAATAGATAATAAAAAAGTAATAGTTTTTGGGGGGATATTGGGTAAAAATATTCCATTCAGGGCTGAAAAATGGGCTTTCAGATCTGAGCCAAAAAGGGGAACATTTAGTGTAAATGCCTTTAAGAGGAGTACAAAAAAAATGTACGGCTTCTGATAATGTAACTCTGTAACTGTTAATGTTAAAATGTAACTCCTCTGTTAATCAGGGTGAACTTGTAATTCCAAGTTTTAAAATAAGATACAGAGATAGATTCCAGTACCTATTAAAGGTATAATCTCAAGACACATTTTTCGAGAAAAAGAAAACTGAGAATAAAGCTGTAAGACTAATTCATAATAAAGAAATACGAGACCTCCCTCGTAATTCTTCTCAAAGCATGATAGTTAGTAAAATATTATATTTCTTTCTTCAGTAGAAACAAAATAGAACAACATTATTCTCTAGCGGTCAACATTAATTGCAAAGTGATGGCCACTTCGGAACATGGGAGTCTTCACTGGGCCACATTTAATGTTGACTGCCGACAGGTCAGCGTGCCCAGCTCCGGCAGCCCTGCTCCTTGAGCCGCCGCCGGTGCCACCGGCCAAAGCAGTCGTACCACACGGGGGAGTCTCTCTGCATGTACAGAAAAGCTCATCTATTTCATAAATCACTCGCATTGCAACCTGATTTCTCCGTACTGCAGCTTTGTCAGTTTGCCTCAGAGATAACACAAGATCTGTAACACTTGGCAGGGGAAAGAACAAAGCCTATACCAAGGTGTTTCTGCAGATTGACTACTTGCAAGTAAGGGTGAGCAGGGTTTTGTTGCTGAGGAAATACATGTCAAGCATGACTCTATTAAACACTGTTTAAGTCACCAGCTTGCCTAATATTTCCCAATGGAACAATAAGAAAAGTTTGAGAAATCTTAGTCATCAGTTAATAGAATATTTCAGGTTTTACTTAATCATTTAGAAAAGCAGAAGGCGTAATACAACAAAAACAGAACAACAGGGCCTGAACAGGATTCGGCCCTCTCAATAGTTCGTTTTTCAATGCAAAACACAGCATTGCCTCCTATCGCATAGTTACAGGAATAATCGACACAGCCCATGGCCTGAGCTGCCTCTGGGTACGTTTGTACCTAGAGATACCAGGCCTTTAATGAGCCTGATGTCTTGATGAGACAACCCTATAGCCCATAGGTGCCACATATATGTTGTATGCATACCGAAAACCATGCCACATACCCAGAGGGTTCAAATACCCCTGTCCCTAAATCCATCTCGATGCAGAGGGTGCAGCACGGATGAAGCTCCTGGACAACACACAAAGGGAAGTGCTGACAAAGACCTCTCAAGGTGGCACAGGTTCTGGGGCACTGCATCAGACCATCCTAACAAGCTTTCTCTCGGATTTTTATACATCATCCTTGTGTTCCTATAATGCCGCACAGAAGACTTACTTTGTCAGCTCATTGTTATCTGCAACTAATAAAGACCACTGCTAGCACAGTACACTATTATCCAGCAAAACAACATGTACTGACAAACACCATTTAGTGACTATTGGCTACTACTCTGAGAAAGCCAGGGTCACTGCTGAACAATACTAAAAGAGCTCTCACTAGCTTCTTCTCCCTCCTCCATTGAATGAGCTGTTAATAGACAAGCTGTTATATAGAAAAAGAACTAAATAGTTTACAAGCTTACATTCGAAGGCCTGTGAATTGCATTAGCTGAGCCAGCTGAGTGAGAGCCAAAGCAATCTCCCCATGATTGCAGAAAATGTGGCACTGAGGCATGTGGAGGCAAAGGAAGAATGACAGTGACCACGTTTACAATATGCAAAATTGGAATAATTATTGCTTTCTATGGGACAGAGTTTTTGGCCAAACTACAATGTGGAAAAAGCATCTTCTTTAAAAGCGTGTGTGTGTGTGTGTGTGCATATTTATATTTTAATAATTTTCCTTCTCTTTTGCATTCTATTGCCTTAATGAAAACTCTTTGAAGCTGACTTAATTTTCCCCCGCTGGACTTTCCCTCCCCATATTCCTCTTTCTCTACTAAACTGCAATATGAAAAATATCTGCAGTTCTTTTTTATTACTCCTTCTTTTCTTTGGGTTCAGCAGTTATGAACACGAACATGAACCACTTCTAGTTCAATTATCTGGACAATTATTTGGAATTAGTGGAACTGAGACGTGCAGCTGAAAAGCTTTTGGGACACTCCAGTTACCAGCCAAGAGACTGAGAGAGTTCTGTTCCGCTTTTTTTCTGCTCTTTAGCTTTTCTAGAGACAGAAGAGTTTTGAAAGCTGCAGAACAACAAAAAATAATACGAGAGAAACAGCAAAATCAAAAAAGAAAAACAATGGAACCCTCAGATCATTCATATTAAGACATTCAGTGGCAGAAAAGAACACAGGAAGGATAAAAAAAAAAAGGAAAATTAAAAATGAGCCACCACTGAACAATGATTATTCAGAATTTCTAGCTTTGTGCAAAGCTTAGAAACTTTGAAAAGGTCAGATTTGCACACACTAAAAAATTGTTTTGGATAAAATACCATTTTTAAAATTTTCATATTAAAGAATTCCTTTCATATTTCCATCTTTATATCATCCTCCTGATTTGATGCAGTCCTCGGTTAGAAATGAGGCAGCGGATGTCTTCAACCCCTTGTTACAATGACAGCTGTCTGAACTACTGTGGTAAGAGCCAAGGCGGAGGGCAGCTGCTTTAATGCAGCGCTAACAAACAATTTGTGGCGATCAGGCGATTGCTGAGAGAATATTCAGTGAAGAATAGGGGTGGCCTCTGCTGTAACCCCCACTAATGGGTAAGCTATCTTTGATAGCTCATTTACAGTGCAGTTAAACTAGATGGAAAACAGGCCCACAGGAAACCCAGCTTTGTCTTTTTTAAAAATAGCTTTCTTGCTACATTATCATATAAATCATTGTTCACAAACTGGACTAACGTGGGTCACTGGTCCAGGTAACAGCACTTCTAGTCAGACTTGAGCTTTTCCCATTAAACTTTGTCTCAGAATCTGAATATCTTCACCACAGAGAAAACTTTCCGTCATGCTGACTTACAGCTCCTATTGCTTACATCTGAGGAGAGCTTTAGTCTATACAGAGATCCAACATCCCTCTACACAGGGCATGAATTTCTGTTGCTGTTAAGACTAATGACAAAACTCACATTGACCCCAGAGGAGACCAGAATTTCTTGCTGACTTGTTAGATGCTCTTTTTGGCTTTCCGTCCTCCAGTAACTGAGTAACTGAGTCAACTCCTAGAATTATACTCACCTGAGATCAGGCCAAGTAGAGATTTCTCATTTTCAGGTCCTCAGTTGTTAAAATTTTGCAAAAACAAGGCTTGCTCTTTTAGGGCATGACTTACAGTTAATTAATTTCACCAGAACCATCCTTTTGGAAGTCTTACTTTGGCATACTTTATCAACCCTTCTATATTTTGGGGAGCTAAATCCTGAAGTCCCACCTCACTCTTAACTGAGCCAAATTCCCTTTAAAGGCTTCAGTGAAACCACTATGTCAAGGACAGCTTGCTTCAGTGAAAAGCTCAGGATTTACCTAATCAGACCTAGGAACTGTCCCCTTTTGCTTTGGAGGGCTGCTTTTTCTGAGAGCTGCTCAGTTGGCCCTCCTGCTAGATCCTTTCATTCTGGTTGGCAGCTTCTTCAGGGTGGCTGATCTTTACTTTTGCATTTAATAGTTTGTATTGATCATATTGTACTGCACTTAGATGCTGTTCAACAGTCCTCTATTACTGTAAATAAAATAGGATAAATAACTTGGCTTTATTTCTGCATTTAAAATGTTTGGCAGCAGTCACCTCCACTCTTAACTGGGCATTTGCCAGTGTTGCTGTCACTATCTGTGAGTGTAGCTCCTGAGACCTTCATGCCCCTCACGTGCCACTGCTATCCACGCTAGTTAGATAAAGCTAGCTTGACGGTCTGCTGATATTACTAGTCCACTTTATCTAGCAAGCATAGGTACCAGCAGCATCCGTGGGATATGCAGATGGGGGCAGCTGCCCTCTCAGAGGCTGACAGTAATACTAGCGTTAATATGTGCATCTGTGACCAAACAAGATATTGCTTATCTGTAGTGTATGTGAAAGTCACTGAGGCTCCCATTCTCAGATCAGGTAGCTGTTATTCCTATCTATCACTTACAGGCTTTGGCTTAACTGGTCACTCAATAACAATGATAAGGTACAAAACACAGCCTCATCCTTCTTCCCATTTTTGGCTGCTCTTCGTAGGCATTCCTCTGCCCTGGCCAGCTCCCTTGGTCCTCAGGGAAACCAGCAGCACAGCTGAATGACAGCAGGTGCATTTCCCATGGTGGACAGCAGCATTCAGGGCACCCACATTCCCTTCAGGCTCCTTGGAGCAGGTGCTGTTACCAGCACAGCCAAAGAGCCAGGGCAGCTTCTCAGGTGGAGGCTGCACTCAGTGCTGGGCTCTGTGCTGGTGCAGTTTGCCAAGTCAGTGCTTAAAGCATGTTGATGCACGGGCAGCAGTGCAGGCCTACCCTGAGAGTGCCCATCTTGAAAGGGACCTTCCCCATGGACGGATGCATTACCCCAGCTTGTTGTTGGAGGCTCTGCAGTCTGTGCCTGAACTGCATGGGGCTATCTTCATCACTATTTTGCCCTGGCCAAGACAGAGTACAGGTGCTCTGGATGTTCTCTGCATGAGCTGCACTGATTACACCAAATCTGAATGGCTCAGTACCGATATCTTCTTCCTCTGCCAGGGTCAAAGATTGCAGCCTTACTGTCGATGATGCTTACCTGTCTTGAAGTCCTTTCTTTCACAGGTGGGTCTTTTCCAGTTGTGTCTGTAGGCTACCACTGCAGATTAAAGGTGGGGATTCAGACTAACAACACCAATATCCCAAAGTTTTTTTTTTTTTTTTTTTTTTGCTCTTTAGTAGTATTCTACCTGCCTGCAGATCTGTGCTTTGCATGGCTGCAGCCAAGCCAGCCTAAAAAAACAGACCTCCTTTCTAAGGTGCAGACCCAAGCCAGAACCAGAATTAGAGGGCTATGTTCACATCCAGGCCTGCTGAAACAATGCATCTTCTCCAATGTCCCAAATTTTGAAGAGTTCAGAATGGAGTTACTGATTTTGGCTCATTTTTACTTAAATACACATGTGAGATACATAAAGGCTGTATTGTTTTAAATTTGTTCTTGGAAAAACAAAACAATTTCAGCTAGGTAATATAAACTATTTCGAAAAGAGTTGTGGAATATCATTACAAATATACTGTGAAAACAAGTAATTAAAATAGGCAAAATAATGAGTAAAAATAGCATGACTTCAAGAAAGCACATAAAGAGTAGTCAAGCAGGGTAAAACGAAATAAGATTAATTTAGGTTAGAGACTCACATATATGGTATATTGTATTCTTTGGACTGAGCAGAAACACATGCTGTGAAAGGGTGTTCTAAACTCCATTAAAGCGTAATCTTTGTACACAACAGTAGTGCTGAGCAAATAAATGTTCTGAAGCAAAATAAACAAGTTTTGAGAAATGAATGACTTCAGCAGTAGTTTGCCAATTAATTAGAACAAAGAGGGAAGACAATACAAAGAAATAAATAAGTAAGAGTTCAAGCTACTGCAACAGCTTTTGCTATCCTCTCACTCTACTTCTTGCTCATTCTTCTCACAAGTTTTGTGGGATTTTCTTTGGAGAAGGGAAGGGAGCCAAGAGGATGCAGTAACAATTTTGCTCTCTCTTGAAATCCTGTCTCAGGGTTTTACCTCAAAAAAAAAAAAAAAAAAAAGAGAGAGAGAGAGAGAGAAGAAAAGGTTAATTGTAACTAGATCCTTACCACAATATGTTTTAATAAGGTGATGGAGTGCAAACTGGAAGGGAGAAAGAATTGGTTAGAGAATATTTAGCCAAGTTTCATACATTCTAGTCAGTAAGACCTGTTGCCCTGCAGCAGTTAAGGAATTAACCAGTGCAATTTCTCAACTATTAGTTATTACCTCAGAGAACCTGTGGAGGATGGGTCAAGTCCCAGAAAACTGGTAGAGGGCAAACATAGTACCTACTTTCAAGAAAATGGAAAAAGGAATTCTCGAGATATCTTGGATCTGCCAGCCTCACTTTAAACAAACTGTAACTGAAAATGTACTAGAACAAATTAGTGGTTATAACATTTGAGAATGACACGATTTTGGAAGGGACTGGAAATGCTATGGGAGTACGATTAGAACTAACGCTCTTCATAAACTGGTGACATGGTCCTAATTCTACACAGTCACTTTCACTCAAGAAGAACTAACATAGGCAGGAGAAGCCAAATCCCCAAATACAGAGAAGACGACAGAACCCTGGAAGATTTGAAGGTCGTAACGTCCACAGTAAATGAGAAGTGAGGTGTTCTTGTAAAAAGGTAAACCTGGTGAAATGTGTTAACTGTAGCACTGTTTGTAGTATGCCAAACATAGTTATTCTACTGGCTCTTTACTAGTGAAGGCTTACCAGTTTACACTGCATCCTGTTTAAATACCATATTTTTAAATAAAAGTTTCAAGCACACTGGATAGGATGCGGCATACAGGGACAGGAATAAATAGAAAGCTATAAAGGCATAAGCCATGAGAAAAGTTTGGAGAAAATGAGTTTGTTTCATTTAGAGGACTGAGGGGATCATGATAACAGATTTCCAGTGTGTAAGAGGTTATTAAAAGAAGAGAGTAATCCATTACCCATTGAGGATAGGGAAGGAAAAATTGCTTTAATTTCCAACAAAGGTGATTTAGGTTATCTTTCTAACTATAGACCTAGGTAAGCACTGGAACAGGCTGCTAGACCAGCTGTAGAATCTCCATTACTCTGGGTTTTAAAGAATAGATTAGATAAAACAGCTGTCAAGCTCGTTGGGTATTACTTGATCCGCATACCTCAGCAGAAGTGGACTTGGACCAAACATCCTTTTAGGTCCTAACTTCCTCAGCTCCTGAATGCTGTAGATGCATAGTTTTGTAGTTGTATAGACACCTTAATTTTCATAAAAAACCAACAAACACACAAACCAAAGGAAAAACAAAGAGAAGCTTGAAAGTGTGAATCATAATATTTCCATTTTTGAGGTGAGCAAAACAAGTCAATATCTTTTTGCAGACTGCAAATTCTGCAGAAAGCAGAATAAGCTGCATCTTGACAGACATATTTTCTTACAGAAAGAAGGGAAGGAGCAGAGATGAATCTGGTGAAGGCAGAATTGGGAAACAAGCAGTAGCTATGCTCCTAACCACCCTCTAAGATCCTGTCACACATTTTTATCTCCTTTGGAAAAGCAAAGAAGCTGTCAGTTCTGC
The DNA here is from genome assembly GCF_028389875.1 of Rhea pennata. NCBI lineage: Eukaryota > Metazoa > Chordata > Aves > Rheiformes > Rheidae > Rhea > Rhea pennata. The sequence goes on from NC_084674.1 coordinate 9,491,699, forward strand.
TACTTCTTGCCTCTATTTTTGCCTTATAGTATACCTGGGGCCCAGGTCAAGGAAATGAGATGCATGAGCAAGAAGTTGGTTGAAGCTGGAAGGAGCACACAACAGGATCCCTCTGAACATGCCAGCTAGCAAATGTTCATATTCTTCTCAAGCCACCACACATGGAGGGCAAGTCTGTAGTTTGAGATCCTCAGAAAGGGGCACTAAGGATCTGCAATGTAGCAGTAGAAGAAAGCAAGAGTGTCATATGCAGATTTCTCCCTTGCACTGGGTAAGAGAATCCAATCCCCATGCAGTGGTGTCATAACATAATGCAATTTGCAGGATAAAAATGGCAGATTCAGCAAACTTTACTGTAGTTTAATATTGCCACAACTATCTTCATACACTATTTTTTCTGTATGTTCAATTATGCTGTAGATTTATTTATCAATAAATCAAGTCTCTGCTTTCCATTTGCACAGGAAACCACAGTTGAGTTGCAGAATTTCAGAAATACATTCATCTAAGCATGTGAAATTTTCTTTGGTCTTTGAATCCTCTTGCAGATAAATTACTCTAACTGTATTTATGGGGTACCAGCTTTTCAACACTTAGTTTATAATCCATAACCCTCTGCCCTTTTGCAAATAACTTATATTTTGCCCTGAAAGGCAGTCCATCTCCGCTCACAGAGCCTTTGTGTTTGTGCCTGACTGCATTATTTATATCTCCACTAAAGACATTCCTCTTTTCCGTGTTCTTATATGGTGCGCATCATACAGTATTTGGACAGCTATTGGTAACTGATGATGAGAGTTTGTCCACTGCTTCCACCTTTATGGTACAAGCTTTCAGTATACAGTTTTGAATTTTTGGTCCTGTAGCAGAGTCCTGGTGGCATTGCTGTATACAACAGCAGATCTACATTTCTCAAGCGAGTTATCAGAGGTATCTGGTTATGTTTGGAGTTCAGTTTTAGCTTTTAAGAATGAGGCATTTTAACTTCTAAAACTCATGGTGTTGATGTTTACTTTTAAGTCACTCAGTTTTTGTAGGTCCCGTCCAGTGAAATAATCAAAGATACAGCTATAGGATATTTTTTTCTGCTTAGTGACACTGTGACTAGATTTGCTTTAGGCAAGCTCTAAGAGGTGAGTCTTAATACATTAACTCTGTTTAAAAAGATCTATATTCCAGCTGAGAGAGGAAAAGAAAGACATAGCCGTCCTCTTCTCTCCCACTTAACTGACTACGGTCTTGTCCATGCTGAGGTTCAGGACAGTGCATCACAACATCAGGCCGGTAGTTGCTATCCATTTCCTTTCAGCTGTCAGCCCTGTGGCAAGCGCTAAGCACGCACATGAGAGAAACAAAAGCCATCTGAGTGATCAGACTGGCAAGAGGCAATTGCTCCAAACCCTCCTAGAACCTCTTATTTTATCATGTCCTGAGGGAGATCATAACCATATTCCTACTTCTAGCCCAGCACCTTCTGGTTAGCTATTTACACATTAAAGTAATGCCCAATCCCTATAGCAAGGGATTTTCCCATGTGGGAAAAGTCTGTTCCCAGGAGTTACAAAGCAAGTTTCTTGAGTTTTCTGCATAAATATTTTAGCAAGCCATACAACCCCTGAGGAGGCATTTGCTCCCTAGTTCAATCTGTTGACATTTTTGTGTGAACTAGCCAATTCTGCTTTTCACTTTCATTTGCAATTACTGTCCATAAATATTTTATAGTAGCTTAAAATCAGATTTTAAAATATTTAAATTAATTGGGGCTGGTCAATTAGATAACCAGGAATTTGAATCTGATATTATCTAATCCTGTTCTGGACTGCTTTTTTTCAGGCTTTACCTATTGCCCAAACTCTCCCACTTTCCATGGGCTAATGCAATGGGAGACAATTTTACTTGTAACATATGAATGGTTTGATTTTTTATCAGGTTAGTCAGCAATGATTTGTGTTTTCTTGTGATTATTTCATCATATACTGTAGCTAACTGGGTCCCCTCTGAGCCCCTTCAGGCTGCCAAACAAAGAAGTGTGAATTTGGATGGGTGGACACCATAGGGGATCTGCCTGAGCCTTGCACAATTTGACAGTTAGAACTGGGATTGACCTGTAAAACGGGAACCTCTTGTGACTCTTGTTATTGGATGAGTTCCTTACGGGCCAGCCCTGGCACTTGGAAGAGATATACTACCCTGTAGTTATTCTGCACGCTGTGGCCCATGCAGCGCTTCCGGTATTCCTTAACCTCTGCTTCAGCAACAAAATGATCCAGTGAATTCTCAGAAGATACTCCCTTCTTTATTGCTTTCAGTGACCAGATCAGGGCCTACAAAAAATGCTCCCAAAATAGTACATATCATAGATATGTCATGGTGATTGCCAGCATGTCCCAGAAAGATGTTAAGTCCTGTAGTGCCTACTTGTATGAGTAATCCCATAGATTACATGCCCAAACCTAAGTTTTTGTTTGGCATCTGAGAAGTATGTAAATAACTGAATGTTATGACTTATTAGTGTGATATTTCATTTTACCACAGTCCTGTGTAGCCTCCATGGAAAACTCCAGATGGATTGAAATAATTCTGTAGGCTATTCACCAGGGAATAACCAAGGCGACAGTTCAATTTTTTGAGCATTTTAGGAAGAGTAAATAAAGCAGTTTAGAGTATAATTACTACAGAAGACAACTTAGAGGCCATGGGCATGGAAGTTGAGGGAAATAATTATGCTTATCAGAGTTGTTTCTAGGAAGTTTTTCTTCTCCTAAGAAGCTCAGACAAGTTATTTTCTTTAATAACTAACTACTAGCCTGAATTTCAAACCCAATAGTGTCAGTCTTACTCAGTGAAACTGTCTACTCTTCCACCAGCTGGTGCAGTAAATGGATCTTTCAGGAGAAGAAGAAGAGAAGAAAACAACAGTGGAGAAAGTTACATTCTTGGAAGCTCCAGTATCATTTATGGAGTTACTCTTCTCTTATCCTATTTAATTCTGAAGTATTGTCTAATATTTAATAAGTATTTTTGGTATGAAGCGCAAAGACACTCAATAGTAAAGGGCAGCTGTACTATCTACTCCTTTTTGTAGAACTTAAGCAGGTGTGAGGCCGGTGTCCTGTCTCACATACTTGAAACTCTTAGAGAAAGAGGAGGTTCTGAGCAAACACATTTTTCTTAAATCCGGACCTTGCAATGGATTATTACTTCACATATTCTTATCCATAGGATGCAGAGCACCACACTTTCCTCCTCCCACATAAACCCTGGAAATAGGGTGCATTTCACATGCAGTGACTGGATAGGAGCAAGGAGCAGGGTGATTGATTTCTGCTGTGACAAAAGCCAGCTGGCTCTCCTGGAGAGAAGAAAGGGAGGAGAAACCAGACTCCCTCTTAGCTGACAAGGACTACATCTATTTATGTTTTCCTAAAGATTATCTAAGGCCAATCTTTCCTATTTTGACTCTGTGCAAGTAATGCTTTATATTCAAAGAGAGCTTGTCCCAGGACCGTAATCAGGGCATAAATGGATCGATGTAGGACATCCTTGAATCTGCATTCATTGAATAATCCCATACCAGCATGCCTATGAGGAACCATTCAGCTAGCCAACTAAGTGCATAAGGCATTTGAAAACACCAGCCTTATCTCCTCAAGAGTCGACAGCAAAATGTATGGCCATGTTGAAGTTTCTGGCAGTGCTAGAAATAGTGCCTGCTGAGCAAATAAGGTCAGAGTGGGTGGGTGAAAATAGATTGTTCTCAAAATTTGGCACATAAAACTTTAAAAAGTGCTTTATGAACAGAAATCATTCTCTCAGGTCTTGATCCTGCAAAAGCTCTTGTTGATAGGCTTCTCAAGCTTATAAATTTAAGAATTTGTTTATGCTTTTGCAGGGTGGGGTTTTAGGCTAAATAAAAGAAGGTGAAACATTAGCCATAAGAGATTTCACCTTCAAAGGAAGACAGACATCTATGCCTTCTGTTTATTAGTTTTCCTTGTGAGCCAAACACTTGACTCAGTTTTTTCACTTGCCCATCCTCTGAAAACTTAAGAAGAAATTCCTCTAAGGTACTTGTTTTGATTTTTCCATTTAGGTATTCTAGGAACTTGCTTAAATCGTTTGACATTTGTGTTAATAACATAAAAATCTTACTGATCTGAAATCTTTATATAATTAAGCAAAATAATACAGCTCCCTACATGGAACTAAAGTATTTGGAAGAAATTCTCAGTGGAAATAAGGATGACTCATTCCTCAAGCAACACTAACAATTAAGTATACATAAGCTATCAGTTCCCAATAGAAAAAATGGGGACATTTATATAATAAAGTGCTTTCCTAATCTGCATGGAAAGATGATAAGGTATTTGTACCAGCTGAGACTGCATTCAGGGACATGTTTGCCGGTGTTCAAGCCTATTCTCAAGAGCAGCATCTAGTGAATAAGACCATACTGGTGGTAATTTTAAGCCTCACATTTTGGGAAAATCATTATTCTGTCAGTCCTTTCTGATGACAAAGTTTGCATGCTGTGCATTTAAGATTTTAGGATGAAAAAAGGAAAAAAAATACATTTAGGCAGGCAATAAAAACCAAACGAGTGGTGATTTGGGCAAAGCCCACATATAAAGAAAAATCAGCCTTAAGTGCTATAAATTCATTATCTTCCTGGTAGATGTGTATCATTTTGAATTTCTATACACCTTTCAGCTTCTTCCTTTGGAGTCAGCTTGCCCTTTTCCATCACTCCATTTGTCACGCCTTAAATCTGAGGTCTAATCAAAGCATGCCATTGCAAGCCTTGTGCTCAGTGAAGAACTTTGTGAGTGGTCACACAATCCCTAGAATGTGCTTAGATCACCGCTGCCTTTGGGGGTTTTGCCTATCCTGTTGACAGAGATATCCATCTTCGCAGGGATTCAACAATTCCTCACTTAAAATGTCACCAGAAGTCTTGTTCCAGACTAATCGTGTATTGGCACCTCTCTCCGCTCCAGATGAAAGCTGCTCAGCCAGTTCCCATGCTGAATGCTATGCAGGCCCTTAGCACGCATGGAGAGGTGTCAGTGATACCACCTTGCTACACCACTTGGTGCCCCAAAGTCCTGTTCTTCTCCCAACAGAGATTTGGAAGACTTTTTTCTCTAAAGGCGGGGACAGAGGCTGAGAGGAGAGGCCAGCCAGCGTCACATAGGACAGGATTTCACAGAGCTGTGAGATCTGGGAACAGTCCTTTGGCCTTTACCTACTGGAGCTCCTCTCTGCACAGTGGGACAGTGACCTTGCCCCACTGCAGGGTGGCATGAAGACACACATTGCACAGCGAGGCTTTTGAATGCTACAGGGTTGGTACTGTACAATGACCACAGACAGGCAGCCTTCTGTAAACCTCTCCATTGCAAGCGCTTACATCTAAGAACTGCTCAGCTGGTAATAACAGATTTACTGAACCTATGTTTTTATGAACACCAGCATATCATCTCTTCTTTCCTCCTTTGGTTTTTTAGAGACAGCCTGTCAGGAAACACTGTGTTTATAAATGTAGAGCTCCCCAGATATGGCTCTCTTGATTGCTAACTTCATTATACATGTGTCTTTGCTTACACAATACACCCAGTTACACTGCTTCTTTCCTAAGGAGTGAGACTATTTTTAAACTGATGCAATATTTGATCCGCCATGTTTATAGCACATACTGGATGAACCCTAATTTGAAGAAAGTCTTTGCAAGTGGAAAACCTTGCTAAAACACGTATTATCGAATGGGTATCTTGCTGTGCTTGGATCAATGAAGTCTATACAATGGCTTAGGCCTAGTCTTAGGACAATTCAGCAGTTGAATCCCCTCATGGTAGGCTACTGGCAATACTGCAGGACACATCTTATATCTACTGATCAACTGCGTTCAGTTTGTGCATAAAATGAAAAAGAAATCAATGAAAACATTTAGAAAAATAAAATAGAGAGAGATAAAGAGATAGGCTTATCCAAAAGCAAAAGGAAGAAACAGCCCTACAAGTTAGGTAGTGTGACGACAGATACCTGAAACAGTATCTTTTTCTTGGTATCCTAGAATGACTCTTAGGTCAGCACACTGAAAACTTGGTTTTTAAACATTTTAATGCTTTAACTCTTAAAATAGCAGCAACCATGAACACATGGTGGACCACTGAAAAAAGTGCACTGGAAAGCCATTGACAGCAGACAGGACAGCAGCGCTTGATAATGTGGTCAATATATTATAGACCAGTTTCCTGGGACCATGCAATTATGGGGACGGACATAAGCCCAGAGGTCTCTAATTCCTACAGCTTTCATACAGAGAAGCAGGCAGTGAGAGGAGAGGAAAGAGATGATATTAATGCTTCTACAAAGATTAAAGCTTCAGCCACATCTCACCCATTAGATTTTGGGAACTACACAGAGGCAATTTGAGTGTAATCCACAGAAAACCAGGCTGTGCTAGTTCTAGGTGCTCAGGGAACTATTTGGTATGAATGTGGACCTGAGAATTCAGCTGTCCTGATTCAAGCATCCTGGAAGTGATTTTCACTGTTGGATCCATCTCCAAAGGGGAGAAAAAAGGAAGACCTAGTAGCCTAGATTTTGATCTCACAGAGCATTCCCAAGGTCTGTGGCTTGGTTCCTGCTAAGTGGCTTCATGCAGCTACTGATACATCTTGACATGTGTATTTAATGCCTTTGAAAGGTGCTTAGCTGACAGTCTCAGAGGGTGATTCTGGAGTATATTTGCCTTCAGATATGTGCAAGCCCTTGATGTCAGTGAGGCATCTCACCAAGGCATATTTTAGTTCTTTCTCTCCTCTGTCACTTTGAGATACCAGAAACCCTAAACCTTTCCCTTTTTAATTACCATTTTTAATTCTTACATGACTGATCAAAACGTGCCCAGTGGAAGTCAATGCTGTCTTCACCATCTTAATATTTTTCTTTAGACTAATCTCTGCATCTCTTGATCATTTCTGGCATTCTTCCCCAAATGCCTGTACTGAGTACAATATTCTGTATTTGTATATGTTTTCACACCTTGATCTGATGCAGAATCTTCTCACTGTGAATTTGTATTCTGGTGCCTGGTTTTGTACTTGCATCTCTTTCACTGCTTTCCAAATCTATCTGTCCTGGTAAGTTCCTGTTTTCCCTTCTCAAAGACCTGAATTTGCTTTTGTTTCTTTGATTCTTGACTCTCCTGTTTTGTCCACAGCTCTAGCTTTCCAATTCCCTCTGTTTTACTCTTCTAGTCTCCAGTGGTGCCCACAATGCCACCATGGGTGAGCTTGGTGAAAAAAGAAAAAAAAAAAAAAAAAAAAAAGGAGATATGCAGAGTGGCAGTTATTGCTGTCAAAATTGCTAGGGCTTAGCTGTGGGGCATCACTGCCTATTTTGCCTACACCACAGCCATGCTGACAGCTCCTGCTGATACCACGGGAGGGGATGCATCCTGGAGGCATGTGTGTGCGGGCGGGGGGAGGGAGCAGCACTATCCTCTCCACTCCTGCCACAGGAGCAGAAGGTGCAGCCCTACTCCCTGAGAATCTCTCCCTGTTCCTCAGTCTCAGCTATTTTCTTCAGAACAGCAAAAATCAATTTTGCCTACATTTCTGAGAAGCCATGAGCTTTTTCTGATGTCATCAGACTGCAGCATTGTCTGCTCTACACTTCTCTTAACATTCCCCCCTTCCACTCCCATTGCTTTGGCTTTGTCACAATTTAAATCATCTGCTCTCTGACAGTAATCAGATTAAAATATTAGGTTTCTACTTTTGAGATTTTCTTTCCTGACACAGATTAGAACTGCAAGATGAGGTGATTCTGCAAAAATTACTATCCTAAAAGTTCTATTTTTACTAAACTAAACTGAAATGATCATTGTCTGTAGTCTAAACATCACTTCCATAGATTATTTTACCATTACCCTTAAAAGACAAGTGCTACAAATTCTTCTTATGCTATACTGATTTTCTAATTTCTTTTCCATTTTCATTTAAGTCAAAACCTAACTACTGACTTCCCACTGCTTTGTCTATTGCTTCTCTGCCAGAAAATCATCTTCTGCAAGTGTGGTATTTGTAACCTAATAGCACACAAACCAGAAAGCAACCTTTGATTTTCAGAGTTATGCCCACTGGTTAATAAATGCAGATTTGCAGTGCAAGGTACCCTTTTTCCTGTGATGTCACTGTGAGTATGCAAGTAAATCTGCCTTTTCCAACTAGTGGAAAACAAAAATCAGATAACTCCAAGTGGAAACCATACTAAAATTGTAAAGATGCTAATGTGCTGAGAAGCTGGTCAGGTCTTAGATGAGATGAAAAATGGCCTCTATTTCCTATGTAATAAAGATGCAGGTGAAGAAGATGAATAAAATCCTCTGCATAAAATGGAAAGTAAAGATCTTTTTCTTTTTTCCAATAAAGTGCCACTATAGAGTCTCCCAAGAGATTTCTGTTAGTCCATATATTTTAGATTCCTGGACCTGAGTTGTTTCAGCACAAAAATAATGAAATAATATCAACTGATGTCACATCATATCCCTTTGCCTTGGTATCACCTGTCTGAAGCTGTTCATTTTAACTGAGGTACCATATCTCCTTATTTGTGGTTTAGTTTAGGTTCACTTCTCATCACAAAGCTAATGGATTCGCTCAGACTTGCAAGCGTGAGTGCACTGGACAGGTGAGGACTGGTAGCTGCCCTTGGCAGAGATCTACGACATCAGTACAGCTCAGCACAGTTCTACAGTTCGAACGTGAGCATTGTAAAAGTCCCTTCTTCTATAACGGAGCTTGGTGCATCATATACTTAGTGCAATATTACATAAACTCTGATTAATAATTACTTCTCTATCAGTAAATAGAGCTATAAACAACATTGACATGGAAATGATTAGGTAAGTGTGTCTTTCCCTTAGTGCATGAATCTAATTTTTATTGTGCTTAACTGCAGCAACCACATTTTTATTAATTGGTTATAAATTCCCTTAGTACAGGACTTCTCAATTATTATTAGTTGTTCTTATCATAGAAGAAACAAGCCTGTTAGGTTGCAGAACACTGTCTTGTTACTGACCTGCAGCTGTGCATAGACTTAAGCTGGGGGAGTGACCCTCACAGATAGCTGCAATTGGCCTGGGCTGCTCCTCCAGGGCACAATTTATAACCAAAAAGCCAACGGTCAAAGGGTAGAAGGTTAATGGAAGCTTTCCAAGGTCGCATCCAAACCCCAAACCAAGTCAGCGATAGGGGCCTCCCCTTCTAATTCCCAGGCAGCTGCTCTACAGGTCTTGATGCACACGCGAAGGTTTTATGTCAAGAGCTTGCGCTGTGTGGTACCTAGGCTGCTGTTTCCCTCCTTCCAGCTTTTCTGGGGAGTACCCTGCTGTAAAGGCAGAGAATAGTTCCCTCCTCCTTGCTCACCACAGAGACACAAATTGTTGGACACAGACTGGGAAAGGCTGTTGCTCAGATGTCCTAATGGTTGTGCAATTTGTAGGTCTCTGGCTGCCCTAGAGTTGCCAAACTGTTCGCAGGCTCGTACCTCTCTGTACATCTACCTTTGCCAATGCCATGCTGTGGTTCCTCCCGGCCACAGAGCTGCTTCAGCCTTGCTCCCATTTCTCTGTATGAAGGACAGTAAGTGCTGAAGTAACATTAAGGCAGTGGCCTTTTTACCCTATTCCAGGCAGTTTTCTGTCACTGAACATGTACGCTGTGATCAGCTGCTGTCCTCCAGACCAGCCGCACAGTGCACACATTTTTATTTTTAATGGTCCCTAGCACATTCATCCACTAACGTTGACACAGGTTGACATCAGTTCCTTTTCATTCTTATGCTGGGTTTAGCAAAATCTTAGCTTTTAACCTCAAAGATGATAATTTTCAGAATGCGACTGTTTCATAATCAAGAAACACTCCTGAATTTTTGGAATGAAGTTTAAGTGATTTCATGTAATTCTCACCTTTCAACTATTGCTTTCAACTTCGCCTTTTATTCTTTTGAGTTGCTCCTTGTCATGTTGGAGTTCAGAATACATTAAAAGTAACCTTTTCCTAATGTTACAAGATATCAGGAGAGTTGTCTGCCTGAGTAATGGAAGTGTTTAATTTGAAGGAAGGGGAACTTACCAGCTGACTAATACAAAGGAAAGGAATTATGTCTAGAGGCAAGGTCCCTGGACTGGGACTCGGGGAGCATCTCCCTGTCTCCGCTCTGTGAATTTCTTTCTTCTCTCTTTTCTCTCTTAAACTTTCTCTATCTCATTGACTTAGACTGTTTTTTTTAGAATAGTGGTTCCACCATGTACCATGGAAGTACCTAACTCTATGAGGTCTTGAATTTTAATTGGAATGTCTGGGTTCTATTATAATTGTGGGAAAAAAAAAAAAAAAAAAAAAAAAAAAAAAAAAAGCCTCCCCTCCAAAAATAATAAGATTAATAAAAATGGTAGAAACTAGTCCTCCTGCATTTTGCACCTAGCTCTAGTCAGTGGCTTGGTGTAGGATATAGGCAAGCCACGTACCCTCTCTGATCCAGACTCACTCTTAATGACACTGTTCACAATCTTACCCTTTACCACTGTCTGAAGTTCTGAAGTTGGTTCTTTATGCGTTTTCCCATCAGCAAAGTGTATGCTGAAATTCTTATCTACCTCCTAGGGGTGTTATTAGGTTTAATACATTAATATTTATAAGTACTTTTATATGCTTGGATGAACGTAGCCATAGACATAGTAATGCTCTGCATTAACGCCAGGCTTAACATTAGTACAGCAGTATGGAGAGGGAATGGGGTATTGCATACAAGATGCAGCCTCTCTGAGGGCAGCTGAGCCAGAGGGGGAATTGTACCGGGCGGATCATGTCTTCTTGGAGTTGAGTGAGACCGGAACGTGCTGGTGAGCAAGGCTGACTGTGGTGCAGAGTGTGCTTGTCAGTAAGAGCTGGAAGGACCACAGATAGCTGTCCCTCCAAACCACAGAGCTGCAATCAGACAGCTACCAAGCTTCCGCAGCAAGGGGAAGTCTAAAGAGATTTAATTGCTCCAGTTTTAGAATTGGGTAATTATAGCTGGTCAAAATGCTTCAGCACTGAAGTAATAATTAACCATGTAGTGCACTGGTTCTCCTGCCTGACAGCCCTGCAGTCAGTCTTCGCAGACCTGATATCTTCCTCCTCTGTTAACATGCTTTTGCAACAAAATCTATGCCACTGACCTCATATCCTAATGACAGTTTGGGTATAGAGGAAGATACAAGTCAGAAACCCCAAGGATTAAATGTATCCATCTAAATGCACAGCAAAAAATACCATTTGGGCTGTGAACTAATTTCAGTTCATTTCAAAAAAGAAAAATCTTCATTACATGAGATTATTTTTGAAATGCCAAAACCATCTATTTAGAAAATTCATTAAAATGACTTTGTATTTCTGAGTTCCTAGTCTATTCCCTTTATAAAAACCTCAGGTAAAAACCATGTAACACAGACACTGAATATGTGATACAAATACATTTAAATTTCAGATTTCCAAAATTCTCCAGAACACTACCTAACTACAAGTCCCTATGAAGACATTTCCAGTGTAAAGTAAGACATCTGTCATTTCTTCCAGGAACAATTCACTACCGGATTCATTTTTGCTGATCAGGTGAATGTTTTTATAGACTCAAGTTCGTTGAGGACTGAAAGAAGATGCAATAACATCGGATAGATGCAGAGCCATAGTGATTTTGGGTTACATTCATTCTGAAAGACCAGAGAGAAAGAAACAGAAGAAGTGAAGGCAGAGTTAATGAAGCTGCCCAGCTGTTTGGGACAAATCCTGCAGACACAAGATGTCTGTGAGATGCTTTGTGGTTATGCTGTGGTGGACCTGTATTTCATGTCAGTCAGATTAAATGGCTGGGATCTTTGAAGCTTTTGAGAGGCAAGTAACAAGCCCATATGTTTTGTGTGCCTCCAGGCAGTGTTTGGAAAGCTCAAAAAGATCAAGCTGGGCACTTTTCTGCCAGGGGGACCCACCCACCTATACCAGTGTCATCTGTGTTTTATAAGAGGAAAAGATTGTGCTGAAGAAGCTGACATATTACAGAAGTCAGGATGTGAGCCAGTCTCAGGGGTTCATGCTGTTCAAAGTATTAGATTTTAGTTTATTGAATTTAAACTTATGTGGGCCTGCCCAGGTAGTAAGGAATCCTCCAGAAAAAGTTTTCCAGCAGTTACTTGCCTGCAGCACTTAGAAAACCTTCAGCAACAGAACTGGGCCATTCCCAACTTGTTGTATTTCGTATGGCTTTAGGGGTTTGTAACAGAAATGGGCAATTGCTTCAATTTCAGCAAGTAATCAAAAAACCCGTTGAGAACCTAAGTAAGGGCAAGACTAAGCCCTAAGCTCTAGTTTTGCAGCTATGGGAAACAAAACTTTTGCTAAGGGATAACCTGAGGTTACTGATTACAGTTGTAGGCTGCTCTCTTCTAGCAGAGCTGCCACTTGAAGCTGGCAGGGAAATTCTGCGATTGGCAGTGAAACTCTGCCATTAGCAGAGATATACTATTAAAGAAAATTTGTTCTATACATGTAATTGTTCAGAGACTCAAAGTATTCCAAACACTTAAAATGAAATAAAAGCTACAGAGTTAAAAAGTTCTTGAATATGTATTGTGTGGGCATATATCTGGGCAGAATTTGCATAACTTATATCCCAGTGTTGCACATTCAGCACTTCTGATTACAAACAAATAGCCATTTGGCAGAGGAGAAGAGAAAATATCAGTATTTCAGTGCATTCTTCTACTGAGGAACAATAACCTATTTAATTAAAGTGAACTGATTGATCTAAAGACGTCTGGAAGCTATTTCTGGACAATATTAAATGATGGAATTAAAAAATGCATAGTTCATAGGAAACATGGCAAATGATATCTTCTCTGATGGTTGACTTGAACTAGCTGATATAAAACATCTGTCTCTTAATGAAATTGTTCCCCAAAATAATGATTACAGGGTGCTTCAGGAAATATTTAAGTTTAATTTAGCTTTATTACTAGTGTTCTAGGTTAATGAAAAACATTCCCCAGGCAGCTGCATATTGCCTGCTGTGTTCTCTTCCTTATTACGTATCTCATGGCATAAGCTATAAGAATATTAAAAAATATATGCTACAGTGTCATAGCACACTTAGAGACTGGTGGAACAGGGTTACCATAACATAACTTGGCTGCCTTGCTCTAGCACTCTTATCTGACATCTGTGACGTTAGCAGCAGAAAACAAGTAGAATTATTTACATAGCATTAGATACACAAATAATTTTTTAATTAAAAGAAAAAAAAAGAAAAAAGAAAAAGAGTGAGGCATCCCAATTAAGGTGCTCCAACACTGGAGAGCCATTTACTGCTGTAACTCCTTCCTAAAGGAGATTTTTGGCTTGAAATATTACATAGTGCATATATCTCTGCACTTTTCAAAGAACACCACCAAAGGTATCTGTAATGCAAAGGAACAACCATTGATATGGTAATCAAATGTAAATGTCATAGTAGGTTACCTGAGATTTTGTACTTTACAACACAATTACATTCCCATTAAATTAATACAGGAAGCTTGCATTAGCAAGTCACGCTTGGTAGCAAATGCCTGCTAAGTGATTGTCTGTTACAGACCAGAAAAATGCAAATTTTGACTAACGTTAAAATTCACTACTTTGTTTTAATAGACAAAAAATAAAATTCTAGCCGACCTAATTCTCAGTGGTTTGTGGGTATATCTTCTTCTTACTTAATTTCTGGTTTTACAAGCTAGGTACCTAGTAGACTGACATACATTTAAATGTACAGTCTTCATATTCCATTTTTAGTTGTAATTCCTGTTAGGAAAAAAAAAAACTAATCACTGGGAGAACGTATAAGCATTATAAGCATTCCTGTAATAGTTTCATGTCCCAAGGGGAAACGTTCAAATGACTTATGTTTCTAATACCCCTCACTCTATCTTCACATGCCTCTAAGTCCCAAATTTAAGTGGTTTCTTGAGTTAGGATCTTTGCGAAGAAAAGTTAAAAGCAGAACAGCCTATTGTCCTGCTTACAGTCTTTGACCTTACGTCTTGCCTCCTGGCCTGCCACGAGGTTCCCTATATTAATGACTTCTTGCTTCCAGCTGGCAGTATAGAGCCGTGGGTGTTTGGCAGTGAACACACCTTCTGCTCTTCGTTACTTGATGCAACAGGCTGAAATCCTTTTTTATTTTTCTTCTTGAGGCAGAATTCAAATCTTTACTTTCAGCTCCACGACTTGAGACTGGAGATGGGGAAAATCCTGTATCCTGATAAAAATTCCAGGAGGAATTAGTATCCTAAAGATTTCCACCCAGAAGCTGAGATAGCATCCTCCTCTTAAGGACTGTCCATGAAAAACTGGGTTGTTTGTTTAAACTCCCTATGTCTATCTGGATACTCAGATGCACTGGGAGATGTTCTCACTGACTAGCTTTAAGGGCTTTGATAAGGCACACTCCATCTTTTCACCATTCTCTGGTGATTGCAGAGAGACAGTGGAAAGGCATGGAAGCTACTTAAAAATAAAAAAGATGCAATGGGAAATGCGGGCCATTTTCTTGGCTGTGGTGGCTTATAGCTTTCCCAAAGTCAATACCACTACACTACTTCCTCTCACTGAAAAAGCTTAGTCCATATATTCATCAGCCTTCCTAAGCAATAAAATATTCCTGGCCTATAACATAGCTTTCATGGTGGCATACAACAGAATTAATTGTGGCCATGAAAACAGCACAGATCAATCATGGAGGGAAAAAGCCTTGTTACTTACAAAGACAGACTTGCATAAAGTAGGCACAAATCACAGGCTGAGTCAGAACAGCCTTTCCTGTAGCCATCATCAAAGGCAATGAAATGAAATATTTGTGTAGTTTCAGTTCTCATCATAGGTACGAATGCATGCAAGTTACTTTTGGATTTCTTTCTACAGCCACAAACCTTAGCTCCGTTCTTAATCTAATGATTTGGCCTCATTCTTTAAAAAAAAAAGTTGGTAATGTAGCATTTGCAGCTGGCTGCTCAACTAACAGAATTTATAGTAGAACATTCATTTCTACTTGATTTATTGATAGTGCTTCTGTATCAAGACGGATTGCATTTCAGTAAAAAGGGCCAAACCAAAATGGTATTTGGATGAAGTATAAAGCTTTAGATCCTGACCTCAGCACACTCCTAAGTCTCAATGACTTCATCATCCAGCCATCGCTGAATTAAGGATGAAAAGCTCAGGAAGTTGTGCCCAGCATATATACAAATGTATTTGTATATAAAATATGCTAACTTTGACCATTTTTTGTACTGTTTGCAAACTCAACAAAAGCAAGATGAATTTTTACAGCTTCTCTGTGGAACCAGGAATTGCATACTCATGTAATAAAGGAAACTACATCATATATAAAAAATCAGTTTACTTGACATATAAACAAATTCACCTCTGCGAAACAGACAATATCTTTTATGATTTTTTTCTTCCATGTTAAAAAAAAAAAAAAAAAGAAAAACAGTCATTGTCATAAGTTTACCATAACAGATCCATTGTAAAAGTTAAATAGTAGCAAATTGTGTAAATTACATGAAAAACTCTCTGGCGATGACCTTGTATGACAAAGACTGAAGGTATATAAAGCCAAAGCTGAATACACTTATGAAGTACAGAAAAGTTTTAATATCTTTTGCAGAGTTGAAATGAGTATTGGCAAGAATTTCCTTTATGCTAAGAAAGAGGTGAAATAGAGGGAAAATGTGAAAGCTGCCTCATACAGTAAGAGACACTAGCTATGATCTACATTTTAAGAGCATCTTCAGAAAGAACGAAGTCCAAACAAGGATTACTAATACAAAAGAATCATACCAAGGATAGAATTTTACAGGCCTCCTTCCATGCCTAGACAAAGAGAAATAAACTAGATGGTAGAAGACTGAGAGAAGATTATGACATTAAAAGGAATAACTTTGCTTTTATTTTCACATGTAATCAAATGTGGAAATAGAAGCAAGTCAGACTCCAGAAATCCTTGCTTCTTTTCTCCTCACTTTTTTTTGTCTTTCCTGATGAAGAAATAATGAATTTACAGTGATTACAAATAATAATTCAAAAATTATTGCTGAATGCAGTGTAAGAAGTGCAAGAAACCTTCTTTATGTATGTAGATACTGTGAATGTCTGGAGGAAGGATGCTGAGCAAGGTCTGGATTTGAAAACAGACACAGAAGACTTCCACTTGAAGAAAAGAAATACATATAAAGAATGACTGCACAAAGGATAAAAAATATGCAAAAAATGATCATTCATGAAAAGTAACATTCAATGAAGACAATAGTATTGTAGTTACTATGATAGTGAACGCTGCAGCCCTTACCTTTCTTTACATTCTGCTTTAACTCAGTCTTTGTTTTATATGCCATTGCCCTTAAAGCCCTGACCAAATGGTTCAAGGTGATACCAAAGCAGTTTTGGATTAGCTTACCCACCTCTTTTTTGATGTATGCATGTTATATCTTTCTTAACTCTTGTTAACAAAATGCTTGTATTTTTCTGATTCTCTGTGAAAGTTTAACTCTTTTTCTTTACAAGCATGTACACCTTTACTCATTCTGTTTCACTTAACCCTTTCTATTTTTATTGGATCACTTTATTTGTACATAACCCTTTATTATTTCAAGATATTACAAGTTACTACAAGAAGCATTTACATTATAATAAGGATGCTGCTGTTTTAACCTGATTGACCTTGTTACAACTTGTCTTTCAATTTCTTAATTAAAAGGATGCAATTTAGTTTCTATAAAGTATGTTAGGAAGATGAAATTCTGAGCCAAAAATAAACTAAATCTCTTCTGGAATATATTTGAAAACAAATCTCTTATCATATTCCAATGTGAAAGGTCGTTGATTCACTGCCTCTGACTAATTATAATTAATTTGGAAAACAGAATGTTTCTTACCCTCATTAATATTTTCTATTACTGCAGGGATGGAGGTCTGAGACTTGGACAAAATGAGAAAGGTCATAAATGTAGAGAACCATTCTTTTTCTTTTTTGAGAATCTGTTGAAGTCCTCAGAGAAGCAAGGCATTTAAGCATGTGCTTAAGTGCTCCCATTTCAGTGACGCACATCAGCACATTTTTCTGTTTGCCTGGAGATTTATGTATTTTTTTACAGCGCTTGGTTGAACTGAGGAGCCTCTCCGAAATTCAGAGTGATAGAGCACAGTTTGCACCGTGGGAAGACAGGGCAACTCAAACACCAATGTCCAACTTCTTCATAAAAAGGAATCTTAATATTAGTTATTTTTGATTCCATTTTGTAGAGATGAAAATAAACCATTTACGTATTTGTAAAATGCTTCTTTGATGGTGGTACTCCGCAGTGAGGATTACTCAGTGATACATGCTTTTCAGAGTCTGATAACTCTAAAGAGTCCACCTTTGTCTAGCAGATTGTTCTCCGGTCACTCTATTCATTTGAGAAACTCCATCTACAAAGAAGATAGTAAGTCTTGGAAAGTAGCTGCCAGGCTTCTTATCAAAATGGTAATGAAAGCAGCATTTCAAGGACCAAAGGATATGCTACCACTGGCTAATCTAGCCCAGCCAAGCCAGAGGTCTACCCAGAATGTTCAGCAGATGAAGCCAAAAAGGTGTTCCAGATGTTGTAGCCAGTTTAATTGTCAAGGTACTACTACTTTCCACGTAATTTCATAAGTATTTTATAAAACCTGATGCAAGACATCAATTCAAACAGAGAAACTGCAGTTTGAAAAGAGACCCTGAATGTAAATGTTTTCATGTATTAGTAATATCATCACCAATGTAAACTAAGGACAAATATGTATAACATTTCCTGGCATATATATTTTAGACCTGAGCCAAAGCCCTTAGAAATCAATGTAAGTACATCTGTCTACCGACATCAATTGGTTTTCTGAACATTGAATAAATATGGGTCATTCTGGAAGGTATTTGTCTGTTTTCTCCTGGCAAAGCATAATTCAGTAGCTGCATTATGACATTTTTGATTTTTTCACCAAGAGTCAGCTAACAACAAATGCAAGAGGAAGGACTTCTGCAGAAAGCTTCATGTGCAGGGAAAACCATCTCCTTGATCTTAAACAACTATAGATTTAATTACACATATCATTAGCTGACAGTGTCCCAATTGGCAATAGTTAAAAAAAATCAATCATTGTTTAAAATCCACCTTCGAGTATTTGTCTGTAAATTGTTAACAGACAGGATGGATGACAAGATGGAGATAAAGACTGAGTAGCATATAGTGCCACGAGTCTGTAAAACCAGTTATTTGCAGCAAACAGTTTCCAATGGACAGCCCATTTGATAGGCTCTAAGCAACGTGATCTTCTTGCACAGCACAAACAGAGGAAGTGACCTTTGTAGTGGTGCTGCAAGTAGCTAAGATGACAGCTTTTGAGCATTACGTCGTTATTTCCAGCGAAGGGATCTCTAGTCAGCCACTTTCACTGAATGACATCTAATTCATCCTTGCCACTAGATGACAGCACAGCAACATGCATCTATAAAGAAACCAGTATTTTGCTAGGGGTTAAGAATTCCTGGACAAACAGGTTTCAAGAACTGTAGAATTATCCCCATGGCAAGAAGAGAAGAAAAGAGATTTCTATGTCTTCCTTGATCTTTGGGCATCATCATCAGACATGAATGATGAGAAGGAACTGGCTTATCAGTTGCATGACTTTTGTGCTGCTGAGTAGGACAAAGATCTCATGCACAACTGACTGCTCCATCTTTGGACAGTTTCCTAATATTTGTATAGAAAAAAGAGAAACAATGAGAATGTGTTAGCTAGCAACTCAATGCCAAAACACAAATATGACTACCAAGTCCAATAGACAAAGGAGGTTGAAAATAAACAACTTGGTATGAAAATAAATTATACTCAAATTTTTGAGATCAGATAACTTATAATGTCTTACTTTAATAATTCTTTCTCTCAGTGCCCTGCTGGTGACTCCAGTAATATGGTAGATTTGCAATGTGTACACTAGCTGACTGGAGAACGCTGGTACTGACGGGTGGCTCAAAACCACCATTAATTCTGCCATTATTTCATGACCTTTTTGGAGCAGCCAGCACTTTTGGTGAAATACCTGATAGTTGTCCGGATGAAAAATAAAGAAGGTGAAGGGGAAAATCCATGGATTTAACGTCATGAGTATTAGTTAGCAAAATCCTCTGCAGAGTTCATCCAAGCAGAGGTCCTTCTTTTCCACTCTAAGTCGTGCCTTTTTAGAACAAGGCCTCAGATTTGGAGTTTCCACACCTGTGCAAATGCCCAAACTTCTATGATATGCTGGAGTCATTCTCAGGGTCTTTCTTCCCTTTCGTCTTTTCCCAGATATTCCTAGCCCGCAATCTTTTTTTTCAACCTATAAAAAGACATTGTATATTCCTGTGAACATTTTTGCTTTTGACAAATCCCTGTTTTCCAAGAAACATTTTTATTTCCAAATCACCAGCTGGAGAGAAGTAAAAAGGTTTCCTGTGTGGCACAAAAAAGAACAATAGATTCAACTTGAATAAAACAATTTAAAACCTCAATGAACAGATATATTTGTCTTCCTTATCCATCCTTTCTTCAAAGAGTAAGAGTCTAATGCTCATTGAAAATACTGTTTGCT
Organism: Rhea pennata; assembly: GCF_028389875.1. Lineage (NCBI taxonomy): Eukaryota > Metazoa > Chordata > Aves > Rheiformes > Rheidae > Rhea > Rhea pennata. Next base: position 9,511,432 of record NC_084674.1, read on the forward strand.
CCTGCCCTCCTCCACTTTCAGTCAAGTGTTCCTGATCATTAGTGCTACTGCATATGTGTACATATTCACCACATATCGGCTGTGACACAACAGGACTGTAATATAGCAGCATTTCATGACCAATTCTTAAACATATTTACAATTTTCTTCATAATTTTACTTTCTTCCAAAGGGCAAGGGGAAATTACAGCCCACTGAGAAAGGGAGAGAATAGTTTTGCGTGGGCAGAGAATAAGTATATTCCAGAATTCTATGGCTTTTTCCTTCATCTGTTTCTTTGTATTTGATAATGCAGCTGGTGGGCACCGTACAGGGAGTACTCTATCATAGGCAAAAAATGTATAGGAGAGAAAAAAAACAAGCAAGCCATTAATTGTTTATAAATATATGCTCTCAACCCTAGCAATCAGCTTTCAAGATTTCTAACTTCTAAGTTCTGTTCAATTCCTTTCATTTGAATAAAATTATCAACATGCGTCTTTTCTAGCATGATTAAACACATTGCTTGCAGGCATATCATGACTGAATAGGAAAGATTTGCATTTTTTTGAAATACCTAGTCTGTGTTTCTCTGTAGCTGTTCCTACATGTATATACAAACCCATATATACGGGTTTAGACACATGTACATGTACCGGCATGTGTGTGTGCACATCTGCATACAGGCAGAGATGGGGGGAGGAGAGCAGGAACAGAATAACCTAAGCCAAGTTAGACAGAATTATCAAGATATTAAAGCCAGATTTTTCAAGCCTCTGCATCCAGTTTCATCCACTGTGACATTCAGGAGATTTTAGTTCTGTATTTCTCAGGAAAACTTAACACCCAAGATGCTGAACCTTGCTAACTCCTCCAACCACAAAGATAAAGGAGCTCAGCTGGAGGTTGTTATTTCTTACCTAGAATACCTGTGTTTTAAAAGCGAGTAGGAAGCAAAAAGAAACTCTTAGCTTGGAGAAAGCTTTTCCTTCATACAGTTGTGCCTTGCATACAAATGGTTGCACCTGCAAACAGTATAGGCACATTTGTGCAGGACTGCTGAAAAGCTGGTCATAAAAGTAATTTCCCCCAAAGCCATAACTATAAAAAAAATTCCTTACCAAAATGTTATGTTCTTTTAAATTTGTTTTTATTTTCCCTTACTTATTATTTACTGTTCTTCCCCTCCCACCCCGAGTACAGAGCCACTATACACAGCTGTGCTAGCAGAGAAACATAAACATTCTCTCACATTTCTATGATTTGACATTGTAATGTGTTCTGATATTGCAATAATAAATGAGAAAATTAAGTGCCTGTAATACAAGATACCAGCATACAATAGCAAGGAAAAAACACATGAGTGGTGGCAGAAAGGGAAGTATCTCATGACTGCTAAACGGTTATTGGGGCTGATGTGAACACTTTTGCTGATCATATGGTGTCTGTGGCAACTGAGTCTGTACTTCATTTTTCCCTCACTTGGATGGTTTAACACCAATACAACTATGCTGTGTAATTACGGCCAAATGACACTGGTATAAGTGAGAGGAAAATTAAGCCTCCTCTGGTTGATCATCTGGTTGATCTTTTCCTGCCATTCTGCAGCTTTCCTCTGCCCGTGGCAAGAGAGCTAAGTAGGGGGCTCCTTGTCCTACTAGGGCAGGACACTCAGTATGATGTTTCTGTTGATCCTACAGTTACAGCTGTCAATCAAGCAGTGTCAAGAGCTATATTGTCCCAGTTAGGGTCCCATAATGCCAAAATGCAGAGGAATGCCATGTTATCATTTTACTTGCAATCTTCAGTCACCATAATCAGCGGTTTATCACGTTAGTAAGATTATGGTAAGAAGAATGTAATCAAGGCATGACAAACTTTAAGGCCATGGGACCCTTGGTGTTAGGCTGTATAGTTTTGCTGTTATTTATTCATTCATGTATTTGCATTACACCACTGTTGAGAGACCCTATTGTACTCCTCAGTAGAGAAGCCTGAAATCTAGATAGGCAGGATAGAGAAAGGATAGGAAAAAGTAGAGTTATTATTCCACACAGGTAGACATTCTTGGGCTCCTTGAGACTAAATGATTTGCCCAGGGCCACACAGATGACTTGCCCAGGGCCAGTTTCCTGCCTGTCATGGAGCCTTTTGCAAACCTCTGTGCTACACAGTCAGTGGGGTTTCACATTGCCTTTTGACCCGTCCTTCCTACCCTGATACGCTTCCAAATAAGGCCATGACTACAATAGCAAGCAGTAATTTAATATAGCCTTTAGCTTTATATATAGCCATTACAGTTCTTTTGGACTGATACTCCATAGAACATGTTCCTCTTTGTTTATGTTTATAGGAAATAATTTTAAGTGTTCTCTAAAATGAGATAACTTCTGAGAAATTCTTCAGTGTCAGTGAAGTTACATCTTAAACAAGGAGCAATAGCATTTCCACAGCTTTGTTTTATATACAATCTATGCTACATTTTTTTCCCTGTTTTTACTAATACAGAATCACTATAGGTTTAATCAAAGCATGAACAGTTTTTAAAGTGAATTCATCAGCTGAGATACATACCATTATATAGGCACAGTTAATTTTAACTTCAAACTGACATCTTGGTTAGATTTTTTCTCCCTTCATCACTAGACAATTGGAAAGCTCTTGCCCACTTAAGTTTCCACCCTTCAGCCTGAAAGCAATAGTATGGCTCTCTAGCAGTCTTCATCACACAGAGCTAAGTTATTTGAAATGAAATATTTTACACTTTGTGAATTGCATTGCTAGTCCAGTGCTTAATTTAATCTCAGTAGGTAGCACAGGTTTACCTTGCTGAGTGATTAGGTCTATTTTGGGTCAATAATAAAGGTAGCTTGCTATAGGAATATTAAACAGTGAGGAAGTTATATGGCTCTTACAATACTTCCCAAAAGCTGGGAAACATGGAACAGTTTCATTTTCTGGTTCAGGCTCCCTGAGTTTCGTCCATTTGGGCTGCAGCACAGTGGTAATATGTCGGTTTACCTCCTGGGCATCTCATTCATGCATTCTCCCTGGCTGTGCAACCTATTAGTGAAACTCTGTAACTTCTGTCACCACTCAAAAGGAGTCAATTCATAGACAAAGGGGCACCAGGGGTCCCTTAAAAACTGTAGAATATATATGATCCTTGGTAGTAAATAAACTTCATCTAATTCTTGATGGGAATTTTACAAAGGTAAGACGAAAGTAAGAGATATAAGGTTAGGACCAAGAATATTTCTAAGAAATTATTTAGTAGCAGTAAAGCAATAATATATCAACTAGGTCATGCATGCTGTAACACTGCTGACTTCAGGAAAACTGTGTCAGGAATACATTTGGCTCTTCTCTGTGTGTGAGAGGTAAAGGATGCTCAGAAAAAGACAGTCAGAAAGGAAAAGTAATTAAATCCAGATAGTTTACAGAAATCCTGATCAGAAGCACCATGAAGCCAACATGAATTTTCCTATTGATTTTAAAGGACTGGAATTGCTCCTTATTTTGCACACCATAACAACAGGATAATAACACAATGCTGCTCAGTTTCCTGCTACAAATCAGAGGTCCTGCTGGGCTCCAGATGAACTATAGGAATTCACTTAGTTCCTAGATTTCCCACCTTCCTGACTTGGGGGTCTGCTGCAATTTTCCCAGCTGCAGAAAGAGATCATTCACCAGCACTGATCAGAGGGTGCCTCATTAGCTGGAGTACTCCTCAGACAGGTTGTCACAAGGTTGCCTGATTCAGAATTGCAGAATAGAGGTAGAAGCAGAAAAGCCAAAGGAACAAGACGGATGCTTTTGAGCACAGGTGTGTGCAATATCCCATATCTACTGCTAGCCTCTTCTGCTGCACTCCTGCAGAGCACATTGGGAGGTTATTGTTTTAAACTGAGGCATGATGCTCTCTACCTTTAGCTTCTTCTAGAAGCTCTTTTTTTTCTTCTTGGTATTAAAAGCACAGCTCTTTAGCTCTGTTCTCAGGAAGGAATAAGAGCCTTCACCACAGCAAGAAGGGAAAAAGTTAAGAATTTTTTTTTTCTTTTTGCTGGTATGTTTTTGCTCTCTGTTTTCTCTCCCAGAAACTATTTCACTGTTCTGACTCTTACCTTTCTCCTTGTGGGACCAGGATGGCAGGCTGAAGATAAATATCTGAAAAAGGATCTGAACTGGTACAACTGATCTCATTGTCAGGAGGTAAATGACTGTAGCTGGACTAGTGAAATCCAAATTTTCTGTGTTTGTGTTTAAAGTGTTTGGGAAAGACATCCATAAGGTGTTAAATTTCTTTAATAAGCCAAATATGTATTTGGGTATGGTAGGAAATCAGCTGAAAGGAGAAGGTGGCTACGCATCTGGGCCAAAACTAGCATGACAGATGGTATTTGTTTTATTTATGTCTTCACAACTCTGCTTATGTTCTTTTAGGAAGCCAGTCTGAGGTAGTGCAGAGAGGGTTGGAGGACTCCTTCCTCTGGGGAGCTACTGAATATGTTCAGACAGAAACAATTCTAGGGCTCACAGGACAGGCAAGAGAGATGCAGAATGAAGACGACTGCCTGCAGCTCCTGTGAATACACTGCAGGGATAGGAAGGGTGCAGTCGGGCAAATATCAGAATAGGTGAAGATAACTTCTGAGGGACAAGCAGAGACCAGAATTTGCTCAGTGACTTAGCAAATTGTTGAGATGGCTGGAAGCACCCACCTGCCCGCAAGGACAGAGGAAGCAGGGGATAGCTTTTTACAGAATATTCTACTGCAGTTCTGTTTTCCTCAGCTACTTTGAGTTTTACTTATTCCAAAAGTTTTATTTCTAGTTTCTCTTCAAGTAAATGTTGGCATTTCTGGATTTAAAACCTTTCTGTCTGCTTCGGGGTGAAGGCCTAAGCACATTCAGCTTAGTGCTGTGGCTGATTCACTGTCCTGTCACAAGTCAAAACATAAAAAGGCTAATATAAAGAGAAATATACTACAGAATATTATTTTAGAAATATAATATCTAATTTAATGCAAAACCATTAAATACTTTCTAATTTCATGTGAAAACAGAAAGCATTGGAATTCCTCTAGCGATAACAAATGCTCAAATTACTGGGTTTTTTTTGACCTTAACTATTGTTCAGGAACAACAGATTCTATTTAGAAAAATATCTCCAGGAAGTACATCCAGAAGGATGTAAACTCTCCTAATAAAAGGTTTTTTTAGCCAGATGTTTTAGAAAACAAAGTTCCTCAGGCTCAACTGACTTGTCTATTAGCATGTAGCTCCTCTTTCAGGTAAGACTTCGGAGCAGATCACTAAAATACTGTTTATTTTTATCAGTTCTTCAGATACAGACCAACTGCTTGAGGTGCTTTTTGGCAACTGTAAAAATAAAACTCCTTCGTGGTAAAAAGATTTTATTTTTTCAGGACATTCCTAGGAGAATCGGATCATTCAGCTGGTGGTTTCTATTAGGTAAGCAGCAGATCCTGGATGTTAGTGCAGAATTCTCTCCAAGCTACCACTGCATATAGCATAATGCAAGCAATTTATATTTCTCATTTATGTTAATAGTGATTTATTAAAAATTCATCAGAACAACTGCAGCTGGCAGAATCCCTCAGAATCACTAAATAATTAATAACTCTTCCAGAAAGGTGACCTAGGCTCAGTATGCAATACCTACATTTTTTGGCTTACTACTGGAATATCCTGTTCCCTAGTAGACTATATAACTATTCTCCTTGTGGCAATGCCAGGGATGAACTAGATACTTTTCAAACCTAGCTTGTTGAATAAGATGCTGCCTAAGGTAACTGACAGTAAATTCTAAGGAAAGAAAAAGCTATGGCCTAAACTCTGCTCTTTTCTGGCATTTTGCTCCCTCAGAAGTACAAAATACAGCCAGAGGAAGCAGTGGTGTTGCCACTTTTTATCTAAGTGTTCAGAGGTTAGAACATGAAGGATATGGAAAATCCAGACTCAAATCCCTTTTAGCTTACACACATATATATATATATATAAAGACACATCTCTAGTTTCCCAGAAAAATCTGTTTGCCAGCAGCCTATTTGATTTTGAGAGGTGCTCTCAAATTCTGACTGCTAGCATTTCCATTTTACATGACGTATTTCCAAACATATTTAATTAAAAAATATAAACATTAATTGTAGCAAGAACTTAGAACTACTCTCTCCCAAATGGAGAGACAGATTTTAGCTGGACTCTCTCTCTCTCTGTCTCTCTCTCATCTTCTCTATCTTTGGTCCACTCACTAATGAAGTTGAGGATCTAAATGTGGATATGAGTGTCTAAAGTCACAGTCAGGTACCCCAGTCCAGCATATGTGCTTTAGAAGATCTTTCTCTTACTAAATCGTGATCAGGTGAATAATAAGAGTTGTAAAAAGGCGTAATTTTGTACCTTTTATACTCTCAGCTGTCAGTGACTTCAGTAATTTCTATTGTACTAGATGGCAAATGCGCCAGACTTTCAGTTCGGGTCTATAGCTCCTATAATAAAAATTATTTACTTTTTAACATTTTATATTTTGATTAGCACAATAACAAAAAAGATAATCATTTTAATGAACAATGAAGGTCTGGGGTCTGTTACTATTAACCGCCCCAAAAATACTGTCTTCTATATGTTCAAATGAAATCAGTCGTGCAGTTAGGGTTCTAAGCAAATCTAATCCTGCAATATTTTTCACCTTGTTTTCATTCCATAAAATGTAAGTCTCTAGTACAGTCCCTACAGTTATGTTTAAAAGTAGCATTAGATTTTAATCCTCTTTTCAAGACATCTAAAAGAGATTCAGCTGGTTTGCCACCACAATAACATCGAAGCAACTGAGTGAGTGAGAAATTTGAGCCTACCACAATCATTAGAGGGTTTTTTTGGACTGTCAGACAAATCACTCTTAACAGCATATGTTCATGCTCAGAGTTCAGAGTCTCTAGAAGTCTATAAAGGAGCAATACTTTTTTCCCCCCCCTTATCAACTTCATGACAGTCACTGAACACATGAAATTGTAATGGTTACATTTTTGAGAAGACCCGCACATCCACAGAGAACAAGCCTGCTCCTTTCTCAATATATAGAACCGCGAGATTACTATTTTAGGTTCTTTTTCAGAGAAGATCTTTTGGGTTAGTCACTGTATTTATTTCTAGGTGAAAACACTATCAGATTATTTCTAGATGAAAACATTATTGGATAATTTCATACAAATTTTGTTAGAAATATTATCTCCTAAGGTTATCAAGCAGTTAAACTGAGCGTGATACCAGTGCGATGCAAAGAAAGGATACCCTGAAAAATTAGGAACAAAGAACCTTAATAAATACCTCCTCTGATAGGAATTTCTGTATTAATAGCTTTCTCAAGCGCCAGGTTTTTTATGTAAGACGCAACGGGTCAGAAAATGAAATAGTCTGTTCTCCACATATAAGTCCCTATCTCATTATGCTGGGAGCGTAACATGTATACCTCCAGGTAACTGACACCAAATGTTTAAAAAGCACACTTCCAAGTCTTGTAACTATATTTCTATATTACATGGTATGTAGCAATCTACCGCACTTTAAGATAGATAAGGGAATGGCTGATCTTTGGATGAAGAAGATTTTATCTCATTACATCGCTAGATGACTTTTAATTAGGAAACAGAATAGATTGCCAATCTGTATAAGCAAAGTGCATATTGGATTGGAAAAGTAAATGAAAAATTTGAGAGCATGGGAAATGATAGCACAAAAATCTACTGGGTTGAGGCATACCGTAAAGAGAGAAAAAGAGCTTTAAGGTCAACAGTGACCTTTTAACATTCAAACTTGAAGACTGCCCTATCAGAACCTATTTACTTAGGCACAGGAAGAATCTATTTGCTTAGCAGAGGAAAAGAACTCTTGCTTGTCTCTCAGATAACCTGCTTTTAATATGCCCCTGTGACACTTCTCTCTCTTAATCTTGCTCCTTTATGGTAAACACAATGAGAAAAGGTGATATAGAACTTTGTATCCTAACACTGTACTGCTCCTATAATGGGAATTCCTCTGACTAGTGCTCCTTAAGAGCTCCTTTCATTAGCAGGGTGGCAAATGGAGCTATGTGGCATGAGGAAGACAGAGTAATAATCTGGACATCAAAAAGCGAGGGAGAACTCCTGCAGAAATGATGCTGAGTAAGTTTTTTTCCCCCCTTCAAGCCTTCTCTGAGACTGTGATATTTAGCTGTGCGCTTCTCAGAGATGTCTGGTTTTCCCTAGCTGAGTAAAAGGGTAACTTCAAATACTTCTGTGTCACCTTGAAATCTATTGTATCAGAGTGTCCTTGAAACCTTCCAAAGACACTATGCTTAACTCTTCATAATTGCTTTGTATCAAAGATTCTTATAAGCTGGAACCATCCTGGCTCCCTGCACCACACCCTCCCAGGACTGAGAGCATCCTCTACATGATAAGGCAATCAAAGCTGACTGCAATACTGCAGATGGAACTCAATTTTATACTTTTAACAATACTACTTTTTTTTCATTAGTATTCTCTGTCTCCATATTTTCCTCTTTCTATTGATGCCTTTCAGCTAGTGGGTTGTATGTGTGGTAGTTTTTTTTCCTTTTTTTTTTTTTCCTCCAATTCATTGGGTCGATGACTTCAAGGACTTATTGACAATAGCTCTTTTATCTTCTTTTTCTGGTCAGTACTCTGCACAACTTTTCCATTTAATAAGTACTTCCTACTTCCTTACACAAGCCCAAATTACCTATATTGTCGGAGACTCTGAATGTCAGTTGATCCTAATTCAAATACAGTTTATATCCCTTGGTGAAAGCCACTGAATGCCCCTGTGGTTACCTAACTATGCAGCCTTCCATTATATGCCAACTGACTCATAAGAACTGCATGTCCTGATACCCCTGGTTGATGAGCAAGGAGACAAAGAGGAAATCATCTTTCTTTGCCAGACAGTGTCTAGGTCTCAGTGTTATTATCACTGAGCTTGCACTCCTTCTCCCTTGCTGTGAGAGACAATTTTTTCTTTAAAGAAACTAATACCTAAATAGACAAGATAAAGGATGGAGAAAGGAAGATTATACTACCCATTTTATAGGTGAGTAACAAAGGTACAGGGAAAGTAAGGTACACTCCCATGGTCACACAGGAGGTCTTTGGCGCGCACATGTTCCAAACAAAGCCTTCACTCCTTGGTGAGGAATCTATGAATTGTGAGTTGCAAGGCTGTTAAAGCTCTTTTGTTAAATCACATTTTCTTTTTCAAGTAGCTTACAGCAGGGCTGTTTTATGGGGATCTTCTATGATGTTCTCACTAATCATCTTCAGACTTACAGCATTGGAGACTCAGTATCTGTAGCTTCATGGAGCTGGAATTAGGCTGGGTTTTGTTTCCGTGTGTGATGAAACCCTGACTGAATTTCTTTTGTTTTGTTTGCATGAGACTTCCTTCTTCCCTTATAGCTGGCCAATGTCATTTGTGACATTAGTACTGTCTTTATTATGTGTGCTACCAAGAGTACACGACTTTCTGAGCTAAGCAGTACAGACTAGCTTGTGTGTACACTGACTGGAGCTAATGGCTTCTGGTGCAGCCTGGCTGTAACTGAATTAAATCTGGGATAAAGTGAGAGTGTGACGCTGGCTGAGTTACCACTGGAGCTCAGTACTACATAGAAGGAGGAAAAAACTTATCCCAGTCTGTGCTTTCTGTCTGTATAGCAGAATACTGTCCTTTAACCAATACTAGGGTCTGTCTGTCCAGGGAATGTGTTGCTTTTTTACAGAATGGGGTCAGACAAGAAACTAGCATGTATATACGCTGGCGACAACTGCGAGGCTTCGACTTAGAGAAATAATGATGAATCAACACAGCAGCATAACTATACTCATTCAGTCCCTCCATTCAGCATTGGGATTCCAGCTCTTTTGGTTCCAGTGTGGTCTTTTCCCTGACGTCCTTACTGCATGTCTTGTCAACAGAAAGGATTAGTAGGGGACAAGCAGGGAAATTCATTTGATACCGCAGTTCCTCTTGTATTCCCTTCTTGACTTGTCCCAGCTTTAGAGCACGGCCTGAAAACTACCACGAGGCAGCACAAACAAAACTTCAGGGAATATGGTGACTCAGATCATTTGCATTATCAGATATTATCTAAGTCTCCATGGGTTTCTCTGTTTCCGTGTAGGTTATGGCTACCAGGATGGGTCAGGAGCACAGACAGATGGTAACAGAGAACTGATTTAGAACATAGTTTTATTTGGGAACACTGTGAACTAGAGAAAAGTGGTGATGCACGATAAGAAAGACATAAAAACACTTACAGCTGTGCTCTTCTTGGGAAACAGTTTTTGTCTTGGAGTGATGGTTAGAAATGGGACTTAATTTGCATGTATGCTTATGATCCCGAGAGTGGGTCAGGGCCTTTCTGCATCACAGAAGCACAGAAGAGTAAAGCAGCCACGAAGAGCCTACAGCAAGAGACAGAAATTACTTTTCTGTTCCAGGATTAAGTGTATTCATCACATCACCACAGTTAGAATTTTCATGGCTCGGTTTCTTTTGTTTGGTTGCTTTGCATTAATATTAAAGGATGATATGGGGGGGAGAAAAATGTCTCTTGAGAAACAGAAATGCAAAGGAAAAAAATCTTTTGTTTGCAAGTGCATTAGACCTTATAAAAGTATATAATCCATGGACCATTGGCACGATCAGCTGTAATAGCTCCAAAAGAGCCATTGTGTTAATGCAGCCGATGAGCATGAGAACTGCCTCTGCATACTAAACATACTCATGAAAATTTTAACAACATGTGGATAGTGGGTAAGTGCAGCATGTAGTTGTTTTTAAAATTGAGAACACAGTATTCTAAATTTCATCAAAATGCAGAAAAAAACTAAACTAAGATATATCCGCCAGCAAAACGTAACCTTAATAACATCTCATATTTCTTCTCAGATAAAGTAACTGATTTGCGACAAAAGAAATGAAGTAAGTCTCATTTATCTGGACTTCATAAAGGTTTTTGATATAATACCATTTGGGAAATTACTACTAAGCTAGAGAAGTTGGGGAATAGTGCAAGAAATCTAAAGTAGGCAAGGAAATATCTGAAGAAGAGATTACAATTTAAAGGGAAGATATTGTAAAGGAAGGAGCATGCTAATGGAGTTCTTCAAAGACTGATCTAATATTTTTATTAATGACCATGAACGAGACAGGATAAAATGTGGTAATGAAACTTTCTGAAAACTGAAAATTGAGAGATATCATCTAACTTATCCCACTTGGTTTTCTGGTTCTCTTCTATATTGATGATTTGATGATCTGACAAATCTAAAGAGAGTAAGACATAGTATTACACATTGCAAAGTTATGGGTTCGAAGATAAGCAGAAGAATTTTTGTTTTTAGTTGGTAGATCCACAAAAGGAGACCTGGAGCCTCGTCACGTGCAAAATAACTGTAAGGACCAACATATAGCATTTGTGAAAAAGGAAAACATCATCTTAGGATGTATCAGGAAGGTATCGGCAGAGTTAGGGAAACAGTACTGCATTTCAATAGTGCCATAGGACCTGATCTTGAACATGACGAACACTTCTGGGTAACCCAGGAAGATTAATTCACAGTGGCACAGGCTGATCAGGACTACTAATATGATTAGAGAAATGTAAAGAACTTTAATTGTTTAGCTAGCGAAACAAAGACTGAGAAAGGATCTGATTAATGTCTGTAAATACTGACATGTAAATACTGACACCAGAGACAGAGGGTAGCTGTTTAAATTTAAGTATCACTAGCTGCAGACAGTTTTACACTGGCTATGAATAATATCTTTTAGCTGGAAACTAGGAGGAGAATTCTAGTCACTAAAGGAGTGACATGCTAGAGCAACTTCCAAAAGGAATAAGCGGTCAACACCTAGTGGTTTCTAATATAGAACGTGAACAGTCTTGCGTGGGGACTGATTGTCCAGGGTTGGGACTGATGGTCCAGGAAGTCTGTTCCACTTCCATACTCCCTTACTATCAAGGGCAACCTTACCAACATGAATATAAGGAGAGAATATATTTTATGGCTGTTACTTTTATTACATAATCTAACAGTCAAGGTAATTTAAATCTTTCAGGTGAGGTTCTCCCAATATTTTGTGCAATATCATTAATACTTCCCTACCTCTACTGGAAGTATTTTGTGTGATGGTGAGACAACATTCAACTCTTCTTGTGCCTGTGTCCCATGACGGTTAACACTTACCCTGTGCCAATATGCTCTTCTTCTGGAAGCTCCCTCTGCCTCCACAGATGTTTTCACTTAACTCACCATCTAAAATTTTCTGAATTTCTCAAGGTTAAGTTCTCAAAAGTTGAAACTTGCATGTTGTTTCTTAGAAAATTTTTTTATACTATTTATGTGTTCTACTTACACCATGGTAACAGATAATAGTATAGAAAGAAAAGTATTAATAAAGCCATTGAAAATAATGCTGAATATTGTGACATATTTAATAAAAGATTATCATAAGTTGAAAGATTTCATTTCTTGACAGAAAGAAGTGGGCTAGAAATAATTACAGATTTAGACACAACAAAGATAATACATTTAAAAGCACTGAATAATTTCTTTTTTCTCATGTGTCCTTACAACTTGGGCCCCATAGAGAGCTGTGCAGGGCCATGTGGGGGGCTGAGCAAGGTTTGTACAAGGCCTGTTTGAGTTTCCTCATGAGAGAGAGGTTATCAGCAGAGAATGCTACTTTATTATCTCTAAGCTAACTGGATCTTCGAAGATTTTATACTGACATGTAAAAGCATAGTGCTTATGGTGCTTTTAATGCTGATATTCCTAGGGCCAGTAACATTTTCCTTTCTTCATGGCAGGCCAATTTTACTCTATAAAGGTAATATTCAATTTGAATGAAAAATAGATAAAATCTGAAAAGGAATTACATCTAAGTTTTAGAACTAGATTAATTGACCAAGTTCTAGAGCTAAAAAAAAAAAAAAAAAAAAAAAAAAAAATCACCTAAAGGTATCCCCTCTCTTTCACTGCTAAAGTTTTCCAGCAGTGCTATCACGTCCTGGTCTTACCAGAATTGCTTAAGTGTTCAGTAGAGACTTAAGACTTCTAGAACAATCCTAGTAACATAACAAATAAAATTGCTTTGCAGGAAGTGTATTGTCTGCAGCAATGGGATAAACTCAAGATAGCTGTGGCAAGCCCAATACGTAAGAGTCACCTTTGCATGCCATGATGTTACCCTACGCAATAATCTATTTTGAAGGATCCTCCTTGAGTGGCAAGTGTGTTCTTGGCACACCATTACAGTGGCTTAAAGGAAGCAGTTCTCTTTGTGTGTTGCACCATTTCATCCTCCTCCACTGAAGTACTTGCAGCCTTTGGTCATGTGATTCAAACGGAAAGTTACTAAATCACATTTGTAATTGTAACATCTTTCACTGAGATTTCATTTCTTCTTCTATAACAACTATAACCATTTATGCCAGGATGGAACTCGTGCATTCAAGAACTTTGCACTTTAAAACAAATGAATAATGCTACTTCTTTTTTTTATAATCTTTGTCGTTTAACTTTCCAGTTTCTTTAAATGTATTTCTAAATATTCTGGTTTATTCTGTCTAAATATTCCATTTATTCTAAATAGTCTATTTTTTTTTCTTTTGAATGTCATTAACTTTTACTTTTGTCTAGCAACAGTAAGACCGATGTTCCCCCAAAAGAGGGACGGACAGACAGACAGACAGCACTTACAGCCTTAAAAGAGTATTCTAAAGTTGCTGTGCATTAAATGACATATTGTCAATTATATATGGAGTCATTATTACTATAAAATGATATATGCAAATATATATGTAATTAAAGTCTACAAAACATAATTTTAGCTTCATATTTTCACAGTTCAGCAAGTTCTTCATGATGCAAGATTTTTTTTAAAAAACAGTATTTTGAATGCATCAGGTAAGAGACTGCTTACTTTAGTATCTGTTACTATTCAACTATGTAGGTTCAGTTATCTTCTTTGCTGTCTTTGAATCTGTGCTAACATTTTAGAAAATCTTATCTCTCATCAAAAGAGAGTTAATGACCTGGGTATAAACAGCTCATTTAGATAATTTTTAAAGTAGCCTTGAAGTACCCGAAGTTTTATCAATTCATTTACTTTTTACTTCTGGATGAACTTCAATAAAATGATGATGTTGCTGAAGTCATCACATATATGCCTTGGAACAAAATATCCTGAGATTATTGGAACTGGACTCCTTGTTCCACTCACACTTTCCGCCTTGCTGCTCGAGCACCTTGAGTCAAACTAAATTCCAGATATAACACACAGATCCCAGTTGTTACGTGTTCAAAAATTGCTAAAGAGTGTAACTTGAGTGCATCTCTATTCCTTATTGTGGTATTTTGCTTGGTAGCGAGGAGTGGTAACTTGCTTGAAATTCCCTATTTTTAACCCTTTTTTGCTTCCCAGGATTTATCTCTCTTCAGTCCTTTGGTACCTAACCTTTTTTCCATGAGGTTTGAAAGGTAACTATCAGATACTCTTCAGCCAATTCCTTAAGATCCTTTGGTTGAGTATGATTTGGACCCTCTGAATCACAAATATTTAAATTATCTAAATATTCTTTTACCTGCTTTTTTTATTAATTCTGCTGCTAGATATTCCCAAAGCCTCTTTAATATTTATCTCGCTGAGTTCCATGCTTCCTTCTTCTTTAATATTAAAGACCAAAAAAACATAGATGTTCAGCAATTTTCTTTTCCTCTCTGGTCAATATAAGCTGACCTTTCTTTTCATTTAGGATGATCTTTGTTTTCTTTTACCCAACCTGTATTTACTTTCTTCTATTCTTCTCCCAGTATGCACCCTTAACTTTAATTGTATTTTCCCTCTTGCTTATTATTCTTATTGTTCCGTATTACAGATGTAGCTATTTGTATTTTTTCTTCTCATGTATTACTATGCATTATTTTTTCCTTTCTTTTTTGAAAATGGTTTGTGTTGCCGTATCTGAGGCTAAGGAATGTTTCTCTTTAGAACTTGCATATTAAAATATATTTGACCTCATAAAAATATTACAGTATGTGTTTGGTATATTTTTCATACATACAGGGATATAAGAATCATGTCTGTTCTGTTTTGCTAATTTAAAATAATGGAATGTGAAATAGTAACATAAGGAGGATTGTTAAATGCAGGTGTTTGAATATGAACTGTGTGATTAAACGGCAGCACCACTGATGCCTATAGGAATTTTGCAATTGGCTTCAATAGGGCTAGGATTTTATTTTGATTCTGCACTTATACGTAGACCTAATCTTAAGCCCTTAAGGTCCTTCAGACCTTGGTAGAATTTGTAATGATATAAAAATGTTCCTCTGCCTAAGTGCTTGTTGAACTGGGAAAATATATTTCGGACAAATAATAAATGCTTTTTTTTTATTAAATGCAGAAAACAAATTAATGTAAAATTAAGATTATTCTTATTTTTGTGCTAATGAACAATTTAAGTGAATCTTCCATGTGCATCTGGTCAAAGAGCACTATAAAAATACTTCTGGACATGGTACCGCTCTAAATTTTCTAGACCATGTATAGCCTCATTTGCATAGATCCCATTTTACAGTGTGTTACGCATAAAGGGCTACTGAAAGGCTGCAAAAAAATAATTAAAAATAATACTTCAGTAATTCTAATTAAATAATAAAAAATAATTTCTAAAGGGTGCCATTAAGGGATTCTATTCACAAAAGAGAGGGAATTATTTTTTTATTGATGATTTCCCTTGTTATTTTCATAATTTGGACATAATGTATAACAAAAATTCTCCAAAATATTACCACTGTATTAGGACTACTATTATAGGATACATATGTATATATGTATGATTTCTTTTTTAAATAAGTATTTATGACTATTGTGACTCCAAAGAAACAACATGCATCATGTAGATAGTTCAAGTGTCTTCTAAATGTAAGGTTCAGAGAGGTTTGCTGACTGTAAAGCACTTTGTAGAAGGTCATGGAATTGAGGTTGATATTTACACGTTTGGTTAAAAGCTATGGTGACAGAATATGCATCATTATCTGTTTGCAGACTTGTCAGTTAAGGCTGGAACAAGATTACACCATCTTTGTCTTGTCTACTCATATAATTTCTTGGTTGGGAGTAGGTCTTTGAACTGCATCCTATTCTTTTAAGGAAATTGTTTTTCTGTGTATGTCGCGTGGTTAAAAGTATCTCTATACATACGATAAATTGGAATTATAATTTCAAGATCTGTGCTGATTCTTACTGCAATTAATAAACACTAGAATGCTGAATTTTTTAAAAATTAAGGTTAACATGGAAAAAACAGACATGATATTAACGGCACTGAAGCCAAAGTTGGCTGTGAATACCCGGAACCCACTTGTAGCTTTATTATATAAAAAGTATCTTGTTCTTAGCTATTGCATTCAGAATCAATAATGATAAATAAAACAACAAGACCTTCAAACAGCAGATAAAAGGACTATATGTAGACTACATTTCAAAGACTCAGTTTGCTCTTGCATGTTATTAATATGGATTGCTATTACTGTACTTTTGTTAATCCAGTTTCCATTTGGTTTTATCTTATATTCTAGAAAATGCATAAGTGTGGTGCTTGTCTGTCTTACTGGCTAAGCTGCTAGAAACTGCAGAGCCAGAAGAGTAAATGTGAAAACTGACATGCTATGAAGGATGATAAATAGAGATGCAACAGCCTGAAAATTATGGTTATGAATAAAAGATTTATCCTCAAAAACATGATTTTTATATAGTTTATATCATATCATCACAGTATATAATTTTCCACTGTCACTTACTCCTCACTTGCGAGATTCTTCACAGAAAGGTAACTGATACTTTCAAGTTAGGAATACCAGCAATTGTTCAATAGCTAAAATAGGCAGTTGCATGAGAAATGGCCATAACAACGAGCTGAAACTGTTCATCCGGGATCATTTTGTTTATATTGATCTCCAGTCCATGTTTGCATAGAGTATATCTTCGCCAATTTGTAGCATGGAAATAAATATAAATGTCTAAGGATGTATACTATCTGTATCCTTTCCCAAATGCTTGTGTGCCAGCAGGACCCTTTCCAATTTGCTTGTATTCCTTTTTTAAGTACATAAAAGCCATTTTCTACCAAGAACAATTAATATAAAAAAACAGATTATTAGGGCCCAACTAAATATAAATTGAAGATTCCTAAATATTTATGAAAAGATAGTTGCCAAATGGCAGTGGTATTTAAGTAAATCAGCAAATATGGTTGCTGCCATTAACTAATAAACACAAAGTGGAACCATCGCTATTTCCCTACTGTTGTGCATCTGTAACTCCACCAGTAACTCCAGAATGGCAATGCATTACTGTGATCTGGTAGGTGTAATATTGAACTAAATACAGTGCCAAGTCAGAGTCTGTTTCCTTCTACCAGACTTTTCTCTGACACAGCCACCAAACAGTATCAAACATGCAAATGCATCAACAAAAGGTCACATATTACATCTGCTATCATACCATAAGAGGCTTCCTTCTCAGCTTTCTTTCATTGGTTTTTATGCTCATGTAACTCCACTGAGTTAATGGTATCTATGCCAGGTACCTGGTATGCCAGGTGAGTTGAAATTCAAGCCCACCAGCTACCACGGCTTCTCTGCTTCTATAAGAGGAAGGAACAGAAACAGAACAGTGCCCATAATTACTGGGTGTTATTCTGTCCCCCTTACAGCTTCTTTAAAAAGATTACAGTGTTCAAATGCTCTGACTAAACACTGTGCTCTGGTTCTGGGCCATCATTTCTTCATTATGCTTCCCTCCACTTCTCTGGAAAGAGGGATGGTTCAGCACTAGGTAAAGAAGGGAGCACTTGATGCCTATTAACTCTTACAAATAATCTCCTACAGACCCATAGTGTATCTCTCTGAACATTAATATATAGCAGATGCACTTTATGTTGTGCAGAAAAATGCACCACTCACCATAACAGACATAAAATTTGGTGTATATCTGTTTGCAAATGGAATGTTTCACCATGATAAGTTCTATATTATTTAATACCATTCATGTTTGATTACAGAATCAGATTATTGACTTCAGAGTTGAAAATCCCGCTGCAACTGAGTCGTTGTGCACAGCTCATTACAGAGATACCGCATGCTACATGCTTGCTGTCGTACTTACGAAACTTTCCTTCCTGCATGAGATTCTTCATTTTTTCTAAGTTACGGGTGATCCTATTAAGCATTTCAGAGAGAGGAGATTTTCTAAGGAAGTGAGTTGTAATTTAAACTTTAAAAGGCTTCTAGATATTCCAGGTACAAACTAAATCTAAAAAAAAAAGTGAACAAGGAACCTCAGGTTAAATTTATCACTTAAACCCTAGTGATACATTTTTTACTAGCCTGTTTTTCAAAAGAGAGGTATAAATACTTGAACTTACTCCCAGTGGACTGTTAAACCTTAAAATTTTCCATCTGGTTCTGTCAGACTTCATACCCTGCACTGCTTGCCACCAAGTCTGTGAATGAACTATTGTCATTCTCAATCACGATTTTTCTATACTGTATTACTTTTGAATATTGACTTCAGCATGCAAATTGAACCCTGATTAATCTGACAACACCAGCTGCTCTGAGTTTAATAACATATAATAAACAGGTAATGCTTTATAGGCTTATATGGCTATTTTGGTAAACATGTCTATGGTAAGTATAGTATTTGGAACAGAAACAGTGGTAAAATGTAGCTGATATTTGTTTCAAAACTTCTTGTGGTGGTTAACTTGTCAGTAAGGTGTTTTTTTTTTTTTTTTCCTGTAAAGCAATTATTTTCAATTGATTTAAATCTGGGCCCTGACGAGTGCCATTATTCCCAGCATATAACATTCAGTCAAAGGCCATATTAAAGATAAGACCAAATAATGGTTCCAATCATTTAATATAATGCATAAAACAACCATCTCAGCTGCCACCTCAGGATTGAGGTTGTACAAGGAATGTCCAGAATAGCCTGTCTTCTCTAATCTAACATTCTAATCTTGCTTTTGTATACTTAAGCACGGGGCAACGGTACAGACATAGTATAGCTATGTACAAAATATAAGTAAAGAAAATTGTCATTAAAAAATCAGAATTTACCATTTCAACTTCTTTTTAATTTAAAATAGATATTTACATATCTTAGTATTTTTCAAGTATAATCCTCATGGCACACATTTCAAGTGGAATATCTGCAGTTTTTGTTATGGGGAAAATATCTGCAGAGGAATGGGCTTTATATTTTATGCTGACTGTATTAAAATTCAAATTGTATCTTATCGAAAACAAATTGAAACCAAAAGTCATTTATTAAACATTCCATAAAAAATTTAGAACAGCTAGGGTTGGATTCTGCTCCCTGTGGAGACAGATCACAGTAAAGGGTAGAACTGAGAAGCAGGTATTAGGAAAAATTACAGGGACTTTCTTTTTCAGCACAAAAAGTAGGTTGTGGTTTCTCCTCAGTGCCCAGGGATAGGGGTGCTCTTATTTTATGGAACGGTCTGTTACACAGGGAGTTTTTATATCCTATTTCTGAGCTAACAGCGATGGGCCAGTGTACTATGTTATGATAACAGAACAAGCTGCATGCTGCTTCTCTTTGAAATAAAAGAATAGCTACATGTGCACTTCAAAGACTGAGGGCTAGAGAATCCTTCTCTGTCTTACAGGAAACAAGATTTTTCAGCTAGGACACACCTTTTTGCCTATTCCCTGCCTGAGTGGAATGCCAAATCCAGAAAAAAATTCTGTCTACAGCTTTTAGCCACTTTCCTAGTGGCAGACTGGACAGCATTCTAGCCTACTAAAATAACAGAAATAATTCTTTGTACTGCTTATTTAGGCAAACATACTACATTGCACTTAAATGTTCCCGTGTGGCATAATGTTTGTAAGAATGGAATTTATCTGAATGTTTTTGTTGCCGTTCTGTTGGCAATCAGTCTAGGCTTACTGTCTTGCCAACTAAGTGATCTTAATAGCACTGTTTCTTGAGTAGCACCATTTTTCTCTGTAATTCTCTACTTGCTTGTGATGTTAATTTTGCTTTACTTAGAAGCTTCTTGCGATTGCTGTGCAGTTTTGCTTTGTAGTCTGAATTTTTTGTAGAAAAAGTAGGAGAGCAAAAGCACAATTTACTTTAAAGATTGGTGAGTTTCTTTATCGAATCTTTTAGAATGTGAGTGACTTCTTAGTGGATTCAGTTGGGAGGCTTACAAAAGGCTGTACCTAAACTTCACACAACTTGGCCCTTTTCTTTCAATTCAACAATGCAGTTTTTGACTCATTTATACAGACTGGATTTTTAATATGGCTTTCAGTTGGCTAAGCTCACTTCTCGGCAATTGCTAGCGTGGAGAGAAGAAGACAAAGCCAGTAGTACTGGCTTTGATGATTGCAAGAACAGATCTTTGAGGAGCAGTCCATGGTCAATTACTTTAAGTCATCCATAAAATCACAGGCCTTTCCAGTCGCCTTCTCTCCAGGCAGCACAGAGGCAACTTCTGCTGGTATCTCAGATTAGAGTCCTATCCTTTCTTTACAGGAATAGTGTGGGTGGGATTAATGTAACTGACTGTGCTAAGACTGTGACGCCGAATAACGCAAATTTTTGTTATGGGATTTTAGTCCTCTTGGAGGACTTTCAGGACCATACTTATTTTAATACTGCCTTCCTGCTTCCAGACCACGTTCCACGTTAATCCCAGATGTAAAAACCACATGCTAATAAAAATAACTTGGCAAGGTATTATATTAATCAGGAAATACTTATTCAAAACCTCAAAGGTTTCTTATTGAAAGCAATGTGAGATAGGGCCTTCTCATGTACTTTATTAGCTCTCATGCCTATTGAGAATATATACTTCCAAAACTAAGTTAACATTAAAACTAACTCTCTAAAACCTCTACAATCAAATCAAAAGTAAATTGAGATCAAAGCACCCAGTCAACAAATGACTGGTGGAGTTAAATCATCCAATTAATTAACGGTTAGAGAAATAATCCTTACATATTCTGAAGAGGCTTTGAGAAAACTATTTTTTCAGTTATAGATGCCAGCTATAGAATTTATCAAGTGAAACATATCTATGATTTGTACTGGTTAAGAAATGGAATCAAATTCAAGTTTCTTAATGTCTGAATCATGATGCTAATGCCAAGTGTAAGGCTTCCTCTTGCAGAATTCAGATTGTAGTAAGTTTGTACTTGTACTGGCTAACTGTACTATGGTGCTTGTACTATGGAGCCTAACTCTTCCCTCTCTGTAGTAATAGCGAAACACAGATTTCAGGGACAGTTTGAGCTTGGTTAATGGGAAGGGGAGGATTACTGCTTCCCCTGTCTGGTAGAGATAGCATAATGTGTGAAGAAGCTGTGCTACTTTGCAGACTCCCCTGTGCTCAACAGCATCAACATAGACACTACTGTTCTTGGAATTGTTCGGAACCATCTTGGGATACTGAAGTTTGATGATTCCCATTTACAAAAATTACAGTAATAATATCAGTTCCTTAAGATTTTAAAGGTCAGAATACACCATAATAAAAATGATTACGAGACAGTATGTTAGTACTGCTTAAAACTCATTACTGTTTTTTTCCAGCATCTTTCCTGGGTTGACTTTAAAGGTGTTCACAGAGACATACGCATATACGGTTTACTTCTGCACGCAACCTACAGTCATTTTCAAACCCATCATCCCCTTCAAAAAAGAAATCACCAAAGGAAAAAGAAATCCAAAAATAGTGGAATATCCCTTATCTACTAAAACAGGAACATAAAAAGGGACACATGAAACATCTAAGTTTTCAAGGGTACGGAAATCCTTCAGCTTTCTGACTTTCCTGTACTCTGGTCAAGTAAGAATGGAACTTCATTTCAGTAGCCATATATTCTGCTGACACAGCTCTTTTCACCTCTAGACTTTTTTCACAAGCACTGAAACTTGTCAGAGGCTGATTTACATATTTGCTGGTATTTTATAATGCTATTCTCAAGATAAATTTCCTTTGGGTGATCTATGGACTCAAAGGACAACTTCTATGTTGGACCAGTGGAACTTGATTAAAAAAATAAATTAATTTCAATCAGTTCTGCACAACTAAAAATAAAAAAACCTCTTTAAATGACATTGTGTCACTCATGCATGGAAATCCTATGAAAACAGCTGACTGGAAACGAGCCCACAGCAGTAAGTACTCCTGCAACATCAGTCCATCAACCAATTTAAAACAAATTTGAAGCAATTTTGACTGTTCTTTGTAAAATCCAATGAGATGCTTACAGTAGAAATTTACTGCATTTTTACTATGTAAAACAGAGCTACAAGTGAACGTATCTTCTGGAATCTTCAAGAAAAAAAGATACCTTTAAGCTTATCAATAAGAAACGACTTCACATATGAAATTTTAGATTTTATCTAACTTCTATAAATCTATATAAGCCATATTATTCACAGAAAGATTGTTTTGTGACTAGAGCTAGCTTGCAAAAGGAGATTGTGAAAATGCTTACCTATGCTTCTGTAAGTGCTGTTAATATCCTGCAACTTTTCTGCATTTGTTTCTTCTGTCCTAGTAAAACACAGAGCTTTGTAAATGATATACTTCTCAAATTTTGAATGAAAATAATTTCTAAATTCTTTTGACATTCCATGTCATGCCATGTGTCAAAAGAAAAATAATTCTCCTTTGATGTTGCAGCAACCGGTCCACTTTGATGTGTGTCCCGATATCATCACAATATGAATATTCTTTGCATTAATATCCCCATTTGTTGTTTAACGACTTTTGAAGTTAACATGCGTGCTGCCCAGCCTTCATTTCTATATCTAATTTCTGTAATATATGTTTTAGTTGCTGTTGTTCTTCACAAAGTTGCCTAACAGATTTCAAAGGTTAAATGAGTTTTCTATAATACATAAGAGCTTTCTTGCTTTCCTTTTTGTGATAAAGATCCAGTTCTTTTTATATTAAAAAGATCCTGCTTAAGGTTGTACTTTAGTTAAGCAGGCACCACGCACAACTTTCATTTCTTTCATTTTAATTTCAAACTTGGATTTTTTTTACTGACTTTTACACTGACAGTCCATCTGTAAGCCTTTAGCAGTCTCTCAGAATATTCATCACCTGAGATCTCTGGAATAGCCTCACTGTCCACACAAGCAAGCATCCTTCAGAGAAACCAGTGTGCCACCGGTATATAAAGCTCATACACCTGTGATTTAACTCATTTGGCGTGTTGTTTCCCCAGTAGCTTAAAACAGCAACCCAGGCTGAATCTTCTAGTTAACAAGGTCATGTGCTGATATAAAGAATCAATAGGATTTCCCTAACCCAGTCCATCTGTAGTATTCTTTCTTTTTTTCATTTTAATATGATCCTTGGAATTAAAAAACAGTTATCTTACTGAAATGTGCTTTCTTTCCAAAATTAAAGGCTGATTTTTGTCAGCCTTCTTTATGCAAATCATTAATTTTTTACAGTACCAAATTCATCTATTCCAAATCTTTTGAGGAAGGAGTGAATGACCATAAACTGCGAGAAAAAAATACAAATCTTTTGTGCATATAGGCCACATATTGGTCTAAATGGATAACTGAGGTATTTTACAAAAGAGGTCAGAGCTTCTTCCTGTTTGATTACATCATTTATAAAAAAAATGCATAATAAACACACAGAGGGCTAAAGAGAGAAGTCATCAATTTTATATAAGCAGTTTCTTGTTTTACTTACGTCCAAAGGGGCAATTTTAACCACACCATCTATTTATGTTTTCAAGCTAAAGACACTGTCCAAAGTGCCAAAATGGGGGGTCAGAAAGGTCCTAAGCGAGGTCAAGGTTCTACAAATGAATTTTTAAGAATCTAAAGATTTTTAAGAATTCAAGAAAATTGTCTTCCTAAATGACATATCAGCTGCTGTAGTTACTGAAGAATTTGCATGCATGCAAATTTGCAAGCATGCAAATTTGCCTGAAGCTTAATGCCTTTATACATTTATTGGCTACATTCTCAACATATCAATTAAACATAGTACATTTCAGTTTTCCACGTGAAGAAATATGCTCCCTAGGTTTTATCCTGTCTGTTTCTTGTGTTTCTCAAACAGCCTGGTTAGGGCATTTAGGCAGGAATGCAGAATGGAAGAAGATAAAGCTGAAGAAAACTTGAGTCTGGATGTAGCTTGTACAACAGTTTCTCTAACAGTTTCTGAGTATCTTCAGTTATCAGAAATACTTATGAAAATATTTGTACATTAGCAAACTTCATTGACCCTTAGGTTCAAACCATGGAACTGACACATCTAAAAGAGAAGTTTTGCAGTATTAGGAGACAAAAATTGGCCTTTCCACATTCAAAGTTCATTGTTAGCTATCTAAAAGATTACCTACTCTATTTAGTCTGTATTGATAAACCTTATTATTGATGGAGATAGCTTTTATTGTATGTCATGACAAACTGGACTTCCAGCTACGCTGCAAAGTGTTCCGACTATATTGGCTTGTTCTCTACTAGCCTCAACAGCTAGAGAGAACAAGAAAAAACAGATGAAAGGAAAACTCCGTACGAGTTAAGACAATATTAACATTTCCCATTTAAAAAAAAATCTTTTTCACAAGTTATATGAAGGATTGTAATTTAAGGCTTATTTGGTATTTTAGGGTTTTTTTTTTTTTTTTTTTTTTTTTTGCTTTTTCTAGAATTTGAATTTAAGTTATCAAGCTGCACTGATTTGAAAATTGGTGTTTATATTTCATGTCTTGCATTGTATGTTTTGACATGCGTCTATGACCCCGCAAAAAAGATATAAGCACTGTTTCAATTATCCTTTTGAAATTTTATTTGTGTCGTGCTATAATCATACCTTGCACATGTACTTTGTAAAGTTTCCCATTGAACTGAGAAACTGTGTGGTTTGTTCACAAAAAACAGTTCGTTGTGTTTGCTGTATTAAGTACACTCTGAAAGCTTGTCCCTTGTGTTCAAAATGTAAATTGGACATAGCTAATTGCATCTACTGCTGGTGACCATATTCAGTGAGTGCAGATTTCTGGTGGGGAATGTGCCTGTGCCTCTTCTCAAATTTAGATATAGCTGTGAGTCCTCCTTCAGATATCCTTTGTTATTGGCAGGATTAGATTCCATTGCCAGCAGTTCCTATGAGAAACAAAAACATTTTGCACTCTACTTGTTGATAGAAGCCTGGAAATGTTTTCTTGTGTTGGACAAAGAATACTTTTTGTTACCTTTTTTGCGAAAAATCAATTTGCTGAAATCCTGACTGATGAAACTCTATCCTTAAAGTAAAAGTAACATTATAGCCATATGCTGTTTGTAGACTCTTTCAGTCAAGAGAGATGCACAAGATGTAACTTAAAGAGAAGCTGCAGTTCTGTGGTCAGCAGCTGCAGCTGCTGAGGTAGTGAAGAGGAAAGTTCATAAAAGGATGTGGTGCTCTTATTGAAATACAGAGTAATTTGTGGATGCCTTGTGGGTGCAGTCACGGGAAATGCACAGGGTGTAAACTCAGCAGGCATCTGGTGATGACAAGCTATCAGAGAGGAATTAATGACTGGCTTCACAGAAGGGGCTGTTTTGGTTAGATGCAGTATCATTGGTACTCTGCCAAAAACATGAATACTGTTCCCGTTTTTGAGGAAAAGAGAAATGACTAATAGTAAGTTAGAAGAAACAGCCAATGGGACTTAAAGAAGTAGCTGCTGAGTCGACCAGTGGATAACAACTGTGACCTGAAGAAAATATTTAGTGAGTGCAAACCTACTTCACTGTAATAAAGAAGTAGCCATGAAAGTGATACTGTATCACTGCTTAGGACCCAGACTCTTTAAAAGAGTCATAATCCAATACAACATGCTCTCTGGATTCCATGTAAACAAAACTAACCAAAGAGTTTTATGATCAAGTATCAAAGAAGAAAACAATAGAAACTTCTTATGAAAGTCCTACAATGCTTTACCGCTTTTCTGTTGGCTATACACTACGCTTTCTTCTCACAGCTGCTTGGGGATTGTGAATAATGTCATTTCATATAGAAAGAATAACAAACATTACAAATTTCAGACCCCAGTCAGGTCATGAGAAGAATCAGCTTGTTACATGGAGGACAAAACTGTATGACATTGATTTTATTTTCAAACTCTAGTTAAGCTACTACTAATACCATTATTATTTCTCCAAAACGATATTGTTCCTAAATCTTGGATGCATAACAAATACTATGTCAAAAGATAGAAGAAAGTTTGTTTGAAAATACATGTTACATAACATCATAGCTGTAGCACTGGTAGTTTAAGATAAAATCACCTTCACAGTGGAAATCACAGAATTCACTGAAAAATAAACTACAATCCCCCTGCAGGATGGAGCCAGACAGACTCTTGAATATCACTTGACAAGTGAAACAACTCTTATAAGGACTTGGCTCACTGAAACAGTGAGGCTGGCAAGGACAAGATACTAAGGGCTTACGCTACTGCTAAGGATTAGAAAATTCTGTTTCTGTGTAAGTAGAAAGTAGCTCAATATAAATGAAGAAAGTGTACTGTCCCATAGAATAAGTACGCACCAGTCGGCTAAAAGAATGTTTTCCTGGGATTTCCACTCCTCTTCATGAGATTTCATGCTCAGTTGAATGCTAAAAACAGATTATCAAGAACTTCAGTTTTGCTTCATGTATTGCATTTGTTTTTCTCCCTAACAGCAGAATATCAAAGCTATTTTTTAATAAACAAAGGCTTCCCTCTAGCAGTAACCCACGTCTTCATCTGGTTTGTACAAATTTTAGCAGCTGTAAGTCTTCATATAATGCACAATTTCTGATTAAAGACAAAGGTAGTAATATAGAAATGAAGAACTATGACTGGAGCTATTCAAAAAGATTATGATTTGCAGTTTGTTTTCAATGCCGTTGAACAATATTCGGGTTTTTCTTCCTTTACTGCTTTTAAAACTTTGTGACATATTTAACAAGCTTGTCAGATGTGCTGCTTTACTGAAGTCTCAAAATTTTCAGCACATACTTCAGCATACTGTTTGTTTTCATGCTGCCAGATGTGTATGCTTGGGACAAAAGAACAGCCTTAACAGATATTCATCTTTGCCACTAGTGAATGCTCAGTTCACAGAAGAGGGAATGTTTCTGAATACTATTTTAAAATACTAAGTAGAAAATAAGGGAGAACAGAGATAAAAGGATAAAAAAGGATATTTTCATCAGAGTGTGATAAGAACATCTTCTCACATACTACCACTTGATTTGAATGGAGTTGCAGCTGATGATGGCAGTGAAACTGTCTATACAGAAGTTAAGCTTGGAATGCTTTACTTTCCATTTAGATTATGGACAGGGCCAAGATTTCCAAGTTTCCTTAGTTCTTGATTGACTGACCTGAGATGCTTTTCAGGAGCATACTTTACAAAGGACAGGTCCTCAGAAGCATCTGAAAACAGGTGCTTTCACAGGTCCTATGAAAGCACCTAAACTTAGCATCCAAAACAGATGTGCTCAGAATCAGCCACTCTGTCTGATACTGTTTGCCTTTAACACTGATATAGTCCCTGTAACACTTAAGCACCATAAAGCATGTCATGAAGGGAAAAGTAAGGCCCTTGCAAGGTGGGATGGCCAAAAAAAGTCAAATACCTTAAAGGCAGCAAGTGATGGAAATTACATCATTGAAGTGAAGAGATGGTCTTCATTGTCTTCATATTTGTTGTATGACAAGTTAAGTTAATTTGAGGAAACGCAATAGCTACTATACGCCTGCTGTGCTATTGATTCAGTTCATCAAAATCCTTAAGACATCAGAGAAACTACCAAATTAGTGCAAGGTAATAAAAGTGATAGGTAAGTATGATTTCATATAAACACTATGACTTACTGCTAGGACTTAAGGAAAGTACAAAATAATCTTCAGAGAGTCAAAACCTATTATCTAAAAATTAGCATTTGCAATGACCTGATAATTAGAGGGAAAAGGCTGTCTGCCATCCAGGGCATAACAGCAGAGGATAATTATTAAGAATTATACAAAAGTGACCCTTAAACCCTGGAGACAGCGAATACTCCACTTGTAATATATACGGGAATTGTACATGTTCTATTTGCTTTTGTAAATAAAATGAGTTATTTAGCATGTTTCTCGGGGCCAGGTGGGTATAGGTCAGAAAGAACTGGCAGTAGTCAGTTATCAATTGCATAGCCCTAGAGAGGAGGTGTACACACTCTAAAACTTATCTGTGGTAGCTCTGCAGGCAGTTGACACAAGGGAGCAGCACTGCCTGCACTGGGCTGGCAAACTGTGCAACAGCAGGGGGCATTAATGTTGCTGCAGCATAGAGCAGTTGTTGTGTTTAGGTAGCGGACTCGTACGGAAGTACATATACTGAGGCATCATCCATTGCAGTGGCATCAAAGGGCAATCTTGGCATCTCTGTTGGCGTTAAGTAATACAACACTGTTGGTATTATATTCATGGCTGGGCAACAATGATGCCAGTAAGAGTATATG
This sequence comes from Rhea pennata, assembly GCF_028389875.1. NCBI lineage: Eukaryota > Metazoa > Chordata > Aves > Rheiformes > Rheidae > Rhea > Rhea pennata. Next base: position 9,540,064 of record NC_084674.1, read on the forward strand.
GAAGAAACTATGGTACTTGGAGTATCGGTCATTGTCTGTCGCAGTATTTGTTAACACAGCAATATGAGAAGAACGCTGCAGTAACTCTCAGTAGTACCAGCTCCTGCAAATATGTCCAACCTGTCTTCCGTTTGTTACCCTCATTTCCCTTAGAATATAAAATAAAGTTCACAGTTTTGGGCTTGAGCCCAGTATATCTGATGGCCTAAAGCCCTGAAATGACAGTAATGTTCAGCAACTCCACTCCTCCATTATACATATACATAAAAATAAAGCTTTTTCATGTAAGGAAGAAAGCTTCCTCAGACACCAGACAGAAAATGAACTTGAGTATAAACTAAAGGCCCATTAGTAACCTTGCTTTCTGCTGTCAGACCTTGACTCCTCAAAAAAGGGAACAGTCCTACTAAAGCAAGGCAATCTATAGACCATGCTTTTTTTCCTTTAGGCAGAGTGGAAGGACAAATATTTTATGCCAGAAGTTGGTCACAGGGCTGGATGCACTGCGCTGGAAGGTGCCTGCTGCTGGAGAGGGGCGTTTTATGCTGCTGATACAGAACTGAGGGGCAACAAAATCATGTTGGTACCAAGGCAGATAGGGAGACCACCAAAGGCAGAGGAGATACGTCTCACTGTCACTAGATGAAAATTATAAAAAATAAAGTCATACAGAATGAGAGAAATATTGATGATGGTGTTTTAAGAATGCCTACTTCTGTCACCCGCACAGGCCAAAACTTCTAACCTGAACAAGAGCATACGAATGGGACAGAAACCACAAAACACTATTCTCCTTACTTCTACCAGAGCCAAGAGTGGCATCCGCACAATATCGGAGGCTTTGTTTTGCACAAACTCACATTGGGCACAGATGGAAACCAGGCAAGCTTTTAGCACCCACTGCACAGATCCTCAGCCATCCTCCTCAGCTTGCAGGTTGCCTCCTGAGGGCTGTAACCCGCTGAGGGCTGCAACCCGCTAACGGCCGCAGAGGGATCTGCCACAGACCTCACAGTCAGCCCTTACCTCAGGCGGCCACCGCTAACGGCCGCCAGCCTACGCACAGTGCGCATGCGCCCCCCCCCCGCAGCCATTACTTAAGGGGAGGACCCCTCACCACCCGGGTCTCCGCGGCTGCAGGTGACGTCAGGGCCCTGTGGCCTATCCGCTTCCGCCGGCGTAGCGCATGCGTGGTAAGAGGGGGGAGCGTAAGTCTCCATTTTGTGTTCCTTTCTTCTCCCGCCCTGCGGGAGGGGGAAGGGGAGGGGGGCGGCAGCGGCCGTTAGCCAGAGCCGGGCGGGGAGCGCGGTACCGCCCTCCGCGGCCGCGCGGGGCGTCTCGCGGGGTGTTGTGGGGAGGCAGCGGCCACTTTTCCCCGGCACCTCAGCGGCTGTGGGGCGGCCGCCTGCGCTGGGGCGGGCGCGGAGGGGCCAGGCTGGCTCCGTGGCTTTTGCTTTTCTTCCCTCAGGCTGCAGACTCTGTGAAAACGCTTGGCGCTGATGCAGTGTGTTGCTTGCTGGGGAGCGCTTGGCCGCCCGGCGAGCGGCGGGTTTGCGCTGGGCTGCTGCGCGAGTCGGCCCCGCTGCGGAGGCGGCCGCCAGCGCGGATCCTGTGAGGAGACCGTGCCGGGAGCGGTTTCCCGCCTTGTCCGTACGCACCTGCCTTGAGGCCCCCCAAGATCAGTAGGAGAGGTGGGGGAAGGTTGCTTTCTGGACGGAAATTCAGATGGTTAAAGCAAAAGCATCATTTTCCTCATCTTCCTTCAGAGTGAGAGCAGTCATTGCCACAATCAAGTTAAAGTCACAGTCTGACCAATTAATCACAATAGAAATACATACAGAGTAATAACATCGAACTTTTTATTTTCTGAAGTGCTTTCTGCACTTTGCGTTACCAGCCTGCTGCTTCTGTAACTGCTGTTTTGAAAAGAGTTTTAGCTGAGTCTGGGTAGCCTGAGTGACAGCTCAAAATATACACAGTAAAGCTAGCTTTTTTTTTTAAAGGATAGCATGTGTCTGTAAAGAACAAATTCGTTCTCTGAATTATTAACTTATTTAGAAAAATTAATGTATCAAGATGGATGGAGTAATGCACAGTTCAAAGAATAATTGCTCACAATATGTCATATCTATAGGCAGTTTTCTGGGTAAGTTATTTTCTTACATTGAATCAGTGATTCAAGTAAGACATTCTAGAATATGTGCAAAGATTTTGGCAGCTTAATTTTGGATTTAATTTGTGAAATGTCTGATGGAAAAACTGCATTAAACATTTCACTTTTTTCTTTGGGGGGTATATATGTTATCTCCAACAAACAGCAACTCCCTTGATTTCATAACTGCTTTCTTATTCCCCTCGAATGCTTTTTTTAGATATTTGGAGTAGTTTTAGATCTTTGAATGACAGCGGAACACCATTCCTGTCTTTAAAAGTTGCATTCTTTGTGCTGAAATTCTGTGCGCACAGCTTTTTTTTTTTTTTTTTTAATTTGAGTGTTGTGTAGAGTGCTCATAAAAGCTGAATTTAGTTCACTTGTCAATTCTGCCACTTAATATGAAACCTTCAGTTTTTCTTTTGGCTTGTGTTGTTTCCTTCCTTCCTTGTAAGATCACTAGGTATTGTTTAGGCAGGAATGTTGCTAGTTTCATTCCATGTGAGCTCTTATATTTCAGAGTATAGTGCTTCTGGTACAAGTTGTAATTATCTCTCTTCAAAACGTGGTGTTTATAATACTTTTTTAATTGATATTATAGGGTTGAGAAAGCCTAAAAGAATTAAGACAGCAACACGTGTAAACTGTACAGCCTACCTGTTTTTTATGCAGAAGTTATTTTACTTGGAGCTGATTTCATTTCTAAGATGTTTGTGTTAACTAAGATAACACAGGATTATAGAAAAAGCTATGATTTACATCTCTAGCTCTCAGTGTAAGGAGAATGTATTAGTCTAAAGCTATAGTAAGAGTCGAATGAAGCTTTGACAGTCTTACAAAAGTATGGTTGAAGTCTCTATTGCCTTTATTAGTGACCAAGTTAATATTTTTGTGTTTCATGTTTTTATTATTTTAAGGAGTTCTTTCTATTTGTTCATATTTGAGTTTTTACTGAATTTGAAAATTCGCTTTAATGTTGAAGTACTACTCTTTTTTTAATATATTCTTTGAGGAGTAGAAGGCCATATAAATGCTTTTACTTTTTTCTGAAGGGGAAATTGGCCACTGTGGGGGTGACACTAAAAACATTGATTTAGGTTGTCAGTTTATAACTTCATGTTGAGAAGAGGGTTATCCACAGGTCTTGCGTGCTTGTGTCTCTGTATGTACTTTATAGGATTTGTGTTTTTTATGATTACGTGTAATCATCTTGTGCTGATTTTGTCATCTGTTGCCTGTATCTTTCAAAGAACTTGCAGTGAACAGAGCAGTTAAGTTTTATAAATGTCAAAGTCGTCCTTTTTCTCCAGTCTGTGGCTACAACTTCATTTATGTAAATTACATTATTGCACACAATTTTGTCTATTTCTGCAGAAGCTCAGACTATTGCCTCTTTGCAACCTTATCAACAGCAGACTTCTGTATAGAATGTCAGTGGTGTATATATCAACAGCTCTATAAAATTGGTGCTGTTTCTTACACCCTGATCGAAATACTGATGTATTGAAGTCTGTAGGAAAACTGTTTTTGATTTCTGTAGCTCATTCTAGTGTTTGAATGATTCTAAAATGCGAGTTGATTATTCCCAAATTGTTTGGTGCTATGTAGGCAGTGTTTGTACTGTGCATTAAGATAAAGTATGTTTATTTGGAACTTAGGTTGACCAGCATCATCCTTATCTTTCTCATTTTATAGTAGCTTAATAGGCTTATTTACCTCACTATGGTTCTTCTGCAGTGGTATTTAAATTATTCTTACAGTGTGTCTTTATTGCTTTGTTAGTTTTGTAAGCTTCAGGAGAAGAGGGGTGCTTTAAAAATGTCTGAGATTATGGCTGTGCTTGTTGTCTTTTTCCACTACACTAGTAATTTATCAAGTAAAGCTGTCAGATTTGTTTGGCACAATGTGTTCTTTGTGCATCCTGGTAACCCAGAACTTTCATCCTTGTAATTTATGTTTTCAGAGTCAAACATTACAATGAATACCTAATGTAATTGGCTTTTTAAAAAAACAGAATGTGAAAGCAAAAAGGGTCTGACAAAATCTATATATTTTTTTTTTTTTTTTGGTGATTAAAATACCTACTGGATATTTTTCGGTGGTTAAGCCTGTATGAAGGAAGTAGGAAGAAGGTTGTCCCAAAAGCTGCAGGATGATTTTGTGTATCTATCGTAAATATGCAGTATTTGAAGTCTTCAGGTTTTGCATGTTTGTAATTTTTTTTTTTACAGTGTACTAATTTCCTCTTTATGTAACAGTACACACACAAAATAAAGGTAACATTAAGACATGTAAGAAGCAGCTTTGTGATGTTCACCATTTAGCAAGTTTTACTAGTAAAATTGAACTTAGTTAAACTTGATTGTCATGCTTTGGCTCTGTAGATAGTAGATAGTATCTAATCCCATCTGACTAACGCATCACTTCCTAGTTGATGCAGTCTCATTGGTGAGCATGCACTGTAAGTTTGCTTATTTCTCTTAAAAGCCAGCAAATGACTCAGTTGATGAAATAATTTCTGCAGAGGCCCTTAATTAAAGGGGGAAAACACTAGTTTTACAGCTTCAAGACAGTAGATATGTTGATTGTATTCCTATAAGGACCATATGGAAGAGTTGCTTTTTTTTTTTTTTTTTTTTAAAAACAAAAAAGGCTTCTCTACAGATCTTTGGTATACAAGCCTAGAAAAGGGATGCTAAGTAGAGGTTCAGTGGAACATAATCCTTTAAGGAGTTTTCAGCAGAGCTGGGGTGGTTAAATAGCCTTCAGTGCGAAGCTGGTATACCCAGTCGAAGACCTGTTAACAAGATGGGGGGGAAAAAAAAAGACTGTGTTTGAATGCATTGGGATTCTGTTATTGGCAAAAATCCCTAAAAGCTGAAACAGCTGAGAGCGCTGAAATCCTATAGGTAGCTGGCACAATATATTGCAAATCTGTTTTTTATTTTGCCCTGCCTTCTGGTAAAGTACAGGAGATAAGTCGCAAACTTCCTGAGCCTTCTCATGGATTTTCAATTTTATTTTGATTTTTGTTCCTGTTATGGTACTCTGTTCCACTGAATGTAGGTAACAATGTGCTAAACTTCAAGATGTGGGGTAGTGATCAGATGAGTCTTCCTGCGCTTCAATAGAACTATTATTTATACCTGGGCAGTGAGTTTGCTTTGATCAGTGAGTGGAACATGAAGAAATAATCCTGATTTTTAATCTAGTTAGGTCCTAGCTTGAGGTGGTGTTGAAGATGAGCTTGGTCAGTGTAGTGGCTGTTCACTTACAGGAAAGCTCACATTCTGGAGGTGAATCTTGCAGTGAGCAGAGTTTTAAAATAGTAGCAAGTATGCTGCTGACACTTCTAAGGAAGTGCTTTGATGACCAAACTGTTTACAGCAGTACTTAGTGTTTTTTCTCTTGTCTTACTTCTCTGGTATAGGGTGATGTAGTTGGCCAAATAGAGCTTAAAAAAAGGTTCACAATGAGTAGACAAAACAGCTGACGCAGTTTTTTGGGCTTAATTTTTTCCTTTTTGAAACTTCATCTTTAGTCAAGTCAGCTGCTGCTAACTGGACTGTTCAGCTTCAGTGCAGTGTCTACATTTCCCGATCTTAGAAGTTACTTCAGCTTGTTTCTGCTGGTCATTCTATTTTAGGTTACTGTATTGCTTTGGGAGTGGAAGGCAGGCAAGGTATGTTGTAACACTGTATATATCTGTATACAGTGTATATATCTGTATATACACTGTAATACTGTATGTATCAAGTATATTCTACTTGAAAATGTGTGTAATGAAGACTCAGTTGTATAGAACATTTTTTTTCTAAAAAATACTTGAAATATTTAAAACTAGGAAGTGAGGTGGAAGTAGTACTTAAGCACTGACTCCAATAAAGGAAAAGTATTGGGAATATTAGTTGCTTAATAAATGTTGGTGCATTCCTATTGCTCCTGATGCTGCTGTTCTAGTGGAGGCTCATTGATCCATAGCTTACAGTTTATATTCACTTTACATATACACAGTAGAGAAATTGTCATATGGATTCAGAATGCTGTTTTGTGACGTGAAAACTTCTAGGAATCACTTTTAAAATAATTATCAGTGCAAGTCCTTAGTGTAGTTAAATGCTATTATTTGCTGAAAACCAAGTAGATGTTATGGTCAGAAACTCCCTGGTAATTTTCGTATTCGATCACTTTTCGGAAGGAACTTGGAAAGGTCAGGCATATTTTAAGTCAACCTTAGATGGATATAATGACATAACTTCAGGCAGATCACGCCTCACAAGGTGGTAATTTAAAGAGTTCAAGATCGGTCATTGATAGCTAACACTGCTCTTCTCCTATATTAAAGAGCAGATATACTTTGTGTGCCTCTTTTAGGGATGAAGCATTGCATTCCTTTGTTCCTTTGTGAAACAAGAGTATCCCTGGATGGTGTAGAAGTTTGGGTAGTGCCAAATACCACAAAAATCTAATCTCAGCACCTTCAAAAACACTCTCATTTGCCAACATTTAAAATGAAAATTTAAATTTGCAAAATGGTAAAAGGCTTCTAAAGCATATTTGTTTTGAAAGTGGCATGATCAATGTAATAGTGAACTTTAAAAATAAGTAGACCTAGTTGAATAAGTTTCTATTTTGCCCAGGTGGTTAAAAGTAAAATACTTTAATTGTTACAGGTAAACTTTTTTAATTATATTCTTTTTTTTTTCTCAAGCAGTTTTGACTGAGATAGCTAACATTTCCTTGTATAGCTCATCAGACTTGCAGTGAAATGCAGCTGTCTCAGTAACTACATTTATCGCGTCCTTTTTAATAGGCAGCATCAAAGTATGGGTTTTCTGTATTGGTCTGCAGTGCTGTCTGTTTTATCAAAATAATGCTGTGACTTCAGTAATAGTCTAAGAATTTAGAGTAATTTCTGAAGATAAGTGTTTCAGCATTATATTTAGTGAGGTGTGAAGTTGCTAAGTCTTGTGTGTCTGATAGGTGTTGGCCTTGGAAGGTTCTCTGCTTTTCAGGAAGTGACTGTGCACTGGCCTGTTGGAATAGTTTACATATGTCAAATTTAATTAGTTTTAAAAATCGGTTATGAAATGTTGGAGAGTGAGGCTTTAAAATGGCATAGGGCTGACATTTGGCACTAAGTATGCATATTATTTGTCCTATTAGCTTCAATGATATTATGCAAATACTGAAAATTAAGTGTCTTAACTGTTTTACTGGATTTCTGTGTAGATGTTAGTTGGGAACTAGGATCTTGAAGGCATGTTGGAAAGTGCTGGGTAACATAAGACTCAGATTTCTATTTAGCGAGTGTTAAGACTGGAGGTCAGTGTTTTGTTAATGAGAACAGTATAATGATACCCTGAACTGATCCTATATAAAGTATGCTAGGAGTCTTTCTGGATGTGGAAGGCACTTTGAAATGCCACTTTTATTTTTTATTTATTTATTTTTTTCATGGTCACTAAAATGAAGTAGGTGTCCATTTCCTGTGGTTTCTCTCTGTCTTTTTTTGATGCAGTATCCGATTCTTACCAACTTCTGGTATTCCATTTTGAAAAAATTCATTAATTTTACATACTTTACTCATGATCTGCGGTATCCAATAAATCAAAACAGCTGGCTTGATTACATACTTATTTAATATACAGTAGCAGAGCAACCAAGCTGACAGTCTTCAGATCCCCATGTGAAAGGACTTTGAAATTACACTTGCAGAGAAGTGTATGTCTCCTTTTTAATTCTCGTGCTGGGACATCTCCTAATGATTTAAGACTTTGAGTCTCTTTGTAGTGCATGTTTTCTTATTAAATATTTAAGAATTATATGGTTGTAATGAATACTATTTCACAACAGTAGAATTTTTTTTCATTGCAGAGAAGTTTTCAGGTCAAATCTGACTTGTAAGCATGCAGTTTTAGAAGGAAAAGGGGGAGAGAGGAAGCTTGCCTGAATGTAAGGCTTATAAATATCTTCAGTCATTTCTGTTTAGGTGAGTGTATTGCTGAGGAAAATATGTACCGTTGTTTAATACACTTGATGGGCGTGTATTAATGGAGAAACCAAAATATAGGGAAGCACACCTCAGATCAGCAAAGAGCTAATATTATGCATTGTATTACAGTGGAGTATTCCATGACCCAGGACTACAGCCTCCATCAGCATATGAGCTTTCATAGAAGATTTATTTAAATTGTCATTAAATTACAGTTTTGTGAGAAGTGAACTGCCAAACTGTGTTTGTTTTTTATTTATTTATTTATTTATTTTTATTGTGGCATGTAGATGATTAGTATTTTTTTGGTTCAGTTACCATAACAGACTTTTGTAAAGTGGCTATTTACCTATTAAATCTCCTGTTATTTCCTTATGACTTAAGCATTTTACTTAGCTCAGTGTAGCTAGAAAACTCATTATAAGTTGTCCTACTTACTGGAAGAGTATTCTTAGCAATTGTACTATAGTAATTAAACTGTTCATTGTGGGATGCTAAGTAGTTACTGGCCTGTAACTTTTTAATGAAAATGCATTACTCTTTTCGGTTAGTGTATGAGCAGATGATAGATGCTGTATTAAAACACGAAACAATAATGATCGGATGTTCATGCAGCATAGTAAAGAATCTTATTGTAGTTTTGAACTCATAACAGAAGTTGATGTGTTTTAAACTAAAAAAAGGCTCATATTAGTATGGATATTTTGATGGGAGTAGTCAAGTAAAAAGGGTTTTTAGGGAAACAAATTTGTAGTGTATTTCTGTGCCTAAAGATGTAGATAATACTCAAAATTTGAAAAGAAAATAATGGAGAAACAGGAATTTATCCCTTGTTTCATTTAGCTGTTTTCCTTTTTTTCTAGCGTAGTGTTAGTTTATCTGAGATACCATGTATGTATGCTTAGCAGACATCTACATAAGCATCTTTTGTTCATTGAAAACGTGTGAAGACAACATTGAAAAATGAATACAGAAAAGACAAACATGGTATATCATTTGGTGAGTGTTTTCTGCTTATTCCAAAACCTGCATCTTAATGATTTTACACTTCTGCATATTGACTGTCTGATGCAAATATCCAATAACATTTCATTCAATGTTATCATAAGAAACCACCCATTGTTCAGCTGTTAGCTCGCAAATGTTTTTTCTAGTATACTGTAGGTAACATGGATACTTTAGGGCAAAGAGATGACAGTACAGCTGTTTAATGTGAACATTGAAGTCAAAGTTGCATGTATTTTTAGGAAGACTTATCACACAAATGACAAGGTTTTGTGCTGTTGGCAGATACTCTGCTGCTTTTGGACTAGCATCTGGAAGGATATGGGCCATACAGACAACTGAAACCACTAGTACAGTATCAGGTGTACTAACATGGAGTGAGTCCCTGCATATACCGATATTGAAAAATGCTCAAAGAAGAGGGGGGGAAGATAGCTTGCTGTGGGGGAGTGTACGAATCTGTACTAGGTAAAATTAACTTCTTGCTATACCAATTTAAAAAATAGAGCTAAAGTTTGAGTCTTGCTATGTGCTTCTGTCTAGAAGCACTTATGTAATGATGTAACTAAGAAATTATTAAAAAGATTTTATAAACTGCCTGGTAACTGATAATGTAAGCACCCCTGTTTTTTAAGGGTAGAAACAGATTTGTGAGATTCAGCTGTTGCTGAAGGTAGGGCTTGGTAATGGAAACTTTCATTTCTCAGTTTATTTTTAATAACATAGCCAGCTCAGGGAATTCCAAGTTGAGCAATTCCATCTCAACTCTTCGCTTCCTTTCTCCTGTGTAACAGGTCTGTTATCCTGATATGGCTGTTCCTGGGGTTGTGAAACAAATTGGAGCAGTGGAGGGATCTATATTGACTATACAAAGAAGGATCATTTTTTTTTACCTTGATAAACCTGAAAAGTTACTGTTCCAATTCACTGCATGCCCTACAGGCAGTTGCTCACAGACTCAAGCTTTAATGGGAACTGAAGAGAGAAGTGGGAGTTGCTTTAGATGGAAAAATTGCTACCCTTCTGACCAAGAAAACAGCTTGGAAACAGAGGCAACGGAGTGCTTATCCACTGAACCGCCCCAGATTTGTATGGCAAGACTACAGATAAAATGTGCTGCTCTATTTAGGTATTGTCCTAATTGAGATAATAAGGAGTAATTTCTCAGCAGCATCTTAGCTATAATACCTCTACAAGTGTTTCCGTCAGTTCAATGGATTTGTCTGAACCAGTTTACCGCGATCCAAAGTGTGACATAACATGGAAAAAAATGAAGTAGAGGTAATTGTTCATTTTGATTTTTAATGATGTTGGGAAAAAACTTTGAGGAAAAACAATTTTAGCTAGTTACCAGGTCAAGGCTGGGTTTCTTTGATCTAAATTTTCTTAGGGATATTGGAAAAACAGGTCTTAAGGGGGAAGACAACTATTGTTCAGTGAACTGGACTTTCAGTGACAGTGCAGTTCAACCAAGTATTGCAACTTCTTTTTTGGAATTGTCTAATACCTCTATTTTATAGAAGACTTCCTGTTCCTTTAGTGATGTTTTTGAACTATTTTTTTCCTAGAGTCTGGTAAACATTTATAGCTTGGAGCTTTTATAAGTGGAAACTGTAGTAATTAACGGTACCTGTAGATTTGTAGTACAGTACTACCCTCTCCCACCTCAAATGAAACAAAGCAGAAATTTATTTTGGAGTGGTAGTTTAAATATCATGTTAATAAACTGTGGTATAATAACATAGTCATAGATTATTTAAATATTTATTCACAATTTTATTAGTTTATTGTGATGTGAAGTTATTTTCAGTTTCAGGAAGTTATTTTCAGTGGGCCTTCCTCAAGTTTAATTTTCCCTAATGTTCATTTCCATATGCTCGGCCTTGTATGCCCTTGTCTGCAAGGTCAGAATGCTTAATTTTGCCAGATATCTCTCTGTAAGCATCTGTACACAGTGATCAGCTCCCTTCTCAAGTTTACTGATAAGCTGAATAAATTAAACTCCTTATTAGGAACAGATGAGGATATCAGATAGCTTTGGTAGAAGACAAGTTCCAGGATAAAACTCAGGGTGGGCAAAGATGAGAGAAAGACCAAGAGAGTTTTGTAGAGAGGGAATGTACCGTTGTCTAACCGAGGTTGTTTGGCCTACAAGGAAGTCAATGATGAGTTGGTGGCAGAGAATCAGTAGACTGTCATGGAGGTCTTGTTCTGGAGAACTGCCTAGTCCATGATCCCACCTCTGTGTGTTGGCTCTTGGCAGTGCTCAGCTGGTTTACAAACTGTTCTGTTGCTTATTGCCTTGGAGCTTATGTCAAATGTGAAGATATCTACTCTTAATTGTCTGAGGGTGGATAAGGTGACCAAATTCTGTCTTCAGAAACAGGCTTGGCTCCTGTGGCTGCTGGTAGAAATAGTTCAGGTAGCAGTTGTTCTACGAGGAAACATGAAAGTCAGTTGAGACATGCATTTCTTTTTTTAATTTGTGGTGTTAATATTTATTGTTGTGCTTTCAGGCTGTTTTAAGATGCAAGTACTTTGTAAAACTTAATGATCTTTGATTTGTAAATGCTAAGAAGTTAAGTTTTAAAGTAGTCTAGAAGTCTAAGTAAATGCTAAATTAATGAGGATCTTTGTTCCAGTCTCTCTGCTCTTAAAAGAACTAGAATGAAAACCATGTATTTTATAAGTGGTTGTGGTTTATGTTCCTACTGTGTTTTCCACCTCGGGCAGAGTCTCATTTTTGCTGGAAGGTCTAAGCTGGAATTTGCTCATTCTGAGTCTAAATAGTTTCCAACTTTGTTAACTCTTTCCATTTCATCAAGCATCAGTAATACAAGTATACTTGCAGGAAATTCATTTGGGGCTTGCATAATATGAAGTACTGTTTTGGTAGGATTTCAGAGTACTATAAGCAATCATTGGTTCTGGTGGTTGACATGTTGATGGCTTATAGTTCTTTTCATAAGACTGGATCTTCCAAACAGAAAGTATTGTCAACTAGTTTCCATTAAGGCTGATAGATGATTAGATCTGAACTGTTGTTCTTCTGGGGGTTTTTTGTTTGCCCTTCTCACTAGCTCTGTAAGTCTAAGATAATCAGTATAGCCCAGGATGCTCCTGTATACATGATCATAGAGGGAAGCATTGGCAACTGTTATGGAAATGTTTGTATGTGAAACTTATTTATGCCTTAAAGATAAAATTGACCTATTTTGAGGGATCAGGTCTTCAATTTAACTGACAGCAATCTGTGGCAGTGTAACTGGCAGAAAGGGCCCATCTCCCTGGAGCCCTGTTGTATAGCTTTAGCTTAATGTTCAGGGAATAGAATTTCAGGGGAAACTTGTCTGAACCTGAGACTCTTAGGGTGCTTGGCTATGTCCAAACATGTTTAAAGATGTTTTGATTTTTTGGTAAGATGCCTTCTTTTCTTAAGTAGTTTTGTCATCTCTATGTTGCTAGGTGCAAACGGAGATAGATAAACACTGCAAATCTGAATAAAATTACCTGTGCTGTTTCAAAGGTCAGATGCACTCGGTGAATTTGCTTTCAAATTATTTTCTTTATAGAGCTCAAGATGCATATGTATACAGAATAAAGGTCAGGAGAGAAGACTTATTTTGAAACTGAAAGAAATCAGTTTTTTTTATTGCTGGTAACCCTCGTTAGTTACCTTTGAGCTAATGAAAACAGTTTTCCTTGGTTGCCTCTTCTTTCATTTTTCTGATGGTTTTATTTCCCTAGCAAAGTTAACTTGTAACTATGAGGTCCATTCCAAACTAAAATACCAATTCACTTAGTTCTTAGAAGTATATACGAAAGCTAAGTAAATATGATGAAGTAGAGTGCTGTTGAACAAGTTCAACTTCAGTTTTATTGGCTTTTTAGCTTATTTCATTCATGTGACAGGTTAGTGTTTTCCTAAATGAAGTAATTTATTTGAAGGATAGTCAGTATTTAATAGACTGTTGTCACAAGTAGTTCAATAAAATAGGGGAGTGAAATCCCTTAGAGTTTGTAAAGTCCTGCTTATTAGCAATCAGGAGGAATAATAATATATCCACAAAAGCATTTATGTGCGAGTCAGTGAAGCATAATTAGTTCAGTCACAGAACCAAGAACGGTCAGAAAGTGGGCCTCTATTAAATACATACTTTGTCTCCCTGACTTCCTTAATAGTAACTCATAGGAAGGATGAAATTTTCAAAATGACTTTTTCACTTAAGTGTGAGTAAGATTTTAAAAGCGAACATACACTTCAAAAAATCAAACTGTTGAAACAAATCAAGTATTTGTCTGTCAAAATAATGGACACATCTTTTCTGGCTTTGGGAGATGAAATCTGAGTAAGGCAGAACATGTGCTAATGCAATGAGCATAATATGAACAACTTAGGCAAACACTATTAGTGTGTATATTGGTTGGATGTGTTTTGCAGCTATGTGAAAATTTAGATAATATTTGGAGTTATTTGTTATTTATTGGTAAGAATATAAATCTCTAGTGAGCTGTCGCTCTTTCAGTAATAATTAGATATCTGTCTTACTGAAGCACTAGTCTTCCTTGCCAAAGATGAATTTGGGATATACTTAATCTGCAGTTACTTCAGCTCCTGTAGACATAACAGTGCTACCTTGGATACTAGGAAGTAGCAGCAGGTCCATGATGGCACAGATTTTTTTTTTTTTTTTTTTTTTTAAAGGAGATGTGTGTGTGTGTGTGTGTGTGTGTGTGGTAAATGGTATTTGGCCAGGTGCTGTAATGGCTGTTGGCTTCAGTACTATTGGTACCCAAGTTAACCCTCATTTCATATGGCAGTGAGTTGACTGCTAGGTAGACATTCTTCTGAAGAGTGACATAAAAGGGTAGTGCAGCCTAGACTGTTAGTGCTTTTAATTGTGGGAGATTTGCCAAGAACCCCTCCTTTAAGGCTCTTACTTTTTTGCGTGCTGCTTTTTAATTAGTGTAATTCATAAGCTTCCCTCCACAGATTGCTGTCAGTAGCAGGCATTTTCTTCTCTCTTTGCCTAAATGTCCTCAAAGAGATATGTATCAGTTTTTCCTCAATATTAGTATTTCTAGTCCTTTAAATAGCTTTAGTGCTTGTACCTGTTGTGACGTATCTGTTCCAATGCAGCACCTGAAGCAGCAGCAGTAGTAGTAGTGCTGGGAAGTGATGTTTTAGGTCTTCTGTGATTTTTCCTGTCAACTCCAACAATATGGTTTAAAACTTAAGTATCTAAAGAGTTTATTTTTTAATGTTGATTTAAAGTACAACATAGGTTCTAACACAGATAAAATATATCAAACTCGTGTTTGATAGCTTAGGATGCTTCTAGTTGCACGAAGCCTTATGGTAGTTTTTGTTTTATCAGTTTTCAGAAAAAAATCACTTTCTAAATTGTAACTTTGAGACTGATGCATTAATTGTGGTATGTTAACTTTATTTTTAAAGGACTTGATTAGTTGGAATAAAATCTGTGACACATCTGTAATGATACATTGACAAGCTGTGAGGTTTGTCAGAATCAAAGATGGAGTGTCAGTATGTAAATTGAAATCTAGACTTACTTAGCTCAGGTGAGAGGGAGAAGCCTGGAAAAGAAAAGATAGAGCGAAAAAATATTTTTATTGGAAGAAGATTAATAGTACTTACCTTAGATGAGGATGGCATGTAAGGCCTAATGTTGCAAATAATCAGAATTAGAAGTGGGTGATTATCCATAACATCTGCTTTACAAAGAATACTTTGAATAATTCTTAAAGCTTCTAAAGTTATTTTTCTTTCTTTTTCCCAGCACTGTAATGTGAAATTGAACTCAGTAACTTCTGCAGTTTTTACAGATAATCAAACTAGTGAAGATCTCTGAACTTTCTGAAATTTGTAAAAGCAAGTCTTGAAGCATTTGGACTTGCTGATGGATTCCTACACTATGAGGTAGTGTGCATCTTGTGATAACGTCCTAGAAGCCCTGGAGTAGGGTATACTTAATGCTTTGAACTACTTGATCGGTTGAAATTTGAGACTGGAGAGGCTTTGTGTATGAAAATTTGGTATGTGGGCATGTAGTCACAGGTTCTGGTCTGTGTATGTGTGTTACAGTGTTCACTCTGTGGTCCTGCACTTTAATCTTTTCCTCCTTTGTGGTATTGTCATTAGGAAAGTTAGAATGGAGATTGCCTGTGGTATGAGAATAAATGCCTAGATACAATGCTGTAATGGATGATTTCAAGTTGGTATAGCATTAGGTCAAAGTAGTATAATGAGGAGGAACCTACATTTGTGGTTTTAAACCTTGGAAATAGGAATGAAAACCTAGAATATAAGAAAAATAATAGACACAGTAATCAACTGATGTTGTAAAAGAGTAAACCAGCATTTGCCTCCTGGTGAAGCAAATGCAGATTTGTGCCGTTGACTTGATTAGTATTGGGGTTTATCTTAGGTCATTTCTCTACTTTAATCAAACTGATGATATTTGAGCAAAAGAGCTTTGCAGTTGCTTAGATGATATAGGAGCTGACTTCATAGATACTGCTTCTGAAATAGTAATATTTTTGAGAGCTATTGCATAATTGAATTATCTCTGCATACATATTAGGATTTTGCTTAAGTTGCTTTTGGTGTATGTCAGCATTTCGATTGAAAAGGAATTGCCAAACAGGGTAGGAATAGGTCTAATGAACAGTGTTTGCTTGTGTGTTGTGACTGGTTGTTTCATTTTGTAAGCCTGCGTCGGTTGCAGTGGGCGCTTGTAACGGTGTGTTCTGCCAGCTGTGTTGTGCAGCATGTTGTGGGACTCTCGCACATACACCTTCAACTTCTGCTGGCTATGTCTTACTAACAGGAGAAATCTCTCTGCTTTTGAGTTTTTCCATCAAAAACATAAATGTATGTAAAACAGAACTAAATGAGACTGAGAACAAGCATTATTCATTTTGTCCATATACATTTTGTTTAAGCTGTTATCTGTGTAGGCCTATATACAGACAGTGGTATAAAGTGACTGAAACTTGTTGAGTGTTGAGCTCCAGTTTTTTTAGGATATGTAGACTGCCTATAGGAATTTTTGAGAAAAAGCTGGAGAGTAGGGAGTATTGCACATATTGATTTAAAAATCAAACATACACATTGGAAAAATCCAATACTGTTCTGTTTAAAAGCTTCTCATAAGCACTTAAGATTCTCATTAGTCCAACATCAGAAGAGTAATGAATATTAATGAGTAAGATCAAAGGCAAATTTAAAAATCAAAGCAAGTAAACAACAATTATTTTTATATAATAGTCAAATTTTTAACTGTAGAGAAGTATATGCATCTTAACAGCTGCATGAAGAAGCTGAATATTTTCCTGAAAACTTTTGTTAAACTGCAAAGACAATTATATAACAAACAGAACGAATGTACATCAAAACCTGAAATTTTAATTTTAAATGTATAGTATTTAAATACGTATAAATTCAGCAGTCCCTTGATCTGTTACTAAAGATGATGTGTTCTTAGTGGTTATCTATGATAAATTAATTTTTGCTACTGATATAGCACTTTGAAAGTCAGATTTTACTTGAGTAATTATGCATACAATTGTAGCTAGGTTTCATACCTCTTTTCTAATTGCTTTCTTGCATATAAAAATCTGCATAGTTCAGACTTGAATACATGACACTTGCTAATTGGTGGGCCATCCAAGGGTTGGGTCAGAGTTTATAAAACTTGGTAATTTTTTTGTTTCTACTCATGACTTTTTTGGAAGTTGAAATTATCTTTAGTCTGTGTTACATATCTACTATGAGCATATGTCCCCTTATATGCAGGAAAATATAGGGCCTGTATGGCTGCTTATAGTTTTGCTCTTCAGAAGCAGAGTGAAACTTAGGGATTTTTAAGTTTTTCTGCTGCATTATAGAGCCTTGTTCACAATAAACATGTTTGCACTTGAGTGGAGGACTCAAAAGCTGATGCTGAAGGAGGAATAAGGGTGGCTTACATACTGAGCAGGGAGGTGTAAGGAGCAATTCAAAATAGAGAATGTCTTTCCTTTTTAGAAGTAACATGGGAATTAGGTAGTCCTTGGGTATTAGGTATGTTTCTCAGTTAATAATAATTGAGAGTTGGTGCCTTTTCTGAAAAGGAGCCTTGCGCCCTGATTGAGGTTTGTTGCTTGGATGCTATTTCTGCAGTTAGGCTGCAAGTGTCAAACTTCAATTTGTCTTGGAGTGAGTTAAGGGGTACATAGATGATTTGTGAGTGGACGGATTAATAGAAGGTAATGTTTATGTGGAAAAGGAGAAGCACAAAACTTCAGGGAAGGATGAGATTTTGAAGGTAGTGTAAATAAATGAAGGTAGCTAAGTCAGGAGTGTAGTTAGTAAGAAATGTGGAGTAGGTAGACTTTGTAAAAAGAAAAGGGCATACTGGGAGGAGGGTGGGTATACTAAATTTTTTTTAGGAGAGAACTGTAGGGAAGAAGAGAAGAGGAAAACCAAGTGAAGTTAAATGAGGAAGAAAACAATGGAAAACAGGTAATGCATTAAATAAGCTTTTATCAGGATTAAAATTAATGTGAATGTTGTAGTACAAAGGAAATAGCATGCAACTTCTCTTATCCTACAGCTTCTGTATATTAGATGGCTATTTCTGTAGCCCCTTTTCCCATGTTCCCCAGGAATTTGAGTATGCATTGATACTGTTTAAGATGTTTCTCAGTAAAATTCTCCTAGAGGGGGAGCAGTGATTCTGTTTCTCTGCTCTTAGCGTTTTCTATTTGACTTTTTTTTTTAAATCATTGCTGTAAAACTATTTCCCCATGTGATGGAACAGGCATAGGGTAGGTTAGCTACCTAGTAAATTTTGGCAGTGTCCTTAAATTCTTGATTATTCAAAGTCTTGCTCAGCATTTTGTGGAAAACACCTTGTGAATTTGACTTGTATATACTATTTCTTTTTCTGTCTGAATTCAGCTGTCTGGCTTGCTTCAGTCCTTCCTGAGCACCTGTCAGTGGTGTGTTTTGTGACAAGCAATTTATGTGAAGGAATGTGAATTTGGTGCATCTGAGAACAGTTTGGTAGGTTTTTACTGTCATTTACACAAAATTCACACATCCTGTAGATGAATGGAGCCTCTATTGTATACTGAATATGGCAGATGAGTGATTTCTTACAATATATTTCCAAAGTGTTTTTTAACAATAGTACAACAGTGAGACTGTTGTAATAACTGAGGAATTTAAAAAATGGATGACACTCTTAACTCCAGTTGTCTTCAACTTTTGTTATTTGTGCATGATTATACTATGTCATGCGCCTACTGACCCCTCCATTAACTAAAGGAAGATAAAACCCTCAGATCTGTTAAATGAGAATACTTTCTCTTTGTTGCCAAGAAATTCTCAACGGAATGGTTTCTATGCTCCTGATAGGAGAGAATTGGGAGTGAGCAAGGTCCCTTACCAGAGCACTATGCTGTTAAAGAGGAACACTGAGACCCTTCAGCTTTGGGCTATGAGTTGTGAATTTTAAGCTTGGAAGCTTGTCTTCCTTACCACCTCCTCCCTCCCTCAAATTTTTGGAATAGGGAGACTTGTGGGGAACCAAACTGGCACAGGACTTAAGGGTTTTTATTGAGCCTCAGAAGGGGAAGAGGATGAGTAATGGTAGCTCATGAGGATCTAGGAAAAAGCATGGATATTAAGTCATACTCCTTAGCAGAGGAAGCTTGAGGTAGATTGACAAGATTGAGGGATCCCTCACAAGGCCTCCAACAGGCTGCTCATGGAGTTCAGCGAAGGGCTAGCTTAATTTACACATGCTGTTTGAAATCTGAGGATGGAGGTTTGTTGTTCAACCTTAATTACCTCATGCAGTTACAAGTGCTACATTTTTGGACCAAGATTAATTACAGTATACCAGCATGAAGGGGACACTGGAGATGCTATCAGACTTGTACTGTGGAGCTTGGGCTGGCAGTTTGCATGTGAACACAACTGCATCTCCTGATTTGAGCTTGCTTTAAACCAACTCAAAATAGTGAAATACTGACAAGGAAGTTACTGACTGATGCCTCAACTTGTATTGGTTTGTTCTACAGTGTTAGTGCATTTGCACAGAAGGAATTAAGTGCATATCTCACAATAAATGATTCTGTTAAGGAAAAGTGTTTTGAATGTGAAAGAATAAAGATATTGATGGTAAAATATTCAAGAAATGTCAGAACTTTTTTCATCTTAATGTCTGCTTTTACAAATGCTGTATATCTGGCATGTAGCATGTTGTCTATGTGGCTGTGCAGATGTCTGCAGTTACTTAAACTATGAACTGTGCATGCTGGTAGTATTGCATGGTATAAGTATCATCACAGTATGATCAAATGAAACTTCTGAAATTAATGGCAACTGGATTACAATAAGTATAATAATCAGTTCTCTTTATATTTACTACTATTTAGTATTTTTTTTCTGTTGAACTAAGAAAACCCTGAAGATGTGTTAATTTCTGTATGAGATGATTTAAATGCAAAGTTGCCAGAACGCTTGAATTTATTTTTATTCTTATTCCTTTTGTTATGTCTGTATAGCAATTTTTTCAAAGCATATGTGGTTTAAATTAGCTTAATCCCCAAAGGCTGTAATAAGTGTTACTGCAAGGGCATAGACGCAGTAGTGCAATGTGGGGAAGTGTTCTGATTAGGAAGTATGCAACCCCTGTGGGCAATAGTGATATTATTGGACAGTTCCTTGGAGATTAGCACAAACTTCAGTGGTATTGTAGGACTCAAAGATTCTTCCAGTTCTGTCGAAGTAACAGTTTTACTTTGATCAAAGATATAAAGCTAACAGTATCTAACAGCCTTTAGTATCACTGAATGAAGTTCCTCAAGCAGAAGAAAGAGCTGAGACCCTGTTTTGAAGTGACCGTATGTTTGACCCAGTTCCACAGCACTGGTGGTGTCACAGCTGTATCTTGCCAGTGAGAGTCCTGGGGGCTGACAGGCGGAACAAGTTGCTGCAGCTCACATAGCTCATCTGTCACGCCGAGCAGCCTGCAGATTTCTAGTATCCAAATGAAATGTGGGGAGAGCTTCCCCCTCAGCCTCTCAATGCAGAGGGCACCCCCTCCCCAATAACAGGGTGAATGCAATGCTGGAAAGAATGGTTTGAGATGCAAATATAAACCACATTGAAACATGTTGTGAAAAATCTCCAGGTACTAGATAAAAGGCTTTGGATTATATGAGAAGTTAACTTGCAAAGAAGGCTTGAGGCTGCCTTATTATCTGAAAAGAAAGATGAAATGCTTTAGTATCTTTAAGATTGTATGCTGTAAACTGTTCTATAGTTCAGTAGGCCAGTGACAGTGGCCTCAAACTTCACGTTGAGCACATTGTTAGCATTTGAAATGTGTGAACTTCAATGGAGATCACATTGTATCTTCCCAAAATAGTGCATCTCGGAGTTCTGTAGTGGGCCAAATATCTTGCCGTGATTTCAATGCAGATCTTTGAAATTCTGTGATGAGAGCAATGCTGTTATAGGGCACTGAGTGCATGCAAGTTGCTCTTTAAAGTTTGTATGCACCTGGCTTGACTGCTCTACTTTGCAATGACTTACTTTATCCTGATTTTTGAGACTATTATCAAAATTAACATAAAACAGTACTTAGTAAATGTTGATTAGCCCTTTTGTCTTCTTACAGATAGGCAAAAATATTTTTTTTTAGCCCTTCAAATTTTATATACCTATTCATTAAAGTTTGCATATTAACACAATTTGACATTTTTTTTTTTTTTTTGTGGTATGTAACTTAAGGTATGGAGACAGTGATGCGCAGTAACGCTCAATTTGGGATTACTTGGTTAGCCGTTATAGTAACTACAGGTAGCACAAAACACTGGTTCATTCACTTGAATTTGGTTATTTAGCTTTGGAAATTCCATTTAGCTAAAGGTCTTTGTTTGCAATAATATTGTTTAACACTTCTGACCTTAAATTTGGTAAATAAGTATGTGCTTCAGTGAGCCTTGCTTCCATCTATTGTTATCTTAGTATTTTGCTTTGGCTTAATTCCCTCTAGTATTAAGGAACCATTCCTACTGTTGCATACAAAAGTACTTAGCTCTTCTGTACCACTAATTTTGGTAACTACAAGGAAGAATATACACTCCTGGCATTATGCTTTTTAGATTAAAAGAACAGGCTTGTAACCTTAAAGTTCTTACTGCTTTTTTAATCTTACTGTGAATTACTTATTTTAATTTGCATCAACTTTTATGTAATTATATGTGCACTTGACTGATATTTAAAATTTAAAGTTTTTTAACTGCAAAACTGGGTGCAAGTATAACTTCAATATGGAAAAGTAATCTTGCTATGTTGAGATG
Source organism: Rhea pennata (assembly GCF_028389875.1). Classification (NCBI taxonomy): domain Eukaryota; kingdom Metazoa; phylum Chordata; class Aves; order Rheiformes; family Rheidae; genus Rhea; species Rhea pennata. The sequence goes on from NC_084674.1 coordinate 9,561,597, forward strand.
TGCTTTTTCTTTTTCTCTCCTGTGTAGAGAATATTTGAATCAATGTATCAGCTAGCAGTATGAATTGTGGCTACTTCGTCTTGTTCCCAGATGCACAAGTGTAACTCTTTGTTTTTAACCGAAATAAAAATCTGAGACTATACTTGCATGGATTTATTTTCATTTTTTAAATTAAAAGAATGGTGCTGCTTGTAAATGCTTATCTATTACTGCTATAAACATATAGTGTCTTAGTGGTGTGTGTTGTGCATACCTTAATTTCCACATGTGCATATCATTACTTTGCAATTGTTTAATTTTGTTTTGCGAAAATGTCATGGCAGTATCTAGATTCAGTGGAGGTAGGTGTAGAGGGGTGTTCAGAAACTAAACTGAACTTTGGGCTGATGATTTGAGGATGGTACTGAAAATCTTGTGGAGAAAGATGTTAAGCCAGGATTTGATCTGTCTACCTCTTAGCGAGTAACAACCAGAAACTGGCCTCTCTTTTTTTTTTCTAATGTTTATGGCAGGCCACAAGCAATGTAACTCATGTTGCACTAGTCAGAGATCCTGTCAGGTATTTAAGAAAATGTGGTAGGTCATAGTGGGGGAGAAGTCTGTTAATATGGACTTTTTTCTAAGAGGTGCTGTAGGAAATTCTTTAACAGCAATGCATCACTCAATATTTTCATGATGTAAGCAATGAGCCAAACCATCATGAGCTGAGCAAGAGCAGCACTGTGGATTGTATGACATGTACGGATTGGAAAGATGTAAATAAAAGATTTTCATGGGTACAGTGGAAGAGAGGGCCATCACATAATGGTAGATGGACATGTGGTGAATTGCACAAGATGTGAGAAAATGACGATTGTTTAACATATCTAAGGAGATGCTGAAGTGTGTATCTGTGCATAACCACATTGGTGATAAAATAATTGCAATATGCCTTTGGGAGATACCAATTAATATGACTATCATGAAGTGCTGATGACATTCAACTGCTGATGGAGTTCTGTGAATGGTTTAGAGAGCCAGACACCAAAATGTCATTTTTGAACCCAAGACCTGTGCAGAAGAGGTTGGAAGTAAAAACTCTCAAAAATGAAATGTGATAGAATGTTTTAAGTTTAAAAAAGGGGGGGGGGGAAGGTATGTGGCTGAAATATTTTCCCTGGTCATTGTAGACAGCACCTTCACTCAGTCTTGTAGGTGAGAGCATAGGGAGGATCCAGACTGACTTTCAGTGATCTTGAAGATAGTGTAATGAATGACCTTCTCAGAGTGCGGGTGTAATTTGGTCACTCCAGCTTCTTCAAAAAAAAGGTCCATTAATTCCAGTTGTTTGCCCAAAATAAAAACCTTACAACTTGAGACTAAAGATAATGTCACAGATGAAAGAGAAGAATATCCTAAAACAGCTTGAATGTAAGTGAACAGACACTCTGAAAAGTCAATATTGGGCTGCTTCTTTGGTAGTGAACTCTACAACTTAAAAAGAACTAAGTGTGTGTTTCTGTGAAAGCTAATGAAAACCTGAATCTGCTGCTTTGTGAATGAGAACAGTGCATTTCTAAGATGATAAACTCATGCTTATAAATGCATGGTTACATAATTTGAGCATACTCACAAAGTAGTCTTCCCAGATCTTTGAGCAATAATGAAGATGTAAGCACCTGAAACCTATTGCTGTTCTACCAGCTAGTTGGTATGTCTGCAGCTTTGCCCTCTGATAGATCCTCCTCTTACTGGACTAGCTAGCTTGCTTTTTTTTTTTTTAATCATATCTTCTTGTCTAATTACTTTGATTAATCATTATCATTTAGGTGAAACTGTAATTAAAAAGGCGTCATAAGAAGGAAGAGTGAAGAGATGTCTTCGCTTCCTAGAGAAATAACGAAGTGATGGCATTAAAGATGAAGTGACTCCCTTCTGGTTCTTGTCTCCTTCCAGCAGGAGTGAAGGAAAAATGCATTACAAGTTGGTTTTTGAACAACTGCAAATTTTTGAGGGGAGTAGTAAATTCTTTAAAAAGAAAAACCTGTTATGTCTTTGTGGTGGTATTTTTTTCTTCCCTCAATTTAGATGGCATCTTGTAGAAAGATGGTCTGTCCAGTAGTCCAAACCTATTTTTTCTGCTACATGAGTGCTTATGGATATCTAAGTGTTTAAGAATCCTCTGCTCAGAAAATTGCCTGTCATCTAAGAGAATATTGCAATAATTTGCCTGGGCTACAAACTCGCTGAATGTAGTTTAAGACAAGGGCTCGATTTGTTCAACTTCTTTGTGCTTGTTACTTTAATGAATGCTTCTTACCTTACTTTTACAAATGGTCATGTAATACTTCAAAGCAATAGCACAATCCTCTTAATGTGATAGCTGAACTTATGGTTACCCTAGTCACCAGTAAAAACTACAGTTAGCAGTTCTGTTTTGTTGTGCTAAAACGTTGTGAAAACTTGACACAAAATATCACTGGGATCATTAATAGTTTCACAGTAGTAAAGGTCAGAAGAGATCGTAACAGCATGCTCTGACCTTGTGTAGCAGGAGTGCAACTTTGACCTTTTTTCTGGCTTTGATGGAGCCCAGTAAGTTGTGTTAGGCTACGGTGTATTTATTGGGACACTTAGCTTCATTTGACAAAACAGAGCAGGAGAAACTGCTGTTTTAGTACTTAGTTTTACTAGTTAATCTTCCTGCTTAAATTTTGGTGCTTAAATATTGCCTTGTACAAACTGATTTTTGGCTGTGTTGAGCTATCTTGCCGACAAACGTTGTAAGGCAGTTTCTCTGCAGCTTAGAAGTAAATCAGCACTGGCCGAAACCACTTAGACCTTAGGTGCCTTCTCTTCACATGTTACCTGGTACATGATGGCAGTGTTACAGGCCAAACTGTGATGCTATTAAAGTGGCACTGGCTGAAACCACTTAGACCTTAGGTGCCTTCTCTTCACATGTTACCTGGTACATGATGGCAGTGTTACAGGCCAAACTGTGATGCTATTAAAGCAGCAGTGAGAAGCAAAATCTTGCTGCGGATTTTTTCACAACAGTAGTAGCTGACCAAGTTGAATGTGGTTATTAATACATAGAGCAAATATTCTTCCTTTACTGATGGATAGGTCACTACTTCTCTATATTTATTATACAAATATATAAATATTTAATTTACGGCAGTTCTTATATTCAGATTTAAGTGCAAGGATTAAAGGTCAAGTTGAGAGGGCAACTTAGTCACCTGGCTTCCCTGTCATGCAAAAATTGTTGAGCGATAGTTAGAGGGAAAGTGTCAAGAAGGTTCATGTGCTGAGGATGGCCAAATGAGAGAAGGATTGCTGACTTAAGCTGCGTTCACAGCGGTTAAGTTATTTCAGTGCAGTTATGCTTGCTACAATTAATGCTGGGTATGTTAAAGCACTGGTAATGCTTCTGGTCACTAGCTGAATAATTCTAGGTGGAAAAATAATCTTTAAGCTAGAGTGGTGTTTTTTCTACTTGTTTTGAGTTTACATTATGAGTTTTTATATAATATTATGCAGCAAGCAGTTCTGTAGAAAACAGGTTTTTAAGGTATGTCATGTTGCAGAGTTTTTCTGATGTCACTGCCTGTTAAATGGATGAATCCATGCAGTTTAAGTAGCAGAACATAGTAGTTGTCTTTATAAGGTACCTGCACTATGATAATCAACTTAGTCTTTTACAGGAGCTCAACTTTCTGCATTTATTCATAAATGTACAGCTTAATTGTTCTTCAGTTCATACTTAGAACTGAAATATTTTTGTTTTTTAACTGAAAATTGGATAATACATTGTGCATCCTGACAATTTTTAATGAAGTTTAACTGCTCAGATTCAGATATCTCCATCTTGTATTTGGTTTCAACAATTTTGAGATTTTTCTTTTCTCAATTTCAGAAGTGTTGGAGTTGAACTGTGAGAATTAAAGCAGCCTGCAACATACAGATTTAAAATTTCAAGATAGTAACATTATGCAGTGAAACTTAAGTTATTACAGACTTGTGGTGTCATCAACTGTAAATCATTGTGATCAACTGTTGAAACTCTTGTTAAGCAACAGATTTGTGGAATATGGAAGAAATGATGTATGCTGTGCTGCAGTATAAGTTGCATTGATTTTCTGAGGATATTTACATTTTATGGCATGCTTTGTTTTTTTCAATGTTTATATGCACAATTAAACTGTTTAAAAAAGAAGTAGCAAATGTTCAGATAACCTTTTTGAAAAAAGGTAACAGAAGAAGGCATGCTTAAATACATGGGAGCAGCAATTCTCAGGTTTATAGCTGTTTGCACCTGCTTAATCCTCTATTTAGTTGTAGTTATCATGGCCCCTGACTTACTACACGCTATAGGGGACTTGTCAGCCACACACATATGCTTTAACCCATAGTATGTTTATATTGTATCTAAAAAACTTTGGCTTCCTTTTCCTTTCACTCCTCTTATTTCTGTTCTTTGTTTGGGTGACAGGTTGAAATTGTGTTTTAGATTACTTTCTCTGCCTGCATCCTTTAGGTGGTGTGTATCTAGAGCTGCTGTTAGTTGCTCTTACATGCATTAATTGTCAGGCTTGCTTTTCTCTGAAGGATTCCAGATGACAGAATATCCTACAAGAAGCAAGAGATGAATCCTGTCTTAGTACGAGTAAATATCTTTAATGGTGTTGTCCGTGAAGATGGAAGCTGCTCGTGCCTTCGTGGTGAGCTGGTGGATATAAGCTAGCTTGATCCTGAAGCTGCCATGCAACCCTTCTAGCACTGAGTTGAGCTCGAGCTTCTGTAATCTGCCTCTGAAATGAGTAACTGAAGCTGAGCTTGGTGTCAAATTAACAGAGTAGCAGCTTTTGATTGGATTGCAAAGGCTGTGCGGATATGCCTTTGGTAGGCACATATGATTTCAGGCAAACAGCCTGGATGAGCTGAAAACAGAAATGACTAGTCCTGCCCGTAGAGCCTTGTACTTGTGTTAAGGGTATTTGGTGAATTGTGTGTGTTGATCTCTGTCTTAAGAAGAGCCTGGCTGCTTTGCTCTTGAGCCCTGAACAGACCGTGTGAACTAGATCAATTTGTCTTTTGGCAAGAACATGTGACTGGAATTCCTGGTTCTCTGAGTATATTTGTTTGGGCTATAAGCACAGAATACAGATGTAGAACACAGGAGCCTCTCCTTGGAGAGAAGAGTGGGAGCATGTTCCCTTCTGCAGTTTTGTGTTCAGTTAGGTAGCAGGTAGTGTTCAGTTTGGTCTCAACCACAGTTGGTTGAGATGAACAACATAAATTTTCTTCCACATTGGAGGCCAGTGGTTATTTTGTTTATAAAGTATATAGTAGTGGATGGGGGAGAAGAAAACCAGGAAAAGTTTTGGACAACCGCACTGTGGGGGAGAATCAGTGCATCTTATCCAAGAAAGGGGTTGATTATGCAAACAGAATGGAAAGTGTAGGCTAGACAGTGAAAATGAGTCATCCTGAATTATGGAAGAGAATTGGCATTCTGAAACAGCCAATTTCAGGAACATACCCTCTTACGTTTATGTATATGGTATAGAAATTGCTGAAGACATAGGCACAGACTGCTGCTCAAGCTGACCTGCGAAAGCTGCTCCATCTGACCTGTGAAACCTAAAAAGCCTGTCTAACTTTGAATAGACTACTGAAATCATCAGCAAAGTGTAGTGCATAACTGATGTCCTTGTACTGCTGTGTGAATTACGGGTGGCTCTTAACATAGCAATGTTGAAGGATTTATGTCCAAACTGTGTTTGAAAAAAGAAAAGAAATATTACAGGGCAACAACTCTAGGAATATACTATTAGTGAAAGAGTAGTGTGAGGGGATTTTTGTGTTGATCCAGCTCCAAGGGGGGGGGGGGAAGCCTGTCTTTTGGCTTGAAATGTTTAAATACCTCTAATCCAGTTAAAAAGGATTGAATGAATGAAAGGAGAGCAGAACGGTACTCTGCCAAAACGGTGTCAGGTTCCTGAGATGTTGACTCTTCAGGAACAAATGAGCCTGAACAGCGACTTCTGTGTGTTCTGATAGGGCACGTAGTGGTTAGCTCTGTAGGACTTTGAACTCTATTAGACTTTAGGATGGTTTGCCTAAAATGTCTGGAATACTTGTGATATATCAGGTCAATAAGACTAACTTCTCCATATGCTGCTGGTTGTAAGTCTCAGATTTTCTCGGAATTAAGGGGAGGGGGAAACAGAGAAGGACAAAAAAAGGAGGGGAAAAAATTAGACGAACAAGAGTAAATGGAATCTTATTGGCATGCTACTATATGGAAAAAATGATTAGGAAGCTGGAATTGTTTAGGAAACGCCATATATATTCAGGCAGCAGACTGTTCACTTAGTTTAAATGTTTGCACAGCAATGGGTTTAAGTACCATCATCATGAAGAGGCAGAAATGGTGGGGAAGCTTGCTTGCTAATAGTTCTTAATGCATTTCTTTCAATTTCTGATGGGTTTGGAGAACTGGAAACACCAGTGATTGCTAGCATTGCACAGAGGAGTGGGAACGGTCCTATCTGGAATTAAAATACAGTCTCCAGTTGCTGGAGGGGGAAGTGTATTCTCTGAATGCATTTGTTTCAGTGGTGTAACTTAAAGAGCTTGCTGCTTAGTAAAAGCAGCAATACTCTTAAGCTACTTCTAAACTGCTTCCATGTATCTGATATTTAAGACAATTTTCTATAGTAATTGTTTGCATCTGAGAGGTGATTGATTCTGATATTTCCCTGGGACAGTTGTTCATGGTAGGCATCAGTGGGTTATATATGTATTTTGAAAATGTAATTGCTTTGAACGGTCTGGATTTAATTTCTTTGTAAGTTATCTGAATTTGGAAGTAACTGACTTAAACTTGACTCTGTCCTGTCAAATGCAGCATGATAGAATGTATGCTCAGTAGGTCCTTTTTAAAGAGTATTTACAGCAGTTGGATACCAGTTACATTATTGAGGCACTAGCAGAACGGAACGGCAGTTCTGTGAATTAAGGTGACAGTCTGAGTGGATTGAATATAGGTTCCTTCTTACCAGCCAACTGGTAAGCCCTGAGAATCTCCGAGTAAATACTTATGCTTTGAGGTCAGCATGGACCTCATGGGCTGCTTTTGCTTTCCCTGATAAAAGCAAATGCAAGCATGTCAAATTGCTTTGATTCAACTTTAACCCTAGCACTGCTTGAGTTCATAAATGGTACAAAGGGAAAGCTTATAAACACATGCAACAGTGAAGTGGAAAAATACTGTGCCCATCTAATCTATTTCCTGGGAAAGGAGGGAAATCTCATTTCTTATACTGAGACTTGGAGAATAAAATATGAGGATTGGATGCTATGAAAGACAATTCTTGATTATGAATGTCTTCAGCAGATGTGAAAGCGAAGTTTTCTCTTCTGATCTGTTGTCTCTTAAAATATGACAGTAAAGGAGCCTTTATTTTATTATGGCCAATTTGAGTTGTATAGTGTCTAAACTCTTTTTGCAGTCATATAAATAGCTATTGAAACCAGCTGTTTTCCTGAAGCTCTTGGTTTCAGGCTGAAGTGTTCAAGTCATAGCACACCATTTAGTAGACAAAAAATAATGCTGCAGAAAAGCTTACATGGCAGTCCATAGCAGTATTTAAAATGGTAGCAGTGTAAGCTTTGAATTGTTAACAGGTATGTGGCTTTAACTTGGACAGGTAAAAAAAAAATCCTAGAATAGTGTGCTGGGGGAAAGTAGGTTTTCAAACTGTAAACAGGTTCCTTTAGAAATTAAAAATAAAAGTATTTCTTGCCCTTCAGCATAGTTTTATCAGAGCTTTTTGGCATTAGCAGCAGCCACTTTGATAGGGCTCCACAGTGCAGAGAGTTAAGTAATTGTATTTTAAGAGCTTGTGTCCATTTCCAGTAGGTGTTTTTTCAGGCATCAGTAGGATAGGTTGTTAAAGAAAATAAAGAAGCGGTGGGTGAAGTTCAGTGTCTGTTTTGATACTTCATCCTGTTGCACACATGTGAAAGGAGATGAATAGCTGAATTGACTAATTCCGCTCTGTTGTTACTTTTTAGAATGTTTTTGTTGCATCATGTTGTCTTGAATACTACAAAATAGGGTGATTTTGCAGTTATGTGGTAATTAATTCCTTGTGCGTAGATCAGGGCTGAGTCAATGCCACAGTTTTAGATGGTATGGAAAAATGTCTTTTGTCATTGACAATAGAAACATCCGTATTCCTTTACTGATTTTTTTTTTTATCCAGAATGAAGTATAGCTGTGTACAGCATTAGCACAAATACTTTCCTTGCATGCATTGAGGTACTATTGGGGTTGTATTGTGAATTCAAAAATGTATTTCCCAGACAACTATTCCTTACGTGGACGAGCGCTTCCTTATTTCTGAATGTTGGAACAGAAACAGCGCTTAAAGATTTTTTTTTTTTTTTTTTTTTTTAGTTCCTCTACTTTTCATTTCTGCCAAGGTGTTTACAATGTGAGCTTAGCAGGCATTGTCCTTCAAACCTCTAAAGATTAATGTTTTTCACACCTTAAACTGAGATTACGGAGACCAACATGGTATACAGCCTGTGGACTAACTTCAAAGGTTTTAAACATACTAGCTAACAATTCTGTGTTAGAATATAAGTATGGATAGAGAATGAGATAAAAGCAATGGCAGTCTGTATTCTTGGTGGTTGTATCCCGTGGTCTTAAAATCCTTCGTATCATGATATGACTAAAATACTGTAGTTTTAGGCCATTTGAAGTATGACTTTCTACCAAGAGTCAAATAGCATAACATTATCCTAAGAGCCTCCAAGATGAGAAATAAATGGTAAGTGCAGCTGTCTCTGGATTACAATGTCCCATTGCTATACTACTGTTTCTTGGGCAGGGCTGAAATATTGGTTGGAATTCCATCTGTTGTCACTTACGGATGTTTCCCTAAGAAAAATAAAGCAGTTCAGTTATTGTAGTATATGTCTTAAGTTCACTTTCCTGAAGATGGTTTAGTGGTGTTTACTACTTGTAATCAGGTTAATTCCTCTACTAATAATTTTAAAACTTAAAGATGTTATTTTTGTCAACTTGGGTAATTTTTTGTCATATCTGTAAGTCTTTGTTTTCAACATTGTAATATACAACTGCTTATTTTTTAAATTGAAATTTTGCATATAGTCAGTCATTCTTTTTTTGGAAGACAGTAAATACATGTTTGCTTTTTCTTGAGGAAACAGTCCAATGTAGTTTTAAGCCTGAAATAAGGCAGGTAATTCTTAAGTTAAAATTGTTTTTGAAGTGTTATTTTTAAGCAAAACAATCAAAAACATTTCAGTAAATAGGCTGTCAAACCAATGAGGTATCGGCAGGATTTTGTAGGATGCAAGTGGCGCAAAAAGATGCAGCATCTTAGTGCTTGCATGCGCGCTTTGTCTTTCTGATGGCAGTCTGGTTATTAGGCGGTTAGCTTTTTCACATACTGTAGCATGGGGCTACCTAATTAGATTGCTTCGAAGTGTATTTTTTCTATGTTACAAAAAAGGGGAGGGAGGAGAGGGAAACCAGACTATGTAACTTCCAGTGTGTACTGATTTCTTTATTTAAAAAATTGAGACAGGAGTAGCAACTGAAATGCATTACTACTGACAGGGAACTTTGTTTAGGAGTAAGAACAGGGATAGTACATGTCACTGGAGGTATTAGACACTCTTTAATTCAATTAGGAAGACTGTCAAAAGGTTGATGCAAATCAATTAAATTTCTTTATCAAACATTTCTGAAACTGCAATTTTGAACCCTTAGTAGAAATTGAATAAAGATTCTAGTTCTTTCATATTATATGCTATCAACATAAAAAGCTAGTTTAATTTGATGTGAATTCCAATTTCTACTTACAAGTTGCAGTTTTCATTACTGTTGTGCAGCTTAGACATCCTTCCTGCCTATCACATACATACCAAATGTGCATAATGTCATTCTTCTGTGATAACGTATTTAATATCTAAATAGTCCTGCTATTGCAAGTGTACTCTATAAGTTACAGTAAGTATATTTTAGTAGTTTAGATTAAATGTTATCTGTAGGAGTATGGGGGAGAGAGAGGAAGCAGGCAGCTATGAGAGCTTGTTCGAGCGGCTCTTGGGGAAGCTTTGTGCTCTGCCCAGAGGACTGAGCTCTGGCTGAGCTGAGCGATTTCGGCAAGGCTGAACGCTCACGAGGGGCTTCACTGCGGAGAAACACAAACTTGGGTTCAGTGCTACAGGGCAGGGATGGCTTTTTGCCGTGTCCTTGTTATGAAATGTCTTAGTTGATTGCTTCAAATGTTCTGTTACAAATGGTTAGAACTAAGAAGCTGCAGTAGCTAATTCATTCTTTTTCCTAAATGGCAGTATTCTGTACTCTGCATTGGGGAGCATAAAATCATACCCAAACGCAATGACTTAAAATACAGGTGAACTTGTTAACATGCAGGAAGTTCATCTGTTAATTTTTATTGTCATAAAAATGAGATGTTGGGTTAAGTAGGGGTAATCTAAACCTATTCATGCTCTATTCTGAGTCAGTCTTTTCTGTAATACTGATTTTAAAATGCACTTGTCACAGTTAAGTGAGTCAAGTCATGGGCATGAATTTGTACAGCAAAACAAAGACAAAGTCCAACTTTGTTTTGGGTTCTGGTAGGTTTTTTTTTTTGTTTTTTTTTTTTTGTTTTTTTGCTAAACCAATAAATCATACCAGATTTCAGTGTTTTTGGAATATACTTGTTTACCTAAATTCCTTCAGCACACAGCAGAACTTCTAAAGTTAGTAACTTTCTATTTTCATTCTGAGTTGTTTTGCATTTCATGCAAACTGTTTGACTTGCATGCTGATGCTTAATATTAACTGAAGGCAAATACTTATTTGGAAGATTGGTAAGGATTCAGGTTTATTTCAGATAGTATTCAATAAAATTAAGTCAGTTTTAAGGGATATTCACTGTGATGATGAACTTGCTCTAAGTTCTGTTATAGTTGTTACAGTGTGGGATAATCAAGATGCCTGAGAAAACCCTCTTTTGTGTTTACTTTCAAGACTTTGCAATTTTTGCATTAGAACTTTTTGCAAGTGCTCCTTAGACCAACTAAAGCCATAGATTAACCGGTATAGTCTTCCAGGAGAATTGGAAATTTGTTATTTTAGACTGCTTGCAGGATTCAGTGTTTTGTTATGTGTGTTTTTTTTTTTTTTTTTAATTCATATCTTAAAACTCATTGATTAAATATTGGTTCTGTGTTCTGAAAGTTCAAGTTCAATATTTAAATGTGTGAACTGACTTCAGGGCGTCGCTGCGTCACTAGGAAATCTAACAAATGTTGCCTGAGCTCCCTCCCAAGTTCAGTTGAGCTTCTTTTGGGTTTCGTATATTCCTGCTTCATGTTTCTTCCAGATAAATATTTGAATAGTTGATTCCAGTGGGTCTGGGAGCTGCTGACGTGCTGCCTGAGATGGCGCTTTGGGAGAGCGTGAGTGGCTGCTGGACCACAGCCCGCTGCAGTGGCCAGGAGAAGGCAGAGTATGGTATTGCTTTAAGGGGAAGACTTGGTTAGTAGACTAGTATTGAAAGTGTGTATATTCTTCAAGAAATGCTATGGTTAAGCAAGTCTCTGCTACTAGTAGTGTTTAGTTTTGCAACCTAGATTTCCTCCAGAACCTCTAGAACCTCCTTGGCTCCCGTCTGTGTCACAGAGCTTGGACTGAAAGGCCCTAGGAATGACTTACCCCTTTCTTTTGTTACACTTGAGAGTAATTGTAACAGCAGGAAGTTAGTGCTGAGTACACAGTTGAGTTGAATGCACTATTATAATGGATTTTTTGGCTTTCCTGCCTTAGGAAAACTTTCTTTTTTCTACTATGTGGCAGGAAGTAATCTAACGTACTAGATGATTACACTTTGGAAGTACACAGACACTCTATGCTGTTCAATATTTGAGTATTGCTCCTGAGGTGTACCCCAGCTTTCTTCCCATAGGACTAATAGATGCTCAAATGCTGGAGACAGCTGTAGTTGGAAACACTGATGCTGTTTCAGCTGACCAGGTGGTTGGTTCTGACTGCTGTCCCTTCTAGCCTCAGGCAACAAATTTACATGAGAAAGGTAAGAAGCATGCAGCCAACTGCCTTAATTAAAAGTTATTAATCTGATTTGTCACCTCATGAAACCCTAATTGAGTAGTTTTCTTGAGTAATCTTAGGTTGGAGCCAGATGATCAGGAGATGGTGAGAAAAAGCTTTTAATTGTAGCTTGTTTTGTGTCAGATCTGTCAGTGTCTACCTGAATATAAACCCTGAAATCTGTGATAAAGCAGCTCTCAGTTGCAGAGTGAGTTGAGAGACTATAAATGACTGTGTGAGTATCAAAGGACCTGTTCACTACAACATCAAAGGGTGTACTGCTACTATAATACGTTAGAAGATTGTTACAGAGCTGTAGGTATCTTACATTGGCAGGAGTGTACTAGTATAAATATCTTTGTTCAACTACTGGATTATTAAACTTCATTTCCTTCCTGTAAAACTGAATGAAAATAGAATTACCTGAGGGAGCTTCCTGAAGTGTTCCACTTACTCATGTCTCCTTACAATTTTGAGGAGTTCTGGCTCTTGTCCATCTGAAAGTTTGAACATTAACATGTTTTATGCGTCAGGCTTTCTAACTGCTTGTTGTTCAGAAGAGTATGTTTAGAATTAACAGTAGTGAGTTCTCAGCTCCTATTTATTTCTTGAGATTACTTGACTCTCCAGGCTTTTCAGAAGGAATGGAGGAAGTGCTCCATACCAGGCTCACAGTTGATATCAGAAGTGAACTTGATGATCTGTAACTGCATCAAAGCAATTATGTATGTTTTTGTCATCTTGCGGGGTTTTTGTATGCTGTTATTTTGAGGTGATATGTTAGTGAACAGCTGACCCTTGAGGAAAAACTATGGCTGGCTCTCTTTCTCCAGTTTTCAGTTGCCTAATAAATAATTGATAACCCCCAAAATGAACACTTAATTCTGACTTAAGTTACTTAACTAGGAAAAGGAGAGCAAAAGACACTGCTGACCCTGTAGTTATAGGGCAAAAAAAGTTTGAGGGAGGGGGAGCCTTGTTCTCTCTAATAGGTAACATAGGAGAAAGGAAGAATTCTGGTATTTCTAAGATTTTTTTTGATAAATACATGTATCGGTAACCATTTTTGCTTGATAAGAGTCAGTCTGAGTGAAAACGGTGAAAAGGTGAAAAAGATGCATGGAAACAGCCTACTGCAGCATTTCTGCTGCATGATATTATGTTGTAAACTTAACTTTTCACAGCAAGCTGCCAAGGCGGTGTAAGGTGTTGTACTTTCGTTAGAACTGTATTCTAATAAAAGATTTCCATAGGTGTTGCACGATAAGTAGGACATACTTGATGTCAAAATGAGAGGTTGGTTTGCTTGAGAATGTGACAATTCAGAGCACCCTTGAAGGTTTTATTACAAGACAGTGTTTTTTAGTGTTTTGCTAGGCAGGAACAGGTAGAAAGCACAGAGGCAGATGAGATGCATGTTCAGTATTCAGACGAATGGGAGTTAATGATGGGAACTACAGTGTTCAGGAAGCTGCTATATTACTGTGTTACTCTGTATCTCAAACTTCTCAGACTGTTTTCAGAAGATACTTTGACAAGCTCAGAGAAGAGATGGTATCATTAAGTTGGCAACTTCTGTAACCAGCTTTTTGGTGTTATAGCTCAAGGGAAAGTCAATAAACTTTGATTCCCAGCATTAATGTAATTATTTTGAAAGACTTTTTTTTTTTTTCTGGCTCGTTATTGGGAAGGCTGCAGTAATATCAGATGGCCAAAAGCAATGCAGAAATCCAGTGTCCCATAGGAGGATGTTCAAATGTAGGAAAACTGGGGGTGGAATAAATGATTTTCTCTGATCTTGTTAGGGATGAAATTAATATAGAGAAGCAAATATTCAGACAGTTGCTAATACCAGAATATTTTGGGAGGAAGAGAAAAGCATGAAGCTGCTTTGATCCCCAAAGGTACTTTTTAAAGGTGTTTTTTTTTCTTTTGTCTCACAAGTAGTATTTTCCTTGCATGCTGTACCATCCAAAGCTGTTCTCATTGCCAGTTGTGCAGGTAGCTGTAATATGCTATTTCAGGTCAGCTGCTGTCCTAGTATTTCAGTTAATTAGGGATAATCAGACATATCCTTAGTCCACCTCTCTCCTTGGACCAGTATGAAAAAATATTTTAAATGTTTCAGCAAGGCAACTTGCCTTGTCTTTGTGATTGGTTAAATGCTGATACTAATGTGTTGAATTTCTTTCTTCCATGAAAGAATGAGGAGAGTAGATGAGATGGGTGAGCCATGAAAATATAGATGCCCTGTTGACTTGTACAGACCAAAGAACTTGCAAATTGATCTCAAGGCTTAAGCTGGATCGGATGAGAACACTTGTTCCCCATGAAAACACTTCATTATACTGCAAGACAAAATTAAAAGATGATGCACTGAATCATTAAAGTTATGCCCTCCCACAGGTGGAAGTGACATACAGCCTCGTGCCATTTGCTAAGGAAAGAAATGAAGGTGGGGGACCTATCTGAGTGCTGTCTCGGATAACAGTCAGCCGAGTAGATTATCCTGGAAGCCTCCTCAATGCTTGCAGGGCTCAAGAAGTAAGAATTACTGATGTCCTGAAAATAGTAGCTTTTGAATTGTTGATATGCTGCTTTCCTTTCCCCTTTCCTTTCACTATTTCTCCACTGGTACAAACAAATACAACAAAACTTGGAGTACTTGAACTTCATCCATAGAACTTTATCCATAGAAGTCCTGTTTAAGCGAAGAAGTTTGCCTCTAAAGGAAAACAAATTGCTGGTATCTAGCATACATAGATATTCTTCCCAGCTCCAAGTCAAGATGGGTGGTAGGTAATATTCTTTTTCTATGGCTTTGTCATATTCTGGTGGAGCGTTGGTCCTCCCTGAGTGCGCATCTTGTTGCAGGATAGCGCTCTTGTGCAGAAGCTGGTCCAGGGTGGTGCTGGAAGAAGTCACAGTCAATTCAGTGGAACTGACTATAGTTCTGTCTGGTTTATGAACGAAGTGTCGATGTCCATCTTTAGCAAGCCCTGCTATAGCTGCACCTCCATCTGAGAGCTATACCATCTGTGGGAAAACTTTCTTTTCTGTCATCACTCAGGTTTTGACCCAGAAGACTTTGTTCCTCAGTGCTGTGTCTGCTAGTACAGACTCTAAGTTTTGAAAGCACAGCAGAGGCTGTACTCCAGGAGCGTCACGTGAGGTGCTGTGTGGTGTCTCTAGAACTTCCAGTTGAGGTGATGGCTACTTACACAGCATCCTTCAGGAGACTGTGACTTACAGCCATCACCTGCATAGTTATTAAAGGCTGAGCAGCTCCGTTCTATTGGAAGTGTTGGGTACAGCGGTAAAGCCGATACGGTGTGATTTAGGAGCTGTGGTCACGGAGCTGTGCGTTCCGCCATCATGCGAGTAGCTCACAATTAGTACCCATCACACAAAGTTAACTTCAGCATTAGTCCTAATCGAAGCTTGCCCCAAGAGTCAAATCTTAATAGCCGTAACTAAGCAAATACTATTCCATGTAATTCCCTGATTTGCATCGTTTGTGAGTTGTGTAATACTTTCTAGTTACAGCCTGAAATCAGAAGTTATCTATCACTGTTAAAAGAATAATGCTCTGTTAAAAGAATAATGCTCCATACAGTTAAAACTGAGGGTGAGTTTTTTCAGATGTACCTAACTGGAGAGCTTAAATTCCGGTTTTGGGAGAGATGTGACTTTCAATAAGGTTAGCACTTTTTTACTTGATGAATTCAATGAACAGTAAAAAAGACTGAATTTACTATTTGCTGGATACGCTGTGGTTGTTCCTCAGGAAAGCATTTTTAGTGCTTACTTACCTGAAATGCTTGTCTAATGCACCGCCTCAGACTGAATGCATGCCAAGAGGCACATCCAGAGAATTAATAGCTTTTATCATGCTTATTCTTACCCTTGTTTATCAGAGTAACTTCCCCATGAAGACAAACTCTTACAAGTATGTAAGAGCCAGTTTTGCAAAGCAATTATAGCTTCTGATGCTGCAGCTAGGCATGTTTTATAAATCCTATGATGTGTATCATTAGGCATTTGAGCTGGGTGACATGCATGGTAATTAGGCTGTGTGATCTTTCAAAACAAGGATAAGGCTCAGAGGTCACTTGAGTGCTTTGGAAAATGCTTTATGATGTTTACCTTGTATAACTGATACTTTCTGGCATTTACTAGGGAAATTTTTGTGTTGTGTGTAAAAGCTGAATATAAAAGGTATGGTTGAAATTTTCCTTCTCTGTAGTTTTCTTTTTTATTTCTATATTAGAAATTCCTAATCAGATAGGAAAGCTCTCAGCTGAGTGCTGTTCTGTATTGCTCTAAGTACTGTTACACTTTGAATTGCTGACAGGCCTTGCATAAACCGTGGTCTGGTTTCTCTTGTCTTCTGGTCATGTTTGTGATCCTTTATTATTGAGGCAGGTTCTTACGTAGTGTACGTAATTAAAGTTTGAAGAATCTTATCACATTGTTCTTAAATCTTCTGTCCATGTGTTAATGACAGTGCCAAGCTGATCCTGTGATCCCCTTCTGCAGAGATTCAGTGCACCGACTGTCAAGTGTGTTGAGCCAACGTGGTAGGAACATGACTCTTCATGACTAAAGAAAGCATAAAAGTTAATAGAGGCCCAGTGGAGGCTCAGATAGAGATGTAATTTACCTCACTAGGTGTTTTTGTACATGTACAAAGTATATGCTTTGGAAGTGAGTTTTACTGGTGCACTAACGAAGTATTTGAGAAGTATAGAAAAACAGGAGAGCCAGAGGCACGTGATGCTTGTTGTGTACAGTTCTCCATCAGTAAGGAATAAAAGGATTTTCTTAGAGGTTTTGAATAAATTCAACTGTCAGCGCTCTTTCCGTTGGTGAAAGCAGCGTATTATACATGGATATGCACCAAAGATAGGACATGAGCAATATTCTAAATAAAAAGCATTGATGGTACTCATTCGGAGATGCCACAGTAGGATGTGAAATAAATTCCATATGCAAGTGTCCAATACTCTATACTTACAGAAGGGTTGATGTCATTTGATATGCAGGTAACTAATAGCTGTAATGACTTCTCCTGTACTTTCTTGAGAATCCACATGAGTCTGTAGTTAATGGCAACATTGCAAAGGATTATTTTACTTCGTGATTTGTTTTATTGCTAGGTGTGCATGTACAGATCGTTAGATTTCTATTCATGGTGCAAATATTTGTGTAAGAATTGGTTCAAAAATCTGAATGACCAAGCAAATTTTATAATTCAAAGTAATTTTTCACAGACAGTTGGCTCTGACTAATAGAATTACGTATGCGTAAAATTGCTTTTACTGTAGAAGCCAAAATGCAGAATAATAGCTTGTCAAACTGTCATTTGCAAGTGAGATCATAGATTTTGTAGTCCAAATTAGGTTGTGTACTTTTTCTTTTTGTCAGGTCACATTCTAATAACCATATTGTGCATTAAACCCTGTGATTATCTGAACACTTGACAGATGGTAGGCTGCTAATTTATATGTAAGAGACAGTGATTGCCTGTGCAATAATGGTTTTCAACTAAATATGAAATGTCAAAATCTGCTTTGTTTTTACTTGACTTACTTTAGCAAGGTAATTCTAGTGAAGTAATTCCTAGCGTAGCTAAACATATGCTTCATTTACTAGTGTTAAGAGGTTTCAGTATAAAAGATTTCCCAAACTAATAGATGTCTGCATATTGGTTGAGCTGTGAGAAGATCATTAAGTACAATGAAAATGAAAAGCATTACAGCTATTAACCTTGTTTTTAATATGTATGTTACTTGGATTTTAAGAAAAAAGGTTGGCATTAGGATCACTTAAGAGTTAGTGTTACACGGTTGATTGGTTTTATGCTAACATAACTATTCTAACTAGATAACAGAAATCTAATATTGAAATGAGTAGTTGGTTGCTACTACCGCTTTTATCAGTTCAGTTCTCTTGAAAGATGTTGCCGAAAATGTGTCTGAGCCCGAAGGGCTTTGCCTTTGATGGGTTTAACAGCCAGTTGGGCTAATGTGTAGCCAGAGGGAAAGGAGTAAGGAAGGGGACCAGTTCACTGCCCTGCACTTAAGTTGCCTACGCAAACCACATGGCTGTAGTGGAGACACCTCCCAACCCGACATCTGTTCATCTTCGTGAACGTATTTCGGAAATGCTTTGTTTGGCAGTTGTGTGTTTGAAGGGTGTAGAGATTTGATGAACAGATTTTGGAAGGCCATTTCAGGAGTACTGGGTGGAATGGAAGAAGTCTTAAAGGGGGGAAGATTCTCTAAACAAATTACTGTAATATTGGTAGCACTATAAAGAGTCTGAATTTAGAAATAACCTTCTTAAGCCAAAGAAACTTTCTTAAGCCAAAACAAATATCCAAAGAATATAGCCATTAACAATGCTTTTTCTGCAAAATTCTTTATCATTTTGTTTACCTAATACCTTTACTCTTCTGTAAAGGAAGTACTTGTTACTCTTTTCAGCTTATTGAGCACCTTCCACCCCTAGGTAAGTAGAGTTTACAGGTTTTGCCTATTTGTTACGTATATTCTGCTGAACTGTAATCTGTTCAACAAGTAAGAAGTTGATGGACTGTGGCTCCGGAAAAGAAAAACTTCTAAGCCCATAGGGGTTAAAATGCAGTTAAAATTTGTAGTTTTGCAGTAGTGTGTGTGGGGGGGGAGATGAAGAAAAAAAAATACACAAATTTTGTTTAAAAATACTGTTTTCCATCAGAAGAGAGCCGAAGTAGAAACACTGCTGTCTTAGTGGTGTGCATTTGTAGTTCAACTGTATTAGACTGTCAGATTATTATGCGTTGATAGCAAGTATTTATAAATTATTAGTCTTGTACTGCAGTACTTAGTAACATTTGACATAAGCAGGAGTTAAGTTCTGCTCTCATGTTCCTTAATCACTAAAATGTGATTCAAAATTAAATTTAAAAAATGTATTCAAAAATATTAGCTCTAAAGAATTATGTTCTTTGATTTTTGAGATACTTGGATAATTCTCTAGGAAGAGGAATGTGAACAGCAATTAGATAAACAAAATAGGTAGCGGTTCTGTTCTGAGTTCAATATTTCTGTCCAGGTGTATTCTTGCCTCTTAGGTATTGTGAAGATGTGTTCGGAGTTGTGGACGGCTCTGATGTTCTGAAGGGACCGCGGAGTAGCGTAGTGTATGGCAATCTGCGTGTTACGTTGCAATGGTATTTCATGTAGCCTCTTCCATACACCTGGCAAAGCATTAGTTTCTCTATTTTGACAATGTCCCAGATAGGTGCTGCCAGAGACTAAATTGAAGCAAATGTGGTTGCAGCTTTTTTTATTTTGCAATTTTACTTTTGCTTAACGTAGATTGAATTATTTGTGAGGTATGGCTTTTAAGATGTTAATGCAATTTGCAGTGTTTCCGTTAAAGCATATTCAAAATAGGCACTTCTGCAATGGTGAGATTTCACTATACTTAGTAGCAGACTGAGGACTATCAAGCTTTTAGTTTTTTTTTTTTTTTTTTTTTTTTTTTTTTTTTTTTAATATATTCCTTTATCCTTGGGCTAAAGTAGGTGGGAACTTATCCTTCAGTATTTTAATATTTGGTAGTTAATTTTCCAGTCGTCTTAGTGATTGAGTTAAACATGGTGAAACAACTGCTAGACCTTGTTTTTTTTTTCCTGCATGAAAATTCTGCATTTAAACATCTGTCAGCGAATTATCAAAAGAATCTGCTAGTGCTTTTGTGGTCTAAGCTATTTTCAGACTTTTTGTCATACTATTTGAACCACGCAAGCACTAAAATATTTGGTAGGTGTCACAAGAATGCTTGAGGCGGAATTAGGATACTTGCATTCCGTAGCTGATTAAACTGATTAAACTATCTTGAAGAAAACTTACAGGAAAGAATGAAGACAAAATAGTGGACCATGGGCTAAAGGAAAACTGTATGAAACATTCTGGAGCCACAAACAAAGCTGTGGTGTTAACAAAGTGCTTCTTAGATATTCTTATTTGTTCTGGAAGTGTTGCCTCTGTTCCTGTAACTATTTCCTGGATTGGAGTCCTTCAGGACCATTTAAAACATACCAAAGTAGCTGAGGTTCGTCTGTTAATTGAACAAACTGCTGCTTTTGAACAGATTAGTCTATGTACAAGTGACACAATATTGCTCGAGCAATATTACTGTTTGCCTTTGAAACTTTATTAATAGGTTGAATTATTATCAGATTTTAATTATTATAAGCCAAAATAATGAATTCCCATGGAGTCCCCTTTTGGGGGAGGGGGAATCTTGAACCAATTTTTTTTCATTCAAATAGTGGATCATTCTAAATATGCTCATTATTCAAAACCATCTTTCATTAAATTAGTTTCAGTGCTGATGTCAAAGTATTAAAAATGTTCTGAATGATCCACATGCAATGTTTGTTAGCTGCAGCTTAAGAAATTTTTTAGCATACCTAATGGATTGTGTTATGAGATTGTGAAGACTTGTAGAACACTAGTTGAAATACAACCTGTTATGCAGCAACAGCAGCTTGTTGTGCAGTAAAATGATTGTACTCGTTGGGAATTTAAAAGGAAACAAACTAAAGTGAAAAATAAGTGCAGGCATTAATGACTGCAGTAGCAGGATAACATGTTTTAATCTTAGTGAGCAGAAACAGTCTAAGTATTGATGGACAGTTTTCAAGAAATATGGTTGTCCTGGAAGTACTTCTCATGTTAATGTAATTTTGAAGTTTGGGGGGACAAAATCTGTCTCCACTTGAGACATCTGAGTGCTGGAGATCCAAGCATGCTGCCAGGAATTTGCCAAATACTGATAACTGGAAGAAAATTGTATTGCCAGTAATGCTTGCTGCATTTTCTTTAAAACATTCATTCGTCCTGAAATGCCTTGCTGCTAACTCTGTGGAGTTGTTGCCAATTATCTTATCCGTTCAAGTTTCATCTAACCCTATAGCTCTTGGTAAACTACTTCCTATTGCCCTCTCTTCTCAAAGACAGATAATCAGAGTTACAGAATATATTGCCAAAAATAAGACATAGGAGAGTGTTGTAATTTATGCCCTAGAACTACAGGTAAAATGTATTTTACACGTGTGCAGTCAGGACACAGTTTTTGAGCATCTGCAGACTGAGGCGCTCCTCAGAGTTGGCTGCAATGTATGTAGATGCAGCTGACAAGCCTCTGACTTCTACAAATACAGAGGGAATAATATAATTCTGTGCAAAGTTGAAGGAACAAGAGAAGTAAGAGAAATACTGCTTTTTAGTTATTGTAATTTTTTTTATATGGCACTGATAAGTGCCACTGAAGTTGCACTGCTCATAAATTGACATTTTACATGAGTGAAGGTTTTTTTGAAGTATGAGTTGAGTTTCAAAATACTGTTTGAAAGACTAAGCTTCTTTGTATTTCTATAGTGTATCCATCTGAGGATCTCCTAGCATTTCATGAGTATTTATGAATTAAGCCTTACTGTGTGGTAGGTATTATCCCAATTTCTCAGAGATTGCAGAGGTTAATTAACTTAACCAGAGTTGCTCAGTGATCTGTGATGAAATTGGTTTCTATTTCAAAATGTCTAGATTTGCAGTCTCATACCTTAACTGGTAGGCTATGCTTCCAAAAATCATTTATTTGTGGCTGGAAATAAGTTTTAGCTAATAGAGTTAAGCTTAGTCAAGTTAAGCACAAAATGAAATTGGAATGACCAGATCTCTTAACTTCTATATAGATGCTTTGATGCAAGTTTTGAGTATGGACAACTGAATTGAAATGCATTTGAGTTGGATGCAAGCTAACAGAAAAGGCTTGAACTAGATGAACAGAAAGAAGTCTTAGTGCCAAGTTAGTGTTTATATGTAGGTCTGTGCTGGTATATGCTGAAATATGAAATAGAACTATTAGTCTCATGTATTTATAAAAAACACTAACTTCTCTTAAACTAGCTCAACACATGAAAAACTTAAATGAGTGAAAAGACATTTGTCATGTTTTTAAAGGTCATTTAGTGATGTATTTTTTGATTGCAGTTACAGAAGTTGTATAATCTCTTAAGAGGAAGAAATGGTTCGTATTTCATTTCAGTTTTACGTTAATAAGTTTTTAGCTCTTTTAATAAAAGATATTCCTGTAGTTGAAGCAAATTATTAGTAAAATATTCAGTTTCTGCGATAATCTGTCTTTAGTTTAGCTGATATGACAGAAAACAAATCAACTCTGAGGGTAGTAGTAAGGCTGGTATGTATTGAAAAACCATAATGAGCTTCTAGTTCTTTGCATCATAGAATCAGTAAGGTTGGAAGGGACCTCTGGAGATCATCTAGTCCAACCTCCCTGCTCAGCAGGGTCACCTACAGCATGTTAGACAGGGTTGCATCCAGGCAGGCCTTGAACATCTCCAGAGAAGGAGACTCCGCAACCTCTCTGGGCAACCTGTTCCAGGGCTCTGTCGCTCTCCCAGTGAAGAAATTCCCCCTCACGGTCAGGCGGAACTTCCTGTGCTTCAGTTTCTGCCCATTGCCTCTTGTGCTGTCGCATGGGACAACTGAAAAGAGTTTGTCCCCATCCCCTCGACACCCTCCCTTCAGGTACTTGTATACCATTGATCAGATCCCCCCTCAGTCTTCTCTTGCCCAGGCTGAAGAGGCCCAGCTATCGCAGCTATTCCTCACTGGGCAGGTGCTCCAGCCCTCTGATCATCTTTGTAGACCTACACTGGACTCTGTCCAGTAGCTCCATGTCTCTCTTGTCCTGGGGAGCCCAGAACTGGACACAGTACTTGAGACCTCACCAGGGCTGAGTAGAGGGGCAGAATCACTTCCCTCGACCTGCTGGCAACACTCTTCCCGATGCAGCCCAGGATACCATTGGCCTTCTTGACCACAAGGGCACACTGCTGGCTCATGGTCAATGTGACTGTACAAATGATCTTTCTTGAACCCAGGATGACAGGCTTTTTGTATACCTTCTTGGCATTGTTTTGTACCTTACTAGAAAAGAAGTTTCAGCTGATGTCTGAAGTCATCTAAATTTTTCTTACAGAAATAGTGCGGGTTATTCAGGAGATTGTAGTGTGCTGTGTGTCTTCATGAGTTAGGGAATGCTGAGTTCTCTTCAGATGACTCTGAAAAATATTCCAATGAGTTTGGCTGATGTCCATGTAAACCTGCAGCTCTCCTAAAATATGTTGAGATTAGGGGCACCCAAACTATCACCTGAATTGCAGCACAACTTCATTCAGCTGTTGCACTAGTAGTTTTAGATGAGGTCTTAGGAAAGATTTTTGATGAAAAGCATACAATGCTGATAGAAACTGCTGGGGCCTTTTTGGGAAGTGGGGAGAGATGGGGGATCAATGGCATAATGATCACTCACAAAAAATGTCATGCTTGCCAGTACTCCAAAACCCAAAGCAAAACTTATAAAGAGGGTTTTTTTTAAGGGTTGGGCTAAGTGAGTGTTCCAGGAACTACCAGCTTATTTTTTTAAGAGGTCTTTTCTTTCTTTGCTTTTTGGTATTTGCAGCAACAGACAGTCATTCGACTCAAAATGACATGGCCTTGGAGTGACACTTTAATCTGGGATTTGGGAGGCATGAGTTTATATGTACTCCATAACAAGCTTTCTGTGATGATTTTTGGAGGGAGGAAGTGGCTCATCTCTTCATAAAAAGCAACATTTTGTATGTTACGGGTTTTTGCGAAGATAACATGCTAATGACTCTGAGACACGTAGCTACAGCTGTTGTTGGAGCCATGTGAAACCTCAGCACTGAAGCTGTGTAATAGTAGCCAAGGGAGAGGAGCACCATATGTCTGCTAGTGGACTGCTCTGCTTTAGGAGTCCTTTAGGTGGGATTCCTGCCAGAACCACTGCATGTTTGCATGCTCCACAGTGGAGGGATGGAAACTATTTCACAGATACATTATTGCTGTCATGTAATAAAGATGGAACTTGCTGAGCTTGCCAAGACAAGAAAGGTGCTTAAGAGTTCATCCTTGCTGTACTGAGTTTCAATGTATTTAGACTTATCTGGGTTTGATTTATATCCCTCTATGCCCAGCTATTATACTCAGTGGTAAATGAGATGCTTGGGTGTTTGCTTTGATTCTGCTTTTTGCGTTTGCAAAATGGGCACAACATTTCTTAAAATACTTAATCTTTAAATTAAATATCTTACGATGAAGTAAGTATTATTATAGAAGTATTGCAGGCTACTTTGAAACAAGAAGTAACCTATTTCAATCCTAAAACTCAATCTAGTAAGTCCAAGTGGAACACAACTCTGATGAATAATGCTGGGGTTACAATTCATCACTCGTGCTTTTAATTAGCAGCACTTGACTTTATGCACCAAAATGTTCCATCTGGAAACTGATATTTCCTTGCAGGTAAGTGTGTGTGTGTATTCATCTAAATACATACACATTTAGAGAGCAAAAATTTTCTTAAAATGCCACACAAGTTTGTCGTCTTGGTTATTCATCACCAATAATGCACTACCTATATAGAGTATATGCTAGTGGCACAACCTCCTTTTGTGTAACATTGCTGCTGTTAAGGTCTAAAGTTAAGTAGGAAAATTGTGATATGGCCTTCTGAACTTACTTAAGCTGATTTTTACAGCTTCAAATGCTATAATTTGTTAACATATCTGGGTTAATGTGTTTAAAGAACTGACCTTTTCTGAAAAATGAGAGTGAACCTTTTTGTACCTTCCCCTAGTCTCTGTTCTCATACCTTGTTTTTGGCTTTAGGTAAGTATGTTGCAGTAGTTCACCAACTTGATAATGACCTTCCTATGTTTTTGCTTTTTGTCTAAGCACTAATAAGTTTTAAGATTATTCTGGAGGTAACGGTCTATTTAGCTTTTAAGTTACTAGACTAGGCGCTGGCTTTTCCATTGTATAACCTGCATAGTGGCACTGTGACCTGTAAGTACAGTGTAATATAAGTAAGCATCAGGAAAAACAGTTTGAGTATAATTTTTCTGTGATATATTGGTCATTTATTGCACATAACTACTTGGAGACTCAGAATAGGTACAGCCATAATATGACTGGTGTTGGAGTTGAAATTTCTTGATAACTTACTAGGTTACTCTTTCAGGTTTTCTTTGAGTTGTGTTCCTTTTGTACTGTGCAGAAAACGAACAGAATCAGAAGTGGATTGACAAGAAAATGTTTAGTCTTGCTGCCACTCAGACTTCTGAGAGAATAGATTGGATTGTTCAGTTGTAGAGATGTAAAAATTAATAACAAGCAAAAACTTTTCTTTTATCAGATTACCTTTTTTCTTAACATGACAGTTGCCCGAGGGATAGAATACATGGTAAAAAGTGGCTGTACATGTACAAAACAATTTAGTAATCAGACTGCTCTGAAACTTCATGAAGATGTTGCAAACAAAAGCAGAGTTGGCTAAAGATGCGCTTCAGGCTTTCTCTAATTGTATTTATACTGCACTAAAGTGGTGCATTTCACTAGAGTGTTTGATCTTGCACTGACAGTCGTAGTCGCATACGACATCCTTCAATTCATTTAATTAAGTCACTTGTGCTATGTATGGCTACTTTGATGAGGGGACTTGATGGTTTCAGCTGGACTGCTTTAGAATTGCTCCGGGATACTCTATATGGATGATGTCTCAAATCTACAGTGCAGTTACGGACTTTGCAGAAGACGGATGGGTATGTAGCAGAAAGCTAGATAACATTGCCGTTAACCAAGATGGCATGTTCAGTTACCTTGCTTGAATAAATTGGGCACACATACCCAATGTCTTAACTATAAAGATGTTGCTAATTCGCAGGCAATGCCAAATGTAAAACTACTCAAAAGTAGAGAGAAATCAAGGGAGCAATATCAATACAGATAATTCTGGTATGGTTAACTTGTCTCTGTCTCTGCAGAAAGGCCTTTTTACTGCCTAGACTGAAATTCTGTGTTTCTTAAATCAATATTAGCACTCACTAGCTCAAGAGGTTAGAACATTCTTGAACATTTTCCACCTGTAAGTGGATAAACATATGAAATGGCTTAAATCTGACTCACTGATGCACAAGTATTGAAAAAAGGGTAAGATGGAGTGTAGCAGCGATCTAGTGGAAACTACCTGATTCTTTCCAGGATCTAGCTCCTTCAAAGACTAGTTGCCCACAGAAAAGGGAAGAGTGCGAGCTAGTAATTCTAGCTGGATTCACTAACATGGCATCTGTCGTGGTGTTCCTAGTGCTGCTAGCTGTGGAGGGAGGAAGAAGTGGCAGGCTGGGGAAGGAGCAGAGAGTGAGCTGTGGGGAGAGGACAAGAACAGTGAGACTTGATCAGAAAAGGCAGAGAGGGTAAAAGCATTTCCAAATACATAAGCATTTGCAAAATTGCATGCAGCTAATGCTATTCATTGTCAAAGAAACGATGTCCTGTTAGAAAACTGCTTTCTGTGTTTTTTTTATCCCACAGGCATGCTGAGAACACGAGAGTAGGAGCTGGGGATAGGAGCTTCCTGCTCTGCTGTAAAGGACAATTTCAATCTATTCAGTTGGCTTACTCATTCATAGAAATAAAATGGAAATAGTATGTTTTCTCACAAATTAGATGTAGCTGTTAAGGGAATATTTATCAAGGTAATAACATATTTGTACAGCTAGGGCACTATCATTAGTATTATTATAGCAATCCTGTCCTACTATTACATATTGTCTCCACATGAAATCTGAAAATACAGCTTCATATCTGAATTCATTTGAAAATGGTTCCTCTTTTGAGGGTCTGTTGATACACTTAGGTTTCTTTAAGGCTGGAAATGAAGATTTGGCAGTTTTGTTTTATGGAGCTTCTATGAAGACATTTAATCAGGGATTGAGATAAACTGTAACCTAATGAATTCACAAAAAGCCGAACCCTCTCATTATGTATTGCTCTTTGGCTTTCACTCCTTGACGATGAGCTACTGTAATGTGGAACAGGAAGAGAAGAGTTTCTGCCTGTTTTGTGATTGACTTGGGCTGTCTGGCTGAGTGTTAAGGCACTCAAATTTGCCCTTTACTGAAAGGAAAAAGCAGTAGTAGGGGCACTTACTAAGGAATCAAAATCTAAAATAATATTTTACATCGAAACTGCAGAGTAACTTTGTATTTCCCTGCAACTTGATGTAAGCAACTGTCACTGTCCAGTCCATATCTTCAGGGTATTACTCATTACAGTCAAAAAATTCTCTGATAGGTCTTCTAAGTGGAACAGCTGCAGTGCAGTTCATGTTTCTCTGCATTACAATGCCTTTTTTATACCCAACTTTACTTTCCACCAAAAATATGTTTATTAGTAATCCTTTTCTAGGATTCATCATGTCAGATGAACTTTCAGCGTATTGTCTTACTGTCCTAGTGTTCCTGGCTTAGTGTTTCTGAGCAGACTCAATTATGTGCAATATGTCTTTTTCTGGAAAGTTTGCTGTAATACACATCAGGCAGCTTAGGTGTGAATGGGTACCTAGCAGCCAAGATGGCAAGACACAGTTCTGATTGCGCTGTTTGTGTAGTCTGTTGGCCACAGATTGTGGCGTAACTGTTAGCCCAGTGATACTGAAACACTGCACAACTCCACAGCATTCGAATAGCCTTTGCAGTTGTCTGTTGTCATATTACTTTTGGCTTTGATTTTTTTTTTTCTTTTGTGGGTGGATCATGGTACGTTATTTCACCCTTCTCTTGTGTCTGTGCTTCACTGATTGCTGATTATGGACCACAGATCCTAGTTTGCTGGGCTTTTATCACTTGGCAGTTTTATAAAAGAGCTTCCTTCTCTTCCTCCTCTTGCTTGCTACATCCCTAGGATTTTCCAAGTTATGTGCACCATTCTATGTATTTTACTTGTGTTAAGCTCTGATCTCCAGTAGATGAGACTTACTAAAGCGAAGGAGTGAAGTATTTCATCAAAGCACTTATGTTTGGGAAAAGGAGTACTTTAGTATTACGAGTGAGCATCAAAAGAGACTATGGATTAATGCTGTAGCTAAAGCTTGTTTTCTCCTCTCCGATTAATCTTGTTTCTTAACACAAGTCCATGAAATGTCAATAGCAAAGCAATTGTTCTCCAAAGTTTGTACGTATGATAAAGGATTTGTTTTAATATTATGCTCTAATTTGCTACAGTACATCTGTCATAAAATCATTTCAGTCACTAGACAGGAATTAACAGCATGTGAAAAATACCCGGAAGAAAGGTTTGGCATTTGAAAACTGGAGGGGAAAACTGGGTTTCCCATAGATTAAAAAATAGGTATAATAGCCTATTTACTCTAACTTGAAGGCAGGATGAGAAGCTTATGATGATATGATTGCACAAATGGCTGCTGAGGATGGTAATTTATGAACAGCAAAAGTGGTCAAATAGTGTTTTGTCATGCTTTGAGTATAATGTTTTACAGTATGTGCAATATAGGAAGCACAAAATATCTAACTGAAGCATGGAAAAAGCACTGAGATGTGAAGGGAGAAAGTATGGTGGAAAAACTAAATGAGAGTAAGTGCTGAGAAAAATGTGGTTCCTATTTATGTTCATAATAGGAATGTAAGAATCTAGCAGATCAGTAATAGAAATCTGGAAAGTAAAAATGAACAGGGAAAAAAAAAGCATCATTCCTTTGATTTGGCAGCATATGTAACTTGACAGTGGAGTTATTCTGTGTTCATAACATTTTGTACCTAAAAAGTGATGTTAAACACAAATGAAAATCCGTTCTAACTATTATAACAAATACATGTTTCCAATTAGTGTTGGCTTATTCCAGCTGTTTTTGCTTCTGCAAAACAGCCTTCACAGTGGAATACCTCACTTGTATGAAGTTGAATACATGAAAAAATCTTTGCAAGGTTGGAGCTGGAGATTGTGTTAAATGCAAAATGGTAAACATTGAGTTCCCACACTTAATGCTTTTATAAGTTAGTTTAAATTTTAAACTATGGCAGGGGAAATTGTCTGATTTTTGTGATAAGCTGCCTGTATAACGACAGTAAGTTATTTTGAAAGGAGATGAGATAAATTGGGCTCTTGCTCACCAAAGCATATCTATTGTTTTTTTATTTTTTTTTAACTGGGCATATCCCTGCATACTGCTGTAATATAAGAATATTTGTTTAATGAGGTTTTTGTGTTGCTTGTTATCTTACTGTGCTTCTGGCCAAACAAGAAAAGCTTTATCAACTGCTGGAGAAAATAGCTTTTTAAATCTAGTATTGGTGAAAGACAATAATTATGTGCATCATATCAGTGTTCTTGTTCTGTTTGCTTTAAGGCCATTTTGGTAGGCTCATCTGTCGTGTCCTGTCCTCAAACTAAGACTTATTTTTTCTTCTCCTTTTTCTGGGCATGTAGCTTAAGTAAATTGACCAACTGTCCTTGGTTCCCTTCATAGGGAGCGGAGAGGAAAGCTGCTTTGGCGTGTGACTCGGAGCCTCTCTGGGGGCTGCGCTGCTGCTGCTGCCTTCGGACGGCCGCTGCGGGACTGCACAGCGAGGTAGTTAGCGTGACAAAGCTGCATAGGTTGCTGACATACTTCAATGTCTTATACATTTTGGTTTTGTTGAAGAGCAAGGAACATAAGATTCTCTCTTTAAACCAAGCTCAAGCTCTTTAAGTGAATAGTTTTGTAAAATACTTTTCCTATTTAGAGAAAGTGGTTATAAACTTTGCAGTTCAGTTATGTATCGATTTGAAGGATATTTCATTTTATTATATTCATAAAGTAAACGTGGTGTTGGGTTTTACCTACCTGGAAAGGTCTAAAATGTAGCTCCCGAGGAGATTTCTGGCAGCTCTGCAGAGAGGACTTGCTGTTGTGGTACTGAGCTGTGATCAATGTAAGGTGGTAAAGTCTGTGGTTATATGCAATGAAGTAGAATATTTATAAGACTTCCTCGGTGACATTAGGAGTCTTTCTGAATGCTTTGAAGAATAAATCTGCAAAAAAATTTTGATTCCTTCTTGCACTGTGCATCTGAATAGATGTTTTAATATATTTAAGAACATAACAGTGGTTTGTAGTTTAACTTACTTGACAGTGTTGAAGGATGCTAGTCTGTTGAGAGATTGACTTTACGTGAACTTTGTGGATGCTTAGGAGAAGCAAGATGTCACTGCTGGTGTTTTTCCTTCCTCTGAGGAAGAGCAGCACATGTATTTTTCCTGATTGCTGGTGTCGGGCTGAAACGAAGATGCAACTTCTCCAGCTTTTAAATCAGAAGATCTGCCACCCAATATCAGTTTTAAGAAATGCTATGATGAATTGTCGCAACTAGTTTTTTTAAAAAAAGCAAAATACAATTTTAATTTTTTTTAACTTCTTTGCAAGAAATGAATTCTTGATGACAGAATATGCTAAGTGTTTTGATGAAAATACACTGTTTTTGTTAAATTCTGTTGGAACCAAGTTTTGCTTTGTTATGCTGCATAAAATTTTCTGAAATTTAAGTGAACCACTGGTGTGCAGTCATATTGAGCTCCTATTTTGACTCTGGGATACATTGTCCTTTGAAAACAAAAAACTGAGGGCAAGACCTTGAATTATCTTATTTGTATCCGGTAGCTGAAGAAGCAAAACTGCATAGAAATCTTATTATATACATGGTATTTTATATATATAAGCTAACTGTTTCATAGAAACTTTTGTATCCTGCAGCTGCAGGGTGTGAAAGTTGCTTGTGCAATATTGGTCGTCTTGGAGTGCATCAGTGGTAACTAGAGCTTTTAAATAGGCAATTTTTGTTTTTTATGTTAGGAATACAATGTAACTATGCGAAGAACATATATCAGACTGCCTCTTCTTACCATTTTCTGTTTGTAATTGTTCTGTTTAGCTGCTTTGAGCCTCTTGAGATGCATATGTGGGATACTGAAATAGTCATCAGCTGTAATGTTTGAGATGGTTTAATATATGTAATCAGAACTATAAGAAGTTTTGCTGTGTTCTCTCTAGAACACTACTGCAGGGAGGTTTGAACACAAATTAGCTTGTTTATGTGTTGATCTGTCCTGAACCTAGTTTTGCTGCTTTTCCTCGTTGATACTTAATTATGGGGGTTGCTATTTTAGAAACTAAATTAGTGACTAACATCAGAAAAAGAAATTGATAAGTAGAAAACTAACTCAGGATTTGAAATCATTATAAATGACCTAAATTTGTAAGTAGACAAATGTATCCAGAATTATAACTTAAAATTCTGGTATGTTGTCTGTGCGTAGCTTGTCAAAAGCACCCATGTTTCTTGAAGCTCTAGCTTGCTAGAGCGCTCCTGCCTACTAAAATAAATCTGTTCTGCTATTTGAGTGCACGTATGAGAGTAATGTGAAAGTTTCACTTTTAAAGAGAAAAATCTTGAAGCAAGAAAACAGTTTAAATGTGTATTGCAGTCTGTTCCATTGTACATGTATTTGAGATACCTATTCTACTGGAGGTCTGTACTTTTCTGGCATGCCAGTGTTATCAGATGTGACACTTAATAAAAAAGCGAAAGTTAAATACATTATCTGACTTGTAATTTAACAATTTACTTAGGCAGATGCCATGTTTTTCAGAGTCTGAGTTGTTTAAATTGTTTTTGTGCCTAATAACCCATGGATAGCAAATGTGTCATTAGTGAAAAATACTGTGCCAGATCAAAAATAAGCAGCTGGTTTGATTTTGTTGGTGTTTACACTCTGTTTAACTGCTTTGATCCTGCTTAAAGAAATAGTGAAGAACAATATGCTGCTGCTGCTGAGCTGTGGCAGCTTTGACTTTGTGTCCTTAAAACCTTTACTTCAGTCTCTGTTATTTAATTACTTTCACAATGGTCACGTGAGCTGTAAAGTCAGCAGAAAGGTCTGGACTTCTCCTCTCTTCCTGCTCAATATATTTTTCAGGGCATGACTCCTATGTGGTCATCCACAAGCATGTTTTTATTGCTGTTTTAGCATACCATGAAGTATGCTAAATATCTAAATAGCATGACTGAATCTGCTTTGGATAAGACCTAGAACACTAGTTACACAAATAAAAAAAACCTGTACCTCTAGCATGTTGCTTTGCAGTTTTATTGCTGTTTTGAATTTTTAAGTTACTGTTTGATAGTTCCTAGAGAAATCTGTCAGTAAGAGCAGTACAACAAAGTCTTACTTTTAATTTAGGTAATGCTTTTCCCATTTATGAGTGGGGTTATATAAACAGATATTAATCTGGACTCAGCTCAGCAATTCCAGAAGTTCCTTAGGTCCTGAGTCACCTAAATCTGTCCATCTTCCCCCTCCGCCCCACTACCTACCCACTTTTCATTTTGTAAGAATATTTCTAGCATTGTTTCCTAAATCAGTCCTCTCTTCAAACTTGCTGAAACTTAAACCAAATGTGGGAAAGATTTGGGAGTCTCAGAAAATAGAGGTGCTGTGACTTTGAGTATGCACTGTCCAACCACCTTTTACTGAAGACCATGAAATTGTTATCCTGACAACAGTGCACAGTTGTCTGTGCAACTAGCTGAAGTCTGTGGCTGGGGATGAATCTGAACTGTCTTTCTGCTCTCCCTGCCAGCAGCCTCTCAAGGGGTCTTGTAGCCTTTCCCATTTGGACAAGGTAACTTGCTTCAGAGAAGAACCTTTTAGTTTCATTTTGTGCTCATCACTCTAGAACTTGATTGCTTCTAGCTCCCTTCGAGGGAACTTGTCTGTAATTATACAAAATAGTACAAAAAGCAGTTAAATGTTAATGTGTTGTGATAGTGTGTTGATGAATTGATGCATTCTTAGCAACTATAGTTGCAAAAGGGTTTTATATTTAAAAAGAACTCATTAAACCCCCAAGCAGCCTTTTGAAGACTTAAAAATATTTATGAAAGAAAAGTAAGTTAAAAGAATGAGTAAGTTATTCCAAATTATCTGTGAACTTCATCTTTGAAGTGCTCATTATATATCACACCTCAGCCTAGGCCACTGCTCACCCCAGGACACATGGACATGTTGTCTGTCCTCTGGTCATTCTCATTGCTTTACAAGAACAGTGCATCTTCTCATGATTAGGTATAAAAGAAAAACTGATCTCTTCTGGGGCTTTCAAAATGACACTTATTAACTTACTATAGAGGAAAAAATAGATTAAATCTTATAGCTTTTTTTGATTTAGAATTCTTTTGTGGTTCAAAAAAGCTTTCCTGTTTGATGGATGTTTCACTGCTTAACAGGAGGTGGATGTTGTTGTTGGCCTCTCTCTTTTAATGTAAGAGGGATCAGTCTACATTGAAGCTTTATTTCCCTGGAAGTCCTTAGCCTCCAGTAAACTTGTATTTAAATACTGTTTCTACAATGTGATGTAGGCCAAGCTTCTTAAAATGAGGCTTGAAAGTAAGATTTTTTTTTTCCTTCCTTAATACCAAAGTGTCCAACTTCTCTTAGCAGTGAAAACTTCCATTGAAATCCTGATGCTGCTAAACCTAAGTTTTGCACTTTGCCTCAGTGAAATCAAGGTTTTATGCTTTCTGTCTAAACATAAAGCAGGCTTGCCCCTCTTCTGTGGTGAGAATTGATTATTTCTTTTCTATCCACTTTAAAGGGCTCACTCTTCACTCTGTAAGCATGTGCACTTCGTAGGGTTCAGCAAATTGAAGGTCTGCCACTGAAAAGCTGTGGTGCGAAGTCCAGTGCTGGGTGGGATTGCTCTAGTTCCTCTAGGAGTACAGGGGAAGAACTCAAAGGAATTATGTTCTCTTCATCTGGAGCATAAATGTGGAGGAATACCATGAAGGAGAGTCGAGAGGAGGGGATCAACAATCTCACAACAAGTTAAAGAAGAAGTTAGAAAAAAAGATGCGCAGAAAGAAGTATTCTAGGAAATACTGGGACTAGAGATGAAGGTAGTGTTTTAGATGCTGGAGTTCAGAATAATTAGACTACTAAGTGTAGTGATTTAATCTAGGTCTGCAGATGCTTTCAGATGTTGCATTAATTTTTATTCAGCCTCCTCATGACACATTCAAAATAGTCATAACACCCATTTAATGCTACTGGGAATTATAGGTCCAGTTCCTATCACACCTTACTGCTTATTTAGGAATAAGACTTCCA
Organism: Rhea pennata; assembly: GCF_028389875.1. Taxonomy (NCBI): domain Eukaryota; kingdom Metazoa; phylum Chordata; class Aves; order Rheiformes; family Rheidae; genus Rhea; species Rhea pennata. The sequence continues at coordinate 9,595,851 of NC_084674.1, forward strand.
GAAACCTAAAGTAATTTGCATGAATTTCATTTCAGTAGCCTTAAAGAAATGGGGCTGCTTAGCAGCTCTAAAAATTGGGCATTTGGACTTGATCTCAGATACAGAAAACATTTCCTATAAGCTTCAGCTCAAATATTCTCAGTCAAGGAATTCTTTCCATACACTTCTACTGGCTTTAGGTTCACATTGAACATTTTTTGTCTAAAAACATGAAGCCTTTTTCTTCAAAAGTGGAGGAGCACCTCTGGGTGTGCAGGCTGTTGGAGGAGCGCTAATAGGTTAAACTGTGTGCCAAAGTACTTGGCTAGTATTCTTAAAGCTGGGAGCATCTGAAAGCGCATGTGTGTTCAGTGCTAACTTGTGTTCGACATTTGCTTATGACTGTTACACTTGTGCCATGTACTCCATGTATTGTTTTGGGACTTGTGCCAATTTCTCATTCTTTTTTACTTTCAAATAGCTTTTTTCAGGTTACTGACTTCATTCCTATTTTTTTTTGTGTTTTTTTGTTTGTTTGTTTGTTTTTTAACCCTTCCAAATGTGCCTCTGTGCTTCCACCTCTGTGGAACTTTGCCAGCCTCCCAGGCAGCTGGGGAGGCTTTGTACTTGATCACCTAGTCTTGTCCTACCAGAAGGCTTCTTGTCTGACTTCAAGCACTGCTTTCTTGCTAGTAGTAGGTGTACTCTTTTCACTAGCTTTCCATCTTTGTGTAGCTGTATTGCAGGGGTGACTTTGTGTTAGAACTTTTGAATGCCTCTGCCAGATGGAAACATTCAGTGTGTCACTTCACATCTGAATCCCCTTGTGTACTGTTCTCTTCCTGCGGTCAAACAGTTTCTTACATTTCTGGACAGATTTGTACGTTTTTCCCTAGAGGAGCTTTTAATCAGATAGTGTTGGATATCTCTCTTCCCATTTTTACTGCCTGCCCCCCCCCCCAAGTCCAAACAAGCTGAAGTGCCCTGCTTGTTCCTCAACCAGACTTGGTTTTCCTTCTGACCTGTTCTGTTTCTGACTTAAAAGCAGCTCTAATGAGTTGTACGCAGAAGCTTTGAAAGACGTTTTTATCTAGAGTATGTTAGTGTGCAAGGTATAAGACAGACATAAAAAGGTTTTTGACCAAAACAGATAATATTTTAAGTATTTTACTGATGGTAATGTGTATTTTTAATTCTATACTGATACTAGTAGTAGAGCACTGAAAATAGAACATTGGAGATAAAAGCATGAAGTAAACTTCAAAAGGATGGGGGGGGTGTTTGCATAGCACACTCTCTGTATATATCTGTAGTCTTCTCCATTTTCAAAACTGGACTTTGCTTCAAGCTGTGCCACTTTATCTGTACTTACTAATACATACTTTTTGAATAAATGTTTTCTCTATTCACTAAAAATTTTTCTAGATATCATTGCAACTTGTACTGGTTGTAAGGACTTCAGACTCCTTCTGCTGTTACACGTAGTTCAATTTAGATGTGTATTAAGAGAAAGCTGTGTTTCCTGAGGGATGTATGTGTAGCTTATTGGAAGAATATAGGTGTAATTTCTTGAGTAACTTCTACAATTTGTGCTTGTTATGCACAGCTTTTTTTTCCCCTTTCTCCCCTCTTCTGCCCCCAGTGCTGGTTTTGTGCTAGATGTCTCAGTCAAACTAGAGTATTTGATTTTTTGGTTCATGTCTATTTTTTAATGTTATTTGGTCAGGAACTTCCATGTTCAGCTACATTTTTCAACAGTTATCCTGAGAACAGACACATCTTGAAAAACACTTTTAGACATATTGATGCTAGACTACTTAATTTGCACTTTCTCCATTCTGCTTACCGGCACAGTAAGACTCAAATCTTTTTTTCATCTCAAGTTCGAATCAGTAAATTATGTATCCTATGGGAGAGGAAAGGAATGAAAGCTGCTCAGGGAGACTCAAACAGTAGCACCGAAAACTAAACAAACTTACTTCGTAGTATGTTTGCATGCTAGCGCTCTTGAAAATTAAAGTTGTTATGTTCTTCCATTGTAAGTCTGATGTAAGCTTTTCATGGAGGTGTTCAAATGAGAAGAGATTTTTCACTGCAGCTGAGTTCGTCTGACTTGGATTCCAGGATGTATTTAATGAATTAAATGTGGTAGTTAACTGTTTTAGAATAAGGATTATTTCTGGCTTTTAAAGCAGCCCTGGAGCTGGAAATACTCTGGGGGACTAAAGAATGCAGGCCAGGCTGGGGTGAAAGCAGTAGATAGTTCAGCAGATAGAGGCATAGATCTGGGCTCCTACTCCTAACTGACTTCCTGCCTGGCATTGGGAGACTTCTTTTAGGTTTTGTGCAGTCCTCTGAAGATTAAGTTCATAAACCCCATTGACTTTGAAATTCAAAGGAATTTAGATATTGAAGCAAATAATTTTGAAAACGGTATCTTTCATTCTGTGTTCCCTTCTGTGAGAGGCAGGTAATGATAATGCTGCTCCTTCACCTTTTTTCTTCCATTTTCATGGTGTTCCCTGGACAGAGTTGCCTTCAACACGTGAACAGCACGAGACCAGCACAGCAGGACTGGGGCAGCCTGAGACTTCCCAGGAATGCCTGCAGGGCGGTAGGGATTTAATGCACAACAGGGAATGTGCTATGCTGTTTTCAGGACTCTGAGATTTTAAAAACTGCAGAACGAAGGTATTTAAGTGTATGGTACAGATGTTTAGCAAAAATAATTGCGTCAGCGGGTTTCTTAAAAGTATTCTGATCAGTAGCCTAGCTGAAAAAAAAAAAGCAGAATATGATACGAACTTTGGATATTAGCTATATGCAAAGTGTTCTGATCTGTTTAGTTTTGCCTGGCAACTGCTGTCTCTACAAGAAAATCTTGGGCAGGAAGATGCTTTCAGCTGACAGTTTATTAAAAGAAAACAAAACAACAAAGCACAAACAAGCAATAAGAACTCAGCTTCAGTATATGCGCAAAGTACAAGAAGTTTTCTGTGTGTTCGGTCATCTTTAAGTGTCCTGTTAGGGAGCTAGCCAGAGTTGGATTGGATTTGAGTCTAAGGTAATGGCAGAACTGATAATAGGGACTCTTGAGGAGCAATAATCCCGCTGCTCTGTTGGGCTGTCAAGAATTCTAGGAAGTACTGTGTTTTCCTGAGACTTAATGACTCCTAGAGACTTGTGGATCTGCATCTCATGTCTTCAGAAGACCGCTAGATTCAAATCCAAGCAGTCTTGAATAATGTAGGAAAAGAATTGAGATGTAGGTGGCCAGTCCCCTGTGACAGCAGCATAGTATCACACACATGCTCAGCCATTAGCTCCTGCTGTTTTGTTTAAAATGAAGTTTCCTCACCTATGCTTCATTTTAAAAGCAAAATATGTATGTGCTTTGCTTGTGGGCAACTGTGGAATCATTGGAGTTTATTTTTTGATGTAAGCTATTAAAATTAGATAACAGATGTAAAGTTTTTAATGCTGGATGAAGAGGTTTAAAATATTAAGGCTTCTGGCAACAGAGCAAGAAGCTGGCATATTTATGACAATGCAGCTTTATTTATGTTCATCTTGAGGTAGCTGTTTCTTAGGGAAATGTATGGTTTAGGCTGTGATTGCTCCCTGGAGTATAAGTCAGCATGGAAGGCAGCAAGACTTCTAGGTAATAACAGAAGTACTTGGGAAAGAGCCTGAATAATTATTGAAGAATTAAAAAATGTGACAGTTGGTCATATGGGACCAGATAATTAAATTGTTGTAATAATTTCAGGAATTGTGTAATGACCGAATCACTAGGAAACATTCATGTAGCTGACCTAGTTCAAAATTGTAAATGCTATAGATATCACTGAAAAAGTGCATGTTAATTTTTCTTTGTGGGAATGAAAATGCCAGAAATCTGTTGCAGTGATGTGCAGATCCCCTTCCTACCCATGCTGTTATACAATGAACAGTTAAACAACTTGTGATGGACATGCAGCTTTGCTGTGCTTTTTTTTTTTTTTTTTTTTTTTGCCATTCAATTTAATGGACTCTTTTTATTTCACTACAGGGGCAAAGTAAAAGCTTCACAGGCTCTGATAACCCAGGCTTAGTTGGAACTTCCAATGGTCAAATGTGCATGCATGCTGCTATATGGCATGTTCTTTTAACATTTATATACCTGATGTAGCACTGGTATTTATGCTCTAATCACAGTTGTTCCCTTCTAGGGGCTTGAGTTAAATCTTATTTCTCAACCATGTTTGTGCCAGACTTTGCCCAAACTGTTGACCTCAGCAGCTGCTTCAGCACTGTGCAAAAGCCTGTTGGAAGGTTAGCGGGAACATGGGATGGAGAGTCGGGTTTCTGCCCTGGTCTGTCTTTGGGCCTCTGCCTTGAGCAGTCTCTTGAAAGGCCTGGGCACTGACTCCTCAGGAAGTTCTTCTGAATAATGCGAACTTAATTATTGCTTATACAACATGGATAGGGTTTCTATTTTGTTCTCTGCCCATCTCTTGTCCATAAGAATGTTGGATAAATTCGAATGACTGGTGTGATATAAGAAGCCTTTGGTCTGGACAGATCATCTCCTACATGTCTAGCTCTAGATTTTCTTTGTTTTTTGTCTATCTTGAACTCATAGGTCTTGAAGTCTTCCTTGAGAAGTCTTACCATTAAAACTCTTAATACCCTGAATAGGGACTTGACTAACTTCTAAAAATAAATCTAGGCAGTTGCAGTGAAATACGTGTGTGGTTTTTTTTTTTTTTTTTTTTTTTTTTTTTTTACTCTGTCGTCTTTGGTTTTTGTTTCTAACTGGGGTGTCATAAAGTAGCAGTGATTTTTGTTCTATGTTTAGGTCTAATTTAGAATTCAATGTAACTGCTGTATTTGACTTTTCCAGTAGAAGCTTGACTCTAATTTGATGTTTAGATACAGGTTGAATTTTCTGTCTTTGCATGTTAATGAGCAAGCTTTCTGGAAAGGTATCAGGTTTTCACAGCAATAAATTTTAATGACTTCTGTTTGTACAGCATTAGAAAACATCTGGTGTTATCAAAATTCATAGACAAAATGAACTTGGAGCGAAGATTGTCCTTTTCTGCTCATAGTGACCTCAATTTATTGTACCTAGATTTGTGTGTATATGATGACATTAAGACTTTTACATTATTAGGTTGTGCTATAACAGGAAACTTGAGGATCTGCTTTTGTTTACACACAGATTTGGTAATGTATTTTTGGGGGGGGGGTTTGTTTTGTTGCAAATAAACATCTCCAAGTGAGAGTAGGAAAGTGAAGCTTACACAGTATCTTGTGGAGATCAATGTGGTGTAGCCTTTAAGTTGGATCTTGTCGAAGTTACTCGAGATGCGTAATACCTAATAACTGCATGAAACTTCTGGAAAGCACCTTACGTACAATCTTGCGAAGCTTGTTCCCTTTGCGTGTTTGTACTCATTATCTACCTGAAATGAGAAGAGCAGTTTTTCTTCTGGAGTTTAAAATTTAGTTCACACCTGTCCTGCAGACTTAGTAGCTCTAATGTATTCTCTCTCTAGGTGAGCTGTCACCTCTGATGGTCTGTTTTGTACCTCTACTTCATTTTTTGAATATATACTAATACTTAAAGTAGCTGTGAACATGGTATAATTTATATTTCCTGAGCAGACTATGCATGGTGTGCCTGAGCATCAGTCTGTAGTATATAACTGATTGTTTTTTTTCCCCTGTGAAGAATGAGAATTGTAGTGCAAGTTCAGATGAAAAGCAGAAAGACTGTAAATCTTCTCCCTCAAATCCACTTGAAATAAAAATGACTTTAAGGAATGGAAGTGACCCTTGGGGACAGAAGTAAAAGATCGCTTTGGAGCTGTGTACTTCTGTGTGATGGCACTTCTCTCAGTATTTCCATCAAACAGTGGTTATGGTTTTTCTTAGCAGCAGCATCTCCACTTCAGTATTACAGGGATTTCTCAAGCAAAATGATTTCCCAGGCACTGGATTTTGTTCTCTGCCAAACCCTCCAAAAGATCCCACAGGACTGTTTAAGAGAGCCAGCAAGTTCACTTGAAGAGGACTTTTTTCTCTATCTGTACTCTCAGTTGTGTCTTGGCCAAATTTTCTTTCTATCTGTATGGTTACAAGTACAATGCAGAGATAGCTGTGGATTGGTAGAGGATCTTGCATCAATTGCCAGGGCTAGGAATGTGAGTGACTGCCTAGGTGTCCGTGTCCTGGAAATAAAGAACGAAATGCAACAGGTAATACTGAAATAATATTCGATTTAAAAACAGTGAGTCTTAGTTTGAGTTGGACAGTTATTGCCCTAGTTTGCAGGCTCAAGTGTTATCTTATGCGTGGCAAGTTTATAGTTAATCAGCATTTTCAAATGTGAGATTTTGTTTGGCATTAAAATGATGCATTTGTGCTTATGAAACAGGATTTAGACTTTGATTATCAAAGAAATGTTATATGAGATGTTTAAATACTACCTCAACCATTATGTTAGACTGTAATTGGTGAAGTTGGCTACCTCTTGCTTTCAGTAATTTGATCAGTTAAATCATTTGATAGGTTCTTTTCTGTAAAGTGTCACAGAAGTCTTCAGTAGTTGTCGTAAATCAATGCAGTTTGCCTACTTCAGATATCTAACATAAAACAGCATTAGCTTAGAAGATTTTCAGAGGAATAATTTAAAATTTTGGCATTTACATAGAAACAGCTGTTGCACCATACCGTAAGAGCTGCATGGTGAATTGCATGATGGACGGAGTGCTTCTGGCTTCATGTGACGTGTCTTCTGTTGATGGAAATAAATGAAAGGAAGCTTGTAGTGCAGGGTTTTGAGGTTTTTCACAATGCTGATTTCAAAAATGATACTAGATAGCATGAAAAACTCATTAATAAAAAATGATTTTGGTATGATTTGCTTTACAAGATTTTGGACTTTCTTGGAGGAAAGTCCTGTTATAACTAGTAGCCAATCTAAGGAAAATGGCTTGTGAAACGACGTTAAGTGGATAGGACAGATACTCTAGGACTGTTACAGCCTTCAAATTTGTACACCCAAGTTTTTGGTGTTATGAAGGTTCACATGTATTTTGAGTGATGCCAGCATTTCAAGAAGAATGACCAATCCATCTTCATGTCAATTCTTCCTCCTTCTGGCAGCCTTCCTTTCCTCTACGTTTCCCCCTCGTTCCTCCCTGCCAATCTCAGAAGCTGATGCAACTGTTCAGTCCTTAAGTTCAAGCTTAGTGTGAAGAGCAGTCACGTTAAGTCACATCACATGTTTTCTAATGGATGCTTTTAGAGCTTGTTAAATGCTTCAGTAAGGTTGAATTACTTGTGTTTATCTGAAAGCAGCCTGCTGAGACAAAGCAAGAAAGTAGACGTTGGATCTGAATCTTATTCCAAAAGGGCTAATCATCCTTTCTGGTTTAATTGAAGAGGAACTATGTTTGTGCTCAGTTATCCTCTTGTCTCCATATTCCCTTAGATCGATATTTTAATAGCCTTTTGTGACCAGGTTAACTAACACCTCTTGGTAGCAACCTAAAGAGTAGCTGGTTTCAGATCTGATCAGCAGCTATACTGAAGCTTACTGAGAGATTTGTGTTCTGTTCAAAATAAGTGTCTGAACTGTTCTAGCAACAAGGACCAGAGTAAGGGAGAGATGCAGGTTTTTCCTGCCTGGCATCTTATGGCTCAACTTCCAGTATTATTTGGGAATACTCAGCCTTGCTGGTGTGCTGTCTGCTGCTCAGCATTTAGGTAATGCTCTGGCCTACAGGTGCTCAGGCAGGAGAAAATGATGAGGAAAGTCAGCTGGTTCTTTGTTCTGACTTGTTTCTAAGAAAATGCCTGTGATTCCTCCTTCATCCTTAGTGTGTGATAGCTTCCTTGTTTGCTATTTCCAGACCTGGCTCTCTGGGTCACAGTCTTGTTTCTACACTCTCAAGATTAAACTTGTAATTGCTTTTTGGCTTTCTTATGTGTTCTCCTGCTGACACCTGCACAAAGGGAGCAGGGAAAGCTAAACCAGTGAAGTGCCCCAGGCTTTGCAAAAGCATTTCTGCCTTGTAAAGTCTGGTTATTTTCTGTGAGTAAGTTATAGTACTGCCCTTCACAAATGCTCCATGGACCTGGTAAGGGGCTTCTGCTGTTTCAGCTATGTTAGTGTGTTAGGGAGCTTAAGTGCTTACGCTATTTAGCCAGAGAAAGGTTGTTTACTACATCAATATGAAGATAGTCAAGTAGAAGCCAGCAAGTTACTAGGTGGGCTCTCAAAGTTACTAATGTAACTTTGTGCTGTGCTTTTACAGAATGGAAGCCAAACAGCCAATCTTCAGGGGTGTGAACTTGCTCAGTACCATCCAGACAGTTGTTGGAGGAAATCATCCATACTTTTTAAAGATGTATGGGCAAACGGCCAATTTATTTGGAGGGAAATGAAAATGTTAGTTTCATAATTTATAAGATTTATGATGAGAATTATTTATATTTGCAGAGATGAAGTTCTAAAATTTTACTGTGGATGCAGCTCATGTTAAAAGCAATTCATTTGAGGAGTTCTTCAGCTTCCTTTAAGCACTGGCACTGACATACCTTGCCTGTAGTTACTGCTAAGTTAAGTTCTGTTTTGACAGCTGACCACCAAGTTGGTCTTTCAGGGAATGTTTTGTTCTTAGAGTGAATTTGACGTGGGGAAAACGCTTTATCTGAGAAGATTATCCCTTGTACACTTTTTCCTCACAAATATCTTTTAACAGGCTTCAAGATTTTTGGGAGGAGTGCATTTTTATTCTCTTGATTTTTTTTTTTCGAGTATCAAAGTTGTGAAGTGTTGAAAGCCTAGATCTTGCTTGATTAATGTAGCCTTTGAGATTCTCAGCTTCTTGGCAGTCTGTCCTTAAAGATTCTTTTTTTCTTCTCCAAGATACAGAGAGGTAAACAGGTATGTACTTTCTAGGAAAAAAATGCTTGAAAACAGCAATGGGAATGTACTTTATTCTTAAATTAAAAAAGAAAACTCTCCATTTTCTCCTTCTTTCTGTTCCTCTTTGCTCACACATTTTAATGGGCAGCTTTCTTGCTAATAGAGAAGATCTGCTTTAAATAAGCACACCTATGAAATAGGGTGGTGCTTATTTCAGTACAGTGTTGTCATAGGAAAAGTAGGTGAAGCATGAGGAAAAGATGTATTGATGCTGCAAAACTGAGGGAAAAGAGCAGATTTCTTAACTAAGAGATGTTCTAATTGTACAGATCTACTAGATCTGTGAAGACGATACAAGATTACTACAAAAACTCCTTAGTGCAGCAACAGTTGAGCCTCCATTTAGCTTTCTGAATTTTTACCTGTACATTTTCCTGTTTAACTTTAAAAGACGAACTAAACAACTGATTCAAAACATGCTCTTTTGGTTTAAATCAGAGGTAAGTGTCTACTTATCTGTATTAAAAATAACATTAACAGGATGAATAAATAGACAATATGTATATAGTTTCTTTTAAACTCTTTTAATCTCAGTTTGTGAAAGATGCCCTCAAGTTAGTTTTTGCTTTCTGCACATGATGGTAGGAATACTTGTATGCTTAGCATGAGATATACAAGCACATTTGCAAGATCAGTGAATAAATTGTACAAAATCTGTTCTACTTCATGAATATTCCATAATATTTAATCTATGAGCTTTAAGCATAAAAGCATGTAACTACATGTTAAATTTGTATGTAATGCAGATGAGGAAACAGGAGCTCTTTGGAATGTGCTTTTTTTAAGCCCCTGTAGTAAGCTGTTAAAAATAATTCTTTCCTGTTGTTGCAGGATTAATTCAGCTTGTTAGATACCATATATTACTGCTATGCTGAAATTAGAGCAGGTGTGACTTCTGTTGCACTGATAGTGATATGTCTAGTAAACGTGACTAACAATTTAATTGTATAGGGCACTGAATTTAATTAGGCAATAATTTATTTCTCGATAGTGTTTTCCTTTGTAGCTATGAAGATCACGTTTATATATCTGATCCATGTCCTGAGTTGTCTCCCAGTTCCTTGTTCCTGAAACATAAATTGTTCAAGCACTTCTCCTGAATAAGTAAATATGCTTTTATGCAGAAAGAAACTTGCTTCTATATGTCTGTGGTAGATGAAAGACTAGTAATGGAGTTTGAGCCTAGTTCTGAATTTAGGCCCACTTTGTGCAACCTGTTTCTGTATACAGGTTTGCAGAGAGCATGTGCTGCATGGATACCACAACTGAATTGAAGCCTTTCTGTTAGGGCACTTTTCAAAGCAGTAAGTACCATGTATCTATAAAGAAAACAAAAGTTTTGAATAAGCTTGACATTTGGATTAGGATCTCTGTTAGTTACAGAGAATCCAAACTAATTGCCTGGGGTTCCTGCCAGACTCTTTTGGGTCCATGCTAACTGATTCTGAATGGGATCTCATTCCTATCCAGTACTATCCACTTCACAGATGGACAGATGATACGTGCATTGGAGAAGCAGTGCAATCAGTTTGCTATAGAGATACCTTCTAGTGTCCATCTTCATGTGATGTGATAAGCTGCTAATACGAATTATGTGAAGTGATTTGTCTGTTAAGTACGTGTACCTTGCATGACTTATCCTTTGACATCAGACTTGTTGTTTTTTGCTTCTCTGCGTTGCCATACTTGCGTTTTTTGTAGCAATATACCATATTATTTTCAGACTGAGGTATCTTTGCAGGTTACCTCTTAATTGTGTTCTCCTCAACAGACTGAATCATGAGCTAGGGTGGCATCCTGTAGCGTTCTCCTTGGTGTTGCGCTAGCTGCTATGCAGACACTTGATAGCAAGAGATTCTCTAATGGTTCTCCTATGCTGCATGCAAGCCTCCTCTCCTGATAGAAGGAAGGGGGAACAGGGGCTTATAGTAGGTCCTTAAGATCATTCCAGTGCTTGTTTTTCAGAGTGTTGCCTGTTGTTGGGTAGGCAATGAGCTTGTTTCAAAGATGCTCCTGCCCACGCTACAGTCCCAGGAGAGGTTTTTTGAACTATTGTGGTCCTGCACAGCTCAGCAGCAGTGTGGGTAGGTTCCTTATTGTAGGGCTGAACTGAAAGGTAAGTTTAAAGGAAGCTGTCCATTCTCACGATACTCTTCCTGCTCTATGTAGAATGTAACTATCAGTGTATTGATCTTTCAAGTGGTTTAGTATTATCCTTTAAAAACCTTTGCCAGTCAGATATGCTTATGGTTAGGTTTGATTTGCCTTATTACTGTTGGTGTAGACAAAATGATGACCACTTCTGCTATTAGAATCAGCAACGCAGCTGCAGAGGAAACTGCAGCTCAGGTAGACATCAAAGAAATATTTCTCAGTTTGATGTTCAAGTTGTCATACCTCTCTTCCAAGGTCAAAATCTTCCTTTGTTCCTTTGAACGTTTATAAATTAGGCTATGTAGTAATGACACTTCCTGCTGAAGGTGGGGATTCCTAACTGCAGCTATCCCAGAAGTACTTGCCAGTGACACAGGTAAATGAGGAGGCTTTTCGCTTCTGTGAGAAGCTTAAAAAGCAATTTGTGCTTTCTGCCAATTGATGCTTAATAGGTTGAGATTTCAATACAATATTTGAGGAGTTATTTGTATTTTTTTGCCCAGTTTTCGTATTTCTTGCATTTTCTATCCTTAATGCACTACTGTTCTGAAGTATAAATTTTTACAAATGAATGACTTGCTCTTTTTTAGGAAGTATTACAAGAAAGAGGGAAGTAGGTTTGTTTAAAAATCAATGAGGTTTTGCAAGGAGGCACTTTGAGCCTTGATTTCAGCTGAACTCTAGAATTAAGAGGCTATTATCTATCATTGTCATAGCTACCAGTCTTAATAGCTTTTTTTCCCCTTTAGATATATATTCTTATAGCTATGGCCAGTCTGAGAGCATGGGCTGTTTTCTACCCTACAGAGACTGAAGTCTGTTTTGCTTAAAGGTATCCTCAGGTGATTTCATTTTCTCTCTGCAGAGCCTTATGAGGAAAAGAACCTCATAAATCTTCCTTTTTTTTGGGGGGGGGGGGGGGGGGGGGGAGAGGGAGTACAGTTTGTTCCTTCTGAGATTTATTTGGCTTCTGTTTAAATGTCACTTTGATATATTCTGGATTGCTTTTCTGAATTGTCAGCATACCCTTTTCTTCCTCACTATAGGGATGCTAACTCGGTATGAAAGAAGATAGTAAAAGCGAGATAGTTAAATGGTATTCTTTCACTGAAGGCTAATCTTTGCCTACTGTGCACCCAAAGGACTCATTTCTCAGTGACTTGCATGCTTATTATATTGATAAAAGTTACTTTCTCCATTTGTTATATCTAAGCTGTAGTGAACATTTTGGTTTGACTTTCAACTGTTGAGAAGATTCTGTAATAGACAACTGCTTCGGAGGGTGAAGGGGGAAAATTGAAGATGGTCTCTGGATGAATATGAAAAGCAATAGGCTTTAGAGTAGGTTAGTACGTTTTCTGCTACTGTCTCAAATTATCTCTGCCATTGGCTATTGATCAAGTTTTCTTACCAAGCAATTCTGAGAAATAAAAAGCTATTTTAAGACTTGGTAGGTGGAAATGAAATAATGAAATTGGTAACTATACACTTTGTAAACTGCATTTCACAGGCATTGCTGAAGACTAAGTTGTGGCTGATGGATAGGTTCTCTTTTAGCAGACAGTATGATAAACCCTCCTTTCTTGGTCCCATTCCAGTGCTGGATAATAAGAACGTAACTAATTCATCATCTCCCTACAGATTTTTAGGAATTTGTTATTAATGCTTGTATTCATGTAAATATAACTAAAGATGACAGATGTAGAAACTGTTGCATTCACATCCCAATGAAGCAATGAGGTGTGAAAAATGGCTAGGAATGGTTAAGTGTAGCCTTTTGCTAAACTTAATGACAGTGTCTAACTTTGATGAAAACATATTACTGTGAATGTCAGTGCACAGAGAATTGTTTAGACAGACTGTAATGATTGCTAAAGAAATATCAAAGCAATAAAATGCAGAACAACAGTTTTCTGTTGGATTTGTTATAATTCAAATGGTATCACTTATGTAGTATTTCACACGAGGACTCGCATTCAGTGTAACAGGTGACTGTAGAAGGAAGTCATGGTGGAAAAAGCTTTAGTATACTAACCTAGGGATACTGAAATATCTTGTATTTAAAGGAGAGAATAGTATGGTAGTATGAAGTAGAAGTACTTCTGAATTACATAAGCTGTTCTTTGTAGTGGATCAAGTCTAGTATGATGCTCTGGTCATCACTAATCAAAAGATCTGCTTCTGGACAGAACTCTTTGGACAGTAATTGTAACTAGTAGAAACACTTTATTAAAGGAAATGTCATCTTTCTTGTTGTTTCCTTCTTGCCTCTAAGCAAACTAAGGAATTACTGCTTTCTGTTGATCAATAAATAAAATGCTTATTGGTGTTTGCAATTTGTTCAGATTGTTTCCATATTCCTATTTAAGATCTTAGTACTGTTTATCTAATAAATTGCAATATTGTCAGTGGTATAATTATGTTTTGCCTTTTAAGAAGGAGAGGGTTTTATCCTTTTAAAATAATAGGTCACTATATACGTGAGTTAGTAGAATTCTGAGTTCCAGTAAAGATGGGTAAGTTGCAAACTGCAGACAGACTTTAATCTCATTCATCAAAACTGAACTTTCCTATCAAGTTTCAGCCGAAGATTAGCACGAGGGTGTCATGCGAGCCCAACTACTTAAGCCATGATGGAAGTAAGCGTTGGTGTAGTCATGTTTGCACACCCTCTAATCAATTTTTCCTTCAAGTGGTGAAGCAGGAAGGTTTTGCAGAACAATATGCCTAAGTGGACATATTGGAGATGAGACCACAGGCCTTGTTCTCTAGATGTGTTCAGTTATACTGGTGGGTTTGGAGTAAAATTTAGTCCTGTCTCCTTTCTTCCCCACACTTCCCCATTACTTGCTGCTTTAGCAAGTGTCACTTGTTCTGCTAATGATTATCATCCTGGGCTTTGTGCATCTCCCTTTGGTTGATAGAAGTGATGTTCTAACTTATAAGAAAGCAGAACTCTAATCAAATTCACTGCTATAGACTTAATGGATTTATTTTGCATATAGTTTATATCAGAAGCATGCAGTGTTTTTTACTGACTGTTTGTAAGTCTTGACAAATTGATCAACTTCAGGTTTTTGCTTCTAGTCTTTTTTTTCCTTAGCTTAATATTACACTACCTATCCTTTCTGAATGCAGCTTAGGTAATTGTTACAGCAGGTGAAAATACTACATTAACAATTTGCCTGTTCTACTTTAGAAAATTAAATGCTTACTTAAATAAGCAAAAGAAAACTTCAGGATAACAATTTTATAAATGTGTGTTTGTATTTGTGTGTGTATATATATGCACACCTACAGATTTATATATGCTATCTTAAGAACATACTATTTCGTGGTTTTTTTCTTTTAAAATGTTGCTTATCTTAATTTCAACGTTGTTCAGAGATAGATATGGGGAGAAGGAAGGAAAATTAATAAGAGTTCTGCTAAGCCAATCAAATTTTTAAGAGGTTGACAGTAACTCTGGACTCCTAGTTGTGAAATGGTGTTGGTGGGAGATGTGTGAAAGTAAGGTTTCAGCATGCTGCAGCTGAAATGGATCACAGCTGGTTGAGGTTGGAAGGGACCTCCCCCCCCCCCCCCCCCCCCCCACTGCTCAAGCAGGGTCACTTAGCAGGGTCACTTAGGGTGCAGTGGACATCACAAAGTCCAGGCAAGTTCTGAGTATCTCCAGAGAAAGACTCCACAATCTCTCCGGGCAACCTGTTCCACTGCTCTGGCACTCTCGCAGGAAAAGTTTTTCCTTACGTTCAGATGACTGATGAAGCTATAGAGGAGTTAACTTTGTTGTTTCTCTATTAATTAAGACTGCTACCTGGATCCTTTGGTTACCTGAGAACCCAACAAAGCAAAAAATTCAAGAAAATCTGCTTATGTAGGATTTGATCTAGGTGAGTGATTTCACAGTATTTAACTGTTAACAGTTCATACCTGAAATGTATCTGCACATCATAAAGATGAGATATCCTGGAAGTCTCTTATCTGCTGTCTGCTGTAGTTGTGAAATTGGATCAGTGTCTTGAAGGCACGGAGACTCGTGGCTTTTCCTGTTGTTGGGCACGATGCAGGCTATTTTGCTTAATCCTGCAGCAGGTGAAAGACACTGCACTGTAAGATGGCATGACAAACTGGAAACTAAATCAGTGCGTTAGTCATATCTCATCTGCTATAGTAGACGGTTGAATTCCTTTTTCCTATTTAAAAAGCATTACAGGAAGCAGTTATTCTTGTTTTCCCAGTAACTTATATAGATGGGCATCTGGAAAAGCAGTTGAGCACCTCTATGTGATTGTGTTTGCCTGATACTGCTAACTTAAATATTTCAGTCTCAGGCCTCCAAAAAATAGGTTCAGTCTAGGCCCTGCTGTGTTAGCATTTTGTGATTCTCACGCGCTTCCAGAGCTCTATTTACTCAAAGCTGCCAGTTGTGGAAAAGGTTATTATATAGCAGGGTTTTATTTGGAAGTGAGAAATTCATGGATGAAGTGATTAAGCTGTGGTCTCTAATAGAGGAATAGGGAGTATCAAGGCCACCAGTCCACTTCTACTCTCCTATTTAAAGGTAACAGTGACCTCTAATTCGTCTTTGTGGCTTGGGTAAGCACTAAGGGTTTTCTTGCTTTATAAGAGGGCGTCTGCCTCACTTGCAGTTTATTTTAAATGGGGCCAAATATAAAATAGATGAAGATTAATACCTAAATACGGGAATACAGGAGCTAATAGACTGAGTGCTCTGTTGGCCACCTTATTTTCTGAAGTGGACAATTAATGGAAGTAAGGGCTGAATGTTTGACTTACAACATGTTCTTTCAGCAATGGGTGTATGTTTGAATAAAAAGGAAGGATTTGTCTAGGAAGCTGTTACATGGTCAAAGTCAATTCAGCTGTGCAAGGCTGCAGCACAGCCTCCTGAATTCCATTTTTCTAATCCTTGCAAAGACCAGCAGAGACCTGTGCCTTTTGTGTGTCTGTTACTGAATTGTTAAAATGATCCACAAATGCAGAGATCTTGAATTCTGCATTTGAAGTTCAAATTTGGAGAAATAATTACTTCTATTTCTGTGTGACCATGAAATTACACGTATATTCTGTGCCCTTGGATTAGGTTATGCTGACCCCTAAGCTTGTGAGATCAGGTGTTTGCTGTTGTAAACTTTTAAGTTCAGGTGTGAAACAGTCCTGCTCAGTATTGAACAGAGCAACCAACTGTCTCAGTAATGGAGATGAAGAACATGAAACCTTCATCAGCATTGTTCTCTGCTTCCTCTGAATATTTCGATGCTGTCGTATGCACACGCATACATGCGTGCACAGGCATATAAGCAATATATTTCCACAATCACGGTCTTTATTGGCATCTTCCTCTGGCTGTCAACTGGTTCAACTGGTAACAGAAGGTTCATTGTAAATACCAAGCTAATTTTTTGCTCTGTTATTTTACAAAACATTCTTCATTCCCATATTTTATTTGTAATAAAGAAAACTGAAGTCTGGTTCCTGATGGTAAGGTCAGAAGTGATTACTATCACATAAAGGCAGAGTTTGAATACTGTTGAAGGGAGCTGAAAAAAGAGCTTGTGTAATGAGAGCAAAAATTATGCGTACAAGAGGGATAGGCATATCCCTGTGCCTCCTCAAGGAGGAGACTGGACTAGTTCTTAGAATGGACAAAAAGGTATTTTTAAGATAGATATAGTGGCAGGGGGGAGAGGTGTTGTAGAAAATGTGAGGGATAACTGGAAATGAGAAAAGGTAATGAATATGGAGGAAGTTCTAGGTTCAAGGCACATATTGGAAGCTATAGAAAAGATGCATTTGATGTAGAAGATGTAATAGATGGAGAAGTACAGGAATGAGAATATATTCCTTTTATTTCTGAGATGTAGCTTGCACTTGAATTGATTATGATTAGACCTTTAGTTTTTGGAAAACCACAACTTCCTTGAAATGAAAAATTCACAAGTAGCTTAAGTAATAGCACGGCTAGTAAGCTGCCAAAAATGTGCTGAGCTTAATTTTCCCACCAATTTCATTTTCTGTAATGGAATGAGAAGGATTGTCTTCGATTAAAAGCTGCTTGTCGTTCATTAAAGAATATATTGTTTTTCTTATTGTTGACAATCGTGAGCTGTGGCGCTTGCAACTTGTGCTTTTCCTGAGTATGGTTCATTGGCAGAGTTAAACGTTCTGATGTTTGGCAGGAGTAGGGATGGTCGCAGGCAGGCTAACTTGAAGGGTGACTTTTGCACAGCATACTGCAAATGTTTCATAATGAAAATGAGATGTTTTCTGGACAGAAACATTCGATTGTTCAATTGAACAGAAATACTTCAGTTTGGAAGCCTAATGCATTTGTTGTGTTAACATTTTGTGCTTTATGCAAGCTCCCTGCCTAAATTGTGATTACAGTTTTAGTTCAAAGATACTCTGTAATGGAGCCTGTTCAGCATAATAGTTGGAAGGCTAAAATGCAGCTCCCTGGCTGCAATTCAGAAAAACAAATCGAGTTTGTTTGGTTTAAACTATAGCAACCGGTGTTCGTAGTGAAGTATTGCACTTCAGTACCTGTAGGAACAGCCTGTAATAGGTAAGTCCTAAGTGAATTAAGGTTTTCTGCACACTAGATTGTCACATGCGGTCACAGAGTGTTTGAGAGGAATGTTATATGTTGGTTTTGTTCAATAATCATAGGCAAGCGATGGCGAGGACTGTTGAGGTGGTTTGTTGTTGTGGCCGGGTTTAGTCTGTGATCTGTATGTAGTTTCTGCTTAAGATACTGGAGTTGAGGATTGTATTTGTCATACTTAATCTGGGGCTTTTTGTTTGCTAGGAAGGCTTTAAGAATGGCTATCACTTAGACTATGACTCTTTCACGGCACTGTGTCCTGAAAATAAACCAAATGTAGCTAGTGTGCCCCCGGCACCTTAATCTTATACCTTTCTGTAGACCAAGCATTTTTTTTTTTCCTGTACTTCAGTAATGCTTGCAAATCTGATTTGGGTTTCTTGTCTCCCAAACAAAACTTACTGCTGTTATACTTGAAGACCTTTACGAGCGTGTTACCATGTGTCGCTTCCTTGCTCCCTACTCAGAGGTGCCACTGGGCCCGGAAGTCCCGTGAGGATTAAGCTCTTTCCTGCCTGTACATCAGGAGATGAAGATTTTTGTTATGTTAATTTGCAATAGTGTAACAGATGATAGGAGTGATTGTGCTACGGAGTTTGTGCACTGATCACTTCAGGAATGGTGGAAGAGAGCATAGCCACGTCTGCGCTAACGAAAAGAACTGCCAAAGGAGGAAGAAGGATAGGGTGATCAAAAGCAATTGGAGACTAGGGAGGATGAATGACCAGTGGAAATTCCAAACAAGAGGTTGGACCCAGGGGAAAATAGAGGTATGTAGGAAAATAGAGGTATGTACTGGAGAGACATTCTTGCTGTGGGTCAGGAGACACTGGTTTTGATTACTTAGCAGTTCTATGACTGGTAACAGAGCTTACTCTAGTACATTTTATAAACTAAAGCGAACTATTTTTAAAACAAAGATGTGGTGGTAATTCAGTTCTGCAGTGAAAACTGTTCGACAAGTCTTCTTTAATCATTTTCACACTTAGATAGAACCATCTAACAGTAATGTGCACCACTTTCTGCAGCACAAAACCAGCTAACTCAGTCAAGTATCTTTTGATACAGTATTCACTGCTTGTTATGAAATACCTGCAGCAATATGATGAAGTGCTGAGCGGTGTATCAATGAATTTACTTAAAGGGTTAGTGGTGGTATTGATGAATTTTTTTTTGTATGAAAATATATTTTTAGGTCTCACTCTAGGATTGTAATTTATCCATTTTATGTGATGTTTGACCTAAAGTTTTGCTGGTGCACAATACTGATGCTCAACACCTTGTCTATGCTTGTTTATTGCTTCATATTTTAGAGATGCTGCTGTCCCTTTATTCCGGTTCTCATTCTTTTAATTATGGCGAAGTCATAGCTTCATGAAATCATATTTAATGAACCAGTCTTCTCGCTGATTGCAGTACTATAATTGGATCTGGAAATTCTGTTGAAAGGTGTAGGGCTTTTAGGTGATTAATGTCTCAGTTGTTTTATAGCTTATTTGGCTTGAAATGTACGTTTGCTGAAAAAGTTGACTTGTCATGCTTTTGTAATGGAGATAAGACATGCAGTTTTCTGAAGAAAGCTTTGTTGAAAGCTGGAAAGCTTTATAGGAACAAGGGCTTTAATTTTCTTTAGTTGCTAAAGAATGGTTATTGTAGCTTGGGGAAAGGAACAAACAAGAATCTGTTATTTTGTTTTGATTACTTTTTTTTTTTTTTTTTTGCTATGCAGAAATTATTTCCTCAACTGGGAGAGACCTTGAGAAACCAAAATATTAGCATGATGTTAATGAGCACTTAGTTCATTGATGTTGGCATGGTTCCTGTTGTCTTTTGGAAAAACGAGGTGTAGGTCACATGGATGAATCCCTCTAGCCTCCGAAGAGGCAGACTTGACATGTGCTTGCTGTTTGGTTTCCTCAGTGGAGAACTTTGCAGCACTGCAAGAGCTGGGAAAGGAAGCTGAGTGGGCAGTGTGACCAAGTCAGCCATGAAGAGAAGAGAAATGAGAGTTGGGCTGGAGAGGGGGTGTCCGGCAGATGGTTTTTGAGTGTCTGATGTACAGAAGGGCATACAAAGGCAACAGTTACTTCCTACACTCTGGGATAGAGTTTCAACAACAGAGCTGTCTCATTACAGTAAGTCATGCATACTTGTAAAGCACATTCTATCTGTGGCATATATTGCAATCAAATGTGAAGGTCAGACCCCTCTACTGCTAGAAACTCCTTTAGATTGACAGGTACCTGTTCTCCACTCAAGTGTGTGGGGAATTGGAAGTCATGTGCTCCTCTGTTCTTGCAGTAAATAAAGAACAGTTCCTGCAGTGTGCCTTTGAAAGTATTTCATGCATCCAAACATAAACCTTCTGGTGTTAGAATAAGAGATGTTAATATCAGTTTAGTAGTAAGAAGAGAAAAGCACTGACCATCCTCTCTTGTTTGTGTTCTAAGTACAATTCTTACGATTTAATGTGAAAGTAAAGAAAAATGAACAAAGGGCAAGCAGCAGTGTGTATGAGTGTATTTAAAATTACTGTTCTGAATTAGTTTAACTTGTCTGTCTTCAACAGATATACAGTAGTTGCTTAACTTCTACTGTACTTAAAATCCTTGTGTTTCTCCAATGCCTTTTAAAAATCTCATTTACAGTAGCTTTGAAATGACATATTCTGCAATCTTCAACTTTTATTGGCACCAGTAAGACTCTAATGGCTGTTGGCTTCTGAAAGTATATTTGATTTTAACATTGCATATTCGTTAGAAGAACATTTATAGAGTGAAAAGAATACTCCTGACTCCTTCCTTCCCCATAATTAATAATTTCGTCATGTGCTTTCCTTGTGCCTCTTCAGTAACCATGACTCACCTTAATACCAGTGTTTGACATTAGAAGCCTCTCCAGAGAGGAAGAAAATCATTCAGAAATGAGCTGGATAAAGGTTATTAAACCAACAGTTAAGATTCTAGTCCTGCACATTTTCCTTTACCCCCCTAATTAAATGCCAGGAACAGCAATGTGGAATTTTCAGTATATACAAATGCTGAATACAGTTTTATCAGAGAGCGAGAGAGAGGGAGCCTTTCTCAGGGAGCTGAAATTTTATTCCCAGTCACATCCTCTTGCTTATACGTTTGGAATGCTGTTTAAAAGAGAAGAAGGGGGAAAGGGGAGGTGTCTTGGGCCCTCCATCTCCAAAAGCTACATTATAAAGTATATATGTGATTTTTTTTCCAGCTTTCTTGTATGAGTCAGTTTATTAGCTTAATTAGTAGTTTTATTGACTTCAGTGGTACTATTTGTTTAAGCAAAGGCAAACTGCATGAGTAAAGTTTGTATGGTTCGGTCGATACTGTGTATATACATCACTGCTTACAAACCTCTCGTTTGTTGTCTCCCGGAACGTTACAGGGCTAACCTGAATATCAATATGAATATGTGGAACAGCTTATTTGCTCTGAATTGAATTGTGTTAATAATAACCCCCTTCCCCCAAATTCTGTATTGCTTCAGACAGTTGATTTCTTCCTGTTTCTGAAGCTTCTACAGATCACGTAGATTTGGAAAAACTTAATTCTTAATCAATAGAATTTAGTGTGCTTAGTTGCGTTCTCTTTACAGGTAGGAGACACCAGTATCTGCAAAGCAGTGATAATTTGTGGTGTTACCATTCTGACTTTCAGTGCCTGACCCTGAGGAGGTCAGGTCCTTTAAATTAGTAAGATGGTGTTAAATCCCATGCTGTTATGCTCTTGTTGCTAGTCTTTGTTGCTGATTAACAGAATATTACATAGGTTTGCCATTAAAGTCTAATTTCTTCAATAAAAATTTAAGGCAAGCTACTTTTCCTAGTTCAAAATTATCTACATCTTTTCCTAATCCATTTTCTCAACCTTATGTGTCAAATTAATACTTCGTAAATGTAAAAGGTCTTTGGCTGCTTTTTTTTTCCAGTGAACTTTGCATAATAACTTATTAAGTGATTTTACTCTCTTGAGTGGTAAACAGGTAATTCAACTTAGCAGTATGCAGGTGCTATTTTTGATGTTTCGTGCCTACTGGAAGATTTCCAAATAATTACAGCATCTGTAAAAGCTTTAAAATCCCTAAAGCACTAACTGTGCTGGTAGTTGTCCAGGATAACTAATGTGTGTGTGCTTTTTTCTTTTTCTTTTTTTTTTCTTTCTCTTTTTTCGTGAGGAAACCAGGCTATCTTGTAACAACCGAGGATTGATCAGTTAAATGGAGGTCTCGCTATGCTGGTGTTATTTATCTACTTCATTCTGTGGTACTACAAAGAAAAGTTTTTCTTACTAAATCTTGGAAAGTGCTGACTGTTATACTGTAAGTAGAAACGTGTTTGACAATAAACGGTTTGCTTTCTATGAACCATTCTCAGTTTCCAAAAATATGCTTTTTTTTTTTAAGGAGATATTTTCTTTATCTCTGCTTTAGTGCTCTTAGCGACATTTTCTAATTAAAAAAAGTAGTAATCTGTTGTACGATTCTTCTCACAAATTTAAGCGTGGATACTGTAACTATGCTCTCTAAAAGAGCATGACAGGAGAATGCACTGTGGATCTGGGAGCAGGAATAAGTTACCATAAGTACATCAGGAAACTGTTTCTATGCATGAATTCCTGTGCAAATCCCACTAAGGAGTTAAAGGATAAAAATCATTGAGCCTATTGAAATCAATGGCGGTCACAGATAATATATAATTCAATCAAAAGTAGTCTTTCATGTAAAATTAGCCTTTTCCCAAAGGCTATTTGAGTGTTTTCTGCAGCCTTGTGCTGGCTCTGCTATGTTCTGCATTAACTTTTGTGGTGCATTAATTTTTAGGGTCCTCTATCTTCTATTCTTAGTTACCTCCTATATCTCATTTCCTGTGGAGAGGCTAATGCTGTCTTTCCTAACTTTGGCCCACCCTTGCTAATAGTATTCCTTTAATGTAACCAACTACCCAGCTGGGGAGCTAGCAGAAGAAATGGATGTTCATCATTTGGTGTAAACTCCATTGCAAGGCTGTGGAAATCTGTTTACCTTAATGCAGCACAAACCGAGGAAAAGACTGATTTGCACTTGGCTCCAAGTGCCTTCACTGATCACCTCTTAGCTTGAAGATTCTGCTAGAATTCGTCTTAAGGCTTCTTGATACTGCTGATCATGTGAGTAATGGTATTACCTTGCAGAATGTTGCAGGAGTAGACAGACTGACCTGCTCCTAGTACAGATTTCTGAGATTAAGGATGGTGATGATGTTTCCTCACTGAAATTATTGTATTTGAGATTCTATGGGATTCTTTTCCACTACAGCTAAATAGGCAATGCATTTTTTTGGCTTGGTGGTCAAAACATGAATAAAGATGCAAAGCTGGTAGATGTCAAATCGACTCTTTCTTCTCCCTTCCCCTATGTTCCCAAACAGAAATGCTAGAGAGAGAAAGATGTTAAGTTTGATCCAAAGCTGCAAAGCTTGTTCCAGTTTTGGGAGCTAGTATCTCTTGTAATCGTTATGTAGGCTGTGATTTATTTTTTCTGTAACTGTAGAATGTTTAGATAGTTTAAAAAAGAACACAAAGGGAAATGTCAACTGTGTAATGGTGTCTGAACTCCTGATGCTGGAATAGCAAATTTTTCACATGTATGTGCTCTCGCATGTGTTTCTATGCTATTGTCATTGCTTCTCCTGTCTGACTGTTTCATATCTTCAGAGAACATCAGTTAATTTGGGGACTCAGTGTTTTCAATATATGGACAATTTTATTCATCTAAGGGTCTGGACCACTGGTACTCTGATATGTAGTGAGATTAACAGAATGGATTTAATTAGGTGAGATGGAAGTATTCTTAATTGAGAGAGTGAGTGAGCAAGCAGCATTCTGATGGAGGCTGAAGCTATGCAGGTGTTATCAAGACACCTTTGCCCAAATGATTTGTCTTAAGCAGCCCAGTGAATCTGTTGTTGGTATATTGTGTGAGATTTGGTGACTGATGCTGTCATTGAAAGCTTGCAGCTGCTGTTCACTCTGTGATGCTGGTATTATCTATGACCTGGTGACAAGTTCATAAGTTACATTAGTAACTAGATTGGACTGCTCAAAACTATTTTTGTTGTGTGCTCTGCTCAAGGGGAGTGGAGGAGAGTTCCACAGCTGCCTACTTACACTTCAACTGCATTAGTAGGAACAGCAGGAGCATCTGGTTTTCAGGTTTCAGTATGGGCTTTCTGTTCACTTGATGCAGTTTTCAGTTGTAGTCTGTAACTTAATGGTTTGAGTCTGATTTTCATCTTGTATGTCTGTCATATGAAATTTGTTGGAAAGTACATGCTGCTTGATTTCCAGGCAAGGGCTGCCTCCTACAGAACTTGTTCCCTGTTGCAGCCCCAGAGAGCCAATATCTAGAAACCTTTTGGAGGGAATTGATTTGAATTTGTCCTTTCTTCAATCGTACTTAGTCATGGCTTTCCATAACTGATATTGTAACATCTGTTGTCATAACTGTTGTATTAACACTACATGCGGAAATACTTCTTTCCATTTCTGTGCATATCTGGGTTATTTTCTGAGTACGTTAACTTCACTGTAATAAGTCTTCTAAGGTAACCATCAGGTGTAAAATACTATGGGTACTTTCTTTCCTGTAATAGGTTAAGACATACAGAGGTGAATCAGTTATACGCTTGAGCAATAATTTATGAACTAGTACTGAAGCATGTTTATGAAAGAGATCCTGTCCTTTTATTGTCAAACACAGTGTTAATTATGCATTGGGTACTTGTCTCTACTACTAGTATGGCAGTAGTAATGTTAAATCAATAGACATTCTGGGCAAGATACAGAGTCAGATTTACGTAGTTAGTGTGCAGTTGCTTTGAGCTTTTCTGTGAAGGAAACCGGTGGGATTAATGAAGGTCTGCTCCGCTCATGTAGAGAACACTTTTCTTTTCTACAGTTTTTATTCCCTTAGAGCCTCCCCCCCCCTTTTTTTTTATTTGGAAGCTAGTGTGGCTGGAAAGGTGCCGAAGTGTTCTTTATGAAGCTATTTGCAACTGTCTTGCCATGAATTTGCCAGCAGGGGATGAATAGAGGCGCAGCTGGCAGTCTTCCTAGCCCCTCCAAGGCTACTCTTGCTATTTTATTTATGATAGTCTTATGCAACAGCGTTCTGTCTCACAATTCCTATTTTCCATCTTATAATGCAATAAACTGCAATTTCTTTACAAAGCTGCAATGTTCCATTATAAGCCAGCTATTGTGACTGTTACCTAAATCTATTTTGGCAAAAGTGGAAAGTTAGTTCAGTTCCTAAAACAAGTACATTCCTACCAACCTGTCTCATTTTGTCAGTGGGCATTTGAGAGAGACGTTTTACGTTTTGGGAAACTTCCTACAGCACTGATACGTATTTCAGTGGGGCTGAAGCAATGTAAGGTTAACTGGAGTAGAAATGTAGATGAAGTCCTACTTAAGCCAAGCAATAGGAATGTGAGGTCGGTATGGCAGCAATTGATTATAAGATCTTTCTTTAACAGTAATACTGGTGAAAACTAGCTGTAGTGCTGCGTGGTGTGTGTGGAGACCTTTTTTACTTAAAAACCTTCCTGTAATTTTTGGAGGAGGAACCTGATTTTTAATTTCTTGTAACAGGTTGATTAAGCATTGTTCATTCAGAGTTGTTAGCGTATTCTGAAGTTGTCTATTGCATTAAGTCCGTTCTATATATTGGCCTGATTTCCCAGAAGAGATCTGCAAATTAACATGTTCTTCATAGTCAGCTGATGCGCACACAAATAAGAATTACTGGTTGTTTTGAATCAGCTTTTAACATGTCTAACATCCCTGTACTGAAAATAGGGAGTATTGGAGGTTTAATTTTCTGTCTGGAAGGAATAAGGCTCTATTTCAGTTGGAGTAGTTGTTGGCAGTAAGAAAGGTATGTGCCCTGGTTTTTGTTGTTGGAATGTTAAGAAAAAACTTTCAAAAAGCTCATGACATTGTTACTTACAAATATTTTCTAATTGTAAAAAATAACCATTTATGACTGGAGAGAAAACTTGCTAAAATTGTGACTGTAGGTGTAGGTGATCGTTGCTTTCATTAGACTGACAGGAATTGAAGAGATCAATTTTTTATTCTTTTTGAGTATCACTTGCTGAATATTATCTTTTGTGACAATTATATTACTACTGCTTTAGACTTTAGCTTTAGACTTGCTACAATAGATAACTTCAGAATATGCTAACAGTTCTGGTGCTTAATCAATCTGTTACAAGCAATTAATCTGTTGTGCTCTTTCAGTTCTTTGACACTGCTTTACATATGCCACTTCTTTTTATTGTAAGAAATTCTGTAGAAATAACCAAGAGTCCTATTTCTCATCCTGGGTAAGAAGTTGGTAAATTAAAAGGAATGTGATCCGTACAAATAGGAATATGAACTATGAAATCAAAGGAGTTGCCTTAGTATACTATTTTTCATGTCAACGTCTTGTCTGTATTAGGGGATCTGACTGCCTAAGGACGGTGTGTGCTCGGAGGCGGTGTTTGAGGGAGGGGTGCATCCAGGGCGGATGCACAGCCCTCTGCTGTGTTCTGCGGGAGGGAGCCAGGCCCGGAGAGGTGCTGGGCAGACGGGTCTTGCTGAGGCCGGTGGGAACCGCAGCTGTTTTTCAAGTGCAGCGGTTCAGATGGTGAGGTGGAAATGTTCCTGAGAGCTTCCTGGTTTGAGTTCTTCGAACGGCAGACCGGACAAAAACGCAGTCCCCAAATTTTTACTTTGAGTGTATTGTAGCACTAGGGTTTCAATGAGAGGGCCACGTGTTAGAAAGATTTGTGGACTACTATGGCTGGTTGCAAATTATACATAAACTTTATATTTATATTGTAGGGGTTGCCAAAAAGTACCGAGTATAGTGTTCTGAATTTTGCAAATGTCTTAACTAACACATTCTCAAGAAGTCAAGCTCCAAGAGGCTGCTAGGTGTAAATACGTAAGCTTTGAATTTTTTTTTTTTTTGCTTACCTTCTGATTTCTGAGCACTAAGCTTGCTCAGTTGCCAGTGGAAGCAAGGGGATGAAAAGAAGGCTTTTTTAAGAATGGGAGATCTTGCTAAAACATTTTGCAGATTCAGTGTTTGAGAAGTATCCGCTATTGCAACCTGCCATGCTGTTGTGAGTGCAGTGCACATCTTGCCATGTTGTGTAGTGCTTCTGAAGTCTTTTTAAGGATGCTGCTAAAAATAGACTATACTGGTTTTGCCTTCACATTTGCCTTTATCACTCAAGTAAGAGTCCCTCTAAAGTATCTGTTGGTATGCTGCTTCAGAGTTAAATGATGACTTTCATCCTGCATGAGCTGTCAGTAGGTCAGAGATGCCTGGTATCTTGGATGGAGTTATGAAATTTCTGGAGTTTACTACCCTATTAAAATTCATTTGAAATGTCAAAGTTCCTAATTTGTACAAGGAAACTTAATTTAGGAGCATCTTCTATGTAAGGCATACTTCTCTCCTTAAGGCTGAAGTAACAGATGAAAATATAAGCCTTTGCACAATATTATTTATTATTTCTGTGTTTGAATTTAGCTAGTTTGCAGAGGTAGGTATTAGAAAACCAACTTTGTAGTCTTATGTCTTTGTTTTTATGCCAGAATTTTTGACAGGAAGTATATTTAATTTTGGGGAAAAATACAGGTTTTGGAAGGGAGAAAGCCTATCTGCTGCTGCTGTTTGTTTTTTTTTTTTTTTTTTTTTTTTTTTTTTTTTTTTTTGGGGGGGGGGGGAGGATTTTGTACTTTACTGTCCCCTGAATGACTCAGTGCATGCTTTGACCAATTTTCTATCTGCTGTGTAGTAGCATGTTACTTCAATACTTCTGACTTGAAGCGGCGGCCTGCCTGCCCTGGTCCTTTTCTTCCCTGTGTGGTGGGTCCTGGCTGCTCTCTGGCCTGGCCATCCCTAGCCGTGTGGCTTCTGCTCCAGCTGCCCAACAAACGTGTTGTACAGCCAGGGGGGTCTTAAAGAGCAAATCAATGGCCTGATGAGAGGGTCTGTAGTCCAAGGCTAAACTTTCCTAGATGACCAGGTAATTGGCAGATAACGATCCAAGGAAATTCTTTCTTTCTAAACACTTGGAGTGGTAGTGTGTTTGAAGCTGGATCCGTGAATATCCCAGCTATCAGCTCCAAGTAGAACCTTGTCGCAGCCTCAAGGTGGAACTCTGATGCACAGATTTTTCCTTTTAATGAAGAAATGTGTCATTAAAGATACTATCAGATAACATAAGTTGTAGTTTGTTGTTCTTTGATAAATTCCTTGCATGGGAATATGAGATTAACAGCAGAGGAAATAAGGTAAGAGGAAGGTAACTTATTTCAGGGATAAGGGTTGGGGAGAGTAATCAGGAAGTACTTTGCCAGTTTGAGTGAAGTGTCAATGTTACTTCACAAGAAGTAATTGTGATACTAGATATAAGCATCATTCATAATGCTCTGCTGAGTTTGGAGGATAGCTAATGTAAAGCTAAAGAGTGCCTGAGACAAATGCAATGTGTAGTGTCTCATAAAAATTCAGGTGGTATCATTTGGTATTGTGCAATAATTACTTTTGACAGAAAGCTTAAGCAGCCCAGAGCAAAAATAATTGTAGGTGGCTTTTACATCGAAGAAGTAATTTTGTTTGAAACAAATCTCTTCAGCCACTGATATCTGCCTTGCATGTAAGAATTTTACTTAGTTGTAAACATTCATCAGATTCCCCTTGTTACTCTAACTTTGTCAGTCCGTGCTTACAAGTTCACGCCTTCGCGGTTCATGTTACGGGCGATGTTTTCAAAGACGTTGGCTTACATCTCTGATTATTGTTGTAGCTGTGGGCCTTGAGTAGCTATGCCTGCACCCATTAATCTGTATTAGATACTAGGAGTCTCTATTGGTTGTCAGAACTGTTGATAAAAACAGATTTAAATCCCCTATAAGAGGGGAATGGCATTAACTGTAACAAGAGTTTAGATTTAATCATCAGATTTCATGACTTGAGCTTCAAAAGCTTTGATTACATCGTACTTTATTTAGAATTTAAGTCATTGATTTATCCAAGCACTGAAATGTTAGCCCTCTCGGTTGAATGTGTTTGTTTGAGCAAGTGCTTAAAAATACCAGTCTTAACTCATTTTTTGTGACCCCAAAGTGAAGAGAATTTTTTAATTCTGCAATTTGAAGGAGAACATGAACCACCTTAAATTTAGGATTTGATCTAAGAGGAGATAATATTGGGAAATTGAATGCCTTTCAAGTGCTCCAAATGTAGGTTTCAAGATGATTCATTTCTGAATGGTGTATCTTAGCAGGTGTGCAGAATTTATAATAGATTTCATCTTCTCTATGAGCCCACAGTATATTGTTAGATAAATCCAGAAATACTATCGAAAAACCTCAGCCCAAATCAATAACAATTTAGCTGTGGTGCCAAACCAGTTATATTCTGCAGTTCATAGTTTATCAATGAATGTTTTACATATACGTTGTCATTTCTTTATGCATTGATTAGTCTTAATACTTTCTAGTTACTAGTGTTACTATTATTTGTCTGACAGTACCACCTAGCGAACGTGGCTGTTGTCATAAGATATAGTGTTATGTTCTCCCTGCAGATATAACTTGTCCTGTCCGTAATACTATAAGCAGGACGAAGTATCTCCCTTTCGCAGAAGGAATGCTTAACATGACTTCCTGCCTTAGCTTTGAGGCGGAATCGTGCAATTTGTGTTCGAACGTGCACTGCCACAATTACATTGCCACTAGTGCTTGAGTTAGTAACTGTGAAGCCATTTGGATTATGTTTATGTTTAAGCTAGGAAAACATTCTGGCTTTTAGCTGTAGACGTACTCTGTTGCGATATGCTTCGAAGGCATAGCAGCCTTCTGTTGTTGAAAGTGAGGGCAATCTTTAAAGTACACATTTTTGTTCTACCCTCCATTCAAAGCAGCCTAAGTGCTTGGATAGTTAGAACCTTAGGAGGTGCCTGTGTTCAGGATTTCTTGTGTTATGCTCCAGAAGAAATTTCAATAGGGAGATAATAGGTTAGTGCAGAGGAAATAAAATCTGGTCTTATGTGCTAGGGAGGTCCTGTGGTTGCAGTATCTGGTGCTTTCATCTTCTTGTGCTGCTTTTTCTGATGTTTCTTTGCCACTGAATTTGTGTGCAACTTTAGCGGCGGCTCCTCTGTTAGTTCAGGCCCAGAGATCCCTCCTATAGATGTGTGAGCTGCTAATAGCTTCGTCAGTGGGATGTGATGCGTTTTGGGTGGGAAGGGGCTTGTTTTGGGGAGGTGGGGGGGGGAAAGGAGGGAGGTTGTGGCCCTTTGCTGCTGCTGTTGCTGGGTTCTTTACGCAAGTGAGAACCATAAATCTCCTTGGTCAGGAGAAGAGTCCTCTTGTTTTTTCAGTAATTAGCTTTGGTGCATTGTGACCTTCGGTTTTAGTCACTGTGTCAGCAACAGACTTCGAGCACTGCGCAACTCATTCTTGCAGTTGTGCCCAGGCATAGTTGGACACAACAGTGAAGCTGGAGAAGAGAGTTGTGCGGGTTTGAACTTTCCCTGGTGGAAAGGAGGAGCTGCTTTCTTGTACCTTTGCGCACCCTGCTATGGGCAAGCACGTGCAGCTGAAGACAGGTAAGCGAGCTGAGAAGAAACCCTGTGGAGGATATAGTGCACTTTCTTTGTAAATCAGTGTCCTTAGGACTTTATCCCTCTTCCTGTGCTTGGGCCTGGCGGGTCCCTTAGCTGTCAGCTCTGCCTCTGCTCCTGTCTGAGTGGTGGTTGCACCTTGGAGTAAAATACAGCAGAGTTAGTATTTCATACCCACTCCTCAAAACAAAACAAAACAAAAACAAACAAACAAAAAACCCCTTTAGCCTTCTATGTATGCATTTAGCAGAGGGCTGTGGCTTGAGCAATGACTTTTTTAGGTCATAGACAGCGGTTTTAGTGCAGCTGAACTCCCGTCAAAGACAAGTCCCTTTAGTAGTTCAAGAGCTTGTCTATTAATCAGAAAGGGAATCATTGACCAATTTCTCCATTTATCAGCATTAAAAAGGTAAAAAATAGTTCTAAGTACAACGTGTATGTCATTTGTATGCTTTGGGGTGTATCGTTCTGTTTACTTAAGCGTAAATGAAAACTTCAAGGAGTACATCATTCTTACTGAGGTGCGTACATATCCACAGCTCTGTAGCTTGGTAGTTGTAGTTGTGAGATTAAGTAATGTGATAATCTTTTCCTCTCTGCCTGTTCCCAGGTCTGTTTATCTTCCCTTCTTTCCTCCTAAAGCACATATAGATTTTGTGTTTTCCTGGCCGTGTTTTAAAAATGTTCCTTGTTTTTCAAGTTGTTGAGTTAAAAGCTATCATGATAAAAGTAGAACATAAAAAATGAACTTACCTGTGAATATACTTGAATAGTTAAGGACTAACTGGGAAGAATGTTCTGATTCTCCTGACCACTGATGTTCATCCTCTGATACTTTATTGATGCACTTGAATGCATCAATATTGATACTGAAGGACATGTATCATATGCTGGCTCAAATGACTGATCCTTTTGGTTTGGTCAATTTTTACATTTTAACATTGTTTAATATAAGTACTGTTGAATGAGCACTTCTACTCTTAAGGGTGACACAAATTAATTCCCTTTCCTTCATGAAATCTCTCCATGGATTTATCACAAATTGCTGCAGCTGTGAGTGATTCCATGCTCTCATGAGAAGTATGAGATTAAATTCTGTCACTGCTATACTATTTTTAATTAATTTAACCTCCAAACTAATAATTTCCCAGTGCCAGTTTCTCCCTCTTTGGTCAGTGGATTAATTAGTTAATGTCAAATTAATTAGTTAATGCAGTTAATGATTAAATGTTGTAAAAGTGATAAGACTGACTATTACAGATGCTGTAAGTATCTGTGGAAATAGGGACTCTCTTAATGGAAAAATAGAGAAATTATATTGTCACATTAGTGCCTTGACTACTAGTATTTATTTTAATATGGAACATGCTCAGTTACAACAGCAAGGGGTGGAAGTTTAGAATCTAATACAGCTAGATTCTGAAGGTTTTCTAATAATCTGGAGAGCAATCAAGAAAAATCTGAGTAACTGGCTAAGTAGAAGAGAATTGCACTACATATCAAGGAAGGGACAATCTCTCTTTCTTGATAGAAATTGGCAGGTCTCAAAAATGACCATAAATTGCTGAGCAACCTGGAAGAGTTTGAAGTCCTTGCATTACTTCACTGGTGATTTTGGTCTGTATGTTTCTGTTGTAGTGTGCCTTTTTAAGGTGATGTCTTGCTGAGTATGTGGTGAATAATGGGGAAATGAATGCAACAGGCTGAACACCTGTACTGTTTTCATGAAGACTGGTTTTGCAGCTGTGTTCCCTAACGAGTTTATAGACCATCGTGATAGGGTAACCTCCCGAACCTCTTCTGACCTAACAGGAGAAGCTTAAATAAGGAACAGGGTAGTGAGCCTTGAGAAGCACTGATACCAGGTGAGTTGTCATGTCATGTCAACCATGTCATGTTGGCATGCTCAAGTTCCGCATGTCAGCTTTGCCAAAACTGAGGATTTGGAGCTGATTATAAGATGTGGTGCTGAAAAAGGCAGTTATTAGGTACAACCAGCCATCACAGAGTAAGTTATTTTTTTCTGAAGCAAGATGGTTGCAACTTGGTACTAGTACAATGTAAAATATTAAGACAAAGATGTGTCTACCCAGGAGTTTGGAGGGATCATGAACCATAGGTAAAGCAGGACGTAAGCATCTCTGGGAAATAAAATATGCCTTATTTTAAACAAATGGCTTTTGTCACTGCTCAACAGGTACGTGTATACTTTTCCACATATCAGTATGATTGGTTCTGCCTAGTCTCGTGGTTGGGACCTAGGGGACAGAGACCCCAGAGATTGGTAGGTCCCTTCAGAGAAGCTGAGGACTGAAAAAGATAAAGGAACAAAAAGTGACTTATGCTTTCTGTGGGAGGAGAAATTTTTGAAGGCAGTTTTGATTTTCTGCTGTCCAGCTCATATCCTTGTGACCTTAATACTTAAAAAGCTATTGAATTCGTAGGTAGTTTGGCTTTGCTGTTACCTTTACTTCAAATCAGTGTTTGAATGTGATTTCTTGCAATTTTTTAAAAGATGCCAAATTTAAACTAGTTTTCACAAGTGAAACTTGTCTTTGTCTTTAAATGCTTAAATTAATAAGCCTGCTAGGCTTAATGGGATAGGTGTTCACTGTGGTAAATCTGCACTACTCTGAAGCCCCTTGAGATTAATTCTGTGCGAAATGATTATCACCACCATCAGCAATGCTCTTAACTACATAAGCATTTTGCATTAGCAAAACCAAGGTAATGAAACATAATGCAGATTGATTTTAATAGAGGAAACAGCATGTCTGGATACTTTCGTGGTAAAATGTTAGTTATGGGTTATGAGTTAGCAAGCAAGCAGATAGAAATGGGATAATGTAAGAGCTCTGTTTACCAACTCTACTCTCATCCCCTCTAGGAAAAAGAAAAGGAGTTGGGGGGAGGGAAGGAGCAATGGCAGGCAGCAAACATTCTGCAGCAGTGGATCTCCTTTAGTTACTTTTTATGCATAGATCACCTTTAATTGGGAAGGATAACCTGCAGCAGCTGCTGCAGAACTTGGAGGTGTCTGATGCAAATATGAATATGCTTTGGACAAATCATTTGTGCATGAGCTAGTTGCTTCTGCATTGCGTTTTGAAGCTGGAAGCTGTCAGTCCTCTGTTCATCTAATCATCCTAGCAGCTTTTCTTTGAACCTGTTCACTCTTCTTGAATATACATGTCTGGGACTAGACAGAAGTCCAGATACAGTCTCTTGTACAATACTTTGTTATTGTTGTGGGTTAGGATTTGTTGGGCACGCTCAGGTTCAAAAATGCTTTAAGCGTATCACAATAGCTCAGTATCATCGTGTAGTAAATCCTGATCTTCCATCTTTACTGCTGTTTGCCATTGGTAAGATCTTGAATTACTGCACTGTCTGTTGTTATGGGCCCCTAAGCATACAACACTGAATGCTTTACTATATATTTTTATTCTCATTTATTTTTCCAGAGCTGGAAATGATTTCATTTTCAGTGCATAGTATACTGATTCTCTCCTCTGACAGTCTTGGCCAACACTATTAGGAAACCTCATCAGTGCATTAGCAATATTAATAACAATAGTAAATTCTCATTGAAAAATGGTCCGCAAATATTAGCTGCGTATAAACCTGATAGATCTCTGTTCAACAGTACTTGTGTGCTTTGCTTGAACCATCTGCTTGCCTGTACTGGAGTTCCCCATTCTCCCCCTTCTCTGTAAAGTTGCTAAGGTTTAATCACATAGGTAGAACTAAGTCTGTGTTTAAGTGATTAGAGGCTGTAGCCCTTAAAGTGAAAGCTTCTTATGGCAGAGATGGCATTTTCAAAACTTCCACAGCAGCTGAGGCAGAAGGACTCTGTTCTGCAGGAATATAAACAATAAACAGAAAACTTTTTTTTTCTGCTTTTTATTTTTATACCGTTTAATTTGGCCCTTTAATATTATGAACTGCTTTGAGGGTGTTATGATCAAGGGACTAATCCTTCACTCTGGGTTTGTGTATTAGCGTACCCACTAGAATATCTGAGTTTATCCATATATCAAAATGACTCCGAAAGCAGACTCCCAAAGTGTTTGCTTACAGTATTTTCCATAGAATAAGTTACTAATTTGTGTTTTTTTAAAAAGCATGCTAATGTACCTAAATTTATTTCAAATGCAATAAACTAGCTAAAAGATCTGCTTGACAGTGAAATAAGGTGCCCCGTATGTTCTAGTGTTTCTTTGTGACTCTTCTCAGCTGTCATTAAGAACTTCAGCACCTGAATTTTGTTAAGATTTGTGATTTAAATTGGATCTTACTGTCTGTAAGGTATTGACTCAACAGGGAGGGTGCAATGCCTGTTTTGTAGTTCTAAGGAAGCACTTCCAATGACATTTTGTTACTAGTTTCAAAAATGGCATTGTTATTAGTCATTTTTCTGTGAATGGGGTATTAATTGGAAAAACAGCTGAAATTATCCTGATGATCCTCAGATAGGAGATAACAAACTGTTTAAATGATTAATACTTAGCAAATGGAGTTATTTAGCATGATTATCTGATCCTTGCCAGCTAAACATGGGTGTCAGAACAGATAATGGCTAACTTAATTGGAATAGAGGTAATTTATTTAAATTAGTCACTAATTTAAACAATTTTGTGTACAACAATCTGAAACAGTTTTAAGAGGTATATTCCGTTGCATTTTAAATAGACTTAACTTTTGTTACTTATATTGATACAGAAAGTTCAGAAATGGTAGAGCTTAGTGACAGCATGATCTTGATGTTCCACAGTGACGAGTGAGTTCTATTTTGATAAGAATTTCCACCTGTTTTTGTTTTGTTTTGTTTTTAAAGCGAACACAAAAATGGTCAAAACAAAGTAATAGTGTGCTTTAATATGTAGCATTTTCAATGATTTTTTTTAAGAAAAGATTATGGAAAGAATGGTTGCATATTAGACAATTATTAAATGAATCATCTCACTACTCTCCTTAGCTTAAGGAACATGCGTGTGCATTATTTTCAGTATTTCAGCCTAAAGCAAAAAAAAAAGAGAGAGAGAGTAATCATGCTTGAAGACTACCAAAGGCATACCATTGCACCTAGAGGAGACTTGTACCTAGTATTGCATAGTGTAGATGAACTGTCCTGCTCTAAGATTTAGTGACATAAAACCCTACTGACTACTGAGACTCTACAGTACAGTTCTGGTGGGGCTGGGATACGTATTGGGATATATTTTGCCCTGTATCTTGAGGGATGATGTTTAGTCATAAAAGTTAAATCAATTTATCTAAAGAAACTGGGTGGATAGAGAAGATGACTCCTATTGTGCTTAGCACGATTTGTTTTCATGCTCTTCAAAGGTTTATGGCCAGTTTGGAGTTGGAGAGTTGATTTGTTTTGAATGCGCTTTGCCATCTCTGGAACTCAACATTAACCTTCCCTTTTGCACCAGAAACAGAAATGAAAGGACATCTTATAGGTTATTGCAGTATTACCATCTTGCTTGTACAGGCTAATTTTCCCTGTTCTAGCAGCCACTGGCCAGGCACTGTAGACAACATTATTAAATTACAATTATTGCTCTGTATCCTGGCATGATGAGATGCTGTGTCAGAGGTGTTGATCGCTGAGAACATTTTCTCTTCAACTGCTGGCACCAGTACAACTCTAAGTTAACTGGCAAAGTAGTAGAGTGATTAAGTAATTGTTATATTGCTTCTAATCTCTGCCTGCTTAAACAACTTCTGAAATAGAAAAATTCAAAGCTGTGCCTAAAGATCCAGGTCTGCTTTGACATAGAAATGTGAAATTTATTTTCAAATTTCAAGCTGCTTTTACAAAGTGATTAGTGCAATTTTAGAAGTTGTCTTTTCTTACTACACTGCTTCTGAACTAATGAAATAGTAAATTAGCAGTTAAATATTGTATTTGTTCCTTTTATGCCAATATACTGTAGGAGGAAAAACAAGGTTTGGATGTTGGAAGATTTTATTTTGTAGCTCTGGCACTGAGCGATGTAGATGTGGGTAGGAAACTCATCTCTGCTAAACCTTGTCTTCAGCATCAACACTATCAGCTGTAGACTTTGGCCAACTGCTATTGCATCTGGTTTATCTGTAAGCATAGCCAAGGACAAGCTAGGTCCATATCCACTGGGAAATTAAAAGTTGTAACTGGTGATCTTCATGTTACACTTAAAGCTGGATCATAGAGTAGTTAAGGTTGGAAGGGGGACTCTAGAGGATCTCATTCCATCTCCTGCTAAGGGCAGAGCTAGTGTGGGCTTAGGAGCAGGTTCCTCGGTGTCTTGGCTGTTGAGTGATGAAAATCTCCGGGAGATTCCCCAACCTGTCTGGGCAGCCTTCTGGTTGGAAGAGACTTCTGAAAAACATCTAGTTCCATCTTCTGCTTGAAGCACAACTGTTGCCAGCACTAGATCCAGTCAGCCAGGGCTTTGTCTAGCTACATTTCCAAGGATGGCAATTGAACTCTTACCCCTAGTGTGCAGCTGAACCTCCCAGGCAAGTTTGGGGCTATTGTCGCTGTTAGTTAACTTGTTCTCAAAAATATCTCCAGTGATGAAATTACCAAGCTGCTTAGATGATTTTTCTCTCTGAAAAATTAAGTTCTAGTTTTTGACTATCCTAATTGTTGGAAATGACTTTCTGTTTTCAGGAAGACAAGCTACTGCAGAAGCTTAAAGTAGTCAACTCCATCTCACAAGCTGGGGAAAATCTTCTCTGAGCACTTCATTTGAGTAAGTATTTTGTGTGTGTTAGACTTAGATTTTGCCTTATATACAACCAAAAGCTCACAAAACTCATCTGTTGTGTTTAATATTGTGGGGTGGCATACTGTTCTTGCCGATGAGGTCAGTTGAACGAGTGTGTTTATATATCTACATGCATTCCTGCATACAGATTGAATGCTTAAATACCTGGTTTGGTGTTTGATAACACTACTTTGTGCTTGGTTCTTTCAGCTGATACAGATTTCTTAATTCTTCCATTAATAAGCAATTCTTTCATTTTTCCGTCTTTATTTTCTCCTTATTTTAAGGATTGCTATTTATGTATAGTCTGACTTTGTTTCTGAAAATTTTCTCTATCTTCCAAAATATTTTGTTTTTATGGAATGAGTTTTTAAGGTATCTTTAATATATGCTGGTTAAGGTAGTTAAGTACTTGTACAGTGTTTTCATATATTTGTTCTTTGAAACTTCAATTGTGTTCATGCATTCTTACTTGCTCTTAAAAAAAAACTAGAAAATTTCTGATTATTAACAAAATATATTTTGAATTTTGTTAGTGCTGCCTGTATTTCTTGTGTAATATTTTTTAACATTTCTAACCATGCAATGTGTTTAAAAACTTCTGGGGAAAAAAAGAACCTTATTTTTATATTTGCCATTTGTGAGGAAAAAAAACTAACTGGACTTGTTTATTGACTGTAATGTACTGGTCTGCAGTTCTAAAAGGCATGCAAGAACAACAGACCCTGGTTAACATTCCGTAGGAGTATGCAGCTTTGATATATTTATTTGCAGATGTCTGCAGAAGGCAGATAATCAGTATTCTGAAGAAGTGTGCAAATTAAAGATCTACTTGACCACTCATAATTACAGCATTGTGAGGACAGAGTGGCACTGAGAAGTAACAAAGTGGCTTTTAATCTTTTACACTGTCAATTATAATCTGCCTGTGGTTACAAGAAAATGTTTTGGTGGCTTTAGTATACTGTTCATGTGAATGCGAGGTGGATATTTTGTAGTTATAAATTTTACTCAGGCATAATGAGCATGTGTTGCTTAAGAATCATGGTTGCTTAAGAAGCAGCCAAAATAGCGCTTTATTTTTTGGTTAAATTAGAAGTTTGCATCTCACTGGTTTGGCTGTGATTTCTGATCCACTGTCTTTGGTATTGAAAGACAGTGAATTTTATCCTGCTGACTGACTTTTAGCTGCATGCATTTCATTGAAATACTACAATGTCTCTTTTTTTTCAGTATTTTAGAAATTGACTTATGTTCTTTCAGGTTCAGAGAAAATATCTCCATTCGGTCGTTGTGCCAGTTTATCCAGTTTCTATTCTTCAGAGATTTTTAGGAGCAGAAACTTTATTACATTTTATAATGCTGCTTGATTTTTTTTCTTTTTTTTAAGTTTCCCAACTGCCTTGCTCTAAATCTTGATTAATTGCACTGAATGTAAATACCGTTGTTTTTAGTATTCAAGCTCTTGCTTATGTGAAGTAAAAGCATAAAATGTCGTGTTAAATGTTCAGGAGAAAGCAACACACTGAAGTGTTTCAGGAGGAAAAATAGTGACCTTATAGAATCATACAAAATCATGTGCTCTACCATGAGCCCTTTGGGGCACCGCTTTAAGTACTTTCACCTTGCATTGCAGGCTAAAAGGGTTGGTGGTGTTCAGAAACACCCTGTAAATTTCTCAGCCCTTTACAGGGGGGATAATACCGAGAGGTAATATTAAGCAATGGTTTGTAAATATCTCTCCGTATAGGAAAAGCAGCTCCAGTGTTCCTTCAGGTATAGTAAAACAACTATCTGACACGTTGCGGGAACTGTGTAGTGCAATTGGAGATGATTTTTCTTATGCTGGAGGATGCAATTTCTACGTTACTGCTAAGCAGTGCTTCTCGGGGCTTTTTTATTTTCTGAGGAAAAACAAAATTTATAAGTTGCTGCTTAATAACACCTAAAGTGCTGGTTTCTTCATAACGAATAGTGGAGTTTACAGGTTGCTGTTTAACAATGGCCACAGCACTGGGTTTTCCTGAAGGGGCGATAAAGTCTGTGTAGTTAGGAAAAGGCTTTTACTCCGAGTACAGTCCACTGTTGCAGAGTGTGGTGCAGAGAATATATTACGAATGCCCCCGGTAGGAGAAGTCATGTTAGAAGCCATAAAATGAGTGGCATGTCTGGGTTTTATTTGTAGTGCTAAATGCTCTTAACTGCTGATGAATGTTCAGAAATACTATGCTGAAGATGCTGTGTGTCCCATTTCTGGTAGCGGTTGTTTCCATGCATGCTGCACTTCATGCTTCGAGCTGAGATCTAGACTTGTGAGAATTTTAGGCCCTCTGAGACTATGTCCATGATTCAGCAGGGCTAGTGTGGGAGCTGTGCTTTCCACTGGTGCATACAAATGAAATTGGTGGAAAAATGGGGATTCTGTCCAGAAGGTTGAAAGTTTTAACTGCACACAGCTGTTCTAAATACAGTTTGATATTTTTAGTCTGTCAGATGTTTTATTTACCATTATTCTCATAATATGAGAGAAAATAGTATTTTCTGAGATCATTATGGTGTTTGTAAGTGCATCAACAGTAACTTCCTCGAGTGATGTTGTCAGCAGTTTCCTGTTTTGATAACAAATGTGGCTATGTAGATTGTTAAAGGAAGTTCAGTATTTATGAAGATGGTAATGAGGTACTTGAGGTCTTGATAGCTTCATCTTAATTCCATGGATGGAAGACAAGGGATATTTTGAATATGATTTTGAATGAGAAGCTAGGCAAGATCAGGAATCACTTTTACATCAAGAGTGCCTATGCTTTGCCATTTCTTTTGCTTCGTTGCTACATGTGCCAAGTACAGTGAAAAATGAGATATGGTTAACTCCTTTAGAGGTTTGCATTTCAGGCCGTCGGTTAAATGTAAATAGTCTTTAAAACCTCATTTTGTTTGAGTAGTTTTCACAGTACTGTGGCAAAACTATTGTCAGCACCTTTGCTGTGTTATTTAAAGTGCTGACACAAAGAGAGCCCGAACTAGATCAAATGTAGATTATTCTTTCTTTCAAAAGTTTAGTGTTCTTGTTTCTGTTGTGCTTAGATTGTTATAGTCAAATAGTTTCAAGCATATTCTTTTTTTGTTGACCTGTTTGCTGCTTTCAGATACAGTTTTGTTGCAGTTGCACCAACAATACCCAGGAAAAGATAGACCGATGAGAACTTCTGTGTCTATCTGGTAACAAAGCCAAAACACTTAAATCCTTCATCTTGCCCTGTGAGCAGGAAACTTTAACTACCATTGCTGACATGCTGATGCTGTTGTGGCTACTTGAGTCACTGTTCTCATTGTATCACTATTTTGTGTTCCTTTACTTGACTCTCTTTTGCTCCTTGGTCAAACTTCAACTTTTCTGTTCTTGATACTCATTTTCAGTCTACTATATTTACAGTTTTGTTCGTTCTTACTGAGCTGCTTCCCCATCTTGACCATCTTGAGCTTTTTTCTGTTGCTTAGTGGGCATGAGAAAACCATTGTTACCCTCAAGCCTCAGCTGGCGGCTCCATGAAACAGATCGATTTTTTTTTCTTTTTTTACCATGAGTTTTGCTACCTGATAGTTCATTAGTGCCGTCCATTCTTTTACATCTACATAAAAGATTTGTGTGTGGAAATATCTTCAGTGTACAAGTTGCATTTGGAATGATTATCTCCCTAGATATTCTGTTCTAACTAGATGTTTTTTCCTGACCTTTCAATTGTTCTCAGCTTTCTTCAATATCTAAGTTGCTTTGATTTCTTACTATCATTTTAGCCTTCTTATGACTGCTATAATCATGTAACTGTCACTGACGTAGTTGCTTTCTGGCGTCTGTGGCTATCGAGCACATCCTGCTGTTGTTTCATGGAATCATAGGATAAGGGAGGTTTCCAGTCCAGCTCCCTGCTCAAAGTGAGAGTTAAAATCAGGACTTTGGTTGCTCAAAAAGGTTGCTCAGGACTTTGTCCAGTTTGGCTTTAAAATTCCCTAAGCACGGGCAATTTCCACAACCACCCTCTGGGCAATCTGTTCTAATATGTAAGCGTTCTCTGAAGAATTTTTCCT
This sequence comes from Rhea pennata, assembly GCF_028389875.1. Lineage (NCBI taxonomy): Eukaryota > Metazoa > Chordata > Aves > Rheiformes > Rheidae > Rhea > Rhea pennata. The sequence continues at coordinate 9,637,133 of NC_084674.1, forward strand.
TGTGTGTAATTGGAATTTTTCAGGCTGCAGCTTGTCCCTGTTGCCTCTTGTCCTTTTGCTGCTCACTGTAGAGAAAAGCCTGTCCTTGTCTTTTCTACCATGCCTCTTTAGTGTAACTGGCAATTCCCACCCTGAAGAAATTCAGCTTTCTTAGCCTCTCCTGCTATATCATGGGCTTCAGCCCCCTAATTGTTTGGTGCTCTTTCGGACTCTCTTGTGTTATGTATATTGGGGAGCTCAAAACTGGACACAGAACTCTAGATGTGGTCTAAACAAGTCCTGAGTAGAGGGGAATCATCACTTCTATCCAGTAACTGACTATACTCTTACTAGTGCAGCCCAGTATATGGTTAGCTGCCTTGCATGGAGTTATTTTATCCTAGTTACAGGACTTTCCATTTGTCTTTGAACTTGATGAGGTTTGTCTGAATGGCAGCTCTATCCAATGCATCAGCAGTTCCCCTGTTGGTGTCATCTGCAAACTTGCTGCAGGTGTGTTCAGTCACACAGTGCAGGTCACTGGTTAAGACATTTAGCAGTATCAGTGCCAATACTGGCCCCTGGAGGAGATAGTAGGTACCTAGTCACTAATTCTACCTATCTTGCTGGTTTACCTATCCAGTTTATATTTTTCCAAGATGACTGCGAGGATGCTGTGGGAGACTGTCAAAAGTTTTGCTAGCTATAGCAAATTGGTGCTGCCTATTCTCAGTCACCTGTCCTTCATGAACCTGACATCCAGTATTTGCCCTAAGATCTTCATGGGGGCTGTGGTGAGATTGACTGTCCTGTAGTTTCCTGCTCTCTCTATCCATTCCTGAAGATGGATGTGACGGTTCCCTTTTGGGGCAAATGCTATTCAAGGCATTAATTGTGAAGTGCTTCAGGATGTTGACTTCCAAGCTGCCAAAATGGGAGTTTTCATTATATATTACAGGAATTTGTTCATTGGTAGAAAGCTCCACCAGCATAATTTGTCACTTGCAAAGGTGTTGTGACTTCTAAAGGCTTATTAGTCTTGTCTTAATATGTTGATATGGAGGGGAAAAAAGAAAACATACGAAGGATGTATATGCTTTGAACAGTCCCTGTAGATCAGGATCCTTTAGCAATCGTATCTGTGGGAAAGTAGTTGGTTTTATTAGCTAAGTTTGAGGAACAAAAAGCGATATTCATTTCATAGAATTCATAAAAGATATGCAAATATGAGTAATTATAGAGGAAACAGCAAAATAATATTCCAGACTTCACAATTGTAGAATTTAATAAAAGCTTGTTATGAAGCATGTAGAGATTTCTGCTTTTTTAAATGGGCTTCTGTTGAACTACATTTAACACTTGCTAAATGTAAATGTTAAAGGCATCATTCTTAAGCATTAGGACTTGTATTGCTGATAGTGAAGACATTGTTATGCTTCATATTGACATATATTCTGAGTTTTTCCCCTGCTTTGTATCTCTGCATGATTATCTATAAGTTACTACATTTTATAGAATGAACGCAGCTCTAAGTACTTGTATCTCATGATTTTTTTCCTTACCCCACCCCCAAATCCCCAAACTGGAAAATCTCATATTTTGGGCTCTTTTCACTATTTGATGGCATATGTTTTACTGATCAGCCTGCCTCTCCAAAAGGTAGAAATCTGCTTCTAATTGGAGGAGGTTTTTAAAGGGCTGGGGTGGGGAGGAGCACTAGAGGTTACAAAATGTGCCATAAAACTGAGAATTTGTAACATGATATTGAGTTGTCATTAAAACAGTATTTCAAAAGTAGATTTATAGAGGTAGTGCTTAATTTCCTCTCTTTGGCATTAAAAGCTTTTGGTACCACACTGGTTTACTCCTATGAGGAGAAGAATGTCATTTCAGTCTTTTGTGTGTGTATATATATGTGTCTGGAAAGAGAAGACTCACTGAGTCCTGATTTCCTTGACAGCGTTAGGGGTGAACAACATGTTCACTGGAAAAAAATGATTTAGTAACGTATCCGGTAAGCGTTGCTAGTAGAAGCGTCTCCATCTTTGGGTCCTTCCTGCTTGGCAACAGCCAGTTGCTAGGTCAGCTCAGCTGTCTGGTGGCAGCTCTTAAAAGCAAGTTCACTGAAGCCAACCTAAGATCGTGTTGCTGCTGAAAATGACATGGTTACCGTGGTTCTTGGCATTCCTACCTTCTCTCTTTTATTGGCACCAGTGATCTTAAAAGCATATATGATGAGCTTGATAAAGTCCCTCACCAGCAGAGAATTAGCCTTTAAAAGTAAGTTTTCAATCCAGTTCATGTGACAGCATGGTTACTTGTACTGAGGTATGGGAATTTTGGTATCATGTGGCTGCAAACAAGGCAGACCCCTCCTCCTACAGCTTCCTGATAACTGCACTGTGATTAAAAACAAATAAATAATTTCAATCCTAAGCACAAGTTTATTAGGATTTTCTGGGCTGTAGTTAGAAAAGAAGCAGCATACTAGTGCATTGCACAAGCTGCTTTCTTAGTAAATTGTACACACTCTTTCAAGAAATCGCTGTGTAATCATCTGAAGCACTGAAGGACAGCTGCTACCTTGGGAAATATGAAGGCCTCTAAAAAAAAAAAAAAAAAAAAAAAAAAAAAAAAAAAAAAAACATGGTCAGCAATAAACACAATAAACAGCAAATGTATTTGGTTATGTAAATCTTTAGTGTAGCAGACTAAATATTTCAGGAAAACTTTTTACTCTATGCTTGAAATTTCTATGAAAAATCTTCACCTTTCTGTATTCTATATTTTAAAAACAGCCTCTCTGCACTTAAATTCTGTTGCAACATTAATAAAATAGTCCTTAACTACCTGATTATAGTGCTAATTTTTTTTTACTCTAAGAGCAGTGGGTGATCAGAAGTGTTAATGTGCCATGCATTGGGGTAACATTCTTAAGGCTTAAGTTCATGTACCTAAGGTGGAAGAGTTGGGCCAGAAATGAGCAAAGGCAGGGATCTCATTAAGAGGGAGTTTTGTAACTACTTTTGACAAGAGTCAAAACCTGGAGGTACTGCCCCTGTGCCACCATCACTGCTGCCACTGTTGGGGTTGCTCTCTGGAGCTCTATCCTTGGTTTAAAAAAAAAAAAAAGGGGGGGGGGGGGGAGGCCCGAGCATGAGCCCAAAGGCTACCTTGGGGTTGTTCATTCACCGTCCCTGTGCGTGGACTCCCCAGCCTGGTGGCTCGGTTCTGGACAGGTCCAAGGTAGCACAGACTGGGTGAGGATGTGTTGGTAAAGGAACGAACCGATCTTCAGTGATGTGCGTGTGGTCATGTTTGGTACTCTAATGCTTGCATGTCCTTGCTTAAGACTCAGGCTCCTTACACATGTGCTGAAATTGTGTTGAGTTTGAAAATTTATTTTTAATATGATATTTCTGAATGTTATTGCTGTTTTGAAACTTGTGGCAGAAAAAGGGTAATGTATTTTATTTTTGGAAACTAAGGAAATATAAAGATTAAAATATGCTAACCTTTAAAGACCTCTCTCTGGCAAGTTTTAGATAAATTCGCAGAACAACTTCTTTGGAAATGGCTTTTCCCTGACCTTCCTTCTTGAAGCTCTTTTTTTTACCTGCCTTGTTATCATATCTAATCTATTAATATTTATATAGGTGCTAACATTAAAAGATCATTGTGTATTAATGAAGAGAAGAGAACGCATGGAAGGCAAGTATTTACTCTCAATTCTAAGACAAGTTTTTCAGAGAGATTTCTAGTCTGTTTCAGACAAAATAATTTACTGTGGTTTCCAATGAGATGAGTTTTATTTCTGTGCTTTGCAGGCTGTGCAGACATAACTAGCTGATATTATAAGCTTAAGATGGATGTAGCCTATCAGTTCCTGGTTTTGTCTGTAGCTTGATATGTGGGTATTAAAATGTTGTCAAAGGTAATCAATTCAGGCTTTAAAAGCTCTATATGGACTGTAAGTCAATATGAAAACATTAAGTTATGAAACAAATGTTCTCTTTTTGTCCTTAGAATAAAAAACAGAAGAAATACTCAGAACAAGTCAGCATTCTGTAGTAGTCACTGCAGGTCTAAATTTCACCAAATACATTTGCTTCTGTAGAAAAGTTGTAGAGTTGCTCACTTGTCATACTGTAACTATATAAAATTAAATTAATAGGTAGATTTCTGTTATAGGTATATTTGCATTGCTCTTTTGCAGAAACAAATTTGTTCTCTTCAGTTTCACAACCTGAGCCAAAGAGCAGCAAACATTGGGTATAACCTTGTTTGGTAATTCAGTTATGCATTTTGCTTCTGAGTTTTGCCTAATTTAACTGAGAAAATAATGTTAGCAGATCTAATGCCAATAGACTTCAGGGAGTTTTCCTATAACATTTGCAGACTTGGCTATCAATTAGAGAAACATAGGGTGGGAAACTTCTGCAAACCCAGAAACTATTACTATAAATTAATTCCCACTTCATTTGATAACTTGAAAAAAACCTGCTAAAATTAATTTAGGATGACATCTAACAGAAGTAGTGCTGTTGCACAGCAGGTGCTTGCAAATAATGTGAAACAAATATGCATCCGGTTTCTTTTTTACTAAAGTAAACATGCACCTGTTTGTGCTACACTTCTGAGCTGTTTATATCAGCACAATATTGTCAAAGGAGCTTTGTCGTCTTGTTTTTTCTGAACTGAAATTTGTGGTCTGACTTTCTTCCTAGCTGTATACATCCAGTACCATATCCTATCACAAATTTGTCTTTTGTGCAACCCCCCCCCCCACACACACACCAGAAGTAATAGTATTATTAATTGCACTTCACCTGTAATGTCATCGAACTTAACAGTGCAAAGGGAATGGTTTGCAATTCCTGTTGGAAAAAAGTGCAATAGGCTTCAGTGGTTTGAGGGGAGAAGGGGAGAGCTTCAGCAGTCCCTGGCACAAGAGAGAACATTTCCTGTTGTGGCCCTGGTTTGCACTGGAATGTTTCTCTGCAGTTTAGATGCTGCAGAGCTGTGGGCTGGCCCCCTTTTCTGGACCTAGTTCTACTGGCGGGAAAGGCTGCTCCTCTCTCTTCCACTGCTGGTGGTGTTACTGTGTCCTTGGGTTTGCTGCTCAGCTTGCTTTATTGGGTGCTTGGAATGAGCGTTGCATTTGATTTTTTTTTTTTTTTTTTTATTTATTTAAAATACAACTTCTCAAGCTAACCTGGCTCAGGAAGGAGCACAAGGCATGCTCGTTAGCTCTGCCTCAGCTAGTCATTATACTTGAAATGATTTAACTTCTGAGCAGATTTTCAACATCTGACGTAGCAATTCAGAACTACATCTGTCTTTTCATTAAATTCATCTGACTCTTCCTCAAACCACTGTTGGTATGAACTTTTGCTTTGATTGTACCTTATCCTGCAGTATTTGGTATGCATCTTTGAGTGTATTCCTGTTTTCCCCTGCCTGCCTTCTGTGTGTTTTTTTTTTTTTTTTTTTTTTTTTCCCTTCAGGGCAACTTGGAGTATTTTGAATGGCCTGCTGCTTAGATCAGAAGCAATCTTGACTTCCTATAGAAGTGTGATTTCTGTTTTTTTGTTTTTTTGTTTTTTTTAAAGCCACTTTTCTGATCGGAAGTGGGAATGAAGAATCTGATATTAGTTCTAATAGAATAGATGTTTTTAATTAGTGTCAAGAGTTTCCTAACCTTTAAATAGAAGCACACAATATGTGGGCAGACTGTTTAGAATTAATTGCCAGAAGCCATGTTGCCCGCACCATCTATCAGCTTGGACGAATTGTATTTTATCATAGGCTCATTCCCAACACCGAGGCCTGTTGACACTGCAGGACGAAAGCACAACGGGAAAAAAAACGCAGGCTTCCCCTGAAGGCGGTAACTTTTGCTTCTCTGTAGTAGCCATATTCCTGACAGGACACGATAGCTCAGACTTTCAAGTTTCTTGTGTGTCTTCCCATGCTCCTTACAAGGCAGCCAGAGATGTTCATGCCTCTTTCTCCTTTGATGAGGTGCTTTTTGGGGGGAACAATTTTATTTTTATGACTCATTTCTTTGTATTTTTATTTGGCTTGTTCTGTGTGGGATTACCAAGATGGGGGTTGATGTTACTTCTCTCAACAGGAAAAAAATGTGATTTCTTGAGGTTCCTGTGCTTACGCTGCCCTGGAGGCAGGAGCAGAGGATGTGAGTGAATACGATCTCCTGTAATCATGGGCAGAAACTTAAAAGCATCTAGTTGGTAACCAGCAAACATTTACATGCTGGTTCATGCTTTACATGCCTCTCGTGCTGGAGGGACTTGCTCTTGGCTTTCGTAGTGGCCTTTCAAAAGCCTTCACGAGTTGTTCCTCTGAACCCCTCAAAGTCAGACAGTGTCTTGAGAGTCTCTGCCTTGATTTGAATAAGGGCAACGGGGATGTCGCTGACGGTTGTGAGAGACTTGTTGTGTTTTGAAGATAAGTCAGTCAGTATTTCTGGCACTGGATTCATTTTTATTATTTAAAGAAATGTTAAAATACCAGTTAGGCTCCTCCCAGATGCTCATCATAAGGATTTGATCAACTTTATCATTTGGGGGATGAAAAATGAATGGCTAAATGCTGCCTCTAGTCCTTTTGAAGTACTGGGTTTATTTTTTTAACCAACAAATTATTCTAGCATGGTTCTCAGAATTCTTTTGTGAGACAGGTATCTTGTTGAATCATACAATCATACATGAGGTAGCATGTTGAATCATACTAGAGAATACATTCATCTGTTGAATAATTTTATGCTGTTTTGGCCTATTCCACAAGAGAATCAGCAGAAGCTCTTTGAAGCTTAATTTTTGAGATGGTCTCCTTGGCTTTCTAAAGGAACATGGAGAATGTTTTTAGGCTAATGTTTCTGTGAAACGTGTATTTTCAGTATGTCAAATGGTAAAGATATTATGCCCATTTTTGCGAGATGGATCTGGGCCACTGCTGCTTTAGCACTCAAAGCAAGCTTCCTCTAGACTGAAGGAGAAATGAGGCATTGGTATCATGGTTTTAAAACTGGTGCTGGTTTTCTTTTCCAAATTTCTGGCATCAGCTTCAACAAGGTCACAGTAGGGTTTTAAACAGCAGAATAATTCTTTTTTAAGGAATTTAAACCATTTTTACCATCTGTAACAATTTGAAATGTGTGCAGGAGCAAAAGCTATGCAAAGCCAAGAGATCAGCAGTATTCAGAAGACCTGAGAGAGATGCACCTTTGAATTTTAATGCTACGGTTTTATGTATCTCATAAGATTACTGGCTTGGAGGTTTGTTTTTTTTATAATGGATGGAAATAACTTTAGACTCTGCCTATGGCTACAGATATGTTAAAATCCTATTTGGTAAATTGATTTCAATGCTTTGGGTGAAGGCAGGAAAGCGATCCCGTATTAAGAGTTTGGCTGGTTTCTGTTGCCAGGCCTAGGGCTAGGAACTTTTACCTTTTGGGGGTGAAAAACAGAAAAACAAAAAACCCCAGAACTTACAAGTCCTTTTCCAAAGAAATTAAATAGTAAATCCAATGTACTGTAATTTGATTCAAAAGGAATTCATTTATCCTTGAATAAGGGAAAGGCTAATTGTTGGTGAAGAGGCTCCCTAGGGGAGTTTGACACCTATGGGATTCATCTGTTTGTGAATTTAAATATGTATCATCTCTAGAAGATGAGAAAAATATGAAAACTGACAAGAGTAGCAGGGAAACAACAGCGTGTAGACACAATGGCAAATGTAATGAAAATTCACTGAACGATAAAATAGATATTGACAATGCAGAGATTTATTCCTGAAAGACAACTGACATATGATGTAATGGAAACCAAGTGGTGTTTTTTTTCTTACTTCAAGTTTCAAGAAAATTGTTTGTTAGTATCTTGTAAATTACTTCCAGTGTATAAAGGAGAACTGAAATGTGGCTTTTTACTACTTTTCTGCTGTTTTTCTTATGATAGCACATTTATATCAGCAAAATGCTTTTCTTGCTGCTTTTAAATGCAGCTACACCACTGAAACTTCTCACCTTGGCGTATTTGTTCTTCCTTGAGAATTGCTATGATGTAGCATGAATTTACATTAGCAAAAAGCCTCCGTCTATTCTATGGCTTGTGTTGATAGTATCAAGCTATCAAAAACCACATTGCTAGTTAACACAGTCAAGCTTAAACTTTTGAAGTGTTTACCAGCCTATTGGCAGGTCTGTGTGAGGGTAAGTTTACTATAGTGGTACTTTTGAGAGGAATACATCTAGAAACTGCACTGTTGCTGCTGTAGTTGATTCTAGCTGCTATTTGCAAAGTGTGCTGTGTACAAAAAGCCAACTTTCTTCTTTCAGTTGTCTCTGTACTCAGAACTCTAAGCTTGTGTCAGTGGCTGCACCTTACTTTTCACCTGACTGACGTAGGTGGGGCAGTGGAGACAGTGTCTTACATATATGTGGATGATACGATTTGTCTGGATGTGAACTTTGAATTGTGGCCAAAATTGAGACCGAAATCAATCACCATATTCTTTAAGCTAGATTTCTAAGGCTAGCAATGCTTGTCACAGCTTTAACAAAAAAAAAAAAAAAAAAAAAAAAAAAGCTATAACTGAGAAAACTGAATTTGGCCCTGAAAAATATGTAGGAACATCAAGTTATTGGTCTAGCCTGGGCCTTAAGTTTGAGAAGATACCTAAAAGCTTTTTCTTTCTATACAGAGTGGTTTCTGAAGAGGTGAAAAAAATTGGGAAACATCTGTGAAATTGTTCTAGCTGTGTGAAATGCCAGCTCTTTCATTGATCTTACTCAGCTTGGCTCTACCTCTGCCAAGACTGTGTGTCTCGTTCCTGTATTAATATATTTATGCCTAATGTGGGTTGAGGACTGTGTGAAAAATTATTAGCATTTATGGGAAGTTAAGCGAAAAGATGTTGGGATAAGTTTGTGCTTGCTGCATGGTCCTGGAAGCCAAGATTGTCTCTGACAGGGCCTTCAAGAACTGGGAAAGTACAAAGCCAGTTTCTTATTATGTTCCAATAAAAACCAAGACCAGCTACATAATCTTCTAGGACACTTAAACTGTGACTGTCAGCCTGGATTAAGCCTAGCAGTAAACGTGTTACCTGTCGCAATAGCTGTGAAAACATAGCTGCTTAAATATCTCCTTGAAAATCATGATGTAATAATTGTCTTTGAAACATTTGGATGGAGAAAGATGCTGGAAAATGGAAAGTGAAGGCTGCAACATTGGCTTTGCATCACGCAACTGTACTGCAGAACAAGATGTTACATGCTGATCAGATAAACCTTCACTCCAGTAGTGGAGCTGCCAGAACAGATAATGAAGATCTTGACAACCTACTACAGTAAATGGCATGGATGGCATAACATTTCATTGAATATTTGTCAGTATTTTAAAAGAGTGGATACTGCCATGCCAATTGGGTAAAACAGTTTTGTTTCATCTTAATTGATGGTAGTTTGTGTTTCTCACTTACCAACTTGAATGAGAAATTTTGAAAGCTGGCTGTCTTTGAAGGTTTTCGTAGAAGCATAGAATCAGTAAGGTTGGAAGGACCTCTGGAGATCATCTAGTCCAACCCCACTGCTCAGGCAGGGTCACCTACAGCATGGTAGACAGGGTTGCATCCAGGCGGGCCTTGAACATCTCCAGAGAAGGAGACTCCGCAACCTCTCTGGGCAACCTGTTCCAGGGCTCTGTCACTCTCCCAGTGAAGAAATTCCTCCTCACGTTCAGGCGGAACTGCCTGTGCTTCAATTTCTGCCCATTGCCTCTTGTGCTGTCACATGGGACAACTGAGAAGAGTTTGTCCGCGTCCCCTTGACACCCTCCCTTCAGGTACTTACACACGTTGATCAGATCTCTCCCTCAGTCTTCTCTTTCCCAGGCTAAGCAGGCCTGTTTGTATACACATCTTGAACAAGCAGAACTCTGTTGATGTGTCATATGCTTTTGCTCTCAAGAGCAAAGATAGAGATTGCAGTCGTATGCTTTTTTCTTCTAGAACTATCTGATACAGAGCTTTAGCTCTTTGTAGGAGTAATTTGGGTTTTTTGATTTTTTTCCTCCTTCACTTCTGGGATGGATTGGAGATGACAAGGTTCATCCCTAATGACAAGATTCTTCAGACCATGTTCTGGATAGATTGAGTTAACTTCCTGACCTCCTGGTGGCTTTCAAAAGACAGTTCTGGTAGAAAACTACAAATGGCTACTGTTTCTTGATTACCTAGGCTCCTGGTTCACTAGGTAGCTTAATTGAACTGTAGGATCATCTTTTCTTCTTTACACTAAGAACATTGAACAGAGTATTTTTTAGTGCAAGTGTAAGGTGGTGCTTTAGTAGGGTTGCTGCTATTTATAATAATTGTAAAGCTTTTACATTAATTAAATTAGGAAATTCAAATTGTCTGCAGTGGCTTGCTTAGAAGTCAGTTACTACAAAGCAGCTGTTAATTTAACCTGCAGCACTTCATTTACAATTTCTAGGAATAATGATGTGGACTAGTTTAATTTGGTCACCCCTGGAGGTGGGCATCTTCTCCCATCTCATCTTTGCTTATCATATAGCCTCTGCTTTTGCTTATCTTTGGGTTGCCAGATATAATAGGTGTGCGAGGAACTCAGAGTTATTGCCAGGTTCTACGCTTGTTTTGGCTAAATACCATTCTTTCAAACATTTATTTGTAAATTATTTCTCAAACTGCAAATAACAGCAATAAAGACTCATTAAATACTATGAAAATGCATAATACCAGATCATGCTGACATGCTACCCACAGGATGTCATTTACATCTAGAACTAGCTTTGGAGTCTTGAGTAAAGTACAAGTTTTTCATTTTTTTTCCTGTATTTTAATTAGTACCGGCCGTGTTTAATGTGTCTCACTGTGGTTTTTGCCAGCAACCCAATTTTGCTTTATTTTGAAATGACTATTAATAACAGTGCATAAAAGCAAAGAAACTTGGTCCTTTACAGGATATCTACCGTAAAAACAAGCTTTCAGCATTCTCACTGTTCTTTTGCACAGTGGCAGCACAGACTTCTGAAATATTTTGGTAGTTTTAGTCATTGGTTGATTTTTTTTTTTCTCTTTTGGTTTGTTTGCAAGGTAGGGACAAGCTTTTGTTCCTCAGCAGGTGACGTGTGCCACCCTAAGAAGGCGCAAGTGCGTCACAAGCAAGACTTGAAATGGAGACCCAAGGAATAAACGTGTCCAGATCTGTGGTGCGTCTGTGCGGGGCTGAGGAGATGTGCCCCCCCCCCCCCCCCCGCTGCTTTGAAGTGGGAATGCTGCAATATCTGTGGTGCCGAAGTGCCGTCGAGCCTCTGGGTGAAGGCAGTGCAGCGCGTAAGGGTGGTTGCAGTGCTGACAGCGCTGGCGCCCGCGGTAAGAAGAGCGGCAGCTTTAGGGGGAGGGTGTGAGGAGTTATTGCTGGAGGCAGAGTCCATTCGTGGTTTCAGAAATGAGCTGTGAACCTCTGGCTCATGCAGAGGGTGGATGTGGTACTCAGCGCTAAACTAGAGCGCTCCAGCATAAAGAGGGCTCCTTAGCACCTCCATGCTATGCATTTTTAAGTGCATGATTTAACAGCTGTACTATGAGATTATTTCCAGTGATGCTTGTTCACTTGATGCACATCTAGAGGTGCAGGAAGTCTACAGTCTATACAACACTAACTCTCAATAATGATCAGTTTAAGCATGTATATAGAAATTTGATTTGGTTTAGATTTGCACTTCTATTTTGTTCCTAACCTACACACCAAAACACCTGCTAATCTCTTGCATATAATCCACATAATTGCAGGATTACTTTTTCCATAAAATTTTTTTTTAAATTACTTTACTAAAGCGTTGAAATTGGTAAGCTTTTCGTAACTGAGGTGTTTATATGGGTTTTTACTTATCTTTGGTATTACAAATAGCTAATACATGAGATTTCTTTTAAATGTGTGTGTTGCGTTAGTACAGGGGCATGTCTTTTTGGTTGCAGCATTTTGTCTAACACCGTGAAAAGTTCTCAGGTTTGCATTTAAGCCACCTTTTTATCTAAACTTGTGGGTGTGCGTGTAAACGCATATTTTGCTTTGTGTCATTCAAAAAATAATGATTGATTGCTTAGAATACAGTAATGCTCCAGCTTTGCAAACGACTGCGGTGTTTCCGGATAGCAGTCAAGTGGGAACATCCTGACACTTGCCCTTTTTTCCTGCTCTTCTCATTTGAATGCTTCTCAGACTTCAATGAATTGACCCTCATAAGAGCCACAGAAAGATTAAATGATGTGTGAAAAAAAATATTCTTGAAGTCTTTGACAGCGCACAGTACCGACCTGGGATAACATAAGACCCTGCTTACTGGGTAGGGTCTGGAAAGCGGCTGTGTTAAGAGTTAGCAAAACACAGTTTCTAGTATTTTGCAATTTATTTGTAAGCAACTTCAAACCTCATTATCTGTAGTGTAATTTTGAACTTTTTTCTATAAGAGGGGGCAGTTCAGGAAACAAACATCTCCAGGGATGCTCTTAAAAATGAGGGGCTTTTTGAGGCTTTTCTTTTTTCTTGCTGAAAAAATACATTTTGGACGTATTTGATTCTGGGGGGTATTTTTGGCAATACGCAAAGGAATTGAAAAAAGTTGTCAAGGAGCAGTCACTAGGGAGGCTATTGCAACTGTGAAAGGTGGTAGACAAGTTTGAATATTCAATACTACTGCCTGTTTTATCAGAGTTCATGCTGACTACTGATGACAGCTGCCTCATTGAGGTTATTGGTTGTGACTTTTATTGCAAGAGTTTTAAAGCTATTGATAAATAATGTATGAACAAACCAAATGGTAGTGTACTCATATCTGTGCTTCATTAGCAAACAGGCTTATAGAACTGTAATGACTTTGTAAACTTAAGGTATTTAAGGCCATTTTTAAATTAAAAACTGTGTAACAAGTTTCTCTCCTGCTTCTGCACTGTCTTTCTGCTATAGCCTTGTGCTCTTCTGGATGAGTTCTCAGTAGGAAGCTTTGCATGAAAACAGTGGGAAATACCATGATGTCACACTAACTTCTAAATTCCCTGTGTTCTTTTAAAAACAAATGTCATCTTTGTCAAGTGAATTTCATTTTACTGTATCTTGTCCTCAAATTGGAAATTCCTGTGCTTTTTGGTTAGCTTATAGAGACTGTAAAGATGACACATGGCTCATGACTGGGAGCTTAGTGGACTTCTGAGGTCTATGGTAGCTCAAACTTCAGAGATTTGGAGGGGGTTAGTCTAGAAGTGATGCACAAGTCATCTCTAGCATTTTTACTGCTTCTAAGCCTAGGAATGAAGAGGTATATGATTCAAAGTCTTTATATTTGGTATTAAATTTTAATAGCTCTTAGCTTGAAGAGGAATGAGGTGTTGAGGCAGAAAAAAATAGACATATCAGCCAGAAAGCTGGATTTCATTTTCCCTCTTAAGTGTAAAGACCAAACTGTTAACAACAGAGACAGTGGGTTTTCTTTTTTTTTTTTCTTTTTTTTTTCAGTACTATGCCTCAAGAGATTTGTGGTGCTACTTTGCTCCTGCAGCAGTGTTGTCCTTTTTGTGTTGGGCTATTAAGTGTGTTGTGCTTCACGTATTTATCTTTTCTTTTCTGTATGTGTGTATCTTTATGCTCTCATGTGTTTGTATAATTCTTTACCCTTTCTTCTTTCATGCTGTTCGTGTTGTTATTCTTGTACTGCCACTGGACTAGTATAAGAGTTAGATATTACCTACAGTTCAGTGAACTATTGTAAATTTTTAAGATGTAAATTCTTGGGTATAATCGTGTTATTTAGTTCAGTTCTAAATCCATTGGATTCATAAAAAGCAGACCCAACAGCAATTAACCATGCTGGCTCACTGTAGGCTGTCTTCCTTTTGGTAGGCTAGTAGTAGTCTGTTAGATAGACTTAAAGGTAATACTAAATAGCAAGTAACTTGTTGCAGCTATTCATGTATTTTACCCCGTGTTCCTTTTAAACATATAGGATGCAGTTAGCTGTGTGGCTTTTTCCTGCGTTCTAAACTGCGCGTGTCTCCCCTTCCAGCATCCCCTCCGCCAGCAAAATCAAACAAACAAAAACCCAAAACAAAACCCCCAAAGCTCTCAGCAAGATAAAAGTACTTTGGGCTTGGGATTAATCTCATAACATCAGCACTTACTCTCAACGTCTACACAGAAGATACTGTGCAATCTGTATCACCTACTCTTTGCCTGTTGCTGCACAGTTGTACTGGTGTGTGGAGATATCTGATGGAAAAGAAACCTGAAATTGTCTTTTTACTTCATTGCCAAGTATTGTATCTAGATGTTAATGAATCTCAAATTATATGCAGTCTGCTTAGGGAAGCCAGCTGAGCTATCGATAGCTAAGTTGGGTCTCTGCTCATCTTACGTGTCCTTGAAAGCAAAGAATGTACAAGTTTTCAACTTGAATTTGACAGCTTCAATTGTTTTCCAGAACAGGCATAAAAATCCTACTGCATGATTTTTTTCTCAAATCAGATGCTTTAAAACATCTTTGGTGTTGGAAGTGTAGGGGGGAATGTTCTGCACCATTGCTGCTTATTCCTTACATCTGTTGAGGGATAATTTCATGTCAGGTCTTATTTCTGGGTTTGTGGTCAGTGGGAAAAGATGGTAATGTGACCTTCCCCTAGAAAACCTCCATGATACAGTTGTAATTCAGTGGGGTTTTTTTTGTTATTTTGATGTGCAGTTTTTTTTTTTTTTTTTTTTAAGTGTGAGGGATTAACACAGACTTTGAGAAATAATGCTGATTATTTAAAGGATTGCTCATGATAAAATACTCTTTCTGGGAATTTGTGTTCCAGTAGATTAGCATTATTGATCATTCTGTCCTCACGTACTCTACAGATGATTTTAGAAATCTGAAACTATTATTCTTTTCTTGTCTAATGTAATTACCAGTACCAGGAAAATTTAATTAGAAGACAACAAGGATGCGTTCTAATTGTTCTAATAAATTATGTTAATGCTTTATGCTTGCAGTCAGGTTTTGTAAGAAACCATTTAACAAAGTGACAGCTCATCTCTTACTGCTCACAGTATAACTTCAGATTTCTCTGACTAAAAATTACAGGCAGAGAATTGAAACCCTTTAAGAGATGGATGTGGGCTCTTGAGCTGCTTTAGGGTCCGTTCTTGATCCCTTCCCGTGCCACGTGGGTAGCACTAGTGAGCTGTTACTGTTGGGCAAGGCTGCCGCGGCCACGGCAGCGCCTGTCCTGCGTCTAGCTCGCCGGCATCCAGCAAACCTGCTGACCGGTGCTTTTTCCTAATGCAGTTTTTACACAGTGCAGTTGGACAAGGAAGGTGGTCGTTCAGATGGTCAGACACTACTGAAAGATTTAGTAAATGTTTATTGCTGAGTCGTCTTCCAGGCTGCTTAATTGCAGCTAGGATGAAACGTGCTTGGACAGTGTGCGGCTGTGCAGTCTTTGAGGTTTCCTGCCCTTTTGGTGAGTTCGAGCGGTTCTGTTCTGCTGCGCAGCTGAGGGCTGCGGAGCTGGATCTCGGCCGTAGACACGTGCGTGCTTCTGCTGCCCGTCGAAAACGGCCCGTGGCCCCCGTCTGCCTGATGACTGGGGACGATGCTCCTGAGCGCAGGAATGCACGTGCCTATGCAAAGGTTACAGAGCGCCCGCAGACCTGCCAGGCTGTCAGTAATTAACCCGGGACTGAGTTGTCTGCTGAAAATTAATCAGGCTGCCGGGGGACTCCCAGCACCATCGGTTAAAACGACGTGGAACAGAACAACTGCGAGTGGGGATGAGGTGGGAGAGGAGCTGAATGATTTTAAGTGTGTTCTACTAAAGTCATCCTGTTTAGAAGTTTCTCTCCCTCACATACCCATGTTTTATTTTCTTTTTGCTGACAAAATACTTCTGGCCAGTTGAATCTAACGGATTTTTTTTTTTCCCTTCAGGAGATGGAGTGCTCAAGCTCTCACTGAACTGATCCCTGCATTCATTCTTAATTAGATAAAGTACTGGAGGTGGCTCTACTTTTTGTAGTATTATGTCTCCAGGTCAGAGATGAGTGCTTGCATGATTTATCGTTAGTAGCTTTAATGGGCTCTATTTTACTTTTAATTGTTGGCAACAAAGGGTAACAAGAACTCAGTAATAAAAATTTAATGTTGTAATTTAGAAACCTTTTTTTCCTAGATTTTTACTTCCTACCCTTCCATTTTTATGGCACACAAGGTATGTATGAAATGATTTCCACCATACCTGTGCTGCTTTTTGGTAGTATGTAAGAAATACTTTATAGCTAGGTGCTACCAACTTGAGAAAATCTACATTTCCTTGTTTGGGCTTGTGAGAGATTGAGGGGGGACGGAAGGAGTTGGTAAGGATGATCAGTAGAGAATATAATGAATCTGTGCTCTACTATTTTTTAAACACTGGGTTCAAACTTTGGATTTCACTGTTTGAAGGTGTACCCTAACAAACTTTTTTTTTTTTTTTTTTTTTTTTTTTTTTTTTTTACTTTTTTCCACTAAACAATTTTATTTCAACATTTTAAAATGTTAGTATGATAGTGAGTTGATGAAAGTTTAAGTGGTAGAGAGCCCATGCAGGAATTGTAGCTGTCCTACACTAAGTTAATTCTCTGCTTTTGCTAGGGTTGTTGGTTGTGGAAACACTGTATGGTTATAAAATGTAATTTAAACGTGAATGAAAAACCATGCTTGTAAATATGTCCATCCTTCTGATGGTTGGATGAAATTGCACTAGGTTACTGTCATCTCCATAAGCTACGCAGCTTCCTGCCAGTAAGAAGTCTTTTTGAAACTTCCGTGTGGGAAAGTATCTTGCACCTTGTTTGTTTAATCTAAAATTCAAATGCACAGTGCTGTGTGCAACTGCATTAGAAGTACTTAATTTAAGTGATTCAGTATGATAACTTAGAAAAACATTATTTCCATCAGGAAAGTAACTTTTATCATCTGGCAAAAAGACAAAATGTGCATTTTATACTAGTTGCTTTTTCATAATATTCCTGTTGCATGGGCTTTTTTATTGTTAGCTGTCAATCCCAAACCAAAGCATGGATCTATTTTGTTCAAAAATGCTTAATTAATGTTACAGCTTTTAATGCTTGTACAGATACTGTTTGCGCTGTTTGTAGCTTCTCCTTTGTGTACAGGTTACTGTAAACTTTACGGGAGCAATAAGGAACTTCTACTGATGCAATTTTAAACCATGTTTTTCTTATGTAGCTGCTTCTGTAGTGCCGGTAGTATGTGTCACAGTTGTACGTTATTTTGGAATATATATTGTGGACCTGATGGCTGGAAGATCTCATCGAGATTTTCAGTTTGTCACTGAACTTTCTGTCCACTTTTCCTGTTGCTGGGAATATTATATAATCAAGAGTGTAATCTACTGCTTAGAAATGTTTAGTCTTTGATTTTAATAGTGAGGCAGGCTTTTGATTAGCATTACTAATATTTATACTGGAAGACTGAAAATTCAGAAGCTTAAGAAATAACTTATCTGGGCTGCATATTCACCTTCTCGAGGTATTGACCAGTCCAGTTGTGTGAAGCTGCTCCCAGGACTGAAGCAAACTCTGTTTGGCTGCCAGCAGGGTCTCTGCCTCAGGCCCCTTGGACAGATGAGTGTAGAATTTAGGAGCAGCTCTGAAGGAAAGCTCTAGTGAATCTTGATTAAAGAACTTTTGCTCTGTGTGTGTATTCTTCCTAACCTTGAAGACCTTGGATGTCGTTCTTTTATTACATTCCTTTTGGACAAATCCAGTCTGCTTTGAGGTTAGCCGCAGCTTTGTCACTGATTCTAGGAGATCTGTAATTCATTGCTATGTATGGTTTAGTTCATGAATTTAGATTGCGGAACATTAGGGTTTGAGTTTGTTTTTGTTTTTCAATTATAAGGGGGAAAAAGTGAGAATAGAGAAAAATAGTTAAACCAACTCTGCATAAGAAGTTTTCTGCAGGTGTGCAGGGAGGTGGTCAGTGCTACCACGTGCTGCCAGTGACCTCTTCTAAATCCTTTATGGGCTCATAGAAAGGTAGTGCATAAATTAACCTTTGCTTGAAATTACTGTATTAACTGGATAGTCGATCAGCCTGGATAAGCATGAAAAATGCAATGCACGCTTCTAGATGCTTCTTTCCTGACCATCTTATGGTTTCTTCTCAAGTGAAATTGAGAACCATCAGCATGTTGTAGGAGGGAACTGACTGATGGGTGGATTTGAGAGCCTGGGGTTTCTATATTTTATCCTGAAGAGCTCTGAATCTTAGGTATAAGTATGCTGGAAACAGGCTGTCTTCCAAAGCTTATGTATTTTGATATTCCATTTTGAGGATCAAGCTTATCCTTTGTTTCTAAAAACTTTGTTCTGAAAGTCTTCGTTATACTCAGAAGTCAGAATTCTAGGAGGGCTTCAAAGTAACTGTAGAGATGTCATCTTATAAAAGGATGTATCTTGAATCATGACAGTGAAGTCTTATGAAGTTTCTCCAAATGGTTTTGAAATCTCTGCATCTCCCAGCCTTCCTAAATTTTACCCAGATGTCTGATAGATGTAACATTTCCAGCAGCGTACTAGACTTTGCAGACATTAGATTCAGCAGAATGTAAATTAAACTCTAGATTAATATAATCCTCCTGGTGTTTTTTCTCCTTAGGCTCAGTAGACTTTGTTACCCCAGTGAATCCCACTGAGTGGTAGCAGAATGGAATTGAACTGCATGAAATATGGTTTAAAAAAAAGCTGCTCACTAGGAACTTGATATTTAAACAAAGTAGGAAGTAACTTTGTTTTAATTTTCTGATTTGACTGTGTATTATAGTTTTCTTATGTCATCAAACCATAGCGATAACTGTTAAATAAAATATCCATTGTAAAGTCTGCTTTAGCAGAAGCTGTTCTTAATTGACTTTTATTAGCAGTTGCCACTTCAAGGCTTTTATGTAAATATTTTAAACAAAGAAGAAATTCAGCTCTTCAGCTTTTTTTTTTTTTTTTTTTTAAGTTTGATTGTCTCCCTCCCTCCCAATGGCTCTATCTTTACAAATGTTTGAATTTCTCAGATTATTTGGAGTTTTTTATGGTGGATGTAATAGTTGTGACAAGCCAAATTCCTACAAATTGAGTTGACTGTAGCACTGAATAACTGAGTCCCAGACTGATACCTGCTGTGAGAACTGCCTTACGAGCCCGGGGGGAAAGGGCTCTCTGATCCGGAGAGCTTAAGGCCTTTAAATGGAAGGCTGGAAACAATCTATACAGGTAAACAGGTGGGAGTATAAAACTGCAGAAATAACATGTTGCTCAGCATTCTAGACAATCATCTTCATATGCCTGAACACTCTGCTGCTAAACCTTTTGTAGGTGTCATGGATAAGCAAAATGAACTTCAAAAGGAACCAAAGAGGATTTCTTTTTTCAGTTTGATTAAACAGCTCTTATCCCTGAATTGCTCTGTATTGCTTGGACATTCTGCAGCTTATTCTCTCCTTTAATAGCTTGTGGGCATCACCTGAGCAGAGCTGAAGGTTAAATCCTGTCTGACTTGCTTAACTAATACAAACCCATTAGCTATCACAGGTTTCTATGATTAGCCTTCAGTTTAGCAATTACAGAAAAATGTTAAATACTCCCATTTGGCTTTACAGAGTGGAAGCAGTGTAATACATCTTTCAAATGACTTGCTTGCTAGCTTTTCATTAGAAGAATCTAGTTTTGAATACCTTTGTAGAAGAGCAAACCCTGTGATTAACAAAATGAATAAAGCATATAGTAAAACTGCTTTTATAGATCATATTCAAAATTTGATTTTTCCTTAGAATAAACTACAAGTGTCAGCCTTTTTTCAGAAATGAAGCAACAAAAGATCTCTGTGGCTAAATTTAAAGTGTCTGATATCTTTGTTGTACATATAATTGATGTACTGAATAAACTTCCTAGAAGAGTTTCATAAATTACGTTCACTTCCCTCCTCCTCACAGCAATGTCTGGGATGGGGAGGAAGTTATGTTGTAGGTATTGGCAATATTTTGGTTAAGATTTTTCATGCAAGTAGTATTAAATTGCTGACAGATTCAAAAGGCTGGAATATATTATGGGGGGAAAAAAAAGCAATAAAAGCAGTAAAGCAGTAAAATTCACTTGTGGCAGATAGCATGACTTGCTTTCAGCATACCTTTTAGCTTGTGGACTACTTGGCTCAGATGCTTAGGCTCATCTGTGTCGGTGTTGTGGGACTGTGTTCATTCTTGTGGTTTAATAAAATAGGATAGAGTGTTGTCAATATTGATGAAAATAGGCTGCTTTTAAATTCAGATATGGAGTATATTTTAGTATAATTATTGGAAGTAGTATAATTTATAGAATTGTCCAAGAGTGAATATGTTAACTTCCAATTTTTAATCTACAATATTTTAAATGAACAAATCCTTTTTGTTACTATATTGTTTTAAATGATGGAATACGAACACAACTGTTATGTGGACATGCTTAATGGAACAGCTTATAAAAAATTAATATCTGTATATCTATATTTTTTCTAGAGAAAATGGTCTTTGTTTCAGTGGTTTTACTAAATTGCGGAGATGACAGTTTTAGGAGAAGAGTCATAAGCCCTGATAAACACCTCTGTCCCTATTCAACAAATTAAATGCCAAATTCATTTGAAAAAATTCCTGATAGATGTATACAATATGGTTTTCTCCCTCTGACTTTCCATTGAGCTCCCTTCTTCCTCAAGTAAGTCAAGTAATTAACAGCAATTATAACCCGAAGTAATAAATTACTAATGAGGAATATAGCAAAATGAAGCAAGCTTCTTGCAGCTTTGTCTTTAAAAGATGGTCCTGATGTTCTCTTGTGCAAACCTGAGCCTGAATTCTTGGTGGGGTTGTGTCCTCTGCTCTTTACTCCAAAAAGTCAAAAAGCCTTGAAGCCACATGGCCACCATGGAATAAAAATGCATGGAATTGGTAAATAACTGATGGAGTTTTAGTGATGAGTTGAAAGCCTCATGTACATAAGCTCTGACAGTGTTTTTAACATCTTTCATGTGTCTGTGCTTCAATCTTAAATGGTTTTGAGTCATACACTGAGGAGTGAATATGTATTAAGTCAATAAAGGTCAAATAATTGACATATCAGAATAGTTGTAAAACATATCTGAAATATGTTCAGGATATAAAACTTATTAATTAGTAGATGGCTAGGCTGTTTGCTAACGTATATCTCTTTTCAAGCTTTTGGCTTTGAGAGCTAGAGTGTGCATGTATATATACACACATGTAGTAAATGTCTAAGCTGGCCTCTAAAGCTGCCTTTATGCTGTCAAACTGCTTCAGTGGAAAAATACAGAGAAGTTCTTTTGCAGGATAAAGAGCAGAAGGCTTTTAATAGGATTAATAAGAAAGCTGAAGTATTTTGGTGCATTTCCTTTTGTTGTGTCAAGGATTTCTTTCTTTAAGATTTCTTTACAGGTTGGATTCTATAATTATGGCTTTTGCAAGAGCAGTATTAAATCAGCTTGCCATGAATGGGAAGAAAAAAGCAGCAAACTGTGAATTTGGAGAATGTTAGTGAAAACAGCCACAGAGGTTTCATAGCTCAAGTGAAGTTGGTCTGAATGCTTGTGGCACTGCATTTTATCCTTCCACATGCTGTCAGCTTAAGTCTCTAAGTTTTCTAATGAGGGTAGACTTTATTATCCCTTTAAAGACTAAAGAATGCTCAAAGTAATCCTGACAGAGACCTGGCACCAGGTAAAAGGATCTCTTCTATTTAAATGTCCTCTTCCAACTGAGAAAGCATTTACCTTCCTTCTGTTCTTGGCAGTGATGACTACTACAAGCTACATGGGACTGTTGGTCTTTAATGTTGAGCTGCGTGGACTGTTCGCAGCAGGGAATAGGAACTATTTTGTGTTTGTTTAGGACAAGAATGGACCCTTCTGCTTGATCCTTAGCCACTGATCTAGTAAATAGCATTAATTACTAAAAAGCAAACAAACAATTGCTCAGTCAGTGCCAGGTAAGATAACGTTGTAGTGGAGGAGGTTTGTGGACAACACCTATGCCCCAGTGGTGTGGCCTTCATTTGAGGATTGCTACTGGATTAATTGGTCCTTGTCTCCAGACTTGTCTTCACTAGGTTGTTAGTAATATAAAGTGCTGTAATCCATTAACTAGTTTATTTTTCGTCTGGAGGTGCTTTCATTACCTTCTCAATCACAGTAAGGTGATTCAACTGCCTAAGGGTCTCC
This sequence comes from Rhea pennata, assembly GCF_028389875.1. Classification (NCBI taxonomy): domain Eukaryota; kingdom Metazoa; phylum Chordata; class Aves; order Rheiformes; family Rheidae; genus Rhea; species Rhea pennata. Next base: position 9,659,458 of record NC_084674.1, read on the forward strand.
AACCCTTTCTTCCCCATAATGTAAACCTTTTACAATACCTAATAGTATGCACATCTGTGTTTACTTTTTGGAGGAATATTGATGACAGTTTTACAGGCTACGGCTTACTTTACCTTCCCAGTTTACTTTATCAATATTTTACTGTTACTAAGGTGTTTTTGATGGAATACAAAATGAAGTATGGATTTTTCCATCCTTCTGATTCAATAATAGTCTATCCCAAACATTGGAATTACCTTTCTGTAGCAGAATGTTTTTTAATAGATTTATGTGAAACCGGAAGGTTTTTATTAGGTAACTGTAGATCATATTGATGACAAAGCAATAGACAAATTACTTACGAGACTGTTTCACAAAGTGAAGATACCCAAATAGCTGGAGAGAAGGAATCAATCTAATAGTTAGCTGCTAAAGCACTTATTAGTCTTAAGTAGACTAATAAAAGGTCACATTAGGTTAACTTTTTTTTGTGGGAACCTTGAATATATACAGAGAGATCTTCATGGTACTAATTCACAGTAACATTTGGGTTCTTGCATATAGTAGTCTCCTAAACACTGGCATATTCTTGCCCTAGCTCATACTTACCAGTAATTTGTTACCAAGTCACATCTGGAGAAGACACTGATGAATTACTTTAATGATGCAGTTGTGTTTGGCCTTACTCATGACCTTCACCAAATAAGAAGACTCTGCTGCAAACGTGTAGATCTCGATCCTCCAATAATATGTGAATGTAACAGAGAAAGGTGTAGGGCCATATTGTCCCTTGCACACTGCAAAATCACCCTGATCATCCTCTGCACTAAGATATATGGGTGTTTTTTTTGTTACCCCTGTAGCTGAAATACCTGTTACTTAAAAAAAAAAAAAAAAGAAAAAAAAAAGAAAAAAAAAAAAAATCAAGCTTCTGACAAGGAGCTACCTTCCATGTGCATAAATGAAAAATACTTTTGCTTTTTCTCTTCTCGCAATATATTGGCTTTTTATACTTAGTAGTATGAAGTTAATGCTTTAATGTACTACTTTCAAAAGATTGACTAGCTCTAGCTTGCTGTATGTGAAGATAAAGAATTGTGAGTTTTTCTAAAGTGTAGATCAAATTAAAACTTAGAATTCATAATCTGAGGTATTCTGAGGCTTAAATGAAAGTTTGAATGAGAAGTCAAAATAGTTAAGATTTTTGCCAAAAAAAGTTAGGTCTGTTGAGGTTTTGCTTTTTGGTCAAGTTTAGTGTATAGCAGTTACAAAATACATGGTATTGATGATAATGCTTTTCCACTGTGATGCTATTAATAAACATTTTAGTAATGGTTCATTAACAGGTATCTGATAACTGATCCTCTAAATGTTAATTACTTGTGAATTTTTGTTGATCACTTCTCCTATGGCATTAAAAATGCTTTATAAAAACAACACACATGGGTTGTATCTATGTGCAAAGAATTCAGTAAGAAAAAATTTCCAGATTACCTACTTCTGTTCTAATGAAATCAGTAGGATTCTTATGCAGAATCTATTTCTTGCCACCCAAAGGGTACTTATGCGTGAATTTTTCCATTGGATAATTTTGTGACCTTACTCAAGACCTCTAAGGTGTGTTTTCTTCCTTCAAATAAAGATTGAGTAGGATATAGAAGGAGATCTGCAACCTCCTGATGAAAGTGTGCATTTCTCACGTGGACATACTCTCCTGTTCACTGGGAGAAGACCATCAACAATTTTGTCACATGGTGCTGAGAGCAATGAATGAAGAGTAACAAAATCCAGAAGGTTACTGTATTCATTTCAGTACCCTAGCTAGTGTTTGGAAACACCATGGGGGGAAAAAAGGAGAAGTTGAGTCACACAATGGGGAACCTCAGAGTCTCTAAATCTGCATATCTCTGCTTTGAGCTGGAATCACAACAATATCATGGATCAGGCTGTATTGAAAGAAACAGAAGGATTAAAGCAGAGCTACTCATGCAAAGCAGCTTTATGTACTGAGGGCACGGTCTGAACACACAGCCTCTTTGTTCGGATGAGAGATTAGGCTGGAGAGCCCAACCCTCAGCAGGCAGAGCTGGGGCGAGGGTTATTTTGCAGTCTGTGATAGAGCTTATTTCTCTATCTCTTGCTAAATGTTCTAATCCGATCACAGCAGTAGATTATATGAAGCCAAGAGGCTTGGCGTTGGTTAACAGAATATCCAGCTGTACACCCTAACCTCTGAAGAGATACTCCCTTGCTGCTGCAGCCTCTTGTGAGGAGGTCATAAATAGAGACCTGCTCCTGCTCTTCTGCTCCCTCCTGAAATGAAATGGAGCTTAGGGTATATAAACTTTCAGGGCTCAACAGTATTATGTATGTGGAAGGGGCAAAAATACCCTCTGCTGAATTTCCCTAAATAACAGTCTTTTCCTCTGCTCCTTCTCTGCCTGTGGTCTTCTGCATGATCTAATCCTCCACCAACCTGATTTTATTTAATGGTAATTCTCAAATTGAAGTTTAGGCGAGGCAGAGCATCTCCAGGCATTTAAGCCCGTAGTCTTTTCCTTTCAAATGCGTGTGGTGATAATGGCACCTGAAGAGGTCACGCTCATGAGCTGGTAACTTAATAGTAATTCTCTGAAGAAATTATGCAGTGAAATCAAGGCCTTTCAATACTGAACTGTTAGTTTTGAATGGAGGAGAAGGCACCTTATTAGCTTTAAAGGCAAAGGAAAATCTTAATATAAAATTACCTTTACTTATTGGGAATTACCATGATGTGTCCCATTTGAGAAGGAAAAAAAAAAAAAAAAAAAAAAGTGTTCAATAGTCTTATTCTAGTGTCCACCCTTGATAGGACTGTGGCTTTGATTTGGTAAATTGTAGGGTAGTACATCAGAAATGAGCTGAGAAAGCATATGTTATATTGCACTGCCAGCCATGTGCTCTATTGAAGTATCAGTCTTATGTCATCTATTAATCATCCTTGGTTTTGGCAGTTAAAAAAAAAAAAAGAAGTTATGCTATGCTTTGCTTTCAAAAGTAAATTTCTAGGCTAATGTAGGATTGATCTAGTTAACCCCCTCGATTTGTCATTACCTGAGCAGTTCTCAGACTATGTCGTCATAAGAATTGAGGTAGACTGGGGCAGAGGGTAAGAGATGACTGTTATATCCTTAAGAGCATGAAGAAGTTATTGCGGAGGGGAGGGGAATGCTGTTTTCTAGGTCCACCGGCACAGACAGAATGGCCTGAAATTTAAACCAAGTTTTAAGTTAAATAATAAAAATAGTAAGGCTAGGTAAGCATGAAAATGGATCAGAAACTCTATAGTCTTTCCATTATGAACGTGAATAGATTAGGACAAAGTGTCTATCGGAGTACTCAGCAGCTCTTATATTCTTCAGTCATCTTGGCTAAGTAACACTGCTGATATAGAAATGAGTTTGCCCTACTTTAGGGTGGAAATATGAACCAGGTAATATTTTGAAATCTTTGCTTACGCTATGATTCAGAGTGGCTTAAAATGAACATGCTGCAGAAGGATGGGATATGGCACTTCTCCCTCTTTCACTTGCTGTTTTTATCAATACTGCAAATTATTATCCAGTTTAAGTCTATTAAGTAAATGACGTAAGTGGAAAAATGGTTCATTAGAAAGTAACAGATACATTTTGATAAACTGCTAATACCTGTGTTACAAATTGTTTTGAAATTGTTTTGGGGGGCAATAGTTTAGCTGTGGAATAAGCAACTCAGCTGATACATCGGCAGGCATGTACCCAGTACGGGAACTCGAACGTACTCACTGATAGACAGCAGTATGTGTCAGAGTGGCTGGTTATGTCTTTTCCCTTATGTGAAGCTGCGGATGGTCTGTCGTCAGCTCCGCACGGAAGTTTTGCGCTCTGGCGATGAGCAAAGTTGCTCATTCATTCTGTGCTTTGCTCAAGGAATCTCTATTTTACCAGCTTTGATTGAAGCTTGCTGTGTTTTCTTTTTAAGCAGGTCACTTGCAATGGGAAAAAAAAGTTTAAATGTGTACCCTGTTTCTTTTCTGTGAGTCTTTTTGTCTCTTTTTTTCCTCCTCCTCCATACACTGTGGTGTGCTCTAGAGAAATGAAGTTTTGTCTAGTGAAGGGATACTCAAAGCTGACCAAATAACAGGAGACGTTTTCATCTTGGTGATGGAGAGGAACAAATAGACGTGTCTTCCCTGATCCCAGCTTCGCAATCGCAGCGAGAGCGAGGCAGGCACTGGAGACGGAGTCTGCTAGAGCCGGCTCCCTCCTCGAAGGAGATGAAAAGAGGTGGCTGAATGCTGAGACTTGTTTTTCTCCCTTATAACCCTTTCTTTCCTTGAAGAGAGCCTGGAAGGTGATACAAATCTTAACTGCACGTATTTTCACTAGCTGGAATAGGGGCAAACGGATAGCTGCAAGCTCTGCGCTTATATTGGAGATGTGTGAGGAACAGACACCTCCCTGGAAAAAGAGAAGCAGTTGATTACCTGGGAATAGCAATATCATCTTGCTCGCAATATAGCAACAGCCTGGCAGCCGAGTATATTGGTTTCAGTCTCTTAGACTCTTCTGCGCGGATGTGATTGTTCCAGTGCGGTGACCTGAACTTGTTAATACGTTGAAATGAGTTTCTTCAACTGTCTTGATCTTCAAAGTGCTCTTGACAGATGGCAAATGTGCTATTCAGTGCCTTATGATCAGATGATCTCTGAGGTGCCTCTGGAATAATTATATAATACAATGAATTGTTTTTTTTTCCATTTAAATATGTATGTATTTCAAGAGCACTAAGGCAATATTTTTGAAGTAGCTTAAATAATGACTTTATTGGTTTGGATCTTGGCAGGACAGTATAAAGATTTGAGACAGAAGTTTTGAATTAACATTAGTGTGTTTAAAATATGAGGTATCTCTCATCACTGTGGTGAATCAGATAAGAAATGCTTGTGACTGCTGGCTGAAAATAAACCAGCTGGTATTTATTCTGCAAGTACTCAGAAAACACCCACTTGTTAATGATCCATTGCATGATCTGGCATCTGGTAAACTAATATACTGTCATCTTTGCAGTAAAAGCCACCACAAATCATTAAAGTTTTTGAGAGCCATTTGTCCCCTTTCTGCTTTCTAAAATACACTATTTATGGGAAAAATTATTCTTACTAACAACATTATTGGATGATAGTAACCCAAGACCAACCTTTTAGCAGAAATAGTTCTCATAGATGATAACACGCATTAATTCTACAAGTAGTTTCCATTTTAAGCAAGCAATTGGCTGTAGTTAGTAGTGTTTAATTTGTCTTGCGTGTGGTAGGGTACAGTGGAATTGATTCTTGGAATCTTGTAATTTAAACAATATTGTTGATCCTTTCCGTGGAAAACTGAGTATCTGGAGCCACCTTGACTTAATTGAGTTTATTTCAGTGCTTTCTTACAATAACAGTTTTTGCACTTTGGAAATTGTATGCTTGTACCTTTGGGAGGGGAATTACAATGGTGTTGACCTGTTTTTGAATCTTCCTGAGACACGGCTCCCGATATAACTTGAACTTCCTTAAAGGCTTGTCTGTGTTTATTCTGGCTCTTCTGCCCTTGGTTTGAATTAAGAAAGAAATCTATGTATTTCAATTATTCTTGACACTTTGTAGAGTTAGCAGAAAAATATTATTTTTTTACCGTGTTAAGATGTAGGGTTCAGGGTGATGTCCAGATGGCACAAGATAATTTTAAAATTTTTATATACAAATTCAATATGCTTGTGATTGGCAGCCACTTGGGACACTAGCTTTGGTTTTAAAAGCCCAAACTACTGAATCAAAAGTTGCTCAAGTGGAAAAATCATTAAAAGAGAAATGAAGACTCTGGAATAGAAGGGACACGATTTATTCCCTCACTGAAATGAGGAATACTAGCAATAACATTTAGAGATGGAATCTCGGAGACCTGTTTCAACTATTAGGATCTTCTTGTTAGATCCTGCCGTTTAGTTTGCTGTCGATTTTCTTTTAGCGGACTTGTGAGGCAGCGGATGGGGATGTAATGCGGGTGATTTAAAGACGGAGGGACTGCAAAGCCCGTCTTTGAAAAGGCCAGACATCTCTGTCTGCACAACAACTGTCTTTCAAAGGCTTGTCACCTTTTAAACTTTATATCACTTGTTGCAAAGGTTGCCACAGTGGTTTATTTTCTATCATAACTGTTCTCTGCATAAAGCGTTTCTTCCAACGGGCTTTAGAGATGACCTTTCCTTAGCTTAAGTTCATGCCCTTTGTTCTTATCTTTGGCACAAACTCCTATAACCTTATAAACCGTACCTATTCCCTGCAGGACTCTCTGCAACTTGGTGCAAGCGCCTGCTAATTTCTTTCTCCGAGGACTAGACCTCATTTCTCTAAGCTTGTTACTGCCCCAGATCTTCTATTACCTGCATGAATTCTGAGTGATCTTACTTTCTTCTTTTTTTTTGGTATGCTTTTCCTAAAGCACTGATTACGTGTGCATGTGGCATTGGCCTTGTGCTGCATGTGCGCTGAGCCTCATACATGCAACAGAAAATGTTCCTCTGGCTTGCGGCATGTTTGCACTCCTTGTTTATTTGGTTTTAAATGGCTTGGCATGTTTACTGCTTTTGAACTCAGAGTACTGTGGGATTAAATCTAGTGTGTTTTTTTTTTTTTTTTTTTTCTGGTAATACCTTTTGAGTTTCTTTATAATTGGCAGCTAAAGAAATGAGTTTGCTCGAAGGACATGTCTGTACTGCAAACGTTAGTTCAGGTACCGTGAGCAAATCTTTTGTATCAGATGAATTTCTGTACAGGTTCATTCATCTATCTGAAAAAGGTCCACAGAGTGTGGTAAGTTGTTGAGATAAATCTGTGGGAATTTTCTCTCAACTTTGCAGTAGTTAAGTTATTTTTGATGACCCTTCAACGTCTTTGTAGAACTGCTGCTTTTTAACTGTCCATACTGTCTTTCACGTTTGAGGGCCCAGACAGCTCTCCTTGTAGGAAGGAGTCGTCTTAGACGTTGCATTCATAGGAACCAAATGTAAAGGTAAATGCTGTCTCTTGGTTTTTTTTTTATTTTTTTTTTTTATTTTTTTATTTTTTTTTTTTTTTTTGATCAAATTATTGGGAAGACTTTCCCTTTTTGGTGCCTTGGGTATCTTTTAATAAAATCTGTATTTTTTTCCTTATTTTCTTAAAAGCTAAGCTGCCTGGAAACTGGAGAAGGTAAAACGTTCTGTGGCATAAGCTAAAACTGATCAGATTCTGATAAAGGATACTTTCTTTAGGGCATAAAAACTATCTGACATTCGCTTTACAGAAATTTGAACAGTGAACTAAATCGCCTTGTAGTATCACATTACTTATCTCTTTTCCATGTGTTGTTTTCTTATTTTTTATTATTTATAACTTGTACATTATTACTCATTATTGCTATTGTGTGTCTGAGAAGTCTATTTCTAACTCTACAGTTTCACCACTTGTCTTCTGAAATCAGTTAAAACTGTAAAATTTTCTTGTTTCCAATGGTGCCCTGCTGCAGGGCTGATTGGAAGCATCTGCTGATTTCTTTTGCCTTCCTGTAAGGGAAGGGGCTAATTTAGTAATTACCACATAAAATTCAGTTTTGCCCTGCACAAAACAATAGAAAACAGGCTTTCTAAGGAAACTATCCTAACAGTTGATTAGATAATTATATTCTCTCTGGAATGCTGGCTTTTTTTTAATTAACTGTATAGAAGGAGTATGAACTTTATTATAAATGGTTTTGAAGCTTTCTGTAGAACTGTATTGTTCAAGTCTGTATGACATGCTGGGTTTTGTCTTTATTTAATAATAGGATAGGATATTATCAGATTATTCTTGTGGTACAACATAACTTACAATTCTTTAGTGCTCTTGCTGTTGTCTTTACCAAGTAGTCCTTCTGTTTTTAAATATGATTTTTTCTTCTATTTTAGAACTGGATGGCTTTAGAGAAGTACTTAAGTTTTTTTCTAATGCCATATCAAAATCTAATCCTGTGCATCAGTTTTTTCTGCTGTCTTACTGTAATTATTAATTATTATTTCGTCTAATCCTGGAAATAAACTGTCCCTTCTTTATCCCAGGCCAAATTCTGGAAAAACATAACTGAGTTTTCATCTCACTTTTGACAAAACATCAGGTCAGTGATGCAGATACTGAGAATCTGGAAGTTCTTTTAGTACAATGACTTCAGGGTTGAGCCCGAATGTTATAGTTGTTACACATAGACACATGGATGTTGGGGAGACGTCTGAGCAAGCACTCTCTGTCTAACTAGAGTTTTGAAGAAGGTATTTTCTTCTGATGTCCATTGTTAGATTATATCCTTATATTTAACTTTCAGCTCATCCCAAGAACTAGGAGTTGAAGCTGCTATTTAACTAGGTATATCCAAAAGAGAGGTAATCATGGATTTTCACGTTCTTTTCTTTGGCATGCATCACTGGCCCCCATATTGGTGTCGTTTCCTAACTCTGCAAAGTTAAGGGTCGTTGCCAAAATGTACTGTGGTGAAGAAGCAGCCATGTGGCGTCAATAGTGATTTCTTCATGAAAAGAGAAAAAAATATAAGGACGTGCCTAAGAAAGGGATGTCTCTGTTAAAGAGAGTGGACTTTAGGATTCTCTCTGAAGATTAGGGGGAAAAATTTCCAATCCAAAAATCATTTTTACACGAGAACACAAATGTGTGTGTATATATACACACACACTAAACTGAAGACAGTAATCTTATGCTAGTTCTTATACCTTGGCTTCATTTACGGCATGTGGTTGGGCTACTAGGCACAAAAATCCAGTGCGGGATGTGCTGTATAGGGATGAAGAGAACATTCTCGATGTGATAAAGGTCTCTGGAGGGAGGATTTGAGCCACGATGGTTGCTGCTGGGACTCTGTTACGGAAATCAAAGTCAAACAGAAAAGCCTCCCTAAGATTCAGTTGCTTATTTAGGGGATGTAGTAGTCTTAGCTGACTTTGAATAACATTTTAGGTTGTGTTTTAAAAACAAAAAACTTCTGAAATGTGTTCATGTTGAAAAAATTTCACTTTTGGAATCTTAATTAGAGCACACTTTCTTCAAGTCTGGTATTCCTAGTATGGACCAATTTTCTATGTTTGCTTACAAATAGCCAGCAGACTGTGAATACAAAATATTAATAAGCCAGAAACACATAGTTCCTAGACAAGCAATTAAAAAAAAAATCGCATTATGTATACTTAATGCCTAACTGACCTTTTCTGCTGTTTTTTAAATCTTTTAAAAATTCATCTAATTTCAAAGCCAGAGTATTAGCCCATTTATATGTAAATTGCCTTTAATTCATGCATTGATTTGAAAGACTAATCCAAAATATCCTTTACCATAGGTGACCTTTTTGACATTGTACTTCTGGGAAGACTGTAAAGTGGTTTCTTACGACCTCGCATCCACCTGTAGCATAACATAAGCCTACTTCAGTCTGTATAAATCAGTCATAAGAGAGTGGTTTTCAACCAACACTGAATTATTAATACTGTAACTGCCTTGGTTAATTTTATAGTTAAAATAGCTCCTTTCTGAACTAATGACTATTTTACGTTGGCATTCTTGCTTATTTTAGGTGTTTAACATGAGGTATTTACTGATTATACTCCTAGAATAATAAATAGTAATATAATCTAGCTCTTATGTGATAGTCTCCCAAGATTGTAGGCTTCAGAAAAGGTTAAATATTATTGTCCAGAATTACATACCACTAGAAGAGCTGCTATAGAACAAATGCAAGGGTTAATTCTTCTTTTCTATAGTAAAAGGAGAATACTTTCCTTTTCACGAGAGATTATACAAACTGGGATTATTTTGTATGATGGGTTCTACGTTTATTTTTTTCATCCACTTACTCTCTTGAAAGCAGCTCCTATACTGCCTCTGCTGCTGTGTTCATTTCACTGCAGAGAGTGAGGGATCACCTGGCCTGATGGACAGTCTCATTATTTACTGTTTTCTCACTGTGGCAGGTTATTAGTGAGGCTGCAAAATACTTGTTGAATTACTACAGTTGTTTCTTGCTAATTATAATAGCTAAAAGCATATTTTTGTTTCTATCTTTCTCTTTTCAAATTTTCATTTTTGAAGTGAAGCGTCAGAAGAAACACTGACAAGATCTAACCTTAAAGATTTACTACATCCCCGGTCATCTGCAAGACAACAAATAATCTGATATTCTCAAAGCATTTTAGTTCTGATGTGATGACCCTCCTTGTGGAGAAAGCAAAATCAAAATCTGCCTTTTAATTCATTTAGGCAATGGAGTACACCAGGCATTGCATTTTATATAATTACATAGTAAGTAAAGATTTTGTGTTGTGTGCGTCGTATGAGAAAATGCTGAATACTTTACATTGCAAGTTATAATAAGGAGTGATGCTTTACCAAGTTTTGTACTCGGGCACTGAAAATAGTAAGGTGCACGAAGCTGTAGTAATAGCAATTAAAGGAAAGGAGACGGTATAGCCTCTAAATTGGTCCGTGTCTGTAACTATTGCATCCAGTTTTGGTCATATCAGACTAAATTAGTATTAATAGTCTTGGTGGGAAGCCAGGTCTGTCCACTTTCGGCCAAGGGTTTTTTTTTTTTCTTTCCCTGAACAATGAGTTTGTACTGATGGTATGAGAAGCAGTGTTTTGTCAATTGTAAAATTTTAAGAAAACCACTCACTCACCACTGTTTGCAGAGTAATGTAAATTGTTGTAATGTTGTAATGTTTGAAAACCTATCATAGGTTTAAATGCAGAGAATAATGCACGGGAAGTTAATGGAATTCCAGAAGCTGATGATAAAACCACACAGCAGAAATGGGTACTCTAAATAAGCATTTCCTGAAATAAATTCTTAATAGTTAAACTATCAACTTATGGCCAAAGTAGTAGCTATAATTTTTATGTACATTTGGGTTGTTGGAGATTTCCTACTGCTAATAAATAATATATTGCTACTGGGTATAGACAAGTTTGTTTGCTCCTGAAATATTGACCAAGCATTTAGTTGCAAGGAGTAAATAGTGTTATCTCTGCATAAAAGGGTTAAATGCATTTTATTAAATAATAAGTAAATATTCAGGAAGGCTGAAGAACATACTCAGCAAAACAAGAAATTACTACTTGGATTAGACTTGGAAAACTTGTTTGTAAGGCTGAACAGAGCTATGTTCAAAACTTGGATAAAATATAAATGGTAGGAGGAGATTCTAGTGATCTGACTTTGTCCTGAAGGCCTGAGTAAGAGCTGGACGGAACGGCTGTAGCTGTGCAAGTCCCAGGCGTAAGGGAGCCAGAGAAGAATATGCGTTGTTATTGCTCTTATTTGCTCTGGCAGTAGAATTTTGTGCTCAAAAACAATTCCTTTAATTAGATCATTAAAGGAATAGATGTAGTAAAGGCCACCCAGAGCCGTTCGTCTGTGCCAACAACGTGGTGATGTTTAACTGAGCCACGACCAAGAACTAAGCTGTCTAATGCATGACTGCTAATTTTGGAAACTTCTCTGGGCTTGGACATACTCTTGGAAGGCTTGAAATGGCAATATTTGTTTTACAAGGTAGTGTCCATGTGAAGAATATCTTGAATTGGTTTCATTATTACCATAGGGCACGATGAAGGGAGAAAAATGTTTTTATTTCAGATCTTGCACTTGTGTAAGTATATATTCATTTATATGCATATGGGGGGGGAATGCAGGAGTAACAGTATTTACAGATGAATAGGAGTAAGATGGGAAAAGGAAAGCTGTGATTTGTGTTAATGTTTAAATACTATCTTTATGTGTTGGCATTGGCTAGGTAACTGTGCACTAAATAGCTATTTTTACCTTCTGGTATGTATGTGGGAAGGATGCAGAAGGAAAAGCAAAGAAAGATACTCTTGTGTGTTTTTTGAATAAGTGGAAGATGTAGGTTGTACTAGTAAGAGTAAAGAATGAGAATACTCTTGCCTATTCTCACAGTCTGTCAGCTAAGAATCTGTCTCAGTGATAACGTTGTTGCTGAAAGCCAAGTCTGTTACCCTCCTCCTCATTCCTAGACTGGGGTTTTGTCTGTTTGATATGAAAAGCTGAATTTTTTGCAGGGAATACACATCACATTTTTGTGTGCATATGAACATGAATCTCAATCTTTTCAAATAAAACAGCTGAAAATTCAAGGCTAACAGCTGTTGCACATTTGATCTTTCATGCTTTTATTAGGAACTTCACTGATATTTTGCCTAACTATTTCACTGTTTTTTCTTTTTAAGTATGAAGAAGTGTATAAAGAGGTGTTCCGGTATAAAGCGGAAGGTGAACTTGTACTGTGCATTAAATTAAATACCCCTTTGAATTGCTATGAAATATTAGCACGAGCTCCCAGTATCTATCGTGAACTCACTGCCTGCCCAGCTTGCCTGCTGCTGGAGGGCTCCCTTCAGCAGAGTAAGCATCTACCACGTCTCTGTGCAGAGCTGCTTTCTAGCAAAGCCCAGAGGCTGTGCAGGTAGCATTTAATGGGCTGGGACTCACGACTGTATGGAAGTCAATACCTGAGAGATGAATTTATGTGCAAAACTAGGAGGATCAAGGAGATTGATAATGATATATTCATAGCGTAACTGTCATAAGGGACAGGACTGCAATGCTGAGGATAAATGAAGATCTTGGCTCAGCAAGATAGTACTTCACTGAGTGACAGCAAAAATAAGATGACAGCAAAGATTTATAATGATCAAAAGAAATACTAGCCTTGGGCTAAAGGAACAAAGGGATTAACAGAAAGTGATGCAACTGGCACTCGATGACTGAACTCTGACATGATTCAGTGGACACCTTGGAAAACCGGTGAATTCATGTGTCAGGGTTTGATAGCTGTATGAGTACTGAAGTGTTCTTCTGCTGGGTGTGTGTGTTGGGGGGAAGTGTGTTAAGGGGCATGTTGTCCTTGGTAGCTTCTCAGCTTTTTCTGAACAGTCTCATCAACTCTTCAGTGCCGTGGAGGCAGCTCTGCTCCGGCACTGCCGTGCACATGGTGGATGACATGACTTAATGCCCATGGAGTGGATAACTGAACTTGCTTTCAAATGAGATGTTCCAGTTCACCAGGTTTAATGCAGTGTGTTAGTACACTCATGTTTTATGAGCACTGTGCATGATTACAAGGAGAATTGGGGCCCTTTCCAAAGACAAGTGACCACAGCTGCTACTGTGATTTCTGTGGCTGATGTTGCACTTGATTCCAACAGCAATACATGGGTAAAGCAGGAAATCAGTTTTTCCCTTTGGAAGAAAGCAGAGATCACCCATCCTGTTGCATCACCAAGGCTTTGAGTAGTGTTGTGTCTTGGCATACATGAGCTGTTCAGCGAGAGGTTCACAGCTCTCTCTGGTCCTCTGGTAAATGAAGTATCCTGTGCTCCCTGTGAACTTCTGCAGTGAAGGGCTTGAGACACTGAAGCATTCTGCTTGACCTCGCCTATGTCTCACAGGAGCAACAGCAGTGTAGTAAAGGCAGTTAGATAAGTTCAGACTGGTTGCTTCTTTCAGTTGTAGCTGAACAGCCTGAAATTGAGCCTGAGCCGTGAATGAGGTGCACAGGAATTTGGGGATGATGAGGAGAAGGTGGACAAATGAGGTAATCTGGTCTGGCTGAATGGGTGCTCTGAAGTGGTTCTCAGTGGCTTTAGTTGGCAAATTAATACAAAGTAATGTTTGTTTGTTAAAACTTGTGTTGCACTGTGTTTCTGTCCTTTTTCAGTATGTTTTGGGGGATACTCTGATGCAGAGTGTTGCCTGTATTGTAAGGCCATGTGCTTGGGATTACTGGCTTAGAGCTTAGCCTGGAATTTTAAAAGAGCAGAAGAAACAATCTCAGCTGGAATTCGGTGGGCTCTGAGCACTCAACTCTCCTGTTTTCTGTGTCTATTTTATAGCAGCAAATGAGTGAAACCACATCAAAATTGCCTGAAGGAATCTCTTCTAGCAGAGGGGAATTCTTTCATGATATTCTTGTCTTCTGTATTGGTTTTGCTTGCATCTTAGGCACAAGGCAATAGGAGAAGGGAGTGTAAAATAGAGCTGTCCCTTAGCTCCTTGAGGTATTGTCTCCTGTGAAAGTACCTACACCAGCCCTATACGCAGAAATGCGTTTCTGAGGTGAGAGTTGGTCTGATCATTGTCATTCACACCCCAGGCTTTTGAGCGTAGTCCAGAAATATGACAGGAAAACCATTTCTTTTAGCTTCTGGTGAGCCAAAACTTTTAAAACACTTCTTTCTTTTTCCTCTTAGACATGACATTCCAAAAACATTTTATTTTAGAATTTGAAATTCTCTCTTCTTTCATGATAGTATCATGTATCAGTGAAATAAGTATTCATTAAAATTAAATTATACTAAAAAGTGCAAACACTTGACTAAATTTGTCTTGAAAGAACTGCTCCGTACTCTGAATTTTTTTTTGCTGATTTGTCTTCCTTTACAGCATTTAAATTGAAAAAGTTCTTGCATAATACTCTCTTCTGCCTACAGCTCTGTAGCTTCTAAGGTCTTCAATATTGATTTTGTTTTATCCAATTCTTAATTTCTTCAGCATGTTTCTCTTCCTGTTCAAAAGGAATCAGAGATCACAACTAGGAATTTCAGCAATCGTTTCCAGACCCTCTGTTAGAAAATGACTGATGTTCTGATAGTTCTGATCCTTGCTGTATGCAAGTATTCAGCAAAGAACCAGTGAAGGGTTACATCTTTCCAACTTTCAAGCAATATCCTCAGGAGCTTTATATCTTGCATTTCTTCTCATACTTAAATTTTTGTATTAGAGCAGTTGCACTGTTTGTTTTTTATGAAGTTCAATTTGGAGCCTCTTTTTTTCTTCTTCAGAAGCTTCCTTTTCATGACAAGTTTTCAAGATGTTTAATATTTTTGTCTCTTAATGTGTTAGATAATCCAAATATCACAGAATACTGGGAGAACACAATTTAGTCAATGCAGATAGCATTTCCTTGTGCAAATTCTTTAAAGCAAATTGTTTTGCTTGTCCAATTTGTCTTGTGTAATATGTAGTTATACTGAAGTTTAAAGGTCATTAGTTGTTTCCATTTGCAGCCTGTTTTATAGCTTAAGTTACAGTAACTTGCTTTGGGCTAGCTTTTGGCATTTGTAGAGCTCTAACGATGAGATATATTCCTGTCTGGTTCCTAAGCTTAGTTTATTTTTTATTTTTTTGTGGAAAGGAAGCTGAAATATGTACTTGTTCTATGTTTATACCAACTAACTATTTTCATTTTACTTTCATATGTGCTGTAGCATTTTTTAATCAGCCTGGTAGGGAATACTAGCCATGCTGCAGAAGAAAAACTGGCACTTTTATTCAATATAAGTAACTTTATACTATTTCAATTTCATCCTCAAATTACTTAAAGCTATTGGGCTCCTGCATTGCATGAAGTGAGTCTTCAAGTCTTTAGGATATGGTTATCAACTGTGGCTGAACTGCAGTTTGTGTTTGGTTTGGAATGCAGACAAGGTAGCTATCACTGAGTGCAATAAGGGTGCCTGGGATCCAGGCCGAGGTCATGTTCCAGGCTGGCTGTCTTTTAGGCTGAACAGAAATCTGGTCCTGAAGGCGTGAGCATGGATTTTTATTCTGGTTTGTGTTTTCTTATTGTTGATTTTGTCACGTTTTTGCTTTTATGTCCGCTGCTTCCTCTTCTCTGATGGTTTTTCCCCTTCCATCCGATCTGATGAAAAACCATTCCAGCATCTTTGATCTGCTCGGCCTATGTCGGGCAGAGAGGTCTGTAAAATGAGGATTTCCGCCTGATGTGGAACCTGCCTAGGCTGTAGGTGATGGCTGGATCCTCCAGCGGAGATGCCGCCAGTCCAGCCCGGAGCTGCCTGATGGCAGCTCCAAGGATGCAGAGAATCAGAGGGGCGTAAGCACCTGCCTGCCCTCTACACGGAGTAGATTTTGCCTTTTGCCTTGCACACAAACATCTGAGCCAACTCTTTCTTTCCAGATGTCAGTTTTGTTTTCTTGCAACTTAAAATGAGCTTTCTTTGCCCTAATTTTGTAGGTCGTTTGGGTTTGCCGTGTCACAAGGAATACATGTTTAACAAAGCTATTTCCAGAGCTGTTCTAATGTTCATTGATAGTGGAGAGGATGCAAGTGATTAGCTGAAATATAGCTATGCCAGGTTGTGCTTTATTAGGAGTAAAGGAGATAAAAGAAGCTGATAGCTGGCAAATGGAAAAGGAGCAAATTGGTAGAAAAAGACATTTTGAGCGGAAATGTTAGAGGTTGTTGTCAATATAGGAAAGTAAGCCAAATAAATTAGAACTACAAAAATGGAGCTAAGAGTTTCCATTTAGTCTGAGCACTTTTTCTTTCTTCCTGACAAACATTTAGCTGCTTTTGTGCATCAATATATTAAGGATTAATAGTGAGAGAGCCAACTTTTGGTTATACGTATCTTGGAAAGATGCATTTCCCTGTTTTTTCCGTAACTGCTTCTGAAAATGAATTTTCCCAGAAGTTTTTGAAAATCTCTAAAAGGAGGATTGGTTAAAATTAAACACCTTAATTTAAGATCAAACCTTGTAATTTTGCATGTTTATGATGAATTTAAATCACAAATGGTCCTGAATCGAGGGCTTTGTTATTTTTTACTGCAAATCTGTTGCTTGCTATGTTTTTTGGTGCAGTGCTCGGTTAATGCCATCTCTGTGTACATCTCAGTGTGAACTTTTTAAAACCTTGTGTCTAGTAAAATAACAGTAATAATGCTTTTAAAATCCTATATGCTTGCTTTTTTTTTCCCCCTGTTCTGTTTTTGAGGTTGGAAAATGAATAATTGTACATAATTGTAATTGATGTTGCACTGAAGGGGAAGTTGCGGGACAGCTGAGCTGTTCCAACAACTTGCTACCGGTGGCAGAGGAGCTGCTAGTCCTTCCTGACATGTGCTGGACCCATCCTTGAGCTAATTCAACCTGTAAAGCGGCACAGCGTGGTCCCGGGCAGTCTGCGTGCCCTCGCCAGACGGCCGGACGAGCGCCGGAGCAGATGCCGAGTAGGCGCGAGACGCGCTCCTGGCAAGACAAGGAGGAGGAATTCAGAGGTGAGAGAAGATGCAGTTAGGACCAAGCTCCTAACGTTTTTGGCCATCTTGAGTGATTTCACTCTTTTTAGGCTTTCACGTAGCAATGAAATGCAGCTGTATTTGTACTGAAAGCATTGAAAAGGGGTTATTTTGTAAGGTGCAAGTTGTGGGTCCATTTCGTTTGACACTATCACTTTAAGAAGAAAACTGTCATTTTTCTGTGTAAAATTAATCATTGTTTCCTGCTATTTAAGCTGTTGCTGAGCAGATTAAATCATGTAATTCAACTTTAAAAAAGAAAAAAGGCTTTTGCAAAGATGGCAGTCTAAATAGGTAGTTTGAGGGGAAGAAAAGGCTTGCTAGACTGCTGTCAGTGTTATCTTGTATTCATTTCATACTCCTCAACATCACAATGCAGCTACTTCATTGTGTAATTTCCATACTCTTTTTTCCTTTTTTTTAACTTGCTTGCCATTGTATTAGAGAAGAATCAAGGAACCAGTATATTTACATGAAGGACTTTTTAAATTCTAACGTCAAGGGTCTTTAATCATTTTTGTAATATCTATAATGCTCAATTTCTATATATAGGAGAGTCTGTTGGGTAGGAATCCATTTTGGTAACAGCTCCTTCAGATTAACCTTTCACTTTGTGAACTGCAAAATACAAATTGAAAAGAATGTCAAGTCACAATAGTTTACCCATTTTTAAGTTTTTTTCCATCTATTATCCATAATATCTCTTCTGAGACCACATAATGTTGTTAACATTTTTCCAGAATTTATATTCCTTCCATTTTAATAATCATTGTTCCTTCAGACTTATTTTTTAGCTTTCTAGTTGCAAATGTTTCCTGGAAAGTTACCTAAAAAGCACTTTAAAACTGTAAATGAGATGTATATTTGTTGGTTTGAATTGGACCTTGTTTTTTTTGCCCTGGCAGCAGAAATATTTGTTCTCAGATGAAATTAGACATTACTCAGTTAATGAGCAACAAGAGCTACATATATGAAAACTTGTGATTTACAGTGATTACAGTATTATTAAGACTAACAGCAATGTCACAGAGGTTAGTTTGCCAATGATGTGACTGATAATAGATGCTGATGTTTTGAGTAACTTTAGAGCTAATTAAACACAGCTTTGCCTGTCCTTAAGAAAGGTGCGAGGTGACCCTAAATGCATTTGCTGTTGGTGGGAAGCAAGTGCTGTGGGTTACTCCTGTGTGCTGCTATTAAAGGTTAACCTGACTTGTAGTTCACCTATGTATCTGCCTTGCAAGCTGCTAGTGGCTGTGGCTAAGAACTGAAAGGATGGAGATTTCCTTATTAACTGAGTTGTGCCGATGCAATTGGTGTTTTGAGTGGAGAGCAAAATTTGAGCACAATATTTGGTCCTCAGTAGTTGTCGTGGATTGAACCTGCAGGTTTATCCCTGTCTAGGAACTCAGGAATGATGTGTGTGGGGTCTGTCTTTGTAGCATCATTGACTCTTCTGTGCAGACATGTTAATACCTTCTAGTTTGGCTAAGCTTAGGGCCAAACAAGGCACTTTTAAAAATGTGTTTTAATATATGTTTGTGTTAGGTAAACATGGCCCCAAGGATAAATGGTTTAAATGGTTACATCTATCCCCCCCCCCCCCCCCGGTAGCTTTGAAATAAAAATCAAAACACCATAAAAGAGTTTGTCTTTAATCTGAAGTGAAAGTCTTCAGCCTAAGTTAAGAGACAGGAAGTGTAGTAAGTAGCAATGAATAAGATTTCTGTAGTATAAGCTATCAGATGGAAAGTAATGTTCTGAGCATTAATTGACCTTAATTACTTGTGACAAATCCCAGTACACTGTTTTCAAGATACATTAAAAATTAAGTGCTGACTACAAGATTGCTAAATATAAGAGGCAGAAGGAAAATAATTTCATAGGTAAGCAATCACTTTTTTTGTAATTTAAAAAAAAAAAGCACAGAATATTTTCTGATGCTTCATTGTGGAGTGGAATAGCATCTAATATAGTAAAAAAAATTTAATTTGTGTTTGAAGATTACAATATTAGGCCTTTTCATCTACAGATGATAGGTATCCAAAAAATGAAGTAGTAATGTAAGTGCATCACAAAGACCATAATACACTTAGCTGCAGTTTTGTTTCTGTTGTAAATAAAGGCATGCCATACCCAATGAACTTTGTAATGTAAAGGATAAGAAATACTGGAACTATAGATATTTATTTTTTCTGAAAGGTGAAAAGTGTTAATTTTTTTAAAAAATAGGAGTGGTTAAAATTGGTTGTAATATGAATGAGTGTCTCTAATTTGAGATGTAAATCTAAAAATCCAGACCTCTTTTTTTTATTGCTAATTTACAGGGAATGTCTGAGAAGGGGAAAATCTTAAAGTGAATATGCTGTAAATAAACTATTTATTGTTTTTAGCTCAGAGTATTTCTTTGTTCTTTTATGGGAGAAACTAATATTCTGTAGGAATAGTTAGCAAAGGTTTGCTTCAACCTGTAGACCAGCGCACTTCATGGAGGTAATAAAATTTGGTTCTTCCAGTGTACCAAAAAATATGGAAAGCTGCTTTTCCCGTTCGTGTAGTTCTGCGTGAGACCTTTTTCACTTTAGAGTTGCAAAGAATTCACGTAACTTTACTCATCTCCTTACAGTATTTTTTTTTTCTTTTTAATTTTTATTTCCCTCTTGTAAAGTTTTCGTTCTGGGGAATTTCTTACTCTCCTTGAAAATAGGTGCTCTCAGACCCTATCTTATGGAAGGACTGTCTGTATGCAGTCCTGTGGATCACTTGATCTCTGCAGGTGGTAATTAGCTAGTTTAAAGGACTAGTATGTTAACTTGTAATACGATATTCTAATACCGCACTTTTCCATCTTTGTTAAGACAAGGCCTGACTGCATTGCGATTCTGTGGGAGGTGGAGTTCGGCTTAGAAGGATCAAAGAACTTGCTGTTCTTCTCAAATGTTTAACAAGAATAAACCCACTGCTAGTACTTGACATTTTTCTTCCTGAGCTAGAGGACTCTTAGCAGAAAATGCATCTACTTTCCTATAGTCTGAAGCATAGAGACTCTCTTCATACTGATTGTGTTTTTTCCTTTCTTGCTGCTGATTGCAGATTTTGTTTCTTGAAAAATAGAAGAATCATAAATATTCCCCCTCCCCCTTTTTTTTAAAACTCCCAAACATCTAGACTTCAGAATTTCCCCTTCTAGAGGATTCTTCAGAGCACTTCAGGAAAGCCTTAACTAATCACTTTGGTGTTCTTGCAGCAGTGTGAGGTAAATAATACTACAGACAAGAGTTCTGAAAATGCAATCTGGAGACCGCAGTTTTACTGACTTAAAATCCAACACTGACTTAAAATCCAGCACTACATCCCCTTTGCAAAAAACAACTTTTTCAATTATTTCAATGAAATCAGTGGTCTTCCATTCATTACATAAATAATGAAAAATTATTTGCCTTCTATTTCTTTTCCTTACTCCTATCTAAGTGTTTTCTCCCCTTACTGATGATCCTCATGTGGTTTTTATATACATCCTACCCTACTTGAGCAATGTCCAGAGCATATCTCATAGGGCTGCCTAGGGAATTTTTATTAGCATCAGAATAATATTAAGAGGGAGAATCAAGCTATTAATTTCTTTGGAGGTAGGATCAGCATATCTGACTAGATAGTGTGTAGCAAAATTTCAAAGTTAATTTAGAGCATGTGAAGTAAAGTCATCCTTTTTCAAATGCATGAGGCAAGATGATTAAATTCCGGATTCCAGTGCAAATTAGCTTCTAAACATAGAGGTCTGCAGCTTGGATTGAATCAGTGTTTTGGTGGTTCAGTGTTAACTATTTGATGCTGATGGCTTTGCTCTGTTCATTTCTGCAAATGGCATCTCACTGAGGTTGTCCAATTCACAACATAAAATGGATTAATGGTTTGGAACTTTATCTATAATTCTCTGGCTCTATGTTTAAACAGTTCATAAACTCTTGATATCCCTTTTCTCCCCTTTTGAATTCATTAACAGAATACAATGAAGGAAAACTAAGCCTTTCTTCATATTTTATTATTTAGGAAAATGCATTGTTATGTCAATACTCTGAACCATTGTAATTTAATAATCAAGGACTATAGAGGGACTGCAGGGAAGGAGAAGTCAGCTTTTTAAGTCTGCTCTATTAAGAGTAGCTAAAACAGACAGAAAATCATCAAATGCCTGGTGGATTGGGTTACTGCATTCCTAAGGCTTATAAAGCTAATCTGCCTTTTCTTTTTGGGAACTATGTAATGTTTTTACCACGGGTATGATAGCTGCTTGAATGGAATATAGGACAACCATTATCTTTACTTTGAATTGCTTTCATAACTTCTGTGGAACTAACTCTAATTCTAAAATATGTTCTCAGAAAGCATGATTTCAGCATATTGGGCTGGATGCAGCTAGGTCTGTCCTTGCTTCTTGCCATCAGCTGTTGTCCTAGGAGATGTACAGAAGTGTGGTCCCATATCATTGCATTCCCTAGGATCCTGCTTGCTTTCCAGTGTGGCGGTTTCCCTGCTTGTTCCCTTGCTTCCACTAGTCCTTCCTTTGTTGTCGTATTTTACATTTCTGTTTTCACTCAGCTGGCTTGGATTTTATGAACTGCCTTATTCTGAGAGAGCAGCGGCACATCTAGGACAGCAGCGTCTGATGGCAGCACTTTGAGATGCTGGTTAGGGAGAGCACCTCAACCTGATCACTCCGTGGTTCACCCTTGTCTTCTCCTAGCATCTCTAGTAGTTGCCTTCGATCTTGGCGTTCTTTCCTTTGCCCGGCAGCTTTAGTTCTGTCTTTTTAAAGAGCTAAAACATCTTCTAATAATTTTAAAAATTAACTTCGCAAATTCTAATGCATCCTCACTGTTCCCAGTTCTAACTTTGATATGTTTTCTGAATTACAACTTGTAAGTTCTCTGCTGCTCAGTTCTTTTTGCACTTTGTGTCATTCTGTGCTCTCTGCTTACTTCCAAGGTGCTTCTGAGATGGTTTTGAGATGGTTGTAATTCAATTTGTTTCATGCTACTCTTGCAGACAGTAATGCTGTAAAGTATAGCCACCAAACCAAAAGTAAATGAATGTGGTTTTGGATATGTGTAAGTGAGAGGGAATAGATGAATACTCAAATAATAAAAATGGCAGGAAGAAATGCTTTATTTAATTCTTTTCCTTTGGGTGCCTCAAAAGACTAAAATTTCTTAAGCATAGAATATTTAACCTACCTTTCTGTGAAAGGCTTACTTTATTGATAGATGATACTTACATTTCAGCGGTCTCTAATTAAACATCTTGACACACTTGGTTCTATTTGTTGTATTTTTTCATTACTGTTCTTTACATTAAAAAAGGGAAGGACAGGAAAAGACTGTTTTAATATACAAAATGTACAAGAGTGAAACTACAGTAAGCTGGAGATAACTCCCTCTGTTTGTGGAAGCAATTCTTTAAAAGTTCCACTGTACCTTTGCAAGTACATATGATTTGAGCTAAGGAGGCAAGGGCTAGTTGTGGTTTCTCAATGTTCCCAGAAGCATCAACTCTTGAAGGCAGTAGCTTTTGGTTTGATGATGCCAAGTATGAGCTGTCAGTGGCTTTTCTAATATAGTTTCTGGAACGGAGAACCAAAATTTGGGGAAGGAATCCATAATATTAAAAATTTTAGGGAAAACAAACAGGCTATTTTCTTCTTGTTTCTGAATTTATAGTTATATTAATGCAAATTCTCTGTTCAGAGATATCTGCATTTCACCAAATTATTTTTAATCAAAGGCAGTCTAGCGTCTTACCTTCCTCTCTGTCCCCCTCCTTGAATTTCTAAACTGCTGGGAAGCAATGTGAATAATTGATACTTTTTATTACTCTTCATTGCTCTTTGCTCTTGCATTAAAAAAGAAAATTGTCTTTTATAGTTTGCTCTCCTGTGTACTAAACTGGCTTTAGGCATGCAAAAATTAGCAGCCATAGGGACTACTATTTCTAAGGAGGTTTTTCTTTTTCTGACTAGTGTGATGGACCTGCATTTTTAATTAATGAGTTAACCAGCACTGGTCTGATACTATTACCGACTAGTAGAGCTTACGTGAAATGTAATAAGCCAAATCCATAACTTACGTAAAACCATTTTAATGAGTGAAATTACTCCAGAGATTAATCTGTCTTGATGTCAAATGAAAATGTGGGAGAAACAATTGCTATTCCATTTCTCTGGGAAATGCTAAGAAAAACAATTGGTATTCCATCTCCCTGGAATATAGCTGTTTTATTCTGAAATGTTTCAGAGGCAGTTAGGATTAGATGTAACAGACTTCCACACTGGGAGCTAGTGAATATTTGAAGCTTATATCCAGCAGAGATTTAATGTCAGATGAAGTACTAAATAGGATGTTGCAATCCCTCTTTTCAAATAAATTAACTCTAACATTTATTCCAGGTGTGTGCATCTCAAAAGGGTAAGGAATTAGTTTTACAGACCAGTTTGACCCATTTCCACTGAGATGTACTGGAACCAGTTCAGTGATGGTTTTGCAGACTACTGTCACGGTATTGCTGGGTTTTAATTTTCTTTGGTACAAAGAAAGCATAACGCTAGTAGACTTGGTATTTGTATGTAAATATCAGGATAGAAGTGAAGCTGCTTAGCCTCGGAAGCAGGATAAGGAGCAGGGAGTCATATCTGAATGTTGTCTTCAGCTTTGTTACTGTTACGACTTTTGCCACATTACTAAACAAGGCACAAAAGGCTAAGTAAAAAGGGATAATGATACCTCTTCAGTGTTGTAAAGTGTGTTCAAGATGAGAAACATGGAGTAGTGTGGTGGCACTGCTTTTCTAAATACATTACTGGCAAGTTTGAGTTTTGAAAGTGAGTGATCTTTTGGAAGAGGACATGCTCAAGTCTGTATCCTGCACACACAACATACGGAACAATTGTGCTTTGGAAAACTTAATGAGAGCACTATTTTAAAAGTGGCACTGCTGCAAGAGTGGAGGGTGATCTGTTACCGTGTTATCACAGTAAATTAGTGACTAGGCTAACCTATTGGAAATACTTCTTAGTTTTAGTGATAGGTTAAAGATTTTGAGCAGTTGATCTTTAACTACTTAGGTCTATTCAGGCTGGAAAACTTAGGATTTAATTCATTGTGCTGGACTTCTGTTTAAGGAGAAAATGAATTTTACATACAACTGAAGGTAGCTGTTACTAGTTAGTCTCCATTACCTTTTTTTCTATGTCATTCTCCTTCCTTCTTAGGTAATCATACAGCCTTTTTTGGTTTTAATGCCCAATGGCATATTCTGGAAGCTCACCTGTTTTCAATGATCACCTGAACAGAGAAGGTTACAAAATGCGGACATGAAACTTCCATCAGGAAGAAGTCCTACTCACAGTAATGGGCATATTCTTTCATTTCATGGATTTGTTCATCTCATATACATTGTTTAGATAATGTACTAGAGGAGAGTGAAAAGCATAACATATAATATCTAAAATGTCTCTTGACAAGTGACTACAGCCAGTGTTAGCATACTTCTGTAAAATGTCACGCTTAACAGACTGACACAGTAAAGGTGACAGTCACAACCAAAGGACATCTTTATTCTCTATATATTAATCTTTTGGGAAGGGGATGGTGGGGGCAGAGAAGTATGATGCAGTACTTAAGGATATTTCAGAAGTGGTGGAAGTACAATCCAATTAAGTGTGTAGATGTAATGATTTTTTAAAGATACTAGAATTTGCGCGTTTCTATTTTATATAGTGTTCTTTGAATAGCCTTCTCTGTTTTATATTTCATGTTGCCAGCCACAGTATTGTAACATGCTTTTTAATCCAGTTGAGAGCAGTCAAAGGTTTCAGGTATATGGGGCCATGGACATCCTCAGAGTTGTCCTTCTTAATTTGTACTCTTTTTTTCATTGTCAAAATGAACTTGTGGCTAACTGCCAGACTTCTTCAAGCTTGAGTGCTGCATGGTATTCCTACTTGAATTCAACACCAACAGGCAGAATTTATTAGAATCAATAAATCGGAAATATTAGGAAAAACAGGAGCTTATTCCTAAATTGTTTTGTAGTACAGTTAGGGCTTCTTGTCTTTCCTCACTTTATGGTTTCATGGAATAATTAAGAAAAATCCAAATACTCCAACTTGATGTGTTGGAAGCAAAAGGCACATGCATAGAAAGGAGAATGAATCAGCTTAATATAGTGGAATCACAGTGTTATCTTCATCATACAGTGAATGCTTATGTCCAAGACATTGCCAGTTCATTCTTGTTATGTGAACATGATGCTACTACCAGCACAGCATTCCCTGGCCTTCTTTCCGGAACATCCCAGGTTCATTATTCTGTGTTTAGATACTGAGAAACTGAATTGAGCATTGTCATTTCATTACAAAATATAATGATCGAAAGAAGAGCAAATGGCCATTTCTTGAATCTTGTTTATCAATTAATTCTTTATGAACGTATAGTAACAATTGCATATACAAAGTAAAGTACTAATTACATTCTGTATTTCTATATAACAATGTAGTAATTTTGTCAATGCTATGTAGCTGAATAATGCATACAGCCCAAATTATGGTAGAAAAATAAAAATAATCTGTTTAACTTGCTAATAATGAATGTACACTATGGGGTGATATTAATATTTTTACAACGAGTGGTTAATTTAAAAGATCATTTGCATATTACTGTATGTAGCTGCTGTATATTTATCAGTTGTGATTTCATGTGGAGAATTTCTCGTAGTGGGAGGTGCTGGGAGGCTAGTGTCTAGCTAGATCTTTGCCCTGAATTTTGCTTTTTTGGGGGATTTGTACCAAGTGATAGAGTGGATATGTTTTTTGTTTGTTTTTAATGGGTGAGCAGAGAGGTGGTGGAAAGGAAAGACAGGAGACTGCATTTTCTCACTCACTGAAAAGCACTGTTTCATCTAGTTTCTAGCTATAAAACAGAAGAGGTCTGAAATATGGCAGTTTATCAAAGCTCATTTCTCTTGTGTCTCCTAAAGAGCTTTGCTGTCGTAAAGGCACACTATGTCTGACAGTGCAGCAGTTTGGTAGTTTATTCATATAGGATGGTTTTTATGTCTGCCTTTGTGGGAGGGGCAAACCTCCCTGAGCAGTAGGCAAACATAGTGAGAGGCTTAATTATCCAGTTAGTGTGTGTTTATTTGAAGAAGAAGCTGGGTAGTATTTAAATGTACCTACAAGACTTGCAACAGAAAGCTCCCTCCCACAGTTCAGTCATTGCTGCCTTAGTAATAAACCATGATGGAGAGGTGAGAAATATTCACTCGTGCCCAAGCCTTTGTTCTGCAAATGCAGTTGAAATCAGATAATCAATATAATTGTTATTGCCAGATGTTATTGTATTAGGTAAGAGTATCACTGATTAGATCTCCCTTGTGGACGAGAAAATTTTTTTTTTGCTAACCCTAGAAAAAAACATTGACATTTTAAGCCTGAGTTCAGATGTTGATTGTCTTTTGAAATTAAACACTGAAGCATCTCTTTGAAACATACCTTTGCCTATCTTTGAGCTGGTGTTGCTTTCACCATAACCTGAAAAGTCCTGTTGTGGTCTTGTTTTTATTTAACTTGCTGGTATTCCACGTTGATGGTAGTCTTTGGTAAATTTCAGTAAGGCTGAGAGCGCAACAGGGGAGTCTGCTTTTCATCTTTTATGCTAGAGGTTTAATATCTTACGGTTTTAACACTACATTGTGTTGACTATAAGCTGTTAATCAAAATATGATTTGCTTGAGAAAAGCTGAGCACCTAATTTATCCATCTGCTTGTACTTGTCTTGATAACTAAATATTAGATGCTTGAAGTTAGATGGTGCATGTATCTGGGCTGCTTGCACTTCTCTCACGCCTTGTGTCTCTGGACTGAGCAGCTGCGGTCTGTACGCCTCCCTCTCACCTCCACCTGGCCTCAAAGGGGTATTGTGTGATTCTTGTCTGCTGCTCCTGGGGATACAAGAATTTGAGTGACACCCATGATTGCTCAGCAGATTAGGTTTTGCTTGCTGCAGTTTTCTTTTGATAGTTGAAGTGTGTAGCAAACCCAATACAAGCCGGGCTTTGGAAAGAGGTGGGAACTGCTGATCAGAAGTCAGCATGTGTTTTGACACTACTTGCTTATCTCGCATGCTCGTTTGCTTGCTTCGTGCCAGTGTTGTGTTCGGTACGCCTCCACTTCCCTTCCCAGCAAAGAGGCTGCTTCTCTGGGAAGGTTGAGCAGAAAGTTGTGCCACTGCTCGCAGTGTCAGGTGTTGGGTGTTACTGGCCAAGGTCTCTGGGTGTCCCTTGGCGTTTGTCTTTGTGTGTTTGTCTGATTTCTAGAATCTTCACCCACTTCGAGGAACACCAACCACAGTCATGAGCTGCTTTCCTGACCCTTTCTGTTTCAGAGGCTACTGCTTCTTTTGGGGAATGCTGCTTTTTGGCCGTTTCCTTTTTCCAGAACCTCGGTTTGTCTGTGTGCAGGAACACAATGAGTCTTCAGCCTCCTAATTGGTAGTTTTGTCTTATGTGTCTCAACTGGAGGATTCAGGACATACCATTTTTAGTTTGGGTCTTACCAAAATTTACAACTAGCCTGTAGTAGGTATAGCTAGCAAATGGGAGGCTTCTGCTTGAGAGGTGAAATTCAATTTCAGACATTCATCCCCACGTATGCACCCAATTATCTGCTGTCTGGTAGTGTTCAGTGTAAGCTTTTTTTTTTTTTTTTTTCTCCCTATAACAGCTTCACATTTAAATTGGTAAATTACGGTTTTCTCAAACCAAGTTAGGCTTTGCTGTTCTGTTATTTCTGCTTTTAGAAGTCTGTTTTCTTGTGCTGCATGGTTTGCCTACCTTCCGAACGGACTGTAAATTATTTCATTGTACTTTCTGGTGGCCTCTATGGGTGAATAATGCACTATCTATGTAGTCCCATTTCAGGGAAGAGACTTGGGCTGAGATGGAAACCGAGAGAGGTTTGTGTGTCTTTAGCACAAGACTACACCGGGATAAGCATTACTCACTTAGTCCCTGGTTGCTTGTACAGTATTAATTTTTCACCTTGCAAAGAAGGTATTAACGTATGTGTTTAAGAAAAAGGACTTCGGAAGTCCTGTCTGAGCATAACATGGCATGGTTAACCTTATAGAAGAAAAACTAGTACCAACTATGTCTGACTACTTGGTATTCCAACCTAGTATTTCCTTAACATTGTAAGGTTGTTTTGCATTTGGTTTCCTAGGGAATTTGAAGCTTAATGTTGAAAGACTCCTGGTCCAGTAGTTCTGTACTCTGGAGAGCTTAGAAACTGCTTCTTTTGAGGAGTGGCTCCTTTCAGGGTCCCTGTGGTTGGTCCTGTGAAAATTATTCAAACAAATCTTACTTTTTCTTTAGTAGACATCAAAGGCAGATTTGTGTAATTTCTTTTTTGAGGATTTGGCCTTGAAATAGAGATGGACAACTTGGAATTTAAGAGCTTTTCTAGTTTTAGCAGACCTGTCCTATATTAGGCCATCTTTAACAAATGACTCTTTGAAATGTAAGTTTAAAATGGGCACACTAGAAACTATTGAACATTTATTAAGCATTTTTTCTTTTTTTCTACTTGGGCCATTTTTTTCTACTTGGGCTGCTCTGTAAATCTGTGAGATATAACTTGAGTTCCAGGAACTGAATTTGATATTGTAATGTGCTAGCTACTAAACCTATATAGAAAACTCCTAGCATAGGAGTTTAGAATAGCAGAAAATTGGAACACACCTTAAAAACACTGCATATGATAAATTTGAGTTCTCCAAAACATTGGTCCTGTAGGTAAATTTTATTACTTCTAGTGATTCTCATGTTTGAGGATGATTCACTGCAAAGGGGTCCCACCCTTTTTCTGGTGACCCTCAGCTGTTCCTACACTCTGGTCCACAGTCAGAAGAGCATGGGCTTCTGCTTTTTGGGAGCCTTGAGTCAACTTGTACTCTGTATTTCCACCAATTAAATTTCATTAAGAGACAGACAAATTACTTTAAATAGCTTTCTAAAATAACCCTCTAACATAAGCAGTTATACTTCCAAGTTACTATCTTCAAGGTAGAGCTAGGTTTACTGTTTAAGTAATGGCAATTTTTAAATAAATTGACTATTCATGTTCTTGATCGTTGGTTCTTGCATTAGGCAGTGTCAAATGTCCCCAGTATTGTCTTAGAATACGTATTTTCAGGGAATGTTCTACTAGAGTCATTGATTGATTTTGACCCCACTAGTTTGGAGAATAAGAACCTTCCAATTTTAAAATAAGTAACGTTCAGTTCACTTAGTCTGACGATCTGGATTCCTGAGCAGCCATTCATTTTAAGCAGTCAGTAACTGAAGAATTTTTATCTGACTTGCTTCATCTGAGTTAGTGATACAAGAATGTAGACCACGGGAAGCAAAGAGGAGGAATCAGAAGTTCATGCAGAGTCACAGGATTGCAGTGTCATTGGGATAACAGACGTGCATTGGGATAGCTGCCTGACTGGAGTGCCGAAACGCGTGGATACAAAATGGACAGGCTGGGAAGGTGAGGGCTGAGGTTGTACTCTGTGGAAAGGAGTCACCTCCACGCATGGAGCTTTGCTTTGGAAGAGAGGCTGAGCCAGCTGAGCGCTTACAGGACAGACCAGCGTGGGTGACATTGTGATAGGCATCTGCTACAGACTGATCTAGAAGGGCACAGATGAAATGTTTAGAAGGCAAAGGTGAAATTACTGAAGCAATCACTTGTATTAAAGGAGAAAAACTCAAGCAAGAAATTGCAGTGAAAAATTATTTTTCTTTCAACCTTTCTTTCAAGGTATATATATATTTTTTAATATGTACTGTCCCAGGAACCTGTATGCCTCTGCTCATTCTCTTTTTTCCTCATTCTGTACAATTCTGTTGCTTGATAAGGAGCAAATTCTTATGCTAAACAAAGAAAAAGAATAGTTTATGCCAAACAGGCACAGTTTTTGGGAAAGATTTAACCACTGTTGTTTTTAGCAGCTGCAAATGTAAGCAAAACAGGACAAACACTTTTGAGTGCTTAAACACTTTTGAAGAAGTTCCTGAATAGTGCAAGTAAGTGCTCCTTAAAAATCATTCTCCTTTATAGTGTTTTATTTTGAATATGAAGAACAAGAAATACCTAGCATTAGTAATTGTTTTATAGAAGCCTTTATTTTGACCCTTCTAAAACTAAGGGGCTTGCAAGTAAGTTGTATCAGTATATTATGAAGTATTTGTAAAAAGTATTTTGCAACTTGCATACTAGAATTTCTAAGATACTAGAACTTCTTTTCCCTCCCTTGATATTATGAAATTATTAAAAAAAAAGGGGATTGAAATAATGGAGATGAAAAAAGGAGGGCGGGAGGAAAGGAGGTGCATGTCTATAAAAGAAAGACAGAGATAGATAAATTAGAACAGTTGTGCTCCTTAAAAGCTATTTTTTCATTGTATATTAAAAACAGGATGAGGGAGGCAAGTAATGCTACAGAGAGTGAAAATGCAGTGAAGAGTGAATGAATAAGTTCATAGAAATCCTGTTACTGTGAATTGGGAGAAGATATCTTGGAGCCTTTTTTGTGAGATGTGCTTTGACCAGATGAGAAAATTGCCCTGTAAGACTACAAATATATCTTGTAAGAGGATTGATGGATGACATCTCAGAGATGCTAGCTACATGCTGTACTTTTTTTTAATTTTGAGCAGCATTTTTTAATTTAGGTGCACAGAATTAGTGCCACTCTACCCCTTAGCAGGACGGACGTCTGCTGGATGTGAGGTCACAGATCAGAGTAGCGGAGTTAATTTGTACTAATATGCCATAAAGGAGGTTTGCTGCGTTGCACGTTCCATAGCATTGTGAAATACAGATTGACAAGCAACAGGGCAGTGTTTTTCGATATATAAACGGAGTAAGAAGGAAAGATTCATGGAAGGCAAGTAACAGGTGTGGATTTCAGAAACTCCTTTCACAGAGTACCCTTTCAGTAATACTGAAAAATAGCATGAATTATTGATTTATATCAGAATAAGGGTAGATGCATGAAGACTCGAGACAATAAGTTGCTAAGAAAGCCTAAGAAGCTACATGAATGTTGTTCTAAGTAGTATAGAAGATGAAAGGAAGCAAAGGGTGTTTTGTTACTGTATTTTAAGATCTGTGCTCCTTTTAGGAAGGAGAAGTGGCAAATGTGCAGCAGTAACACTGGGATGTCCTATTTTTCTCTGTGAGCAATGGACATGATTTTTGCATGGATATTCTTCGTGTTTTGAGGCATGCAAAAGTCTAAATGGCAGCAAAAATTCATTTTGTCTGATAGATTGTAAAAGATTGGGGGTGTTAATGTGTATCCCATGAAGATTCCTGGATGCCTGAATAAGCTGCTTTTGATTGCTGAATAAGAAGGATTTGATTTGGGGCAAAGCAAATTTAAAATTAAACCTCATATGTGCCCCTATGAGCAGAATGTTCTAATGTTCAGAAGTGTTCACTATCCGATAACTTTCATTAATGTTCTCATATAAGTATTTTTTCAGTACAATGGGAAGTTGATTTGACTTCAGGAATACAGCAAGCTGTCAATGTAATAGATTCTTAGCATGTTCTTTCCTAAAGAGCTGCATTTGCTTTTTTTACAGTATAAAGGAAAGAAGAATAAATACAGGTATGGCTAGTGTTTAAAAGAAATTACAGGCCTGTCTGATAATAAATAACTGTTAAGAGCAGTTTATCCTTGGGAAACGATTACCTCTGTCATGCAACCAAGGTCAGTGCCACTTTCAATTAATAGCTACATCAAAGACAGAAGCGTAAATTAAAGGGATGCCATAGCTCTAAGTTCAGGCAGAAAATTATAATTTTGGGAGAGTTTTTAGGGTCTCTCTTAGTCTTGCCAGTTTTTGTATAAGGTTTGGTGATCTTACGGTAATTTTTGCTATTAAGACTTCTCTCCCAGATTGCTGCCTGGAGAGCCTAAGCACGTCAAGTCTTGGCAGTGTTCTGGTAATGCTAAGATGCTGTAGTCGGTAGGTAAAGTTCTGGTTTTGACAAGAGCCATCACATAAACTTGGAAGTCATCCAACTGAAACGAATTTGTCCGTTAATAATTGCCACTGAGTAACAGGAAATGATGTTTTCTGTCCTCAAAAGCAGAACATTCCCAGTGCTGGAAAGACACGTGCATGTGTATGCATGCACATCATCATCAGTTTTAATAAGTAGTGCTATTACAGCCAATATTAACACATGCATGAAAGCTGTAACTTTGTGTCTTGAGTACATTTTTGGAAGGTTTTGGCCTTTCGTTTCTGCTCTGTTAGTTGAGCACTGGAAAAGCTGATAAGGAGGGCAGTCCTTTAGAAGCCAGACTTATGGGTTTTAAGCAACCCCTTTTCCTTTTGAGCTCTCTAACTCTGTCTCAAAAGTCAGCTTAAACCTCTTACCACTGGTTTTGTTGCAGCTTAATTTGCAGGTTATATATAATTCTTCTCATTGGCTCTTGCTTTGAAGTCTAAATTTGCACTGTATACGTTATTATGCTATATTATAATGTTAGCAAACAATTGGCTGAGACAAGGTAGTATGATTTTAAAGCTGTTTGCTCTTGCTTAAAAGAAAAAAAAAATAGAAAAAGTGACTAAGGCAAATCCTTGAATGGTCTTAAGGCAAGTTGATACTGTTACCAAATGGGAAACCTTGTTTCAAAATCTCTTGGTACTAGAGGGAATGCTCTTTTCTGTAACCTTCTTAAGGAAATAATAAACTAAGAAGAGCTAACTGTATTAGGGTGATGTTAAATTCTCGCAATTACTCAGGTTTATGTGCTTGAAAGAAACCTACTCCTAGTGCTTTCTCCTGTGATGGCCCTCCTGCTCGAAAAACCTGAAAGAAGTATCTCACTGGTCAAACGAACAAACAAAACCACCCCCAACAAAACTCCTTCCCTCTGCTGCTTTCCCTGAAACTTGGCAATGAATTGAATAGGCTTCCTGTGTGCTGAGGTGAGCACCTGTCTGCTGCTTTGCTATTTCCTTTGTCCTGTCTATCTGTATCCCCCTCTCTGTATCTATTCAGATTGGAGGCTGATTTGGGCAGAGATCATACTGTTTTTCCTGTGTGCCTGTGTGATATGGTGGTCCCACATGCCTGCTGCAAGTATTTGGTACAAGAAGAACACCTGCAATAACAATTGCACAACACAGGCAGTGCCTTCTTCCCATTGTAGACTCTGCCCATTTATGTAGCATTGAGATGTCGAGGAGAAAGTTTTAGGCTTACTTTTTGGTTGTTTTGAATTTAAGAATAGGTGAACTGTGTGAAATGGATTTTTTTTTTTTAATTCAATGAAAGGAGTAAGAAAAAAATGCAGTTATGTTAAAGCTGTCAGCTCTTGTTACTGGAGCACTCTTTGTATCAATTTTTAGAATTTTTAGAGGGTTTAATAAAACATAGGGACTGTTTCTCCTTTTTCTAGTCTGTACTCATCAAGATCCCCAGAAGTCAGAGTACTAGTAAAAACTACAGATTCTCTTCTGCTGAAGATTTCAGGATCTAATAAGCAGAGAGTGTGTGTGTGTGGTTTTTTTTTTTTTTTCCCTTCCCCTCCCCTAAGTTGGCGAGTAATAGCTTCTATTTAAAAGTCTTGGTATCTTGAGGCACTGTTGGCGACTTTTACTGGCTAGCTCTAGGGCAGTGATTATCTTCAATATGAATTTTAGGTCAAATTCTGTGTTCATTTATTTCTCTAGATAAAATAAAGCTCTTATCTTGTTTGCTTGTTCAAAGACTGAGAGGTTAATTTATACTTTTGTTTTTATTACATATTCTCATTTTGCAATTTCCAGAATGTGTATCAAAAATAAGTGAGATTACTTGAGTTTTGCATGAGGCTAGGGAATGCAGTGCCATTCCTTCAAATCTCTGAAGTTTATAGATAGAATCCTTTTTGGGGTAGAGCTGGCAACTGCATAATTAAGACAGCAGTTCAGCTTGAGAAGTGAACAAGAATATCTCACTGAATTGAAACTGAAATGATGAGGGTTCACCTTAGCCAATTCAGTCTGACCACTGTAACTACATAAAGAAAAGGAACTTTGTAATTCATATGGATAAAGAATAAAACCCTGCTTCACCTTGTTCATATAAGCAAAGATGTTGAATACAAGCATCTCTGTAAAAATTAGTGCTGACAACTTTGGAGGAAAAAAATAGAAAAGCATTTACAAGAAACATTTTAGAACTAATTAGAATGGAAAGCAGTTTCTAAGTCTGACACAAAAGTGGTCTGCTGAACTTTTTTTTTCCCTTTTCCCATTTATCAAAGAGATTTTTCATCATATTGCACATCTGCAGCTTTCAGAACAAATTCTGGCAAGAGTACTCAGCGTCACCATGAGAAAGAGCCTTGGATATTTCCCCAGGATAGAAAAAAACCAACCTCTATCAATTCCCATTTCTCAGACAGAATGATGCCTTTAACACTCTGTAATGAAAGTTTTTATATGTGAGAAGGATTACCAACATCAGCCTGTATTGTTCTTTGATGTGCCCCAGAAATATTGCAGCAGAAGTTATTAAAGAATAAATTGTGGGAACCAAGTAGCCCCATCAGCACAGTTTCCCCTTGCCCTTAACCAATTTGTGTCAGAGTGGATTGTGGATTCCCTCCTTCACAGGGCTGCTTGAGTTTTCGTAAGCTTTTCTGTGTTTTAATTCTGTATGCTATTCCAATATATGTTAATGTATTCTTGTTTTACATTCATAACCATAAACTTAGAACTTAACAGGGAAAAATGCAATGGTAACAACTGTGTCAGACACCTCTGGACAGCAGAGGTAAACCTTCTCAGTCCTTTTAATGCAGAGGGATAGTTTACACAGAGGCTGCATTTGAGTGCCACTGAACCAGAAATTACGTGAACACCATTAGGTCTAGACCTTTAGCTAGCAGCTGTTGCTAATCTCCAGAGAGTATTTGCTGTGATTTGCAGTTAGACTGTATGCAAGAAAGCCAGGAAGTGCAGGCTTCTCAGTGCACATCATTCCCTGAACTTTTTTAGTGTTAAATATATATACATGTATGTATGTATATATAAAATATAAAAATGACATGTATTCTAAGGGCTGTTGGAATCAGTTAATGTGCTCACATATTGAGATGAATATACAAAACAATTTCCCTGTTTTTTCTCCAAGTCTTAATATACAGAAAAACATCAATATGAATGCTATGTATTTGGTAAATTTACTTTCTGTAATTAAGAAAATAAATTCATGCGTTACTTAGAACAGCACAAAAGCATGCATGGACTAAAAGATATGCATGAATGGTTTCACTAACAGGAAACATAAGACTGGTAGAAAAAGGTTTGGCATCAAATACAGTTTTGGATCCAGACCTCAGGTCTGATATGCTTGTATTTTAATATTTTTAGACATAGATCAAAAACTTCTCTTCCTGCATGGAACACTGTACTTTTCATACTTTTGGTAATACGTAAATAGAAATTAAAGGGAGGGCTCTGTTAAGCTTTTCTATTTTGTTTTTGGTTCCTGCTTTGTGATAGATTGAGTTTTAAGCCTTGCCTAAAGGGCTGCTAATTGTTTGCTTTTGATCTCTATACCTGTTTCTAAGAGGTTTAGAAGAGGCTAGAATAGTAACTATAAGACTGATATGTTTATCTGTCTTTCCCCTGGCTTCTGAATCCCTAAATACAGAGCCTCCTGCTGATAAGACAATTCTTTTTATGCCCTATCCTATAGTAAAGCTGCCATGTTTTCATAACGAGTTCTGTTTTTAAATAAATGAAGATGTGCCTTGAACAGAGGTATTTATACAACCGTGTAATCGTTCTAATTCTTTTCAGGCAAAGTGAGACATTTAAGATAAGATCCTTTCCTGTGCAAAACTGAGGTCATTAGAGGAGACAGCTAATCCAGTTCAATTTGGAATTCTGAAGGAGTATTTTGGTTTGTGTTAGGAGTCACTAGTCTTTGCTATTCCATCTACAAAATGTGGACAACACGCTTTCCTGGAGCTTAGGAGACTTGCTTTACTTTACATTTCACCGAAGTGGTATTTGGCATTGGCTAAATGACTTCAGAATCTTGTGCCTGCGGTCCTGAAACCATCTCCCTAGTGTGCTGAATTAGACTGCAAATTCATTTTGTTTTCAGTGATTATGCTGAGGCTGCTGTGTAGCTTTCCTGATTTGACTAGGATCTTAATTTTGCTGCAATGCTGAGAGATGGCTCTTCTATCTCCCCATCCCAATGGAAGGAGCATAAGGAAACCAGGATCAATTTAGCTTTGTGCTAGAGAGCAGCATGCTTACAGCTCTTTGGCCTGGAGAGCTACTTGTTTTACCTCGGAGATGAAAAGCTGAATATGAGTGGTAGGTGACAAAAGAATCATATAAACAGCAATAAATGATCCTGTGTTCTGCTCAGTGACAGCTTCCTGCAGAAGATTTAGTAATAGTGCTGCTGGTCCCTCTTTAAGGGGTTCTGAGCCCATGCGCTTGTGTTACTGCATAGTCTAAATCACTACTATCTGAAGATGCTGCCGGTTTCCCAGACTGGTCATGTAACTGCTGCGTCTCATTCCAAAGACGTATTTCCATAGTGTAAGAAATTATTCCCATGTAAATAACTATTTGGAGGTAATTTTTTTTGTTTAAATACACCTTATTCATTTTGCTATAAAAGCTTATCTTAAGTGAGAGGTAACTGGGCTCTTACATAGGTTATCTCACCTCTTGTATGAAACTGGATTTTTCTTTTATACTTTTCAAACTTACCCTGGAGTGCATTGCCTTACACAGTTCTCTTAAGAACTGCATCTAGCTTTCATCCTAACCAGAAGCAGGACATGGTTAGTATGTGCTAGCATACTTTGATAGTAATACTTTTTCCAGAGTGTCTTTCTCTTGAGACAGCGTCCCCTTGCACCAGCCCTGTAGGATGCAGATAGGTATCTCTGAATTTGGCAGAAATTGGCTGCTTTTTAGTTTTTGTTTCCCGCAGCATCATACAACCATTGCTGTAACGGTGTGTGAGTGAGCATGACTTCATCAAAGTTAGAAGACTCTAAAACCAAACTCTTCTTCTATTGGTTCTGAGTTGGAGAATTCTTCCCTAAAATTTTCAAAGGCTTTTCTGTTTAGTATTTGTATTGGACGTCGCACTGAATTTCATCAGAGGTTTCAACACATGTTTAAGTGTTGTGGGGAATAGGAGGAATGGCCTCTTAAAACTGCGCATAAGGGCATTTCTGATTCAATCTCCAAACTCTAGAAACATCATTTTTTTTCTGCCTAGAGAGAAACTGCAACATATGGTGGTGGCAGTAGCAGCTGAATCTCTGTCAAAATTTGAGCTATGTTGGATGAATTTAATCAAGAATCTACTCTTGCTTGAAAAAGACCACTAGAGATGATAAGCCATTGCTTTATGGGCTAGCTTAGATACTTCAAGGATTGATTAATTTTGCTAGTACTGGTGATGAGTTGTTGTACCTAGCAGTAGTGTAGTAGCTAGTAACTTCATAGAATTCAAGACAATACACGTTTTATCATCTGCCTTGTTTATTTTAACTTAAATAACCCTTTGCCCAGTTCAAACTAAATGTTGGAAGAAAGGGAGAAAAAAGCCAAAATCTTGTCTTCTCATTCACAAAACTAAGTATTTTAGTTTTAAGCATTGGCTTTAACTGTAATCAAATTTTGAACTTAGTTTTATACCTATTGCAAAGACTGACATGCAACTGACTTCAAAGACAAAGGATCAGTCTTCCAGCAGTCATCCTAAACTCTCTTTAAGTTATAACCTGAAAGCAAATATAACTTATCTTTCTGCTTGAGGTGGAAGACTACTTTGGCACTGAGGAAAAGAGACTGCAAGCCTAGTATTTTAAAAGATGTTGATTAAATGGGAGTTGTTATATAAATACTGGGCTAGCATTCATAACAGAACAACAGGAGTAACAAATTAAATTTGCAGTTAATTACAAATTATCTCACTCATACCATCTCTACCATCCTGATTTGGTCAGGGATTACTGACATGCCCTCAAAAGCACCAAAGTATTGGCATTCTTGGCCTTTTCACTAGAAACTGTTTGATGGAAATATTTCATAGATCTAAAGATTAGAGAGGCAAACTCCAGTGACCTGACTCCTCGCTTTGACAAGGCCAAAGGACTTCCCCCAAACGATTCCTACTTGTTTTAGATCTTTCAGGACATCTTATCTTGTTAAAAATGACCTTTGATAGAAAATCTGCTACTGCTCCTAGTAACTTAATCAAGAAATTATCCTTAAGAAAAACAAACAAAACATGCAATTCCTATTCTTTTAATAGTTACAGCCTTCAGTTGTTTAAAGCTTTTATACCTTTGTCTTTTAGATTGTGAAGATGTCTATTAAGAAATATTTGTTCCTGGCTTGTAGCTGCTTACACACTCCAGTCACTCTGCAAATTTCTTTTTGATAGGTTAAATAGATGGAGTTCTTTGGCCTTTTACAAAGTATGTTTTCTGATTGATTTTTTTCTGTTTGTGTCTCCTCTGAATGTTCTCAAATATATTCATATGTTTTAGAAATTAGAAATACTGGAATGGGGCAGTATTCCAGCTGTTTCTGCACCAGTGCCAAATAAGGAAGGTAATTTACCATCATCACTGAATGTTTAAGTAGGGAAATCCCAAGCAGACAAACTGATGTTAAACCTTTGTTGCAATGTCATGTGGATACCTAAGTCTGTCTGATTAATTTCTGTGACTCTAAGTCTCTTTTTCTAAACTGTGGATTCCCAGTGTAGTTTTGTATTATGTAAATATGCCAACATACTTTGTTAGACCTTCATTTGGCACAACTGCTTTTCCTCTTTGCTCAGCCTTCCGGATAACCGCATTCTCTTGCTTAGTATTGGTGTCCTGCTGTCTTTATTTTAGAGCATTCTCCAGTCTCTCTGTGCACAAGCCTTTATCTGTAATGGTTTATGTTTCCTGTCACGTTACCAATACAAATCTTAGTATGGGGTAAGAGAAGTGTATAGATAAAAGCAGATCATTCCTGTTTACAATTATGTATTGACATCTCTTCGCATTTTTTAGATCCATTCCATGTTTTACATGTAGATTTTACGTAATTCCAGTTTATTAATCAAAATGTCATAGGCTGTCAAGTTCTATGTTTTATGGAAATGCATATTATTTCAAAGATGCAGCCTATTAGCCAAGCTTTCAAAATAAAAAAACAGTATTTTTGTTTTTCATTAATCCATATTGAGTAGGATTAATATTACTTTAATCCTTTATTAGTGACACATTCTTGTACCAACTACTCCACTCCAGTATTTTGCCATTAATTGATGCCATGCTGACAAGAATATAATTATCACTCTCTTCCTCCTGCCCCCCCCCCTTTTTTTCCCTTTAGCTTAGCAATGTAATTTTTTCTGACAGTCTGGATGCTGCTTGGCTATCTCTTAAAATTCTGGGCTCCAAGTTATCCAGACCTGTTTTGTTTCGGATTTCAGCAACTGTTGATTCATTTTTTTGTCTACTTAATTACTGTTGTTACAGAAAGTATCTTGCCCTGTAGCTGCATCATCTAGCTTTCCTTGAAGACTAGTATTTATTCTCTGCTTTTTTTGTATTACTATTAATATTTCTGCCATAAACTGTGCAGATACATGGCACACTTGCAAATTCTGTGTTCTTAATGTACATTAAAAAAAAAAAAAAAAAGAGTCCTTAGGTCTTTAGGTCTGCTAGCTATTCTTTCGCCTATATTTTCCTTTTTCCCTTGTTCAGTATTACAGTTTTTAGTCTTGCTTCACATGTATGGCTGTCAAACGCTTTATTTTCTTTCATTCTAAACTAAGTGGATTTTTAAAAATTATCCTGGCCTAATTTGTTTGCCAAGTTTTAACTTGTCTGACAGCTTGCAAGATACTCTTAAGCAGCCTCTGATTTTACATTCTTCAAATCACCTGTTTTCAACTGACACAGCAAACAGCTCACATTGTTTATTACTCAGGATTGTGTAACTGCTATAACTTGCTGAATAGTCTAATTTTTTCTTTTACACCGTTGGATAATTTTGTTCCTAACATCCTAATCTCTTCATAGTTTTCAGGAAGGGATAAGAAGAGGCAAGAGGGTGATGTTTTCTATATAATCTTTCAAGAACAACTTTGCTATTGTATTTCTCCTTTTTCAGTCTAAGATGAAACCAATCTGTTTGTTTGACTATAGCTTGTCAGACTTGCATCTTTTTCTTTGTACCTTTTGTGAACAAAAATATGCACAAATACGTGCAAATGGAAGTACTGTAGCAGCTGGGCTACATACGAAGGTTGGTATTGACAACTGCTTAAAAGATTAAAAAAACCAAAAAACACTAATAGCATTTGAAATAGAATGTAGTCCACTGGACATAACTTGGATGCTGAAGGCCTCTATTTCCAACTTACGATTTAGAAACCATCTTAAGAAAATTCCTGTAATACTTGTCCTCTTTGCTGTCCTTATTGAATTGCCACTACTTTGAGGGAAGTCTTTGCCTATATTCCGTAGAAAAAGCAGATTTTGTTGACCAAGTGAATTAAGAAATAGTTCAGCTTGCTGCTTAATGTATGTATTTGATTTCTGATAGATGAATGAAGTTGGGTTTGGAGATTAAAAAAAATAATTATTTCTAAGTGTTTTTGACACTAAACATAAATCAAGGAACTTATTTTTGTGAGAAGACAGGAATGTAAGATCTGATTCATGTGATAAACAGTAACTAAAATTGAAAGGCCTCGATCTGTTAGATGAAATGAAGTAGTACTTTGATCTGGATTAGAAATTTTCAAGAAGAGGCAGATCAAATAATGTGGTACTATCCTTAATTGTGAATATGAGTGTAAATTTGGTAAGCAAGGTCATCATACTATTCTTACCTCAGTAATTGCTTGTGATGATGCTATACTTGGGTCTTGTTAGTACAATAGGGCATTTAATGATGCTAAGGTTTTGTTTTAGGCAGAGCATGCTGTCTTCGGCTGATACTTCTAATCACCAAAATTCTGCTTTGGTTTGGTCGTCTTCGCCTTGTCTCTGATTTTCTTCTATAAAACCAACATAAAATATGCCAGCTGTAACAGTGGAAGTGTAATGTACATAGTGTTGAAAGCGAGTCAGATGACACAGTTAACTGATAATATGCTTAGGGTTACTTTTGATTGCAGAAAAGGGTCTTTGTCCTAAATAGGCAGCTCAAACTGTGCAAGACAATGAGTTAATGGAACAAATTACAAGGGGATTGGTAGCAGATGCACTTAATTCATAAGAGAAATGTGGCAGAACTGCCTATACCATGTAAGAATTGTATTTTGCAGTTTCCATCTCTTACCTTATTTTGATATACTATGATGAGAGAAGAGGATGAATTGGGATTATAGAAATGTATTTTAGAAAGGTATGTTTACTTATAATGTGCTGGGTTTTTTTCCTTTTTTAGTTGGCAGAACTTTTCTTTACCTTAAACTGGTTAAATCTGAGACAAATCTAGTCTCATCTTCAGGGCAGCCGTACCACTGCCTATTAAGCTATATATTATATTTATGTATTTTCTTTATATATGCTAATTAAACTATATATTATCCTTCAATTAGTAAAATAAATTTATGGACGATTTCCCTAGTTCAACTCTGTGTAACTAAATTGCCACTAAACAATATTACAGGAAACTAGATCTAACACATTGATGTGATAAGTAGTATTTGTTATGATGCTTCTAAGTCCATTCTGGCTTGCTGGGAATCTTTCCTGTCTCTTGACAGCGCTTTGTACTGAGCCTTTAACAAAAGAAAGTAAAATGAAGTCAGACTATAATTTAAAAAACACAGTGTTGATTCAGAAATGATTGATTGTTGCTATACTTGCATTTATTAAATATTTACAGGAATTGTATGTAAATCCGTATTATACTTAGGCTTACATGGTTATTTACATATATACGTATACATACACACAGCAAGTATAATAGTTTAAGTGTCTTTACAAGCTACTGCCGAGGTTTGATTGCTGATTTGCGGTAATACTGGCTTGTGTTTGGAAAAATAAATTCCTCTGGGGAAATTAGTATTTGTCATGTCAGATTCCACACCTTCATTTGTTAGGGAACAGGTCTGCCTCTGGGAAAAAACTGATCGTTCATATGCTACTATATTAGCAAGATCTATTTGCAGAATAAAGGATTGCTTGGTCCAGATTCATCTATCATCCTGCTCCCTTCCGTCTTGTCCCTGAACATCCTGCACCAGGGTGTGTAGATTCTGTGTTCTGAATCGAGAAAGTAATAGCTCTGCCTTCTGCTGCTTCTGCTTGTTTCCAGTGTATCCATTAAATGTTTGTGTGTGTGTCTGTCTGTGTTCAGTAGGGTTTGGGAACAGCAATGTATGGGAAAGATAAGAAATTCTAACTAGCTGGGGAAACATGCTTTACTTCCCCCCCCCCCCCCCCCCCGGCAAAGCATAAAAGTAATGGTAACACCTCGACAACAGAATTGCCTTTTTTCCTGCTGCTTTTGACTGGGTAAGCACATCGAAGGTAAATAATATGTGAAATCACCACAATCAAGAGTTATTATCTAACTGATGTAGGAAATCACCTTGCTTGAAGCTCGTATTGCACAAAACCTCTTGAGTTGTAAGAGAAAATACAGTGATAACTAATCACTGAAGACTGGAACCTAAGCAAATAAACCATGTTTTCATAACTTGTGAGTCATCTTAAAGTATAAATTCCCTTTTAAGCCTGAGGGGGGGCAGTCCAGGAGAGAGCGTCCACCTGCATTTCCTATTTTTTCATGTACTACAGCCAGTATGTGGTATTGGTTATTAGCATGGAACCTTGCATAGGAATAATCTCCACTGGAATGGAGATTATGGAGGAGAGAAAGCAGATTCCCCTGGTACGACAGGATAAACCAAAGACCGTGCTGGAGGGACTTCACGCTTACGCCAGCAGCACACATTTGCAGGCTTCTCCTTATGGAGTGGCTAAGGCTCTAAGACTTGTAAATGGTACTCTGCCATAGCCTAATCTAGAACTTAGAAATCTGGTTCATTATAATGGGGTAAGAAAAGAAATGCTATCAAGAATGGATGAAAATTTTACCTG
Organism: Rhea pennata; assembly: GCF_028389875.1. NCBI lineage: Eukaryota > Metazoa > Chordata > Aves > Rheiformes > Rheidae > Rhea > Rhea pennata. Next base: position 9,702,862 of record NC_084674.1, read on the forward strand.
TCCATTGAACATCTTTCACAAAGCTTTTCAATCAGTGCTTTTTATAGCATATACTTTACAGCAGAGGGACAGGTCAGTCCTAGCTCCTCCTCCTCTTTTTCCAAAAGATAGCTCTGTTCTTTTCTAGCAGCAATACTTTGGTCTGCTCTGCCTACTGCTTCACTTGCTAATACCCATTTTCATGTTAAGGTAAAGCTGTGATTTACCTATCCCTTGCTTTGGTATCAGTGATGATGCTTCCAGGAGTTGCACTCGGACTGCTTCATTGAGGGCTCTCCTGTACCATGTTATGCTTTTACTTCTAGTACACAAGGCAGCTGTTCCTGGTTACGTGGCTTCCCTTGTGCTCAAGTCCCTGCAGAATGAGTGATGGAAGTTGAGGGTGTCCTCTGCACAACAAAAGTGCCAAACTACTCTGAATCCTTAATTTGGTGGCTGCTGAGTCTGCCCTCATCCTGAGAACTTGTTGAAGCAGGTCTTTGAGAATTATATTTTAAAGCACTGCCTTGCTTTTACATTGGCGTTGTGGACATTCTGTTGGCAAGCCCTTTGGTGTGAAATGCAGAGTCTTGGATTGTGTAAAAACTAAATTTGGAAGAGCATCCAAAATATCTGTTAACACCCTCAAACCTGGAATTCCAGTGGATAGTATACATTCATAACTTCGATGCTGCTTGATGTATTATAAACGCACACCACTAATGTGCTTTGATTTTTGTCTTCAGAACTCTCCCATAAAGTGCAACCTCCAAATGAATTAATTATTGATGCATTTCTTCCTTAAAAAATATCTGTTTTACAAATTTTAGCCAGATTTTCTGTACAGATCTGTAGAACATGAGAACAAGAATTTTTCCTGCCCGGTGATTGTTTCACTGCCCTACTGAATAGGGTAGCACAGGCATGGTTCCCTCATCGTGCCTTTCAAAATGTAAATCACCTCACTGAAAATGGGTTCATTGTGCTCTTTGGTCCTGTTTGCCCCTATGCACAGAGCTGCCTGTGTTCAGCACAGGGGAACGTGACTGCTACCAGAATTAGCTGGTCCCTACATTGCTTTGCGGATTCTAAATCACGTTTTAAGAGATGCAGTTACTCCAGTGGCTTTTTGTGGGATAGTACAACTCTCCATCCTAGATTACTCATCCCGAATTGTTAGTTCTGCAGAGTAGCTTCTTTATCTTAACGAAAATATCCCCCAAAGTACTTCCCTGGTTGACAACTGCAAATATCTGGTGTGCGAGCACAAACTCGGAAACTGCATCTGAGTGTATCTACAGATGTAGTATCAGGTGCTGCATGTTTTAAAGTAGTGCAAATAAAAGTACATACATTTGTAAAATTGGTTTATTGAATAAAAGATACATATTCAGATGTAGGAATACAGATTAGCCATTGCTATGGCAACCTAAGTACTCTCTCCAGTTCTCCAGTTAAAACAGTCAATTACAAAATAACATTCTCCACTCAAAGGATAAAGCAAAATTCCATTCTTTAATGCACAGGTCAATCGCAGCTTGGAACATACGTGCTGCATATAGAACTGGACTACTGGAATGCTGTATGCTGCTATACAGCAGTTGTTTCAGTTTCCATCAGGAAGATGCATTAGTGTTCTGCATGCTATCAAAACAATAGAACAATCTACAAGCATTTCAATTGCTCTTTCCATTGTATTCAGGAAATGTTTCTTTTTCTTTTTTTTTTTTTTTTGAATGTGGATTTCTATGCTTCAATGGTAAGATTGGAGAGTGAGCATCTATGCTTTATCACTCATTCAAGGCTACTGAACTGGTCAAATGGGAGCATACAGAGAGAGCATGTTGGATTGCTAAGGGGTAGAAGCCTTTTTACCTTCTGCAATGCAAAGTGAAGTTAAGAACACATGTTAAAGTAAGAATAAATTATCAAAACTAATGATAAGTAACCTGGATTAACTCAAGCTAGATTTAGTGCAATTGCTTCAGAGAGAAGAATTAGTTGCTAAAATTCATTGTCCAAGAAAATTTTTTTAAGTATCTATTAAATTACATTAATTTGTGAAGTTTAAAGTTTTGGAAGATTTAACTTGCATAGGAGACAAATGACACATCTGGACATCAGTGTTGAATGCATGTGAGTATGTACAAACATCTTGCTTAATCAAATAGCAAAACATGAGCTAGTTCACCTATCTGTAGTGCAGAGAAAAGTATTTTAATATCATTAAGAGGCAAGTTAAGAGAATACGGATATAATAAGAAAAATGTTTTTAAGGCACAGTGCTGTGTCATTGGTGGGTCATTGGTGTGTGTCATGCGATTGTGTACCAAATTTGGTTCCTTAGCAATTAAGTACATCTTTAACAGTGAGGAAAAATAAGAAAACTTTCTATGGATATTGCTTGATTTTTCCCCCACCCCAAAACTGATCAAATTAGAAATGCATCTTTGTATTTTATTAATTATGTAAATAAACTGCAGATTTTAGTCTAGTAGGAAAGACTTGTGTTCTGCATGCATCTTCACTATTTCGAAGCTGCCAGAGCTTTTAGGCTTCTCAGCTGTTTTCCTTTCCTTCCTTGGACTAGATATTAATAAGTGAAGGGTCATATTCTACCTTCCTCATTTTTAATGAACCTTTCCTCAATTGGCAAAGGAAAAATAGAAAACTCCAGGAAAGTCCTTGCTAGGTAACATGTCTCTCAGTGCATTTTGAACTAGTGTAACTTTTATCAGCATTTTTTTTCAAAACTCACATAACATGTGAGCATATTCCAGAATTTTGCTCAAGTACCAGCTATGGTACTGCTGATAGGGTAATACACCCACTTACAGCAACCATGAAGCAGTTAAAGACCAGTAGAAGCATCTGGAATGATGCACAGCAGGGTAAAAATCTCTTGAGGTCCTTTGTAATGTCACAGGCAAAACAGTATTGACTCAGGGAATTTCACCTAATTTAATTTACTCCTAATTACCATAAACTTTTAGTAATTGACTCAGGTTTTGAGCAACAAAGGAGACGCAAACAATTAAAACATTAGGGAAACGCCCTCCCTCCGTCCCTTTCAGTTACCGCCCCTCCCCTCCCCCGTCCCCACTCCCCATGCTGTCGCTGCCCATTACCCTGGCGTGCTGCCAAGGGGCTGCGCAGGAGGCTGGAGTGGCTCAAAACGGTCCCTCTCTGCTGCCCTGGGCTTCTTGCTCGTTTCCTTTGCTCCCTTCAAGGGTGTCTCTGTCCCGCCCGGGGCCGCCTTCAGCCGCGTCCCCGACAACGTCCCCTTCTACTTGCCTCCTCCGTTGTGTTTTCCCGGACGGTTCCCCTGCGCTGCCTTCCACGCCTCCTCCGTGCCTGTCCTCACAGGCCGCCGCCCTGCCCTCCTGCCTCCGGCGGGTGGCGGTTGGCAGCCGTTGGAACCGGCGGGAGCCGGCTGAGACCGGCGCGTGCCAGCTCGCAGCCTTAGGCGCGATGGACGTTCCCGGAGTGGAGGACAGGTGGGCACCCTTGCAGGTGCTCATCCGACATAGAAATGTTTGGATTCGTAACTATTTGATAACATCCTGAAGTTGTTGGCCCTCTGTTGTCCCTTTGAAAAGCTGAAACTTTGTAGTTCTATGGTATCTTATGGTGCAATACTTTAATAAAATCGGAACAGCTGTGTATGATCTGTTGGCAAAGTATGGTGAAATACTGTTGGCTTGAACCACAGAGCGATGTCCAAATACTTTCTGAAAACATGTTTTGGCTGGAATGTAAGGACATCGTTTAACTTGGCCTAACGTATTTAAGACCATTCATCATTTTATACAGATTAAAATAGTGAACTGTTAGTGTTTTCACTAGTCTCTGATTGAAAAATGTGCTTTGTCATGCTTTTTTCAAAGCAGATTAAATATTTGCAAACTTCATTTTAATATTCTTTTTTAATTTTAAGTACTTTTAAAGTACATTTTAATGTACTTAATTAAAGTACAATGTATAATAATGTACTTAATAAATAAATAGAACTTAAACATACAAACTTCATTTTAATTTTAAGCTGTGTTACTACCTGAATTCTAGAAAACTTGTGGTGAAACTTGTGCGCTCTGGTTCTGATCTTACGTTGCTAGGTGAAACTTTTCTTCCTTTAAAAGAGTTAGGTGTCATTTATTGAAATCAGCGTTTAAACTGCCCCGTTTCCCAGGGTCTACTGTCTTGGGTCAGATGGCAGGACCACCTGTGTAGCACTCCTTCTGTAGGAGCCTAGCATTAGAGCATGCATGTGTCAGCCTGGAGAAGGAGGCAGTTGTCACTGGAATTGCATGTAAACCGTGGGGCAGTGCTGGAGAAGGGAATAGCTCTCACAAGATCTGCAGTACATTGCTCTTACAAGATGTGGAGGGCTTTTTTTTCTGAAAGAGGAAAAAAGCACCGGAGAGTGTCTTGAGGAGATGCCATTTCTTCTTGATTCCCATGTGTGTTTCTTTAATTCTGCTTAATATATTTTTATAGGAGCTAGCAAAGGGGATATGTCAGTTGTTATTGTTGAGAATTCAAAGGGGATATGTCAGCTGTTGTTATTATTGAGAATTCAAATCAAATGTGTTTGATTAACAATTGAAAGGACAGTCCCTTGATAGGTCTTCCCCTCCTAGATCTCCTGTAGTAATAGAGAGTGTTAACAGAAGTAGCAGTTGGACTGTTCAAGCAATCAAAGAGAAAATTCAGTAGAAGCCCTACTGCATTTACCAAGCCTAGGCAAGCTTGATATTTCATTTTTCTAATGGATTTTTTTTTTAGACCAAGTTTTGCTCATTACCACTTCTGCACAGAAACTGGAGAGATTCAAAATCAGACCATAATTCATTCTTTATCTGATAATGTTGCTCACAACAAACACCATGGAAAGAACATTATTAAGAATGCAAAGGCAAGCACTCAAGAGAGGAAGGAGTGTTAACATTAAGGTTCCCTGTGCAACCTCAATTCAGCTTCTCTTATGCATATACATTATGATAAAGGAAAAATAGGATTATTTAACTACAGGAACACATGATACTTTTCCAGATAACTCCTTCCTCACTCAGTGCAGAAAATGGACAGTACTCAATTAATGAGTAGATATTCAAGATGTTGTGGGGAGCTGACAGAGATTAAGGTCAGAAAAATTCACCAAATTTAGATGCATGCTTTAAGATTTAGGGCTGGTTTGTTAGAGCACTTCAGATCACATAGTACTTACTATGTTCCAAAAACAGCTCTTACTACTTCAGCTGCAGGTGTCTGTTCGTTATGTCTAGAAATCTACCCTAGCATCTCGAGTGTTTACCCTAAAAATAAATGCAGCACTACTAATTACTAGCAAAAGACTGTGAAATACTTTGCATAGCATCACACAGGTATTTTGTGTTCTCTGAAAGAGGCAAAACTTCGGCAAATCATCTTCAAAGCGGAAAAGCCAAGAGGTCCTGTAGGAAACTCTAATATATGACATTGTTATTCAAGACTTCCTTAATACTTGCATGCAGTTTGGGCAAATTGGGATTACATGGGCCATTTGAATTCTACTTGTCAGTTTTAATTGTTTGATTTTTTTTGCAATAGAGAAAGATTGCATTTGGAATATTAAAATTAGTGATCTAATTTATTTGGGGGAATTAATTGAGGAACTGCATTTCCTAAATGCTACATTTTCTATTATAAATGTTAGCAGATACTTTTCAAATTTATTATTTTCATTTGTTTTCAGTGTTTTCAAATTTATTTCTTCTCTAAAGGCTTTTGATTTCCTAAAAGATTGATTTTGTGAGTATAGTAAAATATTTCTCTCCTTAGCAAAACCTTAACGGGCTGTATGTATGTGTTACTATCTGCATTTTGTGTAGTAAGTAGATATACATGGTTCAGTACCTGGTTTTGCTCCTGTTTTTGCTGTTGGCAGTCTACCTTATACTAGTTCTTTTTTTAGGCTTGCTGACTGATAAAGTAATAGTAGAGATAACTTAAGATAATATCTTAGGTTTCTATAACTGTTTAATATCTGCAGTGTAGATTTGAACCATGGCTTAAATGAGGTGGTTTTGGAGTCTTTATTTTAAAATCCTCATGAAACTAATTTGACTAGATCGATGAACGGACTAAGACTTTCCTCTATCCTTTTCTAACAATTTGTGCTCTGCTCAGTCTCAGTCTCTCTGCACTTCGTTTTCCTGTCTATAAGGTGGGTATTTTTGAATGTTCCTCTAAGGAGCTTTGAAATTTTAGCTGACAGCAATTAGGGAAATAAAACTTTGTTCAGTGTGGGGTTTACCCATCAGAGTAGTGGCTATCTACATCGTAATTGCCTAGCTATTTGTAGAAGCAGTTTTTGTAAATACCTTCTTACTAATAGCCGAGGTCTAGCTCGTTGTTAGGCTGCACTTTCTCATATTGTGCCAAATGCATAGGTTTCAAAGAACTGGAAAGCTGCTCTACATATGGAAGGTTTTGTCCTGGCTATGAAACACGATTTTCTAAGCCAGTAAATACCTTGTAACAATGAGAGAGAATTAATTTTTCAGGAGTTCTAGTCAAAGGCTCTTGTACTTACAGCTGCAGCCATTTCTAGGCTGCTTTGAATCAGCTACTCCCACAGTGTTATGGCGTTACCGTAGCATTACTTACAGAACAACTTATGCTGCTGGAAAAAAACGGATAGTAGTGAGAACTTTAATTGACTCAGTAGAAGTAACTGTAGGGTAGTTTGTGTAGCACATATGGATCATTTGAATGATCTTTTAAATAGTAAAGGCAGGGCAAATTAAATCCATTATTTTAAAAGGTACAATGATGCTTAGTCCATCATTTTCATTGAAAATAACTAATTTATGCACACTTCCTGTAAAATATTTGATACTGATACCCACATTGGGCTACAAATAGAGGGCTGTGTTACTGTGCTGGCAGTCTGTTTATGAGGCAGCTGTCCCGTGGAAACTAGTGCAGTCTGAGGAGCTCATAGATGTATCAGAGCTTCGGCTTTGAGAAATGCAAGCTGAGTTCTTGCGCCTACAGAGGGATCTCCATCTTAGTTCTCTGCCAGCTTGCTCTGTGTCAGCCTAAACCTTTTGTCTTGCAGATTGTATATTAAGATTTAATCATGTCTATAGATTTCCAATTACTCATAAATATCTTATTAGAAAGCCTTGCTGGCAAGAAACTCCAAAGTACTTTCAGTAGATTATACAGAAATTTGTTCCAGAATTAGTTGCAGAACAGTCAGCTGGCACCCAATTCTTGTTTAAATTGTTATCAGCTTTACTGACAAATAAGAACATAATACTGTCTTAGCTATTCCAAATCACTGTGTGACCAGAATTTTTTTTTTTGTTTTTAATCTTGAGAAGTTAAAAGGAGTAACACTAAAACATTTTTGTTGACGCCTGAAGTGATTCAGAGCTGAAAAGGAAGCTGGAAATGCAGCAAAACCATTCAAAATTATTTGGTTTATGGCTTACGTGACTCATGGAATTCTGTACAGCGAGTGTGGTTCAGGCGTAATCGTTGAGAGTATTACCAAGAAGAAAATGGAACAAATTCAGGAACCTTAAGGTAGTTACAAATAGTTTGAAATGTGGATTTTTCGGGTTATTTAGGAACTGTAAAGGAAAAAAAGAATCTGGAAAATGGTGTATCTATGCTACTGTTATATTTTCCAATTAGTAGATGCTGTGATATGCCTATAAGACCATTGTAGTTACACACTTGTGGCAATATCTGCCATTCTTAGAACTTTCCTGATGTTTACAGTAATGTTTTTAGCGTTCTTTAAGCTTTTACCAAAGAAAATGAAGCCCAGCAATTTGAAATGCAAATTAAGTTTAGACTATTCGGCACAGTGTCTTCCTCTCTGGTTCTGACTTGTCTGGATTTTCACTGCACAATATTACAGTGTAGAAAATACCTCACTATATCTGTATTTTTGAAGCTTTGCCTCAAAAAGCAAGGCTCTTTGAATATTGACAAGACTAGCTTTGCCTTCTGTTGCTTGTGAAAATGAGCCAAAGGAGAAAATGCTGGAGTTGTTGTACAGGCCTTCATTCTGAAAAGATAATTGATACTAGAAAACTGTGAGGCATTTTAGTGGTTAATCTGCGAAGAGCTCCTGTCTATAGTGGAAAAGGAAACTCATAAAGTAATGTAAGGTGAATTTACATAAGTGTAATAGTGCTTGGTGAATGCACTGATCAAAGAGTCATCACCATTTAAGCAAGTAGTGTAGTACTCACCAGCCTCTTCTACATAAGGCTTACTCTAGCATTACGGTGTTGAGCTGAAATGATTCTGTTCCATTATTTCAGTTTGAATGTTTGAATTTCAATTTTATTACATCAGTGCATCCCCTAGACAGTTGAATATGGGAGGAGGGATGCATTCAGAGAGATCTCATGCTTGGAGTGTTTTCTAGAACACATGAAAAATAAATTGATACTTGGCTTAATTCTGTCCTTGGCTATATTCCAGACAAAAGCTTAGGCTGAACCGGGTGAACGCTGCATCAGCCCTTCTTTCATAACCATGCATTGAGGCCTGTGTCCAGTAAATGCACTGGTGAAACTTGTCTTGACTTCACGCAATGCAATTTGGCTTTTTTAGTGGGGAAAGAGAGGGGAATTTATCAGGTCTTATTGCTGAAGTCTGCACTCTATTTGTCTGCTCCTCTTAAACCAAGTGAAATTCAATGTGTTTATAAGAGAAGGGTGAAAGCAGGTTAAACTTTTTTTTGTGGTAGTTTTTAGTATTCTTGAAGTGTTAAAGCAGGACTTCTCTCCCTTGCAGATTCAAAACCCTACTGCTATTTGGATGTGCAGACTTTTGCTTAGGTGAGATTAGCCAATGGCCCTGAAGCCTTTCTTTGTGCACTAAATCTTTTTTTCAGTTGTGTTTTATTGCCTTTTATTGACGATGCCTTTTTTTCTCTCCAGTCCTGTCTAGCCTTAGCAGAGCTGCATGTTTGTGTGCAAATGTTTAGCTTGTCCTTTAAAATAAAAAGCTGTACTATTACTGCATACCTGGAAACAGAAAATTCACCTAGCATCTTAGATTTTGACTTTATTATACTTCTGAGCCTGTCCACAGTTCTTCGCAAACTTTTACAAATAATCAGTTCGTTGCATCTTCGGAGGAAATCAGATTATAGATTCTTTTTCAGAATGTAATTAACAATTGTGGGTTTTTTTAAATGTGTTTTAACTGTTTTGAATGTTATAACTGAGAAGTTTGAATCCTGTGTGTTTTTCATGCAAAGGAAGTAACTGTTTACTGGACTGAACTGTTCTGTCCAGTGCTATTGGTATGAGATGGCAGGAACAGGAGCTGTGGGACCTTTCTTCTTAGCTGAAAAAATCTTATCTTATGAAAGGGGTCATATTCAGTAAATAAAATTATTTTTATATTATTTTAGTAAAGTTGGTAGTTCAGCTGTCAGATATGCAGTGTCTCCTGGAAGCTATAAGGCTGCCCAAATTCAGTTATATTATTGTGTTCAAAATGATCTAACCAATAACAACGTAAACTTTGAATAGCTTCCCATCATGCTTTAATGCTGCTTTGACGGGAAGGGAGAAGATACTGTTGAAACTTAGAATTAATAGTTTTTACAGTTGAGAACTTAATATTCAGTTTTCTGTAAATCTGATTGGGAAACAAACGTATATTGTCAAATATAGGACTTCACGCTCACTAATGTGATGCTGAATTATGAATATAGTAGAAATGGAAGAAAAGGAGAACTCCAGCAGTTATGTTCATCCAGTTACCTCCAGCTGTCTATGCGTGTGAAGATCTTAATGCTTGTCAAGCCTGTTCTTGGAGATGAAGTGTGTCCTTGTACCACCACTTTTCAATTTATTCCAAGAGTTTGTGCTAGACTGGAATTTTTTTGGTAACATCTTACCTAAATCTCCCAGCTGCAGTTCAAGTGTTCAAGTCCATTATGTTAAATCTGTTTATTGCGATGATAATGTGTGATGACATGTGATGATAAACGAATGCTGTTTTCCCTTCCTACAAGATGTTTTTACCTGTTTGAAGCCTATTACTACTTCATTGTAAATCAAGCTTTCTGTATATCTTACTGTTTTTGTTCCTTACCAACTGGTGTAAAACTGAGTATGAATAAGACCCCAATTGTGGTGAAGAATTAAAAAAGAAAAAAATTACCCTCCGTTATCTTTCAAACTACACCACTGTTCTTTATTACTTGAAAGATTCCAAGTGTTTTCTTCAATGAGAAGAGTAAAGGGAGGTAACGTGTGACTTCCAGTATAAGCATACTTGCACTGATAGTACAGAGAAACTGTTAGTTTCTTTGTTTTCAGCTTGCAATAAATCTTATTTCGCCTATCAGGGAAGTTAAAGCATTGCAAAGGAATCTGTTGGTAAGAATTTGTTACAGCAGGTAGGCAGACAATGTCTGTGCAAGATTCTTAAGAATTTGGGTCTGCTAGATCCCAGGAGCAGCAAGTGGCACTAGTCATGCATCCTACTCAAGAGTACAATGTTTACATCTGCTAAGAAATTGTCCATAACAGGGACAAAAGTTAAAACATTAACATTTTTATGGAAAAAAGCTTCCAGGACATTTTTTTTAAGTGTAAGTATTTAATCATTTTAATATATAAATATTTTAGACATTACACTGTTATAAATACGATGTATACAGTATGTGACAAATTTCAGAATGAAATGATGAATTCTAAATAAATTTTTTTCATAGCAAAAGTAATATGTACGGTTGTATAGCTTGAACATTTCTGGGTGTTTAAGATGTGCTAATTAGCACAGTCCCACTAGACTATATAATGTTGGAAAGTTACTGTGATGAAAAAGGAAAAATGCACTCCTCTAAATGCAGATTTTACCTTTCTCACCAGATTCTTCAAGCTTAAATAATGCCACTGATAAACCTGACAAAAATTAATGACTTTGAAAATAAGATACCTCTGATACAGTTGGTGTTGAAATACAGATGAGTTTATGGCCAAAGTATCTGTTCTAAGCCTTTCAGAATTTTATTAACTTAGTTCAAAAGCTGAGTTTATTTAGCTTCAAAAGGGAATTAAACATGTAATTTTACATGTTTCATAACATTAATAAGGACATTATTGAGGCATACTGGAAAACTTGCAAAGTACCTCAGAATATTCTATTTCCTATGTAACAAATATTCTTAATCTGAAAAACAAGGAATGACTTTTGAGGAATCTTCAAAAGTTTAGTAGGGGATATTAAGTACTTCAGGCCTATAATGGTTATCACGCAGTATTTCTGAGGACATTATTTTTCATATGTTACCAGTGGTTCTATAGGCATATGTATCTGCATATCTATGGTATATGTATGATATAGATATCAAAAGGATTCAAATCAAATACAATTTTTTGGTAACAGACCAAAGTAATGGGAATATGGCAGCTTGCATTGTGTTTTTTATTCTTAGGTGCTTATTCTTTTGGTTGACTTGCAAACAGGCAAGAATTGAGACTTTTCTTTTTTAACCGACTGAGTATCTCATGGCGTTCTGTTCATAAACACAAAAGGAAATGTTTCCTGCCATAGGTTTCTTACGATTTGACAGAGAAATGGCCAGAAAGTGGGAATGTTATTTGTCCTTTTCAGAACGTACAGTGCAGCACAGAGAGAATCAGACTTGTATAAAGTTATAGAGAAAATACATGCAGAGAAGGAAAACTAAAACGCTAGAGAAGCCATTTTATTTCAGACCAATTTCTTTATTCATCATCGTTTTTATTCATAATAATTCAGTAGAGTATTGTCTATATATATATTTTAAGATGTGCAAGCCATTTTGAGCATTTACAGCTATTTTCTCTATGCTCTTTGCATCATTGTTGGCAAGCAGTTTGCAGTCCTGTTAGTTTAAATGAAGCAGAAATAGTAAATCATCACATATACTTGCATTTTGGCTATGGCTATTGTGTAACTTTTTTAACAGTTGCAGGATTGGAACAACAGCACTTCATCTTTTATTGTATATTACAATATTTAGATATTTACATTTACCATTATACAATTAGGTTGTACAGTTATTACAGTCTGTTTTTATACAGTAGCCTTGATTCTGCTATCAAGATGGGAGCACCTTTTTCCTCCCAACTGTAATACAAGTTGTTTGGCAGCAGCCAGCATGTATCTCTGGGCTGGACACTCATTACTTCCAGAACCCTGAGTTAATCACAGCACTGCTGTCAGGTAGCTAACAGGATGCTCTTAGGGCCTTGGGGGAGGACTCTTATTCTTGTGGGGAGAACAGAAGGAGTAGAAAAGACGGGGACGTAAATCCTTTGAAACAAGGCTTTATTAATTCTGGTGCCCATAGAACGTTTCATACATAGTTTTATTTTGGAGTATGTGTACCTATATAAGGAAGTAAAATGCAAGCTTACAAGGGTGTCTTATCCAAATATGTAGCTTTACACATAAATGCACTGTATATAGATGTAAACAACTCTCTATCTAGTATTATTAGCTATATATAAATGTAGATCTGACAGTAAATTTTCACTAAGCAACTCTCTTAATCCCTATGGTTTAGGAATTGTTAGGTATAGTATAGTGTCTGCACTTTCCTCTGAATGCTTGTATTAATTCACCAGTATAGAATGCTTGAGTATTGCAAGAATTGCTCCAAGTAAGCAAATTCATATTGTTAGGCAAAACCACAGTCTGATGTTAATATGTTGCATTCAGAATTGAATGATAAATCTTATTGCAGGCTTGTTCTTGCTGTTCACTTTTTACTTTTCTTAACACAGGCAAAATATGATCAAGTATTATTGTATATGTGTGGCTTCATTCTTTGTGTGTTTTCAGAAGTTAAAGCTGTTTCATTTTTCCTGTCCCTTCCCTACCCTCTGCTTCCTGGTGTGGCTGGACTGACTTTGACTTGCAGCCATCTAGCTAAAATAATTCCACCTGAAGAAGATGAAAACTTTTGCATATTTCAATTTCTCTGGTGGTCAGTACCACATAGCGAGTATCGGTTCAGTTCTGCTTTAAAGAATTGAAGGCAGCAGATCAGTCTGTGAAGTGTGTACTGAATTGAGCAGTGATGTAATGTGATGCAACAGGCTTCTCAGTAGCTAAGCTATTATAAGTCACAACGATGCATCATCCTGTTTCCTGCTGGTTTTGTTGAATCTTCAAAAACACTGTACAGTTAAAGCCATAATACTGTGTCTTTGGTTTAAAAAATGATGTTGTTGAGAATGATGATGACTTTGTAGTGCTCTCAATGAAGGCAAAAGTAACTATAACTGGTCATTTTGACATAGTGTACCTTACATTGGGGACTTTGCCCAGCCCTGGATCTGCATTATGTCAGATAACAGGATGTTTCAAGTTAAAAATCTTGTGTTGTTTCTGGAAACTTATCATACAACATGCCTTGCTCATTGGACACTTATTTTTGTCTGGATTTTTATAATCCTGCTATATTTGGTGTCAGCCCTGAGTTGTGTGGATCATCTTTTTGCTGTAGCTCACCTCTTAACTCATTCTCCCTCTCTGATTGTGCTTTTTTTAATAACATTATGGAAATTCTGGAAGAGCCATTTCTCTTCCTCCCAATGGGCTTTTCACTTGATTCTTTTCACTTACCCTCTCTGCAGCTTGTCTTCTGCAACTGTATTTGCCCCATTTCTTTTGCCTAATGCTACAGATTGCATTCGCTCAAAGGAGATAGTAAGCCGCTTCAAGATAAAGCTTAAGTCTTGGTATGTATTTCTGAAAGGTAAAAAGAGACTTTATGCAGTGCTTTGTAAGTAGTTAGTAGGAATGGTAAAACATGACACCTTTTACTTCTCTCCACATTTTCAAAGCTATCTTTATCTACTGAGGATATAATGAAAGAACATTCCCAGTTGTTCTGTCCTGCCAGCTCTCTTAGTTTGTGGCCTCCAAAGAAACGAGCTTGAGCTCCCTGTTTCAATGTGCAGCATGCTATTCTCTGTAGCAGGCTTCCTCCTCCATCTCTGTGTTCACCATGGTAGACACTTGTCTATCTTGAGAAATGTCACGATCTTACTGTTCCTTTAGTGTGCAACATAGCCCTATGTAGTCACTAGAAAAATGGATTTTCACAGTATAATTTTTGGCAGTTACTGCATGCTACTTTATAGCATTTTCTTAAGTTTTTGCATTTCTGCCTTTCCTTTTTCTGCTTTAGAAAGAGGCATGATTGATATTAATATTTTTCCCTGATAAAAATATACTTTCACTAGATCTTAGTGTTGGTAGTACATAATTCAGTGTTCGTTCTTAATAAAAACCATTGACTGTTCCATTACTCACGACAGTTATTACAGTACTAAAGGTCTCGTTCATCAGAATTTAACTTGCAGAGGCAAAACCAAAAGCCAAACTGATTTCTCTGTGCATCAGGATAGCTGTTGTGGATGCATATTATTAAACAGAGCATCTGAAATACAATGTTTTTTTGCTAGGAGATTAACACTGAGGAAAGATTTGGGAACACCATTTATTTTATTGTATATACATGTTTATATATATTTTGTTCTTTCAGTAGAAATCAAAAAGCAGGTGAACATACTATATCACATTTCACAAGACGTCTACCTTTAAAATCACAGATCCGGTATTTGGATTTTGAGAATTTATTAATTCTCAGCCTTTTTTTGAGTTCCATTTTCTCCTCTTAGGTGATGATGGAGGAGGAAACATATGAGGAAGTATTAGGAAATATTTCCCTAATATGAGGAAAAAAATCAGTTATGGAAACGAAGAGACAATCGTGAAGTTCTAAAACAATAGTTCTATGCACTAGAGCCTTGAAATGGGGTTCTATTTAAAAGATACTGTCTAGAGTATTACTGAGTATTCAGTTCATGGTTATTTTCTGGTATAAAATGGACATAAAACAACCTTATTCTGAAATTGGAAGAACTCAAAATAATAAAGTCTTATGGAAGGGTGGGAGTGGAAGATACTGTGAGATTAAACCACTCTAGGGGGAAAGCTCTGGTAAGAAAACAGAGTTTTTTTAAAAATAAAATGCTTTATTTTCACTAGTGTTGTTAAGGATGCATTTAAGGAAATGGTTTTGTAGGCTAAAGGGCAACACTAGATAAAGAAAAATGCCACAGAAAAATCCGAAGTTAGCCATAAACCTAATTTACTGGAGAGTTGCTTGGTTCCTTTATCTGTGGTGTGTGGCACAAGTCTGTGTTGTTGAATTAAAAAAGCCTTTTTTTTTCTTTTTTTGGTAACACTTCAATAGATGAAGAAAAATTTCTGAACTATTATTTTAATTTTTCCCATATACATTTTATTTGCTTTTCCAGTGAAAGTGAGGAGCAGTTTCAGGATTAATGAGTAGGTGACATTAATAGTATTAAGTGGCAAACTTAAAAAAAATACTTGAGAAATGGTCTGAGGAATATTTATTCACATTAGCATAGATGGCTTTTATTTACACATTTTAAGTTAGTGGCCTGGTTTGCAGAATCTTGTGTTCTGTCATTGTAAACTGATGCACAATTTCCCTAAAATGGTGCCTGAGTGATTGCTTAGCAGTAGCCTAAAGCTTAGTTCCTGGGTGGTGGTGATCTCAATGCCTAGTAGTCAAGGACAAGCAGTTGTACAGTAGAATGAAAGGGCGTTGTGGAGTTCTAGCATCATCTCAGTTAGACGTTAAGGTGTCTGTTGAGTCTATTGAGACAGAAAGGCACCCTAAAACATCAGTGGAGAGCGTACGGTCACTCCCGATGGTCAATACAGAGAAAGTGGTTTGCAGAGGTATTCTAGCCTGTCTCTGCCTATGCAGATGACTTGTAACAAGCATATACCTAACTTAATATCTTAGGGGCCTAACTTTAGGTGAGATTCATTTGTGTTCAGACTTCCCCACATGTATTTGAAACAAATACAGGCTCAATTCTTAAAATGAAAAAAAACAACCTGCTCCCTCTCCCTGTCAAAACGCTAGAGGATGGAGACTACTCTTGAGATTTTTTTTTCTCAGAAGTGTATTAGATGTATGAGTAACATTTTTGTAAGGTAGACAAATGCAATGTGCATATTATTGAAAATTTACTAACTATATCTGAAAATATTTCTGCATATCTTAATATTTTTCTTAGTTTTAGCATACTTTGGTTTTGGAGTGTAATGTAAAATGCCGATGTAAGTTTCTTTCTAGTGCAAATGATACAGATATGAGATCTGTTGTTGCTGTAAAATTATTGTATTTGCTATGCTAGCCTTTAATACTATATTCCTCACCTACAACTGGAGGAGCACAGCTTGAAGGAAATTTAATTAGGAAAATGAGGCAGATGAAATAGGCAATGTAATGTATATATGCAAATGAAGATGAGTAAATACACTTTTTATCTGAATAGTCAGAACAGACTGTGTTAAACAGAGCTGAAATTTTCTGTTATCAAAAATGAATTTCTTTCCTTTTCTAGCATTACTATGTAAATGTCCTCCGTATTACTGAGATTAGAAAGACTACTATCATTAAAGAAAAACATCTTTAACCAATTAGATTCTTTTTTTAGCAGGCACTGACCTCCTCATTATGTGAAGAATTGTAATCCCCTGAGGAACAAATTTAGTGAGATCAGTTAGGTGGGAAACCTTGTGCACACAGTGTTTGCTTCTCATGACCTGCGTACATATAGCTGTACTGTATAGATTTCTA
Organism: Rhea pennata; assembly: GCF_028389875.1. Taxonomy (NCBI): domain Eukaryota; kingdom Metazoa; phylum Chordata; class Aves; order Rheiformes; family Rheidae; genus Rhea; species Rhea pennata. The sequence continues at coordinate 9,719,552 of NC_084674.1, forward strand.
CTTGTTTACAGGTCTTTGAAACAATAAGCAGGTAGAATTCAGATTACTGAAAATCTAGTAGGCTGGTAGCAGTTTCCTGCCTCACTGCATGCTGGCACTACAGCTTTGCTGCTTGTGTGATGCTGCGCAGCCACTGATTTTTTTTTCAGTTGTACCCATTACTCATTTCCCTAATTTTTTTAATTGTTTTTATTGGTTCTGTGCACAGAATACTGGATCATGCTTTGCAGAAGAATGCAGAAAATCACTAGCACAGGAAACAGTTCAAGTAATATGTGATAGGAAATGAACAATTGTTTATGACAAAAAATCCTATAATGCCATTTCATGATTGGAGAGGATGACAATGGGAAGTCTGCAGTATTGCATAGTGCAACCAATACAACCTGTACACTTGTTTGAAATGTAAGAGCTTTACATGTGTTGATTTTTTTTATCCGTGAAATTTCAAAATGTTCTAATAATGATTTCAGATCTTAGTTCCCAGTGAAGCTTCAATGTGGCTTTCCAGACACTTGCTTGGGGAGTTGTGAGGCTGCTACTTCATCTTAGTCTAGCTGTGCTAGTTCTTCCTTGGTTCTTTTTAACAAAATGACAGCGAAATAAGTAAAGATGCATGTGATAGGGGAATCACGAAAACATGGTGTAGTCAATCTGAACAATTCTATAACCCACTGATTGTACAAATGAATCCACCTAGTATTTTCTGAAAATGCATTTTATTGTTTTTAATCGTTTGATGGGTATTGAAATATTGTGACGGGTATTGAAAATACCTGTCATATATTAGATATAAAGCAGCAGTGACCCAAATTCTACAGCTAGTAATGCTGCATATGTTCATTTCAGCAAATATATTAAGTGTATTTAAGTTGGATATGAGCCCACTAGACAAAGAACTTCTAAAGAAATCTCTCTAGAAGGACAGTGTGTGATGTTTGGCATTGTTTTTGGTATGTCTGTTGGATATAATTTTTGTCTAACAGAGGTTAGAGTAGATTTTAATTACAGCATTCCGCTGATCTGACAAGGTGTAACTGATGGTGAAGGTTCTGAGGAGACCCTTCTCCTTTACAGTGTTACTGTGAATTTTAAACATAACAGAGTCAGTGCAGTCTGGATGGGATGCTTACGGTTATGTAGAGATTTGTAGAGTAGTGACCATGTTCTCCAGTTGTGAATGAGCTTCTTGGGCAGGGGTGGGAGGAAGGGAATTCTACTGCTTCCCTTCTTAGCACAAGTTAGCTGCTGGATCAGTACGTACTGCCTGCAATCCTTTCTTCTAGTTCAAGTCAAAACAGAATTTCCTGCTTGGACTTTGAGCTCTGTTCTGTCATTCCGGTACTTCCTACCCACCAGTTCATGATACTAGTTCTTTCTACCCTGAGATGTTGAACACTGAGGACTCCTTATGAATTTAACATCTCTTGCAATGAAGGTCCTAAGGGCATTTTTTACTAGTCCACTATTAAATCTAAATGAGATCCCAAGTCCTCAGAATTAACAGTGGAGAGGAAAGTGTGGCATGTTTTGTGTGTGAGAGAGGGTTAGTATAATAGTAAAGGTAGAAGAAGACATCTTCATGTTGATTTTCTTGCTCAAATAATACATACATTTTTGTATTGTTTATCAAGATTGCTTTGTTCTTCACCAATTCTAAATACACTAACTGTAGTAATGTTTTGATTTGTGCAAAACTTACCTTGGGGGAGGCTATTGCTCAGTATTGATATGAACCTTGAAGCCTTTAACACGAGGCTAACTTTAGCTCTCGTATTTCTCAGAATTTGTTTTGTTCTGCAACTTGAAGGATTTCACTTGAAGGATTGAAGGATTTCACAGTATACATTTCAGAGAGGAATCTGATTATTTTTAACAGTGAGTTTCAGAGTCACGGTTAGACTGGCAAGACCCATAGGAGCTAAGGGCCCTAGTAATTCAGGTACATAATTAGAATATAAATGCACCATGTCATGAGTTTTTGTCTTCCCTGGAGCCTCAGTTGTTGAAGCATGAGATCTAGACTTTATTTCCAATGTCATCAACCTTATGCTGAAATTGTTTATTAGTTTTGGCTATGGCAGCACCATAGGACTTTTCCTGGTGCATTGTCTAAATATCAGGTTCTCTGCCTCAAATTTCTTTCAGAAGTGTTAGATTTTAAAATCAGCATCTATGTTCTAAAATTTTGGCACTGTGTGGTAGGTGTAATCCGTATCTTCTGGACAGTGGTTTTAGTTAGCAGCAGTCTGAAAGGTAGAGAAAAAAGATTGATAGTATTTTTATTTCTGTCCATGCTTTTGTTAGGTGCAAAGGCAGGAGAGACTGAAGCCCCACTGAAGCTACTGTCTTACAGTTTAATCACCAGACGGCAGTACTGGTTATTCCACATGTTTTGGGCTTTTGTCAGGAATGTTTCCTTCACTGAATAGAGAACTGTGTCTCTTTCTCATATCATATAAAAACATTCTGATGAATTAACCAGAATGAGAACCCTCCCATAGGGGTTGCTGATTGGCTGCTTGAGAGAAATGGGAATGGCTTTTTGAAGTCCATAACAATTATTTTTTTCAGACATCAGCACAAGATAAAGCAGGTGTTCCTCTGGGAAGTGATTCTTCTAGTAGCTAAAGAGACTAATTTTGCATCCTGTCGAGTTTCACATTTAATGAGTAGTGTGGGACATGTCTTCTCAGACACTTAATCTTTAGTAATTTTTTAGGAAAAAAAAACAGTGCCAAATATATATGCATTTATTTTAGAACCTTTTCAGATCTTCAAAGTAGGAATGGCTCACTTCCCACTCTTTCATAGTCTCTTCAGGCCTTTCCTCTCATCTGTGGGATAACAATTTGCAAGATCAGTCATGGTGCCTGCTTTGGATTTGCTAGAGAATATATATTACGTGAATATGTAGCCATTTGAACAGTTAGTTTTTATAGGTGTTTTTTCTGTTGTAATGCCTGACCAGATGCATCTGCTATCCTTCACTTAATGTGGTTAGTTTGTTTTATGGAGTCAGATAACTGAAACAGTCAGAACTTCCTTCCAAAGAACAAGTACATTTCACTTCCCAAAGACGCTTCCAAAATGTGTGCATTTAGAAAATATGGTTCTATGTACTTTTGGAAGAGGGAGACTAATAGAGATCTTTTTGATCAAGATCCAAGCAAAAAAATACATACCGAAGAGCTGGAAGGTTGTTGTGTCCAGTGGGTTGGGTTTTAGTGAATGTGTTTTACTTGCAAGTAAAGGATTGCAGTGAAAAACCCCACAGGATTCTAATAGTGTCTTTCCCCAACTGAAGCATCTTAGGAAACTGAATTTTATGATTAATCACTTGGTTCAAACAAGGTAATAATATTGTAGTGCTTTGGACGTGTCTGAAGTATTGTCATGTAATATGCGTGATTACTTTGTATTTTGCCCTGCAGTGTCTTGGATATTTCTGATTGAATTAAATACATTAAATACTCTAGGGCTTAAAGACCTAAAATAGAGTCTATTAGGGTTGTACCTGAGTCATTTAAGAAGGATTTTCATCCTCCCTTTAAGAGGAGGGTATATTAGTGAATGAAAGTGGACGTTTTGAGCTTTGTGCAAGAAAAAATGTTACGTACAGCCATTGATCTTTACACTTCATTTGCACAAACTGGAAAGCAGGTACCAAAAATGAGTGACTGATAGATTTTCTTTAGTTTGTATTTCTTCTATTAAGGCATTTCTTGGAGAGGTTGTAGTTTCTTTATTCCATAAATCCTTGTGTGTATTGATTTGCACTGTGGCAAATGTGAAGTATACAAATGCATGTGAAACATTATTCATGTTTTTTTCCAAGTGCATAGGGTTCAAAAATGCATGCAATAAAGAGAAAATTACAAAGAGGCAGAAATGAAATTGTCCTGAATTTTTTAGCCCAGGCAAGATCATGAGAAAAGGCTTTAGGGGCTTGAATGCAAAATTTTTTTGTCGGGTAGGAAGTCGCCCCATCACTTTAAAGGAGCAATGCTTTTGGAGAAATTGTTTGGCACTTTAGGAAAGCCGTACCAGCTTGGTGAGCCAAGGAGGCACTTTATTTCAGTAATCCTGCTGCTGCCCAATTTAGCTGTTATTTTCCTGTTGTCTGAAGAGTCAATCCCTTAATCATCTTCATGATCTTCTCTTTCAGATCTTGAAGATTAACATTTGTCATGTTGAGATTTGGGCAGCATCTCATCAAGCCCTGTGTGGTCTTCCTGAAGACAGAGCTCTCCTTTGCTCTTGTGAACCTGAAGCCAGTGGTCCCAGGGCGTATCCTTTCAACCAGAGCCTCGGTCGTGAGCGCGTGATGACCGTTCAGCGTTCTGTGGGATGGGGGGAGACGCTCCGCGTGTTCTGAAGGCCAGGTAGGATGGATGTTAATCAGATTTGTTCTGAAACCAGTCAGTGGAATGTACTATGCTTGATTGGTGTTGCAGAACTTTTAAAAATGGTTGCTTAGCAACTGTGACCTTAGAGGTGAATTTCTATTGACCTTTTTACCACGGAAGACTATAAACAAGCAGGTGCTACTAAAAGCATTTTAAAGTGTATCTGAGGTGCTGGTGTTTAAATTTTGTATTATGCTAAATAACGTATCCTGTTTCCCTTTTAATAATGTCACTGATTTTTAGACATAATAACTTCTTTATGCAAATTTTCAACTTCTCAGAGCTAAATGTACACAATTTGTCAAATGGCAGCAGAATCCTGTACGAAGGCTATTTTTTGACGGGGGGAGGGGGGCAAGTTGCTTTGATTAATGTAAGTAGGAATGGATTAAATAAACCATCTGTATAGCATGCATATTTCCTGAGGACAAAGACTGATGTCTTAAGTAAAATTATCCTGTCAGTTAGAATTTTCTTAGGAATTCAATTCTGCAAGATGCAATATGCTTGGTAGTCTCTTTTCTAGTGTTGCATATTATTTCCCCATCAAAACTCTACTGCTCTGTAACTTGTGCTTATTTCATTGCGTGGAGGTGGAACTTTTCATAAGTATTTAAGACTGATCATTTCATTTCTGTAGGTGTCCATGGTAAAACTTCAGTAAGTAGTAAATCAGGCAATGGAAGGATGTATGTTGGAAAGAAAAAACCCGTGCCTGTACATAGAGAGTAAAAATAGGTGATAAAAATTTATTTAGCATCACTGAATTTATCAAAGCTTTCATGTTGTTCTGTAGTTTCCTGTTACTTCTTACAAGTTTTAATATACAATTTTAAATTTATTAGCTTTTATATCTACAAACGTATTTTTTTCTCCTGAAATATTGACTCCCCCTCTCTTCCCATTGCTTAGTTAGAATACTGTTATTCAAAATAAAATTAACTTCTCTGTATCCCAATTTTGAACAGTTGTTGTTTGTTGCAGATGTCAGATAATTTGGTTAGAAATGGATAGCAAAGACATACAGACTTCAAAGAAACTTTAAATGTATGTTACTATGTCACCACTATGTTTTAATCAATTAAATGAGCAGTTCTACTTAACTCTGAGTTCCTGCAGCAGCCTGCCTAAAGCATCTGATACAAATCAGTGTGATTTACAGTTTTATCATATTTTCAAAGCTATGTAAAGACAATATCAGATCAGAGTGTTAATAAAATACACTGTGTAGATGTTTTAAAACAATGATTAATGACTTTGTCAATTAATTAGGTAAGTGAACGATTGCATCTGTTGTTAAATAAAGAAGAGCTCTTCCAGATGAAAGGTGGTACTTTTAAATTTTGTGAGGTTCTAGAAGTAACAATTTAGGAAGCCTATAAAACTTGATTATTACAAGCCTCTTTCCTTCTTAAATAATTAAAGATTATAAACTCCAGTTGCACAGTTATTGCTGACTGTTTGACAGATACATTCATTTGCTGTGTTTTAGCTTTGTTATTCCATAATGAGTCTTGTAGCATATTTTATAGTGTCACATTGTTCTAATAGCTCATGTGTTGTAATATATAACGTTGTCTTTGTTTCTCTGTTGAATAAATGTTCAGGTAATAAAAAGAAAAACCCAACCCTTTTTCTCTCTTTACAATAAGAAAAAATTTAAAAGATCATGATGCAAAGGCTAGGATACAGTATATAAAACAGAGCTAATTTGCGGTTGTAAGCTTTTAAAATGTCTGTATAAGGCAACATTCATCTTAAGGCCTGGCAGTAACAAGTCTATTTTCTTTGTTTTATTGCAATAATTTATCCACCTTGTCTTCAGCACACTTGTGACATTCCTTTTCATTTTTTGTTTTTTCAGTACAAAATAAAATTTTAATGCACGAGAATTAGAGAGACAAAGGAAATCAGTTTGAAAGCCAGCTCACTCCAGGTGGTGACTTTAATTAACTTGTAAAGTTGAAATTCCATCTTGAAAAGGAACACAGGATAGTAGTTGTGAAATTGCTGTAATAATTTTAAAATATAGTTATACTCTTAAAAAAAAAATCAGTAAAAATGGTCTTGCAGAGTTCAGCGTTCATGACTTGAGTAATGCCAAAGTATGTTTATGCAGTTGACACGTTAAAGTTTTTGTTTTGTTCTGCTTTTTTTCTAGCTGCCAGGCTTGTGAATTCAGGCTGACACTTGAAAGTCAAACTGTTCTAATAGTAACCCAGAGTAAGAATAGCAAGAAAGATGTGCTCTCTCTCCTGCTGCAATTTCCCTGGCATTAGACTTTTGTCTAATGAGCACATTCTAGTTCATGGGCACACAAACTTGTTTATATAAAGATCCCCTTGAGAGAAGAGATAGTAATTATTGCAGATTCTTGAATAAGAGCTAACTGGGATCTTGAGTTGGAGTATCTGGCATGAAACTCCTATCTATACTGCCCAAGCTAAAATATGTATGTTTGATTGGTGCTAGTAGCAAATTCATTTACCTCTTTTGTCACAACCAAAGAAAGGAGAGAGAGAGAGCTACATCTGCAAGGTTGTGTGCACCGCACAATGACATCCAGTCACACTGGCGCCCAAATGGGAAAATTACTAAGACTCGGAGGTGCCTCACCAGTCTGACATCAAGCCTTCCAACTCCCAACAAAAATGAAATGAGTACATACTTGCTCTGTTCCTGCATATATTTCTAAGGGGAAGATGGGGTTTGCCTGCCCTTTATCTGTCTTATTTTGGAGTGGCGAGGCATCCTGTAGTGCATGCAGCCTTGTTTAATGAGACATAGCTTTTTAAGAGTACAGAAATGGTATGATTTTGTGTCAGTAATAGTTATGGATGCATCTGGAACTAAGCGCTTGAGTGGGAAGAGTGTATGCTGTATGTGTCTGAGCAGTAAGCTTGGAAGTGAGGAGACTATGAGCTGGTTATTGTACAGGAGTACACATCCCAGCAAGTTTAGCCATGCACTGATACTGTTTTCTATGAAAAGTGGGGTTCCTATTTCCTATTTGTGCTGTTAACTTGCTGCTCTGTGAAGAAGGATTGTGAAGTATCATCTGTGGTTGTCTTCATCATATCGATAGTTGTCTTAGAAGATAGCTGTCCGGTAGCTGGAATAGTGCAGGGCTATGTCTGTAGCCAACAAATGCATTGCTTATGTTACTCAAAATACACAAGGCAGGAGATGAATCAACTCATGTAACCTGCATGAGCTAAGCTTCTGGTGTTGTCTTCTCCCTTGTTTCATTCAGAGTCCTGCTGTTTCCTTAGTTCAGAACTGTAGAGTTTCTTTTAAATAAAATCCATCTGCTCATTCATGTGGGCTCTTTGTTCTTTAGTATGACCACAAATACTTTGAGGAGGACCTCCTGTTTTACTGATATTTTCCTATCTACACAGCATAGCTTTACTTGGGTTTGCTCACATCTTCAGTAAATATGGGCTAATTTTTTCATCACTACCTTTGTCACTGCGTTATGCTAAGCTTTGGTTTTCATCTTGTGTTAAACATGAAAAATGAATTTGAACATTAGTAGAATCCATTTGGGAACCAGAACTTCTATTGTAAATAAAATTATTCATTTTTTTAATCTCTCTTTTTTCAGCAGACAAGGTATTGATGTTTGGATTTCTGTTCAGGGTGCCGTAAGGAGGACTAGCACAAAAGGAACATGGCAACATTTGTAAATTGATTGAAAGCTATAAGTAATGACAGAGACAAACATCATATCTACGGCAGTACTATATCATACTGAACATTTTTCAACAGTTATTGGTTATTAAAAAGAACAGGCTTTTAACTCGGAACAATGTGCTGACAGTGATCAGGATCAAGCAAATTTAATAATAATTCGTGGTGGACAGTGTGGCCTATTCAACAACAGTGCGTGCATGTGCATGAAATAAATCAGAATAAATGCTTTACAATATTTTTTAATCTTTCATTGATTATAAAAAGCTTTTTTTTCCATTTAAAAATATAACACTGTTTAACTGTTATACGTTGGGTTTTGCTGGGGTATGTTGTATTCTTTTCTGCAGATATCTGGTTCTTCCACCAGAAAGAATCTGACTATCGGGAATAGAGAACATACAGAAACCCAAAACATGTGATATTTTCTAGCAACTTCATTACTATATGAAGTTAATGGTCGTTATTTCTCACTGAGGCAGTATATGCCTTGTTCCTTTTTTTATTAAATAGAGGAAACATTAGTTGAACCAGATGTTCTTTCAAAGACATGATAACTTGCAATGTAATTATTCTGAATCTGTTACATGAGTGGGATGGGATCCAGGGTCGTCGAATGTAAGAATACTGTCTGTTTTGCTGTACTTGTGTGTGTATCTGTGTGTCTGCGAGCTCCCTTGTCAAAAGCTATCAGAATTGACCAGAATTGATCAGAATTACTTGACTGACACGTTCTGTATAGTTACAAAACAGTTGCTGCTTTTCTTACGAGATTTGTGTTTAAACAAATACTTTTTATCAGCAGGGTATTAATGTTTAAAAGTAAGTTTAATTTTTCATTTAATTATAATTCTCACAATTTCTGTTGATAGTAAACTGGCTCCCTAAAGAACAGGATTCTGTCACAAGTTTGGATGAAAATCATGGTGCTTGTCATGTACCTGAAGTTTTTATTCTTCCTTAAGTCACGCAGCTGCTGTTTGTTGTGATTTAGTTAGCTTGTATGCTGCACATACTACAAATGTATTTATGCTACATAATTATGAATTTTACACTTTCTAGTGTAAAAAAGTTAATACTTGCTGTAAGACTAAGCTATAGAAAATAAAATTCAGTTACATTGCAGTATATATATACTGCCATTTGCATATTGCAATTGTAATGTATACTGCATTGTAACAGCTACATATTATATGTTCCCAGCCCTGGGGGAAAGTACTCTTAGTGCTTTTTACAGAAGCTTCATATGCATTACTGTTATTAATTTGCATTAGCATGATGCGAAGGAGCAGTAATGAATCAGTACCCTGCTGTCTTAGTTCCCCTTCAAGCAAAGAGCTAAAAATAGTTTTTCTTCTGTAAAGACTTTGTAACCTAAACATGTGCCTTGAGATAGTAATGGAGTTGCATGAAAACAAAATAATATTGTTCAGGACAATAAGGAGTGAACTTCTCAGTTGAACTTCCCAAGTTTTCTAGACGTTCTAAGAGGAGGGTGTATTAGGAAGAGTGATTGAGGTAGCTTTCCTGGTGTAGAAAAGACCTCCTGAGTGAGAAGAGGAGATATAAATGATGGGTCGGTCTTGAAGATGGAGGAGGAATATAGAGTATGCTAGTTCAGCAGGAATGCAGAAGCGATTGACTTGTTTTCTGTATTGTCAAGATTTGGCAAATTCTTTTTGAGATCCCAGACTGAAGCTGTTTGTCTTCAAAAAAAAGTCTTAGGTTTATTTTTCTGTCAGGCTCTAAATAAAGCTGTTGCACAGTTCTTCGCCATATGAGCAGTCTTGGTCCCTTCAGTAGGACTCATTAATATCCGTAATGCTTCCTTACACAAATAAGAGTAAGAAAAACAACTCCTATACTTAATTTTTTTAGTTGAAGTAAATTGCAAAGGAGTAGGACTGCCCCTTCGGTAGTGTAGCAGTAAGCCAGTAGATAATCTTCAGTGTGCTCTCAAGCTACCTTCTGAGAAAAGGCTTCTGCTTAAACAGGCCAAGAAACGAGTGCTCAGCTTGGTATATGCAAACCCCTTGAATTTAGTAGCAATGAAAAGTCCAGTTAATTATCTCAGAGCTGGAGTAATTCTGTTTGCAGTCTACAAACGAAAGGGTGGTGTTTGACACACATTAGGAAATGCTGCTTCTGAAGATGATAAATGTAAGGCTGTGTGCACAGAAGCTTGTCTGTCTGTCTGTCTCTCTGCCTGCTCTGTCCCTCCCTGATTCTTATCATTTGATCTGGTAAAAATCATCTCCTTTCAGATCTGACCTCACTTGAAAGGTTCTCACTGTTAGAAAATATATTTCATGGTAAGGATTTACCTATTCTGTTTGCATGTCATAGTTGCATTAACATAATAAGAGGGATGAAAAATTCCATTGTAATGCTTTGTGACAGTGCTTTAAGAAGAAAGAATATATGGAAACAATAAAATCAGAAGTATGTTTTGCTTATTTGAAAGTGGAGCAAGTTGCCTACTAAATTATTTGTTTGTATGGATTCAGTAGATCAGTGCTAAGAATTAGGTTATAGCATACCCTAAATTGGATGAGGCATTTAGAAAACTTGATTAAGGCTACGTGTGAGAGAAGTAGTAGCCCCTAGGGTGGAGCCTGGTGCATGATACAAACATGGGAATATCCATCTTATGAAATGCTGTAAAGGTCGTTATTAGTGGTGTGTTCAGCTGACCCTCAAGTCACACTATTAGTAAAGTGATGAGATTTCAGAATTGGGCTTGAAAGTATGGGTGTTGTAATAGGCTGGATCTGTGCAATTAAATTTCTTGACTGCATTGCTAACATATGCTGAAATCCACTAAAAAAATACCGTTTTAGTCTAATGTATTTTGTTCCTGTGCTCAGCATCATTGTTGTGTTTGGAAGTTGTAAGTGACTTTAAATCAGAAAAACACATGCATAATCCTCTCCACTGCTTTAGGTATTGTAGAGACAGTCTCTGTACAGTTTTGAAGGCATGTTACTAATGTATGTCCTCTAAAAGTGGAACTACATATCCTTGCAAGCTCCAGGGACATGCAGAAGAGTTCTTGAAACATAGTCTAGGAGTTCTTACCATTTTGGTGAGGTATTGTGTATACTTATACTATGCCTCTAAAGTAGCGTGTGGAGACCTCTTTCTTGTCATCATGAAGAAATGCAGAACATCTAAACGTTAGTAGTTGCTGATTTACTGTAAAAGATGAAATCTCACAGAGCCTGCCCATTGGCTTCCCAGTATTGTGCTTTTTGTTGTTTATGATATTGTTAAAATTCAGTTTTATATGAAAGAGCATAGTTTGTGATATATGAGTCTATTTCATGAAATTTACATTCATAACAAAATGATTTCACTGTGTGTTAGGTTAGTTACAGCCTCCCTTTTTGTTTATCCTTGTTAACAAAGTGTAAAGCATGTTAGTATTTTCACATCAGCTTACAACTGTAGTTGACTTAAGTAAATTTGATTTTTTACAATTGGAGTGGCAGACATCACTTGGAAAAAGAGTTTACCCATTCATATTTTAGCATAGCTAGGATAAATGTTCAGTGAGAAAAGCATCCTCCAAGGACCTGGAAAAAATTAGTCATGTTTAAAAGAGAGACGCCAAGCTATATAGAAGGAAGCAAAATTAAGAGGTAGCACTTATTTTTTGAAGAAAGGCAGGGAACATGCAGCTGGGTTCATAAAAGATGAAACAAGTATTTATTTTGATGTTAACACATAGTTGGCATTCTTAAAAAAAAAAAAAAAAAAAAAAAAAGTAGAAGTCCTGTTCAGATATAATGAAAACTTTTAGTCCAGCAATTATTTGCTAGTCTAGTAGAGAAAAAAATTGTAATTGGACTAGTTATTGGACCTGTAATTTTAATACTTTCTGTTGCATCAGTAAACCCAAATAAGTGCAACAGCTATAAATGGGTAGTAGATAGGAAATGTAAAGGAATGTATGTTGCCCTTACAATTTTGCCATTACAGAAGGTTTTAAGTTCTTACATCAGCAGCAGATAGCAATGTCTTTTACCTTTCAGGTACTAACTATCAAGAACTTCATAAAGAAATAAAAGATATTTTTTCTCATGTTATCACATAACTATTTTTAAATTCAGCTTTTTCAGTCTTTTAAGTAGTTTCTGACTAATGAAATAGGTGAGTTACAAAGCCATTCTTGTTACAGTTTGTGCGTATGTAGGACTTTTTGTCCTTGACAGAGTTATCTGAATGCAGCACACACACAGTTAACTGAGTTTGGGCAAGATATTGCAAGATTTGCTCTTATGGCGGAATATAATTAAAAGAGATGATTGGAATTCATGGTTATTCATAATAAGTGTCACACAATTAGCGTAAGTGATGCAATAGAGGCAAAGTTTGTTTGTAATGAAAATAGATTTACTGGAAAGTCAATTGGAGATTTCATTTGTTCCTTATTGTTTCTAGCATATTGGCATGTTTTGTGCTATTCAGTGTAATACAGCACCTAGTTTTTTTTTTTTTCTCAAGTACATATTTTTGAGAGACATCTGATGTGAATTTCCTATTGCAACTGGTGAGAGAAGGTCTAGTGATACAATGTTTACTTGCTGTCTCTGCTCTGAATCTAGGGAGTTTGCTGTGAAGAGCCTAATGTATACTATTTTTCTGTCAAGAGAACTATAAATTAATATTGGAGCTTGGTGTACTATAATTATAACTTAAAGTAGATGTTTTAGTTTCACAAATAATGATTTTTTTTTAATTTTGCTATTATTATATAAGGACCTTAGAAGACAGTGAGTAAGGGGGGAAAAAGGCACACCAGGAATGCTCTCTAAACATAAAGGAAGGAATAGTACTCTGTGGTGTATAATCCCAATACCTTTCCAAGGGCATAAGGATCAATTAATAATATCATAACCTAATCCCTTCATGCTACTTAGTGTAGGTGACAGTCCTTTGAGGGTAACTCCATCTGTTTTATCCCCCAGTGAGTGCAGACACAGAAGTCTGAACGTAGTCCGGTCACTGTTGCTGCTGCTGGGTCCCTTAAACACTTGCTCCAGTATAAAGCACCCTAACAGCATCACAAAACCCTGTGACTGGTGTCCTAGACTTTGCAAGTCCCTGGCCAGAATGAATGTGCACCTTTCGGCTTACCTGTGGGCCTTTCTGGATTTCAGTCAAGAAAGTAGCACATGTTCTTCCCACTTTGCTGCTGAGAACTTCTCACTTGTGCTGCTTCATTTGTTTAGGAAATACTTTTTTCTGTGGGTTTGAACTGGCAGTTGAGACTGGCTGTCAAAGTGGTGATTCTAAGTGGCCCTATAATTGCTTTGTAGGGATTTAGCTAAGGGTGAAGCACCTTCTCTGAGCAAGGTAATTGGATAAATTGTTTTAATAAGTAGTCCTGTGCAGGTCAGATACGAATACAGCGTGCGATGGAGATTTTATTGTAAAATGAGGCTACAGTAGAAAATTGAGTACATTCATTGATACAAATGTGTTTCACTCTCACTCATACCATAGCTATGTTTTTAAGGTTGCACGTGCATGCATAGTGCTATTTGTTTGCTAATGTATTTCAGCCTTTGCTGTTCCTTATAACCTGCTGAGATCTAGTATATTTCTGATCAAAGCATGGAAATCTCAGCACATTTCAGTGAGATTTCTTGAATGGGTGTTCACATTGTACAATAAAAGTTGAAAATACCCTTACTTATACTTTTCATTTAAACGTCATATTACATCACATCGTAACAAGTGACCTCTTTAGGGAAACTGCCTTAAAGCAGTTAATTTTCGATCAGTTACATGACCCCTCTTTCTTAACAATGCATTTGAGATGATTTTAGTTATCAGGAAATCTTTCCATTGTAAAGATTTGAACTGTGAAGTTATGTTTGTGTGTTAATAGTTCAGAAGTATGTTGAGAATACCTCATCATTATTCCATAAAATTGGAAATTGTGTATAGAAAATATTAGTTAAAATATATGTGAATTGGGAAATGCTCCTTTTTATGCATTCTGGTCTTGTGGCCATCACATAGCTGAATACAAGTTTTTGCTTTAATGTGTATCCAAAAATATAACTGTACTTATGAATGTAGTTTTGCAAATGTGTCATTGAGTCTTTTGCATTTCTTTTTATCTCATTCCAGGTAAAATATGCCGTGTTGCAAGAAAAGAATGTGACACATTATATATTTCTGTTTTGTCATAGAAATGATGTTGCAGTTCAGCCATTGTAGTTTAGTCACTATAAGCACGTTTCAGGTTTGTATTCTTAGGCTAAGTTCTGTTAATGATAATTGGATCAGAATAGAACCTAGCTCATTTTACATGTAGTTCAGTCTACTATTTTCATACTTCATGAAGAAAGTTAAGAAAAAATACTATAAAAACATGATTTGTGAAATAAGTTACTTTTCTGACCAAGAATGCACTCAGAGACCAGTCTTGAAAACATGGTTACGTTTCTGCTGATAGAGTTTCAATTCAAAAGCATGTGTGATTTTGGGAGGTTGGGGGGAGTGGAAAGGGGAGGAGAAAAAGTAGAGAAAGGGGAGAAAAGAACAAGTTTGTCTTCTGATGTTTGACCTTTAAGGTGCGTCTTAATCATGCTTATTGGCTGCTTTTGCAGTACACTTCTTAGAAACTTTTTTTTAAAAAAGGAAGGGGGGGGAAGGTAGTTCGTGCCATGTCTTTATTCTAGAAATTTTAAGAGCATGAAATATAGTAAGACTTGTGGTAACATTGAACAATATATGAAAAATTGCCAGATTCTAAGATTTTGCTGCAAAGTTGAAAAATGACTTGATTGTATCTGTTTGTATGGGAATGCTATTCCAGGGATAAAAGTTGTATTCTAACAATGACATTAGTAACATTTGAAACTGGAGAGATGTGAACCATAAGCAAAGTGAGTTTTTCTTAAATATTGAGGGTGAAGTAACTGAGATACATTGCTAGAGTTGAGCAACATTTGGTATCTTTTAGTGCTTTTAAATCAAGATTTCAAAGTACCAAACTTTTCTTTAAGATAAATAGTAAGTTTTCATCTTGATGGAAGTGTGATGAAGATTGAATCTATGCACTGGCATGGGGAAACTCAGAATAGTTGATCTCTCTGACCTTATCCTCTGAATAAGGTGTATTGTTGGCGGGAGAACAATGAGATGTAACACACATTTTTTTCAAGTCTGCAAAATGAAATCCTGTTTTCCGTGGAAGGGCGAGTGCTAAAAGGAGGGAAGAAGAGATAAACACTAGGAAGTTAGGCCACAAATAATTGGGTAACCTTTCAAAGCAGGTGGATATTGCTTTTGAGAGGGAGTCATTTAACTTTGAAAGTCATAATGGAGAATTACAAATAAAACAGCTTTATTGACCTACCATTTGATATTCCTGCTAGGAGCTTGAAAGGGGACATAAAGTCACTCCGATGCTAACTGTCTATTAACAGCTGATTTAAAGTTTTAAGTACTTCAGGTACTATTGATTGTATTTCTTTAAGTTTATACCCCTTCTGTGAATTGCTTTTAATGTATGACAAAATTGAATTACTTTCAACTGCATCTGCAAAAGGCCATTGTTTTGAGATTCTAATTTTGCCTATTCGTGAGGATTTAACAGGATACCTCTGCCAAATGTTCACTGCCTGCTGAATGCTTGGGTATAGGGACCACCATCACATTTGAAACATAGTCCAACATTTTTCTGTTAAAGCCAAATGCTGTGTCCCAGTGCTTTATTGGAATTTTTGGCAGAAAGGGCTGCCTATGATATTTGCAATATGAAATTACATATTTCCTCCCCCCAGATTTATTTAGCTCCAGGTAGTGCAAATAAAAGACAAAATGAAAGAAAACTTTTTAATATATTTCACTTTGCAGAGCTCCATTGTGGTGGAGGGAAATTACTTTAGGAGTGAAAACTTTATAAGCACTTTGAAATAAGATCAATATATTTTTCAAATGACTTTCCTAAAAAATCGTAGGGAAAAACTTTAGTAACCAAGCTTACATGGCTGCTTCTGTACCATTGCAGAGGAACTGGAATATTGCAGGAAGGCTTCTTTGTTGTTTTACTGCAGGCATTTTGAGTGCATATAAAACATGGAATTGCCACCTTTGCTTAGTAGACAAAAGCAGTAGACTTTTTCAAGAAAAAAAAAATAGCCACTTAATTAGTGTGTAGTCATGTGAAAGGATGCTAATGATATATCTCTGCTCAATTAATGTTTCCCTGCTGTGACCCGATAAATATTAATAAAATAATTTATATATGCTTATCTTTCAGAAAAATATCTGAGTTTGACCTGGAGAAAGCTAATCACAAAAATGTTATGGATTTGGAAAATTCTATTTTTAATTCTTTTTTTAACCTGAAAAGAGCAGTGTTAATGAAACACTGCTGACTTAGCATAATATCTTGCTGAGCTTACTTTCATTTATAAAACAGTAAAAGCCTCCCCTTTTCCTCTCCTATTCCTTAACCAAATGAAGTAAAATGCTTTTGATAGTGATTATAAGTTGCTTATAGAGGTACATGATATTGAGTCATTTTTATGTGTATGGGGAAACATACTTCTTACATGAAGTTAGGTATTTGATGAAAGAAACTGATTAAAAACAGATGGTTGCAAAAAACTTCAGAAACAGCTTAAAACAGCAATTGTGTATTCTGTAACACAGAAAAAATAGGAGATATTTTTAAACTAAAGTGGTCTGCTTTCCGTAATGCTTACAACTTTGAGCTGAGTGTTTGTCATGTAGATCAACTAGAGTCATTCCTTGCTCAATTTTCCTGATTTTCTTGCACAGTTAAAACTCGGGAAGAAATGTTACAGTGTAGCTATGGTTTTTACTGGTCATTAACAATAACAGAGTTGGTACAGATCTTATTTAGACCTTCCAGGCTCTAGACTAGAGAGAACAAATTAGATTGTATTGGAAAGCATACCCTTATATCTAACACCTGAAAAGATGGTACTAGCCAGTTAAGGAGAGGCATGAAAGTGTAACTTGATGAGGTCGAAAAATCCAGATTAGCCTACTCTGAAGACTGAGCCAGCCAGTTCAGATTACAGGTTGCTAGTAAGCTGTCTGACTGAAGGTGCGTTTGGATGGTGACTAGTGTACGTATGCGCTAACAGCTGTAGCTATTGTCGCCTAAGCAGGATGCTGTCCTTCAGTTCTGGGTATCATGCCAGGCCTAGAGTCCTTTTTTCTAGGCTGTCACGAGAGCATTGAGAGAGAACTGCTGTAATGCTGTCCAAACTAAGTTTAGACTGACGATGTGTCAGAGGTGGTAGAAGAAGGCAGAATGAGGAGAGGTAGCTTTCATTAAGGATTTTTTGGGAGGAGGGATTGTTTTAACAAGAATGTAAGCTATATTTGAATTCCAGTGATACAAGATCTCTTTGAATTAGGTTTAGTTAACTCTAAAATGAAAGTCAGGCAAGGACTGCTTTTCCATACTATTTCCATATGCCTCTGAAGATGTCTTGTGCAGAAATTATGAATAAAATGTAGGATTGGAGAGGCTGTAACACTGTGCAGGTATGTATTTCTATGTTGTGCTCCTTTAACTACATAGAGAATTCTCTATTTTTATACTGCTTATATCACTGAAATCTTTATATACAAACCTTAAACTTATTTGTCCCTTTTTTAAATGAAGGGGATGCAAGATGTCAAAATGAGGTTATCACTGAGTAAGTGAACGATATACTTAACCTGATGCTCTAGTGCGAGACCAGGTCAGGCTTACTCACCCTTAAAACAAGAAAAACTGATTCATGTGTATGGTATTCACATCAGTATTGCTTTGTGCTAAACCTATTATGTATTGTGGATTCTGTGTTCTAGTTGAGGATTGTTTTTTTTTCTCAACGTTTGTTGATCTCTGGAAAGCCCACAGATTTATGTGTGTGTATGATACGGCACTTACAAAGTGGAGGATAGTCTGCAAAACTGACTTCTAGAACTATATATTTGTTCTGTGTACAAGTCAAATGGATGGTTATAATGCTACTTACCTAGCCCTCTTAGTTCAGAATTGGGAGTATTGTATTTGGCAGATATTCAGAAATGTAATGGATTTTGATCCTCATAAATTAAATAACAGGATGTGTAGTAGCATTTTGACACGAATGGGATAAAAAGGATCTGGCATTGCTAAATACAAGAGAATAAAGTCACAATTTAACTAACTAGTAGAAACGTAAGGGCATTTTTCAGTGTTAGGACTAGATTGCTTTTGTGCCGCTCTGCTCCAGAAAATAGTGATTTGAGATGTTTCTCTGTTGTTCCAAACATGGTGGGTGCAGTTAGGGGAGACACAATGACAGAGTGCAGCTTAGAATACTTTCTCAGAATCTTCTTGATCTTGAACCATTGCATTGATGGTACTTTAATGAAGTTAACTCAACTGAAGTACCGGTCGTAGAGGCTCTTAGAATGCCTACAGGCTACTGGAGTGAAGAAGATAATGTGATTTGATAATTGTTTGTTCACAATTGAGAAGGTATAGAGGACCACTTTATTTGTCTTTTTAAATAATAAAGGTCAAATCAGGATTGTCATCTGATGTGTCAGAGGAATCAACAACATCTTCCATCTCATTATTTCTCCTTTTCCTTTTGAAATCTTTGCCTGAAAAATGGTCCATTGCTGTGTTTGTTTCAGCCATTACTGCACAGCTACAGAAAATACTTTTAGAGTAGCTTCACTGAATTGGTGAAACTTGTGAGGAGATTATATTGTTCTCAGCTGTCATGGAGACTTCCCGTGTACCTTATCCCACCAGGTTTGAGGATAAATTAGACTAATTATGTTAATTTGGTTGTTTAAGAGCAGCGGCTAAGGTCTTGAAGCCATGTATGTTTGGTGGCTTAGATTTTCATAGCCATTACTGAGATTATGATGAGTGAGTCCCATGACAATTGTTTAGCACAGAGAGGAGAAGTTTCATTAACTTCAAAAAGACCAGTGTTTGGCTTTCTGTAAACAAGGCAGATATTTTTTGTTGTTCCATATGCTGTACCAATCAATCACCATTCAGGGGTTATGTTGTGCAGTTCTACCCACAAAGAAGGATAAATAGTCTGTAGCAGGATAGCTGACTCTTTAGCCTAACAAATTTGAAAATATTTTCCATTTGGAAACTGGATAATTGGGAATGTGTGACCTTTAGAAGCATGTGTTTAAAAATGCTTCTTTGAAAAGCTAAAAATGCTAGTGTAAATACTAGGCATAAAAGGAAGAGAAAAATGTGGAGAGGAATTTAAACTCCCTCATGAGGGAGTTTGACTCTCCTTAAATTGCTGCATAACTTAGATCTCTCATAGAAAGCTGGGTTGTTGGGGAAAAGGAGGGGGAAGAAAATTTAACCTAGCTTTGATAAAAGAATGCTACCTTATATCATTATACAAATTTCTAGCGTATTTTCAGAGCTGGGTGAGAGAGAGATACTATAAGAAAGTCTACCTATGTTTAATGACTTTGATTCACAGTGCTCTGTACAAATAGTTTCAAATTACATTACTTCGTGAATACTGTTTCTGGAAAAAAAAAAGAGTAAAATAATTCCAAATTGAGAAGGCAAGTTAACACCTTCTGACTTCTTTTATTTTCTATGTAGAGGACTCTGTGAAGGAAAGTAGTGCAAGAGTATAAAATACTGTTCTTTGAACAGAGAAAATTTGAAGACAACTGTTTGGTATCATCCCCTGCACAAAATGAAACTAGAAAATTTAAAACTAAAGTAAAAATAACTTTTTTATTTAGTAGTTCGTAGCTGAAAATTGATTTGTTAATACCGTTATAAAAGCTGAATTTTGAAAGTTATTTTTCTTTATGGAAAAATAAACTGATGAAAGACATTTTATTTTGAGATATGTATGGCTTATCCTGAAGGGCTTCTTATATGGCAGAACTAATTATAATTCTAATTCTGAACAATTGTAATTCTAATTCTCTCCGCACTGTCTGCAATGCATCTTCATAATAAGTAGAACCAAAAGCTGGATCAGCTATAGACACTGTGACTGGATTTTATTACGCTAATCCAGCACCGTGTTTTGGCAGTGATGGACCATACATTTTAGCATAGATTTGAAACTTAAAGCTTGACGAAGAGTGTTTCTAGAACCTGGAAAAAACTGACAGAAGACAAAGCAATAGAAGTGCTACTGCTGATACTGCAGGGCTGAGCATATTCCCCATGGTTTCCATGTGTTATAGTACTACCGTGCAGAAGAAGCCAGCAGATTAGCATAAACATAATGTTATTTCACATCTTGAATCTAATTTTTGTTCGGTGTTAGCTGAGCTGCTAAACTCTGAAGTGTTAGCTGTCTAAACCAGAAAATTCTGAGTATCTGTGTAAGAAGGTCCTTTGTGAAGTACTGATTACGTTCCATGATAGATCTGCTTTCTTCAGAATGAAAAAGTAAACAGAACTTTGAAAATTAAGTTAATATAAATATAAAATATGTGCAATAACGTGATAAACCTTGGAAAATTACAATTCACTGTAAGTAGTTAAATATTACCTTCAGTTACTGCTGGTTTCTAAATATGTTGCCTGTTAAATAAAGGGAGGTGTAGGTATGGTGCATATATTGAAAGTAACCCTATCTTCCCAATTACCAAATACTTAATCTTAAACCTTAAGATTGAATTTAGGAGATATGTTTCATCTTGTGATACTAGTTGTTTTGTGTCTTTTGATGAAAAATGCTAACCTTTACATTTTTCTTTTATACTGTTGAGGTTTAATTTAATTCCAAAAATCTCTATGCTGAGTTTTAAAAAAAATCCATCGTCTTAAAGAAAGGAACAAAAGAAAAAAGCATGCTATGTCTGTTACTCATGCTTCTTGAAATGAGTTGTGCTAAGCATACAGAATACTGAAGATTTAATAATAATTAAACACTGTATTGGTCTTGATGCCCAAGGGTCTTCACCATTTTGGAATGTTTTGTAATAAGGATATGAGTGTGCATTTGACAGTGGCAGAAGGAAGTAGATAAGTATTTGATTGGGTTTGACTCTGCAGATGATCGTGTACCCCTGTTCACTTCAGAGTGCAAAAATACTCTAAATGATAGACACAGAAAAGTAGCGTTCACTTGAAAATATCTTTTTATTGAAGCAGTAAGGAATAACTCAAAAACTGGAAGGATGTTGTTGGAGGGAACTGGGAAATAAACGATACCTTTTGGCAGCTGTGAGAGGTCTAGAGCAGTGAAAGAGCAGACAAAATCTGACGGAGAAGAATGTTTTCTTCCTACCTCTTCAGAAAGCAAAGAAAGAAAGGTCACTTAGTGAAAGATAGCTAGTTATAATGCCCTTTGCCCTTAAGATCATCTAGATATGATGGCAATTATTTACAAATTAATATTCCCATGTTCTCCAAAATTACATTGATCTGATTTTTTCAAATTTAATTTCTGTAAATTAGATGTGCCAATATACATTCATTGTTCTATAAGCAAGGTTAAGGCAGTACTGAGAAGTAAAACCTATTATTTCCTCAGATCCTATTCAACAGAGTTCTTGAAATTCTTCTGAATTAATGATTTGAAAGAAACCATTTTTTAAAGATAAGCAGCATTAATTACTTTTTTGAACCGGCCTTTCAAATCTGATTTTCACCTGTAAAACCATCAGAAACTGAGTTAGTGTATGTACTAGGGCAGGCGAATAGTGCAAAAAAATTCCTTTTCCACCTCTTCTAGGATTTGGATGCTTTTTTTCTCCAGTTTCATACTTGAGTTGATTTGGGAAGTGATTGCTCAAAATCATGTTACCAATGGGTTGCTCAACCTAGGTGTAGAACTGAAAACCTCACCTAGCCTCTGTTATAACCTAAAGAACTTCCTTCTTTCCCATGCATAAAATAATGTAGTGCATTAAAGGGATTAAAGGGTCTTGATTAAAAAGGTGGATTAGGTCTACTAATATTAGACTCAAAAACTGGCTTAGGAAGTGGCCAATTTTTAAGTAAGAGGGAAGTAGCATTTTAATAAGCTCTCTTAAAATTGGTAAACTGTATTAACAAAGGTCTTGTTCCTACTTGTGGGTTTTTTTGTGGATTTTAATTGTATTTTTCCTTGTACTAATTTTTCCATTTCTCTGTTGCTTGTGCCTCTCTCATTTAGAAGATAGTGGTTGAGAGGAGATACTCAGGGCAATCACAAAGGCTGTGATTCCTTAAAAAGTCTTCTTAAATCAATACATAGTTTCTGATGGCCACTTAATGACTGTCTCAGAGCTCCTTTTCATTTTTCTTCTTCTTCAGGAAAATGATTGATTTTGGTTTAAAAAAAAAAAAAAAAGAAAAGAAAAACATGCTGGGTTCATCCGAGACAAGTAATATAGATTACTTGCCATAGTAGTTAGTTAACTAAATATTTATGATTATAACTGGGTATGATCTTAATGGTTTTGAATATTAAGTGCTAATAAAATAGCATTTTTTACAGCCACAATTAAATGATTTTTTCCCCTTGTTCTTACAATGGGCTTGGTCAGCACAGTAGACTTGTTATGTTTAAGATCTACTTCAATTCATTGCTTTCAGAGTTAATGGAGAACAAAATGCTACTGATAACAAAATTTCCCTTCCTTTTTCCTTCCTGGTTTTTCACACATAAATACCATATTTTTCTCTTGTGGACAAATAAAACCAGACAACGATCAGTTTCCTATATGAATTATGGCTCTTTATTTTGAACCCTTATTAGGGTTAATAACAAGTAACTCTTACTTACACTGTAGAAAGTACAATAAACTTTCTTAGACTGTGGAGATTGCTGTGTTTAGGTGCATCAAGTGAACTCATATTTGCATCAGAATTTGTTATAGTTGAAAAGCTTTTCTTTAAAGTTTCTGTATATTTCATTGTCACCAATGAATATTCAAAATCATGATCCTTCTTTTAAACAGAGATGCAACAGACAGACTCTAAAATACAAATGATATGTGCTAGTTTCATTTGGAAGTATAATTAAGGTGTATAATGTTATTTAACTGTTTAATGAACTCTGCATAATGTAATGGAATACAAATATTTGACCTTCCTGACAGTGACTGATGGATTGAAGTTGCATAGCATGGTATCATTAGAATGTCAAATAACATCATTATTCATGATTATCGGGAATTATTCAGGTGAAATGGCAAATGTAATGGAAAGCTATTATTTGTGTGTGGGCTGCAGATTGACTTTCTTTGTCAGTGCATCTCTTGATAGAGGGGGAAGATACTCGGATTTATTGAGCTACAAAGAATTAATGCTATGGATTAAACAAATGTCAATAATATCAGACAAGTATTTTCAGTAGGTCAGGTCATGTATTAAATGTGTAAGAGTAACTACCAGTGATAATGTTTTAACTTCTATTCTTACTTCTGCTAAATATTGAAAACTTCATTAAATTACAGGGGCTTCCATCATAAGAATATATCAATAATCACTCTTTTCCGTGTGACACTTCTGAGCAGTTGAAATAAAACAAAGTACAATTCACACTGTCTTCAATAGGACTGTATTTTCACCCTCTATTCTCAGAAGCCTAAATCCAGAAGGAAGACTTATGTTCCAGAAGTTCAACCAAAACTATAGATATTCTGTAGATTTAAGTGAAGAAAAAATGTTTATGGCCTGAATGAAGAACTGACATATACATTCAAACAGCAGGGCCATCCAGATGCTTGAAGCTGAGCCCATGCTCATGGAGTTTGATGGTATGTGGCCTGTAGAAATAAATGATGAGTAACCTGTATTGATTAGGCAAGCTAAGGTCTTACACCTGAGACGTAAATGCGATTTGGAAATGAATTTTGTTTATTGGGACAAACAACTGTAATAATGCTTTATAACATGCTTTCTGCTGGGTCTGAATCATGCCCGAAGACAATTCTGGGTCCCTGACCTGCAGATACAAGCTGCATTGCTCTCATCAATGGAAAGCAGCCCTATGAGTTGACTTAAGGGTCAACTGCTGCATTGAGAGTGAAAGCAGATGATGAAACTGTAGATTATTTACCTGAATATGTTGATTTTTTTTTTTTCGGGATTGCTAGGGTTTTCATAAGATACAGTAGTCAATAATGCGTATTTGATAAGAGATTGGCTTGTATTACTAAGAGCATGTCTGTAGGTACTGGAGGGCTGCAGTGTGGTGTGGTGTGGCCAAGGGCAGAGGCAGACACAAAGTGAAGAGGAAAGCTCTGCAGCTGCAGTTTCTCCATGTGATGTAGGATTGTGGACCTTTGTCATTTTATTTGGTGATGTGGTTGTGCATTGGGTTATATGTTAGGGGGTTCAGAGCTGCAGTCAAGGATGGATTTATTCTCCCTACTTGCTTCATGGCTCAGTTCCTTCTCCTGTGCTTTGGAGCCTTGAAAAAGCTATGCTGGACCATGGCAGATATGTGAGTTACCAGAAATATATAGTAGTAGGTGGGTAGGACTAACACCCCTCTTATTTCCTCTAGCATGCCATCTAAAGATACTGAAACTGTTGGCTTGCTGAAGTGCTCTTGCAGTTTAACTGTTTACGGCATGGAGATTCATAAGATGGATTTTGTTTGACTTTACTGGTGAGTTTTGCAACTTCTGTTGAGCTCCATACTGCTTAAGCTGAAGTGTCTCTCTCCTTTGTTGCTCTGTAGATAAATTTTGAGTAGCCTAGGGTACTTCTAGGTTGCATATGAAATCCAAATCGGAACTGTAATGGCCTAATTTATCTTCCATTCATTATGCTGAAGTCTAAAACCAGGCTAAGTGCCTCCTTTTCCTGATCTGCAAGCCTGTCAATTTATGAAAGGTCCACAGGTGTTTTCTGTTTAGTACCAGTACAATGTCAACTTGCTTGAATGAGCAAGGAGAGAGGGCTAGGTGATTTCCCATACAGTCATTTTCATGGTTTTACAAACTTCTGAATTTTCTCTTACTCCCCGCTGCTCTGGGCTTCTTCCTTGGTCAACGTGTTTTCAGTCTCACCAGAACTCCCACTTCAAAACTGTCAAATGGTTGATTGAGCAGTAAATGTCTGCTGGAAAAAGAAATCTTAAATAAGACACGTGTCTGTAAGATTTGAAGTATATATCAATGTGTTTTAGTATATTGTAGTCTGCATATATATAATTCTATTATATATAAAATACAAGTGTTATATACTATATAGAGAGAATACATAGTGTATTATACATTTTATATAAAGAGAGAAGTATATTAGCAGAGCTGAAAATCACCTTTTTTTTTTCTTTTGGCTGCTTTTTTCTTTACAGAAGCAGCAACAGGAGCAGCACAAACAAACCTTAGAATAGTGTCTTCATTAAAAAAATTAAACAAGTTTTTAGCAAGATCCATTGTTTTGATGTATATGTGGGATAAGGATAACACTGTTTCATCTTCAGCATACTGGCGTTTGAATTTAAACCTTTTCCATAGTCTCTTAAGAGAGTGTCAGATTTTCAGCAAGATGTTTTTTGGTAAGATTTTGATTCTGGCTTGGAAAACAAAGGGCTTTGGTTTATGATCATTAGAATGACTATGCATGTAGTATGTCTTCAGAAACTCTTTTTAGTCTATTTTGGGCTTTAAAATAAATACTATTGTAATGGATCATGTAGTTCTGTTCCTGATGTAGCAAGTTTTGAGGAAATCAGTAACAATGTAAAGAAAGAATTAGTAGCTACCTCAGATATCTCCATGCGAATGTAAAGGCTTATCTGGAAGGAGCTATGAAGTGAAATACATTTAAATACATAGTTAAAGATGATTAAAATATCATACAGAACCAAAGCACTTCAGCTGTAGATATTCATTAAATTGACCATTAATAACTTGTGATATAAAGGAGTATTACTGTATTCATAAAATTTGTATGCAGATTTTATTAAGCTAGCATATTATATGAATTGATTCCCTGACATCTTCTGACTGTGGCTATATAGGTAATAGTGTCTTGAATGAGTTTTCTGTAATCCAGGAATTCTGATTGACTGGTTCTAGTTAGAAATTACATTTTTGTTCTGGATGACGATTCTTTCAACCAGTCAACAATCAAAAAATTTAATTATTGTGTTGTGTTTGGAAAGGCCATAGTGTTATGTCAGCATTTCTGCCACAAACTCCTTTTCCCCAAGGCTTATAACTTGGACATACAGTATGCTCAGGCCTGACAATTACTGTTGCAATGTTTTTAACCTGTTAGTTAATATTTCTTCCCTCTTCTCATTGAAATATGAAATTCCATTCTGTACACTATTAAATAAAACATTAGCCTATCAACTGCTTTATTAGGGAAACATCACACTAAAACCTTAACATTTTAGAGCTTTTCTCTCCTGTATATTACCTACTTAGTAGCTGATATGCTCTAGGGAAGAGAATGAGGAAGTCAGATTTGGTAGGGATTCCTTACTTAGAAATAATTTGAGCAGATTTACAACATTGGAATATGCCTATGGATATAAAACTTGAAAAATCTTGTTTTCGGAGTTGTTACTGGAGTAATCTGACTGAGAGAATGAACCAGAAAAAAGGAAATGGGTGAAGCAGAGGTTCCATGTCCTTTCACGTAAGCAAGTCTACTTTAATGCTTAATTGCTTCTTATGGCTGCTAGTCATCCATATCACATTTTTAACTGAAGATGCTGCAATATCAAGGTAGTTTGGGATTAGAGGTGGAGATTTTTCAGTTGGCAATCCACAGTTTACAAATCTCTGGTCCAAAGAAAACGGAAGAACGAAAGCAAGTTCATGCTCTTAGAAATAGTTATGTGTACCCTTAGATATGCAGTGTAATTCCCAAGTTGCCTCCCATACCCATACAGCCTGTAAGTTAGGCATGCATGTCTAGGATCAAGTCTTTTAATGAGTTATTGCTGAGAGCTGTTTAGTCATAAGTGTTATGCTGTGTACAATGAAATACTTAAATGACCTTTTGTTAGGGACTTGCATATTTTGTTTACTTCTTGTTAGCAATGGAGTAGTAAGTTTTTAGACCCAGTAAACTTTTCAAAAACATGCTAGATTAAAAATAACTCAGTATTTTGCTTTTTAAGGTCTAATAGAAGTCTGCTGTATTCATTTTTAGTTTATAGGACATGCCATATACTAGTGCTTAAGCTTTTATGAGCTTAATCTTGACATCTTTATTTGATCATTCTTTACATTAAAGAAAAGATCATTGTGATTTAAATGAAGTAATTGCCATGCAAACCTTTCTGTGCTGGCTCCGTTTGTTTATTTTTATTAGATGAAGATGATGATCTTGTCAATAGGTACAAGAAGTTTTCTTTCTAATCAATTAATGCTTAATTGTCCTAAAATATACCTTAAGAATTAATTACAATGTGGATACCTGCAGTCGTAACTGCTTAATTTTTACCAGCACTCAGGTACTTTCAGGCACTTTTCTGGTTTGTATCTACAGCTGACCTACCTTTGTAAAAAGGAAGACCTGTAAGCTAACTGTGACTCTGTATCCAGGGAGGTCCTTCTGTAGTAATATTACATGTGTTTTCAAAAAGCCAGTGCTTTCACATGTTTCTTGCAAAGCCTGCTTATTTGAGGAGCTGGCGTATAACAAAGGACGAGTAAGGAAGCATCCAAAAGCGTGCATTTTGTGAGAGCCTATTAACAACATTGTTACCTGATATATTTTACTTCTGGCTGGAGATCCTGAATTTTGGTGTAATATAAAGTGAAAATTATAAAATACTATCTATTAACAAGAAAAATCTCTCTTCCGATTCAGTTTCTTTCCAAGTGAATTATTTAGACTTCTAACTAGTGTGTACTATTAAATTTAATATAACTTACAGTGATGTATTTGTATCTATCCAGAAGGTGAAATTTCGTTTTCTTTTAGGAATAGGTACTAAGCAGCTTTGTATATGATATAAGTAATTGTGAAATCTTTAACCATGGTATAGTTTATAATGGTGGTTCTAAGCAACTTTGGGGAAGAAATTGAGAAAGAGGCTTTTGGGAAGCAACATTGGTATGTTTTAGATTTAGTTATAGTTAAAAGTAAGATAATGCTTCACACATTGGAGTAAAAAGAAAGCTGAAAAAGCACTTAAGGGCTTTATTCTTTAAAGGAGTTGCATGCTGTTGCCCATGCTTGACCTTTCCACAAGAGAAATATGAATTAAAAGCTGAAAATAGGACTACCATACCCACTTGGTTTTCCTGCCTATTGTTAAAAAGCCTATCTCACCAGGCTGCTTCCAATAAAATGAGCTTTTCTTTGGTTATTACAGCTGCTCAGAGAAATGGGTAAGCTCCAGGCTTTAATTATTGACTCTTTTTCTGCAAATAAATAGAGAAGCCGTTTCTATTAGCCATCATTTTACTGCCCTAGGTAGTATCAGGATTTCCTATGAATTTTGTAATTAGACTGGAAACATGTTCCAAAAGGCATAGATCTGAAAAGGGCGTTATACCACTTAGTGGATCAGACAGGCATTTGTTAAAATGCTATATCAAGAAAATGCAATATTTTAGGATCACCAGGAAGTAAGCTGAAATTTGTGCTACCTGAACAGAGAAGAGAAATACATGAAAGAAAACTGTACCCATTTCATGGTCATGATTGTATGTTTTACTTTCTTCTGGCAGACATGCAGAAATTTCATTTTTGATGCCTGTTCTGTTCTGGGTTGTTCAGTAATGCTGTTGATAGTAATGCGTACAACCTGCCATGGGTTTCTTTGTAAAGTACTTCTGAACCACTTCTCGGTCCAGTTTTTCAACTTAGCTAGATTTGTTTTCAAAACAAAAAGAAAGCAAGTATGTTAAATACTTAAAAAATTTTATACATACAAGCGCACGCATACACACACACTTATTGCGTAAAGAGTTACACCTATGCAGAGTAGGCAGGCCACCAGCGACACTGCTTGCTTATTTATATGCATTAAGAGCAAATATCCTGATTTCTAAAATAGTATATATCTTTAGAATTTGAGATCAGTATAGAATGCTGTTAGTTCAGTTTAGGAAGAGGTCTTGGAGTGAAGTAGATATGCTATTGTATACAAAGTTCTAATCTTTAAAAAGAAAAAAAATAACAGAAAAAAACAATTCAGTATCAGAATGAAAAGCTGACGTTTGAAATGTCCAACAGCAGAAATTTAGGTTAATTTAAATGCGAATTATAAAACGGAATATTTGGATCATAGAAAATACAATTTCAGTAGTAGGAAAGTAATTCCTGTTGATGAATTACACCTTTCATATCAAGTATCAATATTACTCAACTTCAATATGTTTTAGTTTCTAGAAAGGCTTAAAAAAAAAAAAAAGAACCACCATGATAAACTCAAAATATTCCATTTTAATACATCTTTTTTTTTTTTCCAAAGGAAAACAAGCTCATCAACAAAATAAAATTGCTGAAGTCTTTTTAGAGATAGCAGATTGCTGGAAACCTAGTGAGGAAGTGCGAGTTCTTGTTGAAAGGCAAATTTTGTGCAAATTTTTTTTTTAGTTGTTCTTCTAAAAGAAATATTCTAGGTTTTTTGAAAAATAGAGTGTTGATACAGGAACAACTTTGTAAGGTGCAAGACAGCACTTGCTGATCTACGCTCTTACAGGTAATAGTGTGTGCATCTGGTTGGAATTGTGAGACAGAATAGAGCCGTTTTTGAGGGCAGAGAGAAAAACTGCAGTAAGATATGAAGGGAGATTTTCTACATATAAGCAATTTTAAAGGTATTGGTTTTTAACTGTATTTCAGGTTTACATTTCTTACATTAGCACTAGAAACTGATCACTGCATCACCGTAACTTTGAACAGATCAGTGTTTGCTTAGCATATGCAACCCAGCTAGTGACTGAAGTTATCATTCAGTGTTCTTATTGAAAGAGGGTGGAATGGTGCTTTTGGTTTTATACATCAATAATTCATAGTGGTAAGATGCTTAGAGAAATTAAAAAACATCAGTAATGCTGACTTGATTTGCGTAATTTGGCTGTGGGTTGCAGGCTCTTTCTCCAAGCTTCTTTAGCCTAAAATAGACTAACCTCTTTATCTGCTCCCTTTGCTCAGTACAGAATTTCCTGACACCCAAGTACATATAGATGAGCACTCCCAGACGAATTGCCATGGCAACCCTGAAGTCACGTCTCCACTGACTTTATGCTGCTTTTCTGTCCAGCTCTTTCACAGTGGTATCGCTAATAAATAACGTGAGAAATAAGGATATTTGGCAGGTAATTTCTGTGTCATACAGTGACCCTGTAAAAGACACTGCTGGAGTCTGAATAATTTGTGTAATTTCTGATCTTAAATTAAAAATACATTATTTAATGAGTTTATAATTTATTTAATGAGGTTTACATGAGAAACTCATTTGAATTCTTATTCTAGCAAACAAAAACTTTGTTGGAAGTCAATTAAGAATGCTTAAAGTTAAAAATTAAAACAGAGAGAAATGAAACCCTCCCATTCAGACTTGCGAAAGCAAGTAAATCGCAAGTGATTGGAAACCTACATTACATGCTTCCTTACATTTTTCATCTCTGTGACAGACACCACCTCACCTTGCAAAGATTGAGATATTTACTTTTTATTATATGGGCATTATTAAAGCATGTGCTTCTTGAGTATTGATGGAAAAAGTATGAGACTGGAGCTGGGTTTCATACCACAACGTGAGTAGCGTATGTGAATTCTGTATTCTCCACAGGGTCTTGTCTGTGTTTCTCATAAAGACCTGGTAAGAAAGTGAACTAGCTTTGAAAATGCAAACACTGGAATGTTGCCTGGCATGGTGGAGATGGCTTAGATGCAACTAGACATCTCTAAACAATGTATTTATTCAGATACAGGATCCTAGAACAGGCTGGGATTTTAAGAACAGTCGGGGAACTTGCCCTAGGAATATTTCTTGATTTCTCTTTTCTCTTCTCTTCTCTTCTCTTCGTGTTAAAAATCTCAAGTGGACTAAGAGGTATGTGCTTGTGTCAAACCAAAACATATTCATAATCATCTGCAGGCAGTCAAATGATTAAAAAAGGAAAATATAAGCAATTCAAAAGTATTTTGTGTATATCATCTGGCTATAGAAAAAAAGCCATAGCTTAGTAAGTTGGAGTATTGCAAGTTGAGTTTTTTCCTTACTTGGTTTCCACCTTTTATAACCTTCCTTGTGCTTCTGGTTCCTGTAAGGGAGTATGCACATGGTGACAAACTTTACACTTGTGCAAAGTCCCACTGAACACATGGGGCTTGAAACACCTCAGTGTTTTTTCCCTCTCCCACTCCCGAAGAATTTTGTGTTGTAGCAGCTTCAATAAAAGGATTTAGATTACACTACTTTGATTGTAACCTGACAAATAAATGCAGCTCTCAGAGCTGTTCTGTCTCGCTGCCCTGCTTAAGTAGAGCTTTGAGAGAACGTTGAAGGGCATGCCTTGGAGTCACATTTTTGCCAATCAAATACATACTTATGTTCAAAATTTGCAGTTGTTTCCTTTTAACAAACAATGTTGTTGCGACAGAGTAGAAATTTGCAATTGTTTGACTGACAATCTTTTTTATTTGACATGTTTGCTTGTGGTTGTGGAGACATATGCACAAAAAGCTTTGATGGTATGTTACCTTGGGTATCTTACCTTGTTTCCTTATTTTTGCTAGTTCAATGTATTCCTAAAAGGTGTGCCCTTTGATACTCCTTAGGGCTGTTTGCCAAGTTAAGACTGAAAAGCTTAACTTCTGTGGCACTTGAAAATGAGCCTAATAAAATACCTGGTAAGAGAAATCTGCTGACTGAAAAAATCAGGAACTAAGATAATACTAGCAAAAATCCTAGACAAACCTTGTAAATGAACCATTCAAGGCTGCTTTATACAGTTGCCTGGAAATGACATTTTCCTTTTTGTACTTGTATGTCCTGTTGAGAACAGAATAAAACTACAAATAAGTAAAATTGAAGGGAAAATTCCCCAAATGTTGTTGATATTCATTCAAAAATGTTTTATTCTGTTCTTGAAGAGAAAAGAATATTTTAAGTATTAACAAAAGTATTTCAGGTTTAAAATCTAGTTATCAAAAAATTAATTCTGAAAATGCAAAAATATATTTCTTTGTAAGGCAGTATTTTGGCATACCACTTTTAGGAATGCTTCCAACTAATTTTTCTGATTCGGGGCATAAAGGGATGCTTTTCACCTCTCTCCTTTGCTGATGGACTTCTCCAGCTGTTCTACTAGGTCAAATTTCTGTTCAAATCTTTGTGCACTTCCTTTTTAGCATTTATATCCATAAACATCTGTCTTCAAATTTCTGTTGCATCTTTTCTTGAGGGACTATAAGGACACTTTCCCCGTGTACTTCCGTAAATACTTTTTTC
This sequence comes from Rhea pennata, assembly GCF_028389875.1. Classification (NCBI taxonomy): domain Eukaryota; kingdom Metazoa; phylum Chordata; class Aves; order Rheiformes; family Rheidae; genus Rhea; species Rhea pennata. The sequence goes on from NC_084674.1 coordinate 9,752,019, forward strand.
CAGCAAAAAGAAATTCTATATTTCTGTGCATTTGGGCTAAGGAAAGGGAAGAAATTTCTTCTACACAGTAGCCATTTTCTCCCTTACCTCTCCTTAAGCCTATCAGTGGTAAATAAATGCATTTTCTAGACATGGAAAGAGTGTTTGCATCCAGAACAGCGCAATTCCAGAAATGAGAATCTCTCAAAGATGTTTTCAGCTTTCCTGAACAATTTATGATGCTCAGAGTACGTCTTTGAGCCTTCCAGCTGGAAGAGCGTGTTTGAGAATCATTAAGCTGTATTCTGCTAAATCTGTTGTTGCCTCCCAGCAGAGAGGAAAAGGCTTTGTGGTATATTTGTCCAACATTGCTGTGTGTGCTTCCAGCAGGTTGTTACATGGCTTTGATGGATAGGTTACAGATAGGAAAAATCACCGTAACATCTGGGATAGCAAGAATACAGGCGTAGCTCTTTTCTGGAAGAAGGTGACCACCTAGAGCTAACGACAGATGGTGAATAAACAAACTTGTCATGTGATTTGATCAACTAATTATGGTCTTGGGCTACACAGTGCAGTCACATCAAGCCAGCAGAAATCTATATTTGGTGCTGATTTGAGACCACCTGGCATATTGACTCAACTTGATCTCTTATATGTAACTTCTTCCAACTCAGCAGTCATTGTGCTGGAGAATGCTGTTTGGGTTTAGACACTTCATTGTCGTAAATATGCCATAATTAGTGTCAAAATGAATGCAGCTATCAAAGAAGCCAGTAAGATTGCTTTGTATGACTTGATAAGGCTTTCCAGGATTTGAGCCTTGTGTAGCTGTATTCTTTTATCATGGTTGTCTTAGTCACGATGATTGCAAGTTATACTACCCTTAAAAGAGCAGTGTGATTAATAGTAAGACAGGGTGGGGAGAAGTAATTCTGAATACTGGAAAAGTTTGAGTCTCAGGTGTACTAGCTTGAATGTTTTTATCTATGTTGTGCTTCGTATATTTTGAATGTAAGGGTTAAAGACACCACTGAAATATAATAGAGAATTCTGCAGAGAAATTCTGTTACAGGATTTAATAAGCATTTTCAAAATTCCTGAGAGTCTTTAACATTTGGGAAATTAAGAGCTAAGGGACCTTGTTTCTAGAATCTTTAATTCTAAAAAGCAGTCTGCTTTTACACAGTATTTCTTTTACTTGGCTTATTCATGGAATGGAATTCCATGGGATTCATGAATATGCACATTGTTGTTAGTGTTATTAATGACACTTGATGTACATAAGATTACATTAAGGAAAAAAAGCAGCCTTTTCTCTTATATGTTCTAATAGTAAATGAAGCAAATGCTGGATGCTACCTCTTTCTTTCTTTATGAAGTGAATGTTTGTCCAGAGCAGTTGATTTTCATGCAATTTATGATATGATAATTGCTGCAATTTTAACATTAAAAAGCCATTCCTTTTCATTTGAACATTTATATCTTTTGGGATTTTGGTATTCTATGAATCCAAAATATAGAAGGGTTTAAAAAGAAAAACCCCATTTTTTTTAACGTGGTTGAAAGAGTGTATGAAATATGCAGATCCTCTGTGTGAAATGAATATCATGGAGAGTTTAGTCAGGAGGGGAGAATTAAACACGCTGGGAATTCATCAGTTAGCAGTATTGGAATAAACACACATACCCTTGCTGAACTTTAATGAATCTGAAATTAAGAGGAGGTATGTATACATACACAAATATGATTTTAGAAAGAAAAAAACTTATGGGGAAAAAGCTGCCCGTATACTATTGTAAGAAAGTTTGGGAATTCTAATGAATGAACTCTTTAGTAGGCTAGTAACACTGTTTCACTGAAACTGAAAATAAAAGATGATATGAAAAGAGTATTCCCAAAGGCATATGCATGGACTAGAAATGAACATACAGCAGTAGTGTGCTGTACTTTAATCTTTGTATTTTCAGGCGTCTGTTTTCTAAAATGTCACTTCACTGTGGTCTCATACAGACCTCTCATTGCTATATTCTGCAAGCAGAGATGGCTTGATACTCTTCTAGTGCTGCAGAGAAACTGTCTGCAGCCTTTCCCGGAGTAAGCTGCCGTGTCCTGAGAGGCCTTTTAGGGGGACAGGAGGAGAGCATGCCAGTCACACTTGATCTGTTGACAGTAGCTGTGAAAATGCTTCCTCGTCTGGCTGGTTTGTAAGTCTTAGCAAGCTGTGACTTACGCTCAGGACAGTTTACATTGCCAGTTCCTTGGTGCATCCTTCACATCCTTCCTGAAAAACTCTGTTTTTATGCTATGACTTATCCATTTTCTTTGGTAGTAGATTGCTACTGTTGCCTGCTCCGTAGCTTTACTGTTCAGATAAGGCAAATGGACTTCTTAGGGTGCACACCTCAATCTATATTGTGTGACTTTCTGGCACCTTTCACAGCATATCTATAGCTTCTGAGTGAAATGGAAACTTCTGCAGCATGTCCAGTGACCAACTTGTCAAGGTTATGTGGTAGGGGCTGGACTCCATGCGTCAGGCTGATGTCAACAGTGTACTGTACTCTGTCATCAAAACAGTCACATGATGGGGTTTTGATATATACGGTTTGTGTAACTACTCTTAATACTGTCCTTTTTAATATCTAACAAATGTAACTGGGGTTAAGTAATGGGGTATTTAATAGCATGGGTAGTATTTTCCTAGTGCTTTCACTGGGGCAGGTCCACAGACTGTTATTCTAGATTCTGTGCATGCATTTGATCATTATTAAATAAAGCCAGCCCCATAACCAGATTATGGTTTAAAACAATAAACTATAATCAGGCAAGAGTCAAAGTATATGTATCAGGATATCCTCTTACTAGAGTGTTTCTCTGGCTGATACTGCAGTAGTTCACTGAGCAAGTTCAAACATGAAAAATTAGTAATCTAAATTTATAACCCATTTGTTGATTGCTGTTAACTGAAAATTTTCCAGAGCATTACCTCATTCCCATCTGTCTATTTGCCAGTATACTGAAATATCAGTTGTGTGAAACTTTACTGTAATTTTCAGGTATTCTTAAGCAGGAGGAGTGCAGGATGCAAATGCCATTCATATTTTCTGTGAAAAGAATGTTCTTACTGGTGATAAATTCTGAAAAGGTCTTGTAGGCTAACATCATTAAAAAATGTAATCAGAGCTGAGATGGTTCAGAAAGCATCACAAAAATTTACCCCTCAGCCTAATAGTAGCATAGGATCCCAACAGGTTAATGAACTGGGCATCTAAATACTTTGGTGGCATGATTTTGTGTTGCAGGTAACTGAAACATCATTTGCTGTAAAACTAGGGGACGATGTCTTGGGAAAAATCCTTGTGAAGAAGGGAAACATTTGCTAGGCAATTGGAGACTCTTCCTACAGAGAAGCAACATCTGGTAGATGTCATACTTCTGATGAATCTTCTGGGAAGCGATGCCACTGCAAAGCAGTGGCAAATGGGCTTTCCTTGGTATGAAACTTTCTTTCTAGCCTTAGATAAAGCCATGCACTCCAAACTGAGGAAGGAAAGAAAGAACAGCTGGTAAGATTTAAAACTTGATTAATGCAGAAACTCAGAGGAAGGACTAGGATTTCTTCCAACAGAATGCACTGTTGCTAGGATGTAAGGGAGTACAGGACATGGTTTTGAGAACATACTTCTGTCCCTCTTGTGAATGTCATATTTGTCATGCATCTATCTTATTTGTTTTCTAAACTAGTGGTCCTTATTTCCACAGTTACTCTGAGATAGTAGGATTATATATGACTGACTTATCCAATCATTTAAAAGTTAACTTTTTCTCATACTTCACTCTCTTTAAAAGTGAATCAGCATGCTGCTCTGTAGTTGATGCTGATTTGTATTATAAAATAAACAATGAGAGAGAAAAAACAGGGCCAAAGAGGACAGAAAAAAAATATCTGTTTTTGATAACTGAAGCTTTCTACAAAAAAATGAACAGATCATGCAACTAATAAACAACTGTTGCCCTAGATATGTATCCAAGTTCAATAGATTATACAAATTCACGGAATGGTTTAGTTCTGTTTTCTTACAGTGCATGTCATACAGATAGTATTACAAATAAAAAGCAGCGATGGCAAAGCATTGCTGTATTTTCTTGTTTCTGTCTGTTGTGAACCAAAGATTGTTTTGATTGAGAAGTGATTAATTTTTCCTTTGCAGTTGTACTTGCTGTTTTAGGAAGAGTTAGAGGGTTCCAACTGAACGGAAAGACTTTTATTCACTGGTAGGGCACAACTGTTCTTTAGAAAACCAAACAGCTTTTCTTTCACTTTGTCATTGTTAAAATTGAGAACAAATTGCAGAGCCTAGTAGGTTTCCTGCTTTCTCCTCTTAGAATGCAGAGTTATAAAGTACAAATATTAAGTCCAGGAGATGGTCTTGTATATGAAATAATAGCAAGACTCTTAAACAAATGTGTGATCAAGAATAGGTCATACTGCAGAGTATAAAGAAATGAATGAGCGGTGATACTGGGAGGTGAGCTGCAACCCAGATTTCTTGTTGCCTCGTGCTTTTCTCACATACTCATTCCTGGTGGATTACTGCACAGGTATATAAACCATATAATATTTGTTGTAGTTTTAGAAATTGGAAAACATAAAAGTAAAGTAAGGAGCACAGGTTTATCATGTTCTGCTTTTTACTTAGAACACATTGCTGTAGTGCCATATAAATATTTGAAAAATATTAAGTACAAATTGTGAAGTACTGGTGTTTGGTTTTGAGACAGTACAATTTCCAGAAAATTGAAAACAGCTGATCAGTATTATTAACTGAATTACATTCCTCAAAATCTTATGTTCTCTGCTGTCTATGTGCAAGGGAAGGTATGTGGGTGTAAGTGCATGCATAAAGTGCTTGAGTGCAAGATTCAGTCTGAGAGCTAGTCCCTGGAGCTCAGTGCTGGCTATTTGTGCTGTTCATTTAGCAGGACATTTCTTTTTGCAGAAAATATGAGTGGCATTCAAGGATAGTATGACCTTACAAAACAGCTTGCGGTCTCAGATTTATTCCTGATTTCAGGAAGTTGATGCATCCCTGATCTGCCTTCTTTCCAGGCTATTCTCTTACGTATTCTACCTTGATTTATTTTTTTAATTAAATGTATAAAAACAAATTACTGAATTACCTTCAGTATCTTTTCATTTTAATTTCCCTTAATCTTTCCCTTAACTTTCTTGGCTTGTAATTGTCATACATATACTCACAGGACTTTATTATGGCTCTGTCTAAGGAACGGTCTAGAAATCTTGTCTTTGGAGCAAGATATTTCAAAACTTTTAGATCTGCTTTATTGTTAGGAAGAAAGATGTGTGGCATTGATCCCCATTCTTAAATCGTATTCTCAACGCTTTTTTTTTTTTTTTTTTTTTTTTTTTTAAGCTTTGGAATACAGTTGTATCAGCAAGAATTTGAATCTTAAGAGTTGATTGACCAAAGAAGAGATTTTGTTCCTGGGTACATGCTTATACTTTTATTCTTTTTTAATCATAAGGAAAATGGAGTCCAGATTGCTGGAAAATGGCAGCATAAATATTTTGTTATCCAAGTACATGTTTTCTCTTTGAGTCTTTTTTTTCTTTTCTAATTAGAGTTCTATCAATTTCATTTTCTGTCAATTAAAAGAGAATGACTAGAATTTTAATATTTTAACGTAAATGATCTGGTTTCAGAATACTCGTGACTTTCTTTTTATCCCATGTCTTTTTTTGAAAAATGTTGCTGAGTTTTGTATTGAGATTAAAACAAATCAACAATTTAATGATCTGAACATTAATACTCAGTAGGCCTGTGAATTGCAATGCCTGTGGAGTGAATAGATAGGAAGGTGTAGTTTTAGTTGACTATATGGAGTGTAACATTTTTATCAAAATTCTAATAGTTTACTTCTGTTTTCCTACAGTGCAAATTTGAGAAGCTCACTTACAGATTTTTGTTTAGCTGTTGTTGTCATCTTGATATTTGTTGAGTAGTTCTTAAGGTGCGTTGTCATTCAAAGCCTAACAGTTGTATTTTGACAAAGAAGCAAATCATCTGAAAAAGATGATCTCATTGGATTCACTTCCCAGCTTTGCTGCTAACTTACTTGCTGTCTTATCTTTGTTTCAGGAAGTCAGGAATTGCAGTGTTGTTCTCGCAAGGCGATGTAAATATTTTCTGATACCAGGATGGTTGTGATTTGACACTTCAAATAAAAAAAAAAAAAAAAACCAGCAACACTTGTAAGATGTTCTGAGATACTCATTATTACTTATGATATTCTCATTATAAGTATTCTTCATTATTGAGAAAATGATGCTACAGTGAAAAATACCATGGTACAATTAAAAAAAAAAAAAAAAAGGAAAAGAAATAGGAACATTCCTTGAATCCATTCTTTCAGCCAGAACAAAATGAGAGGGAGATGCAGAGTGTGAACTACTTGATGATTCATCCTCAAAGCTTAACATTAATAGTGTTCTGTGTTTTGTAATTTGTTGAAAGTTTGCTTTTATGGAAGAGGAAATGTATGGATGTCTGGATATGTTCTGTTGCTCACTGGAAAAGTGGAGTACTGTGTATGGGTATGGTTAGGTCACTTCTTACTCTTAGATCCATATGGTACTCTTTAAATATTAAAAATATTTCTGAATCACAACTTTTAAAGTAAACTTTCACAGATGGGTTTTGATAAGATGTCAACAAACATGACCTTTCGATCTCTTGTGCAAATGGCAATAAAAACCTAGCCTATCTAATCTGCCTGCAAATAGCTGTAGCTTCACTGATCTAGTCTAATCAAAGGAACAAGCCCACAGGGGTTTAAAGGATTTCTTGCTGTTGCTGCAGCCATTAATTTAATTGCTAGAGTACAGTGAACTCTCGGGGAGTACAGTAAATGTTTGGATCTGCAGGGAGATAAACAGCTGAACCCTCAGGAAAAAAAATAAAAGCAAATAACTTTTTTTCCTGCAATTAGTGTTGTCTTAAAGTATGTTTTTATAGCAGACCCCAGTGGAGCTGACATGAGTTATAATCCGTATTTCCGTGTCATGCAACACTGTTTATTCCGCCATGTCCTGCAGTAACTCCAGTGAATGGGCTGAAACTACCAAGTGGAACGCTGAGAGATAACTTGAGCCACTAGTGCGCGTGGGGGTGCTAATGGTTGTTCCATCATTTGCCTTGCTGCTGTCGTCCTCCTATCTTTAAAATTATAGTTTGAATTTTGAGCATCTTTCCCCCCTCCCCCCATGGATGCATTTCAAGGTACTGCTGCAGTTTTAATTACATTTAAAAGTAATTACTAGACAGGGCAGTGCTAAAATATTAGTTGAATATGAAGAACTGATATGGAGAAAAAGGGACTCCTTGTCAAACAGAAATTGTGCAAGTCTGAAGTGATTCCAGCTTAAGGAATGTTTCTGAATTGTTATTTTTTATGGTGCTTCTCAAAGCAATAAAAATTGCCTCACAGTTCCTTTCAGTCTCAAAGATAGAAGCATAGAATCAGTAAGGTTGGAAGGGACCTCTGGAGATCATCTAGTCCAACCTCCCTGCTCAGCAGGGTCACCTAGAGCATGGTAGACAGGGTAGCATCCAGGCGGACCTTGAATATCTCTGGAGAAGACGACTCCGCAACCTCTCTGGGCAACCTGTCCCAGTGCTCGGTCACTCTCCCAGTGAAGAAATTCCCCCTCACGGTCAGGCAGAACTTCCTGTGCTTCAATTTCTGCCCATTGCCTCTTGTCCTGTCACACGGGACAACTGAGAAGAGTTTGTCCGCGTCCCCTTGATGCCCTCCCTTCAGGTACTTGTACACTTTGATAAGATCCTCCCTCAGTCGTCTCTTCCCCAGGCTGTTTTACCTTCATTGCAAATATTAATAGGAACATGGCTTTTGCAGTAGATATATAAGGTATGTTTTAGTTTTAATCAAGAACAGAAAATTAATGGCTATTTTCAAGAAAAATTCTCCTCTCTAAAAGTTCGTGGGCAACTTACCAGTCAGCAAAGTCAGATGCTTTCTCTTTTGGCAGTGCATATTTCCATTTATGGAATGATGAATCGATCTCATTTAATAATGAGAATTGACTTGAGGCAAAGCCAAACTTAGAATCAAACAAAAAGATTCTTATTGGGTTAGAGTTTAAATTGTCCTCTACCTGCTCTCCATCTCCGTTTCCCTGTGTGTCTTCACTTCGTTTTTTCCCTGCTTACAGATGTAGGACTTAGGGTGGCTATTGTGTCAGTTCTGTTGGCTTCATATGATAAGGGGAGGACTGTGGATGTAAATACCCCTGTATTTCATGAGCCATTTCACTGCCAAAACTAGTAGATTTTAAAACTCTGTATAGGTGGAAATGCAGAAGTCCCATTGCACTTGTAGATTTTTAACATATTTATGTGAAGTTTTAGGAGGATTAGATGAGCTGAAATGTATTCTCAATGTATGAAACAGGATTGTGAATTTTAATTAGTTAATGGGTTATGCATCCTGGAAATTTAAATTAATTATTTTGCAGTGCTGCAGCACTTGACATGGTCTCTTTTTAGTGTGGAGTATGGGAGTACAAAAGTATTAAGGCATGTGCCTGTTTTCTTCTAAATGGAAACTTGAAGACCTGCTTTTGATTTCCTTTTCTCATACTGAAACCCTGATGGCCTTCCTCGTAGTGAAGGACAGCCAGGTTAGTGCTCTCTTCCAGCTTTGCAATGCCATGCAAGTAATTTCTTGATGTCTCATGTACATCAGGCAATTTTATAGGACATACTTCTCATTGGGTTTGGCTAATCTAGTGTAAGCACTAACGAGAAGGTTTGAAAAAAAATCTCCAAGTTAATATATTGATGAAATATGACCACTGAAATGCAGGCAAATTATAGGAGGAGTTGTTACTGCCTGACTAATAGTGTGACCCAAAATATAATCTTTTATGAACGAACACTTTAAACACATCTTAGCTTGCCAGCAAAGCCTTTACCAAATGCAGTGTGGAGCCTTCTATTGAATCATATATGTCATTCTTTAGTGTAAGTGATTAAAGTATTGCATTAATGTGTCTCAAAACTGATGTTTGGAATCATTATTAGTATTGTGCAGTGCTTAAGGAAATGCTTCTGATGCATAGACCATGTCAGATGTTTTCTGTAAAGTACCTTGGTTTAGGGAACAATGTGTATTTCCTAGTGTCTCAGAATTTTCTGCTTGTTTTGTGCTTGATGTTACCAAAAGAAGGGAGGTAATTTCAACTGATTCCTTAAGATTTGGAAAACAGTGCAAGAGAGATTTGGAAAACAGTGCAAGAGCTAAAGACAGGCCTCAATAAGTGATCGGGCATTAAAGATGCAGCTGATTATCCAACAACAACTTCAAGAGTATTCTGGTGCATGTTAATTTTTAGCGAACACCTTTCATAGTTCTGGCTGACCAGAGGCAATATGTTCTAGGAAGAAAAAAATGCAGAGTATCATTTAATGCCTATTAATGATATCCAAATCCATGGAAATGAGCTTGCCTTACTCCCGATTGTATGCGGTACTCTTTCTGAAGGGAATTAATTTCTATATGCTAACATTGTAATTTAGGACTATAGTATTGATATACTTAAAATCAGTCAGGTATAGAAGTAAGAGAAGTCCAGCAAACATTGTAATTTAGGACTATAGTATCGATATAGTTAAAATCAATCAGATACGGAAGTAAGAAAAGTCCAGCAGTGCCCTCAAAAACCAAAAACAAAAAACAAAACAAAACAAAAAACTTGCTCAGGCATACAGTAATTAAACTGTTCATGACTGCATGTAATTACATCATTATGTACACAGTCCTGTTTCTGTAATATGGATTGTTGGAGGGCAAAACGTCAGTCTCTGTAATGATGTTTAATTCCATTTTAACATTTCCTAAAGGGATGGCTTTATTTTTGTACCACAAAACTTAGAAAACCTCTTGAAGTTTGTGTGAACTATGTAAGTTGCAGCTACTTTTTCTAAATCAGACTGATAATGCAGTTGTTTGCCATACCTTCTGATCTCTCTCTTTGATCCTAACAAAAATATAGGAATTACAGTAACCTTAGTAACCTGTCTCTTCTGGATTTTCTTAGTATTTTTAGGAGCCTAAGTATGGGATGAAGTTAATTCATCTTTCATATGAATAAATACTGCCATTGGTTTAGTTTATCAGTATAAGGAAATGTTACATGTTGGCATGAGTGTTTGCTTTGAATTAAGTTACAGGAGGTACCATTTGAATCTTCTGTTTAAGTCTGTAACACAATCTAATGTGCCTTTTGCTGTCTATGTTGTGTATTAAAAAGGAGTTGTATATTTTTAGAAAAGTTTGTACCTTAATAGCTAGATATGTATGCGTAGGTTTTGTCCCTTTAAGATTTTTCACTTTATATAAATGGTTATAAAAGTAATTATATACATAGAATGATAATTCTGTAGCTTTGTGATTAATTACTACTTACTATTATTAAATCTTAAGATATTTAAAGGCAGTTTCTTACAGTTGTATTCATTATATGAAAGCAAAACTGCGTGTGGTTTTGTTTTTTGAATAAAGATCCCATCTTTGTTGATCATAGGAGTGTGTCCACTGAATTCAGTAGGCTTTGAATCAAAATGTAAAATAGGAATATTCTTCTGATTAAAAGCTGCACTGAATCTTACCAGACATGAGGTCAAGCCTGAATCTTCTGCAGACTCTCTCTTTGGCCTTGAAAAGGTTTTTGTCTCATCCTACCTCATTTTCTCTGTTGTGTCAGTGGTGAAACTAAACTCAGTCAGATGTTTCAAGAACTCAGATTTCAGTTAGGCTCTGATATGATGCATTTCCCCATGGATGGCAGAGGGAGTTTAACACAGCATGATCACTAATTAGGATGAACCTAAGCCTCTGTGTCTCAGCTTCTCTGTATACCAAGGTAGAATAATTGTTTCACTTCCCACCCATGTTTTTTAAGGATGTACTCATTAAATTGTAACTTTTTTTGAGATAGGGATTGTTCCTTATTAGGTTTGAAGGATAATGGCATCCTCAAAGAGCTGTTTTAGTACAAATTTAATAAATTTCAAAAGATGAGCAAAACCTGTTAATTTCTTTAGCAGACACATGCGTATTCTGGAAGCCAGAGAGATGTTTTAAAATTTGTATACAAAGCTTTTGTATTTCCAAGTGTAGAAAATGCCGGTTGCAGCATCTCATCGAGAAGAAAGTTAATGAATAAGTTAAAATACCAGGTAGCTTTAACTCTTTCAAGAATGGTGGTTGCTAGCCGTAGCTCTGTGTATAATTACGGTTGACCTCTTGGGATCCTTTTTTTATTCTTTGACTAGTGGACAAGAGACGCGTGATGCCAGATTAATACCTAGCACATCAAGCCAACAGACAGCATTTTACAAAAAGCTGGATCCTTTTTACGTGTTTAAAAATAGTATGTGTTCATGTTAGCTTCTAGGGATCCAGCCTGAGAATCAGGAGCCCTAATGCATTAATTGTAGCATAAACATATAACAGAAGAAGTTCCTGCCCCCAAAAAGATGAGTGCAAATTATATGTATATTCTATGTAGTTCCTTTAGTAGTGGTGCAGATGAACAGTGGATGCCTGTTGTCCTCTGACCTTTTTACATTCCGAACTTTGCGCACATGAAGGAAAGAGTGGCTTCACCCTACAGGATTTGAAAGGCAGAGACAGACTACTCCTTATGGAAAAGGAATTTATAATCTGAGTGCCAGGAAAATGTCTTTCATTTACTAGAGAGCAGAATCAGAGTGGACAAGAGATACTGCAGAAAAAACAAGTCTTTCCATATTCCTTGTAAATGTTCTGTAAGATGGCCTAGTAACTTGCTGAATGAGAGAGGGCTACAGGTTTCAAAAGCCAAGAAGCCACTGAAATGCCTGTTGGGTGAAAGGAAGGGAGATAAGATAGCCTGGGCTTTTAAGACTCGGAAAGCTTTTGGCTATCAGGAGTAAAATAATCAAAGACTTTATTTCATGGTGAAAATGCTAGTCATAGAAGAAAGCCAGGAAGCTTATGAAGACTCTGTAAGGAATATTTAGTACAAAATGAGGAGTAGATGAGCCAAGGATCCCAGGATGAGAATAATTAGAAGAAAGGCAGCGGTCTAAAGACAAACAATTAGAAATTGGCAAAAATTCAACTGCTATAAAGTCAGGACAAGCAGTATACTGGTATATAGTGAAATTACAGTCAGCTTATCTTAAGCAGCAGCTTGTATCCAGGCACTGTGTGGTGTTTTGCTCTAAACAAACAAAAACCGTATCTCACTGGCAGAAGAATCCAAAGATAAGTTCACATGTAAAGGTTCCCTCATTACGAATGATGTATTTCAACATGCCAGTTCTTCAGGATGCTGACACTCCATATGTGGAGAAAGACAGAGAGGTATAATTTTGCGGTTAAAGGAACACCATAGTCTTAAACCGTTAACTTCAAAAATGCGCTTTGTCAATATGTGGAAATGGGATACAAAAGGGGATCTTGTTTTCAGCGATATTGCATAGTAGCCATAGTGTATTGGGACGGGGGGGGGGGGGGGGGAGAGGGAGTTGGCAGCAACTTTACGTTTTGTCAAACTATACTGAATGAAATACGTACTTTTAATACTCTCATACAGAAACTCCTTTGCACTGAGTAGTGAATTTCTGGGATTTGTTGCCACAGGAGGCTTTGGATGTAGATAGCACCAGCAGATTCAAGAAAGGGCTTAAATTCATGGACAGCAGATTCATAAAGAGAAGCTAACAGAAATAGATAGGGATCTATCCTTTAACGTTCTTAATTCAGCTGCTCCAGATGTTGGGAGAGACTGAGGGGAAAGGACTGCAGAAAATAGACAGTCTCCTTATGTAAGCTCTTCAGTTGTGGATATCAGAGACTAAATACGGAACTAGATGGGCCACTGAATTGAGTCAGTAGGGCATTTTTTGTGTGTGGTGGTAGTAGTTTAAACCTCTCTACATCGTTACAATATTTAAACCAGAGATCTTTGATTCTGTAGTAGCCGGTTCTATACTAGTGAGTATCAGTTCCGCAGTTCTTCCATCATGGAAGCAACAGTGAGTTTGACTTTAGATGTGACTTCTCTTAAAACCTGACTCCTGATTTGTTTTTTGAATCTCTGATGCTGCAAATGCTTGCACAGTTTATTAAAACTAGTTGATAGTCCTGCTGTGTTTAACCACTGGCACAAATAATGATATGGCTGTAGCTTCACCTGTGCTTCTCCCAAGGTTTTTCATGAAAATACTAATATCGCATTGGTAATGTTGTCTGTAGGTCCTTGCACACTCACCCTCAAGTGGCTAATCAAGGCTAAACAAATGTTTGTTCTGAGTAAAGCTCCACAATAAAACGCTTAATAGGGTTTTTAAATTTCGTCATAGGCGAGGAGGTTTTTTCAGCTGCATAATTTATTATTTATTATTAAAATTATATAGAGGAATCCATTTAGGACTAAATTCGTTTGTACATTTGGCTAAAGCCAACTGTACTCCTGAAGCAAAGCTGCCATTTCCCTGACATCAGCAACAGCCTGTGGTGCTGTGGCACCATGTTTAGGCACAGCTGTTTTTTTTTCCTTTCTTACTTTCATTTTCTTTTTTTTAAATGTTAATTAGAAGCCCATATTCTTGCTGAATATCCACAACCACAGACATTTCTCTAGAACTGAACTTGAATATTTTAATACTATTGTACGGTGTTCCTGGGAGTTATCTTCTCTCATTCTCCTAGGTCATTCATAAATGCACTATATAATATTTTCCTGTTTCCTTTTCCCTTTCTGTTTCCTTTCCCCTACCTTTATTTCTCTCTTTCTGTTCTTTCAAGTAACACCCATGGGAAGGTTTTTTACAAGAGATCCAAAAATTGTGCCAGTGGTAGTCTCTTTCTTCTTCTTTTTTTTTTTAAAAAAATAGTTGCTCTCTGCACAGTGTGTCAAGAGCAACAAGCTCGCTGTCGGATAGGAACTTTCCCTTGCTTTGTTAGTTTTGCAGCCATAGACAGCACATGTTGGAGAGGCACATGCCACTTCACCAAAATGCGTGTCTGAGCGTATCTGAGCTTGTTTGGCTTGTTTTCATTTCGTGCCATGATTATTTCTACTTTATATGAAATACTTACCAATAATACTTAACAGTACAATTGCATGTTACATTTTTACCAGAAATCACTCCCCTATTCAGTAATATTTTACCTAAGTATGGCAATCCTGCCTATTCTGTTCTTCTAAGACAACTGTTAGAATCTTACTCTCATGTCATCCTGTCAACTTTCAGAGCTTTCAAGTATAATTCCCACAGCTATACCTAATCTTGTTCTAATACAGTCATTGCAAGTGTATCTATGGCCCTATGAATCAGTTCAATAATAGTGGCTTTTTAAAATGTAGCTGCTGTTATTGTTACTATCAAAAAAAAAAAAAGGTCATTTTTGTTGGACAGAGCTTGTCATAGTGTGTGAAACCCAACCAAAACTAATGAAATCTATAAAGGGTGGAAGAGTGTTACTGCTTCAAGATAACTTATTTCTATAAAAGCAGAAAGCTCAAAACATAAATGACAGCACAAAGTCAGTCAGAAATTAGGAAATACTAGAAACTAAGATCACCTATACACATTTTTTAGATTCCTTTGTGTATATGCCTTCTCTAATTATATAATCACATACTAGTTTTTCTTTAGGCTCTCTGCCTCATTCTGTATGCAGAAAGAATGGGGCTAGGTTAATGAGCAGCTGTTGAGAACATTGCTTGGTATATGGCCCCAGTTCTTATACACTTCACAGTGGAATAAGAATACTGTTACTTGCTTGGTGAACTTCCCTGTGATGCTCATCACAACTGTATGTATAAACTTAACAAATGCAGTGAACTTCTATTCTCAGTATCTCTACTGGGAAATGACATGATGGTATTTATCCTCGTTTCTGCAGGTGGAGCTGAGGAACAGTGAGAATAAACATCAGCTAATTTGGGGAGCTCAATCTGAGCCATCTGGGATATGATGTTTCAGAGCTCTGTTTTATGAAGCCTCATGATATACAAAGTTCAACTCCCCCTTTTTTGCAGCTCTGAGAAAGGAGCAGGACCACAGGTTAGACAGCCAGAAAACTGAGGAACATTCAATGACTGCAAGTGAAAAACTGAAGTAACTTGTTTTGCATCATACCTTGCTGGTCCTTCTTTCTTGTCCCCTTTTCTAAATAATCCACAATTCTTGTGTCCCATCCTATAATCTTAATCCTTTTATGTCCAGATGGCTCCCTGACCAGAGTTATTGTCCTCACTGGTTCCCTGTCAAAGCCTTCATATTTAACCACTCTGTAGCTGCTGTTTTCTTTTTCCTTACTTCTGACTCCTTGTCCTGTCCTCTCTCGGTCTCTGACCTCTTAGCAGAACAAAGAACTGAAATGTTTTTATCTTTTTGACTGCAGTCCCCATCTCAAGATTCACTTTTACTGGTTGGTTTAATTCCACCCTGATAGCTTGGGCCAGTTTTTAGCAGCTACAGAGGTAGTACTTAAGAGTTTTCCAAGCCCTGGGTTGAGGATGTGTGGTCAGGGCTAATCTAGGAGTGGTTGCATCTTGTGAGAGATCTGTGAGGACAGGAAACCCATCAGTTGTTTGTAAGAACAGGGCAGGTACTTTCCTGTTAGCAGTAGGGTCTGTGGAAGCCTCAGACTTCAACATATGGGCAATGTATGGTGAATTTAGTTGTTTGATTGAGGTTACTACTGAGAGTGTTGAAACTACGCTGCGGCTTTATTGCACATCCAAGTACAGATGGGTATTTGAAAGATGCCCAGTGGCTGCCGATCCCGACTATTTGTGCCTAAAGTGCAGGAGGCTAATCAAGGAAAAGTTCACCAAACTTTTATAAAAAGTAAAAGAAGATCTTTTCCCCCAAACTTACTCCCCCAAATGGCTGAAAAAGAAATGGCTGAAAAAGTTGGTGAAGTGCTAGCTGCCTAGGAACAGCGAGATTAAAGAACTAAATGAGACTTTAGCTGGATAATGATACCTATGCAGAAGTGCAACACTTCCATGACAGCTCTGCACTGACGAGCAAGTGCTTAAAAGCTTCTAGAATTTGCCCTCTCCCCCCTTTAACCAAAGAGATGCAATTCTTCTGGGTCCAGACTGGGAAGCTCCAGGTCTGGTAATTCTGGGTAGTTGTCGTGTAAAAAAATTGCTGTGTTTCAGGCAAGATATTAGGACTGTGAAGTTAAGTATTTTCTAGAATTTGCTTTACACTATAATAAATGACTAGTTTAAGGAATATGACTAAGTTTTGCGTAGGATTTCATTCAAAAATCGTAGGATTTTTGTAAGCACAGGTTAGTATCAATTTACTGTGTAATATAATTACCAGTTCTAAAAGAACATGTGTATGTGAATCATATTTACTAGCAGAATAACAGTCATTTTATCAGGGAGTGTATACAGATAGTATGTTTTGCAAAGTAGAGCATGCGCAACAGTGAAACTGAGCTTTAAATTGTTGCAAAAAGCAAGTTCTAGTTTATCAGTACATGGTGGAAAGTAAATCAGTTTTCGACAAAGACCTGTTTAGAAATTTTTCACCACTGAGTTCCTGTAGTCACTGTGATACTTTACAGTCTGCAAGTGGGGAAAGCAGACAACCAGAATAATCTGTTTTGGGCTTCTGGTAAACTTCTCAGTAGCCCCTCATGAGCTTCAGTGTGAACTTATGTGGTCATGCGCATCTGTGCACACACATGTGGAAAGCTAGAGAGAGAGAATGTGGGGGGGTAAATTTTCAGACCCCCGTGCAGCAAACTGGCAATGTTAAATGGAGAGGGAACGACTTTGTGGTAAAATGCAGGAATGGTACTTTGATTCTGCTGTGTACTTTCGTGGTACTTCAGTTTCTCTATGCTTTCACTTTTGGTTTTGGGAAGAGCCCGCCCCTTACGGCCGGTTTAGTATGTTCATAATGGAGGATCACTCATGGTTGAAGCATCATGTTGCTTGCATAGAACTTACTCAACTCATTCAACTACGGGAAAAAGTGTAAAGTAAAATCACTGAGTTGGAGTGCGATAAAATACCTAATCAATTACAAGACGATACTTTGTAAGCAAGAGGCAAAATTTATGGCTTTGATAAATATGGAATATCACTTTATGTCAAAACCTGAGTTCTGTGTTTTCATCTGTCCTTTTTCCAGCAGCTTCCTATTTTTAAAGCAGCTGACCAGAGAGCTCATCTAGAGACTATTTCATTAGATAGTAACTAGGATGTTGTTGTCTGTGCTGTATTTATTTATTTAGTACAAGTAATGGAACATTAATCAAATATTTTTGCTGTTCACTGTTCTCTATGGTGGGAAGAATATACAGAAGAATACAGAACACAGAAGAAATAGCAGTTTCTGGGAGCAAATTTAGATGATAAATTAGTTGAATGCTCATACTGTGTCCTCTAGGCTCTTGTTCTAAGTGATTCTGTGTGCCTTCTTTATCTTTAAATGAGGCAGAATTGTTTTTACTGTTTCTGCAGATGAGATTGTCTTTGGGAAGAGCATCTGCATTTATTTCTTACAAATAGCTAGTAACAAATTTTATTTGCTGCTACAGTTTTGCATATAAACAATGTTTTTTTTCCTAAAAATACAATAACAAAGAATGCTACTTGTCAAACTGTATCATTATATTTCTTTGTGAGGTTCAAACAGGACAAACTAAATAAAATTACTCTGTCATAAGGAATGTTAAGAGACAGTCTTAACTGTATTTGCAAAAATGTTGCAGGAGTATTTGCAAATGCCTGAAACTTTGTAAAGTGCCATGCATAAAAATATTAATTTAAAAAATGGTCAGTTACTAGATTTACCTTCATTTGGACAGATCAATAGATATGAGTCAGAAATTGTCTCCTAGCTCCAGAATTTAATTTCCGCATGGACATAAAGAATACCTTAAATGGTGTCAATATCTTTAGAAGATACACACTATGATATTTTTCTTCAACTTGTTTTCTGAGTTGGATCTTCTCAATGTATGTAAATATGTATATTTTTCTCATTACTTTTATGTGTATGAGTATACATATTTATAAGCTATTCTAGCTTCTGAAGTCCTTCACTTAATGGAAGAAAAACTTTATTATTATATAAATTTATAGAATGTAATGTTTTACTTTCCTTTTGTGCTTCAGTAAGATTGCATACAGTCTTTGAAAATGCCCTCTGTGGAATGAGTACAATAAAGATTAAGCTGAAATTTTCTTCTGTTTGGGTAAATAGCTTAAGTAGTTGAGTACCTTTCACTTCCTTCTTCTGGAGGTATTTTCTTTGGCATAAAATACTAGTAGTTATTCAAGGAGAGTGAAAGGAAGAGTAACTCCTTACTCTGAGGGTTCTTGGGGTACCAGACTCTGCTTCAGTGAACACAGGAGAAGCATTAGCAGCGAGACTGAGAATACTCTACTGGCAGAGTAGTCCATAATACACCTCGGAAGAGGTAAACTGGGATATGTGGATTGTAGCTTGCAAAAAGAAGAAAAGGAATGTAGATCTCAGCTCAGGGCTGACTATGTTCTGAACTATACTGTTAAAAGGGAACTGGCTCCTACTTTCAAGTTTTATGAAGCATGTTTTTATTCCATTTGCTTTTGTTACAGATATCCTCAATAAATATTTTATGTCAAGTTGAATGAACCATCCTGTGCTAAACTGAGAAAATTTGCTGTTCTGCTGGGGGGGGAGGGAGAGGGGTGGAATGGATCAAAACCAGTCTGAGGTTCTTCAGGTTTTGTTATACCTTTTTTCCAGTTTCAACATTCATCCAGAAAACAAATTATTCACACATTCACATTCCCGATTTACTTAGGAGAAATCCCTTCACTGTGGTGTACTGTACAGCAGTGTCTCATAGATTGCCTGTGCCATGGATGACTGTAGGATAAAAGAAAGTAAATGGCAGATAGCCATTGTACTTAGTGTGATATTGGTGTATTTTGTGAGGGAAGCATGGAATTCTTTTATTCTTTTCCTTTTCTTTCTTTCTTTCTTTCTTCCTTTTTTTTTTCTTCTTTTTTTTTTTTTTTTTTTTTTTTTTTTTTTTTTTTTTTTAGTGGGCAGGAGAGTATCCGTATCTTGGAAAACCTTCGGTGTGATTGTTCGAACTTGCAGTTGCTGTACTGAAATCCAAGATGGTAAGTTTGCTTGTTGGATTGGGGCTACAGAGCAACTGAAGAGAAGATTTCTTCAGAAACAGAACCTGACCACTTTCTTCCAAAGCTCTGTGCCATACAGTATCGAAGACTTAGAAAAAGGGGAAAGGTGAAGCTTGTATGTTGACCATAAAGTCTGTTGCTTTCAGAAAAATAGAAGGAAGGCATAATAACCTCAATGTGTGAGGATGCACTGTCACTCAGTGTGCTTCAGAAACATTCTCTGCATCTTCATTTATCATCATTACGAAGTGTTTCCAAAAGAGTGAATTTACCTTTTTCAAGTTACGAAAGGTATTTGTCTTCATGCATCCTTACCCATGTAAATTAAAATGTTTATTTACTTTGATATTTTAAGTTGTACGTGTGCATTATTCTTCATAAAAGTTTAAGTGACAAAATACAGGTGCTGTTTTTTAAAACTAAAACCATGCATCATTATAAGTGAAAGTTTTGGATAAAAAGGCTAGGGTAAAGGGAAAAAAATCAAATGTTGGACATGGCATATTACATACAGAATAACAGTTTGCTGTATGTACTACAGGATGCACATATAGCTTTTATGTAATTTGCACAGTTTAGGAAGATAATATTTTTAATAAAATCAGTATTTTCTGAGTCCCAGCAGGTACAAATAATGGTGCTTCCATTAACCCGAAGTAGTTACATCATCTGATGCTTCAGTTACTGAACATCAAGAGCTGGTCTCAAACAAAACTTTTCAAAGCAAGGCCGGATATATCAGAGAGATCTAGAGCTATGCAGCATCTTTTGTATATTGCTATTTTTCTGAAATTGTTTAATCCACTAGTTTCACTCTAATGCCCAACAAAATATAAGCAATGGGTCTTCCGATTCTTTTGGATGCATTTTTATGTTACGTATATTAAGTGTCATGTTACGTAGCAGAGGGTGTTTGTAATTTGCATGTCAGTCTCTTGTGGGCCTGACAAGAAGGCACATGCAAGCCTGACTTATCCTGAGCTTCCAGGGAAGTGAAAGAATCAAAATAAAACAAAAATCCTTCTGTCTGCACTAGCAGTTTCTCTATATAGAAGGCAAGTGATAAGCGGTGATATTTCTACTCGTTGCCTTTTTGCAGAAGTAGCATTGATTAAGACTAGGCACGGCAGTTAGGATGTGTACAGAGTAAATTAGTTGTTTTCATGTCCTGTTGATGCCTGTGGGCAAAAAGAACATTTTGTATTTTTCAGCTTGATTACTCTTTTGCTCCTTGTGTAATATAAACCGCAATTGCAAAATAAGGATGCTGTTCAGGTGAACAGGTAAATCTTTAAAAGGTGATAAAAATTTAAAGTGAACAGGCTGGGTTATTAGCTGATTGTTTTGATGCTCTCATGTAGAAAGCTACAATGAGATAAATAGATTGTGGATTTTTTTCTCTATTTGATGTATTTGTTACTAGTTTTCCATTTTCTTTCATCTTATTGCACAACTCTGCCATCTTTGTTCTTAGTGTATGACTTCTCTAACTTCATGATCCATTCCATGAAGATGCTCTGTTTTCTTCAACAGATTGCAGTGGCATTTAGAATCAATCTAGCTTTTCCAGAACAGAAGAATTCCCTTTGTTTTATAAAGCACATGTGCATATAACCTATTCAGTTAGATTTTTTTCTGACGTTGTTTTCATTGTAGCTTTTAGGTGCTCTTACTGTATTAAAGGCATATTTTGCCTCTTCTGCAATAGAGTGGCTTCAACTTAGCTTCTGCATCATGGAACAGTTTTATTTTGCTGGCTGTTAGAATTGTGACAGTCTTTCTTGGATGACTCCTTTGCTTTCTGCTTCCTATTCTTAACTAGACTTAAAACGTGTATACTGACAGTGTAATTTCTCTCCCTGGAATTTATGTGATTCTCGGATAAAATCAACATACTTGATTTTCCTTACATTGCAGTTCCCCTCCTATTGGCACCCTGAAATCTGTGCTTGGAAAGGCATAAGATGGCATGAAAGACATGTAGCTTTAGTGGAGTTTGAGGCTTTTCAAAGGTAGAGTGTGAGGCTAGAGGCTAGAGTGTGAGGATGGGTCATCTTCCCCCACTGTTAATCATAGAATCAGTAAGGTTGGAAGGGACCTCTGGAGATCACCTAGTCCAACCTCCCTGCTCACCAGGGTCACCTAGAGCGTGATAGACAGGGTTGCATCTAGGCCTTGAATATCTCCACAGAAGGAGACTTCACAACCTCTCTGGGCAACCTGTTCCAGTGCTCGGTCACTCTCCCAGTAAAGAAATTCCCCCTCACGGTCAGGCGGAACTGCCTGTGCTTCAATTTCTGCCCATTGCCTCTTGTCCTGTCACACGGGACAACTAAAAAGAGTTTGTCCCTGTCCCCTCGACACCCTCCCTTTGGGTACTTGTACACATTGATCAGATCCCCCCTCAGTCTTCTCTTCCCCAGGCTGAAGAGGCCCAGCTCTCGCAGCCGTTCCTCGTAGGGCAGATGCTCCAGCCCTCTGATCTTCTAATGCTTTTTCCAATAAAAAGTTTTCTTCTGTCCGTCTTGATGGAGAGTTCTTCATAGCCTATCTTCTTATTTCTCTACCATGCTATTCTATTTCCTATAGGACTAAATCAGTGTCTCCAGTAGGTTACTTTAGCACTGAGGGTTTCCATCTGATTGAGAAGCTGAGTGGTTAGTTGGACTGTGCTCTGAACAAGCATTCGTCTTGCTGCCAAAATGAGCGGAATAGATCTGATCCTCTGTAGATGATAAATTTCAAAGTTGTGAACGGAAACCTGAGATCTTTTCCTGAAAACTAAGAAAACTGGCAGCATTAAACTATTTTCCAGACTATCATCTCAATTAAAAAAAAAAAAAAGTTTTTTCCATTCCTGTCTGCCTTATGAATATGTACATTTAATAGTGAACTGGTTTTTATTTCTACTAGTTTTGTTTCCCAATTAAATCAGCACCCCTTTCTTTAAAGGCAACATTTTTATTCTACTGTTTCCAGTTCTTCCTTCGTTGTCTCACATCTACAAGTGGAAAAACTTGTCTTATTCCCTAATTAAAAGCAAATGTAAAACCTTTATCATTCAGTGGAAAAGATGTATAATTTTAAATCAAAATATGGCAATATCATGTAACACAGAAAGGTGAACTCCAGGATAATAAGACAATGTTTATGCCATGACCAGTGCTTGCTTGTTTCTGCTATGGGTTCATGTAGGCTATTGCCTGGAAAATTGCTATGCTTCCACCCTCCCCAAAGACACAATAACATCATAAGAGAGCTCTCTATTTCGCTGTTATCACTGTAGAGAGTTTCACACATCTGTGTATTTAGAGAGGTATATATGCTGTGCAACAATAGATGCTTCCATAAACAAAAAGAGTTTAGAGTTTTTTTTTTTGTTTTGTTTTTGTTTTTTTTTTTTTTTTAGCAAGCAGATGAAGGAGAGAAGGTAATGTGTGGTGATCTCTCTGTTAGGCTAGCTAAGGTCTGCATTTTGAATGTAAACTTTGTGGCAGGAGGTAAAATAAAAGGTGACATTTAGAATGGTGACATGGTAATTTTGCTTTTGCCCCTAGAGCTTGAAATTGCACCTCTATGTGTCTGTGATCCATTATTTCCAAAAGAAACACATGTCTTGGGGTATCATGATCTGTCAAGAAAATCTTGCTGTAGGTGTGAAATGAATGTGTGTAACGTCTGTATTTACAGAGAGGCCATACAGTAAATCTTCCCTATTCCAGAAACTCAAAACATTACGAAAAGTGCATGGTTTTTGCAGGAGTGGCAAATATTTTATTATTAAGATAGTTATTATTTGACAAAATCTGAATCTGGAATGCGAAATCAATATTCTACATCTTTAAAAAATGTGATGGAACAGAGGGAAAAGTAAAAATGTAGTGAAATAGAGACACTGCTTATAAAGTGAGAGAATAGTAACAAGGACAGTGGTGATTTAGCTGAGGGGCAGAATTCCCCTCAGGGGCAGAAGTATCTAAGAGTTTTTATGAAGGATGTAAACAAGTTCAAGCCATAAAGTGTGATAATGATGCCTCAGTGGGACACAGTATGAGATAATACTGACATTATCAAATCAACCTGATTTTTTACTATTCCAAAGCCTTTTTAAGTGCAGAAAGTGAAAGAAGTCAGTGGCAACTGAGAGCGTTAGTCAGTCTTCTGGTTAATGGTGAGTATTGTGTCTTCAGTTTTGTAACTGATTTGTTTGTTCATTTTCTTGCAGATAAAAGACTTCTTTTTTAGATGCGTGAAGTACATCTTCATGACTATAGAAGAATATAGAAAGGGAAAGATTCCTGCATGTCAGAAAAACAGCTGCCACATACAGAATTGAATAGAAACTACATACATATATTTTTCTCTAAATTGTTTAATGATAGAGTTAGTTTAATCCCTCTTCTGGAACACAGATAACCTTTGTCCTCACCATTCTTCTAAAATTTACTACATTTTCAGTTGTGGAAGTCATGTTATCAGTAAGGTTGGAAGGGACCTCTGGAGATCATCTAGTCCAACCTCCCAAGAAAACTGAGCACTGTAATTTGGAGGAGATAGTGGTCTGTGCTAATGGAGGTAACAACTTAATATGAACTGTTAGACAACTTTTTTGTCTGCAGGTTTCAGTAGTTAGTTTTTTAGGGATTATTTCTGGCATCCTGTTTCTGGAATACCACCTTGGAATTCTTAATTTGTATTTTTTCCCCCTTTTCTTTGCAGTAGTTATATTCATTCATCTTACAATCTTGTCACAGAACAAAGGTAGAAATGAAAGCAAGAGTTCAGGGGGAAAAGCAGAATCTCTGAATTCGTGGACTGTGGACATTATTGATAGCAGAGTCTAACATATAATTATTGTTGAATTTAGAGAAGGATTAAACCGGAGGAAATCTATTAGTCTAAATAGAGTAATAGTATCAGGTGTATCTTGCTAAGCAGCTGAATTTACAATATGTGTCTCTATTGCATTCAGTACTTGGAAGTATCTTCTCCTTTGGATTCTAGTGGGGAAATTGTGCTTGTCCAAGCACAGAATTTTGAATTTGAAATTAGAACTTTTTTTTTTTGTTTGACTGCCATGACATTTGTCTTCAGCTACTGCAGTGCACGTGGCTGAAGTTTACTGCAGGGCAGGTGTCTGTCTTGAGCACTCCAGGTCCTGTTGGAACATTTTCCCTGCAGGTATACATCTGAAACTATAAAGTAGGTCATATGGGTGCTAACAGTGTTCTAGTTAGTTTTTTACCGTTGTTTTCTGATGAAGCTTAACTGAGAGCTTGTGAAAGGAGACAAACATGTAAAATGAAGTCAACTTGTCAGACCTTTGGGATCTGTTACAGCATGAGGTACTCTTAACAAATAATTAGCTGGGTCTGTTAATCAAGTTTAACAGGTGTTGAGTAATGAACTGAGACAAGGCATCTGTTGTGACCGGCTTCTTACCCTAACCTGGTTAGGGAACCTAATGCCATTTGGAGCCCAGAATGCTTTATAGTGAGATCCAGTGTTGTATTTTTCCTGATGCTTGCATCAGTCTTGTGATCATTCAAGAATGGTGACATTCACAACACGGATATGTAAGGAATCAGTCCAAAATTCCCAAAGTGTAAACCAGCAATGAATACATGTTCTTTGCATGTTAATTTGATAGTCTTCCTTTGCCAGAGTTGCATGAACTTTTTTTTTCCATGTTTGTATCTGTTTGCCTTAGAAAAAAAGACACGTTAGAGTACTGCATAACTTGAATCTCATCTAGAGTATGTGAAGACGGTTTTACTGGGTAATTTTCAAGACTACTTTGCAACCAGAAATTGTCTTTGTTACATTCTATGTTAAATAAATTTACCTATCTAAGGCACCCTGGCTTTACAATCAAGTGTCACCAAATAGCAACTCTGCACTTTCACTGTTGTATAAAAATTTTTACCTTCAGAGTATTATTTAGACCATTAAGCTCCATGGTTTTTCCAATAGTCTGTTTGCAAAATGAAAAAAAAATCTAGTGCAAATTCTTAAAGGCATTTTCATGTGTGAGTGCGAAGCCATGTTAGATGACTAGCTAACAAGATGGCTTGCTAGAGTACCCTTTGGGCTTGCTTTGGGTCGGTCAAAAGGAGAGGGGGATCCAGCACTGCCGAGCAGGCTGTAAGAGAAATATGCTGTATAGGAAGATCCCAACATGCAATGTCTGACGTAGGTGCCTGACCTAGGTCCATGTGGTGCATATATGTATGTGTGTATACATATTTACCTGATGAATGCTGTCTTAGATCTGTCTCCCTATCTCATAGTTGGCATGAGGCAGATGAGAAGCCCCAGTGTCTTTCCTGGGGGAGCACTGGCAGTGGCTGCTGTACAGATGAGTGAGATGTGCATGGTGTCTGAATAGGGAATGAGGTACTATGTTTTCATGTTTTAATAACACTTTTCTCGAGGGTTTGTTGATGTAGACTTTGTGTCCTTTCCTGTCTGCTGCTGAAAAGGAAAAAAATAACCCAGATGATCCTAAGTCAGGAGAAACACAGTAGAGTTAGTATGTTACGAAACCACAAGTGAGACTAGAAACAAGCCCAGAAGAAGTACATAGGAAACCCAGAATGAGGGGCTTGAAGATATCTCACACTTACAGTGAGAGTAGGAAGGAGACTGTAGAAGATCAGAAACTGTGCTAGGAACAGGAGGAGGATCACATTAATTGTGAACTTTAGGAGAACGGAGTCTGGAGGGTATCAGGAGAGGAGTGGACCCGCTAGTAATTTGGAGATGGGGAGGAGAGCATGGCCAGTGCAAGCAGCAGAGAAGCAGCAGCAGAACCAAATGGTGTAAGAATTGCAGCTTGCTGCTTTCTGTTCAGTAACAGGCTTACAGAATATCTGAAGTCTAATTTTGTGTTGCAAAATGCTGCAGTATTGAGTGGTTCTTGGCTGTTCTATCAAGGAGATACATTTCTCCAAGCTTTTATTAAAGATATAATTTTTTTTCCTAATGGGAGCTATTCTTGTCTATTATGAATGCTAAAAGTTACAGTGAAATTCCTTGGAAAAGCTCTTAATATGCATGCAAAGGAACTATAATTCAAAGATTACTAACTTCAGGTAGCCATAATTTAAAGATAGGTGTTCCATTTTTTCCCTACCATCAGAAGTACGAAAAACGATTAGAACGTCTTATGCATTTATGTCATAAAAACTTGCAAGATGTCATTTTTATAATGTTAGTTTGCAATACTGAGAGCTACCTCTAGAGTTTGGGAGAAATTTCTTGTAATCTTATGATGGGTATGATAGTAACCTGTGTCACTGTTGCAAGTAAGTTTATAGGGCTGCTGGATGCTTTTTCCTTTCTCTTCCTTGTAAGACCTAGTCTGTGTCTTCTGCATTGCCCTGTTTAAGCCCAGAGAAGGTGATGGTTCTGCACAATCTATTCACCATCTCAAGCAATCTGGGTAACTGTGCACTCCTTTAATTTTGCTAGTAACACACAGGTTGCCTTTAAGTGTCAGGAAGCACAAAACCAAATTTTTACATCTTGTCTCTTCTCTGGATTAAAAATTTGAGAATAAGCATCAAAATTTGGAATCCCTTTGCCTTCGTGTTATTTTTAACTGCATATGTAGTGCAGGCTGTACAGACTTCTTTCCTGCATTCAGAATTAACCTGTCTTCTCTTCTAAGCCCTTAGCCTTTGCTCCAATAGATAAATCACTTCCTGGCAAATGTCTGAAAAGTGTTTGAATGTGGCCTTTGTTTTTTCTTTTGCTTTTCTTTTCTTTCCCACAGCAGTCTTTTGTACAAATGCTTTTTGTTAAGTAAAGTATGTTTTAGCAATACAGAGGTCTGTGATTCTTAAATGATTAGTCATCAGTGCCATTTCAATGTGTTTTCTTTTGCTTTTTTATTTGTATTCAAGATCTCTGTTGTTTTCTGAATGCTTTAATAATAGACAGTGAGAAAGTATTGTGTGACATTGTCTTTCTGTGAATATGTATCAAAATTGCTTTTGGAGGGGAAGTCAATGTTATTTCATACAAGAAAACGTAGGTTGAAGATACAGTTTATATAAAATCATATGGTGCTGTACTACTTATCACTGGAAGCCAAGTCTCCAGCAAGCAGTCTTTGCCCGGTGGTTGCTACTGACTTGCTGATCAAACAGAATTCCTAACGCCATTTTCCCATTTATTCGTAAAGCAGGAGGCAATTGTAACTGTGTTCTGTTCCCTTCAAATTATGAGCTTTTAGAGACAAACACATGAATACACGAACTTCTTCAGGTTTCTCCAGAAGGGCTTTAACATCTCATGTGGTTTTAACAAATTTGACTGGTATCTTTCCAGGAAGGAGAAGTATTTAATGGACCCAGTAGAAACTTAGCTAGGAATGTGGTGGTATGCTGTCATTTTCTGAACCTGACACATACGTAGTATTCACATGGATAATGCTTTGGTCTATTAAGGTTATGAGAACAAAAAGTTCCTATTCATTTCTACTGGATTTCTACTATAAAACACTTTTTGATGATGCCAGTTATAAAAGGGGTTCAAAACAATCACAAAGAATTCAATGCCAGAACTGCTTTCATGTGGAATCCTCAACTATCATTTGAAAAATCTTAGGAGTGTTTCACTATCATCACTGTTTTTGAAGGGGAGGAGTTTGAGCATTCCCCAAAAATGAGACAAAGCAAAGGAGCAAAGAAAACGTTAATATAAGTATGTTGCTTTGGCAATTTGACATTGTATAGTCCTATATAAGCTTGTCTGAGTGAATTACTGAGATGATACCTGTATCTTTATAAAGTTTCAAGGCTAGTACAAAGTACAGCCAGCCAAGAAAATCTGGTGCTGTGAATGGCGAGTTCTAGTTCCTAAAGTTAGTCTCTTCTGAGTTCTTTACCTGTAAGTGGAAGATCTAGAAATGCTTTTCTGAAGGGAACTGTTTCTGCAGTTTACACTGCAGAAAGCAAGACTCAGCCACTCTACCATATAAATTTGAAGGTTCAGTCCAAAACTTCCTCATTGTCTTGACTATGTTGAAAGTCTGAAAGGCAACTGGAACCAAGGAGAACTACAACGTGATTTAGCAGCAAGTGCGCTGGCAGTGGCAGCCTGTTTTGAATGCTGCTTCTGAGACCCTGGAAACTAACCCTTTTCAATCAAAGAAAAGGATTGCAGTGCAAGAAAGTTCTTTCTTCCATCTGTAAGATGGTGTGCATCTGAAATTCATCTGCTTCAAAGCCAAAATAAAGATGTAAAAGCTAACTTTGGAAAGTCCTTCGGGAGAGAAATGTTTAAAGTAAATATCGGAAAGAGAAAATGCCAGTTGTGGTGCTTCAGCCAGAAAGACTTGATAATCTGTAGAGCTTGAAGGGGAAATATTGGAGGTAGTTTAAAATGCTCTACTGAGCTTGCTTTGAAGTAATTGAAATTGGTAGACTATCATAGGAGTGCTGACTAGTGTTACAGTACTTGTATCAAGAAGGTGCCTCCACTCTACTGCTGTTTATTATTTAGTACATTTGTATTAGTAATGCTCTTCGACACCAAATAATTTGATTTCAGACTGGTTTTCTAGACTCCATAAACTCTGTGTCTGCGGCCTCAGACATTGTCTGCCTCTTGTGTGTGGTTGTGTGGAACGACGTGTAGCCTTACCCAGCGGTTAGCACAATACTTACAACAACGTTTTCCACACACCTTCTTCAGCTTATTTGTGCTTTTAGAGTATTATATTTCTTGTGTTTCTGTTCTACTCCCACTCCTCCCTCAAATCGCTTTTGTTTTGAAGCCAAGCTTAATTGTAAATGTTCTAAAACAATTTATGTCTTAGTATTTTGGGGCCTTGTTCAGATTATAGAAGGACAAGAAAAATTTGGAATGTAGGGACCACTGCTAGTGACTGTAATAGTAGCATGGGTTTCTTTGGCCTTTTTACGTGGTAGGTTTCATTTGTTTGTTTTAGTAAAGTGAAACACGCTATATTTTTCTATGGCGGTTTCCCTGGATCTTGGTTTTCTTTACACTTACAATAGCATCAAACTGAAAATTCTTGCAGCAGACACATCTGTGTTTCAGTCACCTTCTGAATGAAGAGACTTTGTTTTGTTTTGAACTTCTTAGTTTGTGTTTTAACAGATGATATGTTTGACCCAGATTCTGATCATCACCAGTACAAATCTGGAATTAATTCAGTTTATTACACTTAGTCTCCCACATTTTATATTCATATAAAGGAAATCTGAATCTTATCAACTGGCTCTTCTAGTTCAGTATTTATGGGCATTATCATTATTTTAAAGAGAAATGAGATAGTGCAACTGCATGTACTCAAAGATCTCCAGTGTTCTAGGAGCTTATAGGTTGTGGTCACAATTTTGTATTTGTTCTTTCTGATGATCAACTGATGGTGGACTTTCTAAAATATTCAAGCTTTGTTTGTAGGTGGAAAAAAAACCCACATCGCAGTATGTTACAGCTACTGCAGTATGTTTCCTAAATGTGTTAACGTCAATTATGTACTTCTAAAGTGACGATATTTAATGTTCTCTGAGCTCAAATAAATGATACTCTTAACCTGTATTAGTGAGTGTTTTACCTTTTGAACTTCTTCAAGGAAAATCTAAGAATTGTACTTAGCTTCAGTATGTGGAAATCAAAGTATTTACCCAACCACGTTGGGCTCAAATTCATCTGTTTCTCTTTCTGATTTTATTTAGCTCTTAGAATGGAAATAGATGTCCTCAGTAAATCGTGAAGGTTTTATATGTCTAGGCTTCTCACATGAATTATTGGAAAATACACAATGTCATTGATCTGACTAGGACTAATAGTAGTTTTAAGTAGCAAGGAAAAGAACAGCTTTTATGCTCTAAACCTCTTCCTCTCTTTTTCCTTCCCTTCTTTCCTTCCCCAAAACATGAGCAAAAGGAGCTAATAAATGCAATTGATTTATTTAAGTGCTGTCATCTTCACTTTTCTTCTGGATAGCAGAGAGTCTGTGGCAGCCCTGGCTCCAGATGTCTGAGAGACGAGCTGTAATACGTTTCAACAATGCCGCCTTTGATTGCTTTGTCCAGGGAAAATGGGATAAGCTTTGGCTTTGCTACAGCAATGCTTAGCTCTTGAGAGCAGCCTCACATGGAAGGAGGGCATTTCTGAACTAGGATTAAGAAATCTCTCCATTAGCAGTTCTTTCAGCATATTTGCAGTGAGCACAAACAGTGTTGTTTTTTCTGCAGCGCATGCTAGTTAACATTCCATTAATTGCATCTCTTTATTGCAAATGTTTGAGCAAAATAACAGAAAGCAAGAAACCATTCTAAAGTCTGTGGCTTAAAGAGCTGTTTATCCCAACAACATTACATAAGAGCTGCGATGTTTTGCCCAAACACTATGAACATGAAATGTTTTGTTAGCTTGTCTGCATTTATGGATATGGGCATTTTGTATGGAAAACAACACTCATCTTCCATCAAGTTGTCCTTGAGTATTTAATTATAGCAGAAAACATTTAAGCCAAACATTTAGGTGCTCCTATACAGTATTTTCATCTCAGTTTGTTTAACACTTCATTGCTGGAACCACTGAATAGCCTTTTCAGGATTTTTATGCCAGTTACAGTGGTCAGCAATGCAGCTCAAGCTATGTGCACTTTGAATGCAATGCAAGAATGCACTACCCGGTACTGGATAATTTTGGATGGACATTAAGAGATAAGGTGAATACAGAGTGATGTTTTTCCCTTAGCAGATGTTCCATCTTGAGCAACCAGTGATTTACAGACTTTGAATCACATATTTCATTACTTTTGGTAACCACAGGATACTTATTCTCTGTAAATCTGTTTAATTTCTTTCTGAATCCATTATGCCTTTACCCTGCATGCTCTGTAGGGATGGATTCTACAACTTAATTATACGTTGCTTGGAAAAAGTTTGCAATAGTCTTGATATAAATGCTCTTTTTCATGCCACATTGTCACTTTCAGCACATATAGAGCATGGGAAAGATGTTTAGAGCAATAGTCTTACTTGTGTGCAGGTCTGGGGAATAGGTAATTCTTCCTTCCTTCACTGACCGTCAGTATTTCATCTTTTCAATTAATTCACTTTGTTTTTACTGGGCTACATTTCTATGCTTTTGTATTCAAGAGGCATTATGGGAAGGAATGAATGAGCCAGAGGAATGTGAAGAAACATATCAGTTGTAGATAAATTGTTAAAAACTCACATTCAGATGAATGGCAATGAAGGGACAATTCCGCGTTAGCCAGAATATTGGTTTCAAGTGGAGATGTGAGCATTGCACAGAACTCTGTGCTGCTTACTCTATGCTGCTAGAAGTTAATAACTTGCTGTGGATTGTGAGAAAGGGTGAATCCTGTTGAGAAAGTTCAAGGCATGTAGTTCCCATGTTGAGAAACTTGGGCAGCATGATGTGTGTATGCAAGCTTTCCTTCCTGACAAAGTCCTTTAATGCACTTAAGCTCTTTGAATCAAAAAACGTGAAAGCATTCTACCTGTGATCCATTTTTTTTGGAAAAAGAAAAAAGGACATTTGTGGCACAACTTGTCTAACCTCACCATTCGTGACTCTGCAAGAGGGTAATTTCTTCTTAATGTTTTTAAAGTTTGCTCATGTGTGTCAAGTATAATCTAATTAATTGTGTGTTCTTGGCTTATATGCTGTGTTTAATTGCAGCAGTTCAAGTGCGTTTCAGGAAACCTTATTCCCAGTGTCAATTGGCTACATTTTCATATTTATTAATAACCAAAATTCCTGGGAGCTAAATCTTGGCATTAAGAGGATCAGCTGTATTTTTCCTGAACTGTGAATTTGTCCCAAAGTGTTATGTTTTATTTGTCCTAATGAGCCATTATGGACGTCTGATAAGATATGCAAAGGTATGTGTGAAATTGCTTGGAAGGAAAATAGTGGGTGCTAAATTTTCAGATATGTTAGAAAAACAGGATGTCAAATTTGTTACATTTAATTCCTTAGAAGCAGTTCTCTTGAAGATTTGGTTCACTAACTTGTAATGGTAAGCTTTTTCTCTTTTACAGCTTCTTTCGTTTCATTTGCACCCTAGTAATGATGATTTCAAACCTCCCTCTTCACTCAGATGATAACGTGCTTCAGTTGACACTGTTGACTTATCCAGTGATGTATAACTTGCACTGCTGTGTACCTTGCTTCTATCAACTCTGTTCAGTGGCTTCCCAAGGGACTTGAAGAGAACAAATTTGAATTTTCCAGTTTAGTAGTATTAGTGTATGGCATATGATCAGCATTTTGGTCTTGGGCGTGTTGTTATTGGAGGAGATTTACTGTCTGTCCTTCTGGATCCCAGATCCTGGAAAACTCATTAACTTGATGGTTTGTTGTTCTTCTCTCTACATAATAGCTTATATTAAGCAGAGATACAGAGCAGAAATAAAATTGTTGTAAGAGGAAACTAGCTTGTTGCAGTCCCTGATATTTTCTAGAAGTGAAATATTCCAGAACATTAGGGAGGTGAGATAGGGAGAGAAGACCTTTCATAGCTTATAATAAATCAGGGAAAGTGAAAGAGTAGATTTCTTCTGTTTTCCTTGCCATTGAAAGCCAGAATGTCCTTTTTCTATTAAGAGTATTTTGCTATTCTTCTAGAGATTTCTTTTAATTAAGGCCATATAATATGTTTCCAAGGATATGATAGAAATTCATTGTGATTCCAGCAAATGCTGTTGCTTTCTGATGAAGAAAAGTAAATACTTCTTGTATCATTTGGAAAGGCAGCAATGAGTAGAAATAGGCTATAGTTAAGGTTTAAGCCTTCTTTCTCCGAGTAATTTAAAAATGTTGCTGGCTTCTTGGTTATTTGGTGATCTGTGTGCTGCATCATAATCTTCCCTGTGAGGAGACGTTGCCAGGCAGTAGCTCTCCAATATGTAAACCAATAGACTTGACTGAACCTTCTACGGGTTTTTGAGATGCTATAGGCATGTTTGCATTATCGTCGCAACAGTCAGTGTAGTCCGCTGGGCAGAGCAGTGATCTTGAGTAAAGACATCCAAACAGAACTAGTATCAACTCCCCAGTTCATATTGCAGCCCACTAGCCTAGGAGTGCTATGAGTGCACTTGTATCAAGAATGAATAGAGTCCAGGTCCTGCAGTATTACATGGACAAAGAAGAATATTTTAAAGAGTTTCCTGTGCTTGTGTAGGGCTTGTTCAGTGTCATTCTTTACTAATCCTTGCCCCAGAAAGAGCAAGAGGTGAAGTGAGAGCCCCTACCACTGCTGCAGCCTGAAGGAGAAGCTTGCGTGTGGTCCTCAGAAGTACAGCAGGACTCCTGTTCCTGCCTGTGGGGCTCTAGGACCTGTCACTGCCGGTGTGTGGCTCTGCTTCTAATACATTCTTCCCCTTACCTTACTTTCATAACCTGAGTGCCTCTCTCTTGCTTTTGGCGTTTATTTTAGCCTGCTTCACAATGTAGATTCATCACGATGAAAAATTGCCCGAGAAGGGAGAAGGCATACCGCTAAATATGGCAGTGCTAGGAAGTCAAACAAAGGGAAACTTTTTTAAATTGCAAAAGGTGACGTCCTTGTAAAAGGCTTCAGTCTGCTTTTTGTTAAACGTATATTTGAGGAACTGTCCGTCTCATTCACTCTCTCACTGCTTACAAAAAGGAGCAATGACAGCACTGGCTCCAGGTGTCTGTCAGGAGAGCAATAAAACTTCCAGCCGTACCCAATGTGATTGTGCTTGATAGGTAAAAACAGACAGATGCTAATTTCAAAACTTGACTCGCAAGCAGACATTTCTCTACATGTCAGGTTAAGGAAATGATCTGCATGTGGCTTACAGAAACAACTCACTGAATTTTTATGTGATTAGAAGTATTAAATTAATCTTTCACTTCATATAGCTGGTCAGAATTTCTACCAATAAGACATGTCCATTTATTTTCTGCAGGGACTGCAATTTTACTGTCTCCCTTCAGAATAAAATGCTGGAAATAAGTCAGATGTGATCCATGGCACACATAACTGTCTCTTGAAATAGCACTAATGGCTCCAAGAGTAAGATGTATCTGATACCATCCCTGATGTAAAGGCCTCGCAGTCAGTTGGGTTAAAGCAGACTGGGCTACTATTTATTTTCCTTTGTTTTCATTCTCTCAACTCTTGGTTATTTTGCCTTTTCATTTTTTAAGGTGTGTTTTTAGGTATATTCTGAAGCTGTTCTCGTAGGAGTTATTTATTAGCATAGGAGTTGTTTTATATGGATGTTATGGGTTTTGCGCGGGACAGAACACCAGTGCTCAGTTGTTGCTTGTCCTTCAGCCAGAAAAACTTCTGTAAGGAATTGACTTTTGTTGAAGGGCTGCTGGATCTCAATAGACCCAACAAAGGTTTAATGTGAATATGGAAGCTAGTGTAACATTTGGCATGTCTCATTCATAATGCAAGGTAGTAATCCTTGGCAGAAGAATCCTTGGAATGGTCTGGCCTTTGAGTTCTCAGTAGACCAATGTACCAATGTTAATACTGTAAAACAATGTAATTTAAAATGTCTCAACATATATAAATAAGCAGCTTGCATATACCTAAGTGAAGAAGTTATTTTTATTTATTTC
Organism: Rhea pennata; assembly: GCF_028389875.1. NCBI lineage: Eukaryota > Metazoa > Chordata > Aves > Rheiformes > Rheidae > Rhea > Rhea pennata. Next base: position 9,786,892 of record NC_084674.1, read on the forward strand.
ACCTTTAAGGTCATTAACAACTAGCTAGAAAAATTGAGAAGATATTATCTTTTTAGAATATACATCTATTGCTCTCTGCAGTAGGTAAACTGAATTTTTTGTCGATGTGCTATTCTGTATCATGTAATTGAATGAAAATTTAAAGTTGATAACTTGCAATTACACTGATTTTTATTTTGTTCCTTATGTATTCTTCAAAATGACAGTGCTTGTGGCAAATGTCACTTTATCAACAACAGTCGCACAGCACCTTATTTCTAGTTATAATGCAGTATGAAGGAGTAGTTACAATGCAGTATGAAGGAGTTCTCAGCGAAGCAGATAAAATGCTCCAAAGACTTGTTAGGATGGTAACTACAGCGCCATCACTGTCTAAGTTGCTTTGAATTCACTGTATATTCTAGGTATTTTAATTAGTTTGCTGGTGAAATAAATGGGGACATATGTTGCCAGATGAAAGTAGCTGGAGATGACAATCCATTAAACTCTGATAGATATTGTAGGCTTGAGAATGAATAATGAAAAAAGTGACAGTAATTAAAACATGTTTACTTAAGATGACAATTACTTGAGATATGGATGCATAGTAAAGACCTCATTATGATCCAGACTCTGTACATAAGAATGATTCTTATGTCAAGGGGTAATTAATTTGCTCTTGCAGGTGAGTTGATAGGTCACTTACGGTTCTGGCTCACATGTTTACATTTGATGGTTCAGGTGGAGGAGTTGATACTTCCTTGGAACTCCAGGACACTTTCACTTCAATGTGATTGTTTTATTTCTATTTTTAAATTAAAATATTTTTAGTTATTCTAATTCAAGACATAGTCAAGTCATGAAAAGTTTATAGACTTTTAAATAATGTGTTCTCTTGCATAAATTGGATTTCCTGTTGCTGAAATAATTTTTGCAGCCTATCTACCTCTTCTGTTTTTCATTTTTTTTTTTTGCTATGTCAACAAGTAGAACTAATAAATTTAATTGAACTGTTGCGAACACTTTCAAGAGAGCAAGCTTTTAAATTAGGCAACATTCAAGACAAGCGATCAGTATACTTAATCTTCCCTTGATAGACAGTTCAGATTATCCCCGTACTCAGAGAGGAGTTTCTGTGAAGCGTTACTACTTTGAACTTTGTCGAGGGCTCAAGGAAATTACTGGAAATACAACATTTCACAATGTTTTAGGAGTCCCTAGTAAGATTTTCTTTTCTTAAGAGTTCAAACACCATCCCATGCCAGATTTTGCTAAGATGACTATCAGTCTTCAGCATTTTTAAAGGCCTTGGCTGCCGGAGGCTGTATAGAGAGATTGATATACTTGGAGAACTGAAATTTTTTGAACTACTTTTACATCTGTTTTTTGATGCTGTTATTTTGGAATTTTTTTCTCTTTATTAATAGATGCTTAGAAGCCTGAAAAGGCAGATGGCCACATCATTTCCCTTCTTTCCTCTTTCCCTCACATACCATCCAAGGTAATTATTTTCTGCTGGAGTCAAGTCATCTTCATTCCAGAAAGGTTGGTAGCATGCGGAGCAGTTTTCTTCATCATATTTGAATACTCGATGGTATGATAGTTGTATGAGGTTCATATGTTTGAAGTGTTGGAACTCTGCAAAGATTTCATGCAGTTGATACCACATTATAATATACTGCCTTAGTGTGAAGGTTGTGCCAATGTAACTGGGAGATGGGTTATCTCAGTGACAAACTATGACAGCAAAATTCGTTCTTGTGGGATGAAAAATCTCAGTAAAGCCTCTTTTATATTATTTAAATTTAAGCATGTTTTTAAAAACAGTATCTGTTGCTAAAATAATGCCTCCTCTGTTCCAAATGATTAATACCACATTTCTCAATACCTCTTAGAAATATACTGAGGTGCCAAGCTGGTATCACGAACATTTCCTGTTCACTAAGTAGAGTTATCTCATTTTTTTTGTGTATATTAATTGTTAGTCAGTCACAGAAATGTGAAGTCTGATCAACAAATTACACTTTCGCTGCTTTAGAGAAAAACTGACATCATTTTATTATCTCCTGGGAATGTGAGATTTGCTTCACAGTGTCATACAAGTGGTCTCTCTTGCCCGTCATCCTGTTTCTCTGACAGTATTGAAACTCAAATAGAGAAATGAAAGAAACCAGTTACTCCAGCATTACAGAATGACACACTTCTTGGTAGAGGTTGGGAAGAAGAATTCTAACACCATGGCTGGCTTATAGGCCTTAAAACATGCACAAGGTTCTCCCTCTTCTTACCATACTGTCACACGTGCTTTGGAAACATCTGATCCAGTCTTCATTTTCATCAAGGTGCAGTACAAAAATTTTGAAAACATATATGGTATAAGAAGCCCGCAGAATATATGCAGGTAGAGGGAATGGGTGCATGGGGAAACATAATGTCCTTTATATATATATACATATATGTGTGTGTGTATAAAAATATTTTATGACATCTCATTTTCATCCTTATCTTTTCTTGTCTGTACTATTTTAGACAATTTTTGACTAAAGATCATTCTTTACTCCTCATCCCTGAGTACTTGTCTTCGTTAATAGCCTTTTGTATGGAACTTGGAAAAAGTGTATTTTCAAATAATTATTTCACACCATGTTCCTTCATCTTAGTGCCAGTTTTTCAAAGACGTAGCACCTTAGCACATTTCTAAGAGCTCTTTTCTAACATGGGAATAACTATAACTTGGTAAACCAAGCCATATTTACCTCAGTAATGTGACTTTCATAAATACAAATTTTAAGTTACAACTCATTCTGTTCAGGCTTTTGTTTGGCTTTTACATGGTCTACTTTTGACAATTGTTGCAAGGAAGAACAAGCTTTCTATTTTCAAATTGTATACAATCTGGGGTGACCTCTAACTCATAAATTGAAAGGCCAAACTTGACCCTGCAATAAAAGATGACATCCCTAGGTTTCTAGGTCTGTGAGGTTGACTGTAGAAATGGGGGTGGCAGGAAGTTATCACCATTTATCTCTCTTGCTAAATGCACAAAATAAGGAGTAAGTGAAGAGGCAAACTAAAACTGTTGGGAAAAAAAGTCTAATTTCTAGTTCAAAAGTACAGATTTTGAGTTTCAGTGAAGTCTAGAATACTGGCCTGGCTTTCAGTACCAGTTTTACAATTGGTGTCAGAGTATTTAACCTTACCGCTTGCTGACCGCACGTTTCTAGCACTAGACCATTCTGGTTGTGTAAGTATGCTAAAGACAAATAAATGATAGGAGATATATCAAGCCTATACTGAAAATAATTTCAGCGATTATCAGAACAATCTAAGTTTATATTTTGTTCTCTGCTTTTGATGAACAGTTTTCTTATTACATTATTGATTATTTCTTTGGAAGAATTGTATGCTTTCTGCCTCAAAGTGACAGATTTAGTATAGGCAAAGCTCACTAAGTTATTACAGACAAAGGAACAATATTTTGATCTTAATAAAACGATGACAAATAGCTGTTTATTGCTTACATGGATCACATTGCTTAGATGGGTCACTCTGAATTTTCTAATACCTTGTATAATCTAAAGCTGATATTCAGTATAGCTAGGCCTTACTGTGGTAAGCAAGCATACTGCGGTCGGCTGCTTACACTGTTTCTACATTCACTTGAATTGATTCCTGTCATTTAGTTCAGAGAGATTTTGAATTCCCAGAATTACTTCTTGACCTGCTATTGAAGAGTAGAGTGGATTTGTCTTGGCAGCATGGAGTTGGAGTTTGTTAAATACCCATTATCTTTACGTTTATTCTGATTTTACTTAGAGATGCGCACGCACACACAGAGTAATTAGTTCATTGTTGGCCTATGTTCTGGATCACATTTACTTTTAAAGACCTCCTTACAGAAAGCAAATACTTACTGCTATCTCAGTAATTCCCCACTAAGGGTCTAATTGATTGGCTTCTGGTTCCCGAGTCTACTTTGTAGAAGGTTTTATCCTATTGGAAATCATTCACTTTTCTAGGCTGTCGTACTAGCTGGCAAGTTGTTTAATTCCCATTGCATGAAAGGGAAAACTGTCCTTGATGAAAGTCAAATCCTTAACTGTGCGATGTGCAAAATGACCTTAACAGCAGATTAATGTGCTGTGGTTTTGTGTTTTTTCTTTTTCTTTCTTTTCTTTTTCTTTTTTTTTTTTTTCCCTCGTTGCAGGAAGTAAGGTGACTTTTCTCAGTAACTGTAGGAACTGATGAGACTTCCTGGATGTGATCTGACACGATAAAGAGCCAAATCTGTCACTGGACATGTTTCTTAGTGTTAAATGAAGCCAAGTTACACTGTAGGCAAAATCAGACATTTGGTCCAGTAAAATTTTGCTGTTTTTAGAGTTTCTTCATCATTTTCACAGCCAGAGCATGGCATTTGGGATGGAGGGGAAAATGATAGCTAGAAGCAGTTAGCCTGTGTTTTCATGAAATCAAAAGAAAATTTGAGATAAAATTGGTACAAAATATGATTTCATTCACCAGTTTTAAAGGCAGTAAGTTTTGTTTTTGCTTTTTTTCCTGTAGCTATACCAGTCATTTAAATCTCTTAGTTGAATAAAGACTCTCAGGGGCATATACAGAGCTCAGTCTGTGTTTGAGATTCCCCCTAACTGCAGTGGGAGATCTGTGTATGAGCCAAGAGTGACTTATGGCCTGTGGTTATGCTGTACCTTAAAGGCATAATACACTTCTGCCACTTAATATTTAATTTACATGTTGATAGTACATAGGATTATCCACTTATTTTGCATCATAATAGTTCTTCAAAACGTGAAGGAAAGTAGAAGAACTGCTGTTAGAGTGCACTATTGACCAAGGTGTATGGAGTGACTCGGACCTTTGTGGAGACACTGAGTTAGCAGAGTGCCTAACTGGCCTTTGGACATGATGCTGAGTTAATGCCCACGTTCCTACAGCATAATGGTGGGAGAGTGGGATATAAAAGCTCCTATCTTTTGTGACCTAAGTTTATTCATATTGAACACTGAAGAAAAGTACTGTTTAAGTCCTGCTCTGCTCAGGAGCGTATACTTTTCCTACTTTTCCTCAGCCAAGGGGTAATGTACTTTTTTTCTAACAGAGCATTACTGACCAAAAACTCTTGAAGATAGGCACCCATATCATCAAAAATATATCTTTTTTTTTTTTTTTTTTTTTTTTTTTTTTAACAAAGTGAACTTGAAGGGCTATAGCCATGACTTTGGTATTTATTGAACAGGAACTTGCGGTCAGCTTCACATGATGAACTCCTAGCTCTGCAAATGTCATTCAGAATTATTCCTAAAATGTTGAGATATCCAAAACATTCCATTACAAGACTTTGTTTTCAGCTGCTGTAGCGCTTCGAAATACTATCTTCAGGGCTAAGCTTTTCCATGCACGATAAAGATACATCTTACATCTTTTGCTGAAGGTTTTTTGTTGCATTTTTAACCTTTTTGTTGATTATATTACAAATTTAGTTGAATTTATTAATCCTTCTTCAAAAAGAATGCTAAGGAAAATGTTGTTTTAAAATATTCTAGTAGCCTTTCATTTGGAAAATTTTGCTAGGTTCTTTGGAATTCTATACCTGAACCCTGTTAGCATCGCCTACTAGTCCGGTATTTGAGAACAGTTTTTACTTTAAACATTTGCAACCCTCCTTCTGTTTGATATATAAAGATACAAAAGGAGTGAGAGAGAGAGATTGCTGAAACTATCAAGTGCAAAAGTAATTTGAAAACCCAGTCTATACTTCACTCCCTACCTTTGGCTTTTTAGGCAAGAAGAGCTTTTCTCACTGATGTAAGGGCTACAATAGCTGAAAACCCACTATAAAGCAGTTTGAATTTTCATGCAGCTCTAGTTTTTCCTCTTATATTTCTATGCAATTTCTGTATTTCGTCAACCTCTTGCAAAATAAATTTCAGACCTTAAGTGATGCTTCTTTGTACAGTCATTAGGAAAAAAGCTATTTAATGGATTTGGCTGTGAAAGGCACAGAATTATGGAAAACAGGAATATTTATAGACAGACTTGCCAGAGAATTTGTTAAATAGTAATGGAAAATTACAGACAGCAAGGCAGTCTTGTTATCTTTGGTACAGAATTAAATCAAGCATCCGGCAGCATTTGTTTAACCTTTCCATGAAATTGTACTGAATTGCTTCAGACAGGAGCAACAGCTCTTCAGACCCTGTATTTTATTACCTAGTTCTAAAAGTTAATGGTGAAGTTTGATGCAGGCAGATACTGGAAATACTATTATTTAAATAAATGACTGGCATGTTTAAAAAACTGAAATAAATTTTCTTCCTCTGTTATGACTACATGAGCACTACTGATACTAGAAGTACTTAGTACTACAACTGAGCAGGAATCCCTTTTGTAGAGAAAAATGAGAAGAGAGATTTTTACTTTTGCAGTCAGAAGTGGGGGGGGGGGGGTGGAGCAGGAAGAAAATCTTACCAGTTACTGATTGATTTTTCTTTTGGTGCAGCAAAACTTTTGTAAGACAGTTAGCGGGTCATAGGAGTGTTCTTATCCATGACTACACTTCACACGTGTTGGGGGAGCCTGTGCTGAGCCCAGCTTTACCTTCTCTCTGGAAGAAGAGAGACAGTCCTTGCAATTAGGATCACCCCAAGCAGAAGTCTAGTCTGCCTCTTCTGTGGGAAAGGCAGCCAGGTGCTGTGTTCCTGGGCTTCTGTTACTCTTAGGCTGAAGCCTAAGAAGGCCGTAGAAGAAGGAGGGAACTCTGCGGGCCCTCTGGGACTGCTCAGCTCTGTACCATTCTTTCCTGAAATCTCATGCTTTGCCATTTGTTTCAAAGTGAATTTTCTGCCGTTTGATAAGAGTGTCAGTGCTTGGGATCTGTCTCTTCAAATGTCTGCAGTACTCCTGCTCTTTCTGGTAATGCATGCTTGTCCCTAATAATTATCTTCAGTGGCTTGGGGGTAGTGGGTCCTGAGATCTCCAGAGGTCTCCACAGCTGTGGTAAAGCCTGGACTCTGAGTGGAGAGCCTGAGGGAGAGCTCCACTTAATTTAAAATACACTGTGTGAAGGTAAAGATATAAAACTGAAAGCAGGATCAAAAGTCTTTGGACTTGGGATGTGACTACATCCCAGGTTGAGAGATTTCCTGAACCTCTGGGGAACTAGGACTCCTGGAAAAGCAACAAGCTTTGGTACACAGTAAACATCTGCTCTTGGTAAGCATTCAGTCTAATGCTGGGGATGTGATTTGACTGCTGCTTGGCTGGCTTTCAAGAGGTACTATTGCATGTGGCAGCCTAAAGATGTGTCTATTCCGATAAACCGCATTTGTGTTTCTTTATGACTGTGACATATTCAGCCTCCACCAGCCTGTAGATGAGAGAATATGTCTTGTTCTGGCCTCCCACTATGGCCCGAAGTACAGTGCCCTGTATCTGTACCACTCAGAACAGCCCAGATAAAATGCAAGAACAGGGAGCGCATTTTGAAACAAATAGGTTTACAGCCAAAATCATTTGAGGTGAAACTTGTCATTGACATAACAAAGCATGCCTCTGAGATGTCTTTTATCCAACCCTTTCATCTTGTTAAATATAGTTCAGTGTCTTCTTTTTTTTTCTGGTAAAACAGATGATTGCATTAATTTAAAGAATAGCATTTGGCAGACCAGATGTGCAAATGGAGCAAGACTATGGAGATAAAACAAGAAGTAATTGATCTATTAGAAGATACTGATTTTGTCTATTTTAAGAAACTAAATGCTATTCGCTTAATATAAGCCTATAGCAACAGGTGGTGTGCCCTGCATTCACTTCTAACCGCCCTTCTTCTCTTAATTTCTAATTTCTAATCTTAGAGAAGACTTGGAGTTTTGCTTCCATAATGAGTGAAATAGTCTCCAATTCTTAAAATACACATACATACATATATTTAATCTTATTTTTTAGCTTCTGCAGGCACTACCTTGAATGAGTTCAGTTTAATAGGAAGCTGATGTACTAGTCCAAATATTTTTTAAAAAAACTTGAAGTTTTCTTGAGTTCAAGCCAACTCTGCTTGAAGTTTTTGTTGTAGAAGACTGATGAAGGACAATGGCATCAGCCTTGCTAATAGCCCTTCCTTTAGCTTATTGTTAGTAATCACCATCAAATCCATTGCAGACTTGGTTGGATTCCAGTGTCTTGAACACAGTTGTACCACAGATAAATTTTGCCCAGTTTTTAAACAAGGAATAGAAACACTGAGGCCCACATCATATCCAGTGAGCCACTTACTGCACCAGTAGATGCTTATTCTTGTTAGGGCAATGGGAATTTCTTTGTTCCTTCTCTCTCAGAAACAGTTGCACAAATTGTTAAATTTCAGTAGTTTCCCTGGGCAAAAGTACACCTATAGCGTGCCTTCCTTTCTTTCTTTTGACTGGCTTGACTGTGCTAGGGGAAGTCCGCATTTTGAGGCAATCATCACCATGCTAGGCATATATTGTAGAAGGAGCTACCTGCTGGGGATGCCTCTGTTGGCTAAATAAGAAAAAAGATATATAGTGATTCCTCTTCTACTTCAGCATAGTCCAAACAGGTAACGCAATTAACAGAGGCTAATTAGTTGTATTTTACTCATGATATTTTATCACAAAACATAATAAAATTATGCAAAGCTCAATAACAAGCTCTCTAAAACAGAATACTTGGAACAAAGAAAATCCTTTTTCCTACGTTGAGTTTCCTCCTTTTCCTTTTCTGCAAAACAGGAGCAAAATAGTTCCTCACCTATCCCCAGAAAACAGTTAGATTCACCAGATGGGATTGGCAGTTGTGGTACGATTGCTTTAGTTCCTTCAAGTAGTTACTGAAGGTTATCGATGGCTGGTTGGGAACGTAGAGACTGGAGGGGCTTGTTAGATGTTTGATACATAGTCCTCTGAGCTCTTTAGAAATAATGTGTTGAACAGAGGAGAGGCAGAGAGATGGGGTTTGTTTAGCCTGGAGAAGAAAGATCTGCTATCCTTCATTACCTAAACTGGGCTGCATATGAGATGGAGCCAGGCCCTTCTCAGAGCAGCAAAGCCAAAGGATGAGAGGCAACAGATACAAGTTGCAGCAAGGGAAACTTTGATTTGATATGACGGAAGACATTGTTTGCAATAGGAGTGTTTAAGCCCTGGGACTAGAGACCGAGGTTGCCATCCATGGGGATATTCAAAACTCAGTTTGGGAAGCCTGTAAGCAACATGAGCTCGTGCTTATTGTGATGTGTTCCTTTTAGCCACCATAAAATTAGTTAGAAACAGAAGATGAATCAGATGAACTCTGTGAATACTGTTTATTTGCTTTATAAAATTAGGAGGGATGTAAGTATTCTTTGTGTGTGTCTGTTGGGAAGTAATCCTGTAATTAAAGCCTTTATTGCAGTGCATAAGTAGAAGATGTAGATTTAAGATGAGACAGATCCTGAGCTCTGGAATTTGCCGATAGAAGGATGCTTCACCTCTTCATGTTTTGAGGTAGTTTTCTGCAAAATCTTAAAAGTTACATACTGATGAAAATAAAAAGTTTTTCAGTTCACACTGGTGAAGTGGGAGTGAATCATGCTATTGTTCTGAAGCACGATGCTATTTATAACCTTTTGAACTCTTAATTCAGTTGGGTGTAAGTAATTTCGTTTGCTGTCTTACTCAGCTCTCTAAGTTTTTGTCTGTTTGATGTTTTTGTCTATTTGAAGCCTATTTGATGATAGTGTAGTGATTAAACAAAAGAATCATAAAAAGTACAAAGATAAAGGAAAATTTTCAGTAAATTGAAGCGCTTATATAATTACTGCAACACGCAAGTAGATTACAAGTAGCAGACCTGAGTCACACCTGTGTGTTAAATAGATTATCCACAACACTTAGCAATTACTGCATCTTTTTGCCAATGGTGCTTTGTACTTAAAAAAAAAAAAAAAAAAAAAAAAAAAAAAAAAAAAAAAAAAAAGCTAAGAACTACAGTAAATAGGTTCCTAATGTATCTTAATTGACAATTTTGAAGTTCAATAACCTCCTTCCAGAAATACGCTGATTACATATTCTGCTTTGTAAGCTGTTTGGGTTTATAGCTGTTACAGATAATTTTGCTTCTTACGTAAATTTTTTTAAAACAAGTGACGTTTTCATATTCACAAAATGTGTATCTGTTGGAGTCTTTTTTAGAACTAAATGTTGTTATTATGCTTTGTCTTTTTTTTGTTTAATACCATCTGTTTAGTAAACATCAGAAATTGATTGAAATGAAACTCAGAAGTTCATAATGACAACAAAATAATGCATGACAGATGAGATAGGAACAAGTCATTAAAATAGAACATAAAAGGACAACCATCTGTAGCACTAAAAGAATCTTTCTGTTGATGACAATAATAGTTAACTAAGTCAGTGACGATTCTGGATTTACAGCATAAATAATCGTATGAGCCAAATAATTGGAATTTATTTTTTGTAATTAGTGAATAGTCCTTTTTTCTTACCTTTTTGAAGAAACAGAATTTACACCAAATGTATGTTTTTTAAAAATTGACTTGTATATTATCTCCAGAACCCACGAAAAGCAATTGCATATTCATTAAAAATATTATACATAATTCTGAGAAAAATAATGTTATATGTATACACATATATATCGAAGATGTGTCTACTGCCCTTTGTCACTTTGAAAAGCTTGACAGTAGGCAACCAGATTGCGAAATGCTGAGGACATGATTTCAGTTAGTTTCAGATGCATGTGGTTCCCTCCATCCCTCCTCACAGAGACTGGTGGGTGTTAATCTGAGCAGAAAATGGCCAGCAGGTGGTCCAAAGGGAGGATATTTGTATATTATTTAAATCCAAAAGGTATCTGTTCATAATGGTTTGGTTATTTGACCTCTTCAAGGACATGTTACGTGGAAATCTCTGCTTTCAGTTGCACAGAATCTCTGCCTGGGGACCAACATCTAGAGCTGCTGAATGGGGATGCCAGAGTCACGTCTCTCAATTTGCATCTCACCGGATTTCTCTGCTCCCTAACAGATCGATGCTGTCTGGAGTTGATTTAATTCCTTGTAGATGAAAATTTATGATCTTAGTCTTATAGCAAATGCTTCTAATTCATTTTCAATGCAAAAAGGGGAATTCATTGAATAAAAAGTAGAAAACATTACCTTTACTTTTTTACATTAGGCATACAGTTAGTGCTTTTTATCTCCAAAGTACTTTAAAAATGCTAATTAACCTTCACAAAACTTCTCTTCCCTTAACGGTAGGTGGCACATGAATGAATCCTTGCAATATTGTAATCCAGCCATTTCAGTAATTAGTTTTGAGATGTAGCACATGAACTAAATATAAAATTATGCAACTATTAGGGACCTGTTGGCTACAAATGCCTAGGAGCTTTCCAAAAATGCCACATTGTTTCAAGTGATGTTGTAGTTGTGTACCTCGTGGAGTAATTAAATTTTAAAAGAGCTCCTTGAAAGGTATTCTTCATGTTTTTTGCTGGGCTTTTCCTCCTTGTTGAAGAGCTTTGTTGAGGGTATGGAACTGAAAGGCTGTACCACATAGCAGAAGGTTTTATTAATCATATATATTGTACACAAGGAGAGCTGTGGCCAAGAACCGTGCCTGGAACTGCTGAAGGAATGAACTAGCATCGTAACTAAGTAGTGTAACTAAGCAGAGTCTTCCCTGAAGTATGTGGAAAAGTAAGCATGAACAGACCCTTTGAAGGTTATCTTTCTCTTGTGTGAAGGAGGCTTTCTGTTAATACTAAAGGGCAAGGAGAACTCGTTCATGTTCAGTGCTTTTTTACCTAAAGAAAGTCTTTATTTTCTTCATTCTCAACTATAAAGTAGGGATGAGACTTGCACCAAAGTTTGTACTCTTAATACTTAGAGCACGTGTACATACTATGCAGACGTGTGCGTTTGCTTAGGAAAAATTATTCCACCTTGTACATATTTGCTACTGAGTGGACTCTTCTGAAATAAATAACCTTGGTATTTCTCAAAGACTGCATTCACACTGAATCATGTAGACCCAGTTTATACAGGTCAGAGGTCCATTTGAATTGACTAAGCCCCTTACTTATATGACATAAATTTAATAAGGAAAACTACCTCAGATCAAAAAGTTATAGTCCTAGAAGATACGGTATGCAGATCTCGGTTCGTTCTGGTGGGCAGGGTCTTCAAGGACAATTGTCTATTTCTTTGTACTTTTTTATGTTTGCTGTTAAATGCACAACCAAGCAAAGCACTTTGAAACTTGAAATCAAATGTTTTACTCCCTCCAGTTGCTTTGCTACAGTGTCATTTCTAGAGTTAAAGATGCTTCAATTTTTAATAGTTTCCCTTTTATATATCACACTTCTAGCAGTATGTGAGACCAACTTTGTTGTACAGGTAATTGTAGCTGACTTCTATGTATGACTTCTATGATTCCTGTAGTAGGAGGGATGAAACAGGTTGCCTTTACCAGTGTTTCAGTATTGTGTGCAGGTTCTACCCGAGATAATCCATTTATAGCATTTATGAATGTGGCTTCTAATCTGTGAGAATGTCGTATCACTTTGTTTCATTTGTACTGAAGGTGCTCTGGTGTTCTTCAAAGATGCACCTAATTTCCTCAACTTAATGTTGAAATTTAAAAATTCATATAATTTTATGCTTGTGATTTCCATGTCACTTTTGGCTAAGTCCAGATGCAGCTATTTTTCTCTTCCGCCATTTTGCCCTTTCCCTTTTCACTGCTATCCAAACACTGTTCGCAATCCATTATTCAGTGTTGGAATTCTAATTCTTTGAAGCTTGCATTAATTTGGGGGGAGATGGATAGAGATCCCTGTTCTTTCATGTTGACAAAACTATAATCGCTTTTTTAAGAGAGGCTCAACTAGATGACAGAAATTGAGAATGAACTTCTGAATTGTATAAATGACTTCCACATTTGCCTGACACTTTGTGTGGAAGGACTTTGTTCTCCTGAAATTCTGTATTTCACGGAGCATTTGGGCTATTCCCTGGGCTATTCCTCGATCTTCCATCATGTTTTCCTGTACGAAAGCAAGAGCAGAAATTTCTGGGTTTCAAGTTTTTCCAAAACTGGTAAAATCGTGCAGGCTGGAACAGTCCTTATCCTGAGGGTAGGAGGATTTGCTGCTGTTGTCTTTGTTTTTTCCCCAATTAAAATAATATGCTTTTCTTAAAATGGCGAGGCTTCTGCCTGAGAGAATTGAGATTTACTGTAGCTGTTCTATAAATTTCATCAAAAATTAATGATTTGTAACTGAAGATGTTTCTGTGCTTTTGGTTTTCCACACCTTCAAAGAACAATTTTTTTTTTTCTGGAAGTGATGGAGACTCTCATCTTTCCTTTAATCTTATGCTCGTGACTTTGTTCCCTGAGGTAACTGAATGTGCTCTCCTCCGCAACAGCTAAGGATCAAAATAAAATATTGTGGAGACAATTTTTGAAAACTAGAACCTGTAGTTAGTCTCTCATGTAGCTGTTCTTTCCTATGAATGGAATTTTTTTTGGTAGTGTTGTGTGCTGTCATGTTCTTACTGACCTCAAAGAGATAATTATGGTTGGTTGCTACATTAGAAAATATGATTGCTTGCTTCGGTAGGCATTAGATTTATATATAATACGTATTTAAATTATAAGTTACTAAATTCTTAAATCTTGGTTATATCCTGTAGTCTACTGTAGAGTATATTAGAGCTGTGATACAAAATAAATATTTTTTCTTTTTAACTATAATTCTTAATTATCACCTACTGTGTCTACATTAATTTAATGTTGAACTGTGGTCAGTTTGGTTCTTTAGCATTGGTTTTTTGAAAGGTTCTCTGGAAAGATTTTCTTAGAAAAGTGCTTACAGTAGCTAAGGTAGATTCTCTTCCTTATTTTTCTTAGATGACCTGAATTATTTAAGTAGTCAGTCAGAGAGGATAGAATGTCAGTAGTAGCTGTTCCTTAGAAAAATATAAGTATTTGAGAAGCTGTGAAGTCTTTTCTGCATATGACGTGACTCTCGTGTTGGAACTACTGTTTAAATCAGAATGTAAATAATAGTCCCCTTATAATACACATGCACTTCTCATTTGTGTCTGAACTTCAGTAATGGCTGTGATTGATAGAAATGACTTTTAAGTATGTTTTAAAATATTTGGTAAGTCACGTAGTATCTCAGGTAAAAGCAGATCCTTATTGTATTTAATGGATTTTTCAAGACAAATTCTGCATGTAAAAATATAGTTAATATATTTGATTTCCTGAGAACCTGTATCCTCTGAAAATGATACACCTCTTACTTGATCCACTCACCTGAATTCTAAGTGCATATAATCCATAAATCAATTAATATAATACTGGTGGGTTCCAACACCTTTCTTTCTTTTTTAATAATGCTTAGTAAATTCCTGCCCTAAGTATTCATAGCACTAAAAATTGAGGTAGTGCTTGTTGGCACCTACAGACAGTACTTAGCCTGTAATCTGAAGTCAGACTTGGAGATTTCTCAGGCTTTGTGCAGTGTGATTTCCACCAGCTACTTCGAAGTGCTTGCTAGTTCACATAATCATAAATACGATGATATGATAGGTCTTGAAAACACAAGAGTACAAAATTGCTGATACTACTGTGGTGAGCAATCCTCTAGCATTTTTCAAAACAATTAAAAGTTATAAAGTAAGTAGATAACTGTTTTATGAATTCACAGTCTGTAGTATATTTGCAATATGAAGCTCATTGTATTTTAATGTATTGTTTTGGTCACAGGTGAATTAATGTAAAAATACATATCTGTTCTCCTGCAGTGAGCATGTAGCTCTAATCAGCTAACTTGACTCTCCTCATCTGCTTTTCTGCAAGTTTTCCTGCAGTCTCTGATTTCACTTTTTCAAATATGTACAGTCCTTGCTCCAGCAGAGGTGTTGACAGAGGTCAGTTTGCCCAGCGTTGTATCCAGCCCTGAGTTTGCTTACTCTAGAAGTTCCCATTTGTGTAAATATGCAGGTGCTGACACTCTACACATCCTTGAGAACTTTATTTATTTTCTTTAATTATGTTATTCAGAGGAAAACATGAATCTACACTGGCCTGAGGGAAAACTCGGTAAAAATGGCATGATCAAACTGGGTCACTTGCTTACTTCCTCGTTTTATATTTTTGTTTTATTTATACAAAGCCCCTAGGGCGTTCTTGCCCAGGCTGAAACCCCAGCTGCACCCAGGAGTTGTCCAGAGACAAGGAACATCAGGTCCGAAGCCTGCCGGGGCTTGCCTCAGGCAGCTGCACGCAAACCCCGGCGGGCTGGGCAGGGCTTTGCTCGCCCCACGAAAGCTGCCCCCCGCGCAGAGCGTTTCCTGGCCAAGCACTGCGTCATGCAATAGCACAGCTTTTGGACTGGGAGTTAAGACATTTAAAGTTGAGGCAGCAGTTCTCTGGAAAAAAAAATAAATGTATGGATAGGGTACGACTGCTGATTAAAACTTTCTTGCTTTAAAGTATATGAGTTTTAGAAAAATAGGGGATAGCTTCACCATCTTTTCTGTGAAGAATGCAGGATCTCATCGGTTGTCTTTTAACATAGGCCTGACTTTATAACCTTATCAAGTTTCATTTTAAAAATAGTTAGGTTTTTTCTCTCCTTTCGCTACTGTGATGGAAAAGCTTTTCTACAGTCACTCTGATAGCCGGGAATTTTCTCCTAATTTGCAGCCTAAATTTATCCGTGCTCATTTATTCTTGTGCCAGCCCTGCCCTTCAGCTCTTGCCCCCCGTGATCTTTTTCACTTCATTCCCTATCCCATATATTATAGGATGCTATGAAATAACAACTCAGATCTCTCAGCTCTTATTCTAGTAGACTAAACAAGCCTGATTTTTTTCTAATAATAAAGTATATTGAATAAATATGTTAGTGAATGACAGTAAACTCAAAAATCAGCTTTTCTCTAGTCCACACTTAATAATGTCCTGTGTACATACCAGAAAGTCTCAACTGCTGCAGTCATGCTATAAACGGTTCCCTCTCTGCCTTCTCCCCTGAAAAGAAGGAACACAGTATTTCTTAGTTGTGTAAGCGGGTGTCTTTTGTGGAATGGAAATGGAACCATAACTTTATAACCTTTAGAAGTTTTTTCCAGTGAGATTTTAGACTAGTTTAGACATGGGTGATAGAAGGTAACTTGCATCAACTTGCTTTGTTTTTTCCTTTGGTTGAGATCTTAGAGGTATTTCATTCACAGAGGATCGGGTCTGACTTTTCAAGGTGAGATGAGAAGAGTTTTATGCACATGCATCAGTGTTGTCCACTGCAGCGAGCACCACACAATGTGATGGCATGGCAATATGTTGTTTCTGGCCAGGAAACCTGTCTGCCTCATGATCAGTGTCCGTATCCATGTCTGATCACTGGGCAGATACAGTTTCATAAATAGCTATTATAAATGTAGTGAAAATTTCAGAATGGGGTAAATGCCAATGTCTTGATCTCAGGCTTCATCCATGTATTCAAAATATTTTAGTTGCTTGAACTCAAGTGGAAGATTTCTCCACATTGGAGATCTCATATTTAGACTTGTTTAGATCAGTTCTGTGAAGTCTTATATTTTTTTTTGTTTTGGAATTTTAAATGAATCAAAATTGTCCTCCTAATCCTAGAAAACCTACTACCCAATGTCAGTACAGATTTACTAGTCTCAGGTACACCCCTCGTGCTACCCTGCCAAACAGATTTCTGTGCTCTCTCTGCAGCAAGGTCTCTGTCACTCGTGAAAGCTTTTTTCTGGTTTGAGTGTTCTTTTTCTTTTTTTCCGAATAGTTAATGTGTACTCATACATGTGGAAAATCCTTACCAAAGTAAGACTCCCAGGGATTTCAGATGTTACCCAGACTATCTAGAACAAGCACACATCGGCTTCCAATTAATTGCAGTTGCTTATTGTAGTGTGTAATGTGCTCATCTGCTCAGGAAGTGCTAGGTACAGTGCAAGACTGCAAGAGGTAGGGGGGAAGAAGAGTCGTGTTTTTTTGTTGTTTTAAGAGTGAATGAGAGTAAGAAGTGACAGGCATTTTTGCATCATGGCAGTATCTTAACAAGATAGAACTGAAAGCAATTTAAACTTTCCCTTTTGTTTTTAGAGTAAATCTGACAATTTTCACGCCAAACACCATTTTCAATCTGTAGTTCTGATTATAAGACTGCGAAAAGAAAGCTTTGTAATAGAAATTGATTGCAACATTTAACTCTGGAGAGGTTGCTTCCTTTCCCTAATGTACTTCCCTCTCTACTTCAGTATGCTCTTATTAAATCTTTCTGTCATGTTTGTTTGAGGCATGTATAGCTGTGCAACTGGTGGCCCATAACAAAACATTTGTAGCGCAGGTGGTTTTGGGAGCGTGAGTTCCTCTCAGATAGCTGGCTGTTCTACGCTCTGAAGTCTGGAAGACAGCTTTCTTAATTTCATTACATAGGAGGTGGTCCAGAAAATTACAGGGGCTGACAATTCTAAGCAGCTGATTGTAGGCTAGAGTTATTAGAGTCCTTCTGGTTTCATGACAGCAACAATTGTTTACATCTTTAAAGTGCAGAAGAAGAATGAAAATCAGGTAGAACATTTAACAGGTAATGGAATGAGAAAAGCTTCTATGCTAATAATATCCCTTATTCCTTTTCCCTTTGGACTAAATTATATTTAAAAGTCATCAACAGAAGCAGTGTTCACAGTCCCTTCGTAGAGAAAGAAAAAGAGTATATTAAAATGGAGTGTAACTGTTGACAGTGTATTTTGCGATCCTGCTTCTTGGAAGGCCCATGTCCACAAGGGCAGAAAGGACGAGCAGGCACAGAAAGGACAGGTTCTTGTGCTGCTTGTTTCTTCTTGTCTCACTGATGGAGAGGACATGTCTGATCAGGCACTCTGAGACCTGATAAATGTGTACAGTAGTTGGACTAATGAAGGCATTTCATTTAGCGACCTCTCTGCTATCTTTTTTTAGTAGGGCTGTAAAAGATGTAATAAGGCACAAAAAAGGATCTTGGAGAAGGGAGAAGGATAGCAGAGGATGCACAGAGGAAGGAAGGTGAGAGCAGGAACTCAGGTCATGAATAGACTTGGGATGTATCGGAAGCAGGTGGAAGTAGTTCAGCCAGGACACGCCTGAAGAGGAGGAGGATGAAGACCTAGTAAAACCATAGTGCGTCCAAGATGGAACAAAAAATTGGTCCTGCAGTAGTTTTTACAGGGGCGTGATGATGCCTATACTTTTCTAGCTCTAGTCCAAGGGACTCTTATGCATAACCTTATCTTTTGTTTTCCTAGTCAGCTTTATTGACTTCTAAATGCCCTGTCTTCAAGCACATGTCCTTTAGGACAGTGTGCTGGCCACAGGTCGGGGGACTTGGGGCTCAAAACCAGTTACAGGTTTTTTTTTTTTATTATATATATATATATATATATATATATATATATGTAAGTTGCATGAGCAGCAGTCCTCAAGCTTCATTTCTTACTGTATGAGTATAATATATTTGTAAACATGTTTCTTAACTTCAAAACATGTTTGTTCAGCCTCATTTATTTGCAGATAACTTACAGTCTCTTGGATCTTTAGCTTCTTGTTCTAATGATTGCTTTGAAATATTATTTTAATGAACCTATGAAACACATCTTTTTGTGTGTGTGTGTGTGTGGTTAGACTGCTAATGATACTCATCCATTAAGTAAATGGTTTTGTAAGCAATACAAATGTAATAAATAAAGTTAGTCAGTTCTTTTTTACTACATTTCTGGTGATAGGCATACCACATGCTGGGAAGGTAATGTTTCGTGACCAAAATAGTTCAGTTTGTAGGCAGACAGAAATCTTTGTATTTAGATGTAGTCCAAGAGCTTCAGAGAACTTCATGATCTATAACTTACTACACCAGAATTTACAAATTTTAGTCTGATTGGAATATAAGATACACATCTGACTGGAGCAATATATTCTGAAGCATCGTTGATTTAAGTCTCACTTTACCTAGTACTGAGTCTTCAACGGGAATACTAGACTTAAATCCCTTAATATATTGTGTTGTCGATCCATCTCTGAAAGTGACATTTTGGTGATTGAATCGGAGGGCTCTGAAATGTGGGGAGCATTTCCCAGGGGGAGAGAGAGAAAGAAGGGCTCTTTGACTGGGAGAAAAAGGACATGGAATGAGAAACTGTTTCTTGGTTGCCACAGGCTACTACTGGGCAAGTCTCTGTACACCTGAATTTTCAAAGGAAATAGTAACAGGGCTTTTTGTCTTTTGGGGATGTTTGGAGCTTAATTCATTAATGCTGTCAAGTGGTGAATAATGAATTTACACCAAATAATGTTAAGGCAAATTACTTAGCAAGACTGTATATTTAAAAGGATAGCAAGTACACCCAGTTATTTATACCCCAAGGACTGAGAGTTAGAGAAAAGCTCCTGCTTCAAATTTTAAATCCAATCTTGAATTGCTGGAAATTAGCTTAAGATCTTCAGTGAAGGATGCAAACTATCTTGTTTTAGCATTGTGCAGTGATTCTTGCTCTTCCCTCTGAAACATCTGGTAGGGATGATCATTACAAATAACATCCTGGATAGATAGATTCTGGAACAGAGCCAACCTGATGCATTCTCATCACACACCTTATAAATAGCTATAACTTACACTTTTGTTGACCCACAAGGATTAGCACTGCAGCCATAGGTACTCCTATTAAAATATATATATATATATATATGTATATGTATACTAGTATGGTGCGTTCAAACTGAATCTAGCTTTCAGTTGCTTTCTTTTGGTATTTCTAAGATGTGCTTATAGGAATAGTGGAAGGTGGACAGTGGAGATGGATATTTTGAAGAGTCATAGCCCCTGCCATCCTAAGTGAGAAATTTTCTAAAGGGAGAGAGACATTTTTTTTTGAATTCACGAGAGAACAATAGAAAATGTCACTTTGCAAAACTTCTAGAGTTGTGCCAATGGCATAAAAGATCAAGCTAGTTATCACTTACGAGACGTTTGCTTGAACTACTACAGATGATTCCTTAATAAAATTCCTATCTCTTCATTTATTTTTTAATATGTTTTAATTCTTCAAGGATATCAGAAATCTGTAATTTACAGTGCTGGAATGTAATCAGACTTTTGCATATGAAGGCCATGCATATGGAAATGCCATAATATTTTACCAGATAATTACAACCAGATAATGTAGGAGGAATGGATAGCTCAGAAGTCGTCTTTGAAATGTTATTAATTCACTGAAGAAATGAGAGTTACTATAAAAATTATTTTCTCTCTCTCAGAGAACGTAGTGCCTTTACACTGCTCTAAATGATTTGTTAAGACTTAATACCAGGTAGCACAAGAAAGAATTCACTTCTCCCAAGATTTTGAAGGCTCCTGTCTTTAAGAATGAAAAATGAATTTACTAGTGTTTTAGAAGGTCTTCCTCAAAATCACTACTAATTTTGAAGAAGATAAAGGCAAGCATTGCCAGCAAGCATGCCTCTACTGCCCAGTTTTATTTTTTTTTTTTTTTTAAGCTTTTAAAAATGATTGCCTGAGGCATTCATTCAGGGAAGGAAGTACAGAAGTGATGGGAAATGGAGATTTTCATATGACTTCCATGCATTAAGATGATTTGGGAAAATTATCCCATTTTCTAAATGTCCCACCATCATGAAATGCACAAAAGATTAGGATTTCCTTTGATTGAATGACATTTTTCTTAGATTTTGACTGTGTTCTGAACTCTAATGTCTGCTTGACTGTGAATTGAAGTACAGCGCAGGCTGCAGTTGCTGGGCTGTAGTTCTTGGCTTACAAAGATTTTTTTTTAATCATCCTTTGGCTTGTACAAAGCAGGTGTATGTTTTGGCGTAGTAAGCTATATACAGATTTGGGGAGGTATTTTCATTTATTGATGCAAATTAGATATATTACTCTGAAACTTATGTGGTTCTGAGTGAAGACAGAAATTAAAATCAAGTTTAGAAGTTAGAACAGGTTTAATAATTGTCTTGCTTGGAGTAAGGAGATGCTAGACCCTAGACGTACACTGGTAGGAAGAAGAAATCTTTCAGATTTCACCTGCAGGTTATGCTCATAATGCACAAGTGCTGGACTGATTAGGTGATACTTGTTGTTTTCTGAATTTACGTCTCTGAAGTTAACAATCAGTAAGCTGTTTTGTTACAATTCATGAAGCTCAGATTGTTATTTATTTATTTTTAAATAGAATACCTCATACAGTTTTGAAGAATCTTGAATGAATCACTAGAAAGAAAGAGACAATATCCCAGGATCTACATTAATAGCAGAGGTATGACTTAACCAGAGCTTTGGACTCAAATATCTCTAGAAAAACAATATAATTAGAGAATACTAGGATACTGCTTACCACTTTTTGCTATGGATTTTAGAATGACCATGTTTTTCTGATTATTTATCTTAGCAATGATCCTAGCTTAGAATTGCCGTAAGTACTGGTACATGAATGCGGACAAGTTATGTGATGGCTAATAAACTGGTATGCATGAATAAAAGACAATAAACACACTTCACTGAAGACCTCTTCTAAATGATGATTAATTACTCTTTTAAGTCTTTTTTTTTTTTTTCTCTCTCTCTTTCTCTAGAGATACGCTGAACTACTGAACAGTAATTTTAGCCTGGCAGATCACAGACACTTTACCGTCTGCCCTTCTGCTGCTGGCCAGCTTTTGTTGGAACATTGCAGTTATCCCATTTGGAAGTGAAGTGGGAAATGTTGTCCTTTAAATTTTAGCTGTCGTGTCAAATTATGCTAGACTTTGACACTTCATAATACAAAGTGATGCAGCATGTTATAAACAAAAGTCTGCTGAAAGAATGCATATTATGTTGCCAATTGTACATTATTTGAGAATGAATGTGACTTTCTGCTTATAAAACATTATTGGATTCATGGCTTTTCTGAAAAGATGAACAGTGAGGATTACTGGGTCCTGCAATGTTGCAAATCACTTCTGTTCTTTGACTATTTTATTCTGTTGAAAAATCTATTGCAGTCAAGAGAACCAGTTTTCTAAAGAGGACTACATAGAGCTCTA
Organism: Rhea pennata; assembly: GCF_028389875.1. Lineage (NCBI taxonomy): Eukaryota > Metazoa > Chordata > Aves > Rheiformes > Rheidae > Rhea > Rhea pennata. The sequence goes on from NC_084674.1 coordinate 9,809,031, forward strand.
CATGACTTCATAAAATAATTTCAGTGTAGCAAAGTTGAACATAACACAGTTTGAAATCCCAGAAAAATTGTAGGTGCTTTTACTGGTTTACTGAGTTACAAAATGATTGAATTTCTTTTAAAAGGGATATTTCCTGTGACCCAGAGCGGATCGTGAAATACATGATGTAACCGGCAACAACTAAACTCAAGCATGTGAAGAGGGACCAAGAGACAATTGGAGGGTGTTGGTGCTTTCAGGGTCATAAAAAATTGAATTGAGTGAATGCTTGTGCTTTGCTGTTCCTGATCTGCCCCAGGTAATTGAGAAGACCCAACTATGCGCTTTCTTCATCCTTTGTTCAGTACTGAAAACCACAAAACCGGATTAAGCTGCTGGAAGCACAGTTGAAAACTGAGAGCAGGCCTGATTGTTTGTCATGGTGGTTTAGACAAATTTGAAAGATAACGTGAGAAGATTCAGAATGAGGGCAGATAAAGTCCTAGCTAAGGGTCACCCTATGACTTAATACTCCGGTAAGCTAGTGACACTGACTTTCATGGTTGTAGGTGAGATTGCTGAGTGTGTAATGGCTGCTGCGTTTACTTCGCAACAACAAACGCTCTGCTCTGGCGTGCCGCTTGCTGCTAAGGGCTGCAGCTGTCTGCTTCTGTAGTATGTCTGTGACAATTCCATACCTCAAAACGGCCACTATTACTGTTAAAGGTGAATGGAGACAAGTGTATGTGAACGAGGCAAGCATGGCTTTTTGTGTGTTGTAGGTGTTTATCATTTCATGCTATGGACTAGGAGACTGTATGATACACTGTATTTATCTTTTCCAGCTTTGCACTATATCAGTAGGTGTCTGCACTTGCTGCATCTCCCTCTTTAGCCCAGTTACAGACTGCAGAAGCCAGGCATGGGGATACCTATTACTATTTTTATCATGATAAAATATAATGATCCAAATCAAATGTTTGAACTTCATCCCATTTGGTAAGTACCTCTGAGGCGATACCTTCTGCTTGGAAAGCATACCATCTAAATGGGCAAAATCCAGGAAGACTGTAAGGAGAAAAGGCTAGTTCATAAAGTGGATAGACTTGGTCAAGGTTGAAGAGCAGATTCACAATCTTCATGGCTTATACAAGAGGAAGGTTGTTGTCCTGATGTCTAGAGTTGTGAAAATAATGAATTTCTTTGGTTGCCATGCGAATCCAAGGAAGTAGAAGCAACATTTGTTTGAACTTGGCTCATTTGGCTGATGATAGGCTTGATTCCTGGTTGCTATTTTTTCAGTTGCTTATGCAGAGTGAACAGCTTGCAATGGGCAATCCTGACAGCTTCACTCTGCCAGGAGTGCCAGGAAACTTTAGATCTTGATAACTCTCATGTAGGAAGCTGGAAATTGTGTTTTCAGCTCTAACTTGCAGGGGAAGGAATTGAATCTGGCTGAGGTGGTCCAAGCTGAATATCCTGACTACAGGGCTGTTTGATGAAAGAAATCATGAGTAGGTCTTTGGCAGTTCTGTGAATATTGCTTTGAAAAATCTTTCTGCAGGTGATGTTATTAGGTGAGTTGTATATGTACATGGATATAGTATGGCAGTTACACAAACAACATTGCTTACCAAACTTACTTACCAGAAAGTTTTTTGTGAATCTGGTTTTGACAAGACCCAGCAGATAGGTAGAATAGACAGATTGGAAATAAAACATAAGCAGGTCAGTTTAGCCTGGTAGGTGGCTCTCGGAGTTTATTGTACTTCAACAAACAGAAAAGATGGGAGGAGGATTTCCAAGGTTTCTCCTCCTGACACTTCCAAATGGATTCATTCCATTTTGTAGCTTTACACATCAGTACATTCCTTAATAGATTAACTGATGAAGAAGTAAAGAATTCAGCATAATACTGTCTGAGGTAGCATAATTGTTTAAGAGCAGTATGTTGAAGTCCAGGAATTCAAAACCAGAAAGATTTTGAAAAAAGAAACCATACTTGAACTCAGATTGAAATATTTGCATGAAAAAAATCCCCCCACGGAGCTTTACCCATCTGTTTAGACTATGCATGTGGTAGCTGATTTGCAGTGCACTACTATGCTACTTTTTAACAAGAAATAGTCCACTAGCCACAATGTTTCATTTTCGTAGATGTTCAAAAGAGAGCAATGATTTAATAAAGAGCAGTAATGAGTAATAAGCAGATGAGAGGATGACCTTCTTTGGGAAGTTACCCAGTGGATGGAAGCAAAGATCTAGGGGCCTTTCTGTGCACATCTGTTTAGCAGTGCAGTGCAGTTAATTTGGTTATTCACATTCTGATTCCTAGCTGTTAGGAAACAGAATCATCTACTCTTGTGTTGGCTGCTGTTTTTTTTTTTTTTTTTTTTTTTTTTTTCCCCTCTCCTTCCATACTGACACTGTTTTTACTCTAACCATGAGCTGTAAAGATGGAGAAGAATATTCAAGGGACCTGTAAGGATATGTGATCTGTTAAGAAGGGTCAGTGTGCTGTGGTGCCAGGGTAGAGTTGAATGGTGAAGGAGCCACCATAACCATGTAGCTATCACACACTAACTTCTTGCAAGACAGACTGTATTCTGAGTGAAGGTGCATTGCTATAATGCATGCGCTGGAGGAATGTGGGAACTTTGTGAATGCAAACAGAGCAGAATACCTAGCAGGATTTTTAATTTAGTTTCTTTGCATGGTTCATAGCCAGGTCACTAGTGTTCTGTCTGGTGCACTAACGGGCAAAACTGTTAGAAATGTGCAGTAGGTTTGAACATGTCCTGATTAAAGTTCTTCTTCAAATTCGTTCACTTAGTAGAAGTATTTTTCTCGTTGCAAATTTTATGCTGACTTGAATTCTCTTGATTTTTGGTTGAAGTAAGGTGTCTTACCTGTATATGGGCTGTTTAGTCTTCTAGGGTGTTTAGTCTTCCTCTGCTTCTGTCTGAGCTGTGAGTTGGGAAAGGAGGATTTAAGAGAAAAGTGTTTTTCTTGTATTGTTTTCTCCTTTCTGTTATATCTTTTTGTTATGTATGTACACAGTATTTCTGTGAATTACCAAGAGGAAGCAATGCATGTGGCAGGCTGCAACCTTGGCCCAGATAGCTTTAAAAACTGTTGTAAAAGAAATGGGAGAAGTGCAACAGAATCTTGGAGAGAGCCAGCAGAAGCTCTAAGGGAAGGTTTTGTTCATCTTTCACTGCAGCATACAAGGTTACTCTCTCTTTCTCTTGACATTAGTTTGCTTTTTTGGTTAATTCATGCTGACCCTAAGCAACTGTTTATAACAGTGTAATTAAACCTTTTGTAAGCAATATTGCTCTACATGTGTGTGTGTAGTACTAAGCCAAACATGATAGATTCCCGTATTATAATCCAGTAACATTCCTGCTTGGAAGCCATCTTCTGCATGTTCTGAGCCCAGAACTGGTGGTTTCATAACATAGTCTGAAACAGATATTTAAACATAATTATTCATTTTTTAATCAGTTCTGTTTATCATGTAATAGAGTCACAGACCAGTTCAAAATTTTGTCATTTTGAAAGTTTATTGCTGTGGAGAATTCATAGATTACTACATACACAAACAGCATATCCAGAAAAATGACTCCATTTCCACTTCATCGTCTCTGGATCTGAGATACAGCAAAGATGTGCAATTCTGAGGCTGAAATGTACATAAAGGGAACAAAAAGTATTTAGTAAGTGCATCTGAACTCTACTGAGTAGGAGGGGACAAAAGCCAGAAGACTGCTTTTTCCTTGCAGCATCTGGTGTTAAGGATTTGCAAGATGGTATTTTTCAAGTAGTTAGCTGTTCGGAAAGGCTATTCTTGAACATGCAGCTTGTAGACTGAATACTGTAATACTTGAAAATTACTAAATCCCTTTTTAAAAATTCTGAGTCTCATAAGGGGAATGACACCTGTTGGTTTGAACAGTTTGAACAAATAAAATGTAGAAGAGGAATCCAAGGATCCCAGAATAAAATAATGGGAGTGGTGAAGCGAAAGCTCCAATAATTCCCAGATGCTCAAGATATTTAGTTACTAATGAAATCTGTTTTGTGTGTGTCTCCAATTTAACTTAGAAGTTGGAGATTAAAACTGAAGTATGTCCCTATAAACACTGCAATGCATACTGCATTCACAGTCTCTATCGATAAAGATACCAAAGAGTTTCCAGCTGGAAAACATTCCCAGTTTTACCATGTTTTTAGTGCAGATACAAATGCACAGATTGCTGCTGATTTAAAGCATGTGGAAAAAGCCCATGGAGATTTATATTTCTTTCATGATTGAATGCTGGTACTTGGTGCTATGTGAAAAAGCAGTCACTTGGTTTAATAGTTGCACAGCTGGTGTTATCTGAAAAATAATCATTATGATAGAAAGCACACATTTTTCATGTTTTCTGTCAGATCTGTCAGAATATGTTCTGTGGTTAGTCTACACACTTCATCTGACATTCCTTAAATTAATATATTAACATATAATACTTTTAAGATTGTTGAAGTTATAAAATGTGACTGTAATTGAAAATATAACAGAGTATGGCAGTGTAGAACAAAGCAATTTGCAGGATGCGTGAAGTGAGAAAGTCACTATGGTCCGTGTTTAGAAACAACATAACTGGAAAACAAGTGACAAATTGCAAGAATTAGAATTGTGCATAACTAAGTCAGCCTAGTAATAAGTGCTGATTTGAACCCTTTTAAATTACAGTGGATATGAAAATATTGATTTGAAGTGTAAAAGAGCTTGATTATAAAAGCTGGATTTCTTTTTGTTCCTCTACACCTTTTAGGACCTTTTAGGTGATTAAAAGGTGACAGATCATGAAGTCTTTGAATGACTTCACGATCTCACCTACCTCTGACAGTCTGGACACTCATGGGATGTCCGTTATTTCTGTCTGCTGTAAGTGGACAGTTGATCTCTTAATCTTCTCAGTGTTAGAGGCAGGAGTCAGACTGGGGAAAATCTGTTTTTTCTCAGCCTTGTCTCTTTATTATATGTTTGTAGGCAACCCACTCGCACTTCCGTGTCCTGCAGGGCTCCAGCAGTCTGAGAGAGGGAGAGGAGAGGAATGAGTGCGAATGCAAAATGATCAGAGCAGTAACTGATAAAGGTAGTTCCTCCTCCTCTAGTTACCTTGTGAAATGGCAGATGCTGCAGATTCAGCAGTGGTCTTGATCAGTCTTCGGGGCTCTGACACACAAACAAACAGTCACGCGTCCGTGATAGCTGTTCTTGTGCATCCGTGGAAAAGCAGAGTAATCTGAGTTTAGCTTTCAGTAGAGAAAGAATGTTAACATGGCTAGGAAATGCATGTATGGATAAACTTTTCCCTGTTAGAGACAATTCTGTGTCAGGAAAGGATGATGGCAAATTAATTTCCATTTGCTGAGTCTGATGCCTTCGTGTTGGCCCTTTCCCATAGACAGTTCCTACAGGAAACTTAGAGGATTTTATAGAAAGAGAGATCCAGTAGTGTAGGGAGTAGTACACTAATTCTGTACTCAGAAAGACCTATAGAATTTACCTGGAACAGGACAGGGGAAAGCAGAGCCCTTAATGTGTAAATGATATTGAATGTAATCTCTTCCGAAGACCTGACTTAAGAAAACTCACAATATTTATATTACTTGCTTTTACATTGCCATGACATTTTAAAGCTCTTCTTCTCAGTATTTAAAAGCTTAACCTCATACTAAAGAGGTTGCATTTCCATCATGAATATTTCATGCCAAAGAAGAGTACAGTAAGCTCAATTCAAATAGAAAAATTCAGGATTTACATGGACGTGCTCCAGCATATGTTACTGTTCTAGTTTGTGTAGCTGCTTTAGTAGGACTCATACAGAAAAAATCACCTTTCCTGACATCAGTAGAACTTTCCATGCACTCATAGCTAGGGCTCATTCAGTAAAGTAGCAATAACTATCCACTGCTAGTTTTTGTACAGGCAGCAAAAAGTAAGTACAGTGACAGAAAACAGAGAAACTTGCTAGCCACAAGAATGTCAGCTTTCCTTAGTTCCCCAGTGTAGCCAGAAAAGGAGTTTTTATGATACAAAATGGAAGAACTTGTATGTCCATAATGCCCAAAACAAAGGCACTCACTCCAGCAGTGCATTCAAGAAATGCCCTTTCTCTGCAAAGATAAAGAACATTCTGGACTATTGAAAAAAAAAAGTTTGGCATTCTGTTATGGTGGGTTTAATTTTGAGGTTGGATAGCAAAAAGCTTGCTGTTCACAGATATAGCGCTCCCTTCCTTCCTTTGCTCCACTGCTTGGCAATTTTCAAAGCGAGTCTGACTTGTGAGCTACTGGCTAATTTGACATTATTATTATTATTATTTTTCACCAAGTCTAATTCACCCTCATTCAGAGATCTTACGGATGTGAATCGAAAGCGAAGCTGGTTTATGAGAGAAGGAAAGTTCATCACAAAAAATTCTTATCTAAATAAGCAGTGCTGAAGTCAGCAATGCTCACCTCTGTTGTTCTAGTTTTATTCATTCGCTTGTGTTTTCATGACATCTTTCAGTGCCATTCACACCCACCTTCATTAGAGAGTGTGCCCTTAATTGCTAGACACCAAAGACATTGTGAACCCGTGCAATCCCTCCCACAGAAACAACTGCTCTAGCCCAATAAGCTAGGTATTGCTGTGGTCCTGCTTTTTGCCAGTTCTGATCTCTGCTCGCTGGAAAATGGAGATAAATGGATAGCACCACTTCTGTGGTCTGCTCTACGGTAAGCCCTCCTGTCGTCGTGGGAGTACTGCTATGAACTCCAAAAAGGAGCTTCAGGAGCAGCAAAATACAAGCATGTTAAGATAGTATTGAGTTGCACTAGAGACACCGAGCAACTTAATGTTTAAATAAGCAAGCATCTTTGAACTAGTTTTGTTTCCAAATTCATCTTAGAGTTCATGTTTTTAAATACTGTTTTTCTTGTACTTTTGCAACAAAACATTATACCTTTGTGCATGGATCAATCTGAAATATTAGTCAAGAGAAATGTGAGGAAAAGAAACTTGGAAAATTATTGTCCTATTTTTCTACTCAGTTAGTAGCTTACTAAAACACTCCTTGGTGGCACAGTGAAGTGCATGTTCATTCTTAGTATTTCAGTAAAATCTCAAGGAAGCATATTTTGTTCTTCTATTTTTAGGACCCCAAAGACACTTAAGAATTCAAATATGCAGAAAATGAAGGCCCGCTGGTTTGATTTAATATCATAAACAATTGGAATCAGAAAAAAAAATCCTGGGAAGAAAACTATATTCTCATTTTAACATGACTATAATCTCCAGCATTGTGTGGTTTAGCAGTGGTTTCACTTTTAGAATGTTGCCAGAGTCTGAAGGATTTTCCCAGTTTTATTCACAGATCTGTTCAGCTAGTGCAGATCCTGTTTAACAAGCTGCTGTTGCTTATGTCTGCAGGGATTTGGGAAGAGAGACTTTCTACAGTATGAGGCCTAGCTATTTTGCATGGGCAAATATAGTCCCCTCTTCCCTTCTTGTTACCTGCTTTGCAGTAGCTGTGATACTCCCTTCTTTCCTGTCCCGTTCAAGACTTCATTCATCCATTTCATATAGCACCAGGCTTTGCACTAAAGCTTTTCCTGCTCCTGAGATGAAAGCTCATTGCTCCCACTGTGTGTCTGCACACACTAGAGAAGGAGCAGAATTTTGTCCTTTTATGTTTTTATGAGGGCTTTTGTCTTTACAAATCTCAAATCACTTCACTAAATTGATAGGCAGCCAAAAGGATGCTCAGCTAAGCCTAAATCATGTCTGACAGACACTTGTCCACCTTAAACTTGTGTATCTCTTGGAGGCCTTGTGTGTATATGTTTATATATATATATATATATATATATACACACACACACACACACACACGCATATATATAAGTACATATGTGTGTATATAGGTGTGTATATATATACATATATATCATATATGCACACACATACATATTTGTTTACTGAGTTTTCAAGTTTTCGTGGGGATATTTATTACAAGAATATTCTTTTTCTGACTACCTGCAGGAAATTGTTTCAAATTAGAATTAAAGGGAAATACGTGCTCAGATTTATTCTTGCAAGTAGGTCTTTTTCAGTGAGTCAGGTTACACAAATGGTTTGAGCAGTTAAGTAGTGCAAAACTTGTGTCCTTTGCTGGGCAGGTCTTTAATAGCCAATATTGTGGATTTTTTCATGCTTACTAGATTTTTAGTTTTATACGATCTGTTGTGTATTACTTTCAGAGCTTTTTGGCACGGCTGCTATGAGTATAACACATTATTATCTCTTATTAAATAAGGTCAGTGAATCTGTTTACAGTAATCTGTCTTGAGTATTTTAAAGGGTTTCAGATTGCTCTGGGGTTATCTGTTTTTTGTTTCACATCCAATAGTTTTGTTTTCTTCCTCTTTCATAAATATGAGGGATTGGAAACACAAATAGATTGATTTTAAGTCCTACTTAGTTATGGATATTGATCAGATCTGAAGACTTTGAAGAAATACGTTAAGAAGTTCAGGCTCAGGAAGCCTATGTAATAACAGCAGCTGTTTTGTGAGCTTCACTTCTGTATTGGGCTGCTGATACTGGTCACGAAAACTGAGCTCAAGTAGCTTGTAAAGCCCGATTATTGAAATAGAGCTTCTGATGCAGTTTATCCTGCTAAATGCTGCTATGATTTATGCTTTAATATTTTGGAATACAGTCACTGGATTTTCAACCTAAAACAGAGTTTCACATTAATAAAATATATTTTATCCGCCTGCTGTATAGACATACATATTTCACACATTCCTGACATTTCTGATAAATATATGGTGGAAAGAGTAACTCGTCAGTGCCCAGATGGACAAATAGATTGAGTGAGGCCTCGCACACGTGCCTGTGTTTTGTCAGTGTGCGTTGTGGTGAAGGCACCGATGGCTGCTCGGCGTGGCTCTTTGGTGGATAAGCAGTTTCAGGTTTTGTCAACGCTCATGGGAGCACCAGGGAGACCAGAGAAGAGTGATGTTTAAGCTCTTCTGTGAGCAAGCACCTGGAGCCAACAGATGTATCAGCTGAACCCTGCTAGACTTCAGATAATTTCAAAAGAGTTGGGGCTGTGCACGCTAACGGAGCTTTCTGAGGACTGGGAGCAAAGGAGGAATCTGGCTTATTTTTTGGTTTGCAGCAGTGTTGCTCTGCATATGTTGGCACTGAAACACTGAAATCCTCCAGGAAGCCAAGAGAAGGCCAATAGGCAGTGAGAAAAGATGGCTCCAAGTGAGAGCAGAGAAATCCTGTTAGGACCAGAACCAGCAGGAAAGGCGGGCTTGGGAAGCGTACTGCCCTTTTTTTTTGTTGGTTTGTTTTTGGGGTGGGGGGAGGTGGGGGGGTAGTTGCAGTTACCAGAACACCACCTTATTGATATCACTGGGTTTTTATGTACTCATGGGAACAGGATAAGACTCATACTGGCTGACTCCTTTGCCAGGAGATCTCATAAAAATCTACATTTAATTGTGCGCCTGTGACTGTGCACCTAAATGAGTGAGGAGCTCATTCTGTAAACGCAGCACCCCCAAGAAATAATCTGTCACATCAGCTTTACTCTAAAACATGATCCGAACAAAAAAACTGCTTGTAGCAGTAGAGATTTTGTAGACTTTTGTGGAGATTTTGGCTTGGATTAGATCAGGGGACTGTATGAACGTAGAATTGTGTAGGAGGTCAGTAAGACAAGGGGAAGGGAGTTTTCTCTTCCTTTGCTTCCACTAAACTTCATGTGGAAGGTTTTATAGAGCCAGTCAAGCCTAATGTTAGTGTCAAGATTCTTTTCTAATGAGTAGTAGTATTGTTTCTTTAAAAAATAGGAGCATAATTAGATATTAAAACAGTCTGTAAAAACATTGTGTCCCAAGTTGCCAGGATTGTGTGAGAGTGGCTTTTTTGTTTTTTGTTTTTTTTCCCAAGCTTGTATAGGCTGCTGTGGTTATATGCCAGACTTACCTGAACTGCTGCAGAACAAAACTCTGAGCATTTTCGGATGTTTCAAGACTAGTTTCCTTTTTGAATGCTTAAAATGAAGTTCTTGGATCCTGACCTGGGTTTTTGACAAAAGATTTCCAGCTTTCAGGAGTGCTTTGCTGCCCCCCCTGCCCAGCACCAGGGCACTCTGGCACTTCTTTCTTCTCAGTAGTGGTCCCCTTCTCTTGAGGAACCCTGGCCCACGTGGTATTTAGTGCCTGACTTCAGCACCCAAGTTTGAAAATTTGAGTCTAATTTAGAAAGAAGTCCCAGTATAAGGACCAGCAGCAGAGTTTTGAGAGAGTCTCAAATTACCACCGTGGTAATTATGATTAATATATTTGTCTCTTTAGGGTTTTTGTGGCACTGATAATATTTGCTGTTCTCACTAAGACCTGATTAAAATGAGTGCCTAAGACTGACAGAGAGTTTGTCTGTAATGACAAGTGCTTGACTGTAGCAGAAAATGATGAGCTGCCCCAGGGAGACATCACCACCCACTTGCGCGAGATCCGTGAAGGGTTTATGACCCGTTTGAATCCTGATTGAGCATCAGTGTCTTGACCCTCGGGGAGCCAATTGTCTGGAATACTTGCTCTGTCAGTCTGAGCGATGTGCTCAGAATCCCGCCGAAACCTGGGCGCCTTGATTGTGGGTAATACACACAGTGAATTATCAAAATGGTATAAAGATTGGGAAGTATTTCATCACTGGGTAGTGGTAAGTCATGCTTAGAGAGCATGCTGTTTTACTTGTCAAGGAAAATGTACTGTGAGCTTAACCCTTTCAGGAATAAGTTATTTCAGATCTGACGGTTAACAGAGGAAGGGTTTCCTTTGAGGCAAACATGTCTGATAGGAGATTACTGAATGCAATTAATCTCTGTATGAGCAGATAATCTCTGCCCAAAGCTTTAGAGCAGCCTGAGGCCAAATTCACTCCTGGGGCAGTTGATAGCCCTCCAGAGGAGCCCGCAGCAAGACACTGGCCCGGGCCAGTTGCAGAGCTCGGCCTGTTGAGCAGCTGTAAGGTAAAGCCAGGCTGAGTGGGGTGACAGCGCTGAGTCCTGCCGCGGCCTCTTGGGTCGGGCATCCGTCTCTGTGGTTGGCATCTCTGGAAGATCCAGTTCAGAATTGGAGACTTTTGTATATTTTTTTTTTCTTCCTCCTTCTCTGAGCGCAGACACGGTAGCCCTGTAGTTCTTTAGGGAGCAACTGTGTTCTTACAAAAGAGTACAGCGAATGACAGGTGAAATGATTTTCTCATTAATAGTGCTAACAGTAGCTGCTACTGAGAAGAAATCAGAAGCAGAAGGATAGTTGGTAACAGGCTCTGTGATATTTCCAGATTTGGTTTTACTGCAAGAAAATTTCTCTGGGTTTAATGGCAATATCAAAGAGATCTTTTTTTTTTTTTTCTAATTGTCAGAAACTCTCAGCTGAAGACAGAGGGGGGAAGCAGGGGTGGTGCTGGCAGCCTAGTGGGTGCGGGACTCTGCTCACATGCTCTTACTTTTGTCCACGTCTGCTATGTGCTGGTAAGACATGAGGCTGCTGAATAAATATCTTAATAAACTATCCCTCATCTGCTAGACAGGCTTTTAGATTACATATATGTGTTGCAGGAAGGTAGACTGTTGGACTATTACTGCAAGTTCCAAAAAACCTAACTTTATTTTTCTCGCTTTTCACATACCTCAAAGCAGAAAACAACCTCTCAGGAACAGAAAAGGAGGGAAAGAAAACACCAAACCCCTTAGTTTTATGGTTAATATTGCATGGCCAGCTAATCTTTATTATTTTAGTTATTGGAGCAAATAATGAAATTAAATAGGATTAACTTTTTTTTCCCCTACTAACATAAAGATACGCTCTTAATTTCTAATGCTTTTGTTCATAGGTAAATTTTATTTTGATATCTAATTATGAAAAGATTGTGGTGGGAGGCATGTTTATGTCTTTGCAGGTATTGTTGCTGTTAGCACCATTTTTAAAGATGATCAACTGGTGTATGTACCTAAAACCATATTAAAAAACTCATTAAATGCTTTAAAAAATAAGGTTAGGTAAATTAAAGGAAGTAGTAGCAGAACCCTTGTATAACTCAGTAGAAGAGAACATCAATATTGCTCATTGAACAGTCTATTCTTCTAATTTGAAAAGAACAACTATTTGTCATGGTTCCTGTCCTTGGGCTGGCAGTTATCTAATTAAATGCGTATGAAATTCAAAAGCTTTTACTGAGGGACAGTAATTTTCCTTGGTTGTTTTTAAAGTCACCAAGATGAAAGAAGAATTACATTGAACAGATAATGGATGAATTTCTCCATTGTGCATTAAGGTCTTGAATTGACTAATCATCCCATGGTTATTAATCAATGTGTTATCTTATAGTTTGAAATTAAAGGTTCTGTTCTCATTATTGCTGACTCTAGGTAATAATACGTCCAGTTCTTGATTACCATGACGCTACAATGTACTGCCTCACAAAAATACCACAAAACTAATCAGAAGTAGATCAGATCTATAAAGAGCATTCCCAGTGCATTATATTTACTGCCTCTTTGGTGAAGTATTTTTCAGTCTAGTCTTTTCAGAATGTCCTTCCTTATGTTCCTGTAATGTTTTCACGTTTATATGCATACACCCCTCCTCTTCATTCACCATCCAGACAACATGCTGATTGCACTTGACGATACCAAAAGATACAGACACTGCCCAAACTGCCCAAGATCTTTTCTTGAAGGAGATGATTCCCCTGGTTATGCCAAAATAATCACAAGTTGTGGATTGTTCAGAGTGCCCAGTAAGTGCATATGCAATATAGACAGCCAATAACATATTAGAATTAAGATTGTCGTGATAAATATATGCTAGTGGTCAGAGGGAGCGGACACACACTGGTTAGCTATGACTACTTTCGGAAGGTAGTCTAGCAAATTGGAAAGTATGGCAGTGTGTGTGTGTGTATACATATACATTTTTATATATGTATATATAGGTTTATATCAGTACAAGTAGGCATTTATTTGATATTTCTGAAGACCAGATTTTAACTGTTCGTTGTATATAAAGATGAAAAGACATTACAGCATCGTATGTGAGGGTGGGCTCATGGGAGAGATTTGTAGCTTCCATCACCATACAGGCTTTTGCCTGCTTTGCTGTCCCTTGCTCTTTTGTAGCAGGTCAGCCTCTGCAGCTGTGGAATTGGGATCTTGCAAAGTGGGAGACGCTGTGGTAATTGCATCTAGAAATAGCATCTGCAGAAGGGCAACAACAACAATAATAAAAACTGTATTGAAATCTTATTTCTGACCTAAACAATCAAGTTAAGTCTTGATCTTTAGCACAATTACAGTGAGCAGTTCAGAGGGTGACCTTGGTTTGTTAGCTGATCTGCTAGATACTTTCATTTGAATTTATCATTAAGAGAAAATACACTGTAAAATGTTTCTCAACAACAACTCCAAGGGCTGTGCTCTGTTTTAAAGATCAAGATGCTGCATCTAACCCGAATTATCATACAGTGAACAGCCAATATTAATCTCTACTCAGAAATATTTTAGTATTGAAACCTTTGATGCCAGAATAATGATACTGTTACTAAACTCCTATCCCTATTCTTAGTTTTGTCTACATCAGTGAAAACCTGTTAAACAGTTCTAATTTCTGAATTTGTTGGCTTGTATACCCACTTTCTTTCCTTATTTGAATGCTGGGAGAGAGTATGGAGGTGAATAGTGAATGTTCTTTAAGACTAAACATTTTAGAGTTACTGTTTTTCAGCAGAGGTGAATGATGGTAAATGCTAACTTTAAAAAATGAAGTATCCACTATATTTCAGTAAGAGTAGAAAGAACAATTCAGTCTGCACGATCAGATGAAACAGTCTTTCTGTGGTATGTTGAGATTCATAAAATCTACTTTAGTAGTACAGGTTAGCCTAAAGCACAGCAATCATTAATCAGTTATTTGCTGTAATTTAGTTGCAAAAAGAGCTTAGTCAGCCTCCTGATCTCAGTGGTCTTGCACCTGCTTATACCGTGGCTGGGCTCAGGCCAATACAAACATAGAAAAAGCTGAACTTTTCAAATGAAAATATCTCCCAACGTGTCAGAGTGAAAAACTCCACAGTATTAAAATTATACTCTGCTGGAGTCTATAATGGCCTAGAGAGATTTCATTATGTTTTGTACATTGAAGTTTGTACTGAACTCCAACATACAGTTCACACATCTGATAAAATATTAAAGAAGGACAAATGTAGGGCTTGCCAAGCTGAGCTGCTGTAAACTTGTCTGTGCATATTTGGCCTTTCATGACTTATTGGGCATCTTTATTTATTGTTTCTGAACAAAGTGTATTGTCATGAAAATGACATTGTACTTGGAAAAATCCTATCAGGCAAAGTCAACCCCTAAAATAAGTGTTATAATAAATATGCAGAAATGTCATTCTTTACGTTAGCCCAAAGGTTTTGTATAGCTTAAGGTTATGTGCAGTAAGCTAACTATAAAAATAGAAGCTTGACAGTGGGGATGAATGTGTGTGTCAAAATAATATTACTCTTTCTGGGAGGATGGCAGAAAAAATGACACTACATCCACCAGCATGATTTTTATAGATCTGCCTCTTTGCCAGATGTCACCTTTTATAAACTACTTTATAAAAACATGACAGCGTAGTGAAGTAGTATGTTTATAGCTTGATAAACTTTTGTAATAAAGTTAGGATTGGCTGAAAATTAAAGCCTTACAGCCTACTCATTAAGTATTTGGGAAGCTTGCTCTAACTTAAAAAGCAAAATATTAAAGAAATACGCAGAATGAGTTATTAGTAGTAAGTGGCCTTTCTCAAGAGTACATGTCTTCTGGTACTATTTACCAGTATGCCATGTAATAACCTATCCAGATATATTACTGGGATTTTAGAGAATAAAGTTTGCATTACATTAAATGTAAACATGCACAGACAAAATATACAGTGTGTATTAAATTATACTTTTCCAAAGAGTACTATGAGGATATACAGGATTACGCTATAAATACCTCACCAGAACACAATTGTTTTATTACATAATAAAAGGCTCTATATTACCTTCTGCTGCACTGTGCAATGCATAATTCAGATTTTTCATGACATGTCTAATTTAGACGAGTCTGTGGCTCCAGAAATCATACAGGAATAATATCTTTAAGTCTCTCAGGCTAGTAACATTTTAAGTTTAACGCCAGAGTTGCTCTCCTAGATGAATGGTGATCTGTCAAGCCTGAGGTCTCCATTCCACACGTTAACTGCAGCACGGACAGAAAAGTCTTCTCCAGTCTCTGGGCAGGTTTGATGGCACCTTAGAAGCAGAGAGGCAAAGACCTCTCATGTATGCCTTCTTACCTCTTGGAGAACTGCCGTCACATCTCCTTCCTTCCTGCTTTAGTAAAGTTCTATAAACTTTTAAAAATACTCCACCAAATATTAGACCATGCATCTTAATAGATGGTGAAGAGAGACCACTGACAGTACATGCAGCTGCCTTTTGTGTATTACCAGCTGCTGTTATATAGAGGTTCTCGTGAAACAAAATGAGGTGAAATCTTCCCTCTGCACGTGGTTTACTCATGACTGGATGCACTGAGAAGTAGAAATGTGGCCATTTTGGAAGAACCCATGTTTACTTGCTTTATGTATTTTCTTCATTCCTTCAAGGGAAGCAAATTTACATAAACATGCAGTATCTTTTGCACAGGATGAACCACAAACCATCTTTTACTTAAAATATTTTTGTAGCTGAGTGGTGCAGCAATATGAAACATATTCAAGCTGATATTGAAAATATGACTATCTGCTTAGCTATATTTGAAGTTCTTAACCTTCCCCTCTTCCACCTGACTCCTAATCTTGGTACCAGTATACAGAGACTCATTTTCCTTTATATTGTGAAATCAAAACACAGTCTTCCTCTTGGGCTATGAAGGTTTGCCTTTTGTGGAGAAAAACACATGCAGAGTTTAGAATCATAGAAAAATAAGTTTGGAGGTATCTCAAGAGGTAGCTTAATGTGCCCCATTGTCCCACGGCAATATCAGCCTGTGCTGGGCTATGCTGATGCTGTTCCTCTCAGATGTTTGTTTAACCTTTCTTCGCAGATCTGTGGTGATGGAGGTTCCTCAACACTCTAGGCAATTCTGTTTTAGTGTTGTACTAGTCACTTGGCATGATATAGAGGAAGGAGGAGGGGGGAGTTCCTGATGTCGAACCTGACTGTTTCTTGTCAAATCTCGAGAACAATCTGTATTATTTTTTAAGCAGAGTTAAAAGTGGAAAATTATACCATCAAATTTTGCTATGCATGTTTTGCAGCCCTCATTTACTCTGAGAAAACATACAGTGCAGTAGCGTGAATATACTAAACAACTTGAAGCTGAAGTTTACTGTAGTATTTAATATTAAGAAAATGCGTGTGAAACAACCTTTTATTCTGTAATGAGCAGTCAGCAAAATATTTCCCTAAAGCACATTTTACCTAAGCATTTGTCAGTGTAGTAGTGAGAATGATTACATGTGGTGCTATAGAAGGCATTAATTTGGTGTGGATTTGAAACCAGTGGATCCTCTGATTTATTTGTACCTACACTGACGAGGTATATAATTTGGTGCGTAGTTTGTGCTAGCTGCCAGTCTTTCCTGCCACTGAAGTTCTGTCAAGGATGATACCTGCCTTCTGCTAGAATAATGTGGAACTGTGTTTATTGGTAATAATTCTTCCTGCATAGCTTTATCTGCACACATCTGAAGCTCTTTAGTATTGGGATCTTTATTTCACTTAGCCCTAAGGGAGAGTGCAGGTGACTTACTGAAGAACACAGATGTTCTCTTGTTCCTGTGGTCAGAGCAGACTGAAGCGTGATGCAGGTAGTGCTCTTCTAGAAGTGCTGTGCTCTGACCTAGAAGGTGATGTCCAGGTATTCCAGTAGATGCTGGCTGTTGCATTCAGTGCAAACTACTGTCTTGCTGCAGGTGGCTGGGTGGGTGCTAGAGTTTGCTCACCTGTGTGGCTGGGAGCAGAGGTGGGTTATCAGCTGAACTGCAGTGCAGCAGGCTACAGCTGTAATAAATTATTTTTACGCATACAATCAGCACACTGAAAAGTGTACAAAGAAGGGAACTGAGGTACGTCACCAACATGATGAACTAGATAGTCATGCATGTAGATATCCCTGAGATGGCTCTGACTGCCAGGCGTGCAGACTTGGCTTTGGATTATCCCAGTAGCTAGAGAAGCATGGAGCTCACAGAGGCCTAACCGCACGAGGATTTATTTAGTTCCTTGTGCTGAGCTTTGTGCCGTTGCGGCCGAATGCTGCTGTCCTGAAGCTGCACAGTTGAAATTGCTCATTTCTCTTTTAGTGGGCTGCACTGGCTCACTCAGGAGTCGCGTGATCACTAGGCTCAGTGCACTGTAGCTTCTCGTGACGGTTTGGTGACCGTGCTACTGGACACCGTTGTACCTGTGTGTGTAGGCTTCTGTGTTCAGATAGAGACAGTCATAAGTTAAGGGCGTTCTGAGTGCACGGAGGGAGCCTTTCACAAAGTAAGAGAAGCGCATGAGCAGCCTTGGTTGTTTTCTTTTAGTCTTCTCTTTCTTTTTCTTGATGCTTTTCCTGTCGTGTTGCTTGTTATGGCTTTTAAAGTCTTGGGATAATAAAATCCTTTGTGCGAAATGTCATGTTTATATGCTTGATTCCAAGGGGATGGGATTGCTTGAAATTTGTTCCTTCTCTGTTTTGCTTAGTTCTAACACTTACCTTTTTTTTAAGAAGCCAAAAAGCTGTGATATTTCTGAAAAGGCGTGAAACTTAGGAACACTAAATTTATACTGTGGGTTATGTAGCTATTTCATTGATTCTATATGTGCATTTACTTCTATATGTTAATATGCATGAAACTCAGCTTTAATATATATAGAGAGAGCTAGGTGCTTCTAACGCCCATAAGCATCATTTTCACTGATGTTTAGTTCTGACTATATGTGTCTCATGGGCCCCATACTATTAATTGCCAGAAATTCCACTCAACTCCTACAGTCTACAGCCTGCTAAGTGCAAGCCTTTCACAGTGACTGGAAGATGCCCCAGGAGGGGGCTGGGGGCTTGAGCTAGTGGGTTTTTATCTGCATCTGGACTTAAAGCTCAGAGGAATTCAGCAATGTTTGGTGTGGCTCATTTCTGTTCAAGATACGGCTCCTGCCAGCCCTGAATGTCAGCTGTAAAGATAAGGAGTTGCTTCTGCATCGCTCCAACTGCACTGCTTTGTTTCATTCAATTTATTTAGTACTGTGTCCTCTATGTTTTCTCTCTCTGGCCCTTGACAATTCCTGAGGAAGCACAAAGTGAAGTTTTGTAGCTGCTTTGGGAAATGAAATTGTGAAAAGTTCCATCGGTTATATGATAGGAGGACTCATTCTTTTAATACTTCTACTGCTTCACTTCTCCCAGTTATTTTTTTTTAAAGCTGAGTTTTCTTCAACCTTTACTTGTAAATTATTTTAAAATGACTTAAACCTAGAAATAGGAAATAATTATTCTAAAATGCAGTAAAATATATTGAAAGAGTAATATAACCTCCTATAATGTGCCCAGACATTAGGCATAAAAGCTTTAGACCAAACAAGATACTGTAGCTATTGCCTTTTTTTTGAATGTTGACCTTTTTTAAGCTTAATTTTGTTGCATGTCTCTTAAAGTCTTTTTTTTGGAGACAGTAATTTTCCATGAATTGTAGACAATTAGACCTATGTTACTGGGTTTTTAAAGTCACATTCTGTTACATAGGCTGTTCTATTTGGGTTTCTTAGCTGGGTAAGTTCCTCTGAAAATTAGTGAGACAGTCCACCTTTATCTGTTGATTCTGGAACACGTCACAGAGATATATTGAATTAAATTCATCCTAACCCACAAGCCTCAGCTTCTCTTTCCCTCGGCGGAAGAGCTCGCTTGCTCTCTCTGTCCTCTCTCACTTTGAGAGATTTTGGAAAGATAAGTTAAAAATGAAGGCATGGAACAAAAAGGCCAAAAAGGGGAACTGACATACCTGAAGATGGCAACAACAAAGAAATGTAACTGAAGATGAGAAGAACTAACGGGAAAAAATCAAAACACTAGCAAAATCTAGAGTCCAAATACATTTCATACAGAATAAGGGTTCTGCATTAACTTTACCGGGCTCAGCATAAGTAGGTCAGCAGTGAAGTATTATATGGAAGGGTCATGAGATCGGAGAGAATTATCTCAAAAGTAGGATAATCTCTGAATTAGAACAGGCATAGGAAGGAATAGATTAGGAAAGGGTGTAAGCAGCTAATAATAAAACTCTTTAGGTTAATGTTTCTGATAAAAACAGACAATGTTCCTCTAAAAAGTGAATGATTTTTTTCAAATGAGTATTTAGTGCTTTGTGGCAGTAAATCATTACTTATTTGAGAAAATCCTGTCAGAAAAAGAAGAATATTGTGATAAAAGGAAAGCTTTTAGGCTTGTTTTGTTCACTTGTTTAACTTACTATTCTCATACAACTGCAAAACAGTGCCGGGGATGCTGTTCTCTAATACTGTAATTTTATTCAAGATTTCAGCAAGGGTTGCAGAGGTAACTACAGCACCCTGCAAATAGTGCTTATTGTGTAACGTTTTTTCCTTACTAGTTTAGTAAATAATATTTAATGATACCAGTAGAAATGTGGTGTATATATGAATAAAAAATTCACCTAGCAAAATGCCTCATTTTTGCATGTTAATAGTAGCTGAAAGAAAGAAAACTATTTGTGTTATCAAGATTTTGGCACTTCTGGTTTTGGAGTCTTTGGCAACTATACATTGGGCTCACTTTTCAATACAACTCTTAAAAAAAATTCTTTGTTTTTCACAAAGAAAATTTTATGCAAAAGATTATAGTATTGATTTTTATGACTCCTGTCTCACTGACTGCTCCCAAATACTGATTGACACATGTATTTTAACAGCTTTAAATGAAGACTCCAGCTAGTTAAATATATCTGTTTTTTATTAAGCAGCTGGCCAAGATAAATCATCTTTTTCTTCTATCTGCAGCCTGTTTTTTTTCTGGAAAAAATAATCTACTTCAAATTCCATTGGTTCCTGACAGTGGCTGTGTTAAACCTGTCCAAAAATGTCAACCACGGATGTGCCAGAACTATTCACCAGAACCTTTCAGAGCAAGAAGTGTTCTTGTCCCTCCATGCTGTGTGTTTTAAAACATGCCCTTGGTGGTCTCTGTTTTTGTGGGGTATAGGTGGCCGTCTTGGGCCTTTCGTGGATTGTGACTACGCAGTATGAAGAGCATAATTGTTTTCCATGGTTCCATTAGGCAGAGGTAGCAATTATTTTTTGTTGATGACATCTGGACTTTACTAGAATTGATGAGAAATATTTAATTCATGTAACCATGCTTTTCCTAAGTGACAAGAATTCTCTTCTTTTGCAATATAGTATCTTAAAATTGTTCAGTACAAGTAGCAAGCTGTTGCAATATGGGTGATTCCAGGATTTTGAGAGGCTCTAAAAGAGAACAGCAGTGAACACTTTGTGGAGTTATTGTTGTAATTTCAGCAATGTCAGTTACTGAAATTAATTTTCGGATAAACCCCAAAGAAATATAGACAGAAAAGGTTTTTGGGTCACTATCAGAATAAGAGTTTGTAGTTCATCTTAGTAACAGGAAACTAGGCAACCAGATGGTATAAACATTTAAAAAGGAATTTAAGTTCAAATTTTGATTAAGGGACTTTGGTTTGGTCTGCAATTCAGGTAACCATTCATATAAGAGCCAAGGAAAACCATTGCAAATAGATTTGAAAGGGAAAGTTAACCTAACTTCTGCCATTAGTGCTGAGTTAGGTGCTAATGGTGTATCATATATTTTACTCAACCTTCTTTCTATGTCTGGTACTGCAACATGTTAAGTTTCCAGCTCTTTCTGATGAGCTATGAGACTACAGATAATCTTCTGTCCACTTAAATGGAATTTGAACTAATTGTTTTGACAGCAAAATCAGGTATCTTAATTTCACACTATTGATCAGAAGATTCTTTGGAAGACTGTAGGACTGAAATAGCTTTCCATTGGACCTGGACTTCGTGTTGAAGGTCTGCAAAGTGGCTCTGTACTAGCCTTCTATCGTCCTCCGTGTGTGATTTTGATTTCTCATTTCGTAGATGTTTTGTGTACTGACCAACAATGGTATGTGACTCGGTACATTAAGGGGTCAGTTTGTAAGGTACAAAATAAAAAAGAACCCATTTATTTCAACCCCTAATGTCAGCTGAAACATCTTGAGAGACCAGTGTAGGTGAATACGTTTGAAACGTTTTGAAGGAAGCTCCAGAAAACATCAGAGCTCTGTGAGCAGCAGACTTCCTTTCCTGAGAGTAAAAGGCTTTGAAACATCCTATTGTTAGCAAAGTTAATTCTTGGTTTATTTGTAATTAATCATTTACTGCTGTATGACAGAATGTAATAGAACTACAAACCAATCATTTAAAACAGGAAACAACTGTCAATTAATACAGTAATGAATCAAGTTCACCAAAGGTGAAGCAGCTTAGGCTCCCAGTGGAAAAGCTGTAAATGCATGGCTTCTGTGCACAGAAAATTAATCCTTTTACATTTCAGTTCTGTTTATTTTTATTTTCAGACAGTGGTTCCTGATTATTCTTGCAGTTTTCACTTTGATGCTTGCTGATGCTCCACTTACAGATGTTTGAACTATAAAAATGTGATTAAGTTTTACTTCTGTGGGTCAGAAAACCTCTCCACTTATTTTAGTGGAAACAGAAGAAGGATCTGAAACCATGGCTTGGCCCGATTCAGAAATGGGTTTAATTTTATTCAGATGAACAGTCATTTTTGTTTTCAACAGAATAGGTTATATAACAAGCTTAGTGTTGTGCCAGACATTACCTATAGTAGGTAATAAATGACTGCAAGACATATTTATTTTTTAATTTTGCCTTTCACTGGTACCTGATGAAGAATCCAAAATGTGCTTGGGTGGTTCTGTTTGCAATTCAGTGTACCCTGCCACAAGGAGGTGAAAGGAAAAGTCCAAGATAATTCCATTTAGGGAGCACTCTCTAGGCGATTTGGTGTTCTGCCTCAAGGTTTCAGTAACGCACATTTCAGATTTCACTGCTGTGTGTTCTGTGATATTACCTAGCGTTATTTTGTTTCCTGTTGAAAAACTGCAGTATTTTTGCAAACCTCAGAGCTGTCTTCACAACAAGAGTTGGCATATCTCATCTCTTTGCTGAAGTGTAGGCATGGAAACCTGTCTTTTGTATAGAGGTCCTATTGAATTGGAGTCAGATGCACCACGAAAAGGATGCAAACATCGAATCTATGAAAGCTGCCAACACTGTATACTGTATACTGCCTTGTGGGCTGGGGTGTCTATCACGGCACAAATTTTTCCATCTCCATGAAGAAGAGAGGCTGTGGCATGCTACATATGTGGATTAATCTCAGAAATTCCGTTTTTGGTTCATTTTAACTTGAAAGTGGTCGTAAATTTACCCCAGTGTTTCAAGTTTAGGTGTTTTATATGTGCAAGCAGGGTTTTTGTTTTGCTTTAGTTTTTAATATTTATATTCATTTAGCATTTGAGTGCACTACCAAACCTCTTTGGAGTCAGGCTGGTGGAGTTGCAGGTTAATTTTTCCTACAGCAACATTGCATAGTGGATGTCCATCTCAAAATGCCAGTAATGATTCTGCTAATTCCTCCTGCTGGTGTCCCACACATCTTTACTTTGCTACCTGCGTTAGCCTGTAAGTTTTCTGTCGTTTTCTTTTTTACTTTGGTGTCATCTGAATAGGTGTTACATTTCTTTTAAATTCAGGAAATGGGTTGCTTTTATTTAAAAGAGAAACAGAGTGCCATATCTTCAACTGGACAAGTAAATAAAATATGTCCTGGGGCCACACTTGAAGTGCCAGTAGGAAGCTGCGCGAAAGTAAAGCATGTGCATTTCATAAGCAAATTATTTTGGTATTTTCATCATCCTGGCATAAAAGAACGCTGCAGGAATTCCGCTAATGGTGTTTACTAGCTGTGGAGATAACAGCTGGCAATGAAACCTAGGGTGTAATGTTCTATCAACCCATTCTAATTATGGTTTTGTTTTCATTTTCCTCATTTTAAGTAATAGGCCTCTCTGTTGTACTTGTGTTTTGGGGTGCATACTACTTTCATAATATCAAAAGCATTTCAATGAGACAATTAAATAAGGGATAAAAATGGCATCTTTAAAAATGGGCTTGGCCTTTTAAATCAGTTGTTAATGTTATGCCAGTAAGTGGTGTCCTATAAACTTTGGAAAATAACGCATGGTTTCAGAGTTGAAGCTGTTTGATAATGTTTGTAAACTGGCTTTTTCAGAGTGCTGCTGTGTATTGTGCATATAAAGAACATTTTGAATTAGCTTTCCATGTATGTAAAAAAGTGACATCAGTTTTGACTATATATTATATATTTCTGAGTAGTGGCTTTTAAATATTGTACTTTGTACCTGCTTTAAAAGCAGCAAAAAACTTTTAATCTAGGAGTTTGTTATCTATGCAAAGAGCACTGAACAAGTTGACAGCACAGCATAAATAGTAAATAATGTTGCTCTTACACTTTAAAATATATATAAGTATCCTTGTAAGTGCTTCTGCTACTCAAAACATTTGACAGTTTATTTCTTATTTCCAGAATATTTCAAGATTTCACCATTCAAAAGAAGCAGGGATGTAAAAAGCCTTGTTTTGAAACCCGGGGATGGATGGGTGACTGGGGACATCGTTCCTGTGAAGCACCACCTGCGAGAGTCCCTTGGCCTTGGTGTGGCCACGGCACGCGGACCCACCCGGAGCCGAACGGCGCAGGAGAGAGCTCTGGCCTGAAATGTCGTTATTGGCAGGTTTCTGAATAATTTCACATAGGTACTTCAGGCCAGGAGTCTTGTTAGTGGAACCAGGTCTCGCTTCAGTCTTTATATCTCCAGCATGTAAAACTCAGTTGTATCCTCCGAAGACTCCAAGCGTTTTTTTTAATTCAATTCACTGGCTGTGATTGACAAGGACCTCTTCATGAATATGTTAAGAATGAACTGTTTCCTGGATATTATGTCCTTTCATATCTGTCATAACTAGAATATTCATGATGCTGTTTTTAACAGGCCTCCTATTGTAAAAGAAATATCACGGAAACATGTTCTAGTTTTTATAAAGTCCGGGGAAAAATGAATGCCTTAGGGGCCGATAGGTAAGTTTTTTTTAACAATTCAGAAATACAATGTGACAGCTAGCAGAATATATATCAGCAAAGCAGAAAGCTCTTAAATATCACAGTCATAGGCCTAAAACTGATGAAGCGGTGGGGATTTTATAGTTATTTTTGTGTTTTTGATGGCTGCAGTTTCATAATAAATTTATTGTACATTTTTCCATTTTAACTTGCAATTATGAGATCAGTTTTTTTCATCAGTTTTATTTCTGGGCTCCCAGGGTCTTTTTCTCAGTCGAATCCTACCAAAACTGAGCCGTGTGCAGGCACGAATCTTGGTTGTACTGGGACGCAGGGCTGGTGAATGCAAACTGGCATCTTTAACAGTGGATTTATATGTTAGGAGTGCAACAAAATTGAAAGACTGAAAAGCACTCTCTTCTTCCATGAAAAAAAAATACATGCAAAAACCAAGTTTCTAGAGCAGATTGAATTGTTGGTGGAAGAGATTTTCTACGCAAAACATATGATCTTGTTGGAACAAATTCTCTATTCAGTGGGAAACATTAATTTGATCGAAAGACTTCTTCCTATAGCAGTTATAAAAGAGTATTTTGAACTAACTGAATTTTAACTTACTTCATTTTGACTTACAATTTAGTTACAACTTTTCAGATTAAAAATCAGAAATGAGATCAAATTTATAGACAGAATTACAATTTTGACTTAAAATGCCATACTGTTTTGACTTCAGTTAATCAAAAGTAAACAGATTAGCTTTTTCAGATGAGTTAAATAGTTCCCATGGATAAATCTCTCTTGATTTATTTTCCCTGAAAAAAAAAATTAAAGCTTCTTCTAAGGCAAAAAAAGGAAAGCCCTGAATTTGTATTACTGGAGAGCCATTGTGTAGTTGCTCTGTGGCTGAATCATAAGCGCCTGCAGTCAGAACATGCCCTTGTTTGCTGCTCTGCTGTGAGCGGTTTCTCCTGGTCTGCAAAGGAGATTAAGGCCCTGTCCGTGCCTGGTGGCGTTCTACGTGTCACCACAATCCAAGGCGACAAAAGGGGCAGCCCTGGTGTTTCCTTTTTTTAGTATAATAGGAATAAACCTGAGAACAGCGCTGTGCTTTGCATAGGTCTCCGTACAGAGTATGTTGGCTTTTAGTCGCTAGGAGCCTGCTTCTCCCAGGCCGAGTGCTCTCGTCTCCTGCTGAGTGCCCCGAGCAGCTCCTGGGGTCCGCAGGCGCGGAGGGCCGTCACTGCTGAGCGCCCAGCGCGTTGCAAGATCAAGCTGCTTAAGCTGGGCTGAAACTGAAGACAGTGACCTACAGGTGAAAGGCTCTGTATCCTGTTAGCAGTCTTAGTGTGATACAATCCCAAGTAAATCATTCCTGATTGAAAAGCAAGAAAACAGCCCTTCTTAGAAGCAAGTGCAAACTTACAAACTTACTGTGTGGATGAGCATGCCTGTCTGTCTTGGACAGCGAGTATTGCTGGATATTTTCTCTGCCAGAACTAAAAATATATATTTTTTGCAAGGAAGAATAAGATGCACGTGCTCCTGCCCTTTTGATTTGTCTGCAAATGTTTTCTTGGTGCTTTAGCTTTCATAGGAAGGTTGTATGGCAGATTGGAAGAGGTTCCAGATCATTTTAAAAGAACGTTGATTCCTGGGCAGTGGGAATCAATGGAGGAGCTAAGAGGCAATGGATTTTGCTTTTTGCCTCCAAGGAGGTTTCTGCTATAATTATACTTAAAACCACCAGTAGAATAAATGCATCACAGGTTGTCCAGACTTCACTGTGCTTGGCTCAACTGATCCAAGCAGCAAAAGGAAAATTATAGGTGTTTATTTCTGTTATGCACCCTCTCTGGACAGGCTTTTCACCATGTTCATGTTCAGCAGCATCTGTACTGGCATATGCTGGATGAGATTGATCCAAGGCCTGCAGTGTACTGTGCATGTCCTAAGGATGCTGCTATTAGAGGCATTAATATTTTATTTCCAGTAGGTAATAGACTCTTAAAGACTCTATGAACATTTTAGCCCTTTATGTCACTGTTTTTGCATCATAAGTCACTGGTGATTCATTGAGATCTCAGCACAAGGTCACAGGATTGTTCCTTAGGCATCACTGAATGAAATATTAAATTACCTTTTCTTTGGTCGTCTTAATCTCTGTATGTAGCTCTAATGGCTAAAGGAAAAATGAAAAAGCAGAGCCCAGATGAGTTAAATCTGGATGCTGTCTGTCTAAAACATGATTAAGTAGAAAAAAAAGGAGAGCAATCAAAGTGGTGTTTTAATGCCAAAAGCAGCAACTCAGTGTTGCTGGCTTCTGTCTTAATCCATAAAAATCCCACAGCCGGAATGTATATGGAATAATCCTATATGAAAGAGTAGGAACAGGAAGACAGAGAGAAGCCACATTGGCTTATAACAATCCACGGGCATTAAGCTATGCTCATCACCAAAAAAAGAAAAAAAAGAGCAGAAAAAAATTCCCCAAACAGGTTAGCATACTTATTACTTGCAGTACTGAGGATTTCTTTTTAGGTATAGTTTGATTACATTTCTGTTTTATTTTAATTGACATGGTGAAATTTGGATAAATGGAAAGGATTGTGAACTTGTCTTCTATTGCTTGTGATCAGATTTGGGTTTCAAATTTTCTTCTGATTTGAATAATGCATCTAAGGTTAAGGTAAGCTGAAGTGAGTCCTTTAGTAATGGAGGAAACAAGAATGATGAGCAAAGTGTATGTTTTTGCGACAAGAGTCTGTATTTCTGTGAAAATTTCATCATTTGAGCGTTGGATGAGTGTAGAGATGTGGGGATAAGAGAGTTCGATCAGGTTTCAAAATAGTTTGAAAAGGTAAGTTACATTCCCGCTAACACAGGCAAACACCCTTTTGTTGTGTGTCTGTAATTCACACGGTGTTTATATTGAATGTTGGATCTGTTTTTTCATTTCTTCTTAGAAACATGGAGCTGCAGATACCCTGATGTAGTATACATATGAAGAGGTTTAAGCTTGTAAGTAAGTTTGTTTGACAAGTCTGTGTTAGAAAGTGTGCACAGCGTGGAAGGTTTAAGAAACGTGACCTGAAAGGGAGGACGAGTCACAGTGGTCGCTGAAGAAGAGAGAACTGAGTGGGTTCGTTGAAACAGAGAAATAGTGGAGATAGGAAAATTGAGAGCAGGGAAGAAAGCAAGTGAAACTGAGAGCTTTTGGGCAGAAGAAGATGGAAGGGAAAGCATGTTCCAATTATCCAGAAATTTAAAGCTTGAAAGAGTTTTTGGGGTGGTCGCTATTTTACTGTGTAGCACCCCTGAACAAATCTTGTATAAACCCAATTCGGTCATGCACAACCAGTGCTGCCACGGTGACCTCTAAGTGCAGTGTGGGCGAGCTGGAAAGATGCTAGTTAAATTCACAGCAAATATTCCTGGAGCTGAATGAGCAACCTGGAGCCAAGGTTGAGGGCTCACTGCTGCTCGCTGCTCTTCCATTCTGTTCATCTGGGATGTCAAAACCAAAAGTTTTGAAGGGCACAGTCCCCAGAAACATCTTGGTCTTGTCCCTGAGCCTGATTCCAGGGAGTATTCTTGTGCTAGGTCTCTGAAAAAATACAGAAACATTTTCTTACATACCATAGCATTTCCCTAAAAGTAGTTGTGTGAGACGGGTGGGGCAGAGCAGTCAGTCAGAGTCGGAGGTAGAGTAGGGTGATATTTTCAGCGTGATCTCTGAGCAGAAAACAGGAAAACATCTTGCCAAAATAGAGTTTGCATACGGGATGATGCAGCTTGTCAGCAATAACACCGTTCCGTAATGTGTTCACCTGAAGTCTGTGTTTTGCTAGCCACCATTTTAGAAGACATTCAGGAAAGAACATTGCAAGCCTTTGTACAGCACCTTCAATTCTGAATAATTAGAATAGAAAGACTTTCAAGTTGACTTCAAATTTTAGGCTGTTATATAAATAAGTTCACAGGAATCTCAAATGCTTTACATAAATCTGACAGCAACTATAAAAGGCTTTTGAACATTTTTGTTGCCAAAGTCCCAGGGATTGCTGGAATCTTAAATAGCCTGTTTTAAGCTTCGATTCAGAAGCTTTTTGTCATGTTTAATAATGTGGTGAATAATTCCTTTTCTGTTAGTAGTTTCCACTTTTATAATCCACAAAGATCTTTCAGGCATGGAGTGGATCTTTTCCAGAGCTGTAAATTTTAGGGGTCTTTCCTACCCTGAAATCAAAACTTGCTTTTTTTCACATTCTCTTTGTATTAGTCTACCTATATCTTTGTCTGCGTCTAGCTTCTTCTAATGAGTTGTCATTAAAAGACACGGGAATTAAAAGGTCTGTTTTCTGGGGGAACTGTATCTGAGATAGCAAAAGTATCATGCTAATCGTGATGATAAATACATCCTGAAATATGATATGCAACACCTGGCTGTATTAGGGAGAAGTCTACAGAGAGCAAAAAGGTGGGATGTGTGATTCCGATCCAGCCCAGAGCATTGAGCTCCGCTGAAAGAAAGAAAATGCTCCGTGGTCTCTATATCCACTTTATGATTACAACGTAGCTATCTAAGGATCTCACTGGGTCTGGCAGCCTCTGGTCAGGGATACTGTGGAAGGGTACCAGAAGGGATAAATATCACTGAGGATATAAGGGGGAAAGGCCTCTCAGTGATGCAAAAATGAGCTGGAAGCAGTGGAAGTCATGAGTTTAAAGGATTCCACTTCTAAACACGTCTTACACTTGGACCATCTTCAGCTCAGAGTCCCAGACTCTCACAGGGAATTAGGAGCCCACCTGCTACTGCTACAGCAGTTGTAAGGTGGAGATATTAAGGATCTCTGAGGCTCTGGACCTTAACTGAATGAACAACGCTAGTAACTGTTGTGTATTCATCCTTTGTCTTTTCTTTACATATAATCTCTCGGTTTGGTCCTGTTTGCTGAAATTGTACAAGTTGCCTAGTAATTTGCAATGTAAAAACATGCAATAGATGCACTGATACATTTTCAGTATGACTTGAATTCCAGTGCAACACGGTAATTAAAAGCCAAATACATCCTGGAAACACAACGCACGGGCCCTGTTTGGATAAACAAGGATGTTCCCACCCTCATTGGCTGGCTGGTTGTTACTGGAACTGCAGGTGCAGAATTGTCTTTTAGTTTAGCAGAAGTCTGGGGAACCTTCCCTGTTCTACGTGTTTTTTAAATGGAATTCTTAATAACACATACTCCAGTGTTCCTGTATGCCAGCCAGGTCACATTTTTAAATTGACTTCATGCTAAAGAGATAGTTCTTTTTTCAGTCTTTGCATGAGCTCTTAATTGTACTGATGTGTATTTCTTGTGGTCCTAAACCTTGTTGTTAGAAATGTGCTTTCACGAGCAAGCAGATAGACTCTCTTCATAAAGTTTGCCTGTTGAAATTTGATTTGCAAAGATAGAGTTGTTTGAATATACTTAACTTTGTGTCTTGTGAATAAGTCTGGGGAATATTAGGATTTAAGAGTGTTTGTGAAAATGTATCTGTGTTTGAATTAAATAGTTCTCCTTTGAAGTTCTGTTTTTTCCCTCTTCACTACCACCATGAAGTGATGTTAATTCTCTGTGCACCGTAGAATCATTTGGTTGCAAAACCATTCCAGAAAGTATCTTGCTATATAAATTGTGAAATAGTAAATGCTCTTAAGGTATATCTTTTTTCGGGCGGTACATCTCAAATGGTATGATATGTTGTATATTTCTGATAGCTAAAGTCCATGCTAAAGCTTTCTAGCAGCCATAGAAATAAGCTTTCTAGCAGGCATGAGTAGTACTTCTAATCCAAAATCGTGGAATTTGTCACATGCATTCATTTTCTAACCAAAAACTTTAAGAAATTTGAGAATAATGAAACGTATTTATAAATACCTCTAAAATGGAGCTTATTTAATTTGAAAAAAATGATATAGATGGAATTTTCATCTTGTGATTGAATAAAAGGTTTATCTGCCTGTTTTGAAACCTATTATTGATTCTGTCTCGGTGATATTAATGCACCACATTGTTGAGCTCTCATCGAAAGACACGATAAAATTGTTTTCTTTTCCTGAATAGCTCTGCTGTTTTGCAATCAAACATCTCTGCTTTTTGTCATCGTATTCACCGCGTTCCAGTGTTATTCTTTAATAAGGTTCTTTTATTTGCTGTTGTACGCTTTCTGGGAGTAATTTTTTTTCATTTCAGGGAAAAAAACCTGTTTTACTGTAGTTTTTCTAATCTCCTCATTTGATTTTACAGACTCGTAAGGTGAGACCCCCCCTTCGTATTACATGATTCCCATTATTTTATGATGCACTCTCCTACTTCACTTTGTAGTTATTTCCAAGAGATTTAACATTTAGCTGTCCACATCCACTTTATGGGTATGTATAAGGTATGGATGGCAGTACTGTCTCATTAATTTTTAATGAATTGGCTCTTTATCTGGGACCAGCTAATAAAGATAATCATCAGAGTTCATTGTCATACTGCAGTGCCCAAGAAACTTTTTAATATTCCTTATTGCATATGCATAATCCCAGGTTCTCTTTTACTCCCCCCTAGAATGCCCTGTGTTAACCACCTTTCCATTATTTAGCTGAAAATCTGCACGTTTCACTCCTAATTCCTTACAGCTCAGGATGAAGTTACAGTTAATCAGTAGAGGGGTGTGAAGAAATTCAAAAAGTTCCAGTGAGCACTGGCTAGTCAGACTCTTGTTTTCATTCTCTATTTTATCTCCAAAAATGCTAATTATTAAATTAATCTGAAATTTAAACCAAATCAGTGCATCTGTGCTGATTTCTTAGAGTTCTGGTGTTTCCAGTTGCTGGGCTTTTCTTACCGACGTTCTTTTAGAGTCCATTGGGTAACTGTAAAATGCTGACACGGTAATGAACCCGGACGGCGGAGCAGGCAAAATTAAATTTTTGACTTTTGCATATGTGCTAGCAGAGAAATTCTGAATTTACAATAAATACATAAAAATTATTTTACTCTGTCCAGAAGTCCACTACATCTGTCAGCAATGAATGAGCTGTTTTTTCTTACTAAAATGATATTTTAACAACTTAAAATACATAACTACTTCCCCGTGCCATAAAGAATGCTATTTCTGACTTACATCTGTACCTATCCAAGTTGTGCTTATGCAGGTGTAGATTTAGCTGTTTTAAAAGATGAGAATGAACAGTTTTAGAGGAGGCAATCTCAGTTTAGTCCCAGAACCCAGCCAGTACCACGGCCGACTTTCTCTACAAGCGCACTGCATTTTCTTTTTTGAGACTCTTGCTTAGCTGTGAAACTGCCCGACCGGTGAGCGGTTGCATTTGTGCTCTAGACAGTTGTCTACAGGAGCACGAGGCGAAGCTGGGAGTTCGTTTGACGTAGACCATTCCTTTGCCCCTGGATGGTCACAACCTTCAGTCACTCCTGAATCTGAACCGACGGTAAGAACGGAGCGGTTCCATTGCGCTACCCGAACCAAACACACTTGGCTTCTGCTTTCTGCTAATGCACAGAGGCATATGGTACATATAAATACTTCATTCAGCGTTCACGTTGAGAATAGGTTGCTTTTTTTTTGTAGTTGAAATAGAAACTCGTTTAAGACTAAAATGTAAGGAACTGCTGTTCAAATCCCTGAAGTCTGTCTTACATCATGTCTTCTCTCTGTGCTCTGATTTTGGTGAGGACAGGAAATTGCTTCAAACCCAACCCTTAGCATGTATAATTAAATGTGAACCAACCTGTTGGCACAGCCGTCTGTGTATCAGCATACCTGTAAAATCCCTTCAATATAAGGGCCTTAAGTTAGTGGCTCTACAACTCAGGAGATAATATTATTTTAATTGCTGCCCTGAATGGATGCTGTCATTTTTTTTTATTAATGTTCACTAGCCTCAGTACTATTTGAATCATCAGAGGGCAGTTTCTTGTTGCTTAAACAGAGGCATTTCAATTCTAATTTGTTACAAGGCTTTTTTTGTACGAAAGTTTCTTTAAAAAGAAGATAAGAAGAAAATTACTTCGTTGGTAGATTTTTTTAGGATTAAAATGCCTTTATCAGATCCAGCTAAAGCTGGAAACAAGATAGCCATGTATTTCAACAGACACAGTATGTGTGGGGAGGCCGCCTGGTTAGTTGCTCAAGCTGTAAGAACTTGAATTGCTTTTGGTCTGCTGTTGTGTTGGGAGGGGGGTTGTGCTTTTTCAAGTTACTGTCAGATTCTATGAAATGTTGCTGATGGTTTTATTGATATTTATTGTTAAGACAGATATCAAGGAATAATATTCAGCTACAACGAGCAGCTTTGTAACTGAATCTTGACTGAAGGAATGAGGCAGCAGCAGCTGAAATACCGAAAATAGAGCAGTGGTTTATGATTTTCTGGCCTAAGAGCAACATAGTTCTTCTGGATACATTTATATTGTTGTCACATCTGCAGCTTGCATAAGACATAGGTTAGCTTTAGACTAGTTTCTTGCCATCAGCATGGCTCAGAGAGGGTGGAATTCAGTGCCCTCTGTAAATACATGCTAGGAGCAGTGGTGGGCAGCTCGCACCAGGCTTCAAAGTGCTGCAGCTGCCCCAGGAGAGCCCTGGGCTAGCTGAGACAGGGCTGAAGGTGCTGCAGTGCTGGTTAGGGGTGCACAGTCTCTCCCATTATAATTTTGCTTTCACATCTCCTTAGCGTGTGGCCTGTATGGTCTTACCTGGCATTCACTGTTTCTCATTCAGGCCTCTATTCCCACATATAAATTGTTTTTGAGGGGGTAAGGTGGTGGGAAATTTCTGCAGTGATGCTGTGTTGCAGCTGTTTATAAATTCAGTGCCAGTCTAACAGCTGAAATTTAAGAGCAAGTCTTAAATCTTCAATTTTATCTATAGATTTTCTTGGACATTTCAGAATAAATAAGAACAACCACAGCTATTGAATATTAGCTAGTCCTTTCCAGCAAAGCAGATAAAAGACTGGAACCCCAAACTCACTAGAACACATTTTCCCCTCTTAAACATCGTTGCTCTGCTATCGTTATCTTTCTTGTCTTTCCCATTTTGCCTAGGAAGGTATCTGCTGTTTTTATATGACCAAAAAGATGAACATCAGCTCTGTCATAATAGTAAAAGATTTACTTGCTATATATGCCTATTTATTATAGTGAATAGAGATCCTTTGAAGATACTATTCTTTCCTTGAAATTTTCTGTCATTGGCCAAAGAATGGGCAGTCATAAAAGCTGAGCTGATAGGGAAGCTCTGATAATTCAGCTGTTGATTTCAGTGGGGCACTAGGATTTCATTCCAAAGAAGAATAATTTGGCCATCAAGCTCAAAGTTGAATGAACATGTGACATTCTGCTGCTGAATATTTATTATGTACATTTTATACAAATTTAGCTTTTTTTCCCCCCAGGGTTTATAATAAATTCATTTTCCTTAATGTTTTATACTGCTATATGTTATTATCTGAATATTGTCCTTAGAAAATGTGAAGCAATGGTGCATTTCATGGATGGACTTCATGGAATCCCTGGAGCCTCTATTATGAGGCTCAAAACTGTTATAGGGACTAGAGATATCGGGGGGGGGGGTTAGTGCTTTGGATAAGACTGGTGAAGTTCTGGGAAATATGTGGCATTATTTCTGTTATAATCTGGTTGTTACAATCTGCTTTGTAAGTACCAGTCAGTAGCGTGGCTTGTGCAGAATTTTACCTTGCTAAGGTTATCCCATTAGCTTACTGGAAGGAAAAGTTATTGGAAGGGAGGGCAGTTACTGTAAGAAGTTATCCATGCTGATGCTTAATCTCACTTTCGCCAGGGAAACAATACTGCATGTAGACGGAAGGGAGATTCCCAGGAATACAGGGCTGCCCATCTCTTACCGTACACTGTTCCGATGGGGAGAAGGTGTTACCTAGTTTAAGTCCTTTCTAACTCTCTCAGAGGCCATAATTACGTTCTTTTTTTTAAAAAAAAAAAAAAAAAAAAAAAAAGGCAAGAATTCAGTAATTAATCATATCTGCAGCTTGACAAGTTTTAAAATGAAAACAGATGATCTCACAGAAGACTATAAAAAGTTATATGTACTTATTTTTGTATCTGATGTCTTCTACCTTATTCTCCCCGTTTCCTGATCTCTATTGCTAAAGGTGTTTTCTCAGGCAGCACTGGTTTGGCATCTGCAGTTTATGGTAAAGAACAACCTACTTTATTGTTTTCCTGAAGCTTCTTTGTAATATGCTCCATCCTCAAAGACTCTTTGTAGAACAGCGGCAGGTTATTATACAGGTTACTTTTAAAAAGAAGGGGAAAAAAAGCTTTTTTGTGGCATCAAGTTTTCCTAGTCTTGCTACTGTATTTTTTTCATGTAATTTACACTCACAGCGGCTATTTCTGTATGCAAAAGCATCATTTGCCCGTTTACGTGTGCAGTTAGTGGTGCCTTTCAAGCTTTTGACTCAGAAGTGTTCCTTTTGCAGTAAGCAGCGAACGTCCCACTCGTGCTCGCGAGAGCCCGAGCTGGGCCGCGGTGCCGCTAAAGCAGGCGCTGCGGCCGGCCCTGGGCGCCGGCGGCTTACGGCGGGGCCTCGGGGCGGCAGGCTGGCTGCTGGGGTCCCGCAAGGTTGCCAGCGGCTGCCCGCGCAGATCAGCGTGTGCCGCTTGCATCCGAATTAGTGCCGTTCTCAAATGAGCCTGCAGTGTTACTTGATCAGAGCAGCTGGGTTTTTGTTGTTTTGTTTTTGTTTTTTCTTTTTAGCAGCATATACATTTGTCTCCACTCTGGAACTGTGGCTTAGTTTGTAAACTCTCAGGAGGCAAGCAAACTCAGAAACTTCCAGAGCAAGGATGTGCTGAACCAGAAAAAAACCAGGACCTGCAGCTTTGAAAAGCAGAATCTTTCTCTTGATAAGAGCTGAAGCCCTGGGGCATACATATATATACCCAAAAAACCCCTGATAAATATCAATGCACAAAGTGTGTCACCAGAAAAGCAACTGAGATTCACACTAGGAGGAAAGATCTGCAAGTCAATAAAAAGAAAAAAAGAAAAAGATTCAACAAGAAAACTTACTGAATTTGAACAAAAAACACCCACTAAATACAAAGCATACCAACTAAGAACTGGATTTTACCTTAAAAGGACTACAAAGATAAGCTGAACTGTAACTTGATCAGGCTACCTCTATTTTTCAAAATGTTTAATTTTATGAATATAAAATATCTTAATGAAAGAAAAAGATCTTTGACCTTTGAAATACTTGTAGTCAGTAACTAGTACAGTGATAAAAATACTGTTTAATTTCTCTTACTGAGAGGCATCTTTGCGCAGTCTGTGGTGTTAATTCAGTTGGACTGACCAATATTATAAAATCATAGTGCAACTACTGTCATAATCACCACTGGTAGTATTTATAATTTGCATGAAAGTGAATGCTTGGCAGATGGTTTACAAACAAGTATGCTGACGTGACTGCAGCCACATGTAGCCTATCACACCAAACAACTGATATACTGAAGGGAGATGAAGAGACTAGAAGAAGCAAAATCGGGTGGTGGTATTTGCCATATGCTTTCTTGGCTCCAAATTGTTTGTTTCCTGAAAGGGGGGGGGGGTCTAGCCAGATACCTTTAATTGAGGAGACCTTTGTAAAGGAAAAGGAGAAAGCCTATGGAGAAACGTCTGTATGTAGTAAAAGGAGGAGGCAGGAGCAGGAGAGAACAGAAACCTCCATGAGTATGGAGCTGAATCATTACATGGGATCAGGAGGATGGGGTGTGAGAGGAAATGGGTGAAGTGAGGGGAGGTGATACTGAGGAAGCAGAGCAGCCCACCAGAGCAGTGAGCAGGCATTTTGAAGGGAGGGAAGGCAGGTAGTACATATGTGGAAGTAACAGATATATTTGTGAGCTCAGAGAAAGAAACATGCAGTGTTTCTTATGGAATTCATCTAAAATGAGCCATATGTGGGAAATACTTGGAGAACTGTGATTTGTTTACAAGCTAAGGAACTGGGAGTACATGGGGGAAAGAGGAACTCAGCCCTGTTTCCCCTCTGAGCAATGAGTACCCAACAGAGTAGTTACTTTCTCCCGTGAGCTGGAGTAGGGCCTGCAGTTCCTCTCCACCTGAATGAATTACCAAGGCTGCAGGATCTTGGATAAGTGGGAGCTCAGGCCAGCTTCTTCAGCTTGGTTCTGATTACCTTCGCCTTGCTTTTGCCATTGTGGAGCCGACAAAGGCAGGATGTCTCACTCTGAGCTGTCCTAGGAGAGGTATTGCAAGCATCTTGTAACCTGTTCTTCCCCACCCCATGAAACTTCCTTTTACGAAGCCAAATGTCAGCTGGGATTTGGGATCAGAGATGTACCAGAGATGCTTTCTTGTAACTACAGATTCCAGACACAGAGCTAGTCTGGTTTTCTTACGGGTAACAAGCCTGCAAATTATGCTTCTGTAAACTTTCTTGCTTTGCCACTGCAAGGACTGGCCACAGAGGACAGTTTGGTTGGGCATCGTCTTTCTCTCTATCCTCCGTGGCTTTCTTTTAGGAAGAAAATATGCATCCTTAAAAAGAAGAAATTATATACTATTTTACATATATACTTACTTAAATCATGTATGACAAAACATTAAATCAATTAGGAAGAATTCCTGTGATGGAATTGTTTATCACAGTTTATTTTCCTTTAATGACCGCTGTCTGCGTTACGAGAGTTTGTAGGCAGTCGAGGCATCTCCTTTACAAGTTCTGTATAGACTATTTGTGCAACAGTGCCTTTACAAAAGAAATGAGGGTTCAACCTTATTTAAGCAGTTTCCTGCCAGTAAAGTACTATCAAAGATCAAATATAGCCTGATTCAGGATTTCTCTTGGTCATTGTAAACCCAGATTAAAGCTAATTACTTGATACTATCAGTCAGTCAATCAAAAAAACTTGTAAAAATCAATACAGCTTGTAACATAATAATATGCTTTGTCCAAGCCCTTTATACATCATCTACCACCTTAATTGCTGCTGATGTAGAGCAGCACAATGGTTCGAATCTAGACTGATTTGTGTTAGCAGTGACACTTTACCCAGCTAATGCATGATTGTTAACATCATCTTTTCCAGTTCCTGACCTTGGAGCAGCTGTTCTGAGTTTGCTTATGAAAATTGTCATTACCCTTTGGTTGTTTTTATCTCCTGCCTCTCTCTGGATTACTCCTGACAAGAAGAGTCCAAACTCTCGCAGTAGATAAGTTTTATCTGATTGGTGAGGTTATATTTCTAGCTGAATCTGAATTATTTTGCAGCAATGAAGTTCTTGTGATAACTAAGCAAAATTAAA
Organism: Rhea pennata; assembly: GCF_028389875.1. Taxonomy (NCBI): domain Eukaryota; kingdom Metazoa; phylum Chordata; class Aves; order Rheiformes; family Rheidae; genus Rhea; species Rhea pennata. The sequence continues at coordinate 9,846,746 of NC_084674.1, forward strand.
TTTCTCCAGTGTGTGACCTCTAGAATGATGATATTACACATCATGAGGCTTATGGATCAGCAGTGTCTGAAAGAAGGCTACAGTTTGACTTACCCACATCTCAGTCCCCATAATGTATATTAATACAGAATCTGACCATAGTTATGCTGGCCTTTCAAAAATGTGGATGAGGGATTTTTTTTAAAAAAAATTCTCATGAAGCCATTTAGATTAACCAGTTAGTTGTCTCCCAGTGTGCCAGGCGACTGCTCAGACTGTAGCATTAGCATCCTCCAGACTTTTTTGTGCCTGAGAAATTTATCAACTCTGTCACATTTAAGAAACGTCTCTTCCTGCAGTATGAACGTTACTACAGGGATTTACAAATTTAGCAAAAGCTTTGCAGAGGAATAGAATAAATTCCCCAGGCCAAATCCAGGTCTTGCTGAAGTCAAAGGAGATTCTGACAATGACTTTGATAGGCCAGAATTTGGTTTAACACACGGCTGTATATAGACTGGAAGCTGATGGCAACTGGAAGAGGGTAAATGAGATCATCAAGAACAAGGGAACACAAATGTAAATTAAGGTGAAATGTGAAGATTATACAGTATCTGCCACATAGATAAAATGGTGACTGGCAGTCTAAGTATGTATTGTAGACTATGGCCTGAAATAAGATACTTCATACTCTTCATACTCACTGAAAATTCTTTGCTAATTGCCATTTAACCACACAAGGCACCATATGAACAGATAAAAAACCTGTTAATTAAAAATGTCAGCAGGGCATATTTGGTTTAGTTATGCTTCATCAGAGCTACCTATTACCAGTACAGTATTTTGATAGTATTTTAGGATTTGGTGGCTTAATTTTCTGAATAAATGGATGTCTGCTTTCTTATATGGCAGGCATATAATGACTTGCCGATTTTGTTGAGGGCTGAAATACTCTACTAATTGTTAGTGGGGATAGGTTTTATACCATGTATCTGAGACATTAGTTAAGTGTATAGAAACACATGAAGGGCCTCTCACTTTAGCTGTCTTTGAATCTCTGCCTGCTAGTTTAACAGTAATAAAGACCATGTTGGAAACATATGACCCTCAAATCAATTTGGGAAAGAAATGAGCACAGAGCACAGTAACCACGTTGTCAGCACTCCCCGCGCTTCATGGCATGCCTTATGCCTGAGAGAGGCTCCCAGTGTACTTCCTAAAGCAGCGTTGGTTCTCCTTCAGAACTCTCCTTGAAGGTCTTCTATTCCATGATATGTACACCAGAAAGGTTAATGGGTTAGGTTAAGGTTAACAAAAAAGGTTGTTGATAACTAGATACTGCTGGTGTAGAGGTGCTGGAGAGCACACTGGGTCTTGTTTTCTTTGTTTCCATCTGCTGTGGTCCCTTATCTTCTGCTTGATTATCAGCTTTTCAAGCAAGACTGTCTTATATTCTGCTTGCGCTGCGCTTAGTCCAGGGGGTTGTGGCCCCTGACCAGGGCTCCCAGGCGTTAATGTAATGATGATTGCGGTGATACGATATTCTTGAGTCTGTCATTTCAGTAACTTAGCTCTCAGCCTTTGAAAAGCATGGGGGAAGGTACCGCTAACCTGCCTTGCAAGGATTAGCAGCCACGAATGCTGCAGGAGTGTAGTGAGCTGCTCTGTGCTGCTCTCTGCGAACGCTGCCAGGTTGCATTAGGAGTTCCCTTTTCCCCCGGAGCCGCAGAGAGCCACGGTGAGAGGCTTTTTGTTTGTTTGTTTTTCTCTGCTTCCAAGGAAAGGATTTAAAAGAACAGTAATGCAAAGATGGCCATCCTCCATCCTTTGCGTTTACTTGGTGGAAGAACTCAAGGGAATTTGTTTTGTTAGATACGCACAATGTAATCCCGAGCTTTAATCAAGAAACATAAGAAGGAAAAACCTCAGTAGATCCAAATCTCAGGAAATGCAACTGTCTCACTTCATCAGGGTCTATTAATTAGGTGCAATTTACAAGCTTTATAAGAAAAGTAAATATAGCTGGTGTTAGTTTAGCATTTAACTGACTTAAGTAGAGAAAAACAACCTCAAAATAACCTTCCTTTACGTCTCCTCAGGCTTGTCTACCCTATTTCATTCTCATATTTACACAGAAGGGGGGGGAGGAAGAAAAACCTGAGGCAGAATATGGCGGTGGTACAGACCCCTTTCATCTGAGTGTCTCTCAGCACGTTAGTCACCGTATCGCAGCGGAGCGGATCACACCCCTCAGATTTACTTGGCAAATCCATTGTTAGGAGACCACAACGTATACTAAAGCGTCTCTATTTTGCCATGCGCATGCAGTGTGCTAGTCTCTGTTGAGCACAATGAATATTTATATTCTTCCACTCTTCTCTGGGAGATTCAGAATTGTTTTATGGTAGCTGCATCCTTCAGGACTCTTTCATTTTGTTTCCCATTTCAAGCCTTAAATATTTTCAGTGATTGTGAAAACGTGCCTCACCAGTTTCTTCTGTCACTATCAGGTCTTCATCCCTGGACTGAGGCATGTGGTATCTTTCTGTAAAAGGCGCTTTTTCTTCGATATTGCTGTTAAACATAATAGGAAACTGGAAGACGAACATTGATAACAACAAAAGCTATCTTAAAAAGTGATTTCTATTACGTAAAAATATTATACAAAAATATTATACATATTATACAAAAAAAAGTTTAGTTCTGTGCTAACAATGTTGTCTTTTCTAACCAGCGTCCTATAATGATTTTCATGGCTGCTGCAAGTTTTTGCCATCAGTTTGCAATTTGTGAAGTCGCTTTGGTAGAGAAAGTGCTGAGAGAAGATGCACACTTTATCTGGAATTATTCCTCAAACTATTGAACTCTCTTCTGATAAAAGAAAAGCAAAAAAGTGCCAAGTTCTTGATACCATACAGAAAATACAATAGTCAATTATGTGTTTAAAGAAACTCTTTGTTCTTGGAACTATAAGATTGAGAATAACTCAGAAGTCATGTTAAATACTGTACAAGCACTAGAATAATCCCAAAGCTACCTGCTACAGACAATTCCTATATTATTTAAATTCCTATTTTCACTTAGATATCATTGTCCTTTCCAAGAGATACAAGGTTTTACTATTGATTTTGGGGGGAGGATGTCAAGAGTGTCTGTAAAGCTTGAATTGATTTAATGTCAAAGTCCAAATACCACATTACCCCTCTGGAAATCTAATTAATTGAAATATGTGCCATTTTAACATATTTGTAGTGAATGATATTAACCAATACCTGTAACAAACAGTTTAGCTGCATTTCCCAGGGTAAGAGAAATGAGGTTGTCTTGATAATGTTAAAGAATCTTTCTCTTATGTCTCAGGATTTGCAGAGAATATGTGAGTTTTCTTCTTGTGACTACACGTGGGAGAATTATATTTGGATATTAAATATTCACAATACCTCTTTCCACATTAACTTTATAGCGTATCTTGCTAGTCCATTTACAATATAGTATTGGTATGTAGTAAACCTGTTTTCCAATTATCTAGAAAAAAGGAGCAAAATAAGAATTTGTGAATATCTTTGACAAAGCCACTCTGGAGGAAAGCAATCTCAATTGAATAAAAACATACATAAGGACAGTTGGGGGTCAGTTTTTCAGCCTTACTGTTGTGGAGTGTTATGATACTGGTAACTTGTTTAAAGTATAGTCAACTCCCTATAGGTTATGGCTTAAGTATATTGTAGAGTATGGAGTTTTGAAAGTTAATAGAGTAGAAATCACAGTAAGACTTTATTTGTGTCAGAACCCCTATTTCAAAGTGAAACCCTGAAATTAGTGCCTTGGTAGTTTTTAACATAAGATTTTTTTTTCCAATGGCAGCTGCTAACAGAAGTTGCTCAGTCAGGGCTGCTCTCTCGCTCTTCGGCTAACAGCCCCATCTAGTCCTCGGCCAGCAACAGTAAGCTTCCAAGATAAAATATTTTGCCAGTCATCATCGTGCAGCTTGGTCTCTGTAGACATTTGATCTGTAATAATGACGTAGTTAGAAACCAAAACAGAAGATCATGACTTAGGACCAATTCTTTTTGTTGTTGTTATTTTTGATATCTGTGTTCCTGGACTTCATGCACATTGTAGACTGTGTTTCACTTCTCAAATTACCAAAGTTGATCTTTTAAATGATCTGTTTCTAATTGCTGAGACAAATTTTCTCTTCTGCCACAACCTGAGTTAATTGTGAATAGATCTTCAGTTACACTGAAGAATGTAATTTGAAGTACTTTGAGACACAGTGCACCGTGCTTAAAACATAATAAGATATTTGGAAGATTTAGACATGTCTTTTCAAACTGTTGCATCTAAATGGCATGCTTAAATCTCACAGGCAATTAATGATGTTGTGTGCATGTTTCTCATGAGTGCTTTGAAAGTGTACACCTCTGGCATAATAACGCAGAGATACCATAGCGTACTGTCATCATCAATAATATTTATTATTCCTTCAGAGGTTGATCATACATACTGACAATTTAATGATTTTTCTTGAAGACTCCAGACTGGTGGAAACTATGTATTTTGCTGAGTTAACTCATTTGGAAGATGACTGTATACATCAATTTTCATTACCCAGCATGCAACAGACACCCAACATCAGCTTTGGTTGAAAAAGAAGATGGTTTCTTTCTTCTGACTAACACAGTACAATGCAGTGGGGTGCAGAGGAGGAGAAGGCGAGAGACGAGAAAAATATTAAGTTACAATGATGTGGTTAATTTGAGCTGAGTCCCCAAATATCACAAAACTCTGAGATTTTTTCTTGTATTTCCAAAATACAGAGCTGCAATTGGTGCTAATTACCTCGAAGTGTGCTGGTGAGAACTGAGCTGTACTGCTGTAAGCGTCATTGCCACTGAACTTGGGTAGCGAGTCACTCAGGACTTCAGCAGATGCTTTTACTTTTTGGCCAGTAAGCCAAAAAAGCAGAATCTTGTGAGCCAGCTTTTCTCTTTTCATTAACAAATAGTAAAGTAAAAACAGCTGAAGAAGATCTGTTCTGTTTGTGAAATAAAAGTGACTTTCTATTAATATGACCACATGTGCCACATCTTTTGTTTCTTTGTGTTTTTAATCTCTCTTTTTCTAAATAATATCATCAGGCCCATCAGAATCTTTTTGATTTTCTCCATATTGAAACAAGGTGGCTTTAAAATAGTGCATATGGAATTTCAAACGAAATGTAGATCTCATTTCCATATCACTGTTTTCTTTACTCTTTTTTTCCTTCAGAAAACAGTCAAGGAGTCATTATATTTTCCAGCAAGCTGTCTTGTACACCCTGAAGGGAATATTATAAGATTAAATGCAGAGTAGCATTCCTCTAGCAAGGTGAATGTTTCTCATTACAGAGATCCCTAGTTGATCTCCTAAATATAATTCCCTGTAATAATGTGAAACTTCTGAATTATTTATTGTTTCATATTAGATCAGGAGTATAATTTCTGGAAATAAATTTATTGTCATGAGCAAATCAGCTTATGAAGGTTATCTATAACCATGGAATGAAAGAGAACAGATGCTGTGTTTTGAGAGACTATCTATTGTAGCTACTTTCTGGCTTTTAGGAGGAAGCTCTAGATGTGGATTTAAAAATTGATGAACCATGATTCTGTTAATGTGCAGGCTTGCAGTCATAACGTTCTGTATCTTTACTATTTTATTCATTTGAATAGAAATATCTTTGAATGAAGATACATGATTGACTGTGGCCCTCTCCACCTGCCCATGTTAACAAGGACTGCGCTGCTAGGTGCAGATGGCAGAGTGCAGTCCAGCAACTTAACTCTTAGCTCACTACTCTTAAAGCATCAACCACAGAAGATGTGAGGGCACCACGTGTACTTTAGAAACCAGTGAGGTGCTCATGAGCTTTTAATGAAGTCTTACCAGAAATTAATTGCCTTCATTAATTTGGCAGATAATTTTTACTTCATTACTTCTCTACTTCGCCTGATGTGCAGAATGCAATGGGTGAATTTGTTCTGTGTCCCAAACTTCCAGCTTCATTAAATGTTTCCTTTACCTTTCTGGTGCACCTTGGGTCAGGATCCTCAAAGTGGCTTTTCTGAGGCGGGTGTTCCTCATAGCAGTTCCCATTCACTGCTGGATGTCTTTTAAGTGCAGCTGGAATAAGGAAGAGGACAGTGCAGAGTACTCAAGCAGCTCCACAGGGGGCACCAGTCCAGATAAAGCTGGGGCTTCCTTCCCATTGGGGCTTCTCCTGGATGCAGCAGTACAGGTGCTTGGGCAGAGCTGGGCATTGGAGGCAGCCTCAGCCTCTTTAGGTTGGGTGCAAGCTCCTCTTTTTCTTCCTGGCTGTGCTTTTTCCAGATACAGTCGCTCTCTCTTTGGGTTTAGGTGTATGTTTGAGTCCCCGTGCTTGAGGAGTGGATGAGGAAGCAGATTCTGTGATTCTCTCCTGTTTATCAGGAGAGAGGAAAGACTCCAGCAGAAGTTTTGTTTCTCTTGGGAGGAAGAGAGCCAACTTTCTGTACATGTCTCAGCACTAGCAAGCAGCTTGCGTTGCTGTAACTTCCCAGGGCATTCCTTGGAAGTGGCTCATAGCTGTTGGTTAACAAGTCTCAAGTACAGTTGTTTTTCAGCTCATTAGTAAAGTAAACAATGATGTGTAAAGTCAAACTGGTTTTGGGCTGGCGTGCAGCACTGAGAAACCTATCAAAACTCTTCTGAAGGTTGCTCCTTCCATAAAGCTTTAGCTTTTTTGCGGAATCAGGCTTATGTAATTTTAAGTCGGATCAGACACTTAGGAAAAAATGTTAACCGTATTAGACTGAAGGACTCAGCAGGTAAAGTGTCAGTCTTGTATCTAGGACAGAAGTTTAAGTCACAGTTGAAGTTTCAATTAACAGGACCTCCTGGTTTCCTGCTGTGACTCTAATGGGCAATGGTTCACATCAGAAACAACTAAACATAATTTAGCACATTTTGGTGCAGATGGCTGTCTATGTTGAAGAGATGGCCACCTGGTGACTGTATTATTTTTCACCCCTGAAGAATGGTTGCTGAGGTCAAGTCTTCAATCATTGGCAGGGATGTGGAGAGGCATTTGCACAGTGCCTCTGCGTGCCACCTGGCCTCTCTAATTAAGGACTACCATTTTCTGCTTTGATAGCCCCTTTGTCTTGGTATAAACGAAATTCAGTATGATTACAACCATCCCTAACTAATGATCGCTTTCTGGATCTGAGAAAGCAAATGTGGTGACTTTTAGCTTTGTTCATTCTGTTTTGTAATTAAAAATATACAAGTGAAGAAAAAATGTTTTGTTCGGCTCCTGCCTTCAACTGTACTTCAGGGAATTGATCTGAACTTGAAATCATGCCTAAACCATTGCAGCTGAGCTAGAGCAGGCAACTGCAGAACTCCTCTGTGCAGCAGTCTGCCTCACTGATTTTTTTAAGCTGCAAAAGATACTTTCAGGCCATTTGTGCAAGCATTTTATTACAAAATGTTTTAATTATGAGCAATTAAGTAGTTAGCTAAGAATCAAAAAATGTATTTCTTCTATTCTTGTGCATCTAATTCCTCAGTCTGGTAAAGCTTTGAGTACCAGTTCCAATAGAACAGCTTACATAATGCATGTGAAAGATCTTCCTTTTTAATATTAAAATACAAAATTATATTTTCAAGATCAAGCTGGGAAATGGTTCATTATTTGGATAATCAAAGAAACAAAGATGTGCTGGCTCATATGTATTATGATCCTTTTTGTGAGATTCATTAAATGGAGCCCCTGACTTCTAGAATCTATATCACTGTTCTCTGTCTTAGGGGGATTAAACTCTGTTATAGATTATATTTCATTCAACCATAGTGGATTAGTTGCAGTTTCTACCTTTTAATTAAACAGCTGCTGTAACTAAACACAAATTTGAATTATTTAAGAGTCCACAGTATTTTAGTCAACTCACAGTGCTTAGACTTTTTTAATTATATGAAGCTATCTATACATTTTTAATGATGAAGGTTTTACTCAGATCAATCGACAGGCACTAATAATTTATCGTTTCTGGAAGGCTAAATGTGTCTATCATAGCTTGAAAAAATTACAAGTAAATTAAAAACCAAGACTATCTGAGAAAATATCTGTGTCACCTAAATCTGCTTTGTGGCTTTTGACAAAATGGAGGGGCAGGCAGGTTTAAAAGTATGCTGTTGCCCCAGTGTGTTGTCCAGCTTACGAAGCCTGTCTCCTCATATCCAAGTGTAGTGTTAAGAAGGTGGTAGTTGTGCTAGATCAGCGAGTGTCAAGCTCTGATCTAAATGACACTGAAAATTTAATTTTAGTGTTGAGATGAATATACATTTAGAAGTTTTACTTTGTAAGAATCACTTCAGTGAACGCACAGAGTATTTCTTTATCACTTATAATAAAAGCAAATCAATCAGTCAAGTATTTTTTACCATCAAGAATTAATTTGTACAACTGAAGTAATTTCTTACACACTGTTAAGTTTATAACTAAGCCATTACTTACTTTTTGCTTTCTTGGAATAAAGCATGGAATATCTCAAAGTGTACATGAACAGTTCATATCATATCATATACATAAAAAGATTTTAAAAGTAATTCTACAAAGACTCTCTTGTTTTGCTTTCTGTTGTGTAAGCTTATGCTACACGTTGTACATCTGTCTTTAATTTGTTCAGAAACCAATTGCTATAAAAGGAGAAGAGGTTCATGACTGAATGCTTTAGGCAAAAATGTATGCTATGAAGGGTAATTCACCAAATAAAAGCTTGGACATACTGTAAAAAATCCTGTATTTGTGCACATACATTAGCATCTCTCGTCTGTGCGCCCCACAAACACTGAACAGCACGGGGAGTAGGAAGATTGGGTGCTGCCAGAAGGTTGCTTGTACGTGTCGAGGGGACTTCCATTAAGGGTAAAAATGCCTGATATTCGGTTAGCAATGATGCAGAGGTCGTGACTAGGAATCTCTCTGATCAGGATGAGGTAACTAAGTGAACTACAGGAAAATGTGACTGGCAAAATGAGATTAACAGCATTAAACCCAAATGGAGCACACCTTTATTACACATGTTTGTAGTGTGTTCAGCAGTCAGGACTGAGTGAAAGATTTCTTGACTCTCCATGTATTTGGTTGCCAGCGCCCAAAGAGGAGTTTATAGTCTACGGCATGTGTATTACTAAGCTCAATGAGCTTTTAAAAATGGTTTTGCTGTCACCAAAGAGAATAATATAATTAAACTCCGGCATTCTCAGGTTATAGGCCTCCCCTTTACAAAGCACTAGCAGAATTCAAGACTGGGACTGCAAAGAGTCAGCGAAGCCTAAGAATATGTAACCTGTATGTAAGGAAGATGCCCTCAATGTGCATTAAACGTTATGATTGATCCTGGCCCTTGCTTTATTTGAATTGGAAGAGGAATAACTGGAAAAAGAGTAAAAGAGTGACAGTCAGTGTAAAGTGAGAAGAAACTGAAAATAGCCAGCGTGTGCCTCTATTACTTTATTAATATACTTTCGTTGTTTAATGGGTAATTTTGGGCCTTTTTACTTGTTCTGATTGATTACCTAGTTAATGTAAATGCATTTATGTTCTAATAAGATATTGTGAAGTAATTACTGAGATGTTTGCCATTATTGCTTCAAAATAATTTAATTTAGAATTTCTTAAAATTCCTTCACCAGCCTGGCAGACAGCTTTTGGATTTTTTTCTGTCTAGCATTAAACAGAGAACAAAATAACAGATGTGATTGATACTATAAACTACGTTCTTGCAAATTTATTTTTAAGATTTAAATATGTCAGAAGAGCTCAAAATAGCAAATAGAAATCCTTCAGTTTTTTTACTGCTTCTTTTTCTTAAATGTTGTTGCCTTGTGCAAAAAATTTAATAGTTTAAAAAACACATACAGAATTTCTATCAGATGATACACTGCATATTCTGACTCAGAAAAAAAGAACTCAGCCAAATTCTCAAGTCTCTACAAGGCGAAGTTTGTGATGAAATGATTGTGGAGCCTAATGGTTTTAATTTTTAGTAAAGCTTACCCCATATATTCTGAACAAAACAAGAAGCTCGGGAGATGTGTGTATCAAGAAGATCTTGGAGGGTACAACCCTCAGTCTGAGTCACCATGCCATGATGTTTTGCAGAACCAGTTCATTGGAATTACTTGCTCTGTTTCCTATTTCCTTAACTTGAAAGAATTAGGAAGCCATATTTATTCCACCACTTTAAAATATGAAATAAGACTGAAACATTAATAACACATTTGCTTTTGTTTCCTCCCATTCTGAGCCCGTGTAACTTCTTTCGGCATGCTGAGCTTGAACGTTCTTTGAGGTTCCGGTGAAATGCAGTTATTTCATCAGTCACTTTTCAGTTTTCTTTTCTTTGTTCATCCAGTAGAATTGGTAATAAGACAAATTAGATGATGCTTCAGGACAGGAAGAAATAGAGAAACTCTTTTTGGGCTACTGCCAGAGGGCAATGTCTTTATTTGTCAGAGGAAGAACAGCGATAGTCGCAGCTTCTGTTATCTGGGTGGTTCTTGTTTAATATATGATCATACCTCAGTCTAAAAAGAAGTTATAAAACTTACATGGCAATCTTGGAAAGAATGTGCAATTTTGTTGACTACAAAGTTATCTTTTTAAGAGCAAACCTGTCATTTTTTATTCTGAAAAGGTTCAAATGTTTTTCCATTTTAGTTTCCTGACAGATTACAAAGTAAGTGCAAAGCTTTCTTAAGTCAGCATGGAAATTAGTTTTATTAAAGTTAATTTTAATTAATTTCTGCCAAGAACAATAAAGTCAATAAATATGTAAAATACTAGAATAAAATTATCATAATTTTCACTTGAGATTAATGTGTGGTTGAGGTGAGAGAGCCTAGAGTTTGAGGGAACTTACAGAATTTTTTGGCAGCACCTTTTATACTCATAAGCATAGACAAATATTTCAAGAAGATAGCTGGCAATCCGGCGTCTTAGCACTGACTACAGATGTGCGAGTTCAGCATTGTCCCAGCAGGGACTGGATCTAAACAGCTGGGAAGTTCCAGCTTGCCCAGTTCAAGAACCTCCACACGTGAGTGGCCAGTTATACAAGGATGAAATTCAGTGCTTGGATTTTAGGTTTTTTCTCATGTTGAGAAATGGGAGTGCAAAGAGTAGGACAGGCGCTCTCCATGAAGAGAAGGAAGAGGCTCAACACTCAACTCTAACTCAAGAGAGTCCTTACCGAAGGATGGTTTCAAAAGGAGACTGTGACTGCAGCCAGCCTCCCTGTGTCTTTTGGAGAGTGGCTAGCCCGCGTTGCCCTCTCATCCTCTGAGACGGAGGTTGCACAGGAGAGGCATGTCAGCTGTAACTGAGAAAGATTAAGCTAATTTCTGCAATCTTCCTATTGCAAGTTTTCCTGTGTTTCTTATTTTTTAATTGAACTTAGTATCATATGCATACACTTATATTAAAAGCTCTTTCCAGCATGGACAAGTTAGCAATTTAAGTCCACAGGAGGTTACCAGCCCGAAAGCTGTAGGAAATGCTCCACTGAGGCACTTAAATCCTTGACATACATTTAGTCCCATCCCCTAGCATAATCCTTGCAGATTTTACTTGCCCAAACTGTGAGCATTCCCAGTGCAAAGATAAGAATTTTGCCATGTTCGTTGTGACAGACAGACACTCATTTTGAGATTACGATTTGGACGACGTGGCTGCACCTTTGTGTTGAACTTTTCCAAGCGAGTATGAAGATTTTGTGTTTCTGTTGCTCGGGTGAAGGACAGTTACTGAGTAGGTAATGAGCAGGTTTCTTAGGCTCTGGGAAGGCAGGTTTTATCTGAATCTTTTTTTCTGAATAGGAGAAAAAAATATCATGAGTGTTTAGATCTGCACTTTAGGGAAAAAAAGACTTGTACGGTACTACAGAAATTGTCTGGAAATTGTGCTTTTTTTAAAATTTATATATTTTCCATTAAAAGAATAAGTGCCGTGACCTTCCTGGTCACGGTAGAGGGGTCAGAGTGCAGTGGCTGTTGCCCGGGCCCTGCTAGCTGTTCCGCAGCGCTGCAGGGGTTAACCTAGTGCTTTGCCATAACAAGCCTGTTTTGAAAGGATTGCAAGAAACAGAAAAACAGGAAAGAAAGATGACTAAATATTGTTGGCACTTGAATAAAAAAGAAATCAAAATGCACTAATAATTCTCTCAATCCCTGCAGTCATTCTTGAATTTTTAATATTGCTCTGTTTATTTTATCTTTACATTGCAGTTGCGTTGTTTACTAAATAATTTCAGGCCGTTGGAGCTGGAGAATGATGGCTTCCCAGAGTTACATTTTCCAGCTGTCAATATGTGGTAGGGGCTTCTGGCTGGGTTCTGTTCCTGGTTGATTCATTTGATTGTAGGCTGTCAAGTTGGTTCTTTTTTTTTTTTCTTTTTAATAATTTTTTTCAATTGTGAGGTTACAAGTGAGTCACTTCAAATGTTTCCCATTTGGTGCTTTTCATGTCTGGAAAAGAAAACCTAAAAAGATCGTTATGTTTTTTCCTCACTCCTTTATTACAAGATCATGGATGTGAAAGCTCTTTTGTGATTACTTTTAAGGTATCATTAAATCCCAATAAATATATTTAATCAAATTTTTTAGATTTTTTTTAAAGTACAGGCTGTACAGACATTTCAAGAAAATTTGGGTTTTACTCTGTAATTTTGGCAGCAGCACCCACAGAAACTCATTTTAGGCTCTTTTCTGCCTGAAGTAGTTTAAGAAGTGACCTGGTACATCAGGCACAGGTCCATCTGGCCGTGTTTCTGAAAGGGGCCAATAGCACGGGGTAAGCGCATAGTGAGACAGCCCCATGATACTTATTAGCTTCCAGCATGGGTCTCTTTTCACTATAGAATCCTAGTTATTTATGTTGCTGAAGGAGCGAACAATCAGGGCTGCACACTATAACTCTGGAAAAATGGGAAAATTACTTCCCAGCACATGTGTTCACAGTAGGAGATGCATAACCAAAGTCACTGCCTGCACTTTTAATTCAGCGCCAGCATCTTGATGGGAGACATATTTCCACCTCTCTGTTAGATACTGCTTTTAGTTGCTTTTGACATCTTCTCCCGTATTTCAAACGTACGATATGTGTAGACAGTATGTTATGCTTCTGCTACAGCACCGTTTGCTAAGAGATCCAAACACCATGGAGATGGATGGCTAACCTGCACAGCATCCCTGCAGCATAGTGCACCGTGCTACTCTCATACCAGGTCCTGTGTTCCTGTCTCAGTTTTCACAGTCTTTACAAAAGCAATTTTCCTTTGACCTATGTAGGTGTCTGCTTGAGTGAAAAAGGAGTTAAGATGCTGGCTTTAGCTCACTTGTGGCTGAGATGACAAATAGATTGAGAATGTTATTGCACCTGGGGTTATCCTGTGGGAAAGGCAGATTTCAGAGTTTTGCTTACACATTTAATTTGCATGCACACACATCTAATTTTTAGTGAAATGAGTATTTGTTAACTGTAAGGAAAATGAGAGTTAACATTCTTTCTTTTCTCATGTGTATACATAGGAGTGGAAATGATTCTTTCCCAGTGAATTTTCCGTTGACTTCATGGGTCGGAACATGTTGGAATGTTTTGGACCAGCTGAGGCTTCTGGACTATCAACTCTTAGCTGAGTATCTTCCTGTAATGATGAAACTAGTGGTCTATTCTAGGATCATGGTTGATCCTTAGATTTTCAGACTGGAAAGGATGTTTCTGATAACATGGTCTGGCCACCGGTGCAACACACAGGGCGTGGGTGGAATTGGTGTTACCAGTGGGAGACCCCTCAAACAGAAAATTCCTTGATTTGAGTTTGTTTTCTAGGCTGGAGGATAGTACAAAGCATCTCTTTAGAGAAGGCTTTTGGGAATCTTTATTTAAATTTTCGTGACAGAAATTATGCAGGCAACTAGAAATCTATAAGCTATGCTCATGTAATTGGAACAGTAAAGTAAAATTACATTACAGGAGGAAATTCATTATCATGAAGTATAATCAGATTGAGCATGTACCTTTTACTGCAAGCTTCTGGTCATTAGTTTTAACATTTAAGATGGAGAAATTGTAGTTCAGGATGTTGCATGGGAAAAGTAATTTTAAAAAGTGCTTAAAGCCACCTGCAACTAAACTAGCACAAAGAATTTAGTATTTCTCAAAAGGTACCGTATATAAAGAGGTGAGCATTACAGAGGAGAGGTGGACAACAACCAGGCATGTAAGCCCATCATGAATCCTTATGATAGTGAAGAACCAGCCCAAGAAGAATCTTAAAGGTCATTGGTAAAATCTTAGAAAATCATTTTTTTTTGAGCAACATGGAATAACCGAAAGAAAATGAAGGTGTGCTTAATTTGGTGAGATTGCTTAAGGCTGTTACACCTGAATACAAAATATGCTGGAGTCTGACAGAGGGATATTTCTGTAAACCTGAAAATGCATATTTAATAATCAAGACATGATGTTACACATTTACTGTATGAACAAGCAGCTGCCACATAATGTCCTCACTGCTGCTGAAGTGAGCCTGTGAATTCCTCATCTTTATGATTAGAGTGAAACCAGACATAGTCATTATAACTGTCTGCAAATGAATGCTTTTAAATATACCTGCCTCTTCTCTGCCTCAGATCTTCTCTGGCTTACTCTAATCTTTATTCATATCTTGGTCAAGCAGAGTAGAGATTTTTTCTTGCCATTCTGTGATGGCTCAAAAGTACCGGGGAACCTCACAGCTTACAGAGGAAGAACTGACCTAGTTTATAGGATGTTATTTATCTCTTATTATCTTCTCCTGATATCTACCATATACTGAAGAGTTTTGTTATAGGTGCTCTACTTCGAATGGAAGTCATAAGAGTACCGTAAAATTGATTATTGTTAAGGGAGAAATTGGAATTTGTCTTCTTGTGAATAATATAAGTAGTTAACAGTGCAATAATTTATATTGGCTATAGCAAGGTGATTTTAATAAAAAGCAATATTTTGCTTTCTCTGCTTTGAAATATTGCATATGCTTTTCTTAGGGCAGTGGAAGCTACTTCATCCAAAATCTCCTGTGTTGCTATCCGAAATATAAACTCTTTAGGAACTAAGATTATGGCAGATTTATGAATTTTCTTATCCTTGCACTTGGATTCCAGCTGGAAATGCAAGGAGGAGGAACAGATAGATTCACTGTCCTTGTGATTTTCCAATTTATTTTTTCAGAACTTGCTCCCTCTCTTCTTTGTTTGAGCTAAATCTCTTAACTTTCTAGATAACCTATGTTAATGTGCCCCTAGTCTCATGAGTGCAGTACATTGTGTCCGATACTGGGCATGCCCCGCTGTTTGAGAGAGATGCAATAGGTAGTTCCCTTGATCTAATCCCTCATAGGCTCCATTCGCAATCCATGATATTTTACAAAGCTCTGAATTTTTTGTTACCATTAAGTATTGCTGTCTGTAACTATTGCTGTAACCTCGGCTATTGCTCTTTAGCTCTAGAGGTAAATGGGGGCCATGGAAGCGTAGTTTGGTTTTTCACAGTGAGGCAGCCGAGCCCAGGCAGCTTCACCAAGCCGATGGCAGTGCTGTGTCGCTCAGTGAAGCTCTACTGAGCGTCCTGCCCAGTGATGGGAGAGGCAGGCATCTGCTGCGACAGGCAAGTTGCTGTAGTGCCACAGACATTGTTTCCTTCCAACATGTGCTGGGAAGGAGATGTGCCTCGGTGCGAAGCTTCTTGTTTGTTTGATGTTGGAGCCGTGTACAAGCGGGGCGTTTGCTCCTGGAGGAGTGTGTTGGTTTTGTATGTGCAAGCCTCCAGGCTGCTGGATGGCTAATGAGATGCGGTGTCAGCAGCACCTTTAGGGGTAGGAAGTTTAAAAGCAATAGTGGCTCTATTGGTGCAAGTTCTTCCTCTCTCTGTCTTAGGCTAAAACATGCCTCAGGTGAGTGATAGCAGCTACAGAGGAATGAGGAAAGTCCCTTCTTTATCTGCCAGTGCATTAAAGAGGTCAAATGAGGTCAAACCCATGGAAGAAATGGAGGCTACCAGAAAATTCGTAACTTTTTAAAAATTGCATTTGCTCAGTAAGCAATCTTATTATTAAAATGATTGATTCAGTTTTTGATGTTCCTTATACTGTAAGAGTCCTCACATGAATGAGATACAGAAAGAATTAAGTGAAAGCAAAATAAAGCACTGGTCCATTCGCACACATAACAGAGGGGGAAGGGTTATGCTTGTATACTCACCTTTAACACCAACAAAGAATGCCAGGCATAATTCAACTCTAGGCACCACAGAAAAATATCTTCCACAAATACACTGTTAGCTTCCCAGAAAAAAAGACTAATCTGAAAGACAACAATAAAAAAGGGCAAGGAAAGAGAGAAACAGGGGTTGATGTATGAGTAATGTGTGATATATTGTACCTGCTGGAGTTTTAAAACCAGCTGGATCACAAGAGGCATATATACCAGAGCCAAGATTTCCAGGAATAGGAGCCTAAAGCCTGTTTGGATCTCAGTGAGCGCTGATGACTGTTCAGTGCTTCCGAAAATCAGACAAATGCCAGAATCTGTATTTAGGATCCTAAATTTAGAATGTGTTTTGTTCTGTTTTATTTTATTGTATCATGGTCTGCATCGTTTTGCAGATACACAACTAAGGAATTACTGAGAATTGGGATTCCTCTGAGTCGGAGCGCTGCTGGTGACCTGCTGTTGTGGCCACTGAGCACTCTGAATCTCGTAAAAGGGGTGGAATTGCCAGATGAAGTGGCAGTAAAAATACCTATTTCAGAGATTGAATGATAATTAAAAGAACAAAAGGGAAAGGAATGGAGGCATACCTACTGCATAATGCCAGGGTAACTGTGCCAGACTGAACCCACATCCAGGAAAGACCCTGGGCATATGCTCTCAGAAATGTACTTGGCATGAGTAGCTTAGCTAGAAGATGTGTCCGTTTGGAGTACAGTGTACCTATTCTGTTTCTTCTGAGGTAGTGCAGGGGTGTGAGCATGTCTTTAACAAGTCATCTTCACTTGGAGGACTCTTTAAGAACAGGCAGTGACTTTCCTCTTTCATTAATGTATTGAAAACTCCAGTGCTCATCTGTGTTTCTGTTTGTTCCCCCGACAGCCTGGTTTTCCACAGCCTCTAGCAGATGAAGGTAAAACAAGTCCCATACTGTTCTGTTACAGGTACATATTTCACGTTTTTTTCCTGGTCAAGCTATATTGGTGTTTGCTCTGGTGCAGTGTGTTACCAGTTGTCCGGCATGTTTCAGCATGTTGTCCTGTCTTCTGTCCTCTCATGTTCTTCATTAGTGATAGATTTGAGGCATGTATTTTTATGTCCTGTTTATTTGGCCAACTTGATGCCTCCTGTGCAACAGGGTTGGTAAATGATAGACTGTTGCCAAGGTATTTTCTTGGAGGGATTGACTTGATGCCATTGAAATGTATCACAGTGGTATGTAGATGTGCCTGTAGTAATACATATGTAGGATCACTGTTTGCTTCTTAGCTGTATTTTATTTAGTTAGTTATCTAATTTTATTGAGTAAAATTATCTACCTCCTACAACATGAGGATAGTGTAATCTTGTGTAGTTAGGTACTGCCACAAAGGCATCTGAGAATCTCCAGTCAACAGCTGAATTTTGGAGCAGAGGTGAGGTGGTATTACTCTGCTGATTTTTTGAACTACTTGCACAGAGATTGAAACTATTTTATAGCCAGCAGAGGTTACCACATGGCACAAGGAATAAACACACAACATTTAGGCAGAGTGCATGGAAGGCACCCAGCAGATAAATTGGGAAGCATAAGCAATACATGATTTGCCAGTATTTTTGTGCTCTTTACTCTCCTCAGTTTCTTTCAGTTTAGTTAGTTCTTAGGGCTAAGGGCTGTCAGTAAGCACTAGGTTGATATCTGGTGCTTTACTTTCTTCTTTCTTTTTTACTTTTAATCATCTGGCTATATAGTATTCTC
Organism: Rhea pennata; assembly: GCF_028389875.1. Classification (NCBI taxonomy): domain Eukaryota; kingdom Metazoa; phylum Chordata; class Aves; order Rheiformes; family Rheidae; genus Rhea; species Rhea pennata. Next base: position 9,864,798 of record NC_084674.1, read on the forward strand.
ATTTCTGTAGCTCTCTGTGCCATCTTGTTCTTTCTTTCTTAGTTAGCTGTCATTTCTTTTCCTTTACTCTTGCATAGAGAAGGTCCTTAGTCTTCCAGATGTTATTGGCCGAAAGAAACACCGTTAGCACCGTGCAACCTTCTAGAAGCACGTAATACGATAACCTTCAGTGCTGTACCTTGTGTCTGTTCCATGAGAACACTGTACACATTTGTGCTAAAGGCAGGGCCTCGTAAGTGGAGGGAGCTCTGACTTTAGCACTCGTATTTGCACTGTTTTCTCATCCATGCACTAGAATCCTGAAGCTCCCCAATGCATATCTTACCATGGGCATGGAAGCAGAAGTGTTTACAAAAACAGAAAAATGCTGTTATTGTGCGGATGTTGCATTTAGGCCTTTACCTATCTAGATTCTTCCATGGTCTCTCAATCTCATATTTTTGTCACTGGTAATAAAAATGCTGCTGCTGCAGTTTCAGAGGTTCCACCCAGGACATCTGCGACGTGTTTCTAGGTTTGCAGTAGGGTCAGGAAGAGCCTGTATCCTGCGCAGAGGCCGTCTGAGAGCCCATTTGCTCTCTGCTGCCCACTGCAAATAAAGGTCTTTAGCAGCAGACATGCACTGTGCAGTCGACTCTTTGGAGCCAACAAGCCTGAGCAGATTTTGCCAGAACAAATGCTCTGCTTTTAGATTTTGAAAACATAGTGACTTTAAGAGTTGTACTGAACACTACTTTCATCTTCACTAAGCCTCTTTAGAAATGCTTTTGGAAAGGAAGAGTCTAACAAACCTTTTGCAGGACTTTGAAAGATAATTGAGTTGTCTACCGTAAACTAATACCTCTTATTCACTCCTGTTGAAAGATCACAAATCTTTATTCAGTGTGAGATCGTTCTTAGGTAAATTGTAGTAAATAATGTCTATGCCAGCTAATGTAGGACTATACCCTGGTTTGTTTTGGTACATACTTCCCAATGCAAAGGCATAAAGGAGGAGGGATAAGCAGTTAGTATTTCATATCCATGCATTGCAGGAAATAAAAGTTACAGCTCTAGTAAAATTCATATGCTAGACAACTACAGAGCTGAAGAGACAGAGAATCCCAGAGGGTTAACTCCTTCTCACCTAAGCAAAGTAAATAATTTGACTTTTTGAAATGTCTTCTGAAATGTAATAAAATCTGAAGGGGGTAAGGATCTTCATCTCATTAATACAGGGTCCCAGCAAATGTCATTTTCTAAGCTGCTTTGGGAAATGGGATTCTTTTCAGATTTCAGCGAATAGTTTGCAGTCACAGTGCATTACTTAAGCAGCACATTTCTCTTCCTTACACGTTACATGCAGCATAGTTTAAACAGTAGAGTGAGCTTATTTTGGCTTCATTCCTCTTTATATGAACAGAGAGAATTTTGATTTGCTATATATTTCACTGCTACTGTGGATTCTCTCTCCATCTTAAATGGTAGTTTATTAAGATTAAGTGCTTTCTTATGTAGATGTATTGAAAGGACCTTTGATTTGGCTTAAATTAAATTTGATTCAATTAAAATGTAAGATAGATTGAAGCACTTTCGTGAAGAGAAAATGAAAAAGGCTCTCTGAAAAAGAGAACCAAAGCTACAATAGACGTGGAATCGGAAGATTGCTATCAGGTAGACAGGTTTTGAAAATTGGATACCAGAAACATTACTTTCAATGAAGAGTCTAACCTTGTGGTATCGCAGTGGCGAACAGAAAGGGTGAATCATGTGACTGGTGCCCTAAGAAATTATCCAAAGTGACTAACTGACTGGGTCAGATCTTGAATTTGTCTCATTAGTATTCAGCAGTGCTGCTCTGGCACGAAGAAAGAAAGAAGAAAAGAAAAGAAACATGAAAGCTGAGATTAAAGAAAGGGAATGAAACAGGAAAAAAGAAGGATTTGTGGAAGTGTTATGAACCCATTCCTTTTTTCTTTGTACTCTGCTCAGCCCACATTAAATCCCTACGCTAGGCTACTGGGGTGTCCTCTGGACAGGGTAAAAGAGGACTTTGTATAGTCCACCTGCACTGAAATCACTGCAAGAGCCCTCTGGAATTGGCCTTTGAATGGTCTGTCACCTGACAAGGAGGCTGTTACGAGCCATCATTAGGTTAGCATGAATTTTGGGTGTGGAGCCCCAAACTTTCGCTGAAACGTTTATTTAATCCTGGAGCTGATGAGCATGGCTCTTGAGCATGGCTTTTGTCAAGAGCGAGAGAGAGCAGTGCCCAAACTGCCCCAGCGTGTTTGTGTGACAGGGTGTTTGAGAGGGAGAGAAGCCTGCTGTCTTCCTTTACTCTGGTACCTTTCCTGAAATTATGTTTCTGCCATTATCATAATACTCCCACGAAGCCCAGGATCCTCTCTTACAGGCTTTGCTGTAGGTTACTGTATGAACTGGACCATGGTCGTCCTTGTGCCTGTTAACATAGTCTTCTAAAACAAGAGCTAACCAGGAATTTTAAAAGGCTGATGATGGAGTAGAAGGAAACAGTGAAGCATAATCTGTCTCATTTTTGCTTGTTGTACAAGTCTTGGACTAAGTCCAGATCTGGCCTTCTAGCAGAGACAATGTAGCATTGAGACCAAAGGATGGAGAAAAAAAGTGCTTTGTTTTTTAGACGCAAAATTGAATCTTGGTGTTTGTAAATTGACAGGAATGGTGACTGTATCCAGATCTACGGAGTGAGCAGTGAGCAGTGAGCTACGAAACAAATGTAGACTTCCCTGGATGCTCAGAGGGGGAGAGAGATGCCTCTCTTTATTGACCAAATTAGGAACATCTCAGCATCGGACGCCCCAGACTGTGCCAGTGATGTGGTATAATAACACGGAGAAAGGACGTGGGTCTCCCTCTGGGAGCTGGCCCTGGCTTCTAGCCATGAAGGGGAGTAGTTCTGAGGTGGGAATACTTACGCGCTGCTGCAAAGGGGCTTTGGCCATCAATTTGTTCCTCACAGACCATGTCAGATTTAAGCAGCTTTTGGTCATTTCCTACATAGGCTGAACTTAAATTGGCAGCTTGAGATAGAAGGTATTTTATTGTCAATAGCCAAAGCTACTTAGCCCTCTGCAGAAAGTTTAGAAAAGCTTTGGTTTTGTTCCATATGCATGCTTTATTTCAAACCTTGAAATACTTTTGTGGGTAGTGGCATTATATATAGAATTATATGTATAATTTTTTATTATGAATCATTGTATGGTTATCAGTCACTATAATTGACTTAAAAGTGACTTTGATACAGCAATACGATGCTAACATGCCACTGAAGAACAGTTTCCTCTGTTATGTATAAACTGTCTTCTCATTTACATAACTGGTACTCAGAAATGCTTGAGTATTTTCTTCAGACTGTCCAAGTTAAATATTTAAATTTTCAGCACTGCTCTAAAGGTTTTATTTTCTTGCTTCTTTTTGAGGGAAACAGTTCTTCAAAAACAAACATTAGAAGTTTAAGGTTAAAACACTGATTCTAGTTACACTGATCTGTAAGAAATTAAAGTCCAGCATTTCATCTTAAATCAGTGAATTATATTTAGATATTTCACAGTCTCATTTTATTGTGTGATGTTACATATCAAATGATTATGAATCCTCATCTTGACTTATTTGACATCTTTCACATTTATAAAGTTAATTATGCTTGTGCAAGTTTTTACTTCTACTGCTTGGCAGCACTTAATAAGGGTTTGTCTCTAATTTTTCTGTAAACATCAATTTAATGCTGTAGTTTAAAAAATAACTTTTTAAAAAATAGAAGCACAATGGGATTCTTTTACCATTTGGTAAAAGAAAGAAAACAGTAAAATCCAGGTTTAAAAAAGGAGTCGCCATATACTGATATATGTATGTATGCACACTGTTCTTAGGATAAGTGCACAAACACATGTTATTCTTAACAGAACTGACACTATGTATTCTGAATGTACATTTGAGAAGAAAACATAGATTATGAATAAATGCATTTGGTATTATATAGATCCATAATATATAGTGGGTATTTCTGTTAATTGACGTAGCCAGTGTATGCCATAATAGCTGCAAAGGAACTGTTGTGATGCGTGCTGTGAAGACATATTAAAACAATACACAGAAGTCATTTAAATTCTAGTAAGTCTTTTAACATACAGCAATACTGGATCCAAAAGAGTATCTCTATGATTTTCCTGTCTCAATGGGACCCATTGTATGTTTTTATTTCTGCAATATTAGTATAAAAGAAATTATGAGCCCAACTACTGCTAGTGTATGTACTCTATTATGTGTATACGTACTGCTTTGGTGTCTGCTAATACGAGTTTATTTTAGGTTAAAGCAGATTGTATAATCTTTGTGCTTCTAATATGAGCATCTAAACAACAGTTGGTGGTAATACAGTGCTGTTAACTACTTTGAGTAGTCTTTGCTGATTAAAAAGCAGCTGTGTATGATTCTTTTAAATGGCTGAATTCCTGCTAGCCCATGTGATTTGGTGCATTTCAAGAATGTGAGATGTGCAGAGCTTTTGACCTCAATAAGTGCAGTAACACTGGATAAAGAATTTTTCAATTACCAGAGACCAAGCCTTGGTGGCTAGCATGAAGTCTGATACAGTATCTGTTGTGCAAGAGGAAAAATGGGCATTGAACAATGAGAAAGGTTAATAAACAGGGTAAATACAAAAGATGTTGTTTCCCTCATATAATCCTCCGCACAATAGCATATCTTAAAGAACATGATGCCCAGAAGCAGTGATCAAAAATTAATCAAATATCACCTGTAAAGCAGAACTAGGGCTAAAAAAGACAGAGTTAATAAAGCAAGGGGTGAGATAAAAGAAAGGATTGCATGGGAAATGTTGTTTGTCAGTTGGAACACACCGATAAAGATAAAGATGATTAGTGGGGTTTTTTTCAATCGTAGTAAGTTCGTATCTTACAAATACTGTGATATTCTCGTAGTTCATATATTACAAAAAAACTCCCTTTGGGGATTTTTACCTTGTAAAACCAAAGAACTAACCCTTTTACAGTAGCATCATAAAAGAAACCTGCTAATCCTTGTCAATGACTGGAGATCCAGTTACTGTATTAGTTCGGAATTCTTGACAAACTGCCCTGCAGCCAGGCTTGTCTTGGAACAAGATAGTCTTGGCTGACGAAGCAGGCCCTAGAAAAGCTGCTCTTTCTGTATGAGACACTGTATAGACCCTTTGAAAGTTCATCTAATGTATCTCATTTTATACTACAGAGCCATTGGTACTTAGCTGTCACCTCCCATTTGTCTTGACTGTACCACAGCAAGACCAAAAGTTCAAAGGTGTGTAGCAGAATTTAGAGTGGTGGCAATTCTTATAGCTGACATTCAAGTAGACCTACAGGTAAGATTTACAAACATATTTACCTGGAGCTGTCTTTCCACACTGTACAAAGTACTAATAATTAGATACGTTGCCTGTGAAAAGCTTAGCTGGAGAATTCTTTATGCAGCAGATGATCTTTCCTGCAGTTGGCTGCATTTTGCTTTTACTCAACGGGAAGAGCTCAGTTAGCTCGGTCGGTTTTAAGAAGACAAAGGCTGAGTTGCGTTGGAGCCTGAGCCAACCCAAAGTGACATTCTCAGAATCCCACTCCACGAAACTACCAAGTGCCTAACCCCATTTTTGATTTCACAGGAAAAGTGGGACATACCTGCTGGCAACATGTGGCGTGGCAAGCCTGGGCAAGAATTTTCCCTAACTCTGATTTTCTCTTGTCCCCCCTCCTAAAAATTCTTCTTAACTTTTGACAGGAACAAATTCAGGATGTTAGCATGAAGTGTCACTTCCAGGAGCGCTGAGCACTGAACAATCCCTTGTGCCGCCTTTTGTTCCTGCGTTGGGAACAGTCCACAGAATGGGGCTTCTTGTTCATGTTTTCAATAATGCCCTGCACAAATTTCAGCTATTTGGTTTGTCCCTTTTTTTTATGACCCAACAGAGTTTTCTTGCTTTATGCTGCCCTGCTGATACGCAAGCTGCCAAGCATTACCATCTCTGTCTCGAAAAAAGAGCTGAGATCACATGTGAAGGGGAACAGGCAAGTGCTTTCTACCCAGTAAGCAGCAGAATGGAAAAGAGATCACCATGGCAGCAGCACTATTAAGTACAAAGCCTCTTTTCAATCATTTTCATTACATACCAACTCCCCCGTAGTATTCTTTATCCCTAAAGGTGGCAACTGTATTGCAACATGGCTGCAAGGCACAGATGCCAGGTTCAGAAATGCATTACGCAGCTAGCTTTGAACCCAATAAAAATACTAGCTTGTAAGAGCTCTGCTATGGGCTTTGGCCTGGTGCAGTGAATGATGCGGACACAGTTTATGGGACTAGTGTCATTTTACATTACTGCTGAGTTGCCTTCCCCATTCAAGTAACATTTTGTTCTTTATTTTTTGTCCAGTTATTGTCAGTGCCTCTTTTTTTTGGTGAGCTGAAGGAGGGAATTAGCTCATGATTGAGACACCTTAGGAGCCAGCTACGTAAAATGCACTTAGGCTTCTCATAAAGTCCTAGAACTGCAATAGGTTTGAGATAATTACACCACTATTATGCTTGATTGCTTAAATATACTTTAAGAATTCATAAACAAGCATAGACTGTTCATGAAATAATAATGAAATAAACATGGAAGATGCATATTTCCATTACAAATTTAGATGAGGTACCTCTGAGTTCAGTTCATCATTAATTCTTCTAAAATACAGTATATGTAATTTGGCTGTTTAATTGCAACATGCTTCACTGTGCATTCGTGCCTACTCTCTATACGTTGTGTGAATGTTGCTCACAGTCTACCACTCTTCTCTGTGTATCATTGCATATTTCTGCTTCACGTGTGTGTCTGCTACGCTGCTGTTCCTTAGTTACTCTTGAAGAGGTTTTCGGCCCAGACTTTAGACTAAGCTTGGGTGTTCACTTGACATGTGCAACCTAAAGGATATATGCGAGCAACGCTATAGGGAAGTGACTGATCTCATCCTGTCCAAATTTCAAACTGTCAAAGGCTGTGCCAAAACGCGAAACAATCGTCTCTTTGGCTCCAACCCTCGGTCCGGCTTTTGCTCATTAATGAACTTCCGGTTTAAATAGTGAAAAAGACCTACACCAAGCAACAGGACCTCCGGAGCTGCCTGTGGTGTTCACCTTGGCATCCTGTTCCCCGGAGCTGTCTTACAGAACAGATTCTGACTCTGTCTCTGCTTCCTGATTTCTCCTATGGAAGTGTCTGCAGTGGTTTATTGCTGGAATTTGATTTTGACGTTGCTCTCTCAATTAGAAGAGTTACTCGTAGTTACTGCTTTCGCCGATGCGCTAGGAGCGTCCCGTCTTCCACTGGTTAGTCTGTACCTTTCACTTGATACAGAGTTTTAAACTGCACTCTTCCCTCCATTTCCTTGGAGAAGGCAGTGCAATTTTGAGCAAAGAGGGCAGAAAATTGTGTAGTAACAGTATCACAAAGGGAGTGTGGTCAGTGAAGGGGAGGAAAACCAGATCTGGGCATTTCGGGGTGAGTCTTAATACCTGAACTGAAGCCATTAGAAAATACTTTTCTGTGTAAAAATGAATATTAATTCTCAGTAGCACCATAACTATTCCTTGTTATTTAAAGCAACAGAAGATTGCAGTAATTCAATGTCTGGTAACTCTTGGTAAATGCTTTTTTTTGTAAGCAGTATCTATATTATCCAAGGAAAATAATAAAAGGAGGGAAGTTTTTCAAGGAACCAAGTGAAATGCACCTGTTGCTGTAACAAGCTTTCTGCATATCAGTGAGGAGAGCAGAAGAACTTACTGGTTGAAATTTCCTGTAAAAGTCATGGTAATGGGATAAGCAGGTACCCATCACTGGCAAGATACTTAAGCAGCTCAAAATGCCTTGCTTCTGTCAGAAGCTCGAGGCCTGGAGCTCAGCTAGGGATTCTTTAGAATTACCAGCGCTTGAGAAAAAAAATTACAGATAATTTTCCTTTCATCTCTTTTTTCCTATTTATATTTTAAGATCATCATCATCCTGTTAATATCAGGACCCCTCCCTGTAGCAGTCTGCTAAGATTACTCTTATTTTCTTGGAGGTAATACTATGAAATTACCTACAGTCTTTTGGTAGTCCAAGCAGTCATATAGATGAAATCATTTTTCCTAGAAGGACTGCTATCCATCAGTAGACTGCTCTTCTGCCATGTTGCACAAGATTTACTGCAAACTGTCTCCAAGCATGAAATTTTTAATGTGCCACAGAACCTAGTATCTGTTTTTAGTGTATTTTCAGGTTATCTTTATGTTGCAAGCTATGTTATCAAGTATCAGGGATGACTTTGTCCCAGAAGGATTGAGAGATCTTTAAAACAAGTTATTGTAAGGGGAGAAAAAAAAAAGAAAAGAAAGCTGCAATTTTTTTTAGTAAAATTAGCAAACTTTAATGTTGCATTTTAATAGAACAATTACATCTACTTTTTTTTTTTACCCTCACGATAAAACAAACAAGCTGCTACCAGTATTCACCTGGCAAATATTCATATAACAATTTCCAAATGCTAGAGAAAGCACTCCTGCCATTAGCTATAGAACAAGGAGTGCTATTAGGATATGGAAAACATTATCGTCTGTACTATACATCCTGCGTATATTTACCTTCAGATTTTTTAATGGAGATTGCTCGGCTCTTCCTCTGTCCTGATTTCTAGTACTGATTTCGGGAAAAGTCTGCCTGTCCTCGTGAATAACTGGGTATTTGCGTTAATAATGGTCATGAGGCTATGTATAGCACCAAGCAGCATGAAGTGCTTGTAGCAGGAAAGGTTAATGAAGGCACGGAGAAACAAAGTGAGTTGCTCCATGTCACACACACAAGTTTATGACAGAGAAAGAACCTGACGGAAGATTGCTTCATTTCCTGTGAAAAGTCTTAATCATAGGATTATCTCTTTTCTTTTGGGAGACAACTTAGAGCATGTTGCATTAACATTTTTAGGAATTGATTTTTAGGTCATTAAGCACAGAACAGTCCGTATTTTTGAAAGGGCAGAACTGAAAGTACTCAGGCAGATTTTCTGCGTCCTCCGTGAGACACAGCCTAACACTGATGGGTATGTTTGCAGCTGAACTTGCGTAGGCATAAAGAAACATGCCAAGCAAATTACTCTGATTTCTTACCCATCAGGAATTGTATGTCAGCCTCCATTCAAAGACATTCTCCAAAATGTTGCAGAGAGGCTACTTCATCACATTTTACGTTGTGCAACGGTGCAGAGTTCTGCTGAGTGAAAGCTGATTGTGCTTTCTCACAAAACAGCGTTTACAGTCCATGGTGTGGGTTAACGCTGATACTTTACATTACTTGGTATAGATACACGTATTCTCGCTCTCCCTCTCTGTCGCACACATGTAGTCGTTATCACACTCCACATTCCCAGGACTTTCACTTCTTGCAGGTCGCCAGGCAGGAATGGATTTCCTGCTGGTCTAATTGTCTCTAACTGTGGTCCGCTAGGTCTTACCAACCTTGCTCAGAACAGGGGATTGATTGGTGGTGGTCTGTGTCGAGACTCTCCTTGTGGCCCAGGGAAGCACACGGGCTGTGTCGAAGGCGGCAGAGCAGGATGCCAGCCCAGGCAGGAGGAAGGTCTCGTGGCTTCTCTCCCTCATCCTGAGCCTGCAATACACAGGGACAGAAGAGACACTTGAGAATAACTGAACCAGAAGCTGTGGGAGAGGAAGGGGAGCTGAACAAGGTAGTAGGAGCTTGTACAGCTGTATGCATCGTTTTCTGTGTTGCCTTTCACCCGCTTCAGTGTAAGTGGAGGATCAGTGTCCTGGAAGCAATTTTATGGCTCTTTTCCTGTGCCTCTTCTAAGGAAAGCCTTCTCTTGTTGACTAGAGGATTTTAAGGCCCCATTTTGCTACCCTAGGCCTTTTGTAATGCGTAAAGATGACAAACTGAGAAAGGTCTATCGTTGTTCAAATTGAAAGATGTTATCTAAAGGAATATTGTAGTTGCTATGTTCTCCCTAGTTTGGATAACTTCTTTTTTAAGTAGATTTTAAACAGTATCAGCTATGCACTCTGAAATAACATAGCAGTCATTTGGAAAATAAAGCTTCTGTGCTTTCCTTGCAGATTTTGACTTTTACTTCAAGCTAAAATCTAATATTTAAAAGTGAATTTACAATTAATTTTGGATGATTCCAGGTGATTTCTTTTTTTACGCAAGATACAGTGCATTCCCACTCTACTCTGTCTACCAGTGCACAGTTAGAAGAATCTGAAGTTTGTGTGTTAAACAAGGCCTAATTAAATAATGAAGTCATTTCAAACTTTTGTTGATAAAACATTCTCACTCCATCTTCGTTTACTTGCTTCCTGAATCAATGTAACTTATACAATATTTACCGAAAAACTGAGGTTACGTTGCCGTGGCTGGGAGCTGTGGAAATCACTGTGATGAGCAACCTCCATATTTGTTTTTCTTTGGAGCCTCTAGTGCACTGTTCTGCTCAAGTCCTCTGAATACCTCTCCAGTCTACTTTTAAAACATGAATGTCAACACTTCTATCACTGTAACAAGTAATTGTGTAAAAGCAACTGACAGAACTAATTTGGATCTTTTTCCTAAAAGATGTCAACTGGCAATCTTTGTTTAAACAGTGTATTATTACATTAATATTATTAGTAATGATCTTTATTTCATTTTAAATCCTTAAATTAGAGTCCAACTTTGATTGAAACAATTCTCAGAGAAAGGTGAAGATCGAGTCTATGTCAAGGATAGTCAAATTGGCTTATAAATGGCTGCATGGCCAGCAGGCGGTTCAAGTTCTGTTTGTTGTTCACTGGGTGAGTTCTTCATCCAGACTGGATGGATAGCTCTGGCCGTAAATATACAGGTAGGGTAATTTGTCCTTAGCAGATAAAATTCAGCAAATGCAGGTAACTCTTGTACTGCTTTGTCCATCTTATTGCAGTTTTAGACAGATATATGGTCAGCTGTCATGGAAATGTTTGTCTTTCATGTAAGACTCATAGCAGTAACGAGGTCCGTGTTCTCACTTAGCACCTACAATGGAAATTGAGTATTATAGAGCTCCTGGAATGACTTTTTAGAGACATGAAATTTCATCCTGGGTCTAGTTCATGTAATGGTGTAAGCAAGGATTAATTTGACATGTCAGGAATAGAAAGGATAGCTACATTTAGGGCTATAATCTTTTCTCATAACACATTAATGACAGTTTTATATCTCTGTCAAAAGGAAAATGTGCCTTTTAATACTCTTAGTAGTGGAGTATATTTTATTTATTTTATGAGTAAGACTAAGAACATAAGACATGATTTTGCATTTCAGCCAACTGTCTTAAAATTACATAGCGTAAGTGTATAATTGTTACCTTCAAGAAGCTAACTGGGTTTTTTAACGACACCTAAAAGTTGTGATATCGCCTGAAACAATTACTGTTGTGTCTTTCACTGCTACCTCTTAGCATTAATGTAGCAAGAGGCCTAACTGCACAAGTCAGAAAAAATACCAGCACATAAAAGAGACTATTTCTTCAGTTGTAACTGCTGGGGATTTAACTGCTATATTTACTTTACAAGACAATGAGACTCCAAGGCCAGTCTCAATATCCATGGGCTTTCGTTTCTTTGTTGAAAATCCTTGATTTTCTGAATTAGCTCCACTTCTTACAATAGATGGTAGAGTGACAAGATAAGATGTTTAAGATGTTTAAGCTGTTAAAGAAATATTTACTTACCACCTTAATAAATCAATCCATATTAAATATTTTAGATCAAGGCTCTTTGAGAAGATTAATCTCAAATTGCCTTCAAGGTTTTTTGGCATATTGAAGGCAAATTTGTTTATTTTTGAGTGAAATCTTGTTGAACACTAAAATGGTTGGCTGGAAGACACCCATTCCAAGTTGCACAAAAATGTAATACTATGAAATCAGTTTAATTTTCATTGGACTAAAAAGAAGATCTTTTGAAAGATTTTAGAAAATACAAGAGCAAACAGCCTGCTGCACTTCAAAATTACTAAGCTCTCAGGGCATTCATTTACTATGAATTAAATTCAAGCTGCTGAAACAAACAGCATAGGGATTTGAAGCTGAGTTTCCTGTATCCCAGCTGAGTGGGATAGTTTTAAAAGGTATACAGATCCCTTTTTCCCCTGTATGTTGTCTGCTCAATAAATTTTCCTTAGGTAACAACCAAATATGCTTTGGGGGCAAAGTGAGTTTAGGTTGAGGGTCAAGGAGTGGCGATTCCATCAGGGCTTTTTAAGATGCTTCATTTAGGAGGTTCAGATGGCTACACTTCAGAGCTCGGATGGAGCGTTGGGTACTGTGGAGCTCCATACCAACACACACCCTTAGTTGGGGAAGTGCTGATTCCCCTTAGCTGCTTTAACTTCCTCATAAAGCCTCGCTGGACTAAATTTTCTTCTAGTACACAAAGTAGTAAATCCACTGAAGTAGATGGAGCACAGGCCCTTTGGCATTGAACGGAAAAGAGCCTCATGGATGGGATTTTTTGGAAGCTGTCATCAACCAAAAAGTGCCCACCAGGAATCATGTTCACTCCGAAGCTGAACCATCATTCTCTAAGAACATGAATAGCCTTCTGCACTGGGTACCGCTGGGAACTGGGCAGATCTTGACTATGAAGTAAGTAGTATAAAATAAGCTGGAGAATGGCTATTTATGAGAAATGTGCGTGCTACTTTTTCACTCAGCAAACTGGTGGCCCCATTACATGAGCTGTTTTGTCTTTTTTTCCTCTTTGTGCTACAGCCTTATGTGAGAAAAGATACTCCAGAAATATGTTCCTAATAACTGTGTATTTTAAAATCCTATCACGTGTTTGGTCCCTGCCAGAAAATCGAAAACAGTCAGTAGAACACTTGACCAAATTTTAGGCTTTCTATTCTTAGAGTTTTTCCCTGGACTGCATTTTGATTTTAAAAGTAGCGTAGCTTAGTGGCTGATTATACTACCAGTTGTGCAGGATGTAACTTCTAATGGAGAAAATCTATGGCTGAAAATCTTATATGACTGAAAAAATTCATTTGGGTACTGCCCTTGGCTGCCATATGTATCTCATAGCTATGCTGCACTAGTTAATATTAAACTCCTGTAGTTTTACATTTCTTGTGTAAAGTGTTGATAGCTGATATAAATGCTCAGCTTTTCAAGATTGGTGGTATCCTTTTTTTTTCTTTGTGAATATCGTGTGATAGGAGTAACAGTGTAAGGAGAAACAATGTCAGTATAAAGAATAGAATTGGACTAAATAAACCACACTGTTTGAACTAGGCAGTGTTAAGCCAACTGAGTGCGAAGGGGAAGACCGAATACTGAACAGAAATACGATGCCAGCACACGTGCCGCTTGGTGCAGAACATGGACCTCACGTCTCCTTCAGTGCTGTGATTGCAGTTGCTCTTTCTGGTCCAGATCAAAGCTGGAACTCCACAGAGCTACGTGCTTCACAAACATGAAGCAAGCCGCTCAGGCAGGAGAAACGAGCACAGAGATAAGATATTGTTAGGAAAGTGGGTATGGCACATGGATGGCAGAGCTCCGCAGAATCGGGCATGCTGACATCCACGCTGACGTCCTGTCCCCTTCACTGCATTGCTTTGGAAAACATCCTGTCCTGAAAGATGCAGTAGGGGCATACGAAAGTAACCTGTTCTTAGCTAGGTGTTTCATTTTATTTTCATTTATAAGTCAGGAAACATATTTTGCAGAAAAATGTCTCAATGATGGTAATACTCTTTACAAGCAGTTTGTGCTGAAGGTTTCTCACACTGGGCAGAAAAATACTGTGCTTGCAGTTTGAATCATTATTCCAGTAAACAACTAATTCAGGTCAACCTGTGAGTTGAGTATTTGTGATTACAAGTGTGTTACAATTGGAAGAGACCAGGTAAATAGAAAAGAGATTTCCTTTGTGCAGGACAGGGGATGCCAGTGTAGTCTAAAGATTGTGTGTTCTTCTGACTACAGTGACACCTGCTGAGATTGCATTGGGTTCTTATTTTATAATATCCTTTTTCAGAATTATTTGCATACCTGTAATCAGGCAACCAGAGCTGCTGTTTGTAAGCAACATCTCATGTACAACTCTGAACAAGTGAATAAATACCAATTAATTTCTAACTAGACAGAATGTTACTTGGGGCAGCAGTATCTCTTGCTGTCTTTATGAATAGTTTGTTGAGATCCTTAATGTCCAAGGAAATGAAGAAGAAGCAGATACATGAGGAAAGCACTACCATATACTATCTGAAAACTAGTGTCTTGTAATTGCGCGCCTTTCTCAGCAAAGAGAACTGTAGTATTGAGAATGAGCAGGAGAATAAGGAGTTTAAAGCAGTGATTTCATGGGCTGGAAAATAAGCATCATGTTCCACAACATGTAGAGGTTTCCTTTCAAAAAAATAGTTGTATTAATAGTCACATAATGATGTTATCTCTTGTTATAGGTTTCCTTCCCTTTTTATGCAGATGTTTTAGATATTTTCACTGTATATGCGACGTGAACTTTCATGTATAAAAACAGATTACAAATTGATTATTTGAATGGATTTTATTCCTACCAGGAGATAATCTAGTTTGCACAACTGATATTTATTGCTGCTTGGAAATAGAGGTAGGGTTTAAGGGGGGGCGACTTGGTGTCTAGTAAGTCCAAAGCTGACCTGTTTTGACACAGCTGGATGCTGGAAGAGAACCTGCTGCCAAAGAGCCGGCCAACAAATGGGGCTGTGAGATGACTGCTGTGCCTGGGATGCAGCCAGGACAGCGAAAGGAGGAGAGTCACGTTGGTTTAGGTTGAGTTAGGAACACTACTGAGTGAAGGTGGAGGGAGGCTGGGATGAGGAGGAAGATCAGTAAGGAATAGAGCCTTACTACTGGGCTTGAAAGAGAATACACATAATGGAAAGTGACAGCATAAGATAATGCAAAAAAAAAAAAAAAAAAATACACACATATATATGTATGTGTATTTATGTGTGTGTGTATATATGCATATAATTACACAATACCTAGTTAAAGATATTGGAATCTGTTGTCATGCTGACACTAAAAAGCACACTTAAAATTCCAGAAGAACCTTTTGCTGGCAGAAGTGAACTGTGCTCTGGAGCAATTAGCCATGCTTTTGTATTAGTATTTACCGGGCTGAGTAACACTGCAGATTTAATGCTTTAGTCTTTTACCTTTTGAGAGGCTGGTCTAAAATCATTGCTGAGCATATATTTTGCTATTGTTTTTAGCTGGTTAAGTGTGGAATGACTGTTTTGCCTTGCAGATGCTAGTCTCCATATATTCATTTTACAAACTTCTTCATACTATCATCTGTCTTCAAGATGTCTAGGACTGGAAAAATATCAGTATCAGCATCTGAAACCACTAATAGGTCATGTAGGCTTCCTTTGGAGACATCGTCTTCCTCTTTTGTTACTAAAGAGATTTCTGCATTCACTTCTTACTGTCACACACATTAAATAAATACCCTTCTAATTCTCTGTATCTTGTAGAATGTAATCCTTAGAAATGGTCCAGAAGTTTGTTTTTCTAAATAGGCATCAGGTATAAAAGCACACAAATCTGTGTGGAAACGCAGGTTTATTTCTTGTGATTCGTGTGACTAGCCAGATCAACTGGATTCCTATTTGTTATTAAAGTCCAGAGTAAAAGAATTACATCAGTGTTCCCCTGGAAGAGAAGGGGTGTCTGTGTGCAGAGAGAACTGGCAAACTGAGAATGAGGCTGATGTTCTTCCTGGTTCCTATTTAAATTAAAAATAATGCTTTCAAACCAAAATTTGCTCTCGTCCATTGTGTGACTGTTACATTAGGAGCAAAGTTGTGAGCTGCATCTGTTTTACTCATAGATAAGTTAGCCCTCTAATGCTATGAGTTTGGGTTTAAGATATACATCCAAATAAAAAAGCATTTTTCCTAAAACTATTTTATGGACCATTTTGATTTCTCTATAACTCTTTAATTAGCGTGTGTGTGTATATTTTTATGTGTGTATGTTCCTAGACAGCCGTATTTTCTAGCTTATGACAAGGAATTCTTTTTCGTCAGCCTTTAATATGCTGACACATATGTATCTCTTGCTGTATGCGCCAACGGAGTTGTTCTGTCCTAAATGTGAAGAGTTTTCCTGGCTAGAATACAGTGTACAGGATGAGCTGAGTCCCTTGGGTCTTGCTCACAATCATAAGCTGACACTGATAGCATTTTGCAGATGGTGCTTGGATGGACAAAAGAGGCGAACATATACAGATCTAATGAATGTGCTGAATTGGTTTCTGTTCAGCATTTCTCACTGGACTGCCAGTGAAAGGAAATTAAATCAACTCACGACAGCTATCTTGCACATCTCACCTGGGAAGGTATGCATGAGGTAGGACAGGCACTGCTTAACATTAATCAGTCTCCTGAAGTCATTACATTCATGAGGAAATGTAATTCACATGTGATTACTTTTTAATTTACTCTGTAATCACATTCCAAGTGAACAGGGCAAGCTTAAAATGAAATTTAAAAGTCAAATACTGCTTTGTATTAAGAATTCACAATTTTTATATGCACTTAGGTTAATAAAGATTTTACAATAACCATTTGTGACTGAACATATAATTTTTTGATAGAAGCTGGTGCCATACTTTGGATAAAATGTATTTGATTTTTGTCCAAGCATTGCAGTAGACCCTAGGAGTTTCAGGATTATGTTTCATACTAAATCTTCATCTTGTTTAAACTTTCTCTTTTTAATAATGCAACAAAACAAAATGACCCTGTTCTGTATCTCAATTTGGGTGAATTAATGCATTTTTAATTTCTGCTTTGCTTCCGAGGCAAATTATATGTTTGCCATATCTAACATCACAAAGCGCAGGCAAGATTTTGTAATAACAGAACTCAGTTTAAAAATAAGAAATGTGGACATACACTCATCTCATGTTTCCTCAAAAGTTCCTTAAACTTTTGGATAGATCCTGGTTTCAGTGAATCAGTGGTGAAACTGTATGTAATAATGGAGTGAGGAGCTTTTCAGAATAACTAAAAGCCTTGAAATGATCTAAACTTTTTAGTCTGTCTTGGCTCTGTGCTTATCATTTTCATTTCTATGGAATTATAAATAACACGGAACAGTCAGAAAATACTAGGATATTCAGTGTTACAGCAGCTGAGTATTGCAGGTTAGATGGATGTTTAGGGTGAACGAAAACTAATTTATCTTGGTTCATTTTAAAAGCCAAAGTGAGTTCTTACTGTAACATTACGACTTTTCATTTGCTGGTGCAGATCTTGCCCTGTGCTCCAGGCAGCCCTGCCTGCAGTAAGAACAACCTTGTTACGCTTTGCTTTTGCAGGGAAGGCAGACCACTATGGGGTGTCCCTTCAGATCCTCTCTGCCTTGGTGTAGTCCTGGTCCTAATCCTCAAAAGACTGTGGCACTCTCAGACCATCGCTGGTTCCACTGGCCAATTTGTAAACCCTGAATCTTTAATCACTGTGACTTATA
Source organism: Rhea pennata (assembly GCF_028389875.1). Lineage (NCBI taxonomy): Eukaryota > Metazoa > Chordata > Aves > Rheiformes > Rheidae > Rhea > Rhea pennata. The sequence goes on from NC_084674.1 coordinate 9,882,392, forward strand.
TCCCTCTGCCTTCACACGTGCCCCTCGTGAGGAGAGAAATGGACTATATTAATTTTCACTAGGCCTTTTAGCAGGAGAGTAGCTAGCTTGAAGGTCTAAGTGCCATTCTGCTTGCAGCTCACTAATGTTTTGGGGATTTTGGATCCAGGAGGCAGGGACAGACCTGCAGCAGGAAGCTTCTGGTACTGATATCTTATGTTAACTAACAAAAACCTTATTTTCCATTTTGAAGGGCTGTACTATAATGTGTTCAACCAGATAGCTAAGAACTAGTTTAAACTAAGATTTCCAGTCTGCTAAAATGCAAAAGTGAAATATTTACGAATCCTCAGGCAAAAAAGAAAGCTGCGTCCTTGGCGTGGTTACATGGATCTTCTTCAGGTAAGTCTTAACAACAGAAAATAATGGTGGATGAGCCTTCAGGTCAACTTTTAGGCCTAACCTCCTTGAGAATTGTTGCTTTCAAAATAGGAATTGTCAGTTTAAATTGGCCCCCTTGCTGTACGCGGGCATTATCTCTGCTGGCTGTTTGTGTGACTCACGCTATCTCGATGTGTTACAAGCTTTGGTACTGAAAAACTTCAGTAAAAGGACAAACAGCAGGTTTATATATTTCTAAAGCTGATAACCTTCATAAATAAAGGCAGTGAGCAAGCCATTGCTGAATTACTTCTAAAATATGGTGAGATATTTGGAATTAGGTTTCCTATGTGTTTGAGCTGTGCCCAGCTCTTCCTATGGGTTTATGGAGCATGAATAATGAAAGAGACTTTGTACACCAACATCTGGAAAGTCATAAAAGGATATTTATCACCACCCAAGATAGTAAGGCTAAAAATGCTGCAGACCTTGTATGAGTAGCAATAGTAACTGAGGAGGTTGTGTTTAATTGATAAAGCTCTCCAGAGTATTTTCTGAGCTATATCTCCTGTCAGATTATTAAAATTGCAATGATAACCAAGATAATTACTGTAGGGTCTTTTGTTCTCAAGGACTGGGTGAAACACAGGTCATTTGCTAGCCAGGAAAGCCACTCGATAGAGGAAGGTGGGGTGTGGGGCAAGCTGGAGGGTTGCATTAGTTGCATTAGTTCATGGAGACCTTTCAGCAGTGTTTGGTAATCTGTAAGAGTTGGAAGAAAATGGCTTTTATATCCAAGAGAAGTCTGGAAGGAGTTGCAGTCAGAGCATAATGGGAAGTTACCTACAATGCCAAGATCGCCGTCCCTCATATTATTACAAATTGTCATAGGATTTAAGCACCAGACATGTTCAAGGGCTGCAGGTCTTTGTTTCAGTATTTGCTCCTTAGAATGGCTCAGCAGCATCAACCTTTCTGTCACGGCAGTGAGCTCCTGCTCCTGTAGTATCTTGAGGGAAGAAGGTCCCCTACTGATTTGCCAGGGCTGAGTCGTGTCACCGGCACCGTGCCAGCGTTCCCACAGCCTTAGTGCTGAAAACCTGTCCTGCAATTTCACCTACTCCCATATATCTCTTTGATTACAGAGTGAAAGGGTCTCTCCTCTCCTCTCCTCTCCTCTCCTCTCCTCTCCTCTCCTCTCCTCTCCTCTCCTCTCCTCTCCTCTCCTCTCCTCTCCTCTCCTCTCCTCTCCTCTCCTCTCCTCTCCTCTCCTCTCCTCTCCTCTCCTCTCCTCTTTTCTTTTTTCTTTTCTTTTCTTTTCTTTTCTTTTCTTTTCTTTTCTTTTCTTTTCTTTTCTTTTCTTTTCTTTTCTTTTCTTTTCTTTTCTTTTCTTTTCTTTTCTTTTCTTTTCTTTTCTTTTCTTTTCTTTTCTTTTTCTCAGCTGAGAAATGGGTATCTAGAATTGAGAATGCTGGAAAATATTAGCAACCTGTTAATTGCAAGGGACTTCCTGCAGTTCACATGAGTATATCACTTGTTGTTTTGATGAATTTTAAGCAGTCAGGAATCTAATAACAGTGTAACTCATGAAACTCTCTTCCCCAAAGCATTTCACCTTCATACACAGCAATGAGACGAATGCTACAGTGCTGTGCTCAGCGAGCGCAGTGACACTACAGAACAGAGCAACAAAAATGAGTTGAGAAGTGGTGTGAAAAAATGCCTAAGAGTGGAGAAATCATTGTTCAGTGTGGTCATTTAACCAAAAAACCAGGCTGAGAGGTGCTGTAGTTACTAGGTCTAAGTACTTCCCTGACAAGAAAATCCTGGGTGCTAATGGGCTCCTTAGCTTGCAGAATAAGGCAGAAGAAGGACTTTGCTGGAGCTGAGAGCAGCTGACAAGAGACAAAAGCAACAGCAAAACAGTTCTTGCAACTGTAAGCAAAGTTATGCGGTCTGCCAGATTTTGAAGTTTCTGAGTATACGAAAAGACATGAGTGGTACCTTCAGTGTTTTCTCTTTTTTCACACAAAAAAATGAATAAAATAGTCTAAAGAAAAGTTACTGTAGTTGTCATGCACAGCTGTAAGAAAATATTGTTTAAATTTGATTTGTTAAAAATAAATCTGTTGGATTTTTGTTCCAGAATAACATTTTTTATGAAATCAGTCTAATTTAATTAAGCAAGTTTCATCATCATACATACAACATCACAGCCTGAAAATTATTTATTTTAGATTGAAGGGAAGCTTTTGGTTAACCTAGAATAAAAATACTGTGCAGTGTCAGAGGGTTTGGTGGTTCTTTTTTTTTTTTTTTTTTTTTAATTAAAAAGTAAAACTTTTTTCATTTTGGTTTTGAAATTGCAGGGGGTTTTTTTATTATTTTTCTGTCTAGCCAGTGATCTAAAAGAGCAACTATTTGACAGCCTGAGACCACTCTATCCTGTTTTATCTTAGTTGAGGAAAAAGTAGCAGAGCAGGAGATGAATATGAATATCAGCATTTTCCCTGCGACTTTCTCTGTCGGTCATAAGACAAAATGTCAAGATGCTGCTTTCCTTTCTCCTTTGGAAGCGACTGGATCGCGCTTGCCAGTTTGTACTCCAGTGAGATTAGGAAACTGCATTTCTTTTGGGGGCAGAACACAGTTTTCTAATAAGACACATCTGGTGCAGCTGAAGGATCAGTCATGAGCTGACCTAAATAAGGGCTAGAAGTGCTCCTGAGGGGACACTTTTTTCTTTGGTCCTTTTGATCTTTTTGAAATCCTTAGAAGTGGCAGCGCAGCTATATAAACAGTTCCCACTCCTAATTAACAGCTCTACCTTGCAGATGTGGCAATATATAGACTTTACTAAGGGAGTGGTAAGTGAGGCTGCTGTGTGTTTACCTTTCATTAGGTCAGTGTCTCTTCCCTTTTCTTCGGATTCTTTCCTTTAAAGTGAAGGATCACAGGTAAACCTCAGATAGCTTTAAGAAAGGATCTCTTTGTGCGGTTTAATTTAATTAACCCAAATCTGCTTTAAAAGGGTGTTTTCAGCAATAACTTGGCAAGGTGTCCCCAGCAATAGGTCTCTCTTGGGAGCGTGACATTGCCGAATCCTATCAGATTTATATGCAACCTAGTTATAGAAGCAGCGGAAGAGAGAGCGGAGCAAACTTGTGCTGCTCAGCAAACCTGTCCAAAACTAGGAAACAAAAGCTGAAGTGATTGATTATGTGAAGATTTCAGCAAATGATACCAAAATTAAAACATTAAGCTAATGACTTTAAAGCAAATTACATTGCCATGTGCAATTTATTCAGCAAAGAGAAAGCGAATGCAGTTTCACTAATAAAACAAAGGAGGCTGAAGTCAAATTGAGCAAAGGAACCTTTCTTTCCCCCCTTTCTCCCTTTCTGTCTCTCTCCCTCCCTCCCTCCTTCCCTGGAGCCTCAAAACTGAATGGCTGTCAGAAATTTTTCATCTGTTCGACCTGTCGCAGGGAAGGTCAGCGCTGATCAGCGACTATACTTTTTAACAGACAGAGGGCTGTAATTGAGAATAATTCCTCTGCAATTTGGTAGGCAGGGGTTGTTTCAAACTGGCTTTCAAAGGCAGTACCAGAATGGAAATGTTAGAAATTCTGCAAGTGAATCAGCTTTTATTCACAGGGCTGCGGACCTCTCCCCCCACCCAGTGAACCAACTGCAAAATAGAAGCACTCACATTTTAAACAGCAGTGTTTCTTCTGGAAATGACTTGAAGTGTAATCATTTCCATCATCAGATGGTCATTACCATCTCCTGGGGTGCCCTGCAGCTGGAAGGAGGAGCCCGGAAATGCAGCATTTACGCTGAGTGGTGAAGTCCTGACTTGGAGGGCTCAGATGCCCTGGGCTGGACATGTGGCACCAACAGATGATGCGCAAATGCCCAAGCAGCTGCTGTGCCCTGCACTCACGCTTAGCAAAATGAAGCACGGCTGCCAAAGCAAGGATTTTAGGGCTTCTCCTGAGTTGCACGTGGAGTAAATGAGTTCACTGGTTCAGCACTGGGAGTCTTTAGTGGTAAGTTGTAGTAGGGAGCCCAGGTAAATCCAGGCATGGTGCTTTTGACTTAAGCACCACAGCGGGAACAGATGTATTTGAAGGGTGAAGGAAAATGTGAGACACTGTGGAAGAGGCTGGTTGTACGCTGGCCTTCTCTGAGCATGGCTGAACCAGTGGGTGCGAGTGAAATTGTCCTATGCCAGGGAATGTAAGAACTGCAAGTGCAACGCAAAGATCTGTGTTGGGCGTTGTATGAGCCAGCAAGGGGCCAAAAGGAGATAGGTGGTGTCTGAACTTCATGGTGGCTGTGAAGAAGCCTAGTCCTCTGCTCACATATCTGCTTATCTGAACGATACTGCAGCTCCTTGGGGGGAGCAGTCCTTGGCCATGTGCATCCTGTATCTGAACCCATCCTCTGTGTCTCCATGGGTGCTGTATTCAACTGAGCTTTGTCCCAGCTATAGTTACAACTGTTAGAAATACTGATGATTTTTTGGTGGCTTTTTAGAACTTAAGGTTAAAATATATTCAAGAATTCTAAATGATATGTTCTGCTAAGCACCTCTGGCTTTCTGTCATTCTGAGAAAGCAAAGTTTGTTTTTTAACTGGAAATCTTTGAGACTCAAGTGAATATAGACATTCAAGTTGCTGAATAATGCAACACCTCAAAAGTCCTTCCTATTTTTTTGCTCAAAGAACCATGATGTTCATTTTTTTGGTATTTCCATGGTGACTGACTTCCTTGTACAAACTATGTTCATATTGGTCATATATGCATGGATATATATCCATTAGGCACTGTCTGGTCTGATGCAAAGGAATGTAAGGAAATAGAAACTAAAAATCAGAATGTTTGAGCCTCCGTGCAGTCTATTCAGCAAAGTGAATCCCTGTTCTGCAGAGTTAACACTATGGAGGAAGTATGAAAGCTTCAGGTCGTTTTAAAAACAACTAGGGGGCTACAAATTCTGAATAAGAGATGTATTTGTGCTGTAGTTACATACGTTTAGTGTACTTCAACTTGATTATGTAAATTAATACATTCAACTTGATTATTTAAATTGATTTGATTTAGATCACAGTCTAGGCTGAGTACGATGACTATTTGGGCTTACTTGGCATGATACAGTATTATTTTTTCCTCTTCCCTGGATATGACCGCAAACTCCCAACAGGCCAAAGCGCAATTAATTTAGAAACATGATCAAATTCAGCAATCATTACTGGATGTTGTCCACAGTCTCTAGAGACCTCTGATAAGAACAACAGTAGACTTAAGACGTGGTAGTCCTCTCTCTCATCCAAAGTCTAATTACAAAGTTACACACTTCTGTTCTCAGAGGACTGCCTTCAGCAGAACTTCAGCATCTTGGGGTTTGTTTTCTTTCTCTCTCTTTCTTTCTCTCTCTTTTCCTTCTTTCCTTCTTTTGCAAAGCATAGGAAACAGAGACTGAATGTATAGTATGTTGAGTCCAGTATGATGCTATTAAAGGCTGTCATTGATGATTGACTCTAGTGGGATTTCTGCATGTGAGTGAGTGAGAAATCTGTTCTATCATTTGTAAACAGGCATGTAGAGGACAGTGAAGCAGTTCTCACCACCTCACTCTCAGTGGTGCCCTCGAGATAGAAAAACATTTCTTTGACCTTGCTTTGGATTTACTTGCTTCCAGCAGACTCCAGTTATGATCACTTTCATTTTTCTAATTAAAAGAAGCCAGAACTCTTCTGCAGATTTAGACCAGTGAAATGCCAAATGATCATACAGCTTGAGCAGATGGAGAAGTTTTGCTCTTAGAATTGAGAAACCAACTGAAACAACAGGCAAAATGTCTCCCACCTCTGAAGTTTTAAATTGCAAACATGCTTTATTTATGTTGGTATTTTGTTAGTTTAAGTGCATCTCATCAATATGTGATAAAATTCCCTTTTCCTTAAATCTTCTTGGTTTGGATAAAATCTACTATTTTTCATCTTTGTTATCTCCCTATTGCCAAGTACTACTTTATCCCAGATTTCTTCCCCTTCAGTACCGCTGGATATACCATCCTTCCGCCAGATGATGACTTGAATGACAACAAGGATAGCCTTATTCTTTTTTTACATCTGTGATCTTGTGCAAAAATTAAACTGATTCCTTCACTCAGAAATATTTTTTTCTGGAATTTAGAGGTCTAGTATGAACTAGTGCTGTCACTGAAGCAGAGGAATCTTAGGGAAGTATTTACATGGCCTGACGTCAGCCCCATCTGCTTTGGTTAGCAGACTGGACTCCTTCACTGCCTAAGTTCTTTTCCCTAGGGCAAATCTGCTAATCCATCTAACAGGAATAGGAAGGCCTAGCAAGACTGGGTCCCTGAGGTGGTACCTGAGTTAGCTTCCTGCGCTTTGGCATTAAGATGTATTTATAGGATCTAATACAACAAATGTTGACTCATCGTTTTAGTAAGGTTATCTGTATATGAATAGCTGCTTTTCCATTTCTGCATTTAAACTATGTTTCAGGTGTTAAAAATACATGATTAAAAAAATGATGAAGGGCAGAGAATGTAATGATTTGATTTTATTTTTCTCATGCCAAATACTGTGGAAGTAAAGCTGATCCACCTTTTTTCCTCAAGATTTCTGGAAAGGATAGGAAAAATTACACTGTGCTCTGTAATTATGCATCCCAGGCAATTTTCTTTGAATCCATAGAAGAGAGTTTTGCTAGCAATGCAGACTACTAGTGTATGTTTTGAAAAATGTAAGTGCAGAAATAATAGAGCTGCCTGAAATATGTATGAGACGGAAATGAGCAAAAATACGGAACTTCATTTGGCACAAATGCCAATTAGTGAATTTCAGCTCTTTCATTTGAAAAAATAACAAAATTTTGAAACACTCAGTTTTGTCATTTTCTAAAATAAGATACTGTATTTTCTCAGACTAGGATTTCTTTCAAACTATATCCTTAAAAATGACTTTAATTAATTTTTCAGAAGTTCCAGACTGAAATATAGTATGAAATACTGAAAATGATAATTCATGTTTTGTTACAGAGAAATTTATTTTCCCCTGTTTATTATCTGTCAATAAATTTGACTCATTGGTTTCATTTTCAACTGGAACTGATTTTTGTCATTGTTTTGAAATTTTTTTATAACCTAAATATTTCACTTGTTTTTCCCTTGATTTCTAATTTTGTGCATGCATGGAAAAGATGCAAAGGGTATTCATCCTAGTTATGTTTTTCTTAATAGCCTTGTGTGAGATAATTTCCTTCTAAGGTGTATGTAAATACAGACTCTGTAGGAACCTGGTTATGAGGTCCTACTGTCCTGGCAAAACAGTTGGTACATACTAAACACACAATTTGACCCATCAGAATCTCCAGAATTTTAGGATTTTGCATCATCACTTTACCTAAGCCCTGTCACTTGTTATAAGGGTTTGGCTTGATGATTGTCTTTTACTATCTACCCTTCTCAATAGAAGTATTGCTAAGAAATGACAGCTCCCCTTCCTAAATGGTTATATTCTACAAGGGCTCCACTGAGTCTTCTGGACAGAAAAAAAATCTTTTTCTTTTTTAATTTCTTTTTTCTCCTGTGGGTTTTTCAAAACTATAAATTTTAGGGAGGAAATTTGCAGGAGTTCCATTCCTGTTCAACTGACGTCGCAAGTGAAGCTGAAAGAGAACTCAGGGTACCACTTGAGCCGTAAATACAGTCACTCCTGTGATGCTATTACAGAGTCTCCACGTAAAGAAATCCATCGATACACTATATTCTAATTTACAGTTCTGTGATTCACATTTGTAGCTATCAGCAACAGCTGCCAACACAGTGAAATAAATTCCAGCAATTCAGGGTATACTGATTTATGATAAGATCCCTCAGAAGGATGTGCAGGAAAATAGATAATGAAAAAAAAAATAAATGTTACCGTATGTTGCAAAAAGATCTTATGTTCATTCTGTTTTCCAAATAGGATTACCAAATAGGCATTAAAATGATGTCAAATCATCTGCGTTAAAATAGCTATTAAAAGTTAAAGATGCCAAAGTAGCTTCTATAATTTTTTTCCATACTGTTTATAATAGCACCCTGTGAGGCTTGAAATTGGAATTGGATTGTCGTCTGAAATGTTACTGTCTTCTAGTCGTTGTGCTTATGAATGCTTTTGAGAAATGTGTTGATATATCAGATCAAAATCTGCTCCTGTACAATACTGTTGAGAGCGAGGCAGAGCCAGTGGTAGCTGCAATGTCTCTTCCCATGTCAAAGTTCATTATCAAGTGGATCTGTTGCTGATCTCTCTGTTGCTCCAAGAAACACCAGTAGACCTACCTTTTCAACAATCTTCTTTACATCTAGCTCACCAATTTCTAATCTTTGTGACTTCTATCATTATCAGATTATTTTTAACGTATATGGGGAGAGCAGTGGAAAAAAAGGTGATTACAGAAAGGCTAGATGAATAGGGAGTGATTTGCTTGTAACATGTCCTGCTGAGAAGAGGAGGAACAGAGGACCATGTCCTGAGCAAGGTAATGCAGGGCTGGGAGCAGAGCTTCAAGGCCCGTTGTATTATGTTTTAAAGGCTTTCCTCCACTAAATTAGCCTTCATTTATTTGAACTATTGCAGCTGCAGTGGTATGATACCCTGAAATGCTGAAGGGTTTGTACAAGTGAGAATGTACAGATGAAAGTGAGACACTGTCTTGCAGCGTGGCCGTTGGTGGCGAGTGCCGCGGCCCATACGAGAGGGTACGTGTTGCAGAACAGTTCCTTTTGGGATGATTGCTCTGGAGAACTGGTGTGCTGAAGCTAGAGCTTTTTTTTGTGCTCTGCATCCCACTCCGTACCCAATAACAACAACCTGTTCTCATTATGCTATATGAAATAATTTAAAAGATGCAATTTGTGACTTTGAAGAGGTTATTCCATTTTTGCTCATTCTGTTTTATTGCTTTAGTTTAAACCACTTTTTGATGGCTGTTTTTACAAGATAGGCTTAGGATGTTCTGAAGCCATAATTACTACAGTAAGTTGAGTCTACTGTTGTGCATTGAATATTGGTAAGAGCTGGTGTATCAGCTGCTGTACGTAGGGCAGCTTCACTTAATTCTCTTAGCCATACCAGGTATCACTGGGAGAATTGCTTACCTTTTCCCACATCTCAAACTGAATATAATGGTTATACTTACATGTTGGAATTAAAGACTGTGGCAGAGCCTTGTTCAGTAGGATGCTGATTCTGACTGAAAGCTGTCCTTTGCTGTGCCATCAATATTAGAGTAGTAGCTATGTTATGGACTAATCTTCATGGGTCTAATCCTGCAGAAATTGAGATAAACGCTCATGTGGTGTCAACTGTGATAGTGCCAGTATTCGCCACCTTTGGCTCATTGGTAACGACATTCATACAAGTAAGTTAGTTGGGGACCTGTGTTAGCGATGTTACCCATGTGGGAGCATTTGCAGGATCAGGAGTTTTGTGTTTTTGCTCCGAAGCTCCTACGAAAGAATGTCATTTTTCCGTGGTATTTTAGACATAAAATTTGTTTGATGTTTGGAGTAGAAAATTTGATTAAAAATCAAGAATTAAAAATTTTAGTACCTCGTAATTTGATGGTACCTGTCAACTTCAGCCTGGGCTATGCATTTCAAATTCATGGGAATGTTTACTTGAAAATAAATGACAAAATTATGTAGTGTGGGTGGCTTTTTTATACTTTATAATGTAGCTTTTATATCCCTGTATGGAATGTTTTGCAAGCTCTTGATAACCATCAAAAGTGGATTTGTGTGTAATTGGTTTAACTGAAAAAGAATGTGCTAAGATGGAGATGTAAGTTGTGGCTTTCTACTGTAATACCTCAGTTATATAGCTTTGGGTTATTCCAGCTATTGGCAGAGTACTTCAAAACCACCTACCTGACACTGATTTCTGAACATTTTTTCTTTTTATCCTATTGCATCAAAAGCATTTAAATTCTATTTTGTACTTTGTAAGCTACCAGTAATACTTTATGTTTTGCAGAAGACAGCTGTTAGGCTGCTGTATTTTATCTTTTACAGTCTTTTACAGTTTCATTACCTGTATAGACTTAATTTCCTTGTCTTCTGCACCACAAAAATGCTTCTGCCACCAGTCTGACTGTTTCTAAGCTAGCCTGGGCTGGGCTGTTTTCCCTTTCATCAATTCATTTTCCAAGAAAACACCTTTGTTTTCCACTGCAGTTCATGAGATTTTAGTGAAATTACAGACCACAAATAAAAACTGACAGTTTTTAATAGTTTTAAAGACACTGAAACATCCCTGCCCTCCACCATTAGTCACACTGGTCTTAAGGTCTTGTGAGGGGTGGTGTCGTAACAGGGTCCCGTCGGGGTGTTTCGGCTGCGAATCCGACCTGGAGCTCGCCTGGTGACAAACCAGCTGTCCTCACCTTCCCGCCCTGCTCGCCAGGAGGCAGTGACCGCATTTGCCCGAGGAGTGAAATCGTGTGCGAATGCAATCGTGCAGGTGGGTTGTAGCCAGCCGTGCTGCTGCACTCGTGTGTGTGAGCAGATTAGGGATATACCAGCCTCAGCTGTTAGTTGCTACTCATTCCGATAACGGAAATCATGAGCGTGTCTGGGCTGTGTCTAGCAGCTGGACAGTAACTGCCCAAACCGCGAAGTCTGCCTGAATGAAATTATTCCCACAAGGAAGTGAGCTGCTAAAGGAACACAGGGGAAAACGCCTGTAGAGCTGAATAGAGCAAAAAGGTTCAGCACTACTGGGGTAAGGATAAATATGCAAGTTACCAAATACAATTATTAAAAAAACCTGCATAAATATACTTTTAAACAGTGTAGGCCAGTGCTTGCAATGACGATTTACAGCGTAGCAGAAGTTCTTACAAGCTCCGTCAGTCGCTGCTCTATTTTGCGGCAGTTGCAATTCTTACTCTTACATTTGCTCAAGTCGCATGATTGAGAGGAGACAAGGAATGGAGCAAGTGTCTCCTTAACTCTGACAAACCAAAGCCCTGGTGTCATTTTGCAGGAGAGAAGCAGAAAGGTGTATTTTTTAATTAAAAACAGCCTGTACACCGAGTTTTCTTGTATGCACCATTTCTCTTTGCTGTTCCTTAACTGGTATAAAAATGTTCTCTACCTTTAATTAGAAATTAGAATTAATCTTTTGAATTAAGTCTTTTAACTGATAACAGTGTAACACAGCTGCAGTTAAGCTTCTCCCGCTGCTTTTAGCTATGCTTGTTTTAAAAGGGGTTTGTTACAGAGTGACTTAATTTATGTGCATATGAGTGTGTGCTCTATCAAGAAAGGCCTGGTAATTTGATTCTGTCACTGCACTTCTGGTATGACCTGTTTTATCACCTCTGTAAATTCCACTGAAATGCTTTGCATCGGTCATATACCTGTGTTTATTGTGAATACAGTACACACTGTGGCATTGCTCGCTAACCAGTCAGTTCAGCGCAATTAAATGGTATCTTAAAAACAGGCTAAATAATCTTAAACAACACGAATACACCTCATCTCCTAAATCTGAGAAGTACTGCAGTGCAGTTCCTCTTCTGCTGCCTTGCATGCTCATGACATAATCTGAGTAATCTTTTTGACTTTTCTGCCTATTTTTAGTGTGCTGTTTGTTTTGCATTTATCTACATAACAAGTGTGAGAGATTATATACAAGAGAGAAGTGGAGTGCCTTGACCTACATTAGCTTGAAGCTGGGTAGCAGCAGCATTTCTGATTTGATCTGACAACACCTGGTTAAACTGCTGCATTATCTGTCCTGGCTGTTGCTTTTTGAGATGATGTTCTGTGGTCTTCTCTAGCTGTCTGTGCTCTTCTCAACCTCAGCTGCTCATGTCATTCCCTTTCTGTGAGAGTCTGTGACCATTCCCAGCCTGGGACCTTTCCCCAAGTGACCCGGAAAGGGGTTCTCGTCAGTCAAAGGCAGAAATCATTTCTCAACTAGCAGTGCCACGTACTTGATATCCTCTTTTATTTTGCATAACTGTTCCAGAGCTTATGATGGAGAGGGCCTTGAAAAGCTGCATTGCTCAAGTATTTTCTCAAGTGTCCGGGATACTAAGCTGTATTTTCCCCGCCACGTAGCAGTGGCCCGTTAGCCAGCTCTCTCTTTGGTCATGCTAGTCACGCACCGCCTGGTGTGAAGGACTGAGGATGTCCATGTTAGTTCGCCAGGAAAGCCAGCAGAGTGAAGCTTGCCACTGGATTTATTGCGGGGCAGAAGAGACATCAGCATCACTGCCTTGTTTATGTGCTAGATCGGCCGTGGTCCAGGCCAAGGGTACGATCTAGGCAGACAGCTGAAAGTTACTGAGGTGAATTGTATAAATGGCTTCTTTCGGTCAGGGATGAAATACTTGTCTCCAGTACAGAGGAGTGACCAGGTTGTGAGTGCTACCCTTGGAGAGTGGAGCTCAGCATTTCTCCTGCGAGTGCTTAAATAGACAGTGTGTCAGTCTTAATCTTTGCCCAGTTCAGCTTTATTTGCCTTAACCACATTTGATCTGTGCAAATGGGCTGTTTATTGCTCTTAGAAAAGACAAGGGTAGCATTTGCCTTGTGTTGGCATATCTATGTGCCTTTGACTTCTAAGATTTGCTTAGTTTGGTTTATAAAGCATCTGTCTGTGCTGTTGGCACTTCTGTAAATGTAAACACTACACAGTGCATCATACCAGATCAACACCCTCCTACACAATATAAAATACTGAGCCATCTTAACCATCACCTCTCCTCCTCACTTCACAGCCTTCACTTAAAACTGCAGCAATAGATCAGCTATGTAGGATGTCTTAAAAGCCAATTGATGTGGACCAAGGGAGTGGAGGGAGGAGAGAATTCCAGCCTTCATTTCTTTACTGCAGACCTCCGTGTACGCTCATGAACTTCCTTCACCCTCCAGAAAAAGCGTGCAAACACGTCTTCCTGTTCCAGCCCCTCTTCTCTCTCCATCTTTCTGCTCGTATGTCTCACTTTGTCGGCTCTTTTATTCTAGATGAATGCCTCCTCCTCCTCCTCAGCTCTTTGTGTTTCTCCTCTTTTTACTTGTGTGACAGCTTCTGGCTCCTTTGAACGCCCGTCTTTGTGAATCTTTCTTTTTGCTGCAAACCTATCCTTCCACTGATGTTCTGCTTTTGTCTGTCGTCCATCATTCTATGCCTCTCTCCACATATTTGTCTTTGTATTTTACACTTTTATGTGTGTCTCTTCTAATCTGTGCCGTGAAAAATCCAGTTCTATTTGTACTGGTACTTCGAAAGAGGAGTGAAAGCTATGGAGAGATTGGATGACAAGTTTTGGGATTGTTCTTGCCAGATTTAATCCACTGACCTTTGGCTGGTCACATGGGCATGGGTCCTGGGTTGATGACCTTGGCACTAATTAAATCAAATTCCCATAGGAAACTCTTTGCTTTTCTAGTCTGAGCTGTGTAGGATGAAATCTTCACCTCTGCAGAATAGCTGCATCTCTGACTGCCAAAGACCTTCGCCAGAGTATGAGTTAGAGCATGTATTACACACACCCATACATTCGCCTCATCCCACAGTCCCTGCCTCTTGCCCACGGACACACATTTCCTGTGTGGCCTTTGGGAGCTCCCTCTGCCTTCCCAGATGTTCCCTTATTTCGGAGATGAATTTGAAAGCGTGTACATACTGCTGATTGTCAAGTGGCTGTCTGAGCCTTGAGACTTCCATGGAAGTCGGCGTATTTTCTGTTCAACTGTTGTGCTTTGGGTAGTTTCTAGTGCTTTTGCACATTCTACATTTGCTTTGTCAAAGGTCATCTTTGAGTTCTCTGATAAGTTATGTAACAAACTAGTCTCTATGTCTTCTGGATAGGCTGCCCAGACTGCCTGTGAGTGTGGTAATCGCTCTCCTGGCCAGGCATATACTGTGTTTAAAATGTTGTGTAATTGCTAGCAGTTTAAGGGTATGCTAGTTTGTGTCTTGCTGCTGCCACTTCTTGAAAGATTTGTTACTGGGAATATCAGCTGCTCTCAAACTTTTAATAAGACTGTGCAGTGTGAGCTTTTTCACCTTGCAGATTTCCAGCATAATGTTTCTTAACATATTATCCTCAGTATAGGCTATGAAAAGATTTCTGTATATTAAATCCATCCCCCCAATCTGATTTATACTGTGTAATTTCACTAATATTGCAGTCAAATTCTCTAATGTACACTTAAGGTAATCAGAAATAGTTTAGTGTTCTTTCTCTGGCTCTCTCCCCCTTTATTTTTTTATCACTGTTACCCTAAGGAATTAAGGCCAGAAACAATATGGAAACACTTCCACTGTTACATCGTTGCTTCACATGCTCAAATTCCCTCTCTAATGTATTCAATACTCTGCAAGTATTCCCATTGTAACAGTAGGAACATACTTTTGGTAGTTCCAGTGCTCCCTTCCACCACTAACGTAACATTAGTTTTGCATTTAATATGACAGTATATCTGAGCTTAGTGTATCTCACAGTTTTACAACATTGGTATTCAGTGTATTGAGATTATCTGTTTTCAACCACTGCATATTAATGTTGGCTTTGTGTGTGTGAACTTTTGTTTCATGAATATGCTGCAGTGTGCAATGCTGAAGTTTGTAGATAGGCATAACAGCCTTTTGGCTATGGAAGATAAAATTTGAGAGTGTAGTAATAGCACAGCTTTCTGTCAAGTGAAAGTGCTGCTTTGGGACAGTGTGGTAGAAAAGCTGAGGAGACAACCAGGAAGATTGCTCCTGGCCTTCAGGAGAGGGTGGCAAGAGAAATTTTAAGCCTTCTGGCAGACAGTAGGAGGATTCCTTTTTGCCAGTTAAAAGAATTGCTAAGAGTAGAGGTGTCTGCCACTGCTCCCATTCTGCTTGTGGTTTCAATATGCTGTTAGTGTTTAACCCAAATCCAATGGAACAACAATTATCCCATGGTATTGCCATTCAGAGCTATGCTATAAATCTCCCTGCATTGCAGCAGCAGCCCAGTGGAGTCTGGTCTGTGGGGGGAAATGTAGGTATCAGCAGGGCATAAGAGGAGTAAGTGTGCCTGCAGTTTCACTTCCAGCACCATACATCACTAAATTTCTTGATCATTTGTTTTTCCAGGAAGCATCTTTCTTATGGTTCACATGTGGTGACCGTTGCAGAAACTTGAGGACTTGGATTCAATCCAATTTCAACATGAAGACTTGGGGGAGGCACAAGGAGGAAAGTCCTTCTAATAGAGTTGATGCTGTCAGGCTTGATAGGCCTGTATAGACTAGAAGGGCACATGGGCTCTGAGAGGGCTCGAGATGTACCAGTGATAGGTGGTGAGACACCTACAATTGCTGTGCAAGGTATTTGAAGGCAACCTGTTCAGAATAGAAGTATCTTTATTTTGTTCCTGTCTCCCTTTTGGTAGTCTCACTTGTGCAAAGAAATGCGAGGCAGCTTAGCTCAGCAAGAGGAGATACGTTTCTAAGTGCCAAAAAGTTTTGTAGTGTGGGCAGCTGGAATCTGCCACCAAGCTGCCTGGGCCATGTCTTTGTTCTTTCCTCCTTTGTCACAACAAAGTTGTTTCCGGAGCAAGTGAGATCACCTGCCTGGTCAGAATTGCATCAAAAAGACACAAGGTTTTAAATTAATGACATGGAATGAAGAGTGTTGCTCAGAAATCCAGCTCAGTCCTGGAGTTCAGAAGATTAAATACTGCAGCAACGCTGGTGCACCAACGAGCGTTTCCAAGTGTCACTTTTAGCAACAGCATTCACTTCATATGTAGAAAGTGGTTCTTCACAGCAGTACTGTAGTTCAGCCATAGACCATTCTAAATGGGTTCAAAACCTTCAGGAACTTGCTTCCTGCTGAAGGGAACATGGTAATCTTGTCCTGTACTTTGCAGAAGTACTGAAGCTTGCCCACACTTTAGGGCTGTAGGCAAATAGGACTCAACTCGATCCTTATTTGTTGGAAAAAAATATCAAAGAATGGGCTTTGGTTCGAGAGGAAGTGTTTTATTCGTGGTTCAGTAAACTACACTTGTTTTGCTGACCTTAGCATCTTAACATGTCGAAAGGGCCTCCTGCGTTCCTCTAATTCCTGAAAATTGCATTGCTCTTTCTGATAACTCTGCTCAACATTGCATATTAAATCTAATGCCCTGGCTAAATTACAGTTGTCAGGATTAAGTTCTATTTTATTTATATTCTTCTTCCTGCACTGTAATTAGAACGATTTTCTTTACTTCGCAGAGGAGTATACATGCAGTGTATCTTTGGTCCTACTGGTGAACATTATCAGCTGCCCTCTGTGAGGTTCTGCTCTTAAATAGTTAATCTCTCTGGTCCTAGAATTGGTTGAGCTTTAGCTGAGGTTGTTGTGATTCTTGTGTGCACAGTCTGCAGAGTGCTTGAAATTAAAGGCATTATGGAGATACAATACTCAGAAAGTAAATATACCTATAAAATTAATATAGTTTTATTTTTCAATTAATTGATACTTTGTATTCTGGGTATTTTTACCCCACTGATACTTCTTACTAATCACCCTTTTGGAGCTCTACTGCTAAAAGAACGCAGGTCCCTCCAGTTGTCCATCTCTTACTGATGCTGCCTGGACTACCAGCCTAATGGCATGCACTAGGCGTATTCCCAACCTTTCTTGTACAGAAGTGGTCTTTGACATTTCTAAAGGTTTTCAACCACTTTTTCCATTCAGGTGAGTTGTATTGCTTTGGGGTGAGAATAAACCATTGAAAAAATAAATTGTAAAATTTGATTGACAGAGCTTCCTTTCACAGTCTCCGTGTTTCCAACTCCTCCTCCTCAGAAAGCAATTGTAAAGAACAATCTTTACCTGGCACTTAAAGACCTAGAAGCTATGTTTTCACCCTGACTGCAATTTCCAATCCAGGTTGCTTTGTGGGAGCTTCATAGCACGTTGTGAAGGCTTAGATCACGCTGGCTAACCTCAAGGATGTTCAGCTGCCACAACAATTGATTTAACAATTTTTCAAACATCTCCCTGATGCTAGCCTCCTACTATACAGAAAATGATATCTGTTCCTTGTTAAATCCGTGCATTTCCTTTCTTACCTCTTTCCTCTTTGTGCTTAAAGGTAACGTCTAACATCAGCATGTGCAATGGATTATGCTGTTTTTCATAAGTGACCGCTAGGAATGTTTGCTGTTTAGGTCGTACGCATGCTTTCACCTTGTGTTACAACCTTCCTGGAATAGAGTTCCAGGCGCCACCCAAAGGGCTCGAAGACTGATAAAGTTTGAATCACAAATCCCAATATGTCATGTTGGGCTTTCTAGTTTGATTTGTGCAGGGCTTTTAGTGCTCTTCCTTGGGAGCTTTAAAATAGCATTCAGATTTTTTTTTTTTTAAGAGCAAGAGAACACAACTGGTCAAGCACGAGTGTTTCCTTAGAGAACAGTATCAGTTGTTAAAGAAGCAACCTCTGACCTTTAACCTTCAAATGACTCCGTGTCCAAAGTATAGATGTACAGAAATGGAACAAAAACACTTTTTTTTCAGTGGGGAATAGAACAAAGTGTGCAATTATTTGGTTTCATTTGTCCTTGTTACTGGTATTTTTAACTGAAGAATCAGTAGCTACAATAATAGTAACAGAATATGTTTTATTGAGACCATGTACTGTAATCAAATAAGCTTGGGTTGTTAAACACTCTAAGTGATATGATTAGCACAGTTATTAGTTGTACCAACTAGAAAGAGAATGCCCCTTTGTTTTTGAAATGGAGAAGAAATTGTTAGATTACTGACTGGCATTGGAATAGAAGTGCAGTAGAAAATAAATTGTGCAATACAGATGTTTTTGGAAGCTGTATGCTTTCAACATTTTATACTTGTGATGCAGTGTGATGCAGTTAATCTACCTAGTGGACAGTAGCTGTAAGGTCTCTCTGTGGATTTGAAGAGAATGTTCATCAGTCCTTATATGTTTTTTTTTAAGTGAAAATCACAATTTTGAAAAGTTCATAAAGTTTAGTGAGGTCCAGAGAGCTTGTGAAAGACATTTTGAAACAGCTAAACTCAAAGGCAAAAGAGTGATTTCCCAATGCATATAAATAGCTGTAAACATTAATTTTTTAAGACCCTCTGCAGTAAGGTCAAACAAGGTTTCTTTCTCCATGTGCTGATTGTCAATTCTGACAAAGGAAAAAGGCAGTTGCAAATAAGAGAAAATAAAAAGTTGATCTTGTCTCAGCTCACAGACATTAAAATGGAAGGCACATGTTGTGCAGAGGGAAGGCTGGAGTTCGGCTCTTGCCTAGCAGCCCAGAGAGGTAAGGTTGGGAGAAAGCATCACTAAAGAGTGTTTATTCACTGCTGGCTTGCAGGGAGCTCTCTGAAGGTCTTTCTGTACGAGGTGTAAAAATCCAGGCAGTATGACCTTCTCTGAGACATCCTCGCAGAGCTCTCTTCAGCATGAACCTCTCAAGACAAAATGAACAAACAGAAAATAAATAAAGGAATCCCCTCACATAACCACTTCCATACCTGCTAAATCAGCCCCTAAATACCTCCAGGGCACAACTGTTGGTGTGCATTATCACGTCTGTAAAACAGGAGTGTATAAGGCATTTGTATGGTCTTTTTTTAAATTTGAGTAAAGCTAGCCGAGTCATGTCACCGCATGTGTTTGTAAATATATTTTAAGTATATTTGCAAGTATATTGAACCCTTAATACTTGCAGTGGCTGCTTAGCATCAAAAGGCTGCATATTCAAGTCTTTTTTCAATTGCTTTATATTAAATGGATCCTTCTGGCACAGTCCAGTAGGAAACAGGAAATCCAGCATGATAACTGTTTCTCAGTTTTGCATTAGTTATCTCAGAAAAATTTGAAGCTAAAATAAATAGAGAGCAGTGCCCTGAACGTTCATATTTTATTCCCTCCAAGCACATACTTGCAGTAACACTTGCATGATGTTTCTCTGAAGGCGGTCCGTGTTTTGAAGTCAGTAGAGGTGCTCTGAGTTCATTAACACACGGGCTATCATCTGCATTTGTTAATGGTTGGTTTCTGTGGCTCAGGGGAGTGGATCAGGATGGTCGCTGGACTGGCGTTGGGTCCTGTAAAGACCATGAGGGAGCCTGTAAAGGCATGCAGCTATGTGTCCCTTCAGAGGGATGCTGCTCTCCTCCGTTGGAGTTTCTGCCAGGTGCCTGTGTTGTCCCTGAAGGCAGGGTGAAATGATCAGCCAGCCCAGAGGCAGTGTCACTAGGTCCACCTGGGACACGCTGGCGGCTCGAGGCCCTTTCGGGACACAGGGAGGAAGAGAAGTCCTGCCCGAGAAATGGAACAAAACTTAGCAAAAGCAAAGGGTTGAGACTAAAGTTTGTGTTGTTTTATTCGTTAAGAAAGTGGTAGAGTTGAAATGTTACTCAGTTGTATAAAAAAGCCCGCAGAACTGGAAAGAAACACCTTGCGTTTGTCCATTATCTGGTTACAGCTCTGCGCAGGCTCTGTGTTTCGTAGTAACCTCCAGAACACTTTTTTTTTTTAATAAATGAGTGAGAACGTAGGCAGGTTTTGAGCAAAAGCTGTGTGCTCTGATATATTTGGGGTTCTGTGGTAAATCTCTCAGGCTAGTTCCTTTAACAGTCAGTTTTTGTTTTGTTCAGTCACTACCTTCAACTGTTTCTTACTTTTATTTGGAATATAAGGAAATACGTGTTATGGCCAGCTCTCTGAGCTCTCTCTCTGAGCTCTCCCCCACACATGTCACAGCAAGAGAAGCTGAATGTCTGGGTGCTCTTGAAAATCTGGCTCTTAGTCTTGGTTTTCAAGTGTTTCCTAGAGCTGTGGAAACAGTTAGTAAAGAGCATTCAAATCTCTTAAATCACAGAGTAGGGAAAGAAAAGGTATTAGTAGACAGTCTTCCACCACGCTCTTCAGACAGCATCTGGCGTAAGGGCTGCACAATTTCTGTGCTTTGTCCAAAAAAATGACAATTAAATTTTTCCTTGTTATATGAGAATTTTCCATCTCCATTTTAGTGTGTAGTCTCCATTGACCTGTTTCATTCTCATCTTTGTACGTAGATTGCAAACTCTAGAAGCAGGAATTGTATTTTTCTGTTGTTCAGGGCCTGATGCAATGGTGTTTGCTACAGCCGTAACAGCACGGGGGTGTGCATGGCTGGATGCAGGGGTAGAGCTGAAATGAGCTGGACTTTAAACATGGGGTGGCAGTGCATTGATAGAGCATACCCCAAGGTGAAGAGCTGATGTCCACTTACCTTTTTCCCAGAAACACTGTTTCTCTTCCATTCTTTTTTTCTGCGCTATTTTAGAGGTTCAAGTCTATGTAGGAGAGTGTATGAAAGTCAAGCAAACTATTAAATCTTTCTTGTTTGCTTAGACTTACATAACAAAATCAGACGACTGCATTAAAATGAAATTTGGCTAAAAAAATAGAGAAAAAGATTGGAACTCTATGTACCAAGTCCCAGCCTAGAGCAAGTTTTTATAGTTTAATTTATGAATCTGTGGAAACTGGGACTTATGATAGTAGCAATTATACAAAGATAGCTATGAAAGAGAAACAGTTCCTTTGCCATAAATAAAAGTAGTTGGACAAATGTAGCAAGATAGAAGTGGACTCTTTTTACTGCACCTTATGTTTTGACCACTGAAGACTACAGAAGTACAGATGATACGTGGTGTGCGTGCCTGAAAGCACCTGCATACTAAATAATTAACATGACAGTTTACAAGAATGTTTGCTTACACTTGTGTTTTTTTTTTTTTTTTTGACCATTTTTTTTCAGTAGTGTTAGCAAGAAATTTTCTGCTCCTGAGTTAGTGATTATAATGTCAAAGGGACTTTTGTAATGTCTCCTATGTCTTAATAAACCTGACAGCAGAAATTACATTGTTTTCTGATTTTCACCAGTGTAACATGCTGCTGCACAGGTGAGCAGAAGTGGCAGACTCGTGAGCACCCAGCCTGCTGTTGCGTGTATTTTACGTTATTACAAAACTGTGTCCTGACAAAGACATACAAAATGGTTAAATTTTAAGTTACAGATGAAGTCTGCTCTGTGGACGTGGCCTGCTGTTGAGGCTTGGAACTGTGCCGTCAGCCCTTTGTTTCTTCTCTCAGTTTCTTTGTGGTGCCTCATTTTAACGTGTGCAATATAAATTCCACTTGCAGCGGAGTGCAAACAACTAGTAATTAATACTAATAGCAGCTAGGAAATTCTGATGAGTGACTACTGGGTATGTGTGTCTAGTTTGTTTCCTTGATTTGTCTGAATGTGTCTGATGTTTTAAACTAAAGCAAGGAATGGAGGGAAGAAATTCCAGAGCTCCACAGATGTCTAGAAAGAAAAATATCTCATTACTTAGGTGGATGCAGCAGGAACATTAGATTAATGGTACGAGTTTGGGCCCTTGTATTTACTGTACGATGTGATTTGTTTGTATGCAATGAGGCCTCGCAAAGAGGTCTGCAGAGGCAGCGCGTTCAGGTAATTCTGGTTTCTAGTAGGCAGCACTCTTTTTATGGAAATTTCCAGGAGATCAGCAGGGATTGTTCAAAGGGGAATCCTAAGAAGCTATTTTCCAGGATTCCTGTAGTGATGCAGCAGGTATGTTCCTCAAGTTTGTGTTTCAGAAGCATCTTCCAATGGGAAAGTCAATTCTGACGATTGCACGGGGAAGACAGGACCTCTTCCAGGGGCTTGTGAATCCCCCGTCTTCGAGGTTTTCTATGGCCTAAGCCTGTGGAAGTAAAAAAACACTACTGAAGTAGTTTGACTGTGACACCTTGGAGATCCTGCTTAATTTTTTCTTAAGAGCAGAGGCTTTTTTTTTTTTTTTTTTTTGGCTTGTACAGCATGCAGCACAGTGTAGTCTTGGGCTGTCAGCAGGAAATACTGGTAAGGGAAGAAGTCATTTGTCCTGGACAGGGACCGTGGCACAGATTCCCCCTGAAGCTGCCAAGTCTCAGCTGCCTTCCCCAAATGACTGGTATGTATACTTGACCTGCTTTTTTCTTTCAATAAGCATAGGTGGTATATGCACACGATATTATCAAATTGAGCAATTTGATAACAAAAAAACCAACTGTTCTGAATGAAAAAGCAAACAGTTACTGCACGCTGTTTGTGGGTCTGCTTCCTCCATGTCTCCTCGAGAAGGCACCTTTGGCTGGTTGAGGGTGACCTCCCTTCCCTGCACCGAGGGGAGAGGGCCGGGTCCTCCTCCCTCTGCTGCGTGCCCGTTTCCAAGCTTGAATTTATCCAGCCACGTGAAAGAGCGCTGATGCCTGCCGCGGGGAAGGGGCCGCGGCCGGCGTGCAGGGAGGCCGAAGGGCCCCGCTGCAGCGGGCTGTACATGCCTCCAGCCTGGGACGGGTGCTGGCTTCTGCGCTTCAGCGATTCGTCTAACCCGGGCGTAGAGCGCAGCAGGGAGAATATTTTCCCCCAGCCTCTTCATGTTACGTTTTCAAATTTGCTGGTGTAGAGCTAATTAATTATTGAAAGTGGCTCAGAATCTTGTCAAGGCATATGGAGATTATTGGCATCTGTGTGTTTAAGTGAGCAGGTATTTTACAGCTTGAAAATAGCATATGCCGAAGGTTTTAATGTAACAATTTAGTTTTGAAGAGCTGCAGCGGCAGCACAAGTGTCTGTAGCTCACCTACCATATGCCATGGTGTGAGGGGACACAGCAGCCACCGGTGTCACACATCCTGCACGTCTTTGGCGGAGCTGGCTACAAATGGTACCGAAATGTTGGGTGTTTCTGTGGAAAATAACATCAATTTAGAAATATTTTAATAAAAAATCATTTTTACCTACGTTTTAGTGAGGTGAGTTTAATATAGAAGTGAAAGTTGCTGTGATGTGTACTGTAGGCCTGGGTTTACCTGTGAAAGCATTAAATCTGATGGATGCCAGCAGACTTCTGTACCTCGGTCACTTAAGCACTGTCGGAAATTCCATCTGGAAGCCATTATTCCAGTGTCCGTGTCTTTCAAGGTTTGTGAGTTTGCATACATCGATCATGATTTAAAGCATTTGTCCTTTATTTAGTTAACAAGAAGGCACAGCTGTTTGCCTGCTTCTCCCACCAATCTCTGCTACAGTGTAGCTGTCTCGGAGGACTGACCTTACCTTGAGTCTCTGCACTCACGTGGTTCACCGTGGGCTTCGGGAGCGCTTTGCCCCAGGCGTCTC
The DNA here is from genome assembly GCF_028389875.1 of Rhea pennata. Lineage (NCBI taxonomy): Eukaryota > Metazoa > Chordata > Aves > Rheiformes > Rheidae > Rhea > Rhea pennata. Next base: position 9,906,015 of record NC_084674.1, read on the forward strand.
TGACACGCACCTTCGCCGCGGTTCCAGAAGCGGGCTCTACCCCTGGAATAAGGTCTCTGCCAACGGGTATTTACGATTTCATACCGTAAGATCCCTTCACTTCGATTAAGATGTTAAAGGCAAATTTGTCCACTTCTCACTTGGAACCTGAACTTGCAGTATAAATGATGCCATTTGTAACTCGGTAATTTGTTTTCCTGTTTCATTCATTCTGAGTAATCTTTTAGAGCATGCTTTTAAGGGCATTGGCTCAAGTGCTCAGCCCAGCTGTGACTATAATGTTCCCACTGTAAGAACCTCGTGACAATGCTGCTAAGTGTCACCCTCTAAAAATCTGATAATTATAACTGATGGGAACGCAAGTGTGGGGCAGCTGAGCAGCAGCCCGCCACAGGCGTTGCTTGCTCGATGATTACAGCACGGAAGGGTTGGGGGTTTGCAGGTCACAGCTCTGGAGGCCAAGGTACTCTAAGCACCTGAGGCATGTTTTAATTGCCCTGTGAGGCACAGCCTGTCATACTCTATTGCTGTTATGAGTGTATTATAGGAATAACTGTTATTTATACATCAGAGAACATTTTGTAGGTTGTATTTTTTCTTTTATGAATTTAGAAGAGAGGTTGAGTTTTGTCAGTCTGGTATTCTATTCTTTCCGGGGAAGAAAAAAGTATAATTTGTACTTTAATTAACATTTTTTTTTCTAGAGTGCAGCCTGTTTTGCAACTAAGAGAGTGTTATTGGTTTGGAATTGATTTTGGTGTCATATGTTGTCATTTGACAAAAAACAGTTTTACTAAGCTGTTTGACATTAGAACAGCTGGTAATGTCACTTTTGTTAATGTCTTTAACCACATTTTTAACAAAACAGCAGATGCTCCTCACAAAAGCCATTTTCCTCTTACATCCAAATGTGTAAAATCAGCTAACTTGCTGCTTCAATTAAAGCTGAGCCTCCTAAACAAAGGAACTGACCTGAAAACTGGCAGCACTTCGAGGCAACCCCCCTAGGTCTGCGGCTGCTTGGTACGGAGGCCACCCGCGCCGTTGCTTTTGGGGCAGCAGGTGATGCAGTACGGCTGGGTGCTGGGAAGGGAGCCCACAATTGTTGTCTCTGAATTTTGAAGGCTGTTTTTCAGTGCGGAAATGCTCAGAAGCCACAGGAAGAGTTCACCATTATTGAATGTACAGAACTATGCCCTTTTAGCAGTATTACATGGCCCACTGTTAATAAAAAAAATATATTTTTAACTGAATAGTTGAGTGGCTAAGAGAAACCATCATCTGGGATATTACATACCTCAGATTTTCACGTATGTGCGAATATTTGTGCTTATAAAAATGCGTCTGCATTTAGTTTGCTCGTGGAAAGGAGGATCTCTGACGATGGTTGCACATAAGTGCTTGCAAACATGAAGGAAGAACTTCCCCCGAATCCGCATTTTTTTTCGTGAGTGCAAATTTCATATAGCAGCAGGAATATCACCCGTATTTTAGCACTTGATTTTTGAAAACCAAAGTAATATGCATGTAGCAAATACAGGGCACATAGTCCATCTTCTGTGTTATTCTTTGAAGTTTCTTGAACATCTGAAGTTCACTTACATTATCTTTTAATTTGACTTTTGCTGTCAAGGTGACAGACTCATCCTCTGTGTCACGTTTTAGCAACACTTCATAAAATCTTTACCGTGGATTGTGAAATGGGAAATGGCTTAATGGGGGAGGGGGAGGGATTATTTAACCCTTCTAGACTTTTTAGCAGGACGAAGTTAAAATGAACCTTTACAAACGATAGTATTTTAAAAATAATCACATATTTTTAATACAGCAATACTGTCTGCCTCTCTTTTTTGTTTTTAAATGTTTTCTTTATTTTTAATTGAAGACCAATTCCTATCTGTAATTGTTAGTAGGCAACAATTAAAAATGCTATCTATAAGGCTTTTAAACTCTGGTTATTACATAGAAAATGTTCAACTTACACATACTTACTATAAAAAAGAAATTGTTTTTTGTCATGTATGTGGTGATAGCAAAAAAGACATAAACCTCATGACAAGGAACCATGTAGTTCTAGTCTGAGATCTACCTTTTAAAAAATCTCTTGATTTTATAACAGTCCCTAATAATACAAATATGTTAAATTTTATTATGTATGATTATTGACATAGAAATGTAAAATCATCAGATTATAAGTTGAGCGGTGAAAGCCTTTATCTAGTTTACCATTTTTGTGATAATTCCATAGACTCAGCAATGCTGCCGTGTACTACAGCTGGCTGCATTGGGCTCCAGTATTTCTGCTGTTGTTTTCTTCTATTTATAGCCAAGTTTGTTTCAGCTATATTCATGTCTGCATGTTATCTTTTCCCATGATTATTGTAACAAATGCATCCACTAGCCAGGCTAGCTGGAGGAAAAGCAAATATTTACCAGCTAAGACATAATGTTCCAAGAGAGGGAAATTTATATTCCTAATTGTGACCGTTCCTTCCATATAGTGAATTACAAAAGGTGCGAGTCTCAGCTGAAGAAGCAGGATTGTCCAGTTAACTGACCAATTGCATCATGCTGAGCGTGATTCTCAGGTGCTGAGCACTAACTCTGCCTTGTTTCCCAACCATCTACTCTCTTATACTCTTAATTCTCTGAAAGATTATACCTGCTTTAGCTTTGGATATATCTCTCTGGCCTGCAAGAACGGTAAAGTTAGAATGTAAGTCGTTGACTTAGAACTATGAGAGGCAAAATTCCAATTGTTTTACTTTGGATAGAATTTCACCCTTTTAGACAAATGAAGGTAAAATGTTTTTGGCTATATTCTTTATTTATGTATTGTTATCTTGTAGATTTTTATGAAATAGAAAATATTTGAGCAAAATTCCAACTGCAGCTGACACGAGTTTGTGTAGACCAAGCACTGAATATCTAATATGGTTTTAACTGTATAGAGAAGTAATACGCTACAATCAAGAAGATGAAAAGGTTTAATTTTAGGAAGGTGCTGCAGATTTTAGAACTTCTTGAATTCATTTCACTTGAGATTTTTCAGAAACTGCAGGTCTAGTTGTAGGCCTTTATCCTTTATTTTATTTGAGAATTATCTGTCTGAAAGCAAACAATCAGGTTAGGATAAAATTCCAGTGGTGTTTTGGTACACCACACCACTACTTTCTCTTACGGTGAATGTGTTCTAAAAGTTTTATAAAGTACTATAAAAATGTTCTAACTGTTTACTGCAGGTTATATTTCTGCTTGTATATGTGAATAGTCCTTAACAGAAGGGCAAAGTCAAATAATTCTTCATCTAATAAATTACAGATAATAGCTTGTTTCAGTGGTTTGCAGTACAGCTCCAGTAGACAGGGGAAATCTGAGAGTGGGCTGGCAAATTCTCTGTGACTCTTCTGCGAGTTTACTGAAGGGTGCTCCATCTGGAAGGGTTCTTGAACTCCTTATTTTCACATTCCTCTGTTTCTCTGGAAAGGTTGTCCTCAACTTTTCTCTTCCCAGCTGCCTACAATTTCTTCCTTTTGTATCCAAACCATTGTGGCTTAATTCTTCATCTCATACCTCTTTGGTCCAAGTAACAGCCTGGAATGCTGGCTATTTTTTTCTGCTCAGTGGAGAAAGAGATAGTAAGTTGTATGTTCCGTTCATATCTTTTTCCTTTTCCTTTTTCTTTTTTTCTTTTTCTTTTCGCAAAGAATGTGCGCTGAATGGTGCAACCCCTAGAAAGACCAGGGTTAGCTCAGAGGTTGCTCTTGGAGCCATAACTAGGACTGCTTTTCTCTGCTACTTTTGGGCTTCGTTCATTTGAAGTATTGAGACAGTCTCTGAGTTTTAAGCCAGTTTCCAAGAAAGGTTTCTTGTTCTTGCTCTAAAGTAGAGTTTGCCCAAAACTTGTTAGATGATGCCGTAGGGTACGTAGTAGGTCTCACTGCTTCCAGTTCCTGCTCTGTAAAAGGAGCTTAGTTTTTCCTTCATTTTTGCTCAGATCAGTCTGTTTGGCTGGAGAGTGAAGAATTGCTTCATGGTACCTACTCACATTTCCTGCAGAAATTTGAGGCTACACAGACTTAAAATATCTATAACATATACTATAGACCAGTGCAGAGAGAGCTAGATATGGATGTTGACACACTGTAATGATTTTACTATTCTTTTATTAAAGAAGATCTTTCAGTCTCTAGAGAACATGACCTGAAGGTTATTAGCCATCCTTCCATTGACTGGTGTCAGATCAGTTGCTAATCATTGCTGTCTCTATGCTATAGAATGATCAGATTGAATTTGCTGATGGATTTTAATTTCAATATCAATATTTTTCATAAACCTTACAAATAAATAATTCTTGAAACTGGGAAATGAAATCTCTAAAATGCATTCTCTAAACAATCCAGTTATGGGTAACATTTATCTTTCGATGATAATAGTAACTGAGAAGTTGTAAAATACCGAAGATTAGTAGGGCCAAGACAACCTTGAATAATGTGTGACTTCTATTCAGGGTGGTTATCAAATGAAAGCTGACAAGAAGTCAAGGTGAAATTTGCCATAAATAATTGCCAACGATTTTTTTTGTTTTCAGAAAGTGCATCCTTCTCTTGGAAGCTGAAATTCATTGAAGTCATTTCACTGAATGTTGATGATGCTGCCTTCTTTCAGAGTAGTTATTTGAGGACAATTTGGGGAAATAACTGTTAAGTATCTAGAAAAAAGCAATAGATTTCTGAAAATCGTAATGTACCTGCAGACAGGTGGTAATTGTCAGTAACAACTGTCCTTCAGAACGATCACCTGTGCCTAAGCATAGTTGAATTGTTGAACTGTGAAAACGTATGTGTCAAACATCAAAAGTTTAACACATACGTTTTTTAAAAAATTCATGTTATTTACATAGTATGCAAAATTATTTTAAGCGTGCCCCACCAGCGTAGTGAAGTGGAGTTATGAAATTCTAGAGCTAAGATTGCCTGTGCATTCAGATGAAAAGGGCTCCTCTCTTCACTACTCGCATCCAAATACAGAATAGAAGCAATAGGAAGGCACTGAGAACAGCAGTGTGGAGAGTCCCGTTTCCTTTCCAGCTGGATGCAAACCCTGCCTGGACCCCGCGTGGCCTCTCGTGTTTGGGTGCTGTTGCTGAGTGGGATGTCCTGCACAAACTCTTGCAGGTAGCTCTTGCAGAGTTTGTAATGGGTTAAGCTGCAGAACTCTAGGAAGTCTGTATCACAAGGAAGATAAGAAAACAAACAGACAATTAATATGATAGTTATTAATCTCACTGCTTAATATGCTGCTGGAGAGATTTATATTGTGTAGAAATAACCATCATGTAAAAACTGTGTAGGATGCCATAAATGACTGTTTGCAAGCTGTGATTTTAAAGAAGGTTTAAACTTGTTTGGATTTTAGCAGAACTTTGTATGGATAGCAAAAGAAATGTCCCAGGCCATTTCTTTGCTAAATATATAGAGTAAGTGAAACTTCTTAAAGTTGATTCATCAAAATCTTTAACATTTGGCAAAAAAATGTAGTTTTCCTTCACTTCTTCCTCGGGAAGACCTTTGCCATTATGGCCTAGAAGATTAAAAAAGCACAATTAGAAATATCAGCCCAACTTATTAAGTAACTGAAAAGAGTAGAGCAAGTTACGTTAATGAGAGGGGATTTTCCTAGCTGAAGGTCCCTTTGAATTTCACAGTCTCTTTTCTGAGCTGACAGCAGGTACCCAGACCATGACAATAGAAGTGTGATGGAAATATTGGCATAAAGGGTTTCTTTTTCATTTTTTTTTAAGAGATCGGTTTTGAGATCTGGTTTATACTGGAGCCCTCCAAATATGCAGCCTTGCAGCACTGAAGGGGAGATGTAGTACAAAGGGATGGCGTGGGGATGGACAAGAATTGTCAGCCACTATTGCAGTGGGAATCTTCATACATGAAACTGTGGGCACAGGCAATGGCTGTATGAAGAAAATAGTCAACAGCTTCAGAATAGGCCATAGTTTCTCTGTAGACCCAGGGTGGATGTTTCTATAAGCCATAGGAAGGAGGGGAGGGAAGAAAAGGTGGGACTACGTGTTCCTTTTGCAACTCTGGTGGTCTAACAAAAATTTAGACATGCCAGCATGGTCTTTCTCCACATCATGTATCTTGCATGGGAAGTTGTAAGGTGCATGTTTGGAGTGGGCTGTGGACTAGTCTTGCCTATTGGCCCGCTTTGACTCCAGGCTGTACCTAAATGCTTGCAGACTTGAAGTGCTCCTGGGGCTCCGTTCATTGGAAGGCTTCAGAAGCACCGCTCCTCAGGGTCACAAGTGAAAGCATGCCCAGGCTGTTTCCAAAGAATACGTATATGTTGTACTCTGCGCTCCAGATCTTTCAAATACCCATAGCTATGTCAGTTACTGCTTTTAAGAAGTTATTCAATCCATCCTTTTCAAAGACTTTCTATTGCAAAGGTCTGTATTAGAGGTGACAAACATTTTCATTTGGTAGAGGTGAAATAGAAGCTGTTATGAACAGGGCAAGCTGAAGTCTATATTCTGATAAAGTGAACTATCCCGGATGCCATTGTGCATTTGTCATGACGTTGTTGTGATGTTCTGTTTATCTTGGCAACAGCTAGACTTAGTGCTTCACTGAGGAGTGCAGAGGAAGATGAATGCCTATGTTGCAGACTGTGGAGCAAAATGTGAAATGTGAATGCTTTTTGGAAAGTAAAAAGGTCAAAATGAAATTATTTTTTTGAAACACTATGAATATTTGTATTATTTTGCAGAAAACAGCAGTGCTAAGATGAGATTTTACTGTTCACCTTATCTAATCTATATTATATTACAGCTGGAACCTCCCAGACACTCTAAACATAATGCTGCCACATGGATATTCCTTATCATCATTAACTAAGCATCATCATTAACTAAGCAGTAGGCCCAATTAATCTCAATGGCTTCAATTCTGCGTTTATGACCTTGGGTGTATTTATTTGGCAGTACACACAAATATGGGTCTGTGGTGAATGACACCACAAATAGCTTCTTTACCAGCTTGTCTAGCTGGTCCGTATTTATTCTCCATATCCTCTGTTTCAGATTCAAAGTATTTTGATAGAATTAACTAATAACTCTGCCCCGAAATATTCTTCACTGAAAAGACAGATTTGCTTCCACTGCTCACTTAGAAGTAGGAGTGACAGCCTGCTATCCTACTGTACTTCAGGAGAGTCATATAAATTGCAAAAGGTATTTTTAGGCCAGAGTTTTCCTTGATTTCTTCAAACGTAAGAGTTATTCTGAAATTTTGAAATGTAAAGCTTCTCTAGAAAATGCCGTATTTAGCTAGGTGTTTCAGCTGAAGTCTTCCTGGTTCAGTTAACTTTTCTTCATATGCAGTGCCGTAGGAACTGTCTGATCTGGACAAAAAACATGTTAATACCCTCCCTCGCCCGGTTGCCCATGAACTGCAACTTTACCTTTTTGCCAGCTGCAGCTTCATACAGAATCAGAATAATTCAAGTTGGAAGGCAGGCAGGTCTCAAAGCGAGGTGAGCTGTGAGATCAGACTTGCCTTATGATTTCCTTTTATGTTCTGCAGGTAGGTTACTAAGAACCATTGAGAGGTTTAATTGGGAGACATACCTTTCATGACATCTCTAAATGCCACTTTCAGCACACTTGAAATTTCCTTGCATTTTAACACATTTTAGAAGTTAAGTGCAGTGACAGTTACCAGTGCATAAGGCCGGTGCTCCCTCTTACAGCCCTTACTTTAGCCTCACATCTCTTCTCGTAAAAGAATAAGCTTTTAGGCAGGCACTTTCCCAAGGAGGAAGCTAATGTCCTCTGCAAAACTGATGCCATAAGCCCTATTTCCCTCCTCTCTTTCTCCAGAAAGAGATTACTCCCCTTAAAATTTCTTGTATTGTTTCTATCCCAAGTTAAATGTGGCTTAGATGGCTTATGGTTAGATGGCATGTTTATCCTAAGGATATGAAGTTCATGATGCTGTGTGCTTGCCTATCAGTTTTCTGTCTCAATTGCCCTTCCCTACTTCTTAACATTTTTGATGATTTTAAATGAAATTTAATGAACAGGGGAGGAATCTGAGATCTTCAGTGGGATTTTCAATTCCACGAGAGTTCATCCCTTATCGGAATGCAAAAATCCAGATGAGAGGTGCCCCTCCATTAACTCCTAAGAAAGGATGTTTAATTTCTCTTGTTGTTCATGGCATGATTTGGGATTTGTGGATGTGCTTTGTTTTAACCAAGAATCATGATTTTAAGCAATAAAAGGAATAAGAGATGCTTGGTACGCCACAGAAACAGAAGATAAAGTCCTTCTTTGTGGCCTGGGGAGGAGAGAATGAGGGACAAGCTGTTCCCCAGCCATGAAGGAAGTGTTTTGGACTTCAGGCAGCCCGGACTTCGTGGGGAAGGAGGAGGTGATTAGTGTGGAGGTCGGTAGGTAGCAAGGAATGGACGTGTGCCAGAAGCTCTCGGCTTCTGCAATGAGCTTGTCCCAAGAACCATTGCAATCCCCTGCTTCTTCTGATAGCTTTACTAATAGTGCCAGCCCCATCAATAGAGTCAGGTGAACCCTAATGTTACCATATTCATTGTACGGAGTTTAGATCTTTGAGTGCATAAAGAGCTTCTTACTTAATACACCAAAACTGGTGTCATATTTTGCTTGAATAATATATAAAACATTTTTACATAATGCAGCCTTCTTGTTCCAACCTTTCAGCTAAATGCTGCAATCTAATGACAACAAGAAAATAGTTTCTGCAAAGATGCAGAAGTATTTTTTGACAAAAGCAACATTTGGAGTAACATTCCAGAAAAGCAGACACTTTTTTTTCCCCCTTGTCACTCTCATTAAGGCTCTGAGAGGCTTTTTTGTACTATGTCTTGCTGTTGGAATACCTGTCTCCAAACAGCTTTCTGCAGTGGAAAATCCAATTTAATCTCAAACAGTTTTATCAATTCTGCATTACTTTTTTCTGCTCTTGGAAAATAAAATAAAAAGATCATATGTCAACCTGACTACAAGGTGTAAAGCTTCTGAGCTTGCATTAATAAATTTATGCATCAATTATATGTTTGCACATTTGTATGTGTATAGCTGAAGGCAGCTTCTTTGTAGGCTGAGGTTTATTTATGCTGCACAGCGTATTTTTTCCAATCTCTAGCACTCTTGAAAAGCAGATTTTTTCCTGAGATTGTCCAGCTTTCAGGTCTTCATGAGATTAAACCTAATTTCTTCCTCAGGGAGAAGTAACCTGAGAAACTAAATAAAATATCTGTCTGGGAATGCAATATGCATGCACTGACTTTAATTTTTATTTTAACATTAATGTCTTTTTTCAGTGTGAATATGTGCTTCTGCTTATGCAGAGGTGTGCATGCGCTGACCCTGTACTTTCTACAAACTTGTATGGGTTTAGAGAGCCCAAAGGCAAAGGAAGGGCTTATGGAAAAATTTATTATTTTCTGTCAATTCAGAACTAGTTTAAACTGCAGGTTTGGAAAGTCGCTGCCTCCTGGTTCCTGCTGCAGTTAGGGGAAATGAGGGCAACTGCCGCTCTGTAAAGAGCTGTGCTGGCGGGGGCCCTTGTGCCTCTGTGCAGCTCTTGTCAGGGCCCTGGGTGTGCTTGATGGCCCTGAGGAGCCTCACCTGGGACCTCCACCCACACTCCCTGGGCTGCTTGCTCCAGGGTCTTCATTTAAGCTCAGTCCTGAGCCCTCAGTGAGCTCTGAGCAACGCTGTAGGCGGCCCTGGCTCTAGGATGGCCCTCAGGCCCAGCCCTGTCTCCTGATTGAACTACCTGGATGGACCCTGACCGTGGTCCATCACTTGCCATGTCTGGGGCAGTTGAAGAACTCCCCGACTGCCACCAGCCCTGCCTGCCATGGTTGGACCCTGCGGTGCTGTGTGTAGGTGAGGGCCCTGCTTGCACTGGGTTGCCCCAGCTCACCCACCCTCCAGAGCAGTGCTGCTCCCTGAGGGCTGCGCTGCCTCAGCACAGCACCCGTGACTCACCACCAGCAGCTTACTGCCTTCAAGCACAGCTGTGCCGGCTCCAGATCTCATATCCATCTCTGATTTTCAGGTCAGTTGGCTCCCTGGCTTTCCCTATAGCTGTGCTGGACCCCAGGTGCTGAGAGTATGTTGCAAGAGGTGGAGTTGCTGCACGGGGGGAGCCCCCCAATGCTGCTGCTCGTGGGCTGCTTGAAGTGAAGCAGTTTGTTGCTTCCAATGCCAGTAGGTCAATTCTTATCAGTGTTAAGCTAAGAAGGAAGGACAGGCTAGAAACAGAAACCTGCTTCCTTTTTAAACAGCTGCTGTGCAGTCATGCCCATAGGAGACAGTGCTTACCTTGGCTGTGAAATAGTGCCCGTAGCTAGAAAGCTTTCGGCATTGTAAGTGATCACACGTTTCATTTCAGGGTGTTTTCTCTTTCCTTTGGGGCAGTGTTGTACAGCTCTATTCCTCAAGACATGACACTAGTTAATACCGCATCAAATAGTTGAAAATAACACTAATGCAGCACTAAGAATGAAAAGTACTCCAAACTCAGAAAATACCGAGAGCCAAGCTTGTTCTAGAACTACTCGCTTTGCCATACTGTTTATTCTTACATATTTCATGATGTACTGGAGGAGACATTGCTGCTTCAGCTAGCACATTTGACAAGGTCTATGTTCATGAAAGAAAGAGGAAGAAAGAAAAGCATGTAAGATTTAAATTAAAAAAAAATGAACTATTGGAATTTCTGAGTCACTGTAATCAATCTTGCCCCAAGATGAACTTATTTTACCTTTATAATTCACATCAAATGTGGTACAAAACTTTCTCAGGAGCAACTTCAGGCTGTAACTTTGCACTGATGCTTTGCAATACATGTTGGCTCTGACAGCTTTACTGCAATGGTGCTTCAAGGCTTTTGCAGTCAACCCACCAAGAGATACATAGTAGTGCTGAAGCAACCTTCAGAGAAGCAGGCTGAAGAGCTGGAATGCTGGCTTTGCTTTCTGCTCTCAGCTCCAATAGATGTGAGCAGGATGAACGCTGAGAAGAGGGCTAAGAATAGAAATTTTCAATCCCAACAGAGAATGTGTCAGAAGGGTCCTCAAAATGAGATCAATAATTGATCTGTCAGTTCTGCCCTTGGTGCCTGCCTATTAATATATAAGCTCTACTGAAGGCCTGGATGCTGGCATTTCTTTATATTTAGTCGTACCGTCTCCCACAAGTAGGTCCAATTACTAGGCTGAGCTAAGAACAAGAGCATCATAAGTCTGATTAACAATGATGAAATGCTTAGTAACGTGAGCTCAGGGCTGTCGTGGGGTTTTGGGAAGCTGTGCCTGGCAGTGCCTCTGTGGTCCTGGGCAGTGCTGGTTTCCCATGCTGTGAGCTGCAGGCCCAGCGAATGAGCCCAGCTGATTTGGCCGGGCATGCTTGAGTCGGCTGGGAAAAACTGTGTTGTGTGGACTTTTTTTTTTTTTTTTTTTAAAAAAAGAAAACATATGTTCATGTCTAAGGCTTGTGGTTGACCACGCAGTATGGGAAACGCCACGTGCCCTGGGGTGTCTGACAACGCTAGTCGCAGCTTCTCAGTTGTAGGGACCTTTTCCGATGGCAGCCTGAAGCTTGACTTGAAATGGTGCTCTGTCGGATTGTATTTGCAGACTGGGAGTATCCCATATAGCAGTTGCCGGAACCAGTGCCTTCAGCTGAATAAAGGTGTTATGTTATTTTCACTTAGATATTAAGTGATAATTAGTATTCTCTGTGATCTTGCCTGCAACTGAATATACAGCTCTCCGTTCACTCAGAAGCCTGAGAAATGCTGGTGGTCTTTCACTTTAGAGTCTGAGCTACATTTGAGGTAAAGTGATGCTTGCTTGCATTGTAAATGTTTATTTCCTTCCTCTGCTGTTTGTAAATCTAATTTATAATGATCTACTGCCGATCATTATCATGTATAATGCACTCCTTTATAGGAAATAATTAGAATAATGTATTAGGGTTAGTAGCAAGTCTCTTGGATAGTGTGTATGTGGGCGTACAGTTTGTCATTGATTTTAATACAAAGGAAAATGGAGGTTAAGAGTGTTGCCATTGATATGGGCAGAACTACTCCACAAGGCTTATTTGGTTGAATTTTTATATTATGCTATTTTAAACAGTGGTTTTTAAAGCATGCTAGAGGTTAGAATGCATATCACTTCAAAATCTGTGCAATGCCTGGTTTGGAAATTTTTTATACAAGTTGAGCTGCAGAAAAAGGTCGTTGGAAATGGTAAGTGCTGATGATGAATAGACTTGCTGTAGTAAAATCTTTGATTTTTTTTTTTTTTATAGCTTTAATGGCAAATCTACTTCATTCATTGCTGTAGATACTATATTTGTTAAATGAACTACATTAGGGGACTTCCAACGTAAGTGCACTTCTGAACCCTTTAAGGGTGATCTGAGGCCACAGGTTTTTTTGAAAAAGTGTTAGTTGCTTCTTAGGATTGAAGGGGACTAAGCAGAAATCATCCTGTATGCTACCTGAATAACACTATTATTTTCATGCTAATGATCTGCCTGATTGCTAGGTATCACTGGAATACATTTATTTTCTCTTGACATGTACAGCAGAAATGAAAAGGAACCATTGATGCTCATGATATTGGTGTTTTCTACCATCATGCCTGACAAAAACCAACTCATGCAAATGAAGAGCCTTAGTTTAAAGAAACGCATCATTGTGCACCGTGCCCCTTACAGGCAGATTACTGAGAGAAAGGGATTTTATGTGAGCAGATCAGAAGGCACAGCCAGGACTCTCCGTGTATCGCGGTTACTCAGCAGCCCTTATTACTCTCCCTCTTCCTGCCCCAATCTCCTGATAATAAATCTTCACTTGATTGACTGAAATTGCACTTAAGTAAAACTCACTCTAATCAGTGAAAATCTCACAAGCAATTGCTATCTGCCTTGGGTTTTCAGAGCTGTTCTGAGTTTTTTAAATAAATCAGTTTATTTAAATAAAACTACAGTTTCTCTGTCCAGCGAAAGAGTTGGGTGGATATCCTTTCCCTCCTTTAGCCTTATAAACATTTAGTGCATTGGGAAATGTGTGCACTTCAGTGCTTAGGAACATCAAAAGAGATGTTGTGTTCGCATCAGTGATCAGCACTGAGTATCAAGTTGTATTTGGGAAGGAATCTGGCATATCCCTCAGTGACTTATCTGGGAAGTGTGAATGGCATTTAATAAAACAGATTTTCCAGCAAATGACAGGCCAGAGCCTTGAAGCAAAAAGTACTTCTGCCCAGTGCCAGTCATTCACTTTCTTTCAGCTCAGTGATTTATCCCATGTAAAATGTTCTTGTATTTAAAACTGGTCCACACTGTGCCATCGGTAAGCTGTCAAATCCCTCACTGAAGCAATATCATAAAATATGAAAACCTGCTCGCTAACCAGATTTGGGTTGCTCTTCACTGCTTAGCCTGCCTTCCTGGAATTATTGACAGCTGTTAAGAATACTCTTTATAGGGTATTACATTTGTATGAATGCTCACTATTTGTATCTTTTGTAGAAAAAAAGGATTTAAAAATATTTTTTTTTTTTAGTAAATGCATAAAGCAAAACAGTGGTGTCATTGAAGTTAATGGCACTTCTTAAATTACTTTGACTTCAAATTTGTCCAGGATTTTGCCTGCAGATTTTTGCACCAGAAGAGAAATGCTGAATTTCTAGTCTGGTCTCCTGTATAATGAAAGGCAGATGTTTGGTTTGAAGGGATTATGCAGCCATGGAACCATGCTCTTGGAAAACTGAACAAGCCGTTATGGTAATAACACAGGAGTCACAATAATTTCTCCTATTGCAGCTTGAGCTAACTTGGGCATAGCTTTCCTCTCCAGGTTTCCTTTGATTGAGGTGTCTGGCTATTTAGCTGTACTTCCATGCAAGTCCAGAGCCAATCTGAAGGACATCCCTTCACCTACCCTATGCAACTGTACTTTCCCATTTTTTTAGCTGTTACATTTTAATTTCAATCTGCTCATCTCACTTTTCCTTATAGTATTCTTACTAACAGTAAGTGCTGAAGGTATACTGGGTAACAAGACTAAATTTGTAGTGTGGACAAGATGCTTTTGTCATTTTAATATGCACTGTGTTCCCAAAGAAAGCATTGGTATTCAGTGTACTGTTTGCCTCATCTAATGAAGTTACAAAACCATAGTCTGCCTTATCTACCCCTAATTTTAAATATCACATTTCTACTAACCAACGTGTTCCTCTCCCCTCAAAAATGGGTGTTGTTCATAGGAAATACCATAAACTCTGCTCTGGGAAACCATGCTACCCATTTTGGCTTTTTTTTTTTTTTGGACATAGCTCCAAATGTAAACTTGGTTCTAAATTTCGTTTCAGACCTTAAATCGTACTGTGCATCACATCGGCATGCCCTATCACAGAAGATACAGCCTCACTTTTCCAAACCCCTGCACTCTGTTTTTGCATATCATATTCATTTTCCATGAAAAAAGTAATGCATTGCAGAATATTGTAACATTAAGCAAGTTCAGTTGTATTTGCTGCTGTTAATTACCCTTACAAGGTGGATGAGAAGTCTGTGGGGAATTCCTTAAAAGAGAAGTACTTTGCCCTTGGGATGTGTATTACCATATGGAAGGCAGGCTTATGTTCTTAGTTAATTATCTTTGTTGTTTCAGTTCATTTAAAGGAAATGTAATAATTTGTTGGTTGTTAGTACCTGTGTATTTTTAAATGGGAAATAGTTAGAATAATAAATATCCCTAGGGGATGCTTGCAGTACTCCAGAAAGACACTTTTAATTATTTGTTCCCCAGGTATTAATTTTTCTAAGTGAAACCATCAGAATATTAAACAAAGGTGACATACAGCATCTTTTAGAAAAGAGCATTTCAGTGTTATTGCCGTTTTTTACAGGTGGTGCCATACTTTTCTCCCAGTAATAATCACATTCCTATTCCTGCTTTCTGAAAGACTGGAATCACACTGAATTTGATAGCTTGGAGCAACAAAATATCAAAGCAATAATTGAAACTGGGGAGGGTAATAGTACTTAGTCTTGTCTCATGGAAACGTGAAGGTCATAGAAAGTAGGCAAGGGAAAAGCTCAGCATTACGATAAAACAAAAGATATGGGTGTGATCCTATTGAACAGAGCGCCTGGGATTATTCCACCTGGCTGGCCACGAGATACTGCTTGTCGTGGCAGAAAAGTATTTTTTTTTTTCCTTTATAAGGTATTACAAAGCTCCCCTGTTTGGGGGGCAGTGAGGAGCCTGCCGAGCTATGTGGTGAATTAGCCATTCTTGTTCTTGCTCCTTCTATAATAATTGCTGCACATTTCTGTTAGCTGTTTGCAATATTAGGGAAAGCTTTAAGTTTTACTCTTCAAGTAAAATTAGGATAACTTTTCTTCTTGGTCAAACTGAAATTGTAGTTTGTTGTTGTTTATATTTTGCAGCTTTTGCTAGCCAAGTGTTTTTATATAAGATTATGAAAACGGAGAGTCAGATTGAAGAGGCTGTTTCACTAATTTCAAGTAGTTGCTTTGGATTTAGCTCCATGTGACTGAAAGCTAAAAGCATCATCTAAACAAAAGACTAATTACTTCCTAAGCACTCAGAAATTAGTAGGTTTATTTTTTTTTTTCTATTAAACACAATCAGCATTATGTTCCCAGGCATTCCCTTAGGAAACCATCATTACCCTCCAGAATTAAAACAAAGAATGGTTTGTCCCAGATTTGTGTACCTGTTCCACCTGGCACTGGGTTGCATTAGAAAGGCTGGACCTCATTTAGGAGGAAAGGAAATCAAGGAGCTGGCATCTTCGCTTCCATGAGCCATGGAAGTCTATGGATAAGATGTTCTGAAAGGAAAATAAAGACTGAAGGGGAATTAAAGAACTGAATTCCTCCTTGTATCACTTACAGAACCAGTAAATGAGTGCTGTGCCCTCTTTAGGGCTTAGTCAGCAGTCCTGTGCTGGGTACTAGACAAACAAGTAGCCTTTTCTGTCGGTGTTCACAGGCGTAAGTAGATGTGCTCTGATACGTTCCCAGGTGAGTTTTGTGGTGCTTGGAATGCACTGTGTCTGAAAATCCGTACTTACTCTGTTTTTAAATTGCAGCAATCCTTTCCTCTTTTTTTGCTACAAGTAGCTTGCTACAGACCCTGCTACAGACCCTTTAAAGCATAACTGCTTTAAAGTTATGGTAGGTCAGAAAAATATTTAATGTCACCCTCTCTGCCAATAAACCAGTCTTGGGTATCCTCTGATCCACGTGTGCTGACGTTGGCATATCTGCACTTGCCTTGTATTCCAGTTATTCTCGAAGAGTAAGGACTGCGCAAGCATAACTGAGGGCAGGATTTGGTCTGGAGAACTTTCTTGTTGTTGCCACCTCTGTGGCACAACCCAAAAAGTGTACACCTTGATTTATTTTATTTTATTTATTTTATTTTATTATCTCTGGGCCAGACTGGCAGAAAACTGAGCTAACTTGCTCTCGAAGTGCGGAGTCACCAGAGCTCCAGAGTGGAACCGTGGTTTCATTCACTGAAATACTGAAATTCACTGAAATACTTCTGAGAGTGCATGTGCATCCAGTGCATGTCAGATAGTGTCTAAAGCCTAAGTAGATTGCAGTAGCTGTTGTCATTAGGAGGTTGTGCTCTCTGAGGCCAGGAATGTTACTACATTGTTATAAATAATTACCAAATGTGGATCTTTTTCTGGGGATCTTTCCTTTCAATATTGGCGTGGACCTTGCTTAATTAGAGCAGGATGAGTACAGGCATTTCACTGGAGGATAGTGAGACATCTTCAGCAAAATATGTTTTATTTTCTCTCTTGTCCTCTCTGGTAATTTGTAACATCAGATTATTAATATAACATAGAACAAAAGAAAGCAGATCTCTGTTATATGGAATGGAAATCATTCTGCTGTCTTGGGGGAATGCTTTGGATTTGTTATGAAGTAGAGATTGCGTTTATCTATTTCACGTTTCCAAATCTGACTGCCATATCAAACTAAGATTTTGCCTGATTTGTGGGGCATGCATGTGAATTCAATATCTGAAAACAGGTGCATCAGGTTCTGAAGGGTGGTTTTCATCTAGTCTTTTAATTAAGTGTCTTTACACACCAAGAGGTACCCTGACCTACACTGTGAAGCTGTTACCTGCATGACTACAGAAATCAAGCAGCAATATAAAATTTGCTTTTTAAAAAAATCGGTTGAATGTAAAATTATACTGGTAATAGAGACATGATTCTCAGTTGTCAGACATATGAATCTCAGTTGTCATGAGCTTTGATTTGAGATCAGCTAGTGGTCATCCTGCAGTGCTTTCCAGATAAGGTGGCAAAAGCTAAATATATCTTGCAAGATACTATTTTAAACACTTCAACTACCAAAGAGTGACAGTAGTTTGCAGGTTAGGTCACTTAGGACATCCTAGCTTGTGTGTGATAGCATAAGCACAGGCTTGGAGAGAGCAGCCTATCTCTGAGTTTAAAGATTAGAAGATCCCATCTTAACTTCTCTGAATAACTGTTATACACAGGCTTGTTTAGTCATTATACAATCCCTTCTCCTCAATTATGAAGTGTATCACTTCATTTTCAGAAATCATGTGGACTTTAATTTATAAGATTCCTATCAATTTACTTCAGCTAACAAGGTCTCATTTGAGTCATATTAATGTGACTAAGAAGAAAATCTAAACAGCATACTTATCTGAATGTCACCCCAACATATTGGGATGGAAGGTGGCTTGGATTTGCCTCCAGGAATAGAGAAAGGGAGATTTTTTACTATTGGGACTTGTGCTGTATTGTTTTACATTTCTCTCAGGTGAGGTGAAGGGTTGATGTGTCCCTCTGGTCCTAGGCCAACGATATGCATGGCCCAAATGACACAGGAGAAGCCAAGAGGCAGCTATGTGCTATGCCGCTGCTTCATAGCAGCCTTCTCCTTTCCCCCGGCAATGGCTCTTGCTGCTAGGTCTGCCTACATCTTTGCTGCTGAGGCAATATTTTGCAAAGTAGCCTGTTCTATTGGAAGGGAAATTCTGGTGTTCCTTGAAATTTCATCATTTCTGGCTGTTCTGAAGCAAGAAACAAGAGTAGAGATCCCAGCCAGATGTTTTTGTTCATCTGTGATACAGGATAAACTGCTTCCTGATCTTATTAATCTACTCTTAATCAAATAAGATGAGAGGCTCGAACCTGGCTATACTTAATAGCTGGCTAGTGCCCTGCACAGTCTCCATCTCCCGTCGTAGTTCTATTCTCTGTTTGCAAAAAAATGAGGAAGACTTGTCAGTTTGACTGAAGAAGGCAGCTGGCACCCACCAAACCCTTGAGGGCTCAGCTGTGGGCAGCTCAAGCTATTAGAGTAGGGGTTTGGTAGTCTGGGGTGAAAGGAGTCCTGAGCAGACACCGGCAGCTGTGTGTCTGAACAGGGAGCTAGCAGCTGTATGTCTGGACAACTTAAGTCCTGAAGATGAGCCAGAAATGGTGCACAAGTCTTGTTCTAAGCCTTGTTCTAACCTGCTCCACAGAGTTGAGGCCTGATTAAAGGCTGAATGATATTTAATGTCGTTTGGATTAGCATCGCTTGGAATCCCTCTGCCTGGCTTTGATGGCAGCACACAGGCAAGAGGCAGGAGCCTTCGATGGCTTTGCCCACAGTTGAGTTCAAAGAGTGAAGTGGAGAAAATAACTGTCATTGAAAGGCATCTGGCCGCTCATCCGTGGGGACTGGGAGCACTGTGCAGGTGTCCTTGCTGTGCGCTCTGTTGCCTCCGACAGCCGACAAGTTTCTGTAGAGGGAAAAGCACAGCAGCAGCTCCAGGAATTAATATCTGAAAAGCGTCTCCTTCTCCCTGCTCTTATTTTCTTGAGGGATTGCCTATGGGGCAAGGAAGGATTTGGGACAAAAGGCTTATCTGAGGTGTTAAGCTGTATCACTGAAAATCGGGCAGGAAAACAACTCGACTAGCTTTGTGAGGAACTAGAAGGCCATTTAGCTAGAGAGAAACTCCAGAGCGTTTGAACACAGAGCATAGAAGAGTTGAAGAAATACAATGCATTAGACTTTAATGAGCATTATACAAGATCTTCCTAAAGTATTGATTAACTAGACATCAGGGACTTTTGAACCTTAAATGCCTGAGAAAGCATGCAGGGTTTAAAAGACTCATTGCTACTCCACAGAATAAGAATCAGGTTTTGGGTAAAAGGCTGAATACGGCAAAGTCTTTGGTACAGCTATTCTGGGCTACAAAGAGCCTTTGAGTGCTCAACAATAGCATCAGTGTGGAAGCCCAAGAAGAGAAAGGAACAGAAAGGCCATATATTCTGAAAATCATCTATGTGGCATTTAAGCTTGGCTAGAAGAGAGTGAAAAGATCAAGTTAAAACATGGAGCTACACAGAAAAAGGCTTTGTCTCATTTACATCCTCACCTCCTATTTGCAGAGGCTTTTCAGAAGCGCTGACTGGGAGAAAGAGGAAGCTTAATTAATAATGTGTATGCTTAGAATCAGTGCTTCCTGCCCTTGGTGCTGTGATCATTTTCATAGGCTGCTAGTACTTCATCTGTGGTGCAAATGTGGTGCACGGCTCAACTCTGCAACTCTTTACCCAAGGTAGTAGCCCTGAGTATCCTTAGAGGTGAGAAAGCTCCTCCTGCCATGAGTCGGGGTGCTCATGTCTGCTGAGGACTGGGTGCACAGAGAGTTAAGGCAGCCCTGCTGAAGGGACACGAGGAGAAAGCAGTTGTCAAGAATATAAACTGAGAGTCCTTGGCATTTGTTGCATTATAGTTTCAAGCTGTTTTGGGATGTTTTCATTCTCCAAAGCTTGTAAAAACAATGGAGCTTTCATCAGACAAAGTAGATGATGAATCTTGTAGTCCAGAAATGTACGCAGGTACAGAGATACCGACCTGGAGTGTGTTTGACACTGGAATGAATGTTGCTGGGACAGAATGTGCCTGAAGCCACAGTTTGCGTGATTACTGTCTTTGTGATCTTTATATATGCAACAAATTGGATTTAGTGCTACTCTTGTGGATGGGTTTACTGTTTCTGTATATTTAGGGGAGTCTCGATGATATCATCTGGTTGACTTGCTATTTCAACACTGATTCAGCTCAAGGTATCTATTTTGTAAAATGTCAGATTTTTTGCAAGTGCCTGCCATGTCTTCGTGGAAGGAGACTTTTTTTTTTTTTTTTTTAATGCCAAACTAGGAAAAAGCAATTGAATTCTTTAAAGTTCCTTCTTCTCAGCACCACACTACATAGTCAAAGCATTACCCTCGAACAGTTTATTTACCTATGAAAAGCTGCATTGAGTAAGCATCAATAGAAAATCTAGGAAAGCATCAGCAAAGAATCTCTGTGCCTCCACGTGAGTTGCAAATGTCCTTTTTCTGGTGTGGTTTGCTAGGAAGGAGAGAGTAACAGGGACAGAGCTGTTGATACTGGCGTGTGTTTGCAATTAACAGTTTTCTCAGTTAACTTGCACCTTACTTTTTCTTGACATTTAATCACCTGCAGAAGCCAGGTGATTTTTTTGACTGGTGTACTCTACTGTGAATGTTATCCTTTAATTGTAAACAAGCAGAAGTGAACTACTAGCAGTAGAGAAACATACTGCAGCAAACTGAAAAGGGAATATATTTTCAAAAGATGATTGCGCTTAACAAGGTTTGTTCATCTTTGTACCAGCCACACTCACTTTCTCCTGGGAGCTGGTGAATCTATTGTAGTCTGTAAAATTAGAAAGAAGGGTTGGTTTAAAAACTGACGCTAGAATTTTCCTATTACAGATCATTGCTGCCTCAGTAGACTATCTGCATATCCATCCATTGCCAAATGTTCTGAAACCTTTTCATCCTGTCACGGTTTTCCTCTCATACTACCTTAGTGCATTTAGTAACTGGGAAGTTTGCTTGAATAGTGATACATGAGAGAAAGTAAATTCCCCTGGAGCAGAGAGGAAAAAAGGTGAAACAGGCCAAGTGTGATAGTGTCTCAGAGGTACATCACGTCGACGGGCAGATTCAGTTGCTACCTAAATAAACAAATGGCTGCAGAGAGGAAGTGAACAGGTATTTTAGCAAATGATTATATTTACAATATTTGCAGAAAAAAGGTTCTGCTACTCCTTTGCATGTTCAAGTCTATAACATATCGCTTAAATGAGATAGTGTTTGAGAAGATGCATGTGTGTATGTATGTATATAATATGTCAGTTATTACAGGCCACAGTTATTAGGCCTAGAACTTGTTAGAATGAGATAAAGCCTTTCCTTTGGAAATGTAAATTCTTTTATAAGAAGGGGTAACAGAGCAGCTCAACAATCTTTTTCCATTAAGTGCAAGCCTGGATTAGTTATTGCGTATGACAGAGGGTAGAAACAAGTAAAACTCTGTAGAGGTGGGAAATTAAAACATCAGACCTTTACTGGAGTCTATTTATGAGGATGATTTCCAAACAGGAACCTGGTACACCAGAACAGTAAACCTTCCCGTAAACCATACTGCTGGGACTTGAGCTGGCAATATTTTAACAAGGACTAGACTATCACAGTAGGGTGAATTAAATAAATAAATATTTGGTTAGTGCTGTGCCTCAGAGGAGAGGAACCAGTGATACGCTGAGGTATTGATTCAATTATTTTCCTAATTGAACAAAAAATTATTTCAAGTAACTATGGCCAGGGAAGGGCTGCTGAGGGCAGAGTCCTCTGTGAAAAATGTTGATGCTTTCCACCTGATACAGGTATTGAAGGTATGAAAGATGCTTCATGGCTTCATTCAGTCTCACTGGTGGGATGCTCATGTCGTGGAGAAATTCTTGTGGAGAATGTAAGGGAAAGGCCATTTTGTTTTGTATTTAATTCACATCAAAATAACAATGGATCTATAAAGGTATTTTTTGCAAGTCTTTTTGGCCGTGGTTATTTAGCAGAACGCCACTAAGACCTCAAACACATTGCAATCACACTGCTAATTCAGACGACAAGTCTTTCAGAGGGACACTTGAGGAAAGATCTGCCAGGTCTTTATTCATGAAGAAATACAAGTCACTTTTTTTTTCTTTAATTAGTGGGCCTCTCTTATAGTATGCTTACATTTTACTATATTAGTAAGATATTAAGTGGGGCTAATGAATTCAGTTTCTGCTGCTCAGCATTCATATGGAATTGGGGATATTTTGTTGTGCAGGCATTCTAGTTTAAGACTGCAAGTGCTTGTTGCATTAGCAGGTGCTAATGCAGTATGAGATGTGCCGCTTGATAGAGGTTGAAATGCATTTTAGTGAACGTTGGCGAATTTGCTACACTACTTGAGTATAATTTTTCTTGTACAGAGGCTCGATTCAGAGCCCACTGGTGTTAGGAAAGGATTATTCTACTTTATTATGGGATGGCCTGTGTGTGTATGGAAAAGCAATCTCTGTTTGCACACCAAGGAGGTGCAAGTAGGGCTTGTACCTGGGCAGTCTGTGAATTAAAGTCTCATCCCTGTTCACATTCAGATATGCCTTTGCTGTAGCTTTATGCATGGGCAAAAGTAGTATTTGTTGCATGCATAGAGCAAAAGACACATACCGCTGTGGGGACGCGGGTTTGCTACGAGAGGGGGAGGACGCTCTGTGCTCATTTTCCATTCTCGCCTGTCTTGGCATGCTTGAGGCGTTATTTCAACCTAGAGGTGTGCACGTTCAGTGCTCCTGGCATATAGTGTGGCAACTCTGCCATAAACTGCCTGATTTCTCGTAGGACGTAGGAGCTATTTTCTTATCAAAAGATAGTTCAGGTGTGTTATTAAGACAATGGATTTGGCTTTTCAGTGAGTTTGTCTTTTAAGAATAGTTTTCAGAGAATGAGTCAGCCATATGTTAAATCAAATTTAACATCCATTATGAAACACTGAATCGTACTTTATATCTCTGTAATGATAATAAATGATCATCTCTCTCGTGTTCCCCTCGTTTGTATAACTACTCATCAATCTTGCTGATATCACAAAGATTTATTAAATGAATATCTTCAAACTATAACTGTTTTAATATTAATAGTTCCATTTTATGTTGTTGCTCTTACGATAATTCCATTTGTGTTTAAGCATGCTGACTTTAAAAGTAATAATCCTTTTTATAGTAAAATTTAATGAATAGAAAACCAGTAAATCAATAAGAAAGTCCTTCTTAATGAGATTTTGTAATTACACCAATACATTACAACATACAGTAAATTCCTGAGTGCCCTTCATATGTAGGAGAATCACAGAAGTAACTACTGAATGAAAACTAAGGTAATATTTAGAGGGAAGAGATGTTGAAATACCATTAAGGATACATAGAGCTGAATAAATCTGAATAAATAGCCTTAGGTTTGAAAGTATCCCCAAATTGTAGTGTGCTGCTCGGAGAGGTATGGCTTAGCTTCCTTCCGTGTAAAGCTGTGCGTTAAAAACGTACCCTGAATGTCTGAGCGATCATGACTGTGCTAGCACAGAAGTCGTTGTTATATTGGGGCTATATGTGGCCTGTGTTAGTTTTTGCTCTCCAAGGCTGTTCGGTGTAGCCTTGCGTCGTACTTCCACGACGGGAAGGAGCTCTGCAAGCCCCCTGCGGCCCGCGGAGGGGCCGGGCGATACCCGCCGGTGCGGGCGCAGCTGGAGGCATCGAGCCTGCCTGGCCCGAGGCTCCTTGCTGAGCACCCGCTGCCCGGCTCCGTTCCCTGGGCAGCCTTCTGTGGATGGGGCAAGCGTTGCCCGTGCTCGTGCACGTGCGCTCTGTTTTAGTTCAGTAGTGCTCTAGGCTTTTGCTTGATTACTGCCTATTTGCGCTGTGTAAATATCTTGGTTTTCATGTCAAATTTGTAATAGAAGAATTCTGTACAAACAGCTCTGGATCTAAACCAGAGAACTGCAAAAACCAGATGAGCTGGGGGGCATCCATGAAAAGCCCGAGTGGGCTGGAAGACCACTCCAGTGGGCTGGAGATGGGTGGAAGACCAGCAATGCAGTTTGCTGCCCTCCCAGAGGTTCTCGTTGAGCTCCCAGCACGGCTGCAGTGGGCTCTGCTCCCTGATAGCTACTTATCTCTCCAGCTTCTTCATTTATTTTTTCTTTTCCTGTGCTGCGGTTTCTGAAGTGTCTTGTCTGGAAGGCCTGTGAACAACGTGTTTCGATAATCCAGCCAAGATGTAATGAAAACATGAATGACAGACCGGCACCCTCCTGAGACAGCCTTGGTTGTAGCCTTACTGACTATCCTCTGCAGATGTAAAAGTTTTTGTCATATAGCTAAACCGATAATCAAAAGATGGGCTGATATCAAAGATGACCTCAAGGTTGTGAACTTTCATATCAGACTGTCTAAAGCTTCCTTTAACAGGGGCTGCAGAGGAGGAAGTGCAATTCAAAAGATATCAAGCACAAACCAAGATCAGCTCAATATTCTCTAAATCTAATTGCGGGGCATGTTTTTCTGATCCCCACAGCTAGACGTCATTTACGTGCCTCATCAAACAGGAAATTACTTCCCTTGGGTCACCTGTAATAGGAAAATAAGCTGTGGCATTATCAGTATAACAATAGTTTCAAATTATACTGCTCAGTCCTAGTTTCTTATAAAACCTTAGGAGCATGCAGCAGATGCCCGAGAACTGAAGCCTGAGAATCTCGCTAATACCTTTTGGGTGTCCTGAAGGGGAGGGGAAAAACAATCTCGCTCTTTCTGTGTTGGTGGAAACGCTAGGTAGGCCACATGTAATACGGTAGTTTCCTAGTGCGTGAAGTTGGGGAGGGGTGATGAGTGAGAAACTGAATGGGGGACTCGAGGCCAAGGCTCAATTCCCTGATCCCGTGTAGACCACGTACACCTTAAGTCCTAGGCCACTCTCTTACTCATGACCATCCTTTTCTATTTAGATTTTAATGGGCATTTAACAGCAAGTACGGTGGCCTTCATCTTGACTGAGACCTTGCAAATCTACTATTGTGAAACAATAAAATGAATTATTCTCTATTTTAGCTTTGTTCTTGGATTATTTACTTTGCAGACTTATTAAAAAAAAATAAAAGTTAGTTATTTCTCCCTTAAGAAGGTATGTCTCTTAGTTCTACTATGTTATTTCGCTGTGAGCTTTAACTGACAAACTGAATTCCAAGGAACTGGGAGAATGAGATTATGATATCTTAGCAGTCAGTGCTGTAATTGTTTTTAAAGCAAAATCTAATGGAGCATTTTGTCTATAGGTGACCTTACAGGAGACATAGTGAAGAGTGACAGCTCATTTCTAAAGGCTGAAAAGCTGCTTCTGTCTTACCTAGAGGAACTTAGCAATGTATGAGGCCCCTTGAGCTCCAGCAGTGTATACCTAAGAATTACAGCTCTTCTTTTGCCCCTTCCTCCAGTCACCCAGGCTTCCCCAGCTTCCTGAAATCAGACGTTTTAGATGAATCTAACCTCTAGGGTTCTCACATATTGAGAAATAATCTTCTCCTTCTGGACCTCTGAACTAGGTACTAGAAATCTTCTCAACCATTTAGTTCAACGCATATTAAAATTTGGCAATTAATTATCTCCAGTTCTAATCCAGTGAGCCTGTGCAATTAACATCTGGGATTCAACACATCCTTTTGCTGACTTTTTAATTTAAGTACTGGGAGACAGTAGATCCCCTCTAGCAGAGCTGAAATAAGTACAATTTAACGTTTACTTCAACTTTTTATATCTGTTTCCTGTCTTGGAACCCAACTCATCATCCAGTGGCTTTCTAGTACATTGTTTTTCCCGAGCAGCTGTGGTCTTTACTTGTGGCATTTTAATGTTTGGCAGCAAACTTCTGTGAGGTGAAGTGCTCTAATGGAGACAGAATATGGAAACCAGGATTTCGAGGCTCTATTCTCTGCTTCTTTCGATTGCCAGCAGGTGACATTGGTTTATTTTACCTCTCTGTAAAATAACTGAATGCTGCTGATGTCCTAGGGGTGACAGATTTAATTAATAAACTTCTATGATTTAAGCTGAAAGCCTATTAAAGCAAACCTTACCACTAAAGTTAAAGTCATTTCCTCAGCCCTACCAATGGAACTTAATTACAATGTCATTTGGCAGTCAGGACATTTCCTGTAAAAAGACTCTGTTCATGGGTACTGTTTCATTCTGGGGAAAGCAGGAATTCAGTGAGCAAGGGTGGAAATTTCAACTATGTCATATAAAAAAAACCAACAGTAGGTAACTGTCTTCCAGAAAGGACTATTCTGGAAATGATGCCGCGAGCTTCTCAGCAGTCAGGCACTCAGCTACACCCTGCGCAGCTAATATAGCATAATTCTGGCTCCTCGCATCTTCTAAAGGTGGGAGCGCCGCTCAGGACGGGCTTACGTTCGCATTCTCAAACTTGTTCCACCTAAAGTGCATTGAGATCAAAGTGGGTGCTGGTCTTCCAAAGAATAAGTGCCAAGTTGCAAATTGCATCTGTGTAACTTAAATCAAAATCCTGCTGATTTTCTCACAGTGCCTAAAATTCAGAAATCCTTTATTACTCAGCTGTGATGGTGTACAGTGACGACAAGATGTCATTTACAGAATGACGCAGCTGTGTCCTCTTTGGAGTAGTCACCACCTATGGCTCAGGTTTCTGTGTGCCGTCTTCTTCCTAGTTTGCTTAATTTATCAGTGCGATGTGTCTTTTTCTTGGGAAAGAAATTATTTAATTTCAGTTGTGTATTTGCAGAGAAGCGTAAGTCATCACTGGGCATACAGTGCACTGTCTTTTTCTCAGCTGTGTCACTCTTCCGCTCTTTCCTACATACTACATCTGTTTTCTGTGGGATTTAGCATTCAGGATGGTCTCGAGGCAAACTGGCAAGTTTCTGTATTTCAGTACCATTTTCTTCTCTTGCCTGAAATATTCCAGAGTCCTGTGAGAAGACGTTGTCAGAATATGTAAAGGCAGAACGCAGTCAGCCTTCACATCGTATGTATGTATGCATGGCACAGACAGAAGCATGAGAGATCTAGAATAGGATAACTACCTACAGACATTCGGAGATTCACACAAGGATATCTAGAAGGTAGCATATTATGTAGAAGATATTGATTAAATATTAAAAAGTTAAGAGATAACCAAAACTATGTCTTTAGTCTCTTCTCTGCCTGGTAGCAAGCATACGAGTAATACAAGGGAAGATCAAGTCCAGTGGTTTTATCTCTGAGGCACAGTAGCACGGGGCTTCCTGTGACTCATCTATATGGGCAAAAATCCAGCACAGCCTGAAACCAGGTCCGTAGCAGACTCCAGGTTTGCTAGGACTCTGCTCTGCTCAGTGCTCTACGTGCAGCTGTCGGCAGGGAAGGGGCTGTGGCCAGGTTGCCCGTTGCTGGAATGATCCTCTGTGAAAAGGAGGGTGAAGACAGTCAGGTAAAGAGTCTCTCAAGGCTCCCACCTGTACAGTCAATTCCTAGTTCTTAAGCAAAGCCTTAGAAATATCAGAGAGGGCATATTCAGTGTGATAAAAATTTGCCTGGGGTTCCAGTTAACTTGAGAACTGCCCTATCTTGGTCGGAGAAAGTTCTTAGCTCCAGACTTGATAATTTCTTTGCAAAAGGGGAGGTCCCTTAAGCTATCATTAAATTAGTGTAGTGGTGGGTATTACTGTCTTCAGGCTTTCAAGAAGCAGGAGCTGGCCTCCTGTAATTATAAAATTAGCTTAATAAAACATGAAATTAAGAGGAAAGAGAAAAGGCTAACCTTGGAGTGATTCTGTTTATCTTTTGCTTTCTGAGCATTCTGGGTACATTCAGGTACATTTTCAGGCTTTTCTCATCCATTAGGAAGATTAAAAAATTGCTCTGTGTTTTCAGTAAAAAGCAGGAATGTTCCTGAAAGCCCTTGCCCAGCAACCAAGGGAAAATCCAGCTTTTGCAAATGCTGGCAGCAGTAAGTAGCACTCCAGGTAGGTCAAGCATGCAACTGTCCTGGTTTGTATTGTGAGGGTAAAATTCTTTGAGACATGATATAGGAGTGCTCCAAAATGGATTTGACCCATGTAATGTATATTTGAAGTGTAAGACTGGTGCCAATAAAATCAAAAGCCTTTATAGGAGAAAACAGAAATCTCCCTATTAGTGATGGATGCTTCTGCCAAACTTGTATGAAAAAGTAGGCTCCTTGTAATGGCCTAAGGAACACTGTCATCTGGCTCATTACTTGTTCTATTTATTTAGTCTTTCACCTTTGTATTTTAATTAGCTCCTTTTTTCTTTTCTTCTTGTGATTTAGTTTACATGCTAGTGGAACACACATTTTATTTTGTATTTGTGACAGCATGATATGCATGCAAATAACACTTTGGTAGATGATATCCTTCCCACAATTGTAGGTGTGCAGCCTGTTTTATCAGTTTAATCCATTTGGAGAGAATGGATATATGTGAAGTGATTAAGAAAAAGGCAGCGGAACCATAGTCCAATTAGAGCTGTAGATGTATTTCAAAATCAAAAACTTAAACCAAAGGACCTAAGGGGTAGGGACCACTGCTGCTTTCCTTGGCTGTAGTATGTTACGTGTTTTCTAAGCATAGTGACTTGTCCTTTAAGGAAACGCTCTGTGATTGAGTTGCAGCACCTTCTGTTTTTTCACGGTTGCATGTTATCAGGACTGAGGATGAGATGCAGTTGTTTAGGGCTAGAAGGAGAAGGGGTTAGCTGAATAGTATTTGCCTTGGGATGTGAGGCTGGAACCACCAGATTTATAACATGTTAAATATTGCATCTAACTATTGCTTTAACTATTTATGCACTACCAGTGTGAGAGTAGAAGCATTTTTTTCTTCACAGTTTTTACAGACAGTTGTGTTTGTAAGCCACCTTTAGTATTTATCTCTTTGGCTGGGCTAAATAGAGAAAGAAAGAGAGCTTCATCTGAGGTCAAGAGCAAGAGCAAAACCCATCAGCATTCATTTTCAAAATGGTGCCAACATTGTAGGGAAAAGAGTTCAGCTTGAAGAAAGAGGGAAAAAAAAAAGGTATTTAATGGAGCTTTGAGTCTGTAGAGAAAAGCAGTGGTTTCCGTAGCATCACCAGAAACTCCTGTTTAATTGGGAAGAGGAGCGTTCAGTTGTGTTTAGGTTAGGGGTTTGTCCCGCTTAGCAGTAGGCTCAGAGCTGAGGCACCTCAGACCACAGTGCAGTCACACCAGACTTTCTCCATAGCTGATGGAGAAACAGAGATATTCCCTCAGGCTAAAATGATGTCTCCATAGACTATAGGGTGACCCCAGAGTGATGAGGCTGCTCTCTTAGGTGCCTGATTTTTAAAGGCAGAAAGCAGCAGGCCAGGCTTTTGCGCGCGTAAAACGGGTCAGAATATGCGCAGCGCTGCAGGCTCGACGCCTGCGCCTTCCCCGGAGCAGCCTGCCTGTTGAACTCTTCTGTCTCATAGTTTTACTGAAACTGTGCCCCGTTCATTTCTCTTGAACTGTGGTTTCACATTTAGTGCCAGCTTAATGGCTCCAGTCCTTGATGTTCCCCTGACTCCTGTTCTCACCTCTGTGCCACCCGTTGTGCTGCTTCGGCACAGCACGGCAACCTGGGTCAGGGGACTGGTCTGGCTGAGAAAAGCTCTTTACGTGGGTCCCCAGCCTCAGATATACAGGCTTATAACATGCCAGAGGTTTTAAAGCCTTTTTTTAAAGAGGATACATATTAGCAGGGAGGGGGAGATCAGGAACCTCTCTGCAAAGGGAGATGCAGGCGGGCAAATGGTTTCCAGAGTCACCCAGCAAGCTGGTGGCAGAGCTGGCAGCTCTGTGCCAGGCAGAGCCCTTGCTCCCTCTGTACCAGGAACGCACAACTCTATTTTCATTGCCTTTGACATTAACAGTCTGTGCGAATAGTTGTAGTTACTCCCTGTGCACTTCTGCTCTTGTTTTGTGGAACTTCCCGTTTGGATTGGAGTATCTTCTCAGTTTAAAATGAGTTGTTCTCTGTAAATCTCTGCTCAAAGGCATGTTGTGAATGCTAGTTAATGTCGCATTTCCTTCTGGCTAGCATGTTTTAATTATAAAAGGCAGAGTACTGGAAGATAGTTCAGGATAACTCTGATAAAAGGGTATTTTCTCTGTGCTGCAGCTACTGTTAAATGCGCAGCGGGGCACAGCTTTAGAGTGTCCTACAGCTCATCCGAAGTGATGACTAATGTAGATGCACAAGGTCACGTACGGTCTGACCTCTTGCAATTTTAAATGCAAGAACCAACACCCCAGTGCCTTTGTTCTGAACTTTTTGGCAAAAGATGAGTTAGTGAGCGAGCTACCAGTTAGCTTAGCAGTACTGCCTCAGACAGCAGCGAATGTGAGAGGGCCAAAGCCAGCACTGCTGGGAATATAAACTCCGGAGGAGCAAAAGCCTGTGGCTACCTCTCCTGCAGAGTTACTTTAAAGAATAAACACTAGACTGGAAAGCAGTGCGACAGATAGAAATACGAATAAATTTTGGAGATATCACGAATTAAGAGTTGTCACAGTTTAAGGCATTTTTGAAAATGTCACACATTTTTGCAGCGTGCAACAGAGAGGATGTGACGTTGACTGCAGCCAAGAGTGAGACCGACCAATGTAAAGAAAGAGGCACTTGGGCTGCAGACTCTTTCTGGCAGGGCCTGTGTTTCGTTAGGTGTGTGCACCCAGCACAGCAAGCCTCTTTATTTTATTTATTTATTTGTTTATTTGAGTGAGGTATTCAGAAGTTGTAAGGGAAAAAAAAATGGTAAAAAGTAATTCTTGTTTTGCTGCTGATCTCTCTTAAGTCCTGCCAGCAGCAGAAGCATGAAGAGCCTTTGGGAAATGACCACTCTTGATAACTTTGTCCTTTTCAAATTGCCTGTGGTGGGGTCAAGCCTGAGGTCCCAAATCTTATCTTCTGTGCACCTCTGAAGGGCTGAGTGGTGCTGAGTCCTGCTACTGGCCCTCTTTGGCAAAGGAGGTGGCCGCAGTTTGCTGAAATGCTTAATGGGAGAGAGGAAAAGAAGGCAAAAGGAATGAACATGCGGTATATACACTGATACATGCATGTATGCGATGTGTATGTGTGTGTGTGTGTACAAATAACAAATCCATCTCTTACTGGGTGTTGCTTTGTGGCCCTTCATATAAAAATATTCATTTAATATTTTCCTCACTGTAGAATATCTTAGACTTGTTTTATTAGTATGCATTTCTTAAATTATCAAGTTCATAAATAACAGGAGCAGATATATTATTAATGCAAAATGGGTTTTTTGTGTAAGTCGCTGAAAGTCACAGATGTGTCATGAAAATAGATGGCAATCAATAACAACAGGAAAATGTTATTTGTTTTCTTGCAAAGCTTTGGCTATAAACTCCCTGGCCTGCCTGCAGGAGTGACATTGTGAAAGCACCGTATAGGTAGTTGAGAACAGACAGTATCGTTCGCAGTTGTAAAGAAATCAGCGTCGAGAAGCGGACTTCCACGCAAATACCGCCAGGGCGTTTCAGGACTGGCCTATACAGCAGATCAGGGCAGTTTAAGAACAAACCAGGAAACGACTGGGCTCTGGAAGGAAAACCGCCTTTATCTGCATGGAGATGAGTACTTCTTCTGCCTAATGTACAGACTTCTTGTGGTCACTGTATTCATTAATTTTCTCATATAAATACAGCTAATGTAGAAGGGAGAACGTACTTTACTGGAGGTTGCTTGTGGCTGTAAAGCTGGAATTGGTTGAAGCGGGCTTGCGAGCCAAGAGGTGCGCGTGGCATTAAAGATGTTCGGTGACTGCGTCATTTGGTAGCTTGAATAACGTTCAGAAAGCCCATCTGCATGAAAGTCACTTCACCTTAATTACAAAGAAAGATAATAAAATAATCCCCTTCTGTTAAAAGGTGTCAGTGCTACAGCGCTGAACCTCTTTCCTTCCCGTATCCATGGACCCATCTGCAGTTTTGAAACTCTCCATCTTCCTCTCACAAGTGTCTCATTTCCCCACTCCGAATGCCCTAGACCAGTTATTATTTTGACAGGACTCCTATTAACTAAACGTGTTCTTGAGCCTTTGATTATTCTCAGAAGGCTTTTTTTTTTTGTTAGTCGGTTGGTTTTATCCGCATCGCACCTGACCGAGGGAGCTGAGTCGGGTATGGATGGGCCCTGGCAGCCCTCCCAGCAGAGCAGCAATCTGCCACTTCCCGCTGCCCCGTGTAGGTTCGTGCCCCGCGCGGGTGCACTCAGCCTCCCGGAGCGCTTGCGGGCGGCACGTTACGGTTTGACCCAGTCTAATTTTCTGCCAGGCAGGAAGTGTTGACATGTAGCTGCCACCTTGTTTTCATGGGTATACGGTTTCTGTGACTTACGAATCATGATGTATGAAAATGAAAATCTCTATTGTGATGTGCTTTTGGCATCTTATTTCTTTTCACAGGTTCCTTCTTACATTTTGACAGGTGTCTGACACAAGATGCTGTCAATACTGTGATTTAACCTTGGCATGCCACCTTCAATTGCAGTGCCTGGGACTGTGAAACAATAGATCTGATCCAAGTGGTTGAAACTTCAATAAAGCTGCATTTAATTTTATTTTCTTAAGAGAGGCCCTGTATGTAAGAGCCTTTTTTTTTTTTTTTTTCCTTCCTGGTGCTCAGAATCCAGTCACAATTTGTTCACAGTTGCTTGATTTGTAGGTTATCTTCTATGAGAATTATTCTCGGGGAAGTCAGCTCAGAGCAGCCTGTCGTCTTGCAAAGAATTCGGTGAAAGAGATGCAGTTGTTGTTTTGCTGCTTCCTTACTTAACGGTAATTTAATTCATTATAAATGTCTAAGCTGTTAATACCAAAACAATATTAGAGAACGCTAATGGATAAATGTGAAGCAACCCAAAATTGATTTGACACAGGTATTTTTTGGGCAGTTTAACCTCTCAGAAATCTGTAATGAGTGAGCTCCAGACTACCTGGGCCCTGCATCCCAATTTGGTTGGTTTATCGAATCAGCAGTGTTTGTAACCAACAGAAGACATTCATTTTGGTGTATTTATCCCATGCACTATGGGGAGTGTGCTAGTGCCCAGCCTTGCCTGACCGATGTACTGTGGAGAATTGTCCTTGCCACATGGTGCAGATGATTTTTATGATGGGTTCAGCACCCTCCATTGCAGCCAGAAGGGGCCCATATGTTCAGCAGCCATGAAAGCAAGGTCATGAGGCTTTTCCATAGCAGAAGCCTGGTGGTATGAGACAGTACAAACCCAACAAGTGTCTTGCTCTGATTTCCAAGCCAACTTCCAGCATTGTTACCAACAAAGTGCAGACCCCTCGGTGCTTACAGAGCAGCACCCAATACAAGTCATTAGTGTTTGCAGAAATGTGAGACCTGCCAAACCATGAAGTCTGGAATTTCAAAAATATGTTGCCCTGTGTCAACTCTAAGGTATCAAAGATGATGTTGTTGTCACCTGATAGTACTGGTAGGTGTTGCAGAAGGAGGCTGTCATCTGGGCTTCATTGATCACACTAAGCAGCTTCTTTACTTTCAATTACTCATGGATGTCAGGAAGAAAAAGAGAACACTAGAGAGGTATTATATGTAGTGGCACTTCAAAGGTGATTACTCTTTCTTCCCATCAATCATGTAAAGAAAATTCTCCTAGTGCACTTGATAATCCTATTTTCCTTTGATGAAAAGAAACAGACTTGATTCCAGGCTAGCCATAGAAGTAACATTGTCATTACACATTTTTGAACTCATTAGCATGTATTTAGTATGCCTGAGATGTTGTAGATTTGAAAAGCAGTTTCTTCAATGATGATCTGAAATGGGTAACAATTTTTTTCCAAAACAAATTGCTGATCAACTCATCAGACGTTTTTCCTAGATGCTAATGAACAAATGCTTCACAGTGGTCCAGCTCTGGAGAAGAGTTAAATTCATTTGTAGAAATAGTGCCATTGCCCAATATAGCAAATATCATGCATAGTTAGCATATGTTTTGATTGAATGCAGATTTTTCAGGACGATTCCCTAGCCTGTTGTTTTTCTATTGCTTAAATCATGGTATCCGCACACTTAGATTGAATTCAAGATCCACCTTTCAGCCGATCTGCACAAAGAATTTTGTTTACTTTGAAATCAATAGGTTCAATAGTGTGGGGTGGAGCAAGATTTGGATCTTAAAAAAGATAAGGGATTT
Source organism: Rhea pennata (assembly GCF_028389875.1). NCBI lineage: Eukaryota > Metazoa > Chordata > Aves > Rheiformes > Rheidae > Rhea > Rhea pennata. Next base: position 9,940,327 of record NC_084674.1, read on the forward strand.
ATTGTCAGCTCTTTCTAATAAGATATGGCTGTACTCCTGACTTTTGGCAGACAATGTGTTTATTGAGAAAAAGGCCCCAGAGTTGTCTGTAGCCAGAACATTCAGGTGATGCATGTGGTGCAGACAGAGAAGACTGCAAATGACTGAAAAATATTCAGATCTGTTGGCCCTTTCCTTAAAATTAATCTTTGCAGAGGCTGCTGGGTTTCTGCAAAAAGTGGGGTGCCTGCAGCAGACCTCCTCAATCACATGTTCTAGCTTTTCTCCTCTCTTCACTGCCTTTATTTCACAGCCCTTTCCTGATTTATTTTACAAATCTCAGCTTGGGAAAAGGAGCCCCTTGGGCTTTATAAGACCAATAAGGGGGTAGGTGAGCCCGTTCGATCTCCCCTTGGGCTCGATTACACACCTGGCAGAGGAGAAGCTTCCCAAGGGGTCAAGAAGACTGAGAACAGAGCAGACAAATCAGAGAGCTTCAAACAAATCGCCCCACAGGCACAACACATAGTCAGCGGTGCTCAGAGAAGGAGGGAGAAAAAGGGATGGTTCTCTTTGAGAAATTTCATTTGTTGTTAGTCCTTTCTTAGGCTCTACAAGGTCTGGACACTACAGTTGGGATCTTTTCTTAAGAACATTTGCTGTTCTGTCTGAGTACAGTTGTTGGGAAACATTTTGTTCTTACTCTAGCCTCAAGGCATTAGCAAGCTGATGGAAAGTACAGCTGACTGCTCTGCAGTAGGACCAGGATCGCCAAGATCATTAGATAGGCTTATGACAGATCAGGTTTTCCAGGCTATCTGATTAGCATAATTCATTTACCTGTAAAGAGGTACCACCCACCTGTCCTTCATTTCCAAAGTCTCTGATCACTTGCCTGGGTTAGGTATTAGTGTATCAGTCTGTCAGCTGAGGATGCCGAGATACAGAGATTAAGTGATTTTCCCAGTGTCATAATAAAGAAGTAGAAAGGTTGTGAATAACACCTTGAGTCCCAGGTTCCTGCTCTGATCACAAGATAAAGCGGCCTAAACAAGGGACAGTGTATTGAGAAAAATCGTTTGAGATGACATTCTTGACAGCTTTTGGCTGCAGCACGTTGAGCTGTTATAACACGAGCACATCACACCAGTTGGGCAGGAGTGTGAGATCTGCAAAAGGTTGCTAATGTTCTCAGTGTATCACAATTATAGCCATACCAGTGCTAAATAACACTGCGAAAATTCAGGGTTATGCAACCTGCAAGTTCTCACATCTTCCCTATGGCAGGGTAGATTTGGGGTAAAAATAGGACAGCACGGGAAAAAGTGAAGGAATTTAGATCAAATCTTTCTCTGCTAGGCCTCTGTTTTTACTATGGCCAACTGACGGAGCAGTTTTGATGCCAGTCTGAAGTGAGGCTCAAATTCTTGCCTTTGACTTTGTGGCCTTACCCATTCTTTCATATATCCTCTGAATATGTAAAATCTGAATGTGCATCTCAAACTGTTTTGCAAATGCTTCTCCTTTTTGTGCTCGCCTGTCTTTGTGCACAGTAGTTAACCTCATCGGGTAACTGCCTCTCATTGCTCAGAGCAGCTCCTTCTCCAGGCCTGGGGGCTGGAACACGCATCCAGTAATTGCTGGTTGTGATAGCAAAGACCCGTCTTCTGTTGTGGATGAACGTAGCTGCTGCCAGCAATGGCTAAAGTAAGTGCTTTGTGACTCCCTTTGAACTTTTCTGCCTTTCTCTGGCTGGGAGAAAGTCATTTTTCAATGACCTGATAAAAACTGAATGAATCTGTTCCTGCAGAAGGGCTCTGTCGCCAAGAAGTTTGCATTGAAAGTGAGTGGGGTCTATCAGATGCTGTATTTTGTCAGTTTGCAATGGATCTGTGCTCCTCTGGCTGCTTTTTGAGGAGGCAGAGGAAGATGTTAAATATCCTGGACCTGATTCATTTATCCGATTCACTATCAGGCCTCCCTTCTACTCAAGGTAGATACTCCTGTTTCATGAGGGTTAGGAAAGAGGGAGTCAGTCAACCTCTTGGCAAGCAGGAGACTTTTCTCTGAGAGGACCAATTAAATATCTAGACATTTAGAATTTCTGGTTTGTATCTCTCAACCGTGTTTACAGTTTAAATCTGACGTGCAACTTTGTGAAGCTTACAAGGGATGAGGGAGAGGGGTAAGATGATTCAGGGATAATTTTTGTTTATCACAAGCCTATGCTGAAGCAGCATGTGTGATGGGAAGCATGTAACCTGTCAAGTCTTTCCTCTTCCCAGTGGAAGATCAGCAGCTCTTTAGACTGTAAAGTATGATTTACATAATGTCCCATATTTGCATGTACCTTAATGTAAATTCCTGTCTTTGCTACATGAGATACTACTATTTAACTGTCACATTCATTTAAACTTCTATTAGGTATATGTATGAACATTAAGCATGAGTGCGTAACATCAAGGTAGGTAAAGGTACCTACCTGAAGACAAGGTAGTTACGATAGCAAGAATAATAAACACTCCCAACTTGCCCTTGGGAAGTTAATTCAATAGTTTGTGGGCAGTGAGCCCAGAAAGGGCTCCTTGCTTCTGCAGCTGTCCAGAGATACCCGACTAGGGAATATAAAAAGCAGTAAGTAAATACCTGCCTGGGCTGTCATCACATCCTGGGCTGCGCTGGAGTCATTGCCGAAGCATATAAGAAAATACCCGTCTTTTGATTCAGCTGGAATTTCAGAGATAACGATTACTTGCTGATTGCAGGCTAATAGCCTAGGGAGAAAAATGCCATTTAAAGTATCAAGAGTCTGATAGTGCTTAATATGATGGGGAATATACGTGATTAGAATTATGTATTTTGGTTTCTCTTTGTTATGCTTTGATGTCCTAGCATCTTTGAGACCGGCATACAAAAATGCATAGCCTTTCTCCCTCTGTGCCAGTGCTGGATACACTGCTGACTGTTTGCCCTCTCTCAGCAAAAGATGAGAGATGCCTTAAAATAAAGCACTTAATCGTAGGCCTTGCTATACAAAATATATTTTTTCTCTCTTCTTTGGCTTTTTTCCTGCTACTAAAATAACAGAGATTACAACTGGTTTGGGCTAGATTGTTTACAAAATAATTATAGTTGGTACCTATGCTGTTAAATGAATGCTTTTTCTGGAGTTGTGTGTGACTGTTGTAGTTTCTGTTTTAGGGATAATGAGAAACGACATTAAAAATATCAGAGTAGCTTTTCTCCCTAGATGTCACATTTGGGAATTAACACAGATTGTATTATCAACATAATATATCATTAAAATAATGACACTAAATGATAGTTTACAATGTTCAGTACACGCTGAAGTGGAAAAATATAATTAGCGCATCCCTACTGCAACTCTTTATTAGTTGGTATAACACCATCGTACATTCTAGCAAGGACCCTAAATCACAGACTGTCACTGCAATCCTGCTGCCAGTGGGTAGTTGCAGTCCTTAGATGAGAATTACTAAGTTTTCTGTGCCACTTGCTTTTCCCACCCTCATAATCTGGGGTTATATTTTACCGTGACTCCTTGATGGCTGGAAAATGCTGCAGGATTCAGGGGGAGCTATAGAAATGAGTTATAAACTGCAGTTGCAGCAATATTCAGCTGCTTTTTTTTCCCTGTGTCTTTCCCTTTTCCTTTCTTGTCTTTTCACCCTTGAATTAGTGCTTATTCAAAAAAAGCAATCGCAAGGTGAGAGGGTGGGGGTCCGAGTCAAGGAAAATTGACAGTTGACAGCAGAGAAATAGATGCGGGATGGAGTAAAGCAGGATGAATGGACAGGAAGGTTCTGGGCAGAGAGAAGTGGGAGAAAGAAAAGGAATGGAAGCAGAAAGAAAGAGACAGGATCTTGTTTAAATGCTTCAAAAATAAAATGAAATAAGGCCTTCTGCTCCCATCAGCCTTATGGTGCCCCTGAGCTGCCAGCCTTGTGTTGTTATTTTGCAGAGTTTATTTGTGTGACAGGATTCACAAGCATGGGTCAGACCCTGGTCCGATGGAAAGCCGCAGCTTTGCCTCTGAGTTCAGTAGGACGAGTGCTTGCCTGCACCGTTCATAAAGGCAGTGCATTTAAAAAGATACCACTTTCTTACAGCTTGCACTTATGCACAAAAGTGACATTTCTCACTCCTAGTATAAATAATAACATGCTATGAAACAGTAGGAAATTAGCAAAAATGTATTTCCTTCATTTATTTTGTGCAGCTGCCATTATGCAGGGAGGTACTTGGACCCAGTGCCTAGGCTTAAATTTCGGTATTCTGAATTTCTACATTTAGCCTAAGGGAGCTCTCACGTCCCTCCGCTTCGAACTGATTTCACCCAGAGTAGGGGCTTGTCGACTCAGTTTCTGGGTTCGTTGTGCACAGGCGAGTGCTCTTTTTCTAGCAAAGCATCGACCAAGAACTGTGGTAGGCGTTACGGTAAGGAGAGTGCCCTAATCTGCGTCAAGCAAAAGCAGGCAATGTGAACTCATCCAAAACTCCAGTTTTGGCAACACCCATGCTGCCACCTTCTATACATTTTTGGACAATGCTGAAGGATGCCAAGAGGAGCACCAAAACTGGCTAGCTCAGTAACTACACGTGTGTGGCAGGCTGGTATGATACCTCTGCTAAGCTCTTCACCGCAGCGACTCCACGCTGGTGCTCCGGCATCGCTCCAGCTGTACTGCTGTAGCCCCAGTAGCTGGAAATGTGTTCCCCCCGTGTGCCTGATGTTCAGATGACAGTGAAGTTGCAAGGGCTATTTCGGCCATGCAGTTATTTTCATGGCTCATTAGAACAGTGCGGGTAAAGAGGGATCCTAGAACCAAGCGTAAACACTTACATTCTAATCAATATCGGCTCTTCAGGATCACAGTAAATATGTTGTTCCTAATAAGATGACCCTGAACCTTCAGAAATGAACTGAAATTGTACAACCTCATTTTCCATACATAATATTGGACCAGAAAACCAAGTATATTACGCAGGTCTTTTTTGCTAGCTTGATCACATCAGATGAGCTTTCTTATTTTCTCTTTTGCATTGCAGAAAACTAATTTGAAATATAATTATGTGGCTGCTGGATATCAGCGTGGCTGTTCGGCTGCCTATGAGCACAGTGATCACCATTTGCTAGGTGACAGTGTGTGATATTATCTACTAATCTATCACAGTCTCTTCCTCTCTCATACTTGCACAATTCAAACCAATATCCCAGCATCTGTGTAGTGAGACTACATGGGTAATGATAGTTGTGGGTTTATGCTTGTTCAGTTTTGTTTTTCTTCTTTTCATCCTAAGTCAGCAAGAATTGCGCGGTGTTACTTTTAATACATGAAAAACACAAAGGTTTATAATTAACCTGCAGTTTTATCAACACAGAAAGAGGAGTGTTTTTTTCCCCAACTTTTTTAATATTTTATAGAAAAGATTTTTTAAAAAGGTCACCTGAAAATGAAAACTGTTTCCCACCTCCCACCTTTAAAAGAGGAATGTTGGCATTGGTAGAGGAGAGTATTTTAATGAGAACTGTTCAGTGGGGATGCCTGCTTTTCTACAATGTATTGTCTGAGGATTTGATCCCATTTCAGTCTGTGAAAACATCGCTTACGTGGCATCTAAAAAAAGGCACTTTTTTGTTTTAAAAGAATGTGACTGTGCTTAACGTTGTGGCACCTGTCTGTGCCTTGCTGTTTTCTTTCCTTTCTTTGTTACATGCAAGCCTTGATATTGCCGTTTTTCCGAGTACGGTGCTCCATGGTGGGAGTTCGCACGAGGAACTCTCGCAGCGCTAGGTCTCTGATGCACGAAAAAGCAGTGAGCGGGTGATGTGGGGGGAGCACCAGTAGCAGGGGAAAGGGTTGTGATTCTGGGGTGTCTCATCACCTGGAATACGGTCTGAGCTCCTCTCTTCACGCCTTCCAAGGTATCTCGAGGAAACCTTGAGGAAACTTGAAATGCTGCCTGTTGTGAGTCCATGCTTGTGTTTGAAAAGAGCCTACCTGATTCTGTATAAATAATTGGCCCTCAGTTTAGGATGCATAAAGGCAATTCTTCACACTCTTCCTCAGGAGAAGAAAGCTGTGCTTGAAAGTTATGACTTTGAAAGTAACTTTCTGTTGATGAGTCACTTCTTGTGATTACCCTAAGAACCTGCCAGGCCTGTGCCACAGGCTTAAATTGTAATGTTTCTGAAGTTTGAAAATAAGTGAATACGCATAATAAATTTTGCAGTTGGGAGAAAACAGCCTGCCACTTAAAGCCTCCCTGGGTGTCTGGGAAAAAGAAATAGAAGACCAAAATCTCAGGTAAAATTGTGGAGAAGCCTCAGGAGTGCCAAGCTGTAGGACATCCTCTGCATTTGGGAGTATGATATTGGCTGTCTTGGCAGCTCTGTGTGCACCGTGTACCCAATGAATGAAATCCCATCTGGGCCTTGTTGCCACAGATGTCAATTTTTATGCCCATTAATCTAAATTATTGAATGGAGAATGGAACATCCTTGTAATCCAGATCTGGTCTACTCTTAACTCTGTTGTAGGAGCCATTTATTGCAGTTTATCAAATGCTACATCGTCCCTATCATGATGACTGCAGTATGTTCTAGTTCTTGTGTTATAATTGCCTAAAAACACACGAAGGAGACTTTCAGAGGTTGCCAGATCCATCCTCTGCCCGAGAGCAGAATTGCCTGTGCCACCACTGTGAAGTTCCAGAAGCGTTTGGGGCAAATTCCCCCCAGCAGAAAGAGCTTCCTAAGCTGCCCCGTTAATGTTTCAGAGAGCCTCTTCTTTGCAACAGATGTGTATATATTTGAAGGTTATTATGTTCCAATATTTTCTTCTGTAGATTCCTGTAGCTCATTAACAGAGATGACATTTAAGACTTTACCTAGTGCCTCCAGCACCCTTCTTAGGCAGAAAACATTTTAAAGACCTGATTAGTCACTGATGTGTGACTGCTCACTGTAAATGATTATCATCTGTCTAGATGTTATACATGCTGACCAAAACCTGATAAAAAAAAGAAAGAAAAATCCCTTTATTCTTGACTTTATCATATCTCCCCTCCCCCTTAAAGATTCAAAAATACTTCCACCTCTGGTTCTTCTTTCACATGTCGTGAAAGAAGTAGCTGCCCTCATTCCAGTTCCTTTGCCAAGTGAAATTAAAGTTGTGCAGGATCTCTTTAATTTTGCAATATAATCTTTCCAAGCTTATTATGTCCTTTTGAGGATAACTGATAGGTGTTGGTTGTTTCAGCTGTACCAAGCTTCTTCACCTCTGTTAGCAGATATGTGCAAATGAAGAGCCATTTCCCTTTTATTAGTGTGTGTCTTCTGCTCTCCGAGTTACGAGATATCATACTTATTGCTATAATACCACTGAAAATTTTTCCTTTTGTGAAAAGCAGGAATAGCAGGCATATAAGTCTTGCAGCTTCACTAAAAGAGTAACCTAGTATTTTAACTTGAAACACATTATATGCTGTATTTTCTCACAGTAGCGTCAAAATGCTTTTCCTTCTTTTATTTTCTCTAGGTGCCAACAGAGGATAATGTGCTGTCCTTGCTGTTTTTGCCTACAGCAGAGTAATTTCAATATGCCATTCTTCCTTTGGCAGAACAGGAACAGATGACACTCATAAAATAGATCTCTGCATTAGTCCTGAGCCCTTCTCCCACATCCGTGGCACCCGTAAGATTTATTATTCTTCTAAATATCTCCTGGCAGGCTATTCAGAATGTTGGAAAAATTACAATAAAAGATTTTAGTCTAAGCACAAACAGAATATTTCACTGCTGAAAAAGAGTGGCTAACTATATTCTCTCAGTATTGGGCCTGTTAAGCAGAAATACAGAGATCAATTGTAAAATTACAGATAACCAGGATGTTGTTTGGGCTCTAAGGGATGTCCAGCACTGCTGGCTGATCTGACCAGCAAGCCAGCTGTCTAAATAACTGTAATATCTTCATACTTCATGGCAATTACTGAACATCTCATCACACCACGTCCGTGAAGTCTGAAGCTATCTGTGTAGCCCAAGGGAGACTGAGTTTGTAGGAGGAGGATATAGTATAATATGCTGATCTCCTATGTCCCTGCTCAGTGTAACCAAGCGGACTTTCTTCTCCCTCTCCACTTACTATGCTGCTGACAAAATATTGTTGGCAAAACAATATTTCTTTTCCATTAAAATGAAGAACAGTCCTGGAATAATCTGGACTTCCTATAGAAAACAAGTAATAAGAAGTATTCTTGGAGAATCTGGAACTTCGAATGCAGAATCTAGGGCACTCTGAAAAAACATCTAAAGCTTTTATTGCCAGTTATTTCTTTAGATGTAGATTTGACAACTCTACCAGTAAAAGCAATGCTCCCAAGTCAATATATAAATCAGGCAGTGCCAAAGTAATGCAATTTTGTTATATCTTGAGCCCAAGTTTTATCAGACCTTAGGCTCTCCAGGGGTTATTTTGGTTAGAAGGGAAGACTTTCAGTTCCACTGATAAAGCAAATCTGGATTAATATATTAATATTTTAATTTTATAGGAGTCCTGAGGGAAATGAGATAGGGAATGAGGAGAGCCTCTGGGAAGCTGGCAACAACCCCAGAGCTGACTCTGCCTCCCTCAAGCTTGGCACTATGGCTCTGTGTCTTGTGGCCCTGCTCAAGACTCATAGCTCTTATGCTAAGCATAAAGTGAGCAGCTGACAAGCAAATATGACAAGAGGTAGATTCCCATTAGTAAACCTCTTCTGGGTACTATTGAGGTCTCTAAAACTTCTGTTGAAGTGAAACAGTTTTCCAGTTTTCAACTGAAGTGGCTTATATAGCTGATCTGGCTGGGAGAGCTCCTCCGGCCAGCATCAGCTAGCAGCCAGGTAGTGCCTAGCCTGCTTGGAGATATTTATTAAAGATTGCTGCAAAATGTAAGGCTCTTTTTTTCACAGCATAAAAGGAATTTTAAGATACAGTACTGTACCAAATCTAGCATTTGTAAAATGAGGTTTCAGGAACCGTGCAAATATCCTCACCTTTATAAGCCAGTCTTCAAGACAAGCAAACAAGTATCAGTAAAAAAACTGCCAGATGTTTGCAACACACTGCAGGCTCCCTGACAAATATGATTAATGGATCCAGTTTTAGAAATTTCCTTCAGTCATGTGTCATTTCAAGGCAAAGTATAGAGGGAACAAGACTAGTCCTTTGTTTTTTTGACACACCTAATTAGAGTGACTGTAGCTTCCATTGCTTGGGGGAAGATGTATCCTTTTCTCCGAAGGAACGGTATTGCAGCCTGCACGTTGTCTACTCACACGCCACCTTCTGCTTGCTTGGAGGATTTAGCTGTTCCCTTTCTCAAATAGTGTTGGCAATTTTCTGTAGATCTTCAAGCTTTCCAAGTTTGTCACAGCCACCTCCAGAGGCTCTTGTTGGCTTCTCCCATCACCCGAACTTTCTTGGGGTAAGAGATTGAAAAGAACCTGTTCTGATCCATGTTTGCATCTCCCCCAATCTCTTTTGTGGTCTCTTCCCCCCAGATCACATGGTTTTTGGAGCAGCTTTCCATTTGTGAATGTAATCACGTACAGTGCACGTGTCCTGCCGTGCATCGTCTGTCATCTTTTCTATTGGGCAAAAGAAAAGGACTCAATACTAATGAGACATAAGCTTTTATTCATGCCTCTCTTGGGAGGTGTGTAATACCAACAGGCAGACTTAAAATTCCAAGGGATTTTTCCAGGAAAACAAAATTAGATGTTAGAAAGCAGTACATCATTTCTAGATGTCTGTTAAAATTTTTCCTGTTGAGTTGCTCCCAAAGGTGGAGGAGAGGGTAGGTTTATTTTTTTTTCCTTTGGAAGTCAATTCTTCTTTAAAGCATATTTAAAATATGTTAAGAACATTACCTATTTTACAATGTTTCTTAATGTTGTAAATAATTTAAAGGGAATTCAGCTTCCTAATCATGTAGTAAAGGATCTTAGATTTTCTTATTTTGCAACTTAGCAGTGCTTAAGGTCAGTGCTTAAAAATAAACATTTCAAGGCCAAAATCATTATAAAAATGCCCTTGGTCTGCTTTGAAATGCAATGTACTTACTATCCTTTTGAATCTAAGAAGGTTTATTTAGTAAGGTTTACTTTCAGTAGATTTCAGTGGGGTTTGAAGTTAGCCTGAAGTAGTTCTGAAGTAGTGATTGCTTTACCACTGCGTGGAAAATATGTTGCTGGTTTGGGGCTATTCTTTCTGTGTTGAGAGAAACCCAGACAGTGCTATACTTTCACTTGCTTTAAGCTATCCTGTATGAAGAAGGCCTGTTTTGTGTGATCATCCATGGTTAAATATATAGTTTTTTTCTCAGTATACTCTTCTGGCATCAATATGGAGAAACCTGAAGAAAGAACCCAAGAGGAGGACCATATCTGCTGCAATTTGCTAAACTCATCTTCTGTAGTATAGAAATGTAAATTACAGGAAAAAATGAAGATACTGAGGCAGACTGCCAGTTGGAATACATTGGTGCAGGTTTCCCCGTTTCTGCAGTTGTTAGTTATCCTTTGCTAAAGGATCAGTCCTTGGTCTCCTAAGAAAATCAACACAGAAATCGTCATAACTTCTGTGATATATTAAAGCCATGCTATGAAAAATAAAAGAAGTCAGCAGAGTTTATTGTCCATCCCTGAGATCTGTGTGCTTTTGCTCCTCTGCTGGTGGCGGATGCTTTCCTTGGACGGCAGACTGCAGCGTAACTCCTTTTCCTTGGTAAATACCATTGCGGCTTGTCTACAACAGGGTTGAAATCAGTGGGATGATGCTATAGAGAGCACGCTGAAAAGCTTCACTGTGTACTTTTAAAATGCATGGTAGATACTACCGTTTAGGATGGAAGGAAATGACAGAATAGAGCAAAGCAACTACGGCACATTAGTCATAGTTACACTCCTTCATTACTGCTTCAAATTGAAAAATGCCAACCACTGCTCAGCTCGCTGAGGGAAGTTCAGCTAGAACTGCACACACTCAAAGGTCAGAAAAAGGAAAATTATAAACCATATTGTTTTACTGCCTCCACATTAAGATTTATTTTTCCTTTGCCTTATTTTCAAAGTTGGAAAGATAGAGAGATTATGCTTGGGAATGAAATTTTAGAAATTAAATTTACTTGCAATGCAACAGCTTTTTTATTTGAGTGGAAAGCTTGTCAAGCAGGTCTGTATTTATAGGCATCCTTTGGGAACTGTGCCTCACAAGGTGAGATCTGAGAAGCTTTGGAGGCTGATTTCTGGGTATGAGGCAGGATAATTTAGCAGGATAGTGGGAGTATTTGCCTCCCTGAACTGGCTAATTTAATTTACCATTTTTTAAAGGTAGCTATAAAGCACTTTCATTTTACATTTTACGTGATTGATATGTCGTGGGATGTCATTACTCTTCATACTTGGAACCTGCCCAATTCTTTTTATTCTGACAAATAATTGTTACAATATTCTGTTATCCAAAAATTTGGCTCTTGTGAGTGCTTTTTCTAACACATTTTATTGCTATGTTGCATGTTCTGTTGAGTGACTGTATGCTCTGGGAAACCACCTACTTGGAAACCTAAAACCTATATGGTTGTGCTAAGACTTTTCACTGAAAATATAACACATTAAAAAATTCCCCAACTTTTTTTTTTTTTTTTTTTTTTTTTTTTTTTTTAAGATTAGGTTCTTGTGCAAAAGATTTTGCTTTTACGAACTTCAAGGGAAGCGGGTGTCAATGCAATTTTGTCTGAAATTTGTTCTGTTTCAACTCATTTCTGTTTGTGCGTATGAAAACAGACAAATATAAAATGAAAATAAAATGCCTTTGCTCTTCCCGGCTGATGCTATTGTAGTAATCATAAATGTGGCATGGTCTTGACTTTCGCTGGTCTGACTGATGCCGAATGGAAGATAAAAACGTGCTAAATCATTGACAGTAACCCTGTGTGATTCTGATATGAAATAAAATAGTAATAATTGTCATTTTGGGGAAGAAACCGTAGGATAACAGGTGAGTTAGGCATTTTAGGTGGTAAAATCCTGCTCAAAACCAGCTTGATGTATGTTTATAAGGCATTTGTTTGATCTGTAAATAGTTTAGATCCTTAGATGAATAACTCTTCTCTTCTTTTTCTCAAAGTGGAGCTAATTTTTGAAGTCACCATCTTATGAGAAACCGCTTAGGTGGGTTTAACTTAACGGTGCCTCAGGTTTTTCAGCCAGGGCCTTTCCGACCTGCATGCAGGATGGGAAGCTGCCTCGGCAATGAGGAGCGGCGTGCTCTGTAGAATTGCTGCTCGTCTATGGAGAAAAGGGTTTGTTTAAAGTTAGTGTTCTTGCCAGAAAAGCCTCTCTTTGTTTACTAGATATACCACATTTAATATTTTTGAAGTTAAGGTGTAAAACAGAGAGCAAAATACATATTCTACTATGATACAGTTTATTAATAATATGAATTGAGTTGCAGTGTTTTATGCAGAGCAGTTAGTCACTGATAAAATAAGAGATTGGAATGCACAAATACAATGTAGTCTGTTTACAGCGTATTTTTAGCAGAACACAAAGGAAAGCAGGTTGTCTTATAAAGTAGAAGGACACAGAGCAACTCTCTGTAAAATTTATTTGACTAATTTCCATTTTAAACTCTATTTCTGTGTTAGAAGAAAGTACAGAGGGAGTAGGTGGGCAGAGGGCCAGTTATCAAAACCCCAGAAAGATTGAAATGAGATAATAAAGAAGCATGTGTTTCTATTTAAGAATATGCAGCCTCTGAATTTTGTAGCAATGTGCTCTCATTTATATATATAAAAAAAAACTTTAATTCCTTATGTAATGTATTCAACACTGAATTTCAATCAGTACAGTTTGATTGTGATTGTGTAGATTTATAAAAATGAGTAGTAGTTATATGCTGCACAGAAACTGTATTTTCGTGAATCAATAACAAAGGATTCAGTGATCCTTAGTTAATCCCTAGATATTGATTTCATGATCTAAATTCATTTTAAGTTGATTTTTCTCAAGCTATACTGGAGCGTAGTCCCCTGAAATCTAGGTGTTCTCTTCGTTTGTTATATTAATACCTTCTGCATTAAAGATGCGTCAAAAGAGTCAAGCAGTCTAAGTGACGTTTGATCGCTGTTGTAGTTTTTTAGCTTGAGGTTATCATTTTGCTTTAATTATAATAATGAATTTGTTATGAGTTCTTTGTTCATCTTTTTATAGTTCAAACAAGGTATAGATGTTCTAAGAGTTATACTGCAATTTCTTGTTGCCACTGTCTGTCAACCACAAATAATTGTGACTGTCTTGATTTTCTTTACACATCTCGATAGGCTGCCCAGTGGAGCAGAGAATACCAATTTAACACTATTTAGGATGGTATTGTGATGTCTTGAGCTTTGCGAATTGTCACTCATGAGACACCAGAGTTCAAAAAGACTCCTTGAGAACGTGAATTTCTTAAATACTATTGCTGTGTATTTCTTATTTTTCTTGATCAGTTCTGTGCAAAATGAAAAGCCCTCATGTCTTTGTAGCTTTCTAGTAGAGTTCCTGAGCAGAGGTTTTTCGAAATCCTTAGTGGCTTTGACTGAAACCGGATCTTGGGGAGCAGTATTTGGATACTGGATGAAGGGATAAGACTTTCAAATGTTAGCGGCTCTTACGAAGACTGTAAGAGCTGGTGGATTCTAAATTCCCTCTAAAGTCTGCCTAGAAGCAGTCAAAGTGTTTTTAAAAAACTAAGTATAAGATCCCAAGATGTGCAAGAATTGAACTGTTTCTTTACAATGGGAAAAGCACCAGCCAAGATTAAGAACAAAACTGATTTGAGGAACTGGTTTTGGGGAACCCAGCAGAAGGAAAGTTGGCAAATGACTTCCAGAGGACTTGTGCACAGCGCTCTTTTAAAAAATGCAAGTCTCTGACATGTCTCAATTTCTAAAATGTCCAAATGCTTCTGAAAAATCTCAGCTTTCATGACCATAACCTCGACTCGCTATGCTGCTGTAGTCGAATCACTGAAGCCAGTTGTTCTCATTCATAACAGTGAATTACCATACATTAACGATCAGTACAGTGAATGAATTACCTGCTCTCTTCAGCCCCTTAGAAGAGGCAATCCGAAATAAATAAATGGATTTTGCCTTACGCGTCTTTAAGATATAATTGGATTTCATTAGTTTGTAATGCCCTGCGGCATAGCAGGTACCTCATGGAACAGATAAGACTTAGTTCTCCATCCTTAACATCCCTGGTGATTTTACGGTTTAATTACAATGTTGAAACAAGAATGGCAACAAACATAGGTTATGAATGTAACGGGAAGGCTGGAGGTAACAGTTACAGCAATGCTATATATCCAGCACTGGCACTAAGTGGATATCGTCTATCTCGTTATTTGGGCTGAGTTTAATAAACGTGGAGATTCTTGGCCATGCATATTTAATATCATCAGACGTACCTTCATGTTAGCAATTCTGAGCATGGCTTACGAAAGGGATGGGAAGCTCTGACTTTCAGATGCTTACTGGTTTGAAGCTGTTTTAGGTTTGGTCCTCTGTAGTTTACAGACAAAAGCTTTGTTCTGCTGATTTAGTCAGTTGATGTGGGAAACCATCTGTGCCCAAAATGACTAGAATTTTTTTTTTTCTTGGAAACATCACATTTTATTGAATTTATCAGTGTAATTTATGATGCTACTATTAAAGTTAGTGAAGTGTGAAGTACATTTGAGGAAATAGAATAATTAAATATACCTTTTAAATGGGAAATGTACTTAAAATTAGTTTGTTTGATTTATATTTTACTTGATATCCAAAATTATTTACTTATTCAGATTGGACTGTTTGCGGCAGGGAGAGATTGGAAGTAGCTGAGCTGTTGTTTATATTACATATGTATCTTTTATATTCCCATCTTATGCCATGTTATCAGCTTTGTCATGTAAAGTCACACAATCTCAAAAAACATTGAAAATATTCCCCTATCCACCCTCACCATCTTCCAAAATCAGTAGACACAGTTGTCTAGAGTGAATCTGTTACTGTCTGTTGTTTATGTGCTGCTTGGATCCCTGAAATTATGATAAGCTTTAGTTGAACTCAAATCATTTAAAGTTTTCTAATGACTTTGCAGAGCACAGAGAAAATATATAGTGTGCAAATTTGCAATAAACCCATAATCAAGCACTAACTGGAAAATTCAGTCTTGGCTATCAAAATGCAGCAGTAGTTAAGATACCTTTGCAAAGACCTGCACATAGGTACATACACAGGGATCGCATTGATGGGAATGAAAGAGGGCTAAGAGAAATCAAATGGGGCTGGCCAGGAAAGCCAAAGCAGCTCAGGACAGGTATTTAATTGACCATTGGCCACTAGATGCATGCATGGCCTTGAGTGGTTAGACTACTTAGGAAAAGCTTTGGAATACTATTTGCTATATGCTTCTATATTTGTGTAAATATAATGAAATGACAGAAAAAAATAATTGTTCTCATTTTTGCATAATTGTCCCCTGATTCTTTGAAATCAGCTTTGAGACCCCACACTTCTTTTAGGGAAGTGTAGCAAACTGGAAATTATTATTGCTGGAAGAGCTGCAAAATGTGACATGAAATTAAATTTCACTGAGACTGATTTTTAGAAATTTAGCGCCTTAGGCTATAAGTTCATGTTCTGTTGTGTGTTATCAGTTCATATTCCGCTGGTCCAGCTAAGTTTTCACCAAATTAGTTTTTGGAAAGGGAATAAAGAAAAATGTTTCACTAACTGATGTTTCATCTTGAGAAACCCATGACTGAGTCTGCCAATGAAATGTGATGTCCCATGTTCTTAGCTGCAATAGTATCCCGTTTACTTTAGTTCTGGATCTTAAGTCTTGATGTGAAAACAAAGCACCTCTAAGCCAAGAACAGCAGTAATGAAATGAATTTCCTTCCAACTCACATCTGGATTTGAAGAGATGGATGTCACACTCCCTTTCTTGATGTTGTGCAGACCTCCAGTAATCAGACAGTCTCACTGTCTCACCAGTTCTTGGAACTTCTTTTTTGAACCTACTCAAAAACATTACTAAAATATCTCACTTCCCTTTCACACCTGAAGCCAAGCATCCATCAATGCTTGATGGAGTTACAGATGATTGAGTCTAGTGTGTATCTTTCTCAGTCACTGGAGGCAATTTGGTGCTGGCTTGAAGAGGAATGGGGAACAAGGGATGTTCATGGACCTGCCTGTAAGTACACCTGCTGTGGGAGGATATCTATCTGTTTGGATACCTGTCAGCCTGCTCATTGCAAAGTCTAACAGTATGTGAATCCCAGATGTTCCTGGCAGGTGCTAATGTGGCGTTGGTTATTTCTATCTTGCTAACTCTTTTCCACAGTGTTAAAATCCTAGACCATGTAATAGTTTAAATTTCTGTTCACACACTTTAATTTGGATTTTAGAGCTTCCCGTTCACTTCCAGCTTACAAGCGAGGGAGCTGAGACTGCTGAGATGAGATATGTGGTAGTTCTGGACCCCTGTCTGAGAAAGGACTGCTGCTCTGAGTAGGAGGTCAGTTTGTCAGGAGGTGAAGGACTGGGCAACTTGAGGTCTGATCACTGACCTTCCAGTGATGAGTGGAAGACAAAGCTACTGATTGCTGATGCTGGCATTTCCCCTGTTCTCCTGTGGACCAGCACAGGTGCCCTCCTCTCTTAATGAGCCACTGACAGTTGTTCCTTCACTTGGACAGCAGCATATTACTTAGTGGCTCTGCTCTTCTTTTTGCAGCAAAAAAAAAGGTATTTAAGGTGCTTAGCCTTTTCCATGGCGGTGAAAGGTCACAGAGGCTCTTGCTGTCTGAAATACAACTCCTGACTCCAGAAAGAGCTCCTCTCGCTGCTCACACAGCTGTGTACCCACTGCACTTGGCTTCTTCCAGTAGGTTCCCCTTAGTTCTGGCTTGTCCCAGGCCCATCTCTTGTATCCAATTCTCCATTCTCACTATGTAATTAGCTAGAAATGGGCTCAGTAACGGTTTTCAGCTTTCCTTTCTGGCTGGTAGAGGAGGTTAAAACTGTAGGCAGCAGAGATCCAAGCATGCAGTCCTACAAATCCCCTTGACTTACTGTGTGACATGTGCTTCCCGTGCCTGAAGCTCTCTCTGACTTTCCCAGTAGCTTTGCTAACCAATATTTATAGTTGTGTCGTTATTCTGTCCATCCCCAGCTTGCCATTCTGTGTGCCTGAGCTCCTTGAATCCTAAGGTAGAATTTATTGCTAAAGTCCCAATTTATGTTTGTGACCCTCCCTTTTTTTGGGTCCGTATCATCGGGGCATCTTTTACTAAGCACAGAGGGACAGCAGGCAGGATAGACGCAACTTGACGACACAGCATGATTTATTGCATGACACACACATGGGAGAGCAGGGATGAATGTGTTGCCTGGCTGAGCATCAGTATGCTCACCACGGCCAAAGAGACACCCCAAGGGTCCCTGCCAGCCGGGCAGGAGGGAGGGCAGGTGTTGGCCTCCATCGCCTCTGACTGACTGATCCTCAAGCTTGCTGAGCTGCCCTCTTCTGCTTTTCTGTTTTCATTCCTACCCCCCCCCCCCCCGCCATTGGCTTTATATTTTTTCATATCAGTATTTTTCTCTCTTGAGTCCTTAAGCTGCTAATGAATACCATCCCAACGGTCACATTTATGCCTGTGTTTTTACTCTTCTTATTTTGCAGAGCTTTAGCTCGCGGTGTCTCTGACATGTTGTCCGCACTAAGTTTCCCAGTAAAGTTGAGCCAGTGTCACTGCGCGGTGTCACACCAAACTAGTCCTTGGGCCACAGATGGCTGAACCCTGGCCCTGGGCTACACCTTTGTCTGAAAGAACCATCTGTGGGCAGTTGGCTGGCTAGCTGGGTCGGTCCGGGGCTGCTTCTGTGACGAGCAAAGCGCCTTTCTGTCATGTAGTTAAAATAACTCCGGTTAGCCGAGTTTCTGTTTTCAAGTGCTTGGTTCATTCTCGCAGAATAGCCCAGACTACCTGGAAATGGGGCAGTCTGAGTGCTGGTAAGTTGTTGATGTGCTCCTGGGGGAGGCTGGGCAGAGTCTGGGCAGCACGAGAGGCCACGCAAAGCTGGGTCAAGGATGGCGTTAGAAAGGCTTAAGCCCAAACGCCAGCTTTGCCTGCAGCTGGCCTGTCCAGCTGCTCAGTTTTGTTCTTTGTAAGATAGATTTACTGATACATGTTACAAAACAGTGAGGATTAATCCGATTAACGTTTCACATGATATTTTGTGAATGCGAAGAGCAGTCTATCTCCTAGATTAAACTGTTAGGAGCAACATATGAACCTGAAGTTTATCGATGGTGTTACAAATTTAGTATTAGCCTTCGTCTTGATGTTTTGCAAAGTAAAATTTATTGTATGTGGGGTTGTTTTCTTCTCACTACAGTATTTAAGAAGCACAGATCTTCCTACTGTGCCAGGCTGCAAATTGTTTATGCTGAAAAATATGCTTACAATCATGTAATGTCTTGTTTGATTAAATTTTTTAGCTTTTCCATCAGGTTAGTAGTTTTATTTTAAAATGTAAAAACCTCTCTCAGCTCAGTCTCAAAACTTTGACACTTCATTTTTTGAAAGCTGTATTTTTTGTTGTTTCAAGGTTGAACTTCTGGAGTTTCCCCTAAGAAGAAAATTTCATTTTGCAACCTGCTCCAATTTGTTGAAATATTTAAATAATGCAGACACCAGAAGTGTCCTGGCTCCCTGTGACTGATGGTGGCATCTATACAGGTAGACAGGGAGGCTCCAAGAAGGATTGCTTTTCAAGGGGCAAGGTGGGCCACTCTCAGCCTTGCTCAGCATGGAATGAAGCCAGCTGGCACTAGCAGCAGGCTCTTGTTTATAGTGTAGGATATTTTAAAGCAAAAAGAACTGATCAGGCTTTCTTGGTACCAGTGTGAAGGATGTTCACTAAACAAGTAGCTGCTCATTTCCATACAATTTTGCTCTAGGATTTAGGGAAATAGAAAGTTATTCTGTGGTTAATGTGATGTATTTTCTGGGTGCTATTCATATTCGCTGATGTGTAATTTTGCCTCTGAGTACTTTCACAAAGTTTTATTTGTTTGCAAATATTCTGGTTACTCTGTGGGTGGATTTCTTCATTGTTAAACAGCTGGTTTTAATATTTTTTAAAAAAGGAAAGAAACCTACAGTGTAATACCACTGGGCTTGAAGATTCATAAACAGCGTGGAGTGTTATCACTGTGCAATCCTAGCCAGGTATCTCATTGCTTTCTCAGGTTAGAGGATTTGGTTTTAAAATGCTCTTTTCCATCTAGAGACTCACGTGTCTTAGAAGAGTGTTTGACAGGCTCTTTTTTTTTTTTTTTTTTTTTTTTTTTCCCTTTCCTTCCTTTAAAAAAAAATTGTTTTGGTTTGGTTTAGTTTTTTGTTGTTTTGTACTTAGAAAGGGTAAAGTGACAAGGAGATGCACACTAGAGATGTCAGTTCATAGCATCCTGAACCTGGAATTGCTAATGAAGTCTCTTCTGTACCTCACAGATGATGTGCCAGTGCTTTTCAGCTTCAAGAGGATGGAAGTACAAAGCAGTCAAGGGTATCTTCCTTATCATATAAGAAGAAAGGTTAAAAACACAAAAGAATGAGACCATAATTTTGAATGGGAGCATTCTATTATTCAGAAAGTATTTTGTTTCTGTAGAGAACCGTATTATGACATTCAGATCTTATTACTCATTTTGTTACTGTTGTGCTATGCAGCTGTTCTGCATTAGGGGATTTCTTCTCCCTTTGCTTTGCAAAATAATCCCTGTTTAATATTTATTTACATTTTCAGGGTGTGGTAAGAACAGAAAAGTTATGCTTTTTCCCTTTTTTTAGCTATTTTTAGAAATACACATTTTTTCTTGCAGAGTCACTAAACAATATGATTGGATATAGGAAATTAGTATCAGAATTGGTGTGCAAAAGTAGCAGCAAGGGATTAAAACTTTATTTTCCTTCTAAGTGCTGATGTGCTATGCTTTCATAGCACTCTTTGTATGTTATTATACCATTCTGCATTTTAATTGTGGTGCTTTAGGAGCAATACGAATGTTTTTCACCACTCATTTGGAACAGTATGCAGTGTACAAATAATTCTTCCTATCTCTTCTTAACTGTTATCTTTTTTTGAGAAAGAACTTATATCTGTAAAGATGGTTAATGGGTTCTTAGATCAGTGTTATGATAGATACAGATAATGCATGATGAGAAGTGAAACCCTGTGTTCCATGTGGGGCACAGAGCTACCTCAGGATGATTTTATTCTGGCAATTGTGGCTTCCAGTTAGTAAGGACAAATTTTCTGCAGAAAGATCCCCGCCTTCCATTTTGTCTTAAGGATATCTCTTTGTTTTTTCTTAACCTGACAGCGTGGTTACCCACTGTATACTTTGGCAGAAATTTGGAGAGATACTTCTGAGGGACAGTGCAAGTCAATATAACAAATAGTCTGTGGAGATGCCTGATTTATATTCATTTAACAGTCCTCAGTGAGAACAACAAGATTTTTCTCTCTAATGCCTTTATCAGCATTTGGAGTTGTCCTGACCGTCTCCACCAACCTTGTTATTTAATACTAGATAGAAAACATGACCACAGAACAAGTCTATTAGCGGTACTGCTATATGGAAAATATTTAGTCTTGGACGCATTTTCCTTCACTTTCCCTTCAGAAGGAAAATGCAGCTCTCTCCACATCGCATCGTGAAGGAGCAAACACTGCAATGCGCGTGGTTGCACAAAGTCTGCGTGGGAGGAAGCAGGGGCTTCGACTTCTTTGTGCCTCTTTTTCATTGGAGAAAGCTTCATTTACTGTCTCGCCATTATTTTAAAATACGTGATTGTGGGTATAAAGTTCTGTAGAAGCTGGAAGCAGTAAAATAGGGTAATCAAGGTGCTGGAAGACACAGAGCTCCTGCATACGGTGCTCTCCCATATACAAACACATAGATTATCTGTCCCTAAGCCAGGGATTTGGTCACATAAGCTAAGAACCATGACCCCTACCTATGTGCTGTTTAAATAGCCAATATTTGCAGTTTAACAGGCTACTGGAATGAGGTACACTCTTACACCTGGGCTTCAAGCCTGTAAATGACACAGCCTGTGTAATCAGCAGGTTTCAAACCAGGAATTTCCATGCTATAAAACAAATGTCTAATATTTGGGAAAAAAAAAAAAAAACTAATGAGCAGGTGAGAAGTAAGGTGGAAGTACAGCACACACTTTGGCATGGACTCTTCTAAGCATTTGAAGGGGAGTTTTTTGTGTTTTTTAAAGTCTTTTTTTAATGCACATGAGTGTTTACAGGATCAAAGCCTGAAGTAGTACGGGAAGAGAAATACACAATTATCTTGAGTCCTTGTGATCTTTATTAATAGCTCTTACCCCGGTGAGTGCAGGGATTTACATAACAGAGACAAATACACAAAAGATGCTGAATAAGTGCACAGTATCCCCAGTTTCCAGCCCTCTGAGAACTCCTTCCCGAAGTAGTAGACATCAGACAAAATAAGATTTTACTGCATGCAGTGGGCCACAAAACCTGAACTGTATGTCACGATGTTAAATTTGTTTCTTTCCATCTCCTTGGCTGATAATTGGAATACTCAACCTATGACTTTTAATGAGCTGTCAGTCTCAAGGTTAATAATAGACTGAAGTTCTGTAGATGGCTTGACTTCTGTTTTGAATAAATAGTCTGCAATGGAAAAAGTAGATCAAGATCTCAGAAATCAAATTGACTCATTTTAGAAAGAAATGAGAGCAACAGAGACTGTTATTTACAATTACTGTTTTTCTTTGCACATTTTCTCTCTGTCTTCTTCGTCGTCGTCTTTTTTATTTATTTTTTTTGTTAGATATCTGCCTAAGCTGTTTATTCTAGTGATTGAAAATGTGGCTAGGAGTCTGTGGTCAATTCTGTAACTTCAACACGTTAGGTTTTTTAATTGTTCAAAAAAATTAATTAGATAATATTAAGGTGAATGACAAAAATAATTGGAAAAGTTCACAACCAGATTTGATTGCCTGTTCCAAAGTCTTACGAAATTTTAAATGATGCCAAAATTGCTTAATATTTTGGCATAAATCAAAAGCTAAAACTTGTAGAAATGTGATGTGGGGGAATGATAGGGACAGAAAAAAGTCCTTGTAGTGCTATTAGTCCACTTCTACATGAAAACAGTTAATCGTGAAGTACAGTTTAGGAAATGAGAATGCTTCAGAACAGTTTGCTATTCATGCTTTTTTCGTTTTTCAGTATATTTAACATGTGCAAGTAACTTACATTTTTGAGCTTATTAAGGATTGACTGTTAATGTTGACTACTGATAAGACTCGTAAGGCTAAATAAGATCCAGAAGGCTAGAACAAAGCTAATACTGTGCCGCTATTTAAAAATAGTCTGTTTGATGACAAAATAACAGTGATTGATGTAAGCTTGAATTAATAATGAATCATAAATTAAAAGAAGGCAATATCTATCACAGTAAGTTTGCAGAAAGTGGATCTTATGAGACTGGTTGGATGTATTTCTTAAATTAGATTTTAAGTTTGTCTGGTAAAGGTAATAATACTGCGTATCCTTCGACTTGGTAGCATGTGCCACTTCTGGCGTTTTTGTCAGAGATCAGGAGGAAAGCACGAGGCAGTTCCTGATCAGCGGGGCAAGCGGCACACAGACCAGAGGGAGAGACGCAACAGGGAGGATAACTTGCTAATACTGAACAACCTCTGCACAATACTTAATCCGAGCTTTAGAAGTTAGGACTGACCCCTCCTCCCCCTTCCCCGAATCCATACTGCCACCAGGCTGTAATTCAGAACAACTTCCTAACACTGTCACCTTTTCTGCTTTCCTCTCTTGTCCCCCTCAAGTTTGCAGGAGAAATGCAGTGATGGCTTTGCTGTTCTGGAGCCTGCCAGGTCCGGACCTGTAGCTCTGTAAATGCCAGAGGCAGCCTTTTCTTCCCTACTCCAAAAACAGTTGAGGTGATAAATCCAGGAACCAGGCAGAGTATCCTTGTAACCACATGTTTCCAAGAGAAAGCTGAAATCTTTGTTCTGTGCTCGCTGTCCGGAGAATATATCCATCTCCCCGTGCACACCTCATTCCCCTGCTCCTTGTTTCACAAGGGTCCAACTTGGCCGGGCATCTGGTCTTTGACAGCCATCCAGGATGAGAAAAAACAGATAATTGCAGGAGGCAGTTTATCCCAGTTCCCTTACACAGCTGTCACAGGATGGAAAAATTGTGTTTTGGAAAGGTGTCTCTCTTTCCACAGAGGACAGGTTTAAACTAGATTTAAAGAGGTTTGAAATACCTAATATTAAATAGCTAAAGTTAAGTGAAGTGAACCCCAGCTACAGCAAGTGTGTGTGTGGGAGGCAATCTGTCTCGCTCATGCTTTATCATAGTTAAAGCCCAGGGAGTATTTTCCCTTGCTTCACTCCACAGCATCTCCTGGATTTGGGAATTAAAGAAATTTCTCCTTCTAGTATATTCAGAACTTCTGTCTGCAGGATGTTGCCTGGGCTGGTTCCTACATTTTTAAACAACTGCTCTAAATCGCTTCCTCTGCCCTCACTGGTAGAAATAGGTTTGCCATTCCAAGTGCAAGACAAAATTTACTTGCAATAGCTCTTGGCTCTCTGGATGACTGTGAGAACAACATTATCTGAAAAGAATCTACGTTGCCTGAATCCTTAGATGCCTGAGCAATTCCTGGAGAATATTACTCAACAGAGACTTCTGAGGAAAACATAGAAGATGGTTTGGCTAGTCCTGAAGTTGTTTGTTGCTTCCAAGTAGTGTCTAAAATTCAGACAGGTAACAGGATTTAGGATTAACTGTTGGGACCCTGAAGATATGACAAAGAAAACTGTTTTTATTCTAATCACAGTTAGGCACCTGGCTGCTTCAAATGCCAAGCTGCAGACACAGCATTGCTCTAGTGGAACTGCTTGCATCGGTTAAAGCTCTGCATACACTCGTGTGTTTGTATCATCAGAAACATGATGAGTGCGATGATACAAATGAAGAAGTAACTAAGAAGCCTTTGAAAGAGACCTGTACTTGCAAGTTATAATTTTCTTTCTGTTGTGATCCCCAAGCAATTTATTCTGAAGTCATTATGTAAAGAAACTGCAGGCTTTCCATTAGGAAAGCAGCTGTGAGGAGCATTCATTAGGCTTCCAGCAGAAGTATGACAACTAGGGTATTTGCCTGCTCTCCTCCCTCGCTCCCACAGAGAGCAGGAGGCATCATGTGTGTGGCTGGTTCCTACCTTCCAGAACTTCAAAGAAGATTCTTTGAAAATCTTTTAGGCAAGTCTTTTTTAGAGAACTAAATATGCAGATAAAAGTTATCTGCATACACTGTAATGCATAGGATACAGGGCTATTTTAAATATTTTATCAACAGAAAAGCCCCTGGAAGTAACAGCTGAGATGCTAACACAGGTAGAGTGGTGGCAAGCAAGCTGCGAAAGTACTGGCCATTCTCATCGGCAGTGTTGAGCCATGCTGGATTGATAAACTACCTCTAACTTGTAAGGCTTTAGGTAATTTTCAGCTGCTAACCTTTCATAGCAATCTCCATGGTCTGTCTGAATGGGGCGTTTTATACTCTACAAGCAGGCACAGGGCAGCGAGATTTTAGTTCCTCTGTGTCCTCTGGTCCTCTGCTCTCTGCAGGTCTAACATGAGCTGGGTTTTTTGAATCAGCGAGGAGCCGCAAATCAGAACTGCAGTTGTGGGGTAGCAAATGATCTCTGCTTGTGCGTCACAGGAAGAGCAGATAGGACTAAGGGTTTCACAGGGTCCCAAAGGCAAGTTCATGGCAGGACTGGAGCCTCAGTGCCCCCGGTTATGAGGAAAGTCTGCATTAGCATGTGTTGAATTTCCAGACCTCATTGCTAAATGCCTTCAGTGAGCGCTGAGCTAACTTTGAGCCCTTCGTATTCACCAGGGGCTCGTAGCGTATGGACGTACGGCTCCTGCAGATCAGCTGATGCGCTGTATCTTGTTACCCGTGTAATTGTTCTGTCCATGTGAGTCTGTAATTACTTGCTGTTTGTATGTTACATGAATACAAATAATGAACAAATAGTGTGCAGGTGAGGGTTCTTAAATGTTTTTTAAAAACTGTGTTTAGTCAGTCCTTGATGCCTGGTAGTCAGGCAGGGCCAAGCGGCAGTCAGGTAGCGAGGTGGCAAATTATGCTGCCCTAGAGCCATGTAGACTTCTGTGAAAATGTCCTACTTATGCAAATGGATCATAAAAAAGGACAGAGTCTGGCCTGCGGCACCTTTAATAGCCTTCTTAGACTTTCCTAGGCAAGAGTTGTGTCCTGCGTTATGCTTTTGATAGATGGAAAGTTACTGCTAATGCATTTTTAACTCTTGAGTATTGTAGTGAAAATGTCACTGACTGAAATGCATCCTCTCTTCCACATGTTAGCTCCCTTAACATGTCAAATGCCGCAAAGTAGATAAAAGGGGTGTCTGCACTGAGATGAATCTACTTGTATCAATCTGTTTATAGACTTAGTTTTCCTAGTCCCCAGCATTTCTAATATCAAGTGATCCATCAGCATTCAGATCCACGGCTGTGCCGGAGCTCTGTTTGGCTCTTGGGGGGGCAGAAGGTGACAAAGATTAAAGTTTCAAAGCAACCTGTTATTCTTCTCATGTGACTTCAAGCTGTAGTAGTGCTTTGGCTGCTAAGACTCCTCCAAATTACACACAGCTGCAGTGAACCAGTCTGGTCTTGGAGGTGGCTAGGCAATAGCACAGCGGGGCTCATACCCAGCCACAGCCTTGGGAGACAGACCTCTGCTGCCTCGGGATTGCTCAGTGTGTCCTGTGGTGGTGTCCAAGGTGCATCAGAGAGACGCAGCCGTGACACCAAACAGCCCTCGCGGATTCTGAAAGTCAGAACCTCATCCCTGAAGCGTAACTTGGTCTTGGAAAACCCATGGAGTGAGAGATCAGGTTGTAAGTCACAATAGGAAGTTGTCCATGGTATGGCAAGTACCTGTGCAGTAGCGTGCGTGTCCACTGCGTAGCATAGAGTGGCAGGTACCTGGGAAATCCTGGGAGGGGATATTCTTTACGTGGTTGTGCACAGCACCTGGTGTGTATGTGTAAGATGGGATTTGCTATTACTCAGGAGCTGGAGGAGGTTTCTCAGGCCACAGGCACAGAGAAAGGGAGTAGACCACAGCTACTTCAGAAATTACTGTAGCAGTGGAAGATGTTTCCTCCTGCCCCCTGTGCTAAGAGCAGCGTGATCCAGGGAACAGGTAGCCACAGCAGTGTGACATTGAATGACTCTGTTTCGACAGCCCTCTGGGCAAGCGTTCGCACGGCGGAGGGTTCGCACCGCCGCGCAGCTCTCTGCGCCCTCGGTGGCTGCTCCCCGTTGGACTTGTGCTGGTGCACATGTGCTTCTCTGATTTGCACTCGTACATTTTCCTCTGTTCTGTATGTTCTGCTCAGTGTGCCTGACTTTATAAAAACGTAGGCCTTGTTATTCAGAGCAATCAAATATGTTTCTAAATGCTTTATCTATTAAAGATCTCCATGGGGATTATTTAAAAACCTGCCTGTCAAAGCCCTGGTTCTCTCCTTTCTTGGGCAAATGTTACAGTTGATTTTTGTGCATACCTGTGATCTGGCATTTTTATGCAGTTGCCCTTTTTCAGCATAGGCTGTCGCTAATGTATAACTTAGGAAAATGTTTCACTTACGAAAATAAGGCCTTTACATCCCTGGTTTAGGATTGGCATTATTCTGCAGATGCTACTGGATTTGCAGTGCAGCCTGCAGCTAAATGAAAGCTACCTGCTTTTCATTTAGTTGGAGCAGAGACTTTTTGATCTACTGGGTTGTCTTGTCACGCTGGGACCTTGTGGGGGGCAACTGTAGGGAAGGGAGAAGGCTAGTGTGCAAATGGTCTAGTGGACCTCAGCATTCACTGAAGCATTTTCTTGATTCAGAGCCCTCAAATCTCAGAGTATGAGACTTGTTTGCTATTTACTATTACTCTGTTGTTTCTAGGAAATTTTCAAGAATTCACAAGTGCTACAATAAATAGCTTCTCAGAACAGCCATCACTGAAGGACATGTCCTATTATTAAAATGCTATATTTTGTGCTGTTATAATAGGGTTCAGCTCTAAGGATATTTTCTCGGTAGCCCCATGTTGTTTGAGTAATTCACCTGTGAAGTATATTCTGGCCTAAACTCAACTTTAATACCAGTGGACTTATGAACCTTTCAAAAAAACACATCTCAAGATGTCACTGTTTTAGTTTTATATGCCTTTCTAGTTATGTGTTTCAAGTATCTTCCTTCTGCTTTTCTACTATCATTTGTTTAAGGCATATTATATGGAATGACGTAACATGTTTCTGGCATTATTAGGAACTGTGAATAGCTTAACTTTGGTACTGATTTGCTTTGTTGTATTCTTAAAGGAAGTCCATATGGATGGCATTTACATTGCAAATACTGCATTTTTAGCTGTCTGCAGCCAGTTTTGCTGAGTTAGATTATGACAGATTTTTAGCAGTTTCCTTACGAGATGATGTTTATATGTTTGTGCTGTATATCTGTTTTGAGCATGTGTTTTTATTTATCTCCTTCTCTGTTCCTCTCCCTTGCTTGCCTGCCATGTGTTTTTTGAGCACAGACTGTTTCATATTCTATGTTTGTGCAAGACCTAGCACCTTGCCTCTAGTTTTGCTTTCGGGCCCTGAAGGCATCGGTATTGTCTAGTACAGATGGAAAAAAAAAAAAAGAAAAGAAAAGAAAAGAAAACTGATAGTGAACCATCTTGTCTCGCTTTGAACTAAGGGAAAGATTGAATTCAGACCGCAGCATCCCCTGGACTCTGTTGCTTTGACCCTATTAACCAACTCTGACAGGGAGGTGGTCTCAAGTGGTCAGAAGAAAAGGGATATATTAAGTTCTTAGAAGTCTGCTGATAATTGAATAGAGATATTTGGATGTAGGAGACGGGCTCTTGCTGCCTTCCCTCCCTCCTTGGAGCATGGGTTTACACCCGGCTAGACTGTGGCCTCCTTGTGAATGGGGACTTGGGTTGGAGGACTTGAGTTGGAGCTTAAGCTGAACTGGGAGAATGCAGGGATTGCTATATCAGTCTTTATCCATAGGGAAATACTGTGAAGTTGTGTAGGCAACTTAATCTAATCTAAACGGTGAGCATGGTTCAAAATGTATTTTCTAGTGAACCTACTTCTTCTGCTCCTAGAAGCAGCAGAGGAAATTGCTTGACCAGCTAATGGGATTAGTCAGCCACGTTCAAAGGGTTGCAGTCCACTAAGGAGTAGCTAATCGAGTAAGGTGGTTATTTATAATATTCCTTGCTTTAATTTTTATGTTTTATTAAGTATGAAAGGCTGAGTGACTGCTTGGGAGGGAGCTGGAAGGCCTCTGCAGGGAGAGGGGCTGTTCAGCGTATAATAAACCAGTAAGACGGTAAAAAGAGGCAGAGAGGAAATGTTTTGAGAGTTTCTATCACATTGAGAGTGCTTATGTATGTAAACATATTACTCTGCTAAACAATATTGTCTTTCTGTGATGGTGTTATCAAAGGAGGAGGCAATTGCAACTTAGGAGGCTGGGGAAAATCTTCTTCGAAATATTGCTCATTCTTAGAATTCTCAAAATACACCTGTTTTTCTCCTGTTTACAACTGCTGTGGTTCTTGGGAGAAGATGCCAGGTGCAAGGATTGCAAACTGTTTCATCCATCCTTCATGCGCTCCCGTGGCATTAGCAACAGCAGGCTAATCTGCCCACCCTGTCTGCCCCGGCACCTGGCGCTCTGAACGAAATGGAGCTGCAAGCCCATCTCTGGCATTTGTGGAGCACCAGATGCGTCAGCCCACAGTGCAGGTAACGATGTGAATATTTCTCTGCTGGGCATGGAGTGAGGGTGCCGTGCTGCATAGGTTGTGTGGGGCAGGCTGAAAATGACTTTGGCCGTGACACAGCCAGACTGTGCGAGAGTCACCAGTATCATGTTGATAACAAGTCCTGAACTGTCAAGCCTCCAATTTGAATTATTTTAAGTCCTTTTGTAGTGTAGCAAGCTGTAAGTTAGCACCTCTTTGGACAGGGCCAGCTGTGAGTGGAAAAGTGAGAAGAAAAACTCCGACAGAAAACATTTCTTCCTCCTAACAGAGGCCCATAAAAGGGAATCGACCTTTCCTGTGTGTGCAGCGGCGATGGCCAGAGCCGTGGGGCGTCGTGGAAAGCTTGCAAGGCAAGAAGGCGTCCTGCAGCTAGCTGCCTCTGTTTCTTCCCAAAGCTTTCCAGGGGGAAAACAGCAGTGATTAACACCCTGTGTGCACAGGGGCACTTCCAGCTCAGCCCTGAGCGGAGATTGCTCCCAGCGACAGCGAGGGCAAAAAATGTGCTCTGATGCCATCTCCGATGGATATTAGCCAAATAAGAATCATAACAGGCATGCTGCAAGCCTTAGGAAAAAAATTAGATTTGAACATGGCCTGTAAGAGAACGTTAGCCGTAGAGGCAGAAGAAATCACCCTGATAATGAACATGTAGAAGTTTTCAAAGGTAGTGGGGAATTAACCCCATTAACCTGAGGGGGGGAAAAAGCACTTATGTCAATAAATATTTACTCTCCCTCTGCTTTTTTTCTAAATGTTCTCTTACTTGCACAGCCAGCTGAGAGCTTTTCTGTAGGGATTTTGTAAAAGTAATATTAATATTAATATTAACTTCGTGTCTTTGTTGCTTTATTTTATTTCTTTGAAACAAGCAGTAAATTTACCATTGCAAAATTGAGATTTTTTTTTTTCAGTTGTAAACTTTATCTCAGCTCATTTGTCATGAAAATTTGCCCCTTAGGACTAGTTTGAACAGTATCCCAGGTGTTTAATGTTGTTCACCTAATGAAGGCACAACTCATGAAAACAACTATTGAACTGTGGTACACTTCATGAATACTGAGGAGGCATTCAAATTTAAAATGCATGTACTAGTAACTGGGTCTATAAACTGCTGCTCCCGAAGCCTCGATGCTCTATGAATATTTCTCCATATGAACATTTTTCACTTGCATCCTTTTCTGTTCTCCAAGACAATTCGAATGTCTCCACTCAGCTTCATCAAGCTAGAGAGAGTACAGTTATAATCAATTTGGCCATGGAGAGCTTGGCAGATTTTTGGGGAAGTGCCGTAGTTCATACATGCTTTACTAGTCACATTTCTGTCCTCTTAAATCCGGGAAGGTGGATCATAGTAGGGCAGAAGTAATGCAGTAGAGGAGGTAACAAGGAGAGGGAGAAGGCTTTTCTCCTCAGGTGGTTGGGGCCCACCAGCAAAGGCAGAGCGGCCAGGAAGCGAGAGTGCCTGCTGCACGTACGCAGAAGCTGTCTTGGGGTGAAGCTGGCATCTTGAGATGACGTCTTGAATGAGATGTCACCCTTAGCACAGGAGAGCCACAGCTCAGTCAGTCGCGGCCTAAAGAACAGAGGCTGTAGTCTAGGTTATTGAAATAAAAGAGATGAGGTAGTCCACCACTCTGATGACAAACCTCTCCAGTTTTTTCCTAAAGCCTCATTTTGCAGCATCTGCCCCACAGGCAGGGGTTTTTTCTTCTCTTTGCTGAGCTGATGTGGTTTAGCTCTGCTAAAAGCGTGCATCAGCACTGGCCAGAAACAACTCATCGTGCTTGACGGACTATGCGATTTGGATTACGGAAATCCAACAGCATTCTCTTTTCTTGCTAGTTGAAATCTAAAACTGAAGTTTGCAGCTTGCCAGCGTAGTGGGAAGGACTGATGTTCTCATTTAACTGTCAGAATTGTTAAAGTTGGGCAGATTTACAAATTCAGGCTGGCCAGAGATAAGAGTTCTGTTCTGAGTAAAAAGTTTGAGGTACCCGTGTTTGTTGTTACTGGAATGGATGGATGTTGCTTTTCTCATTAAAAATCACTATGAGCGTGCCAGGTCCACCTGCAGTAACCCAGCACAGGCCCTTTAGGGATACTCGTAATGCAGGAGGAGATCTCCCTGCAGAATTACCATGTTCCTGGTGAATGCTGTTATCCCTGTACTGTTGCCTGATCTAAGAGAACTAAGACTCTGGAGGATATTTTTAATTATCTTTTTTTTTTTTTTTTTTTTTCATTGGGAATTCTTTTGTAACTCTGAGAAATCTTCTTTGGTGAAGCAATATTTCCCTGTGAACGAGCACTATCTGGGAAAGAGAAGTAAAGAAAAAAAAAGTCAGGTAGCTCTACTTTTAAACTTTCTCTGTATCCCAAAATAGCTCCAGTCCTCATTCTGTTCTGAGATCTACACTGCACATCTCTGCTCTCATACGCTGCTCTCTCTCTGCCTGGCCTGTATTTTTAGTGAAATAAGTGGGAGTTTAGAGTATATGGGACTACAGAGTCCCTCGATCTTCCTTGCAGATCTGACACTAGAATTTTGCCCATTATGTGTGAAATGGGCATGCTTGTGCAATATTAAAAATTGCTGTGAAAAATCATACTCTTGATCTAGTCTGGTATTTTGCATTTAGTCCTCTCTATTGCCACTTGAAGTACTAAGAGTAAGTCCTGAATCTCTTTTGTCTGTTTGTTTTTAATTCTGAGGCCCACCACGCTGTGTCACCCCTGTCAAGACTGAGATACAAGCAGATTTTTAGTTAGGGAACCTAAACTATCAAATTTGAGATCCCCTGGGCAGCTGCAAGGATTCGTGCCATGTCTGTTATAGTGGTGAAATGCAAAATGAAGAGTTGGTAAAGAAGTCTTACTTGGAGATCTGAATTTCTTAGGTGTTGTGGTTTAGAGCCAGACACTTAACAACATTTTAATGCAGTTTTTGCGTCTGAATTAATATAATAAATGTCAATGTTGAATAGAATAAGGTCACATTTTACTACTTTGACCAGAAGTGTAATCTTCCAAGATTCAGTTTTATTACTATTATAACAGTCATGCTGGATAAGGTCACCAATATTTCTTTCAATATGAAGCAATATATAAAAGCCTAGTTTATACCAACTTTATCCTCTGCGATGTGGATTTGTGCTGTGAGATATATTGACAAAGATCTACCTTAGACGTATTTGCAAGTAACACCAGAGATAGAGTTTTGCATTATTTTGCAGTAATAGTGTGTTGGTAAGCTTATGCTCATTAGGGACTTAGTCACTGCAAAGAAGTGAACCTTTGAGGTTTGTACTCTCCTGCTTCAAAAGAAAAAGGGTATTTTTTTCAGCAGTATAGATATTTAGCGTGAAAGACACAGCTATACACTGCACAGCATGGTGAAAATGATCTAGCTTTTGCATACGTATACTTTGCTCAAACAACAACAGTCACCAACAGAGCTAGATTTCAAAGGTAACTACATCAAGAGTACATATCAAAATGTATATGCACCCTGTCTGCTTATAAAGAGATCGACTGCACCTATCTTTAAAGTTGAAGTAATTGGACCCATACCTGGATATTTACATTGCCTGACATGGTGCTACAATTGCTTTTTTTATGGCTTCCAGGCTGCATTTGTAAAAGAAGCAGTAGATACCCTTCATTTTCATTTAGAGTGAGGGGCTGTGTTCTGAATAAGGCCATCTCTGTTGCCCTCTGTTGAAACTCTAGCATTAATGATTTTCTTCTGTTTGGGATTCCTCCTGGTTTGTTTTTTAATGAATTCTTCATGAATTTTTATTATGTGACGATGAAATGCTGCTCAACTTATTATCTTGTATACCCTACTTCCTTAGAGAAAAAACACATCACCAGTTTTTGTGCAAATTGAGAGTGAAAAAATGAAGGGGTTAAAAGGTTCTGTAACATCCAGTGCTGTACTAAATTATGCAAGGCAAATATATTAAATAATAATCTATTCTTTATTGCACTCTGCCTGTTTGGGGATTATATGAAGCGGGATTGATGGAGTTTGAGGTCCTTTCTTCTTTACTTTTTTAGCTAATAGAAAGCTAAAAAAAAAAAAAAAAAAAAAAAAAAGAAAACTTGGTATGTTTCTATTGGAAAACTTTTTTGCTTCTTTTTTTTATCTCAAGGGTTAGCATTTCAGAATCACAAAAATATTTCTTAAAGCTGAAGTCCTAGTGTTGTTTCTGTTTTAGAAGTACATGCAAACCGGACGATACCAATCTACTACCGCTGTTGCAGGCAGGCAGGTTCTCCACTAGCTGTGGTGGGAGATGTCCGTGCCCTGTGCCAAGGCGTCTGGGGTCCAAATCTTGCTTGAAAGCTATAAAGAGGTTTGTTCTGGGTGGGCATCTGTTTCTGTAGTTAAGGATGTGTAATGAAATACATTAGATTTTTCTGCTGCATTTGCCTGACAGCAGGAATCCAGCTGAGAGATGGCCCCTGTGCATTGGGAGGATGCGTTTTTGCGCTGGTAAGGCGTAACTTTGTGGGGGCATGTGCAGCGATGTAGCCGTCATGCAGGAGGTGAAGACTGACGCCCCTCCTGGCCATTTCCTCTTGCGCGCAGCTGAGGTTGGCCAAGGGCAAGTGGGAGCAGGTGGCCTCCTTCACCACCACCCCTTCTTCCTCTTCCTCCTCTTCCACACACAGGGCAAGTGATCTGCCACCTGTGCAGCTGGGCTGTAGGGAAACGGGGCTGGAGCCACCCTGTCTGCCCAGTCCAGCCTCTTGTCCCTCCATGTTAAACTATTTTGTAAAACACTTGGAGATCCTTCAACTTGAGGACACCGATTCAAGGTGAACCCAATTTCCAGACATCTGCTTCTCTAGTGTTTTACTTGCCACTGTGTATGTGCAGATGTATTTGTTTGCATTGTGCTCACTGTTATGGGAACGTTTTGTTCTCAGATATATTCAATACAATGTTTAATGAACTTAGCCTTCACCTACTGGGACTCATGTGTCTGAAAAGTCTTCAAAGTGTGAAAGCCAGGGAGGTAGGTATGTATGCACAGGTATGTAGGCAAAGCCTCCAAGTAAGAGTCCTCTGTTACTGGTGAGGTTTTTGGTAGATCTGTGGTAATCATAGGATCTTCACCCTCTGAAGCCTGCTTGTTGTGATACTGTATGAGTTAAGGCAGGGAAATAATTAACAAATTATATTTCTAATACTCACTACTCCAGTAAAGTCTGCTCTGCTTTGTTAAAACTTGTTTACTTTTGTCCTGTAGGCTGTCCTAGAGTACACTTCTGAGACTGCAGATATTTTGATATCAGAGTGCCAAACAAGGAAATACACTTTTGAGTTTCTGTGCACGTGCACATATATATATCTATAGCTTACACATGTTTAAAGGAAATCAATTGGCAATTGACTATTGCAGAGTAGTTGGAGATAGCATCTGGAAGTGTGAATTTTCCAAGTCTTTTGAATTCTCCTGTACTTGTTGAGGTCAAAATTACTGGACGGGAGGAGAAAGCTCTTCCTTGCAGAATGTTGTTATTTCAGGATTTCTGTAACTATAGACATAAATACAGAATGTGTAATCAAAAAGAGGGGAAGAATTATTGAATGTTTCCGTGTCTGAGGTCTGTGAAAGATGGAGCTGCTGAGAAGGCACTATGTATCTGGCCGCATGGCTTCAGCTGTAGTAGCTCGGGCCTGTTGGAGTTCAAACCTGTTGACCTTTAAAGTATACCGGCAAGTTCATCCCTTCCTCGGGGCTTTGGGAAGGAGGCATGGTTAGCTGGTGGCTTTTCTTTTAGACATTTTCTTCCTGGTCATTGCTGACTAGAAGCTTCAAGTGGAAATGTCAAAGATTCTCAAGGGCAAAGCCACTCTTCTGAACAAACTGAAAGGAGGTTTAATCATGTACAAAGACACAAGTTTGACTGTTCTTTCTCAGCAAAAGAAAGTGCTGCTGCTTATTTTATTCAAACATTGGCTTCTTATTCCTCTCACTGGAAGATACTAAATTATTCTAAGAAAGAAGTGTTTCATGCATTTTGTAATAATTCAGGTCATAGAGGTTGCCAGTAAGTCTAGTGTTTTACTTTTAAATTTAGGACCCTAGGTGTCTTAGCTGCTGCCACTGGAGGCTTAGGTGTCAGAGTTGTGCTGCATGTGTGGTGTCAGCTCTCCGTCTGTGAGCGCAGGCTGGAGCTGTGCTTTCCTTGCTTTTAATTGGTATTAAAGGAGACAGCAGCAACCTCGCAGCTGGCACCTCATTTCATCAAAGCAGTGATAAACTTTATATTCCAAAAACTTCTCTCACTTCAAAATCCTTTAGGTTTGGTGACAAATGTTGGGGTATATTTGCATACAAATCACTTTCTTCCAGGAAAAAAACCAACTTTTTTATGCTTTCTAAACATAGTTTGTGTGAAAGTTTTATGAGCCAGGCCTCTGTTTTTGTACGCGGACTGATGAGCTGCTTCTGGAACAGAAGAGATTGAAGCCACGTTAAATTGCTTTTTGGTTCCTCTTTTGAGAATATCCCGAGTGTGATTTGCTACAGAATAAGTTCACTTTCCTCCTATAATTCTCTAGTTTCTCTTCTCCATTGTTAATTTTGCCTACCCTGCACTTACGAAAGGGTAGTAGAAGTGCCTTTGGGTCTGGTGTCATATCACAAGGATTTTTTGCATTGTTCGCTATTCATTTAAGTTTTTTAAAAACTTATTTTAAAACATTTTTGATTTGGTAATGATGCAGTCTAACAAAATGTCCTAAGGAAATGGTAGTGAGATTGAAATTTTAGTTGCTCTTCTTTTTCTTTCAGAAGGAAAAACTGCTTAGAAGGGCTTAATTTCTCTCTCCTGAAATCTACCATAAATATAAGGACCTTTATCTCTTGGCGGCTAGTTGCATGGAAAAAATATCTCAGCTTGATCTGTCTTATTCTTGGACATCATTTTATCTCCTCTGTAATCAACTTTGTAGTGGAACCAACTTTTTTTTTTTTTTTTTTTTTTTTTTAATCACCCAAAGTCTGATCTTCAAGCTTTCACCTTCAAAGACACAGCAATCCTTAGGCAGACTAGTGAGTCAGAACGATTTTATAACTGAGGAAAACTTTGAAGTTCCTGTAAACCATTGAAAAACAGTGTTTTCTGCCCTTTTTTAGTCATACTCCTGTTAGTTTGCTTGCCTCTGCTTAGGCATCTCTTGCGTCTTGCACTCCATTTCAGTGAAGCTTAGCCAGGAATGACTGCACCACCAGGTTTTGACGGCCTGATGAGGAGTCTGAGATAGTCATGCAAAACCCAGGAAAAATGAATCGCAAGTGTTTTTCACAGCAGAGGTAAACACCAGCACAAGGTTGCAAGGGAAATGCAGACAGGCAAATTCAAGGGAACTCTGTAGTGAACATGTGTTTAATTTCCAGAGGAACCAGCACGCACATCACTTTTGCAAGACTAGGTTTTATAACAATCAGCCCTCACTGACATGTGGGGAGGTCACTGGGTGATCCAAATCCAGCAGCTTAATGAGAGGAAGCTGAACAAATGACAGTGGAAATGCTTTCATTTGGAGGAGTACCAAATGTTCCTGCTCTTTCAGCCCCTATATATGGGATATCTATTTTGTGACCTTTGGAAAGAGAAACCCATCCACCTTTCTCAGCCAGACTACTTTGATGGTGATCACAGACTCCAAAGAAATACTGCCTGCTTG
Source organism: Rhea pennata (assembly GCF_028389875.1). Taxonomy (NCBI): domain Eukaryota; kingdom Metazoa; phylum Chordata; class Aves; order Rheiformes; family Rheidae; genus Rhea; species Rhea pennata. The sequence continues at coordinate 9,977,076 of NC_084674.1, forward strand.
TAATTTAAGGAAAAATGCAGACAGCTATCAATTTGTTTGCTGGAACAAAGTTTGTGAGACCATATTCAGCATTAATTTTCTCTCTCACGCCAAGGATGAGATTGGAGCACTGTTGTCTTTCTTCAGTTGAATTTTCTTTTTGTCTTTGATAGAAATTTACCTTTAAAAAAAAAAAAAAAAAAAACATTGATAGCATGTCAGATTAAACTATTTTTTTCTGCACTCCATGGAACAGTCTGCTAGCAACAATCACAGTAACATATTGTTACGATCAGCTTGTATTATGGCAGCACTGATAGGTCCAAACCAGAGATCACAGCCCCAGTCTTTGTGGGTAGGTGGATGTGTTGTGAAGTTCTAACAGCCACTCAGACCCTGCTTTGGTGAGACTTTCAGGCCTGTGATTAATTTGAAGCACACAGCACTCTTGTAGATGCCCCGTGTGGTTCCAGCAGTGGTAGGAGTACGATCTGTTAATGAGGATGAGGTGGGATTTATGGGCAACTGGTAGCCTTGAACCCTGTCCTGTAATGTGCAGCAATTTGTTGAGTTCCATGCAGGTCTTCAGGTTCATATGAACGTCTCCAGTTGAGACTACACAACTGGCGCTTGCTAAAGTGGGAAGAAGGAGGGAAGAAGAGTTGGTGAGAGGCAGACAAGCAGGCTGAGGTCTCTTTACTGGGCAGAAGCCACAGAGTGGGGGACGGGAGATTTTATCTCTGCAAGCAGCTAATCCTACCCCTCCCTTGTTCAGCTGATTTTAAGTTGGTCTCACTATTTCAAGGAATTCAGGATCTCCCCCTGTAGATACATGATACAACCCATTTGGAACATTTTTTTTTCCCCTAGCAGTGACACTGTAATAGGGAGACGAGCATCTTTGGGTAATTTCAGTAGTATCAAGAAAGGAGTCAAACATCAGTGGCTTTTGCTGGGGCCTGATCCTGTGCAGCAGACAATCTGAGACAGGCATTTGTTCCTGGAGCCTCCTGTTCCCGTTGTGCAGCTACACAAGCAGGGCTATGCAAGTGCACTGTTCTGAGCTTGAGAAAGTGTCCATGCTCAGCACCTCTGCACGCAAGCTGGCCTTTGCAGAGAGCATCAGAGGAGGATCTCCATCCTGCTGCTTTTGTGGAGATGATGTGCCGGTGTGGAAATATCCCCAAGGGCAGAATGCCAGCAGTGTGCCACTCAACCACCTGCCATGCTATGTCCTGCAGGGTGTCTGTCACCCTGCGCACGATGGGGTTTAATGCTCATGGACTGCAAGAGGGCAAATGGAGAGGTGGAACGCCGCCTTCTCCTCTCCTCATCGAGCACCTGTTAAGGAGCTGAGCATAGGCTAGTTCTGGATTTGCAAATCATTATAATGACAGACTGTGACAATAAAAAGAGCTATGAAAATAGATCATGAAAGGAAGTCCCGGATTAAGGAATCCCCTGGTACACTGGGACACGGTAAAACCCCATTAAGTCAATAATCTGTGCATTAAGAACTCCTCTGGTTATGTAAAGGAAATAAAACAGTCTGTTTTTCTCCATAAGCCAGAGGAAGTGGTAGCTATGGTATGTAATGACATGATAAAGAGCACTTGCTCTTCAGTAGCCCTTACAGTCTAACATGATTTACAGATCAGATCTCTGTTGATGACAGTAGAAAGACTATAATGATGCCAGTGACCGTGTCTGAGGGAGTCTCAGTTGTGTCTTTATTCCAAGTCCACAGAAAGGAAATAATAAAAACAGATAATCACATTAAAGTAGTGGTTTCAGATGACACTCGCACAAAATAAGGTTATTCAGAGTTAAACTGCTAGTTTATCATCTTCTTCATTCTCATGTGCTTGAATATTGCAGGAGCCTTAGATGAGTGTATGAATTTATGTACCGTGCTGAAATGCTGAAATGCCTAGCTACAGTGGGGAGAGTTGGGAGCAACGAGCATTAATGGCGATAATGGTATTAGAACAGCATCTACAGAGGCAATCATGATTCAGGGCCTGTTGTCCTTGTCCAAGAGGGCTTGTTATGCAAGTAAAAAAATGGAGGAGACCACCTTCTTTCTGATACCTTCCTCCTTTACAGCATTCGCTGTCTCAGGTGCTTCTTTAGCTGTGTTTTACCATCTTGGCCTGAGTTGTATTCTGTATTAAAAGGATGGCTTCATGCAGATAGTTCCACATTGAAGATTTACTCCACATCTTTTACATTTCATCAGCCCTTAAGTATGACTTATCCAGAATTGACTCCCCAGGCAGATGAGTGAAAATGTATCTTTGGGAGCCTTTTGCTCTGACACATGCACTTTCTGTGAAAATTCTTGTAGGTATCAAGCTTTTTGTGTTAAAGTAGGTATGAAATAAATTGTTGAAATTAAGTAGCTAAGGAATAGTGGCTTAAAATAATTTCTTTTCATGTTGCACTGCCTCTGGGTCTCTGCTTAAACACTATGCAGAGCCTTTCTTATTTCCACCCTGCCTTTCTCCATGCTGCAGCTGAGGGAGAGCTGATTCACTAGTTTGTTGCAGTAGTTCTTGTAATCCCTGGGTACCTAAACTGCAGAATAGGATATTGCTGTTTTCCTCTTCATTTCAAATTATCTCCATTAGCGCCCAGTTGCCGTTCGCTTAATGCCCATTTCAGTGTCCTCCAGCCGTTAGCGTTTCTAAGGGCCACCTTCTGTCATGAACAAGTACGCACTTGCTGCAGTTTGGTAATGGTGAATGACATGATGCAACTAACGCTGTTTTAGTAGGTCCTACTAAACAGGAATGTAGTACCAACATTCGCAAAAAGAATAATCCTTCTTAGCTGCTAAGTCATTTCTTCCTGCATTCACTTCAGCTGTGTATTAGCCAACGCAGTAAAAATACACAGTGGGGTTCTTTATCATGAACTTTTCAGTTTTCAGCACTCAAAGGAACTCACGGAAATGCACTGGCAGAGATCTTTTTAGGTGCCGCGGAAAAGGTGAACATGTGATCTTGCAGGGCGAAGGTTATGTGATTTGCCTTTCTGCCATGAAAGTGTACTGAACAGCTCTTTCATGAAGCAGAAAGTTCTCTCATTTTTCCGGCTGTCCCTCGAGGATTTAAGGAAGGCTAAGCCATGCCTGCAAGGGGTATAGAGAGCATTTCTTTTTTGCAAGAAGGTTAGTTTCTCTCCTTCATAATTCAGGCATGCTTGACTCTCATGGAATCCCTGGAACGGGATAGCTAAAAGCCATATCAGTAACTAAGCATGAGAACTATGCCATGAGAGCATCCAGCTTAAGAAGGCAAACTCAGCTCTCCACTGACTCTAATTGGAGTGGTTTTCTGAATACTTTAAGAGATCTAAGTAGAAAGGCACTCTTGAGAAATCAGTGGGAATCAGTTGACTTGTTTCATTTAAAAACTCTGAAAAACTCGCCCTACACTGTAATACTCCTGAAGGAATACACGTACTACAAGACAGTCTGGATTATCCAAATTCAGTTTTCCAAAACTCCCTGTTATTCATGTTCCTCATTATCTATCAATTACATTCCAAATTACCTTCATTACCTGAAACCTTGATTATCCAAACTTACTCAGTGTCCCCTGTGATACTCTGATAATTGAGCTTGTACTGTGTTCCTCCAGCCGAGGCTTCACTTGTTAGGAAATGAAGGTACTTTTGGTCTGGCACATTCTGCCAGAAGAACATCTTGCTGTAAGCTGTCCAGTATAGACTTAGTGCAGGATGCACTACCATAAAGCACCGGCCATCTAACAATTTAAAATCTGCTGTTTTCCTTTATAGTTCAAACCAATTTTCCTGCAAAGGTAGACAACATAAATCCTAGGCAGAATTATCAAATGTTCATCCATTTGTTGTATTGTCTCCCACCATAGATGCCAAGCACAGAAAAAGAGTATACTTTCAAGTACCATAGACAGTAATATCAATAATGCTTATAATTTTTACAGACTTATTTCCCAACACATTATGTGGTGTCTTTCTACTAAGCTAAAGCTTATTTCCAGTAAACTTAATGCCCAGAATATGGCTTCCAATAAATTGCAGAACAGTACATTTGTCATGACTAATATTTAGTAATTAATTGTTCCTTCATTACAGTTGCTGAATCATGAGCTAGAATATAACTTCATAATGATCGTATTATTTTCTGAATAAAATGATTCCCCAGCTGTAATTAAAACTCAATTCTGAAGATTTTTCTCACAAGTTGCTGCTTATACTCAGGTGGAAAGGTTGGATCATGAGCTTAGTCTCTCTGTTTGAAATGAGTCTTTTGCAATGACATGTTCCAGTTCCAGCAGGGTTAAGTTTGATAAATTGAATTCAAAGCAGTTTCCTGTGATATAGGTCATTTGGACAAGACCTTTAAATAGAGGTCTGAGCTGCTTTGCATGAACATATTAGTTTCTATGGCAAATGTCATCGCTCCAACGTGTAGGCCAAAAAACCCTCTCTCCTGATTATTGCACTGCAAGTATTGTTTGGCTTCTGCTCTTGGCTTTAACCCATGCTGTTTTTCTGTGGTGCTGTAGATTTATAATTGATGTTTGTGCATGGATAGCTTCATGTAGCTGAGAGTATTTTTTGTGATCTGTTCAGAAATAGGATACATAGCCAGATTAATGTAGGTGTAGTCCTTAGTTGAAATGAGTTGTTGTACAAGAGCATATCATTAACAATTTATTCAGAGCATTTTCATAGTGTAGCGGTGTTCATAGCAACCGTAGATGCTGTGGCTTCATACCGGGACTTCTAAATTTCCATCCTGACCACTGGCTGTTGTTTTGGGCCTTCTAGGATCAAAAGCTTAATATGATTCTACAACATGGTTATGATTCCTGGTACAAATGTAAGTTTAGATCTGCAGTAAATTTCCTCTGGATGAGACTAGCTGCAGACTACCCCAGGGCTTCTCTCAGAGTCGATCCACCTAGGCACCTGCCGCTGCCCAAGGCTGCCCCTGGAGTCAGCAGCCAACAAAAAAGGATTAATCCTGCTCTAAAATACCACTTGCTATGAGGAACTGAGCTTTTAATGACCTAGCTGACATACCCTGAAGCCATTAACTGGGAATATCAAATATAGGAAAGACTTGCTTAAAATGAAAAGTTAGCAGTTCTGACTCTCACATTTCCCTGCTGTGGGGCTCTGTCTCATGGACACTGCTTTGAGTAACAGTACTTTATACTTTGATATGCCGTCTAGCATCATTTAGACTAAAAGCCATATGTATTTAAATTAGATGCATTGACTTCTTTTCCAAAGAAGAAGTAAAATATTTATTCTCCATTTCTTGGAACTGCGGCACCTCTCATTGGCATGAAGAGTTATTTTAAGTAGCTTCAGCTGGAGTGAGAAGATCACTAGAGTTAGAAAAAAAAAAAAAAAAAAGGTGTAAAAGCTGCAGTGTGGTCTTAAAACAGTGCTCTTATCACAGTGCACAGAGATCCCTGTCAGAGATTTACACTGATTGCCTTCGGTTCCTCTGGAACCACTAATTCTCAGTTTTACTGCTTAAAGCTGGTCTTCTGTATTCATGTAAACGTGTACTGAGCTGCCTTATCAAGATCAACAGTGTTTAGATAATTTGTCTTATCTTAATGACTTTTTCTTATTAATGCTGCAAAGTGACAGAGCGAGATCAGAAAAATACATTGTGTGTGGCTTTAATACTCTGAAGCAATTCTTAAGTTTTTTTTTTTTTTGTAATTTTACTGTATTTCCATTGATTCTTAATCATCTTTATAGTTCATAGCTATGTTTTCTCCCAAAGTAGCAAGTTTCGTGATATAGTATTTCCTAAATGGTACCAGAACAGATTTCTGAAATACATTTAAATCCAGTTCTACACAGAAAACCCACTACAGACTGTTAACTCCACTTTTTCTTGTTATTACTGAGATCTTCGCTCTTAATCTAAATAGTCTCCACAGATTTCTTTCAAAATTGAGTCACTCTGTCTTATTGAATCAAATTCATCCTGTGGGGAGACCTGAGCTCTGTACATCACTTAAGGCTTGCATACATCCTGATTTAGTGGGTTAAGTGAGGTCTGAAGTGATGCCTTGACCTTTTGTTGTCTTTCTGTAGCAGAATGTGCATTTGTGCATTTTTAAAGGCGCTTTTTCTTCCTCTTTAATACAGCTCTTCCATGTGCATGGGTATATGTGTACATATGTGTGCTATTTTGGTTGTCTTCACTTCCTCTGTAACTCATCCTGTATGCAGCATCTGCAGATCCATAATTGCTCACATAGAGAAATTGCTCCTGTGCCCTTCAAATGAGGGGAACTGTTCAAGGACAGAAAAAAGATAAATGACTAGCAGTTGTTTTTCAAAGATATTAATTTTATTAGTCATGCATTCTGCTGTTTTTCCTGAGGTTTGGGACTTCTTTCTGGTAGCAATTAGAGTTTTGGAACAAAGAAAACTTATGTTTAGAGGAATTGAATACCCCCACCTAGACTCCCCAGTTCAATCTGGGGACCACATTGTGATGAGTTTCAATACCTGAAGCCTCATCTAACTGATTTGCTGTGCACTTGATGCAAATTCCTGTAAAACAGTCTAAGAAAAGAATAATCTTTTGCCCAGCTCCCCATAGCATATTATTTCTACATTTCCATCCGCTAGCTGATGGACGTGCGTGAGGGGTCTTTTGTTTCTTAGAGAGGCATGAGGTAGGCTGATGTAATGCAGTCCTCTCCAGCTGGTATTTCTGGCCACTGAGGTCCCTGCAGCCGCTACATGGTGCCCTCTGTCTTCTTGCCTTGGTGAGGGTCAAACTGGCTTCTGAGCAGTCTTGCACTTGTGGAATGCCATTTCCACACATTTCTCAAATAGTCCTCCCCTTAGAAAGAGATGGTGGCCGTGTCCATGGTTCTGCAGTCTATATGGATAAAGTCATGTGCTAGTCCTAAAATGAGCAAAGCCCTCATCTCTGCAGCAGGAGGTTGTGCTGAGAGTTGCCTTTGCAAATGAGCGGTGTGTATTCAGCCATCAGGGAAATTCTGGGGCTGTACGTTGTTAAAAAAAAAAAACTGTGAAATACATGAAGCAATATAAAACCTCCATAGATGCTATGGTATAGGATCATCTCGTCTCCTCTCTTCTTCACTTCTTTTCCAGACTGTTCATGGAGAAGTCATTTTTTATGCGTGTCCCAACCTTAAAATTATTAGGCAAATTTTTCAGTCTTACTAAACTGCATTTTCATGTCAAAATTTTAGAAAGCTATAGTAGATATGTAAAAATTTTGCTGTGCCTGTGCAAATTTGTGGTGGGCACTTCATGCAGTTAATGAAAATCCTATTGATGGCATGTGTAGCCTGGATCAGACCTTAAATACAGAATTATAATAATCTGGCCTTCAAAGTTGAAATTCAGATAAAGCAAATAAAAATCACTACTGTGCCTTTGAATTTCAGCCTCTGGCTCTGTGTGTTAGTGAAAGGAAAATTGTGTTTGAAGTGGTCAGCATGCAGCTGCTGGCCATGTGGGCTGCATTTCTTGTAGAATTTGATATGCACAGTCATACTGTAACCTTGGTATGATCAGCTGAAAGCAATTAAGGGGTTAACAAATGCTCAGTTTTCCGTGGTCGCCCGTCATCTGCAGTGTGAGTATAGCATCAGATAAGTAGATGTGCGTGGGGAAATTGTACTTGCATTTGGCAAAACTGAACATAGATTTGCCAGTATCTAGGTGCCCTCTCCAGAGCCTGTGGCAGTTAAGTCCGGTGAACGCCAGTCTCAAGGCACTAGTTACCAGGGTCTAGGAAACTCATGGAAAGAATGAAAGAGCTTTAGAGAAATGTCTGCAACCTTGAGTTGTTCAAGGGCCAAGAGCAGGCACACACATTTTGGCATCCTGGCTCAGCTGTTGCGTTCAAACTGGTTAAGCCATGCAAAAAGGCAGAGGTTGTCAACTAGAATTAAGGAGGGACACATAAGCTTTGGTAGATTAAACAACAACCTGTCCAAGGTCATGCAGGGACTGGGTAATGATGACCAACGTATAAGGACAAGTGATCTTGCTAAAATCACAGGTCATTCTTAGTTTTTAACTTAGTTTGAGGTTAGTGGCTTGACAATACCAAGGTCTGATCTGCTTTTGCATCACTGCTACTTTATGGTTATGTAGTTCCACTCATATAGCTGGAGTTAATAGCCTAGTATCTACTGGCAGTCTTTGAAGAATATTGACATTCCTAATTGTTTAATAAAACAGTAATGGTGCTTTAGCGTGTGCGAGGGTGTGCATGTTGAGTTGTGGATTAGAAAAAAAGGTAAGGCTCCCTGAGAGACTCCTGCAAGATGCATACAGAGAGGAACATACAATCACAAATTATAATAAGGTATAAAGGTTTTTTACTTCTTAGAATGGAACAGTCAACTTATTTAATTGCATATATTTTAATGATGTGGACTGACTCAGAGAGTTTGAAGGAAATGCACCCGCTCTGTGCATCAAAGCTCAAAAACACCACCAGCAGTAGTTTAGAATGAATGAAGAAATCATGAAATTGCTAATTTTGGTGGTAAGTGAAAGGAAACACAAAAGAGTTCAAATGTTCCCTGGCAGAGCGCTGCCCTTAGGTGGTGGCTGCGCTGCGTGCTTGTGCGCCCGTCCGTCCTGCCGAGCCGCTCCGTAGGGCTGAGGGGGCCGTTGTCCAGGCATAGGCACCTACGGCCCTTTCAGGTGCCCCGAGATGACCGAGGCATCGCACCCGCCTGGCAGGTACGGCACGGGGCGTACGGGAGCCTCCTGCCCTTCTGCGCGCCCGTGGGAGTCTCGGATGGCAGGAGATGCTTCTGTTTAGGGAGTTACTGCGCTTAGACCTACGTACTGCATCACGTTCGCGGGCATCGTTAACACACGGTCACCTGAAGCACAACAGTCATAGCAGTGTTCTCAGGGGATAATTGCAGCAAGTAATGGGCAGTTATCTAATTTTAAACTTGGGAGATATTTTGAGATGGATCGGGCATTAAAATCTGAACAGGATGTAGTGTTAAAACTATCCAGCTCCAGTTTAAAGTTGCAGTGGGTGGTTGTTTTCCTAATGACCTCAAATCCATGATTTCATTCTAATATTTGCCTTTTTATATATTCATAGTTAAATATAACTTGAATATTGTCCTAATTACATTCTCATGTTAATTTAGCTCTGATTCAGAATTTCTATCATTATTCTTTGTAGAATTATTTTGAAATGATGGAAAGTTCAGTAAAGATGCTCCAGTGTGTGATTATGCCTTTGAATTATTTATCATGTTCGAAGACAGAAATATGGTTAAAATCTAGTTTGAGTTGTAAATGAGCCTTGGTAACGTAACGAGAAAGTGACAGCTCTTTTCAGGGAGCGATGTGGTTTATGGGCGCATCGTTTGGGATTGCAGAAGTGCGTGGGAGCCCTGCATAAACCAAGGGCCTCACAGTGGAATGAGAAAAAATCCATTGTACGAACTGGCAAACGCTACCCAAACAGATAAGACAGATATAGTGTGGAAGAGGGGGGAGAGAGAGAGAGGTAGAGACAACATACTCAAATGAAAAAGCAGCTTAGTGGCAGAATTAAGAAGAGAAAACAGATGTCCTGACTCGGGCACAAAGAGCCCTTGCGTCACCCGCTCTCACCTGCTTTGCACTAGGGGAGCAAAAGCTATCGCAAGCACCGCTTAGCCCGTGTTTTTCACAGTGCGTCACCATGGCAAGTGGTGCAGTGCTAATGCAAGGTTGTAGAAACTTGGATTTATGCAAAAAATTCATGCTTGTGGCTGTGGCCCTGAGCCTGTTGGTGAGCGGCATGCGACTTGCAGAGAGGGAGAAACTGCTGGGGAAAAAGCTCTAGGTGAGGAAAGGAAACTTGCCCTAATGTAAGCAGCAGTTTTGCTAGAGGTAAGTGAGGGGAAATTCTTCATTTATAAATGGTTCGTTGACCCATGATAATAAAGCAGTGCTGCAGAAGAAGGATAATTATCTACTTAAGTATCAGGTGCCCTAAGGGTAAAAGCTTCTCTTCTCTCCTTTTGAAAAATGAACTCAGATTAAACAAATGTCCTTTTTCCTGTTTTACTGTTGACACGAATTTCTTTTTTATGAGTAAAATTAATTAGTTTTTCTATTCCTTTATCCCTAGCATGGAAATCAGGTCTGCCGAGCAAGTTTTGAGCTTTTCCCGTGGGCCCCGATGCAGCCGACAGCCTCCTTTATGGAGGTGCTTTGCACACAAAGACATTGCAGGAGTTCTGTTAAGCCCAGTAGCTGCCGAGAGGCACAGCCTCTTACAACTAAAAACCCACAAAACTCATTTTCTCCCAGTCCAAGATCAGTTTATTTCCAACTACCTGTTTACTAAACAAATATTAATACGCAATTCTTCTTTCTGAAAATTTTTTAATGCTGTGAGCTACAACAAGGGAAAAAGAGAGCAGTGAAGGCATAGATAATGCTGCACTAAACAAATAAAGGCCAGAGTTTTTAAAGCAACTTAACACCAAAGCTGGAGCCAGACGTCTCCTGTTCTGTTGTAAGCAAAGAGAGCTGCTGGCTGTGAAGCTCTTTGGAACAATCTGCTCCCGGTTAAGCAGATATCCATTACAATATTGTCTGTCCTCCTCTGGACCTTGAAAAATGATCAAAAACTCACCTTTACGTCTTTACTTCCAGAAAATGTCTGCTTTTTTCCTCCAGTCAGAAATATAAGTGTGATTCCTATGATAAACTCTGGGAACATGAATGTATTCTTTCTTTGTTTATGGGAATAAATCATCTTTTGCACATATTAAGCTTTATTTCAAATATCTTGCAGGGTTCTTGGAAATCAGGTTGGTGTAACCTTTGTGTAAATCTGTTAACTACAGAGCATTTCCTAGGTACATTTATAGTGTATAGATACTGTTTTTTGAATACCTGCAGGCTTCAAGATGTTGCAAAAATAAATACTACTGTAATACAATGGCATGGAGCTTAATTTTCTTCAAATAGTCCTTGAGCACTCATTTTAAGACTGAAAAAATAACAAGCTGTTAATTTTCATAGCCTTCAGTTCTGAAAGTTCAAGTGGTGTTAGAGGTGATATTTAAGGTCTTTATTCTGCAAACATGATCCTGCAAGTCGGGGGAAAAAAATATCCCATCTGCAGGGAATTGAGATGAGAGTCAAGTCCCAAGCGCTTGCTTGTTGGATTTACACAACTGAGGCTTTACTAAGAATTCGGGACCTTATTAGCCGTGTTACAAAATTGGCTTTCACTTGAGGAATCATAGCAATTATTTATGTCTGTGAACACAGTGGGCCGGGTGACGGTGAATAGTGTCCGTGTCCTTCCTTTGTTTACTTTATAGCTTCATTTCACTGACTCATGAAGCGCTGTTATCACAAGGCAGAATAGAATCGGAGTATATCTGTAGTGTAGGGAACACAGAGTTTAGAAGGGAAGAGTCTTCATTACCTAACTGTGTTGCTAAAGACATGTGTTTATAACAGGGGAGCACTCCCAGCGAATGGTAATTATTGTAAGGTAGGAATAAATGACCTGGTATTATCAGCAAAGTGTTGGATATTCAAATTTAATTACCTAAAGTTAGAGGCATAGGATCAAGGTTTTCAAAAATATGTACCAAGTATATGAAAAAGCATTGAAAACTTGCTGTCACAGATCACACGCTTGAAATCACTTTAAAATCCTTTGGCCTTCTCTGACTTTCTGGGATCTAAGATCCTAGCACCTCTCTGTGTAGTTCAAAATGATGTCTCTGTGAAAATTTAGAATATTCTCCTTAAGATGTCTCAGTAATAACATTCTATGACCTCATTAGTCATTTGACCCATGACTAAGGGGTCCGAGGAAACTGGGAAGGGTTATGAACATTGTGTTCAGCTTCATGTTTTAGTTGTTCTTACTGTAATCCTCAGAGGAAGAAGAGTTCAGAGGCAGTTAAAAGGTGACCTGAAGGAGGCTACAGGTGGGGAGTGGGGCATTTAGTCTTCTGGCCACTCCAGTTTGCATTTGTGCCTTAACAGTACCAACTTCAGATGTCCTTGTTTGCCCTCTGCGGCCAGTGGAGCGTTTCCGTGATTTGCATCCTGAGGAAGTGGCTGATTTATTTCAAACGGCGCAAAGGGTTGGCGATGTGGTGGAGAAGCACTTCTGTGGCACCTCACTCACCTTTTCCATTCAGGTTTGTCAGTCAGTCAATGGTTTATTTTATCAAGCTTCCAACCTTCTTCCCATACCCAATGACAAAAGGACATTCACATTTTAAGGGGCAATAAATGCTTTACACAGTGCAAAGCAGTCTGCCAAATTTGCCATTGGAGGAAGTTAACAGGCGAAACAGCGAAAAAGTTTGGCTCATTAATAACTGCAAAACTTTGGGCTAAGCCTGGAAACGTTCCCAAGTGCAGTGTTTATCTGTGAGTATTTCAGTACATACTACACCGCCGAGGAAATGTCTGCAGGGTTGACCTTCCAGAGAAGGCAACCACATCTTCACATTCAGCAGGTAACCTACTGGTTTCAAGGCAACGAGGTAACTCCTCCTCACATCTATTCAAATGTAACCAGAGAGACATAACCATGTAATATGTTATCCAGTCTGACCTTTCAGTCATTTGTACTTGCTGCCTTTATACCAAAAAAGAACTGTTCAAAACGGATCAGGAGACTAAGCCCATTTTATTGGAATAAGACTTTAAGTAAGCATGCTTTCATTAAAGCATCACTTACATCTCTGATTTTATATTCGCAAAGATCAGAAACCTATTGTGAGCTATTTAAAAACACGATCTGAAAGCATGAAAAATAACAACCATGATTTCTGTATTTTACTTCTAAGATACAGTTTCTCACTTTGCCGTGGCCTGATATGAAAAGACACCTAGTCCACAAGCTCTGTGTTGAGTGGTGCCCAGGAGAATATGCTAAATTAACATACAATGAAATTGGATGTAAATTATTAATGAGTGATATTTTTGAATCGCCATGGGATCCTTGTTAGTTCCTCTAACTTGAGACTTCTCTTTCTGCCTACAGGATGGCCCTGAAGCTGGACAAACGGTGAAGGTGAGTGCTTATTATGAAGGACACAAATTAAGAGACAATTATAAGAACTAATAAAAGAGGAAAACTAGTCATCTGCAGAGCATTGCTGTATTGTTATTTTATCCTTGAGAACAGAAGAATCCCGAGTGTGCAGTCGCTGTAAATACTTTTTATTGAAATTGCACAGGATGATGTTTATGTCCCTTCTTTTCTAGACAAAAGTTTTCAATCACAAAAATATCTTTTCTCAGCTGCTGGCTGTATTTATGCAAGGAACGCCATAGGAAAGCGGCATCTGGTTAAGTTTTTTGTTTGTTTTAGGGAGAAAATACTGCCATTCCATTCATAATCTCTTTGTTTGCCTGTTTATTGCCTAATGAGTTGTAGCTAATTATAGCAACAGTTAAACAGAACAACATTATAAAAATACACCTTTTGTCTGTGCTTTCTCTCTATGTATTTGTGTCACATTCTTTTTACTAAAGTTCAAATGTAATGGAGACAGTGAAGCCTAAAACCAGATTTTAAGAGTACTTCTGAAAAAAAAGGAGGAGGGAAGGATTTATGATTATACTCTCCACTTGAGTAATAACATAGATAACACCCAAGATGGCTCTCCAGCCATGTTTCACTGCCTCGTAATGCAAATGCAAATGCCCGTGTAGTTAGATTATATGCCCGAACATTAGATAAAGGCTATTCTTTACATTTTGAATCAAAAGAAAGTCAAATACGGCTATGGGTTAGCACTTTGTAAAATCATATTATATGGCTCAGAGAAGCTGTTTGGGCTGATTAAGATTACTCTAACAACCAAGTGATGGCATATGAAAGCATTTTACTTCTTTCCAATTTGCTGTATTGACCTTACCTTTCCTACTCTTTCTTGTTGCTTGCTTTAATATTAAGCAGAGAGATGATAGGGAGAGAGAAGAAGAAATTAGAAAATTCCCAAGCCTTGGGAAGCTCAGGAGTGAGGAAGGAAGGTAACACAATTTACTGCAGTGCTGCGACAAAGCAGATTGCTCAGCTTTTGAGTTAACGTACATTGGCTGGACTTCAGTGGGAATGTGAGGATAAGTAAAGTCTTGCAGTTTAAATACTTTCTTAAGTAAGTTTTGTTGTTAACCCCCCTCCCAAATTTCTTTTAATATTTCAAACAAATATTTTTTTCTTTATAAAGACAAGGTTTGTAGAAGTGTTTATATTAAGAAGCGAGGAAAATTGCTGTGTGAGTGAGCAAAACTAAATGTGAACAATCCACATCTTGTTCGATTGTGAACTATAACAAATGCTTATGTCATCTTAAAAAGGCAAGAAATTCTGTACAGTTTTATACTCATACTGGAGACAAAAGGCATTAAATGTTAGTTTATCCAGTAAATTGCCAAATGGTAGACACCCTTAGTGGTTTCTTCACACACTTTTAATACGTAGTGACCCACTAGTAAAGCTGTGAACCCCTGGACTCCATAATACAGAGTGGGTATTCATGAATCAGAGGTTAGCAGTTTGCATTTTTCTGCTTTTCTGCATCATTGGGCAACACTGTAATTTATCATCATCACTCTGGGATGTTTATCATCCAAAAATGCCAACAATTATTTTCTTCAAAGAATTTAGAGCTTTGAAAACTTGCATTGGGGAAGAAATTACTGTGATCAAGATCTCCTTTAAAGTGAATAATAAGGAGGGTGCATAAATAGCTGGTTCCATTTAAATTGCTTTGAATCAGAAAGTTTTAAAATCCACCTATGCAATCTACAAATATTTTATGAACCTTAAATTCAGTGTCTCAGGTGTTTTGGTAAGTGTTTTTTCCTCATGTATAACCATGCACAGTCATCCAGTCTTCCTCTAAGGGACCTTTTAATTAAAATTTCTGGAACAGGCTAAATATTAGAAAAAACTTTCTAATAATAAGAATAGCTAAGCATCACAATAAATATCCAAGGGAGTTTGTCAAATCACGGTTTCAATAGAGTAGGCAAGCGTTTGTCAGGAGCTAATTAGGTGTAGCTCATCTTGCTTTGAGCAGGGGCACAGACCAGATGGCTTCCAGAGTCGCTTCCATTTCTATTTTGTATGATTCTGTATACCTATATAAATATAGACTTACATGTGCTACGTGAGGAATTACAGGAAGGCAGGAGAGTAGTGGCCATTAAACTGATTAGTGCAAAACTTGACTACAGAATCAAAAGAGCTACAAGCCTGACTGAAAACAAAAACTGTTTGAGAAATTTTATCTGCATGTGCTAAGGAAAGTCTATTTTCTACTCAACAAGGAAGAACTATAGCCCATATGTAAGAAAGATCTTGGACCTCAGCCTGGGTATGAGTCTCAGGTCTTTGTTAGCTGTGGAGATATCTAAAATTATATGTGCTGTGTATATACCAGATATAAAAGAGATTACTTTTTCAGTATGGTTTTTGATGGAAATCAATTATAAGCTATTGTACACCAGGCTACATGTATTTTGTGCTGCTGTGAAACCTGCTGGTGTGTGCAGGTTTCTGTCAACTGTAATATGGGGATACTTCAGTAGCGCCTTGTAGCACTGTGGGATTAAAATCTTCTCGTGTACCTAACAAGAGGCTGTTTATCCTCTTAACACATAGATCCATTATAGCTGCACTTCACTGCTTTTGAATACTGTCCTCCTTTGATCCAAGTTAGCAGAGGCTGAGGAACAGAGTTCTAGGGAGACCCGTGGTGGTTCTTTCAAATCCTCCCATTCCTGGGGCCCATGTGTTTGCACGTGGGTCTTTGGAAGAAACCGTATTTATACCTGACCCTCAGCTCACCAAAAATACGGAACTGGAGGTGGATCTTTGCTCACACTTTAGCAACTAGAAAGAATATGTTTGTAAGAATTTTACGCCAAGTTGTAGTCTCAGAGTATAAAGTAATACAGTATGTTACTTAAAATCCCTTTCATAGCTGCCCACAGTTTCTGTTCATTCCAGCCTGTTTACGAGAGGGACAGATGCCCCTCTCCAAAGGTGTTCGCAGACTTGCACGCTTTGTGTTGTATTGTGAGGTCCTTGCACCTGCTTACAGCAGAGACCCCAAGCATCTCCAAGCAGTGTGTCAGCAGCATAACCATCTTCCAGCACATTAAACACATTTTCGATATTTTTCTTCTCCCTTCTTGTGAAAGGGAAGAAATGGTTTGTGATCTTCTCTTAAAGAATATTTATCTCTTCAATTTTGAGCTTTGTTTTTCTTGGAGAACGTAAAGCCTGCGGTGTCCTTGTGCTAGGACTGGAGGGTGAGCTTCTCACTGGTTCTGTCTGAGATCAAATATCCAGGCAATTTCATGGATTAGGAAAATCATCAAGATGCAGGACTCTTAATGCTACGTCAAGTGAGTGACATTTCAAGATGTTCCCCAGTATATTTGATAGTCTTCTTTCCAACATCAAGTCAGCAAATGCTCTTGCTGCCTTGGTGGATGTATAGCATACTGTCGAATAAACTCTCAGCTTTACCTTTTATGTGAGATTCAATCACAAGGAACTCCATGCACTCTGTACTCCATAAAGGCTAAACAAATCAAGCTGGCAGGAGCATGATACAACTAATTTATCTGCAGAGACAAGATAATATTGCACAGCAAGTGTCCATTGCACAAATGCATACAAACACATAGTCTATTTTGCAGCAGTATCAAAGTCTCAGCACCTGCGCTGTGGTTCATGAGTATCTGCCAGTTTGCCAGTTACAGGTTCACCTAAATAAATGGAGAAGTGAGGCTGATGGTGGCAGTGTGAGTATATGTGCAGAAACCTATCTATCTTGTGTGTCACACATTCCACTAATTATTTTACACTGAGAAGATTGCCTCACTATTTTTTTTTTTTTTTTTTGATGTGCATGTTTTTCTTTCCCAGATGGTTTTTTAATGCTTTGTTAAATCAATCCACCTGGCTTGCATTCTTCAGAAATCTTAACCTGAACTGAGAAGTCCAGGGTTTATTTAAGCTCACAGCAGACTTCTCTTTCATACTGTTTGTCTGTCTGTCCCTGTTGAGCTGGAATGCTGGACTTCAGGCTTGAATCTTTAAATTTAATCAGATCACATTGCAGACTGATTGCATCAGAGGGATTAAACTTACTAACGGCAATATTTTTGATGCCTCAGCCTGCTTTCCCTGCAGTCTGGCAGATGTAAATCCTTGTTTAATAGAGTATTAGAGGCCACTTTCTGCTATTAACAACAACAAAAAAAGGTGACATCAGAGAGAAAAGCAAAAATTTTTCTTGTCTCTAAACAAATTTAAAATTTCAAGTAGAAAAAAACATGGGAAGAAGCAACAGGTTTTTGAAAAACATCTTTCTACTGAAACCTGTGAACAAAAGGTCTTGTTTGCTTCACTCTGGAGAAGTATGATTCCCTTGAAGGCTTGTGAGATGTCCAAAAATGATTTGATGAAGTACAGTAGTCTATTTGAATTGCTTTAAGAAACACAGGAATAGTATTTAGTTGGAGAATGCATAATATAGCTAATTGTTACTACAAATTCGGTAGTCTCAAGATTGCTGTGCCTGTTTTCTGCTCATAATTTTCTTTCTATTTTGGTACTACACTTGGACTGGGATGCTTGGGGTGGGGGAGAGGGAGGGATATTAGTGATGTATGTGTGCAAAGCTAGGACTGTACTGGGCCTTGCAAAGGTGGGGGCAGCAGTGGAGCAGCCGGAGAGTCTGTGTTATTGCACACATCACTGGAAGCCCTTACGGCCCTCTCTGAATCTGCCTCATGTTGATCTAATTCTCCTTTTAGTCTTTTAGCAAGACCTGTATTTTCTACAGTGCCTCCAAAAGAGTGTCTTAGGAATGATGGCCAACCTCTAAAAACAAAAACAGAAACCCATAAACACAGATTAAAACTTAAGTGATTCAATTAAAGAATGATTTCTGAACTGTGTTACAGTCCCAGTTTCTTCTGCCCTTCCTCAGGTCCTTGCTCTTATTCCTTATGTATAACAATTGGATTCTGACTGAAATGTAAGCTTTTCAGGAAGAACAAAATACTAGGTTTTGTTTGCAGTGCTTATAGCCCAAAGAGGCTCCAAACGGGTCTTTAGCCCCTCTGTTAATAAATATAATAATATGCAAGACATAGAGTGAAAACAGTAACTCTCTTAAGGCTCCTGCAATTTGTACAGATTGCTTCCCGTAATTAAAACATGGTAGTGGGGGAGAACAGCAAGAGGCGTCTTTGGCCAATACATACTCATGTAAAGTTTGAGCTTTTTCTGAAGGCTGAAAGAGATGATGGAAAAAAATTGGGAAAGTGAACAAAACCGAGTAATTGATGGACATGACACCATCCTGACTGAGAATACCAAAGGCCTCAAGGCACTGATAAATGGAAATGATCACCTGGATAATGAAGTCTGATCTGGAAATACCAGGTTGCAAACTTCCCTGAAGGGATGGGGACAGAGGTTTCTAAGAGAGTCACTTTAGCAGTGAATTATGATGCTTCTGAATGTGAATGATTTTGAACTTCCAGTAGTGAGTGTCATGACATGCAGTACACCCTGACTTGTGAAGTAGTATCGTGCTCTGTCCCTAGACAGAGCCAGCATAGTCTGTATGGACTTGACTGTAAGGAAAAAAGATAGAATTAAAAATGAGCAACTGAAAATGAGGAAAGTAAAAGGGAAATTTCAAAGACATGTACTGAAGTATGCTAATGAGAAGAATTTACCATGCTATTAATCCTGCTCTTCTTGCCTGCCATATGGACTTCTTAGGTGAATGTTCTCCTTAAGCAGTTTAATTCCAAAAACACCCCCAGAGTTAAGGATGTTTTGGCAACATCAAAACTTTTTGTTCATGGAAACAAAACATCCCTGGCAAATCCTTTCTGTTTTACTGAATTGTAAGATGTAGAGGAGTGTTGAGAAATTCCTGAATTGCTCTTAGATGCTGCTCTTCATTTGCCCCACCATGACTGAGATTGGGATCAAAGATGTTAAGTTTTAATTAGGAAGTATTTTTCACTTCTTTGTTCCCATGTTACAGCAATATGTTTTGCATTTAAACGATTCTCTGTCCCTGAGTATGTGCAATCAATCAAATGCCACTCTTGAGCGCAAGTCCTACAAATACCCTATTGTACTGTAAACTCAAAACCTCTATAAATCCCAGACAATGTATGAGGTCTAAAATCATTAATATCAGAGTCAAGGCTGGCTGATTAATATTTGTGTGGTTAGTGTATGAAGTTCTTTCCAGGCTCCATCTCATTCATAATACTTTTCGCTCATTGTCAAGCTCATATCTTATAAACCTCTTCATTTTACAGGGAGTACTTACTTTCTTTTTTCTGTTTGGTTACAAAACATTGCTTTCAAGTGAAATGTAACTCTCCAAGAAATGTGCAAAACCTTATCTGTGAAACCCTTCCCATTTAATTCAGATGTGTAATTTGATGCTGTTCTGTATTTTACATTGGGTGAAAATTATTTATTAAACAAGTGTTGCAAAGCTCGATTCCAGTTTAATAGGTTTTTTGAATAACTCTTTCTATAAATTAATGTAGTGCTTTCTAACGGAACGCTGTACGCTGGCGTTCTGACCTCATGGGCTTCTGCAGTTTCATCTTGGCATTCCTACATACTGGGTACTACTTTTCTTTCTCCTAAGAAGAGCCCCAAGAAAATTATTCCTATGCAGATGATGGATGAAGAGGGATGCCATGAGTCATGAGCAAAACAGACTGCTTCCCCTCCTGCAAGCGTGCCTTCTGTAAGCACCAACTCACCCATATTTAAGCTGTTGCGTGGTTGAGTTTGTTGGATGTTCTTGCCCAAAGGCGTTTTCAGTTTACTGATCTGTTAAACTTTGGCGTCTCAGCTGTCAGGCTGGATGCGGTGACCTCCCGAGTCTCTCAGGGAAGGAGAGAATCACCGTGCTTTTGCTCTTTTTATTTGGCATGTTAATGACCCAATTTCAGCCAGATAAAGGGAACCCATTTACCAGCCTCCTGGCAGCCTTATCAATGCAGTAATAAAGCAAATGTAAAGATGGCTCAATATTTTTCCCCTTAAAGTTACATCACGTTCCAAAAAAGAAAGAGCAGTCTGCGTAAAGCTGTCCCTGAGCTCCCCAGAGAGCCTGCATAGCTTGAAGGAGTTTGCTGCTTAAAAATGAGAAGTAAATAAGGAAAGAGATTATGTAATGTTCTTGCATGTGGTAGCAGGGGATTGAAGGTCTTTCCTAGCCCTGTATTCCTAAGCAAATGTTATCATGTGAAGGATTAGGTGGCTACACTGGCCTGTAACTTTTTGAAATTTTAAGCACATCTGAGATGCAAGTACATCTGACCTAATCCATGCTTATTAGTCTGTTCTGGCAGCACCACATTAGCCTATGTAGGATTTTTGTTTACAGAAAGCACAGCCTCTCTTGGAAGTGATTTACAAATGGAAAACCAAGGTTAAAATAATAGAATAAAACTTGCTCAGTCAGGTCCAGCCTCGGTGACAGGTTGAGGAGTACATAGTATTTTTACTTTTTAAATAAAATAATGTTAAGTGTTCTGAACGTTGTGGTGATTTCTGTATCGTGCTCCTTGCAAGGCAGGCAGGACAAGTCGAAAGCTTTCTGCACGACAAGGCAAGAGGCCTCTCAAGCCTCCTTTCCTCCATCGCTCCCGAAAGCTGCTCTCTGCAGGACTGCTCGTAGACAGAGTTACTGTTCACTGTAAAGCTGAACTGGAGTTTGAACCAATTTCAACTATGCCTTTCTAACCCGTTCACTGGAGGCTTTTATCAAATGGCTGCTCCTCATTTGGCTGGCGGTAGGAAAAGCGCACACTGGCTGTTGATGGAAACATTGCTGGAACAGCGATTTCTGAGGTTGAACATGAACGGTGCACTGCTTGTGTTGCGGTCGTATTTTGCATTTTCTCTGCAGATGCTTGTAGTGATGGGAAGAAAAACATGCAGCTTGTGCAGTGCTGCTCTCGTGGGGATTCCACAAGGCAGCGTCTCACCTAGTTGTGTTTCTCAGATGTCTGTGATTGCACATTGCTTGGTGCAGGGTGTCAAGTGCATCCTTACTACAGCAGTCCCAATGAGAAGGGACAGCATGCCTAAGCGGGAACCACAGGCCTGAGAAATTAGCTTGTTTTTCCTCATGGATGAAACTCATTAAGGTTATGTCTACATGGACAGATGCAAACAGGCAAATATTTTCTTTTCACTGGGTTTGTTAGCATGAGCTCAGATGGCGCCCCTACTTCCAGACCAGAACTGATGTATGCAGTCAGAACAAACTCATTTCTGTCTGTACCCATTTGCAAAGACCAGTGCCAAATGCAGTGTCTCCATGCACATACATCTCTTCTAAATAAATGCTGCCCACCAGCATTTCAGAGCGAGGCAGTGCAGCCAGGGGCAAGGAAATCTATGCCCTGATGTAAAGCTGGGAGGTTGGAAAGGCGTCCTGTGCTTGCTAGACTGCTCAGGCCTTTCGAAGGAGAAAAATCGGTTCTCCTTTGGTAATCTTCTAGCTTATTACCTCTGAATAATCAAACCATTTTCTTTCCTCTTCCACTTATACTTTTTTCCAGTTAGCTTATCCATTGCTACCCTGAAAATCTTCATTCCATGGTGGCTGCCTGGCATTGCTGATCCATACGCTCTCTGAGAGAGGCTGGAAGAAAATAAACTAGACAGACAGAAAGTGCTCATGTGAATGAGTGTCTCGATCTTGTTGTTAAAAAATATTTAAATCTGAAACGCTGAATTTCTCTGCCTGATTTCATGAGCATTAAATTCCTCTGCTTGATTTCAGATACAGTTTTTAGTATTTGATGTAAGATAATACCCAGACGTAGCCTTTGTTTTAAAAGGTCGGTGAATGAGCTTTGTTAGTTCTCCATTGAGAAGGTATTCAAGAGAAAAACACTGCGGTGTTTTCTCACCGTGCTGTACAGCATGGCTCAGCTCTTTCGGACAGGAGTTTTCATTAGGGGATGGTCTGTCTGCCCAGGGTAAGCAGAGAACCAGTTCACACCATATTTAGTAGAAGGCTTTCTCTGCGAGCAAGTTATCTCTGAGCTGAACCCAGGCCGCTCTTTCATTTATTCTTTCATTTATGACCTTTTGATGAGGCCATCCTGAGCCGGATTTAGAATTTTGCTATGTTACAATATGAATCTGTAACCTGCATTTGATTCTCTTTGGTCTCAGGCAAATAGAATAGTCTTTGTGTCTGGGGCCAGATTCTTCCCTGGTAAAGCATGTTTAGTTCACTTGTGAAAATACATAGACTAAATCAATGGAGATTTTGCGTACAAAAATTTTGGCTCTATTTGTAATAAGCATCTATTTGGCTTCATACAGTTTATAATTTGTTCCTGCAATTATTATTTATATGTGTAAATCTAGTAATTACATATGCAAAGTAGCATTTGAACAAAATAACCTGGGAAGCACAGTTTGATGTGTGTTGTTTTTATGTTTTTTTTTTAAATATCCTCCTTTTCATCCAAATAATTTGACTCATATGGTAAGTATCAGGGAAAAGAAGTAAGGAAAAATCCCAGAATTTATTAGGTTCTAATAAACTCCCCCCAGTGCACATACATTTAATATCTTTCATTAACATTAATGAGAATTATGCCTGCATCCTGTGGAGAATAGGCCCTGTTGTTTTATTTCTTTTCCTTGTTTTCAATATTAAATCTTATCCTGCAGTCATTTCTATAGGGCATACATGTATTCCTGCTGCTCAGTTATTTGCTCTACGTAATGTATACAGTTTGAGCACCTTCTTTTGCATAGTGAGGATAGAAAGTGCATAAATAAAGAAAAAAATCTATTTAATAGAATTTGTGGACTTGTGTAAAAACAAGATATGCAAATTAACGAATTAATAGATTGCTATTGATTACCAGTAAGGCCTAATTAAATAATAATTTTTCCCCCAAACAATTACTTGTTTCATGTTATTAAATGATCAAATCCATAAGTAGTTTTGAAGCTTAGACTCTCAGGCTGAAGTGAGGTGCTCAGGAGAGCAAAGTTGTGTTTTAGAGCACAGGCGGCCTAGTTACAGGGATTTATGATTTAATTTTCTATGTGATCTAATTTAGTGCAACTATTGAGTTTCTAGAAAAATGAACTTTGATTAGATTTTGTTGGCAAAAATAAATACAAAATATAGGGTAGTTTATTCATTGTCTAAAGCATGTTAAGACGAGCGAATCATGAGCATTTCTGTACCTGAATTGGCCTTTTTTCCCATTTCCTGCTGTTTTAGCTGTTCTGTGGTAGTCAGTCATTCTCTAGGCCTGAATCCAGGTGTAGCGCATGACAAAGATGCAAAATCTGGAGGAAACAAAACTCATTTCTGTGGGAAATTTAATTCATTTCATATAAATAACTGAGCTTCATCATTCTTCACTTCTGAGGTAGACATCAATATTTTGTAGACGGCGTTAAGAATAAAGTATGTGAAAGTCCTAGAAGAAAGGTGCGCTGGAGAGGAAAGCAATCAAATAAAGCTCTTGAATTTGATCTTTTTTTACTTGGTTGGGAATTTTAAAAGCAGATAGTGGGAACAGGAAATGAGTCTTCCAGCTAATTCCATTCTGCATGAAAAATGCCAAGTGCCCAAACAGTGCTGTGCTAAGCGAGAAACCCCTGGGCGTATTTTGCCGGCACAGGGCTGTGGCACGCAGCAGTGCCCTGAGGGCATTGGGAGCTCGGGGAGGCGCCTGCCTGCTTGGCTCCATCATTAACAGCGGATTGCAAGAAAAGAGCAATGACTTCTAGTTCATTAACGGCTCGGGCTGTGTTTTGCTTGCGTTTGCTGGGCTTGTCGGCAACGGACTGAAGCTGGCAGACAGATTGCTTGTTCCGTCGTTGAAAGCCTTGAGCCTGCCTGCGTGCGCGCGCACCTCCACATGGACCCAGGCGTGCTTTGCGTTGCGGGTGAGCCCTGGAACGTGCCATCACCAAGCTACCTCACTGCACCTAGGCAGCTCTTGGGTTTAGTAGAGCAGATTGCCTTGGGCAGAGCACTATTTTAGGGCGACGCTACCTGGTAGAGCGTTCTTGTGTGATGCCCTCAAGACCTATGCTTGCAGTTATGAATCTCAGCCTTTGCTTGACTGAAGCCAAGCCGTTGCTTTTGCAGTGCAGAACCAGCCGAGTTCTTCATCCCTGCACTGGGAGAACGGTTTGCTGCTGGGTGCTGCTCGCAGGTGACACGAAGTGATGGCAGTGACCGATAGGAATGTTCAAGCAATGACCCTTTAGAGAGATGTGGCTCAGCTCAAAACTCTTTGATCTCGGCACAGAGGTTCAGCGCTTTGGAAGCTTTGAACCAGTCACATGGGAGATGAGTGAAGGCTGTGCTCAACATCTTTTCTTGCGAGCTAGAAGAGGTCCCACAGCTTGTTCCTTGCACAAAATATGTGCACTCATTTTTAAAGCATCTTTTCCAATTCTTTCAATTTTATGATGATTAATGTGTTGAATTGCCTTACTAATCATTGCCAGTGTTTGTTGAACACCTGAGCACGTAAGCAAAAAAAGTTGTTCTGTTACTGCCTAGTTGGTTGACTCTATAATCAGCAGCAGACTGCAAGATAGCTGCAGTGACATCTAGTTTGTTAATGGCTAGGGCTATATTTTGCTTGCGTTGGGTTGAGTTGACCTCAGCAGGTCCAGGCTGGCAAACGAATGTCAGCTCTGTTTAGCAGAACGTCGTCTGGTCCCTTCAGTTTAACAACCCAATTGGGGGCGTGTGTGTTATGCAGGAATAAAAAGCTTGCAGTAACTGTTGCGTGGTATGTGCAAACAAATTTCAGTCGGCAGGCAAAGGCAGCTTGTAAACCCTATTGGGAAATGATAAATTGCTGTTAAATATTATAATTATCCTGTGACATTCAGGACTGAAACTTTACTAAATTTTGCTGAAAACTTAAGAAATAATGGAGAGAGGTAACATGGTTTAATAAATTAGCCACAGAGTAAGTGAAAAAATGAGAACACAACAGAAAATTAATATTTATCTTTTACCAGTGTGTAACAGGCTTTGTTAAAAAATGTCTGAAAGCAAAGAAGAGTTTGTTAGACAAATTATAATTTTAATTGCAGACGTAATTGATTATACTCAGCATGCTCATTAGGTTAAGGGAGAATACGAGTCGACTTTCAAGGTCATTACAGTAATAGATATTGTAGGCGTGTAATTTGTGATAAGCTAGTTCGTGAACATCTAATTGCTCATTCATGGCAGTATGTCTGGCACTTTTACTCCCCAAACACCTCTTTGTCCAATTTATTTAACACCCCTTAATATTCCAGGGTCAAATTTACTATGGGAGGCATCAAGCAGAGAATTTTCAACCTCCAAATTATTACACCACTTCACCCTTTTTGTGCCTCAAAGACAGAGCCTGCATTACTAAAAATTAGTGGTCTGGCACTAAGCAGGGTACATCACAAATAGAAATACTCACCCACAGAGACAAGCTAGAATTTCTCATTGAAAACAGCTGTTCGCTGCCCTCCCTAATGGCAGTCATGGGTTGGAATAGGATGCCAGAGATGTTCTTTTTTCAAAATATGCACCAATTAATCAGAACTTTGTTTTTATATCGTTCCTAGGAAGAACACAAGATAACAGTGTTTTGTTAACTCTTTCATTATAATTTCTTTTCAAGGCGTTGGCAGAGAGTCTTTAGTATTAGCCTTCTCTCTGGCTGAAAATCAATGAGTGTCAAGTATCAGTTCTTGTCAACGCAGACAAATTAAAAACATGCTTATCATCTGTATCAGCTGCAAGCAACAATTGTACCTCACTTTGATATAATGTCTTGTATTCATAGGTCTCAAACACAGAAGGAGTCACTGTTCCCATTACTGAAATGCAGGTATTGAAACGACCTGTGCAGGGTAATGCAACAGCCTGAGGCTGGGACGGGGGACAGCAGCCAGGTGTCCTGAGTTGCAGGCTGCCTCGTTTTCTGCCACCTCTCTACAGTCATTCTGTCTTAACACAGTATCAAACTGTTCTGATTTATTAATTGGTCCCATCACATTATGTAGAACTGCGGAGCGGTGGCTGAGGTAAGACAACCAAAGTCATTCCCACTAGGTTCAAAAGTTGGATTCAGTGTGCAGTGCAGGGGGAGGATGTAGCTTTTCATTTAAATATCTTTGACTAAATTCCAAGAATCGTGGGGTCTGGTTTGAGGGTTTTTTTTAATAAGTAAATAATATGGCTTGCAGAGTAACATAAACTGCTGTTTATAATAATCTTTATTATTTGCAAAATTTTCAAGATACCACTTTTTCACCTGACATATCATAGTCCATAGTTATCCATTGCTCATTGCTGAGAGTTGGACTAGGTATAGCTATACATATTTAATTACATACCTAATTAATTCCAGTATAATTTAGTAGTGATTCTTTGTTAAAATTTTTGGAAGATTCAAAGGTTTGAAGTCCATCTATTGAAAAAGGTTTGATTTAGAAGTCTCTTTTTCTGTATGCTGGCTCCATTCCAGTCTTAGGCTTTGGAACTACAGTTTTTCTCTTTAAAGAATTCTCTGTAATGATACATATTTTTCAAACCTCTCCTTGCTGGTATAGAAGTTACTATGTTGACTGACTGACTTTATGATTGATTGGTATTACCAAAAAAGGTCCCCATGCTTACCAGTATATATCAATCCGCATAACCACCTTGTAGATTGACCTGCTGGAAAAAAACTGTTATGCAAAAACACTGCCATCTGTTGTGTAGTTATTCTTCAGTAATAGAACATAAACTGGAGATATGTCAAAGTAATTTAGTAAGTCAACAAATATAAAGTGAAACTTGGTAAATATAGTGTATTGTACTGGGTTTTATTAATCATTGTCATCTGCGAATATATAGCAGGTATGCCACTCTTTTCAAAGTCTAGCTTGTTTTGTTTTATTCATTGGGTGCTTCTTTCAGAGCTAGTTACGAGGAGCTTGATGTCAATTATAATAACTAATGTAATCTAAAATGAGTTTTTTAAAAAAATTGGGGTTGATCCAAAGCCCACTGGAACCTCTGGGAAGATCCCAGTGACTTCAATTAAATCCCAAATACCTTCATTTAATCAGTTGAGAGCATGCATCCACATTTACGTTGATAGTAATGTTACCTTTTTTTTAGAAGGAGAAAGGGTATGTTACCCCTTACTCATTTTGTTAGGATACCATTAGCTTCGCTTCTAAAGTACCTCCTGGGATAGGGTGTTGGGTTTTTTTTAAGTAGTTGTATTAAAATAAAATTTAAAGAGAAATGGGAAAAGGTATGAGGTCTAGTCATGTTCTGTAAGTGCAGTTCTCAAAATGGTGTATTTGGACATCTTGATAATTAATGGAGAGGTTTCAAATGAAGCATTTTCAGTGTCCTATCTCTTTGCTAATTTCCATTTTTTTATTAAGAAAAGATAAATTGTATGCAATTATAGAAAATTATATAGGTCATTATCATGAATGAAACTGCAATTAAATTCAGTTTTCATAAAGAAAAAAGAGGTTATCTTGTCATAACGTAGGTGTTAGTATGTCTTGCTTGGCTGGTACTCCTGCCCTCAGGCCAAGGCTGTGTTAGGGTCAAGTCCTACGTCAGACTGAAGTGCTGAATTTGACTAGGACTGTGTTTAGAGACTTTAAGTGCCCTCAAGAACTAGAATCCAGGTCGCGTTGGGGCAGCCCAAGTCTATGTTCAGAGTCTCATGACTGTTTGCATTTAAACGTTGCTATCGTAATCAAAAATTACTCTTCCCCGTACAAAACAAACGGAAGCGGCGACCGCGAGCGGCGCGTCCCTGTGCAGCGGACGCGGAGGGTCCGTCTGCCCGCGCCGGCAGCTCTCCGAAACACTGCGTGATCCAGAGTCGGCCTCGCTTGCCCGAGGCTCTGAGCAAGCTCGGTCCCGAAGGACTGGTAGTCTCATGGCTAACGAGAGGTGACGTTCCCCGTGCAGGGGGCCGGCCTGGCACGCAGCGGTCAAACCCAAGCCGAGCAGGGATCCCGCGTCCCTCTGAGCCGCAGCTTGCTGGGGGCGTGAGCACGGCAGAGGACTGTCCCCTGCTCGCCCGCCTTTCCTCCTCTCCCCAGAGTCTCTGCTATGGCCATTACTAGACTTAGCTCATTGGCGTAGTTGGGACTTTGGTCTGAGCCCAAACCAACAAGTTTTCTCCTTTTTAAAGAAAAACTTGAGACCAAAACCTCGGTGTCACCACAATGATACTGGTGTGAAAACAGTCGGCGGGGACCTGGTGCCTGTTTCCCAAGGAGGCGAGGAGCTGAAGCGTGGCCGGTGACGCGCAGTCCCGCAGCAGCTCCCGCTGCAGCTGTGTTCACCCAGCGGCTCCCCCGCGCCCGAGGCATCGGCATTTTTGTGCATCTCACAGAAAAGGTGAATTTCATTGAGTGAATTAAGGAGGACTATGGGGAGGACATTATTTAACTGCTTGTATTGCTTGGAATGCTATAGCAGAGCAATACAAGAAGGAAGTAGAAATTACTGTATTTTCTAGGCAAATTTAATAAACTAACTTAATCCTCTAATTTGTGTTAAACTAAATTACAGTTTTCATATTAGTTTCACCTTAGATTTCACTCCAATTATTATAGGCTTGGCCTGCAATCATTGGCAATTACAGCTTCCCATCCTTTCTCAAAATACATAACGTGAAGTGTTTTGCACTTTACACTTTTTTCTATTTATTGTTCACATTCAGTTGGATGTACTAATAAGCATTAACATGCAAATAATTATCATCAAGATTTGATATTCATAGAGAACAAATGCTAATACCATTAATACATCAAATATGAGAGATGCTTTTAATTCAAAAAAGAAAAAAGATTAAAAATATTAGCTTTTTATATAAAAAGCATTTGCAATGCTTATAAATTTTATTGAGCTTGCAGAAATCTAAGCTTTGGGCTTGCAGTATCTCTCATTAATGTTTAGCCTCAAGAAAGAGTTTATAATAAAGGGACTTACGCAGACAACAGATAAATAGAAATGATACAGCCAAGAAGGTTGAAGAGCCTTGAGTGTGTGTGTGTTGTCATCCTACCACATTGATTTTCATCAGAGGTGCTGAATATGCTAGGAGTTGTATTGAAGATGAAGTGAAATGCAGGATGCATTGATAGCAGCTAAGACTAGAATACCAGGAAATTATTTTCTTTTGATTTTCCTGTGAATTGCTTTTTATTATCATTACTTCCTATGGGACTGAAGAGGTAAGCCCTGATCCTGCAAAGTTGGCTGGTTGGCTAACTTTGGTGGTGGCCTGCAGATCTCAGTGGAATGGTAGTTGGGTGAAATCTCATGTGCTGTAAAACTGAGATAGGTCCAGATAATCTGGTGTCCCACACTGGTTTTAAAATCTGTGAGCATCTCTTGTAGCCTGAAATGAAATTTTATTCATGCCCCTGGGGCTTTGCTGCTTCTTTGCCCAGCTCTCAGGGTCCGCGTGTGTGCAGTTGGGACTAGAATCAGCAAGAAGGGTGAGAGCGAAATGTCTTCGTCTCGCAGGGCATGCTGAGCTGGATGTTTTGCTGTGAGCTGGTAGAGCCAAGGAAAGAGGACCTGTCCCACTTGCAGTGAGTAGAAGAGTTGCTAGTGGGAAGCAAACTACAAAGCTGGGAAGGGAGGAGATGGGAGAAGCACTGAAGAGGGTTACGGGGCTAAGGTCAGGCAGGGCTGGCCGCCGTGTGCGCGTTTGCACGTTGGGTCAGGTGTGGCACAAGCTCAACAGGCAACAGAGGAGAGGCAGCCGCAGTATTTGCACAAGGTGTGCTGTCGTCTTATGTCCTTAGATATGTCCTTAGATAAGGACCTTATATCCTTAGGTCTGATGACCCTGGGAAATGCTGTGTGCGTCTTCAGTTGAGCTGAAAATTCATCCCTAAATAAATAAATAAATAAGTCTGCTAAAAGCAGTCCTAAAATGAAAAATGAAAATGCACCAAAAGCAAGAGCAATATCAGCACTTTGTTTTTGTAGTGTTTGCAATAAATTCTTTCAGTGTTCTGACGCTGAGCTTGGAGGGTGTGTTTCTTTTTTTTTTCTTTTTTGGCTAAATTTTTCTTTATGTATAGCCCAGTCAATTAATGCAAGTAACTTTCGTCTCTTTTTCTAAGCACCATTATGTTTTATGATTTTTTTCATAAAAATTAATCACTGAAATATTTAAGTCTTAACTAATTAATTATACCAAAAATGTACAGCTAATGTAGTGTGATGTCCGTTAGAAAAATGACTTAATAGGCTTTCAGTCCTGCTATTGTTATGGCTTGTCGATGAATTACTTAAGTGTCATTTGTTAAACGAGTTGAGTCAATAAAGTCCTTTAGTTGTTTTTCAGAGAGCGAGCATTATTTCCAGATAATGTGTATCTAATTCTCTTTTCACTTTATCTGTGTTGGCTAGTGTGGGTTATTATTAATTAGCCCTTCATAGCAGATTAGACAGGAAAGATCATGATGCAGTAATAAGTGAAGGTTCACAGAGATAAAATTCTCTAATTAAGGAATATGAGTTAGTGGTGGACAGTGTCTTCAAATGGATTGCTATCTGGTAAATTAAAGCTGATTTCTTTCATTTACTTATATTATATTTCTAAAGAAAATGACTATTTATGGAAATTATGTATTCCCTTTTATTATTTTCTTTTTCATTAATTCTGTATTCCTATAATTACTAAACAATGCAAACATACAGTGCAGGAGAAGAGCCGCAGTAATGGACAACGTGATCCTTTAGTAATTGTCACATGGAACATAATTCTACTTTAACAAGTTCCATTTGATGTGTTTAGATGAAATGAATGTAAATTCAAATTCCTGTTTCTAGGAGGATAAAGTGCATTAGTTTGTGGCCTGTTTTTCATACTGGATGCAGCAAGCTCTGGCAAAGGCCACAATATGTATTTTTTCCTGATATAATTTGGAATATTTTGAATTTTTATCCAAAGTGGACGCTTATATCCGTTAGAGGGCAATTTCTGTCCACAGCTGCTTCACAGCTGTGGTTTCCCTGGGGCAGGTCCAACTCCATTGAGCTGGTTGGCAAACAAGTCTCTGCAGCCAAGAGCTCTCTCCGTAGAAGGACCCTGTCCATCAGGAGACATGTCACTTCCTCGCACAGCGAAAGACCTATCTGTGAGTGTTTATCAGCCATCAGCTGGATACAGCCTTGCTTGCTGTCCCGTGATGGAGAGGCTCTTCCTCCTTGCTGGAATTCGATTGAAAAAAACTTATCAAGAAAAAACTCCCAGGGCTGAAATTCTGGATTTTCATCTTTCTGTGATTTCTCTGATATAAGAAGCTGGTCCTGCAGTAAATGGTTGTGTAGTGAAGATGGTTGAGACTAAGCATCTGATGTACTGCAGTGATAGCTGTATAGATACAGCCTCTGTTTGCAGGGAAGGAAAACACTGATGTTATTGTCCGTGTCTGCAGTAATGAACCTAAGTTTGTATCTAGTGCTTGGTAGCTGCTGTTTGAAGAATAACATTTGCAGTTGCATTAGACAAGTTAAGAATTACAGTTATGTCAAAGATTAACTCTGAGTTCTGCGTCTATTGATTGCTGTGTGGAGATGTAAAGACATCTGTGTTCCTCTCTTGGATAATATAGATAATTAGATGCACTGTTAGGAGATATTCAGCTTCTGGTGCAGCATCTGGTGGTTGCCAGTCCCACAGCAGGAGATTGGACCTGATGGATTACTTGGCCTGCCTGGGCAGGTTGGGGTACCCCTGGGACGGAGGGTGGCGCAGGGCGATGCCTTTCAGGAAGTCGTGATGACGCTGGGGTGCGCTGGATGATTCCCAGAAATGGGGGGGGAAGACCAAGCCAAATTGCAGCTTACCTTGTGCTAAAAATTCCCCAAAGCCTATTCCACTGCATAGTCTAGGGTTTCGTGTTGGCTTTCCAGTGCAACCTAGATACAGTAATTCGTGCATTATGTGTTGAGAAAATGATCAATTAAAAACATAGAATTAATCAGATGTTCACTTTTTTGTGAACATATGTTCCATGTTATGCTTTCACCAGGATTTCTGATGGAATTGTGTTGGAAAAAGAGCAGTTTCTAACATGCTCCTTGTATGTTCTCCCTTCTCTAATTTTTAACTGAAAACAAAGTCGTTTTCTAGTTTATTCCTATTTTCTTATAATACAGTAATTTGTAAAGTTGTGACAAGCAAGATGGACTGTCAGTAGAGGAGTACTACAGAAGACTAGAAAGAGCACGTGAATGTTTCTTCAAGGAGAACTTCAAAAGTATCAGAAGGATAAAACTCAGAGATTTTCATTTTAAAACTCAATATACAGTCCCTGAGGATATCCCCAAGAGGATAAAGGAGAACTTGGGAGAACAAGTGCTAGACAGCAATATAAAAATATTCCACTTAAATCACCTCACTAGAGCAAGGTTTTGAAATTGGAAGACTCTATTTGGGCCTTTTTCAAACTATGAATCTAATATTGGTTGCATGTTTTTCTAGAGTGTTATGGGTGGATGGAAAAAATGCAGAGACCTGGTGCAGAACAGTGCGGAAGTCTGCAAAGGCAAATAAGTAGAAAAGGCACAATATCTGTAGTTAATTTTAAAATATACTCTATCACTGCCACTATAAAGAATGCATAAAAAAGTATCGTTAATATCTTCTCTTAATAACTTTTTTTCCAACTCCAAACTTCTTTTACCTTTAAATAGGCAAGTGGATCATGGAGAGAGAAATATGCTGTAATTTTCTTGTAATAGCCTAAACTCTTCCTCAAATTGCAACAGAAGCAATTCTGCAATTTTAGTGCCAGATGGATGAAAAAAATTGCATATTAAGCTTTCTTCAATAATTAAAAGGTGAGTACAGAGGCTTAGGTTTATAAATGCTGTTTGGGAGCATTTATAAATGCCTCACAAACAGGTTTGCATCTTGGGACAGGGTGGTGCTAATTCACTAGATACTGGCCTTGGATATTGTTTTGCTTGAATGTTAACAACTTGGTAATCACTGATGGAATACAGGAGAGAAAAAAGGTAAAATGGAACTAGATAATCTTTCAGCATCTATCACAGGGAGCCATCCTGGATGGGCAGGAGTCTGGACAGAATGAACTACGACTTTTCTCCTAGCCTTAATGTTTGAGCTTCCTATTTGAAGTCCACTGCATTTATGTGAATTTAATGAAGCTTAAACTTAGCATTTCAAGCAAGAGGTACAATGAAAGTGCTTGCACATGCTCTCAGCAGTATTCAGTTAGGCTACCGTCTGCAGTCCATAGCCCAACACATACTGTAAGGCAAATCTCAGTGGGGTTTGTATGTGTTCAGCTCTGAAAACATGATTTAGGTGAGACATATTATGGGCAGCTCTACTAATGTTCTTCATCCTACTCTTGTAGATCTAAAAGTGCTTAATGTGGTAGAAGTCAGAGTTGCCTGTTAGCTACATTTCAGATTTTTTTTTTTTAAAAAAAAAAAAAAAAAAAAAAAGGAAGGTGTTTGATCAAAAGGAGGATTCTTATCATGACACATTTCATGTTCAGTTTGTTTTGTATCACCTGAAAATCACTTAGCAGCTTTTCAATTAAGGAGTTCAGTCTTTTCCATCCAACTATATACTGTTTCATCTACTGCAACTGGGCTAGCCAGACCCGGGTGCAGAGCTGCACTGCATTGCTTTCCCTTTGCCGTGGACATGCAGCAAAAGAGCTTGGACATGCAGATGGAGCTTGACAGCAAGAGAGCATCTGGCCTCACATCACCAAATTTAATGATAAATGTTAAAATAATATCTGAAAAAGTGGCATCAGGCTGTACTAGTTCTGTCTTAGCTCTTTGTTTCTAACACAACAGATGAGTCAAAGGAGATGATGGGTTTTTGCGTTATGGCTGCTCCCAGGTGCGGACTGTGTTACCCCTTAGCAACTGGAGAAGACAACTAACTGCAACAGATTGCCAACACTTCACCCCTCAACTGTGAGAGGGTAATGGATTACAGTATTTTTAGAATAAATGAAGATAAAAGCTACACCAGTTTTAGAGAGCAAAATCTGGGGTTAAATTCTGCTGTTAAGGGAGATAGGTGGTATTTCCACTAAGTTACACTATGTAACACAAATGAGGAATGAACCTCTGCCATATGTTAAAGAAGTAATGCACGGTTAACCATTATGTACAGAACAAATATATTCTGAAATACAAAGTCAGTGTGTCAAGATTGACAGTTTTTGATCTTCCACATATCGGAGATTTCTGTGTGCCTAGCTCATGGAATTTTGCCTTGTTGAAAATGATGGCAGGAATTAATTTTTGAGTAAAAAGCATAAGTACCTCAGTTTGCTCTTTTCTGTCACAGCAGAAATCTTGCGGTTATGCTTGCCGTTAAACAAATGGTGTTTTATCTTAAAATAAAATATTTGGCAGGAGAAGAGTATCAGAGAGGGAAGTCCGGTCAGTCGTGGGGGTTGATCTCTGGTATTGATGCCAGGAGGTGAGACTGTAGTGGGCCTTGAAAGGAAAAACAAACAGTTTGATGTTTGGTGAAATAAAGAAGAAGCAGCGAGTTAAGGCAGGAACACAAAGAGAGGGGAATATGGCCAAAATAAGAGGCTAAGAGGTGATATTTATAGGGCTTTGCGGATAGGTGTACATGGAGGAAATAAGTCAGATGATGCCCCTTGACATGTGACAGGCAGCGGTCGTGGTCTGGGGCAGAAAGGTGTACGTTTGAGCGTTGTCTGCGAGAGATGGTACCTGGTGTGTGGGGTGTGGGAAGGACTCAGGGTACCTCTGGAGCCATGCAGAAGACGAAGGGACAGGGAAAAAGAAGGTTCTTCAGAAGATGGGCTGAAAAACAGATCAAAAGATACGGAACAAGTCAAAAGGGTCTGCAAAAGCAAAGAAGGGGCAAGGTTTCAAGGAGAGCCCTTGTAGACTGGGACAGAGATTTATTAGGAAAAGATGGCTAGGAATACAAGGGCCATAGTTCCTTATCGAAGAACTCCTTGCATTATCATATTTATGTAACAATAAATTGTGTTTATGGCCAGAAGGGTGTGTTAGATATCCCTGTTGCTCTGTAGGTTTGCTGAGGTCTGATTTTTGCACATAGCTAAACAAGATATCATCCCCGAGTAAAGCATTTCTCCTGCAGTAATTTAAAGCTTTTTTTTATAGAGAAACTGTCATGATGCATGTCAGAAAACCAACCAAACTAGCATGTTTTTAGCTTTACATAAGAAAATATGCTTCTTGTTTTTGCTAAACTCAAACAGGAAGCATATGTCTTCTGGTAAAAGGAGCAGCAAAAAGAGCATGATTTTTTTTTTTTAAATCATAGCAAAAAAATTATTTGACAACAGAGCTAACTGAATTTGTTAACCTACAGGAATAATCCAAAGTCTTTTACTCTTCTTCCTCTGGATATTGCTTTGTAAAGGGTTTTTTTGCTTTTGATTGGTTACACATTGCCCCATTGCTATAATGATATGTCAGATTTTCTCTACAGATGTATTTCTTTTCAAATTATCAATGCAGAAATTTAGAATTTCAGTGAGGTTAATGGTATGCAGTACGTTGTCTAACAAAGCATATTCCTTGGGGTTTTTTTCTGCATATTGGTATTTCCAAGGCAAATGTGAGAAGAGAGGTCTGTGTGAACAGTCAATTTATTGTTTTATCTTGTTGCTAAAAAGATCTGCAATGAGTATATCTCTGGTATTAAGTGGTGCCTATTCACAAAGAACTCATGTCAACTAATTTTTAATGATCGATCAATCAATAACCCTTTTTTGGTTTGCTGGTCTTGCAGATAGTTCACACTACCTAACAGATGCCTGCAATCCCTATGGGATATTAATGCATGCCAAGATAAAGTGGGTTTTGTCCTCTGTTTACAAGGCCTCTGTGGTTCATCCCAGATCTACTACTCTTTTACGTCATGGAATTTTAATTTGCCGTCATCTGTTTGTGTCCATTTAAGACAAGCATTTCACCTATCCTTTACCAATATACCTAGATTCTGGTGATTTGCCACCTTTATGGAAGTCTTTATACTTATTTCCATTCTAAGGTGGTTAAAGTTAAAAACAAAAAAACCCTAAAAATTTTCCTATTTCCTTTGCTCAGCAGAGAGGGCCAGACAATGTCTGTCTTCTCCTCTGTTGTCAAAATGCATTGTCAGCGTGGTGGGAATGAGGTGGAAGTCTTCCGTCCCAAATCCTCTCGATAGCTAGACCTTTGTCCGTAGCTGCATGTATCAGTGGTAATGTTTGATGCTGTCTTTGTGCAGAAGTGAAGATAATGAAATGGCATCATAAACTGAAGACCAGGGGGATATGCTAGGTGTGGTTCTGTATGCCCAAAGACTACTTGGGTTAGGTACTTCTATTATATATATTGATTATACCATAAGATCTTGGGGTAGAGTCTTCTTCCTTTTCTGTATACAGCTAGCAGTGCTTTGGGGACTTAAGCTGTTGGCAGTAGAGATACTGAAGTTACGGTACTCTCAGTCCACTTCTGGACACTCTCAGTCCAGAAAGTTGCTGGCATCTCTTGCTGCTGCTTCATCCCGTGCACAGCGTGCTCAATTGACACAATTGACAAAAGGCAGAAACTGAGAAAAGATCACTAAGAAATAACACAGGAGCAAGGTAATACGAGCTGCCAGGTGGGTTGCACCAGTGTGGGGGTTTTTTTTTTATTTTATTTATTTATTTTTTTTAAGTCTAGCAATTTCTCACTGACAGTGGCCAATCTTGTGTGCTTCGGGATGAAGCCCTACTGCAGGTAATAATAGCACAACCAGCCCTCCAGATACAGTCCTCACTGCTTGTTAGATGTTAGCTGAAGCTCTAGAGGGCAAGAATGTTATCACTCCAGCTCCTCCCAAACTGATGTGGAGTTTTTGTTTTCTGTTTTCTTTTTCTTAATGTTTACTGTCACAGCTCTTTAATATTAAGCTTATAGAGATGTGTCAGGTTGGGATTTCAGGTAAGATTTTGAGAGTTAGGTGCGTAATCTCACTTGAAGGTTTCATTGAAAGCCTCAGAATTAATAGATAGCAATGATGGAGTCAGAGGTACACCAGGGCAGCAAAACAGCTTTGTCGTATCTTTTTTTCTTTTCCTCATGACTCTTTTCCCCATGCTTGTATTGTGAGCAAGATATGAAGAGATAGTGTAGTACATGCCCGTACACTATTAATGGTGTGTTTGAATTTATTTCTCCTCTATCTCAGGCCTAACATTGTGACGTCCTGCTGCCAGATTAATCTGCCATCCAACAGAATAGATGTTGTTTCTGACATTGCTGATGTTTTAGGATAAGAATGTTTGGCTAGGATAGGCCAGATAGGAATGGTCTAGATGCTGAGCTGCTATCAAGCAACTATGGAGTAGAATTACTGTTTGTTTTTATTTAATTTATCTTTCAGAAAATGCAGCTACATATTTGGATAAATATAGTACTGTTACTGTAAAGCAGCATGTGAAAATTTGATAAGAATGTGGTATCTGGTTAAAAGGAGGGAATTAAGTTAGAGGGAATGTTGTTACTCCAGCTGGAATTTGCCCAGGACACTGGCACTAACCCATCTACTTATACAGAACAGAGCCCTGGAATGTAATCTGAGTTGACAAGTAGTCAGCACTCGGGTGTTACGGCTTTGGTGACGTTTTCCTCAGTCTCTACCTTTTTAGCAGTACTGTTAAGTTTCACGTCATTTGCCTATTAGATGTTACCGTGAATATAAATCTCTATCTAGAGAGCTGGGTAATAAATGAGCCTTTTAGGATCTATACAAAGCTAGATGTGACAAATGTTTCACCTCTGGCCACACTGCGATTGAAGGGTCTTTCCTACTTATTTCCATTTGGGCATCTCTTGTGGCTTATGAGCGCCATGTGTAAGCTTTGGGGATGCGTAGCATCCTTTCACCTCTCCTTCGTTTTTAGGGTGAATTAGAGTCGTTATGTACGCACAGATGATCCTAATGAGCCTAGGATGGTGAAGGTGATCAAGCTGTTCACCATGCTATGTTCTTCATCAAGGCAGACTTTCACGTGCAATCCCTGTGAGCAGAAAATCACTCCTTAGGCCACCAAGAGAGACATGAATGCTTTTTTAGCCCTCTCCAGGCAAGCTTGCAGTATAGTGGCCCTGTGAGAGACTGCAAAAAGTCCGCTCTGCAAGGAATGGCATGTGAAACCTTGAGGTGCTGGGCATGTCATGGGGAGAACCTGTCCCTCCGTGGCAGCACATACCTTAATGCAGCTCCTCAAAGCTTGCACTTTCTTGGGGAGGTCTCAGGGCAAGAGTATTTGAATGGTAATGGGTTGTTCAGCTGCAGTGTCAGATCATTCAGGGCAGGCTAGGGGAAGGATGAAGGTACTGAGGCACTCTGATCGCAGGGGCCAGACCGGGGAGTTAGGCCCTTTGCCTGCAATTCTGTTGACCAAATTTCTATTCTTGGACTTGAGAGTGGCTTGCTGCCTGTCCCGAATGGTGGTTAGCAGTGTGACTGTGGGCAAGCCATTTTACCTTGCTTTTTCCTCTCTCGTTCTTTATCTGTCTTGTCTGTGGAGGCTGTAAATAAAATGTCCCTTCAGGACAGCGAGTGTCTCTTAGGATGTATTTGTTCAGCAAGTACAAATAAGATCAAGGACCCATGACTTGGGTTTCTATGTGCTCCCACAACATGAATAATAAATAATAGCAGAGGAAAACTGATGTGTGGAAGTATTATAGAATGAGACAACAAAGGAATATAGCGGGAATGTTTGAGTTTTGCAGTAGAAAATGATGATTTAAAAATAACTGCTTTAGATTTATGGAACAGATGTCTGTGCAATTCATGTGAAGATTGCTCTTCATACTGTTTGTGTGGCAACAACAGTATATCTAATCTCATGTATGGAAATTCTCTTGATCATTTTACCAAGAGGTGAAAAAAAAAAAAAAGAGAGAGAGAAAAGAAATGCTACTCTCCTTGATGATAAATGTGAAGGAATACGTCACCGTCCAGAAGGGGGTTGATAGTGGTCTCCACCTTTGTGTGTTGTGAGTTCTATCTGCTTGCACGTAGACAACCTTGTTTCTCTTTGAGAGGCCTGATACCAGCCACATGCTTTTTAAAACTATATATGTATGAACGGATGTTACTGTTGCTATATACAGGCTTTGAAGTGATTCAGATCCCGCCAGAACTTAGATTTTAATCATCACTTTGATCTGTGGCTGTGCTACAGAGTCTGTTACAGATGTGTCTAGAATCTGTAAACCTAAATTTGTGCAGAATTACTGCATGTCACTTATTTCAGAAACAGTGCAAATGATGATATCTGTGAATCAAAGTCAAATCTGAGGGGAAACACATGTATCGAAAGTTACTAGAAATTCTTAAGTAGTCTCTAACCTATTTTTCCTGTACTTAAGCTAGAAATAAGAAAACTCTAATGAAATTTCAACTTTCATCTTGATTACTTTAAAATTGAGAGAGAAAAAGAAAGTTCCTCATAGGACAGCTGTCAAAGCTTTACTCTCAAATTGCTGCATATATATATATGCATATATATATAAAAAAAAAAATTAAGGCATTTTTTCAAAAGTGTTTGTCATCAGCCTATGTCCACTTCTCCTGATATCTGCAATCAAACTTTAATTAGTTACTGTGCAAGACAGATCAGTACAATATGATTAATTTCTTAAAGGCTGCAGGAGTTTATCCTTTGTCTTTGCAGAATTAAAGGCCAGAGACCCGCTTGGTGACTCCGGGAAGTCTGTATTTTTCAGCCCCACTGTGACTGGGGTGGAAAGACAGGAGGGACGTACTCAGCAATGCAGTAATGTTATTTATGTTTTGGAAGTGTCTTAAGGCATCGGCTAGGAGCCATACAAGCATGCAATGTAATATATAAAGAGATTTCTTCCTTTGCAGAGCCTGTAGTCAAACACTGTCAATGGGTAGTGATGTTGGATTTCCACTCATTGGCAAAGAAATCCATGTGAGGTGGGATGAAACAAATACATGGGTGAAGGTAGCAAAAGGAGGAGACTAGGTACATATAAGATTACCTAACGCATCTGATTGGTACTTCAGAGTAGCTGAATGACATCTGCATGCAGTTGGTTGCAGAGCCCCAAAGAGGTGTCACTGAGTCCCTGGCTTTCAATGCAGAAATTCTGATTTGTATTTGCATATTCCTGGGTTGGTTTGTCTTTATCAACTTGTTTTTTGAGGAAGAGAAAAGAAGATTGTTGGGCAGCTCAGAGGATTCATGATGTGATCTACTGTTTGCATAGAATTCTATTGTGAAACAAGACCTCTTGTTTTAAACTAAAAATTCAAGTTAATAGAAAGCGGAATGATTGATCTCAGTGTGCTCTGAAGTCCATCAGAGTAAATCTAGACTAATTCTGTTGCTTTGGTGGATTTATTCTGGATTTTAACTGCTGCACCCAAGAAGCAACACCAGAATTTGGGCTAGTAATTCTAAGATTTCAGATGAAATATCTGTCCCAGGAAAAAGGATAGAATAAGTATTTCAGCTGGCATCAAGTAAACCTCCCTTTTTTGTAATGTATTTTACAGTTCTTTTGTCTTCATCATAATAGATTTGGCATTTCTTTAGTTACAGTTTTCATGTTACATTTTGCCAAATCCCAATTTAAGATGAGTCATGCCATCTAAGGAGAGAGAAAACAGTTTTGAACATATTTACTTGATCATGACGAGAAAAGAATATTATTTTTTAGTTGCAACCTTTTACTCCTGAAAGGGAGCAAAGAGAAATAAGATAACCTGATGTGGCAGAATAGTTGACTTTGAGATACTTCCTCTCAGTTGTGACATTATATGTCACTATATGTCTTATACTGTTCATTTCTTTACATGATATATTCTCATATTTTTTTCCCCCCTCTGGATCTTCTTCATTAAATGACTTTAAAATGAGTGTTTCACTCTCCACTGAAATGTTAGAAAAATAGTGAGTGGAAACTCTGATCAGTATTAAAACTTCTGTTAGCATCTTCAAATACACCTAGCTTTATTATTAAATAAATTACTAAAATTATTAATATTGCAGCAGCAGTTGAAATCACTGCATGTGCTGTACAGATGCAGCCTCAATTCCTTTGAATGTTCTACTCCTGTATTCAGAAGCACTTTGATAAAATATATATCTATACTTAGTGTTAGAACTGAGCTTAAACAGACGAAGGAGGTATTATTATCTTGCTTTATGGAGGGACACTGGGAGATTAAATGGCATGCTGAAGTTTAAAGATGAAGCCTGAGGCAGAACTTGAAACAAACTGATATCCCGAAGTCCTGGTCCAGTGCTATCAACCGCACATCCTGTGATCTTTCCTGAGTCCCTGCCTCTTTCACTTTGAAAAACCAATTAGAGAAGACCAGAATAAGCCATTGAGTCCCGTCGCGTGGACTTCTGCAGTACTGACTTCTCGTCAAGTCTCTTTCGGTGACTGTAAGAACCTCCTGGCTGAGGATACTGGATAACCGTGGCTATGGGGGCTAGCTCTTGCTGCCAGTCCGACCGCTTGCGTAGGTTCGGGAGGGCTCCTGCTGCCCTCGGCGGGGCTCCGCTGTGCCCGTGCGGTTGCAGCCAGGGGCTCGTGGGGTGGTGCAGCTCCAACCTGTGCTGCCTTCCCATCTCCAGGAGCTGGGGTTGTACAGTGGGCAGCCTGGCCGTATGTGGCCTTTCCTTTGCTCTGCTGCTGCTATCACATGCGCACCGGGGGACTATCTTGGCTGGTTTTTGCACTCACAGTGTTTTGCTGTTTTCTGCAGACCTACTGGGGAGACTGTAGGATTTATTTCTGGAGGGTGGAAGGTTTGCTATTCTCATTAGACAGTGAAGAAGAGAAAGAGTACAAGTTTGGCTACTTTGATTTAAATATTTTTCAGAAGAATGTTATACCCAACATGAAACTCGCAATTGAAATAAGAATTCAGAGGGCCTTTATCTTCCATAATTTAATAGCATTCAAAATGGATTCTGGCTGCTTAGGAATGAAAGGCATTGCCCTAAACTTCAGATAGTGAGCTCATGGAGCTTTTCAAAGAGAACGCACACACCAAAATAGTTTAAAGGTGAGAATTTCTTCTCAAGTTCTAGGTTTTATATCTCTGCCCTAACCTGATTACTATTCCCAGCAGACAGTGTTCGCTCCACAAACACCCTACTCCTGTAAAAGTCCATCCGGCCTCTGTGGCTTGAACTGTCCTTTCACACATTTAGGCCTAATGGACCTGATAAAACAAACCCTGTTGAAGATGAAAGACAGACTCCTTAAAAAAAAAAGCAGCAGCAGAGTTTTATGTCCCAGTTGGTCCTTTGTTGAACCCGGTGATACAGCTGGACCAGACAGCATGAACAAAATTGCAGGATCTCTGCACACACGAGGAAAACAGCAAATGTCAGGATCCATTTCAGAACGGAAAAAATTACAGTAGATTGCTGATTTGGGCTGGAGTTTGGTGAAATCTATCCACCTTCACTCTGAAATACGTCTAGGCTCACTGGATAGCGTGTTAGACACCAAGAGATTGCTACCAACTGCTGAGCTTTATGCCAAACCTTTTAAAGTAAGAATGCAGCTGTGCATGAAAGACTGAATTTGTTAACTTGTCATAGAGTAAGTAGCAATTGTGTTGCAATTCACATCCTGTACTACTAATACCTGAACAACAGTTACTCACATTTGTATTCAGTCAAATTCAATCAATAGACATCTGTTTGTACATGAATGACTGTACACTGGTACCTGTTTACTGCTAATTAAGCTTCATTAGTGATTAGTTTGTCTTCAGAAGGGGAGGGAGAACCCTCCATAATTAAAGGCAAGCATATTATATTATATTTTCCCTTTTCAGAACTTGCATTCTAACAGGACCATTAGCTTGCAGTACATTTGTCTTGTTTAAATGTAACTACATTTCCTTGAAAAGACCATCTGTTCATAAAGACCATCTTTTTCATGCTCCCCACAGTAAACTTTGGAGAGTAGTAGAATTAGCAAAGGACTGTATTTAAATGAAAATATATGTGGATTGAGACTAGGTAAAGCTGTTCTTTACACACTAAAATGGTGCTGTGCTGGAAAGATTGTAATTATCTTCCTCTTTCACAGAATTTTTCATATGCTCTGAATTCTGGCACCTTAGAGTCAGTAATTTTGTTCTTTCTACCTCCACCTGAATGGAATGTACCAAGTAGCAAATTACTTGAGCAGTGATAAAGCATGGTAAAGCAGCTTTTTTTGTGGTAAAGTGGCTTTTAATTTGTAGAAAATGAAACATGTAAATTTTCATTTTGTTGGATTGACCATCAATACTGACATTACAAACCTCAGTCTAAAGGTCTGGATTCTTATCAACTAGAGCAACCCCAAGTACTTCTATGAATTGTCCTATTGTAGAATGAGGTATTATTCTGTTGTAGAGTGGCTTGGATGAGGAGCTTGTTGGTGCTCTTTAAACAAACAGTCCTATTCAATTTAATCCTGTACATAAACTGAAAGAGTAGACTAAACTGAATGTCAATGAGACAGGACACCACCACCATAAAGATACTGCTGAAAGAACAAGAAATGCCTCCTGTGAGGTTAGCAGTACCAAAAATGCACAGAAGTGCTGTAAGTTGAGTCAGTAATGTTCTCGTATTACACAAAATAGATGAAATATCTTTAATGTAGATTGTGCAAGTACAGCCTTTCGTGATCTACAAAGACACAGCCATGGCAATAGAGAGCAAACAAGATAAGGCTCTTATTCAGAATTCAGACAAGAGGATAAATGTTAACTCCAAGCAAGACTTTAATATATATATATTAATATAATGAATTATTGGTTATACCAACTAATGCAACTCAGCTTTCTTAGAAACCTAAGCAAAACATAGAATAAGTGCAGCCACGACTACTGTACTGAACAGTGCTGAAGTACTTGGAATGTAATTAATTTTTCCCCCAAAGATGAAGAGAAGATTACAAATGAAATTCTTGTCATTAGCTAATAGCTTCTTCTCAAGCAGTAAAATCAGTGTATCCAATGGTAAGAGAATCCTCTGGCCATTAGCTCTATTAAATTATCTCTGAGAAGTAAGTTACTCTATATTAGACATAAACAAATCACTGCTGAATGGAGCGCCTAAGTGACAGCTCTGTACTGTGGGAGTTATCAAGCTTTCAATATCAATGTGACCTGCTGTGTACTCTTATCAGAAGCATATGCATCTCTTCTATGATAAGATATCCCAGTATGTTAAAGAGACTGCCAAACAATTTTATTGTCTATATTCTCTGCATATTATTCTCCAGAGCAGCTTCACATAAAGGATGTTATGCATAAATGCAAAAAGAGTTTCTGTTTTATTAGGAATTATTTCTTCCAACAAAATATGAGGGTTAATGAAAAAAGGACCTGGGAGAACTTACAAACAATATGTCTTGTTAGTTTTTAGGTGGATCATGTTTTTACAGGCCCTTTGT
Source organism: Rhea pennata (assembly GCF_028389875.1). Classification (NCBI taxonomy): domain Eukaryota; kingdom Metazoa; phylum Chordata; class Aves; order Rheiformes; family Rheidae; genus Rhea; species Rhea pennata. The sequence goes on from NC_084674.1 coordinate 10,021,700, forward strand.
ATTTACTCATTTCAGAATATTAACATGGACATGATTTTACCTGCAAAAATGACAAAGCCTATTACTTGATCCAAAACTCAGCTACAATAATACAGAGTTGTCTTCTGTAACATTTGAACAAGATCCACACTTGAATATTGCTGTGATTTCAAACCACAGTTAATATACAAGTTTGCTAAGGCCAAAATCAGCCTGTTTGAAGCCACTGAAGCAGGAAGCCAAAGTAATTTATCCATCTTCCACCTTGCCTGTTCATGAGATATACTCTGACAAATAACTGGTTGTCAGTCACAATCAAAGAAGATAATGTGAGGGCTTTGCTTGCCTGTTCTTTAAGACAGTTGCAAGTGAGCAGTGCTTGAGGTCTAAGTTAGAGGGATGCAAGGCAGCACTGATGCAAGAGCCCTGAGACTGTTATAGCATCATGTTGAACACAAGTTAAGCAACCCAGCAAGCTTGGGCTATGTGCCATGTAAATGTGGTCATGGCGCTTGCTTCAGTGCTGGCTTGCACCCCGTCTTCCTGGAGTCTGAATGGAGTGAGTTTGCTTCTGTCTTCAAAAGACTGTGTAGACAGAGAACCAGGGCTGGAGGGTGATGGGTTTTCAGGGATAGGGGCTCTGTTTCCCCACTTACATGGCTTGGGGGAGGGAATTTTACCCCCTTTGAAGTGGGACCATTTTTGAAAGCTGCTTTTTCTGCGAGTGGGTTGCTCAGCTATAAAATGTGGTAGTTAGGATGTTAATGTGATGTTACATTGCTACGTGCACTAGGCAGGAGAGACAGCCGTAGCACTTGGAGTTCCTCCACCTTTCTGTCAGAAGTGTGGCATGAATGCAAAGATCTTAACATTGAATCAACAAGATTTGAGGGATTTATTCAAATTTTACATCTCTATCTTAGAGAAATGTAAATGAAGATATGAAACCTGGAAACAATTAGAACAATTAGGTTTTTTTAATTTAATTGTTTTAATTAGAACAATTAGGGTTTTTTCCTAAAACATGGCATAGTTGGATCCAAAGTGGAGAGCAGAAGGTAATGGTTCTGTAGAAATGCATACAGATCTATGGAACCTACAAAAGTTTGCATCTGAGTATGCAGCTCAAGTGTGCTGGAATTATCCAGAAATTGAGGAGTCTGTCTTTTTGAAAATTCAGTGAATTATGAAGAAGTTGGTAGGCACAACTGTGTGTGCTGTTGTTCAGTCTGTGTCTGTGAGGAGTGTGTACAAGTGAGATTTAGTAGAGGCATGTCCTTCAGCTTGTTTTCAATTGCTCAGTCTCCCTAAAAAGTTTCAGTTGCCAAACAACTTATTTCTCTTTGTGAGGTCTGTTTTGACCCCATTGCACTGGTGAAGAGCTTGAGAGCATTTCCAGTGGTCTTTTTTTGCTAGTGTTTCATGCCTTCATGGTTCTTCACAGTAAGAGATAACATCTGCTTAATGGTTTTGGAGTCCTCAGTTATGTAGCCCTTTGTGCAGCTAAGAAAAGAGATTCAAAGATGGTTTCACACTTGGGCTATTGCAGTTCTCTTCTCAAGAGTCCCTGTTTTTCTTTGTCTTGCCTTAATGAGCTGCTCGACTCACGCTGCTGACTTTCCTGCTGCTCACATGGTCCAGTGTTACATACTCAATTGCTTTGTCTGCCCATTGTACTCAGCTCTAATTTCAGCAGTCTGCTGCTGACTTCTAGTATAGACCAGATAATGGAAACACCCCACCTATGTGTTCTCATTTCTGGGCATTTCCAAGTGGATTTGTGACATCTGTGTCACAGTTTGTTGCTGGTCACTGCATCCTTTTCTTTTTTTATGTCCCATACTGTCTGTAGAGCCTTCTCTTATAAAATGGAAGCAAGAGCATGTCAGCTCTGCTTGTGACTCTTTGAGAGGGGTGAGACCTGTGGTGCTCATGAGAGTCACTGTATAAATGAATAGATTATAATAATTAAGGAGACGATTCTCAGAGATACATTAGTGCTTCTCAGGGAAAGGCATATGAAACCTTGATTGCTGGCACTAATGTTGGGCTTCTCGGTTGTTTTTATACTTGTCGTGGAAAGCAGGACCTGGTGTGAGGGAGGACATCTCTTTACCAGATGTCCAGGCTTTCTGCTCTTATCATTTTGCAAGCCATTCTCCAAGGAAAAGAATACCCACAGGAAAAACCTTTTCTGTTCTCAAATGTCTACCTGATTGTTTCCAAGTCATTTAATCTTGCAACCTGCCTGGTAGGGCACCATAGATATGTTAGTAGGGCATTTAGCCCTGACTCTGAGCAGTAGCTCAGGAGTTCACGGTCCACCTCCGTTCAGATGTCTGTGCGCTGCAATGTTCTCCTGCACTGCCTGAGATGAGTGCTTGTTAAAGGAGTCCCCCTGCCAATTTAGCATGCACATTTCTTGTCACTATTTAACAGAATTAAGGAACACAGAGACCATTTTGTGCAAATTTGCATTAGGACCCACTCTATCTGCATTTCTGTCTCTAGCTTCCACCATAGGACCCTCCATCCTGTAGCAGCTCTGTTCTTGGATGAGAATCGCAATTACATGCCTCAGAAACATCCTCAGTACTGAACACGGTTAATCTTACTCTATCCCCACATACCTCTCCACTGCATGAACAGACCTCCCCCACACCCCTAGACAAATCCTGCCCACCTTCTGTGTTTTCTGTTTAATGACCATGGTGTTGCTCATAAAACTTCACCTATAATAATACAAAGGGATCAATATGCTATCAATGCAATCATTATTAGACTCAGCTTCTTAAAGGTAGCATGAAATTAACTGAAACAAATCTGAAAGCTCAGAGTTTGATGTTGATGTCCTAAATCAAATTAAAATTGAACTAGAATCTGCCACAGCATAAAATCTTATTTATACAAGTTATATATTCAGCTAAATCTTATCTCATTAGTTTAATCTTACTTGATAGCACCTCAAATTTTCTGATTTTACAAAAATTCCCAATGTTCTTATTTAATGAATATAGCAATTAAATAAAATGCTATGTTATGATTCATGGGATCATTTCATTATACTTCACTGTGCTGCCATACTGTCTGTAAATTAGTTAGTTTTTCTAGCTAGAGATGGGGAAACTATTAGCGATGTATACAAAGTTCTATGTTTAAAGAAAATTAGGTCTGTAAAATTAAACTCTCAAGGATTAGGAGAAGGCAGAACTAAGACTGCCTGTATAGCTTTAATTTGAAACATGACTGTGATACAGTATTAGAGACTTTATCACAAGCTGCTACTTCATTCTGTGCACAGGGTGGACAAGATCAAGTGTTTACTTTTATCATTCAGTGTGCAGTTCCAGTGCTTAGATGCCATCCAAACCCTGCCCTGAATACAAGGTTATTAATGTCCTCTGAGCTTTCATATGGCGCCTCTCAGCAGAGTAGCTGAAAGTCTGCAACATATTAATACACATATTTCATACTTTAAGTAATGCTCATTCTCTTTGGGTGACAGCTTAGCACTAGAGCTTGATTTTTTTTTTTTCCTGGAGTTCTTAGCAACTTATATGACAGATTCAGCCTGTAGCTCTTAGTACAGTTGCAGTTGTCATTGCTCAAGATTTCTGCAGACAGGGCCAGCCAGTTTCATGTGAATGCCCAGAAAGTGCCCAGCTATGAAATGTCTTGGCTGAGGTGACTTTCCTAGCAGAAAACTGTGAAACTGTGCTGTAGAAAGGGGTAGCCTGAGCTCTGTGAAGTGGTGTTGGATTACTTTGTTCATGGTTTATCCTTAACCTTTCCTTATCTAGTCATTGTCTATGCATAATACTCTGTGCATTCTCAAACACGTCTATGAGCTAGAGCAGAGACCATATTGCAAAAAACCTCACTTAACCTCAGTTTGTTCCTAGAACTCTGCTTAGAGTTTTGCACGTTGTCACTTGTTTCTCAAAATACTGTATTTTCACTGTTCTTGCTTTGGATTAAATGTTTTAATCTATAACTAAATATTATACTGTATTCCTTATCATTGCGTAGCCCAATGAAAGCTTATTCCTCCAAGGTAATACTGATGCAAAAGCCAGTGGGGCTTCTGGTGGGCAAAGGCTCATGTAAACAACCTGCAGTCTGCCCTACAACTGTTGAATCCGGTGCTAAATGGCCTACACCACTTATTTTAAAAGCTACCTCATCCCTTGCGTGGGCAACCTGAAGACCTAATTCTCAGCAGGACCATCAGCATCAGTGTCCCTTGCCTAGAGGGGTCTCTGCAAAGCCTCCCTGAGCCTTTTGCAGCCCCTGGGAGTGCTGTTTTGCAGCCTGGCCTCGAGCAGTTGATCGGCATTGGATTCCTCTGAAAATGTCTCATCTCGTGCCCTTTGGGAGGGCAGGATCTCTCATGCCAGCTTTCCTGCCTAGTTGTGATACAGGGCTGTTTTTGAATCATTTAATCTATTTTCCAGCTCAGGGGGAAACCAAACCAGGGAGCACATTTTTCTGCATTTCAAAGGGCAGGAGGAGTACAGTTAAAATTTCCTCATGTATTCTGTAATGACTGAGGAAAGGAAAGCTCAAGCATTGTATTTGAGAAGCCTTGGGATTAAATTATGTCATTTAAGAACTCATTAGCCTGTCTTTCAAGTGTATGCACTTTGGGGAATAATCATCTTTTTTCTCCTGCTTTGCCTTTGAGTTGCTCGTGTGTCATATCTCTCATCCCTAGGAACTGCAGCTTTATGGCACTTCGGATTGGATAAAACCCTTAGCTTTGAAATGTTAAATCCTTCAATTAGCTTGAGTTTGAAGACTAAAGGCCAAACATTTCAAATGTGGGCACCTGAAGTTGACAGGAGCTGCAGGCATTCATCACCTCTGAAAATCAAGCCAATCATTCAGGTAGCTAAATTTAGATGCAGGTACCTTGCTTTTGCTAGCCCAGTTTAATCACTGAGTCCTGTAGTTTTAGCCTGGATAGCATACTCTTTCCCCAGCCCTTTGCACTTTCGTTTTGCTTTTCTTCTTCTTCCAGGAAGGAATTGGAGTTTGTATTTAGATGTCTGTATTATAATGTCCTCTTGACCTTCCTGGCAAGTTGTTCCCTGACAAACTGAATTCTCCCAACTCCTGTGCTGAAAGCACCTATTAGGTTCAGCAGCCAAAAATGAACATAGGCACCAAACAAACTGCTTAGGAAAATTTATATTAACTTGCCGTAGCAAAATGCTAGTCTACCATCGTCTGGATGAACCTGTGGCCTGTTGTACTGCCTCCCTTCAATGTGTGCCTTCTGGCTAGGGGTGATGTGTGCCCACTGGTCAGGGCTGTCCAAAAAAATCTGCCTTGAAATCTGAATAGTTTCACTTCCCAAGGGACTCAAAGGCACAGTGGTACCTAAGAGGCAGCCCCCTAAGCTGGCATAGCCTCATAAGGTCAGATTCACTTGGTCCAGGTATGATATCTTTTTCTGCAGAACAGGTTTTATGAAGCAACAGACAGTACAGAAAAATGAAGGAGAAATACCACTTTGCCTTTGAGGAGCCAGTCTGACCAATAAAAAGTTTTTATTTTATTTTTTTTAAAACAGAATTCAGCAGGAGCAGGGCAGTAATCCAAGAAAACTTGAAATGTTTTAACAAATAAGAAAAACATTATTTTCCTCATAAGTTTTGACTTACCTCATGCTTTTGCAGGAGATTTGGGATCAAGTGAGAATTGTATAATTTGAGCACCTGCTTTTAACTGTCTTTATGCATGGGAGGAATTGGTCTCATTAACTGATTTTGTAAGTGAGTCAGGTAGCAGGACAAATATGGACAAACAAGCAAAGGTGGTTTGTGCAGGCTTAGATGCTTACTGAGACAACTGCCCGAAGAAGTAAATCCACGAGCAAAAAGAATTTTTAGAGCTTTGTATTCATAAGATGAAAAGCTTCTAAACTTCGGGGACTAAACTGCCTTTCCATTGCCATGATCTACTTCTGATTGTGAATTTTAGAAGTGTGCTCTGCTTCCCCAGGGTCCTGATACAAAATTCATTGTCAGAACTGGAAAGGCAGAAAACTAGCGAAGACAAAACCCCAAACATATAAAAATCTCAAACCCCCAAACAAGGAAAGGAGATCACTTCATTACAGTTGCATCCTAAGCAGATGTTAACAAGTCTATTTAAACCTTTTCAGATTGTAATCTACTGCTAGCCTCCTCTCCTAATCTGTGTTGCTGTTTCCTTGCTCAGTTAATTTTGACCTGATTAACATTTCAGTTTTTGTCAAATTAAGCTTCACAAGCGGTTTTGGAATACTCCTTTGGGTAGTTGTTTATTTGTGAGTGGCAGATTACAGAGGATGATTTCCCAGCCTAATGCATTGTACTTTTGCTGACGCTGATCATTCACGTCATTGAAATGCACTACGTGAATGGAGAGCACAGTTGCATTGCCACCAGTCAGATGGCCACAATCTTCTTGCTGCTTATCCTGCTGCAGTATCAACATCAACCCTGTCCCTGTGTCCTTCCTTCTTGGCTGGAGTGTGGGTGAACAGCCAAGACTTCACTTCTTCTCTGAAGAAGTGAAGAAGAATCCTCTCTCTCCTGTACCCACCCACCTCCTCTCTCGTTGGGGAGTGGTGGTGGCTGACAGTCTGGTTCTATTCTTGGAGAAGAAAGTTTGCTTCCTCATAGAAATGGCAGAGGATGGACAACTTCTTTAATTTATTTGCATGTTATTGAGAAGATTTGGGGAAAAGCTCTACTTAAAATGCCTGTTTGGCACTGCAGACTTTGGTGCAGTTGAATTCAGAGCAGTCATTTTTCTTTATGGAGAAAGAGTAGCCTTTTTTTCCAGGCCATGTTTTGTGTGCTATTTCAAAAAAAACAAGCATGTCATTTCCCTGGACTTTTGAATATGGATTACTTCCTTTCTTATCCCTAAGAATATGGAATATTTCAACCCTTTCTTCTCTGTATGCTCCCCTTATGGCAGTGTAAGTTGTTTATGTCCCCTGGAGTATCGCTTGGTGCTCCCCACCACACCAAGATTCGCTGTTGCTTGTGGCGGTTCTCATTGGGCAATGTATTCCCATCATTAAAACCTCAGCTGATAAGAACTTATTTTCCTGAAGATACCAAAGTTCTTTTAAAATATATTGGTTGACTGCCATCTTGGCTTCATTACTTCAGCAGTAACAAGAGGGTGTTTATTTGCTTGACTGAGTTTAGTACAAAATAAAGGTAAATGCTCCTCGCAGCTAAGTCACCAAAGTAAAAGTCTGCATATTGCTATTTTAAAGCTTAAATTTGACTTGATTTTACTCGTCTAGGATGAATGCGATGTGATGATTTAAGATTTTTGTAGTAAACAGGCACAGTAGGGTTGATGCCAATTTCTTTACAATTTTATTTGGATTGAACCAAAAAAAATCCCTTGTGTAAAGGACCTTAATGTGTCTTCGAAATAATTAAACTTTAAATAGCTTCCAAAGTGCCTAAATGCACAGGGGATACAGGTAGAAGCTTTTGTAAGGGCTTAGTGCTCATAGATGAGGCATGGGTTTTAGAACCGAGGGGCAATAATGTAGGTGGCCAAATTCTCAAAAGTGTCCTGAACTTCGAAGTGTTTTGAAAATCTGACAAGAAATATCAATGTCACATTTGGTGCTGGTGACAGAGTGGTTTTGGCCTTAATATTGGGTCTTAATTCTGAGTATTTAATATTCTAACCTAAGAGCAACAATTACCAAAGAACCCCCCAAAAAAATCAAACTTGGGAGCTCTTTTGTAGACAAGGTACTTCGAAATGCTCGTTTAAGAGCTTTATTTAGTATCTGAATTTGTGACCTGATTTTCAGAATATCTTCTCACCATCTGATTGTCACTGTACATGGCTTAAGATCCCAACATACAGGCTGTTTTAGATAATGTTGAGCAAATTCTAATGCAGTAGGATCATGGGTTTCACCTCAGGTTCTTCTGAAGATCTAAAGCCGTATCACCTGTACTCTACTGATTCAAATCTTATGCTGAAATTCAAGTTTATTATTATGTTTACAACCTGAGCTACAAGCTCGTGTATTTATTACATTCTTATTCTGCTGAGCTACCAAGGGACTGCCATGATCTGATTCACACAGCTAGGGTTCTGCTCGCTTGACTATGTCGAAATAATAGCAACAAAGATCAAGCTCATCCCTGATGCACTTCCTGGATGTGAAGAGCGTTCTGCTGGGGAGTGAATATAGCTCATTAGCTGCATCATTATGCAGCCCCTGCTGCTGCTGCTGCTGCTTACAGAAGAGTCAAAACTTGTGCAGCCAGTGTTACTCTTTACCTTCTAGAAACCTGGCCTGAAGCAAAAATCTTGTAATGTAAAAGGGCTCAGCTCCGATCCAGAGGGTCTTGCAGGTGGTATTTTGGCAGCTGGCTGCTAGGAAGCACTGGCCTTCTCCCTCTGAAAGAGTCACAGGTAGTCAGCACCTCTTAAGGCCTTTGCTCCTGGTGATCTGAGCGGAAACCAAAGATGGCAAGTTGATCTAGGAAGTGTTGAGATTCTTGGGGATTGCAGAAGGTTTCGCAGGATGTTTGGATCAAGTCCTGTTTTATCTGATCGGATTTGCTTGTTCTCACGTGGATATGGATATGGACGTTCTCTGAACGTCCCTTGGTATGAGCACAAGCTGTGCTTCTGGAGCAGCCACTTAACTCTGCACAACTAGCAGGTTTTTTTAAAAAATGCCTAACAATGGGCTTGGAAGTTGGAGTGGATAACTCTTCTAATTATATAAAATTCTGTAATATGATGCTGAAAGTATTAAACATTGTTCCTGCATTAAATATGCTGTGCTTGTGCAAACGTGGCACGCAGTTCTAAAATTTACCAGGCAGACTAATTATTTAAATGTGAGCTATAGGTTACATAAATAAATAGCTCTCCCTCAGTAAATGGCAAGGTGTCATGGTGTTAGCCAGGTGTTTTGTAGCAGAGTAGAATTAATGTTAACACTTCTGTAGGTTTCTTTCTCTGATTAGTAATTCTCTCAGTGTTGGTAGATGAGCTGAATTTATGAAAGTTTGGCCTACCCCCTAGGTCTCTGTTTTGTATTCCTGTTTCATTGCAGCCTGTTCTCGACTCTGGCAGCAGTGTTGGATACTCAACCAACAAATAGCTCAGACTCGCTGCTCAGTGTGTGGAGTGGGGCAGATCCAAATCGACCCAAGAGCTTCTGCTGGAGCCCGAGCCCCCGTCCCGCTAGTGCCACAGCTGAAGAAGCAGCCCTGTGGCAATTAGAAGTGTGTATAGCATCCAGCAATGACACATAATTGCATCTACCAAGAAAACAGGCAGATCACTGTGGTAATGAGTAAGCAATTTGCCATGGGGGGCTCCTCGTGTTTTGCGGTTGCATGCTGTGGGAGAGGAGCAAGTGTCTTCGTGAAGAGACACGAAGTGATATATGCTGCCCCTAACTTCAGTGATTTTTTTAGCATGCTTTTTGAGTGCAGAGCTATGAAAGCTCAGAAATCCTATATGGTAACGTCTCCTCTAACTAGTCAAGGCGAGTTTAATTGAAGTTGCTTGCTGTTATTAATTTGAAATTCACTTATACCTGCTCTGTTTTGTTTCCAAAGGCACCAACTCTGGTTGTTTTATGGAAACAACACTGCAGAGGGTGGGGAGTGTTAGGTGACAGATTGCACATTCCTCCTCTGTCTTCTAGAAGTATTTCTTTTTCTCCAGTCAGGCTAATCTCGGTGCAATTTTAAAAACAAAATTTGAGTGGGCATCCTCTTTCCTTCCCTATCTGCCTCGGTTCCCACTCTCCCCTTTCTCCTACATCCCATTTAAATGCAGCCTAATTGCCAGTTTCACAAAGCGATTGGTTGCTTTCACTTATCCTTGCTTAAGGGGAAGTCGTGCCTCTGCCCGGAGGTCCTGATCCTGCAACCTGCAATGTCTGTGCCGACAGCCAGGAGCGCTGGAAGGTGCCCGGCCGTTTAGGGGCCGTGCTCGGCCGTTTGCAGCCTGGCAGCCCAGCCAGATCCCGTCTTAATGGACAAACAGACGGAGAAGTTGGAAAGCTGGCCTGTTGGGGAAGTTGGAAACAGTTCAGTTCGGGTTCTGTTTTAAGGGATGGGAAGGAAATGGTTTATTAATCTGAAAGGGGGCTGCCAGCATACGCACTGGGAGCTTGCTGCTGCCGCACACCCCGAAGCAGAGGTGCCGCCTTACTCTGCCGGCGAGCTGAGGCCGGGTGCTCCGGCGGCCAGCCCAGCCTCTGCGGGCCGAGCAGCACGTACAGCAGCCGACAGGTCCCTGAGCTGCTTCCACCAAGACCCAGCACTCGCTTGCCCTGGCAACCCATCGGGCTGCCCGGCACGGAGAGCACATTGCACCAGGGCTGGGGCAACCAAATCCTCTCCCCAGTCCCCAGATGCAGGGGAAGCAGGGAGGCAGGTTGTGAGCCTGAGTTATAATCTGCTTTCTGCTCTGATCCTGGGACAGCAGATCAACCTGTCAAGACTGAATAAGAAACGGCACTGTAACCCTTTGCGGGTAGCCTTTCTGTTCAGTGAACACCAGGGTTGCTTTGCTGTTCTTTTCCTAGCCCAAAGAAGGAAAACAGCTACCAAGAGCAGTTTCAATTCCTATTTTCACGTGCAATTTAAATTTTTTGCAAGCAGAGCACGCTAGTGAATTGGGAAAGCTGCTGCTGAGGTCCAGTCTCAAGACCTGCATAAAGACAGGAGGTATAAAATTATTTAAATACCTATGCTATTAAATGTATCCTACAATAATGTTTTTTTTCCCTTCTTTTGTTCTCTGGGCACTTTTTCTATTGCCAAGGTGTTTAGCTGCAAAAATGAAAGGCCATGCAATAAGGCTATGCCAGCTGCACATATTTTGCACACTTTAATTAAGTTGTAGGGCTTCAAATGAATTTGGCTCCAGTTTCTGATGCTTCCATGCCCTGTATTGTGTTCCAGTGTGGATGTTAAATCGTGCAGAAATGGAGCGTGACCTAACTTTCATGTCAGTTGATCTGGTAGTAGCTGTTTTTGTGTAACTAATTTAAAAGATTGATTGTTGGTTAATTACATTAATGAACTGAACCAACATGGGCACAGACCAGAGCTCAGCGGTCTCCTAAACAGTCATTAAGAATAGACATCTATCTTTTCACCTGCTTGTACAGCCTCCTGTTGGGTGGCAGAGTGTGTAGAACAGTAATTCTGAAGGTTAAATTACTTAAGGCCGTAATCACAAACTGTTCACCTCTGTCACCCTTCTGCTCTTATGGCCCTGGTAGTCACAGTCGAAGTAAGTTCGGACAAACTGTCCATTGAAAGATCTCCAGGACAAGAAGTCTGGTGATTTCAGCTAGATTCCTGGCAAATGCTGGCATGTATAAAAAAAATCTGCCAAGTTCCAGGATTGAAAGGAATTCACAGATTTAAATAATTTTGAAAGAACTCCTTGCCCAATTAGGGTAATTCATGCGTATCAAGGTTAAAGTGTACTAAGCAGATCAGATCACTGCTCTCTGAACAGCTCAGGCATATGAAGAAAGATTGAATCAATATACATTTCTGTAATTAAATTGGTAAGTTAAAATGGTTGAGGTCTTATTTTAGCAAACAAGTAATAGATGCATTTCTGCATGTTTATCATTGTTGTTCATGTAGCAATTCATTGGGGCCTGGACTTCGGTGGGAGATGTGCAAATATCACATCCTAATGCACAAGGTTGCAAAAGAAATACTTCAAGACATTTTTTTTTAAAAAAAAAAAAAAGTCAAATGGGTACACTGATACCTTTTCTAGTATGATTTCAGAATATTGCATGGTGAATAAAGATAGTGGAATGCATTTTATCTCATTTTGAAGTTTGACATAATTATATGTATCTTTTGCCATTATTACCACGTCTCTCTCGTAAAGGACCTACTTGCAGCTAATGGGAGCGTTGCCATGGGCTTGAGCAGAAAGGGAACAGAAGCAGGACCACATATTAAGAAAGTACGTCAAGGAAAAAAGCCTAGTTATTAAGCTTGCGTCATCCTGGTGCCATGGTGCTCTGCGAGGTCTGATCCGACAGCTGCTGAGACCGAAGAATCTTTGTGGGGATTTCAGTTAGCTTTGGGTGAGGCAGTAGGTGAATTATGAAGTCTGATTTTCAAGAAGGCTGTTTATTTCCACAAAACCATTTTATATCCCAAATTCAACAGTGGAGGGAAAATCAAAGAAAAATGAGGTTTAAGGGGTCATTTAGTCCATACCCAAATAGTCCATACCCCAAAATCTGGTTTCCTAATTTGGGGCTCCCTTGTGGATGTGCAGTTGAAAGGATTAGAGATGCCAGGGGATAAGACTTCTCCTGCAGGTGATTTGGGTACTGGTCCTGCTTCCCCATCATCCCAGAGACATCAATGAACAGCTGAGGGGGGAGCAGTGGAGAATTTGTGTAGTGATTCCAGGCATTGGTTCATGACAGTCTAAAAATACGTTAAATGTGAGGGGAAGAAGTTATGGAATGACATATATGCAAATAGTGTTAAATTACAGTTTTATCTAAGATCTTCTGTTTCAAGCTAATTGGAAGACAGAGGCCACTGCTGCAGGAGGAAAATATGAAAAGAAAAATACACTGCAACATAAAAGTGTTTTTGATCAAGTAGAATTCTGTTTCTGTTGAACATTTTATTTTGTTCCAGTCACATAAATTACCATCTTTGAAATACTAAAACTCCCACAATCAGCTTTTTATAACAGAAAATAATTTACATTTAAAAGGTTTAACTGAAGCAGCTAAACCTCAGAGACGAATGTGCACATTTGGCAATAAAACAGCAAAACAGCCCATGTTTTGGAACCCATAGCTGCTATGTATAATTTTAATATTATAAATAACTAAATACAGTCTAGTGAGTGCTGTATGCATGTATGGTGATACTTACTGGTTCTTGGGAAATATACATCCTTAAGGATATAAAACGCCTCACCACTGACACAAAGCCTGGGAATATCTTCCCTAACACACTGATTGATACTGTGATGAAAGGCACCACGGCTTGAATGCGTTTTGTCCTCTCTGCAGAAAGTTATGAGGTTCGGTTGCGTTGCTGTCATTGGAAACCTGTTCTTCCTCCTCGCAGTAGTACCTCTCTCCATCCTTAACTGATGAAAGGGAAGACAGGGAGAATATTTTAATTCTGCGGGAGCCTTGTCGTAATCGTAGAACACGGCTGCCGCGGTTGTCTAGAAAGACAGTAACCACGTGAATTAGAGAACGGTTTCCCTCTCAGTGTAGGAGTGACTGTTGCGCAAAGCTGCTCTCCCCCCTCCCGCCGATCTCCGCTGCCACATCCATTTGTGATTTATCTTCTCTCATTTTCCTCCAACTTCTCTACCCCCTGCATAAAAGAGGGAGCGGGCCGTTACTGCTGTAATGCTCTTATTCCCCGCGAGGAGAGAGGAGATATATTTCAGTTTTATGCTCTCCTCAAATGCACTCAGACACATGGAAGAAATATCTTACAGGTGTTTGTATCGTTGCGGATACTCCAGAGAACTGAAAACCCTCTGTATTCCAGCAATAATCTTTCCGCCGACCTCAGCGTACTTCGCGTCGCCTCTTGGGTACTGAATGCTGCTGTTACTGGCGTCAGTGTAAAGCAGGTGGAGGTTTCGGTGAGACGGGGATCGGGCTCTGAGGTGAGCGGTACGCAGCTCGCCCTGCAGCGCTCTGCCCTCTCTGAGAGACCTCGACCTCCCCTAACGCCGCCAGCGTTCGGTCAGCCTGTTTCTGATCCTCGCGCTTATTAATATGAATTGTAAATTAAATACGAGACTGGCCTTCATATCCGACCTTTCAGAGGTCTCCCATCCTTTTCATTTAAACTGATCTCTGAAGAAGAAAAGCTCAGTAATAGTGCAGTGGACCAGTGAGATAATTAGTAAACACATTCTACATAATTACAGTGTTAGCATCTCGAGGGGGAAATGAAAGCTTGTGCTGTCCCTTTAACAGGACAACTTGATAATCCTCTTAACATTTTCTCTTTTGGCTGATAATATTTCACAGAATTTTACTTTGTAAAATATTCCTAAAGGGAGGCTTAGGCAATAATGCACAGATTATGGAAATGACTCTCATTAAGTATAGGGAGAGACTTCAGCAAAGCCATGAACTGCTTTGAAACGTGTAAACCCCATTAGGAGCTTCATTTAAATGTTTATTCACAGAGCAGTAAATGTTTGTTATAGTACATTTTATTGAAACATAAATTAAAGAACCCTAATTACATGTATCACAAGTGTTAAAACAATATGCATTTATCAAGACTTAACTGAAGATTAGAGGTGAGGGGAAATGCAATTGATATTTTGTTTGCATCTGAATACCACTTTATAGAAAGAAACCTAGGCAAAGTGATTTCAAGGGAAGGAGAAGGCCCGGGACTGCAAGTCAGGTGCTCTCCATCCATCCCAAAGCCTCCCACAACCACCTTCCTGTGCAACTTTGGAGGCTCCTTCATTGGTGTGTGCCTTAGCCTTTTCCTGTCTGTAAAACGGAAGTGGATTTCTTGTAAGGGCTGCTAAGGTTTAGCATTGTTTATGCAGTTCTTTGACATTCTGGGTTAGAAGATGCCGGGTGGATCTCACATCATGGTCCTCAGCTGGGGTGGGGTGCTTTTCTTCTTGCTGATGCACGGAGTAATGCTGAATGTTGCTGCAAGCCTGGCCGTCCTCTTAGCCCTGCGTGCGGGGAAGGTGACAGGCACTGCATAGAGACAGGTGACAGTGAGCTGGTGATGGTCCTGGGCCTGATCTTCACACCACCATATGTAGACTCTCATTCCTGGAGCAGGGGACTTAGTGCTTCTGGATTGATGCTTCTAACTATCCCCCCACGTTTCCCTTTTGTTTATTTGCCACTTTTCAGAAGATTTCATGGGAAAACGTGTCCAGATTACATTTTGGTCATCCCTTCCCAATGAGCAAGCTAATTATCCTCATTAGTACGCTAGTTTTCTTGGGTTTGGGGTTGTGAGGAAGGATTTGGCAGTAAAAGCCTCCAGCTGCGGAAGTTACAACCCCAGATCTCAAGTGGTTTACAAATCTTTCTGCAGATGTTTTCACTAGGTCTAGATCTCTTTTCCAGCTCACTCATGGTTCATTTCTTCTGCAGTAGTTGACAGACACATTATTTATTGACGATGCTGAATCTGCACGTTTCTCAATCTAACTGTTTGAAGATGCGCTCTGCTCCAAGTCCACCACTTGGTTTGGTTTCTGATATATTTGCACATTCTCTCCATTTTGTTATTTTCCCGAATGTGTGTGTTCTTTGTGCTAAACAAGTATTTTGGGTACTCTTCCAGAGGCAAATCCATGACATAATCATTGGTAGGGGTCATTGCAAAGTTTGCTTTTTTCTTTTCATCCTAAGGGTACATGTACTGTGCAGTGCCGTGCAGAGACCCAGGCTTGGCTCCTGAGAAGGGTCCGCGTACTGCAGCTTCGTAGTGCCTGGGAAGCTTGTGCTCCCTTCTCTCCCAGAACTTGCTTCCTCCTTTTTCTGTCTTTGCACTCTCTCTGCATGACATTTTTGACTCAAAACTGCCACCACCATTTCCATTTTGACGTTAACTGCTAGACTTGCTATTCCCTGATGAATCTTTTTTAGTCCCTTTCCACTTGCATCTCTGACATTTTCTCCTCCATCCCCCTGAGCTTTCTGAGACAAAACTGGATTTCCCTGTCCTGCCTTTCCAAAGCTTCCCTCTGTCCCTCCCAAATGTAATATTCGAATTCTGGTAGTCCATATTATTCCGTTAGGTCTGTAGCACGTTTTCGTAGGTTTTTTTGCGGATAGAAAAGCAGGCATTGATTTTCTGCTTTAATAATCCAGAGCCCAAGCAAAGGTATCGCTTAATACCTGAGAGCCTGCGTGACATTTGTGTGTTAGGCTGTGCCGGTGAAGGCAGCACAGGGCTCTGATGCTGGGTGGCAAGTGCTGATGCTTTGCCTCTCTCAGGGGCATGAGTGTGCTGCAGCTCCCACTGCACGGGCACCATGGAGGTGGGCTGAGGTCACTCCTACACCAAGGTGTCTGCCTGCCGGCTCCTTGCTCCCTCAGCTCCTTCTCTTGAAGATCTCTGCTTGGGTATGGAGCACTTGCACCAAAAGTGCTGGAGCTGGCCGTCCTGGGTAGGGGCTCTACGTGTCGGCATCCTCATAGCCTAGTGGATGAGGTTATAGTGAAGCTGGAAAAAAAATACTGATTCCCACAAGCTGGACATTTTTGTAGGAAAGGGTTTCAGGGAATATCCTGTCGTATTTTAACATCTTATATGACAAAAGTTTTTCAGAGTGGTCTTGGTTTGTGTGATCGTTAACTCTTTAAAATGAAAGCAATAATAAATAACATTAGAAATAATTTTGAAGACTGTGAAGACTGAGTATTTCAATGGCCAAAATGTTTCTTTTGATGTTGGATGGGACTTCCTGTCATTTTTAATTTGTCTCTCCATCCCCATTCAGGACCAGGAAAAATGTTAAGAACTCATAAATGCTCACTGCACAGGAATTGCGTTTGCATAATGTCCTGGCTGGGACCTACAAGCTGAGGGCTCTGGAAATTGGCTTGCAATGCCTAGAAATGATGACTGCACTGAATCTGTTACCATATAGGGAATGCGATGTATTTTAGGGGACAGCAGAGGGAGTGCTTTCTGTTAACGAGCTATGGATATACAGGCAGATCTTTCCACGGAATAATTTTGTAACAGGGATAATTGAGCAGTTAATCAAGAATAGCAAACAAGGGCTCCATGGAAGCCCAGTTTACAGAGAGGACAAAATTGCCCTATTTTTCATGTGGCTATCTCAGTATTATGGTTGATTTTCTTTATCACCCGCTAACAGCCTTACTTGGAGAACGGTTATTATTTTGGAATTTCTGCAGTTAATCTGGTAGTTAGAAGCATCACCGCAGTCTCCTGTAAGAAGCCCATGTCTCTGTAATGGACAGGGGACTCTCTGCACCAAACATGTAGTTATCAGCAAATCTCTCTCCTTTCTCCCAGCCAGCACGTTCCTTCAATCATGCAGGTCTCCCTGAGGCCTGCAGCCGGTGTGGCTGGAGCAAAGCAGGATTACGAGGCTAAGGAACTGCCTGCTGGGGGTCTCCTGGCCAGCAAGGCTGACGCCTGGTCTGCCTGAGCACAACTAGTGGCGTACAGGATTTGGTCTTTGTCTGACCAGAGGACTAGCTGTGTCCTCATCCCCACAGCGGCACGCCTGGTCTCAGGAGAAAGAATGAGAAGTAACAGGGGAAAGGATTAAGCTGATGAAAGGCATCTGCTTTAGCTACACGAAGGTGCAGGTTATCCACGTGCTTCCTTCGCAGATGTGCGGGGAACGGTCCTTCCTCTGCCAGCCATTCTGGCAGTCCATCCGTCTTCAAGGTCGTGTGACCCATTCCCAGTTTTTATGTGTTCCTCATAGAGCATCATATAGCAACATTTGATTGCTAATAGACTCTGGGTGAGCGCTGAGGAGCTCTAGTGCAGGCTATTATCTCCTTTTCTTTTGGAGCAGAGCCTTGTTGCTCCACTAACCGACACAGCAGCTGAGTGAACAAAGCATAATGTTCGTAAATTATTGCAGGCAATGCCCGTGTCCTCCCCAGTGGTGTGTGGCAGGGTCATCTGCTCTTTGCTATTGTGATCTACCAGGAAATCTCGATTTCAGTGTCTATTTTTGCTTGGTACTCTTGCTTTACATCCAGTGCAATGGTGACACATTGGTTATTCAACCGTAATTCAGTATATATAAACAGCCATAACTAGGAACATTGCTTTCTGCATATTCTTGAATGTGGAAGCAAAACTCACCTGAACTGGATGGTTTGGGTTTTTTTTTTTTTTTTTTTTGTTTGTTTGTTTGTTTTTTCCAGCAAAAAAGGCTCCAGGTTTTTAGCCAAGATTTTTGAGAGCGTTTTGCAGCCCTGGTTTACTGGTAATCGACTTTTGATGTATCGTTCCAGAAATGTCTGTGCTGCTGCCAGATTTCAGATGTGCCGAGATTAGCCCACTCCTGAGTGACCATAGGCAGCTGGCCACTTCCAAAGTCATGCTGGAAACTTTGCAGGGTTTGAGCCGAGGATCTCCTCGCTGCATTGTGGAGGTCGGAGAGAGCAAAGACTGGCCTGGGCTCACAAGTTCCCCTTTGCACCGACAATTTGCTCCTTGCAGTACATTTTCTAATTCTCTGTCCATTCTGGGCTAAAAATCTCAAAAAGTTCTCTTAAGAAGTGTCACCTGATGTCACATGATAAATCTCACCGCTAGGATTTTTTCATTCTGAGATTTCATTTATAAAGTGGTAGCCCCTGTGCAAACAGAGGAAGCTACAGTCCCAGCCCTAGAAAACTGGCAGTCTAATGGTATTAATTTTAAAGGTCCTGTAAAATTCAGTCATGTTTTGTCGTGGCTAAGCAAACATTTTGAGGGATGACATTTGCAGAGCCTCCTTTCCCTCCCTCCTTCCCACCCAGAGCTATTCTTTTCCTCCCCTCCACGCTCTTTGCAGCTTCTTCGGCCTCCTTCCAGGTGCTGCTGCTCTGGAAATGCCTGGCAGGAAGCCTCGTTCCCAGTGTCCAAGGCAACTGGTGAGGTTCAAGCGTGTTTGACCCACATTATGTCCCCCAGTGGGGACATAATGCCATGTCCCCGTGTTGTCATGCCCAGGCTCTTGAGAACATTCACAGCTTTCTCCATCAGTCTCAGAAGAATAGGGAAGAGCAGCTAGAAGCACCAAGCAGTGCAAGTGTGTTTGCATTTTTTTCTATCCTGATACTGGTAATAGCGATCAGTCCATTAATGTAAATGTCTCAGGTGTTGTATGTTGCTTTTCTTGCTTATTAATCAAAATAATGCAAAATGAAAAGGAAGCAGTTTTGAAGGGAGAAAGATGAAATATAATCAGCAGTGATCGAATACAGCCTGCTAGAACGTGCTGGTGCTGTCTGCCACCCAGCAGACGTGAGAGTACCCACGCTACCCAAAAAAGTTGAAACATTTTATTCTGATATTTTGTATACAAAGCATTAGGGTTTTTCATCTCTAAGCGGTGTTTTGAGGGAAGATTTGCCTAAATTTTTGTTTTGTTTTGTTTTGTTTTTTAAAAAAGCAGCCAAATGTTTTGTTTGTATCTACTGACACATTTCAGTCAACCACAAATGTCTTTTCTGGACATGCAGGTTTTTGTTTTCCCTGGAAAACAAAATGCAATGAAAAAACTTTAGTTTGGGGACTATTTGAAACTATTTGCACTGCCCAAAGCTGGGCAGACCTCCCTGCAGCCGGCAGCGGGTGCAGTCTCAGCATAGCAGTCCAGCCCTCCGTGCCAAGACAGTCATTTGAAGCCCCCTTGATCTTGCCAGCCTGCAGAGCAGTCACACTGCTCCTCCATATAGCAAAGCACCAAAATATGTATATAATATCTGGGATGTGAATCCTCCCACTCTGCCAATATACTAGTTGGAAATTTAGCTGTTGTTTACATACCTTGGTGGTTTGAGGCTTCAGGAATAAAAAATAATAAAGATAGCAAAAACGATCAATTAAAAAGCTCCCAATCAAAATATTGGAGTCTCCAAATCAGGAAGGCCATAAGCTGAAAAGCATATTAGAGAAGGTGTCAAATCCTCTTTTTTGATGTTTCTTGACACTTGGTACCCATTGCTCTGCTTTCTTGGTAAAGCCAAAGAGAAGGAAATTACTTCAGACCTAACTGCTGTTTGTATTCATTTCTATTACACAAACAAAAGGGAACATTCAGATTTTTATGTAGGCTCCATGCACAGCATTAAAAGAAATAATTGGGATGTCTGGAAAAAATACTCTCTTTTTAATTGGCTGTAGTTACCTTATACATGGAAATACCCTTTTGTTTTCTGATATGGTTGATAAATTTTGCTTCGTGTTGCATAAGAACATAATGCAAATAGTAAAGTTGAGTAATCCCTGGAAATAGCTCTGCTAACGCCAAGTGGCCCATATGCTGTCATAAACACTTTTTTTTTTTTTTTTTTTTGTTCTGATCACAAGAGCCCTTTTTGGGCAGAAGTTCACATCAGACTTACTCATTACCTGCTGTGCTGGGTCTGTACATCCGCAGTGCGCCATCTCCATGCTGAGCTTTGGACTAGATCCTTGTTTGCTGTCTGATACTCCAAATCATTTGTCACGGGTATTTACAGATCTTTTCCTGTGTGCATCCTGGTACATTTTGCCACAGAGATCCAAATTATATTTAAAAATGATTGCTCTTTTGGGGGATATGTCTGTTGATTGCTAACATTAGGCTTTATGTATAATAAAGAAAAATTTCAGCAAATGATTGATTTTTAAACAAAAATATCATGGGCTATTAGTTCCCCAAAAGAAAGAAACTAATTGACACTTTATTTTATAGTTTTCTGAATCCATTTTAAAATAAAGGAAAATGAAAAAATTAGAACACACTGGTGAAATTTTGCATCTTTATCCAAAAGTAAAATTTCAGGCTCGGGGTACTGAAGACCATCTTTAAGCTTACTTTGTGATTTTGAGCAATACATCATGAGAGCAGTGACGTTCAAATGATACATCGCACTAATATATCACAAGAGCACTATCACTCTCATGATAGATTAGTATAATACACTATCAGAACACTATCACTGATGTATTACTCAGAAACACAGATTTAACCCTCAAGAAGCATCCCATCTTTAGGCTGAATACACTGAAAGCTGTAGGTAATGATAAGAACAAGCAGTAGCGTACTTAGTTTCTCTAGGGCAAGCTGAGAAAAAAAAGAGCGATATTCAGAGTGTTTCATTAACTGAAGCATCCTTCTGATTTCATTTTATTCACTGAGCAAATGTTTTTATGGATTGAAGCTAACACAATATAAGTGTGTTTGAATTTTCTTACAAATAGCCTAAGAAAATCTTTTTTGATTTTGGATTTCATTATAGACTTGAGCTATGTTTTGAGAATGCTTCAGTGAGGTGCATGAATTTCAGTTGATTTCTAACTCATCAAATTGAGTCAGGTGCAAGCTATCTAAATTCTGTGTAAAGCATTTGGTGCTCTTTCTGTTGCAGTCTTTTTTTTAAAGGATTTAGGCACCATCTATAAAGATCTGGGGATGCATAAATGTGGTGTGTCACTCAGATCATTTGCTGTCTCCCTTCAGTGAGATTTTTTTCCCCTGAAGAATTGTTGTCAATATATTTTTTTTCCCTAAAGGGAGTGAAACAGAAAGCAGAAAAGATAAAAGAAAGCTTTGCCATTTTTTAGCTGAACTTCTTGCAGAAAAGTTTCTCCTCCCTTAGAGCCCAGTTCTCCCACGGGTGCCTGCACCCAGGGCACGTCATGGACCGGTGGGGGCTTCGCTCCAGTATATTCGAGCTACAGCTTCCCAGAATGAAAAGCAAACATGTTAGTGTCTTTTTAACCTTGCAAAAGACATTTTATTAGATGGGTTGCGTGTCCCCTCTCGCGATGCCGTTTCCATCTGTACCGTCTCCGTTACCTTCCCGCTGGTCTCCGCCGCGGCGCGCTGACCCCGGGCGTGTAACCCCGCGCGGGTGGCCGCTCGCCTCGCGCCTGCCGGCTGCCAGCCTTCGCTGGGCAGATCCGCGGTATTGTCGCTTCTGAAGTCGCAACACGCAGCTCCGAGGTACGTTGTCATTTCCAAGCTGCGGCTAAATACGGCTCCGACTGAAAACTATGAATAATTCCACAGAGCCCCTAAACTTCCAGGCATTTCACTCCAAAACTCATATATACAGCAGAGCTGCTCGCTCGTGTTTTTCATCTTTTATATTCTCAGAAGAGTTGAGATACAGTTATGGAACAGGTTAATGTATTTTCCTTTGAAAATAATGCTGTGGGAGCCTGTGTGTCGTTACTTGTATGTGGGGAGAATAATGCTGACAGTCTAGGAAGGGGAGTAATGGTCTTGATAATCACCACTGTGTTGTTTCACATTTTCAGCATGTTCATGTCCATGTCCTTCCAAGGAGGGCCGGAGACTTCAGCAGGAATGATA
The DNA here is from genome assembly GCF_028389875.1 of Rhea pennata. Taxonomy (NCBI): domain Eukaryota; kingdom Metazoa; phylum Chordata; class Aves; order Rheiformes; family Rheidae; genus Rhea; species Rhea pennata. The sequence continues at coordinate 10,043,774 of NC_084674.1, forward strand.
ATGTCTACGAGGAGGTAAGGGCTGCACGCTATTTCTTCGTCACACGTATTTTGGCCTTCAGAAAATCACCTTAAGGCTACAGGCCCTGCCTTGAGTGGAGTTATTTAAAGCAGTCTCTGTCTTGCCACTGGCTGCAAAGGAAGGTGATAAGCACCAAGCACTCTACCGTGATTTGCCCGTGAGCCGTGGGTCCAGGTATGGTCCCGCAAGGTCTCAAGGAAGGATGCTAGTCAACGGTCTTTGGCACTTCAGTCTGTCCCCTGCACACAGAGTGAGGCAGCATCTCTACCAATAGTTGTTTTGTTTTGTGAGCACTGGGGAGAAGGTTGAGGAATATTCACCTGTCAAACAAGGTGTCTAGCTTGGCATTCGTGAAACATATCCTGCCCTGACTGACATCCCGGAGTAGCAACATCCCCCTCCCAGCAAGGAGGCTCATCTGAAATCGATTACAATTTGCCTCCTGGCCTGCTTTTTTTGTTCAAGTGCTGGCCAAATCACATTGTAACTCCAAAGATAAAAATTAAAGAGCAACTATGCATATAGATGTAATATATGCATGTGTGCAGACCATGCTGCAGAGCTGGGGAAATGAGCTGTTCCAGTGTGACTGAATAACTGACTTTTGTTTAAGTGCACAATTGTATTGGCGTTAACAAAAAGTTTTCCCCAGCTTGACAGCTGTCACAGCGAGTGAATGAAAAAATCTCACTATTGTTAGAGTTATCGATAGTTCTTAGTGGATTTGGTAGGATACTTTATCTCAAATATGACATTTCCCTTTCTTTCTGAAAGTAATTAATATAAACTTGTTCAATACCTCTGAAGTACCATCTGCTTGAGGAAGAATTCGTGGTATTTTGTGCCATTGTGATACAGGCATGATGACAACTCCCCACTCTCAAAAACTGGTAACATATTTTAAAGGTCTTTAATGACTTAGCAATGAAAAAAATGGTGAGAAAGTTTATTATTGACCAGTTACATGAAGGGTAGAGACTGAGAACCCCACTAATAAGGGCATAACCTTATAATGAGACTGCTGAGTGAAGAAATCAAATGTAAATATGTGATGGCAGTCTTGTATGCTGCTGTCGTTGAAAGTAGCTGAAGTGAGACTACTTGAAAGTTAACATTCTTTTCCTTTTCAAATGTGTTAAGTGGTTTTAGACGCTGTGCCAGCCCACAAATTCTGTTTCCATTTTTGTCGTATTTACAATGCCATTTTCCTGTTTTTAACACATTTATTTCTTCCTTGTTAAATGTAAATACAAACAGGCAAAACTCTTTTAATGACTATACATTGAATGTTGTTAAATGCAAAAGAGGTGACAAATTGGTAAAAAATATTATTATCTTGTTATTTTCAGTTATAGCAATTGTAGGTGTTGCTTGTAGCAGACATAATAAGCAAAAATATTTAGACAGAGATGTGATAATGTATCTTTTAGTGGAGGACTGTATAGCCTCAGAGTCTGAACAGCCATCGTTGAATACCAAAGAGCCAACATATGCTGTCTCTGGAGAGAGCTTTTGCACTGGCTGTAGCCAAACCAAGATTTCAAACATTTTACACTGTACAATTACAATTGATATTATAAAAAGTTTGAGGCCAAGTTCTATTATCTGTTGGATTTTGAGTTTTTCAGCAGTGTGCTATCATAAGGAGAGTAAATAAATCAATATTTTGAAAAATGCAAAATGGACAAATTATGTAAAATGATTTTGGAACTCACTTGGAGTTTATGTCAATAAGGCAAAATCTTTTGATACAGTGCATCTTGCATCTTTGCATTGTACCAACAGGGGATATACTTTTGTCAAGGAGATCTTTCAAAGATTTAGGAAGATCTGTAGATCATGGTGGGAAACAGACTGCTAATCTACAAGGGACAGAGTACCATTAGGTGAGATGTAGATACTAGAGAAATTTAAATCCATTATCCATGAAATGCATGCTCAGGACAGTCCATAATCTGTTTATAAATGAGGCTTGACTTCCATGCATTCGAGTGATAGAAGGAATTGTAGTTTAGGTGGAGCAGACTTCCATCCAAAATCATCCCTGTGTAGTATGTAACACAGAGGCTGATCAGCCTCCCTCAAACATTTTTTTGGATTGCAAAATGCACCCAGACTAAGTTTTGCTTATTGCAGTGGCTGGTTTGACTACCACAGGTAAAGGCAGTGCAACTATTGGGCATAATTTTCTCAGATTCTGGATTGCAGCTCTGGTTCAACACATCTATCACAAAACTCCTGTCTGTAATTGGCTTTGCACTCTCCAAACTCTACAGTTGTCATCTCTATATGCTCAGCTGACTATTGACAAATCCCATTGCTCGGGGAGTATTTGACAGTGAAGGGAATGCCCAGATGTTGAGACATCAGTCCTCTTGAAAGATTTCTAGAGTTGAGACAGCTGGAAAGTACTTACAGTCTCTTACTGTGTTCTTTATTTTTCCCATTTGGTTTGGGAGCGACTGCCCTTCCGACTGAAAAGACAGAACGAAGCGTAGCAGGTTGAACCCTGCTTAGTGAAGTCTGTTTACTAGGCTGTAGTGTCTCTAGGCTTTGGGCTGTGGGATAGCCTCTTCTGAAGCAGCTTTTAAGTGTAAGGAGTATACTTAAAGGTAAGATAGGTTTTTACCACTTGATTTTTAATAAGGCTGTTGATGGACCTAATGCCTGCTAGTTTCCAGATACCTATTTAGGACTTCTGTACAGAAACATTAATTGTAGAAGAAATGAAAGAGGGGCAGACACCTATTCCACAGTAAAGACATTTCTTGCTATATGTCACTTGATCTGTTAGGTTTCTGTACTTCGTTCCGTACGAAAGAAGTCACTGCATGATTTTTCTAAGATGCGGAGTGAATGATTAATAATGAAGGAATCTACTCTGAACGTTTTGGCTTAGGGTATGTCTTTCCTCTGCATCTTTGCAGGAATATTTCTTGGGAGGGACTGTTAACTATCCACCCTGTAGGCTCACCACAGTGAAAAGCTAAAGGCATAGTTTTTCAGTTCTTACATTTTCTTCAAATTATTTGAAGCCTAATCCTGCAAGCATGTACATGTCAGACTTAAATCAATATTACAGTTGTTTATTGGATCAGGTCCTTCATGTTCTACTCTAGCTGGATTACTTTCCTCATGTACAGACTGAGATACTCTTTTTCATCAATTCACTCTATTTCTTGGAGACCAAAACTGTAGCAACAAACCATTTAGAAAACTTTTAATTGGAATGCCTTACTTCCTTCTCTCTATATGTTTTTCATTTGGTTTGAAATAGAATAGTATGTTTATTAATTGAGGAATTAAAAGGCCTTTCTATCAAGGAGTTGCCTGCTTTGAAGGACAAGATGAGTTCTTTCCTATTATAAGGGCATGTCACTAACTGGTAAGAGTTCGATGTTAAAGGATGTTCTTTATTTTAGAATTGCACCTGTGTTGTTACAAGCAGCACAAGCACTGCAGAGTTGTTGGAGGTCGTCATGTCCAAGACTTCCAAGAACATTATCCTGAAATGTCTCAGCAGTTTCATTCCCTCAGCCATCTGTGGGCAGTCCTCTCATTCAGTGTGTGTTTGAAAAGTCCATAGCACAGCCTGTCCCTGGTCTCCACTCAATGGTTAGCCATTTCTGCAATAAAAATAATACTCATCATCCTTTAGGTTGGCAGGTAATAGCTGTACTGGGCCAGAGAGTGTGAGGCTTTCTTACAAAGGAAGACTGAAACAGAAGTCTGCAATATGGCTATTCTCAATACTGAGCTCAATAATGTTAACTTTGAGGCTGACAGACTCAGGTGGGTGAGGGCAGCGCAGGCTGTCCATGAGACCCCCAAGCATCCCTGGCACTCTGTGATGGGTGGTATGGGGCAAACCCCATTCCTCTCTGGCCTGTGCCACTCAGCTCCTGGCTGCAGCCCGCTGGAGTGGATGCAGCTGCAGCAGTGATGGACATCCAGGGCTGTGCATTCAGGGCTCAGAGTGCCCCGTCCTCTGGCCGGCTTTACTTTCATGCCCACCTCATTTTTTTGCCTGTCTTCAGCTCTCGACCTGGGCTAGTGGGGAATGAAAACACTATAAAAGGAGAAAGCACAAATGAGAGAGGCTGACCGAAACCACGGTGCCTCTAGCCCCCAGCTGAGTGCCAGGATTAGCTGAGCTGTCTGCTTCATGGACCTGCTATAATGAGCCTGGCTGAAACATCCTAATGTGAATTCTTCAGGAACGTAAAGATTCTGTAAGACACAGAAGCCAGCAAAAGAATTCAGTTGATGCTGTCCCCCTTCCCCTCTGGCATTCAGACACGTAGCAAGAGAATCACTTAGGGAAAGGTATTTTGACTTAGTGATCTCATTCAGCACATTATGTTAAATCATTTCAGCAAGAACACCTATTAGTAATCATTTCCAATTCCAGAGAGGATAAAGGAGGCATTTTGGCACATGACTCAAGAACCTGCTAGGCTTCTTTTTGAGGCTAGCAAATGTGGGAAACCATGGTGAATTCAGAAGTTTAGTCAAACAAGCCTGAAGTTGAATTCTGCGTGAGCGGCTTTGGCTGCGAGGTGCCTGCTCCCTGACCTGCAGACAATCTTGAGCGCTGCTAGGCACAGAGCCTGGTGGAGGGCTTGAAATGTGCACAGCTGCGCTAAACTGTTTGGGCTGCTTCCTACTTGAAGATAAGGTGTATAATGAAAAGATAAATAAACACTAATCCAGGTCTTGCTAGACAAAATGGAAAGATGCCCAACAGCTTCTGCGAGCATTGGATTGAACTATTCATGAAAATTAACGACATGCAGAGCTAATAGGCTGTTTCTTGGCCTCTGAATTGTATTGCACCTTCTGGGAACATATTGTAGCCTGCTGGTAGATCAGTCTGCTGCATCTGAACTCCCTTGGGGCCAGACTCTGCTTTCGTTGCACCCTGCCTGGGAGAACCCGTGGAAAGCAGCACAGAATCTAAATTGGTATATTGGGGGGAAAAAATGTGTTTTTCCAGGGTACAACTCTGTTTCCCTATCTTCTTGCAATATGGCAGAAAATAAATGCTTCCCAGTAGGCTGTGGATTTTGTCCTGGTCTTGCCAATGTTGCTCTTCCTGACTGACGAAGCATCAGCGGAGATTTCTGCTAGCCAATGGGCGTAAACCTTTCCCAGTTGCTTCACGTGTCTTGTGATATTATAGCGACTCCAGCAGGGAAAGTCAGATTAACTGTGCAGGAAAATTTAATATTTCTAACTGAGAGTGCCGCAGTAGAAGCTAGAACTGTGCAGATATTTATGTTTTGGATTTGGTGGATGAACGACAAAAAGTCATTTTGAGTTAACCCGAGATTTTTATTTTATTTTATTTTTTTACAACAGACAGAGTTCCTTTTTGAGTCTAATGAAATCACTTGTTTTCTGGACCATGATATTTTATCTGACTATGATCCGAAACCCCCTGGAGGCTGCTGGCACCTCCTGCGTATTTCTTGTATGCACCCATCCTACATAAGACAAATTAGTCAGTAGGGTCCACCAGGAATGCTGAGAGACTCCCATCATCATCGATAGCTCCCTAGATGGAAGCCCCACTGGTTTTTGATATTTTCTGCCCTTTCCAAGTCTGCCAGACATTTCTTAATTTGAAACCTGAAATCTCAGAGACCTTCCTGTATGCTGTGTCCATTACTGCACATATCTTAAGGTGGAAGCATACCATAATCAGATCTGATTACGAGCTGTTTTGTGTACTGAAATCTTCCATCAGATCTAGAGAAATGGAATCAGCCCAACTCTAGGAACAAATCCGAAGTGGTTAGAAGGGTTTCTGCTGAGGCAGCCGTCCTTCACGATCACACACATGCCCTTTACACCTAGACTTAGTCTGGAAGGTAATGTGTGTTCGGCATTTTGCATATCATCGTGTAGTCGGATTGCCCTCTAGCCCATCTGTCTCCCTGCATTCCATCATTGCAGCTGCTGCTTCTTACCCTTTCCTCCTGTAAGGTTTCTCCAATCATTTCCCTTAGAGGTAAAAAATACTGGCTTCAAGGAATCACTTACATTTAATCTATAAAGTAGCACAGACAAATTATTGTGGCCATCACATAAGAGTACTTGGCCTGGACTGTAGGATATTTACTTTGTTTAGCTCATGGAGTATTTGCTCTTTCATGTCCTTGATGGTAGTTCATTGGCAAGCAACTTAGTGACAAAGAGGCTCCAACCAAAGACAGGTTGCTGATAAGGTGATTAAAGCAAACATGGTCTCCCCGGCCTGTTTGTGCTGTCAGTGCTTGGACTTGCTTAGCTGCTCAGGTGCTTCTTGTGTACTCCAAGTCCCTGAGGTAGAACTGTCTCTAGGCCTCTGCTTATCCTTTGATGCGCAATGCAAGTTGAATTTGTGCTGGTGGGGAGAACATGCCCCATTAGGATCCTGGATACTGCACTCTGCAGAGTTGATGAAATGGAAAGTAAACAAAACAATCAGAGAGTTGGTGTTTTCAAAAGAGATTTTTTTTTTTCTCTGACCTGAAATCTTGCCATAAACATAAAATGAAATACTCCCTCACGTGCTATTTAAGGGTCAGGATATGACAGCAACGATTTGGTTACAATCAAATCACACTGAAATCCAATGAGCTGTACTACAGATTACTTCAGCAATTTGTTTTATGAACAGCAAAATTTTAGAACCAGTAATGATTAACATGATTCCTTTCAGTCCATAGGACTTGTTCTGGTTTGACCAGCAGCTCACTGTGATCCAGTCCTCTCAGCTATATGCACATATTTGTACAGCTAGATTGTATGAATTTAGCTCATGACACCCTTAAGAGAGTCATTAAGGAAAGATCTCTGTCGACCTTGTAATTTGGAGCAGCTCCTTTAGCTGCAATCTTTGCAAATGCAGATCACAGCATTTTGAGGGATCGGCTTTGTCTTCTGGTGGTCCAAGCCCTGGGGAGCTGAGGAGTGATTGCCTCATAAGAGACACCATCCGAACTGGTTCTTCCTGGCACTTTTGTTTGTTGGCCCAGAGGTGAATCAGCAACTTCAGTGATTTAGATGTGGTATTATCCCTTGCTTTCTATATATAGCCTTTTAAAATAAAGGTAGAGGCACATTAATGGAGTCAGGTGGTCTTCACTGGTTGGGAAGTGAAGTTTACCATCATCTGCAAGGTTGAGTTCATTTTTTTGAGTAGAAAAATTGAAAAAAAATATATAAATGTGAGAAATAAGCTTTCCAGATCTGTGCTCATGTTCTGATTGTTACCTTTGTTAAAAATATATGCTTTCTTGTTCCTTTATGTATTTGCCCACTGCTTTCCCTTTCCCTTTCCCTTTCCCCTTTCCCCTTTCCCCTTTCCCCTTCCCCTTCCCGTTCCTTCCCTTTCCTTCCCTTTCCTTCCCGTTCCTTCCCTTTCCTTCCCTTTCCTTTTTTCTGGAAGAGTAAAAGTGTAGAAGGAAACTGAAATGAAAGAGGTTTAGAAAAACTACCAACAATCCAAAACAGAAATGGAGAACTGCATGGTTATGGTTTCCAGAAACCTAAACGATGTGCTGACAATTTGAGTTGAAACAAAAGCCCCCAAACCTCTTTCTAGGTACTTTTAAGTAAGAAACGGTTTATTTAAATGAAAGTGAAAATTAAAAAGTCTGAAGAGAAAGACTTTAAAAGAAATAAATGATTATATGTTTGCATGTATATGTATTTAGGGACATACAATTGTACATATGGACAGGGTGGAGGGCTAAGAAGTATGTGGGATATTTATTTTGGCCCAGGCTAAGATCAGGAATAACACTGTGTTGTTACATTTTCTGTAGTAGCATGCTGTAGCTGTCTTTCTGGTTTTTATTCATAAACTTAGTGTCTGTGGGAACCAGTAGGCCTTCTCTTTTCTACAGAAACCAATGTGATTTGAGCATCTAAATCTCTGCACAAGCTCTGATCATGCCATGCATTTGCTCAGTATTTCTGCTAAAGTAATCATAAGTGAAACAGTTAACAGCATTGAAATATAAATTGCCATCCTTGAGGCTCCCAAATTAACACCTGTCTGTTAACAGCTCGGCATGGTTTCACAGTTAACACCTCACCTCTTCCTGTAGAAGACAACACTTTACATTACAGCTTGTGGTCTGACAAAAATGCTGCAGAGTTAATCATAGGCAAATCTCAGTTTCATGCATTTAAAACAGTAGCTAAAATATTCACTGCCGAAGATAGCTCAGTCCATGTTCTCGACCATCCCTGCCATATGTTAAGAAGGACTTAATGTGCATGAAAGGCAAAGGCACAAAATGATTTTGGGCAAAATACTGCAGAAATATGGCTTCAGTTTCTACAGGACTTAATAAAAATTATTTTCTGCTCTCCTGGGCCCCGATGGTGTTAAGCGTGCAGGCCACTTGGTCGGGTGGTGAGGGGTCAGGTTTACCTTGCACAGGTCCAACTACGGACCCAAAAGCACTAAAGATACAAGGAGCAAGGCTGCTGGCAAAGTGAGTACAGAATAAGAGGGGACATCAGCTTTTGTTGCAATATTTTGGCCACGAAGGGAGTCCAGTGAGCTCACAGACTCGCTCCTGTACTGGGAACAAATGTTCCTTTTGGTTTCAGAAAGAAGATTGTAACAAATCATTGCACTTCAGTGAAAATTCATTTTGACGGAGTGTCAGGATAATCATATACAATTTAGTTTTGTTTAAATATCATAAGCACTATTGTTTCTTTTCCATGTTAAAGATTGACTTGAGTGCTAGGTTGCGGGTGGTTTTCCTTAATTGCTTCAATCCGTGGCCTTAAAAAAATGATTACTTTAAATTTACACTTGTTAAGTACACTGCTAATGAACAAAAGGCTTTATCAATCTTTGGCAGACCAGAACTATATGTGAAAAAAAGAAGGAGAGAGAAAAGTGAGAGAAGCTAATTACCAAACCATTCTGTTAATGCTTATTTTAATCATATTGCCTGCCCTTCCTGGCAGCCAGGGCCATTAGGCTGCAGAGGCAGGAGGCAGGCTATCACAGTCAAATGGTGCTGAGGTGGAGAATTGGGCCCAGGAGTACCATTTGACTTGTCAGTTTATATAGACATAAAGCTTCATTGTTGTGCACAGACACAACTGGCTTTTTAAAAGTCTATTTCCCTCCTGATGATGTGAGAATCTGCTACCCTTGCTCCTACTGTTCTCCAGCCCTCAAATTTATTAGACAGCATTTTAACTAGTGTAAAAAGTGCACCCCGGTTATGTGATGCTGCAGGGATTGCTGGCCTCTAGCTGATGGATCCTTCTCCTGCGATTTTCCATCTCTAAAGCACAAGACGCTGTCCACGGTGGGAGTGAAGAGCTTTAACTCCAGCACCAGGGTGAGGGGCTCATTGCAGGAAGCTTTAAAATGTCCATATCACTGCAAAGTCTTCAAAATTGTTAACTCTCAGCAGAATTAAGAGTGTGTTTTAAAGCACACAGGATGTTCAAAAGAAGAGAAGATCTAACAGTGTTTCCTTCTGGGGCAGAAATGAAACGCCTTCAAAATTTAATTAATTGCAGGCAATGTATGATATGTTTTCAAAAACAGCTCACATCATTGCCATTTTCCATTCACAGAAATCTGTCCACTTTCCAACTGTTAGCCTGTTGGCTGAGGACCTTTTTTGGATGAAAACGGCCACTGCGTTGGGTGTTGTGGGGAATCTCTGAAAGGGTTTTGGGGAGGTGCAGTGCAGTGCAGTAATCTTCCCGAGTTCTGGCTTTTACATCGTGCAAAATGGAGAGAGCGTTTAGTGGCCTCCGTGTTGAGCAGCTACATTTACTGCTTCAAGAAGAAGCAAGCCTCCAAATCCTGCTTGATTGAATTGTGGCCTAATTATAGCTATCCAAGTGCAGAGATTCCAATAACTAAGAAAGGCAAAGAAATAAGGCAGCCTCTGTCACGTGTTACCCCACTATTAGTTTCAGCATTGTGTACAGGGCTATGCATTTAATGGCAAAAATTGGTCACGTGTTTGTGGTAAATACATAAGCAAATAGAACAAAATGGTTATATCTTCCTTGTTGTCTACTGACAGCTTCCTTCAAGAGATTACAGGCTTTCAGAAAGGGGGAAGATACTGAAATATATATAGTTTTTAATGGAGGATATATTTTTAGATTTCTTTTCCTTAAAGAACTGTTCTCATCTTTCTTTTTTGTAAGCAAAAAGGCTATTCTCAGTCATTACATTAATGTCTTTGGAATGGCAGACACACACAGCTGCCAGATCACGTACAGTATGGGAGTTATGCAGGGCTTTCTTCAGCTGAAGCATGATTGTGAGCAGTAATTGAGATTAGCTCCCCAGGAGAAGGGACTCTGCTCTCCCTCTCCTTTTTTTTTCTCAGTAAAATAGTTGCACTTAACGCATTTATGAGGAGAGTCTAAGTGCTAGCATACTTTTTTCCCATACCTTTGCCATTTCCCTGGCAGTTGTACTCAGGGAATAACAATTCATAAAGCTGCCTAAACACTTCAGGTCTTAGGTAGCTGCTTCCACTGGCACTTTTGAATTTTCTATTTGACAATAATTTCATTTCACACTTGTACATCTGAACTGCCTGTTTCCAGAGATCTCAGAGTATATTTTAGATATGCTAATTAAGTTTTCTACCATTTCCGTGAGGGCATTAAGGAAAAGTACTCGCAAATGAGTTGTAGAGTGGTGAATGGACATTTTGAGGTTATGGGGAGTTGGGTACAGACACATGGAGCAGTCCAACACAGGAGGTTCATGCTGCCTTGTAGGAGACTGTGGCCCCAGGGCATTTGATATGCAGAGGTATGTTCCCCAGCTTTGAACAACTTTGAAAACTTAGATGACTCTATAGAACTTTACTTTGACTTTTTTTTTCTGGAGAATAATATTGTTGGCATTTAAAAGGCCAGCTCATCATCTGCAGTAGGCTGATTTAGTTCCAACAAATCATGTGAGCTGTAGCAATTGCTGTTCTTTGAAGGTGAGTATCTTGGCATTTTAATGACAAGTGACATACTGGTACATAAGAATGGCTTTAGTAGGTCCAGGGATCCACCTTCACTGGTGTTGTGTCCCCTAGCAAACACTTAGAGGAAGAAATCTAAAAACGAGCACAAGTATAGGGTGCCATTGCCTTTGTTGCTCCAAAAAGAGGAACACAGGGAATCCTTCACTGTAAGCAGATTCTCAGGTGGAGTTTTCTAGGCAAAGATGAGCAAAAAAGCTGGAGTCCTGGCTGCCCCTGACTTTCAGTGAGAGTCAGATATCTAAATGCCTTAAAGACTTTTGAAAAGCCAGCCTTTTATCCTCTGTATTACGTTGTGATGAGCAGTATTGACCCATGGTAGGATTGTATCGGCATGTGATTTTTCTCCTCTCATCACTCGCACAAGGACATGAGGTGGAATTGCTTTCTACGACATGGACGGAGGAGCTTTGGAGAGATGTATCAGCACTTTGTGCGTCTGGGCGACTTGCGTGAACACATGCAGAAAGGATGTAACAATAGAACAAGGATAGTTCGCAGGTTAAGTAACGTGTTCCATTGATTAACATCCTTTACTCTGGTTTTAAGTGCAGCAAACATAATGAAGCTGAGAACAATCTGGTGCTTTTCTGCCACTTTCAGTGACCTCTTGTCATTTTAAACTACTGATATTTCTTCTCCAGTACTACCTGGTAATCCTTTTCAAGAATTTATTACTGTTGCTGCTTCTCAAGAAATAAATTTGCTCTGAGAGTAAAGAAAGTTGCTCATTAGGGCAATGTAATTAAAGGAAAAGTAGACATCATGCCAAGTTCCGTTTTCTCTACAAAGCGCCACCTTGGAGATTGCCTGAAACTCAATTACTCATTGCTATGCTTATTAGGGAGAACAATGTGCTGAAATGATCCCTATTCCTAATAATCTTGTTTTCTACATGTGAACCATGTTAATACTTTTTTCCTCAGTACCTTAATCACCGTGTATAAAATGAGTCTATTTCCAGAGGGAGAATGGGGAAGGTGGGCCATGTCATGGGTGTTCTTCAAAATGCTGCTCTCTGTGGAGAATGTCTTGTTTCCTGCTGGTCCACAGTAGCTTTTGTTTGTTGTTGGTTTAATTATATAGAACAGCATTTATTAGCAAATTACATCTTGATAACCAGTTTTCCTCTGGTGAAATGAAAATGTTGATCCTCTGCATTGCCCCTCTCCTTTGGGGGCAATGAGTATGCAGTGTCTTCTACATCTCAGTCCCTTTTGCCATATCCCACAGTTTTACTAAGAGAAGTAACTCCTGCAGCAGAAAGGTACATGGAAATGAGCACTTGGTAAATAATCCTGTCCTGTGAACTAATCCAGTGTACATTCCTTGTCCCCATGTGGAACCCTGATCTTCCCAGTGCCCTCCTAGTGTGATGTCTTCAGCTTCTGCTAACAAGATGTTCCTGTGGTCTGAGGAAACATGGGTGTCCCTGCATTGGGTTGGAGGGAACTAAATTGTGTGTTACAGCTGTGAATAATGGTCTTCTGTCGAGACTTTCAGAAGAGGTGTAAAGCTCTTGAGGGAACATGATGCACTCCTATTCAGGCCAGAATGTCTATACTCTCCTGAGCTTCATGGTCAAGCTGGCCCTTCTGAATGCACTGGCAACCTGTTAGCTGGTTGTTCCAGCGGAAGGGAAGGGCAGAAGTCTTAGCAGTAGCAGTAAGTATGGCCAAAAATGTCCTGGGAAACTGCAGAAATTACTGGAGGTGACAAAAGCTCTGTGGTGACTAAGCTCTAAGTAATCCTGAAATTCTGAGTCTAAAATGTCATGAGCAATTGAAGTAATTGTGTAGAAACTTAAGTTTTGATCAGAATTGGGGACTGAAGCGACTGTTGAAAAAATGTAAGTGAAGGGGAGATTTGTTCATAAGCAAAAGAGAGGTGAGCTTGATTGAGAAAGCTTTGCTCCATGCGGGGAAAAGACACCTGGAGAAATGAAAGACTCTTCTCCTTGATGCATGTGCATACATAGGAAGAGGAGTCTAGTCTCAGTGTCACCACTGTCTCAGATATCAATGTATACTATCAATTACATGTTATATGAAAACAATGTTCCTAAAAAATATTTTGCGTTTTCATCTCAGAAGGAAATGCAGGACTGTATAGTTAACCATTCCTTCTCCCTCTTTTTGTCCTTTTATGGATAGCACGAGGGGACATGACTGAAAAGGAACCTCCTATGCTTTGATGTTTATTTGTTACACTATTCACTTTTCCTGCATCTATTATTTCAGTATCCTATTGTGCCATTCATCACTGAGCAGAAATCTCCACTGCTGTCAGTAGGGAATTTCTGCCTCTAAATCACATAATTTGGCCCCTGATGCTTAACTTGGGGCCAGTCTATCAAAAGAGGGCTCAGCACCAGGTTTCCAAAAGCTTAGCACCACCTGCTGAGGACAGATTTTTGAAACTGTTCAATACAGAACAACTCCTGTTGTGACCCTTTCAGGACAGATTTGCAAAAGAACACGGCAGTTCCTTTCACCAAGGAGCTGAGCTCTTTCCAAAATCTGTCTAGCTTTATTTAGTGCTGAGCCAGAAGAGGAGGTCTTTTGAAAATATGGCTCTTAAACTCTCTGAAATGGAAAATATTAAGTTACAAGCATTGGGAAGGACTTGAAAAAATATATGAGAAGAGAAAAACCCCTCATGTTTCAAGACATGCCAGTTTTTACTGACTGATGAGGGCTTGGGAGAAAATTTCTGATCCAAACAGGTTTTCCCATAATTGCCCACTAGGAGGTCTCCTGCACATTGCACTAAAGCAGCTGCCAGGCAGGTTGCTGAAACAGAGAACCGCTGTGCTGAGGCAGCAGGGCAATTCCTGTGTTCCCAAAAATGCATTCACTTAGCAAAATGTGATTTGCAAGCAAAATTATGCAAAGCAAGCATTACTCTTCCACTATCCTTTTCGGGGGGGAAAAATGTTTACAGCTTTTAAAAATGGGTTGAATTTTTCTTTTGCAATTTTGAATGCAAGTTGCTCATTGCATTCATTAAACTACCTTATTCTCCAGATGGGCTTCATTGACATAGGTAGGAAGAAAGATCTCCTGTTCAGAGCAGTCTGCAAAACCTTGGAAGCTTATGGGTAAGTGCATGTGTGTTAGATCTTGACCTGGAAGTTTTTACAGGCAAGTGGCGATGGAGACTGTGACATGGAGAGGTATTTAAGTGTTTAAAAACAGGACTTTGGGTAGAAACACAAGACAATACTTGAGCTCCTTGGGAAGTGATTCTGATGCACTTTTATGTTAGTAGGACCTGCATGTCTTGCACGTATCTGCTGGAAGTTGGGGTGTTTTGCTCCCAAGTAGGAACATGCAAGGGAACGCTAAAGTCTTAGCAGCAAATCTGAGGTCTGGCACAGTCCAGCTGTTCAGTTCCACACTGCCGATGCAAAACAGCCAGTCATTTTGAATCCCTGGAGCAGCACAAAGTTCCTAGAGAAGCTTGGCACATCCTGCCTTCAGTCCTCTAAGATTCCCCAGCCAACTCAGGAAGGGCATTTCGTTTGGTTATCCAGCCCTACTCACATTTGGTTTCGCTTCAGCATAAATGTTTTTTAAAACACTGAAATCAATGAAAAAGAAATAAAGTGAAGGAGGAGGAACGGGCTTGGCAAAAGCCTTTACCCTTGTTACAGAACTGTGCCGATTCTGTGATTATCCCTTGCCTTGTTCAGCAGTGTATAATTTAATGATTGCATCCAGGGCATGCTATTAACTTTCTTTTCTACTTCTGCTACCCTAAAGCTCATTCATTCTTTTTACTATTTCCCAATTGACACATGTGTATATATAGGGGGAGGGCTGGGCTAAAGAAGTGTTATGGATTTCTTATCTTTGCTTCATCTGCCACATTACAGCAAATGACAGTTGATTAGGTCTTTCTATAGATCATTACCAATTGTTTTCTACCTTGCAGATACTGCTATTATGACAAATCTATCATATTCTAGAGATCCTATGCAGCTTGTTATTTTTGCTTGATTTATTACACTCGCAGTAGAAATGTTGTTAGCGAACATTGGGGAAGCAGTGAATATATTGAGAAATATCAATGTATCCTCATGTTCTGGCTTGCAGTGACAGTCAGTGATCCATCTCACTGACACTTACCTTGTTAACATTTTGATCAGATGGCAAATTTGTCATTTTTCATGGTAACAAGTATAAGTTTGTACAAGAATTGCAGAAACATGGGGAAGATAAAGGCCCCTCTCTTAGTTTTTCCTAGTGTGATGTAATCAGTAATCTTTCTGGAAATTGAAATAATTACTTTGTGAAAAAGCTTATCCACTGGAAAATGTGCCAGTGTTAGGAAGCTCAGATTTCTCTTCATGTGAGGATTGAATGAGTTCTCTTTGCTGCCATTACTGACACTTTGATTAACACACCAAACCAGCATGAAATGATAATATAGAACAAAAAGGTTTACGGTCAGATTTTCTCTCTTTGGTTGCAGTGGGGAACACACAGATCTTGCAAGTAAAAGTGAAGGCATTATCTCTGGGAACGGTGGAGTACCAAATACTGCAGACACGATGTTGCAAATTCCTTTTTATCCTCCCAGTCAAAGCTGGCTGCAGCTCGTCTGTCGGCTCCGCGCTCTCCCATTCAAAACTTTGGCATAGAAACCGGCTTCACAGCAAAAATGAGCTAGCCAAGGGGAGACTGCAGCCCCTAATGTGACAGAGCTGTCTCAGGGTGCCAGTGCGTCCTCTGTACAGCCCATGCATGTGGGGAAGGAGAAGAGCGACATGTTCCTCCTGGAGCAATAGAGCTGCTCACTGGCTCTGTGCAGGGCTGTTAAGAGGGGCTTGTCCATGCTAGGGATTTGTGCATGGCAGCAGTGATATGAAAGCAGCCTGGATAGGAGACACAGGAATGACTCGAGCTTAGGACAAGGACAAAACCTGACTAAACCCAACAGAAATAGCCGTTCCTCTGGTATTTGCATGAATTCAGTAGGTAAAGTTTTTGTTGGCTTTCATTCAGTCATTCTCCTTCAGTTTATTCCATGGAAAAATTCTTGGCTGCACACTTTCAAGTATTAGTGAACTGTAGAGGACAAGTGGCAAATGTAACCTCTCAGTCTGCAAAATGGAGGGGCCAAACAATGTAGTATGAAGAGCTCATACTCATGAGAGCACTTGGACTAGAGTTTTATTGAAATGATACAGGTTTTCATTCTCATCTTCACCTAAATGACCAGGAAGATCTGATCCTCAGCTAGGTTTTGTTTTGCTGCTTCTCTAACCTTCTTTATTATGCGTTGGCAGGATGTAACTGTTTTGAACATGTTATTAGAAAGGTTCAGACTGTATTCAGAGAATGCACACAGAACCTGAAAACCTCTTCAGTTGTGTCATTTTGGTCATGAAAGTACACCTTTGAATTGTTTAATTTGTCTGATGTTATACGTAGCAGTGCAATAGTTCAGGCATCAGAGAGCTCGAGAGGCGAGCCTTAATGTTCTGCAGCATTTTGAGAAAGCACCGTGTCATATCCCAGAAGATCTAATTGGTATGATTAATATTTAGCATCGGGAAGTCTACGTGGAGGTGAACAAGGTACTTCTGCTTGCCAAATTGAGTGTATTTCTGACATTTCATCACCTTTTTTTAAGCGTCCAGTTGAATAGTGGAAAATATGTGAGTATATATTTGCTACAACGATATCTCTTGAACTGAAGGCTGTGCCTCTGAAAAAGTCATTCTTAGATGCCTGGTCCTAGGGAGCAGGTGAGTGGTCAGCACATCTGCTGGTTGCCGAAGTGTGAGCACTCAATCCCAAGGGTTCAGGTGCACAGGAGGTGGCAAGGTGGGAGGTTCATTGCTGAGAGCGAGTGCTGCAGGCCACCTTGCTGATGCCTTGGGGGTCTAAATACACAATCTTTTTTTTTTTTTTTTTTTAAGAATGCCACACCATAAATACATCTGTATGATAATTCTAGTAGTTTAGCAAGACAGTGAAATGAAAGGACTTAATTAATTAATTAAAAAGGAAGAAAAATGGTTCACTTCCAGCATGTACTGCTGAAGGAAGTTGGGCAAAATGTCTTCTGAGAGAGAAATAGTGAAAAAGGTGCAATGAGAATACACAGTGAAGTAAATTTAAGAGAGCTGGTTGACACAATATTGCTGCAGTTTGTCTTTGAGATCACACAGCAAGTAGACAGATTTCTTTAGGTCTTGGTGACATTCATATAAAAAAGTTTCCTGAATCACCAGCTGAAATTTCGGACAATGGTTTCTGGTAAAGGGACCTCTGAATGCTTCACTTTCTGAAATGAAATGGGTGCCTCATTCACCATTGTCTGTGTTGAACAGCTGACACCTTCCCTTTAGGAAGAGAGATGAAAAATTATCTTCTAAACATATTATATTGCTTCAGATTCCGGAGAGGAGAAGGGAATTCATGTGGAGGATGGTATTGCAGTAATTAGTTTCACATGCAATGGGTTGAGAGTAAATCCCAACAAGGAACAAGCAGGGGATTTACCAGCAGAGCAGCTGGAGGGTATTACACTTTTTTAGAATATGTAGTCAGTGTTGTTCATCAGTGTTTTGCTCCTTAATAATTAGAGCAAGATGCAAGGAAAAAAATGAAAAGCAGAGCAGATTATAGCTGGGAACTCATTTATGGCTGTATCAGGAGTTAATGTTAACCTCTGAAGATGGTTAACGCTGTCGACTCAGCATCCTCTCGTGCTGTTGGCATTGCCCTTTTGATGTCGTTGGTACAGAGGAGTATCCCGGGCCTAACTCTTGACCCTTTTGTGCACCCTATTTTATCAGACCATGAGCTTTGATAGTTTTGGCAGGACAGTATATTATCAGACTACATGTAATGTGCTGGCAAATTGCACCCTCTGTCTCTCTTAGGAGATTTGTTCAGTCGTTTAAATTTTACCCATTTCTTAAAACAATTTAATTTTTAGCAGTCAGCCCAACTTATAAGAGTTTTTAAGGAATGAACAAACACATTCATTCTGAAATTTCCACAAAAGAAGGCTTTCAGGTAGTTGAAAGCTTAGATGACAAAATTTCAGTGCATTTGCATTTCATTCAGCAGCTATAACAAAAAAATATATAATTTATAGAATGTCTCTGTCTTCTGATGTCTTTGGATAACTGACTGCTAGGGAGCTGGAAAACAAGGAAACAGACTGCAGTGAAGGCTTGATCCTGCAGTGATCCAAAACAGCACTTATATTGACTAGCATTTTTCATATGCATAAAGCTACGCATGCACCTAAATTGAGGTCAAAGTGCTCAGTCTTCACATGACTGGTCTTTGAGACTGCTTTGAGCAGGTCTTCCATCATTGTAATCCACTGCACCTGGCATAATAGAGATTAAAATCTCAGAGGCCTCCAGGACCACCTTGGAGGCTCCGTACTAAGACTTCTGCATTTACAAAGAGTTTTACTGAGACTGAGCACAGCTCTTTTAAAAAAAATCAGGAGGAACACCTCTCCATTTCTCAGTTCAGGCCCGTGTCTCTTCATCCTTTCCCCCCAGGGGAGCATGCAAAGTTACAGGAAGAAGAAGCTGGGGGCTGTAGCAGCGGGCCCATGCTAGCTTCACCGAGGTAACACAGGTAAAACTAGCAGCCACGATGCACTTGCTTGACTTTAACAGGCTGGTTTAATGTAATCATGTATGCTAGAAGTGCTGCAACCTTCCTTTTAATTTATTTCTAAGAATTGAAAAATAAGACTATTTCAATAAGAAATTGAAAGTCTCTAGATTTCTGTGATTTTTCCTGCTTCACACACCGTATACAGAAAACAGCCTTATTTGTAGATATCTGACAAGGAAGTACTAGCGAGTGTGAAAACCGTACATCTTGCCAAAGGTAAATCATCATCAGAATGTTCTTCTGGCATCCAACATCAGTAGAGAGATTTTAATCTGAAGCAGAAAAGCCCTGAACAAGATGTTGGAAAACCAAACTCTCACACAGGTGAATCAGAAGAACAGTGAACTCAGATGAGGTTATGGACAGATACCGAATTTTATTCATTGCAAGCTTTACAACCAAGTTATAGCAATTCGCTGGCCTTTGATAATGTAAGTTCAGTAATGTCCTGTATCTAGTGTAGCCATGACTTTACTTTTTAATGGATTTGAGGTTGCTGTAGGTGGTAAATCCATACATTGACTTCTTGTTAGAAGTGCCTAACATTTCTGTGCAACTTTGTTGTGTTTCTTCATTTCTTTGTTATTGGAAAATTGCAGCCACGATACTGCTGAAATGAACTTGTGATACAGTTTTTTCTCTACTTTTCCCACTCCTCAGAAAACATTCTCATGGGAAAGATGAACTTACTTTACTGTGAGTGTGAGATATACAACTTGGCCAGGATTCATAAAGAAACTCAAATGGCTTTGAGAACTACTGTGGTTTTCATGTTTGCTTTCTTGCCTTTGTGGTGGGCTGGCAACTCTGCGTAGCATGAGCTGAATGGTTGCCCATATCACTGTAGTATTATTTGTCTGCAAATGCCAGATTGCCTTGTCAGGAAATCAAACCCACGCAACACGCTTGCGTTGCCAAGAATTATGTAAAGTTCTTTTTGTTTTGCTTTATTAGTTTTTTTCAGAATAGGAGTTGTGCTACTATCTCTGCTTTGCCAGGAACCTATGCTTCTGTTTTAACTCTGGCAGGACCAACCTGACTTTGTTTTGTTAGTGTATGTCGATTCTGCCAGGAATCTGACAGCATTTTTTTCTTGGTTTGTTGTTGTGGGAGCTCTTTAACGACAGGTGGGAGATGATGGTGTGTCTGAGGTGCCCAGTACGTAGACTGTATCTACAGATGCTGCAGAGAACCTGTGGATCTCTAATATAAAACTTAGCTTAGGTTTGGATAGCAGTTCAACCGTATGTTTACTTGGTGTGGAAATACCTGACTGTCTGCGTAAATGATTTGACTTGCTTGGGACTGTGTTCGTTCCACTAAGCTTTGGATGTCTTTACTCTCTAAAGTTGGCATTCTACAGTACGCAAAAGATAAGTAAATATTCTCTACTGCCACATTTCTTAATATTTACCATTGGAAGATAGTATTTCATTATAAAAACTAGTGCTGGCTTGCTTGACCACGTATGACTTATAAATGTGTCTTGTGTGTAGTGGAAAATAAGGGGTTAAAGAGAAAGATCTTACTCTTGCTGCAGTTACTGGGGTGTCTGCCTGCGTACCAAGTACCCTTGACTGGAAAAATTTAAAGTAGACTGGACTGGGGACATAAAAAGAAAAAGAACTGATGAGAATATTGTGTCAGGAAGACAGGAAGATGGACTGAAAAATTCCGCAGGTGTTTTCTGTCTCCGAGCGCGGAGGGCTGTGTGATGCAGCTCGGGCCGTCCCACCTGAGGGGCACGTGCCAGCTGGCAGGATGGTACCCACGCCTGGCGTGGCTGCCTTGCAAGCCTGTCCCTACTGAAGGAAGGTGATTTGCCGTGAAAAATGTGTTGATAGGACTTGACTTTGTGCCACCAGGCAGATTAGCAAATTGCTTTGTCTACCTCCCGTTGCTTTATCCCAGCCAGTAACATCTAAGCCTTGATGATTTTGCAGGTCTTCATTAAAAATAGCTGTTTCTGTATCTGATTACTGAGCCCCATCTGGGGACAAACGATCCTTTCATCTGTGTATTAGGAGGCCGTGTCTGAGCACTTTGATTTCATACCCTAGTCAGACCAGCCTAACTTGCTCTTCAATTGCTTTTCCAGCTCATCTCTGAGTTCTCTGTGAGCCCTGTCCCCACTACAACGTTTCCGGGGTTAGGGCTTGTTGTTTTTAATTGCTCTTCTATGGCTAAATGCAATTTTTATGATTGGTTACGTAACTCCAGGGTTTTATTTGAAATTAATCTATCTTTGCAGGCATTCTACATATGTTGCTCATAACATTTGCCTATTTTTTGGATTAATTTCACTAATTTATCACCCCTGTTTAGATATGCATTGTCTCTATAGCACTTGCAATTGAATTAAAGCACGCTAAATACAAAGTTTGCTCCACTAAATCAAGCAGCTTTCCTTTCCCTCTCTGTCCCTATGTATTTAGTGAGACAGGATTTTTCCTGTGTACTCTGCAATAGGAAGAGTCTGCTCTCCTGAACCAGGACTGCGTGATTGGATGTGTTCCTTACGCACAGAGCAGATGTGGATATTTAATGGTGAAACTGATCTTTCATCATCTTATTTTCCCACCGTTGCAAAGTGTAGACACTAAAGGAAATACAGGAGTCAGGGGCCAACGACTATCCTAAAGGAAAACTGACTGAGAAAAGGACTTCTGCTCTAAACAGGCTGTACTTCTGTGTGCACAAAAACAGAAAGAGAAACAGAAACAAATAAACAAACAAAAAATTCCCTAGATATACATTAAAGCTGTCCTTAGGCACATGGTAACAAAGGCTTCCTTCCGTGTGCACATGAAGGGAAGAGCACACAACTTACTGTTCAACAACCCTGGCAGAACTTTTTAAATGAATGCGTGCATATATTTCTGGGATTCACCATGTGAAAAACCCTTGTGAGACAGCTCTTGGGGTATGCAATAGTATTAACATGTAACAGAGTCTGAGACCAATCGTTTCCCATCCGAATAGCTCTTCCATCGACAGTCACGCTGGAAACACCAGAAATTTGAGTTAGGGTTTTCTCCCATATGCAGTAGAGAAGGTAGGTCATATTTTCCATTGGCACTTTGTAGGGAAAGAGGATTTAAGTAACTGCAAAAGGATACAGGCTAAATTAATAACGGACAACAACTGTCTGAAATGAAGAAAGATCAGGGCTTTTTTTCTTTTCGATTCAGTATATGTAAAATGATCTGTTTAGAAAGAAATAAACTGATTCCTTTAGATTCCACTCATAATTTAATTGCATGTAATACACGGTGAGTTTATTTTGCTATAGTGTTAATAGAGATTGCATATAGTTATTTTTCTTCCAACATGTAGTGCTTTGATGATTTCTCACAAATTACAGTTTTTAATCTTAAATTGAAAATGTGTCCAGAAATTTAACTAGGCCCAGACTAGCACTGTAGAAAATAAAGGATTGCAGCTCTCATAAACCCTTATCCATGAGTAATTATCTTGTTATGTTAAAGTGGTTCTCCTGAATATTAAAATAATTAGGACCAACAATCTCAGCAATACTTGTCTCTGCTGTTGTAATTGGCAGGGGGTGTTAACTAATTAAATGTATTTTATATTGCTGGCTGCCTAAAGAAAAAGATGAAGCACTTGCAACTGCTAAAATTTGCAAGACCCCATATTTACTGGAGAGAATAAACATACAGATTACAGTGTTTGTGATGGTCTAATAGCTAGAGACAGTAATCCGGAGGCGTCATGTGGGCATTTCTCATTGCGCAAGTGGAGCTTGAATAGCAGGTTTTGGCAGAGGGGGATTTACAGGAGGCAGGTAGGAGGGGGCTCGCTGCGGCCCAGCGGCTCCTGCTGCCGGCTGTCTCTGCAAGCACCGTGCCGATGGTTGCTTGCTCTCATTTCACAGCTTTTATTATTATTAATTTTTTTTTAGTTCCTAGGAAAGTCTTAAAAAAATCACTATAAAACTGGCTATTATCTGACCTCTGAAGCAATCAGTTCTGTATTCAGCCCCCTATAACTGTTTGACATTTCAGGGTCAGCAGAACAACTTTCTGGAAGATTGAAAAGCCGTGTTTCCGGGCCCAGGGTAGATTAGAGAAAAACCGGACCAAATCAAAAAGGTGCTTCTAAGCCTCTCACTTCTATTTCAGCACTATTGAAAAAAGCAGCGAGTCTGGTCTTCAGGGAGCGCGGGTGATAAGAATCCTCCTCTCTTCCCCCTCTTCCTCCATCTCCTGTCCCCCCCCCAAATTTCCTCCTCTCCTTTGGAAGCTGCTGCGAGCTCAGCGCCGGCTGGGACCCGCCGCTCGCTGCCTGCTCCGCGCAGCCCGGCACAAGGCAGCAGGAGCGACGGTCCCCCCGGGCTCGGATGGACGTGGCAGCGGGGAGACGCTTCCCCGTCCTCCGCCTGCGCTCTTCCTCCTGCTTCTTCAGCTCCTTCCACCCCCTCTATTCTTCACTCCAGCTTCGTTGTCCTCTTTTCGTTCTCCGGTTGTTTCTTCTTGTTCCTGCTGCCATCGCTCAGTCCACGCTCTCGGGACAGCACGAAACAGCTGCGGTCTGCGGTCCTTTCCCCAGCGAGGCGCAAGCGGGAGCCCATTAGCTGCCTCCGAGAAAATCCGTCTCCCCTGCTTGCTTCCCTTTTCTAGCCTCCTCTTAAACGAAAATTCAGTTCACTAGAAGGGACATATGTTTACAGTCCCACAGCTGGTAGGTACACGTGTACCAGGAGAGGGTGCCAAGGTTGTATAGACACATGTCACTTTTATCCCCGAATCCCATTTGGCGCCTGGGAACATCTTCATGCCGTAATTCTGTGGAGGTCATTGCTACACCCTGTAATCCTCCATGAAGGTTTGCCTTTTTCATTTAAACACAGTAATAAAATACACATCTCAGCATCAGGCATTAGGATTAGTACTGACAAGGCTTAAGCTAACATGTTTTAAAGATGTATTTCCAGTGTGAATAGAATAGCTAGCATGTGGTGCACAATTATGCTGGCTTCATGTAGGGAAGGATTTGTGCTTAAATACTGTTAATATCACAGTGACATCAACAGAATAAAAGGAATTTTGTTTAAAATAACGATTGAATTCATTTGCTATTGTAGTTCTAATCTGGTATTATTAATTTATTTTAAGTTTCTAACGTTGTTAACCCACTAGGCGTGTAAAAAAGAAGCGTCCCTTCAAATTTCAGGGTCTTTTTTTTCTTTTTCTTTTGTTTATTTACTTATTAAGACAACTGAAGCGCTGGTAACAAGTGATGTGGGGGTGGCAGGCTGCCTTCGGAGCGAGGAAGGGGGCCGGAGCCCCGCGGACGGAGCCGGAGCCGGCCGGCCCGGCGCGCCAGCCTGCCCTTCCGTTGCTGACGCAGCAAAGCTTTTAGCTCCACGGTTAAGTCCCATCGATTTCAACAGGGTTTCAGCATGTTCCTGACTGTGTGTGTGTCCTGCTGAATTAATCCCCGCGCGTTTAGAGCCTGGCCTTCGTCGCTCCGGGAAGGTCGCGGTGTTAACCCCGAGCTCCGTTCGCGCAGCAGACGACCCGCGGGCCGGGCCGGGGCTGAGCCCCCCTGCCTGGACGCCGTTCTGCCCGCTGCATTTCCATCTGTTTTCTGGCCGTTCTGCACGGCAGTAAGCATGCCCGGAGCCCAGCGGGTTCGAGCAGCTTTCGCGTTGCTAGATTTACAGTTGCCGGCATACTGGAGATATGAAGAATCAAGAAGCAACTTCATATATTGCCGTTGCCTCTGCTGGCAGCCTCCTGCCCTTCCAGATATTTGTTGTGATGGGAGGGAACCACCCTCTCCAAAGGAAACGTATGTAAAAAGCCCAGGCACTAGAAGGAAATGCTGCAGCTCAGCGTGCTTGCCTGGATTTCCTGGATTTTTGTGTATATGCCATTATTTTCTATCTGCTTTTCTTATTCATATTTATTTTGTAATTACAGCCCCAACTTTCTCTGCATTTTATTGAAAATAGAAAAATTCCCTCAGCCAGTTTTAAGAACGAAAACAGATGTGCCCTGAGGAAACCACACAGTCATTACTTCTGTCTATTCTCTCCTGAACTTTTGGGGTGAAAAGATGCAGTTTGCTGCCTTGCAGAATGGTGGATGTTTTTACAGGAAGGAACTCATCGTCCCTCAGAAGAGAAATGAAAATGCTAAAAAGCAAATACCTTAATTCAGCAGTGCTTTGTTCTGTGAGCACAGAGGGCTTCGATGCGACTTCCCCTGCTTGAGAGAGACTCAAGTTGTTAAGAGTGATGGTGTCAACCAGATCAGGTGTTCCTTCATCCATACCTGCCTGGGGAAGCTGCCTGAATTTACTTAAACATATGGCAGGAAATGACTGTCAAACAGGCAGCACAGGTTCAAGGGGGCACAAATCACATCTGTACACATCCTTTCGTGACTTTCGTACTGAGACCTTCCTGCTGAGACCCAGCAGCCAAGTCAGAAAATACACAGCTGGCTGTATCACAGCAGCAAACACGTTGTAGTGCCAGTTGTATCCTGTGACTGTATAATGAGTTTTACAAAGTACCAGGCAATAATGTAATATTTTGGGCAGGTGGCAATGCAGCCGCTGAGTGGTAGGAGAAATGTTTTTCATGTATGGGTGTCTGATTTCCACCAGCCCTAAAATATTACAGTGTTGCCGAACGGTGCAATCACCATTTGTTGCGGTCAGTGAAGCAGCTCTCTAAATACGTTTATTCAAATACACAGCCTGGTTTCCAGCAGGGCATTAGTAGTGTTATCATCACAGCTATTTGTGGTAGGATAGCCCCCCCCCGCCCCCCCCCCCGAGATCCTGGCAGGATCAGGACCCTGCTGTCTGCATGACCCAGCCTGTCTCGTTGGGAGTGGTGGAGATGTCCCATCGCATCCCCTGATGCAGAGCCCCAGGTCAGTGCTGCTGCTATCCCTCAGCATTTCTCTCCTTGCTGTTTAAGGGCTCAGGCATAGTGTCTCCCTGTGCTAGGTCAAACTTATTTTCGTAGCCCAGAAAGGGAGCGGGAGATCTTGTGACTCCAGACAGGGCATCTGGGCTCCTGGTTGTGGCATCTTGTAAGGGGTGCAGGCAAGTTGCAGCCTGCTTCGCTCCTCGGAGTTCCCTGTGTAAACCCATGCACAGTAGCCGGGTGCTGTCTTTCATGCATACTTCTGAAATTTAAGAATCAAAAAGCACGTTATCATTACAGTTCTTACTGGTATCCTGCATGTCAGCTTGAGGTACAAAAGAAATCTGTGAGAAATATTGTAAAGCAGCTCCCTACCAGAATGAATATTTTCCTCTTATACAAACTTTTCAGGATGAAATGGTGTCATCGCTGTGGAAAAATCATTGTATTGCCCCAGCTGTTGTCAATAACTTTTATGCATTGACTGCTTTTTCTGCTAGACAATATTTACACTTCTCTACTCGCTCCATTGATCTTCATTTTTGCAGGGAATTTTTTGGGGGTAAAATATAACCATTTTTTTAAAAAAGGTAAACATCCAAGAATTGCACTCAAGGGAAGATATACAGTGTAGGCTTAGTGACAACTTAATGGCTTGTAGTATATCACATGTCTTCTATGCTGCCATCTTCTTGGGGAAAGTACTTCTATACAATGTATTAATCTATGTGCATAGAAAGCTATATACACTCCCTCATTTTTTCTTTCTTATGTGCATTGTAGGCATTGGCAGAATGTATGTAGTGGTGTATAGGAGCAGCGCAGTTCCTGTTTTGCAGAACACTGAAAAAAGCATTAATTCTTTTCCTCAAAAATTCACAGCAAGTCTGTAGATTAACTGTCCTTTCACTGAATACTGTTTACTCATTTCATAGAAAATGCGTTGTTTTGTTGATTTAGTTTCTATTCAGCGTGCTAAAGAAATCAAATTTCCATACAGAAAAGTATACACAAAGGATATGACCTTTTACGTTTTGCAGAGAAAATAACTGAGTGCAATGTAATTAATATGCCATATAAATGCCAGCAACAACATTAGTGCGCTATAAAACCAGCACAGTTAAAATGATATAGTCCAGAAATGAAAAAGTTAAGTTTCTATTAGCTTCATTAATTTGCTCGTACTGTATTTCTGTGATAGAAGCAGCCATTTGCCAAGCTAAACAGGGAGAATAGATATGCAGTGAAAATACGCATTTTTATTAGAAGTAAGCTGGATGTTAAGGATTTATTAAACTCCTAAGAGGTGTCAACTGTACTTATTCCATAGCATAATTCTTCCAGTGTTTTTCTTAAAACCCCATTTTCTTAAAAATGAATGGCCCAGATTCAAAGCTTGTCCATGCCTGTAGATAGGCTGGCATATGTTTAGTAAAATAGTTTTGCTGTTATAATATAGCACTTCCTAGACTGAACTTTCTTTCTGTAGTAGTGTTGTCACACAGAGAATTTCACTATCTTAGTTACAGCCGTGGTCCAGTTTGCTCCTGCAGACGAAGTCTTCAGGTGGGATAAGTGCTTTCCAAGGTTCAGGTGGCAGTGTGTTGTACTGAACTCTATAACAAACAGGTTTCTATGGGGAAAATCTGGGAGGTTTTACCCTTTTGTTGCTCTGTAACTCAAAAATAACCATCTAATTCATGCCTAAGTTTTCCAAAAAATGGTAGCCGGGAGGCAGGATCCAGCCACACAAAATAAGAACCCTGCAGTGACCACACTGGGAAGTTGCTCAAGAACTGGAACCGCAGTGGAAATTGTTCTGCCACCTGCATACTGTAGGCAAACACGTCCCATCACAGTAAGGATGTTTTATAGTCTGTTAAAGTGACCGTGTTTTGTGTTCCTGCTGTTTATCCATTGTTTCCATCATGAGAGGTAAAAAGAACGAAAAAAAGGCAGAGCTTTAGCTTAGATAAGAAGGGATCTATTCTTCCCTCTCTATATACACAACTCCCATTAATACTAAAATGTTAATGATAGTTATGCATTCACATCAAAGGCAGACCAGAGCCTTTCATCTCAGTAAAATCTTATTCAAATAATTAATGAAAGTAGTTGTCTAGGAAAGAAAAAAAGATATTAAGAAATTCCTTTGTAGAGCATTGCAAACTTGTTGCCCCTAGGGAACAACTCCTAGAATCGAGGACACCAGCAAATCACATTTAAGTGGGTCCATCCCTGCTTTCCACCAGCCTTGACTGCATTGCATCCTAAAAAATGTGAAACGCTATTGGCATTGCAATAGATAATCCGACTAAAATCAAATCAAAAATCCCTGACAAGGTCTATCTTATGAAAATAATCATAAATCTTATGCTGTGGTAGCATTAAGAATTCTGGTCAGGCATGTGTCAACATAAAAAAAGAGGAAAAAAGTCACTCGAAGTTCTGAAATCAACTCTGCAGCTGTCATTTCCCTCTGTACACCGCTGCAGCTGGTGCTACCAAATAGAGGTGCTGGCTAGTAGTCTCTCTTTCTGGTGCATAGATACAAATCTGAAGCAACACCATTGATTCCTGTGAGGCAGAGGAGAAGAACTTTTTATTGCATGAGGGATTTTATCCCATGAGGGAGCTCTCATTAGTGATACTACAGAGTCAGGTGTCGTTTCTGATGCCTTTTGGACTTCCTGCGTAGGTTGAAGTGGTCCACCAAAGCCCCTGGTTCTGGGCAACAGGATGATTTCTGTTACACTGGTTTTGGAAAAGCATTAAGGTGGTGCTGTACAGTGAGATGGTTCCCAGAAAATGTGGGATGCAGTGCAGCACCCTGCTGAGAGGATGCTCCAGATTCCCAGGCAGTGGGTGCCCCGCTATCATCCTTGGTCCATCAGCCCTGCACCTGGAGAAGAACCTTCATGGCAGGCAGCAGGTCTCCAGTCTTGGAGGCTTTTCCTGCCCGAAGGAGCCGCCTGCTTCTAGCAGTTCTCCCAGCACCTGCACATTTTTTGCCTTTATTTTTCCGCTTTATTTTGGCTTGCACAGTCCCAGGCTGGAGGCAGGCCCCTGAGGCTTAGTGCAATTATTAACTTCAGGAAGAAGGTTTGTTTAGCATTTTGGCAGGGACGTGAGGCTCTTTGCAGAAGCCCCCAACTGCTTTCTGCGGAGAGTTTTCAGCATAACTGTCCTTGCACGTGTTACACGTTTGTGCTTTTGTGTAGAAGAATTATATGGCAGGGAATGCTTTGCAGTTTATTATCGCATTAATCGTGACGGGCAGAACATAAAAAATAGTTGCCTGGGTCGCTGGCAACAGCAGCGTGAAGGAGCTGATGCCTGCTCCCCTCTCTGACTGCATCCACTGCTCTGTTCCCGCATTTACTTTGCATTTTCTTTTCAGTTTTCATTAGATGTTAATGTGATAAGCAGTCTGAAAATGATGCTGGTGCAGATAATGTCACTAATATAATGTCCAGTGAGGCAGCAGTTGGACACTTCAGTATGAATTTATCTGTATCTTATGGCTCTTTGCCATTTGCAAGCCCTGGCTCCTTTAGATCTGTGACTTCTGCAAAAAAAGACCTTGGAAGTAGAGGACAGTAATATATTTTAGAACTTTAGAGATCAGAAAGTTTTTTTTATACATAGATGTGCACCATAGAAGCGCCTATAAATAGATATTAAAACTTGCAATTTATAGCCTATCATTTCATGGCCTTTCAAGGCTAGAAATAAAGCCATATTCCACTGGGAAAATGAGATTTGTAGTTTTCGATGGCTTAAAGCTCCTGTTACTAACCCTGACAGGCTACAAGATATTGGACAAGATATCTGTCATTGGTGTGGAATATATATAATATATATGATTGTATATAAATTAGGGGAAAATGATGAAGTTTCTACCAGTAAATGAACCAAGTTAGGAGACTGTATGATAACTTGGTGGTGCCTGGGGGAAATACTCCCAGGGAAAGTAATTTTTTTTCTTCAGTAATGATAACTCGACAAAAGCAATTAATCCACTCTCCCCAGCAAACGAAGTCGGCAGCACGGGAACCTGCTAACGCTGCTCCGAGGTAACCTGAGCTCCACTGCTGCACTTTGGAAATCACTTGGAAGCCGCCGCCAGGCCCGTGGCAGCGGGAGGGGACCTGCGGGGAGGCTCGGGCTTTGCCCGCGCCGTTTTCCTGGCACGCGCTCGCCGCAAAGCCAAGCTCTCGCGCTTCTCCTGGGAAGGAGTAGCCAGCACGACCGCGAAGGAAGAGATAAAATAACTAAGGGCAGGACAGATAAACCAGGCTTTCCGTTCCATCCTGCTGCTTGCTCTGCGCCAGCGGCCGTACGGTAATTTTAGGCTTGTTTTTCATTTATTTATTCCTCCCCGAATGTTTCACCGGGTTATGTGTTACCCAGATATTATGCGTGCACATCTATTTCAGGCTAGTACGTCTCTTCGCTTGGTGGCAGGGACCCTCGGCTCGTGCTGATTGCAGCAGGAGGGATGCTGGCTCTCTCGGTTGAACTAAAAGCCTAAAATCAGACGTTGCACTCACTGTCCTCCCACGTCCTCTTCTCCCTTCCTCTGATTTTAGGTAGACATCGCCTGGAGATTTACACCCGGTTTCCTTGGGAAAAGAGTGGGTTTTGAAAGCATGAGGTGTATGAACTCATACACCTCATGAGTTCATGTATGAACTCATACATTCCTAGCTCAACGGCTAGGAATTCAAGTAAATAATTTAAATAACTGAACTTGTTTGGTGTAAAAAATGATGATTTAAATGTCTAGCAAAAGTTAATATCTGCTGCTTGAGCTGATGGTATCTCTGTGTTAGCATCGATTCATGCAGTTTTTATTACGTATCTATTAAAACAATGTGAAGGTGTAAATTAGAATCAGTTATACAGCTGCATGTCTGATACATAGCCCTTAATTTGAATTTTCCAGCTGTTTCCATCCCTCCCTCCCTGTTCCTTTTAGAAATATGTGATTTTCTCATCATCTGAGACTAGCAAGAATTTTTAATCTGAAGTGGTGTAAAATATAACAACTCTGTCCCAGACCAGGACTATAAATGAGATTCTGTCATTAGCTAATTCATAGGTTTCTGGTCTGAGTATTTATTTGAAAGACAGTATTTGTACAAGTCTAAATTTCCCTGTAACTTGGTGAGACATAATGGATTTTTAAAAAATGCTCCTGCTAATTAAAAAAAAAAAAAAGACTCCAGAAAGATATGTAAATTTTAGCTGTGGAGTAAATGAGAATTGCTATGTTTGTTGTGGTTGGGACACACAACAAAGATGTGAAATTGCAGAAGAAACTAGAAACATTTCTGATATAATTAATGTTGAAATGCAGCTCCTGTTATAGTCTTCCTTCCCTTTTCTTCCCAGCAACTCACAGCGTTCTATAAACAAAACCTTCTCTTGGGCATATTGCATTATTATGCTCGGTTTCAGTACAGAATTGGATTCTTTGGATATAGGGAAATTTCAGTGAAATCCATTCAACCGAGCAGCTTCAGTAAAATCCAAGTAACTTCCCTGTGAAGGCAGACTAAAGACATTAAGGTTCTCCAGTTGGAAAAGAGGCAGGGAGGAGAGGAAACCTAGAGGTATCTAAACTGGCAGGTTAATGTGGTGAAGGTGACCCAGAGATGCTTATTCTGTTCCTCCCAAAGAAAGGGCAGGAGGTAATATGCACTGCAATTTTGAAGCAATATGTTTTAAGCAAACAATAGCGATCAATGGTGCATAATTAAACCATGGAGCTTGGAAACAGTTTTGGAGCAGCACTGGCTCTGCCGGCGTCAGGAAGGGGAGGTGGCAGATGGCCGAGAGTCCCAGGCTGCTGGAGAGCTCAGGTTTCTGCACCAAATACACTGGGCAGTGCCCGTGCGAGGCAGCACCGGAGTCTGGGAGATGGCAGATGATCTCAGCAAAAAAGTCCTCTCAGCTGCTGACGCCAGCGGGAGAGCATCGACCTTGCCGTATGCCCAGGGCTGGGAGCGATCCTGGCTGCTGCGAGACCGGCTGGCAACCGAACACGTAGAGAGCACTCGTTTAAGATGGGGTTTGTGCAGATGTGTTCTGCGGAGTTACTGCTTCCCAAGCTGGGGGCAACCGCTCTAGGATTGTTTTGTAGCACAGACTTTGTGATCGGGCTTGAAAGAAAACCCCTGCCCTTGGGTAGTGAGTGCTGTAAAAAGGACTTGTTGTTAATAACCTCCATTAAACCTGGGAGAGAAGGAGCAAAGCAGCCTCCCGGATGAGCTTCTGAGTGTGACATTTGTCAACACCAGCGAGGACAGAGTCCCTTTTTTTCCGAGAAAATGTCATTAGCTGAGTTTTTCCCAAATGCAGGTTTCTGAACTGCTCCATGCCGTAATGCTACTACTGTGACTCATTTAAGTGTATCTATGCCTTTTGATTAGCAACACCGCACAAGAGGCCTTCTAACGTGCTGCAGAGATTCGGCACATCCTTTCCTTGATTGGATCAAAGTGCCTTGATCTACAAGAGATCCGCGAGGGTGGGTTTTTAATTGAAGTGTTAAATTGAAAAAGTTCGTAAATTATGGGCGCATAATTGTGACCTCTTAGGTTAGAGCACTTGGTCTGGGACTGCCTCATTAGCTGTGATAGCACAGCCTCTAGGATCTCTGTATTGCTTCATGAGCCAGACGTCATCTCTTTCCTGTAATTTAGGGGCAGCTGTTATGTACAGCGCTTGGATCTGAGGGCTGAGGTCTCCTAGCACTGTTCTACATCTGAATTTTATTTTAACGTGCTAGCTCAGCAGCATCGCAGGACATTGTTCACCAAGTGATGTGTAACTCATAGCTTCAGACTATTTTTTTTATTTTTTATGAAATTGCAAATTGTGAATGAAGAAGGATGTTGATAAAGGGACATATTTGTTGCTTGGAAATTTCCTAGTAAAGTTTTCAAATTAAAACGTTAGCCTGCCTATGATGAGAGCTGACAGTTTTCTCCAGTTTAGATGGTAAGCGCCAGCCTTCCTGCTCAGCATTTGCATGGAAATGCTGGCTGCCTTGTGTTAGCAGTTACTGTTCCTTTTTTTTCTCCCCTGAAGCTGGACTTCTTCTGTCAAGGAGAATTTATTCAAGGTTGGAAAACTTCATCCTCACATACTATCATCAGTGCAGCTCATCTCCTCACTTACAGATGTGTTTCTGTGTGTACACATAGGTGTTCCTCCATAGAGGAACATAGAGAGCTGGTTATTAAGTTTTGGGGTTTTTTTTGTATAACTCTCACATCTCAGAAGTAAAATCAAGCACTAAAGAGATGAAGTTTACTTTAAAGCTAGCAAAACAGTATCTGTAAACCTTCCATAGTCACATTGATTTAAAATTGCTGGAAAAAAAGTATTGAAGATAGAGAATGAAAAATGTGAAAAATGAATCTCTGCAACTGCAGCAGTGCCAGGACCTAGGTGCAGCTGAGGCTGAGAGAAGGGCTTTTACAGTTTCCAGAGAAGGACTTTGTACTGAAGATTACAACTCAAAATCCAGGAGAATGTCTTAGAAGTAGGAAGGAGAAAAAAAAACAACCAACCAACCAACCAAACAAACAAAAAAAACAAACACATGTATTTCTGGATGTTGTGAGAGAAGCTGCTTCCAGGAGCAGCTTCTGGACTGACTGCAAGGAGAAAACCAGAGGACTGGCCTGCATCAGTCAGAGTCATGGTGCTGCCGGGAGAGGGAGAGGGAGGCGACCTGGCTCCAGCTGCATGAATATAAAAGTATGAACTGCAACAGGGGATGCTGCCGTGTCCTGCAGGGAGCACGGGGAAGGGCTCGGGGCCAGTATGGAGCGGGACCCCCAACACCAGCGACTGCTCAGCATCGCTGCTCGCACAGCGGAGGGTTGAATCCCCGCCGCTGGTGGTCTGGCAGGAGATGCCAGCCCTGGGAGTGCCCGCCCGCGGCACCGCCGAGGCGCTTCCTCCTTTCTGAGCCTGCAGACACCACTGGCCCTTTTGAAGGGCACCGGCCGCAGTCACTGTTCTGCAGGGAGTGCGGCTGGGGGACCAGGGACCAGGTATTTCGATGGCAGAGGTTACACACATGCATATGGACCTATATATGGTAGACCTGTGTCTGCATTCAGCTTTTTGACCAGAAGAAGAGAAACAGGGCTGCTTGCAGCTCCTCTTTTTTTTTTCTGAACTATCTCTATTTCTTTTTCAAGGTATAATATTTGCGCATTTGTACTTAAATTAAAGCTCTTGCCACCCCCTAAAGGAATCTCAAAGGTGAATAAGGAGAATAAGGACCATTTAGACATACGAGATAGGCGAATAGAAGGAGCCACTGCATGCAGCCTAAAAGGTGACATCTCTTGTTGGTCAGTAAGTGAACAAAGAAGGAGCGTGTGACTACTGCGTTAGCTGTGTTTGTGAAGACAGGAACTTTTGAAACACTTTTGCATTCTCGTATCAGTCTTTTTTTTCCATCATCCTTGTTTCCCACTTGTAGTTAAAGCTGGGGTCCTGCTTTGAATTCCAATCTGAAATAGTTTTTTGCCCCTGAATATTTTCTTGCAGCTAGTGTCATGGTAATAAGTCTTTACTTTGTTCACTTAGAGTTTGTTTCACAGTGAAAGTCCCAGTAAGAGTTGACCAGATACATCCAAAGCCCTGTCAATAGTAAAATTCTGAATTTGTTTAAATATAGGTTTATGTTCTTTCCTGGTTCTTGCATTAAGAAAATCTAACAACAACAAAAGTTCAACCATGCACAGTGGTCAGGAACCCTAAACTCTCCGAACAAACAAAAACCAAACTCATACTTAGTACTGAAAGCTGAAAAGACCTGTAATAAATCTGCATGTTCTAATAAACTTATTTATACTTTGCAGATATACTAATGACTAATTAAGATCTGATGCTGGCTGAGCAACTTAACAACCTAAATTATTAACACTTCTGTTCAGATGCATAATTTATATATAAACGGAAAAACTAATGTCTGCTACAGTTTAAATTGTAACTGCAGCATGCATGTATGCTTTGTTGGTATCCATTTTAAAAGGGAACTTTGATAATTATTATTAATCCATGGCCCTTCATTAAAGCATTTTTCTAAACTCATATTTTTGCAAACAGTAAATAAATGATACAGATCTTGAGAGGTAGAATGTCACACAAAGCATAATACAAGTTCGTCATCCCAGAGAGACAGATTAGGACTTACAAGCTCAACAGCTACAAAGAAGAGTGAAAGGAATGAGTACTAAATGAATTAAGGGTATGTCAAAACACAGCTAACAGTGTAAAGCCTGCAGTGTGTAAATCAAGATTGCCTCTTGGTGGATAAATACCATTGCAAGAGCCCTGAACTCTGGATTTTCAAAGCATCTTTGTGCAATATTGTGCCTAAATGGGTGATGGATGGTGTGATGGAAATGGTGTCAACCCAAGCAACGGCTCCAGCAGGCTTTTTAGAAACATGGGCTTTTAGAGAAAAAAATAAAGTAATCACTGACTGAATGGGAAGTGAAATGAAGGCACTGATAGCAGAAGCTAGTACTTGGAGCACATTTCACTTTGCAGCTGAATTCCTGAAGTGAATCCCAGAGAGTTTTAGACTCCTCAGCAGCTGAGAAAGGCTAGGCTAAAGTAACTTTTCATTGCAAACTGCTTTGGACATACCATGGAGTTAAAAATCAATAGTTGCCATCATTCAAGTGAGCACCCAAATGAGTCTAACCGTGTGGGCTTGAGATATTAAACATGACATCTTCTTCTCCTGGATTGTAAAATATGTATTATTAATTTCATTGCCACATGACAGAACCCTGTAGATATAGTTAAACTGCCTGATAATACCACGTTTGCATCCTCAGCGCAGTGGTATCACACAGGAGTCCCGTCAGAGAGTCCGTTGCTGTCATCAGTTCGATATAAAATGCGCTAGGAGGTCAACTCTTGTTGAGCCTTAAGCGTGTGGTTGATTTAAAGAGCGCCTGCTCCGTGCATGCATGCGTATGCCCATGCATTCCCTGTGTACAGCCCCAGGGCTGGCGTTTCTGAGAGCAGAAACTGGCATTAATTTAAATGAAGTTGATTTTAGGGCCAGTGAAAGACTTTTAGATTTTGGAGGAGTGTGGGAGCAGGGACATGTAATGCTGAAACCAGGATGACTGTGGAGTCACCAGAGCAGGTTCCCTAGGTGCAACCCCGCTGCGCTGGCCCTGGCTTTCTGCTCAAGCAGGTGAAGTTCAGCGAACAGCCAGAGTCAAAGCTACTCCTCATGCCAAACGCAGGTTTGCAGAAACTTCCTGAGCAGGCGGGGAGGAAAAAAGATGAAGAGGTTATAGTAACATTTGTTATGTACTGGGAAAATGCATGGTCTGAGAGGGAAGTGAATGATGATAAATGGATCTAGCATCAAAGGCAATAGAGCATTCTGCTTGCCGAGCTGAGGGAGGGTGGCTGCTAAATAGTGTAGATTTTTAAAGATAAACCAGAAGAAAATGTAGTGAGAAACTCTGTTTTAAAAAAAGTGATGCAGCCGACTTACCAATGGCACACTGCTTCCCATCCGACAGGTAGGGAAGTATCAGTGTGCAGGTAGAGAGCAGCAAAATTTCAAGATGAAAGGACACAACAAGGTTTTAATGCTCCATATAAAATTTGCATGAACAAAATGCCTTGATTTAACAGCATGAGTTCACACAGGTCAGAAATGAGATGAAATCAATATTTTAAAAACCCCTTTTTAATTAAAAAAATTTAATTATGGAGCTTGGAATGAGGAAAATTTTCATTAGCCCAGTCCTGCTGTAAAGATAAGAGGGTGGTTAAGTATTTCGTGGTGCCCAGCTGTTAGGGGGAGCATCGCGGTGCCTGAGTGCAGTGGCGGTGTGTGGTGGGGCACTGGTGGGCTCAGGGAGAGCTGGGGGCTCCGGGGGCCAGCGCGGGCACCTAGGCAATGCGCTTTACCTTCATTTGCTGCAAGTTTGCAAAGCTTAGAGGAAAGTTTTGAGTGATCTCAGTTGTAAATCAGATTATAGCCGCAGAGCTATATCCTTAAGGAAACACTCTGGTTTCCGCGATGAAGAGGCGAGGGAGATTATTCCTTCTGATTCAGGCTTGCTATTAGGAGAGCAGCTAAAGATGGTAATTTTTTAATCCTCTTTTTAAAAAACATGAGAGAGAACAGACCTTTATTTTTGTTTTGTGGTTTCATTTTGTTACCTCAAAGAGATTATCTGGAGCTATACAGGCATGAACTCTGAGTGGGTTCTCTGAAGTACTGCAAAGTTTGGGGCTTCAGAAACGGCCAGATTCAAAAAAAAATGAATAAAAAACTCAGGATTTGTAGGACTGGTTGTTAGCTGGTCTTCTTTAAAGAGTGGGTGTTCTGCCTTTTAGGATAAATGTCAGCAGAGTCGCACTAGGATTATGTCTAGAAAACCACAAATGGAGATATAAAATCTTTAATCATATTTTAACATTATGAGTAAGGGCCTCTGAACTACTAAGGAATACTAAGGAACAACTCTGATTTCAAGCTGAAACATACTTGTTATTAAAAGGTTTTATTCCAATAGGCATAGAATATTTTATTAAAAGTAAACATTTCTAAAAATAACTCTGTAATGTAGATCTTCAAAACCAGAAGCTGTTAGGTTTTCCCACCATTGAGCTCCAACTCACTAACATTTTTTCCAAAAAACAGACAATATTTGTTCCAGGAAGCTGTTACAACAAAACTAATATTATTTTCAGGCATTTGAATTAAGGGGCTGAATCCTCAGAAGTGCCCAATACTCAACACTTCCATTGCCTTGTAGTAATCACACCAAGCATCCTAAGGAGCTTATGCAAAGGTGCAACAGAGAAATTTCCAAAAATACACAGAATGGTTATATATGGGAATTTCTCAAGTTCATAAATGACATCCTATGATCCATTTTTGTTAGTTAGTGTTAGTTTTCTCACTCTGCCTCTTAAAAAAATGTAGCCCTTGCCTATTTTCTTTCTTTTTAAACTGTGGTTGCATACAGCGCCGTGTAATGAAGTCACTGTTTTATGTACATAGCTAAGCAGTGCTCAATTTGACCCCTGCAGTATGTACTCAGGAAGGCAAAGTGGCATAGCTTGATCCTTGATGAAACAGTAAAATAAACCATGGAATAAAAATGAACAAGGTTAAACTTGAGATGAAATTAATAGTTTATCTTATACCTTTGCTGACCTCCCTCTAATCTGAAAAAATTACACAGAAAAATTACACAGAAACAAATACACAGAAATAAATCAGTATTGTAAACATTTTTTTTTTTAACTTGCAATGTGCTTCTCAGGCTGTTGGTGGTTGGCAAATTGTATGGTGGTAGAAATGGTGTTTGGAGATGTGCAGTAGGAACCCTTATCTCATTTGTCTGATCTTCTGGGTATTGACGTTGTACTCTCCACTTTGTGGTACACATGGATACTGACTCTTATTATCTGTTAAATGAGAGAAGAAAGGAGAAATCTTACTTCAAAGTTTTCTAGGGTATTTGAGGATGCATTTTCAACCAAACTCAACCAAGCTTCCATCTTACACTCACGTGGGGTCTTGTCTTCTAGGGGATCCAAGTGAAGTGACATTACAAATAAGAGCAGTTTCTCTATATCTCCGCTTTGTAAGTGCTTCCATTGTAGTAGAAACTACCTGCTATCTCATTATGAGTATTTAGCAGTAACAGTAAAGGGTGAGATGAACACATTAGTGGTACTCTTCTGTGAAATAAATCTTCCTTCAAGAAGATGCCACCCAAGCACACTGCATATGCTGTGGCATAGACAAGCAAGCCGCTCATGTCAGTCCACCTCACTGAGTCAGAAAATGCTTTCCAAACAAATAAAATATCACTCTAATTTCTTGTGAGTCCTGAGAGCTAAGATTTTATTTTGCTGTAAATTTACTGAAGAAAGATTCCTTTAATATTTTATGACTCTAGTGGATTAAACCCAGTATAAATCAACAAATTAGCAGCCACACTATATTTATGTTCAGAGGAAGGATAGAGAAGGTGAAGGCAATATCACTCCTTCCTGGCATGTTGACCAAACTGAAAAGCTAAATTGAATGACTTTTTTACATGCTTAGAGCAATGCTGAAATGAAGTGAGAATGTTAAATAATACTCACTGACTGCAGTTAAGGCAGGTTCAAAGTAGGAGGATTTTTATTCTTCTTTGAAGTATTATTTTTCTCCCCCTTTGGGGTGTGGATCAAAGACTTCTCAGTTTTGGGGGTCCTTTAGCAATTCATGTAAAATTCTTAAGACAGTGAGCTTCATACAACTCTTTCTGTCCAGATTATCTATCCCTAAGGTCAAATTGTCAAAAGTGTTGCAATGTGATAGCTAGTCAAAGGAAGAACCCAGTAACTTCAAAATATTTGGAGGAATCCAGTATCTTTAATATATGTTGAATCACTGTGCCTTTTTTATGGTTCTTCACATTTTCCTTTGTTTAAATAAAAAATTAAATGAGAGAAGAAATGCAGGTAAAGGAAGATGGGTGGTCTGAGTGTGGAGTGGGCTTTGAAGACTGATTTGAAACAGAAGCAAATGGTCTTCTGTACCTTGTGAGTGCACTGAATGATTTTATTGTACTTTCCACCTACTTCTTAGATTTTTTTCCTTCTAAACAGCACAGTTGTGTGGTGGCTCTGTGGCCACAGAGTGTAGCAAGTGTCCTCCTGTGAAATACTGCTACCAGATTCCACTCCACTGTTATAAATATAGTATGAGCCCACCCTTCCAAGCCTGTTGCCAGTTCTTTTTTTTTTTTTTTTTTTTTTTTTTTTTTTTTTTTTGAGGTCCAAAATCAGAACAGCACCTTTGGGAAAGAAAACCTGAGAAAGAGGTGTGCTTAGAACACATGAAAACATTTGAAATACTTTAAAAAATTCAAGCCTTCAGGCAACTGGTTTTCTGAAAACAGAGTTTCCTACAGTTGGTAGTTTAGAAAATTAATGCAAAAACACCATCTGCTAAACTTCAGATGTACGAATACTATTTGGTCTATAGAGAATACAGACTGTACAGGAAACTATTGATCCCCCATCTGCTTCAGAATGATCTTTTAAGAATTTCTCTCACTGAATCAAGTACTACATTAGTAACATAGCATTATACGGAGCACATCCCAGTTGCTCTTAGGGGCACAGTAAGTAGAAGTGGATCTCTGCACTTCTGTCATCCTTTAGCTGCCATTACACAGAAAAAAGAGACAACTCTTGGCTTTATGTATATTTACTTCCTATATAGCCAAAAAAAAAGATCTCAGTTAAATGACTTGCATCCAAATATCATGTTTTTGGATGTGTGATTTGTCACATATTCCTGAGGGTACACCACACCTTATGGAGAGGTAGCTTCCTTCATATCTCCTCTGTCTTCTAATTAGTAACTAGATAATATCCAGATGGTGACTTCAGTTGATTGTACATATGAAGAACCACTAGGAAGTCTGTTTTCTATTGCAGTATTCCGTGCAGTTCTTGTCCCTGAGTGCATTGCAGTTGAGACTGGTATTCTGAACCTTCAGCTTTAGGATAAGTATTCCAACTTCAGCTTGTGCCAATGGACTTGAGCAATAGCTGAGGGAGTCGACTCCTTAAGCGATATACGTGCTCTTTTACCTCCCACATCCAGAAGACAATCCAGTCCCTCAGCTCTTCTTTGCGGAGTGCGTTGGTCAGCATGAGGATTTCCTGCAACATCAGTGTCTTCTTTAGTTATAAATCCCACCATATTTCTAGACGTTTTCACTAATCTTCTCTTGGACATCCATCAAAAACCTAGCATCATGTTCTGATATGGAAAAGAAATATGTCATTTGTGCATCGTTGTAACAATCTGCATATGATCACTCTGCGTATGTTTGTGTGCGTGTTTGTTTATAACTTTCACAAACTAAGTGGACACTATGTTTTAATTTGTGTGGCTTAAAATGAGTGTTATTTCACATATATGAAGTTCCAGGATTTTTCCAGTTTAATAGGAGTAGCAGTGATGCCAGCATACACATGGGAGACCGGCTTTCCAACTTTCTGGGCTAGCATCCACTTGCTAATGCTCAGAATTTCTTGCATACAGCATGCAGCCTTATGCAAAAGCATTAAATCAAAAATACCCAAAGAGTGTTACGTCTCCAGGTACCAGATTCACAGGCCCTTTTGCAGATCAAGTGAGCTATACTCCATATTAAGTTCCAGTTATAAGTTAATGTGCAGTTAGTAGTGATAGATCCGTTCATCGGGTAGCCCCACAGCTTCAAAAAGCAATTATCTCTATGACTTGAAATCATTTCTGAAACTTCAATTTGTTGTGTTTATAAGCATGTACAATGCATAATATTCATGTCTGTAGTGTATGTATAGTAACTGCTAATGACTTTCAGACTTATAAAAATCCTATAAATGGTTCAGGAAGTCCTTGAGCTTTTATAAGTAACCCACAAATGGAGCGTGGCTCAGAAAGTTCTTGAGACCAGAATTGCTCAGGAGTGGGAGAAGAGTTTGGGGAAGTACCACTGTATGCTCAAACGGCTCCTATAGGATTTCCTGGGAATCCACCGCTGGTCAGTGATGGAGACGCAGTCCTGGGCTACCTGGACTCACCATATGGCCCAGTCTCCTGTAGTTCTGCCTATGTTCAGTGCAGTCAGTTAAAGGCTAGTTTTCTGTGCACTTTGGTACTAAGCCATTAATTTGAATATTTTAGTTCCTCTACCATCCTACCCCCTGACAACAGTAAAAGGCAGTTTGTTTATCCAACCATTGATTAACCAGGATGTGCTTTTAATTAGTCTCGAGAAAGCTAGTAGGTATTTTTATAAGGATAGTTCAATATGGTATGTGCTGCAAAATTTTGAGCTTTATGTTCCATCTTTTGACAGTTGGGGTGTACGGCTCCCAAGGGTCCTGTGCTGGCCTGTTTCTGCTTGCAGTCACTCTAGGGCGGAGCCATATTTTCTAAGAGGACATTGCATCTCCATCACGTGTCCATGTGCACCAACTTCTGGCCCAGGATCATCCCACTCAGTTGCAGCCAGTTGTCTCAGTCAGGAGCGCGCTTGCCTGCCCCGGGGAAGACGCAGGGTGAGAGGGACCCTCCAGTGACTGGGCTCCCTCCGCTGAGCTCTAGGGAGCACAGGTACTAACTCAGGCCATGCCGTGTGTTGCCTAACATTAGGTAGATGACCCCAGACCACTGAGTGTTGCGGGAGTGCAAAATCAAAGTCTACAGCTACAATTAGAGCAAAGTGGGTGGAAGCAGCCTCGTACGCACTCGTTTTACCTCCCGGATAACTTCATGTTGTCTGCTCCATACCTAAGGCAGTTGCTTCTCCATTAATGAAACACTCATCAAGGCTAGGAGCCATCCATTTGAACAGGTGTAAATAGTAAATAAAAGGCCTGAAGTAGCACATGGAAGTGTTAATAATGAGTAAGGTTGATGGTTCTACTTAATCAGAAACTGTGAGAAATTAAATGTTGTGAAATGCTTATAAGCCTAGGGACTGGGGTGCTCAAAGACAATTACCAACTAAACATTTCATTAATGAAATAATGATTAATTATAATTACTAATTAAAATTCAGGATTATGGTGTTGGTTTTAAGCATTAGCAGGAGTAATGACATTACCATTTTTAATGAAATTCCAATAAAGAAAATCATAATACAACTTAAAAAAATAGGTACAGGCTACAGCAAGATTAGGAATTATTGTTAAGCCCAGAGGCTTAGAATTTTCCCAGCTGGTGAACTTAAGTTAAGTAAGTTTAATGCACTGTAATTTAATTACTAATCATAGTTTTTCTTCACAGTGGGAATTGATGCTAGGTCTATATTTTACAAGAACAAAAGACAAGACTTGAATACCTGCTCTGTGATGGGTGATGACATTGTGCCACAGGCTACAAATGAGACAATATTTTGCAGGGTTCTGCATAAAATTCGGATATAGATGTAGTATGATTAAAATATTATTTAATTAAAGATTACTGGATTAGAAATTAAGTAGCCCCTGCAGATTTTGTAATACAACTGTAATGCAGCCTTTGTGAAGAGCATATTCAATACAATCTTGTATATATATAAAATATATCTTCTTTGAATAATTCATACATAGCCATATTAGTAAATGTCAAATTCCCACAAGAAGATGG
This sequence comes from Rhea pennata, assembly GCF_028389875.1. NCBI lineage: Eukaryota > Metazoa > Chordata > Aves > Rheiformes > Rheidae > Rhea > Rhea pennata. Next base: position 10,086,599 of record NC_084674.1, read on the forward strand.
AACTTGACCTACATTAATAAAGCTATTTAGGATTCATTAATTGTAGACAGATTTCTTAAACTATTTGCTATTACTCACCTTTTCATGCATAATGTAATATGTTGGCTTAAGTACGATTCCTGATTTACATACTGTTGGCTGTGTTGCCCTCCTAGCTATTCACTATTTGACTTCTCTTAACCTGGCTGACTTACAGTTCCTCTTAGTAATTTGCCATCTTGTGAAGTTCCCAAATGTCAAGGTCAATTAGAAGGCATGTCACAGTTGGCTATAGCTGAGCAATATACAAAACTTTGCTTTTTCCTAAATTTTCTGGACTATTTGAGAAGGATTTAATGAAATAATTCTGAAGAGAGACCTAATTCAGGCTTCCCTTGATGGCAAGCAAATCCACTATTGATGTCACTGAGGAAGGGAGAGAGATCCCAGAAAAGGAGCTTTGGTTTAGTTAGATGTGAACGTAGAGAATGTAAACAGTTCTGAAGAATCTTACTAACGTTGAATAAATACCTTTGTAACTCTTCAGACTGAGCTGCAGCAGCTGCATATATGCTAAATGTATGTTGGTTCAGAGAGAATTTGCCTTGAGGGAGTAAAGGGCTTTTTATTGTTATTTATATTTATAATTAGCTCTTTGTGTTCCAAAGAGATACTACATCCAAGACGGGGAGCAAATCAGCACAGAACATGCCTGAGGATATACAAGTAGATACACAAATGGCTCTGTAGAGTACGCAGCAAACCAACCCAGTCAAGGGGTCGATGTGGCAGGAGCTGAGGAATATTAAAATCTGATCATTAAACTAGTCATGAGCTCTCCAGGCAATTTTTGGCATACTCAGGCAGCAGACAGACTTAGAGATGTGCTGCTCTCTAAATGAAATTTGATGTGGTGGTTCTGTGGGACAGGTGATGTTGTGAGTTGCTGCACTGAATAAATGGTGCCATGAGAGCCCCAGGTATACTCTGGAGGATATTGGTTGGGGAATGATGCTTCCTTCTTGCGTTTGGAAAGTGATGAAACCTTTCAGAAAGCAGAGCATGGGCTTTCAATCAAAGCTGTCTATGCTTGTGCTGGAGTGTTAGAGTGAGATGCTTTCCCATGGGATGCCAACCAAAACTCAGTTTCACCAGCACTGCTTGTCTCTTTTTTATTTTTGTTTCTTCTTTTTGCATGTTTGAATTCTCAGTAAAATCAAATTGACAAACTAATTTTTGCTGTACTTTCAGCGGGTTAATAATTTGAGGAAAATTTAGCACATTGCCAGTTTTTCCTCCTTATGGTGCTGCAAAGATTGCAAATACTGTCACTGTCTTGCTTTGCTGTTTCAAAGTGACACAGAAACTGAGTGTATTCTTACCATTTAAAAATATCCCCCATGTTCTTAAGATGCACAAGGTAAGTGGATAGGTGGCAAAGGAAGCCCAGTTTTGCAAACAAGGCTCTTAGGCTTTGTAATTAGTCTACAGCAAAGATGAAGCTTGACAGTCTTGCTCTTAGAGTGCTCTCTGGGGTGCAAGTGCACATGTAGCTTTCAGAGAAGAGCTGAAAATCAACCAGTAGCTGGAATACTAATCTGCTGTCTGCACACTTCCAGATCAGAAAAATGTGCCTTGTGGCAGACTCAGAAATTTCATGTTTGGGGGTCTCTTCTTTGTTTAGTGACTACACTGTAGTGAGTACAGCAGTCACTACAGAGTACCTGTTACCTTGGTAGTTTCTACTCACGTCAGGATTTTTCCATGGCAAAATTACGCAAAGACACTGCTGTTACCTGTGGCACTAAATATCAGCTCACCGGTGTTTTGTGTCCCAAGAGCGCCAGCCAAATGAGGCTGCAGAATTGCTTGGGGAGGACTTACAGGCAGGAGACCTTTACTGCAGAAGAATGCTGGATGTTGTGGCATCTCCTTGTCCTCACCAAGTTCATATAGTCCATGAACTTGTTTTGGGTACGCAGAAATGTTTGGCCAGGTAAACGCAAAAAGGTCTTATTAATTCAGAGAATGGGAAACTTACAATATGTGCTAATTGCAAAACCTTCTAATTAGCCATAATTATCATCTTCAAAGCATGTTGAAGTGTGTAGCATTTGATAGTGGTGTTGACCTTTTTGGTGTACTTTCAGGAAAACTCTTAGAAATGAGGTGTTGTAAAATTCATCAGAGAGCAATTAATTTAGGCAATTAGAGGAATATGATCTGAATTAACGCACCAGTACCTATCAGAACATAAGTGGACTTTAATGTAACTGCACAAACCTCTGTTTGTAGTGAGAATTCAATGTATGGACAACTAAAAAAAATGCATTAATAGGATCTCCCTTGTAGAAATGATAAACAAGACAGGTTCAATGTTTGTTGGGCCTAAATGGAGAAGCAGTACAAGTTGTCACTGACTATTCAAATCTTCTTATCTAATACTAAATGGTAAAACAATCTATTTTCTTAAGACCAAGATCTTGTCATTACTTTTGAAGCACCCTTTGATATTGGTTAAAAAACATGAAGTTTCTACCACATTTTACAAGTTCTAGGGAGAGAAAGTTGACCTGAGCTTTCTTTGACCTGTGTGAGTTGAGGGTCTGCCACAGTCACCACTTAAAAAAACAGGGTATGAAAGAGCTATCTAAGCTGTTCCTGCTGGCCCTATGCCTTTGTCTCACAGCATCATTAACAACGTAGCGAATAGCACACCAAAACTAGAGCAGTGCATCATTGAAAGGACTGTGTTCACTTTAGAGACTGAAATGCAATCTGCAGGCACCATCTTTCATTGCACTCTTGCTCTTAGGTATAAATACTGCTTTTCAATTAAAGGACAGGAACAAAAGCCCGAGAAAAAAAATTGAATAAAGTTATAGATGAGGAGTGGAGACTCTCATGAATTTGTTTTTCTTTTGCACTGCTAACCAGGAAAATGTTTTCTATTACTACTAACTGGATCAAAGACACAAATAAGTTTTCTTTGATACAGATAGCCCTCAAGCACAATTAAAAAAAATTTTAATTCAAATTTGATTTTTTTAAAATAAGAAATTCATCTTTAGTTATAAACCATCCATTTTTATATATTCTTTTCTGCCCACTGTTCCACTTATTTTTAATTTTACTTTGTGAACTCTCAGTGTCTGTGAAGTGTGATCGTGCCCAACTTTAGATATAAATCTTTGATATGAGCCTAATGTGATTTCAAACTCATCAGTTGAAATCAGTGCGCATTGGACTTCCCCTCTGCGAGCATCTGACACTCCTGTTTATCAGATTCTACGTTTTGTAAATTACTGAAGCATAGTTCCAATAAATAAGCCTACCTTAAAATCTGTGCCAGTCAAAATATTTTTCACAGTTTTATGTGAGACATACATTGTTTTTATGCAGCTGTCTCTTTCTGAACTGATTTTATTGCTATACATCAAGCTTTAAAGACCATCTCATGTGAAACCTTGCCAATTCTTTAATGGGCCTAAAGTGCTAAGTATTCTTATTTATTTCTCAGTATTTACTTATAGGCATTGTAATGACAGGGAAACATATGATCAGTGCTTCAAAAAGCAGTATATTCTGGTTGAATAAGCAGGAGCATAAGGAAAACCAAAGTATAGCGTGGCCCACAGCTGTCTCTTCTCTTCACCCCTGGCTGTGGGTGGCTGGTTGGGATCCTGTGCAGAGAGGAAGAGCTGCTGGATCCATGCGCCTGCTCCCACCTCCCCCTGGCATGCGAGGAGCACCTGCTCCCAAGTCCCTGCTCTGAGCCCACAAAATCATGCAGAGCAGATTTGGCCTGATAGCTAAGGGCGGAGTCTCTTCCTCTTTTAGGTGATTGCTGAAACCAAGGGGCTACTGTAGCCCAGGTGGTGGGTATCAATCACAGGAGACTCCCCCTGCCCCCAGCAGGAATGAGTTGGGGGGATGAGCTGATTTGCTGTGCTGTATAACAAGCATACCTACGATAGTATCAGGTTTTCACCCAGGGTAGATAGTCAAGATTGTACCAGTGGCAGATGAATCCAGTAGGATTACAGCTGGGTCCCAGGCCACCTATTTAAATTCTTCAACCTATCTTGTTCTTGCTGCTGCCCTTCTACTGTGCAGATGCTGTTTCACCCATCCATGGCTCAGTAAGTGGCTTCTCTTCCTCCCTTCTCTCGGTAGCTGAAGGTCAGATCTGGAAGTTTCTGCTCCCTGTAGAGGAGGTCCCTGCAGTTCCTGCTCCCAGCCTGATGTTCAGGATTGTTTTTTTCTATTTGAAGGAGTGCTGTCCTGGGGGATGTTGTCTTGGTGTAGATAGGCATGGCAGAAGAGAAGGGCAAGAGCAAGTGTAAAATTTTAAGATGTTTATCAGGGTTAACTGAAGGAGGATGTTAGTCTGGTAGGGCTGCAAAAGGATATTGTGCACGTCTTAGGAGCTGTGAGCTCCAGGTTGCACCGAGGAGATATCCCTGATATCTTGAGAACAGCGATAGGAAGGCAAGCCTAAGTATCTAGGACATTGCATTTCTTCCTCAGATGAGGAGCCCCTGCCTGACAGGGGAAGGTGTTATGCTGATCCAGAAAAGCAACTGATAGTTGGATGTTATTACTTACATGGGGTGGCATTTAATGTCTGGACCCTTGCCCAGGGAATGAAAATGCCTAGAGGGTCAGATAGGCAGGGAACATGATGTAGTTAAAGTGAAGCTGTCTTTACCTGTCAGACAGCAGGGTTTAAAGGTCTGCTGCAGGCTGGCAAGCGTGATTGTGTGAAAGTGGGCATGGGGATGTGCTTTAAGATACAGTTGTCTTGGGCTGACTTCACCTAGAGTTCCCCAAGTCAGATACAAAGGTCTCTCTGCTTGTTGGTGTTCTTTCTTGTACCTTTACAATATCTGAATCCTTTTCTCTTCACCCTTAAACAACTTCCAGCATTTTCATTGCATGTCTAACTTAATGAGAAACTTTGGATGTGCCTGGAGCTGTATCCAAGGCTGTACTCAGATGTTGAAATCGCTGCCTGAAAATTGGCTTCCCAGGTAATAACCTAGAGCTCAGTGTATGAAGTGTAGCATGTTGTAGTTGTTCTCTCCTTACAATTTCTTGGAAGAAATAAATTACCACTGTGTTTTGTATTGGGAGAAAGAGTGTTCTGTTGTTAAAAGTGACCCATAAAGATAACAATTCTAGAGTTTGTCACTTAACCTCTGCAGGTCTTTTTTAATAGCTTTAAAATGATAAAAGTTTTCTTATTATAAGGGTCTCTGGATTACTTATCTAAATTATGAGTGAGGTGGATGTTATACTTCAAGGACAAGCTTTTTGCTTGCTGTGTTCTCAGACAAAGTATTTTTCAACAACGTGGTCTTCAGCTTTTGCCCATTTTTGCACTATAATGAGATGTATGCCATGACAAAACTGTGTTAAAAGACTTTTAATGCAGTCGGGAGCCACAGCTAACAGGCCTTCTATCAATGTAAGTGCCATAGCTCAAACTGATAAAGAACTAAATCCCTAACAAGCTCTACATTACAGTGTGGAAATAGAAAGTAGATTTTCTCTTTGCATGTTTTAAGTACCTCATTAGTTCTCAATACATCTACATGAGCTGAAAGTAATTCATCTCATTACTATGTATATATAAATGTGGCAAATATCTTAAATTTTGCATTTCAGTTCTATTCAATTAGCCAATTTGTTAAAATATGTCTCTTCAGTTAATTGCAAGGATGAGACAGTGAAAGGGACTATATGCATGTGTCAAGGTCTAGAGGACAAAGGTGTTGAGTCTGGGCCAAATCTCAGCTATGGCACTTCTGTATTTTCAGAATTTTTCTCCCCATGGAAAAGTGATAAACAGTAAGGGCTGTTTGTTGCTAAGGTGAAAGACCAGTGGCACAGGTGTAAGAGTATCACTGAATTGAGTTCTTTAGTGAATATGGAATATGTATAATGAACAGGCCTCATACACCCTCTTTCTAGAGGATTATTTTCTATTCTGTACCTGAATGTTTGAGCTTTTGCTAGATTTGCAGTCTCGTTCTTTATTTTTAATTTCATAACCTTCTTGGAAACAAGATGTTTCTGCTATAAATGTCTATAAAATGGCTGTTGTACTCTTGGGACTCTATTAAATTGTGATAAATGTGTCTCCATCTTCTCCACCTCTCTCTCTGCTGCACAGCAGTGTCTGCAGCCCTAGGGCTGAAATGTTTCATGGTACTCTCCAGATGGCATAGGAAGAGCGGGCAGTTGGGCTGGGGTATGTGCAGGGATGTGCTGGAGACTGGGGGGCTTGTTTCCATGCATTCTCAGACCTGAGCAGAGCTGCTGCTCTTCCCTGCAGAGCCTTCCTACGCCTTCCCCGGCACAGACCAGCTCCAGGAGGCTTCCACATGCAGACACTTCTGTGAAAACGCTGACATTATCCAAGTACAGACATTTAAGTTATCAAAGGGAAAGGGAGAAGTATCTGCCCAGCCAATGCATTTTAGGTAACTTAAATCATGTTTAAGAGATGGTCAGCCCTATCAGTAGGGGGTAGAGAGCTACTTGGCACCAATAGGCTGTAAAACAAGGAGGAAGAATAGCAATTGGGCATTGTCTTGCAGAACAGGAGTGGGAGATTGTATTCTTTAAAGACCCTGTAGATACGCTTTACTGTGGTCCTCTCTGTGCCCAGAAGATACTGAGAGACTGAAGAGTTTGTTACTAATAATAACTGGGAGATTGGAGCTGTCAATGTGAGTTTGAGCAGAATATTTTTGTTCTTTTCAAACTTTTTGCTATGTTTTTTAAAGGCAGCAGTAAGCTCCCTTTTGCTGCCCCAGTTCCCAATTCAAATGGCAGTGGACTTCTACAGAAGCGGTCCAGGTAGCACTGATCTGAACTGTGAGCATGCCTCTGGAAAAACCCAGGCATCTAGAAGATACTCTGGCAACACAGGAGAAAGTAGGGGGTAGAACAAAAAAGATAGTTTAAGGGAGAAATGTTCTGTAGAGCAACTCTGGTATGCTGGAATAAATGAGAAAATACTGCAAAGCCTGCAGCAGATTCTGCTTAGTGCAATTTTGTAGAAGGTGGTTTGTAAGTAAAAGGCAGCTCTGACCATGTATGGAGAGTTCTTGATAATCCATGGGGTTTTATTTTTGACATGATGCCCTTTGCCTGAAAATACAAGCCATAAGGATGGAATAGCCAACATAGCCTTTTTAGCCTTTTTATAAAAAAGTCCTTGAACTTACTGGTACCTCAGTTATTATTGGGCATGGCTGTTCTTGAGCAAAGCTCTCCTCGTCTGCGGAAAAAGTTGCGCCGTGCTCGGCACTGCAGGACTTTCGTGGTTGTTTTCTTCCTCTGATGTTCTTGGCAAACTGATTTCCACTCCTTAGAATTCCTAACTTCTGAGAACTTTTTGAACAAAACTGTCTGTTCAGTTAGTTACACTACCTAAACACGTTTTTCTAGAAATATTTATGGCATGCTGTGCTACTTGTTCTTCAGTAATATAAGAGCATGTGCTTGTTCTATTAATATGAGCTTTTGGAGGGCAGAGGATTATTTGTATTGTGAGTAGTTTCTGTGTGCCACTTTAACCATAAACCAGATGTTAATACAAGACTCCACATGTTTGTGATCATTAGGCAATATTAAAAGCTAACACTCAATCACCATTTGGGAACAAGAACACGGGGTGTTTTGCTACCTGCAAAGCAATGAAATTATTGTCTGACACATTTACAGTTGCAGAACTAGCAATCAGCTTTTATGTGGTATAAGGTGTGTATCTTACAATACAGTGTCTTGCTGAGCTATTTATATACAATATTTGTGTTAGATAATTTAATTTATCTAGAGAACAGAGAACACAGTTGTAGGTCGTCTTCATAAGAAACTGTGTAAGGTAATATTTAGATAGGTGATTCTGTAAATAATTCTGTAATCCTGGGTGATTTTTACCTGTTTGCTATTAACCTTTGCTGTTTTTGCCAAGTAAACCAGAAAAGGCTAGATATTCACAAGCACTTGAATTATATTTTTCTTTTGTTTAATCATTCTTTCTAACACAGAAACAATATCAGCATATTTTCTGGTTTCCAGAGAGTTGTGAAAAGACTTATAGGAAACCACAAAACTCCTTAAAGGACTTTACCTTGGCTGAAAACTTTATATATAGAGAGATCAATTTTCTGATAAGATTTCTGGAATGAAAGGATGTTTTGTAATTTTAGCAAACGTGAATACCATGAGTAGAGATGGCCATTTTGGACCTGGAGCCTCGTACAAACCTCATTATAGACTGCAAAAAGTTTCCTGTTGGCTATATGACCTTTGGATCCGGTCCTGTACCGTGTCCAGTAACATAATGGTTGAAATAGTTTCTTGTGCTCTAGTTTTGTATGCTCTAGTCAACTCTGCAAATGTTATATAGCTGCCAGTTTCTGTGGCAGAGCTTTAACTCCCTGGCAAGCCTTTTTAGGAAGAATCTTGCAGTGTTGGCAGTGATTATCACCTGGTATTATATCTCCTGCCAATGTCTATTCAACCAAATTTCAATAATGAGAGGCAAAAATCTGGTTATCTCTATTTATTACATGCTGATAAGTAACTTTTGTTTAATCTTCTGTTTTCACTGTAAGTCCATGTTGAGATCTGCTACGAAGACTTGCAGAAAGGAGCCTTGTACTCTGTAAAAGCTTTCAGTGGCAGCGCTCAGCCTGGGAGCTTCATGGGCTATCCCGGCAGGCTGTGTTGTGCTCAATGAGCTGTTTGTACCAACAGGTACCCGATACTCTTGCAGCACCCTTCCCCTCACCTCGTTACGATGGTGGGAGGGAAGCTGTGGGCAAGGCATGAATTTCGGTCTCATATTGGAAGGTATGTGCGTGCTCTGGTCTGCAACACTGATGCTTTGGGGGTTTTATTCCCCTATGAACATTACCACTGGCTTTAGGTAAGACGAGTGCATTTCCTCAACATGCAAGAACTTTAAAAGGAGTTACCTCTGCCAGTTTTAGTTGCCAGCTATAGTAAATGGATATGAAAGTAGAGTGGAATCATCAGAGATTCATCAGGTTGTTTGTTTGGCAACCTGATCTGAAGCCCACAGAGTTCAACAGAAAGGTAAGTTTGCTTCATGACCCTTTTGTCAGGTCCATGCTTTTCTTTACACCATAAATCCACCAAGATCTGCCTGTAGGAACTCAAAGCAGAGCTTCAGTCTTTGGATCTGTGGGTCTCAGTTCCAGGCATACAGACATAGCTTCATGGCTGCTTGTGGCCAAAGTACTTATAATGTTTTGTGCCCAGAGAAAGAAGCTGGGCATTGAAACTCGAACAAGCATGTCCTGTATTTCCTTGAGCTGTGCGAGGTGCCCAGTGCTTCCTGCGCCATCCGTTACTGTGCTGCGAGCCAAAAGGTCTTGCCAAATGGTGCCTCCAGCACCATGCCTAGTTTTGCAGGACATATCTTCTCCTGCATCTTAAACACTGTGTGTCTTAAGCCAGGACAACCTTGTCAGAGTTGCGCCTGAGCGCGTCTGCATCGCGTTGGTGGATGTTTTAGCGCTGTTAGGCCAGTGGTCGGTCCAACTGAAATACAAAGGTTTCATTCAGCTGTGAATGTTTGCGGACCATCGCTGAGCAGTTAGCTCTGGAAATAATACGGCACAACTTGGTATAAACTGGGGAAGTGGACTACGAGCAGATCTCTGATATTACCCTTCTCTTACAGTCGGTTGCCTTAAGGATTGCGCAGATTTTTATTTATTTTTTTTATAAACTGTTTGCTGGGTGAGTTTTAATGCTTTGTGCCGAGGAGTGCTTTTGACAAGGAGGTGTATTTTATTGCAGGTCGAGGTTTTGGAAGGCTGCCATGCAAAGTGGTTTAGACAGAGAGGCTCCGAGTACGTGCTACAGTAGTTGCAAATTGGCAGATCTTCTGTCCGTGGATGCCAGCTAGCCAGCTCTAGTTTAACAATAGTGAATAATGAGCATTGTTTCTAAATTATCTTGAGAATAAAGTCCAGTAAGATTCTCAGAATATAAATACCTCATCTTAGAGAGAAATTATTTTAATTTGTTTTAATTCCATTATTAGGTTTGTTAATAAAAATGTCTATTTAAACCATTTAAGACATCCACTAAAATTCTAAAATATTAATTTTATGGAAAACTTCCAAAAGAACTCTATTAGTTTTCCTCCATTAAGGTACCATTATGAGCTTTTAATAGAGCTCTTGACTACAGCAATTTTTATTGATCTAGTTATTAAATGAATTAAAATCAGTTCTGAAGTTGTCAAAATATGTGATTTTTTAAAAAATAGAGAGATGGTTTGTTGCAATGGAGAAATTCCTGCATACTAACTTTTACCACTCCTTGATCCTGTGTGTTTGTATGTATGGTGAGTTGTGGGTATGATTTAGCTTTGCTTAAGACTTTCTTGGCCTCTCAGAAAATGATTTTTAGTCTCTATGTAAGCCCTCTGTTTTTGAAGTAAGGCAGAAAAGTCAATTTTTACATGATCTCACCAGCCAGCTGGTTCCATACAAATAAACCTCAGGATGGGATCTGTTATTCTTTTAATAATGCTTTTTCTGCTCAATCAGATTGAATAAATGCAGTTAGGCTACCTACAGTGAATTACTTATGGTTGGTGATTTCTTTTTCCAAATTAGGAATGAGGCTAGCCATGATATTTTTGCATCTTGCTTTCAGATTTTGTACATGCTATTAGTCTGCGGTTTCAGACAGATTACTCTGAATTTCTTAGGGAATTGCAGTCTGTTCTTACCTCTCACTCTGAGAAAGACCAAATAAATTTTGGAGAGTTTAGACCTGGCTTACTCTGACAGCCCCAGCTTCTGCTCAGTCTGGGGATCTCAGCCGGCATCTCAGCATGATGTCCTAAGCAAAGGATTGAGACTGACAGTATCCTAAATTCATTGCAAAATCATACATTTCTTCTAGTCATGGGGTTGTGCTCTATTTATATTGCACAGGCAATGTAGGCTCATGACATTTGCACGCTCTTTAAAGCACTGTGCCATTAAAGTCAATCCAGTGATCCGCTAATGAGACTTATTTGAAAAGTAAAAGCAAAACAAATTAATAATGTTTTGGGGTATATTAATACTTAACTGAAGTTTATTTAAATGCCAAGTTAGGTTATAGATGAATAATGTAATTTTTTTCCAAGGGCTATTTCATATAAGCCAGCACTGTCATGTTTTCAGCCCTGCAACTGATTACTTATGTTTCATTTGTTGTTTTTCTTGGTGTATCCATTCATACTGCATTTCATATTCTAGACTGTCATGCTGACATGAGTCTGACCCAGCAGCACATCATATAGCATTTATGTAACACAAGCTCCTCTTAGTGACCCATCATCCTGAGCACTGAGCATAAAGTAAGTAGTCAACCTAAAATTTTTAAGAGTTATTCACTTATGCAAGTTGGCTACATACAGGTGATAACACCAACCTTCCTAACGCATCAGTTGTTGAAATGAAAAGCTTGACTCCAAAAGATAAAGGGAAGGAGCTGGAAAATGAATCTATATTGCTATCACTTCTTTCCATGCTGTTTTGCTTGGGAACACCAGATAGTTTACATTTACTTCCTTTCATAACTGATACCAGAGAGACAAACACTTATTCATCATAAAAAGTTGAGGGCTTAAATGATTTACAGGTCACTTACCGGGTTTCTGCAAAAGAGCTGAGCTTGTTTCAGGCCACTGAATGCCTGAACGTGCCCGGGTAACTGATTCCACATGGTAGGGGTTAACAATTTAGGTCTTGAATCCTGTAAATAGTTGCTATTTTAGCTTTATTCCTTAAAAAAAAAAAAAAAAAAAAAAAAAAAGGAAGAAAGAAGAAAACACACACACACACATCCTTCTAATTCCTTTTCATTTACAGCTGTATCAGATCTGTCCTGTGGTTAAGTATACCACTTACATGTTTGGGTTCTTCAGTGCGTAAGAACCTACCTTCAAGCATCATATAAGATGCTGATGTACCAGGAACTTTTGGGGACTGGGCTGGAAGAGACTACAGATGATGGTCAAGAAAATAAAGCTGGATATTGAAAGATGAGCAAGATTTAAATGTGCTACTGCTGTTGTGCTGTGCTGGAAAATGCCCCCGCAAAAGCTATGCGTGGGCATGTCTTTGAGACCTTGCTAGTCTGAAAGCCTAAAGATTGGACAGGCTCGTTAGTGGAGGGCAACAGAGGGATGTTTATTTTCAGCACTGTTCTCACACTGACAACTTCATAGAGAAATGGATCCACAAATACAAACGCTTGGTGATTTCATGTAGCACTATCATGACTTTTGCTGGTTAGTTCAGAGCTAAGCAAAGTCTAGCCAGCACATTGATGCCTGTTTGCCTGTCATATATTGCAGCTTCTGGCCTGAGAGCTAAATCTGAGTTTGCTTAATGTTTATTAATACTTTAAAAACAGCGTAGCACAGCACAGTCATGTTTGACTTTTCAAAACATCAAATAACATGGTGTTGCCAGTGTATCTTTGCAGCTTGTGCTAAGAAGTTTTAAGATACCAAAGTATCTAAGTGATCATTTTGTATACAATGTGTATGAAATAGGTAGAGCCTGTAAGAATAATCTAGCTTGTAGTATGTACTCCAGGAATATCAAGTCAGTTCTGATGTAGATGATAAATACCTTTTTTGCATGTGTACTCATTGCATGGGTTCATACAGATGTGTAACCATCCCATCTGTAAATTGACATTTGATTTTTTTTTTTTAAACAAAACATGATCTGCCTCAACTAATGCTCCATGCGAGTTGCAGATGCTGGGCAAATTCTTGTGACCAGCTGCATGTAAGATAGACTGGGGATAATATGCTCCCTCTTTAGCCTCATGTCTCCAGGTCACCCCAGCCAGGAGAGAGAGACTTCAAACACCAGAGCTGGAGAACATTGCACCCTTTCACTACTGTAGTCTTCAAGATGCCTCAGTACATACTTGAAGCAATATGACCATGCTCAAAATAAATTTCTGGAGTTTTTCAGGGTCCTGTCTTATTTCCAAAATTAATGATTCATCTCGGTAGGGCATGCGGCCCTTTTTTTTCCTCTGTCATTACAGGTTCTCAGAACACCCTGTGCTCCTTTGCCCATAGTCTTTCCACTCTTGGTATAGGAACCTTTGCTGTTGTTTCTGCCATGTGGAGCAGCCTCAGTGTATTTTTCTGCCTCATCAACTTTCCATCTCTTCAGCTTTTTTTAAGTAGATTTTCTCATCTGCATATGCCTCTTAATTTTTTTCCTCACTCTTTTATTGGCCTTATAGCTCAGTGCCTTAATTATTCATCGTACAGTGTCTTTACACCACTGGTTTCTATAATTTATACTGCATACTGCCTGCATCCACTGCTTCCTTATATTCATTCTGTTCAGTGTTTGGGAATGCAGGTGGTATGAAAGGCAGTTATATGATATGAAGCTATATCATATTGCACAGAGGTAGAACAACACCTGCTGCTATTTTTTATATATATAAATATATATATATATTCAAACTTTGCAACGCTTTAATGCAAGTTATTTGCCTATCTTTAAGTAAAAATGGCCAGAAAAAAAGATATTGTGATGTGTATAAAATGAATTCCAAAGCAGAGGTTGTAAACTTTATGAATAGGTGTCAATATCTCCAGCACAGGTTTTTCTCAAACTTATGTGTGTGTGTGTGTATATATATATTATATATAAAATATGCATGTATCTGTATGTCTGTTTGTATTTGTATGCAATATAGTACTTTGTCAAAAGTTTCAGATTCTGAAGCTATATGACCAAGTGAAACCCTCTGTTTTCTTTTTTTGTCCTTTTTCTTTTCATGATCATGGAGGAAAACTCTCCGCAGGAGAGCTTTGCTGGGGTCTGTGGGATATTCCACCTGCTGAGGGTGCAGGATTCCTTTTTGCATCTGTGCCTGGGTGCTTGTGATCAGCAGCAGGCACCACCCCAGAGCTTCTCTGAGCCAGTTACTTGCCTTGCTTCTCACTTGCACGTCACCATCAGTCCTCAATGTTGAAGGCAATTCTGAGAAATTTATCTCATAAAACAAACATCTACGGCTTGACTTGTTCAAATCGGAATTGAATAGGAAGTGTAATCTGCAGAAATCTGATTAGTCAAATAACTCTTCTAATACTATTTTGGCTTCCCAGCTGTGTGCGTGTGTGCATGCATGGGTGTATGTTCCCTGGACAGGAAGGTTTTACTTCTCAAATCCTCTCTGAAAGCTCAGAGGTTTTGCAACACCTGCAGATCTGCCTGACCAGACATGATGCTGTAAATGCTTGATTTTGAGCTAGCAGGTGCCTTCTGTTAGCTGGAAGGACTGTAGGACAGTACAGGCTTTCCAAGATCCAGTTTGTCCAAAAGTTTGGATAATCGGTATTTAAATGTTCAGCTGTCACAAGCATTTGGGCATGGTTTGTGTTGCTGGCTCTCATCAGGGCCGGCAGTATGATCCTCCTGCTGCCATGTCCCCTGAAGGCAATTCTAAGGGATTGTGGATTTAGCTAAAGTGACTTCATTTTAATGAAGAAACCAGTATCCACTGATTTGGGTTTTATTCATTTATTTGTTTAATTATTTGGCATTCTTCACCCAAGCTGTAGCCATCAACTTGTTTCATGAGGTGAAATAGAACAAGAGGTAACTATTTAAAGGAAATAATTTAAATACAAGGCTGTTGGTAATAAAAGAAGTTCAGCTGTGCAATAGTATTACATTTGCTATTGTATTTGATTACTAATGAGTGCAGAGAATTCATCTTAGCAACAAGCAGAAAGGGGCAAAAAAAATGTTTTGTATTAAATCAACTAAATGATTAAGTAAGTCAGCAGAGGCTGTTTTAATATTTGGAATGCAAAATGTGCAGCTCATAACCATGAAATTTACTGTATCTTTTCTAAACATATTTTGATTGTAAAAGTGTGTGTGAGATACAAAACTGCTTAGTTTTTAGGTCTAGATGGACAGCCAATTTTTAAAAAGCTGTGACATAAATGGCTGGAAATGTAATGCCCCTGTTATTCAATCTGGAAGAAGTTTGCTTACAGTTCATGTCTAATGGCACTTTTGTACCATTATCAAATGACTGATAGTCATTGCAAGCATTTTAGCAGCCTTTGGATCTGTTATATTTTTAATTAAATTGGCTGTGAATTGCTTAAGTAGCAAAGGTTGACAAACTAGCACTCAGTGCAGCATTACTATGTTTCTTAGAGTATGTGTCACAGGACATTCATGATCTTCATTTCTTTAAACACTTTATAGTTCTCTTACTATGCATCAGATGTTGATTTGGAATGGGAGGTGAGCAACCCCAGAGAGCAGGGCAGGACACTACAGAAATAGCTCCAAGCAGCACAGGCAAAAATGGCCTGGCTTTGCGTGCGTGTAGCTGCCTGACCTCCCCGGCGCAGCTGGCCAAGGCACGGCAGTTGTGGCTTTGCAGAAAATGTGGTCTTTGTGCTTAAGGCTGAAGGAGTTGAGCGTGGTGTGTACACTGCTAACATCATGCCCTACTTGCTAGATGAGAGATGTCAGTAAGGTCTTTTGAGCGTGTTGTCAAATATGTTGTTGGAACAGCATCTGAGGTGGAGGTTCAGATGTCCCTTAACCTCCTGGAGGGTGATACTGCAGCAGCTGTTTCTTTGCAGAAAGGGGAGGGGGGTGAGAAAATAGAAACCTTAGTCTAAATTCATGTGCCATCATTTTTCTTAAGGTATCTTTATGCCAACACTACCTTTGCTCTTGGTGCTTATGACCCCTGCTGTGTTACCACTTTTCATTCCAGCCTGGTAGAGCGGTGCAAACACAGGAGTGTGTGGCATTCACATTGCTGTTATGTGATAGTTTTGAAAGATTTTGCAGATGAAAGAGCATGACTTGTACCAAATGAGTTCAGCCTGCCCAAAGCAATGAGGCTGTCAATGGAGAAAAGTGCTGTGAGTTTCTGTAGGCTTTTAAGAGATTAGTAAATGTTAAAAGAAAGTAGTTTGTGATATTCTGTATTCAAAGCACAAATGATACAAGGATATGACGTATATGTACCAAATCTTGAAGGCTTTAGTCTGTCTTGACTTGAGCAAAGCTGTATTTGAGATAGAGGCTTGAGAAAGAACATCCAGACTGGAGACTTTTTCCCAAGGGTGAGATCACTCTTCTCCCATATACTGCTTTCTCCCTTTTCATTCCATTATGATACGCCTCACTTTCTAGCAGCCATGTAGCATATTCTTCTTCAGGGAAACAGAAGATGCAGTTGTTAAGACCAAAATACAAAGTGAAGTTCTACTACTTGCATTCTTCCCTGATTCCACTGGGAGCAGCAAACTACAACTTTCGGGACCCCAGCATGGGAGGGCATCTTTCCCAGGGAGGGCAGAAAGTGTGACTAATGTGACTATAGTGAGAATAGACAGCTTTATCCTGGCAAACTGATGAACTAAAGAGAATTGCTCCCACACCCCTTGTAGTCTTCCCTCTGTTTAAATCAGTTCTCTGCACACAGCAGAAACAGAACCAGAGGTTCCAGGGAAATTAGAAAAGGACATCAGATGGATGAGGTGGAGGAAGGAGTTTAATATTCATTCAAATACACCACGTATGCCTTGCAGCCCTGGAGACTGACCATGTAACTAAATCTCCATCCAGGATGTGTTGGCATTGCTGCAGTGCTGGCATGATGTGGAGGTAATCCGTGGTGGAGGAGCACTCAGCCGGCAGCAGCCACCTCGCACTCGCGCAACATGTGGTTCTGGCTTTAGAGCTATGTTGTGCAGGCAGCGTTTCTTTAATTGACCTGTTGATTGCTCAGGAGATGGAATGGCTTTAGGAAGTATGTTGTGCTTATTCTAGTGAGGTGCTGCCTTCTCTCAGAAAGCTGTTATTAGTTTCCAAACCTGGGTTCACTGTTGTTGCTCACTGCTCCAGCTTTTGGGCAGTCCTTCAACACTGAACTGGTGGAGTTGACGTCATGTTAGGTACGGAAGGTGTCACCTGCTGCTAGTTTGTCTTGGGGTGAGGAAGCCCAAGACACAGAGATCCTGTTTCAAATGAATTCTTTAGACTGCTCTGAGATCATGCTATTTTCTCTCTTCCAATGCTGTTCTCCACAAAAATTTCAGCATTTACCCTGCACTGTTTGCTTGTTCTGATGATTGCTTTTTTTCCTTAAATCAAAGTATTGTTGATGAAGCAAGAAGAAAATAAGGGACTTTGAAATGGAAGGGACTTGAAGGGACTTCAAAGGGGACTTTAAAATGAAGCTGAACAGCTTCACTGTGTGTTCAGTGTAACAAACACTTGAAAAAGCAATAGCCACAATCCTGTGTATTAAAACTCCTCATAAGTGGCAAACAGCATACAGCCACTTTACAGCCTGGAGGCTTTGCTAGAGTCGACCTGCCTGTGTTGCATCCATGATGCGCTCATAGGTGCCTACATCCACTGCGGTATCTGAATGCACCCTGGTGTGTTCTTGGCAGCCTTTCTCTCCCTTCTAGAACTCACACAGTTTTCTTCATTTCTGACTGTCCACATGCTTATTTTTGAAGTCTCAGCTGTTACTTAGCCCTTCTCCCTGGTGCTGGTTGGCACCCATGGTTTGTTTTGGGGTTTCATCAAAGAAACATGGTATTTTCACTGCCTGCTTGTTGCAACTTCATGCTGCTGTGGGACAGCTGACCAGCTTCTCTGCTGCATCTGTGATGGGTGGTAGAGCAAAAGGCACTGGAGGAGTCCTCTCCCCACCTCAGCTCAGGTGGCGGTGGGAAGGGTGGGGGTAAGGCACTGAGGGAAAACTCTTGAAAGACCTACTGTCTCTGGGCTTTAAAGCTTCACATATCAGCTCCAGGCACCTATCAGACCAGCAAAGAACTGCTGGACAACTCAGTAATATACAAGCTAATATGTCTGCACTTAGGAATTTGTCTCTGAATTCAGCCTCCATAAAGGTTAGCATGAGCCGATGGGGTCGGACTACTCCCTAATGCAGAAGAGTGGCGGTTTGTGCTTAAATGAATTAGCAACTATCCATATCCTCTTGTTAGCATTTCAATTATGAATTAGTATAACATAAAAGCGTGGCATAATTGTGCTGAAAATGAAAAATATCTCTTTATGTTGCACATTTTGCAGCCACATTAGACTTGCAGAGCATTGTGGCAATGATTACTTCCTGCTGAGGGGGAAAAGAAAAAGATAAATGACTTCTAAATCACCATATGACTCAGCCTGCAAGCTCTGAGTTTATTTGTAAGACATTTATCTCCTTGTATACTCACCAGGAAAAAAAATTATCATTTAATTAATAAACTTAATAGCCTGAAGTATGCTGATCAATAAAAAATAGTATGAGAGAACAGGGCCTGATGCAATGAAATATTGAGCTGTCTGCAGACAAATCCATGATTTTCTTTAAAACTGATCATGTTCCTGCCTCGTTTGTTAGGGGAGGCTGTGTGGCAAGATGCATCGCTTTGCTGAAAATCAAATTGATAGACCAGTCTGGACAAAGGGTTTGAAGCAGCTCCTTGTGCCTTGGAACAATTTCCCCTTTGTTTTCCCTGTGTTGACCTTTTGAGCTTTTTTTCCCCTGCTGGCACTGAGACTGCTGAACTCGCTTCCACCAAAGCCAAGGGGTGTTTTTCCACTCACTCTGTAGACCCTGGCTGGGTTGAGTTTGGCAGCTGCTGCGCCTGACTTGCTGCCGTTGCCTTCCGCAATGTTAGATCAAAGCTCCATTACAGCTCTGCAAATCCAAAGGTACTGCGCTGGCTCCAAGGGTTATCCCAGCTAATGCAGAATAACCAACAGCTAAATGTGCGTGCGCTCCCGCTACCAGCTGCTCGGACGTGTGCAGCGGTGGCCCGACAGGATGGCGTTTGTTTGCTTTAGCTGCAGCTCTGAGACGTGGCCCGTGGTGATTTCTCCCTTTCCCGAGGCAGCCAGGGGCTGATCTAATGGAGATGCGGTTACTGGGGGAAGCATGCAAATGTGTCATTTCTTTTTCTCGTGCTGTACTAAAAAGGAAAAGGCCTTAAAGAAAAGGCCTAAGGATATTGTGGGTGGCCACTGTCTCTGTAGTCACGCAGGAACAACGGGAATTTTCATCTCAGTTTGCATGGCAGTGGTATGCTGGTAGGTAGAAATGGAGGCCATGTGAGATGCATCTTCTCAGAGACAACCCCATCTAATTAGCCCCACATGTCACTTCTGACAACAGAGATTTTAAATGTAGGATGTAAGAATTTTTAATGTGGATGTTCTTGAAGCATTCAGTTAGCAGAAACAGTGCTGTGAACACTGGAAAGATTCTACTCCGTCCAAATTGCCTCTCTCCATCTTTCTCTGTTGCCATCATGTAGATACTTTTTCTTTCTTTTTTCCCCCTCCCAGTTTCATAGTAGAGTATGCTAAACTTCACCACAGAACATTATCTTCTATTACACACAGTCACTGCAATGGTGTTCGTGCTGTCTGACCAGGTCTCTGGGCACAGTTCATCCTTCATTATACTCAGTTGTGAAGTAGCCCCAAGAGTGTGTTGGGTTTCACCTGCAGGAAGAGAGATTCCAGACAGTCAAAGGAGTGAACATGGAGTAAACATAAACTGGTCAAATTCCTTCTGAGTGTCCTTCCATACAGATACTTGGTTACATAAAGATGGACTGGAAAATAAATGCCAAGGTATGGAAGTGTGTTTCTTAGGATATGAGAGACAAGAAATTTAAAAACCAACATAAAGGAAACTGAAACAGAATAGCTATGCCAGGCAAGCTTAATCTCTGAGAAACCCAATGCAAGAGAGAGGACATGATGTTGAAAGTTTGTATTTTGGAAAGTCATTCCCCTTGGTAAGGAGTTACTGCTGATACTGAATCTTGCATTGATGGTGGTGAAAACAATGTTTCTGATTTTTCACAAAATGGATACAGAAAGAGGGGGGTCTCTAGAAGATGAGAATACAGGGTTAGCTGACGTTCCCTGGAGAGCAGGCTAGCCACAAGCTGAAGTGCAGCCCAGCAGATCACTAGTGACAATTATTGCTCTGAGCCTTGGTTTACTTCTGCAATTTGAGATGGCCTATGTTAGGGCTTTTACTATTTGTTCCCATACTTGCCAAAACTGGATTAGGTGTCTCAGTCATGTTAGGTGCTGCAGAGCAATAGTCCTGATAAATGTATAGATTTTGATACAGTAGTGGCTGAAACTCGGAACATCTGAGGCAAAGAGGAGCCTCCTCCACAGTTTTCCTGGAGTCTGTTATACCCCTTTTGTTCCCAGAGTGTCTCTTGAACCTCAGAAGTTTGATGGAAGTAATAGAATAGCTATTCCCCTTATTCCTTTCACCACTTCGGCTTAACTGCTGACATGCCAGTTATGAGCTATTGCAATCTTATTCCGTTTAATCTTAATCACAGTTTATGATGAAGAAGTTTCTAGAGTACACTCAAAGCCATCTTGTTTGGGTGAATCCAGGCTTCTCTCTTTCTTTGCCGTTTTTATCAGCAGTTATTATTGCAGGTTTTCAGACCTATGTGAAAAGTCACTTTTTCCCCCTGCTGAGTTCACAATTACAGAAGACCTGTAGGCCTCAATTATCAGAGTCAGTCAAAGAGCATCCTAGTGAGTAAGAATGACACTTACGAGTAAACACTGCAAGACTGGGTCCTCACTTGCTAAGTATCTTTATATTTACCCCTTAAATACCATGCATATTTTTGATGTTGAGCCATAAATAATACTAAATTTCTCATAGCTACAGCTGAAAAACGACAGTGGAAATTGAGTGTTACAATAGGAAGACCACCTGAAGATGTGGAAGAGATGCAGAGTGAAGGGAAAGTGTATTTTCCTAAAACTTGTCAAAATCTTCAATTTTGAAACTGCAGATGTTTTCCTCAAGATACCTCATGCTAGGTGTGAAACACCTTCAGCTTCAGATTTGTCATTATTATTTCCTCAATTTTAAACCTACACTACATAGTTTCCTAACTCATGCTGTGAATTAATCTCGTCTTGTGCTGTGCTTGCTACAATGATGTGAATATCTGGACTACTTTACTCACTTTAATTAGAGCAAGAGGTCTTACCATCAAATGCAGACATTGAGTAAAACACAGGCTGCTCTGCTTTACACTCGGAAGGTTTTTCTTATTATGTTCGAAGGTTTTTTTTAATTATATATTTGTCTATTGATGTTAAGTGCAATCCCATCTTAGCATTTAAGCAAGTGATGCTCAATATTAAGAGAGAACTTAAATGCCTTGCTTGGATGTGAACCAGCTTCAGATTTACTGACAAAATTGTTACTATTTAGAGAAAATTTATTTCTTTTCTAGGATCTTTATTAGGTGAGTCAAGGATAGTGGCCTTTTCCTACTGACACCAAAATCAGCACAAGATGATCTATGTGAATGTGATAGATAAGCAAAGGCTTAACGTGACAAGCTGGTACAAGCTATTTTGCTTTCTTTAGTTAATTCTCAGTCTGTCTTTCTCTCACTGGTAAAACCCCCAAACTGTGATGCTTCAGGATGCTAATATTTCAGGAAGTGTTCTAGTGGAGAACTCAGACAAAAATTTTTTGCAACTGTGTATTTATCCAAATTTCTACCGATATCCCAGAGAGGAGGTGAAAGGATCAAAGCGCTTGACTTGATCTCTTTCACAAAGTCCTTAATATCTTATCTACAGCTTTCCTAATGTTCTCAGGAAATGTCACCAGATGTTTGAAACTGCTCCCAAGTCGAATAAATAGGCATTTGCCATTAAATTCTGTATCAGCAGGAACTTGCCCACTATAGATCTCTTGATTTGCTTCCTATCCTTGGCATTGTTTTAAGCATAGCTTAAAAAATAAATGCATCAGTTCAGATAGCAGCAGCAGTGAGCCGTGATAGGAGGTGGCTAGCTGTGGACTCAGCGTGGCCGTAAGGCAGCGATGCAGTCCTGTGAGCGCTTTCCAGGACGCAGGCCAGCCCCAGCTGGGCTCCGCCGTCGCAGGGAGATGCAGAGAGCCCTGGCAGGGTCTGTAGCTCGGGGAGAGCACCGAGCTTTGGCCCTGGACAGGGGCCGTCCCTTTGGCCAGGAATGAAGGTGCCTGCTTGACGCAGAGAGTTCGAATGTCCCTTGACTTAGATGAGTGGGTCAGGAGACCAAAGACATTTGGCAAAGGGTACAGTCAAAATCAAAATGGAAACCAGCTTTGAAATAAGAATGGATTATTGCACAACTATGGTGTGGTGTTGGTTAAAAAAACGGAAGTATTGGCAATAAGATGAAAAAGAAGAGTTTACTGGTAGCTACCATTTAGGTTTTAATCTAAACTGAAGTTTGCTATAAAAATCAAAGGCTGTTACAAGTTCAAGTAGGGTAAAATGTTACGATATTAAGTATCCTCTGGCAGTAGGTAAAGTACTAGAGGGAAATGGTGTGACAGTAAAAATCTCATTCTACCCAGAAATACAAGTTTCCAATTATTGATTATTAATATACTTTCTCCTCTCACTGGCTTATTTAATTTTTTTTAAGCTTTCAGAAATCACTATGGGATACCCTCAATTTGAGAGGCAATACTGAAAGATTTATGTGCTGTAGCATGCTGGCTGAGCTGCTAGCAAAGTAAACAGCACTTTACATACGATTCTGGCTTGCAGCTTCACTTAATGAGAACATCATCTTTCAGGGCACGGATTTGCTCGTGTAACCAAATAGGCCATGCATATCCCTATTTGTTACAAAAATTAATATACAAAATAAACTCTATTTATGTAACTGTGTAGACATGTATTACTCTGACTGTGTCCCTACCTGCATGACTTCATTATAATGTTACACAGGGACTCAGAGAAGAACCGACGGTGAAACTCTGTGGCCCAACATGGGTGCCTCAGATTGGCAAGAAAATCCAGCAGTCCTGAAATGAGATGCACTACCATACAGTATCTGCATGTGTCTTTCTGCTGTAAATGTTCTCCTTTGCACTAAGCACTAGACTATATGCACAGCATACAGTGCTTAGCTCTAAAACAAGGTTAAAATAAGCAAGGGATAGAACACAGGAATTTGTACTATGTGATATTTATGATGATAAAATTAAATTGGATGCTTGTAGGAAGAACAGCTATGCCATATTGCTGCGTGGATGCTGCTACCTAAGTACGTGTGTTCATTTTTCCTAATGTTAAAATAATGCTACAAACATACAGTGAAAAAGGAAAATAATGTAAGATTTATAATCAACTTGAGAATGCTGCTCCTTTTACCACAAGTATGGCACAAAGCAAGAACTTCCTCTCGGAGTTTCCCCATTAGTGCAAGAGTGATATTAAATGGTATTCCATTTTTTATGCAAACCACAGACAATACCAAGAAAAGCAGAGGAGAGTGGTTATGAGGTCCAGCTCATGACTCTGCTATGGTCCCTGCTACACAGATGTGTTGAGGCTGGTCAATAATTTCCCTGTCTTAGATGTATGTGAAACTCTTTAAGATAATGCAGCTAGATATCTGTCATTCTGCCCCTGCTACATAATATGCAGGTTCTATTATATACAGGTGTTCTGCATTTTACAGTGCCTATTTGTCTCGCACTAGTTGCCCAGTGGCAGATAGATGGGTGTGTTCTCCTTTCCTTCCAGATCTATCAATTAAATTGCATGTTTTCTGAGTTTTTGTAATTCAGGTAATTTAAAGTTATGCTGATCAAGCTTTTCTTTCTTAATATAAAACATTGAAGCAATAATCAATCTCTAAAAATTCTAGCAATGGAAAATGTAAAGCAAATTTTAAAATTTGCTAATTGTAGATCACTTTATGCCTTTGGAATGCTGCATAGGAGATCCTTTCCAAGCAATTATTATGTGAAAAATGTAGGATCTTTTTTGGTTCATACATATATCGAAGAAATACAAAGCTGGTATTAAAAAGAATTTTAATTGGTTTGAGATAGTAGCAGGAAATGATGTTCCTTCATTTGTAGAATCAAAAAAAATTAAGGTATCTTAACTGTTAAATTTCAGAAAGGATTGCATATTTCAGTAATGCAGTTACTCATGTGTGAAATATGAAAAATGTTAATTGAAGTAGACTTGTGAAGTGAAATTAGTTGCAAGTGGACTGTAGATGAGCAAAGGGATTTTCAGAAAATTGCACCTCAGCCATACTCGAGGTTAATTTGTTGAAAATAATTGGAATGTTAAATAGTAATTCCTTATAGGAATGTAGGAAAATATTCCAATATTCCTGTAAGGAGTAACACTTTTAGCCTGGCTGAATCAAATGCTAATTACTAATATTCAGATTTATGCTATGCTTATTTATTTACTAGCCTCCCTGATTACTTTCTTGACTGCTGGTAATCTTTCCTGTTAAGGGGGAGACAGCCCTTCAGTCACCTGGAAATACAGGCTCGAAGGCAAGGAACTTCAGCAGGAAGAACTGCCTGTTCCTGTCCTTGTCGCCGTATCTATTAAGTCCCTGTTAAAAATAGGAGCAGCTGAACAGCCTTTCAATGTTTCAGCACTTATTAAACCTTCACCAATAACTTGAGAGCAATGCAAAGTCCTCAGCGTGGTTCTTTGAGCAGGCTTGAAAACATTGATTTATTGCTGTACCCAGCATTCAAGCAGACTCTTGGCGTGGACATCATTTCAGTAGGTTTGCAGCCTCCAGCCCCCAGGTTGTGGCCTGGGCACCTTGGGGACCTGACCACAGGTCGCTGGGGCTGAGCCGGAGAGGCCAGTCTGCACTCCGGCGGGGGTCCTTGGCGCAGGGAGGACGTGCCCGGCCTTCTGGTGCTGCATCTCATGGCCTCTGGTTTAGTGGGACACGATACCCACACTCTGACCCAGGAGAAAACCAAACCCAGCACAGCAGGGTACTTTCACCATTCTGAAAGGAGAATGCCAAAGTGGGTTGTGCAGAAGTGGAAAGAAATGTTGTTTTACATCAGAAAGGCAGATAAGGATGCACAGTCAGTTACGAATTTCTTTTGCTGATGCCTTTA
Organism: Rhea pennata; assembly: GCF_028389875.1. Lineage (NCBI taxonomy): Eukaryota > Metazoa > Chordata > Aves > Rheiformes > Rheidae > Rhea > Rhea pennata. The sequence goes on from NC_084674.1 coordinate 10,111,640, forward strand.
TTCATGACTGTGTTCCCCACGCCTCCACGCTCTTCCTCGGGGTCTCAGGCTTGCATATTGCTTGTGCCCAGCTGGCCTGCCTTGCTTTGCAAAGGCTGATCTTCATATGCGGAGAAGGTCTGTGCGCCAGGTCCCAGGCATGTTATCACTTATTTACTGCCTCCCTGGTGGCGTGCTGTCGCCAACAGGCATATAATTAGAGTAGCTGAGACCGGAGACCTGTGGAAAGTCTGAGCATTTTCGTAATTGGCCAGTAGCAGCTGTAGATTTTTGTCTGAGTCCGATATGATTTCCACTGTTGGAATCTCAAGTTTCCTCCTTGACGTACTTATCTTTCGGTCTTGTAAGCAAATGAAATGCTTGCATTTTTGGATCTGTTCTTATTGTGTTGACTTATTTGAATAATTTTATATTAGAAACAGACTGCTTATAGGGAAGCTGTCAGTCATTCAAATAGAATACCAGCCCCTCTTTCCTCTTGCTCTCTCCCCCACCCAGAAAAAGCAAAAGCAAAAGGAAAAATTGAAAGGAACAAGAAAAATGTTATCAAAATAACCAAGCCAGCAACATAATCTGCAAGTTCTGTGCATACCGTTATGATATCTGAGGCATAATTATCAAGCTTAAGTTAATTAGACTAATGCTCAGAAAATCTGGCATGGCAGATTGTGGTAAGTAATTATATATACCGATTAAAAGATGTAATACACAGTGAGCAAAGGCAAAGGAAAACTCCATTTGATACAGCCAGTGAACATAGACAATTAAGAAGTCAAGTAGATGAGCACTGACAAAGATACTGAACTTTGTGGAAGATGATGGGCTAGATGCCAGTTTTCCAGTGGAACAGATTTTACATAGTGTCAGTCAAATACTTTTGTTTTATGAAAATGAAAACTACTGCTTCCTAAAGGAAATATATAAAAGGCCACTTTTTTTTTTTTCTTTTTTTTTATTACGGTTAGCTGACATGAATACAAGGATATGTGCAAACAAGAATGTGACATTAGAATACTAGTTTACATATATATAGAAGTTGTGTAAATGGCTTTTTTAAAAAGCAATTCACAAGATGTCATATGAGAAAATAAAGCTGTGAAGACAGTGTCTTCTGCAATTAAATGCAATGTAATAATGTTTATGGGTCAGAATGAATGAGGAGCGTTTGTGTGCCTTTGTACATCTCGGTATGTGCACTGCTGAGGCTAAACCCTGTAAGCAGAAACTGAGAACACAATCTTTTTGTGCATTTTGCTTGAAGATTGGTTTAAAATAAAAGACCTAAAAAGGGGGGGGGGGGGGGAAGCGGTAGATCTCTTAGGCAAGAAGTTCTGCTTGCAAAGTACCCTGCTCCGAGTTGGAATCACGTCCAAATGAATGAAATTATTTGTTCAAGCCCTCCACAAAGAGTGTGACTGTGCAGCCTATTCCCCAGTCAGCTCCCTCCTCAAGAATGAGAGCAGGCAACCTGCAAATTCCTAGTCTGGCCAACTGAGATAAAACAAGCCTCTGCTAGATCCATTCTCATAGCATTTAATCCAGAAGTATTAGAGGTGAGCTTCTGGAGTAATGTACAACTGCTTCTCAGCTAAGCTGTGGTTTTATTCTTATTTCCCAAAAAATACTTTGAATTCTGTTGACCTCATTGTTCCCTAATGCATGAACAAACTGACTGACTGAAGCAAAATCAAACAAAATTATTTTTGTCTGTGAAACTTCAGAATGTTTGGGTAGTTTTTTTTCCATCTTCATACCCTTTCTACTGTCCATCACCCATGTTCATGTGATCACCACCCCATACATGATGCACTGTGTGGTTTTCTCTAGCCCTGAAGCACGTTCTCTGGATAATGGCAAAGGAGGTTATGTGATCTTCTAGTTGACTAGCATAGAGATGAAACTCACTCAGATGTTGCAAACAACAACAAGAAAAAAGCTTCAGTGATCTTTCCAGATGAATATTTCTAAGGTATTTGTGTTCAAAAGCATCTTAATTCTGTCTCAAAGCAGTGATAATGAGGTCTCAGTATTAATTATTGTTAACCAGTACCTACATTCTGTTATAGAAATGCTGGAATGTCTGCGAGGACGTAGCATAGACTATGGCAGCTGAAAATCTTATTAAATTGCCTAGGGAAAAACAATGTGTATCTATAAAAATCGCCTTCCTACTAGTGGAAGCTATCGACTCTAATTAGCTGCAACATGTATCCAACTAAAATTAATTCTCCCCAAATTCGCAATCTCTTCACTGAAATTAATTGCAGAACAGTATATTCCCAGTCTATTTTGCCATCCCTGTTCTTCAGTGTGGGTGTGACGTGGGTGCAGCTGTGGTCATACTCCCCAGAAAAAGAATTTGAACAGAAGGCCAACCTCGCAGCTTGGCAGAGGAGCGAATAGATTCCTCCTCCTCAATGCCGAGGCAGCCGGTGGCCCTCCACACCCCTATTAAGCGACTGTTTCCCCTAGCTGAGCTTCACCAAGTAAGGACTCCTGTGCTGGGACCATTGCCAGTGACTTCTGTTCTCATTTGGTTAGTATATCTGTAAAACGGAGAAGGTTCATCTGAGGGATGAAGGAGCCTGCTTCTACAACACCAAGTTGTTCCCTGCTTTCCTCTTCCTTCCCTATTCCAGGTCTTTCCACCAGGGCTGCTCAGACAATGCAGGGACATCCTGCATCTTCTGTTTCCATCCCTCCCAAATGCAAGTCTTAGACCATATTCTGCTATGGATAACTTACTTTTCATGAAGTCTGTACAACAGAAAACATAGATGAGGTAAAACCCTAAGTGATGTCTCTTATGAAAACTTCTCATTTAAATTTTAAAGTAATATTAACTGTCTGGCAAAAACTGGAAGAAGTGATTGACCACCTGGGATCTCCACCACTGCAACCATATCTGAATCTGGAGCCATATACTACTATCAAAACATCAAGAAAGTGTAAGCCTCCACTGGCTTTTATATATATTCTAGACGTTGAAGAAATTTTCTTTATCTTTTACTGCTACTTTAAGAGACAAATTTGCAGACTCTGGAGCATTTGCCCTTGACAAAGCCTGTCTGGTTTGTATGCCACTAGGTCAGTGGAATATCAATACATTCTTAATGCAGGCTGTCTTTTAGAGTTTCTTTCATTTCTCAGAGCAAGAGTAAATGTCATTCATATTGGCAGGTTATAATGGGAACATCAAGATACTAATTTTTAAAAATATACGCAGCTTCGTTTAGATGGTCTTGGTCTCCCTCCTGTGTGTCCTCAGCCCGTCTATAGCAATTACAAAGTTAGCTATCTCTTAAGCTAGAAAAGGTCATTGCGTTGTCTTTTCTACCCCATGCCTCTGTGAAATATTCATGGCACTGCCCAGGTATTGGGATTGGGTTTAATGTTTCGTTGCATCGCCATCTGTTTTGTCGTTGCAGTTGTTGTTGTTTTTTTCCCCTTGGTGGGGGGTGAGGGAGCATGGAGGTAGCGGTGAGTGATGCTGGCATAAGGGTCCAGACCTAATATGAAAGATGAGCACCAAATCTGCAAGAACAGAATACCTCATCTGATCCAAATTATTTTCTTTCTAACATTAAAAGTCTTTCTGGTGAACACCTGCCATTATGCATGTAGATGAGCTGTGGTAGACCGTCCTTACGTCTCCTCAAAGGCTATGAAGCCGCATTAAAGTAGGCTTTTATATTATATGTAAAGTTCATCGATATAACTTAGCGTATGCACTGAAATAAAGCTCCTTGCTGAAACAAATGGCATTAGCAAGTCCCAAGGACGCGTTCGACGGAGTTTTCCAGGCTGTTGTGGTAGCTCGGTGACAAAGGGCAGTGCAGGGAGAGACGGAGCACCGCGAGGGCTTTGCTCTGGGCACCGCGGTCCCGAGTCCCAGCCAGCCCCCCGGCTGTTAGCAGCCCCAGGGCACGAGCAGGAGGGAGCCCTGCCTTGGCTGTGGCCTGGGGACTGCCGTAGTGGTGCAGAGACCTGGCTTTCTCATAGATGACTTCTAAGTTTCTTTGTGACTTTATTTGTAATGTAATGGAGGTATTTGGCGCAGAACATTTTACCAGGATTTTTCAAATCCTTTTTCATCATCTTGTTCTTTTCCAGTATTTCCCTTATTGCTGTTGATTTAAATGTCATGACATTTTAAACATGACTTATTATAACAAAACAGTATATAAAACAATATGCTGCATAATCAATGCAGCCGTATTTTTTGGAGTGAACGTTAAATGAGAGAGCAATTTCTTCCTCAACCTATTTTAGTACTTACTTGCTAGAGGGTATGGGCCACTTAAATCCCAAAGAGGCAATCTCTGAGGCAAGGCACCTTTGCATGCGCAAGAATGAAAGCTGAAGAAATATCCGAGGGGTGCCTGGGAGAAGAGACGATCCAAGGGAGGTAGCTGCATCAAGGGGTGCCTTGATCCTAGAAGGACAAAGGGGTGGAGCTGTTGCAGGTTGGCCAGGACGAGGCTTTGCTCCCTGATCACTGGTGCAGGCATGCACAGGGGACTGTGTCTGTGGGCTGACGGCTGAGACGAGATGACTTGGATGACTTTCAGGAAGGTCGCGCGCAGTGAGAGCTGGAGTGAAAGCAGACAGGTCCGTCTTGGGAAGGCCAGTTGCCGGGTGATGGGTCCCCTGAGATACTGGGGCTGGAAGCATGCAGAAGAGTGGGCTTTGAAACTCTGGGGGTTTGCCTTATTCATGCAATGCATCTCATTTTAGACATCTGAAATCACCTTAAAATCTCCCTGTGGTTCAGTGGAGAGAGTGACTCAGAGTAGGAGTTACTCCAGGGCACGTTGAGTCAATGTTTTCTTCTGAATTTCAGAAAGGGTTGGTGGGGGGGAAGAGGGGCATTTAATGGGAGCTGTTTAGTCTGAGTAAGCTTGGTCCCCAGAGAGGAAGAAATCTATTATCTGCTCTGGACGTGTGTGGGCGCTTCCTGCAGCTCCCAGAGACGGGGTGGGGGAGGATGAAGACTCTCTGGGGAGATGGGGACCGCACTTGCCTCCCACTCCGCCTGCCGAACGGGCCTCCCTGCTGGTGCCACAGGACATTCAGCCAATTTCCTTTGCGCTGGCAGAAAAATACAAAGAAAACAAACTGAATCAACCTCCCTAGCACAAATGTGTCTTTTTTGACATGCTGTGAATCTTATTGAGTGTGCTCTGGGTACGGCAAATATTTGTCTGAAGTTAAGAAGATTAGCAGGGGAAGTTGTGACTTTGAGAATCCCTGGGTAGGTAGCTTGAGTACATCAGCCTGATACGGGCACTTAAGAGGTTATCTGCACTCTTGGGGTGGGACATAGAGATTGTTCTGCAGCTCTAACCTTTTGGGAAAATGCTTTCAGTCAAGTGATACATGCACCTGCATGAAATTTTTGAATCACTGACTCTATCCTTGATTAAAATGCTCTTCTGTGATTAAAAAATAGCCTTTTTCCAAATGAGTGATGTTGCATGGCAGGCTGTGCACACAGGATAATGTTTCCTCCAGCATTATCACACTGATGACACTGCCATTTCTTACCAAGGGCTCTGGGCAGAACCTTTTGTTCCTGTAGCTACCTCTCATGAGCAAACACCATTAGGAAGCTCCATGTGTGCATCTACCTTGTCTTACCAGATGAGGAAAACTGCAGAGGTATTTATGACATTATCTCTAACTGAGAAGGTAGTGGGCAATTTTTTCTTCTTTGCATGGTCAAGGTGTATCCAAACACAATTCTAGATGCTTGCCTGGCTTCATATCAGACTGCGAATTGCCATCCTCCAAGTTTTTGGCAGGGTTTCTTACCCCAGTGGATATTCCTTCAAGTATCTCCTTTGTAATGCATTCAGTTTCCACAAATTTTATCTCTATTGGAACCAAACTGGAATTCTGTCAAGCTTTGAGCTCTTCTGAAAGCAATCTACATATTTCACTGAATCGCAACTGGAAAGCCTGTGTTTTTTGTACAGCCGGATTTCTGTTTGTGGGCTCACTTGTCCTCCCAAAAACAACTTTATTGGGATGCTTGTTGCAATTTATTCTTTTTCTTATCATGTTTGCATGCAAAATTGTTATAAATTAGCTTTTGCAGAGTTTATTTTAGCAAAGCACTTAAACACATAGAGCTTAAGAGTTTTACTTAACCTTTACTTGCATTTTCACAGAATTCCTTTCATCTAAGTGCTTTGAGTGCTTTGCTGAAAAGGGTGCAGTTATTCAGATGTCTGTGTGAACTGTGAGGTTGAAGTCTTTCGCCAAAGCACAATGATAAAGCTGAAAAAATAGTTGCAGTCATTATGACAAAGATTAGATGAAAAAAAGAAAGCATCATCTTTAAAAGACAGCAACAGCACAGCTTTGATAAACTGTTTTTTCTATGGAATATATGCTTTACAGGCGTAATATCAGCAGTTGTGAGGTAGCAGTATATTTCAAGTGTATGGGGTGAAATAATTGGAGAAAGATCTTCCAGCAGATAGTTAAAATCATTTAGAATGCAGATAACCTACTTTGACTTTCTTATCCGTCTCCTTAAATAACAAGGATTTAGCTCAGCAAGTAACAAACTCCCCCAAATCAGAAATTTGTGGCTGTGTTTACGCACGGACGCAGATATCGATATGATGTAGATCGCAAGCAAAGTCAGCAGACAAGGAAATTATGGGATATCTGCAGTATTCACTGTAAATTAAAGCAATTACATTGCAGCAGCCTTGTAGCTGTAATTAAATATGAAGACAGACCCAGGGAAGGAGAAAGGCTCTGAACCAGGTGGGCTGCTGAGGTTGCGGAGCGGGGGCGAAGGCAGCTTGGAAACAGGCGTCTGGATCCCGCTGCAGCTGACGGGGTGGCACCATGCCACCTTGCACCATGTGAAAGCAGCAGAGCTAGTAGGTTCTCTTCTGCGGTCAGGGATGAACTTGCTGCACTTGCTCTCCAGCCATGTCTTGCCTTTCCTGGGGTCCTCCCCCTGCAACAGCCTGTTGTGTCTGTTGCTCTTTTATTTTATAATGCTAGTCAAGTCAGGACATAAATCAACAGCAAAGGCACGAAGGATGATAGATGGTAGACCTGGACTGGCAGAAGAGGCTGCCCACCATAAAGCTTGTGGTGCCCTCAGCAAGGCAGCTTAGGGTAGACTGTGGCAGGAGGTATGAGGGATAGCAGTAAAGGTCCTGTTTGCTTACATTGCTGGGTGGGATGGAAATTAAGGTGCTCTCTGGGTGCATAAGCTGAATGCAAAGAAAAGTGAAGGAAAAAAAATACCAAGTAAAAAGAGTGAGGAAGGCCAAGGAGGCAGTTCAGGAACTGAGCTGATGTAAAGACAGGACAAGAGGAGATAGAGAGGGCTACAAGGCACCCCCAGGGCAGGAAGGTCCACAGCATCGGGCTGAGGAGTCCCCAGCCAGCTCGGCCACGTGACTTTCTTCCCTGGTGGTGGGATGCTCAGGTGAAGCCTCACCACAGCTCCCTGAGGGCTGCGGTGCTGCGGGGGCGTTCTCATTGCCCAGCACTAGGGCTGCCCGGGCGCTGGAGGAAGCGGTCTGCGCTGCAGCCCCCTTCCACCTTGGCCATGCCATCCCTTTCATTGCCCGCCTCTAGAAATGGGTTGCAGCCGAAGAGGAGGCTTTCAGCCTCCTCATGATTAACATGATAATCTGAGGCAGAAATATCATTCTGCAGATGTCACTTGAGTGTAGGAGTTCAGTACAGAAAAGCTACCTGGAAAATCCCAAGGCACGTTGATAATAATGAACACTGCCTTTTGGGTAGTGAGTGGTATCTGATCCAACGTGCTGGCAAAACTTGACTCTCTTTTTTTGGATGCTGGTTCAATAATGTGAAATTATAATGCCTAATTGTCAAAGCAGTTGAGTTTTGTTGAGGTGCAGTAGTTTGCAATTGCTTTTCACCGCTCTGACTTTTATTTAAATGCTTTGGAGGTTATAAACTCTTAAGTATCAGCAGTAAATACTCATGGAGAGTCAGAATAGTGCTAACTACTGTAAAATCTTTTTTCCAGTACTTTTATCTAGTTCTCTACATTAACACAAGTTGCTTTTCTGTTGATGTTGTGGCATAAGTTGAAGAAACTGTAATACAGATGTCATGTAAAGCAACTGCCAGTGCTAGACCCAGGTTCACCGTCGTCGGCTGCATTGTGAATTCTGAGCTTCTCTCGGCAAAGGGCAAGAAGCAGAGGTTCCCCAATGGGAATGTGTTATAAAACAATGTTATGTGTCCCTTAAGAATTGCAGTGATAAAAACATAAACCGTTCTACAGCACTAACAACTTTAATAAAATAACATAAAGCACAGCTGTCAGGCCTGCCAGCATCTCGCACTGGGAGACATGAGTGAGAAAATGAACGCTTTTCACAAGCAGAAATATTCAGAGCGCTTCACTGTTTACAAGTTATCAAGACTGACAGTCATAGATTATTGGTGGAAGAGCATTTTCTGCTTGAGGTGAAAGAAGAGGGTAATTTATCAGGAAGCCCAAGAAGTCAGACATCAGTAATGATTTCTTGAAGAAGGGGATGTCTCAGAAATAGTGCGCTTATTTGTACTGCAAGGCAAGAGGATGTACTAGGTCATGAACAAGAGTCTTAGTGCTCAAAGAATGTTGAATGACATGATAGGTAATTTGCTGGGCAATTGCAATTAGAGGATAGAGTAATGTGTGCCTCAGCATTTGCCCAGAATATTAAAAAAAAAAAAAAAAAAAAAAAAAAAAAAAAGAGAGAGAGAGAGAGAGAGAAGTTTTTAACATAATGGAGACTGCCCCAAAGCAACATTCACTCTCTTTTCTACCTCTCTTTTCAGAGTTATCTAACTGATTAGCTACACTAATTTATTTGCTTACCTTTTTATTAATTCTTGCATTTCTGAGATACTTCTGTATTTTTTTGAGCAGTTTCAGAGAGTTTGAGGATTTCTGAATTTTGCAACAGAACGTCTTCTCTATCTGATGTGGTGCTTTTGAATTACCTTTCTCTTACAGAAGCAGACAAAGTATCAGCAGTTTTAAAATATTAACTAGCTTGACGCACTACAGAAAAATACTTAGAGCGCTGCGTGACCGCACTGTGCCCTGCCTGCGCTGCATGCACGTCTGCGGCGATGCAACGCTGCGCGTAGGCAGCCTCCTCCAGCAGAGCCTCCGCTTCGTGCAGCGGGAGGAACTGCTGTCAGAACATGCAGAGCTTCTGCTGCAGTGCAGCCTGGAAGGAAAGGATTTGGTTGTATTTAGAAGATGAAGCTCATTTCACTCTGAAATACCAGAGAGGTCCATTCCTTACGGTTTGGTATTCTTTGTCTCTGTTCCTGCAAGGCTTTCCAGGTGCACTGAGGGACGCTTCTAGCTTTTTTACTGGATTATAGCTTCCTAGCTCTTCTTTTATTTAGTGTAAGCGTTGCATGTTTGTATCTGCACTTGTCCAGCTCGCCTTTTGCCGGTGTTACCCTAACAGCGCTGAGAGCAGGCAGCACTGCCCTGCTCCTCTGCTCGAGGTCTGCGGGGAAGGTCAGGTATCCACGATACCTGCGTGGCGCTCTCCAGAGCTCTGCGAGAGCTGTGAGCGGGGCCCCGCCGCCCTGCGCGTGTCCCTGGAAGAGCCGCAGCAAAGCTCTGCCACTTACTCAGCAGAGATGGTCTGAAGACTGAGCGGGAGCTTGAGGGGTCTGCGCAGAAGCGACGGCTGTAACCTCCGTGTCTGCTGCTCTCTCCTCACTTGAAAGAGCAACTGCAAACTCAAAAATCTGTTCTAGAAGAGATTCCAAAACTACAGAGCTGAGGGGGCTCTGAACGGTTTCTTCTGAAGGCTTTCACTGCGAGAAGAGCAACGGCTGTTGTTGAGGGACTTTTGCGTGTGTTATGGAAACCTTGTTCCGGTAACCGGAGAGAAGGTAGCGAAAGCTTTTCTTTTTTCGGAGGATGTGGCTCAGTCAGTTTTCACCTCCGGTCAGATTGGCCAGATATCTGTGTAAAACTGCTCTCACAGAAAATAATGTCAAGCAGGTGATGTGAGATTTTCTTTTTTCTACTTTCCCAGAGCTAGCAGCTTTTCTAGCTTGCTAGAAGATTTCTTTAGAATTTTCTACAGAAAATATCTGAGACTTCAAGATAGTCTATATTTGAATATGTCTGTCTGAGTAGAGACATCAGCTGAAGTTTTCCAGCCTGAGTCTGTCTTACTGGCAAAAAAACAAGGGGCAAACCACTAGTCTTTACAGATGGGTAACTGGAAAATAGAGGTATCTATTTTTCCTTTGCTGTGAGCAGAACCATGGAGCATCCTCCAGGTGAAGGAGAGCATTGCTCCCCCTCAACAATTAAAATTTTCTATAGCAGGTTGAATGCTTATAGAGCCACGTGGTTGGGATTTGCATATATATCTGAATGTGAAAATACTCCGAGACGCAGAAATCCCTTAGAAACAAATATTGACTGTAAAGTTTGTTTCACACCTGAACTCAAAATCAATGCAATTTGATACTGATAATTTCTTCTTTCCTGAAAATCACCTTTCCAACTCAGCCCAAATACTATGGAGATTATCTTAGCCTGTTGGAAAAAAAATGTTTAAGTAAACTATTACTTACTCATACTCTCACTTTGAGATTTGAGTCTTCTTTAGCAGTACCTTACGTAAGAACCCATGAAATAATTCTTCCAATTGTTGGTACTGTTGATTTTGAACATGTCCAATGTTTAATATCCAGAGCATCCTCTAAGCAAGGCTTCCCATAACTTAGCTCTGCTTCCAGCTGGCCCGCTGTGCGACTCAGCCTGTGCAGCAAAGGCAGGATGAAAACACCTGAGTAGGGAAGGCAGCCATGAAAAGCAGCTTTCCAAATCTTCATGGTGGTGTTTACATAATATCAAAAACTGAGAGTCATCGTGGTGATAATCACTTACTGCACTTCAGAAATTACTGACACAGCAAGAGGTTTTCACACAGATTAATCCTGGGACGCTGTTTGGGCTGAATAGTTATTTTATAACAAAATAATACTCATCAGTCAAAAATAGCAAGTTTGCCGTAGCGGTGAGTTAACGCTAGTCTGGTTTATCGTACCCCGTGTGTCCACACAACGTGGGTACACGCTTCAAATGTCAGAGGTGTGTGTGAGTCGGGGTGAGGGGCTGAGTTGCTCTCGGGTATTTCCACGATGCTTTGCTATACTGTACTGCGGGCTGCGTACCTGTAGCTGGGGCTATCAAAGTAGACTAGTTTTCCAGGCAAGTTTGAGAATTCATTGCTGCACTCTCTATATCTGGTTTAACCTTAAGTCAAAGATTGATTATTTTTAAAGGTTAGCAGTTATGTAGCAAAAGAAACGTTCTCTCCTCTGCCAGCTTTGAGAAGTCACCGTGGACTGTGACTTCTCACAGTGTTTTAATTTAGACAATAACCAAAGACATTTTGCAATATGCCTCCATATTACTGTTCAGTTCAGTTTTTTTGAGTAAGCAAAAGAAAAACCAAAAGGCAAAGCCCCGTTCACTGGTCTCAGCAGCGGCTGCGGGCGCTGATGCTCGGGCTCTGCAGAAGCTGGCTGACGAGGACCGAAGCATGTCACTAAACGCTCCTTGCAGGTTACCGGAGGAGACCCTGAGGAGCAGGGGCTGCCCTCCTTTGCCTTTCAGCTACTACCAGTTTTCTCTCTTGCTGGCGGCAAGTTGAATGGGCAAATATTGCTTTTTTTATAAAACCAGCTCACCTCAGAGACACGATTAATTTACCCGTCTGGGCTTGTTGTTGTGGTGCATCGTCTGCAAAGCGTGCGTGCTCGGGCTCTGCAGAAAGCACGGGATAACGAAGGCTGCTCCCCGTAATGCACCCTCAGGGCCAGCTAAACCGAGTTACTTCTGTACATTATAGACGCGGGCAGCGGGTAAGAGCAGGCACACGGACGGGGCTGCAGCTCCCCTGGTGCGTGGCTGATGGATTTTAGTCCCTCCACCTTTCATTTCCGCTCTGGGAGCAGTGACAGGGTGCAGATCACTCCTGAGGTGTCACAACACAAATTGAGGATGCAGAGGCTGGTTCCCCAGGAGCCGATTTTAACTTCCCCTGCAGGAGGTCTCACAGACTGAAATATAATAAAATTTGCATTTGTGTTTAGATACTTCACAACCAAGTTTCCTTTTGAGTCAAGCGCTGGAGACACAGAGGATGTGTGTTGGCAGTGTGTACAGCGTACCCGTTCCTTTATCCATAATTCTATAACATTATTACAAGATGGATTTATAACACACCTAGAGCTAATGTAACGATGAAGATTAGTCCTCTACTAGTCGAACAGTAATACACTTTATTTGCCTATAGCTATTGTATTACATCAGCCTTGGCATGAAAGGAAATAGCTTTCTAATGCAGCCTTGTCTGCTGAGCAGAAAGAAATCTATGTTGCAGAATGGAAACCTGCATAGGACTATAGCTGGCAGCAAAATTCAGAGTAGGAGAAATGCAGCACAAATAAAAATATTTTTGAGTTGGAGATATGCTAGTAATCCTAGTTTATTGGTAAGCAGTATTGCTATGCAGCAATACAGTTTGCTTGGCAGATATAGTATTGTTTCATCTCTGCTTTTAACTGCTTCATCTTCTGGACTAAGATTTGTCCAGAAGTAGAAGGTGCAAATTCATTAGTTTCCAGCTTTGCTTGTGGTGTTAACAAAAAGTTGGTATTATAATGTTCTTCAGAAACACTGATGCTGTTTATACAATCTGTGTTGTGCTCTGTACCTAGAAACACAGTAGAAATCCTCAGTGCTTTTGAGATAAAACAAGCAATTAATGCAAATGTTTCTGCTGTCTGTTGTAACTGTAGTCTGCACTTGATTAGTGGCAGACATTCTTTTGAGTGTATGTGTGAACAAATAGTCACTCAAGTGCTGGCACAATATATTTATTATAAAGTAGGACTCTCTTCTGTAGAGGCAAAGGCTCTGTTTGAGTTTGACGTCTCTGGGATAGCATTACTTAATACTTACTGTATATGGGACAGAGCTTTATTTTTGTGAGCATATTTTGCAAGCTGGATGTAAAAATAATCTTTCACCTGCTTTTGATTCTTTTCCTCGCTAAATCACCAGTTAAAACGTAGTGTGCCTAAAAGAAGAAAAGAGTTTGTGTAGGGATGCATCTCGCTTCCAACAAGGGCAAGAAAGGACTAATAACTTACATGCAGGGAGAGAATGTATCTGTTGCGAACGCTGCCGGTACAAACTGCCGATGGGAAGCTGCTGCAGTCGGGCCTTGTTATCACAACAAGTCTTTGATGAGAAAGACGGCCCCGTGGGCAGAGGAGAAACCAGAGGGAAAATTTTACGTGAATTGCTGACAAGGTGCCATTGGCAGCTTCTCTCTAAGATCACTCCACTGATGCAACAGGCACTTCAAATAACCGCATGCATTTGTTACCCGGTTACCTGCCAGCTTTGCCCTAAGGACTTGCTAGGTGTCCAGCCATCAGCTCCAAGAGGTGCGCTCTGTCAGTGCCTGTCCTTCACCCTGGCACCTTGCTTCACCGTAGTAAATCCATCAGAGCCAGTTTACTAATCCTACTACTGTCTGCAGTCTAAACGGTCCACGAGTACTATTTCTCTCCATCCTGTGGACACACAAATAGTTTGATTAGTTGCATATGGACATGCCATGAATTTGACAATGGGAAAAACATTGGAATGAATAGCTAATTCTGTTTCTTTCTTTTCTCCCTCCCTGCCAAAAGCTGCAACGACACGACAAAGGAGAAGCGGATTCCCCTGACAAGTGGAGGACAGAAGAAGAAATGGCAGCCGAAGCTGCAATTCTGAAGAAATATTTTCAGTAAAATTAGAGGTAACAATTTCCACAATAACATGTTCATGCAACAACCAGAACTGTTCAGTCTTACATATAGACTTCTTCAGAACAGAAGGAGTATATGTAGAAGAGAGCAAAAGAAATGAGAAGTCTTAGGTTTATGTTGTTTCCAAAAGGATATAGTGCTCCAACAGTGGCTCAAATAACTGGCTTCTTGAACAAATCAGCTCAGTCTTAGAGGCCTATTCAGCTTTTAAGTTCCTGGAGAGCAAAAAATAGCATAGCTGGAAGTCAGAATTATCAGCCATTACTTAAGAGCAGTGTCTATCCTCACGTATCTTTCGTGTATTTTTAGAACAGAAAACAGCCTCAGTGTCATAGACAACCTATGATAAGTTAAAAACTGCTCTATGTATGTACACCCAAATATGCATGTGCATCTGTACGTTTGAAGTCCCAGCAGAATTCAGACTTCAGAGAGGATAAGCAAATGCTTCCTCCTGCAAGTCTTAACTCATCTGATGAATTCAACTTTAAAACATAAGCTTGCTGGAAAACTGCCTATTATGATAAATTTTCCACTGACCCTAAAAGAAAAAAGGTTTGCAGGGAGAAATAGAGACAAGTAAATACTTGGCAAACACTAACATTGGTACTCTAGAAATTGCGAGGTTTTCATCTTGTACCTGGACTCCCAGAAGCCAGATTCTTCCAGTAGAAATGAACTGGTCTCTGGAGATCAATATGAGTTATACTGGGATGTGCACTACAGTAATGATTCCAAAAGCTCCCTCTCCCCTGTTCCCCATATGTCGTTTGCCATCATCCAGCACTCTCATTTCTCTGTCATTTCTGACTCTCCTATTTTTTCCTCTGAAGAAGCAAAGTCCTATAAATATACTTTCTCTCTGCCTGTGACTCAAAGCCCAGCCATAAAAAATCTTGAGCTAAGCCACACGTGGCACAGTTGTGTGGCAGCTCTCAGCCTCCTGTGCCATTCTGTCGCCTCCCTTTGGGCTGGTTCGTGGGACACTTTCCTTCCTGTTTTTTCTCGCATGATGACCATCCCCATCTGCCATGAAAGTGTCAACTTCTACAGGCAAATTGTCTGTTCTAGCTCTGTGGATTATCACAGAAAAAGTTGTGTAACAAGTGTGATTCCCATTTGTGGAAGAAACTTGTCTTTAGCATCTGGAATTGATCCAGTTGGGGAGCTGAGGACTTTCAGAGCCACCAGCACCATGTGCACTACGTAGTCAAATTTCTGTGGTGGCTGCTGCATTTGTACATAGACATTCACTTTTCATCTTTGAAGAGATGTACATCTCAAAAATAGATGACCAGAAAGAGCATATTCTTAGGTAGTACATAAAGCACTCTAGTAAGAGAAGCATTATGTAGTGCTTCATTGATGGCACAGTGCAGCAAATGAACATTACTTAGGATAAAATGGGCCCGTTCCTGTTCTGCTGTGACATTGTTCCCCATTATTTTCATTGTTCCCCAACCTATTTCTTAGGTTGGGGGGGGGGAGGGGATTGACCTATTTACAAGTCAATTTAAAGTGCATTCTTGCAGCGATTGGAATGAAGTCTGCACGAATCACTAAAATGTTCATTGACTCTTTTGATACTAAACACAAAGCTGCATGGATGGTATAAATTCATTCCTGCAAGCAAATTCATGTGGCTGGACTTTTATTTCCATTTATTATGGAAATAAATCAGCATGTCTTTGTGTGGGTACCTCTTGAAAAGCTCCACATGATTTTAAGGTCGTTGCTTTTCCTAGAACAGGCTAATAAATTAAATCTTGGTGGTATTATTATCATGAGAGTACTTGCCTTTGTATCGGCAGTCCCTCCAACCCTTTATTCCCAACCCAAGGCATCACTGTTAGTCTCTTCTCCCTGATGTTGTTTTGCTTCTGAAGCTTTAAAACTCTGAACTTCAGATAATGGTAGATCTGAGCATCTTCTGAATTTCTCAATTTTTACATACCGAAAAACTCTTGGCAAATTAACAAAGTTGTAGACATTCTCCTTCAAAACTATTTTTGGTTTTTTACCTACAAAAGGATTTATTTTGCTATATATAAGTTTACCTGGACATTATTTGACTTGGGGTTTTCATGCAGCACGGGGGAAAGTCTGAAGGAGCTGAATATGGGGGTTCTGGAGCCAATAAGCAGTAGTATTCAAGGCTTCTTACATTACATTTCTACCTACGTGTTTTGTTCAAATAAACCTCAATTCAGCTAGTCCAGCCTGGACAGACTGGGATATGTTTCAGAGCTTTCCCAACTACTCTTTCATTTATCACAAATGCTTCATCAACTGTCTCATCTCCTGTGGGACTTGGCTAGGTATAGTAGGGCCTTTTACCTGTATTTGAAGACTATCTGATCACAAAGGACTTCCAGGTGATTTCCCTTTTTCATAAGAAACATTTGATCAAGGCAAGAAGCTCTTGATTCCTTTCCTACTCCATTTGCTGGTACTGATCCCCCATCCCTCTTGCTAGTTCGGTATCCACGGCTGTGTGTTTCTACACCAGTCCCCTGATGATCAGAAATATCCAACCACTTGCTTGAAGAAACCACTTTTTTTGAAGAAACAAAACCTGCTTAGTCTTGCCAACTAAGTTTGCAGTGGTACTAAGAGAATAGTTGTCTTGAAATGGTTTGTGTGTACAGTTGCCTGGAGTAGGTGAAACTGAAATCAGGGAGTGAATCTGGGTTTTCCATGTGTTTTCACTGTGCCTGCCCTCTCCATTGTATCCTAGCTCATTAGAAGACCTTGTTGCCTCCTGAATACCCATAGCTGTGTAGCCAGAGCTATGGGCTCTCCTGGGCTACTTGCTGCACTGCACTGCATCTGCAGCACTGAAGTTCAGTAGAACTTCATATAGCTGTGGAGAGGATAAGGAACTTACTGGTTTTTGGCTGAGCCAAAACCAGTGGCTGGACAAAGCAATTTATTTAGCTTGAGAGAAGACGATTCATTTTTGTGCATGGAGTTAGTACACCCTTCAGCTTGGCTTAACGTGCTTTCAGTGGAGCATGGTCTACGTAAGGGAGAATCTTGCGCTGCCAAAGGGAAGGAGGCCTTTTGGCCTTCACCGCAATCCCATCTGACTTCCTCTTGCGTGTATGCAAAATGCTGGAGCTTGTGCTACCTGAGGCTCCTCATCGCTACCTTATGCCATGAGAGCTGGTGAATCAAAGCCATTCGTTATAACACGTGGCAATCTTCAACAGCAAGAGTCCATCTTGAAAGCCTTCCGGTTCCTGCTTGAGATGATGCCTTCTGCCTTCTAAGCCTTTCCACTTGGGTCTGATTACAGTGTGGGTGAAATGAAAGGAAGTATAAAAGGGTGAACAAAAAGGAAAGAAAATATTCTGTAGAAAGGCTATTTAAAATATAATCTTTCCAGTTAAATGTCACTGTCTTGCTTAATAGCCAACCAAGCTTTGACTTCTTAAGAATTATTCCTTGTTCAGTGTTGGCTGTCAGATGGTCGGTTGTGTTTGCTAACTGGCCACTCTTTGAGGCACAGCTACAGGGAAAGAAGCGTTATTTAGAGAGCAGGATTTGATGCAGCATTTTAATTTCCAAGCCCATTTCCAGATGCACCTTTAAAATTTTCCAACTATCTGTAGCTGGATAAGTGTTTTGATGGTCTGTGTTTTGTGGATTTTATATGCTAGCATGCACATGCTAGCAAAAAGGCTAAAGATTAAAGAATTACTAAATTTCAGAGAGGTTACAAAAAATGTTTCTCTTCAAAGGCAAGTTGAGTCTATGTTGTTCTTGCTGAAAGGAAAAAAAAACAGACGGTGCAAGTTTCAGTAGAGGTTTGCCTATTTTATGCACAACTGAAGTAATTATGCCATTAGAAAGTTGTCAGCCTCAACTGTGATGTCAAAATGTCCCCTCGCATAAAGAGGATTGACAACGATATTCTCCTGCCTAGTGCTTTTTGAGTTACAGAGATCCAATAGCTTTTAATTGCTTAACCATCTGAATATTCTGTCATTCAACATGCAAGATTTATTTTAAAATCTCTGCAAATAATGCAGGCTACGCAGTGGTGCAGGCTTTCTGATGTCAGTTCTCCCTCTTCATCCGCAGCCTAGCAATGTTTCTGGAGAATTTAGTCATTTCAACTTTGACAGAGAATATAAATTTTATTCTTTTTTTTCACCCCACTGTGAAAGACACTTTGAGAGCACTCATCCTGCAAGACACTTTTGTGAGCACTGATCCTGCTTCACAACCTTCTCTTCTGCACTGAGATCTCAGCATGCATGAAAAGATGCCACTCTTGACTAGCAGAGAAATTAGCACTGTTAGCAGCAGCTGACCAGAGGGAATGTACTCAGGCAATTTGGCTTGCACCTGGTTTGGCTCCAGCGCCTCTGACCATCCCTGTTGCATGCATGAGGGTCAGCACCAGAGCTCCTTGCTAGAGCAATCCCTTCAATTCCCTTACATGTAGGCAAGTTTGACAGGATGTCTTGCAACACCTGTCCTTGCTTCTTTTACTCTAAGAAAAGCTCTCTCATTATTTCTGGCACTTTGAACTGAATAAAAACCCAAAACAGTGATTATATCTCAGAACTGCAGAGGGGATCTGGAACATGTGCTGTGCAGTGCAGGCAGTCTGCTCCAGAGGATGCTGCCTGGGCAATGTGGCCCAAAGACCAAGTTGTCTTCTGGGTGAGTGCCACAGAGATGGCACAAATGCAGCCAGAGGTATTTTCCACAGGGTGTAATCGATGCTCATCCACTGTAGGCAGCCCCTTGGCAAGCAGAATCACTTTATAGCCATATAAAATATCAAAAGCACCAGCTTAGCACAGACCTGATTGCCATGCTCCCAGATGCACTGCGGGACTCTGCCATGGGGAAATGGGAGCAAGGGAGAGGTCTACAACCGACGGGATGGTCCTCGCTCCATAAGCAAGGTGATTTTTTTTGAGCGCTTGCACAAAGTAAGGTTAAAGGTGGTGCCTGGTCCCGAAGATCTTGGTGAGAGCTGTTCAGGGCTGCATTTAGGAGCTGTTTGCATATAATCCCTAAGTAAATATGCATCCTAGTAATCAGCTATAGATTTCTCTACGCTTCAGACTTAAGTGCTATTAATTATATCCCCCACTCAGCAGCCTCCAAGAACCATTAATTAGAAAGCAGGAGCTGATGGTTTGCTTGTCTGTATGGAACTATTATGACCTGAAAGTAAAATATAAGCTTCAAAAGAAACATGTTTTCTGAAGGTCACCTTGGAAAACATCATAACAATCTGTCAGTAGAAGAGAATGCAGTGCTCCAAGTGTGCATTTTGGAGTGACATTACACTTTAAATAGTTGGAAATAGCAAAGAAGATGGATTAGATCATAGGGTCTGTTATTCCCCTAAAATTAGGTTTTTTTCTGCAGTAGGAAATAAGTACATATGAAATAATATTTTTGTCATCTCGATGCAACACAAGGGAAGTTAATATCAACAGAAATGCAACAGACCGACATAATGTGGCCCTTGCTGGTATTTTTGAGGTTTAAAACATCCAGAGGCACCGCGTTGGTAGCAGGGAGAAGGTTGGTGCACAGGAGTTAAATTGCGTCTTCAAGGGGAGATGTAAACAGCCAGGAGAAGTGCAGTGACTGTGCACCAGCAGTAATTCCCACCCTGGAGAGTTCAGGGCGAAAGGCTTCTCTAAATAAGCGTGTTGTGAGGCACGTAATTATTCTTAAGAAAACAAAGCTGCAATGGAGTTAGTTATCGTTATAAGTGAAATGCATTCTTTTTGTGGGAGACTAGAGTAAGCACAATGTAGCTCTTACACCTGTTCTAGGGCTTTATTTTGAGGCTGCAAGCGGTATGGTGCTGAAAGGAATATATTTCATTCTCTGGACTTCCATTTCCCCACAGGTGGCCATTTAATGCAGCTCTGTGGAGTACATGAATTCCATACAGCACTGCTTGGATCCTATAATTATAGCTACTGTAGAAATGTCATGGCCAGAGACACAGAGAAGTTTGTACAGCACAAAGACAAAGCAGCAAATGCGTCACTGAGAGCTGACAGAGGGGCAGATGTTCTGTTAACTTGCACATCCAGAAGCCTGAATGCTTACCTGAGCTGTCTGTCAAATACCAAGTATTTTCAGTCTGATCTGTTCTTGGTCCATCATTAGCTTTATGCGTGTTGCGTTGTATGAGAGGAACTTTAGAAGGCCAAGCACAATCGATGGGCAGAATAGGAGTCAAGGTACAGGACAGGGCTGAGCTTCAAATACGGGTAATATCAAGTGTGGTCACGGGCTTTTATACCCAAACCTGTGCTAAAATTGCGCTAGGCTCTTGCCTCACAAAGCTGCGGAAAGACACACTAATGAAGCAGCCAGACCCTCCTTCAAGCAGATTCACAAAACACATGCCAAGTAATTTAGAAGCTGCCATTAAACTGTCAGTCACGAGGGGCTCACAATGGAAACTCTTGCTCAAAATGCCATCTAAAGGGGAAACATAAGTTTCAGGGAGAAAGGACAATCAAACAAGGTAGGCAGGTGGGGAGTTGCAGCAGCAGCAAGAAGCCAAGCCTTGTGCGCAGCCCTGGGAAACGGGTTCAGGGGCTGTGCCCTCATCTTGCAGTTGGGTAACAACTTTATGTCTAATAAGCTGAAATAATATACTGAGTATGGAAGCCAGCTCTCAACATGCTCCGAGGTGAAGGTACAAAACTGACGATACCAAGGAAAAAGCCCACTTCACACGCAATTATTAGCAAAAGGTTGTATCACGTTATCCTATAGCTGTGGTTGCTGCGTAATGGAACTGCCCAGAGAGACACTCAAACCAGCAACTTGAGCGTGACCTCAAAGTTTAAGAGCTGGCTTTTGCACAAGTTTTTGTACCTAGGCTGTGGAGGTAAAAGGCATTAATAGTCTCCAGTTAGCAGTTATTTGAAAAAGGGGCACGTCAGATTGTGCGTATTTGAGGCTTTGTCACTTGTCAGGATGTCAGTCCCTACATGAAAGGCCAGGTATTTGTACAGATAAACCCAAATTCTGCATTTGTATTAGCATCTGTGGGCTGCTGCAAGCCTTCAGCGCAGACATTTAACCACTGCTGTAATGACTGTGCCATGAGTTTGTCCACAGAGGTAGCACTCTTCATGGCTGTAGTCAGCTCAGTTGTCAGGCTCTCAACATTTATGTTTTTCTGCTTTGGGAACACCCTCCAGGTCTGTTGTGGCACCTATTGCTGGTCTTTTGCCAGGATGGACCACCAAAAGGTACAGAAAATTAGATCAGATATGGGAAGAAATTCCCTATTCGCTCTCCAGTCTCTGAAATGCAGGGACATTTTCTGGATGATGTTCCCAAATCGCTAAGGCGTAACACCTTGCCGTTATAAAGACTCCCACTGCAGGGTGAGGATATAAAATAGATGATGATTCTGAAAGAGCATTTTGCAGGAATTTATATAAGACATCATGTGCCCCAAAGACTCTTGCGTGAGATTATTACAGCAAAATTGATTTGGAGAGTAAGAAGCTGGATTTGATGACACAAGATGCCCTTTTTAATCCATTGTTCCTATGACTAGCGGTCAACAGAGCTGGGGACTGCGCCGTCTTGCTCAGCGACATCAGAGATGCAGCTTCACTTCCCTCTGCTTCGTGTTTGTTTTTGTAAAATGAGCCTGACCTCCTTTTGAGAGCGCTTTGCAAGTTAGGAATGAAAGGCACAATGTGAAGGAAAGGCATTAGTACTATTTGGAAGTGAACTTCATTGAAAAAGTATATAATAAATCAAACGAATGTTCATCTTTCTTTCTCTGATGTATAATTTTAAAGTAGCTGTGTGCAGTTAATTTCTCCTTTTCCTATAGCACACACTATAATAGAAGCTGAAATGTACTGTGTCTAGATATAACACTGAGCATTTCATTTTGCCTATTACTGTCAGTGTTTTCTGTTGGAACACATTAATGAGCACCCAGCTCATTAACAATAAACAGCCTTACATTTTGTCTTACTAACACAGATCAAAGATACTCTTACATTTAACTGTCTGTTCTTATGTTTGATATTTTTCAGGTAACAAAGTATTTGAAAAGCATCCTACGACACAAGAGGCTCCCTGAGAAAGACCTCATTCTCCAGTTCTCAGTGGCGCTGGAACTGCAGCTGAACACATTTTTATTGTGGTCTACAAATACAGGATTCTTCCTTGAAAAATTTTATTGGACCTTTGGATATCATCAAGGTTGAGTTTCAGCTAAGACAGCTAACAGCACTGGTTCAGAATACTGCACTCAGCAGTAACTCCTATTTTTCTGAATTGTGAACTTGGGAATGAATCTTTTAAAATTGTCCCTTGGCCTAAATTGAAATAAAATGCTAGCAAACCTGTGTAGATCCTGTGTTAAGATACATTACGAAGCATTTGCTCCATGTTGTGCTTTTTGAGATTCTGTTGTTGTATTTGTATCACAGAAAAATTAGATCTCTTAGCGATACGACATTTCATAGAAACCAAGGCTTTGTTATAGCCTGGACAAGATAAACTTGAAGAGCTACCATTTTGCCAGATAAGATAGGAGAAAAAGAAATGTGTAACCTTTCTTAAGATCTTTCCTTCCTCTGTTGCTTTTAATGCATTGGTACAACACTGCAGGAGCTTAAGGCAATACAAAATGCTTCTGCAAATCAACAAATATGTAAAGCTGCTAAAGTGGTAGTCATCACATTAGAGTTAGGCTGGCAAGAGTGTCCTGATTGCAACAACAAGCCATAGGAGTGGTAACCGTCCATGTGGAACATTTCCTCAGCAAAAAGTGCCGCTTTCAGAGCCCTGCAAAGGAAGAAACCTGCAGTGGTTTAGCTGTTGATTGCTAACACATAATAAAGAAAAAAAGTCAAACAACAGATGGAAGGGAGAAGAAATGAGTCTGCAGTATATGCATGAAAAGAGCACCAGTAATCTTATTCTTGTGTTGTGGGGAAGCTACAACATAAGCTTTCAGTGTTGCCTGAACTCAGGATGGGAAATACTGTGCACACAGTCCTTAAAGTAAGAGCTGTGGTGCATGGGGCCATCGGGCATGAATTTTAGCTCAGCCCTGGAGGAGGAGTTCAGGGTCAGGTCCAAACCCGAGGGGAGCATTCCTCTGCGTGCCTGGCAGCACGGTGCTGTTGCTGTCTGCAGCAAACAAAAATGTTCCAAAATAGTCTGTCCTGAAGGGTCACAACCTGACCTGAGAGGGTTGCAAACTCGTATATGGCATCATCTTCCCTAAGTCAATGGTGCCGTATGCTGCAGAGAAATTCAGTCCATTGGTTTGAGGTCTTTAAGCTGGTCAGATGTGAACGGTAGCACATTTATTAGTGCTTGAAATTCCACATATTACTGTGGTACTGGTAAAATATTGCTCCTGAAAAGCCTGTTTGATTTCAAATATCTACTGTGACCCTGAAGAAAGGCTGAGTAAACAAGAAATGAAGGTAAGGTAGCCAGAAATGTTGGAGAAAAAAAAAATATAAGCAGACGGAACTTGCAAAGAACGCAGCAAATGAGCCAACACGAATGGTTTTTCCTTTTGCGCTTTAATATTTAAAGTAGATGTGATTTCACATAGAAGGAAGACAATGGCTGTGCTACAGGGAAAGCACTAAATAGAAAACCTGCACATCAATTGCATTTGCAAGGTATTTCCAAACCTGACACTCAGTGGTGTCCTATTAAGTATGGAATATTCCAGCGTTAATTCTGTAGCCCATGATGAGTGGGCGCTGCGCCAACCATTTTGTACTGGGGCTGCTAGCAGATGAGTGCTGAGCTGGATGGAGCATTTCATTTGTGTAAATGAGAAGGCTGTTATCACAGTGCTAAAGGTCCTTTTTTAAAAAAAAGTCTCCCATGGTATTATGCACAAAACAACCTATTTATGCAGCATGGAAATATTTATGTGCTTCGCTTCTGCGTAAAAGGGGAATTTGCAATAGATGAGGGACATGAGGAAGGATTGGAGTGAGAGATAAGGGGAGATTAGAAAAGGCAGATCATGAAGTACATGGCACCATGCAGCAGTATGTGGAGTAAACCGCCCTGCTGTTTAAAGACCGTAGCCTTGAGTACAGTGTCTGGATTACTCATACACTTCCTATAGACTTAATTCTCTTAGATGGAGCACTGCATGCAAAGATCCAGTTGCTGGAATTGCCAGGATACACGGTGCTGAAGGCTCTGTTGGGCTTTGCTGCTGAACCATGCCATCTCCAAGCTTGATCCCCTGCCCCCACACGAGGCCCAGGTCACCTGTTGCACTGACATGCTAAAGGCTTGCCTTGATGTTGACAGGTACTGCTGGATGCTGAGCTGTGGCCCCCCCACTGAAAGGAGAAAAGATTGGAAAAAGCCAAAAACCAGAATGTAGGGATTCAGACACGCAGCAAGAGTGAAGTACCAATGGAGTGGCTTAATAATGCAGGACGGAGCTGATCTTCATACTCTCATGCTTGCCATTAAACAGCTTGGGACCTCATTCTCCGTCCTTGAAATGCACGCAAGTTTCCCAAACAGTTCGGATTGCAGAAAGTTTTTTCATTGATGTGAGCAGTTCCTGCAAGGGGATGCTGCCCTGGTGCCTGTGTGCCTCCGTTTTCATTAGCAAAACAGCTAATGAATTCAGTCATGTTGCTCCTCATTGACTTCTGCAGGAATAGAGTAGGAGTTGGATCTGGCTCCAGATGCCCTCTTCTGCCTTGCCTGCTTTGAAACAGGGGTTGCAGAAGAGCTGCCAAAGGCACCATTAGTCTCGCAGGCAGGAAAGCAGCCAGGTTACTGGAAGTGTGCAGGACCAGCCTTGCTGAGAGCATAGATCCAAACGGGATACCATCAGCCGGTGAATGCAGTCCCTGCCACAACAGGCAGCCCTGGTGCACAGTCCCTTCAGACATCCTCCTGGCAGTGATCTGCTTCTGCATGTCCCTTTCCAAGGCTAGGTAAAACCATCAGGAACTTGGCTCCAAAGGCTTTTGAGCAGTGGCAGCTTGGCCCACGTTGTGCTGCACACGGTCACTGCTAGCTTGCTTTCACCCATCTCTTCTTGTTTTTCCAGCGTGTGAATGCTAATGTAGACCACAATTAAGTTTCTTTGTGCAGAAGGACAACATAAATGGCTAATTGTCCTGTGGCAGATCTGTTCCTGCTGAGGAAGATGGGTGCTACTATAGGGTGCTTTCAACAACGGCGGTGAGTGCAGCACGAAGGTATTTTCTAATTACCTTTCAATAATTCAGCATCGTTCTCACTCCAGATGCAGAAGTTGCCTTGCCAGCACTGACCCCTGTTCTCCTGCGGGAGGTCGGTTGCCACCCTGCAAGGATCTCCCAGCATGATGGACTGAGCACCTGGAGACCTGCCCCATCAGCTCCTTGAAGTCTTTGTGCAGTAAAATAATCGGCTCAGTACTGCCCATTGACCCACACACACCCTGGGTGCTCCGATAACACTGTGTTTTGGTTTTAATTAATGTTGCAGAGAGAGTAAAAATAATAGTTTGGTCTCCATGGGAGTCTGAGTTGGATGCAGACATGGACTAAAGACAGGAGCTCCTGGCTGGGCTGAGGACATCAAGCTCCTTGTGTCCTCCCTGCTTCAAGGCAACACCCAGAGAGGTGGCAGGGGCTGAACACCCACTGAGACAGAAATACCTGCATGCAGGATATTCCAGTGGCTCTCACTCCCTATTTGTAAAATAATAAAAATCACGGTGCTCTAGCACCCAAGGAGCTAGTGAAAAACTTTTAAGCCTAAATATGCACAGTGACAGCCATGAAGGTACCTAAATCTTTCTGTCTCAGCTCCCTATGCCCTCTTATCCACTCCCCATCTTTTAGCTGTCACTGCAGTCGATGGCTTTTGAAATGTCTGCTCTGATTGCTGCATCTGGTTCATAACGCACAAGCCAGCAGCACCGTGAAGGAGAAAATGCTCCTGCTCACGTAAGCTGTCCTGAGTGTTGGCAGGGCTGAGTGTCAGAACGGAGTGATGTAATTCAGTTATTGTGAAATTTTTGAATAATCAGCCCATCAAAAATATCATATCGAGTTCCCTTATAGCCTCTCAGACTTGCCACCTCTCCTGCCTGTAGCTCCATAGAGTGACCACAGCTCGGCATTGCCCATTAGTGGAGTTCTGCAAAATCCTCCTGAACAGAGCTGGCTGGAAAACATAATTTCTCTTTTTGGAAGAAAGAAAGAAAGAAAGAAAATCTGATGGGGCAAGGGGACTTTTTGATTTTGCATTTTAGGATTAAGATTTTCTGCACTGCTCACTCCACCACCCTGTTCTGCTCTTTCTCCCTTTCCCCTCCTATTCAACTCTCCCCCCCAAAAATAAATAAATAAATAAATAAATAAAAACAAAAAACATCATACCGGCACCCAGTTTTAGGTTTCCCTGGAGGTCTAGCATCAAGCTGCTGTGACCTTTACAAATTGGGACTCCTGGGCAAGGTATCCTTGGACCTTCACTCTGCTCTGACCTTGTCTAGTTTTTTATATGGAATATCTCCAATTTATCCCCCTTGGGGCAGCTCAAAACCTGAGAACCTGCTCTTTAGGAGTCTGGGAGCCAGCAAACATAACGCTAGTCACCCAGCCACCCAACAGGCACCCTTCAGGAAGGTGCCCAGGGATATCCGGTCAGGCAGAGCTGTGTGGCCAGGGTTTGGGGTGCCCAGGAACTGCAGCCCTGGGGCTTGCGCTGGCTCTGAGCTGCTGGGCCAGCAGCTTGCTGATGCCAGTTAGTGGGAGAGGTGGTTGGGAAAGCTCATGGGAGGGGAACCAGGGCTGGGGCTGAGTGGCATGTGAATACTGATGTTCCTGTTCTTCCTTTTTATGGGAAATGTCTTTTTCTCAATAGAAAAGCAAAAAAAAAAAAATAAAAAAAAAAAAAATAAAAAAAGAGAGAGAAAAGAGGAAGCATGCGCTCTGAATAAGAGCACCCGGTAAGTGCTGGGAAGGACCTTGGGCTAAATTTGGCCAGCCGTGTTGCTGAGCCGAGGAGTAAAGCAGCAAGGAGTCATGATCATAATTTTGACTGTAGATGCTGGCGAAGGGTGTTCCTCGCGTGCCTGGATGAAAGATGTATCCTCTGCTTCTTTGAGCTTCCTCCTTCTGGCCTATGTTCATGGGTTGTCACTGCTATGACTGGAAGAAAGGACTTCTCCGTGCATCCCCTGATGATATGGCTGTGGCCAGGGGCCAGCCAGGCTGGTTGCTGGTCCTGTCCTTCAGGCAGGCAGCAAGTTGCCAAATGCTCTCAAGGATGGAGGGGCAAAAGTAAATGCTTAGTGCATTGGGATCAAAGCTGTGGCATGAAAGTCTTCTTCAGCTAGGACTTTTTTAGGCCTGTGATAGCTGCATGGATCAGAGTGCTTGGTAACATTGGCTTGAGTGTTACTTGTGCAACTATGCAGACCTCTGCAAACACACACGTGACTCAACTCCCTCGGTCAGTGAGAGAGGTCAGGCAGCCTTGTTTCTGGAGGCTCCTGCTCCATCCCTGGCTTTGCTGAGCCCCCTAAGCTGGCTGCAACTACCAGACATTACTTCTGGCCCTCCTTACTTATGTCACTCCGTCTCTTTCTGCTCAGGTTTTTTGTCATTTTTTTATCACCATAGTGACAGGGAAGAGTGATGATTGCTAGAGTAATTTCCCATATTAGCTAGCTCTGGCCTTTCAGCCTAAATCAGTCCTTCATTTTTCCAGAGCTCTGGCTGAACCTCAGCACAACAGCACTAAATAATGGCCCTGGAGAGAGGTCGCAGCGTGCTACAACATGCAAGCTCCCACCGGAGCCCAGCTCCTCCATGGAGACTTTAGGCAGAGAAGGGTCTCCTAGGTGCTGCATGTCCCGCTTCCACAGACCAGAGACCCTAGCACAGAGAAAAAGTGGTGGTGGGGGGGGAATCACTTTTCAGAGGTTTCTCTCTGTGTTTGCTCTAAGTTTCATGGCCTCTAAAACCAGGAACGGAGGCACTTCTGTCTATTTTAGGTCACTTGCATCTTTGTAGCTTCTTTTGGTGGGTTTCAAAAAGACACACACGTGCATACACACACTCAAATATATACTTAAAAAGCAAAAGCAATAAGTACTCAAATATGTTTAAATAGCAAACAGGCTATGGAAAAGCTGGAAAAGGTCACCAAATGCGAAATGAAAGCTGCTCTTCTGTTCTTAGCGCAGGCAGTGCTGGTCCTTGCCACAGAGGAGAATATATCGAGTCAACCTTCATTTCAAATGTGTTGCCGTTTGTACTCGTATCACAACATTAACATTATCCCCACATAATTTTGTGTATTTAATTTTACAACAGACTGTGCCAGTGAGCACTGCCTGTAAATATTTGATCACCACCGCTCCTCTAGGATTATCTTATCAAGAGTAAAGATATTAAAATAGAAATCTTGTCATGTTACTGCCTTTATACTTCCAGCCTGAGAGTTGATTGACAGAAAATGAACTGCCTGAACTAGCTCTAAAGTGTCTTTTCACTGAGAGCTTTAATGCCAGAGGCTATAGGAAAAAAAAAAAAAAGTAGCTAGTCATCGGAAACTAATGCCTTGCTGTAGTTATGGTGCTTTTGTACTGAAGATATTAAAAATATGAATCTGCTAGGGGTATTTTACAAGTGTAAAATGGTGTTGGTCTTTTTGCATCTTTTTGCCATCTCTAATGAGCCTTTAAAAGAGCCTTCCCTTTCCCTCCTGCGCTCGAGCACCAGATGCGGCCTCACCAGCAGCTCAGAGACGCAGGCTGAAGTTTTGCAAGAGTAAGCTCTTGACTTATCTAACCTACAAAATTTCTTTTTGGCGATAAAACGGATTGCAAGCCAGGACTGAATGTATGTTCCTGCCTGGCTTGGAATATCAAACCGCTATAGATAAGTCAAGGTTTCTATTTATGGCCAGTTAAAGACACACTAGTAATGCTGTTTTAATGTTACAAAATTGCTCTGAAATCGTCATGTGTCTACAGAGCACTGTGCTATGACTCCAGAGCCGTTCCCTAGGGCCTTACCCAGCCCATGCGGCAGCACAAATCAACGCGCGTTTTTGCTGGAGTAGGGGCCCAAACACTGATTCAGGAAAGCACCTAGGCACAAGAAAACTTCGATCACAAGCTCAGGCTTGTTAGAAATCAATAAAGGCTTAAGCAAGGACTTAAGTCCCTTTTTTCAATCCGGGCGGCCAGAGGAGAGGGCAGGAGGAGGCTGGGCTCCTGCGTGCCTGGCGCCGGGGATTCCCAGCATCCGGAATAAATCTGCCTTTGTCCTTCGGTGAGCCTGGAGGGCAGGAGCGGGTGCTTGGTTCACAGCTCCGTCCCATCGCAATGACAAACTGTGGCCCCCGGTGTTAAATCCCCCACGCCCGTCAGCGCGGGAGCGAAGCGCGCCCGCCGCGTGACGGCGGCCGGAGCCTGCGGCGCTGCGGTTTAGCCGGATGGCTGCTCCCGCTCTTTCCCCCTCCAGCATGAACAACGACTGTAAGAAATGAAAATAATGGGACACTCAGCGGACTATTATCTTGCTGACACTAAAGAGATTTCCAGGGGTGACTCCCCTCAGCAGCAGCGGGTGATCCCCTCCGTGCTTTCCCTGGGCTCTGAACGCAGACGGGATCGTCCTAACATTTCGCTTACGGGAAAGGTCAGGAGCTGTGGTTTTGTTCAGCACGCTCGATATATTCAATTAAAATATACTGGCATGTTCATCAGCTATTAACTGTCTTTGCAATAGCTGTAATTAAGCAGATACGTATGTGCGAAAGGAAATCTTTCAAGACGAACTGTGACCTGATGGCTGGATGGGACTGGCGCCCGGGAACGTCCCAGGCCCCCGACACAGATTTGCGCTGTGTCGTTGTGTGGTTCTCTGAACCGCTCGGTGTCTTCCCTTCCCGTGCGGCTGTGACGAGGATCACTGCAGCCGGCCACCTCCTGGGCACAGAGCCTCAGCTCGACGGCATTGCTTCCTGCGGCCGCTGCGGCGGCTTTGTTTCCTTAATCCCAATTACTTCTGTGTATAAAGAACGGCTTAAATTGTGTCACTTGTTGTGACACTTGCATGTTATGGAGAAAAAAATAGCAGCATGTCCGTCGGGGCCAGCTGAGGAGGCATCGGGCAGAGCTGCCTGCCTTACGGACGGCCGCAGACATCCGTGTGGGTTGGAGGCATCAGCAGAAAGCAATGGGCTGGCCGGCTCCGGCTCCCGCGTGGCCCTTCCCCAGGGAAGCGGGGTCGGGAGCAGGCTCGCTGGCGGTGCCGGGAGAGCTCGGCTCAGCCCCGGCAGCGCCGCGCCGCTTGGCAGCCCTGGGGAGCGAAACCGGTCAGGCAATTTTCGCGACCAGGCAACTTGCTTTCTGCAATATCATTTGCGACGTTCCATTTGTAGCCCCACGGACAAGAAAGCGAGCGTGAGGGAGTGCACTGCGCGGGAGTTTTTAGCAAACTGAGAGGTTTTAGAGGGTTTAGCAGCTGGTGGCCTCCAATTCAGTGGGAGGCAGGGAGTTAAAAGCCATGCACCCTGCTTTGAAACCTTCCACCAAAGAGCCTCAAATGAAGAAAAGCCCCAACAAGGCAGACTAGTGCAAAGCAGAGGAAGTTGCTGAAGAAGTTAAAAGTAATTACCTGAGCCAACTATTCTAATTATATACATACAGCAGACAAGTGTCGATAGGAATTGCTGGCGCTTTTAAGATTGATAGCTGGGAAATGGAGATACAGTGGAAAATAACACGTATTAAGGAATTAGTTTTCATTGTGCTGAAGAAGGGGGCGGATATTTACATTAGTCAGAAATCAGAGGTGCGGAGAGATCGGTGACAGAGAAGAAGAAGCATAGCCATAAAACTCAAAGTGCCTGTTGTCTTTGATTTCTCTGGTGGTTGCTGAACGAGAGGTCCTGAGCAAAGGGTGATGCCATCAGCACTGAAATATCTCCAAGCAGGGACATTTCCATAGAGTGGTTTGATCTCCTGTATGCATCCTCCCATATCCTGAAATACAGCATTTCCCCGTCAGGATCGGGAACCCCAGATGTGCTTGTATCACAAGGAGGTGCCCAGCATGCATGCGGTTGGCACCTGCTGATGGACAGCCCTGGAACTGCTCGATTAGTTCTTAGCTTTGGGCAGCTAATGGCATCCCACAGGCACCTCAGGTTGCCTCCAGGAGTAGGGCTGGGCCAAACGCTCGACAGCTGAGTGTCTAGGTGCACGGATGCAGGTAGTCAGGCCACGTTTGCCAATGTGAGCATGCTCCCTCTTGGCTGTGCCTAGGGCTGGGAGGAGGATCAGGCCATCCCTACTGTTGTTGGAAATCACATCATTGTACTAGCTGGTTTAATCTCTGCTGTGTACTCACGGTCTTCAAGTCCTTTCTACAAAATGACCTGATCCTTATCATGATTTTGTGTTGTCCTCATCATTAGCTACCATCTGCAGATTCCCCTGTTCACCTGTCAAAGTATTCAATGAAGACAAAGATCAAAGTAAGTATGAGATAAGTTCTTAAAAAAACCTTTCCACATTTCTCCTTTCGCCATTCCTGGTGCCTTTTAGCCAGTTCCCCACCCATTTTTAGAGGTGTTCGATTAACCCTCATCTTCTCCAGCTTGGCTTATAATATGTTAGATATTCAGTGGATTATGACAGGAGAGTCACTGAAAGCTCAGAAGAGGAGAACTGTTGCATTTCCTTTATCTGTAAGATCAAGTAAGGATTTGAGGTTAATCTTTGTCGGTAAATCATGTTGCGTTTCATCCCATTTGCCTTCATGTTTTTGTATTTGGTCTTTCTATCAGAAAAAGGTCTCTTGAAGCTTTGCATGCCACTGAGGTTATTGGACCCTGTTCACCTAAAAAGCCTTTCTTAATTGAATGTACTACATTGCTACGCTCCACTTAACAAGTATCTCAAGACATGAGTGAGCCCATGTAAGTATTCATCTGCAAGTCCGTATGTCAGCTCTGTCAAAATGACAGGACAGGAATTATGCAGTCATCTCTGCTGTTGGGCACCCAAGCCCACTATTTAGGTGCCTAACAAACATCTCATCAAAAGCTCCTACTGAGAGCCTGGGACCCAAATGCTGAACTCAGTGTGGGCTGTCAGATCTTGGATTCTCTTTTGCAGGTCTTAATTTGCATTTCTGCCTTCCTTCCTTGTGCTGCCTTTGGCCCATGCTCTGTATCTTCCTCCTTGTTGAAAAGACAGGCATTTCTCCTGCTCTGAGGAAGAGGGCACGTAACGTGATTCTTGCCCACATATACCTTCCCGTGCTACAAGGCTAGCAGCCCTCTTGTCTTCTTTCCTTGGTCTTTCTCTGCTCTAAGGGTGTAGCTGAATCTATGTGTTTTAATATTCTTTGCAAACTCTACCTAAGCCTGCTTTTTGGTAGTTCCCACTTTATCCCTTCAGTTCCTGACCTGTTACATGTAGCTTGCTTTGTTGCTAGGACTTTTTTTTCATTCCTTTTAGATTCTGCTAATTCTTGGTGTACCTTTTAAAGAGATATTTTTCATCCTATTAGGTCTCCAGCTCCTTCCTGCATGTTTCTTCCCCTTAAACCAAGACACTGTTTCCAAGTTTGAAGCAGGTGGTGTGTCCCTGCCTGCTCGCCTTGTGACCATGCAGATGGCTGAGCTGTGCAGCTCCCCGGGTGATCAAGCTCTGTAGAAATTTCAAGTCAGAGATGTACAGAGAATGGCCAAATAGAAAAATCTTCACGGGGAGAAAATCAACACACCACCTTTACCGCATGCAGGCGGAAACTTCACCCTACCTTAGCTCTGCACAGATGTTTGTGCCTCAGATAAGCTGAGTTTTCCAGGCGTTGCCCTTAGGCTCAGGTCTTCCCCCCATCTGGCTAGACGGATATCTCTGCAGTGGGCTCTGCGAATGCAGGCAGCACCAACAAGACCCCTGCCCCAGACCTGCTAACCCACAGGGAAGGGTGGTGCTAAGCTCCTGCCTTAAACTGGATTGGAGTTCATGAGAAAAAAATAAAAAATAAAATAAAGCTCATGAGCAACCAGTCACTAATGTGTCTGGGCTGTGAACACAAAACAGAGGATTTCTAGTCAAATCCAGGAGGTGAGCAGTGAGGCATCCCTTGCCATCCCTGCCGAGGCCCCAGAGCCGGTGGGTCCCTGGAGCAGGGCCCCGTCCCTGCTCTGGATTTATCCACTCCCTTTGCAGTGAGTTTCGTGATCAAGAGAGGAAAATGAACAGCTGCAGGAGAGGAGCTGTGTGCGCGTGCGTCTCCCCCGTATGAGAAGCTTCAGCACACTGCAAACTTCATGTCCACTGAATCTTTAGGCAGATGGAAACGGCTGAGATATAGATAGGCAGCAGAGTGGAAAAAAAAAGTTGTCCAAGCTTGAAGCAAAATGTACCAAAATAAGCATGGACCTATCTCCTTGAAAAAGAAAAAGCCAAAGGAAATCTCGTCTTTTCCCTGTAATGTGGCAGGAAGGGAAAGAGAAGCAGGCACAAGTGATCAGGCATGAGCTCAAATCAAGATATTACATGCATTTAGCTGCACTTTGCTGGATGTAAAGGTCCATGCGGGCAACATGATGCCTAAATGTATGTATATGTTTATATGCAACCTCAGATGTATACATATATGTTTATGTGTGTATGTATATTTGTGTATATGAATGAATGAACGAATAAACAAACAAGTAGAAACATAGATACAAGTCGACAGCCTTTGAATTCCAGCCCCTGTGGAGGCCCGAGGTAAAGCAGTGAGATCTTGAAAATAATTTGGCAGACTTGTAATGAAAACTCTGTTCTCCAACAGCTTTCATTTAAGCAGACCTCTTTTCATAATACTTGTTTATTGCTTGGCAGATACAAATTTGAAAAGAGGCAGCTAATATCCTGAAAAGATGCTCGACAGTTGACTATATACATAGAGATATGTGTGTATGCATAAAATATCTTGGTGGTTGTATAAATGTGTGTGTGTGTGTGCGCGATGCACGTGCCCACACACTCACATGCCTCTCTAGGGACATCAGGAAAAGCAGCTGCTCCGGCGGGGGGATTTCCGAGGCAAAGCTAGCACAAATGCTTGCTGCAGAAAACCAGCAATCCGTCACCCCAGGATGTCAAAATTGTGGGAGAGGAGGAGCAATCCCGCTCCTGAGAGCTCTGCACACATTTATCCCTGCAAAGCATGGACCCAGCCGGCGGGAGCTCCCTCGTGGGTACCTGTGCGAAAGCTCAGGCCCAGTCTTCGGCTCACCTGACACTGACGATTTGCAGAAGCACAATTTTGGGGGCTGTTGCTAAGAACCATTAGTCTTTGCTCCAGAATAACCGCTGGAGCGCAGAGCGCCTGCTTCGCGAAGGGGGATGCGTTATGCTTTTAAATCCGCCAGCAGCACGGCTCGGCTCTGCCGGGCACCCGGACGCGTCCTCGGTGCGCGGGGTTATCGTCGCCGGCTGCCGCAGCCTGGAGCTGTGGTTTCTCTCCCCAGCGCTCGCATGCACGGAAAGGCAGCGCCTGTCACTCCGTGGCATTTCTCGCTTTCTCTGACCACAGGATCCTGCTGAACGATGTGAGGAAGCGGACATCAACCCCAGCCTGAGGCTGACGGGCAAAGTGACATTAAAATAAGAAGAAAAAAAAGAGGCAAGGGGGAGCCTGGGTGATGTTGTGCTTGGCTGAGGCTGCAAACGTGCCCTCCTTTTAGGTGAGCCTTTCTGGCTTCCCAGCATAAAACACCTCCAGACACATCGCTAAATCTCCAGGGAAAGCTGGAGGTTTATCTCTCCCCCCCCCCCCCCCCCGCCATTTGTTCCTACCACGAGTGGTAGCAGCTCTCCCCAGGCTGTCTCCACCCAGGCAGTGTCCAGGCAGCCGGTCCAGGCCCGTTGCACCACCGTCGCCTCCAGCCGGGGGAGGAGGGCTGGCACGGGTTAAGTGACAGCTTCTTTACGAGCGATGAGGATGTTCAGAAGCCCGGACGTTTGCTCCCGGTTTTCGTCAGTTGGCAGACGCTTCACGGGCAGTTCAGCTGTCCTTGCGAACGTCAGCGTGAAACGGAGATGAGGTGGCATTTAGAGACTGAAGTTTCTTCTTGTCCTCAAGTGACAGCGTATGGGGGAGGGAGCCAAACCTGCGAATGTTTTTAACTCTCAGCCCGTTCTTACGCCGACTCTGGTTCTTGCTGCGGAGACTCCCTGGGCTGCGGCAGCCGGAGCTGCTCTGGGCTGCTCGCAGATGGTGGTGCCTTCTCTGCAAGCAACCTCTCACTTGCTTAATGCTGTGCTGCACTCAGGGTTTTACAGAGAGCAGATGTGAAGGTTTACCTTGGGACAGCTACACTGTGCACGGAGAGTTAACTTCACACCCACACAGTCCCCGGTTTAATTGCACAGACAGTGGGGGACTCTGGAGAGTTTGCTGGCAAAGCAGTTGGTTTCATTAGCAATTCCCATGACCTACACTGTCTGCAAACATCCTCACCCATGAGGTCTAAGCCGCATGAGAAATCCAGCACCGGCAGCCACGAGTGAGCCGTGCCCCACCTAACCTCCAAATCTTGTCCCACCTAACCTTGGAGCCGTGATCAGCCTAACCTTGGAGCCTTGCCCCACTTAACCTTGGGGCCTTTCCCCACCGAACCTCTAAGGCATGATCGCAAGTTGTCTGATCTTACCAAGAGGGGAAAGAAAGCTCAGTGATGGTGCAGACTTACAGGCTGCTACCACCTCCCTGTGCCTAGGAGTTGGCCTAGCTGATCTCCAGAGGTCCCTTCCAACCTCAGCCGTTCTGTGATACCATGCTGAGATTCGCCTTAAATGAGCACTTCGGAGAAAAGCCTTAATCTGACACTAAATTTGAGGCCATACGATACTGAAAGATGACTTGGACTTACAGCGTGGTAGTAATTTGTCTGATGTCTGACCCTTGTCAGGGAAACATCAATATGACAGGTCCCTACAGGCAGCGTCTCGCTGCCAATAGCAGTCATTTAGGTTGATTGCATTCTCTTGCCGGCTTTAATAAGTGACGAAGCCCAACCCAGCATTTAGTTTTGTCACTCTGTTTGACACGTCCCCTCTTCGAACTGACGTGAGCTCTGCCCTCGTGTTTGCTTAGTGCTACAGGAGCTCACAGCTGCTTTCTCTGGATTGCAGCAGATCCAAAACTGCACTAAAATTTTGCTCATGTTTCCGTATAGGGGGGGAGAACAGCTTTGAAAGAGTGGAGGGGGGGGGGTTTCTCCACCGAGCCTGCGGCAGCTGGTTTTCCGGTGGGCAAGCGGCTCCGTTGACCCTCTCCCGCAGTCGGCTTGCATTAGCCGGGCTGCCTGGCTCCTGGACCGCAGCGCAACGGCACGATCCCGTTTCCAGCTCAGGAGAGAAATCATTAACACACATATGTCAGGTGAAATTAAAATCGTCCCTATGAGTTACTTCCTGACACAAGGTAGCACAATGTATATTAAATCCTACTAATTACTATTTAATTAATTCTTTTCCTTGCCTATAAACACAGAGCACTACTGCAGAATACAAAGCTAGTTATTAGCTTGGGTGCTTTGAGATATTAAAACTTTCAGAGTTACAAAAGCCGCATATTTGTGACAAACACCATCACAAATCTGCAGCTGTTAGAGCCACTCTGCCGAGACTAGAAAAATCCCAAATAAACTGCAGGAGGGCACAGACGAGGGGTGCTGCGGGCAGCCTGATCCCTGCAGCATCCAGCACTGCTTGGGCTGCGCGTGGGGTAAATCCTGCTGTGGGGCCTTCCTCCTTCCCACGCTGCTGAACGGAGGAAGAAAAGCAGCATGCAGGTAACTCCTAGGTGGCGAAAAACGTATCCCTAAGCAAGTACCCAAGAGAAGTATTAAAATGTGCCGTAATTTGCATTTTTTTTTCAGGCAGGGCTGCTGATGGCGCTTGCTGGGTTGCAGCTTTCTGGAGAGCTTTTTGCAGCTCAGATGTTCATTACAGTGTCGGTCGGGCTGGTGAGCGACAGCCGTTCTGCCCGGCCCGTCTCAGCCTCCTCACGGGGCAGCTCTGCTTCAGCTTGCTGCCCCTGCTGTGGTGGCCACCAGCTCCCGCGGGGTGAAGAGCCGGAGCTTGACCAGCCGGCGCTGGGCAAACTGGCCGGTTTTGGAGCAGGAGCCCGGCTGTTGGCCTGGGACCTCCTGGGTTTCTTACAAAATGCAAAATGCTGCTTTCTCCTCTGAGCTGCTAAGCAAGGCTCGTGACGGCCACAGTTCTCCTATTTAGAGACAAATGTTATTAATGTAAATTAGAAGAAAAAGCTGCTGCATATGCAAACTGATTACATTTTTACACTTGTTTAAAATCGTAACCGTGCTTTTTAATTATGGTGGATCAAAGAAAATAACCACACTAATCCAGCATAATCACGTGTGAGCTGATTTGATAACAACATTGTATTTAATTGGCAGTAAGCTCCGGCAATGTTAGATACAAATGAAAAGCGCTGACACATTCTGAAAACTAATTAATATGACAGACTGGTAGCAAATACATTGTTTATTATTACTAATTTCCAGTAGCTAGTTCAACACCATTCTGTTACCATGATCCCCAGTGCTGTGTCCATCAGTGCATGATATTTGAAAGGAAAATTAAACATGATTTATTTTAAGGAGGAACAAAGGAGTTTAAAGATAATTAAATTATGCATTTCAAATACCAAGCTGCAGATAAAGAGCTTCAAAATACAGGATTTTTCTCTTTCCAACTATAAGTCCCCTTGATATGTGCGCATAACTCACATTAATGTGCTACATCAGTGATGGAAGGCACTTTTCCTGCACATTTTAATGTTGTTAACAAATGGCGATTTTTTCAGGGTCTGACACAGCTCCTAGCGAAGTAAACAGGGAGATTACCCTTAGGACCCCGCCAAAGCCCAATAAGTCATTAGAAGAACTTTCTTTGGCTCCAGTGGGCTTTCAATCATTTCTAAGCTTTTCGGATGAGGGCCTGTTATCCTTTTTTCATGCTTAAAAAGTGCCAAGCAGAAATGAAGTCCATTCATTCAGATAACGTCTTTTAAATACAGTGTTCTGAAAGTTTGCGAAAGCTTCCTGAGGAGACACATGCACTAAACGTCTCTGACTTGAGTGAACTACCTTCCTCAGCTGCTTATGGACTGTAATGGCACCTATTTGTCACACCTTCTTACAGCCTTGGTCAATAGAGTAATGGAATAATCAATCACCTATATTTTAGTGTGAGATGTAATAAATACAGTGCATAATAGTCAATCAGGTCCCCACCACGGAAAAGTTGAACAATTACGGTGGTTGTCAATTGTAAACTACCTATGATAAGTATGCAAACATTGACCCCAAGTGTTATACGGCGAACATGGAAATTAAAATCATCTATCTTACTTGATTCAAAGCCTCCCAGATAACAAGGATGGTATTTAAGGAAAACCTTGGCTGGACTCAGATTGCTTCTTCTGTGAGATTAAATTAAGTCAAAATTTAGAAAATAGTGCTTTAATTAAAGATACTTCACTAGCTCATAAATTAAACATTCTCTTTCCTGTTGTGAAGTGTGGTATGATATTAGGTGTCAGAGCTGCAGAAGATTCCTAAAGGTTAGTTCACATTTATGTGCTTTATAAAGCAGAGTTCTAGAAATGAATCACTAATTATCAAAGTTACCAAATTGCTACCTTCGTTTGCTTAGCAAATGCAGTCTCCCTGACTTCAGCAAAGGAAGGGTTTTCTTCAGCAGCTTAGTCCAAATGTGCAAAATAAGACAGCCAAAAGAGACCTTGGCCAAAAGCAGATACTGGCATAGACTCAAGCATG
This sequence comes from Rhea pennata, assembly GCF_028389875.1. Taxonomy (NCBI): domain Eukaryota; kingdom Metazoa; phylum Chordata; class Aves; order Rheiformes; family Rheidae; genus Rhea; species Rhea pennata. Next base: position 10,150,376 of record NC_084674.1, read on the forward strand.
AAAATATTAATAGATAATCATCTAAAAACTAATTACGCAATGTAAAAGTCAAGCCATCTTACAAAGACCACAGTAATGAACAGTATTTTAGTTTCATTAGCACAGCAGTGGAAAGAGCATCCTTGCAAAGTAATTTTCTGAACTTCTAATTCTCTTACTAATATATAGCTGTTAGCTGAAGACAGAACCATTCAAATCAGAGTGAAAAACAAAGAAATTTTTAACAGAGAAGGTGAGAATTCATTGAAGCAAATCACAGACACAAGGAAGAAAAACAGCACAGAAAGATTCCCTATTTCCCAATGGCCTCATGGCATTCCTGGAAACGCATGGAAGTGCAGTGCATGGTGTTGGGATCAGCTCTGGGAAAACAGGGCAAACTGAAGCCACTGATGATACGAAGTGGGCCAGACTGGAAGACTCAGTGACTCCTTCTGAACTCAAAGTTGCTATAGCTTTTTAGGAAACTACTTTGCGAGCAGAGGCTACGCTGGGTAACGCCGACACTTGCTATCAGCTTTTGCAGCCAGCAGCGCTTTCGACGGAGGCACCTTCATTACGGACCCAGAACTGCTCGGTGCTCTGATTCTGGCTAACAGATGCTGCTAAGGCTGAAGGAGACTGCTGAAGATGAAGCTAGGGGAAAGCTAAACTCCCTGGCTCTGGGGAGTTTGGAGGAGAACTACGGACATTATTGATCAGCAGCGTTGCTTAGCACTGGCATTCAGTGCGGTGCAATCCTCCCTCCCGGGACTGCCCAAAGCGGCGCGGGAGCAGCACATCCGTGCACCCTCCACCTGCTAGAAAAGCTCCTTATACACCGGCCGGCCATTGGCAGGGTGCAGAGGGACAGACCAGGAAGCTAAACCCAGCGGTGTGAGACTCTCCACTGCATCACAGCACGTTTCGGATGCCCGATCAGGACTGCAAAATCCCTCCGAGGCGGCGTGAAACCCCACTGCTACTAACTCAGAGGCGCCGTGATGAGATAAGCTATGATACCATCAGAAAGGGTGTAAAGCACCGTCATGTGAGGGAGCCGGCGTGAGACGGGAAGGATGCGACCTCTATTTAATTGGTCCTGTGGTAGCACAGCTTGCAGCCAGCGCACAACTTGCTGTCAGGCTCTCTTTGAGCGGCTCCTTTGCCTGCGCTGCTCTGCCGAGGAGCACTTGTCACTTCTTGTTGAAGAAGAGCGGATGAAAGCAGGGCAGCTTGTCGCCAGGAGAAAAGACGCCACTCACTTTAAGTTTAAAAAAAAATACAGCCAGCTCGCCCGGCCCTGGCCGCTGGTGATGGAGGGCTAGCAGAAGCAGCAACGCGAGGAAGAAAAAAGGACCAGCAAGAGGCTTTAGCTAGTGCAGAGCGGGGAGGGAAGGGGCCCAAAGCCACTGCTCGTGGCTGAAACGCCCGCGCGCCCCGGAGGCGTCTGGAGCCAGCAGCTCCCCATCAGCGAGGAGGTCACCCTTTACAGCAAGTGACCCTCAGCACACCACGGGAAATGGAGAAAAGCCGCGGTGCAGCACGTGCCGTCCCGCAGCCTCCGCCGCGCAACCACGCTCGGCCTCGGCCGCTGCAGTCTGCCCTGGGCAGCTGGGAATCCCTCGCTCCAGAGCTCGAGCATTGAATCACTGTGGTTGTGGTTTTGCATCCCAACTGGCACAGAGGAAAACAACCCAGGGAGGACGCAGGAGCTCAAGCAACTATAAAGTCCCCTTCATTTGCCAGGATTCAGCTTGTTCAAGAGAATTATCAGCAAACTGTAAATGGCGCACAAAAGGCTCAGGTAGAGAAATGCAGATTTCCTCCAGCTGCTGCTAAGAATTACTTTGGCTTATTCAAAGGCACCAGAGAGGAGCACAGTAATGAAGAAAGTGGAAGAATAATTCTACAGAAAGACGGGACCAAGGAGCAGGGCAATGTTGCAGTGTCCTGGTCTCCACAAGGCAAGTGTTGCCCTCTGGAGTGGCAAAAAGCTGATATTTAACAGTTGGATACTGCAGAGTGACTGACTTTTACTTCTATGGTTTGCTTATAGCAAAACAGGCAATACTTATAACTATTATTTTCCTCAATTCTGCTTCAACCTTAACACATTTGTTTATAAAATATGGGCCATTTCGGGCAAGACTCTTTGGAAGCCCTTCCCCATGCATACTTTGCAAGGTATATGATGGGGTTTGTCAGTCCCAGCAGACTCCTACGGTGCCCGTTAGTCTACGTCTGCTCGGGTGGCTGCCATATTTTCTGGTCATGCCTCTTTGGGCAAGTGCAGCAATTGCCAGTGGCACATCTGTCCTGAACCAGAGACCAACAAAATCACTACAATCATTTCTCCACTCAGTGGCATTAGAGTAAGATCAACTTAGATGGATTACTCAGAGGCTGGATAAGTGGAGATCTGATATCCACTGTTTGTTCTGTGATTAGTCTACTGGATTTTCTAAGGCATGATGTATAAGCTCGTGCTGTCCTTTTGCTTTACTATAAGCATGTAGGTCAGTCAGAGCTAGCACAAATCTGCCACAGATACCACCATGTGTCTCACAGCAGCACTCAGAAATCCATACTGACAGTGGAGGGCAGGCATACGATGAAATCACACACGCATTTGGCATCACACACTCCTGGCATCGCCATCTCGCTAGACAACACAAGGATGCAAGAAGAAACTGAGGAACAGAGACTCTTCTCCCCTAGCAGCAGAGGAAGGCAATGACGCCAAGTTCTGTAACATTGAGTTATTACCTGGACCTGGCTCTATTTCCTGAAGACTCCCTCCTGTTCATCTCCTCCTCTAGCGGGTGGGTGACATATGGACAGCTTCATGCTTCTGGCCATCTGGCCAGAGGTCTCTGTCCTTTCCTTTTCCCTCGGTCAGTTGAGGATGGTGCCTGCAAGGACTGTGGCTTTTTCCCATCACATGTGCCTGTGAACTCATTAGCTCTCTGCTATGCACTGACTCTGTGTGGAAGGACTTGACCAGTCACCCTGCCAGCTGGAAAGCTGTAAGACATTTCCCTGCAGTACCCACCACTACACATAGCTAAATGATGCTCTGGGCCTCCTGACAGCAAGAGCCCTTAATCCCACTGTGGCAGGACGACCAGGGACACAGGGACCTTCCCATGTCCCTGGGACGAGTGCAGATCAGGCTGCGCACCATGGGGAGAGGGGCTTGGGGACAGCACAGCGATTGCATTGCCCTTTGGGCAGGCCTTGGCTGAAAGACAGTGTTTGTGCCACGTAAAAAAATTTTTTGTACTTTTTTTTGTTTTTAAGAGAAGACGGCAGATCTTGTCTGTCCCAGGAAATGTATTATAAAACTGCAATTTGCCTGTCTTCGCTCTCTCACCCTAGCACTGACCCCAAAGATGAACTCCCATGAATAAGTCTAATCCTGTTTTTCATGTTTCCCCAGGTTAATGAATATTTATGAACCATTTCTCCAGAGCCAAAGCATGGCCCTTACAACCAGCCATGATAGTTCAATTTGTTTTCTTGCCAGTTCCTCAAATTGTTTTTTTTTTTTTGTTCTTCTTTTTGAAGCTCAGCCCCCCTCCCCATTCCCAGTTGGTTCTTATCAAAGTGGTTTTGGGAGGAGTTTTTTGTTGCTTTTTATTTTTATTTTTTTTTTTTACTCAGCTAGTGCTTGGAGACTTTCCAATCGGCTTGAGTGATTAATGTGGTGCCACTGACTTGTTTTGTGTTTGTATTAAAAAAAAAAAACACACAATTCATGTTTTCCAAAGAGCCAGTTAGGTATCTCTGACCGTACAATGTAAGTTTTAAATTATTCTTTGTGGGCACAAAATGTATAGCAAAAACCAAGCATTTCCCCAAAGATGAATGGAACATTCAAGGTTAGAGACACGGGCAAAAAAAACCCCAAAAAACAAACCAACAAAAACTGCCTCTCAAAGAGCTGTGTATTAGACTGTAATCATTACAAAGCCAGGTCTTAATAGCCTACGTTCATTTAAGGAGGAAGATTTGTTCTTTTGCCTGCTATTTATTTAGCTAGTCTAAAATCACTTTGAATAACAAAATAGCTTTCCCAGTTTAGCAGCACTACCAAGTCAAGGTCATTCCCCTCAGAGGAAGATCAAAATCTTTTACAAGGAAAAAAGAAATGCCTCTCTCTTGCTGCTGATGGATCTGCAGACCATCATTAGCAAAGGGCAGGGGGTGCCGGAACACCTTCTGCGGGTCATTGGCTCCCACGGGAGGTCTGGGAGGGTGAAACAGAAGGAAGTTGTGCAATCACCTCGAGAAAAAAAAAACATATATTCCTTTAGTGGTATTTGGAAATAAAATAGAGTTGTGAAGAGGCAGAGGATGCAGCAGGACTCTTACGAGCTGTCAGCCTGTTTGTGAGTCAACAGAGTGGCAAAGAAATGCAGCTCTATCGATTTGCATTGCGTGCCGCTTCCCAGGTGAGAGGCCAGCCTTTCACAATGTTTTTCACTCACCATCTGAATAATTTCTATAAAAGTTTGATAGCGCTTACCAGCATGTATTTATTTCAAAATAACAACTGTCTGTGTTTAAACTCATTAGACTAAAATGCACCATTGTAATCCTATCACGCAGAAACCACTTGCAGGAGCGTGCAGGAGCCTACAATCAGCAAGTTTAACTTTCACAGCAGCCAAATGATATTGCATTAAAAAAAAAAAAAAAACTACACACACATAACAAAAAACCCTTGCTTTCATTTTTTTGTGATTTGATCCTTACATCAGAGGAAAAAAGAAAAAAAAAAGTTACTTTGAAGACAGAGAGTGAAGAGTGAAGGCAGCTTTTCGCGGCTCGCGCTGCAGCAGGCAGGCAGATCGACGTTCGCAGGGGCCAAAAATCGTTGCAAGGGATAAATCTGCTCATGGCAGAGGAGCTGGAGCGTCCCCGTGTGCTCCGCACACACGGTGCTCCTGTCCCGTGCAGCACAGCAGCACCCAAACCTTCCAGGGCAAAAATACTTGGAAATAGCCCAGGAGAACTTAGTTTTACATTTTAGCTCCTCCTTTTAAATATACCGGGTGTATACATGGCTAAATACAAGGTTTAACCAACAAACTCTGTAAAAAATGCCTTCTTAAGGCAGTAGACTGCTTAAAGCAGGTGGCTCAGCACTTTTGGCTCTGCAGAGCAACAGCTCGAGGACCGAAAGGGCTTTTGCCGTCTCCACCGCGCTCGCAGGGAACAAGTGCCCCCGGGCTGCCGAGAGCTCCCGGCGGACGCCTCAGCGGTTTGGCCACGAGGTGCCCGGCACCCCGCCGGGACCCGTGCGCGGATGCAAAGCCGAGCTAAAACGGTCCCCTCGGACGGGCCGCAGCGCGGGCGCTTCGTGCGGTTCCAGCCCGGGCCCGAAGCACAAGGGCAGCCCTTGCTGCAGGACCCCCGCGGCCGCAGCGGCCTCGCCGCCCTCCGGCCCCAGGAAGCTGGTGGCTGCTGCCCGATAAGTCTTAATTGCTTTTTCAGGAATTAATTCCCAGTTATCCTTTTCCAAGTGGTTTGCTCCAGCCCGCAGCTGCAGCCCAGCGCCTTCACCGGTGCCTGCTGGTCTCCTCCCTCTCCCGCCCCAGGGCCAGGCGGCCTTAACAAGTCACCCAAATCACTGTCCATTGCTCCCTGTGGGCTGCAATTAAAGGAAAACACTTTATTTTTTTCTCTCCTCCTTGCCAGCTCATCCAGGTTACTGACACCCTTTAAAGGGTGCAGCTCCCACAGAGCCAACCTCCATCTGCCCCTCTCCAGGTAGGGCACGTTCCTGGGGGCCAGGTCACCCTCACCCACGGATGCAGGAGATGCTCAGAGAGGGGACAATGCTAATCAAAAGGCAAATGTGACTGACCAGTAATGGACAACACCAAGGAGACCCCTGCCTGCTCCTCTGCTACACCACGAGGCATCTCTGGAAGTACATTTGCTGGTTATCATCGCTGTAAATCCATGCAGAATTAGCATAATTGTTCAGGTCTGGGGTATATTTTTACTAAACAAGCTGGTGATTTTTTTTTTTTTTTTTTTAGCTTTGTTTTTTTTCCCCCCCTGCTGTTGTGCTAGCAACTTAATTTTCCAATACGGTGCTCACCTGTGCTCAGTCACAACTGCCTTAATGGCAACTTTCTTCGAAAGAAAAACAATTGTTCCAGGAATGTATCCAAACTCAGCGATATATCTGTCAATCCAGTGGGCTGTCTTTACTGCTGCCTTCCTTAGGAGACAATCATTGCCTGCTGGGACTTTATGCAGAGATTGCTAACTTGCTGTGCATACGCTGATGCAAAGAATGAGCTTTGTAATTTAAATAACAGACTGCAGAATTGATGACAGACACAAACACGGTCATTCACCCAGCTGCAGAAAAGCAGAACGAAAACTCCAGTAGGAGGGAGGAGGAAATGTACTGCTCGCTTTGAGGACTCGAGATGCAGTCTGCCACCCGTAACTGTCACGCTTAGGGCACGATATCTACCCGTGCAAAATAGGGAGCACGCTAGTGATCCCAAACCAGAAGCAGCCTCCTTACATTCACTCAGCTAACTGGATCTTCAGTCCAGCTCTGTCATGGAGTGGCACTACTCTTTGCAAGGGGATGAAAAAGAAGTGGGATTTGGTAAAATCCTGGTGAAGGATTTACCTGGGAGGCAAATCCTGGGGGGATGTGAGCACAGGCAAACCAGGAATGCTGCCCAGGACGGCAGCAGCCCCAGCAGGGAGTTTGCTTGCAAAGCAGGACAAGGGCACTGCGGGCAATAAAAATGACACTAAGTCTATGGAAAATTATTCTAAATACCTTTTCAGGTGCAATAAGCCTCCTTAATCTGGTCCATTGCATTTGCATAGCAAGAAAAGCTTTTTCTTTTTTTCTGTTAAAGGGTAATAAATACATTTTCTTTTTGAAAAAAAAACGACGACTCTGACAAGGCCTTTAATCATCAGATCAGTATAAACAATATTATAATACATTAGACTTGGAAATGATAAGCCACGGTTATGCAACAACTAATCAAATTAGTACTGACAACTTTCAAAGAGCAGAAAAAGGCACAATACATCCCTTACTTTCAGGGATGATTTTTCTTAGAAGCAGTAGACATGGACGAGCTGAAAGTGTTTTCCACCTGGGAGTGGGAATCTCCATGGGAAACACCCACACCTGAAACGCAACTTCTCCTAAAACATACCAGAAAACTTGCTTCCTTAGTGGGAATAGAGCCTGGTCAGCTGGGAGTAAGGAGCGACTAGTTAAAAGAAAGTCCTCCTTAAAATGAAATGCAAGAGATATGTGCTGGAAAAGACTAATTACAGGCCCTGTGCCACTGCGTGAGAGCTACCAGTCTTCTGGCAGTAACTGGAATTTCACTGCCTGCGAAGATGAAAGCCTTCACTCAGTTGGGGAAGAACATAAAAACAGTCCATAAACAGTGGTGAGACAAACTGTATTTATATGTGAGTAGTATTAACGCTCTTTTGAGGGTTCTTATAATAATTCAGGATTGCTATCCAACATGCAGGTCCAAACCTGATCGTGGCAGCAATAAAGCGAGTCACCTGCTGCCTTCAGGAGGACCTGGAGAGGCTCCCACATTGACCCTAAGGACCACATCCAGCACAGTACCTTAGCTGCATGCTTGGAAATGAATTGAGGCTGAATACAGCATAAGCATCCAGAACAGCACTGCCCACGGCTGCGTTTCCATCCCGGGGAACAACAGCAACCGTGGAAGTGGGGAAGCCTCCCAATCCAAACTCTTGTCATGTGCAACACTTGTCAACTTCTCAAGATGTTCCTTTCTATAAATGAACTTAATTTACATGTTACTACCTCCAAAAAACATGATGTGAGAGGGAAAAGGTAGGGGGAAGAGAGGAGGGAGGAGAACATGAAATGGGGAGAGACATCAGGAATTCCCATTAGAAATCTTGTCAGAACTGGGAACTTTGAAATTTTATCAAAAAGCTCAAAATAAAAGCCTTCCATTAATCTTACTTGCAGTTCATGGCAGGACCCTCTAGTTACACACCCACTTTTCATCTTCTCCTGGAGCCTCTTCAGGTGGCTGCATTTTGCTCCTGACAGAAACCTCAATTGTTGCATTTTTGCCTTTTCATCATCAAAGTCACACCTGCACTTGCAACCACAGAGGGCACAGCAAGCCACTGCCTCGCAGTGCCAAAAAACTGGCAGCACAGAGCGCAGCGAGCCAGCCAGCAGCCTTGCCAGGGCTTGCAGGGGCCCTGCTTGTTTCCGAGACTGGAGGAGGAGGAAGCTGCCGTGATTAAAGAGGTGGTGCCAAAAAGCAGTGGAGAGAAAAGGAGCAAAAGTAGACATGCATTAGAGCTGCAAGCCCCAGGGGACCACAAAAGTGCTGCTGCCACCCCGCTGGCACTTGCAGCCTCGGGCCGGGTCTCTCCAGCCCCCTGTGCAAACACAGCGATGGGTTCCTTGGCTGATCCAGCCACCTTTTCCTGCACAGATCAGGGATTTTCAGTGTATTCTTGCTTTTTGTTTTTTGCTTCCAGATGCTGAACTTGCCCTTCTTTGACAACTTCAGTTCAGTGGTTATGTCCAAGTGTGCTTCCATGCTACCCAGGTTCAGGGCGAACATATGGAGTGCAGCAAATGGACGCGGGCCAGGTGGCTGAGCTGGTTTAGCTGGGAGGAAAGCTGGGGAAGGAAGGGAGTCACATTACTTACCTCCGTGCTAATATCTGCTCATCACACACACACACACACACACAAAATGTTTACTCTGCGATCAGCACAACATAAGCTCTGCCACCCCGCAATGTCTCCATTCCTATTGCTTCAGTTGCCTGCTCCATAGCACAGCAAAACCAGCAAAGCCCAGGAGCAGCCCGACAATTCAGCTTAGGGGACAGCAGAGCTGTGGCAGCAAACAATATTTTCTTGTATTTTAATTACTTTGTAACAACAGCCCACATTGTCAAGTCGGTAAGTCTGCTTGTCACACTATTCCGCTGCCAGGGCTGAAGTGAAAGCGAAAATCAAAGCTACTTTCTTCTGATTCTTTGTACTTGGTCACATCACATCCTTGCAAAGCTTCCTGATCACCTCACTTGTGCATGAAAGGGCAGACGGAGCCTCCTTCCCCAAAGGCCCCTCCTGGCATAGGCAGCAGAGGTGACCCGGAAAGTGATAATTAAAAGAAAACTCTACCTGGGACTTTTCGGTCCTTTAGGGGCCCACGTATTTAGAGACATGTAGGCAAGGGTCCCTCTCCCCTTCTCACCCCCGTCCCAGAGCTGAGCTCTGGCGGTGCTGCTAATCACGGCCCGAGCGTGTGCTCTGAGCCGTCCCCTCTCCCCGTGGCTCTTCTGTCCGGGCAGCAAGGGGACAAGGCTCTGCCGGGTTTATTAGCGTGCAAAACTCGCAACTTGGAGAGCAGCTGAAGTCAACTTTCTGTCCTTTTCACATACATCAGACAAACAAACTGATGGCAGAATAACAGAGAAATATAACCAGTGCCAGAAAAAGTCCTGCAGCCAGCAAGTCTTTCCTGCATATTTTATCTTATAATCCACTGCGCTAATACTTAACCACCACACCAAGCAGGTGGAAGTTTGAGGGCCATTGAGCACTGCGAATTTTCCCAATGCATCACAATTACCAAAACACCTGTGCTAAATAACTTTGCGCTGAGCCACGGTGAAAATTCACAGAGTGCTCAATAGCCCTTGAAATTTCTCATTTCTAACTTGTGGTGGAGTGGCTGAGTGCTCACACATCACACTGCGGTATACAGCACATAAGGACACCGGTTCAAGACCTCATGAAGGCCCCTTTCTCCTCGCCAGGATGATATGCCATCTTGGGGATTTTGAGGCTGCTCCTGCTTTGTCTCTGCAATTACAGTCACTTAGAGCTAGGTGAAATTTCTGTGACCAGGTTCCAATCACAGCATGGCCGTCCCTCCTTTGCTGCTCTCCTCCTGGGTCCGGGAGAGCTGGCTGTCTCAGGACCTTCCTTTGGGGCTTTTGGCATCCCAAAATATATGCATGTGAATGCCTTTAGCCATGGCAGGTTGATCCTCAGCTTGGGGCTGGACTCTCTGCACCCATCACCCCACACTATCATAGAATCAGTAAGGTTGGAAGGGACCTCTGGAGATCATCTAGTCCAACCTCCCTGCTCAGCAGGGTCACCTACAGCATGTTAGACAGGGTTGCATCCAGGCGGACCTTGAAGATCTCCAGAGAAGGAGACTCCACCACCTCTCTGGGCAACCTGTTCCAGTCCTCTGTCACTCTCACAGTGAAGACATTCCCCCTCATGTTCAGGTGGAACTTCCTGTGCTTCAATTTCTGCCCATAGACCTGGACTCTGGGCTCATCTCCAACTGCAGTCTCCAGGGGCCAAAAATGTTTGGACATGAACAAATTGGAGAGATTTCAGCAAGCAGAAGCAAGGAGAACATGAGGCTGATGAACCTCCACTACAGCACAGAGCTAGTTCAATGCTTTTAGTCCATCCCTGGGAAGGATCAGAGGTGACTTGATGGTGGTCAGCAAGTGCCTGCACAGAGAGAGCAGTAATAAGCCAAGGCTCTTTAATCTGACAGGCAAAGGCATCTCGAGATCTGAAAACCCAAGAGAGTTCTCAGGGAAATAAAACTGTCCTTGGTGCAGAAGTCCAAGAATTAATTAACCGTTGGAGCAATTACGTGAGGATGAGGCACCCCCTCTGTTACTTCAGCTCTTTAAATAGGATCTCTGTAGGACACTCCAGCTCCACCAGGGTCATGGAGGAAAACCACCAGCCTGTGCTACTGGGGCTCCTTCTGCATTGTCAGTTCAGAACTGGACATCTTTGGAAGACAAATGGCAATAGCAGCCAGCTGCTGCTACATTAAGTATGAACACAGGCAGGCAGGAAAATCACAGAGAAGTGAGAATAATCAGAAAGAAAATGCATCTCATGGGACATTCCCTGGAGGCTGTTGGGGTAGGCACAGTGCCCGCTCTCTGCCAGTTTGCTGCTCAGAAAAGAGCATTTCAGACTGTGTGTCCCCTCACTGCTGTACAGATTCTCAAGCCAGCCCATAGCACCACCCCAGCTGTCAGCACTGTCTCACTGCTTATTTGTAAATAGTTGCCGTAATAATGAAATTGAACTACTATAGACAGGCTGTTGATAGAATTACTCTCAGCCTGATTTTCAGGGTTGCTTAGCTCAGTGACTTACAGGTTAGTTGAATCTCTACCAAAATCCAGCTGAAATCTAGATTCTTTTTTTTAAGAGATGATGTTTTAGAAGCATTAGGTTTTTATATTACTTTCTTTTTCTGTATTTTAGAAAAAGTATATTTTGGAGCTCTTGACACAAAGAAGAGGTTAATTTAAATAGTCCCAATTTAAATGTATTTTACCATTCACGATGTTTAAATAAGATTAGTTTTGGCACATTTGTATAGAAGAATGTAGGCACAAAAGCCCAATTTTCTTGTACGGTTTCCCAGTAATTAATACCCTAGACACTTCTTATCATAAAATGACAAATATATCACTGCAACAATACAAAGCAAAGCAAAACAAAACAAAACACAACACAACACCAGAAACAAGCCATGTACACGAAAGAGACAGTAAGAACTAAATCCTCAAATGGAGCAGAACAACTTAGACCTGTTAAATTTGGCGAATTGTCACAAGATCACACCAGGGAAATGGTTTGCTAACATCACAGCAAGGACCCAGTGCCTCCTTGGAGCTGAACTGAAATCCGATGGGATCTCACGGCACGACCAGGTCAGAGGACTGAAAGGACTACATTTAGACAGCCCAGCAGACTTTGCTTAGACACAGAAGTCTCTCATCGAAGCCTTGGTCCCTTCCTGCTCTTATTCCGATCTGAAGGAAGTCACAGGAAAGCCTCCCACACTGACTTGGTAGCCATGGCTCCCACAGCTGAAGCCCCTGTCCACGTGCTGTGGCTCCCTCAACCCCTCGTGGAGCACCCTCTTCCTTGGCTGATGCCACGTAACTGTGCTTTGGCAGGTTAGCTGCAGGCAATGCTTTTCTGAGCCTTGCTCTCCTGCTGCCTCGGGCGTCTTTTGAATTTGCTCTTTGCTCCCTGCTGCTGCCAACCTCGCTCATCCTCAGACAACAGGATTACTTGACCTCCTTGCTACTTCACAAGTTGTCAAGCACCTACCTAAGCTGTAAAATAATTTAAGCTTTCTAGAGATTTGGGGGTAGTTGTTGCTGGATAATAGCAAAAGAAATTGCCTTGCTTTATGTAAAAGATGCTGAGACTCAATTTACTCATTGACAAGCTTTCTTCTTTCTTTTTCTTTACAACTCTAAACAAGGGCGTTGTCATTAACCAATAAGCAAAATAACGTAGCCAAAGACCTCTGCAGAGTGTCCAGAAGTCTTATGACTTCCCTATGATGCAGAGAAGGAACATTTAAAGTCCTATTATGATTATAAAAAAAATCCAAATGACCTGAGCCACTAGGTCAATGTCAATAAAAGTGACTCACAAATGTATGAATTGGAAGGCTTCCACTGATGCTGTTTCCCCCTCCAGGAGCTAGAGACCACTCCGAATGTCAGTGGAAGGTTGTTTTGTTTTTAATTAGCATCTGATTTTTATTTGGCTAGTTTCTAAATGATTTCCTCCCTCCTTTCTGATTAGGGGAGCTTTCAAATCTCACGCTGAGGGCTCTCCAGCTCTTCAAGACTTTTTTAAAAAATATCCGCAAACAGTCATGCAGGAAGACAGCCAAAATTGGATCGTGAGCGTTAACATTTAACTATCGCTGTATTTCACTGTGTGCTTGTACACGTCTTGTATAAAGGCAAATGCCCTTATGCTCCATGTCCCCTGGCAGTAGGAAAGTACACATGCTCCATTCATAATTAATGGTGAGCTTTTCCAAAAGCACTAGCAACTGCATCTGCTTTTGTCCATGAGGATTTGGCCCTAAAGTTGTGGCTTCTCCAGACTAATGCTCTGCCTGTAAAATAGCTATCAAAGCCTGCTGTAGCCAGCCTTTGACACCCGGAATCCAGATGCAGCCAGGCCAGCAGCAGACATCATTACACTCACCCTCAGCAACAGATGGGAGTTTTGCCATGCGTTTCAAGGGCACTGGGTTTGGCCACCAAACATTTAGGTTTCCAAGGTGTGCAGCACTTGGGATAGGTACTAAGCACTACCAAAACCTCAGGCAAGCTGAGAGCCCTCAGCACCCCTGCAGAACCAAATTTTTGCATTATTTCAAGCCATAGTACAGCCTGGAGGATGAGCAGACATGCAGCAGAACTAGTGCAGGGCCATGTCTGCAATGGTTGCTCAGTGCTTCGGCTCTCAACAGGACAGCAGTGATGCCCCTGACACGCTGGTTGCTACTAAAATGCACAGAAAGCTACCTGGAGATGGGCTGATGGGTTTTATTTGCTTGTTGTCCTGCCCACTGAGTGAGCCATAAGCATTCCTGCTTTGTTGAGAGGCCCAAAACAGACCCCAAAGCACGTTTACTGCTGCCAGAGGACTGACTCCTTTGAGTTTTCCTTTTTATAAAGATGGAAAAAACTGCTGGCTAACTTGCACTCAACCTGAAACTTACCTTCTGTTCCTTTTTTGATGACTTTTGTTTGTGTTTTTCTTCACACAATAAGGCAGATCCCTCTTTTGTGCCCTTTTTGTGTCCTTGTGAGGTTCTTCAAGAAGAGACAGAAAATCTTGGCCACACTAGAAGATACTGGAGGCTCATCTCCTCACATGCACTATAAGAGCTCTGTGCATCAGGGCTGGCACAGCAACCAGGTAAACTGCTGGGGCAGCCTTCCTGGCCAGCAGTGTAAAGAGCTGGTGCAGACACGTGCTGGCAACTGCCTTTGCAGCCCAACTTGAGGCCACTGCCCTGCTTCCAAAATTCATCCTCCACACACAACCCATTGTAACTCTTTAATAAGATGAGAGGAAAGTCAAAAATAAGATATTTCTTATACCCACCTCAGACCACCTCTCTGCTTCCAGTGGTTACCATCCAGCTGGTGCCTGTAGAAGTTCATCAGCAATATCATCTCAAAGTCTGACTCCATAGGTGGCAAACTGCCTTCAGGGTGATGCCTTCTGAGAATAGCTACTCATTGCTGAAGACGTCAAAGCCTTAGGACAGATGTTGGCATAAAAAAGGTTCTCCCATAAAGCAAAAAGGTGAAATGTGCCTTGAGACTAAGCTATACCTTATGATATAATTTTTTTCCACATTAGTTGCTGCAAGTTTTACTTGGCAGGTTTCCACCTTTCATATGAAGGCACGCTCAGCAGCAATAGCTGTTCATCAGCACATACCATACTCCTTTGAGCTTAATTATAATTAAGTGTTCTGCAGAGGGCAGATCCCTAAAAATAATACCCACAACATTGGAAGCTGTCTTCTTTTTAGAGATGCCCTACATGGGCCCAAAGGACTTTGATCCAAAGAAAAACAGCACCAATAACACTCAGGAGTTTCAAGCTGGACTGCAAACAGGAAGAGCAGCCCTTTCGTTCTGTCCTACCACTTGACATTTGGACATGGGGAGGGAGCTCAGAGTATTTGGGGGAGTGGAGAGGGAAAAGGGGAGAAAAAAAATTCCAAGGTCCGAATGGTCTGATTTACATTTCTGTTGATTTTCTGCTCTTACCAACCACTGCCAAAAATTGCTCCCTTTTGTTTAAATGGAGCCATTGGCTGTCACACGAGGCTGTAGAAGAGGATGCTGGTGTTAGGAGGTCATCACCCTTTGAGGGCAACTGATTGAAATAGTTGCTATAAAGTCCTACTACACTTGTTCTACTTTTACCTCTGCATGGTCTGTTTTTCTCTCACTTCACATGACTCTTCCTTACTTTGGAGTGTTATGTGAACACCTCTCTAGGAATGACATGGAGGGAACAAAGCTGGATAAAAACCTCAAGTATTTGCCAAGCTGACAGGAAACAGAAGAGAAAACATCCAGCACAGCCAAGTCAAATATCAATCTACCTTTGTGTGCTTTGTTTCATTAAGTTTACTTTATGATTCATTTGTAACAAACCACTGCAGATAACGAGTACTTGCACCACAAACCTCTGTGTGTTTAAAAAAATCATCCTTGCTGTGCATGGAAAGAATGGATAACAAAAACAGAGCCCTTCTTGTTTGCAAAAGTGCTCGGTGGTCTAAGCATGACTGAAGATCTCTCAAGTAGCACTGAATTGATAGCTACAGCAAGGAGGCTGTCATGTCACTGCCGAATCACTGAGCTCTGTGGAGACAGCTCGGCCCATCACATTCAGCTTTGCCAAGATGACCTGAAAGCACATCTGTAAGTGTGCCGTGTTTTCCCGGGCAGCTGCCTTCCGGGTGAATGGCCCAGGAGATACCTGCACGTGGTTGGGCTGTGTGCAGCCAACAGCTCTCCCAGAGGACACTGCCAGCCCAGTCTTAAAAGTCACAGGACAGCAAACGTCTGAGGCTGCAGAAGTCTAAATGTCTGACTCTTCAATCTTAGTGATGGGTCCTTCAGTCCAGGACTATGTCCAATTACATTGCAACCACAGCTCGAGATCTCCAGGCTTTAAAAAATGTGAAAAGCATCCCCTGTCCCAGGCTGCTCACATTTCAGACTGGTCACCTCAGGTGGACAGAGAGGCTGATATCACATTAAAACAAAGCAGAATCTGCAGATGAGATCATCTCCCATACAACATCAAGCCTCTTATATTAAGAAATTCCCACATTTCTCTAGTTTACTTAGTATTTTACTTGCGACTGGTTTTACATAGAGTCAGATCAACATAAAAACATTAGACTTCCTAAAGTTTCTCAGCACATATACATGGTAATCCCTGGCTGAGCAAAGCAAGCTGTCCTCCATTGCCTTCAGCCAGGATCATGGGATGTTCAAGTGAGGCTTGGAGCATTCATATCTTCTTTTGCCGATTGCTCTGCTCATGGGATTTGCTTTAGTAGCAATAACTGCTGTGCTGAAGTAGACATCTCCCGTATAGCAGGTAGCTGGAAATGAGCTGATGAAACAGGAGGAAAACACCCAGGACCAAATCCTAGATGACCTGCAAGTGTTAGGATACTTATAAGTTTTGGGCAGATGTGGGAATGGCACACATTCCTAAAAAGACAGCATGCACTTTTATACTTTTACTGCCCATCTGTGCCTCATTGTCTCAGGTGCCACCTCATACACATTGAGAGTGTGGTACAGACAGGCAAAGCCTTTGGGTGATGAGCCAGACAATCAGCAAGGAGATATATGGGATCACAACACGTTCAGCTCTCTTACAGCTACTGGAGTAACCACTCCAGTGGTTGATGATACTGGTGGATGAAGATAGAAATGCATTGCACAGCAAGAGGTGACTCTGTGGGGTGTTTCACAGCTCCACAGCCGTTTTGGAGGCTGTAGTAAGCTCTATGAGGGTGCCTGTTCCTGCACAGCCCTCAGTGAATATCTTCAGCTATTTTGCTTGGTGAATTCCTTGAAGCCATTTAAGAGATCACAGCCTGTATTTCATGCCTTTTGCAAGTTAGCCCTGAGGCAATGAAGTAGCCAACATAAGAGGCTTCCAACTTCCTCCAGCTTCCCCCTCAAATATACTTATTTTTTTAAAAAAAAAAAAATGTATTTCCTCTTTATTTTCTAACAATTCTGAATTTGCAAGAAATTCATTGCAAGAATGTAGATTCTCTTCCATTGTAAGACACTAGTAATAAGTGACATTTATTATAGTTTATATTTCCCCACCTCTGATGAAGCAGAATCCCCCTGTGGAACAAAAAGCCTCGTGCGTTTACCAGCTTTTACTTTTCTCTCCATCCTGTTAACACACGTTACAGTTTCCTGTTCATTAATCCTGCAAAGGAGCATTTACAATGTATTTAAAATGGTTTTCCTCTTTTACTAGCTCCCTGTGGTGCAGTCCAGTTTCTGATCTGAAGAGCAATCAATAAATAAGCTCCACCGTCCGTCGGGGGTTCCTGGCTGCCCGATTAGAATAGCAAACCTCAACATGCTGTTTTATTATACGACTACAGCAGTCAGCTTTGGCACAGCTCTCGGTTCCTAATGCTGGTTTTAGATGCTTGTGTTTGAGTAACAAAACAGCATCGGCTTGGAAAGTCAGCAGGGCTGCTCTCTGCCAAACTACATACAAATTTACTTGCGGAGGACTGGAGTTTCCATTGCATAGTGCTTTCGCCAACTGGTTGTGTGGGGGTTGATGGCTGTGTCATCATTTTAATTGCTTGAAACAGTGAATGGGCGGATTTCTGGCTTGTCAAGGATACTGTACAGAAAAGAGACATTATTAATCTCTACAAAGCCTAGCTGGTGAGCAGGTCTTTAAAACAGCTGAACAGTGAACAAAACACACACAGCAAGCAGGCAGCCTGCCACAGCAAAGGACAAGAGAGACCATGGCTCAAAGGGACAGTGCTGCAGGCTGCTGAGCTGTTTGCAGGCTGCTAAATAAGTAGTGTTAAAAAGCTTGGGCAGAAGGAGAATAATTAGAAGGAGCTGCTCCATGTCCTACAGTTTTCAGAAAGAGAAGGAGTAGGATGTATTTCCTGGGACACCAAGAACTTACTTGGCAGGCCCCTGAACTGGCAATACTGGTAATTGCTTGTGCCAGTGGGCGAATCATCATCTCCCTTCAGTGCCTGGTCTGCAGGAGACAACAGGTATCCATCAATACTACCAGCGAAGAGAGCTGCCTTTCAGGCTCAGACCAGACCTGAGGGGTCTTTCAAGAAAGCAAGGATCGAGCAGGCTCTACCTGCCCATCTGCCTCTTCCACAGCAACACGGATTAGTGGAGTTTGGCAGATCTGCGCTGATGAGAACAGAGGATGGTGGGAAAGCAGCATGACATGATAGAAAGAGTCACTTTGCAGGTAGCTGAGAAGAATCTCATCTTACCACAGATTTTGCAGTCTCAACATGTACTTAAAATGAAAATCAAGCTAAGTTGCCAGAAATGTTGACAGGAAGGGGCTGCAAAGCTTAGCATGGAAACACTACCCACACAATCAGGATTTCTTCTGCTGTCTGTGATCCCCAGCTCCTTAGGGCTGCTGACCCCCAGGCAGCTCCACACAGAGAGGTTCACCCTCTGCAAGCAGTGCATTTTCATGAAAAAGCAATTTAGTCCACAGTGTTCCTTATCAGCACTAAGAAACAGATTAGCTCTGAAGAAACTAAGTTTACCCAACACCTGCTCTGTCAGAGAAGGGAACAGGAGTCCCTGAGAGACAGCAATGTCCTCATTTTCTAGGTATGCCCCATTTCTAGGTCTGCCGTAACATCGCCATTTTCCCTGCCTTTACTATGTTCCTGCAAAGTTTAGTTAGTAGCTCAGCCACGGACTTGAATTTGGGTTTGGCTTGTTACACTTTCACCGCCAGGCTCCAGTCTGCTCTGCTGCTCCTCTTACCCACCACAAAACCACATCATCACCCCAAACTGGGCATTTCTGAGGCTAAAATCAGACGTGCAGTGAAAACAGCCATATACTCAGATTCCAGCTAGCATGGTATGGTTCCTCATAGAGTATGAGTAGGCTCAGCTCCAGCGGTCAGTGAACCCAAACCAAAAACAGAGCAGAAGCTCCTTCTCACAGATATTCTCCGATGTTTGATTAGCATACACTGCCCTGTGTTTGAAACATAGCCTTTTAAGGGAAGCCTGGGATTCTGAGGAGCTCATGTCCATCTTCCGGCTCTGCCATACCCAGCCCTGCCCCTTCTCTCTCCAAAGCCACCCTTCTTCCACCTGCAACAACTACAGGTTCTTCAGGACCATGTTGTTTAATATACACTAGTATCAATTGATGATCTTGAATGCTATGCTTGCAAATGCTTGCAAAATTAGAATGGCAATTAACAGTTGTTTCTAGTCTTTGAAAAAAAAAACAGCACAAAAACACAACTGGAAGTATAAAATGCCCAGATACAGAGAGCAGCATCCTAGTACAACCGTGCATACATTTAGCTACTCCAGTGAGGACTCTGTACAGACGTACTCACAACCTGCTGCCAACGTAAAACACGGCTGAATATTTCAGCAGCACAGAGCTCGGACCAGCACCCAGAAGGAAGTACAACGCACAGCCAAGCCCTCCCAGAGCTGCACATTGCCAGCTGCAGATAGCATTAAATCCTCCTTATCCACAGCAGTACAAGAAACAGATTTAGAAACAAAGGTCATCACTCAGCAATGGACAGCATTATCCTAGGTCAGTCTCCTCTGGGAGTGCAGCGTGGATCATTAGAGACCTTGCTTGGCCTTCTCGGACCTCCCAAATCTGCGAGGAGCCTAGCTGACCTTCCATTACTTGGTGGGTTAGCACAGGCACAAGGGTCTCATCACCCTGTGCAAAGGCACTGTGCCTCCCAAGAAGTATAAGGACAGAGATTCCAATTTTCCTGCTTTCTCAATGCAGCAGCCATTCTGCAAGTCCATAAAAAAAGCTCTCTTTGAGCTATTTGGTATGTACAATAAATAACTAGCTCTAACTAGCTGCCAGCTTAACATTAGCAGAAATGTTATATTACTTCTTCAGCCCTTTTTCTAAGTACTGACATTAGGAGGAAAGACACAAGGGACTTAAATCTGTGGGAAGTCTTTAGAAGAGAACAAATTTTTTCCAGCTGCATTTTGCAGATAACACCTTGAATTTCCAATTGTTTGACTCACTCCCATTTGTTTTCCTCCTGTACAACCCACCCAATGAAACTAGCATTAGCAAAGCATCAACACTAGACAGAACTGCAGATACCTTTTATGGGCAGATTGAGTACCTTCCAGTGTCAGTCTCTCCTCAGCAGCTATCTGCTCTCCCTTCAGCCCACAGCCAAATCCCTCTCTTAAGTAGCTGTGTGCTTCCTCCTGGTCTCATTCCTGGGTGCTGAGCTCCCAGGTGATGCACGCCACACTCGATTTGTCTCCATTAGCAATTTGGCTCCTTCTGATAGATGGGGAATTTTTTTCCAAGTGATAGAGTAGTCAGATTGGCAGCTGTAGTCAACTAACAGTCCCAGAAAGCGGGCACAGAAGAGGTATTAAACTGAAAAGTGTTCCTGTAGATTGGGGATGTGCAGGAGAACTAGGCAGCTACAGTCAAAACTGCCATTGTCAGCCAAAGACCTGTCTGGAGGAGAAGGGAAGTGGATCTCAATCTTTTGCAGGATACACATGTGCAGCTGTAAGGAAGAGCAGCTACTCTTCCCCTTAAATGGGGAGGGTTTTTAGACCTTTTCCTTATAATCCCTGTCCTCTAAGACTGTGCTTTACTATATTTTCACTTGAGACTAGGCTGATGCTTGAGGCCAAATGCCACTGCCAGGAAACAACACCTCCCTGGGGATATGGCATAGCTGTTTGTCAGGATGCTTTCACACCTCCCTTAGAAGCAGCTGGTGCTGCCCACTCCCTGAGAAAGGCTTCTAGAGAGGATGAATCACCAGTTTGATAAAGTCTGGCAATTCCTACCAAATTGACCACAATAGACATGTACTCTGGATCCAGAAATGGCATAGCAAAGAGGCTGGCTTCTCATGAAGTTTGGGTTCTACATACTAGAGGTTTCAATGGTGCTATGCCAACTTGAGCCTTTCTTTCCCAAATGGAGGTAGGGCATGCTGACAGGCATTTAAGAGATGTCTCCCAAAGAGGTACCAAAGAGGTAAGAAGGTGCTGGTTACTTGAGAAGTGGTTCTAGGACAACCCTACCCTGCGGTCCTGCTGCTCCCAGGGTAATCCTTCTCATTGGTAAAATCCATGATGCCCGTCTTCTTGCTTCTGTATGTTGCAGTAAAGCAAAAGCTGATGAGTAATTGAGTGGCTCATGTGGCAAGGGACCATACCTGCACAGCTCTGCCACCATGAAGCTTGGGCTGGGCCCAGAGATCTCCAAAACTTGCACTTCTGAAACTATCCTCCATGCGCTGCAGCACCTCAAACCCTCAACAGCGAGCCACCCTTGGTGCCAGGGCAAAGGGCCATCACTAGCACTGAGGCTAGCTGAATGGGTTCAACAAATAAACAAACACAGTGCTATAGAAGGCCTGAAGTACTGGTTTCATCTGCTCTTGAAAGAGCCTAGTCTCCCCAACCTCTATTAAGCCCAAGCCCCATGGAACTGAATCTTTGCTGAGTGGAGCCCTAAATAAGTAAATCGATCATTCTCCAGCATGCCCCTGCACACTATCTGTCACTGCTGCTGCGCTGCCATTTCCACTTTCCCTGGCCTCTCGCTAATAGGTGCATATTGATGTTTAACACTGAACAGTACAGATGGGATCTGATGCACATGGGACTCCCAGAAGAGTTTACAGGCCCTACAAACAGTATGCTGTAGCACTGCATGCCAGTGGGAGCCTGCAGAAGCACTGCTTCATGCCTCACTAACAACCAGAGCAAATCACTGAGTGCTCAACTAGTTTGTACCAAGCTGTTCTGAAGTCCTTAGCTGATACAAGAGGTGATGTATCAGCTACAAGGAAGCACCAGTCACCCTTAATCCACAAATAACCACCAAAGCCCTTGTGGCCCCTGATGCCCAGCCTTCAATCCAGCTTCAGTGGTGCTGGGACACAACACTCTGCTCTCTCTAAACTGAAGATGAAACTCTGCAGAAATCAAGCCACCTTGTAGGCCCACATCATCCAAAACAGCTGCAGACTACTACTATAAAAAATTAAGCCACAGATATAGAAATGCTGGTGTTCTGCACATTTTCTGTACATGAATTTCAAGGCCAGAGACCTTAGCATCCAAATAATCAGGTCTGGAACAAGAACTGCCTGTTACTGACATGCTACAGAACTAAAGACTTGTCTATACCAGGGAAGCTGTTAGGCTTTGGAAGCAAGGGCACAGCTTTGCAATACACAAAGTCTGCACCACTCTCGGTTCAACCTAAACTTACACTTTAAAGCGGAACAGACTTGCTGAGACAGCAAGGGTGAGGTGTCACACAGGTGCCCAGGCTGGCAGCCTTGCACATATGCTGTGGGCACGTACTAACTTTCCTGTAGATTTAATACCTAAGGGAAACATTGATGGCCAGCTTATGAATTCTCCTGGCTCATAATAACTCCATGCCTTGCCTGTTTGCCTTACTCCCTCACCCTCCAGGCCCTATCTGTATCAGCTTTAATCATTGTGGCTACAAGCATATTCCTTCTGTGTATTCTCCAAGAATATTACTTCTATGTATTAATTAGTGTAAACCATAAATTGTCCTCCTTATGAGTTTATAGGAATTCATTCTGAGTTTAGTAGTGTTTCCAAGGCAGAGAAGAAAACACGGCATTCTACAGGAGAGAGAAATACCTGGCTGGCTGGCCAAGCTCCCAGTATTCCACAGGACACAGCAAGAAACAATGCAGGGAGATGTGTTTTGTGGCTTTTTTCTAATGAGGTCAGGCACCATGGTATTTTAGTGGGATTAAGGGTCTGCAATCACATGCCTGATCCTTGGTTTTCACGAGCTGTTCTCCACTGTGTAGAGCCTGAGGCTGAATCAATTGCTGTTGCACTGGAGCTTCACCTTTTATGCAATTAGTTCAAAATTTCTGGAACAACATGAATGGCCTCCACAGCAGGAGGCCTTTACACGAGCTGTTAATCAGACATTGGCTCTGAAAGGCTGGGTAACTAGAGGCTGCCACCTTGTACTGCCCTGGGATGTGGCCCTGAGAGCACAGCACTGCCAGAGGGCAGCTGGGTTATGCATCAGCAGAAGCAACCAAAATGTTTCGACACCAGTTGTGGACAAGCCACACTACAAGCATGTAAATACCCCCAAAAGTGAGAGGAGGCCACCATGGCGGGGCTGGGGCTGCTCTCAGGCCGTGTGGAGCCAGAGGGGAGCCAGTAGGCAGACAACTCTCCTTCTCCAGTTTCTGCCCCAGGGTGAATCTAGCTGAGAAGCACAACAGAAACCTAAGCCTACAGCATCCAAAAAGGGGAAGGGAAGAAGACATCCAAGCATCGACCCAAGACAGGAGATGGAGATGAGAGATGTCCTTCAAGGAGGGATTTAAAGGAGACAAACAGACATTTGGGATTACAAACATCTAAGAGCAATTGAAACTCCTCATTGGTCTGTTCCGCACACAGCTTTCTTTGAGACCCATCTGAGAGAGCCTAGATCATTTCTAAAAGTCCCTGTCGCACACAAGGGAAGAAGCCAGCTTGGGAAGGAACTGCCGAGAACTGCTGAGGAAAAAAGGCAGGACATATGCAAGGCGTGAAGACACACGAGGCCCCAACGGCAGCTCTGTTCTCCTCTCCTCATCTACTCCCCCTGCAAAATCTGTGAGAAAGGACTGTGAAATGTGCTGTTCTGTGTACTCAGAGTCAAAAACAAAACATCTTTCATGGAGGAAAACTGCTTTAAAAGTAAGAGATGACTCAAAGGATGACACATCCTTAGTGCCTGCTGAGGAACTCCAGGGGGGACCCAGACCAAGGAAATCTGCAGAATACCGAAATGCACTGAGCTGCTTCCATGGCACAGCCTTCACAAACATGCTCCATATCACAGGATATCCTTAAGGGGAACAGCTTTGAAAATCTGGAATGAGACATTACTATTAGATATTACCAGAGAAGAGATGCTGACTTTTAAAGTTGATTCCACCTTGGGATTGGTTTCCACAGGTAGAAAAGTATGTCTTGTTTGTTTGCATTAGTTGCTATGAGAAAAGACATCAGAGCATCCACTCATAGCATGTTTCTTGCCTTTTATCTGACTGTGTATCAGCCTGTATTAAACTCTACTGACAAAGCTACAGACAGCGCACACACAGCCGCCAGCCAGCACTACCGTGTGTTGGTTTGCTAGCCTGATCTTGGTCAAGTCCTTATACATTGGGAAGATGTAGGTCTCTACCTACGTCAAACAGTTCTCCAGTAAAATATGTTCTTCTGTTATTCATTCAGTTTTTTTTTTTTTCCTTTCTTTTTACCTGTCATATCTTTTGGAGGATAGAGCAGATGCAGAAAGACTGAATCCTGCATAGCTCACAACATACCTGGAACTCCCAATGTGACTCAATGAAAGCTAATTAATGAGCTCATTCTCATACAAAGCAATTAAAAAATTGAACTTTAGTGCAAGGCAAATTGTGACAGTAGAAAACAACCAACTCTACTTATCTACCTGGGAACCTTCCATCTGCACAACTCTGTCCCATGCAGGACAATTCTGCAGCTTCTAGCCTATTGGTAATAGCAGAGAGCAGAGTTTGATTCCAGGAGATGAATCCATGGTCATCTCATGAAGGTGGGATATGGAAGCAATTCTGAATCCTAACACTGGTTTCAAACTCATGACCTACTGGTAGGAGACTCCACAGTCACTAAGCCGTGCCCTTCTCCATAAATACTCACTTAAGAAGGAAGACTGAAGCAAAGGCACCCCAAATAGATGTGCTCCTCCACTCATTCATTTACGTATCACATAGAGTACAAGGCTGTGCCTTATTTGACAATGTCAGAAAATTAAACCTAGATAGCAGAAAAGGAAAAAGACTTACTCCAAGGCCAAATTATCAAACTGCCAAAGAATAAAACTCTGTCATATATCATTTATGCACTACATACAGGCTTCACATTTTTATGTAGCATCTTCCTTCCGTCCTCGGATCTCAAAGCTGTTTGCAAACATAAATGAATAAAACCTCTCACCTCCCATGAAGCAGGTAATTTGTTTTTATTAATGCATAAATGATAGAGGAAATTAATTAAGGAATAGAAAGGGTAAGAGGCCTAAGATCACACAGCAAGAGCGCTTTAATCACTATATTCTGGGCACTTAAGAGCAGCATTTGCATGTTAATGTTTTCCTTCTCTCCAGCAGGCATTAGCAAAGGACTACATTTCCTTAGTCTAGAGAAGACTCTTCACTTCTTGGCTATCTTTGCAACTTTGTTCCCCGTCAGGGATAGAGAGTTTTTCTTCATATTCACACCATAACACCTCTGTCTCCTGGCTTAATTATTATTTATGCTGAATATAAATAGCAAAGGAGAGGATCCTAAGATGAATAATGAAAAGGCAACAAGACACAAAAATAAAAAAGCTCCAGTCAGCTAGTATCCTACGTGCTTTATATTAAATATATCTTAACATTGGATCTCCAAATGCTAGGGTGGAAGGGTGAGTTTTAGGGCCACTGCACAGTATGAAGTTCCCCAATGTATCACAGTTACAGAACCTCATGTGCCAAATAACTTTGTGCTGATCCACAGTGGAAATATCACAGTGTTCAACAGCCCTTGAAATTTCTAATTCGTACCTTCCCATGGAGGAGTGGTGCTGTGGGTGCATTTCTTGCTACTGTACTGCACGTCGGACACCAGATCAGGTACTCTGTGGAGCCTGATTACACTCCCTGTAATGTGTATTTCTGTTTTAATTACTAAGCAATGCATATTTATCTAGTTCTCCATTTGTATCTAGTGAGTGCTCTTAATGGCAAGAAAACACATTTGTTTTAAATGCTGTCTAGTAAGAGACATTAGGAAAAGGGAAAGCTATTACACGCGTAGATTATGGTGCGATTAGCCACGCAGGGAGAAGTACAGGCACGAGCTCCACGCTGATGTCCGTGCTCCCTTTGGCTTTGCACAGCTCCACGAGGTGCAGGCAATGCCCCCCACACCAGCAAGGGTCACCCAGACTCCCCAGCACCCCCCATGCTATTAGCAAGTGCAAAGCCAGCCAGTCAACCCCTCCTACCATTTTGCAAGGCCACGGCAGAGTTGAAACATCTCATAGGGAGGCCAAGTATACACTGAGATACCTCTGTGCTCGAGCAGATGAGCCATGCTTCCCGCAGAGCACAGAAGTACCCTCAGAACAGCTTTAGATATGAAGAAACAAGTTTGTTTCCTCCTTTTACCTGCAACCAGCCTGATCTCACCGAAGTAAATAGCCACTGTGGATAAAATACTTAAGTGTGTGTAGAATGGGAACACAAATTGCTAAATTTTGTTCATGTGAAGATTTCTTCCCTTGACAGTGCTATTCTAGAGGCATCACTGCATATTTGCAGTGAAAGATAGAAATACTTCTGGCATTAAAGATAATGACATTCTTAATTTATCTCACATGTAGGAAGGTGTGTGTGGGAGGAGTGTGAGAGACTCTTAGGAACATGTCCTATGTAGTTTGATAAAGAATAGTCCACATTTCTCATAGGATTTTTAAAATAAACTTCAAAATTGTGAAAATTCTTTGCAAGAGTTCAGAAAAAAAGTAAACTAGGGGAAAGAAATATCATACTGTGCTCCATTTTGTAGGATTTTAGTTTATATGTATAAAGATGAAATCATAAAAAAAAAACATAATACAAAATATTCTCCTTTTATAACACACTTGAGCATTTACCCAAGTTGGCTCTCTGATCTGTCTATCTTTAGATTTTGGGTTGTTTTGAACAAGTCTGTGGCTAAAATTGTGCTGTGACAATGAAAGCCCTCAACTGAAGAGCCTCTGGCTTATATATCTATTCTTTGGAAGAGGCCCAAATTTGAGGAGGACCCAATATCACAGAGCATTGTTCTGAGAAGCCAGGTCTCCTGCAAGAGCAAGGGAAAATACCCCAAGCCACATTCTCTGCCTACGCCACACCCTGCTCTGCAGACATGCGGGCTGGACATCGCCTACTCAGACAGGGCATCAGCGGGACATCTCAGTGCTCAGCTTGGCCAGCCACAACGCCACCAAGGTCGACACGCACCTGGCTTGTAGCTGGAGCTTGGTGGGGGCAAGAAGCCACCTCCATTGAGAACCTGGTTACTTAGAGCTTTTGCAATACAAATAGGAGAGGTATAAAAGAGAAAGACAAGAGAGCGAAATATGTCACATCATTATCCTCAGAGTCCTGCAAAAACACTCCATAAAAGCACAAAACTCTCACTCAATACCTGAAGTGGTCTGGCTGCGAATGATGGCTCTGCTAGCTGTTGCGATTAGCAATGGTTAGCTGTCCTGTGCAAGGCAAAGGAATGGTTTTCTGCATCTGAAGGGACTTCTGCTGTTCTCAGTTCAAGTCTCTCCCTGTGCCACCTGGGGAGCTTTCTTGTGCCAGTGCCCAGCCTGTGCACTTGGTAACACGGACCGGCAGCACCACCCAGCTTAACCCCAAGCCGGGAGGGCAGCTCAGCCCCCCGCGCTCTGCCCTCTCGCCCATGTACACAGGCTGCTGAAAACATTTTGCCAGCACTCACCTGGCTGCAGTTGAGCACATGCAGAAGCGCTTCCCGCACCAGATGGAAGTTTGAGTTTCTCATGCAAACTCGCACAAAAAAGGTGCTACAGAGCACAGATGGGGGATTCCAGATCTGCTCCTGAATAAAAGAGCTACAGTGTACTTCCCGCCAGCCGACAATACATTAGCAAACCTATTTTCATTGTTCATAGATGTTCATGGAAGACCTAAAGATAGCCTGTTATTGTCAACAGAAAATACATTTCACTTCCCTAAAAATATCAGGAACATGGGCTATGAAGAATTCATTCTTCCCCAGTAATGCACTTTTTCATTATTGCCCTGGATTAAAATTAAATTGCTAACATAAGGACAAGCAGATGAATCCATGGTTATGATAGCATAGAAAAATGTCAATACAATGCTTGTACCCTGTAAGCTCCTTCAGTATTTAAAGATCCTTATCTCTGGAATAATATAAACTGAAATACATTGTGAGGATTTCACACTATTAAATGAAGCAACGCTGCTTCTATTGCTTTACTTCTGTGTGCTGTCTTCAGACAGACAGTAAATATTATTTTGAAAGGATGCTTCAATAGTGTTTCCTGGCTTTACCATATAGGGACCCAGTGTAGCCGTTGTTCAGAAAGAGAAGAGGGCTATGTTCCTGTGTCTGCAAAGCCAGCGGCAACACCAGCAAAATGCTGATAAAAACGTTAAAATTATTTACCAAGCCTAATAAAAATAAGCCCATTCCCAAACCCTGACTTGCAGCATCTTTGCAGCAGGGGCAATATGCTGTCATTTTTTGATTTAAAAAAAAGAGAGAGAGAGAGAATTGAGCTCTGAAATATTTAATAATATAATAATTATTTAGGGGATCAAAGGAATGGCATAATTTTCCAATTCCACACAAGAACGTAATGGTAATTGCACCTAAGAAACAAACTGCTGTTTCAGAAGAAGACATATTCACATATTCTTCCAAAATGCCTTATAATGACAACATTTGTTCTGAAAATGTTCAAGAAATTTTTTCTCTTTCCACGGTGGCAGTTGCCTAGGTAGAGGTTATAGCCAAACTCCACTGAATTTAATTGAATTACATTGTCCCCCACATTCCCAGCCAAGGAGCCGTGCTGGCTACTCCAGCTCTGTCCTGGAAAAGTTCCTTTACATGCCCTGTTCCTGCCAGGGGCAAGATTCTTCATGGTTTTCTTTTTAGCTCATGAAGACTAATTTCATTTGCAAAATATTCATTTTTGCATTTATTTCAAAGTAGTTTAATCACCAAGCCTTCTATAAATAAATGGGAGCAGTGATCGACAGAAGGAGTTTAGCAACGCTGATCACTTTGAACCGGCGAGGAGGAAGGGCTTTTGACAGAAAGGACATATAGGCCAATAACTTCACATTTTCTTAGCAACCGCTTTCCCAAAGACTACTCACCGGAGTCTTTACGGAGGCGTATTCCCTATGAAACCGCTGACCAACACGGGCACTCGCTGCCCCCGAGAGGGAACTGCCTCGCCAGCAGGATTACGGCACCAGAAGCTGTGTGAAACCAGACTCACAAGTCTCGGATCGCAGCGCAGACCCTCTCTCCATCGCACACGGCGCGAACGGCCTGGCCGGCGCTGGGGCGCACGCAGCAGATGAGAGAGGACACTCCTGCTTTGTTCTGGTAACGGCAAAAAGGACTTCAGAAGCCACGGACCAAAGCGATCTGCAGGCACAGGCCAGCGGGCCGCATTTGGTTGTGTGGTCTCCCCTCGCTGGAAACATGCTGTTGGTTTCTAAGAAGAAAAGGGTAGGAATAACGTTTATTTTTGGAAATCCAATTATTTATTTCTTTAGTTTTAGACCAACTGTTGAGGCTCCCACTTTTGTATTACTCCACTTAGAAAATAATAATCTAAAATAATACATCCCCCTAAAAAACCCAGAACACTGGTAGTTTTCTGGAGTCTCAAGGGAAGACAAAATAAAAAAAATAATTCTGGACAGTTTCTGCTCTTCTTGTAATGAAAAAAAGTAAATGGAAATATCAAAGTGACACCTCCATCAATTTAGGATTAAGGAATCGACTTTTACTGTCTCAAGTCGGAATACTGCAGAGAAATTCTGACAACCCCAGTTTAGAAAACTGCCACAGGAGAAGAGGCTAATTCATTCTTCTGTAGAGCCATTTAATGTATAAGAAACATTATGTTACACAAACTAATATACCTACTGAATTATACTCTACTTTACATTATTCATGTCTCACTTTTCATTTCTGTGCTTTCACTAATTGAGTTTCTATCCTTTATTTGTACTACAATGTCTCAGGGGATTCTCCTGTTCTCCTTATAAAAATATAACTTAAGTGCTCCCATAAAATAATTATGTCTTTGTATTAACTTGTATTAATAGGTGTGCTTTAACTGCATAGTTACATCATTTAAATATACTAGAAAAAGTATGCAGAGCATATAGGAAGCTTGTGTAATATTCATGTAACTTTCTCATATATTTTGCCAAAACTCTGTTGTTCCAAGTCCCGTTATGCGCTAAACAAAAACAAATTTTAGCCCCACTAAAAGCAAAGCTCTAGAGTACAAGCACATAGCATGCAAGAACAAGTGCTATTTACCATAAATCATATGGCTGAGATCTATAAAAGAAGCTTCTTTCCTGCAGGAACTTGATGTTACTGAACAGAGCCACCCTTCAAGATGTGATGCTCCCTGCAGGACAGCAGGAACATTAATGCTCCACAATTATGCTTTACGGGCTTCCACCATATGCCACATGTAAAACGCGTGCAGTTTAGGAAGGAAGGCTCCATCCTGCAAGCAGCCATGCGAAAGCTCAGCCACGTTCACGCAGGTAGTCTCGAGAAGGCAAGCACACTGCTTCTGGGAGTCAAATTAATTACATGAGTGGGAACTTATGGGCTCAGGTACTTACATACCGATTGCAATTATCAACGTGTTTATCTCCATTTTTGTTCTTGATGCATGTGCTTGACAGTTATACTAGGCAGGCAAATTATATATATACATATGTATATATACACAAAAGGAAAAGGCAATTCAGCTTAGCCAGGAAAAGTTCTCTTCTAGACCAAACCAGAACAAGAGCTGCCCAGAATGGAAACTCTCCTACACATACGTGTCTGCCATAAAGCACACTGACTTACTTAAAATACAGCATGGGAAATTCTCGACCTCCGAGCACCCAGGGGCACGCACGCCCTCGGCTTCCCGTTCGGCTGTCGGACTGCTCCGCTCGGCTGCTGGCCTCCCATGGGGCAGGCGGTCAGGTAGGCGCACGCAGCTTCCAAGCAGCCGCGAGCACCACTGGAAGAGAAAACCCCGTGACAATGATAGCTGGGGGACACGAGATCCCCCAGGAAAGGGGTCACTTCCGAAACCATCATCAGAGGGCTGCTCACTTCCACGTGCCACCAGACGCCAAACAGTATGGGCCACGCCACTCCGGTTCCCTTCGCGCCCACCTTGAGCTGACACACACTGCTTGCAAATGAGAGCAGAGAGCTGCAACTGCACTGACAGACTACAGGGTTTCACTGTGCAAAGTACGCTCTGTTTGCAGCTGCTGCTGCTGAATTATAAATTAATAACCAGAGATACAGCATCTTCTGGAGCAAATAGCGAGCAAATGCCTTTATGCTAATTCTCTGCCTTGGCAGATCTACGAGGAATCATCCGCTTTCTGTAAGGGATGTGGCGAAAGGGCTGCCCTGGGTCCTTGGCCAGCAGAGAGCTACTTGGTGCCTTTTCAGAGCTGGCTCTGGCTTTGGCATTCACGGCTCCACAGAAATTTCCTTTTGGGGGCATATTTCTACAGCATTTCTGTGTTTGTCTTGCTTTTCACGCTGCAAATGAATATTTTGTTTCATAGATCTGCTCTTTACACACTTCTACCCCTGACCTATACATGGCACATCCAGATGAAGCCACACTTTACCTCACATTAGCACTGTAAGGAAAGGAATATATATATATATATTTTATATATATATATATATATATATATATATGCACACTGTATTGTTTTTTCTAAAGTCTGTCAGACCACTACATTATAACAGAGAGGCTATTACAGACAAGTTTAGTTAGCTGTGCATCATTTCACACCTTCATTACAATCTTCACCAGGAAAATGGATTGCTTTTGAGCCTCTCTCCATCCTCATTAAACTTCCACTCTTGTGAGGTGTCAGAACTGTAAAATGCCTAATATGGCCAGTTAATTATAGCACTGCTCCCTATATTTCCCCTAGCAGAAGGAGCTGGCTTTCCACCTCGGGTTAGTGAGACCAAAACGAACAAGGGAGCCAGAGCGGTGGCAGCAACCAGAGGACAACTTGCTCCACTGGCCCAGACATGACACCTGGGAGAAGACCAGAAAACCTCATGCCAGTAGGACACAACATTTCTCAGGGGCGCAGCAGAAGGTCTGTGCTTAGGCAAGGCTGCAAATGGAGGTGCCACGTGGTTTGCAATCGCCTTTGCTAATACAGTAACCAGAATTCAGACACTGTAAGTCGTATTTACAGATGTAGTCCTCAGAGCTGCTCAGGGTAATAGCAGCACTTACCAGAACAAAAATTAGCAGAAATTAGCATAAAACAGCATAAATGACTGATTTCAGGATACAACCTGTCTGATAACTAAGAGTTAATTTCCTCCCTGAGCAATGTCACATTTTGCACACACTGAAAGACCTGCAAAAACACCGGCCGGAGGTGACTCCGACGGATGGGATACTGGGAGTCTCACTGTAGTCCAGCTATGCCACTTCCACCATCTTGCCGGAGGTGAGCAGAGCAGCCCAGTCAAAAGCCTCTCATGCTTGCCCACAGCCCAGTGCTGGTAGCCCAGGCTGGAGGGATGGAGGGAAAGGGCAGAGCAGGACCCTGCCCTCTTGTCAGGGGACAGGTCCTTACAGCTGCCACCGCCACTGGTGTCCTCTATTCGTCGTCAAGAAAATGAGAACCAAGCACTATTAAAACACAAAGCCATGAAGAGCTGGAGGGAGGGAGGAGGTTCCAGCATCTCTGCCTGACGTACCAAACTGCTCCCGTGTCACTCGAGCGCCTGGCGATAGGGCATTCTGGGGCTGACATAAAGCTTTCTGCAGTTTCTTAGCAGCAAAAAAAAATGGTTTACAGAAGCCTGACATTTCTTCAATCATTGATTTAAGGTTGGATGAAGCAGCTCTGACCATTCAGCCTGACTTCCAGGAGAGCGCGAGCCAGGACTGCTCTACCCGTCCCCCTCTGAGCAGGCAGCGACCTGCTCAAAGGCATCTTGAGTTCAGGTTCCACATGGTAGCAAACCTATTCACTCTCAAAGTAGGTTTTTCTAAAGATAAATTACCCTCATATTTTTCAGTCACGGCATACATCCACAAAAAGGACACTACTCTTTTTAGATCTACATGTCTCCTATTACAAAAGCAAATCAGCTAATGATTGCCCAGGTAACCCCTTGCTGTACAAATGAGTACTCTGTTCTTACCAGAAATAATATACTAAAATACATATACATAGACATATATATACACACACACAATGACTAAAGCATCCTTGTTGTAAAGGAACACCATGTTCTGGCAGAGACATCCTAAACATAACTGGAAAAGGCATCTCCCTGATGAGGGATCAGAAGATCAAAGTTGTGTTTTATTAGTTGTATAAAAAGTATCTTTAGCTCTCAGTTGAAAGAAAAAATTTGCATTTAAATAGAAAGATTAATAACTGTAATACACAGAGCCCACACTGAATATTTTTTGTAACAGAAAATAATTCATATTGTTTTATATAAATTGTGCACCTTAAGTCAAGCTACAAAAAAAATGATAATCGTAATATTTTATGGAACAACTTTAATAAATACAGCTTGTAACATTATTATTCTAAGCTATAAATAATGCAGGTCTGGAGCTTTGGGGAAAGCTGGATTTAAAATACTTATCTCCAAAAATTCAATAGGGCACGCACTCTTCAGTGCAAGTGTCTACACCATGCACAAGTTCTACTTTTTAAAGGAAAAATCTGTCAGGAGATGTAGGAACAAACCTTCCCTTGTACTGCAAGGACAGACCAGGCAGTGTACAGACAGCTTATTGCATTTTTTGGAAAAAAAAAAAAAAAAAAAAAAAAAACACTTTTTCCTCAAAAGATGCAAATTTAGATGCACCTAAGTTTGAAATGCTATTGAACCATAAAGGTGTTTTGGTTAGGATTTTTAAACCTAAAAAAAATCCATTTTGATATTCTTTTAATATTCAGGGAGGGGGACAGGTTTTAATTTTATCTTGAAGTGTCATCTTACTTTAAAACCACATTTGAAAAAAAAAATCAGGAAAACTTCAAAGAACTCCCTTACGCTCCACCTGAAGTATTTGGTCTGTTTTTCTGCTCTGCCTGAGCGCACCGGCCGGGTGCCCGGCGCTGAGGCGGCTGGCGAGGAGCAGAGGGCATGGTGCTCGTCCCGGCGCGGGGGCTCCAGCTGTCAGGGCAGCGGGCACCTCTCGAGGCGAGAGGGTTTCAGCTTCCTCCTGCTCCATCCTTGGCATCTGCCAGGCAGCTCCCGCTCACCTCTGGCCTGCCGTGAGCAACGCGCGGGGGGAAGGTGGTAGGTGGAAGCCAAAACTGCTGTAACGAGGCAGAGAAAACAAATTTTCCACCCTGCGTACTGGGAAAGAGAGGCCAGTGCAGCCCACAGGCTGCAGCAACTGCTCAAAGCCGCTCCACCCTTGTTTTTGATGGCTAGAAGAAGACAAGTCCTTTCCTTCCCTGCGCTACTGCCAGCAGAGCCCTGCCCCGCTCAGCACATTTATTTTGCCTGCGCTCAGGGGACGTCCCCGGCCTCGTGTCCAGCCTGAGAGCTGGATGTAGCAGAGTCCCGCGCAGGGGACCGAGCCGGGCGGGAGAACGCGGCCGTCAGCCTCCTCAGCCGCTTAAAGGGCTGCCAAGCGCTGCTTGCAGCGGGAGAGGAGCAGCCGCTTTGCCGGCCTCGCCGCGAGAGGCGGAATCGATTTACCGCTGCAGCTCGAGCACGGAG
This sequence comes from Rhea pennata, assembly GCF_028389875.1. NCBI lineage: Eukaryota > Metazoa > Chordata > Aves > Rheiformes > Rheidae > Rhea > Rhea pennata. Next base: position 10,184,700 of record NC_084674.1, read on the forward strand.
TGAGGAACTTCCAGGGTTTAATTTATCACTTTTTCATACGTTCCCACCCTTGCTCAGAAAAACCTTTTAATTAGAGGAGGATCAGGAGGGAGTTGCCTGGCGTTCCCCCGGTGCCACGCGGGTAACAGAGGAAAGCAAAACCCCCGCACTCTCCTCAGAAGCACCAGCGCCACTAATTACCCTCCCAAAATTCAGCTCAGGCTCCGCTCGCTGCTCATTTAATCTTCATCACTGTTGCTGCCTTCCATTTCATCTCGCAAGCAGCGAGCGACGGGCGCAGATACGATCAAGGAAGCTGGCAGGAGCCGGTGGCAGCTTGCAGCAGCGAGCGCTGCGCTCCGCGAAACGCCGGCTCCACAGTCAGAAAAAGACGCAGAGATGCTCGAAAACCCTGCGTGTGTCCATTAGGAGCGTATCTCCCTCTTTAGACTCTAATGCGCCCGGAATCCGGAGGCTGTGGGCTGTTTTTTAGCTGCGATCTGTGCTACTTTGGAGCGGCAGCGCCGGGCAGTTAGGTCGGATAGCGGCGTGAGGCCGTCCCTCCTCTCCGCCCCGCGCTCGCCCCGGCTCTGCAGCGCCTCTGGAGCCCGCAGCAGCCGGGAACCCTCTGCAAATTCCCCCCAGGCCTTTGCAAGAGCAATAATTACACGGAAAGCACAGCCAAGGCAAACCAAAGGTGCGCAGGGAGACTGAAAAACACTGTACAGATCCAGGCGCAAACAAAACCGTAATGCAAAAATCCCCTTTAACAGCCAAAGCAAAGCAGCAAAGCCTAGGACAACAGAGAGCACGTCAGGGCTAACGAGGAGGTGCCCGCAGTAGAGCGGCCCAGCTGGGGAGCCGGCGAGATGTGGGTGACTGAAGCTTGGCCCTGCCGGCTCCTCCCGGCCTGTCAAGCTTGCAGCTCCAGCAGATGCGTGCGGGAAGCAGCGAGGCAGCCGGCACCACTTGGAGAGCGTTTGCTCCGCTGCTTCGCCAGCTCAGGCATTCAGGGGCAGGCAGGAGAGGGCAGCGGGAGCTCAGCAACGTGCCGTCCCCACCTGGAAGGTCCCAGCGCGAGAGCTGCGGTTGAATTCGCTGAAATAGGTAATTTGCCCCCATGAGATCTTTGCCCGGGGAAAACGAGGCAGATTACCGCGGTAAGGTGGGCAGTCGGACTGGTCAGGAGACTCACCTGGGAACGTGCGAGCACGGTGAGAATGCCGATTTTCATCACCCACCTTATGATCTAAGCACATTAGCTAGCGCAAGACAAAAGCCCTTTTCCTTAAAAAGAAAAAACAAAAAAACGCACCAAAAAAAAAAGTGCTAGAGTAGCAATTTAGATTACAAATTGCCTGTTGCCAGAAATGGCTTTCAGGGCACCTCCCCTGCAGCAGGGCTGGTTTAGGCAGCACCAAGGGAACCCCCAGAAGGCCGAGCCAAGCCGAAACGCAAGTCACCACGCACGTGCGGAGGGACTCACGGGCTCAGAAGGTCCCCTCCACCCTGCCTGCACCCCACGCACGACGGTCACTCTTACCGTGCTCCTCGGTGGCGACGTGGAGCTCTGCTGGAGTTCGTCAGCCGGCCGCAGGGTGACGAGCCACGGAGGGGAGCCACCGAGGGCCAAGGCCGCGGGCAGGGGATTTCTGCACCACATGCGACACCGGCGACACGTTCCCGTTTCCAGCTGCTGGTCCTGCAGCAGAGCTGGGCTTTCAAAGGGCAGCAGCATGGATTTGCCGGTAGAAAAAGCAACCCTTCCTTCCGGAACTGCCGCATCTTCAGGAGGCTCTGAATGAATTCATCTTCTGGTCACTTCTTCCCAGGTTGACAGGGCAAAGATCGATCAAATCTTTTCTATATAAAAGAGCAACAAAGGCTAATAAAGTGTTTTCTACGGACTAACTTTCTTGCACGTGATGTCAATTAGCATTACAATATTTTGTCATATTCCTTAGCTACTCAAAGTTACCTCTTAAGCTTCTAAATGCAAATATTTCCTGTTAAGGAGAAGGATAAAGCCAGATGATTTTTTTATTTCAGTTACATATTTACATATTGTGTGTCCAAAGTTAACAGGTGACTCTCTTGTTTGAAGCAGTTTTCCACTTCCTGTATATCCAGAATAATAGCTATGAAAACCCTTGTCTATTATAATGCAGGATATTTTTGCTGCCTTTGTTTTTCTAACCACCTGTATATCATACAAGCAGAGGACAGTCTTTTATGCCATCATTCTACTGTCTGGAAATCTCATTCCACAATCTCTGCTTTTTCATTGCTGTTTTCAGATGTTTAATGAAGCGACACATGGATATGAGATGTCCCTGTTATTTCTTTTGCCCAGTCTCTACCATTTTCAATCTCAGAACTATTGAATAAATGGAAATAATGTTACTGGGTCTGTTTTGCAGCTGCTGAGCAAAACTCCCACTGGAGTCAATGAGAAATTTGCCCAGCATATGCACTGTAGGATTAAGTCCATTTCTATTTCATTGTCTGTGTGGAAAAACAAAAGGAGCATATTCATTGTTCATAAGCCTGGTCTGCTTTTTAACCAAAAATTGCCATTAGGAAAAGGTATTTTCTAAATGAATGAACGTATGTTTACACTCTGCAACAGCCACTCCTCCACCTAGCTGCTCTCCCCTTTGGGGCCTTACAATAGCACAAGCAAAGGACGAAGAAATAAATACAACACACTTCTTGGCAGGTAGGTGTGGATTTGCCCAAGAAAGCCGTGCAAAAAGCTGATTTCTCACCATCTCCAACTCAGAGGTGCACCCATCGACCTTTTCTTCCTGCATCACCATCTCAAATGACAGGAATGATCAGGCTTCAACACTGAAGGTCAGTCACATCAACCTTGTCTGTTTTCTGCTTGCCAACAAGTTCACACGCGTCTTCCCGCTCGCTGAGATCCCGTGCAGCTCACTGGTCCGCAAGGGAATGCGTTAAAGGGAATTCTAATGAGCTGAACTCACGCTGAACTTCCTTCTTCAGCTGCTTTAGCAGTGATTTGTTGACTCGCCAAGGCTCATTCAGGACTTTTTTTAGACTTGACAGAGTAGATAAAGTAGACACGGATTTTATGTGCCAACTATTCTGTATTTTTGGCACTCCACTCGTCACATAGCGGGTCAGTGAAACGTAAGTTTAAGCAACAGCGGATGCCTCCTGTGTGCATCTGTGGTGTCTCAAAGTAGCCTAAACTAATCTCTCCTCCTCTTAGCCATTAGTTGTGATGCTAAGCTGGAAGCAAGGGCTGAGGATGCTTTAACAGCCACATAGAATCTTAATAAGATCTGCTTACATTTATGTTGTGCATTTCAGGCTGGCTGGCTCAGTTTCCTTAGCCACAGCCTCACAAAGGAGCTGAATACACTGGTTTATTTTTGCGGGCTTTTTAATTATTTTAGTATTGTCTCTGATTTCTGTATCAGCCATCTGCAGAGTGTGGTAGGATGTACGTAATCTTCTATGGCACATGTTGTACTTTCTCCATCATAATCTGATGGGAGAGAAAACCAAAATTAAGGGAGATTAAGGTCAGCATACTCTCAACATCCAATCGCTGTATAATCCACTGCGTTATCACTAGGGAAGATCATCAGCATTGATAGGACCCGTTCTTTGAGCCATTCAGCTCTGTTGAGGCCCACTTCTCTCACAGAATGATATTTCTGTTCAATCTGAACAGAGAGAGGAATCATACATAAATTTTCCGCTACATCCTGCTAATGTGCGGTAAGTGATTGTCTTCAGGCAGGATACAGGAAATGCATTTCCACTGTACGGAGCAGCACAGCTGCTCTGCCTGCGCCCGCCTGGGCCAGACCAGAAAGGATGCTAAACGCAGCTACGCGCAAAGTCCGAGACGGCCCCGGCTCCCTTTCTCAACCTCAGCGATAGGCGGCCAGGCCTGTCCCTACACCACCACAGGGAAAATGGAGACAGAGCAAGAGGAGGTGAACAAGCTGCCCTGGGCAAGCGGGTCCCTCCAGGCCAGGGAGGTGTTATGGGGCAGGATCAAGCACCTCAAGTTGAGGCCCACTGGCATGCTTTTGTTGTTGTTGTTAAATGATCGAAAGAATTACTCAGGGAGGATGAGCTACAAAGCACAGCATGCTTAGGATAACATTGACTGTGTGCCTGCCTCCCCTTCTCCTAGCAGAGATGTGTTACATTCAAAAAAATGCCCTGAAACCAATGTAATTAATGCATTAACTCCTACTGCATTCTCTCTCTAATAGGAACATAACTGAACAGACAACACACTTCACTAACTGAAGTTTGGCAAGGGTGAGCTGCGCACCAATTCTAAGCACCACCACATTTAACCAGTTAACAGTATGTGAGCATTTCCAGGAGCTGAGCAGAGTGCAGAGGCAGGACTGTGCAAACGCTAGGCTCTGTTACATTTAACATGGTTTGAATGCATCTAGAGAGAAAGAGAGTGGGAGAATACCAATAACTACGTGAATTGGTAGCCCCACTGTGAAACAACCAAACAATCTATTAAAATAACAGTGTTCTGAGAGTAACCAAAATACCCCAGATTTCAGGATGATTTCCCTGTGTTTGCAATTAATGTGCGAAGGTAGAACTATTTTCAAATTACTTTAATTCACGGTTCCTTATCCACTCCCAACAAGTTAATGAATGTTGCTCTTCAAGAAGTCGTCTCCTAGCAACAAAAAGACTCATCAGCTTTGAAGATTACCTCCTTTGTGCGATGCTGGAAGTTCATATCAGATGTCAAAGGAAGGCAAGATGGAAGAGCCAAATATTGACCCCAGACAGGCAGTATTCAGCTCCAGGAAACTCACTGTCAATTATCCCACTGTGCACAAATGAATAGACGATCTGCCATGCAGTGCTTGGAGGGCACAGAGAAACAGCATCATCTCTTTCCCTGAGGAAGATCCATGATGTGCTGCCATGAGCTAATGCCTAATTGCAAGCCTGACATGCAAAATCCAGCATTCCTACAGCAAGCAACAGCTGTGGTTCAGTCAGTATAGAAATGCTAGGGAATGACTTGAGAGGATGTTTGTTAAACATAGTGAACCTCAGTTTGCTTGTGGTGCTTTTCAGCAACTTTTAAGTTACCTGTACTACACCTACCCCTTAGTAGTCTGTATTCCACGGATGGTTGTCCTGGATTTCCAGTTATTCATATTTCTTGTTTCATATGACTTGAGATTGAAGTCCTCATCTTCTTCAGTCCCTTCTCAGTCCTTGCTTAAAAGGCAATTGATAAGAATAGATGAGGAGTAGGAGAGGGAAAACAGTCATCTTGAGATGAAGGACCCAATGGATCTGGGGCTGAACAAACAAGCAACCAAAGCCGATACTTCAGAATTCATCCAAATGATGCAGTTGCAGCAAACCATTAGCAAAGTTGGACAAAAATCCGTAAAAGATGTCCACTGGGAGAAAAGCATCAAGCCAACAATCAAAACATGTCAAAATGTTTCATTTTTAAAATGTCAAAATATTTCATTTCAACATTTTCCAAGTGCAACTTGCAGCTTTTTCCTCTTCAAAACACTTTTGATATGTAGTTGAGTTTTAAAAGCAAAGAAAGCAAGGGGTTTTTTAATGGTCATATCACCTACAAAGTAGCCAAGGCATCCTTTTGGTCAATTCAGAAATAGAAATTGCAGCCAGAGAACCCTCTTTGAAAAATGAGGACTGCTGGGGAGAGACAGGATCTGCCTGATGGAGCAGGCCAAGAACAGGCCAGTAGTCTTCTGAGAGCTTTAAACTAGTTTCACTGGAGAATGGAAACCAAAACCCACGGATAAATGGGAGAACAAGGGGAAGGTGGAGGATCATGCATAGGACAAAGAAGGAAGCTCTGAAGAGGAACTGAGGACACCTGAGCTTGTAAGTTATATTAAAAAAATCAATTAAAATAACATGCAAGATTTTGCTGCATTGCTTTCCTTGTCAATAAACGACTGCAGCTGCCACATGGAAGGTAGATGATCACGATGGGAAGGGGAGGCAGGTGGCGACACAATGTAAAGACACTTTCATAGAAGCAAAATGATCCAGAGCCAATGGCCAGGCTCTCACCATAGACCCTGGAAAGCTCCACTTTGCTCTGTGATGTTTCCCGTGAGATTATGAACCACCACTAATCCCATAAAATGTGGCGCTTTCCTACTCACAAAGCTGAGAAACAGCAGCAGCCACTGCCACGAAGGCCACAAGCTGCCCAGGTATCAGAAGGATAGGGAAGCTGCATAAGCTGGGTTGTGGTCCCAGGACAAGTTCCCTCCAAAATAATTCCTAGCAGAGGGGATACAACCCGGACCCCAATGGGCAGGCTCTTCGCTTCAGTGCGGGAAACCTTCCTGGTACCTGAACAACATTCCCGCTAGCGTAAGGTCTTTCTTCTTAGATACTTTTAATTTTTTGCTTATAGCTTTAGTATTGCTGTATCATATATAACTGTACTTTCATGCTTGGGTAGCAGCAGTAATAGATCAGCAAGATTTCTAGCATCTCTATCTCAGGAGAAAAAGTTTTATTAAATCATTAAATAAAATCGTGGAGTCTGCCTTTAATTTTTTTTTAAAAAAAAAAAAAAAAAAAAAAAAGGTCAGCTTTAGAACTGAAACAAGTGGGAAAGTAGGTGTTGTGACCAGTACACAAAAGTACAGGAATCAGAGGCTGTATATCAAGGAGGAAATAGAGCGTATGTATTTAAAGAAAAAAAAAGTGGAGAAAGAAAAGGAAAAAAGAAAAAGAAATGATTCTTTTGAATTAAGCCTTTTCTCACCTCTAATAAGGCTCTGAAAACAGCACTAATCAATCCAGATGACACTTTAGTGTGGAAATCTATTATATTCCTCAATGATCATATGGCTTTATATGTTATAATTTGGTTCTAAATTATGGCCTACATCAATTATAATTGAACACTGCTTCCCATTGTACAATCAGACTGTGATGAGAATAGAAGGGCAGTGGACATTAGAGGATTGCTATCAGAATCACCTAATTTAATTAAGGAGGAGATTTATTAAAATGGTAACATTAACAGGTGTTTTATGAGACTAATAATTAATAAGGTTTCTGTAGAACATTTGTAAGAGAAGTAGACAATATGCAGTGCCAGCAGAACCTTCCTGTAATGAGATAACAATAAAGCATTAAGAACTGTGGATCAGATATTATGATAATAATCAGATTCTGTAAATTATGATTTGAAGAGGATTAAATATCATTACTGTAAATTAGTATTTATTTAAGCTCCAGTGAGCCCTTGCATGCCATTGGAGAAAAGGTGGGTGACGAACAGACTCTCCAGAGCAGATCCTTGCTGTCAACCTAAATTTTGCAAGGGTGAGTCAAAATCTTTTTATTTGCCAGTGAAATACTAATCTTGAAAGCATCCACCTAGGAAACCGTAAGTGGGCTACGTGGCCTCCTGGACGAGGGCTGTGCCGGGCACACCAGATAGCAAGGGCAAGGTCGGCTCCGGCTGCTCTCCTCCTAAAGTCTGCAAATCCTGCAGATATGGTACAAGGTGCACCTGGGACCCTGAGGAGAGGAAGGAGAAAGGGGACATGGGAAAAGAGAGGGGTGATCCATGCTGTCAAGGCAGGGAGGATACCAGAGCTTGCTAAAGGAAGGAGGCCACTTCACAGAGAAAACAGCCTCCAGGTTTTTCCTGGAAATGTGGGTGCTGAGGAACTTTGCCAGAGTTGCTTAGCAGCAACTGCTTTGCAGCTCCTGTTACTACTTGGTGTTTTCTTAGCTCTTGGCTTAAAAAAGTTTTATTCCAGCCCTGGTCACAGCAGGCTCCCCACAAGTAAAAGGCAGGAGGGAGCTACAGCTGCTCTGTGAATGTGCCACTCTTTCCAAGTCTTGACATAGTGATGGAAGAGGATATTAGCAAAAGGAAATTTTTTCAAGGCCAGTACCTTAATGAGCTCCTAAATAATGCTTTTATCTTAGAGGTGCACTCAATATTCAGTATCACACCCAAATGATACCACTGCCCAATGTCAGTCAACAGCAAACAAGCTCAGCACTACAGCTGGGAAACCAGACCACAGCGTGCAAAGGACACGTGGGCTGCAGCGTTCAGCCCCCATGACGGGAAACCTTCCCCGCTGCACAGCGGGCCCCGTGACAGAGGGCGATGCGGTTTTAGCTCCCACCCCACAGATGCAGGATGCCCCCAGCCCACTCGCAATCCCTGTCCTCAACGGCTCAGAGTTGAGCTGCCTTTTTGCAGGCTTAGTCAGTGTCTGCTGCCACCAAGCATGGAGTTTGCAGAGCAAATGAAATAGTCCATTTGTAGGAGTCATGGAGATGCCATTTTGGGGGCAAAGAATCAACTTCTTGTTTATTTTAGGGGGTTGCTTTGTTTTGGAACAAGGCTGAGCCCAGCCACTAACACAGGCTCGGCCACATTCCTCACCCACAAATTGCCACTGAACAGTTTGGGGTTACTTTGGACTTATACATTAATCAAAGTTTATTTACGGGAACGGTTCTGGTTCAGCACATTGCAACTGGGAGAATTTTGAGCAAATGTTTCTGGCTCTTGTTTCTAAGCTTTGTACCACAAATGTCTCGGAGATTTATACCTACCGTCGTGGCTAGACATGGGGGAACTCCTGCAGGGAACTGTTTCCATTAACGTGTCCCCAGTCCAGCAGTGGGCCCCAGGCCATGGCTTGTGTGTGCTCTGGGTGCTCAGGAGGGCAGAGAAGCCTATCTTGGCAGAGAAACCAATAACCACCCTGCAGCCTCTGGAGCTCCCATACATTCACTTCCCATCTTTTAATTTTTTTTGCCTTCTCCTTCGTTTGTGTGCACTCTTCGGGAATTGAAAACCATGCCAGGATGCTGGGAATACCCTGCCTGCGCAAGCAAAAGCCTCACGGGCAGCAGAGACCGAGAAACCCCTCTCATCCGTGCAGTGCTGCAGGTTTAAAGTGCACAGCCAGGTATGCAGCGCATTTTCCACAGGCAGGCCGGGATTTCCGAGCACTTCAAGACACTTCTTTGCCCAGCTGGCACAACGCTCTTAAAGTCCCTTGAAATTCCCACCCGCAAGTGGCATACATTTTGTGATCGTTAATTAGTCAAATTCCTTTCATTGCACAGAAACATTCTTGTCTTTTTTTTTTTTTTTTTTTTTTAAGATTATATTTTGCCTGAAGAGTAGTCTGGGGATTGCATCTGAACAAACAGCAGTTCCCTACCCCACACAACTAACCAGCTCCAATGTATAAACCAGATAACGTATACTTACTTTGACATGCACACTTTCAGCTGTATCAACAGCAGGAATCCTGTTGACTTCACAAGCAAAGTACAGGGCTGAAAGAAATAAAGAAGATTATTTCAAATGGAAAAGGGTGCACAGTATATTTCCTCCCTGCCAGGGAAATCCTCTGGGCCAGCTGGAAAAAAACTGTTGCAAAAACCAAGCCTGTTTTCTTCCCTGGTACTGCTATTTAAATCACTTCTGTGGGATGCCAGTGTCAGTCACTGAGTTTTAATATTACCCACAGCAGCATTACAGGAGAATGAGTGCTGAATCAATAAAAAATTAAGGAAATAGTTTTATTTCACAGTGATATTTGGAATTGATCCCTTAGGCTTTCCAGTCGCCTCAGTTTTGTTTTATACATCAGCGGATGGAGCCTTCTGCAAAGTAGTTTGAATGCAGGAACCAATCAGTCGTAATCTAATTTTAAATGGACCACAAGCAAACTGTGAGGAAATAAAGACAGGCAGAGCATCATGTTGACAGATGTGCCTATGGTATATTGTATCTTTGCTCTGCCTAACTAGGAAAAATACTCTCTTGAATTGTTTTATCTATGTATTATGCCAATAACAAGAACAATAGGGGGGAAACTTAGTTCTTGCAGGGATATGAATAAATTTCTAGGAAAAAAAAATGTGAAAAGGGAAAATAATACTATTATCTGTTCTTGGCCTCAGCTGTAAAATGCTAAACTAACAGCCAACAAGCGTACGAAAAGCATACAGTAAGCAGCACGGGTGTCTTACTTGTTCAAGTCAATGAGGATTTCTCTCTGAGGCCAAACTGCAATTGTTCCTCCGACCCCTTGAGCGAAGGGGCTGGGGTTTGCCTGGAGGCATTCAGCCCCACAAAGCGGCTATGATAATCCTCAGGTAGTTACATCCAGCACAACATGCAGCCATCCACAGCTTCACATCATGCCACAGCCCTAATTAATTTCAACTCCTTTCACCTGCTATTTGCAATGATTATTTTGCCTTCTGTCCCTCCCCACCACGAGCTCCCCCAGGTGAACCCGGCGCCACGGGGCAGGTCCGGAAATCGCACCCTCTTTGTCACTGCCAACGCTGCGAGAAAACGGCGGTGACCCGTCAGCAGTGCTCTGCACGGGTCAAGGGCAGAGCCCGACTCCCCCAAGGAGCATCGTCTTTAGTCTCAGCCTAATACGTTTGGTCCCTTGAAGCTCCAGCCTATTTCCGTCCCTCTGGGAAGGCAGGCGGTCTATTTAAGTGCAGGTCCATCTCCATCTTCCTGCCCGCCAGCACCCCGCGGCTCATTCACGCCCACACCACAGAGTGGCTGAGGTGTCTTCGTGTGCCTTCAGACCCGAGTCCTCCCACAGTAAGCTGCTTGCTTCGATCCTTTACTGAATTTGTCCCCTTTACTTTGTTATCAAAACATCCCTGGCTGTAATTCCTGCTCGGTACAGCTCTGCCCTGGCTCAAACTGCTGTATTCACTTCCTAACAACAGGCAACAGGATTAGAGGCTTGTCTATAAATTTAAGACCCAGTTAGTGCAGGATCTCACCGCAGTGCATTACGAGGCATCGCTCCGAGACTCCTCCAGATCTCCTGAAATACATCTACCATGTTACCTAGAACAAAAGCGACATTACCACAGGAGCTCCAACTTTGGGGAACCACTTCACAAACCAGTATTTTCTAACACAAAAAGATATGGCTGTTATATTGAGGTGATTCAACAGTCAGTCTCCTTGGATAAAAAGAAAGGCAGAAAGAATGACTCACCAGCCTAAATATTCATCATGGCTTCGCTACTAGTAATCACGACCACATTTCATTCTTCTTGTGCAAATACAAGCTTGACTGTTAATGCTGACTGCTGGTACTCTGAAAAACAGACATCTCAAAACAGGAACTGAAAACGCTTTGAGCAAAATAAAGTGGGAGTGAATGGTATCCAGGAAGAAAATACCCTACAACCACACAAAAAGAGGTTTCTCTGGTTAAAAGAGAAAAAAACAAGTTGCTCTTAGTTAAAACGAGCTGTAGAAATCATTTAAAAATTCAATCACAAACAGAAAAGTGATGTCTCTGATCTCAAGAAGCATAAATCAGCAACAAATAAGAGCAGACAAATTGAAAAAGGAACCTAAAGTATCAGTGGAAAAATCTATGACTTGTAGAATAACAAAAAGATGGAAATTTAGTATAATAGCATGACATTAAATCCTAGCAAAATTGCAAATTTCATAAAAGGATGGAAAATTTGTCAAATAAAATACACGTGAAAAATGCAGAAATAAACAGAAAATACTCCTTTTCTTGTATTTATAAAGATTTAAAAAGGAAAAATTGTTTACCTTTTACAGTGATATGGCAATACTTTTTATTCCAACAGTAACGGAAGATTTTAAACACCAACCAATACAGGTAAACATATGCAAACTGCAGGACTGAATAATTTGCTCTCAAGACTATTAAAACAATGGACAAAGAACTCTCTGAAGCAGTCCTGACACTTTGGAATCATCTGTATTCAACAAGGAAGCCTCAAAGAGCCTCAAGAAATTCAGGATTGTGCCAGTATCGAAAAGGTTTTAACAGGATGGTTCAGGCCTCCTTGTTCCATGCTGGTTCTAGGTAAAATCAAGGAAAGGATGATGTGGGGTCAGTCCTGCCCTGAAGGACCTGGCGAGCAGTACAAAGGCTGCTGAGGAACCTGTCCAGGTAGGTGGGGGGTCCCCGCAAGCTCCTGCGAGAGCAGACAGCCTGTTGCGAGCAGAGCAATGTGGTATTTACTGCCTCCAGGATAACCCAGCCCCTCACCAAATCAATAGGAAAAAGTATTGCTATGTTATTTCTTGGGTTTGAAAACTACTTGCTATCTATTCATGCGATTTCCCTGATCCCCAGCCCACCTTGGAGGACGCTATTTATTAAACAGATCCTACTTGATAGTTTGTGAATACATTTTGATTGGATTTGATTATCACATATAAAATGCAGAGTGCTTGCCTGGCCAGGAATATAAATACAATTATTAGTAGTAACAACTGTTAAGCAAAGCTGCACGGACTCATTGCAAAACACACTTCAAGTCTCAGCCAAATAACTGCTTTCGCTTTGCTCTCCTGACTGGTGGTTGTGCAGAGGCCACTCTTTGGAGGAAAAGCAGCACCACCTTCCCCTGGAGTCTGAGTTTGACTTTTCTACACATTTGCCCTCTTGCTTAAGTTATGCCTGCCTACCCGCAGGCATAGCTAATCCTCTCGTTAGCTAGCAACTGGTAGCTCAGCTCTGCTCCGCTGTGCTTAGCATTACACAGATCAGCCAAGTATTGATGCAGCATCACTGAGGAGAATCTAGATTGTTTTTTTCCCATGCTTCTTTCTTTTGAAACTTAAGATACATGCTGGAAATAATTTCAAGGGCTGCTGAGCATTGCCACTGGGGGAATGCAAGGGGCTTTCAACATTAAAACTAAAAGACAGTTGGAAATTTGCAAGTGGTTGCCTTTGAAATTAGATTTTGAAGCTAAATTCAAAGAAGCTCCTATAGCTTGTCCCACTCTCTGCAAAGAGAGGTAGCACTTCTTGCAGAGGTTAACAAAGCTTTTCTCTCCCCTGTGGTCTAGTCCCCAGCTCTGATCCCATAATCCTGGGATTATCCAAGTCATCTATCTGAGGCCAGAGGCCACGGCACAGGCGGGGTTTATGGTAGCCTGGCACTAGAGAGCCCCAGCAGCGGTGGCAAAGCCACTCCGAAGCCCAGATTGAGAGTCCTCTTCCCTCTGCAACCATTTTGTGCCCGGGCACGAGGGCACAACGCACAGGAAACAAGAGACCGTCCTCCAAGGAGGGCCCAGCCTCACGCTTCACATGTGTATTGCTCTGCCAGCTCTTCAGAGCAATCCATCCACCTCAACCGTGATGGAAAGAGCTGCACTACAGCATAGCTCTTCTACCAAGTTCTGGACACAACTATGAGCAACCAGACGCTAGTACATGTTTTATGCTCTTGTTTACTATCTGTGCCTCGGTAGCATACCGGGGTCTCAAACAGGGGGCAGGCCCCGTTCTGTTACGCACTGTTCGCGATAAATCCTCCCACGAAGCATTTGCACTCCAACCAGACAAAGCAGACTAGAAGTATTACAAACCCCCTGTTACAGCAGGAAAAAAAAAAAAAAGGTTAGAAACTTGCTAAAGTGCACAGAAGTCAGGTGTGGTGGAAACAGAAACCTAAGACAGGTAACCTCAGTCCCAGCTCTGCTTTGAGCACAAGCATTCCTTATAAAAGATTTATCCGATTTTACCCCCACTTCTCAGCTCTCCAAGGCATGACACTATCGCATCTTGAAAAATAAAGGGATGTGTCATTTTATCAGGAGAGGATCTGGTAGGATTGGTCTTTGCATGGCATGTTGTATTTCATTCTTGGTACCAGTTTACATTTGTTGAATATATTTTCAAAGTCATATACGTTTCCATATTTTGTCTTCCTGTAACCTAAATGCAGCTTAGCGACATCTGCTTCCGTGCCGTCTCTGCTTTCTCACAATGAGTGAAGGAGACATGCCAAGTCATCCTCATGAAGAGGTCACTTTATTTTGGTTTGTAAAGCCAAATCTCCTGTGCTCTCCATAATTACCAATCAATTTCACATAAATAGCAAAATTAAGCCCCATTATTCTCATTTACCAGAAAATTAAAGGAATTAAACAAACATGGGAAAAGTGCTGATGTCTGCCAAATTGTTACTTTCAACAGATAAAAACAAATTCAGGAATTACATGCAGGCAGGGGAAGAAAATCAGCTTTCCATCCAGCAGCTCAAGGAACTATTGCAATGGGGAAGACTGTAAATAAGAAGCTCTGCACCAGGCTTCTCTATCAGAGCACTGGGACAAGAAACACACATCCTTTGTTATGGAAGAAAATACTCAGAAACAATCCCCTTATTTTTGTTTTTGTAAACGGAGAAAGCCCTGAGGACTAGTAACAACAGGCTTTAACAAGAATGGTTCTTTCAAATTTTGGTTTGTCAAAAGCCCGCTGTTCTGTAATTATCATGAACGGTTTCAGCTAAACATCTCAAAGGAACAAAAGAGGGTGCAAACATTTGGCAGCAAACTGTGACCACAGGAAATCTTTGCAGGTGTCTGAATAATGGGGGAAAAAGAGAGAATTTCCAAAATGCAGGAGAGGGGCTGGAAAATAGAAAAAAAATGAACCAAATGTTGAAGAGCTTTGGAACTCCACCGTCTTCTCCCCTTCTAATGAAGATGCATCAACAGCCTGGTTCTGAAGTTCCAGTCATAAGACAAATGCATTATTGCAAGCAGCATTTGAAAGACACTTGCAATTACAGCTGCTCTGGAACAATGAAATATATACTGTTCCTTAAATAAACTGAAAAAATGATAACCTCTTTTAACTGTCGTGGTGTAGTAGAGAGATCTTCATATCTTCCTTAATGAGATTTTTATTGCCAGCGTAAATTTGTCTTGAACTGAATTTTTGTCTTGGGAACTCTGAATTATGTTATACAGAGTTGTTCCTGGTAAGCATACAGGCTTGCACACATCTTTTGCTGTGAAAATGGCTCCTTCTGGCAAACTGAAAGCAATTGAAGCTCTATTTAATTAGCTGCCTTCTGTAAATATGCCATTATTCTTCTAGCTCAGTGCTGGAGTTATATTTACAAAGGGAACAGATAGCAATAATTATTTTGGGCTGCAGTTAGTCAGTATTAGTTAATGCCTGAGTGTAATTGAGAGGAAATTAAGACAAGTGTAGTCTTTGGGGGGAGGGGGGGAGGGGAGGGAGAAGAAAGAATATATGTGTATACCACTGTAGACACTGCACCTGAGTATTCTTTCTCAAGTTGGAATATCCAGCAAGTTTTAACACAGAAAAAACAATTGTGTACCCAGTGCTCTCTGACTGCTCTGGAACTAGAGCAAGTTAAGGACAATCACCTTACATTTTTGTGCATTAAAAAGTTGCTGATTTTTTTGAATAGCTCTTGCAAACCATCTTTTCTGTCTTCCTAGCTGCTTTTCAAATCACAGCCTCGCAAACTAGCAGCTATTGCCATATTACCCCTAGCCAAGAAAAGGACCATAGAGCTGAACAGCTCAGAAAGCCACATCAGTGGATCCAGAGCTGCAGGACTCAGCTTCTTGGGCTCGTTTCACAGACATAGTGTCTGTGAGCCCCCTTGCACAGCTCAGGACAGGGAGAACCACCACCAGTGACTCTTCCATGGATCTGTGAAATGAGAGGACATTTTCCAGGGTACATCCTCAAAAAAAGAAAGAAGACTCGATTCTTCAGACTGAGGAACTGCCCATCTCCATTTTCATTGTTTTTGATACATGGAAACACTTTACAAATTAACTCTAAAAACAGATTAGTTAAATTGCATCCCTATGTAGATGCTTCTATTTTAGCATTAAAGAGGCCTTAATTCAATTTACCTTAATCCACTTTCAAAGTAAATTACAGCAAATGAAGACTTTTCTAATTCTGAATCATTGCTCACACTTAGGTTAAATGCAGTTTAACTAATTCTCTTTAAATTTATATCTCTAATTTTCATTACTTTCCTTCTGTGTCACCACAATACAAGTTCCCCCTTTTTGGGGCTTGCAAGTGTCAAACCGTAACTGAAACACTAAAAACTAATCAATCGGAGACTGCATTCCTTTATGTAGCAAAATTTCTTGCATACATTTATGGGAACCTTTTGGATAAGAGTTGGCTAATTGGACTCACTATTTGCTAGAAGTAGTTGTCAACACATGTACAAGATGGAGACTGCTTTTGAGAGTAGCTTATTGCACCAAGCAATAGAAGACGGGGTTCTGAAATTCCCCTTTCCAACACAAGCTCTCTTTGCCATATTGGGCAAGTGTGGAGGGTGCATGATGGCTGAGGACCATGCCCAGGCATCAGCATCAACTTCACTGGGATCTCAGCACTGACAGCTGCTATGCCAAATGCCTTCTGGCTCCTGGGCTCACTCCCTTGTTGTGCTGCTTTAGGTGGTGGAAAAACACCCATCAGCTCCCTGGTCCTCAGCAACCCTTTTGTAAGGCATGGTCAATAACTACTTATTTATTGCTGTTCACTGCCTGTCCAAGTCTTCAGCTTAGGATCTTCTGGTATGGTCATGTTCAACCCACAGAGCGGTGGGAATCTGGCTGCCTCACACACAGCGACTTCCCACAAAAATACGTGCTTGGAGATTTCAGTATTTGCACAGATAAATCATTGCAGATATCCCCTCAGACTCTCCCCTCAGTCCCCCCAGACAAGGGCAGCATGCAGTAGGACTCTCAGCACCATCCTCTCAAGCAAGTTTTTGTCCACATCCTTCCTTTAAAGTTGCCTTGAAATTGCAGGTTTCACTGTGCTTAATGGCTGGCTAATCAGCATCATGATAAACAAATATATGAAGCTACCTAATCTGCAGGTGGCAAGTTAATGGCATTTGAGTAGCAAGACATATATAACAAGCCAGAAAATCTAAGCTCCATTGCTGCTAGTAACTCGTGCACTAATTCCATGCTGCACAGAGCTCTACAGCAAATCAAAGAACCCCCAGGGTACCTATTCAACAAGGAACAAATTCTCATTCTAGCCATTATGTAAATGAGATGCTAAAAATGTTCTTTTGTCCCTCTGAGGTATTGGTGCTACTAATGTGAAGTGCACAAACTTCATAACCAAGTAAAATATTATCTTGTGATACTTGCAAAGTGCCAGTAGTTTATAGACTACATCTCTGTGAGATGCACAATGCTCAGAGTTTCAGAGCATTTTGTCGAAGTTCAGACAAGAAGTGTTTCCATAGTTTAACATTTTGTTGTAAGCCCGGGTGGGAAATGGCATGTATGTGGCATGTAGCTGCTTAGAAGTGGAGTTAGTACAATAACAATAAAAAAAATAGTGTATCTGAGCATACATGGTTCCTCCTTTATGTAACTTATGATTTCAGAGAGCCCTGCCAGAGCTGAGCTGAACTATGAATACCAACTATTTCAGTGTTCAAGAGTTATAGCACAGAAAACTCACATCTCTCTATTCTTTCCCTTAGCTGTCACTCAAGCTGTTCCTCATGAAAGACCTGAATCCAAAAGCCAGGTGTGGACATTAATTTGATGGCAGATGGATCAGATAGATTAGAACCCCTTCTAGCAGTACAGAGCTAGAATATATTGCCAGAGTGCATACTGAATTCCTTTAGTGACTGACTGAGATTGTGTTACAATTGCCTCCTTCCCTGCCTAATAGCACCACTCCTACACGGGGTGGCAAAGGTCTGTCCCAGGGTACCAAAGACTCACAGGCTGCACAGAGGGGCAGGCTGGTACAGACTCATTCATCTCAGGTTACTGCCCATCAGCCACGTTGCACAACATGCTATGCACAACTCAAAAGCAGCAAGGAATCCGTAAGAGGCACTACTTTCATCTAAATGCCAGACTCTGACCCAATAGCAGACTACAGAGAACTGCCTCAAAAAAGGTTCACCTGTTCTGGAGGCTTCCATCAGTTGACAAAAGTCGATAGCATGTTCAGACAGATCCTTGTAGAAACAATTGATATTAGAATCGGATCACCTTTCCCAGAAAACGGATCCATCATACTCAGCATTGAACTAATTAAAGCTTCTTCCTTGCCTTCAACTTTAGCCAGAGTGTTTAGTGATAAATATTTTGAGTGTCACAATTGTACGCAGCAAGACAGAAAGATCAGTCCTAAACAAGCCTCATCCATACTGACCCAAATATCCACCTTGGGAACATTACAATTCACAGGATGCATTTAGGAATTTAGCCCTAGCCTCCATATGTCCAAAAAATCCTACTGAGAGCAGGCATAAGAGATGTTCTAGCACAGAGGAAGGAGATTTAGAGGTTGGGCAGAAAAAACAAGTGGACACAGTGAAAGGAGGGCAATTCTGTTCAATCCAGATATGTGGTGTGAGCTTTGACTCAGAGAGACTCTGTGGGAGGAGCAGACAGCAAAGAATGGAGTAACGGGTCCAAATGAGGTATCTGAAGATCGTTGGTCCCTAGAAAGATAAAGGTTGGCAGGAGGTGTGGATACAGCTAAGGGACTGGAGAAAGGTGAAGGAGGTGAGGATAAGGCTTCGAGAGAGGGAGGCAAGGACAAAGTGGGGAACAGGTTTCAATGCCAGGACATAGGCCTGACATGAAGACAAGGAAGGGCTCAAAGCAGGCAGTGGGACAAACCAGAAAAAAAAAAAAAAAAAAAAAAAAAAAAAAGAGAGCTCATTCTAGCTCCTGAGAGCTGGAAAGAAGGCAGAGTTAGGCAGAGAGCCTGGGAGATGCTGGTTACTTCTCCCAGCTGAGCAGTAGCTCTTACTGAGCGATACAGTGACGCTTCAGAGCTACTGCAGCTAGAGCCTTAAATGGTCTTAACATACAAATAAGCAACACTGGACTGAACTGGACTCCCTGGTCCAGGTCCTGCAGGACTCAACCCACTTTCCTGTCCTGAGGATCCTCTATTGCAGAACCAGCTCTGCTGTTTTGTCTGACTGCTCCTACTGAGTCACAGTCCCAGAACTTTCCTGATTAGTCTTTGGGAAGCTCCCAGCATCCTAAATTCACAACAGATCTATCCCTCTTTGCTCTTCTGCTAATGCTATCTTCAACTGAAATCGCTCTCCCCCACCTTCTGGGCTTTCCCCCCTTGATATACTCCTAGAAAGCAGTCTAATACTTTCTCAGCTTTTATTTTGGTTGGCTAAAGAGGTCAAGATGAAGTTTAAATCTATTTGTTAGCTAAGACTTTGTAGCCATTCTGATCAGCTTTTAAACAGAGCTAAAACGATGCGATAGAGGCCAGTGTTTGCTGCTGCTGCAGGCGCAATGCTAGAAATACAGACAGTCTGTGAACAGACAGCAAGAAATAAAACCAGATGTATGAAAATACATACAGAATACACACACACAGGTAACACAGAAACCCCAAACTTGCTTCTCATGCTTATCTTGCATAGGAAGGATGGTTGAATGGAAGCCAAATTTAGCCTTTTCAAAATAGAGGGAAGCATGCCAAAAAGACATGCCTCACTAATGTAAAATACCTGTATTCAGAGGAAGCTATTTACATTCCTGTTCAGTCTATTTTGCAATTAAATACCTTTAACGCCTTCAAAATGCAGCATTATTTCTGAACATACAGCGTGTCCCCAACACCTGGAGACAGACTAACAGACAACAGGATGCTGTAGAGGGAAGTTACAGCAGGGCAGCCTCAAAGGGTAATATTAGATGTCCAAAGGACATATATATGCCATGGAGCTAAGAAATTTGGGAACTGTGCAATGGAGGCTGAGCAGAGATACGCAAATACCAGACAATGTCCACTAACAGCTGGAAGATGAGACCATTGCTCCATCAGTAAAGTCAAGAAAGATACAAGAAAAATCTGTGAAGAGCCAAGTTCCCTTTAGTTTACAGGGGCCAAATACTGACCTCTTATTTCAGACTTACCTGCATGTAGCAACTCCTCTTCCAGCTTTCCCCTAGGGGGTGAAGGGCAGGCAGAGCCACGAGTAATAACTCAGACCAGGGCCATGCCTTGCATGGCAGCAGAGCTGGCTCAGCTGAACCACTGTAACACAGAGGAAAATGTGCCATTGCTGTGTTACACTGCTCAGCACTGCCATATATAAAAATGTGTTTCCAAGATACAATTCACTACAAAAAGAGTTGAGTACATTTCTCTGTCACAGCAAGGAAAAAAAAAAATATGGGTAGTTCGGTTTAAAGAAGAAAGCATGTGCCCTGCTTTCTGACCCTGGTTTTTGTTTATTGTTTGGATCTTACACCATATTTCTCTTGTTTTTTCCTTCAATTATTTATTAAGGGAAAAAAAGTTGGAGAAGGGTTCTATTTTCTTGTTTGTGCCACTGTTCATGGCTGCTGCTATGGGAATACTGCTAACAGCAGCTACTACTGTTTTATTAAAAATAATAAAGTATATCTTTATCATAAAACAGCAATGTGATCAAAAGGATTAGTCTCTTATGTCCTTGTCTGAGTTTTAACTGTAAACTAGAGCTCAGATAAAAACAATCTACTGTACAGCATATAAAGTTTGGAAAAGCTGATATATTTCTATATAAACTGTTCAGTTAATCTTATATATATATTACAGAATCCCACACAGAAGCTGCAATCTCGCATATTTTTAATACTGAGCCTTTTATTCTGTATTTTATAGATGCACAGGGGGCCGATCGGCTTAACTCTATCGACTTTGACAGCGCTGCTGCGGCTCCGGCCCCGCTCCCAGCGCGGTGGACCCCCCGCTCCGATAGCGGCCCTCTTCGCAGGAGCACTGCTCCATCTGCTGGGCTGTCGCACCACAGGCGAGCAAGGGGCGAGGGCTACAGGAACAGTCATTGCGGATGATAAATCCGAGACATACTGATACCCGGGCACCACGGCATTAAATCTGTCACGGCAGCCCAAGACGAACACGTGCAGTGCGTGGTGTGCGTCTTCCTAACGCGTGCACCGTCCTTCTGGAAAGCATTAGGATGCAAACTGGGGCATCACAAACCTAAGTGATAGCGTGCATAGACATCCATAACGGGCATTACCATCCACTACTCTTGCTTGATGCTCCGTGCAAACGCACAACTATGATGACGCTCCCAACATACAATAACGCATTATGGGTCCCCTCGCTTGCTCAAATCACAGTTCCTCTGAAACAACCCATTTTCCAACTGTCCCCTTTGGTTAAAGCACCACTGCTTGTTTGCAGATAAATCTTTTTCTTATTTTCAGCCCACAGCACTGAACAGTCTTCTCAGCTATTACTAATGATTCTCTCCCATTGCCTGCTTTCTTTCCCAGCCTATCATATATATACAGCAGATTACGTAGTCAAAACGGACCTGAGGCATAGTCAAACACATACCGCTCTTCAAGTTCTTGATCTTTCCAAAGCAAGCCAGTAGTTTCGCTCCCTCACCCCAACCACCTTTAGAAGCAAGTACAAGTTAGATGTTTAAAATGGTCTTTCTCCAGCAATGTAATATGGCTTTGCATTGAAGCAATCTGTTTAAAAATCACTCAGTTTAAAAGAAGAAAGAGTCCCTGACTAGATCACTACTCACAGTATATTCAATGATTCAAGTAAAAAATTTTTAACATTTGTGTTTAACTTCTCTTTTTATTATGTTTTGTTATCTTTCTGTTTTTCTAAGGGCTCAGTTAGTAAATATATATACACACACATATAAAAGAACTGGCTTCCTTTTTTTTTTTTTTTTTTTTTTTTTTTTTTTTTTTTTTTTTTTTAAACATATTGTCACCTTACAGCCAATTCACTTTGGGGTCTTTTTCACAAAGCAGCAACATCTGGATTGCAAACGCTACAGGATGATTTTCATTTACGTAAAAAAAGATTTATGTTATGTTCCTGCTGAAAATAAACAAAAAGAAATTCATTTATGGAAGTGTTTTTATTCCCCCAGGGTTTAGCAGAGCTCAAGAACAGCATCTAAACAGAGCAGCAGTGTGAGCTGTTGACCTGTATATAACGCTCAGAGATGTTTTTAAACCTATAAATTCAGGACATGAATGTTGCCAGATAACTTACTTAGGAGAGTCTCTTAGTGCAGGAATCATTTGCACTAGCCATTGCTACTCACATTCAGCCACCAAAGACTGCAGAAGAGCAGCGTGAAAACTGCCCATTATATCACAGCAGAAATAGAGATTATCTGGGAACTCACTGGTTCACAGGAGGAGAATAACAGGTGGCAAGTGAAGGGAGCTTACAGATGATGAACTGAACTGTTTTTATGTATCCAGGATGCATAGTAAAGCAGCAATCTTCATACTTATCCTCCAGCATTAAGCATTATACTGATGGAGTGACTTTTTGGTCAGAAGCCATCTGCTGTTTCTATGGGTAAGAGTCTAAAGGAATTTGCTAAGCTGCCCATCACAAAGGGAAAAGTTGCATTTGGCAGTAGGCGTTTTCATGGGGCAAGAACACGAAGATGCAAAATAAATTTATTTCTAAAACAAATTGATGCACAAGACATCTTTTGCTCCCCATCGCCCTGGGGCCTCAGACTGCTCATGTTATATCCCCTTCAAGATGCAAAAAAAAAAGGTCAGGTCTTTCTGGGAGAGCTAGGATAAACTGGCATTTCCAAGCACAAGGGAGGTACAAGGAAGGTGCCCAGAAAACGGGGAGAGAAGTTGAGCTTGCTAGGTTTATGCATTTTGGATCTCGTAAAGAGGGAGGAGAAAGGAGAGATAGCAAGTCAAGGACTGCTTTGAGGGAAAGGGAAGACGAAAGGGGGCAGGAAAGATGGGCAGCAGAGATGGCAGGGGAGCAGGGTTACGAGGGGCTACCAGCAAAAGCAGCAGGAACAGCAAGAAGTAGAATCAAATGGTGGCCAGGATCCCATATTGTCTTCTGAGTAACTAGGTGCTAAGGCGTCCATGAGGGATGTTGTGGGCAGCACATTAACGGCTCTGCAGCATCCTGCAGCAGAATGGCACTGGGATCGCGTCTGGCAGAGAATGGGCAGGATCTTATGCATGGTCCTTGGGGCTGGACTGTGACAACAGGCCCTGGTATCTGGAGGAAACATCAGGGACTGTATGGAAAGGGAATGATGTGCTTTCTTCTGAACAAGATTAAAGTCAACATACCTCACTACATCACTGTTTGCCTCCCTTTACCCAGGTCTCATGGTGGCCCAGTTTTGGAGTCATATATGCACCATTTGCTAGCACTTGGTGCTCCTGAGCATGCCCTGGATGCTGGGACACTGTGGGCATCCGTGGGGTGTAACACAGCCTGTTTGAAAGGACATTAAAAGTGCTCCACCAGGCGATGTGCACAGGACTCGCTCCTGGGCACAGAACACATTTGTTCCCTCACTGGTTCATTACTGCCCACGCAGATAGTTCCAAGCAGAATAAACAGCAGCATTTAAAGGTTTTAGTGTTTCACAGAGCTGCTCTTACATAGCCCATGAGTTGACAGCACAAGATAAGAGCCTGAGCCGAAGGCAGGAAAATGGGGAGCCTTTCAAATTTCCAAAAAAGTCAGCCTAGGGGCGGAGGCAGGGTGAAAGGCAGGATGGCCTGGCATGAGCAGCAAGGGCCCGATCTCTGCTGTCAGTCTCGTGGCACGAAGCAGCCAAATTCCTTCAGTTGTCAAATGTGCACTATGCTATTGTTAATGATGCTATTACTTACCATATGTTTAGCAGTATGGCTGGATTTATTCAGCTTATTCAAACGTGGGATCGAACATTTCCATGTAGCAGAAGGTCCTAAGATCAGGGCGCTTTTAAACTGTGGGAGAAAGCAAAGCTATTGCAGAGGAGGAAAAATGTTAGTAACTTAACAAGATCAATAGCATCAGTTCTTACTTTGCTTACTTCAGAGTGCACAAGCCGGCATTTACACTCTATTTCTGTTAATTACTTTCAGAGTAGGCTGCAAAAGATTTTGTTCCCCTTCCTAAAATTGTTCTTCATGCTGCTAAAAACAAGTTTCAAGGCATTTCACCCAGAAATGTCTGCACTCTCTGGACAGATAAACCCTGTCTAACCTGCACAGTATTCCTACCAAGGACACAATACCTCCAGTTTAATTCTCAAGACCTTCCTCTTACCACATCTTGCTCTGGTAACCAGGTACACCCAGCTTCAAATATCCTGCAGATGTTTTTGCGTTTACCAATAATAATAATAATAATAATAATAATAATAATAATAATAATAATAATAATAAAAGTAAAGAAAAGAAAAAATACAGACACACTTTTTCCCTGCTAGTGTCATATTCTGGCTCTTCTTGGATGTATTCAAATAGAGCTCTAAACCAGCCCAATTTCTTGTTTTTATTTAGGCAGACCACCTGTTGACAAGAGTGATAGGAAACAACCTTCATATTTACTTTAAAAACACCTTTTTATTGAGAATCCTTAATAAAACCAGTAAAACTCAGAGCCTGTATGAAATACAAATGACCTCAGATGATTTGCAGTTTGACTAGATCATATAATGAAGAGAAAAGCAAATAAAATTGCAGGAAGGTGAATATAAGCTTATTACTTTCCAAGCAGCAAGAAACATGGCAAGACCTCCCCATCTATTCAATATCAAATACACTTCAAGAAAGATATTAACTCATCTCGGAACAAACTGCACTAGTTCGATGCACACAAACTACAACTCTACTGCCCACGGTTCCCAAGGAACAGACATTGCAGTAATTAGTGGGGCATGAAAATCAATTCTGATGACTCAAAAGACAATTTGTGATTATGAAAGTGACAGCCGAGTGCCTGGAATAAGTGGGGAACGCGCTCTGCATTCGCAACAAGACAAACCCTTCCTTTGACCATAACCACAACTGTGTAGCACCATCGTTTCAAATCAAACAATAAATAGCTCAGAATCCAGCCGTTACAAGAAAATATTAAATGAAATGCCATTCCTGAGGAAAAAAATAAAAATAAAAATGCTGAAATACATGCTCCAATGCCAGCTCCTTCCTGGCTTTGATTAAAGTATCAAAACTCTGGCTTTACATCTCAAGTTGTTCCAATAGCACCTCCCTGGAAGTCCCTGACATGGTACACTTGAAGCAAGCTATCATTCTGCATGAACAAGAAGATCAAGACACTGCTCTCAAGCCTCCTAATCCTCCATCTTCTTCCACTAAAAGGGTATCACAGTTTTAGATTCCTACCAGTACAGTGACAGCACAAGAGAAATAGATATTCATCTCACACAGAGTACCGATCCAAGCAGATTCCAGTCACAGATTTGGGAACACAATGTCCTAATACAGACTAGATTACGTGGATGTATTTCATATCTCATTTCAGCAGATCTTCAGAACAGCAAGTCCATCAGCTCCTTTAGGGAATAAAAGGTGCTTTGGCTGAAAAGAGTAGCCATCAAGCAAATTTCCAAACAAAAAAAGCATGAACAAAACTAGCAAGTTTCTTCTGCAAACAACATCATGTGCTAGCTATAGATGGCACTGTAATTTCCCCAAAGTATCACTAGCCAGGCTGAAAGGCTCCTATTTCACAAGAGCACACTGCACGGGCAGCCCTGAGAGGCACCTAATCAACAGTGAATGCAGGGATGGCTTTTGCAGCGCTAGATCTTGTTCAAAACAGAGAATCTGTCTTTTCTGGACTGACTGCAAGGCTGAAATGCTTCGTAAGTGGTACAAAGCAATCAGTAAATAGCTGGATGTCGTTACCACTGTGAGCGAATACAGGCACAACCATTCGCTAGCAACAGCTCACGAGCAGCTGCCTTCACTACTTGTACCTTTGCGCACGACGCTGCAGCCGTGGGGTCACAAGCA
The DNA here is from genome assembly GCF_028389875.1 of Rhea pennata. Classification (NCBI taxonomy): domain Eukaryota; kingdom Metazoa; phylum Chordata; class Aves; order Rheiformes; family Rheidae; genus Rhea; species Rhea pennata. Next base: position 10,210,368 of record NC_084674.1, read on the forward strand.
CGATGGCAAATAACCCCAAAGCAAATCCTCAAGCCATTTGTAATTCCTTTCTTAATGGCAAAGCATCCGCAGCGGGGCCCATGAAGCAATCGGGCAGTTTGGGCGCCCCAGCGTCTCCGGCTGGCCTCGGAGCTGCGCGCTGTGCTGACGTGCCTCCGGTCACACCGCATCCCCCCGTCACTCCAAGCACGGTCCCATTCCCGTTACCTCTGGGGCCTAAAAGATCAACAGCATAAAGAGTTTTCAAGCATAGGGGTAGCAGACTACAAAAACAAAAACTGCAGATTATAACTAACAAGGAGGGAACAACACTACATGAAGGGAGAAATTTTAATAGAGACACATTTCCTTTGGGTCAAGATCTAGGGCCAGGCTTAGTAAGGTAAAAAGCACAAGAAAAGAACAACAACAGATGCAAAAGCATCTGGGACTGGGAAAAAAAAAAAAAAAAAGAAAAGAAAAAAGAAAAGAGAGAAACGTTACAGACCTTAAAGTAGAAACTTAATAGTAGCAGGCTGTTCTTTAACAAAAATACTGCTTTGATCTGCCATAGCTCTGCCTATGGGTGTGCTATCCTGAACCTTTCAAAGAAACCTCTTATCATTGTATACCTGCCTCAGAGAAATCATACCACTGAAGGAACAAAAAGGTTGATTGTTATTTTAATTGAATTTGTTTTCAATTTATTTTCAAGCTGTCTGGGGGAAACCTTTTACACGTACATTGTTTGATTTGTTTTCAACTTTGGTTCCATTATCCTAATAATGAAGCTTTTAAGGCATTTAAAGAAGCCGGTTTCTCAAAAAAGTTACTCACACTGATCAGATCAATACATTCAAAACCGCCTGAAAGCAGAAAATAAATATGGATTAAAAAAAGCCAGCGTTATTTTACAGAACTCTGGTTTTGTTGTGACCTCAGAAGCTCAGCAGGAATTGCTGACTCGATCTCCGCTGCCAAAAACACCCATGAGCTAATGCGCAAGGGATTATTTTCCTGCATCCATTAATATGAGCTACCTGCATGCGGTCTCTTTTTCAAAGGTGCTCAACACTTCCAGCTCCCACTGCTCCCAGTATTAAGCTCGGGGACAAATCTGGGCAGATGGACTCCTTGAGTGAGATTAACAGTAAACCCAAGATTTGCACTACAATAGGTTAATTAGTTTTCTAGGTAGTTAGCTCACGGTTCTTTTCAATTTTATAACGAAGAAGATGTGCATGAAGCGTGGAGCTGCAGAAAAGGGCATGCTGCACGCTGAAAGGGTGGAGGGCAGCCACACAGCTCTGCCGAGGACTCCCGCCGCCTCCAGCGGGCTCGGGACCGGGCCTTGAACTGCAAAGGCTCTTCTTCCCATGCAAGCCCCTTGCATTGCCCTCAAAGCACCAAAGGGTTATTTAATCCCCCGATCAGGCCAGAGGAGGCTTCCTCTCTGCTGCCCTTCCAGCACACAGCTCAGAGCTGAAGCACCGTGGACTTCGCACCCCCTTTTTTCCGCCTGCAACCCCGGCGGGCACGGCAGGGCGAAGGGCAAGGCACCGGGGGGCCCTGAGCTGCCCTGCGCACGGCGGCTGGCACCACACTGCACTCACTGCCTACAACTTCCCTGCTATCCAGCCTCCCTCCCCATCTCCAAACACCACAAATGAGACCAAACACCTGCTATCACGCAGCAAACGGAGGCCTTTCTTGTTCCTTAAAAGTGTGCTTTTGTGCGAAGATAAAGAGTGTTTAAAGCTCATCTATTCACTTGTGAGCTTTCTTCTCCAAGTGATATGGGCTTTGTCTATTAAAGATATGTTTGGAGTTTTCTAACATTTGGAAGAAGTTTTTCTTTAAAAACAAAAGATAAAAACAAAAAAGCCTCAGCTAATGACCACTTTCTTTAGTGCAGTTATAGCTCAGTTAACTGGGTTTGTCTGTGCTGTCTGATGCTATAGCAGTGGCTTAGGCTCAGCTCATACATTCACTTTTTTATTTATGAATAAATTTCCTTATTTCCTTTCCATGGTAGTAAAACAGCTGGGCAGCATTAGGCAGACAGGTCTCAATTACAAAAAGATTTTATTTTTTCACTGGCGAACAATTAATTTTTTGAGTATGAAGTTTGTTGAAAGACTGAAAATGAAGGGAACAAAATGATTTGTAATGAGTGGTTTCCACCACTCCCTTCTCTTTCCTCTACCCCAAAAAAGGAAACAAACTCTCAACACCATTAATTTTTAAAATGCCACTTTGAAATTAAATATTGAGCTATGTTTTTAAAAGACAAGATGCTTTAAAAATTAAAGAACAGAGAACTAAATTAAGTACTTTTTTCCAAGAGTACAAAGTATTTCTTTTTGGCCACCAAACTTTTAATTCGAATGGCCAGTTTTTCATTTGAACTAAATTACCCACTATTTACCCAGACCTAGCTTTACCTAAGCTGCAGAACAGAGGTGTTACTAATCTGGGAAGGACCTGTCATTAGTTGTATGTTTGTTGAGCATAAAGTTCAAATCTTAGTCTGCCATGCGAGCCTACTGCAGCATCAGTGACGAGGTGGCCCTATGGCCATAGGCACCATTAAGCAGTCCGTGGAGGTATGCGTAAAGCTGAGATGCTAATGCAGGCACTTTGGGCCAAATTTAAACCCAGGGAATTATAATATAGAATTACACCAAAAACAAAAAAAAAAAAAAAAAAAGGTAATTTGAAGGCTCTGGAAATCTCTCGAGGCCTCAATAATACTATTGTGGAGTGTGCTGAAAGACACCGCACATTATGTTGCGGTTGCAGCGGTGGCAGGGGGAAGCCTGCAAATGCTTGCTGAGGACTTGGGGCAGGTCTCGCCCCGCATCCAAGCTCCCTGGCACCTATATGAATAACAACTTCAGACTCTTTCTTTTTTTTTTTTAAAAAAAAAAAAAAAAAAAAAAAAAAAGGAGGCTTTTCATATCTGCTAATGACAGCACTAAAGCTAAGTACTGTTACTGCCATGCCCTGAGGTTATACCACCTTACCTGCATGGAGGACTACACATTAACGTGCAGGCAGTCCTACTGAGACGGATAAAAACCTCAACAAGTATTAGATAAGGAGGAAGCAGCCTGGCCCAAAGTAAATGCTATCATCACACGTGGCTCTTCTGAGTTGGGAATTACTATTGCTCGATCTGGAAGATCGACTGCACGAGCTGGTGCCTGTGCTGCGTCTGCTGCCAGCAAGGCAAAAGCTCTGTTTGCCTTGCACAGCACCGAACGGCGCAGGGAGCCCCGCACAACGCTGGGGGAGCGGGGACATCCCGGTGGCGCTGGCCTCCTCAGCTGGGCACCGCACCGTCACCCGCAGCCCTCGAGATGGCTGCAGCCCTCCGGGCCGAGAGGCAGGACACCCGCACCCCAGCCTCCCCCTGCTCGGCTCTCGGCCGTTACCGATGACTCAGGTGCCACCACCGCTGTCCTCCCGCTCCCGCTTTAATTCTCGTTCCCTGCCGTTTGCAGCAGTGAACAACGATGCATTACAATCTTCAGGTGCCCAGGGCTTGGAGCTCTTTCCTAGATATCAGCAGCAGAAAATAAGGATTTTGCATTGAAAGACAGTGCCAACATCCCCGCAGTGATAACCATGCCTGTATAATTAAAATGAACATTTCAAAAAATGTCATCTCCAAGCAGTATATTTTAGACAAAAAATAAAAAACATTTCCAAGATCAAAAGAAGAGAATTATAATCCGGAAAGGGTAGAGGAGGAGGATGTGACAGCCCCAAGAAGTATTATAAGGCAAAATCTGCTAAAATGCCAACTGCTCACCCACAGTGGAAGGAAGCACCAGTCTACTTGTTAATCGCCTTAATTAATTAACTGGCATTGTCCTGGATTTCCTGAAGCTAGGTTTACCAGAGGAATCAATTTTAAAGAGCTTCCAGGAAGAAAATTTAAATTTCTGCTTATAGACTTTACAGATTAGTAAACAAGAGTCTGCTTCCAAACAATTTGGACGAAGCCATGGCCACGATTTATAGAAACACAGTCTTTTCCCCATCAAATCTGTTGTGATCAGCTATATCGACCTCCCTCACAGCACAAAATTCCCTGAATTTATCCCTCTTCGGACTACAGCCTCTCTGTTAGAGAAACACCCTGTCATGATTATAAAATTGGCAATGCAGTAGAAGCCAGCATCACCCTCCATGTGCTGTTCCAGTGGCCAGATCCCACCAAAACCTGTGCTTCTTTCCACCATGGATTTTTTCAGCTTCATATTCCACCCACTGCTGTCCCCTTCTTCTGCCAGGATAACAGACAACTCAGCAAGCCCCCGCTCCCCATACAGCCACTTACAGATGGTGACCGAGCTTTCACTACCAGGACTGTGATCTTCTGGAGTCTTTCAGTTAAAGGAATATGAAAGAGGCCTTACGGTTTCTCAGGAGCCTCTGAAGCTATTCCAATTTTTTAGCATGTTTCTTTAGCTTGGACGTTTTTCTACCCAGGGCCAGGCATTAGGGCAACATCATTTTCCCAAAAGCCATGCTAAAACATGAATATCTGCACTATCCCTTTTGATCACAATGTCACGTAAGAGCTCCCATCCCATGGATTATCCACCCTTTACTCTAAGTCTTTGTTTTAATTGCTGTTTCCAGAGAGAGCGATTCTCATGCTGTAAACTTGGCTACGGATCTCTGTTCAGCTGTAGTAAAACGCACCTTAAATAACATACCTTTTACATGAAACAGTAACTACAAATGCACACAAAAAAAGCTTTCACATCTTGAACTCGAGTCTTGCCTTGCCCTGTTTATCAGGGTCATTTCTTTCCTGGAGCACTGCAGAAGATTAAGATGTTAAGATGGGACTCATCTTGCCTAACTGCAGACACCTGCATCTAGACTAAACACCCTCAATGCCCTTTTGCGATCAATGGGGAGAAACAAGTGCTTTTAGGGTTCATTTCATCTCACCTGTCTTAAGCATCTATTTTTGGACAATGAATAACACCTCAAAAATGCTAACTTCCTTCTACTGCCTGTCCTAGAAGCTGCAGGTGTTCAGCTCGGATGTACATATCTACTTTAGCTTAGATGAATCTCACCCTTTGAATCTAAGTAATACACTGCAGATAAATATAACATAACATGCATGACCTTATTAAAGTGCTCCAGCAGCAAAACACCACCATATAAATATGAAAGTTCATGCTTCTTTGAATAATGGATTGTAAGTGCTAATTCTGAGCAGTCAGATTCTGCTCTTACATGTGTGCAACAAGACATGAGGGAGTAAGAGGCTCTCCCAGCTCAGTCCTTGCAACAAATAGCTAGGCGGGATCATTTCCCTTCAGAAGGGGATAGGTAGAGATGCTCCCTCCCTTCTCTGAGAAGTTCAGTGCCATAAAATGGGAGTGGAGGACATATCCCTCTCACCTGCACATTAACATCTCAGACCCGTTCTGCCCAGGGCACAGGAAAAGATTGCAGCTTGGCAACATTTTTCTCTAGTTCATGAAAAGTCTCCTTGGCAATAGCAAAATTTTCTCAAAAAAAACAAAAACAAACAAACAAAAAAAACTACATTGCATGGCAGAAGGCTCAAAGAGAAAGTTGAAGGAAAAGTACAAATAGCCATTTTTCATCAGCTTTCTCTAAGGTGCAAATACAACAGTTTACCACTCCTCCTGGCTGGAGCAGAACAGTAGCTAATGAGGCAACACTGATCTCCCCCAAAATGGAGAACTCTGACAAATGAGTCAAACAGAAAAACTGCAGCCCGACCGCCATGCTCACAGTTTGGGCTGGTGAGGAGCTTCTTACTTTGCCAGGCATGCCAGAGAAAGGAGGGGAAGTTGCAAAGGAACAGGGTAGAGCTGCTGTGGGGAGGAGGGAGCTCCTGCAGAAATCCCTGCACATGCCTCAGGTTTCCTGCATACACGTTTCTGTGTACGATTGAGATATTCCTCCATTCACTGATGCATGGTTTGGTACAAAATGGGTCCTCTGGCACTGAAAAGGGGCATTTACATAAGGAAAGAACATTTTGGAAGGCTGCTGGGAACCCCAGCACAGGAAGTCTGTGAGACCCAGTCAACAAAAGACACAGTGCAGAGGGAAAGAGGGACAGAGAGAGAAGGTAAGAACGACACTGACTCCAGGTGGATGACCTGAATTTAAGATTGACTTGCCATCCTACTTCACTTGCTTAAGACTCCTTTCTCAGCACAGCTCTTTCTGCTTGCCCAGCTATGAAATCCAGTCCTCACAAGTAGCCATGTTAAGCTGGACTCAGTAACAGAAGGGTGGGAGAGGCAGGAGTGTGGTGATACTGCCAGTGCCAGGAAGTCCATGTGCTGCTGGGGACTGTCTGGCACCGGAAACACGGAAAAGCTGTCTGATGCTGCAGTTTGGCATCTTTGGCCCAGCTGGAGCTGTAGCAATCCTGGCAATGCTGGACAGGTTGCATCTGCACCATCTCCCCATGTTCAAAATGAGTGAGCTCAGGCAGACTGCAGCTTACTTGCAACAGCCACTTTTTTTGAATGGCCAGCAGTTGGTTACATAAATTTACCAGAGCATATTTGGTAGCTCATGAGCTGGAGTATTATGCTGGCTTTTTACAGGGACTGAAACAACGGAGTGAAACTCCCGTTACAGGGACCTTTGGTCAGCCTAGTAGTGGCAACAGAGCCCCCGTTACTCAACCAAGTGACGGAGGGGAGGCCGGTGAAGGAGCTTAAGAGGAAGGAGAAGTAGCAACCTAAAGGCCAGTAAGATACGGGAGTCTTGGAGATACTGGATAAGTCCTGGGATCCCAAGCAGAAACACTGAAGAACCCCACCACACTCAGTGTGCACTTGGGAGGGGAAGGCCTGCATAGATGGAAATGAGAAAGTTCAAGATTTCCTGAGATGTGGGAAATCAAGTGGTAATGACAGGCATTGGGCAACCTGTCCCCACAGGCAGGGCATGACAACATGAAGTGGGGAGTTCCCACCCTGCCTCTCCTCAGAGTCAGGTTCATCTTTCAGTAGGATGAGGAGGTGTTCAAAGTCTTTCTTCACCATCAAAGGCCCTTCTAGTTGTTACTGTGCTATTGGGGCCAGCTGATACCATAGTAATCCTATGCAGCAGATGAAAATGCTGCTGAATTATGGGGCTTCATCCAACTTCAATTCCAACAACAATATAAAGTCTCAGCTGACAGTTCGAGCTTTTCATCACAAAGGAAAAAAAAATACTCCTGTACTGATGCAGAGGCATGGATAAGTCATGCACTGGTCCATTGCCCAGCTTAGTGTTTGATTTGGCTTCAGCAGTTCAGCTGACACACATCTTTCTTCGATTTCTTTTTGTAGCCCTTCCATTTCCCTAGCACTCCCTCCCCTCTTGCCCCACTGCTTTCCATCACTTCTCAGCCCACTGCGTGCTCTCCCCGTGCACGGGCTAGGGCTCGGTGCGCTGCCCTACTCTTTTTGCACAGGGCCCTGTTCAGGCTTCCTTGCTGTGCAAGTCATCCCCACAAAACCAACAGGGCTATCTGAGCAGAATACACTCTACCTGAGTGGAAAGGGCTAGACAGCTCAGCCTAGAGGAAAAAAAGTGGTGTGTGGGGGATGGCGTACTCATTTCACATCCAGCTTTTTTTTATATAGCCATGTATTGCTTTCTGTAGCAATGACCCAGCCCATTAGACCCATTCAGCCTCTCTCTCACCTTCTCAGACACCAGTCACCGATAATCTGTGCCATTAATCCTGCCTGCCACTAAAGCTATGGCACACCTGCATATTACGACACAGTACAACGGCTGAATATACTGCGTAAGGGCAAAATTCTTTCTAATGGACTTTGCAGCAAGTGTGGTAAATGGGGGTGTTCCCAGCTACATATATCCTAGTGAGAAGTAATGAACAGCACTCCCATAGCGTTTTACTAATAACCTCAAATAGAGTGAAGAGTTCAGCTGGGAGGGGATTTTTTTTTGTAAAAGTTTGATGAGCTTTCAGAATCCAATATTTCAGCGCTTGCTCGTTGCTAATTAAGGGTTAGTATACTAAATTAGCAGTAAATTAACATTCATTTCTCTGCTAGTACACTAGAGCTGCAGGAAATTACCCAAATTATTCAGGTAGTGACATTCATCACTGGGTGGAATGACTGTAGCTTAAACAAGATTTAGTGCCACTCTCTAGCTAATATTCACAGCTGCAATAGCAGAGAGGCAGCCTCCCTCATTCACAGTAATTTTGACAGCATAGGTGCCAACCTACGGTAAAGTGTTCATCTGAGCTGTTGATTATTGAAGCAATAGGACATGACAGACCATGCGTTTCTGAGACATCATGCATGCTTGGGGTGCAAATGGAGAGGCACCTGGCTGTTGTGTGCAAGCGACCGAGCACTGCTGCAAAACGAAAATACCACCCCCCAAAAAATATATCTGTGCCTTTGCTGGGAATAATTGATGCTGGTGCAGAATCACTTCACACCAATCATAAAGCTCCATCTGTAGCTGCAGCTCTACAGACATTTCATAATTATGTTTAATATTGCAATCCCCTATTTCTAGAGAGGATTTGCAGATCTCTACGCATTTTGTCTAAGTGACAAGCATTTATCTAGGGTTTAGGAGCTTACTTTCTTCCTTTGAGGAATGTGTGGCTCTGGAAATTGCTAAGTGCCTTTAGAGCCCTCCCCCACCTCCTTTTAGGTCAAAAAACTCAACCATAACAGCCTGAAGAACCTACCATGAGGCTTTTAGGGGAGTACAAGAGAGGTGGTGGACACCTTATTGCAGCCAGATGGCCACATCCAAGCAGTCATCCTTCCTGGTCTGTCCATCTTCAAGAGTTAGGGTACACTTAAAGTGCTGAAGCTTGCTCTGTTTCCGCACCAGGCAGTAATCAGGTGCTTTGGCACTGAGGAGAATTGTATCACCATCATCCACGCTGCCCTGCTGGAGACAAAGTCCTGTCTCCTTCTCCAGCTGTTCGCATCTAAGTCCTCGCAAGAACTTCAAGACAGGACAACAATTACCAAAAATGTAAAACTTAACTTCTGGGCTTTCTTAGATACTCTGTGCTATTGGACAAGGCACGTGGGAAGAGAAGGTCCCTTGGGAATAAGGACGGTCGTGCTCCAAGCACAGCAACAGCAAAGAAATCAAAAGCAGGGAGGAGGCAAATAACCTATATGATGGACGAACGCAGCAAATAAGGGAGACAGACCCTGAGGACGAAGCAAGCACTGCTTCTTTCCTATTCACTAAGGCTATGCATCATGGATCAAAAGGATTAACATCCAGGAAGAAACTCTTCAGGATGTCATTTCACCCTTGACTATTAAGAGCACTATCATCCATAAGCTGAATATGTCTGCATAAATGCAGTTATGCAGACAACAGGATATGTCCCATTCATTACAAAGTAGTCCACACTGTGTCTGGAGCCCTGTGCAGAATGGCAGAAGAGGCCTTCACTCTGAATTTTTGAATTCTCCAGCACTGACTGGGGAACGAGCTGTCTCCTCCTTCCAAATAAAGTTCCAGCCTAAGCCAGGCATATTTTTAAGCTTGCGAATAGGGATTTCAGATGCCACCACTATTAATTTTCACTCTTCTGGCTCCATTCCTTCTCTGCTGCTGGCAATCACAGTGGGATCAAGTATGGGTCTCAAAACAGGAGGAAGAGACAGTTGTCTAGTTGTGCTTTTTTACTTTCTTTCACAAGCAGCCTAAAGCAGGGACAATAATGCATATCTTAACTAAGGCCCTCCACAAACCGTCTGGGCAGGTTTTTATGGGTACTGACTTCCGAATGGACACCTAGCAAGCAGGTTTTTACTGCCTGGAAACAAAGGCATTGCAAAAAGCCAGGAAGTTGCATCAATAGTCTATTAATTCATTCTTAAAATCTCACAGGAACATAGTGTTGTTCTTTGTCCAAAAATGTTTCAGAGCTTTAACAGCTGCACTTGATAGCACGTGAAGCACAAGAACATGCTTCTCTGATGTCAATGTGTGCAGAAACTTTGCTCTTTTTATTTAAAAATCCACTAGGCTTCATCGAAATCTGGTGTCATCTCGCCTTTGCTATCTGGCTTGCCTTTAAGATGAAGAATCACCAGATCACCATGGTAGAAAGAGCTACTAACATGAAAGCAACAAACCTTCAGCTTCTCCAAGAAGTCATTTTCGCCTCTCCCTTCCTTGCCCTTCATGGCACAAGGCTCCCCACATGTGCCCTGGCACGCTGAGCAGCAGCACCATGCCGCAGCCATCCCTGGAGTGGAATGAGAGCTTCACTGGAAAACAGATGCTTCTAAATGTCAGAGATTTGTGTCAGAGGCACAACCCATGACTAGATGAAGAACAGATGAAAAGAGAATCCCCAAAGTATTATCTGTTTTTCAAACCATGCTACGATGCCACGAGGGGTAGGAGGTGGGAAAGCCAGCAGTGCACAGTCCAGGTGCAGCAACTGCACCTGGCCTAGCTCCACACCCCAGCCCTGTCCTCCAGAGGAGCCACAACGATCCCACCTCTCGTTTAGAAACACTTTTTCTCAGTAGATCACAAAGCTTGCATGCAGGACAGGAGCATCACAAGCTCCATTTTCCAGAGGGCTGAGGTTGCTGCAATGACTTCCCTGAACTTACCCAGGAGGCCTATTCAGAGCCAAAAACAGAGTGCAGGTTTCCCGTGAGCCAACTTACAAGCTCTCCATCAGGCTAAACTGTCCTACAAGTATAAAGCACCTCAGAGCACAAATTTTGGGCAGGGAGCAGGAACTGCACAAAGCAGAGCATCTGCGTGATCCAGGCACCGTACCCCAGGCTCAGCCTGCTCTGACTTAGCTTGCTCACTGCATGCACCCTCGTCTGTCCCCAAAGGGCTCTCCCCAGCCAAAAATCACTATGTTTGGGAGCAGTTCTGTCCCATGGCTGTCTCTCATACATTTTAACTTTCTCCGTGTCTGCAAAAGAAAAAAGAAAAAAGCAATGGCTGCCTTGCAATGACTAATAACATATGCTGTGACATTGGAAAACATGCAGCATCTTATTAAGAAAAGCTGTACAACTAGTCTGTTACAGGAACTAAGTCAAAGTGCCAATTTTTTAATGCTGTTTACCAAAATCAAACAGACATTCTGTAGTCCACCTGTTCCTAGTGCTGTCGACTTCACGATAGCCATTTTCTGAAGCCAGAGAAATAATTACTAGACCAGTTTATTGATGGCAGCTGCTTTGGGGTGAGATGGTCCAAAATGTGCAATAACTAAAGACAGTAAAGGATGCAAGCTATTAAAAGGACAAAGGAAGTAAAACAAACCAGCCCAGAATGGGCAAAGAGATACCTTCCACAGGAGGTAAATAATCACTTTTCCCCTAAGCCAGTGAATTCAGTCAGTTCACATGGAAGTCAGCAAAGGTGCAGAAGAAAAAAGCAATCCAAATCTTCGCATATATTTTTTAATCCATGAATTACAGCCCAGCCCTTGTCATGAGAACAGGATTCAAAGTGCTAGAGTGAAGCAATGGCCTAGAGAGCGAACTGTGCCAGCTGCTTCAAAAGGCACCGTAAAATCCCATAATGGGGGATTATGCACTAGTATGCCTAAGGGAGAAGTTGTGCTTAGTGTATGGCCAGAAGTACAAAGGCTGAAACTCCAGCCTGCCTAGCTGTAGATGATACTGCTAATCATACAAACGATGCCAATCTGTCGGTCTCAATATCCTACCTTGTGGCAATGAGTCCCACAGGCTAATTAAAACTTAGGTTAAAAGTACTTCCTATTAAAACTGTTCAACGTGTTGACGTCAAATTTAATTTGGTATCTGTTTTTCTTATCCAAGAGATTAAGAAAAAAGTCATGGCATCTTAGTTTTATTTTTATCCATCATAGCCTGTCTCTGTCAATCTCGCTCTCTGTAGTACATCCCATGTATTGTTCTCCCTAAAATAAACAGACCTAACCTTTGCAGTCTCGGCTTGCATGCAAAGCTTTCTGCTTGAGTATTTTCCATGGCTCTGATTAGGTTTGTTGCCCTTCACTAAACCTCTTCTATTTCCTGCTCTATCATTTTTTAATTAGGGTAACCGAAACCAAACGTGGCTCTCAAGGTGAGGCCACGTCACCATCTCTAGAACAATACTGTCATATTTTCCCTGTTGTCCTCTATTCAGCAAATTAATCCCACGTCATTTCAAATTTATGCTTTTCTGATCACTGCTCAGACCCAAGCAGATGTTTTCCATTGAGCTCTTTGGGATCTTTTTCCTGTTTTCAAACTCACTCCATTATAAGATCAATTAGTCTATCTAATTAATAGTAACCTCTTTTCATTTACACTGAATTAGTCTCAGTGTTTGATTAATAATATAGCTCTAGTAAATTCTAACAAACATCTTTACATTTAACTAAATACTGGAGCATCAACAAATTTCAACAACTTGTAGCTTACTGTCATCTTCGGATTATCACGGTGTGGCAGATTGCAGCTGATCAGCTTACAGGGCAGGGGCTCAAGGGGCACACATCATACAAATGACTGTGTGTGTGATTACTCGAGCTCTTCATAGCAGTATGCTTCTTAAAGAATGAAGGTGCTATAAAATTATTAAAAGCCTGATGTATTTTTAAAGCATTTCTGAATCTCAAATCTCATCTTTCTGCATCTGCACCACAAGCCTACAAAGAAGGACGGAGGGAAGCGGCCTCTTGTCGCTTCCCAGGGTACGTTCACACGCACAGTGTTAAGCCAGACAAACACACTTTCTCTACCTGCTGTAACACAATTTTCAAGAAAGGGGAATATGACAATCTTCAAAGGGATTTTAAACAAAACAATGTCAGGAAAGGCTTCATCACCCTCTGCACTGCACACTTCCACAGCCTATGAACAGAAACACCCCTCTCAGTGAAATTCAGCCCACATGTGGTTTCTGAATGCAGAATGTCCTTTTATAATGATATATTCATGCTCACTGCCATCCTTCAGAGACTTCCTGTAGAGTAGATGCTCTTCCCTCAAAAAAAATCTGCTGAATTACTTCAGTAGGAACCAAATTCTAAACGTCCACAGGAGGAAGAAGAAAGACGAAGGGGATCTTCAGCAGTTATGCATCTAGACAGAAGCCCCTTTCCAAGGATTTAGCTCAATGATGTGCTCTACTAGAGAAATATTCCCAAGTTCTCAGCAGCAGCCTTCTGCAGCCAGACAGGGGGCATTAGCTCTTCAGAGAGCCAAGGAGCTCATTCTGAAACACCGCTTAGTGCGGCGGCTCTTGGTAATGGTTTCTGGGATGTTCTTAATTACAGGAGCTGATTTCAAAAAAAAAAAAAAAAAAAAATCATTTTCCCCACACATGACATACTAAGTTGCCATATGCATTATTTATTTATTTCTAATGAGAACTTCTGCATATTAAGAGTCCGAAAGCATAGTTGCGTGTTATTTGAAAAAGCTGCATTTCTGCTAAGAAAAAAAATAGTCACATTTTCCAGAGATCAGCTTTCTAGAAACGAATAAGGGCTACTTCTGTTTTGGGGACAAAAACAATAGCTTCTACCTCAGCTAAAGTATCCCATCTGCTGTGGGCACTCTGAGTCATCAACTTATTAGCAAAATTGTCTGAGAGAAACATAAATATGATTTGCTCCGGAACCAAATCTGCAGTTAGACAAAAATCACAATCTGCCACTTCTCCCTAAATCGTGCTCCTTTCATTGCCTTTAACTCATTACCATCGATGATCAGCAGCAGCTGCCGGCCAGTTGCCGAATGAACGCTCCCCCAAATCACAGGCAGGGTCTCCCCTGAGCCACGAGGCTTTCGCCAGTGCCGGCCCTGCAAGCTGCGCAAGGGGTGACGGTTGTTTCCCCAACAGGCATCCATCCACGTAGGCAATTCCTGGCTGGCGGCATTTAGGCGGAGATTCCTTTTTGGCCACATGTACAGAGCAACCCCATTTGTTTTGCTCTTCCCTCTCTCTCTTCCCTCTATCTTCTGAATATAATATGCTGTCAGAGCCACACTTTGGGTTTGTATCTTTTAACGGCTGTCACCATGCAGCAGCTCATGCCATGCTTCTTTTTTAATAGCACATTTCTCCTCCGCTTTCCGCTGAGCCATTATTACTTGGATGGCCAACACTGTACACTTCTGGGGTCAGGTGGGAGATTGCAAGTTTGCTGGGGTTAATTTTTCAGTTGCTTTTTGCTGGTACTCAGATGCACACTCTTAGTAAATCATCAGAGCTAATGGGGGAGGGTGGCTGAGGAGGATGACAGAGGCATACTTTACAGGCTATGTTTATAGCTCTTTTTTCTTTTCTCCATCCAAGCCTGTCATCTGGGGAGGCGGTACATCCCCATCTCTACTGATGTGAAATCAAAGCCTTCCAGAGCTGTTAGAACTGTGAGCCTGTTACTATTCATATTTACATGCGTTTATTTTTAATATTATTGTTAATATTAAACTCATTTTAGCAGTTCCTGAGCAGCCATGTGGGCAAGGCCCCTACATGCTGTACAGACACAAACCAAAACGACATCACTCCAAAGAATTTGCCATCACAGGAGAAGCCAGCAACAGAAAAGATGCTCAAGTGCTGTGCAGACATCCTGCACAGCCTGGACCACTGCAGGAATTTAGGGGCCCCACTTCTATCACGGCTAGTCATCTTCAGGCGCCAGGATGTGCCAGAAGAACAGGCTCTCCATAGCTCCTCACCTTATTTTCAGCAATGGCCAATGCACGCTTCCCAGGGCAGAGGCATGACGTTGGCACAGCAGTGCCTGTTTCAGGGTGTAAGAAACGACTGTTGGGGCTTTCATGGCAACCAGCACCAGGATCTGGGTAGCCTGGGTTCCTTGGGCACTGGGGCACCCAGCACCCTTCAAGGTAGCAGGGAAAGTGCTCAAGTGCGTAAGGGATTTGGCACGTCCCTTTGGCAGTGACTCCAGAGGTGTGACATGCCACAAACTCAGAGCCTAGGGCCATCACGGTCACAGAGGTCGGCTCCCAACAACTTCTGCAGGAAATGACACCACAGGAGATTGGTGCCAAATGGAGCTGGGAGTTTTACAATTGCTCCCTTAGCACTTCCTTGGATTTTGTTTAACTCACATCAGCAACAACAGCTGGGAGCAGTATTTCTTTCAAATTATAGAAAGATTTAGTGTTATCTTAGTGTGATACAAGTGTAGCCTGAATTATTTTTAGGAGGAAGCACAATATGTGCTAATGAATAATAAAGACTGTGTACAAGGGTACTAGCCTGTCCCTGATTGCTGCTGTTTGAGCCAGTTTTCACCTTTTTAACAACATTAGTAACTCATAATGACTCAGCTGCTCACAGCAGCCTCCTTCCAACAGGAGACACTGGAAACATCTCCCAATTTGTATTTTTCAGATGTAAAGTGGCCTCTACATCCACACATGAGGACAGCCAGTTTTCCCTCTGCCAAAGGTGCCAAAATTGCTCATCATTTTTTTGTTCTGCTGCAAGAGGAAGAAAAACAAAATTTTTCATAAAGAGCACTCCACTCCATAGTATGTTATTCTTGAAGAACTGCAAAACCAGCTCCTATAAAGCCAGAAGTGCCATCATCCCTCAGCACAAGAGGTGACAATTACACAAAGAGTTTGGGCATAGGCTTGGCCCAAGCTTCACTATGAAAACTGGCAGCAATTCCAAGAATACAGTCCATGTTTTGCCCATCTCCAATATAAATGGACATTTCACAGAATATTAATGTCTGTATCACTGCTACAAATGTGTGACTGGTAGAAAACAGAAGTTTGGTGTAGTCGACAGCACACTGTCAGTTATGATCAAGAGTAGCACCAATTATCTGAATTACTTCCAGGTATCCAAACAAATCCCTGCAATGTATCACAGCCAAAGAAACAGAAGATTTTATGTAAAGAGCATTGTAAAAAGATGCTACATAAAACCACTGATAGATACAGCTGAGAAAGTGAAGTGCTAATGGATGTTCCTTTCTTTCTGCATTATTTATCTTTCATAAAATACTACATAAGCATGCTTTCTCCCACACGGTAAAAAACAGAACAAAAAACCACCCAAACATTTGACTTATCTGTTTAGAAAATAATGACATGTGTCAACCAAATCATTTCAACACAGGATTCTTCAGTTTCAGCAACTGTCAGAGGGCTTCTCTATTGAAAATAATCAATGCCTTTGACAGATAAAGAGAAGTAATATAGTGACTTATTTTGATACAACTTGACAGCTTTTTTGACAGTAGTTTTCACTGTCAGTCTATTGAATTTGAATTTTAACTGGGGCCCATGAGAAATATGCTTTTACTCTTTAGTACTGAATCCTGGCAAATCAAAAGGGCAGTGGGAGTGCAGTACTTGCCTGCTTTTTATTCACCATTATCTATCAGTCTTCAATTTTAATTACTCATTTTTAATACCTTTCCCAATTTTTACACTCTTGAGATGTCATAAGGCACATTTAAACTCCACTTTGCTGCTCCCTTGGCAAGAAGGGACATTTCACACAGTTAGACTCAGAAATGGAGCTATTTTCTAATGTCACCATGTTCAGATTGACAGTTCACTTCCATCAAGAGCTCATCTGTTCTGCTCTTATGAGACTGCAGAAACTTAAAAGAAGTTAATATAGATTATGAAATATTCAAACACTTGTCCATGCAGGAGCTTGTGGGCTCAGGATCTCTTCATTAAAATTCCTTGTACAAAACACAGCTTTCTATCAAAAAAATTCTCATAAAACAGGAACGAGGAGTTTGAATTACAAGCAGGTCCTTCGCTGGTGTAAGCCAGCACTGCTCCACCAAATAGGTGAGGTGCTGTAGGCAGACACCATTCTCAGACAAAGAGAGGGTAGAGAAGGATGAAGATGAAAATTCCCTGTTATTCTGTATTTTGGTAAAGACTCTTCCAATCATTACAATTTTGAACAACTTTTCCCACTGAGAGGTCAGGCATCCACTTGCTCTGATTTAATTTGTTTGCCCTGGCTGCAATTTCCATGAACATTGTCACTGGATCATTTGTTTTGCATTTGATCCGAGTATGTGACCTTGTAGATTTTTGTATGTAAATATTTTGTTTCCAATCATAAACTCACAATGCAACATGTGAGAAATCCCTTTAGTATAAAAATGCTTACAAAGAGACAGGGCTGCAAAATGACTGAAGGTACAAAGGTGCAGGAAATAAAAGGACTTGTATTCCTAACTCATCATTCCCTATACTACTTGAGATAACAATTGCATCCTGGCTTTTGATGTATTGTTGTTGTATATGTTCAGAGTTCAGTTATGCTTAAATGTAGTACTTCAGCTCCTTTGCTTAACACCACCTGATAACTTGCTTGACATCTCAAAGAGTTTCTTAAAATATTCTTAAACCTTTGGCATCCCTTCCTGCCCTGGGCTTCATGAATAAAACATTTATCCAGTCAGCAGCTTTAGCAAAGAGGAACAGCCAAGTCCCATCCATCAATGTCAGCAGCTGAATTACTGAGTGATTTCAGATCCTTTAATAACTCTGTTTCTTTATGACTACGTTGGTAAACAATCAAATAGTGCTGGCACCTGGCTTTCAGTGAACATTAATTTTCTGCATTATCAAATACTATTAATACAGCTCTTTGCTAGTATTGTTGTTATTTCAATAAAGAAGTCTGCAATGCTATTCACCTTTGTGAGAATGCATCGAGGTTTATTCTTGATTTGTTATGAAGGTCATCAAAAGCTATACATCATATTAAATCTGCTGGGACTCAAAAAAGAGGAAAAAAAGGAAAAAAAGGAAACATGCAAGGATAAATAGAGCCTTTACTTCACATATAATGTGCTTCATTTATCATTGGGATCACCAAGTAGTAATACACTGCCCTTTTTGTAAGGTTGTTAACAGAAACTAAGCATTTTGGGGTGAAAAAAAAACAGTGATACAAAGTGTCTGTTGTTGAACAAGTCCAGTGATGCTTGGATATCCAAGTGCTGTAAGGAAATTGCCTACGAGGATTCAAACGGAGGTCTCTGGTTCAAGACACAGCACTGAGAAGGGACTAGAGGAAGTCTAGCCGCTTCTGAATTCACAAACTAGCCAGAACGCATCCAAGTGCATTTGGATTGACTTAAACAGATATTCAAGATAAAAAACACTTTTCATGGCATTTTCCACTAGCAGAAAACCAGAAGTTCCCCACACTTGGATACAAACACCAGTTTATCTTCTAACCAGAGTACACAAATGACAATATTTGATCCTCCAGCCTTTCACGCATGAAAGCTGCTCTTGGACACAGTAACACATTGAAGTCAAAAGCATCATCTAAACAAGGATGAGTGTCCAGGTATGGCCTCTGCTCTGTCCATGTTCAGAAATTTGTGCATGAAATAGGAACAGCAAATAGTCACAGACACATTAGTAGCATAACTTTGAATATCTGGTCCTGCATAATGAACCTTCTAAGCTCCAGGAGGGAAGTAGTATCAACATCGAATTTGTAGAGGATTAAAATCAAGTGAGGCTCCAGCAAACTATGGAAGAGCACAAGTCTCCCTAAGCCCAATTAAACATTTGCTCCTAAGCCCCTTAAGTGCATTTTAAGGAGCAGATCTGCAGGATCACTGCGGAGATGGCTCCTGTGGTTCACACCATTCTCTACCCTCTGCAGAGACTGTGCTCGCAGCTGAGAATCAGCGACAGCTCGCCATGTCCCTGTGCTCTGCTGAGCACCCATCCAGCCAAGTGAGGTGAGACATTCTTGGGAATGACAACGCAAAGCAACGTGTGCCAAAATACAGGAGGCTGCTTCTCACCAACAGTTAAGGTGTCATTGCTGTGGAGTGGGCAACAGGAAACCACTACAGGGGCCAGCTTCCAAAGCCAGTTCCTCTGGATCTGCAGGAGCACTTCTTCCCAAGCCCCTGGAGTGAGCAAATCAGTGACAAGATCACAAATTAAACCACTGTCTCAAAGCCCTCAGTGCAGTGTGGTGGTGGTCTACCACAGTGGAGGTAGGCCTACTTCTGCAAGGAAGGTCTCATCTGCATGCCCAAAGACCATGGACAGATTGCCGCAGGGGAGGCCACCTCCTCTGAGGTGCTGCTATGCTATGTTTAGTATTTTTCGGTGTTTTATTTTTAAAGAGATTTAAGATGCAAAGACGACTGTTATATCTAACTGAAGACTGGCACCGAGTCCCTCTTCGTTCAGACGAAGGCTGGTACTGCCCCCAGGGAGCGCAGCCTGTCCTTCAGGTCTCAGAGACAGTGGTGGTGGAGATTACTTGTGAAAGTGCTAGCTGGACAGGACAAAACCACTCCCTGCGTAAGAGGCCAGCGCTTGGCGTTCATCACACAGTCTGCTTCCACGGCAGGCAGGGTGCCGGAGCACGATCCCCGTGTGGGGCAACCTGATGTCAGGCGCCGGGGCTGCTTTATGGATCAAAGCCGGGGGTTTGCCCTCGCAATAGGCCTACCAAGGATTGCAAAGGCCACACTTCCTAGCTGTTTCACCCGAGTGTGTTTTTTCTTGCTGATGCAAAAAGTAAAAAATGATGGCTTTTATCACCGCCCCCAGGGCCAGCTCTTTCACATATTCAGCAGCCTTGGGAAACTGCCCCTGACTTTCAGAGCTCTTTACAGGGAGATTTCTCCTTTACAGTCACCTCCACATTCCTCTCCCTGAGCTCATGGTGCAACCATTAATTCTTCAAAATGGGCTTGAAACGCTACTTATTTATTTTTAGCTTTTGCAACGAAGGCCGAACCTAAAGAGGCTCAGCTGGTGCAAGTCAGCATCATTGAACCGATCTGGCCAAGTGGCAGTGAGCAATCCCAATTTGGTGCTTGCTGCAAAAAGAAACACAGGCCACACTCCTACCTTAAGTGTTACAAAACTGTGGTGGAAAGAAGGGGAATATCTTAAAGCCAGTCAAGCCACCTGCATCCCACAGAGCTCACTGTCCCCAGAACAAGGGCTAGCAAGTGCATAAGCAGCAGGGGATAGCGATGGGGTAAAAATCCAGTCGGGGCCTAGCAATCTGCCACCAGCTGCTCTGGAGATCACTGCCCCTGCCAAGAGACAGGGAGGAGAAGCTGCCATCAAGATTTTCCCCACTTATAGAGAGCAGCTTAACAACAGGAAAGGAGCTTGGAGTTGGGGGCTTCCCAGAGAGATGGCGAGTATCGTGCCCCTGCAGCCAGATGTTTGGGGGAACTTCTCTGAAATCTTCCTCCCCAGCCTAAGCCCCAGGTGGCAGGTCCCTCTCCACTCTGCTCTAACACATGCAGAGCTGCAGCTAGCCATGGGTTTGGGGGTTCAATTTTTTTTCCAAGTTTCTTTGCAATTCTTCCTACGACCATTAGAACGAAAAAAAAAAAAAACAAAAAAAAACTTAAAAGCCAATAGAGGTCTTCCTGCTGGCTTTGGAATAAGCCCCATGAACCTCTAGTTCCAGCTACAAGAGTGTGCATGTGTGTGTGGGGGGGAAGGGGAATGGAAATCACACCCACACCACTCTCCTTATTCCATTTTCTTGTTTGAATCCCAGTCTCTGAAGTTGTAACCACAAACTGTACTTCACTCATTTGAAATCTGCAACCTCTCCATCAGTCTCCAAAGGTATTACTTTCTGTGTTTTTTTTTTTTAATTGTGAATTACATACCAGATGCTTAGCTCTTTTCTTTCTTTAAGAAAAAAAATAAATAAAACCCAGTCCCAACTCCCTTATATTGACAGCTGCAGCTGGAATGCCCAAGGCCAAAAATCCTTTGTCTTGAATTAAAAAAAAAAAAAAAAGTCTGGTTTCCCCCTATCCCCACTGAAACATGTTTCATGCTTAGCTACTGGAAACATACCCTGCAGACATAAACATCACAGGCTTTGTTATTATAAGTTACAGTAAAAGACAAAAGGAACAAGGTTTTGTGACCAGAGGGCAAACTTTGCAACCGCTAATTTGTTAGGGGGTGACATTTCCGATAATGCCGTCTTAGTGGAGCTACTATTCCATATCATTACTTCATTACAGCAGCACAGCACTTAATAGGAGACACGCACATCAACAGACCTATTGCCAAACACAAAGACACTAGGAAACTTCTTGGGATTGAGTTGTATATTGACTTCTAGTCAGCATTTCCAAAGAATTTCATTAAATTTATGTCATCAAAAACCTAACATACGGACCTTCTGAACAGGAACTCACACAGCACGAGTAATAAAGTTTTCCCCCCATTTTGTGATCTATCACCTATTCCACTATATGCTACACAGGCTGCCATTTTTCTTTAAAAGCTTTTGACAGAAGAGTTCCTGTTGTGCTAGGCCAGGTATCACTATTCACCAGCACGCCGTATCAACCAGCCCAAACGCCAGCAGCAGTTGCAGAGCTGTCACCGACCATCGGGGTCAGCTAGCGCTGGGCTTTTCCCCTGCAACACGCGTCCAGTACGAACGGAGAAACGCAAAGAGGCGGCAGCTCCTCGCTCCTCTCCACGTGCCGCAGCAGCGCGCACAGACCTTCGCAACCGCCGCCGCAGGAGGCGGCTGCAGAGGGGGGCGCGCAGCCCTGCCTTTCCGCAGCACCGCCGGTCCAGAAGATCCGGAGCGACACTTGCTCCTTGCTGACCCCGCGGCACGCTGTCGCTCTCGCGGACCGTACGGATGGAACGGCCAGCGCTTCGGCGTCAGTCCCCGTCCCGCGCCCGAGGCCAGCTTCCCGCGGACGGTGCTGGGGTTTGCGGCACAGTGGCATTGGCTGCAAGCGTGACACGAGGAGCAAGAGGAGCCTTCGCAGCCTTGTGGCCCCCACGCAGCCGAAGAGCCCGCACACACGACTGCTTCAACCCAGCGCAAACCAGGCTCGCGCTGCCCGGGCTGGCGAACGCTTGCGGCCCAGCACCAGGAAGATCTGTTCAGCGGAGCTCAGCAACAGCATGAAGATCTCTTTGCGCTTCTTGCCAGTTCTCAGACCTTCCCTTATCTGCTTTTAATTATCCAAAGCTATTTTTACACTGTTTCTCCCACCACTTCCTAATTGCCCAAACTTATTTTCCTGATGGTTTTCTGCTGAAGATGAATTTCAGGAGCTCCGTATCTCAGGCAATTTCAGGACATAATTAACACCACCACTCCCCTCATTAACGAGCAGCCTACTTTCCCTCCAGCACTCCCATCCCCCTAGATGTTTGGGAAAAGTCCTTATTATCCCCCCATAGCTCTATGGCCAGTATTAACTCGTTGCACTGCAGCATCTCTCCTCTCGCTGCAGAGATGAAACGCCTGCTGCAGTCCTGGTTGTTTGCTGGTTTCCTTTTCAAGTTTTGGCACTAGGTTGTTTTAGCTTTAGATCAAGAGCTGGGCTGCCTGCTTCTCTGTTTTGGGGTTTGAAAGAGTTATATAGACCCCCATGCCACATCATGGTGGTTTTGGGGCTTCCCCACCTGCTCCTTCTGGCCAACATCATAATTTCTGTCCCAGCATAGAGTAAGGTCCCTTTTGCTGTTCATTAGTAATCAGGGTACAGAGCTGACAGCAGGGCCCCACGGTTCTCAGCGCTGCTCAGATGTGCAAGAGGGTCCCTGTCCCTGAGAGTTTGCAGTTGAAACAGATGAGACAAGGAAGGAGGATTATCCCCATGGAAATGTAGATGCCGAGGCATGAGCACACAGCAAACCTGGCTCTACAGTCCGGTTCCACACCATCTTTACCTTGCAAGTGCACAAGCTCCACTCCAGCTAAACTCCTTTTGACTTTGGTAGGGGTTTTCCATGAGCTGACCTGGGGGGAGAACACTGGACTCTTGCAGGTTGCCTTTCCTTCAGTCTAAATCCCTGGTACTGAAGTGTCCTATGAACCCATCACTTAGCAAACTAAGCCAAAGGCTTATTTCAAACTTGAACCCATCAAGAGCTCACGTATGAGTATAAACTTAATTGTCTGTGGCTCTAACAATATCAGATAACCACTACAGAGATAAACAAGCAGACCTGGGAGAATAATATTTTCTTTAATATAAACTTTGTAGGATGTGCTGTTGTCAAAAAGTCCACAGAGATTACTTGTGTTGTAGTAGGTGGCACTTCATTTTCTAGAATCTATGACCTAGCAGAAATTACTGTCAGCTCCCTGACCAGCCAAGGGGTATTGATTCCCCTGTTACTACAGCAACCCATTAGTTATTAGATCGTGTCTCATATGCAGTGACTAATCTGCCTCAGCGAGGTCTCGGATTTTGACACTTCTTCATTCTAATTCTTAATTAGTTTATTTGATGCAGCCTGCACATTTTATTTTTATACTAAGTAGCTATTGAAAATACAGCCATACTGAGCAGAGATCAAAGGAGCAAAACCAGTATGCTGTCAACTAAACCTGTTATGCAAAAAAAAAAAAAAAAAAAAAAGCATACTGTCTATCAAATGTGTACACCAGCTTCACTCCCTGCTCCCAAATTTGCACAAAGATCAACCCAGGACAGTTGTCTGTCCCTAGACTTTTTGTAAAAGATTTGCACCTCCGATATTACCTCCTTTGTACTTATTCTGCTCCTGTGATTACACCAAAAGAATAAACAATCACTAGAAACTTCAACTCCCTCTCATACTTTGCTCCTTGAGGAAGGATCTACTTTGACAGATTCCTTCCCTTTGGATCCTGATCTACCGCTTGTGTATAAAAAAAAAAGGTAAATCACAACTGTGTAGTCAGCCTCTTGTCATTTTGATACAATTGAAAAACAGAGCATGCACCAGGAGTTTGAGGGAGTTTTGTCTGCATAACAAGTTGAACCAAAAACTTAGACCTGGACAGAGGAGCAGAATGTTTTGCTAAGACCCACACTCATTCCCACAAGCCACTTGACACATGCAATAGCAGATTTCATCCACTAATTAAAGCAGCTTTAACTTTACATCGCATTAATTATTAACCTCCACACTACCTGACAAACCCATCAACATTGGAAGCAAGCAAATTCAAATTCATTTTAAAATTATTATTTGTATTCACAAACACACCAAGAAAAGTAGAAAATGCAGTACAAAAGTCAGAACAAAAATAAGAGTGAAGAATTCATGCTAAACTGATGTGCTGTAGTATTTCTTCTCTTATCTCCTTCAGTCCTTTTAAATCACTGTTACCTGAAAATAAGTTTCCACATACATTCTATCCCTTCATCTTTCCTACTTCAGAGTTTAAAACATGAGCAACATGATTCTCAGGGAACAAAATACAGTTATGTCTACTGACAGTACTGGAAGGGCAATTGCCATGTTTGTCATGGGAAAATTTCATTACATCACTGATCTGTTTTCTGATAAAAGTCTTTCTTGGTATCTTGCTTGGAAACCATACACTACTCTCACATTTGTATAAAACTTGATGAAAACTATTGTGTTTGGTCTGCTGTTCTAAGTATCAGTAGAATATTGAGCATAATGGATTAAATTACTGAAGAGATGATTGGAATTGCCAGATGATTTAGGAACCACTGCCTTGAAAGGGGAGCTTTAGCTAACGCATACCAGGTAATGCCTCCCTGTTTGTGCACCTGAAGAGACATAGGCCCAAAACATCTGTTAGATGCTTGTGCCCTTAACAATGGATGAAGGCACCTGCAAAGCTCATTGCCCTCCATGAGTTTTGACTGTGCCAGTTCTAGATGTCATGGTGTGCACAGTCTCAGTCATGAACATTTGAGCTTATACAAGCAAACAGCACTTGTACAGCTTTACGAGAGAGACCGAAAGTTTCCCCAAGTAAGCAATGAGAGATTTTGTTTTAGCTGAGTTTGATAAAAATTATGCATCTGTTTTGTGATTTTCCCCCACATCTGATTCTTCAAGTGGAAGAAATGGTAAGTGAAAAGTAGGATTTTACTTTTTCCTCCTTCTCCATATCACAAATAACAGACAGCTATTTATTCATGGTGATAAGACTGAGAAGAAATCCTTCAATTTTCAGAAGACAGGGCTTCTGAAGTAGAAAGGCTTGGGGTAAATTCCAGACATCGAACAGCATGCACTTCCATTGCTCATTGTTACCATTAGGCTAGGGGCACAAGGACTGCAAATTCTCTCTGCTTCATCAATATTCCCTGACCTACAATTTTAATTTCACAATAAAGAGATGAAAAGGAAACATTTAGGCCACTCACTTACCAATTCCAGGTCACTCCTTAGAGCAGTCACTAGTGCTTTGTTCTGTTTTAAACATCTCAAACAATAGGGATGAAACGTGGAAAGACTGAAACAGAGCAGAATTTGCAATTGCCTTGATCTACATGATGCAGCGTGGGAGTGTATATATGCGTATGCCAGCAGTTTTCTGAAACACACTCACTTCGATCCATTAGAAAATTGACCTAGCATGTTCAAGAAAATGCCCTGAATTAGCCCAAGTAACCCATTTGTGATATCATCTATCTCGAACAATTCTCTAGATATTATTCATGAAACTGTGGACGAACTACTAAATCACAGAACTGCTCTCTAGAGAAATCCAGCCGTGACTGAGACCATGATTGCAAGGACAGTTTGGTGCTCCACCTATAGGCAACGGAGTCAGGCACATCCTATTACCTAAATGAAAAGCCCGTAGTCACACTGGATTTGATAGTAAACTGCAGAGTATTTGATTACATAAAGGTATATTTCACTGGAGGTGGACTGAAGTGCTAAAAAAATGCAAAAGGAGATTTCTCATTACCCTTAGTGAAGACATAATAAAACCTTAAGGTCAAGCAAGATGCAGTTGCATCAATAAAACATCACTTAAAAAATTAAAGGCATACCAGTTGCTATAGTTGGGTATTGGCATTGCTACAATTGGGTGCTTTTACCGGTCAACCATTTGTTCTCCAATTATATGCCCAAGGAGAAAAATAATTGCTCCTCATGCTCTCTTCATCATGAGGATGGGGAGTTAGAAGTGATCAGTAATACATTAACAAAACTGTCTGTCAGAAAGTGTAAGCCAGAGCGATTCATAGGAATATACCTACCAATTTCATTACAGATAAAATGAGACACATCCACTTCAGCCTTTCTTTTCCAAAAACCTAATACTCTTGTAATGAGGAATCCAGCCCCAGCCTGAAATATTGAGATCTGAGACCATGATTTGAGAAACAGAGCAGGAACTTAAATCTGTTCCCATACAATGACCCCTGATTGCTGAGCCTCTTGCTAATTTGGGGAGTAAGAACAGGTGCTTCTATCCCTTGAGACTCCTCTTCCAAAGGCTTCTACTTCATCCCAGCAGAGAGAAGGAGAAGCACTGCCCCAGACCTTCCCCAAAAGCAAACACCTATCTCTATTCCTTCTGAAGGCAATGGGAGATCAGTCCATCCTCCAAACCACCTAGGAGATCATTGCCTCCAGCCTAAGGGACCCAGCCTTGTCAATACAGTGGAACTGAACACAAAGTTTGTCAGTCATCCCCCTGAAGGATATTTTTATTTAATTGCCACTGTCAACTGTCTAAAAAGCTGTTATCCCAGAAAGAATTTTACAAAAGTGTGCTTGAGAGGAGAAGCAGTGTTAAAGAGAGGATGCTTAAAGAGCAATTCTCTCTTACATCTAGGCTTGGGGCTGAACAGGAAAGCAGAAGAGACATTGCAGCTAAGTACCAACTCCTGACTCTTTATACATCATTACATACCCAGTTAGCCACAAATAAAGCACATTTTGCACTTCTCTCCACACCATATTTTACTGTAGCATATGAATAATATGTTATGCCTGCAAGCAGAGCCCAGATACAGGAATATTAAGAAACTCCACAGATACAGTAATAACAAAACGAGATTCTTAAGCCAGAGAAAAGCCAGCTGTGTGTAATTCATTATGTCACAAGACCATCGTGTTGCTTAATACAAAAGCATGCCTTTTGTCTGGCTTCGATCAAGCCTGTTTGCTGCTGAGAATCATGCTAAACCTGTAGCAAAATCATGAATTGGGCTTCAGGATATCACACATTTGTCTTGCAAATGTAACCTAACTTCAGACTTCTGAGAGTAAAGCAATGTATGATGCAAGCATACATATTTCCGTGCTCTGTACATTTGCCATCAATATAACAGCTGGAAACTACAAAGCAATGCATCAGAGCAGAGCATCTCTTGAGAACAAGTGCTAGTACAGTTATCAGTAGATGTGACTATGGGCCACATCTTCAAAATCATACAGATTAGGATAATTCCTTTTACTGCAGGGCAGCTTCACAGAAAAGTGCCAGGCAAACATGTGGTTTAACAGCCCCTCAGTGCTAAGTCAGGGCAAAAACCAGTAGACAGAAAAAGGAATGGGTCTTTAGCAGACAATTTATCATGCTCGAACCAAGGATGTACTTCACTTGGTCCATACTACCCTTTGCCAGCTGCTGTGCCTTAGAGGCATTTTCTTTGCTCAGAATAGCTCTTACACCTTTTCCATAAAAGTGGCTGGCTATGATCTGATCACTGCTCTATGTATCATTAAGGTCAATATGCCTGTAACCATAAATACTGAAATACATTTTGCTAATGATCAACCATTGTCACAGAGCAAAGACAAACGTGTTCACCGCAAGCTCCGAGAGTGCCATAGCATTACTTTCAGAAGAAAACGCACTGAGGAAGCTGGACTTCTTGTCCCTGGAAATAAGCCATGTCTTCATGGCCTAGTCACCTCTATAAATACAATGAAGTATGGTAAATACATCTGGGATTATATTAGACACTGAGCAATTTGGGAAGATTGGTCAACTGTGGAAATCCAAAATGATCTCACTAAAGAA
This sequence comes from Rhea pennata, assembly GCF_028389875.1. Classification (NCBI taxonomy): domain Eukaryota; kingdom Metazoa; phylum Chordata; class Aves; order Rheiformes; family Rheidae; genus Rhea; species Rhea pennata. The sequence continues at coordinate 10,238,151 of NC_084674.1, forward strand.
GCTTAGGCGGTACTAGCTAAGCAGGCTTTGAGTCCACATTTAGAATGCAGAGCACCATTTTATATGGGAACTTGCTTTGCAAAACTGTCCAGCCTCAACATCCATTACTAAACTACTTAATGATTTATTATGCCATAAGTTGGAACTTCTCCTAGTGCCCTTTGTGTTGATGATGTCATTTGAAGATCAGTTCTCTTTAGAGTTGGTTTATGCAGTAAGAAGATTTACAGTGTTCACATGTCTCCACCAATAGCTCTTATGCACAACCTTTAAGGTGCGATAGAAGTTAAAGAGTGGGAGTCACCTCACCTAACTCTGACATCCAGAAGTCAAGCATTCAGCCAATAATGTTTTATAGGCTTTCTATAGTTTTTTTTTTTAAAAAAAAAAAAAAAGAAAAGAAAAAAAAAAGAAAAAAAAAGAAAGGAAAAAAGAAAAGAAATGGTATCTCTAGATGGTGAGTCTCCCCACCTCTCAATCATCTAAGTGATAAATCCAAGCCAAACTGATGCAACATACTGATCTGATGATACGCTTGGTATAGGCAAACAGACTTTCTCCATGCTGTAAGAGCAGTAAGATCTCTGTCCTGTAAAGATACTAGTATAAAAATCAAGCATAACTTTGAATAATAAAAATGCGTATTAAGATGAGGCATGTCCACTTTATGTGTACACTGATGTCTGTTCTAGTCCAAATTATGATTGATGAGGTTTTCCCTTCCAAACTTAGCTTATCCTGGAAACTAAACAAAACAAAAGTGGGAAGACCTGAACTCACATCACGATTCTCAGACTTCTGTGGATGCAGGCACAGTAGCAAGCAGAGGAAAGCAGTGGAGGAGGATTAATGAGAGCCCAGTGCCACACCATGCACCACTCCCTGCCCCACTGAGCTTTGTGGCAGATGGGCCCCAGTGGAGGTTTACCCATTTTCAAGCAACACAAAGTTCCTTAACTGACGTGATGAGAACTAAGCTCTCACTTCTTGCAACAGCCCCAGAGCTTAGCTTCACTCCGCAGTGAATTATCTCTGCCTTTACACCCCTGAGATTTTGCAGCCCCTCTGGTGTGGAAATACTCTCCATATGGCAGAGGCAGGTCCAGCAGCACCTGGCCAAGGAGGGCAGAAGGGAGCTGTGTAGCCACCACCACCACCCTACATGACCCAAAACACTGTCCTGGCTGCCTTACTGGTGGGAAGGGGAGGCTCACATGGCAGCCTCAACAGCAGTACAGTAGCTACAGATGGCAGTATCCCCACTGGTAGGATTCAGTAGGAATGTTTTCATCATTTGGAATTGAGGGTGGCACTCAGAAATCAAAGCCTACACCATGGTCACCTTGAAGGTAGGCTCTGAGGCATGCACTAAAAGCCACTTCAGTATTCAAGCAGCACATATCACATCAGTGCAGAATAGCAGGTAATAAAAGCAGCCCCTGCACCCTTCTGCTGTGGGCCCAGGCCTGATCCTACTGAAGGCAATGAGATTTTAACCTCTGCTAGCATTGGCTGCCCAATACAGCCTCCTCAGGCTGTCACTCTTACTCCGACTTTGGGAAACATTTACATCTCCTATTTAGTGGGAGGAATACACAGTGTGGGGGAAGCAGCAAGTGGAGATAACTACATTTCAAGGTGTTGAGGGCACCTCTTCTCTCCCCTGCTCTCTCACAGGGAAGAGGCAGGCACGGTTATCTTCAACCAGCCATGCTGCCTTCATCCACTAGCCCTTGTTAGTACAAGTCCAGCCTCTGCTGGACAGACAGGATTAAAACAACCGCACAGCCATCCCCACCTCTTTACGATCACTTTGCCGAATTAGTAAAACATGCAGCTACTGTATGTCATTTTTATTGTATATAAAAAGAGCCCATTAGGTTTATTTGCTACTTTTTGTTGCTGTCATGAATGCCTAAATAATAATCCTGTGTTTAGAAATAAGTCACTGGGGACCAATGAGATGCATTTATTGTAATTACATGATTCTTCTAATTAGCTTTTGACAGGAAATTTCAAAGTAAAAATCTCAAGCTAAATGCGATCCCCCCTCCCCCCGTAGGCACATGTTTCTGAGCCTTGCTTAAAGAGCTCATTGCTGCTTTGCCTAGTTGAAATAAAGTAGAATGGTTAGTGAGAGCAGGCAGAAAGGGAAGAACACGGCCATTAGACTACATTGTTTAAAATCAACTTGTAACAAGCATTTCATTTCATTTGGGTCATTAACTACATTTGAATGAAAAATGCATTTTGCATGGTGAATTGGTTTGTGGCCAAATGCCTATGAGAGGAGAATCCCTTGGGTTAAACTTGAAGAGGGGAACAGAGAGACCCACGTTTTACAGAAGAGAGACTACAGAAAAGTGTTTGAAATGAGCATTCAAAAAAGGGGGATGCTTACTGAAAATACACCCATAATTTGATATTTACTGATTTCTGAGATTTGTACGGCCTGAGGTGGTATTCTCACAGCTTATTCTCTTCCCCTGTGTAACACAGATCACCAAGTGTCATGGAGTAATTTGGATAAAATACTCTATAATTAGGGGCTAATTGCATCAGCTATGCTGGACACACAGCCACTTCTGACACATGATGCCCAAGTGATTTTACTTAAAAACAAGAAAAAAAAGAAAAAGCAAACACACATCCCTGGATAATCCTCAGACAAAACTGGATAACCTATTTGAATGGTCAAATCCGCCTTTCCATGAAGCCGCACTGAGCTTTGAGAACAGTTTATTTACATTCTCTTGTAGCAACCATTTGCCAAACTAAAAGCAACTGCCTCTTCTCCACTGTTCCCCATTACCTCAATTAAACAAGCCCATTTCCTCCAGCCTTTCCACCACGGGCATGTCCTCCAGCCCACCGAGCCTCCCACCAGTCCACGTCTTGCCCACGGACAGCCCCTGAAACCACACGCTCTGTTCAAGCCCCAGCCCTGCTGGCATTGCACGGAGCGAAAGGGTTACTGCCCCTCTCACACATGACACAACAGGTTATAAGTCTGCAAGTGATGGCTTTTTACCCCCCTCCCCATGAAAATAGGACATTGTTTGCCCCACTCAGTTTCTGATCCCTGATAAGCCTTCGCATCCTGTCTGCTATGCTTAGTGCAAGGTTGTCAGCTTGTGCCTATGCTCCTGAAAACCTCAAGTCTAGATGTAGTATTTAAAACAAGCAAACATGCCACCCCGAACCACTTTCTGATCATTTCCTCAGTTCTTTCACACTGATGCTGAATTCTAAGACTGGTCTCTGAAACGTTGCTGCCTCTCTCGGGCTGGTATCATCTCCAGGTACAGCGTCAAGTCACAAGAGAAGTATCGAACGGTCCCAGGCCCCTGACAGGCACTGTACAGTACCTCACCTGAAACACTCCCCAGTCTGACAGCAAACCACTGATAACTTCTCCCCTGACGCAGTTTGCCAATCACTCAAAACCTGGCTGATAGACTCAATTTCCTTCGATTGCTTTGGAGATTGACATGAGACAGCATGAAAAGCTTCACCGCAGTCAAGCTGTCTGACAGCCCGCCCTCCCTCCTCCTGCCCTGTTACTCTGTCAGGGGGAACTAGGTGGGGTTGACGTGATTTGTCCCTGGCAGTTGTGCTGGCTGTTCTTTATCACCTGTGATGTGCTGAGCACAGACAGACAGTTTGTTGGATCATTCGTCCCAGCAGTGAGGTCAAACTAACTGGTCTGGACTTGCCTGGCTCTTTTTCTTTTAGAGGTGGGAGCTGCTTGCTTCTCTTCCCCTGGAGCCTGCCCAGACCTCCTCACACCCTCAAAGATAACTAATTCGCTCTGAAAATTGCTCCAGCCACTTCCCAAAGTGCTGTGAGAGCTGGGAACACCCAGTTCACCCCAGTACTGTCTGGCTTATTGTACGCCAGTTTCTAGCATCCTTATTGCCAGACTGATGTTTTATCCAGTTCAACACAGTTAACCTTTTTGTGAAGGCTGGAGCAAAATTAGAACAGAAGGCTGTTGTAACTTTGGCTCTCCTCACGTCAGCCCCTGCTCACTCCCCCACGAGGGGACAGACCAGCTCTCCCTACATCTCGCTGATCCTCCTCGTGCGGGATGCTCCCTCTCACATCTCTGGCTGGCAGCAATTCCCTTTTGTGCCTTGCTGTAATGAGAGCAGTTCTGTTTGCTTCCAGTTTGCTGTCTCCATGTTGTTCATTTTAGCCATGTTAATGGTCATGCTTCACACTGCAGAGAGGAAAGCTGCACTTTTTCCTAGTCCTGTTGCTGCACCATTCATCACAGTTACTGCCAGAAAGGAGGCTTGGAGGATTTTCCCACCCTTGAGATGTTCACGGGGGTCAGGAGGCAGCAGGGATCCTGCAGCACAAGCCCACATTTTGAGCAGACCCCACCATCTCGCAGCAGGGTGAAGGAAGGAAACACTCCCGCAGATCCCAAGATGCAGGCTGGGAAAGGCCCACGTGGAGTACGTAGCAGTCTGAAGCACAGAAGCTTGTATTGAATTTAAGAGGCCTGGAGGGAGGAGAACCACCGAGAGAGGGGACACACAGGGGAGGATTTCCTAACACCTTTTCTAATGTTCACCTTACCCAGAAGTTCTGCATCTTAGTTTATAGCTACCTTGCCATAGTTCACTCCTTTTGCATCCTAGTAGCTGCAGAAAGCCCAAAGTCTGTGGTGTCTGCTAGTGCACTCATTTCCAGAGAGCAAAGAGAAGTCCCCCCCAACAGGTCCTGGCAGGCACAGGGTCTCAGCACTGCCAGCCTCTCCGGCTGCCCCAGAGACCTTATGTGCCAGTCCTAAAGCACATCACCTTCCGTCTCTCCTTTCACAGCTCTTACCTACGTTGCCTTTTACTTTCTTCCACTTCACCAGCTTACCCATTTGTTTAAGTCTGGTCCACAACAGCCCCTGCTCTTTGCTCCCCTTCTGTCATCTGAATTGCAAGAGTGTCTATTTAAAACAACCACCCCAAGCTATTCTCTCCTGTCCCTCTGTTTATGGAAAAAGCACTGATTAACCAGAAGTAATTTTTTTTAAAGCCTAAGTAATTTATATAAGAAAAAAAGGTCAGGTCAGGTAGATGCTCCATTTATCACTATTACAAAGGGCTGTAACACAGTGATGAAAAGAAAGAGAAATTAATTAGAAGTCAGAGGCTGCAATAACTCTCTCTGTAACTGTGACGAAAAATTTAAATTAACGTTTCTGTCACCAAGAGAAGTTTGATTAATTTTACAATAGTGGAGATGCTATCACCTTAATATTGGTGGGTAAGGAATTTTACTATTTGCAATTTAGATGTAGATCATTTCTTTAAGACTCAAAATGTGCCTGCAAGGCACCTTCACACTTTATTAACAGCTCAATCAGTGCCACACTAGAAATAATTAGCCAGGAAACCACACAGTAAATATATTTAGGCTAGTAAATACAGAAAATAAGAAATATGTGGTAAAATTCAGACCCCTCCAAGAGAAACAGTCTCTCTCCAGTACTCCCACAGAACTGCCCCTGCCCAGCTGTCTGCTGTACCACTCCGCCCTCAGGAAAACACCACAAATATCAGATTTTGCCACAGCTCTGGTTTGTTTTTCTATTTTTAAAGCCTCTGGCTGGAAGGCAGCAAGCTTAGAGCTAAGCAGTGGCAGCTGACACTGCACCTCCAACCTGGGGACCGCGGCCCTCCCTGCGCTAGGTGCTGCACGAGAGGCTGGTCCACCAGCTCCTGGCTGCGAGAGGCGGGACGGCAGCCGGCTGGCAGAGAAAAATCATCCTGCTGATGGTGCAGGATGGGAGCAGACAGCCTCCCCACTCCGCCTGGGAGCGGCGGCATCCCTCGCACACTAGCTCTGCTGCTCCTTGCTTTGCAGGCTGCAGCACCTGAGCAGCAGAGGGAAACGATGCTTTGGGCTCCCCTCCGAGACAGCTTGTGTTACCAGAGCGCTTGTCCTCGTGCCCTCCGGGGCACTCCGGCCGCACCGCCTCCGGAATCGCGAGGGGGCAATCAGCGAGCTCGTCGCCTGCAAGCGCACGCAGTGACACAAGGGAGTCAAGGGAGAGAGCGCCCAGCAAACGGCACCCACCCCATCCCAACCTCTGCTACACGAACGAGCCCCGCAAAAGTCCAAAGGCATAATGCAGCTAAGGAAGGATCAGACCAAAACCCCGGGAAGCCTTCCCAGTTCCTCTCCGCACTATTTAGCGAGGGCCATTTATTTCTTCCTTTCATAAACACTGAACGATGAAAATCTGGAAAATAAAATGAGCCTAATGAAAATGTATTGGTTCTAAAGCAATCAATGCCTTTCGGCTTATGGAGAAAAGGAAACAGTTCCCTGTCTGTACCCTGCACCCTGTAGTCAACAAGGCTGACTGTTTCCAGCATGGATTAATGAACCATTCGTTACGCGAAGTGAACCAGTAAGAATAGCATTTGTCTCTCTCCAAGATCAAACAGATCTGGAGGGGAAGTTTTAAGACTGCTCTTGAAACTTCGGGCCTAGGGAAATTTGGAGCACTGCCTGCAACAGCGCCCAGTAAATCCTCCTGGATGCTGCTCCCAGAGCTGAGCAGGAAGCTGAGCCTGCTCACAAAGAGGCTGGATCATCTCTGCTGAGCAGAGGCAGAGCTGCACCACACGTGCAGTGCTTACACGAGGCATGGGGGTGAGCAGTGGGCAAGCAGCCCTCTGATGCTGTTGTCTTGAGCATTGTTAGACATCCAATACAATTTTCTCTCTTCAGATCTCTTTAGGAATGATGGTATTGGAGGAGGGAAAAAATAGGAAAGAAGTAGCGGTATAACTGAACCGAGGAAAGCTGTCTACTTATCATACAAAGAACATAAGAGAATATTCCATCCTAAAAGGCTAAAGAACATTGTCAGCAAGGCTGTGAAGAAACGTGACTTTCTGAAGCAGTGAAGAGACTCATCAAATTAGGCTGGACCTGGAACTACCGCAGTCTGTTGCAGACAGCTCTGCAGCTCCAAAGTGTTCGTGCAGGGGGGAAAAGTGGAGGTAACTGTTCTGCTAAGTGCAAGAGCCTCTTTGGATGCATCACTGTGACATCTGACAAATTGTACCTACAGGATGGCTGTCAGAGGCTGTCATTGACTGTGTGCAAGTAGCCAGGGTAATTCAATGTGACATCAACTGACATGAGGTAGCACAAGGCCCACAAACCACACTTGTTTAAATAACTAGAAAGCCAAAAAAAGCACAGGCTGGGCAAGGAGGTGAAATGCAGCAGAAACATAAAAAGGCAAATGTTTACAGCACATGGCTAAGAAAAGGCCACATTCTTTTCTTCCACTGAACTGGAAAAAAAAAAAAAAAAAAAAAAGAGAGATCTTTGTAAGGGTGGGCTCTAGAAAGAGGCACTGAAGACTGCTCCCAACAACTTCAAGGGGATCTGGAATTAGGTCTTAAAGTGACCAACTATGTAATAATGAAGAGGAAACTGAGAAACACAGATGTGTTATGGGGATTGCTGGACTGGTTGCAAAACTTTGAGGTAGAACTTCCTCATGTTCCAAATATTGTTGCAGGCAGTGGAGAAGTGCCTAGCTGCCTTCTGAGAAGTAGCTAGAAAGTGAGATATGGGAAGAAATCTGAGTGCAAGAAGGTAATGCAGTCATAGGAGTATGCACTGCAGCCTGACCTACAGCTGACAAGAAGCAGCATCCCAGAGATCAGTGCAGGGTACAACCAGGAGCAAAGCAGAGCACAGCCTCTGCTGATTCCAGCCACCAAAAGCATTCACTCTTATCAGAGAAGTCAGTGTTGTAAGCTAACTAAAACTGCCTGTTTCCTCAAATTACTCCAGTAGCTTTATGGCTGAGCTGTCTCTTGGGAACAGGCACTGGCAATATTGTCCAAGGAGAGTTAAATCCCTACTGGTACAGATGCACCTGCTGCAAAGCAATTTTTGCCTTATGTATCCTCAAACCTCCAAATACTCCACCTTATGGTTTTAGCAACATGCAGCAGACAGGGATAGTCTGCCAAGCAGCCTCCCTACCAACCTGGTACCACCATACCAAGCAATGCATGGGGAGGCATTAAGCCCAAACTTTCTTAAAATTTTAATTGTGCCTTCCTTCATCAGAGCTGGTTCCAGTGCTTTTGTCTGCTCCCTAACCAGAATGCAAGAGTGGATCTGGAATTCCTTTAAGCATTTTCCTCTTGCTCATCTCTACAAGCAGCATGCACAGCTCTGCCTGTGCCTCTAAGCCAACTCTTTTCCCCACTAGCTGAGCACTGCCCAAGTGTAACATGCATATAGAGAAGTAGCTCTCAGATAAATATTTGACAGATTAAGCATTGCCTTCAGCTTTAGTTCTTCAGTAGGTTTATGAAAAATAACTTCCACTGAAATTTGCATTTTGTGATAGCGTGCGAAGTGTCTGCCTGTCTGTTGAGGCTTTGCTTTGGAGCACTGCCTGCACACAGCAAGTGATACTTGGAGCTGATCAGCTCTATGTCCTGCTCTCCCATAGTGCTGTAAATCAAAAGCCAAGATCCAGCTTTACAGCTGTTCCTCAGAAATGAGTATCACCAAGGAGAGGGCATACTCCAGAAGTATACCAAGAACAGACATCGTGCGTTAGATGTGGAGGTTTTGATGTTCTGAAATATTACAGCATGACTGTTTTTCCCCTAGAGGCTGAAAGGGCTCATCCCCAAGGACAGAAAACAGTACAGATGCAGTACATCCACACTCATGCTAATTGAAAGGAGAAGAGGGATGGGGAAGGCTGGAGAAACACTGGCAATTCCTGTTTTGAGATCTAAAGACACTTAAGAACTTTATAAATTACGAGACATCATCTAGGAGCCCAAAACAGCTATGCACTTGTGTGCCCTGGCACAGCATTAAGTTTTCCAAGTAAGTTACTGTCTCTGGACAAACAGATGTCAAGTATGTACCATGTTTTCTTCCTTTTCCCTCACCTCCAAGAAATAGATGTTCAGCTCAAGCAGCAACAAGTGAGAATCAATTGAACCTATTTATGGAGAAAATGCTTACAAAGAAAGAACTGATTCCTTATCAGGAAGGATGCAGTCAGGAACTATGTATCACCTATGAATTAGGACCAGAAGCTCTCTAAAACTGTATCGGTTTGAGTGGCAAAGCTTTTAAAATAGGGGGCAAAAAAGCCACATCCAGTAATGTTAACAGCAGCTTACCTTTGGCTATAGAAAGAAGGTAAAAAAAAAATCATTAAATGTATCACACAGAATCCACTTTACAACCTGATGTCACTTTGCTTTCAATCAGAGATTAAGGCTAATCTCCGGAGCTACTGGCGTACATGCAGACACCGCACGGAAGGATGCGAGTAACTCCACAGAAAAGATGCAGAGAAGAGAGCTATTCATCAGAAATCTATTATTTGACATTAAAATGCATCAGCTAACTCACAGTCCCTGTTGGACACTAATGTACAGCTGGGAACAGGCAGAAGCTCTGAGCCTAGATTACAGCATCATAAAAACATCTCACAAGTGATAATATATGTGGGCGCCTGGTAAGGGGTTGCTGGGTTTTTACGGGTGCATAGTCTAACCGCTTGTCAAAAAATGACCCAGACATACCTTATTTTCTGTCCATTATGAGAGCTCTGGCACAGAAAGAATAGAGAAGGGTCCATTTGTACAGATGCAACGATCACAATCCTGCAGCACAAGCTCTTAGTCAGCACTTCCCAAGCACCGACTTCCCGGGGACGAGGGGGAGCCTCCAGCCCATGGCTAACCAATGCCAACTACAGTGCCATCTCCTGGAACTGCCATAACCTAGGCTCAGTTTCCCCCCACTGCAAGAGGTTATCTGCCTCTGTGCTAGCAGGAACAGCTGTGTCCTGTGGACAACTTAACCAGTGTAAAGTACCAGACTTCATCAGTATTTCTCCTGAAAGGCCCTGGTAGCTTTACCCTGGGACTGGGCTTCATAGCAGTATCCTTGACAAAGGCCATCCATGAGATGCTGTTAATACATCCTAGACACCTGCTGGGCAGCTTTATTGCAAGGTAACAGGCTGCTAGAGAAATAAACATCAAAAATGTAAAATGAAAAAATGGATTATTTTAAACGAAAAGGTATCCTAATGCCATATAAAGCGTGCTACAGTTCTCTCAAATGACGGAAGTGTAACTCCTAAAATGAATGGACTTCAAAGGGGTGTGCCATCAGTCAGGCCTATGCAGCAAAGAGAATGAAGCAGGGGGGGCACTTCCATTCCTCAGCCCTTGCAGGGCTCACTCCTGCCACTCACTGGGCAAACCAGCCAAAGGAGTCGGCAGCAGATTTTAACAGAGCAGCAGGGGTGGCAGGAGCTGTAGAAGTACAGCTGATCTCCCACCATGTCATGAATTTGCTATAACAGTGCAAAGCTTTGCTGTCCTGAACTTCAGAAGGTCTTCCAGAAGATATTCTTAAATATCCCCAACTTCTCTGGCTTCAGTTGTGTCCTCAGCCACCCCACAAATGGGGGACTGTACCCTGATGCTGCATCACCTTCCGAGTCTTTTGTGCCCTTAGTTCTCTCACTGCTTCGCTTTGGTTTTGTCTGTGCTTAACCAGAGTCTGACTTAGCTGGCCCCAACTGCCCCTTTCCCTGACATGTTGGTCTATTTGCAATTATATTACTGACAGAACCATGCACTGCTTCTTTCATTTTCCTTTACACCTGAATCTGCCCCTTGCAGGCTCATCAGCACCCACTGGCAAGCTGGCAAATAATTGCTTTATGCTGTAAAGTAATTCCCTGTTCCCAAGTTGTCTTTAAAACTAGCTGTAGTTCTGCAGCACGTCTACCTGGGTAGAAGCACACACACACACAGTGCAGAAAACATCCCGCCGCGACTGTGTGAAAGAGAATCTGGAAACGTGTCAGTAGGGAAAGCCCAAGGACATTATTCTGCAAAAAACACATCTGAAAGCTGTGGAAGGTCTGTCTTATAGTCAAGACCTCATCATTAAAATTCAATCAAAAAAGGCAGTAGAACCTTCCAAGTTAAAACACTAAATAAAAGGAGATCAAGATAAATAGCAGATATCATCTGAGTCAGTCATAAGAATGAATGTGCATCAATCTCCAAAAAAGTCACTCAAGACCAATAATGCCAAAAGACAACATCTTGATAATCAGTTTTACAGTGATGGATTGGGGGAAAGCTTAATGAGTCAACTGCAGGAATGGAATTTCATTAGAGACTTCACTAGAGTTAGAAAAACCTGTTAAAGTGTAAGACAAAATCTGCCTGGTAAAATACAGGAGTGAATACATTGCTGTCCACATGGTGAATTATCACATACATTTGCATCAGGAGTTTGACTAGAATCCACTGCAGAAAAAAAACACATCTCCCAGAACTATATTATCCCTACCACTCTAAATTAGCAGTTGTGAGCACTGATCTAACATAACAATTGTATTTTAACGTCTTCTGTGAGACTAAGACTCATTAGTCATCATCTAAAGAGAAACAGAAGCTGAAGTCACATGTCATTATGCCAAGTTGTCAGGCATATGGTGCTCACAGCCACCTTCACACTATCCTTTAAGTCAGATTCTGCAGGAAAACAAAATTAAATGGGAGCAGCCCTAGGATGCAAGACTGGATTGCACATTTCAAACTGAAATAAAACCTGTTTCACCTCCCATGTCAGCAGGGCTGGCAGGAAAGTGTGCCTTGGTTTCTGGGGTCACCTATTTTACTTAAATCAGCAAAGTTATCCTGGATCTAATTGATTTGCGTCAGATTTCATCAGACAGGATCTAATACTGCATCACCAACATGTTGAGAAGTCTCAACATTTCTTAAAGTAACATTTCCTCCTTATATAAGGACATAGTAGTTGTACTCTTCCCTTAGAGTTTTTGCTTGTTTTTTAAACCACTTGGCCATTCCCCCCTTTGTATTTTGAGTTATCCTACACAGATGGTGTGATATATTACTCTGAGCTAAAATCCTAACAAGGAGCTCAAAGATCCAGATTCAAACGATGCTTTAGCAAAATAGAGGGATCTTAATTTTACTATTTTTAAATTTAAACTTTGACTTTTACTCTGAAAGTGCTTTTTCCTGTTGTTGATAAGTGCTGCATGCTGCAGTATTAATATGAATGCTAATAACAGATGCACAATGATTATCAAATTCTTGGTGTTACATTAAGTGTGTTGCCAACAGCATGTTTTTCTTTGGCAGGCAAACTCATCTCGTGAGTTTCTTTTTCTGGCTGGGAGATTTTTTCTTATTACATTAAAAGTGTACAATAATGATCTAGTAACATGAGCATCCAAACAGGAGCATAATCCTTTACACAAGCTATTGGTGCAAGTTATTGACACAGGCAGAAATACTAGAAAAATTAAACTATCAAGATGCTATATAGCTGATGAGACTACTTAGTGATAAAATAGCTTATTATGCCTTTTGTAGGCTATTTGTTTGTGAAAAATCTACATTCCTACTTCTATAAAAAGGAATTACTAACAACAACAAACACATCCTTGCCAGCGAAGTGCAAACCACGCTAGGAAGCAACTGCAGAAGGTGCTTCACCCTGCTGTAAGCACTGACAGCAATGGGGCAGCACTCATCTTTGAGGCCACAAGCGCTTTGCTGAACTGGAGAGTCCAGATCATGCAGCTTTTAATCTGGGTTCCTATCTGTGTCTGATGGGCAGAAAGTGGACAGGCAGCAGGTCCCATCTCAGACCGCAATTGTCATGGAGAGGCCAAGCCTTGATCCAGCCAAGGAGAGACTACAAGCAGGGCTCTGCAGTAGAGAGCAGGAGATGGTCAGTCCTGGGTCAGACCGTTCAGCTCACAGGAAGGTCAACCCCCTCCTCTAATGATGCCCAGTTTGTGACAGGAGGGGTATCTCTGTCCCAAAACTAATTCTACTCAGAATAAATGCAAGTAAAACAGTGCTGCTTCCCCAGTGCCCATAGCAGGGCAGGCAGCTTGGCCTCCTTGCCCTTTCCTTAAAAAAGGGAAAAAAGATAAACTTGGCTCTTCCACTACTCAACTATTTTATATTTTAGTGTCTACCCTGTTATGTAATACCCTGGCAGTAGGAAAGACCTCCAGTCCTGCTGCCACAGGACCTGCACAAACCAGCCCCAGCAAGAACATGCTAGAGCATCGGAGTACAGCTCACCAGCAAGGGCAGCACAGCTTCTGAAACCTGCAACAAAATGAACATGTTCAACCAGAGCTGAACTGAATTCCTCTCTAGAAACCTAACCAGCACACTTTTTGCTCTTCCTAAGTGGATAATTGATCACAATGCTAAGCCAGTGATGTTACGGTAATGAAATAAAGAGGGAACCGGGATTTAAGGATTTCAAATAAGCCTGTCAAAAACATGTAATAATACTGTCAAATCAATTTGCTGTCAAATCCAGGTGTGGTGTGATAAAACCTCAGTTTTTAGTAGATTACATTATCGAAGCAATAATTTAAGAACACTTTCTAGGTAATAAATTACAATAAAATCAAACTAAAAACTTGAAAGCATGCATCAGAACATGCAGAGTATGACATGAGAAAGACAAGTAAGTTTAAGCCATATTCCCAAGTTGAAATACAGCAAATTTAACTGCTTTACAATGATAACAATCAAAGCTTGATTTTGCACAAAATCAACAAATCCTGCAAAGTTATATGGAAAAACATGTTAACGCTTCTATCCTTCACTCTATGTCCCTATGTAAAACCAAAGGTAAAAACCTTTGCAAGAGGATGCACTCACAAAATACAGTGGTCAGTAATAAGTACTGCAGAAATACAACAGGATGGCATTTATAGACAAAGGCAGTTTTCCATGAGACAAGCTCAGCTTCTGTGAGTAGTATCATTTTCATCAAAAAAGAAAAAAGATCTTGGGCAATGCCAAACTCCTATCTGTTTTCCTAAAGGAAAAATACTTGATTTTCATTTCAAGCATGTTTTCTATTTTTATGAAAAGAATGTTAATGTCTTGCAATTTGCACAAAAGTGAATATGTCCATAACTCATACTCTATAATTCACCTGTTTCTGTCCTCCAGCATAACATCAGGGATGGAAAGAGAAGTCTGAAGTCACAGCTTGGACCAGATGGAAAAAAAATGCTCTCAGCAGTTTCCCGACAACCACATAACAATTAGGACAAGTGCAACACATGGTATTTAAGCAGGATGTAACCAAGCAGCAGTGCAGAATCATGCCTGATATTGCCCTAGTGACAGAGAAAAACAATGATGGATTATTGCAATGGCAGCTACTGGAAATCAGGGAAGGAATAAAAAAAAGAAACTATCTAGATCAGTGGAAAGAAGCATTAGCAGCCTTCAGCAAAGACTGTTCACCAACTGGGGTTCCCCCAAACCAGATTACAGATGGAACTGACTGGGGAAAACCTGTGATCTGTAACCTCAGTCTGAGTTCAATCTTCAATGTTAAAATTAAATTCCAAAATAATGAATTCATGGTTTAGCAATTCAGGTACAAAATGTTTTGCCAAAAACAATGAAAAAAATTTCCCTTTTCAACTAAAGGACACAAGTCTGGTACATGGCAATGGAAGCCAAGAAGCTTCTTAAAGCAGTTGCTCGCATTTCAGTAGCATGAGCCTCAACTTAAGAGCTGTTAGCTTACAGAGAGCCTCCATGCACATCCTCTCCCACTGCTCAGTACGTCCATAATCATGTAAGGCCTTTGCAACCACCATCACAGCTACTTATACGGAGAAAATAGCATGAAGGAGAGTATTTCATGTATTTTTAACGCCTTTTAACACAGTTCAGCACCACGAGTCTAGGATCCAGTAGTACACGACCAGTCAGCACTCCCCAGGCCTCCAAAAATGAATCATTTACTGCTTTATTCAAGGGAATATTCTTCCAACACAACAGGAGCACATGGTCTAGAGTCAGGCAACTAATGCTTCGCTGCCTGGGGATCAGAATCAGCAAAACATTTCTTCTATTACATTTTACATAGGTTTTCTTACAGAGAAGAGGCAAAGAATATCGTATTTCTCCACCTTTGATGAACCTCTTTTCCCAGCAATCATTTGCCTCAGGTTTTCCCTTTAGAATTTGGGTCATAAGAAGTTTTGCTGACTTAACTTTTTGATGCAGTATATTTTCCTCTGAAAAGCAGAGCCCGAGAGCCAGCTCTGTATTACAACAGCACTCCTCTTCCTGATCAGAGCTGGAATCGTTCCACAAAGATGTGCAGATACCCAATTTCTGTCAGGGCTTGGACTTAAAATGCACTGTCAGTTCCGATTTCTCACATTACCATCTCAAATGGGCAGAAAAGGACAACTAAACTGGCAATCAGTTTCCAAAAAGAGAAGGTCAAAATAGACTCTATCTCATGAAGAAGAGCTGTCGGCTGTTATGAGAAGGCCATAACAGCTGCAGCCAGCAGAGCAGTACATTTAATGTGCTTGCTGGAGGAGCTCACACCTAGGCAGACCAGCCCCGCGGGCTTCACTCTGAACACAAAACACACTCCAATAAAGATTTCCCATGACAAATCCTGAGCCTCATTTCAGTTCCACGTTGCTACTTAAGTGATGCACAGGATCTCATATGAAGCCTTTACCTTCTTGAAGTTGGTTTTTTTTTTAATCATAACATATTGCAGAATGACTATATAAGGGCTCCTGCTTGCCAGGTGCTGAGGCCAGGTTCTCGTGAATTAGAAAGCAGGAGCGCTTATTACCAGGCTCTGGTAGATTAAGGTTCATTGTCTCCATAAAGCAACACGGCGCGCTGTGATCCTGCACGCTACCTATTTATAATCCACCTTCGACTGATCCCTGCATAGAGGATAAAAAGCTTCCTAATCAGCACTGCCACTCTTCCTGCTTTTTGCTGTGGAAAGCCAGTTAATCCTCATGGCTGAGTATCTGCAGCGCCAAGGATGCAACCCACAACTAAGAAATGACAGCAATATTCAAGAAGTTTGCCTTTTCTGGGCAGACAGCGCTTGCCAGCACCGAACAGCACCAGACACCGGCATGTGAAGGCAGCCAGAGTACACGGCTATCAGAGACAGATAATGGCTCCACCTCATATACACAAAAACCCAATACAGAAAATAAATTCCTGCCTTGGCTTAAAGCACCTCCTCTAATTAATAAAATACCCCTGTATCACTCCTAATCAGAAGCCTAGCTTCAATTCAGCCACAAAGTAAAAAAATTTTAGTATTTAGTGATTTGACATGAAAAGGGATTAAATAGAAAATAACTCCTTCCTTGTTCCTGGCTAGAAAGCATAATATCAAAGCAGATCTCTACTTTACCTGCTTACTGAACACAGGATTATCTGGTGCCCCACACTGTACAGAACAGCATTTTGGTCTAAATATTAGTAAGCTCAGTGTTGTCACAAACTTCATCACACATTAAAAGCCAATATCTGTATCCCTCTCCCCACCCAGAAGGTGAATTGATATTGAACTGGTACCTTCTGCTGCTGCAACAAAATAAACCCCTAAAAAACAGGCGTAAATGGAAAACAGTGCTTTTTATTGATTGTGATGTTTTCAGTTAACTAGGTTTTGCCTGTGGCTGTCCCCCTGCAGCACATGCGCACTAGGGGAAGCTCTGTACTACTCTAACCAATAACTTTTAGGAAATGGAAAGCTGTGTCTGTTTAATAGATGTTTCCAATTTCTTACATCACCATCAGTATCCGTTTCAGTCACTTGGCAGGTTTTCTATAGCTCCTCAGACCCAAGTTGATTTCAGACCCATTTGGTAATGTCAATGTGACTTCAAGGTTTAATGATTCATTATTTTTTTAGACTTGAGAGCAAGAGAAGTGTTAATTTTTTTCCTGCATGGGTTTAGTGGTTTCCTTCTGGTTTATTCCCTCTAAGCATCATTGAAAAAAGGGCTGATAAGAAAAAAATTTCTTATGAAATACATAGTCCATAAGAAAGATTTCTTTACTTAAAGGGGGAAAAAAAAAAAGAAAAAGAAAAACACTATTATATGCTCTCTGGCTTTTTTAACCCAAGGAACCATAAGGGTAATTGTTATCCATGGAGGAACACCCTCTCCAACAGTATCCAGCGCTCACGGCTCCATTCCCTTTGATAGAATTTACACGCACATATTTGGCACATGCAAGAAAGGGTTCAGCCTCATTCCTGCTCTTGCTTATTATTAAACACTAAGACAACAACAACAAAAAACACTTTGAGATAGTCAATCTATGCTGTTCAGGTGAACCTTGTAACAAAATAATTTGTCTAAAGAATGCTCTCAGCCATGATCAAAGCAAGGTCACAGGTGCCAACCATACACAACATACTGTAATATTCCCCTCCCTCCCCCTTCCCCCCCCAAAAAAAAAAAGATCTTCCACAGCTCCTTCTAGATCTACACATTGCACCCAGAGTTTGCTTTCTACCCACAGGCATTTTCCACAGCATCAGTTGTGAGTGGAACATCAGAGTCTACTTGCTTTTCTTCTTTCACACTCCAGAAGACTGGCAAATACTGAGCCACTCCACTTACGAAGAAGGCCAGGTTTCATAAGAGCAAGGACATGATATTTCTGAGCACTGTCTGTGAAATAACTAAGAAATGTATTGTACACAACATGCACACTGGCAACAGTGTGGACTGCCCTGCCCTACAGCCACATGGGCACCCAAGGACTTCAACATTCCCTCAGGTCTGCAAACCAATGGCAGCAATAGTCCTGATTTTCAAAATAGATTTTGTATGGATTCA
Source organism: Rhea pennata (assembly GCF_028389875.1). Taxonomy (NCBI): domain Eukaryota; kingdom Metazoa; phylum Chordata; class Aves; order Rheiformes; family Rheidae; genus Rhea; species Rhea pennata. The sequence goes on from NC_084674.1 coordinate 10,255,906, forward strand.
TCTTCTCAAGAGTACATAGGAAAGAGTTGCTGTCTGAGTATCTTCTGACAAATATTGTTTCCATACCCCCTGCCACAAGTCATCGTCACAAAGAAATAACTTCTTCCTTCTTACTGATTTCAGGTGATGATTGCTGCTGGCACCTAGTCTAAATATAGGGCTACGCAGCTCTTCCTAGAGTTCACTGTATATACTGGAATTTAACTAATATTTGCTGATCTAATCAACAACTGACAAAGCCTAGAGAGGGAGAAGAAGGTTGAAAGCACATTCAGAACTTTTCTCTCCTAGCTTCGCTATTATGTATAAAAACAGGAGAAGGTATTCACAAAAAAGAATTAGAGGACTGCAGCAGCTCTGGAAAGACATAAAACATGGACCTGCTGCCTCCTACATCTGGAGAGAGGAGACATGGTGCTACATGGCACAAGTACACAACGTAGAGCCTCAAGCTAGAGAAGGGGGAGGGTGTCCTTCCAGAGAGAAGATTTTCCAGACAACCACTAAAATCCACCCCTTCATAAGCAATGTCTTTGGTGTCTTGGCAGTAAACACATGCACAGACACCATTAAAACATCCAGTTTCCCCAGCTTCTGCATGACTCAGAGAATGCTTTTTTCTCCTGCCACAGGAATCAAGACTGGGAGCTAAACGCACCAGGAACAAGGCAAAACAAACACTGACCTTAGGTATACAGAAAGGGAAGAGGGGAAGTATTTTTACCAAGTTTTTCCTAACTAGAAGTGAACATGCCAGTGTTGGCATGGGTAGGGAAGGACATGGAGCCCGGGATGAGCTGATATTTTATTACACTTGTAATTCATTGCTTGTGGGAATCTAAGATTGCAAGAAAGACTTACTCCAAAGGCATCCACCTGCCTGGCCCAGCCGACTGCCGTCCATAACAGGGCTGAGAGCTTCACACTGGCTCTGAGAGGAACCTCTTCCGCATGGAGACATTAACATTCTGAATATGCCACAGCTAAATGGCCTCATTCAGCCCAGAATGAGGAAGCAGTTTCACAGAATTTAATGACTGATTAATATTCATTTAATAATTCTTGCCTAAAATTGCAGCAAATGATTTTAAATTATATCATTTGGGAGGCAGCAGACTCAGTTCCAGGGGAGCATTTGACTCAGAACAGCCAAGCCACTCTCTGGATTATTTAGTTCTTTCCTCCCTTTCCAGGTGCCTGGGAGGTGGCTAACATGCCCCTGTTTTTCCACTTATACCTGCCTTTTAGGGTTTTTCCCCCTCACCCCCCCCTTTTTATTTTTTTTGATGCACACAGTACTCTCACAGGGTATCTAGAGGAACTGCTACAGAGTGAAGTGATGCCCCTACTGCTCTCCTTGCCCCCTTTGGAGGCAGACTGCCACACACCAAGGAGGACAAGCCAGGTTTGATCTGCTGCCAGCAGACTCCAACAGGAGCAATAAGAGCAGCACACAAAGCAGAAAATGAGTCTGAACTAGCAAGCAGCACAGCTTGGGTCTGCTCGTGCTCTGTAGGGCTGGGATTTTAATGGCTTTGCATTTTGTTTTAAACAAAACTGGGGGTTGCGGGCGGTGGGGAGTGTCTGGCACATCCTTGGACACCACTCAGTAGTCTGAGCACCAAAACCTGCATCCAGGAGCCCACAGGAAGATCAGTGAATGAACAAACAAGGGAAGAAAACAAAACAGCAAAAGCTTCATCCCATTAGCTTCAAGCTGTCCAAACTGAGACAATTCAGTGCACTGCGCAAGGCAGCAAAGCCAGGCTCTTTCACAAGAGACTTGCAGATCAGTGATCGCCAGCACAACACACTTCATCTAGAGCATGCATCAAGCCCCAACATCCAACACAAACTCCAGCACAGGCACAGAAAAGGGGTCACCAACGTGGCATACATATATAGAGGCACCTGGTGTCACTGTGGTTTAAGGATCCATGACTCTATACACAAATCCTAGGCACAGCAATATGAATTTTTACAGCTAAAGCAGCCTCAACCAACACTGTACCCTCCTACCCAGCTATACCCTAGCACCATACCGTAGACTCAAGAGAGCCCGAGCACAAAGCCACCTGCCCTGAAATCACTGCTGTCCCAAATGGAAGCCAAGATACAGAAGCAGTGGTGTGGTATCCCCTCAAATCCCAGGGAATGTTATTCCCTCATAATCCCCACCAGTGCTGGGAGCACTACGCTTTCACTGCTGCACCATGTACTGGAGGAGTGTACCCCTTACCCTGGGGAACATCCCTTCCTATTCCAGGGCTTGGCATCTCCTCGGCTAGGGCCTTTACCTGAAGCTCCTATCAGGATACCAGCATCTAGACAACAACTCTTCCTTTTTCAATTTCAATTTTTATCGATTTTTGAGGCACTCATTTTTGAGATGTATGGTATCATTGGATTATACTGTTTAGCAATTTATTTGTGTCTCTCTTTATGCACCGGATTGATTCTTTTTTCCAGAGTCTCAGGAAAAAAATGCTGCCACTGTTGTTATTTGGCTATCGCAACAGCTCACAGTCTTCAGCTATTAGGCAATGCTGCTCCATGAGATTGTGTCGAGGTAATTTGGAGACTAAATCAAGTTTTATCACTGAATGAGGTTAGTGGATATTAATGGGAAGGCAGGAGTTTGCACTGAATCATTAATGTGGATAAATGGAGAGCGCCTGTTTAATACTTTATAGCAAGTGCTAATAATGTCTGAAAATGGAGGGGAAGTCTTGCAAGTTGTATTTAAACATGGCAAAAAAGGAGGCCTAATTTGACCTGTTCCTGTACATTAGCAACAAGTACACAGCAGGGCCTCGAGGTAGCCTCAGCCATCTCTCCATGCTGCTCTGCTCCATTTCATGGTGTCAGCCCTCACTTTTAGGAATGTTTACGAGTTTCCATAAATGAGCTAAAGAAAAAAGAAGGCAACACAGCCAATGTGTGTTTGAAGTAAATTGCTGGGGGGGGGGGGGGGGGGGGGAAGGGAGGAAACACACACACACATTTCCAGGAACTTGAAACTTGGAAATAACTTTTAAACAAGGAAAATTAACTCCCCCCAAAAATAACAATTAGAGCCAAATGAGACTGAGAGACTCTGACCATCAAGTAAATACAAAGTGTTCTCTGTAGAGGCTCATATGCACATTGGCCGGGCTGTTCAAAAGTGCTCAGAGCTACTGTGCTCAGACTTTTATACACTGAGCATGAACCAACCCTCTGCAATATAGGCCTTGAATCACCACTCTTTAACATCCAGCACTTTACACACTTATTTGCAGAGACTTTCTAAAAAAGGTGAATCTAGAGAGAGGTGGACAAAGCCCAGGGTGTACTTTTACAGTAACATGAAACAGCCAGAGCAATTCAATGCACAAAGTATTCATACTTTTTACTCACGCGAGAGGCTCAATAACAGCCAAATCCTTTGCCTGCACTAAGGTGTACACAGCCCCTCTGATGCTGTTAGAGTTTGCAGAGGAAGGAGTCCTGCAGCAACAGGCATATTCACTACCAAGCAACTGTCAGCCCAACTATGCCAAGGTAATTTCAGAGTAAGCAAACAAAGCAAGATACATTATTGGAAACACGCACACAGATCTGAGGTTGTCATCTACTACAGTAAGGCATATGCAGCTTGGTACTCAGAAAAAAACAGAGCTTCAAGATGATGGGATTACAGAGCAGAAGTGAGGTGTGCTCACTACTAGCAAAAGTAACGTAGCAGTCTATTTCCCAAGCAAAAGTAACTGCTAAGAACTTACATTAACCCTCTGCAATAGTAAGAGAGAAGCTCAGCAGTACTCACCAGCTGAAGAGGAGAAGACCACAGTCAGTTATAAACCAGCACCTGCAAGCATCTCTCCCACATGTAAAAAGCCAGCCCTAGAAAAGCAAACCCAGAAGGGAAAGCTCCCAGAAAAAGGGAGCCCTGCAGCAGGGGAGTTACAGAAGACTAGAAAGTCAGAAGGGTGCTGTTTGAATAGGGATCACCCATACTGTCAGAAGAACTCAGGTCCCCTTTTAGCAGCTGAATAAAATGACCAGTACTCTGAAAAGAGCCCACCTGACCTAGCAGGAGCTGAGCACCATACTGCCTGTCTCAATGAAATACCCTTGGTCTAGGACACAGGTGAGCTGGATGTGATCTGCCCCTCACTGAACAGAGCTGATAAATGATCAGCTGGTAACGGGCTGATAAAATGGCTCAGTGTCAGAGGCTGCCTGCTTCCTCACTGGTTGCAAAGCTGCTGGCCTGTAGATATGTTTGGGGAGTCCTGTGTTCTCTTGCTGCTCTGTGCCCTCAGGGCTGCCTTTCTTAGACTGTGATTCCAGCGAAGCGTGGTGTTGCCAGTTGTTATGCTATCTTTTAGGGTTTTAAAACTTCTCCCGCTGCTGCCTCCTATGCTTTGGAAGGACATAGGACACCTTGGGTAACTCCCTGCCTACACCTAAAGGCAGCTGGCTTTCAGTTCCTGCAGGTAAGGCAGGCAGGTGTTGGGCTTGCTTTCAAAAGCACAGTCCTGGACCCAGTCTCCTCCTGAGAGCCACAGGAATGCTTTCTGATATTATGTCTTTGTTAGCACAAGTGAGCATCAGTAAAACCATCAGCATGAAGCTCATACAGCAGTTTTCCCAGGCTGCTGTTGAGGACAGGAAACTTGTCTGTCACAACTGCTGGAAAGATCTCCAGGATGGCAAACCTGGTGGAAATGACACACAGTAGCAGCCTTTCAGAGAGGCAGAGGCTAATATTTGATACTGTTTTCTGACTTCTTCTCTAATAATTCAGCTATGTCTTGAACAATCCCAGACACTTGCATATTACTTTGCAGACTTTGATTGCAGTTCAAACAGATCTGAGTCTGTGTCTAGAGCTCTGCCAGGCCTGTCTGTTCAAGGTGTGTATGTGTTGAGAGTCCTCAGCAAGGCTGTGGTCTGTATGGGTAGCGGAGGCCCCCAAAGACAGCTGAGAAATGCCTGGCTGGGAGCTAAAACTGCTGGGTGCTACAGAGACATCCTCTTACAAATGGAGAATGATGCAAGCATGGGGCTGAGAGCCAGCCCAGCTGGGACAGTGATTGCCTCTTGCTCTGCTCCACTCTCCCAGCTGGTTTAGACACCAAGGGGACTGTTCTGGGGAGAAAAATAAGGAAATAATATGCCATGTAGGATAATTAATATACATCATGGCTAGTTGTTAATAGTTGGATAGCTGCTACCCATCACTATGATCAATAAGAGACATGATAAAAGTCTGTGATTACTCATGGGGAAATGCGTTATCCCAGGCACACTAAGAACTGCGCAGTACCCTCAGTGAGTGCCTTACAGCTGCAGGTCCTTTGCGGCTATCCAGGTCCTGTTAGGAAGGCAGTTGCCCACTGCAAATTCTCCTACAGTCAGAAAATTCAAATAGAGTTTCTCAAAAACTTTCTCAGGAGTAAGAGATTTGACCAAGCTGCAACTCACAGATCAAGTTGTATAGCTCTCGAGGCTGAAAATCTACCACTTCATTGGCTTTTCTAGGTAATAGGCTCCAGACGTCTTCATATTTTATTGAATGCATTTCACGGAGTGAATTTTGAAATGGAAAGTCAAAGCCTTGCTGCTAGTCAACTGTTATTAGCTTTGTCTAAACTGACCAAAGTAATTCTCTAATTCAGATGAAGATGTGTGATTCAGTCAGCTGAGAGGCTTTTTCAGGAAGAAGTGGCTAAGTTAAACTAAGTTAGACTATGCATATAAACTCATTTGTTCTTTGCAGCTCTAAGTGCAATTGCAATTCATTCAGTTTTTAAATATGAATCTTTCTTGTTACTTGAGAAAATGGAATCTATCCTATTTTTATTTATTTACTGAGAACTGCTGGCATGCACAGAAAGTAAAGAGTTAAAACAATACTAACAGCTAAATCAAAGAAAAACACGAGTAGCCGAACATCACATAGCAACGAGAGAATTATGATGAAGAAATGATTACAGTGTAGAAAGGGTACAAAAGAGAACAATATAAAAGACTGAGTTATAAAAAGAATTTCATGTAAGAGGGAAATATACATAAATAGGGAAAATGCAGAGAGCTCAGGAAAATGCTGAAATCTTTGAGTTTAGCACAGAACTATAATATTTCACCATTGTCAGGATATTATTTGAAGTTTTCAGAATCCGGCAGATTGAGGAAGCAGATGTAATTCATAGAGATTTAAGGTCAAAAGAGACACTTAGGATTTTTCTAGTTTATTCTCATACAGAAAAATGACTGGAATTTCAGTTTGTGTCTTTAGAAGACATCCTCTGTTGATTTAAATGCCCTACTGGTGGAGAATCTGCCACTTCCTCCTTTAAGTTCTTTCAATTATTAATTACACTCATAGCTAAAAAACTTAATCTCATTTCCAATGAAAAAATTGCTGACTATTGCAGTTCTCTCCTGTGAAATCAGGCTCAGTCTACCAATAGGGTAGGTGAATCTTCTAAGCCACAAATTATTCTCAAGACTGTTCTCTGAATTTCTTTTAAAGAATGAGTACCAGAACAATGGACATAACTTACATTAATTAAATAGTTATATACATTATAAGCTATACTATATATATATTTTACATCATACAGTCTCAGGAAGGTGTAGAAGGGTACTGCTGGTTTGAACAGCTTTCCAAACTTTCTGGAACATCCTGATATTCTTACATGCCCTTAGAGTTCTTGGGTTATCCTGCTTCACATCAGGAATGCAGAGTGGGACAAGGTGAAGGATAATCGCTTCCAGGCAAATTATCACTGCCTGTCTCCACACCTATCCCTACATTCAATGACAGGAGTCAGAGTGGAGCTTAGTAAGGTATTTTCAACTTGTTTTCCAGCTTGCACTAAAATGGCCTTGCTGTGCCTTGGTATCTGACCAGACACCTCCCAGAAATCTGTCTGCCGTTTCCATCTCTCTTTTTAGTTTTTTCCCTTTTAGTGACAAAAGAGAAGAACAGCTGTGCAGAAAGGTAAAAACCTGGGGAGGTGGTTGTGGCATTGCTGTTGGCAGATTTCCTACACTCAGACCCGCAGCGTGCAGGTAAATTGTGACTGTTCTGCAAAGAGGGTAAGGGCTAACAGCTGTGTGGAAAGGGGGATAAATCTCATACTGGGACGATCATCTGAAATCCAGGCTTCAAAGTTAGACTGGATCGGTCCCAAAAACTAAAGGCTTCCCATACAGAGGTGGGTGGTGGACTCACGGCAGTGGCACAATCAGCCATAGCTGTTTGTGTAGACATAAATGAACGAGTGGATAAGGCACAGTACTCCATCTCTGTGGAGGAGAGAAATTCCTCCCAGAATGAGGAATTGAACAGTCAAAATAATCTCTTTAGCCTGAACTGCAAATGAACCAATTTCCAAGGCAATATTCTTAGACCTGAAAAGTCTCTCTCTCTTTCACAGAAAATAAATTCAAGCAGGAATGCTACAGGGGGAAGAAAATCCATCTCAAAAGAAATAATGATTTAGATGGCTTAAAAATCTGGGAGGGAAGCTTATTTTGAAATTATGTTTCATATAGAGAAAACATGACTTTCCAAAACCCCCCTCCACATCTTCCTATACAGCAGCCAAGGTGACCACAGAAATACTGAAAACAGTAAGGTCGAGGGATGGTAGAACAAGAAGTCATAGGGAGTGTGTTACACAACATAGCCCTAAAATTAAGAAACTCGCATTTTCTTGTTGTATCCCATCAAAGATGTAGATGCTTCTCTCAGACCAGCAGAGCAGTCCCAAAGCAAATGGAAATCCACTGCTCACCTTCTATCCTACACCCACGCAATCCGCGCAAGCAATGCCAATAAAAGAGCAGTACAGCACTCCGCTGCTACGGTTTAGGACATCATGGCCACACCAGAGCTTTTCTTACACTCGACCCATTTTTATGCATTCTGCAGGAGATTTTATTGCAGTCATCTCAAATGGAGGCAGTTCCACCTCTGCGAGGACAGCCGAGGGCTGCAGCCAGGGACCTGCATCACTCCTCAGAAACTGGTGGAACAGCAAGAAATGCAGACCGCCTGCAGGAACTCAAGACACATCACGCATCCAGGACCATGATGAGGTCTGGCTGTGGTGGAGAACTGCCATACAAACAGCTCCATTTTATAGTTGTGCCTGATTTTTAAAAGTGTTTAAGGACCCACCTTTCAATAGGAAATCCATTTCCCTCTTCCATTATTCCCTATTCTCTTTGTTACTATCAATGAACCACCAGAAATCATCCTCACAGAGATAGCTCTGCTGCCAAGGGAACAGAGCAAAGAGTCATCTGGAGCCATCTGGGAAAGAGGGCTGCCAAAGGGGAGATCTGCACTCCTCAAGTGGGGATGAGGCAGAGACAGGCACAGAAAACAGGCTGACCATAAGATGTATGGCCACGGCCACCATCTGAAGCTTTTTGCTTTCAGGGCAGGCTCCTGGCTTAGGCAGCTGCCTACCGAACTTGCATGTAAAGTCCTGGTGGCAGGGCTCCTTTTTGTGAACTCTGGTCCTACAAAAATCCAAAGGGTTTGCTGGTTCCATTAATGAAGAAGTTGGGGAGCATTTCCAAGAGCTGGAGCCCATGCTGAAATCAATTCAGTTAAAAGGTAGAATATGAGAATAGGAATGAATAAACCTCAAGGGATATCATTTGTCATTTACTGTACTTGTTAAAAGTTACAAAACAGCAGTTCACCAGAGGTTACAGAAAGGACAGTGCAAGAACATAAACTTTCAACCCATTTCCCAAATTGCTCACAGCTCCACTCTTTTGCAGGAAGATGAAAAATTAATAATGAGAAAAATAATAAAGATTAAAATGAAACTTTTTTTTAGTATCCAAGTAACACATTATTCAGACTGTTCAATTGCCAGCAACCACTGCTTACAAGGTGAGAGATCTTGGTCTAGTCATCAAGAATTTTTGGACAATAAGATATCCATGAACAAACACACGAAAATGATAATAAAGAAAACTGCATAGCCAGAGGTCTGACATACTTTATAGTAGGAGCTGAACTCTGATAATTCACAGCAGATTAAATTCAGCAGCAGTAGAGGCTTAGCAAGAAATTTGGATGTTAGTAAGATTTAAGCTGGGAATAGGCCTTATTCTTATTTTACCAAAGGCCTGACATAGGCTCATACATGTTTATGAGGAAAAGCAAAAGTGACTGAATTTTAAAGAATGGGCTGCATAGAAAATAGTTTGGGCATAGCAGGGTCCCTGGAAAATGCTGTCAAAAGTTAGAGGGCAATAACTGAAATTTTCATCAGTAACCTTCAACTTTACTTCCAAATGCCAAAAGCCAAAAAAACATGCCCAAGAATACTAAGTACAGAAAGACTTTGCTAAGTATTTTTCATCTTCTGATGTGAAATTGAGTATCTTCTGAAAAGTGAAAGAAAGCAAACATTTACCATCAGAATTTCTGTTAGCCGATATTAAGCTTTTGACTTAAAAATGCTTTGAGGGAATTTTTCAATTAATTATTCTTTATATTCCAATTCAGTTTCCTTTGGAAACAACACAACCTCTCTCATTACAGAAAATGACAGAAATTTTTTGAGCAAAGAAGGAGCCTCAGCAGCTCAAGCCTGTGCCCTGCGAGCCCCTGGATGAAGCCTGAATGGTCTGGTGAGCACAGCACTAGGCTGAGGACCAAAGAACAGTTTTCCTTCTGGATTTACTCTGAAGCAAATGTGACTGTGTTCGTCACTGCCTCCCTTCCCAGCCTGCCTTCATCCACCTTTCACACTTACACTGTACTCTCCTCATGACCTGAGAATGTTGTTTGCAACCACCACGGACTGCTAGGTCCAACACAAACTATGAAAGCATCCAGATTTTATAACCCAAACAAGGACTTACACTGAAAAGTCTGTGCTACTGAGGTATGAGACATCCTCACAGCAGAGAATTTCTTTTGACAATTGCAAATTTAATATGGAACAGTCTGTCTTGGGAGTTTCTTTGGAATAAGGTAATTCTTTGTAGGCCAAGAAGCCTTTTCCCTTTGGCAGAGGCCCACAGCCCTTGGTGCACCATCACACAGGTGGTTTCACACTGGGGTTCTGCAGAAGGTTTCTGTGCAGAGGAACTGCAGTCTGAAATTTTCTGGCAACAGCCAGGAAGGGGACTTTTCAGGACAGTGGGGCCAAACTGGCTATCATTACTATTAGCAGGTGACTGCTACTGTAGTCCTGTGCTGTCATAATTACTGACCTACTGAGATCTTCTTTTACATCTATTCCTAGTCCATAGTGTATTCTTGAGAGGCAGTTGCTGTTGAAGAGACAATATAATTTTGATACCTGCTTAATTTGTGTATCTATATCTTGCCCGACAGAATGATTTCTCTGGCTTTATAAATGGATCCATGTTCCTCTCAATTGGCATTCACTCTTCTTGCTGCAAGAGCGTCTGTCTGCCTGAACTCTTTAGAGAAACAGTTCACGGGGAGCAGTTAATTGTGATCTCTCTCAAAAAAATTAGTCTCTATTTTTCTTCTGACAAATGAAGGCATTGTTCCAACAATATTTTCCTTCTCCACTGACAGTGCTAAATATTTATATTGTGTGCCTCCTAGAAATGCGAGCCTCCTCATGAATAAGCACGAGGCTACCAACGAACAGCTTCTAGAACGCGAGGTGCTGCTGACCTATTCAGACTCCTTCCTCACTTTAAGTATCAGGTTCCCCAAAACAGCCATTTAAAATCAACATTGACCCTGATACCTGACCCCAGATTTTTGCATTTGCTGGAAAACATGCTTAAATAGGCCTGACTTGGCAGTACATAACAAGCGAGCCCTAGCCTTGTGTTATAAAATAATGCAATCCAGGTCACCTATTAAAAATGCAGAAATAAAATGAATGCATTGCTAATAAGCCTTGGTTACTACGGTCCATTTCTGCCAGTTCCCATTCACAGTGCAGGCCAGCTATCCATGGCATTCCTCTTTACTCTCCTCTTCTTGCAAGCTGACCTCTTTAGCATGCAGGCTCCGTAATCCAAAGGGGAAGGTTCCCTTCTTGACTACCAGGGCCTGATTCAGCCCTGTGAGGCTGTCAGTGAAAAGGCCCCATATTTGCTGAATGTGTGTTCAGAATTGCTGCACTATTTCAGCTTTCCTGATGATTTTTCTCCAAATGGCCCCGCTTGGAGGCACTCAGCTTCTCAGATCAGATGAGGCTGATGAGAAGCCACTGGCCAGCTGTGTTCACCCACATTGCAGCATTCTTTAGTTTATGATTATCTCTCGTACCAGGAAACAGCTGCATCAGCTCCACTTCTGCCCAGACTTCTGTCTCCCCAAGACTCCACCTACAGAAAGGCCACTTAAGAAGATGTCAAAATAATCACGTAATTACATTTGTAAGGGTTCCTTTGTTGTAAAGAGCATTAGAAAGACAGCCAATTTACAACAGGGAAAGAGCTTTGTATCCTAATTACTGCAAAGTAGGACTCAAGCAATAATCAAACCAAAAAGGTTTTCTCTTCTGGGAGGTAAGCATACGAACTGATGCAGAGATTTTTTATGTTACATTAAGGGACTGTTTAGAAAATTGTATAAAACTAAACCAAAAAGGGCAGTCCCATACATACTGCTCCTATGGCTATTCAAAATTTCTCTGCATTTTATGATGATTCTCCCTTTTGTTTGTGCAGTTGTTGTTGCTGTCATTTTTACATTGTCTCATCTTTCCTGTCTCCTTCTCAAGCCTCTGCTTACTGTGGGCTGATCATAAGCCCTCCTGAAGCTCCCAGGTTCTGTTAATATCAGACTCTGCTTCTCTCCTTGGAGTTTTTCAATCCTCAAAACCCAGTTCCTGTAGAACTGAGAAGGATGTAGCAATATTCCCTTAAGCTTTAGCCCCCTTACCATTGCACACAACTCTCATTTGAATTTAACTCATCAAGATTTAACTTTCATCATGGTTAATCTTCCAGTCTGATATGGAAAATGCATCCTCCCTTCCTTTGTCCACTTGTTCCAACTGAGTGTCTCTGGAAATGGTGTCAGATAACAAGCATTAGCCTAGATAAGCAAACAAATCTCTACACAATATCTCTCAGAAAATAATGCAAAAACCTCCCATGCTTCCTTCACAAGCAATTGCAATTCTACTGCATGATTCCAGAGTATCCTGTTTCTGCAGCTAAAGAAATTTCTGCCACTATTTCTTTTATAGATGAACTAGCCTAAATATGAGCCAACCCTTCCTAAATATTTCACTGCAAATTGCATTGGCACCGGTTAAGTAACACACTGAATGGCATGAATAAGAACATACTTCTGTGCCTGTGTGAAGTGCATGGAGGCCCACTCACACCGAGCCCACGGCAGGAGCTTAGTTCTCTTATTTAAAATCATTTAGCGTTCAGCTATTGAGTTCCATTTTTCTCAGTACTTCCAGTACCATTTTCCAGATGGAAAGAGAACTGAATACCTTATGTTTAAACAATCACTTTTTTTTTGATCCCAAGAACACTTAGTGAAGAAAAAAATCAAATTTCTTTTCTATGGATAGAAAATTTTATCAGAAATTACCTACTTTGCCAAGATCCCATCTGCACAACATTATTTGATTCTGTGAAAAGAGGAATTCAGGAGTGTCTTTCCTAATAGTGTTTAGATCTCAGATAAATGTGTTTGGTTATTTATTTTCTTTAAAATTAGCTTTAAACTCTTACAGTTGCTTGACTCTTCCCAGCAGCCTGGTGGAGCTTTCATTTTATTCGGAGGTCTATCACCACCTGTCAGTACAGCATCAAGAAAATGCTGGGATGTGCCATTCGCCCTGGGCTTGGATAGGCTAGACAAACTTATTTTACTAGCTGTACTGCATTAATGCCTTGTTAGGGTTTCTTATATGTCTCCTGCTAATAGGACTAACCTCTGGAGCAATAGCAATTTATCCATACATCTAGCTCACACTGCTTGTCACAGTTAGTAACAGCTGATAACCCTCTTGGGCTGCTTTTCATCTTCAGCAGAAACTCTCTCATTCTAGAATACATTATTTTAACCTGTCAGAGTATAAACAGGACAATTACTTAGACCAATGCAGGCTGAAAGTGTTGATAACTAAAGTTAAATCCAGCACTGTCACTCTAATGTGTTCGTGTTAAACCAAGCACAATGAGGCAGCTTGCCTTCTCAAATGAAAACATTTGTCAAACTTGCTAATTCAAAATCGACCAAGTGCAGATTCCCTTGATTTGCACTGCTTGCTGATAAGGCTGGGAAAGCAGCAGTGGAAACAGTGAACAGATTATTGGGGCAGAGAGCGAAAATTATCAGGCAGGAAGAACCAGCCTGGCTCTGTGTCTGTGAAGGATAACTCACTAGACTCCAGAAACAACGCCGGCAACTCAGCCCTTGCTCTTGTTTATGAAAGTGGTTTAGAAGACTTGCACAAAATCCAGGCTTGCTCCTATACTCCTGAGCACTCTAAAATGACATCTGGTTACTGGGTATTAGCGATTCCACAAAAACAGCTATAGCTGCCTCTCCTGCCTTCTCTGACATACCTCCTACCAGCAAACACAGTTGCATTAACAGCAGCATCACTTGCCTCAGCAAATAGCCAACAGTAAAACTCAAGTCCATGTGCTGCATGTAGTTCATCTGCTCTTGCTCTCTGACTTCTTCAAAGAGAAAGCAAAAGATGTCAGCTCCGTTTCCTTCCCCACACCTCGTCCTTTCTACAGCACCTTCTGTCTCGCTCACCCCGGGGGCACATTTCCTGCTAAGCGCAGCCAAGGGCAATGCTGCTCTCTAGCCTTTCTGCTTTCCTCGGGGACTGCCTTTGTGCCTCTTTCTAGGAGCTGACTTTACCTTTCTCCTCAACTTCTTATTCTCCTCTGGTTCTTTCCCCTCCTAAATCAGACCTAACAGAAATATCCCTGAAATTGCTCTCACTGAAATCTCTGCTGACTAGACTTGAGGACTTGTCCTCCATCCTCATCTTCGCTGAGCATTCAGCTGCTTTCATACTACTGACTACAGCTGCCTGATAAACAAATGCCCTCCTTCCCCTACCTAAGCATTAGCCACTCGAATTCTTTCAGGGATCCTGCCGAGACCCTGTCACTTTGTCCTGCCTGACAGTTTGTAAAAAGGCCTTAAAGAAACATAGTTTCAGTCGCATTGTATCAACCACATCCCAAGTGCTAAATCCCCATGCAGTGCAGCAGTGCTGTATGGTGTTGTCTTCGACACCAACACTGGGGCTACAAAGCCCCAAACCAGCACGGCTCTTGGCGAACCTGAAAGGAACGTGAATAGAGCAAAGCAAAACCATGATGTCGAGTATGTTTTTATATAGTATCTCCACACGACTTTCCACATTGGCTAAAATCTTATGCAAAAGTTCAGATCTAGCAAAAGCACGATTCCCATTCTTTCCCCAGGACAGATCACTGCTGAGCAGCAGGATTATTCACAATCCTGACCTGGGACTAAGCTGAATTTGGCTCTGCTTTCTTATGATATGCAGAATCCCACATTAAAATTCTCTGAAATTTGGAAGCTAGCAGTAAATAGGCAACATTGTTTAAATTCCTCTTGCACACAGTTTTTCCAGCAGTTCTTAGCTCAGGTTTTCGTTTCACTGTGGTTGGGAGCAACACAAGTGTTTCCTCACAGTGACCTGACTGGCAAGACGAGGATCTAAACTGAAGGTATCTGCAATGTTATTCTCAGTTGTTCTTCTGACAGTTTTTAACTGCCCATTAGTCATGAGAATGCTTATAAAATCACATATATTTTCTAATTTCCTCAACTTTACCACATTTGTAAATGGTTTCTTTCCAAGAATTTTGTTTTTAAATTGGCAAGCAGGCTGTAACCATACACTTCCAACTCGCATTCAAATGGTAACATTTCCTTTTATAACAGTTTGGGCAAGTAATGATAACAATGAACATATGTGCAGCTAATTGCTTGCACCTCTGAACAAAGCCTTTAACCTATGCTTTTCAGTAAGGCTGTTTAATTGGAAAAACAAGAATGAAAATTAATGTGCCATATGAAAATAACAGAAGACAAAATAGCAAATAACCGTGCATCAAGGTACAGGTACCAGGGTTCAGATATTTTCAGGCACACAATGAAGGAAACGCTGGTTTGATCCCATTCTATGTTAATACTATCAGCACCACTCCACTGGTGAGACTGACAGAAAAGATACTATTTAATAAACCGCAGTGCTATTAAATTCTCTGGCTTATTGGATGTAGCAACTAACAACATTAATGTTTAAAATGTAATCAAGAAAGTTAGAGATGGGTTCCTCCCATAAAACCTATGTCACAGAAAATGAGGGAAAACCTAGTATTTTTAGTTATAGCATGGCCTTTCAATGCACATTTAGCCAAACACTTGACATACAGATCACACTGATAAATCCTTCCAGCTTCTCTTTGCACAGGTTTACTCTTCTTAAATTCATCTTTGTACCATTTCCCTTCCTCTTCTAATTTGTAAACACAAGTTCAAAGTCTTCATTCAACTATCTATGACTGTTCTTTAGAAGTCCTAATGCATCACTGTTATCCTCTTGATGCCTACAGCTTGTCCTTTCTATTTGCTTGTGTATTCTATAAAGAACTAAACCTGGAAGTATCAGTTTGACAAGGGAGAGAATGCATTTTTCCACTGCTGCATTCCTCCTATTCCTTTTGGTACCTCTCAGGTTCTCTAAGATGTGTCAGAAATTATAGCCAGTGGTTTAGCAAACCATGGAACAAATTCCCATCCAACACTTGGTATCTTCCTGAACTGCAGGCTGTATGCTCAATGAGAGAAATGAAAATCCTTGCCTATCGGTATACTTACCTAAACACTCACCAGTATACAGCCACCATCGCTGTATTGACTAACTACAGCTAAAACATTCTTCTTTAAAATGATGAAAAAACAAGAAAAACAAGTCATTTCAATTTAGTCCATACTTAAATTTAACTTGTAATTTTAGGGCAAAATTGTTTTAAAATATCACTTTTTCCTTCACTTTTGCTTTTTACTTTTGACAATAAAGACAGAGGTATTTATTTTTTAAAAAATACTGCTATCCAAAACCCAGCTGAGGACTAACTACGATGCCGTATTAAATGCAGCCCTGAAGGTCAGAAGTTTTGCAGTCTTACTTGGGTATATCACATGCAATGTAATGAAGAACACATGGCTGATAACTGCAACACAACATTGAACAAGCAATCTCATTATGGCCTGATGGGGGAGTGAAAGTAGTTATAAACAGGAGAAAATGCCAATAAACATCAAATGCAAAAGAGAGAAGTTGGCAGTAATACACTAGAAGCCAGGAATGACACAAAATTAATAAAGGAAGCAAAAGGACAACTGAAGAAATCAATGGTCAATAAAGCTAAGGACAACAAAATTAAGTTTATAAAGTGTGTTGCAACGAAGCATCTAACCAACAGTACTAGTCCATTACCACTATGGAAATGATAACATTGTCAATAATCCTACAGAAAAAGCAACCATGTTCAATAAACACTTCTGCTATGTGTTTGGGATAACGCCAGATTATGTAGCCTTATGACAAATCAATGCCGATTAAATACTTTCTTTTTCGATACTAATTAATAAAGATGTTAAACAACATATCTTACAATCAGAATCTTTAATCAACAGTCCAGGTAATTTGTATCCAGGAGTTTAAAGACACTGGCTAAGGAGTTCTTGGGCTCTCTTGTGCTCACTTTTAGAAAGTCTTGGATAAAATTTGAGACTCCAGTAATGTTACTCTTGTCACAATTGTTAAAAGATTAAAACAAAATGAAAGAAATGATTGTTGGTCTTGCAGCAAGAAATCAAATTGCCCCCCCCCCCAAAAAAAAAGGGGATAAATGATCTAGGATTTAACAGCTAAAGAATATAAAAAAGCACTAGAAGCAAGCCATCATCAGTGGCAATGAACACAAAGCAAAACATATTTTTTTCTTTGCGTTGTACAAAATTACGAAGTTATTTAATAAAAAGAATAGCTCTGACTAAAAAAGAACTATATTTGGCATGACATCCTACAGCATTCTGGCAAAAAAGACCAATCCAGATGTATTGAAACAGGCATTAAAGGAATTAAATATATGTGTTAAAGAGATGCAAATATTTATCACGAACTGGAGATACTCAACTTAGACTAACCTAGCCAAGATGAATAGTGCCCTAACTGACCAAGTTGTGTCCTCGTGTCTTCTCTCCTCTCTCTCACTGTCCTGCTATCCAGCTATGCTCCATACAGGGAACCAAAACTGTGGACCCCATTGAAGAAATCCATATGAAGTTCAGTACAACGCAGTTATAAAACAACAGGGCCAAGAAAACATTATTTGAGTGCCAATGAACTTACAGAGAGGGGCACTGGTGAAGTAAAAATGGAGCCTTTGCTGTAAGATTTTGTGGCTCAGTGTACAAATTGTTATTCTCATTGTTCAGTAGAACAATTACTAAAATCCATTTGCCGGTAAATGTGCCTTGTCTTGTAAATCATTGGGTCATTAACCTTAACAATGTCAGGGTGTTGTCACTATCCAATTCAATTAAATTACTGACCAAGGTAATACCTAAAAGCACATTCCAGACAAAGAGATCTACTATTATAAATACCTATGAATACACTTAACACCTTAATTTCATACCTGGAAATAGGAATATATTCTAAAACTCAGGTGAATGGATAAACAGACAGGCTGAAGAGAAGGAAATGAGAAAGGTAAGGTTAGAAAAGGAGCAGTGGAAAACTGAGAGAGAACAAAAATGGAATATGGTACTGAGCAATTAACTACAGTGGATCACGCGTGCGTTGTTATGCATCATCTTTCAGTGCTCCTTGAGATGAGAAGACAGCGCCACGGGCTTTGCTCTCGACCATCAGTTCTCAGGTCTGGCATCCACCTTTGCAAACGTCCAGTGGCTGATGTTTTTGAAGAGGGGCACTCTCCCCACCAGGCTGGCGTGCTCAGCCGAACACGTGATGCCAGCAGCATACGGAAAGGCAGAGGAAAGTCCCTGATAACCTTCGCAGGGCAGCAGCGAAGTGCCAGCCTGGCACTCTGTCTAACTGGGGAGCAGAAGAGCAGCAGCTGATTTCCAGTTTCATTTCAGAAAACAACAGTATGTGTGATGCATGAGGGCTGGTAAGCTGCTCTTATCACTAAGGAGTCTCATTTAGATGTCTTTCTGCTGCATGCTTCCATGCATATATTCTCACACTTCAGGCAGATTCTCAGCCCACACTTCAAGGCAGGAAAATCTTTTTTTTTTTGTTCCGTTTGTTTTCCTCCTGTTCCCTCCTGTACCCTTAAAACCCACAAGCTTTATGAGACAGACAGGCTCAGTAAAGTAGCTTAATTACTATTATTATATTACTTCTGCTTTGCCATGGCCCAGGACTTCACTGTGCTACGTGCTGTAAGACGGCAAACAGAAAGCGTGGCCCCTGCTCCAGAAGCAGGAATGAGACAGGCAAGAGGCTGTGGACAGATGGCTGGAAAGTACATGGGAGCCACGAGACCACACTGGCCAGGATGGCAGGCGAGAAGCAGTCCAGCCACTGACAAGTTTTTGGTAGCCTCCACAGCAAATGAGTTTGCCTTACTCTGGGGTCTCTGGTAAAGCCAGCGTATTACAACGGAGAATTCAGTCCCATTTATGAAACCTAAACTATCCTGTAGAGTGGCCTTGCTAGAGCAGGTCTGTTGAGCTGGAATGCTTTGCCTTGAATGTGTGTCTTCTGGATATCCCAACTTACGGAGGCTTTCCTCAGGAACACCAAAAACACCATCCACATTAACTCCAACATGCTCCTGGGCAGCCGCCACTAACATCGAAAGAACTGCTCGTTGCCAGGCACCTATGAAACCTGTGCTCCAGGCTTAGCAAGTTTTGAGCCAGGCCATGGTGTTCATCCTTGTTTGGGAATCATCACTCATACTCCAGGCTGAATCAAGGGTTTATAAAGCCCGAATGTGCAGGGTGTTCTGCACCCTTGATAGCACCTATCAAGACCTAATGTCATGTGAGTTCTTCATGCGTTACAGAAAGTGTTTTTTCAGCCCTCAAAATTCGAAGGAGGAACATAACATGAAAGGAAATAAAAAGAAAAATAACTTCTCATTTCATATAACTGAATTTTTTGATCAAATAAATGTATCCTACTTGCAGTAAAAATTTTATCTTGAGTGCAAAAATGAAAATGATTCTATGAAAGATTTTCTAAAAAATTATTTGTTTGGCTATAAACAAAGAAAATATGACAGAACTGGAAATGAACTGAATTAAATTACCTGCAAACTTTCCCTTTATTTCTGCAGAAGATACTAGAGCAGGAATGGGCTTTAAGCATAACAGCACACAAAAAGTGAGAATGCTGCTTTGTTAATGGAATTGCACTATGGATCATGAACAGCAACGGATGCAGTTTTATGTGAACAGCACACACAAAAAATTCCCTCAATAAACATATGGAACATAAGGATTCTTTTCTCCTTATTTTAACTATGCAGCAGGGAAACATTAAAACCAAAGAGTAGATATCAGCATTAGAAGACTTACAGGCTTGCTTAAGTGGTAGTTCAAAATAAAATAGAAGGCAAATAAAATAATTGCTTGAGCAATGTAAGTCTTATTTGTTTTCTTTACAGGTTTTCTCTTCTTTCAGGAAGTTTTAACCTGGGCATACACACATAAACAGTTTTGAAATTATAGTTTCCATTCAACTATATAAGTATTTTCAGGATGTATCAAAAGAATAATTTATCATTTAGGGTTTATCTTTGAGAGCTAGAGCTTTTTGAGGAGGAATATACATGTATAACAAAGGAGTACAATCCTTGAATAAAGAGACAAAAAAGCAAGGCTTAAACAATGCTTTGTGCTTTTCAGTAATTTTTTTCAGGTTACAGATAATTAACTAGAAACCACGGACATTAATAGTATTGGACTTGTATTACTTTCCTTGCTTTGGAAGCTGGATTTGGCAGCACACTTAAGAGCTCTTCAGAAAGCTCCTGTTGATAAACTATTAGAGTAAAATCCACATCACATTTTCAGTTAACTATCCTCATCAGATCATCTTTTAGTAGTTCCAGCCTGCAACCCTGCTGGCAGTGACTATTTGTTTTTACGAGATAAAGACATGCTCTTTTTAAAGCACACCTGACAGTAAGGTGCTCATTATGTTGGAAATTATGGGAAACAAGGACAGTAATTCTGGATCAAGAAAACATTGGCTGTCACTGCTCTCCTGTTCCTCAGTGTCAGGCCTCACAGGGATGACTGCAGTGCAATCCTTAAAACTGTTGTCTTCATCCATTCTGTCCTGCAAGGAAGGATTTCAACAACACCCTAAAGCTTGCTGAGAGACAATAACTCATTCAAAGACAAGTGCAGCAGCTTCCAGAGATAGATATTCTTCTCAAAAGTTGCACAGATGCTCTAAGTACTTTATTGCTGTTTGAAAAACCCCTCTCCCTCTTTGCTGCTGCAATTCCTAAACCCTCCTTTCAGAGTTCCCTAGAGAATCACTATTTTACTGCAAAATTCTACTGTTTTCTAGCTCTGAGCTACATTTTCAAATTATAGTACTCCAAAGATCTGTCTGGTATGGCTTTGGGTTTCTTCCTTCCAATCTGACTGCAAATTTGTTAAAATCTGCAAAATCTCCCAGTATGGAATACGAAGTGAGGTTCATGTATTGAAAACAGTAACGCCTGCAGCCTGATCAAGACAGACAATTTAAAGTCATGACCATAAGTAACAACCATGTGGTCCTGAAGAACAAATTCTGTAGTATAAGGAAGGTTTTCAGAATCTATTAATTATTTAAAAGGTTATTCCAGCTCACTGAACACTAAACATTGGAGCAAAACAACTGGAAGTTTCTGACATTGCTGAATTTTCCACGCTACCTCTCAAGAGCCCTGAAGTGCATTCAACACACAGTGCAGCTGTGAATATCACCAGCCATAATCTGCCTTGCTTATTCATAGTGCATTAATTGCAACAGTCCACAGCAACTTCAGGTACTTAATCATCCTGGTAAGTTCTTATTGCATGAATCATTCGATGGCTTGCCTTTCAGTGTTTGTTCTGATCTTTGATTCATACAGACACGCAGCCACATTATCATCTACCTGCAGAAATTCCAGATCCCACTCCCCCAGAGACACCGTGTCAAAGCGCCAGTGATTTGGCATTTTCCAGGAAGACCAAAAATAGCAAGGCTTTCCTGTGCTCCGTACTTCTGCTTCTGGAACTTAGGGCAACTACAGTCTCCAGAAATACTTAATATAACCCAGCATTTAAAAAGCTTCAGGGAAAGTTCACATTCTGCTAACCTGCAGTGAGGCAAGTCTGCTAAATTTTTAACCATAGAAGTCCAAGCTGCAGATGGTACAAACACTCTGAAAACAATACAGGAATTCCCAACGCAACCGCCAAACATGAAAGCCTGTGTAAGTTTACTTCCTGTTGTGAGGGAAATCTCAAGCTTACTAAAATGGCATTATCTTAAGCAAACTACAATTTCACTGTGTTTCTGCACAGCTCCTCTTCCCAGAAAAACTGCTTTTGGTTGGCAACTATTTTTTATCAGGAAGAGGTAAGTGGAGAGTACTCCAAAATCCTGCCACGAGCTTAAAGTACAGGTGTGACCAGTGTGTCCAATGGTTGCAAAATTTTCTCAGCATTTTAATGAGAATTTATTCAAATTGAATAGCGATATTGCAGAGAAGACATAATGTGAGCACGCATGAGCGATTAGGAATGTTGTTCCATTTCATAAATACATTGTAATTAAACAAATGTCAGTAGTTCAGTCTTAAGCAGAAATGATCTGACAGTAGTTGAGAATCTCAATTGCACAGTTCAAGGTAATTCTGAGACCTCGTTATTGTTTGCAGTATGATTTTTTCCCTGTCGCATTTTTCTCTAACACCTCTTAGCAAAATCGTACTCATCTTTAATAAACATCAGCCCTAACTAGCCATGGATGTATCATTATGAAGCCTTGTTCTGCATCACAAGTGTACAACATAAAGTGATCACATTGACCACTTTCCACATTCTAAACCCAGGAGAAAAAACTTGTTTTTTTAGATATGCATATCACAGAGTAAAATCTCCATTGTCAACTGGTTCTCAGGGCAGCTTCGTCCCCAGAGGGATACCAATCATTGCTAAACTGCTTTAAATTTTTCAGCTCCTTGAAGCTGGTAAATCACAGGAACTAATGAAAAGCCACATTGCAGTGCTATCAGATAGCAAGTGAGAAACGACCATGCTGAGCTCTGCAGGCAGGACCTTCTCCTCTTCCTCTGTCCCGTTCCTGCTCAGTCCCTACCCACGACTGCAGAAGGTCCCTTCCCTGCCTGGCCTTTGTCTTGCTATCAGCTCTGTTCTCATAATCACTGGTTATTAAACTCAGGCCAACACACGTGATATCTAGATAGGTCTGAGAGAAGCCCATGCCTAAAGGCCTGTGTTTCTCTTACATCATACTACTTCGAAATCTTTAACAACAATAGGACATCCAGCCATGAAAGGACTTGGTACAAAACAGCCTCCATTCTTGTCCTAGAAACAAGAGAGTTAAATCATTCCAAGCATAGAGCAGCACTTTTCTTTTTCTTTTCTTTCTTTCTTTTTTTTTTTTTTTTTTTTTTTTTCCTGAGCTATGGCTCAGTAGAGGCTGGATATACAGGTAGTAGCACTGCTCTGAGTGCTGCTATATGACACCTATCACATTTGTCTCCTCCTGTGTTTGACTTTCTTGAGCTGATAAAGGAGCAGCTAGTAGCTCTTTGTTATATAAATGTCAGCCAAGGCAAGCAGAGTGGTAGTCTGGTGGTCAGGTGTAGATGGCCGAACACTGCTGAAAAAGATTAGGTAGCTGATTGGGAATGGTATTTACCAGCTGCATAAGGTGTCAGATGTTGGGGACAGATACACTTTCACAAAAATCACTCAAAATAGGTTCTTTTGTTTCCACCAGACTTTTCAGCATGACTGAAAAGAAACCCACTGATCTCAACAAACAAAGAAGACCCCTGAAATACTTCAAAGCTTGGCTGAACCATCAGAACCTCTTTCAGAGTATCGCTGCAGGATGCCTTTGTGCTAAGATCGAAATCACAGAATATAGGTTTCTCATAAGAAGTGAAATCAGGCATTACACTCCCAAGCATCTTACCAAACTCCACAGAGATTTATCAAGTGTTTATAGTTGTGCTGCAAATAGCTCCAAAGGACAGTGGAGCTAGAATGCCTGCTCGCAGTGTCACAGTCTCCAGTGAATTGCCAGAAACCTCAAGCACCTTCTGTGCAGGCCTTCAGGCAGGATAAATTACAATTGTTCTCTCCAGTCAGTGGGGCTATTTACATCACGAGAAGATCTGCTTCCTCATGCGTGACAAGTTTAGAGGGAAAAATAGATTACTTCCTGCATGCTCCATATTTCTGTCTGAACTCCGTCAGTTAAAAACATATTCTTTGATTATGTCTAGGTGACTTTTTCTTTTCAGCTTATTTGTATTTATTTGGTCATGGCCTGTCCTCTCACATGGGTGTGAAGTGACAGCAGACCCAGCTGTGGCACCACCGCAACATGGGAGCAGGTAAGAAGATCTAGTATTTCTATATACTGTGGCTTTGCTAAGGATTGTCTCTCAGTATAGTGGCATGTGCCCTCACTTCTCTGGGGATCAGGCCCACAGCCCAATTTTTTGGAAGTACTCAAGCAATCCATCCATCCATCCAGGAGACTTGTCTGCAGCATCCCACAGAAAGGATCAATGTGAGAACTACAGTGACGTGTGTTTGAGGACTGCAGTGACGTGTTTGCAGCTCGAATGATGTGTGTGCATTGCATAACTACCTGCAAATCCGCACACAGGTGCTTGAAAATGCAGGCATTTTTTTTTTTTTTTTTTTTGAATGGGCCACTCTATGGACCTCCAGACTATGAGAGAACATGTGCCACTGCAGCTTCAACTTAAAAACTAGTCTCTGAGGCTGAGGAAACAGCCAAGCAAGAAAGCAAAGCATCTCTTAAACTTTACTAAGTTGCACTCAGGAGAAACACTAGCTCCTCTGTGGCTGCAGCATGATACGAGAACCCTACTGAAGCTGCAGCTGGCAGAGCTGAAGGTCTGGCCCTACAACAAGCCCTAATTCCATGTTTATTATGTGTTTGCTGCTTTTGGGCACTACTGTAGTTCAGCCTTTCTTAAAGGTCACCAAAATGTGACTGTTACATTCACATGACTGGTTTGGGCAGGCAGAGGACAAAACTACAGTGATACAGAGGCGTAACAGCACAGCAATGAGAACACTTCCTGGCATCACTTTCAGAGCAATTATAAGCTACTATAGACATTTTCTCCCCAATAAACTACACATTCATCTGCATTGGAAAGTCACCAACAAATGCAACGCGAGCTTTGTTTGAAGCCACAGACTTAGTCTTACTTAGTTCTAGAATAACTGCATTCAAGCAATGGTCCACAGACCACTGGTAGTCAACGGAAGGAGTATATATGCTGCCTGAAAAATGCTGAAGTTGCTAGCAAAACACAGGCTCAGAAAGAACAAGGTCTCTGCTACCATCAAAGCTAGACATTCCCTAGATGTGCAGAAATGCCCACACTGGCAATGGTCTCTCTGGTTCAAGTGCCATTAATAAAGATGGTGCAATAACACAGATTCTGGTGCATGATACATAAGCCTAGGCTTAGAAACTGTATCACAGAAACCTGACCTGGTGCAGCGTCACCACTTAATCTAATTAGCAATCTGCAGTCTGTCTACACATGCCAAGAATCACACTTCAGATCACAGTGCAAACACAACTTAAGTTCACACAGGGGGGTTGTACTAATTTTAATTAAACTAGTCTCCAGAACAATTGAACTACATTTCTTGTGTAGGCATGCCCAAGAAGCAGGAAGCAAATGGATTATAAAGCTGCTCACTTCCATTGTATTATCAGTTTCACGTTAACAACTGTTATTTCTTAAGCCCTAACTTCTGGAATCATGTTATTACCCAGGAAATTTAACTTCTATGTTTATTTTAATCCCGTATTTCAAAGAAAGGCATAAAAATGTATCCTAATTTTCCATAAATATTCAGAAGCTTGCAGGCAAAGAATCTCACATGCACTATTTTTCTCTTAAGAAAAGTAATGATAAGACAGTCCCATGATGTGCAAAAGCTGTACCAAGGATCTTTGAGCACCTGAGTAAGTACTATGAAACTAGAATGAAAAGGAAGGAGACTTCAGAGATACTTGACTAAGACACCAGTCTTTCTGGGCTGTTAGCCCTAGGACCTCTAAAATCTATGGAAAGACACAGTAATTCGAAGGAGTGACCCTGATCTTGGCTGTATTGGATCACTTCTCGGTGGTACTGCTCTCTGCAGTGTCTTCTTGGAAACCCCAGAAGAGCTCTGCTAAAGGCTTGCCATTAATCAGGACAAATTTAGCCTCAGGACATGCACCCAGGTGAACCTGCCCTGCTCTCCTCTACCAAAGGGGTAACCATACCAAGGCAGGGGCCGCAGTGCCTACACACCCAGAGTCCCTCTCAAAGAGGCTCAAGACCCTCCCTAAAGACATGCTGAAACAAAAATTATTCTGAGAACACCCACCCTGTCCTGCCATCAGAGCTGCAAGTGCAGTTTTGCTATGGCCTAAGAGATGCCAGTGCTAAGCCCATAAGGGGACTGTCTCACCATACTCCCTGCCTCCTGGCAGGGCTACTGGCTGCCCACACTACTCCTCCTCCTTCCTAGGGAGCCTGGCTTTCATATCTGTGCTGAATGTGACACAAAGTCTGCATTGAACAGAGGCAAAAGCATCCTGCCAGGCTGCCATCCCACTCTGAGACCACCAGCACAAAGGAGTTAACAAAATCTGTTTGAGCTGAGAGTGTTTATGCTCCAGCAGTTCCATTAATAGGTATTAAATAACGTTCCTTTAAGCTACAATGCCTGCTGCATAGGGTTTCAGCCTCATCTTTATGGATGCCTTGTCATAATTTCTAGAATTATAGAACTTACTGCCACACACCTACATATATCTGCAAGGTTACAAAACAGTCAAAGATTATTTTTCCTGCCCTGAACTAGCAGAAATGATTTTTCATTAATCAGGATCAGATGAGATGAAATTAAATCAATTCTTCTCCCTAAAGTTTGAGATGCAGAGAGACAGAGAAACCCACTCACCTCAACTTCAGCTCAGGAGGTGTGAAGTGAAACCCCAACTGCGGATACTTTGTCTCTCAATACATTACCTCAACAAGTAGGCACCTGCTACTTACTACCTCTCTGCTGTCTGTCCCCCTCCACATACATACACACATACAGACCCTTCCTTTATACAAAGTAAGTTACCAAAACTCCTGGCTGGACGCTTTCCAACAGGAAAATCAGAATGTCCCTGGTAATTTAAAACTACAAGATACTCTAGTCAAGATCTTCTAACCAAGCAATTTAAAATGTACACATTCTGTCTGCCTCATCATGCTCTCGCTGGCAAACCTTTATAATCATCTAAAAAATCATTATACTGAACTTATTAGTCTCCTGCTCATGTGCTGCAGAGAAGGGGAAGTTGATGCTCCACATTCAAACTCACACACAGCTAAGTGTTGCTCTTCTCTTAAGGCATCTGGATGCACCTATCATTATTTCATTACCATTTTATTTAAGCACCTCCAGTCTTTAACGTATCTATCTCTACCAAGCCCTCGTGAGGTCATTATCCCACTTTAGCAATTAATTCTCATTGACTTAAAAAGGACCTAAATATCTAAATACAGTTATGTTCCTCAGCCCCAAGTAATGTGCCATGTTCCCAGAAGAAGTATTTGGAGAGAGCAGGCAATTAAAGCTGCAGATCCCAAACTCAGACCCTACTGCAATGTGCTGGGAGCATATGGACCTTCTTTCTGCCCACCTGAAACAAATTATTGAGGCCACCAATCACTTCAGCAGCTTTCTTGGGCAGCACATGAGAAATCATGAGACATAGCTCAGGGGCTATAATATTGTATCATTCTACCCTCCCATTTCTATGTCATTCATTCATTCCTTAAAGCTCAGCCAGTCTGGTCCATGTGTTCTTTCTTCCATAATGTACATTACTCAGTCTCATTAGGCATCATCTCTGAAAGGACCTTCCAGGAGATACTGTATTCCACATTCATTCAGGCAATCTCAAATTTATCCAGACCACATGATGAGGAGGTATATTTTCTATAAATGGCAAAAACACCTGCTGGATTAATGAGAGGTACCAGGAAGCAAACAAGCACTAGTGACTGGGCAGGATAGAAAGAAATAGACTTCATCACAGTAATGCAAAATTTAGATAAAATTCTGACTTCAAAATTTCCACTAAGGATCTGAGCTCAGATCTCAAATGCACCACTGCTACTGTTTGTATGTATGAATGGATCCATAGCAAAGCAGGGGTCTGCAGAAAAGCCATTAGCCTGTTCCTGCTCATGCTGAAATCAACAGATGTTTTGGTTAAAATCTCTTTGAGAATCCCTTTAAGGTGGCACAATCCCTTCAGTGAATGCCGTTTGCATTCGCTAAGATGGTAAGCTCCAGGACCCAGCAAGCCTTGCTGATCACCTGTCCTCACACCCATTTATCTCAAGCTGACACTGTAGGGAGGCTTTTAATACTGTTAGAGGCTACTCTGCCCAGCGCAAAAGCATCCACTACAGCTCTCAGGGCCTTCCATATGATAAAAGGGAAACTTGAAAGCACATGGGGGAGGCACATTGGAGCCCCATAAAACCGAGATAACATCGTCTGCTCTGCAGAGGCTGAGACAGATTTCTGCCTGAACTGTTGCAGCAAACCAGCATGATAAAGGAGCTAAAGCAAAAGGTTATGATATGCTTGAATCAATCCAGGGAAAGCAAGTGCTGTGTGTAGCTAGGGAGATAAATAATCAGGAAGACAGAGCAGCGCTGCCCCTTTACTCACTTAAATCAAAGCAGCTTCCTTTGCCTTTGCTCCACCCACTTGGAAACAGTGTCAGGGAAGTTTAAAAGCTGTCCTTGGGAGGAACAAAATGAGAAGTACAACTCTGGTACTAAGATGTAAGCTCACAGGTAACAGAGATGTCCCTGCAGTTCTGCTAACAAGCAATCCAGCAGACCTGCTCCCCAAGACAGAAAGCACAGCCCCAGCAGCGACTGGCAGTTCTTCCTGCAGCTTGTTTCTCACATAGCTCCCCCACACTTGCAAATGTTGATTGCTTTCACAAGGAGCTTCGTCTCAGGGATAAGCAAAGCTGCGTCACCTCTCCAGATATATATTGTCATGGCTAGCACACACAAACCAAAATACAGCAGCAAACTGCAGTCAGCCATGCTTGGTGCTAACTCTTCTTTTGATACCCCTGTGGCAGGATGTTTGATTAGTTAGTTTTATCCTGCCCCTAACTGACTGGTGCTGCCTGGATCTGACCCTTAGCAGGGCTCACATTCTATCTGAAGAGCCATGCATTGAAATCCAAGAGCCATGTGAGCACATTCAAGGTCAGAGTTTTTCCTATACGTAATACACCTCGAAAACAACTGCATGCTCCTGACGATTATTTGAGATAGTAATTGTATTCAGTTGTTTCAGATGTGATTTCCATACAATGTGCACTGTACTTTGATCCTGAGTTGAAAAAAGGAATAAATACTCCTGTTTTAACCTTGAGTTGACATGGCACTTAGTATGCAAACACCCTGCCTGCAGATTGCACAGGCCAAGGAAGGAAAGAATGTGACACTCCAGCACAACAGCAGAGCCACTGCTTGATACTTGCACCCTTTCAACTTCCAGGGTCAAAAAGCCATCTAAAAGCTCACAAAACAGGTATAAACTTGACAAGAAAAATCTGCTTTGGTCTCCCACTGCATTTTTGCAAGGGGAAACTGAAAATCACACTTCCCACAAGGCACAGATGCTTAGTGTTGGAAGGAGGTTTCTTGCATTACCTTGTTGGTGTGTGAACCAGTATATCTGCTGCACCTCAGAACAAGGATTTATTTTTCCCTACTGTTCCCTACTGTTTCAAGTGTTACAAGTTTCCAAAAATGTATTCTCCACATAACAAGCATGGCTGAGGATGACCAGCTTTGAGAGAGAATCATGTTTTTTCTGAAGCTGCAGCAAGATCAGAGCAGGAGTATCAAGGAAGGAGAAAGACATGTCCACGCAGACAGGACTCCAGTGAACAATCTACCCATATGACTGTGTACTCACAGGGCTCTCATCCACACAGTATCTGAGCACCTCACAACCTTCAGTGAGTTTGTTCTTGTAGCACTCCTCTGACTTAGAGAAGTGATGATATTCTCCAGCTGGGAGCAAAGGCAGAAAGTCCCAAGAAGTTTCTGGTGGATAACAGAACTGAACCCAGCTCTAAACTAGCTTAACCATTGCAGCCTCCAAAAGTGAGTCTGCTAAGAGTAGAAAGAGAGAAGGAATTACACAATTAGACAGATACAGATATGCACATACACCTACTCACCCACTCAAACCAGGAGATACTTGCACATATTAATCAGGGTCTCTCATAACAGTGCTTCCAGAATTTATAATGCTTAGCAGGGCTCTAAAAGTATCAGCCAGAGTTTTTGTCATGTCACATAAGAGAAAAGAAAGCCGCGTCAGCTGGGTCTTTATGTAGAAAAAGTGAGGCCATGTTTGAGAATATCTGACTTTTTGGGTACTGAGTGTTGCTTTGAGCTTCCAGGATAGGTGACATAAAGATGTGCCAAAGAGGTCTCACAGGAAGGTGACCAGAAAGCAATAGTAGATGATATTGAAACAGGCAAAGAAATACAATTAAAAGGATGACCAAAAAGCAGTGCAGTAATTATGAAAATGTTGAGAGGACCAGCACCAAATCAAGGCTACAGCTTCCACAGCAAGATCAAACAAAAATATGTATGGCATGATAGCAGAAAATGAAGGACCTGTTAGGCTTAGCAGCAGGAAGTGCTGACATAAGTTACAGAGGCAGTGATGGGACTGTGACTCCCAGATAATTGCATAAAGTTGTATTTAAACATCTAGGTGGCATTGATCTGTTACTCTTGCGAAGAAGCTGTTCTTAGAAGTCCTTCAGATTTAATCAATGTAAGCTGTTCTGTTTACTCCGACGTGTGCCTATTATGCCTTTTACCTCAGTGTTTCACTGACATTTATTTGCAAAAATGTGTCACATATAGTCATGTATGCTGTGTGCAGATGTGTCCATCCATGCACACACACAGGCACAGCGTATGTTAAAAAAAAAAAAAAAAAAAAAAAAAAGTACAAGCCTTTTACCTTTGCAAACTGACCATCAACGCATAGGACATAATCCATACGTCCTTTTCATCTTCCACTGTGCTTGTGCTTGACCTCAGCAGAACCACTCCAGAATTAAATCCTGCTCATGGCAAGCGAGAATGGAAACTCCAGCTCAGCATGTGTAAAAATCCACTCAGAATACACCCAGGGATTCAGTGAATCTCTACATATGCTTCCTCTCAGCATGCAGGTGTAAGATTAAAAAATCCATATTTTTCTCCAATAAACTTAAAAACAGCTATAATATCGAGTACCAAAAGCACCATCTGGGCTCCACATATAGTGGTGATGGTTTTTTTTCAGAGTTGATGCTGTTTCTTGGTATAGCTTCATCCTGTTTTGTTAACTGCACCACGAAAAGTGCAAAGAACCCCTGTGGTTCCAACTGTCTCAGAAGCAAGATGCTTTAAAAAGTGCATACCTCATCTTTCTGATTCTTTAAGGGACTACACTGTTGACTCACATACATAGTAAGGTTTTAGATTGTAGAAATGTTAAATCCAGACAGCGAAGTGCTCCTCACACCTTAACACTGAATGACTGGAGACTGCAGTGGCCAGCATTCATCAAAAATTGACTGTTGAAAAGAAGAAGTAGAAACAGGCAACTGCTTTCAAAGCTTTATTTTACTTGCTGTGCAGGTCACACCTCCTGGATGGCCATCTTTCCTTTACCACATGCACCATTAACTCCTCCCTCAAGAAACTCCATCCCATGCATTGCTCCTTGCACCCTCACCAGTGCCAGGGATTTTCTAAAGTCCACTAAGCAGCCTGCTATTGCCAGTGTGTCTTGAACAGACAGCACTCCCAAGCCCCAGTGACGGAGTGGTACAACAAACTGAAAGAGAGAGATCTGGCAAGGTAAGTCTGATGGGCTCCTTGTTTAGTCTCCTCCTTGCTCACTTTTCCTCTATTGTAACCTGTAACTCTGTTTGCTACAAATAACCCTGGATTTGGTGCCTCTCCCTAGAGCTGTGTTAATGCTATTCTATTAGCCTGCCTATTAGGGCAATGTCAGTGCCCACCATTCTCTCCAGAAGTACTGCAGGTATTTCTCACTATACTCAAATGCTGACAACATGGGCATGGATATCCACCTTAAAACCACAGTTACCTTCTAGATATTTGATCTGATCTATACGCCATCATATGGTCAGAAAGCCAGTCTATATACAGTCACCAAGGCAGACCTTACTCCACTCTGTACCTTGGTATAGCATCTGCACCTGCTTCTTTTCCAAGCCCTACTTTCTCCAACTTTATTTCCTTCTTTTGTGTCTCCCTGTCTCATAATGTTTCTAAGTGGAAACATCACTAAGCACTTCTTTACAGAAGGCTTCCAGGTGAAATCTGAAATAAATATTCTCAGGGTCAACATTGACAGTAAAAGGAAAGAAATATGAGAGAAAAAGACAGTATAGGAGAGACTATGGATCACAATAGGGCACAGAGACAGTATTTCACCAAAGGTTCCCCCAAAAAGTGTATTCTTAGAAAAAAACATCAACTTTGAGCATTTTTTTCAGTATCAGGCTGAGTTCCCTTCTCATCTTTTGGCTGGTTTCTTTTTGCTTCCCTACCTTTATCTTGCTGGTGGAACACAGCCTCACTTCTGCAACTTTCCTTCTAGCAGAAAGGCTCTCTCTCAGCAAAGCCTCTGCGCTGCTCTGTGGACACTGTCTCCTCCTCCAGCACCATTAACATTTCAGACCAGGAGGTATTAGATGGTTACCATCATGCAGAAGGAACACACACCCTAATTGTAGCAGGCAACCTATCAAGGGAGCATTGTGTAGACATGCACACTGACATGCCTCCTCTAAATGTGTTTCTCATCATGGTTTCATACCTGTCAGTATGCTAAGTGAGTTAAAATCACATAGTAGCATGTCATCCATAATACAATACCATGCATGTCCAACAAAAGTTCAGATCTATTTGTTTTGATCTAAAGTCATTGGTACAAGTTCCCTCTGGCTGTTCTGCACGAGACACTCCTGATGCATTCTTCTCTAGTCAAGAAATGCCACATGAAGGAAAGATGTAACTAACAGACATCAAATTACATCCTCTGCTGGTGTTAATCAACACAGTTCTGCCAGATTATTATAGTTTGGCCAATTTATACCTGCACAGACTATGGCCCCGCATTTCTTTTCAGCCTGTCACTAGTTAATCATTTGGACTGACAGTCATCCTTTTCACATTTGCTGGAGTTCATTGTAGCTACTTAGAACCATTGCTTGAATGCTGATTTTCTGGTACCACAGTTAGTAATATATCTATTTCTATTACAATTCATTGCAAACATCAAAAAGAGAGAATATAAATGATTTACTAGTGAAGCATATTAACATTTAAAACCAATGACCAATTAGAGATTTGTAAATCACTGAATAGATGCACTATTCAAAATGCCATCTGCTCTCCTGATTATTCGTTCCATGTACTTCCTCATGACAAGTACACAAAAGAAGATCAGGACAAAAATGTTTTCTTGAAAAGATGATCACTTTTACTGTACTGAGATGCTGTCAGTGTTGGTCAGGATAAACAACTGCTTTCTAAATAAAAACACCTAAAGTGAGGTTACTGAATTAGATTTTTCTTCCACTGCTTCATTTTTGCAGTTCCCAGCCAACATCTATTGACTTGCAGTGCAAAGCAGCAAGCATACCTAAAGCTGTACTCTAAATTCACCCCTATTAGCTTTGTGTTGACACTTTATCCTAGAAGATATATGCTAAGCTCCAGGTAGATCATTTGTAACCCTTATAATGATGATGGCAACAAATATAGCACAGTGCCCTCCAACTGACACAGAATGGATACTCAATGCTTCACTATTTTGCAATGAATAAATTGGTTGCCAACATATGCACAG
This sequence comes from Rhea pennata, assembly GCF_028389875.1. NCBI lineage: Eukaryota > Metazoa > Chordata > Aves > Rheiformes > Rheidae > Rhea > Rhea pennata. Next base: position 10,289,219 of record NC_084674.1, read on the forward strand.
TAGCAGTTTTTTCCCCCAATTTAATGATCATGCATCCATGGTGCAGCAGATCTCTATGTATTATAACGATCAGGAAACCTTGATTGAAAGATTTGGAGAATGGATTTCGAGCCAAAGTTGCAGATGCCCTGGAAAACAGCAATATGAATTGATTTCTGGGTCTGAGAGATGTCGCGCAGCAGTTTCACCTTGCATAGGGGTGACCTTCATTAAATACAATTGCTTTCTTAGAACATTAAAACCTCTCTCTTATGAAGCATACTTTCAAGCACAGTCAGATGCAATACCCATGTTTGTCCATAAATGGGGCATTTGTTCTGCCAGTTGAGTGACTGAACGTATAACTGTTTGGATGGTCTTTATACTTCAAGCAAAGCAAACACGCACCGACGTACTCAAACAGTACTCTGCAACAAATAGGTTTATGTATAAGTTATGAGCCATTTCCCTTCTTCTAGACAAGTTCTGTATAGGACAACAATTTGTATAGTTCTGTACAGGGAGAGTGATGTCTTCTGCATTGTGAGCATTTGCACCTCAGCAGCAGGATGCTTTGACTGCTGTAGGAAAGTAGAGGGTCTGGTAGCCTCCACGCGAATGCTGGGCTCCCCACCACGAAGCGATGGGGCCACAGTCCTTTACGCTGCCTGTTTCAGCCACCACTCTGGGTCACACTGCGTTCCAGAACCTTTCGACAAAAAGTCTGGTGGATTCTTTTCAGGAAAATATGTGAGGGTTTTAACAAGTAAAACTTTCACCCATGTTTCTTGTTACTTTAATGTATTTTTACATTTTTCTCGGGCATCTAACCAAAACTCAGTTTTTCAATGTTTTTTTCAGCCAATCTGAGATCACTCAATCATTTCAGACAAAGAGAGCTCCAGACGTTAGATGTCAATCTAAACAGAGAACAGAGCAATCTAAACAGAACAGAGCAGTAAGTGGTAATACATTGATGGTAACAACAACCTTTATACTGAATTTAAATAATGACTACTTAAAAAATTCGCAGAAAGCATTATATTTTCAACACAAGATAAAACAAAATGGTATTGGGACTGACTTAATTTTAAACTGTGTGTTAAATTTAAGATTAATCCCTTAGTAAAAGGAACAGTTGTTTGAATTTAGGGATTTATCCCATGGGAATATTTGTAAAGAAAACAGCAACTGAATTATTGTCCAGTCCGCTTTATCTCATCAGCTGTTAAGGGGCAGAAAGTGCTTTAAAATTGAAGGCTTCTTTTTTTTCATTTCACTAAGCTGTTTTTTAACCCATTCCTGCTCCCCAATGTATGTGTGTACACATATGCATGCACACATGTACACGCTTTTATCACTAAAACATAAAGCTTTCTCTTACTACCCTGTTTACTTTTTTGTACTTCTTACTAGAAATAAGTTTATTTAAAGTGTGACTTTTACCTGTAAGGTTCTCATTGCTTTGCTCATTCTTAATTCTTTCTATTTGTGAAAAAGCCATGTAAATGGGTATAAGCAATTTTCACCTCTCTTTAGTGGCAAAAAACCCAAGGATTACAGCCTTGCTCTGGAGTCTATCAGTTAGCATAGCAATTAATTGTAATATCCAGTACTGACAAAAATTTGGTTCAGTGCAACAGCAACACCATGCGACATTGTCTCACTGAGTATATGTATTTATCTACAAATTACACATGTAGGCCCTAGGAATGTCTCACCTTTTTAATTAGCTTCTCATACCAGATGGGATAACTAAGAGTGTACACTTAAAATTCATGTTAAAAAATTTTCCTCTGACAGAGGCTGCCATGGTATCTGGTTACACGTGCCAATCTCCAACCACAAGCAGGCAAACCCTTCTCCCTTAGGGACATAAGTGGTCATTAGAGAAACAATTCACGTGCCCTCAAGGCAACGCTCAGGACCTTCCCATGGATCCATATGGGTTCAACGTGTGCTGCCCAATTAGAGCAGAACGACTTCAGACCAGCTCATTTGAACGTCCTTGCAAACAGCCGCTCCTCAGGCCCGCAGCAACGCGTGCTGATGAAGGCAGACGAAGACAAAGCAAGACAAGCCATTTAGCAAATCTCATGCCATGGTAGAGGTTGAAGGGGGAAGTTGCCATCACCCTCCTCTTCCTCGCTAGCCACAGCACAAGAAGGGGCAGTTCAGCGGCTGTTCCACAGATTCCCCATCTGCCTCAGTTGTGGCAGGGAGATTTCAAAACTGCTTGCAGCTATTATTATGTTTTTGTACTTTTTCAAATTACACACTGGCCTTTGAATACAGTATTTGCTTTAAATATTTAGAGAATGCCAATTTCTTTATTTACACATGCCTGAAAAAACTCTGACTTTGCTGTGTTCCCCAGGTAATTCAGTTCCCTCCTTTCAGTTAATTACTCTGTAAGACTCTGTCTAGTAAAAAATGAATTCTGCCTGACTCCTCTCCCCCAAAACATGCAGCAGGCAGCAAGTAGGACTAATTCATGCTGCAACAAGAGCAGTGCACTGAACAAACATAGCACGAGAAACCAATCAATATTGTAATCACTAATGCAACCAATCAAATGAAACTGCCTGATCAATCAATACTGTATCTTCCTGGATGACAACTGCGTAGCAGAAGCTTTTACCACCTTTCCAAAATAAATCTTCTCCTCTAGAATGTGAGACCCAATTTGCCAGTAAGTTCTGTAATTGAGGCAAGATTTTTCTGGACATTTAAAAGGATGTAGATGAAGGCAGCCCTGCCTTTTTGCATCTGAAGGGATCTCTGCCTGCCTGCTAGTCAGGGACACTATTTATTTTTAACACTAATCCTTCCTGCTCTTGTATCACAAACCAAGCAACAGAAATCCTTCACTTCGGGCACTTCAAGACCACAGATCATTCCATGATTGAATTGTATATCCCAAATTAAACAGCCGCCTGGGGTGCGCAGGAGTCTATCTAGAGCCAGCCACGGAGACATGTCCTCAGGGACATGCCCTGGGTGGCCCCACCTAGGACATCTAGCAAGTTGATGATTGAGAGGGGAACTAAATTGAGTAGCCAATTCACTAGATCATCGCTTCTATTCCTCCATCTGATAAGCTACAAATTAGGGACACTGACCCCAAGTCAATGCCTAAGGGAAGAAGAACATAGCCATGTGAGTACAGAAAATTGTGGGCATCTTTGCAGCAGGGGATCTTCTATTTCACTGTGTTTTATTTTACAAGAAAAGCCCTTTGGCAGCTCCAGGAGCATGCCATAGCTGTGACAACCTGCTATTATTGCCTACTTCAAGAGAATAGTAAGGAAAAAAGCAAAAAGAAGTTCTCATTTAGAATGTTTCAGATTTAGACCTCTTGGCGTATAATTCCTTTAAGTACACCTGCAGACACCCAGCCAGGATTCTGGCACTGCCCCATAGACCCAACCTCACACCTTGCAGAGGTCTCTCTTCAGAATAACCAGTGGCAGATCGAGAGCATTGAGATGAACTGTGTAATGGAAAAAACTGTTATAGTATCTATCATTAAGAAGGGAGGAGGGAGTCCCCTCTGAAAGGAGGAACTGAAAGATTATCTTTGATTAATTGATTTTCAGGTCATTAAGGACCTTTCTGGTCTTCTCACTCATTCCCCTGTGTGAAAAGCCAGGGGATTTTCCCAGAGACTGCCAGAGCTCTGCTGGAGATGACAAGGTGTCTGTGGGGACCGCCATCTGCCCAAATGCTGCCAGCCTCAAGATCAGAGCGTAAGTCTAGTGAGGGCCAAATTTCACAGTCTGCAGTCATTTCATTTTCAGTCTAGCATCCCACTGATTCTATCAGAAGATAGACTGAGAAAAGACTGCACAGTGGACCCTTGAATCAGGATCTGGAACAGGCAGTGATTTTTTTAAAAAAGCATTTCCGTCAGCCTTTTAAAGAGCATGTCAAGTGTTGTGTTTCCCTCTGCCCCTGAGACATCGTACCAAAGCTCCTTTTCCTTACAAAGCCCTTCCACACTTCTGATGTGTGTTTTATAGAGAGAATCCTAAAATGAAGATGACAGTCCTATGCACCACTCTATTTCTTAGCATTTTTCTCTCTTCTTTAACTTTCCACTCCAGCAAGCAAAGTTTAACAGAATCAATTTCTCTATATGCTCAGTAAAATCCTCAGTGGGAGCCACTATTCCATACACTTCTTTTAGTTATTTATTGCCTGCCTCCTGCATCCTGCATATGTTAAAAGATGTACTACCAGCTTAGAAAACAATTAATCCCATTACTGCTTGGAGTATGGATGCTGCAGTAGCAGTAACAGCACCAAGGTGAACCGTGCAGAAGGAGCCAGCTCAGATTGAAAGGATTGTTACAGGACATAGCAATGCTACACCCCAAGCATAGCACCCAGCAGCTTTCTTTACGTGCTTTAACTGCGTTGTGAAGATCCTGGAAGTGGCTCCCAGCCCCACCAGTATAATCTGAAGACATTTTGCAGTTTATCAAGTTTATCAGCAAACTGCTGCAGATACCTTAAATTCCAAAAGCTGAGATGTTTCCCTGAAACATGACAGATTTGTCGTGTTAGACACCTGCTAGACTATCAGCATCACCTCTCTGGCTGTGCCCAGGATCCCTGTGCACCCTTTACATGGCAAAGCCCTCACTCAACTAAGCACACTCCTGAAATTCATTTTCTTTCTGACAATTCTGCAGTTGTCAACAACAACATTTGCTCCCAAATTCAGCCAGCTCTGATCCAAAGGTCTCTCACTTCCCCTGACCTGTTACAGAAAAAGGTTGTTCTGTACTTGGAGATGAAGCCAGGTCTTGGTGTGTCAGCTCAGATGACCTGGTTCTGTCTGAGCTTGCCCTGGCCAAGGATGTTGATGCCCCCAGAGCTACAATCTTTCAGAGGAAGTAAAACAAGATCTCAACTCCCTGTGGCCAGGAGAGATCCCCAAACACTTTGCACTTAGGCAGTAACATTAATGGCATGCCCTGACTAAGCTCCATTCTGCTGTCAAAACGCTGGCCACTCACCAACCACACAGCAGAGAGGGCACCTGCAACTAAAAAGTCAGCTTGCTTTGAAATAAAGCATGTGTACAAAGCACAAGAGCTACCAAGCTAGGAGGAAGGGAAGCTGCTGTACAGCAATATCCGCTACAAGCAGCAGCAGACTCAGGGCAGCTGAGACAGACACCTGGGTATTTTACCAGCAGTGCTAGCGAGTGACACCCCTGCCCCAATGAAAAACAAACATCTTGATGTTTTGGGGAATGTGTCAGGCACAAAGACCTGTTTTTTTTTTTTTTTCTCTAGTGTATTGTGCTATCAAGTTTGCAGAGATGATTGAACTGTGACCATTTTTAGCTCAGGCTGGGTAAATCGGTTTATCTGCAGGTAAAATTGATTCATCCCTTTTTGCCTTCATTTTTACATCTATAAAATGGGGATAGAGTCAGCAGTCTTTCCCTTTGGCAAAGTATTATAAGATCATGAGAAGTATGGTACAAGAACTCAGGTTTACTATATAGTTACCATGTGCAGTTATGTTATGCTACCTTTCTAATTCCAAATAAAGACATGGGTACTGTGAAAAGTTCCAAGATTTTCATTTTTGTGCCAGATTAAGACAAAAATGTATCGAAGAGTTGTAATTCCCCTTCCTCCTCAGACTCCACAGCACAGACTTTGCCTATTGACTCCTGTAATACGCAGTGACAAGACCCTCAGGCAGTCACAGGAACCATAACCCACCGGGCGAAGGGATGTCCACGGGGCCTCCAGCTATATCTGTGGGACCCCACGATGGCTCATGGCATGACTGATATCAAATACAGAAATGCCTCTGACAAATTTTCCCAATTAAAAAAAAAATTCTTTGAATTTACCCAGCAAAACCCTCTGATCTGCCCCTCAGCTCCTTTTCCAGTGAGGAACTGATGTATAGGATAGTTTTCACCTGCTCTGCTCCAAGGCTTTTATAGTCTCTGCACACCACTAGGCATCAAAATCTCACATTCTTGTCTTACTGTGACCCTCCGCCTTCCCATAACCTCAGAGCCCAGACCATCTCCTCTGTTTTTCTCCTACTTGTTGGGGCAGTGATTACTCCTCCTGGGATTTTATGGTGTCAGGCAGATGAACCCTTCAGCCCAGGTACTTATCATGCTGACAGGGGCCTTATATCTGAGCACTCACTGCTGATCTGCTGCTCTTGCAGGTCAACTTCCGCTCGCACTCTTCTCTCAGACGCCGGTTACGCACGGCTGCAGGCTGCGGCTCTAAGTGCGGCTGGGCCAGCTGACAGAGACTGAGACGCTGTTGTAAACACCTTCGCTCTCAGATAGTAGGTTTGCTACTGCCAACACTTCCATCCGAGGAGCAAGAATACCCAAATTAAAACCTAACAGAACCAAAAACTTTTTCCTTTCTGCAGGAAAAGTCAGTCATTTCCGCACAGACCAACACATCTCTGACAGAGATCGGTGGGCCGTGAGTTCACAGCTCAAAGCAGTGCTCCATCTTTTGAATGTTGCTCTCATATCTGAATTACTTAAAATTTTCTGGATGGGCTAGTACTTCCCCCTCACCTTACACCACTCGCCCTGCTCTGGGCAGAGTCCTCACAAACATTCCCGTTGCCAGTCATCCTCATCTCTCTCCATGTATATTCCTCCAACCTACCTCATACTGGTTTTCCAATGTTTGTACATAGCTTTTGCCCTTGCCTCCATCTCTCAGAGATTTTGGGGCTGGGAACACAGCGGTTCCCAAAAGAGACAGTCGAGCTGCCGGCAGCCCGAGGCAGCCTCGCTCCCTGCCCCGGGCCCAGGGGCACGCAGCTTCACATTCACAGCTCAGGCTCTAGGGGAAATGTTTTCAGCACTACAAGCTAACGCTGTCTAAACACCAGGAGCCATAAGGTAGTGAAACAGAAACATAAAAATAATGAAAGGACTTGGTAACACAACTCTCTACCCTGAGGTCCTTCAAAACAGCAATTCACTGCCTGAAATATGGACAGAAGTAATTTCAGAGCAAATCTGGCCCTTGCTAACAGAAAGGAAAAAGCAACCTCTCTCTCAGGCTTTAGCTCCAGCTCCCACTCTTACAAGAAAATGCCAGGGAAGGAGAGGAGTAGATGATGTGAGAGGGGAAGGGAAGATCCCTCACCTGGGCACACGGGTGCCCAACTTCTGTTTCAGTTTTAGGCTTCAGTTCAGGGCAGCTGTCACGCTATTTGGCTCCCTTTAATAACAGCTAATATTTACAAGAGTCTCATGTAAATTCAGTTTGTTTACAAGCAAATTCTATACAACAGCTTTGATTCTCAATGAGAAGATTGTTAAAGTCAACAGGAGTTTTTCTATGGGTTTCCAATCCCATTCCCTAATCCCAAATAGAAACAATTTGTCCAAGCCAATTTGAACGAAGTAGCTACCAGAACATTTACAGGACAGCTCTACCTGCGAATTTCTGTTGCCTGCTTCTCTGCTGTGCAGCCAGAACATCCGGCATGAAGGCACAGTCCCCCTCCACAAGGGACTGCTGTAGAAACACTACAGCCAATTAATACTGCACCACTACTGGAGCACTGCAGCAGCAGCAGGACCAGTCTCTAAAATAAGCCCTCGAAGTCAGCGGATCAAAATCAGCATCTGATACAAGGAGAGTCAACACCATCAAGGCCAACAGACTTGCGCTCGCTGCTAAGGCGGTTGGGACGTGGCCAGGCATCATCACATCCGCAAAACCGCGTGCCCTGCCAACCCCGCTCTCCTTGCAATGCTGATCCACCGGTCAAGTGTGCCGCATACTGAGGAATTTCTTCCATTTATAATTGAATCTTTATTAGCTCTGGTAGAGGGACTCCCGCCACCCTGTGAAACAGCTCTAAGTTGGGCACCAAGCTCCCACTGATGGTTTTCTGGGTGGGTTGCAGAAAAATACTACCAATGTTCTGTGCAACTTTCAAAGCATTATTAAAGCAATATTTTTTATATTATTACCAAGGTCTAATACCATTTTGAATTTGCTGTTCTGGAGTTCATTTTAAAGCACTTGATTATACTTTGAGAAGAAATAGTCTTACAGTACAAGTCATTTTCTCAAGTACACTTGAAGAAAGGATAGTCTATGGCTCAGTAAATACAACAGTCTGAAAAGTTATGAGCTATCAGACTAAGCTGAATTGACTTACTGATATTACCTGCAATGAATGAGTTTTAGATAGCCTCTCATAAATAGAAGACTACAGAGCCTACGATTTTATGGATGTCTTGTACTTATCAATATATATGAGAAATGATGCTGTCAGGCTTTCGAGGGGATACTATGTGCACCACACCACTGTCAATTTAATTTTTTATGATTAAATATTTGGTGCTGTTAAAGGTTATTTAACATTTAATATAGCTGCTCTTCTACATAGCTGATAACTGTCATCTTTACATAATACTGAAGCTGAAAATGGATGGGGAAGGCATATTTTTTAGAAGGTTCCTATTTTTTTTTTCAATTTACTGTTAGATTTGTTCCAGTAATAGAATAATATTAGGAGGGTTTAAAAGGCTTTCAATATTCAGATTTCAAAAATTTAGACTTAATGCCAGCTGCAGCCAAACTCAACGTTTGCTGCTGAGGCTGCTGTAGTTTCCTTTGCAGTAGAAAGATCTCTCCCAGATTGTACTGTGGGATGGCAGCTCATTGTGCAGGGAGAATTCTTGAGGCTCACATTTAACCCAATCAGTTTTTATATTTTTAAAAGAAACATCATCAACTTAAATTTCACATTCCTGTTTGATCACTTTTGTCTCTTGTCCCTGTTCAGGTTGCTGTAGCTGAAAGAGACGAAAGACAAAACTATTTTTGTGTGTTTTGCAGAAAGTACACTTTGTGCAACAACAGAATGCTGTCTCGGCAGGCACGGGTTCCCCCCTGCAGCCATCCTGCAAACATTTACAGAGTTGAAAATAAAACACAAATGGATCTACCCAGACAGATCCTATCTGCCTAGGCAGGTAGTAGCTCTTAATGAGACCACTCACCTGTGTAAAGGTAGGCACATGGACACGCATTTCCAAAGCTCTTGTGCACAACAACACATGAAAGAAAAAAATGCACAGGAGGAAGATGCCATTTCTTAAAACCAAAGAAATTATCAGCAAACTGAGAAGACTAAATGGAAAGATCTAGTGCTTGTATCACTCTCAACATTTTTTTTCAGTTGGCAACTGTGCAAGTTCACTGGATTTACTAAGCAAAGCCTAAAGCTATTTTTCGTTTTCTATAAACACACACATCAAAAAGGTGGAGCTTTTAAAACACCTAAAGGCAGAAAACTAACGTTTCTATAATTAAAATAAATCCAAAACATAAAAACAAAAACATCTACACACCTAAAATGTCTGTAGAATGAGGTCAGTTCAGGTCTTGATCTCTATTACATTTTCTGTCAAGTGGATCCCTCTGTGGAACTGAGATTTCGTATTTACTTCAGTAGCACTTATATGGTACATTTACCATAGTAAGAAATCTTTTTATTACTTTTCAGCAACTGAATAATTTTCTTGTGCAATAAAACTCTTTATGCAGACTTGCCTTAGTGAGGTATTGATGTAAAAATGCTAGCCTTCTTAATCTCCAAAAGCTATCATTCGATTTTGCTACAGTCCAGGGTCTGTGAATGTACTGCCCTGCGTCCTGTGGCTAAGGTCCCATCCACTGGCTTCTCTACGCTTCATCAGTGCATCCCAAATGCAGGTATAAATCACTGTTTTGCAGCCTGCAGTATCTTTCCTGTAAGAATGCTCATTTATTGTGATGACAGTCCCTCAGAAACAGAGAAATGAGAAGCAGAAGTACCACTTATCAGTAACATAAAAAAAGTATGCAGGCCTCCTGTTGCAGGAAAATGCATGAATAACAAACCATTAAGGCACCGACAGTCCAAAGCAGAAAGCATCGGTTATTCCCACAGAAACAGGGACAGCGCTACCAGTCTGCTGGCCAAGTGGACACGTCTTCCCTGCGGACGCAAGTGCAGCTAGGGTGGATGTGCTTGGACGGTGCTGCTACACGCTCCTTCCTGCTCAGGCAAAGTCACCCGCCGAGTGCAGTTGGAGGTAACCTGCCACTGAGATGAGCAACTCAGAGGTCTTGTTTCTGGCTCTCTGTAAACTCCAGTGGATGTTAACTGCACTAGTTTCACGCACGTCACACTTCTGAGCTTCATTTCAAAGCTATGAGAATTAACAATTTAAATTAAAAAATTAAGCTAAGATGAAGCTGCAAACACATATGCGTGACGTGAGGCCCACAGCACTGACTTTTACCACTGACATTTCATAGAACTGGGGGAGCTCACACTTGTTAAAATTGCTTATGACTGCTTCCATAAGGCGGGGGGGGGAAACCTTGAGCAGAGACAAACACTTTATCTCTCTGAACTATAATGTCCATATTAACCGCTTCAGGTTTAACTCCGGAGTCAAACTCTGAATCTGGAGGTGGTTGAATGACTGGTTTGAAGAACATCTTTTAAGTGTAACTTCTAATACGCCTGCCGCTCTTTCACTGCAGTTGGCCAAATTCAGACACTAAATGAAACAGATGTATTTTCAGATATTCAAATTAAGTCTCTATCTGCCCAATAAAGTGTATTTCTTTATGTCAGGCCAAACTCATAAAATAAATAGAGCAGAAATACAGGTTTCCATATAAAAAACACTGAGAAATTTTTGGTGAAAATTCCAGGTACTTGAAAGGCCCCTTCTATCTCTTCACAGCAGAGGTAGGAAGGGCAGAAAATTATGACACAGTAATTACTATGATGGATGTTGAGCTACTCCTTTATATTAGATACACTGCTTGTGCAGGAACCAGCACTACAGATTGCATACTTCACTAAGCAGGACACTCGAGATTATAATGGGCTATATAGATTAACAACATTAGGTTAAAGCAGGATAATTCTTCTTCTTTCTCATTTCTACTCCTTTCCCATGGACCAGCTTTTGATTTACATTTCTGTGCTCCTTGCTTCCAAACTCTAATCTGCACATCAAGCAAACACTTTCCATTTCAGCTGGTGCAAATCTGGAGTAACTTGATGGAAATCTCTAAAATTGCACTGCTATAAAACTCAAATATGAGTAAAGAATCAGACCTGCCTGTTGCTAATTAAAGGTGATGCTGTGTTTGCTTTTGCTGTCTCATGCAAACAGCAGTGTGTGCTGAAGATTCACCTTACTCTAAGTCAGCATAAGAACTGAAGAGTTAAGGCCTGTCTCTTCACAGTGTAAATAATTTGCCTGCTGTTATAAAAGGGCCTATTTATAATTGTAGCAATTATTTCAGTGTCTATATGAGACTGAAGCAGTGTAATATTTTGCTCATAGGCAGAGGCTGAACAATGTTCAATATTCATCCCTCTCAGATTTGGTTTGCCACCAAGAAAAACCCAAACTGTGTTTCAGCGATTATCTTCCCAAATGTACCTTCACTCCTAATGTTCAGCTTGAATCAGCTAAATGCTTCTTAGAGCTCAGACTTGGATCTTTGTCCCTTTATCACTGGTCCCAGCTCACTTCCAGTGCCACCACCTGCTTTCAGCTAGCTAACCCCTGAGGGCTACAGCAGTCCAGAGCTGAGCACGGACTAATCAAACACACATTTACCAAGCTCCTTCAGCTGGTTTCTTGAGCATTTTCTCCTTGGCTAGCCAGGTATTTGCCAGTATAGTTGCATTCAAAGTACTCTCCAAGCTAGTCAACCAGGTTAAAGAGAACTTAGCCTGCAGGACTGCAGTCACACCAGGGACAGCAAAGCAGATGAAGCCTTTACTACATTGGCCAAAATTCACTTTCTTCTCTGGTAACTCAGCATTCAGGTAATAAACTTTACATAAGTTCTAGGTATCAGAGGTGCTGGCAAGCGTAGTTTCAATCCAACTGCAGTTAGTGACACAGGTCAGCACTGTCCTGTGTTTCCCTAAGATAAAATGGCACATGGTGTTTTGTGCTTTTAAGCTGTACATTACAGCTGCTCCCTGCCATGACCAGATGCCTCTCCATCACATAATCGAGATACAGAAGTTTTCATCTCGTCACAGATTCATATCCAGTCACCCAACAGGAGAGCACGAGGAAGACGGCTCATATGACAGCAAGCTGCTTGCATGCCTGAGCAGTTGAACATGCAGCCCTCCAGCCTCTCTCTGCAGCTCCTCCTGGGCAGAGTGTACGTGGAAAGCCAGGGCACAGTGAACAGCAGCAGAGGAGCAGTCAGGTGCCCTCGTGCCCCTTTTCTCGGGGAACCCCACAGGGTCCTGTCTGTAGGATGCCAAGGGTCCCTTGCTCCAGCACACTGCAATCCCAAGAGCAGTATTGCATCCTCCCTGCTTGCTCTAGGCTGATCCTAAACACCCATTTTGGCATGTGCCAGGACCCTTTCCAGCACACTAAAGTACTGGATTCCAGTAAGGCTCTTGAGAAAAGCTGTTAAATGTTTAATGTTAGCTGCAGCGGAAAAACACTGTAAACATTTCCTGTAATTGGTCTGCTTTAAAAATTTATTTCATGTGAAAAAGCAAGGGAAATACCACATTGCACTTCCCTGTCTTCATGGCTCTGGGGTGCTAGGAAGGCCCACAATGAAAAAATAATTGAGAAGGAGTTATCTTTGCAGTATTTTTCATCTAAACTGGCCGTGAGGGCAGATGTGCCTGTGCGCCCAGCGTGGGGGGTGCTCTGACCCTCAGCCAGGGCTATGGTGGGTGGCAGAGAGGAGCTGCTGAGGGCTGCACCACCGGCCATGCCATGCTGCAAGTGCAGCCTGCAGGTCTTTCTTCTCACTCCTGTGCTCAGCCCCAAGCGCCTCTGCTGATCTGAAGAAACACAGAGACAATCAGCAAATGTCACAGTAGGTGAAAAGTGAAGCACGAGCATAAAGAAGAGAGCGCCGTGACTTAGGTGACAGAGACAGAAAGGACTGGAGATTATTTTTGCTCTGCATTATCAGTCCTTAGGACTGAAGATAACAGAGTTGATAATACAGAAGCAGGCTTACCATGAATTTATGAATTGGTAAGTCACTTTCTTACAACAGCCCACAGTAAATCAGTTTGTTCCTATATTTCTGTAACATGTTATGCATTCCCTACCTGCTAGCTAGCTTTATCTCAGTTTGCTTCTTATTTGTCAGACAAGGAATTCAAGATTTCTCCTAAATCAACTTAGCAAAACTCTAACATTTTCAGTCCTCTAGTTTCTTGAAAAGGAGAGGAAAAAGTGGATTATTCTTGCAAGCCCTAATTTACCTAGTTGCAATTTCTGTAGAGTTAGGTTAATCATTTTATTACTTTGAGAATAGGCGAGCATCACTGTGTCTCTGTTTAGAAGAGCACAGTGACTCCATGGGAGAGGCATGGGCTTAACATACAGGAAGGCAACATTCAGCTCCTGCCTCTACTGTTATTTTTTCTGGCAAAGACAAAGGATCTCTTGTGCCTCAGATCCCATCCATCAAACAGACAAGATATTTTTCCACATTCAGCCAGTCAGTTATTTCAGTCATTGTCAATCCAGGAAAAGTATTAGCTCTTTAGAATAGACTTTCTACTAGTGTGAATATATAGACTGTATCTTTGATCCTGTTCAACTCGGGGCTTCTCCCTGCCATAAAATACAGGTTTTAATGTCCCGTTCATCCCAGGATCTACCAGCCTAGAGCTGATATTAACTGTGATTCTTCTCTTCACTTTGTTTTGCAAGACTTCCTCATGGTATTTTCACCATAATGGGGACATTTCTCTTCCTTATAGGGGTTTACGTTATATCCCTTTTTTGTTTATGTTACATCATTTTCAGTATCAATCATATTCCTGTAGGAAAAAAAAAATCCAGAGTAACTACCTATCACTTTTACTAAAGAGTTTGTTATTGTGATGTTTTCTACATTCCCTCACTGAGTGCTGTCACTTTCTCTTATTATGTACATAAGAAAATAATTTGTACTGTCAGAAGTTCTGTTGCTTTTTAATAAGGAGTAATTAAGTATGGAAATAAACAATCTCTCTATTCTCCTCCAGACACACTGATTGATTGGCTTATACTTCTGCTACATATACTAGACTGTTGTGTGCATGCATGCACATGAGCAGGTGAGTGCGCAGCAGACAGAGCAAGATGGAAATTATTGAGGGAAACACAGCTCAGAGAAATCAAGTTTGCATTTAGATTGAGTTCTGTCCTGAGGCCAAGTAAATGTAACCAGCGTGAGGCCAAGGTGGCTAGAAGTGACTCACACATTGGGCACTCAACCCGAGACTATCCCAAAGGCTGTACTTTTCACAACCACTACAAAAAAAAGTTATTTAAGATCTCACAGTTTTGGCATTCCAACTCCGATCTACTCCAAAGACTTTGTTCAGAAGTCATGATCCAAACTTCTGACTACCACCAGTTTGTGAAGCGTGTGTGGAACATCATCATAAATATCAGAAGAAGATTCCACACCTTGCAGATATAAAGCCTTCTCATGAAAGGAGAGAACCATCCAGCTGATCAGGCCTGATGGAGCAGTCTTAGGGTTTTGTTTTTTCCAAAATTTAATCAGCCGTGGTATCTCGTAAAGAAATTAAAGAATAAAATCTTCCTAATAAATACAAATAGAATATTTTATAAGATTATATTATGCATGTCACATTAGGATTTATTATTGACACATCACAAAACAATTTAAAAATCCAATTTTCCTCTCAAATTTCAGTAATTATGTTTTGATCCACACTTCACAGGAAGTTTCAGATTTTTTCTTTTAGTTCCAAACTGTAAGAGTCGTATTGAAATTTATACATTTTCTAAAAAATAAATTCACAGGATCAATTCATAGCCACTTCCTATACAGTAATCCAATAACAGCTATAGTCCAGTGTTTCCTGGTATAATACATCAAAGAAAATGCTCTGGGTTTTAAAGATCATTGTCTTCAAGCTACTTTTTCCCTCGGAGGTTATTAAACCTTCAGGCATTATTAAGTCTCTTACAATGACCCTTCTGCTGCTGGATGATGAGGCATCCCATAAGGAACTGTAATACAGAGGATGAACAGTCATATTCTTTTACTGCAGGTCAAGAATATTCAAGAGATTTTGTAATTTAAGCTGCTGAAGAAAGGAACAATTAACTGGTCTAAGGATTCTTGTACAGCTGCAGAAAGGAGGCTTTTCTTGTTGGATTTCTTGGTTTTCATCACCACTTGCTGCAGGGATTAGGGTAAACTCTTTTCAGTTAGAAGTAGAGTTGCTCAGGAAAGAGGTGCTTTCTTTCCTTTTCTTAGATAAAAACCCTAGCTTTGTATGTTTTTAAACAGAATTCTAAAGAAAACACTGTCCCTAACACCTCCCCAATTTCTCCACGCAAGAATAGTCAGTACACACCTGGCTCTTCCTTTCAGCCGTACTTTAAACATCGCCTTGTGTTTTGTGAAAGGTTCATGATGTATCATCACTACACATTATATATATACAAATATATAGATAGGTAATAAAATACATCTTATAGTTGAGTGTATTAGGAGAGTCCTGGAGAACATCTTGCAGCTCTGGCCAGTTTGGGTATCAGTAACACCAAGAGGAGCAGGCGGGAAGCCCGGAGGGCAAAGCTGCAGGAAGGTAGGAGGCTGGAGACCAGGATCTCCACAGCAGCAGCCCCAGCAAAGCTGCTTGTCTCACATGCAGGACCAGAGAGAGCGAAACTCCAACATCTAGTCGAGAAAACATTTACAGTGAAAATATTTACTGTATCAAGTAACAAACAAGGAACCACCGCAATGTTCTTGATCATGAAACTGAAACAGTTGCAGTGACATGATAAGGAAGTCTAGATCTGCAATAATGCTTAACCGTAAAAATGGAGCTACTTAAAATGATTATTAATAAAAAATGAAGAAACTGCAGCTAAAAGGGCAAGATTTTTAGAGGTTGCATAGAAATACCATAATAGATGTTCAGAAGAAACATACACCACCTGTCCTTTTAAAGGGATCAAAGAAAAGATGATATGGTTAAATAAAGGTGTCTCCCCCCCCCCAAAAAAAAAAAAGAAAAAAGCTATAAAGTAAAAGGACATCCTTCTTTAAAAGTAGAAATCAGGTTCAAAGGTTCAAATGAGTAGAACAGAAAGACTGAAACTGTGACACACTGCATAGGAAGTTATAGGAAAGTAGGACAAAAAAAAGATTCCTGCCAATCAACACGCTAAAATCACAAAAAGTAAATAGCAAAAACTTTTTCAAACCACAAGCCTAAAAGGAAACCTACCAAAGAGTCTGCAGGGCTGATAAGAGACTCAGCTATTAAATAAAAGCTGAAGGAAGATAAAACAATTGCAAAAATCAAAATTAAAAAAAAAAAAACCCCAAACCCCAACTTTTACTGCATTCTTTATATCAGCTTTCATGATGGGAGAGATTAATGATGTTCAGATATCAGAGAGCTTTTTGTTGCGCTTTTTTCCTTTTTATTCAGGATACATATCTGAGGAATTGTGCCAAGCTGAAATGACACTAAGAAAAGTTTTAAAATAAATGAATAAAACTACTAGTAACAAGTTACTAGCACCAAGATAGTATTAGACATGAAATTGCCAAAGTACTTGTCGTGGCATGTACCCTATCACTTAAATTCAGCTCAATATTAAAGAGAGAAAACGGAAAAAATGACAGCAATTTTAAAAAGGCTTTACTTTTGTAAAGTAGACTGAAGGAACTATGTCCAGTAAATCTGACTGATTGGCTGAATCTACAGTAAAGAACAGAATTAGGCACTTAAATGAATGTGACCCTATGGGAAAGTGCCAACATGGCTACTGTAGCAAGAAATCTTGCCTCACAAATACACTGGAGTTCTTTGAAGAAGTCGGTAAGTCTGCCAACAGGAATGACGTAGGTGTAATATTGTTTCCAAAATACAATTTTCAAAAAGCCTTAGGTCATGTCCTGCACCAAAAGCTCCTAAAGAAGTGAAGCTGTCCTGAGATAACATCCCATCTATTTCTGAGCCCTGTAACAGACTCATAAATAGCAAATAGTAGGAATGAACGATCAGTCCCACAGGATTTGTGCAGCACGTTCAGAGGTAACACAGGAACTGATGTGAATCCTGAGGTGACAAATTTCATTGACTATACAAAATTGTTTCAGGTACTCAATACTAAAATACATGAAATATTTTATACATGAAACAAATGGGTGGTAAAATGGCAGATAAAACTCAATGTTAACAAATGTAAAGCCAAGCACAGAGGAAAGATATATTTCTGTATGTACATATTGATTTTCTCCAAATTCAGTGAAACCATTTAAGAAAAATCTTGGGAGTCACTGTGAAAAGCTCTCCAGAAATACCTTCTTTCTTTCATACTGAAGGAATTAGGAACAGGACAGTGAATTTTAAAAATACAAAATAGAAACCAAACTTTGTGACTAGATAAATCCATGCCACCTCTGCAGACAGCTCCAGTTCCCTCTCTAGAGAAGGCAAAGAACAGCATAGGTAGAGTGATCAAATGTATAAGGGGAAAAAAACAACAGTATGGGAAAAATCACTATTTCTCAAAATACAAGCTATGGGGCACGAAATTTAAAATACCAGATAGACGGAAATAAGCAAAGGCAAAAGACAAATGATAAAACTCCTTGCCACAGGACGCTGTGAACACTTCATACAGGCTCAAGAAAAGATTGGACAAATTCATGGAAGAAAAATATTACATGGGGTTATGTGAACATAACATCCAACTTAAAAAAATCCCTAAGCCACAGCTGCTGGACTCTATGAAGATATAGATGGAGAAATTTAAAACTTCAATTGCTCTCTTTTTCTGCTCTTTTGTTAAATGTCTGCTGCAGACCACAGCCAAAAACAGAATGAACTGAGGCTGAATGGACTCGGATTTCACTGAGTGTGGCTGTTAATCTGGTAACAGGAAACATGGCGTACAGCTGTAAGATATGATTATAAGGAACTCATTGACTAATTGATCATAATAACAATCTTTGATTTTTTTTCTTTTTTTTGCGACTCTGGTCGCAAATTTTTAAAGTTTATGAAATTTTAATATAAAATGTGATTCTCTTCTACAGGTATTTAAATAAGAACGCCTTGATTATATGCCTTCATATCAAGCAGCCTTGATATTAAGTAGTAGCTCTTTAAATGTAGTTTCCATTTTTACAGAAACTATTACTATTCTGAAATTTCTTGTCTTTGCCATTCAACTTGGGGAAAATGCCAGAATGATAAAATTTAATTTGAGAAAATTTCCTCTTTTACAAAAAAAAAAAGAAAAAAATTGAAATATTTTTTCCAGATGAATCTTATTTATAAGAGGAAAGAGTTACAATTAAAACAGCCCTTTTCAGCATAGAAAACTTCTTGGTAAAAAAGATCCCATCCAGCCTCACTAAATAAGTCACCTAGCTTAGACACATTTTGGCATTGTTGCTGTGTAATTCCACCCAATGGGCTTTTCATTAGATATGTAGGTTCATCGCTCAGGTCACACACTAGCAGAAAACACGGAAAACAGTCTCTCAAGATATAGTGCACACCAGAGTTTTTACTTTCAAAATGAACCAGTTCTTACTTTTGTGTAGTCCAAAGTAAGCTCCAAGCATAACCTCAGTGAGAGCCATCCCTCAACACCGAACTGCAGCAACTGGCATCTTCAGCTGCTTAATGGAGTATGTGCCAGCTACCTCTTTTCTCTAAAGAAATCACAGCTGCTGTTCAAAGCCTCTTTCAGTCTCAACGAAGGTTCTGTTTTGTACCAATTTATCACAGGTCTTGCTTATGAAATGTGGTTGGCTTTCATGGCTCAGTTTGGGTTTCTTCCTCCACTCTGCACAAAGCACTTCCAGAATAATTCTCAACTAAGCCAAATAAGATCTAACAAGGTCCACTGAGCCCCTAAGGACCGGGATCAATATTGGGGGGGCTGCGCATTCTTGCTGAAAATGCTCTTAATCCTGAAAATCTCTAAGGAAAGTGACCAAATTGCCTAGTAAATCCTAGATATGCAAATATGACTCATCAATCCTGAGATTCATATCACAGCATTTCTGATATAGCACTGGAATTTAAGTGGGGGGCAGTTGTATGCCCTGGGTCAATTCACTGAAGGGAACCTCATCAGAAATTGCATTTCAAAAGGTACTCTGTATGGCTGCGTTCATTGTTATGGTCTGTACATCATAAAAATATAGTTTTCTTTAAAAACATCCTTTTAATAACTCCCCAGAGGTTAAGAGAGATGAGGAGTAGTCTAGGTCAAAGGTTTTCTTAAATTTTCTCTATCCACGATGTAAAGGCAAAAGCACCGTCTTCCTCACTTTTATTTTTAGGGTTTTCAAACTGCAAGTTGTACTATAACATTACAAAAACTTGCTGAAATGCTCCTAACTCAAATGCCAAAAAACACTGAGTGGATGCTGAAGTTTTCACTCACTGTGAATTAAACTGCTCTCTATCTTTTCCTTCTGATAAAGAATTATTATTTATCATTAACTTTCAGCTCAATGTAAAATTGGTATAGGTCTGTGCAATTATGCTTTCCAAGACTATGTTATATTCATCTAATTTATTATTTAGCCTCAGACAATTTCGTTTCAGAATGGAAAGAAACCGACAGTTGTACTGAGATTGCACAGATTTCTACTGTACCCCTGAACTTTTCTGGTGAAGTTGTCAAGCTTGGGACATTGAGAAGCTCCCTGTGCTGGAAGTCAGTGTGTCATCTGAAATCCTCTGCTGGTCTTACATCTCTCAGCTCTGAACAGCACAGTTCCTGAGATCTTCACCCAATTTCTTCCTTGTTTTAAAATCCTAAATTTAAATCCTAAATTTAATGGGGCTTTGCCCTTGGTACAGCCTTCAAGAGCTCCTCTCGTTCAGTAAATCCAGCCCTGCCTCACCTCCACTGCTCTCCTGGGCTCTCTCATTATTAGGATTAAGCCACAGCAGTGAGCAAAAAGCAAGATATACTCTTGAACAGCAGCTGTGGGAACTAGCTTCCTTCCACGCGTGAGGCTAACCAGTTTTTTTCCTTCCTGCCTAGGACTGCAAGGTGAACCTCCTGATCCCAGGCCTGACATTTAGCCAGTGCTCTCTGTATTGAAGTGATCAATGGAAAACATGTTAGCAAGATGGAGGGGACCTGTCTTGCTCAAACTGAAATACTTGTTGGGGGATTTCTGCTGAATTAATTTTGGATTGATCCAAAACATTTCATTTGACCCAAAAGAAACTATCTTTCTCCACTCTATAGATTGTTTAACTTTTTGTTTTGCTTTGTTTAACCTTCAAATTCAGGTCACTTCTTTTTTCCCATGAAAAATACTACTCTGAAACAAAAAGTTGGAAAGTTTTGGTTGATATAATGTTGCTGTGAAACACTTTACAATTCCCAAACTGAAATGTTTCATTTGAATAATATGGGGGAAAAAGTACACAGGGATGATGTATCTGTACTACGTGATACTTGGTGAGAATGGCCCATGTTGTAACTTTTTAGTGTCTAGAACAATACCGCTATGTTAAGCGGAATACAAATAAGTAACTAACAAGGTTTTGGAAATCTGTGAGAATAAACAGCGGTTGGTTACATATAGAGAAGCAGTTACACCATGAGAAGCAGTCAACATGAAGGTCAGAAGTTGAAGAATAACGAAATAGCGACCCCCAAAGTCAACGTGGCCCCTGAAATAAGTCTGCTCGTGTGCATAGTATCATAGCCGGTTATGCAGCCGGGGTGGAGTTGGGCTGGACTCCCCGCACTTGCTGGCCCCATGTGCCGGGACTCCCACCTACCGCGAATAACCATAAATACCAGAATTTTTCCAAAGGCAAGGGAGGCTGCTACACAACAGAGGACCACGTTGCCTCCTCGGGGACGCCTGAAAAGATTGTGCCTGCCGACTCTCTCTCTCACCATGCAGACGATTGGGACAAGCACTGGAGTGGTCCTTCTCGAGATTACCAACGGGTCAGTCTGTAAGTACTTACTAATAAACTGCTTGCTACTGAAGAGTGTTTGTGTGTGTGTGTGTTTGTGCTGGCTTGCCAAACTGGACGTTTGGCCCCCGGGAATCTAACTAAAAGAGATGACTGCACAGGGGTGAGGCTGCTGTCCTGTCACAGGTCTGAGAGCCACGCAGTGTAAATGGGAACAGAAGGGGCATCAGCTGCCTAAATAAAAGTGTTCCAATGTTTCCTAAATTTCTGTCCCCTTTTCAGTACCAATTACTGGCAAAATGAAATCAAAATTTGTTAGCAGTGTTTATCTCCCCCCAAACTCTGACTTTTCAATACATACAATCTTTGCCAAAATATCACCCAGTTGTTTCCAAACCTTTTGACCACATTAACAAAAGGCAAAAAAACGGAGTGACATCTCTGAAATGAGTCTCAAACTCTGCAATGCTGCATCTCAGGGAACACCCACTCCTCGCCTGCCACTTTGCTTGGTAACCCCGTCTGCTCCCTGGACCGGCACAGCCCTGCTGGGGACGTCTACCGGCATTTTGCTGGGCGCTCTTTTCTGCTAGACCTCAGAGCATATTGTCAGAGGACTCATGCGACATCAGCACGACAGCTCTCCAAGGTGAGACACGTATTTACATCCACAAGACCTTCTGCAAGCTGCAGTGACCTGGAGTACTTCATTAGTAAAATTCCAAAATTTTACGGCCTTCATTTCGCATTCAGTCGTTCTGCCACGATTACAAATCCCATCAGACACAGCAGCAGACACTGACAGACCTAATAGCAACTGACCCTATGTAGCACATTTGTAAAACTAGAAAATGTAACTATTGCAGTATAAGCTATCCCTTTCTCCAGTCAAAACACTCTGTTCTTATTTTACTAGTAAAAACATACTTTCTGTGGCAATTACATGGGTTTAAATGCCTCCATTTCCACTCTTTTATACCGAGACAGCTGTGAATCGAGGAGTTAGAATTAGTTTGTCCCCTGTGTCTGCACCCATTTTGGTTACGTAATTCTGGCCAAGAAAAGAATATGGTTTTACATGCTTATATTTTTGCTATTCTCAGCTGTATCCCCTCTTTTTGATATGATATACAAGTGACAGTCCTGCAGAAAGTGCTTTTAACACAATGTATTTATAAATTATAAAAAAACAGATTTACAATCTAATCTCTTTATGTGTGGTGATGTGTATTAAATATATTCTGTCAGTATCAGAAACCACTGTAAATTTAATGTATGCCTGAGAAACTAGGCATAGTTTCCTATTTCAACTGTCCATATTATCATCAGTAAAAATGGTACGTTTAACACTCACTTTTTCCTGAGCACTGCTATTTAAATGAGCTAGGGATAATCTTATTGGAAGAAAATATAATTTTCCTAGCATGCTCTTCATTAGTTCAAAGCAGTTACAGTCCATTTTAAAAATGAGTTAATGGTTGATTTTTCTGACTAGTATCTACTCTTTAGTCATTAACTAGCAAAATGTTTACTGCTATAAAAATATCTGTTTCCTGGGGATTATTAATCATAGTTTATTGAAAAGCAATCAATTATACAGTTTAGTTTCCCACCCCCTTTAGAAAATTAAAATGCTGAGATATTCATTTTTGCAATGAATATCTATCCAGTAATTACCATATTTACTTTTCGTTTATGGGGGAATAATCTGTTTTAATTAAGCCTAACTGAAGAACTTTTATCAGATGTAATTATCCCTTTCGATAAATATGTCTCCACTAATTACATTTAACCATGGGATTTATAGCTCTTAAGTCATTTGGTGGGAAACATAATAAATCTTCAGTAATACATGCTAAATTACTATAAATTAATTCTGATCATTAACATAATAAACAAATTAGGATAATTTCATTTAATTAGTTTGGGTAGTTAACTCAAAATCCCTTATAAAGCTCCACGATAATCAAAATTTTACCAGTACTTTTAGAGATAATTTTTTATAACAAACCTGTTTGAATATTTACATAGAAAATTAGATCACTGCTGGAACATAGTAAACACATATTCCTCTTAGACACTAAAGGCTTTTAAGAATTGATGCCATGTACTTTTTTAAATACAATTAAATGTGCCTCCCAAGAACACCTGAGTGGCAGGATGGTAAATCTGATTTTAGAAGTGAGCTCCTTCCTCTCTCTTTCTCCCCTTTTCTAGTTTTTGCTAGTCCTCAGAAGGCAGGTACAGGCAAAGGTAGCAGAGTAGAGAGCAGGATGCAGCCGGGAGAGGAACACGGCTTGCCTTGCCGAGCTGGCTGGCCAGTCCTGGATTAGCCTCCACCACCCATTTCCCTTTTGTTTCAAGCATGACACACCGGAAAAGGTGATTGAACTACACAGCACCAGAAGCTATAGGGACACTCACACAGCCTCTTCCAGAGGCATTCAAGGGCTATACATTGAGACCTGTCTGCGGCACACACCTAGATGTGCACTGTCAAGCCATCAAGTACAGATGTACCCTGTTGTACCGTGGCTTACTCTGTGGTGTGCCAGGAGGACACATGCACCGCACATCAGGGAATCGACACTGCGTAACTTCACTCAGTGGCTATCAGAAATCCCCTTGCCATGTTCTTCTACCTGAACTGCTGGCCTTGCTGGTCAAAGATATTCCTGTGGTGGGTCCTGCTATGCTTGCAGAGAGTTTTCATACTTTAGGGCAACTGCAGAGGCAGATCTTACAGCATGTCAGTGTACTAGCACACAAACAGTTTTTAACTCCTGCTGACAAACATACTGTCTCAGCAGTGCTTCTGCCTCCTGCTAGTTGGAGATAAGTCTTGAGCTTAGTTCAGCCAAACTCTAAACCTGTCCGTGTATTTATACAGCAAGCACTCATCAGATTACATGTTCAGGTGAGGAATAAAGATGAAAGCAGATGAGCTTTTTAGTTATGAACTTTTGGAGCTTAATCTTCTTAGATGAACTCAGACAAGCAAAGAGCTTCTCAGCAGGCAAAATACCTCTCATAAACAGAGAAAATAAAAATCAACAAGACCTATTATTAAAGGGATATTTTAAAACTATTATTTCCCCAAAGCATTATTAGACCTTCTGGTGGGACTGCCACCTTTATTCTGAGTTTCCTATTTTTCTGTGCTGATCCTGGAGAGACAAAGGCTGTTTGGTACTTATCAAGCTTGCTGCTTTTTCTGCTGTTTAAGATGCAGCTTGTGTGGGTGACAGAAGCGAGACACAGACAACCTTCAGGATCCATTCTCGGATAATTTCACTATCTCTAGAGCAAAATAAGAAAGATAATTTTTAGGGGTCTTGGCTTGATTTTTATGCATTTATTTTGTTCTTAGCATTTTCACTGCTCTCTCACTACCCAGGATCAGTCTCCTGACCCCTGGGAAAGACCTTTCTTCTGGGCTCACTAGGTGGTTCTGTCCATAGTACCTAGGTGTCTGGAGACCCTCTCCTTGCTGGGACGTGCCAACCACCACCTCTTCTTCCTCCAACACCAGGACGTGGGCAGGCAGAAGGCACAGCGATAGCACACTACTGGAGCAGCTCTCAGAAGTATAGGCATTCCACAGCGATAAAGAGGAAATAAAAGAAAAGCAAAACTATGACTTAAACATGTTTTTCTTCCACCCAAGTGCCACGGCATGGCTCAGCAGCATGTCTCCACAGCAGTCTGAAGGTGGGAGCAACTGTTCCTTGAATGCCCAGTCCTGTTTATACTGGCAAGTTCATTTTGCCCCAGGACAGAAGAGTCCACCCAACCCCCCTTAGGGGAAGCAGAACAGACCTTACCCTGAGGTCCAGACTTAACTTAAAGCTTTGGCAATAAGAGGCTTCAGGGCTCAAAGTCTTTTAGAAAAAATTGTTCTTACACACTATGTAATACCAAGGACTAGGGCAATATGAAACTTATGTGTTTATTGTTTTAATAAGTCAAGAATGGTCTGTCCTCATGCTCTATTTTATAAAGATGGATTGTGCAGATATTTTATTTTACTTCATGCTGGGAAACACAAAATTCTATTTGTATTTCCGAACTGCCATGTTAACTTTCCTCCCATTTTACTTAACTCATTTTTCACCTTAGTCATATTAATGGTTATGTAATAATATTAGACAATGTTCGCTAATCACTACCTCCAAAAATAATAGTTGTGCTAAATCAGAGTTAATTAGTGTGTCACAAATTCCAGTCCCAGTACAGGGTGATGACTTAATGAAAAAAATGCAATGTCACTTCACCAAGAATTACATATACAATTTTAAGAGGTATTTTAAATATTTTTCTTAATAGCTGTCAGTAGGAACGATGGGATGTGATTCTTTTCAGGGGACTGCTCTTTACTGAGTACAGGCAAGTGAGCTATCACCAGCCTTATACTGGCTGCAGAAAACAGATTTAACATTAATTTATGAATAGCTGAACTTTTTCTCTTTAATGTTGAATAGTGAATCATGCTCTAAACCCTTTATATTTCACTGCACATCAGCAAGGTTGTCAGGAGCAAAAGATCAGGATAACATAATTCTTATGGCTTGTTCTCACACACCCCTCATTTATTTCTGAAGCAGTCTGAATCATCTTGAAAGTGAGACGCATGGGGTGCCAAAATTTAAATGTGAAGGGAGTTGCTCTTTAAGCGCTATCAAGTTTTTCAAAGCATAACTTCCAGCTGAAACGGTGTGAGCAGGGATTCATTCTCTCACACAGGCACTGAGGCATGTACACCCACTTGTACAGCCTGTAAGCAAAGGAAGGTCAGGCCTTCCCGTGCCTGTATACCTGCATCCCAGCACCCGTCACTGGTAGGGAGAACAACGCAGACAACACAGGGCGAACACGCTCTTCCAAACCTAGGATTTTCCCCTTTCAAATCTTCTCTCCAAATCACTTAATGCCTTGAGGAAATCATACACAGCTATGCCAATTCCTCGGTGCCGCAGGAGTCACAAGGCAGACCTGCCAAAACAGCGACTCTGTCACTGCTATCAGCAGATCACAGCATGTTATGGATTCCAGTCATTTTTAGCGCTCTAATGTCTTTTCAATGTAGAGCAGATACATCAGAACTTCACTTAAAAAGGAAAGTTACATGACAGCTTTGTTGATCTCTTCAGGAAATCAGAGACCAGGACCTTAAAGCACAATTCTGCAACAGGTTGTGTGGCTAGACACATAAAACATGCCTGTAGCTCATTGCAGAATGACAGCACTGACACTGGTTTTCATTTCTGTTTCTCTTATTTATGCATATGTTCAACATTTATGAAACATCTATAAAAATATACAGGATCTGATATCTCTTTGCTGTTAGTGAGAATACCAAAAAGAATCTTAAGGCCTAAAATATCTATTTACAAGAGATGCCTTGACAGACTCTTGGAAGAAGAATGCCCTCTTTTTCATTTGAAAGAAAAAAGAAGGAGAAAAAATCACCACTAAGGGCCTCAAGAGACCAGTAGGATTACACAGAGAAAAACACCAGGACTCGGGACACATGGATACTGGCCAGTGCCATAGGCACTGTCACCACACAGAGCAACATACCTTGGCAATACTTTGC
The DNA here is from genome assembly GCF_028389875.1 of Rhea pennata. Classification (NCBI taxonomy): domain Eukaryota; kingdom Metazoa; phylum Chordata; class Aves; order Rheiformes; family Rheidae; genus Rhea; species Rhea pennata. The sequence continues at coordinate 10,315,797 of NC_084674.1, forward strand.
CACTGCCCACAGATCCCCCTGTGCAACCTACAGCGAAGAGCAGCACCACAGCACAAAATCACAACACACTCACAGAGTATCAAGCAGGGATTTTTATAGTTACTTCTTCAGACACTACTGCCATCCCCGTTCCTTCCCTTTCTTGATATTCCACCTCCAGGCTGCACGGACCTCAGCTCCTATGCTGACTTGTCCATCTTCCATGAGGTTCCTGGAAAGCACTGATGCAATCTTAGGCTCTAGCCCTTCATTACACACAGCTTCAAAGACAGTCCAGAGTATGTAACTGGAAAGTGCCCTTCTGCTATCTCTGGTGATATTCCTGGACAGAAATAAGAACGAACTTCACTCTGAGTCATATTTTTTTCTACATAATATGCAAAATTAGGGATTCAAATGCAAATATTCATTATCACTTATTTAGCTCTAAAATGGGCTAAGAGCACTTACACCAAACTTCTGGTATTTCTGACATCATTTTACTAGATGCACTGAACTTGGGGAGCACAGACTTGCAACGAGACTAAGATCAAAGTGTAGAAATGTCAAATACCTAATATCATGTTCAAAGACACAGACTCCATTACCACAGGCTGCTGTAGTAACTCTTGAATGCTTTCACTGCTGAACTTTCACAGATGAACTATGTTTATCTGTCATCTGAGAAACTCAAGATCCTTTGATTAGACTTAACCAGACTGACTCTTTAATACTTGATGCAAGAGAAGGCTCCACTTAAGGAGGTGAGCATGGTACTCTGACGATTCAGAGGTGGTAGAGTTCTCCACAGGGACTCCTACAGGACACTTACTTAATGGAAGAACTGTATTCCCGACAAGGAACACAGCAGACAATGCAAGGGAACACAAGGAATACAGCAGACAAGCAACAAGCAGACAATGGAAGAAACGTGAAAAGACTTGATTTTTTTATTTTTATTATTATTACTACCAGGCTGTTCTGCCTACTGGAAATATCTCTGTAATCTCTTAGATGTGGTGAAACACCAACTAATGCTGGACATAAAACTTGTTAACCTTTAAGATCCTGGTACTCACAGAATTTCCTGAGGAGTTAAAAATGTACTACAGCCTGTTGCTCCCTCCTCCTCAAGCTATTTTCTCAATAATAGTTAAGTACATCCAACTCTACTCCAGACTCACCCCTCCAAGTGCTGCTGGTACCTTCAAGTATAATTTTATAAAGCCGTAGAGGACGGTTGTTATATTAGGTAATCAGAGACTGCAATAGAACCACGCAAGTAAAGTGAAGCCTCAGGCTGTTAAGAGTATCTAACAAACCTGTCATTAATTACTTAGGAAAAGCTTTCTGCCTTTTAAATAATTTATACAGCTGGATCTACAGTAGCAAAAGATTAAACATAATTAAAATGGAAGCTTTACATTCCAAGGGGCTGACTGTCTTCAGAACTCAACCAGCATAGGCAGAGCACAGATAAGGACCACAGCTAATGACAATCTTGCCTTCAGGCTGGCAAACGGCGCTTCCAAAGCTCACCCTGGACTGGTGGTTTCCTTTATGAAATAATTTCAGATAAAGATAAAGACCTGCTAATCTCATAAACTTGCACATAGGATGCCTTGCTTAAGCACTTTATCCCTATGACTGGATATCTTTGGAGGAGCTTCTTTGTCTTTGAGGTTTAGTGAAGAGAAATGTAATCTTCCAACAGGGTTATTGCCCTCCTAGGTTTCAATTTAATTGGGCTATGCAGTAGTTCAAGTACTATGTACTTCAAATATCTTTGGGTGAATTCGAGCCATATAAATAATATAGTCTGCTAATATGCAAAGCAGTGTGATAATGCACTCCAAATCCACTTGCATTCTTCTTTCACAAGGAGCAGTTTTTATTATACTGTATTTTAAAAAGAAGGAAAATACAGCAAAATATTAATCTCATCATTACACTTCACTATAGAGGCCCCTACTATATCTGCTGTTAGGTCTGAAAATAGATAGTACTGACCTGATTTTCAGAACTTTCAAGCTTAATGTGAGGATTTTTTAATTATTACTATCTTTCAGTTGAATGATTCAGATATCAGGCATCAACAAGTGTTCAGACCAAGTCACTTCAAAAGTCTTCATTTTACCAGAGAAATTTTGGAGTTCTAAAGATCTGTTCTTCTAGCAATGTGTGGAAAATTTGCCTATACATATAAATACACACACACACACACACACACACACACACACACTCACTCACTATGTTCAGTTATTGTAACAAGACATAACTATGCTAATCCTCAATCTACGCAATCCCACTAGACAGACATCTTGTTCAGTAGAAAACAGCTCCCACCTATGCTGGGGCTTTGGGATATCTTTTTTCTCTTTTTTTTTATGCTGCTTTAAAACTTTCTACTCTGTTATCTCTGGCTCAGAGAAAGAGGTTTTTCCTTCAGTGCAGATTTAGGTCACTTTAGGTATGTCCAACATCTTAATTACATATGGAAATTATTACAGTAAGAGCACTTCTATCACATTTTTTGTCTACAGCCTCTAGTCAATACTTATGTTGCTTTATCTCTCTGCACCAAAGGGATCACATCATATGGTATACATTTCACGGTACAGTTACAGCCTTCTTCCCTAAATCTAGCTCTGAGGTATACCTCATTATTACTTTTCATGTTAAGGTTACCTGAGAAATGTTATTTCATGTAAGTATACCCCCATTATACTAGATATTCCCCTAACTCCATAATGGTTAGCCTAGATTAACCTCCACACAGTAAGAATTAGCTCTTCATGTCTAATTATGCCCTGTGATGGAATGCATTAGTTCCAATCCTAGCAACCGTAAGGCACCTATAGTTTAAAGTGACCTCCACACATGGACAATAATCCAAATTAAAACAGACATGAAAGCAGGATCAAGGCCTAGACACGTAGGATTTTGTACCGGTATCCAAAGTCAGCTTAAAGATTTGAAGACTCTGGGCACTATTCTGTTTGGGAGCTTATGGAAAATTAGCCTGCTTTAAAATTAACAGCAGCTAGGAAGTACTCAGCAAATAACCTGTGTGTGCACAGATTAACTACATCACATGCTTCTGTCTTGACAGATTCATGTGTTGCTTTCAGCTAGCTGCAGTAGCAGTATACTAACTTATTGTATTTGCAGAATATATAGAAGCACTTCTTAATGAGCTATTTTAATCAAATACTAAACTGTTGCTACCTAATTGTTATACAATAACCAAGCTGGCTTTTGATGCTTTGTTAATTTATGATTTTGCAGATGATGATCTTCTCATGAATTTGTCGTCTCATTTATCTGGCCTAATTCTGCTGTAATTTTGTTGTTTGGTAATTTTGCTAAGGTGTTCAATTTGCATTTAAAAACACTCAATGAAAGTTAACAAAATTATGTCAATTAATCATTAAGGAAACGTTACACTGGCAAAGAATAAACCTTTTTTTCTGAGTTCTGCATTGAATAAAGACAACTGCTTTGTATATTGGACAAATTTTCTTTGGACTGGAAAATCCATGGCACAAAATTGATGGCAGAAACAGCCAGTTTCAGCCCTCACCTAAAGGGTGGCACTTAAGCAGCATCCCCCTAAAAAGGGAGTACTGACTCACCACCTTCCCCCAGGTGAAAGCATCACCAACACACTGCTTTCAAAGTGTTTCTTTCGCACAGTGTCCCCATCCAGGACAGAGCTACATCAGCTGCTGTGAGATGTGATGAGACCAGATGGCACAATGACATTATCTCTCCTGAACCCTCCAAAGGGGAACAGGGAGAGGAGAAGAGCTACATGAAATTGAATCTTAGATAGTTGCTGTCAGGTTTTTTCATTTGAAAATTAAAATATACTAAAACATGTGTCCAAGTGTTACTGTTTCTCTCACATAGCAACTGTCCCTTCCTCCACTCCTCTTAAGGCTGTATTTCAGCTGCTCAATAGGCCATGAGCAGGATGGAATGGATGTGTGAGGAACACTCAGCCAAAAATCAAGACAGATCTTGTGTTGTTTATGTTATTTACATTTCAATATCAGCAGCTCAAAACTGGCAGAACTTTGCACAGCACCTCCAACAGCTTCTCTCTAGCAAGAAAGTTCTAGCAAGGAATCAATATGAGTGAATGCCAGGTGAAAGAAGAAAATCAGTGCTAGAAGATCTCCAGCACAATTGCAGAAATTCACTCATGGCTTCAGCAAAGAACTGATGCCTCAAGTTCTTTTGTCTGGAAAATATCTAGAGAAATGTCAGAGAAAAAGGCAGTTTTTGCTACTGGCTTCACCAAGTTAAGGATGTTCTCCTCTACACAGAAGTTATTCTGAACCTCTAGGGAGCCCTCGACAGAGGATGTGTTCAACCAGGTCAGTAATTTTCCCCACTTCACACATTGCTTATGCTGAACTGGCCCTTGGAGTAAGGACCCTGTGGTGTTGCACATCAGTAACAAATTCATCTAATGGTTGTCATTATTTTATGCAAAGTGCACCTCAGCTAACTGCTTTTGGCCCCTGTAATATTTATCAATACAATCTAGCACAAGGTGTTCTTTACATTCATCTCCTCAATCCTTTTTTCACCTATGTGTTCAGCTGTCATATTCTGTAACAGGGCATTGGTTACTAACTCCCAAGTAATGTACAGAGTAGCACTGCAGCATTGCTCTCAGAAGTTATCCTCTTTCACTGCTCATGGAGAATGTTGGGGTATTTGCACATCCCACCATTAAAAAAAAAGGAAAAAAAAAAAAAAAAAAAGCAGAGATGCCTGACCCAAGACAAAGGCTGTTACTCGCCTGTAAGGATGTGTGTCAGCAGAAATTTGCAGCCAGGACAGGAAGCAGAGAATGCCTGAATAACTCCATTCTGCCACACTCAGCGACACCAAGAGACACCTTCCCCCAGGCAGCCCTCTGAGCTACTTCCTGCTAACTCTAGGCCACGAATGAAGATGAAAAATGATGAATCTTTGCCCTATACTGTCTTCCCCAAAGGGTTAGCCACTTTCCATATAGACTAATGGTTCTGGTATGAACGTCAAAGGAATGCCAGAAAAAGCCGAAGTTCAATCTTTTCTCCAGATCCAACTTTACTGGTAAGTCTTAGTCACACGGACTCTTAGCTGGTGCAAAGCCGCATAATCCTGTAGCACAGGAAAAGTGCTATCCATGAAGCTACACCAGTTTACACCAGCGGAGGATCTAAATCACTGTAGTTAATGAGAGTTGGCTCAGGATTAAAGCACCACTAATATTTAGTGCCTGTAAAGAGCTCTAACTAATAAAACATTAAAAACAGGCGGGAAAAAAAATACCCCAAAGGAGAGAAGATGTAATTATGTACTATAATTTCTTCAAGTAGTTTCAGCCCCCACATCTCAGTACATGACTTTTATTATTAATGACTTAAATGCATAAGTAACAAAGGACTATGCTACCATTTGCAGTTCATAATTATGCCACATTTGTCTGCCACCACCAAGTCACTAATACTAATTTTGTTTAACATACACTTTGTAGGAACTGTACAATAAGCCTTGTGATATAAAGCAATAATGTGTCCCCACCTTATCTATGTGATTTCTCTGAGCTTAGCCACAGAACAGTTTATCTATTTCACATTCTCTATACACTGTTTTAGGAATTAATAGCAATAAATGCATGTTTGTATTACACAAAATGTGAATAATAGAGGAATTTGCTGAAAGGCACAGTGTATCAATTGGGAATCAAAGGTCTAGCAACCACAAAAACGTATTTCCAGTGGAGCCCAAACACAATCGAATCTGGTATTCTTTGTAAATACATACTGTCACAGAAATACTTTACTTGTCAGTGCCTTTCTCCATTTGACAGAGAAAACTTCTTTAGTGTTATACTGGCACTTTCAAAAATAAACCTTCAGCATTTTTTCTCTTAGCCCTATAGCTAGATTCTTTACTGCGGTATATTTGAATAATTAGGTTAGATTGTAAATTAATTTTCATAATATTCCAGTCACGCAATTATTATGTTACTGGTCTTTGTTCTTGAAATCAATATGCAAAGTTACTTTTGTACTCTGCACATCAGGATGAAATTTCTGTATTTTGTGTAACTAAACTATAGTTAGATTGCATTATTCAAATCTCCTACAGCAATCCCAAGAATATTATAGTATTATCCTCAAATTAACTTTCATGCACATTTTACTTCAAGATAGTTAAGAATATAAAGTTTGGACCAAACATAATAACCTCTCCTGAACATGTTGGATTTGGAGACAATCAAGAATTATGTACGTCTAAAAAAAATGTTCTATAAAGTAGTTGGTTTACAAAAAGCTTTAACAAAGTATTCTCATTAGAGATTTGAAATCCAGTGCTTATTCATTGTAAAGGACTGGTGATTTTTACTGAGTTTTCTCTAGTGTTGCAAGAAATTGAGGATCAAATAATTCAGAACTGGCGAACCACAACATTCATTACAGTGCAAATGCTGAGGATATAGTAACAGTTGCTAGTTGCTGTCTGTCTACCTGTTGCAATTGATTTTGATCTGACTAGGGTTATCACTTTCCCAAGGGTAATTCTGTGGCTGCAAAATTTTGTCGTATCAGTTTCCATGTACCAAAGTATCAAACACTCAACACCAAAACAGCATCCTCGGCTGGCAGACAAATTTGCTCCAGGAGTTAAAAGCCCTCTTAAGAGCTTTGTTCTCTCTTTTCTTATCATCCTACCAGTACAGACATGTTTATAAAGCAGTATAGTATGGACAAGTAGGATTTAATGATCCACTTAAAACCCAGAAGTGTAAGTGTGGTTGACGCTTCATCTACCTTTTATTTACTCTAGCTCAAACCAAGGAAAGTGATATAGTGGCATTCAGCTCTGGCTTTGTTCACAGTAATATCATAAGCATGTGCTTAGCTTTAATCATGTCATTGCTCCTGTCCTGGACTTAATTGCTGCTTGGCTGAAGATGCTTTCCAGAATTATGTCTTGATGTCAGTCGGTAAGATTTATATGCACAGATTTAATGGACCAACTCCAGACTTCCTTCTCAGTAATGTCAGTGGAGGGAAACGGTCACCCAAGACATCTGCATGCTAGCAAGACCATTCCTATACTTCTGACAGCAACACAGTCTGACACTGTCAACTCCAGCCATATCAGCAAGTCTCTCCCTATGCAAGCAGTCCCCCTGGGCAGCTGGTAGAGCAGGAGACTTGTTGATATGAGGCCAGGAGCTCTGGCCTGCAATCAGTGCTGGAAAAGTCAGGGACACCCAAAAGCTTTATTGCACACTCTATGGTAATGATCAAACAAACTCCAATTACTGGCACCTCTCAGTCCAAGCTGTACCTGTTTTTTCTGATTCTATCTGTACCTGTTGCTCTGAATGTATTTAACATGCTCATTTTGAAAAAAAAAAAAAAAAACAGTATTATTAGCAAATGAGATCTTCTCTTAAAATCTGTACAGCAATCATTTTTTTACTCAAGATCTCCAACAATCATAGCATTTCCAAAAAAAAATGAAGAAAGGTAAAACCTGGTTATCTGAGTGACTTCTTTGATACCAGAGGCCCAGCCTTAAACCATCTCCATCTATTTTCCAAGAAGAAACAACAAACATGGTTTGCTCTGTGACGTGAAGAGGCACAACAGCAGATTTGGACTGTACCACACCGAGCAGATAAAACCCAACATGAGAAGCACTTCCCACAGAAATCTCTGTGATTACCGGTAGCTATCCCTTAGGAGGTATCAGAGATGTATTCTGTGCTGTACAGAACGTGAAGTATGATGCAGCTTCTGTATCAAAGTGTACAAACTCAGACAGTTGATCATATTATGCCTTGATTTCCAGCCACATCAGAGCACAGATTGCTATTTAATATACACTAGCCTGAGTCAAGCTGATCAGAGTACTGATTCATACTGCTGGCTAATATCGTATCTGCAGAAGGAGAGCAAACTGAAGAGTCCAGCAGGTCCTGACATCTCTGCTCGTATAAATCCCACAACAAAAAGAAATGTTTCTTCACTGAATACCTTTCAGCTCTTTTTTTTTCCTGTAACATTTCCCTCATAAATCAGACATCTCTTTTCTATAAAACTTGTGTGCTAGAGAATTATGCTATAGACTGGCAGCACAGTGGACAAGCTTGGAAACATTTGCAAAAACTTCCCATGAAATCCAGAAACTCAGATTTGTACTTAAACATTTAACTATAAAATCTGAAGTGCAACATACAAATTTGGAACAGCTCCTAAAGAACAGGAAAGGAAAATCCAGTTTGGACACATGGGACTCTCTGATTTCTTCAGTAACAGATACTAATCTCTGCAGTGACACAATCTGTCAGACACACTTCTACAGCACAACTTACAGATGAGAAAGAGTGATCAGAGAATAATCCTGTCTTAGAAAGGTAACCTGCAGTATTCTAGTTACTGTGCATATTTTAACACATCAGCAAACAGAGGGATTTGGGGAGGACAAAGCCCTCACTCCTGAGTCACTGACACAAACTTGGCATGTGCAAGAGCGGTGACAAAGTCACTATTTGGCCAGCATGGGGGAAATGCAGAGGAAGTCTGCACGCAAATTCTACCAAACGAGTTCTTCAAGTCTGAAGACTATTGCCATTTTGGGAGCTTTTCCCCTTCTAACAACAACCTCCAGAAAGAATTGAATGCCTGTATCCAGTTCCTTGTTCAGCTGTCATGCGTTTGGTCCTGGAGATCCTTAGTTCAGTTCTCCTGATAAGTGTTCACTACCCAGGAGTAGGTGGCTGGGCTGCATTATATGTGGATTTCCATTGCAAGACCTGTCAGCCTGGTACTGCTCACAAAATACCAATGCTTTTCTATCCTAATGCCTGCTTCATTCCTGTGACTCAGATGATGAACGAGCAGTAAACATGCCACAAAATTAATTCAGCCCTATGGCAGATTATCATGAGAAGCTGAAAGTTACAAAAATAAACCCATTCTTATTACAGCTTTAAGACTGATAGGTAAATCTCATTCACAAAAGAGGACTATAATGACATGAATATAAATGTTAATGTGAGGTTCAAATGCAATTTTAAATATTTATCTTGCAGAGGTAAACAGCCACAGTGAATATCTGAAGAGTAAATACACATTAAATCAATTCAAGTGCTTGCAAACTAATCTAGTCTCAAATACATTTACTTAAAGGCAAAGACTCTATATTGCCAGGGACCTGACTGATGGAAATGTTCTTGAAAACCATCAACCTCTTGTGCACAGCCATCTTCAGCAGCCTTCTGCCCAGCAATTAGATTTCCTGGACTCTTCTACCACTGCTTGTTCTCAGGACAGTTTTGCTCTCTTCATAATTTAAATTCAATATTTTTCCCAAAAGTGGATGCAGCCATCAAAAAAAAAAAAAATGCTCCAAACATCTCCTGGCTGTCTTAGATATAGAAGGGTGCTTAAAAGCCCTTACATGGATCTACATTCATACCCCATTTTTGTCTTTATTGTCAAAATCCTGGACTTCAACTAAATTACAGCAACTGATTTGAAACCCAGGAAGCTCCTATGGCCTCACCAAACACTGTGTAGAGGTGTAGAAAATGTTGATTTTTCAATGGTTTTGACTGAGTTTATTTTGATGACTGATATCCAAACATTTCACAGGTAGAACAAACATTTTTGCCTTAGCTTTTTCTGAACTGCAATTCTGACATGCGGATGAAATAAGACAGAAAATTTTACAATGTGAGGTGGTCTTCCAGTTTAACAAGACTGGCAAATACTGGGGTAGATCACTGCTGAAGGTAATTTCTGATACCAATGCTGCTCTTTACTAAGCAAATATCTGATGATATCCTTAACCTGTAAGAGCCATTGCCAGGGACAGAGAACTGGACCATATGGAAAACTGGTATCTCTTCATAAGGTAATCATTATATTTCCATATAATAAAGCCAATGATGTTTAGACTGTACTTAGAAATGAAGTAGTTAGTTAGGAACTTTCTGGCTGCTCTTCCCATATTATTCATAACATGATTTACATATCACTACTTAAAACTATGAAAGAGTAAAATTAAGTCCTAACCTGTCTATTTTAAATAAAATACTACTTTTTGACATATGTTGCTTTATTGTAATGCAGGCACCTTTTAAGCTTTCAGCATCTCTCAAGACTGAATAATTTTGCACGTTGTCAGAGGTGGACATAACCTATAAGAGAATAACTACGATGTTCAGTGAAGAGTGGTTAATCAGAGCTCTTTGTAGTTCTACAGTGTGACAATGAAGAGATAGATACAAAGATACCTAATTTTTTCTGCATAATGTAACTAATTGTAAAATAAATCCTAAATTAAGCAACTTTTGCATAAACATAATGCTCACATTTGTAGGGAATTCCCTCAGTTTAGTTAAGTAATTGCTTTTCTAATTTTTGAGGTATCATTAACACCTTCCTACTTTGAACAGAAACAGATGTGTATCATAATACCATTATCAAATGTAACCCTTGATACTTCAATGAATAATTGATGGGAAAATCGTATTTTCCTCTTGTGATACTTAATTACTGGATTTGAAGAGGAAATAACAACTGCTACTGGCAAAATTAAGGGCTTCAAGATGCAATTTTATTAAGCTATGAGCAAATCAACATATATCATGGCATACAGCAATATTTATCAAGGTGATTTCCCATTCACATGAGGAATAATGTATGTTAAAAGAAAGAGAAGCTAAACCCTAGTGTATTATTAGAACTCAGTCACTTCCATAAAATGGCAGAAAATGTCTCATCTGTAATACTAAATGATGCGCAGATCTAGAGACCATTGGCAGTTTGAACTGAGGATGAAGGCAGCTAAAGGACCAACATCAGATGTTCCTGTATCATGAAGATGCTTATCATGAGGATGATATTATGCTAACAGATTGTAAAAGAGCTTGCAAGTACCTGGCTTTAATGTGTTTACCACTAAAGACCCGCAAAACCCTGCTTTGTAGGCAATACTCATGAATTACTAAAAATGTAAAAATCAATTACTGTGTTATCATCTGTTTCAGCTTTCAGGTTCATTACTGTAAATGTACATATAGTAAAAATGGTGAGCAATGTAGTAGAAAACAGATCATTTACAAATATAGAATATGATAATGTGAGATAGATTTATTAAAACAAATTAGATAAAATTAAAACCAGTTAAATCAAATAGGCACTTTTTCTTTCGGAAAAAAAATACGCCTTTTAGTCTAGGAACTGTGGGGTGTTTCACAGGAAATGAGTTGAACAACATCCACAGAGGTTCATATCTAATTCAACAAGTCATTTTTTCCCTGTTACCGCCAACGTCTCACAGCCAGCTGCTTTGTACCTTCAAGCTTCTAGCAATGCCACCTCCCATTTCTCCTTCCAGATGTTTCTCTTGCATATGAGAAAAGAAAAACAGAATAAGATAGACAGATCAGCCCAGGTTGGCAGCCATCTCTGGAGAAACCAATCCAAATCAAAGCCTCTTCGCATCTGTTAACCAGGTCCCCTGGGGCTATGAATTTCTCTTGAAAAGACCTGCCTGAGGACATGGGGCTTCATGCTGTGACAAGGCCTGGGTCTGCTTTGATGGACATATGCTTCCTGTTTTCCTGCCACATTACTCTTAAATTAAGAAGTACAGGGCTTGTCAAGCACTGAAAAATGACATCAGAGTTAGCAGGTAACTGCAGTAATTGCAAATGGTGTCACTTTTAACAATGAGGTTTTCAAAAGCATGGCCAAGGGTACCTTACATGTGACAGTCTGCTGCAACAAAAACTGGTCCCAATAGCTGTGCTTGGCAGCACACGTAGGTCTTGATATAGGATTGCTAGGCAAAATTTACAGCTATAATTTTAAAATTAAATATTACAAAGCACTGAACTGAAAAGAACTCAATTAACATGCATGAGGCCAAACTTCCTGCTGATATAATTCCTCCAGCTTCAATGGAACAGGAACAGAAGAGAATCCAGCTCATTATTTGCTATTCTTCTGAAGACATACAGATGATATTATCTGTTACATTGTTATCACAGCATGGAATGAGCTTTGTTATAGTGACCACTAATGCCATATGTTGCAGAAAAGATAAACATTATTTCATGCTTCCAGACAATGAACAGGAGATTGTATTTGGTCTCATGTAAGCTGATATTCAGTATAAGCCCTTATACTACACTGTGGTAACAGGTGCACTCCGGCTAAACATGAAATGGGCCATAAATGCAATCTTTGAAACAAGGAAATAGAAGTTTCTAAAAAATATTCAGAGGCAAAGGTAAGGAAACGTAGGGCCCAGCCAAAATGCCACTGCAGATATGCAGAATCTCACAACCGTTGACAATGGGCTTTCCTCAGAGTTTAGGACTATAAGGTCCTCATTAGGCTCTCCTCAGGTGTGCAGTATTTTTGTGTATCAGGTATCTCATTTATAGAATCATAGAATCAGTAAGGCTGGAAGGGACCTCTGGAGATCATCTAGTCCAACCTCCCCACTCAGCAGAGTCACCTACAGCATGTTAGAAGGTGACTTCACAACCTCTCTGGGCAAACTCTTCCAGTGCTCCATCACTCTCACAGTGAAGAAATTCCCCCTCACATTCAGGCGGAACTTCCTGTGCTTCAATTTCTGCCCATAGCCTCTTGTCCTGTCGCACAGGACAACTGAGAAGAGTTTGTCCCCGTCCCCCTGACATCCTCTCTTCAGGCACTTATACAAATTGATCAGATCTCCCCTAAGTCTTCTCTTCCCCAGGCTGAAGAGGCCCAGCTCTCGCAGGCGTTCCTCAGAGGGCAGATGCTCCAGCCCTCTGATCATCCTCGTAGCCCTACACTGGACTCTCTGCAGTAGCTCCATGTCTCTCTTGTACTGGGGAGCCCAGAACTGGATGCAGTACTGGAGATGAGGCCTCCCCAGGGCTGAGTAGAGGTGCAGGATCACCTCCCTCGACCTGCTGGCAACACTCTTCCTAATGCAGCCCAGGATACCATTGGCCTTCTTGGCCACAAGGGCACATTGCTGGCTCTTTTTCTCTTGTTCTTCTTCTAATTTCAAAACTGTAACCCATTTTGACTATTCCTGGATTGGGACTTAACATGTTTTGATCTTTGATATTTTCTAGGCTGCACGCCAGGCTTTCAAAAAGGAGATGAACTGGTCCCACTGGCTCTTTTTATGCACAGAGTTCCAGTCTCCATGCATGTTCCCCATAGCTGCTGTGCAAACTGAGGGTCACAACTAAAGAACCATTTCCTGTGCAATGGGGTACCTGAGAATTTTGAAAGCATGTTACTAAGTGCTTTGATCTTCAACTAATGTTTTTTAGGTATGCAAACATTGCAATATGAGTAACCTATGAACAAACATTGAATTTAGCCATGCTTGATGACCTTCTAGCACTTAGTCACCTTCCTTTTCAGCAGTAAGAACCCAAGAGATTTCATTAGTCTCATTCTACTTTAGCTGAACATTCCACTGAGGAATAGTAACTTATTTAAGCACATGAAGATTAATGAAAAATATAGGAAGAAAAGACACTGCAGTTTTTAAATGTAAAATAGCTGCTGTGCCTCTATTAAAAAATACATATATCAAATTTCATTACAGTCTCATTTGAAGAAATGGTAAGAACCAATACTAACAGCAAGTGTTCATTTCTTAGTCTTCATTTTTTTCACTAGCAGTTACAAGACCAAATACCTGTAGTGTGATATCTTCACTGATTTCTATGGAAAATAAAACATAGTTACAATCCTGGACCAGAAAGATAAAAGCATGTCTCAAGACATTCCCTGAGAAAACAGGCACTGCTGTGGAGTGATGGGGTCACATTTCACAGGTAGGTCATGTTCTGCCAGCTGCTAATGGTATCACTGAGTATTATCAATTCAGACAGCATGTACAGTTACCTGAGGAGATAGCAGATAGCTATATACCTGCATTATAAGAATTAGCCAGGATATGTCAATTTGGTAACCTTACTGTAATGAAATGATAGATGACCAACTGGTGGGAAAGGCCACAGCTTCCCAGATCTATGCAGTATTACCTTCTGAATGAAAGCTGACATCAAGTAAGACAGGAACATCTCTTTTCAGGTGCAATAAGACTTTAAGGAAGCCAAGGCACTTCAAATAAGAGTATAAATGTAAGCTCAGGAGAAACTGAGCTGCAAAGAAAAGCTTTGTGTTTAAGGTAGAAGAAATCTCCACATGTCCTGAAATGGCTCTTCCTATCACTTTTTGACAGCTGAACCAATATCCCTTCCTTGCTAAAATGAGCTTAAGAGAATAAAGGAGATTTGCTTAAAATTAAATGCACCAGTAGCCAACAACTAATGGTATTTACATAAATAAGGTGTAATTGCTGGTGCTCTCCTGCCTTGCAGATAAGTCCAATGTGTATTTCCAAATGTCTGCGTGTAGAGATTTAAAGCATTTTTGCCATGGCCAAGGTGCTACCCAAATGCTGCAGCTCCTCATGATTCATCTCCACATCTGCTTCCTATTTGCCTCATGACGAGTTTTTGCTGGAAAAATAAAGGCCAACCCTTTTCAATGTTCTGTTAAATTCCTGTAGTTAAATTCTGGCCTCACTGAAGCCAAAAGTTTGTCAATGGATTCTGGGTTCAGGCTATGGTTTTGCCTCAGGATCAAAAGTGTAGCTGTAGTTCACATCATATTTTGAGGTCTGAGCTCTTACCAGCATTTGGCTTAAAGAGTGGCTAATGATTTGAAAATTCTCTGCTACTTACCATCCCCACTGAATGTATTAATGTCTTGATGAATTGAGCTGCAATCACTTTTCTCCCATCTTTGGAATATGCTACGATCCATACAGAAATGCCTTGTTTCTTTGCTTCATACTTCAGCCCAGATCTGCTCATATTAAAAACTGTATTTACTCACCATCGTGAAGGGGCAATGCCTGACCCTAATTCTCCTGGGAGGCAGCTGATTGCCTTGACACATGTAGTGAGACAGAAGTGTCACAGACACTGTAGTCATGGAATATTCAAGACTGCTGCTAAGACTTTTTTTTGCAGTAAACTCATACTGGGCTAAATGGTAAGAAGAAGAATGCTTCCTGCATGAACTGAAAATGAGAAGGAATAATTAAATCAATCATTAATACTGAAACAGCACGGTAATGGTTTCTCTCTTGCTCACATGCACAAAGCTCAGTCTGCTCTGACCTGGTTATAGGAGCCCAAGATGACAAAAGAAATGACTGAGTAGAAGAGACAATCAGTCTCTGGGTCCTTGTTGGCATGTGGTTCTCAGCAGTGGGAAAAAGCCGATGTACTGTAGGCTCATGAGGATCATCGCATGGTAAGTGTCACATACCTGTGAGTCATGTCCAGTTCAAGGCACACATGCTCTGAAATCTGTTGTGAACAATTTGTTTTTGGAGCTGACTCAGTACTAGGTAATCTGCATTCAGGACTGCTGGGAAAACCACAAGAGACCACTGCTTGAAGGCTTGATCTGGAAGAACAGAACAATAATATATGGCCAAAATGAAGAGTTTTTTAAATGGTAGACAGAAAGCCAAGCGACTAAAGCCAGTCAGGCATACCTATGAGGAATGCTTAGCTTCCATGGTGTTCATTAAGCAGAGTCCCCTGTAGTGCTCAACAGAATGACAATAAAAATGATCTTGTTACAGCCTACACTTTTTGGAACATACTTTACTGTAAGCTCAGCAACAAACCGGGCCCTTTGGAAAACCTTATTTTGTTTCTTGCCATCTACTGATTATGCCGTAACGGAGTTTGGATTGTTGCTTTCCAAATATTAGCATCAGTAGTGATAAATGTCCTGCACTTGGCCCTCATTTTCCTCCTAAAAACCATTAGTATAGGAGCAGAGCCAGAACATAGCCATGCGAATAACAACTGCAAAGGGACTTTGCTCCTTCTGCTTGTGAAAGATATCAAAATACTAATGACAGAAGGATTTGTGGTTCTTGAACAGATACATACATTTCTTAGGCACTTTGTTTAGTATTAGTTCTAGTATTAGAAATGTCCCTTCACTTACTTTCATATACACAAACAGAACAAACATCTGAAGTAAATGCATAGAAAATTGCTTGTGGAAGCTTCCTGGACAATATTATGCAGAAGATCAAGTAGTCTTTTCCACTCTTGAAGGCCAGGATATACCAATCTCTTGCCCTACTGTACAAAAACTTTCACTTTTTTTCCAGTTATACAAGAACTATGCAGTATGTTTAGTCTTTAGCCCTTTCAGTCGTAGCCTCTCTGCCCACATTCATATGAACGTGGGTGCTCTCTTTTGTATGCAGTCTTATGTTACTTTCTCATGGAGGAGAAAAAATACTATTAGGGAACAGCATCAAATCTGTATTTGATCTGTATTAAAGCAGACTGTGTATGGTTTATGCTACTTGGCCAGATATCCTTATTATAGCTAAACAGTTAAATATTGACCATGAAGTTAAACAAGGGCACAAATGCTTTATCTAAATTACCTTTGATCAACTTGTTTGAGGAGGCTGCTGAAGATAAAGCAGTCTACAGGGCTTACATGAGATCAGCAAACATATAGCTCAGCTGTTGCAGAACTATCAGCAAAGCTCTTCCAAGAAAGACTGAGTCTTACATACTCAGTAACTACTAAAATAAGTGTTATGATACAGTACCAAGGTATAGTATTAATGCACTGTCCTTTACACAGAAAGAAGACTGCATTCACCTCACTTCACTCACTCTCTGAGACTGCTAGCAAGAGCAAAGAGGGCAGAGGTGGTCATGGGGTCCTTGAATAATGTTACATAGAGAGCTTCAGCTTTGCTCTTTGCATGAAGAAGTAAAGGAAGGTGGAGAGTGACTTCAGTGAATTCTAATTATGTTTCTACTGTAGATTTCCAGACATCAGGTAAACAGGGAGGCATTGGAGATCACCGTTTATAAGGAGAGTTAAACATTTACTAAATAAATGAGTTTGAATTTATTTTTCCTAACCTGACTTTTCTCTACCAATGTCCACACATCCTCTCCCACATACATCTGGGGCAGACTGGCAAGAGAGGAGATGACACAAAGGGCTCTGAGGAAGTTTCATCAACCTCCAAGCTCAGCAGGGCTGAGTGCAGCCCTCAGTGGTGCCACCTGCAGTATGCTGCTCCAGGTAAGTGCCTGCTTCACCTATGCCTAAAGCCAAGCCCACCTCATGTCTCTATCAACCTGCCACACTGCCCCTGCACGTTAGCATGTGTGGCCCACTCCCTGGCTGCTGGCACAGGCCACTCAGCTGCATGTGGCCAAAGGCGAATGGAAGGAGGAAACAGCACAGCTTTTCATCACCTAAGAGGGTAAGAAGCAGCGTCAGCTGATGCGGGACGCAAAGAAGACATCTACGAGTGTCTCGTTTTTAATTCATGCAGTCCTGATGGGGTTAATGCATCAGCCTGATTAGCAGATATGATTTTAAAAGAGGGAGAGAGAAAGAGAAAATCTGCTTTCAGCAAGCACATTGAGCTTTCCTGAAAAATGGGACCCCTCCCAGCACTGCCCCTGGAGGAGATGGCCTGCAGGACTGGACTCCTGCTCTGCTCCACCACTGCAGCTCACATGAAAATGACTGAGGGAATTGGAGCGCTCCAGTTACCATGGCATTCCCGACAGCAGCCCTCTAAGTCTTACCCTAATGAATTTGGAGTCTGATGTTTACATGCTTAGTTTAAAAGTATAATGATTTAGGAGTCGACAGGATTACACCAGAGAAAAAGAGATGCATTTTGCCCTGAGGCTCTCTTTAGAAATTAGACATATCACTTTTAAATATGCCCACTAGCATTTTAGTGTGCCTTTGAGATGTTTCTGCTCTGGTATGGCATCTCAATAGCACAGTAAGAGGAAAATGAAGGTCTTCAGCATCTGGACTGTTTGAGTAAGGGGAGTTAAGTCTCCCTGAGGAAACGGTTTGGGGTGAATGTATAGAATCATGTCGAGATTCTTTCTAATAGGACATTCTCTGTAAAAGTGCCTAAATCTCAGTGTCTTTCACTTGACAAAGCAGGAATACCCCTGGACAGAATGAGGACAACAGTAGACATGCTTTAAATTAAAGGAAAAGCAAATTGAGTAAGATATGATCCAAACAGTTGAGTGGCAAGATACAGGCAACATTTCTTGTGCAAGCCTTTGGGAATTTGCCAGGCACTGTTCAAACATCCAAGGCTGCCCCAGCACTACACACGGACCCCAGCACAACACAGACATTGAACATGTTCTCAACTTCATGTGCTTTTCTCTCAGCACCGCTTGTTTTGTTGTTCTGGCTCAGCCACAATAAGAACAAAGCAGAAGAAGCTAAGATTGCAATTACAGCTGATGTTGCTAAATGTCTAATTGTCACCATTATACGGCTTCAACTTTTTTAAAATAAGTTTCCCGTAATTATTACAAGTTTTTGGCCTAATTCCAGTGCAGGATTTAATGGGACTCATTCTGATAAGATTTAGGATATTGTCCCAATAGAGTCTCATTTGGAAATGGGCCACTTGCAATTACCAGTGAGCAGAGCTGTGCAAGATTAAAAGCACAGGCAGTATAATTTCTACCTTGTGTCCCAGGCTCTTTGGATTTGTTACTCATCCAGCCTGTCCATCTGGGGAGCAAACAGCATGTACTCCTTGATGAGAAATTCTGGCCAACCGACCAGCTGTGAAAAAAATAGATTACTCTTGTCATTTTTTTTTCTCCTAGGTAATTTGCTGGGAGTAAAAATATAATTTCTTTGAAGGTTTGCAGTTAAAGAAAGATCCAAGAAATGGGTCTGATTTATATTTAAAGTTCAACACAGTTTTATTTGCTAAATCTAATTTTGAAGATGTATCACTGATGGAACAGTATGTTCTGTCACTTGGGACATTGGAGAAGTGAATTTCTATTATTCAAAATACTGTTAAAAACAGAATGGCTGTTAAAAGAAAGAGTTCCTTGTAAATGCACTACTGCACTGTATAAGGTAAAGCAGACATTATTAAAAAGGTATTAAGAAAATGATGGAAAAAACAGATGTTCTTACTGCACCCAGGGAACCAAATGGACAGATCTTTTCTTTTTAAAGATGAGAGAGCAGCATTTAAGCAGACTTCTCTGGTTCATCTGAAAGCTTAAGTTAAGAACAGGCCAGTGACTTAGAACTGTTCTGAAAAGGGAGATTGCCAATAACAGATTAAATAGCATTATAATATGATAATGATATTTTTGGCATGTGTTCAGCTGTAGTCTCAGGTCTATGAGATAGTAGTAGCTCAGTGCTACTTTGTGCTAGCTAACTGAGTTACTGCTTTAGCTCAAGAAGTAGAGGTCTTTGCTATAGCTTCTAAGATTTCCTCTAGAAAACACCAGGAGATGCTGCCAGAAAAACCACTCTTTCTGGTATAGAGAATGAGAATCCAAGCAGATCTGGACAGCACTGTGGGTTTTAAAGGTATGCAACAGATTTCTGCTCTGTGCTTTTTAGAGAGAAAAGATTAGATATGCATGAAGGCTGTTGGTCTTAAAACTTTCTTTAATGCTTTGCCCCAACTACCAAGTGGTTTTGGAAGGCTATTGGTGATTAGTACATCAGGAAGACTTTCAGCTCAGCAACTAGCTGGTATAGTCTAGGACAGTCACTATGTATAGATTTTGGCATAACAGTGCAAGAATCACTCTTTCAGGGATATTGGCTCCGTGCAAGTTAATCACATCATACAGACTTGAGAGCACTGAATACAGGATGACCTCAAACTGCATATACAAGAAGTAAAAAGGCTGTATATCATCCTGCCATTCCCCAGCACCTGCTACAGTTCTAAAATTAAAAATTAATCCTATTACCTTTCTTAGTACCAAAAGGAATATAAAAACTACAGAGAAGTTGCAGAAGTCTCTGAAATAGAGAAAAATATTGTTCTCCCTCATGATTCCCTCATTCTTTCTGCTCCACATTGTATAAATACTCGTCTTTTCCATGCATATTGCACTTTCTAGACTACATAATGGAGAGAGATGGGTCTCAGCAGTCACACAGAGAAGCCACAACAGGAGAATCAATGCTCGCTGGGTGTAATACAGCAGTCGCTAACCTGACCTGACTGGCAGAGGTTGCGCAAAGGGTATGACGCCTAGTGCTGTCTGATGCCTCTACTTTAAGCACCAGACTCCCCCAGATAACTGAGAGTTAGTCAGAACAACATCTTCAATGTTAAAAGGAGAGAGAAGAACAGATGTATTGCCCCTCATTGAGAAAATCTCTGACAACAGCAGAGCTGTCAAAAGAAGATGATCGCAGGGAATTTGCACTACAAGCAACTGTACAGATGACTTATTCCTATGATGTCAAAGATGGACTGTCTCAGGGAACAGCATCTATCCTGCACACTCAGTTCTAAAACTGAGGTTTGTGCTTCAGCATAGATGACTTCAGAGATTAAACAATCGCTTCCTATTCTCACACTCAAAATTATCTGTGATCTAAGAAAATAAAGAGAAAAATACCGAAAGGCATTTTGTTTTGTCTTTAACAAATGTACGTTTCAATTTATCATAGACAAAAACAACAACAGCAAAATTCCTAGTGGCTTATGAGTACAAACGGTGCAGTGACATGGACCAGTTTACCTTGTAAGACCCAAGCAGTCTTGATTCAAGTAAACCTTCAGCAGAGATGACACTGAAAATACCTACCAATGATATAGGAGAAATTAGTAGACAACACCCTACTATTTTCAAACACTTTTCACCTGCATTCTCCTTGTTTTACATGTATATAGAAAGGCAGCATAGGTGCACCAAAAGATACATAGTGCAGTAGTCAAATTCTGCTTTCAGCTTTCCTTCAAAAGAAGCAGAGTGTTTTCACAGTGCTCACAGGAAAAGAAGATTTCTACAAAATGGAGAACAAATTCCAATGGTTCTTGCTTTATATGTCTGAAACACTGAAGCCTGTTATAAATACATACACATATACTCATGCTAAGTCATGTATATCTCATACATGATTTTAAGTATACTGGACTATCCACAATATGGAGGCAGATACTCAGTACATGTGAACCAATGTGTAGCTTACTCACTTCAGCTCTGCTGATATGTTCCAGTGGAATGCAGATGTTCATCTGAAGTCTTATTTCCTGCTTTTACACATGACATGTTGCTGGAAGTGCTTTTGATATGTTAGGTACAGTAAACACAACTTCTGCTTTGAAGTGCACCTATATCAATCATCTTCAGCCAGGTCCTGTGCTGGCTTGAATCCAAAAATTGCTACAGATGAAGAGTTGGCCCCAAAATCTAAGCAATGCTGATAGTACATTTTTTCACAGCAAATATTATTTTGAAGGCATATGATCAACATGCATATTTGTTTGCTTAATTACATACACATAAATACACACTCCAGTGAAAGTCAGCTTTCCAAATAAGGGTTTATGGCAATATAAGAAACAACATCAGTGAAAATTATGATGTTTATATCCTGAAATGCCAGAATTCAGAAGTCTGACCATTTAATTATAGACTTCTGTATTTCATATATGTATATATATAAAAAAAAATATGAAAAATGCCTTTTATATATACACACATGCAAGAAATATGTATCTATACACAGAGGGGAAATATATATATATATATATATATGTATATATCTATGAAATATATATATATTTCTTATCCATTATTTCCAGTATATTATAATCAATGATCTATCATAAATAGAAGACTGAGACTATTTTCTATTCATGATACAGACAGGTTTGGTGAACATTATAAAATACTGTCTCCATACATATTTAGGTTTTTTGGACTGCATTGAAACCTGTTAGTGGTAAAAATCACCAAAAAGGTGGGCAGGCACAGAATTAGAAGTCATTTAATCCTGCAAAATTAGTCTTTATAAGCATGTGCACAGGAGTAAGTTCCACATAATGAAGGCAACATGATTCAACTGCGCAAGACCATGTTTTAAGTAAAACAGACAGAAGGCAACAATGCCCAAAACCTACAGTGTCCTGCAGCTACACGAGATGGGAAATATTTAGCCAAGTATTCTGCTGGCATATGTCCACTGACCTGGAGTCAATACAGTCATAACAGTATGGAATGAGCTAACAATTAGCTATATTCATATATATAGAAGTACATTTACATGAATACACACACGCACAAACTTATTCCTCACAGTTTTCAGATTAACAGTCTTGTGGGGACCAAAAGATGCATACTCATATTTTACACAGTACATCTGCAGTTCGAGCTACAAAAGATTCCTGAATGTAAACGTAGAGGTACATTTTCTCTGAGCAG
Organism: Rhea pennata; assembly: GCF_028389875.1. Lineage (NCBI taxonomy): Eukaryota > Metazoa > Chordata > Aves > Rheiformes > Rheidae > Rhea > Rhea pennata. Next base: position 10,338,145 of record NC_084674.1, read on the forward strand.
AGAGGTATGTCAGGAGAATATGATTTCACAGCCAGATCTGTAGCATCCACCTCCGAGCTAACCCCAGAGGCAGTTCCTCAGCCAGCTGTTAGGAGTTCACAAAGAATTCAGGCAAGAAGCCAGAGCCAAGCCCAGATGCTGCTACTGGGAACTTTCCAACACTTTACATCTGGATCCTGCTCCTGCCAAATGCCCCATCTGCCTAGGAGGTGATAAATTCCACTTCTCAGAGGACATGTAGCGAGAGAACACAGCGGGGAAAGGGAACACCAAGAGCACCAAGTCAGTAAGACACAGAGTTAACACTTGGTTGGAATTTAAGAAAAGATTTCTTCAGTATTGTCCTGCTCCGCATTTTTTTATCAGCCTTCCACAGAAGGTCCAAAGCACTGTTTTTCGATGGCCTGCAGCTAATGGGACACTGTGTGGGAGGATCAGTTTCAGTAAAGCACGACAGGAAAAATATCCAGGAGCTCTTAAGCAACAATGCATATGCCAAGTGTGCAAGTGCAGTGCAAAAGTTCTTGAAGTTATCAAAAAGTAGCTCAGGTTGAGTCTGAAAAGTGTAAAGAAATGAAAACTGAGCCACAATATATGAGTATCAATATATGCAGCTGCCAAAGGGCAGGACTGTCCTTGAGGAAGGTTGTAGGTTTTAAAAAGACAAGCTGTTCAGTAGAAAGAATTCATACTGATGGAGTAAAACTGTATTCCTTTGTGCTCATAAATAGCAAGAAGGAAGAGAAAACCACACAAGAACAAGACATGCATTTACCAATGGGGCACCACATCACATCACTGAAACTACAGATGGTATCACAGTAGCTAAAGAGAAAAAACTCAAGCCATGTGAAGTCACAGAGGACATCATGACAGGACTTTCTGCATCTGGAACTGTATAGTGAAGAGAGATGCAAAAAAAAAATCAGACTGTGAAAAGAGTTATACATGCTTTAGGGTTTCTATCAAACCCCCTTTGGCACCTTCTACTTAAAAACTAGCAGTATGTCAAATTCTTCTGAATTTCAGAGAATCTTCAGCTTTTCTCTTACACTGAATTGCAGAAAACCCAGCTTGGGTGGGATCCTTAGTGAAAAGATCTTCTCTGAAAAAAGTCCATAGCATTATATAGCTCAAGTCTTTGAAATACCACTATTGTTAACAGCAACATTTTGTGCATCACCTTAGAAAACTGCAATTATTTTTCAATAGGGCTGAGTATTTGAAGAACGCTTACAGGCATCCTTGCTTAAAAAGGAATTAAGGGACAAACTAGAAAACTACAGAGCTGCAGTACAGGCGAAGATCCCAAACTCAGTGATAAGGTACAGAACAGATGACTATTTGGACAAGCTGCACAGTGAATGGTCCAAGAGGATTTCTAAAGGGGAGGTCATGCTCGGTAAAGCTTTTGTGAGCACAGCAATGAAAAGCTGCCAGGACTGAAGCTGAAAATGCAAATTAGTTGATTTCATGAATGCTTTTTATACAGTATTATATAACACTAGTATATAAAGATGAAAAAGTATGGCAATGATAGCACAATTCACAGGCAGGAAAATGAGCTTCATACTAAATCTAAGGTCAGTAAGTAGCAATAGATGGATTCAGTTTGAACAGGAGAGATGAAAGTGACTTGTACTGTACTCTGGCTTTGTGGAGGACATCATCTACAAATCAAGCACAACAGCACCATGAAGGAAGCAATCAAGTTTACTTCTTGCCTACAAATTCATGATTGATTGGAGCATTCAGTCAGCCCTTAAAAAAACAGACACAGAAGACACTAGATTAAAAATGGTAACTGACAAGTCAGGGGCTTATACCCAGTGATAATTTAACCTTAAATATCACAGACATCATAGTACAGTTTAGAGGCTAATTAAGTTACTATCCCTTCTTGCAAGATGCTATGTAAACAGAAGGGGACCCCCTTCTCCAAAGGTCTTACAACTGTGATACAAGATATAAAATACATGACACAGTAGGATCAAGACATTTCAAGAAGATTAAAGCCTAATAGCAAACACTCTGAAGGTACCATAGTGAAAATGGGAAGGTTTTAAAGACAAGAGCTAAAACAATGAAAGAAGATATGTATGCATACAGATATATATATGTCTGTATATATACATATAAACACTGACACGAGGAGTTAGACCTTCCCAGAGATTCTGATGACCTGAGCTTGCAGAGGCAGTGGAGCAGGACCACAAAGAGCAACTCTAAATGTAGTCCTTTAACTGACTCCGGTGAAGTTGTACTTTCCCAAACTGTCCCATGTGTTGTGTGGAACCACTCATCTCAGCATTGCTCTGTGCAAATGCTGCAAGCTGCAGCCTAGCTGTAGCTGATGCTCTCTCTCCGTCTGTCTTTTCTGTCAACAAATACAGCTGATTCTAGTGGAAGAGAGACTTGTCCTCCAAGCACAATGGAAGAAAAGCAAATGCAAAATGTTTAAGGTCATAAATTGGTAATTTTCACAATAAAATACTCTCTTTCAAATTTTATTCTTTAAAAATGGTCCAGAAAACAATCCACAACTACACCAAAAAAATATGCCAACTTTAGCAAAACTGAAACCCTGGGCAGCAATGTGAAGCATTTTTCCCCTGAGGGACCAAATTTGGGTTCTACCCCAAAAATAGATTTAGAAAAATGTTGTACACTCATTCGATATTTTTTTTTAACCAGTTGGAACTCCTCAAGGAAGCTGGATGCAGAGGGACTAATGGCACACCCAGTGGCATTGACTGTGTCTCAATTCTGAATTAGCTATTAGTGGCATGCTGCAGTGCTACTTAACTTTGCACTGTATTAAGATTGAAAGGCATAGATCATGGCATCAGCTTTAATTTGTGCAAGGAGAGTTTGTCTTAAATACAGTGAGAATCTACACGGCTGTACAACTTGACCTTTCATATGAAGTTGCCATATCTTCCTAGAGAAGGATTACAGAGAGATCCAGTGAGCTATCCACTGAGCCAAGACAGGCTTCAGGCTCATAGCTGGATTCACTGCATAGTGCACAAGGCTGACAGTAGAAATGAACTAAATTTATGCCCCTTGCCACAGATTCACCTCCTCGCTACAATAAGAACTGAAAATTGTAGAGGGTATGCAGGATCTCCTTGTGAAAATAAATGAGATATAGTGAAGAAGTCTTTGCATGACTGTCGAAGTTACTATTGTGAGTGCAGATGAAGATTTCAGATTCACGCTAGACTATAACCCCATTGAAGTCAAGGAACCTGTAGAAAATCTGCTGCTATAATGTGAAAGCCAGAAGGAAATCAGATTGCTCATTTAGAATTATTTTCTGCAACAGACAAGTGATTCAAATTATCCTCAGTCTATTCCTGATATACTTCAACCTTCTCTTGTAGGATACTTTCTTACTCAGGACTTAGAATAGTATTTAGAAAGCAACTTGCCTTCCCACAGGAGCATCCATTCCCTTATCCTCCTGTTCCCTGGATGGGGAGAACCATTTAAGAATGGGATTCACAACTGCCAGCATGGTCAGCAGGAAACTGCATATACTAATCCGTAAAACAATGCTGAGAGAATCGATGTGACTTAATTCTGCTTCTCCTGAGGGATTAGGCACCTCATTCTGGATGGACAGAGGCATGTATGACACTCAGATTTCCCTGCTAAGAACTCTCACCAGCATTTTGACATCTCCGTTGTCCCTCTCCAAAGGGAATTGGGATCAGTCTTAACTTACTTTGGAGGTGGCTGCTGCAGGCATCCTCTTCATTAAATACACCAGCTGGGAGACAAGAGCAATAGAACATTGACACCTCCAAAATTTCAAGTGCTGCAGCAAAGCAGTGGATCAGAATCTGCCACACTAATGATTATCCAGCATTTCTGCCATACCTTCAATCAACTCTCTGACCAGTTCAGTTTTGCTATGATGCAGAGCAAAGGAACTGCACTTTCAGCATAAAGTTGTGGATTTTATTGTTATCTTTTACTATTTAATACAGATAGATTCCATAGATTCCTTTTGGTTTAGGGGCCTATTGCAAGAATTTATTGGTCCTGTTTGTATGCTATTTTCCAGTGCTGAAAAACAAAGATTTATGTACATTAGTGAAAAGTTAGAATCTCTTTCACAAGTCAACAGTGCAGCAAGCTGCCAGAAGAGCAGAGTTGCACATCACCATGGCTGTAATGCAGGACTGAGCACCATTTTGATTTAATGGGAGAGCAGTGCTGCATTTCTGTATATCAGCTAGTGTAAGATTAATGCCTCCTGATCTGAGACTACTGCACTCCAGAGAGAGCTGAATGACAGAAGCATTAACTAATGTTTGTAACATGATAGCTTTACAATCAGTATCCCCATGCCTTTTTAACCGAGGGCTCCTATAAAGCAGTAGGCAGCAACATACGTCATTTTAGTAAGCCCCTAAGCCTAAATTCAAAATCTAGCTGTTTGTGCACATGGTTATGTCTTTGTATGTGTGCGTATGCATGTACATCTTCTCCATAAAATGTCTTCTAAGAAGAGTGCTTCTAATTACTGGTACAGAATTTCACAAACCAAGAATAATCACTTTTTCTTATCAAAAATAATAGTATTGTGGAATTAAGAATTTTCCAAAATTTAGAAAGATTTCTTGTAACTCTAAAAGAGTTATTCTAACACTGTAGTTTATTTATATCATTTTCTAGCAGGGCACATTTTTAAGTTGGTACAAAATTCTGCTTCATTGCCAACCAGAATTCATGTTGATTTACAGTGAACTCAAATATGGCCTACAAGCAGGAAGTCCAAATTCCAGCTTTGATTTCTCCTTTACTGTAAAATTGAAATTGAGCCATTTTCAGGTTAAAGATCAAATAAAACAATGTACTTGTAGACTCAGGCTCAATTCTAAGTAAAAGCAAAACAAAGAACAACAAAAGTAGTATTCTGAAGCCTGTGATGAACTCTACTGAGCTGCAGCCTTCTCATTTATCCATTGCTGCTTTGCAAAACATAGGATATGGACTCAGCTTCAGCAAGACTAGTCAAAACTATTTCCACTTTTCCTCATCACCAATGCTGATTAATTCATTAAGAACTAAGTAAAGACCATCAGTCTAGCTCCTAGGTAATCAATAATAAAGCCCTGTAGGTTCAGACTGACCAACTCTATTTTCAGTGGAAAACAATTAGTGGGTTGAATGTTATTAGACTATATTGGAATGGTTTTGATAAAGATTGTAATGAATTGAATTAAACTGGTTTAATTAACATCTGCATATTGAAAGACTCACATAGAACAGGTCTGGCCAGGAATCTACAAGGTATGTGATCCCAGTCTGAATCTTCCCATCAAGCTATTCTTTGGAAAAATTTTCCTCGTCTCTGACTCCAGTCTCTGCTCCACTCTTTCAGTCAGTAGTTCTCTCTTGATCAGGGCAGCATGGGAGGCTTTGCAGAGGCTTTACCACAAGGGCAGTGCCTCTCTGCCGTGTTTTGTCATTTCCAAAACAGTTAAAGGAGGCAGAGAAGTAACAGAAAAATATTATTTCAGTAGGTCAGTCTCACATGACAGCATTCACCCTTGATACAGCTTGGTCTATTAACTACTGTCCTGGCTCTGCGGAGTGGAGCCAATGGTTGAACACACTTCCTTTCTTTTTTTAATCTCTTCCACTTTGTATGGGCTCGTAACAGAGACAAGCAGATAATACTGCATTCTGTTGTACTTTAGTCCTATTTTGCATCCAATGTTATGGCAAGCTGAGCCCTGTAAGATTTGCAGACTCTGAGACAAGCCATACACAGATCTCCCTCTCTCTCTTTTTCTCTCTCTCCAACAGAAATGACTGGGAAGATGGGATCACAACCATAAAGTCCACATCCTTCTGTTCTAGATCCATACATTTAAGGTGCTATCTCTCCATCTATTTGTTCATATTTTGTAGGTATGTCCTTTATATCTCAGCCAAATGATTTCATTCTGGAATCAGTTTCTTTTTCAATGTGCAGTTGTCCTGCTATTTCTTTGTTTGCCTATTAATAATAAAAAGGGGTTAAAGAAAGACAGAAGGTTCATTTGACAGCAATGCATTCATTTTTTTTTAACTCAAAACACTGACACAGCTCAAGCAGTTACCTCGTATCTCCAGATTCCAGCAGACCACATGGCAGGAGCGATAACCAGCCTGCAAATCATTTCTGTGCCTGTGAATGTGTTAAGTATGGGATGTTCCTGTTCTGCACAGAAGAATCTCTGTATCTACATCTCTCCACAACTTTTCTGCTACTGCTTTTATGTTTCATGGGGGATAGGGGAAAAATCTAACAGATTTCTGTTGGTCTTTTTCCCTAAAGCCATAGTTCAGACATGGCACTAGGGAAGATAATGTGTTTGACCTTGTGGGAGTGGTGGGGGCTGAGGGCACTGTACTCTTATGCTCTCTCCCTTTCTTTGAGACCCTACAAAAGACAGACAGAGAATTATGAGGAGATGAAAAGATTCCTTTTAAGTTTCTGTCAAAATTAACTGATCAGATTCTTTCATCTGTAGGGTCCTGCTCTTCCTCTTCTCGCATCTTCCCTGCTGTGGGAATGAAGTTCTGTAAAAGAGCGAAACTGCCACTCAGCTCCACTAACAGGAGTTGTCTGAAATGGCAAGCTGTTAATGTACATATGAAAGATCATGTCCCATTGTGATTGTCAACCAGTTTGCCAATCATTTAAGCTAACATTACCTTTTTGCTTTTTCTTAAAAGTGTGTGAGTTGCCACAACAAAACAGAAAATCTTTAACACTTCTTCATCTGGAGGAAGAAAATTGATGATATATGAAATTTGGGTCTGTAGCTGAGTAACAATTGCTGCCATATCAACTCAGGAAGATACAGATGCCTGGGGAAAAGAGCTCTGCAGAAATCAGACAAACTCAAACTACAATAGAACAGCTAAGGAAATCCTCACAAGTTTATATCAGGGATACTCTGAGCTGTACTAGCAATGCTACTACTGTAGAACACAAAGACAACACTCCCAAAAAATTCATTTGGATCAGTAGGAAGAAAATTAACTTATGATGCATGATGCATCCACCGAAGGAAGACATCATAAGAGAGGGACAGACTAGTTCTCCAATATGAAAAGGAAGAAGACAAACATCACAAACCTAGACTGTGAACTTCCTAAGTGAAGGCAGCCATCTTCAGGTGAAACTCCTAAACTCATGAAGTCCTAATCCCCCACTATGCAAAGGACTTTCAAGCCTAGGGAATTTCAGGACACTAAAATTTCGTCCTCATTCCTTCTGCATATATGCATACACTCCACTACCCAGATAGGCACAGGCACTATGGCTTTGAAAATGTTGGTACTTCCTTGTATCTAAGGCAGAAATATTCTACCAGAGTTACTACCTCTTTAGAAGAGACTTTATTTTAAATTAGCTCTTCTTCCTTTCATCAAGATCATTAATTTCAGATGTATGTGCAGTGCTATCTGGGATAGGTGTTGTCACATATCTTTGCCCAAATCATTTGATTAATTGCCCCTAAGGCACGCCTCTGGCTAGGGGGCATGTCACCTTTCACTACAATCTCTGCCAGTCACCAGCAATTTATTTGTCACTTGTGCATGCTCAACTCTAGCAGAGAAAGGCGTGGTAATGTGGATCCTTGCCCATCTCATTCAATTAATTGCTTCAGTGACAAGCCCCTGGCCAGGACAAATTTGGGTAACTGTGGTGTTAAATAACCCATACAAACATTTTTCAAGTATATACCAAATCCATTTGCTGGATTTACTATTCACTCATTTTCTGTCACTGTACACTCCAGTCCTTGCCACTCACTCGAAGGTTAAATGTCACATGCACAAGCTTGGCTCCAGCTACTGATCTCTGAGATTGCCAGCTCTTTGCCCCATATTCTGCTGCTAAAATATGCTAGGTGAGAGACTGTTCTGCTTACATTCAAGGTCCAGGTCTGACTATGTATTTTTTAGGTGAAAAGTGTCAGCTTTAAGAAGCTTTAAGATGCTGTAGAATTTACATTATGTGAAATTTATATCTTGTGGAACTTACATACATCCCTTGTTTAGTTCATAAAGCTCACAGAGCTGTTGCTTGCACCAGGCATGCAATGACCAAGAACATACACTTGCATACCCTAGAGGATACAAGGGTCAGGGAGGGAGGGAGAGCGCTCCAAAAGTCCCAAGCTCATTGTCCAATAAATGGCAGCTGTCATCCAGCTTGGTACAAATACTAGGTCACAGTTAAGAGCATAATTGCCCTAAAAGACTTGATGAATGGCTGCAGTTGTGGAAAATGCCTTATACAATGTGAATCAGGTGCAGGTCTGAGGATACTGGGAGAACATATGGGTTCATGAACCCCAAAAATGCTGGACAGGATCCCTTCAGTGGATGCACAGCTTCATGAGAGATTTGCAAAACTGCAGCAGGACTCCAGCTTAATCTGGCATCTTTAACTGATTTTACAAAGTCAGAATTGCAACTAGTACACATCACTTCTAATTTCTCCATAATAATGATTAATCACTAAGCTCACCCTCCCTCAAAACTTACCCAGTAATGAAAAAATGTCATGAGAACAGGATTATAAATGTGTCTGATAAACAATTCAGCCTGACTGCCGGTGTTTACGAGTCCATAACACATTACTTGACTGCAATCGCTACATTAGAGCCAGTCAAAATCATCCCAAGTATTAGTGTACATAATTTATGGGGCAGGAAACAATGACATTTCAGAAAAGAAACAACATTGGAAAAATCCTGCTGGTCTGGCATTGGTGACTCAGTGTTGTAACACTAAGAGAGGGAGCTGCTGCCCATGTACCTTTCATATGTGAGAATTACTCACGCTCTACACCTCATCAGTCAGGGCAGCACGTGTGCTATCCCTCAATCTGAATTAGGTAGAACCTACAGGGTGAGCAATTCTCCCCTAGGTTCACAAAACTGCACAAAAACTCACATATACCTTGGTCATTCCTCAGTTAAGAGTCACCCACACATTCATGTGTGCACAGCAGATTTATACACCAGTTAAACAACTGCTGTTCATTCCAGATGCAGGACCATGCTCAGACTAGCTACTGCAGCGTGGCTGTATGCATTGGGAATGATACTATTATTAATCTGGATATAAGCCACATTTATGGAGCCTTATTTATTGATCTACCAAAGGTTTCTGATACAGTTGACCACACATTTTTGTTGCAGCAATTTAAGTGTGACACAGATTTTACTGTAGCTTGGTTTAGCAGCAATATTAGTGGTCACTGGATATTACAGGGAAGTTGGTAATGCAACAGCCCTGCTGTATTTGTGCTGCAAAAGAAAGATGTTCTGTCCCCCCTAAGACTGTTGGTCTAGTATCTTTTGTGAGTATGGCATAATCACTGGCCACTGCCCGCATTATTCCCCTGAAAAGCCTGTGACACACTCTAGCACTTGTATTCTTCAATGAAAGCTGCCCAGAGCTTGCAGCATAGGCAGAGGTAAGGACAACGATTTTAAATATCCCCTCTGCCCATCTGCTGCTGAACAGATTCAGGACTCATAGAGGTCCACAGGGCATTCTCTATATGCTGCAATATTGCCTCATATTTGGTATTGCTGTCGCTCCAACCTTCATCCTGGCAGATATTTAATGCCAGGGCTTGCAAAGGAATATGCAAAATCCCCTACAGCTTCAGTAAGTGATCTTACTTTAGAAGACATCAGTCTATGTTCATATGCATGTTGTAAAAAAAAGCACATATACAAAGCAATTTATCAGTACATACTTCAAAACACATAACAGATCATACTATTCAAAGACCCATCTGAGGGAGCAAATTAGATGACAAATTCCAATGTTATTTGAGGAAAAACTGGAAGAAAAAGAAAAAGCTTTTTTCACAGTCATAAGAGATCCAGAAACATTTCTAATCCTGTCAAAGAATTCTTATTCTAAACTTCAGCTTTCAAAGGCTCACAGAAGCCAGGACTTTCTCCTAGTGAAGAGAAAGCCACCTCTGCAATACTGGACAATTTTTGAAATAAATTTCTCAGCAAGGCTAGAAGAAAATGATGACAGAAAGAAAGTTTTAATATAGTGAGGAAACATCTTGCTTTGGGAAATGTACCTTCAGATATGCAGCTTCTTCCTTCAGGGTTGACTACAATGGTCCTTCAAAACATGTATATTAACAGAAGCTTCAGCCTGACAAGTAAATCCCATCTTGTACTATCTACTTAACACATGCAGATTTCCCAAATAGGTTTTTTTAAGATACTTTTAAAACCTCAAAAGTAGATGTAGGTGAGCTGCAGCATACATGGACTCTGATAGAGCTTTAACAGGATCATGTTTTCCTTCTCAAAATGACAATAGATGCTACACAGTGCTTCCTCTAAACCTGCTCTGTGGTACATAGCCAAAGAGTTAATTCTGTCAAAAGAGGTACTTACTGGCCTTTTTTTTTTCTTTTTTTAACTGTGCCTCTCAAATACCTGTAAAAGCACAGTCATCCTCAGAGTAACACACTACATGAGAATCTCAGTTAAAGAAAAATGGCCTCGTATTACATTAGCTCCTAGGTGATACTGCAGTTCCGGTCTTAGAAAGCTAGCAAACTGCCTGCAAAAGGGTGAAGCTGTGGGAGAATCAGTATAATGGGAGGGTCTGGGAAAGCAACGAAATCACCATGCCTGGGTATCATAAAACTTCAGAGGTCTTTTTAAAGGATACAGCTTGAACTCGCTCTCCTGTGAAGCTCCACAGCCTGGAAACAGAAGGGAAGAAAGGGCATAAATCTGTGAACAACTATGGTCAGGCCCTTTATCCTCAAGGGACAGTGAACAGAAGCAGCCTTTCATTTTCCACAAAACTCACCTCAACACTAGGAAAATACTATAATTGGGTCTCATGTTTCAAGGGTTTACGTGGTCACCTACCAACGCTAATGCATAATTCATTTTCTTCTCAACTGGCCAAATGTGCTTGAAGTTTTAGTTTCCCTTACCTCCAGTCCTGAAGCATTAGAGGTCAGCTCTAATATGTAAGATGTGGTCCATAGTGGTGCAAAGAATTTTCTTTCTTGGGTGCCTACGCTTTCCCGGATGCGGATGTTCAGTTAAGGCTGAACAGGAAATACCATAGCATCTCCTGGGCAGTTAATGCAGTTTTTCTTGCTGAATACAAAAATAAACTGGACTTTGAGGCTTAGGACTATGTGGCATTCAGATATTATGTCTCAGGTCACTTTCCCTCAAATTTCCTTAGTACAAGCAATGAATTGTCCAGAAAGCCCCTTTCTGGAGGGAGGAAGACAGCAAGTGTTCTTCCATGAAGCTGGAGTCATGGGGACATGACCTCTCTAATCCTCATAGATCCTGCAGTCCACAGCATAGTTCCGTGAGGCAACTTCAAACATGGAAATTAGTACATTTTTACAGTGCTAGCACATGTGACCAGAACCTGTTACAATTTTATAAGCTTTTTTTCCTCATGAAAATTTTTACTTAATTACAGAATCATAGAATCATAGAAACAGTAAGTTTGGAAGAGACCTCTGGAGATCACCCAGTCCAACCTCCCTGCTCAGCAGGGTCACCTACAGCATGTTAGACAGGGCTGCATCCAGGCGGGCCTTGAATATCTCCAGAGGAGACTCCACAACCTCTCTGGGCAACCTCTTCCAGTGCTCCATCACTCTCACAGGGAAGAAATTCCCCTTCACATTCAGGCGGAACTTCCTGTGGTTCAATTTCTGCCCATTGCCTCTTGTCCTGTCACATGGGACAACAGAAAAGAGTTTGTAAATGCTTCCACATCACGAGCATGATCATGAAAGATGATCATGAAAGATGTGGAAGCATTTTCCACTCTACAGTATGTTTTGTTTCTATTCCAGTTCATTTAGGATGGTATTTCCATACTTTATGCGAAACAGTGAAGCTGATCTCCCTTTTACATTCTAATTAAAGATAGTGGAATGCATTCCCTTTACACTTACACACAAAATGGCTCAGGTCTCATTCCAAATTATATGTACTTACTGAAATGGGATCCAAAAATGGATAGAATTTGAGATCGCACACTTATATTAATCTTAATGTTCTCAAGATTAGTCAGAATTTTTTAAGCAAATCATTCATTTACTTGGATCCTTGCTTCACATTAGAGAGGATGGTTGTACAGAGATTTCAAATCAATTTTGGAGTCTTTTTCTACTGAGGATTAAATTTAATGATTAAAGGGACTTTATGTTAATTTCAATAAAATTTTGCTTCCTTTTTAATTTACTATTTTATCAATTCAGTATGAGAATTTTGCAGTCTCAGAGCTCAGCTCTTGAGCACTAAGAAGGTAAGTTCTTGGTAGGCTGTTCTTTCTCCCTTCTATGCTGACTATGATAGAAGACTAGCAATGGTGTCTCTCCCCTCTGACACTAGCCAGCTGGAAGCTTCTTCCTGTCTTCCTCCCACCCCACTGTTCTCACTAAATATATTTTGACAAAAGATCAGAAAGGTGAATAGCCAGCACATCCCCATAGCTACTGTGGGCTATCCTCATTGCCGCTAAAGAGAACAAATACAAATCACAATCTGAGAGCAAAAGCTAAGAATAACTCACAGGCAGCACGGCTGGTGCCTTTAGAAAGCTCTTCACACAATAATAAAATCCCAGATACTGCTAGACAACATAAGAGAACAACAAACCGACTGTAAATCTCTGCCTCAAGCTACAGTGACTGTTATCAGAATATGCATTATGATAGCCCTGGATGCCTCAACCTAAAATCACAGAAGAAAAGGAAGGAAAAGACATCAGGGTCATCAAACCCATTCCTTACCCAAAGGCAGCAACAACATGCCTACCACTCCTAAGAAGCATTTGTCTAACCTGTTCAATAACTTTGGGCCTCCATGGGGTCTGCACAGCAGGAAGAACCAGTCCCTGCACTAGAAGCAATTAATAGTTGAGCCTGACCAGAGCAGCAGGCAGAAATCATTCCTCTCTTGTCACTGATGGGCAACAAAGGGACCGATCCAAGCTTCGGCCCAAAAGTCCTAGGCTAAAGAGCTCTCCCAGCATTAGGCACAATGCTACTGTCTTTCCAGTTACACGGCAACCCAAAATGCAGCCCTGCACACCAGACCTAGGCACTCTGTGTGCGCCAAACAGCTTCTCACTTCAGTGATATTCCTGCAAGTCCAGGGACTGATCAAGTGACATGTAAGCAGACTGGGAAGTCCTAGGGAGAGATTAGATAAGAAGACAGGTCTAGAGACCAAAAGTTACAAAGGAGAAGGCTCTTCCCCTAGCCAAGACAGGAGAAACAAGAGCACAGAAATAGGCATCAATTTAGGATTATAAAGCAGCTTGGTTTTATATAGTGCGGGGGGGAGGGGGGGGAGCAAATACCTTCAAAACCAACAGACCACTTTCCCACCTAACCCTAACATTGATCAGCTATGTGATGTGAGGCTAGCCTCTTCCCTGTCCACTGCCCTTCTTTTCCCCATCTCTTGCTGGTTTCATTAGGAGTGCCTCCAGGAAGGAGCAGTCTCCCAGTATATACTTCTCCAGAACTCTAAACCATGGGGTCTTGGGCTCAGCTGGGACTACTGTTTCCTATTCTCATGCAATGATTCACAACAAAATCAACAGGAGCAGTGGTTGTTTTTCTCTGCACTGTGGTAAAAGTAATTTTCCATTTATTTTCCTTGCAATTTCTTAAAGATTAGATTTTGGTATTTATAAGAAAGGCATTCACATACCCCCATAACTTCCCTTTCAATTAAGAAAAATGTTTTGTAATCCTCTCAATTAAAATTAACTGATGGATTTGCAAAAAGTCTGTACCACTATAAGATCCATTTTTACCAAGTACATCTACCAAATGCATAAAGCTTTATCCCGTTCTAAACATGACATTAGCTTTGCAGGTTAAGTACTCAAGATAAAGCCAGAGATCAAATAGCTCAGCAAATTGTGGGGGTTGAGAGCACATCCCAGGTCTCATGATCCCCACTGTAGCATCTTATTTCCTAGCCATTTCATTCCACTTTGCTTAGTACCAGTATTAAAAAAAGCTACGTAACCAACATCTCCTGCATCCTGTCCATTGCTATCATTAACATCTCACATCTGTTGAAAAGCTTCTGCTCCACAGCTTTTTAAAGTGAATCTATCAAAGAAATAATTTTTCTATGTATAACATGGAACTTTCCTCTCAGAAGATGGGATAGGTTTGAGCCCCAACATCTAATGATTTGGAAGAGCCAGAACTATGTATGATTTGTGCAGTGTCAGAAAAGAAAGAAATTTCATTTTTTTTATTCTGAAAAGGACAGCATTTGCTTTATCCATAGATGCTTCCAAGAAAAGTGTGCCTAGAAAAGAGATTTGAGGTCATTTATAAAGGGTTTTATGCTGCCACTGAGTCCTGGCCTTTGGATTCACGTCAGCACTACTGAAGGATTACAGTGGATTCCAACCGTTTATTCCTCACCACGAACATTTCAAATTCATCAAATAGGAGCACTTTGCTCTTCCTGTTTCTGATGGAGATCACAAGCAACAGCAAGGCATGGAATGTTTTTGCTTATAGGATGAAGACAAATTCTTCATTGTAAACAGCCCCTCCATTTTCCTGCACCAGAGCATGGATCTCTTAATAAGCATCAATGCCCATCCTTCTTCCTAGAAGATGGTCTTATCGGTATCTCAGAAACAAGACCACCTGGACATCAGCCTTTGAATAGTTGTTCCCTAGGCTTCATCCTAGGTCTTCTTCACCCTTGTTCCTCCTGCCAAAGGAACTGCTAGCTCCATTCCTCATTCTCATTCAGAGAAAAAAAGCAGTAATAGTGGTAATAGTAAGCCAAGAAGAGGTTCTCTCCTGGTAAACAAGCAGGTTCTGGGAATCTCCTTAATGAGAACTTGTAGATGAAGTGGTTCTCCTTTGCCCTGGCATCCTTGTAGTCATCATGTTCATGGCAGAAGCAGGGGAGCCGTTCTTCTCTCTTACAAAATCCCCTGGCATGTCTTATTGTGCCAGGGGACTAAGAAGAAAAAACTAGCCTTCAAACCAAGTCTCTCACACAGCAGCGCAATGCCCTCCACACGCACATCAGACTACCCTTAGACAACTTTTCTCCTTAAAATTCTCTCTTACTAGTAGATCTGGAGGATACTACGCCAATCTACTACTCGGTTCTATATCTGATTTTTGCTCAGGCTGACTATTTCTTAATGAAAAAATGGTATAGAAACTGCATTGTTCTACCCTTTAGATAAGCAATGATCCTTGTATTGCTGCCAGCAGTTTGATTAACCTGCTTACTGCTCAACACAGACTCCAGAGCTCCTTTTGAGAGATGCATAGGTGAAAGGTTTGCCTGAGGAACCCATTGGAGTAAATCTGTGGTTTTAAATAATAGTTTAACATGCTAATGTGACTTTTAAATATACAGAAGCTCATGACTTTAATAGCAGTCGTGAATGCAGAGATACCAGGGACTATCTTTATTATAACAAAGACACAACATCCTTTGTGTTCAGTAAGTTTTGAGCTTAGTCCAAGCTGAAGCCAGCAGTATCTTTTTCATGGTACAGGGTTCTTAAAATGCCTCTGAAGCTTTTATCAGATATTTTAGCACACAGTTATTGAGCACAGGTGCCAAAATACAAGAGTACTTCCATCTCCGTCTGCTCTCCTTTAGGGAAGAAAACTGATTTCTGTTCTGTGCCACTGCTGCCATCCAGAGCCAGTATGAATGGCTGTTTTTTCAGAAGACTGACAATAGGATCTCTGCTAGAATTTCATGCTGCAGTGTTGCTAGAGTTTATTCGCTGCATTTGCAATGCTATCCTTTTCTCCTTTAAACAAATTGACCATTAGAGAACATCCTCTGTGAAAACAGCTCAGAGAATGCTGGCACTTTGAATGTTATGCTGGAGGATGGGAAATTTGTATCTTTTGATGGAACAAAGTCACTGGTTTTACTTTGCTGTCGCTTTTTGTTAAGTACGTGTCCAGCTTCATTTACATGCCTGTCAACATCCCTTTTCACTTGCTTAGAAACACTGAGGCTGATATCACAGAGCTCACACTGGGAACAGAAACACAAGAATGCATCTTGGATATTTATTACACTCATAGCCTTAATGTCAGTGCCAGGGTGCAGACAGAAGATAAAAAGAATGGTTATTTTTCTATTATAGACAGTTAGGGTCCAACCTTCCTAAATTTGGTGCCAAAAATATGCAGATTTAGGTTCCCAAAAAAACAAAGCAGTCTTTTCCATGAACTCAGAGCTTCTTTTGATGCTCTGAGGAACAGCAGGGGTGTGGAAAGGGAGGAGATATGCATCCTCCATTTTACCCCTGGATCTATTACACAAGTCCTACCCACTTCATTCTGTTCTCTTCCATTTTCCTAATACAGACTTCACAGCAAGCTCTCCTTCATGTAAAATTTCCTATCAAATAATATCAGAAAGGCATGGTACATTGCAGTTTTACAGCCCTAATTTAGTTCCCGAAGAAATCAGAGACTAACTGGTGAGTAGAGTGGACACTGGTCTACACCCTCAGCATTAACAAAATAGCATATATATTAGAGAATGGTCACATGAATTCAAGCAAACCAGACCTTTAGGGTAACACTGTGCTAGGTAAGAGATGGGTTAGGCAAGGCAAGGTCATGCAGGATTTTTTAAACATACCTGAAGTGTCTTTTCATGTATGATATGATGCAAAAAACTCTTGATAGCAGGCAAGTGAGGCAAGACTGCGAATTCCAGCCTTGCCCCAGTGGTGTCAATGAGGCTATTCACACCAGCAGCTAGTGATTCACCAATATCTCTCATTACACTGGACAGTCCCTCAGAGTAAGAGTACAATTCAGCTACATACACTCTCAACAGAACAGAATGCTAATGAAGGACAGTAAAAAGGAACAGGATTATTTAAAGACAGAAGTAAATATAAATAAGAGTGGCAGAACTCAGCCCATAATGCTTCAAAAAAATGTTAAGTATTTTTAGGCAGCATGGGGGCTATTGTATCAAATTGCTGAATGCAGTAAAGTCATTCACTCACTTCCATAAAATGCATGGCTCATGACAGCTTGTCTTAGTCATTTTATACTTATTTGACAGTGTAGAATCAAATTTTTCTAAATTCAGAATTTCAGCAGGGAATCTTGCTCTGTTTGCAACTTTAGAATACCAGTACCTCACAGACAAATTACTCACTACTAGTACTGTAATTTAGATTTATTTTTGTACACCTCTGTGCTAATGATACTAGAAAATGCATCAAACTTATTTAACAGAAGGCAAAGACAATATCATTTTTGGTGTAATTTCAGGGACTGTTTGCATTTGCATGGTGATAAATGTATTCAATTCAATCATATGCTCCAAAGAGGAGCATTTAATTTAATATTTTAAACTATCTTGTGCCTTGTATTCCACATGAGAAACAGCCAGGGTATTTACATTCTCTATATCTTAACAAAATGGAGTCGGTCTTGATTAAGACACACATTCCCTTTGAGAAGGAAGGTGTTAGGATAGAATTCAGCAGGCGGCACTGTTACACGTAATTTAACTTTGTGAGTCAACTCACAAAACCTTCTGAGGGACAACAGACTTCAGATGAACGATGTTCACAATATTCAGCAGCAATTAAAAAAATTGTCGAGGATTTAATCCTGTCTCTTACGCTGAATGTTTCTTTGTTGTACTGAAATTGTCATGCTCTTCTATGTGAGCCCCCAGTTCTGCTGGGATTAAGAATACAAGAATTTGGGGGCTACTCCTTAAACTCTTTCCTTTTCTCCTGCCTTTGTATTTTTTCTGGGTCAACCTCAGTCCAAGCTCAACAGATATGAGAAAGAATTTCCCTTCAGTATTGCTGCTTTTCTTAGTGCCATCTACCACAATTATTCTCACTGTTAGATCTTCCAAGAGGAGATGCACTAATCCGCAGTGAAAGATTTAGGCATCAGGTCTACAGAGTGCCTACACTGTGGCGTACCTGTTACTATCTAGTCTGATCTTTAAGATCGCTAAGCATCTCCACCAATGTGCATAGCTGTATTTGATCTAGTCTTGAAGGTGGAAAACTGGTCTTTATGTTCCTCTCAGCCTTTCTTTCCTGGATTTCTCTCACTTGCCCACTTTACTATCAGTCATGAGAAATTTAATTTACTGCCCTGGTTCCACTCTGCTTTCCACTTCTATGCTCTCTTTATCAGCATACCTGGGTCCTCTATTGATTGCCTATCGAATCTACCCAATAATTTTTAAAATCTCATCTCAGTTTCAAAGAACTGATCCATTGTCACTGTTGCCAGTTCAGCAAGGAAAAAGATTTTGAATCCATGCAGTTCTGCAGCACAGCCAACACTTCCAAATCAGATCTAGCATTTTTTCCTATTCACTTGCACAAAATCCACCAAATGTGAAACAAAGTTGCTATTTAAAAAAAAAAACATTTTTCTGTGCAAACTGAATTGTACCAGCATCAAAAGCTTCCAGCTTCTCATATGTATCTAGGTGGTGGAACTGAGCAAATAATAACAGACATCATTACCTAAGCTTTTGGGGAAAGGCAAGGATGTGAAAGCATCAGAAAAGATGTAGGACAGAGAGAAGAGCTTTGTCTATTTTGACGAAAATCTATACTGAGATTAGAATAGCTTTTAGGACAGAGGATTGAACAGGAAAACCACAGTTGGGAAGAGTCAGGTGACATCTTCCTATGAAGGTGAAACGAAATCACAAGAGAAGATCTATGAAAGGTAGATTGGTATCTGTTGCAGACACTAAAGCAAGGGCCTCCTTGGCAGGTGGCATGTGCAGAGTTTGAGGAAAATCTATCAGACAAAGAAAGAAAGGGATTACTTCATTTCTCTGCTTTATCTGGAGGCTTGCTAATTACTTCTCATGCAAGAATAAATGGAACTGAGAGGAAGTCGGGATACCGAGTATGAACTGCAGAGACACAATATCCAGCTATACTGGGAAACAATCTAGATATAATTTGTTCCTGGATACTAGGCAAGAGAATTGTATTTCCAAAGATATGCCTATTGCTGTGAGTTAGTACTTGCCTTTTGAACTTCTATTCATTTGTAACATGAAGCCTTTGGCACCAAGAATAGCGCTGGTGCTATACAGAAGCTGCCTGCTCTGGAATGACTTCTCCACCACCAAGATTCCAATGACCTTCACAGGACACGGCTAATTTCTGTGCACATATGTCTTCCTAAAAGAAAACTAATATATTTAATTTTAAGGTGGTATGTGAGCAAAGAAATCAACTTAGCAAATTTGGAACATAGTATCAGAGAGGCTCACAGAGACTCTTAGTATGGCAGGATACGCTGGACTATTCTTTCTATAAAACAATACCATCTGCCTTCCCCCTTCAAAAATTAAAATTCAAATGAAAGCATAATTCTGACTGTTTCAGCCATTATCAAACTCAACTGTTCAGCACAGCATTAAATAGTATGAAATAAGGACTCTTGGAGAACTGTGCATATTGCATAAAAGCATTCATTAAGTCTAAGTTATGGTTACTTCTGCTGTCAAGTCAACAATGCACAATCAGTGGTGGCTAAAATTTTAGGCTAGTGTGTTAGACTAACAAATAGCTTTTGCGCCTACATAAATTCTGTTTCCTGATAATGAGGACAAATTATATGTCACCATGCGACTAATTTGTTTCTTTGCACTAAATAAAATAAGAGGAAGAAACTTCCGGCAAACACAACTTTGTAAAAACTTTTCATGATTTTTGCTATAAACAGCACTTCTGTTCTCACAACTTTGATTCAGGATAAGACGATACAAAGACGGGATAAAGGAAATGACTAGAAGATTTGGGTTCAAATACATTCAGACTTTGAAGGAAAGATATGAAAGAAATCTAAGTTCACACCTATACACTAATTCTGCAAGTGCTCCATTTTGTCAAAAAGATATGGATTCACATGAAAATGAAGTATCTCTAAAGCTAAGGGAGCACTGAATCCAGACACAAATTTTATGACTAGGATCATCACTAGTTAGGATCGTCATCTTACAGTACCACAGATCATCAACTCGAGCTATTAGATTTTATTGAATACTTTTTCTAAAGTTCATAAGGCTGGTCTTCGCTGGCTTGACAAATGCCAACTCATATTCATTCAAATCAACGCTGCAAAAAATGTCTATTTTCTTTCTCTGACTGTACCACTATCTCTTGTAATCCACTTTACATCATAAATTAAACCTTGTCTTTTCCATAGGACCTGCCACTGTTTGCCCCTACGGTATCTCTGATACCCTACTGATACCTGTCCTGCCAACAATGACAGTTTTCACGACCTCAAAACATTTATTATTTTCTTTCCCACTGTGTCTTGCAGCTCAGAGAAATTCCTAGTGATCAACCCACCTTCCTTTTGCTGCAATGCATACAGAACACTTAACAACTAGCAGTCTGCCAGCACAGTGTGACAGCTGCCTATCACACTAACCCGGACTGTCTCATTACTCTCTGGTGTTCCCCATCTGCCTGCATCCAACTGTTGCCTCCTCTCTTACATTCCTATTACCTTTTGCAGCAGTTCCTTTGCATTTCACTTTCTACCAGATTAGGACCCTGGCTTATTTCAGGGGTACTTCAGAGTTACCACATTATAACAATATGTCACTACACACAACATTGTTTTTCAAGTCTATCAGCCAGGCAATCTTACAAGCTTGCTTCTACTAACACTAGTAGCAAGCAGAGGAAATTCTCTGTGCTTTGGTGGAAGAACAGACTCCAGAACTAGCCATGTACCTGGAAAGACATTAACTAAATCGAAATAATATGGCAAAGCAGTAATAAATGATCTGAGAGAGACAACTTAGGCAAATTAAATATATAAAACATATACCAAGACTGCAGTGATGCAGTTTTGGGTTATTCTAATTTAAGTTTATGTAATCACTTCAATACTAGTTATGTTATTAATGCACCATATGTTCTGCTGTACTTGGTGCCTTCCAGGCAGGATTGCTAGCACTGAGAGCTGAAATTGCACAGAATTTTTAAATATTGCAGAAAATATTAAGCATATGCTATTTAGAGCAGGAATGGAGCATAATACCACTGGCCACATCACCATGGATCCCATAAACAGCTTGTAACTCCTCAGAGGACAAAGCTTCTGTTTCAGGGACAAAGCACGAATCTCACAAGCACTCTGCAATTAGCATGCTTTCTCAGGATCACTAAAACAAAGACAACATGTTTGTGGCCCAGACCACGCAGTTGGGCTGCAGATAGAATGGGCCCTGCCTCTGCACCACTGTACCCTCTCATTGGGTCAGCAACCCCAGAGATCAGGCTCCTCATGTGGGTTGCACGGTGCATAAGCTGACTTGTGCAGAAAAGGTGAACGATTGCTTTTTGGTGTGAAAGATGATGACAACAGCAAAAATCCTGAACAATTAATATCAGCTGAAACAATTAACACGAAAAAGCAACTAAAGGCATAAACTTACCTTACTATGTTTTATTGGAAGCAAAGTGAAAGTTTGCCCAAAGCAGCCCAACAACAATAGCTTTACATTTTCTTCTCTGACACAAACTCCCTCTCCTCTTTCCAGGCTACAAAACACCCAAAGGCTTTAGGTTGGTAACTGGGGTTTAACCTCTGACCATCAGCTCATGTGCTCCTGGGAGCTGTGGTTGGAGGTAGTTAAGTGACAAAGTCTATGTATCATACTAAATTAAATAATAAGGTTTTACATGCTTATGTATTTGTATGCAAGAGAGGTCGTGAATTACTTGACGGCTTGTGTTACAGAAGATTAAATCAAGTGTTTTCAGGTGAAAGGAAGACTTAAATCTTTGGCTATTGCATGAGGATAAATTTTTCCTATAAAGTGGAATGAACCAGTTTGAGTCAGCTCAGATGGGAGAGCTACTAGCAAAGGGCTCCATAAACTTTGACATGCCTGTTTTTATATTTGATAGGAAGTTCTTCAAACTGAACTGTGTAATCACTTTAATATTTTATATTAAAGCTTTAATATTTTATATTAAGTCTTTTTAATATTTTTAATTAAAAGAGATGTTTATACCTGTGTTTCCCAGTTACTCCAGGAGACAGCCTGCCAGCTCACAGTTGATTCCTGATTCCTTAGTGAGATTTCCCAGTGCTTCATAAGGATATCATCCCTTTCCTTCCAAACCATATCCCTTCTAGCATTTCAGAAGATAGGAATAAAATCATTCATTCATAGTTTTAGCTAAAATAGTTCTGAATAATTTATAGATAGGAAGTGATGGAGATGTACAGCATATGACTGATCATATTAGCATAGTACAGTCAGATAAAATGCTTTCCAGAAAAAAAGGTAGTTTAGTTGCATCTTTGTAAAATATACTCTGAAATTTAAATGAGCAATCACTTTAAAAATGTAAATATTTCTAATGAAAGCACTATGTATCAGAGTAGGTTCCCCTAAAGTATATGCCGATTATTTTCCCCACAGAAGTGGAAAAGAATTACTTGACTGTTTATCAAAATTCCCCTTAGCTATAGGGAAGGCACACTGAGATACGGACCTGGGAAGTACACATTCATGTCTCATCTATCCAGCTCACCAGTCTTTCAGAGGCAGCGACAGATAGAGCATTATGCTGAAAGTCAGAAGACAAGTTCTGTTCACACATCTGCCAATTGATCCCAGCCAAGATATTTGCCCAGTGAAAATGTTATGGTCTTCACAATGTCACAACAGACTTCTGTGACTTTAAAGTATACAAGACCTGAAAAATCTGCTTAGTTTAGTGAGATCACAAAACACAAGGGACCTGGTACTATTCTAGCATAAAAGAATTAGAGAATCACCAAAATAATTACATATAATTACACACATCGTTTAAAAAACAAAAACAGAAAAGCACTTAACTCTCAGTGCAAATTTATCTTCCATGTGCCTTTGGGACTGGCATATCCACTGCTAATAGAAATTTCTCTATATACTGATTGTAGAGCTTCCTAAAAGAAAAGAAGTTTTCTGGGGATGGAAATAGTCCTTTGATCTTCCAGCACAGCTGTACAGCCATAACAAAATGGGGAATTCAGTATAGAACAGGCTCAGTATATGGGGCAAATTTCACCCTTTCCCTCTACAGTATTCCCTGATTCTATCATTAGTAAAACAGAAAGAAAAGTAGGTGTGTGAGACAGAGAAAGACTGCACATGCTACACACATACAAAAATTACAGAGGAAGAACAGAACATGAAAAAGAATGAGTGAAATGATTGAAACAAGACAAGAAGGATATGTTACTGTGGGTCCATCACTCCTTAATAGCACTAATCATGATGATCAGTGGAGTATACATGGTGCGAGCAGTATTTTTAGATATTAAGAAAGCCACTTCCACCCATAGGCACTGACACCTGCGAGAGAAAATAGCATCAAGAGCCACTTGAGTGATTCCCTGGGAAGGATAAAAGCACTGCCTTTAAAATTTAGTCCAAAGCGTCTGCTCTTCCTTTTCTTTCTCTCTCTGCAGAAGTTGCTTGCTAAGAAGCGACAGCTTCCTCACCCCCATCCTGAGCCCCACTTGCAAAGTGGATTCAAGCAGGAAAAAAGAAGGTGCTCAGTTCCTATTTGGACAAGGCTGCTATGTATTAGATACTTTGTACAACGGCCAAAGCAAGGTGTATTTATGTGTTACATCTTACCAAGACTCTGCCTAGCATTCTGGCTCTATGAAGAACAGTAAATGAAACACTCCGTTTCTTGTGTTTCTGTAACAGTGAAGAACAGAAGTCAGACTTCATAAGTCATAAGGAAAAGTGAATCCAAAACTGATACGTAACTTTTCTGAGGCTTTTGCATCCAAAGAGGTCTTTTCTAATAATTTCTGATGCTTCCTGTTTTCCACACATCCTATACAGTGCCATGAGGAAAAGGGTGATTGACTGGGACCTCAAGATTTAACGTATTCACTGAACCTTGCTCTACTAACAACTCATATTCACCTCAGTAAGAACTGAATCAGCAGGTCATATCATGCCAGTATGATAATTACAGACAGAATGTATGAGATTTTTAAAATCCATCATTTTTTGTGTAGTTTTAGTTTATATCAAGCATGAATGACAAAGATCCAAAAGGTTATAGCAAGTACTTAGCACAATAAATGGACAGCCGAATACTATGATATTCAGACCCAATCCTGCTACCTTGAGGTAGTGAAAACTCAATTATTTTCAATTGGAAGGTTGCTTTTTCAGGGTTCTTTATTTGCCCAAATAACAACTGCAGGATTTGGCCCTGTTCATATCTGAACCTAGAGGTGCTTCAGTACATTTGATAGTGAAACACACATTTAAAACTATGAAAGTAATGTCTTCTACAGTCCACAATTTCCATGCTTCTATTTGGATCTTATTTCTTCACATTTTGTTATTTACTTGGCAATTTCCCTTTATCCAAGAGTGCACTGCTCAGATGTAATATCTCGCTTTCAGCAAAGCCCTGCCTCTTACCCAGCTTTTCACAGCTAAGTTTGCTGGAGCAGAAGGTCAGTAGGCAACTCTGTCAACAGTTTTAATAAATAATTCAATTATTTTATGCATTTCTTTATTTGAAAATATGAAGGGCTGATAGTACTGCAGCCAGGTAAACAAACTAGAAACAGATGTTGCGTAAATTCTTTCTGCTCCCAGCCAGGTTCTGCCATTGGCCAAATTACCGGACTCCTGGTCATCACAGCCCAAAGAGCTCTCTTGGAAAGTGCTTATATACAGGCCTAACTAAGTTATATTTCTAATCTAGTAACTTTAACAGATCTGTTTTGGTGTCTAGAATTAGGTACCTACATGCTTTCTCTGCTGAATCATAACCAGCAACAACTTCGCAGCAGCTCTTGTGCAGCTGCTGGTAAGTGCTGACATTTCCATTTTGCATATTGTTAGCATACATGCAGGAGAGAGGATGCTCTCAGAGCATTAGGAGCCAGAGAGAAGCTCCTAATACTACCAGGTACTCTCAGATATCAAGTTTACTTTCATTGAAAAAGAACTCAGTCCTGAAGAACAGTTTTTAATAGAATTGAAACTTCAGTGTAGGCATACAAAATTGTGTTTTACAAGCTCTACCAACAATCTTACTTTCATGAAAGGGTCATCCTGCAAAGCCACATCAGTAAATTACTGTTAAACAGTTCCTCACAGCTGTGTTACAATATGGTCTGGCTTGCTACTGAAGACAAGTATTGATGGAATTATGCACATGTAAAGTATATGATGAGTAAGGAGAACTGTTGACAGTAAATCAGAAGAAAAGGAGAACAGCCTCTCAGCTGGTTGTGTTGAGTGGTGTCCATTGCCAGCAAGCAAAATCAAAGATCAATACCAGAATTTGGTCTTTGCTAAATATCAGGAGGTAATTACAGAGTAAAAGGTTGCATCCCACATCACATTAGATCACTGCAATAAAATGTGGGATCTCCATACACTGCTAGAGATGCCCTCATATTTCTGTAGCCTGTGCTATAGAGATCATTCCACAGAAGAATTAGAAATGAATCATAACAGTGACAATGTCATGGAAAAGTTATCAAGATTTAAGTTACAGTTGGAGTAAAGACTGTATACCTAGTCTTGTCCAGCAAAGACGAGGCTAGATATTTTTTCTTTGATTTTCAAATCACTGAATTCGCCCCCCCTCTTTTTTTTAGTGGGGGAAATGTGTGTGTGTGTGTGTGTGTGTGTGTGTGTACACATATATATATAAAGGTCAGAATACAAAATTCCCTGGTAAACTTTCATCATCCATAACAGTCTCTGCTCATCCAGTCACTGGTCTTTCTTAAGAACAGATTGTCTTTTTGCACATAAAGTCTGCAAGAAGTATAGTCATCACTGATATGTATAGGGCTGAGATAAGGCCATTATTCCGATTTTTCCTAATTAATGTGCAACTAAAGATTCACATTCATAAAACCTATACTTCTTTAACAAAAATTTTTTTCAACATCCTTTCAGCATGCAGGTATAGCACTTCCTTTGATTTATCTTGTCTGGTCAAAGTTACAGGTCTTGACCAGGTTTAGAGGATTAAAAGTAGGACTTTGATGTTACTAAAATAGATTCAGTGGAGCTGAAGGAATATTATGCAGAACTCCAACCTATGTTGCTTTCTCTGCTGAAGTACACGATAGAGTTTATTCTTTTTCAGGACTTTTACAAAAGTATGTGAATTAAACTTCTAAGAGACCAAGTGACACTCATGAGTAACTTTGAATATACATGATATCTGAAGCTGGGGTCTGAAAAGCTTATGAATTCAGTGAATAGATATTCTGCATTCTACGAACAGGCATCATTATTATGCAGTCACTCTGTTGATATTTCCGAAAGTTTTTCCTTCCCAATCCACTCAATTTATTGCTGTCACACAAACAGGATGCTGCCACAAAAGTGGTGGCAGACTTACCTGCTATCGGAGTGGCATCAGAATAGATCTATGGCTGTGGAGCTTACACCTTATTGGGTACACACAAGGACACACAGTCTCTTTTACTTTTCCAGCAGAAATGACATCTCAGTCCCTGCAATGAAGCATCATAAAAGTATATGCCTCAAAGTCATAGATACCTCATAAGCATACCAGATAGGTATGCTCTCTTAGGATAGCTAAGGAATATTTAACTAATGTCTTGGTATGGGAAGGTGATTGCAGTAGGTGCAGTAATAAGGGAGCAGGGGGAAATGGGGCTAGACAGACCCAAAAACAGAAGTCTCAGGTTGTGTGAAGATAGGCTATTTTACTTTTTAAAGGAATAGTGTGACCTCCTCACGACCTCCTCTGTCATTTTGTTATTGCCTCAGACTAACTGACAGCAGCTGGTGCTTCAGTCTGAGAACCCTGCACATTGCCAGGATATAGGAACAACAGCTGTGTAATGAGATGACACCTTTGGTGCTGTGATTACCATAAAAAATAAAGAGAGGTAATGATGATATACAGAAAAATTGTGTAATGATGATATACAGAAAAATTGCCCACAGATCAGTGGGCAACCTGAAGTCTTTTGAGTGAATGAAAGAAATGAAGAAGGCTTGCAGTAATACAAACAATGCATCTTATTCATGATTACATCATAGGGTACCAAAAGGAGTAAGCAGCCTATCTGTATTATTATAATCTGTCATTTGTTCACAGTAAACCTTACGTTAAGGCATAGTACCTGAACTTCCTTTGAATATTCCCTCTCCCAAAAATTCCTACCAAAACTGTCTCTAAGCCTTGGTTAGGACCCAAAGCTGGTCCTGATTTCTGTATGTGTGTAGAGATGTTGAGGATTCTTTGCCATTTCATATCTTCTCTCCACTCTTTGTCCCTTACTTGTACATAAACTCCAATTCTGTGATGTAATCATGAATGCAACATTACTACAGTTTATGGTTGGAATTCTCTAATCTTCTATTTTACCTGTGTCTGCAGCATGTGAGTTACAAAAAATTCCTCTTCCTTTTATTCTTCCAAATGGAGTGACAGTGATCTCAGTGATTTCAGCCTCTTGCTATGCCTGTAAAAACAAAAACATTTAATTATGTTGAACTTTCACTACAGGTTAATGTATAATTTAAATGAAAAGTTCCCTACAGATAAAAAAAATAGACACATTGTGCATTACAGTTGTGTTGGAGGCTTCATTCAAATATCTTCTGAAGCTAGTAGGTCGTTGGCGATATCTGCTGTAAACACAGTGTAGGGAAAACTTAATCTTCTATGCAAATACGGTAATCACACACAAACTGCAACCCTAATATGCTTTGAAAGTTCATAGGGTAAGAAGTTCTCCTCCAGAAGAGACTATATATGATCAAAAACAAGATTTGGAAATAATTTATCTGAAACTCTTCACTCCTGTCATGGAATAGCTGAAAAGGAACTTCCTGTCTTGCCCTCATATTACAGAAGGCTCTTCTGAGAAAGACAATCAGCCAGCTTCTCTCCAGCTTTAACAATCAAAACAAGAAGTTTGCTGTTCACATTTAATTAAACAGTACATTAAATGCTGAGAAACAATTTTCAGAAGGGGAAATTTCAGGTCATTATGCTGCAGCTTGCTGTTTAAGAGTCAGGATGTGAATACGGTTAACTTGATATCAACCACTGATAAGCTGGCACAGTTAATCACTGACAAAATAGCTGAAATGTTATTAAAATTATTATCATAATACTTAGGAGTCACAGTCATGCATTAGGAGTCCTTGATACTAGACACTGTAGAAACACAGAACAGAAAAATAGTACCCACTGTGAAAAGCTTACAGTCTTTTTATTATATGAGATGACATAAGAATGCATATAAACAGACAGGGAAAACCACACACTGGTTTGTATAAAGCTCATAGTGGAATGCTGTGCAGAGATCTCCAAGCTTGCTGCTAAGTTCAAAACACATCTGTATGTTTTGAGAAAGGCTACGATCCTCCCAGCTGGGTGTTCCCACATATGTCCACAGAACCTGCATACAAAAACTGAATATCACATGTACAGTAAGGCAGCAACTTAATCACATGTATTCACTGCACATTCATTACACATTCACTGTTTGCATCTGCAGTGGATCCCATGTTCTCATTGGGAAATTGCTTCCATACGCCCAAAAATGTCAGATAAACCCAGCACTTCCAAAGAATGCATCCAAGATTTTGGCTGCAAAAGAAGACGACTTATCTAAGAACAAGCAATATAGTCTTGTTCACGTACTGCTGAACCCTAACAAATAAACTCTGTTGCTCCGCATATTAGCAGAAAAGTAGAATAATGTAAACGAGGTTATTCTGCTTCAAAACCTGTATTAGTCTGCTTTCATGCAGGTTGAATAACTGTATTTTGTCAGTAGAAGCCAAGAATCCCATAGGAGCTTGGAGTTCCCATGCCCTGCAAGAAAAGAGTACCCCACTTATATTTTGAAACTCAGCTGGAGCTGTTTCAATTCAATCAATTCAAAAACAGCCTGTGTTCCTTTCATACATGTGCTGAAATGCTAGCACGTGCCCTTGGCTACCACCATTAGGTGAATTAGGTCATGATGACTCACTCCTATTATTTCTTTTTCTAATATTTTTAAACATTTTTTTGCTTCTAAAATTTGTCCATTCCCTCCTTAAATTGCAATTTTGGGCCACCTGTTCTATAAATTTGTCCTGCAGTGGAATACAACTGAGTAATTAAAAATAAACCAAGTCCATGTGTAGTTCAAAAGCATAGCTACAATTCAAATGCTTAAGAATAGAAAGCGATAAAAGAGCAGAAGAAAAAAAACAGTGGAAAAATATAGGATGAAAAATGCAGCTGACAGGGAAAGCTGTAAATGAGTATAGAAGCAATTTAATTACCATATACAGCATACTTGTCAAATGCTACATTTCCCTGCTTTGATGTTTGATGCACAGAGGAAAGCTGTTTGCCATTCCTTCTGCTTTTATTTAGTGATTCAGCAGATACACCGGATCCTCTGACCTGGACTTCTGCCAAACATCACTCAGGGAATTTCACCAGTTGATTCCTATGCTAAGCCCAATAACTTCCTGTTGAACTGGGGCATGTCCTTTAGGAAGGCATCTGGACTTGACTGGACCTCTAGAAAAGTTGTTTCAGTTATTTATTTCCCTTGATGTTAAAAAAAAATGCACTCCATTTCCCATTTGAATTTGCCAACCATTGTTCTAAGTCGCAGGTTTGTACCCTGTTGACAGCCCATCTATCAGTTCAGCATCAGACAATTCCTATGTGCCAATTCAGTTACCAGGAAGGAGACAGTTCTGTCTTTGCAAAGACTTTCTTTTAGATGGGACAAGAAAAACAACCTTTAATAAAATCTCTGTAACTAAAGAGTGCATCACAAACTACAGGGAGAAATGATACAGGGAGAGATCAGTAAAGCCCTAGAAGCTAGAGTGACAAGTTTAAATGTAAGCAGGCTGAAAGGCAGCTGCTGATGCTGAACTAGAGATACCTTTCAATGATTTTTTGAATGACTGAGCAGTCCTGTGTTGCACTGTGCAAATCTAAAATGTAAGGGATGATGTGCCCCCAAAATTGCCCATCTTCATCACTTAGACAAAAATAGTGCAGCAAAAAGTTACCAAAATTACCCCCTAATCACAGCAAAAACAAGCTTTAAAGTTGATCACTGTTGTTAGTTATAACTCCAACCAAATGTTTGTTGCTACTTGCAAATATCCAACCACTGTATCACCAAAACCAGCTGCCCAGGGAACCGTGCTAGTTGCCAGGGAACTGCCTAACAAGGGGCTCGGCGCAGCACCACCGAGTGAAACGCAGCTGGCTGCAGCCAGCAACTGCATGATCTTTCCATAGGGTTACCTACTAATGGCAAATGGGCTTGGCTGAGATGTATCATCTTTTTAAAGTTGGCTTCGCATAGCAAAAGGTTTTTTACCATAATGCAACCATGGGAAACAGTAATGTATCAATTCTGATGAATGCTGAAGAGGGAACAGAATGAGGCACTATCCAGGAAACAAAAAATCACTATTTTTGTCAGTAAGATTAAGTATGCAGAGGCACAATAATATTGACATGGAGGAAGTTTGCACCAGGACAGCAAAATATATAAATATTTTACATATATATATTATATATTTATACACACACACACACACATATATATATATATACACACACCTTCTCTCTAAATATACCCTCTAGGATCTCACCATCGGTGATTTGATTTTCCCAGTTCTCTGTTATCCTGCAAGGTGTATGCTTTACTAAAAGCCAACCCAAAATCCATGCATCCATCTATTTATTCACTTGCAAGCTCCCTATTATCCTTCTCTCCCTATTACTCTATATACATATATATATATATATATATGCTAGCTTAATTGTAGTCAGCACAATAATTATTTCTTCTCTTGTCTGCATTTTCTGTCACACATTCCATTATGTGCTCTCCATCTGAATTTCATTTCAAGCCCACCTCCTTTTCAAATTACCACTGTTTTCTATTACAGGGAGAGAAATATCTGAAGCAAATAGAAGGCTAGTTTGTTTTTAGAATCATATTACAAGTTGACCAAATGTTAACCAGCACTCCCTAGTTAATCTCCAATTCTGACATTCTTAGTTTGAGAATGTCAATGTACATGTGAGATGAAACAACACTTCTTGGCTTCACATGTAAAGCAGACATAGAATAAGTGATTCTACAGCCAAAACAGTTTGCTTCTTATCCTTTTTATCAGGCATGAAATTAAAAATCACCAGAGCCATGTCTCAAGAACTAAGTTCAAGGTATCCTGAACACACCTAAGATCTAATCTATGAGAGACTGGCAGGTACATAACTGAGCGCTGGAAGTGCTTGAATCATGTTCAAGCATATGAACTTGCAATACAAGTTAATGCTCATAAAGCCTGAACCTCAAGCTCATGTATTAAATCATGCACTTTTTTGAGTCTTGGTACATTCAGATTTTAGAATATAGCAGCTTACAATTTAAATCAAGAGGCACAGCTGGGATAAGGTAAGCATATGTAATGATATTACCAACTCCAAGCATTGTGCCTACAGCAGGTCTGAAATGGGAATCCTCTCAAACCCTACTGAGTTCTGTGCATATAAGAACTTCATTACTAAAACCAGTCGGCAATTGTCCTATTACCATGGACTCTTTTTCAGAGCAATGCTGATGACTTTGTCAGAGACCCCAGTCCCCTTGTGCTGACCTTGTCCATCTAGCCTGGAATTGCACTCACTAATTGGAGAAACACAGATTACAACATTCGCATCCAGCACTCCAGCAACACCAATTGCACATACTGGGCTAGCAAGTCAAATCGAAAATCACCTGTAAATTTAGACATCACTTGCACTGATCTGTGCCACCAGTCTAATATGATAATATCCACTAGTAATGAGAGAAAGAATATTCAGCGGTGCTGAAAGTTTTAAAAAGAAGGTACTACTTTGCCAGGCAGCAAAAGAGAGATTCAGTAAGGAATAATTGAAAGTGGGCCCCTAAGATTCAAAGTGTACCTTTAAGTGGCCAGTAACATGGCCACTTAATTTTGAATCTGACACCCTTCTTCAACTGCAATTTCTAATTTTCAACATTGCTTGTCAACTCTTTAGTTGCTCTCACTATAGCTACAATATTCGCAGAAAGCCATTGCCATGGCATATTCAAGAGGCAAAGGAGGAAGTTCTAGTTAGATCTTCATTTTATAGGGTTCCTACAAAATAATTTCAGGCCCAAGGGCTTCAGGTTACTCTCAGATTGATTCCGTGCAGTTACATTCATGCACACCCAGACTCATTATCACTTTAACCACTGATGCTGTGATAATATTTACAGGCTACATCAAAACTGAGCTCTACTGCAACAGTTATTATACAGATTTGTAAGCCGCTCGCCATGGCCCAAGGGACATTGAACCAGATTTCTGGATCTTTCAAGGTTTGCCCTTCTCTTGCATTACCCTGGTTTCACATTTCACTTTACATTGGCTGTTCCATCATTTTTCAAACCTTTCTGGTTATTCTGCCTGTCAAGAAAATGTGCATTAGCCTCCAACAGGAAAAGGCCATGTACCTGTAAGTGGAAAGCAATTAGGTTAATAATGAAAACAGTCAAGGTTTGTGTAGCTCTGTCAGAAAAAATGAGAGATTTATTAATGGTACTTTGGTTGTGGAAGAGAAATGTTAACTCTTGTTTAGTTAACTTGTATACACCTTGTACACGTTTCGCTTTGTAAAAACTGGGGAATTAAACTGTATTATTGGACAGCTATTAAAAGGGCAAGTTTGCATTCAAAAAACCTTTGACCCATGAATCAATATTCATTAATCCCAACTAAACATTGATATAAATGGAGTGCAAGCTTTTCCTGTCGCAAAGAGAAAGCACTTACACTTCATGAGCTGTGGAGGTTCAGATGGGTTTAGGGATGTGTGGGAGAGAGTATGAAAAAATTAGTTTACAAGCAGCAAAGGTGTCTGCTTGAATTTTGTGGATTTGTGTCATATAGGTCAGAAAATACTCTGGCTATGAACAAACTGAATATTTGAATATTCTGGAAGCATATCCTTGAACTAATTTCTTAGGCATTGATTTGTCACAGCCATTCTCAAACTATTTTGCCCCCATTCTTACCACATGGTAATTCCATGGCATATTATCTCCTCACTTAGCTTAGGTGTAGCTCTGTGCTAACAAAGTTATCCAGCTTCTAGCTCTGGAAGGCAGCCTTCATTCTTTATACTGTTGTAGTGACTCAAAGGCCCTGCAACATATTTTCTTTGCAAGAAAGTTCTCCAGCTAGCAAAGAGAGGAATGGACTTATTGCCTGCCCTTTTCCTTTTTCCCTTTCAGGTCCTGGCACAAAGAGACTGCTAAGGCTTGTTAGAAATGGGGAGTAAAAGACTTAAGTGCACTCTTCATTGTATTTTTTTGCTACTGGAAGATCCAGTGGAAGTTACGGGCATTGGGAATGCAAGCCAGAGCAGTCCTGGAATCTTTCTGACTCTGCACAGGTCTCATAAGTATCTAGCTTTCTCAATAAAAAAACAGTGCAAATATGGCCTAGAGCCAGCTCTCCCTTTTTGTACTTTATTTCCTTTCTGACTTCATTCTTGCACCGGCATAAAGAAACAGGGCCATGTTGCTGAAGTATTTATTACAATCCATGACCACCTGAAATTAGAACTGACTCATAAATAAAGTGGCACAGGCAGATTTGCAGTAAGCATATCTGATTTACAGACTGCATCATTTTGTGCAGAAATAGCCTTGATTAGTAGCCATCTCCATTTAGTAGCTGCCTACTCATTGCACAGTTTATAATAGACATTGACTTCATTCATTAGACACTCTTGTTTAGTGCAGTATTTGCTCCTTTATCACATACCTTTAAGCAAAGCTGCAGGGGAAAGCAATTAAATGCAATCGAAACAGTGCCTCCTAAACAAAGATATACAGGATGTTCCCTCTGCTAACATAGCTGAAGGCCACGATTACAATTTATAACTAAACAAATGCCCATATGTATGACATTACAAGCTCTGAACCATGATGTGCAAGTAATGAAACCGTACAAGCCTTATTTATGCTGCGAAACAAGCTGTTCCATTTATTCCAACTAGATAGGCCCTTATTCTGTTGCTCTGTGCAGGTGCAGCTCCCAGTGACTGAAATAGGCTTTGCAAATGTACCACAATGGCTGGCAGGGGCTGCTGACTTGGATAGGCACTTGTTTTTTAAGATTCCATCCTCACAAGAGGTATCAGTTTGCAATAAATGTTTAGAGCCAAACATGGCAAATTGTTCTGAAATCATTTTCCTAAAGAACATAGCCTTACAATATATGTTTTTAACCTTCCTTTGCTCCCTTGACCCTCTAGTAAGATGTGAAAGAAAATGTTCAGCCTCCTTTGTAAAGCACTTTGACTTCAAGGGATAGCATGTGCTAAGCACTGCAGTATTAATAAGCAATTGTATTACTATAAAATCATTGTCATGAATAACAAAAAAATTATTACTAGGAAAAAAGTGGTCTATAACTTTGAATTAGGTGTAGTATATCCTTGCAGCAGTACCTCCTGATTATACTTGCCAATAACTAAGGAAAGCTCCCTCAAGGGCTACTCAGTTACCA
Organism: Rhea pennata; assembly: GCF_028389875.1. NCBI lineage: Eukaryota > Metazoa > Chordata > Aves > Rheiformes > Rheidae > Rhea > Rhea pennata. The sequence continues at coordinate 10,372,860 of NC_084674.1, forward strand.
GCTTAGAGAAAATGTAGAAAGATTTTCTTCTCCGTGCTGTTACCATAAAATACATGAGTACAGATAAAGAGGAATAGTGTCAGTACCTTACAGTGCAACTGGCTTTTTCTTGGCTGCTTGGGAGTACAGACAGCTGCACACTGGAACTGCCCTGAGGTTTCCGGGTGGCAGGTGGGCTTCCCTGTCCACTGGTTTGGGCTGTGCAAGTACAAACTTTATGCCGATTTTACAAGCCTTCAGCCAGAACCATCCACTTCCCCACAGTAGCTAAGAACATCATATTGTGTTACTGTCCTGCATACCCTCTCATTATACCCTTCTTCGTCCTTTTTTCTATGCCTGAAACTTTAATAAGAATTAAAACTACTAATACTTTTCTGATGTTAACCTTAATTTCAGCTTCTGAAGAACATGTGTCAGGAAGAAGTAATACCATTACATTTAGCAATCTAATTAATAAAAGAATATTAGAGTTACAGTAGTAATGAGTAAAAAAACTATTTAAAGCTTTAGCAGTGTCAGAACTCCTGAATTTCAGTAAAAAAACATGCAATGCTAATGAAATATTACAATCCCTGGGGCCTGAGAACAAAATTTGAATTCTTCCCCATCCAATCACAGTTCTACTCTCAGCCTCACCATTTACTAACAATTTCTCTCCCAGTGTTAAGGCTATTTTCTAATTTTATTTCATCCATTTCTAGTTTAACAGTGAGGACATGTCGTTTGCTTCCATTCTGCATCTCTAAAGATATGGGTAAATTATCTGTGGCTGTAGAATTTCAGCTTATGACATTTAAATAAATCACTTCCCCCTCTAGAAGCAACAGTAAACAGAAGTCAAACTCTTACTAATCCACACCTCACATTCACCACAATTCCAAGATACAAGTATTTGATGCTGAATTCACACTGGATCGTAGAACTGGCATTCAGAGTCTGAATTTCCTTTACATAAAATATATATTTTTAATCATTATGATTGTAAAGCTAAGCTTGAAAATAGATGGCAACAAAGCATGTATCACAGTTACCTGCCAGCATCTGTGCAGAGTCTAGAATAAGGCTCGAGAGGTGTGAGCTACTTTACTCTTCTCCATCCACACTGGTAGATCCCACAGTTCGGCAGCTGTACAATGTGCCAATTATCCAACATGTACAATACAGATTTTTTTTCTATGAGAATTATCCTGTTTCTGACATGATGTTCTGACTTCCTTATAGGCCTGGTTGTTACTCTGTTCAGCTTTCAATGTAGAAATTCAGGAAGAAAGGTTTGAAACACTGAGGAACAATTGGGAGACAACAGAGTAGCCAGGGAGAGGGTTCATAAAGCAGCCTAGAAGTCACCACATATCTAAGAAAAAGGAGATTCTACATTGGATTGCTCAAAAAGCAGAAGTTCAGGGGCCAAATCATAAAGTTTATGCAAACTATTGCAGACAATCTCTCTCCAAAAATAATGATTGTAAAAAACAATTCTTGATATATGCCAATTAATATATTCAAATATGGGACCAGAGTTGCCCATGCTTTGGAAAGGGGAAGCAAGAGAATGGATAATACACCTTGCTAAGAAAATAATTTAAGGCAGTATTAACATTCTGAATTTGTTGAAATCTAATTAGGACCACCTGCTGCAGAATTTGATTCCCTTTTCTCATGGAGCCTTCATTGAACTTAGTAGTTGCATATGAATGGATTAAAGGTTCAGATTACTTTATGCATTCATTTTAAGACTTTTTAAAATATAGGTGAACATACAGACATTGATTCAAAATGCCAAAATATAACCTATTACAAAGCCCTAGTGGTGGTAGTTGAAACTGGTGCAAAGTGTGTTTTCAAAGATTTTTCTGTATCCTATATTTCTTTGGATTAAGTGCGACAAAAATATGTACTTGGCAGAAGAGTAAACTAACAGAAAAAAATAACATTTCCCAAAATACTTCCCATGAAAGCTCAGATAGTTCCAGAGCAGAGAAAGAAGTATTTTATATACATTCCATCCAGAGTCCTTTCAGTAGCAAATATCCCATTGATAGTAATGGAAGCAAGTTTGGATCCTGAATTATACAGAACATTTGCATTCTTCATGTTGGTAATTGCAGAGTTCATCTGTTTGGCTAAATGCCAACTAGTAGCCATGAGAACATAGTGACCAAAAGGAACTGATGCCAGGGAAGACTGGCAGAGTTGTGCAAGATTAACATTATTGTGATACACAGCCAGCAAAACTGGCAACTATTTCAGACTCCTTCGCCTTCCCCTAAAGGGAATGAAATCTTCCTAAATACTTAGGAAGGGAAAACAGGCTGGTAAGCCAAGCCGCTTGGATAAAAGATCTCTGGAACAAAATTTTTAGCTACGTAAAACAGCTATTATGCAGCAAAGTCAACATGTATTGAGGCAATCACCACCCAAAGGGATAATGTTAAAGCAGGAATGAAAGGTCCATAAACAACTTCATGTGCACCACATGTAGTAACATTACTCTGCTGGCGGAGCTGGATTCATGTCCATATAATTCATCGATCTAAAATGTGAGTAATTCTCTGCCCTCTATTGGAAGAGTTATATTTTCACAGAGTTTTAACTTCTCTAAATATCTCAGACATTTGGTGAGATTTCCAGGACAATATTTTCCTCAAAATTGTTCAGCATTTTACCTATGTATGATCCAGGAATTAATTCTCCTAAGCAGCTTTATGATCATTGGTGCCATGACCTGACTCCAATCAAATTAAATCTACAGCCCTTTTTAACTTAATCCAACATAAAACCTACCCATCCCAACATGGATTCATAGATCATTTTAACACATACATTTTACCTTAGTAAAATTAGTAGTATTAATACAAATTAAATGAGAACCCTACCATTTTTGTTATGCAGAATAATAATAAAGTACTTAAAGTCAGTGAGAATTAAAACTTCACAGATTTTTTTTTTAATACTAAATCTAATACAGGTAGATAAAGGTAGAGACTTTGTTCATGGAAAAACAAAATATTTATTTCTTTGTTTCATTTTAAATAATTTTTTATTCCTACCTGCTTAAATACATATGTATAGAATGGTTTGAAAAATATCACATTCTTAAACCCCTCCTGAAAATCTTGAAAAACAGACATAAACTTCAGTTCCCTAATCTAATTATATACTTATATGTGTCCACCCAGTCACCATCTTTTCTGACAGAGAATAGTGTACAATCTGCTACTGTTATGGAGACCTCCAGGGGAGTGCTGTATCTCTGTATCTTAAGGAACATCAATGTGTGATGAGAAGTTTCTATTCTGTCCTGTTTTAATACCTACTCAATTCATAGATTGTTGAGTTCATTTTTAGCTTTATTCATCTTCCCATAAGAAGCTGTATGTCACTTTCCAGGTGCCTCTGCATCACAGGCAAACTATTTTTATCTGGATATTCTTTCTTTTTCATTTTAAGGGACAACCATGCCTTCTTCAGCTGACCTTACAATTATCACAATTGACCTTTCCTTCTTCAGAAGATCAGCTGAGGGCCACCTCTTGCTTTAAAGCCACCAAGAACAATAACAGCCAGCAGCCACATGGAAAGACTGAAGCGTCTTTATAGCACAGAATGACATCTTCAGCCACTTTATACTTCAGTAAGCACAAGGAACAATGTGGTAAATTACCATTTATCCTAAATAAAAATCCAGCTGTATCCAAAAAGTAAGACTTCAAAAAGTTTATGCTGCTGGAGAAGTTTCAAGTGTTATTTTGTTTTATCTTGCAAAAAGTTTAAAACTGGGCACTAAATTTTATTCAAAATCCATTTTCATTTCATGTTAATTTTTAAAATAGGTAATGGATTTATTTTAATAGGTTTTCAGGTAAATTATCACACCCTAAGATTTGCTGTATTTTTTAATTTAAGAAAGAAGCTGAATTCTTCATTTAAACAGGAAGTGTGGACTCATAACTATAAAATCACAACTAGTACTTTCAAAAACCTGTATGAACAGATTTACTGGTGTGGAAAAACACATACTATTATGCCAAAATTAAGAGGACCAAAAAATTGTTACATACTTGAAACAGCTTTCTGCATAAGCTACAGCATCCTTGTAAGTCAGAGGTGGAACAAGAGCAGCCCTTTATGGTAAAGCTTTTGCTGGAAGAAAGGAGGATTAAGAAGTATGGTTTTTTAAAACAAAAAGGCAAATGTAAATATCTAATAAGTGATTCAGAGCAAGTATGTGATAAGAAAGAGGATTTCCTTCTAAAGTACCATCCAAAATATTATCTGTGTTTATATTACAGATAGATACGTCTCAGCAAAAAATGGAGCATTTGATTAGATGATTAGAAAACATTCATCTGACAGATTAATTATTTTGGAAGCAACAGAAGTAATGAACTGATTAATATATAAAGCTCTCTGCCTCTGTGCTTCTAAGTCACATTAAGTGACTTCCATTTCCCTGAAAAGATTCAGTCTTACTGAAAGCTCTTTATGTACTTATAAATGTGTCAACAAGAGACAGGGAGGTAAGAGTTTCAAAGAGGTATTACTGCAATGTGTATTTGATAATGAAAATTGCTGGTTAAATTAGTCAGAGAAAAAGTATACAGGTCTAATGGGCTTAGTCTACCATTCTAAAGAGCACACATTTCCAGCTGTAGCAAAGACATGATGGATACCACAAACAAGGAAGTACACTATCACAGTTAGCAAGAGTAGAGATGAATTTACGTGTTTGCTAGTGAGATTGTTACAAATAATTTTGTCATGAGTAGGAACTCTTCTCTGACAAATCAATCTTGATTACAACAAACACTCAGTACTTGTCAAAAAAAATAGTGTTTAGTCTAGATTATTGCAGTTTCTCCACTTCAGGAATCCTATACAGAATATTCACAGTGGGTCGCTGATCACTTAAATCACAAACTAATGTTACTGTTCTGATCCCTAACTGGAGTATTGAAACTAGACAGTGATAAAGAGCAAACCAACCTGTCCACTATTAATACCTGGGTACTTTAAATTGGTACTGAAATTAAATTTTAAAATTTGCAATTAACATGGGTATTCACAAGCTTTTGGGAGCTGTTCAGAGAGCACATGCCAGGAATTTTATGTCCCTGGAATTAATATAAATCAAACTCAAAGCTTACACTTACAAAAATAATTTCAAATTAATCTTGTTAATATTTGATCAGCCATTCTAGCTACACAGCTGCAACTCAATGCTATGTATAACACTGTGGCGCAGAGCTGCCTAAAAATGATGATCAAAATCTCTAGGATTTGAAGACGCAGAACAGTGGGGAAGCCATTTGACTCATATATACACCCAGATTATATGACTGGTGGTTTATAGGGAATGATGCAAGTGTCAGAAATGTGTTATACGTCACCATGATATGTTACTTAATATACGTATCACTTTTTTTACCTCACAGTTCATTGTTTAAGAATAGGAAAAAACCTGGTACAATGGAGTAAAATGTTAATGTTGTTAATGTGACTATACTCTTCTCAAACTTAATGATGAATTACATACAGTTCATTCTCTGAGAAAAAATGATAAAATATGTGAATATTTTACTGTCATGCATATGTTTCCATTTGGAAAAACACACAGAAGGAATTGTGTAAAGCAGTAGAGGGCTCAGGGACAGGGTTTCTTTAAGTAAAAATACTCCATACTTTCATGGAAAATTATCTCACATTTTAGAGTTCTATATTAATATAAAATCATGAAAAAATGCAAAACTTTACTGGTATGTTAATGAACTTCATCTTCCAAATAGGTGTCAGATTTATATTTCTTCCTATGAAGTGCAACAAGTTCTTTCAGATTCCTTCTGAGGTGAAAAGAATTAATGTTCATTTCTGGAAGTGTGAGAAATTACGGTTTATCTGTAAATATAATATCTTTAGAGATTCTAGTGTGAAATTAATACATCACCACTACATAAAATGTATAATTCATGAACTGATACCTAGTCAGACGTAGCAGCCATGAAAACAGAGGCATCTGCAAATCATCAGCATATATCTGGAAAACAAGTGATGTCAACAATCTCATAAAAGTGGAATATGGATTAAAAAAAGTAGAAACTTTTAACTGCATCTTTCAGTCACCTTTGCAGTGGAAGATTTTTAAATTGAACTAATACTTAAAAAATAAGCTGTTATAATTTTCTGAAGACAGATGACAAAATCATTATAATATATAAATAGGAAGCAAATGAGCTGTAACAGACTCTAGAAAACAAACAGTTATGTATCATGAATATAATTATAACATTATCTCTTGGAAAAAAAGGAAGACAAGGGCTAAAGTTCTGCAGAAAACACTGAAAAAACAGGCACAGCAAAAGCTAGGAATATACTAGAAACATAAAAACTAAGAAATATATAAAAAGAAAAGTAAGGCAAAGAAAGTCTGTGGTAACACAAACAAGATTAAGCAAGCAAGATTTGAGTGTTTTCAAACAGAGAAGGGTGAAATGCCTTTTTTGTACATTGCATGAGAACCTATAGTGGCAATCATGGAAACCCTTGAACTGCCAGAGCATAACAAGAGCACAGTGAAGGCAAAAATGAATATACACTGGAAGTATGTTTCCTGCACAAGAAAGACAGTCACTTATTCCATAGGTATCAGTAGGGGCATATATTGAAACAATGATATGGCCTTTAAGTGTTGCTGAGGGCAGGATTTGGGAAATCTATACTGAGCAAATTGGAAGCCAGTGACAGTACAGGCAGTAAAATGAGGGGAGCATTTCAGTCTTGCTGCCTTAGATCCTTAGCTTCTTTCTGTAACTGCTGAAGCATATTTTCTTTAGTGTCATGCATGATGAGGATTATTGTATTGTGGGCACCTGCCAGCTAGGAATTTGACTAAGACTCAAATTCCACATTCTAAACATACGCATTTGAATCAGCTACATGCATTTGCCATATGCCATTGCAAGAATATCAGAAGTTTCCTCCAATTATCCATTATTTTAATTACTGTTTTGTGCCAGAAATACTTAATCATGTATTCTGAAGAATTAGTTAAAAAAAAGAAATTTTAAACAGAAAAGAACCTTGATTATATGTGCTAGTGGCTGCTGATGTTAAGAAATGCTACTGTTTTAGACAAAGTATCAAAAAATAAGATCCTTGCTGAATTCCACCGGTTGATTAAGACTGCTTTTCAATTCTTCCTCATACTGAGTAGAACCTTTCTTTGGAAGCTGACATCTTGAAATCAGTATTACAACTTCTCTTTCTTTAGTTTTACAGAACTTCATCACAGATATTCAAATATTTGTTCTGGCAGAATATTCAACTTCTCCATCTTTAATTCATTTCCTTTCACCTCCTCTAAGTTTTTCTAATGATGCATTTAACTTTATAGAATGCTCTTAATCCTCAAAGTATTGTTAAGGTCTCCTATATCCAAGACAGGAAGACTCCATGAGAAATGACAACCTCAGGATCACATAGGAAGAAGCATTTGCATGGCAAGTGCTTTGCTCTGACAATAAGACTGAATGATAGGCATCAACAACTCTAAGAGCTGGCTTTCTTCTGAGAAGATGCACAAGCCCCATGTGAAGGTGACTGAGCCCATGGAACTTACGACATGCACCACAGAAGCAAACAAAATAGCATATGTGTTTGTGGACTAGTTTAACTGCCAGTAACTTAAGCAATGTAAAGCCAGGAACCATGAATACACTTTCCTATTAAAAAAAAAAAAAAAAAAAAAAAAAAAAAAAAAAGCCAGTATCGGTGCAACATATCTACTTGGAAAAGAAACTGGAGTGGATTTGAGAGAGAATGTGTAATAGGTGCTGAGTGCTAGCTGTAATGGATATCAGAGCCACAGACTGAAAATGAAGGAATAAAAATACCGGTCATGGCTGTAGTGCCAGTGGATAGAGATCACAGCAGGAGAAGCAGAAAAAGCCAATGCAAAATGCCTTTTGTTTTTGTAGCTCTACACAGAGATCTCTTTCATGCTCCAGCTCAGTGCCAATGGCCCTGTATATCCATTCAAAATATGGTGTGAAACGCAACTCACTTTGCTGACTGGCCCTCAAAGTATTCCCACAAAATGTTCCTACCCATCCTTAGAGGAAAATGCTGACACAATTAACAGTGTCTTGCACAAAAGCCACAGGAGAGGTAGAGACCTCATTCTCCTCTCAGTCATCTAGGGCTTTATCCAGAAAAACCCTTCTCATGCCCAGTGAGCCAGACCCTGCTTTGCATGCCAGCTGCTATCTAATATTCTAATGGCTTTAAGCAGCCCTAAAGCCTGTTAGTCAGTCACTGGCAAATAGCCTTCCTTGCAGATTTTACATTATCCCAGGGAAAGGGACATTTCCAGTGCATCCTGTAACCACTACAGTCCTGAGCTCTCAGAGCAGCCTCTGTGGCCACTGGCAGGCAAATTACGGTAGGTTAGCTTTCACCGGGAATTGCAGCAGAAGTTAGACGGCTTCAGGACAGCTGTGGCATGAAAGACAGCCTTTATGCCACCTCCACATGCAGCCATAAATGAGGATCTGGCTCTCTACAGGGGATTGAATCACAAAACGAGTGTTTTAAAAGGATACAGGAGCAAAGAAGCAGTTTGTACTGGCTTGTCCTTTCTCTCCACTGTGATCTCTGCACATTGACATGCTAGCCTCGACAGATGCAAAACAATTTTTGTTCCTTCATTCTCATTCTGCAGTGATGGTACATATGACAACAAACACTGTACATGTATTAATCAGTTATTCTCAAGTATCTCAACTCCACCTCTGAGCAAACAGAGGTCCCACAAACTCATCACTGGATGGGGCAAGATCTTTGCAAAGAACGTTCAGTTTAGTTACCTTCAGTTAAATTATATAAAGAACTAGCAGTAGAAGCTATATGTAAGGTTTGAGGGATAAGCAGGAGTTGGTTCCTTTAGGTAAAAATTGTTCATTATCAGGTATCCTTAAAATCTTTAATAAAAGGTTTAATAAACCATTATATATGGTTTAATGTTTTCCCCGTTTTTTTAGTTATCCAAGCTCAGGTCTTTTAAGCCCAAGAAAGCAAGACAAATACACAAGAAATTGAACTGATATATGGCTTTGCTCTTAAATAAAAAGAACGATAGGATCTCTTAGAGTTCAGTCTGCTGCTGGTTCCGGCCACTGTGTCATAATAATCTCTTTACTTAGTCTCACCTTAAAGGTGGTTAAAATTCTTTTTGCCCTCACATCTCTCACTGGAAAGCTGTTCCAAAATTTCACTTCGCTGACAATTAAAAATGTCCTTCTAGTTTCCAAATTTAATTGTATTGATGATTTCTTTATACTCATTTGTTCTCTTGCCAATGTTGCTCTTTAGCTTCAGTATTTATCATTTCCGATACATGAGCTTGCACCTTATTAGTCTGCAAATATATGACCTTGCACCATGTACCAGTGAATTTCATTACATTTTGATTACTTCAGACCCCCAGTTCATACAACACTTCCTTTCTGACAGGCTACTCCTACTCAGAGTTTTGTCATTTTACAGCACACTTTTCCTTTTTGGGAGAATGATATTTAAAGAAAATCTAGTTGGTTCCAAGACTAGTCCTTAAAAATTGTGCTGTAGCTTCCCCCTTCAACTAAAACTTTCCCGCATCTCCTGTAGTTCTCAGGCCTGATCTTTTTGATCAGCATTATCTCTAATTTTCCAAAGAGATGCCAAATCACATATATTACTACAGTCCAGCTAGAGAATGCAATTGCATTTTGTTATACAGAAAATGAGTTATCTTATCAAAAATGTTCCTGTGGATTTATCCCAAATGTATTCCATCAAACTAATGCTGAGCAGCGGCCAAAAAGACAAGTTGGTCAGAAAGACTGTTCACAAAAATGCCAGGTGCCATATTTTTTTATCCATCTTCATGGCTGCCAATCCAAATTTCTGCTAGTCTCAAATTTGACATCCATGCCAATGTTTACCACTGTAGAGGTAAACCAAATTCTGTCATCACTTAGAGCTTAGAAATCTTATTTATCTCAGTAGCCACCCATGGAGAGAGAATCTCCCTATCTTCAGATTCATGTTGTATCAACATGTGGCATATTCTCTAGTAGTTAGAAAATGAGATGTTTTGTAGTAAGCTCCAGAGAGAACAAGTTCGGTCAGGGGAAGAAGTACATAAATGTACCTCTCCACACACTACTTTCTGTGAGGATAGCTGTTCTTCCATAGGTAACCTACAGCACTTAGCTCACTAATTTAAAGTGAACCTTACAGTAATTCATGTTATGCTGCTTTTTCCTATAACAGGAAGCAATTAAAGTCATACAGTATTTGTACTTTACAAGTGTACAATGTATTTATGTCTCACTGCCTACTACAAGTAAGTCTCTGTAAAGAAAACATTTGTAAAAGGTATGTCACATTTATTTCAGTACGTTTGGTTTTGTTCTTGCTTTCCTCATGACAAAACGATTTGTCAGCTTTCTCTTAGAAACATGTAGAAACATTTAATATATTTAAAACAGATAATAAGAAATTACCTAAAACATGTGGAAATGCTCTGTCCCTTCCCCTCTGCTTACAGCAGAACATAGAGTTGACTGTATCTTAAAAAAAGAACAGAAAATTTAATCCTCTACATGCTGGGGTTTGGGATAATCAACTACCCAGTCACAACACAATAAATATCAATTAATATTTCAGGCCAAAGATACAAACAAAAGGCCATATTCAGTCAACTTCCCGAATATACTGTGCTACATATCAGTGTAAGACTTCAGGTCAAATACTCCCTACCAAATACCAAATCTTTCTCTCAAAATCTGTGATGCTTTTTTTAAGTCGGATTTCCTAAGGAACGTCTTTAAGATACTAAGTTCCTACATGTTTTGTGAAAATAAACAGCAGGGTGGACAACAGATGTTACTGATGCTGGCATTAGTGAAAGCTGGGAAGAGTTAAGCCATTGTCCATTTTCTGGGCAGCAGCCAGGCTGATATGCACTTACTGGCTGTCCGCTCAGCACATCTACTGCTTTGGGCAGACCTCAGCACATACTCTTGTCTGCCTGCCAAGCAGAAAAAGCACAGAGAGGACTAGGGATGTCTTGAACCTTTGCAGGGAAAAGAAGAGCTTTAGGAAAATAGTTGACAGTACAGGGTAAATGGCAAGAAACTTGGGAATGTTAGAGTATTATAGGAGGAGAGAAAAAGGGTGTTGTTCTTTTAAGGGTCTCATAAGAGACAGAGAAAGTTGCTATTATGAGACTAGAGAAGTGTAAGGAACTTAAGACTCAAATCTGTAGGAAACTTGTCTTTGCCAAGTCACTGAAAAATTGTTCACTGAAAATTTTGATATAGCCAATATGGAGAATGCTGCATAGCATCCAGTCCCTCAGCCACAGAGGAAGTCAGCAAAAATTGCAGATGCCCATCCTTTCTCAAAATTTGTGCTTGAATTTGCACATTTATCTGTACTCCAAATGCAGTTTTACGTGAAAGTACTTGTATTTCTGCAAAATCCATCATTAATTTAAAAAGATTAAATTAAGATCAGTCACAATACTGTAAGAAAATTTAAACCCTAACAACACAAACATAAATAAATGAAAAAACAGACTCAAAACTCAAGAAAATCTGTCAATTTGGATGAGCTATGTGAAACTGTATATTGACTCCTTTTTCTACCTTGTCAGTAAAAATAAAATAAAATAATTAGAAACAATGCAAAATAACCAGTAAATAGAATAAAGAAAAGCTTTGTTTAGCCTGCCTCAGCACAACAGAACATAGTGCTGTCGAATAGAATAGACCAATTCGACCCATTACAATCAGTATCTTGCCTTCTAATAACAGATGCTACTTCAAAAGAAATACACTATAGAATTCTCCTCAATTGTTCAATCTGGGTGACTAAAAAATTGAAGAAACTCCTCTTTGACTCCAGATTATCTGCCCATTTATACCTTGAAGCATGATGCTTCTTGAGGTATTACAAATGTTATCATTTATAAGTCACTAAAACTTTTTAGGCATGATAAACTATCTTTCTTAAAGTTGTCTCACCAATAGCAAATTTCAATGGATAAAAATTCAGTGTAAAAATACATATCATCATCCAATAGATAAAGGTCATCAGTTCATTTCGGAGGTGAAATCCTCTGCAACAGCATGGCAGAGAAATCCTCTGAGGCTAGCATGGAGATGTTTCATTCCAGACTGAGAATACTATCATACAATTTACAATAGATAATGTGTTGAGTGCATAATATAAAAATATGAAAAATGTTTTCTTAAGAAATCCTTGGCAACTTAATTGTATTATAAAAATCAATCGTTTATCATTTAATGGCTTTACTGGACAGAGAAAAGTGGCTACGCTCTTAAAAGTTCCCACTAGTCACTCAGAGCTTGGGGTTTTTTTAATCAGTTTCAAAACTGAATCAGAAGCATGAAGGAACAGAAGTCGTTAGCACAAATACTACATAGAGCTATAAAGCTGATAGGTATTCTTTCAGTTAAAGAAGTTTATTGCCCATTTTCAACTGTTCTCACATTTATTTCATCTGTAAACAGATACCACTTGCCCCATAATAAACCAAACAAAACATAAAAGAGGAACAAATCAGTATTCTTTTCAGCTCCCTCTGTGCTGGATATCTTTCTACATCCAAGAATACTGGCTAACTAGTTAAGCATCCTCACTAAATACATTTATATGCATTTAAGGATTTAAATGTTTGCTCTGAACAGAAATTTGGCCAGCAGATCACATAGGTTGATTCGCATAAAACCTGAAAAACCTAAGTAGTAAATAGTCCAGTCAAGTACTATTGAACACTCAGTGCTTTCTGAAGGCTGCAGAGCATTTATTTCACACAAACCCTTCAGGTACAGAATTACTCAATGATAGTGGGATAGTAGGGTCTTTGCTTTATCTTAGCAATGTCCAGTGTAGTATACAGAAAAAAATTTATCAAGAATAAATGCCTCCATAGCTTTCCCACCTCTACTGCAGCTGCATCCAGCCCTTAACTGTTCCCACAACTGTGGTCCTTTCTGGAATCCTATTTTGAGCTTCATCAACAAGACTGCATAGTGGTGAGGGGAAACTTGATGAAAATCTAATTTTGAAAGCATACACCATGGAAACCGGCCCAAACAGAATCTTTTCATAGCTATTCCCAATCCTTAAGTGGGGAACCTACAGAACCTCTGCTGAGTACTGGTAGGGGCTTAAGAAAACAGGCTGTGCACAGATTCCCAATTTTAACATACTTACCCAAGCAAACGATCTTCTCTATTAAAGGAGTTATTCCACCCTTTTGAAAGGAAAACATTAAGCTGATGGAGAGATTTTATGCATATATATATACACACACATATATATGCATATCTCTGAGAAATGTTTCTGTCCTAAAAGTTCAGAGAGACAGCCAAAGTAACAAATGATTGCACTATTTTATTTGAACAGTATTTGTATTAGAAGACCAATGTACAAATAAAAATGAAATAAAATTAAGTGTTCACAGCTGAAGGAAGAAGCATTCTGCATGAAAATTTTCAGAGATCCAAAAACAGTGGCAGATGCAATGGTGACCACACAGTTAAATTACCCTGCATGAGGTAATGTTGGCAAATACGTTCATTGAAAGGTCACAGTTGAGGAGGAATGCTCAAGGGAAATGAAGATAGGCCTGGCACTGGGGCAAATATGCCTCAGCTCCATGGCAGCTGTTACCAGGAGAAGGCTAAGTAGGCAGCAGTGGCACACCCCATCTCCCCTTCCTGTAAATCAGGAACGGCAAGAGGAGCTACAGAAAACATCATTAGATAACAGGGTGTCTTCTTAGTTTAATTAGTATTTATTATTTGTATTGCTCCCAAAAGATGCACCGCATTTTATAGAATACAATACGACCTACAGGAACGAGAGATTCCAAACTAGATGAACTGACAGTCTAAAAAGACACAAGCCAAAACAATTCAGAACAACAGAATACAGAACAGAGTGGCAAATGGTCATTAGAGCTGAAATGGAGCTTTACACAAGAGGGTAAGGAAGCCACCTGGCAGGCTGCTCTGCATGTGAGTGATGCTATGCAACAAGGCAAAGTCAGGAATGGATGAGGGAAATTACAGTAATATTCTTATGGATATAAAGACAGGCTATGTCAGTGGGGGTCCTTTAAAAATGGCTGCTTTTAATATCACACATCAAATATCTACTGCACATTGAATACTCTTCCAAATTAAATCAATTCAGTTCTCAGCATGATGTTACTAACATGACTGTATTTTAATTTAAAAGACAGGAGACCTAACCACATCTTGTGCTTACGGTATACATGCAAAGGAAGGCAGGTCTGTATGTCCTAATTTCTTATTGCAAGATATACGATTTTTTTTGTCACTGAAAAACATTGTAGACAGTATAGGTTTAGGTTTAGAGCATAGTAGGGCTGTACTAGAAGGTAAAGGGATATGAATGCTCACAATTTTCCCTCAATTAATAGCCAAGCATTTGCTGAACACTCATCACACCTTTCCAGGGCTTTATTAAACATATTTAGTGTGTATATATATATATATATATATATATATAAAATATATATATATAATATATAAATACGTATTTAGTAATTATAACCCAGCTCAGGTATTAACAACAACCAGGCTAAAGATACAGCCCAAAAGAACTCAACACAAAATTTCAGTAAAGTCAGACCTTGGAAGTACAATAGGCCCATGCCATAGAGGGGGATGAATTTAATTACACAGAGTTACTTGCTTATTTTACATTCATTACCTGGCATTTTCAAGTCCTACTCATTAAAATAAATGATATGTGCTTTTCCTGTACAAACTGTAAGAAACTAGGTAAATATTTTTGCCTCATAGTACTAGTACATAGTACTTCTTAAAACTTACTGTTTTCTGTGGCAGCTACCAAAAGGGACTTGTGCAGACCAGTTTTGCCCTGAGCAGGCAGGTAGCTGCTTCCCCATGTAATACTCACAGTTCGCTGCTTCACATACCTTTGTAACTTTGGGATTTTCAGCCTGAACCTCAGTTTCTAAATGGAATTTCTTAGCTTCTCAGGCCTTAGCATAATTCCCGTCACAAAAGATTCAGGCTTTTTATAGAGAGTTATGTGAAACGAATTTCAAGATCTTTTCGGGTTAAACTACATAAACCATATAGTTTCTGTTGTCTACAGAACTCCCCAACAGTTTAACCTTTCTCTTCCTATCATCATCTCTCTTTTGTCCTTTGCTATTAGCTGTTTTTATTTAATAACCTATAGCTCAGTTTTAGTATTATTTTTTCCTTATCTTCAGTACCCAAGAACTCTAATCAGTGTAATCCAGTGTATGATAAAACTACACTGGATGCAATTTCTTCAGAAATTCCAAGGTACAACGAGAAAGCTATATAACTCTTACAATTGATTTAACTCATTCCCTTCCTTAGCAAAATCCAACAGTACCTTTCAGAAGCAAAGAAAAGATGAACAGGGCGAAGGTGGGCCAGGACACCGCAAGCCCCATTGATGCTGCAGCACTTTCAACTCACATTTCATCACGCTGTGATGGGTTACAGAGTTCTTAATAATTGTTCTTTGGAGAAGTGTTAAAACATATTTCAAGAATGAAAAAAAAAGTATTCAATTATTTTTCTGTGAAAAGACTACAGAGTTTCAGGAGAAAAATGCTGTGATCAAAAGAGCAGTCACTTAAAAGATCTCTGACTTAAAATCTTATTCTAAGAACTTGGAGCAAATTTGTTAACCATGACCTTCTTCTTACTGCTTCACAAGTTTTTGTAGCCATCAAGAGATGCTCACTTAAACGCAACAGCAATGTTAAACTAAGGGGGCTGTTCTTCTCATTTTCTCTTCTTAAGAGAAAAATGCCACATCTGCAGGTCCATCCTAGTCCCTTAAAATCCAGTGACTTTGCTGTGGCCTGTCCGACTCGTAGCTTCCTACACCCTTCTCAAGAAACACTTCACAAGTGGAAGCCTTAAAGAGTAGAGGGCAAATGCACTGGGGGGGCATCCAAGCCCCTCCAGGCTCGGTGGGTGCTTCCAGCCGAGCGGGGGAGGCCGGGCTGGGCCTCACCTCACCACGGCGGGCAGCAGCTACCGACAGCGGCGCCTGGGGTGTGGGGCCAAGGGCGCGGTTACGCGCGGGTAACGGCTACCCGCCATTATCAACCCCTCAGCGCGCCGCGCGCCGCCATTTTAAAGATGCCCCGTTTCCACCCCCCTCCCCCCCCCCCGCCGTCGCCTCGCCCAGGCCCGCCCCCTCCGCAGGTGAGGCCTCGTCCCTAGCCGCTCTCATCCACGGGAGACTCGGTGGCGGCGGCTTCCTGGGCTGAGCGCTCCTGGCGTGCCGTGGCGAGCGGCGGGGACGTGCCGGAGGGGAGCCCCGCGGTGGGCCGCGGCGACCGGGCCAGCCCCGGGGTCGGGAGCGGGCGGCGCGGGGCGGGGGGAAGCGGCCTTGCCGGCGGGGCGCAGGGAAATGCGTCTGAGGGCAGCCCCCGCCGCTGAGGAAATCACGGAGCCTGCCTTAAAGCGCTGTATGCTTGACTCTTCCTACAAGTGAAACGCTTGGTGTTAATCATTTATTTTCTCCTCAGCTCAGCAAGCTGTACGTAAAGGCTACTGTTGCTGCTTTTGGCATAGGAACACCAGTTGTCTTGGTGTAGCTTATTAATGGTCTTCCCGTCCATTTATTATGTTAACTTGTATTTTGAGAAAATATATAGCAGTGTTACAAACCCAGCTTTAAATATTCAATATGTGGAATTCATTTGTCTAGAAGATACTAAAACCCTTCATCAGTGATGAACTGCCTTCTCTGGTGTATCCCAGCCTACCATAAATCAACACTGGCTTCGGGCCCATGATGGTGAGTTATATGTATTAACAGTCTTGGGTCTAAGCCTACGTTCCCTGCCAAAAATAGTGTATTTGTGTCATTTTTCAACACAAATTAGTAGTTGGTGCAGATTCATTTTATTTTGTTTCACGCATCCGTCTCTGGAATAGGATATCTTAAATACACCTCTTTAATGCTGGGAAGTTGATCAGGAAAATGTACTTGGTACTGGTTCTTAACTCCTTTTAAGGCAAGGGAACTGCTTGCCTGTATTTGAGCTTTCAGGACTACATGAGTCTGTCCATCCCTCCCTTCCTGGGGGCTCAGCATTAAGTAAGTTAATAAGTAATTTAAAGAAGCCTGAAGTTCTGCTTATATTCACTGTATGTAAAATACTCTTTTGCTTGTAACTTATTAGGGCCCAATTGTTAGAATTTTGGGGATGTGCACACAAGATATCATTGAAATATGCCATATCTCAATGTGAAATATTCTAGTTGGGGTGGGGGGTGAGATATGTGTGAGAAGATGTCGTTGTAGGATGGAGATTTTTTTTTCAGGGTCCTAAGTGGTTTGTGAGAATGGTAGGGCCCTTTGGACCACTGCTATTACTTCATTTTCTGTGTGGGAAACATTGTGAAACTAATGATCAAAAGTCAGGATGCAAATCAAGAACTTCACAAGGTAAATCCTGATAGGAATCTGTTTCCACAGATAAATATAACTTTTGTCACTTAACTTCATAAACTACACTTGATGGTTTGTAATTGACTGACACTTTAAACCTAAATTTCCAGTTAGGCAGACACACTGCTCTAAAGTACAGCATGTTTTAGGGCATTAAAAATAAGTTTGATCTCTGAATGAAAAAGGAGAGAACTGCTACTTTACAGCATTCTATAAAGATGTCATAAAGTATCTGCTTATTTGAAAAATATTTTAAAAAGTAGAGGACTTATATTTCAAGGTGCTGTTGATTTTTTTGTTTGTTTGATTTTTTTTTTTTTAATTTGGTGGGGGGTTTTTTTGTTTTTTTGTTTCCTGAAGTATTCGCTCTGAATTTTAAGCACTCTTGATTTTCAGAATTTTCAGAGAGGACAGGAGGAAGTAAATGAAAAGGGAGTGATATTGCAAATAGCAATTTTCCAGGCCATTCCCTCTTCTGTTTTTTAAGCATATGTTACTATATCCAAAGACTATGATATTTAATGCATACTGAAAGTATCTCTTAATATTGTCACAGTAGTTATGCTATATGCCACTACACTGCAATATATGTCATTCAGGGTCTCTAGCATCTACTAACCCTAGTATCAAAGGCACTCAAGTCTTTGTTTGTAGTAACTTAACAGAAGTTGGGAAATTACAAGTAAGCAATATGCGAACAAAATATATTACAGTATAACTTGCAATATTTTTTGCCTTTATGAAAGACAAGCAGTCATTTCATTGACATGTTTACAGTAATAAGCTTTTATAGTATGAATGAGTCATCCTGCAAGCACGTAATGCCTACAAACTTTGGATCTTTTTCAGTTTTCACTGAAATTGGAAGAAACAATCTCATTATTTAATTCATAACTATGAGAATCCTGAGTTTTCTGAATGTGTATAAAATAAGTTCTGCAAATTACTAAACAACTTAACTTACTCATGTGTTTTTCAGTTTAAAAACCAACTGTGTTGGAGTCAAATTTTAAGCCTGATCATAGAGTGAATTTTAACTGATGATTTGAAAGTAAAAGATTTTTAGCAATGATATGAGATATCTAGTCCTTCATGACCCCACAGTTTGTTGCTGTTGTTACTATTGCACAGTTCCTAAATGTTATCTCTGCATGCATATTTCTACCCTTTCTGAATAACCATTATGACAGTCTTTAAGTACTTGCTCATAGGCTTCCTTTTGTTAAGTTTGTCACTTGGACGAGACCTTTTCAGTTCAGACACATGCCTTCTCCAGTTAAAAAATTATTTACTAACAAGAGGGTCTTGTGTGATACAGACAAGATATTTTGTGTGACTGTATGGTATTTTACCAGTGCACATACGCTCTTTCTGTACTTCAAGCCAACCAACTGAAAACCATCTCGAAACATCACAATATAGAGATAAATTAGCATGATGTCAAGCCAGAGCACTTCTAAGAGGCGAGGTATATTAGCACTGTATTGAACCGAAGTTGATCAACATGGCTTCCACTCACCTTGAACTGTATGGAGAGCTGTTTGCATTTTCCTTCAAAACTTGTGTGACATGCTGTTAGTGGACTGACTGCTATGAAAGCCAGATACACTTCATGAGAAAATAGTGAATAGAGTGAAATATTACTTCTCATGTCTTCTAAGCAGTATAATTCTGATTACAGCAGTGTTTGCAGATACTGTAACTATCCATGTTGCTCAGTTGCTTTAGCCTTTTCATCCTGAAAGGCAGTATGGTAGTGAAGATGAAACTTGGCCTCTATGTAATTCACGCTAAATGTTTGTTCCAAAATACATATTATGCTTGTAGTCAGTAGAAGAATACTGACCAGAAAAATAGTAGTAGTCCCTCAAAGAGAGGAACCGCTCTTTTCTGTCTCAAGACTTCATACTTTCAGCACAGTGAAATTCTCATACCAAAATCCTTCATATTTATGTAGACATGATATTTTCACTCGAGATGTAGTAAGGCATGACAGAACTTCACAACATAGGGGGTTGTGCTGGAAGCCAAGAGCTTAACAGATCTGGAACCAATCTCTAAAGCAAAAGTCTATGGAAGGGCTTTGTTCCAAGCAAATGACAACTTCTTCCTTCTCACCTTCTTCACTTAAAAGTAATAACAAATAAAAACTGGGGGGTGATGGAATCCTTAGTCCTAGAAGTACAGGTGCCTGACCTTGTGAGAGACAGTAATATATTAATTATAAACATGTACCATTGGAGCACATTAAGCTTTGGCAAAGTGAATCAAAACAGTAGGTCATTCCAAGAGTAGTTCCACGATACCATTACTTCTCAATGAGTAATGAACCGTGGAATTTAGGGTAGTTCTGGATTACCTAAAGACCTAAATAATAGCAAAGATGAGGCTGCAGACAAAAAAAGTATGAAAGACTGTTATGTACAAAAAATGAATATATAGAGAAGGAAGAAATAATACAGTGCTTTCAGACTTCTGATATCTAACTCCTAGTATTAAAAAGTTCAACATGGTTGTTAGGTTAATATAGTCATTTTTAGAAAACAGTTACAATAACCAAACAAGTTTGTATTTTATGTGAAAAGTTTTGTGTAGAAAATACAGAATAATGCAACTTCTGTGTTAGAATTGTGGTGGCAGCATTAAAACAATATGATCAAAGTAGTAATCAGAGTTTATGATAGGCTCATTACAAATAAGGTTTCTAAATTTCATTTTCTTCATAATTAAAAGATTAAAACTAGTATTTTTGACAAGCATATGTAATAAATGCCTAATATCTGAATGCCTTTTACCATTTGTATTTCATTTACAGACAAATTCAAGACCTTAAGTAATTCTTCCTGATAAAAGAGAGTATGGTTAAGCATCAACAGAATTTACTGTATTTTCTTAAATGATGGTGATATACTTCTTAAAACAACAATGCTGTAATCCTTCAAATGTATTAATTGTCAAGTTTTGTGTATTGTTACTAAATCTGTAGTTTGTTGGCAGTCATGTATCATTTTATAGTATTTAAAACTTTCTGTGACTTTCTGCTGAGAGATCAGTTCTGCAGCTAAACTGTTCTTCAAAAGAAGCTATGCATCAATATTTATCCATTTTTGAACTTAATTCCATTGTAGTAGCCCTCTGATACAGTGGATATATATTCTGATCTCATGAAGTGTGTTCCGTAATAGTATTCTTATCTTTTAAAACAGGATTAAAGTTTCATTGTAGGATTTTGCTGTCAAGTCCTATATAAAGTTTTGGGGTTTTTTTTGTTTGTTTGTTTATTTGCAGTATAGTCTATAGATGTCATTACTGACTGAGAAGCAGAAATTATTTCTTCCCTGTGGAAGCTGGAAAAATGTTCAAAAATCAGTATCAGGTAAAACAGATATGGCTTTTTGCACTTTCATTTCACCTTTGAGAGAACTCAATTAAAGTAGCTTATTCTAGGGGGCAAATAATCCTGATACGGAAAAGTTCTGTAATGTTTAATTATTCAGTAGTTTCATATGAAACAGTGGGTAGCTGCTGATGCTGTCAGGCATGGAAAGGTCACTGACGTGGTGGTACCAGTGTGTGTTTTTGTTTGTTTGACTGTCTGTTTGTTCACTTGTGGGCCGGGGAAGGCACCTCACCCACTCCCTGCCCAGGCGTAGAAGCAGCCCTGACTCTTAGTGTATGTTCTGAACAGGCTTGGCTTATTCTCCCAGTGTAGCAGAGGATTACCTATTAGGTACCCCGGACAGCATCAGTCACTTCATTTGCATACCTTATTATCCCTTTTCCTGTTCCTTTTTTTTTTCTTCTTTGTTCTTTGCCACCCTTTTTTCTTTTCCTTTCCCCATGCTGGTCTTCTCCCCCAGAAAGCAGCCTACCCTTAATTACTTTTTTCCCCACTGGTCCAATTGGTGCTGCATCTGTAACCAAAATTGGTATTTTTAATATTGCTACGTAGACATACTCAGTCTAACATGATATTAGTAATAGTGGTTAATCAGGTGCTGTTGACCTTACAGGGTTATATTCCCCCTAAAGGTCCCAGATAATCACAGCAATCATCTGTGGAGTTTGGCCATTCTGTGCGTAACTCCTGAACCATTCGTGAGATCCAGCCATTCTTCAGGGCACTATTGGTGACTTTTGTCAGTTTCTCATATTGGTGTTTATGTTCAGTAGTTTCTCATGTCATGCCCAGTAGGTGTCTGTGTCCTGTTCAGTTAGTTTAACCTCAAGCCAGGGCCTACTCAAGGCTTGCAGCCTTAACAAAATGCATTTGCAAGTATAGGAGATAATTTTCCATTTGTTTGTTAGGTATTGCTACAAAGAGCTACGGGTTTGGTAGTTAGGAATACTTTGTAATCTTCTAAGAGCTTGATGGTATAGTCCTTAAAATATGTCAGGTAGCTTTTAATTTGACAGTATATTGCTTTTTCTAAATCTTTTTTTATGAAATAAAAATATTTTACCAATGTTCTTCATGGAATGCCAGTTTGACTTTCCTGGGAACCTGGTAAATGGAGCCATTTGGGTTAGCCATGTGACAGAAAGCTGTCAGGTGTGTATAGGCAGGGGGAAATACTTAATTCAGAAAAGGTGCAAAGTGATGTTATCTGAAAGCATGATTTGAAGAGCATTTATTTTGTTGGCAAGAGTGCTAGTGCTAGCCCTTCCTGCTCACTCCAAATTCTGTACAATTATTTAGGCAGCTGAGTGTAAACAGGAATGGGGAGTGTATGCAATAGTGAATTAAAAGGGAGAATTGTACTATCTAATTGAGTCAACTGTGCTGCTGAAAAAATACTTATCAAGCTATAGCCTAAGTAAATTAGAAAGCATTTTTTGTGATATCGAATGTGAAAAATATTGAAATAAATAATTCCCTAAGCAGCAGATTTGATAAAGCCTGACTTTCTAAGACAGCTTGTAGTTAGATTCTTTGATGTCTAATAGAGTGTGCACTCTGTGTAAGGTGTTTTCACTTGGCTGGGGCATTCATAATGTCTCTTTCCAGTATTAATAATCTAATGTGTAATACGGGCTGCAGCATGAGTACAACCTTTCTCTTGTTGTGGGGGTACTGATAGGATCTCTCTTCTACCTGGCTGCTTAAGTCAGCACCTAAAAAATAATAGATTTTTACAAATTTTGTGAAGCTTCCTATCAGAGCTGATGGAAATTTGGTAACTAGTCAAAAGTTACGGGGAAATGTCTTTGACATACTCACACATGTAGACAGAGACAGTTTGATTGTGTAAACTTAACTGCCTTAGGAAACCAGACCTTAATACCAAATCTGCCACAAGTTTTAGTTTGATCATTTAGTATGTTTTAAAAACTCACTTTATCTGCTGACATATAGAAATAAAACATTTCTAAACATAAATTACTGATCTACTAGGTACTTTTGGTATTTTTACAATAATTTTGCTCTTTAAAGACCTTATAAATAAAATAATTAAAAATATTCTGTGTATACCCCTTCAGCTTTATACTCTGATCCTCTAGTAAAGTCAAGTATTGACTATATGGATTGCTATATTATAAGTCTAAAAGCTACTATTAAGGTGCTACTGATCAATAATACTGATTAGTGCAGGTTGATGTGAGGAGGGATTGTTCTAATGTTCTCAGCTTGATCAGTGGTGATTCTGAACATTTGGCTGCATGATGCATCCTTAAACCATTTTATCACAGGGTGGCGCATTTGTGGAAATATTCAGTGCTCAAGGCAAGAACCCTGGTGCAAAGTGGAAGATTTTTGGCAATCCATCAGCTATATGGAAAGTAAGTCTTATAGGAAACTTCTAAAACTCAGAATATGAAACAAAGGAAAATGTGAATGAAGCTTCAAATTAGAAGGTAGTGAGGTTTTTGACCTGACTCTAGAGTTGTCACTTGCAGTTCTGTCATTATTACAGACTAAATGACCACTTAAATTAGTACTTTATACCTGCTTGCAAACTAGTGTGGTTGCAGTGTGATTCTATAACTTAAATATTTAGAGGGCATCAAAGCTAAAACTAATTTTGTTGTCCAATCACTAATGAATTGAGTCAGGCCCATTGGATCATGAATTACGTTCATCAGCATTGTTTGCTCATAAATATACAAGTACGGGACAAGTTTTTACAGATTATGTTATTACTATCATCTATAAACTACTATCACATTTTCAATGCAGGTTACCATATGGCAAATTTTACTGCTGTGTTTAAAAAAGAAGTAGCTTTGGATGTTAGTGGCATAGCTGTTTGTGGGGAGAGGAATTATTTCATGATGTTTATATTTGTTATTTCTTTTGTAGGAGTATGATAAGGAGGTAAAAGGCTTTGTTTTTGTACTTGAAGGAAGCAGTCAAATTAACAAAATGCAGCTACCAAAGGAAGCTAGACAACCTCGTAAGTATCAAAGAAATACACATATCTGATGTTCTGATTATTAAAAGTCTTGAAATAGAATGTAAAACTGATCTTATTCTTCCTTGCTTAGGGCTTAATTTACAGTTAGCAAAGTATTTTTTCATTAACTTTTTTTGTGAATCAATTACTACAAATAAGTAAAGGTATAGGAATGCCTTATTAAAGCAAGTGCTTCAGGGAAGATCCTTGGTTGGTTTTTGGTATATATGATCCTAATTTTGCAATGTTCAGTTCTGTACCTCATCCTACTACAGACTAACCTCTGGTAAATAACTTCCAACCATATTCAGCACTAAATAAAGTAAATAATTTTGTTGGCATCAAAGCATTTTGAATAGGTTTGTGTCCCCTTTATCATTTTACTTTTTAAAATAATGAGATTTGCCTACATTATGGAGAGATTTTAAGCTTATAGTTTTTTTTTGTTGTTGTTTTTAATATGGCTGTTTAGAGCCATTTTGGGGGGTTTTAGTGGTGTCACAGCCATGATGGTCTAAGGACAAACAAAAGGCAAAGTTTATAGGCAGAATAACTGTTGTAGTTGGAAAAAGTAGGTAAGTTTTAGGGACATAAAAGATTGTGTTAAGGAATTTGTCTTTTTTTTTTCCACTGTATTTGCCTTTCAACTCTTTTTATGTCAAATTGTGTCTGCCTTGCAAAGTGATTGTGTGTGAATTTTTTAGCTTTGTACTCTCTTTGTGTGCTAAAATAATTGATGATCTAAATACTAAAAAATAGTACTTCATAAAAGTAGTATTTGTGATTTGTTTATGCAGTCAGTAATCTCTCCAATGTATTTCTTCTATGGGTTATAAAATATCGCTGATCTTTAATTTGAAAAGCTGATAATTAGTAGTAATAACTACTACTTGTCAGGTTTATGGTACAGGTATACACATTCTCCGTATTTATGAATCCTTAGGAATTCCTGTTACATAAGTTCTTTGCAAGATCTTTGACCATACAGGAAAAGACATACCCATGCTATCAAAGACGTCATCATTCAAATCCTCTGTAGTCATAAGAAGTTGCTGCTAGAGGTGGATCTCAAAACTGGAGATCAATGGACTCAGTATCCCATGAAACATATGGAGGAAAAGAAGGTGATCAGGAGTAGCCAGCATGGATTCACCAAGGGGAAATCCTGCTTAACCAGTCTGATGGCCTTCTATGATGGAGTGAGTGGCTGGGTAGATGAGGGGAGAGCAGTGGACGTTGTGTATCTTGACTTCAGCAAGGCTTTTGACACTGTCTCCCATAACATCCTCCTAGATAAGCTGAGGAAGTGTGGGTTAGGTGAGTGGACAGTGGGGTGGATTGAGAATTGGCTGAAAGGCAGAGCTCAGAGTTGTCGTCAGTGGCGTGGAGTCTAGTTTGGAGGCCTGTGGTTGGTGGCGTCCACCAGGGCTCAGTACTGGGTTCCATCCATACCTGGATGAGGGGACAGAGTGCCTCCTCAGCAAGTTTGCTGATGGTACCAAGCTGGGAGGAGTGGCTGACACACCTGAGGGCTGTGCTGCCATTCAGAGAGACCTGGACAGGCTGGGGAGCTGGGCATAGAGGAACCTCATGAGGTTCAACAAGGGCAAGTGCAGAGTCCTGCACTTAGGGAAAAGTAACCCTAGGCACCAATACAAGCTGACCTTCTGGAGAGCAGCTCTGCAGAGAAGGACCTGGGAGTGGTGGTGGATGACAAGTTGACCATGAGCCACCAATGTGCCCCCCTGGCCAGGAAGGCCAATGGTCTCCTGGGTGCATTAGGAAGAGTGTTGCCAGCAGGTGGAGGGAGGTGATCCTGCCCCTCTACTCAGCCCTGGTGAGGCTTTGTCTTGAGTACTGTGTCCAGTTCTGGGAGACATGAGTACATGAGAGACGTGAAGCTACTGGAGAGAGTCCAGCGTAGGGCTGTGAAGATGATCAGAGGGCTGGAACATCTGCCCTCTGAGGAACGGCTGTGAGAGCTGGGCCTCTTTAGCCTGGGGAAGAGAGGACTGAGGGGGGATCTGATCAATGGTGTATAAGTATCTGAAGGGAGGATGTCAGGGGGACTGGGACAAACTCTTTTCAGTTGTCCCATGTGACAGGACAAGAGGCAATGGGCAGAAATTGAAGCACAGGAAGTTCCGCCTGAACATGAGGGGGAATTTCTTCCCTGTGAGAGTGACAGAGCACTGGAAGAGGTTGCCCAGAGAGGTTGTGGAGTCTCCTTCTCTGGAGATATTCAAGGCCTGCCTGGATGCAACCCTGTCTAACATGCTGTAGGTGATCCTGCTGAGCAGGGAGGTTGGACTAGATGATCTCCAGAGGTCCCTTCCAGTCTTACTGATTCTGTGATTTTAAAATTGTTCTTAATGTCCAGAGACCCCTTTTCAATCTCCTTGAACAGTGTTTCAGCTTTTGCATCAGGTCCTAATGTTGAAAGTTTTCAATGGTGTTTCAGAGTCCAAAGTATTAGTTGGATATGGATAGACTGGATATCATACGAGTTCATTTTTACTTATTTTAGAAATTAGTGTACTATTATGCTCACAAGAGGAGAACCATTTGTAAACAAACTCCAGTACATATATTTGCTATAGGTAAGTCTGGAGACGGGAGGTCTTTCATTATACTCTTAGGTAGGGGGTAGTTTCCATTGCTGTTGACTCTCCTTTAAAATATGTTTTTAAGGAGAGAGTTGGTGTCTGAACCATCCACAGGGCATACAACTATCATCATAACTTATTCCTTAAATTCCACCGCAGGAGGTTGTGCTTATATAAGGCTGATAGTAATGAACCAGGCTGGTTTGGATGTAACTGCTTGCTTTTGGGGGGGGGGGGGGGGGAAGGAATAGATGATGATTTTAATTGACTGAAAGAGAAGAATCTTCTTATATACTTCCTATACAGGGTCTTGTAAATACAAATTAATTTCACTTTTCTCAAGCATACCTAAAAAATAATAAATGAGATATTGTAAAGTCTGGTCGTACACTAAAGTCTTAAAGATTTATCTGATTTTTGTAAAAGAAATTTAGTCTTCAGTATTATAAATAATAGATTAATGTATCTTCCTGAGAAACCCAACTTCGATTTGTTTATTATCAATATTAAAATTAACTATTACAGCCTAAAATGAGAATTGAGAATTAGTGTTGTGGATTATCACTGCTAGGAATAGATTGGTTTTAAATGAACTCTAGCCAGTGCTGCAACACTATAGTCATACTTTCATCCATTACTGTTCCCTTTGCCTCTGTCTCTTTGTCTCCTTCTCTCTTCAGGTGTACATGCCTCAAATATTTTAGTTATGTCTTGTGTACAATCTGCCAGCTGTACTGTAGTTCTGAATACTCTTCCAAAAGGAAAGGCAGCATGTATACAAATATAATTCAAAATCTTGTTAGAGTGTCATTTTACCCACAAAAGAAGGAAGATCTGAATTTGTATCCTTAGAAGAGGAGATAACGTTGCTCTTGAGTCCTGTTCAGTCACTAAAGAGCAGCTCATTTCCTCACTGAACCAGTCACTAAAAAAAAAAACCCATAAAGTTCAGTTCAGACAGTCTTGTACTGTTTTTCCTTAATAGGGAGCTACCTGAATTGTAAAAGGTTTCCTGTGTTGTTCCCTCAGTTAAGCTACATTCCATTTGTTCTAAGTATCGGAAGCCTCCATTGGCCACTGTTGTTACAATCTGGACTGCATTTATATCAGTGAGTTTCTTGTTTAATGAGGTGTACATTGTTACAAAAGTGAGAGCAAGTTTCATGTGCTTTTAAGATAACCTCGATATGAAAATATTAGTTTATTTTGTAATTCTTGATGTGATAATTGCTATTCACATGCTTTTGGAACACACTGAAGAATTGCAAGTGAAAAAATAGGTTCTGTTTATTTCCATGATATTTCCACTTCAGCCACATATGAGACTTTTGTAACAATATTCTTACTACAGTTTGAATTGGTTTTCTTCAGAGTTTTTCTTTTCACTTTCATATGTTGTGTGAACAGTAGGAAGTAGTATTGCAGCATTATAGCTGTGCATCATTAATATGCTTGATGGTGAAGTGTGCATCTGCACACACACAGCACATATTTAATTTTTTTTCTCTATTTTCAGTCGGACTGATCCAGCAGTTTCTGACACTTCAGATTTTTGTGCCATTGGGACAAGACTTCTCCACTGAGTTACTGTAAGATGTGTAAAATTTCCTTGCATATTTAATGTAAAGTAGATGCTGGATTGCAGCCATTAATTATAGTGGCAGATTTTACATTAAAGCATAGTGACTTACCAAGTCAATATGAGGAAATTAAGCTAATGAGATCATTATTTCTTGAATGTTTTAAATATTGACATTTCTCTGAAGACAAAACAAATTCTAAAAATTATGAATGAAGATGGTGAGAAATCTATAAAAAATGGGATATGAATTTATCAAACAGAGGTATTTGAAGGTATTGGTTCATGAGGGTGTCTTGAAAATAAATAAGAAATCTATAAATAAATATTTCAGGGTCCTTTGGTTCAGGTAATAAAGAAATATATGTTTTAATTACTTCAAAAAGAAAATCAAAAAAGCCTAAAGCTAAAAAGCTAGAATATTCTGAAATATTTAATTGGTATAATTCTTTCCGTGCTGTAAGGAAAGAGAGATACGGTAAAACCAGACTTTTTTCATTAGTTGAGTGTGGAATGATTTAGTATACTTCTAAGCTTGGGCAATTTGTCTGTCTTTGTTGGACACCATTCTTCCCTACTGGCACCACCTGTTTATATAACCAGCAAAACTGAGTCTGCTTTGTAACCAATAGAACACCTAAGATTTGGACTAACAAAAGAAATATGATCCCATTAAAAGCCCTACCAGAAAAGATGGGTTGAGTGATACACAATTAAACTCAGTAAGTGCAAGCACTAAATTGTATTTTTGTCTTATGTATAACTTTGCATTCATCAGTACTTATATAGCTGCGAGCTTTTCTTGATTGTCTTAGGTCTCTTGCATCTGCAGTAACGGGAAACAACTTGTATAGATTTAAGTCAAAAAGGGCAAAATGATATGCAGTCATGTATCATTCCAGCTATGCCATAGTAGAGAATGTGTAATTATATATTATATTATAATTATATGTATAAAAAAGGAAAAGAAAACAGCCATACTGATTCAGACTAGTGATCAATGTCCCCAACAGTGGCTGTTGGGTAGATACCAGCAACTGTATGGGGTATGTTACTATTTCCTGATCTTTTCATATCTTCAGACAGAACATCACTAGTAAGCAACCACTGGCTCCTAGAATAGCTCCAGGTTGTGATGCTGTTACAGGTGCTCTGCTCAGTATCTTTTTTCTGTTTTCTGTCTGTGCATTTTTGATTATGTGATCCTTATGCCCTTTCCCCTCTTTCATTTATTGTCCTCCAGAATCACTTGGTTTTATTCTTGTTTTTCATTTGCTTTAGCATTTCTCTCCCTAGGAGAACTTTAAGGTTAGGATTAAGCTAGCAGTAGGCCAGAGAAGGACAGTCTGGTAGGAAAAGTGGTCATCAGCAGGTACCTAAAGAAGAGTAAGAGAAGAACAAACATACATGATACCTATCCTTAGTAGTCTCCTACTTTCTGGCTCTTTCTAGCTCAGTGGATTCCTCAAACCTTTTGTGCATTTTTTTGGGGGGAGTTGTTTGTTTCGGTTTCAAGGATTTGTTCAGTGTTCGCTTGGAGCTTTGTAAACTTTTTCTTCTGCACTATGCTCTAGAAAGGTCTGCTGTGCCCCTACCTATCGTATGAAAAGATGGGTTATTCTGTTTGTTTTGGCTGAGGTTTCTACTAGCTTCATTTCATAGCTTCTAGCCCTTGTATTGGATGAGGTGGTTACGAAGCATGTCTACCCACCATGCCTTTTTTTTTGTTTTTAGAAATGAGATTTGTAGACGACTATCATATCTCCCTTTGCTGCCAAAGTCATTTCTGTCTAGGCTGAAGATTTCTTGCTACGCAATTTCTTGCGTAGAAGTTGTTCCAGTCCTTGATGTCCTTGAGATAAGAAGACCTGAACTGCACACTATATGTAAGACATAAGAAAGCTATATGGGTTTACAGAATAGCACATTTTGTATTCTTTCATTTGTCTGTTCCTTTCTAATAATTTCTAACATTTAGTCTGATATTTTTGATTGCTGCCAGGATTTTTTTTTTTTTAATAGAAGAGACTTATTTAGGGCTTATTTATTGGTTTTTAGGGTGTTGGTATCTCAGTTGCAAAACGATGTTCTTAGATAAGTATTGCATTGTGCAGCTAATACGAAGTACTTTACCATAAAAGTGATTATGATAGGGATTAGTATTTGTAAAAGTCCAAAGAGAGTTAGGAACACATTTTCCTTTTCAAAAAACTTACAAAAGCTGCTAAAGGATTGAAAATTTCTGTTTAAACCTTTCTGGAAACATCTTTTAATGGTTCTAGAATTGGCACTTGCCAGGACTTAGTGTTCCTCAGTGCATGTATAATAGCCTATGCAGGTATTTTTAGCCTTCGTGATTTGTGAGGTAGTGGGTCTTTGTAAGCTGTATCACATGGTAATAGTCTACTTCCTCTTGCAGTGTGCTTCAGTTCTAGCAGGATTTTAGAAACCGAAAATTGAGAAAATTGCAAAAGGATGAATTAACTTACTTAGCATAGATCTTAACTAGAGAATATTTTTACTGACTTGAGAG
Organism: Rhea pennata; assembly: GCF_028389875.1. Classification (NCBI taxonomy): domain Eukaryota; kingdom Metazoa; phylum Chordata; class Aves; order Rheiformes; family Rheidae; genus Rhea; species Rhea pennata. The sequence continues at coordinate 10,403,547 of NC_084674.1, forward strand.
AAACTTGAAAGAGAAGATAAGAGTTCCAGATACTTGTTCTAAAGACAGCTTTGACTGTATGCATTAAGATCTTAGTGTAGAAAATATTAACATTTGATTAATTTAAAATGTAGACAGGATAGTTGGTAACTGTTGAGTAAAAATGCAGGTTTTCAAGCAACTTCTGGCAGCTATATTTTATTTTCCTTTTGTCTTTAATTTCTTTTCTTACCACAGCCATTATCTAATTTGCTGTTACGGCTTCTTTCAAGGTAGTTCTTCTTACTTCTTATCTCTCCCCCCCCCCCCCCCAGGTATTAAAGAATCTCTAACATAACTGATTTTCAATGTACTAATTTTTTTTCTGCAAAACAAAGAAGCTCTTGTGTATTAAATCACACCAACTCTTCTGGTCTTTGATAAATTTTCTGAGTGTAGTTCTGGTTACACTTTCTGCTCCTATAGTTTTAATTGCTGTGTTATTTCCAGAAGTCTATAGCAAAAGGGGCTCAACAAACAAGATGTATGACATAGTAAACAGAAACCATGTACACAGATTTGCTTTGCGTAGGCATTCTGTAGACAGATGGCAGAGGGTTAGTGCCAGGTTCAGGAACCTTCAGATTGTCTGTGGTTTTGTATTGGCTTTGGTTATTTTAAGTATTTCTTACCATCCAGCTAGACCCTTATTAAGAATCTCTTCTCCACATTTTTCTCTTTACTTTTTTCCTTTCTATCACTAGTTTTCAGTAATGAATTTTTTATTAGAAATCAACTCTCATATATTGATGTAGCTATAATTTTCTTCAAGACTTGCAAAATAGACATGTATTCTGTCCTTTCAGAACAGGACAGATGACCTAGTAAATAATGAAGGCAAGTTGTTCTTGCTTCATATTGCTTAGACATGTTAGTTATAAGTGTTATTCAATTCTTTATATTTCAGATTTTTTTAAAGGAATTTCTTACTTGTCTGTGAACAGAATATTGACTGTCCTAATGCTTCCTGGGGTTTGATGTGCCAAGATGGTTTCTTGTGTAATGTTTTACTAGATGGATCTTTCAGTAGCTTCAAGTGAAAATTAAGAGCATGCTAAGCCACCATACCTGCAAATGTTTGCTTTATGTTAAAAAAAAAAAAAAAAAAGAGAACTTTGACAATTTTTATAATAGTTATGCATAACAGTTTATTGTACCTTTCTTCCTCTCCTATTCTGTATATAGATGGAAATTTATTAATTTAGTTTGAGGTTCATCTTCTCCTTTACAGTCTGTTCAGTGATTGATCTGATTAGCAAACTAGATTTTTTTCAAGGCTATCCATCAGTGCTGGCATCAGCTGAGTTAAACCTTCTAAACTTGCTGCTCTCAACCAGTCATGCAAAATTTCTGTCATAAATACTGAAAGTGCAAACAATGGTTAAATTAGCTGTCTTGCCTTTTTTTGGAAGTCATTTAAGTGGAAATGTACCCTGATACTTTGTTAGGTGGCATGATTAGATGATACTAAATATCAGCGTGTTAACAATTATTGATCTGCCTAACAAGTACATAGAATAGATTGTGAATGAAAAAAAAATAGTGAAGTGTAATAAAATTAGAACTAAAGTGGAGTGCATGTAATATGTGCAATTTTTGAAGCAAATAGTAAAGCTGTTAGTAATACTGGATATAGCCATCTGTTTTAAATATAGTAGTCAATTGTTAAATCATTGCTTTTTCAGAAAGGTAGTAAAACCCATAATACCAAAAGTAAGTCAGTGTTTGGAAAATATTTGTTCTTAAAAGAAAATACCATCTGGCTTGTGTTGGCATTCTTGGTTTGTCTTCCAGAGTATGGGCATGTGCAGGTGCTGGCACTTCTACTTGGTGTTTTATCAAGAACACAAATATTCATTCTTGTTAAAATACCGTAAAGCCAGTCATTTGTCATACTTCATTTCTGATGTTTATTTTAGATGTTAGGTATGACGTGAAATTAGTAAAACTAAGTTTTGCAGTGAATGAGCAGATTTGTTGAGGTGAGAAAATAGACTTTAAAAATTGTACTATAGCCTCCGACAAAAAAGGTGCAATGGTCTGAGATGAGTCAGAAGCTCTGGTTTTGGTTGGATGAAAACACAGTGTCCAGTCTTTACAGTTCCCTTTTATTTGCCTAGCTACTTGTTTTTAAGAAAATTCACCTCGATCTAACATTATCTCTTTGTGTTGGAAAGTTTCTTCTCAAGTTTGAAAAATACCCTGAAGATAATTATTTTAACCCGTGTCATTTTATCTTTGATTAAATATATCTCAAATCTGTTAGAATTGATGACAGAGATGCTTTAACTTGCTGTGCATGGAGTCCATTTTAAACTATCATATGATATCCTAATTAAATAAACAGAGTAAACCTTGTGGTATTGGATGATGTTCTGATGATATAACTAAATAAATTGCTGTCCTCTAAGACTTTTAGGAGACGAGAAGTATTAATTATGTACCTTTTGGTTAGTGGATGAATTTAAGTAATATGGAGGAATGACTGAATCCTGTTTGATTGGTTGTTAGGATTTGTTGGTTAGGATGCCAAATATGAGAAAATTCAAGATCCAGGGTTAGTTTTGTCTTTTCAAAGGGCAGACTTATTAGCAATTCATGGACCTCAGTAACTAGAAAAAAAAAAATAAATAGGAGAAATATGTCTGTACTTAAGAGAGCTATTATATATGCCAGGTGTGAATGTGACCTTTCTTTGTCTTTTAAACTTGAAAAGACAAATTGTATCTTTTTAATAGATAAATTAATGGAAAGGAAAATAAATCAGTTAGAGGCATAAATTATTGCATTATAAGCATAATTTGTTTTAATTCTGGAAAAGATGTATGCATTAAACTTTCCACACATTAATACTCATTAAAGTATTTTGTCCATACTAAACAGATTAAAAACAGATTTCTAGAATTACAATTTCCTAAATGATTTGGCTCAGTTACTCATGCTTTAGAGGAACAAATCACCATGCCATAAAATCGGATTTGCGCAATACTTGACAGGAAAAAGCCACATAGATGTGCTGGTTTTGAAAATCAAGGATGTTAAGATATTGATAGATGTTTCCAGAACATATGATATTAATATCTTATTAATAAATAAGATATTAATGAATATTTCCAGAATGATTTTTAAAATCTGTGAAGTTCTAAGGGTAATGAAACTATCGCAACAAATTGTTTCTGATCAGTGAAAATATATCAGGTCATTCTTTCAGTTGGGAGAACTGATTGCAAATATGTCAATAACAGGTAGGTTGAACTCAGGAATTGCCAATTCTTCATCACTGCTCATGTTTCAAAAGGTTTTTTTTTTTTTTTTTTTTTAATTCTAACGACGGGGTTTCCTGATTCTCTTTATGCACTTGCCACCTATATTACTGCCTTTTTATGGCTACAGTTTAAGGGAACTTTGGAGAATTTTGTTTTTAATTCTCTCCAGAAAAAGATTGAGATTAACAAAGAAAACTCCAATATATGAAAGTAAAGCTAGTTCTTCACAGCTTGTGCTCTATGTCTTTGTGACCCATCAACTCTCTTAATCTTGTATTTTGTAGAGATTGGATTATCATCATAACTAAGTCTGTTTTTATTAGGTCAGAACACAGTGCTCTGGATGGTCAGGCATTAAGTTTAATAACGTAGTACCTCTTACGAAACTAACTTACAAGCAGAGCAAAAAACAAAATATGAATAAAATACAGACTTTACTGAATGAAGAAATTTAAGAATCTGTGACCATGGCAACTCATATAACCATTACTATTCCTTTATTTTCCTAGCAGTAAATCAGGGATGATTTTAATACTATGCCACATTTATGAAGCTTTATGGAGAAAAAGGTCCTGTGATTGTGAAGTACTTATATACTAATACTTAATCTTTACCAGAGGATTCTACCTGGATTTAGAGCAGAAAATGTGGAGATTTATGTGAATAATACATTATGTGGGAGTTGCTCTTTGCATAGCAACGTTAATGAAATACCTGCCTTCCTGTTTGGTAAACTTCCAGGTTGAGTCATTTATAATAAGAAAAACACTTTCATTTTAAGAACAAGTGAGCCTGATAAATGAAGCATCCCTTCAACAGTCCAACATCATTTTTTCTAAGTTCATTTTAAGCCTTGAATTGAACATTAGCAAATGGTTATAAATTATTATATATACAGAAGCAAAGTGAATACGTAATCTGAGGAGATGGGTTTATCTACACTCTTGGGTAGTTGCTACCATTTACTCACAGTCTCGCTGTGGTTACCCTTGTGAGGAGAATAGTCAATCAAAGTTGAAGATATAAAATAAAACTGAAAATTGAATTGAAAAGTAATTTTACTTTCAAATGGTTTGCAAATGTAGATGTTAAGCATGAAATGAATGCAGTTAATGACCATAGCTGGGAGAGTTATGCACCTGCTGATCACAGGAGTATTATTATAAATGAGGTTGATTTTCCTGTTGACTACCTCATTTTTCTCAACATGGTCTCATTACTTTTCCATCACATGTCTGACCCTTAGATATGAATACTGAAGCACAGACATAATAAAAATACATTAACTCTTATATAGATTTTTTAAAACACATCTTTGAAAATCAAGGAAGGTAGTACAGATTTTTCTTGTCTTTATAGGTTTAGCATAGGTCATGGTTTTTGATAACATAAAAAAAAAAGTTTGAGTTTCACAACAAGTACTCAGTCATTTTACGTGAGAGTTCTAAAATTCCATCTCTTGTCATCAGAGTTATTTCAGATAAGAGCTTTGTCACAGCTTCGTTTGGTTTTATTTTCCAAGAAGTAGTATGGTTTAAAAGTCTGAAAATTATACCAACTCCTGAATAATTCTCCTGAATAATAATAAGTTATTTTACAGAACTTTAAGGCCATCTTCTTTCTCCAAGTTTGCCCCTTCTTGTGTGAATGTTACACCTAATTGCTGCTGTAGACTATAAATACTATTTTAAATTTATTTCCTGAAATGGATTTTAAACTTCTTTAGGTGTGATTGTAATCATATGTCTAAGCTTTACTTCTTCTGTGTAGCATACATGCCATCACAAAAAAAATCATATTATAGACTTGTATTTCAGATTCTGGTATAAATGTGCACTTTTTAATCTAAATGACTATGTTTTCTGTTGCACTTCAGAATGTAACAGAGCTGCACATATGCTAATGGCCTTTTTATTGCTGAGATACCTGATGTTTCTAGAAGGGAGAAAAATAAAACTATTCAAATAAAATAAATTATGAGATTTAAATATATTTCTTGAACTAGTATCATGAAGTAAAATGAAGTTTTTAATGTTAGTTGTTTGGAGATATGCATGACTTAAACTTAAGCTCCTACTGCTTTGTCATGGCATCATTTAAAGCAGCATTCTCCACTGAGAATTAAACAGTTTCAGTTTCAACAGGAGTAGAACTTGTGTTTCAGCACTCGGATTACTGCAGCTGTCTGCTCCCTCAGCATAGTTGATTGGCTGTACACATAACCAGGGAGGTCTAGGGGAGTTTGAGGCACCCACTACTCCACTTCTTTGAGGTTCTTTGGTGCCTCAAATTCTTAGTACCTTTGAACATCAAAATTTAGATTAGATTTAGTAAGTTCCTGAGAAGTACATCCATATGTTTTACATCAAAGGTGTATGAGATGCAAAGTGATGTATGGAATTGCCAAAATTTCTTCAAAAGTAAAGTCAAGCCCTGAATAATACCATTGTAAGACAGTCTGTGGTTCTATTACAAAGCACTCAGCAGGAGCGTTATGGTATTATCCACATAAGCATACACACAGCCAGTACTAAAATCTACTTCAGTCAAACAATAGCAGTGGAAAGGATGTAACATTCTCCCTTGGCATGGAAATGAAAATTCTATCTTTGAAAAGCATGGAATTTATGTGAGGAACTGCTAATATCCCCAAAAAGACCCACTAGTAGAGTCTTCCCTTGTGCTTTGCTTTGCCCACCCATGTAATGAGAATGAACTGATGAAAGATCAGATTTTCTAGGAGGGAAAGCAGAGACACAATAAGTTCTGGAAGGCTGATGAACTTTCCATCTGCTTTGCATGAAGCTCTTTAACAGCTACTGGGGAACAAGCAGGCACTCCTGTGTTTTTGTCAGTGGATCTAGTAGAAGCCCCTGATAGCCATGTACTTGCGGTATATTTTGTCCTGAATCCTGTCCTTGGTTGAAATCTTGAATTACCCAACATAAATGAAGTATGGAACTTGTTCTAGAGTTAATGCCATGCTAAGTTGACCTAGGCATTCCTAATAACGTTTCAGGATATTTATCAGCAAGTTTGGGCTGATGGCGTTAAACTGGTTAGTTGCTACACCTAGTCTTTATTAATAAGAAAGTATTTTCAACTAAAAACAAAATTTAAAAGACACACAATTCAAAAGCAAAAGCTAGCATTTAAATCTTACAACTCTAAATAATTATTTTTTTAAAAAACAGTGACACAAAGTTGTTTCTACTAATTATCTGTCATCTTCTGAGAGGGGCTACTAACTACAGAGAAATACCCATCTGTTAGAAATAGGCTTGTTCAGAAATAATAGGTAAATTAATCATGATTTCCCCATACAAATTGCAACCTTTAAAGTAATGTCTATTCTATAGTATAACGTGGTGGGACTGGTGGGGGATATCAAGATTGTGCTGCCCCCAAGTACTGAAGGGAGCAGAACATAAAAATGAGCTTCTTTATCAGTTTAAAGCAAACCAAATGTTTGTGATCATGGTCTGAATCTATTAGAGGTGTTCAAATTTGGTGTCCTTGGTGTCACTAAGTGATGACCTGAGTAGTGAGGAATAAACTTGTGTATTACAATTTGCATTTGAAGATAAGTGCTCAGGAAGTGAAACAGACAGACAATGTTTTGTGTCTGGCTTTAAGGCAACAAAGAGTCTATATAAAATGACAGATGAATTTTTAGAAAAAGAAAGTAAATAATGTTTTTCTGTTTAGCAGGTGACTGTATGTCCCAAGGGAATGCAAGCTTAAGGGGCAGAAACAAGCACAATTATTAAAGGCTATTGGGTTCTCAGTTCATACAAATTGCATCCTTTCATAGTTTGAAGGGCTATGGAAAGCTAGTGAAGAGTATAGACTGTCGAAATAAAATTAGCATGTAAAGTGATTTCATATATGCAGGAATATAGCAACCAAGTTTGAATTTGAAAAAGAAATCTCATTACTCATCTCGTAAAAGAAGTAATTCTTAAATTCCATATTTGCTATCACTGCCATAAAGGTTCTGCATATGAATAATATTTTTTTTGTGATCACCCAAAGATACTGAGTTAGTGAATTGACAAAGATCCATTACTTCTTTCTTGTTTTTTCTTTTACAGGATAACTGATTTAGGAAATATTAAAAGAAGATTATATTTATCAACAGTCCACAAGGAGTTGTCTGTAACCCCTCTGCATGCAAAAATCCCTCTTTTTATGATCAAGCGCAAAATAGTAGGTACTTTGGGAATATTCCTTAAACCTGTAGTTGAACATACTTTTTTTTTATCAGAAGGATTTTATATAAATTTACAGACCTGTTCAAGTTAATGTGTTTGTTTTAGAATTCTGTTCCTGCTGATTCAAGAAATAGGTATGTATCCCTTCTACTGCATGGTATCAGAATCGCTTAGCAGTTCTGCTCTTCCGTCCTTCTTCTAACATTGAGAGTTCATTCCCCTTTCCAAGATTAGTTTTATTTGTGACATTTTTATTTCTCACTTTTGCTATCTATTCAGTCCACGTGCAATTTCTCAATCTCCCTGATTGTTCCTCATTATAGTGCTCCTATTCATGTGTACCCCTCCATTAGTGAACTTTTATAATGTTCACTGGAGTTATAGGTAGACTGATGGTTATTTTCATGTGCTTTTCCAGATTCTTGAATGTATAAAATGATGTATGTTTCAAAATGATTAAAATAGAACAGCAGACTTCACCTTCTTCCCTGAAAACCCCAGTTCCTAGCCTCGTCATATATTAATACCCAGCAGAAAACGTGATAGTTACTATATACCTTGTAAAGACTCAAGAGTCTCAAATACTGCTTTAGAGTATCATTTGAGAATTTGGAGAGTATTAGATTTCAAGTATTCTAAAATAAAAATGTTTGCTTAGAGAAATCGACAATGCTTAGAATATGCTAAGTCACTGGATTTAAGGTTAGATATGAGAGAGAATATTTTACACAAACCTCTGAAGTTGTAAGGACTTATTTTAAGATAGTTTAGATGAAGGCAGCTGAGATAATTTTAGATTTCAGGAGTTTTCTACTTTCTTGGAATAACCTTTTTTTTTTTTTTTTTTTTTTTAAAAATTAAAGTGCCTCAGACCATACCCCTGAAGTTGCCCTTAATTGAAGATCCACTGAAATAAAATTATTTTCTTCAATGTAATTTCAGTTACTTAGCCTTGGTATCAGGCTGCCACAAATGTTTCAGATTTAAAGTATATGTTACTGTACACTGAATTCAATCAGAATATGAACTTCTGCTATGGATTTTAATTTAGATAATAAATCATTCATCAGAGATCTGTCTAAATGCTCTGATCAGTTTTAATGACAAAATATTTTAATAACCATAATCTCTGACCTACTCTTTAAAGAATATGTCTACATTTTTTAGCATATTGGAATATAGAGCCATCTGTTTTCTTTTAAATAGTTATATCTCTTTTTATTGTATCTTTTACTTAGGGAATATGTTACTTTTAGTGATTAGATAGCTCTTTTACATGGCTATGAATGTTTAACTTATTTTATACATACGTTGATCATTATTATCAGTAAGGTTGGTTATAAAAGGAAAGTAATTTGCTCTGTGTTTCATCAGTGGAACAGAGCTTACATTTTCATATGCTAGCTTCCTCTGTGTTGTGTTGTTATAAATTATGCTATTTTTCAGCCTCAGTAGTAGACTTAGAAATATCAGTAGTAATTAAAAACTGTGTTTTCCTTTCCATTGCACAGTGTCTTCATAATGAGTATTCTTTACCTTCCAAAATTTCAGATTTAGAAACTGAATAGTAATGTATACACAGGTCTTGATTTATGCACCTAAATATTTTCTTTAAAAATATTTACCACTGGGCATTTATAAAACAGTACCTTTAGTTTGACTTCATAAGGAGATGAGGTATATGTAATCGTTACGTCTCACAATTGTTCTCCATTAATAAAACTTCAGCCCATTGGTCAATTAAAACTAAATTTTGCACATGGGTAGTCATATCAAATGTGTTTCAGTTCTGCAACTTTCATGGTAAGGATTGTCTTTCTCCTGAAGTCAATCTCCCTTTATTTCCCTATTACAGAAGATGTGTTAGCATGAGATCATTCCTTACTAGATTTAAGAATCTACAAGGAGAAGAATTCTTAGGAACACCTCAACAGTGAGCATATGTGTTTTTAAAGATCAGAGAATCCATCTGAAAGACATAAAGCCACAATGAATCGTATTTTGTTAGTTCTAGTTGTGGAACTACTTGCTTTATGTGAAACTTCCTTTTTTCCTAGGAGGATACTGAATTGTAGTATGGTCCACATGCAAGATAAATGTCTGTAATTACTCATTTCTGTATTATAATAAAATGGCTGTATGGAAGTATTGAATGGCAAAAAATTGAAAATGAGAGAATTTAGAGCTATTGGAGCAGCGCAGGAAAGTGTATTACAGTGATGTTACAGTCGTCTAGTAGTGTATGCTGACACAAATAGAAAAATTATCTGAAGAGAATTAAAACATATATTTAAGTAGGAATTGTAGTCAGTTATAATGGTCTGATTTATCCTTCTGGGATATCTTAGCAGGAATGGATGACATTTATCATTCTCAACCTTTCCAATCTGAACATAACTTTTCCTTATTACAAAAAAGAAGTAGTTTTAAAATATTATGATATACTGAGATCTTGTCCGTACTAGAAATTTGTATTGTAGGTTGGAATGTGGAAGGGGCACAAACTCTAGAAGGGCCATTTTTCATGAAATGCAAAAAAAAAAAAAAAAAAAAAAAAAAAAAGTTATCAAAATATCTTTCAGTATAGTCTTTGGAGCACTTAAGCTGCAGTAACATTCAATAATGAAGTAAGATTTAGTATTATTGAAATTGTATTGTATTATTGAATATTATAAATATTATAAATATTATAATGAAACAAATATGAAATAATACTGAATAATAAAACCTTTTTTCTAAGAAATTCTTCAGTGAATATATTTTCTCACAAATTACTTACTTAGAAATAGCTGGAGAATATCTAGTAGATATGCTAGGTAACAAAGCTCATTTGGACTGCTAGTCTCTAGATCAGATGTACAGTTATTGATTTGTTTGTATAAATAATTGTTGTAAGTACAAGTACAGTGATAACTTTTTTTAATAGCAAAAATGTCATGCATTATGAATCATAGTCTGTGAAAGTCTAATATTCAATACAGGCTTATAGGGAATTATGTACTAATGCTCCTCCGCGATGATTAGTGATTGGGTTTATTGTTTTATTATTTATTTATTTCTCTTTTCTAGTGGTGCAATATGTGTATTGACTTGGTAGCATTCACCAGTGAAATATTCAGAGGAGCTGTCTTCCAGTCTTTGGATGGAATTATTATTTCAGCTAACTGTAAACTGAGAAAGATCTTCACTTTAAAAAACAAGCCTCAAGATACAGCTGAGGAAGATGGTGTGGTATAGTTACTGTGTGGTTGTAGTCATAGCTTTTCATATTACAAAATCAAGAGCTTCATCACTGATTTTGCAATTTGGAAGATTATGTGATTTAATGAAAACTAAAGTGACAGCGTAGCATATTAAATCTACTAGTCTTGGATTTAGGTGATGAATTAAATACGTATATTCACATCTCTTTTGAGCATTGACTTCATTTGAAATATTTTATTGAAGGAATTCTGGCAAAATCTGTCAAGTAGAAAGCTAGTTTTAAAGATGATTTCTTATGCTGACAGAAGGCTGATGTTGGCCAAAAAGAGGGTATCTGAAAAGAAGGAAAAATATTCAACTTAGCAGCATTTGACTGTTTCCCTGATCTTCTCTGTCTTAGAGCTTAACAGCTGATGAAGAATTTTTTTTCTTTAACTAGTCCAAGACAAAACTATGGCAAAACAGTATTATTTGAAGCAGACCTATGAAACTCGCATAAATACTTTTCTGTCATCCTTAGTCCATTTGTCCTTAATGGATTCTTGATCATTGGGAAGGTAATACTGGTGGTGAACTGAAAAATGAGAGATATAAATTTGTAATAGAGCAGGGTATTGATCAAAGGGTACTGATCTCCCAACTAGCATTGTAGTCCTGAATCATCATTTTCCGAAGTAGAGAACTGCATTCCTTGCTGATCTTTGCTGTAATAGAGAAGGAGTTGAAGAAGTACAGAACTTTCTTATTTAGATAGAGCCTAGGTTTAGTTCAGCTTCAAATTTCATTCAGATTTTCATTATTTGACTTTTGAAGGACGCTCCAGAAAAAATGGTTCCAGTTTTGAAGGAGAGAGAGTTAGCAGTAGTTTTCAGTATTGGCTATGGAAATGCTGGCTTACTTAAAAAAAACCTCAAAACTATTTCAGGATGAATATTTGTGATTATTGTTAGCATGAAGTGTAGATACATACAAGATAATCAACTAGCCAGTAATGACTTGACTTTGGATATAGAAAGATTTTAAGTGGTAATAAAATCTATCTTCCATTTGAAAGACTGAGGCCAATAAGGAAAAGTGTATGATGATTGTGGTTACTCCTCCTTTTTTTTGTTGATGATAGATATTCATTTAAAAACTCTAAAGAGAGAGTCCGATAAATTCTCAGCAGAAACTGCAGTTAAAGGATTCACTGACTTTAATTCCATCACTGCATTGTTTTCTCTGATCCATTCTACGTAGTTTTTAAATGTATATAAATGGTCTGAAAGAGTTCCAAAATTCAGAGTGAAATGTAGTTAACATAGTGAGTAGACATTTCTAATAAATTGTGTGCATGGTAAAGTAGTGTACTTTCAGTTACCGGATTATCAATTGTATGATTATTGCATGGCTGGTGGGCATTAATGTTTTCTGTATGCTTATGAATTTCCTTATCTAGGCAAGTCTTACAATTAGGCTACAGCTCATGGTTTGGAGACATTAAAATAGCCTTATAGTGCATTCCAATTACAGATGAACAATATATACATTTTTTAATTAATTTTCAGTTAAGAATCACAGCTTGTTGAAACTGATTTCCTCTCAGATGTATGGAACCAAATCAGTTTAGCTCTACTGGATGTAATGACATTATAATGTGTAATCAAGTTCTTTGCTCATGTCTCCTCAGTGGTGGGAACTGTGGTTTCAAGGCATATCATGGTTGTTACTCTTCCATAACAGTTCACATACACCATCTTTTTATTCTCATAAATGATAGCAAGTGGAAAGGAGGAACCACATACTCTGGAAATTTTTTTGTGTATGAGATCACAGATGGAATAGGAAAGAAGAATTCATTTTCTCTGCCCTATAGTATTGAGACATAGAAGATTGACATATATGTAGTTTCTGTTGGCTATAGTAATTCAAAGGTTATAGTATACATATTTGTTTTATTACTAAGCATTGTCTCACTGTATTAAATGCTCTACACATGTAGTGAAAGAAATGGTATTTAGTACTTGTCATAATAAACTAGTTAATAAAAATACGTACACTATTGAAATACGGTGTGGAGCCCTTGCTGTTAGATTCTCAATCCTTCATCCATTATTCAGGTTTGGTTTGGGGGTTATTTTTTTCCTGTTCTTATCCCTGGAGAAGAGGTTAATAATATTCATCCCCTTAGTCTGGCATTATAGAAATTGAAAAGAAGTCACATCAGAACGTCCCAAATGTTTCTGACACTAGAACCTTTGCTTTCTATATTGATTATCAAAGAGAAAGCAGAAGTAATTGGATCATATTCTACTGGTCTGTCTTGTCACAGGTAGAAAGGCGCTAACAGCTTTTCAGTTTTCAAAAGAAGTATAATGGTGTCCAGGAGTTTGGAACTAAAGCTTGGCAAATTTATTTACTGTGGCTGTTAAAGCCATTCTTCCCCCCCCCCCCCCCCTTTTTTTAATATAAAGTTTTTGGCCTAAAAAACTCAACAATATAATTCTAAAATTAACATATTTATTGTTTTTAGGTAAACAATTGTAGCAAATTTTTCATATCACTATAATCTATTAATTTATTTTATAATCATATGAACTGTAGCATATATAAGCTAATAAATAATAGATCTAATTTAATTTTGGTGTGTATCAACTTTCAAAAAAGTAAATCCCATGTTTTTGATTCTAGATGTGTATGTTGTTCCACTTGCACCTGCTGAGCCTACAGATGTTATTCCTCGAAACTGCCAATTAAATACGGATGTGCCTCAAGTTACACAGTTGCTGAACTTGACTAAAATTCACAAGCCAGAAATAAAATGCAGGAGCCATCCCATAACAATGGAAGAAACAGGTATTTTGTTGTATTAAATATTGTGAATGTATTTTGTACGTATAACAGATATTACAAATAACAGACATTTTTCTACGAAAGTATATGTTAAGAGTTCCAGAGACTTAAAATAAGAAATTACAAACCGTGCGGAACGCTAGTATCATGCTTACGTAGACACGTCTGTTCTGTAGTTTGAGACCTATGCGCAGCCTGAACAATTCTGATTCAGGCATGGGATTTGAATAACGATAACAGTAATTTGAATAACATAATAATAATTTGAATAACAATATCTTTGAGTATTTGTGTTCTGAATACATGTTTAAATTTGATGGTTCGGTTTTTACATTTTTAAGAGTATATTTGAATGTTCTTGTTTTCAGTAACAAAATTCTTATAACAAATTCTTATAATGTGACCAAGCATAGTATATTCAGCTTATGCTCTGAAAAGGAAAATCCTGTCTTACTGATGTCTCAGAATTATTTGAGTGTCTCAGTAAACTAGAAGGCAATAAAACATATAATTTAGACTTTGACAGGGTTGTGTAGGAGAGATTTACTAAAGCTGGGAAGTCATGTGTGAAGAGACAAACTATTGACTTGGATAAAAACTAAGAGACCAAAAGCAAACAGTAGGATAAAACTGTAAATTTTCCTTATAGCTGAAGGGTAACAACAGGAGGCCTCTGAAGCTTTGTACTAGGTTCTGTATTGTGTAGTATAGTTATGAATATTCTGAAAAGAGACGTGAATAGTGTAGGGAGCAAAATTTCCAGATGATACAGAAATGTTAAATTAGTCGAGAGTAGGACTACAGAGAGGTTTAAACATGTAAAATAGGTGATCCCTTACTACTATATAGGCAACAATACAGAGCAAGTGACATGCCAGAAATGCCTATTTGTCTTAAAATGGAGTTTGTTTTCTATTTTTTTGTTTCCTTTGCCACTGTGTTGAAAAGTTACAAGTTTGGGACCACTGTACTAGGTAAACAGCTAACATGATAACATGTAAAATGCTTGACTTTGATAAAGAACTTCACATGAGGGAAAAATGTTAACTACAGTTAAGCTTTAAAGTGACAAATGACTCAAAAGTAGATTACCATGACCATAGATACAGCTCAGTAGAATTCTCAATATACTTATAGTTTAAAAAACCTAAAATACAGGATAGCAGAAAATTCGACTACATTTGAAATGGAAAAGGTATCAAACCTTTAAGTAGTTTAGTTGTGCGTTATCTGAAATACTTTGTACATTGCTAGTTAACCCATCTCTAAACATATTGTAGACAGAAAAGGGATTCAAAGAGGAGCAGGATGAAAGAATAATTTTCACATGAAGATACACTGAAAAGCTTAGAAGAAATTAGCTTACGGGAGTTCATAAAATAATTAGTGATACAAAGAAAGTTGATAAAGAGCTGTTTTTTCTGTCTCATGGCACAAAAATAAGACATCATTTGATATGATAATACAGTCAGTAATTAAAAACTGATAAAAGGAAATACCTCATTACAAAGAATATGATTAAAATATGGAATGTACTGTCAAAATAAGCTGGTGAAGTAAGGATATTCGTACAATTCCAAAATCTTTTGGATATTTTTATGGTAACAGTAATATCCATGGTAATTATACTTAATGCTAGAAAAAAAAGTTAACAAGTTTGGAGTTTTGCCAACATTAGTGTAAGACGAATTATTTCATAAATCTCTGCTGAAAACTTTTTGTGCCATTTCTGAATGATTTGGGTTTGACCATTATTGGAAACAGAAGATTGGCCTGTTGATCAGTAGTCAGATTTATCTAAAGCAAATGCCATTACACTTTTCAATATTTTGATTCAAAATATTAATTCATTCTATATATTTTTTGATTTTAAACAATTTTGTAATGAGAAAGATCTTCATTAAATAACAGTAATAGAGTAAGAGACATAGATCATTTCTGTTCGTTTTAAAGTTTGTAATTGTAGCAAAACAAAAAGTAGTCTTTAAAATGTGATTTAGCATAACTAAGTAACAAATTAAACAATTTTAACTATTGACAGTCTTTTCAAATTGAATCTGAAAAGCCAATTATTTGTAGTTTTGGATAAAAATCCAAGCTATTGCTGAATACATCGAAAGTTTTATTGATATTTTTAATTTAAGGTTTAAGGACACTGTGATATATTGCAGTAAAAGATCATTTGAAGAAATGTTAAGTGAACCTTTAATTATTTTTATATTGGGATTAAAAATTCATCCTGAAACTTAGAGTTACATCTGTCCATTGTTTGGCAGTGTTGCATATGTGAAGATAGAATCCTGTTGAGCAGTATCTCCTGTTTAATATCATAAATACAAATACACAAACTATTGAGGTAGCATCTAACTGTAGACCTTGCTGTGTTTGGAAATCTTTGTCTGGTGTCCTGTGTTAACTCTGATAAAATCAGTAGAAAAGCAACAGTAAGCTTAAAGGAAGATCCAGGATAGTGTGCACTTTCACAGTCTGTGAATTGTGATTGGATACAAGCGTGGGGGAAAATATTCTCTGGAACATTACTAATGATCTGAAATATTTTCTCTACCATAAAAATACATTCAAATGCATTTTAGTATTTGCTTCCAAAGCAGAAAAAAATGCATGGACATTGAATTGATTCTTTTTTTAATTATTTACTAATATTGCTGTAGTAGTTTTTCCAAAATTAATAGCATGCTGTGGCTTCTAAGTGAACATTTAGAAGTCATTTCATTGAATTACAGCCTGTTCAAGAACAGTATTTTGAATGCTTTCACTGACATTAATAAAGCCAGCATGTGTCCAGTAAGTTATTGCATCTAATTTGTCTAAAATGTTACACTGCTAATTCTTTCCAACTCTCATATAAAGTAACGGTGGATAGCCAGTGTAGTAGCTGTAGGATGTAATTTTTTTTTCATTAATGGGACTTAATTTTAATTGAATCAAGTTGGTCATGGAAGGTGTTCAGTTCAGCTCACTACCAACAATATGTCGTGGTACACTAAGCACAAATCAAAACCAGTAATTTAGTTAAAATGAGTGCTTTGTTTGAATAAGTACCTTAATTTCTAGGTCAGCAACATGAGATTTTTCTCACTCATAACAAAGAAAGGGCAGCCATATTTAATTTAGACTCCATTCTTTATATGTAAGACTAGAAAAAAAATCTAAAAATCTTTAATTTTTCTCTGCTTCGTTATTGGCTGCTGGCCTGCTAAGGTATTTTGTTTTCTCATTCCTTTATAAGACATTGGTTCTTCATATTAAAACAAGGTAGTAGATCATTTTTTGAGAAGGAAGTGCTTAGGAGTAGGTCTGATCAGGCAAAATTAGATGAAGAATACATTTCCAATGCATCTTCATCAGTGAACATAATTTTAGAAGTGGTACTCTAGAGAAAGAACATACATTTTTATTCCCCTGTTTTAGTACATTCTCAGTCCTTGTGTGTGACAGGTTTCTTATCTTCACTGTTTGAATTCTGCAGATAGTTGTTTCCATTATTTGTATTGAAATACTCTACAAGTGTCGGGGACAGGGACAAACTCTTTTCGGTTGTCCTGTGTGACAGGACAAGAGGCAATGGGCAGAAATTGAAGCACAGGAAGTTCCGCCTGAACGTGAGGGGGAATTTCTTCCCTGTGAGAGTGACAGAGCACTGGAAGAGGTTGCCCAGAGAGGTTGTGGAGTCTCCTTCTCTGGAGATGTTCAAGGCCTGCCTGGATGCAACCCTGTCTAACATGCTGTAGGTGACCCTGCTGAGCGGGGAGGTTGGACTAGATGATCTCCAGAGGTCCCTTCCAACCTTACTGTTTCTATGATTCTGTGAAATAAATATCCAAAGTATTGACTAAAGAGAAATAAAATATGGTGAATTACAATTACTGATGAAGTTTAATATTATAAAGAAAAAGACAAAAATATTTTGAATGAAATAATTGTTTGAGAACAGTCTTGATAAAATAATGTATCTTAAAACACTTTTCAAACATCTTTTCTTCTATTTTTACCAGAATATGAAAAAAAACAGCTCATTAAGATTTTATCATCTGCACTTATCTACCATGCTGATGCTCTTTCAGATTGTTAACTTTTGCCCTTCCTCGATACCCCTTATTGGTAATGGCAATCTCTGTCCTATGGCAGCTGAAAATACTAGGAGGGGTTTCTTTATTTTTACTTAGTAAATGTTTCAAGGACTTTACTTCAGCTGGCTTCAGTTATTTTATATGCAAGTACCACCATTGTAATACTGAAGGACAAATAATATTTTTAGAGTATTCTTTCCCTACAAGTAGTCAAACCATAATTCTGATGTGAAATTTGATACAAGTTTGCTTTTGAAATAGCAGGGGAAACTTTGGAATTCAGCCTTTCGGTAACTGTAGTAAAAAATCAGTATTTTTTTGGCTGGGTTGTCAAAGAGAGATTCTAGAATTTCAATGAATACTACAGTGTCAGTGATATATCTAAACAGAAAAATGAGTTTTTATTTAAAGTAAGACTTTTAGTGAACCTTCACATTTTACTATCTAAGATACAAAGATGTGTAATCCTTAGTTATACAATATAACAGTGGTAGCATCCCTGATCTCCAGGAAAATGAAATACCTTCAGCTTAATATTTAATCTTATTTTTAGTGCTGTGAACATAGCATGAGTTTTTCTGGACATGCATTTTGAAGTTCAGAAGTCAGGCCTTTTTGAAAATAGAAGCTCTGGCCTGTTTAAGTACATTTTAATTAGTAGGTATTCTTTTTATCCACTAAACTTTTTGTTTATTTGATAATCAAAAGCCCAAATTATTTTTAGTCTTGTCTACTTTTTATTACATCTATTATTTCATTATGCCAGATGACTGTTATGTGTTGATGTAGGTAATTAATTGCAGTCAATTAGTATGTTCATAAAGAGTGATTTTCATGCAAATCAGCTTTTATAATTGGAGCTAACAGTGTCCCAAGGTAGTCAGCAAATTAAAGAAATTGATGTTAAACCAAGATGGGTCACCTAATCTTGTGAAATGGCAGCTGTTAGCAGCAACCAAATGTCACAGAAGAAAGATGAGAAAAAGAAGCTTATGGCAGAACAGAGCTGCTTTTGTGATTATTATTACTAGTAAATTATGCTATTTGGTGGCCTTTTTAATGCTTGACTTTTTAAAAAAATTTCTTTGATAAGATTGGAAGCAAAGACAGCTTTAATTCAAGATTAAACAATTCTATGAAAAATGTTTAAAAGAATCTAAAAAATGTTTTGTTTCTACTTTGTTGTTCTATGTAGGTGTCAGATCTCAAAAGTGAGATAGAAATTTACCATTTCAGTTACAGCAGGAAAAATACCTCAAATATACTGTAAGCTTGTAAGTCATACCTTGACAGTCTTGCCTCAGTTTTACTGTGTTATTTACTAGTTAGAGTTGGGATTTTTTCCTATTACAAGTTAGATTTTCACTAATGTTCTCTACCAGTTACACACAAGAAAAATTACACATTTGTTTATAAATATCCTCTATTAAAATAACTCTCTAAAACAGATTAGAAATACAGCTATATAATGGAACAAAAGTTTCTTACTTCTAGATTGACATTCTTTTATAAAATGTGCTTTTATTTTGAGTATTAAGATAGTGAACTCTGACCACATGTTTATAGAAATTATGCTATAAGGGAAGATATGTTTTATGTATGTATAGTATGTGTAATTCTTTTATTTTTGTTGATTTGAAAAAGTATTAATATTTTTAAAGTTCTGTAATACATTTTTAAAACTATGATCAAGCTAAAACAATGTGTAAAACAAGTTTGGAAATATCTTTCAGGTCTCTTGATTAATAGAAGACAAAGCAGTATACGGAGCAGTAAAACTCAGGATGTGTCACACATTGCTTTTGGAACAAAGATCCTTGGACCTCCCCCATCTTCAACCAGAAGAGTCAGTGCTAGGGTATCTGGAGAGGTAAGGCTTAAATTATCAAAAAATTAATAGCACTTGTGTAAAGGAGGAGTTTATCTCAGAACTGATGTGAGGCTGCATCAAGAGTACAGTGCCTCCAATACAAGAGAGAGTGACAAACTGGAGAACTTCCAGTGTGGAGCGCAACTAAAATACCTGGGGTTTGGAGCACGTGACATATGAAGAAAAGCTGAAGGAGTTGCATTCATTCAGCCTGCAGAAGAGAAGGCTGAAGAGTCTAATTGCACTTCTCAACTGTGTAATGGAGAGTTGTAGAGAAGAAAGGGCCAAATTTTTGAGATGAATGGTAAAAGGATTGAAAGGATGAGAGGGAGCAGTTGCAAACTGCAGTAAGGGAAGCTGTGATTGGATATAAGGAAAAACAAGAGTGGTTAAGTACTGCAACGAGGCCACTGTGCAACTGTGGGATTTCCATTCTTAAGGCATTGAAAATTTGACTAGATAAGGCTTTGAGCAACCTGATCTAGTTTCAGCATTAGCCCTGCTTTGAGTGGGCAGTTGGACTAAAGGTACCCAGCAGTGTCCTCTTACTGAAGTTACTCTGTAATTCCTTACAATTCTTATTTTTCTGAATTTTTCTTTAACAGCTTACTGGGGTGTAGATTTTTTTTCCATAGTGTGGATCATTTTTCTTGGGATTAGAGCCATGATTCAAAAAAGAAACAGTATTTAGATACACTGTCAGTGGATGATAGCCATATAGAAGCTCATTTGGTGCTGTCAGTCACAATGCCAGGAAAGCAATTGGTCTTATTCTACTAGCAAGCAATGCACAGGTGGTGGGAATCTGTTGAGGAGTATGAGTTCCAGTTTAAAAGACTTACAAAGGGACCTGGCCAAAGGAAGAAGGCAGGTGTGGGCTATTCTGTAGGAACTCAGCTGAAAGGAAGAGGAAAATCAAGATGGGGACTTTCTCTGAAAAAGGAAGGACTAATTCTGAGGCCTAAAGTAGCAAGATGTCTCACTAACTTATTACTGAAATAGTGAATCTTGATTTTTTTTTTCCTTTTCTTTTTCCTTCTTCCTTATGTTTGCATTGTTTTCATTTCACTTAGTCAAAAAAGGTCTCTTAGTAGATTATGAAGATTGGAGAGACTGACTACATAAAGCTATCTGCCATTAAGTTTTCTGAAAAGCTAATATAAAAAGGGGCAGGAAGGTTTGGAACATTTATTTGGAAAACAAATTCAATCCAGAATTGGTATTCAGTTTCGAGTATTTTGAAAGTTCTTCCTTTTTTTATTTTTCATTAAGAAAATAATATCTTTCAAGGTAACGAAGACTACGGGTAGGCAGACTAATAGATCCTGCCGACTTCAAAGCTTAGAAAAGGGAAGTGAAGTTCTACAAGATGCTGAGGAGTCAGAACTATCATTCTCACCATGCAATGAATCTCTAGATCAAGGAGGCAAAAGAAATACTCACCGGACAACTAAAAATGTACATCAAAATGGTAAGAAGCTAAAGTAAAAAATATGTAAACAGTTCACAAACTGACAAAATTTTTGCATAATTTCTGATTCTCTAAAGTAAGACTCAATTCTCTGTTTTTCAGATTTTTTTTTTTTATTTAACTTGTTAATTACTGAAGATATTTGTATTAAATAACAGCTGGCTCTTCTGTATGAGTTTGAACAAAGCTCATTTTCTCTGCAGGTGTTTTGTGTTATAAGTGTTTGAGCCAGGGACCACCACCACCTCGTGGCAGTAGCTACAGAGTATGCATATACTTTTCCTTCCCTCATGCTGTGTATATAAATGTGATAGCGTAGTGTAGTGCAAAGCTCCTTCATTGTTCTTGATCGTGTTGCAGACTTTTCATTTCATCGTTCAGCTTCATCTGAGAATTGTGATAATTCCTTTTTATTTTGTTTTAAAATAACGTGATCTCGTTATTATTATATTCCTTGTTATTTAACTTTTTTTCTTCTACTGTTGCTTTTCCTCACTAAAACCAGCATGGGTGATTGGTTTGACCCGTGGTCATTTTCTTCTGTTCTTCTTATAGTCTGTTCTTAAAATTTCTATAGCTTGCCTTCCTCTATAGCCAGTGTTCAAGTTTAACTTTCTTGTGATTGTCATGTTCCTGCTGCCCAAGAAGTTCCTTATAATGTTTGGAAGATGTTTGTATCCTAGGATATTGCTCCATGTGCTGCTCTTTCATGCCTCAAGTGAGAAAAGTATGAGTGTTCACAAGCATTTAATCAGATCTTGGTTTATATTTCAGACCTTGTAAATCAGACCCAGAAAACATCTGACAGTGGAGCAGCAGAACTTCAGCTCCCTCCGCCACAAGCACTATCAACAGACAAGAACAGTCTTAGATTATGTCTAAAAAGTGCTGCCAAAAGCACAGGGGAGACAACCAATGGTATAGTGCTAATTTTCTGTTATTTCACATCTTGGTCCTGTGTGGGGTAGGAGTCTATCTGTTGTAAATTTCAAAGGTTTCTGAAGCAATTCACATAAAATATGAATGTGTGCGCTGCAGGGATTATGGAAATCAAACACCCTGCGACAGAATTGCTTTTGAGCATTGATAAAGATTTGCAGGATTAAGCAGAGTAGCAGACCAGTGAATGAATAAAAAAGAAAAATCCCATGCTCTCATGATTAAAGGGAAGGAACTAAAAATAATTTATTCTTTAAATCCCTGTTAAATTTAACACTGAAGATTCCAAATACTGAAAGTACTTGAGCTTTAACTCAGGTAAGAGTTTAGTACTTAAGTTACGGTAAAGTTAGCTTTTTGGGGAGGTAAGGGAGTGTTAAAGTTCTATGCTTAATTTTTTTTTTTTTAATTCATGGAAAGGCAAATCAATTTATCTTTTTTTTCCTCCCTCTCTTAACTATCAAGCAAAAAGCTGTTTATATTTTTTGTAAATACAGTGTCAAAAGACTTACCAACTTGCAAAGTGGGCAGATGGCTTAAGTATGCTCAAAACTGTCCAAAAGAATTTTCCTTCACATTGAGTTATTACCGTTTTGTTTAATCTTCAGGATGTTTAGAAGCAGGGTTTTTTACTACTCTACTATGACAGTGATCAATAAGGAACTAAGAAAAAAAGCTAAATATTAAGACTGTTATTTTACTGCTTTATGCCTGAAAATGAAAATACTCCTTTTTTGGTAGAGGGGTATGTTTGGAATCTTTTTAGTAATGATTGTATACATGAGCAGATAAAGATACCAAATCAGTTTGTAAGTTACTATTCTCCAAACTTTTTTTTCCCCCTCATATTTTGTATGGTTGGAACTGATAGCTCAGTTTGCAAATTTCAGGTTTTTTAATACATGAGAAGTTTAACTGTACATAGCTGCCTTGATAGTGGTTGCCTTATCCTATAGTATTGAATTAATCTGTTTTGAAGAGCTTGCCATAGGCTGTGTTCTGAACTTCTTCCAGAGATGATAGTTGGAAAAACTTAACCTCAGAAAAGGATGAGCGTTCCTTGAGAAAAGCTCACAGAGGAGGGGGCAAATTCAAAAACAGAAACATCTAACAAAAAGTAAGGAACCTAACAATTTAAAATAAAATTATAGTATGGAACATACATATCTGTTTAAAGTGCTGTAAAAATAGTTTACAAAAGAGAGCAAAGCACACGCTGACATTATTATGTGAGACA
Organism: Rhea pennata; assembly: GCF_028389875.1. Lineage (NCBI taxonomy): Eukaryota > Metazoa > Chordata > Aves > Rheiformes > Rheidae > Rhea > Rhea pennata. The sequence goes on from NC_084674.1 coordinate 10,426,689, forward strand.
AGGAGACACTTGTACCCCTTTCTAACCAAACTATTTAATATTCACCTTTTTAAAACAAGTATATTTTTTTAATGAAAGTAAAGAAACAATGATTTCTGTGGTAACTTGTAGCTGTTCATGCGTGCTGTTCATGCTGTTGGGACTGTAATCGCAGAAGCCTCAGGATCAGTATTCTAGTCAGGAAACTCCAACAGCTGATCTTGTCCCGTGACTCAGCCAGGGTCACTGTCGGCAAAGCACAGTCCTGACACGTGTCCAGACAATGTGTTAATGTGCTTCAGCCCGTGAAAAGTAATGGCAACAAACACATGTTCCTTAAGTGCACGCAAAGCTTTTTTGATTTCTGATTCCCACTTATACCATGATCAAAACAAGTCATATTATCAAGAATTTACTATATGCTACTCCTTTCTTATCGGCAGATGCTGAATATTCCTAAACCCTGCACAGCCATGTCCTTTGCTCATCTTGGAACCGGATTAGACATATTATGCCATTAGCTTAATGTTTGTCCCTTTCTGCTTTTGCTTAGGTAAGACCTTTGTGAGCTGTTCCTCAAGGCCTGCTTTAATTGGTTTTCTAGCAAAGTGTGTGTGTATATTAGTATACCAACTAATCACATCTCAGTAAGACTCGGTTAAAATAGTAAAGCGTTCTCATTACCCACTATCTGCAGATCAAAGAGTAGACACTGGAAGAGCTGTGTGGCCCTCTTACTGATTTTTTGATAAGAACTAGGTGTGTAAATGAGAGCCAGGCTTTAAGGATCTATGCCTAAATAACAGATTGGCTCCAACAGTTGAATTTGAGTGTTTCATTAATTAATGAACTTCCTATTCATCTCCAATTTTTTAATTCATGAAATATTTTGTAATGTTTTAGTATACTTTAAGTGAGAGCATAATTTGTAGAGAGACATTTCCAGCTGTAGGTCACAAATATTTGCCCAGATTGTTAACAAAAGATAAAATGTCGTTCTTGTAGTTGCTGTGAATTTTGCTACTAACTTCAATAAGAGAAGTTGGAATTATACCTCAGGAATGAAAAAGCAACCTGAAAAAAATCAGTTCATGTTATTCTGATACACAAAGCAGAGAATGCATTTTTGTTAACAGAATAAATACTACTTTAGATTTCAGTGGAAGGAGGGTCATAGGTTATTTTCCTTGCTACCTTAGAGGAGGGTTACTGCTATTCATAATAATAGTCTTCTGTTACAGAGCTCTCATCAACATATCTTCTATAGCAGGTGTACAGGACCTTTTCAAAGATAAATTGTTTTTTTAGCTAGGGGAAAAATAAAATGAGTGATCATTGTTTATAGTATGCCAATCTTAATTATGATATGTTGAAACCTTCATTAAAATGTTAGGTTGCAATTAGAAGCTCTAACATAAATTTGTCTAGAAGAACTAATTAGATGTTTAGGGGATCATTCTTGCATTTATCTTGTTTGCTGCAGTGTTGTGATTACATAGTAATTTTCATATTTCACTAAGATGCTCTAAATTGTTCATTAGAATTGACAGAGAAATGCTGAGGTAAAAAAAGTTCTGGTACAGTTTGTGGTTGAGAGATAATAGGATTTGGTTTAGTCCAAAACACTCCATTTCTTTCACATGTAGATTATCAACAAGATGCTACACTAACTACAGGTAACAGAAGTTGTTGAACTCCATAACCACTGTAAAATGCTGTCTTTCGGTTTTAGACTTTCATGTCTTCCCTCTGCATATTACCTTAGGAATAAGTACACACGCAAGCTAACAATGTTTGCATTTAACTTACTGCTATACCTAGTACATTTTTTTTTCAATATCTCTGGAAACTAATCTTGTTCTTTACAGAGAGGGTTAGAATTAAACACAGTACAGACACTAAATCTTTTAAACTAGTTTTTTTTTTTTTTATGCTTCTAAAGTGCTTTTGATTTGGTTAAAGGTTTTATTATTTCACTTACAATGGTGCATAAAGTGATGTATAGAAGTTTAGACGTCTGTGTCAGAATCAGGAGTTAGAATCAGGAGTATTTAGGCTTCTCATCTCCTTTTCTCTCACCATTTGAAAAAAAAATGTTACTTAAGTCAATTTTGAATGAAGTATCAAAATATAAAAAGGAAATCCTAAAAATCACAAAAAACAAATGGTTTAACACGCTTTTGCTTCAGAATTCATTACAAAATGTTATCTGTAATGACCTCTTCAAATTTAACAGCAACAAGGGAATTAGAAGCCATTCTAGAACGAGAAAAGAACATGTGAGGCTACAGTTAGACGAGGTGCTTGTTATTAAGTCACTAGAACATAGTAAAAATTAGGCCAAATGCACTTAGATGTTAGCAGTTTGGATCTTTCTTTCATGGTAGTTTTGATCAAGCGGTACCCCCTCCTGTCCATTCGTTCTCATTCATTCAGACATACAAATGAGTGTGTTATGATGAAGTAGGTTATATACTGAGTATATAAATATATCAGAGGACTAGTTACAATGATCTGAAACATTAGCATTTGAAAACCCTTCAAAGATAGTGTGATTTATGTCAAATCTAATTCTGTGATGGGGGAAAAAGGCTTCTGAATACAGAAGAAGTATATGTTGTGGATCTTGATCTTAGACAAACCACTGACATGGAAACTTGGTAAAACATGCCTAGATAAAACTACAGAAGGGTGGGTACAGAACTGGTCAGAAGACTGCAAAGTACTGAGATAGGAAAGCTGCTAAACAACAAAACTGAGCAGCTGTTTTGAGGATTTGGGCAAGTGCGAAGGAGCAGATCACTGTATGAACATACATTATTTATTGCATGTTTGCATATCCTGGCCAAAAAAAGTATTTTAAAAAAAAGCAAATGTCACCTTAGGTATTTTATGTTTATTTTAAATGTTTTCATTTAGTCATTTTAAAGACATAAAAGAGAATATTCTGTACTGTTAGCGTGTGTACTGTGTTTAGTTTCAAAAAAGTGTCACAAGATTGTTTTGTTGCAAAGGTGATTTAAATGAGAAATTGGGGAACACTTGCTAATTATAAGTATTGCGTGTAGCATTACCATTGTTGGAAGATTTTCAGAATACAGCAAATTATGTCCTAAATAGTTTAGCTGTAGTTAACCTACCCTAAGATAAGGGAATTGATTACGATTTTTTGTAACTGTCTTATGATGTCAAAGAAAGTTTGATTTGATTGGATTTTTTGTATTTTTTTAATATATTTATACATGTACAAATACTGTAATGCTCTTGCTAGTTTTAAAAGTTCTAATACTGTTAGGTGTAAATTATCACTAGAAAGCATGTCTGATTTGAAATTTTATAACTGCAATCACTCAAGAAATTAAAATCTTTTACACAGGGCACCTTCTGCTCTCAGTAAACATGTTTAATCGTTAAGTACAGTGGGCATAACCAACAGTATTTCTTGATGTAACTACATTTCAAAAATTCTTGATGGTAAGAATTGATTCTGTACATAATGATTGGAAAACAAATGGGTTAGCATTTTTCATTTAAACCTCTCATGTTTAGGAGAGAGCCAGGGCAACGCTTTTGAATGTTTCTTCCTTCATTTCCATATACCTGTGCTTCATGGTCATATTATAAAATGATATTTTGTCTGAAAGTGAGGTCTCCAGACACTTTATTTTTCCATTTGGCAAACAGTTTAGCCTGGTCAGTGCACGTACATCAACAAATGTAAATCTCAGATGATTAACTTGTAAAAATTCACATTACATGTTTCAACTTCACTATAAATGCTCTGCATTTCAAGAGGTGAAATTTTACTTCTCTGTACTGTCTGTTCCTCGAACCACATTCATGATGTGAATACATATGTTATCCTAGCCAGGTAAGTATTGAAGATACTTTTTTTTCTTCTTCTTCTTCTTTTTCCTAATCCAGTGAGTTGAAAATCTTAGTATCATTGGCCAGGCTTACTTTACTTACTGAGACTGCAAAATTGGATATAATTTCTGATGCTGATTGCAAACATATGTATATTTATTTAGCTCAACCTCACCCCACCACACCCCACCCAAGTTCTTTCCAGCTGAAACACAGGCTAGATTTACATGTATGAAGACTCCATTTTGAGAAACACCTACTTTGAAAGCCTTAGGAGTCAGAGTGGGTAATCAGTTCCAGGTGAGTGAGGTTCCAGGGAAATGGTGTGGGCAGAGGTGTTAATTCAGTCATCAACATACAAATAGGAAACCTGAATATGACTAAGAAATGGAGTCTGGCACAAACACCACTACTGTATTGCATCCTGTTTTGGTTTCAGAAATTCAGAAAGGATATTTAAAGATCGAGTGGGAAGAGGAGATAAATTCTGAACATGTTTTGGTTTTGAAACAATACTTACATTGAAAAACTCAAAAGACTGTCAGCAATGATCTCACAAAGAGAAGGTTTGGGTGTGATTGGAACAGTATCTATGAATATCTTCAGGAGAAACAAAACTTGGTATTAAAGGGTCCTTCAGCCTATCAGATAAAAATGTAAGATTGTATGACTGAAACCAAAGCCAAAAAAATGTAGACCTAAGATAAAGGGTGTTTTTAAACAGATTATTAACTATTGAAACAAATGCCAGTGATTATGGAAAGTTCTCTGTTGCTACGTATTTTTAAGTCAGGACTCTGCAGTTCTCTCAAAGATACTGGACATCATATGTTGCTGCTGAACATGAGATGCTGCTGAATATGAAATACTGCTGCTCTGTGGAATGACAAGAGAACAAAAAAGGGCCATTGCAAATGTTCTTTCTAACCGGAAAACTTACATAAATCATGTTCCTGTAAGAAGATACTTGCATCTGCAGGCATCTGGAAAACTAAAAAAATTTTGGTGGACCTTAGAAAAGAGTGTTAGGAATGTTCTAACCTGTGCCTGCTTAGCATCCCTGGTAGCCGGGGAAGCGATTTCTTTACATACCAATGAAGTTTGGGGAGTGATGGCATTTTTACAGGTTGCTTGCAGCACTTTCTGGAGTCACAGATGTGGCAGCATCTTTAGGGCCAAAGCATTCAAAACAATTTAACGGTCTGTGGGTCAGATGCCTGTCAGAGTAACTGAAAGTTCATAGCTGGTTGGGTAGACCAGCTTTAAAATAGTGCTTTAGGGCAAGAAAGTTTTTGAATTATCTTAAGTCACACAACTGATTGAAAAAAGAAGTCTTCGAGTCTTTGTTCTTGAGCATCCTAACACTGCATTCAGCTTCATTGAAAAGCCAATAAAAAGATTCTTCCTATTTCATTTTTCATAGGCAAAATTGTTACTTTAAAAATGCAGATCTTAAAATATATTTTAAAATGTAGTGAAAACAAATTGAGAAATACAAATTCATGATTAACACTGGAGATATGCAGGCAGAAAAATTGTGTTTTCCTTTTAATGGCTTCAATGTTGTTTTATTCAGATACAACTTTTTACATGAAATCCTAATCACCTGGGTAAGAAAAACATGTTATCAGATGGGTGTGAAGCAGTCTTGAGTGATCAAAGACAGGAGAGTCCAGCACTGGCTCTCCTTTGAAAAAACTAGTAGTTATTGATCAGGAAAAAAGGTGGAGTTTACACAGAAAAAGGATGACTCAGAAGCATTGAATATTCACATTTTGTGGCTTTATAGTCCAAAACTTAAGTCATTACTTAAGTGTTAATCTTAAATGTCTTACAGTCATTAATTAAAAGCGAGAGAAGAGGTCTGTATAATTACAAAACAGATTTTCTTCATGTATATTAGACAATGATTAGATTATTTTAAACTAGCAGGATTTTCTGATATAAAATGAGATTACATGAAAAACCATGGGGCTTGTGGTTGTAGGTGGTCTTTATTTAGAGGATGAAAAGTAGTCTGCCCTGCAACAAGTAGTTGCAATCCATGAATGTCAAAGATGTGTGAAGTCCCTACTTTTGGCCTGGTTGCTTGTGTGAACTACCATTTTAAGTGCTAACTACAGTATGGTAGCTTCACTGCCAGCTCCAGTAAACTGGAGATATCACAGCAACCCAATAAGAGGGCAGCTCTTTCTCCTGGCATACTCATTTTTCACTTCCTTTTTGCTTCCTCTGTGGTAGTTCAGAGACTTCCTTTTCAAGTAAAGCTGCAGAATCTGCTTGAAGTGATAATTGCTTCTATATACAAAACTAAGAAGGAAGAGTTGAATACCATTGTAAACTTACTGTCTTCTGTGACAGGCATTTAATTGCTGCATTAGTATGTTATTGTTACATTTTTACTATTTTATATTGATTTTTTTTTAATTTAGTTGATGCTAACTTTGTTTTATGGAGACAGAAATTTCAAAAGCTAATGAATAATCCACACCACACTACCTTTAATGAAGATAAGGGAGTATTACATACTTGAGCAGTTCTCTTTTTCTCAGTTGCTACTTGAGATTGGTTTTGATCAATCAAATTGTCAGGTTTTTTCTATACTATCGTTCCAACCAGTAAAATATAACTTAATAGGGAGAGTGTAAAAATCTTTTCGTGTTTTTCTAGTGCACTGAATCTTTAAATCCATTTCTGTAGTTTATTGTTTGTTTTAAAATTGGCAGATTAGCGCAGCCTGTATGCAGGGAAACCTAGTGAAACAGATATCTTAATGCATTTTTCATGTCACACTGTCTTTCAGGAAAGCTGTGGTTTGAGATTTAAACCATAGATTGTGGACATAAGAGTGTACAATTTCAGCAATAAAGAACCAGTAGATTACAATATTAGGATCTTTTTGCCTGATACGCGTGATATTTTTCATAGAAAATACCAATCACAAAAAATGCTTGCATAAAGCAATTAACAGCCAGATTAAATAAAATTATGTTTTCCTAGAATGGAATTCAGTTGAACAGTATCAAATCTTAATAATTGAATAGTTTCAGATTTGCAGATTGCAGACTTGCATGTTACATATCACAGCCTGCAGATTCTTTGAGCTGTAAGGGGGAAGCAGCAAGATCTCTTTCATTACATCCTCCTCAGTTTTCCAGAAGTGTAAATCTGATACAGAAGAATATTTCTTCATAACAAAACTTACTTTGCTGTATGACTTTAAGAAAGCAAGGCAGTGATCATCATAACTTACATATTTGTCATCAAAATAAACATTTTGCTATGTATGTCACTAATTTTATTACCTTTTGCTAATTTCAGATGAATGGGTGTTTCCTGAAATTGCCAGTGAGGCTTTTCATTTGGATGAGAGTCCGCAGTTCACAGCTATTCAAGATTCAACCTGTCATAATATAACCTCACCGCAGAATGCCACTGCTGAACATCAAGGCAATGAAACAGGTGATGACCAAGTGAATCATAAAGAAATTTTCACATTTTCATCAAGACCTCAGTCAGCTTATCATGGGAAGTCTCCAAGTATGTCACGAGAAGGTTGCCTTTTCCCTTTGGATTTGAAGCAAGACAGTAACCAGGCCCAAAGGGAAACCCAAACTGAAGATAACTTTCAAGGAACTGACAGCACTGAAGAGGTAAGCCACTTCATACATGGAATATGCATGTAGTAGTCTTCATCCTAAAGCTCCTAGGATGAGATTCTGTCTTCGAGCCAGAGTAAGTCATTATTTTCCCCATAAACCTATGGGCAGATTTGTCTTTGTCAAGTGACTGTGCCTACCTGGATACAGGGTTGAAAATACAAATATTCTTTTTGTAACAAGTGGACAAAAGAAAGCTATTGCTGTATCAGCCCCTGCACCACAAGGGTGAGTGCTTATAGTTCGTCATTACAACAGAACGAGAAAAGCCTGCATGCCAGACTTGAGCAAGAGGTATGTCTGATGTATACAGCTGAGCAGGAGTGGAGCAATTGAAGGCTTTATTCTGCCCTTTAAAGCTTAAAGCAGGGACTGTTTTGCTCACCAGCATTGTCAAAAATGAATTAAGAAAATTCAACTGCTTAATATTACTTGATGATCAATAGATTTCTGCTTTACGTCTTATCTGAACTGTGTGTCATCAGACTTCTTTTGCAGTGTGGAAATCCTTCAGCAATAGAATTAAGGAAAAGAAATTATTTTTATTTTTTAATCTCGGTTGATACTATTATAAAAAAATGTAGCAAATAGTCAAATCAGTGAATAGTTGCATTGAGTTGTTAAAATAACTGATAAGGGTTTTCACCTGTATTAATTCTAGTGTTTTTCATTTTTTTTAAAAAAAAACACTGTTTCTTATCATTCTAATCTGTTTCTCGAAGGTGAGAAGTACAACTAAGTTACATGATAGCAAGATAGATTAAACTCAGCAGAAATACTCTTCTGAGAAACCGTATTACTGATGCTAATTATATCCAATAGAAATTGTCTTTTTTTAAGATTGTGGGTTTTTTCCTTATTTGCAGGGGGAGGAGGGAGATACTTAAATCTATAGGGCTTCCTCATTTTGAGTATTGTTCCAGAATTTCTGTATTAAATTAGTTATAGTACTGTTCATGATCTATTAGCCTGACTATATGTAATAATGGTTCTGAAGATTTAGAACTCTTCAGATTTCAAGTAATTTTTGTCAGTTATGCTCATGAAAAGTCAGAGAGGTCATTCTTGATGCTAGGTTAAGGAAAATATTTCTTTAACGTAAGAATTGTGGAAGGCTTCCAGCACTGTCCCTTCCTCAATTACAATGCTCTCCAACTTGTTGGATGTTTTTCTTTCTTTATTTTATTTTAGTCCATTGTAAAAGTAGGTCTCCAAACAGTGTGAAGAATGGCAAACCAGAATTTCAGAAAGGGCACAATTGTTAACCAGTGAATGCTGCCCTATCAGAACTGATTTTAATTATTATGTGAGCTAAAGACTTTCCTTTGGTCATGTGCCAGCAGTACTCTAGAGAGCAGCCTTTGATTCTTTCATTATCTTTTGACAAAAACTGCATTAGATCATTATCAGCATTGCAGCTGTAAATGCATTACACTGATAAAACTAAAGTATAATTACAATAAACAAATCTACAGCATGCTAACAAATTATCAGAGCTTTTAACTCAGTCTTATTACATTAGTAATTCATAGTTTTCTTTCATGTAAAAAAAAAAGCCACTGAACCAAGAAATTGTTTTATCAGTCATATTTTTGTCCATATTCATCCTCATTTGTACAGATGTATTCTGTGTTGTTCTGCAATGTCAGCTTTGCACTGATATTCTGGGTATTCATTCAACATTCAAAAAATTCTCTACTTTGTATTACTAAAAAAAAAATAGAAAACAGTTTTGTATGAGGCATTGAAAATACAGGAAGCAGGATCCTGGAAAAGCCACAGGAGCTAAACATAAGACTACTGGCTTAACAATATCTCTTTTAACATAATTTAAGGTATCTTTTTGCAAAATCACCAGAATTCTTTAGCTTAACATAATGCATTCCGTCAGTTTATTTAACTTGCATGACAAAATATTTACTAGGCTAAATCATGTTAACTTTTGCAGTGCTATTTAAAATTGTGTTAATCTTACCTGCTGAAATAAATTACATTGTTACAGGGTTTTGCTTTTTTGTTCCTTGTCACAGTCCTTGATTGTATTACAGTATTCTTTAAAATTTAAATGCATTATGTTTAGATACAGCACTCTTGAAACTATATCAAACAAGATACAACTCAACCTGCAACGAAAATAAGTGTGTATGAGCATGAATTGCCTTTCTTCTGGGAATACATAAGTGAAACTTTCGGGTCTTCATGAAAAAAAATTTGTTTACTTTCCCAGTTTATATATCTAAGACTGGGATAGAAGTCAAAAGTGCTAGAAATTTGGGGTTTTATTAAATCATTGCATCATGAATTCTAAAATTACAGTTAGAGAGATCAAATCCCAGTTTTGTCCCAGACTAATATTGAAGTTAGTACTGCAAAGCAGCATTATGTACTTTTTGACTAAAGCAATGGAATAGCAGTATTTTTCTATAAATAAATACTTACTAAATTGTGAAATGTATGAAACAGGCCATTGTGCTTCACAGTAGATTTCAAGTAAGTGAACATTGACTCTTTCTATGTTGCATAAACTGAAAGAAGATATACACATTAATTGTGTTAGAATTATCTTTTATGTAATTTTTTTCTTTTGGGGAGGAATTATTTATAATTGGGCAGCAATTATTTATAAATTTCCTTCAGTGGTAACTAATTAGTCACTGGGATAGTTAAATGCTGCTATTCAATTACCTACCTTAAATGATTAGTAAAGGATAAAATTGTTTCTTCTCTTAGAATCTTTTACCATCAAATAGCTTATTTTAGAAATACATAAATGTCCATGCTTTCAGCCCAAACTTCTGTAAGAGACTTAATCTAATTAAATTTGTCATATCAGCTTTTACAGATTGAGGCAAACCCAGAGCAAAAGCCAGAACTTTTGCTGGTTGCAGGAACTATGTGACTGTGACCGGTGTGACTGCAGTGTCACACAGTGCTATCAAAAACCTGCTATTTTAAGAGGCACATTCATCTGTGAAGACTTCTGTAAGGAAACTGAGAAATTTTCTGTCCTTAAATAATTCAAAGAGTAAAGGAATAAAATTAAGGAAGTTAATGTATCATTAGAAAGACTGATAGGCATTTTCACTCTGATACCTCAGTATTAGAGCTCTGCCTACAAAGGGGCTACATCTGATCTACTCCAAGTGGCCCTTTAGAGTCATTAGAATCATCTTAAAATTACACCCCAGCCAGAGTAATCAGTTTTACATACCTGGATATTATTGTCCAACTACCTGTCTGCATGTTCTTACAAGGAATGCAGTACAAAGGCTATGTAGTGAAATAATAGTTCCTCAGGGAAATCATTTTTATCTTCAGTATACCTGTGCTGTCCTAAGTTAATCAAGCAAACTTTACTGATATTTTTGGCACCATTTCCTAATTGAATATTTAACAAACAAATTATTCTGGAACCTAAATATTTTTCGCTGAAGGGACATGGAAAGTTGTGTGAGATTTAAGTTGCAAATAAATCAAGATTATATTTTTTCCTCAATGCCTGAAAATAATGCATTGTTTTCTTTGTCTTCCACCTTAAATTAACCTAATTTAGTTTCCAACATGGATTTTAAGATAGCTTCATGGCAAGTGAAAACACTAGAAGAAGAAAGAAGTGTATGTTTGTATTTCAAGGAAATTACTGCATAGGATTTTATATATATATATATATATATATATATATTTTTTTTTTTCCAAAATATGTCATTTCAGTATTAACAATTGAATGAACTTTGAATGAACTAAAGCAACACAAAGTTATAAATGTGATGACATTTCATGTATCTGTAAATTTCTTGTTCTGCCTAAAATGTACAATAAAAATAGGTATTGTGGAAATGGCTAAATCAGTCTGTCTTTTTACAAAGCATAATATAAATACATCGCTCCCTTGTTTTTTGCAAACGAATAGCAGTCAGTGATATCTTAATAAAAAAATTCAACCTTACTTGCTCATTCTTTTTATGTGTGTGTGTATATATATATATATATATATATATAAAATATTCTTTAAAATATTAGAAAATGCATTAGATCCTTGAAATAGTGCTGCAGTATTTCAAAATTTTAAATTAGATTATTTATTCAAGTAATTACACTGTTTACTGTTGGAATCAAAAATATGCTTTACTAAGTTCATTCATAATTCCCCTGAAAATACCTGAGACTTAAGCATGTGCTTAGGTGCATGATGAACTGAAATTATAATCTGGTCTGTGGGGGGGGGAAATAAGGTATATTTCAACTTTATTTAAATAATTTACATTATTGTTGTTTGGTTTTCTCGCATCTTTTAGGATGAATTGAGAAGACTGGAACTTCTGAAGGCTGCATAGCATGACTTTGTTTTTCTTTTTTTTCCCCATTTTACTCATCTTCCCATGTTTCTGAGTTTATTTAGCTCGTCCTCGATGTAACCTTCACATATACTTCCAAAAAAGATGCTACAGGATAAAATATTAAAATAGTCTTTGGTATAGATGGGGACATTGAGCCCTTTTGAAATTTATGGAGTAAGAAGATAAAAGTAACCTTCCCATCAAAATATCTCCAAATGTGTTCCTTGCCTCTGTTTATTTGCATTGACACTTTTTGAGGTTTGTTTGCCGGTCACTTACTCGTCAGTTTATAAAATGTCGTGTGTATAGCATAACACAAAATAAAAAGTAAAACTTTTCTTCTTGGCAACTCTCTAATATAAAAATATTAAAGAGTAATGGCAGCTGTACTTTCTGCAGCTGTACTTCTCTTTCAAGTAACTATACCCATTTTACCTGCTTATCTTACAAAGAAGCTTCCATAGATTAATTTAGGGCATAAATGTTTTAATCATAATGTATTTTTGGTTGTGTTAGCATAATCATATAATTATAAGTCTATCTCCTATTAACATACAGAGTTTTTAATAAATATATGCAGTTTTTATTCGTTCATCTTTAAAATTGTTAAATATTCAAAAAATAAATTCTGTATAAAATATCTTCAGTGAAACTGCATGGTATGATAACTGTGGTTTTTGGTAAGATTGCAATATAATAGAGGGTTTATTTTCTTAAGTGTGCATTTCATTTTCAGCAGTCCAGTCCTGGACTCACTGAAGTAAGTAACAAACTTGTCTCATTTTTATTTGCAGTAGGATTGTACCTTGCCTATGAGAGGCATATTGAAGATGATATTTCAGTGTCTTTTTGAAGCTTTCAATATATACTGCCTGCTGTGGTAGTATATGACAGAGGAGCAATAACGTTTAGATGAAGATGAGGCTCCTCATCCTTTCTTTCATGGGAATAATAACATGGAGGCAAACAGTAGCTTTTGCTTCCCTTTTATTTTTCTTTCTATGTGTTTGGACTTGCTGTTTTGATGTTGAGATGAGGTGAGCATAAGAAACTTGATACATGGGATGTTTTGCTGAGGCGTTGTTAGAAGCATAAATACAAGGCTAATAAAATAACTTCAAAAATTCTGAAATGATATTCCAGTAACGTCCAGAGATGTGTAAAGTGGATCTCAACAGGCATTTTCTTTACATTTGAGCTCAAGATGCTATGAGAAAATATGGAATGCTAGTAATTCTATAGAAAGACACCACTGTAATGGACTTCATCCTTACTTTTTGTGGTGCAGTTGTTATAATTTTGATTTAAGTGATGATTATCGTGTAACCCCAGGTAAGAGAGATTTCCAGCATTCTAAATTGGGGCAAGAATTTGAGCCTATGTTTTGAAATGTGCAATCATTTCTGCTCTCCCTCCCTTTGGTTCCCTACTGAAGTAGTAGAAATATATTTATGGTATACTCAAGTTTGTTGCCAGGAAGAGCAGATGGTTCTCAATCTTTGCAAATTTAGAATAAAGCTGTAGGAATTAAAGAGCCATTTTGAAACCTTAAGGTTAAGTGTTTTATATAAAACAGTATTGTGTGATGATGAGAGGAAATCACTATTACTTTGTTTCCTAAATTTAGGGTGACAGCAGTGAATTCATCCAGGGTACTGAGTACCTTAAGACCAGCCACAGCAGGCAAGGAATATTTGATTCAGCAGTTCTTAAAGAGAGCCCAGTAAAGAGAATGTCCTGGAGAAATGAATACTGGAAGAATAAGGGACACAGCAAACACAGCCTCAAGGAAACCATATTGTCAAAACCACAATGTTCCACTATGAAAAAAATAGATTCTGCTAACTCTCAGAGAAGTTTAATGCCTACCCCTTGTCTTTCTCCAACTGGAAGTAAATCAGAATTCTTTAGAGTAATTCCAAATGCATCTGAAAAACCTGAAAGATCTGAAAGAGTATTTGGTCAATTAAAAACATCAATCAATATAAAGTCCATGAAGAAAATCTCAAGAGAAAATTTGTGTATGACAGCAGAGACTTCTGTAAGTGATTTTACTTGGAAATTAAATGATTAGATTGTATAAATAGAGGAGCTGTATTAAATAACCATTTACAAGAAGTGAGAATTAATACATTTTTTTTCCAGATACATCCTAGGTTTTCATTCCAGATACATTCCATCGTAACAGTATTACGAAGTTCAGTCTCCTGAAAGTTTGGTTTCATAGATTTTTTTTGTTGTTGTTGTAGTTGTTTAACCTAAAATAATACTTCAGATAAAACAAATCAAAGAGGTTCGTAGATGAAAAGAGGTGTTATTAAGCAACTCACATTTTAGAAATACACAAGTTAGAGATGCACATACAAATTTGGGCTGGAAGGCTACAGAGGAAAACTGACAGACTTTCAATAACCATATTAAAGAGGAACCATAGAAGAATCTATGTACTTCATAGTCTGTCTACTACAGTTCTGAAAAATAATAAATTACATGATTCAAGGCTAGCAGTAAGGCTGTGACATTGAATTGCCGGGTTACTCTGGGAACTGTTACATTCCCCAGTGTTGTTTTATCCCCATTTTTTTCTTCCTGTGCTCTCTTTATGGAAACATATAGTACTTTTAAGAACAAATTAGTCTGATGCTAATTATGTTCTTACAGATTTCTTAATTGTTGTTTGTTAGCTTATGTTAAATACTGTGCTCTGAATTGGGAATTAAAGCTTAATAATCAGTTGTATTCTGTAAATAGCAAATGAAGTGTGTTACTGTGCCACGTTTCAGTTATGGAATTCTTCTATGCTTAGAATTACTGCCTGTCTGTATCTTTTAACATCTGACCTCTTCACCAGATTAATACTGGATGGGAGCCAGCGTCTGTCAGTCATAGAGGGCTAGAGAAAAGTACAAGGACAGAGCAGGCATCCAGTGATACCCTACCTGCATGCTCTGCCGGCTTCCTGCCAGCAGTACAGCTTAGTAACTTCTTGAATGAAAGGTGGAGTTTTTGTGTTAAATAACTGTTGGTGGATTTTCTTCTACATATTTGTATATCTTATTCTTGTATTTGTGATAGGAAACTAGGAATAATCATTTATTATTCTTCTTACCTGTGCTACTCAGTATTTTATAGCTGTGCATCATATTCCCCCTCAAGTGTCTTTTCTGCAGGTCAAGTTCTGTTGTATTTAGTCCTAGTTTTGCTTGTTTGTGTGGGGTGTTTTTTTGGGCTTTTTTTCCCATGGCTCTTGAATCATGGTCACTGAAGTAAGATTGCTTTTTTTCTTGCTGTAGTATCTTGAACCAGGTACTGCACACTGCTAGGAACCAAAAGAATAAGCACTTCTCTTCTTGTCGCTCTATGAAGTAGTTATTTATGCTTTGGAAAAACTTAGTTACAGGTAATGGGCTGCAGTGTGACATTTTCCTGATTTACGTGTAGGAAATTGAGGTCTCCCATCATTATTGTGTCTTTGTCCTTGCAGCTTGTTGAATCTTTAGGATACTACAGTCACCATTCTAGTAAGGGGATTTTGCTATTGTTCAATAGTTAGAATTTTAATCCATGGTGTTTCTGTTGTTGTTGATAACTGTTACCTGCTTTGACTGTGCCCATGAAAGGGGAAGCAGAAGTGACTACTTCCGTGGGACAAAGCTGCTGCTGCGGCTGTGGCAGGATCGTCTGATGATGACCCTGATTGTAACACCTACTTCTGGCTGTTATGGCTGCAGAGAGTGGACTACACTGCTGCTGTTTGTGGATGTAGAAAACAGGGCCTTGAACATTAGGAAGAGCAATCCAGCCTGGGCATCAGATTAAAAAATAGTGTCTAGGAAAGCACATGTTCAACTTTTCTCAGTATCTGTGGCAGGGAAACCTGCTTATTGCCATGCCATTGGTACTTCAGTGGGTGGGTGGTTTTGTTTTTTGTTTTGGGGGTTTTTTTTTGTGTGTGTGTGTGTGTGTGTGGTAAAATGGGCACCTTTAGTGGATGGGTTTTATGTATTTTGTAATTCAGTGAATCAGACTGTGAATCAGTCTCATGGTTTGAGAGTTCTTGAAATCTCTTCTGGTATTCTACAGGTAGCTGAGTGGACTTTATAAAGGGCTTATTCTTTTACTGATAAAAATAGACTATCCTTTTTCATGAAGGGTGGAGACAAAAGTTTCCTTTGGGAAGGAAGGGGAGTAGGGGAAGACAAGGGGAATGAAATACATAGGTGGAAATGTGAAGTGGTGCTGAGACCCTATGGTGAGTTTGTAAACTTCAGGGTAGGAGTGGCCATCTGAGCACAGAGTATGTCCTGCAGGATGATATTGCTGGAATCATCATTTAGGAAGTAGAGAAAATTAACAATAGAAGTCAGAGACATCGGTGAAAAAAATCAGTGGCTGATAACCTTAAAGAACAAAATAACAAAAACAAAGTCCTAAAAATAGCGTATATTCTATAAATTTATTTTAGAGAAAAGACATTAGAATTGCTGCTTATGATGTAAAAGTATGCGGTGTCTGTGCTTTTTGGATTTAGAGAGAGGTAAGATACTTGTTTCTTCTTTTTTTTTTTTTTTTTTTTTAGTGGTATGAGAATACTTATTCCTCAGTCAGTATTAGCACTCTTGAGTCTGTGTTGCTAAGATATGTTAATATATATTTATCTGTCTGTCAACATATGTATAATAAAATTGTTTATATTTTAAATTTTTACATTAGCTTCCTCAATTTTATCTGTAGGATACTCTTTTTTTTTTTTTTTTTTTTTTTTGGTAGTTTTGGGATTAGACAGACTTTCTAGTTACCAGTAACTACTCACTTTTTTATGATTAAATGTATTCCTGCCTTGTTTCCTCATTATCTTAGCTTTGGGAAATTGTTCCACTTAAAATTCAAGTATGTTTATTAGTAATCATAACTATAATCTGTTTGTCTATAACAAAATGGAATGTTGATTGCTTTCATGAAAGATGTTATGAGTGTTTGAAGAAGTGATCAACTTCTCTTTATCCTTTAGAATATAGCTAAATGTAGACTGCTGATGTGGTTTGCAATTAGTTTTTCATTAGCAAGTCCTCTTTTGTCATACTTAGGAACCAAAATACTTTATTACTTTGACTCCGGCCATGTCAAGCCTGATAACAAGCCATCTTTGTTATTACCCTGTTTCCTTTACAGCTACTGATTGCCCACATGGTCTGCATGTATGACACACACACATAGGGCTCACATATGCCAGCTGGTCTCCCTGTTGCTCTGCAGTTTCTTCTAGAGCTTAGGAAGTGTGCAGTATCTGTCAGCAGCAGGTATAGCTCTTAAAAGGATATCTGTTTGTGCTAGTACTAATAGGAAAAATGGCTGGTCTGATACAAGCTGCAGTAAAATAATGGGCTGCTTAGTTATTCAAGCTATGTGTGAACAGTTACCCCTTGACACTGTAATGCCAATAGTTTGGCATGGTTTGCCATGTTTTGTGCTCAGATTTGCTGAAGTGATAGCCATTTGAGATGACATTTTATAATGTCTTCTCTGAAAATTGCAGGTACTTTCCCCCCCTCCAAGACACCTTATTTTTATTGTATCTTTTCTTTTCCTAAGCTTTCATTTTTTGATACCTGTTATTTGGCAGCTCTGATGTGTTTTAGGCTCCAGTATTCTGACTGTACAGCAGAGGCATCCCTCACTGGATGGTGCAAGTGCACCAATAAATTGTCTGTTAAAGCGAAGAACGTGAATTCCCTTTATAAAAAGAATAAAAAGGGAGAGAGGAAAAAGGAAAAGAGAAAGAATAGCTAAATTCTTCTTGGTTTGTAGCAGGTCTTCGCTCATAACCACATAATCCTTCTCATGTAAAACTGGTGTAGTGAAGCAAAAGTTGTAAATATTCATAATCAGCCTACATGCATTTTGAAGTATGATATGCAAGATACTAGCTGAAAAAAATAGGATGGTTGTAATAGGAGCAGAAAGCACTTAAGCAGTTTAATAGTTCTTTCTTTCTTTCTCCTTTTCCTATTGATGCCAAAAGTAAGACTATAAAAATAAGAGAAAATTGTGTGGGACCATAGGATACCAAATGTGATGTCTTTGGGACAAATGGGTTCCAAAGCTTTCCTCAGTTAATTTATCTTTTTCTTTCCTGTCAAACATATTTTTTTAATTTTTAAAGTGCCAGAAAGGATAACTATGTTTTAATTTTTGTAATGTTTTTGTTTTCCTTCAAACATGAAGAGCGGTCGTTTTTTTTTTCTCTGCTCATAAATGTTTGATTACTAAGTTAAGACAGTAGGACTATCACCATACTATGATTACTTGGTGGTGTAAGTGTATTGCACATGTAATTTGTTGATTGCAAGTTTTTAGCAATAACAAGGCTTATGAGTATATTGAAGAAATTATGAATGGTGGACTTTGTGTTTATTGCTACAAAATATAAGACAAAAGTATCTGGCAGATTTAGCTCTTGTGTTTCATTTGATTAACTAATAAAATTTTCCCCTCCATAAGCCTTCGCTTGGAGTTCTTCGATGCTTATTTTCTTAATATGGTGTATTGCAAAACTGAACAAAAATTTGATGCCACTGACCGCTTTTAAGCAGTGGTTTGTCATTAGAAAGCATGCCCAACTAGCTCTTAGAGAATAAAGTCAAATATATACTTTATGTTAAAAATATTTTCAATATTTTTGAAGTGAATATGATCAGACTTGAATATAGCTTTTTCTGTGACCACATGCATATCTAAGACAAGGAATATTTTACTTTTTTGGTATCTGCTGAATACAGTAGATATATTTCTGAGCAGTTTTGCAGGAAGAAATCCATATTCTGGATTCCTATAAGTTTTAAGAAATAAGTTCTGACAGACACACAATATTGTTAACAATAACAAGCACTGGAGGTTTTTTTGTTTGCTGTAGACATGTAATTATTTTATTCTATTTTGAAGCACTCTTGAGAATTATGTACAAGAGGATAGTTTTGTATGAAAGGATATTAGAGTAAGAGTTTACAGAGAAGTACTCTTTTAATCTGCTCATACAGAGAAATTAAAAATAAAAAAAAAAAAAAAACCTTAACCAGCTCTTACTGCAGTCGATTTGCTAACTGCTTAATATACTTTAAGGACCTGGTTGCTTGCAATGTTTTATTCATGTTTTAATAGAGTTCTCTATTATTAAGTTCAAATATTTTTAATTAAGAAAGAAGTACAACCCTCTGGGTAATACTGCAACCGTGTAGATAGACGGTAATTAAACTTTTCTGCACTATAACTACATTCAAACAATTCTGAGTGAATCATTTGAAACTAAAAGAATACAAATGTCATTATGGATGAAAAAAATCCTTTAAATAACAGTTTTTGTCAATCTAGCAGAAGTTTTAAGAGTTTAATAAAAAAAAAACTCTTTATCATAAGGGGAAGATATGGAGAAAGACAAGATAAGCTTTTAATTGCTAAATAAAATATTCAGTATAGACAAATATATGAGTATTGTGGAATTACTTCTTATCAAATATTTCTCCTAAATTACAAAGTTAAGTTTATCTCAAATTCAGTTTTCAAATTCTCTTTGAAAATTAGCTAAAACAATACAAAATTTGTGAAGAGACTTTTTTTTTTAGTAGTCATCTAAAGCTACAGAATATTTAGTCCCATTTCTCCTTTATTACAAGGGTCTTATTGCAGAGGCAGTTAAGGACAGAAATCTCATGACTCCTCTCTTTTCTGAACATGGTATTTCTGTTGAAGAATGGGAGGATTATAAGAGATGAAAACAGAATGACAATTTGAAATAAGCTAAAGCAAAAAAAGAATGCTTTAGGTTGTTTTGTATAAATTCCAACATCTATACATCTTTCTTCATAGAGGTAAAAGAAAATACAAACAGGGCTGGAAAGTGTTTTGCCTCAGGAAGAATATTCTTTCAATTCTTAATGCCTTTATTCTCCATGGCAGAAGTTCATGCTGTCCTTTGAATTTATTCATGCCAAATGGTTTGTATATGAATAAAAAGTTTCTTTTGTACTGATCAAATATATGAAGTGCGGAGGACTCCTATATAGGAAAATCTAAAAGAAATCAACAACTTCAGTAAGGTCAATAAAGGTTAAAACAATAGTAGATCTGATAGAACACTGATATATCAAAGAAAAAGGAGACTTTCCAGATGCAACATAACAGGCTTGATATTAAAGTGAATTAATAACTAATAATAATAATTGAACTTAAATTCAGTATAAGTTTAGAGAAAATCTCTGCTATTTTAGGAATAAAATATGATAGTAACGATCACACAACTCAGGAATAAAGCTTGGACCTCAAAAGCTAGAACTAAAAAGGAGTAGCACCTGTGCTAATAATAGTAACAGACGCCTAAAAGATGGACTGAGATTAATGCTTTCTATAAAAATTATTGTATCAAAACATATTCAGGTAATACGGCTTTACGTGATGATGGTTTCATTATCTCAGCTAGTACAATTCGTCTAATTCTCTGAAATATAATAGAAATTTGTTTAACTCTTTGCAGTACTGTGAAACCAAGGTAATCACCTTTCATGAAAGAAGCTATATCTAATTTTGCATAGATTTCAGATAAATCATTTCCTGACTGTAGTGTTTCAAGACCTTTCAGTATTTTGAAAATGGGAACATAGTTTGAATCCACTGTAATCATTTCCATGGTGGGCTCACCAAAGCAATTCCAGGATATGCCTTCTGGCCGTACGTGTGTGTGCTCACGCATTGCACAAACGGGCGTGCTCTGATGCCATGTACAAAATGGCAGACTATATTTATCAGTGCTTAAAAAAAAAAAAAAAAAAAAAAAATCTTAGTGCTTGAAGTGATTCTGTAGGAAAATTTATAAGTGGCTTTTGAAAAGACATTTGACTAAGAACTTGAGATAGACGATAAAAATTTGAAAATTTTTGTGGTGGGCTTTAGAACTGTCTTTTTCGCAAAGATCTACTTACTTGCACATGCAGATGTACCGATATGAGAGCCATTCAGTCATAAATCTAGTTGTACATTATATATTTACCTGCTGATTGTCAATTTGCAGGCACACTTCCCATCAAAGGTGGTTTACTTTGTTATTTCAGTGCTAATTTTCTTTTTGATTGGTTATTTGCTGTAGCTGGCTTTTGATGAAGTATCTATTTCCTTAAGACTCAGAATGAGATGCATAAAATGTCAAAAATAAATGATAGAGTGGTCACTCCCCAAAATTTAGTTTTTGTTAGCAATGTTTACTGAGTGGTACTCATTTTTTTAGCTAAATTTAAATAGCAAGTGTTGTCTTACACACTTTTCAGATAATAACTGTTGGTGTCTTTTATGGCAGCTGTGAAGAAACAAAAATAAACTGCATGTTGTCATTCTAAAAGTATTTTTGCAAATACCTGGTTAAATATTCTAGAGATTGAGCTACATTGCACATCCTACACTTGCAGTACAGTACTGTGAATGAACGTATGAACGTATCCCCAGCTTCCCTTCTGAGGGGGAAATAACTAATCTAATATCCTTATAGTCCTCCGTTACCTGACCTTACTCTGATTCCTGAGGACAAAAAAAGCTAGTAAGAAAGGAGATCAGAGGGATAATAATGCTTTTCTGATTCCCAGAGAATACAGTTTCATTAGGGTATATGGAACTGCCTAAAACAGAAGAGTGCACTATTTGTAACCGCAAAATAAGTTCTTGTTTGAGCAGTGATGTCATGTAATTCTTCTAGTGAAAGGGAATACTTTGTTTGTGAAATTCTAAGCAATATAGATGCAGATCTAGGATATCTATTTATCTTTTTGCATGATTTCTTTAAAATACGGAAATATTTCCAGTGTATGATGTCTTTTGTGGTGTGTATGTTTTTCTTTTGCAGTATATGTAAACTTACATAGAGTAACTCATATATTCATGAGGGGTTTTAAAGGGAAGTGTCATGTTTATGGGAGGTGATAGCAACTTCCAAATACTTCTCTTGCTAAATAATGCTGCAATTCACATTATCCTGTGTTTCATGAGTAGCCAATTCATGGCTATAATCCACATACAGGACTTAATGTATTTATATACATAGGGACAAAGTGAGGAAGCCTCTAGTAATAGCCCTCAGACAGGAGGGTGACTTTTGTCTCCCCCAGAAGACCCACTGAAAGATTCCTAGATTTTATAGCGGGAAATGCTAGCAATGTCCACATCAGTAATGCTGCTGATTTTGCTTTGCGTAGTTGGGGTTTTCGGGTGTCCAGTGTCCCCCCCCCCCCCAGAGCAGAACAGTGAGGGAATTGCCCCTGCTGCCAGCCCAGCTCCCTCATCAGTAGGTTTTAGTCCCAGGAGGGCAGCCCATTCTGTTCCCATAGTGAAAGCACTGTCCCTCAGAGCGTTTGGGAGCCTGGGAATATAGATCATGTTGCTTTCATGACCAGCAACAGCAACTTCACTTCAAATAAAAGAAAAGGCCTCAAATACTCAATTTGCTCCTGTGTGTGGACTCTTTAGATAGTTCCTTTCTTAGGATTTTCTTTTTTTTTTTTTTTTTTTTTTTTTAATAGAGATGATGCAACAGCAAATTAGGCTCACTTAACAATTTCTGTCATGAAGCTTTGTGTGAGGCATAAGGACAAACTGCAGAATAGTTAATAATTTTTGCAGCTTTTGGCCTCTGGATCAAATTTTAGGTAACAGTTCAGAGTTATGTTAAGAATTCAACTAGCAAGTAGAAAGAAAAATGAAAGTATGGAGGCATTTATTTTAAAATCTGTACACTGACAAGTTACCAAAATAACTTTTAAAATTTTGGGCTGACATGTAGTTTTCCAGAGAAATTCTGTGCTATGCTTGACAAATTACTAAATTTTATGTTGCAATTTTTATGATACTATGATAAATGTGTGATTATGTTTATTTCAAAATTTGCATTTGATATTTAAGCAATTTTAGCTGGTAGATTTTCATACTTTTGGAAGCTTGATTCTGTGCTCTGTTTTTAATTTCAGTAGAATGCCAAATTCGCCAAACACCCTGGATACAAACTGCTCTGCAGTCCAGAACAGTTTTTGTTGCCTTCCTATGAAGTTTTTTTGTATTTATATATACAATGTTTGTATGTGAGTGTATATATATGTATTCATGCGTGTGTGTGTGTGTATATATATATATATATAATATATGCTTGATCTTCATAGCTAAACAGAAATCTGTTGACTTACCTTCTCTAGTAAATATTTTTTCTCTTTTAATAATATAGCTACTTGAAGGTTTCCCAAAGGATTTCCCCAAGGGATCTGTTTTATTTGTATACTGTATTCTATGATCCTATCTATATTTAAGTTTTTTCCGTCCTATTTCACAGGAGTATGATTGGAAAAACTACCAGTCAAACAGACTAAGTGCATCTGAACTACAAATGTTGGCTAGCATGACAAGACAACAAAATGAAGATTTAGGAGATACTGGGATCTCACATGGGCTGAGTGCATCACAGATAGATGACTGCAATGTTAGCATAAGCACAAGCAGTGATGATACAGCAACCTGGAACTCTTCTTTCCCCCCAGTGAGTCTAAACCTACTGTATTTTTTCTAAAATTCTTTGATTACATGGTCCCTGCCAGCTTCACAGTTCAGTGGTCTTGGGTAAAATTTCTTAGATTTTGGAAATCTAAGATAGCCTTAACAAACTTTTTTTATTTTCCCCAACCAAAACGCATGCAATTCTAGCAGCTTTCGTAGTACTGCCATGGAAAACAAGCAAACCTATTTTATGTATTCGTGTAGAACCCTACATAGTAAAACAGGTTGTACAGCATGTCACAATAGTGGCAGACAACTTATAAATGTGTGTTACAGTACTTAAAAATAGTTTCAAAATGAAAGAAACCCAGATACACCAAGGAGGAACAGCATTACAGTACAAGTAAGGGAAAATAATTGCTTCTTGTATTTATGCAGTTTCATTCGTGAACAGCTAATGGCCTAAAGGACTGAACGAGGAGGACAGGAGAGAAATGCTGCAGTAGTTCTGAGCACTTAGTATGTGGTCCTTCTGTGTTCTCCATCTTGCATCAATATTTGTCCTGGAAAGAAGCGTTACATAACAGCACACAGCTGTACTGTGTGACAGAGTGCTGTTATTAGAAGCAGAGGCATATTTGTTAGCACTGCACTAAAGAGTATTGAATGTATGAAATCACGGAATAACATTTTGGCAGCTGTATAAAGGTACTTGCAGGCATTGCTGTAAAACTCGATAACTTCATAGGCCATTTTCTAAGCAACATAGTTCTTATTTTATTACAGCTGAAACAATAATAATGAATGTGGCCTAAGCAGCGAATGCCATGCACTGTTAGAGGCAGGTCCAGCCTTAGAAGAGTAGCACGCTGCTGTGTTGCCTCTATGTAAGTTACTGTAGGTTCACTGTAGGCTCTAAAACGTTAGCTGCAAATTTTCTGTAGGGATTTACAGGGCCCAGGATACAGACCTGTGGTAGCAATCTTCTATAATCAATGATAAATGCAGTATTAGAGCTCTGTGCTGTACTAATAAATGGAGGTTCAGAATTAGCAGAGATTTATTGATAAATGAGTAATTGTTCTAATAATATGATTTACAAAGTAAAATTTTGAGGGATACGAGCGAAACATTTGTTCTTTTTAACTACTTAGGATATGTCAGTATTGTGCATTTAGTTGATTTAATCATATTTCCAATGCATTTTCTTAGTGCTCACTTGATAGACTCTAACATGAAGTAAATCTCTAAGACTGGACAACTGAGACTCAATTAAATAAAGAGAAAAGCAGTCTCATTAACTTTTGAGTACCTTAATCATCAGGAAATTGATAAGAATATTTAGACATGTCAAGTTTGGTTAATACAGATTGTGACTAAAACAAAATGAACTTCTAAAATAAATTGTACTGCTCTGTACTGTAATACTGTACTGCAGTATTTAGTGAGACGTAATGTGATTGCAAAGACAGTTTTTTGATCCCGCTGCTTTGATCAGCTTCTGTACGTTTCAGGCTAAAACTTCCAGTTTAAAGTGTTTAGATGTAATGTTAGTCATTAAAATGAATTTAATATGGCTCTAGTTACTTGTAATACTCCTTTGTGGCAATCCTCTACATAAAACAATTTTAAAAAGAAACGTATTTTCTTTTATTTCTATCTGTGGACTGAAAGGTTGACATGTCTTACCTGTACAGCTTTGTGCAAGTTTCTGCTGTGCATTTTGCAAGGTGGGCATTTTGGTTTTAATAACAAGACCCTGGTGTGGGAAGGGTGGAAGAGGTAGTTTAGAAAGCAAATGTAATCTTTCTCAAATAAGGATTAACTACTTAGTCCCTCACTACAGCAAAGGGTGCTGTAATTGAGCTTCCACACTTTCCCCCAGCAATATTACCTCTGCCTATACCCAAAGAGATTTTCTATACCAATATCTGTTCCACTTATGTTTTCCTTTGTGTGATAGCTGCTGCAGCAGCAGCTATTGCAAATGCTGATGCCAGTCTTTGAAGTATGGAGCTGTGTTTACCACTGCTTGTTGTAATTTTGTTCAAATATTTGGGAAAAAGCAGAGTAATCACATGATAATTCCTTTTCTAGTGCTTTAGTGTCTAAGAATGTTATAAACAGATTTATTAGGGAGGCCAGTAATTTAATTAAGACCCCAAATTGTTTGACAAAGGAGAGTCTTATAAAGGTAGATGAAGGACATTCTGGTGTGCTGGTGTTAAATTTTAGTGTATTTTGATGTCCTTACAAATTTAGAAGACTCTAAGAGTATCGATACTGTGACAGTATTCAAACAGACAGCTGAAATGACCAAGTTAGTGTAGGCCAGTTAGTCTGACATCCTTTTCAAACCAGTGAAAAAACTGAAATGGGATTCAGTAAAGAGAGAGTCAAAAGACAGTAACATTTAATAATAGCCAAGGTAGTTTTATATAAAATATATCTTGTTTAACAGATCCTATTTCATTGATAAAATTGCAGCTTTGATAAAGGTAACTGTTTAGATGTAATATGCTGAGATTGTTGTAAGTATTTGTTTACCATGTGAGTTTGTTTGAAAAATGAGCAGTGTACAATATCAATAAAGCGCACTTCAAATAAATTTAGAACTGGCCAACTGACAAAAATAAAAAACATTCAGCAGGGTATTATCTGTGACGGGAGTATACTCAGTAGGGCTCCATCATTCTATCAGTTCTAGACTTGATGTTCAATGTTCTTATCGGTGATCTAAAGTTTATTGATTCGTCATATACATGTGGTCATTCTAGTTAGTTTTTCCTCTGGCTTTCAAAGTTATAAATCCTTCAAATAATTTTATATAGCTATTTTCTGTGAATCCCCACATTTAGCATCTCACATGTACAATAAATGTGTTGCTGTACACATAACTAGTCTACAAAACTGAGAGCGCAGAATTCAGCATATTTGGAGTGATTAAAGCATGTTTTGAAAGATGCTTCTCCTGAATTTGTCTTCTGCCGTGTACAGTCCTGCTATAAGACCTAAAATAAGTAAAGTCATACGTTCTTCAGCTTCCATTTTTATTCAAAATTATAAGTATTGTATATACTTATTCCTTATATAAATTCCATGTATATGTATATATATAATATAAGGAAATTTATTTTATGTCAACTGATACTCAGTAGTGACAATCACTACCATTCCACTTAAGAGAATTTGCAAATGATCAATCCCCACTGCAATCCCTCTTGCAAACCGTGGACATTTTTTATGTGTCTGTAGCCATCTTTCAATTGTATTTAGAAAATATTTTAGCTCTACAATGTATGAAAAGAAATAGAAATAATCCTGATATGGTAGTTTGAAAAATAAAGGACAGTTTGAAATTGTTGTCATGATTAACTTTTCACATTTATTTGTATTTCCAGGTAATAACTTTCTGGTTATTTAAATCAATAATATCTCTTACTTTCTATTACATCCTTCAAAGACAAGCAGGGAGTATTTTTATTCTAAATATTAATTTGTTTTATATAACCTTTTTTGTCCCTTGGTGGAATCTGTGGCAACAGCACCACCAGAAGGCAGACTTTTGACATCTTTGGAATACATATGGTGGTTTGTAAGGCAGTGCAGAATATAATTGTGTTATCTAAACAAATTTATTTATCGAAGTAATATTTTATGTACAAAACACATTTTTAGTGAGTTTAAATTTTCTATCGCCATTTTTAATCTGATTTTTAGATTCATTGAAAATTCTTACCTATTACTGATTCTAATGACATTCAGAAATCCTGCTGAATGGAAGGCACATAGATCTTATTGCTAAGTTGCCATTAGAACAGATGAACCGATGCCCTTAAACAACTATAAAAATGATATACTAAAAACTATTTTATAGCCAATGATAGTTTACCAAGAACTGAATATATACACTCAGGAGTAATTGTTGGAACGTAAGTTGTTTAGCATCTGTTGTAAATGGTGATAGCCAAAAAAGGATAAAACAGCTTTGAGTACTATGCATTACCCAGCATACCTATAAGCTATGAATATATATAGAGAGAGAGCATAGCTATATGCACCCAACATAGCATGCTCATACTCTCTTTTTTATATATATATTATTATTTATTTAAGTATTTTACTTTGAAGGTCAATTGTAAAGCCTTTTAAAATGTGTGGAGCACGGGGCAAAGTTCCATATCAGTATATGTATATATAGAACTACATATATAAAAAGTAAATATTTGTGTCTTATCTGAATGCTTTCTTACGTGTCAGGATCTAGGTGAAGTTTCACATTAACTTTGCAACAACTAGTTATAATATAAAAGACACAATTTTATATACTGTGGAGGATCATGTGAGGTTTTAAACCCACATGTTATTCAAGGAATGTTTTACAGCTTATGAAATATTTCTGTTCTCATGCCTGTTCTAGCCAGTAAGACCTTCCAGCCCCTCTCAGAGAGCTGGCCCGTTCAGCTTCTCGGCTAGCTAGTTCTAGACAACTTTAGTGATGTGTTGTTTCAGTTTGTGTTATACAACATGCATAAAACACAAACGTTTTGGAGCAAGGTCATACATAAGAGAAATGCAGGACATGTTCTTGCGTATGCTCTTTGATTTTCAGTGAGAAATAGAGAGGATAATGAAGACTCTCCTAGACTGAGGAATCTAGAGTTATGCTCCATCTTCAGACTCCAAAATATTTTCACCTGTTTTTCAAGTCAGAAGTACTCACAGAGAAGGGAGATTACTTGTTCCACAAGCATCTTCCTCTAAATGTAAGTTCAGTCAAATAGGCCTTTGACCTGAAAAGTACTTGAAAGAGCTTCCAGATTCATACCTAATTTGTGGAAGGTCGTCTGGCCTCTGTTGTGATGATTCACGGAAAAGGGTCACATGATACAAAAATGGTCTGGCAAATTTGAAGTCTGACAGACAAGAAGAGTGATATTTAAGCCCAGAATTATTCCAACTGAGAGCTCAGTTTGACAACCCCTGGAGGGATCTATTCACATCAAGTAAAATTGCAAAACTGAGGCAGACTACTTCTTACTATGAAATGAGACTAAAAATTATTGAGACAGATATTCTGGTTCATAGACTGACTAACTCACTTTCTCTCTTGTCCTCTGTCTTTGACTAGCCATCACTTGGGAATTGCACCATCCACCACCCCGGCAGTGAATCATGTTTGGCAGTAATTAGGATGTCATTCATCCTGAACAGACATGCAGACATTTTACCAGACACTTTACCACATTCATCCCCACTTACTGAAAGCATGTGACTACACTCTTTTTTTTATTGATTCCTGTATAAGTCCCTGTCCTTTTCATAATTCCTAGTATCTATTTTTAGCATTTCATGTATAGATAATATTTTGTGTATGCTTGTATTTTCACTTGTTTCTTCATTTGCTTGAATGATATATTTAGAACTGGTTTTGATGTTTGTGATGCTGGGTAGGAGTTATTCTCTAGAAGCAGTGAATATATACTGAGACTAAATATATTTCTGAATTTTAGAATTCTTGAATTTTTAAAGCAGTTGGTGAGTATCAGTGTTTCTTGCAAATAACTTTTTAATAAGCCAAATAACATATAAATTAAAACCTTCGGGGCATATTGCTGGTAGGTAGAATTTGAAGAATATTTGTGGAAAATGACTATATTTTGTATGAATATTCAGACAGTCCACTCTGTTACTCATGAACAGCTTAATCCAAGTTTCAAATTACCAGTGTCTTGGAGAAGCATGCTTACATTGGCTGACTTTATTTGGGGCCACTAAGATTTCTCCTAATGGTGCTTCTGAAAAGGGGAGCCGTGCCTGCCAGCTCTGTTAGCTCTAGGTCGGTGTTGGCTAGCCTCAAGTGAGATTGGTTCATGGATCCAATGAACTGTCTCTGCGCCACGCTTGCTATATACTTGTAATAGGATTTTCTTTTTATCTATCAGACAGGACTTTGCTGCCCTTCTTTCTTTTCCTGACTCAATCCCCACACTTTTATACCAGAGGATAGAAAAATGACCAGATCGCCAACTCCTCAGTTCATATGTACTTCCGCCTAGAAGAGAATCTTCCATTACATTATACCTCTGCACAGTTAGGATCTGAGTATCTTTTTTTAAATTTCACGCTTAAGATGACAGACCATAAAATTCCAGTATCAAGCGCTGCAAATGTGCAGCCTCAAAAGGATCTCTTACTTACTTTTAAATGTTCTGAAAGAATATTTGCAGAGTTATTTTCTCACTATTATTTTTTGTTTCTCATAGCCTGTCAGTCAAGAGCACCACTATCAGAAAGAAATGAGCCCACTTTCTCATTCCAACCCACGGTAAGATTCCATTTATAGCCCAGGCAATAATAATCCAGTTAAAATGTTCTGAATATTAAAGGTGACATTCTGTGATTTAATCTCAAATCTCTTTTCAATCGCAGCTTCCTCTCAGCTTTACTATTGCTCTTTTTATTCATTGTCTACAGGTTGCAGTATGTCTGCATTGTCCCAGAATGCAGGGCAGAATTCTGCAGGTTTTGAATGTACTGTTATATATTTAAACTAACTGGCATAGGCCTTGGTCCTACACCCGCTTCAATGTGTGATTCAGCAAGTCGTCGTCTTCTGCCACGAATGCACACATTCTCACCTATTCCTTTTTCTCACTGTCTCTTTCTCTTTCTTTGCTTTGAAGGACTGGAACTAAAATTCTGTAGGTGACTCTAGATGTCGGAATCCATTCTTTACAAATTATATTAACGTTACCTAGTTAGACAGGACTTTTCAGTAGAGAGCACAGGCAGGAGAGACTATTATAATACTGAGGCATAGTTTAAAGGAATCCTGTCTGCAGCATATTTTAACTAATATTGTTTTTTAGTGGGTCTGTTTTATTTGGAATCAGCAACAAAATTCCTATGACTTTAATGTGAGGTAAGTTGGAGATTTGGGGGCAGGTAGGTAAGGTGGCTGGGGCGAAGTAATCGAAGTAGAGGCAATAAAAATTAATTGTTCTGTTTCAGAACTGACTTGTATCTGTTAAAGCTCAATATCGCTTTACCAATTTTTTTTACAATCTGAACAGGAGGTGTGCTTATTTATTATACGTATATTTTTCGTTGTTTGTTTCACTTTCAGTAGGCCTTATTAATGTGGTTTTTCTTTGTTCACAGATAACGTGTGTGTTGGGAGGGTTAGGAAGAGAGAACATGTCAGATATGACTGAGTTATTTAGAGTTTGCTTGGTTTCTTCTCAAGATATCAACAATTTGAAATGTTTTATGACAGTGTAGTGCCAGTTGATTGTACAGCATAATTTTCGTTTTTCCTTATAGAGATGTTTTCAGACACTTGTTTCAGTGTTGCCCTCCACACTTTTATTATCCTCTTGTTAGGTTTTATGAAGTGAACACTATGAAACTTGCTGTGGAAGTTCACCTGGATACATCAGTTATTGCAACATTCAGCTCTGTGTTTCTTGGTGCAGACAGTATATTACTGACATTAATGTGCAGTCCTGGATTCCTGTTCTCTTTCACATGTATATCAAACTGCTCATGTTAGTCTGGAGGGAACATCTGTACCTTGGTGCAGGTTATCAAAGGAACCATTTCTAGCCTCATGAATTGTTACAGTGGATGAAGAGACACTTGACTATAGTCCACAGATTAAGAGGTCAGGTATCTTGTGACTGACACATTTTGGTGAGGACTCTGTTACATAATTGATTCTGTTATTCTGATGGTGTTAGAATTGCCAGTAGAATTGTCGCCTTTTTGCCCATAGTTGGGTTAAGTCAGGTTTTATTACATTGTTTTTATGCATGTGCTAAAATAATTTGGTACCCAGTACATTTTATGTACTGAAAAACAGAATAAACTTTGTTATCTGTAAAAATAAAGCATTTCAGCCTATCAACTTAAGTTAATGTGATCAACACGAAAAACCGTATATCCATATAATAAAATTTAAAATATTATAAATTACTACTTAGTTCTTATGCTGTTTTAATCTAGTACATACAATAGACTTAAACCTCTGTAGAAATCGTTTTCGAGAAATGCAGGCAATCAAAGTATTCGTAAAATACCTGGCTTGCAAGTACCTCATAAATTCAGTAACCCTTGTGAACTGCCAGAAGAGCATTATTGGGCTGTAAATAGAGAAGGTGACAAAATTATGAGGTCAGTTTGCATCATGATATTAAACTGGAGAAGATGTGACTTGAATACTGTAATTCACATCATTACATTTCATTTTAGAAAGGAAACTGGGTATTGTTTTTCACAGAGGGTATGTACCTGGGTGAGAGGGAGATAGAATTCATGGTAATTCTGTAACTGAGTTCCCGAACTGTTCTTTAAAGCCAGTTGTAACAAGTAACACGTGGACAACTGGAAAACATCTAGATCTTTGTAACCCTACAGTAGTAGCTATGTAGAAGAAAGCAGGGGGCAATATTTGAAAAATCAGTACATCCTATTGTGGATTAGTGGGTATAAATACTGTGGCATGCAGACAATTAGAAAATACGGTTACTGAAACAACAGATAATTTGTTGTGAAGAGTGATAGAGAATTTGGCAGGTATCAAGTAATTTGGGCGAGGGGGGAAGTGTAGTATTAGTATTTTCTGGGAAATGAAGAGAGAGTAATGTGACAGCTATTGTCCAGAAAATGTAACTTCTGTCCATGCTAAGATAAAAGAACAAGCCAGAAAAGAAAGCACTTGTGAAGATAATGGAAATGCGGTCAATAAAAAGACCTAGCAAGACTCATTTTCCCTTAGTTCCACTGGGTAATGGTCATAAGTCTGCCACAGAATATTGCTACTGCCATACAAATCGCCTCTACAACATGCTGCTTTGCAAGGCGTAGAACTAGTTAATGAAAGGAGATAGGCTGACTATAGCGGCTATAGATGAGCAAGATGTGCAGGGTTTCAAACCTTAGCTCTGCAGTTTCCACAGATAAGCTTGCTGTTGCAGCTGAATTTCAGACTTGCTCTCTCCCATACAAATAGTTCTGTTTTACTTTTCTGTGGTATTGCTCCCTCCAGTGCAGGTGTTGGAAACAGCTAGGTACCCTGCACCTACTTAATAAGCACCTAAGCAGGTTTATTCTCTGACATATCTGTCATAGAAAATTTGGAGGTTTCTTTAAAGGAAATACCGAAGCAAAGAAGGATTCTAGAGGAATTCTAGCCATACTGGACTGCAAAATGTAGAGCTACTCTCTGAAAAATACCTCTTGAGCTTGGTTAAATATATAGATTTTCTGAACTTCTGCAGATGCTCTTCAGAAAACTTATTTGTGATGAAAGCTGATTTTTCCATCCTTGAGAAAGGTTTGGGTTTTTTTTTTTAAGTTGAATTTTATATAAGTATTGCCTCACCAGATCCTCAGTTGGCGTCACTCCTGGCTTTTCCCAGCCTACCAAATAAAATGTGTTTCTCTGAACTTCAAACAGCTGTTCCCAAAAAACTGCGCTAAGGTAGGACATAAATATTTCAGCACTTCATGGATATCCTGTCACAAGTAGTATATTTTCCTTCAGTAATTTCATACAAAACATACACAGACTAATTTTCAGTTAGGTGTTAACTAGACATTTGATTCTACACATATTTAAAAAAAAAAAAAAAAAAAAAGTATTCCCTGAGCACATCATGGGCACAGATATTTGATGATAGTAAATGTCTGCCTGATTTAGATTATGGTCGGGAGTAAAAGATCAGCATACAAAATAAAAGCCTCAGTTTATGGAAAAGTCTATTAGCCAGTGATCTTAGGCCAGAGCATGAGTGATGAAGTTATGTTCCATTCACAAATGAAAATATTTACTAAACTGATGTTGTCCCTCATAGTAGCTACGGATTTTCATATCTTACCAGCTCTTATATGTGATGCGTGTTCTTTTAAGAAAGCAAGAAACAAGAGTTCACAAGGAAGTGTGGTAGAAAGCTAAGAATTTAGGAGTTAGTTATATTTCTCAAACAACTGCCATTCAGATAGCAATCACCACTCCCCTATGCAGACAAAATACACAAGCTCACAACTACTTTTTATAATCCCAGTAAAACTGAGAGTTAGGAAGGCTCATAGCCTGCCTGAAATCCTTCTCACCAGCAACAGCTTTTCCTAGGAAAATGATGCTTTGAAGGACTGTCCCTGCCTCTGCTGTTGGCATGGTCAGGGTTACCTGCAAAGAACTGCCAGCAGTAAAGGAGAGTCTAGTCCTTTGTTAGCACCATCGCTGTTTTTCTTCTGTGGTGCAGGAAGCTCACCCTTGTCTTGCGGGCATGTGGAAGTATGTATGTGCATTAGGATATAGCCTACCTGTTCAGCCCTATGTGTTGGGATTGGCCCCACCATAAAACTTGATGGAGGATCATGACCTCATGAGATAGGAAGAGGAAGAAGGAGGGAAGTCTTAAGCCTTCTTGTTGACACAGAGGGTGCAGCTGTAGTTCATGTAGATTGTCACCCCCAAAATTCCAAAAAGAATCTGAAAAAAGCAATCTGTTGTCATTTACCATGTTCCTATCTTCCCTTCTCAGTGTCTTGTCATTCCCCATGGCTCTCAGACCTGCCTTCATGCAGATGATTATCTCAAAGAAACTTTATTATGGAGCATGAGTGTTATGGTAGCTCTGAAGTTAGAGGATTCAATACTATCTTCAGGCCTGCCTAACAGCTGACTCGTTAAATAAGCTGAATTTATCTGCTCTGTACTTGCAAGTCGGTTGCTTCTTTAATGACACTTTTTTGTGTTTAAATTAGATTCCATCAATGGTTTTCTTATGATTAAAAAAAGAAAACCCTTAAAACTAAGGAACATTCTAGATACCTAATTTTAAGGAAAACTAGTGATATTACAAAATATTTACTGAAATGGCTAAATGGAAATAGGTGATGCAGTTAAAACTATCATTTTGTCAAAATTTATATTTTATCTAGAAAAAGTGTCACCACTGTATTATGGTTTAAATCTTTTGTGGCTTTGCCATTTGTGGGTGTGATGTAAACTTCCTTGTATCTATAATTGGCTGATAAGGGCCTGCAGTCTTTGACAAATGATTAATAGTCATTCTCTTCATTCACAGGCTGACTAAAAGATGCTGTCTTGTCATTGTAACCTGCATGTGTTACATTAAACTGATCAGGATGTTATCATTCTTCTTTCATCTACTATCTCAAAAAATACTATTTTTTTTTACTTCTTGGTAAAGTCACCTCTCCAGTAGAAACAGTACATATAACAAAAAGTTACTGAGAAATAGCTGCCTTTTGTAGTAAAACTCAATTATTTAATGTTAAGATAAATATTACAGATTTGAGATTGAGCATCACAAAAGAAATGTTTTATTGATTTGCAGATTAACGTGTTTGAAGAGGACAATAACTCAAAAATTTTAGGAAAGATTTGTAGGTTTTGTCTGACCCTCCCACCCATATCCTTAATGCTACTTTATCATACAGTTTGATGTTCTTATTTTTGTAATGATATGTATGCACAGTGATTCAGATAATGAATCATGAAATGGATAAGCACGTTTCCGTAGATAAATACGTTTTAACTTATTTTCAGAGTTGATTGCTGGTAAAATTCTGGTTAGTTAGTTAAAATAGCTAACAATTATTTCTGTGTATAACTGATCACTCTTTATTGATTTTTAGTAAGCAAATGGATGCTTTCACTTTCTAAAGAAGCTTCTGTTACAGAAGTTTTTTATAGAGCCCATCTTTGCCATAAATGTTCAGTACTGCCATTATCACAGCACCTGAAATTTGCATAAAGTTTTCAGTAGTTCCAGCACAAGAACCCAAACCCCTGTATACTCTCAAATATAAATCTTAAAGTTATGTTCAGTTTTGGGACTACCGTTTAAGCACCCTCATTCATCCCAGACAAAAACTAAACATGCCAGTAGCTGATGCATGTGTTATTGTACCATTGAGAGATTCAGTAAGATTAAAGTCACCTATAAAGCAGTGCAGTGAAAGAAGGATTATAGTTATAACATTTATTTGCACTACAGCAGAACTTCTCTAATGTGCATGCTGTGAAATTCAGACACAAAACATCCTTGTCTCCCATGGATCCAGGAAAAGACTTAAATACTAGAATAACTCAAATCTGAAAATGGAAATTAAAAAATTGAGCTCTACAAACAAAGAAGCATTTATTTCTGTGATTTGTTACGAGATCAAAGTCATATGACTCCATCACTTCTACAAAGCAGACAATATTACATTATGAAGTATTATAAAATAACCCAAAAGCTGTCAAAATAAGTGAACAAGGACAATGTATCACAAAATACTTTGCTTTTTCATTGTGTATGTTCACTTACTTTACTCATCCTCAAAATACAGTAATTTGCAGTGGGTTTGCTAATCGTTAATCTAAATTAGTGAAATTCTGCTGCATTTGTCAGACTATAATATGCATGAAAAAGAACTTGTCAGAAGAAGCAAATGGCACAGGAAGCATCTAATTGAAAAGATTTAATTTTTTAATCATGATAGTAAAAAAGCTTAGCTGCAGAAAGATTTTTTTTTGAGAACTGAATGGCCAACACACAAAAACTTGTTAAAATAATCCACGCAAAAATGGCTTTCCTTTGTATGGGAATCTGAGAACTTGAAACAGCATATAGAGCAACATATAGAGTAAGGGTTTGCATATAAAACAAGTCAAAAGCTTCTGGACATGTTGCATAGATTTTGGGGTTTTGTAGCTTCAGAAATTAATGAGAATACTTTGTGTTGATTCCACCCTGAGAACTTGTTGTCAGAAGTTGTAAATCCATGCAGAGGTAGAAAACAGACCAGCGAAAGTCAACTACTTCTCTGGTATAAGCAAAGTAATAGCAAACTCGGACTGTAGTATTAACATTCTGTTGAGAAGTGGCTGCCTGCAGTCCACAGGCATCTTTCCAGCTAAAGGTTACCTGCACAGTGGGAGATCTGGAGTTTTTTGGGGAGATTCAATGGTAAAGCTTCTTGGAGACTTTTTTTTTTTTTTTTTTTTTTTTTTTTTTTAAGGTAGTACCTCACATTCTGACTTCACAACAGCTACAGTGGGGAATGGGTTAGTCATCTGCATACGAAAAGTAGTGAGATCAGGATCCTTCTTTCTTCCCTTTATAATGTCTAGACTTTTCAAAAAAGATTATATGTGGAATAATTTTCATAATTCACAATATTGTTGAAATACAGATAAAATAAGAGGAGGTAAACTCTAAGGACAGTTTATAGAATGATGAGTGTTGAAGCCTCTTGTTTTAATGTCTCTAGTTTGAGTGAGATTCTGCCATTGTGGTAACAGGAACTCCATGGCTCCAGGTGTCCATGTGTTAGCTTGTGCTCGGGATAATGTACTGCAGCCGTTTTTGTGCAAGCATACCTTGATTCACCTGTATCTAGAACAAGAGGAAGGAAACACGGCTCAAAGAACAACAGCAACAAAAATCAAATAGCAATGCCTGTTAAGTGTTCCAAGTGGAACAGTCTCTCTCACCTCTTCAGAGACTCTCTCTGATAAACATGCATCTAGCCCTCTGTATTACTTGTGGCCTCAAAACCTCATTACATTTCATAAGCTGAGAGTCAATGCCCTTAGCTTATTCCCTATAACTGTGTATAGTCTCATGAGTAGAGTCAGCGTCTCTTTACTATATGCCCTGTTACATCCCCCAATTCCACTTTTCTGTCCCCATTTAAAAAGCAGTTAAAGATGCTCTTCATTTATGACAGGGCCTTTTTTTCCTCAAGAGGAATGTGCATTTGTATGTCTGCCACAAGACCAGTGTAGAATAAAGCACAGGAAAGTCCAGTGCTGTATGCATCAGGCAGGTCTTGGTTCACGTCTCAATGGTTTTCAGCCATGTTAATGGACATGGTCTATTACAGCAACAAAACTAGCATCAGGCAGGTATGTTTTAGAGCTTCCGTTGTCCTCTGTCAATGGTAAAAGAAAAGGTGTCTAGCTGTATTTTTGTTCTTGAAATGAGCAGATGAGGCTACTCGGTACTTAGCAATGAGTGCTCTGATTTGTGCGAGACCGCTGCCCTGGGCATTTGTCCAGAAACCTCTGTCTGTAACATAAATTTCAGTGCAGAATAGTGGGGTGCTGCCAGTGCCACATTCGTTATTACTAAAAGCATTTGCTCAGGCCAATGTCCACTGCATCTTCGTGAAGAGTTGTTGCGTGAGGCTATTAAAAGAACCTATGACAAACTCAATACCCTTCTTCTGCTAGGCAAATTTCATAGTCGCTCTTCCCTGAAGAAAGGCCTGTTAAGGTGGGAAACAAGATTTTATATTTATTCCTGCCCATAGAAAGCAAAGTGCCTGATTCATATCTGCAGAATCTTGGGTACGTATAACATTTCTAGGAATAGTGTATTGACCAACCTTCAGAACCAAGGGTTTTAGCCTTTCCCAGGATTTAAGGCACAGTGGTCATACGTTGACGGGTCATACTTGTTCCTGGCAGGATGTCTGGATAAGATTTTCCAAAGTGTAAAGAAAATGGCAAGAGCTTTTAGATGGTTCTGACATCTTTTAGATTGAAAGTAAGAGATGGATGGTATGTTACTAGTCCAGGGTTCCCAGGTCACAGAGTTTTGCAGACTCCCCATTAAAACTTAGTTGAACTGCTGCTATGGCCCTCTGCCAGTCCTGCTTCTTCCAGGGAGTCTCCAGTGTTTAGGGATGACGAGACAATTCAGTCCACCCGCAGGCCAGCATGTATGCTCCAGGTCCAACTTACTACGCATCTCAGAGCCTTGGGAGTTTGGGGTAGTTCCCAAGGCAGCCAGACTTCCAAGTAGATTTGTATTATTTGTATTGCTCACTTTTCTGAAGAGAAACAACTTACTATCTAATTTTTTCTTTGATTCCTTGATGTTATTTTAGTGGTGTTGAGAAAGCTTGATATTTCTGAAGAGTTAAACTGAGGTAGCATAGTTCTTATTTTGTGGTCATGATTACGTTTCCAGCTTCATGCTGTAGTGTTCACTGGATTAATATAGCGAAAGGTCAGAGCTTTCTAACTTAAAAAAAAAAAAAAAAAAAAAAAAAAAAAAGGGGGGGGGGAGGGGGGGAAGAAAGAAAATGGGAGGAAAAGAGACAAAAAAACACCTTTCCTGGGGAAAATAAAGGTAATTTTCAGGGAGTAAGAGTATTCAACAGCAGCATGTTTAACAGATGGATAATATTAAAGCTAGTGTTCTGTTGAGACATGTTTTCTCCATTGATTTTTGAAAGTTTTCTGGCTTCCTGTCAACCATTAAAAGTTAAATGGGATGCAGTCTACGTCCAGGATGTCCAGAACAGTGAAATACTGTTGGGGACTGGCTATAGAGAAAAGAATTTATTTTAATTAGACCAAGACTCATTAGGTTCTAGCTTCAAGTGTTTTCTGAATTGGTGAAGCATTAAAATATAATTCTTAAAATGAATGGTTTATTTAATTGTTTTATATAAAAAAAAGTGAAGCAAACTTTGCCTAATGGACACTTTATTAAATGTGGGAATCCAGATCAATTGATTCACTGATCAATGAATATCTGCTGTACTTTATTAGAATTTACTTGATTAAGAATAGATTAATACGCAGGAATTTTAATACACAGTACACCACCTTTGTAAACTCATTATTTCCAATCTATATAGCTAGTATTCTGATAAACAGATGAATCAAAGCTAGCAAAGAAGAAAGGGCTAATATTTTTCTTAAATTAGGTGGTAAAACACTGTTCTTCTCTACTAGTGTCATTTGTATTGCTAGTGGGCATGAGGACAGTTTATCTAGCCAGCAAGGCAACATTGTAATGAAGTAGAGGTTTAGTCTTTAAGTAAGTTGCAATGTGACTGCTATTTAACAGAAGCTATGATAGAGGCTTCATGTATTTAACTAAGAAATGTTGACCAAATAGCACAATATGCTAATTACTAAGCTATTAACCCTCCAAATTGAGGACATACTTATTTTTAGACTAATGTAGATGACTGTGTGGTTTTTTAATAATCTGCAAAAATATCTCATTTGAACTCTGGTATTGAAAGAAAAATGGTAGCATTTATAGGCCAGGCTTTCAGCTTTTACTGATCAACTTGATTATCCAGTACATAATTGTAATGCAGCAGTTTGTAGTATCTAAACATCTAGTTTAATAAGTAGAATTCAGATTTCCTTTATTATCTTTGAACATGATCCAACACTCATGTAAGTTCATTTACAGATGTAATACTTTGAGAGGAGCAGACTCAAGTCTTTCTTGCACAGTTTCAGTTGTACCTTTAGCCATCTTTTTTCGTTATTGATTCATTAAAAATTAAATTATTTAGTTTTAACAGAACTCTCTTTGCGTCCATTGGAAATACGATATTTTGTAGGCTGGACTTTGGCAAAGTGCTGTGGAGCAAGAAAAAAAGCATTCTGTAAATATATTTGTGATTTTCTAAATTTCAGTGCTAGCAAAAAAAGAAAGTTCCAGTAAGGCATACTGTAAATGAAGATATTATGTATTAGGGATGAAATGAATCTGTCACTTTGACAGATTGTGAGGCAAAGAACAGATTAACAGATTACTCATAGTCAGAATGCAGCTCACTGTGAAAAATGTGGAGGAAATGATAAGTGTTGGTTTGTGCTGATTTAATGATATTTTGAAACTACAATAACACTCTAGGAGAATAATACAATGTAGCTGATGACTTGCATTTTTTTTAGTCATTAATGTGTTGCCAGATTGACCTTAAATTCTTCTGCTATTTCTTTTTAAAATACAGCTTTCAATACATGCAAAGTCATCCAGAGATGTATATTTATGCTGTTTTTCAAGATTTTTATTAAAATATGTACTTGGAAATCCTTCATTTGTATGTATATATATACTCTATATTCTTTTGGGAGCATATCTTACTATTCTTCTGTAAACTCACTCAATTTTCCGTTATAGAAATATTTTTTTCGGACCTGGTGCTAAGTAGTACTGAACAGTTACTGATTTATAAGTTAATATGAAATATTTCTTAGTTTATGACACACTTGTGTAAAAAGATTGTTTTAAGTGTTTTAGATGCAATAATGGACAATTTAAGGCTAAGATGACTTCACAGTTATTACGGACACATATAGTGGTAGGACCTGAAATTTTATTTCAACGTTTTTTTTTGAGGATTGTAATTGTATTCTGTGCGTAACACAGACATCTTATTAATAGACATCGGAAGTCCTGTTTTCACTACTAAAGCTAATATGTTATGTATGTATACGTAATATATTAAGGAGCAAAACCCAAATAGATGTGTATAGGTAATCAGATTTAAGGCAATGAAGTTACAAGCATATCTGAAGTTTAGTGGATGCGTAAGTAATTGAAAAATCAGATCTGCTAATCTGTAGAGTCTAACAGGTAATGCAGGCTCCAAAGCATATGTAGCAGAGGATGGATGAGGGGTGTTACAAAGCTAGGTCACTTTGTATTGATCTGTTAAGTACTGAGTTGTCTTTGACAACCTTTCTTAAATAGATATATTTAAAAATTCAAAGCGGGGAAAAAATAGATCTTCATCACACTTGAATTGAATATTTAGGCTATAGTAGGCCATATTATTGATACGAGCTAGTACTTTGCAATCAGTGGATCATAGTAAGGTATTACTTACTCTTTTTGAGGGTTTGCAGTAGAATTTGGTTCACGTAGTATTAGGTAGTATTAGTACAGCACAGGCATGTGCCAAGATTTTTGCTGATCATACCACAAGATGTCAAGAAGAAGTATTTTAAGCAGTTAAATATCACGTGTTCTTTGTTGATTGTACTCTTCAAATACAATGTATGATGTATGCTTAATAATACATTGTATCAGAGAATGAAAAAATAACGTGAATTTTGTAATGTGGCTTTTTCCTTAAGCATGTTACCAGGCTGAGCTAGTAATTTTAAAGTTCCTGTTAAGTTCAGTATAGAAAGCCAGACAAAACTTTTCTGCGAAAGCTGAGCATTTTATTTTTTTAATAATATGAATCAAATAGTAATTCCACTGATTTAATTATACAAATTAAACCTGACCAAAAAAAAAAAGCTGTCTCAATTCACAGAAATGTTTAAAAATCTTTGTACAATGTGGTTTATTATTTTCGCATTTCAGCCAGTAAGATAGCCTAAAAAGCTTAAATTTCTTAAAAAATAAGAATATCAAACATAATATTTGAAGCAGGACCCTCTGATCCTTCAGATTTCTGTTGATGGTATTATAATTCGGTATTAGGTATTATAATTGTGGTAGTACTTTTGATGGGGCACTGTTTGTTCATGTGCTAGTTAGAAAAGCATCACTAGTTTTCTCACACGCTTTTTATTATGGATGCCATTTTCTGCAAAATTTAACATACTGCCATAAAACTAAAAACTACGTGATTTCAGGACGCTGAAACATTGCTTTTATTTTCCACCACAGTTCAGCTGCCATGTGGTCTTTCGATGTATAGCAATTATTTCTTGAAAATAATTTTTTTTAAAAAAAAGGCTTTGATTTGACAAGATTGTATCATGTATGTTTTATTATATCTTGGTATGGAGAACAGCTTGCAGTATAACTAAGTGTAACTAAGAATTTCAGTGCAAGCGTTAAAGCCTGCTTCAAATGTGTGTGGAAACTGCCCGTTCTGAGCCTTCATACAGTGCAACTCCCAATGTCAAAGAGAATACTGAGCATTCAGCATTGTTATCAGGAAACTCTAGATAGTTTCTTGCAGGTTGATTACATTGATTACAGCTTGAGGCCTCAATAGCATAAATAATGTCTTTAATTAATCAAAATGCTTGATTAGTTTTTCTGTTTTGAGGAGATAAACTAGCTTCTTTAAGAAGCTCACACCGAAAATACTCTTTCTTCAGTCAATATAAGAACACATACCACAAGTTTGCATTTCTCAGAAAGTTAATAGCCAGTTGTCACCATGCCAGGCTCTGTATTTTCAGGCAAGGTTTACAGACTTTTTAAGAGTCTTTTTTTTAATTTTGAGTCTTGCCTCACACATACATGCCATCTTAGGTGCTTTGTAAAAGTAGACTGCAAATTTCATTACGCCAAAAGTATCTTGACTGCTAAAGTAAGCCATCTATCAGCATTACCACTGCAAAGTCACTTTTGAAAAAGTTTATCAATCAATTGCAAATATTTATTCTCTGATGCAGTTTGGCCAAGAAGATTTCAGTGCACATAAGGTTTGTTATCGAGATCTTGGGAAAGGTTGATTTAGACATTGCTAACTAACGTGGAAGTGCTACACTGGTTTTTAGTACAAATTATGTAAAACTTTTCAACTTAGTAATATTTAGTCAATAATGAACACACAGTATTGTTTCTGTTGCTTTTTTTGATGGGAGGGATTTGAAGAACAAAACTTAGGTTTTCTTGGACATTGAGACAAAGGGCATGAATTGAATCTAGACTGTGTTTAATATGAAAAGTGAAAAGTGCAAATACATTTCTTCTGCCTCTGTCATAAATACACAGTCTTCTACCTCCCATTAGAACCACCAAGGTCCCTGAATCTTACAGTCACATCTACTAGAATGAGATATAATTCATCCTGTGAACCAGGTGCCTCAAAATAACTATAAGGAAGAAATTGAACAACTCCTCAACACTAGAATTGACTCCAATAATTGAAGGACAAAATAAAAGGACAAAATCACTCATCCCATCTCTGATTTCTCAGAACTGATCTTTCAGGAATACCTTCCAGAGATAAGACTAGAAACTAAAATTCATAAATTTCCACAGTAGTAAAAACCATGAATTCAATAGATATTGATCTAATGGCACGTGATTACCTCCTTCACTCAATGTTCTATAAATGACCTGTCTCTCTTCCATAGGAGATAATTGCCGGATTATCTTTCTTTCTGTCTTATTAACTTTCTCTCTACTCTCCAGGTATCAATTGCCTTTCCTGTTAGAAAGGATCTGATACATATTTTAGATGGAAAACACCTATCTTTAAACTTTTATGTCAGACCTGTAGTATAACATATGTACTCTAAAGCTTCTTTACTTTTTATAACTGTTCGTTGGTCTAGTTAAGATAATTCTCCCTAGTAGCAAGCACTGCCTTTCCTTTGGGCTTGCATCACTGTAGCTGCAGCAGTTTTTGTAGTAGAAACATTTTTCATTCTTCTCCAGTTCTCAAGCATCACTTTTTTTAAAAAAAGTTGTAGTGGATTTAAAGCAAAGGGTGGCTTGGGAAGGGGGAGCTGCAGACTGACACCAGTGCTCTAACAAAGTTCTGCCTCACCTTCTTTAAAATTGCCCC
Source organism: Rhea pennata (assembly GCF_028389875.1). Classification (NCBI taxonomy): domain Eukaryota; kingdom Metazoa; phylum Chordata; class Aves; order Rheiformes; family Rheidae; genus Rhea; species Rhea pennata. The sequence goes on from NC_084674.1 coordinate 10,470,376, forward strand.
AGAATTTTTGCAAGAAATTGACTGTGTTGACATTGTGTTCCTGTGCAATTGTAGGGAATTGAGTAAGGGACAATACGTTACGACTAATAATACGACAATAAGTTACGACTGTGAGCCCATCCAGTGACCTCGTGTTGGCTGATAATAAAGCAGCACAAACCACATGCAAGTGGCAGAAATGGAAATATATTCTACCATGCCACTTGGTATCATAATGCACATACCTAGCTGTTATTCTTAAAAACTTTTGAAGCTTTGGTATTAATGGAGAGTCTTAGACTCTCTTCAGGGGATGCAAATGCACCAAATGACAGGGAGAGCTAGTAATGAAATATCAAGGCAGGCATATTATTGTGCAGATCAGTTTTTCTAGTTCTCATTGGCATTAGTTGAAGAGCAGTAAGGTTGATGTAGGCCATATATGTGAAAATACTGTGATGGTGCTTCAAAAACATTTTGAGGTATGTTTTTTATATATTGAAATGATGGAAAATTCAATATTTCTCCCTTTAAATCTGTTATACTACTTGCTGAATTTCTACACCAGCAGTTCTGTTTCCTGAGGCAGAAAATTAGTTTTTTCCATTTTGACTGAAAACAGATAGGTGGGTGTCCCCTGATTCACCCCAGATTCTGTGTACATACCGGCAGCAGATTGTGTAATCAATAACAAATCCGCCAACAGCAAAAAAATAGCAGAAAAGGTAAAAGGCATATTTTAGCAGTTACAGCACATGACTTTGCCTTGCCAGGTTTCTCAGAAAAAAATCTTACGTGAGATCATAAGGCTTTTCAGAAAGTAGAAGTATGTTACCTGCTTCATGCTGGAAGAAAGCTGTACTTCAAGCTGTACTTCATACAGTCTGGCAGTGTAAAGAAATCAAGTTAATTAATCTTCCATGCTTTTGGAAAATTCATCCTTTCTAGAGGAATCCATGGATACTGAAATTACTTTCACAGCTCTGACTAATCTTTCTGACCCCTAGCACAAGTTCTCATGTTTGATGTTCTTGTGTTAGCTTTGACGGTCGTGGCCCGATATGGCATAAGTTGAAGCAGACAAATTTTGATTTGTGTTTTTCAGGGACTGGCTGAATATGTTCAGTCCCCCCATCGTTCCTGCAAGCCAACAGCTAGAGGAACAATCTTCAGCAAATCAGAGTATTCCAGGTAGGAATTTATGAAGATGAAAATTTGTGTAGAAAATGTATTGAGACATCTCTAAATGCTGTTTTTGTAGTGCTGGTGCTGCTTTGTAGTTGTTTTCTGCACTTCTACATTTTGATGGCAAGAACGTCTTATTTATTATTCTCAGTTTCTGCTCACGGAGTTTTCCATCCTGATAGCAGGATAACTTACACAGTAGTGATTTCCTGACATTATGGTGGAATTTCTCTTACAAAGAAAATTTCGGATTTAGCCTTTAATAAAATCTCACTGTTTCTTGATTAGATTGTTGAGTCACCACCAAAAATGTTCTAAGTTTTTGTTTGTTAAGGTAATTGCTTAGAGTATAGCAAAGAACATAGCCGAAATTGGAAAGTCAGCAGCAACAGAATAAAACAAATGCCTTGCTTTCTACAAAGACCCTTTTTCTCATCTGCTGTGTTAGGAAATAAGGTAGATACCTACTTTTTTCTTCAAGTCCTGGGCATTCAGTGTGAAATCTCATAAATCTGACCTGTGTATTTGGCTGCCTAGGGGATGAAGATGTCTCAGTGATTTACTGTCTAAAATAGATTATGCCCCCCAAATCGGGAATCTTTTCATAGATGTATACTTGTAATTGTTTATGACAACAAAATAGAATTTTACTGTCAGGAGGGGACTTCGCTTTAAAGAATGAAATAATATTTTTTTTTAAGCGTCCTAAGTGAGCCAAAGTAAATTGGACAGTAGTCTTTGAGTTAGAGGCATGTTGGATATAAATTTGTGATAGATTTCGGAGAATGTTTCGGTATTAGTATTATGAAACCCAAGGCTAGCTGCAGTAAAGCTAGAATTTCCATAAATTTAAAAGTTGGATTGAATATCTTTATATTCTATTATCTAAAAAGCTAACAAGAAGTATAGTTGGCAATTTGTTGTATTTCTCCAGTTAGTCATACTAGAATTTCCAAACTGTTCTGTGAATAGTTTTTAAACTTATTTTCCTTTATTGATAAATATTTTATATGATGTATCTGTAACAGGTGGAGAACAAAAAGTCTCTAATTACTATAACTTTTTATTCTGACTTTTTATTCTTGTACTTTCCTCCGCATACGGCATGCTGCTTGAGTTTTTTCCAAACTGCTAGACACCCTTCCCTACTAAACTAGTAGGGAAAAAAATCACAATAATCTTAGCAGCCATGGGAAGGGGAGGCATGACTGGCAAAGTGGCTTATGTGTACAATTTACAGCATCCTCAAACAACTCCAAGTCTCCCTTTCTGATTATTTCCAGTCCTTGAAAAATAATGTCCTTGAGCTATACACAGAAAACTGGTGTGGTTTGATCACATATTTTAAAAGGTATACTTTATTCAAACAAATCTTCAATCTTAAAAACTTTAAACCTAAAATCTCAACTCTTTAGACTTAAAACAGAGGTTTGGGAAAATGCAGTGCCCTGTAATACGCATGGTGGATGAGATTGTACCCATCCGACCTTAAACTATATTAATTGTTCTAGATCTCTTGGATTTAAAAAAAATCTTGGAAAACTATGTGTAAATGGTAACTGAATGTATTACTGTAGTGTTTTTTGAAAGAGGCTAAAAAAGGTCTTATTTTGTGATATGTCTCTAGCACTTTAGAATAACCATGGAATGCTTTTTTTCTTAATCACTTCACTGAGGTTAGTTATGTTTGCCTGGAAAAAAAAAATGTGTTATTACTTAGTCTTAAATTCCAGAGTTGATCAACTGATTGAATGCTCAAATACATACCAGGAAACTCTTCTGCCCAATTTACCATTTTTAAATATCACGTTAAAAAACTGACTTATTTTTCATGCTGGGAAGAGGCTTAAATGTCGCAAGTCTTTCTTCCTGTGCAGTTTTCCAGTACACCAAGCATCACAGGATAACAAAAATATATTGCCACTAGTGAAAGGCTGTAGTGAATAAAAATGTTTTCAGAATAACCATTTCATCTGGAAGTATCCTTGGAGAAAAATAGGTAGTATAACATTGATATATTTAGGAAATATATTTAATTTTTATATTTTAAAAAAATCTTTAATTTGAGTCATAACTTAAACATGATTATTTTCTAAGAAAATTAGTGCCCATTTTACTTTCTAGTTCCTTTCTTAACATTTGCACCTTCCAAAATACATCATTGAATGAGGAGGTGTAATGACAAGTAGTCTTATATTAACTGGTTTCACAAAGGTAATCAAGACCAAACTTTGGACCAGTAAATAGGGTAATTTTTTAATAGATTTTCTTCCCCCATTGGACATTAATATTTCTGATCTTTAGACAATTCCATTTTACATGGCAGCTTTCATACAAAAAAAGTTTCTGCAGTAAATGACAAATGTACAATCATAAATTCTCTAGAACTTACCTTGCAGTATAATATTGCTCATCTTAAGACAGTGTTCTAAGAATCACAAAGTTATATAGTTTTCTTCTTTGAACTACAGCTATGGACAGTATTCATATGGTAACCCAGCAGCACATCACTATAATATAGATTTGAACGTTGTAGTTAAATGTTCAAGGGTCATATGAAAGAAGACACTAGCAATGTGCTTTTCAGACTGCTTTCTGCCAACAGCTGATCCAGCGCAGCTGAATCTGCTTTTATCAGGGTCAGAATATGACCCATATATCTTAAGATGAGATTCACCACAAGCAGTTTTCTAATATTAAAAACTTATATGCAGTGAAAATCTGTTTCTGTGAAAAGGGAGCCTATTTATTTCAGACTGTGGTAACTGTGCAAACATTTAGTGTTAACATAATCCAATAACACATTTATTGAAGAGTTTTAAAAAGCTACTATGTGACTCCATTCTTTGATAACCAATTTGAGACGTGCAGAACAAAATCCGTCCTGCATAAAAACTGTAGCTCCTCTGATTTCAGTAGAAGAGCATTTCATTTAATATGACAGATAGAGGTACTAACTACCTTCAGTCCCTTTCAGCTCAGTAGAAGGAAAAAAAACTCACACCTCTGTAATGTACATCTCGGATTTGGGTATAGCTTTATTTAAAATCAGGTGATGTTCCAGGCTTAGCAGTTACAAAAAGATATTGTTTAATTTTACAGTGATTTGAAGAATAAAAAGCTTTGATTTTACTTTCACCGTGGTATTCATTTAAACTGCCAAAAGGCGCGTTTTTCTTTTTTCTTTTGTTTTTTTTTCATAGTTTTTTCATGCCATCCTGAGCAGCTTTAATCCCAAAGAGTAGACAGAGGCAGCATAAACAGCTCTAGAAATTTCCTTAGAAAGTGATTTGTTTATCAGTTACTTCTACCATGGAAACATAATTCCTACATATGGCCTGGTTGCTTGCATACAGTATACAATTTGAAAGTAGGAAGATGTTGTCTTACACAACTATGACACATTAATTGAGTCTTTTATAAGAGTATCACAATTTAATTAATGCTTGCTTTTAGGAGGCAGTAGTACAGAGGTGGAGTTTTCATACAGGAATTTGATAATTTTTTTTTTAATCTTTTTAAAACTAAATACTCCATGCTACCATTGGAAATCTGTGGCAACATCTGGAAATGCCTTGAAAGGCATTCTGGAATATACAAGAGGAAGCCTAGCTTAAAAAGAAGATATGGCTAGAAAGTTAAGTTCTCTTCTTGTTCGCCTGAAACTACATACAGGGAGCTGTTACTTTAAAAGTTCAAATCCAGCTAGTCCGGGATGCAGTCTGTTCTAGTTTGGTGTGAATTTGGGATATGCAGAGAAACAGATAGACTGCTAATGAGTTTGAAGAATTTCTTATTCCTGAATCAAGCCAGTGAATATATTGAGGCCAGTGCTGAGGCAGAGAGGGTAAGAGATTTAAACTTAGAGAAGAAAATGGAACAAAGTAAGATTTAGAAGAGAAGCGTAGACAAAAGACCAAAAAATAATGGAAAAGGAAGAATACAATGAAAACAACAGAATGGTTTCAGATGAAAATGTAAGAGACTGTGAGGGAATGAGGCATGAATACTATTTGCTTATCTGCTGTGATCTGCTGAAGTATAGAAAAAGACTTCTACTCCTTCTTTCTGCACTGTATTAATTTTCCAGCAGCTATCCACTCAAAACATTTGGGTTAACCTTAGTTAGCTTACCAGGCCTGATGAAATACAAACAGCAAGGAGGGCAGCAATTTGGCTTTATCATTTTACTGTTGATTACATTAAGAGATGATTTCTTTCTAAGTGCATTTGTTAATACTACTGAGGAAACAAAAGTGAAATCTCTTCTGAAACGATAAAGTGCACACTACTTCCATATGTATTAAATATGCCAACCTACTTTGTGGTCTGTAGATAACATAACCTATATATCGTTGTGTTATCCTAACTGTAAATAGATTTGGAGAGTTGGAGAGTTGTGAAACTGCTGCTTTTAGCATAACAGGCCATTACTTATTAGGAAGTGCTAGGACATACGAAGCATTCAGTTTGTATTAGATGCTTAAGAATGGAATAAGCATTTATGATGAAATACAAGATACAGATAGTGTTTAATCATGAATTATTTCCCGTCTAAAAGATATATAAAACTTTTACTTAGCTCGTATGAAAGACAGGTCTGGTCTTAATTTCCACAGACATAACACTAGTATTTTTTTTTGTCTATAATCAAACTGTGATGAAATTCTAATGTCATAAAGCTATTATCACTGTGATATCAGCATAGTTGTAAGTGCCGTACTTACAGTGTTGTATAGAAACTGATTTTCAATTTTATTTCTTCAAAGTTCCATAGTTTGTTTTTTTTATGAACAGCTGACATGCTATGCTATTTCGCTGTACTTAGGTAGTAAGGATTTTTTTTAATGCAAGATGTATTTTTTTTTTTATGATTAGCAAGCCTCATCTTAAAATCTGAACTCAGGTATATACCTCTACATAGCTAAAAACATCTGAAAATAACACTCTAGATCCTTTTTTAGTGTTGTTTTTCTCCTGTATTGAGCTTCCACACAATGGAGAGCTTAGTGTCAAAAAAAAAAAAAAAAAAAAAAAAAAAAAAAGTTTGTGTGACCTCATTTGTGGCAACAATACTGACTTTGCTGTAAGTTTGTTAGCTCTATTTGGCATACAGTTTGTTCCTGTACTTGTTTAAGGCTAATTAAAGAAGTATACTGAATATACTCAACTATCTACCTGTAATACACGCATGATCTGTAATAATGAAAATGTTCTAAAAACCACACAGTAAGCCAACAAGCATGAACACAATTGATGTGAGGCTAACATGATAAGGAGGAAGTCTTCAAAGAAAGATTTTTGTACTCTATTTACTTTTATGACTTTCCACATAGACTGTTTTAATAATATGCAGTTTCATTTGTACAGATATTAAGAACAGATTGACTGTGTTTCTGTGTTCATATTAAAACATTATCATTTAAGCAGTTCATTGAGAAAAATATCCATTAGGAATACTTTGATCTGTTATCAGTGAAAGTGCTTCTAGTGAGCTGTTGTTCCAATGGATTTGTAAAACTCAGTTGTTAAGCAAACACTGAACGTCATAACTTCACTTGAACTAAATACAGATCTTCAGAAATACAATAAAAATGTGAATTGCTATTATCTTTGAAGGTAATAACTCAAAAGTTGAAATATATACACTTGAAAGAGAAATTCTGTCACATCTGACAGGAAGATACTTCTATATTATTGTCTGTGAGAATAAAAGATTTATTCTTACTTTTCACACTTCACATAGGTGAAGATGACTTCAATACTGAAGAAGATGAGGAAGTCTTGACTCTTTTGTATGATCCATGTCTGAACTGTTACTTTGATCCAGACACTGGGAAGTACTATGAATTGGCATAGCCAGATCATGAGCATATTACTTTGTTTTCAGAATAGGTTTGTGTTTTAACTGTTTATAAAGTATGACTGAGCTATATAATTTATCATGTAAGTTAAAACTTGAATTAACCAATAGTTTTATAAACAAATGAATATAGTTTGTAAATAATGTGTCTTTTTTTTTAGTTTGGTATTAAGTGGTAGTGCAGTGGAAAATCATATAACATAGAAGTTCCTTGTGGCTAAGACATTTGTCTGTCTAATTTATTTCCAATATTCAGAGGATCTGTATGGGAATAAATTAAGTTGAAGAGCTTTTGCAGTGTTCATCTGTAAATGATGGCTTGACTCAAATCTGTTTTTTCCTTACTTGCTTACTGTGTATTTTTAATTGATTCCAAGCTATCTATCCATTGTACTCTTAAGACGTAAAATGTGTTGTTTAAAGATCTGTATTTCATGAGTGCTCTCTCACTTTAGTCGTCAGAAAAAGCAACATTTTCCTCATCTTTGAATAATTCTCTACTATTACATACTGCAGGAATGGGATTACATCAAAGCTGAATGGTGGTACACAGTGTACAGGGCAGTGCACTTCAAGGTATGTGCATGGGCAATCTGTGAATCCAAACCCCAACACGATAAATGTGAAAGACCTGAGTATACCTACACTCTTATTTTACTGATGTAATTTAGTATGGGCCTGAGAAGGAGTGGTAAGAGTGATTGCTTCAGCACTCCGAAACTTGAGCCTTACCTACATTCACAGTAAGGCAAGAAGACATGTATATGATTCGTATGTGAAGTTGTGCTCAGAATATAGTTCTCCTATGTTTGTATTATTTATTCTGTTACACATCTTAATAAAAAAAAAACTGTGATTTAACACATCTGTATTGCCTGCAGTTTTCATTGAAGGCCCCAAACTTCCAGCTGAGATTCAAAATTTGTGCCTCGCCATGGGATGGAGATTTTGTCTTGTTGCACATATGATATCCTTGTTTACTATAGGGAAAGACCGTGGAGATAAACCAGTCCATGTGTAGTCTCTGAAAATAATGAAAATGAATAAATTGTTGTGTATGCAAACATGTCAAACTTTACTGTCTGCTATAATAAGTTGACCTGATGTGCAGTCACAGCACCAGTCCTTTGCATTTCTGCAGTGCATGGCTCAAAAAGATGCCTGGCGTGTCAAGCCCCAGAGCAGGATAAGGTCCGCAATACTGCGTTGTGCTGCCTGCCAGTCATTGTCCCCCAGCCAACAGGGCACTAGCTCAACAGGTTAAATCAGTCATAAAAAAAATCAGCTTTTTTTTTTTTTTTTTTCTTTAGGGGGTCGGGGGGCAGGAGTTGCAAAGAGCCCAAGGAGTTATGCTGTAATGAGTTTAGTTAGTAGACAGCTTTGGAATCCACCAGTATTCAGTATTAACATTGTGTTTTTTCGGAGATGATTAAAAGGCATATCAAAATCACAAGGCAAAATGATCTAAAGACATTTCTGGTGATACTTGTTCTAACCTTCTGCTTGATTATGTCCCATGCTATGCCACAGTAATCATTTGCAACCTGATTACTCAGTGAATTTTTTTAAAGATGATGCATTTGAATGTCATAAAGTGAGCTCAGGTTACAACTGACAAGTGATTTAAAATGATGTGTCTCTAAATTATTAGTAATTATGGATGCCAGTTAATGAATATCCTAGAATTAGTTAAAAATGCAGTTGTTAATAATGGCTTGGCATAAGATCAGACTGTGTATTTGGCTTCCTTGGCAGGTACAAACATATCATCACAAATTGATTTGAGTAAGAGTAACACTGAAATCCGCAGGAAGACAGATACTGTGTTGACATAATTCACTTACCCTGCCTCAGACTGTTTCTCCTAGGAAGATTCATGCCTGTTTTTGCTAATGCCATAATCAATTTAAAAGTTCAGTGAAATCATCATTTTTGCCCTTCAAAAATCAGATCATAGCTTGTACATGATCTGCACATCTAACCGTTTTCTTTTTAGCATCATTTACTGATTAGGACCATCTTCTCTGTATTTTTGGCAAGGGCTATTTAAAATGTATTGCTGATTTTCCTTTCATAGACCTGTGTCTCAAAGGAGTGATTGGATGTTCAACCACTGCGAATCTGGGCAGGTTCACTGATGCTTCTGAGACCTGGCTTACTTGCATCAGAACCTGACTGAAAACTGGTGTATGTTAAGAGTCAAAAATCTGCAAAAGGCCAGCTGGTTGTCCCTGACTCTCTCTGCATAGATATGCTTGTCCTGGCTTCCTACCAGGTAATCTCTAATATGTCACATTTAAAAAACAAGAGGGGACAGAAGAAGCCGTAACAAAAGGGAGTCATTAGCAGCTCTTCACTCCAACCTTGTCTTTTATGGGATAAGGAGGCAAGCAAGGAGTAACACTGGGTTCAGGATGAGACGGTTGCTTCAGGCAGGTTCATAGGCAAGGCTGGATAGGTTGTTTGTGTTTTCCTATCATTAGCACAATAGTGTTTTACAATTAAGACCTCTCCAAAATCATTAATTTGAGATCCTTGCCCTTGATATTCTGGTTAGCAGCTTTGTTATAATGCCATGAACAACACCTGCTAATTAAGAGGTACAGAGGGCTTAGCTACAAGGGCCATAACTTTTGCTTCCAGTGTTTTTCTTAACCATCATTCTGAGACCATAGAACTAAAGCATTGCTGGCATGCAGCATGATTTTTCTTTAGCCAATTTGTCAAAACCAGCATTTGTGGCAAGTCTTAAAGTTAACACATAGATTTGCTCCTGACAGTCATGTGCAATGTTTTATTTGAAGTGCTTGAGAATCACAGTTTTGAGTTTTCACTACTCAGTGCTTTCAAACAAGTTTTTTTAAAAAAAACTCTGCCTGGGCATATGATTTTGAGTTAATTAAACTATTTGCAGACATTTTTTCTACAGACCTAGCATCAGATGCGATTTTTGAGAAGCTTTGAAATGAAATAAATTTTAATACGGCCTTGTTAATGTTCCTTAGAATATGTTCACGTAGTTCATCAATCAGTTGCTCCAGCCTTTGGGCATCTCCTACGCACAGTAGATGAGATAGACATCTCTGCGTTGTTTCCAACCTCATTTTAGTCAACCTGCCTTCAAATAGTTTGGGAGGAGGATGAAATCTCTGAAACAGTTTTTAGCCAAAGCCCAGAGCAGTATGTTTTCTGTGTTGCTGGAATGATTCCTACCCCCCCCCCCCCTTTTTTTGGCCTTTCAGTGTATCTATTCTGAGGTTTTTTCCAAAGTCCAACCAAATAACCTGGTTTCAGCCTTTGGATCATTATGGACTGTGGCAGCGTTGAGACGTAGGTCACAGACACATGCTACGTGCAGGCACGGGCACAAACTCCTCCCGAGCAGCTGCTAGAACTTTGTAATCTTTGATCCTGCAGTATAGTCACCTGTTGTACCCAAGTGCTGTGTGTGCATGTGAGCCTCATGGCAAACAAATGTAAAAGGAACATACTCTCTCCTAAGGAGCCTACAATAGGACTTCAATATTGATCTTTTTCCCCTCTGTTGCCGTGATGAAAACCTGAAAAATAATTCTTTATTGTTCACAAGTCCTTCAACTGAAAAGCATTCTATTTAGGGGTACTTTCCAGTTAAACTTTGTGTCAAAATGCCAAGATTGCAAAGGTTGAATGATAAAAAGGATCCATGAAAGTCATTTTGTGTAACAATCACATTTTACATTCAAATTATTTTTCCATAATATTTCTGTATTGTAGAAATGGGGTTATTTTTAAGTGATGGACTACATGTAAAATAAAAAGGCATCCAGCCTTTTTTTTATGTGGTATTGCTGATAATCACCACTTTTCTCATGGTTGCTATAGTAACTTCACATCCTTAGCTGCCACCTTTTTTGGAACTTAAAAAAACTCTTTAAATTCAGTTCCCTGATAAACTGAAAGCTTGGCTTCGTGATACCCATGGGAGTGTGCAAGTGTAACAACAGTACTTGTCATTGTTCTTACTTGGTGTTTAACTTGCTTGTTAGCAGCTGTGCATGCAGTTCGAACTGTGATGTTTCAGGATCCTGCTGCAGGCGTTACAACCAGCACAAGGGCTAATACCCTGGATGAAACCCTGGAAACGGCCGTGAGCTCCCAAAGGGTGCGTGCTGCAGCCTGAGATGTGAAGAACTGAGCAGGATTTTGCTCTCATCGCATCACTGTACAGGAAGTTCTGTCTCAAGTTTGACAACTTTCAAGAGGAAGAATAATCTGTGGACATGAAACTACATGGTGAGATACATTTTGAAGGCTCCTGTGGTCAGTCAGTGGCAAATCAACATATTGATGCTTTTAGTCCCTTTTGAAGTGTTTGTACACAGCTGGTGTGGCAGATGAGAGGGGCCCAGAGCCAGGAATGCTAGAGAGCAGGGAGTGCCCAATGCACTGCGGAGACTGGGGGAGGCCTGTTGGCACAACGTTTTTGGAGGTGAGTTCAAGGCCAGCACAAACATGAGATGCACTAAATGGGCGCAGCTCCCCAGGAGTTTGACCTCTTTCTTTTCTCCAAAATGGTGCTTGTGCTGAAGGTTATTTTTCTAGTTCTGTAAAACTGGCCCAGCTATGGCCTGCTGTTCTTGCATCTCCTGTGGAGGCTGGTGCCTGTAGACCTCCACGAAAGTACGCTCTTCACAGGAGGGGGAAAGCAGATATCAATGCTTGAAGAACTGATGTTAGCCCCAGGCCATCGGACACAACTGACCAGCAGGTCCACAGAGGGGCTGAACCCTTTGCTGAAGCCAGGGCTTTTGATGATCCTTCCTTCCCTGCGGCTAGAGCCTCTGCAGCACAGCTCAGACTTCTCACTTGCGTGTTCTTTTGCAAAGGGTTTTACAGAGCAGACAGGTTTGGAAAGTATACGGCTGCAAAGCGATGGAGGGAAAATGCTATCAAAACGCCTCCATCTTGGCCACGTGGCTGAAGTGCTCCTAGGGATGGTCAGTGTGTCTTCATTGCGCCCCTACTCTTCTTATAGCTGTCCTCTCCTGGTGACCCCCAGACACAAGACGCTGGGTATCCTGTGGTGGCCAGAACAGTTACAGCGCAGCACTTCTTATAAGGAAAAACACTTCTTCTAATACAAAGTAGTGTAGTAACCTGTACTAGTAATGCTAGCATACTTTAATGCTGTTTACACTGCTTAGGGGTTGGGAAGGGAGAAGTTATTAAAAAGTTTATTATTGAATGATTGTACGTTTGTCTGTGTGGGAGACCAAGGAAAGCTCAGGCCACAGAAATTACAAACATAGTTTTAGAACTCTGCATATTTATTAGGCCATCTGCTACTGCAGCACTAACAGCAAAAATCTTTGTACAGGCAATCTATTCACAGCTACTGTTTTACCACCTGACGTGCAAAATATCAAAGCTCTGGATGCATTTATTACTCTGCTGAGTAATTTTCTAATGAATTCATAAAGTTCAAGAAACATCTTGTGCAAGAGTTTCCTTTATATTAGTTTGCTCTTTTCTAGCCGGAGCCCAACAGGGGCCTTTGAGGAGGAATCCCGTAGTGTGAATAAGTTTGTGGTGCTGAGCACATGGCTGGGTGACACTGAGTTTTGTCATTCTCACCTTGGTAAGACAGATTCTGGCTAGAGGATCTGAGTATTAATGGCAGATATGTGGATGGCATTCTCCTGAGACTGAATCAATATGAAGTCCAAATTAAAATAGCTGTTTTACCAAGAGAAAAAAAGCAAGTAGCTTTTCAGCTCCAAAGTAATGACTAGTGTCTGAGTGAGCCGCTTGATGTTCACAACAGTACTGGCAGATGATCCAACTCTGTCTTCCTTCATCTCCTTTCTAGTAACCTGCAGAGCCTTTACAGCATGCCTTCACACCTGCGTTTCCAGTGCAGCCTGCAGCCTGTGCACCACTACGACCCCTTGGTCACTGTGTGACCCAAGCATCTTTACCCAAACCTGTCCCTTCATCTTCTGTGACCAAGCCGGGATCAAACCAACAGCCATCATAGAAATCACACGTAGTGTCAAGGTAAGTGCCTTGTGCTCAAGAGACATGCAGACCACAGAGGTAGCAGGGGAGAAAGAGAGGACTGGTTTGGCACCAGTCACCCAACTATAAATCCCCATGTGCAGGGCCAGCCACCCTGTGCTTGGCGCATATCCTGCACCCCGGAGCCTCTACCCTGTGCTGGAGGAGTCCGACAGTGCTTAATACTACCAGGTCCAAACTACTATAATTGCTAAAGCAATTTATGGAGTTTTGTAATAATCAGCAGTGAATAATAGGGGGAGACCCAAGAGGGCATGTTCCTGCTCAGGACGTGCAGAGTGATGAAGGGGTACTGGAGTAAAATGCAGAAATAGCATTTGCACGTGCATCCCTGTGGTGCTGTCCCAGCTGTGTAGCCTGGTTCGTCTTTTGCACCCAGGGCCCCAGGGCACCCACCCCGGAGCTGCCTTCCCCAGGGCAGTACCGACAGGGCCTGAGCTAAATGCCTGCATTGCTGTGGGGCTCTCAGACACCAGGCAAGGGCATCATCAGTCATTACTCAGACCAGTTTTATAAGGGAGTCTCGTACAGAAAAAGACTTCTTGTGCAGTGCACATTTGCACCAAGGCTGAGACTCTTTATACCTGAGCCCATAAAAACCTTTGAGACCCCTCTGTCACAAGGTATCTGCACTGAAGTGGCTGTGTCCTGTTCACGAGGGCCTGCCACAGCAGCACAGCTGAAGGTATACATTTGGCAATTATTTTGCCATTACTCCACTATATTCCGATCCCTTGCAGTGCATTACCCGTTACTTCATATAATCTATTAATCCCCGTATGCCAAAAGAAGGATATGTCTGATCCATCTGTAAGGTGCTCAAAGGACACATCTTTTACTGAGGGCTTCTGTTAACTTCCAGATCATGAGCAAAGCCGAAGCAAGCTGGGTGCTGAGGCAGAGGAGAGGAGCGTGTCGATTTGGAGCGATCTACCGCTCCATCTCCTGGCCACAGCTTCCCTTCCAGAGCTGCCTGCAAGCCACACATGCAGAAAGACTGTATTTATGCCTTCCTCCGTGTAAAGCACGGGGCTTAATATTACTTTGTGCACTGATCACATTGAAAGTAATAGTGGGAACACTTTGATACTGTTAGCAGTTAATGACCCATTGTTTAAATGGGAAAGAGACGTTTATAGTCAAATTTATTATTGGAGTTGTAATGTTGAACCATATTAAGCAGCCTGAACAGCCGGTTCCAGAACACCTCAAGCACTTCCGTGGAAATCACAGTAACGCATGGTTGGCAGGTCCTCTACGTAGCTGCCAGCGTGCAGGGAGGCTCCGCACACCAGCAGACCTGCCCCACTGCAGTCACTTACTGGGGGCCGCTGCAAACACCGTCCTGACGCTGCTGATGCACAAAAACGTTGTCACTGCACGGGGAATGAAGCCAGTGCTCAGCCCAGCTGAGGGTGGTGGGCTGGCAAGCTGCCATCGCAGCCTCGCTCTGTGAGACATGCTGCCCCCCGGGTGGTGTGGGCCCCCTCTGCGCGCACCCCGAGGCGCCCACGGCCCGGCACACCACGGCCGTACGCGTTCACTGGGATGCACGTCCCCATGGCACGAGCTTAATGGCGCTACCTCGTGGATTTGCTTTCCCCTGCTGCTCTTCCGACGCCCCCAGCTCTGCGGTCCGCTCCGTTGTTGCGTCTCCAGCACTGTAAACTCAGTGCCATGAGATTTAAATGTGACACCTTATAAACCACATAAATATGCTCTAGTAAGGCCCCTGGACAATGAAGGATTTTGCACAAGATCTTCAGGCACAATTCAGTCTCGGGGCTCCCTTCCCGTTGTGGTGGGTGTGCAATGCCACTAGGAAGCCTTGACTGAATTCTACCCTTTATTCTTTTAAGGCATCTTTTCTTTCTGTTTGAAACGAGGTTTTATTTTGGACAAAAAATGAACATGAGAAGCATGAGAGATCATATTTAGTGATAGGTTTGTTTTCTTTTGAAAAATGTGTCAAATTGTGATGTTAAGATAATAGCTATTAATTTGGAAGTTATTTTAAAACTATTGGATAATTATTATTCTACAGATTTTTTTTTCCAATAAATACTAAGTTTAGTTTTGCTGAATGTTCCCTTTCCATTTGCAGTGTTGATGTTTCTCCTCTCTTGCATTAACATGTTACCATTCAGAATGAATAACTGTGCTTTGGGCTTTGAATTTTTCTTTCACATTTTTGACAATTGTTTTTTATGTCTTGTATAAATCACTGTAACACACGATAAAGTCAAGTGCATTGAATAGCCGTGAATATTTAAGTTACTGTTTCTCCTTCGTGCAATAGCCCATAACCATATTTTAAGAGCAGTTACAGTCTTTTATCAAGCACATGTATTGGCATTTTTTTGTAACTGGATTACTGAGCACATACTTAACTCTTAAACAGCTCTCACCGACTATCACGTAAATCCTTCTTAATTCACTATTTATTGACCACAGCGGTTCTGGATGAAGCTTTGGTGCCAATCACCCTCCTGTGGGCACCACACTCTCTGCTACCACATCTCTCTAGAAATCCCCAAGTTACCCCTGAAAACCAAATGTGTGTGTCACAGAACGTCACTGCTTTTGTAGGAAAATCCTGCCGGAGAGGTTGGTGAGCCCCTATCCCAAGCAGCACACGTGCCCGCCCCACGATGGAGGGGCCGGGTTTGGGGGAAAGGAGAGGTGACATGTGGCACTCAGGGAGGGTTGTGGCTATAGCCAGCCCAAAGGTGCCCAGGTCTGCAAACCTCCAGGGTGCCCCCAAGTTGATGTACAATAGCAACCCGGGACCCCGCTCGTTCAAAGCAATCTGCAGTCAGTGTAGGTGGAAGGGGTTTATGTTACTCATTTTATGGGCTGATTTATGGCTTGTTTACTTGGATGCTTTTACTCACATTGCTAATGTTGTAATTAAACCTTGTTAAAGTGCCCAGGCTCCCCTCAGGCATGCACTGGAACTTTTTTTTCTTTTCTTTCTTTTTTTTTTAAAACCTCAAATGATAATTATTATACAGGGAAAAAAAATGAGTGGTGAGGAAGGGTGGCAGGCAGGTTTGGTTGTAATAAATACCTATTTAGCAAGCAGAGGATGTTTATTTCTAAATCAAGTTGTATATTAAAAATGGAAATTGCTGAGATTGCTGTTTACCTGTGAAACCAAAATTACTTCATGAAGAAAATAATTATAGACATAGACTATAAAAGGCCTGTTATGAATCTTTATTAAATAGTTAATAGCAAGATGCTGTTGTGGTGCGCAGCATCAGTACATCATGTGCAGGGTGGGTTGGAGGCTTTTCTGTGGCAGAAGTGTGGAAATGGGTTGTATGCATATACCCCTTTGAGTGCAGAGCTAGGCAACAGGAGCAGAAGCCTCATATTGAAACTTTTTGTTGTTCCCAGGAGCAGGGATATTTGTGTGGATAGGAACGGTCCTGTTCAGGCTGCAATGCCAAGGAGACAGTGCTGGGCTGGTGCTCTGCATCCTGAGCCCACAACGCTGCCACTCCTGAGAGCAGCTTTCAGCTCGGGGTGTGGACTGAGCCAAGGTGCCCGGCTGGCCAACAGCAGCACAGAAGCGTTTGCACGTATCCTGCACAATGATCCTCTGAAAATTTGCCCCTGCAAGACAGGATTGCCACCCAGGCCGGGAGCATGGGGCCAGGAGAGCAAACTGCCAGCCAAGGAAAGGGTATGTTTGCAACAAACCCTGTTAACAAGAAACAGTTCAGCCAGCTCTGGTTGAAGCGTAGCAGCATCGCCACTGTCTATCCATCACTGTCAGGGCTGCTGGGCTCCTGCTCAGACAGAATTTGGTACCAGCGATGCTCAGGCTTGGTCCTTTGCTCTGTGTAATAAAGCTAATGTCTGCAATGACATTGGGTGTTCACTGGTGTTACTTGGATAAGTATTTGACTGTGGAATCTGAGTTGCAGGTCAGAACTTGTGAGCACCTTACACAGAAACTGCAAACGTGGACAGCTTAGAGGTAAACTGCTGGATTAACTGAACCCATCTCTGTCTTTGTCTCTTCCTCTTGCTGATACAGGGTCTTTTTGCTTCCTCTCATTTCAGTCTCTTAGAGGGATTTTTTGGCGTTCAAACACTATGGGATGTTTTTAGCTCTACCCCACATTTTTCTAGTGCATTGCAATTCCCCTCAAGTTTAAAGAGGTCTTCTAGGAGCTAATAAAGCCCATGAAGTAATCAGGTAAAATATGGCACAAGGGAGAAATTCTATTACCAGAAAAGACTGATGAGTTCAGGGAATTAGTGGGGGAAATATTAAAATTATATTAATAATAGTTGTTTATTACCTATACTAAGGCACCAAACACCCTAATGAGAGAGGCCGAGGCACAGCGCTTGCTGATGGCCATGAGGCCTGTTTCGCAGAAGTCATTTTTCTCTTATTCTAAAGCAGCTTAACTCAGTCCAGGTTAACTCAATCAGCTCAGTGCTGGATTTGCTCAGGGACTTCTCTTCCAAGGCAGATTCAGCAATCACTGCAGGGAGAGAATATATATCTGTGCAGATACCTCTATAGGTACATACATACGAGCGCAGAGGCTGCCAGGTCAGTGACCAGCGGGTAGGGTGGTGGGAGCCCCGTGATGCCTGGTGGGGCTGCCTGCACGTTTGCAGAGCCAGGGAAGGCGCTGGCGGCTGCTCAGCAGCGCTGACAGCCCCGTTGTGCCCACGACGCGGCAGGAGCACAGCCAGCAGAAAGCCACACAACGCCGCGCGTGGGAGTGTTCAGCCCTGTAAACAGCAGGAAGGAGAAGGAGAAGCTGCGCTGTTTACCCAGGCAGGGATCACGGAGGGATGTTTAATTGAACCGTGTTGTGATCTTTTGCCCCAGGTGGATATTTGCTGGCCGAATGCAAATTTGCAGGTAGTGCAGACAGATTAAGAGACCTGCAGATGTGGAGTCCACTCTCCTCCTGCAGACAGCCAAGTCGGGAACAGGACAACGTTGAAGGACCTTGCCTGTAACTCTCATCTCATCGCTGCTTTACAAAAAGACTCTTCCAGGAACTCCATCTTCCTGCTTTCAAGCATTAACACTGGGGCATGTTGGAAGCCCACCAAGAAGATTGAATGTGACATTTTTGTCCAGCCCTGTCCAAGAGCAGAGTCTTTCTTGAAGTGAAAGCCATTCCTGCTGGAAGCGTGGCTTAAAAGAGATCTGGAAGAGTGACTCAAAGGACAAACAAGCTGCTGAGCTCCAGGAAACTGCTTCAGTGTGAACCGTGGCTGCCCTGGTGCGCTCGGCGTTCATGCGCAGCCACAGCTGACAGCGTCGGTGCAGGCGACGCTGCTACTGTTGCACACATCATTAACAGTGTCCTGCCACCACCATCCTCTTCCCGTCCTGCTCCAAGCCGCACTTAATCTTCTAAACTGCGCTTTCCTGCTCGCCTTTTGCTCCCTCGTGACCTCTCCTCCCAGCTGCCAAGCGAATATGTCCTGCCGTATCGATCAGCACTGCATGCGCCCGGGCCACTTGAGCCTGCCTGCTCGTCAGGCCCTCGTACTTTATGGGCGCTGCTCTTCCCTGCAGCTACTGGTTTTCCCTGCACCCTGCTGCAGCCCAGCACCCAAGGCCGCTGCCTGCAGGTGCTCACCAGGGGGAAAGCAGAGGGCAGCGAAGAGCTGCCACTTCTCATGAGTGGTTTTCTCCAGTTTCGGAGGCGTTAGCAGGGACATTAGCTATGCAGAGGATTACCTACTGCACAGATATGCCCTCATCAATCTTTTAGCCGACAGTGTGTTAAAAGTTATGTTACCTGAGCAAAAAACATTGAGATGGTAAAGCCAGCAGCTCACCACAGCGAATGTAATATAAGCAGCTCAGACCTCGTGAGCTGAAGAATATGAGTATCTTCAGTCTGGATTAGCACTTTTTCCCTCCTGACTGCGGCAAGGAGGCCTTGTCAGCCCTCACACCTTGACTCTCGCCTTTCGGCCCCCGGGCCGGAGAGGACAGGTCACCTCGGGAGCTGCATTTGTTCTGCATGTAGCTCCTGGATACAGGGTGGATATCAGGTACGAGAAAGAAAAGAGAGGGGGAAAGCTGGATTTTTCCTGTGGAGCTGCACAAAAAGATTTCTTCATAGAGCCTTTGAGGCAATTAGCCAGCGGTAGCAGATGGCACATGGAATTGTTCCTAAAAATGAACCAGTTATGATGCTTCCCTACATAGAATTTAACAGATACTAAATCCACATTTTTCAAAGAAATACAGATGAAAGTACATGCAGGTTGCAACCTGCCTGGTGCTGCTATACAATTTGCATGCATGTGCATATGCATATACATGTGTATGTTGGTTCAGGAGTGTTATTAGCCTTGACACCAGTTCTCTAATGTCAAGCAAGGGCAACCAGCTATACAGAAAGTCTGGCAGTGGAGTTTGGATGTAGTGCCATTTAATGATGGGGACAACAGCATCTTGCACTCTCTCAGTTGTAAGGGAATTTCTTTAACCTGTGTTATGCAAATGCCCATCCTATCTAGCCATCCAAAAAAGCTCTGGAGGAATTTGCAGCCTTGCAAATTTTACCAGGAGCATCAGGCCTTCCCGCCAGGGCCGAACTCTGGTGCTGCGATGGCTTTGAACTGCATCATTGGCAAACGTCCTCTTCTGTACAGAAAAATTGTTGGGAAAATATAAAATGTGCAAATACAGCAGGCAGAAAAAAGACTTTGCACCTTCTGAGACCAAAATGCTTGAACCTTTGGTGCGTTTTCACTGCAGGAGATGCTGGGGCTGAGGCGTCAGCGAGGCCACATGGGGCTTTGGGCTCTAGCTTGGGCACCTGCCTCAGAAAGTTAGTGTGACAGGTTGGGTCTCTCATTCCTAAAAATCCCTCAATATACTTGTCTTCAGCAAGAGTAAAGGCTAAATAAACACATCTAAACAACTGAAAAGCACGTCAGCATTCAACTTCAAAATAAAATGCAGTGAAGTGTGAAATTATACCTTTTATTCCATAAATCTTCAGCAACCGGCACAGTTATATAACTTGTATCATGCTTTACTACTGGTAGAGTTTAACACACCATGCAAACCCCATAAAGTAATTACATTTCATCTCAACAAAGAAACAAAATCCCAGCTCATTCACCCCCTTCCGTCTTAGAAAGGATTAGAGACAATTCAGTGCATGTCGATTTTTCCTGGTGATAAACCCAAAGCAGGTCACCAATGAAATGGTAATGTGGGTTCCCAAGGCAGCTGATTTAAAAGGAAAATAGAGATGTTATTTGGTGTTCTTCAAGACAATGTCACCCTGCTAAAGCCCTTTTGCTTTCTGAAACTTCCTGAGGTTTATCTTCTACTTAAAAGAAGCTTAAAAATGTAAAATTTACCTTGACTAGACCATTTCCACACTTAGCAATTGCCATTCTGCAGGCTGATTATGCACTTTGGACCAGATTCCTATCCAGCTTTTAAAAAGTTACTACATTCCCCAATATGTGAGTTTATGTGAGTGATAATGAACAGCAGAAGAAGAAGTTCCCCTCTTGCAACATGAAGCCATAAGCCCTGGGGGCTTGGGTGCTTCACACCCACGAGTCAGGCTGGAAATATTTGTTGTAGGGTCATTTGTTAGTTGCTCTTCTGCCAAACTACAGGTATGTGCGTATGCAATAAAACCCAATTAATGTAACTAATTAGTCTATTAACTTCCTTCAAAATAAGTTTCCAAAATTTTAATTAGACT
This sequence comes from Rhea pennata, assembly GCF_028389875.1. Classification (NCBI taxonomy): domain Eukaryota; kingdom Metazoa; phylum Chordata; class Aves; order Rheiformes; family Rheidae; genus Rhea; species Rhea pennata. The sequence continues at coordinate 10,491,193 of NC_084674.1, forward strand.
ATTCTGATCAAATGCAATAAAATAAAATAAAAAATCCCTGAAAGCAAGGCAACCAGGAACACAGGGGCTTTCTTTTGTTTCCAAAACCCAGCATAATGCCACAAAAACACACAAGCATGGGTAACTAAGGGTTACTGAACAGGAGGCTTTACCCCACCAGGCACAAAGCAACTGGCAGCAAAAACTCCCATCGCTCAACCAGCCGCTGCAGAAGCGGGCGACCTGGAAGGGGGCGCTCCGTAAAGGAGATAGGACACAGCAGCCGCCTGAGAGCTGTGATGAGACGCTTAGATATGCAGGTTTACATCTGCAAATGGGAGATGAAAAGGACTGCCTACCGTGGTCTGTATTTGTGCAAAATACTCCAAACAGTATCAGGCCCTGAGCAGTGCCGACAGCACGGGAGCTTCGTGCCAGCGCAGGCACAAGGGAAACGTGCTCTTGTTCGCTGCAAGTACAGAGGGTTTTTTCCTTTATTCATGTCAAACTGCTGGGCATGAGTTTGCTTTTCCTATCGTGTTTGTTTATCTGCGTCTCAGCCTCGGCTTTGCTTCTGACCCAAACAGACTTGATATAAATGTTGCACAACAATGGGAAATGCAGCAGGGAAAAGTCATTGCAGCTTGGCAGCAACTGGTGCTGTTTTACAAAATGCGAGGCAGAAAGTGCAGAAATAACTTGTGCTAGTATTTCCATAGGTTTTCTGCTGACATGCCTTATGAATATAGCCCAATTCCCAATTCACTCTAGTAAACCAAAGACTTGAAACGGCGTTGCTGCAGTTGTCTCTGGTGCATGGAAATGCAGGAGGGAATCCATCACTACTGCCAAGCGAGAGGCGAGAGAGACTGGGCAGTAGCAGCAGAGGGGACTGAACGCATGGGTGGAAGATAGAAAATTTGATGGGAGGTTTTTTTTCTTTCCTTTTTTTTTTTTTTTTTTTTTTTTTTTTAATATCCAGAAGTCAACAACCAGTCTAGGAGGCAAAAGCAGCATAAGAACAAAACGAGGCAAAAAAAAAGAAAGGTGAGTTGCAGAGGGCAAAGCATTTGATAAAATTACAATTAAATGGGCAAGGAAAAGATAGAAATAGATCTGAGAGGCCTGGAAATGTCACTGAGGGGAAGGCTAGCAGCAAGCAGGGAAAATCAGCTTTCTGTATTTAAACCCAAGGCAGGTTCCCTCATTCCAAACTCTGGTCATTTCTTCTGCCCTTTGTACTTTTCAGAAAGCTGACACTATGCTATAATTTGAACAACCCCAAATCATTCCTCCGGTAGGAGGCACCTGTATTCGGATTTCTGTTCTGTCATAAGCTGGAGTAAAGAGAGAACAGCAATAGGCTCCCCGCGGTACCCTCGCCACTGCAGTTCGCTGCGTGTTTGCCACTGAAAAAATCCCAGCAGGGACAGAAGGGCTCCCAGAGTTATTTCCTAGCCTCTGTCTAGCAATAAAGACACAGTTGCACCGGGTGGTAACTCTTGGCAGATGGTGACTTTTCAAAGTTGATTGCTGTATAAATGATACTTTCTGGGTTTGTTCCTTTTATTCAGATTCTCAGTAGCTTGTTCAAATGTCAGAGAGCATCATTTTTCTATCTTTTATTTCCTTACTGAGTGGAAATCTTCTCTAAGCCTAAGAATTACAACTTGGGAGAAAAGATATGCTCTCTCGCAATAAAAACGGTCTACTTGACAAATCTTACAGCATGCAATAAAAACAATAGCTGCAAAAAGCCCAGTGGCTTTGTTCTCAGTGGAGGCTTTTAATTTCTATTGCACTTTCTAAAGAGACGTTTTGTCTGCCCTATAAAGGTTTGCTGGAGTGGCGAGGCCAGTTAGCAACAAAAAGGCAGGAGTCCTGTTGCTGCGAGCGCATGCAGGCAGGGGGGTCGGATGATATCTAATTAATCAGGCTGTACTGTAAGCAAATAGAAGTGATGGGCCGGTTGAGTGAACACATCCGTTCCCGGCGTTGCCTGGGGGGTTGCGTTGCAGCAAGGTCCTGCCCGGAGCCTTGATGCCAAGCGCAATGGGCAGCTTCCTCACCCAGTCGGCCGTAAAAGCGGCTCTTGCTGCCATGGTGCGTTGCTTTCCTTCAGCGACATTTATCCCTCCATCACCTCGCAGTGCTGAGTAGGAGGCCACGCTCGCTATCGGACATCCTCACCACTTCCCATGCCAAATTCAGAGAGATCCTGTTAAAAGCAGCCCGCCACACTGCTGTGCTTCGACACCAGTCCCAGTCGCTGCAGGAAGGATTTCTGTCCTTGGCGACATCAGCCCTGCCCAGGCATCCCCAGCCTTGTCCCCAGCTCGTGCCGGCAGGTCCACACCAGGAGCATGCCTTGTGCAAATTGAGCATCTGTATGACCTAGTGCACACGCTGTGTTTCTAATGGTGTTGTAGCTGGAGACCTGGTCACGCACTTAACCTCGGCAGCAAGGAGTGTGTTTGAAGAGACGTGGTCTGGTGACACGAGACTCACGGGATGCAGCAGTCTGCTCCAGCAAGGAGCCCCAGCAAAGACCATCTTCAGGCTCTGAGGACTTCACTGCCTGTCATCCATGGACAAGAAAATTTCATCTGGATACATTTTATTGCGATTTGCTGCTGCCTCTGTAAGCACCAGGTGCTAGGGCCAGGCAGCAACACCTGAACCTCTGGCTCCTCTGGGAAGAAAGTTTCCAGCCTCCAGTTTCATTGAGGAAGATGAAAAGAAATGCCCTGCCCCTGCCGCGATGCGTGAGGACAAGCACAGAGCTAAAGCTGGTGGAGATCAAAGCTACTCTGAATACACTGGAACCAAAACAGCAACATATGCCTGGGCCTTAATCACTAAATTTAAACCCCAAATTGTGCAAGGCCTTGTTGCAACCGTCGGTTCTGTCACCAGACGCAGAGTACCCAAGGGGGCTGCGGGCCCCCGCGTTAGCCTCCTGCTCACCTGTACGGCCCTCCGGCAGCTCGGTGAGGTTCCCAGCGGGGCCACGAGGGCTGCCAAGAGCCCCAAAGGTTTCCAGCCCCCACCCAAAGAGCATTCCCCACCTGCAGGCTCTCACCCTCGCTTTGCTCCTGGAAAGCGGCTTATTGCCATGTTTCCTGCTACTGGCCCCTGTGTGGGGCCACCCATAACGTCCCACTCTACTTAATTACACTAAATAACAGGCAATTTTGGGAGCATGTGGATGATGCGTTCCCGTCATCCTTCTCTGCCATAACCCAAAAGCAAATCTGGCGAGCCCAGCAAGCAGGATCACTGTGTGCTCGCTCGAACATCATTGCTTTCAGCGACACAGAAATAGCAGAATCAGTCACAAATAAAGTCATCCTAGTGTAAAAGTGCCAAGGACGTCTGCTGCTTCCTCACACGTGGCTCCTTTGGATAAAAATGCAGTGATGGCCAGATGAAAGCACTACACGTGCGGAGGCTGCAAGGCTCTGCGATGGTCCGGGCGAGGAAGGGCAGAGCGAACACTGCCCACGGGCTCTGCGCGCGCGAGAAACCTCCTGCCAGCGTGCGGAGGAGCCCCGCGTGCAGCCCCACGCCGTGGCGCCCGCGCTTGGGAACCACCTCTCCCGCCCCGGCCGCACCGCGAAGGGTCAGACCGGCCCCGGGCAAGCGGGAATGTCCCAGATGGGAAGCGCACGCTGCAGTAAAACACCAGGGACTCCTCGAGAGCAGCGGGAAAGCAGTCTCTTGTCCTCGATTTATGCCGTTCCCGTCACCCTCAGCGTTGTATCTGTGCTGACGGGCATCAGTTTAACCCCTGCCTCCGCTCTAATACAAGCTGGCGGGGTGGAAGCGCGCGTGCTCCTTCTTCGGGGCCTGAGGGATGGGCGCAATAAAAAAACTGCTGCTGCTGCTGCTCCGTGGCCCCACCGCAGCCTGGAATAAATAACACCCTGCCCGACACCGGCGGCGGGACACGCTCCAGGCCAGAGGCTCCTGGGGGCCTCTTCCCTCTGCAACTCATAGCCCAGGGTGGGCAAATCACGTCAGAACTGATAAAACCACCAGGATCGCTGTGTGGGTCAGACCGCAGGGTCTGCGGTAACTCAGGAGACTGCGCCGGTGGCCAGGAGCTGGTGAGCCCTTCCTCTCCCCTTCCTCTCCCTCCTCCTCTCCCCGCACGCCCCGACACCCCCACGCGCCTCCGCGAGCACCGCTTGGCCCGGGGCAGACACACGCCATCCCTCGGCATTTCCTCGAGGCAAAGCGAAATGAAAAGCACCCAAGGCTCTGCCGTCGGTGAATGATCGGATGCTCCCCCCCCCTTCATTAATTGACCAAATCAGCATCGCAGAGCTGCGCTTGGCTTTGTAATGAATTCACTGCCTGCGCCCAAGAAACCAATTTAGCGGTATGACACTAATAGGGTTAGAAATTTCCTGTGCAAACATCTATGTCTACATTCATTTTTTAATGCTGTTTGTGCTCTGCAACAGGAGAACACCGAAGCGCTCGTCCGTCCAGCCCCCGTCGCTGTTCGTGCCCAGGGAAGGCGCAGGCCCCGGCAGGCTGGAGAGAAAAGTCCCGGCATGATTTCACTGGAGGTGCAAATTAGCATTTGGAAATCGTGTCCTAGCATGTAGCCACGGTTTGTAAAAGACAGAGCCACAACGCCAGCACCGAGAGCCCAGGGTCCCCGCGGCCTCTGCGGCTCAACCTGGGTGCCACAAAGTTCTGCCCTGGTGGTGCCGATACGAGCTGGCACCTAGCTGCGTTTTGAGGCAGTTGGCAGCAAAAATAGCAGGGTTTGGGCTGCTGAGCTGGGGGGGGGTTGGAGGCTGGAGCGAGAGGAGTCTTGGGCAGCAGTGAGAAGGGATTTGCACGAAATGTCATCATTCAACAGCAAAAAAGTACCTTAAAGAAAAAGGGCAGTGCCTGAGGTCCAAGGAGGTGAAAGAGGAGCTGCTTTCCTAGGACGTGCATAATTGCAGCAATTCAGAATGCTGAAAATGTAAAATTAGGAATAATCTGTGGCTGTTTGTGATCTGTGTCTATACTGTGAGTTCAGCTAATATGGAGTAATTACACTCCTCTAATTCCTGGTATTTGTCATCGTTTGGTGGGAGAGGAGCCCTGCAAAACAAAGAAAACAGACTGGCCGTGCTAGGGCTGCAGGCTGCTGGCTTAGCACTGCAGGAGCTCGTTTCTCTTTGCATGGCAGAGGCAGTTGTGATTTCCTTTATTTATTTTGCTCTCCCAGTGGCAAAGCAAGCGTTACTGGGTTGTGCTGGTGGCGGCAGCGGCTCCGGCAGCGGATGCGCTGCACAACAGCACCACCACTAGCCAGCACCGCCGCGGTGCCGCTTTCGCACCGCGCGAGACGTGGCGCTTTCACCTTCGCCGTCCGTGGCTTCGCCCAGCATGCGGCGATCCGAAACCACGCGGCAGCTTTGCATTTTCTGGGGGCAAAGTTTGCCATGTGGCACTAGCCGAACCATCCCTACGAGCAGCACGACTTGGCACAGGCGTGCAAAGCGGTGCCGCCCTTGCAGGCGCTCGGGAGCCCCCTGGGCAGGGGGTTTGCAGGCATGAGCCTCTTCCCACGCTTGCCCGGGGCTCACTTTGGTAGGAAATACTCACTCCTCAGAGGAATGGTACCGGATTCACTGGTGTTTCCACAATAAGCATCGCAGCCAAAATGCTCCCAGCCTTGAGCCAAGGGCTCCGCACCGAGTGCTTGGTGTGGAATAGGAGGAGGAGGAGGAGGAGGAAGGCAGCTCCCTGCCTGTCGGCCTCGCTCCTGGCAGTCTTTCCTCTGCAGAGAGCGGAAGGAGCCCTGAACTCGATGAACTCATTCCCTGCGCCCCGCTACCGACCCCGGCTCCTGGCTGAAATGCGGGATCGAAGCCATCGAGCTGCAGGCTGCTTTAAAACCTCCAAGAGGAGCTGTCCGGTCCTGCTAAGAGATGGGAGCAGAAAAAGAAAGGGGAGAAGAAGCGGAAAAGCTCTCGTTCGTGGCTGCCAGGTAAATGAGGTTCAGCTTCGGAAAACGTACGCGGCCTCCGGAGTCTCCAAGGAGTGATTTCTTCCTTCAGGAACATAGTAATAACAAGAAATGATTAAAAAGAAAAAGGCCTAAATCTATAGCTGCAGTTAACTCAGGACTCCTTCGGAGTTTGTGACTGTTTCTGGGTAAATAAATGCTTTTTTGAAAAGGGAACCTCCAGCCTCCTGCAGGAAAAAGGCACCAGACCGCGGCCGGTCTGCACACACTAACCGGGGCAATAATTCAGAAAACGGGGTTATTCCAGATTTACTGCACGTGCGGGGATCTCCGAGAGGTTTTCCCCGGCCGGCAGGCCCGTGCAGGGCGCGGGGCAGGGCCGCGATCAGCAGCGGCAGCGCCCGGGGGCCGCTGAGCCCGGCAGCCTCGCGCCCCTGCAGTGCAGGAAGGGAGAGGGGCAACGGGGTTTCTAGGGCGCTGCTAAAATCATGCCTTTCTGAACCACGTTCGTCTGCATTTGCTGGCAATTTGTCACAGCAAAGCATTTTATTTGCAGCCTCCCTGTTGCCCCTGCGGCGGTTTGCTACGAGCTGGCCGAACGCAACATGGGGCAGCTCCCGCGGAGCCGCCGGCAGCGTTCCCGCGCCGCAGGGGGCCCGGGCACCGGTCCCCGGCATGGTTGGTGGCTCCCTGCTTCAGGAAATCCTGCTGGGAAGGTTATTTAAAATTAGTTTAGCTCTGTGACATGTGCGGACAACAGGTCAAATGACGGGAAAAGGACCAGCGAGACCCGGGAGGGGGGAGCCGTGCGGCGCTGGCCACGGCGCATCCGGTTTGGCTCCGGTTTCGGGCTCGGGAGCTGCCTTTCGCCCTGCCCTGGTTAACGATTCACCAGCGCTTGCTGCCGTCCCAGCACGGCTCCCCCGCTCCAGCGGCGTGCCGGGCGAAGCGGCCGGCCGGCCTCGCCAGCGGAGCCGTCCCCGGGCCACCGGCCGGGCGCCCCTCGCTGCTCAGCAGCACCCCGGCGCGCTCAGCGAAGAGAGATGGACATTTCCCCCCGCGCCACAAGGAGAAAAGCGAGTGCACCAGCTGGAAAACCCCCTTGCGCAGGCTGGGGTCAGCTCTGATTTTTTTTTTTTTCCCTCTCTTTTTTTTCCTCCTAATGCTCAGGTTCTGGCAGCGATAACTTTAGCAAACCGCCTGTGCTAACAGGCAGCGTTAACAAGTCCGTAACAGGCTCTGGGTGGAGCCTTTGCCTTAAAACACCACCGAGCTCTTAGTAATGTTTGTACGAGAACCTTTTTGTTCCTGGAATGGTTTTTAAGCAAATATGTTTCAGGTTTATTAGACAAAGAACTCCATTTGATCACCCACGCCGTCCACGGTTCCTCCCTTCCGCCTGCTCTTGCAAGCTGCTCCCTGCTGCACCAGCGAGGACAGTGTTTTTCCAGCACAGTCCTGGCCGAAAAAGAAAAAAAAATCAATCCAAACAATTTGAAGAGAAGGTAACAGGAACCCCAGGACAGGGCTACCCCAATGGTGTGCAGTGAGGTTTCATGGATTTCACCATCAGGGGATTTCTCCCAATAAATTTTACCTAGGTTTAAGGTGAAGATAAATAGCCCAAATAAATAAATGCCTCTGCTAAAGCTATAGCGTTTATCAGTTAATTTTCCATTTCTCTCCCTCTGCAACAAAATCACTAGGTGCATAGAAAAACACGTTAGGCAAAGGGAAGCGCAGCCGAAAGAGCCAAACTGCGTGGTGACGGGAGCAAAAGGAAGCGGCGTCGGCGCCAGGAGGCAGGGAGGCCACACGCGCAAGACCAGGCGCCTGCGGGATTTGCCTTCCGGAGCCCTTAAACTGCCCGGCTCCAAATCACTGACTGCTCCTCAAGGCAACAGGCTTATTCTCGCACGACTCCGAAATGAGTGAAGTTGCCTGCAAACGCGGGAGCAGCTCAGGAGGGTGAAGGCGTCCCCGAAGCAGCAGCGCCGCCGAGGTCTCCGTCCACCCGGCTCGACGCCGGCCCCTGGGCAAGGAGCATTTTGAATTATCCTTTTGCATAACTCAGCATCGCACCCGGGCGTATAATATCCGGTATCGCACCCGGGGTCTGCTGCACCGGCACGGGACCGGGCAGAGGAACCTCCGGCTCTGCGCCGGACTTCCCCGCCCAAGGGAGAAGGAGGTGGGGGAAAGCCGCGGCTTTCCTCCCGCTTATTTCCAAAGCCGCGTTGCCGCCCGGCCCGCGGCACCCCGGAGCGGAGGGCTGCCGCCGTCCCCGCCGGGCAGGGGCGAAGCTCCTCTCGCCTTCCTCGTGACGCAGCTGCCCGAAACCTCCCTTCGGCCCAGCCCCGCTCCAGAGCAATTGCTCTTTATTTGCCCTTCAAACAGGAAAAGCAACTCCCAGCCTGGCTCTTTTACGATTATTTCTTTTTTTTTTTTTTTTTTAATGCCAAGCCTGGCGAAAGGGCTGCAGCGGTTCAGCGCAGTCTCGTTGGTCGTTCGCGTTAGGTTTCCAGGACGGCGGTTCACCGGGCCGCATCCTCACGGTTCGAAGGTAGGAGCCGTCCCGGCCCCGCGAGCCCGGCCGGGGGGCGGCGGGCGCCCGGCCCCGCGCCGTCGGTGCCCCTTCTTCCCCGCTCGTACGCTGTGCGCCCCGAAATGCCACGACACTCGCCCGCGCCCCGCGGCTCCCGAAACGCGGCCGCTGCGCTCGCGCCCACGCTGCTGCCGGTCTGGGGACCCGGGTGCGGGCTGCGTGAGCCCGCCGCCCGGCACTCGCTGCGGGGCTCTCCGTCCTACGAAGGCAACTCGCGGCTTGCCGCCGGGTGGCATTTTGCAACCCGCGATATTTGCAACTTTTACTTTGCAATAGCTGCGTATTGTCTGCAACATTCGTCGCCCCTATCGCGCCGCTTTTCTTTTGGTTGCAGTTTCGCCTCCGGTATTTCTTCCTCGGCCCAGGGTGCCCGGAGCCAGCGCCCCGCCATGCGGCTGACAGGTACCGGCAGGGAGGCCGGCAGCGCCCCGCTGCTGCCCCGCCGCGCGGAGCCGCCGTGCTCCGCCGCTGCTCCCCGGTTGCGCGAGCCCTTTCGCCGAGCGCGCCGCCGCCGGTGCCGCTGCCGAAGCCCCAGGGCTTTTTAACGTATCCGGGTGGATTTCAGCCGGTTACGTGTTTCCCAAGGAAGCCCCCCCGGGGCCAGGGCGCGACGCCCGCCCGGAGGCTCCTGCTTCCCCAAGAGCCGCGGTAGACGCGGGTCTCTCGACCGCATCTCCGCGCGGGCCCGGCACGCCGAGCGCCGGCGGCAGGGGCCGTCCGGGGGCGCGGGGGGCCGCGGCGGGCGCCGGGGGGGGGCTGAGTCCGCGGCCGTCCCCTCTGCGCCCCGGCAGGCGTGCTGCGGCTGGCGGCGCTGCTCCTCGCGCTGCTGGGCGCCTGGGTCGTCGTGCAGAGCTACCTGGAGCGGGGCTGGCGAGCCGTGAGCCTGCGCAGCTGGATAGGTGAGGGGGCGGCCGCGGGGGACGCGGCGAGCGCGGACCCGCCGCCGCCGCCGCCGTAACCTGCCTCCCCGCCCTCGCTCCCCGCAGGTGCCACCGGCCGGCCCAGCGGTGAGCACCGGCCCCGGCCTCGCCGTCCCGCGAGGGGCCTCGCGCGGGGTGACGTCCGCGGCTGCGGTCGGGATTGAGGCTGCGGTCGGGATTGGGGTCAGGGTCAGGGCTGGGGTCGAGGTCAGGGATGGGGTCAGGGTCAAGGGTGAGGCTGGGATCGGGGTCAGGGTTGGGATTGGGGCTGGGGTCGGGGTCAGGGATGGGGTCGGGGTCGGGGTCGGGGTCAGGGATGGGGTCAGGGTCAGGATGGGGATTGGGGCTGGGGTCGGGGTCAGGGCTGGGGTCAGGGTCAGGGTCGGGGTCAGGGATGGGGTCAGGGTCAGGGTTGGAACTGGGGCTGGGGTCAGGGTCAGGGATGGGATTGGGTCAGGGTCTGGATTGGGGTCAGGGTTCGGTTTGGGGGGTCAGGGTTGAGGTTGGGGTCAGGGTTGAGGTTGGGGGTCAGGGTTAGGATCAGGGTCAGGTCCCTCATTGCACGCGGTGGCTTTGGCGGGCCGCCCCATCCCGTCCCACCACCACCCCACCGGAGCGACGCGCTCGCGCCCGGCCGGGGTCCCCCCCCCCCCGCTGCAGGAGGGCAGCCCGGGGGTGTCCGTCCGTCCGTCCGCCCGGCCGTGCGCGCGCCCGTGCCGCCGCAGCGGCTCGCAGCGCCGGCGCTCGCTCGCAGGGAGCCAGCCGCCCCGGCACGCCTGCGGCAACCGCGAGCGCTGCCCCGGGGAGCACTTCGCCTTCAAGATCGTCAGCGGCGCCGCCAACGTGGTGGGACCCTCCATCTGCTTCGACGACACGGTGTAAGCGCCCGCCGGGGCGCTCGCAAACGCGGCGGCGGCAGGCGTGGGCCCGCGGGCGCGCTCGGGGCACTCGCCGCTCACCGCCGGGCGCTCTGCCCTCCCCGGCAGCCTCATGAGCGGCGTGAGGAACAACGTGGGCCGAGGCCTCAACGTGGCGCTGGTGAACGGTGAGCCGGCGGCCGCGGGGCGCCGGGGCGGAGGCGGCGCGGCAGCGGCCCCCACCCCCTCCGCGCGGAGCTGCGCGCCCGGGGGCGGCCGCGGCCTCACGGGGCCCCGCGCCGCCTCCGCGACCCCCCAGGAACGACGGGGCGGCTCCTGCGAACGGCCATCTTCGACATGTACTCCGGAGGTCAGGCGGCACCCCGATACCCGCCACCCCGACACCTTGACACCCCAACACCTCGACACCCGCCACCCTGACACCTCGACACCTCGACACCTCAACACCTCGACACCCCGACACCTCAATACCCCGACACCTTGACACCCAGGCACCCGCCACCCCAACACCCCGATACCCCGACACCCGGGCACCCGCCACCCCGCCACCTCAAAAACCCACCACCTGGGCACCCTGCCACCCTGCCACCCGCCACCCGCCACCCCACCACTCAGGCACCCGCCACCCCGCCACCTGCCATCCAGCTACCCCACCACCTCGACACCCTGCCCTCTGCCCCACCCTGCCACCCAATACCTCAACACTCCGCCACCCGGGCACCCCACCACCCACCGCCCCAACACCTCGACACCCCGCCACCTGGGCACCCAACACCCCGACACCCCAACACCCGGGCACCCCAACGTCCCAACACCCAGGCATCCCACCACCCCTCCACCCGCCACCCCAACACCTGGGCACCCGCCACCTGCCACTCGTCACCCTGCCAACCCTCCACCCAGACACCTGACCACCCGCCACCCCGGCATCCCTCCACCCCACCACCCTGCCACCCCACCATCCTGCCACTCCGCCACCCATCCCACCACCCTGCCACCACACCACCCCACCACCTACCACCCTGCCACCCCACCATCCTGCCACTCCGCCACCCTGCCACCCATCCCACCACCCACCACCTTGCCACCCCACCATCCTGCCACTCCGCCACCCTGCCACCCATCCCGCCACCCTGCCACCCCACCATCCCACCAGCCACCACCTCGCAGGACGCCGCGAACGCCGCTGCCCGCCGCAAGGCCGTCACCTGCCCCCCAGCCCAGCGTGGCGGCAGCGCCCCTCAGAAGCGCGCGCGTGGGGGGGAAAATGGCGCTTTTCATTTACGCTGTCTTGTCTGAGCGTCTGGAGCAGTCGCCCTTTACGCTTCCCGGTTTTGAAGTCAGCTCTTAGCAGCGCGAGGAGAACCACGGGAGTTTCAGCTCGTGGGAAGCGCTGCGCTGGGGACGGGGATGGGCTCCGGGGACGGGGCCGGGCCCCGGGGCGCCGGGCCGAGGCACGCCACGCTGCCAGCGCGGCTCTGGCGCGCAGACGAGCTCCCGCGGTAAAGCTGCAGTCCGTTCGGCAGCCGGCTTCGGCGGCCGAGCCCACCACCCCCGTGTCCGCCTGGCTGGTCAAACGCATCCCCGCTCTCGCCTGTTAGCTAAGCGCTTTCCACACCTGCCATCCTGCTGAATCCCTCTTTCTCTCCCTCTTATTTATTTTATTTTATTTTTTAATGCTTCCCCTCTCCCAGACGTTAAGGAACTGGAGACCTTCCTGATGGAGATCACGAGCGGCACCCTGGTGCTGACGGCCACCTTCGACGACCCCGCCACAAAGTGAGCCCAGCTCCCGGCCCCACGGCCGGGCCACCTCTCCGGAAACCCGCAGCCCAGGCGGGGATGAGCTGGCGGTGCCGGTGCTTCGGAGGGCCCATGCCCCGGCCCCCGGTCCTGCTCTGCTCGCCCTGGCACCGCGCGGAGGTTTTCTTACACCTCCGTTTTTCCTTCCTCCCTTAGGATGAGCGACAAAGCCCGGACGCTCTTCACCAACCTGGGCAGCAGCTACGCGAGCCAGCTGGGCTTCCGCGACAGCTGGGTTTTCTTGGGCGCCAAAGGGCTGAGCACCAAGAGCCCCTTCGAACAGGTACGGCCGCCCGCGTGCGCCGCGGCACGCTGCCCCCGGGCGCCCAGCTCACCGCCCCGTTTCCTCCCGCAGCACCTCAAGAACAACCAGGAGACCAACAAGTACGACGGCTGGCCCGAGCTGCTGGAGATGGAGGGCTGCGCCCCGCGCAAGATGGACTAGCGGGGCACGAGACCCGCCAGCCGCGGCGCCGGACTGCCCCCGGCTCGCCGCCGCCGGACCGCTCAACGCCGCGCCGGCTGGCGCACGACAGGCGGCCTCGCTGCAGGGGCCGCGCGGTGCTCGGAAAAGCGGTGCCCGAGGCTAGCTGCGCCGCCAGAGCAAGCGGCCAGCCAGGCTTCGCCCAGGCTGGGACGGCTTGAGTTTGGGGTATTTTATTTTTCTATCTTTAAGCCACCAAGACTTTGCGAGAGGGTATGGGTTTTTTGTTTTTTTTTTTTTTTAAAAAAAACGTTCTTTCTTATATAAGATGTCCTATTACAAATTATTGCCTTCTTGCTTCCCCTTTTGAGTGTGATCTGTGCATTTCCCTGTCTCCCGCCGGCTGGGTACCGCAGGGGACCACGCCACGGGGACCCCGCGCAGCGGGAGGCAAGCCGGCCGGGGTCTCCGCTGCCGTCCCGTGCAGCCGCGAGGGGACAGGCCGCGCGGACGGCTCGCAGCAGCGCGAGTTACGTGCTTGCAGGCTGACGCATCCCCCCCCAGCCCGTCGCCTCTGGGTCGGGTGAAAGCCCCCCCCGTGCCCTCCGCAGCATGCTCCCTCCGAAGGGGGGGACGACGCCAGCTGCGGGGGGTCCCCGCGCCGGCAGCACTGTGCAGGGGGTTCGGCAAGCTGAAATTGTGCAGCGTAACCAATAGGTGGGAGCCTTTTACCGGGAGAAGCGGGCCGCCGCCGGCCCCAGCCGCCAGCCCGCTGCGGCGGGCGCGGGGCCAGGACCCGCAGCAGAAAGCCCTGCGCAAACAGCCCCCGCAAGGGGCAGATTGCATTTCCCCCCCTCCAAAAAAAAAAAAAAATCACCCCCACGCCTGCACAGCTGGGGACGGGAGGAGCTGCGTGGGCCGTAGCCCAGGCTTGCCCGTTATCGTAGGTTGGGATACATCCGCATCACAGACAGGCTTTAATCTCCTCCGAGCATATCTGCCCCCCTCCCATTCTCAAAAATGGACAAAAAGTTTTTGCAGAGAGCAAGGGTAGAATATTTCTGCTCAAGCGTTCAGGGCTTGATAATGTAATAAAAGTGCCCGGAAACAAAAGTTTATCTTGGATCCCCTCTTCAGCAACAGGCTCTGCTCCCAGCGCAGCTCCTAACCCCCAAGTCACCTCCGTTATCGAAGCTCACAAATTATCCAAGCAGGTTTGGCCTCCAAAGAGGCTAAACGCCGCCCCAAAAGCCCTGCGTCACCGGCTGCTTCGGCAGCTCCCGGCGCGCGCGGACGGCGGGTAACGGGGGAGCTGGGCTGCAGGAAACCCTGCCACACGGATGGCTTTTCCCAGCCCGGACTAAGCAGGAGCAGAGCCACACAGAGAAAAAAAAAAAATAAAAGAGGGGCAAAGTGTCCCGCTTCACCCTGTAATGGTAGGTCAGTGCCTAACGGCCTGATCTTGGTGCTCCTGACCCTGTGATCTCTCAATATAGCACATTAAATGAGACTAAGTGAGCCAAAATTTTTCCCTAAACAAAGGGGGGGAAAAAAAGAAAAAATCCCCAAATGAGCTGTGCAACGCCTGTAAGAACTTCCAAAGACAAACTGAAATAAAAACTCTCTGCAGGGGAATGCCCCAACAGCTGGGCTATTTGCATTCAGTATTACCCTCCTTAACGCGCATCCAACGGCCACGGAGGGAAGGCGACACCATAAATTGATTATTAAATCTGCTCCAACATCAGTGGTTAATCCCAAGCACCAAATCGCATATACCCTTACCAGCAGCAAGAAATAACGCGGCTTAACAGACACTACACCCTCACATTACACAGGCCTAGGGCACTGCCAGCGTAAATATGCCAACTATTTTAAGCCCCCTCAAAGGATCTAGATTCCTTCATAAGCCAAATTAAGTGCAGGCTATAAACCGTAAAGGTGAGCGCACAGCATCAGCCGTGGTATAGAAACCGCAGCCCCCTTTCAGCTTCGGGAAGCTCTTCCCACCCCCTCGCAACACGCATTATTTTGGCTTTAAACCAGAAGCCTTTCTGAAGGATGTTTATGTTCCAGTGTGCTATAGACAGTAAAAACTGGCTTTGGATCTGCTGCTGAGCAATTGCAAAGGCACGCCACAATTGCCCCCAAAATATAGGAATTGCGGTTTAGCTCTATTTAGGGAGGCTAATCAGTGGCCGGTGCTTTGAACAGCCGTCCTGCCGAAGCCGCCGCATCTGGCAAACGAACCAGAGCTCCTGAAAAGTCCCCAGAGTTTATCTGGGGACATAAATACAGCTTTTACTCGCTTATTCTTTAAAAATGTGAAAAGCGGATTGCAGACACAGGGCTAACAGCTCCCAGATGAGTTTCCCGGTGCCGCAGCAGCTGAGCCTTTTCGAGATGGGGCCGGCGCCTACCTGGACGACAGTCGCAGCCTCGCGCCGCCGCGTCCCCCAGAGACGTCAGCAACAGCCCTGCCGGGACCCCCGGGGCTCCCCGCTCCGGGCCGCGGGCTCGGCCGGGGGCGAACGGCCGTCCCGGCGCCTCTGCGGGAGCGAGGGCTTGCAACACCCCCGGCAGCGACGGAGCCCCGCTGCAACAACGGGATAATCCCGCTTTTTCTTTTATTTTTTTTTTCTCTTTTCCCCGCGGCACTGATTTATTTCGGCAAAGCACCAAAGCAGCGGCCAGGAAGGACGCCGAGCGCCGGCGAGGACCCACGGCCGGCTGGAGCCCCGCGGCGGGCGAATCCGCGTCCTGTGACATCTTGCCCTGTCAAGTGCAATTACTGTAATCTTCCGCAGCCTCTCGAAATACGGGTCCCGGCTTAGAAACCGGGCGTCCGCAGCATGAAAGCAGCCTTTGTGCCCGGGCAGCGCCTGGGCGCCGGCCAGCCGTGGGGCGCACGAAGAAAATGAGCTCTCCACGTGCCGGGAGACGGGAGGAAAAGAAAGCTTTCCGGCTCGGCCCCTCCGCAGCCCGGCCGGCTTTTGCCCGCGTCTCCGCGCCGGAGCGGCCGAGGGGCCGGGAGCCGCTCGCCCGCGGGGGCCCCCGCGCTTAGCGCCCACGCCGCGCCATGGGAGCAGCACAGGGGAAAAAGGTAAACGGGGGCCGTCGGAGGCGGCGCGGCGGGGCTCCCGCGCGGCTCCCCTCGCCCGCCGCGGGCTGAGCCGGCGCGCGGCGCGGGTCCCCACCGTGTGCCGGTGCCACCACCGTCCCCACCCCGGGCGCTTCCGAGCTGGGGATTGAGGCCAGAGCCCCGCGGCGCTCAGGGCCTCCTCCCTCTGCCCCGAAACGGCGCGGGAAGGGGTCAGAGCCGTGCAGGGAAGGGTGTCGGTAATTACGCCCGGGATTTAGAGGGAATTCTGCTTTTATGCCCGATGAAATCAGTGCCTGGGGATAACGGCACTTCTGTCCTATCGCCCTCCATCAGGAAGACAAAACAAAATTTAAAATGAAAAATCCCTCAAATAAGGAGAGCCGGGCCAGGACCCCAGTTACAAACAAGCAGCACCCAACGATCCAAAGCCGACAGAGCAGATTTAAGAGTCTGTCTTAACTGGTTTAGATAAAATGAGCCAGCCCCCTAGCTGATGGAAGTCAACGAACCAGCGTTGCCCCCGTGCCTGGGAGGTATCCTCCAGCAGCTACAACAACTGGAGCAAAGAAATTATTATTTGCACCTAGATAATGCTCTGTGTTTAGTGCCGCGTGGTCCTGGAAGGAGAGTCAGCCTGCCCTCGGGGGCTGCTCCGTGTCTGAACGCGAGCTAGGACTGTAAACGTAAAACCCGAGTGACCCCGGCCGCGCTCGCGCTCGCGCTCGGTGGCGCTCGCACCGCAGCGTCCTCCCGGGGCAGGTTCGGGGATCGAGCGCGGCGCCGCACGGGCACCCGCTCCTCAGCACCTGCTTTGGCGAGAATTTGCAAAACAAGCGATGGGGCACGAGGAGAAACTTCTCGGCTTCGTTTCCTTATTACAGCCCTTACAGCAGACACGTGCAGCGCAGAGCAGGTAGCTTGGGGCCATGTTCCCCTGCCACAGCGCCTCTGGTCTCCACCGTGATGGATCTCCTTCTTGGAGGGTATCAGCCACAACATCCCCCGCTCCCCCGAGGAGCTCTGGCTTCCTCCAGGGATGTGCGCATGGAGGGGGGCAGCTAGTCTTACCCTTCTCCCAGCCTGGCTGCCTGTCCCACCAGCGCTAGTGCAGTACCCAGTAATTTCTGTTTTACCGGAGCGAACCAGGCTGGTTGCTCCGGGAGGGACTCAGAACGGCATGGCCCGTGCCGAGGCACGCGCACGGGGTTGTGGAAGTTTGCGTATCTGCTGTGCTCTCTGGCTCACGAGTTGGCAGGTGTTGCAGGAGAAACGTGCTCAAAGGCAACCAGGGAAGGGGAGGAAAAACCCCAAAACAAAACGGAGCCGATCTGAGACTCTGGTTTTTTATCCGTTTTCCTGGACCTCACGAACTGGGTGTCCCGGCCCAAGCAGGTGTTGCTCACGGCCAGCCCCATTTCTCTGCAAGACCATCGGAGGAGCCGGCGCTGCCCCGGTTTCGGGCAAGCTCTGCTCTGGCTCGCGGCAACGCCCCACGAGGGCGAGGGGTGCCGTGGTCCCCCGCACGCTCCGGAGGGTCCGAGCCCTGCACGTCCAGAGCGTCGCTCCCGCGGCTGCCAGCGCCACGGCCCCCGGGGCTTGGCGCGTTCGTACGGCTGGTTGTTATTGAACCCAGGGAAATCAGCCGGCTGGGCAGGCTTGGCGCCAAGCCACCCGCTCGAAGCTCCCGGTTCGGCTTTGCTGCTTTCAAAGCTATCGGTTTGATCCTCCCCTGCCCCCAGGCCAGGAGCTTTTGGACAGCTTTCACCCTTGCTCCCCCCTCCCGAAACACAGCGATCCTAGGCGGCCGGCACCGAACGGCCTGGCTTTGAAAGACGCCCGCTGGCTCGGGCTCGCCGGCTGTGCCAGCTCGCTGGCAGCCCCGGAAGGCTTGGAGGCGCTTTTCCTTAGCGGCACACAAAGGTCCCAGATTTTGTTTCCACCTCAGCTCCCAGACGTGGCCCGGCCAGACCAGAGCGTGCGCCCGGGCACGGCTGGCCCCGAGCAGGGACGGCGGCGGGGAGCGAAGGCTCCTTCTCCCGCGTTTCCAGGGCGTGCACGAAACGCAGGCTCCAGCCCCTGCCCGGGGCCAGGTCAGGTCCGGGGGACGCTGGGGACACTCTCCTCCCCCACGTCCCGTGCAGAGACGTGGGGCTCGGAGCCACGGTCCCGGCTCAGAGCCGTGCCCAGCGCACGGGGTGCAACAGCTCTCGGGGGGGGGGGGGCAGGGTGTTGCTCAGGCTCCAGCAAGGGCGGGGGGGTCTAGGTCTAAGGACAAGTAAAGCGCTGTGCAACGGTGCAAACAGGACCGAGCGCCTGCGCTGGGTGCTCAGCACCCCTCGCCAGCACCGCCCGCAGTAGCCATCTCGGACGAACACCCACGTGAATTCAGACCCGAGCAGCGATGTGGGGGGACGGCAGTTAGCGGGACGCCAGCACAGCCGCTGGGGTTTCCCCCCAAAACGGTTCATGCCCTACGGCCCCGCCGGCGAAGCAGCCACCCGGGGGCGCATGCCGAGCACCCGGCAGCTCCAGCACGAGCTGCACCGGAGCAGAGCTCCCCCGTTTCAGGCAGCAACTTCGCTTTCTGCCAGATTGCTATGCCAACACATTTAATTGCACTTTTATGGAGTTTTCTCACCAGCAATAAAACACATGTTACTCACACAATGCCAGAGACGAAGGCTTAAACACACACACCCCAAAAATAAAGCCAACACTTCAGCTCCAAAATAAAGAGCAACTCCTAAAATTATATATGTATGTACATATATATATATATATATATTCCCCTGCAAAGGGTAGAGGAATAGCTGCCCTGCTCTGCCCCCCTTCAGCGAAGGACACTCTCAGGCAGGCAAACGAGCGCCGCGCGCGGGGCAGCTCCGCGGTGGGAGTAGCAGGGCAAGCGCCTCCGCAGCAGCCTCGCAGCAGCCAGGCGCTTTGGCTATCAGCAGGATGGTCTCGATTCTCACATGGCACCTGCTGAGCCTGCTGCTTATATGAGCAGCGTGTAAGAGATAAAGGTTGTTTTTCCGGGTTTTCCACCCATTCGATAGGAGGCAGGAAGCAGAAATCGTATTTTCCCCGGTGTCACTTGATGCAGAGCAGGTGGCTCCTCTCCGCCCGGGCGAATGCCCCGGGGTGGACGTCCCCGTCTGCAGCGAGAGGGGAAAGGGCTAGTGCAGGGCAACGCGGCAGAGCGCGGGGATGAAAGCACCGAAGGGCCCGAGCTGCGCCGGGGCTGCTCCCCCAGATCAGTTTTTGGCCCCAAGTAGAGCAGCTAAAGCCAAGTTAGGAAATTCGTAAGAAGCAGTTGCTGCGAGCTGAGGTGAGACAAGTCCAGATCAAAACCAAGGCCCAAACAGCACCTACAGAAGGTGGAAGAGATTTGCCATGGAAAGATAGACAGGGCACATGAAGAGGGGTGAAATGCAACAGCCTGCACTATCCAGGAGAGGAAATGACATGGTCTAACCGCCCCGGTTACACAAGAGGAGCTTCTGCTACTATTTTCATCCACTGTGCATAAAAATCCCATAAAACCCTAAAAGGTAACCAGCACTGCCCCCTCCTTGCATTTTCCACTAGCTCCTGCTCTCCTGCCTGCACCCCTGCAAGCTCTGCCCAGGACACTTCACCCACCCCACGGGCTTTCCCTGTGTAAACGGTTCACCCCATCGGTGCGGGTGCCCGCGCAGCAGGTACAGGGACAGCAACAGGCCGTGAAACGATGGCTTTACGGGACGGGGCAATGGCACTGTGGGGAGAGGGGCTGGGACATCACCGCCCCATCGTGCTTGTCCCCAGCACGGCTAGGATATTCCTGGCTTTCTCTAACAGCTGTTTAAAAGCCTGGTAGTCTGTGCTCGTGCCAGCCCCTTCAAAGCCTCCGCACCCCCGGCCAGCACCAGGGCCCCCCGGGGGACGGGGCTGCCGCTGCCAAGGCCCGCGAGCGGAGCGAGTCCCGCTGACAGCCCCTGAATGCCGCCGGTTGTTCCACGGCACTGGCACCGGGAGCAAATCCAAAAAACGGGTGCAAATGGGGAGCCGCAATGCTTCGGCATCCTGGAGCGCCGCGGGCGCACGGGGCTGTTCAGAGGAGGGAAGGCTTTGCCATGAGCTGTCTGTTCATCCAAAGGGGCAGGAAAGCCGATGATTTTGCACGTCAGAGGAGTTCCCGAGTGCCTAATGAGATAGGGGAGATCACTGATGAACAGCCCATCGCTGTGCAAAAATAGCCCGCGCCGGGGAATAACAGCTCAGGCTCATGGGGCTGTGGGCGCCCGCGAGTGCCCTGAACGTGTCTGACGCCACGTTGGCCGAGCCACGGCCGGACCCAGAACCTCCACGGGGCCCCGAAACAGCACGAGGTAGAGCCAGCGGAGCTCTAGGGGCCCTAAGGCAGGATGGCCCCGTGCCAGAAATAAATATCATTCGCATGGCGCTAGCCGCGCTGCATGCAAAGCCCCACTCTTGGCGGCCCTTTAGCGTTTCCTGAGCGCCTCGCTGCGGCGTGACAGCAGTTCCTTCCAAAGCTGCCAGAGCCCCTTGGTGCCAGTGACTGACGCTCCTCCGGCGCGGGCTGCAGCCTCCCCAGAAACGCTGGAACAGGCTTTCACGCTGCCAGTGCTACGGTGCCTGCGGCACGGAGCAAAAATAACCGTCCCAGGCAGGTTACAAACAGGTTAACGCACAGCTGTAGGTGAGCTGCTGCCGACACCGCCCAGGTGGGCGGCGCACATGGCGCCGACAAGGCGGCCGGGTCCCGATTTACCGATTTTCGCGGCTGCCGGGAGCCCTTCGCCCGCCTGCCCAGCCGCGAGCACTTGGGTGCAGGCAGGCGCTCCCGACCCAGAGGCGCAAAGGCCAGCGCAGCAGTCGTCTGTGTCAAGTCGTGTTTTCTTTAGGACTAAGGTAACACAAGGTGCTATTTCAAGTATTTGCAATTTTCTACCTGAATAGGTCGCAAAGTGGCCGCCTGGCTGGCGCTCTCTGAGAGCGGCTCGCGAGCAGCAGTAACGAGCCCCCGTAACAGGCTCGAGAGCCCAGCCGCCCCGGGCAAGTTTAACTTTACAAATTGCCATTGTCAAAAAAGAAGAAAAAAAAAAATCCCCATGGCTGCCGTTCACCCTCCCGAGAGTACCAGTAAGTTAACTTCCACCAGCAGCTCCGCGTTAGCCCGAGAAATGCTGCAGATTTGTAAAGGTCAGAAGATCAGTAATGAAACATTACACCAAAGCTTGCTATTTTTCGCAGCCTTTTGCAATACGATAGTGCGATCAGCTATGGCGTGGCCAGGGCCCAGGAGAAACGCCGGCTCCAGCCTTGCTCGACCGACCTGATTCCCCGTGGGCAGGGCGGGCGCGCAAGGGCCAGGCAAGGGCGGCTGGCTGGGGACGCCGAGCAGAGCACAGCCCGGCACCAGGCGGTTTTCCGCCGGCACGGCTTGCTGCTCTCGCTGAGCGCGCGGGAGGCCTCCGCCCGCGACAACGCGACTGCAAGGACAGCAGGATTCACAGCTGCTGGCTCAGGGGCCCCTGCTTGTGCCCCAGTACCAATTTCTGGGCGACTGCCAGTCTCGATTACAAAAGCTGCCGAAATAACATTGTCCCGCAGTGAGCTTAGAGCAGGGGAATGTGCACCGTCAAGCTGCCGCCGCCGCCGCCAGCAACCCCAGCATCGCTCTGCCCAGGAAAACGCGGTTTCTGACGGCTGTAGCAATGCTGAGAGTAGCCGTGTCATGACAGCTGTCACGAAGGCAGAGCAGAGTCAGGGAGGCTCAGGGGGGGAGCTGTCTCGATACTTGCTTTCCTATCCCTCCTGCAACTTTGCAGACTCTGCTGTACTGTAGCAGTTCCTCAGCCCAACGCCAGGAAGGAGTTAGCCCTGATCTTCGGCGCTGGGACACGCTGCTGATTTTGCCTATGTTTCTCCCTAAAAGGGAAACAGCATCATTGAGGCAAAGGTCTGCACCAGC
Organism: Rhea pennata; assembly: GCF_028389875.1. NCBI lineage: Eukaryota > Metazoa > Chordata > Aves > Rheiformes > Rheidae > Rhea > Rhea pennata. The sequence continues at coordinate 10,512,859 of NC_084674.1, forward strand.
TTGCTAAATTAAATAAGCCAGGACACCTCGCACAGCCAGGCCTCACAGGAAAGCAGTCAGAGAGCTGGTCAAGCTTCTTCCAGCAGGTGATTTCACTGAGGTCTGGATCAGTCCCAGGTGCTTCTAACAAGCACAAGCAGAGCAGAATTTAGCAACTATACATCAGACTTGGGCAACAGCTTAAATAACATCCCTGTATCCAGGACCACGTAAGAGATGTTGTCACACAGAGCACTGGGAGCATCAAGAAGAGCCTATTTTGGGCTAATAGAAAGCAATAGTAGAGCAATTTGGGTAATCATTAAATCTCATGTTTTGTGCCTTCATCACACAGCAATGCTGTCTTTGATCTGCCAGCTTCAATGCGTTGTTTCAGGTCATCACTGCTTCCTTCAAAGACTCTGGGCTAAGCAATAAGACTATTTTAATCAATGTATATGTTCATGCACCAAACACCAATGTCAGCACTTGCCCAAGGAACAAAGTACTTTTCTCTGAGCTCATCTGCTCCTGAACAGGCTGGGTAACTTCCAACCCCACTAATGGTGCTATCCTCACCAAAAAAAGAAAAAAAAAAGTGTCTGCAGGAGCTTCAGATCAGGCTGCCAAAGTTTTCAGCTGGGGTAGTATCTTGCCCGTCATAGCGCCTCTCCAGTGTCATGATCTGATTGCAGTAATTTCTTGTCTAATTTATTAGTTCAGGCTTTGACTTCAGTGCAGTATAGATGCAAGTGAGCGGCTCTTGCATTGATCTAAACTTGTCTGCAGCCACCCTTTTCTCCCTTCCTGTGGCTTGGAGTCTGACCCCGCTGGCAGCTCACTTCTCCAACTGCTTTCATCAAAGCACAAACATGATCCAGAATTGCTGGCTATTAATTTTGCTGAAAGTTAATATTAGAGCATCCATGTGTAGGACAAGTAACACTGATTAATGGTGTATACAGGGAAGCTGGCTTCAGTAATAGTATTACATTCCTCAAGCAGGGAACCACGGTGGATTCCTGCTTGCAGAGTGGGTGGTTGAAAGCATCACGTAGCAGGGAAACTGCTTCTAGATAGTTGCTGCAGGAGGTCTTCGCTGTGGTTCAGAGCCTGGGCTAGGAACCGTCCTGCTGGGGTATAACGATGCACGAGTAGTCTGGGAGTAACGGAGGCCTCCGTCGCCTAAGGGGCAGCTGCTGCCAGATTTGGGGGATCCTGGATTTTATTGTTTCTTGCTCTGTGACAAGGTTCAGTTGTACTGCACAAAGCAGTGATTCCTTGCTTGGAAATACAAGGGCTTTTGGAAATAGCAGGTGGGCATTTTCCAAACATTTGGTGCAACACGCTCTCCCTGTCTGAGCTCTCACTTCAGCAAACGAAGCCCTCTGACTCCTGCCGTACCATCCCGCACCCACGGCTTGGGGACACGCTCCCACCGCCCACTCTGCCCCGTGGCGAGCAGACAAAATCTCTATATCTGGGCAATCATTGACTCCTTCCTGAGAGTCAGAGAGCCGTGAGAAGTCGCCCCGGCTCTGCAGACATATTAATGGCTCAAGTGGCACAAGCCAGGGGGATGAAAGGCCTGAGCAGCTTAGTCCGGTCCCTGCCATTGCAGGCAGCCAACGTCCAGCACTAACTCAGCAGAGAAAACGTTTAACTGGCCTCTGGGTCCTGCAGCGGGCAGCTGAAATGGGGCTGTGTTCTAGTGAAAGCCCCGGCTGACTTCAACGGGGTCCGAATTTTACCTGCGGACTGGCAACGTGCAACAGTGCTCGCTGCCCGCCCGCGCTTCCCAGGGTCGCCAAGCGCCGAGACCGGACGCGTGCCAGAGATGCCGGCGGGCAGGGCTGGACGGAGGACGGGCCGCGCGCCGCGTGGGTCACAGCTCGCGGGGAGACTCCTCCGCGACGCAGCCCTACGACAGCGAGCGTGGCCCGTCTGCGGCGTTACCGCCGTCGCCGCGGGCACGGCAGGCAGCTTGCGTTACGCGAGCACTGAAAAGCCAGCGTTTCTGCTGGGCATTTGCTTGATATGGCTGTTTTCTTTTTCAATGTAAGTGGACGCAAGAGGGATGCCTGTACAAGGAAGCTCTCGGTGCCACAGCAATCGGCTAGACAAATTACAGCCAGCAGCCAACACCACTAACAAAGTAACTCAGCAAGTAATAAGACAATCTAACGAACCGCCCCAGTAACGAGCACGCGGCAAACTGCCACCTTCCTCTTCCCAGCATTTAACCGTACAGCTGCTCACCGCTTCCACCTTCGGTGCATCACTCAGCACAGCTCTGTTTTGTCTTTACACTGAATGAAAAAACCATGTCACCTCCTCACAGCGCCGTAGAAATGAGCCCTCGGCAGCCGTGCGCCACCGTTAGCGGGCTGGAGAGCCGGGCTGGGGGGTGTGACAGGGAGCCATGCTGTGGCTCTGCTGCCAGCTCCCAGCGCGGGGGCTCCCCGGGCCCAGGGTGACACTTCCAAACAAGACCTCCTTCCTGCCATCCCACCTCACGTTCGGGTTAGTGTTTTAGGCGTTGCAGTCGTGCGTACTTCACATCTGGAGGCAACGTCATAGTCTAGATCCCAAGATCGATCTCATTTCTGTTCAAGGGCTGCCTGGTTTCACCCTTGCCACCACTCTCCCAGGCTGCCCACCAGTTACCAGTATATCCCCAGTCACCACTATATCCTCGGTGCCAAAGAGCCTGGGGTTACCACAGCCACCTGTAGGACCTCTGCAGCTTTCAAAGCAATGGTGGCTGGGCCATGTGGGCACAGGACACACAACAAGGGGTCCTGAAGGTCCCATGGGGTGAGCTCGCGCCGTATCACCTCGTCCTGGGACACGAGGACATTGTGGAAGGAATACGGGGACAGTTTGCCAGCCCTGCAACTCACCATCTGAAGGAGCCACTGGAGATAAATGTCACCTAGCAACTGGCTGCCTTGACACCGTAACCTCCAGGGAGGCCCGGAGAAATGCAAAGGCTTTTTGTTAACCCCAAAGACTCAGGCGCACAGGTTGAGATTGCTTACTAATTTAGATACCAACATGAATTGTCATTCAAATTACTCCTAGAAAACCAGCTTTGCTGTCAACCCCCCCGCCCTGGGTTTGAGGAGTTCTTACACCCCCCCAAAACCCACCTCGCAGCAGAGAAGACCCCAAGCGCGAGAGCTGCTCACGCACTACGATGTGCACCGGGCAGAAGTACGTCCATGACGTTTAGCTTGCCATTTTCTCATTTATTTTACTCAGCCTAACGCAGGCCCTGAGGGATCATAGCTCTTCTCCGCTCTTGCATCTCCCAGCCGTAACCACGCTCGGGAGCTCAAAGCAAGTTCAGTCGTGCATGTCAGAGCCTTTGACACGTCTCCCTCGCGTTCAGGTGCCGCTTGGAGGGCTGCTGCCGGTCGCTGAAGAGGCGATACGCCCCCGCGCGCCTGCAAGGCGGCCGCCCTTCGGGCCCGGCTTCTCCCGACCTGCTGGGGCCCCTCGGGGCCGAGCTTCCCGCGCTCGGGCCCCCTCCACTTCTCCCTCCTTCCTTTTCTTCCAGAAAGGATATTCCCTTCAGCCCACGTGCCAGAGCAGACGCGGGAAGGCGGCGAGCGGCGGCTCGGGTGAGTGCCCAGCAGCTCGCGCCCCGGCGCCGAGCGCTGGCCCCCGTTTCCCCAGGCCGGTGCCGGGTTGAGCAGAGCCGGCAGCACCCGAGGCAGCTCCTCGGCGGGCGCGGGGGGTGGCAGGGCGGGCGCCGTCCCCGTCCCCATCCCCGTCCCCGTCCCCGTCCCCGTCCCGGGCCGGGCGGGCGTCTCGCGCGCGCGGGGCCGTCGCAGCACGCCGAGGCGTCATCCCGGCAGCGGGAGCGGTTGCCCTGGCGCCGGGTTTTGCCGGCGCGGCGGTTGCTACAGCGAGTGGGCGTGCGGCTTCCTCCGGGGCGCTCTGATTTCTGCGTTTAAGGCGCGTTTAGGAGCGATCCCGGGAGCGGGGCCGCGTCCCCTCCGCCAGCGGCGAGCGGCTGCTCCGGCGCCTCCGGAAAACAAAACAAAACCAAACCAAACACACGATTTTTTTTTTTTTTTTTTTTTTTTTTTTGCCAGTCGTGGGAAACCATCGCCCAGCGACGAGCCGACGGGGAGCGAGGTGCCGGCGCGGCGTCGGGGAGCCGCGGGGGTGGCGAGAGCGGCGGGGAGGGCGCGAGGGCGGCGGGCGCCCCGGGACCCCCCGTGCCCCCCGCTCCGGCTGAGCGGGCCCGGCAGGAGGCGGCGAGCTGCGGGGGAGGCGGCCGGGCTGGCGGGGCGAGCGGGCCGCCCGGGACCCCCGGCCGTCCCCGGGGGCCGCGCTGCCCGGAGCAGGTAAGCCCCGGGCCAGCGCCTTGCTCTGCCCCGCGGCGGCTTTCGCGCCCCAGGGGCACTTCAGAGCCAGCCCCAAGCCGCGTTACTCGAGAGAGGCTGGTTTTTGTTTTCCTTTGGCGCTTCGGCAGCTCGGTGCCCGGCTCGGGGGCGGCAGCTCCTCCGTCTCTGCCTCTCCAAAGGGGCCCCGCGTGCGCCCGGCCGCACGATCCTCTTGGAAAGGACCGCGCCACACGGGCACCATCGCTGATACAACCCCGGCAATGCACCTTGAGAGAGGCTCTCCTTTTTTCTTTCTTTTTTTTTTTTTTTTTTTCCCCTCAACCAAATACCTCCGAGCTACCTTAAAACATTCATTAATGATTGCAGCGCCGTGCCTCTATCGTACCCTGGCCAATGCCCAGAGCAAATATTTGATGATGTATTAAAAGTAAGTTTGTGATTATCAAAAAGATTGCTAAGCATCTGTCACCGCTTAACAGAAAGGAAATAAGCTGTTCCCCACGCCGTTTCCAAAAGGCGCCTGGCTGATATCCCTTGTTAATCGTTAACAGAGCGCGGGATCCCAGGCCTGCCGTCCTGCCTTATCGCAGTCTGACGCATGTAAATGGAATTATTAACCAGCAAAATCAATCTCTGCTGCTTCCCGAAAGCCGGGACCCTGCTGGCGCCGCCGACCCGCACAAGCGTTCGCGCGCTCGGCCAGCGCGGCGCGGAGCCCCGCTGCCCACCGGCAGCTCGGCCGCCCCGAACCCGGGCTGGATTTCGCCTTCCCCGAGGCTCCGCGGGCCTCCAGGCTCCGCAACCTCGGGCGGCTTCGGCGGGCGCCGCGGCCGCGCTGAGCCCCGCGCCGCAGCGCTGCTGGGAGGAGCAGGGAGCGCTGGCCATACTGGTAGGGAGAACTGGCTGGACTGGGGGGGGGGGGGGGGGCGGCACCGACACGCACAAGTGCTTCGCGGAAAGGGGGAAGCCAGAGGCAGCGGGCGGCCGGCCGGCGAGGGTGGGGGACAGCCCGTCCCACCGGAAAGCCCCCGGCGCTCGCCGCAGCCGCGCGGGAATCGGGGCAACCGGGGGGAAAAAAGCCTGCAAACGATCGCCCTCCCTAAGGGGCCCCTCGCTGCTGAAGCGGCGCTGCCCCTTTGCTTTCCGCCTTCTCGCCCCGAGCGCGGCCGCGGCGCCCCGCAGGCTGCCCGCGGCTCGGCCTCGGCGCCCCGCGAGCCGCGGCGGCCGCCTCGAGTTACACCAGCCCCGCTGCATTACGAGCGCTACAATTAGGCTCGCTGAATTATTCAGCGCTATCGATGAACAGCGGGCAGCGGTCCCGCGCTCGCCCTTCCCTCCGCAGCGCCCGTCCGAGCGCCGGGCGACACCGCCGGCCGCGCTGTGCAGGGCGAGCAAAGGAAATAATGACGAAGTAGCATCTGCCAATCTTTGGGCTCGCCGCACCGGTATTATTATTATTATTATTATTATTACCCATCGCCAAGGCAGTAAGCCACTGCAGTCATTAAGCTAACGTGAAGGAACGACTGGTATTTTGTTCTGGCTGGGCTCCTTTTTTGCAGATTAGTTGTTGCTTTAAGATGCATTTTGCAGCCTTGACTGGGGGAATTCGCCTGTCTAAAGGTTTCAGCAAACCCAAAAGCTCGTCCCCAATTGCAGCAGCAGCCGCTTCTCACCCAGTAACGACGGCACTTTGGTACCTCGTTCTTCTCTGAGCCTACCAACTGTGCAGGAAACGGCTTTGGAAAGCAAATGTCCTGACCTGGGGGATCAGAGCAGCCCAGAACCACATCGCTCGTCCGCCCGGAGGCAGAGCCTCGCGCAGGGCGGGCAGCATGGCAAGCCAGGCTCACCGCGCCGCGCAAACCTTTGAGGAGCAGAGACCTCAATTTTCACTGTCCTGTGGCCCCACAGCAATGCGGGAGAGAGCCCCTAGTCCAGCAAATGAACCAAGTTTCCCAGATTTGCAAGACCATCAAAACCCCACTGTGTTTTTTCTCATCTGTAAATGTGCACAGGAGATGTTCAGCTGGCAGCAACATCAGATGATTTCAGCACAGCTAGCTCAGTATATCCTAACAGCCTCCTTCCCTGGCACTGCTATGAGGATTATAAGGCAGAAAAACTTACTAGATTTACAACAAATTAATATTTCCCTTCCTTAAGTTGTGATTTTAGAACAAGAGTCAAAACAACTGCCTTTGTCCAGTGCTTCACCTTGCCAAAGTCTCTGCATCAGCATCCACCATCGACAAGCTGATGTGCCAGGTTGCTCGATACGATCGAAAATGTTACATAAATCTCCCCTAAAGGCCTGAGAAATGTCAAGGCTACATGTGTAGGATACACCCAGGGATGTAAAAGGAATCAAGCTGTGCAAGACGACTCCAGAATAACCGGCAGGTAAAAGTGCAAGCGGTCTCCTATGGGTTATGTACTGCCTCTCTTGGGTTTCTGCACGACTCGCGTACAGGATGCTGAGATACACCACAGCCTGCACCTGAGCATTTCCAATACATTCCTGTTTCAGAAATGCACTAAAATAATTGCTGACCCTTCATGCCAGGAGGTTTTCAGCACTCAGCTGGACAAGGTCTGAAAAACTTGATCTAAGTTGGCCCTGTTTTGAGCAGGGGCTTGGACTAGAGGATCTCCAGAGGTCCCTTCCAGCCTCAGTTATTCTGTAATTCTAAAATACCATGTACAAATTTTAGGAAAATTGTGCAAATTAGCAAATATCAAGAACTCAAGAATCCAAAGTTAAAGATGAACCTTCATCTTAACTCTTTTCTGTAGCTTAACATACAGCATAACCTCTTCTGTCATTACGCTGCACTGGGACAAGCAGTAGGGCCTAACTCCAGTTCCATTTTAGACGGTGGAAAATATAGTTATTGTTTGAAAAATGTTTGTTGAGTATTAAAGCACAGAGCACGTCAGGAACTCTCCCAGCGGACCAAGGGTTGCCTTCTCTCACAGCAACACAACTGCAGAGTGCTGCGGTGGACGTTACTGCACCTAGTGCATGGAGTCCAAAACATCAGCTGGCTCCTCTCGCCGACAGGCTTTCGTCTTTCCACCAAGATTTATGAACTTCTAGCGTGAGAACATTAGAAGTCTCACCTGTAGGGCCCCTGGCACTGCACACGCAAATCACTTTTTTCCCCTTCTCTTTTTCTAACGTGAAGGTGCTGGACGTCCACGCTCTAAAAAGAACAGGTTAACTTCTAGGTAACAACTGGAAGTGAGCGTGTACGGCCACTATCCTAGTGTTTAAACAACCGAGCCTAGCGCAAAGATCCTGGGCTCCCAAGAGTTACTGCCATCTGCTCACAAGCTAATGCTAATGCATAAAGCCCTTGCAGCGTGGGTGAGGACAGTCCCGCACACCTGGAGCCTTCCTAAGGGGAAGATGAAGAAATAAGATCTTTGTGCCTCTGAATCAAGGTCAAGCATCTTCCTTGTACTGTATTTATTTCTAGCATTGGCTCATCCAAACTATTTCTAGTTTTTCCCCCATTTATAAAGCTTCTCCCAGATGGTGTCACAAAGTGCTCTGCTCTGATGTTCCTACCGTGATTCCAACAACACGCAGAAAGTCTGCTTCGCCTTGCCAGCGAACAAGGTGCTAAGCCAGGCCGAGACGAGGCTTTGGGAGGAGCAGAGCTGGGCACTGGAGGCGCCACGAAGAGCTGGTGCACTCAGTACTCACACTTTGGCAGACACAACGCAGCTTCAGTTCAGAACAGAAATGTCAAATCCTTGGATAGGTTAAAAAATTCCAGGAAAAAAAAAAAAAAAAAAAAAAAAAAAAAAAAAAAAAAGGAAGTTTTCCCACTGTTTCAGCTGTACATATCATAAACTCAAGTTATTTCACAGGCTCAGATTACTTGTGTAAATACCTTTGGGCTAGCTTTGATGCCTCATGCTAAGTATGTTATTTTGCAGTTTCCTTACCTGCGGGACCAGGTAAGGACCCAGCTTCTTTCAGCATTATTTTCTGCATGTGTCCTGAACTTGGTTCTTTGAAAAATACATTTTTACAAATAAACCCCAAACATTCAGAAAAGTAGGGGGTCTCACAAAATAATGAACAGTGATATCACCTGATGCTGGATCCCCTTCTCAGAATAATGCCTTCTGCCTGTTTTTATGCCAATGACATTCTCTGCCCAGAAAGTGATCCCATAAAATACTTGAGAAAGAGCAGTTTGGTCCTTTTCTAGCTATTTACCCATATTGAAAAACTTCTCCGTAGATGGTCTAATCAGAAAATCAGTGCTCAAATAGTACAGACACTAGAAGCAAGAGACTGCAAACAATATTTATTTTATAGATTCCAGCTAAAATTAAACACCAACCTGTGCTGCAGAAGATAACATCAGTGGTTTTGCAAGTTAAACCTTCTGGAAACCAGTCGTACAGCATTGCACAGAGAAGTAGCGCCTCAGCACGGGGTTGCACACGGTGCTGAACACGGGGAAACTCCGCTTGCAGCCGGCGCAGAAAAGGACCGCAGGACGCGCAAGGGGACGGAGCGAGGGCCTGTTGCGGGGGGGAGGATGAGCGAGCAGAGCTTGGCGGTGCTTTGGCAAAACAGAAGTCAAGGGGAAGGAGACGTGCTTGCTACCCGCTATGCAGGCTCACCCCAAAGCCACGTTCAAGGGCCTGGGACCCCGTGGTGGGGAGGCTGAAGAGACGGACAGGGGACAGCTGGCAGCAGGGAAGGAATCTCACGTGAAAACCTGCAAAAAGTGCCTGAACCCCGATGTCCTGCTACACCCTCCATTCTCCTAAAACACTGCAAATCCCCAGGTGCTGGGCAGGAGCCCAGACCCCTGCCCTAAAGCTTTTTAAACATGACAGCTCCAGATTAATTTTTTTTTTCCATCTCTTTCTTGTTTCCCCCCACCCCTGCTGAAGCCAGGCAGCCAGCTGCAACCAGACCACGCACCCCTCCAGCTACCTGCCCTTTCCGGGGCCGTTAATCCCCTTAACATTCCTGGGGATTATTTTCATCCCAGCGGGACAGCAAACAAGGAAACCAGAGGCAGCCGACAGCAGGGCACAGCGAGCAGCACCAGGGGCTGCTGGCAACACGGAGGGGCTTGCGAGGCTGCCCGCCACATAGGGACAGGGCAATTAATCCTAAATAAATGCTCTGTGAAGGGTATCTCCAAAATGTAGCAGCAGCAGCAAAGGGAAACACAGCTGAGCCCCCATCTCCCTGCCTGACCCTGGGCAGGGACTCGAGAGCACCCCAAGGGCCGGCAGGTCTGTTTGGGATTTAGGAGACTAAGACAAAAGCCACTCGGCTTCCCCAGCACCACACCACGTTTTACATTCCTAGTAGGGTGTAGTGAATTATTCTCATTTGTTATTTATTTACAGTTATTTACTATGTTCAGGTTTTCAAAGATGCTCAATGTTCCATTTCCCAAGAGACTGGGCAAAGTGTAATGGGAAGCGGAAATGGGTTTTGCCAGGATTGCAGACTTGTGATTTCATCGCAAATCTCACAAAGTGGGGGCAGATGTGTAAGGGTTTCTAGGAAGTCTAAGCAGGATTTGGGGCTCCAAGTTAAATCAGAACAGATTTTAAAAAGTCATTTTTCTCCTCCAGCCACTTGTACGTGCTGGGGCAGGACTGGGGAAAAAAAAAAGAGTCAAATGCTAAATATTTCCTGTGAGGTCTCCTAGATAACAGAGCAAGGCTGGGAGCTCGTTTTGCAGCTTCGCTTGGGAGATGAGTCATGTGGGGTGTGAAGTCCGAATACCTGCCAGTGCCTGTGGCCTTGGCCTGCTCATCCAGGCAGTCTTGCTTCTGACATATAGAAAAGTGACCCAGAAACATACCTTTCTTAGAAAGCCTCAGACTTTTAGAAATGAGGAAAGGGAAAGCATTTTAAAAACAAGCACGCTGCCTTTTAAACAACAGTGCAAACCAGTTCCATTTGAAAGGTCACGCCGACTTTCTGAGCACAGCAGAAGGTGTTAAAATGCACATGTAGTTTTTGTTTATATCTTGCCAAGAGCAGTATAAAAATGTCTACTACCTTTTGCTGATTTATGCTGGTGGCCAAGGAAGTGCCAGAGCAGAACCTTGTTCATTGATCTACAGCTGCATCATGCAAAACCAGGCATCCTGCTGTAAATCCATCGCAGAGACCTGGCTTGATTTACAGCTCCAGTGCTATAAATAATGACAAAAAGCAGCCTGATAGCAGTCTATCTCCTCAATACATGGATATGAATTACATCAGGTCTTGAAGATGATAGATCTACTCCACTAGAAACATTTTGCATTGGGTCTCTATCCACCAAACTGCAGAAGAAAGGATGCCCTGTCCTTACTCCCAGCATAACCCTAAGCTGTGTTTCAGGAGCACTAATGCTTTTATATTCCTATTTTTCTTTTTATGCTCAATGCAAATGAAGATATTTCTTGAATTGTGACAGATTAAGGTCCTCTGAAGATATAAAATGCTGTTTGTAACTAGGCTCAAGGCTCCTTCCAGTCATTTTCTGGGACAAGGTCAGTGCTTTGACCTTGTGCCTGGGCAGCAGCCCAGGTACCCGTGGCGCTTGACCTGGGGGGCAGCAGCAGCACAGATATCCACTGGAAGTAAGAACCTCATTGAGGGTATCTGCACACCCCAGGACAGATCTGGCACAGTGAAAATGAAGCTAAAAGCTACCTGCTGGGTCCTGCTCAGGCGAATTACAGCCATCGTGAGGACTTGTCCGTGCTGATCTAACAGCCACCTGGCCAGAAATGCTCCCAGTGCATTTCAGTTCCTCCCACTCCTCCCTTCCCAGCATTTTTGGCATTTGTGCTAGCTTCAGGGGAAAGTTCCCTCTCCGTCTTCAGTAAATAGACTGATAAATTGCTTCTATTTTCCAAGCCTTGGTCATGCAATGTTGGATTGCTACATGCTGCTGCGAATAACCACATTAGCCTGTTCAAAACCTCCAGGCTTGGCCACGTTGGAGCTGCTGGTTCGCTGGCTGCTTCCACCCCAAAACGATGCATAACCAGTGTGACAGGATTTTGTGCCATCACGCAAACCAAATGCGGGGTAGGGTAGCTCTCTTCTAAATGATGGCAAAGGGACTGAGAAAGGGGCGACAGGCTGAATCGGTGACACTAAAGCCATTCTTTTAGCACAGCTGTCCAGAAATGGTATTTTCTGTTTAAGAGATCTGATATTTTTCAGTGTTACTCCAGGGAGAAACTCTCTTGTTTGAGGAACAAGGAACACATTGCTTTGCCATTTGAAATGGGAGTTCATCCATTTCATTCCCACCCAAACAAACCTTTGCTTTTACACCTCCCTTTCTTGTCTTTCCTCTGCCTTTTCTCCTACTTTTCTCCTACAAAAAAAGATCCTCAAGAAAGGAAATAGGAGGGAAAAAAAAAGGCAATTTTACCTCGGTGAAAGTTTGTTGTGTTTTCTCATTGTTTGAAATTTAGTTTTCATTTAACGAAACTTGGCCAAAAAAAGTTGTTTTATGTTAACCCTTGGCTGTTCTTCGATGCATGCACTGAAGAACCTGAGCCATCTGAGCCTGTGCAGTCTGGCCCCGCAAGGGCACGAGCCAGCCTGTCCCCAATTCTCGAGGGCCAACAGCGACATATCATCCTAGAGGAAAATAACTTGATACAAGGAATCACTGGTTCCGGCTTCCTTTAAATTTGTACCAAACTCCCGCCAATTACACTCCGGTAATAGGCTCTGATTTGTTTAAACTTGTTCCCAAAGCAGTAAGGCACTGGCCGCATTAACATTCAAAAAGAAGTTGTTTGGTATTGAATCGTTTCTTCGGCAGTATTCTTTCTTACCCAATTCTGTTTGATTGCAACCCACTTTACACTGGGTAAGTACTTGCTGACTAAGAAAGACCGACCCTAACCTGCTTGCTCTTGCTTTATCTATTGATTTCTCTTTTAAAAGGTTTTTATACATAAGACTACAATAAGGGAGAAAGGCAACACTACCAAACAAGTTTTCCTTGCTGCTCCACCAACCCATATAACTTCACACTAGTCTTCTCAAAATATTATAATGGTGAGACGTTTACAGAGGTGGAGCTGCCTACACGCTTTTCCCAGGACTTTTGTTCATACTGGTCAAATTCCAAATTTTTCAAGTGAGTAGTTAGGAATAAATTGCTTTTTCTAGGCGCCTGATTAGACTGCACACTGGCATAATTATAGTCTGCCCAAATGCACTTTACACTTAATGACACAGTACACTGCATGTATTTTGTCTTGTAACGTGTGCTTTCCACTTGCTTTGTGCGTGTGTGTGTGTGTGTGTGTGTGTGTGTGTGTGTGTGTGTGTTTGTACTGGAGAAATGGAGAACATTTGGAAAATATCAACAGCCTTGTGGTTTGCCTGAAATCCAAGCCGCCGTTACAAGAAATAGCAGACCTTTGTTCTTACATGCAGAACATACAAAATTGCTACAGCATGATCACATACCGCATATACGAATTATGCTTTCCTTGGCACTGGGCTGGATCCTGAATATCAGGCCAGTAGGATATCAGCAAAGCCATACATTGACAAGAAATTTTGGATAACTGCATCTGCAATTGGTCTCTATATAGATACATTATGTACTATGTAGAAGTACTTCCTTGGGCCCGTGTTTCTGAAATCCTCTCATATCCTCGCACCCCCGTTGCCGTGCTAGGGCACTGACAGCATCGGCCAGGTCAACCCAGGCAGCTGCTCAGCGCAGTCCAAATCAGCGGTTGTTTCGAGTTTTAGTGCAAACATCTCTCTTTTCTTTCAGCATCGATGTACACCGAAGTACAGAGGGAACAACCAGACAGTGGGAATATCCTGACTCATCCAGACTACATAGATGGGAACCCGGATCTTATCAAACCTAAAAAGCTCCTAAATCCTGTAAAAGCCTCAAAGAGTCACCAAGAGCTGCACAGAGAGCTGCTGATGAACCACAAAAGGTAAGAGGAGGCCCCCACCTGCCACCGAAGTGGTCTGCGAGGTGCTGAGCAGTCTGAGCTCGTCAGCCAGATGCTGCTGAATGGCCAGAGACAGCTTGCGAGTTAGGACACGATAAATCCCTCCACTTACAGACACAGGATAAAACTTGCTGTAGCCCCTTTTCTCTTTTCTTTGAGCAACATTTTTTTTCCATGAAAAAAAAAAAAAAAAAAGAAAAGAAAGAAAGAAAGAAAAAGACTGGAAGCCTCTGCCATCCTGAGGCATTGTCAAGTCCTTTCTGGAGCTGCTCACTATTTCTCCACACCACGAGCCACAAGCTCTGGACGCTGCAAATACCTGGGCCGAGATCTCTGCACGCAAGGCATCCCCGCTGTCCCCTTCTCAGTGTCGTATGAAGGCTCCCTCCCTTGTCCTGATCTCTCCATCTCCGTGACTCACGTGAAGAGGCTTGCCAAGTCCATCCCAATGTGCTGCATTCCCATGTGCTTTAAGGCTTTGGGGTCAATCCAGAGGCAGTACGAGGGGCAAGCTGGATGGAGCTGCGATAGCATCAGTGGGAGATCACACATACAGGGAAAAGGCTAATCCCTATTTCCATAAAAATCAAACTGCTCCTAAGGTAAAGATAAAGCTAAAATTTGCATTCCTGATTTCCCATCCTGTCACGCCAGTTTAACTCTTTGGGGATACAAATATGGCATCAAGATTATGATGACAGGGACTGAGGACCTATATCTGCATCATTACTTTACAGCAAATGAAATGCCTGAACATCAGTGAAGGGGGGAAAAAAAGTCAAGCCTTTTTTTTTTTTTTTTTAGCACAGCAAGAAATCTGTGGCTTTTTACAGAAGCTTGCTGAATACTTAGAAATACTCTGACATGACCACACTTTGTCTGTCTAATTAAAAGGAGCAGAGACTCCTGGAGAGGACTAAGTCGTCACAAGGACGAGCCATACCCAGCAAGCAGCCAAGCCTGCCAGTGGCTGCCTCAATTAATACGGACATCGGCTGGGCTCAGGTCTGACTGATTCTGGAGCTCACAGAGCCATGGAAACACAAAATTACCATGCCTCAGCCACCCCAGCCCCCCACTACTGAGGTGGAGTTAACTGTCCCAGATGGATATTTTTAAAACTTTCTGGTTTAATAGTGACCATATCCTGCCTAGTGATGCTGCTCAGCTAAAGGCTCACCACACCTTGGCCTTGATCTCCCAGAATGTAATTCCCGTGTAACCACAATCACAAGGGAACAAAGCATGAAAAACCATTGCAACTTAAACAGTAGAGATGAACAAGGAAACATGAGCTGTTGTTTGCCAAAAGCTTGTGGCTGTCAGATAAGGTTGGTTGGTCAGGCTCAAGGTGGAGCAGAGACTGGTGTCAACAGGATGTGGGACAGCAACAACTGCCCTTGCAGTAGGGCGGTCCTGGAGGTGCTCAGCTAAACGGTGGGGCAGGACAGCAAGGGGATGAGCAGGATAATGTGACAGGATAGACAGGGTACAGCCCTCAGGGCACCAAGCAGTGCAAGCTGGCAAATACTGAAGTGCACCATCGTTTGCTGTTTGAGTCCTACGCCCACCACTATATTATATCCACGTTTCCCGTCAGACACTGGCAGAAGGCAGCTCCACTATAACCATCCTGCCATCTCCTCAACCCTCTCCTTTTAGTCCTGTACATCTCAGAGAGAAACACTGGTTGCGGAAACCAATTTAAATGTGCTCATGTTCGGGTCTCCCAAATATTTTTCAACAAATACGTAAAACAAAGCCTACTGCAAACAGGAATCTACCTTTGCTGGTTGCTTGCTGTTGGATCTTTAACCAAATATTTACCCCTTTTTTTATTCTTTTTTTTTTCTTATTTAAAAACAGGAAGCGATTAAACCTTTTAATCATCCAGCTTAGGTTTGGAGCCTTGTCAGATTTAGATCAATTTTAATAGTCTCTTCTGGTGTCTCTGGGTTCCAAGACAATCAAACGCTGTCAGCGTTTGTCAGAGCCGGTCCACAAAAGCCACCAAGCTGACACGGATATCCTAAATGGAAGGAGGAACAGCAGTTGTAAACATCCTGCAAATCACTGTCAAAAGCAACATTTTTGCCTCCTGCTATATGTTACTATAGAGGGAGAGAAGGGGAAGAGGAGAGAGAGGGACCTATGGCTTGCTCTTGTTTCAGCTTTGCTGTTGTTTTTTCCCCATAAGCAGAACCCAGGAGCAGCTCAAGTGAGCGGCTTGTGCAACAAACCCCTTATCCTAGCTGACACCTCTGGGTACTAACTGCACAGGCCAATTAAATCAAAGAACAGTAACAAATCCAAAGGCAACATTACAAGCAGTGTCTCCTGGAAGCCATTTACTTTCTCTCAGGCTTTGGAAGCAGCATCTCTGTAACATCTGAGTTCCTTCTGGCTTAAAAAAACATCATAAAAGCTCTCCTGCCAATCCTCCTGCTAACTTTGCTTATGCTACTGTGAATTTTGTCCTGCTATAAAACGAGAAAAGAGGCGACCATGGGAAGCAATGCCAAACGCAGGTACTGGAAGCATCCAAGGACCTTGGTCCCCCAGCCATGTTGCAACAGTGCAGTGGTTTGCTACATCTGGAGAATATTTCCCTCTCCTGTCTGCCAATTAAATTTCTAACAATGTTAGGTACTACCTCAGTGCCTGACATCTTGCCAAAAAAGCTACAAAGTCCACAAGGCTGGAGGTCTCTGCTTTCTGTTAACCTTGTTAAAAACTAGCCAGCCTTCGGTCAGTAGAAACCTTCCAACACCAAGAAGTTTTGCGTTGCTAGCAAGGCCTGTGATGGATGCCCACTCACCCCACCCAGGTTTCTTCATCTGGCTGCAGGGATCTCAGACATGGACCTCACTGCAAGACCAGGTCCCCTTCCAAGAGGTGGTGTCCCCAGCCTTCCCACCCTGCCAAGCATGGCCACACACCCTGGCAAGCCTTCATCCCTGAGACAGGGGAACTCATCTCCTCGCCTCGAGAGCGATCTTCCTGCAGAGGAACACAGAATAGCCCACGTTTTACAGGCTCTGTCCTGTGAATACAGGTTATCTGTGCTCAGAGTATTTCCTTGGAATGTAAAATAGCCTCAGCCCATTGATTGAAATGGTATTAAATCCAGCCCACAGAAGTGGTCAGGCTCCAGTCCTTCCTCATGCATGACACTTATGAAGTCTTCAACTTATTTTCCTTAAAAAATACAACTTCAGTCAATTACTTCTGGTAGAATGCACAATTCCTATTTCAGTTCTCTGTTTTTCTGCAAGATTATTTACGTGCCAGTTGCTATTGTCAGCAGAGCCCAGCAGAAGACATCACGTGTAAATACAACCTCAACCACTTTTTTATTATATTTTCTCCAGATATACAAAACTCTGCAGTTAGAATAAGATCTCCTCCGACTTCAGCAAATGTTAGACTTTGAAGTTTCAGGGTTTTGCCTCTCTGGTTAGGATTCACAGAGGGACAGAGAGTCACCAGTTTCAGTGATTTAAGCCAGGAAGTTTATGAATTTTACAGGAGGTTGATTCCTTTTGGCACAGAGGACCATTGAACCCATATCTTAGAAGGGTGGGAACCATCCCACGACCCACGCCAAGCACATCTGGACTTGTTCCACATTAACATCTATTCCTACACATGCTTATCTACTTCCTTGTTCTCAGGAGAGCAGCAGCTGCTAGGACAGTGGCCAGGTCATTTGCAAAAAGTAAATCTTAATGTTTAAATTCAGACATGTCAACACTTGAAGTGTAGGTTTATGAAGTTTGCTCAGAGGACTTCCTTCAGCACTTTGCCGCATATTTATGCCTGAAGTGTATTAACATGTCCTTGCAGCGCCTCCTTTCCAGTGATCCTACCCCTAACAAAACAGGATTTTAGCAGTCCCATTTTAAGATGCATTGACAGGGCTGAATGGGAGCCAGGTGTCTCCTTCATCAGCAAATGCTCTTGCGTCTGGGAGAAAATGACCTTTCATTTTGGCCTATAACCCAAACTCTCTGTGTCAACAGGGTGTTCACTCTAATCTTCAGCTCTGAAGCAAATCTGGATGCCACAGGGAGGAAATGAACTGCCAGGACAATTATTGCAGTTCAACGACTACCCCTGCTGGTGGGAAAAAAATATTCCCTAAATGCAGCTGAAGCAGCTGCTGCTGAAATAATTAAAACTGGTCATGGCAAGAGGCAAGGGATGGTGCCATTTCCATTCCCAAGAAAGAAAGCTGCAGCAGCCCAGGGAACAGGGTTCACAAAACTTCCAACGCTGCAGGGCAGCAGCCGTGGCTGCCGAGGCACAGGCTCCCCACAAAATGCTCAAACCCTTGCAGACCCACTTGTGGCCCGAGTCCCCACGTTTCCATTTAATGCTGAGGACAGCCTTTTGGTGGCTACACAGCAGGGTGAAGGTGCTCTGGCACTAATATATCTGCTTTTTATCCACAGAGGCTTAGGAGTGGAGAGCAAGCCAGAGCTGCAGCGGGTGCTTGAGCACCAACGGCGAAACCAGCTCATCAGACAGAAGAAGGAAGAGGAAGAGGCAAAGAAGTTGCAGTCGCCTTTTGAAAAAGAGCTCTTAAAGAGGCACCAGAGGCTGGATCAGGTAGAACTGTGTTTTCAGGCGTCCCCAGGTTATCCTAACCCCCATACAAGGAACAGACCAGAGGGGAGATGGGTATGGTGAGGCTCAACTCAAAGCATGGCTTTGCTACCCTTGCATAAAATGGGAGCCATGGAACATAGTCCCTAACAGGTATCCTGGCCAAAACCATACTGGGGCGTTGCTGGGGGAAGAGTTCCTCAGCCAGAGCAGACCAGGGGTCAGCAAGCAGGGAGGTGGGGTGACATGCAGGGTGGGCAAGTTAACTTGCGTCTTTTGAAAATAAAGTAATTCCCCATACCATTTGCCAACATTTGCACTCGAAACAGATAAAATGGGTGTATTTAATAGCACAGGAGGTCCCTTGCAACAATATCAATTCAGCTAAGACCACCTGAAAAATCAAAGCCCAACACTCAGAGAAAAATCAGGAATATGGATAAAGGTTGTTTAGGGATAGATCCATAAAGACTCTGAATATAGAAGAGAGGCAGTACAACCTTTAGATGATAACCTAATGGTTAAGAGCATTTCCCAGGCTCACAGGCCTCCTTTCCTTGGAAGGATTCAAACCTCCTCCCTTCTTCCATGCCAGTTCTGGAGTGAGGAGCACTCTCCACCTTTTCCACTGGAGAAAAGAACAAATAATCAGTGGGTCAAAAAAAAAAAAAAAAAAAACACACTAAGAGTGAAAAACAGAACGAGTCAACACGTGACTTACACAGTCATTCAGTTCTGGGCAATAGTAACTGGACCCTGAGCATTTATGAAACCCACCATTTGAACATAGTTAATGAATTGCGCTCTTATCCTTGAGTGGGCACAGATAATGGTGACTGTTTGCATTTCAGCTGGAGAAAGAGCAAGAGAAGCAAGACGACCATGCACCAGAATTCATTAAAGTCAAAGAAAACCTGAGAAGAACGTCGACAGTGAGCGGGGAAGAGAAAGCAGTGTAGCTTCTGCCAAACCTCAAAAGGGATCGTACCGAGGATGGCGCTAACACATGCATGCTGACATCTCTGTACATGGTGAATGTTCACAACCGTATCTTTGGGGCTATTTACTGTTACTAACGCTTGCTCCAGTAGAATGCATAAAAAAAGTTTTCGCATCCCAGGAAGGTATCATAACAGAAAAGGTGCAGTATTCACTAGAAGAAATACTCACATGAGAAGATGCAGAGAGAAATGATGTCACTTTCCCCCCAAACTGTGGGTGCACGCTAACCTCCAGCTAGCTCTTGGTGACTCTTGAGACAACAGTGCATGTTTAAGCCAGAGAAGCCTGCGGAGGGATGAGCATTGCCACAGGCTGGGAGATTCCTGCCTCAGACCAGAGGAGGACTTGCTGAGCGCAGGGTAGCAGGAGGGCAGCTGCAGCTCTGAAGAGCCTCGTGGAAACCTTTATGTGACAACCGAAAGGGGCAATCTTGTTATCACTGAGAACAGCCCAGGTGACCACAATGGCTTTGCCACGGGTTACAGGTATTGTACCACTACGCAAGTCAAGCCTCATGGATGTTGTGCATCTCAGCAGCACATCGCTATTATTAAACTGTTAGAAATATCAACCTCTGTGTCCCTACACCCATTCAGTATTGGCAGATACGGTGCCACAGTTCTTCACAAGCATCAGTTCAACCAAGTTTCAAACCTGTTTGAATACAGTGAATTAGCCAGTTCTGTGTGCAGGCAAAAAATACGTTGGACTATACCACAAATGCTCCAAGTGAAAGGAAAATGCTACATGCAGAAAGCAAAGGCTGAGTGTTTTCAATGTGAGTATTCATGGAACTGGCTCAATGACCAGGTGGTAGATCCATGCAGATGGGAAAGGTCAGAGTGGCAGAGAGATGAACCACTTCTTGCCCCTGAACTACTGAGTTTAAGTCCTTCACCCAGCAGCTGGACATGTGCTGCCTTAGCAACCCAGGAAACAAAAACACTCACTGACGGAGGGGTGGTAATGTCACACTGGTATCAGGCTGCTCTCCTGTCAACCTCTTTGCCCAATCCTGGAGCACAGCTGACATCTTTATATGCTAGGGGCTACAGCCCATAGATACTGCTGCAAAACTATTTGTCAGTGCTTCTTATCCTCTTTCCCAGAGGTCAGGGCTGCCACCTTGCAAAGCTGAAAGTCTCCTGGCTGCTAGTAGAGCAAAGCTGAGGTCAATGGTGTCTTTGCACCATTTATGGCCAGAGCCTACCACATTTATGGGACACCTGAGTAGAAAATCTGCAAAACTCCTGGACTCTTCTCCACATGCACCTGTGCCTTGGGGGTGCCCTCATCTAGAGCTAAAACTTCTTCAGGAATATCTCAGCTTTTTGTTTCTCGCATCAGCCCTGGTATAAATCCTAGACAACATAACTTACCAGCTGCCTTTGAAAACTGGTTCTTAAACAGCAAAACTCAGTGGACACAGCCAGCTGGGAAGGTAATACCTGATTAAACAATATCTACTCTCCATATCTCCTTGGGATCCATATGTGAATAAAGGGAAACTGGGAATTTACCACATCTTTGTTAATTAAAAGCTTACTAATTTATTCTCCAGTCCCTCCAGTCCAGCAGTGTACTTCATTTCAAGGACTCTTGCTCAACCTGGTAGCTTGAGGAAAACATCTGAGCTACTCAATGGAGCGTCAAGCCCAGCGATGCAGTTACGTGGCCGCTACGACAGCGAGATCGCAGAAGCCCTTAGCCCAGTTTCAGATCTCGAGAGCTCCATCTCACAGCAGTAGTGAGTGGCAGTTTTTAACCCTATATTCATCATGCTTATCCTAAACAAGTTTTTGTTTCAGAAATCCAGTGCATATGGTCACTATGGGTCAAACAATATCTGAAATGAAAATGAGCTATTATGTCCTTTCTAATCGTGCAGTTTTTCAGGTAGTTTAAAATTCAACCCACAAGGAAGAAGTCGCAACTTTGGCTTTCAAGGGGAGAAAAAACCCAAATTTCTTCAAGAGAAAAAGGTGTTGCTAAGAATGATTTTATATGGCTGTAAAGAATGCTATAGAATATCCCACAAATAACATCAATTTAAATAACAAAATAGAATTTACTAAGCTGGGCTGTTGTGAGGGATCATAGTGCAGATTAAATGATCTTCATCAGAGAGCTCAAAAAAAAAAGAAAAGAAAGAAAAAGCACAAATTAACCCGTAGTTTTGCCACAGATTAAATTAATCCCAGGAGAAACAAGCTGTTACTTACCAGTGGAATCAGTGTTAGCAGCTCACTCTGTGTTGGACAGGGGTGTTTATGGGAGTCCTTGGGTGGAAAACCTTTCCAAAACGCCTCGGTAAACTGAGCACTCGTATGATCAAAGAAAAGGCTGCAGATGTAAACGTTCCTGCATCTGCTAATATGATCTGAAAAGAATCAAGGTGCACGGAGCACGGCAGCATGCAAACCCCATCTGCAAGCGCTCAGGAGCGTCTGCTAGTACGTTTTCAGCTGATGGCCCACAAGCGAAGCCGAGGGTCCGATCTCACTGTCCCGGCTCAGGCCGGACTCACACAGCCAGAAGAAATCCCTCCGGCTCACCACGGCATCATGCTCATGGGCTGTGACCAGGGATCCAGCCGCACGCCGCAGACCCCCCACCAACCCGGCGGTGGACGAGCACCACTGGGCAGCTGTGCCGGGCCCCGGAGCGGCCGCGGGGCCGCAGCAGCCCAGCGGCGCGCGTCCGGGCGCGGGGAGACCGTGGCCGAGGCGAGGGCTGCAGGCTCGAGCCCTCCGCGACAGCACTTTGGGGACGACGCTTTTACTGCTGAAGCATTCGCTTAAAAATCACATCGTTTCCAAGCACAGCCATTCTCACCTTCGTGAGCTGAAGATTACCTCCAGTGCTGGACCTGGACCAAGAGTCTGTAAAACCTTCGCTGGACACTCATGTTTCTTGATGTGGCCACATCTGTGGCTGCGAGGCTGCAGGAGAGTTATTTAACTCCAGCAAGAATTTCATCTGAATGAAAAAAAATGATCAGTGGATCATTATCAGGAAGAGATTTGGGGAAAATGTTTGTGTGCTGTTTTCTTTTAAATGAATTTTTGAATTTTGGGTCTATCTCCTATGTCCCTAAACCACTTTCCTAAAGAAATGTGACACATCAAAAGATAGAGATTCTCAAAGTATTGCTGTAACATGATTTTTTTGCACTGCATATATTGCCTGTGTGGTAGATATCCTATATATAGTAGTATACTGTGTTGGTGTTTATACTTATAAGTATATAACAACTGTACTCAGCTGTCACTGCTCACACTTTTTATTTCTTCAGAAGTGTGTGCATTAAACTAAGTGATGATTGTATATTTTGCTGTTTTCCACAAGAAACTGCAAAAAGCTCCAAGGATGCAAGCAGACAACAAGCCAAATAAACTGATCAAAAATAAAAATCACTGAAGTTCGACAGCGACTTGTTCATTAGTACTGTGTTAACTTACTCATCAACAAACCATTTTCATCTCCTGTGCCCAGGGTTGTATCTATTGCTTGTTACCAAACTCCGTCTTAATTTACTGAAAGTTTTAGGGCACAACAAATGCAGGATTGGGCTCTGTGCATGGAAGTTTGTTTTACTGAAACTCTGTATGTTAAATTTCTTCCTAGTGAAACAGGCCCACTGACCTAGCAGGGCAAACCAAAGCCAAAGGAATCCCTTGCACTTGGAATTAATTTGAAAAGTCAGTTTTGAACAGAAATATAATCCTTATGCTAGTGAGTTCATTTTATTATTTTTAAACATTTTAAAACAGTTTTAGCAACTACCACAGACAGTATCTGAGCTGTGATAATTCAAGCAAAATCACTCAGACCAACCAGATAATAAAAGAAAGATTATAGTAGGATGCTTCACATACATGCAGGTCACACACACACACACACACACACACGCACACACACTATCCAAGATCCAGCACTGAAACTGAGTGCAAAAAAGCAAACTAAAAGAACTTCTCCAACTCATTAGTGATATCCTTAATGCCAAGGGCATTAACTTCCTGTTCAGAAAAATGGTGGAGACGATGCTTTTCTTTTTGACACCGGATATCAGCTGAGGTTGCCACACTGCTGCGCTCCAGACCCTCCATATCCCAAACGCTAGGGCCCCGGATTCGGGCAATCAGCTCATCCTGTTACAGAGACAGGTCGCTACCAAAGTCTGCTCTTCAGCCGAGGTTCAGACCCCCCAGACACCTCCTCTCGAGCTGCACCACCTCTCTGCAGCTTACCGTAGGAGCTCACGTCTTTCTCCAGAGCTGCCACGACACATTGCCCGCCTCACTTCCCAGGCACACACCACACAACGGGG
Source organism: Rhea pennata (assembly GCF_028389875.1). Classification (NCBI taxonomy): domain Eukaryota; kingdom Metazoa; phylum Chordata; class Aves; order Rheiformes; family Rheidae; genus Rhea; species Rhea pennata. The sequence continues at coordinate 10,536,130 of NC_084674.1, forward strand.
CACGTCTTTGCTGGACGGCGCAGCAGGACGGGAGACCGGCGGCAGCAGAGCATAAGACACCATAAAATGCTTTGGCAACCTGTGACAGCCCCAGCCAGCGAGGCTTCGTTGGACTACACTGCTGCGACTGGCCGCGCTAACCACGTCCCTTCTTCAGCGCATGGATTTCAAAGTTAGTCTTTCATGTCACGGGAGTTCGCCTTCTGTGGAAGACAGCAAGAAACAATCATTTTTGTTCTTCAAAGATAAACTGCCCTTTGGCTGTAATCAGACTGCTCCTTTGTTTGGATCCTTCTTATTTCTAGAGTTTTCAGTACCAACTTTGCAATTTCTGTGTCATGCTGAGTTATCTTTTCCTCTGCACTCATTCCTAAAGTGCTGTTAGATAGCTTGCTGCAATGCAATTGCTTACTACAGGACCCTTATTTTTAAACCTACCTAATTTACTTCTCTCTCTACTGTCTCAGAAACAGCAAATTCAGCTTTTCTTCCTCAAGTTAGCTGTAACCTCAGACAGGGCATGGCTGGGTATTCCCACAGGGAAGGTCACATTCTCATCTGTCTGTCCTAGGTATTTCTTTACATTTAAATTGTTGCAAGAAAAAAAAAAAGTCTGAAACTGCCAACGACTGCCTAGTTTTATGCTGATAGAGCCATCATAAGAAATCTGTGATTTCAACAGGATTCCTGAGATATGCATGCTTAGGGAAGTAGAGAGAAACATTGAACTAAAATTATCAACAGTGTGTAGAGCTGTTCTTCCAACACATCTCAGTCATATGCTCTGGTGGATTTTGTTGGTTCCTACCATATGCTGTGAGCTCCACGTGCACCCCACAGGCATGTGGACTCCATTTGTATGAAAATGCCACTAGGTATACAGCTCATGCACGAGGCTGAGCACTTCTGACACCAGCCAAAAGAAAAGAGCAGAGCAAGCAGAAGCTCCACGGTTAACCTCAGAAAGAGGTATCTTGCTCCCAAGTGCTGGCAACCCCAAATCACCGCAGGACATGATGCTGCACGATATGGCCTGGGATACCAAGGAGCGTGTCCATGTTCAACACCCCATCGCGCTGGCAGCACCTTTAATCTATAGGTGCACTGTGCGCTCCCCGTACACGTACTCGCTGCACTTACAGTCGCTTGCCTTGAGGTATTGCCGCTCCTCACAGCTGCTGGGTTTGCTCAGGCTTAAGCTTAAAATTACAGCTGTGTGAAACTAGCTGATCCATCTCCCGCTCCTTGTGCAGCTTCTCATGGTGAAGCAGCTCTGCAGTATGGCGAAGCCCACGTGTTTCGCTTCCCTGTCTGACAAATCAGCTTTGGGTGAGGGAGAAGTACCCCAAACTACGGAAAGAGCTCAGGACAGCACCGTAGCAGAGCCAACCGCTCAGTAACCCAGTCCGGAAAACCTCGAGCAGGGCAGACGAAGGTGCTCCCCCCCCCCGTCCTTCCAGCTGACAACTGGGCAGATGCGTGCAACGGAGTCGCTTCTGCTTGCAAAGTGCAGAAGACAGAGGGAAAACACAAACCTCGGGACAGGGGCGGGGAGGCGCGCTGGGTAACAGCCGAAACTGCCGGCAGAGGTCAGCTGCAGCCCGCCGGGCCGGGCGTCCCCGGGGACGAGGGTCCCGCCGGGGGCCGCGGCCGAGCCGCGTAGGCGCCCGCCGCGCGGCCTCCCCGAGGGCGACGGGCTGCGCGGACTTTGCACCCGCGCAGGCACCACGGCTCTGCGGGCAGCCAGCGCGCAGGGCTGGTGCGAGCGCCCGGCGCACGCTCGCCCTTTCTCCCCGCGGCTCAAGGGCGGATTTGGGTTGCTGCTGTTTACTCCGAGCGCCCCTTTGAATCCTCTTTCCCTGCCCAGACAGCACGACCTACCCTGAATCGGAGGTCTGAACATCAGAAAAGCCGGAATTAGCGTCCGCACTGAAAATCCTGCTAGCGAAAGGATTCCCAAGTTGGAGGTTAAAGCAAAGCAGAGCTGCGGAGGAAGCAGGACGCGGCGGAGGCGGCGCGGGAAGGAGCTGCCGAGCGCGGACACGGCCGGCGCCCGCGACCTGACATCAGGGAGCCTCCGGCCAGGCAAGTCCCGGCTGCGGCAGTGGTGGGGACGCGTAACGCGGCGGGGGGAGGGGGGTTAATCGGCAGCGCTTAAAAGCCCTCATAGGCGTTAAGATATAACTGGGGGTTGTTCCAATCTTATTTTCTCATAAAATCCTGGGAACGGGCAGGCTGGTGAAAGTGAAGCAAAGCAAGCTTTTATGTAATAAATAAATAAATAAATCATTAAAAATCTCCATTTTGAGCCCTTAGAGTACCCTGAACTTTCATATTCTCTACTGTTGCAACAGAGACAAGGCAGTGCTCAAACACTTATGTAAACCCTTAAAAAAAAAAAAAAAAAAAAAAAAAAAAAAGATCTGGCAGGCCTGCTGCTGCGTACAAAGTACACTTCTATCTCTTTTTTCAGACCACAGTGCTCTGCAATAGTTGCAGAAAGCTTCCCTGTGCCAGCTGCCCTTTGCCAGGGGTGAGCAAGGGAGCCCCAGATCAGCCAGGCTACCTGTGCCAGCACAAAAATCTTGGCCAACCTATTTGTAGTCAAGTTAAACCATTTGTCACTGCACTAAATGTCACCGTCATGTAAACGGAACAAGACATCAACCACCAGTTCAAGGGATGCCAACTACCAAGTCCCATCCCTCTTGGCAGCAGCTCGGCTTCCAGGATGGCTCTGCTGGATTCCAGCAGACACTCACGGGACTCCGTCCTCAGCGGGGTAAACCCCGACCTTGCCAGCGAGAGACTGACGGCCTCCTTCAGCGTGGAGAAGCTCACCGCCGTGCTGGACGGCGGTGCCGAGCACACTCGGATGCGGAGGGCCATTGGTGAGTCAGTCCTACAAGGTCTGCTCCTTCTTCGCATGCTGTTTTTTGTATTCCTGGATATTTGCTTATTGTCTGTCTTTTAAGATAAAAGTAGCAGAGCGGAGTTGGTGCCCTCCACTGGTGTAAATCAACATGACCCTGTTGCTTCAGCTCCACCAGTTTACACCAGGCTGCCTTTCTGAAGCTTTTCCCTATCCCTATTCTCATCCCCAAGGCTTCTGGCAAGACTGGTTAAACTGGAATACAAGCGAGCAGCGCGCAGACAAGCCTTTCTGCGCAAGCAGACCTGCACGCGCAGAGGGGCTAGAGCTGCGCCGCAGATGCGCGACGCACGTTGTGCTTTGACCGAGGCAGAGCGACCCTCCTCAGCCAGGCGGGAAACGCCTCGCGCACCACGGTGGGTCTGTCGCTTGGCGGGGGTGGGATGCTGTCTCGCTTGCAATGTGCAGGCTGAAAGATGACTTTGCTGAGAACGACTAGAGGAAAGGATGCTCTTTCGACCCTGTGGTTACACCCGTATGACAGTCTTAATGAATGAAAAGAGCACAAAGAACTGGAATTATGTGCTTTGTGGTATAACTGTAATTAAGTGCGTCTTAACTGAGAACGGACTCAAAGGTTTCAAGGCAAAAAGGGACCAGTGTGATCGTCCAGACTGACATGGAAAGAGCAAGCCAAAGAGTTGCTCCCTAACACTGTGAAGGTCCAGTCAAGTCCCAAGCCGAGCTGCCATTTCCAAGTAGGACGCCCCAGCAGGTACCAGGGCAGCTCTGACCAGTAGCCACCTCTATGCAAAACTCATAATTTCAGCACTTGCTACCATTTAATCACAAGAACACCAATTAGAAACAGCCAGATTTGTAACACTTTCTATCTGAGGAAAAACTCTCCTGGTATAAAGTCACCTCCTACGCACCAACCAGGGAAGGTACCTTGCGCTCCAAGACGGAGCCTGCAGGTCTCGGCAATGTGTCGCAACAGGACTCCAGCTTCCTGCAGCAAGGCCACAGCAGAATAAACTGTCCTGTATTGCCTTACAGCTGAAGCTATTGAAAGCGACCCTGTATTTAGCCGAGAAAATCAGTATTTCCAGAGCCAGAATGAGAGGTATGAAGCCGCGGTCAGAAAAGCTGTTCATCTCCAGAAAAAGATGCGTGAGATGGGATGGACTGAGAACGGGCCTGAAGTCAAGTACATTCACCGGTAACCTTTTTTTTTTTTTTTTTTTTTTAATATACAACTTTTTTTTTTTTGTTAAAATGCCTGTACGCCAACACAATGAGCTTTGGCAAAGGCTGGGAGAGGCCAGCTGTTGATAGACAGGGCTTTGATACTGATGTGCCACAGGTTTTCATTTTAGCAGCATGCTTGGGAAAGGGGAAAATTATACGCAGAAGAGAACTTCTCAAGGAGCGGCACAGAAACAGGGTACTTCTGTATGAAAAGCAGCTTGGTAAAACACAGCAGTTCACATCACCAGCGTGATACATCCGCTTCAACAAGTTCCTAGCCTGTGCTGCAGCTCTCACACTACTCCTCAGCCATTTTTAAACCTATAATCAGAATTTTAAGTGGTGCTGTTTCAGCTACATAACTCATAGAGAGTTTGACTTTTTTTGAGAAAATGTCAAATTCAGCTAATCTAGAAAACTTGTATTCAATCAAAAATTACCAAACTATGCTGGCATGACATGAGAACTTAGTTTGTACATAAATAGAAGGAAATACTTCCCGTAATTCTTTTGTTCAAGATTTTACCTTAGTACTTTGCATGGAGTTGAGCTCACTCTTGTAATTGTTTGCCCCCTTTCCCCCCGCCTTTGCTAAATAGAGATGCTCTATTGCTACCGCCCAGTGCACACGGCCAGTTTTGCAGGGTTACGTACTCGCTAAGAAGGGGCAAGTTTAAAAGCATCTTTAAGAGAGTAGTGCCTCTGTCTTACAAAACACTGTTGACATTTTTCCAGTATTTCATCATGTGAAAATTATAATTTTTTTATGCTAAGCTCTTTGCCTCCTGTAGTGAGTAGGACTGATAAAAGGGGAAATTTTCTATCAAGAGCTCTTGGAGCTGATAATTACATCTCCAAATAGAGAGCAGCTCTCCGCCCTCAGAAGGAAAAAAAACCCAAAGATTTTAAAAACTTCGCACAACTAAACAGCCCAGAGACTGTCCTGCCTATGCTTGCTTTTATCAAACACCCTGACGCCACAGGGTTTAGCAAGGCCAGCCTCGTACTAACTAGTATTTTGCAGAATTAAGAACATAGATTGCCTTCTAAGATAATTCTTTTGCTATGATACCCAGGTGAGCGGCAAGTTTGTTTTTTTTTTTTTTTTTTTTTTTTTTTTTTTTTGTTATCAACAAAAAAACTGATGCCTCCTGGCATTGGACAGAGCACACCACTTGTACACATCTAAAACTCACCTTTGACATTTCAGTTAAAGTAATACTGTTTCTGGATGAGCTGCCAGAAGTTTATTAAGTTATCTCTGTTAATCATAGCTGTTTTCCTTTCAATTCTTCTTTGTTCATTTTTCCTCACTTTTTCAGCATAACTAATTCTCTCTCCAGTCTAGTATAAAAGAAAGGTCATAGTCACTTGTTGAAAATAAAAGGTATCTCTTAAGGTAGTTATCATAGCACTGGATAAAGAAGGTGCTAAAAAAATCACGCAGTACCAATAAAAACAGCAGAGCCTTTTTTTTTTTTTTTTTTTTTTTTTTTTTTTAGGTATGTGAGCACATATATTCATATCTGTGAGGCAATTTAACCATATTCTGAGGAATTCCAAAAAGAGGAAATATATTCCTCACATTCTCTTTTTATGATTTCTATCAAAAAAATAAAACCTCAAAACAGATGAGTTGCAGGTTTGCACCATGAAAATTACTGCATCTAAGCGCTTCCAGCACGTTTTTTAGGATATGCACAGCCATACCAGATGGTGAAGGACCTGATCAGACACTAAAACAGGGCTTAGAAGGACATACTTGAATTTGTTCCACAAAAAAAAAAATAATAATAATAATAATTAGGCCAAAGCTCTACATACCCCAGTATCTTCTCTCTGATGAGTGACAGCAAACATTCAAGAAACAGTACAGCAACAAACCATATATACAAAGGTATTTTCCCAGAATGGGAATAGGAAGGTCAGGAAGTCCAAGTCTCAGATGACAACAGGTGTAACACACCCAACACTGACTTGTCAGAGTGTTTTTTTCTTTTCTCCCTGCCCCATCTCAGGCTTAAGGTGTGTGTGGGGGGAGGTCACCTACAAAGTCAAAAAAAGACGAGGAGAGATGTGCAGCCTTTGGAGCTGGACAGTGGTTTTTTAGAAGCTCAGCATCTGCTAATCAGAAAACAGGCCATAGCTCCAAGAGCAAGTGAAATACCAGCTAGTGGCACTTAAGCAAAGCATGTTATGAAAGAAGGAATGAAACCAGCCTGAAAGAGCACTTCTCCTGCACCACTATATCGATACCGTTCCTTGTGTAAGATATGACAATAAAGAAATCAAAGTTTGGCGGGTGGTACTATCTAGTGACTGCCACATGGCAATTGCCTCATTAAGCCCTGAAACCCTTGATCAGTCCAAAACTGCTCCTGTGCTTTCTCCCTAGGTGTCTTGCAGGAGACATAGCATTTCACCTTCACCGTGTCTTCATGAGAAGTATTTCAGTACTGGGCTCTGATAAACAGGTTGCCAAGTGGATTCCTCTCGCCAGTGAACATCGAATTATAGGAAGCTATGCCCAGACTGAACTTGGACACGGTAAGGCTATGAAGGACATGTAGCATTGAAGGACATGTCCCTATGAAGGACATGGGACGGGAGGTACTGGCCTAGATTCTCAGGTAAATTTGAGTTCAAGCTGTCCAGAGTTTTGCTGAGGCAGGAATGGCCCGGGGCAAGGTGACACTTCCACTTGAGAGATTCCTTTCCTTCAGCGTTCCTCTGCAAGCTGGAGATGCAGTGGTTTTGGTTTTGTCCATTTAGAAAAAGTTCCAAAAGAGAAGAGGAAAGCTTATGGCTAGATGCCAGGCAGTCAAGATCGGCAGATGGGACGGTCACTAAAAGCCAGGCACTTAGCCAAAGCACAGTTTGGCTTCAGAGATCTTTCAGAAGATGGTGTAGGGTTGGCAGGGAAATTGTTCCACAACCACAAAAGCCTGGTAACACCCACTACCCTCCAATTCCCTAATCGTCTTTGTGATACACCTGGGAAATACTTTTCTGTTTGTGCGAGGATTGTTTTTGTTTGTTTGTTTTTGTTAAAGGAACTTATCTTCAGGGTCTGGAAACAACAGCAATCTTTGATATCGCTACTCAGGAGTTTATTCTGAACACACCAAAGATTTCTGCAATGAAGTGGTGGCCTGGGGACAGTAAGTACCACACAAAGTTTGGTATCCAAACTTGCCTCCTTCAGTTGTTAGGTCTGTCTTGCTCAAGCTCCATGTTTGAGGGCAAGGTGTTAGCAGGAAGAGACTTCAGCAGGAGTTGTGGAACGTCTATGGACAAGCAAGAGACCAAAGGATTGCACAGAAATTTAAAGGCCAGAAGGAAGCTACCATTAGTTATTACAGATCTTGAGTGGCAAGGCTGGAGAATTTTACTCAGTGAAACTCCTGCCCCTGCAGGAATCGTTCTTCTCTTCTTCATAAGTGATATTCAGGCAGTCAGAAATTATACTGAGAGCAGCACACTCCATACAGCTCCAGTCTCCTAGGTAATAACTGGAGTTACTCAGTACAGCCACAGCACTTCCCATTTATGCTTCCCATAAAGCACTGCAGGTGCTTTAATTACTATTTCTTTTCATCTGGTGATGCAAACTGGACATCCAAGCTTCACAGGCAGCAAAAGAGGCAGAAGAATTATGTGACTTCTGAGAGCCAAGAGCAGAGTCAGGATGCAAATTTAGGCATTCTTGTGCTTCCAGCACCTACGGATCACACCTACCCTGACCCACTTGTTAGCAGGACTGAACGCACAACCCATGTTGGCAGCTATTCATTATGGAAGCTTTTGGAGAGTACCTTGTCTTAAGGGAATGCGACGGTTTTCCTTCTTGCAGTGGGAAGGTCAGCAACCCACACCATTGCCTTTGCTCAGCTGTATGTCCGCGGAAAGTGCTACGGAGTGCATCCCTTCATCGTGCAGATACGCAGCCTTCAGGACCATTCGCCATGCCCAGGTAAACAGCTCCAGACTTTGCCACACTTCTGCAGGTACTCTGTCTATTTTGTCCTCAAGTATTTTCTAGGACACTGGACCCAGGGAGAGTGAGCACAAATAGTTATAACCACCAAAACCAAGCCAAGACAGACACCCAAGTATACAGCTACTAACCCTAACCCTTTTACCTAAAGGAAGATTTATTGCATCGTCATTCAAATGCAAATTAAACCCTCTACCTAATCAGTGTCACAGCTCCAACTCTGGACTGCTCTGGCCACCTCAACGTTAACACCTCAGTCCTGACCCCAGTCAGCATCAGGGGATCAAGAAAGCAAACTATCATGGACCATACAAATGCCTATTTCATCCCTCAGGCAAGATCACCCGTGCTGGCGGAAAAGCACGGTTGAACACTCCCTTCCTTTGAGATCGCCAGCCTGTTGCAGAAGAGTGATAAAAGACTTCCAATAGAAGTAAATTGGATCTATTTTCTTATTCTGTAGGAGTGACTGCAGGAGACATTGGTCCCAAAATGAATTTTGAGCACATTGACAATGGCTACCTCATGCTGCAGAACGTACGCGTCCCCAGGGAGAACATGCTGAGCAAGTTTTGCGAGGTACATAAGGCATTTAAATCACAGACTTGCCAATCAGATTCTTACTGCACAGCCAGGGAGGCAACAGGGACTTGCCTAAGTTTCAGACAGAAATTTTAATTCTAGATGCACACAAGTTTCTGAAGTTTTTATCAAGGGTAGAAGTTATCCGAGTCCTAAATGTACTGCTGTCTCAGGAACATATCCAGGAGTTACAGCTTATAGGATAGGTAGACCATATGAGAGGCAAAAGCAGTAAGAGTTTCTCTCTCCAGCTGGATATATTTCATCCATCATATCTGACAATATTTAGTTCTGTATTCAGGGAAAGGTTTCAAGCTTTTATTCTATACATAGAGATTGCAGAACCATCTTATGTACTGAAAAGTTACAGTATTGAAGAGGCATCCAAAACCTCTCTCTAATTCTAGGTTCAGCCAGATGGCACCTACGTAAGATGGGGGTCGCAGAAGATTAATTATTTCACAATGACTACAGTACGCATTTCCGTCCTTACAGATGAAGTTATACTGCCTCTAATGAAAGCTTGCACCATCGCCATCAGATACTCTGCAGTTCGCCGGCAGTCCAAGTTAAAGCCTGGGTAATGCCACTCGATTTAGCAACTGTGGGAAGGGGATCGTACACCACATTCCCCCCAAACCATTCTTTATTTCTGCCTTTCATCTTGTCTTTCAGCACCTCATTGGCTTATTTCCCTCCCTAGACAGGAAGGTTATTACCAACACTCTTCTCCATTATTTATGTTAACAAGTTTCAAAGTACAAAAATAAGATCCTAACAGGAGCATGCTTTGTTTCAAACACAAAACTGAACACGAAAACATTGTATGACAAATTCCTGCAATAACTAGTTTCATCACTTGAAGTCCTAAGTTTACTAGACACAGGAAAAGTGGTAAAGAACAATAATATTAAAAATCCCAGAAAGCTTAAAATAATTTAGACTCAAGTATGTTCAAAGGAACTGAAGAGTCTGACTCATCAGAGAAGGAATTGTACATTTTTAACCTAATTATACATCCAAAAGGCAATTCTAGCTCAAGGAAGCTTTTCTGTTTTAGGACTGTTCAGATCAAAAAGTTAAAACCACCAGGAATGCAAAACAATCTACTTGTAGGTACAGCTGGTAAGAGGCCTGACTACGGCCTTGCCGTTCCTATTTTACATCAAAAGGAAACAACACTAAAGCACGGTTACATCCTCTGTCTGCCTTGCAGAGTCATCGGCTGGGGCTGGCACTCTCCTAATTCTGCCCGAGACCAGAGGGTCCAGTTTGAAAAGCGAAAGCTCTTCAGCTTTTGCTGAAGCCACTGCCTCAGCTATGATGTCCAATACCTTGCTGTCCTTCAAGGCTTCATCCTCTCCTGCAGCTCCTCTCCCCACTCAGGGCGGATTGATCACACAGAGCTTTTTCTAGTCTGCTCGTCTAATTCACCAGGGTGGCAGAAAGTTCACTTTTTTTTCCTGGTCAAGCTTGTTTTTTCCTAACAGCTTAGCAAGTTGGGTGGATTTGTTGGGCTGCCCAGCCTCAGAGGTAGCATGGGGGCAGGAGATCAACCTCTCCTCTTGGTGGCAATGAGCTGCCATTAAATCCACTCTGTCCTTTTCACGTGCCACTTCTCAGCAACCGAAGACGCAGGCAGTTAAGGTAACCTAACAGTCGCTGTGCCTGCACCCACAGCTCTTCAGGCTTCATCAGTTGTTTTCCAACAGGGAACAAGAAGCAAAAATCCTTGACTACCAAACTCAGCAACAGAAACTGCTGCCGCAGCTGGCAGCAGCCTACGCCTTTCATTTCATCAACACCTACCTGCACGAGCTGTTCAACACGGGGTACCAAGAGATCCAGGGCAGGAACTTTGACTTGCTGCCAGAGGTAAGCTGCTGCACAAACAGTTCCTAAGTTATTTTGCGTTTATGCTCTACTTCTCATCCCTAAATCTCAAAGGAAGTTTGCAAACTGCACATGGGTTCCTCTCACCACTGGTAACAGTAGAAAGCCAAAGCTCTAAAAGATTAGGTAACTTTCCCTACATCCACAACCAGTCAGCAAGAGTGTCAGCTTCACTGCCCAAACTTTTGGTTCCAAGAACTATCATAAAAGAAAAGGGGCTTGGAAAGCATGTTAATTTGATAAAAACTTTGCTCTGAGCAGCTGATGGTGCAAAGCCTTATTTCACAACTTCATCTACAAATTCACATGCAGATACTCACTTCTGGGCCAAAAACAAAAACATGGTTTTTCAGACTAAACACAAGATCTTGCAACCAAAAGCCTAAAACAAAAGTATACTTTGAATAGGGGCAGCCAAAGTCACTGTCACTGCTGCTTCTGGGAAACTTAAAAAAAAAAAAAAAAAAAAAAAAAGGCATGCCAAATTCAAGACAGAAACCAGAGGCCAGGCCAGAAGGCGAAGGAGGATCTAATGCCACAGAAATTGCACAAAATTAAAAAAGAAAACTGTCCTATCTCTTTATAAACACACAGGATGGCTTTAAAACACATTCCCCATTAATACTTTGGGGGGGGGGGTGTTTTGTTTTTTGTTAAAAACAGCTTCATGCACTTTCTTCCGGGTTTAAAGCCATGGTCACTCAATACTGCACTTCAGGAGTGGAGATTTGCCTCAGGGCTTGCGGAGGACACGGGTACTCTCTGCTGAGTGGACTCCCTTCCTTGTACACTAATATACTTGCTTCTTGCATTTATGAAGGGGAAAACACAGTTTTGTTCCTGCAAACTGCCAGGTAACAATTCAATTTGCTTATCTAAAACCTCACTCCCTAATCTTTTCAACTTGTACCATGTCTTCTCCAAAACCAGTAAAACGAGCTACTCCTTTCCCATAACACCTTCTAAAAATACAACTTAGACCATAAAGTATTCATGCTTTCTCTTGAATAGAGATGGAGGTGTATGGGAACTGGTTTATCTCTTCTGGTTTGGGTTGTGGGACACATTCAGATGCTGTTCCGCATAACCTCATTTTCCTCTTTGTCTAGCAATGCAGTGAAAACATTGCTATACAAGTTTTGTAGTTTCTTTTTTAAAGCAACAGATTTAACATGATATTGGTAAAGCAAGGCTGATTCAGAGAAGGCAAAGTTGTCAGACACCGATCCTGGATAAGTAATATTCCAAGCACACCACTTTCCTCAGAGCACACAGATTGATGATTATCTAGAGTAGGTGAAATACAGGAGGAAAGGAAAAAAAAGAAAAGCACATCTGTTTGCACTTTTAACAGTGTGCGTTTTTACTAGAAGGAGAAACAGAATACCCTTGCCAGGGAAAAGGTGCTATCACATAGCTCTGTGCTTGTGTGCTCACACCTCTGCACTCATTACTGCCTCCTCTTGCAAGACCAGCAACAAGGTCAAGAGATAAGCGCTTAATGCTTTACTTCCAGGCATGGTCAATGTAGGTCATGGCTGAGATGCATCCATAAGGGGGAGAGCATGTGCCTTTGACTCATATTTAGCCCCAAAGAAAGAGAACATCAAGGGAATGCCTAAAGTTTGTTAACATAACATGACTGTGTTGGGAATCAGAGTGGTTAAGTCCAAACCAATACTAAGACTCCCAGTGCTAAGACTCAGGCTACAAAGATGGTAACATATTTAATCATCCTGCAGCAGAGGATGCTAATAACCACAGCCAATTCTGTTCTAAAATTCATCACTACAGATTGCCGTAGCATTAAACACAGTAGATGGCCATCCTTGTGGCCCATCGCACACCAGGTTACTACAAGTGACAGGCAAAACAAAAGCCTGCTACTTCTTTAGTCTGGTTTGGACCATTGATGGGATAGGTTGCACACTGGTGTTCCTCGTTCAACCCAGGGAAGACCTGTTTGCACGCCCGCCTGCAGCATGGAGATCGTGACAACAGCCTGCTCTGATTGTTACGCTCTTCCCAGGTTCCTGATTAAGTGCTTCATGGCAGCTAGTGCTGGCCAGCCCGTTCCACCATCTGTCACATACTTGTCTTCAGCGAATCCCAGGAAGTGTCCAGCCAAGGACAAGTTGGATTTTCTCAGTGCAGACATTTATGTGAAGGCCTACGAACAGACGGCAATCAGGTCAGTAAGCAGGAAGGGAGGGGAGCTTTCCGTCCGGTATCGGAAACGTGTTGGAGTTCAGCTTCTTTCAAAAGAGGTAGAACAATAAATTCAACAAGAATTGACACCACCTGCCCTTGAAAAAGAAAAGGAAGACTTAACCCCTCACACAGGATTAACCTGCATTTCAAACATTGATATCAAACTTCCACATTCAGAACAGCAGAAGTTTATGCCATGTGCTATATACAACAACTACACCCCACGCAGAGCCGATGGCACTCTGTAAATAAAACCCAAGGCACGTCAGGGAGCTGTCATCCAGTAAGACCTTTAGGCAATTGAATCCTATGCAATTCTATACAGTAAGTTAAAATTTCACATACCTGAAAGCCTGATGTTTCTTTTCAAATAATATTGCAGCAAACACAAACCCTCACACACTCTCTGTAGCTGTTCAACTACTCAGTCAATTATTCAACACAAATAAAAATGCTATCATGAGTGGTCTCATCCGTAAGTATTATGTGCACATTTATAGGTAGCATATGTATCATCTCTGCAAACCACCTAAACAGACAAATTTGATGTCATTCAAAACTGTGTAAACAGGAGCAGGATTTGGATCCCTGTGTAGAAGAGTAGAAACATGATGTAACGTATGTTTGATATTATTGTCACTTTCTTTTATTTTGCACACTTCCCCCTTCCTACCTTCCCCCCCCAAAAAAAGCCCTCAGAGGGCTCCCAGTAAACTACAGTGGGAGCTGTGGAAGGTGGACATCCCTTAGTACCTGGGTGGTACGGGCACTTTGCTCCAATTTGCACTCAGATAGCTCATTTTGCATAATCAGAGTTCTCTTGCACGAGGTATAGACAATGAGGAATTTCAGAAATACCATCTTGCTGTTGATCACACACGGGGCTGAGTAGGAAATGAGTGCATGTGGGCTAGAATATTTAAGTAAGTTTTTTTTTCAAATTTCCCAGACTCTTAAGCAGCAACGCAGCTAAACTACAGCGCTTGACCCAGTCAGGAGTCGACGAGCACGAAGCCTGGAACCAGTGCACGGTAGAGCTGGCAAAGGCTGCGAAGGTTAGTGCAACCTCTGTGTTTGTTACACGTACGTGGTTACAACAGGCATTAGAAACAGCACGGTTAGCCTGAAAAGGTCTCGACACCATTTTTTGTTTAATGCTAGCATCTAAAGGGACACCACTAAGACCAGGGTACCACTGTGCTCTACACAGTAGAAATTCACAGTAAAAACTAATTCCTGGCGTGAAGAGACCAGGAAGGAAAATGCAGGACAAAGTAGAAACATATGGGAGAAGGAACATGCGTGTGGTTATGCTGCACCTGCAGCGGAGCCAGCCCTCCCATGGCCTGCAACCAGAACCCACCATCTCCACCTAATGCCCATTTTTTACAAGAATCTGCCGTTTTCTGGCTCTCAGTGAAAGCCTCCCCTCAGTCTGCCTGCTGAAAGCTAGGGCAAAACGCACCTGCTATTTCTTACATCTTCTGCTCTCAAAAGGAAAGATAAACACAGTGAAAACAACAAAAAGCAGTGGTGAGGCCAATGTCTAAATTACTGCTGGAAGAAATCAAATCAGCAAAGTCAAATTAACAAGATGCCCCAAAATGATTCCTTGTTTACATGGCTTAAGCAGGCAAAATACATTCCTTCTGCTGAAATAGGGTTGGGACAACAGCATTATTTCCCCAGAACATCCCGCAGGGGATTACTGCGACGTGGTACACAATTAAACACAAAAGAAAACAAGGAACAAAAAGAAGCCCTATATTTAAACAAAAACAAAACCACTGATATTTTAGTATCTGTAGGACACAAAATCCTATTTTTAATAAGTAGTCAAGTGAAACTTATCTGTAATTACAGTAGATCTTCCTTCTTCCTAAACTGAGGAGAGGAGGATTTTGGAACAGATCTGTGGCTTATTTTACCTTGCTTCAATTTTTAATGAAAAACATCTTGGTGTAATGTATGGCTCAGCCTGAGCCAACCCAGGCTGAAACAGGAGAGGAGAGCACCAGTAAACAAAACTTGGGGGAGGGGTTAATTGGTTTCCCAGTAATTGTTCAACTGTAAATACATTTATAGTGGAATGAAACTAAAGCGTTCCTATTCAGAGATTACCTCTAAGAAAATAAATAAATAAATAAAAACTTTCTGACCAGTACTCCCTGTGCACAAACCTGAAAAAAGCAGTTTCTTCCCATACTTACTCAAATCAGTGGCAAAAGTGTCTGGACTGGAGAGAAGGGGATACCACGTGTCAGAGGAGGAACTTGAGTATGGTTATCTCTGATGGGCAAGAAGGAGGATTTAGACAGAAGACTAGAAGACAGAAAGAAACCATTTCCAAAGAGCCTAACATATACAAAGGCTTAGCTATGATATTTTCAGTGACAACTGTACTGCTAAGCATCCTAGACTTTTCAGGAAACAGGATCTGGACCCCTTGATATTTCAAGAGGAGGAAGATTCTCCCCAAAACCTTGAGCTCTCCCCATAACTTTAAAAATCCGATGGCCTGCTACCTTCTTGAAGCACTGCTGTATTTACTTCTTGTTCCACATCTTCCTTGAAGAGCTGTCCACGCTACTGCCGTGGCAGCAATGCAAATGAACAGCTGCCAGCTCTCAGCTGGGTAGTGCAGACACTGCTTACGGCTTTGCTGTGGACTCCATATAGGTTAATTGCTTGAGCAGTCACAAGATACCTCCTTCCTCCAAACAGGTTGGGTCAGCTGCTTTACTTACTCTGGAGCTCAGCTGTACTAAGTTAGTATTTCTATGTTTCATCTTCTTCTGCAACAATTAATGTTTTCCAGTGCTGAAGCCTCATAGACACTAAGCACAAGGTCTTTAACAAAATGCATTTCCTTGTTGATATATAACCAAGATACTGTTTGCTAGAGATTAACACAAGTACATTCTGATGTGTTTCTGTCATACAAACTCTCTGGGGTATTCATCAAAAATATTTAAAGTACTATCACAATTTCTGAAGCAGTTTGCTAGCATTTACAAATACCACTGTGTTGACTGTTCACATCCCCAACACTTTTCTCTGCTGTAGCAATAAGACATGAATGCAGAAGGTCTAGTCAAACAACAAACAAAGAGTACAGACCGGAAAATTGCCAGGGAAACCAAAAGTTTATACATATATATATATATATATATATATAATATTCTTTGCAAGAACATTTGAGTCACTTGGCCTGCTAAAAGGGTTAGAGGTGTATTCACTGTTGATTGTATTTGTTTTCCAGGCTCATTGCCACTACATCACTGTGAAAAACTTTGTGGAAACTGTGGAAAAACTTGACCACAAGGCTGGTATCCAGAAGATTATGAAAAATCTTTGTGACCTCTTTGCATTACATGGTATCTTCTCAAACGCAGGAGACTTCTTGTATGATGGATACTTATCTGAAGCTCAAATGGACCTGGTCACAGCATCATACCTGGACCTCCTGGCTGTCATTCGGTGAGTTGCTCTAGCGTGAGAGGGGAGACACAGCTATTCAGTTTGTTCCTGTGACAAATACAGAATGGTACTGCTGTACCTCTAGCAACATTTCCAAAGTCAATCTCACTTCACTCGGTTTTATTTTCATTGCCTGACAGCATAAGAAATTGATTGAAATATCTACATAGAACTCATTTTCACAGCAAAAGAAATCTAAGCATCTAGCACGCCTGTAGTCACTGAATTCAAGTTCTATAACATTAAATCTTGAATCATAAATCAAGAAATCCTAAGCACTCTCTACCATTTGCAGTAGAGAGAAAGCAGTCAAATACGTAGTCAGCGCCGCACTGGCAGGAGGGAGCCGCAGCAGCCGCCGAGCACTGACTGCAAAATCTGCTTAGGCAGCAGCTAGCACAGCCTACCCTGTCGCCCTGGCTGAGCTGTAACTGGTACCCAGATGAGTCTGACTAGCGCTGGTTCAGATGCATCTGCTCAACACCATACTGACAACACAAGGTACAGCACAATCACACTTAAATACACCCCATATCACACCTGGTTGTAATTCTAGGTTTACAAGAAAGTTTTCTAAGCTTGATCTGCTTGTAAAGAACACTTGTTACATGCCACATGACCTCTGAAATATGCTAACGTTTCAGTTTGCCACAAAGCACAGAAAGTCATTTTCACAAAGGCTTCATCTTTCACTCTGTGGTGCTGGCTGTTGGCAGGAGAACACAGAGAAGTGAGTTGCTACTGCATGCAAAATCCTACTTCAGTCAGCTGGTGGGAAACAAGAATACACCATAACCAACAGCTGAACAGGAGTGAGCCAAACAGCAGGTATTTTCAGAACCAACCACAGAACTGAAGAGCAGATAAGCTTAGGATTCATTTTCAGAAAGTCCATAATTTCATATAGTTGTCTTTGGAATTCATTTTAACTTCTCAGTATTAGACCATGCCTTGTTAACAGGATTCAAGAAAGGAGAGGGTATTTACCTGCATAAAGTCAGTCATTTAGGATTAGGAAAAAAAGATATAAACATTTCTGATTTGGGGGAAAAAAATAGCAGCTCTTCCCCATGAGGAACTCAAAGATGCAAACGACAGCTTTTGAGCAAGCAAAGCCACTGCACATCCCTGTGCCTTACACCCTCGGTGCAGCCAGCAGCACTTCCTACCCCCGCAACAACAGCAAGGTAAGAAAAAAAGAAACCACCTCCTGCTCAAGAGATGCTGATAAAGCACAGCTGGAAGTGTCATTACATACTTGCCCGTATCTCCTGCTTTTCTCTAGCTAGCTGTTGCTGACCACTGTCAGAGATGGGCCACTGAACTAAATGGGCCCTTGGCCTGACCCGGTTCAGGGCTGCTTTGTTCTTGGAGACGCGGTGACCAGAGCAGAAGGCCTGGGCGCCCCATGGCAGCTTAACAGCAGTACTTAAGGGCAGATGAAGAGTGGAGATCAGCAAAGCACTTTAGATCAAACTAGCAATAACCGTGTTCCATTTTGTAAGACATATAGCAGGAGAGGAGCAGGAAAACAAAAAACAAACAAACAAAAAAGTGGAATCTGCTGACAAAACAGCCTGACACAAATTGAGTCCTAGGGACTGACTGACCCCCCAGAGGTTTCGAGACTTGCAAACACCCGTTCACCAATACAGGCAACTTAGTGCTTTAATAGAACGTACCACTGAGGAATCAGAACAAGCAAGATTTTCCTTACGATTTAGGCAAGAGGGAACATCAGTGAAAGAATTTGGGACGGAGGAACTTGGACAACTGACTTACTAGTTCACCTCCAACTTATTTTCCCTCTCCCGCAAAACGGTGTCTACCTCATTAATATGAATGCGGTTCATCTCCTCCTTAGGAAAGATGCTGTTCCACTAGTAGATGCTTTCGACTTCACAGATAAGAGCTTGAATTCTGCACTCGGCAGTTACGATGGACAGGTTTACCAACGGCTTTACGAGTGGGCTCAGAAGTCACCAACCAACCAGCAGGTATGGATGCCAGATTACAGCCAGGCAGCTTTTGTATTAGCCGTGGTAGAAATTGTTTACTTTTCTTTTTAATTAGGCAAGGCAGATAAAAGTAAGCAGAATAAGAGCCTTTAATTCTTAGTATCCCATTCTGAACCGTGAACTGTGATACTCATTATGCCAACTACCGTCTTAGCTCAGACATTTAACAGCTCAGGGCCTAGACCCCATCACTGCTATGAACTCAAAGCAGTCAGTGGGGCCCCGTGCAAGCATTCGTGTCAAACATACATGTCCCATAGTGGAGGGGGAGGTAGGAGACAGCAGGTCACAAAAGCCATTTAGCTTCAATTCATACGCAGAACAAACCGCTGCCAGGCAAGAGGAAACTCATCCGCACCCTTTAAAGTAACATCACATCATCCACTGAAGAGCTCTGCTGCCCATTTGCAACTAACCCTATCCCTCCCCGCGAGCAGCAGACAGGATCTTTCAATCACTAGTACTCAACCAGTGGTTGAGGAACCAGTGCTGTGGGTGCTGCAATCCATCACTAAGATGTCGAATTTGTGCTAGGGAGTTGGATCGTTGTGCATCGCCAATGTGTTTTGGTTTTGTTTTTTCTAAACTTGTGACACTGTGGTAATAATGTACAAAATAAGCTTTAAAAAAGGCTGTTTACATGATGGGTATTACTGAACAACTCTAGGTGGCTGCAAGAGCCATAAATAGCAAGTTGTTTTCCTTTGACTAGTACCTTTACTAGTGTATTTTTAAAAATATTTTTAATGGAAAAGAGTACAAAAGATAAGCAAGGCAATTTCACCCTTCATGGTCTTTAGCATTTTACTTTCACTTCTTAATTCATCCACACTGTGGAGTAATGTAAAACCTTGTATGATGCAAATAGCTACTGCTCTGTTTGAAAACTCATCTTACCTTAAGTGAGATTTTTACTGTGGTAATCAGCCCTCCCTTTGGAATTATACAGGTGAGCCCAAAATTTGCCTTTAGCAAATATCCAAGTTCAAGCACATTTTTTTTGAAGTTAAATTGTATGCTATCCCATTTAAGGTAAGAAGCATTGTGTACTGGTTACAGAGGACAGTATATTTTATAGGGAGATCTTGCATGTAGTTGTAGATTTTTAAAGTCATCTACCTTTCTATGTTTCAGAGATCATTCTTAAATAAACATATATATATATATAGCCTGCTCCCTCTTCTTAATTGTCAATAATTAATACATTCTCTTTCTGAATAGGAGAACCCAGCTTATAGAAAGTATTTGAAGCCACTTCTTCAGAACACACTATCAAAATTATGAAGACCATGATCTAAGCCAAGGACACAAGTTTCCTCCTGTTCTTTGCGCAGCAGCACATTTATACAGCATCAATAATGACTAATCAGAGATGATTAATCAGCTACTTACTTGCAGTTGCCACCGCATGAAACAAGATTCTTAACCAATCGTTTGCATTTAATCACGGGCAGAAGCCAAACAACTCTTGAGTGGTATCCACTATTGCATAGCAGGAATAGCCTTATTTTTCTCTTTTCTAACCTGAAGTGTCCAGATAGCAGTAGAAAATAAGTCATTTGGCATTTCCTATTCTTCTTCCAAATATACTGTGCTCAATATAAAGAAAACCCTCAGCTGGTTACAACCATACAGCGGTTCCCCAAAACTAGCAAACTATCTTTGCTAAAAGGTTCAAGCAAGACAAAATTATGATCCTTAGTTTCTGGGAACAACTTGTTCTCTTAAATCACGTCTACTAGAAAATGCTCTTGTCTGGGCAATGAAAATAGTTCTTAGCTTGTTCAGCTGTGATGTATCTCTGGTTAATGAAGATTCAGACGCAGCTGAGGTCAACTCCAGTCTGTGCCACTTACCTTCCCATTAATAAAGCTTATCTTAACTGTCTTTCTATAAACCTTTGGCTCCAATAAAGCGTATTATTTGGAATACTGCTTCTCTAATTACTATACTTCATAATTACATAAAGGGCAGGCTGATTCCAGCCACTTGTTAATTTACCAGTAAATGAAGTGTTGCAAAGAACATATCTGAGTATTATCAATTATAACTGGACACCAGTTTAACACAGATAGTTCATATCACATGCAGATTTAGTAAACAACTGTCTTTCCTGAGCTTCCTCACTTCAGCTTGCTTTGTTTTTTCCTTTAAGTAAAATAAACTTTTACTGCCAGTTAGTATAAAAGTCAAAACCCCTACAATGTATGAAGAGGAGAGACAAAATATGACAGAAGAATACACTCCTGAGACAGGCCTCCTAACTGAGAGAAGGAGCAGGAAAAGCTCCAGGCTTCAAGAACCAGCTACTACGGTAGAAATCCAGACTGCCTCTCAGCATCCCCAAAGAACTGTGGTCCACACAGGCCAAAGAGCAAACCAATTACAGTAAGAAACTCGTGTGACAAGAATCTCACAGAACGCGATTCAACCAAAACAGACATCAACTCTCTTATTCCCAACAGCATTCAAGTCGGAGTACAACCAGAAATTCTATAAATAATTGACAAAGCAGCCAGGGTAATCAGAAATGCCTCCATGAAAATGAATAAAAACACAGAGCGAGTGTGCCTTGGCTTGAATGGCACCAGAAACAGCACGCTATGGTTAGAACATGCATAAACAGTCATCAGATAAATTGAGGATGAACTGGGTAACGCTACTTCGTGGCTACAAGTATTTAGGCTGTTTATGTTTCCTCTGTCTCTATCCCTTTTTAACCAGGACAAATACTTGCCATCCTGTTAGTCAAAATGCATAATTGTCAATACACACAAGTTGCTTCTATAATGATAACAGTTGGATTAACTGATTAAGATAAAAAAGAATAAAAATGAACAAAGTATGTCAGTAACAGGGGAGAACGGAGCCCTACTAGAGTGTCTGTACTCTCTCCAGCACTGAAAAAGTTTCTGCATTTTGTTTACGTATTAGAGTTCTAGAAGACAAAAAAAAATACAAAATAGTATTCTATATTTCACATATTTATTAGCTTCTTGCTGGCAGGCATTACACTTGGGAATAATATTGCACCAGGCATTAAAAATATGAATTCTACCACAGGGACATTTTGCATCCAGAATCCAATATAAATATTTCTAATCATATTTCCATGGCTACAGATAATATTTGGTTGTTTGATTTATATGCATAGAAAGAAACAGTTGTCATAACTGTAAGAAACTGTACTTATCAAGTACTTTTAAAGGGTGGGACCTGTTTTCCTAGAATATTACAATACTGTTTATTGATTTAGAAACTAAATTAGTCTACATGATAGCAGCTTTTCTCCAACTGCCTCTTAAATTCTGTTTGTTTCTTACTCCCAGTGGCATAGCATTAGAAGGATTAGAAACCATTTAAACAGAGGTAATTTTAGCACTTTAAATTGCATCAGAGAATTGTGTTAATGACACAAAATACCCTATTGTACTAATCCTTTGACTCCCTCTTTCAAACAGAAAAGGTGTCTTGACTCAACAGGCACATGCATGTTTTTTTCTGGACAGGACAAAGAGACAGAGCTGCTAGAGAACAAAACTCCCGCAGTCCTTAAAGATTAACAATAAATAGAAGTATAAAAAAAAAAAAAGCCCACATTGTTTCTTTCATCAAAATTCAGACTCTCTCGGGTTTATTGTTCAATTAAATTGCTAACCACTGAAACAGCTCCTGTAGACTCAGAATCAGTCATCTGTTTTCCGTGCCAATCTACAAAAAGTCCAGTTATGCTCCACTGTGTTTTCATTGGCACGCTCGCTCATATGATGAACTCTCGTATTCCTGATCGTGAAGCCTTGCTTTGTGATGTACTCCATCAGATGGACTCGGAGCGACACTTCCTGGTGGTAATCACATGGCCCAAAAGTGAAGGAAACCTGGCAGTCCCTGGTGTCCATCATATGCTTATTCCACTTTGTAAAGTGGTTTGAAATGCCTTCCAGTAATGAGTGGACTTTTGTTGTGATAGTTAGTTGTGTGATGATTACAGCCACAGGGTTGGAGTACTTGGAAAGCTTCCGGGTGCTGGACAGCTCTACCACTTCCTCAAAGGTATCCACAGGATACAGCGGCTTGGGGTCATTAAGACACTGAATTAATGGTTCGATCTGATAGAAGTCTGCTTCTTTCCGAAGTAGATCAAACTCCTTGAAGTCCAGTGGCAAAGTCAGCTCTGAGGTCCTTAAAAAGTTAAGAACATAGCGGAAAAGTGGTCCATCTCTGTCAATAAAGTAATTGCCCTGAGAGTCCCTGGCAGTGGGGAAGTCTCCCCTGAACATGGCCCCAAGCATTGAGTCAGGATATCTCGTTAGAGTTGTGAGGGATGTTGTATACATGTGTCCACCCACATTTAGCGTGACTGGATCAGTCATCTAGAAAGAGAAATTGCAGAGTTTATTAAGCCACCTCAAGAGGATTCAATTATCCCACCAACACAAACGACAGATACTGTTTGAAAACTACAGACTCCGGAAGGAATCTCATTTCTTCTGTATAATGTCTTTAAGCAGCGTTCAAACCTGAACAAATCCAAGCCACCTAGCAACAAGGCACGACTGGCAACTAGACAGAGGAATACTTAGCATTCAGAAAGCACATTTCAGAATGCTTTAGAAACTTTAACTGGAAACATTCAGCTACTGCCATAGAAGTTTTGCATTTTTGCAACAGGTTTTTTCCTATTCTACAGACGAGGAAATTAAAACGGAGAGATTTCCTGAAGAACAAGTTAGTCTGAATGAGACCAAACACTGCTCCTCAGTTTCACAATCTGTCTCTTTCCAGAACAAAAACAAAAACAAAACACACCACCACCACCAACAAGAATCTGCTGAACTTAGGCTTACGACTCTTCCCCTCCCTCAAAGAGAGGCAGACAGCACAAATTTAGAAACACAACCAAGAACACACAATCAAAATAATTCATGCACTGGTTAAGACACATCATTAAAATATGGAAACAAAAAAGAATTTTCAGCTTTTAACTTGTGAAAAAACCCCACTTATTAGCAAATTAGTATGCTGCATAGAAGAGGGTGAAAAGCACCAAACCATTCTGCATCAGCTCCCAGATCACTCATGAGGAAGCAAGAGAGAAAGGAATAAAAATCCCATCTGGCTACCAATTCTGACAATCAGGACTCAGGCCAACCAGAGAAAAGAGACATATGGATAGCAGTAGAATGTTTAGAGAAAGAGAAGAGGAGAAAAATAAGATGTGTTTGACTAGTTTGAGAAAGAGTTTACAAGGGAAAATATTTTTCTTTATAAATAAAATGACAAAGTCCTTAAAACTACATGCACGAAGTGTAAACTATTTTCACTTACCATCTTTGCATATGAGAAAGATGGTAACAATGAGCTTAAAATGTCAATTAATACTTGCCCATTTTTAGCTAGGAAATATGAAGTCTCCCACAAATAGCACGTAAGGTGAAACAGGAGAGTATAAGTAAGCTGTTGTAACACACACGAACACAAACAGATCTGGCAGGATTCTTACTGATCTTGAGATCTCAGTTGTACTGCTCAGCACACAAGCATATTTATACTGGATCACTTACCATATATCCCCAGTCTCCATTATCCATCTGTTCAATTGCTTGAACTGCAGCACTTCAAGTTTAACAGAAGGTTTCTGAAAGGATACACGATTCACCTCCTATTTTCTCCCTGCAGGAAAAAGCATACACAAGAAAACACAAAACAAAGGACAAAACATGGCAGACTAAGTACCTAGAAGAACAACCAAAGGGAACGCTTTCTAGTTAAAGGCAAGCTCTCTGCCAGGCGAGCACGTCTCGCATTCAGCTGCAAAGCCACATTAGCAGAAGAATCTACGAACAAGCATTTCCCTGTATCTCCCTTCACGCTACCCACAGGACTGTCTCCAGAGCACGGCAGTTGCTTCACCGGCTGTTCCAACCATCCCAGTTTTGTTAAATAACGAGTAATGCGTCTTTACAGATAATTTATGTTCACAGACTACCTTTCACTTGGAAAACAGTGAATACTTTTAAAGACAGATGTCCTTCTCCCAATTAAAAACTTTATTTAGCCTGCATTGAGGTCATACATGTGATCCAGCAATATTAGTCAGAACTCCCATATTCCAATTTCAGTTTATGCAGAAGAATAAATCAAGCATGAAAGTCAATGAATAATATGAAAAAAAAAACCCAAAACCTCACTGTGGAGTTAATAATTCAATAGTAGAGAACTGTAATTAATAGCAAGAACATTAATGTACAGAGAAAGAATACAAGTGCACCTCACAAACACAAATTTTCAAAAGAAATCCCTTTAGGGACAAGCAAGAGGATATTAAACATGTTTTCAACAATGCTCCAACAAAAGCAAATCGAGAAGCAGTTCATGCTGTAACTTTCTAGAAGAAACTGAACTGCTGACTTATGTAACAGGAGGACTCCCTCCACCTGAGGGTGGCAAGGGAAATTCCACAGCCTGGTTTATGCAGGGTGGAGGCTTAAAAAAAAAAAAAAAGGTGCAACTCCAGACACCAGCAGAGGCTTTCCAAATGTGGCCTGCTGACCACAGGGCAAGTGATGCGCAGAGAGAAGCCAGCTGCCAGTTAGCCTTTATTCCCTATACAGGGGTCTGCATCTCTACTAGAATCACTGAAAATATAGGACAGTGTTTTGAACGGGGCGCAGCTTTCAGATTTTATTTTTACACATTAAAGACCACACGTTTATTGAGACTTTTGCTTGTGAGTAAAGATAAACCTCTTTATTAACATACTTCAACCTACAGTCATCCAGCAAAAAGATGTATGAAGATTAAGCCAAGACAGAGTACTACATTCTCAAACAATTAGAGGATTGTAGTTAATTTTAAATAAAAAATTACTTGCCCTTCTCATTCCTGGCAAACAAGGTCAGTGTCATTCACCACAGTATAACGCAACACATCCCACCTCTCTGGACTCTGCTACCATGCCCAAACTCTGGGTTTAAGCAGAACAGCTTTCAAAAGGTCAGGCCTTTGGGGGCCGGCAGCATGTACGCAGCCTCAACTGTCTTTCAGATGTATTAAGAGAAGAAAAAATAAAATCAGCATATGAAAACTGTGAGCTCACACAACAGAAAACTAAGAAATTAAGATACGGAACTAGTCATATCACCATCCTATTTTTACAAAAAAAAAAAAAAAAAAAAAAAAGATAGAGAATGCCTCAAGAATGTACATTAAATGATGCTTCCCTGACAGTAGACAGACCTGGAATACTAGCTCTTTTGCCAACTTCCATAACTTTATTTACTTATTTATTTTGCTAACATATCAAGAAGTGAATTTCTTCAGATCTTTTTTTTGCTTTGTCATTTCAAGTACAGATCATTAACTTCCATCATTGGCTCTAAATTCCCTTTTAATTTCCAGGGAAAAGAGTATTTATAGTTGTTATTTTAGTTGAGTACAACCCCAACATAGCATGCAGAGACATTAAAACCATGGGAGCGACTGGAGTAGGTTTCTAGTGTTCACGTAAAGCATTTGCTTGAAGGTAAAGTGATGCAGCCAGCCAGAAACTCCACTGATTGTCATGAGAGAATAGAGCTGCAGTTAACTAGAAATTGCATTCATAATATTTCAAAGTAAGACGGATATCCATCAGAGTTATTTAAATAGATGGATGGAGTGGGTGGATGAACAGTATGCTGTTTTGGCCAGCATCTAAGTCCTCAGTACAGATCAATCAAAACATTCCTTATCACTGATCATTCTGGAAAAAGAAACAGATTACATCTGCCAGTCTGTATAAAGGCATGAATTAATGTTTGATCACAGCATCACTACGTAAACACCAGAGTGAATAATTTATGAGAACAATTAGCTGAAACAACACCAGTCCTCAATAAATAAGTGGCATCTAGAAGCCTCATTGATCTTTGCGTAAAAGTCCAGAATCACCAGATGTGCAGAGACGTACCTGGCAAAGCTAGCATCGCAGCAAGACACAATGCAAACGGATGACACAAGGAGGCCAGCCTGCGTTCAGACAGCAAAGAAGAGACGAGACGCAGACGTGTCCCAATGCGGCCTGTGTTTAACAAGAAATATTCACTTGAGATGAAATTTAGCCAGACAAACTGGCTAAATGACACCACACAAGCCAAACAGAATACTGCGCTTTAGTGAGAGCAAAAGTGCGTTGAATATGTCAAACCACAGTCCTACTTTCGTTGAGCTTTTCTGGAGAGGTGGGGAGAAGGCAGACAGTGTTAATATGGTCATCTCATTTTCTCCCAGCATTGAGCGTATCCGAAACTAGGAAGCAACAATGAGAGGCAAGTACCTTTGAGGAAAAGCACTCAAGTCATCATTTCACGCTTAATACACCAAACTGGGGACCTGCATTTATAGAACGCTCAGTGTTATTACATATTTTATGACTCAGAGAATTACAAGGCTATTTACTAGCAATATTACTGCCACAGTAGTCCCATTAACTTCAGTAAGGCTTCTCCCATAAACAGAGCTACTAGCATGCAACCATTTTACAGGCTGAGATTCAGAGAGAGCAAATGAGAGTCAGCTGAATGTCTGCATCTGTGAAAACACACGCACGGACTCAGGTCAGACCCAGGGGAAGCCAGTAGCATTGCCAAGCCTTTTCACTGGAGGGACCATGTATGCTGCATTTGGTCAAAGGAACAGGCTACCACACTACTCCTGGAGAAAAATCATAGTATTTGCATCACAAGCAGTAACATGAAGGAGGAGCAAAAACATACCTAACACCTAAAGACTCAAGAGGCAGGCACCACCTGGTCTGCTCTGTTTTTCCATCTAGTTTTTCTAGCAAAGAAATTAAGACTTGCTTGCAGTTCTAGCCTTCAGTGAAGAACTGGCTACCAGTATTGTAAGACAAACTGTTTAACCTCAGAATGCATCTTAGACTTCTAGGTCAACACACAGTTGACAGAAATTGCATAAATAGTAACTTAAAAAATTAAAAGGAGCAAAGCTAAGGCTGTATTTATACAGATAAATACGCTGTCTTTCATGCTACTCACACCCACTCAGCAAGATCCTTGCCTCTGACACTTAGCTCTCCAAGGATGAGAAAGAAAACTCCAGTAACCATCACGTTACATCTGTGGAGAACCTCCCTGCTCCTGATCCTATTACAGAATTCGAAAGGCTTGTTTTTATGGTAAGTCTCCATCACAGGGTCACCTGAACTGACAAAAAACTGACTCTGTGCCACAAAACTGTGGAGTGAGACCACAGTCTGTAGAGTCAAACCATGATGATACAGCACGATGGCACCTTAGCTGAGCAAGGGCGCGGAGGAGACACTGTCTCCAGAAAACAAGCTTCCAAACCCGCTAGTAATTCAGCAGATTTGCTTCACTCGAGGAGTATCCACCACCCTCTACACATGTCAAGTTTACAACGACTAAGGCAGTTTATTATAAATTAATGTATTCTTACTTCTCCTTAGTTTCTTTTTACTTCATTTCACCTCACCTCAGGCAGAGGGGAAAAAACAATGCCCACGCCAGGCACTCAGCGTTTTCATCCCCTTACACCCAGCCGCGCCACTACGACCTCCAAGCTCCTGAAGCCTCCTCCCCCGCCCCGAGGAGCTCCACAACGCCCTGCTCCGGGGCCACGCTCCAAACTTCGCTCGTAACGGTCACTCGCCCGGAAAGCCCGCGCCGCGCCGCGCCGCCCGCACCTCACGGGAGCCGCCAGAAGCGGCCCGCACCCGGCCTGCTCCCGCCGGCCCCGCGCTGCTGAGGCAAAGCGCCGCCGCGAGGCGCCCGCCCGCGCCCGGGCTCTGCCCGCCGACCTCCGCCTCCTCGGAGCTGCTTGCGCGGGGAGACCCGTCCGCGAGCGGCCGCGGGGGGCGTCGGGGACGCGGGGCCCGAGCCGCGGCGGCAGGACGGAGGCGCCTCCCCGCGCCCTCCCCGCTCGGTGCCGGGCCGCGGAGGGGCCGGGAGCGGCCCGGGAAGCGCCGCCCGCCGCCGCGGAGAGCGCGGGCCGGCAGCGCTCGCCCGGCAGCGCAGTGATTCAGCACCGCGGCGCCAAGCGCAGCAGGGCGCTTCGCCGCCTCCCGCCGCCGCCCCGGCGCCCTGCCCCGGCCCGGCCCCTTCCCCGGGCGGCGGCGGCGGCGCGGACACCCGGGCCCTGCCTGCCCGCGCCGGCCCCCAACCGCCCTGCCGGCCCGGCCGCGCCTCCTCCGCGGCCTGCGGCGTCCCGTTGCCCCCCGCGGCCGCGGCACTCACGGGCACAGCTCCCGGCGGGGACGGCGGAGCGCGAGCCCGGGACGGAGCCGCCGCGGCGGGGGGGCGGGGCCTGTCGCGAGCCCCGCCCCCGGCACTGAGGCCCCGCCCCCGGCCGGGGCAACGGGGTGACGGCCGCTGGGCAGAGCGGGGGCCGCGGGCAGGTGGGGGGGGTAAAAGCGCCCGTAGGGCTCCGTCGGGGGCGGGGGGGGGGGGGGGAGGACGGAGTAGGCGGTGCGGAGCGGTTAGGAGCCGTCCTGGAACCGCACCCCCGCCGCACAATTTTGACCCTTACGCTGCCCCGTAAACGCAGGGTGGCCCCACGGTTGGCCCCAAGGGGCCGAGCAGCCGCCGCGGGGGAGCGGAAGTGGCCGTACGGCTCCGGTCTCGCGAGAGCGCGGGGCGAGCGCGGCCGTCGCCGGGGGCGGGGCTGCTCCTTCCCCCCCCCCCCCCCCCCCCCCCCCCCCCGGCGCTAGAGGACACGGCCAAGATGGCGGCGGCGGTGGCGGCGGCGGCAGCGGGGGCGCTGCGGCGCCTGGCCCCGGGCGGGCGGCAGGTAGGCCCGGGCCGGCCCCCGGCGCGCCGCGCCCGCCGCCACCGCTCAGCTCTCGCTCCTCTGTCTTCTCTCCGCAGGGCCCTGCGGCCGGGCGGCTGCTCCAGCTGCGCAGGGGGATCCGGCTCTCCGCCCCTGCCGCCATGCAGGTACCGGGGGTGGGAGAGGGGCCTCCGGGCTGTGGGGCGGTTGGGGACGGGGCCAGAATCCCCCCCCCCGGGGTGTGAAGCGCCCCCCGGCTGTGGGGCAGTTAGGGAGGGTGCGAGGCGTGCGTGTACACACACACACACACACGCACACGCACACGGCTGAGGCGTGCGTCCCGCAGGTGACGGTGCGAGATGCGCTGAACCAGGCGCTGGACGAGGAGCTGGAGCGGGACGAGCGGGTGTTCCTGCTCGGCGAGGAGGTGGCTCAGTACGACGGCGCCTACAAGGTGAGCGGCTGCAGTTAACAGGCTGGGAAAGCCCCTGCGCGGGCCCTGACTCTTCTCTTCCACCCTGCAGATCTCCCGAGGTCTCTGGAAGAAGTACGGAGACAAGAGGGTAATCGACACCCCGATATCAGAGGTACGGCTTCACCTTTTTCTTACCCTAGTGATCCTTCTGCCTACTGCTCCCCAGACACTTACCCTTGGTTTCTTTCTGTTTAAGATGGGCTTCACAGGAATTGCCGTTGGTGCTGCTATGGTTTGTAAATTTACATTATTTTATTACTGAATTAAACTTTTAAAATAAGTTCTTTTCACACAAAAAAGCACTAATATATATCCTGACTTTAATAGGCTGGGTTGAGGCCAGTGTGTGAATTCATGACGTTCAACTTTTCCATGCAAGCAATTGATCAGGTCATAAACTCTGCTGCCAAGACCTGTTACATGTCTGCAGGATCAATCGCTGTTCCCATCGTCTTCAGGGGCCCCAACGGGGCATCAGCTGGAGTCGCTGCTCAGCATTCACAGTGCTTTGCTGCTTGGTATGGGCATTGTCCGGGACTGAAAGTTGTTAGTCCATGGAGCTCAGAAGATGCAAAAGGCCTGCTTAAAGCATCAATCCGGGATGATAATCCAGGTGAACACACTCAGATCACAGCAATAGTTAGTTTTTAAAGAGAATGTCTCTTCATGTTCCCTTTCACACCTTGTTTTTAAAAAACAAATAAGAGAAACGTTTGAAACCCTGAACACTTAAGACTGCTTTACCCTCACTTGCAAAGGCACAGAGGTATTGATTCTGATACTGTTTCCTAAATCATGTGGCTTGTTAGCAGTAGACTATAATCTTGTGCTGTTGTCAGCTACATTATTTTTAATACTAATTTGGTACCAATCATCTGGAAGCTTGCAGGAAACACCTATATCTATTGTAAAGGAATTTAAGGGGATAAAAATCAGTCAGGGAAGAGTTCTGCATATCTGACTATATAAACTCATTTTTACAGATCTTGAAATTCAGATGATGTATTCAGAATGTCATGCCATTAGCTGAAAAGCAGGGCAACCTCTGTTTTCCTTTCTCACAAGCACGGACACATGCACGCACGCAAAATCTAAGACCATTCTAAAACTAGAAATTCTGCAGAAACATTCTCTAGACCGTGACCCTGCCCATTTTCATTCAATCTAGTTGGAATTGTACACTCAGCTGTGTAAACTTTACAATGTATCTTTTTAAAAACAGAGTTTTTAAAGTCAGTTAATTTTATTAACCCTGTTTGCCTAATTCACAGTTTCTGTGATTTTTTTTTTTAATAAGCAACATATTAAGATTAGTATTAAGACCTATTACCACCCTGTAGCACAAACTAAATAGCTGATCCTGCTTAAGACCAATTCTAATCAATTGATTTCAATTTTTAAAATAATTCAATAGTGAAGTCAAAACTGAGAGACTTATTTTTTGCCCAACAAACGTACTCAGGTCCTACTTGAGGTAGTCTGTTCTAGTACTGTTATTCTCAGTATAGACTGGTGCCTGTAGAACTACAAATTAATCCAAATAAGTTTTGTCCTAGTTGTGATGCTGGAGAATGAACTGCTGTATGGTGTTCCGTTTGAAATGTCAGAAGAGGCACAGTCAAAGGATTTTGTTGTTCCAATTGGAAAAGCCAAAATAGAAAGGCCAGGTAAGCTGCTAACACAGTTAATATTCTTACTAAGTGAACTGCTCAGGGAGAGGGTTTTGCTCTTTTTTTTTGTTTTGTTTTGTTTTTAACTCTTACCCATTTAAAACTGCTTTCACAGGGAACAGGAAAATATTTTAAATGCTAAATGTTATCTTATTTTATAGGATACTATATTTTTCTGTTCCCTATATAAAACAAGATCACTTGGTTTTCTTTGTCCAATGGAAGACTGTAGCTTTCCAAAACACTTCTGTATAAGGACAGAGTAGGTAATGTCTGAAGTATTCTTTTTTTTCTACTTGAGATTTTTTTTTTTCAAAAATGCAAAGGAAAGCACTGCAAGCGTCTTCATAATTTAACACCAAATTATCTGAAGGTTTTAAAGGAATAATCTAAGAAGTATATTCAGGCTCTCTTCAGTTCCCTGAATTCAAGGGTACAGTTTGTGTTTTGAGATAGTTCTTCCACATTTTTTACACTGTGGCTGTAGAATTCTCTACATTATTTTGAGATTGTAAATACTTAAATTTACTGGACCATCCTAACATTACCTTGAAAAGAGCATGCATGCTAGAGGAAAAAATTAAGTCTCTCTCTCTCATGTTTCTGTTCTAGGAACTCACGTTACGTTAGTGTCACACTCGAGACCTGTTGGACACTGTTTGGAGGCTGCAGCTGTACTTGCCAAAGAAGGTGTAGAGTGTGAGGTGTGTGGGGTTTTTTTTGTTGTTGCTGTTGCTTTCCACTTTCCACAGACTGGAAAAAAAAAGCAGTGCGTCTTGTTCAGGCCCTGCAAAACTTACCTACATTAAGTGTAAACTTCTGACATTTGTAAATGCATTCATAATCAGTGAACCGAGCACGCACGCTTCATGTTCCTGCATTTGACCTTTTCATCACAAAATTAAGGCAGAATGTTTGAAGCTGTTCAGAGGGACCTAGCTGCGTATGATGATAAGCAGAACAGTACACTATGTAATCAGCATGATTGTTTTGTAGATACAGCAAGACTCATCTATCTGGGATTTTCCAGGAGCCATCAGAATCCATTCTGTAAAAAGTTTGCCAGAATAAAAAGTTCGTAATTTTGACTTTGAGGACAAGACTTTAAAGTCAGAATAGCTGAAAGTGACAGAGGACATCGTACTCAAACTGTAGTAACTGACAGGCTCAGATCATAGCAAAACTAATTCAGTCGCTTTCTTTAAGGTTATAAATCTGCGTACCATTCGACCAATGGATGTTGAAGCAATAGAAGCCAGCGTTGTAAAGACAAACCATCTTGTAACTGTAGAAGGAGGTTGGCCACAGTTTGGAGTAGGAGCTGAAATCTGTGCCAGGATCATGGAAGGTACTTAGTTTTGCAATATACTTCTTGATCTAACTTGTTAAGTCTAAATCCTGATAGCTTCTTCATAAACTGTTTGATAAAGCCAAATGCAGTGATGAGATGATGAAGTTGGGGTCTTGTATCTGAGGTGCTTGAGTTTAGCAGTCTCACTCTAGAGATGGTTACAGGGTGGAAGCTGTACCTTGCCTGTGAATCAGCAGCTGTGAGTAATTCTTATCCTAAGAATCTGACTGTGTAATAAGCAAGATAGTAACTTTGCACCTAAATCTTAGTGCATGAAGATAAATGAGCAGGAACAGGTAGTTCTGGAATATTAAAACTACAAGAATGAAATTTTTTGAGACTCAAATTGAACTGAAAGAAAACCATAGTATGTTGCAAACTGAGAACTGTCTTCTGTTTCAGGACCTGCCTTTAACTACTTGGATGCTCCAGCTGTCCGTGTTACAGGTGCAGATGTTCCTATGCCTTATGCAAAAATTTTAGAAGATAACTGCATACCTCAAGTGAAGGATATAATATTTGCAGTGAAGAAGACTTTAAATATCTAAATTGTAAATACGTATTTTAAAATCCTGCTTTAAAAATCATTAATGTTGTATGGCAAGCTAAATGCATAACGATGTTGCATAGCTACATGAACTTTTGTACAGTGGGGAAAATATTATGACCTCCTAGAATATTTATATGGCTGTGTGTGTGCTTAGAGGTTATCCTCTAAGCCACACTTCAAAGTGATGATGATGTAATGCTTATTTGTAAGGCAGCTTGTACTTCAGTAGTACAAGTGGATTGGTGTTACAGTGTATGGAGAAATCCTCTTCTAAATTCAGAGTGAGAAATAAATCCTCTGTTTTTGCTTGTCTTGTAATTAGTCGGTTTAATACCTCTAGTCTGATATGGTGGTTGGTGGTCAGATGAAAAACTGCACTGAGCAGTGGGGGGCCCAGAGCTGGTGTTAGCAAGGCTTATTAAAAATGAATGTTTAAAGTAGAGTGAGTTAAGCCTTGTTTTTCAACATGACAACTTAAGTGCAACTATCTGTACAAAGTGGTTTTAGAAGTCTGTGGTATATGTTAAGAGGTAGCTAATATGTTTAGTTTGAAAAGAACTATTTCATGCAGTAAAGCTTCTGCACAATGGCTTAAATAAAGATCCTGATCATCTTCAGTATGTAATGGAAAATAATACCTAGTTTTTCTTTACTAGTTACCACCTAAAGTAGTAAAAATAATGAATAAATCTTGGCAACTCAGAATACTTATTAAACTTGCTACAGGGGATAACAGCACTCTCAATTATAGTTCTGACAAGAAGAAGCAGGTCTTTTTATTCAGACCCAGTATACCTGGGTCTGAAGTGTAGTACATCCCCCTTGGCTACAGTTTGTAGCAGATATAAATTCTCAGACAAGAGGTGGGAAACAGCTGCAGTAGCCTTCAGGTAGATCAGCTCACACCTGTGTTTAGCTAAAGGGACAGTCTTGGAAAGTAGAGAACTCCATTAGGTCTTTGTGAAATAGCTTCTGTGACTGTCCTGATGCAGAGTAAAAGCCACTTACAGCAGTTGTGCAGTGTGGCTTACTCTATACCAGGGATAAACTATCTATCTTTTACAGTTAACTGTTGGGGAGGAGATACTTACCTCTGTAAGGAGATCGAAGAGCTCAGGTCCTATTTCAATTACAGGCCAGGAACCTGTCAGAACTAAACTTTCATTGTATTCATATATTTCCTTAGGAAGTCTGGCTTGCAGGTGAAATACTAGCTGAATGCACCCACCACCACACTGCTGGAGGAATTCCATTAACATTTTAATAAAAATGACCGAGTATCACAGGTTACATGAAATTTTGTACAGACATTCTCTGCATAGTAACAAACACTGATGTATTTGAATTTAAAAATGGATTATCTATAATCCTTTAAAGTGCAATTTATTTAAGGTTTTAAGCAAATCAAAAAGGATCTTTCAATAAAGTTTAAACTGTAAAATTAACTTGAATTACTCTTGTATTTAATTAAACCATGAATAATATCCCAATGCCCCATTAACTCCTATTTCAACTGTTCCCTCATTTAAAAACACTTTCCCTTAGAGTCACAGGAAGGATGTCCATTTAAACAAATGTACTGAGACAGCGTTTTTACTCCACCAGCAAATACAGTGGAAAAAAACTTAAATCTCCAATTCCCTCACCTGTGCAGTACACTTCAGACTAAGTGCTTTTTTTTTTGATTATCTAAAAACCTTGCTGATTCAGCAAGAATTAGATGTGTTAACTGAACAGAAGTGTCGAAAAACTTAGAGCTGACTAAAACTAGATTCATGTATTTTCAGAAAAGGGATGGAGTAGAACTAGGAAAAAAATGTATTAGTTCACCATGGTCATTCCTATTTTCAGATTTTTATTCAGCTATATAGAAGTTGCTTTACCCCTGAAACTGTAGCTAGAGAACAAAGTTCTTTCTTTAATAAGAATGAAGAGTTCTTTAATATCACAGCATGGCAATGCAAATCAGACAGGGTGGTGCTGCTACTCAAGGAAAGCTGAAATAGGGGTAAACAGAGCTACAGCGCGATTAGCCGCTATCTGCTGGTGGATCCGTTGCCGGCTAGGAGGAACTGATTCCCGGACGGCACAGGAGGGGGAGGGCAAATCCAATCCTGGGGCGATCAGTAGCCTCAGCTGATCCTGGGAGCGCTGTAGTCGCACGTCTCCGTTTTCTTCAAAGTTCCTTTTTGAAAGTTTTGAATGGAGCTGAGCAAGGCTCCTCGGCTTGCACTGACAACGGGCTGAGGGCTTGACGGCACTGGCACCTCCATACTCGGAGGAGGAGCTGCTGGTGGCAGGGGCGGCGGTGGTGGTGCTGGGGGTATCGACGATGCTCCTGTTGAGGAGAGAAGATGTGGTTTGATTCTGCCAGGGAAGCCCTGCTGCAGAGGCCTGCAGCTGCTCAGCTAGACTAGGTCAGCTCTGCACTCGTCACGTCACTCCTTCAATGCAAGCAGCATATGGAGAACAGAACAGATGAGAAATGCCAGAGATCAAATCCCTCTATCTGCAGGCAAGTCGTGTCATCGGAGACACCTCTGAAAGAAAGCCTGAAGTGCCTCAGTACTCAGGGATGCAAAACATGACAAAAATGTGATCTTGCACTGAGGGAAACGAAGATCACTTTAGAGGACTTCCCGTCTTCGCCTTCTCTTAATTGTCCCCAGTGAAGCAGTTTGTTCTTTGGGTTATGACCAGTAACAAAGACTGGAAGCAAATCTTTTTACCTGTTTGCATTTCCATGGCAAGCTTTACTGGTCTTACAAGGAACACATCGCTGTAGAATTTGCGATGACTGCTTGATCTGGTTAAATTCCGTTTTTAGATTACTAACTGCAGATAGAAGATTTTGCGGGAAACGTTTTACACTTTCTAGTACTAGTAGATTTTCTCCAAATGTGCTATCACAAACTTGTGTTTCGCAGGCTGAATGAATCACAACAATCTGCCATTCGCACCACACGCCTCCTGTACTCCCACCAGTCACCTCTGTGCTCTCACCCTTGCTTTCTACTCCAGTCACCCTAAACCCTGGCTCCATGCTCACCCCAGGCACATCCACCTCACCTATCTCATGCTTCTCATCTCACCATGCCTTGGCACCTCCATTCCTTGGTTCCCTGCCTGCAGACAGCTAGCCCAACAGCAAAGGCCTGTATGGAGGTGGTTCCTGGCAGCTCCCCTCCATGCAGGTGGCCTCACTTACCCCACACAGTTTGGGAGTCACAGCTCTCCCAAACACCCTTGATCTTGTGCAATTCAGCAGCTGTGCACTGCACCATCGTTTCTGCACAAAGAATCAAAGGTGCAACGCAGAGGAAGAGCAAAGGGCTTCAGAGGTGACCCCTTGCCGTTCCACAAAACATCCATGCGGAAGTGGCATTGCAGCACATCACCAAGTGTATGAGAAATAATTCTCCTGCCTTGTCTAATATGTTCTGCAATGATCAAAGGCACAGCAATTATTAAGCTCTTAAGACCAATTCAACAGTGAATTTTAATTCCTTCATCTAGATCATGAGGGTTATTCCACAGTAAGACTAGACAGAAGAACAGGACCTACAGTGTAACACTTGCTTTTGGCAGCTCTAACCTACAAAGAGGAACATATTGATAAGGGGCAAAGACTGTCACTTTTTGTCATTGTCTAACAGTAGCCAAGGTCTCTTGATTGGCCCGACATTACCAAAGTAGAACTCCTTGCTACTGAGCAAGCAAATACTAAGCAGTTAAAGGAAGTTATGGCACACAGACTCAAGAGGTATTCCATTAAGCATAAAGCTTAGGCACAGAAAACAAAAAGCAGGCAAAGCTGTTCTCTATGCTCCACTTGTTCCACAGATTCTCACTAACACTTGCTCTCAGACTAATGAGTAATAGTAAAAAAATAACTGCTGTAATTTAAAAAAGCAGTTATCTTAGATTAAAGTCAACTCAAAGCTCCTTCAATTTGAGTTTGTACCAGTCTTTAAAGGGAGACTTTTGCAACATGGGAGCAAGCTCAAAATGCAGAGTATTTACACAGGCATTCTACTTTGCCAATCTACTTTAACAGCTATGACTACAACACTTCAGACTCTTCAGGAGAAATTCTCATCTGCACAAAAATCTCCTTCTGGGAGGACAAAACATGGAAATACATTTAGACTCAAAGTCTTTACTCTCCTCCCTTTAAGAAAAAAAAAATGCAAATCCCAGTAGAAATAGCAGAGATCAGCTGAGACAGTTTAACATGCCTGTTGTATAATGTCTTGATTACTTGAGAGAAGTTGATCCACATACAACATTAGTACAAACTGAAATAATAAATTGCATACTGATGGCTTGGGGTCATCTAACTTATCCAAACCTTTCTTACATTTGCCAGAGATCTGAGCCAATTTGTTATTAGATATATGGGAAAACCATCCCTCTAGGTTAGAGTCCTTCTGTTTCCCCTGTGTGTATGGACTGCCAGTAAAGCACAGCGAAGCAAAACTTGACATGTTGCCAAAGGAAGAACATGACTCGGAACAGTGTGATTTCACCATTAAAGTCGTCAGAGCAGAACACTCCGCAGGACTGGTGTAGCAACGCTAGCACCAAACGTGCGATCAGATGAACTGCTATAAAACAGCCAAGAAAGCTAGTTACAAATGAGACAGTTTGGAAGAGATGCCAAAATTGCAGGGAACAGAAAAAATTTGGGGCTAGAACACCAAAGAAAGATTGAAGAGGCTATGAAAGTAGTTGTACAATATACAACAGGGAATGATCATGAAAACGACGGCCAGGACTCTATACAGAAAATAAATTCAACAGTAACACAGGCAGTGAAAGAAGGTACATGTTGAATACGAATAGAGGCAAAAAAGCCACTATATATGTAACTGACTGGATTGCTCAGTATTATTAGACCAAGACAGCATATCTTTGAATTTTGGTCTGGTTATTTTAGGATGAGGACAGAAACAACAGGGGAGTGGGAAGAGAGGCCACTTGGCTTTCTGGAAATTGACTGAATTTCTCAGGGCTAGATATTATAGAAATTGAGCTGCCAACAATATCATATAGCTAAAAAAAACCTCTTGCATTATGGAGATTAATTACAGGCAACGATATTCAGTTTTACACCTGAGCTCTACCTTAATGCCTAAACACACACAAGTTTTGAGATGATATCTGACTAGCTGGGAGCAATTACATACTGATTCTAATAATAAAGAGCATGAACACTAGAAATCCTTCAAGTTCATTAATTTCAATTAGTCAATTAGAAACAACTTGTCCTTCCTCTCTTGACATGACTGGGTGCAAAACAACTGTTTACTCACTCTGGTGTACTCCAATGCAGTTACATTTACAGACTAACTTTTTCTGTGCCCAACGGTAAAATATTTTCCTGTATTTACTAGGAAAAGGATTTAAGACAAGTCCTCAGTTATTACTAGAGCTTTATGATAGGTAGGTTGGAAGAAGTTGCCTGCAACCACACATCTACTCATTCACACAGCTGTAAGAATAAAACACTCAAACAAGAACTTACCAAGGGTTTTTTTACAGGGGCATTTTTGTTAAGAGAATGTGTTAAAAGGAATAGGAAGTATATCAGATGCTGTAAACTTGATGCCTGAATTGAAACAAAAACTTAATTATGAATTTAAAGTGACAGTAATTGTGCGAACAGCATTAAAATATTTGTTGAGTGAATGGGATGCAAAGAAAATCATTTTAGTGACAGTTTTTAAAGATGCTGTATTTCATTAAAACAATCCATAAAGATGCTCAGATCTTTTCCTTTGTTTCCTCCCAATACTGTAAGCAAGTTCAAGATTTGCATTCAACTTTCCCATACAGAAACAGAGCATCTTTAAAGAGATAAATCAGCATTAGCTTACTTTTCCGAAAATTCACGTTCAAAATGATGCATGCTCTATTGAAGACAGCAGAGAAAGAGAGACAACAAGTTAATCATCTGGTTCTCGTGTCAGAGTAAGAAAAACAGATACTGTTAGCTGAAAAGTCTGTGCAAAAAAAATCAATACATTCTTATTCACTGAAAAAATACGGTGATAGTAGATTTGACTATTTTATATTACATACACAACACTGATTCTGACTAATGAACCACAATTTTCCATGCTTTAAACACTATTATACTTGATGAATAAATAAAACACACACGCTTTCAACTCCACATGCCAGAAGTCAAAGCTTTACAGGATTAAAGTGCATTTAGAGTTAATTAGCAAGAAATCTGCGTGAAGATCAGCTATAGAACATAAAAACCATTCATGGAACACTTCCTGTAGTGTTAACACCTACATTTACACGTATGTAGTAGGGATCAGAGACACTCAGGAAAGTACTTGCTGAAGCATTAAAATCATCTTACAGAAAGGTGAGGAGCAGAAAAGATGCACCATATGGCTCTCTATGAAACATATCCTGCACTGAAGGATTCAAAACAACAACTAATACAGAAAAAGACAGCTAAAGTTATGTACAACACTTACTTAGTTTCTACAGTTTCACTAGGCTTCCCTGCAGGAATAATCTACCTCATTCAGGAAACTGTTGGCCAAAACAGGCACCCTCCAAACTTGTATTGTAAAAGAGCTCACTGGTATTTTATGGGCTTATTAGATTTACAGAAAAGGCAGTGAAGTATTAGATAATCCATACCACAGTGTTCTGCATCCCTTCTGATTCTAGCCACAGCTCATAACCACCAGAAAAGAACAGGTGTTCAAGGAACTGAAGAATTATGTGAGTTGGGGGTCTGGGGGAAGGGAGCAGGAAATCAAACATGTGAGAGAATATCAGAAATTATATTAGAATCTCCATTTGCAATGACCAAAACAATGTATTTCAAAGATAGTGTTTAGCTAGCATCTGCATTAAATTTGGTCCTTTCTGAGAAGTGTCCCTCGGCCAACCCCTTGCTTGCAAACATTCAGACTTACTGATCATGACACCTGACCTATACTGAGTGATAATGACTGATTAGTTCGAAGTCACGTGGTACCAATTCAATCCCCAACCAGAAGAGTATCCAAATGCTACTAAAGAACACACTGCGGCATCAATTCAAAATTCAACTAGAAAATCACTTTCAATAGATTGGAAAGTCATACATAAATAAAAATCAAAAATAAAGAGAGTAAGAAGAGGCCCTGCTTATCTGTAGCCTTCATACTAGCACTATTAAACTACAGATCGGTGAACCTTCCATGTATGGGAACCAGCTCTGGTCTTATATGCCTCAGTTATTTAAGACAAGCTACTACAGTATTTGGCATAATGCACCCATTAGTAAGTAACTATTTCAGAGTTGCATAGTAACAAATAGATGGTTTAGAGATACAACCAACAGTACAGACCTCTAGCATTGGCTCTACTATCAAGTATCAACTCTCAAATAAAGATAATGCAGTCATTCAAAGTTCAGATTTTAGGACTATCTAGTCCTACAACTGAAGCATAGTGTTCTTTCATATCAAACTGCAAAGGAGAATGAGCTTCACAGCATTTTCAAGACTGTAATTTGAAGTCTTAATTCTGTTTTGGTTTAAAAGTCAAAAGACTACTATGATTACATAATTTGCAATACGTCAATATAAATTCAATACAAATATTCTAGCCAACTAGAAAAAGCCCATGAGAGCTCACATTTCTAGCAGATACATTCCCCTCAAAGCAGGTCACATATTGATTGAGCCCTACAGTTGTAGTCACCATTACAAAGACTGCTGCAGCCAGCGATCTTTTTTTTTTTCTTGGCATGTTTTGCATTGACTATACCAAGCACTCCGCTGCAGGCTCAATCTCATACGGCCTTTGTGTAAGGACAAAGTGGCTGAACATTTGAAAATTTCCCTGAATGAAGGTTTTTTAGGGGGTTGGATACAGACCAGAACAACAGAAGAGCTTCTGTTGGATGCTTTTCTATAACAGCCTTCATTTTTGTCATGGTATCAAAGCAAGATGCTTTGGCATGCCACAATACTAACACTACCACAATCAAACCAGTAAGACAGACCAAAAGCTTCATTCACCTCTGAGAGTCATCTTGCCACACTGGTACCACATGAAACTTATATTTAGCTGTAAATATTCTTAGTAAGTACAAGGAAGTAGGACTGGAGAGAGATAAGCTACAGATGCATCACTCTTCATGAAGAAAGTCCTAGCATGGGGCTAGTTAGGCATACCGGCATAGAATAGCTAAAAGTGCAACATTATTGGTGAAAAGTCGGGCATACTAGCTTTCTCTTACGGCTAATATCTGAAGTTTCTGCTATGAAATCTACTTACAAAAGCACTGCTGAAATGGAAGCAGTTGCCTTCACACCCAATCAAATGCACCAATGCCATCAGCACACTAAAGCACCTTCAGGTAGGGCAATCTGCACAATGTCAAACGCAGAGCAGATCACCAACAGTCACCACGTGCACACTGGCAGCAGGATGTCCTACATACTGTGACAGCCTAGTGTGAGCATCAGAGCCAAATTGAAACATTTGAGCCAAGTCTACACAAAAACTGCATCACATGCTCAAAACTTGAAACAGTTTTCAATCAAGTTTCAGTGCACATTAAAGTTAAGACACAAGTAAAGGTAGTTTTATTTCTGGAAAATAATTAAAAAGTGTTTTCTAAACACTTACTCATTTTGGAGGCATGGGATTTTCCTTTGCATTTTCAGCAATTGCATTTTTAAAGCATACAGAACTTGAAATGTACCCTCCAGTTAGGAGTCAGTACATCCAGCAAACAGTTTATGTGCAACACAGTGACAGTAATTATCTTGGTTACAGTAACTGGAAGAAGTCAGTTCCTAAAATACACACTTCAATGTACTTGAAATGTGACTTGAAAGAGAAATGACTAATTTGAATTATAACATAACTAATGCAAATTACAGTGCACAGATTGCCGTGTCCTTTAAAAGATCATTTACAACAAACACAAGTTTGATTGCATCGCTTTAGTTAACAAGTTGTTCTGTGCAGAAAGTTGCTTGGATTATGAATCATATGACTGAGTCATCAAAACAAACGACGGCGCTATGGACAGCATCTCTTCTAGAGGCACATTCCATTAACACCTTCTGCTACTGATGTTTCCCAATACTCCTTTCTAGTATTTTGGACTGAAACACGTGCATAACAGCTCAACATTCAAACTTGTAATGAAACTAGAGTTTCATGAGTACTTCTATTTCTGGCAATGCCCATTTAAGCAGATTCTGCAATCACCTGTGCTAAATGCTAACAAACCTGTTTGTACAGCTACCTATCAAACTGGAAGAGGGAACAGAGAGATTATTCTTAACCCAAATGACTTGGACTCCGCACAAGCTTTCTATCAGTGTTATCAACAGACTGTAGTGGAATAGGCAAGATTTACACAACTTATGCCACTCAATTTGTCACACAGAAAACTCCTCAAACGACATCAGAGCAGTACAGATATAAAGAGACGATACACAAAAACAAGGGATCAAAAAACAACACTTGAGAGTGCACAGACTGTAACACCAGAACAAATGCATACTGTAACATGAGGCCTAGAGAATGTCTGGAAAGTGGCAATGCCAGTAGGACTGGAGTAAGAGAGACTTCAAAGCAAGCACTTAAGACTCTATAGTGGATCATTTGCTTGTATATCACAAGAAAGGTTATTAAAGAAGTGCATTAAAAGATTTTCTATGGCCCTCAAAAGAAAGCAAATGCCCACATTTAAATCGATACAAGATAAATGTCCTCTCTGTATTCCATCCTTGAAGACCATCATCACTTAACTGTTCTCGGTTAGACAAAAAAGGAAAAAGAAAAAGCTAAAGAAAAAGACAAAACTCTGCAATGACTCTTGAACTTACCTGCTGTAGAGGGTGGAGTTGGGGATGATGGAGATGTTAATGGGGAACTCGCCCCAGAGCCTGCTAAATAAAACAACAGTCTAGTAACTAAAGCTGTGATGCTAAAATTCAACACAATCAGACAAGACAGGTTGTTAGAAATGGGCTGACTTTATTGACCGAATGTCCAATCCTGCTTCCACCGAAATCTAGGGGAAGATCCCCATTCATACAAACAGTGTCACTCAGACCTGCTCTGAACAGAGAAACTTCACAGTAGACAGTATCAGAGGAGGTCCAAACACATAAGAAGCACTCTCAAGAGTATTCCTCAATAGGAAACAGTTCTTTTTTGTTGCTTAGGCTCTTGGATTTCAGCGTCCAAATTCTGTTCTCCTTAAGAGTGCCACTCCAGGGGCCAGTGGTGCCACTGCATGGATGGCAGCCCATTTCTCCTTCTAAGAGATGATTTCAGTCAGTTGCTGCACTCTACAAGATATTCTGATATCTGACTATTCCACAACAGGTTGCTTTTGGACGTATGTCAGCCAAGCAAGTCAACTCTGTTAAACTGTTCAGTAGCACAGACCATTCCTTTAAACTAACTGAAGACTTGTCACAAGCTCTGTTGTTTTAGAATTTGACACAGAAGCAGCAACTAAAAAGGCAATTTGCTCATTCATCTTAACACCTCAGGAATAGGTGTTGCTATTCCAGATCACCAGAGCTTCTCTCTAAAGGCTGAAGTATTAAATGTTCCAAATAATCAATGTTATTATTTTTAAAAAAGAAAAAAAAATCCACTCAAATGTCATCAACAGATTGAAGAGACTGAATTTTTTTTGGAGGAACAGGGCACAGGAGAGGGGAAACACTGCTTTGTATTAGGTAGCTGAAAGTCTAACACTCCCTTAATTAGCTATTACTAAATACTCAAAACAGTGGTATCAGGCTTTCACAGTCCAATATTACTGTGTTAACTGATGGTGACCATGGATCTTTTAACTCAGAAAATGACCAAACACAACAAAAGCATTGACACAATTGAGTAGAAGCAACCTCTTCTCTCTGTAGTTACCTGAGTTATTTGAGTTGCTGTATTTTGCCGAGTGTTCTTCCCCACTTTCATAGGCAGAGCGTTTTGACTTCTTTAAACAAAACAGAAGAAACAGAAGGTGGGAATGTATAACTCTTTCCATGATGAAGACCAATTTTGACACACAAAGTTGTAACAGCTGCCCACTACATCAGACAAGGATCAATGTCCAACATCCCTCTCCCTGTCACCCACCATCATGCTGCTGCAAGGACAATGGCAGCAAGGCAGTTCTGTGCCCAAATATCCCCAGGCAAACATACAGGGCAACTTCAGAGCTCACTATCCACAAGGGAAAGACAGAAAACTAACTCACAGAAAAGAAAGAGAAATGCAGAAAGAGTTCTGCAGGAACAGCCTGGAAAAAGGCTTCCATGCCTTCAATTCAGCAGCAGGAAGCAGCATAAGCTGTCATCTGTATGTTAAATGTTAATTATGCCAGTTTTCAGAGAGTAAGTTTAAACACATTAAGCCGAGCAAGTCAGCTAC
Source organism: Rhea pennata (assembly GCF_028389875.1). Classification (NCBI taxonomy): domain Eukaryota; kingdom Metazoa; phylum Chordata; class Aves; order Rheiformes; family Rheidae; genus Rhea; species Rhea pennata. Next base: position 10,580,698 of record NC_084674.1, read on the forward strand.
CATTATAACCTAAGCTTTTTAAGAAGTGTATCAGTTAGCTACAGAAATTAAAACATTTGGAAAGTATTACAGAAAACACAGGACAGAATGCAACAGCATACCTGTGGTAGCTCATGCTCTACCTTCAAAAAGATAGATCTCTCTTTCTAAGTGCGAGAAACTTATTTAAAAGTTGTTTACCTTTCGTGCTAAGATTTTCCTTCTCTTTTTTTCTTCTTCAGAGCCATGATGAGATTGAGCTCTTGTCAGTCTTCTATGCTGGTGAATCTTAAAAATGAAGGGAAAACCAAAAAAAGACCATGTCAAGATCTCAAGTGTTCCCAGGAAGGGGATATATTTGGGATGGTAGAAACATTGAAGTTGCTTTGCATGTTTGTTTTTCACTTTTAACTCTTATCTTAACTGTTGCAGGTAGAGGTTGGAGCCTCATACTGCAGTTAAAGCGATCCTGTAACTTTGGAGCCACTGCTTGTGAAGCCACCCCACATAAAACAGTGAAATTCCATACATAAAACTGCTGTTTTACAACTTCTCATACTGTATTTCTGGGAAGGCAAATCTGTGGATGAAAACTTCTATTACTGAAAATCTGCTGATAAAAACTCACTTTCCCCATTTGAAAGTGATATGAGGAAAGGGAATGTCTGTAGGAAAACCAGTAAAGAAATGCAGAAGTTACCAATTTCTGTTCTTCTGCTAATCTTTTTTCTATGCATTCCTTGGAATTTTTCAATGCCTCTTTTAGCTTGGTAGGAATCTAATATAGAAGAGAGAGAAAAAAGAATCATCATTGCACAAAACGTAATAAAGGAAAACAACTTCACTGCTTAAAACTCATTAGTCATCAGATTGTGTCGTCTATCTAAAGCCCCAAGGTTCTGACACTGTTCCTTCAATGAAGGGAAACCAAAGACTCTAGATAGGCACTTTCCCCTCCGAACTTGGATACTAATCCAACAGCAGGGACAGAGAAACAGAGAAGGGATGGGACGTGGAAGGGGATGCGGTGGGGACAGCTCCCAACAGGAGTGGGATGTGGCTCCCTGGAAGCCCCACCACTGCAGCACCAGAGCCAGCTGCAGCACACGCTGGTGGTCCCACATTGACCTAGCAAAATCATTTTCCCCAGACCTTAGTGATTGGCTTCCTCTCACTCCAAATGATCCATATCTTTCAGCAGCTTCCACTCAGAGCACTGTGATTAGTCATGTGGTTTAGCTCCAGCACAGGAACTACACTTGAATTACTCATGGGATACGTTGTGTCTTCCTGCTCTCCTTCTAAGGAATGTTATAATGTTGTTTGGTATATGACAGCAAAGCAAGCCCAATACTGATAGACCTCACCATAAAGGTAGCTGTTCTTTACTCTGTCCATCATTCAATGCATAGTTATCCCCAGCCTGCCACTTACACACCATCAGCAAATCAAGACAAAGATACATCAGCATTCAACTCTACCTTAAATTGTGGTTTCTCGGAATTCGTTAGCAGGACATCACTGAATAATCTGCAAGCAGATGAAAAAAAATAATTGGAATATTGTCCCCAGAAGATAGGCAGAAGCACAGAGAGAATACTACTGGCGCTGTTCACCTAACTCCCTCTTGCCCCCTTTTCCTCCACTTTCCTCATCCCTGTCTCACTGTTTGGTTTTTTTTCCCCTTGGTGTTTATATGTTGCTTTTTAGTTTCCAAGCCTTGCTGTAAAATTAGCAGTGTCTAATCCCCAAAATGTAGCCACTACAGATGGCATATGAATGGCAGAGTCATTAAGGCTTCATTAAATGTTTTGAAAGCTGATAGAATAGCTATAATTACCAAATGCAGAAAAGAGTTTCCTTAAAACAAGCATCCCATCTCCTTAAAAGTATAAGGATTCTTTAATGACAAAACATTATTAGGGATGTTATTTTGAATTTCACAGAAAGATCATCACGCTTTTTAAGGAAACTCTTAGCACATTTGTTATTTAAGTATTCAAAAGAAACAGGCAAAAGATCAATGAGTGAACTTAACATTTCAAACTATTTGTGGTCTTACGAGTACTAAAGCAACTTTGCTAACAGCTTCACACTCCTCCCTATAGTATCAGCAACAGCATAGATGATTAATCCTCTTCCATCCAGAAGAAAGACACTAGAGGGCAATGTTAGTCTGAAAATGGACTGCTGGTTCATTTCAAGACATTTTGTTCTGGAGAACATACTAGAAAACTGTCCCAGAAAGAAATCTCAAGCTTGGCTACAAGACATATGTTTCAGAGATAGTTGTTGTTCACATGCCCACACTAAAGCAAACAAATTCAAGTCTAGAATCATGGCTCATAAGAATAGAAGTCCATGAAAAAATAAAAGAAAATAGATGTAATTAACAAAGACTTAAAAACAAACAAACAAAAAAATACCCTTGTTCACAGGGCATTTTTCTAATCTTTTCTGATTATGTTTTTCAAAATTAGCAGACTCAGTTTACATGGAACAGCTTAATAAATAGGTGAATTACTTTCATTGTGTTGCACATCTATCTAGATCACTTTTATAAGAAATATAGATATTAAGAAAATGTAGTATAATATCCTACACATCAGATACAGCTGAACATGGATTGCTTGGTCAACATCTTATAACACCTATAAATTCTTGCATTCACACAATTTTCTTATCATATTTCTCTCCTGCTTACATTCTTCTGTCTATCTCCTCCTTCCTTTAAGGGCAGAGGAAAGGAGGAGCAGAAGGAAAAGAAGGTTGAGACAAGACTGCAGTGACTCTTTCCAACCAGGAAACATGAATTTTGGAGCATGCTTTAAGGGTACTGCAATCCACAGTCTGAGAGACCAGACCCAGATGTAGATACGGGCTGGCTATCACTCAGGAGGTCACGATTCTGGCACCTTATTTTATGAAAAACAAGAGGCCAGCATTGTGCCGCTATGCTCAGCATGCTGGGTGGCACACCACAGCATAGTCACAGCAAGCAACTCCCCCGATCGTACTGTCTCCTAGTTGCAGGACCGGTGGCACTGCAGAAAGGCACCATCTCCAGTCGTGCTCTGATATTGCTCCATTTCTGCATTCCAGTCTTGCTCCATACCTGCCTTTACCACTTCACTACCTTCCTGAGAGGAGAACCAGTATGGAAATTTATTCTGCCTGTACTTCAGAGAATCTAAGCCCTGCAAGAAACCTATGTAAACAGCTCACTCCCAGATCCAGTCTAAATGTTACTGCTAAGCACAGCAAGAGATCTATTTTACAAGTCCTAAGTAAACTGACAGCAAAATCTACTGAAGTAAGTCTGAAAGGACGAGCCAAAAGATCCCTTATTTTATGTTCTTAAGCATGCTTGCACTGCTTTAATAACTGGATCAATTTAAATTATAGCACCACACTTAAAAAAAAAAAAAAAAAAAAAAAAAAACTTAAAAACAGCTCCAACCCACCAAGAGACAAAAAAAATCTAAACAAACATGTAATCTTCACAAACAGTGGGTTCAATCAAGTGATAATTTCAAAGCCTCACTTAGATATACTATACATCTCTCAGAATAAGGAACAAATCTTTCTAAGAAGGAAAGAGAGCAGAAAAGGTATTCCTGCTAATATAATTAAAAACATTACTGGAGTACAAAACAAGTACATTAAGACTTACGGCGTCTGTAAGAGCCGTGAAACAGTTGGCATGCCATTCTTCATAGCTTCACAGGTCAGAATGGATTCCAACACAGACACTGCCAAAGAAAGAATAAGAACGTACACATTTTTGCACTGCAGGACAGCGAACAATTTAGAATCAAAGTCTGGCACTGCTGTGAGATGTTTCTCTAAGTACTCCATCAACTAAGCAGTGATGAAGCTGTGTAACATTTGTTTTTTATTATAACATTACTATTACACGTACAAATTTTTCAAGAATGTTAGATATGAGGCCAGGGGATACACATATGTAATTACTAGAGACTGTTTTATCATTTAGTTTTAAAAATTACTGTATTTATATGATACATATATTTGAAGAATGTATTTTCCATTTTAAAAAATTACTAACTAATCATTTCCAACCACAAGCTCCAAAGTCTTCAGGCTGATCTTTCACAGCATCTGAGCTAAAAGGCAGAGCACCCAGGAAGCTGAGATTGAAGCCTTCTTGACCACATACTAACCAACAAACACTGATGGTGCAGGAGGGAAGCTGTCTACTGGAATTGTATCTGGGGGTCTTCCATATGTCATTTCATACAGTAAGTGTCCAAAGCAATGTACATCAATACCTTCTAAAGTCTGCAGAGAAACAAATTAAAAAAAAAAAAACACGCACATACACACCTGGATTGGTTTGTTTTTCTCTAGCCAGTTCAAAAACATGCAATAATCCATTAGAGAAAAAGGGCAATCTTGTATTCACAGATGGAAAGAGATACCATTACAATAATTCTTAAACACAACTATTTCCCTGCACAACTTCAGCTCAAAAGAAATTTTCACACCTCAAAAGAAATTACTGTTCTCTTCCTGTAAGTGATGATAGAGATGGGATATTAGTACAGCCATGTTCTGTAAAAATATGTAAGGAATAAACTCTTTTCATGCACAACAGTTTAGAAAGGCATATATTGATATGAATTACAGCAGAGTACATTTTCCTAATATAAGTCAAACAGCAAAAATGAGGTTCAAGTTAATATAACCAGTTATCTCTTTACAAGGAGGTAAATAAAAAGGGAGCAAAAACACATACCAAACAAACCTAGGAAAGCCCCCTTCACCTCTCCTCGGGTCTGTACAAGCTTTAATTACATGCTAAGCTCTCAGGCATGATACTTCCTTAATTTCAGGATCATGTTTAGACAGAAATGGCTCCTCTTACTGCTTAAAGGCTCAGAGATTTGACAGCACTGACAGATTTGGACTAACCATGAACTTTTGATCGTTTCTTTGACAACACAGTAGAACTTGTTTGGAAAAGTCAGCAAGCAGCTGTCTCGTGATGCTTTAAGCAATTTACTACAATGAGCACTTAAAGGCAAGACAAGATGCTGGCCAGAAGTCTGCATTGCTATAACAGGGCAAATTAGGTTTAGTAGTTTTGTAGAAAGGTCATATTTTGCTGTGCAAGCCTGCATTCTGGAGATACCTATAAAAAAAATACAAGAATTTTGAAGAGACAGATCTCTTAAGTGTCTATTTTCACAGTAGCCAAAGCAGTCCAGGTTTATTACTACTCTCAGTTAAGACCAAGTGGTAAGTTGTGTTCGTTACACAGACACACAAGTGCAATCGAAGCGTGGCAGATAACATACACGCTCCTGTGAAATACAAGCCCAGTGTGCCAAGCAACGATACAACAAGACTGCAGTTCAGCCACATTTGTGCCAGCACCACTGTCAAGGAAACACTCGCAGGCACTCCTCCTCTGCCTGCTTGCTTTGGACCTCAGCCTCACTCTGGAGTGCTGGAATAAAACCTCCGCACAGCCACACAGTGATTTGGAGGAAGCTGAAAAGGGATTTGATGGAGAAAAGCTCAGGGGAAAAGAAAAGGGAGTTGACTGAGGGTTTTTTTTTTTCATTCAAATCAGTTTTCCACAAATACAAGTAGAAGGATGCGTAAGAGTCAGCTAAATCGAATTATTTTTTCAAAACATACATTAATTTTCCGAAACTGTGAAAAGTAGGATCGATAAAATGATGGAAGTCCCAACAAGGAATTTTCTAGATCTAGTAACTTGCACGTGTCTCCATCCAACATCACATTGCCAGAGTGAAGATGGCCATAAGGAAATCCTTTCTCATGCAAGAATTTTAATACCTGAAAAAACAAAGCAGGAGTGCTGTCACAAGATACTTAGATGATCTCAAGATATCAAACGCTTCCATACTAAAGCAGACGCACAATAATGGAGGCCCCTGCTTTGGGCTGCTTCTCCATTTCCCTTGCTCAGTTCAATCTGCTGTCGCCATCACCGTTGGCTGACTACTTTTTTCCCATTTCACTGGTAACATATTTTATAAAACAAACATTTGATGCTGATCCTCAAAATAGGCCTACAAACACCTCCCAGAGAGACTCGAAACTAAAAATTCATAATTCCACTGAATGTCATGGTTGTAATACAAAAAAAAACAAACAAAACAAAAAAAAAAAAACACTACACACGGGGATAAAAGTTTTTATGGTATATGTTCCACAGGCTATGAATTAGTACTTTTCCTTTTTCTCCTCAAGGAAAAAAAGATATTACCACCTCTCTCCCACCTCAGATGCTAACTACCTTCCTTGTTAGAAATGGCCTCACTCAGGTGTATCTAAATTCAAGTCCCAGCACTTAACCTCCATTTAAGTTTAGCTTTGAAGTCTGCTGCCTTTTTTTTTTTTTTTTTTTTAAGAACTAAAACAAGACTTACATGCTCAAAAATTTGTCTACCTTTTTCCAGTTAAATCAATTGGTCTTAAAAAAAAATTCTTCCTACATCTTCCTACAGTCACTGTCTTTGCAGTGTCACAGCTAAACTACCACTACTACTAGAAGCAGTGCAAGAACGAACTTTAATCATAAAGGCAGTTAGTGGGTAAATAAAGCAAAAAGAAAAAATACCTCTAATATTTGTCTTCCGTATGTTTTTATTTGCTGAAGTTCAAGACCTTGAATTTTTTTAGGATTACAATACTTCTTCAAGAATGGGTCTTTTGGTTTTGCCTTTAAAGGAACAGACACACATCAAGTACCATGAGCATGAAATGAAGTTAGGACTAAGAAAAGCCAGCAATCATCTTAACTTATTTAGTAATAGACAGTAAACAGTAAGACATACTTTGAACATTTCAGCAAATATTCTACATTTGAGTTTTTAAGAAAAAAATTACATTACCTTATAAATAAGGTCCTTTAGTGTCCCTTTTTCACCAAATGGCCTAATAACAAGTGCTGAAGATTCATTGGCAGTGGCAAAAGTGACTTTGTAAATATAGGGATGCTACAAAAAGAAAAAGAAGATACTATTGGGATTACTTTTCAGATAACAGATACTGTACATTCAATTTTGCATGATTCAAAATAAAAAAATAAGTCTGAATTACATGTTTAAAGTAATCAGATTCTGATACTGACACTTGCTCAAGTTATTTAGTCTTTACCCAAAGCAAGTGCAAAGAAAGCTTCACAAGAACATTCTTCAATTTCCATATAAATCAAGAAGAATTCTTTTTCTTAAAAAAAGAAAAAAAAACAAAAACAAAAACAAAAACAAGAACTAAACATACTGGCATCACAGATAAATGAAGAATCCAGCCCTATTAACACTTATACATGAGTAGGTTTACTGCAGGTTTAAGTGAGGCTGTGCTAATGAATTCTTATATGTTCTTCTACAACTATGGCACATAAAACTCAGCACTAATAGTTTTCATAACAGTTTTGGTAATATCTTTAGAAACTTTTATAGCAGCTTCCTGTAACTTTCTGAAACCAAGTGAGACAGCAGATTTGGAAACAGACACACCACAAACACACAACCAAGAAGGCTGAAAATTAGGCTTTTCAACCCAAGAATTAGACGCAAAGTGATGTATCAAAATCAAGACACAAGCAGGGGGGCTAGAAATTTCAATCTTTTGAGTTCCAGGATGTCATAGAGGTTTAGCAGGTTAAAACGCATCCATTTCAGCTCGTCTCTCACGTGCTTAAAGAGAAACGCCCTTTGGAGTGAAATGCCACTTGTTTTGCAGACAGAGGCCTACTGGATTTAGTTTGTGGCACTGCACAGAAGCTGGAAGTTCAGCCTCTGTTGTACCTCTAATAAGATACTCCTATCATAAGAACAAAGTGAAAAAACAACTACGCACATTACACTGTCCCATCCACTGCTGACTGAGAATATCCATAGTATTCTGGTTAGCAACTACATCTTGACAGCACTATTCTAACAGCCTGCAAGTCTTGAAGAGCTGAAATAAAAGCTTGGGATCTCACAGTACTGTAGGAAGTCACCAGAAGACAAAATATAATTAACCCCAACCCTGAAGCTCCTGTGATAATCCTATAATAATTGTGCTGAGAACATGTTACCTCATTGTGTGGGAAATTTAATTAAAAGGTTTACAGATCTCTAAATGAAAGCAACTCTAAAATTACAAACTATTTCTATTAGATTGCATGTGCTTTTACAAGATTAGTCCTTGCAAGCTTTTCTTTTGTGCTGGCACAATTTAAAAGTCTTCAAGTAATACTTACAGAACAGGAAGAAAGAAGCTTCACAGCGTACTGTAAGTCTTTGTCAGACAAGTATTTATCAGGGCCAAGATCAGCCTAGAAATAATAGAAAAAGAAAGGCCTCATAAGGGAGGAAGTTGGACTCCATAAAAAAGATGTGATCTATATTCTTCTCTCACAAATCAAGACAACTGCTTGAAAATGCATTTTGAAGAGCAAGCAAGGAAACTACACATTAAGAAACAAACTTTAAAAGGCTGAATAAGGTTGTGATTTCACTATACAAAGAATTTGACAGAAAATAAGTATTATTGCCTCCTCCTTTTCCAGTATCTGACATGCATTACCACCACTGAATTAACTCTGCCAATCCCAAAACTGGGAAACTGTGTGCTGATAGGGCTTAAAACCCCACCTTCTTCCTCTCCACTAAAAACTTCCATTTTACCTCAGGTTTGAGCAATCTCAGCTCCCCAGCAAAGTCTCACAAACAGCTATGATTTTGTAACTAAGACTGCAGCACATTTTAGCACAGAAGCATAAGCATTTAGTAATGACAAAGTATTTGGCAGCAACGCACGTGTACCTGACAGGAGCAATTTGTGCCTATTAGTTTGTCAGAACAACTAAGGATCCTAGTAAAAAACAAAAATAGAAACAACCTAAAAACAACAATAAACGCCAGTAATTTAAAAAGGATCACTCTGCTCTTTCCAGTAAGCAGATTTATGTTATGGGCAGCAGCTACATCACTACTACTAAGGAAACAGTAAACTGAGGTGCAGGGGACAAGACCAAGGACAGAAACTTTCAGACTAGATTTCCTGACAGAGAAAAGAAACACAAGAAGTTCCCACACCACAGAGCCACCCAAGGGTTTTGAAAACAAGTCCTGAGCTCTTAAATCTGCATCTCTGTCATTCACACATGACCAATATGAATGACACAAGCCAAGTTCCTTAAGAAAGACTAGAGGATAAGATGAAAGCATACCCAGCTTAACATTAACCGTTCCTTTGGTTGATTCCTAATCTTCATTAAGAAATATTTCTTACGTATTCGCCAACCTGCAATGAAAGAGTCATCAGTAGTTTAAATTAAAACATTACTGAATCACATGGTTTATAAGCAGGACAAGGGTTGTAAGCAAAGATAGTATCCTTATCTTAGGACAACTGGTATAGTTGGAAAAGTCAGGCAAGTCTTCAGGAATACATGCTCTTCTTACCTATATCTTTTAATGGTTCTACAACTTCCCACTTTGGCTCTGATCGGAAGAACATTGAAACATGCTGTAAGGCAATTTCTGGGGAGGAAAAAAAAAGAGAGAGAGAGAGAGACTACTTAATTAGATTATATACATAGTAGGTAATGTTCTATGCCAGGAGGCAGCCTTCAGGAATTCAGACTTTGTTTTATCAACTAAAGTCATCAAAATCATTTTAAAAGAAAATCAAGTGAAAAAACAGTTAAAAGATATTTGCATTTTTAACCTGAGAACTCATATCCACTGAGAAAACAGAAACCACTGCCTTAGGAAAACCTACCTCACTGAGTTTGCATTATATCTATAAATTTTAATTTCCAAGCCCAAATCAAATGCTCACAGCTAAGATATCTCACTTTTGGTACACACTCTAATATCTCATTAAATGTTTTAGCTATACTTGTAAAAGTTGCCACTTTTACATCTCTTTCATGTGCATCTAGATTGCCATTATTACACGTGAACTAATCAGTTTTTTTTGTTTTGCTGCCTGCTACTCTGCCCTATTTTGCATAGACAATGATATTTTGCTGTCATGATCCAACATGCACTTTTGAAAAACAGGACAACCTCCTGGTTACTGAGTTTTCCCACAACTGTGAATACAAATGGTGTATTCATTAAGTGATTATGCCAACAAAATCTCTAACATCTCTTTTTCTCTAACATCTCTTATCTCGGTATAGAAATATTGCAAAAAGGTAAGGATGCGCTTTCTCTTCTGTACTCTCTCTTCTCTATCTAAAAATATGCTAGCAAAAAGAGAGAGAACAGTGCAACACATATCAGCCCACTGCTGCAATATTAAATAATGACGAATTGATAAAAGTCTCCAGAGAACCCAGGCAACTTCTTGATTGTTACTAACTTCCCCTAAACTTGCTGAAAAAACAACATTCCCACAGAAAGCACTCAGAATTAACATGGAAGTCACATTATCTCCTAAAGGATTTCAACTGCTTGTTCAGCATTAACCAGACATACTCCATCCTTAAAGAATCACTAGTTATTTACATCTCTTCCACAGCTTACCATAAACATCCGGGAAATGTTCTTTGCACTTTGAAGTACAAGGAAAAAGGATGTTGTATAAAGAGAAAGCAGAAAGACAAGTGAAAAGGAAGTAGTAAGTTCCTGCTTCAGTAGGTTGTGTTTTTATGAAAATAAGGTTTGCAGTTTGCATTTTGCAAAGAGTTGGTCTGCCTAAGAACTAAGTCTGCAGTGTAGTGTTTCATTACTTAGAGGAAGTTCTTCAGTCTGTCAGACAAATATTTAACAATTTCCAGCAGCTGAAGTTGAAGTTGGATAAATTAAAGAGAATAAACATTCAGTAACAAAGAGAACTGATCACTAGAACATCCATCTATAGCAGACAGTGATTCTCTATCATTGTAGATTTTTTCTTTATTCAAAAGTATATAATGCCCTAAAAGAAAAAAAAAAAAAAAAAAAAACACTAGCTCAAACGGTTAGTTCCCTGAAGTTTCACAGCTCAAACTGACAGAGGGAGCTAGACAAGACGATCACAATCGTTCCTGCAGATTGTAAAAACTTCTGAACCATGACAAAAGCAAGAATCAGTGTTCGGAAGTCCAGCTGTATTAGAAGAACACAGAGCTGACAACCTTAACTCTCACACGCCAGTAAACAAATAACTTCCAAACATCATCCTTCCCGTTCATCACAAGTAACGGTGAGCAAGTATACTTCAACTCTCATTAGCCCCTTCTCCCAAGTTCATCTTAAACAAATCTTAATCCTCATCGCCCCTCTGTAGAATTATGCAAATACTCAGTATTGATAACTACAGCACAATCCAAGCACACACCTAGAGAAATATTATTGTATATAATCACATATACAATATTATCACTTTGGATTTTTTTTTTTTATTTATTCTGTGCCTTTTTGTAACTCCTTGTCAGCAATAACAGATGATGCACACACACAGTAGAGTTTAACTGTGATACAGTTTGAAAATCCCTCACTTACCAGTGTAGTTTACAGAATAGCTGTTTGGATCCAAGAACTTTTTTACCAGTTCACAGTTAGACAGTATGTGATGGGTAGTAATTACATCAAGATAGGTCTGGAGTCCTTTCTGTCTTTCAGCTATGAATTCACGCTCCATATTTCCAATCAACTTTTTTGGAGGAAGAGGTAGACTTAGAGTTGAGATCTGAAAAAAAGAGAAGAAAAATGATTATTTGCAGTCTCGTTCTCAAAATGCCTCAGCAAAGTAAACTAGTAAGCCAGAAAACACTCTTTGTATTTTCCTGTGTGTTTTACTTTGTGTATATGCACATTCATATTCTGTGTATTTACAACTGAATATTTTTTTTTCTTTGTACATACCAGCTTTATGTTTTTTCTAAGTACTGTTATCAGGGTGAGGAGTCCTCATAGTGAATAGTACTTCACATCCCAATGAGAAGAGACTTGTAAATGCAACTACACTGAGAAGGCACGGAAATAAATTTTTGCTAGTGACTCATGCATTTAAGATCACTACACAAAACCTTTAGCTACTAAATGGCTATAAATTCCAGCCAAATTTTTCAAAAATCTTAATATACCTTTGTTATAGCACAAAAATATTCACACCTTACCATTTTCTCATGATGAAATTTATGTATTTATTTAATGTATGTACAAATTAATAAGTTTCCTTTGCCCCTACTGCCATTGTAAGTAATATAAAAACCTTTAGTCAGTTTTTCAACTTGTACTTTCAAATACTGTGCAACTTTTCCATTTTAATTTCTAAATTTGTTGCTGTACAGTTTTTAACAGCTATATACATTTCATCCCAGATGTAATTGCAGTCTACAGGTAGATATATAGTAGTTTTATCTTAAGTGGTACAAAACTTCAGCTAAAAATCAGTGAAATATTTAGACATGGGAAAATGGAAAATTCTGCAGAAATCTAGAGCTTTATATAAGTCAGATCAAAAAGGTTTGTTTCTAAACATGATCTAGGTTGCACACAGTATTTATATTCATTTACGTCATGTGAATTGCCCAAATGAATTATTCATATTGTCAACAGGTTGCTGTTCAGCAGACCAAAGCACCTGCCTTGTGTGTGCTGAGTCTTCACTGGAGATTACCTTTAAGAAACGTGTGTTGCAGAAACAAATTGCATATGTGCAATAACCTAATTTCTAAAGCAAAGAGTTCACCAGGGAGAATATGGGGACTTTCAGCATTTGAACAACCTTTATTTTAATTGGTGGAAAAAGTAAGGAATTAGCTTGAAGTGGAGTGGAGGAGGCAGTCCCTTTCCTTTTTTCCTCCTCCTTCATGAACACAGGACTTGTTCTCCCCAGCACTGGTCTGCGTGCAAATCATGGGCTGAAAAAGAGCTATGGCTATATGCAAATTACAGAAGATATGCAAATCATCCTGTCCACCGAGCACTCTTTTCCAGGAAAAAAAATAACATCCAAGAATAAACCCAAAAGCAACAACTACCCATTTACTGCACTTATATTTACCACATGCATTTAATTTTAACACCAGAGGCATACAAAACTTTGGCACACTACTCCTCCTTTAATTCAAAAACAAGTTTCTAAATAAAAGCAAAATGCACCTCTGACATTAAAGTTACTCACTGGAAAAGCACATCAAATCGAAATCACCTTTGAATTCTTGACCTGAGAGCTAGCAACCATCAGAGAGGAGGACTCTATTATAGAAATTTGTTTTCTTTATTGGGGGGGGGGGAACAGTTTTTTTCAGTGGAAGCTAACCTTCACGCTAGGTTTTTGTAACTATCTGCCAAAACACACGGCACAGGGAGAGCAGTTTCTACCAGGGAAGACCACCTTGCCAAGGGCCCGACTTCGCTTGCTTCCAAGCTCAAGCAGGCTCCTCAGGGGCCTCAGCTCAGCTCAGCGCTGAAGCCGGCAGGGGCTTCACCACAGAAGAACCTGAGAATTAACTTGCTTATCTTCAGACTGCAGCCTTCTCAGGAAACTGGTCAAAAGCTGCAAAAAAAGGCTCCACCAAAGTCAGATATCTGGCTGCAAATACCGTATCAGTCAGTCACTCAACAATACAGAACAGTCAACTGCTTCCATGCATCCCTGTCGAGGCAGCGGTGGAGAAGGAAACGCAGGAGCGTCTGCAAGGAGCCTTCCAGTTCAGTACACAGCAGGCCGCCAGGGAGTATGGCTTGAAACGCTCTGATGCATATCAGGGTCATCAGCAAACACCTCATCACATCCAAGGTGCTGGTAGGACTACAGCCCGAGATAGCTTTGACATTCTCAACCCTTACTATTGATGTATAGGTCACATCAGATAACCAGGAGAAAGCTGCTTTCCAGCTCAGCTACTTGTCCAAGCACAACAACCTGAACCTAAGCAGAAGTCAAGTATGCCACAGGAAAAACTTGGTCGTTTAAACCCCAAAGAAACTCCAGCTGTCTATCAGGAACATTTTGGTTGTGAAGGTGGGAGGGGTGCCTTTTGGTATTTTCTTATTGCTCGTTGCTTTTTACTTTTTCTTTTTTCACTCAGTTTTAACACACACAAGATGCAAGTTTAAAGTGCTTAAAAACAAATCATGAGACCTGAATATTTTAATGAAATGCTGTTGCTTAGCATTCTAGGAGGAAAGAATTCAGAAGGGCTGCATGTCTCATATCTGCAAAAATCTCTCTCTGACCTCAAGTTCCTCCTTATCTTGTTCTATAATTTACTGTCAAATTTGCAGTCAAAAAATTTCCTGAGGTCACTCACACTCTGCATCTCTGTCTCAGATGCAAAGGCCTTTTCTTTCACTGCTACATCATACAGAAACTATTTAACTTCACTTTCTAGACCTTCTGCTTAGGCCTAACAACTCAGTATCTGGTATTCCTAAATATAAGTCAAAATTACCCCTTAAAAAAAAAAAAAAAAAAAAAAAAAAAAAAAAACTAACATTGCCTCATTTGAAAGTTAAACGAGATGAAAAGGAAGTGTTTTCATGCCTTAGCATATTTTATTCCCCATGGTTAAGAGGAACTTGTAGTCAGCTACAAAATATGAACTCCATCTTCTTTTGAAAAACCTCCTCCAAGTTCTTTCTCTGTGATCTCTATCAAAACTTGACTATGGTTCAGACTACTGATGAGGACTATGTACTACGTCACCTAGCGCCATCTCATTTCCGTGTGTTCCTACGGGTACTTATTTAATCTTAAATCTTGGATTTCTTTGGAGCCAGAGACATCTGAGTATTGCCTTTATTCAGCATCTAACACAAGAGGTTTTTAGGTCATGATTACCATTCCTATGTTCTACTGCACATTTAGTCAGTAATTCCACAAAACTCAACCAAGTTCCATCTATTGAATTACGACAGTTCCCCTGACATGCACCTTCCTGGCTGCTGCAACTGATTCTTACCCTGTTCAGAGTAAAACTCCTTGCATGTTTTTGCCTACTAAGGTTCACCAAGCAGACAGTCAATTGATTAAAAGGGGTTAAAAAAAAAAAAAAAAAAAAAAGGAAGGGGGGGGAAGAGAGAGAGAGAAGTAGAAGCAGCATTGAGTTCCTGAATTCACATTAGGTTTAATAGGGAAAAAGTCTCTTAAAAGACACAAAAATCTATCCTCAAATCTTTGAAGTCTTTGCTTTTTAACTTGCTTGCCTACCTAGTACGACGGAAACCTTGAGTAACAAGTTTCATTCCTTTATATGAGAGTCACTGCATATAAGCTGCCCCCCTCAAGTCACTCATATACTCTGCTTTTTCTCACACAAAATAAAAAGAAACTGTCCAAAAAAAAAAAGAAAGAAAAAAGAAAGAAAGAAAGAAAGAAAAAGAAAACACACAGTAAGTCCAGTGTTTAACAAAGGAACACTTCTCAAGGATACAGAAATCCATCACATGATAAGCAGCATCTGGAAGTGCTTTTAGAAGAATATAAATAATGAGACACATAGCACTTTACTGCTGAATTTATAAAGTTGGTATGTGCCTTGGCTTTCTTCAAATCAAGGACGGAACAAATAATAACACATAAAACCAGAACAAGTCACAGTACTGAAGGGAAAAATTCAGTAGCTACCAATCTCCTTTTTATATATAAATTGGTGCTATTGAGCTAAAACTATTTTTTTCCTAGAGAAACCTAAGAGTGAAAAAAACAAACAAACTTATATTTAAGATCACAGTTTCTCTTTAGTTATGTGAATTTGTAAGTTTTCTTCACTGTAATATATAAAAATATCACAAATCATTTAAAATACATCCCTCCAGCAGACATTTTGTATTTATGTATCAAGAGTAAAAGTTACCTGCAAACTATTATTAAGCAAGTCAAAGTCACTGTATCGCCTCACAATCTGCAAAATATAAAGACAGGATTGAGGAAACATACTAGTATTCTCATAAGCATTTTACACTTCAAAAATCCCAACATAGAGAAGTAATTCCCATTTATAAACTTTTTTTTATTTTTTAATCATTCTCTGTACAAATTCAGAATTATTGGATTAATGTCACACTGCCAGATAACAAAGAAGAGTTGATTTTAATGACATCTCAACCAGAAATATAATGTATTTCTACATATTTATCTTAGAATAGCTTTTCCAAAACTATTTGCAAGCAGAAGTCTCTGCAGACAATGCATTTTCCCATGTTAGAAGCAGCATCATTTCATGAGCATCTTCATTACTACTTCTAGTTTTCATTGGCCATGCCTCAGCAAGGCTGCGATTTTAGCACTAGGGAAGACAAATAGGCACTTTAGAGTTAAAAATGATGGCCATGACGATACACAGTAAGAACACGACACACATGATTTTCCTGTTTTCCTGAAATATTCACAACAGCAGAAGACAACATGCCTTCTGTAACTGGCAGCAATACCGTTTGTCTCACATTTCTTGACCAAAAGCATTCAAGCACTTCATGTTCTCAGTTCTCATTCTAAATCAACATTTCCCTCTCTAGCTCTGAATTTAAAAACCCAGGAAAAGACAATATTTAAATTTTTCCTAAGAAGGCATCCTGGTTACATGAATCATAGTTTACAAAAAAATTACCTGCCAACTGTTTTCCGGTGAAACTCCTCTCTGAACACGGATTATGTATTCCTAGTAAAAGGCAAAAGTTATTAGAAATGGGAATTAATGAGTTGAAGTGAGTTGTTTGGTACTTCTCTAAATACAACTACTATCCAGTTAAGACACATTCAGAAACACAAAATTGAGATCTAGACTTTAAGCTTCTAGGCAAACCTCAGATTTGGGTTAGTTGAGACCCACCACTAGCAGCTCTCACTACTTAGAGGAAGAGATGAAAAGAGCCCCTGGTTATAAGTGCTTGTAGATCTGTGAAACATTTGCACCGTTCCGTTTTCTAGGGAAAAAGGTAATACTAAGAACACATCCTCCCCCCCATCATCTCTATTGAGAATAGTTGGGTAGGGTGAAGGGGGGGGGGGAAGAAACAAAAAAGAAAAATAAAGCCACTCTTCCCATCTCTCAAATCTAACAAATAGCCTCCAGGAATTATTGCCTCTTTCATTACAGGAAAGAAATGCAACAATGTAAAATACCCACAATTGTACAGCCTCTAATTCTTTTTATATGGGGAAAAAAAAAAAAGTTTTAACAACACCTTTGGGGTGTGCTTGAGTAACTAGAACATACCAGTTTCTCCTGATGATAATTCTTCATTCCTAATACGTAGCTAAAGTTAATTACTTACAGATTAAATAGGCAAGTATACATAAATCTCAGTGAGCCACTTTTAAATTTTAATAATTGTAAATTCTCCCACCACAACCGAATTCATAAAGTACAATTCAGTCGTTTTATCTCAAGTTCCACCGTGTCTTCTGTAGAGTACTACCTGGTTAACACAGCAATACCATTATCCGATATTCATCTAATTCTCTCAAGAACAGACACAAGTATTTCGTGCAAACCCTCCAGAGACACTTTGAAAAACACCAATTTTGTTCATCTCTACTCCAAGTTTTAAAAAACACTTGACATTTCAAGGAACATACACAAGACAAGTCCTTTTTCTGGAAAGCCTATGATTTCAGTTCTAGATAACGCTTAATTAGCAAGGCAATAAAATTAAGATGAGTTTTAAGTACAGTAATAGATACTTCCTTCACCATTAGCATACTTTGAAAGCTCTGTGACTACAATCATTTTTGAAGTCTTGTTACGAAGATAAACCGGTGGTCATATCATTTGCATTGAAAGACATGAAAATGAAGCACCAAAACCACAAGATGTCGAGTGAGAAAAATGCAGCACTGAAGAGAGCCAAAGAGTACCCACAAGCAGAAGAGATGGAATAACCTGCTCAGAGAGCTATGCTTTTACACGACAGGCTTTCCTTCAGATCTGCGCAGGTCTGAAGCTGTAGGAGAGGTGATGAGGTGGCCCGTGTCCCCCCGCACCCTTTAAAGCAAATTCATCTTCCCTGCTCTGTTTAGCCCAGGATGGCAGAAGCCACCACCAGCGCTTCGAGCAGCCCAAAATACTCCCAGCTCCCTCATCGAGCACACTCAGGTTCTCTGCACCTGCAAACATGAAGCTATAAAAT
Organism: Rhea pennata; assembly: GCF_028389875.1. Classification (NCBI taxonomy): domain Eukaryota; kingdom Metazoa; phylum Chordata; class Aves; order Rheiformes; family Rheidae; genus Rhea; species Rhea pennata. The sequence continues at coordinate 10,598,745 of NC_084674.1, forward strand.
TCAGACCAAGAGCTAGGAAATCTAAAACAAATAAAAATTCAAGCCATGGCTCACAATATTTCTAACTTCCAACACCCAAAAAGCATTTTGCATTTGTGCCAAGGGACGCGCAAGCACCATCGCTGCCTGCAGTGCAGCGAGCTTCACAAGCTAAATTGTTAGTTATTCAACCCGTATGATTTCATTCATGCTGGGAGAGACATTCAAACGTATTTTATGTAAAGTGCTGAATATTTTTTCAATCTGGAATGCCACCAATTTTGCTGAACTGCTTACATTAATAGGAGTCTTATACAAATAGAAAGGATGTATTATAGCATTATGCACAACTTTTTTCAGATATTTAAATTAACACTGCATTCCAGATTATCACAGATCAACAACAACGAAACAATAACTAGGAAACAAGGGCATTTCCAGCACCCTGGATTTATATGCCCAATTTGTTTGTTCTGTAGCAATAACTATTTGTACTAAGCTGGCATGTACCTACATACCAACTAGATACTTGAATTAATTGAATGCTTGAACCATGAAGTATTATAAATTCAGTTTCACAGTTAAAACTCCACTGCAGGCATTTATTAATAACTTCTTTCAAGCATTGTGAAGTCTCTTCTGTTTTTTGGAAATTGCCTTTGGAATCATGCTGAACTAATTTTCCCCTTTAAAATGAAATTAAATGAGAAGCTTGTATCCTGAAGAGCAAGTATGCACGAGAGGATCCCAACAAATACAAAGTGGAGCACATCACAGAATCCCATCCAAGAATTAAATTTCCATTCAACGTTTACCACCACAGCAAGCAGTACAAATCAAGACTTACAACTACTCCAGACAAGAGCCAAAGGCAACACTTACCAGATGACATTACCCAGTGCGTCCAGCTTTAACTAATCTAGAATTTATTTACTGAAGTTTTCTTCCAAAGCACAATGCTGATCAGGCAAAAATGCTATTCAGTTTTCTTATCAACTGCTATCAAATGTGTTCTTATCAACAGCTATCAAAAATTTGCAGTGTTTTTGAGTTATGTAGCCTCAAGAACAAAATCAAGACTAGTAAGCATGGAAAACAAAGTAATTTAAAATACTTAACATTCTAACAACTTAAATGGAAGTGATAGAAATCCAAAATGTCGTAAACAAAAGACTCAACTACTATAGCAGAATTAATGTGTCTCTTCACCAAGTCAGGCCAGCAGCTTCCCTCTGTACTCCCTTCTCTTACCCATTTGAAATTGTCATTATTTGCTTGTAAACTGAGAAGCCCAAATGATAACAAGTATCAACAAAGTTTATTCCAATCCAACCAGGATAACAGTATTTGGAAACTTGGTGACAGAGGTTGATTAAACAGATGCAGGGAAACCTAGAGCCACAGATAACACTCAGCTTCGCCTGCTTTTGCTCTGCCTTTGGGGAAAGCTGTAAGAGACTCCCCGACTCGCAGACCCACCAAAAAGCAAGCAAACAAAAAAAAAGCAGCAACTGCTTATTGAGCAAGGCTCCGAGGAACACGGGCTGTTTTCCAGAAAAAAAAAAAAAAAAAAAAAAAAAAAACACACATCAGTGATGATTCATCATGTTCAGTCATTCAGCTTTTCTAGTATTTTGAAAGAAGCAGCGTTATTGCCCAATCCTTATCCAGCGACTGTCAGTGTCTAGCGTACGCCGAGGACGTGCTCTCGGCCGGGCAGCCACAAAGCACAGCTTCACCAGAGACCTGGCACCTACTACAAACAGCTACTGCCATCAGCGGGATGCTCCTCGCCTCTGGAGAGCCCGGTGATAAACAACTCTCCAACTTCCTACTCAGGGTCCAGAACTCATTTTCATCGTAAAATTGTATTACAAAAACAGGAATGGACCACAACTGTTTTTTCCACGCGGACTCAATGTTTTTCCCCATTGGGTTCTGCTGGAAGCTTTAATCGAGCCACCTCTTGATGCAACAAGATTCACAGCCTGCAACAAGAGAGCATCCTCAGACAGGATCGTCTGTACGGACGAGGGAAATCCCCAGTAGGCTCTTTCTACCAGTGCTGAACGTAACAGAAGAACTGGCCACCTCGGCACTATTTTGTCAAGATCATTAATTAAAAGCCCCAAAGGTCATCTGTTTTTCTTCCGAGAGTTGATAATGAGATCACGAGTCAAAGAATAGCTCCGATAGGAAAGCCAAGACATGAAAGACAACCCCATTCCCAATATCTACCACGGCGACACATAATCCGCAGAACACAACACGCCAAGATTGAGAGAGAAGCCCACACTTCTTGCAGCAAGAAGTCTGGGATTATAATTAGCACCACTGCTGATGCATGATTCCCACAGGACCAAAGAGCTTTCATTTCTGCAAGGAAAAAGCCCAAATGCACTAACATCTGCCACGAGCCTAGCTCTGTTTTGCTTAGAACAAAATCTGAATTCCAGTCATGTTCTTCCAAGGCAGTCAGATCTGACAGTGGGATAGAGGCTGTGCCTATATGAAATAAATAAATAAATAAATAAAGTGTAAGGAAAACAGATCAGCATACTCCATAATTTCTCTTTAGTTATATCATATAAAAGAAGAAGTGTGACAGAGAAAGCTTCAGAAAGGGCTAGCACTCAAGGTCATTTCTGCTGGAAATTCACAACCAGGCTTGGTGAGGTCTGGTTTCGCTGCAAGTGCCCTTGATTGAGTCATGTGGAAATTCTCATCATGTCTTTTACTCCCACATGAATGGCCCAAAGCCTTTTCCACAACTGAGTTTACCAAACAGCTTCAGAGAAGATCCAACAGCTGCCAGATGCTAAAGAAAGGTCTCAGCCTGTAGAAGAAGAGAGGCAACCTCATGCTACTGATTTTTCCCACAGGCCGAGAGCTCACTGGTGGCCTCTACATGGAGGCCACCAAGACAGGTCATAAAAACATTCCTCTGAGAATGTCTCTCTGACAACCTCTGGGCTGTCCTTTCACACTCCCATCGAGGTAAAGCTTGTACATCTGCTGTTTTTACCATCAGTACGGCCAAGCCAGTTCCTTTCACAACCTTGATATTTCAGCAGCAGCAGCTCAATATATGCATTTAAAGATGCCAAGCAAAGCAGTTTCATATAGGGGATCATTTCCTGACACCTCTGGTGGAAAATGGTGCTGGGAGGAAGCAGGGAGTAAGGAAAGCTGCATGACCCCGGTTTCACACTGTCATTTCCTAAATCCTGTTCCTACCACTACAGAGTAGAGCATGCAACCCTGTCTACCATGCTCTAGGTGACCCTGCTGAGCAGGGAGGTTGGACTAAGTGATCTCCAGAGGTCCCTTCCAACTTTACTGATTCTATGATAGAGTTTCAGAGAATATATACATATTCCATATATCAACACAGATCAGTGATAATCATGCTGCCTTTCTCCAATCCTTTGTTAATAACAATTTCATGATTACTGCTTGGGATTAACGTTATCCTGAAATTGAACCAGATGGTTCAATTTGTTCATTTTCATGCAGATCCAGCATTTAGGTGGCTTTTTCCCAGTTCACCAAGATTATTCTCCAGTGTCCCAGCATTTGCTAAAACATCAGTATCAACAGCTCCAAGCTTCTCAGATGGTCCTTTTAACATTCCCAGTTACAAGCTCCATGGCAAAGCATGTAAAAATGTTTTAAAATAGTTGCTAATTATCTGTATTAAAGATTATTATTATTGATATATATTAACTTTAAATATACTCTGTTAAAGATCATCATTATTAAAACAGAAAGCAAACAGAAATGACAGGGTGATGCAGAGACAAAACAGGAAACAACAAATGGTTGAGTTTAGAGGGTCATATAATAAAGTGTAGGAAGCCTCTGGCCAAAATTGGGTAACACATTCTGCTTCCCCACGAAAATCACCTCTAAATTTCTGGCTCAGTGTAGTCATTCTACTTCACAGATTTCTGCTCTACATCAGTTTAATCCAAGGAGGCTTGCAAAGCCAATCACTATAAAGATCCAGGTCACCTTCAGGTCACATCAACTAAAAGTTTGAAAGGGTTTTATTTTATGAGCATTAAAAAGACAAAAGTGTAATTAAGCATGAATACAATCCCTGCTTAAGTATGCTGGATTGGAACAATTTCTAATAAAAAGCTCTTTTAAATGCTTATTCAGAAAACCTCCCATGCGAAAAGGAGCAACAGAATCAGGAAAGCTGCTCATACTTAGGGACCTCTCTTTACAAGAGGGCACAGTACTTATTTACTATTGCACAGCTTACCGTTAAGCCTATCTGAGGTACAAGTAACAACTGTTTACCTGTGTTTTAAACAATGCTCGTGTTTGTCTGGGGACATAATACAGTTCCACACACACTGTATCATTACTGTAATAGAGTAAGCCATTCAGCGAGTAAAAGCTACGAAGTAGGACAACTGCAGAAAAAAATAGGACGCACATGTACATGTAATGAAACGTACTGAACAAGAAAATCTCTGTAGAGCAGCAGACGAAATAGCAGCTTTTCAATCTTATGCATCACTGTGGCCTTTCCCGGAAAAGGAAAATAATTAGTATTTTTTCAGGAATTACTCAGCAGTCAATAAAAATATTCTAATTAAACTGCAAGATCTCTAAGGCAAGGGATTACAACGTATGGTAGGGCAGCTAACATTTTGACAGCAGCCTTTGAAGGAGTTACAAATGCAATACTAATTTAGCAAGGTCACTGCTGTAAACTATAACGTTGGAACGTCTAAAATAAGCTATCTTTTTGAGCTCAAACTTCATGAAAAAGAAAACACAGTTTCTCCACAAGACTTGGTAAGTATTTCCAAAACCTCAAACAAGTGAGCTCTAATAGCTCTCTGCCCAAAGTCACCTCTAAAACTATTTGCATTATATTTTTTTCAAAACAAAGGCAGCCTTGAAAAGGTTGAGTTCCTTGTAAAGCAAATATGCAGTCCTTTACAAGTTTTTAAAACAAATTCTGAAGTTTTAGTTTTAGAAACATGTGTTTCCATTTCTGTATTATAGAACAGTTTAGGAGAAATATAAATGCTTTTGCAACACTTTATAAACCTAAAAGCTATGAGTGTCAACATTCATCATCACTTAAGAAAAATGAAAAATTCTGAAGTGTGTTACAAGGAGGATCTATTTCAGCTCTTCATTTCCAAATGCCTTTAAGACAACAATGAACTGGAGCAAAATTGGCTGTTTCACTACTTCAGTTTCAACATGCAATGGATGAAACAGAAAAATCACTTCAGAAATGAATTAAGGAATATTCTGAAAAAGTACACATGCATCTTTCTAGCGGTTCTACAACTTTAAAGTGTTCTGAAGCTTGTATGTGCAATTTATAAAGGTCATGTCTAGACCATTCTGAAAGAAAACAGCACCCTCTTTTAAGACATAAAAAGAAAGTTCTGTTTAAATAGTGAATATACAGATGAAAAATTGCAGTATGAATCAAGTTTAACAGCCAAATTTTCTTTAAAGCTTTAATGCTGAAAATGCTTCTGATGTCAGAATACAACATTTGGCATTAAGATGAAACACTTAAAATGGTTTAATGTATTGGACACAATTCCACTCCCACTGAATTTAAGGAATGCAATGGCAACCAAGCCACCTCATTTCTGCAAAACGGCTGGTACACATTCCTACTAAGAGTATTGAACCATGCCTAGGAAAAGTGCCCCACACACTACTAGAAGTTACACTGTTACTCTCACTTGTATGTAATGCTAATGACTAAGTAGTAAATAAAAGTAATAAAGTTGTCATGGGGTTGCTTACGTAGTTTCAACTCTATTAAGCGAGATACCCTTGGAATGCCTCTGCAACGTAAGTTTATTTGGCTCTCAAAATGAAAAGTACTCTGTAAGCACTACACTACGGAAACATTTGTATCCAAGTACACTTTCAAACAAATCTCAGGATGCTTTTATAACACGTTTAACCAGGAAAAAACTTCTGTTAAAAAAAAAAAAAAAAAAAAGTATACTTTTCATCTTCAATTACTAATGGAAATAAATATGCAAAAATAAAATCTCAGCTGACAATTTCTTTGTTGCAACTCAAAAGCATGGAGATAACTTACTAACTCAAGGAAGAACTTCTGAGTCCTTTTGACTTGGTTGGGGTGAGGGAGGAGAAAAAAAAAAGGAGCTTGTGAGCAAATAAGTAAATTTTGTAGTTGCTTTTCTTAACAACCTAACTATATTTACTGAAGGTTTGACTTGCTCTTACTAAGCAAAAAATGCAAAACATCAAGAGAAAATTTTAAATGCTAGTTTTGTCCCTTCTTGAGTTTCTGGGGAAGTCAGGTATATATGCAGCAGTTTTAGGTTTTGCTTTCAGTTTTCTTTTTTATTTGCTTCTTTACCTACAGGAAATAGAAACTCACCCTCTGCCAAGTGCAGCCCTTGATTCAATGTTATGAAGTTTACATTTACACAGCCTGTTGTGTTACATTTAAATTAACAGAAGCTGCTCAGAACAATAGGCAAGCAAACTATTCATTTGACACAAGCTTTGGTCTTCTGTTTGGTATCTCACCATAGCTACAGAATTTTTCCTCAAATTCTTCACCTTTTCCTTACCTGGTTATTCAGAGGGCTGATTATATTCAGCGCCTGTGGAAGATTTACGTTATTACTAGTTTAGTCATCATATGAAAGCTGTATCTAATCTGGACCTAAATCATCTTAATATGAGAGGGAAAAAATATAAATGCAAGTTTGAAGCAATTCTGTAACACAAGGGAGCATTATAAGAGCTTAATGCACATTGCTGACAAACAAAAGTTATTCATGGTTGCCTTTGTATTTCAGCTTTAGAACAAGAACACAAAAATCTTTCAACATATACCTTTATTTGTTAGGGAGGGGATTCATTTATACATGTCTTCAAACAAGGATCTACTTGTATAGTTCATTTAAACAAGAAAATCTCAAGGCAGGTACAGCAACATCCACTAATAGAAGAATTATTCAGATGCCACGGACATAAGATCAGGTGTCCAAAATGACAAAATAGTCATCTTACATCAAATAAGAAACCACGTCTCTTGTTACGGCTTCCTGTATTTTGTTCTCCCGCACTGCCTCTACATAAACCATCTGTGTCACACACGCTTCAAACCATCTTTCAACTACCAACAGGCTTCTGCGGTAAAGCAAACAATTACTAATAGATGCATCTTAGAGACAGATTTTAAAACAAAAGGCACACTGCTTCAGCTTTCTCTTATTAACAAGAGATCAGAACAAGGCAGTACGCTGTCCTTTACTCAACATCCATTAATAACAGAACCCAGAGATGAGTGATTTCAGAGGGAAGAGGGGCAACATTTGCTACCAAACTCACATGTGGAAGATAACGCATGGACCAGATGGACTGAAAAACTGCTTGCAAGTGCTCATTCTAAAATAATTTTTTTCTAGCCAAAAATAACTTGCAAACAGAGAGAAAGAACACAAAAAGCTATTGTCATTTGCACTAGCAAAGTAGTATAATAAGCAATGACGAAAACAAGTTAACAATGCAGCTGTAATCTGGTCTGCTAACCCAGGCATATTAGAAGTTATACAACCTCTGCTACAACCCAGCATGTGCACACACACCCCTCTCAGCTACTGAAACAGGTAAAAAGTATTAGGCTTGCCAGAAACAAACCTCATTAGCTATATTTGTAATAGGAGCTCCAACAACTGAGAGCCAGGACCTCCCAGATTCACGAGATCTTCTAAAACTCTTCAAACATAACTTCTGTTCAGAGAAGCACTGCGACATTAGTTAATGCGAGTTCTTTGTTAAAAAAAAAACAACAACAAAAAAAACCAAAACAACAACAACAAAAAAACCACTCCTGAAGTGTAGGTTACTTATAAGAAGTCTATTTTATAACACAGTGTACAAATTAGTGGTACACCCCGTGGTGAATCTACAATTATTGTCAGTCAGGTTAACAGCGTTCACCAGATGCAAGGAACCAGTAGGAGAAGTCAACACTGCAGAAACCAAAGCAGCAAAAGGGGAGGAGGAACATCCCTTCTCCATTTAAAACATGCTTCCTACTAGTATACCTACTGCCGAGGTACCTCTGGCCTCCTTTTTTAGCCCAGCATCCCCATACTCAGCTAAGCAATGCCAGAAATCAGAAGTGAATCAGAAGTTCTCCCTTTGAATCCCTATCGCAGTATTGCCTGGTCATACCGTAAGTAAACCTAATCCTTAAAGTGGAAAATAACTGCAGGCAGGAGCTTACGAAGCCTGTACTATTACCGCATGCTCAAAGACAGCACAACTCTCACGGAGCTGGTGTGCGTGTACCAGACCCCCCAGAAGAATTACCCCGTGGCTTAACAGCCAAGAGGAGGCCCGTGCTGCTGGTTGCCATCCCTCCGTTACGGCTCTGCAGCCCTCCTGCCTTCACCAGCGCTGCGCGCGGGACGCGGGGCAGACGCGACCCTTCGTTATCAGCTACCGAACAGAGGCCGCCAGAACCCACCTCTGCCCAAAACGCAGTAAGAGCCCAGGAACGCAGAAATTAAAGCAGCGTATTCCGCCAGGAGCGAGAAGGGCCCTTCGAGAGCGGACGGGAGTCTTGAGGAGCGGACACGAAGTTCACGCGCTCCTGCGCTGACCACCTCACGCGAGGAGCAACAGCAACGCTCCCCAAACCTGGGCTGCTGCCCCAGCCCCGGGACCCCCACGCTGCTACCCCATCGCTCCCAGTTACCCCATGACCCGCTACACTGCTACCCCAGTGCTCCCACTTACCCCATTACCTCCCTCGCTGCTACCCCACCTCACTCCTAGTTACCCCACAGTCCCTCACACTGCTACCCCAGTGTTCCCAGTTACCCTCATTACTCCCCACACTGCTACCCCAGCACTCCCAACTGCCCCACTAGCCCCCTCACTGCTACCCCACCTCACTCCCAGTTACCCCATTAGCCCCCCACACTGCTACCACACCTCGCTCCTAACTACCCCACAGCCCCCCACACTGCTACCCCAGCGCTCCCAGTTACCCCACAACCCCCCACACTGCTACCCCAGTCTCCCAGTTACCCCACAGCCCCTCACACTGGTACCTCAGCGCTCCCAGTTACCCCATTAGCCCCCACACTACTACCCCACCTCGCTCCCAGTTACCTCACGGCCTCCCACACTGCTACCCGACCTCGCTCCCAGTTACCCCACACTTCCCGCTCCCAGTTACCCCCACACACACTTATCCTCCGCACGGGCTCCCAGTCACCCCCCGGCGGGCTCCCCGCGCCCCGTCCCCCCGCGCCGCGCCGCGGCCGGGCCTGCCGCCGGGCGCCGCTCACCGTATGCGAGTGCAGGCTCTGGCTCGTCTCGATCTGCGCTGTCAGCGGCACCGTGTCGTCCAGCAGCACCTTGCCGGCCGGCGGCTTCTCCATGAAGGCCATGCCGGGGAGGGCAGCGGGAGCCCGGCGCCGCCAACCTGCTTCCCGGGGCAGCCCCCGCCGCCGCCGCCGCCGCCGCTGTCAACACGGCAGCGCCGCGCCGCGCCGCGCCGCGCCGCCGGGCCTTAGCGCCGCCTGCCCGGCGCCCCCGCCGCCCGCCAGGGGGCGCCGCAGTGCCGCGCCGCCGGGCCTTAGCACCGCCTGCCCGGCGCCCCCGCCGCCCGCCAGGGGGCGCCGCAGTGCCGCGCCGCGCCGCGCCGCCGGGCCTTAGCGCCGCCCGCCCGGCGCCCCCGCCGCCCGCCAGGGGGCGCCGCAGTGCCGCGCCGCGCCGCCCCCCCCCGCCCCGCGCCGCGGCCCCTTCAGCCGCGACGCCCGGCGCGCGTACGGCGGCACCCGCGCACGGCCCGGCCCCTCCTCCCCGCGGGCGCTCGGTGATGCGCTGAGCGGGTCATTACGCGTAACTCGCAGGCGGCAGATGCGCATCAGCTTGTGCACGGGCGGCGGCGGAGGCTGCGAGCGCCGAGGCACCGCCAGGTCTGGCAAGAGCCGGAGTGTGACAAAGGAACCGGAAAGCCTGACATAACTGCTCTTCTTCTTCATTTGTTTCCCCCCAAATCCAAGAGGGATTCAAAGCCTTTTATTTAGTTTTTAGATTTTGCAGTTAAATTTAAACCTCTGAAAGAAGAGATTCGAAGCTGTTGTCAGATTAAGTCAAATCGAGTTCCACAACTTTTCACTGCAGCGGTGCACACAACTGTTCCTCCAGTGGTGCCTGGCACTCCCGGGGGGAACCTACTGCCTGCTGAATACCATCGACACACCCCTTTGTATTTCCACACTGCAGGAGTTAATTATTTAACAGGAGTTAATCTCACTTAAGTTGCAGTAAGTACGTAAGACTGCAGAGCTAGCGTTTGTCATACACGCAGAACAGCTAGTGCAAATAGCCCCTTCTTTAACTCTACCTTGACAGGAAAAATGAGCTATATACTGTGATTAAGTAGCTGGATCTTAGTCAAGAACAGAAATCTATCTTCATTCTTTCCAAAGAACCCCCCCCTTCTACAGTTAGCCAGTGAGATACAGACTTAATTGTTGTCCTAATTTCTCAGCTGCCACCTCAGATTTGACTGTGTTAATAGGCATAAACAGGATAACTTCAGATCTAGAAGGGCAGATGAAGAAGAAATGAATGAAAAGAGAATGCCCCTTTCGAGAAGCAGTGCTTTACACAGCAAAAGCCTATGATCACGCAATGATGTGGGGCAGAAAAAAAAGAAACAGGAAGTGAAGCAACTCCAGTGACAAAAGATAAGGCAAGTTCTCAACCAGAAGTACTTGCTCAGTGTCATAAACAGGCCAAATTCCATTCTTTGAAGCTAGTGGGCATTAAGACAAACAGCTTAAAATTTATAACTTTTTTTTCACTTCTTGCTGTCCCTCTCACTATGATCCAGCCTGATTTAGTACTGTAAGTTTACACTGCAGCTAAATTTAAGACCAAGAGATCACACCTAGACAGAGTAACAGTTTTACGGTAGTTTTCACCACTGTTTGACGACAGAAGTTTTTTCATAACAAACTTTTGAAGCTATTTGCAGGCAAGAAACAATTATGAATACATTTCTGCTGCAGAGATGAGCGGAAAGATAATACAAATCAGATGTTTGTCAGAAAATTGTATCAGCCACCAATTGTAGAGAGTCTAGTAGTCCCCACCACTCAGGGAAAAAACAGTGTTTAATATACTTACATTGGTACTAAAATAACCTGGAAGATTTACCAGTGAACTTACCGAAACACTACTGTACCAGCAGCCAAGGTACTTTTAATGGGCAAAGGGGAATGAATACATGTTCATACAGGTAAATAAGCAGAGAGAAGCCAGAAGGTTAGTACTCAACTAATTTTGCACCTACTTGCCTTGCACACAGGAGATAAACACTCACTATGGTAGAAGCAGTGACAACATGGCTTTTTTATAGACCTTCCTTCACTCAGCTACACTTCTGGGAGGCAAATTTCCATGGTAATTTGCATTTATTGTGATTTTCTTGGTTTGTTTATAATCAGGTTTTGTAAGACAACTGAAGAATTTGAAAGTATTTTAAGTGCCACATCTCAAGATACATCAGGAAGAGTATATTGTTTATGTTAAGGATGACTACTGCTTATTTACAGAGCTAACAAAGGCTATTAGCTAGAGTGCCGCAAAATAACACACTGCAGCATTATCAGCCAGAATTGGGATGTATATTACATGAAGGAAGCCTGCAGTATGTGTGTCAATACCCTTTTTCCTCTGTTTGTTCTGCTTGTTAAAGATAGAACACTGTCCCCTTACGCAGATTTTTATTAGCAATATAACTCTTCTGTAAACCACGAAATAGTTTGACCTTAACTAGTCTGGATTTTCCCCCAAAAGAGTTTCTGTCCAAAAGAATAACCGCAATATGAGCCCATCACTGCAGACTTTCCACTGTAGCAGAGCAAAGGCTTGTCTGAACGTTGTCAGTTTTGTCAGACTTTAATAAAATTTGGGAGTTTCTTAACGCAGTTGCTATCAGTTTGTACATTCAGTTTGTACATTGTCTTTGCAACACTTTGAAAGTTTTGTTGCAAACTAACTGGATTAAGTAATGTCACGTAAAAAAACAGTCAAAACCAAGCATACATTTTTGTCCTTTACTATAAAGTAGCGTAGTATGAAAAGCTCTAACTTTCTGCTACCAAGACTTTCACCATCCCTTCCACAACAGTCTTTCCACTTTCTCTGACTGTACACGATACAGCAATGTGTGCAACAGACTTCTGCAGTTGTTTAACTTCTGCTGCAGCTACAACTTCTTCTCCAACATATAAAGGAGCTGAAAATCGGATTTCCTGAGAAAGAAATATACAACCATGGCCAGGCATTTTAGTACCTAGAACTGCAGAAATGAGTCCATTAATCAAAATTCCATGTACAACAGTTCTCCCAAACCTAGACTTCTTTGCAAAATCTTCATTTAAATGTAAAGGATTTGTGTCACCTGTTAAATCAGAAAAAGTAATAACATCATTCTGTGTAAAAGCTTTGGCAAGCTCAGCTTTGTCTCCAACTTTTATATGTAAATGTTGAAGTAAGCGACATCCAAGTAGCGAGCTGATAGCTATTCGCTTTATCAAGGCTCTTTGCTGGAAATCCCCTCCAGAAACTCCACGTCGGAAGAGCAGCAACATCTCAAGCAACTTCTACTTCTTACAACCAAACCAGCAACTGGATAATCAGTCCAGCACTAGTTCTCTACTGTTCCCAGATAACGCAAGAAGAAATGGAGATGTCTTGAGGGCGTGTAGGGGGGGAACAAAACAAGAAACAAAGTGAATCATTACAAAAACCATCAAAATCATTCAAAGCAAAGCTGAAAATACTTAAATATCCCCTTTATGTAAAAGATTAAAAAGTCAGAGCCACATCCAAGTAGATTTTTGTTTAGCCATCACTTTTGATGCAAAGAATTCTTGGAACTCGTTTTATGAAACCACATCCTAAGGAAAAATTTAAGCTCTGGAAGCCCATGTTGATGCAAGCATTTTTAAACAAGCTCTGCTGACAGTGACTGTTAGAAGGGGAAAAATGGAGCAGGGGAAATAAAAGGTTGGAATAAGATGTGTGGCAAGAAAAAAGCTTTTATCTTTTGCAGATCTGCTAATGAGATCAGAACTTGTCACTGGAGTGAAACTATAAAGTAAGTAGACAGCCACCATGGTCTGATTAAAAAAAAATCATATCCACATTAGTTTAGAGGGAAGAGGTAGACAACCCAGAAGTGACAAGTTTAGACATCATTCAGTATAAGAGTACTTAAGACTAGGATTACTTAAACATAAGCCTACACATCCACAGTGAAAAGCATTTCACTCCCAAACTAAAAAGTTCTGGCATGTAAGCCATCTTTCTGTTAAAAGGCTGCGTACTCAGACAGCCAGGCAATCTTACAGTCAGAAGCAACATTTGGGGAAATCTATCTAGTCTCCCCAGGGCTTTACCTGTAGCACTCGAAAGGCACACCTTCTGTTCTGATAGAAGCCCAGCAACGTGAGAGCGCTCCACAGCTTGACGAGACCACTAAGTAACAAGAATATGAAAGAGATTAATAGGATTTGTCTGTCTCAGTTTTCCTGCAACATAAACAGCTTGAATAAACACATTACACAAACAGCAATAAAACCTTAACTGAATTTAAGGGTAGGTAATTTTGTCAATGAGTTCTAGAAGCAATATTATGCCCTAAAGGGTTATTGTAATCACTGCAGTCTCTTATCCTTGACTTACAGGTGATGCTTAATGTAACCTTGTCAAACACACTTTTTTTGCTCCATTTTCTTAAATTCTTTCTCTGTGTCTTTAAACTCCTTTTTCCCTAATTCCCCTGCTGTTACCTTCAGTATTTGTATCTGATAACTATTGCCTTCCGTTGTTATGGAAAGAGATTCACAGTCCCATATTTCAACTGTGCTCAATTTCCATCAAATCATTCTGTTCTAAGACAGAAATAATGCACTGATCCATGTACGCTTTTAAATCTTAGTAAATTTTAATTTATTTCTTGCATGCTCTATGCTTAGTTCTACAAGTTAGGCTTGGTTCTTTGGAAATACCAACAGCATCAGTGAGATTCAGAGCAACCTAAAGATGTCTCCCAGGCAGTACTGAAACCAAACTAACTTTAACCAATTCAAAAATATTCTTCTGTTCCAGGGAATTGCTTTCCAGATGAAAAATTGACAGAGCAAATGAAAATTCACTATGAAGTGAGTTCTACAATTATTAAGACACTAATACTAGAACTAGATACAATAAATTTGACAATGAACATTTAAAACTGTGGATCTTTCATGAAAACATTATTCTGCTCCTCAATCCCACAGCAAAGAAATGAGATCCCTTGGAATCCCTTGATCTCTAACAATATTAGACCCAATAAGAGGAGATTGGTCAAGATGGTATGATGATTATACCCTTTAGTCATTTGTTTGAAACTCAGTCTCACTTAAAAAAAAACGTGACTGATTAGACAAGTAAGTCACTGACTCAGCAGATCAATGAAATTACAAATGCTGACAGGAATTTGTCCCAGTGCAAGGGCTTCTGCAGTCTGCTTTTTTATTGCTTTTGAGATAATGTGTGGTGATGTTTTTCTTAGTAATATTTAGGATTTTATTGAACTCTATCTAGCCCGATTTCAGGGACACAGATAGAGCCACTTGTAAATAATCACACAGGAAGTCAGCATCAGAATATGGATATATGGATCATATCAATTACCTTGGTTCTAGTTTATAGGCTAATACATATTTACCTTATAGTACTAAATAATATGAGGTTAGAGATACATAACGTCTTCCAAAGAAAGTTTTATGGGGTTCATACTGTAAATTAGCTCTTTAAGTTACTTAAAGAGGCATTGTTTTCAATTTACCTCCTTTAGTAGTTAGCAAACTTACATTTAAAAGCAAAGTTGTTCATGGCATAATTTTTCTCCCTATATGAAAGATTGAGTCAAATGCAACACATGCTAATTCTGCCACTAAAAGCATAGCCGGGAAGAACCAAGCTAAAGCACTGTAGTAAGGGCAATACAAAAACAGTACAGAACTAAATATCTAGCAACTAACAGGACTCATGCAATTGTTTTGCCTCTTAACATGTCTCACCCAGATACAGAAGCAGGCATCTAGCACTACAGTATGAAAACCTTATCATTAGATTCATAATAATAAAAATTTGTTTATCAATAGAGAAACAGGACTTATTATCCTCTTCTTGAAATTTCAAGCACAGCAGAAGAATAAAAACATACACTGCTGAATCACCAGTAGGAGGTATTCACACTCATCTCAAAGACAGGCCAGACTGCAGATAGTACTCCCCCCCTCCCAAAAAAAAAGGGGGGGGGGAGAAAAGAAAAATTGTGGTAAAAAACTGGAACTCTTAGAGTTCTTAATTTGAGAGTTCTGTTTTCTTATTAAAGATATTTTCATGACAGTATCTGCAGCACGTACCTACTGTACCTTACCTGCTAGTAACTCTTAATATTGCAGAGAGAGTCTTTTCCTCGTATGTTAAGACATCAACCGGCAAAGCTGCTCCAACCTATACAAAAACATGGTGTTATTAAATCAGTTCCTCCTGCTGCTTTATAGAGGTTGATACAGAAGTGACTTTATTATCAGTATGAGTATGTGACTTTGTTAAAGTTGTTACAGCTAAGCTCAAATCTCAAATGTGAGCATTTCAGCTAAAACATCACCTTAGCTGCAGTGCCATTCTTGCAGGTATTTGGAAAAGAGACACTTTTAGTCCCACGTTACAGCTGGAAAAAGAGAGACTTGGAGATCATGGGACTTGCTCAAGGTCATCCAACAACGCAGTAGCCAAAGCAAGAACAGTACTCAGGACTTCCCAGGCCAAAAAGCTATTGCTTTCCTATAGCTTTGCTTTTAAACCCTCGCTACAGTGGAAGCTCCAGCACCCCACATCCTAAAAAGCAAGTGGATAAAATCACCTGATTACAGAAACTCGAACGAAATCTACAGCCCCAGCTTAATTAGGAGCCAAGTCCAAGCAGGGGCTGGAGAGCAGGTCACGGATTAACAGAGAGGAGAGCTGAGGGCGCTTACCCCGCCGCCGCCTGCCCCGCACCCACGCCAGCTCGGACCTGCCGTCGCTGATTTTAGGCAAAGTTTCTCTGCCAAAGCGGCCGCGGCCAGAGCGCGGCGGCGACTCCCGCGAGGCGCTCCCGGCCGCGGCCGCGGCGCCACCCCGCCCGGGCCCCGGCCCCGGCCCCGGCCCCGGCCCCGGCCCCGGCCCACCTCGCCGTGCAGCTCCCGCAGCGCCGTCACCACCAGCTGCTTGAAGTGCGCGGCGCTGGGCCGGGCCCCGCCGTCGGGCAGCTCCCTGCGGGAAGCAGAGCACAGGGCGGGCTCGCGGGCTGCCGGCGGCGGCAGGCCGCGGCTCGGGCACCGCGCGGGAAGGCAGCGGCGCGGACTCACAGGCGGACGCGCAGGTAGTGGTGCTCGGCGGCGCTCCGCAGCACCCGCCGCTCGAAGCTGGCCGGCGGCGGCGGCTCCGCTCGGGCCATGCGGGCGGCGGCCTGGCCTCGCCCGGCCCCGCAGCGCCGCGCGCAGCCGGTGGCGGCGCCGAACTACGGCGTCCGGGCGGGCCCAGGCCGCGGCGCCTGCGCGCGGGGCCGCGCCGCGCCGCGCCCGCTCACGGCCGCCTCGGGGTTGCGAGTAGCGAATGCTGCACAGCGAAGACCCTGTGGAGCGGGGCCGGCGGAGCTGCTGCCTCGTCTCCTGGCGTCGTGGGACTCAACGCACCCAGAAGATTCCCAAGCTGAAACAACATCCTGAGCACAAGAGCGTCTTCAAAACAGTATGGTTCCCTGAAAATTCCTGAATAAACTATTTATTTATTTATTATTAAAACCACTGTCTTTCCTGTCCTTTTGCATCATTTTGTGGCTTTGAGAACAAGGAATACTGAGCAATGGAGTGATCGCTGAAGGGGCGGCTGTTTCGAGCAGACACTAACTAGTCATGATTTATTCACCTTGGATCCCTCCACCACCTCCGGTACTTCCAAGGGATCTAATTTCCTTGCCGTGGGACTGAGCAGCAGAATAATGTTTTCAAGAAAGATCCACAGTTTTATAACATTCATTGTCAAAGAAAACTCCAAAAGCATTCACAGTTATCCACATAATGCTTCTTCAGGCCCCAAACAGCAGCTGAGGGATTGGTTTCCTCGTTCACCCCGGCAGGGTAATGCTGCATTAACATAGCAGCCATCTGATGCACCTGAGTTAGGGCACAAGTCACAAGAAAGCATTTCTATTTGTCATCAAGCAACTCAAAGCCTGTGCAAGGGAATGCCCCAAATTCAAGGTGTGTGCTCTGTTTGGGCCTGAGATTTTTCCTCTCCTGTCCTGCTGGCAGCTCAGCCTCCTCCAACTTTGGATGTGAGCTGTAGTTCACCGACAGCCTACTTGCATGTCAGTGAGGTTGTAAACGACAGTCATTTTTCTAAGGTGTTCATAAGAAGACACATCTGACCAGCCTCCTGAAGAGGTCATCTCATCCACCCCTGCCTCAGACAGGTATGTAAACCTTTAAACAGGGCTAGTTTTAAACTGTGGCCAAAAAAAAAAAAAAAAAAAAAAAATCTGATGAAGGTTTCACACTCTCCCAGCATCTGCTCGAGCCATCTTCCAAACAGAGATTTTGAATGCCTTATCTACATCTTCCCTGGTGGAGTTTATCCCCAGTGTTAGTAGTTCTGTCCTAGCAAATATGAGATCGTTGCATCTTGTTGAAATCTTTTACACGTTTGAAGAATCCCCTACCCCTGCTCCTCCAGTTGTTCTTTCCAAACTAAACAATCCCAGTTTTTCTCATCTTTCTGTATAATGTTATATTTTATAGATGTTTATCTTGCTGCTACCCTCTGTCCCCTCCAGATACCAGCATCTGCCTTGAGTTAAGGTGCCCTTACTACTTAAGTACTACAGTAAGTTGCATATTGTAGTCTAGGAGAGGCAGAGGCATTCCCATGACTAAAACCATGATGCACTTGAAATACTCTCCCAGACAAACTGTACATAAAATAGTAAGCATTTAGATTCTTAAAGCTTAAGCAAAAGCAAATTTTAAGAATTTGAACAAATAATTTTACAGGTACCAAATGAACTGTCTTTTAAAATTATTAGGTTAAAAAAAGGCAGTTTGCCACATGGAATTCAGTAGCAGTAAATGTAGGGCAGCAAGAGATCTCTAGCAATACTGTGTTTTTCCTAAAAATTGACCAGTTAACACATTGCTCAAATAATAAATCAGAAAAATCAATTTTACAATAGTGTGGCAACCATATCACAGCAGCCAGTTTTATTTGGAGCAACAATATCTACAGAAATAGGTATCATTTTTAAGATATTAGTAAAATTTTCTCACCAAACAGTAAAACGTTGTTGTTGGATGATTGATAAATCTATTCTGATTTATTGCAATAGGGCACGTGCCATTTTCCATAAGGCTCTGATAATGCAAGCAACAGTAACTCACACACTCCAAGTAAATTTAGTTCCCTGTTAGAAAGTCCAGTTGTTATATAAGCACTGTGTGCGGGGGTGTGTCAGCTGCAGTAAGTCAATAAAGAGCACACACAGGACTGTA
Source organism: Rhea pennata (assembly GCF_028389875.1). Taxonomy (NCBI): domain Eukaryota; kingdom Metazoa; phylum Chordata; class Aves; order Rheiformes; family Rheidae; genus Rhea; species Rhea pennata. Next base: position 10,617,377 of record NC_084674.1, read on the forward strand.
CCACAAAGGCTGGACACAACATGTCAGCTTTTTATTAACCAAAAGTGAAGCTGAACCCCAGAGTGGTTTAATTTTTAAAAACCATATGTTTTTTATCGCAGATATTTTCTTTCATGTTCGACACTGTAGTGCAAGAACTGAATTTTGCAGTTGTTCATCCTTTGAGAATCAAATGCTAAATGTAAAATGAATTAAAGTAAGGGTCCCCTCAATGAATCAATAAAGAAAAAACATTTAACTCAAAAGAACAGACCAATTTTAAGAACTGTCTTATGAAATTCTCCCAAGTGAAAGACCATTAAAGAACCTGGAGCCTTGAGGTAGCAACTTTATGCAGAATTTAATTCCCCTCCTGCCCCACAGAGTGGAGGAAAATTAGTAGCGCATTATTAGCTCCAGCCAGCTAAACGGAGTTTGAGTATTCTCTTATGAGGTTAGTGACTTTCTCTTGCACCTTGAAATAGCAGTGTAGTGCTGTAGACCATCAGGAGAGAATCCACAAGGAAGGCTTCTTGAAATAAAATCTATGGTTTGAAAGAAGTGAAAATAATAAACAATAACTGTAACAGCAAAAATTAACTGGAGTGAAAAAAAACAAAAAACGTTTGTATTTTGGCAAGACTAGTTTACAAATACATGTCAAGAACAAAAGTCCATTTTCAGCCATCTGAAAAGAAAGAATGGAAGTGACATTCAAAGGAGTTTCTCTTTTTGCCCTCTGTGCAAAATTGTACTTTGTTTTTTCTTTTTTAAAAAGAGCCTTTTTTTGCCCTTGTTTTTTTTACATTGTGAAACCTGTGCTGTGACATTAAACAGAAATACCATATGCCAGGACACTTGACCATTAAAAGCTCCTCTCACCGACTTCACAACAATCACAAGCAGGGTATCAGATACAAGAGACTTTTCTTCCTCCAAGTCTCAAAGACACTACCCTCTTTACCCACTTTGCTGCTGAGTTCTTTTATTAAAGACTAGATCTTTCTCCACTACCAATTTCAGAGAATCCACAGCAGATTTACCAAACACTGAGCAATAACAACAAAGACTGTGCTCATTCTCCACAACAATTGTGATGAACAGTACAGTGAAAAGAAAAAAGCTGGGATAACAATGACGCAGTCAGATCTTTACAAATTGGTGTCTCACTTCACTCTCTGGCTTCGATATCCCCACTCACATGCTTTCTGACTTTGTTCATTGCTGCTGCTCTACCAAGTATCCGCTTAGCCAGACAACGCTGAGCGTCGCTATAAGCTTCTCTCACCTATCTTTATATTCCAAAGTTGTACAGAACAGGCTGGTTAAACCAGACAGACTAGGCAGGCACATTGCAAATTGCACCATTTTAAATGGAACAAGCTTCTTACAGGCTTATTCTCTTTCAGCTTATTGTCAGGTTGCCTCTTTACACCACAAAACAATGTCACAAAAATCCTGGCTGCCAGATGGCATTACCCAGTAGCACTTTGCTGCAGAGAGCCTAGAGAATGGTTAGAACTTCAAAAGCTTGTTCTTGCTCACATGGGATCCCAATCTTTTGATTTTATGGTCTCACCCTTTCCTTTGATTTCTAGAGCCATCAAATCCTCCCGCCAAGCAGAACTGCCTTAAGAGTCTGTAAGGGAATTCATCAGCCTTGCTTGCTTATTTTGGCTAAACTTCAGAATAATTGCCAATATTTGCATACACTGAGGTACACAGTTCTGCCATGCAAGGAACTGAAGGCTGTAAGAACCGGAATCTATCTGTAAGGGAGCCCAACTTGCCCAAAGGAGAGGATACTCTGCCTGGGAGGGACAGAGGCCAGCTGATGATTTTTCACAGCAAGTTAGTTTCTCATGACAGTTTAGGCAACACAGCAATTCATACTGGTTTGAAGACCAGTTTATGTTTGAGTTGCTGGACAGTCATGAGCTGACTTCAGACAGACTCCATCTATTAACCCGAAGTACTTTAAAGTATCTTTTATCAATGCACGGACCTGATTAGTGGTCTTTCTTTTTTTTGTTGTAAAAAACCTGCAATTAAAAGAGCAATTTTGTCTTTGGTGTTAAACCTCGGAAGCATGAACAAAGTACCTGCTGCTTCTTTGGCTGTGATTTATCATGAAAAAAAACAGTCAAGTAAGGGAAATTCACTGTTCTAGAATACATGCAGTTAGAACAGCCACTAGACATCACAATCAGAACTTTAACAATATGGAAACACCTCTTTCAGTGGTGTCCATTACAAATCATTTATGTTATATAAAAATAAGATTCCAATCACAGTAACTGAACAATAGCCATTCAAACTTATCAAGTTTCCATCTTATTCATATTGCAGGAACTGGGAGGAGCTCATCCATTTAGGGAAGAAGTTACTGTCCAGAAACCAACTCAGAGTTGTGACTAAGCATCTTGTGCCATAGAGAAATGTCCATTGTGATAACTAGAAGCAGGAATTCAACATTAGCATCCTTCTATCCTTGCTCACATGGCCATGAATAAAAAGAGCAGGTTCTGTTCTACTAGCATCCACAATTAAAATTTCATAACCCCATAAAACACAAGTTCTGCATGAGCTGAAGAATGCAAATTCAAAGGGTCACTAGATTTATTACCTACAAATTCAGTATCTTAATATAAATATTCTGTTTTACACCATAAAAATGTCTTTCTTATGGTCTGATTCTTATTTAGATAATACTCTGATAAAATCTTAGCAGTATGCCAATTAAGGTGATTAAAGCTATTGAAATAGAATCTACCTAGTAAATGCTGCAAATTTAACAGGTATTTTAGATAAACATTAGCTGAGTTATCATCTAAATCAAAAAGTCTACTCAAACACACCAACTGCGTAGTTAGCAAAGACCTTTGCTCCATAAATTCAAATGCTGCCAATTTTTGAAAGATTTAGCAAATAGACTTGGCATCTGGAAGCATCCAAGTGTCTAATGAAGTTAGCATACTATGAAATATTAGGGCTGGGGCGGGAGGGAGCTCCTGTAAATAAGTACAGAAGTAGCCTTCCTTTAAATTACAAAATGTTCACCTCCTTAAAAAGCTTTAAAACTGACCCAGACAACAACAGTGCCCTGGGAAATCAAGCAGTATAAAGGATCTCTGTAAGCAAGAGAAAGTTATATATGGTAATCTCTCCACAATAAAATCTACTCAGTGTAAGAAACAAAGAGCAAATTTGGGGAGATGACAACTACAAAACCTTCAAGCCATTTGGTCTGTTAGACCACAATCCAAACCACTGCACCTTTCTGGGGGGCAGCATAGACTAAAACAATTTTCTCTGCTGCTCAGAAAACACTTAAAATTTAGTAATACTTCATTTTCTGCATTTCATTGCTAAGCAGCTCTCTCCTGTACCTCAGCTTGGTTTACTTGGTTTAAACAACTATAGAACCTGCTGTTTTCAGCAGGTTGAAGAAAACTTTGGTGCCACCTTATTAATTGGCTCTATTTGTATTTTTTAACTTCAAACTCGGATGCTACAATTAAAAACAATTTTGACATTGTGTAAGGAAAGTATCAGAAGATAATAAACTTGTAAAAGGCTCATATTCTGCAGTTTGCCTCTGCAGAACAGGCAGCTTACCACTACAGAATCTGATCTGAAAATTTATCCCAACTGTAACACCAGAAAGAAGGAAGCTTCTGCATCTTGCTCACTTTGGGTTTCATATCAGGCACTTGAACTGTTGGAGAGATGCCATTTTGAACCAAGTAGTGAACATAGGGTTAGAATCATCTTTAATCTAGGTCTAATAATGAAGTATCAGCAGCAAAGTGGAGGCATGGAGTAAGCAATCCATCTGTGCTGAGACTTGTTTATGGTTTCTAAAATGCCCAAGAAGACAGCAGCAGTAACTGTTCCATAGTGTCCATTTTCCTTGTGAGTTGTGTTGCTGATTGGAGGCTTTTCTGTGTCTTGAACTGAGAAGGCATTAAGGTACCCTGTGCCTAATTCCCTGGATCCAACAGGTCCATGCTAGAGCCAAACAGTGCCACGAGCTGCTCCTCATAATGTGTTATATTCCTCTTCATAATGTCCATGCAGGGTCCAAGCAACCTCTCAAACGCTTGCACATCCATGACTGCAGAACAAAAAAAGTGAAAACAAAATTGTCTGTCAAAAGGATACCACATGCCAATCTGTCTTCTGAACTCAGAACACAAATCTCAAGTCTAACCCCTTTGATTCTGAGACTTCAACAGAAGCCATGTAAAAAGGAATCAAATTTCTTATTTCAAGTCTATATTGTTATTTGAAGAAATGAAATTCATTAAACGCACACTTGACCTCAGGGATAAATACAGAAATACGCACAGTACACGCATAAATATTTCACCTGAATACTACAAACAAGTTTTAGACAAGAAACTGATGCTGAAGACTGTGCTGCAGACACAGTGGAGTCTGAGTACAACTTCCCCTTTCCCTGGGGCACAGACTGCATAAGCAGAAATAACCAGGCAGTTATCCCCACCTCCACCTGAACCTAAAGGTATGAGGGGGGAAGCAGTGGTGCTTCTCAAAGCTCAACAAACTGACTAACAGGTACCAAAAGGCAGCCAAGGCTTTGAATAGCTGCTCAGTAGGGGAAAGTCCACAGCACAAGTGAAGACCAGAAAAGGATAACTAGAAGCACAGAATGCCTCCTTACCTAAACATTTAACCTCCCCAACAGCATAGGCAGAGGCTGCTCTGGGTTTGTTGGTAACAAGTGCAAGCTCTCCAAAATACTGTCCTCTGTGACACTGGGCAATCTCCACTTCTTGGTTAGCATCCTTACTTGTCATAGTCTGTAAAATAGAACATTTATATTACTTTGCCTACAACTCTGCCTTTGCACAAGGTTGTACAAGGCTGCAGTTAATCCCAGATATCCCACAGATGTCCAACAGCTCTTTGGTTCGGGATTTTTAAGACTAGCAATACCCAAATCATACTTTATAGAATATCTTTACCACATGTTCAATTAGAATTTTGGTTAGAAAAGTGCAGGCTGGCCCATAAGAAGCTTTGAAGATTGACAGATATTCACTGTTACATCTGTTTGAAAGCCAATGTCTACTATGTCACTCAAGATAATACACTCCAGCTTTTTGTTGCTTCCAGTTTGCTATAATCAAAAAAAAGTTTCTCTCTGTCCTTAATGCCAGGGTGAGTACATCAGGTCAGTTTTCAGAGGAGCAAAAAAACTTCAACTTTAGTAAAGTGACTTCTGGCCACTTCAGAACTGATGTAGGGTTTTTATAACCTATGTTACTGAGTGACAATGATAAATATCATACAGTTATAAATATCTTAAAATAAGTCATGCTGGATTTCTGTGCAGCGCTTCTATTAACAGAACAAATCAGGGATTCATCTAAATCCAAATAATTCTATTTGAACTCACCTTGCTTTTAATCAAGATTTTTACTTCACCAGATTCTACAATGTAAAAGCAATCTGCTTTATCACCCTGTGAAGAAGAAAAGGTGAAAAAAATTATTTTTTAAGTTTAGTGTGAAAGGCAGAAATAGTATTAAAACATTCATTCTGAACTAGACTTTGGGTAGAAATCTGCCGGAATTGATAGCAAATGGACATCAAAGCAATGGGTGAGAGAAAAAACTGAAGATCTTTATAAAAGACTAATAATTTGTTATCAAGGTTTTCAAACTGCTGATTTACAAGTTAGAAACTGATATGAAGCTGGGCAGAAATATTTCTCATCTCTTTTAAGATTAAGTCTGAAAGTAAAGAAAAAGGAGTAATGGTAACTATAAAGTCAGAAGAAAAAAAGGCCCAGAACCAGAGGAAGGTTGAGTTATGCACTACCTAAGCAAACTGGACTTACATAAGTCAATGGGTGTGAACGGAATGCCTCAGAAAGCTGAGGTCACTACAAAGCTCCTCTTTATCATCCTGAAGTGGTGATGGTAACTGGGAGATATCCCTAGTAACTAGAAAAAAACTAAAATCTTGCCTATCTCCAAGAGGAGAAAAAAAGGAGGATCTGGGGAACTACAGGCCAACCAGCACAATGTTGCTCCCCAGAAGAATTATGGAGTAATTCATAAAACTATGAATGAAACAACGTTTGTCCCTTTGGGCTCAAAGAATGGTGGCCAGCAGTCTGAAGTCCAGCTAGATACTAGTATTATAGGTATCCATTATAAGTATCCCTTAGGGGCCGATATTGGAGCCAAAACTGTTTGACAGCTTCGTTAATAATCTGGAGGATAGAATGGAATGTATCTTAGGAAATCCATGGATGATACCAGATTGAGGGGAGCAGCTGATACCCCAGAAGACAGGGCTGCTATTCAGAGGGACCAGAACAAGAAAAAAAAAAAACTCAAAGTTTGACAAAGCAAAGTCCTAGAAGAATGCCATGCAAGAGGACAGGCTTGGTACTGAAGTACTAAGGAGCCTCTTTAAAGAAAAGGAGCTGAGGATCCTAGTGGACAAGTTGAACAGGAGTCAGCAGAACGCCACTGCAGTAAAAGCGGCCCCCACACCCTGGGCTGCCTTGGCAAGTATGCAGCCAACAGGTCAAAGAAAGCATTTCTTCCCATCTATTTGGCACTCCTAAGTCTGCATCCAGAGTACCATGTGCAGTTTGGGGCTCCCCAGTACCTGAAAGACATTGAAGTACTGGTCACTAAGATGCTCAGGAGGCTGGAGCAGATGACATATGAGGAGAGGCTAAGAGCCCTGGCTTCAATCATCTTGAAAAGAGAAGGCAGAGGGGGATCTTATTGCTGTCAACCTAAGCGCGGGGCGGGGGGGGGGAGGCAGAGAGGAAACAGAATCAGACACTTCTTGGAGGCACACAGTGAAAGGACAAGAGATAAGAGATAATGGACCATATTTCTAGATGACCATATTTCTAGATGTCAGTAGAAAGAAGGATCTAGTAAACTAACAAGTATGAGCCCAGTGAATCCTGGGTAAAACAGCGGGATCAGCAGAACCCAAAACAACTAATTTGGGGGAGCATTAAGATAGAAAGAATGAGAAAGATAATTTATAGAAAACCAAGTCCACACGGCAAGTCATCCACACAAGGAATGATGTAACTGACTGAAAGGTAGGGAGAATTGTAAGGGATAAAGCAGCTCGTAGCATCTTGCAGTTATAGAAAAATAAGTTATCTAAGGAAAGGGGAATAGGAGAAAAATTGGTGGCAATTTTATGTCAAGTTCTAGAAAGACATTGCAAAGTGTTGAAAAATAAACAGTTGAGTGTGATTTTTTCTTTTGCTTGGTAAAAACACTCAAAGTCCCATGGAAGTTTCTAGAACCTTTTTCAGAACCATCTAACATCAAGTTGTAGACCTTTAGCAGACTGCACTTTACATGTGCTCTGCAGAGGTTCACCAGGGCTTAATATTTTGAAAATTTTAGCTGCAATAGTGATGAGTTTCCCTGCAAAGGCAGCTGTGGGCTTGGTGTAGGGCTGGAAGTCGGAGCAGAGAGCTTATATATCCTTCCTGATAGGAATGAGAGGTGAAGACAGTAAGGGCCTTAAGGAGGCAGGGAATGGATAAGGAACTAATAAGGGAATAGGAACTGGTTCAACAAAACTGGGACATGATGTGAGGGAGATAAACCCAGTATCAAGTCAAGTGCAGTGGAAGAACCGGGAGAGGGTAAACAGGACTGGAACAGCAGAATAGGCAAAGCCAAAAGAGCCTGGAAAGTAAAAAAAAAAAAAAAAAAAAGAAAAAGAAAAAAAAAAAAAAAACATATATACCGTACATATATATACATATACATGTATTTGAAAGTAGTAGAATTGGAAGAGAGACAAGAAAGGGAGAGAAGGTTTGGGCAAGAAGACTGTGCATATGACAGGAAGGATGGAGAGATGACTAGGACACTCAAGTATGACTGTGAGAAGTTGATGTAAGACTTAAAAAAAAAAAAAAGAAAAAAAAAAGAAAAAAAAAAGAAAAAAAAAATTTGCAGTCACAGACAAAGCTGGGCTCTTAAATCAAGGTTCCTGGGAATGATGGTAAGCCATCCAGCACAAAGCTTTCGTTCACTGTTGCCAACTATCATCACAACATGAGCAGATACAGTCAGCCCACTTCTGTGCTGAAAGAGTAGTTATTTATTTTTCTGAAGAATAAAAATAAACTGAGTGGGAGACATAAGGACTTCACATACACTGGCAGGCATTAACAATTTTCAAGTGCTTTAAAACATAATGCACTTAATTGAAGGATCTAATTCCAGAAAGATAATTAAAATGTAAAATTATCCACAAGAGAAAAGAGGTTCATGGTACCGATACAACTGCTGTAATGTACGAGCTATCAGGTTCTTCTCTAAGCATAAACTTTTATCATCTTTAGTAGTGTATCACCAACACCCAGACTAATCCAGATTATTAATCCAACTTCTGATTTTTGAAGGATAATTAAAATTCTTGTCCTTAATTCAGTTTCTACAAAGATTAAAACCAACTGCGTAATTGGGTCACTGATTACTTGGGTTCCCAGGTTTCAGACTCAGATTTCTAAGCTTTGACTTTGCTGACAGTGCAGTTTTTTCAGACTCTTGAGCAACAAGATCTTCATCCGATAAAACTGAGGGGATTTTTGGAGAGAAATAATTTGGCAGTATTTGGTTATTAGCAAAATAAGATTTCCTGTATTCAGAGTTAACTGACATACAAGGTTACTAATCATTCAAGACATTATCAAGGAGTCATACTTTGTTCATAAAACAGTAAGACTGTCATAATCAAAAGCCTACTATTCCAGGTAAACCAAGGACTTTCTTGGATAACTTCTGTTTAAAATAGAGCACTTTCTTCTTACAGAAATAAATAGAGCAAAACCCAGCTAAACATGACCCAAGCTTCCAGTGCTTCATTGGTAAATTATTCCAAAAGTTAACTGCCATCACAACTAAAAAAAACAAACAAACAAAACCCGACACCCACAGCTTTAGGCTGAATTAGTCCAGATTCACACTCTACCAATCTAGCCTTGATCTAGTCTAGCAGTCAAAACATATACTAGCATCCAAAAACTATATAGACTGAAGCCAGACTACTCCAGCCTTGCAATACTCTTACCATCAGGAAAAACAGTAGTTTTTAACCCTGGTAGTTTCTTCAGACAATATGGTCAACTGATTTGGGTCAAACCAGTGAAATACTTTCCAAGTACTTAATTTAGTTTTAACCAAATTATATATCTGTTTAAATTGTTCTAATTTTGCTCTTCAGTCAGACCTAGGAATTAGAGATCTCTTTAATATATGCTTGTGACTTGTTTAATCTACTCACAAGTGCCTTTAAGAAGTCTAACTGGGAGTTTTCATAGAAAATTGCATGGATATGTAGTTTCAACTTCTTGACACATACTCCTCTTCAGAAATCTTATAAAGACCATTTACAAAAAAAGAAAATGAGGAAAAAACCCAGAAGATAAAGTAGTAGAAAAATTCTTAATTAAAAAATGTAGTAGGCAATTTCCAAAATATTCAAAAACTGGTTAAATAAATTGGAAGTATTAGAAGAGTAAGTGATGCCATGTTGGTTCAAGTAATACGATTGTATAAGCAAATAAAAAGCAGAAAAAAGCAGAGAGAGGAGAATGATAGTGGAAATTCAGACTCCAAATACCTGAGAAATGATACGTTCCCCATCTTGATACACTTTCTCCCCTATTACATCCACTATTTTCATTCGTTCTGAAGGCTGGAACAAAGAGGAAAAATAAACACAATCACTTGCTATAGTTAGTAAATTTTGTAGCCCTGTCAAAATAGAAATGGAGAGGCATTCACTATGGAACACACACATGCTGCATTTCGGTACTGAAAAATGCAGCCCCTGCAATGACACTGTCATATTACACCATTGCTTTCAAGGCAACCATTCAGGTATGAGAACTTCCATTCCATCCACGTGCTTTTCCTATCCCAAGGTTTCCAAACTGATTCAGCTGTTTTACAGTAAATATAACTGAAAATTACAGGAAGTGATTTTAACATTTAAAGAAATTGCTCAGAAAGAAGTCAGAAACTTTCTAAGTACAAACTTAAATGAAAAAATACCAGTAAAATATTTTCCAGTTATCTTAAGTCAGCATACATTTGAACATAATTTTTGTTTGTTTATTTGATCCAGGAATTCACTCCTATTGTGGAGAGAGGAAAGGGATATGAAAAAGCATAATAGGTCTACACTGTCAGCAAGCACTACAACAGGATGCCCAGCAAGGGCAAAAGGTGCTCATCTGACATGCAGTCACCTTCATAAACAGGAAGGGAGAAAGGGCGGTCTCAAGAGTTAAATTTATCTCTCATGTTTCCTGCTGCTCATATATAACATGACAAAACAATTTGGTTGATCCAGAGCAGTATAAACAGAATACAAGAAAAAATCCTAAATAATTAAAATAAGTACTTCAACAGATGATTCAGTTTTAAATCCATTCATCTCACAAATGCACCTGGATCTAGCTCTTGTCTGAGAAACTACATGATCAGTGCATGATTCAGCTGCAGTTTGTCATGCAAAAAAGCCATCCAGTGCTAATGAGTTATTTTTCTACATCCTTAAATATTTATGAGTCATTTTTATGCTCAAAAAAGTCACGCTGATGGAACTGGTTTAAGCAAGGCATTGAGGGAGGTGTTGTGCAAATCTCTCCTTTTACAGTTATCAGCATATTTTCAAACTAACATATTCTAGAAGCTGCTATTCACACTTTACTATCTTGTAATCCTCTCTCCGGCAGATTCTAAGGGCTTCTCCAACATTAAAGATTAATGCTGAAAAATATCCTTATCTTAAAAAAAATAAAAATAAATAAATAAATAAAAAAGGCAAGCTAAGTTACAGTGCAAGACAGGTGGACCAACGCCTAAAGCAGTTTGGTATGGTTCCCACTTGATTAATAGCTTTGAAAACATCAAAAACATCAGCATGGCACATGCCTACTCTGCCTGGTCATTCTTTTTTTCCAGGCAGTGGTGCTTCCCCCTAGCCTGTTCTTAGCTTACCTCCTGAACACGAGCAAAGGGTTTAAAGCAGGATCTGCTACAGCCCATATCTTGTCCCCAAATGTAAAAATCATTCACGGCTGATAAAAGCTGAATATCTCAGTGCAGTGTGTCATTACTTCAGCACCATGCCCTCAGATGGAACCATATTCCCAATTTTCCAGTCTTCATTTTAATACCTGTTCTCTGGCATACTTATATTTTGGTATCTTTACATACATAGACTGAGATAAAAATCAGCAAGCTATCTTCCAACTGTGAACAAAGAAGAATCTGAACATAGTTTACACTGCTGCAGTTGTACAACATTAAGTTGTATAGTAAACACAATTCCAAAGTAGCTCTTAAAATTTTGCTCTGAACAAAAAAGACACATAGGCTCCTGATATATCAGAAACACTGACTGCAGAGCTAATGCCAATGCAAGAATTTGATGCAGATATCTGAGAGGCATTACCTCCAAGGATTTAAGAAGGGGCACAGACTCAATAAATAACTCATACGTCTTCCTCTTCTTTGCATTGTTTTTCAGTATAATTCTTCTGAATGTCACTCGATCCTACAAGAAATAGCATGGAGAAGCAGATTATTCTCTTGGCCAAAACGATCACTGTTAAAAGGACTTAAAAAGCCATAACATGAGCTAATACTTGCAACAAACAATAGATTTGAAAAGGAAGCTGTTAAAATGATACCATGTGCATCACAATGGTGAATAACAGCTCTTTTGATGGTACTTACTGAAATAATGAACTGAAAAATGTGGAGCTATGAGACAAACTTGGTCATTCCCAGATAAGCATTTAAGAACTCAATTTCTGGTCTATCTACTACCGTTTTTCAAGGGTCGAGTTTTGGGTTTTGTTTATTTAGTTTTCTAAAGATGTATTCCACATTTCACACACAATGAAGTCATGCTCTTCTGGTGGAAAACATTAGAAACTAATTTGCAACACTTAATTTGTTCAGGATTAAGTCTTAAATGGATTCTTCTCTTCTAGAGTCAAGGTTTTTAAAAGCAAATTGGATATTCATATAGGTCTCAAGTAGATCAAGAAACAGAATATCAAAGAGTGAAAAGCTTGATTCCCTACTCCCACTTTTAGAAATTGAGAGGCTGCTTTTTGCAGGGATTAGCTATTTCTTAACTACTGTCTGTCCCACGTGCATCATAAGCACCTTTCATGCAATGATTTTTTGGGTTGTTTTTTGAAGATCACACACGAGACAAGCTCCCCTTCCCCTCTTGCCCTGATGTTTTCTTTATTTCTCCTATGATGTAGTTATTGATGTACAGGCTCTGTGGTCGCTGGATGGCAGTACAGGCCTGCGTGAAGGCAAGCTCATCCAGTTACTGCACATCTGTCCCGCTACCTGAAATGGCAGACGTACTGGAGACTTTATTGTCAGTGATCTTGATTTTTACTTCCAAACAAAAGGCAGAGCATAACTACTAGAATATAATGGTGAGAAAGGCCACAAGAAAGCTGAAAATAAACACACATCAAGGCTCAGGGGAAGGGCACTTGCCCACCAAATATTGTTAGTGTTTATAATGTCCATGTACCCTGTTAGGATCAAGGTTCAGTTCTGAACAGAGTAAGAGCTGAAGAGTTTATCTTACACAACATGAAACAGTAAGTGTAAAACTAAAAACAAAAAAAAAGAAAGAAAAAAGAAAAAGAAAAAGAAAAAAAAAGAAAAGAAAAACTCAAAAGGAAAAGGGCAGAGTTGGTCAGGACAATGGTATGAAAAATATTGAAGTTTACATATAGCAAGTTATTAGGAAAAATATGCAAGTCCTGAGAGCCATTCCTCTGGATTTTATTTTCTGAAAAGGTCAGTTGATATTTTAGCAGAGACATTCTGAAGAGGTGTTTTCAGGCAAAAGGACAGTTTTACAGGATATATAAATGTACAAATACGTTTAGGGGATAGAACAAATTAAGGATTGATACTGGTGGTGCCAATGGAACATAGAAGTTGAAAAAGATGACATAAGAAAGGAAGAAAGACTTTACTATTGTCCAAAGAACAGCAAGAGAGATGAGAAAGCAAGAGGGTTTTTTTTCTTTTTTTTTTTTTTTTTAATCATTGTTATTACTATTATTAAAGAAATGGTTTAGCGGTAGGAAGTCCCATCAAATGTAGATGTCTAGAGAAGCAGAAGGGTGCAGAAACACAGGGAGGAATTGCAAAAGCATCGAAAGTTCAGAAGTCATTTGGAACAGTGGATTTGAGAGTATCACTGAGGGAGACAACTGGCAATATTTGAATAGAAAGAAGGCAGAGCAGTAAAGGAAACATGCACGATTGTGAGGCTTTCCCTGGACATGTTCAGTTTAGGCCTACATTTGATTACTGCTTTATGTCTGAGCCTTCTAGGCTTTTGTTGGCCTAGGACTGCAATGCAGCAAGAGTAACTCATACTTCTTAAATCAGAGATAACCAGTGAGCTTTAGCTCACTTTAGCAGATTACTAAAAACATCATATTTAAAAAAAGATCAGGTGCAAACTAGTACAATAAAGACTGGAGACAACAGAACCATTGAAAGAAAAAGTTTTAAGGCAGAAAAATGGAACCTTAGTTAATAAAACAATGAAGTGACAGATGACTGGCAAGAAGTCTCCCCCTTCAACCACGCCTTCCTAATTAAGTGACTGTAATCACTGAAAGAAAACCCCAAATGCTGTAGTTTGTTCAAAGGCAAACTAGACTGAAGAGTCATTGTCTCATTTTTGTCCTTTTATGAATGAGGTCAGTTTGCAGGTAGTTTATCTATCTCGTTTTGTTCAAGAAATTAGATTTTAACATCACTCCCAGGTTGATTTACTACAACATTTTCTTATAGTTCACAAAGAAAAGGGAAGTCAGAAGTCAGCTTTCTCAGCAAGCACAGAAATTGTGTAAGCATGCTGTGTATAGAAGCTTATCAGTCATATAATCAAGGTCACAACAAATAGTCAACCCCTAGTGATAGTTGCCGAGGAGCCCAGTGCACACAGAAAGCATATAACGCTCCGGGCTTCAAAGGCTTTGTTGATCGCACAATCCACTTATTATGTGAGCCCTCACAGATGAGTAAGAGAGCACTGTGAAAATAACTCTAACCAAATACTACAGAGAAAAGAACTAAAAAAGGAAAACCGAAGTTACAGCTCCTCATTCAAAACTGCTGGGCAAGAGACAAAGCATCATCACCATTTAGCTTGGCATCTCAAAGGTCATGTTGACCTGAGAACCTCTTGTAGGGCAGCCACAGAGAGACCAGAAACATTGTGACAGCAATAGTTTATTTTGAGGGAAAACAAAGCTTTGGGCAGATTTCCTAGCTCTTTAGATAACTAACACACTCAAGAAACAACTTCCCCCCCTGTCCTTAAAGAACTGGAAATGGTAGCAAGGTGAGTTGAAATGTAAGGACATATTTAGATAGTGGTTTTTCTTCCTCCTCATAAAATATGTGCATCAATGTCTCCATTGTCCTCTGGCAGGATGAAAACAAAAACAATTTTTTCTCCTAATAGAAGCTAAGATTACAGCAAATGTAAAATAATAAATGGACTGATATATCTAATGATACAGTTTTTACAGACAAGTTATTTCAGGAAGGTCACCAAAAGCATTTGCACAATGGAACTTTTATGCCAGAAGATGAGATAACAAATAATTATAAAATAGCTATTAGCACAAGGACTCATAGTGAGAGGAGCACCTGCTGATGAACCCAGTGAGTTAGTGTTTAAAATATTACGCAGATGAGAGCAAATTCCTTTCCTTACCAGTCCCCAAAGGGCTCCTTCTGTTGTAGCAACAATGGTGGCAGCTCTAGGAGTGTTGTACATCAATGCCAGTTCCCCAAAACTGCCATGATTATCATAACGGCCCACACAGCGTGTCTGGTTGTCTTTTGCTACAAAGATATCATACAATCCCCTGGAAAAAGTGGAATAGATGCTCTTTATTAGACAACATTCCAATATCGATTATAAGAACAGTTTTCAGCTGTTACACTAACTTGAATACACACGAAACATTTTCCAAATTAAAAAACAGCTTGCTTACTGGAAGTAATATGGAACATGCTTCATTGAGCTTTCCATGTCTGATCTTAAGTTGTTTCCATCTAAAGTACTTTCACAACGTCTCTCCCTTAATACAGCATCTCACTCCTGACAGAACTAGACTAGGATCTACTTGATTTCCTCTGGACAGTATTTTCACACTGCTACTCTAAGTGATCTGGCCAAGGCACAGGTAGTTTCAGAGTCTTTAACAATCTTTGTCTTTTCACAGTATGTGTGCTATTCAATAGGGCCTGTTTAGAGCCACCTAAATCTATCCATATTCTGTTACCTTTTTCACAAAGACAGCATTACTGCAGTACCTTTGGGTAAACTCAGTCCAACCACTCACCTGCTTCTAAGGTTTTGCCTTAACCTACCTCCAACTTAAGAGTACGTCTGCTTTGTGATCCCAAAGTACAGCTGTAAGCTTGTATTTGCATACGTCTATGCTAGATTCAAACCTTCCAGCTCTTATGTTGATGACAGATACTGTAGAAGCACAAAGATCCCAGAAACATACCCAAGATAATGAGTAAGTTTTGCAGGGCAAACTGACCACTGTTATGAGTGGTATGTACTTACTCTCAAGCCAGACAGCTTAAAGCTAATTCAGGAACATATGCCTGTGACACGGAGAGGCAATCAACGAATCAATTCAGACCTGGCATTTGCCTAATAGCTCACTTAGGATCAAAACTTTTACACTCAGTTTAACTTCACACCATGCTGCGACTCAGTGCAAGCAACATTTGAACCAAACAATTTTATCACCATTTTCATGGAGAAAAGGCCGCTGAAGGACACAAGTTAACAGCATACGGTGTTAAAACTTGAAGAATCGGCTTGGCTCTCACAGAACTCTCTGCATGCTGAAGTGACATTGTAGGATGCACATGGTTAGAAGAATGGGTAACTTTTGACAATTTTACAGAACATTATGCATTCCACTCTCATCACACTGGCTTTAAACAAAAGTTGCAGAGCTAAAGAAAACTTTGTTATAGTTCACTTTCAGAAAGTGGGAAAGCTCTCTAAAACTGCTGACATCTAGCCAGGACATCTGAAATGATCAAGAAGGAAGTGTTCAGGCACTAGAAGTCTCTCACACTTCACTCAATATGGAGCTGTAATCTGTTTAAGCTGGAAAGGCCCCCTCACCCTGTTCTTGAAGGGGCACACTCCTATCTTATGGTGTACTTAAGGGAACAGTAACCCAAAACACACTCAGAATTAAAAGACCACTGACAAACATGGAAACATGTACGTGGAGTCAAAGTTCAAGACACAAATCTGGATCAAACTGCATCACAGCAGCTGCATATGAGGAAACAAGCTGTGCACAAAAAGCTAGTCATTTAAAAGTGAGACAAGAGTCCACACTGCTGTCAAGACTGTGTCATGCTTGATGCTTTAAAAAAATAATATAAAAAGTCAGGTAGCTTGACAAGGCTTGATTAATTCCTGGCTATGGTGCCAGAGAATATTTAGGGATTAGACTCTGGTCTAAGAGACTTTAAAAATGTATTACAGTCTGTAGAAAAGCAGGTAGGGAACATCTTCCTGCAGCTCGGATGTGCTGAATGCACATACAATTTTCCCCAATAAGTTGAAATCTCTGTCAGAGAGACTTGTATTATCTCCTAGAACATCAACAGGTATCTTAGAAAAGAAAGAATCAACAGAAATGGCAGCAAGTGAAACTCCTCATAGTAAACAAATATGGGAAGTGTCATCAGTGAAAACTACCTAGCATTAACAGCAAAGCCTTCAGGAGTGCTGATAGACAGTACTGGCTTTGTCAAGTTATCTTTGAACACTACTGCTTCTAAAAGGAGTCATCCAGAAAGCTAAAGGAGGCATATGAAAACTGCCTATCATCCTTACTATACACTCTTTTCTCATACCTAGGATACAAAGAAAGAAAATAAAACAACAACATGCTAACAGTAAACTACTGAAGTATGGATTAGGATTGCTGGAAACCTGCACTAAAATTCTTGCTATGTTCAATATCCACTTAATGATTCTCTGAAAGGCATCAGGAGAAACAATTCAGATCATCTTTTTGATCTAGAACTATCTGTAAACATTTGAAGGGAAGTGAAATATATCCCTATCCATCAGTCTCAAAGTCATTTAGTAGTGCCATATTTTCCCAAGTCGGTTAACCTTCAGCCAGACATTCAGTTGTCTGTGCCCCAAGGACTAGTTTGGTTTGGCACCACTGGGCGACCTTGGCTCAGCTTTATTGAGAAAACTGTTGCTAAGCTGTGAGACAGTCCATGAGCTAAAGCCTTGCAAGATAAGAAGAGTGAAGACACAGACCAATGCGTAATTTCTGAGACAGTAATCGTTAGAAGCTCAATGACTCAAGAGAAAAATACTGACATGAAAAAAATATAAAACCCTATGGAGAAAAAAAAAAAAAAAAAAAAAAGCAGAAAACCAGAAGAGGACAACTCAGCGAGACTGAGAATCAGGCTGTTCGCAGAGGCAACAGAGCCCAACACCTCCCCTCCTGAATGAGGACTGCCCAGCCAACACAGACTCATTGAGCATCTCCTTGGCAGTGGTGAGCATAGTAATGCTTAGCTGTGCAACATGTTCGTCCTACCTCTCCTATGTGTGCATTACGCTGCACCCTCAAGTTGCATCCATCCTGCCTGCTATGCCTCTGTACATGGTAAAAGACACCTAGACAGATACCAAGCAATCTGGTGAGGAAGGCTAATAGCCAGAAGACTGAAAAAAGGCTGTGCCAAAAAGCCTGCTTTTTGTTTGCAGACAAGAAGCAGAAGAATTACTTCTGCCATACAAAGTCTCCGTTCACTCAGACAGGAAAGGAACTAATCCTCAGGGATATTTATGCATTAATGACTGATCTTAGAGCAACAAGACATCTCTGGATTTGCACTTGCAGACAAGTGGGAATTTCTTAGCTTTCTGTAATCACCGATATCTTTCTCTTTTTTTACATGAAAAATGAGGGAGGAAAGAACAGAAAATTGTTAACCTCCAAATTGTTCATAACAACAGAACAGCATAGGCTGTGCAGGTGAGCTGGTGTTATTGCAAAATCAGGTATGATCTATTGCTAAAAAATATCAAGTTTATTTAATTCCCCTCATTGCACAGCCTTTCTGCCACACAGTTTGGCAACATATTTATATCACTGGTGTACTACACTTTGAAGACAAAGAAACCTTTAAAAGCCTGAAATCTTCCAACCCAGCTCTCCCTTGATAGAAGAAAAGTTGTTTTACAGCTATAAGGCTATTCCACATATACCATAAAACATCTACCAGTACATCAAGATAAGGCTGCATCTTGATAATCTTATCAAGATGAGGTTAAAATTCCAAGCAGAAGAAAAGCTTTATACTAACCAACAGTGGTTAGGAACTTGAGTTTCCTCAAGATGAACAATCCCTGCTCTGCATACCTTAAGAATATCTCATCTGTGCAGAGCTTGTGACTCCAAAGATTCCCATGAGCTCTGATCTGCAATAACTTACTCATATTTGAGACAGCCTGCTCCCCAGGAAATACAACAACAGAAGGAACTTGCCCTGTCCAGGTAAGGACATGGGATCAGGGCAGAGCAGCTGAGGGAAGTATCTGAGTGTAGAAATGTTTTAAGGTAATGTAGAACGGTAGAGAAACTAGGAATGGGCACAGTGAGGATATATTTGAAGTTCTCTTATGTTCTAGTAATTCCAGTAATCAAAAAGGGGAATGCCACTAAGTGAACAAGGATTATCAGAACCTAATCTAGAAATTGTCTTGCAAACCCCCTAATCATAGCTTAAATGACAATCTAAAGGCAATGCACTGTTTTAAAGAAATGCTTTAAAAAACATTTAACACCATATTAAGGGTGCCATTATTTCAATGCTAAGAATGATGGTTATAGTGAGTCAAAAAAAAAAAATTCACTAAGATCTTATGCCAACAGACATTTATCAGTATTATTCTGGTTTATATTAGAGTTTTAGTTATACAAGAAGAAAAATCTGTGTCCTTGATTATTCTTCAAATATGGTGAGTACAATTAATGTTAGCTATGGAAAAGGAAATCCTGAGATGCCAGAGAATTTCTCCCAAAAGGAAGAAAGATACTCAAAATGTGAGTGCACACAAATCTACTGCATGTCTGTTGCATATATACAATTTACAGAATTACCATGTGAATTGGCTAGGCTCAAAAAAAAACCAACTAAACAAAAAAAAAGTGGCACCTTAAACTGCAAATACAAACCAAGTGACTGGCAGAAGCAAGGTAACAAGCATCTCTAAAATCAGTGATCAAAACCAACTACACAAAACCCAAGTTGTTCCATGGCAGCAGCAAATTTAGATGCTTATGGATTTGTATTTCCTGTACTCCCTCTCCCCAAAATAAACTCCTGTCCTTTCCCTTACCATATGGTTTCTTTTGCTACTTTTCCCCTCCTTACTTCAGAAAAGTCCACCCTGGTCTAGAGACAGCATGTATGACTGGTTTCAATCCATGCACATGCCGATGTGCCTCCAAAATGGAGCAGACCATGGGTAAGCTCATGCTGCAGCCTTTCCCTCAGAGAAAATACTGTTTGAGTTTTCCCCAAGTCACCAGTAGTCAAAGAATGTGTTAAAACCCAGCAGATCTGAAATGTTCATGTCTTGTCAAATTTGATGGCCCCTGGCCAAATGATCGAAAAGTCAATGGGGGCCTAAAGGGCAGAATGAAAAAAATCAATGGAAAGAGGTGATAACAGCAGAAAGTGTATCTCCTTGGGAGACTAGCCTGCAATAAACGTTCACTGCTCTTTCTAGAGAAACTGAAAAGAAACCTATTCACATTTCGAAGCACAGCTGCTTACCGCTCAATGACATAGAAGTTGTCTCCATCATCCCCTTGGTCAATCACATGTTCCTGAGGTTTCACCTTCCTCTCAAACATAGCATCAAGGACCTGAGACAGCTGCTCCTATAAAATAAACAGGAGAAAAGAAAAAACAAACCCACCCCCCAAAATACAACTTAGTATTATTTGCTGGACAAAGGCAAGTTCATTTGACTTGATCTCAGTAGTGCACTTCATTATTTTTAGGCTACAAAAGTACAAGTTATTTTGATATTAAATTTTGATTTCTATGAGTACCTCAATTATTTCTAGCTTACTAATTTAAGTTCATCAATGCAGGCAAATATAAATGCTTCCATTCTGGAAAAGATATTAACTCAAATTTATGCCCAAATGGCTAAATTTATGCAGTGGTTTGGTGCTAAAGTGCGTATGTATGGCAAGTTCTCATTTAGTATAAATTGACACAGCTTCACTGACTGCCATCAATATATATTGATTTCTATCAGCTGTACATATATTTCATTATATTTATGTTCAAAAACAGCACTAAGAAGATTTACTAATATCCTATTTGCACTGTCATAACCTAAGACCAAAATCATGGATCAAGACCATATAGCACAAGCTTATGTATAAGCACAGAGTATTTTCCAAGGTGCTCTGCATCTCAGAGAACCTGCAATTTCAGCATGAGAGAAAGAGCTAACAGACAGGGGAACAGACAGCACTTTATATTTAACACACAGAAAAAGGGATAATGCTGGTCAGTATTGCAAACTCAAGTGAGGCTTCTGATAAGTCATGACTAAATATTTCTGTAGATGGCACAGCCAACAAAATTTAAGAGAGGATGTAATATAAATGTCCTGCCTCAATGCTGAGATGCTTTACTACCTTTGATATTCTTAAATCCATTCACTATAGACTTGCATTGCAATTTCAGTGACTGGGTATTCCAAGTTTAAGATTTAGATCGCAGTCGAATTTCTAAAAATACACTGCATAAACATACAAACCAGTGTTTAGACTGCTAGATGCACTTCAAATATTTACTGCAGTCATTAAATTGTAAATAGTCAGTGGCATCTGCAGACACCACTATATTAGAAATATTGTCTACCTTTTCGTTAGAATCTGTTGTCTTGTCTTTGTTCAGTTTAAATATCTGAAGAGTTTTTAAAAAAATCATTCCCTGAAAGCCATTTGTTTTAACCACGTATTTTGCAGCATGCATTTAAGCAACAGATGTCAGAAAACAAATGGTATGGATTTAAAAAGCTTTTTCAAAACACTGTAACTGAACAGCATTTTATTTGGAGAACAAACAGGCTAAGATTTATCATTTTAAGTAAATGAAACACTGATACTTGAACCGTAGGACGCTCTTGATTTACATACAAGTACTGAACATACTCAGGGGTGCCTCACTAGTAAGGATAGCAGTCATTGCTCTTACCTAGTACAAAATTCAGTCATAATTAAGATTCTGCAAATTCATTTATAAGACACTGTGGAACCTACACATTACATCAATACACAGCTTTTAACAGGAGAGGCTATCTGCTCCCCCAGCACTTTATATTTAAAAACAATTCAGGTTGACCGTTGGGAATGCTCAAAACTTTATGGTTAAAATCTGTGACAATCCGTATTGATTTTAGTCCAAAGTTCAATGTGAACCTTGCTAGAAGTGGTCAGTCAGACACTGGCTCCTTAGTGTTTGATTTCAAGTATTACAGCAACTACTCACGCATGTGAAGACATTTAAAAGGGCAATTCATGGCAATTGAGTCACTGGGCATAAATTCAACACAGTTCACGTAAATGCAAGCAACGGAAAGGGGATGATTCTGGCCAGAACATTCAAGTCATCCCTCTAGGGTTAAACATAATTTTGTGTTTTCTGTGTTTGTTTTTTAATAGTTTCACATGACACTCTGTAGAGGGGTAAGGAGCCACAAAACAAATTTTAAGCCTAAATTTGAAGGTGTTCCTGACAGTTGTTAAAAGACAATACATACTAAGCAAAAGCAGCAGCCATGCACATTGCCTCTTTTCACACCCTCTCCCCACCACACACCCCAAATGATTTCATCTTAACCCCTCTGTGTAATTGGAAAATGTGAGTAGTTTGGAAGGATGGCTATAAAATACCCACTAAATAGCAAACTCCATATCCCATTCATACTCATTATTAAGAAAGCTCTCCCTTCTCTGCCAGTGCCCTTCGCCATACTATAATCAACATATGTACTGCAGACATCTTTTTCACCATGTGCTATCTTAACGTCTGAGCACTAACAGTTGCAGTTAAGACTGTTTCCATTAGTTCTTGCTCCAGTTGCTTAGAAAGCTTATCCCAAGCCCACTCTCTCAGTTCAAAATTGTTTTTCAAAGTCACCTTTGAATATAAACTGGTTATTAATTTTTGCTGGGTTACTTTGCTGGAAGCTGAAAGATTGGTCTAATCAATATGAATGCTGATATTTTGTACATTCTCCTTGAATTGCTGAATATTCTCAAATATATTTCATTTTTACTATATATAATCATGTTCCTTGCAAAAGGAACCTTTCAAATGGCTTAAGTAAATAGGTTTAATAACATCAGGAATCCCAGAACAGTGAAAGGACAGTGTCTGAAAGAACAGCTTCCAAGAAAACTTTTTGACTCTATGTCAATTCCTCAAGCCTGCTGCAATCAAAAGCTTTTTAAAAAAAATTTCAGGAATGCAGTTCAATGTCTCTTGAGCTTTATAGAGCAACCAGAATTGGGAGAACTTCCCGGCCTTCCAGGAAAGCTGAGCTACATATCTGAAACCATAAAGTACCATATCCATCCTTTCATATCTCAAACAAAGCTCAATGATTTGAAAACTGAACAGAAAGCTGCAGGGTCCATTACTGGTGTTACAGCTTTCATTCTTCCTCTTTGTTGTAATAATACTAAAATAGTGTTCCAACCGATAGTGTAGATTCATTTCTCTTTGGGTGGAAAAAACACATACCAGAGATGAGATGCATTTATTTTATGGTCTCTTAGAAACTGGAGTAGATGACTTGCAAAGGTGCATTCCAATCTAAAGTATCTTACGATCCTCATTAAAAAAAATAATACTAATTAAGATTTCTAAGTGCCAGTGATGGAGACATTCATTATTAAAATTTAATGCTGAAGCAAACAGTAATCAAATCAAAGTAATTAACTTCAGCAGCACATCCATAAGATAAGTAAGAACAGGAAGATCCTAGAAATATCACTTTTACATTCTCTTAGAAAAATCTGACTGAAAGGTTGGTATTTAATAAAAATATAGCATTCTGAAATCAAGCAAATGTAGATAGTTCAACATAAAAATTATGAATTGTGTAAGTTTTTCCCATTTTAAATTACATGTGAAATTATGAACCATTTCCTATGAAAAAGAAAATCAAGTGCAATGGTACCCAGAAGCAACTACTGAAAGACAAGTAATAGAAAAAAATATTTTTTCTTTAGTGAAAACAGAAAAAAAACCACATTTTGCAGGGAAAGGGATCTGGCAATCCTGGTAACTGACAGTCTGACATGTTTGTTTGTATTATTCATTGATTTCTGATCTCCAAATACATGCCAGCCTATGCATAATTAATAATTCATAAACTATCACAGTGCACAGTGTCTGGATTGTTAGATCAAACTATTATCTGTACATACAAACCAGCAAATCCAGTTAAGATTCCCTTATAGCAATACTACCTGATCTAGATTTTTGAAGAGCAGGATATCTTTGCATGCTTCCTGCAGTCTGCATCGCTGTTCATCAGTTTTTGGATGAACTACCTTAAAAACAAAGTAAAACAAAACTGTCATGACAGTAAATAAATATGATTACAGGCTGAATTTCACTTCAGAGGAAAAGACAGAAAACAAATCAAGAGCTCCCAAGTATCTAAGTTTTTGTTTACATAAACAGTCTGTCTGAAGACAGACTAAAAGTAAAATAAGACGAGAGATAAATTGTTCTGACAGACACATAGGCAATAATGCAGTCAAAGAGATGAGGAAGAAGAGGATCTCTCTTCTAATCCAGCTGTAGATATAGTCATGGCTTGGGCATTTTAAACGGGGGAAAAAGTGTTTTTGTTCTAAGCTCTGGTTGTATTAGTTCCAAAAAACTTACTGTTAGTATACAGATATATCAGATATACTGATATAAGAAATATAATTTCTTTTCAATAGAATTATTTAAAAACTTTGCTGCTAGAGAGATTTCTTCTTGATATTATATATATTTGATTTTACTTCTTGTCAATTATAAACCTCTCCTCAAGTTAAAGGAACCAAAGTTCACTCCTTCCTAGAAATATTATGCATGTGCTTGTTGGGGGGTATAACTATGAAAACATAAGTAAAAACATTAATTACCTCTCATTTGCCACATAACTATATTTCTGGAATTATTAGGAAAACAGTTACATTATTAGGAATTTCTCAAAATTCATTATCCAAAGTTGAGCAGATCTTAGACTTCTCTTCTAAAAGGAACCTTGCTCTTACTAATCAGCAGTCAGGAAAATTAAGACTTTCAATGGAATAAATATATCCAGCTTTAAGAACATCTGAATGATCAAATACACTCATAGTTTTTTTTTTTTTTTTTTTTTTTTTTTTGTTGCATCTTATCTATGAAATTCTTTTAAAAGAAATGAAATTAGTCTTAGATATCCATTGCAGAAGTATGAGCATCCTTGGGATGGAACCTGGAAACCGAACATCAGAAGTCCTTAGAGAAAACATCGAACCTCGCCAGCCAGGCTACAGGATTTCCTCACATCAAGGCATCTCTACAGAAATACAGTTATAATATCTCAAATTGTAGTTCCTTGAAACTCCCAATATTTAAAGACAATACAATAACAGGTGGCTACAGGCTTAAAATATTTCAGCAAAGTATTTCTCTTATGAACAGCAAGTAATCTCTCTGCAGGCAGAATTGCTTTGACATGAAAGGCAGTGAAAAGCATGTGAGGAATTTTAAGCACTCATGAAGAAACAGCTGTGTTAAAGCTGAACTAACTCTTCACAGCCATACCAGTGCTCCAGGAACTGTATCAACGAGTGTTTAATTAAGAAAGGAAAATATTCGTATTTGTATAGGTGGTAGACTTAAGCACAGCTCTAAAGACTTTTAAAATAAAATCATGTTAAAGCTATAGTGACTACATAAGTACATTGAATAGAGTAGTCAAAATTTAAGAGCAATGTCACTTGCGAGTTGCCACTCACAACCTCTCAGAACAAAATGCACAAGTGATAGAAGATGACATGCAGACATCTACCTATCAGACTGCACAAAAAACCAAGTGTGACACAATTTACTCATTCTTACCCTTGGTTCTGTATCTTCTTCCTCTTCATCTGGATTGAAAGCTTCAGCACAAACTTAGGAATAAAAGAGGATATTAGTTAAAAGAAGCAATTATATGATAACATCAAACAACTAAATCAAGCTTCAACTCCTTTCCTCTAGATTTACTATCTCATTTTATTTTCCTACAGGAAAAACAAAATCACTTCTGTTCTTACATTGCTGTATTGTCAGAAACGTAAATGCTATCTATTTGCAGAACATATATGATAGGGCTGTTCTCAGACTCGCAGGTAAAAGGCCTGCCTTACAACAGCAGGTAATATTGCCTATCGAGTACTCCAGGGTATGCACACAGATTTCCTCTCAATTATTACTCAAAGCATAACAATCTCTATTTAGATCCATTTAGAAACATCTTTATAAAGAAGGGAGGTAAATATTGCAGCTACATTGCCTTATTCTCCACAGTACAATGTATATAGAAAAAAACCACACTAAAAAAGCACATGCAAGGAGGGGTGCAGGAATCACTCTACCTCAAGTCAGAGGTATAAATGAGAATAGCCTTTTATATAAGAAATACATAAAATCACATATTTACACAGAAATTATCTCAGGAAATGACCAATCAGCTTGATCGTAGTATATTCTATGACCAAAAGTAATGGTTGGTCTCTGTTCCCCCATATGCTCCTGTACCTTACTACAGTTTAGAATCACAGAATCAGTAAGGTTGGAAGGGACCTCTGGAGATCATCTAGTCCAGCCTCCCCACTCAGCAGGGTCACCCAGAGCATGTTAGACAGGGTTGCATCAAGTTCTGATATGAAACTTACACTGAAAACGACTATTTAAAAGGGATGAGACCTTCATGGAAAGCATACGCTGTAGCAGCAAGGAACAATGCTCTGCCAAACAATTAAGTTATACCTACAGAAGCAATTGTAAAAGTAGTAAGGATAATGATTAGCTTCTAAAATTTAAAACTTGTTCATTTTTAATGCTTCAGAAAAGGCCTGTCGTCATAGGTAAGCTGTTACACAGTGATTTTACAATATTAAATACAAACACCTTTGGCTGCCAAAAGCCTAAGTCTCTAGTTGAGACTTTCTTACTAACTCGTGGACATCTGCAGTTCCTACATGTCAAAGTGAACTTTGCATTCTAACCAGCTTTACAGACAGGTTGGTCCTATTTTCATCTAGTTTTGCTCTCACTTTAATAAAGATGGTCTTATTTCTGAGACTACAAACCACTTGTAAAATTTTACAAGCAAACACAGTCACGCATTTTTCTTTGTACTTTATCAAGTATCCTGACAATACTGAAGACTTGGCAGAATGCCCAGAAGCTCACTGCAATGACATCTAACTACTGAATGGATTTAGTATAAGTAAAAAGAAGCAGACTTTAAAAAAGTCTAGAAGGGCTAGTATTCAGTAGCTTGCAAAAAATTTAAAAATATAGAAGTATTGACCTTGTCACTGCTCTTTCAAAATGGCTGTAAAAACACATAAGCCTAACCTAATTTGCTAGGAAAGATTTGCATCTTTTTTGCCGCCTAAAATATGCAAGTTTCTCCTAGCATATTCAATTTCCTTTCTTTTCTTTCTGGCGAGGACAAAGAGACTGGAATACAATGCAAGCCATCCATTTATCATATCACAGTATGAAAAACCCATGGTGAAATCATTAGCCATTTAAAGAGTATTTACTGCTCATCATATAACAAACCAAATGTTAAACTGCATCTTCTGGCAGATTAATGGTGCAAGTGCAACAAATGAACATATGATTTTTGTATAAAAAAGCACAGTCAACCCACATTTTTGGAGAGAGACTTTGAAAGGATAAATAGCATTCTTCCTCAGCTGAAAAAAAAAAAAAAGTAGTATAGGCCACCACATAGTCCAAAGAGAAAACTGCATCAAGGAAAGACAGATTTGTATAAAAGCATAGAACTTGGACTGATAGGCAAACACTCAATCTTCAATACAAAAGCAGTAACAAAGAGAACATTAGCATTTCTGTGTGAAAGCTTTCTTCCTCCTTTCATTTTTACAGTAAGGTTCAAAGTCTATTGTGAAAGCCTTGGATTTCCTAATCAGGAACATTATCTTAAAAGAAAGACTCTTTGATTTATACAATATGGGGAAACTGGAGATTTTCACTCTTGTTTATCTGTAATTTATTACCAATAATTTTTTCTTGATTATCAGTGATGCGGAGTTCACTCCCATACTGTGTACTCTAGTAAGTACTACAAATATACTTACCTAGGCTTCTGAAAGTATCTAAGTCAATTCAAGCTGCACAGCTGAATTCAGAGACCACTCTGCTTCATTACACTGTTCCATCATTTCAATTCTCAATATTAAACCACAACTTAGATTTGTTCCCTCCTCAACTGCAAGGAAACTATTGCTAAGAATATATTTTGGAATCGAGGAAACTCTTTTCAAGATTTCCTTGGGAAGATAAGTTTTATTACCATGATCAAAAATAGCACTAGAGCAAAACCATGTCTTAAAACATGTAGCAATAAAAACAATATATTTCTCTGCAATGTGAGGATCAATTTTAACCCAGGGCAACAAATCTTGCCACTTCTCCAACTAACAATGGTTATTTGATTGCCGCATTTTTACAACTCTCTGAAAACTTTCCTCTACACAGGGTTACTCCAGATCATCTCATAATAAAAGAGAAGCGTCTTCTCTTGTTAATAGCTTTGTATAAAAAATCCTCAAGTATTAGGAGATGTCTATTGCATTCAAAGGATCACAGGAAATAAGAGATGTAGCCACAGGAGTATCGACATGTTTGCTCCAGGATGAGCTACTAAGTTATGATCAGAAAAGAAAATGAGACTCCTGCCAAATACAACAGCCGACCTTTCTAAGTGCAGTTCTTTGGTGGAAAGGCCACTCTAGGAACACGAGTTCATTCCTTTCTCAATGGCACCAAGAGTCTCGTACCCAACTTTAAATTTGGGCAAGGATTAGCAATAATTTATATCCTGCAGATAGCTGATTCTTCTGGACAGTGGAGCTAAATAAACCTATAGTACAGTGCATCAATACTAGAGGTAGTGGGATTTTGGTGTAATAGATGGCGAACAAGATTCCAAAGGACATAAGCGTTCTGTCATTTGTCTACCTTTGAAACATGCTGCAAAATCATCTTTCAGACCCTCATCATATTATATTTTAAAATGCCCATTTAATATATATTCATATTTTATAAAATAACTTAGAAGCATATTTTAAGATTGCTATAAAACTTCACAATATATTCTCATCTGTTCTCTTTGTTTGTTGATGAAGAACCTTGGTCTGGAGAATACAAACAGCTTGGGTTGAGATTTGCCCACATAAGTCTTCCCTATTTTATCTTGTAACCCAGCAAGGGTGAAAATGTCATAAAGCCCACTAAGGAAACAGTGTAGGATTTTAACCCTTCCCTTATGTTTGGGAATCACTTCAACATGACAAAGGGCATACTAGAAACATGCAAAAAAAATTGCTTCTCCCCATACTATCCAGAGACTGTTTCAAGCAGAAAGCCCTCCCATTATATTTTTCTTTCTTCAATCTGCTACAGAAATTTCTTTATCAAGGTAGAAGTAGCAAAGCAGACATTTTGGACTTCAACTGACAGCTCTGATTGACAAGAATTTATTTATTTGCAGGCAGAGCTGTGACACTTAATATAACATCTGTTGTGGGGTGGTTAAAAGAAACGGGGGAAGAGAGAGACATAGAAGAACGATGAATTCTAACCTCAAGCTTGAACTAATATTGTGATATGCTGAAAAGCCCACAGAAAGCTCTATAGCCCACTCATATAAATATATATTACAATCAACAACATTTTTCTATATATTTTAAACCATGACTAACACAAAGAAAAGGACAACATTACGTCAACATCTTCCTCTGTTTTAAGTCCCAATATGTTCAATTTTTGTCCTTTCTTCATTGGTAAATTACTTGTCTGCCCTGCTGAACGCATTACCTGTCAAGATCTCCATGTCATGCCTATCTTCAATATGTACAATGCTGCCTATGCACAAACAGTGCTGTTTCGCTGATTTTCTGATACAAAAGAACACCCATAACTACCCTAAACCATATAAAACTCCTGACAGCAGCCTGTGGGACCTAATTTCAAGAATCCGGAAGGTTAATTGTTTGTAGGTTACAATGCAGTCAATCTCAATGGAAGGCCATTCAATCTTCCCTTTTGCTGGAATGAAAATATACTTGCACCACTATTTTATACGTGACTGAATTATCCTTTCAGTTATGTCAGTATCCTAATAAAATGCATATTTCAAGGCAAGCTTACCCTCACAAGATTATTCAAAAGAAATCTGTTTGTAGCATTTTTTTTAAACTCATAGAAACATGGATTGGAAGGGAACTCTGGAGATCATCCAGTTCAACCTACCCCTCACAGCAGAGCTACTGGCAATAGCAGGTCAGGGCAGCCATGGCTTTGCCCAGCTGTCTTGGAAACCTCCCAGGGAGGCAACTCCACATTTCTCTGAGTAATCTGCTCCAGTGCGGCACTACTCTCCTGAGGAAGCAGCTTTTCTTAATGTCCCATCTAAACTTCAGAAAATGTCTGGAAATATTTTAAGGAGACTTCTGAAATCACATCTTTCCTATGTGGGATTTTCAGCACACGCAACTCTGCACTTGAGCAAATGCTAAGTGTGAATGCTGTGCAAGTTATGTACAAGAGTGACACACCAGGTCGGTATTTCCAATAGTAGAGTTACATCAGCATAAAAACTTCTTCATGCAGACCAAGCTTCTTTCCAAACCTACTGTACTTACTTCTGAGTGTTTTGGAACAGAAAATCAATTTCCAATTTTCAGAAGCTTTAAGAGGAAAAGAAACAGGCTTTTAACCTACCATCTACAGGATGTGCTTATGCCAGCAGAGCCAGTGAGATGGGTCTAGAGCACATTCCACAGTTCTTCAGTTTCTAGGAGGCTGATCAGTCTGGGTGCAAGTCCAGATCCAAGTAAACTCTACATGGTCACATGCCTGTTCTGCACTTCCCCACTGCTTCCCATTATATAATCTGGGTTTTGTCCAGGGTATCCCATGCTCCTCATTACTATATGTAATGGAGAATTAGTAGTGCTTAGCAATAAAGACAGTTTAAATATTTCTGCCCCAGGTACCTCTTTCCATCCACATACAACAGCTCAATGCACCTCAGATGTGCAAACTCAACTCTCTCTGGTGTGACACCCAAAAAAAATCAACAGAATTATTCTGTTTAAAAAAAGAAAAAAACTCCAAAAAGGTAAGCAGCAACAGGTAGTTGAGGGAAAGAGAAGGTGAAAATGTTCAAATGGCTTCCCCAAAGCCAACATATAGTTCACTTGTACTCCTAATCCACCTTAAAAATGTCCCACTGACTTGGACAATATTGATATTTTCACTATAAATATTAATAAAGCAATAAAACAGAGGTCCCCAAAATGGAGTTTGGAAGGACCTGATCTACTCCACAGACCTTCCTCTGAAGGCAAGATTAGCTGCATCTATGTAATTCTGGATAGATGTTTTTGTTCATTGCGGTTGGGGCACTGTAACTGTTTAAGAAAAAAGAACAATGTATTATAGTGCTTGCTATCCTTGACTTTAGAAATCTTTCATAATCACTCCCTCACTACGATCATGTACTTCCCAGTAGAATGATCTAAACAAGCCTTCTCCAGTTTCTTTCCAACATATCAAGACAGAAATGCCACAGCACCAGTGACAATGGCTCTTGTGATAAAACTGTACTGCCACATTGTCACACACTTCTACTTCATACTACATTTAAGTGAAGAGTTCAAAGCAGCCTGCATGTGCCATCCTAAGTGCCACCTCTTATGAGAAGTCCTTCCTTTCAGAAAATCCTATTTCTACATCTACAAATACTTGTTCTCCCTCGATATGGAAGTACAGGCAATATAACAAACACTTTAAAATTCGAACTGGCTGGCACCAGCTTTTGTATTGACATTTTTTATATATTCTGAATGCATTTCTGATATTTTACTGCATTCATATAGATGAATAAAATCTAGTTTTAAGTACTTAAATAAAAGGCTTTATCATTAAAGTATAACAACTTAGAAAATGCATTACAGCAGAACAATCACTAAAACCAGGCAGCCACAAATTAAGTTTTTTTTCACTACAGGAAGGTTTGGTAAAGTATCTAAAATTCCATTTCATTTGGCACTAAATGAGGAATTTCTTGATGAAAGACCCAGAATAATAAACTAAAATCAAATAATCACAGTTGCTTGATTGTATAAAGATTACATCTTTATACACATACAAGTGAAGCATTACCTAAAGATAACATTGCTGTAGCTGGATTTTAAAATCAAAAACAAGGCATCCTTAAGTTATGATACAATACATTCCAACCTAATGATTTTTAGGTAAGTGTTACTTCGTTTTGGAGGTTTTTAACTCTCCTGAAACATACAGTATCAAGGGTAGATGCAGCTCCAAGTTAATTGGTGTTGCTGCTCTACCATGACCATCCCACATAGAGGTATACAGCACCAGAGAAAGAGTAATAATGGGCTAATGGTCTCTTAGCTTGCCTTGCTTGAGAAGGCTGTTCCTGCGATCTGCTACAGGAAGACATTTCTTATCAAAGGAAGAAGCAACTTTCGGAAGAGAAAGAATTAAGAAGCTTCATACTAAACTGCAAGGAGCCTTCAGAAGAGCATCTTCAGGTCCAGTATTTTTATTTAAATCCTCTTCCTACTCAGGAGCAATTAAAAAACTTGTGCCTGTGGAGGACTGGGGACAGAATTTTTTTAGGCTATAGCTTTTTTTTTTTTTTTTTTTTTTTTTTTTTTTTAAATAACACACACTTGTTTATCATTTGCAAAAGAATTCTGACCAATACCAACTGCATTGAGTTGTCTGTTGAATTATTCAGCGACACAGCTTTTGCTTAATATCTTTATATGAGTTATGCATGTGCTTCAGCTTATCCTTAATTTAATATGCTCACAAGGAGTTAAAAGGTCATCTCCCAATCTCCCAGAAGTCATGCACTGAAGAACAGTAATAATAAAAAAATAAATTAAAAAAAGCTATTTTGTTTAGTAGAATAAAACACTAGCAAACTAACTGAATAAAACCCTTCCAGATCCTCTAACTGCATGTTTGTATATGCACTTCACTAATTCTACAACATTCATAAACTGCAATTTTTTGTAATCTGAAGCCGTACAATTTATACTTTTATCATGAAAGCACTTTGTAGATAAAACATAACACTCTGCAAGCAGTCTCTCTTTTGTACAGCTGAAGAAGCCAAGGCACAAGACCGCATGATTACACAGCGGTCATCTGCTATCAAAGCCTCAAATAGGACTCCTGCACTTTGGGCTTTCATGTCTCTATTTGTAACAATAGAGCCCAGTATCCCACTAAACATTAATTCATTTTGAATGTTGCAGTAAGAGGTGAGTCTGCATAAAAAATAAAAACAGCAAAAAGCTTTTCATCATGGCAGAGGACTGAATACACACAACAAAGCTTTCCATGAGGCAATACCA
The DNA here is from genome assembly GCF_028389875.1 of Rhea pennata. Lineage (NCBI taxonomy): Eukaryota > Metazoa > Chordata > Aves > Rheiformes > Rheidae > Rhea > Rhea pennata. Next base: position 10,650,264 of record NC_084674.1, read on the forward strand.
CAGGAGTTCACAGTTCTGATATGGTAACGTTGTTATGGTATACTTGATACGGTAGCTAGGATGGCAAAACACTGCCCATAAGCACCTACACAGAACCAAAATTAAAAAAGAAAGAAAGAAAGAAAGAAAAACAAAACAAAAAACTCACCACACACACACAATTCCCTATATTACATTTAAATGAAATCTTAAAACAGCAGCAGAGTAGTTTAGTTAGGCATTACAGTTCTGTGTGGAATAGCCCAAGAATTCAAACGAAGAGAGCTTTATTCTTGCAAGTTAAGAGGAAATCAGAAGACTGAAATGGATAAACATGCTGCTGACCTTGTTCAAGCCTTCTAAGAGAGCCTTACCGATGAGATAGTCATCCATAAAAAAAGGTCTCCTGGAAAACATGATGCTACTACTATTTCAGAGCACCCAGCCTTACAATTGTATAAGTAAGCCTTCTGCTTTAATATCTTCTGAGTTTTAGCCACTTACATAAATCTTATAGCATTTCTAAATGTTATCCAACTGATGCAGATAAAACCAACAACTAAGCACCAAAAATATCAACGTGCCTGATACAAACAAATAATACTTTACCTCAGCTAAAAAGAACATGTCGAATGTTGAACTTTACATTTAGGCTTACATGTTCTATGCTTCAAAATTCTGCAAGTTCCAACAAATGGCTCAAATATAAACCTTAAAAAAATTAGTGTGCATCTTACATACAACAGTAGATAACAGTACAATCTAGCTGAGAAACAAAGCAGTCTAATTATTTTTCTATTCTAGAAATAGGGAGCTTTTTAAATTTTCAGACCATAATTTGCCTTTATACTTGCAATTCTAATGCACAGACTGCTAAACCTGCAATAAGGCACATCGCATTTTAGAAGAACCATCAGCACCTTAGAACAAGTGCACTGAAATACTTGCGTCTTAGAGCAATGCAAGGAAAGAACAGAACAGACATTCAGCAAGGAAAATTTTCTACAGCTTCTGACATCTATCATGACAGCATGAAGGATGTCAAAGCTTTAGGAGGCATTTCCGAAATTAATGATTCACTGCCTTAGAAATGATTTTTTAAGGATTTTAAGATAATGTTCCACTAGCAGTAATGTGACTTTTAATGGATTTGAACAAATATTGCACTATTTACCTGTAATGACAACAAACAACAAAAAACTGGCATGGTTTTGACAACACAAAAGGATTGCATGTCAGGTAATGATGTGGAACCCCAGAGTTTTCTGTGCTTTGCTGTGACTGCTTCACGTCCTGGCATGCAGACAAGGCAGGGAATGCGGAAACCTACTGTCCAATCCCTTACAAGAAACAGCAGATACCTCCATTTCTGTATCAGCTATGAGCAGCTCATATTCTCTGGTGACCATAAATAAAAAGATTGCTACTAACTGGGAATGCATAACTGCTTGACTTGATGCAACTCACCTTCAGGATGAGCCAACTCTCAGTTTTACTGTCTCACTGAACAAATAGGAGTTCATTTCCAGGAGAACAGACAGTTGAACTAGTCTGTGCTTAACTGGCAAAAGACCAATCTAGGGGGAACCTGATCAGTTAGGAGCTATGAGCTTTATTTATAACCAGTTCTATGCCTTCCTGATACAGAAGATAAGCAAGTTTAAGATTACACTCCTTTTCCTATCCCAAATTTTGGAGAGGTGGGATAAATACGCATTCAGATGCACTAATCTGAATCAAGTGAGTGTTTCAGGCAATGAAATATCCTTATACAAACTATCCCTCAAAGTCAAGCCTTGACCTTTTAAGTCTTTCTTTAACTGAGAGTATTCTAGAAGTGCTCATAGCACTTTCCAAGTGAAATTGCTTTAAATCCATTATTTTCCATGTTGTTGGTTTTTAGTATTCTGACTACTGTTTGGAATATGTGCAGTCTCACTGAGGTTTTCTGATGTTAAAGAGGACCAAGTGAAGTTTCTGCAACACATGCAATATCCATTCATATTTAAATCAGATATGTTTAAAGCATTCTGCTCTACACAGGTTATTGAATCCATTTTAAATTTTATCTGAAATTACAAACTATAATGAACTTGCTAGAAGTGCATCAGTTTATGCTACTATACACATATTACTTTGTCTAACATTTGATATAAAGGGTAAAATACTTCTTTATTAAGACAACTAATGCAAAGCACATAATTTCTGAGATCATTCCAGATATACATATCACAGCATCATATTCTGCACCAAGTATGAAAGTATGGATTTTGCCTTTACTGTGATGTGCATTTTGGGATTTCTTCCGATGAGTCTGCTTTCAGTTTGTTGTGCACAAAAGCTTAACAATCACTATTTTGCTCACAGTTAAGAAGTTCAGAGGGAATATTTTCATTCAGACTTTAATTCACACATTAAAAACAAGCTACAGTTCAATAAAAGCAATCTTCCTCCTCCCCATCTCACCTCAAAAAAATGAAAAATCCAGTCTACCAAAAAAAAGTGAGAGAATGAAATTTTCTAAAACCTGAAGGCTGTAAGATTTTCTGTAGTATTTGTGTATCTAGAGACTAGCATTTAAGTAGCTTTTTTTTAAAAAATAGCTTTTACTTTTCTCTTTTTTAAAAAAGAAAAAACCCACATACACATTAACCACTTGCCACTTCTGCTACCTGAATGCTTTGGGAAAACTCGTCCTTAGTGAATTAATGCAATTACTTACTAGATTTGCAGAGATATAACCTACTCTCCCAATTAATAAAAATTACTAATTTAGGTTTAAATATTTGGTTCCAGATGAACCAGTTTTAATTGTTTCATAACACTATAAGAGTCACCAATTATTCAGAAAGAAAAGATTATGATTAAATTTAAAAATTAATATATTCCACATCACTGCAGCACTACATATTCACTTGTACTTGCATTGAGTAGATGGGACCAGATCTGGTCCACAGAGCTACTGCACTGACTTTAATTTTAAACATAGATGCTCATTGATGTTGTATTTCTCTTCATGCCATAAAAAAAGTCTAGCCATTGCAAACAGAACTATACACTATATTGTGATATCCAAGTAATTCCAAAGTCATGATTGTTAATTTCCAAAATTAAATACTTTTCATTATTCACTGAATGCCAATTACATGCCAAGAATTTTTAAGTAGGTCCCAGTATTGCAAACAGAGAAAATGGGCTTCTTTTCCCTTGTCTAACAGATAATGATTCAGGCACTTTCTTACATGAGTGCACCCACACAATTTATCACTACTTTCATCTGTCATCCCACACACTTGGCTTTTGCTCGTATCAACATTTTTAAGATGAATTATTTTCACTCTAGTTATGATACCTGTTTTGCAATCATTAGGGCTAGCAAAAAACAATAGAAGCATCAGGTTTTTCAAATTGGAAAACTGTTTATGCCATTCTTAAAAATTTGAATTTAAAACTCAAAACTCTTGCAATTTATCATTTAAAAACCTTTAACTAGAAGTTATGCCACTAGTTTTCTAAGGCAGTGAATAATCAATACAGGAATTCGTTACAGTTGCAGCACAAGAAAACAGGTCATGATTTTCAAGTCATCTTCTGATAATCAGGTAGTCTTATAAGTCGAATGTGAAGAGAATGGCACAGAGTAAGTTAGTTGCTTAGTTTTTCTTGAATATCTGACGTTACAAGATTTTAAACACTAAAGAAGTAGATAGTATCCTGCAAAAGAAAACACTCGGAGGAAAAAAAAAAAAAAAAAAAAAAAGTGTTGCCTCTTGCTTCATTGCTGCTATTCGGATGTCCTAACTGCACAGCATCCCAAAACTGTATCCTTTACCAGAGAACACTATCATGCTGCCTGATAATAATTAGTATAAAAGCTTTCTTAGAAAATTATTTTTTAAGCTGTCATTTAAAAAGGCTAAAAGTTACTAAAAGGCTTTTCTATGCACAGCATTATCACATACTGACATTTCAGCTTCCCAGGATGGGAAAATGCTGTATCTCACTGGAAAGCCCAGAGAGATGTTAGATGTTAACATATCTACTTTATGAGATGATTGCTCATCTTTGATAGGAGCCAGAAGAATGAAGAGAGTTGAAGGCAAAGAATTCCCTATTTCCATAATGAAGAAGAAACAGTGAATGTGAAGTATCAGCTGACTAGAGTCGGTAAGTGTGGGTTTCTTACAAATCGTTCCAGGAGAAAGTTATCATTGCATAGAATTTAGAGCACACAGTCAGAGCAGCACATCTGTCACACCATCAGAGAGGCGGCATATATGGTTACCCAAAGTCTGACCAAACATTCCTAACCAACAGAATGCAAATTTCTTGGGTTTTTTTGTTTTTGTTTTTGTTTTTTGTTTTTTTTTTGGGGGGGGGGGAAGGTGTGTGTGTGGGGGGGGAGTCAAGTAGAACAGCTCAACTTGTCTTTGAAAGGTGATTTTAGCTTTCCTAAGTGGATCTAAGTTAACAAAGGAAAATAAGCCTGGGCATTCACAGTTGTGACTGCTCTTCACTTGGCTCATAAAATCTATGACCACAGTAATTAAGCAGCATTCTAAGATAAAATATATATATACATATATATGTGTGTGTGTGTGTGTGTATATATATATATATATATATACACACACACATATACATACACACACGCATATATCAAATATGAACTGAATATGGCTCTTTAGGCTGAAGATGCAGAAAAAGCAGCACTAGACCAATTTATCATCTTTAAAAGTTTAATTACATATGTTAATTTTGTTCAAGCACTAGACTCAAATTATGCTGAATCAGAGGGGACAGCTATTTGCATAGATAAAGCTCCTTTGATATTAAGCACAATAAATATACTTGAATCTAGAAACTTCACCAAGAAATGTTTATTTTTCAAATGGAAGGAATCCACTTATTCTAGATATCTCTGAATTCATATACAAGAAAAACTTTACATATACGTAAATAAGTACTTGCTAAAATACACTCTTCCTGTCTACTCATAAAAAACTTCATCTGAAGTTAAGCTTTATATGAAGTGTATTTTATTTTTTTTAAACATTAAAAGCAGCAGCACAGTTAATCATTTCATAATGAAAATGCTGTGCTTATTATTTATAAAAGCAGTTTGAATAGGCAGAGCTGGAATTCTAGAATACTTGGCAATCAGTGAAGGGCTGTGACCTTGACCATTTTGACAAGGTAACATGACCTGAGCTTTGTTCAACAGAAGCTGGATACTGCTGAAACGGTGCTCTTCTGCTAGAATCCCATCTAAACCCCATGTTTGAACCAAATGAGCTGATTTTCAATTTCTGTTAAATTCCATTGAAATAAGAACTTAAGGCAAAATTTCCTTTTTTTTTTTTTAACTGTAAACATATTTTAAGAATACAAACCACAGACTTAATCACAAACAAGCGCACGGGTATTTTAGAAGTGTCCTCCCGATTTAAGCTGAAACTGCAGGCATGGCAATTTTACCAAGTTTCTAGCCAACAGGAAAACAGCAGCTTTTTAAATTAAGCAAGAACGAGGAAGAAGTAGATTTTCCTACCGCAGTAAGGCAAAGACAGACCATAGAAATACTTAGATGAGCAAGAAAACAACCTGCTCAGGTTAGTGCAGACTCTTCCTATGCTCAGTGTTTGTCATCTTGTTTCTCTCTCCAAAAAGGCAGCCAAGACACAGATGAGAACAGCAAGATATACGGAACTATGGCACAGCATCAAGAAATAGCAACCACTCAGTTCAAAACTTCTCCTTACCATGAAAGACGGGGAAGTTTGCCAAAATTCTGTCAACGAGAATTTTCTGGAATATTGAAATACTACTGTATTTCCTGTATATACTTCCCATACCCTATTACCTTAGGGTAATAGAAGTCTCTCCTGTTTCACAGGATCACATAGTAGTTGAGGTTGGATAAGACCTCGAGAGATGGTCTAGTTCAGCCCCCTTGCTCAAAGCAGGGTCAGCTACAGCATGTTGCCCAGGACTGGGTCCAGTCAGGTTTTGAATATCTCCAAGAGTAAGAACTCCACAACCTCTCTGGGCAACCTGCTCCAGTGTTCAACCACCTTTAGAGTCAAAAAAGGGAACTTTCTTTACATTTAAGCAGAAGTCCCTGTATTTCAACCTGTACCCTCTGCCTCTTGTCCTGTTACTGGCTAACACTGAGAAGAGTCAGGCTCCATCTTTTTTGTGTCCTCCCATCAGGTATTTATATATGTTGATAAGATCCCTCCTGAGCCTTCTCTCCAGGCTGAACAGTCCCAGCTCTCAGCTGCTCCTCCTTTGACAGATGCTCCAGTCCCTTCATCAGCTCTGTGGCCCTTTGCTGCACTCACTCCAGTAAGTCCATGTCCTTCTTGTCCTGGGGAATTCTGCACTAGGGGTAGCCCTGCATCAGGGCTGAGCAGAGGGAAAGAATCACTTCCCTCAACCTGCCAGTAACACTCTGCCTAATGCAGCCCAGGATGCCATTGGCCTTCTTTGTCATGAGAGCACATAGGTGGCTCATGGTCAACTTGGTGTCCATTAGGACCCACAAGCTGTTCTTTGCAGAACTCCTCTACAGTCGGTCGGCTCCCAGCCCGTGTGAGCACATTGGGTTATTCCTCTCCAGCTGCAGGACTTTGTGTTTCCCTTTGAGTTACATGTGATTTCTGTGAGCCCATTTCTCCCACTGGTAGTGCTGAGACAACCCTTTGAGCCAGCAATTCAACCTCTTTTCAGTCCACCTCCTAATCCATTTATCTAGCCCATGCTTCATCAGCTTGTCTATGAAGATGTTATGAGAGATGGTATCAAAAGCTTTGCCAAAGTCAAGACAAACAACATCTACTGCTCTCCCTTCATCCACTGAGCCAGTCATTTTGTTGCCATTCCTATGTGTAAATCAATGCTGACTATTCCCAATGACCATCTCGTCCCTCACATTTTTGCAAATGGCTTCCAGAAAGAGTTGCTCCATCACCTCCCCAGGATGCTTCTCTACCAAGGGTGAAGCACCAGATTTTCCCACAGGCCTCAGGGGCCTGGGATTCCTAAAGGCAGATCATACCAGCAAAGACCAAAGCCAAGGAGGCATGAGAACTTCTGCCTTATCCACATCCTTTGTCAGCAACTCTTCTACCCACTTCAGTAGCAGGCCCACATTTTTTCTCAACTTTTGCAGCTTATGTACCTGTAGAGGCCCTTGTTGCTGCTACTCACATTCCTCACCAGATTCAATTCCTGGTGGTCTTTGACTTTCCTGTCCCCATCCCTGCACACTCAGACAGCATCCATATTCCTCCCAGAACCTTAATTCAACTTCTTGGTTATATTTCCTTTCTATGTTTGTGTTTAGATAGGAGCTCTGTGTTCATACACAGAAGTCTCCTGTTGCCTTAGTTTCATCTCCTGTACATCAGGACTATTCTTGAGCTTGGAAGACCTTTAAATACTAAATTGCTTAGATAACACATTTCTTTAAAGAATACAAATAAAGGGGTGGGTCTGTCTATGTGGGTTAATTTGGAACTTAAAAAGAGCACACTAAAGAGGAATAGTGCACATGTTCATTTTAAAAATGGTTTACTATAGTGAAATATTTAAGTACTTAACTTGATTTCACAAATCTCCATTAGGATTACTAATGGCTCATATACTCCACACAAAAACAGGATTCACTAGCTTCAAAATAAGGTTATCCTGTAAATATATAAATATTTATTTAGCAATAATTTATTAGGAGAGAGCTTAGCACACAATTCAGAAGAAAGCAAATTTGATCCCTCTCAGTTCACCAAATCCCTGCTGAAAGCTGCCCATCGGAGGCAGGTTTAGCTCAGTTGGTTAGAGCGTGGTGCTGCTAATGCCAAGGTTCGCGGGTTTAACCCCTGTATGGGCTATGCTGAGGGTTGGACTAAAAGATCTCCAGAGGTCCCTTCCAACCTTATCATTCTATGATACTGAAGGGATTAACTGAAGTAACCCTCGTTCCTTCAATTACCTTTTACATTAACATGAAAATAGTCACAGATCCTGACAGCCACCTTATTTAACTGGTATAAAAAGCTCAGCAAAAGTTATCATTTCTTGCTTCCCTAGGTTATGTAATTTAATAATTTTGCCTATATAGTTGTTGAACATGAAACTGTAGTTCCATTCCTATCCCTTAGAGGCCAAATGAAGACTAAGGAGGGGGGTGCAGACATATGCAATAGATAATAAAATACACTAAGTCACTCAGATAACCAGAAATAATTGGAGAGAATGGATGAAAGCCTTCTTCCATCACTGGTGTAAGGATGTTCATGATAAGGGCATGAGTATCATTTTGACAGATTTTTTTTTAATTCTGTGAAGAAGTCAACAAGTCTGCTCGAGAGTGGGTGTTCAGTAGAGTGAATCAAAGGCATGTGGAAATGGCAATACATGAATTCAAAATCTGGCAAAAAAAAAAGTTACTTATCTGAAAGATGCTAAAACTAAAAGGAGGAGTAGAAATTATGCCCAAGCAAGACTGAAGTAGGTGGCACATACTTCATTCCAAATACACCATTAACTTTCATTCATATACTGCTAGTAGCAAAATTCTGCTAGAACAGTGGGATAAATATTGCTGCTATCTTCTCTCTCACTTTGAAATAGCTTGATATTATTGCCTGAGAAGGGCAGTATCACTGACTTAAGATAAAACCTAACCTAGGTCATAACAATTCATTAATATCTATAAGTATATTTATGGCATTCAATGTATAAGCTGAATCTTCCCTGAATATCCTGCAGATCAGTAGGACTGGGATACTCAATAGTATTCTCAGCAGTCAGTCTTACCACAGACAAGGAACCATCTAACAAAAACCAAAGCCCCCTACACTTGGAGGAATATCAGGAAACATGCAAGTAAGTCTGAACTTCAACACAGTCCAACCCTGACAAGGAAGGAATCTGTACAGTTTTGATGCTATCAAGTCTGGGCAGACTGAGACAGCCAGCCAACAGTGTGATAGTCAGTAAACAGTGCAATACTCATACTAGCAGAAGGTTCAGGCCCTGCTAACTCATCTAAAGCAAGACTATTCTACTAGGTAATTAGCACTGCTACTGTCAACAGCACTACAGTCTGCAGTGTCCCTATAGCTAGGATATTTTAAAGTTAGAAGGATTTTTAATTTCTGCATATGGATAGATTATGATCTTACAAATAGAAGATAATTTTCATAAAGTCAATCTTCACCGTGTATACAATTAGAATTGACCAATATGCTGTATGAAGTTTGTGTGCGTGCCATGGTACCTCAACATGCTACATGGACATACATACTCTGCACAATTATTCACTAGACAAATTTTCAGGGGAACATCCAAGCTCTCATTGCTCTTTCAGCTTCCTAACACTTCCTGGAAAAAGGCTGTTTCTTTTCATGAGAACACTACTTTACTGCTCTGCATGTCTGTAAATAATGCCATGAATACAGCTAGATAAGCCCCCTTTTCCCAGGATGACTCTCCTGCGCAGTCTGTGGAGTTTCTCACAGTCCCACCCACAGCGACCTGCTTTGCATGTTGAATCTCTGACCAGTACACAAAGCCATGTTTCTTTGGTCAAGAAGCAAATGTGATTCCCTGCAGAGCCTTTATAGCTGCTTAATCGCTTGGAAGAGTTTAATGCCAAGCAAGTAAACACTCTTCCTCCCTCAAGAGCAAAGATGTCAGACTAGAAGATGAATAAGTAGCAACAGTAGCAGAAATGGAGAGCATAAGCAAGCAGAGTGAATCGTCATGTTCTTGGCACTCCAGGGTGAGAAAGTAGTAGTAGTATGTAAGGTTGTGTTACTATCACTGATACAATATGAAAGCCACACTATCATTTTTTTCCCCAGTTATTTAAGAAACATAGAAAAGTCATCTTTTGGAGAAAAAGATGTAAAGTTTTTTTTTTCTGTTCAAGATTAGCTTGACCTGGCTAGTAGATTACCACTTTTCAAGCAATTTTGTCACATTTTAATGTTCTTAAAGTATTTACTAAATTACAGCACAAACCAGAATTGGGTAAAGAAATGTGCTCAATTTTTTAAAAAGCAAAACTAAACTTGTTCATCAATTCTTGCCCATGTATCAAAAAACTTGTTTCAAATAATAGCTTTGTAAAGTTAGAAAACTTACAACGACTAAAGTAATATTTGTCAGTATACTCCACATTTGTGTGTTTCATAATTAAAAATAAGAACAAAGAATCAGTAACTGTTACAGCAGTCTTGCCTTATTGAAACTACCTGCAGTTGGAAAATTCATATAATCTAGCATTACATGCGTTACACTTTGGAGCTTGGATGGCCAAATGCCAGCATAAGGTCACTGCTGAAGGAGGAAGCTACACAAAAAGAAAACAAATGGCATAAATTAACAGAAACTATATGCAGTTTCAGTAGCCAGACTGATTACAGAACAGATAAGATTAATAAAACTGTTCCAAGTATTTAATTTTACCGTTGCTTCTTAATGTTCTACACAAGTATGTTTTGTATTGGACAAAAAACAGACTATGCATGGTTTTCAGACAAATCTGGTTAGTTTATTATTCCTGCACATTTTTCAATACATTTCCACAACGTGGAGAATAAGGTAAAGCAGAATCAGTGCAGGCAGAATCATGGAATGACGTTCTCAAATAGCACACAAGGCCAGAACACATCCAAATTTTAAGTTCTGGTTTAGAAGCATTCTTACATGCATCAACACGCAAAAGATATAGAAAACTATACACACCAGTTCTTATCTCTATTTCCTCAGTTGTCTCTAGCTTGAAGTAACAGGAAAAAGAAAGTGCACCTTCTATGGGTTTATGTATCCTTAGAATTCGCATTAGTGCACCAAGTGCATCACTTTCATTATCTTTAGGCAGATCATCACAGCAAAGGCTAAGATTCTTAAAATAACTAAACCAAGAGTAATCACTCAAAATTGAATACTGAGTATATTAATAAAGCAATTAAAAAAATCTGTAACCACTGTATTCAAATTTAAAATGCTAATAAATTTTCAGAGGGCTATAAACAATTATTTATCTCCAAGAAGATACATCAAATTCAACTGTTTTTAGAACAACTATTATTAACCCTTAACAAACTGTTTATATAAAATGTAGGCAATTACTTTATCTTTTCCTGTAATTAGAGTTATAGGGTTTTTTTTCTAACTTACATTTTGGACTTACTAAATGATTTTCAGAGCAATGTTGTAAATCCTTACATAGTCAAATGCTTGTCAGAAAAAAGTTCTTGATTGAATTTTAAATCTTTTTTCAGTATTTCTAATGTCAGTTTAATTCTTTTCCTAGCTCATCTTTTTTCAGAGTACAATAAACCTATAATTTTGCACAGTTTTGTGGTAATCTTGATATTACCAAATACTTTAGCTCTCTTCATCCCCTCCCTTTACAAATTACACTGCACAGGAAGCATGTCAAGAGCAGTAGGAAACCAGATTCAATAAGCATTATCAGAAAGTTCTTCTGAAGAGAAGACCAGATAAGAATAATCAATTATAAATAAATTGCACTTGTCAGCTTCTCCATTTCATGATTTGTTCTGCTTTACTTAATTAGTTAAAACACATTTGGAAAGACAATACATTGAGTAATCCATAATGCAAGGTTTGTTTCCTTTTCCAAACAAAAAAGAAGTTGTAGAATGCTGTTTCTTAAATCCTAACATATTCCTTAGAAGGAAATCGAATTAAATTCAGACCATCAAAAGCAATAAACTAGGCTGACATTCATTTTATGAAAGGGATTATAGGATGTGGTTGCCTATAACAGCAGGGAACTCAATAACCTAGGAGAACCCTGGCAGTCTTGTTCCTATTTGGATGACTTTTTGACAGACACAGCAGGTATGTAGTAGGAAAGAAAAAAAAATAAAGAAAAAAGAAAACAAAAAACAACCAGCGTCGTCTTGATCTTTTTATGCTGCATGGGGTCTCCTGTATATGCAGAGATGCTGTTTGCATCTCTTCCATGTGTTTTAACAAATCCCACACTGATCATAACCTGTATAGAGTGTAGATATAGGAAGTAGAGAGGAATACTTTTTTTTTTCAGTGTGAGGAGTATTTAAGCACATAGTAGGAGAACATGCATATTCTATTAATTTTTTTAGCAGGAAAATTTTAGCCTATATTGTAAACTGTGAATGATTCTAGGTCTTGGCTGACCAGTAATGTGCTATTAAGCATCTAATGAGTCCTCCTTTATCTAACTGTGTAAGTTAGTAATTCAATTTACATTTGCCATTAGTTCTTCATATTAACCTTTAGTCTCCTTTAGTGGAGGAACACATTTTTTCATAAAGACTAATTCAGTATTATGAGAACAACAATATTATATTTCAACACTGAAGATTCAAATAGATTACATCTGCCCTCTGAATAAGACTTAACTTTTTGACCTCATGAATAATTCTAGCTTTTATTTAAACTTGAGATGCATTCACCTCTCACTTGCCAGGTTTTGTTCTACCAGCAGACACCAGGATGGATTAGTTTAATTAACAAGGAAATAAAAATAAGTTTGGACTCTCTGGATTAAGATGCTGTACAATTTATGACTTCAAATATTTACTACTAGAATATCTAACTCCGTCCTTCAAGATACAGTTTTGTCTTGTCTAAATTTCTGCTGTAATAATATACCAAAAATATCAGCACTTTTGAATTATAAGAATTATGAAGTTTTCATTATAGTCACAATTACTTAAACACAGTGACAAACCTATGTAGTTACCTTCTTGCTCAAACCTGAGCAACTAGTAGTAAAGCAACTGTATTGCATGGGCATGAAGACATTTTGCATGTAAAGTTAAACATGCATATATAATTCAAATGGCCTCTGCTCATTTATCAGCAAGATCCCACCATAACCATAACACTGAAGAGAGGTATGAATATACAAGAGTTACAAATCAAGTGGACTTGACTTGAAATTTGGAGAGGAAACACCAAATACACTGGCATTTTTACACTGCATTTTTCAAATCAGAAACATAATGACTTTCTATATTAGTTGAAGTTTATAATGAGGTAGATTAAAAGCCAGAGGAAGGGGAAAAAAAACAAAAAAACAAAAAACATATGTAGTGCAATCCATACTGCACTTTAAAGGAAAAATGACACGATACCTTCTCATCTATATTTAACATTTTGTCCATGTGATACCGTTCAAAGACAACTTTAAAAATAATTTTTGGGAATGACAGAGCTAAAAACATCAACAGTAGCTCATTAAAGGATTTAATACTGGTTAATAAGACAAAAAAAAAAAAAAAAAAAAGGAGTAGTATAGTCTGTGCCTCCAGAACAAATGGACAGCCACAATTTCAATTACTTTAAATATCAATTGCATAAGCAAAGGGCTCAAGGTCCTGCAACATCCATCACTTCTGGTTAATACTAAACAATAAAACAACAAGATCTGAGAAAAAGATATGTTCCAGCAGAAAGTCACCACTTTTCCAATTTATAGTAAAGCAAGCTTTTCCATCGTTCCTACTTTTGGGAAGTTTTTCTGGACAGATTGTTACTAGTGCTGAAATTGCTTCAGTATTCTGTCAACAACCACAGAATTGTTTCTAAACTACTATCAATTTGTTGCCCAACAGTTTCTAAAAGGAATTAAGAAACAGTTCTGATTATTTCAAATAAAAAGACTGCAGGAAGTATGAACAACAAAATATAGTTATGAAGAGTAAGAAGGTCATTCTTAACATAAGCAATTGCTTTAGTCAAATACATATTTCAAAGCTTTTCAGAAACACATGAAATTCCTAAAAGGAAGTCATACCTGATACTCTTCTGTTGTATCGGTTTATGACTGGAGCTGTAAAATAAAAAATTAAAGTCATAAATGCTATTCATTAAGAACAATCACAGTACATTTTTACAAATCTCATATGAATCTTTGTAAAAAGCTAGTAACTGCTTTACTATAGAGCTTTCATCCATTTACCAGGCAATACATGCTTATTCAAAGTTAAAACTCAATTTTCCAGAGGCCACACTATAAGATGAAGGGTAAGCAGATTGTTTTTACTCAATTCTGGAAAAAAAAAGAAAAAAAAACTACAGAGATAATCCAATCAAACATCAATCCCAATCCCTCTCAGCAGAGCAGTATTATGAAATATTCAAGCATTTTAAGTGAGTTATGCCTACACTAAACAGATCTGTGAGTTTTTAAAACTGACAATCATTAGCGAAAGCATTCTGATCTCTTCCACAACATAATCCATAAATGTTCAAGCAGTGTTCCTATATCAACTGCAGACATTTATACTTGACCCAGGGCATCTTCCATAAAGCCATACTTCTACTCTTAAATTTGAAGATAAAGATCTCATTTTTTCATTGGTTCTCTGTTCATTCTTTTAGGTATACAAGATATTTAAAATTTTTCTCAAATTCAAGATGAAAAGGATTCAGCTTCCTGACTTTATTTATTCAGATGCATTTTTAGATTAAGTCACCCTTTGGTAAACAGTATTCTCTTCCCTTTACACTGCAATCAAGTCAGTGTCTGCAAGCTGCACATGCCTCAACATAACCTTTTAAAACCTTACAAATATATTCAGAACAAAACCAATACAAACCATGTTCTCCCTCACCCCTAGCAACCCAAGTGATTTATTCTGAATACTTCATGTTTTCCTAGTCCCTCTCCCCACCAAAACTGATCATTGCATTAGTCTGATATAAGCTGTGACTTTTCTATTCCCTTCTTTAAATATTTATGGATGAACCTTTCTACCATGTCAAACTATGTACATCACCCAGTCAGATTTAAACTCACACTACCAACATCTTGATGGTCTAACCATTTCTCTAAGGTCAGAAACATTTTTCTTTTCTTTGTTCCCACCTGGAGTATTTGAGTACTAGCAGAATACAAACAACAATGTACTCTCAAGCAAATACAGAAGAACTCAGCTTCTTTTGAGTATTAAAACCACCACCTTAAGGCTATATTTAAATACATAACTGAACAAACTACTGTAAAAACAAGACCAATTTTGATTGACATTGTGTAGTCTTTTGCAATGATTTAGGAAATCAGAAGAAGGGATAGGGATAGAAGAAAAGATATAACTCCTAAGAGTCGTCAGTCAAATATTTTAACAACGAGAAAGAGCTTAGCTTAACAAGCAGCTAAGGATTAAAAACAACTAGAATCTTTTCTATTAAAGATGTTTTTTTCTTCCAGGAAAGCATTATTTGGTTTTATTTTAGCTAAAATTGGAAGCAGGAAATAATTCTGAGAAGTATGTCAAGGAGAACTCAGACTAGAAAATCATACCAATCCACACCAGTCTTCTGATCCATGAATCACTCGCGCACAGGCAGCTCCCGATCTATCCAGCTGTGAATATCAATGTAAAACAACCTCAAACTACAAACCTCCATTCATGAGCAAAATTCTGCTGAAATGGACATTATCATCCTTTAAAACTATTCACTGTCTATTAAGTAAATCTATTTGGTGGAAATAAAGACTTTACCTATGTAGAGTGTTTTAAAGTATACCATGCTGCTAGAATTTCTATGGAGGCCAATTTCATGGGTTTTACCATCATTTAATTAGAGTATACAGAGTGAATGCTTGCAACCTAGTCCAGAAGCAAAAGCATCAAAACCATCTTTAAAAACAATATGAGCTCTGTAAGAATGGCCTGGGCTCAAAACCCGTCTCATTTAAATAAGATACACATATATTACTTGAGTTACTTTTAGAAACTGAACAGTTTTTTAAAACTGTCTAGATTATAAAATGGTTTATCAGGGTTTGTTTTTCTGTAATAATATTGCAAAAGATTATTTTGAGTTTTACAACTTCATATGTAGATTATCTTGTGCTACAGAAATGTAGACTTCATACATAAGAACATCAGTGAAACAGTACATAAGCTTGTACATAAACATACATAAGCTTGAAGAGACTCAAAACTCTGTGCCAAACCTGAGAACTCATGACACTATTTTCAAACATTCGACCAGCTCATGACAGCAGCAACCTTTCCTGCAAATAAGGACAGTGATGTCCTTATTTAACACTTGTCAAAGGCAACAGTGGATGCAAGAAACTTGCATTGGCTTAAGGGGAGACGAGCACTTGGAAGACAGATCCATTCTGCATCACTAAACAAACCACAATCTCATGCAAACCTCTGAACTGAAAATGGTCACATGTTTCTGCCCTGTTCTTACTCTTCCATAGTCATCTGCCTGTAGCCACCACTGGAGACAGAATGCTACTCTGTACAATCATTTGCCATGCAACAGAATATTAATTTTTGTCTCTAGCTTATTGAGCTAGTTCAACTGAGTAACTACTCAAAGATGATAAGCAGACTTGGACCTTAAAAACAGGAAAACTCATCTCTTATTATCTAGAAACAAAGAGACTAATGCCTATTAATTTTAAGATATTGAAGAATAAGAGGAATCGAAACAATTTATTCACTTCCCACTACAAAGAAATGATTTTCTACATGAGAAATATTAAGTCCAAAACAACTTGATAAATTTACAGTAAAAGCACCTGATCTCATTTAAAACGGTTTCAATTAAATGATTAACTACTCAAATTCCAATCTGAATATTTTTAAATCAAGCTAATTTCCATCCAAATTCACTTTGGCACAAGTAAAGATTAATCCAATTAAAAATGCGCGTCATTTTCTGTGTAGCAATATAAAAGTTAAGAACATGAATAAATACATAGTGAGGTATAACCTTAAATAAGAAGCATGTACCGATACAATAGCTTATCCACCCTCGTTAGAAAAAGCTGAACTAAATTACAGTACCCAAAGGTGAGAATCCAATTTTCTTCAGGACCTGCAAGATTTAAATAGGTTTTGTGCCTGTTGATTAAATCATTATTTAAAGTCAGTGCTTTGAATTACTTTCACGTAAATCAGTCCACACTAACAAGAAATCTTCTTTTAGTTCACAAATTCTTGCTTCCGTCCTGTTATCTGAAGCGTATTTTTTAGCAATAGAAAACAGCATTCATCAGTGAGTAACAACGTGATTTTATTTCAAGCACTGTTTTGCACAAAAACTTTCTTTTCCACCTTTTGATTACTATACCATAACTCATTCATGTTTGAGAACAAAATTTTAACCTCTGAACGGAATTGTATAATACTGTTCCGGGAAACCCTGACATTAATTGGGAACAGTAGGGGGGAAAAAAAAAATCTCACTTTTCAAAGGCTAGGGCTTCTTTTATAATCTTGATTACCTTATCTCACAGTAGGGTTCAGTTCCATCAAAACAGCTTCAAGTTTTCCACAGGGGGAGGGGAGCAGAAAAAAGAAAAGAACATAACCTTTTAAGGACAGTTAAGAGAACTATTATTCTGCCTCCACAAAGCATTTAATCTTAAATTGATGGTTTCTTTTCCTTATATCAGTGACAGTTTTAACGCGTATAAAATTTTAGGTTCGCTTTTACATGTTGTCAGATGATGACTATTTTTATGCTAAAGAGGAAATGTGAGATTTTTATCTACTACAGGAGATTTGCATTTTCTTTTGTTCTGGTTTAGCAATGAAAGGCTCTCTTTGTTTACAACTGTTTTTCAGTATTGCACAGACAGTCTAGCCAATCCTACAGCATCATCTTGTCTTGTCATGGGGTGCACACAAAGAAAAGCCTGACATTAAGGGATCCTGGAAAGCAGCTCTCAGAAAACGAAATAAGGCAGAAAGGACTAAAACATATAGGAGTTAAGCCAACCCAGCTCCCAGGCTGATTGTGAAAACGTGGCTAATTTAAAGCAAAGGAATAGTCATGGATACATCAATAGCAGTAACCTCCTACACTAGCAAAGCCATTACAGCACACATCTGCTTATACTGTAACTAGAATACAGTCAATCCAGCATGTCAATCCAGTATCACTCAGTACGGTTGCTATTCACAACAATACAAAGGAACTGCTACTTCGAAACAGGAAACAACTACATGTTTTCTATTCACATTTAGAATTTCCCTCCTACCCATCAGTGGGTCTTTTCTCAAGTCAGTTACATACGAAATACAGGAATTAGGAGATTAAAAAAAAATTCTGTGAGATGAGCTATGACAGCATTATAAACCCTCCATTATGTCAAAACCTCAGGTGCAGCAACACTCAACTTCCAAATGTTTCTTACCTTTGGCATAAGGCCTGCTTTTCCTTGGGTCATGCAAAGCCAAGACCTTGTGATCAGGTAAACACAACTAAAACAGAAGTAAATTAAACCATTGTACCAGAAGAGACTAAAACAGTCCAATTTCCTCCCTGGCACGCAACAGCAAGTATTAAGAGTCAAAAAACGTCAGCAGTGGAAAGACATATCAAGCCACACATTCCACGCTTTTGCCAAAATTAACTTAGGATATTGGTCCTACCTCTCTGTTTCAAAAAAGAAAACAGAAGTGTTGCTGAACATCTGCACATTTTCCGGACTGATCTGAGGCATACACCTAATTAACAACCAGACAAGAATTAACAGGGGCTGTTTTCACAAAAAGAAGAGTTTATAGGTTTCTGGCTCTGGGATTCTTTTTTTATTTAGAGATTCAATTTTTAAAACTAGCTAGTTCTCTAAAAATCAAACACTGATTAAATATGAAATTATCAACTTTATGTCAGTATCATTTAACTTCACTCAGCATTCTCCTTTTCATGCATTAGGAGAAAAAGGAAAAAAATAATAGGTTTTCAAATTAATTTCTCCTACTCGTAATATTTATACCATGAAAAGGAAAAATACTCCTTTAAAATTTCCTAAATGGATTTTATTTCTTTCTTGTGTCTCAAAGGGTAACAAAAATGAAAATCATGCTTCAAGTCATTCTATACATGCTAAAATCTTGTTCACTATTTCCTTTTTAATTACACCTATACTGAAAAGACCTCTCCAAGTGCTGGCCAGTCAGTCTTGCAATCATTCCTCTAATGTTTACAACAGACTGAGATCCTGGTAAACCTAATATTACTATAGCTGACCAATGCTCAACTGTAAGTTAAATTGGATTATAGAATTGGTCACAAATTCCCTCATCACAAAATTGCTCTTCAAAATAAGGATCTTTTGCAGGAGCCGTACTACCAAAAACACTCATGGAAGAAGCAACGCTATAAAGATGCTCAGGTTCGGAATTTCAAAAATGCTTTAATCAGCTAACTCTGCAAGAACAGTCACATATGCATTCACTAACAAAAGACTGCAAAACTTTCCTTCCTCAAAACAGATTTGTGTCATCTCACTTATTTAAAATGTTTGAATCATTTTTATAAGTAAAGCAGTATCATATATTCTACTAGTCTAATTCACAAATGTGGTTTATATTAAACAGCAAATAACATTACTGCCATGAAAGCTATACTATCACACGTTAGTGACTGCATTTTGTTCCATTTTTCTCACATGAAAAATTAGGCATATAAAACTTCAGACACAGGTACTGATATGTGGCATTGCTGGGAATTGCTGGGAATCACTGACCTAAAATATACATCAATTTTATACTTTCTGAAGGTGAAAGAACAGGCATTTCTCAAAAATTCTTTAGTTTGCTTTAGTGTCAAGATTTTCTTTGCAATATTTGATGCTGGAGATTGGCTCACTCTACTTAGTTTTCAAGAGTTCTGACTATAGTTATAGGCAGATATGAAAACTCAGCTCCATTTCTAAAAGAGTACATGAAAGAAAAAGTACACATTACCTACTTCACCAATGCTTTAAAAAAAAAAAAAAAAAGCACTTATGCCAAACAACTTGACAGTAAAATTATTCCCCAAACTACAAACCATATCTGAAAGACTGTTTTTCCCACAATGCCTGGAATCCCTTCAGTGTACTGAAAAGTGGATAATAAAGGACATTAGTAAACTTTTTAAAAAGTTGTATTACTTCTGTAACAGCATAGGTTATTTCTCTATATTGTCCATAAGCTTCGTAAGGTTACAGAAGAAGTTAAAGCTTGAAATTAACAGAAAAATGACAAAAAAAAAAAAAAAAAAAATTCTCCCAGCTAAGGCTACCCTCTTCTTACACATACAAAGTACATCAACATAAAGTAATCATGGTAAGTGGTCAAAGATACAATTTATAGTAAGAGGCAGATTAAGTTAAGTCTACTGAGCATACAAAAAATGATTTCTTTTAATACAAATCTTCAGTGCAACATTCTGATCAACTCAACAACTTTTTGAAGGTTTCTTGATGGAAAAAGAGCAAAGTATAAAATAGGCTGCATTAATTCACTAGCATAGCACTCAAGAGTCCAAAGAGCATAAGTATACAATACAGGTATGAATAAATCGAATCAGCAGCAATCAATGACTTCCAGAGTACTATCATGTTGAATTATGGCACAAGATCATCCTATGTGAACAGAGACAAAGAGAGAAACAGAATGTACACAGTTCTTATTTAACAAGTCAGTTAAGATTATCAAAACATGTTGAGTTAACACTATAAGCTATTAAAGCTGAAATACCAGAAGCAGAGTGGAGTATAAATCTGAGATGTGACTGTCTCTATGGAATGTTATATCAAGTTATGATAAGGAAGTGCTAGACTACAGCTGTCATACTGTTTTTCCACACACCACGATGTTAATAGACTCACATCAAAATGAACCATTGCAACTGTGAGAAAGTTTGAAGATTCAAAAATCAACATTTAAGAATTTCTAGTAATTAAATTTTAATACCATAACAGAAAAAAAAAGGCCTTCCATCACCAGATGTACAATCGTATTTTACTAAGTGCTAATCTAAACTCATTTTTGAATATGTAAGTAAAATAAGGTTTCTTGTGGTTAATACAAGTATGAAGTTAAGATAGCTCTGGTACATCAATAGTCTACATGCCAATATATCTTTCCTTAAAAAAGAATGGAAAGAAAGTGACAAGAGGTCTATGGATGCCTTTCTCCTTCCCACTCTCCTCCTCCAGAAGAGGATGGAAACTCAGAATCTAGTTTTAGATGGATGGAAGAGATTTTGATGTGTCAACTGAAGCATGCCAGATATTTGGAGGAAGACAAAAGGTCAGGGAATATTGGGAAGGGAGTTCTTTACAGAACATGGGTAACAACAAACAAACAGGCAGAAAAATAGAAACCACAGTCCAGGATCGCCTGTACACACACACACACACAAAGTTTGCAGTAAGAGGGTTTTATATTTATTAAATGGGAAAGCAATAACAAAAAATAATTAAACACAGTTTCTGTATTACAGGAAAAGTTAGAGGCATAGATTTAGCTTCATTTCCTATATTAAAAAAAAGTCTAAAGAAGTTAAAGACAATAATATACAAAGCCAAAGAGACAACACATCCTGGTCTCCAGATTTAATCGATTTTTTAAACTTTGGACTTAGAAGTTACAGAAACAACATGGAAAAACACTGTCCAGAAGCCTCATCTTAAAGCAGCTCCTGGTTTGCTTTTAGAATTGTTTTAAAACACTTCTGATAGAAAAGATGTAGTAACTATTTTTTTTTTTTTAAGGGAAAGGTAAGTCAGCAAGCAAGATGTCTGTGTCAGTTAAAAAGACTTTTTACAAAGCTGTTAAAGCTGTCATATGTTGTGTCAACATTAGGTTGGCTCTTTTGGCTCTTTTTTTAAACAAAAAATTAATGCACACTCTGGGGTGGATAGACTTTAAATAGCTGATAAATTTGGGAAAACCATAAACCTTAATTTAGCTCTTTGAAATAAATTTGGGGAACCTCCAGACATAACGTCCTAGTCTCTTGACTGCTACTAAGAACTATAGTTTCTTTTGCTTGAAGACATTTTAGAAAAATATATCACTATTTTAGCATTCTCATTCCATGACTGAATATGCATACTACAGAGTGGTATTAGTTTGACTGTTTCTATCAGATATTAATTCAATACCAAAAATGACCATAATCACATTATGCAAGGAACATCCTCCCCTGGGCTCACAGAATTCAGGAGTTAACTCAGTAAGTCATGGGAGAACGAACAACTATCAAGCAGCATTCCACATTATCTGACATTGCAATGGCATGACCCACACAGCCCTCTCCTATTTCTTGCTGACATGTTTCAGAGATCCAGCCAAACACCAAAGCTGGCGCTTTCTTTTTGTTTGTTAAGGAGTTGCTTTTCGTGAGCATAGTCTATATTACAAAGATGCAATAGATAGCAATAAGGTGTGCTTGATTTACAAACATAGCAGAGAAATTCCCAGTCCTAAAGGCACAACCTCAGCTGAAAGGACCCATTTGACGGTGATCAAAGATATAATTGCATTCTGACATTACAATGAAGATTGTTAGGGACTGAAATGAAAAATTTTTCAAAGATCAGAAAGACAAAATTACAAAGTGCACAGAAAAGGGGAGGATGCTTCACAGTGCTAGGAGAGGCGAGAAGAAAGTGACCAATCTTCCAAGGACTGTCAGAGGAGAGGAGACACAGGAGGGTACCGCAAGGTAAGACACAGTAAGGCAGTCTACAGTGACTGGTAAGAAAGAGAAATGTAAGCTTGCTCCTAAATCCAAGCAAAGAGGAAGACACTGCAGAAATAGGGAAGCAAAGGAGACACATTAGCAGGATTAAAAAAGTTTTAAAACCTCAAATGATGTCAGGCTTACAAACCAAAGATTAAGTAGATACAAAAAAATAGTAAAATAAAATAAGTCACTAGGATACTGAACACATTTTAGAAGAGCCTTTTACAGGGATGCTCTGAAAATGAAAAAAACTAGAAAGTTAAAGATGAATTTGAAAGTACAGACTAGCAGAATCACCACATGAAGAAGAAATAGCTGTAAATTTCATCAAATACATGCTTCAGATAGGCAAAGACAGTTGCATCTCATCTAGGGAGCCATGACGTATCTCCCAAACAACAAGAAAGAGAAGCAACTCATCCACATGTCTTAGTGAAGTGGCAAAAGGAAGGACAGCTTCTTCCTTTTCCAAGTCTCTTCACTTTTCTGTTATCTTACCAGTCCAGGTTTCGAACTTCACCTCTTTATAGTTATCAGATTGCCATCACAGCAAAAAATGGAAGATATTAAAAAAAATAAAAATACCACCACCACCTCAGGCTATTTAAGACATTTGAAATGTAATGAGGACATAACTTTACTCTGAAATCTTTTTGGTAGAAACTTCAAAAGTGCTATGTAGAGCAACATTCAACTCAGACAATACAATTCTTTTAAAGTAAAATTCACTTTTGTATTTCAGATCATTTTTACTATGGATTTGATTTCTAAGATATTTAGAAGACTTAACTTCATATGTTCAGATCACTTAAAATGTCAGACCTTAAAGACTTTTGAGTGATCTTTACCCTTTTATTGATGATAGGTGCAGTGTCACTACTACATGTTACAAATGAACAACATTTGAATCTCTTTTGGCTTACTCGGAAAGCAGAGTTTCACTAAACATATTTTGAAATCCCAAGGATAGTTTCAAAATGAGTCAAAAAATGTCATTTACTCTATTTTGATTAGTTGCATCTGTGCCTCTTCCATAAAGAATTCATTGTGCCTTTTTTATAAAGGATGGCTTTCCAAAGAGAAATGAACTGGGTATGGGTGAATGCAATGTGAATAAAACTTAAACAAAAAAAAAATACATATAAGCCTGAGCTAAATATATTTTGCTATTATAAAAAAACTTGTATTCTGTCACAGCCCAGAGGCACTACTAAGTCTAAGGGATGCAAGTTCTTGCCCCAAAGAGCACAGTCTCAGTCAATCCTGACCTGCCAGAAAAAATCAGCCACGGTCACCTGTCTTTTCCTTTTTCAGAAGCCTAATTAAAAGTCTCACTATTATCCCAACCAAATTAACATATTACACATTATGAAAACTTCCACAAGAGCAATGACTCACTGCAGGCCTCTCAATCTCAGATGCGTACAGGTAAGTCTGATTCTGCTGGCCACTTTGTATGCTCCTTTCAAAGGGTATCGCACCCACACCCACGGCTTGAAACTGCAACACCAAAACTAGTCATCTGAGGTTCATTCTGAGATTACGCAGTTGCTTTTGTTCTCTCCCAAACCTCGAAGGCAGTTCTGCTCTCAGTCTTACTGTGGTGCAGATCTTAAAAAGACTATCAGTTGAGTATTATCCTCAAGAATGCCACACAGCCAACTTCTGAATGTACAGATCACTGAAGCAGGTACCCTTGCTGAGGCCAGAAACCTCTATCGTAAAATAAGTACGAAAACGGTGGGAGGTAAACACGTCACGATTACAGTAATAGCACTAGTGAGTTCAACAGAGTACCAAATTTACATATTTCACATATCCTGTTACTGCCTTTTCTATATATTCTTCTCCCAATACACTCATTCCCTTCTCACACTCCTGCATCCTGCCCAGAAGGATGACTACTGCAGCAGAAAGGAGGACAACTACAGCTCCCATGCACACCGAAACAACCCTTCTTTCTTTTTTAATACCACACTTACTCTATTATTTCCAAGACCTTTAATATATTTCCACTACCAGTACTTTACTTCACATTTCGGTTCACCAGAGAAGCAAGATAAACACACAAGTAATTAATCTATGCATCTTCCCACATCTTGATTGCTGCTGTTTTCTGGAAGCTAACTTTGGTTCTGCAATACACTGCAATACAGTCTTAGTTTTTTGTTATCCCTTCTATTTGGGATGAACTTTTCCTGATATTCCTCGCAAGGCATGTTCAAATCCCAATTAAACACACACAGATGCACATTTTCACATGGTCTTTGTCAGTGAACAACTCCTCAAATATCTCTTAGATATTCTATGTTTTAACTTTTACCTATTGCATCATCCATCCTTTAGGCAGTAGCATATCATTTAAGACAGAGCAGATATTGCATACACTCCTAATATTTTTCTCAGTATATTTTTCTCAGTACATGTGGCATTTAAAACAATTTTAGTAAGACATAATGTTGTATTTTTTTCTGGATGCGTAACAAAGAGTTGATTTCCTCCTAAATGTAAAGAAAAAATGACGACAGTACACAGATATTCTTGTGATTTAGCAAGGCATAACAAAGCAAAAAAGAATTTTGACTACCCCCAGTTTCCATCAGAAACCCAACCCTAATTTTTCATTCACTGCACTGTATTTTAAAAAGATTCCATCTGCTCTGTCTGTAGTATACATTAACATTCAGAAGACATCTGCAGTGTGCAGACCGAGTTTTTAATTGGAATCATGTCACAGCTACCATCACACAACACTGAATGTAAATGTTGGATATCTGCACTTGGCAGCTGCTTTGCAGGCTTATTATAAAGTCCAATTGAGACTGAGAGTGACTTTAAATAATGTGGTATCGAGCACAGAAGTATCTTTAAAAAACAAACAAAAAAAACCACACCTCAAGTATTTACATCTTGGAGTGTTTTTTTACAATGCCATCTATATCTAATAAAGTTTACTAGCATCTTAAATTACTTAAAAGCAAAATATCATTTATATTCAGCCATAACTCTCAAAGAGAGCCACAGATTGGTACAACTGAACACCTATCTTTCATTACAAGAGCTACTTAATAGTATCTAACTTCTATTTGCCCTGCAAAGAAGGGCAAAGAAAATTGAACTATAGTGTAATTGAAACTGTGTAGTGAAGCTCAAAGCATTAATGAGATCTAGAACTTCAGCATTACTAAACACATAAAAGGACCTAATTTAAAGAACTTAAGTAATAGATGTGCTCAGTGATTTAAGATACTTTCTTGTAATGTCAGACAAATTATTGCTGAATGGATGATAATAGCTAGCCTTTTTTGAACAAGTAAATAGCAGCTTCATTTGCTTCACATCTTCACTAAAATGTAGTTACATAAAGTCATATTTTCCCAATCATCTACGTATTTTCAGCTTGTAGTATTTTATTAAAGTTTCTAACAAGCAGGGTAGAGCGATCAGCCATCTATACAAAGGAAGTAGATATTACGTAACTTCAGTTTGTGTATGTATATCTGTACAGTACAATCAACTAGTTCTTACGCTGTCAAATGCAATATATACAAATCTTATCAGTACGTAAAAGAGACATTTAAAAATTTTTTAAATAGCAACATTCTTTTTTCACAAAATATGCATCTTTTTGGAGAATCTGTCTTCCATTATCTTTGCTATAGTACTATGACAGACATTTTCTGAAAAATGTAATAAAACTTCAAGACCATTACTCCTAAGAAATAGATACATCACCATAAAAATAGACAAGTAGAGGTACTGCAACAAAAGAAAACCGTCAGCATCTGTTTCAATTCTTTTGCCCTTCTTTGATAGACTAACTGGCTTAATGGATATTGCTTAGCTTTAGTATAGCTTCTAACACAGTAATTCAATTACACCCAGCAGAAGAGGAGGATACAACTGCTCGTGCTCAGTGCATATACACATGGTCAGTCTCAGGCCTGCACTTGCACTCTGCCATGTCTTGCATATCCACCACCATTTCAGAGCACGCTAGGACTAAAGTGCAACAAAATCAGAAGAAAAAGCAAGGTCTCAGTCCCAAGCCTGAGTACACAACCAGGTGAGAGATTACCATTGATTGCATCAGGGCTTCCAATCTGTTTTAGTGGAAAGCCAAAAATGTCAACCATAATTTCCTCTGTGATACACAGTATCCTACAGACATCCTTGAGTTTGCACTAGAATAGAAGGGAAGAATTAATTTAGGCACTTAGGGATGAGATACAGTGTAAGAAGCTTTTCCTTTTGCCTCTTAGCTATTTACAGTCTCAGATAAAACAGATTGAGCTCACTCTCACAGTCAGGTACTGCATCTCATGTGACTGACAGTGTGAAACTAAAACTGAACTAGTTCTACAAAAGAAAGCAATTCAGAAGAAAAATAAGGAAGGGGAGATTTGAAGCACAGCAGAAGCCACCAACATTGACAGGCCAGTGTTTTATGTGCTTCGTATGGATGTTATGCAGCTATACTTGTTGGGTCAACCTGAGCTTAGGATTGTACAATTTTAACTACACAAGCAGGATTTAAGAATAGCATCCCACGGCTAAAATAGGAGGCAGACAGAAGTCCCTGGTTCTTTGCCCGAGTCATTTCTACTTTCATTACTGATTTGGATGATGAAACACAGTATGCTTTCACAAGGTTTGTGTAAAACAAAAGCTAGAATAGGTTGCGGTCACCTAATTTCATCTGTATAAAAGAGCAAGAGGAATTTCAATTACGAACACCAGCATTAAGCTTCACTTCAAGCTGATTCAGAGCCTAATCTTACACAATCACACACAAATTATGGCATAAGAATACCTATACATGCCTAGGGAAGATGCTCTACAAGCTCATTAAAACTCACAATTTGTTTCCAGTTAAGCTCCAATGGTAAAAAGGTAAATAAAGTAACCTTAATTTACAGATAGAGGCATAGGGGGGCCCCTGCAGTTTCAGACATCTTTTTGGCAGGTAGGTAAGTATAAATTCTGACAGAATCGCTGTTTAGGGTTTGGGTTAGTTGGGGCTTTTTTTGTTTGGGTATGGGGGTGTGGATGCGGGAGAAGAGGAGAAGAGAAGGGAGAAGGAGCAGAGAAATACGTTAGGCAATTCTTACATAGATACAATTTCTTATCACCAGGGCATATTCTTCCTATTTACAAACTGAGCACTTGAGTTTGCTGATGACTCAGCAAACTGAGTCATCACTGAAATATTTTTAAAGGAGTCAAATACATTATACTCACCAAGTACTTTTTCTACTAATGTCACATAAAAAGCTAACAAGCGTCTATATCCTGGACAAATCAACGTATTTATCAGCCATCTTGGCCACACTACCATAACAGGCATCTATTATCAGCTGACTATCTAGGATAACATCGGCATCTTTCCCCAGTTTACTGTTTTCTGGAATACACTGCCCCATCTTGTAAACAATCACCAATGAAAAGATTCATTTTTGCCTGAACAGGGCTTGAATGACTTTGATCAAAAGATCAACATTTTAAAGTACTGGCTCAATTCTTACTGAAGTCTGATTTTAACAGATTTTGAATTAGGTCCTTAATAAAAGGATAAAGATTTATTACTGGTTTATGAAATAAAAAAATCTATTGAATAACCAGCATACCTATATAATTATACCTGATATGTTCCAAAAATTACGTTTTGGAACAATCATGTGTGTCATATCACATTTGGTCAACTATATAACAATGCCTTTTAATTTTTAATGACCAAAGCCTGGAAACCTTGATCACTTGTTTATGAAAAGTTCTAGATATACTTAAAACTGAAGTTATTGGTTTTCCCATTAAAAAAAAAAGAAAGAAAGAAAAGAAAGCAAATCTGCCCTAGAAACACACATTAGCAACAGGAAAGGTCCAACAAGCACTTTAATACTGTTTTTTGGTTTTGTATTTTACTTTTTTGTAGAAAAAGATCAATAGGGTTTTGGAAGACTGTAGAATCACAGAATGATTGAGGCTGGAAGGGACCTCTGGAGATTATCTACTCCATCCCCCCCAAGCAGTGTCACGTAGAGCACATTGCACAGGATCATATCTAGGCAGGTTTTGAACATCTCCAGAGAAGGAGACTCCACAACCTGTCTGTGCAACCTGTTCCAGTGCTCTGTCACTCTCGTGATAAAGGTTTTCCTCATAATCAAGTGAAATTTCCTGTGTTTCAGTTTGTGCCCATTGCCTCTTGTCCTGTTGCTTGGCATCACTGAAGAGAGTCTGGCTCCATTCTCTTGACACTCTCCTTTAAGGTGCTTGTATACATTGGTAAGATCCCCTCTCCGTCTTCTTCAGCCTAAACAGGCCCAGCTCTTGCAGCCTTTCCTCATAAGAGAGATGCTCCAGTCTTCTAATCATCTTTATAGCCCTACAGGCCACATTCAGTTTCCACGCCCGTACTCCTCTTATACTGCCAGTTAATCCAATCTCACTAGATAGCAGGACTTCTCCTTACAGAATTTTACATCTTCAGAATCAGAGTGCCGGGCATCGGGATTTCTGCCTCCTTCTCCACGTCTCTAAGCTGCGAGAATTCTCTGTCTGAGCACTACTGACTCCATCATCCACACTGCTTCTGTGGTCGAGTGCTTGCTGGGGAGAGGAAAATGAAAAGTGACTCACACCTAGCCCTTCACCACCATCACGACAAGTAGCACAGCCTCAGCTTTGAGGAAGACAAGAACCAGAGGACTATATAGAGGCAAGAAATGATAAGGTCACACAGAAGGAACAGAAGATTATCATGAATTCTGCAGAAGTATTACTGCTAACATCAAACAAAGTAAATTTGAGTAGACTAAGTATGGAAGATTTAAAATTATGGAAGTTAAAATTCTCTATCTGAGCACTGCTCAAATTGTAATACACAACAGAAGTATAAGAAAAAAATCCGTACTATAGCTCAGAGAAAACACTTTACAGCTTTTCCACCTTCAGATTTAAGCTTCTAAGAACATTCAAAGTTTAACAATATTTTCTTATATAATAACACAGCTGTAAAAGACAAATCTTCATGTAAAGAAACATTTTGATCAAAGATCTCATACATGACAACAAAACAAAATAAAAAAATCCTAATAATTACATACAGTGCATTTTCACAGTAAGAAGTATTTGGTGAAAGGAAGAAGGATGAAGACAGACAGACTTGTCCTGTTCACTAAGAAGAGATAATACTACAATTTAATGTGTTCTCACCAGCCCAGGAAAATCCCTCTTATCTTCCCAAGAATGTTTCAAGTCTCTGCAAGAGGACTCAATTTATCACTTATCCTGTTATAAAAATGCTAGTAAGATTTCCCTGTCTAATGTGAGTTGCAGTCCCAAAGGCCTTGCCTTTGCTTCTCAAGCCCCCTAAAATGGCCTTTATTTCGGCCCCTTGTACAGTCACCTGACAGGTGGAGAACCCTCACCCATATCCCAGCTACTGTATCCTGTCACAGCCTGCAAGAGCACACTTGAAAACAAATTCCTCGTTGATGCAACCCAGCAGTATTTCTTCATTATTTTGCTAGTGTAACAATTCAGTAAACGTACATTTTGCATCACAACCAAACTTAGAACTCTGCAATATTGTAATTAAAATTCTTGTTAATTATGTTTCCCATCTTTAAACTAGCATGATAGCAGAAATAGACAATATCCTTTTAAAGGTATTACATTTTCCAGGCTTTATAGAGATAAGTACAATAGCTACAAGATCTCTGCTTTGAAAATTTCGTGATATAAACAACACAAACCAAACGTAGAAAAGAGTCATCAGAAAAAACAAAGTGACAGCAGTGATATCTGCATGGTCGTTAGTTCTGTAAGTGTTCAGAAGATGGGATAAGCTTGTTTGGCAAGTTTTTGTTTTGTTTTGTTTTTTTTAATTTTTGTCACACACTGCCTTACATGGAATAACTGAAGGGAGGAGTTAGGTTTTGCTTTTTTTAAGTGGAGTTAAATGCACCTTGGAAATATTTTCTCAGATATCATTCCTCCTATACCTCCATTTATTTCAAAATCACATCCACCCTGGCTTTGCTTACAAAGAAACAAAACAATATACATGCACATTTTTAGTTAAAATACTTTGCTTCCTCTGTTTCTTTGCACAGAGGAAAGTAACTCTTTCAGCCAAGTCAGCCTGTTCCTTTAAAAGGTAAAATGCTAGCAAGAAGTGACAAGCTACAATTTGTAAATGCAGTGCTACATACAGCTGGGAGAAAATAATCTAGAATACCATACCGAGATGAAAAAAGTAATATATGACCATATAGTAAGTTACACTTATGATAGGAGGACTCACCATAAATTAGCAAAAAAAGAAACATTACTATACAAAATGAACTGTGTTTATTTCAAAAATCAGTTCATATATGTACAACTTCATAATGCACAAACAAGTATTTTACATGTTTGTTTTTCAATAACAAACTACCTACCTTCACAAAATTTCTGCCCCTAGGAGACAGGTGCCTTATTGGAGTCCTCTACAAAATGAGTATGTGCAAGAACAAAGAATAATGGAAACAATATGATACTTTATAAAAAGAAGTTTTGAAACAATTTTAGAAGATAATTCCAAGTAAGCCTTTATTACTGTATTAATGGTAAAGTTATTAGATTACTTACATCCAGAGAAAAGACCCTGACATACTTATTTTAGTACAGGGACAGGGTGGTTTTTTTCAGATTTGTAAAAAAAATAGAGGTTTTAATACATTTTAAGAGGCAGACATACATTTTACTCCCAACTATTTTCTATTATTTTCAAAGATAAAGTGAGCCGATTCTGCAAAACTCCAACACATTACAAAATTCCATGTCATTATATCAAAAGAAAAAGTCTTCATAATGGCAAAACTTTAGCCTTTAGAGAAGCACGATGATGTTTGATATAGATCTTACCATTTAAAATGTGCAGTTTGCCCACTGTCACAGAAATTACTAAGTCTTCTCACTAACTTGAGATCCTGCCTTACACCTTTCATGCTTATCAACTTTATTTTTAAACTCTGCTATTTTCATTCCCATTATGAACTTTGATAACATATAAGCAGTCACACTCTCCAAACTCTGACTTCTACTTAACCCCAATGATTCAAACAAATTCAGCTGCACTTATATGCATTGCTGATACCAACCTTTCCTATCTGAATACTCTTCTCTGAAAATGGCAGTACTGTTTAGCTATTCAGTCAAGCCATTTCAAATGCAACTTCTTTGAATGAACTGGAATTTTGTCATTCCGAACACTGAACTGAAGAGTTTGTGAAGGGTTAATCCACAATTTAAATATTAAGAGGGAAATAAATAACTTTTATAATGATAGTGTACCAACTTGTTTAATACTATACGTTCTTTTTGTTTCTTTATGATCAGTATTACTGGCTTGAGTTTGTTTTTCAAACTAGAAATATCTAGTCCTGGCTTCATGACATATTGTCACCAGAATTATTACTTCTGTTTCTGAGGCTCTTTTCTCTTAATATTCCAATGATACTTCAGAAGTTTTAAAAGTTTTGCTTTACTAAAAAGTAGCTGTATCTCATGGACCCAAAGATATAAAGAGCACTTGGAGAAGAGCTCTCCACAGAAAGCAAGAGCATCCCTGACCATTCAGTCACAGGTTCAGATACCCAAAGATTCCCAGATCAAGCACAAGAAAATCTGTATTCCTGATACTTCTAACAAAAACAAACACAGCGTGCCTCCCTTTCGTAAGTCTACTAGCACTTCTCTGTACACTGACAGCAGCAAAACAGAGCAAGGTAATTAGATTCTCTGTTACAGGTCAAATACAAAGGAAACAACAACTCCTGGTACTTTTACGTTAATGGAGATGGGAAGAAAAATATTGGGCAAAACACTTTAATGTTCAAAGTAAAAGAGAAAGATGTTCTGTATCATCATCGCTTTTAAATAGAGCCAGTAAAACACTCCCAAGAAACATTGCTTTGGTATTCTAATAACCACAGCAGTGATATACTGCTTTATATTGCACATTGCAAATCACGAGGGATTTACTGCTTTCCTTACCTAACGCAAAGGAGCAAAGTGCCTACTCATATCTTCACTTCAAAGGTGCAATATAAGAATTATAAAAAAAATACATCCCAAATTATTATAATAGCAGCAGGTAATAAGTACTACGGAGTTCAAATTCCAGATGAACTGATTTTTGGTATGACAACTTCTACTACAGAGCTCCCCACAGTCACTGTTACATACTGCCTGCACATAGCTGTAAAAGATTTGCAATGTGTGCTATGAAAACTTACAAATATCTGCACATAAAAGCTATGAAAAGCAAAAAAAAAAAAAAAAGTGTGCAAATATACATCATAAAGTTATATTCTTCTATTTTGCTACATATAATTAAGCCATAAGGCACAGAACTGTTAGTAATCAAATGTTTTCAGCAGTGAGAAATTAAATTGACTTCAGAAGGATGTAAGGGATGCTCATAGAGAGAACAAGAAAAAATTAAGCTCATTCAAATATACCTCTTTTCCATAAAGTTATACAGTCTCAAGGACTAGAATTAAATTCATTACACAAATTACATCAAGTGATGTTTAAATACGTCAAATTTTCAAGCATACTGAAATTAAAGTAACATCAGCACTCTAAGGGGAGGTGAAAGAACTATGAAATTTTAGCATTTCAGAACAAGAATGCTTGCTTGAGTCTTCCCCATCCGTTTCCTCCAAAAATGCCAAAGACAGAACACCCAATGTTAATCTATCTTCATGAGTAGTCTCTTCTTAACTTATCACTGAGAACGCTTGAAGCCTTACAAATATTAATGAATTTTAAGCAGATCCATTTATAATATTAAATGTTAGAAAACTAACAGTTTCGGAACCACTACTTCTGCAAAACGGGAATTTTATCACCTTTGAACTTTCATTCCAGGGCTTTCCATGAGACATTCTAACATTTTTCAGAGAGGTATTCCCTATATCCATGATAACTAGAGACTGACACCATGGTATGTCCTTGTGGAAGCAATTCTTTGTGAATGATATTTCTAAATCAGTGTTATCAAGTGTTGTCATAGAAATGTCAATGTGTTTATTGGAGGCCTCCCCCCAGCACCTCCCCCCCCAAAAAAATGCATTTTTCTTCTCCTCAAATCTCTGTGTAAGACAGCTCTCTCAATAGGAAGAACAAAACAATATGCTACCCCAAGGGAGGAAGAACTGAAATGGAAATGAAGGGCCATTGTAACATCCTGCTCTGTAACAACCTGTCAATGTACAATCACCAAGAAAAGAATCTTAGCACTATAGTTTTCTCAAAAGTATGCATGAAAGATTATACACCAGTTTCTCAGCCTTCTGCTAAAAATACACAGTTCTCCTCACATATATTTCATATATTTATGAAAATTTTAAAATGCTTGGTAACAAGAGAAGCTATAGTTTAAGCTTCGAATTCCTTCATTGTATACTACTCAGATTCACTGAAGGGCAGAAACACACAGTTACTAGTGGCAGACTTTTTTTTTTCCCTGTGACAAGTTGCTCAGCCTTGCTAATTAGACTTCACCAACATCCCAAAAGGAGAGCAGGATTCCAGGCTCTTGGAAGATCACCTCAAAACGAACCGTGCTATCATGCTAGTTGGAGACGAAGCTCCTACAGGCTGTGTGCCATTTTGGAGGAGAAGCAGAGCTGTTCTTCAAGCTATCCTCAGAAATCCACCAGGAAATAGAAGGAAGGCACAGACCATGTGCATGTGCAAGCGCATGCATTTAACAGAAAATTCAAAGAGAAATAAAACCTATTAAAAAAAAATCATGAAAGCACTGCTACAGAAGTCCCTCCCACATGCCCTAAAGGCAGACTGTTCCTAGAGATGTCTTTCCTCCACAAGAGAATCTCCAAGCCTATACTCAGCAGAACCACAACTACTCATTGTCTCTGGTTTTCATATAGAAAAGAAATGTCCCAATATGAAAAGAGCTAATAGCAAAACTGCTACTGATATAATGTTGAGGTTTATTTTACAATAAGTCATGCACACTTATGAAACACAGGCCCAACCATAGCATTATGAGGGAGAACTAGAAGAGAAGTTCTTTGCCAAATTCCCTATTCTCTTCTATCCATTCCTAACCATAAAAATAATCAAGATATCATTCTGACCACTGGGATTTTTAGAATCTCATGGAGAAAATGCAATTGAACAAAAAGAAGCTGAGTGTTCTAAGTAATAACTTCTGGAGATTCTACCTAATAGTCTATTTTTCTCGTTTGTACTTCAAAAGGAAATAACCTGTTTTGCATTAAAGAAACTCAGGCACACAACCTTTAATAGAATCAGCATCC
Organism: Rhea pennata; assembly: GCF_028389875.1. NCBI lineage: Eukaryota > Metazoa > Chordata > Aves > Rheiformes > Rheidae > Rhea > Rhea pennata. The sequence continues at coordinate 10,685,111 of NC_084674.1, forward strand.
TGGTGCAAGAGCCTTTTATATATTGGTCTTTTGTCCACATACAGACTTCTCAAATTCCCCACTTCTTACTTTTCTTACCTGTGTTCTTATCATTTATCTTATCCATTTTCTATCACGGTGACACCAATATACTAAAAATGCATAGTGCAGAGTACCCATCATTTATTGTAGAACTGATAGCTAATAGTTATAGCTAATATCAAGTGCTCTGTTAGAAAATACCAAGCATAACAGTTAAATGAAAAGCTACCAGCAGCTGAGAGATCACAAATATAAATTAAAAAGAAATTAAGGTTGAAAAAAAATGTATTGCATGCCTTCATTCCTCACATTTTAAATCATAAGAAATATTTTAAAATCAACGTAGAATTTCCACCTTCCTGATGTAAATTAATACACATTTAGCAGTATCCAGTAATGTTGGTACACTTCAATCAACTTGTTTATAATTCTCTCCTTCTCAGCCAGCTAGTTTATCCCTTAAATGCAGCTCTGGTCTACTCTTTTAACAGAATAAATAAAATCTTAAGAAGAATGCTGAAAATGCTGAAAAGAAAATCCTGTGCGATAAGCAACTACAGATGGGGGAAAAAAAAAGCTTCAGAGGTTAGGAAAAAAAAATTTTTTGATTTTTTTGTCCAAGTAACTAAAAGAGAAATGAAATGTCTTCCCTAATTGTTAGTTTATCTTCAAATTTCTCGTGTGAGCAAGATTAATATAGAGTGAACTTCCATTAATACTAACTGAAGTTACTCTATTTAATGCTTCAGAGTTAAGCCAGTGAGAAATGGCTCTGCAAAACAAAGACATGTGCAAGTATAACGGCTGTACAATGGCAATCCTTCACTTGGTATTTTCTGTGTTAAACACATTCAATACAATACACTGTCAAGATCTATAACATTTAGAAAATTCTACACAAAAATATATTTCTCTTAAAACATTATCAATAGAGATGCATCATTAAAACTTTGCTTCAAAATGGATTTAATGTTATTGACAGAGAATCAAAGCAAAGATAAAACTCTAAAGCTTCTTCTACAGCTTCAGGTATCAGCACTTCCTTACACATTCACCCATGCTAAGTATATATTAAAAAGAAAGTAGGTGTATTTACACCTTTATACACCAAACTCAAAGCCTTAATATAGTTTGATCATAATTTAGAGCTTCTTCCTCCATCTCCTTAAAAATCTAGAAACGAATAAAGTTGTTTTGCACTGTGATTAATTACAATCACTATTAAGGCCCACGAGCTAGTCAAAAAAATTTCAATGCAGAAAAAGAGATGTAGTGCTTGTATTTATTAGATTATGAAAGTGTCCGCTATGTGCTACCTGGATTTTAAACAAAATATCTATTCCTTGGACTGAATTTAAATTTTCACCACACAATGTACTAATATCATAAAAATAAGCTTCTGCAAAAAGAGGCACTTTTAATGTTTGAAGACAAAAAAATAAAATAAATAAATAAATAAGAGTGAGGATAGCGCTATCATGCTTTATTCCCAGGAAATTAACAATTATGGAGAAACAGTGCATCAGGCAAATGTACTACTAAAAAGTTAAAAGCACTTCCATTTTGAAGGCAAATGTATCTCACAGGAAAGCTTGCAATAATCCATGAATCTGAATCACATCTGAAAACTTGAATAGAACTCTCCAGAAGCACTACTATTCTCCTTATTCCTTCCCTCAAAAGTTTGACAGATTCACATCATATGACTTCTACCATTCAATAAATTTTCTTGAATTGTTTCAGGAAGACAGCAAGGAGTTACGCCTGACCTGTAAATTGATTTAAACACTATATAAACTCGTAGTGATTGATATAACAAAAATTTTGCAGTGAAAATATACCGGACATATCAGACAAGCACAATAAAAAAGCAAAAGCAAATGATGTTCAAGAACAGCATTAAGTATTCAGAGACAGATTTAAATAAATATCAAGCACTTCTGTTGACAATTAAAAAAGAGATTTCAAAAGACTGACCGAACTGTTATTCAGATTCACTTAAAAGATTTAATGATTTAGGAGACTGCATTTCCCAGTTTTTCTTCCTTCTAGCCCTCTTCTGCTCTAATACCCAATTGATGTTTTAAAGACGATGTTTAGCAAATCCTTGAATTTTAATTGAGAAGCTGATTGAAGAACTAAGCAGTATGGTTCTACCTGTTCATCCAGATCTATATGCATCATTTTTTTTCACTATAACAACAGAATACAGAGAAGAGGATTATTTCAAAAGCAATATAGAAGTTTTCCATTTTACTCAGGAAGATGCTCAAGAACTATACAACCTTTCCTCTAACCTTTCACCAATGTGAAACTCTGGGAAAGAAAAATTGGAATTAGCACTAAAATAATTACTATATATGCAAGTATATATAAAAGTCCAAAATTATGGTTATCTATTTATATAAAAGTGTTACATGTATTGAATATAAATATTAAATATACACATCATATGTGTCATTAAATATCCAACTTGTTCAAGTCAGTGTATATCCCAATATTATTTTTAGTTCTACCAGTTTCGTTTACTATTTCCAAGAATATCACAGTTTTTATATTAATTATTAAAACAACCAAGGAGGCACAAAATTAAAGGTTAAATCCCGAAGTCTTGAATAGTACCCTTGGACCTTTGTGCAGTTGCCTCACTTGGCAGAGGAGGAAAGCTGTCTTGCTTCCTTCAGATTTGCTGCTCACAACTCAGTCTCAAAGAGTAGGAAGAACACTTCCATGGCTTTCATTTTATAGCCTTTACATGACCCTTCAGAGCTTTCCTGATAGGACTACTATTGCTGTGCTCAGGGACACATTTTCAACATATATATCCATTCTTGATTACTTCTTCAGCCCGATTTTTGAATTTGTCATTCTGCATCTTTTCCTGACTCTATCAACTTCTCAGTTTTGCCACTATACAGGTCAAACAGAAAGGCTCCAAGGAAATCTCATATGTATAAGCATAAGCTCACTGCCACAGCTGACTGGATAATTTTTTTTTATTCCCCCCCCCATTATCATCATCTTCCATATGCCCAGCATATAAAGATAAGTTAATTTTTCAACTACCTTTAAATTTCTTAACATAATACCTTAGTGAAAACCCACTGCTTAATTTTATCTTTCTATTTAAAAATTTCAGTGGAAACATTTTAAAACATCCATTTGGCTTCAGTATTTTCAACTCAAAAACAAAGTGAAATTAATTGAAAACTATTCTAAGTTGCCTAGAATGAAAAAATACAATCTTAATAAAACATTGTTAGGATCTGTTCAGTTGGACCAGCTGAGACTTTTTTCCATTTTGTGTGTTTTCTCTCTTTCCTAAGTGTACTTTAAACGCTTAGCAGTCTATAACCATAAAGGATCTGATCTGCCAAATGAAGATAGAAAAATTCTCCTTACTACAACATTCACAGAAGAGAAAGATATCAGAGCCTCAGACTTCAGTATTTTCCAGTTACTAGAACCCTTTTCAACAACAGTTATGATGGAAATTAAAAAAAATCTGCAGCTATGGTTGACTGCCCCTTCCCCTCAATGTTAAACATGATAAAAAATAATTTCTCTGATCCTATAGAGACTTTTGCCTACTGTTACACAGAATATATCACTCTTCCTTCACCAGGTCTTTGTAACTATAAGCAGGAAATAGCATGTTTTTTCAGAGCAGAAGCAAGACAGTATTACTGACAGGGCCACTTGCCTCAAGGGTTCTGACTAGCACAAGTGACACCAACCAGTGTCGTTAATTTAATTTTCTTTTTGAGATAAAAAGATGATGGACAGACTCTTGAAGCAAAGGAATCATCTGCACACTTTAGACTGCCCCACCACATAGAGTTATATTTGAAAAGTGGTTTGCCACCACGAAGTTTATAAATTTTCATTTGAACACACTGAAATTCAGAAAATCCTTTCAGCTGTAGTTTCCAACATTAACCAGGAAAACATTACACTCACTTCCCTGTTCTTTCAAACCTTAAAACAAGACAAACTGATTAATAAATAGAAAACTCAGCATTCAATGATAAAAGAAAGCTTCCACCAGAGTTTAAGATAAACATTGTATAAAGAAATATTGCATTTAAAAATTGACATCCAATTATTTACTGCAATCTCCTGCAATCTAGAATTGTATTTTAAAGAATATATTTTATAAGAAGCAATAATGTTTTTATATTTAGAGATGTTTTAAAATATCGGTAACTTGAGTGCAAGGCAAAACTCGTAATGGTTGTCATAAATATGTGCTCACACTTGCACATCCCCTTAACTTCATTCCAGCCACAGTCATTGTCTACCTCTCCTCTACTTTGCTGCCTTTTTTTTTCCATGCCCTACTCAAAGACAGAACCTACTCTCTTTGTGTAAAAACACAAAAACTCAAATCTAGAGAGTAACTGCAAACTGCTATTTGTTCTGCCTGAATGTTTTATTCTTGTCTTCTTCACGTACTTGCATATCCTGTTTAGATTGTACACTTTCAAGAGTAGAACCTGCATTTTACTCTGTGAAGTTCCCAGCCTAAAAGGGCTGCAACAATAGCTGTTCTCTCAATGCTTCCTTAATAATAATAACAATCTGTTCTACAGTTTAATTTCTTCTTGTTTCTTTAAAGCCATTAAGCAAATCACAGACTTAAGAACATACTACCACCACAGGGTGACCTGCAGTAAATGGTCTGAAAAAGAATCCTTTGTAACAGTCAAAAACTTTTACTCGTATTATAGTTCAAGGGCATAAAAATTCTGAATGAAGGCACTAAAAGTTTAGGGAAAGCATGCCATTTCATCTTTTCCTTCCCCTTTAAGTTACCCTCTAATAGAGAGGCTATTTAGAAATGTCACGTCCAAAGTGCTCCAAAGTTCTAAGTTTTTTTTAAGAAGCACTGCTCAAAAACGTTTCACATAACTTTCTTCTTTGAAACTCAATTAAAATTCCAAACTATAAACACTTATGCTTTTCACACCAAACACTGTTCACTACAGCACAAAAAAAATGTACAGAGTTTCATTATCCAGATCAAGTAAGTATCCAGGATCTTTTCTATCTTACAGAGTTGCAGTATAAACAGGAGGATACATGTAGTTTTGAACTTGCACTATTTAGCAACACATTCAAAACTTACCTCGGGGCTTTATAATAACCACTTTAAACAAACGGTGGGAATGATAGTAAGAAGAAAAAGTGCTTAGCTCATTCCCAACTTCAATTAAGAACACTGATCCTTACGCTTCTGTCCTTAAACCATTGTGGGCAAGCACAGAGCAGATCGCACAGCAACACATGATCTTTCGTATCACATGCTTGGCAGTACGCTCATTTCGCTCCGGTAACTCCGCTCAGACCCCAGGCACAAGTTCGGCTGTTGTTCCGCAGCGCGGCACGCCTGCTTCCCCACACCGCACCCCGGGCACGAGTCTCCTCTCGGAGGCTACGAGCCCAGCAGGGCGAGCCCGGGTTTGCGCCCCCCACCCCCGCCGCCCGGGCGAGGGCCGGGGAAGGACCCCGCGAAGGGGCTCGGCCGCCGCGCCAAGCCGGCGCAGCCTCCCCCGCGCAGCCCGTCCCGCCGCGGGCACCGCCGCCGCGCACGGGGCGGCGGGCGGAGCCGAGCCGAGCCGAGCCGCGCCGCGCCGCTGGCCGCCGGCCCCGCGGGCTGCCTCCGCCGGGGCAGCGAGGCCCGGCCGCCGCCCCCAGGCCCTGCCCCGCCGCCGCCCCGGCCCGCACTCACGCTCGAAGTCCGAGTCCGAGTCCTCGTCGCCGCGGTCGGGCTCCTCCTCGCCGTTGGACTCGGTCTGCATGGGCTCCCCGTCGAAGTTGACCCCCCTGCGGCCGCCGCCGGCCGCCGCCGCGGCCTCCTGGTCGCGGGCATCCCGCAGGCGGGCGAAGTAGTCGGCGGCGAAGCCGAGGAGGTCGGACGGCCGGTGCCGCAGCACCTCCACCGTGTAGCCCTGCAGCAGCTCGGTGAGGCCCGGCGGGATCTCGATGCTCATGGCGCCGGGACTGCGGAGGCCGCCGCCGCCGCCGCCGCCGCCTCCCCCCGCGGCCGCTGTGGCGGTGGCGGGCTCGGGGCCTCCCTCCCGGGGCGCTCGCTGACTCCCGCCGCTCCGGTCACGCCAGCCGCGCCGCGCCGCGGGGAGGGGGGAGGGGAAGGGAGGGGAGCGCCCCGGCGGCGGCGCTGCGCACGCGCGGCCGCGAGCGCGGGGCCAGCGGCCGCGCACGCGCCGAGCGGCGAGGCGCGCGTGCGTCACAGTGAGGCGCGGCGCGAGCCGGGGGCGCGAGGGCGGGGGCGCGGCGCTGTGGCGGGAAGCCTGAGGCGCCGGGGGAGGGGCGGCGGGGCGCGCGCGGCCTCGTGCTCGGCCGCTCGAGGCCCCCAACGGCCGCGGCGCCCTCAGCAGCGGGCCCGCAGCACCATGCGAAGGGTCAAAGGGGTTTTGCACCGTGTCGGCAAATCTGGCTTTTAAATTATTCCCAGAACGAAGCTAACGGCTTTGTGTAATAACAAGAAAATAGAGGCTGTGGAGGCTGATGGAAACTCTGCTTCTCATCGTCCATCATCTTCAGTATTTAGCTGTATTTATAGCATAAGGAAGCTTTTTTACAGCTTTCTTCAGGTTAGTCACTGCATATATTAACTTCTTTCCCCCCCCTTTCTGCTAAGCCACAGTATGGGTGTGTATATTTCCAAAGATATAGCAGGAGTGGAATAAGGATGTTTTCTTTGGTTTTGAGTGGGATTAGATTTTGGCCATCTTTGAGCCCTCTGATTGCTTGTCAGAATAACTCAGTTAATAAATGGCTCTTAAAAGCAGTGAGCACAACAGGAGTCAGCAGGTCTTTGCACCTCTTGGCAAAATCCTTATAAAACCACAGTGTTGTCATCTGTGATTCTGCAATGATGGTATTGATCTACTTAATACTGCACGTGAGAGTGGTAAAGTTGAAGGTTTTCTGAAATGTTAAGCATTTCATTAATTGCTGATGTGTATGAGCATTGGAGATGCCTGTTCATTTGATGGCAAATGAGTTTTACTCAGCTTTTTCCTTGTATTCTTTGTCAAAAGAGTGCGCGCTTCGTGCTGTTATCTGTTTATATGTGTGGGGAAGGTTTGGCAGATGCCCAGTGGTAGATTCTGACTGGATGGCATGGAGCCATCTGCCCTTAAGATTTGAAGTTGTTGGAAAGCTAGTCGTAGAAGAAAACAGGGCTTACAAGCATGAGTTGATGGGAACAGGGATGATGGCTTGGTCACGCCACCATGTGTTGACAGTGTAAATATTTTTATTTAATTCTTCTTTTGTTTCAACAATAGAAGGGCAGAACTTGACATGAACTCAAAATACAGTTTTAATTTACAAGCTCAGAATTGGCTGATGCAATTTATTGTGTGTTTTGTTTTTGTTTGCTCATGTGCCAAAAGGTCCTATCGCTTAACCAGATGGTTGATACCACACTCCTGTACAAAGGTAGTCTACTCATCACTATTGCATGAACGACACAACTGAGGATCCCGGAACACCATATTCAGAGCTTTTTCTGACCATTTTCTGAGAGGGGCCAATGAGGAAGTCTTGTGGCTCTTATTCAGCACCCACTGCCTCTGTTACAAGATGTTCTTTGTAATATGGCTCTTATATTTTTATGTAGGGCACGATTACTTCTGGCATCCATACAAAATTAACAAATTAAAGACAATATAGGAGATTGATTTGCTTCATCTCATCAGTTTATCTGGATATTTACTCTGGAGCTGTTTCCATTTCTATTGTTTTTTGCAGCAGGCACCAAAACTGCTATATTCCTGTTCTTGAAAGATAATTAGTAATAGTTGCTGCTTTTTCATATATTACCCTTATCTTATTATCTTTCTGATGATCTCAAACAATACCAGAGCATACTGCACCTGCTCAATATACATACTTTATCTGCTGATAGAAATGGGTTTGATCTGTGAGAAACCTATATTTTGTTGTTTTCCGCAAAAATATGTTTCAGATTTCTGATGAGATCTTCCTTCTTTTGCCAGTTGGGTGCTGAAGATTTTACTGGTGATAGGGAGGTAAAAATAAAATTTAAAAAAATGCTGTGAAAATGAAAAGAGAAAGAATGTAAATGTTAAAAAAAGCAAGTAGGGTCAGAGGAAGAAAGAGAATCCGCAATTCCAAGGGAATACAATTATTTTTCTTTCCCAGTCTCTTGCACAACAGCCAGCCACTTGACAATTGCCTACTTCTGGCATTACTCAGCTCTTGTATCAGCTTTTAACGTTTGTTGATAATTTTCTCTCATTTGTGCCTGTGTATAAATCTGGTTATTTATATGAAAAAATGTGTTACCAGTAAATATTGTTAAGTCTCTGAAGAGCTACATTGTGTTAGACTTCTGATATTTATATGTCCGTGTGTAACTAATCAGCTTCATGGGAACATAAACAGTGAAGGTCTGTTTAGCCTCTCTGTGAAGGTCAGCAGATAAAATAAAGAGCATCCAAGGTCACATGAAGCACACTTCCAAGCTGTTTTACACCACAGTTTATTGCATTTCTTTGTATATTTTTTGTTTTGTAATGATCAGAATTAATGGCACATTTATGCAAGAGACTTGTCTGTGATCAAGTTAATTGTAATACTGCATGCTGTGCAAGCTTTTCTTTCTCTCTAGGTTTGCATTAGCTTTTTAATTATTATAATAATAAGCACCCACATTAAAAGAATGCTAGAAAAGAAATTAGGAAGTGCACTTGCAGGCTTAATTTTGTCTCCTCTATAATGATGTCTTTAATTTTCTTTAATTTTTTTCTTTAATTTTCTCCAGAGGTCCCTTCCAATCTTACTGATTCTATGATTCTATGAATTTGCATAGCATGGCCAACACTTATTTTCCTCCACTTGGTTCCTGGTTTATTCAGCACATAGTATAGAATTAGAGTTGTGTAATTGATGTATCTGGCCCCCCCCCAATTATTTTTCTCTCTTTCTTTCTTTTTTTTATGATTATATTTTCTCATTATATTTTTTTAGTATCTGAGAACTATTCCTATATTTTTCTTGTACTCTTGCATTTATGCTCCCAAATGTTGAGGCCTCTTCCCCTCACTCTACCTGTGCTACCTAGTCCTATGTGATTTTGGAACATACTTAGTGAAACTCTGATGGACCTTCAGTGTTTGTACTGCCAGTGAGAGATGTGTAGTTGCAAGTTAAAAGTCAAAATAGTCTATGTAATCTTGCACTGGGGAAGAATAATCAGATTAACCCTACAGATTGGCTCTTAAAAAGTAAAATAAATTCTGTTACAACAAGTAATAATTTGCTTCTCAATAAACATGTCAGCACCAGCCAGAGCTCAGATGCTGTATAAACATATGTACATCTTGTATTAATTACATATTGGCTTCAAATTCACTACAAGTAATTCAGCACACGGATAATGAGTGAACACATTAAGTATTCTGATAGTTTATATTAGGAAACAGAATCTCTTGTTTGAGATTCTTGAGTCTTGAATTCAAGTCAGGTTTAGGGTCTTCTATAAACAAAATGATATCCTACCTTTGGCCTGCTGAATTGTGGAATGCAAATGGGATGCTATTGAAGCTGAAAGTATGAATTCATGAGGAACAGATTCAGCAGTGGCTTTGAAATTCAGAAGTTGGCAGCAGCTTTTGGTTTTAAATCATTTGTTAGTTCCAAGTAGAGGGAAATACCATCTATAGTTGCCCTGTTTCTTGTACTGTCTTTCCAAACATCTGCTACTGACCACTCTTGGGACACATCATTAGGTTTGAGTATCCCTTGGTCTGACCCACAAGAACGAATGAATGAATGTAGTCAGGCTCCGTCCAGAGCATCTTAACACTGTAGGTAGTATTTTTTGTGCATTGTCCTATACCAGTGTCGTTCATATTGAGAAGTTTAAAGCCAAAATTAAATAATTTAAAGACCACATTAATAAGTATAAAAATGTTTTAAAGCCAAATGAGGTAGGCATTGTATTTGTGACTCCCTAATCAGATTTGCTTGCCATTTTCCTGTATTTAGCTGCTTGGTACCTAGTTTAGTTTACTGCAGATGTCAAACCTATCCAGCCAACATCATGGAGCCATTGAGGTGAAGACAGACAGAACTGTTTGATCATCTTATGCAAAATGCTGGAAACTTCAGGTCATTACCTTTCCCACAGTCCTTTCTGTGCTGAATCCAGGAACTTGGGTTTGGCCATGTATTCTGTCTCAGGCAGTCACAGTAGGAGATTCTGTTTGCAAAGAGTGCCTAAGCCCGGCTGTTTTCTGCAGTCTACTCCTCTTGTACTCCTCTAGCATCTCCAGCTGTTCTATTAGGGATGTTAGAGGGTGCATCCCTGGTTATTTCTTCCAGTTCCCAGTCTTAAACTTGTTGTTATTGACTCCTCTAATCACTTTCTGAATCTGGAAGTATGATGTGCTTCCACAGTATCTCATGGCAGCAGGTTCTGGAAGTTAACTACCTGTCATGTAAAGAGGTATTCTCTTTAACCAGTTTTTAATCACTCTTCTAGATTTACTAAATGCCTCTTAGTATTGAAGGATTTGATGAATAATGGTTCTGCACATGTTTTCCTTGTGGCTTCGTGATTTTGTAAAACTTGATCTTACATTGCCTGAGCTTTCTCCAAATTCTCCTCCAGAGACAGCTGCTCCAACCTCATGATCACGTTAAATACTCTATTCTGTGCATACCTTCTCAAATACTGCTATGTCTTTCTTGAGTACTGCGTGCAGTTCTGGTCTTCATAGCTCAGAATATGGTCTTACCATGGTTTTACAGAGCAGAAGAACAATGTCGTCTGTGTTGTTATCAGTCAATTTTGTTGGGATTTTTGGCTGCTGCATCATAATGAACTGAAGCTACACAGTCTTGATTTGAGGGCATCAGGAGATGAAAAATTTTCCACTTCCCTCAGTGTGTTTCTCCAAAGATTAATCACCCTCATTGTTAAAAATATGCCTAATTTTGTATTTGAAAGTTTGTATGTTTAACTTTCAGACTTTGGTTTTTGTGCTCTTTTTCTACCTAGTGCTTTCTTCTGTCATTAGAAGTGTGCATAACCATCATCTAACTTTGCGCGTAAGGTAGACAAAACTTCTGAGTTTTCATTACAGCAGAGGAAGTCATATTAACAAAAGAAAGAATGATCCTGGGTTTAGCTACCAGGATGCAGAGATCCTTCAATGCAATGCACAAGATAAAACAACTTCTCCTGCTTCTGTTTGTTTTTCTTCTTAAGCAAATACTAAATCTAAGAGATTAGAGTTTTGATATCCTCATGAGTCAGTTTGCTTATGGTGGTAAGCAAGTTTCATTCAGAGTATGTATTTCTCTTGTTAGCTTTTAATGTGAGTAGAATGAGTACTGTATCTCAATAAATGACACTAGCACAAACATGAAGAGAAAAAAATAGCCTTTTGAATAATGTATGTAAATACTTTTTTCAGTTGAAATATATCAATCTGTCACTAACTTTAGTTAGACAAACATATTTTGGTAATTCCTGGGAAGATAATTTTCTGTATTCATTGATAGATCTCAAAGTATCAATCCAGGAGAAACATCATAATTTAATTTATGATCAATTTACCTGAACACAAGTAACTGATTCTGTTGGTGACAAGACAGGCAGTCATCAAATTTAAAATACCTGATTTTATAAAATATTCTTCCTAGCTGTTACACAGCTTTAAAAAGAAACATCTCTAAATTTTACCTCAGTCTTGTCTTACTTAGAGCATAAAAATGCTGGATGTATGAATCTGGAAAAAAGTATCCTCTGTGACATAAGGTATGTGTGAAGACCATGTTTCAACTACTGCAGACCATGTTGTTTCAACTACTGCAGATGTAAAATTTATGCATTCCATGTCAGGGAAGCTGTAAGCAACTGCACTCCAATGTGCAAGCAGGAAATACATAAATAGGACTTATACTTCAGTCTTTGTTCCCTGATACTAAAAACATTACATGAAGAACTCACCATGAAGTTAGTATTGAATTCTGAGCAGAGGGAGCTTGTGGAAATAGACCTTTCTGCATATCCTGTAGTAGCCAGTCACAGGCTAGCCCTAACCCTGCTGAAGTAGCTATGTAAAGTTTACAGTATACTGGTTACTACTGTTGCTAGTTACTAACTGTTACTAAATAAAGGGAAAAAATTTACATTGTTTTGTTTTAAGAAAAGATACCAAATTAGCCACCTTATTATGTTATTTAGTCAAAGACTAATCTAAATCCAAAGTATCAGTTTATTTAATTTTTCACCAGATGCTGATCAGGCAAAAGTTTTATTGAGATTAAAGGATATTTCCCTACAAAAGAACTCTGAAATTTGTTTCTTCCTTGAGCGCTTCTTTTGCAAATCTGGAAGTTTTTTGTGTACATTCTTGTCCTTCCCTCCTTATCTTCTCACATTTCTACTTTTTGAAATTCAAAATACCAGTATTTTGTAATGCAGTCTAGATCTGCAGGTAGTAACCTATCCTCTGGAATACCATAGGTAAGCATCTGTCTATCATTGCTCTATGACTACAGCTCCTATTTTCACATCCACCTTTGTCATTTTGTCCATTGAATGTTATTAATAGTTTCTCTGCCATACACATATCTTGGTATTTTCCTATGTCATGTATCTTCAGTAGCTTCCTGACAAATAACATTGACGTTCCCCAAAATTCATCTCTATAGGTTACTTCAAAACCATCATCTCTTCCCTTCTGCTTAACTCCTCTATTGTGATGGTTTAAGCCACATTCTTTCAGAATCAGCCTGTGAGTCTTTCCTTCCTCTTTCAGCATTTGATCCCTTGCTCCAAGAAGACTGCAAGAAGAAAGTCATTGACATGTTTCACTGTTTAAAGGGTTTGTATATCTCTGTCCTGTCCTTTCATGCCTACAGATCCACTCCATGAATGGAACTGCACTTATCTGAACACATGGTAATATCAAATTGCGCTCTATGTGAAGAGTACATTTTACCAGTCCTTCCATCTGAGCTCAGTGTAAACGGACTTACTAATTCTAAGTACTAAAATTGCAGTAATAAATGTAAATTACAACTGTAATAAATGAGCTTTATTGACCAAATCCCTAACCTTAATTTTATATTTTACTCAGAAAGCCCTTTTATGAGCTATATCACATCTGTTAGCACTTGTTTTAATTAAACTTAGAGCACAGCATGCAGTTCAGTTAGCCAGTGCCAAAGCTCCATTCAGTTTTCAGAGAAAACTAGTAAGTCCCAGTTGCTTTTTTCTGTCATTCTTCACATACTGTGCTTTAGCATGCATTATAAAAATGTTGATGGAGGATTATATATCTCAGGAGAGGATAATGGGACGTGAAACTTCCTACTTCTATGTTATTTTTCCAATTTAGTTCAGGTTCTTAAGTTGTAAACCTGTTTGACTGCAGGCTTGAATGTCTGCATTAAATGAACAGGTGGCCTCAGCTTCCAGAGAATATAAGGCCACCTCACCATTTTTAGATCTCTCATTGCCATTCTCAGCAAAAATACAAAAATACTGACTGTTTTGGGGGGCTGAAAAATGCTTGTTGCCAGCAACTACAAGTTAAATCAGGTCTGTATCAGAAACTAATTGGATGGGTGTTGCTTGTGCAGCACCTCTCCTGAGTGACTGTGACTTTCATTTCCAAGGCTATCAGTCCAAAAAATCATTTTAGAAAAAAGAGACTGTTTTTATAGAATGCAGTGGCACGACCTTTTGATACAGTGGTTTTGATGTGTCTCTCCATTGACATCTAGTGTCCATACAAAAAGATCTTTAGGTTCCTCACAGCTGTGTTGGCAATATTTGTTTCTAGATCTGTAAATGTTTTGCCATGCATAGTTATAAAAACTCTCTTGTAAGTAGTTATTAAGACCTCACATTAGTAATACCAGCTCAGTCAGTAGGTGAGACTGATGGTGAAAATACACGAATCTTGTGACACTTAACATTTTTGGTAAGCAGTGACATACTTAGCTCATGCATTCTAGGTTTCTGTACCCAGAATGTTTCCTGAAATCTTTTCACTGCTTTGTAGTTCAAAAATACTATCCTTTTTAAAGTTGTACTGTGGATACCTGTAAAATACTTTCAATCTCTATGTCTTTTGACAAAGTATACAAGCAATTGTGAACCAATAAATTTTCAATATAGAATTTATGAAATTTTATACTTCTATAGTCAAACATTGCTCTAATTTTGTTCTATTAAGCAAGAGCCTTTTTCAATTATAGAAGCCTCTGTTAAGCCCTGTCTTTGTTATGCTCCATTATATCACTTAAAGCTATTTAATGAAGAATTGTTTTTTATCTGCTGTTACTTTTAAAATGATGACATGAGATATTTTCATCTTTATCTATAACTAATATGGTAGAAGTTCAAAGTTATTACAAAAGGATTTGCTGTTTTGCTTTGCAATATCTTAAACAGAAGTGTGAGCAATTAATCATGTTGTCATTATACACTTTATTCCACAATCAAATGCACCTTAGAAGTACTTCCTCCTGGCTGCTACTCCTTCAGTCAGCAGTAAGTGCTTTTTTGGGGATAGTACCCATAGGAACTACATTAGAATCATAGCCCTGCCTGTACTAGATCAATGTGGAAAAGCCCATCCCAGCTCTGCAAACTTTCTCTGTGCTCATATTTTGAGCATTTCCATTCATAGAATCTGTTTTCAAGTGCAGTTATTTCAAATCAATTATTTTATGAAAGCTTTAAAAGATTTGTTACTCTAATACTTTATTTGTGCTGTCTCTTTGATCATGAGAAAAAAAGTCTATCCAGCGGAGAATTTGTGATCCAAATATGTAATTAATATACAGGTATAGCTATTAACTTCAGATTTACCTAGCAAACTTGTATATTGGATCTCTAACTTCCAGTGCTCGAGAGTTTTAAGACCATAAGATTCTTGGGTTTGGTCTGCCATTTTGTGGGAAAATCAGACTGAGTTGGGGGTTAAGGTTTTCTATATACTCTTTATTTTGTTCTTGTAAATATTAAAGTTGCAAGCCCAACTTCTTGTTGTAAAGCTGGTGTGTGCTATAGATACAGAACTTCTCTGAACAGAGAAATAGCTTCAGTTGCCCAGCAGCAAGCCCTCTGGGCAGCTGAATGTGCTGACAAGTTGTGATGGGAGAGTTTCACAGCCTTTGAACCAAAAAAAAATGGTGGTGAATTATATTCTCTGTTGACAGTCTGAAGTACAGCAGGAGACAACCACTAACACTGCTGACAAATCATTAAAATCAGTGCTGCAGCTTTCTCAGAGCCACAGTTCCTGTACGGGATTGACCGTGTGGCTTTGAGGGGCTCACGGACCCCATCATCTCTTGCCAGTGCTTTTATGTTTCATCCCTTTGCCCAGTCTTTCCTCTCTAGCTCTTACTCTTGGTTTGGTGATACTTCACACAATGGGGCCTTGTAGGTCCTGTACTTTTTACTACTACTGTTTAATAATAAACCTTTGCCTTGGAGTGACAGGAAACATGCTGAAAAAATGTTAGAACAGCCTTGACCCTGTTCTGTGAAGGTTTGAGGAGAGTGATACAACACTGCGTACACACTCTGGAAAAGTAGCTGTCATCATTTTCTATGACTGTCAAACATTTCTCCTCTTCCTCCTTTGTCTGCACTACATTATTTTAAAATACTCATTACATTAGCCCAACTGTCAGACAGCCTATATTGAAACTACCTGCTGAATCAATTGGTCCAGAATAAGAGAGAAAGCATCATTAAAATGCATCCTGCTTGGCATATTCATAATTTCAATTTAAAGTAAAACAGGTAGGCTGTGATCATGAGAGATAAAGGCAAGTGATACCAGTAATTCATTCAGAGCTGTGCATTAGTGTGGGCACTGGCAAAGCTTTAGCAGCAGCTTGCTAGAGTCTTTAATTTGGAACTGCTTTATAGTGAGAGTTAGGAATCTTTGTTCTTATCTGCCTATGCTGTAATTTTCTGCTATCCTGACATTTCATCCCTGGTAGGACTCAGTGCTTCCAACAAGCCCAAATTCTCCGTGTTATCAATGAAAGGAAGCAGCAGCTGCAGCCAAGAGCATCATGTTGCTAAGACAACACATCCGCACATCCCTAGGGACTCTGTTGCCTCGGTGACACCAGACCGGCAGACACTGCTGGATTAAATTGTCTCAAAGCAGCTGCCCCCCGAAAAGCAGGGCAGCCCTGGCTCTAAGAAGAGAATGCTAAATGAGCAGAGGTGATGGCCTAATGAGTGTATGACCACGTGTTCACAGCCTATTTTGGGATTTGGAGAGGGTGACTGGTGTGCATGTTTCTTTGCAGGTAGAGAATGAGACAAGGTTACTACTAAAAAGAGCTTACTGCTTCATGTATTAAGGTAAGACAGCAGGAAGAGACAATGTCAGCAGGAGAGGATTAGCTGAAGGAAACAGGCTGAGCCCATCGCTCTTGGTTTATATAATCAGAACTTGCAAACACATTGCAGCATCAGAAGTAAGTGGAGAGCAAAGTCACTTTTTATATTATGTATCTATGAATGGAGGTAATCTTGTATGTCCATTTAGAATAGTCCAGTGTTGCATTATGGTGGATAAATATTACAGTGTCTTGTAGGTAGAGGATTAAACTTGATTTACATAGACAAAAGCCTGTGTTAATATGGTTGGGCTTACGACCACCCACTTGTGTGGCTACAAGCAACCAGTCCGAACTGGTGGGGAAATGCTGACAAGCTTTGAAGAGCCCATAGACCCTATATCACAATGGTGATCTTGGAGATGACCAAAAAAATCATCCTCCAGACTTCACCAGAGCTATTTGTATAACTGCTAATAAGCAGAAGAGGTTCCAAATTTTATGCATAGACATCAATTATCCCGAGCACTTGAAAAAAAATTTAAGTAGCAGGAAGATGATAAAGGACAGATAATTTTCTTGTCTGTTGCTGTTGTAGGTATATTTTCTCCCTTCACCCTGTAGTATTAAAAAGCATCTTGCCCACTGTGATTACCTCTTGAATAAATAGGACTTCTTGAACTCAAGCCTCTGTGTCCTGTGTTGTGTTAACTATGCTTTATTTTTTCTGCTGATTTTTTTAAGCCTTCTACTGATTCTTGCAGGAGAGCTTAGCCGGCTTTGAGGAGTCTAATGTTACTTTTAGTCTCTGGAGTCATCACTATATGCTGTAGTGTTCCTGTTTATAAGTAAACATTGCCTATACTTACAACTATATCCTTATTATTTGGTTTAGCCTTGTACTTGTACTGATACTGGCCTTACTCTCTCTGAGCCCTTCTCTGTGCATTTTCAGCAAGACATTTGCTGTCTTTATTTTCACAATCAAAGCTATGGTTAATTGTATTTATAAAGGATTCTTGAATTGTGATAAATGTTACCCAGTGTGTGGTTTTACATTTTACATTTTATTTTCACATTAAGGAACAATCCAGCGTTTTCTTACCCTGAATCTCACATCTGGTTCCTCCTTTATTCTGTGCCTCAGCCATACCAGCTCTTTCTTTGGCTTCTGTAAATGCAATTTTATCTCATTTCCAGATTAAACTCTGCCACAAAGCTCACTTTCCTGGCTCATCATTTCAACCACTTTTCTGTCTTTTCTCAGTCTTACCTCCCCCACCCCCGCATATACATTTCTCACCATCTCTTTCAAGATTCTTTATAACCTGTCTTCAGCTGATCATTCACAGAGTCTATCAATAGTCATTCTGCTGATGGTGTCCACCTTCACTGTTTCAGACACAGATTTCAGGGCTTTTCCATGGCTTCCCATGACAGCTGGGAAGAGCTGTCTAGAAACACCTGCAAAGATGCCTAGTGCCCTGAGACCAACGTTCCTCACTTGATACTGTGAGCTCCCATCTGCTGGATACATTCAACTACCATGATTTGTCTCATTCTTAAACTCAAAATGCTTTAGGGAAGGGACTTATCTTTTGTTCTGTTCAGCACAATGAGAACCTGAAAAATTACAGCCTCCTAAGCAGTACGGCATTGCTGGTCATACATCCCAAACCTCACATTTGTGATCCTGATGTCGCCTCAGAGCTGCTTCTTCCCCAAGCTGATGCTTCATGTTATTTGGAGTGATGCAAGGGAGGGTTCCCTTTCAAATGCACAGAAGCAGTATCAATTCCTTGATGTTTAATTTGCAGTCAAGAAGAAATTATAGGCAATATGAAGGGGAAAAAAATGTTTCCTTTTGGTAAACCCCGTTAAAGGTAGCCATTCTCTGACTCAAAGCCAATGCAAACTGTTGAAAAAGACCCACCCTAGATCTATATAATTGCTTAGAGGAACCTGAAAGATAATTTATTGTTCAAAGGACCATTGTGAATTATTAAAGCAAGCACTCTGCCTTGCTTAACTCAGTCAAGTCCTCCTTCAGACTTTGAGAGTTTTCTCTTGGTCACACAGAGCAATTTTTAGTGCATTGAATATAAATTTGTCAATGAAATGGGAAGATAGCTAGCCAGTTCTGCTTTTTGTGTGTGTTTGTAGGAGAGTCTCAGTGCAGAGCATATGCATCGCAGGTGTTTCTTTGTTCATATTTAATGATACAAGGAAGAAGAATGTAATTATGCCTTGTCTCACTCACTCTTCTCCCTGCCTGTAAGTATTTGAACTCTCTGAGATAAAGGCCAGTGGTAATGTATCTTTTCTGACAAGTGAGCACTTCCCAGAGGCAAATCAGAAGTGCCTCTGCCCAAATCATTCAACATTGTGCAGTTTCTCTGTGACAACAGCTTCACAGTGAGCAGTCTCTCATTTAAAGGAACATAGTCAATCTTTCAGTCTTTCATTGTACAGACAGTATTTCAAGTACCTAAAACTGATCAAAGTAGTACAGTGTTTCCTGTTTGTTTTCTTTGTGTATTTGACAACCTAATTGGATACTACTAGCTTCATTTTTTTTTCCTGAGTAGTTGGCTGACTTCTTTCTGTCTGAAAACAGTCCTATGCATATTATTAGATTTGAGAATGCCCCATCAGAATTGGCTTAGCTAGAAGATGGGCATTTTTTTTTCTATTTAGTCATTTTAGAAAATTCAGAATGAATGTGACTAGCAAGAGGCCAGGTTAAGAAGGCTACCCAGAGCTTAGGGTCTGTGCAACAAAGTAAACTGACTATTTTACAGTCTAAACCTATCAACCCCTTTTAAAGCACAGCATAGGGTTCCAAAGATCTGCTGCCAAAAAAACCTAGTGAGAGACTTTTTAAACAAGGGAAAATGTATTCCAGCTGCTTGGGATCAAAATCCAAATCTCAGACATGCAAACAAATAGCCCAGATACAGAAGCCAATAATTAGTTGCTGAAAAATACTGTGATGAGTGTGAAACAAAGAAAGGGGTGAAAAGTTGAGGGGGGGGGAGAGGACAAAAGATTTGAAAATGTCCTTGCAGTAGCAGAGATGTAGCTAAAACAGAGGATTTGGATATGTGAGCAAAAACTGAAGGAGCTACATTAGAGAATTTCTTGGGAGTTATCCAGTTGCACAGTGACAATGCTGGTGTTTGGAAAGAATGTTATATGACGCTTGGTTTAATTGGAAAGAGTGTGTTTCTATTAAAGTTTTGTTCCATTTTATTTAATAAAGATTAAAAAAATACAGGGGAGATGAGTGTTTAGGGCAGAGGAGGTTGAATAAAATGAAAAGAATCCTCGCAAAGAGCTTCAATGATGAGAAATAATTTAAACTTAAGGGCCAGTGCCAGATTTCCACAGTGCAAAAAGGGCGGTTGCCTCCCAAGGGAAGGGGAGCCAGGAGCTGAGCACCATACCAAGGCCGGCAGTGGCAGCACCGAAGGCCCTGTCCCCTAGTGTCTGCTGGAGTCAGTGGACTCCAGTCTGTTGGGCTCTTTGTTGTTTGGGAGAGGAGGAGGAGCTGAACTTCAGTGAAGTCCAGGTGTTTAAAGATATAAGGCAGGAAATAATGGTGGATAGTCACAACTGGAAATCAAAACATGTTGAGACAGACATTTCTGAATAACAAGCAACTTGCTGCGCAATGACTGTCACCCTCAAACAGCAAAAGTAACACACTTTAAATTCCTCAATAACATAATTATTAATGTCCTTTAGCTTGAGATTTTGAACATCAAAGAACTAAACAATGAAGGCAAAAATGACAAAAATTAAAACAACCCACTTGTTTTATTTTGCTTCAGTAAAGTAATGGACCAAGTAACAGACATGAAACATCTGTTTCTGTAGCAATTCTCTTCAGCTAAAGCAAAGAGGAAGTGATGCTGTCTTTATTAAACATGCATCTTTTCAGACTGAAGCTTAATATAAGAATAAGACATGATGGTTTCTCTCAATTAAAGGGCACAGTTGCTGAGTTATTCATATCATAGCATTCAGCGTGTGCTCATAGTTAAAAACAATTGGATTTAAAATATATTTTAAAATAGTCCAGTACTTAGGGAAAGATAAAGTTCATGTCAGAATCTTGAACTTTACAAATTTTTACAGGAAAAGACCCAATAAATCAGGTAAAATAGAGAGAGCAGCGATCAGTGACTATATCAGCAATTCAGTCTTTCAGACTACTGAGAAAAACTGCCCTTAGGAAAATGAGATTATTTATATAGAATAACAGATTTATTGTTAATCTCTAAATTCATAATGAAACGGATAGGGGAAACCTTAGAAGTGGTATTTGATGACCAGAAAAAGGCTCAAAGAACACTCTTTTGAAAATGAATACTCTACTCACTGAAACAAATTCAAGAAATTAAAGAAGACTGCCCAGTCTGTCAATTTTGAAAAGAAACCTCTTTATATTGTTTTTTTTTTTTCCCCCATGCAGAGGAGTCACTTAAGCAGTACTTAGGGCTAGGAAGTTCTTGAGAAAAAAGCCAGACATCAAGAAAAACTAAAACAAGAGCAGAACATTAAATAGCAATGAAATTCTTAAGATTAGAAGTACCCAGAAAAGTATATTAAGAATTAATATAAGTTGAATGCATTTATGGCATATGACAAAAAAAATGATATTTTATGAAAAAGAAAATCAAGTGGTAAGAACTATTGGTTTGATTATAGGAATTCAGGAGCAACACTTTTCAATAAGAAATAATCAGTTCTGTTGTTTAGTTACTAAAAAAAACTTTATACATGAGATACTCTGAAGTTAAAAAAAATACCTACATGTAACAAATTATTAGCTGTTAGATAAATATATAAAGAAATAGCAAAATAATATAAAACCAAGTAAAACCACAAGAAATTATGAGTTCCTAGCTGAATTCTACAAAGTATTTAAAACCCTTTGAGAGGTTTTTGTATTTGCATTTAGTGTGGAATGAGCTTCCAGTGTGTGAAAAAGAAGATGCTGTCCTTTTTCTCCTAAATGTGGAAACCTGCTGTTCTCCTCAAGCCCTTCATGGACTTAGAGGAGTCTCATATTTTGGTACAATCTGATATCACTACTGAATCCTGAGCTGTTTATATTTTTGTCCTCATTGGTTATAATCTATGAACTGGGCTAGAACAAGCAGAGATCAAACTGAATTTACTCAGGCTAGGTAGATGCCAAGTAATATTCATAAAGCACTTGCAATCATTTATAGCGTCAGATCCAAAAGGCATCTGTTATCATTTGACACAGAGAAGGCTTTGAAAGAATGTAGTGGAAGTTGCTGTTTAAAGTCCTCCCCCAGGTGAACCTTGGTCCTCAGTCCTTTCAATGATTAAATGATTTAAATACAGCTCATACTGTCTGAGGCAGGGGGAGTCTCTAGATGGTGGCTCTTCAGCTGTGTTTTCTGTGAACCTATGAGCCCCTGAATCTCTGAGTTATTCCTTATGCCAATTTGAAATCAACTATATAAATAATGAAATGTTATTCCCCAGTTTTATCACTGTGGTCATCTAGGTGAGGTTTTGTGCCATAGTTAACCCTAACATTTCCTTAAAACATACATCAGAGGAAACCGATGATTTTGAGAAAATTCTCAGCTTCAAAGTAAATTTTGGCAAATTTCAAAAGTTATACACTTGTCAAAGATCTTCCTTCAGAAGACACTTGTGAGTAAACATTTAAAAGATTTCAAGATTCCTAGCAATTAAATAGAACAGCCATATGATGAATATGCCAAACAGCTGCTTTAACAACTAAAAGAAAAACTAACCATAATTAAGATGAGCATTTTCCATGCATTTCTCATTTCAAGATCTTATAATTATTCTTAACAAAGCTTTAGCAGGTGAGTTGAAGAGTGAGTAGAAGGTAAATGAGATATGAAAAAAACAATAATTTTATAGAAAAAAACAAATACAGTGTGCAGAGTATTGTAAATATTACTGTTACTACCAGCCGAGTCAGATAAAAAACACTGGGCTGGGCATTCCTTTGCTCAGAAAAATACTATTTGTTTATTGATGGTATATGTGTTGCTAGATTACATGGATTAAATGAAAAAAGACATCCTTTACGAATGTATACATAACCTTTAGCAAATAATACTCTGTGAGTTTTGTAGTAGTATTTTTTCCACGTAATTAAAATTTATCAGAAATAATGGGCCAGAGCTTTTTAATTATAGAATAACCTATAGAAGACACAGTATTAGCCAGCTATTCAATAACAAAAAATTTTGAGCATATTTAAAAATCAATACCAATTTTAGTTAATCACTCTGTCAGTGCCCTTGAATAAAGAATAAGAAGCTATCAGTATGCCTCCACAGAAACGACCCATCCACATCTGAAGTACACTTTCTATCAAAAAGTGATACGTAGAACTAGAAGAAGTAAAAATGGGAAAAGGAGGATCATGACTTTATACAGAGATTAAACAGGCTATCAGCTTGGGAAAGGACACCTAAATGAGAAAGGACCATAAAATCATGTATGATTTCTGAAAGATGAAAGAGAAACAATTTATTCTCATTTCTCACAAGCTAAGAATAAGGAGACACCAGTGACATCATACAGCAGATATAAAACAAAGCAGCACATAATTAAATACTGGAGCTTGTCGTCACTGGATGTTACAGAGGCCAAAAATAGAAATGTATTCACAAGGTTATTATATTGAAAATCTGGTTAAGAGCTCTTAAATGCAACCTCTGGCTCAGTTAATTCTTAAAACTGATGTAGATGGGCAGAAACTGCGATAGTATCCTGGGGAAGTGTCACCCGATACTCGCTTGGTTTCTCATGTTCTTCTTCTTCTATTTCACTACTGGAGACAGAACCTCAGGCTAAGAGGGTCTGGTTAAGTGAGGCAGTGCTTACGCTCTCAGGTGGGATCATACATTTTTACATTTTCCAGAAAGCTTATTAGCCACAATAAATTCTGGCTAATTAGGAAACAAAAACAAAAAGACAACTAATATAAGTTAGTCTTTGCTGATGACTTTCTTAACGAAAAAATGTCTTCAAATTGTGCTGTGGGGAAAAAGATGAAGATAAGCAAATTATCCTGGGAGGATAGACTTTGATCTGAAAAAGAGGGTCAGAAACCTCACTTTCCCCGGGTTATTAGATAAGCACTGAAGGTACTGTTGCAGTCAATGAAACGGCTGTGCTGCTGCAGGTTTTGCTTATGCCAGAAGCGCAAAATTACAGCAGTTTGTGTGTTGAAGGAGAGAGGTGGGGAAGGCCATGCTTCATCATCTGGTTTCTGCATGCTCCTGCTTCACAAGTGAGCGCGTGAGATAACACTTTGTGAGAGGGCTACACAGATCAGTCACTGGGCAGTGCCAATCTGCCATACCAGCAAACATCTCTGGCGTTTATTTTTAACCATGCCTGAGCCTCCCAGCATGACAGCCGTGTGCTCACGTGGGTCCCCGTGGGCAGCACTGGCAGCACGTTGCTGGCGAGCTGCAGGTGACCTGAGCACCCCCCTCTTCTGCTGCATGGACGTGGGTGCTGCAAGTGCTCTTTAGCCTCACAGCTCTCCCTCTGCGTGGGAGAAAACCTCTGTTTCTGACCTCCCCAGGGACAGTCTGTCCCCGTCCCCGTCCCCTTCCCCCCCCCCCCCCGGTTTGGGGTCTGTGTTTGTCATGCCTCACCTACCAAGTGACTGGTGTCAGAGTTACTGTAGCAATTGCTGCTGCAATTCTAGTAAGGGTGGAAAATGCAAAGATCCCTCATCTGTGCCCTCAACCACACAGGCTCAGTACCGAGAGGCAATTGAACATGTTCCCTTTGTAAGTGTTAATGAGAGAAACGGCAGGACTGATGCTGCCTTGCAGCTGCCTGCGCCTCTGGAACAAACAGTGTCTGTCCCAAAGGAGTGGGCCAATCAGTTAGGCAGGAAAATGGGGGGGGGGACAATTTTTTTGTCAGCGCACAAGAGAATTGTTCATCTCAGGAGAGACAAACATTTCATATCCAAATTGTGATGCTGGTGAGTGCATATGTCCCCAGCGGCTGGGTGCAGAGGAGGCAGGACCACCTGAGGGCATCTCACCAGCATGGAGGAAATTGAACTTTACTGTCCAAATACAGCTTTTGCTGAGCGGAGATAGAGTGGAGCTGAGATGAAGAGGCTGGGGAAGCTTTCCACACCTGTCCTTGCTAGGGCCTGGTAGGAAAGGACAGAAACTGCTGCATTTGGAAAGGCTCCAGGATGCTTCCATCCTTCACCAGTTCCTGAACTTTGGCTCAGGCCGGGAGGCAGTAACTGAAGCAGATAATTGCCTGACAGTGTTTGATAAAGAGTCAAGGGTTGGGGGGAAGGGATGAGCGGGGAGGATCATGTTTCAGAGCAAAGTGTTTTTTTAGAATTTGTATGTACAAGCAATTGGGGGCTTTTCTCAATCACATTGGCTTAACCTTAGCAGAAGGACTCACTGTAATTTTGCACCTTTTCAGTATTTCAGCTACTTCTGTGAAATCTCAGAGAATAAAGATGGGATGAAAACTGATTCCCTCACCTTTAGTCTACCAGGATAGCGAGAAAGTGTTCAAGGCTAAATGAAAGTTTAGAATTTTTCCATTATAAGAGTGGGGAGAGGAAGGAGCAAATATCTACCAGCAATAAATAACTACTAGGAAATAACAAGAAAAAAAATAGCTACTAGGATATGCCTTCAGTATTGGGACACCCAAAACCAAGCAGCTTAATATTTGCTTAGATATTACCAGTTTGTTTACAGCTTCTCTCAAACTCGGAGCAGCAACACTTCTAAATGAGCCTGTACTCAATTCTCTGATAAAGAAGTGAGCTCATTGCACAGATAAGTGTTTTAATCTTCCAGTCAGTAATACCTGGAGTTAGCAACAGCACCATGTGTTTTAGCAAATCTGCATTCAAACTGTCATCTGCAAGGGAAGTAAAGCTGATCTATGGCCTATTGCTGTAGCTTTGATAATGATCTTTATTGCCATGCTTCCAGTAAGCCTAGAGAGAACCTATGCATTGTAATTGCCTGAATTCTCAGAAACTTACGTTAGTAAAATCCTATCTATATACTGATTAAGAGGCTTTGTATTTTCAGCAGGTTTGAGAAAAATATTTGCAGAACTATTCTAACATGTCGAGTCACTGGTAGTGAAAAGTGTCCTCAGTTTTACTCAGATTTCCCCAAATTAAAAATGTCTATCCAGCTCAAGCATATAGTTCTGCCCTGCGGCCCACTCCCCCCACTTTCACTGGATTGTTTTCTCAGGGCATGGTCCAATGGACAGAGGACAAAGTGCAAGCTAAAACTGGGGTGTGAGTTGGGCTCATACAGAACATTTAAGCTGCTTCTGAGTAGGCGGTCGCACACCGTTGTGAATGAGCCCATTCACCTGGAGCTGGACTGTCTGCAAGGCACACCAGGGCATAGGTGCAGAGGCTGGAGTCCCAGCAAGCCTTACAGCCTGCCCAGCCCAGGGTGCTGCAGGAAACTGACTGCTGCTAGGGAGACGGCGGCATTCCCTCAAATTCTCTAGGTCAGAAGCAAAAATCCCCAGGAACAGCTTCCAAACTGAACAGTTGAGCAACATGACTGACGTTCTTCAGGGCACAGCACATCTGAGAGCACCAGGACAGTGCCACAACATAAACAGCCTCTTGACACTAAGTCAGCATGCGTTTTTGTTCCTGGTCTGTACCGACAAACAGCACCATCATGCATTGCTGTTGGAAATGAGAAGTCCAGATAAGAATCACCTTACACAGCATGTATGAGGTACATCATTGCTGCCAGGGGCTGCAGCAGCCTTGAGGAGAGTATTCTGGCCATGGTGAAAAATTTGTTGCTTCGGGACCAGCTTCAAATTGCTGGCTACCAGTTTACTGTGGGTAGTTGTTTTACCATGGCTGGCAGGAAAGTGTTCAGGAATCCCAGGCCCCTCGAGACCAGTGGGAAACTCTGGAGCAATGAAGACTGACCCTCGGCAGAGAAGGCTCAAGTTAGGAAATATTTAAACAAACTGGACATACACAAGTCCTTGGGCTCTGAAGAGATGCAGCTGCTAATGGGGCTGGTCAGTGTCATTGCGAGGCCACGCTTGGATGTTTCTGAGGACTGGAAGAGAGCAGATGTTGCTCCTATCTTCAAAAAGGGCAAAAAGGAAGAACGGAGGAAGTACAGGGCAGTCAGCCTCACCTTGATTCCTGTGTAGGTGGTAGAGTAACTCCTGGAAACAATTTCCAAACATATGAATGACAAGAAGGTGATCAGGAGGACTTATTGTAGTGAGTGCAGCACAGGGACACAGAGCTGATGAAGGGACTGGAGCATCTGTCAAAGGAGGAGCGGCTGAGCGAGCCAGGACTGTTCAGCCTGGAGAAGAGAAGGCTCAGGGGGGATCTTATCAACATGTATAAATACCTGATGGGAAGACGTAAAAAAGATGGAGCCTGACTCTTCTCAGTGTTAGCCAGTAACAGGACAAGAGGCAGAGGGTACAGGTTGAAATACAGGGACTTTCACTTAAACGTAAAGAAAGTTCCATTTTTTGACTCTAAAGGTGGTTGAACACTGGAGCAGGTTGCCCAGAGAGGTTGTGGAGTCCTTACTCTTGGAGATATTCAAAACCTGACTGGACCCAGTCCTGGGCAACATGCTGTAGCTGACCCTGCTTTGAGCAAGGGGGCTGAACTAGACCATCTCTTGAAGTCGCTGCCAACTTTAATCATTCTGTGATTCTGTGAGCTTCATAGTGGAAAAGCCACTTTTCTCACAGTATGCTCCAGACTAGTCCTTCAGCTGCTGAAGTAGACTATTGGCATAGGAATTCTCTTACTAAGAGCAAGCAGGTAGGAAGAAAAACTTAAAAGGGGGCAACTGAACCATAACAGGCCAGTTCAACATGTGCGAAACTATAGCTCCTGCTACGTCCTACTATATGTTGCTATTAACAAAGTATGCGTCTAGCACCTCCTCCTGCTTGCAGACCCCAAGAAACTAGTCAGATATTTTTTTCCGTTGTATCATAACACCAGCCAAACTATCAGAGTTCAGATCAAAGGCTGATCTACTCTTGCCTGTCCTGCACCTCACAGTATCCCACAGCAGATGTTGAGGGAAAGATCTCAAGAAATAACAATTTTGCAGTGCGGTTTACCCAGCACAACCTCCCAGTTCCTAACAACCTGCAATTCAGGAACTCCTTTTGCAAGAAGTTGTAGCCACATCAGTTGTCAGTAGTTCTTGGTGAACTATTGTTCCATGTTCTTTTAACTCATTTTTGGTTTACAACATTTTGTGGCAATGAGTTACATAGCTTATTTATGTACTATATAAGTTTTTATTTTAAACTTGCCTGATAATTGCACTGGACATACTGTATATCTTGTGAGAAATAGTGAGCAAATATGCTCTCTTCACCTTCCTCATATAACTCATGATTTTGTAAGATCTCTTCTGTGATTTCCTTTCCAAACTGGCAAGTCTAAGGTAATGCTGCCACAGGTAGTTTCCTTTAAATAGTCAAAGTTGATCTAGACTGTGACTTGTTAGGGCTATTCCAAGGACCATTCTGTCAATATAGCAATACTTCATGCACACGGAAGCCAACTGCTCACAGTGGGCAGAGAAATACAAGCAAGGAAGGCTTAAGTTACTTCTTTTAAATTCCAGACATCTTGAATGATCATGGGAGAACACTTGCATCAAAGCAGGATGGTCCAGAAAGATGAACAGTGCCAGAATTTGCTGTGCTGATTTTGATACAGTAAAATCTCTGTGCTGATTTTGATACAGTAAAAGCAGGTATTACCCAAGGAGCATAAAGACAAATATTACCACTATCTTTTGCTGAGACCAATTTACCCACTGCTGCTGTGTCTCATTAATCTGTATACATGCCACCTCAGGTTCCACAAGATGCCTTTCAACTCCTGGCTGAGCAATTAGAAAATAACATTTGAATGCACGTCTAAGCTTCTGAAAGCAAGAGTTCTCAGTGCGCAGGAAACTGTACCTGCATTAAAATCCCTCTCTCATTTTGAGATTGCACGCACCAGGAGGTGTAAAATTTGTATGGCAGAATCAAACAGCCAAGAGCAACCTTTTAAGCATTATCCAGGGGGCCTGTATTGCAACTTTTGAATGAATGAAAAAAAAATGTGTCTGATCGACCTACCCAAAGCTCTTCTCTTCCCATCACTGTTGTTGGAAAGCAGCCTCTCTCTCTCACCTTCCCTCTTATTTTAATTACTTTTTGAAAGTGTCAAATGAAGTCAAACATGTTAAAGACTGTGAATTTTATCACACCAAATACAAAGCTCTGCAAAAACTTCAGATTAGGAAGAATGTAATTAGGATAATTAAAATTGGAAAAAGGATCTGAAGTGCTAAGAAAAAAAAAGTGGATAGTTTGGTGGAAGGGAGATAGTTTACTATTACTGGCAATAAAGAGAGTGCTAGATAATGTAGGGAATCTCTTAATCTTTCAAAGCAAATACTGCTTAAGGCTACAGACAGGTGAGCCTGAGCTGGTGACAGCATGGCCAAGGTGTAAGTGCTGGAGCACCAAGCAATAGCGAGCATGCAGGTTAAGCAAAAGCTGCTCGTCTATTGAGTGGAGGAGTTAAGCTTTTAATCCTATTACAGTAGCTGAATTCAGGGCACTACTAGTCACTGCTTTAGTTTCCAAGAATTAAATTTTTAGAAGCTGCAGCACTCAACTAATGGAGGCACATAGGATGGGGAAGGGAGGGAGGACTGACTATTATGCATGAAAGCAGCTACTTGATTCCACCTCAGCACAGGTTATCACAAAGCCTGGAGGATCACTGCCATCTTCAGTGGGAGAGATGGGGAGAAGAGGCTCCTGCCCACCAGCTGCCTGTCTGTCCTGACAGAAACACAAAAATTTTGCAGCCAGACTTGGAAAGTTGCAGTGGCCTGTCAGTACCAGCTGGTGTGCTTGGTTGCCTCTGTCTTTCCCTTTGTCCTGTGAGTCTGTCCATCTTGTTGACAGCTGCAGACAGCCATCTGCTGGGCAACTGCATCAAAAACCAATCTAGAAGAGATCCTGGTCTATAACCAGGATCGTTATGCTTCAGTTCTTCCTATGTTCCTATGAGATTAGGAGCTTAACATGATGCATTAATTGACAAAGTAGCTGGTCTAGGCAGTGTTAAGCATCAATATCTGTAATTTTAAAAGAAGAGATGCAGAGTGTGTGCATGTGTCTTCCAAGAATTGTCATCATTTTTGGAACACAACAGTAAAAACAAAAACAGAAAAATAATAATCCAGCTTTATGATTCATTTTAAAGCTGAGAGGAATCACTTCTAGGCATCACAGCCCTAACACAGAAGTCACAAAAGCAACCAGAGTAACTAGGGAAACAAATAGGATACCATTTGGTAGCTAGGAAGCACAGTCATAAAAGCTGACCTGGTCCTTTTAAAACTAGTTTGGATTTAGCCTCAGTAAACCTAGAGCTGTGGTTAAAACCATTTGAGAGCAAAACCATTTTAGTGCCTTGTGATCACCACTTCTCTGACCCAGTAATAACTCAGTGTTCCTGCTTTATGTCATTCACCCATAGCTGCAGTGACTTTGAGAAGCAGGAGGAGAGGGGAGGGTCTGTATTAGGTAAGAAGTATGAACAACACAGAGGCAGCCCTAAGCAACTGGGCTTTTTGCATGCTGGGGCTACTTCAGTGGTCCATGTAAAACACAAAGGTGGACTCTGAGGAAGGTAGTTCCCTTCTCATCCTTCCAAAGGACTGGGAAGGAAAATAGGATTCAAGGTTCCTGCAGTAGCATCTGGTAGTGTATATTTAGGAATGACCCTACAGGGAGCCAATGTGAAGACTACCTTATGGTATGGACCAGTAGGCCATGCCAAGCTGAAAACAACCTCTTGGCTTCCTTTTCTGTAGGGCATCAGGACAGATCCTTTCCCTAAGCTCCCCTGCAACTGTGTCCAGGCCTCTCCTTAGAGCACATAAAATACTCGCTTTCCACAGACAGGGTGTGTTCTTTAGTGAAACATTCATTTCCATGGCTTATGTCAGAAAGTAGGAGATCTGAAAGCTAAAAGGCAAGGGATTAGCAACTAAAGACAGCATGACACAGCTTGTTTCACATTTGCATCTCAGAATTAAGAACTTGAGTACTTTTGCAGAACCAACTGTGCACAACCATGCAAAAAGTAAACGAATTAAAGGACGCATTCTAGCCAAGCAGCAGCTAGCTTTATTGAGTTCTGACAATACTGCATCATAACAGAACAAATTAAAGTTGCTTTTTGCTCCTTAGCATTAGTCATTTCTCAAATGAAAATTAATTATGTTTAATATTAAGAGAAAACTGAGGAACATGAGTGAGAACAAAGTTAAACAGGACTGCAGAGCTAGTGTCCCCTTTATGTATCCTGCTCATGTACTAGAGAAATTGAGTTCTTAAAAGTCCTCTTGAGATATCTTATGTGAGGTACGGAATCCTAGGACAAATCATTTGATTCATCAAATGATTGTGGTTTGCTATGGATCATGCTATACCTGTTAAATTGCATTTCAGATATTTATCACATTCACTGGAAGAGAAAGTGACAAAGGGATTTCAGAGAAAAAATGCGATCAGGTGAGTCAAAAACATTTCCCTATTGGCTGCCTCAGTAAAGTTTAGTAAACACATATGAGCATAACTCACTTTTCTTCTTAGATCCACCAAAAAGATCAATGTGAAGATCCTATGTGGTATTTGTAATACCTCTCAGTGCACTGAAACATAATTCTGGCCTCACCTGCTTAGTTCCATATTTGCTGCATTACATGCACATAAGATTAAAACCACTTTCAACATGCTAACAGCCACAACTGAAAAGCTACAAGAGATGAGATGCTGTGTGACATTGCTCGTAGATATGTGCAACTGTTAGCTTATGCCCTGAGAATTAAGTACACACTGCCTAACAATTATTTTATGCAAGTTTCTCAGCATTAATAGCTGTATGATTCTTCAGTAAATAAAAAATTTAAGAAATCTCCCCTTCTTCCATGAGGAAGTACTTAAGGAAGTGTGTGTAGTAGTGATAGCTGTCTATTAGCAGCATTACTGCTGTGGTACATTGGCTCAGAAATCAGGTATATCACCTCTAACTCCTGATCAACTCTATTTCAGAGTTATGGCTTCTGTTTCTGAATGGCACATAGCACCTCCTAAAGAACATGTAGAAGGCAAAAAGGTATTAGATAAGTAATCATTCCTGGAACTTCAAGTGATCATTTTTTATTCCTCTGAGACATACTCGTACTCTCTTCTCTCTCATCTCTAATTTCCAAAGACTTCCTAGTCTTCATAGACCTGGTGCAATCCAATTAAGAAACTTCATAGCAACTTCAAAACCAAGGAAACAAGCCTGGAAAAGAGAGAACACACAGAACAATCATGGACTGTAAAGACCTATTCCAAACAAGGCTTGAAATGCAGCACTATAAACATCTGATCTGGTTGATGGGAAAGGAGGAAGTGAGTTTAAAAGAGAGAGTTTGGAGCACAGGTAAGAGTATTAGCATATTCACACAAAGGCAGAACTTCTAATTCCTTAGGTTCATTATTTACTCAATGGGAAGCCAGTCCAAACACCCACACACTTCTGTCTTCTTCTGGTGGATGTGTAATCAGACATGAAATACCATCAGAATGAGTCAACAGCCACTTCCACGTGAAGCCAGACTTCCATGTGAAGCTCAGAATGAAGGTTTAATTGGTGGTGTCCCTCAACTGAGACACATTTTCGAACCTGGACATCAAGAGCCAAAAAGCATCTGCAGTACAGAGAATCTCATTGAAATGGTACACCAGCAAGCAGCAAATCATCTCCTCTGTATCTGCAAATATTCACTCTAAGTGGCTAGGTCCCTGAAACCCATCTGAAATCATTAACTTACCGCATTAGCAGGAAATGCCCTGATCATTACAGCTGTGAAGCCCTTATATAGCGATGCAACTCCTTCTTCTTTGATAAGTTCTCTCAGCACATCTCTAAAGCCATTTGGATATTTTCCGGGAGGAGCTGTGAGGGATCAAAACACATTAGATAAGATGTGTGACAGTCACAAATGCCGAGGATGGGGCAGGTGTACTAGCCCAAAAATTTCAATATGTTCATACTGCAACGGCAAGATCCAAGCATCGTTGAAGCTATATTGTGAAAACATCTACTTGGGAAAATTATCTGTTTCAGTCAAAAACAAACAAAAAGGCCAGATTACTAAAGATCCATTACAGAGAAGCTAGGTGCTCACTGTCACCACAAAGAATTTACATAACCAAGTCATCTTTTGGGGAGGAAGAGAGAAAGAACTTTTGCCAGGGTTGGATATCTGAGCTGTTACTTTCACAGCTGATCATAGTTATCCAAAGAGCTGCAATTAGGAAATACAAAGGCCAAGTATAGGAATTGATAAAGCTGGTTTATAAAAAAGCAGAAAATGATCCTGTCACATCCCCTAGCCAAGAACAGCAACAAACTCAAGTGAAAAGCACAGGCTGATGTTGCACAGATTTACTGTGGTGTTTTTAAAAAGCTGTTCAATTTGATGAACAAGTTCTTCTACCTCCTGACTCTCCTCTGGAAAATATGGCCTCTGGCAGCCCTCTGGACTGAACAAGTGCTCCACAAATTAACCCAGTTAAACAGAATTGCCAATAAACCACATCATCTATAAAACACCAATATAGATTAGCTCAGTGAAACAAGGACACAAGACTGATGTATTTCACACTCAACCCTCGCTGTGACATCAAAGAATCAGAGCAGCCATCATTCAGGAAAAAAGGGAAAATTTTCCTGCACTAGATAGTTATGATTCATAATACACATATACAAAAAAAGCCACACACACAAAAGCAAACAAAAAGCATACTGGCCAGTGAAGAGCTGAATCCACAGATAGGGACTACTGGGGAGCCTTAACAAAATTATTCATTGAGCAAGACTCACAGACAAACCAATGAAAAACCTGTCAAATCTTGCTGAAACTCAAGGCCTGGGATCAACTCACTATAGCTAGGCCACAGATATTCAAGAGCAGATCCATTACTCACAGCAATACTCTTAGCCAGGCCCATGCAGATATGGTTAATTTCAGACCACACATGCAAGAATTTACTATGTCTGAAGTGAAATGACAAAACCATTCAAAGAATTACATTTGTAGTAGAACATTCAGGATACCTGGTTCTAATATTATGATTTCTCTGGTTAGATTTCAAAACTGGTCTCTAAAATTGGGATCATTATATTGGTAGGGAGACAGAAAAGTGAGCTTGATTTGCCAAAGAATAACCAGGAAACCAACTAAAGCTGGAAATGCACTTGGATTTTTCATGTACTTGTCTTAAGGTGGTGCACAAGCTGTGCTACCTCTCATCCAGCAAGATGCCGAGACAGCAGCTTCCATCAGTGCCCAGCCGCTCCCTGGAGTGCTGCGCCCTGTGTGGCCATGACAAGCTGGCATGAAACTTACCTGTCTGGAAACGGGATTTCAGCACATCTGGTGGAATTGCAACTGCCCAGTTGAAGATTCCAGCCAAGCCACCAGCAAAGAGGATCCTAGGCACACTGAGGTCACTCACACTGTGGTGGGTTGGAGTGGGGTGGGAGGAAAAAAAACAAAACAAAAAAAAAACAAAAAAGAAAGAAAGAAAGAAAGAAAAAGAGCTTATATGTCGAGTCAAATGACAACCAAAAGGGCAGTTTGGCTGACAGACAGAAGATTGCAGAACGCTGCAGAAACACACAGAGCATAGTATCTGAGCAACAATTCCAGGAATCTGAGACCTCTGGACAAAGTGTGTCTACACCCTAAAGATACAAATTCTTTCATTCAGCAGCAAACACACAGGGATGCTGTGGAGAAAAAAAAACAGATCAAAAAACCAACAACAACAAAACCAGCTCCTTGCATACACAGGGATGAAACAGCAAAGAGACCTACTTCAACTATTTCTTACTTGTGCCAATAAGATCCAAGATTAGAATTTGTGAGAAACTCAGAATGCTATTTTAATTGTCAGCTAACCCCAGACCAAAATAGCTCAACTCACAGGACAACCACTGCCAGTGATTTTTTCTTTTTTGGTTATTTTCATGCTACTGTTCAAAACTCCTTCTTGAATGGGGAGATTAATCAGCAGTGTCTGAGAAGTCTAGAGAAGGCTGACTTTGGGATTTCACTAACCTCTCTCCCTCAGGGGTCAGAATGTTCTTCAGCCATTCATACGTCATGAAGTACATTCCACTGGCTGGAACATCTAGTGGGTAAACAACACAGGCAATGAGTAGTGGGAAACCAAACAAAGCCTAGAGGGACAGCAGCCCTGCGCCAGCTCAGTAACACCACTAAATACATCCAGATTCCTCTTCTGAGCCTTTCCTACAAAGTGCCGCTGCTGCTCTACACAGAGCAGACAGAGGAGTCTGAACTTTCCTAGGAGAGTAAGTGTTAAAGGCAAGAACTGGGAAAATATCTGTTTTTGAGCACTTCTGTCAGCAGCCCTTCTAATCAGACTGTAACCTGGCTGCCAGCCGTTAATCTAATTATGAGACAGCACTAAGCTTCCTTAGCTGGTGCATGGCAGATGAGAGCAGTTCAGGAACTTTATGTTTTGTACACTATTTGTTCTGATCAACATGTTTTGGGGTCACTTGTTTTAAGGTACTCCTACGGCCCATTCTTAGCTCATGCCTGAACTGGACAATCAGCCTCTGGCTAGAAACACTGTCAATGTGGAATTACATTGCTAGCTGAGAAGCAGAGGATAGAACAAATTCCTAAGTTGAGATCTCAAAATACAGAAATTTCAGGTTTTACTCAGAAAACGCTGCTCCAATACAGGGAACAATGTAATATTGTTCAGAGGAGAAAGAACCAAAACATTAAAGCTTGAGTGTCCAGCATAATTACTTTGTTGT
Source organism: Rhea pennata (assembly GCF_028389875.1). NCBI lineage: Eukaryota > Metazoa > Chordata > Aves > Rheiformes > Rheidae > Rhea > Rhea pennata. The sequence continues at coordinate 10,720,512 of NC_084674.1, forward strand.
TGTAGGAGAAGGACGTGCCATCACATTCTAAAATAAGCCACGCTCAAGCAGGTAGAAAGCCTAACTGCTGCAATCATCTTTTAAAGTAAACATCTTTATACAATAGTAGTCACAGACAGCAGTCACAGTCCTTCTGCCAAGAAGGAAAAAGAAAAAGAAAAAAAAAAAGCCCTCTTCTGTATTCTGAAGTCTCTGATTCCTCTTGCCTTCTTGGATTTTAATTAGTTCCTACATCCCTCTGAATCCTTGTCATCTAATCTCTTTCTCTCTCCCTGAGAATCTCATGTTTATTTCTCAGTCCCTTTGAGCCATTGAAGTAGCTCTGCAGACTGCAAAAAAGGAAAAAAATGGATGACACAAAGCATCTCCAATAGGCTAAAGGGACAGCAATATTTATGAAACTATGTCAGTCTTCTTGTTTTAAAGTACCCCATGCAGAAGAAGCATCAGAACATTTCCATCAGTTACCTCTCATGAGGGTGAGCACTGTCCCCTTGTACACGCCTCGAATCCCAGCCTCACGGAACAGCTGTTTCGCACAGTCCAATGAGCCACTGTATTTAGTTTCACCTGTAGCTGCCTGGATCTGAAGGATTAAAGTGATCGTTTCTGGCTGGTGAACAATCATTCAGCTAATAATTAGAAAGCCACGTGCATGTTGCCAGAGGAAAGAGCACAATTTATTCCACAGGCACTCCTGCAGAGGAAACCTTTGCATCATTTTCTCATACAGCTCTCTGCCATTCAAGCTGAGGATGCATTTACTGGTCCACAGTGGCTAGATTGGCCCTTTATTTTTCCTAGTGCAAGTTTGAAACAACTGAAGTCAGTTAGGTAGTTTTACACATACACTGTCAAAAACTAGCCTTCAAATAATTTAGTAAAATTCAAAAAATTTTATGATGATATCATGTCTGTCAGAACTAACGTGTAAACATCCATTTCCATAATAACAAGAGTGCAAGATAGTGTGATGTAAGCAAACCTTCTCATCTCTACCAAGGACAGTATTTTTATTTGTTCATGTTTATAGCTCCTAACAATGCCGTAAAAACTCTGAAGGAGGTGTAGAGCTTACAGTCACTCAAATAAACACTAGAAAACTATTCTATGTATTTTGAAATACGTCCTTCAGTTATGTATTGGGAACATGGGAAGATGATGGAAAATTTTTACCAGAGAAAGAGTCCCATGATCTAGTGGGTCTGGATGTCTTTAGAATAAATTTCATTCTGAAAATTTTGATTTTTCCGTATTTTAAAATAGAGCATCTATTTTAAATGAGCCGATAAGCATCTGCTGATGCCTCATATAATGCCACATAGTATAATGCGTGTGCTCTGTAAATTTAAGAGAGTTTTGTATGCTTTATGTACTTATATTGTCATGGTGAGTTTGTATAATGCTTCTTCATGACAGTTGCATTAAGTGACAGTTGTCTCAGTCCTGTCAAAAAACAGAACAGAGTAAACTCACTAACCAAGCAAGTTCCTGGTATGGGAAGACAAGACCCCTAAAATTAAATTCCCAAGATCACCATCCAAAGCCTTACCTGTAAAAGGCACTTGATTCTCTCTCCTGGAGCCATGATTACTGTTGTAAACACTCCCGACAGCATGCCAGCAGCAAACAGCTGAGGATATCTGCCCAGAGGAAACAGAAAAGACCCTAATGCAACACAGTACATAGACAATGAAGGGCAAAATGATCCTTGTATTGTCAGATTACACTGTCGCATATAAGGCTGGCAGTGAAACTAGAAATGCATCCACTGCCTATGATCAGTACAAAAGTGCCTCATTTAATGCACAATTAAGAGTTAAACATTTAAGACTTCTGGGATTCAAAGCCACAGTTCCCACAGCAACCATAATCAGCTCTTCACATTTGTTGTATTTGTTAATATTCCTTCTACTTGCTTTATTTGCTACTGCATTCCCCATTGATTTTTATTCTGAACATCTCTTCCTCCTCCAGTCTCCCACTCTCTTCTCAGACTGCAGCTTCCACACGCCTTCCTGCTCGTGCCACCAACAGCAACATTTCTGTGAACCTTTTTAGTCTGTCACCCTTATTCCCTTACAAGGTGAGCATAGTCTTGCCACACTCAGTGTCTGCTATGGAGTTCCCTCCTTGGTCTCTTCTAACGTTGCCAGTCAGGCCCTATGATTCAATCTGTCTGTATGTCTAGCCTCAGTGTTGACCTTCCATTTACTCTCAGCCTTTCGTCCTGATAACACAAAGCTGTGTCTCTCCAAACTTAGTTTTTCTCAGGCCCTCATTCTTTCAGCCTCCCACATTGCTAAGTCTGTCCACCCAGCCTGCCCTCATCCTCCCCACTCTGCATTTGCTTTCATGCATGCTGCAAAGTGTTTACAACAGAAATCCCTTAAGCAAGCTTTCTCCATCACAAATTTGTGCTTATATCCAACCTGCTAACTTACCCAGTAAAAAGACCTAGTTTCTCAGTTAATTGAATTCTACATCTTTCACTTCTCTCCATATGCCTAAGAAATGGCATTCCATTCAGCTTTTTGCATTCTCATACCCCTTTCTTACACTTGAATTCCTCTTATATTTTATTCCTTACCATCTTCTACCAATAGGATAAGGTGCAACTTATTCTTTCCTGCTTTGACCTCACAACTCTGTCCACCAGCTGCACTATCTCCTTTCAGAGTCCATTTAATACAGTCTACAACAGCATTTGACGGGCAGACTACCTTGCCCCTTTCCAATCTAGTTTCTATACCAGAAATAGCAGCGGAAACACTGTGCAAACACTCTCTTCATAACTTGAATCTAGAACCACCATTCCAGCTTTACTCTTCAGCCCTCAGCTGGTGTCAGCACCATTAATCAGGTTCCCCGTCATAAATTTTCTCTCTCCCTCTCCTATCCTGGCCTGCCATTACTGCTTCCTATGACCCTTCCTTCCTAATTTACTTCTCTCCCTGCATTAACAGATAATATCTTCGGATGGTAACTCACGTCATTTCAAATTTCTAAGAAGTCACCACAGACTCTGTCCATACCATGCCACATACTTTTCTCCATTTCTGCACCTTAACCTTATCTCAAGGTAATCTCATTCCTAGGGACCGATTCAAGTTTCTGTCTATCAGGTCTTTTAGATCTCTTTCTCCAGTCTAGATGTACCTCCGGCTCAAACTAAGCTTTGAGTTTTCTAACTCATTTTGGGATCATTCAGTCCTAGAAAAGACAAAAGATGCTCCTCAGGTTTCTTTCCATCTCCTTCCCTCCCAAACCTCCCTTCCAAAGCAGCATGGGGATCCACTGCCGTCCTTGCTGCCTCTAGACCCATAACCACAGTGCTAAGAGTTTGACCTTTCTTTATGGCTCTCACATCCCAGGCACACTAACTACATCTTACTGCATAAAAATATCTGCATCTAAGGTACAGCACAGTGGGGCACAATGACAACTCTACCATTTATTTGTTGATCTTTGTACTTTCTCTCCCACTGCTCTTGTGTTGTGAGTTCTCCATAAAGACTCTGCCCCTCTCCAGCTTGCTCCTTAAAACTCCACTTTGCTATGATGTGTACAAAACACAAAGCACTGAAGTGATTAGGATGATGGCAATGAGCCCACAGACCATTCATTTCCTTGCATTCTCTGCTCTTCACCACTCCCCTCCAGTTTTACCCTTCAGCTTTGTCCGCATCAGGAAGGTAGTTATGTTGGTAAACTACAAGTGAAAAAACAGCGCCATAGCACCTCGGCACTCTCTCCTTCTATGCAATCCAAGCAGAAGTAGCTTGCTCTATGTCTTTGTACTACCCAGGCACCTCCCTGTACAGGCAAAGCTCAAACGGAGACAGTGTGTCCCTTCCCTTCCATGCTTGATTCAACACAATGGACTCCTACTTTCTGACACAGCTCCTAAGCATTGTATGAATAATAGAATAAAATGTTGCTAAGCTACAGGTCTGTTCCTCTAGAGCTGTATTTCACAATTCAGCAAAGAAAGGAAGTACTTAGGGGAGCAGGGGCTCTCCTTATGCTTAAGCTAACCTGAAGAGAGAGAAAAAAAATGATTAGCTTTTCATAGGAAATTTAGTCATCCTATAGATTAAAAGAGAACAAGAAAAGCTTCACTCCACAGCACATCTCTTTTCCTGAAGGTCAGAAGTGCCGCAGAGCTAAGCTGCTCATAAACACCGTTTTTCAGAAATTAATCATGAAATATTTCTATAGCTATTATTATATCCTAATATATGGACACAGTACGAGTCACAGCTGGCAGAGAAAAGAGAATCAGGATTTGTGACTGAATTTTCTCAAGACTGCTCGACCATGAATTTAATTCTTCCATAGTTTCTGTTAATAGTGAGACTGTTCTCAGGCAATCATTATATAACTCACAGTGTATTCATCTAAAATGGAATTGTTGTTTAATGGCTCCTTCTTGCGTAGAAAGGGAATTGCATAGCACTTGCCCACATGCTGTCTGTTTTTAGCCTGTGCTATCAGTCCCACGCTTCCAGAAGCATTAAAACACACCCATGTTTTATTTTTTGAGGTATATTTATAACCTAGGAGAAGAGATGAATTTACACCACAACTCAACACATGACAACACCGCAGGCTGTAGTTTTAGGGTGCCTTTCCCAAATGCCTGAATAACACAGAAACTCACGTCAAAATGTCATCAGGTTTTCGCTGTTGGAGTCTTTTCCCCAAGCCAAATCCAAAGAAGCACACAGCAAACATGGGTGTCACTCCAATAATAGGAGCTGCCATTCCTCTATACAAGCCTCGGACTCCCTGCAAGAAATGTTATCACAAGAATTATTTGGTTTCGTATAACGCTTTGCACACATTTCATCTTACTGAGAAGCAAAAGGTTAAAACACAGGATAATGTCAGTCAGCCAGTCCAATTAATTAGAGGAATAATGGGATGTTCTCTTGCAATGATACACATTTAACTGAGGCTCAGGGCCCACTGCAAAGGAAGGTTGTCCTTCCTGGAAAGCCGGGCACCATTTTCAGCCTTCACTTCCAATAATGTTCATGCTGCCCCCTGTACTTTCTTCTTAAATATAAGGAAGTTAAGTTAAAAGCCACATGAACAATAGTCCTATTAGATAATGTCCAAAGTCTTCTCTCTCAAATACATACAACAATGCAGACATGGCTTTATGAAGAAGGCATCAAATGTAACATTACTGTAAAATCCTGACATTAAGCCTGACAATGCTGGATCAGATTCATTCCTTAGGTAAAGACAAAGCCAGGGAGACCAACTTGAACTCCTTCACTTCCCAAACAAACTCAGTTTGGAATGAATTCAAGAGCAGATTATTTTTGCTTTTCTTCCCTAAGCCAAAACTTTTTCATGACACAACTTTACATCCCCGATGTTTCCCTTTAGATTAAAAGACATCATCAGACTGAAGACTGCATCAGATAAACTTTGATATAAACCCCAGCAGTAGCATTTATTTCATTTATCTTGCCTTTCAACTGAGTCTATTAACTCCTTTCTAATTAAAAAAAGAATTACAAATTATCCTTCTAGATAAAGGCTAGATGCACAAATTAAGTATTTTCTGCCCCCCTCCTCCCAAAATCAGTGTATCCCAATATATGCCCATATGCTTACAGGATTTCATTACACAGTCAGTTATGCCTATCTGTTTGACAAAGATCAGACACGCCTGCTCAATCTTCCCACGAACAGTTGGAAGTAAAAGGTCTTAGCAAAGAGGCTTAGTATTTTTTCCTTATAGAAACAGATGAGTATTGAGTAGGAGTAGAGAGGCAGCAGTACTCTCAAACTTCACATCAGAAGACTATTATTACAGTTCCGCTCTGACGTCCATGCTTCAGAAGAGATGCTGAAAAATTGCAAGGGATTCGGAAGAGAGCTGCTAAAGCTTTTCAGTGCTTTTTGGAAGTGACTAGGGAAGCAAGATTTACTTTGGTTAGATAACAATCTATGAGTCCTATCACGAAAGTAGAGTTCTGATCTGAGACAGCTCTTTCATTTAGCGAAGAGCGACTCAACTGGATCCAGTGGTTAGGAATTAAACTTCAGATTAGTAAATAAACAGTGGGGCATTATACCCATTGTTTCCAAATGTTAAATAGCCACTGGAAAAACTTACCAAGCAGCAAGGTGGATTCTATGTCACTTAAAAGTCTTTAAACCAAGGCCACATGCCTTTCTAAAAAAATAGACTCTAGTTCAGCCACATGATATGGGCTGATTCGGGAGTCATAGAGTGGAAGCCAATGTCCACCTTATGAAGAAGATCAAACAAAGTTACTATAATGGTCCCTCTGACCCTTAAAAAAAAAAGGAAAAAAAACACTAAAAATAGAAACTTCCATTTACTCATCCACCTTCTCACAGATGGTGTGTGTGTATGTGTATATATATATATATATATATACACATACACACACACACACAAAAAAAATACATATTATAGAAGAAAGTGGAAGTACTGCTTTTATTAACAAAAGTCATTGCTTATTTTAGGACTTCCAGAGAGAGATCCAAATACCAAAGATGAGATTCCACCACCTACAACAACAAAGCCAGCAAACAACTGCCAATGTTAACTCCAGTCTTTAGCTTCAGATATTAATATCACAACATTTTGAGCCATCAGTGTTTCTTTACAAAACAAAAAGACACACATTTGGAAGAAGTAGATGGTAAGTACTCTTCAAAATAGATCTCCCTTTAAGTTTTGCAAGATGATGAAAAATTTTAGTTACAATCAGTTCAACTGATAACCCAGGAATTTTATATTCTTGGGGGGCGGGGGAGGGGGGAGCAGCATTCCCGCACGATGCCATTGCTGCGACGTACAGAGGCAACTGACGTTTTTGGCAGGCGCAGCACAGCAGCGCAGGCTAACACAGTACCTCTCTGACCAGAGTCTTTCTGAAACAGTCAAAGGTCCCAGAATAGAGCGGCGGCTGCCCGGGCTGGGGTTTGGGCTGGGTCTGCAGTCTGACCTGCCAAGAAGAGATAGCAAACACTGTTTTATTAAATATTACTACCCAGGCTTTGATTCAGATAACATATCTAAGCAAGTATGAAGTAGTAACTTTTGGGACCAGACTTCACAATATTGCTAAAGACATTAGAATCCTTTTAACCATCTGCAGAAGAGAAGGGACTTGAGTTTTAACCTATTTAACGATTTTTAATTGCTTGGATGACGTCAGCAGCTTTACTGTTCTGATTTATCGTTATTTATATATTATTATTACTGCTGCTCCCCTCCCGCTTCTCTCAGAGGACGGCCGCAGCCGGGGAGGGCGCCGCGGCTCCTGCCCGGGGCGGCTGCCCGGGGCGGCCGCCCGCGGCCTCCTCCGCCTGCCTCTCCGCGGGGCACGCCGGGAAGTGTAGTCCGCACCCACCTCCCCCTGCGCCCCGCCTGCCCGCGGGGCACGCCGGGAAGCGTGGTCGACCCCGCCTCCCCCACGGGGCACGCCGGGAAGTGCAGTCCGCCCAGGACGCGCCCGCCGCACAGCACGACGGGAAGCGCGGGTCTCCCGCGCGCGCCGCGCCCCCTGGGAAATGTAGTTCACCCCCCCCACCCCCGGCCGCCGCTCCCGCTGCTCCCCCGGCCTCGCCAGCGGCGATCCCGTCCCGTCCCGCCCCGTCCCGCCGCGGCGCCGCGCCGCTCCCTCACCTTGATGGTGTCCAGCGGGTGCCCCACGAACACCAGGCAGACACCCCCGAAGCCGCCAGCGAAGAAGTTCTTCACGGGGCTGATGGGCTGCGGCTGCTTCGCCATGGTGGCGGCGGAAAGCGGGGCCGGAACCGGGGCTGGGATCGGGATCGGGGCCGGGGCGCTGCGTCCCCGCCGAGCAAGCACCGCCCCCCCTGCCCCGCGACCTTTACCCCAGAGCCGGGCCGCGCGGCACGCCGGGAGCCCGGGGGCAGGCCGGGAGCGCGGCGGCCTCGGGCTCCTTCTCTCGAGCTCTGGCGGCGGTGGAGGCCCGGGCTGCGACAAGCTGCTCGGTGCCGCTGGGGGCGCCGAGCCGGCACCGCGGGGCGGCTCCGCGCCGCCAGCTCGCGGCTCTGGAGGGGAAGGACTGGGGCGACTGGCTCGGTCCCGTCGCCCCCTGCAGGCGGCAGCCCCCGCGGGAGCAGCCCCCGCCGCCGCCCCGGTGGTTCAGTCCGCCCCCTCCGCCTCCCGCCCCGATGGTTTGTTCTGCCCCCACACGAACACGCCGCCTGGGTGGTTCGGCCCGCCCCACCTTGCCTCGGAACGTCCCCTCCGCCCCAAGCTAATGGTTCAGTCCACCCCCCGCCAGACCCGGTGCGGTCCGAGGGCGGCGGCGCGGCCGCGGCACCGCCTGGCGGAAGTGACGCCGCGCGGAGGCCAGGGCTTCCGGCGCGCAGGCAGTGGCGGCCCGGCAGGAGGAGCCCGGGGTGCCGCTCCCTGCCTCCGCCGCCCCGGCCGCGCTCCGCGGCGCCCGGTAAGTGCGAAGGGCGGCGGGGGGGCCCCGGCGGCGGCCGCCTGCCCCGCGCTGTGGCGGCGGCGCGAGCCGGGAGCGCCTGGCGTGCGTCGCCGCCGGCCCGGGCCCGGCCTCCGCGGCGGGGGGGCGGCCGCAGCCCGGGCGCGGGGCCGCCCCGAGGCCGGAGCGGGCGCTGCGAGCCCCGCAGAAGAGCGGCGCCCTCCGGTTTGGGGGAACTTCTGCTCCGTTTGGCGTCTCCCCGCGCCGCGCGGGACTCTCGTTGGGGCAGGCGGCCGAGGGACGCCGCAGCGCATGAGCCCTGAGGCCGGCGATAGGGATGGGGGCGCGATGGCCATGCTGGGGCTCCCTCCGCCCCAGCCACCGCTCCAGCTCTGCTCATTCCGACCACCCACAGCTCTCGCCTCTCCCCCGGCTTCTGCTGTTTTCCTCTTATGTGTTTACAACGTGTCGGACAAGTATGCGATTTCCTCTCGAGCGCATTACAAAAGAAATGGAGCTGAGGTGATTTAAGTGAACGTGGTTCCTTTCTGCTCCGACATAGGAAGAGCACTGCAAGCATAGAGTTACCGTGGAAGGAAGGCTTGAGTAGGTGCAGGTAAAATAATGCGCTGAAAACAACGATAGCCTAAAAGGGACAGGAATGAAACGGATCAGATTAGTTGGGAAGGGCAAGGTAGCCGTAGCAGTCAGAATCAAGATGAAAGTGGAAAGAGAGCAGGCAAATTCACAGTGGATGTGTGATATGGCTGCAAGGAGGTCTCTGCAGAGTCATGTATGATAAAAAGGGTGGGAGGTGATGTTCCTGGTTCTCTCTCTTTCGGAACGAAGAAAATCATCTGAAAATTCAGTGGAGAAGGAAACGACAAAGTATGTATACTGTGTGTGTGAAGCAGCAATTGAAGATGATCCCTGGATTACAGGCTTGAGTGACATAGACAAAGATGCGATTAACAGTGATAGTAAGTTTGGAGCTGGGATTGTAAAGGGTTTAAGGAGAAAGAGAGAGTGTCAGTTTGTTTAAAGGTTGTGTGGATAAGTGACTGGAGACAGACTTGAGTTACACTCTCTTAATTTCAAAATTATCAGCAAAGAGGTGAGAGAAGACAAAGCCATCTCACGTGGCTGTGAAATTACCAACCAAAAAATTTGAACGCTGTCCCCTTTTTCATTATCAAAACACTTATTCAGGAAGTCCCAAAGACGTACATACAGAGGATAAGAATTCAGAAAAGGATGATGTGGTGAGACAAGATACAGTATGGGGTTGTGTAACTTCCTATTATCAGACACAGTATGAGACCAGAAAGAGGCTGATGGTAGCGTACATGAAGACATTTATTTCAATAGACCTTGTTAAGAAGAATTATATTGTGAAGTGGGAATCTGCAAGAGAGCATCTCTGGTAGAGCAGAAGAGGAGCACAGATTAGGGGTGGATGTGTTTTCAAGTTCTTGCAAGAAGGCTGGGGAAAGAAAGGGGATTCAATTTTATTAGTTAAGACGAGGAAGTGTTTTGGGTGAAGGTGGTAAAGTAGGACCTCATTCTTCTTTGGTTAGAAGAACAAACTGAATATGATTTAAAACTTTAAAGTCTGATCTTTGAAATTATGGTAATTATTTAATCTAAATATTCCTTGTTCTTTTGACCTCCACCTTTTTTTTTTTTGTATTTATCATCTTTGTTGTCTTAGCTAATACTTAGTATCACTAATTTCTATGTCCTGTGTTAATGTGTGCTTGGAGAGCTCATGATTGGGTGATGAGGGTCTTAGACTGAGAATTAGTTGAGGTAAGTTCTGTTTCTTGTTTTCCTTATATCTTGTTTTGTTTTGCCAGCAAGTTTGTGCCTTGATCTTCCTCTTGTTTACACATATCCATCTGACATTAAGTTATGCTGGAACTGAACTCTTTCCCAAAGTGATGTGACGAGAGTCAGAAGAGGTGTCCGGTCTGCAGACTGTTTTCTCCTTGATATATTGATTTGCCCATGCAAACAGTTCCTTTGTTCATGTAAGTAGGTTAGTTGCACAGAGAAATAGCTGAGAAGTATTTCTAAGAGCCCTGTGGTCTTGTACCTCTTCTCTACGGTGGTACATGACTACTTAGGTACTGCGTAAGCCCCTTATTTTACTCATACATCTGAAAACATCTCATTGCTTTGACGGGACTTGCTGTGCATTGAGGTAGTAAATGGATCATCCATTTAACATGTTTCTCTCCCCCCCATCTCCATAGTGTGGGATGATTGATTAAGTTTGGAAAGTTTCCTGACTGGTGATGCCTGTTCGGTCTTTGTGATACTCTGAGACTGGCCAAACAAAACTGTCACACACTAGGCTATTGATATCTTTTGTAGGAATGTCTAGATTGATTCTAGATTCTCAAATAAGTTGTTCTTTCAACACAGCATGTACCAGGTAAAGATCTATTAATACTTTTGTGCAAGAGGTAAATGTTGATACAAATTTAGCCCAGACTGAATCATTAAGGAGACTAGAGGGAGGAAGCATATAGGGACAGTATAGGTTTGCCTTGTGTCTGTCAAATCAGAGCCCACCAATGATGCTGAAATACAGAACAGAGAACCCTGAGTGGAAATAAAGCTAGGAAAGTGCATTGGTCTTTCAGATCAAAGCCACCATCTTTTCAAAAATATGTACTTGTAGGAGCACATTTGCCACCTCCCTGGTTCTCTATTTGATTGTTTCCATTTGTGGAAACCTCAGAAGTTTTTCTGTATGTGAATGGGTTTATGTGTGAGGGGGAGACCCTCATTTAGCAGCAGTTGTGTGAGTGATTCCTCAGCAGTATAAGTAGGTTACTTGGACCTGATGGCTGCTTAATCTGGAGGAAAAGATTTCCCTTGGTAGTTTGATGGAATCGTCTACATTACTAGCATTCCTACTGTAACTCATTTTGTGTCACTGATAGGAAAATACTCTTCAAGATTTTACTGCTGTTGTCTTCCAAAGTGGAGAGTCAGAGCCTTGGTTCTCTAAAGTTCTACAGGGAACCATGCTATAAAATGTTTGTACTTTATGTATGTTGTGGATAGTTAAGAAATCAAGAGTCATGTGAAAGGAATGGAGACCAGAATTCAAGGGATAATTTAATTAACTTGTAACCATCATCCTTCCTCACTGGAGGAGGTTTATATCTGCTGAAACCAGTGCAGCCCCTCAGATTAATTATGCATCAGATCTCTTCCTGCTTGTCCTGTGATGTCTGGTCAGTTTATTAGAACCGGAAAACAAGTTCAGAAAAATAATGAAAAATTATGGTTGAGATTTCAGGTGCTCTGAAGTCAGGTTATAGTTTTTCCAGTAGCTGTAAAAGGTAACATTTTGCATATATATTAAAATGCTAGAGCGCATGTAATAGCCAAAAACCACATGTGCAAGAAACTCGGTATATACTGTCTATGGGAAGTACATATTTGATTTTATACGTGTATTTTATATGTAAAACTTGATTGAAGCAAGCTTTAACTTTTGTATTTAATCTCTCTTGAAACAAAATTCGCTGTTTAAATGGCAATTTGTGACTGAGTACGAGATGACCATAATTCAAGGTTGATAAGTACTGTCTACTGAACCTCTTAAAATTCTAAATCGTATTCTTTTAGTTACATGAGCAGAAGGTGTGTAGTTCAGATAAAGTCAAATACATGAATTTTCTATTACCAGTGAAAACACAAAAAAAAAATAGCTTGGCTGTTCTGATTCCTCCTAAACAGAAGCTGTCAACCCTTGATATGTACATTAAGAAAGTAATAAAATGAGAATTTATTTTATTTTCCCCCTCAGATATGATGCACAAGCCACATCACATCCAGCAAAGCTTAGTTAAAGGGATGAACTGATTTTGTCATCTCTTTGAGATAGTACTGAAGACTGTTAAACTGAGTGTAAGAGAAGGATCTGTTTGCCCCTCTTGCTTTCCGAAGTCCCAGATGATTTCCATGGTTTGAAGCAGTGCGTAGTTGTTCAGAGTGTCGCAGGTTGCCCTTCTGGCTCCTGGTGATCTTATCTATTTTTGGGGGGGCGGGGTTTATTGATGAAATGCAGATGATTCTTTTGATTAAAAAAAATAATATGAGTATAAATATATCTTGGAAAAGATGTGTAGTGGAGCTTATGGAGAGAGTCTCCAAATGACAAAAATCTTGGGGCCCTTGCTGGGGACTGGAATAATGTAATACGCACATCTCAGAGGTTTTACACCTTGCCTGTAAGAGCAGCTCTGACTCTGCAAGTGCAAAGGCCCAGCATGGCAGGCCCAGGGCCCTGCCTGGCAGAATCTTCTGTAGCTGGGCTGTCAGATGAGTCCATTTCTGGCTGTTAGATGACCTGTATGATGTTGACATGGCCTCTCTTATAATTTCTTAGGCAACAGAAAAAAATTGTTTTTCCCCCTTAGGAAACAGAGCTCAGATGAAATCAAAAGAACGATAAAGTTTGTTGGAGAAAAAGAAGCTACATTTGCTTTCCTGGTCTGCAGTTGACAGGGCATTAAGATGTCCGTGGACATGAACAGCCAGGGCTCTGACAGCAATGAAGAGGATTATGACCCTAATTGCGAGGAGGAGGAAGAGGATGAGGATCCTGGGGATATTGAGGATTATTATGATGGGGTAGCTAACGACGTGGAGCAGCAGGGAGCAGATGCCTTTGATCCAGAGGAGTATCAGTTCACCTGCCTGACTTACAAGGAGTCGGAGAGCACTCTGAATGAACACATGGCCAGCTTGGCTGCCACGTTAAAGGTGAGGAAAGGTTTCTGCATTAACACAGGTGTAAAATAAGTCTATATTGATTGAAAAGGCAAAATGCCAAACACAGTCTGAAAAAAAGCTGTGGCAACATTGCTGTTACGGGGGTTGGAGGAGCATTATTAAAGGTCCCTGATACAAAACTCATTCAGAGGTTTACAGATTTTGCATACTGATTCCAAGACTTGAAAATCTTCCTTACGAAATGTTGATTCTTATGACTTTTTTTTTTTCCAGTGTTAAAGCTCAGGTGCTTTGATCATGACACTCAACTCTTTGCATTAACACAATGCAAAGAAAGTATATATGAGGGAAATGAACCAAATCATAAATGATGCAAATATTGGTGCACCTGTGTTTGAGGTGATGACTGACAGATAGGAAGACATGCTAAAAGTCTGTAATTCTAACATCAGTGTCTTAACCTTGTTGGTTCTGAGAATAATCATAGACTTTCAGAAAGACAGATCGGCTGTCATGCAAGACATTAACCCTATCAGTGCAGTGATGAGTAATTAAAGTACAATGAGCTTACCCCCCTCTTCCAGTGAGTGACTAATTCATCTCAGAAGATTCCCACTCAGTCATGTGCATACTATTATGCTCAAATAAGATTTTTTGTGAAATTTTCATTCTCCTTGTGCAACTGATGACTGCAGTGCAGACTAGTGAACAGAGGAGGTTCCCTCTGCCCTGTCAGTGTGCTTTGGTCGTGACACAGGTAAGAGGAAAGCTGAGTTCCTAAGCTGTTAGGTGTTGGCAGTCTGAAATTACCAACGTACCTGCCTTCTGACATGTCTCCTAGTGTATATTGTTCTGTGGAACAACCCCTGAAAGCAGGACAGCTGACCACAGTAGGCAAAAATTATGTTGGAAGACTTTTGAGTCCTATTAATTTGGGCTGGAGCCAGCCTAACTTAAAAAAAATGAGGGATCTTGATGATCGATATTTGTACATCAGAGAGTCCTATAGAAGTAGTTGCAACAATAAAGCCTAACGACTATAAAGCCTATAAACAATAGGCTGTAAAGCACACTCATACTCTTTGTTGCATCTGTAGGTGATTTTGCAGTCTACTGCACTTGTTTACAGGAACTATCACCTCAATGTTTTACTCTTTCTTGACTTTCAAGCTCTTGAGTGTGATTTTTGTAAAATGTGCGATTCAAGTGCTGAATGCCTGTTTTGTATATATTAAAAGAAAGGGAGGCAAAAGAAAAGAACAAATAGGAGTAATTGGTCAGCAGTTTTGATCTGGCTGCCAGTTGCTCTTGGTTCTTAGTGATTAAGTAGATTTAGAAAGGTATTTCCGCTCCTTACCATGTTGCTCCGAAATTGTTGACACATTATTCATTTCATTTAAATCAACAGAAGCAATATTTGATCTAGTCTTTAAAATTTGAGCATCTAAAGTTAGAATCATAGTTTTCCAAGAATTCCAGAAGTCTCTAATGTTAGAACAGCAAACATTATAGTTGACCTGATCATTAAAACCAACCTGTTAGATCAAATCTGATCCCAGATATGACTCTTGGTGGGGGGAAGAGGTGGAAGGTTTTAGGTTTTTCTGATATCAAGAATATGCCTGCATAGTAGCTTAAAAATGAAGCGCCTACAGATTTTAGTTTGTGCATGAGAAGATAAAAATAAATCTGGGTAGAAACCCAAAAAACTTTGATTTTGTCAGCCATGCATTAAGTCTTTAGCTCTTAAAGTGCCATCCTAAGCCTTTGTTTGCTAGCAGTGGTGGTGCAAGAACTGTACATTTTGTAAGTTGGAAATCTGTTGTGTATCTGAAACATGTGCTTTTTATTTCTTGGCATCCTTTCTTACAATGTTTCAGCCACCCTGCTTCTTCTTTCCCATTTTTCCCCTTCACTCTCCCTCCCCTCTGCCCAAAAGCTGTGATTTTGTTAGTTTTCTGAGACAAACTGGAGTAGAAAGAATGTGGGTCACATTAGCAAGAGTATGAGAAGGAAATTGGATAGAGCATGTTGAACTATTTGTTATCATTATTTTCCATTGACTTAATGGATATGCATAAACAGGGGCTGTTTTTTGTAAGAACTGTGTTAGCATTCTTTTCCTTTAACTTCCTTGAGCTCTAAACTTTTTTTTCTTTTAATAGACTACCTTTCACAATGTTGTCCTTGCCTTTTGGATAGTTGGGATCATTCTCTGTGAGCACCCTAGCCCACTTTGCTGATTCCTTCTCTTTTCGTTTCAGGACTAGCCTTTGTCTAGTGCTTGTGTGGTTCTTTTCAACATTAGATAATGTTTAATACAGAGTGGTTGCCAAGGGGAGACAAAGGTAAATTAAGGACCATTTGGAGGAGGTGCAATATTGAAGGCAAACCATGATGTGGAAGCTGAACAGTTTGTTATCCTAAGAAATGAATAGACTAATACAATTTTCTAAAGAAAAAAAAATACAGCAAATGAACTCAAAGCAGTTTTCAAATGCTCTGTCACAGGTATACTGTCATTTATAAAAGTTAAATTGAGGGATCTTGAGCGCCTTTTTTCCCTGTAAAACATTGTCTATGCTCTTAAGATCTGCAGCTGGTGTTCAGAGCCTTATATCCTCTTGCTTACAACCCATTCTCTTGTTGTTAATCATCTAAATAGTATCTTATTTGTTCTGTTCATTAACCTTCAAGACATTTTCTAATTGTGTTCCTTGGCTATTTTGGGCTGACTCCATGGAATGACTGTTTTCTTTAAAGTGCCAGTGTAAAGGGTTACCTTCCTTAGAAACCCTCTTGGCTACCTTTTTTTCATTCCTTGTGAGTTGCAACTGACCTTGTTCTCCCTCTTGCTGAAGCGGGCTGGATAATTAACAGGCTGTGGGTTGGCTGACCACCTTTCGGCCAGGTGTGAACGTCCTATGTGTGTTTAGAAGTTTGAATGAATGTAAGCTCTTGTTGTGTTAAAACTCTCTGTCATTTTGAACTGAATAGTCTGATGGTATAAACTAATTTTTGTGCGTCTCAGCTATAGAGTTTCTAGACTAGAGTCTATTTAAAAATAAAATTAATTTAAAAAATGCTGCTAATAGAATTAGCAACGAATAGAGCCAATGAATCTCCTGTTGTCATAGGAAACATTGACCTTGAGTTTTTCTGACTTGCTTTTTATCAAATAGGGAGTTGTGGTTATAAAAAGAAGTACAAAAAAGGTAGCAGTAAATACAGTCAGCTGTGCAGTGTGCCTTGTCTTCAACAACAGTATATGGTTATCTAGGAACAGAATTCACCATACTGAAACTAGAGAGACTTCATAAATTGTTCTTTGAAAGTGTCTTCTCAATCTGGTTTTACTAAAAAACTGAGTCAGCCCTAGCTTCCTGGGAAAAAGGAGTGGAAATGTTTGCCCCTTGGCTTGTCCTGTTGAGTCAGGAGGAGTGTTCGTGGAGGACTCAGTTAATACCTTGACTGTGATAAGGACAGGCCATCTCTGCTGAAATACACCAGAATAAAATCTCAAGCTAATGTTATCCAAAATGGTGATTCTCTGACCAAAAGACTTTAACTGAAGCAGATTGTTTTCAAAGGCAGTTTTCAGAAACAGTTTGTAGACTTTTGGTTCCCCAAAAAGATGAGTTGAGCCAGCACCTAAGGACAGTGCTGCTTTGCACTGGAGAATCCATTGCCTGCAGACCAGCAAAGAAATTTGTGATAGTTCTTTGAAAAAAACCAGACCTGTTTATGAAATCACTGTATTTCAAAAACAGTGAACTACAATTGGATAGTAATTAGTTTGTTTTCAAGTTGTCTCTGTCGAATCGTCATTGAGTAATTGTGAGTCCTGGAGTGGCGATATCAGTGCGCACAAACAGTACGATACTCAGCAGTTGCACAAACAAAGTTGACCCTGTCACTGACAAGCGGTTAAGTGAGTGATGATGTCACGTTGTTTTCGCTGGTGAATGACACTTCCTGGCTCTGCTGAGGGTCTCCTCTGCAAGCCTGCAATATCTGTCATGTTCCAAATAACTGGCAGCAGTTTCTCTGTTTCAGTGATAAGATCATCCAGATTTTTACCAAATTCTTTATGCTGCTGATTTAAGCCACTAGATAAGACAATTTTAGTTACAATTTGTGAAAAAGTGTTACTGTTACTGTGACTTTGTCTTTTCAGAAACTGATAGTCACTTCTGCACGTACAAGATCAAGGAAAGATAGTCAGTCATGCTGTTTTACAGACTGTTCATACTGATGTAGTCTTCACTAAAACTGCAGGAATTTTAAAACTGGAGAACTTAAATTTTTCAAATCATTAATGTGAGTAACCTGCTGATATTCACCGGACAGCAAGAACCTTGTTTCCCTTGCTCCTAGAAATAACAATTTTTATGTTTTGTTTTGTTTTTTGTTTTTTAACCCTCTCCTGTGAAGATCAAAAATCTGGTAGGTACAAAAAGCATATTTACTGTCATAATACAGGCATAATCCTGAATCTAGTAATCTATGTTATCGCTACTGATCTTTCAGAGATAAACCAGTTTATTCCATATATTCTTGTTCACCTCATTGATTTTTATCTTTTAATGCAACCAAATTAGTATTTGCTCATCAAAACACAACCCTGTGAAAATATTCCACACACTCAAATTGCGCTGACACAGAACAGTTAGCTTGTAGAGCTACTTGAATGCTGGCAGCAGGCCTTTTCAAATACCATCTTTAGCAGATCCAGAGTCATGTGCATGAAAATTGGCAGCCTGCATGAGCAGCTCTACCCAAAAAGCTAGCAATTGTAGAGTGCCTGTTTAGTGTGATTGCAAAAAGCCACATGTTGAAAGATTAATGTATATGATTCCCTTATATCATTGTGCAAACCACAGTGAAGTATGTAGTCCAGAGTGCTTATCTGAAAAAGCTGCCATATCTTGCTTTTGATGCCATAAGGACCTCATGAGACTTATACATGATGTAAAATGGAAGTCATAACAAAAACAACTTACATACAGGAGATGCATTAAAATCCCCTCAGAATATTAAAATGTACATGCACAAGAGCAGAGTTTGGAAAATAAATGTTTGAAGTTAGTATGTCTGTAAGAACTTGAAGCAATGTCAGATTAGCTGAAATTGGTAGATAGTAAATATTTAAATATCAATGATTTTTAAATGGTAGACCCTGTTATACAAGCATCTTCCCAAAACCCATGTGATAGTCTTTGGCAGTGACAGCATACTGTATTTAAAATACCTGTGAACCCTAAGTTAGTCAGGACATGCAAATATCTGTACCATGTTCTGTGTTTTAGTAACTACCAGCATCATGTAGAACCTCCAGTCTGTAACTGGAATCCTTAGGAACACACAAGTTAGATGTGTTTTTTGTCATTTCTCCTTGTTTTGTAGCCAACAGAAGAGATTCTGGAAGTTCTATTATACAAAAGCTATGTTACATGCCAG
This sequence comes from Rhea pennata, assembly GCF_028389875.1. Classification (NCBI taxonomy): domain Eukaryota; kingdom Metazoa; phylum Chordata; class Aves; order Rheiformes; family Rheidae; genus Rhea; species Rhea pennata. The sequence continues at coordinate 10,739,180 of NC_084674.1, forward strand.
ATGCACAGAGCCTGTTTCAGTAATACATTAAGCAGCAAGAATGTAAGGGCATGTCCATTACTGTCTTCAGTGTGTGTGAGTTATTTTGACTCTCAAAGCTTTGTTAAAGGCATAGCTAAGTTTTCTTAGATGTCTGATCAGCGAGATGAGAGCCCAGACCTTGCAAATGTGACAGCTTCATGAAGTCATTTGAGGAGAGAAATCAGTTTTGTTCCTCATTGCCCAGGACTGCTGAAATTCTCAGCTTGATTGGAAAAATAAACCACAAACGTGGAGGGTGATTAAAACCCACACATTTCTTTGTGATTCACACATTAAATGTATCTTACAGCCGGTGTAACTCTGCAGTGAGCAAAAATCTGTTCACAGCTGTTGATGAGTCTGATCTTGGTGGGAGGTAGAGGCAAGACACAAGTCATTAAAAATGCCTAAACAATCTTTCAGGAACTGTTTCATATTGCAGACTTACAGCTGGACGACATGATTACAGAAGCAGCACGAGGCAGTTGAAGTACATTGCTAAATTTTGTGTGCTGTGACTATTAAGCATGGAGTAGCAGAAGTGAGCTAATCTGTGTACCATGCAACACTATTCTACGAGGCAGCCATTCCTCCTCTTCGTTGTTTCGTAACAAAAGGAAAATGTCCTTAGAAGCTGGGATTGTCAAATAAAGTGGTGGGTTTTGAGACTGAACAGGGATACTCCCTGCACAGTCAACTGGGGTATTGTCATAAGCCCAGCACAGTGCACGTGCATGCTTCTGCAACTGCATGGGTACACCAATGCTTTCCAGTTTGATTTGGCTGCCTGGCGATTTGCAGGATGTTCTCCAAGCTGGCAGAACTTGTCCAGCACCAGTCATGACTGTGTGGACACAGGCTAGCTCCTCTCTGCTACTACCCATCCTTTGCATCCTCAGTGTGTCCAGAAAGAACTGTCCAAGTCTCCTATGTTTTGCTGGGAAAAAACATAAGCAGAGAATGAATTGAATACAGCCTCTGGTGGGGTCGTTGGCACTGCACACAGGGAGTGCAGAGTGGTATGCACAGGGCACTCTTGCTCTTAGACACTGCACTGCCTCAGAAAAAATAACTGCAGTGAGTGGGGAATCTCATGTTAATCTTATGTCCATGTGCAGTCTTACAGCTTTCTTGTTGCATTTCTCTTGATCTAGATCTTTCAAAGAAATCTCATAGCTATTTTGTAATAGTGCCTTCTGGCATGCCATCTTGCTTAAAACTTTTTTTAATTTATTTCTGATCCTCCTCAAGTGGAATAGCATCACAGCTTGAGAGATACGTATGTTGAGATTTCCTAGCTGAGTTCAACTGATCCTGTTTGTTGGCAGCTGAAATTGGCACTGTCCTATGTAGGGGAGCAGATGGATTAAGGCTATGTGTAAGTGCAGAGAAAGGGTTAGGATTTAACCTGAAATCCCCTTTTCTCAAAGTGTGACAAACTAGGTTGTACACAGACAGCTTCGTGAAACTTGTGTAGTAACAGTGGCAGTATTTATCAGTCCCAAACTGCTCTCTGCCTCATAAATATATTTCTAATCTTGTGGGCTGACACTGGGTTTTTGCATACCAGTGGGTGAGTGCAGATTAAAAGCCCATGATGTAGCAGTGGTGGCTGTTTGTCAAGACTATTCCATGTCATTGAGACTGCAGATAAAGAATCTAAATTGCTTTTCTTTCACTAGTGCAGCCTGCATCTGTAATCAGGAAAGGGGCTGAAATGTCAAGCCAATTCTCAGTGATACTATATGAGTGAAAATCTAAAGATGGAGGGCTTTTCCCAATTCTTTTTAAGAATAAATGAACCCAGAAAACTTTGGGCAGAAGTACCTGGTTGTTTTGTTGCAACTTAATCTTTTTTTTATAGTGGATTTCTGATAAGTGAAATCAATTCGTGTTCAGTTCTGAAAACAGCCTTCTAATGCTCAAAATCCTCTAACAGCTAAGGAGGACTGCTGTGAAACTTTGAGCACTTTCAGCATTTATAGCATGAGATATTCATTGCAGCTCAGGCCTCTGCAACCTCATGAGACTTCTACCAGGACTGCCTGTTGGAAATCTGCTTAAAAAGAATGGTGGATCAAAGCAAAGAAGAAAACATGGTCCAAAAAAGCTTTCTATTTGCTCATGTGTTTCTTTTTGTTTAATTCCTAGTATTTCTTCAGTCTTCTGCGAAATCCTCCAATAAAAACCGGACAGTTGGATAAAGCTTTTCCACTGGGCTGTGCAGGGGGTGAGATCTACTTTAAACATGAGAAATCAGTGTAAAATACTATTATTTCCAGCTGTGGGTCAGTTTGTTTACCACAGTATATTTAAGTAATGCATGTCTGAAGATACTTTTCTCTTTTATTTTTTCTTCAATTATTCTGTCCAAAGCAGGGTTTCTTTCTGATGTTTTACTGTTCTCTGCTGCGGACTCAGTTCAGTCTCCTCTGTTTTATTCATTGCTGCTCACCAATAGCAACAATTTAAGACTCTTGCCCTGTGTGTTTTTATTGTTCTGAGGAATTGAAGAGTGTTTTTAGAAGTTTTGATTCAAGACATAAATTAATATGTTCATAATTATTTTCCTGTAGGGCTACCAAAAATCATATTTCAGGATGAAAAGAAATGCTTCTCAAGATTAATCCTAGTTGTTTAACGTTTGTATAAAAACTGTTGATTAGGGGAAACCCAAGAAATAGAAGCTGCATTTCTTTATGCCAGGTTTGTGTTCACCTCAGCCAGACATTTCAGTGCATCCCTGATTTACCTGGACATTGTCAGCAAAGCCACAGGATATCAACTCCAACCAGATCATAACATGTCCAGCACATACTGAATTGAATCTCTTTCAGAACGATGTTGTGAACTTGTGGGTTGGGTTGCACCCTTCTGGGATGCTCTTCCAAATCTTTTGGTCATGAAAAAAATATTTAATTAAAGAGTGTCTCTAGAATTCTGTTTAAATTCCTAGTGGAAGTTTTTTTACAGAAGCAAGGATGAAACAGACCAAGCAGGCCAAAATATAGGCCATCTCTTGAAGAAAAATGGGATGAGGAATTCATGAGCTATGCATGCTTCATAAATATTCATGAGCAATTTCTGTAGAATATAAACTCTACAAAATACAGTGGTTTTTTTAGCTTTTAGGAAACATTTTTTGTCTGAACGAGCAACTGTCAAAATGGTGTGGTTGAAAAGATTTTCTGCTGCACAGAGATGAAACTGCAGCTCTTCAAACAGCATAGCTTATCTAATGAAGCAAGCTGAGATATAGTTGTCTTGCAGCTGTCCAAACGCGGGAAGGTACCTACAGAGCTTCTTTGCAAATTTGTTTCATAGTCTGGCATTCTCTTGGACAAGACAGTCTTTCCACGTATATCAGAAGTATGAGGAATTGTCCTTAACCTGGAGAGTAAAGAACCCAGGAGATTAACTTGGAGGTGGAAATAATATAAAATATTATGCTGTCTTCCAGAAGATGAATAGATGTGTTTAACGCTATGGCATTACTTTTTTCTTCTACTTTCAAAATCTAATTTTTCCAGCATTATGTACATTTTTCAGACTTTCTTTTAGGATTCCTGTGGAGACTTCCCCTTATAAAGAGCAGCTTCCTCTTGGCTCCCTTCCTGTGTGTATAGATATTGCACTTTTTCTCCAGGGCACTGATAAACATTAGCATTTGGTACCCAATTCTGACAGTTGGCAGTCTATGACAAGGAAATTGGAGTAAAGCTGATGAAGGTTGGGAAAAGGCTTCTGAGATAACCAAATTGCTGTTTTAATGGGAAGCTAAAAAATGCAGTTGCCCAGCCAATCCTCTTTCTTCGGCTTCACTCGCTAGTCATGAAGAAAAAGAAGCCTGATGGTAAGAAAAATAAGAAAGAGGGAAAAAATCTTTCAGCATGACTACTGTTTTCATATTTCCTCTTCTAAACTTTAGTACATTTAATTATAATGAGCTAAGTTCTGGAGAACTCAAGTTACATAGAAGCATTGGAACATTTCATTGGTTGCAGACAAAACCCAAAATAGAAGCAGAGCATCTAGAATATGCATTCTCTTCTGTACTGTGGTTTGTAGAAGTATTTACTGAAATAGCTTGCTGCCAGTGAGATACTAGTGGGCCATCTCACTCTTTTGGGAGTCTTCATACTCTGAAACCAGAATAAGAAGGTATAAGCAAAATTATCAAAGGTATCTTTTCTTCAGTTTTTCTTTGTTTCTGAGCTGAAGTACTGTTTTTCTTGGATAACAAGATTCTTGTGGCACCGAATTACAGCAGAGAACATGCTGTTAGAGGACTGAATCAGAGCTTCCAGAATGTTTTGTAAATTTGAGACCTTTCATTGTGTAAAACTTCTGACTGTCCAGGAAATCCTATACTGGGCAATGTGCCCTGAACAGCAACCAAGGCTTATTTCTTCCTGCAGGGGGGCTGCAGTGTGTACACACAGGTTATTGATGTCTTCTAGTGAACAGTTCATGCAGCAGCATCAGCTTCTGTGCATTGTCTCTCCAGTACTGAAAGGTAATGGACTAAGTACGCAAAGACCAAATTTTTGACTGCTGCAGCGTTATTCTATGCTCTGCATGTTTTGGCTCCTACTTGCGAAAAAAATGCTTCCGTTATTCTGGGATGGCATTGTGAAGGATCTGACTGACTTGGTACAGTCGACTTATTCTTCTAACTGAAGTCTGGAGATCTCTGCTAATCAATAGAAGTAGGCTTTATTAAAAAAACTTTTTTTTTCTTTCCATGCTCATTTTCTTGATTCTCTCCAGCAGGATTGGCCTTTATTGTAATTCCTGTTTAACTTTGAATTCCCAGCCTTGCTCTTGGTGAATAGGACATAGATGGTCACAGGGCAAGACTCCATCTGCCTTAATCAGTAGCGAAGGCTCATACTCATCAGCTATCTCTTCCTCTTCCTTTCTGAATTCTCGCAATTTGAATGTTACTGATTTTTAACATAAAAGAACTAGTACTTCTATGCCAGCCAGACCTTGGTATATTGCTATAATTGACTCTGGGACTTCTGTTTGCAAGTTCCCCGGCACTCCAAAAAGGCAGTATCAAGGCTTTTCTTCTGCTTCAGGGCTTTTATGAAAGTGGCCTCTTGTCATGAACCTGGCTCTATGAATTGAGAATGTTTTATTTTTTGGTACTTCTAGAACAAAACATAATTTTTTAAAAAGTTTACAAAATCATTGATCTTGATTTACAGTTTCTTCAATGATAGACTTGGCCCTAGAGCTGTTAACCTGGCATCTTTTTGATACAATAGTTACTCATTTTGCCTGACAAATAACTTGATTCAAAAAATACTTGATTGTGATAGAGTAGGTTGTTAGACTTCAGAGATGCGTATAGTAATACTGGTAATTCTATGGATCGTTCTTGACTATGCTTGTTAATTGGTTCCTTCTCAGGGAGCAAGTAACTTCATGCAATGTTGATGGAGTCACTGCTGGGCAATGCGATGCTGCAGTGGATGCTACACCTCAGGCTGTGAAAATCCAATTGAGAAAAAACTAAGTTTTTATGTACTACACATGAACTTCCCATTTAAGACTGTTTTTAACTTCGTCAGAATGATGGTTCTTCCCTACTGCTACTGATAATTTTGTTGCTGTTAGGGAATGATGCGTTATTGTGTGGTTTGCATTCACAGGAAGCCGGTCTTGTAGAGACCACATTCCTGATGCTGGTTTGTTTTACAAAAGCGAAATGCAGATATCTTCCTTGAGCAAGCACACCAAAGGTGCCTGTCTCGAGTTAAAGCTCCTGCCTGGGAGTCTACCAGGAGGAGGGCTGAGATACCAACCCGTGGGAGGCTGGCAGTGGCACCTCACCTGTACAAACTGGAGCAGGCTGTGTTGTCAGCAGCAGGGCCGTGCGGGCCATGCTCCGTCTAATCGAAGGTCTCTTCGCTGGCACCGGGGGCTGCCCTGCACACGCGGCCTTTGTTTTCAGTGCCACATCGCTGGAAAAATCAAGGAAGATGATATAGCAGATCTCACACAGCACTGAGCCAGTGCTTCAGTTCTTTGAGAAACAGGATTATCTGAACATTGAAAATTACTCTTGTATTATTGAGATTTCTTAGTGGCCAGCAAGGCTGGCAAATCAAAAAGCAGAGGTGACTAAGAGCCAGTTAAAAACACCAAGTGCATCATGCGGATTTCCACAGAGCAAAGCTGACGTAATGGCTAGCTGCTCCGCACAGGGTCGTCCCACTCCCCTGCTTTTCTCCCTGCCCCGTCCTTGCACGAGCACTTGGCTGCCTGAACAGTATGGTGGCCAGTTTAGCTCCCCGAACTGACTGTCTGACAAATGCCGGTGCAGTGCTAGTATGGGATCACATGGCAGGAATAGGTCAGCTGTGTTGTGAAACTGCACCTCTGGAGAGGGGTGGGGGGAGGGTTAGAGAAGTAATTAATACACTGCCAGCATGTGTGCAGAGCCTGTCTGTTTTGTAGAAGGAGCAACCATTGCTTGGTTTTTCTTAACGGATTGTATTTAGTGTCTGTACGTATCAGTGCATTGGATTCCATGATTCAACTGTAGCAGAATTCAAGACAGCTTATGGCTTTTCAGCTGATGATTTGGACTGACAGCTCCTCTAGAAAAAAGAAGCTTTTCCTGCTGCTGAGGTGGAAGGAGTTGTTTACTGTATGAGTAGTAAAGAGAGCCAGAAGCTATAGTGATAGTTTCTCTCACAGTGAGGAAATGCAGAACGTGCAGACCACAGAGATTGCGCATGGAGAGGAGCAGAGAGGCAAAAGTCTTTGAGCTTTCTGGATTCCCTTGGAAGAGGCCTTGGTTTGCAAGAGACCTGCTTTGTTTGAACTCTGTGAGTCTGACAAAAGGCGTAACGGGGGGCCAGTGACTGGCTGAAACTTCGGCAGTTCAGCCGATGCCTGTGATCTTGGTGGCTGCGAGCCTTTTTGTGCTAATGGCGCAGTCTGTTTTCTTCTGAAATAAATCAGTGCATAGAAGCAAAGCAGAACTTGTTTGCCTGTACCCTTGTAACATAACTTTAAACATCTTGCCCCAGTGTTCTAGAGAGTGCTCAACACTTGCTCTGGCTAGCACAGACCATGCTAGAGCTTGCCAGGAGTTCACATAGTGCAAGCAGCTGCGTGTAGAAATAGTCCCTGTTGGAGCAGTTTTCCCTCTTCCTATTCCATTCCAGTGTAGAACTTTCCTCTCTATACTAAAAGCTTAGGAAGGTGGTTTTTCTGCTCTCCCCTACCCTTTGCTGTCACAACATGTCTGTTCTTGCAGCTCATTACTGCTTCTCTAGCTAAGTAGTAACTGCCCTTGTGTAACCTACTTGTTAACACTTAGTTAGCATGGACCCTGATCCCATCAGGTCTGGGCCTCTCAACTGGCAGCCCTGGTGAGGACTGGAGGTTGAGCATCTATTAGTGATTAAGTGAATCCAGTGACTTTTTGGTTCCTTCCTCTCTGTGCTGTTGTGTCTAAATTGCTAAGAGTATGGGAATTTGTTTGGGTACATCCATTCTTTATTACAATGTGTGTACTGCAGATATACCTGACTGAAACCTGTATTATATCTAGTAATTTGGGAATTGGTTCTTGCTTGCCTGTTCTTATTTGTACAATATGTATTAGTCTTTTTGGAAAGTCATAGTCCTAAGCAGAGATGTGCCCTAAAAGTAGGCCAAACATGACTTTTTTTTTTTTTTTTTTTTCCTCACTCAGGTATCGCATGCTGTTGCTAAGCTTGTTTTAGTTAGTTTCCACTGGCAAATCTCAGAGATTTTGGAAAGGTAAGTACAAGTAGTCTTCACCTCTCTATGCTCCAGGCTTTCCCCTGCTTTTTTTGCAAGAACGCTCAGGATGTTCTACATGCGTCCTTAGACAAATGTCACTGGACCTGAAAGCAGGCTACACAGTCCATTCCAGGGAACAGAGGAGAAACATTATTTTGTTGAGACTGCACTGCCTGTTTAAAAAAAAAAAAAAAAAAGGAGACGTCAACAAGGAGACGATAGTGGTGGCAAATACCTTTCAATTTGAGGAATTATCATGCTGGGAACCCTGTAGATGCATTTAGCTTAAACATTGGGATAGCAGATTGAGAGCTGCATCTATAATTACTTATTTTAACAAAGAGAACATCTGTTTTGAATCTATTTCTAGTAAGAGTTCTGCTATTGAGAAAAAGCTGAGCCATAAATCATAAAGCAGTACTGAACCAATGCTGATGCAGAAGTTGGTAATAAATTTGTGTTGAGGCATTTGCTCCTTCTGGACATTAGTGGGTTTTTTTTTTTTTTTTTTCAATTTGCCTAGCATTTGGAGAGCAGCAGGAGATGATGTGAGGGAACTGGGAAGTTGTGCTGCAGCTCATTTGTCCTTTGGTTAGTGTTGAACTGCAGTGAAATCCTCCAGCTGATTTCAGGAGGAGGGTTCAGACTCTGCCCAAGTGTGCACAGGAAGTGTGTCAGGAGGCACTGCTGTCTGGCAGTCCCTCCAGAAAAAACTGGCTCAGAACTGAACATTGTCTGAAAATAGAGAGCACATCAGTCTGACTCTCTCTGCCATGCCATTTTTGGCATCTTAGCCAGCAACTTCATCCAGATAACATATGGGAAATGGGTCTTTTGTATGGATGTTGTTGCAGCATCTCTGCTAATTGGCACGTTGTGTGCTTCTTGGTTACCAAGCTTCCTGTGACAGCCCTTCTTTGGGGAACAAGGAGGGTGAGGTTCATCTGTAGCAGCTCTGGGCAATTCTGCTGGGTAACTAACCAGATCTAAACAAGAGGAATTTTGGGGAAGGGCTTATTCCTAGAGCTGTGACTTTGAAAGTTGTTCTTCAGTTGATCTAGTCCTGAGACTTCTGTATTCCTCCTACAGTTGCATTTGTTATAGAGTGACACGCTGAAATAATCCCTAATACAACAAAAAAGGGCTAATGGGGAGGGAGGGTTTACAGCCTAGTCAAAACAGTGATTCTGCTCTCTGTTGTCTGAATTCATTGGTGAGTTTTTATTGGAGATATAAGCATTCCCCTTCAATTAAAATCATACATAACAGGGCATTTTTAATTCTAGTGCTGCTGATAGACAGCTTCATATTCCTAAAGGGTGATAGTTTGTCCCAAGATAAATATTCATGGGATATTAGACTGGAATCAACCTGAGACCTAACCAGGAAACTTGATTTTGCAAAGGAATAGCAGGCAGACAGACGCCTTGCTGGAGTTTGTTATCATGGGCAATGGCTTATGACTGATCTGGGAGTGAAAGTGTTAATATGGGTAAGAAATCTTATCTTCAAAAATTATTTTTTTGTCCACTTAAAAGAGGAAGGAAGAGAAAGATTTGTAGAAGAATGTCCATCAAGGATAATAAGGGAAATATTAGTCTGTTATTGGGTAAAGTGTTATCTTTGTTTTTGATTTTGAAGAAACTATCAGAAAAGTTTTTTTGATGGTAGTCCAGGTCACTATGCAAGGGACCTCACACAGGACATATGCCTGCTTTCCTTATTGAAGCCTGCACTACCATTTTGCAGAGTCTATTATTTATTCAGGTGAGAAGGATCAATTTAACAAAGCAAAAAGCATTCAGAAATTGATTTGATCATTCTTCAATTGCCCTTTCAGGCACAAATCTAATGCTGCCCAGTTGCTAGTAGAAGCACGAGTTCAGCCCACCTCATCCAAACACGTAAGTATGCTAACTATTTTGGTCTGTCTCTTGGCAGAGACACCTTTGATCCACCTCATTCAAGGATTGCATTACTAATGGGATAGTCTGTCCCATATTAACCTTTTGCAGACTCAAGGCCTTACAACCCAACTCAACACTTTCAACTTTTTCAATGAGAGCGCATTCAAGAGGTATCTAACATTTAAGTAACAGTTTTGCTATTATCTTGCAGTTAATATTCAAGAATTACCTGCCCCTTAAGAGAATTTAAATATTGTCAAGCCTCAAGAAAATTAAGATAATTTTTTGGCATGATTGGTGCTACAGAATGGAAGGAGCAGAGCACATGAGCCTGGTTATCTCTTCTGATTCTGAAAGAGATACTTCAGGGAAGTTCTGGCTGTACAGACTTGAACAAGCTTATTTGCGACTGGAACAGAGATTATTTTTTTCTTGAGATGACTGAATTTGCTGCACTACTGTGCTTGAGGATGCTTAAGCCAAATCTTCCAGCAGTGTGCCTGCTGAGCTAGTCAGTAGTGATATTTAAACCAACAGCTTGTGTTTTGCAGCCAGGGCTATGCAGATCTTTGGATACTTTTTTTTCCCTTAAATAAAAACTTCCTATTGCACGTTTATAGAATTTAGTCACAGCAGGTGTCTCAATCCAATCCACAGATAACCCAGAAACTGGTTGCCTTGTGTCAAATTTTGAATGGTAAAATAGTACACCTGAGGACCCTTTAGGGTAGGGGGCTGTAAAGGGGGAGGAGGGGACTTTAAAAAAGCTAAAAGCCTTCTTTGGTATCTGAGATGACTTATAACTAGCAGAGAGTGAATACAATTAAACAGCTGGCAGGAGTAAGCTTCATGGACTCGAAATAAATTGTAATCTGTCTAGGTTCCAGAAAAATTCTTTGTTATTTGACATATCTGCAAATGAGTCCTGTGAGGACTTTTTAAATGCATTTTGAGTTTTGTCTGGTTCTTCTATCTGCTGTCACTTAAGTACCCTTTATTGCAATGGCAACTTCATTTGGGGAAGAAAGATCTTAAAGAGGTTGATTTAAGATATGACAAATCTGATTTGATAGGAAATGCATTACAGTCTTTCTGTGTGAGCTAGAACAAGTTGCTCTGTGCTTCAGCTCCTAATGCAGAATGATTTTTTTTTTTTTTTTTGTGGTGCTTTGGAGCAGATATTTGTACTGAGTATCTCTGTACAACGACAGACCCTATCGGCAGAGGCTGTAGTGGTGAGCCCAGAGGGACAGAGTACAAAGGTTTGAGGTAGTATGCTTGCTGTTCACACTGAGCAGTTGATCTAGACAATCACCTAGTCATTGCTGACTTGATGAATCTTCTGGTTCATAAGTGGTGCTGCTTAGAACAAAGGTGCTTTATTTCCTTTCTTCATGCAGTCATGCTATAAAATGTGCTCTGCTGGTCACATGACTGGGCTTTCATGCCTGTGCTCCTCTGTGAGGGTCTTGGGCATGTAGTGTTGCGCGTGGAGGCTGAGGGCTGTCTCGCACAGACTTCTCAAAGGGTAGCGGAAGTTTAGGCAGATGAAAAGTGATTATATGGTTTCTCTGTGAAAGAGAAAATCAGAACATAAACTCGTGCTTGCAGCTTTGTAGAGCCTTGCTTTTGATGATGCTGTGCTAGACCTGGTTCTTCAGCTCCCAAAGGATGAGCCAAGATGCATTCAGGGCTAGCTCTGTTATCTAGTGATGAGTTCTGCGATAGCAAAGAGGGGATCCAGACCAATGTAATGGAATATTTCCTCACTTTTCAAACTAGAAGATGGTATGTATCAGAAAAACAAAGCTGAGTTCTGGATAGAGCCAGATTGAGGCAGGAGCTGTTCAGTGGCTGTGACTCTGTTGTGCCTTGGGAAATTAGAGAGGCTCCTGAGAAGGACTGACTGTCAGGATAGTGTAGTACCCCAACATACCACTTGCTTATGAAGCTGTTTTGGCCTGGAGCTCACCTGAGGCATTGTCCAAAGAAGGTGATGAAGGTGACTGTGAATGAGGTGAGAATGCTCTGGGAGAGCTGGGATGTTTTCACCATAAAGCTGATTTGTGTCTCCTAGGCAATGGTACATTCCTCTCATCACTGCGCAGTGTGTATGCAGTTTGTCCGGAAGGAGAACTTGCTCTCTCTGGCTTGTCAGCACCAGTTCTGCCGCAGCTGTTGGGAGCAGCACTGTACAGTGCTCGTCAAGGATGGTGTCGGAGTTGGTGAGTTCAAGGGTGTGTGGTAGTGGGTCTCTATTCAGAGTGTTGACCATTATGAAAAAATGAGTGGCTGAATTACTGTAAGAATATCACAATAATGAGAAAATGGAGCATGGAATGAGTCTTTGTGATAAACTACTTGTGTCCTTAACAATTTTAACTAGTGGTCTGACATGAATATTGGCATACTGTCTTGAGAGTCTTACTCTTGCCTGACAGAATCTGCAAGTCTGTAGATCCATTTGATGCTCTTTTTCCCCTTTGTGATCTTAAAGATATGACTGTAACTGTTACAGATCTGCTGTATTTGAGTTTGCATCTCATGATGTATTGTTTCAGTGTCTTTGGAGAGTTTATGGATGCAAACATCTGTTCCTTTTTTGTTGCGTAGAAGCCAATCATTGCCAGAGTTGCTTTGGGCTTCTCCTAGCCTGTCCTTCACGCTGGCTTGGTAGTAACATGCAGCTTTCTACTTCTAAGTGTCTGGCCTTGTGAATACTGGGTGAAGCACTTACTGATCTTGGATGCACTTGTGCCCTGTCGTCTTTCAGTAAATACAGTTGGACTTCAGGTTTTCAGCAGCCCTGATAGATTTATTTCACAGTTGGGTCCCTCTTGACGCAATAACAGATGGTACTTAGGAAACTGTGTTGGATGCTTTCTGTGTGTTCATTCCCAGGTGCATGTTGCATTGTGCTAAAACATTGCTTTCTCCTCACAGGGGTCTCCTGCATGGCTCAGGACTGCCTGCTTCGGACACCAGAAGACTTTGTGTTTCCATTGCTGCCTAGTGAGGAGCTGAAAGACAAATACAGGCGCTACCTCTTCAGGGACTATGTGGAGGTATTGTCTCCTAACCCTGGATCAATTATAATTACCGATGACTTGCAGAAATTTTGTTTGAAGTGTCTTACATCTTTGATTAGAAATGCAGTAACTGCAGCAAATTTCTCTCTGATAAACATGACGTGGCTGCTGCTATAGGACAGGGCTCACTGACAAAATACTCTAGCAGGTTGCCAAAGTAGATTCTGCTGTAAGGTCACCCAGTAACTCCTTAGCTGCTGCTTGGCTCCTTTCCTGAAGCAGAGTTTTCTGAGTGTTGCAACTGAGAACTAAAAACTTCAGTGTGAGTTTTCTAGTCTTCCTTGATCTTGTGTAGATAGTTTGGGTTTTGAAAAATAAGTCCTTCATCTCAGTGCAGCACAGCTGTGTTGGTTTGCTTTATAACATTTTGCATGAGTTTTATTGAAACTAAAGAAATTATTAGAGTTGAATGTGTAGGAAGTATTCTGGTGAGTGGGAACAGTGAAGAACATTCAAGAATCAGGGACAGCATGGAAGAATGGTGTCACCTGTCTTCAGTAAGAGGTTCTTTGGAAGGGAAAAGTCCCCACTAGAGAACAGATGAACACATTCTGGGGCATAAAGCGAGGACAGGGGAAGAGCGCAAGTGTAGTAAAACTTTGTTCAGAGTGTCTTCATAGGGCTGTTTGATTGTGTTGCTGTGGGTTTGAATTTTCTACATTTTAATTTCCTCTTCTAGAGAAGCTGCAAGTACCCAGTACTCCTTTTCCTAATGTGAAAGAGGTCTGTCTGCTATGTTAGCCAACATTTTGTGACAGTTTTCACTGTCTTTTTCAATAAGAAATACTTGCTTGTATAATTTTGAGGAACTGGTAATGTTCTCCCAGCTAACCCACCCACAGCTAACCTTACCACCCTGGTATGTTCACAGAGCCATTATCAGCTGCAGCTGTGTCCTGGTGCGGACTGCCCTATGGTCATACAGGTACAGGAGCCGAAAGCCCGGCGAGTGCAGTGCAATCGTTGCAATGAGGTCTTCTGGTAAGAAACAGAAAAGGTTAAAGATCATGGGGAAAATATATGCTGTCCTCAGGGCTACTCCATTTGCTTGCCAACAGATACAGGGTGTAGAAGCATCTCAAATGCATTACTGGAGTTGTTTGTAACTTGAGTTAGCTTGAGTAATTGGACACTCAGGATCTGACTGCTTAAGGTGGTCAGCACTCCCTAAGCTCCTTGGGAGGTGAGTGTTCTGACAACCAGGGAACTCGTGACTTGAGTAAGCGAGGATTTACAAATCTTGCCTTCTCTTAATTTGACTTGACTGCAAATCCTGGTAAAGAGATTCTGTTAGTAGATGTGAAGGACCCACAGCTATCAGCTGGTAGCTTCGAGTTTTCAGATTTATTAAAAGTATTTGTTCCTGGAGTGTCTGATATGTTTTGAGGCTTATGTGAGAATAAATGTCTGTTGGATAGGAAGCCTAGTGAACCTCGTATAACTTCAAGTGTATACAGGACTAAAAAGAAAAGAAACAGTTTGTAGTAAAAATGAGGCTGCTGGATTGTCTTCTGCTCTTGGACCTCCAGAGCTACTGCTGTTGAGAACGTTTGTGGAGTACAGTACAACTGGGTTTAGAGACCTAGCTTCCTGGTATCTCCAGGCAAATAGCTCTCACTCACCTGGGGCTGTTAGGATCATGCTAATACAGGAGCTTGATATCCATCATTGGATTTAGAGTACTTGTAAAGCACTGGTATGTGCCAAGATCTCTGCAGTTACCTTAGAGCAGAGATAGGTAGACTCTATAGAAAGGGATATGTCAGCCCTCAGGCTTACAGTTTTTTTGTCAGAGAAGTCCTCAGTTCACTCTCATCTTGATACAGGTTTCTGTGTGAGAGGGTGGGGTTTATTGGAGCACTAGGCATGCAGCATTCAGACTTGGTCTTTGCATTCTAGTAATACGCAAGTACAGTTGTGTCCCTTACATCTCTTGGTCTCTGAGATTTTGGTCATCAGAAAAGCTTCAATTCTTGAGTAATGTTCTTCAAAATTCACGTGTCTGTCTTCCCCCTCTCTCCCCCCAAGCTTCAAGTGTCGGCAGATGTACCACGCACCCACAGACTGTGCTACCATTCGGAAATGGCTCACCAAGTGTGCAGATGACTCCGAAACAGCCAACTACATCAGTGCTCACACTAAAGACGTAAGAAGAAGACCTGCATGCTCTTTCTTGTCCTGGGAAGCAAGATGGAATTCTATACGTTTTTAGCACTGTATCCTGCTTTTCCAGGCAGCAGGTTCCCCCAGCTCTCTAGGGACTATGATATTACACAGCATTTGCCTTGGGAACACTTTGTGCAGGAAGTCCAGCTGTGCTTCTGGCCAGAGTGACACAGGGATCCTTGGGGACTTGGTGGTCCTTATTGCAGACATGGTGCTGTACAAAAATCATTGGCAGTTAGGTGTGCTGCCCTCCCATGGGCAAAAGGCAGAATTGTGCCTGCCTCTAAACAGTGTAGAAGCATATCTAAATGGAGAAGAGGAGGGTACACTAAGTGCAGAGCTAATATCGAATAGTAAACTACTGTTTACATTTGGATAGCTGTATAGAATACTTGGAATTGGAAGGTGCAGGAGATAAGTCTTGATTTGGCAAGGACAGCAAAAGGGAGTGACAGCATCTGTAAATAAGATAGTAAGATACTTGAAGTGAATTTAGACCTATGAAGAAGAAATAGTATTTTATATTATACAATCAGATCTACCTGCAGAATTTGTAGTCTTTAATTAAAGATAATGGATATTCTGCCTTTATTCTCTAGATTAGCTATTGGCAGATTGGAATGTTTAATGTCATTTTGGGATTTTGTGGCCTGAGTTCAAAACAGTTCTTAGTCAGTTGGCATTTGTTTTACTATGGCTAATGACAATTGTGACAGTGGTAATTAGCCACATTTTTCAGATTTGTTAGAAAAGTGAGTACTTAGAAAGACTGGAGATACTAAATCACACTCCTTTTCTGGAGAAGGTGTCAACATGTTGTGATAAGGCTGTTGCTGCTTTGGAGAAGTAAAATTCTGTTACATGGAGCATTGTCCTGGCATGCATTTTACCTGTGGATAAAGTTTTTAAAAAGCTGTAAAACTCACTTCCTTCTTGGTACCTGTGCAACTCAAAAAATATAATGGAACCTGATACTCAGGGCATCAATGGACTGCTGATGGAGCAAGGAAGTGTGTGGCTCTCGCTGCGGTCAGTCAATCTCTTCTGCTAGCTAACTGTCCTCTCTTAGCGGCTGCTGAAGGCAGGATACAGTGCTGATTTATCCTGTAGTGTATAAATAGCTGTGGAAGCTGTTGTCATACGTGAAGTGATCATATCTGTGTGCCTGAGAAGCTGCTAAATGGTAGCTTGGTGAGACCTTCAATTTTACAAGCAGTAAGAATACCAACAAGGAGATGATGTTTTCTTGAGCCAGCAATCCACTTCTGCAGTGCACCATCCCTGGCTTTCTGCCTCCTTTTAAAAATGGAGCTATCAGGAGTTAGTGGGAAGAGGAGCATATTCAGGGTTGTATTCTCACATGTGCATACATCTATTAAAAAAAAGGGGGGCAAATAATCATGCAAATGTTGTTGTTCTCTAAAAGGTTGCTCAAGACAGTTTGGTCTAACAAATACCTCTGTTTTCCCAGTGCCCCAAGTGCAATATCTGTATTGAAAAGAATGGAGGCTGCAATCACATGGTGAGCAGTTCCCTGAATACTTCAGATCCTTTGTTCTTAGCAGAAATTTTTCTTTCCACTTTTCACTAACCAGTGCTTCCCATCTCTTCTCTTTCAGCAATGCTCCAAATGCAAGCATGGTAAGTAGAAGGATTTGGAAGCGGTTTTCTCAACAGTGTTTTTTAGTGATGATAATCTCTCCTCTTTTTTTGTGATATGAAGACAAATTGTAAAAATTGAGTGAAATACCTTTTCCTCTAGTAAAAGGTGAACAAGATACTAATTACAGGCTTGGGTTATAGCTTTACTTTTTTTCCCTGGCTGTGATCTCAACTGGATCCTGAATCAGTGCTGTTTTGGCTCCTTTTCCCTGACAGGTCCATTGTATAAAGATGTCTCCATCTCTTTCATAATGTTAAGAACAGAAACCATCTCAGAGGGTAATTAAATGTTTTCCACGTAGATGGACTTGTCATCAGTTTGAAAATACTGGCAGAACTGAACCATTTCTTTCTGTTCACTGATGGAAAGAAAGATTCCTAACTTAAATGAAACTGCAGAAGGAGTAGTGAATTGCTTTGGATAACATTACGTGTTAGACTCCTCAGTGCCCCCTGTGCAAGTAATAGCCTGACTGTCCTTGGCCCATAGTGTAGTCCTACAAATTGATGTCCTGTTCTTGCACTGCTCTTTTCATGGCACAATTCACTTCTGTTGTCTTGGAGTGCAATAGCTTGTATTCAAGCCCTCTGTGTTAAGTATGCCACTAGGAAATTTTCTAATACCAGAACCTTATTTGGAAGATGTTTAAAGTTTTCTGTCCTCTCTCATTTCCTTTACTTTGGGGTTCTCAGCAGCACTGGACATGATTTGATGGAGCTCTGTGACAAGCGGAGCAAGCAAGTGCCAAGGTACCATGGTAACTGGCACTCTAAAGACTGGTGAACTCTGGAAATACCAATTTCAGTCTCGCTATGAGTGACGTGAAAGTGATTCCTGTTATAATGACTTCATCTCCTTTTTCCTTCCCAGTGGAACGCTTCCAGCCTTCCCCTGAAATCGGAAAACTACCACGCAGGTTTCACTGTTGCTCTCTTTCCTGGACTTTCTTCCCAGTTCAGTGGCTCCTAACTGGAAGTGTCATAAACCACTGATGTCTAAAGTTACCAGGATAGTTATTTCAGAGACATGAGGGCAGACTTTCTTTTGCATGAGTCTATTCTCTTTTGGATTGAATCGTTCATATTTTATTCAGCCAGAGATTCAAGTATGGCACTTTGCCAGTAGTATGGAGGATGCGACTCACAAATAAGACTGCAGCCTGCCTCTTCCTTGATCTAGTGTGACAACCTGTGCAGTGCGCAAGTACAGTTCTGCATATTGGTCTGAGCCTCTTGGGGTGTACAGAATGCAGCACTTCAGGGTTTATTTCTGTACTTGCACGGGAGGCTGTACAGCAAAAACCTTCAAGACAGACTGGTGATTTTGGCTCACCTGTTGCACTCTGTTATGCAAGATGTGACAAAATATGTGATCCTCAGCTTAGCAGAAATATCTGAAAACAGATGGGCTGTGTCTCCTGAAGCTTATCTTTCTTAGAGCTGTTTCTCTATGTATCACCATGGATTTTTTGCTGTTTTCTGCAGACTTCTGCTGGATGTGTCTGGGAGACTGGAAGACTCACGGCAGCGAGTACTACGAATGCAGTCGGTACAAAGAGAATCCTGATATTGTAAACCAGAGTCAGCAAGCACAGGCCAGGGAGGCCCTTAAGAAGTACTTGTTCTATTTTGAGAGGGTAGGAGACATCTCTTTGGCCAGAGCTGCTGTAGCCTTTTAATGCTCCCTGCCTGGTGCAAAGGTCATTGCCAACAATCTCCTTGCAAGAAACTGCCCAAAGAGAACCTGTGCAGAATTTTCAGGACTTGCTCTTTCTTACTCAAAATCCTCCCTTGTGAGTCCCATCCAAACCAGTAATGTCCTCCACAAAGCAAATCATATTTATTTCTGTGTTTCCTTAAGCTAGAGAAAAAACATTGTTACCTGTGTGCCACTATCCCGTCTTCCTGCAAAGAGTGCTGCTGTAGTAAATAGATGTAGATAGATATTATTCCAATCATTCCCTTTCAGGATCAGGGAACCTCAGAGTTCCTTGCGTTATGTCTTTATAGAGATCAAGAAGAAATAAACTCTGCTGTGTTCAAAACTCCACTGGCAGTAGCAAAATTTTCATACATTTTCTTTTTTATTATTGTTACTAAGTTCTTAGTCTGTCATAAAGCACTGAGGCAGTCAGAGTCCCTCTGTCTGCTCAGCAGACTCGATGCACCTGGCCAAACAATGCAATTCTAAAGCAGCTTCTCTGGAAGAGAAAGTGGTAGATATTCAGTGCTGCTGCTTTTCAGTGCACTCATGTCCCCATTAAAGTGAGTTTATTCTTCGTATCATGAGCCAAGTCTTGTGACAAAATAAATGTGTTCATTTTCGGCTCTCTAGAACAATAAGCTTTGGGAAACGGCCATATTTACCATCTGTGTATGGATGTTGGAGTTCACTGAGCCCATATAAAATGTGAATTTAAACTCTTGACATTTATATAGAAATCCTTTAAGTAGCAGAATCACCATTACTTTCCATCTTATTAGTCAAAAGGTCATTGCGTAAGCAGAGGGCATTCCCACTCTGAGGAGCTGGGTTTGCTCCCTGCTTTTTGCTGCTGTCAGTTTGCTGTATACAGCCTCCTGCTGTATACAGCCTGCTGCTGGACGTGCTGCCTTGCTGTTCTTTCCCACAGCATGTCTTGCCTTGCTGGACTGCCTCCCCACTACAATTTCTGCTTGCTAGAGCTTGTGCTTTTACAGTAGCTGTATTCTGGTCTCATAATATTTTTTCTTTCTTCATCCCTCCCCCCCCACCCCCCTTTGCAGTGGGAGAATCACAATAAAAGCTTGCAGTTGGAGGCACAGACATACCAACGAATTCAGGAGAAAATCCAAGAAAGAGTTATGAACAACTTGGGAACATGGATAGACTGGCAATACCTACAAAATGCTGCAAAGCTGCTTGCAAAGGTGGGTAGTTGTGGCTTGTTTGGCATAGAGAAGAGAAGCTACACACCAGAATGCTAAATTCACAATACAAAGTGAGAGGAGAGGAATCTGAGTTATGGATGTGTGGGACAGTACCTCTGGTCTAGGACATGAGCCAGCCAAAAATCAGCTGGAATTGACCTCTGTGGAGTATTGTTCCCCCAAGCAAGGGGTAGGAAATTCTACTGTGAGCTGTCCGGTCATCCTTGTAAGAATAGGAGTCCCTCTGTTGACATTGGTCACACAGATGCGATTGTGGTGCCTTACGAGTCTGAAACTCTTTCCTTCTTTTCTTTCCCCCCAACCCCACAATAGTGTCGTTACACCCTGCAGTACACATATCCGTATGCCTACTACATGGAGTCGGGTCCCAGAAAGAAACTGGTAAGACATTTTGCTCTTTTCTGGCTGGTAGTATTTTGGAGTGTAGTTGGCAGCATACTGGGCCAAAGGAATAGGCAGGCATCTCTCTTTAAATCTAGAGCTTAGCACTATCTGAAGTATTATTTAATTGGAGAGTTGCCACAGTTTTCAAATGTAGCTTAAGGGGAATAAACAGTGCCTTACCCGAATTCTCCCCCTTCTGAATAAAGATATTTTGGTGTTGGTTTTGGTTATTATGTCTCACTTCAAAGACCTAGTTTACAGATTCCATAAATGTATAAGGGTGTTATTACATAATGCAAAAATTACGGTTTCCAAGATGCTGGGATTTTTTTCTAGAGATTTTTCATAGTTCTGGATTACCATGAGCATGGTCTTGGTCACTGCTTCTTATCAAGGCAAGAGAGTTATCGATAACAGGCTGCCTGTCCAGGAGGAGACTGCCCAAAAGGAATTATAAAAAGTCAGCTGGAGTGCAGAGAATTAGTGAAAGCCCTCTACCCTGAGAAGTCTCAGCCTTAAAACTGCACACTATTGTTTAACTGGGGAGTTACGAGATTCTGTGAGTTCTAAGCTGCTTGGTTTTCTTTTCCTGAGTCTGGGGTAAGGACAGGACAAATATTTGTGTTCTTGCACCTTTTCTCCTCAGCTGGAGTTCACCAGCAGCAACTCAGTCATCTGATACATTATTTTCCCAGGGCAACACTGCACTTACACTTCCAGCCTTATATCACTCTGGATAAATTGCTTGTTAGGGTGTTTTTGTCCCCTGGTTAGATTATTGCATTGCTCTGAGCCGTATATCATGTGAAGAGCTGCTGGAGGATAATTTTTCCAGCCTTTAATCACAGTGTAGCTTTGCCGGTTGTGGACTTTTTGATTCCTGCTCTCAGCTTCTTGCTGGCTTGTCCAGTAGGCTGGACATGTCCGAAAAGAGTCCTGAATTCACTGGACATACCAGTCTGAGAGATTGTTATACTTTGACTTAGTTGTCCAGTAAAATAAGTTATCAGAGTTCTCCGTAACATTGTGTACATTCGCTCAGGCTGTGAACAGATGTTCTCTTCTGGATCTGACTGCCTGTGGAGCAAGTTACTGCTCCCAGGTGTGGTTGGCAGGCCCTCAGTTCTGCCTGCAGAGCTACTCCTATGAGCATTTCCTGGCCCATTTCTGGCAAAATGAGCTGAGTTTGTAGCTATTTGTCACTTGTACTGTTTTTAGGCTGACATGGTTAATTTTTGAATGATGCAGGTCAGGGGGTGCTCACATGAGGAACTCCTGGAAGGGATGATAATGTGTACTTAAGGATAAATAGCTGAAGGTAGATGGGGAGGAGGCACAGACCTGCTCTGCTAGCACAGCTGTTAGAATGCATTTGTCTGTACTTCAAGCATAGCTTTTGGTATGAGGCTGTTCCACTAAACTAGTTTCTTATTGCTGTGTAATTGTGCTTTTTGCAGTTTGAATACCAGCAGGCCCAATTGGAAGCTGAAATTGAAAATCTCTCATGGAAGGTGGAACGAGCAGATAGCTATGACAGAGGGGTAAGTCTTCTCCTGGACAGATTTTGTTATGGTCAAACTTAGTACCTCTGCAAAAGAGCTAAGGCAGTTAAGGGAAGGTGCTGAGAAACTTAGTCTGGCCTTTCTTCCTGTAGGCAACAGATGTTGCAGAGATGGAGAGCTCCCTGCCTTATAGGGGAAGAGAGCTGCAGTGAGTCCTGGAGAACTGAAATGGGACCGATAAAGCTCTAGAGGAAGCTGCATTCAGCCCTCTGATTAAGAGCAAATTCCTTGACTTTTTAAGACAGAGCAGGAGCCGGGTAACTTCGGAGGGAGCCCATGTCAAGAGGAAGAAATAAATCCTTGTGATCCAGCGTGCTTATGCAGTGTGAAGACTGGTGCTTCTTAGACTAGAGCTGATTATCTCCCTGAAGAAAGTGAATGCTTCTCTGGGTAGTTCACACTAACAGTTTCTACCTTCTTTTTCCAGGACTTAGAGAATCAGATGCACATAGCAGAGCAGAGACGGAGGACCCTGCTGAAAGACTTCCATGATACATAAGGCAGGAGAAAGTGACAGAGTGCAGGGGTGAGAGCAGCGAGTGAAGTGATGGCAGCTTCACCGTGATAAGCAGGCACTGCCTCTGGGAGAACATGGCCAAGGACAAAGCCTCCCCTCCCCTTGCAAGTCAGACACATGCAAACACCACATCTTAGTCCAGTTTGTTCTCTTATCTTTCTGTTTCTGTTTCTGCCAGGCTAGAGGCCAGAGTTCAGATTGGCATATTTCCTGGGACATTTCCCCTCCTGCCCTTGATGGTTTCAGAAGGGGAGGGAGTTTTTTCTCTGAATGGCTGTTAATAGTATTAGATAATTACAATTTATGTAATTTTCAACGGTTGTACAATTATACAAACAAACCTTAGAATAACACACAACCCTTTTTAAAAATAAATTGGCAGTGGAGTGTTTTTCCTTAATCTGCTTGTAAATTTAATGGGCTTTTCCTCTTCTCCCCTCCTCTGACCCAAAAGTCCTCCAAGGCACTGAAGGAGGTCACCAAATAACTCTGCTAGATCTCCTGATCCTCCTCTAACCAGGGCTTTGTAGCATTGGCATTGCATGGGGAGAGTGGCTGGTGCTAAGAGTGGCTGCTGCTGTGTCTGACCTGACAGTACCAGCAGTGGCTGTGATTTAACGCAATTACATGTGGCATCTCTTATAAATCAGCTGTGCAAAATCCTGCTACATAAACAAAAGTGAACAGAGGGATTGTAGGAGAGACACCAGGTTAATACTGGAGAGTATGCTTTGAGGCAGGTCAGATCCTTGCATTTGATGAATTTTAGGTCTTCCATGTAGATTTTTGCTTTACTTGTTTTGTGGGGAGGGCATTGTACTGCCAAAGTGAGTGACAAGGGCATAGTAGCATCCTGTTGTTAATCAAGGCTTGGGATTTTTGCAGAATGAGAAAATCCATGTTATAACAGTGCCATACAACTTGGTAAAGATTATTTGTGCCTGCTGGGTAACATGGTTGAGAAAATTTGATCGCATTCGTCAAGGTGAAACTTAATGCCACTACATCACGAGGAGGAACAATTATGTACAACACACTCCCTGGCACATGTTGGTAGTGTGGTCAGGCACTTGAATACCGGTGCACTGCTTGTGCAGAGCCAGGCAGAAAATTAACTGGCAAAATTAATTTATTTGTATATTAGTATTGATGCTGGTGGAGACTTACCAGAAAATTGATTGTTAGAAGCATGTGGAGCTTTTTTATTAACATTCTTTTTCTAATGTAAAATATACACTAAAATAAAAATGTGAAAACCCAGTTCATCTTAGCAGGGGCTTAACGTGAAAATGGTTATTTAAATGCTGATGCTTGCCTGTTTGCTATAGGAAGCAGGTCACGTGTTAAGATTTCACAGACATATGTCTCCTGCACTAGGAACATGTATGCAGGCCAGTAAGGTGGAGTTGGAGTCTCTGATGTGAGGAGATCTTTACTTCTGTGGAGAAGTCATGGGATTTCTCTTTCATGCCACATTTGGAGGCATTGCCTTTGATGCATCTCTGTACTGTCATGTTGTTCTTACACAATGTCACTTGACAAAGATTAAACTGGAGGGGGAAAAGTCCTAAATTCCTGTGTGTCAGAATAAGCTAACTCTGCTGTTGGAGCCATTTCACATCTGTCTGAGATGTGTGAGACAGGTATTTGCAGCATGTATAACTGGCAGGTGAATTTTAACAAGAGAGATTTATCAGTTTAAAAGAGGAATAGTTGTCATATGAACTAATGCTGTGGCCATTCCCCTCTTTAGGCTGGAGCTGTGGGGGCAGATATTTCCTTGTTCCAACCACCATCTCCTGATCTCATTCCCTCCTCTGCAACAGCCTCTTTGTGCCCTCCTCAAAATGTACCCTACGGGTCTGTCTTTTCCTTCCCAAATGATTCCCAAAGTCTGGGGAAGCTGGATGCAGGGGAAGGCAGGAGCACAGGATGAAGTGTGCTGTGTGCCCAGCAGTTTACGGTGTCTACAACTAATCTTTAAACTGTTCTTTAAAGATGCAAAGTACAAGGTACTAAGCTAGGATTAAAAAATGGTGTTCTTGTTGTCTAAGTGTGACTAGCTAACACCCAATCTCTTTGCAGAACAGGTCTATGGAATTTCCTAATCCCAAAGAGCGCTCTCACTGTTGTTACATAGTTGTTTGGCTTTGAGCTACATGAGAAGCATTTTTGTCTCTCTCTCCTTCTCTCTCTCTCCCATGCCCCCACAAATATGCTTTGCTAAGAATCCTTGGTTCATAGCTAGGCCAAATAGCTGCAGCCAAACTTACCGAACAGACTGCTGAGGTGCTTCGCTGCGGATTAGTAATACCTGTTGCATCAAGTGCCCTCTAATTCTTCGAAATTTCATGAAGCTAGAGCCTTGTCATCAGTTTTATCCCCCCCACACAAACACACACGCCCTTTAGGAAGGCTGTGAATGTCCTGGTTTGCGTGTGTAGACCCTACTTCTGTGCTTACTGGGAAAACAACAGGACTTATTTTTGCAGCCCAGGCAGGGTGACTTCTGTGTTGCTGTCATACAGAAAGTCACAGACTCTGAGATGAAAACTGCACTATTGGCTGTTTGTATGAAGTGACTGATGCTGCTCAAGAGGCAAATGACAAGCAGGAAAGAAAACAGGTTTCTGACATCAGAGCCGAAGGCCAGTTTTTTTCCCCTCTATTAGCTGGGTACGCAGCCCTATTCAAGTCAGTGCGGCTACATGAATGTAGACGATTAGAAACTGGTTTGTGAGCCATTGTCCTGAGGCACGTGTTTCCCTTTGATGCATTACTACTGCAGTCGTGGAATGCCTGTTCTTTTTTTTTCTTTTTTTTTCTTTTTTTTTTCTTTTTTTGCATTGGTTCCCACTCCTGCACCAGCCTGACACCTCCTCCTCATCCTTGCATCCGATGCTCTCTCATTTCAGCTTTGCTCGTGTTAATGCATTGGCTGCCTCATCTCTAATAGTCCTCAGGCTTCCCAGACTGTAACAAAAGGTTTTCTACTGACAACATAAACTGCATGACTGCTGCTCCACGCACTGAGGAATGCGCCGTTCCCATGCGGAGCAGCAGGAGGTTTCTGTACTATAATCTTGCACTCTTAAATTTTAGACTTTTTAAGCGGGTGAAAAATAGAACTTTATTTTTAAATGAGACACTTGTTCCGGGGCTTCCTTTCCATGCCCGGGTCTGGTCAGGTGGTTCAGGTCTGGGGGCAGCAGGTGCTGCAGAGGCGGGGGATGCCCCGTGTCCCAGAGGGGCGGCACTGGGGGTCCCACGAAGCAGCTGCCCCCCCCCCCCCGGCTTTTCTTCGCAGGCACTGGAGAGGGGCAGGGGAAACAGACGGTTGCAGTCGGTGTATTGGAAATAAATTGTGACTTTCTAATTTTAGAGGCGTGCCGGCTCTTCATTTGGGGAGAGTGGGGGGCGGAGGGCAGCGCCGGCCGCCCGCGTGCGCCCTTCCCGCCGCCGCCCGCGTGCGCCTTTCCCGCCGCGTGCCGCGGTGACGCGGCGCTGCGCGGGGGGCGCGCGCGGCCCCGCCCCCGGCGGCGCGCCGTGACGCAGCACGCCGGGCGGTTGCCGTGGTGACGCGCGGCCCCGGGCGGCGCGATGGCGGCGGCGGCGGCGGCAGAGGGGCCCCCGCTGCCTGGCCCGCCGGGGGGCCGCCCGCGGCCCGTCTGCTCGCGGCCCTATTTCCTGGTGCTCATGGTCTTCGCGCACCTCTACGTGCTCAACGTCCTGGGGCTGCTGCTCTTCGTGCACCTCAGCGCCGGCGAGCCCGGCGGCCCGCCGCCCCCCGCCGCCGCCGCGCCGCCGCCGCCCGCCCGCGCCCTCCCGCGCCTCGAGGGCATCAAGGCAAGGCCGCGCCGGGGGGCCGCGCCCGGGGCCGCCCGCCGCTGCCGCCGCCGCTCACCGCCGCTCTCCCCGCAGGTGGGCCACACGCAGCGGGTGGAGCTGGTGCCCGGGCGGGCCCACGCCGTGCGCACCCTCAGCCTCAAGCCGCTGCTCTTCGGTGAGTACCGGCCCCGGCGGCCCCGCCGCGCCGGCCCCGCCGCCAGCCGCCGGCGCGGCGGTCACCGGCGCCTCCCTGCAGCCGAGGTAACCCGCTGCCGTGCTCCTGCGCCGCCCCTTGAGCGGCGGGTGGCGGGTTTAACCTTCCCAGGTTTTGCAGACCGCCTCGTAGGTGCCGCGACTAGAGGACGGGCGAAGAGGACGCTGCAGGAACTGTTGAATATTAGGAAAGGACGAGAGAGCCCCAAAGTTTTGGTAATAAATGGTGACAAAGTAACTTAGTGTTGGTGCTTCAATGATGAGGAGATGAATAAGCAAAGCGACCGCTAGGCGTGATGTCTCCCACCGGTCTGCATGCTGTTCTAGATTGACCCTTTACTCTGGCTGCTCAGTCGTGCACAGGTACACAGCATCCTTCTTGCAAATAATTTAAAGCCTTCTTTGCCTTCCTGTCGTTTTACTGTAACTGGTAAAGTCTCCTTAACTGAGCATTTGGCTAGGTATTATAGTCTGGAAATCCATTAAGAATATAGAATCAGTAAGGTTGGAAGGGACCTTTGGAGATGATGTAGTCCAACCTCCCCACTCAGCAGGGTCACCTAGAGCATGGTAGACAGGGGTGCATCCAGGCAGGATATCTCCAGATATCCTGATATATTGAATATCTCCAGAGAAGGAGACTCCACAACCTCTCTGGGCAACCTGTTCCAGTGCTCCGTCACTCTCACAGTGAAGAGATTCCCCCTCAGGTTCAGGCGGAAGTTCCTGTGGTTCAGTTTTTGCCCATTGCCTAATATATCAAGTTAATCTTTTGGCACTAATGGTTACAAAGTTCCTAATGCTGTAAAGTTGTAGAAAACCCTCTGAAGAGGTAGTGCTGAAGGTCTTTTAGATGCTTTTGCAAAAACATAAGAAAAAGTTTTCTAGATTCTGAATAGATTATACAGATTGAAAGCTTGGCCATAAATCAGATAGGTTTCTTATTAAACACCTTTAATGTAGTAAGTATCTGTAAGAAATACACAAAGTTTGTTTATCGCTTCTATATAGGTGCTACTTATGGCTTGCAAATTCCTATGTGGTTTTCTGGCTGACATTCAGTAAACAGACGCACAAATCTGGAACTGATATCCTTCAGCGTTCACAAAACCAACATAATTACCAGCATCGCAGTCTGGGGGGATCAGTCTGGTTTTTCTATCGCTCCTGCTTCCAGCTTCTCTGCCCTGATATTGCTTATGGAAAAGAGCTAACCCTGCCCTGCAAGGAAGGTGCTGAAGTTGATGAAAAGCAGGCAGCAGTAATCCCGCAGCTTTTAACTTGTCACTCTGGCGCCTCTGTCAGATTCAGGGGGAAGCTTTGCTTTCTGCGGATGAGATCAGGGAAGACACCCTCCGGGGGGCAGAGACGGGTCTCTGTGCAAGTCTCTCCTTTGTCCCCTGATAGGGTCCTTATTTAGAAGTGTCAGCTTGCAAGACAGCTCTTATCTCCCCGATGAACCTGCTGGGAGCCAGCGCTGACTTAAAAAGACTTCCAGAGACTTCTTTATCTATGCAAGCGATATTGATCTAAATCAACTGTTTTAAAAACTCATTTGTTGCATCACTGTTGTTTAAATCAGCTGAAGCATGTATTTAACTTGGTTGTGATAGACAAAACCAAAAGTCATCAGCAAAGAAGGGCTCTTAAGTTCTGAGGATTTTATTTAACAAAAAGCATTGTGGCCTGTGAGAGGCAGTTCAAGGAAATAAGTGGATGGTCTGTAACCTTTGCGTTAGGCAAAATAGGCTGTAGTGGGACTACAGAGTGGATGCCTCATTAGTGATTTAATGTGAGCTTTGTGTTTTGGAGGATAGCAGTGGACGCCATGGGGGAATTTGCAGATTGCTTTTTAAAAATGTGGATAAATCATCTGCATTGGACCCAAGCATATTTCATGGAGCTATGACAAAGTCGCTGCCCTATTTTTTCTCCCCTCTGGCTATGAGACGTCATTTCTAAAGCTCGTAAGTCAGACCATCTGTGCCCTTTTTAGTTAGGAAACACTAGTAATCAAGTAATCCTATTAATGGAAAACAAATATCAGACAAGTCTTCTCAACCTTCAGAGCTTTGTGTGTTCTGTTGTGTTTTCAAAATGCAGTCTGTTCAGAAGATACTGCCGTTACAGAGACCACCTGGGAGCAGATTCTGTAGACTGGGCTGCAGTTTGCAAGACAAGGCAGCAGGGAGGAATAAAAATAGGAAATCTCACTATGTTTTTCTTCTGAGCCTCAGGGCATAGAAATAATCACTGCACAAATGTCAGGGCACAGTTGAGTTTCAGTATGAGTGTCTGAGCGCTCATCTCAGCCGGCACTAAATCTGAAGAGAAGATCTTGTTGCGGGTTGTTGGTGTGCTTTGCGAGCACAGGGAGGCAATGTGTCTTCGTCAAACCCAGTGGCTCCACAATTGCAAATGCAGACTTCATGCACAAGGAAGAATGTGTTTATCCTCAGAGCTGTTTTCCCCTGTGATTTCCTTGTTTCAGTCCTAAGCTTAATCCAGTGTAGAAAACTTTCCATGGATGGTGGTTTGTTAGATACTAGAAATCAGACATGTTTTCTCACTTTGGGATTTGCTGTTCTCTGTTTTGCAGTCTGTAGCTTAGAGCTATAGCTGTATTTGTCCCTGAAGGTAACTATAGTCAGTACTTACTTGGATTAGAGAGTGATCTGCAGAGAACTTCAGGAAACTGTGTTTTGTCACCCTTTCTATCTTTCCTGCACGCAGAGAGAAGGACAAACAGATGTGTAGTGTTTCTTTTTTCTTCCCACCTCAGAAATTCAAAGAACGGCGTCTTGGGTTTCGCAGAGCCCAGCGGTAACCCTGCTGGGCTCTGCGTTTGGGGCTCACCTCCGAACCCCCAGCAAAGCTGCCGTTGCAAACCAAAACAGCTTTAAACAGCCAAAGTTCAGTCCCTCTGCAAGGCTCTTGCAATATCTTCAATATTTCCCCAGTTACCAGAATCTTTTGATCCAAATTGAATTTTGAATGTAAAAAAAGAGTTTTCCCCTGTTATGTGAGAATCTTCAGCCACCTTTACCTTTTCCTGCGCCAGAATGGCCACTTCCTTTTACCTGTGCTGATACCTCTAACACTCAGAGCAGCAAGCTGTAGGAACAGCCTGACTGATTGCTCACGAGCTGAGTTTAGCCTTCGTTTTTTTAAGGGGCTAGGCACTGCCTTCCCTCCCCCCTTAATGCACTACAGGCTACTCAGAAATCAAGTATTTGTTCCACTAAATAAAGAGCATCTTTTAGCAGTGAAGGTAACTTTTGTGTAATCTCTCCGGACGTAAAGCAAGCAGGCACTTGAACAGCATCAGTGTTTCAGAGTCAAATACTGCAGCTGAAATGGTTACTGACTTTGATTACGAGAACTAGCGGGAATTGTAGTGACAGGTCTCTTCTAGTTTGTGCTCACCTGCAGCTCTCAGTTCGCTTTTACTGTAATGTTTGCTCCTACGCAGAGCTGTCCATCATAAATCCGGGACTTGCAGCACCTTGAGGGAGGAGTCCGGCGCGTCTCTGTCCTTAAGCTCTGTCTCGTTAAAACAATTTCAGTGATCTCTCAGGGAGATGATCTGTAGTGAGACCCTTTATGCTGACTATGAATTGCTTTGAATCACCTAAAAATATTGACTGTACATCTCCAAACCCCCAACTGCTGGAGAAAGGAGTTTTCTAGCTGTGGGGAAGGGAGCAGTTTCTTATTGCCAGAAGGGAGATTTCAGACCTTCCTGCCAGGCTGTTCCGGGCAGCGATGATGTTTCCATCTCCGCACCGCCTGGTGCAGGTTCCTGTTCTTGTGCCAGGCGTAGGCCTTGTTGACCACGACTTTGTCGCTCTGCGTTTCCCCGCTTACGACAAAGACGCCTGCGTGAGTGCCTCGCATGATGTTGTGAGCGCACGTGGCATCTATGTCCAGCCACTGCTGGAGCCTGGCGGGGATTTCAGTTCGGAGGAGCGGGCCGTGCTTCAAGACCTCCACCCGGGAAGGGTCCAGGTCGAAGTCGGAGACGGTTGTTGTTGTGTTCTTCCTGAAGATCCTGATTTTCACAGCTTAGCGAGAGGGAAAAAGGAGAGAGAGACAGACAGATATTAGTTCTGTTTACCTTTCTTAGCTCTTACCCACTTCAGTCACCTTACAGGAGGCTTTCTTGCTGTTTCTGTAAAGTGGTGACACATCCATCCAAGCACATAGAATTGCAGTAAACTTGTAAAAGTTCTCATTTGAGGTTAGTTTTCCAGCACTGGAAACTATTCTTTTCTCTCCACTTCTCATGAGGGTGGAGAAAAGGCACATCAACATCACTACACGGGCAGAAACTCTGCAAGAAGCAGCAGCACAAGCAGGTGGATGCATCCAGACTTGGTCTCATATGAATTAATTTCCTTTTCTCTGAGGTGGGATTTCAGGAGATGACATGACTGCCAGCTGGCCAGGGCTTTAACTCTCTGCTGTCATGAAGGTTGTGTGCCTGAATTTGGAAGAATATTTTGCAAACTTTGTGTCAGCTAATTTTGCAGGTTTGGTGCTGCCACCTGCTCCAGCTGGGCAAGGGGGAGTTGCGCTGCCAGGGCCAATGCTGAAGTTTGAAACAGCTCACATGGAGTTTGTCAAAGGTTTTTATGGACATGGATCAAATGCTGGTTTCTACAGGAAAACCAGGGTAGTACTTATGTTTAGCAGCCACGGACTGAAAACAAACAAAACTCCACAGAAATAAAGCAGGATTTTGCCCTTGGCACACCGTGTAGCTGAGCCTTCCTGTTGCTTAGCAGGTAAATTTGGAACTGAAAAAAATCTCTGCAAAAGATGAAATTCCTTCCAGTCAAGTTTTTATGGCAAAGCCATTTTCAGTGCATGCCACTGTTTGGCTGCTGGAGGGGAAACCAACGACTGAGAAGAGATGGGCGCACTCACCAAAATCACTGGCACAGAGGTTCTCCAGGATCTCCCTGGCAGTGCTGGCCTCCTCGAGCTCACAATCCTTGCAGCTGGCTCGGGGCACTGCTGCAACAGAAATCTAGTTATAATAACCTCCTCAAACTTTACTGCGAAAGGCGTAGCACCATTTTGAGATCTGAGAGTGGTGGCTTCCCCCGAGCTACTCGGTCCCTGGAGGGACTGCTCAGGCTGCCGGATGGGAAATCTTGAGCTCTCCTTATTGCTGCTGTGGCTGCCTCCTTGTGGCCTGGATCTCTGCAGACACTATTTGTCATGCCTTGCTTGGGCTTGTGTTTGTCACCGCATGTTGCAGTAGCAGTGAAAAAAACAACAAAAATCAGTTTAGATGAAACAGTAAAACCTTGGCCAGGCTCCATCCAGTGAGGTTGAAATAAGGCATCTGTTCTCCATTGACTTCTGTTAACTCTTCCACCAGTGTCTCCCATCAGTATCTGTTTCTAATGTATGAGCTCCCTTTTTCTTCCTCTTTCTCTTACTCTCCTCCTTTTTTCTTTTTTCTTTTTCTTTTTCTTTTTTTTTTTTTTTTTTTTTTTTTTTTTTTTTTGATCTGCACAATAATTTTCAGAGTCTGGTGCCTCAAGATACTTCAGTGACTAAAGTATCTGAGAAGGGGAATACCACTTGGGTATCTGTCCAGGGCAGTTTGTTGCTGCCAGGTTAGCTAGCACTTATGTAAATACTGATCTGGGTGCTCAGCACCTGCCTTTCCTGGACTGAGTACCAGGATTTGCATTTAGTCATGTTGGAGAAATTGCTATCAACTAACTGCATTTAACAGTATGACCTGCTAGGCAACAGTGTTGTCACCTAGGCAATAGAAATAGTTGTATAATATAAAAATGCGGCAACACTGACACTTCAGCTAATGCAGCGAGAAAGAGAAAACCTTCAGGGTATTTTCTTTCAAATTTGAATCAAATTTATTTTGGTAGTCATCAAGATTTTTCTTGTGCCAGTCATGTCTGCAGAACAATAGAGGTTGTTTAAGTGGAGCTTGTGCCTCTTTGTGTTGTTTCCTAACGTCTAAAGAGAAGGTTTGATAAACATTTCTTTTTGTATGCTTTTTAAGTTTTAGGTATAACAGAAACATGAAGGCTGCACTTCCTTAGCTCTGGTGGTCAGACATCTCGCTGCCTGGGGACTCTCACACTGCAGCTGAATGCTGGTCCTGGGTAACTAATGAACACAGTAGTTGAGGGCAAACAAGCTTCAGTCAACGTTACACTAAATTTCTAGTCCCAGATGAAGTTCCGAGAGAGAACAAAACCATGTATATGTATATATATACATATATATGTATTTTAGTATAGCTTAAACCCAGAAATATCAGGAACACAAGGCACAGGCCCATCTTTTCACCTTTCAATGTTACATGTGGGAAAATAAATGAGGAAAACACCTTACTTCTCCTGCTTGAGGAATTTTCATCAGTGGAGACTGCTGAGATGCACAGCTCGTGATCTGCAGGAAACTTGTTGCAGTTCAGGATTTCAGGCCATGGGTAACCATAACAAGCCATGACGGGTGCACAGCTTCTCTTGACAGCTTCACACAAGCTGCGACAGGGGTAGATGAGCCTGAGGAGGGAATCGGGATGGCAGCAAATGTGGATTTTTTCTTACAGCAAGGTGAGGGTTGAGCTCTGTCACCTTGCTGTCCACCTCACAGGGTTGTGTTGTGCACCACAGTACTGGCAGTGCTGTGGGATGTTTGCTGTATTTTGAACACTCAAATCCATGAACAATTTCTAAGAGTGGGAGTGAGATGGGAGCAGGCTTTTTGGTATAGGCTGCTTGCTTCCAGAAGCCCTGCTTCCCCCCGGGGATCTTCTGTATTTGTGCAATCAACAGCTGCTTGTTTTTGCAGCTGCCTAATTAGATACCTGATTTCCTTAACAGCTCTGTAGTTTGATGCCTATGCCACGAAAATGAGGATTTGTATGTGCTGCAGTCACTTGCAGACTGAGAAAGGCTCTGTATGGCTGGAGAGAGGTAGCGGTGAAGGATGCAGAAGAGGTGTAAGGGCTGAAGGCAAAGCTGGGGAATGGATGGCAGTGTGCGGCTTCCCGTGAGCTGATGTGTTGTGTATGAGGGGTGCACAGGAGCAAATGGGAGCAATGTCTGAGGTGGGAAACCAGGGAAATCCCGCAGAGGAATTCAATGGTACTGCTCCTGTAAAATGAAACGACTCTGCGGGCGGGCAGCAGTGCACCTGCGTTGTATGCAAAGCGAGAGAGGCCAGCTGAGTTTGTGCACAACAGAAACGCGAGAATATGAGATGAAGACCACCATGGTCAGCGGGTAGAAAGGCTATTTCCAAGATAATTGAAAACATGAATATGTTTATATATGATGTATTTTGATTTGATAAACCAAAAAGGCTGTTTTGGTAATCTGACAGGATTTCTATTTCCCCTTCAGAAATGTTCATGTTTTGCTTTCAGAGGGAAGATCCCTGCTGAGTAATCCCATTTCCCCTCACTGAGCGGGGCAGGACTGCTGCTAAATGACTGCAATGATCAGATTTCACACATTTTCTCTCAAGAGGCAAATGCAATTGCGCTGTGGGAAGTGCTCCTTGCTACAACCAAAAAAACTTGCAAAAAAAATCTTACCTGTCCAAGCAGATTGGTGCAAAGAGGGAGCAGAGGAAAATCCTAGCATCTGGATGACACTCTCTGGCAAGTAAGGGCAGCCAGCTGGAGGACTGCTGGATCACTTCTGGCATGGTTTCATGCTCCAGCAGATTAGGAATCCTCATCTCAGAGTAACCGATGTCGTAGCACAAGGCCATGCTGTTGGGGATGGCCGTGCAGATGGAGGACCTTCTCAGGTAGCTTGCCCAGCTGCCCGGAGAGCCCCCGAGCAGCAGAAGCACCAGCAGAACCAGCAGCCATGGGCTGCCCGACCTCGAGGGGTGCCTGCGGTGGGCCGTGACCATGCTCGGAGCGAGCCACTAGCAGATGAACTGGACCGCGCACCCCAGACTGGGCAGCTCCTGCCTGTGGGAAGCCTTTTATAGCCTTCGAGCCACCTCTCTGTCTGTCCATCCTCATTAAGTGCAGCCCTTTCAGAGCTCTCATGGGGAAGACAATGCTCCAATTTTCATTTGCCAGCGGCCCCGATTGTTTAGATTTTAGCAGGGGTTTGGCTTAGATCAGCAGGTGTGGAAATGAGGGCAGTTGGGGAGGAATGAATGACTTGGCCCGTGTGTCTTGGGGCTCTTTCAGCTGAGATTGCATCTCAGTTTGACACCAGTGCTCCAACCCAGCCCCTTTCTCTTGCTCCAGGATTAGGCATTATTTCATAAACCCCAATGTTTTCCCCTCTTTTGTTTTTTGTAAAAGCAATCAAGTGTTGCTCAAAGTCAATTAGGAGGCATTTGTTTAGCTGCATCTATTGTTGAGTAGGCAGAGAGACAGGATGGTCTCACAGCCAGAAGTTAACTGTTTCAGAGAGCTTTGGATAGAGAGGAACTAATTTGCAACCGTGGAGAAAGGTTGTTTGCACAGAAGATTGCCAGCATTTAATTGGAAAACCTCTCACCTTGCAACCTGTGCGAAATAAAGTCCTTTCTGGTTAGCAAGACTGCTAACCTTCATTGGGATCTTGTTACTACAGCCAAAGAGAGAGATTGTGCCTCCTCTTGCATGCAATTAAGATTCCAGAAGCTTTCATTATTTTAGCCCAGTTTGAGGAAGTGGAAATACTGGGAGTGTTGCTTGTGTACAGTTAATTCTTAACCAGTGCTGTGCCATTAACTGCAAACCGGACAGTGGAGTTTCAGCTCTGAAGCATCCTCTGTTAGAAAGACTCTACCACCTGGGACGGAAATTGTTTCCTCAGAAGATGTTATGGATACAACTGGCTGCATTGTATTGCTGGGGCTACCCAGCAACATCGTGTTTTCTACAGGGCTAATTGCTGTCTGTACTTAGCAAGAAGTCAACTGTTTATTGACAGTTTTACCATTTAGAGTTGATTTAAGGTCATGGAAGTAATTAACTTCTTTTTTTTTTCTTTGTGGAATGCTGCTATGGTTAGGATATAACGTGTCCTTGGCACATACCTGCAGAAATGCTAGGGAGCTGTGATTTGGAGAGCAGGATTTTAGGTATAAGAACACTTATATTTGCCCTGCGTTGATGGTTGATCTTTCCCTCTTCTTCAAAAGTCTCAATAGACGATAATGAGATGTTGCCATAGCAATAACAGAAATCAGCCAGAAGGTTGTGTTCAACCTGCTGGACCACAATGTAGCTGGACTATGGTATGGGACCTTGCCAGCATTTTGCAAGTACGATTGCATATCCAGCGTAACCATGCTGCTAGAAATCTCTTAGCCTCATAGTGTGTGGTGGATTTCTCTAAATTTAAATTTGCTTGGGATCATGGTTTTGCTTGATTGCTGCTGGTGGTGTGTCCTAGAGGAGGGATAGTGGTGTTGGTGTGCTACCTGGGGATGGAGCGTGGCATCCAGAATGTGCAGTATGTTCCCCTTCCATATACCTTTGAAGACTGTTTGTAATGGGGGATCAAGGGGGTGAGTGGGAATAAGTTTGGAAGTTGGCTCTTTGCAGTTTGAGTTTCATAGCAGAGCACCGTTTGTGCCAGGTTTCCTTGCAAGGTGAGTGGGTCTGTGGTGTATGCTGTCCTCTGTCTGTGAGAGCAAGGAAGCCCGAAACCCTGGCCACTGTGTTTCCTACTGTAGAGATTTTTGGCTTTCCTTCCTGTATAGCTGCAGTGCCCAGACTGTGATCCACATATAACCCTTTGAAGTGATAATATGCAGTGATTTGCACATGTTTGTTCATTCCCTTGGCTATTGTGGAGTTCTGCAAGAAGGTTTAAGGGTTTATTGTGATCTGAGGATCCAAGTGTTTAAGAACTGCTACTGTAAAAATACCTGCCTCCTGCAGTGTCTGCTCTTTTAGAGCTCTTCTGGTAGGAGGATGGATGTGCTTGAATGTCTCAACCCTTCCCCCCCTCCCCGACTTCTTGGGAAGTTTCTAAATTTTCCTCCTTTTCTTTTGTTTTCGAGTGGCCTGCCGTTGGTAGGAGTTTCGCCATAACAGTTGCCTGAGTCTCTTGCTGCTCACATTTTTGCTGCAGAAATTCCAGACTTCCTGACAGAGGAGGAATGCAAGCTGATCATCCATCTGGCACAGCTGAAGGGGCTGCAGAAAAGCCAGATCCTACCAACAGATGACTACGAGGAAGCCATGGAAATGATAGAAATCAGCCAGATGGATATTTTCAATCTGCTGGACCACAATCAGGATGGGCAGCTGCAACTCAAAGAGGTAGAGTGCAGGGTGGCAGACCTGGGGAGGCTTCCTCTGGCTGTGCCCCTCCTCCTGTGGGCTCTTGATTACTTCTGTATTTGAGCAGGTCGGACCTCAGTGTACACTGATAAGTATTTCCTTAATTTTATGATTTGAATCTTTACTGGACTTCAGCATGGAAGGGACATTTCTGGGCAAATGTGCAGGTGTTGTAATCCTGCTGGAAGGTATTAATAATCCCTGCCAGGAAAGTGTTTGTTTCAAATACGCTGGGTAAAATGTTCCGTATGCTGTGGATTTCTTCTTTCTAGGTGTCTTAGTGAAGTGAATTTGTAGTGTTGTAGTCACAGTTTTGTGAAGCCTGCAGCAGAACTGGCTGCACCTTCCCACAACTGACAGGAAGTCAGCAAAGTCACTCATTAATGAGCCTGGGAGGAGCACCTTGCACACAGCTTTTCAGCGCCCTTGTTCTGTACGGCAGGTTAGATTGGGGTAAGCCCTGGCAGGTCAAGAATTTGCTTCCCACACTCCCATCTCAGATGGGGCTGGAGACGCATACTGTCATGTGGGCAACAGAGATTGTGGCAGTATGGGGAACTGGCGCCAGGGACGAGTTGGTGGAAGGTTCGTATCTCTGGAGGCCAGCGCTTACAAAGAGCCCTCCAGCGTACTACATTTCTATGTCGCTTTGGAGAGTAAGCGTTTCGTTCCAAGGCCTTATCTCAGATAAGTAAAAGCATTCACTTTTGTAATCAGTAGTTTGACTTTCCCTTCAGGAGAAAGAACTCTTTGTCTCTCTTTGTCTAAGGACTGGTTAACTGAGTCCCAGCAGTCAATTGCCATGGCCTAAACTGGAAATAACAGCAGAAATCTTTGCGGGTGTGGATGCCAAAAGTTTCCCACTCAAATCTTTCTGCAGAGATGTGCTGAAGTTTGGCTGGCTGCCGTTCCTCAGAGGAGATTTCACCAGGCCTCAAGCAGGGAATCGTTAGTGCTAGAAGCTAGTGCCTAGTGTTGACCCAATTCTGAATTTCAGGTGCTGACCCACACCCGCCTTGGGAATGGCAGGTGGATGACCCCTGAAAATATCCGAGAGATGTACACTGCAGTCAAGGCCGATCCTGATGGGAACGGTAAGAGGAGCTCCGTGGGGATCATTCTGTCCTCAGCGCACTGGATACCTCACACAGTGCCGCAGGGAAGAGCGGGAGGTGTGTCCAGGACCAGGCCTGTTTTGCTAGATGTGTTCTTCAGAGCAAAATAATGCCACTTTAGAGACCATCACAGACAAGTAGAATCAGCATAAACCTCCCACCCCTTCATCACCAGTCTTAGAGGTAGACTGGTCCCCCTGCCTGTTCAGGAGGGTAGATCTTGCAGAACTGGGACCAGAACACAGAGCTGTGCATTCCTGGTCCCTGCAGAAGCCCATGTCAGGGCTGCTTTCATTTGTGCCCTGCCATAACAGGATATTCAAGGTGCACTTCTGCTCCATTGGCCTGTGAGGCCACACCATCTCTCATGGTGTAGCTCTTGTTCTCTGGGCTCCAGGTTTAAAGGCACTTCCTCCATTCACTCCTTCATTTTCAAGGAGACTTCTGCAGCAGGCTGGGAGAGCTGCTTTGAACTTCACTGGCTGGGTAGAGAGGGCAGAACAGGTGGATGTGGAGTCTTGTTGGTCAGCTTTTGGTGCTGCCCCCCTCCCGCTGCTGCAGAGTCTGTGTCCCAAGTAGCTACTTCCGCTCCTCCTTCCGCTGGTCTCCCAAGGGCTCCCGCTGGCCCGGACATGCACACTAACCTCTGCTGCTCTAATTAGTGTGTCCTCAATTAAGCAACTCTCCATTTCCTAATCAAATTAAGTGAATGCACAGGCTGTGCGCACCACAGTGGCCTGGCGTCAAGAGCTACTCGAGAGGAGCTGCTTTGGAGTCAAAGCAGTATCCATGTGAATGCCTAAATATCCGGAGGGCACCTCATGCCCGGCTCCTCCGGGCTGATGACATTCTTTGGCAGGCATAGGAGCGGATGACTGAGTCGTCAGTGGCTTTTTCCACCATTCTGGACATTAATAAATGAAAAGTCCTGTTAAAGCGCTCTTGGCAGGACCTTGCTTCCAGAGTGCTGCTTCCCTCCATTGTTACTTTGGTTCGTGACACCGAGCAGCCAGGTCACAACCTGGATGTGGCACTGCATCATCAAAGACCATAGGGAGTAAGGGGAAGTGGGGACAGGGAGATGTGAGCGGGGAGCTAGATATAATAATGGTGAATAAGATGGTCATGACTGCCGGTACCTGGGGCAGTGTCCTAGGCTGACCTCAGTGACTGGTCCTTCCTCCAGGCTGCCTGAGGGTGCTCTGTGCCCAGGAAGCAGCACTGGCATTGCAGCAGCAGCATATTTGCTGCCTGAGTGAGCTCCATTCGCAGTCCAGGGAGTTGCTGCATGGGCACTAGGTCCTGCAGGCACTTTGTTCTTCCAGTTTGAAGTTAAACATGTTGCGAGGTGTCTGGATGTGTGCTCACTGCTGGGCTGCTCAGTGCAGTGCTCTGCATGCTCTGGTCTTGGGGACCCGGTCCTCAGTGACGGACTTCCCTTCTTCTCCAGAACAGAGAAGGAACAAACGGTAAGGATTTTCTGAAGTTGGCAAAGGCAAAAATCCATCCCTTGCCCAAGTACAGTTGAGTCAAACAAGAAATACCCATTTTAGTAGAAGCTACTTTTTACCTCTCACATTTCTGTTACGCTTATTTATGCCAGATCATGCTCTGTTGTATTTCTCTCTCATGTCTTTTAATTATACAAATGCAGAACCTCCTGCTTATTGATTTGAGTTTGTTTTTTTCAGAGTAACCCTACAAGATCTTGTACAAAATGTGGACTGGGGTGTCCCACTCTGTTTTGAAACATGTCTATTTAAATATTTAAGTAACAAGCCCCCCCTGAGGAGTCAGCATACACAGATTTTTAGCTACAATATTGCATGTTTTAAAACCGTGGTAATTTCTCTTTTCTGATGGATTGTTTTGTGTTTTAGGAGCTTTTTAAAGTTAAAAATTGTATTTTACCTCTCCCAATTCTGAGTCTCCACTGCAGGTGAAGGTTCACTTCTGCAGGTTGCTGCATGCTCTCCATTCAGCTACAGGCATAGCTGGGGTCTGTAATCTTGTGCATGTGAGGTGCAGCCCTTGGTGAGCTACAGTGGTGGACACTTAACGGTGTTTGTTTGAGGAAGGCAATTTCCACAATGCCCTCAGCTGACAGCTTTGAGTTCAGGACATGAAGAACCATTACCTACAGGTAGCTGCACAAGAGTCATCCTGCTTTTTGTTCTCTTCCCATAGGTGTGCTGAGTTTGGAGGAGTTCAAACAATTGAACATCCGTGATTTCCACAAATACATGGGAACTCAGAAAGTGAAGATGAGTGACCTGGTGCGGAACAGCCAGCACACCTGGCTGTACCAGGGTGAGGGGGCGCACCAGGTCATGAGAGCCATACGGCAAAGGTAAGGGCTCTGACCAAGCAGACAAACGGCAGGCCGGCTTGTGTAGACATGAAGGCCACCTGTGCTGGGAGATGTAGCGGGAGACTTGTTAATATTCACACTTCCTAATTGCGTGAAAGCCTTTGGAGTATAAAGAGCACTGAACACAGGCATGAAACGGGGAGAAGAGGTTTTCATTACAACAAGAATTTGTATTGTCCTGTGGAAAAGGGGAAAAAAATCAAATCTTTCAACATCTCCATTCACTTTTGGGAACAGCCTTATAAAACCAAGAGGACTTGGCATTATTTGACACAATTCATTCCAATTAGTAAATGAGCTCACTGAGAGAAACTGTTCATTTCCAGTGCTGTCTGGGTGCCAGTAGTTACTGTCATTTGCTTTAGTTACTCATGCATTTCACTGAAGTCTGTCTTAGCTGTTCAGAACTGACTTTTTAACAAGCATGATTTTATTCAAAGTGAGCTAAGTTAGTGTAATCCTCTGGGCACACACCTAACAGGGCGCCTCATGGCACATGGTAGAATCTCTCATCTTTCCCTTCATCTTGGATTTGGTTATTGGGAAGAGTTTGGGAAAAGAAATCCAGCACACAGGCCAAATCGTTTAGCTGTGGTGAGTTTCAGATAATTGGCTGGGGACTCGCTTGTTCTTTTGGTGCTGGTCCTTGCCCCGAACAAATCTGTCCTGAGGCTTGAAAATGGCTGGTGGCTGCTCCTTTTCTTCAGCACGCTCCACAGGGAGAATGGGGTTGCATATTGTCTTGATTAGAGCAGAGACAGAGGGTGCCACCGGCTCTGTGCCAGCTAGCCAGGGCACACAAGCGTCAGCATGTTGCTTTTACACAGTTTGGTTTGTCACTGCTAGAATGCCTGTGCGGAAGTGGAAACTTGATGCAGAAGGAGGCTCTTAAAATCCTCCATGGGACCATGCAGTGCCTGGATGGGCTCTGCCATCCTGATTCAGTGCTGCGCAACCCTGTTCCTGTCCCGAGGGCTTCACCCGTCTGGATTCTCAGAGCTCTAAGTGTTCTTTGGCAGGTCTCGAGAGGTACCTGCCTGCCTTGGGGATGATCTCAGATGTAGCAGCGGAAAAATCCCAGAGCAGAAGGGCTCCGGTCTCCTTGATCACTTCCCATGCCCCTCTGCCCTGGGGGGAGGCTGTTGAAAAGGCAACAGGGAAAGGTGAGTTAGGTGACAAGAATATTCCTAGAGCTAGTCTCTCCTTCACTCTCAGCAGGAGCCCTTTGCTTTGCTAACTGTCCCCGAGGTCTGTAGGTGGTGTGCAGGAGTCCAGAGAAGCAATGAGATGGCACATGAAGGCTCCAGGGACACACACAGAAGGGATCTTTCTGAGCAAGCAATCTTCCTGAGAGCAGTCCAGCTGGAGATGCACCCTTCGTTTTTGTTTTTTATTAACCTTGACGAGGAGTTTCTGAGCTGATGCTGATGGTCCAACAGATCTGTAAGGACCTAGTTATCTCCTGGCATGCTTGCTGCAGCCCATCCGTCTGTCCGGTCTGTTGGGGAAGGGGGTTATCTTTCTCTGGATTTGTTTGGTGCTGGGGAGTAGAAGCTGACCAGGGTAACTGTGCTTTCTCCTCACCTGCTCTGCTCTCCTCTTCCCCAGGGTAATGCGCCTGACTCGCTTGCCCCCAGAGATTGTGGAGCACAGCGAGCCCCTCCAGGTTGTGCGGTATGATCAAGGAGGGCACTACCATGCCCACATGGACAGTGGCCCTGTGTTCCCTGAGACTGCCTGCAGCCACACCAAGCTAGTCGCCAATGAGAGTGCTCCCTTTGAGACCTCATGCCGGTAAGCCCTGCCTTGAAACTTTGGGATAAGGCACAGTGTTTGTGTTGTACATCTGGTTGGGGCATTGCGGTGGTCAGTTTGGAAGAAAGCTTTTAAAAGACTTATCTGGAACATGCTAACAGAAAGGTGTGGAGAGCTGGTTCTCCTCGCTTCGTGTGGGACTCAGTGCTCGGGTTGCAGGCTCAGAAACCAGCTCTGGAGACTGCTGGCTTAAATGGGCTTGAAGGGGGAAGTGGGTGAATCCTGCAGGTCTACAGGCCTGTGAGAAGAGCAGCGTATGCTAGTTCTGCCGAGCTGCTGGGTTGTCCCCACCAGATGCCAGAATTGCACTGTCGGTGGTGTGAATGGAAATTTGCTTTGTTGTCCTTGTCTTGGCCTTGGAGAAAAGCTGATATAAACCATGTGTCTTGTGATGTCTTGGAGGAACCACTGCATGTATGTATGGAGGGGCAGGGTATGGATGGCCGCCACACATCTGTTGTTCCAGTGGTGTCCCCTGATCGCTACTCCACATTTTCTCTTACAGCTATGTGACAGTTCTGTTCTACCTGAACAACGTGACTGGGGGAGGCGAAACAGTCTTTCCTATAGCTGATAACAGGACATATGAAGAAATGGTAAATGACTCTCCCACTCGTTACCCCTGAGGATTTCACTGTTTCCTGGCTTTGAGTCCCTCTTTGAATGCCTGTATTTACTGTGGCTGCAGAAGGGGTCTGGAGGGTGAGGTTGGCAGACACTAGCTTTCACAGTCGGAATGTGGGAAGGTTGTGCTCCACCTGCTGTCTTTTGCTCAGAGGCCAAGGGAAGATGTGCAGGGCTTTGACAACTGCAGCTTTCCCCACTTAGAGATGTGTGAAGCGGACTGTGGCCCTTGCTGACATAATGCAGATCCTGCTTGCTTGTATCTGGGCAGGTTTCATCAGATAAGTCTTTGCAGGTATTTTGTTCTCCTGACAAACCATATTTTAAGGAAAAGGGAGTTACTCAGAACCAGTCATGGGCTTCCACGGGGATGAAATTGGCTGCTCCAAATGGACTGTGAAAGCCCCATCCTGCCCAGTGCTGGCCTAGAGCTGCGCCTGTGGAGCATTCAAGCAGATGGCAGAATGATGGCTGGCAGTGGTGGCAGCCTGGTCCGTACACTTTGTTGCAGACCCATTTACCATCCCTTTTCTATGTTTTTGTCAGTCTCTGATCCAGAATGATACTGACCTGCGAGATACTCGGAAAAATTGTGATAAGGGCAATTTGCGAGTGAAACCTCAACAAGGCACTGCTGTCTTCTGGTACAACTACCTGTCGGACGGAGAAGGTAGCATCCCATTTCGGGACTCAGCTCTTGGGAGGGATAGGGCTGCACAAGATGACAGCCCTCTTCTATGGGTTTTGTCGTAGCTGGGTTCTCAGAGGAGAGCCAGAAGGGGTAGTAGCTGCCCTAGGGGGGGGGTGGAACTTCCAAGTCTATTTGTCACCAGCTGGGTAGGAGCTTCCTGGCTCTGAGAGGCCTTTGTTTACAGGCAGTAGGTCAGTGGCTCCTGATGGCTTTGGGGGAACGGGACTAGTTAGCAAACAAAGACTGTGGCTGTTACCAGGCACTGCCAGCTGCCTTCCTTCCTGCTGTGTGAGCTGAAACTCCTGCTGGAACTTGGTCTGCAATTCAAAATGTTTCACTGATGTGGTGTTGCCCAAAGGGGTGGGGAGGGGAGGTGGACGAAGAGCATGGCCATAAGCTCTGTAGTGGCGTGAGGCTCTGCTGTGCCTGGGGCTTGCCCCTGCTGTATTGCTTAGCTGCAGCCTGATGATAGGCTTGGAGTGGCTGTTTTTCTCACAAAGGTCAGTGCAATTTTTTCTCATCCCTGACATTCAGTCAAGCTGGGGGATAAAGTCTGATCTTCCAGGCTGTTGGTGAGCATGACTCTAGAGTGTTTCAGTGACACTGGTTCAGTGAGCACTGGTGGGAAGAAGGCATGTAGTATCCCATTTCTCCTGGGAGCAGCCTGTGTTTCTATCTCTAGCAAATCCGCAGAGGAGATTGCAACACCAACGTTTGGACTGTTGGATAGTAATGTCGGGACCATCATTGTCCTGTAAGAGCCCTGTTGCACTATTTTTATGAGCAAATTGTTCCTAGATAGAAGGCAGCTGCTGATGCAAGTCTGACAGAGAAAATCCACAGGCCCCCCTATAAATAGAGGAGCTGCAGAAAAGTGATGTCTAACATGGCCTTGAGAGTCTGACTTCTCAAGAGGCCTCCTAGTGGCAGCACTCCTGCATTCCGTCTCAGCCTCTGCTGTTGGGAAGAGTTGAGAAAAACAGCAGTTGTGATACACATTGTAAGAGCCCCTGCTGCTGAGTGGAGACTGGCAGCAAGGTGCAGTTGTTTATGCTCTGGGACTCTGCCCTGGCACACTCCTCCTTGCTGCTGGGCTTTGGTAGCCTTAAGGTGGAGGGATGCTACTCCTTGCCGCCCTGTGACACTGCTTTGCGCTCACAGGCTGGGTGGGGGAGCTGGACGACTTCGCCCTGCACGGAGGCTGCCTCGTCACCCGAGGGACCAAGTGGATCGCCAACAACTGGATCAACGTGGACCCCAACCGGCGGCGGCAGCTGCAGTTCGAGCAGGAAATGGCGCGCTATGCGGGGGCCGAGGCCGGGGTCCCGGGCGAGTGGACGGTGGATAAAGCCTACAGCGGCGTGCACGTGGAGCTGTAGGGCCGGGGCGGTGGCTCAGCCCAGCCCAGCCCCTGGCGCGGAGGCCCGGCGGGGCGGGGGTCGGGCCGGCAGCGGCTCCGCGCGCGCACGTGGCTTTTTCCCGCGCTGACGGGGGGGCGGGGCCTCGGGGCGCGCCAATAAAGCGTGGAGACACGGCCGCCGCCTGTGCGTGCTGCGGGGGCGGGGCGGGCCGCGGCCAATAGGCGGCGAGGGCTTCATGGGCCTGCGCGGGCGGCGGCCAATGGGCGGCGAGCGCTGCGGGACGCGGCGCGGCGCGGCGCGATGGAGTCGGTGGCGCTGGTGGCGCCGGTGACGGCGCTGGAGTTCGTGGCGGATGTGCTGCTGGCCGGTGAGCGGCGGCGGCGGCGGCGGATGCGGGGGGCGCGGCGGCGGCGCCGGGCTGACGCGCTGTCCCGGCAGGCACGGGCCCGGAGGTGGCGGCGTTCCGGCTGAGCGGCGGCGGCGCGGCGGCGGCGG
This sequence comes from Rhea pennata, assembly GCF_028389875.1. Lineage (NCBI taxonomy): Eukaryota > Metazoa > Chordata > Aves > Rheiformes > Rheidae > Rhea > Rhea pennata. The sequence goes on from NC_084674.1 coordinate 10,784,017, forward strand.
GGCGGCGGAGCGTGCTGCGGCAGGCGAGCGTGCAGGGGCTGCGGGCGGAGCCGGGCGGCGGCGGCGGCGCGGTGCGGGTGGCGGCGTTCGGCGGGCGCTGGCTGGCGGTGCTGGCGGTGCGGCGCGGCGGCGGCGGGGCGGCGCTGGCGGCGGCGGGCGGCGGGGCGGCGCGGGAGCTGGGCGCGCGGGTATGGGAGGCGCGCTGGGCGGCGGGCGGGCGGCTGGCGCTGGCGCTGGGCGGCGGCGCCGTGGCGCTGTACGAGTGGCGCGGCGGCGGGCGCTGGCTGCGGCGGGCGCAGTGCGGCGGCGCCGGGGCGCTGCGCTGCGCCGCGCTGGCCGGGGCGGCGGCGGGCTGGGCGCGCCTGGCGCTGGCGGCCGGCACGGCGGCGGGCGCCGTGGTGGTGTGGCGGGCGGCGGCGGCGGCGGAGCCGCGGCGGCGGCTGCGGGGGCACCGCGGCGCCGTGCTGGCGCTCAGCTACGCGGCGCCGCGGGGGCTGCTCGCCTCCGCCTCCGAGGACCGCAGCGTGCGGCTCTGGGCCGTGGGCGAGCTGGGCGCCGGCGGCGACGCGCCCTGCCTGCTCGTGTGCTACGGGCACGGGGCGCGCGTGGGCGCCGTGGCGCTGCGCGGCCCGCGGCCCGTGAGCGCCGGCGAAGACGGCGCCTGCCTCGAGTGGGCGTGCGGCGGCGGCGTGCGGCGGGCGCGGCGCGGGCACCGCGGGGCCCTGCGCGCCCTGGCCGTGCGCCCGGCCGGCGGCTGCGTGGCCACGGGCGGCGCCGACGGCGGCGCGCGGCTCTGGCGGCCGCGGGAGGCGGCGGCGGCGGCGGCGCTGGGGGCGCCCGGGCGGCCGCGGGCCGTGCTGCTGGCGGGGCCGCGGCGGGTGCTGGCGCTGGGCGAGGCGGGCGAGCTGGCGGCCTACGAGGCGGCGGCGGGGCGCTGGGCGCCGGTGCTGCCCGCCGAGGCCGCGGGGCCCCGTGCGCTGCTGGCGGCCGCCCCGCTGCCCGGCGGCGCGCTCTGCGCCCTGGGCGGCGGCGACGGGCGCCTGCTCATCTTCGCCCTCGACCGGCCCGGCCACGCGGCCCGCGCCGAGCTCTTCGAGGGTGCCGTGCGTGGGCTGAGCTGGGCCGCCCGGCCTGGGCCGCCCGCCGACGCCGTCGCCCTCCTGGCCTCCGGCCCCTGCGGGGAGCTGCTCTGGCTGGACGTCGCCCCGCGTCCCGGGCGGGCGCCCTCGCTGCGGCTCGTGGGCCGCTACCTGCTGCCGCCCTGCAAGCAGCGCTGGCACACCTGCGCCGCCTTCCCGCCCCCGGGCGACCTCCTGGTGTGCGGCGACCGCCGCGGCTCCCTCCTGCTCTTCCCCTGCAGCCACCCGCAGGGGCCGGCGGACGAAAGCCCCGGTTCTGCCGGCGGCGAGGACTCTGGGAGCGAGTCGGAGCTCTCCTTTTTGGCGCAAAAGGAGGTTCTTCCCCTCGAGAACCCGCTGTCCATCCTCTTCGGGCTCCACGGGAAGACAGGGGTCACCTCAGTGACCTGCCACAGCGGCTACGTTTACAGCACGGGCCGGGACGGCTGCTACCGGCAGCTCCGCCTGCGGGCCCGGCGGCTGGAGGTCCTGCGGAAGCACAGGCCTTGCAAAGGGCTGCAGTGGATTGAGGAGCTGCGCTTCACCCCCAGCGGGGACGTGCTCGTGCTGGGCTTCCACGCCGACAACTTCGTGGTGTGGAGCACCCGGACCGGCGAGAACCTCCACTGCGTCCCCTGTGGCGGGGGGCACCGCTCCTGGAGCTACAGCAGCAGCCCCTCGGCCGAGGCCTTCGCTTACATCAAGCAGGGGGACGTGATGCTCTACTGCAGCTCTCCTGAGCCCCGCGAGCAGCAGGTGCTCCTGGCGTCCCTGCACGGGCGGCAGATCGCGTGTGTGCGGCGCCTGGGAGCCGTGCAGGCGCCCGGGCACGCCGCCACTGACGTCCTCGTCACCGGCAGCGAGGACACCATGGCCTGTGTCCTCACGCTCAGTGAGCACTCCCGCACAGCCGTGCCCATTACCACGCTTGACGACCACATCTCCAGCGTGAGAGCGCTGGCGCTGGCCAGCCCCGCGCGGCCCGGCGCCGACGGCCTTTCCACCCTGCTCTTCTCCGGCGGGGGCCGGGCACAGATCGAGTGCTACCAGCTGCTCCTCGCTGGGGACCCGGCCTCCGATAGCACCGTGGCCTGCGAGGTTGTCCACGTGGCCTCCCACCGGCTGGACGAGCACTGGGACCGAATGAAGAATAGGCACAAGCTCATCAAGATGGACCCAGAGACCAGGTGACGCTCGGTGGCAGCCCGCGGTGGCGGTCGCGGGAAGGGCACTGGGACCTGCGCTGTCAGGGCTGGTCGTGGCTGGGCTGCAGCCCAAGATGGAAGGAGCCAGCCTGGCTTCACGTGCGCTTCCCTGGTGCCGTAGGCCCAGGCGCGGGGCCGCGAGGGGCTTTGCGGGCTTAGGGAAGGGCTCGGTCCTTCCTCCTGTCGGCATCTTGCGCTGGACGCGGCGCTCCGCTGTGCCGCCCAGCATGCAGGCGGCCCCCGGGCGGTGAGCCAGCGTCGTGCGTTCGCTGCAGGTACATGTCCCTCGTGGTGGTGCCCGGGACCGACGCCGAGCAGCTGCCGACACCCTGCAAGTTCCTGGCTGCTGCCTGCAGTGACGGCTCCGTCCGGTGAGAAGCTGCCGTGGGGCTTTGGGGGCAGGATGGCGGCGACAGGGAAAGAGCTCAGCAGAGGTGTTGCTGCCACGAGCTGTGCGCCGCAGCCACGGGCTCTGAGCCAGGACAGCGCACGTAGGACACGGTGCCCGGGCAGAGCGCCGCAGGGGAGCCCCCTTCTCCCCGAGCTGACTGTCCTCTGCTCCTCCACAGCCTCTTTGGGCTGCTGGAGGCCGCCCGGAAGCTGGTGCTCGTGGCGGAGTCGTTCCACCACCAGCGCTGCGTGCTGAAGGTGGAGACGTTCCTGCACGCGCAGGCCGGAGGCGCGAGGTGAGCCCTGAGCGGCGCGGGAGGTGGTCGGGAGCGGCTCGGCCGGCGGACGGCGGGAGGAGCTGCCCTGTGGCGGAGGCAGGGATCGCTCCCGGGGGGCTCGGGCCGCGGGCGTGCGGCTCCCGTGACACCTCTGTCCTAGGAGACACTTCCTGTGCAGCGCAGCCACCGACGGCAGCGTCGCCTTCTGGGACATCACCACCACCCTCGCGGAGGCCGTGGATGCCCTGCACCGAGCGGAGGGGGAGGTGCAGCCCCTGGGTGAGTGTCTCCGCTCCTGCGAGGTGGCAGCAGCAGCAGATTTTCTGCCCTCTTGGGCGGCAGCGAGCATTGCCGCTCTCCTGACAGCCTGTTTTCCCAGCCCTGGGCGCCCCGCTGCTCAGCATCATGGCTCACAGCTGCGGCGTCAACAGCCTGCACGTCCGGGAGGTGCCGCAGGGCCGGTACCTGGTGGCGAGCGGCAGCGACGACGGCTCCATCCACGTCTGCCTGGTGGAGGTGGCCCCGGGCGCCGGGGAGACCTGCCTGCGCGTCCTGGAGCGGTTCTTGCGGCCCTGCGCCCACGCCGCCCACGTGACGGGCGTCAGGGTGCTGCGGCCGGACCTGGTGCTCTCTGCCTCGGTGGACCAGCGCTTGATGCTGTGGCAGCTGGGCCCGGGCAGCCTGGAGGCTCTGAGCACCACCTTCTTCCACGTGCCCGACCTGGCGGAGCTCGACTGCTGGGAGGCGGCGGCAGAGCCTAGCGGGGAGCTGCACTACTACTGCGTGCTCTGCGGGCAGGGCCTGGAGCTGGTGCGCTGCGCGGTGCGCGCCACCCGCCCCGAGCCCCCGCCGCTGGAAGCGCCCCGGTGACGGGGGAGGCGTGCGGCAAAGCCCACGCCCTGTCTTGCTGCAGCGGGGATGGCGGGTGTCACAGGAACAGCCTGGCACCCGGCTCTGGCAGGGGACCCGCAGCAGGACTGGGACTGTCCCTCCTCCAGGGAGGAGAGGCCTCTAGCCACCGCGGTGTAGGGCCGGCTCGGCCTTCATGGAAAGACAGAAAGGATGCAGCCATGCTGCGACACCTTGAGCCAGGCCATCCCCACCAGAGCAGGCCTCAGTCCATTCCTCGAGCTGGCACGGGTGTTCGTGAGCAGCTTGGGCCCCAGCAGTCAGAGCAGAGGCAGAGATGAGAAGCAGAGCCCGGCCCCAGCCCTGCGCACAGCAGCCTCTCGCAGCGCCCCTGCGTGGGGCAAGGGGCCCTGGGTGCAGGCCTTCCCCCCCCCCACACCCCCCCAGCCTGCATACACAGCAGTTACACAGGGAAGGGGCCTTCCTCCTGCCCCAGCGATGCTCAGAGGGCGTCCAGCACTGAGGGACCGTGCCTCTGCCCCTTGGCATCAGGCTTTTGGGGAGCTGCATCCTGCTCCACACAGCTGGGCGAGAGCAGAACCTAGGGCTCCCTGTGGCCTCTTTTCCCAGCCCGTCTCCACCTGCGCCTGCCCCCACCTCAGCCGTTGCTGCAGGGGTCAGACAGACACAGCACTTGTCCAGCAGTAAGTGTATTAGGCCTGACCAGGGCCTGGCCCAGGGCAAGGCAGGGCCCGCAGGGCCCCAGGAGCTCTGCGCCAGCACAGAGGTGCCCTTCAATAAACAGCTTTGAGGGAACAGAGGCTGCAGCCTGGTGCTTCCCCGCCTCCCCCGTTGTACCCCACTGCCCGACTGGCAGACACGCTGCCAGCTCAGCTCTCCTCGCTCCAGCTAGCAGGCTTGCCCCGGGCACACGTACCCAAACCCTCCCTCAAAACCCATCGGGCAGAGAAGCAGTGCTGCGGGGCTCGAGGGTGCCTCAGCTCCGCTCCGTGGCCAGCGGCAGCCCCTCAGCCTGCTGCCTGTCCCCTCGCGTCCCACGTGGCGTGGCTGTCCGGCTGCGGCTCAGATCTGGCTGAGAGGCGGGAGATGCAGGGTTGCCAAGGCACTGTGGAACATGTCCCTCACCGCTACCAGCAGCTGGAGGCGAGCAAACATCTGGTCAAACAGGTGAGGGAATGGCTCCTGCAGGGAGAACGGCAGCAAGGTGGAACCAAGGGCAAGGTGGGGCCAGTGGCCATAGTCCCCTAGGGCTACTGCTGCCTCTGTGCCCTGCCTGCATGGCCTCAAAGGCCAGTACAGGGCTGCATCTTGCTGCTGGCACCGAGGAGCCTGCTCCTGGCAGTGCTGCCCCTCTGATGCAGCCCAGCCCAAGGGCAAGGCCTCTGCAGCCTGGGCTAGTGCAGCCACCCAGGAGGGCCGTAGCACTGTCCCCCCACCCTTCAGCAAGTCGTCTGGGATATTTGACTCACCCCCAGGATGTGGACACGGTTGTAGTAGGAGCTGAAATCCATGCTGAGCTGGATCAGAAACTTGCACACCTGTAACACGCAGAGCTAGCGCTGGCGCTGCAGGGTTTGCCTGCTCTTGGGCCATGTGCCTCGCCCAGCATCGCGCACCGGCAAGCAGCACCCTCGGGTGCTCCGGCACACGGCACGTACCGTCTCTGTGCTGGCTGTGATCCGGATCCCCTTGCTGGGTGGGGGCAGCTGTGCTGCTTGCTGCAAGACTTCGGGAAAGGGCAGGAGATAGTTGAAGAGCAGAAGCCATTCGCCCTGCAAAAGAGTTAGGTGTGTCCGAGAGGGCCGGCTCCCCCGGGCCAGGAGCGTCTGCCCTCAGCAGCTGAGCGTGCACAGCTCCCTGCAGCTCCCCCCCCCCCAGCACTCACCTCTTCCCGCAGGCAGGAGAAGTTCAGTTCTGATGGTGGTGGCAAGGGGGGGTACGTGCCTGAAAAGGAGGGGAAAGACTGCTGCCATGCTCATTGGCATTGGGAGCTCTGGGGCCTCCCTGGAGCTCCATCACGGGCCATCGGACTCCTGCCTCTGGCACAGCCGCTGCCGAAGCGGTTGGGGGGCAGCTCGCGAGGCTTCAGCAACGACCGCGTTCCCACACAGCAGCCCCGGAGTCGCTGCCACGGGAGGGAGCCCACTGGGCTGGGGCTCACCTCGCTCCACGGCCCGCTGGTAGGTGTCGAAGAGCGTGGCCAGCCGGGCACAGTTGTACATCACAAAGGCGCCGCTCTTCGTTCCCTTGGTGGAGATGCTGCTGTCCTCCAGGTCCAGAACGATCTGAGGGAAGAGACAGGCTGTGGTCCAGGCTGCTCGGCACAGAGCCAGTCCTGGCACGACCCTGCACCTCCCACGGGAGAGCGGGGCCTTCCACACCAGGCAGAGCACGATCACCCACACGCCGAGCCTGTGCCCATCCTGGGCAGATGGGTGGAGGATACCAGGGCCGGCTGCAGGTGCGGCAACACCAGCCTACACCCACTTGCTTCATCTCGTGGGAAAGCCCTCTGCCCCAAACCCAGGACAGCCAAAGAGCCCACACAGCGCCCTCCCTCTCCCCCTTGCTGCTTGTGCCGCTGCTTCTGCCTGGCCTCAGGCTGTGCCCTGAGCTGTAGCTGCAAAAGAGCAGTACGTCCCACTGCTCACAGGCCCCCCGGCCCTGCTGCCGCGCTGGCCTGCCCTACCTGACTCCGGTGGGCAGTGCTCAGCATCTCAAACTTGATAGCAGCCGCCGTCAGGACGTCTATAACCTCCGTCCAGGCCTCATCTGCAGAAAACACAAGGGGTGCTGCATATACAACTCATTCTATTCCCTCGTACATACCCACCACCCCGAGGCAGGAACCCCCACGGGGGGGCAGGAGGCTCCTGCTGAGGCTGGAGTACAGTCTGGGAACCAACACACCTCCCCAGGCCCTTCTCCCAACAGTGAGAAGGGGAGCTCCACAGGCACTGCTCTGCTGGTGCCCTCTGGGACAGATCAGACACCTTCCTCCCATGCAAGGTGAGCACTCTGCTGCTTCCCAGTGGGGAGAGCCAGCACTGTAGGTGGGAGAGACATGCTGCCACAGCCAGGAGACCCCGAGGTGGGTGGGGAAGACACGTTGGAGCAGTGCAGAAGGGGATGGAGCAGCATCTATGCATGGAGCCGTGGAGCAAATCCTCACCTTGTGCAAGTTCCCCATACTTCATCACAGAGGCTTCGTACATCTGGCGCTTTCGGAGCCTAGGAGGAACATGGACAGTCACAGGCAGTCACCAGCTCCTCCCTCCCAGGCAATCCTGCTCCAGGGAGTGCCCATGGGCTCCCCCAGCCTTTGGGCTGCTGCAGTGGGTCACGCTGCACGGGGCCCAGCTCCTGCGCTGGCCTTTCCTCCCAGCAGTGCCGCTGGGGAGGGGGGGAGTTGCAGCCCCCGGCAGTCAGTGCTGACCGTGCCAGAGACCACCCAGCTAGAGGAGGCTACAAAGAGTGGAGAAGGCAAAATAGTTGTCATCCCTCTCCTGCCCATGCTGTGGAACTCCAGGCCTCTAGAGACGGCCACAAAGCTGCAGAAAAGCCTAACAGCGGAAGGCTGCTAGGACCACACAGAAACTTTCTTAAACTTCCTGCACACTCAGCTATTCAGAGAGCACCCTAGGTGTCCTCAGGGCCAAAGCAGAACCCAGACAGCCTTGGCAGGTAAGTGACAGAGCTGGCTCCTTGATAAATACCAACTTACTGGAAGTACTGGTCTGCCCCAACAGGGGACAAAGGCTTTGCCACCTTCACTGGTCCACAGACAAGGTGTTTCTGAAAGAGAGAGGAGACATCGGGCTCAGGTTCAAGGATTCAGAAGCTGTACCAGCACTGAAGTGCAGTGCAGGAAGAATTGAACCTGGAGAGCAGCCAGGGAAACTCTGCTCACACCTATGGAAACAGGTGTCGCAGGACAAGGGAAGCCCAGAGTCAGGAGCTGCTGAAGTACACCGGCGCCTTCAGTTAAGAACAGTCTGATTCTAGCTGTGTCCCTGCAACCTCCTCCTGCCCTTTCTTCTTCGGCACTAAAATCCCAAGGGCAAAGCAATTGCTCCACAGCCTGGGTGAGACTGTGGAGGGGCCAGCAGGGCTGAAGGGAAGACTCACAAACAGGTGAGGCTGGACCTCAGATTCACTGCAGGGACTGCAGGAGAGCTGGCTCAGCACAAAGATGCTGAGGGCCATGAGGAGCAGCGCATGACGTTCCTCACCTGCAGGGCTGTGTGGGCTCCCGGATCCAAAATCCTCCAGAGCAGATCCATCTGCTGCTGCTGGAATTCCTCCTCACAGCTCACCACGTGCACCACATGGCAGCAGCTTCCCTGGCCACCAGCCTGCAGCAGAGCACAGCGGCGAGCTCAGACTCCGGTGCATGACAGAAAGGAACGCCGGCTGGGAAGCAAGAGCCAGGCAGCACGGCAGCAGGGTTACTCACGGCGCACTGCAGGACGGCCTGCTGCAGCTCCGCCAGGCACCGCAGCTTCTCCTCCGTCACTGAAAGGAGGAAGGAGGCTCAGGGAGGGAAGCGCGGGTGTGCTGCACCCCTGCTCCGTCCTGCCCCAGCCTGGCTGGGCTCAGATCAGATGGAAGAAGAAAAGCAAGAAAAGGCAATCTAGATCTAAACGTTCATTTTTGCAAAAATAATCAAAAAAAGAAAAGAAACAGGCTCATCTGCAGCCCTTCGCCCTCTATGCTGCCACTCTAGCGATGTTACACTCACGAAGCTCACCAAGAAGGACATCCAGATTGGGGTCGTAGCCCTCCAGGTGCTGCTGCTCCACGAAGCTCTTCAGGTCCACTTTGCCCAGGACGTCCTCAGGCAGCGCGGCCGCGCCGGGCCCCTGCTCGCCAGCCACAGCGTAGGGCGACCGCGCCAGGGCCCGCTTCAGGGCCGAGGTGGCGTCAGCAGGGCTGGGGGAGGCGCAGGGCCAGGCGACGCGGAGCCACCGCAGCACCTCCCGGCTCGCCTCGTCACCCGGGCTGGGCGCCAGGTGCACGCTGGCCCTGCGAGGGAGGGAGGGAGGGAGGGAGGGAGGGAGGCAGCGGTTGGGCGGCGGGGCCGGGCGGCGGGGCCGGGCCGGGCACTCACCCGCGGGCACGCAGCACCTCGGCCAGGTGGTCGGTGAGCAGGACGGGGCGGAGGCGGCGGGGCGCCATGGCGGCGGCGGGGCCGCGCACGCCGGGGCAGTGCAGCACCACCGCCACGGGCCGCGCCGGCGGGGCGGGCGCCGCGCCAGCGCCCAGCAGCCGCCGAAAGGCCTCGGGGCGCCGCACCTGCACCGCCAGCCCCGCCGCCGTCTCCTGGCACTCGCCCAGCGGCAGCACTTCCGGGCCCGACAGTGACGTCACGCGCGCCATGACGTCAGCAGGCACCTGCGGGGGTGGGGGGGGGAGAGACGGCTGGGTAACCACCCTCGCCCCTGCAGGCCCCGCCCCCGCCGTGCAGGCCCCGCCCCCGCCGCCAGGCCCCGCCCTCCCGCCGCGGCCTACCTGCCCCCCGCCGAAGGCGGCCCGCAGCGCGGCCCGCGGCGCCAGGAAGTCGCGGTGCCGCAAGTGGCGGGCGCCGCTCTCCTTCACCCAGAGCGCGGCCGGCTGCCCCAGCGCCTCGTTCAGGGCCCGGAGCGTCGCCGCCACCTCCGGCCGCCGCTCGCCCGCCTCCATGCGCCCTCCGCCGCCGCTTCCGCCGCCGCGGCGTGACGTCACACCCCCTTCGTGGGCGGGGCCTGGCGGGAGGCGGCCGCCATGTTGGGCGCGGCCTGCAGCGTGCCTGGGCGGCCATCTTGGGCGCGGGCGGGTTGGACGCGGACGGGCGGCCATCTTGGGAGTAGCGGTCGCGGGGCCGCCATGCTGGGCGCGGCGGGCAGCGCGGCGCGGCCATGCTGGGCGTGGCGAGCCGCGGGGACCGGAGACTCGGGAGGGCGGCGGCGGCGGCGGCTGCGGGAGGGGCTGGGTGGGCGCCGGCGGCCGCCGCGAGGCCCCCGGGCTGGGCCGCGGTCGGGTGCTCGCTGCACTGCCCACAGCCAAGAGGTGATCTGAGACTCGCTGCTCGCACCAGACCAACTACTGACTGTCTGCAGGGCGGGAGCCGCCGGCGCAGCCCGGGAGTCGCTCGGAGCTGGGCTCGGGGCGGCGGAGCCGCTCGCAGTGTCCCCGGCCGCCCCGCGCCCCGGCCCCGCGGCGCTGCGGGGTCCCCGCACGGCTCCCCACGGCTGGGCGAAGGGGCTGGTCCCGGCCCGGGGCCGCGCGCCCCACACGAGGCTCACGGAGGTGCCGAAAAAGCTTTGGACAGACACGACATTCCCGATGGCTCTCCGGCTGCCCGCTCAGCGGGAGTGATCGTGTCATTCCAAAGCCATCTCTCTCCGGGGACCGGATCCCGCCGGGGCACCCCTCGCCCTGCCCCACGGCGCTGCCCGCCCCGCCGGCGCCGAGCGCGCGAGGGCCGCAGAGCCGCGACGGCCCTGGGGCTGGGGCGGGGGGGGGCTTCGCACGGCGTAAGCGGGGCTCCGGGCGCCCCTTTTTGTCCGCGGGGGGCGGCGGGGCGGGCGCGGGGGCGGCGGCGCGGGTAACGAAATCCCCGGGCAGCTGGGCACAGCGGGGACAGCTGCTTTGGGGATTCCGTTGCCCGCGCGGGCGCCGGGGCCGGCCGGGCCGGGGGGCTGCCCCGCCGCCCCGGGGAGGGCGACTTACCGCCGGACTGGGGGCGCAGGGAGAGGCCAGGCTGGTGCCGCGTTCCCCGCCGCTGCCTCGGTCGCTGAGGGGAGGGCGGCGCAGCCGAGCCAAAAGGAAGCGGCACTGAGCAAAGCCCGGTGGGACTGGAGCGTTCTGGGGCCGTCGGAGCGGCCCCCTGGAAACCCGAGCTGTCCCCGAAGGAGGACGTCTGGCCCGGCACCTGTGGCTCCCGGCGCGGACGCGACGTAGCCCCCGTTGCCTCCCGTCGGGCCCGAGCCAGAGGGGAAGTGAAACCGTCCTCCTCCTGGTGCCAGGCTGGCGGCGCGGGGGATCCCACCGGCTCGGTGTGGCCCCTGCCGCCGGCACCCCATGCTGGGGCCCTGCTGTCCGCCCGGGCCTGCCCCTCCGCAGGGGCTGGGGGCAGCCCGGCGTCTCCCCACCGCAGGCAGGGTGATGGGAACGGCTCCGGTTACCAACGCCGGAGACTTCCCGGTAACCCCCGCGATGCCAGGGCTCGCCCGGGCTCCGGGCGGGCAGCACAGGGAAGGGGACGTGGTCCTCGGCACCCTCGTGCCCCCGGCCCCTAGCGCCCGCCCCGGCGTGCTGCCGCTAGCCCCACGAGCGGTGCGGGAGGGGAGACGGAAACAGGAACCCGAGACCTGCGGTGCCGCGGCAGGGGAAGTCGCAGCCCGAGGCTGATGGCCGCCGGCCCCCGCCGTGGGGCACGGGCTGGCAGCAGAGCCATGCCATGGGGCACGGCCTTGAGGGCAGAGCTGTGCCGTGGTGTCTGGGGTGGGAGCAGAGCCCTGCCGTGGGGCGCAGGCTGGGGGCAGAGCTGTGCTGCCAGGTGCAGGTTCAAGGGCAGAGCTGTGCCCTGGGGTGCAGACTCCAGCCATGGAGGGGCAGGTTGTGGGGTGCAGGCTAGGGGCAGACCCCTGCTGTGGGGAATGGAGTGGGAGCAGAGCCATGCCGTGGGGCACAGTGGGGCCGAGCAGAGAGCAAGGTAGGGAGCTGTGCAGAGCTGTGGGTCGATGCTGCCTCCCGTTCCCGTCCCCGTCCCGTGCATGGGGCGTCCCCCCGTTTCCACAGGGGAGCCAGCGCCCCATGGGGTTCCCTGACCGCAACGAGGGGGGTCTGCTTGGCATTGCCCTGCACCCATGGGCTGCGATGAGGCAGGACGCGGCAGCGCCATGGGGCACCCCACAGGTGTGGCACCGCCTCGGCCCTCCCGCCCAGTGGGGCCCCGCCGGCGCCCCTGCCGCGTCCGCACGCTTCGGCCTGGGCCGGAGGGCTGCGCCGGCTCCCCCCGCGCCCCTCGCCGCCCTGGCCCCACGGCAGCCGCCGGGCACGCAGCAGGGCCAGCCGGCATGGGCGCAGCCTCCCGCCTCCCTGGCACGGGCGGCGGGGCCGGAGGGGAGACCGTCCCCGCGCCGGAGCCCGGTTTGGGGGGAGCACCCCTGGGACCCCTCTCACCTCCAGCCCCAGGCAAGGCGCCCCGGCGGCCTCCAGTGCAGCAGCCCTGGCCGGCGTGGAGCCATCCCGGGGGCCCGGCGGCGGGGCTGCCCGGAGCGGGGAGCCGGGGTCGCGAAGGCAGCGGGGCACCTCCCCGCACCCCCGCGCCGGGGGCCGCCCCACGCTGGCCCCCCCCACCCCGGCTAAGCGACGCGGCGAGGCGCAGCGGCCTCTCCTCGCCACTTCCCCTTTCCCGGCGGCACAGCCGGTTTCGCTTTTGCTCCGGCGCTGGCCAAAGCCCGCCCCGGGCGTACCAGGCGCCGAGCGGGAGCCGGCAGGGCCGCGCGCCGCTGGGGGCCTCTCCGGTTACAGGGCCCCGGCCACCTGCCGCCCCACCAGTCTGGGGCCTCGCCAGCCCCACGCGGAGGCCAGGCGCAGGCTTGTGGGGCTGATGGGAGCCCGCGGCCCGCAGCCTGCCCCACAGGCCCGGGCTGGGGGCACTGCCCCCCCCCCCCCCCGGGGTGGAGGGCACAGGGCTCCCCCCCGGCCAGCGTGTGCCAAGGGTCGTGAGCTGCGGTCCGCCCCGCTGCCCCTTTCTCATCGCCAGTGGCCATGGGGCTGGGGCTGTCTGTGGGGTCAGGACCTTCGCCGTGGGGCTGGTTTGGTGTGGGATGGGGCATCAGCAGGGCCATCAGTGTGGGACAGCCGGGGCCATCTGTGGGGCTGGGGCCACCGGGGTGGGCTGGGGCTGCCAGTGGGGCCAGGGCAGCTGGTGCCAGCTGGGGACGTGGTTGCCCGTGGGGCTGTGGCGGTTGATGTGTGACACGGCTGGGGCAGTCAATGGGGCTGCAGCGACCTGTGGGGCCGCCCGTGGGGCCGGGGCGGGTCACGGGGGCGGGGGGGGGGGGCGCGGTGGGCGGTGCGGGGAGGAGGCCCCGCCCCTCCGGCGCGGTGGGCGGGGCGGCGCGAGGAGGCCCCGCCCCTCCGGCGGCGCGGGCGGCCATGGCGGCGGCGGCGGCGGCGCTGCGGCAGCTGGGCCGCGCGGCCCCGCGGGCGGCGGCGACGGGCTGGTAGGGCCGGGGCACCGGAGTGCGCTGACCCGGGGGACGGGGGGGTGGTTGCTGTGGGGCAGCTGTGGGTGGAGAGGGCGTCGCTATGAGGCGGCCATGTGGGAGGCTGCAGGGGGAGGGGGTCGTTGTGGGGCAGCCGTGGCGGGAGCTACGGGGCTGAGAGAAGGTAGCTGTGGGGCAGCCGCGGGGGGGCGGGGGACACTCACTTTGAAGCGGCCATGTGGGGAGCTGTGGGGGTGAGGGAGGTCACTTTGTGGCGGTCATGGGAGTTGCTGTTGGGCAGGCATGGAGGGGGTTGTGGGGGAAAATGGGGGGGGGGCGCGTCGTGGGGCAGCCACATGGGGGAGGCTGTGGGGCGGGTCGCTGTGGGGCAGTTATGTTGGAGCGGTTGTGGGGCCTGGGTGGGGAGGGCAGCTGTGGGGCAGCCACTTTGGGGGGCTGTGGGGCTGAGAGGGGACAGCTTTGGGGCTGATAGGAGATCACTGTGGAACAGCTGGGGGGGGGGGGCTGTGGGGCTTGCTTTGAGATGGCCATGTAGGGAGCTGTGGGGCTGATGGAGGTCACTTTCTGGTGGCTGTTGGAATTGCTGTGGGGCTTATGGGGGGGGGGAATTGCTGTGGGGCTTATGGGGGGGTTGCTATTGGGCAGGAATGAACAGGGCTGTGGGGCTGGCAGGGGGTAGCTGTGAGACATCCATGGTGGGGGTTGTGGGGCTGATAGGGAGTCACTGTGGGGCAGCCATGTGGGGGGGGGGGGAACTGTGGGGCTGATGAGGGTCTCCTTGAGCAGCTGTGGGGATTGCTGTCCGGCTGGCAAGGGTTAGCCATGGGAGGGGAACTAGCAGGGGGTCCCTGTGGGGTGGCTGTGGGGCTGTGGGGGGGGGGGGCAGGGTGCAGCTGTGGCATTGCTGTGGGCCCCACGTGGCCGAGCTGCTGCCCCACAGGGCGCCGAGCCGTGCTCACCGCCTCACGCCGGCGGACGACGAGCTCTACCAGCGGACGCGGCTGACGGTGCTGGAGCCCGAGTCCCCCAACACCATGTTCATCGAGGGTTACACCAGCCGCGGCTTCACCATCAGCGGGAGCCTAGTGGTGGGGCCCTGCGCCATCCTGCCCCGCACCATCCTCCAGTGGAACGTGAGTGCCCCATGGCAGGGCCGGCACGCCTCCCTGCCCCACAGCGGGGGGCGGGGGGGGGCCTGCCCCGCTCAGCCCCCTTGGTGTCCCCGCAGGTCGGCTCCTACAGGGACATCTCGCAGGAGAGCCTGTCGCTGTTCCGGCTGCTGGAGCCCCGAATAGGTAGGTGGGGCGGGGGCGGCCCTGACCCTCGCAGCCTGCCGGAGCGGGGCGGCGCTGCCGGGGCCCAGCAGGCCCAAATGCTGCCGCCACGCCAGCTTGCACCTGGCTGTGCCTGCTGTTGCAGAGATCCTGGTCCTGGGCACGGGAGACAGGGTGGAGCGGCTGCACCCCGCCGTGCTCAAGCGGATGCGGGAGTGCGGTATTGCTGTGGAGGTGCAGGACACGGTGAGGAGGGGCGTGCGCGCGCGGGCGGCCGGCTCCAGGGAAGGGGTTGGTAACGGGCAGCCTGCCTGCTCCGCGGGGCTCTGCCTGCGTGGGGACGGGCAAGCTTGGAGGGTAGGAGCTCTTCTGCCCCACGGGGTAGGGCTGTCTCCTGCCTGAGGGCTGGTGTGGGGCCTGGCTGTGGGGAGCAGCAGCCTGGCCTTCATTCGCTCCCTTTTCTTATTTCACAGCCGAATGCATGTGCAACCTTCAACTTTCTACTCAACGAGAAACGCCTCGCAGCTGCTGGGCTCATCCCTCCCCGGGGCGGCTAGGCGCTCTTGGCCGCGGGCTGAACAGCTCCTCTGGCCTGCCTAAAGCACTGGGCTGCCGCGCCCTGACTGCCGCTGCTCCAGAGGGGGAAAGTGCTTCGGAATAAACTGGCAGACCCCGGCTGCTGGCTGGGCGGTGGCCCTGTGCGCACAGGGAGGGCGTTGTGGAACGCGTGTGCTCAGCCCTTGGCCCCGCAGCCACGGGCCTTTCTGTCCTCTTTGCCCAGTGGTGGGCTGGGCACTGTGGGGCACTCCGGAGCGGGGCTGGGGCTGGCTGGGAGTAACACAAGGCCTGAGCGTGGCGAGCAGCACTGCGCCCCAAGCCGTGAGGTTTTGGCGAGGTGGCGCCTGCTCTGCTGGCTGCTGCTGCATCCCCAGCACCTGGGATTCTGCACACCATGTGATAAACTTGCCTGAAGAACAGGCTCGTCTGGCTTGGGGGTGTTAATCTGTCATGGCTCCTCTGTGCTGGTGGGCAGTATCGCACTCCCGGGGCGGCGTGGAGGCAGCATGGGCTCAGGAGGAGAGGTGGGCAGGGGTTTACCAACTTCTAAGCAGTAGGAAGCCCTTGCCCCAAGGCAGGCCTGTGTCTGTGAGCGCTATGACAGCTTGGGCCCCTTTGCAGACCTTCTTCCTCTCCCTTTCTCCTGTACCTCTTGCCTACATGCCTCTAAGTTTGTCCTGATTGATTTTTCTTCTCAGCTCTGCCACCTCTGCTCTAGGTTTGCCACCACTGCAAGTTTACTTTGCACGTTGTAATTTGGCTGAGCCCTTACCTCCTGCACAAGCCCTTGAGCTGTAGCTGCCCTCTTGCTAAGCATCCTTCTGCCCTTCCAAGTTAACACAACCATGACACAATCTGGGAGCCTAACAACAACCTCAGCTCCATAGGATACAGCGATGGTGCCTCTCTTATCTCAGGTTCTGCATCTAAGGTTGCTGCTAGCGCTGCACAGTCGGATAGAGTGCAGCCGTCCTCGCACTGGTATCAGGCGCTGTCATTCCTGGGGTTGCTGGCAGCCCCTCCCTCCCTCTCGCAGCAGTACTAACTCTGCAGTGATTTGAGCTGGAGCACTTACTGTGCTGGAGATAAGTCACTCGCTTTTACTTCCTCCTGTGGCTCGGGCTCACCACCACCATCAGTTTCTGGGTTGTACTGGGAACAACCAGAGCCCCAGGAGCCCTGGGGAGAGTTCTTGCCCCAGTCACGCACACAGAGAGGAGAATGTGGCATATAAGTAATCGCACAGATCCCAGTGACACGTACTGCACAGAGGGCACCTTCAGGGTGCGGGAAGAGGAAAAGGAGAGAGACAGGGAAGAATGGGTATGTGCAGCACGAAGGGAAGAAGGGCTTCAGGCTGACTTGGAGCTCATTGCTATGGAACCCAAGTGCATGCCAACTGCACATCTTTTCCTCTTTTATTGTAAAACACGGCCAACACGTGCAAGGCTCCAGGTGCTAGTCCAGAAGCACAGTTCCCGGGTGGCTGGAAGGCCCTCCCAGGTGGTGGTGAAGCAGCTGACAGACATGGGGGGCTCCAGGCAGCCGACAGAGTAATGGCACTTCTGCAGCAAGAGCAGCTCCTGCGCAGGGTGGCACAGGGCTGAGTGGCACGATGACAAGACACAGATGGACCTGCTTCAGAAGAGGCGCTTCTCGTACCTGCGAGAACGGGAGTGAGGGGACCCTTCAGAGGCAGCAAACCAGAAAGCAAACCTGTCCCAAGGAAAGAACCGAGGGCACAGTCAGGAACAGCCCCCGGCCTGCCAGGCCATGATGGAGAAGGGACAGGATGCTCCTGGCATAACAGCAGCAAGCAGCAGCTCCTCCACTCGGGCCCTGTTGCAGGAGCAGTGCTGGCCTGGGCCAGACGACAGGCTTCAGCACAGCCCCGCAGCGCAGCGCAGCCGAGGCCCGGCACAACTGTGCTAAGCTGCCTCACACACCCAGCCCAGGGAGACACAGCAGCGGCAGGAGCACTTACGAATGGAGGCTGTGAACCCCTCCTTCCACCTGGGCAGAAGTCGTCCTCTTCTCAAATTTCAACTCTCCCGAGTACATCATGGCTCTAAAGAGGAAGGACACTTGGTCACAGGTCAGCCAGAGCCTGGAGAGGGTTCTGGCACACAAGCAGCCAGAGCACTGGGACGAGGCAGATGCTGGTTCCTCCAGCTGAGGCCAGGATGAGCGCTGTTGAGCTTGTAAGAGCCAGGCAGCATGAGATATCCCAGCATTTCACACTTGGAATATGCTGCAGGAGACCATACTCCTGCACCCCTGGGGCTGGTACATCCATCACACAGCACCCACTGGAGACAAGGGAAGAGGGCTACAGTGAGGCCAGATGACGCCAAACACTGCAGCTTGGGGACAGCTTGCCCTGAGATCCTAAATGGCAGTATCGTGGCCTAACCAAAGTGCAAGCAAGGAGGACCACTCACCGAACTTGGGTCAGGCTCTTGGCACCAATGTCCTGGCAGGAATGCTGGATCCCAGCAATCAAGTACGGAATGAACTTGTGGATAGAGCCCTTGTCCTGCACTGCCCCAGAGACTCCCTGTGCCACTTTGATTTTGTCCGTCTCACTGTGTGGGGGGCGAAAACAAAGTTCATGAAGCAGAGAGGCCCCCAAAGCTTGACCTTCTGCCCCAAAGCACCATCTCTTACCTGAAATACCGGTTCTGGCTGCCCAAGTTCTTGTCCATGGCATCTAGCGAACCCATGCCCCGGTATTTCTTCAGCCTAATTCCATCTGAGAAGAAGTACTCGCCCGGGGCCTCCGTGGTGGCAGCCAGCAGAGAGCCCATCATCACTAGTGCAAGAGATCACCAAGAGCAGCATGTCAGCAGCAGATGGGCTGTGGCTGCAAAACCCCCCAGGGCAATCTGGTGCCCCCAGACACAGCATCCTGTACTGGGCTGGACACCTGTGCCCACAGCCACCCAACTCGTGCCCAGAACACTCCAGTGCTATCCCGATTCCCATCCTAGATTTCCTGCTACACAGTACAACATGAGCAACCCAGCTGCTTGGTGCTCTGCTCACCTGTGGAGGCACCGAGTGCAAGGGCCTTCGCGATGTGCCCAACTGTTTGGATCCCTCCATCTGCAATCACTGGCACTCCAAATCTCCTGGCATACTCGGACACTTTGTACACTGCTGTGGCTTGGGGGCGGCCGCACGCCAGCACTACAGGCAGGGAGAGAGCAGGAAGAGGGTCACCTCCCACACTGCAGCGCTTCCCCTCCCCAGCAGGCCCTTCAGGCTTCCAGCACACACATGCTCCAGCACTCAGGAACACGCAAATCCCTGGATGCTTCCTCCCTAGGCTGAATCGCAAGAGAAGCAGAAGCCCAGGAGATGCCTGCTGGGACGTCCTCACAGCCCTTGACTCCAAAAGCTGTAGGTGACCTTGGGACTGGGGTTATTTTTTGATTGCCTGGGTTCAGCCAAGTCTTGTGGCTCATCCTGGTTGTAGCAGATGTGCAGGGAGCTTGGGAAAGAAGTGGATCAAACTCCAAAAGCTTCTCTCCAAAGCATCGCTAGCATGTTGGCATGTCCCACCATTTGCTCTTTCTTAGCAGTGCCAGAACCCTCTCTGTATACCCAGCAGCTGTCTGATGTGTCTCTTGCATGAAAAGGCAGCTGGCTGGGAGAGAGCCTATATATGTATATATACATTTTATTATATATACATATATATAATCTATCTGCACACACACAGAAACACACATGCAGCAGTGGGAAAGGAAATGGGCAGGATGATTTGATGGCTTGCAGGAAATAATTTACATTCCTGCCCTGCAGCGTAGCAAGAACTCTTAAGTTTAGCTGTCCCATAGTGAAAAGTTACTAGTCTTCCGATTTACCTGCTCTTCTCAGTCACTAACAGTTAGAGGCTTTCCATTGTACCTGGGAAGGCTTGAGGGGAAACCATCACAGGACACGTAACACATTTGTCAGCCGCAGGCATGCAAGTACGCCAAGGTAAGCCTCTCTCCTGGAGACTTCCCCTCCCCACAATTAACTGGAAGCCTTTTCTCCAGTCAGTTAGTTTGATACACCAGATAAGATTATAGGCATGCAAGATTAATACTTCAGAGTGCAAACTACACGTGTTGTTTAGTCCGCCTGGGAGCAGCACTGGCAGCACACACCGCAAGAGAGAGATTTGCCAAGACCTGGAGTCTGTGCTCGCCCTACTCCCAGGGCTCAGCAGCAGCTGCTCAAAGAGCGAAGCCAGACTCCAGGTGGAGATCATGAAAGAACTGATTTTAATTGAGCAAAACTCTGCATCAAGCTAGGACTCAGCTAGCCAGGAAGTGTCTGCCAGCAGTAACATGAATGCTGTTAGTCTTAAAGAGATGGTCTCACTTGGCACCATGCTGCTGAAGGCCACATTGAGGTCACAAATGCTGCAAGGGAAGACTGCTGAAGAAGGAAAGACCCGATCTCAGAGGACCTGTGCCCTGAGCCTACCTACGGGACTGTGCCATTCTCCCCCCAGGGAAGGGGAGGCTGCAGAGACCTCACAGCAGTGACCATGGAGACCAGCCCTTCAACGAACAGCTGGGCTCAGGGCTCCCGGGAGCATCAAGCCATCCCAACTCTCCCAGGGCCCAGCGCCACAGCTTGGAAGGCAGTGCAGGCTTCCAAAGCAAGGTTCGGAGTGCACACACACACACACACACACACACACACACACTCCAAGTAGTCAGGGTGATGGTTTGTCTTTTTTAGCATATCTGCAAAGGGTGATCCTACAAAATCAACCACTACACTAGAGAAAACCTTCCAGGATTTGCAATGGAAAACTCTTTCCCTGTGAGGGGCTTCAAAGTTAAGAGAAAGGACAAAAAAACCAAGACTCAGCTTGAGTGTCTGCTTGATCTAGTAGCTTCAGAAAAGTACAGATCAAAGTTGCACCCTCTGCTGGGCAGGGGAAGAAGTCAGTGGGGAAAGATGTGGTTCTGGTACACAGTTGCCAGGTTGGCCACACACAGGTAAGTCTTTTTTTAACCCCAAGGGAGCTAGCTTCAAGTAAAGCTTAGCCAGTGCACAACTTCCCCACAACTGGAACCAGATTTAGAGCAGGATCAAGGTCTGCTCAGAGATCATCTCCCAGCACCGGGGCAGCAGGTGCATACCCAGCTAGAGACCCTGAAGATGCATCTGGAAAGCCCAGTCAGGCTCCTGAACTGGATTTTGGAATGGAGGATAGACAGGCCTGAATGCCCTCAGCCTTGATAGTTCAGACCCTGCTTTAAGAATTCAGAAAGGTTTCTCAGTTTGAGTTTCAGGTTCAAAACCAGTATCCAAAGCCACAAAACCCCAAGTGCATCTACAGCTAAATTATTCTCAAACAAGCAGTACGGCCATGTGCAGCCAAATCAGGGTCCTGCTTCAAGACACATAATTAGGGTTGGGAACAGGGCAAGTGACTTACTATAGGTGCCCGTGACAGTAGAAGGGCATTTGGGGCTGTGGGACTTTAGGTCTGGAGGGATCTTTGGAGCAGCTAAACAAAAACAAACACACACATTTTAGAGACAGAAGAACAGCAGCAGAACAAAGGGCCCCAGCAGTGACCTGCTACTAGGCAGAGCATACGGTGTGGGACAGAGCTGACTTTGCAAATCTTTCCTAGCCCGAGGCAAACCAGAGGCCAGTCCCTGGGCACAGCGCATGCTCGCCCTACCCCAGCAGCCATCCAGAGAGGGAATCCTGCTAACCCCAAGAGCCAGAGTTCTTGCTCTAAAAGGGCAAAGACCTGGGGAGCTGTGGCTAGAGCAGTTTTGCACCCATGTCTCCTGTTAAGAAGTGCTGTGCTCTCTGCTCCTTCCCCCCAGTAAGCACCCTGGCCCACCTCCCGCAGCACCCAAGAGAAGCAGCCTCTGGAGACATTCACCATGTTGCAAAACAGCGCACACCGTGAGCCCGCTACTTCAGACAGAGGCAAACGCCTCCTTGTTCTGCTCCTACTATGGAAGCTTCAGTCCAAGTGCTGTCTGGGAGACAGCCAAGGACACAGCAGCTCCTCAGTAAAGGTCACCTGAGATGCACTGTCCTGACAGGGAAATCTCCTGCAGCCAGTGCACATATGGCAGGCAAAGCAAGAACACAGCCTAGTTCCAGGCAGGGCTGCTCTTAGGCTCCATGCTGGCATTGGCAGCGTGCTAACGTACCACCTTCAGCGATCAACTGCTGTCTCGCTGCTTCCTGTGGCAAGGACCAAGGAGCGAGGCAGAGAGGGGCTGTGTTTGCAGGCTGCAGCACTTCACGCTGCCTCACTGCACCTCATCTGCCACATTCAAAACATGAAGACTGAGTCTCTGTCTTCACAGCAGTCTTCCTCCAGGCCATGCCTTCAGGCTGAGTAGGGGACACCCCTCTCCACCTTTTAGCTAAGGGTGATACTGCCTCTGCTCAGCACAAGCTCCAGCTAACTGCAGAGACAAGGGCCAGAAATCCTGTTTCGGCCTAGAAATTGCAAGAAGGCATCAAGCCCAGCAGAGCAGTACTTAAGCATCATGCACACTGCTGCCACAGAGAAGGGGAGCACAGACAGCTTGGCGAGTTTAACCCATCCCCATGGCTGTCAACACTGGAGATCCGGAAAGTCCCTCTCAGTGCAGAGCTGCCCCCAGCCCCATCCCACACTAGCCAGAAGCCTCTGCGGCTCTTCTGGGGCAAAGCCACATGTGCCACACCTGCTCTACTCAGTCTCGGTCAGTACTGGCCTTTGCTGCTGCTGCAACCCCAGAGGTTTGACCCAAGTGATGAGAACATCCTGGACAGAAGGGGTAAAAGACCGTTTGCTGTTAGACGTTGCCTTTACAGTGGGAGAAGTCCATCCCGGCTACGCTGCCTTTCAGCAGAATCTCTACTGAACAGATGTCTTCAACCTATTTAGGAGACAGCTGATCTCTCTCACCTTCCTGTGTGATGCAGATGGAGCCACTGCCCATCCCGACTCTCAGGGCATCAACCCCTGCGTCAATGAGGTTCTTGGCCTGAGCTGCAGTCACAACTGTGGAGAGCAGAAACTTGTTTGAAGACAGACAAGCAGACTTGCACATGACACCACTCTGCCCTGGTGCATGCCCCTGTGGCTGCAACTATCCTCTACCCAGAGTGGCAGCTGCATACCTGTGTCAAAGCCCAGGCCTCACTGTTCACTGCTGCCAGGCCTACCTGCAAAAGCAGGGTTAGTTTCAGTGCCAGCTGGCCTCGGGGGATATGAAGACATTGGCCTTTTAGGCTACTCTGTAACACAGGCCGCTGTTTCCCATGGCTGTTCCCATCCAGGCCTATTTTCAATGGCATCACACTAAACTTTGAAAGCCCCGAAGTTGTGGACTTTTCACAAAAACTAGTGGCTGAAGAGTTGGCAGGTGATGACCAGTAAGGTGGCAGAGGTCAGCACATGCCGTCAAACACTTTGGGCTACAGCAGGTAGTGAGGACAGAGCACTCTGCTGTTAACAGCAACACCAGTAACATGCTAACCAAGTAAAGAACAGAACTGCTGAACTCTACAGTCAAGAGGCAGGGACAATTTCCACTAGATTTCCACATAAAGCAATATTCATTATTGCAATTATCCACAATTTTAAAAATTTTGAACTGGTGTAACAGTGGTTGAAGTGCAAGGAGGTATAGTGCACCGTGCTGCAGAATGAAGTATTTGCAGCAGAGTGGCAGCAGCAGGGCACTTCTCTGCAGAGTCACTGCAGAGTTCAACATCACAGACATTCAAGAAGAGGAACATCTAATTCACATCCCTGCAGCTCCATCTATGTCTAAGAAGCAAATACACTTTAGAAACAAGAACAATCTTCAACAGATTCATACCGTTTCCTCCAATAACTTGTAGGTTAGGGTATTTCTCCTTAATATATTTAATCATATTGATCTGAAAAATGGAGTTTCCCTGAGAGGAATCCTGCAAGAGAAAGAAAACCCATTTAAACCAGAATTTCTGCAGTAGAGCTCTGGAGAATCCTCAGATCTTCCCTCTGTGTACTGGGCTCTCTGCTAAAGTAGTTGCCAAGTCAGTAAGGCCCCACACAAGGCAGTTTATCATAAAGGCTTCAGTAATAGCCATTAAATCCTGCAGCTTGCCCGGCTACCTACAGCAGGCTTCATGCAGCACCTCTGGCTGGAGGCAGCATGAAGAAGTGGCTGGTGCTGCCAACAGGATGCCACCAGCCCAGTCTCAAACTACAGGTGGAATCATGAATATTCCTTGTGAAACACAAAAGGGCAGAAGGGTGGATACGTTTCTCCCTGCTGTGCACCAGGACAGCTGAAAGACCAGATGCCAACCACTCGAGTCCTGCCAATTCTCAACGATCCAGCTGACTCGCAGTGTCTGTTAAACATTTCCAGCTGCAATACTGTTCAGCCATGTCCTCAGAGAATGGTGGACTTGTAAGCTAACGATTGATGAGAAAATGATGTGCAAATATAGGCAGTGACTACTGTGCCCAAAAGCTTACAGAACAGATGTGGGGACTAGCAGAGCAGCTGCAGGCTGACTACTCCAGATCTGCAACCCTGAGTATCACGCAATTAAAAGAATAAAACAGTAACAGATATTGAGCAGTTTAAGGAAAACTGTAAGCTGTCAAATGTGCTATTCTGCAAAACTAGTTGGGACCATCAGTCAGAGAAGATGGTGTCAGAGGGCAAGAAGCATTTGTAGAAGACTGTATTAACTGATAGCATTTCTTTACTTAGCCTTCAAGACTTTTTTGCACCCTACATATTTCCTTAAGGCCAAACAAGTTCCCGGGCAAGTGGATCCCTTCTTATTTGAGGACTCCAACCTGAATTTGAGATGGAAAGATCATAAAATTGTCATGTTCTAAAGCAAAAGGATCTGTATTGAAAACAGTAACTGCAGTGCTGCTCCCCATGTGTCGGAGGGATTCATTCAGATACGATTCTCAGCCCATCCCAACCTCTCAGGCCAATGCCAAAGCCTGCAGGCAGCTCACCAGAACAACTGCATCTACGCCAGCCTGCACAAGGAGGTCCAGCCGGTACTTGTCATCTTCATGGGTTCCAATAGCGGCACCGCAGAGCAGCTGTTTCTTGGAATCCTTAGAAGCTAGAGGGTAGTCCCGGTTCTTCTTGAGATCCGTGCGGGCAATTATAGCCACCAGCTCATCATCCTCATTAACAATTGGCAGCTTGCCTTGAAACAAACAGAAAACACATTACTGCAAATCTCTGCAGGAGGCAGGTGTTAGCCCAGAGCAGCGCAGCAGACCAGAAGCAGCAGGCAGAAACCCCAACACAGGTACGTGACGGAGACTCAAAAGGCTACGTTACCAAGTCTTGCTTTGGTCACAGGTGCCAGCAGCCCTGACTCAGGGAACAGAACACGGAATCTGGAGGACTAGGAAAGGACTTGCTATTTTCAAACTGATCATAAAACATGTGCAGCTTTTTTAATAATTAGATATCGGATACTCTGTTAAAGTCACTATCAAACCCTCGCAGAGCTGAGCTGAGTGCCAAAATGTAAAGGATACAAAACTGAAGACGTGTGGCCAGACATGCTGCAGCTTTTCAGCTCCTGGCTTGCCAAGCACCCCTCAACTTCAAAACAGGTCCGAGATGAACGCATGTAAACTCTGTACCCTGGCACAGGGCTCTGGGCACTGTCTCCTCTTCGTCCTTTTCTAGCACTGGCTCATGGCCGTTCCATGTTCCACCCACGCACAGACGTGTGCCCACGTTTCACTCACTACTGCTCCCAATGCAGTGCTTCCACAACCTTTTCTCATGTCACATAGACACCTGTAGGTACCTTTTTTACTTCTTTGCAGAATTTCATTTGCTTCTTTCAACATTACTCCAGCTGGGGCCACAACAAGATCCTCCCGCTTTGTCATAATCTAGCGAGAGAGAGAAGACAGAGTCACCAGAACTCCTCCGCACAACTCTGAAAAGCCTCTCTGCCCACCCAAAACGCTCCACAGCAGCATTGTGGGAGGGCTCTGCGGACAAAGGAGCCTGCAGCACAGCAACGCACTTGCAGAAACACACAGCCTACAACACGCTGTCTCCACACAAGCACAGCTACCAGATGGCATCTGTCACGTGCAGCCACAAACCCGCTACAGTAGTGAAAATGGAGATAATGGAGGGCCTCAGCAAGCTGAGGGAGAGCATCTAGAAGCAAGGGAGGACTCTCAGATGACCCTTGTCTGGAACATCACCCAAACAGCCCTCCCTTCCAATCGGGCACAGGCAAATAAGAGCTGGAGGTACTTCCACAGTCCCATGCTGTTTGCCAAAAACACCACTTGTCCCCAGCACACAGTCTCTGGAAGGACTCTGCTCAGAGCAACCCACGTCTGCTGGGAAGGTCAGTGGGGCAAAGGATTCGTCTGAATTCAAACAAACATGGTCACCCACATCCATTCTGACAAACAAGCACCAAAACACAGTGGAAAGATAAGGAGAAATGGACACAAGTTGGAACACGTGAAATTCTGATTTGACATAAGGGAAAAAATAGTGTTCACCAGGAGGGTGGGCAAATACTGGATCAGAGGCCCAGAGAGGCAGTGAAATCTCCATCCCTGGAGACACTGAAATCTTGACCAGACACAGCTCCAAGAAACCTGCTCCAGCTGAACCTGGTTTGAGCAGGAAGTTGAACTACAGACCTCCAGAGGTCCTTTCCTCCCACCTACAGAGTTCTGTGATCAGACAAACTTCACATGGGACATTTTTGTAAAAGGTTACTCAAGGTGGCCAGACAAGGCTAAAAGGGAATCCTGTTTAACCTCTGAGAAAGATAGATGAGCTGCACAAAACAAATAAAAGAGGGAATGCTTTAGTTATTTATACCGCAAGAACACAGCAACAGGGAGGAGGCTCACCCAGCTTGCTTCCACCCAGAACCCCGTTTCTGACAAAACCCACACCTTGGGAAAAGCCTGAGAAATCAGAGAAATATCCTGACACGCTCCCTAAGTCCGTGGAGTCCATGAGCTTTCTGAGCCACAGCAGACCTCTGTATTTAACAGGATGGCAACGAACAAGTCAGCAAGATCACTGCTGGACTGCGACTGCAAAGAGATCTAAGAGACCGTTCATTTCCTTAGCTTTGTCTGGTGGCAGAGGTAAGCATCAAATGACAACATGAGCAAGCTTCCAACTCTGCAGTGCTGAAGGATCCAAGTAAAAGATGAGACCAGATTCTTATCTGGCTCTTCTGAATGGGTGAACCTCACTTCAAAAAGGACCATGTGCACTTTTACAACCCACTCCTGTCTTAAGACTCCTGTTAGGGATATTTATAGGCAATTTCAAAGCGAACAGGGAAGAGCATGTGATACCAGGTCTGGTCAGCGAGAGCTAAAAATAGTCCCAAGTCAAGAGCAGGGGCTGACTGAGAAGCACTATTGGTGCAAGCTGACAATACCGCAGATCTACAGTTACGCAGCTCGTGTAACGCAAATACCAGAAGTAACAGAAATCAACACCTGCACGGGAAAGAACATTATTTCTGAAAGAGGGTATTTCTGTAGCACTACAAAAGCTAAGTTATCAGTCTCCAAGCTCAGGCAATTATGCTTGGAAGGCCTGCTCAACAGAATGCAGTTACAGCGCTGGCTAATGCCCAGACAACAGCAGCCTCCAGGAGCAGCAGGAGCTACTGAACCAAGGGAGGGTACCAGCCGTAGAGAGGAGGATTGTTCCCACAACAACCGAAAAAAACCCCACAGAGAGTCACAGACACGCACCAACTGCACAGCATGTCTCCTATTTCTGCAAACCCTTCACAAGACCCATGGAGAGAATGTAAGTGAAGGAGATATTCCAGCCCTAGGACTAAAATAAAGCCCAATCCAGCATAGGTAACGTGGAACCTCTTACCTCCAGCTGGCACCATACCCCCACAGCCATGCATTGATCCTTTTCCTCATCACAAGCAGTTTAATGCTCATGTCCATTAGTTGTTTGCAAGCCCTTCTCACCTCACCAAGGGGCAAGTCATGCTCCGACTCTTTCAGGAAGTCAATATCGCGAGACGAGATGATCCCAACCAGCTTTCCCCCCATCTTCCCATTGTCCGTGATGGGAATGCCACAGAATCCGTGGCGAGCTTTTGCTTCAAACACATCTCGCACTCTGTCATTGGGGCTCAGCACCACAGGGTCTGTGATGAATCCTTGCTCGTATTTCTAAAAAGAAACAGATTCAGCAGACAGAATAAGCCGTACAACCAGACCGAGCAGAAGTGGGACACATGCCTGACAGTTACTGCAGCCACACAGGTCTGCCATTCACCCAGGCCGGCCAGATGTCCACCGACAGGATGACTCACAAACCACCACCCAGGCTCGCTCAGGCAGCATTTGATTCCAAGGAGTCCCCAGACTAACCTTTCTGAGATTACAGGGAAGGTTCCTCCACAGAGGAGGCCTAGCCACAGTTCTCAAGTCCTAAGCTGCACGTAGGGTAACGCCTAATGTACGAGAGCTTTGTCTGGGCAGCTGCATCGCCACTACGGTTCTGAAGCATGGAAACCTGGCAGACATTAATGGTCTCTTCTCACAGTTGCAGCTTATCTCACGGCTGCTCCACTGGAGCCAGAACCCACTGCCCACTTCTGCGAAGCACTCGGTAAGTGCAGTTCACCGCTGCCATTTCAGTCGCTTACCTTCACCTTCCGCACTTCGTTGGCCTGGAACTCCGGGGTGCAGTTGTGATGGATGAACCCAATTCCCCCTGTGAGCTGGTAACACAAAGGAGGCTGTAAGTCACCGGAAAAGAGGCGCAGCCCTTTATCCAGTAAATTCGACAAACGGAGAGACAGAGCTGACCACCCCCAGGGAGCAAGTCCTGGAAGCCTTCAGACAAGAGCCAGGCAGGCACAGGGAATATCTGTCCAGAGGCACGACCTCCCTTCCTGCTGCCCCAGGCGGAGGCAGGGCCAAGCACAAGGCACTTACTTATCCTGACAAGGCTCCAGTCTGTTCTCGCAAGCGTTTAGATGATTATACAGCAGACGCGGGTGCACGCCACAAGACATTTAACTTCCCCTGGCTTCGCAGGGCCCAAACACAGCAGTGCAAGGCCACGCGGCTACGGTGAACGCTGATAAAACTAACAGAGAGCGCCCGGGAGCAGGGAGCCCAGCTGGCGCTGCGGGAACACCGTGACGCCGGCGGCGGGCACTCACCGCCATGGCGATGGCCATGCCGGCCTCGGTGACCGTGTCCATCGGGGAGGAGACCAGCGGCGTTTTCAGCGTGATCCGTTTGGTCAGCGCCGAGGTCAAGTCCTGGTGAGAGCAGGGGCGGGTGAGCGGCGCGGCGGCGGCTGCCCCGGGGGCCCCGACCCGCCTCCTCCGCCGCGGGGGGCCCCGCCGCACTCACCACCTGGTCCGCCGTGAAGTCGATGTAGCCCGGCAGGATGAGGAAGTCACTGGGGGGGCAGCGGAAAGGGAGAGGGGTCAGGGGGAGCCGCCGCCGCCGCCGGCCCGGCCCGGCCCGGCCCCGCGCGGCCCCCGGCGCGGCGCGGCCCCCGCCGCGGCCCCCTCACTTGTAGGTGAGCCCGTCGCCGCAGCTGAAGAGCTGCTGCGCCGTGAGCCCGTCGTCGGGCACGTAGCCGGTGCCGCCGCTGATGAGGTAGTCCGCCATGGCGCCGCCGCGTGCCCCGCCGCGCCGCGCGCCCCCGAGCGAGCGCAGGCCGCGCCCCGACGGCGGCCGCGACGGCTCAGCCCGCAGCCGCCCGGCCAGCGAGTGCGCGGCCTAGAGCGGCCCGCCGGAAGGCGGCGCCCGGAGAGCGGCAGCGCCCCCCGCCGCGGGCGCCGAGAGGCCGTGAGCGCGCTCGCTGGCGCCCGCCCGCCGGGGCCGCGGGCTCGTCCCGCCTCCGCGCTGGCGCCTGGGCGGAGGGCAGCGGGCAGCGGGGTGCAGCAAGCCCCTCTCTAAACAGGGGGCCCGCTCAGAGCGGGCAAGGGGCCCGGGAGAGCGCTCGGCTCCAGCTGCGCCCCCGCTTCAGGCCCGTCAACACCCCCGCCTCGCCCGCGTGAGCGCGGCCCGGACTGCGAGGGAGACGCTTGGGAAACCGCCTAAAAAGCAGCAGCTCCGGATAACCATCACACAGAGCACCGACCCACCACCGGCCCGTCAGCAGCTTCAGCAGGAGGAGTAGAGCGCTTGCCTGTCCCGCTCGCGGGCGACACTAAGCCGGAACAGAAGTAAAAGCAAATTATGTTAAGTCAGAAACAATCTGCAAGAGGGATGAAATTCAGGAGGCAGGAGCAAGGTACTGCTCTAGCAGAGGGATGAGAAGGAAAGGCACAAATAGAAAACGGAATCACGACAGGGCAGCAGCACCGCCAGAGAGGATCCAAGGTGCTCCAAACAAGGCATGAGCCTTCTACGAGTCCCTGTCCCCCAAACCATCGCCCCTGGCCACGTAAACAAATGCTCTAAAGAGGATGATTCCACCATACAATGATTCCCACACTGGGGAGACCTCAGTATAGCACCTTACTGCGCATGCCACACAGGGGCAGGCAGATTTCACAGAAAAGCAACAGCAGAAACAGGAAAGAACTGTGTCTACAGTAGAAGAAAGGGCATAACCACAGTTCTGCATTAGATGATTGTTTCAGAAAATGGTGATCAGCATTTTCCAGGTATGCCAAGAACCTGGAAAACTTTCTATAGGCTAGGTACCTACAGCTGTTCCACAACCACCTCTGGTGGCTTGCATGTTTTGATACACTCGATCTGACCTCAGAGATGATCAGAGACCCTTCTCACCCTGCATTTCTATGGCAGTCTCCTCAAAGCAGCTAAGTGCTTATAGAGTAGTTCAGGAAACAGAATGGTGTTCCCAAATATCCAACTATTTCTTACTGCAATAGATTAAATCCTTGTCCAAAGACGTGCAAGCAGTTTTGTGAAAAATGTAAATATTACTTGTGTTAGGAGACAGGGACAGAGAGGACCTCCTGTGCTCCTCAGGAGGAAACAGCCCTTGTATACTGCAAGGTTAGTTGGTTGGGTTCAATCCTGTAAGTTGAATTAACACGTTTTGGGCCCAAGAGGACTCTCCCAGAAGAGGGCTCAGAAATTAGAGAGAGAGACCAGTTTAGCTAAGCTTTTGGTGTTTATATTTACATTTATATGGAAGGAAAAAAAAAGACTGAAACATGCTAGTGATAAGAGCATGACTCTTGCATGGCAAGTTTGGTTTCAGCAGAATTTATCTGTACAGAACTGAGCTGCAGTTCCTAAAAGTTATAGTTGCTTCCTGTCAGATTGTGGTTTTGTTTCTAGCAGGAAAGGAACATGCATGCCTTAGTGTAAGGATACTCACTTTGCTGTCAGGAACATGTATGTTGAGCTTCCAATAGCCCTCATGTAACTAAGAAAAGCAGGCCCTTGTATACTTAAGGTCAGCAGCAAGGATCTGAAACATCACTTAAAGGTTATTAAAAGCTAAAACACTGGTAACTATGCTGTTACTATATACTAATTTGAATACCGACAATCTCTACCTTACAGCCATATGTTAATATTGCTTGTAGTCATGCTACGCTCTGAACTTCACAGGGTTCCAATTCTTGTCCTATTATAGACAGCTATAAAACATAACACCCCACATTGATTTTACTTCTTCATCTAATTTCTAGGTCAATTCAGCTAAGAGTTGAGCTCACCTATCCAGACACTGATTTTCCATTATTTACAGTTTGTTTGGGCTATTGAGCTATAATAAAGCACTGTCCTTCATAGTAAATTAAGTGTCTAGACTCACACCAAAAACAGATTACAGTAAAAAGCAGCTAGATACTTATTCAGGAGGCTGAGCCTTCAGAAACACAGTATTTCAAAGGAAAACACTATCAAGGGCATGCACTCTAGAATAAGCTTTACCTGTCACAGGATCACCACAGCTGAAGGCATCATGCCAGACAAAGATCAGTTTAACAGGTCTATATACCCTTAGTTTTAAATAAGGACAGTGCTAAGGAAGGTTTGTTAAACCCTGCTGGGAAGCACGCACCGATCCCAGCTGTTATGCTAAAGCTCAGGTACAACAGTAAACAGGCAAGTTGGCTTCTGTTCCAATAGAAACACAAGGCAAAGTTTAATGGTTCTCAAACAGACTACAACAAAGGCTGCAGGGAAAAACATTTTATTTCCAAGCAGATTACAAAGAGCAGAGAATATAAGAGTAAAATTAAATTAAAAAAATAGTTGAGTGCATCTCTTTAAAATGATTTGTAGTGTGAGTTACTCACGGGGCAAAGCTACTGGAGAGTTCTGAAGGTCACTTTGCAGGATGCCAATCACATGTGCTGTTTAGACCAGGGTCAACACGGGAGGGACAGACAAGACATTTTTGCATATAGGCTGCACACTCATTATCAAGCGAGGCTCTGGGCTGCAGCTGGACCCTGCCTTTCTGAGGCATCCCCTCCACGTTGTTCTCTCCTGCAGCTCCCTCTCAAGTTCTAGACCCAGTTTATTGCTGCTTTAAGTGGGTTCAATCTGCCTCACCACCCTGATGAGCTCAAACAAAGACACAGAGAAGCAGGCAAACTTGGCCACCATGCGCGAGGTTATACAGGGAAAGTGACTGCGGTGCTGCGAGCTCAGCTTCAGTCACGCAACAGACGGGAACTGACAAGTAGGGGGGACAGCAGCTGCTTTAGAGATTTGGGGCAGCATGTCAATAAGACTTCTAGAAGAAGTTTTGAGATGCTTCTTAAGGTAGGAAGATGCTCAAGTTAGCACGCACTGCCAGCAGCTGAGAAGAGCTTTTTCCTATGCATTGGCACCAATGAAACTGAAACAGTAGGGTAAGGTGCATTCCCTGTAGTACTTGAGAGGAGCAGCTCCAGCAAGAAGATGGGGAGAAAAGCCCCATATAGGGTGGAAGACAGTTTACATCCCATTTTAACAGTGATTTAAGAGTCCAAACACTAACTGCAAGTCAGTCACCACTGAACTTGGATGAGCGCGCCATTTGGCTAGACAGTCAGTTAGTTATCTAGCAGCACTCAGCCAGAAGAGGAAAAGGGATGAGGAAGTACTGTATCAGGAAGCCTTCCACCCCACATATGCTCAGAGGGCTCTTTTCTACCACTTTTGGATCTGCTCTTATCACTGCATAGGAGACTAAGATGGCCTAATCCATTCTAAATACACCAAGCAGGTAATAGCCTTGATATAGTCGAGAACAAGACTGCCTTAATTTCTGCCCTAGGAGCAACACAGCATAGGGTTAACCCTATCTCTTGTTTAGGGATCTGGGGCATGTTTTTGTTTGTTTTTGTTTCCCCCCCCCTCCCCCCCACTGGTCCAAACAAAAACAGTTTAGGAACTGCTGCAGACCTTGTCTCCTATCTAAAAACCAGGAGGTCTCTAAGGGTAAAGCAGCCAACAGATGACAGCCCTATTAAGTTACGCTTAGACTGTTCCCTTCACTTGCCACTCTAGACAGGAGTGAAGAACAACCCTCTAGTTTGCTCTCCACTGCTTCAGCCATTACCACTTAAAGAAAATGCTTGAACTCTCAAAAATAAATGAAAATGCTTGAACTCTCAAAAATAAATGAAAATGCTTGAACTCTCAAAAATAAATGAAAACCTAACGGTGCCGTGGACAAGTGTGTAAGAGGCTACAAGTTACTGTAGGAAAGCAATGCTATTAGTGTCAAGAGACAGGACAATACACAAGTCTAAGGTCAGAATGTGAGATGCTTTACTGACAATAGTCAGTCATACTCTGCTTTCTACAATTCCTTTCACACCACAGAGACAAGATGGGCATAGCTCGAAACCAACAATGCAGGGTCTCTAGTGTGCCTTTTCTCAGCTTTAGTTTAGAGACTGATGCATTTTCAGCCTCTGTCTCATACAAGGCAAAGGGCAAGGAGAGTTCTTGTTTAATATATACAGCATACAACAGCTAGCAATTTGGCACTCTTTGGGCCTAGGTGGAATGCCCTTTAAGCAGCAGTCAAATAAGCTGGTTATAGGAAAATGTTAAAAAGCTATTTTACATATCTGACTGGGAACATTTCCCAGCACTTGGGAAGCAACCCTAAGCCACAACACTCTTCTGTGCTACTCTGTGCACATGTCTTCCTGTGAGTCCCCAAAAGGGAATAGATCATGTTCTTCACTATCAAAGAACATAGTATTTATATTCTGGAAATACTGTACCTTTTCAACTAGCTCCAGAGAGCCAGACTAGAAGCCACGTCCAGGAAAAAAAATCCTTAAGTCACAGTATATCGATTGTCTCTGAAAATAGGGAATGAAATTAACAGTGGACATTTTGATGAGACAGTACAAAACAGTACATGAGTCCACTTCCAGGTCAATTAAATCATCTCCTATTGTATGTCAGAAGGATGAGAAAGCAATGGAAACATTTCAGTTCGGCAGGACAAAAACCAATCATTAAGAGATCTCCACAGCTCACTACGTGCCAAGGTCCCCCACCCTCAAGAGCTATACTCAAGATCAAGCAGAATTCTTCCCCTTCTAATATTTTTAGATCATTTTGCTGCTAACAGTAGTAAGTGAAGAGCACAATCTAGAATTTTTAGGCGACAGAATTTTGTTTCCCCAGATAGCTTTGTTATTGTATCTGCTCAGTCCTAACCTGAAACTGCCCTAATATTCTGTCAGGTTGTTCCAGGTTTGGAAATTTTCAGCATAAGAGGCGAATCCCACAGACACCTAATGAAGTGACTTGTACTCTCAGTACCCGGCAGTTTAAAACCTACTGCACTTCCACTGCAGCTGGACAGAGCAGCAGGCTCACACTGAAGTCCAGGCACACTGGAGCTGGTTTCACATGCAGTATTGCAGAACACACACAGGGACTTGGGCACAGGTGTTTAGTGTGCAGTTTCTCCTGCATTATCACAGCTCTCATCAGAAGATGGGACAAACTGCTCAAAGGAATGGGAAATCCACTCTCTGCAGGCCTGTTAGGCATCCTGAGCAACAAGCACACTCAGCTGCTTGGAACAGTGGGGGCTAGCTCCTAACTATGTCCTTAAATACTTAAGTTAGGGCCAGAGATGGACATTTCAGCCATTAAAATACAAGGAAGTGATTGTAGACTTCTTACAGATGAAGCAGTACCACTAATCCTGACAATCACCCTACCAAGAGGCAACTGATTGCTCCCAGCAGCTGAACTGAGTGGAGATTGTGTGTTGCCAGCACTACACAGTGCTTGGTCCTATCCTCCTAACATACCCACTGGGACATGGGTACCAATCTGACACTATTTTCCCCTCACATAACTGAGGCAGGAGACTAAGCTAGAAGTTTACTTTAGAGTGGAGGTATTGGTAAGCAACAGCTAGTTGCCACCCCACCTCTCTGCACTTATTTCAGCACAGTCCTAGATAAGGAACAAACTGCTCATCTTCACAATCAACTTACACGTCTGCTTTCTCATAAACACTGATGTCAACACGAAGCACCACAAGCTTGAAGTCTTTCCAGGCCCATACACATCTACACTGATTAAGAGCACAGAGATGGGCAACTTTATGGCTACTTCCAGAGCTAAGGTCTAACCTAATCTAGGTGCAGATTTACACTACACACAGCAACCAGGGAGGGCAGACCTTCCTTTGCAATACGGGCAGGTGCTGGTCAACAGAAGCTTCAAAAAAGTTGCTTGCCTGTACACAAATTTAAGTTTTTACTGTAATATATATATTTTTATATATATATTTTGGATTAGGGAAGGGACATATGAGATAGAGAAGCAAGAAAGACAAGTTCAAGAAGCAGAGTCACCTCTCCACATCCAAGAAGCTGGTGGCACAAATAACAAGTGCAGCTAGAGTGATCTCCCATTTCAAGCACAACTGGCTACCTGCTGGCCTCAAGAGCAGACTATTTGTTAATGATATAAAATACAGCAACTGTTTAAGATGCAGCAAGGCTGTAGGGTTGAGGTTTACGATCATGAACAATGCCCGAAGCTACATAGCTGCGTTAAACTGTGAAAAAGCTCTTAAATGGCAGGAGTGAGCCACATGGTGCTCCTGGCAGGCCTTTTCCCTCCAACACCCCTCCACCCCGCAGCTAGTGCGGTGCATTTGTAAAAGTCAGGGAGAGGAGGATTTACCTAGGAGTGAAGCCTCACACACTGGCCACAGAATACCAGGACAGACCAACGGCCTGATCTGGTACCAGATTCCATGTTCTTAGCCTGACTTTGAGCTTCCATCAGCAAGCAGACATCCAGGTCCTTCAACAGAAGTTAATTCCCTTCTACCTTCCTAATTCGCAGGGGTGAAAGAAGTCCAGTGGACTCAAGCTGGAAAAGCACAAACAGGGATGAAAACAACCAGATTGCATACTGATCCTTGTATAATGCCCCCCCACCCTCACAGCTCACTCTTCCCCAAATAAAGACACATTGTTCAATGGCATGTTGAAAAGACGTGCTCGTCATTCTTAATAAACAACTAGAGTAAGAATACATAAGAGAAACAGGGTGGTATCTTTATATGATACACAAGTGTATGTTACAAGAATTCCATCAGGCACAGGAGCCTCAAGGTTTAAGGCCTCAATGTCAGGCCAAAAAAGAAGAGTGTGGTAAAGTTTGTACTTTTAACATCTAAAAATGTCACTTAAAGGTCTGAATAGAAATCATTGGGCTTTTTTTTTTTTTTCTTATAAATCACAATTGCAGTTCACTCTCTCCTCTTTCTTCCAAGATAACAGCAAATTAATGTCCAAGCACAAGAAAAGAAGAGATGCCTGCCTCTCCTCCACTGGCTGGGCAGGTCCATCCGTCATTCTGTGCCCTCTAGGCTGCACAGGCTCCGAGGAGACAGAGGCCTCAGCCATCCAGGCCAATCCTGTAGTTCATGTTTTCTACATCATAAAAAAACCAGAGTCAACCAGCAGCTTTCCATAGCTCCCAGCTTGCAGGGGATATGCAGCCTCCAATGGTTCCAACAGTTTGGTGTGTTGGGTAGGATACACAATGGGTAGGTTTTCCTTTAGATTCTTTTAAAGAGAAGAAGCCTAAAAGGGCTTCATAACTACACCAATAAAAAACCAAAAACTTAGGCATCTCCTTTAGTGTAAAAGTCTGTACAATTTATCTTTGCTTGTCCCTCCCCCATCACCCCGCCCCACCCCTTCTGAGCCAAGAAGGATGCCTTAGTGCATGGTGCTGGCATTAGCCACGGCAATAGCTTCCTGAATCTCTCGTATCACCAGGATCCGGGTGAGCATCTGCTCCATCTGCTCTCGGCTGATCGGCTGGATGGAATACCAGATAGGGCTGTTGGGGGCCACCACTGGCTCCGGAGTCAAGTAAAACGTGTCATTCCGGCCTTTCACGCTCTGGGGGCTGTGTGAGGAAGATCAGAAACAACCAGACTAACAGCATGTCCTGGAAGACAGACCACCAATGTCCTCATCCCAGGCTTCACAAATCCTGACAGTGAACAGCTGGCTGATGAGACATGCAGAGGTACTTTTTGTGTAGGTACAGATTTACTCCTATGGGCAACAGTGGTCCCAGGGCTTTTGGGCTATGCCAAGGACAACTACAAGAGAGTAATTTTTATTTCACACTAGCAGTTTTCACAAACATTTGACCTTAAAGGTGTTTCAGAGCAAAGCAAAAATAAGATGCTTTCACACCCAGGCTAGCTACAGAGCCACCCATGAAGAGAAACACATACATTAGTGATCAGAATCATAACTTAAACATGAGTCCTTTGAGACTCCCTCCTATTTCTAAAGTGCTTATTTTTGTTTTAAAAGATAATCTGAATAGAACACTAATCTCAAGTATTCATACTCATCACAAGTAGAGGATGCTTTCAGATGACTTGCTTGGAAGTCACAGGCAGAACAGCGAGCTTATGCCAACACAGCAAACCTTCAGAATGAATACAAGACTAACAGCAGCCAGTTCACAAATCAGGATTTGTCTCTTTAAATAGCAAACAAGTTCCAGTTATATTATTTTATGCAATGACAGACCAAACACCACCCTCTCACTCATCAGTGTCCCAAAACCCACCTACATAAATTCAGGTAAATGCAGAAACTGTGCCAGCATTGAAACACTATTCTGAAAGCTAGGCCAGCTGTAAGATGCAGTTTAACCCAGCCACAAGACAAGCAACCATAGAACAAGAGCTCTCACCATTTGAAGAGGTAGAAGTCATATAGCTTTATTGGACACCTCAGGGGGTTCTCCGGATTCTCAGTCTGCTCTGCATACATGTCATC
Source organism: Rhea pennata (assembly GCF_028389875.1). NCBI lineage: Eukaryota > Metazoa > Chordata > Aves > Rheiformes > Rheidae > Rhea > Rhea pennata. The sequence continues at coordinate 10,821,215 of NC_084674.1, forward strand.
TGTAACTACAAACGACCCCCCCCCACACCCCCAGCAGTCAGTCAGGTGTTCTGCATGAGAAGTACAACTTGCACAGTGCCAAAGAGCCTCAGCACTCAGAAGCATTTTGTCACCATGCAATAGCTGGCAAGAGGCATACTGTCATCTCCAGGCAAAGCTGCCTGGTTATAATGTCCTCAAACGTTATATGGAGAGCTTGCTTTATCCCAAGGCCATTGAACACCACAGCTCATACCTATCTTCACATTTCTCTTCTACTCGTGCCCAAATTAAAAGAAATTTCAGTACTGAAAATGCAGTGTTTGAGCCAGGAAAAGTCTGGTCCATGCCTTCAGGAGAACAGACTATTTATGTATGCACATACAGGACTTGAGTATTTCCAAAATGAGAAGTCTTCCTAAAGAAGTTTCTCCCTCTGTTCAAAAACACTTATATCCAATACTACTTTTGTGGACAAAAGTAGAACTTAAAAAAAAAAAGTTATCCTTAGCTCTCAGTGAGTCCTGAATGCCTCAGGATAAGGTGTAATACACATTTACTGTTAGAAGGTACTACACTCTTTTAGAGCAAGCATAAAGAAAACTCAAATATCTTCAGCACAGCAGAATTAGAGCCTTAACTTCTTTTGTCCCTACCTGGAGAGATTATGTCTCTCCAAGCCCAGTTAAAAAAAAAAAATCCCAACAAGAACTTCTACATACTACCTTTCTGGCCTGTCTGGTGTATGCCAAGAGCCTTCAGATAGCGGATACTCGTGCTTTTATCCTTGGGATTAGAAGGGTTCTTCTTGGTCTGCCTCAACACCTTAGAGAAGGCCAACTTCATGTGCTGGTCTACTGTTTTCAATAGGAAGTATCTGAGTGGTGAGAAGAGAACACAGGACATTCAGAAGCAAGCAAAAGGTAACAGTCACAACAATGAGGCAGTTATCTCTTTCATCACGGGCCAGACAAGCACTCAAACCAGCACCGAGTTAGACACTGCTCCATCAGCAAAGCATGCAAAGGCCAACAGTTCAATTTCCCCTCTTGCTAACTCATTTCCTTGTTGAACTGCAACTGCTTTGCCTGATAGGGCTGCAAGAGGACTCTGCATACAACCATTCAAAATTCATAATCTCACCTAATCTAGGGCAGCAGTTTCCTGCCAACCCTGACAAGGTATTCAAAGTTTCCTTATTAAAAATCCAAAAACAAACAAACAAAAAAAAAACATTCCCCTCACAAAGACTTAAGTACTTACTTTGTATTAAAAAACATCAGTGTAGTGAGCAAGGTGGAAGGGGAGTGAGCTCCTAGCTGCTTACATTCCCACAGCATCTCTTCTGTTACATGACTGGAGAGGACATAACCTGCAATAAAGAGAAATCAGCATCATGTCAGGACATGGTTACTACAGAAACTTAGGCAGCATTTATACCCTAAGTATGAGGCAGTGTATGAATCCTAAATGAAGGAGAACAAGAGTCTCAATGTGAACATTCATTCCTATGCAAGTTTATTTTTTTAATACATATACACACACACACACACACACATATATATAAATATATATTTTTTTAAAATAGCAGGTGCAGGTACAGTTAGGAGAGACACATACATATCAACCTCAAGAAGTTATAGAGAATCTATTCCTGCAGTACATCTATACATCCCAGACCAGAGAAATAAATAATGCACTTAAACAGATTTTAATTAATGGTCTGACTCCAATGCAGATGCTCTTAATCCAGTAACATGCGAGAGCAGGCAGGCCAGTGTAACAAATCAGCTCTTGGCCCTGTGTGCAGATTTAGTCTGTAGATAGTGCCAAGCGATGTATTTGGACATACGAGTAATCCTCTGATTCTCATATTTTTTTTTCTTTTTTTTCCTTTGTGTAGAATACTATACTCCAAATACACAGATAAACAGAAAAAAAGACAGCAGTATGAACTCCACATGTTGTGGAACGACAAAGCACAGATCAAACAGCCAGAGAGGAGAAAGTATTCCAAAACTCATGGCACCTTAGCCATCAAGTCTCTAACATCAGCTACTTTTCTGAACGCAAGCAAGAGCTTCTTTACTGACATCTAGACATCTAATCAGATCAAAGAGAATGAAGTTGTAAGAAGCCAGATTTCTGCTCTCTGAAGGTGTGATTTCCTACTCCACTTCCCATATGCAACTCTGTCAAAACCCACGTTTTCAGGAACTGCTCCCTCCACCCCTGTCACTATGATCTTCTAGGCATAGGGTTGAGGGGAGCTGCAGCTGACTGCAGCATGTCAGACTCTAATCACTCACTGTTTCTCTCTTTGAAGCTTAGCTGGTCCCGGAGACTGTATCCATCTGGCTACATGACAGCACTCCCAAAGTGACAATATATGCTAGAGGCAAGACGTATTAGTACTTGAGGTGAGGAAGCTTGATTCAGATCTCAAGGATCAGCTGACTTCTGAGTAAGCCAACCTCACAACACCACAAAGTCCCACCAGCTTACCCTCTAATTGGTGGGATAAGCGATAAATAAATAATCCCAAGCAAGGATCAGGGCTAGAGCTTAGCACATTAATAACCTCAATATTCACATGTAGACATTGAACATCTCTGTGAGATTTGTCATAGGGGCATTAAGTACTTATGAAAGGTTTCTGTTCAGAACTACACTCGTGCTGTAGTTTAGTTTCAGCGCTCCAAACCCCAGAAAGTTTTAAAGTTCTTAAACAGAATTAAGTTCTTACCAAGAGGGGAGACACGAGGTTGTACGTCCTTAAGAACTTCATGCAACCACTCAGTGAACCGAATATAGTACAGGTCTGAGAAGATGTCGTCTACTCGACCATTTTCAAAGAGATACTGTAAGAGATTCAAAACACAAGCCAGTACAGTGGCAGTGAGTACACTCCTTTCAGACAAGATTTTATCCTAATAGCCTGCATATCCAGTTATTCAAATACTTTATAAGATAGCGCTGAAGATCCATACATCCCACTTAGAAGAGTTTGAGGACATGTGTGCTGAAGCCAGTAGAAAATAGGTAACCTCAATTACTGTTAATGGAAATGGTAAGACAGGAAGAAAAAACACCTTAAACTAAAGCTAGATGGACTTGACTATTTATTTTAAATGCGTTCACTAGAACTTATTTTACATGACTGTCCTGCAGACACTATGCTCTTTCGGGCTTTAGAGTGAGGAGAGGGATGCCTGACTTGCCTATGGGACTTCAGCTCTGTTGTTACAGCTCCTCCAGAAAGGAGACTAGTTTTGGCAGCCCAGATTTCCTAAATCATACAAAGTTAAATTCTTACCTTAATTTTTGCCATGCTACTGAACTCAGTTACTAAATTCTTCCTAATCTTAACTCATGAACATAAAGCATTGTTGCCTACTAAATATAATTCAAAGTATCTGCACTTAAAGACCATTTAGCAAACAGACTTTTTCCTATGAAATTGTTGGGAAGCTCAATAAAAGCCACGGTCTTTTTTTTTTTTTTTTTTTTTTTTTTTTTTTTAATGGAGAATGCTCTCCACACATTGTGACAAAATGCACAGCTCTGCTGCACATACAGGTGTCCTCCCCCCTACCTTCTGAATACACAGGAAGATATAGTAGAGCACATCTGGATCATAAGGTTCACCATCACCATTTCGAGCTTCTCGTGTCATTAAGCATAGACCATAATTCAGCTCAGCCACAGCTGAAGAGATAAGATCTTCCTGGAACCTCAGCAGCTGACGCCCTGGAAAACAGGACAAAGCCACATCAAGAGTCCTGATTTCTCAGGAACGTCATCCCAATTCTCCAGCTTCACCACTCTATCCAGCAGGCTCGGTACTATCTCACTCTCCCAGTGTAATAAGGAAAGCTGAAATAAATCTTGGGCTGTCAGAGCTACTAGAAGATAAATGGGCAAGAACACAAGACGAAGACTCTCTGCCCCACCAACTGCATCATGATTGTCTCATTTCTCCACATCCACAATGGAACACTGCCCTGCAGCAACAGAAAAAGAGCAACTCCATGACTGTTCTATCAATCTGGCAGGTATGCACAGCCACTTCGTTCTTTCATGCATCAGAGTCGTACAACACCTCTTTCTACTGCCCTCAACCTAGGTGCTCAAGGTGGCTCAGCACAGAGCTACCATACCTCTTGAAATGTGTTCTATGCCAGCTGTATCATGCAATAATACTGCAAAGTAATTCAAAGTTTAAACTGAAACAAAAACAATCACTGACGAAACAAAGGTATTTTCCCAACAGAGGGTTTAACAACTAACATTTTGGTCACTGTCTAATCCCTACTTGAAGGGAAATAAGGGTGACATTGTCACGACACTTACTTCCAATAGGTGCTAGCCTATTTTGGGCTTCCTTTTCCAGCTCTGCATTCTTGGTCTGTGCCCAGCTTTTCCAAACTTCAAGCCCTTCTTCTGGCTTCAGAGAGTTTGGCAGTAGAAGTTCCGGTGAAGTCTGTGGCTGAGGCTGTGGTTCAACTTCAGCAACCTGAACTGTTTGAGCCTATGAAAGAAAACATTTGTTATATACCTGTACATACCTTGGCATGCAACAACTAGACAAAATGAAAGTTACACAGTACTACTAGCTCTAGCCCCAGCATTTCAGCCTTTTGCAACATTTGTCTCTAAAGAGATTAATCCAAAGAATGCAACTTTTGCTGTCTAACCTGTGCTGTTGCTAGTGAAATAGTATTTGTCTCTCCAAGAGCATTTCTGGTTTGAGAGCGCCTATCTGTAATCCTTTAGTGAATCTATACAACCTGCAGCTTGTATTTAGAAATGTCTTGCAAAACGTCACAGGAGACATCATAGGCGTGACTGCTTCTTGCGGTCATACTGTGGAGAAGCTAGCCAGTAGGTTCAAAGGCAAAGGTCTTCAGAGGGTTAAACATCCTCTCAAGAATAGACTTCTGGTCCTCTCAAACAGTGAAATAGATGACTACTAGATTTTGTAGCTGAAATCAACAGAAATGCATCAGAGCAAACTGCTAACACTGTGAACCATCACAAAAGGCCATCTCACCGCAGCAAGAGCAGCCCAAGGCCTCTTGCAGACAGCCCTGAGAGCTACCAGCTAGAGAGACTGGCTGCCCCAGCTGGGAAGAGCAGCAAGGTGGCATAAGCTTCACTGACCATCACTGCTCCAAGCCTAGACAGCCCCGTCTCGCCTGGGGTTCTGGGTATGCATCCATGCAGCACACTGCAGTTGCTGGGCAAGGATGGGGAGGTTACTAGCAATCTGTTGGCAGGATGTAGGTGGGATGTTAATTACACTGTAGGTAATGGGCAGACAGAACAGATACACTGTACAACTTATGGTTGCCTTCCACTACCATACCATTAATACCAACAATCTATACTACCGGACAGCCAGTATTGTCTGCAATTTTTTTTTTTAAAGAGGTACAAAGCAATAATAGCCTAGATCACCAGCATGAAAACATAAAGTTCAATTGCAATGAAACACTCTCATAAACCACAGAATCATTGCTAAGGTAGACTAGCAACTGTTCTGCAAATAGCTAATAGGTCTTCAGACTTTCCGCAAGTTTACTTTGCAACACGGCCTTAAGTCATAGATTACTACGTCAAACAAACTTATCTTACAGGCACCAACAGCACCTATCCAGAAAGGGCAGCGAGACCTATAGCTGCATTCACTCTCCAATCTCCACTACAGCTTCTCAGTCCTGTGCCAAAAAAAGTCTCACGGTTACCTTGACTAAGATTAACCTGAAATTTCATACAGCCCTTAGTCACACAGCTAACCATCTTCAGCTCCCCTGAACATTACAGAGACAGCAACGCTTTCATCAATACAGTTTTTCTTTCTCCTTCATAAGAGCCACCCAAAAAAAGCAAGGCTTTGTTATAGTACATAACTTTTGCTTTAATACTGCCCAGAGAGTCAATTACTAGCAAACATTGCTCTGACAGTATTAGAGAGCATAATGAAAGTGTTGTAGAGACTTTAACAACTGCACCTTACTTAGTATAACAACCACCTCCAGCTAAAGAGGCAGAATCTTTAAGAGCCTCAGACAGGAGTTTTCAAACAGACCAACTGCCTCTGATATTTGCACTGGCTCTGAACAACTGTTTGCGTATCAGCCCCTGCATCACCAGAAGAGCCTACCATAGCTCCACAGGGAGACTAACCGGAAGGGCTCAAGTTTTAGTCAAGGCAACTGGCAACAAAGCTTAATTAGTCAAGCAAGCTGCTGTCTTAAAGAGGACAGGAGTCTACGGGTGAACTGACACCTCATCTTTTAGAAGCTAGGGTTGTTCCTCCTTTCTCCTCTCCTCCTGAATGCTGCCTCATTGCTTCCCATGCAACAGAAACCTTTTCATAGCCAATCATCTCCTTCAGCCCAAAGTGGTAATCTTCTCCCACCGTCCCACAGCCAGCTCATCTAGTTTAAAGGCAAGCAAATAGGCTGGAGTTAATTCATTGAATTAGAAGATGCTTTACCGACTTACATTTTTCACAAATAGAGCAAAATAGCTGCAACTTGCCCAGACTGGCAGCAGTTAAGCTGACATTGTGGCAGGAACCACAATGCAGCAACGAGGTATGAAAGAGTTACTGGAAGAACAAAGCTCACTGCATGGCAATACATCAAGATTCTCATGATATTCCCGCTGCAGCACAATGCCAGAGGACAGTGCAGGGCAAGGAAGTAACTTTCTTTTCGGTCTCACAGCTGTGTTAGGGATAACCACCAAAAGTCGGATGCCCTTCTCTTAGAGGAAGGATGGATGCCTCCAGGACTTGCATGTCTATTTTGGGGGTTATGCAACACCCACTACTCAGGGGAATAGTAACAGGAAAACTCCATCTGATACACAAGAACTGTGGATTGCTGTGCACAGGTACACACAGCATTAGAAGAAGTTTTGTAAGTGACCACTACAGAAATAATATATCCCATTGCAGAGCTCACATGCCAGAAAGGATTCTTTGAATGTGACTGAAGCTCTTAAGATAACAGAATTTCTAGACTTGTTCTAAGTTAAGTAGAAAGGCAAAAGGTTCTATCAGCTTAGTTTGGCCAAGCAACTGACAGTGACAAAGTAATCTCTAGAGTAGCAATACAGGAAAAAAGATGTGATACAAAAGGCTCTTTAAACAGCGAGGGGGGGGGGGGGCAGAACCCACACCCAGCACCCGCTCCCCACACACATCCCTGCACATGACAAGGTCCAAAAGTCACAGCTTAAAATACAGCTTTATGAAAGAGGCATCCAGTAACTGAAAATTGCTCTAGAGACGTAAGGAACCCCTCCCACTGAAGAGGGATGCTTTAGCCCATCAAGATGACTCAGTTCAGAAACAATCAAATATGACTAAGAAAAGCAATCCTCCTTGTCTCAGCGCTTACCGACGAAGTAGTGGGCATATACACCATTACAAATTATTACAAAGTGTCCTTACGGTATTGCTTATAAATGCGGAGTTTGATCTCAACACTAATGCTTGCAGACTGGGATATTTTCGCCTCCACTCCATTCAGGAAAAAAGGTTTTGACAGGTCAATCACTTTTGATTTTTTGGTAATAAAAATAAACACTACTTGTCCTTGCACATATAAGACAGGGCATTAACAGCCTTAATTATTCAAGTTTTAAAAGTCAGCCTAAAATCATCTATGGCTTACAGATAACAATAAAGTCTTTAAGAAAAAGAAGCAACAAATTTGGCTGCTGCGTTTGCCAAGCACTCTACAAAAAGATGCCTAGTCGCCACTGCTCATTTATGTTCTTGCCCACCAAGCATTTACTGGAAACAGGACACAGCATTACAGATACATACATCTAGCCTATAAAATTAGCTCTGACAATCAGATTTCAACACTTTACCTAAGCACAGATCTGCTAAGGTCTCCAACTGCAGCTCTCTACAAAGTAATCAATGAGTAGATGACTAGTATTTGCAGAAAAGACTTTTTTGCTGCAATTGTCCCTCCCTTTCCACTGCAATCCCTAGAATGCCTCAGGAGAACACTGCACAACTCAGAGTACCTGCCACGAAGAAGCTAGCAATGAGCATATATATAAATTTACACTACAAAGATCAACATGGAACTTTCTTCCGTCAATTTTTGAGTCTTATAATTACATTCCAAATAACACAGCCCAGTTCTACATCTGTCAGGAGTCAAATGCCATATGTCACACTCAGACTACTGGGATGAGACATCTCTGCTCCCTAGATACCAGCTGACCACAGATATCCTCTCTCTCTCTCGCCACAGCATTTGCAAATCATTAATCAAAGACTGAGACCAAGAAGCAGTTCAACTTACCGAGCAAGTGACTTGTAATTGCTGCTGCTGCTGCCCCTGCTCCTGGGGAGTGGGCTGCTGCTGTTGCTGCTGCGGGTCCCATATGTGCACTGTCTGTGCTGTATTCTGGTATGTCCCTGCCACAGCCTGCACTGCCACTGGAATGTGGATGTTGCCATTCATAAACTGTGCTGGAAAGAGCGAATTAGCAAGAGTCTGCACCACTTCCTCGTGAGAGTTCTTCACTACCGAAGTACTTCCCACCATCTTATCCTTGTCATCTTCCAGCTTCACAGTAGCCAGCGTTGTTGGTGAGCCGCTGACGTGGACGGCATTGTAGGCCTCCTGAGGGATGGCGATGTGAGTTATGTTTTGCTGCTGAAGGTCACCACGTGGTTGAGCAGAGTAAACGGGGATGGTCCAAGTCTCTCCAGTGGGGCTAGTAATGGTCCCAGTGGCACTGTACAGGTGGGCACTGTCCACTGTTAATAAGTCTGGCCTTAAAGAGACATAACTTTGCTGCTGGCCCTGAGGAATGGCCAGCACTGTGGCAACTGGCTGCCCTGAAATAGCATACGATACAGTAATAGGCATGTCCACTTTGCGTTTCTTCACTGGCTGAAGGACACTAGCAGTGCTGATCCGCCGCTCTCCCTCTCGTGGAGAGCCTTGTTGAGAAGGTGGAGGTGACAGCGCTCCAACTGTCTGGATCTGGATCTGCTGGCCACCAGTAATGGCTTGTCCTGCCACCAGCTGGGCCTGGATCTGCTGGTGCTGTATGTGTTCCTCCTGTATCTCAGCAGCCTGAATCTGCTGGGCAGTCTGCACATGCTGCACTTGGATTTGAGCTGCCTGCAGCTGAGATGGGCTGGGGCTCTGAAGAGATTGACTCTGTATTGTCTGGGACGCCTGCTGCTGTGCCTGGCCTTGAATCTGCACTTGGACCTGTATTGGTTGCTCTGAAGCTTGATGGACAGTGAGTTGGGGAGAGAGCTGCTGGGCGGAGACCTGCTGCGGTGACTGCTGGACCTGGACCTGAACCTGCAACAATATCAAATCAGCAGTTAGAGATCAGCAAGTGTCAATGATTTAACGGTGTGGCCTCCCACCACCATGGTCCATCACCGGAGCTCTATGCTCCTGGCCTCTTGGCTCAGTTTTATGACTCCATATACTAATTCTCTACAAAAGAGAAAATGAAACTGAGACACTACTGGCTTGATGACACAAGCAGAGTAGATGTTGCATTTGGTAGTGCTGCACATTTTTCTGTTGTTCTCAGCAGAACAGTGCCTGAGCTAAGTTTCTCCTCCATCCTCAGAAAATTCTATGGGCTCATGCCAGCAGACTTTCTTGGAAGTCGAAAGACAGTCTCCAGAGCTATTTACATTGCTACAATATTATTTCAGCACAGGCTTTGCTATAGCAAGTCTTTGAGGTCATCTCTGATGTTAAATTTATCTTGCTACAAAATGCAGGAGCTTGCTTCATTCTCATTATGCCCTAAAGCAATTTTAATGCTTCCAACCCCAGTCCCCAAAATGGCTCCAGGATCACTTGACAGCAACAAGCACTATGAAATGATAAGTTGAAACTAATGTTTGGCTTTTTCCACACAAAGCAGAGAAGCATTATTTTGAAATCAAGTGTTAAGTAGTATAGCAGCACTATACAAGCAGGTGTCAACACAGGAAAAGTTGTCAGTGTAACCTGAATCTCTGTCATGCTCTAAAGGGCAACATTGAATTGTTTGTTCTTTAAACTTCAGAAATATTTCTTTGGCAGTGATAATGAAATGCTAACTGGGCATTAGTTATTTACTTATTCCACTTAATTCCATTTATTGTCCAACTTATTCAGCTGTATTTTCTCACTTGTTCACTTGCACAATGCTGAATAATAAGGGCAAAATATTTTTAGAGTTGGATCCAAACAGTTCATTTTAGTTTGAGGGGAAAAAAATTTACATACTCATTCCACAGTCAAGAGGGCACTTTAAGGTGTCCAAAGGTATCCTAGGAATATACTTTGGAATTGATCACTTCTCCTAAACTTACAGGGAACAAGGTGAGTACAAATCTCTCTCTCTCCTGACATATTACTTCCAGCTCAGACAGTGAGCTAGATATAATGCATTAAAGAGCCCAATGAATCTAGCCTCCGTTAGCTTACGCAGTCTCCTTGTGAACCTATCTGCTTGAAATGAGAAGTAATCTGCGTAGCGACCCTTCTGTGAAAAAAAGAACTCGTATCAATGTCCACATGTCCAACAACTGCCACACTATCTAGAAGCAGTCCAGGAGCACACTTGGAGTTAGGAGTCAGAGGTAGCCCAAATACAAAGTTTTGATCTGCACAGCGGAACACTTTACACTCCAGGCCACACTCAACACAACTGCTATCTTTACTCCCTTCTCAAGGCACTACATGAGCTTTGCTCTTATCTTCCGGATGCTTCACTGCTTTGTCCCCCCAGACCTAAAGAGCCACTTTGTTGCATTTGCCTTGTTCTAGAAGTGATATTCCAGGCTCTGCGATCATCTGCTTTGACAGGCTTCCTTAATGCTGCATCTTAAGTGGGTAATTAATTACTCAACCTCTTCTTTCAAATCCAACTTTGAGATGCGGAGTTTTACAAGTGGTACTTATGAAAGCCCTTTGATAGTTAAAATCATCAACATTGATGTATTTAGTCATAAACCCATATTTTCCCCACTCATATTCTCACTTTTCTAGCTCACTTATTTAAGTCTGACAAGCTACCCTAATATTCACACAGAGGCTGCACACTAGTTAACCTGACAATACCAACAAGAACTACCAATCAAGTCTACACTTTGTAGATATTAAAATATATATATATACATACATACATATATATACATATACACACACACACACACCCCCATCCATCTCCCAAAGTCACTTCTAGAAAGTCTTAAAAATGTTAAGGATTCTTACAGGCTTTTTTTTTTTACGTCACCTCCTGTTAAGAACTAATTTTATTCCCAGGAAGAGCAGCAAATTTAAAGGTTCCTGCTGAGCTATATGCAATATATTGTAATCCAGATGATGTGGATTTTATGCAATTTCCAGCAAGGTAACAAGAAACTTATGACCTTGTGCCAGCACGACAGTTTAAAAAGCTGCATCGAGTGATTTGATCAGACAGTTAATTGAAAAGGATGAAGTCATCTATGGGACACTTTTTTTCATTCTACTTTGATGCTCATATACTGCCCTACAGACTGGCAAAAAAAAAAAAAAAAAAGCCCAAGCATATGCCTTACCTGTGGCTTGTTCTGGGAATCTGCACAGGCTGACTAAGAGCACCTTAATGTACTCATTTCCTGTGCATAAAAAATTTTAGATTATAGTCCTGCTACTGCTTTAGTACATATAAAGCTACCACTCCCCACCACACATTAGTGAAGACAAGAAAGTCTGCTCCTGCTCTCAAAAAATTTTATCATGCAAGCACAACTAAAAAGGTAATTAAGTGGGTTTAAGCAAGCAGCATCTCTAGAACTAAGAGCAGACAAACTGAGATTGCATTTCCTTTTTTCAGCTTTTAGATCCTAAACCTACTATCTCTAAAATCCTTGGGCAACTTCCACTACTTTCAGGATGTGAGGAATCACGACCTAAGGTCATACGATACCCCCCTAGACATAAATCCTAACTACTGGAACTAGGATGTCTTACTACTGCTTTTGAGTTCACACAGCATTAGTTTTAACATCCGAAGAATAAGCCCAGACCCATGCGAGGTGATAAGTCTGACCTCAGAATCACAGAAGTTCTCCATACAGCAAGCCATTGGCACCAAACCACCTCATTTTGCAGTAGCTCCCTCTTTATTTTGCAAGTAGCTTGTGTCTAGGAGTGCTGCAAGTATTTATTTCCAATTTGCACACCCAGTCTGAGACTGAAGCATCTTGAGCTAGCCTCATTGTCTAACTTAAGATCCGAGAAGGCTGAAGAATTACTCTGAACATCATTTGTGATTGACTTTTAAAGAAGACTCTACACAAAGAGGAATGCTTTTAAATTTACCGGCCAAGACCAACAGAGAAGCCTTCTATCTTCTGCACAAGGTGAAGACTGAAAGTAACTGTGCATTATGCTGGGAATTCCTGGGTTATACTGTTGCAAAAGGGGAACATGCCAAGTTACCAGTACTGAAAGACTGCTTATTGTCAAAAGTTTGAATGGAACACCATGAAAAGATGTACTTCCCAGAAGGCTACTATCACATAGAGAAACACATTTTACCACAAAGTATCTAGAAGTTTGACCAACTACTAGCTGACTAGAGAATCAAAAGCAGTGGAAGTCAAGGCAGAAAAATAATGCTCTAGCAAGTGAAAATGGTTGTTTTATAAGCTTGAAAGAGAATCTTTTGTTACATTAAGCTCAAAACCACATTCTGTCTAGGACTGAGTACATGCAAAGAGAAAAATAAGAAACTCCATGAGCACGGGAACAAAAAGCCTGGTTTCCAAAACATTCTTCCCCCCTCATGGTTGACAGACTAACTCCAACTAAAACTCGCAAGAATATTCATAATGTCTGCCCTCTCTGATTCTTTGTTAAGCAGAGACCCCACAACTGCAGAACTGCAGTTCTGAAGTAATTAAATTGAAAGAATGCACAAGCAAAGGAAATCCCATTTGTGGACTGACTGGGTTACTTCCTAAAATCACACTTTAATCAAAATTTCTCCGCTGGTTACAGTATTCATACCAACTCCTACCTGCATGGATTTTCTAGCATCTAGTCTGCTCTAGAGCACTAACATGCTCTTAGATATTTGCCTGAACACATCTCCATGTCCTGAAACTGTATTTACGCTAGCAAATAGTGTGATGCAAAAAGAACAGATCTTCAGAGCAAGACTAAAGGACCTCGTGTCCCTATAGTAGGCATTCCAGGAGATTTTACTTCAGACTTAGATGCGCATTTTCCAGGCCAGACTAGACCTATCTGCAACAAGACTACCTCTTATGGCTTAGTTTCATCTGAAAGGAATCCTCACTGATAGGCTCCAAACCAGGAGTGGTAAGCAGGAGCAGGGCAGACTTGCTGCAGGAGAACACTTCAAATAAACCCCCAAAATAACTTACTTGCACCTCAAACCTCCACACCTGAGCAAGCTGACTGAAATCAACCACTCGGTCAAAAAGTTAATGACAGTAAGAGAACTGTAATCTCAATTTTTTCAGCCCAACTTAAAGAAATGAGGAAAGTGTGAGCCTTAAGAACTGTCCTAAGCCAAAATTATTCCAGAATTAAGAACATTAACATTGTAATAAAGGGTTCCTTCCTACATCTTGGCAAAAAGTTACCTGACACATAGGTACAAATATAAACTAGACCTGCAATACAGAGTAGATAAAAACACCGATCACTTAAGCAGCAGGAAATGTTGAACTTGTTATACAGCTGCTTTACAGGAAGTGCTTTGCTATCTACCAAAGTAAACAAGGTCTATGGGGAGCGTACAAGTCAACTGTTCAGAACAGCCGCCAGCCTCTCACTCTTGTGTTTTTCCTCTGCTCATTCACCAGCTTCTGTAAGATAATTCCACTTGCCATAAACATGCCTTTTACATGTTTGAACAGTTCTAACATCCAGACTATGTTAAGATACACACTGGGGCAGGATTTACACCCAAGGTACTTAAAACACGTGAACCAGGGAAAATAAAACAGCTCCTCCTCTTAAAGAGAAATCTATTTCTATGCATAAGAACGGCCATCTCTAAAAACACTCTACTATTGACTACAATCATACTTTGAAGAGACACACTGATACCTAGCAGCTAGTATTAGTTAGCATTTGCCATACTAATCTATCGTTTGGATGCTTTCAAAGAAATGAAAAGGAGCCCTACCTTTTGTTAGAAAAAGAGAGGCTAAACTTCAGAACTAAGATGGGAGGCAGGAGGAAGAAGAAAGCCATATCCAAAGCTAAGGAAAAATACATTCTTTGCAGAGTCAGAGAGAAAAAAAAAATTCCTCTGGGCTACTTAAGTGCATCTTTCCCTGCCTTACTTCATTAATACCAGCCAGCTTCCTATAACAGCCTGAAGTCATAGAACAGAGACTGGGGAAGACTGAAAACAAGTAAAAGCCAAATAGTTAACTGTTCAGTTTCTTACATTCACAAGATGTAAGTATAATTTATGCAGGTATTTAACCATCCCCTATACAGGTCTGCAATCTTGCTCAGCTGTAGCGTCTCACCTCAATTCCAGCCCAAGGAGTTCTTGCTATTTAGCCAAAATCTTATTAAAGGGCTGGAACAGAGCATTTTCCCTGTATGTATTGTGTATATCCTAAGCAAAAACACCTTACTCTCCTCTGATGTTCTTTCTGCTAAATCTTTTTACTGGTGAAAAGAAGAAGCAGAAAGAAGAGGTTCACTGACTACTGCAGAAACACCATATTCAGCAAGCAAGTCAATGTTAACACCCTTTCACCCCAGTATCATCAGTTCTATAGGACCTCAGTGTACAAGACCAACTAGCAATAATCTTGCCAAAGACAGCACTGGAAAAACCTCTTACTTGACTGCAGCAAAACACACCTCTTCCTAAATAGTACAGCACAAAAGTACATCAACTTGGGATACAAAACTCTTTCTTAAGATTGCTCCAGACACTTGTATAAAACTTAACTCAAAAACTGAGTAGATAGAACAAACCAGTTAACTGTCTGACAACAGTCTGTTCAACCTTACTGACAAGAAAACTCTAAAGTATTCAAGAAGGAATTAGAGAAATACACTAAGGTTGTTCTCCTTCAAACTGAAAGTTTATTTTCCAAGATAAATAAGAACAGCAAGCAGTCATGTACTGTTGCCATTTGTTCAGAGCAAGATCTAGAATGAAATCTGTGCAGTCTGCCTATGATCATAAGGCTCTCATCAGCACTTGCAACTGTGAAGTTGCATCCGACTGGTCATATTATTAGTCACCTTCAGTACCACTGTCACCCAGCTAGACTTCAGTACTTCACTCTTCCACTGATTTGCGATTGGGTTAACAAAAACTAAGTGTATTTTTGAGTAAAGTACTGGGATGACAAGTTTGATCAAAATCTAAGAGGTTTCAGGGGATGAACCAAGTTTCTCAAAAGATAAAACAAACAGCATTTAGCAAACAAGGCAGAACAGCTAAAGTAGCTCAACAGCCAAGCTAATATGCAAAAGCATCCTAAAAACAAACTGGGATGAAGCACTGATTTCATCCCATATTATTCTGCAACTGACTTCCTTGTGGTCCACATCTAAACTCTTCAGGTTTTACTGGCTAAGGTTCTGTGGCTGTGTGAACAAGATGGATCAGACGCACTTCTCTGGTGAAACAAGGCAGATCCCAAAGTTGTCACAAAATCCAACTTGGTTCAAGCACCATGCTGTGTTACTGCTGCCACAGCAACAGTCTTGAAATAGGTAAATACTAAAGCCTAGTTTTAAAGTTAATCACACCTTGATGAGAAATCTTGAAAGAGAGAAGAACATTAAAGCCCTGGCAGAGGGGTAAGGACACTTTCCCACCCCAGTCCTTGCCAATGCTAATTCATTTATTCCAAAATAACACTAAGACAGTTGCTGAAATGCACGTGAGCCCAACTGCTCTGATGCACAAAAGCTACAGTCCTATTTAGTACCAGGTTATGTTATCTGAGTGTTCTAGGAGTTGGTAACAGACCAAAGCAATTTGCAGGGTAGGCAATACAAAATAGTAATTATGGTTTGTACTGAGAGCCATGAAAGCAGATGTTTTAAAGCACAGTTGCATCAAAAACAAGGGGGAAGAGCGCAGACAACATTCCTTAAGCAAGCTGTTCAAGGGCGGATTTTTGATAGATATTCTTCGTAGTCCCTAGAGCGTGGGCCATTTAGTTTAAAAAATAGGAACAGGGCTCTGGCAGCAACTCTATGGTTATTTTCAAGAAGGTCAGGTGCTTATTTTTCTCTAGAGTGTAATGATATATGACCTCCCTCCCCATCTGCCGTACTAGAAGGTTTGGAAGGGTCAGGTCTATTCAAAGACCTGAAAGTCAGAACTATTCAAAGTTCTGAAAGGAGGCAGCAGCAGGAAAAAAAGTGGTTCCTTGAGATTTTTACAACTGGTTTGGTACCAACAACATCTTCAAGACTGAGGCAACCCCCCCCAAAGAACAAAACAAAACAAAACCCCCAAACTCTTACTTCTAATGAAAATGAAAAAAAAACCAAAATCTTGAGTGAAAATCTGCTAGCTAGCAGAACCAGAAGCATCCTTGATCAGTTTTAAGTCACGAAGAAATTCAATTCATCTGTCCTTCCATAAGACTTAAGGCTTTTATACTCCCAAAGCCTTATGACACAAGTTACTGTAGGGCAGTAAGTTAGAGTATGAACAGTTAGCATTCATTTACTCTTTAGAGAGTAATTGCAGGTGAAGCACCCAGTGAAAAGCGACAGTAACTTTGCCTTTACTGTAGGATGTCAGTGTGCATATGAGCTGTTGAGAAGTCTGTTGTTCTGTGGACTCATGGCACTGTACAAACAAATAAGCTTCCCTGACACACATATATCTTTTAGAACGTCTTCCTTGAAAGACAGCTTCCCTGGTCGATAATTTAAGTTGACCTTCCCTGTATTTTCCCCCAACTTGAAGGCCAGCTCAAGAACAACATTCCCAATGTTCAAGTAAAATCGTTTTAAAGAGTATTGATTTCATCAAAAGTGTGAAGGAGTTAGATCTCATGACCACTCTAAACAACTAGACAGGGAAACTAAGATCAGCAGAGGGGGAGGGGTATTTATAGCTGCTTCACACACAGTGCAAGGCTTCAGGGAGTTGTGTACATGCCAGAACTGTCAACCATTTCTCAAATAGGTTACACCACTACATTGCTATGTACGCTGCTCCTCCTACAATGGGGCTCAATGGAAGCAGAATTAAGAGAGAAATTTGCTATCAAACTCCTTAAATTAAAGGGAAATAAAGCTGTTTTATATAAAAGTTATTAGCCCTGTCTCTTCAGTACTTTTTTGTTTTTTCAGGTTAGACAGTAGCTGGCTCTGAACACCACTCCATGTGTTAGCAGATCATATATATGTTCAAAAATTATGATGCTTACCTGGACTTGCTGTGGTTGCTGAACCTGTATCTGCTGCTCTTGCGGAGTTTGCTGCTGGACACTGGTTGTCACAGGACAAGCAAGTTCAAGCAAAGACCCAGCCACTTCCGTGCTGTCCGTGTAAATACAGTTGCCACCTTGCTGGTAAACCATTGTGGTAGTGGCTGTCTGCTGAAACTCCTGCAGAGCTTCCGGCCCCTTGGAAGCAAGGGAGTCCAGAAACTCCTTCATCCTGTGCTGGGGGATTGTTCGTGCCTTCACACGGATGTATTCTTCAAAGGAAATGGTGTTCTCCAGAGAATTATTCATATTGCAAGGTCCTTAGGGTACCTTAAGGAAAGAGAAAGGTAAACTCTTAACCACAGCACTCCTATTGTGCGGGGATATTCCCAACTCCAGTAACTCATTTCTCACCCTAAGTACCACATGAAAACTAGCAAACACGCATAGCCAGATGCCCCGAGACAGATGCTTTAGTTTTACAAGGCATCTTGTGCTAATACACATTTATCTAATTAACCTGCAGCAGCTCAGAGAAGTCTGAAGGATACCCACACATAACTAAGACACCTATTTAAAGAGTTCACTGCCACGAGAAATCTTCTTCCAGCATTGTATTTAACACAGATAAGGCCAGTCCAGTAACACACTAAATCAAGTCACACTGTTTCATTTGTTCACAGCATGCAGTATTAGTGACAGCAGCCATGGATCAATATCTGTGGCCCTGTTCTGCAGTCACAGAGGCGGGAGAATGAAGCAGCATGTTCTGGCAGGCCAGGCAGTCCTATTCTAATCAGCTAATGGGAAGCACAACGGAAGAGCATCAGATGCAGCGTTCAGCCACGCTGCTATTAGGACTAGGACAGCCCTATTGATTTGAACCTAACAAGCAAAAGGAAATGAGCACTGGAATTAAGAGATTCCTCAAACTGGGAACTAGAGACATAGAAAAGGAGAACTCTGGAAATGGGAGAGGCAACTGCAGCATCACTACTTGATACCTCTTTGTTATGGGAAGAGGTTAGCATGAAACATGCTATGTATGAAAACAAGAGAGAAAGAAAAAGAAAACAGAAGATCAGGGAGAAAGTGAGAGCAAGGAAAAAAAAATCCACTTGAGAACATTAGAAAGCTCTAGCGTTTGCTTCCTGACTGCATTCTCCTCTCTCTGTTATTGGCATATCTTGTTTAAACCCAGAAATAATTTCTGCAATGAGTATTCTGTTAAGACACTAATTAGTCCTGATACAGGGTAAACAGATTTCAGCTATAACACTGCCAGCTGCTGAGATGGTCATGAAAAACAAAAGTGAAACAGAACAAGATTAGGGAACTCGGTACTACTAGATCAAGCTGTGAAGGGGAAGAAAAAGTGACAAACACCACTGATATACATGAAGACTATAATTCTAAATAAAACAGGCATGAAAAACAAAACCACTTATGTAGTTTTTCAGTGATTTGATCAAGTGGAACCACAACACAAATATTTGATTAGACACTAGACTTCAACAGCCTGCCTGCAAATGGAAGTTAGTTCAGGCTCTCAGCAGTGCTACACCTCAATGTAATGGTGCTCTACAAGTCCAATTCCAATTCCCACCAAAATCAGAAGGAAATGGAGCAGATCTTAACACCACTCTTTGCTGCTATATGACAGTAGTGTACATACCACAAATTTATGCAGAGGTTCAGTGCTAATGCATCGGACCAGGCTCACAGAAAACAGGAGTATCAAACATAAGGGAAACACATGAGGCAGTTCTTGCTGAATATACAATTCATGGGGTCTTTAAGCCACAAATGTTGCTGTAATAGACTACTAAAGAAAATACTCTTAAAACATTCATCACTGTTTAGTGGTAACAAGCACATGCTAATAGTGTTCACCGCTATTATTATTAAATGCAACAATTCTGTAGAAGTCAGCAACACAGAGGCTCCTGCAGAGCCAGAGCTAAACAGAAGAAAAACCCAAACCTCCTGTCTCTCAATGATTTTGACAAATTTTCAAGCCAGCTCTGTGTGACAGCACTAATAAGACTATTCACTCAGTTGCTGACTCAATGAAGTTTCTCCACAAGCCACCCAAGAATGAGCTAAGTATCTCTGTAAGCTCAGCACTCACCTTTTCCTGCTGAAGAGCTGGCAACACTAACTGCTCAGTCAATACTCTGTATCTCTCTACAGGACACATTCTTAACCCTTTCCCAGGTGACTGCTGACTGTATGTCCACGGTGACCAAAGGAAGAACGCCCTTGTTAATGCATCTTCTTTGACTCAGACAGGCCCTTTACCAGATACAGTCAAATGAATCTTGCACCTAACTGTAAGAAGCTCCATTAGTTCTTTAAAGCTGGAAAACACAGACTGAGTGATTAGCTTGCCCAATTTTTCTGCTTACAGCTTACAAATACTTGACTTCAGCACCACAGCTGGGCTTTCAGAAGCACATAGTCATCTTGCTACCCACTTAGAAATACATTAGCGGACACAGCTTTCAGGAGGAAAACTTTTCTGAAAAATAAGTCTCGAGGATGCCAAGCTGAGAACCCAGAGAGAACACTACAGGTGCTATCTGCTGCTACAGTGAAGCTTGCATGACAGCTAGCTGCCACTGAGCGGGATGCACCCACCTCTCAGCAAAGGTCCTGCCTACTTTCTTGCTCCTGCATTGGTGCTTATTATGGTGCAACAGCTCAGGGAATCAAGTCATAGGAAGCTATTTGCTTTCTGTTAATTGTGTCAAGGGAGAGAGCAGGGAGACAAGCTGGGCCACTATTTTCAGCAGCAGTTATCCATTAGCCCTAACAGCTATGCAATGTCACCAGATTACATCCTGATAAGACTCATATATTACTTTTGGGAGTCCAACCCTTCAGCTGAGAGCTGCTCATATGTACTCTGCTCCTCTGCAGCAGAGGCCAGAAACCCCAGTGCATAAGCAACAACCCCAAAGATCAGAACTCCACCACCAAATCTTCACCTACCTCTTCCAGCCATCAGGAAGGTGAACATACATAGCATGAATTCTTTAGATACAAATCCTTGGCCTGCTCAGTTGCTCCATCTTAAATGGTTCTCTTCAGCAATCATCAAAATCAAAAGCCTACTAGTCTGCTCTTGCAAGTCTTCTCCTGTCACAAGCTGCTGGAAGTAAGCTCTCTTTCCTTTGTCTACCATGGAGAGTCTTCGCTGTTATCCAGATAAGTTTATTACACTGAGAGTTACTAATGCCTAGAACAGTGAAATGCTTACCCAGACCACTATAGCACCTGAAGTTCCAATCACAGATTAGAACCTCCGTGCAACCACATCATCTATTAAGCATAGTTCCCGCTCCAAAAAAGCAACTTCCTTTATAGTTTTAGAACTTGCAGAATCTGCTTTCCAGTACTGGCAATGAGAAAGGAGCTAAAGATACCACTGGTAAAAGAGCAGGCAGCACTAAGTTTCTTTCAGAACCACCTGCGCAATTAAGGAGAGGGAGCGGGAAAATCAGGCTGAACAAATCACTCACATTCTTGTCAGTTTGAAGGCATCTTAAGGGTTTTCAAGTAAAAGAATCAAACTGCTTAAAAACTGCACTTCACAAAACTCTGTGCAGAAGCAGAGGTACCAGATCCAGCTGGAAATTCAGCAAAGTAACTTCGTATTCAGAGAGATTTTATTAATACTCAGAAGATCAGGGGGGACAGACAATAAAAACTGTTCCTGACTGAAGTTTCCTTTACAACTCAAGAGTGCAGTTGCTGCTTTTACTGTTATTATATCAATTTACGTATTCCGTTGAACTAGTAGATATCTGTTAAAAATAGAAAATATCCATCCTTACTTGGCAGTATGTGTTTTTAACACTGTATTTTAAAAATGAAGTAAGAGCGTCCAAGCAATAAGCTTTCAATACAGGAATGTAATTCCTCCCTGCCTAGGGTAACTACATTTTCCAGGAAATAAGTTCAAGAAACTCTTGAAAATCATGAGCACATATGGTTAGTTCATAAAACTTAGACTGAGGTTACTGAAAACACACACACAACTTGCAGCATGTGGACAATCTGGACTCACCAGTCACCATGTTGCATGTATTTCTGCTGCTCTTGTCCTGAGCTCTTAGACTTGTAACGTTCTGGAGAAGACAGAACAAAGAAGCCCTTTCCATCCCCAGTTCCTCTTTCTTTATTAAAAACCATTTTTTAAAGATTTCATTGGTTAAAAAAAAATCAGAAAAGGAAAATATGATCATCTAGAGGTTCTTATTTAAGGCTTGTGAGATGCCCAATTTCTAACGGATTTGTTCCTTGGTCTGAGTACAGGTCAAGGAAAGCTGGCGCTGGCATGCGCGCGCCTGCCAAGCACCCAGCCGCCGCTGACACTGGAGTTACTGGAAGGCAGAACTTAGAACAAGGCAGCAGCAGTGACAGGAGCCAGAGTCCCTCCCTGCTCCCCCGCCCCCCGCAGGTGCTCCAGGCGCAGCGCCTCCGCGGCTGCGGCCAGGCCCCCCGCAGCGCCCAGGCCCCGCCGCCACCAGCGGCGGCCCGGCCTCGCCCCCGCCGCGAGAAGGGGGCGCCGAGCCCGCGGCGCCAGCACAGCCCCTCCGGCCATCCCCGCGCCCAGGGCCGCCGCCGCCTTGGCGGCCCCGCGGGAGGCGCCGCGCCCCCCCCCCCCCGTCCCCCGCGGGAGCCATGTTGGGGGAATCGCCGGCGACGGCGGCCGCCGAGGGCCGCGCCGCGCCGAGGCGGAGGCCGCGCCTTCTGGCGCGCGCGCGCTCCCGCCGCCGCCGCCGCGCGTGCCCGCAGGAAAGGGGCCGCCCCCGGGGGGGAGGCGGGGACGCGCCCGGCCCGGGAGCAGGGTGCCGGGGGGGGGGGGGGGGGGGGGGGAGAGGGGGGCCGCGCGCGCGCGCCCCCGCGGGGCAGACAGAGTGCGCGCGCCCGGCAGGCGGGGCCGCGCCGCGGAGCCGAGCCGAGCCGCGCCGCCCCCTCCCCCTCCCCGCCGGGCCCGCGCCGCCCCCGGAACCGCCGCCGCCTCCCCCCGCGCGCGACGGGAGGCCCCGCCCGGCCCGGCCCCGCCGCCGCGCGCCCCCCCGGCCCGGCGGCCCCGCTGCGCCGCCGCGTGGCCCGGCCCCGCCTCACCCCGGCCCCGCCGTCGCCGCTGCCTCGCGCCGCCGCCGCCTCGGCCCCGAGTCTTTTCCCCTCACAGCTCCCTGGGCGCCATCTTACATTCAACCCCCCGCAGCCAATCAGCGCGCGGCCCCGGACTCGCGAGAGCGCGGCCCCCAAGCCCCGCGAGAACTCCGCGGCGGGGGCCGCCCCACGCCTTAAAGGGGCCGCGCCGCGGCCGGCGCCGCGGGCCGGGGGCGGCCGCCGGGGGGCGCCCCGCGCGCCGTGCTCGGCGCTGCGCGCCCGTGGGCAGGGCACCCGCGGCGCTGCGGGCGTCGGGCCGGGCCGGGCCTCACGCCCAGCCCCATGAGCCCGCGGGCAGGGCCGTGCATGGCCCTGTGGGGCTGGGCCTGGGGGACCTGACCAGCCCCGTAGGGCTGGGGGCAGGCCCGGCCCCAGATGTTCCCAGCTCCGTGGGGCCAGGCCCAGGGACTAGCATGGTCCTGTAGGGCTGGGGACGTGTGGGGCTGAAGACCATCAAGGGACAGGACCAGGGACACAAGCAGCCCCACAGGGCTTGGGGTCAGGCGCGCTCCAGGCCCCTCGGGGGGCTGCGCCCCATGGAGATGGCCCACATGCGGCTGGTGGGGGCGGGCCGGCACGGGGCCAGCCCCAGCCCGCGGCGGCCGTGGGGCGACGCCAGCATCGCCCTGGGCTGGCGCCTGCAGGTGCCTCTGCCCCCCGGGCCCCTGGCCGGCGCTCATCGAGCAGCCCCGCTAATGAAGGCGCCGCGGCGCGGCCCCTGCTCCATGCGCCGCCGACGGCTCGCCCCAGCCGGCGGCTCAGCCCTGGGCAGGGACAGCCGAGACTCCTCATGGCGCCGGGGCCTTTGCCGTGAGGAGCCCCCTCCTCCTCCCCCCTGCCCCGAGGCGCCGACCCGATGCCGAAGGTGGATGGAGGCAAGGTGCAGCCCCGGCGGCGGGCTGTGGGTGAGCACGAGCTGCGCCGCGGAGGCTGCAGGGGCCTCCGGACCATTACAGGCCTCCAAGCTGGGCTGTGCCGGCGTCCCGGCCCTCCCGGCGCCCGGTGCTGGGGCTCGGCGGGCGGCGGGGGCACCGTCCCCACGCCTGGGGCAAAGGGTCCCCGCGCCCTGGGCCAGGGACCGGGCTGCTTTAACTCGCCCATGTGCTCGGGCGCAGCCGCCCCGTCCCCACTGCCGCTTAAGGTGGCCCGTGGGGCAAGGCAGAGCCTCCTGCCGCCCCACGGCAGGGCCAGAGTCCCCAGCGCCTGGCCCACAGGGCCGGGGGGCCGTGCCGGGAGCCCGGATGCACCCGCCGCAGCCCCCAGCCCGGGGCTGGGCAGGGGCCGCCCCGCTCGAGTCCACCTTAACCGGGGCCGGAGCGCGGGTGCTGTTTGTACACAATGCGCACACCATCCGGCCGCAGGCACTGGGCTTCCTGCACCCTGCCCGCCTCGGCCCTCCTGCCCCGCACACTCCACCCCATCCAGCTCCACGTCCGCCCCAGGCCCCCGCAGGCAGCGAGGACCTGGCTCTGTCCTGTCCCCAGGGAAGCCCCGGCCCCTCGGACACCCTCGGGGGGGAGGGGGAGCAGCTCTGCTCCCTCCCAGCCCCAGGAGCTGCTGCGCCAGGAGCAGCCCCTGGGAGAAGGGCTCCTCTCCAGGGGGGTGCTGAGATGGCCCCAGCCCAGGTAGACAGAGGTAAGGCCCTCCCCAAGGTGCACCAGCCCCACAGCGTGGGCACAGGAAGGGCCCCAAACTCCGGGCAGGCCCTGAACTGTTGCGTGCTGAGCAGACCGACCGACCCTCTCCCACGTTTCCCAGCCACCCCAGGCTGCGGTGGGGACAGGACTCAGCGACAGTGCAGACACGGGGGCTCTGATGCTCCAGTTTATTGAGGTGATGCTGTCCTGTATGCTGCGCGGCCCTGCGGGGTCGCGCTAAGGCAGCTGTGGCTCTTGCACTGTGTGCGGACGGGGCCCTGCCCGGCTCTGCAGGGCAGCACTGCGCTGGGGTGCATCCCCACTGCGCTGGGGTGCATCCCCACAGCCAGGGGTGCAGGAGAGCCTCAAGCGGCAGTGGAGGCAGCAGGTTCTTCAGGCCTTCCCGGGGTCCTCCTTCAGCGTCACCGTCCGGTTGAACACCAGCTAGGGAGAGGGAGAAGGAGGGCTCTAAGCCCCGCGGCACTATGACGCCCGGGGGGAGCACAGCTGCCCTCTCTTCCAGGCTCACCTTCTCAGTGCTGTCGGGATCCACGGAGAAGTAGCCCAGCCGCTCGAACTGGAACTTGGCGAAGGGCTGGGCAGACAACACGGATCTGTCGACCAGGGCATTGTCAATCACGCGCAGGGAGTCCTGCGAGGGGGAGAGGGACAGGAACAGACAACAGCTCAGTCGGTGCCTCCGCTCCCCCTCTCCCCTCTGTGGCCCTGCTCCCATAGCCCGCTGCACTGCGTCCAACCTGCCCCTCTCCCTGGGGCTGCTGGGGATGAGCCAGGGCCACACAAAGGGAGCAGCAGGGTTTGCCCTGCGGCAGGCGCCTCTGGTGTTGGTTTCCAGCTTCCCCCCAGTGTTTTGGTCCTTTCTGCCACTACTCACAGGATTGAGGTCACTCAGAAATCCACCTGGGACCTCTGCTGAGTCCTCAGGATTTTTGTGCAAGAACCTGCAATGAGAAAGGGGCTGTCAGTCAAACTCTCTGAGCAAGGGACAGTGGGGCAGCGCTGCCCCTCGGCAGCCATGGGGCAGCTGCTCTCAGAGCCCCACAACAGCATCACCCCCACCAAGCAGTGAGGTGCACTTCTGCTGCCAGGTGGATGTGGCTTTTCCCAGGCACCACCCAAAGACCTGCTGTACTACCCAGGAGGCACGTTGAGCCCTGGCATGACGTGAGGCAAGAGCCAAGGTGCCAGGATGGCTAGGGGCGGGGGGGGGGGGGGGGGGTGCAGAGCTGCCAGCGGCAGAAAGCTGCTGAACACGCAGCTCCAGTTTCAGCTGCCAACAAGAGCCAGGCATTGCCTCAGCAGAGCCTGCTGGCACACGGCCACGCTGCCAGGCCAGGCTGCAGCAAAACCAACAGCTCCAGCACTGCTGACCCTGCTGTGCCCGAGCCTCTGCGGGCAGCCCAGGTACTCACAGTTGCTCGTAGAGCCGCACTTCACACACCAGTGGCTCTGACACCCAGTGGATGAAGGCTTTGGGCTTGTCCGCCACCTCCGACTTGGTGCAGGTGACCTCCAGCTCGATCACGCGCCCGCTGGCGTTCTGGGCAGGGCAAGATGAGTTGACAGACAAGAGCCCCGCTGCTGCAAAGCAAAAGCAGCCCTGGGACAGCACTGCCAGCCCCACAGCTCGAGGGCCAGGTCAGGCTTGGGGCTACCCTGCTCTGCACAGTTCCTGCTCCGAGTCACATCAGGGCCAGGGCTGGCAGGGACACATGCAGCCCATGTCCCCACTGCGCCGCCTCTCCACAGGGAGCCTCTAAACGTGCCCACAGGTACCCCGCCTGGCCTCAGACACCATCGCTGCCATTCTCTGGAGGGGCACAGCCATGCCCTGATATCCCACAGCCCCTGCGGCCAGCTTCATTGTGCCAGTGCCCAGAGCCACTCACCTTGATGACGTTCTGGACGGCAATGACGTAGCCAGCATGTCGCAGCCCCACCGGCTGCCCAGGGGCCAGGCGCTTGTAGCCCTTGTCCATCTCCTGTGAGACAGTTCACTGCTACAAGAGGGTTCCCAGTGCTGGCCCCGCTCTGCTGGTGTGTCCCTCCACCCCCAAAACAGTGTCCCAGGAGCCAGGGCAGTACAGCCTGGTGTGTGCAGAGGCCTGTGCCTAGCTCACCTCCCTGAAGTCCGTCTCCTCGATGTAGATGGTGGGCTGGAAGGGCACTTTGTGGAAGCCCCTGGTCTCGTCAGCTGGGAAATTGGGCACAAGGACGTCAACAGCCTGGGAGAGAAGGCAGGGGTAAGTGTTGGCCCTGGGAAGCCCCACCCCCATTCTAGCCTGTGACAGTCTCACCTTTGGAGCAGGGAAGTTGGTGATGGTGACCTTGAGGGGCTCCAGGACAGCCATGGCACGGGGGGCCTGCTCATTCAGCACCTCCCGCACACAGGCCTCCAGCAGATGCGGCTCCATCGTCGCCTGTGCCACTGTCACACCAACCTGCAGGAGAGACAAGCATCACTGCACCAGCTGAGAGACAGCCATCTGCCCTGTCCCACATTGCCCCACGGTGCCTACCCGGGCACAGAAGTTGTTGATGGCCTCGGGGGGGAAGCCTCGCCGGCGCAGGGCTGTCAGCGTGAAGAGCCGTGGGTCATCCCAGTCCCTGAAAAAATTACGACGTGACAGCCGGGCACGCACGGAGTGAGACTTGCCCTGGCTGCCAGCCCCAGTCCTACCTGACAGCGCCTGTCTCCACCAGCCGGATGATCTTCCTCTTAGAGACAACAGTGTAGAGGAGGTTCAGGCGCCCGTACTCCCACTGCACAGGGCAGTAGACGTCCAGCGCGTTGCAAAGCCAGAAGTAGGAGGACCGTCTGCAAGGCAGGCACAGACCCAGCCCAGCTAAGCTTCATGCCTGTCCACAGCCCCACGGACACACAGTCCTCCTGCTCCATCAGCCTGGCCTGGCCGGGCCCCCACTGCTCCTTGGCATTTCAGCATCCGCCAGGCTGCAGCCAGCAGCTGTTCCTTGTGCAATGCTGCCTTGCTCAACTGGGTCCGGGTTGCCTCTGGCCAGGCTGCATGTGGCACTTACCTGGCCTGGAACTCCTTGGTGCAGAGAGAGTGCGTGATGTGTTCGATGGAGTCGCACAGGCAGTGTGTGTAGTCGTAAGTGGGGTAGATGCACCTGGAAGGCAGGCGCAGTCAGCGCCAGGGCACCACGGGCCTTGCTCCCAGAGCCTTGCACTGGCACAGCCTCCCCGCTGGCCCCCGAGACCTCCCCGGCCTGCAGAGACACAAGTCTGTCCTTGCCCCGCGTGCCGGGATGCTGCAGGCCCCCCCTACCACTTGTCCCCGGTGCGGTGGTGCGGCGTGAATTTGACACGGTAGGCAACAGGGTCCATCTTCCCATCCTCCATCACCAGCTTCATCCGCAGCGTGGCCTCCCCCTCCCCGAACTTCCCCTTCCGCATGTCCTGTGCAGGGGTGAGAGGCCGTCAGCTGGGCTACAGCCCCAGGACCCCGATAGAGATGCAGTAACTGCACTCAGCCAGGCAGTACCTCAAAGAGCAGAAGTGACTCCTCCACAGGTCGGTCACGCCATGGCGAGGGTGGTGGGTTGTGGCCCTTGATCTCCTCCACCTTCTGATGGCAGACATAGGCCTGGCCCCTGCAGTGGTGGAGACGGGGCATCGGATGTGAGCAGCACGCCCCACAGCTGCTCTGGGCACCCCCACGCCCCAGGACACTCACCTGCGGATGAGCTCCAAGGCCCAAGTGTAGAGCTGGTCAAAGTAATCTGATGCGTGGGTCACTGCGTAGGGCTGGTAGCCTGTGGGGATGGGGAACCATGAGCAACCAGAGCTGGCCTTGTCCTAGGCCCCCTGCTCCATGACCCCAGCCCACCTGGGAAGCAGCTGGGGCACACAGAGAGCGTCCCCAGCTCCCAGCAGGAGGACCCACAGGCAGAGAGGCAGCAGCCTGGCCCTCCCCAGCCCCAGCCATACCGAGCCACTCCACCATGTCCCGGATAGCTGTGAAGTACTTTTCCTCTTCCTTCTCAGGGTTGGTGTCATCATAGCGCAGGAAGCACACACCACCGTTGGCCTGGGGACAAAGGGACAGTCATCACATGCTCCCCACGGGGCCGCACAGCCAGGCCAGCAGCTCTGCTCCGCAGGGCTACTGCGGCCGATCAGGCCTGGCCTGCCCACAGCTCCACTAGCCCCTTGTTCACCCAGGACACTGAACATGGCCGGCAGGCTGCACGCAGAGCAGGGACCGAGTGCCTGGCCCCAGCGAGGGCCGCAGGCCCTGGGGTCAGCGGAGCTGTCAGCAGGGCTTAGTGTCTCTCACCTTGGCATAGCCGAAGTTGAAGTTGATGGCCTTGGCGTGGCCGATGTGCAAGATCCCATTGGGCTCAGGTGGGAACCGTGTTCGCACCTGCATGGGGGAAAAAGAGGGCACATCTGTCCTTCAGCCAGAGATTGTCCCTCCCTGCAAGGGGGCACCGACATGAGCCCCCTGAGGTCTGACAAAGCCCCTTGTGCCAGGCGGGTACCACCTCTGGCTGTCCCCCACATGGGCTGCATCTCCCCAGCCACCCCACTCACTGGGCCACGACCTGGCACAACTGGCCAGCATCAACAGCACCCTCAAAGGGAAATGCTGGGCTCGGGGGCCTGACCTCACCTGCCCGCCTGTGACTGCCAGGTGCTGCTTCAGAAGAGCCATGGTGTTGGGCGTCACCACGTAGCCTTCTGTCTTGTAGTTCTCTCCTGGAAGGATGCAGGACGGTCATGGGTGCAGTGATCCCCTCCAGGGCTCCTGCACCTTTCTGGGTCAGGACAGCCCATAGGGAGAGACACGGGGCTGGGACAGCCTTGCACAGAACAGAAAGCTGGGGCCAGGCCGCTCGGTGCCAGACGCAGCTCCTACCAGGTTGCAGCAATACCTCCATGCGCTCACCTGGCTTATGGAATTTGAGGGCTTCTCCTCGGAGCTGCTCCAGCAGCGATCGTGTCTCTGTGCCTGCCTCGCCTGCAGAGAGAGGATGGGGGTTGAGGAGGGGCTGGTGCCAGCACAGTCCTCTCTACCTGCCCAGAGAGTGACCGTCATGAAACCCACTTGCACTGCTGCCTCCACATCTCACAGGGGCCCAGCCCCGCCCAGCATCCTGCCCTCCCTTCCTGCCCACTTCCCTGCTCACGGGGCCCATAAGTGGGGCAGGATAGGTGCTGGATACCAGTTGTGCCCACCAGCAAAGGAAAAATAGCAACACCTGGGCAGGCAACCCCCCAAAGGGTCCTCACAGGGTGGATGCCAGTGGCCACATACAGGCCGGGCAGCTCAGAGCCACAGGAAGTGCCCGAGCCTAGGGCGTACGCCCAACACTAAGGCATTAAGTGCACCTCACTTTTCACTAGAAAAGGACAAGGTGTGTGAGAGCGGTGCTGTCTTGGGGAACACAGGGAATTCCCAGCACTGCAGGGAGGGAATTGTAGCTGTGACAGCAAGGACAGGGCTAATATTAGATGATGTCTCTGCCCCAGGGTGAGCAGGGAGGAACTGAAATGGTGTGGAAGCATTCAGCAGCTGCCGGCAGGACGACAGAGCCCCTTACCATTCTCCACCACGGCCACCTTCTGCTTCTCCACCTGGGCTGGCCGGGCTTTTGCAGTCTGTGGGGATCAGCACAGCATGACTGAGCATCCCGATCAGTGGACTCTGTTCCTGACCTCATTCCAGCCCACGCTGTCCCCAAGCCTCCCCACACCCCCTGTGCCCAGGATGGTGCAGTGAACTGCGCAACTGCAGCAGCCTCCTTGTGCTGCCCATGACTCTGTAGAGAGAAAAGGCACCTGAGGAGCAGGAGATAACCTGAGCAGGGTCTGGAGCCAGCCCAGCACTGCCAGGCTCCTCTCACAGTGAGACTCATGGCTCCATGCCCAGCCCAGAGCCCAAACAGATGGCCCAGAGGGTGGTTAGGCACATAGAAGAGTGGTTGGAGATGTAGACCAGGCCTTTGGGGGCAGTAGGGCCTGCCATGATATACTGCAGGAAAATCCCGTCCCTGGTCCCAGCTGTCCCCTTTGCGTCACCTTTGGTTTCTTTTCAAGGTCAGCTTCTGTCTTGGGGCCCAGCAAATGTAGCACCTAGGGGAGCAAGAAAGGGGCCTGATGCAGGTTCACGGGGTGGGAAAGGCTCCTGGCTCCCCCGAGACCTGGAGCAGCCCTGTCCAGCTGTGAGCCCTGCCCTGGGCCATGCCCACCCAGGGCAGGTTACCCCCAGTGCCCTCCCTAATGCCAGCACAGAGCAGGCCAAGCCTGTGGGTCCCACAGGCTCTGCACTGGCCACAGCACCAACAGGAACAGCAGCCCCAGGGAGAACCCGACCCGCTGCCCTCACACCCACCTGCAGGTCCACCTCGTTCTTGACGGTCTTGCCATCCGCCCACCGGAGCTGGCTACGCGCCTCTCCTATGGGCACAGGAACATCATGGGGAAGGTGCACGACCCAGCCCCCAGGGCTTCAGCCAGGCCCTCCCTCAATATTTCGTGGACCAGAAGCCCCTGTCCTGACCCAAGATGCCATATCTTGTGGCTGGGAGCAATCCTTGTCTCAGGGATGTCCCCAGGGCCCCTGGCACAGGGCACTGACATTCCCAGCCCAGCTCACACGGGGACTGTGGTGGGATGTCTCCATGGAGCAGGCTGTGCTGTGCCAGGCATGGCCCATGCAGCAGCGAGGGCAGCACACGGCGCAGGGCTAGGTCTCAGGGCAGGATCCAGGGGAAGATGAGCTATCTGCAGAGTCAGGCCTAGGAACCTGCTGGCAATGTGCAGGGACTGTTGCGGTTCGCAGCGCTCACCCATCAGCAGCCCCATGTTGAAGTGGTAACGCTCCGCCAGCAGCTCTGCTCTGTGCTTGCTGATCACAGCCTCCACCTGGGGAGCAGGACCGAGATGCAGGGATGAGTGAGGTGGCCTGGCCCCATGCCCAGAGCTCATCGTGGCAAGGATGCTCCTTGCAGGAGAGCCCCACGAGGGATAAAAGCAACCTGAAAGGGGGCGCCTGCAAAGGGCCCAAGGTCCTAGAGACTGGGAGCAGCCCCTTTCCACCCCACCAGCCTCCCCAGCGCTGCCTGGCCCCGCCGGCTCGGGCCATGGCTGGCAGCCCCACGCGACAGGCGCTGCCCTGGCCGCTCACCGCCTCCTCGATCTGCTCAGGGGTGACGCACACTCCCACTCCGCATGCCTGCTCGAAGTCTGCCGCGTCCAGGGGCTCCAGGGGGTGGCTCTTCAGGTAGTCCAGCGCAGCTGGGGGCAGAGGGCGCGTGAGGAGCGGGCTCCCTCGCCGCCTCTCCCGGGGAGGAGAGGCCGCGGGCGGCCCTGGGGGGCGAGGCGCGGGCGACGCCGTACCGCCGAGCTGCAGGTCGCTGAGGATCTCCTTGCGGGCGATGTAGCCGACGAGGAAGCCGAGGTGCCGCTGGTCCCTGAGCCGCGAGGCCGCGTTGTAGAGCAGGGTCCCGGTGGCCTTGTCGAGGGCCGGGCCCAGCGAGCGCTGCGCCTGGAGCGCGGGGCGGCAGCGGCGTCGGGCCGGGCCCCGCGGCACCGGGGGGGGGGTCAGAGGACAGGGGTCGAGGGTCAGAGGGCAGGGGGCGGGGGGGTCAGAGGGCAGGGGGCGCCGGGGTGCCCGGGGGAGGGCGGCGCGGGCGCACCTGCAACACGGCCTGGCGGAGCAGCGCGCTGAGCGCCCCGTTGCGCAGCGTCTCGCGCGCTTTGCTCTCGCTGAGGCCGATGGCGGTGAAGAGCCCCAGCGTCTCCGCTTCCTCCGCCGCCGCCGCCGCCGCCATGCTGCCGCCGCCGCCACCGCCCGGCCGGGGGGCGGGACCACGCCTGGCCAATCGGGGCGGGAAGGGCGGGAACCCGGAGAAAGTCTCACCAATCAGCGGCGCGCGCCTCCCAACTCGGCCAATAGAAAGGCGAGGTCCCCAACGGTCTCCGCGAATAGGCGCGCGGGGGGCGGGGCCGAGAGTGCGGCCGGTTGCATCATTTAAAGAGCCCGGCGGAACCGAGGGACACGTGGTGGGACCAGGGCGGGGCCTCGGGGAAGGGGGCGGGGCCTCGTGGAGGGGCGGGGCCAGGGCCGGGCGCCCCGCCCCTTGCCTGGCCCCGCCCCCGGGCCGTGGCGTCCGCCCTTCCGTGTCCGTTCCCGCGTCCTCGCTGGGGCCTGTGTCCCCCGCCCGGGCCCCATATCCCCCCTTGTGTCCTTCCCCGGGCCCCATATCCCCCCCAGCCCTTCTCCGTGCCCCCCGCCCCGTGTCCCCACAATGTCCCCGCCGGGCCCCATGCCAAGCCCCACGTCCCCCCCCAGCCCTGCCGTTCCCGCCCCGGCGGCCTCCCCAGCGACAGCCCCTGCTTGGGGGGCCCGCGGGCCGGGCTGGCGGGACGCTCCCGCCGGGTCGTCCCCTCCCGGGCGGCCCCCGGTGCCCCATCGCGCTGCACCACCAGCAGGCGGGGCGGCTGCCAAAGCCGTTTATTGAAGCCACCGCGAGCAGTGGGCCGCACCAGCGGTGGCGTGGGGCCTGGCGCATCCAGGGGGCTTGGCACCCAGCAGGCACCTGCGCTACCCCACAGCGGGTGCCCGCGGCGTCCCTGTGGCCTCCTCTGGCGCGGGAGCCTCCTTGTCCCCCGTGGTGGGCACCTGCTGGGTGCCTGCGGCATCCTGGTCCCCCATGGCAGGCACCTGCTGGGTCCCCAGGGCCTCCTTGTCCCCCATGGCGGGCTCCTGCTGGGTCCCCAGGGCTTTCTTGTTCCCTGTGGTGGGTGCCTGCTGGGTCCCTGGGGCCTCCTGGAGCCCCGCGGTGGGCACCTGCTGGGTCCCCAGGGCTTCCTTGTTCCCCGTGGTGGGCACCTGCTGAGTCCTCAGGGCCTCCTGGTGCCTCGCAGCCTCCTGGTGCCCCACAGCAGGTGCCTCCTGGTCCCCCATGGTGGGTGCCTGGTGGGTCCGCAGGACCTCCTTGTCCCCCGTGGCCTCCTGGTCCCCCACTGTAGGCACCTCCTGGTCCCCCGCGGCAGGCGCCTGCTGGGTCCCCGGGGCCGGCAGGGGCTTCACGGTGTAGCGGGCGCAGATGTTGGTGCCCGAGACGCTGCGGTACTCGCCCAGCTCGGTGCGGACGGTCTCGTTCTGGGTGATGGTGAGGAGCACGGGGACGGAGAGCGTCACCTCCTTGCGCAGCACGTGGACGGTGAGGGCGGTGCGGGGGGGGATGGCGGCGGGCAGCTGCACCGCCACCCGCTCGCGGCGCGTGCTGCACTCGCTGCGCCCCTTCTGCACCGTGAAGACGTTGGCGGCCTCCACGGCCAGCGTGAAGGAGAGCCCGGCCTTGAGGCTGGTGGCGTTGCTGAAGCGGAAGCTCTGCCAGAGCGCCGTGCTGTACTCCCGGGCGCTGCTGGCCGCCAGCGCCTGCTCCCACGCCGTCTCGTTCACCCCCACGATCTCGTCCACCAGCACCTCCCGCTCCGCCTCCACCCGCCGCCGCTCCCACAGCAGCCGCGCCGACACCAGCGG
This sequence comes from Rhea pennata, assembly GCF_028389875.1. Taxonomy (NCBI): domain Eukaryota; kingdom Metazoa; phylum Chordata; class Aves; order Rheiformes; family Rheidae; genus Rhea; species Rhea pennata. The sequence goes on from NC_084674.1 coordinate 10,855,009, forward strand.
CTTCCCGGGCCGCAGCGGGCGCAGGTGCGACAGCCGCCCCTGCAGGCCCTGCTGGGGCTCGTAGCGCGCCAGGCGCTCGCCGGGCCAGGCCAGGCAGTGGCGGCCGCCGCCGCCGGGGTGCTGGTAGAGCAGCCAGACCCCCCGCTGCACCACGTGCGAGGCCACGCGGTCGTTGAAGTAGCCGTAGGCCAGGTTGGTCTCCTCGGTCACCACCTTGCGGGCGCCCTGGAAGTGGGGCCGCTCGTAGAGGGTGATCTGGGGCTCCGCCAGGTCGTGGTGCACCAGGCGCAGGGACGAGAAGCTGCGCGGCCGCCCCACCGCCGGGTACTCGCCCTCCTCGAAGGCGTGCGCCTCCCCCTCGTACTTGGGGCCCGTGTAGGCGATCCAGGGCTGCCCCACCACCTTCAGCGAGGCGATGCAGTCGCCAAAGTCCAGCTCGTGCAGGTCGGGCACGTCGCAGCTGAACTCCCGGCTCAGCCCCTCGAAGTCGGCGCGCTCGTACACCGTGACGCGGTTCATGGCGGCGGCGGTGCCGCTCGCCCGCCGACGCCGCTCGCCCGCCCGCCGACGGCCCCCTCCGCGCCGCCTCCCCGGCGCACCGCGCTCTTATCCAGCTGCCGCGGGGCGGGCGGCCCCGGGGACCGGCCCCGCCGGAAAGTCCGGGCACGCGGCGCTCCAGCCCGGACGAGTCACCGCCAATTAGCGCTTCCGCCCTGCCCGCGCTAATTACGGCCGCTGGCGGGGCAGGAGCGGCCGGCTCGGCCCCCCCGCGCACGCAGGGAGGGATGGCGCAACGCGGCCCCTCGCCCTCGCCCGGCTCCGACACCTCATCCCCGCGGGGGCGGCGGTGAGACGGGGAGCCCCGGAGCCGGGACAGGCAGCCGAGACGCCCTGCTCCAGCTCCCGCCATCCAGCTGTGCACCCCCCCCCCCAAAACACCTGGCCGGGGCAGGCCCACGGCCGCCCCGTCCCCGTCGCGCCCCACAGCGCCCGGGGGTGTGCCAGGGTCTCCCAATTTATTGCCAGATGTCGGGGCGGTCGGGGTTACACCAGACAAACGCTACGGGAAGCGGTTAGTGAGCGAGGCGCTGCCCGGGCGGCGCGGGGCGCGGGCGGGCGGACGGACGGACGGACGGACGGACGGAGGCCGGGGCAGGGCCGTCCCGCCGGCTGCCCCGCGGCGAGCGGGAGCCTCGCGCCCCGCGCCGGGTGCCGGCGTGCCCCGCGGCGAGCCGGCGGGCAGCGGGAGGCGGCGCTGGCATTATTGCTATGGCGGGCGGGAGCGGCGCGACCCCCCCGGCGGCGCTCAGATCACAGTCTCGAAGAGCGTCGCCTTCTCCTTGGGCGGCTCCGGCGCCAGGAGCTTCGCTTCGGCCTCGGGCGTCAGGTACTCCAGGTGGTGGTGGCCCCAGATCGGCGTGGTCAGGAGCTGCCAGCGCTGCGGCGTTGGGGAGAGGGCGTCAGCGCCCGCCGGCCACCCCCGGGCGCGGGGACGGGCGCGGGGACGGGGACGGGGAGGGCGGGCGCCGCGGCCCGGCTCACCTCGCGCAGGGAGCCTTTGCAGCGCAGGAGCTTGTAGAGGACGGTGCAGGGGATGCAGAGCATGGAGGAGAGCGCCAGCACCCAGCCGATGGCGTCGCCCCACCACGGATACACGTACGTCTTGTTGTACGTCAGCGGCTTGTAGTTCACCACGTGGAACACGAAGATGCCCTGCGCCGGCAGCGGCGGTGAGCGCCCGTCGCCTCGCCGCGCCGCCACGCACGTGGCCTCCCCTAGACCCTGACACATGCAGCTCCCCACGCTCCCAACGTGCATGTGGCTCTCCTAGATCCCAACATGTGGCTCCTCGGGCCCCAAACACACGTGTGGCTCCCCCAGACCCAAACCATATGGCTCCCCAGGGCCCCAACGTGCAAGTGGCTACCCGTGGTCCTAGCATGTGTCTCCCCCCGTGAACCTGACATGCACATGACTCCTACAGGGTCCTGATACTCTGGAGTCCCAACACGGGCTCCTGCAGACCCTAAAACCCCACGCCCCAAGGGTGACTCCCCCAGGCCTGGTCGCCCCCCCAGGCCCCTAACACATGTCCAACATGCGGCTCCCCTGGGCCCCAACACGTGCATGGCTCCTGCAGGGTCCCAACACACATGTGGATCCCCTGGACCTCTGACGTGGGCAGCTCCTTGGGCCCCAAACACACATGTGGCTCCCCTAGACCTCAACATGTGTGGCTCTTCAGAGTCCCAACACGCATGTGGCTTCCCATGGCCTCAACATGCACACGGCTCTCCACAGCCCAGACGTGCACGTGATTCCCTAGGGTCCCCACACGTTAGTCCCTGGGGTACCACCATGCACATGACCCTCATGGTGCCGAAACATGTGTCTGGTGCCCTCACTAGTGTCCTGATACACATATGGCTCTCCAGGGTCCCCGCAGACCTCGACACACACACGGCTTCTCCAGGATCTCACAACACGTCCCCCCCTAGTCCCGACACACGGCTCCCTGCAGCCCTGACAGCGCGTGGCTCCCCGTGGCGCCCCATGCCGTGGCCTGTCATGCCCCAAGTGGCCGCCTGGGGGAGCCCGCTGCCCACGGAGCCACGGCGGCGGCCGGCGTGCACACGCGCGCGCACACGCGTGTCGGCGCGGGAGGGGCCCTGCTCACCACGCAGACCAGCGGCGTCACCACGGCCCAGCACCACTTCATGAAGGGCAGGGGCCGGTAGCCGATCATGCGGGCCACGTCGTCCATGAAGCGGTCAGCGCCTGCAGGCAGAGGGCCATCAGCAGGGTCCTGCGGGGTGCCCGTGTCTCCTCCCCACCCCCGGCGGCGGTGGCCTCACCGTAGACCCAGGCGATGACGACGCACTCCCAGAAGGCCTGCCACAGCAGCGTGATCCCGCTGGCCGAGTAGTTGTCGAAGAGCTGGAACACGTACATGCCACCCTGCGGGATGGCACCACACGTCGGTGGGGCTGCTGCTGCGCCCCACGCGGCGTGGGCGACCCATGGGACATGGGCGACCCGCGCGGCACGGGCGACCCGTGGCCGCCCCACGGCAGCCACATCACGGCAGCCCTGGGGAGCTGCCACCCCTGGCGGGGGACGCGAGAGGGGACAGCTCGGGGCCGGTCGGGCCGCGTCCCCGGCGCGTCCCTCACCTGCGTCACCATGGAGAGGTCGATGAGGCAGCACACGAGGCAGCAGAGCGCGGCGGTGAGCTCCCGGCGCAGCGAGCCGGCCCCCGGCTGGGGGAAGAGGTCCAGGATGCCCGTGATGAAGCCCTCCACGCCGACAAACTGCAACAGAGAGCGGGGCTCGGCGGGGGTCCGTGCCGCCCCGGCCCCAGCCCCCTCCCCAGTGCCCTACCTGGCTGTCAAGTCCCAGCACGAGGAGCATGAAGAAGAAGAGCGTGGCCCAGAGCGGGGACAAGGGCATCAGCGTCACGGCTTTGGGGTAGGCAATGAAGGCCAGCCCCGGGCCTGCGGGGAGAGCGGGCTCAGCGGCGCCGGCGGGGGCACCCGTGGGGCCCGGCGCCTCACCGGCCGGCACTCACCAGACTCGGCCACCTTGGAGATATCCACGCCTTGCTCCGAGGCCATGAAGCCCAGCACGGAGAAGACGACAAAGCCGGCAAAGAAGCTGGTGGAGCTGTTGATCACGGCCAGGATGTAAGCATCCCTGCGGGCAGAAGCGAGTCAGCGGGGCGCCGGGAATACCGGGACCACCGGGGCGGAGGCTGGCACGGGGCAGCGGGGCCCAACCTGTAGCAGTTGTTGTGGAAGCGGTTGTAGCTGCCCAGCGCGGTCAGGGCGCCCAGCCCGATGGCGTAGGAGAAGAAGATCTGGGTGCCAGCGTCGATCCAGACCTGGGGCGCAAGGGAGGGTGTGGGAGAGGGTGCTGGGGCCGGCGCGGGAGGCACGGCGCCCACGTCCCCTCCTGCCCTCACCTGCGCCTCGGCCAGCTTGGACCAGTCGGGTTTCAGGTAGTAGACGATGCCGCCCAGCGCCCCGGGCAGCGTCACGCCGTGGACCAGCAGCAGGATGAGGACCACGTAAGGGAAGAGCGCCGTGAAGTAGACGATCTGCGGAGGGGCGGGCGCCGCTGAGACCCCCTGGGGCCGAGGCGCTGACGTCCCAGCGGGGCCACAGCTCGCGGATGGCCAGGACTGCTGGTGGCGCCTCCTCGGCAGACGTGGGGCCAGAGGTCCCGCACCCGCCGCGGTGGCTGGGAGCCCCGTGGGGTGCTCTCGCGCTGGCAGCCCCGACGTGCCCCATTCATTCCCAGACGCACTACTGATGCTGGGCACGCCGCAGGCAAGGAGAGACGCGTCTCGCCTGCGTTACCTTCCCGGTGGACTTGACGCCCTTCCAGATGCAGAAGTAGACGACGACCCAGGTGGTGACCAAGCAGAGGATCATCTGCCAGTTCATCTCTCCCGGCTCGCTGAGGTCCCCTGAGAGCCGCAGCACTTTGTTCCTGGCGGTGGGCAGAGCGGGGCGGTGCTTAGCGCCGGGCAGCCCCACGGCTCCCCGCGCGGCCTCCGTGCAGCCCCACACTCACTCCCAGAACTCAATGACGGGCGAGCGCTTGCTGGCCAGGTCGGCGCAGCTGACGTTGAAGGCGCTGGCGTTGGCGCTGGCGTTGTGGCACAGCTCCAGGTGGAAGAGCTCGGCGCACTGCTCCGTGTTCCACGCGTGGCCGCACGTGGCCCAGGGCAGCGTGTCCGTCAGCGAGTGCACCAGGTAGAAGAGCCCCCACACCAAGATCATGACGTAGTAGGAGTTGCAGAAGAAGACAATCACCATGGAGGCCAAGCCCAGACCTGGGGCACGGGGAGAGCAGAGCTTGCAGCGGGGCCCAGCCTGCCCACAGCGAGCCGGCAGCCTGCAGCGGGATGCGGGGAGCCGCCGGCGACAGGCAGGACACGGGGAGCCGGCAACCTGCGGCAGGATGTGGGGAAGTGGTGGGAAGGAGGTGGGACCCATGATGGGGCCGGGGCGGCACGTGGGAAAGGACGACACGGGGGTCCCCGCAGGCGCTGGGATGGGCACCGGTAGGACGCAGGGAGCAGGTGGGGATGAGGCAGGGCGCGGGGAGCCGGCAGAGCACCGAGTGGGCACAGGCAGGGCGGGCTGCCGGCGGCCGGGGCAGGGCGCGCAGGCGAGGCGCCGGCGGGGAGCTGCCGGGCAGGGGCGGAGGCAGGAGCCGGCGGGGCGTGGGCAGGGTGCTGGGAGCCAGCAGGATGCGAGCAAGGTGCAGGGAGCCGGGAGGGCGTGGGCAGAGCGCTCCAGCCCTGGGCAGAGTGCAGGCGGCCATGGGCAGGGAGCTGCCAGCATCGTGCCGGGAGCCCCAGGCAGGGTGCAGGGTGCCGGCAGCCGCAGGCAGGGAGCCAGCAGCAGTGGACAGGGCGCTGCCAGCCCCGGACCGGGTGCAGGGTGCTGCCTGCACTGGACACGGTACAAGGAGCCCCGAGCAGGGCACAAGGTGCTGCCAGCCCCAGGCAGGGTGCACGGCACTGCCAGCCCCAGGCTGGGTTCAGGGAGCCCCACACAAGGTGCATGCTGCTGCTGGACTCAGGCAGGGAGCCCCAGGCAGGGTGCTTGGTGCTGCCAGCCCCGGGCAGGGTGCAGGGAGCCCCAGGCAGGGTGCTCGGCGCTGCCAACCCCGGGCAGGGAGCCCCAAGCAGGGTGCTCGGCGCTGCCGGCCCCGGGCTGGGTGCAGGGAGCCCCGGGCAGGGTGCTCGGCGCTGCCGGCCCCGGGCTGGGTGCAGGGAGCCCCGGGCAGGGTGCTCGGCGCTGCCGGCCCCGGGCTGGGTGCAGAGAGCCCCGGGCAGGGTGCTCGGCGCTGCCGGCCCCGGGCTGGGTGCAGGGAAGCCCGGGCTGGGTGCAGGGAGCCCCGGGCTGGGTGCTCGGCGCTGCCGGCCCCGGGCTGGGTGCAGGGAGCCCCGGGCAGGGTGCTCGGCGCTGCCGGCCCCGGGCTGGGAGCCCGTGGCCGTGGGCAGGGCGCAGGGAGCCCCGGGCTGGGCGCAGGGCGCTGCGGGCCGGCGGCGCGGCGCGGGGGCCGTGGGAGCGGCGCTGCCGGCGTTACCCTTGAAGAGGGGGGCGATGTTCCAGGCGGCGATGCCGCCCTGCTTCATGAACTGCCCCAGGGCCACCTCGAGGAAGAAGACGGGGATGCCGCCCACGAAGACGATGAGCAGGTAGGGGATGAGGAAGACGCCTGCGGGGAGCGGGACGGGCTGAGCGGCGGCGGCGGCGGCTCCGGCCGGGCCCCCCCGCGCCGCGCCGCCCCGCCGGCGGCAGCGAATGGCGAAGGCGCCTCCGCGCACTCCCCCTCGCCGCCGCCGATGTAGGTCACGGCGGGCAGGTGGCGGGGGGCGCGCGGCGGCGGCCCCGGACCCCGCCGGGCCCCTCGCCGCGCCGGACCTGGAGGGCTGCCGTGGGGCAGGATGGAGGGTGCCCCTGCGCGCCGTGGGGCTGCCCTCCGTGCCGTAGGGCACGCCGTGGGCTGCCCCCGTGTGCCGTGGGGCAGCCCCTCGTGCCACAGGGCACGCCGTGGGGCGCCCCCGCATGCTGTGGGGTGCCCTCCCGTGCCGTGGGGCGCCCCCGCGTGCCGTGGGCAGCCCCCCCGTGCCGTGGGGCACACCGTGGGCAGCCCCCCGCGTGCCGTGAGCAGCCCCCTCGTGCCGTGGGTCACACCATGGGGCGCCCCCGCGTGCCGTGGGCAGCCCCCCCGTGCCGTGGGGCACACCGTTGGCAGCCCCCCGCGTGCCGTGGGCAGCCCCCCGTGCCGTGGGGCACACCGTGGGCAGCCCCCGCGTGCCGTGGGCAGCCCCCTCGTGCCGTGGGTCACACCATGGGGCGCCCCCGCGTGCCGTGGGCAGCCCCCCCGTGCCGTGGGGCACACCGTGGGGCGCCCCCGTGTGCTGGGGGCAGCCCCCCCGTGCCGTGGGGCACACCGTGGGCACCCCCCCCATGCCGTGGGGCACACCGTGGGCTGCCCCCCCGTGCCGGGGGCTGCCCGCCCCGTGCCGGCTGCGGGCTGCCCCCGCGTGCCGTGGGCGCCCCCGGGCGCGCCGTGGGGCGGGCGGCGCGGGCCCCCGGGGCTCACCTCCGCCGTTCTTGTAGCACAGGTAGGGGAAGCGCCAGACGTTGCCCAGCCCCACGGCGAAGCCCACGCACGACATGATGAAGTCCATCTGCCGGGTCCAGGTCTCCCGCTCGGGGGCGGGCGCCTTGGGGGCGCCGGGGGCCCCCACGAGCGGCGCCGTCACGGCCCGCTCCTCGCCCGCCGCGGGGGGCTCGGCGCCCTCCGCCTCCCCGCGGCCGCGGCCCTCTGCCGAGACAGGCGCCCCGCGCCGCCGTCACCCACGCGCGCGGGGGCCGCGGCCGCCCGCCGCGCCCCCCGCGCCGCTGCCCCGTGGGATGTGGGGGGTGGGTTGTCGCGCGTGGGGGGCTCGTGACGTCAGAAGGTAGGTTTGGGGGCGTGACGTCACAATGCAGAGCGGTGACTCACCCCGCGGCGCGGCGCCCACGTGCCGCCGCCGCCGCCGCCGGCGGGAGGGGGGGTATCGCGCGCGCGCCGCGGTCGCGCGCGGCCGTGGGCGCCCCCGGCGCGGACCCCGCGCCTCCCCGGGAGCCGCGGCCGGGGCGGCCCCGGCGCCCCCCCCCGCCGCGCTTACCGGAGCCCGCCTGGGCGGGGGCGTCGCGGCGCGGGGCGGCGGGCGGCTGCTCGGCGGCCGTGTCGGCGGGGACGGGGGGCATGGCGCGGCGGGCCGGGGCCGGGCCGGCGGCGGCCGGGGCGGGGGCGGCTCCGGGCCCGCGCTCAGAAGCAATCCACGAAGCACTTGAAGGTGAGTCGGAAGAACCTCATTGAGGGCGGCGGGCCGGGCCGGGCCGGGCCGGGGGGCGGCTCAGAGCCGGGCTGCGGGGCCGGCGCCGCGCGGCCGCTCCGGGGCTCTCTGCGCCGCGGCACCGGGCGGCGGCGGAGGCAGAGCCGGGCCGCGCCGCCCCCCGCGCTCTATTGGCCGCGCCGCCCGCCCGCGGCTTGCCGGGACTTGCAGTCCCGCCGCCCCGGCCCCGGCCCCGGGCCGCCGGCGGAGAGGGCGCCCCGGCCGCGGGGGCCCTGGGGCTGCCGGGCAGCGGGGCACCTGGAGCTGCAGAGGGCGCACCGGAGCTCGGGGCGGGAGCGCAAGGCAGCGAGGTGCCCACCAGGCACCAAGGGACACGGGGAGTGCTAGGGGACACCCAGGGTGCAGCAGGGGACACCGGGGGGCACTAGGGTCACCCCACCCCCGGGCGCCCAGGAGGGTAAGCAGGTATCACCAGGCACACGGGCCAGGGATGCTGAGCAGTGGGGTGCACCAGGGGACACAGGGGGACACCAGGCGCTGTGGCACCCCGGGTGGCAGAGCACCCCATGGCGGGGGGGGGGGGTTGCACTGGGCTCTGTGGCACACGGCGCCGCATCAGCCGCGGATTCCCAGTGCGGCTGCCCAGCACACAGCAGAAACGAGTGGAGTTCAGCAAGTTTAATGAGAGCAGGACAAACCCCAACCCCTGCCCACCCCAGCCCTCCTCCCCGGTGCCCGGCCCGGCCCGGCCCACACCCCCCCGGGACAAGGCTCCCCGCGATGCCCTAGTCGACTTCTTCCATGCTGCTGTAGGACGGGGCCGGGCGCTCGGCGGGGCTGGCGAAGCGCTCGGGGAGGCCTTCCGCGGCCAGCGCCGGGGCTCCTTCGGGGGCCAGGCCGGATCCGAACGGCACCGGCGTGAGTCCCTGCAAGCAGAAGGTGGGCGTAAGAGGGGGGGGTCACGGAGCAGAACAGCACCACACGCCAGCCCCCCAGCCCAGCACCGGGGCAGGGAGGCAGGAACCGCTCCCGGGGCCCGGGCCAGCCCCGGCCCGCCTGCGGGAGGGGGAGCCCAGCCGCGGCACGCTCAGCCTGGCCCCGCCACTTCTCCCCGGCCCGGCCCTCGTGCACGGGGGCTGGCAAGGCTGGGGCCAGCCGGAGCCGGAGCGGCGCTCCGCGCCCCAGCACGGGCACCCGGCCAGCCCACGCAGCGGTGCCGGCAAGCCCCAGCGCAGGCTGCCAGCCCGAGCTGGAGCCACGGGAGCACAGGAGAACCAGAGGGGATTTCCAGGGTAGAGAGCGAGCGCTTGGCTGCAGCCTCGCTGCCGGACACCCGGGCCAGGCAGGCAGGCGCACGCAGGTCTCCAGTGCCAGCCGGAGCAGAGGTCACCCCGGAGGCACTGGGCGCTGACTCAGCGCCACGAGACCCGCGCCGTGGGCGAGCGGAGGAAGCCACCAGCCCTCGGCGCGGCAGACAATGAGGCGACTGTTCCAGGGCAGGCACCTCCCGGCCGCGGCGCTGCCCCGCGCCGCTCCCCGGGGCCGGCGGCGCTCGGTGGGGCCGGGGCTGAGGACGCGCAGGGCCTGAGGTGCGGCGAGCCCCAGGCCCTCCGCCGTCCAGCTGACACCGCGGCCCCGCGCGGAGGGGCCCAAGCCCCGGCCGGAAACCCGGTGGACCCCCCTTCCCTGCCAAGCATCCTTCCTGAGTCAGCCAAGGGCACGGAGGGCAGGACAGCATCAGAGACCGAAAGGAAGTCACAGGGCTCTGAAGTCACCTCTCAAACCCAAACAAGCCCGAGCAGCCTCTGAGCTGCTGCGCTCAGCCAAGGGCAACACGTCTCAATGTCAGACAGCGCCGGAGCCGCAGACCTCGTCCCAGCTCCCGGGGGACAGACCGCTGCCGGCCCCGCCAGGCGGCGATGGCCCCGCGTGTGCCACCCCGGGGCTGCTGCCCCACGGCTGGGGAGCAGGAGCTCCCAGCCTGGGCCCCACGGCGCCCCATGGCGCCGGCAGGCAGAGCTCACGCCGGAGCCTGCCGGTGCGCAGGCTGCACCAGGCACTGCGCAGAGCTCAGGACACGCAGAGCAGGCAGGCGCTGGCTGCGGGACAGCGTGGGGCAGTCCCTGGGGCTGGTCCGGGCTGGAGGAGGCAGAAACGGACACCACAAGACTAGGAAGGACACCGGAGTCTGCTCGTGTGCTGGAGCAGCCTCCCGCGCAGTCCCTGTGCCTGTGCCAGCGTCCCAGCACACAGGACAGGGACGCTGTGTCTCTTCAGAAGAGCTGGCTTTATTCACGGACCCTGCAGGGTGCGGAGAGCAACGGAGAGCTCTTCCCTCCGGCCTCCCGCACCTTAAGTCCTACCTGCTCTCCCCCCCGCCGCTCCTGGGACCAGACAGCTGCAGCCGGGCTCCCACGGAGAGAGGGGCCCCTCGAGAACAAAAAACTGCAACGTGCCTCCCCGGCTCCCCCTGGACACAGCCAGGCAGGGTCACGCAAGGACAGTCCACGCGTCCCTTGGGCAGCGGGGCCCACGGAGGTCCGTGCTTGCCGTGGGAGCCCCTGGCACTGCTTGTCAAGGTTCCCCAGCAGCTGCTCCTAAGTGCCCTGGGGGATGAGAAGCAGCACACGCCACAGCTCCAGCCAAGCGGGGACCTGGGCTGGCCCCCACGCTGAGCCTGTCCCGCCTCGGCACAGGGGCACGGCGCCCGCAGCCCTCGGTGCCCCAGCAGCTCGCCCCAGGACGCTCAGTGGGAGGCCAAGCAGGAGAACGGGGTGCGCCCGACCTCGTGAGGATCACGCCGGCCCTGGCAGCCGCTGGCTGTGCCAGCCGTCGGGAGTGCGAGGCTCCTGCAACCACGCCACGGCGCAGGCAAATGCGAGAAGCGTCAGGGGCAGGAGCTGCGTCACGGCAGCCTGCTCGTTGCTGCAGCCTCTCGGCAGGTCTCCCCTCATTTCCCAGATGCCAGGTACAAACAGTCAATGTTCCTAATAGGGCTCCCAGGCTCCAGCCCTGCTGCAGCGGCGATGTCCCTTCCAAAGCAGCAGGTAGCCACGAGACAGGGTGAGCTGAGAGACTCCTGGGTTTGCGCTGAGCCTTGGCAATGCCGCGGGCTGGCCCCAAAGCCCTGCCAGCTGGCATGGGAGATGCTGGAGCAAGCAGAGTAGAGGTGATGGCCCCGTGCTTCCCTCGGCGAAGCCCGTTCATCCCAGCAGCGTGAGTCCTTCCCAGAGGTTTCTGTCCTTCCAGCGGACCTCTTCCTCATGCAGTGTCCTATGACAGTGAGGGCCCTGCTCCCACCGCGCCTGGCTGCGTGCCCGTGCCTATCTCCAGCGGGTTTGGTAGATGAGGGGATAGAACACGTTCAGGAAGAGAGCCACAATTGCGGCCGTAGTGGCCAGGACGAAGTATCTGACGCAACCTTCGTCCAGGTGTTGGGGGGTGCCTGGACTCCTCTTCTGGCCACGGGGCCTCCAGGAGTTTCTTGCAGGCCTTTGGGGCGCCTCGAGCTGCAGGTCTTGCTCTTCAGCCTCCAGTTCCTGCCAGATCAGAGAAGCCTGCGATGTGGAAACCTGCGTCAGCACTCGGGGAACGCAACAGGCAACACCCCTCGCCTTCCCCCGGGGCCAGGCGGCCGCCTGCGAGCCCAGCCCCGTGCCCAGCCAGCCCTCCTCCCCATGCAGCACGGTCGCGGCCACGGTCGCGCCCGCCCCCGCAGCTCTTCGTGGCCTCCGGCGCGGGCGGCGCAGCTCCGCGGGCACGGCGAGGCTCCGGCGGGCAGGCGCAGAGCGGCCGGGTCTTCGCCAGGCCGCGGGCAGCGGAGCGGGCGCAGCTCCCGGCTGGATCCCGGTGGAGCCGATGCTCTGGGATTGGTGGGCCCGGGTGAGCGAGCGGGGCAGGCAGCAGCCAATCACGGCGCGGCTTTCCTGTACGCCGGAGGATCGTTCGGAGGCTGGCCAATGGCGAGCCGGCTCGGCGGGCGGGAGCAGGAGGCGCAGTCGCAGCACAGCCAGTCGCAGCTCTTGCTTCGGTGGGTGGAGCCTCCCCGAGAGCCAATCGCAGCCCAGCTTCCCGGAGGCTTCTCCGCAGGCAGCCAATCGAACCCAGCCCTTCGCTGCGGCGGTGACGGCGCGGGGCAGCCGATGGGGGCGCAGCTCTCCGGGGGCACCCGGGGCCCGGCAGGGTGCAGGTGGTCCAGGGCACTCACGGGGCCCGGCGAGCCCTCGAGCCGCGGGGGAGCTGCCGCTGCTGCCGCCGGGGGCCCGACGAGCCCCGCTGCTGCGAGGGGACCCGATGAGCTGCAGCACTGCAGGGGATCCAGCGAGCGAGCCCCGGCGCCGTGGGGGATCTGGTGCTGCCGGGAACCTGACGAGCCCCAGCCCTGCAGATCCGGGGCTGCCGGGGACCAAACCGCAGCACTGCGGTGGGTCCCGTGGGGAACCCAGCGAGCCCCAGCACCACGAAGTCCCCTGCAGCTTAGTGGTCCGGGCCAGCGTGGGACAACAGACAGGCCCACGCCCTGCAGCTCCAGGCTTGCTATTGCTGGGGCCACCAGCTGCCCCCAGAGACCAGGCCTGTGCCAAGAGGTGGCATTTCACGCCACAGGACAGAAGTGGCGCGGGCAGCTGGACACCGATGTGCCAGGCACTCTCGTCCGGTCCCTGGAGCCTGATGGCTCCTGCCTCCAGCTGCGAGGGAAGGGAAGGGCCCCAATGCCTAACCAGCGCGGTCCCTGGCACGGCAAACGGCTGCACGAACCAGACAGGCCTGGAAGGCGAGCCAAAACCTTCCCACGGGGCAGGCCAGCGCAGCTCTGCCAGAGCCGAGGAGAGCACCGTCCTCAGACAGCACAGGGCTGAGGAGCTGCCAGGCGCAAAGAGAAGGGCTGCAAGCTGCAGCCTAGGTGAGCCTGGCCAGGCAGGCAGTGCCCTGAGCGCCCAGGACCTGCCTTTGTTTCTAGGGTTTGCGCAAAGGGCCCAGATCGGTCCAACCTTCCCCCACCAGTGCACAGAGGAAGCCTTCCTGGCGGGCCCAGCCCTCCCTAGCAGCCCCGTGGCACCAGCTTGCTCCAACACGCTTCTCTTCAGCACCTCGTGGAGGCTCTTGGGCCTCTGGCTCAGCATCAATCTTTGCCTCATTTGCACTCAACTTGGCCTTGAGCTGGGCCCCAGCAGAACATGCCCCCCACCCTCCTCGAGAGTCCACAAAGGGAAGGTCATCGCTGCTCCCTGGTGCAGCCAGATCTAGTGTCACCACTCACAGCCTTCCCCATACAGAGCACAGCAGGACAGGGCCCCCTCCTGCCTCCTCCAGTGCCTCACACAGCTCTGCACCCTCCCACTGCTGCCAACAGCCCACCCTGGCAGCCAGGGCCAGCTCTCCCGCAGGCCCAGGCTCGCAGCAAGAACAGCGAAAAGCCCATCAAGCACAAGTTCTTCAGCCTGCAGGAGACACAGACACCGTGCTGCAGCTGCCCCAGGCTCCGTGGGCACTACCAGGGCAGGCCGTGTGGGCACGTGTGTGTTTCAAGGCTGTAGGGCTCCAACAGTGCTGGGAGGGACACAAGCTCTCACCTGACTGGCAGCAGCTTCGGCGGAGGGGGTGCGCTCGGGTCGGTGGTCTGGGGGGTGCCCCGGCAGGGGTCTCTCCACAGGAGAGTTCCTCCGGCGGTAGAAGAGGACATAGGCATATCTGGTCACCACCTGGCTCTCGTCCACGGTGGTCACCGTACTGTCATCGAAGAGCCGCCAGCCTGGGGAGAGGAGAGGAGAGACGGATCAAGCGAGCTGGCCAGCTGTGGCGGCAGGAGAGGGGGGTGGTGAGGACGGCGGGTCCTCACCCACGTCGCTGCGCTGGCTGTTCTTGTCACTGGGCAGGCGGGCGTACGCCGTGTAGTGCCCGCCGATCATGCCCCCGTAGTGATTGATCACAGCATACAGGTCATACATGGGCAGCTGCTGCTCGCCCTTCCGGCCGATGCAGAACTTGCTCAGGTCCAGACTCCTGGGAAGACACACGGGGACAAGTGAGGGGCTGTCAGCGTTGGGGAGAGAGAAGCCAGGCTGCAGGGCAGCACGTGCAGGGCCATCCCAGGGCTCTTACCGGACGGGGAAGTCCACCATGTCATTAATCTTGTCCCTCCAGATGAAACTGCGGAAGGAGAACCGCTTGAGCTGGATGATGAGGACGTTGGGCAGGCGCCACAGCATCAGCTGCTTGGAGGCCTCACGGTGCTGCTTGCACTTGGGACAGTACCTGGGAGAGAACATACTCATTACCTGCATGGGGAGAGAGCTCCAGGCCTCGTGGCCTTACCCAGGCAAGCGTGGGGGCCTGCAGACGGCATGTGGGAGGCCAAGGGCAAGCCAGCACAGCCCTGCAGAGCATTGGCTTTACTCCCTGCTGGCTTCTTGCCTCCCTGCTTGCTGGGAGGGGAGGCCAGCCTGATGCTTGTGGCCGCCAAAAGAAATGGTGTGCAGGCCTGAGCAGCTCCTGGGAAACTCCCGCCGCTGCCCAGGCCCGCAGGCTAGAACCCACCACGACGCCCTCCTCACCATGCTTCTTCTGGGGCCAGCACTTCAGGCTTGGTGAAGAGATTGAGGCACTGCTCCAGGGTGAAGTGGCCTGCACGGGCTGCTTCACTGGCCGAGCCCGGGTCCTCCACGCACTCCAGCTCCTTGGACTCCACCAACACAAACTCCTTGAGGCGCTCGTTATTCTTCCACACTAGGGCGAGGGAGCAGTCGTCCGCCAGCTCCAGTGGGGTGTCGCCTGTGAAGGGGTGCACACCTCACACAGCTGCCCCTGGGGCTACAGCCAGGCCCACCGTGCCCAGGGCTGGGAGCGTTCAGGCCTGGCCCAGCTCAACACAGCCATGAGGCAGTGAGTGTTTCCAGGATACGAGCACCCCTGATGGGCACCCCGCACTGCCTGTGGCCAGGCTGCCCACCCCAGCATGGCAGAGTCCTGCAAACAGGGCAGCAAGGCTGGCGCAGCCGCTCTCTGCAGCGCCTCCCTCACCAGCACCCAGTGTGGGTGCCCTGTTCAGATAACGAGGCACACGGAGATCACAGCTGCTCTGTGGATGCAGGAGGTCAACAGAAACAGGCGTGTTTGTCGAGAAGAGCAGATGAGTGTCGCAGGCAAGAGGAGCTCCCAGGGAACAGATTCACCACCCTGCCAGAGGCCAAGAGGAATGAAAATGGAGCTCTCCTGGGCTCTGGGCTCACCTTTGTCTTCCAGTTTGTGCTCTTTATTGGCAGCATCGATCTTGTTGATGTAGAACTGCGTGGCACGGGCGCTCAGCGAGTCTGGAGTGTGCTGGTACCCAGGGATGGCAGCTGCGGACGAGCAGGGACAGATATTTGGTGGCACTGCCTGCCTGCCCTGCGTAGGGGCCAAGAATTTGCAGTGCCCCCACCCCCACCCCGCATGCTATGGCCTTGCAGGGACACAACCACGTGCCTCGTGTCCTTGACTATTTTTAGCAGGCGCCTGCCCCTGGCAAGCTGTGCTCCTCTTGCCTGCCTTGCCCCTTCACTGCACATTGCTGCCATCCTGAGACGAGTGTCTGGAAACGTGACAGCCAAGCAGCCGAGCGCGAGAGGCTGCTCCCGTGCAGTTGAGTCACAGCAATGGGAATGCTGCGCTCACAAGCCTGAGGGGTTCAGCCCGTGCTGGACTCTGCCCTACCACGAGGCCACAGGGATTCAGCAGCTTCTACCAGCCCCTGCCTTCCCACTCCTCCCACTACAGCGTGACACTGCAGCCTCCTTGCAAGCCAGGTCTCTGCTTGGCCCTGTGGGCCTGCCAGGGCAAGGCAGAGTGTGGGCTGGCAGGAATTTCAGGTGGGGCAGCACTGCCAAACAAGGGCTCCTAGGGGCCTGCCACATGTTCCCAAGGGTGTCTGGGCCTAGCCATTGAAGGAAAAGCTCTCCCTGGCTAGCCTGAGGTCCTGGCACAGACAGATAGGGGAAATACAGGCAGCACCAGAGTAGCGCCTGTGAAACCCCTGCCCTCTTACCTTCTGGCTTGAGGGCTCTCTCATAGGATGGCTCCTTCTCACAGCAGCTGTCGCTCTGTGACTCCATGTGCTCAGAGAAGCCCGAATCCAAGCTCAGCAGGGAACTCCTGGGTGCCAACACTTTGCTCCTGACAGTGCCGGTATCCCCCAGCTCTGGGTGCAGCTCGGGCACAGGTGGCGAGAGGGGGGGCTCCTGCGGGAAGTTGGAAGCCCTGTCCCCATCCCCCAGCTCCGGGGCGGAGGTGGTTGCCGCACAGCTGCTCTTGGCTGGGGGCTCCAGCTTGTCCGGGAGCAGAGGCTGCAGCCCCTGCTCTGGCGACATCCGGCCCAGCTGGAACGGAGGCTGGAACACGCTGACTGAGTACCTAGGCGAGGAGGTGACAGTCAGAGCAGCCCAGGCACAGGCTATACCCTTTGCCAGGAAGGGGCAGATGCACCCCCTGCCCCGGGCCCTTACCTCGCGTAGCCCTCCAGTAGCTGGGCCAGGCGCGCATAGGTGAGGCGGGACTCCGGCACGCTGATGAGGAAGGGGAAGCCGATGTTCTCGGGGCGGCACAAAGCCTTGTGGTCCGGCCAGTGTGTTTTCTGACATGCCCTGTAATGCACACAGTCCTGCTGAACCCAGTTTCTGCGCCTACTCCATGGGCACGAGCTCTGCAGGGCTGGAGGGTTGCACTGGGGACAAGCAGAGCCCTACAGCCCAGACTAACTCCCCTCCCGAAGGTCACGTCTGTCTCGCCTCCTCCCAGCAGGCCCAGCTCTCCCACGCAGCCCTTCAACGCAGCAGACCCTCCCTCCCTGCCAGGCACCAAGCCAACTCACACGTTGCAGTAACCGACTCGATAGCACCTCGTGCAGCGCCTGAGCTTCTCATCCTCGGACAGTTGCTTCTTCTGGCAGGCCGCGCATTTGGCGACAGGGCCGCTGGGCACCTGCGGACGCTGCAGGAGAAGGAACCCACTGAGCATGGAAGGGCACCCGGGCAGGGTGAGACCACCTCGGCAGCCCCGGCGCCTGCTGCAGCTGGTAGAACGGCCCTCACCAGGAGAGACAGCACCAGCCCCTCCCCGGAGCGAGACCCGCCAGGGCCATGCACTGGCACTCACTGGCCAGCATGTTGCCCTTTCGTGCGGCCTTCTCACTCTTTCCTGTTCAGCCCCGCTAGCAGGCTCAGCCTCCCAGCAGCTCCCATCTCCTCCCTCCACCTACCTGCTGGACCTGCAGCTCCACCACTCGCTCCTTGGCGAGCTCCGGGGACAGCACCTCGAAGCAGAGCAACAGGTCTGTGGGGGACACTGTGTCGAGTGAGTGGGACGGCAGGAACATGCGGTGAAAGCGGTTCTTGATCACCTGCCAGGAAAGCAGCAGAGCGAGGTTGTGTGAGGGCTGCCCCACGCTCACAGAGCTTTGCCCACCCTTCTGCTCTCCTGGAAAGCTAAAGATGTGGCACCCCTCAGCGAGTGTTGGGGACAGCAGCACCTTGGGGATGCTGTGCTCAGCTCACCGCCCAGCCAGGGTAGGATGAACCTCTTCTGACCCACCACAGCAGCCCAACTCTCCTGAACAGGGATCTAGTAGGCAGCACCCAGTGCATGATACATGATCACAAGGCAGGTTTTGTCCATGTTGGATCAGGGCAAACGACTGCCTGCGGGGACACTCCCTGCAGAGCCATGGGACCCAGGGGCACCCATGGGAGCAGCAACACTCTGCTTCCCAGCTCAAGTGCTCTCACCTCTGCCAGGCGCAGGTTCTCTGGTTTCACACGCACACTATGGGCCACTGAGTCCAGTACTTCCATGGCACTGGAGTTTTCCTTGCTGATACTCACGAGGAACTGCCATGAATGAAATGCCATGTCAGTCATGCCACTCCAAGGCACACAGGTCTCTGTTCATTACAAGGCTCAGTTCGTTAGCACAAAACTGACTACCTGCAACATTTCCAAGCACCCTCGCAGGCTACCTCCCCCTAGAGCAGGTGGTGTCCTTTACCTTGATAGGTTTCTTGTGCGGCTCTTTTGCAAAGTAGTAGACAGTCAGCACCTTCTGTTTCTGTGGGAGGGGCACCGGGAGGTACAGGAAGGGGTCGAAGGTGATGGACACCTACAGAATCAAAAGTACGCTCAGCTGTGGGAAGTGCCTGTGTCCATGGCAGAACTGAGATCCAGCCTTGACCAGTGACCTGTGCTCTCTGGGAACTGGGGAATGGAGGCCTGAGCCTGCTACACAGCTGGGACGGAGTGCAGAGCCTCCAGGGCTGCTGTACCTTAGAGCACACTGGGCACACCAGCTTGGATTTGTACTGGCCCTGGAACAGGTCCACGATAAAGGAGTCATTTCTCATCTTGTGTCGCTGCCAGGCCTCCTCAGCTACAACCTGCGGGGAGAGAGAGGGCTCAGCACTACATTAAACCACGCAGCTTTACGGCACTTGCACTGCCCAGAGCAGCCAGGATTGCCCTGCAGCACCCAGTGCAGCACCAACAGTGCTGGGGAGAGGCACTCTTACCTCGTCAGGCCTCCCGTCTGAATCAACTGTTTCTGTGTAGGGCTTGTTCTGGATGCGGTTGAGGTCCTCGTGCAGGCCATCAAGCAGGAAGGCCATGAATTCCTGAGCATCGTGCTGTGCATAGCCAGTGAACTGGCTGGCTTTACTGGCCACGATTGCCTGGGGGAGCACAACAGTCAGGGCCGGCCAGCAGCCCCCAGCAGCACTGCCTGCCCCATGTGCGAAGACTAGCTGTGCCCACCCACATCCAGCTGGCTCTTAGCGTGGCAGCCAGAAGCCCATGGAGGAGGGCCAGAGGCCTCCAGCTGAGCAGGGTCCGGCTGCTCCCGGGGAGCGCTGCAGCCTGCAGCCCTACCTTCAGCTTAGAGGGCTGGAAGGCATGGTGCGTGCCCTTCCACAGTGCTCGTAGCAGCATGGCGAAGCCGATAGCCAGGCGGCCCCCCGTCCCCAGCGGGTTGTTGTAGTTGATTTCCGACTCGAAGGACCGATCTGTAAAGGGACACAGGAGAACGAGCGTAGGAGAGCAGCTGCTGGCTGCACTGCGTAGCAGGGCCCTGCTTGGTTCCAGGGGTGTGTGCTCACCATGGAAGTAGTCGCGTAGCTCTCGGGTGTTGGACAGGGACTGGATGACACTGTTCATGAAGCAAGTATTGCCCAGGTTCACCAGCCCCGTGAAGCCAGGCAGGCACACCTTCTTCTTCTCATCCTCATCCTCGTCATCCTCCACGCTCTCGCTGCTCACTGGGCTGTGCGTCATCGGCGGCACCATACATGTCGGCTTGGGCTGCCAAAGCAGAGCTGGTTGTGAGGATGCTGCATTCCAGGGGCCTCTCCCAAAACACCAGAGGAACCTGACCGCCTGAGGCAGCCCCTCAAACAGGGTCGGGTTGGCGCAGCCACACCACCTGCCCACCTCCCACCAGGACTGACGGGCTGTGGTTATGGCTCAGTTGGCAGCCAAGCCACCTTGTTGCCCCCAAAACTGCCAGTTAGGGCTGGAGGACAGCCCTGCTTCCTCACTCAGCTCCTCTGTGAAGTTTGCCAGTCCTTGGAGCAGCACCGAGGAGGCAGTCTCACACCACAGTGGGGTCAAGCATCCAGCCCACTCCCACCCCTGAGGTCTCAGGCCTGATGAGGCCCCACTCACAGAGGGGATGTGAGGCTCTTGCTTCACTGTCACGTGTTCTGAGGCCGTACGGGCTGCCACACCGTCCAGGCCCCCATCCTCCAGGCGCGGCTTCTCTTTATCGCTGGCTCGGGCCTCCTCCTTGCTGGACAGGGGGTGCTGGTTACTGCCTGGCGGGCTCTTATCCAGCGGGGTAGGGCCTGTAGGCATGGCAACCTTTGCACCACCCACTGCACCTTAAAAAGGGGGAAGGGTGGGCCTGTGGTTAGCAGCACCATGCGTGCAGGGGCAGCTGCCCACAGTAGGACTGATGTCATGGAGGGATCAGCCCATGCTCGCACACAGGTTCCCTCCCACTCCTCTCCCCCATGAGCGAGAGGGACGGCAGCACCCCACCTCCAGCTCACCCTATCCCAAATCCCTCCTGCCCATGCCTGCTCAGCCCCTCTGCCTCCCCCAACCCCCCCAGCACTGCCTAGCTGCTCCCAGCAATGAGGAGGAACCAGGCCCACGCCACGCCGGGGCGCAGCAGGCAGGACAAGGAGAAGCCAGGGTGCAGACCTCGTGCGGCTGGAGCTTCCAGCCCCCCCCAGCGCTGGCTGTGGCGTTTCTTCAGGCAGACATTGATGCGAGACACTGTGAAGCTGTATGTGCACTTGTCCGGCTCAATAAGGTTCCTGCAAGACATGCAGCAGGTCAGACGTGCACCGGATCCCACCACGGACTGGCACACTGAAGCCTCTGCAACGCAGGGCCGTGTCCTCCAGGCAGGAGGGATGGGCAAGTATCAGTCCCAAGGTTGGCCCCTGCAAAGCAGTACAGAAGCCCTCAATCCTGACCACACTGGGCACAGAGGGCCCCTGTCCTGGCACATCCATTCTGCTTGTCTCCAAACGCCCAGCCTTGTTGAATATCAGGCTCAAAGTGCACACGGCTGGCCTGGCCCAGTCCCGAGAGCTCAACAAACAGGCTGTGGTAGGAAATTGCAGGCAAGGAGACACTAGCATCTCCATCCCTGCAAGCCGCCACACTGAGCTGAGGCACTCCAGGCTTGGGATGTCAGTGCAGCACAGTACAAGGGTCTCAGACTCCCAGGCGCAGACAGGGACATGGCCTGCACAGACCAGTCAGCTGGGACTGGCTCCCACTCCAGCTATGTGTTCTCTCCTCCCTCACTCTGGCATGGGCTGGAAAGGCAGGAGCAGTACCTGAGCTTCACCTGCCACCAGAACACGGTGTGGGGCCCGCAACCAGGATGGAGGCGAAGGAAGTTTGTGTCGCTGCAAAGAAATCAGAAGTGGGTGAGAAGAGGTGAACAAACAAGTAGTTGTGCTGCAGCCAGGAGCTCCGTGGCAGCCTGGCGCCACCCCGGGGCTTGCCCATACCTTGTTTGGAACACGAGTGTGAAGTCCTGCTCCCGGAACAACACCTTGGATGTCTCCTTGTGGATCTCCTTCACGTAGACGTGCACCACTACTAGGTCGTTGCCCTTCTCGTATGAGTCATTCTTCACAAAGGTCAGGCTCACTATGGGCTCGGGCTCTGAGCAGGGAAAGCCGCAGAGAGAGATGTTACTTTCCTTGCACACGGAGGCAGCCCCGCAGGTAGGCCCAGAAGAGTGCCTGAGCAGGTGAACCTTCCTGAGCAGGCCAGCTCATGGATGCTGACCCCTGGGCTGTGATCACTCACCATCAGCTGCTGCTTCCAGGGCCACATCATCCTTGGACCAGTCTCTCTTCTCGCAGTCTCTTCTCAGGGGAGGGGTGGGCGTTGGGATAGCCTTAGAGCTTTCTCCCAGGACAGGCGTGCAGTCCTGGCTCCGAGAGGCCTCGCCTGGGCTGCCTGGCTGCAGGACTCTCTTCTCCACACAGGTGGCAATGCGGTGGGGGAACACCTCTGTGGTGGTTGCGAGAGGTGGCATCTCCATGGGACCAGTTTCCTTTGCCAAGACTGCAGCCTATCAAAGCAGAGGGACATGGTGAGGAACACACTACCCTTTCGCTGAGCGCCCCTGGCCCAAACCACTGCAGCCCCTCTCCGCAACCTGCTTCTGTCACCAGGCAGTTACGGCCCCATGTTGTCCACTTCCCCCACCACATCTCGTTTGCTTAGCTTGACCTCATGTTAGCACACAGTCTCAAGCCAGAGCACGTGCTAAGCCAAGCAAGTGCTGGGTCCTCACATCTGCAGCAGTACCAGTTACCAGCTCTTATCCTGTATTTCACCCCACCTGCCTGCTGGAGTCAGGCCCGCACCAGCCCTCAACACCACCCACGGGATCCAGGAGCCCTTATCATCTGGAGGGGTGTGTGTCTGTGGGAGTAGCACCCCCTGCATGGGGACTGAGGGAGCAGGGGTGCCCCATTCAACCGGGTCCTTTGGTACCTTCTCCAGTGGTGGTGCGATGTCTGCGAGGGCTGTGGGCACATCGCCTTGGCCGGCTCTGCCATTGCGACGGCTGCCTGACCTCCCGCTGTGCCCTTTGCTGGGCTCCACGCTCCCAGTGACCCTGGTATTTGGCTCCTCTTCAGCTGGAGCCACTTTGAGGTATACTGCCCGCTTGGCGCTGGGGCCACTCTGCGTCCCTGGGCTGGCTGGGCTTTTCCCTCCCAGGGCCTCGCTTCTTCCCTGAGCACGCTTTGGGTTGGAGGGCTCCCGCCTCGACCTCGGCAGCTCTGCACTTTCAGCTCTTGGCTCTTCAGGGGCCACCTCTACAGCGGCAGCCTTCTCCTTCCCATTCTCCCAGCATATGGTCCCTTTGGCCAGCTCTTTGGATCCATCCTTTCGTCTCTTCTGTGAACAGCAAGGTAGCACGGTGGGAAGATATCTAGGCAGCTCACTCTTTCCCAGCCCCTCATCCTCTCAGGGGTTCCACACACCAGTATATCAGAGCGAAATTTTGCACAGGTCAGAGCAGAGCCCTTGCTATCCCCTCCCAGAGCACCCTGGGTCTCTGCTCCAGGACCTGGAGACTGTGTGGCAGGCAGGAACAGGGGTGTGATGACACCTCCCCCTACCATGGACAGAGGCAGCTGGGTCATTGCCCTGATGCAGCCCATGGATGCAGTTTGAGCCTCACAGAGCTTCCTGGGCAAGGACAGCTCAAGGGTAGGCAGTGAAACCATCACCCCAGCTCCAGCTCCCAGTCCTGCCAGGCTCTATAAAGTCCCCTAAAAGGCACATCCTCCCCGCCTCACCAGAAGCGAAGCCCAGCTGTGGAATGGGATCTTCTTCTGAAGCACAAGCTGCAGGAAGTTGCCCTTCTTGCACTGGACCTTGCTGCAGGAGCTTTCAATCTCTTCGTAGAACTGACAGCTCCACTGGCGCCCATCTGCAAGCAAAGAGGAACCACACCTCAAGTGACAGCAACAACAGCCCACCACCCCACAGCCCTGCTTTGCTGGCGCCAAGGGAGCGCTCAGCCAGGGCCAAAGTGACCGCAGGCAGACTGCCACTGTGCTCCAAAAGCCTTCAGGGTAATGCCAGCTGCCTGGGGTTTGCTGTCACACATCTGGCTGGCTTCCTTCCCAGAGGGAAGGCCCTGGGTCTCCCTCCCTCAGGAGCACAACCACTTTTCCAAATAATATGAAGAGCTGACTCAGCCTCTTGGCAAGACCCTGCTAGAACCACGCAACCACCCCAGCGAGTGGGAGGCAGAGACACATCCCGCACAGACGTGGGCACTGGTTTGCGTGGCGCAGAGAGGCCAGCTCCTGTCCTCCCACACCCCGCACCCTCCTACTTTTACACTGCTCTCCTATTGGTCCAGCCTGGCTGCAGCTGTGCCGTCAGCTGACACGGCAGCGCCCCAGGGGAAGTGAGATCCGTGGTGAAGTGGCAGGTAAGTCTCCTCCTGAGGCAGAGGTTTTATGCTTGCCTGGACCAGTCCCATGTCTAGCCCAGGGCTATGCCAAGCCCTGCTGGAAAAGTGTCTGCAGCAGTCGCTCTGCTCCTCATACCTGGCAGTTTGACCACACAATCTGTGTCGGTGAAAGCAGCGTCCACATCCTCCACCTTCAGAGCTCCACTGCCCAAGTTCAACTTGACGATGATCTCCTCAGCACTCTGTTTCCAGTCCAGCAGCAGCTCTAGGAAGGAGGAGGGAAGCATCACCCGCTCGCGGCAGCACGAGGCTGCGACGCTCACTCCGTTGTTGAGGAGTGCGAGCCTGAACACACACTTGCCTCAATGGGACGGGCAGTGCAGGGATCACAGATCATGGCAATAAACAGGACACTTACAAGCTGCTCTCATCAAAGAGGCCATGAATGAGGGGCTGGAGCACAACTCACAACAGGGCAGGTGAATCCCAGTGGGAACCGAAAAGATTAGAAATGTAAGGATGTTCTTGGTCCACCACGTGCAGCAGCAGTGGCTGGGAAGAAGGGGTGGCTTCTCTTGGTTATAAAGCAATTACAGTTTTCTCAGGGAATGAGGAAGCCACAGAATTACTCTGGGGGATTCGAGTGGACTCTGACCACAATCAGAAATTGCAGCTTCCCCTCTGCATGTGCAAACGAAGCAGTCCAGCTGCAATTGCCAACAGCACTGTATTCCTGCCAGAAGAAAACTTAACACAGGCTGAAACACAGGCAGGCAAGCCAGCCTGGTAAGAATGGGGCATCCAGGGAGAAAATGGTGCAGCACTGCTCTGCTGCACACCGAATCCCCATCAAGTGTCTGCCAGGCTCCAGGTTTGGCAATGTGGCATCCTGAAGTCTTCAAGGCAAAAAGCTGATGTTTCCTTAATTTCAGATCAGATTAGGTCTACCCTCTGTGGTAGAAGGGGGTTCATGCTGTGTCTGTCTTCTGAACAGGAGCCTGGAGCCAAACCAGAAACCAGCCAGCGTTGCCTGCTCGTTGACACAGCTTGGGATGTTCCCAGCCTGACATGACTTCAGCAGGAGGTCACAAAATAAGCAGAAGGGATGCCTGCAGCAAGGTGTCCCAGGA
Source organism: Rhea pennata (assembly GCF_028389875.1). NCBI lineage: Eukaryota > Metazoa > Chordata > Aves > Rheiformes > Rheidae > Rhea > Rhea pennata. The sequence continues at coordinate 10,879,489 of NC_084674.1, forward strand.
CTGTGCTCAGTGGCACAGTGACACTCAAGTCAGAAGCAGCCTGTCATGGGCTTCTCCCTTGCAGACCCGCACAGTTGCATGCACCCTCCTCTGCTTCTGGGATGGCTGCATCCTGTTAAGACAAACACTGGGGCAAGGGAGCGCTCAGGTTAGTGCTACTCTGCCAGGCCGCAGGACTACGACAGGTGAGAGCTGCAGATCCCTCAGCAAGGGCTCTTCATGGCCATGCACTGACAGCCAGTGCACACCTTGACTTACCCTCCTCTGAGTCCCTCTCCTGGGCAGTCTCAGCCTGCTCGAGCTCAGGGCGAGACACTAGTGGGCAGAGAAGCAGAGCACGAGTCTGTCATTCTGTCACCTCAGGGCACGGGTGAGCACTCTGATGCCCAAAATTTCACACATCACTTCCTTCTCCCACGAACCTCTGGCGAGGCCCTTCGTTCTACGTGTGCTGCCTGGCAGAACCATTCCCCTTCTCTGCTTCCTCACACCTCCCTCGTCCCCCCGAGCCCTGCCTGCAGCAGCACAGCAAGTCATACTCCAGGATGGGTGCTCTGGGCCATACCATCGTACCTCAGTCTCACCAGCACCATCAATGGAAGCAATAACATCCTACACCAGATTGGTCAGTACTGTTTTGAGACAAGTCTCACTGTGGAGCATGTGGTAACTGTACTGTGTATGCCCCCTCGGGGAACCTGGCTCCTCCTGCCCTCAATCTCCACCTGTACAGGAGTTCTGCCCTTTGATCAAGCCTACACGGTGAACCTGATGTTTGGTTGTGTTCAAACCAAATTTGCTGTAACGAGAGAACCATGCAGCCCAGCTGCGCTTTAGCATACCCACTACCGAACAACATGCTGATGTCTGCAATTGAATTTTTCTGCCAGATTACACTATAGAATCAAACTGACCTGATACCTAATCCCTGCCGTGTGCAGGATTACTACTGAGACCCAGAAACATCTCAGGGTCTGCTCCATCCCCACAGGGTGCAAACTGTGCCAAGCAAGGGGGATGAGGTGACAGCACTTTGTCCTGAAGCAAAGAACAAGCATCAATGCCTGGTGAAGATGGAGTTTCCACTTCAGAGCACTCAGAGAACTGTCACTGCCTGTCTTGACTGGCTACAAACCAGTCACATACCACAGCAAATCTCTGGTAGCCACTGTGATCACTGGTGCAAAGGTGCTGGTGTAGCTGGCAGTACGAGAAGCACTGTAGTGGCACTGCCTGGAAGATCTACCAGCACCACCACCTGGTACAGCCAGAGCAGCCCGACTGCTTCAGGCCCTCGCTCCCATCATGCAGAAGGGATGGAGGCACTGTGGCCCACACCACGGTGCCTGCAAAGGCAGCAGCTGCTTTGTGTCAGACAGCACAGAGGGTCGTACCGTGTCTGAAACACGGCACAGCTCCCGTGGTGAGAGAAGAAGGCAACACTGCCTTCTACCCGTGCCCTCTGGTTTGACATCTGGGACAGCATCCTACCATTATAGCACAGAGCTCAGCAAGCACTCTTTTACCTTGGCCTATAAAACACCGTATTATTTTGAGGATACGGCAGACATAACGGAGTAAGTCATGGAAATCAAGCAATTTGCCAGGGCCACAGGGTTGCTGGAGGAACCCTTGTCTGCATCCCACCTGCAGTCATTGCCTGCCCAGCACAGATGCCTGCACCTGAAGACACAATTTTGTCATTGGTACACAGCAGCTAAGAAAGGAATTACTCCAAAACAACCATTTCACTGAAGCCACACTTTGCCCTGACAGAGAATCTAAAGCAAAGTAACAGCCCCGCTCACAGGCCCAGCATCCAGCGTGCCGTCAGCACCCAGGCCCTGCCTTGTGGCAACTGGCCTCTGCGAACAGATCAGGAAGCAATAACACGTCCGGTTGCAAGAGCACCTGCAGGCTTCAATCCCACTCCCTCTGGATGAGGGTAGCTTAGCCCCACCCAGAAGCAATGTCTAGAGTCCAGCCTAGAAACAGCCACCAACTAACCCGGAAATGGTCTGACCTGCCCTCACATACCTGGGGCTAAGCAGCACTTGAAAAAAGGAGGTTACAGGTCCAGGGAGGACACTGTGCCAAAGAGGATCCCACATTACATGGGTTACAATCAGCAACAGGAAGCGATTAGTTAAATCTGCTTATCCTGCAGCAGATGGCTGTGAGACTCCTACCCTGCAGGGCCCAGGAACCATCACACTGAGCCTGCTCACGGCAGCACTGCCAAGGGGCTCTCACCTTCCTTGCTCTCCTGGTTGGCTCGATCCTTCTGCTTCTTCTTGTTGGCGGCATCATCCAAGCCCCGAGATACTTTCCTCTGGCCAGGGGCATTGGCGCTGCTGGACATTTTCAGCCGTTTGGATGACACAAACGGCCCACCAGGGTCGGTAATGGAGTCTGGGTCAGGGGTGCGACGTTTTCTTCCTGGCCCAGCTATCTTGGCGACTCTCTGGGGTCAAACTCTCTGGCAAGGAACTAGTAGCCTAAAGAGAAGGGAGAGCAAGCATGGCTAGAGCTGATGGAGAAAGCCCAACAGCATTAGGATCCACTCTGCCCCAGTGCCAGACTTTCCCAGGGTCAATGTTCTCACACGACCTTCACTGTAGCATTTACGGAAAAACTACACAAAACATTCAGCAACAAAACCTACCTCATCACAGCTGTTACAATGCTTACTGCCAAACGTATCTTAGAAGCTTTGGCAAACCCATACAACAGGGGTCTTCTGTACGTGACACACATTAAAAGCCTGGAAAGTAACTGTCAAACTCACAGCTACCACTACTGCCATTCTGGCCCTGAGAAACAACAGGCTCCGACAATGCCATGAGGCAAAGCTGAGGGTGAGGCAAAAGGGAGGCCCTGAGCTGCAAAAGGAAGCCCCTAGGACCAACAAGGACAGGCTGCCCCATGGCTTGGGGCATCAGTGCACATCACTGGAGTAAAACAGTGCCCCACGTAAAAGGGTGGGAGTGGGAGAGAGCAATGCCCTGAGAAGGAAGAAAGCAGAGAAGCATCAGGCTTGGGGCAGTCTCCCGTGCTGAGGAAAGCGGGCCTCTGGCAAGGAGAGAACGCCTCCCCCTCCACCCACCCGCTGGGAGCTTAACCAGCAGCACTGCACCTTGCATATTCATCTCCCAGCAGACTTACAGACAGCGCCAGCGTGGGCCAGGCCTGGAAACTAGACACCTCTGCTCCACATGCCTCGGGAGAGGGCAGGGCATGCCCGCGAAGCCTGCTCCCCCCGGCCCCTTTGAACATGCCCTCTCAGGCGGAGCCCCAGATCCCTGACGGGGTTTAGGGGCCGCTGGCCGTGGCCTGGTCTCAGTTTCAATCTCCAGTTTCACTCTCTGGCATTCAGGCTGCGACAGATGAGAGCTGAAACAACCCACTGCAAGCGGTCTGGCCCAAGGTCCCTCCGTAGACAGGGGTGACGGCAGAGAGCTGGGAAGGCTCTCGCTGCCCTGGCTCCACGCCCCGGCTCCAGCAGCGCGTGCACCTCGAGCCCTTCTGCTGGGATTTGCTCCCGGGGGAGCAGACCAGCTGGGTCCATCCTGCCCACTCCCAGGCCCCATCAGCCACAGCAGCAGCTCCCAGGCTGCAGCGCACAGCGTCACACCTCCTCCTACAGCCCTGTAGCATCTGAGGACACGGAGCTGAGCCTGACAGCATCTTGGCACAGTACGCCTCAACTGAACCTGCCTCTCCTACAGTGGGAGGAGACGTGCACCTTGGGAACACCCCATCCTGAAGCAGTGACTGTACCCACAAGGCGCACATGTCACACACATACCAGGCGCAGCCCCAGCAGCTCCATCCAGGCACAGCCTGGGGCAGGACACACCGAAGCAGCGGGTCGAATGGAGCACGCCGACAGCTTTACGCACCCCGCTAGCACTTGGGGGCCTTTGAGTTCTTGAAATGTTCACACCAACAAGTAGCCACAAACCTCAAGTCCTTGCTGCAAACTGCAAAGGACTCCAAAGAGCAAGGCAACCCTACTCTTCACGTAGCTCTGGCGAATCCAGCTCGGCGACAGGCTTTGCACTCAAACCAGCACTCTTCAAGCCACTGAAGCCAAGAACCACTGAAGCCACCTGACAATGCCAAGCACTAAGCCTACCCTAACTGGCTGCCACAGACAACTCATATAGCCGACACCGGACAACTCTGACCCGTCTGGGAGACGGGAATGCTGAGGAGGGCAGCACAGTCAGCCCTGCAGAGGGATGAGTACAGACACGGGACAGCAGCAGAGCCACCCTTGCAGTATGCAGTACGTGCCGGGTTTCCTGCAACATAGCAGTGACTCTGGCTGCACTAGATGACGTTGGGAGGATCCCTCGCAGCTGCGAACATCACCGTGGCAAGCAGGGCTGACCACCCTAGCGCTGGCAGACCGCCGCTCACACTACCATCTCTCAGCTCCAGTCCCCAGTAACACTGAAACAGGCCAGCTACAAAATGATTCCCAGCACTGTAAAAGCTAACCCGGACTCAGCAACTGCAGGGAAGCTTTCCCAGCTGACCTTCTTTGCCTACAGGGTGAAAACCCCAGAAAGAACAGGAAATGAGCAGCAGCGGCTGCTCCGCACAGGGCCGAGCTAGGTGCCATCTCCTCCGAAGGGTGGCGCAAGGATAACTGCTAAACAGGGTGGCAGCAAGTTCCAAGAAGGGCTCCGCCGGTTTGGGGAAGCATTCCTTACCCTTTCCCAGACCAGGCCAAGGGAGAGCCAGAAGGGTCAGCGTGTCTGCTTTGACTCTTAGTCACTCCTCCTGGAGAGGTCTGCTACTCTTATGCCTCACTGGAGGCTGAGCTCCCTCAGGCACTTTGCTGACAGTTATTCCTAACGGAAAACAGGAACCAAGCAGTGCTGAGACTTTGCCTGACTTTTGCCAGAATGCAGATCACAAACTGAGGCCATGCTGGGCACCCCAGGGCTTCCGACAAGTGCAAACAAAGCACAGGTTATTCTGATTGATTTATTCTAATCCTTGAGACTTTCTCCTGATCTGTAATCAGGAAATGTGCGGCATGGTGGGCTATTCAGCAGCCAAGTGTCCAGGGGCACAAGATTTTTGGCACTGCTATTACAGTATTAGCTCTGTGGGAGATGCTGTAGAGGAGAGATAGTGAAACTCCCCCGGCTAAATGCCATATATACCTTTGAGAGACACCGGATGAGCTGTGCATTAGTTTAAAAATATTACACAACACTTCCACAAGCACTGTAAGCTGGGAAAGCCTGGCATTATTGCTAGAAGAGGAGGTACCTCCCTTCTCACCCATGCTCTATGTCAGTGCAAGCATCCACATGGCTGCAGGGTGCACCAGATCAGGAACCCATCCAGACTGAAACTGGTTTTTGCCAAATTTGTTTTAGCCTCAATCAGTTCCCCAACCTCATTCACTACGTGGCTGCACAAATGTTTGTACCGGCCCAAGGAAAGGGTGACCATGGGGACAGGAGCAAGTGGCTGGGGAGAACTGGACCACCTTGTCCCACAGCAGCACCAGACCGGGCTAGTTTAAACTGTTCCCTGAACAGCAGCAGCAGGTGCACAATAAGAAGCAGCATGTCAAATGTGACTGGAGCATGTTTAGCCCTGAGCAGGGGAAAGGTTCCCTATTTCTGTCCTACAGCATCTCCTCCTCAGTGCTCAAAGGCCTCTTCACTGGATAGCTATGAAGAAGGCTCTTCTCCCCTCCCATCTTCTGCCTTCCAATGACTTTTGAATCCTCCACATCTTGAACACGTCTGACAACGATACTTCCCTTGTGCAAGCAAATACCTCTAGCACCTTCTTTTGTTGTCCCCCAAAGGAATTAGAAGTCTTGAAACTTAAACCCATTTCTTATTTCAGTTTCGTGGTGTGCCTGATATGCAGACTGAACAGGGACAAGCACAGAGCCACCCTAGACAGCCACATGCAACATTTCCATCCTCACGAAAACTACCAGGTCGCTGAAGTACCGCGGTGAGCCCTTCTAGCCGTGTTGCGTGGGGGGCCCAGCTCCCCCAGACCCTCCTGTGTGGTCTGCCCAGCCTCACACGTTTGGAGAGGGGAAAAGAGCCCGGGAATGAAGCTTCTGCTGAGCTGCTCTGGGGTCGCAGATCCAGCGCGCACAGCGCAGGCCCACACCATGCAGGCAGAGCACCCACACGCAAGCAGCGGCCCCAGGCCCCTCGGCTCCCTCCAGCTGTGCCAGGAGGCTCCTGAGCTCAGCTCCAGCCCTGCTGTGACCCACACCCGTCGTGCTGAGCTGCCCCACATGGCCTCACCCAGCCTGCTCTGCCCTCCTGCCTCCATACCGTCCTGCACCACCTCCAAATCCCCCCAGACTCTGCCCACTTCCACGCTGCCTGTTCCTGCCCTCTTCCACACTGCTTCTCACTCGCATGGTACAGTGCCCCCAGCTCCTTCTTGCTGCTCAGTCCTCAGCCGCCGCCCCTCACCCCACACTGCTCTCCCCATGCTGCCCCCCAGGGCTCTTGCCTCTGCGCGTTTTCTGCCCTCCACCTGCCTATCACCCCCCCACACACTGCCCTCCCTCCTGTTCCTCACCCCACCTTATCTCCGGCCTCTCGCTCCACCCTGTCCCCCAGGTCCTGCCCCATTGCTGACAGGGCTCCTCATCCCCCTCTGCTCCCCCCACACCGCCGCTCAGCTCCTGCCTCCGCCCCGCCTCTGCCCCGCAGCTCCTACCATCACCCCGCACTGCCCCCAGCCTCCCCTCCCGGGCCCCGCGCTGCCCCCCGGCTCCCGCCCCGCGCCGCCGCCGCCCGGGCCCCGCCGCCGCCGCACTCACGGCCGCCCCGCCCCGCCCGCCGCTCCGCTCTGTTTTGTTTCGAGCCGAAGTTCCGAGCGGGCCGACTCAGGAGACAGGCCCGAGCCCGTGACGCACTTCCGGAAACCGGTTCGCGAGACCACGTGACGCAGGAGCGTGGGGGGGGAGTGGTCATGTGACCCGCTCTGGGGCCGGCCGCTAGCCTGGACCCCCTCCCCAGGCCGGTGCCTGGCACGGCGGCTCCATGGCAACGACGCCGGCGGTGACGCCATGGCGGCGCCGGCGGGGGCGACCCGCCCCCAAGGGCGGGCAAGGGCGCGACCCGGCTCCAGGCGCTGCCGGCGGCGTCGCCATGGCAACGGGCGCGGCGGCTTGGCGCGGCCGCGCCAACGGCCGGCGGGCATCGCCCCGCGGTGTCACCCCCACAGGGTCGCCCCACCGCCGACTCCAGCCCACAGTCACCCCTCCGCAGTGTCACCCTGCTGCCGTGACACCCACCTCCAAAGCAAACCCTCAGCCCCACGCTGTCACTGTCACCTTGCCCTACAGCATGTCACCCAGCCTCACTGTCACCCGCCTCACTGTCACCTACCCTACAGCCAGCCCCTAGCCCCACAAAATCACCCCCTTGCGGTGTCACCCATCCCACAGCCAACCCCCAGCCCTACAGCATGTCACCCTGCTGCACAGTCACCTTGCCCTACAACGGGGCTGTGTGTCAGCCAGCCCCACACTGTCACCCCACCCCACAGCCAAGCCACAGGCTCCAACATGTCACCCTGCCCCACAGTGTCCCACAACAGGACCCCAGCCCCACACCGCCACCCCCCAGCCCCGCAGCGTGTCCCCGGTCCCCCAGCGCCCCGGGCTGGGGCCCGCGGGCAGCCCAGGGCAGCGCAGGGACACAGGCAGCCTCGTGCTGTAGCTTTATTCACAGGCGTGAGCAGCACCCTGGGGACCCGGGGCAGCCCGTGCCCGCCACCCCAGCGGCACAGGGGCAGGGACACGGCCCCGTGGGGCGGGCGGGGGTCCGGCCGGCGTGGCGCTCACTGGCAGGTGTTGTAGATCTGGACTTGCTGGTTGATGGTGGCCAAGATGTCCCTCATCCTGGCCTCCAGCCCATCCAGCTGGGCTGCCTTGGCGTCCAGCACCCGCTCGTTCTGCTCGTAGGCCTCCTCCAGCACTGCGCAGACGGGGAAGGACGGAGGTCAACACGGCGCCGCTGGCCCGGCCCCTCGCCCGGCCCCGGCCCCCGCCTCACCTCGGAGCCGCTGGAGCTTGCTCTGCGCCTCGCGCAGCAGCCCGGCGGCCTCGGCGCGCAGCTGGTCCGCCCGGCTCCCCGCCTGCAGCGCGCCCTGCGCCCGGTGCTGCACCAGCTCCTGCGCCGTCCGGTACCGGTCCCGCAGGTGCCCCTCCAGCAGCTGCGGCGCGAGAGGGCAGCGTCAGCGCCGCCGCCGCCCCCCAGCCCCGCCGTGCACCCCCCGCCGCAGCCCCTGGCTCGCTTGCCTGCTTGGCCTCGTCGGCTCGGGCCTGCGCGCCGCCGGCCGTGTCCTCGGCTCGGGCGGCCACCAGGCTGTTGTTGGCTCGCTTCACCTTCAAGGCATCCACCTGCCGGTCCAGCAGCCCGACCCGCTCCATGGCACTGGCCAGCTGCTGCTCCGCGTTCGTCATCTGGGCCTGCATCTGGGCACCGGCATCGACACCGTCAGGGTGCCCATGTGGTGGGGATGGTCACCACCAGGGTGTCCGTGCAGCAGGAACGGACACAGTCAGGGTGTCTGTGCAGCAGGGACAGACACCACCAGGGTGCCCACAGACCAAGGACAAACACTCAGGGTGTTTGCAGGGATGGACACCGTCAGGGTGCTCATGCTGGGGGGGACAGACACCATCAGCCTGTCCGTGCAGCAAGGATAGACACTGCTGGGGTGCTCTTAGACCAAGGATCTAAGGACACCATCAGGGAACCCACTCGATGGACAATGACACCATGAGGTTGCCCACATGGTGGGGACCACTGGCATGAAGGTGTCTCATGGCAGGGATGGACACCACCTGGGTGCCCACGTGGTGGGAATGGATACTGTCAGGGTGTCTGCGTAGCAGGGACAGATGCCATCAGGTTGCCCATAGACCATAGATGGACACCACCAGGGTACCCACATAGTAGGGCTGGACACCATGAGGTTACCCCTATGGTGGGGACCGACGGCATAAGGGTGCCCCTGGGCTTGGATGGACACTGCCAAGGTGTCCATGTGCCCGAGACCAACACCATCAGGGCGCCTGGGTGGTAGGGATGGGAGTCCACCAGTTCCCATGGGACAGAAGCCACGGGGAGCTGGAAAGAGACCCTTACCACACCAAGCGCTCTCTCGCTGTGCTGGATGTCGCTGGTGGCACCACGGATGGCATGCTCAGCCGTGCCCTGGGCTTGCTGCGCCTCCTCCAGAGCCTGCCGCACTGCCTTGGCCGTGCTCCTCACGCCCTCCGCCTGCGACCTGCAGCCGGGGTGGCCGCAGCCTCAGCACCTGCTGGGGCCCAGGTCTCTGGCAGGGCTGCGTCCCCCCGGCGCGCATCCCAGCCCCACGCTCACCTGGACCTCTGCGCATCCTGCAGCAGCTGCCCGGCCTGGCGCACATCGCCGGCCGTCTGCTCCAGGATGGCGTCCACGCTGGCCAGGCCACGCACCCGTGCCTTGATCTCCTCGGCCAGCCGGTGGATCTGGGCCGGTGAGGCGGGCAGCGACAGCTCCAGCACCCGGCTGGCCACCACCTCGATGCTCTCGGGGTCGGCCCCCTCCTCTGCGGGCAGGAGCCGTCAGTGCCATGTGGTGCTCCGGGGCAGAGGGGCGCAGGGTCGCGGGCGCCCGGGAGGCGCAGGTGGACAGGGGAGGTGGTGCCAGGCAGCGGGGAGGGCAGCGTGGGGCAGGGAGGGCAGGGGGACAGGGGCAACGGGGAATTGGAGGGCAGTGCTGGGGCTGTGCTGCGCGATGCTGTGCAGGGTTGTACAGTCCACGGGCAGTGCAGGGGCCGCGCGGTGCCACGCGGTGCCATGCAAGGCAGTGCGGTGCCATGCAGCGCCGGGCAGGGGCCGCCGGCCCCCGCTGCATGCCGCCACTCACGGCTCAGGAAGGCCTTGACGTGGCTGATGAGCTCCCGCAGCTCCTTGTTGGAGCGCTCCATGCGGGCCCTGGTCTGGTTTGCCTTGTCCAGAGCTGCCTGTGCCCGGAGCCGGGCCTCATCCGCCTTCCCCTTGGCCTCGGCCACCTGGGCAGGGGCCAGAGACCCTCAGCGCCCGACGGGCTCGGCCGCGCAGCCCAGTGCCCGCCGGCCCCGCGGCACGCACCTTGTGGGAGAGCTGGGCCACGTCGCCGGCGGCCCGCTGCAGCTCCTCCCGGGTATGGCGTGCCCGGTCCAGCGCGCTGTCAGCCGTGGACACGGCCCCGCCGCAGCTCAGTCCCCCGCAGCGCTGTCCCCCGTCCTCGTCCCGGCACCCAGCTCCTCCGCAAGGGCTCTCGGAGCAGGGCGCGTCGGCTGCAGCCCCGCACACCTGGAAGGGAGCGCAGGCTCGAGGAGGCTCTGGGCACCGTCCTCGGTCCCTGCCCCGTGCCCCTCACCTTCTCGTTGAGCGGCTGCAGGCTCAGCGCCTGTGCCCGTGCCGCCAGCTCCGTCAGCGCCCACCGGCTGGCTGCGTTGTGCCGGTTGAAGTCGTCCCGGCGGCTGGCCAGGAGCTGCTCTGCGCGGCGCCGCGTGGCTGCCGAGGCGCTCGCGGGGCCGTGGGTGGCACTGTCTGCACGGCGCTCGGCCTCCTGCGACTCCGCGTGGGACTGGTGGATGCTGTCGTAGGCGCCTGGGGGGGCGGCACGGGAGTTGTGAGACCCCCGGCCACAGCCCTGCTGCCCCGATGCGGCCCCCCGGCACGGGGCTCCCGACTTCCTCACCGAGGAAGTTGGAGGTCTTGAGGGTGTGCAGCCGCTGGCCCAGCTCCTGCACGCTGTGGTTGAGGGCGCGGGCGCCCCGGTCCACGGTGCTCAGCACATGGCTGGCGTTGAAGTTGGCGTCCTGTGCGGCCGTCAGCTCGCCCTCCAGCCGCGTCAGCCTCTCCGTGGCCTCCCCGATCTGCTGCCTGCGAGGCAAAATGGGTGAAAACCCGCTGCCAGGGCCACCCTGGGGACCCGCGCCCAGCGCTGGCGCTCACCGCAGCCAGTCCACGGTGCGCATCAGGTGGGTGGCAGTGGCCGCTGTGGCGTTGCGGGCAGCGACGACGGCCTGCGCGGAGGCCAGGCTCTCCTGCAGCCGGCGGAAGGTGCCCTCGAAGGCGCCGGCAGTGCCGGTGTGCTGCAGCAGGCTGGCCCGCTGCGCCAGCGCCCGGGTGCGAGCAGCCAGGTCCTGCACCACGCGGTCCCAGTCCCCGAAGCAGGGGTGGCAGGGCTGGCAGGCGGGGAAGGCGCCGGCAAAGCCCCGGGCGCACTGGTCGCAGCGGACGCCTGAGACGCCAGGCCGGCAGTCACAGTGCCCGCTGCCGCGGTGGCACTGGGTGCTGGCAATGCCGCGGGGGTCGCAGTCGCAGGCTGCGGGGAGAGCAGGGCACCTGCAGCCTCGCCGCGGCGGGGGAGCCATTCCCCCCACGGCAGCCCCGGCTCTCACCTCGGCACTTCTGCTGTGGGTCACCCCAGTGGTTCTCCTGGCAGTCAGCGCAGGTCCGGCCGCCGAAGCCCGGCTGGCACGAGCACTGCCCCGTGAACTGAAACAGGGAGGCTGAGGCTGGCACCGGTGCTGGGCGCCCCGGCACCCCCGCCACCCGTCCCCAGGGTGTCTCACCTGGTTGCAGGTGGGCACCAGGGCGTGCTGGGGGTGGCAGGCACAGGGTTCGCAGCCCTGCCCGCTGCCCAGGTTCCAGAAGTTGGGGCTGCAGCGGTCACAGCTCTGACCCTCCACGTGGGGCAGGCAGCGGCACTGCCCACTGCGCCCATCGCACTGGCACTGCTGCGGCCCACAGGTGCTGGGGTCGGTGCCCAGTGCATTGCAAGAGCAACCTGCAAACGGATAGGTGCTGAGTACCGAGTGGGGATGGGACAGGGATGGGAGTGGGGATGAGAGTGGGGATGGGATGAGGAAAGGATTGGGGCAGGGATGAGGAAAGGATTGGGGCAGGGATGAGATTGGGGCAGGGATAGGATGGGGAAGGTGATGGAAAAGGGATGGGGGCAGGAGCAAGGCAGGGCCACAGGCACTCCCCCCCCACAGCGTGCATGGGCAGGGGGCGGCTGTGGGCGTGCAGGGTCCCTGGGGCCGGGCCGGGCCGTGCAGTGGAGCTGGAGGCAGGTCTGCAGGCAGCGCAGGTACTCACGCCTGCAGCTGTGCCGCGTGGCGTCCCCGTAGTAGCCGGGCTGGCACTCTGCGCAGTGGGGCCCCGCCGTGTTGTAGAGGCAGCGCAGGCAGCGCCCTGTGCGCCGGTCGCAGGCGTCCGGGTCGGTCATGTCAATGTTGTTGTGGCACTGGCAGGGCAGGCAGCGCCCACCAAACTGCAGCGGGTCCCCGTAGTACCCGGGCGCGCACTCGTCACAGCGGGGACCTGCTGGCACAGCGAGCTGGGCAGTGCCGGGAGCTGGGGCAGGGCACCCCTGGCCGCCCTCGGGGCTCCCCAATGCCAGCACCCACCTGTGTACCCAGGGCTGCAGTGGCAGACGACTTGTTGGGAGTGCCCATCCTGGTGGCAGGAGGTGGCGAAGTGGCGGCTGCTGCCGGGTCCCTCGGGGCAGGGGCAGGGCCGGCAGTGCTGGCCCGAGCCCAGCGCCGGGTTCCCAAAGTGCCCGGCCGCGCACCTGGGGACAGGCGGTGAGCGGGAGCCTGAGCTGCCGGTGGCACCGTGCCCCAGCCCGCGGCGCCCCACTTACCGCTGGCACCTCTCGCCGTCCGTGTGGTCGCGGCAGCGCAGGCAGGCGCCGGTGCGGGGGTCGCAGTCCTCGGCGTGCCCGTTGCACTGGCAGGGCCGGCAGGCCGGGAAGCCCCAGTGGCCCGGCTGGCAGCGGTCGCAGCGCAGCCCGTGGGCGCCCTCGCGGCAGGCGCACTGCCCCGTGGTGCTGTCGCAGATGCTGCTCACCGACCCCTCGCTGCTGCACTGGCACGCTGCGAGGCAGGGCGCTGAGAGCGTCGGCGCTGGGGCCGCCGCCGCCGAGCGTCCCTCCCCGCGCGTCCCCGCGGAGCCGCCCGGCTCCTCCTCGGGGCACTCACCTCGGCACCCGCCAGGCACGAAGCCGAAGGTTCCCAGGGAGCAGCGGTGGCAGCGGCGCCCCACCACGTTGGCTTTGCACTGGCACTGCCCGCCCTGGGGCCGGCACTCGGCGCTGAGCGAGCCCTGGGGGTCGCAGAGGCAGGCTGCGGGCAGAGCGTGGCGTGAGCGCGGCGGCCCCACGGCCACGGGGCGCGAGCGCGCGTGCGGGGCCGTACTCACGCAGCGCCCCGTCGTGCAGGACGGCCGACATGCTGCTGAGAAGGCTGGAGCACGGCTCGGCCACAGGCGACTGCCCCACGGCGTGGAAGTGCTGGGCGCAACGGTACCGCTCAAAGGTCTCCCGACGCCCCGCGGCGCTGGGGTCGCCTGCGATGAACATCTCCAGGGAGGAGTAACGGGGCAGGAGCACCAGCTGGGGGAGACAGGGAATCGGGACACCCCCCTCATCTCTCCCCTCACCTCCCATGGGTGCATCCCGTGCGCAACCCAGCTGCCCCACATGCACCCTGCGCAATGCCCAGCCTGCTCCACGCTGCACCCCGTGCACCAATCAGCCACCCTGTGCACCCTCCCTGGCCCCCACAGCCAGGTGCCCCCCGGGGACGCCCCTCACCGAGTCGATGAGCACGCTGGCGGAGGGCGGCTCTTGCCGGGCTGCAGCACAGCCCAGCTCCAGGCGGAGGGTGTAGGAGACGCCCTTCTCCAGGCAGACGGGCTGGGGCAGCACCACGTACCTGCGGGGCAGCAGAAGGCAGGCACGGGCAGATGGGTTCCCCCTGCCCCCTCCGGCTCCCCGGGCAGCTCGGCCCGGCCCCGGCGGGGCGCTCACCTCGCGCCGGACGGGAGGCTGGCGGAGAGCTGGTCGTCGGCCGGGATGGTGTTTCCACAGGGGCTGCTGGCGGAGACGGGGCTGGGGCGCAGCACCCGCAGCCTAACCTCCTTCCAGGGCTCCGGGTGCTGCAGGCAGAGAACAGGGCAATCGCCGCCCCGAAAGCCTCGCCGGCCCGCGATGATCGCGGCCCCTCGGCCGGGAACGCGGCTCAGCCTCCCCGGCCCGGCTCACCTGGGGCTCGTAGCGGATGACCACGTCGTACTCCATGGAGAAGGGCACGTTGCCCACGTGAAACTCCACCGAGCTGCCCTCCGTCACGCGGGCAAACCCCCTCCCCGTCCACGAGGCCGGGCGGCCCGCGGGGGGCTCGCGCTCCACCACCGAGCCCTGGTGCGAGGGGCAGTTGTGCGATGCGACCCCGCAGGGTGCCATGGCCGCAGGCATCGCTCCCCTCTGCTGCAGGGCAGGGTGCCTACGAGCCTGGGCACCTGCAGCTCCCCGCAGTGCCCAGCTTGCCCGGGGGCGGCTCTGCCCCTCACCTGCTGCAGCCGGGCATCCTCAGCCTCGTAGGTGTAGTGGTCCAGGTTGATGTGGTAGAAACCGGGCTCCACCTGGCCACACCGCCGTCCCACCATGTGGCTGCGGCACCGGCACTGCCCCGTCTCCGCAGCACACCTGGCACGCCGACGGCACTGTCAGCACCGAGCCCTGGCGCTGCATGCTGGCAGGGTGCCCCGCCGCTGCCCCCAGCCCCAAACTTACAGGTTGTCTCGGGCGCCTCCCACGTCGCAGTCGCAGGGCTGGCACCCCGGGAGGTCGTGGCTCAGTGCCCAGTGCTCGGGCTGCAGGGAGCGAGAGCGTCAGCGAGCGCCCGGCTCCGGCGCCATGCCCCCGAGCACCGCGCACGGCCGCCGGGCAGCTGCGCAAGCAGCCCCACTCACCAAGCACTGGTCACAGTTGCGCCCGGTCACCAGCCGCTTGCAGAGACAGTCGCCGCTGACGGGGTCGCACCGGCTGCCCTCGGCCACGGTGCCGCGGGGGTCACACTGGCACCCTACGCAGAGAGCCAGCCGTGTCCGGCAAGGCCAAGCCATACGCCGAGCCCCGGCGGGTGCCCCAGAGCCTGCGGGAGCCAGCGCCGCCGGCGGTACCTACGCTGGCAGCCCTGCGGGTTGGCGGCACTGAGCCCGAAGAAGCCGGGCTTGCAGCGGTCGCAGCGGGGGCCCTGCACGTGCTCCTTGCAGCGGCACTGCCCCGCGAGGAGCCCCCGGGCCGGGTCGTCGGCAGCGTCGCACAGCCCGCCGTCCAGCGAGCCCTCGGGGTCGCAGTCGCAGGCTGCGGGCGCAGGCAGCGTCAGCATCCGTGGCCGGCCGCGCACCCTCGGGCGCCTGCCCGGGCACCCCAGCACACCCAGCCCCACCTCGGCACACCGCAGGGTCCCGCAGGTCCTTGCTGGGGTCCTTGTAGTAGAAGGGCTTGCAGAGGTGGCAGCGGCGGCCCATGGTGTTGTGCTGGCAGCCGTCGCACACGGCCCCGCTCGCGTTCCCCGTGGCCAGGTACACGGCCATGTCGAAGTGGCACCGCCGCGAGTGCTCGTTGCAGTCGCACCCTGCGGGGCCGGCACCGCGGGGGGGCATGCAGCACCCCGACCCCGGCCCCCAGCCCCGGCACGCAGCACCCCGACCCCGGCATGCAGCACCCCGACCCCGGCCCCCAGCCCCGGCACGCAGCACCCTGACCCTGGCACGCAGCACCCCGACCCCCCGCCCCGGTATGCAGCACCCTGACCCCGACCCGCAGCCCCAGCACGCAGCACCCCGACCCCAACCTCATCATGCAGCACCCCGACCCTGACCCGCAGCCGCAGCACCCTGACCCCAAACTCAGCACGCAGTGCCCCAGCTCCAAACCCCACATGCAGCACCCCAGCCCCAACCCCCAAACCCAGCATACAGCTCCCTGACGCCAACTCCAAATCCAGCCTGCAGCACCCAAATCCCACCAAACCCTGGTGCAGCCCCCAGGACCCCCCAAAACCAAACTGTGGCATGCAGCACCCTCAATCCTCAAGGCCCTTTGAACCACGGCATGCAGCACACCGAATCCCAAGCACAGCTTGCAGGACCCCACGCCCCCAAACATGGCCTGCAAGATCCCCAAACTGGCCTCCAAACCACAGCCCGGCACGCAGCACCCCCAAGCCCCCTGGCACAGCGCAGCCTGCCAGACCGTGCCAGGGTCCCAGCGCCGGGCGCCCCGCGCCAGCAGCACTCACGGCGGCAGGCGTTGGTGCTGGTGCCCTGCGCCGGGCGCCAGGGCAGGTCGTGGTAGAAATCCTCGCAGCGCTCGCAGTTGAGGCCCTGCGTGTGGTGCTTGCAGACGCAGCGACCGTGCACCTGCCGGGACACAGCGGTGAGGGGCACGGGACCGGGAATCCAGGCTGCCCAGCTCCAGTGCGGCACCGCGGCGGAGCGTGCGGGGCCGGGCTCGCCCTACCATGCCGGCGGCGGCGGCGGGGGCCCCGCTGAGCGGGGCGCACTCCGAGGCGTGCCCGTAGCAGAAGCAGTTGCCGCGCAGCACCAGCTCGTAGAGCGCGTAGTAGTACTTCTCGCGGATCTCCCGCCGCGAGTCCAGCAGGTTGTCGCCCAGCGTGTGCAGCTTGGTGAAGTTCACCCGCAGGTTGGTGACGCGCAGCAGGTCTGGCATGGGGGGAGAGCAGTGTCAGCGCCGGGTGTTGCACGCCCAGCTCCGGCAGCGTGCGGCCCGCACGGGGTGTGCGTGGCTGGGCTGGGCTGGGCTGTGCGCGGCTGCGCACCATCAGCCTGGGTGATGCCCGGCTGTGCAACACCCGCCCGGGCCGTGCACGCGGTCCTGGCTCTGCACAGTCCCAGGCGGGAGAGGGGCTGGGAGCTCCCCAGAGCAGAGGTTTCCCCTAGGGAAGGGCAGGTCTGGGGGCCCGGGGGCGCCGCTGCTCGGGGTGCGCGTGGGGCAGCACTGTGCATGGTGGGCGCAGCCTCGCGCTGCCCCGGCTCCCCGGCACGACAGCACGGCTCGGCTCCCCGGGGAGCGCAGTTTCCCAGCAAGCCTGCCCTGCAGATTCCTCCCCTCCTCCTGCTCCCAGCCTAAATTTAGCCGTGGGCAGTCAACCCCCTCCATCTCATGCACGGCCCGGCCTGCAGCCTTTCTCGCCGTGGATCCCTTCCTGCTCGGCACTGGGGTGGGCCCAGCTCTGGCACGGCCCAGCGGCCGGCGGGGCCGTCCCGGCGCTCCCGGCAGGCCCTTCCCTCTCCGCTGGGTGCCCCGCGCTCGCTGTGACGCAGCTCGGCTTTTAGCTGCAAGCCCGGGCTGCAGCCCCCAGCGCGGCCCCCCGAGGCTCCCGTCGGCTGGGCTGAGCCCCCGCGGGCTGGACCCGGCCCCAACCCCCGCGGCGGAGCTCCGAGCTGGGGAAGAGCAGCCAAAATAGCGGCACCCAAAATAGAGCAGCCAGGCTGGAGCCCCTGAGCAGCCGGCGACTCACTCTGGATGTCGGGACTGTAGGGGTCCGGGATGGGGATGGCAGGGTCCAGCACCCGGTAGATCACCTGCAAAAACGGAGAAGGCAGAGCGGCAAGCGGAGGCCAGGGGCAGCCCCGGCCGGGCGCCCGCCCCGCTCCGCTCCCGGTGCCGTGCACCGTGCGAGCCAGGCTGCGGCTCCCCCCACGCCGGCAGCGCCCGCGGCGCGGCGCCGGGCTCTCACCTCTCCCTCGGTGGAGGGCTCGATGTCGGAGTAGCGCGACTCGCAGACGACGTCGTCGACGCGGCGCGGGGGCCCGCGGGGCACGCGGGGGAAGGCGCCCGCGCAGTCGTAGGCAAAGTAGCGGTACGCGCGCCAGGTGCGCCCGAAGTCGGCCGAGCGCTCCACCAGCATGGCCGCGGGCCGGAAGGTCTACGGGACGCCAGGCTGCGGCCGTGCCCCCGGGCGCCGCGGCGGTGGCCGCCGCCGGCACCGGCAGGGGGAAGGGGCGGCCCCGTGGGGGGACCCACGCGCTGCGGACCCACCTTGAAGGTCATGATGAGGTGGGTGAAGTGGAACTCGGCCTCCAGGTCCAGCTGGATGCTGACGTGCTCCACGCCTGTGGGACGGCACGCTTGAGCCCTGCCGCCGCCGCCGCCGCCGCCGCGGCTGAGCCACGCTTCCCGCGCATGGGCGGGCGGCAGGAAGGGGAGCCCCCTGCCCGGCGGGAGCTCACCGTTCTCCGACTGCCACCAGGCCTTCTTGGGGCGGGGGGCGAAGGTGGTGAGCACGTTCTCGATGCGGTGGCTGCCCGCGTTGCCGCGGGCATCGTAGGGCCGCCGCGAGTCGCACACGAAGCACTTCTTCTCGTCCTGCGGCCGGGAGCGGGGTGCTCAGCGGGGCGGCCACGGACCCCCCGCCCCCCCCCGGCCCCCCCCCGGCCCGCTCACCTGCAGGTGGCTGACGATGCAGTAGGGCTGGGGCCGGCGGAGGCCGCAGGTGGAGGAGGCGTGCAGGCGCTGGGCTCGCCCCACCAGCAGGTCGCCCGTGGCCGGGTAGCAGCTGCCCTGGGCGCAGCCCCGGGGGGCGTCGGGCGCCTGCCCCAGGGCCCCCCGTGGCGCTGCGGGGGCAGCGGCGGCTCAGGCCGGCGCAGGGCTCGGCGCGGCCGCGCAGGGGGGGGACCAGAGCGGCCCCGCGGCGCCCCCCTCCACCCCCCCCCCACCCTCCCGGGGCGGCGGGGACGGGAAGGGCCGCCCGGGCGGCGGGGCCCCTTCCGCGGCCGCCCGGAAACCCCCGCCGGGGCCCGGCCGCCGCCGCCGCCCGCCCTCGACGCCGCGCCGGGGCCGCACTCACCGGCCAGCGGCAGCAGCGGCAGCAGCAGCAGCAGCGGCAGGAGGCAGCGGGGGCTGCGCACGGCCGCGGCCCGCGGCGCCGCCGCGCCGGCGCCCCGCGGTCGCTGCCCACTCGTGGCCGTGTCCATGCCCGCGCCCGCGTCCCGTGAGCCGCGCGGAGCCGCGCCGCGCCGCGCCCGGCCCTCCCGCCGCCCCCTCGGCGCTTGGCTGCGCGGAAGGCGCGGGGCGGATCCCGGCCGGAGCGGCGGCCGCGCCGCCGGCGGAGCCCCCCCGCCCGCTCCGACGGCCGCGGCGCCGAGCCAGACACCAGACACGGGCGCAGCCGCTGCTCGGCGCTTTATTCGGAGGCCCCGCGGCCGGGGGCCGGGGGCCCGCCGGGCCCTGGGCGACGCGCGGGGCTGGCCCGGGCGGCGGGGCCCGGGCGCCCTAGCAGGTGGCGTAAGCGTTGGCCCTCTCCCGGATCTCCTCCAGCAGCCCCGAGACGCGCCGCTCCAGCGCCTGCAGCCGCGTCGCCTTCGCCGCCATCGCCTGCTCGTTGGCGCCCAGGTGCTGCTCCAGCTCTGCGGGGACGGGCGGCGTCGGGGCACGGCCGGGGCGCGCCGCCCCTCGCGCCCCCGCCGCCCGCGCTGCCCCCCTACCTTCCAGCTTCCTCTTGCTGCTGTTGGCCTTGTCCAGGAGGTCCTGGGCCTGCTGCGTGATGTGCATCACGCGCTGCCGGGCGGCCGGGGACGCCCCGTCCAGCTCGCTCACCCGGCCCTTCAGCACCAGGTACCGCTGCGCCACCTGCGCCAGATCCTGGCAGCAGGAAGAGGGGACGCGTCGCGCCGAGGCCGAGCCCCCCCGGCGCCCGGCCGGCCGTGCCCCGCCGCTCTGCCCCCCCCCACCCCGGGGCTCACCTGGCTGAGCGTCCCCGCGGCGGCGGTGGCGAGCTGCGCCCGGGCCTCGGCTCGCTGGGCCAAGCGCCGGCCGTCTCGGCTCTGCTCCTGCAGCGCGGCGACGCGCTGCGCCAGCTCCCGCAGCCGCTTCCGCGCCCGCTGCTCCTTCCCCTCCAGCGCCTGCAGCTTGCGCTCCGCCTGGGCGAGCGGGCGGCACCAGGCTGCCAGCGCGCACGGCGACCCGCCTGCCTGTGCCCCCCGGCCCCGGCGTCCCCAGCGTGCCCGGGCTGCCGGCCTCGCTCCCCCGGCATGCCCACGGCACGGCCTCGCTCCCCATGGCATCTTCCCCCGGTTTACCCATGGCACCAGCCCCATTACCCCAACATACCCACAGCATCAGCTCCGTGACCCCAGTATACCCACGGCGTGGGCCCCATGACCTCAATGTACCCACAGCACCAGCCCCGTGACCCCCAATACAGCTGTGACACCGGCCCAGCACCATTACGCGCAATAGACCCATGGCACGGTGTACCCATGGCATGGCCCTGTGACCCCCGATGTACCCATGGCACCAGCCCCATTGCCCCAGTGAACCTGTGGCACCAGCCCTGTGACCCCCAATACGCCCATGGCACTGGCTCTATCACCTCACTACCCCCACGGCGCCAGCCCCAGTCGCCCCCGCGCACCCGCGGTGCTTGCCCTCCTCCCCGGCACATCCCAGCACCAGTCCTGCACCCCGTTAACGGCTATGCCCAGGGCACCGGCCCCGCTGCCCCCCGTGCACGCACAGCCCCGGCCCCCCCGGCCCCGGCGCCAGCTCCTCGCACCTCCTTGGCGCGGCTCTCCGCCGCGCGGATGGCGTCCCCGGCGCTCTGCAGCGCGCTCCCCGCCGCCGCCGCCTGGGCCTGCGCCGTCTGCAGCGCCCGCCGCGTGCCCGCCAGCACGTCCCGCACGCCCTCCGCCCGCTCCCTGCGGGGACACGGGCGGCTCCAGCCCCTGCCCCGCGGCTGGCTCGTCCCTCGATGCCGGGACCCCGCTCGCGGCCCCCCGCGGCGCCCGGCACTCGCCTGGCCTCCTGCCCCCGCTGCAGCAGGCTGCGGGCCGCGGCCAGCCCCTGCGCCGTGCCGTTCAGCACCGCGTCCACCCCGTCCAGCTGGCCGATGCTCTGCCGGATCTCGAGCAGCAGCTCCTGGATCCTGCCGGGGCTGCTGGGCAGGGAGATGTTCAGCACCTGCCGGGCCACCAGCTCGATGCTGGCCGGGTCGGCCCCCTCCTCTGCGGAGACACGGAGCGGGGCTGAGCTCGGTGCCGGCGCCGCGCTGCCCCGTGCCCGGCGCCCGCCCCGTGCCCAGCCCTACCTGCCAGGAAGGCCTTGATGCGGCGGATGAAGTCGCGCAGCTGCGCCGTGGCCTTCTCGGCGCGGGTGCGGGCTGCCTGCGAGCGCCCCAGCGCCTCCTCGGCCTGGCTCCGCGCACCCCGCGCCAGGTCCTGCACCTCCCGCATCTGGGGGGGCGGGGGCGGCGACAGGGGCGCTGAGCGTGGGGCGCAGCGCTCGTGGGCACGGGGGGGTGGGCACGGGGCCATGGGGATGGGTGAGGGGGCACAGGGGCATGTGCAGAGGGGCACAGAGGGGCGTGCAAGAGGGTGTGCAAGGGGGTGCAAGGAGGGGGCACGGGAGGGACGTGCAAAGGGGCACAAGGGGATGTGCAAGGGGGCACAGAAAGGGCACGGGTGGGACGTGCAAAGGGGCACAAGAGGGATGCAGAGGTGACAAGGACACGAGCACGGGAGCACGAGGACACTGCACAAGGGGCAGCCGCAGGGGCGCAGCGGGGCCGGGCCGGCCCGGGGGGCAGCGCGGGGGGCCCGTGGTGCCGAGCCCCGCCGGCCCGGCCGTCCCTACCTTGTGCGCCACGGCGCCCAGCTGCGCCAGCACTGCGTCCAGCTGCCGCGAGGTGTTGCGGGCGGCGCGCAGGGCGCGGGCGGACACGGGCAGGGCGCCGGCGCAGCCCGCGCCCCCGCAGCGCCGCCCGCCGCCGCCGTCCCGGCACAAGGCTCCTCCGCAGGGGGCTTGCGTGCAGCTCCGGTCCCCGGGCGCCCCGCAGATCTGCAGGGCGGCGCGGCGCGGAGCTGAGCCGGGGAGGGGGGACGCGGCACGGACGGGGCAGGGGACAGGAGGGCGTCCCCGCCGGCACCCGCGCATGCCCGGCGCCGCGCTCACCTTGGCGTTGACGCCGGCCACGCCGAGCTCGGCCGCCCGCTTCCGCGCCTCCCGCAGCGACTTGCGCTGGGCGGCCGCGGCGCGGCGCGAAGCGTCGCCCCGGCGTCGCAGCGCCCGCTCGGCCGCCCGCCGCGTGGCCTGCGCCTGGCTCAGCGCGCCCGCCGCCCGCTCCGCCGCCTGCCGCGAGGCCGCCGCCGCCGCCGCCGCCACCGCGTGCCGGGAGGCCTCTGCGGGCGGGCGGTGGCGTCAGGGCACGGCCGCCGCCGGCCCCCGCCGCCGCCGGCCCCTCGCCCGCCGCTCTTACCCGCGAAGGCGGCGCCCGGCACGGTGCCCAGGGCGCGCTCGAGGCGGGACGCGGTGCCGCGGAGCTCGCCCAGCTCCCGGCGCAGCCCGGCCAGCCGCTGCCGCCGCTGCGCCTCCCCCCTCGCCAGCCGCTCCAGGCGCTGCTCCAGCTCCCGCAGCTGCTCCCACGAGCCGTCCAGCTCCGTCCTGCGCAGCGGCCGCGTCTCAGGGGCTCCCCGCGCCCAGCCGAGGCCCCCGACCCCGCCGCCGCCCCCCGCGGCGCCCACTCGCCTGCTGCCGTCCAGCCGCTCGCCCAGGCTGCGCAGGAGCTGCGGGCGCTCGCCGTGGGCCAGCAGCTGCCCCAGGCGCCCCAG
Organism: Rhea pennata; assembly: GCF_028389875.1. NCBI lineage: Eukaryota > Metazoa > Chordata > Aves > Rheiformes > Rheidae > Rhea > Rhea pennata. The sequence continues at coordinate 10,901,966 of NC_084674.1, forward strand.
GGCCTCCTGCAGCGCCCGCAGGCGCCTGGGGCTCGGCGGCGGCGCGGGGCCGCCCTGGCGCAGCGCCCGCGCCTGCGCCCGCAGCCGCCGCAGCGTCTCCCGCAGGCTGCCCAGCGCCGGGTCCCAGCGCCCGAAGCAGGGGTGGCAGGGCGGGCAGCGGGGGAAGGCGTCCTGGTAGCCCCGCTGGCAGCGGTCGCAGCGCGGCCCCCCGAAGCCCGGCCGGCACGGGCACTGCCCGCCGGCCCGCTCGCACTGCGGGCTCTCGGCGCCCAGCGGCTCGCACTCGCAGGCTGCGGGCACGGGCGCCATCACGCCTCGGCCGCCGCGCGGGGCCCTGCATCCCCCACGGCCCGCCGTGTCCCCAGGGCGCCCCATGTCCCGGGGATCCCGCTGTGACACTAGGGACCCCCATGAGCCCAGGGTCCCACCACATCCCCGGGCTCCCACCGTGTCCCCAGGGTCCCATCGTTTCCCCAGGTCCCCATGTCCTCAGCATCCCACCGTGTCCACAGGGCCCCTCTGTCCCCAGGTCCCACTATCACCCCAGGAACCCCCCATGTCCCCAAGGACCCCCCCTATGTCCTCAGCATCCCATCATGTCCCCAGGGTCTCTGTGTCCCTGGGGCCCAATGACCCCAGGGTCCCCCATGTCCCCAGCGACCTCCAGACCTCAGTATCCCACCATGTCCCCAGGGCACCCATGTCCCCAGGGTCCCACCATGTCCCCAGGTCCTCACCACATCCTCAAGGTCCCACTATGTCCCCATGTCCCCAAGGCCCCACCATGTTCTCAGGGTCACCATGTCCCCAGGGTCCCACCATGTCCCCAGGGTCCCCAGAGGCCCACGTCCCCAGAGCCTCCTGCATCCCAGGGCCTGCCGTGTCCCCAGACACCCTGTGTGCCCAAGACCCCTCGTTTCCCCAGGGCCCCCATACTCCTGACATCCCCTGTCCCCGGAGCCCCGGTGTCCCCGGCCCCTCGGACACGCTCCCACCTCGGCACTCCAGCTCGGGGTCACCCCAGTGATGCTCCTGGCACTGGGAGCAGACGCGGCCCCCGAAGCCGGGGCGGCACAGGCACTGCCCCGTGACCTGCAGCGAGAGCGACGTGCTCAGCGGCGCCCGGAGGCGACGGAGCCGCGGTGCCAGCGGCGCGGGGCACTCACCGCGTCGCAGGCCGGGTGCAGGGCGTGCGTGGGGTGGCAGTCGCAGGGCTCGCAGCCCCCCGGCTCCCCCAGGCTCCAGAAGTGGGGGGCGCAGCGGTCACAGCTCCTGCCCACCACATTGGGGCGGCAGGCGCAGGCGCCCGAGGCTCGGTCGCAGGCGCAGGTGCCCGCGGCGCAGTGCGAGGCCAGCGTCCCCCGTGGGTCGCAGCTGCAGCCTGTGGGGCGGGCGGCCGCGTGGGGCCCAGCCCCGACCCCAACACCCCCCAGTGCCCTGCCTGGCACTGACCCCCCTGCACCCCCAACCTGCCTGCGTGCTCCTGACCCCCACGCGGACACCACCCCTTGCGTGGCCCCAAGTCCCCGCTCTGCCCTGAATGCTTGTGTGGCCCCAATCCCTGCACAGCTCCAGACCCCCTGCACGGCCCCAGACCCCCTGCATGGCCCCAGACCCCCTGCACGGCCCCAGACCCCCTGTATGGCCCTGAACCCCCTGCATGGCCCCAGACCCCCTGCATGGCCCTGAACCCCCTGCATGGCCCCAATTCCTGCACAGCCCCAGATCCCTGCGTGGCCCCAGCCTCTTGCACAGCCCCAGCCCCTTGCACGGCCCCAAAAGCTCAACACAGCCCCCAAACCCCTTGCCTGGCCCTGACCCCTTGCATAGCCCCCAAAACCCTGGGGTCCTGCCTGACCCCTGCAGCACCCTGCACCCCTGCACAGCCCCGGCCCCCCACACGGCCCCGGCGGCTCGCCCGGCGCCAGCCCTCGGGCTCCGCGGCGCCCCGCTCACGCCGGCAGCTGCGTTGCAGGGCATTGCCGTAGTAGCCGGGCTGGCACTCGGTGCAGCGGGGCCCAGCAGTGTGGTACAGGCAGCGCAGGCAGTGCCCCGTGCGGGGGTCGCAGGCCCCCGGGTCGCTGGCGTCGATGTTGTTGTTGCACTGGCAGGGCCGGCAGACGCCCCCCTCCATCTCCGGCGCCCCGAAGTACCCGGGCGAGCAGCGGTCGCAGCGGGGCCCTGCGGGCAGCAGCGGAGGGCCCGTGGGTGCTGGGGGCGCCCAGCACCCCTCAGAGCATCCCCCGGCGGTGCTGGCGCGGCGCCCCTCACCGGCGTATCCGGGCGCGCAGAGGCACACGATGTGGCCAGTGGCCTGGTTGGCGTGGCAGGCGCTCCCGTGGTAGTGCCGCGTGCCGGGGAAGCCGGGGCAGGGGCAGGGCCGGCACTGCTGCCCCGAGCCCAGCACCGGGTCCCCGTAGTAGCCATCCTGGCACCTGCGAGCAGCAGGGCTGAGCGGCCGGCGGGCGACGCGCCCCGCGGCGCGGCCGCCCCGTCCCGTCCCGCTCACCTCTCGCAGTGCCGGCCGGCGGTGTGGTCACGGCAGCGCAGGCAGGCGCCGGTGCGGGGCTCGCAGTCCTCGGCGTGCCCGTTGCACTGGCAGGGCCGGCAGGCCGGGAAGCCCCAGTGGCCCGGCTGGCACTGGTCGCACTGGCGGCCCACGGCACCGGGCTGGCATCGGCACTGCCCGCTCACCGCGTCACACGTCCGTGACGCCGAGCCCTCGGGGGAGCAGGCGCAGGCTGCGAGACGGCACCGCCGGGGTCAGGCGCACGGGGCGCACGGACGGCGGGACGGACGGATGGGGGCACCCGGGGCACGGCCGGCCCGCGGGCTGCGGGGCGGGAGGACGCGGGTGCACGGATGGGCCACGGGGCGGGTGAGCAGGCAGGTGGGCAGACGGGTGAGAGGTCGCGAGCAGGAGCAGTGCCCAGCCCCGCGTAGACCCCCGCAGGGTACGTGGAAGGACAGACAGACAGATGGATGTGGGACTCGGACCCAGAGCACGGCCACCCCACAGGCTGCGGGACAGCAGGGCTGAGACAGAGGCGCGGATGGACAGATGGACGGGCGGGTGATGGCCGCAAGCTGGAGCACCAGCCAGGCCCACGCGGGACAGACGGACAGGAGCACCCGCACGGCTGGGGCCCGGGGCACCGCCAGCGCAGGGGTCCCGCTCCCCGCGGCACGGCATGGCGCGGCGCCCGGCACGGCCCGACCCGCTACTCACGGCTGCAGCCCAGGGGCCCGAAGCCGTAGCTGCCGGGGGCGCAGCGGTCGCAGCGGCGCCCGACGACGTGGGGCTTGCACTGGCACTGCCCGCCCAGCGCCTGGCACACGCCGCTGCGGGAGCCCTGCGGGTCGCACTGGCAGGCTGCGGGGTGGGAACGGCGTGGAGCAGGGCCGCCCAGGCACCCGCCGCCCCCCACGGGGGGCACAGCCCCATCCCGACCCCCTGCACCGGGCATACTGCCCCCCTGCAAGGGGTATGGTCCCATCCTGACCCACTGCAATGGGCATGGCCCCATCCTGACCCGCTGCACCGGGCATACTGCCCCCCTGCAGTCCCATCCTGACCCACTGCAATGGGCACAGCCCCATCCTGACCCGCTGCACCGGGCATACTGCCCCCCTGCAGTCCCATCCTGACCCACTGCAATGGGCACAGCCCCATCCTGACCCGCTGCACCGGGCATACTGCCCCCCTGCAGTCCCATCCTGACCCACTGCAATGGGCACGGCCCCATCCTGACCCACTGCACCGGGCATACTGCCCCCCTGCAGTCCCATCCTGACCCGCTGCACCGGGCACGGCCCCATCCCGACCCACGGCAGCGTGCACAGCCCCGGCCCCACTCACGCAGCGCCCCGTCGTGCAGCAGGGCCGAGACGCTGCAGACGAGGCGGGCGCAGGCCTCGGCCAGGGCGGGCGGCGGCACCATGCGGAAAGCCTCCAGGCACCGGTAACGCTCCAGCTCCTCGCGGCGCTGCGCCGCCGCCGCCTCGGCGCCCTCGAAGCCCGGCAGCTCCGGCACCCGCGGCAGGAGCACCAGCTGCGCCAGGAGAGCCGGGCGGCGGGGAGGTGGGCGAGGGGCAGAGCGGCCTGGCACCGGGCGGCGGGGCAGCCCCGACCCTGCGGGGGGCTCGTCCGCCCCAGCCCCACGGGGACCCCCAGCTTCAGCTCTATCAACATCCCCATCGCCACCGACCTCCCCCTCCCCAGCCCCACAGACCTCCCCAGCCCCATTGACCTCCCCAGCCCCACTGACACCCCCAGCCCCACCGACCTCCCCGGCTCCGATGACGTTTCCAACCCCACTGGCTATCCCGATCCCACTGATATCCCCATGGACAACCCCAGCCCCACGGGTGTCCCCAAGCCCATCCCAGCAGTGTCCCCTCTGGCAGCCCCGTCGACGCCTCCCTCCCCGTCCCCAGCCCCCCAGGCAGCTCCAGGCCGAGAGCAGCCCGGGGGCCGTGACCGCGCCGTGCTGCCCGGTCCCCGCTCCTCGCCCCGGCCTCCCCGAGTGCCCCTCACCGAGTCGACGAGGACGAAGGCGCCGGGGTGGCGCCGGGCGACACCGGCCCGCTGCAGCCGCACGGCCACCTCGTACGGGGTGCTGGGCTCGAAGCAGAAGGGCCGGGAGAGCAGCACGTACCTGCGTGGGGGCGGGCGTCAGGGTTCACGCGATGGCCGGGGCCGCCGTGCCCGTGCCCGTGCCCGTGCCTGTGCCCGTGCCGGTGCTGGTGCCCGTGCTGGCGCCTCACCTCCGCGTGTGCGGCAGGCTCTGGCGGTACATCTGCTCGGAGGGCAGCAGGTTCCCGCAGCGCGGGCTGGTGGGCAGCGCCCGGGAGCTGACGCTCACCACGGCCTCCCAGTCCTCGGCCGACTGCGGCGAGAGAGGCGAGGGGGCCGTGGGTGGGGGGCCGCGGGGGGCCGCGCGCCCCGGCTGGCCGGCTGCCGGCCCGCGGGAGGGCGCCGGCGGCCGGGCCGGGCTCACCTCGGGCTCGTAGCGCAGCAGGATCTCGTACTCCATGGGGTAGGGCACGTCGTCGACGCGGAAGGTGAGGCCGGCGCCGTCCCGCACGCGGGCGAACCCCGGCCCCGTCCACGTCACCATGCGCCCGGCTCCGTCCCGCGCCACCTCCTCCACGTCCGGCCCGCCGGCTGCGCCGGGGGGCTGCTGGCGGCCGCGGCGGGACGGGGGCCGCGGCGGGCTGCGCCGGCGCCGCGGCCGCCCTTTCCGCCCGCCGGGCACGCCGTTGTCGCCCTCCGGGCAGTGCAGCGGCGCCTCGGCCCGCGGGGCGCCCTGCGGGGACGCGGCGTCGGTGCGGCGGGGCGCCGGGGCCGCGGCGCCCGCGGGGCTCCCCGCGGCTACTCACCGGGAGCTGGGGGTGGCCGGGCCCGCGGCCCGCGGCGCGCTCGGCCTCGTAGGTGCGGTGGTCGAGCGGGGCGCAGAAGAAGCCGGGCTGCACCTGGTCGCACTGGCGCCCCATGAGATGGGGGCGGCATGGGCAGGCGCCGTCCGCCGCGGAGCACCTGCGGGCGAGCGGCCCGCCGTCCGTCTGTCCGTCTGTCCATCCTTGCCCACCAGCGCCGTCCGGCAGCCGCCCAGGCTCGTCCCATCGCTCACTTCCCACGCTCGCCCCTCCGTCCGCCCCTGCCCCAGCCCCCCGCCCCGTCCCGCCCCCCGTCCCGTCCCCGCCGCGGGCCCCACCGGTTGCTGTAGGCTCCCCCGAAGTCGCAGGCGCAGGGCCGGCAGCCCCCCGCGTCGTAGCTCAGGCCCCAGAACTCGGGCTGCAGCGAGACGGGCGCCAGCTGAGCGGGCGGCCGGGGGGCGGCCGCGGGGCAGGGCCGTGGGGCAGGGCCGTGGGGCAGGGCCGTGGGGCTGGCCGTGGGGCCAGGGACACTCACCACGCACTGGCTGCACGAGCGCCCGGCCACGAAGCGCTTGCAGTAGCAGTCGCCGCTGACGGGGTCGCAGGGGGAGCTGCCCGCCACGGTGCCCCGCGGGTCGCACCGGCACGCTGCCCACGCACACGCGCCCGCCGCGGGCTCGCACCGCGGCCGTGGGCTCGCCCCGCCGCCGCCCGCCCCCCGGCAGCCCACCCGCCCTGAGCCGGCCCCATCCCTCCGCCCCACCCTCCCATCCCAATCCTTATCCTATTCCCCCGTCCCACATCTCATCCCTCCATTCCCCATCCCTCCATCCTCCTTTTCACCATCCCACATCCCTCCATCCCTCCATCTCCCTCCCTCCATCCCCATCCCCCATCCCATCCCTCCATCCCACATCCCCCCATCCCTCTATCTCCCTCCCTCCATTCCCCACCCCTCCATCCCGCATCCTTCCATCCTGCATCCCTCCATCACTCCAGCTCCATCCCTCCATCCCCTTCCTCCATCCCCTTCCTCCATCCCATCCCTCCATCCCTCTATCTCCCTCCCTCCATTCCCCATCCCTCCATCCCACATCCTTCCATCCCACATCCCTCCATTCCTCCAGCTCTGTCACTCCATCCCCATCCCTCCAACCCCTTCCTCCATCCCATCCCTCCATCCCCATCCTTCCACCCCTCTATATTCCTCCCTCCATTCCCCATCCCTGCATTCTCCTTTCCTCCATCCCACATCCCTCTGTGCCTTTCTCCACCCCCTTCCTCCATTCCCTACCCCTCCATCCCATCCCTCCATCCCACCCCTCCACCCATCCCCGTCCCGCCGGACGCTGCTCACGCTGGCAGCCCTGCGGGTCCCCGTGGCTGAGGCCGTAGGCGCCGGGGCGGCAGCGGTCGCACCGGGGCCCGGCCACGTGCTCCTTGCAGCGGCACTGCCCCGCGATCATGCCCAGCGCCGCGTCCGTGTGCCCGTCGCACGCGCCGCCATCCAGCGAGCCCGCCGGGTCGCAGTCGCAGGCTGCGGAGACAGGGCCCGCGTGGGGCTGGGCTGGCCGGGGGCAGCGCGGGGGGCCGGGCAGCGCGGCGGGCACTCACGGGCGCAGGCGGTGGGGGCGCGGATGTCGGCGCGCGGGTGCCGGTAGTAGAAGGGCTTGCAGAGGTGGCAGCGGCGGCCCATGGTGTTGTGCTGGCAGCCGTCGCACACGGCCCCGCTCGCGTTCCCCGTGGCCAGGTACACGGCCATGTCGAAGTGGCACCGCCGCGAGTGCTCGTTGCAGTCGCACCCTGCGGGGCCGGCACCGCGGGGGGGCATGCAGCACCCCGACCCCGGCCCCCAGCCCCGGCACGCAGCACCCCGACCCCGGCATGCAGCACCCCGACCCCGGTCCCCAGCCCCGGCATGCAGCACCCCGACCTCAGCATGCAGCACCCCGACCCCCAGCCCTGGCACACAGCGCCCTGACCCCGGTCCCCCGCCCCGGCATTCAGCGCCCCGACCCCGGCCCCCAGCCCCGGCACGCAGCACCCCGACCTTGGCATGCAGCGTCCCGACCCCCAGCCCCGGCACGCAGCACCCCGACCCCGGCATGCAGCGCCCCGACCCCGGTCCCCAGCCCCGGCACGCAGCACCCTGACCCCAACCTCGTCATGCAGCACCCCGACCCCGGTCCCCAGCCCCAGCACGCAGCACCCCGACCTTGGCATGCAGCGTCCCGACCCCCAGCCCCGGCACGCAGCACCCCGACCTTGGCATGCAGCGCCCCGACCCCGGTCCCCAGCCCCGGCATGCAGCACCCCGACCTTGGCATGCAGCGTCCCGACCCCCAGCCCCAGCACACAGCACCCCCAAGCCCCAAACCAGGACAGCCAGCCCGACACAGCCCCAGCGCCGGGCAGGAGCCCGGGCCTGGCGGGGCCCGCGCGCCCCGCGCCGGCAGCACTCACGGCGGCAGGCGTTGGTGCTGGTGCCCTGCGCCGGGCGCCAGGGCAGGTCGTGGTAGAAATCCTCGCAGCGCTCGCAGTTGAGGCCCTGCGTGTGGTGCTGGCAGACGCAGCGGCCGTGCACCTGCGGGCGGGCGCCCGGCTCAGCCCCGGGGCCGGCGGGCCGGGCGGCGGGGGGCCGGGCGCAGGGGCCCTCACCATGCCGGGGCTGGGGCGCAGGGCGCCAGGCGCCGGGGCGCACTCGGCCGCGTGCCCGTGGCAGAAGCAGCTGCCGCGCAGCACCAGCTCGTCCACGGCGTAGTAGTACTTGTGCAGCACCTCGCGCCGCGAGTCCAGCAGGTTGTCGCCCAGCGTGTGCAGCTTGGTGAGGTTCACCCGCAGGTTGGTGACGCGCAGCAGGTCTGCGGGCGGCAGCGTCAGCGCCCGCCGCGCCGCCCGCGCCTGCCGCGCCGCGCCGCGCCGCCCCCCGAGCCGGCGGCTCCCCCGGCCACGCACCCTGGACCTCCGGGCTGTAGGGATCCTCCACGGGGACGGAGGGATCCAGCACCTTGAAGATGACCTGGGGGCAGCGAGGGGCTGCTGAGCGAGGCGCCCGGCGCCCGGCGCCGCGCGGGCCACCCCGGCCCCACGCACCTCGCCGCGGCTGGAGGGCTCGATCTCGGAGTAGCGCTGGTCACAGAGCACGTCGTCGAGGCGCCCCGAGGGCCGGCCGCCGGCGCCCGGGAACAGCTTGGAGCAGTCGTAGGCGAAGTAGCGGTACGCGCGCCAGGTGCGCCCGAAGTCGGCCGAGCGCTCCACCAGCATGGCCGCGGGCCGGAAGGTCTGCGGGACGCCAGGCTGCGGCCGTGCCCCCGGGCGCCGCTCTGCCGCGCCGGCACCGGCGGGCGCCCGGCGGCACCGCGCTGCGCCCTGCCCCGCGCCGCTACCTTGAAGGTCATGATGAGGTGGGTGAAGTGGAACTCGCCCTCCAGGTCCAGCCGGATGCTGACGTGCTCCACGCCTGCGGGACGGAGGGCTCACGGCTGCTCCCCCCCCCCCGACCGCGCACCCCGCGGCGCCGCCGGCCCGGCCTCACCGTTCTCCGACTGCCACCACGTGCGCTCGCCGTCGGGGCCGCTCAGGTAGATGACGTTCTCGATGCGGTGGCTGTCGCGCAGCGCCGGGTCCCGCGAGTCGCAGGTGAAGCATTTCTCAGAGTCCTGCACCGGGGAGCGGCTCAACGCCGGGGGCCGCCGGCTGGGCGCTGCGCCGGACCCGCGTCCGGCCGTGCCCGCGGCCACGTGGGTCTGGGCTGCACGCGTGGGGCTGTGCGTGCCAGGGGGTGTGCGTGCCAGGGGGTGTGCATGCCCAGGGTTGTGTATGTTGGGGGTTGTGCATGCCGGGTGGGTTGTGCATGCCCGAGGTTGTACGTGCTGGGGGTTGTGCATGCTGGGGGCTGTACGTGCTGGGGGCTGTGCGTGCCGGGTTGCACGTGCAGGGGGTCGTGCGTGCCCGGGGCCGCGCGGCTCACCTGCAGGTGGCTGACGATGCAGTACTCCTGGGGCCCATGGAGGCCGCAGGTGGACGTGGCGCTGAGGCTCTGGGCTCGCCCCACCAGCAGGTTCCCGGTGGCCGGGTAGCAGCTGCCCTGGGCGCAGCCGTGGGACAGGTCGGGCTCCTCCGAGCCCGCCGCCGCCGGCACCCCCACTGCCGAGAGCGCAAGGATGAGCCTGGAGGGGGTCTGCGCCGGGGCTCCTGCGCCCCCTGCACCCTCTGTCCTGCGCCCCTGCTCACCCCCACACACCCTGCGCCCCCGTCCTTCCCCATGCCACCCCATCCCGTCCCCACATCCTGACCCAGTGATGCAGCACGAAGCTCCATGACCTGGAAAGGTCCCAGTGGGCCGGCCGGGGCCTCGGGCGTGGGGGGACGATGGGGGAGTAAGGGCACAGGACTCCTGGCGGGAGGTCTTGGGTGGGGTGTGTGTGTGCGTGTGCAAGAGACCTAGGTGTGCGCAGAAAGGGCGGTTGCGTGTGCAAAGGGCCCATGCAGAGCGTGGCTGGGCACGTAGGGGCACGGGTGCTGCCGGCCCTGGTGCCCCCGGGTTCCCGGCGCGCTGTGTCCGGCGCCACGCGTGCACGAGCGTGTGCGTGCTCACACACGCTGTGAGAGTGCGTGTGCGCTCCGCGTGCTCTGCATGCACGCACGTGCGGTGGAGCCGCGCGCGCCCATGGTGCTCCGGGGGGGAGGAGGGGGGCGGAGAGCCCCGGGCAGCCGGCGGCGCGGTGCCGGCGGGAGCCAGGAGCCAGGTCAGGCGCTTGCTAATCCCGCCGGGCTCAGCGCGGCCCGGATTCCTCGCTGGGATTTGCAGCCGAGCGCCAGGCCCTCGCTGCCCCCCCCCTGCGGTGGGTGCCGCCCCCGGCTCTCCCTGCACCCCGCGGCACCCCGGGGCACCCCACGCCAGGAGCCCGGCCCCGGCCCCGGGAAGCGCTTACCCAGGAGGAGAGCGAGCGCCACGAGGTCCATGGGCAGCCGTGGTGGTGGCCTGGGGGACGCGGAGGAGGCGCTGCAGCGGGGCCGAGAGCCCGGCTCTGGTGCAGCGCTGCACCCTGGGGACCCCCCGACTCCCGTGCACCCCCAGGCGACAGCAGCGGGCAGGGGGCCGGGCCGGGGGCCGGGGTGATGCTGCTGTGGCCGCATCCTGAGCCGAGCCCCGCACCAGCCACACCGCCCCCCCGGCCCTGCCTCCGGCCGCCCCGGGGAGGATCTGTCCCCACGAGCGCTGGTGTCCCGGAGGGTCCCGGTGCCAGCAGCACCGGAGCGGGCCGGGCAAGGCCATCCCGGCGGCTGGCCGAGGTCCCGCTGTTAAATTTAGGCTTGAGTCGCCTTTTGTGCTTTCTTCTCTGCCGTAACTGCCTGTTCCCGACCGTGCAACCACCGGATCAAAGCCTGGCCGGAGCGCTGCCTAAACACACCTTTCCTGTCCCGGCGCGGCGCGGCGCGGCTCGGCGGGGGCCGCGGGGACACGACGGGCAGAGCCCGGCCAGCCGCCGGGGCTCCCTGCCGCCGTGCCCGCTCGAAGTCGCGGCGCGGGGCCGCGTGCCGGCGCGGGGGTCCCCGAGCCCCGCAGGCCGGGCGGTACCTGGCTCCGGCGCGGCTGGGCAGGCTGCTGCGGCGTGGGGCTGGTGCGCGGCGGGGAGCGCCGGGGGGATGGAGGCCCGCTGCGCCCCGGACGGCGCGGTGCGGAGTGAGCCGGGCGGCGAGGGAGGCGATGGGAAAGCGGGCAGCTCTCCCGGCCCCCCTCCCCGCGGCGCCCGATTCTTATTCAAATGCGCTGCCCGCCGCAAGGCACGGCCGTCTCCAGGCTACGGGAATGTCACTGCCGATTCCTTCTGCCTGGAGGCTCCCGCCGCCCGCCGGGGCCGCGCTCGGCCGCCGGCGCGTCCGGCCCAGGCGTCGGCAGCCCGGACGCGCCCCGGCGGGCGAGCGAAGGCGCCTCGCGGGAAGGCGCCCGCCGCCAACGCGCCGGGGCCCGGCGGGACGCGAGGCGCAGCCGCGACGCCCCGACCTCCCCCGGCACGGCGCCGCCGGCGCCAGCGCCCTCGCCGCGGAGGCGGCTCCGCGGGCGAAGCCCGGGCACGCGCTACCTGCGGGCGCTGCAACGGGAGCCGCCCCGGCTCTCCGGGGCGGGGGGGGGGATCCCACGGCCCCTTCCCCACGTGCCGCCCGCTCCCGGCCCGGGGCCTCCTACCTGCGCGCGCGGGCCGTGCCCTGGGGTGCGCCGCGGAGCGGGGCCAGCGCGGCCCCGCCGGCCGCCGGGCTCCGGGCTGGGCCGAGCTCCTTGTTCCTGGAGGAGGGCGGCCGGCGGCGGCGCGGCGCCTGTCTCCTCCTCCGGCGAGCCGTGCCAGGCGAGGGGAGGGACCCGCCCGCGCCCGGCGCCTGCCAAGGTGAGGCAAAGGCCAGGTACGGCGACGGCGCAGGCGGTGCCCCGCGCCGCGGCATCTCCTCGGGGCCCCCGAGACAGGCAGCCCGGGGCGCGTCCCCGAGCGGGCACCGCCGCCAGCCGCGCTCCCCCGGCACCGCACCGCCGCGCCGGCCGGCAGGACGCATCCCGCTGCCTCCCCGCGCCGGCGCCCCGGGCACCGCCGAGCCCCGGCCGGCCCGGCACCGCTCACCGCGCCGGCGGTGCCCGGATCCCTCCGACCGGCAGCCCCAGAGCCCTGCTGGGAGCACGGCTGTGCGCGGCTCCGCCGAACCGCGTTCCCGCACGGGGACGGTGCCTTTTGTTAGCCAAGGCTGAAGGAAGGAAGAGGTCTCGCGTGCTCTGCACACCAAGGCTAAGCCCTGGCCGCGCGCCGGCGAGCAAGGTCGCGGGAAGATAAAGCAGCAGCCCCGGCCCCCGGCGTGTGACAGCGCCCGGCCCCCCGCGGGACAGCAGGCGCGAGGGAGGAGCGGGCCCAGGCTCGCGCGGGGGAGAGGCTCCCCGCCGGGCGCCGCGCTGCCGCGACCTCCGCATGCCGAAGGACCTCAGCTCCCGGCTCCGGCACCGCGAGCCTCCCGCCTCGCTCCGCGGGCAGAGCCCGGCGGCTGCCGGGGAGGCAGGGGAAGGGCGGCTGCCTGCTCAGGCGTCGCGGTGGGAGCAGCCTCGCGCCCACCTCCGCAGGGCAGAGCAGCTGCTGCCGCCGCCGCCCGGGAACACGAGGAGCTGAGGGTCTCCCCGGGGCTCCAGCAGCGCCGGGGGGGACGGCTGAGGCACACCAGCTCAGGCTGCAGCGAGGCAATGGGAGAGCCGGACGATTAACTGATAGAGAGCCATTACCACGGGTCAGGGTGTCTGTATCAAAGGGATCTTGCCAAGCAAACCTTATTTGCTTTGATAAAGGTGATGGTAACAGGATCTTTCAAGACATTTGGCCTTGCAAAGGAAATTAAAAGCAGCAGAGAAGGATCCTCAGGTAGACAGAAAAGAGTGGGACTGGTGCACACTGAGGGAGATCAGACGCTCTCGGGAGAGCCGAGAAATGGAAGGCATCCCCTCCCTTTTCAGCAAGGGACACTGCTGAACGCAGAGCTCCCTGGGCGTGAGACTGCAGGCCTTCAGTAACTGGCAGTGCCACGACCAGGCTGGTGAGAACAGGCAAAAGCCAGAGCACAAATCCAGCGCTGGAGGCCTGGGGGTACACGAGCTTGCGAAGCCCTGGGGTTTACCATGGAAAAGGCCTGGGGCACCTGCTGATCACATAAGCCATCACCATGGCACAACCACAGGAGGCGTCGGGATCCATAGGTGAAAGAAGCAGCGAGGGTTTGTCTTCAGCTCTGGTCCTGTGTACTCCCAGCTGAAAAGCACCGGAAGGGTCAGCCCGGTGCCAGAAATACCCACCCATCCGGCCTCAAAGAGCCTCTCTTGCAAGAGCTTGGTCCTCCCCGTCACACTGTGGAGGCGAGGGACTGTCTACAAGAACAAGCGCAGGGCAGGGGAGCTGTTGGAGCTAAAAGTGCTGACAAGAACCAGCAGGAAGCGGCTGGCTCCAAATTAGGTCCAGAAAGTGGCAGATGAGTACCTGGAAGCACGAGGGGCCAGAGAAGACACAGCCCTGGCTGGGGATCCTGGAGAGTCCTGTGCAATGGGGGGCTACAAGGCTATTGGGAAAGGGAGTAGATACAGAGCAGTAGGAGCAATCCACAGGCCAGGAGAAATTTTTCCCAGGAAGGCTTGTGGAGCTCAGCCAGCTTGTCTCATCTGCAGGGGCAGGAGCAGCATCCAAACACTGCTGGTGAGGAGGAACCCAGGGAGGACAGGTCCTTAATGCTTCACAGGTCATCTGGCAGGGAGCTGAGCCCCTTTCCAGGCAGGTGATAACTCCTACAGAGACCTCCAGGGCAGGAGGTCCTCAGTCAAATAAGCTCTCGAGCGCAGTGTAAGCCACAGGCAGCCTGTAGCCTGGGCAGCTCCATCCCCGGAGCAGCGAAGGCCCAGCAAATTCAGCCACCAGCAAAGTTTCCCTTCCCAAGCCACCCCCGCACGCTGAGGCCAGGCCTGCTCTCAGCTGCTTCTCCCCCACACGCCCGCAGCGCCTGCTGCGGCTCCGCTGCTGTCCACCCTGGGCTCGCGGAGGGAATTCAGCCCAGATCACGTGGTCCGCAGCGCGGCGGGAAGGGGAGAGGACGCAGGCGGGGGGAGCAAGCTCTCCTCCGCTGCACACGGATCTGCCAGCAATTCTGACTCAGCTCTCAGTCACCAGCATGTCAAAGCTGCTGAATATCCACAGTTACCTTGGAAATCAGCAACTTGAGCTCCACCAACACCTCTCAGGAGTAATTAGTGCACTTTCGCCATCATCGGCAAACCGTTTGGCTCCTGGCTCCGAGGGGCAGAAGCGGGAAGAGCCAGCACTTGCAGCTCTGTGGGCTTGCAGAGCAGGGCCCCAAAGGCCGGCAGAGCCTCTGAGCTCCTCCGGCAGGAAACCGGTCTGCAGGAGTGCTGGGGCAGCCTCTCACGCCTGGTCAGCCTTGCCTGGACTGACAGCGTTGCATCTCTGCAGGTGGCCAGCACTTCCCTGAACGCCCGTATTAAGCAGGAAGACCACTTAACCACTTCCCTTCCAGGGGAATTAGCTCGAGCGGTCTCCATGCCTCTGCGCCTGACTCACCCAGGCACCGCAGCTTTCAGGTCTCTGTGAGAGAAAAAAGGTAGTCGCCAGCTGCTCCCCAGTACGGGGAAGAGATGATGCTTGTCTGAGGCCACAGGCCCAGCACCATCAGTGCTGGGCCAGCGCACCCACTGCCCAGCGGTACAAACTGGGTCCGGATCACACGCAGGCGAACAACAGCATTTCTGTTGAATTAGTCAGCCACAATACTGGCTGCAGATCAGGCAGATGCAGAAAGAAGTTAGAGGATGAGCAGACAGTCAGGACCTGGCAAAGAGCCTGTCAGCACAGAGTCAACCCAACACGTATCTAGAAACTAAACTAGCAGATTTATGCCAGTTTACACTGGTTCAGCACCAGTAGCACTTGTTTGGAACATTTTCGATCCTGAGCCAGGCATTCTTGAACTGGATTTAGGTAACCCCAAACCCCACGGGGCATTCAGCGCTGCACTGGCAGGAATCGGAGTGGGAGGAAGAGAGCAGCGGCGGCAGTCTCCAGCTAGGCATGTCCTGCACAGTGGCCAAGCACACCGGAGACACCGCTCCGTTGAGATCAGCTGGGGTTCAAGTTGGGAGCCCCAAGAGGAACGGCCTGGCAGGGCCCAAAGACAAGTTGGACACGCTGGGCGGTTCTGAGCACCATTTTACTGAAGGGCTGGACACCTGCTGGGACTTCATAACAAAAAGTTCACTTCATGTAAGAAAAAAGACAGTCTGTTTTTTGTCCCATTCCCTCTCAAGAGCGGAATAATACTAACACTGCCTTTTCACTAAACAATGCCATTCCAAAATATACAACACAGTGTGGAGCAGCCCAGCCTCATATTAAACATTAAATATTAATATAGCTTCAAAAACATTCTACACAAACAAATGAAACAGTATAAAGTTCATACAAGAACAAAGTGATCAGTTGTAAATTCGCCATACAAAAGTTTGTTACTCGTCCTTCTGCTGGGCGATGGCCGTTTCCCATTGGGCTCGCTGGGACAGGGAAGCTGCGGGGCGCTGGCACGAGCAGTCTGGGCATGGCAGGTCCCTGCTCCCACGGGCGTCGCTCAGGATTTCCGGCCACCGGGGAACATCTGTGGCTAAGCTGGCTGCACCAGTCCCAGCCAGAGCGAGTCGGTCACACTGCAGTCATGGAGCCAGTTCTCTTGGAGACGATGGTCGGCAAAGATGAGTTCACGGGGCTGGGCAGTGCCTCTCGCTACCCTAGATCCCCCATGCCCCACAGACCGACTGCTGTGCCACTGCTCTGGAAATAATGTTCCTCAGAAATGCTGCATCAGGAACTATGAGGAGAAAATGACATTACACTCCGGACACTGCATCCTCCCCATGACAAATTCCAATGCTAATCACGTCCCTTCCTGGGCCTTGGTAGTCTGACGGGCTGGGGCACGTTTCAAAGTGCTCTGCTTTGAATTCTAGGCCCCTGAGGGAGGAGGGGAGGCATCTCTGGGGGCAGCTTTGCAGCACCCTCTCTTTTATATCAGCACTGTGTGCCTGACTGTCTGTGGGAATCATCAGACTCTCACAGGGGCTGCCTGTAGCAACAGGAAGGGAAAGGGCTAATTAAGACAATGAGGAGAGAGGCCCAGACGATAATAAGGCCTTTCAGGGACTCCCCAGGGGCAAGGCCTAATCATCCCCGCAGGGGAAGTTATTTCAGATGCTCATACAAGGAAGAGCTGCCCTCTCTGTGAGGGCTTCCAGAGGGAACAAACCAGCACATACTGGGGGCTCTCCAAGCTGAGAGCTTGGACCTTCCTGCGCTTCCCTTCCTCGTGACCACCTAAGCAAAGCCAGTTTGTGCAACTAATGAGAGATGGAAACCAAAGGCTCAAGGAGGTGCTTGCTTCAAAAAGGCATCTCCCTGCCCTCCAGGGCCTGCAGCACCAAGTGCCTCACGTAATGCCACCAGACAGAGAAGGAAAGACTCCTTTAGCTGCCAGGGATGGAGTTCAAGAAGTGCTACCAGTATGCTACATACTTAGCTCCCTCTATTTGGGGAAATCCTCCTGTAGCAGAAGCAAACAAAGCTGGTCAGACGGACACTGCTGGCATCTTTGGTTTTTCCTAATCCCAGCTTCTTCATTTTTCACCAGACTCCTCTATCTTCTTAAGCAAACTGAGGGGTCCAGTCACAGCACCACTGCTTTGGAGGCAGCAACCAGCCAAGCTGTTTAGTGCTAATGCTGTCACATCTACAGATACTGTAGAGTCGACAGCTGAGGTTGAGCTGGTGATGAGGGCTGGCTCTCCTGCCATCTGGGACAAGGTCTCTGCTCCAGAGTCAGCAAGGCACCTGGCACCTGTCTAACAGCATCCAGCTCCAGGCAGGAGCAGTCTGCAAGGAGAAGGAAACCTGAGCATGGCACAGAGCCCAGGAGCGTGAGGGCCTGGGAACCACCTTCCTTGATACCCTCTCCAAGGACGGTCCCAGCCTGCCCAGCTCAGAAAGAAAAGTGCTGCAGCACCTTCGAGAAGGCAAAAGCTGCCACAGAACAGTGCTTTTCCTCAAGCCACCTCAGCTCCCGGAAAGCTGCCTCCATCTGACCACAGGATCAGAAAGGCCAGTGTCGCTTTGTATACTGAAAAATAGAAAGTCACTTCCACCCAAACCAAGCTGCTTGAGCTGCAGGTGCTCCTCGCAGCATGGCACGAACTCTGCCAAGCATGGCAGAAACCAGGATCCACCCACCTCAACCTCCCTTCCAGTCTGGGAGGCTTCCCAACTAGCGTTACACTGTCCAACTGCAGTTAAGAGAAAAGTTTGCTCTCTGTCAGCACATGTACCTCATGCTATGGCGATAGGCCCAGCTCCCAGACAAGGTAGGAAACTCTGGCCCAAAGGGAAAGCGTCTGGAGAGACTGCTACCCTTCTGCATGCTAGCAAGATCTGGTCATGGAACCAGGGTGACAGTCACAAGTCAGAGAGCCAAACCGCTACTCAGTCTTGTGCTCATGTCCAAAACCCAGGGCATCCCCCCATCATGCCACAGTTGGGGCAGGGGGATTTCCACCCAGCTCCACCAGTGGAGAAGTGCTGCTGGTGTCTAAGGGGGCTCTGGCAGCAGGAAGGCACAATACATGCAGCTACCAGGCAGGGCTGTCGAGCTAGACGTGCAGCAAGCCCTCAGCAACTGAATGACCCCACTCACCAGTGGTGCTTTACCCCCTGACTGCTGAGATGGTCTTAGCTGGTGACTTGAACTCTGTGCAACGGAAAGCCAGACAACGAGGGCTTTCAGCCATGCCGAAGGGAGCAGAACGCCGTCTCTGTAGAACAGGCTGCACCAGCTCCTCACCGCTCTGCAGGGGACTGGCCGCAGCAGGTCCTGGAGCAGGGCTGTGCTTGTCCTGTGAGCATGGCAGCAACAGGCTGGGCGGACGATGCTCTGGTCTGAGAAGTATCCAGCTACATTAGCGCTCACTACGCTCTGCAGAATGAACACACCTCTTCCCCAACTAAAATACCAAGATATTTAGAGTTCTACTAGCGGGCTACAAAACAGGAGTAAAAAAGAATCCCTTCTTATTTTGCAAAAGAGTGCTTAAGAACTTCTGCACAAGGATCACTACTGTAGCTGGCTCTGGGGTACAATGCAAACAGTTTAGAAACAGCAGCACCACACTATGTGGCTTGCAGGGAAGAAATTTATCCAGCTGAAAGTGGTGGCAGAAGGTGAAAACTGATCCCTGTGCACATAAGCTTTAAAACAATGTTTCTACTAATTAATATAACTTCAACCTGGTATGCGATGTCAGCTCTCCCTTCACCTGCCTGCCGGGTAAGATGCTCTCCCCGTGGACCTCACTGACGCACGTCTGAAGCACACAGGAAGCCGGTCTGGTGCAGGTGAAGCACAAACTCTTGCTTCTCAGCAGCTGAATAAAAGGAAAAATGATTTCCACAAACTCAGTCTGAAGAACAGTCCTTTCAACTCTGTTTGAATCATTTCTTGAAGTGACAGTGGCACAAATCCATGTGGTAAAAGCATTCCTAAGAGAGTGTCTCCAAAGCTCTTGGCTGTCACAACGCCTAGGAACAGCATAGGCCAGGTTAGGCACTTGGATGAATTCAAAGTGACTAATACAGGAACAGGTCTGAACAACCTGCATACAGCACACTCAGAGACCAGAGCATTCCAGGCAACACATTCTCTACCTGCCGTGCCAGTTACTGCCATGCAGATCTCTGGAAGGCAAATGGTCTAATCGTAGCTATAGAAAATTTTAAGTTGGAAGGGACCACTTGAGATCTCTGGTTAGATCAAGCTTTAGACTTGTTTTGATCAGACCTTTCATCTTCCCTAAGCACCAGCCAACACACAGTTACAGCACAGTCCCTTCTGCAGCCTCCTGCACACCAGTGTCAAAGGACCCAGATGCCAGGAGTAGCTGCACACAGCCACAAGACTTAGGACTGCAAAGTCTACCACTAACAGATTGCAGGGACCCTCTGTGCCAACACTGGACTCACTGGGAAGTAACTGTCAGGCAGCACTTGCTGACATTGGCACAAGAAGCTATAAAAAACCTCTGTGACTAACAAGCTGCATTCCTTCCAGCCAAATTCCAAAGTCATCTGCACAGGAAAAGAGGAGACATCAGGACAGCAGAGAATCACTGTGAAAGGCACACAGCAAACTAGATCTGAACTCTGAGAGCTCCAGAGCTGCCTGATTAGCTCAGGTGTCCTGTGGTCCCTATTACAGATAGGCAGAAATGCTGCCAGGGATTTGACTGATCACAGGCAAGTCCCTAAGTGCACAGTTTCAGGGCGCTCAATTCCCTCGCAGGAGCCTCAGTGATACAGTCTTAGCACGCGAACATTTCCAACACCCACTTCTCTTTGCAGAGCAGAAGACCTTTAGGCTGGTGACCTGGGGAGGATACCAGGCGAGCCATCATTATCAACTGTTTTCAGAACTCAGCTCAATGCCTAGAAAGGCACAGCTCTGCTAGGGCAGTATGTTCTGCTTGATGTGTTTAGCAACAGTATAAGCCAAGTCTCTGACTGGCAAAGATTCAGACTGGTGAAACGCAAGAGGTGACAGAACAGTAGGGAGGCAGGGAGCAATTCAGCAGAGAGAAGAAGTACGACAAAGGCAAAGGATACATCCTGATGTGTCGGCCTCAGGTGCTCAGCTTCCTGGAGGCTGTTCAGGCAGGAGGAAAAGCAACTTCAATCTGAATTCAGCTGCTCTTCCCCCTAGAGCCCAGGCACTCGGCTAGAACATCTGCTCCCTGCACAGAAAGGGCTCTGGAGACTGTTCTTGGTGCCCTTATATGGGGTTGGGAACAAGGGGAAGCCACAAGAGCAGCCTGTCAGGCAGCAATACCACAGGCTGGAGTTCAGAGCCCTCCTCAGGAAACAGCCAAGAAGAGAAACTCCAGTGCAAGGCTTCAAGACCTGGCATTTGAGAGCGTGGGAATGAGAAGGGTCTGAAGGGATGGAAACAAAAGAGACAAAGCAACACTGGCTGGGCAACAGTGATGGAGGGTCTCTCTTCATCCAGCATCATGTCAGGAAAGGGGATCTCTCTGCCAGGGCATTTTAAAAACAGAAGCAGAAGAAAATATTTCCTCCTGCTCTCCAGCCAACCAGTGGCATTCACAGGTCAGCCTCAAACACTGCAGCAAATTATGATCTTTGACAGCAACTCAGTTACGCACAGCAAAAACACAAACCCAAGCGTGTGACTCACAGCCTGCAACCACCTCCTGAGGTGGAAAACTTCTACCCCGCTAACGGCACTGCCCTACCTGGGGGAGTCAGGAGAACCCTGGTTGAGCCTCAGGACGCCCAGTTTCTCCACTACATACTTCAGCTTTCCTCTCTGAGCTGGGAATCAGATACTGACCCTTGCTATAAAGCACTGAAATCCAGACAGATGCTAGAGAAGAGCTGGAATGTAGGGAGTTGTGGTTTTCCAGAGGAGCTCAGCCTTCCAGCCAATATCCACATGGATTACTAGGTCAGACAACTGATATTTTGAGCTGGTGAGAGAACAAGTCAATTACTTGCCTGCTGCTGCAGAGGTCTGAATGTACTTGGCCTGACACTGCTCCCTCTCCCCAGGCTGCCGTATTTTGCTTTTGCAGTATCCAAACTGGGATCTTACAGTCAGTCACAAGTAGGACTACGAAGGCTGTCCCTCCCAGGTGGCTGCTGCAGCACCAATTGCTTGAACATGAGTGTTTCTCATGTAGTTTGCAGATCCTCTCTCCGCAGAGAAGAGGCCTGACCTCAGGCTGTGCAGAGTCTGCATTCACATCCAGCAACGTGCCCCCAGGTGCAGGAAGCCTCATCACAGCCTGTCTGCAGCGGTTCTGCAGTGTCTCCTGGGGACGGGCAGAGCCTGCAGTCAAGAGAGCTTTCACACCTACCACAAACCATCTCACAACATCCCAGAAACAACAGCAGAGCTGTTATCCATCATGTGTTAATGATGGTGGGGTAATTCTCCTCTCCTACTGCTTCACCCCCACAAACTGATAGCAAGAAACTCTCTACATTTGTTTTAAGTGCTGGGATATATCCTCCCAATCCTTCTGCTTTTCTGCTTTGATTCAGACTCAGATACTCCACTGAACTCAAGGAGAGCCAGGATATATCTAATACATTCAAACACAGCAGATATCCTCTCTACTGGCACCTAGAATCTGCTCCTGAAATGTTCAGTAACAGCAAAACAGTAAGTTGTGGACAGGAAAGAGCAAGTAATTGCTATTAACAGCTCCAGCTTTTAGGCTGGCAACAGTCACAAGTTCATTTTCTAAGTTTGCACCTGGGATACAAAGGAGCAAAACACCACTGGGATCTGAGACAGAATTGCTCTTTGGAGCAAACCCATAAGATGAGTTCAGAGCTTCTGCTACCAAGAAGTGGAGGAGGCACCTAAAAGCGTCAGGCAGACTTGCAGGCAGTAGCCCAGTAACACTCTTGTGCCTGTGTGGAGGTAATACCAAAAGTACGATTAGAACAATACTCTGACTATCAGCTGGTCATTCTCCTAAATTGTATGATGTTTTTGGAGACGAATGAGTAGCTATAATTCTGCCTGCTTCTGAGCTGTACAAAAGAGCCCAGAATACTGTCACAACACTGAATTACAAAGAAATGCTGGCACCTTTCAACAAAACACTGGCTGAAGGGGAGGAGGAACAAAAGCTATTGAACCCAATCCCAGAAGAGTGGAAGAAGTGCATCTTCCCACAGTTCCTGGGCAATATGCACATATATAGATATATAGATATATAGATAATAAAGTTATAAAATTTGATCAAAATAAAACCAGTAAATGTACAGCTTGAAAAAGAGCAAATATCACAGTGCATCAATGTCATGAGAAAGTCGTATGTTTTCCCCCTGCATGAGAGCACAGCCTGCCACATTTAGAAAAGATCCCACAGAAAGTGAACACTTTGACCTGCTCAGCTTGCTGCGGGCAAGGAGTCACCATCCTGTATTCATAAACGTGGTTTTGTACTTATGCAGTCAGTTCTGCATAGCAATGGTAGACAGCCAGGAACAGCACTGGAGCAGGCTGCTCCATCTGCAGGTATTAGTCGACATGTCGTCACCAGACACTAGAGATCCAAAGTTGATCTTAAACTTCTCCACACTCTGGCACCTGGCTCATACTTACTTACGAAAAAAAAAAAAAGAAGAAAAAAAAAAGTGACAAAGTGAAGAAATTCAGGAGACACTGTGAGAATGAGACAAGGGCTGAATTCGGATCACAGGGGACAGGTTGACCCTAAGAATTTTCTGTGCTCTCCTCCTCACTTCATCATCAGAAGAGTTGTCCACCTTGATTGCCTGGAATTTCAGCAGATTCAAAGTGCTCTGAGCCCGCTGAGGTTTGTTTTGGACAGGAATGGTATTTGTTTTCTTCTTCTTCTGTGGTGCTTCTCTCACCTCTGTAGCTCTTTTCCTCTTCTGCCCGACAGTCTCCTGGTGACTGCTGCTATCCTTCCACTCCATTTTCCCCAGGGGAGCCTCCTTAGCTTTGATTTTCAAAGCCTTGGATTGTGCTGCTACAGTGTTGCCTTTAGATGAGCTCCCCGTGACTCTCCCATTGAGGACTCCCGAGGCTTTGCAGGCATTACTCTCCTGCAGCACACCACCCTTTGGTCCCTTCAGAAGATTTAATGTGAGGGTGGCACAATCTGGTCCTTTCTTCAGACGCTTATAACCCTTAGCTTCTGTTATTTTAGTGCTCTTGCCTGAGGAAGACTGCCTCGGTGGACTCGAAGCCTTGAGGAGTTTAAGGTCTGAGGGCGAGATTCCAAGATGCCCCTGTTTGTACTTGGATTCCAAACAGGATGCGGTGGTTTTCAGTGGCACCAGAGCTTCCAGAACCACAGACAGTCTCATTGCTGGATATACATCAGGATACATATTCGCAGGAAAGCCCACTGCCGAGGCCTTAGATGTGCCAGATCTTGTCTGCTTCAGGGAGTTTAGCAGCAGATTTGTGGAATTACTTTTAGAGACAGGCTTAGCAGAGACCTTAGAAGAGTTCACGGAAATGCTGGTGGATGAAGCGGGCACCTTTGCCACAGCTGCTGTGTTTCTAGCTGGAGTTTTAGCAGAATCGGATGCGGTTGCAGCAGCAGCGGTTGCTGCAGTGGAAACATGTTGTGTGCTCTCTTTTGCTTGATTAGGCGTGTCTGCTGTACATGAACTGTAACCATATACATCTTTACTCCTTAGGATTGTGGGCTGATAGCCTTCCTCCTTGAGGCCCTGAATAAAGGCCACCAGCTGGGTCTCTGTGTCTGAAAGGTCCTTGGACATTGGGTTGAAGACTCGGAGGGCTTCCTCCAGCACTTTTTGTCCTGCAGAAGAAATTCTCGACCAGGAATGGACAGCTTTTTCTTCCACATTGTTCACTGCAATATTCATGGCATTAGGCAAGGAGGCGCTTCAAAAGGTCCAAATTACTGGAAAAACAACACTTGACACCTCAAAAGGAGAGAGAAGATAGTTAGCTTACAGCAACTGGAACCATCTCGCATTTTTAAGTAGGGACCTGAAACCATTAAGACTAGACCTGGCTACTCGTAAACATCAGGTCCGATTCTGTGCATAAGTCAAATTAGCAAGAGCATCATGAAAATTCTGTCACTGTTTTGTTTCTGCAGTAAAACTAAAGCATCTCTATTGCAGAAATAACTTCAGTCCTAAACAAAAGTTTCAGGCAATCCCATCCAACCCATCCCAAGTTGAACTGTTCCAGCGGTTAACTCAGTGAAATTTGCAGCTCATTTCCAGTTTGAGTTTGATAAGCCTCAGCTTCTGGTAATCAGATCTCATATCTCATTTTGCCTTTGTAAAGCAGCCCTCCATTAAATGTTTTCCCTGTGCATGTACTGAGAATAACACGATCAAGCCATCTCAACACTCTTCAATGAACTATACAGCCTGAGTTCCTCAAGTCTATCCTGGTGTCACGTTCAATTTTCCAGCTTTCTATTTGATTCTGCTCAAAACTGATGCTGAGTCCCTGCCAAATTTGCAGCATCCTCCTGAAGACAGCAGAGCTGGAGGCTATTTCAGTCGTGCTTCATTGATGCCAGGTACTGCGGAAATACAACTCCATTCCTTGTTTTTTCCCCATGTTTAAACAATGGTCTACAACATGCTGTCACAGCAAACTGCTGTTGACCCAAGGATACTCACAGCCAAGTGAGTAGGAAGTAGGAAATTCAAGAAGAGCAGCAAGCAGGAAGCAGATAGCATCAGAGCCGTGCATACAACGGCCTGAGGAATGACACTCAGCTCACCCGTACAGGCACTAGGCAACTATCTGCCTTGGACGGAAGCACTAACTACTGCTTTTAAAAAAGGAAGTTGAAGAGCAGCCCAGGCAGGAACCTGGGAGAACTCAAACTATCTCACACTGAGCTGGCTGCCCAGCTGACTCCACAGATGAAGCAGTGGCAAGAGGTTAGTCTTTAGCTTCTCAACTTCATCAGGAGTGTTCAGTGAACAATCTTCTTCAGAGAAATGTTGAAGGTCTCACAGACACTATCAAAGAGGGCAGGAAGCGAACGAGAAAGTCATGACTGGAAAATTAGCACCTGAGCAGACAAAGTTCTCTCTAGAGCTCCAATTATTCTGCAGCCACAGAGCCCGGGAGAGTCAGTTGTGAACGAGGTGTCCGTGCCACCACGAATGGTATGGAGAGAAGACACAAACCTACAGCTTAAGCCAAAAGTCGACAAAAGGATCCCAAAGGGGCAGCACAGGTCAGCAGGTAGGTAACAGGCTCCACATGACTGGTTCATCTCCATCGAGTCTTCTGTAGACGTCGCAGCAGAGGGATTTGGAGAAGGACAACGCAGTTGCTTTGCAACAGTCAGGACATCTCCCATAGAGGCGGGCAGGAAAGAAAGCACCGCGCTGAAGCTGGCATCATTGGCTAGATATTAGATTTGTCATCTCAAAAATGAACAAGAAGTACTAGGCAGAGTGAAGCAAGTGAGGATGCAAAAGCTTAATTCTGATCTGGTAGAGAGGAAGAAGGCACAACTATCAGCAGGTTTTCAACAGATAGCAAGCAGGTAGCAAAATATTTAATCTGCCAGGAACTTCATGCTGCACGAAGCCCAGGAACAGCCAGAACACCTTAACAGGTATTTCTATGTCATCTGGGCTGGGACCTGACATTCATGGCAACTCTGTTCCTATAACACATGGTACGAGAGAAAGATGGCTATATACAGCTACGCACTGATTTATCTTGTCCAGCCAAAATCAAGTTTGTTCAGTCAACACATTACCTGAGGATCTGCCCTAGCAAAAGCATCAAAAGGCCACAGACCCACAACGCTCCTGATACCGATGCAGCATCCCCACAAGCAGAGTGCTGACAGAATGAATCCTTACGCAATGCTCCAGCTCTGCCAGGCCAGGCTTAGCAGTCTGACTACCCAGGATCAGACTACTAGCCCTTGACAAACAGCTGGGCTGCACAATGCTTCACTGGATGCACTGGAGGGGCGAGCGGGCTGCCAGCGCAGACGACACCGTGGCGCTGGGCTGCGACAGGCTGCAGAGATGAGCCCGTGGAGGCTGGTGTGGACACCAAGGAGCACTCACTGGAGACCACCCACGGGCAAGCAGCCTCTGGCTCGGTGTCTCCCAGCGTTCTGCCCCTCTGGGGAGGGGATGCCCCGTCCCCGCTGCCCGCCCCTCACCCTAGGCTCGGCCCAGCACAGGGAGACCTGACCGGCCACCCTCGGCCCACCGGCTCCCGCGGGCTGGAGGCCCCCAGTGCGCGGGCGCCCCACGCGGGGCCGGTGCGGGGAGGTGTTTGGTGCAGACAGCGGGTGCGGTCCCCCCGCGCGGCCTCCGCGCCAGCTCCGGGGCCCGTGGGCGGCGGCCAGAGCGGGACTCTCGGCGCCGCGGCTCCGCCTGCGGCACCCGGGGGCCGCCCCGTCGGGCGGCCCGGCAGCGCCCCCGCCCGGGAGCGCGGGGCCCGGGCACCGCCGGCCCCAACCTACCGGCCGCCGCGAGACCCGCACCCGCCGCTGCGCTGCAACCTCCGCTCCAACATGGCCGCCCGCGGAGCGCCGGAAGGGCCCGCTGCTTCCGCTTCCGCTTCCGCTCCCGCTTCCGCCCCTCCGCGCCTCCCCCGGGCCGCGCCCGCACCCCGCGGCGGCGCCTTCGGCCGCACGCCCTCGGCGCCCGGGCCCCGCCCCCTCGCGGGCCCCGCCCCCGTCAGGCCCCGCCCCCGTCAGGCCCCGCCCCCGTCAGGCCCCGCCTCCTGCCCCCCGCGGAGCCGGCAGGGGGCGCCGCGCGGGGCCGCTCCGGGCGGCGGCGGAAGTGGCGCGCCGGAAGCGGCGCCGTATCCAGGTAACGGCGGCGCGGCGCGGCCCGGTGCCGGCGCGATGAGCGGGCGGGCGGCGCGGCGGCGGCGGCGGCGGCGGCTGGTGCTGCACGTGGACCTCAACAACACGGTGGTGGCGGCGGACGCGGTGTCGGGGCAGGGCCCGCGCGCCGCGCTGAACAGCTTCCTCAGCACCGTCACGTGGGGCGCCGCCGGGCCCGCCGGTGAGCCCGCAGCCGCGCGGGCCGCGGAGCCGGCCGCGGAGCCGGGGCCTTCCGCGGGGCCCGGCCGCTCAGGGGCACGGCCAGGCCGCGGCACGCCCAGCCCGCGGGATGGCGGGCGCTGGGCCCGATGCCTCGCCGGGGGCTCCCCGCGGACACCGGGGCTCCTCCCCGGGGACGCCCGGGGCTCAGCTCCGCTGGCGGCAGTCAGCGAGCGCGATCTTCTCTCTTTCAGGCGAGTGGCAGTGGGCGAGCGACCGCCCTTCGCTGGGACCCCCCTGCCCAGGCGCCGTCAGCTACTACTGCCGGTACGGCCGCGATCCTGCCTTCACGGAGCTGGGCCCGGGCCAGCGCTTCAGCAGCCTCCACACGCACTACCTGCAGCTCCTGGAGTGGCCGGGCAAGCCTCACAAGGTGTTCTCTGTTCAGGGCGAGGAGAACAAGCATTACCACTTCATCCTGCCCTCCTTCTTCCGCCTCCTGGAGGCCCTGCACAGCGAGGGGAGGTCTTTTGCAGTTGTCTTCAGAACCTTTGGCACGGACCTGCCTCGCGCTCTCCACACTGTGCACTGCGCCCTGGCGGGGCAGCACCCCCAGTTCCCTGTCCTGCGGGATGTGGCGGTGAGTGCGGCCTGAGAGCCGAGCTGCCGGACAAGGGCAGAAATCTTCCTGTGGTATTTACAGATGTGTCCTGCCTTGAACTCTCCGGGCCAGGCTAGTCTCAATCCGCTTAGCCCACCTGCCTTTTTAAAGCATCAGCCTCTGCTAGGAAGTGCATCCAGCTTCTCAGAAAGAGCCTGTTAGCTGGGGAAGAGCATATATACTTGTGAATTCTGTGCTGTTTCTGCTCACTAATGGCACGTGTTGTGTGGGGAGGGTCTCCTCCTCTTGAGGTGTCTCAGGTTAGAGCATCTCTTCCCACAGAGAAGAGATGTCTTTTCCTGTTTTGCTGTCTTTGCAGCAGAACAGGACTCTCTGTCAGAGCTGATCGCAATTGTGTTCTCCCACACTTGCAGGATCCTGGACAGGAATGCTAGTACCAGGGTTGAGAAGTCACTTTGGTTGTTCCTCAGAGAACTGACAAGCAACAGTTTGAAACAGGAGGAGCGAGTAGCTAGGTGCTCATTCGTTTTGATTCGCCAGAGGAGGAAAAGCTTTTATGTCATATGGATTCCTTCTTTTATTTGTCTTTTCCCCAGCACTGTCCTCCTGCTGTCACAAGGAGTCTCTAGCCCACTGTTTGTTGTCTGTGACAATACACTAAGCAATCTATCTGCTTTGGAAACCTTTCATCTTCTCTTGCCTCCAATGATACTGCAGCTCTCTGTGGACCTCACTCCTGGCCAAATACGTTGCAGTAAGCGAGAGGTTGTGCTGAGCAGGGGATCAGAGCGACTTTCCACCCGTGAAGATGGAAGAAAGCTTTACAATTACTTCAGCTCTTTTGAGGGAATTGGAGGCTTCCAAGACCACTTTGACTGGTGAGAAATAGGCTGCTGAGGAAGTGAATTGGGTATCTTCTCCTCTCCTCTGATCCTCTGAGATAGCTCCTAGTTTTGAGGTCTTTGCCTTGTCACGGCTTCTATGCAGCCCCCCTGTGTCTTCTGTCTTCCCCGTAGGGAGACTGACTTAGCTCCTACATCTTTCCTCAGATCTCCGTCCCCTGATGCCCCCCTTGATTTTCTCCAAACACCTTCTAATGCATCATCTGGCTGCAAAATGCTTCTCTGGTGGGGGCAACAGCAGACAGAGAGACAAGACTGTCTGTGTCTCCTGTCCCATTTCCCTAGTTCTAAGGAGTGAACTGAACCTTGAATGCAGACTTGCCCAGCTTTACATGTGAGCTGTTGGGGTGTCCTTCCCTGACTGTTTGCTGTCCTCCTTGCTCTTTCAGGTGGGCCAGAAATCAGTTCTCTTCACAGGGTGGGAAGCACCTTTGGATTGATCCCCATGATCCCAGTGTTCACCACATTTTTATTGATGACAACATCCGCCTGGATGACACGGACACCATTGTTCACCCCCAGGTATGTGGCTGAGCACCCCTGGTACTAGCTGCCCTGGCTGGAGTGTGTCCCTGGTTAGTTCAGGCATATTTTGTTCGCCCTCTCTTACTGATGCAAAGGGGGATCAAGGCTCAGCTCTGGTGTCCCTACAGCCCAAGAGATTAGAATCACTGAGAACGATGCTCAGGGCTGTCGGTGGGGAGGATGAAATTGGCTGTCAGCACAAAACAGCAAGTGTTCCTGCCTTGTGCTTGCTGCCAGCTCTGCTGCTCAGCTGGAGTGAGTCATCCCCACTCCCCGCTGGAACGCCAGCCAGCCAGCCTCTGCGTGCGGCTGAACCTTGTTCACGGCACAGTGTTTAAAGGGCAGTGTTTGTGCTGGAGCATGCTTGTAGAAGGGGACATTAGTGCAGACAGAAATGAGCTTGGCAGTTGGACAGCTGTTGATGCTTGAACACGAGCAGCAGCTCCGCCTGCGAGTCTGAACCTTCCGCCTGTTTCCATCTAGGAAGAGATAGCGTGGGGGGAAGGAAGTGTGCAGCGGCCTGTGAATGGTCCACAGCGATTGCTGAGCACCTGGGGAGTGGCAAGGGAAGGGACACTCTGCATGTTCACTTGCATACAAGCTCTGTCAGTTACTGGATGTGTAGCTGGTGATGGGAGTTGTCACTGCCCAGAGCAAGCCTGTTAGAAGGAAGTTTTTGGTCTGATCTGGGTGGTTTCAAGTGAGTTAGTGCAAAAGGCTCTGCTAAGAGCCTGAGGCCTCTGCTTGCAGCAGCTGCTGCCTTGTCTGTCTGCAGCATCCAAAGAGCTTGGCTTGCTCAGCTCCGCCTGCTGAATTTCAGCCTTGGGCTGTTTCCCTCCCTGATCAAGGAGTTCCTCTCTTAGCCACCGGTGGGGTCAGTCGGGTGGCTTGGTTTGTCTCAAGGCATCTGTGAAGATAACCTCAGGCCCCTCGGGGCTCTCCTGACACCAGATCAGATAGGTAGGATCAAATTATCTCAGCAGCAGACTTAGCTGGGATCTGAATGGCAGCTGAGCATCTTGCCAGCAGGGCTCATTTCTGCGGTCAGGGCTTTGGCTGTCCTGCAGCCAGTACGTGCAGAAGGCTAACACCAGCTTCCTCTCCCGCTGTGTCACCAGCTGCAGGGCTGTGCCTCTGTGTCAGTGACAGCAGCAGAGCAGGGCAGTGCTGGGAGGGAAACCGATTACCAGGTGGCCTTAGGTAGGACGGGGTAAAGATCAGAAATTAAGCTTGCTGTCCTCTCTGCCGCCGTGCAGCTGCACCTGCTCTGGTGACAGCCTTATTCAGTAAAGGCAGAGCGGCCGGCAGAGGTTTTCCTGAAGTTGGCCGCTTCAGAGTGTGGTTTTCTTCCAGCTGTGTGGTGTGGCCCTTTCCTCAGGGAGGCCCTGCCACATGTCGGGAGGGTTCTGAGCCAGAGCGAGACTCCGGCCTTCCTAGAGAGAGGAAATCTGGGGAAACTTAATCTTCTACTGCTAAAGTGAAAATGGGAGCTCGTGCCCTCTGCCATCGTTTTGCTTTGCAGGAGATTCACTGTTAGTGTGAAAGAGCCTGGCAGAAGTGGGACGGGCACGCTAGTGCGTGGTGCACAGCAGGAAGTGTGCGTCGCTGCCAGGCTTTGCGAGGGGCACGGCCATAGCACTGCTGTCGGGGGAGGCTGTGAGTGCTTCTGTGCTGTGTTCTGCTCTCTCCTGCAGGTGTTTTCAGAGCAGGGCAGCAGCAGCCCTCGCTGTGCTCCCACGTCAGAGCTGTATGATATTTGCCTGGTGCAAACCCATCTCCTGGAGGCCATTGCTGATGAGAACTATTTCCTCCGCTGTGTGCAGAGGTGTGAGGAGAACTATGACCGCTACCTGGCCCGCGTGGAGAATGGCTCCCCGAGCCAGCTGTGGGATGGACAGTGACACCGCTTCACGGGCCCAAGCCCCAGCCTGAGCTGAGGGGCTTAAAACTGGGATGCTCCTTGCCTGCTACCTGACACAGATAAAGTCCCAGGCTGGGCTACTGCTTTGAACTGTCCCCTCTCCTCTCCAGTGCGTGATGTGCCCACTTGGTTGTACCAGGAACCTCCAGGCCCTCTCCACGAAACACAAGTGTCCTGGGAGCTTGTGTGACGGGATCCCTGGGAAGAAACTACTTCCGCTGGGGTCCTTTCCTCAGCTGTGCTGTGAAGAGCTGTCTGCCACACTGGAGCCCCTCTGCCGGCAGTGCTACCTCTTGCGTCTGCTCGTAGGCTGGGGCTGGGGGCTTTGTGCTGGGCCCCACGGTCTGTGCTCACGGCGTGTAGGACCAGGGGCCTCCAGCTGCTACTGCCTCCTGCAGCAGCGGCTGGTTTGGAGCTGGTGCTGCTGGAAGTGCCGTGCTGCTCGCAGTGCACGTTTGGTTGCTGCTTGCTCCACAGTGTTCTCCCTAGCCGAGCAAGTGATTTGATGTCACGTCTGCCTGTTTTTAAAGCAAATCTTTCTAATTGGCTTTTGGTGTGGGATACCTTCCTCTCCTTGACTCTGCCTGCGCTTGCAGGTGGAAAGCCCCCGTCTGTCCCCGTCTGTTCACAGAGCTCAGCAAAGTGAGGAGGGAGCCGACAGTCCCGGCTTCGGGACCAGCAGCACCTGCCTGACCCTGCTGAGAGGCCTCTGGGCGCTGGCTTGCCCCAGGTCGCCTCCGCGCTCGCAGTGGGCTCCGCCGTGCGTGCCCCCACGCGGGGGCTGCTCGGGAAGGGGAGCCCACGCGCGGGGGCAGCGAGCGCCCGGGAGGAGCGCGGCCTTCGGCGCGGGCCGTTCCCTGCGCCGAGCCGCTGCCGCGGAGCCTCTGCCCGCCGCTTGCCGTCAGCCGGGCCGCCGCCGCGGGGCCGCGGGAGGCGGCGGGGCCGGGCCGAGCCGAGCCGCGCCGCGCCGCGCCGGGGGCGGCCGAGCCCAGCGCAGCGCAGCGCGGGCGCGGCGGGCAAGGTGCGGCGGGGGGGCGGTGGCGGGCGCGGCGCCGCCCCCGGCGGCAGCGGGCGGGACCGGCGCGGAGCGGCGGCGGCGCGGAGCGGAGCGGCGGCGGCGCCGGCGGCGGGGTGAGCGCGGCGGGTGCGGTGCCCGCCCCGCTCCCGGGGCTCCGGCGGCGGGACGGCGCGGGCAGGGCGCGGGCGAGCTGCGCCCCGGGAGCCGCGGGGAGCCGCGGCGGGCGCGGGCTGCGCCCCGGGGAGCCCCGCGGCTGGAGGGGAGCGGTCCGTGCCCGCCAGCCGCCGCCGCTGATGCCGCCGCTCTTCTCCGCAGGAGAAGGTGTGCGGGAGCCGGGCCGGCCCCGCGCTGAGCCCCGCCACCACGGGCCGGATGGACGGCGCGGCGGGGCCCGGGGCCGCGGACCCCCGGGGCGGCTGAGCTGGTCCATGGCCGCGGCCGCCGCCGCCTTCGCGTGGGCCTCCTTCCCCGCCATGCCGACGCGGCGCGTCTACTGCAGCGCCGCGCACCGCGACGGGCAGCTCTTCGTGCTGGGCGGCTGCGGCGGCAGCGGGCGCGCCTTGGGTGCCGCCGAGGTGCTCGACCTCCAGACCCAGCGCTGGACCACGCTCCCGCAGTTGCCCACGCCGCGGGCTGGCGCTGCCGCCCTCGCCGTGGGCAAGCAGATCCTCGTGGTGGGCGGCGTGGACGCCTCGCAGAGCCCCCTCGCCTCCGTGGAGGTCTACAACGTGGATGAGGGCAAGTGGGAGAAGAAGGCAGCCCTGGCGCAGCCATCCATGGGCATCTCCGCTGTCCAGCGAGGTGAGGGCCTGGGACACGGCCTGTGGGGGACGGGGATGCTTGCGGCGGGGTGTGAATCTTGCTGCCACTTGGGACACGGCGCAAGGGCTTTGCCCAGTAGCCCCAGGCCACCCTGTTAATGGGGTGGTCACCCTCCAGCCCAGCTGCCCCTGCCCATTCCAGACTCATAGATGCCCCTTCCCGGGGTGGGGATGGCACTGTGCCGTGGGTGACCTCAGGCCACGTGGCTCCCGCAGGTCCTGGCCTATGAGACCTGCTCCGCCTGGGATCCGACCTGGCAGAACCCCTGCTCCGCTGAGCCCGGGCACCCAGCCGGTCCAGGGCCAAGGATGCTGCCACTCAAACTTTGCCGAGCAGCCTCTGAGCCTCGGCGCAGCAGCGCCTGGCTGCCAGCTGCACAGCGCGGAGTCGGGCTGGCCCTGTGCAGCGTCCCCCCGTCTGCTCCGCTGGCCGGGGACGCCACAGCCCCGGGTGGGTGGGCG
This sequence comes from Rhea pennata, assembly GCF_028389875.1. Classification (NCBI taxonomy): domain Eukaryota; kingdom Metazoa; phylum Chordata; class Aves; order Rheiformes; family Rheidae; genus Rhea; species Rhea pennata. Next base: position 10,934,764 of record NC_084674.1, read on the forward strand.
AGGAGGGGAGAGTGCCCGCGGCCGCGGCAGGAGCCGGCGCGGGGTGCCAGCCGGCGCGGGGCGAAGTGGAAGCAGCATTTGGCAGCATGGCTGTGTTGCCATGGTGTCTCCAGGGAGATGGCGCTGACTGAGTCTAATCAGAGCCGGTGGCCTTGTGCTCCCTGGTGCTTCCTGCCCGCGGGCAGCTGGGGCTGCGACAGGGTGAGGCCGCCCGCCGCCGGGCATCCTGCGCCGGCCCTGCCTGGCTGCACCCGCGAACGCCCCTGCCCACCTCGCTGCTGCCTGCTTTGCAGACGGCGCCGTCTACGCGCTGGGCGGGATGGGTGCGGACACAGCCCCGCAGGCGCTGGTCCGCGTGTACGAGCCGGCCAAGGACCGCTGGCAGCCCCTGCCCTCCATGCCCACCCCCTGCTACGGGGCCTCCGCCTTCCTGCAGGGCAACAAGATCTTCGTCTTGGGTAGGTGCCGCGGGGAGGGCGGCGCGGCCAGCGCAGGGCCCCCAGCCCAGCGTTGCAGCCGGTGGGCCCCATCCTGCCCGCTGAGCCCTCCCGGCGGGCGCCGGGGGCCACGCGTGCGCCGGCCGCCGCAGCGTCTCCTCTCCGCGCAGGGGGCCGGCAGGGCAAGCTGCCCGTCACCGCCTTCGAGGCCTTTGACCTGGAGACGCGGAGCTGGACGCGCTACCCCAGCGTGCCCAGCCGCCGCGCCTTCGCCGGCTGCGCCATGGCCGAGGGGGTCGTCTTCAGCCTGGGGGGCCTGCAGCAGCCGGGGCCCCACAACTTCTACTCCCGGCCCCACTTCGTCAACACCGTGGAGATGTTCGACCCCGCGCAGGGTGAGTGCTCGTCCGGGCGCTGGGAGATGTGCCCCTGGCGTCGGGACCCAGCGTGCCCATGCCGGCAGCCGCAGGCGAGCCCCGGGGCCGGCGGGGCGATGCTCGAGCGCTCTCCCCTCCCCAGGCGCCTGGAGCAAGCCGAGCCGTGCCGTCCGCATGAGGGAGAAGAGAGCCGACTTTGTGGCCGGCTGCCTTGGAGGAAGAGTGGTGGCCGTGGGCGGCCTCGGTAATGCCCGGGGAGCGGGCGCGTGTCCGGCCGCCGGTGCCGACCGGGCAGGCGGGAGCCTCCTCTTCGGAGAGGGGAACGAGCTCTGCGAACGGAGGGGAAGATCGATCCGGTTCGGTTCCCGTCCCCGTTTTTGTCACCCAGCGGTTCGGCCGCGGCTGGGTGCTGGGGACCGCGCGGCACCCAGACTCCCTTCGTCCGTCGCCTCCCCGCCTGCTCCGCGGCGCCGTGCCGTGGGAAGCCGCGCCGTCGGCAGGGGTGCCGGGGCCGCTGAGGCCGTCCGCTCTCTTTGCAGGCAACCAGTCGTGCCCGCTGGACTCGGCCGAAGGCTTCAGCCTCTCGCGCAAGAAGTGGGAGCCGCTGCCGCCCATGCCCACCGGCCGCTGCTCCTGCTCCAGCTGCCCGGCGCCCGGCCTCCTCTTCGTCATCGGCGGCGTGGCCCAGGGCCCCAGCGGCGCCGTGGAGGCCCTGCGCCTGCGCGAGGCGCCCTGAGCGGGCGCCCCGGGGACCGGCCCCAGCGGAGCACCAAGTGCCTCAAGTCGGGGACAGGGTGGGCTCGCTCGCGGGAGCCGCCGCGGAGGCGGCGCCGGCGCCGGCGGGGCCGCGCCGTGCGTGTAGCCGTGCGTGCCGTGTCGTCGTAGACCCAGTCGGTGTCTCATGTAGCGCAGAGGTGCCCTGTAGCTCAGTGCCTAGGAGGTGACGTAGCGCCTCGAATAAACGCAACGCGTGCCGTTGTACCGCGCCGCCGTCGTGTGCTCCCTGGGCTTCCCCGGCAGCGCCAGCGCCGCAGCCCCTGCTGCGGGCGAGGAGGGGAGCGCGGGGCGGATGGGGGGCAGGAGAAGTCCCCGCGTCCGAGTGGGAGCGGTTGGGGATGGGAGGCAGCGGGGAGGGCGCAGCGCCCGCCGGGTCGGGGGCGGCGATCGCGGCCCCCGGGGCGCTGCCGCCGCCGCTCGCTCGCTCGCTGCAGAGTCGCTCGGAGCCCAGAGCCGCCGGGGCACAGGCGCAGGCAAGCGCTCCGTCTTTTAATGACGAGACGGGAGGAAGATCTCCCCGGTCCGGGTAAATATCAATGCCTGACCTTTCGGAAAAGGCAGCCGGCGCGATCCCCGGGCGGGCGGCGAGGACGGCGAGGTGGGAAGCCCAATTAGAGCCGCGTGCGGCATTAGCTAGAGCGCTGCCGGAGCCGGCGGCTGCGGCTGCTGTGGGCGTCACGCGGGAAAAGTTGGAAACGGCTCAGGCAAGAGAAAGTCCGAGGCCTGAAACGCCTCCTGCGCGTCAGCGGGGTGAACTTCTGGAGGCGCTTAGGTGAGGGGGGAGCCGGGGGGCGAAGGCGCCGCGATGCTGCCCCGCCGTGCCCTCCCGGCCGCTCGCCCGCCTTTCCGGAGGAATATCCTCGGACGCCCGGGCTCCGACCTCGGCCAAGTCGGCCTTGCGCCTGCCTCTGGAGTTGCTATAGAAACTGCCGTGTGCCGGAGCGAAGCGCCGACGGGGAGCCCCGAATCCGCAGCCCAGCGCTAGCCGGCAGCCAGGCTGGCTCGCAGGGCCGGCGGTGTGCCGGCGAGCCCCGAGGCCGGGCGGAGGGACGCCGCGGGGCTGCAGGACCCTCTCCGTCCCGGAAAGCCGGGAGCTGACCAGCCTCGGCCACGGTCTCCTCGTCCCCCCACCAGGCTGCCCGCCGGAGCGATGCTACGTCCCGCCGGCGTTCCCGGCCCAGCGCGGGAGAACCTCCTCCCCAGGCAGTGCCGGAGCTGGCCCCGCGGAGCCTGCGGGCACGTCCACCAGCCGCAGCGCCGCTCGGCCGTTTCGAGCCCGTTTTTTCGCGGGGAGGCACCGACACGGCGCTAAGGGCTGCAGCGGGGCGTTGCTGCAGTACGGCAGTTTAGTGTCGGAGCAGCATGTTCACGCTCCGAATCCAGGTGTCTTTAAGCATCTTAGTTTTCAGCATCGCTCGCTTGTTCGTTAGCAGAAATTAGGAATGGGACTCGGAGCTTCTAATGAGCGCTAAAGCCATGACAGCGGCAACCGGTGAGCAGAGATAGCGAGGGGAAGATTCATCGCTACGTAAAGATTCATTATCACGTAAGGACACGTGCCGTAGCTACGCTAAAACAGTAGCTCACGGGGTGACCCTGCTTTTCTGGGATTAGGCTATGGAAGCGAGCAGAAAGAATCTCTGACTTTTCCTAAAAGTTTGGTTTTCTCACTCTTTTCTATCTCTCCTTTTAGATGCAGGACCAAAATCTTGCCCAAATGAGGGGAAGGGAGAGGCTGGAGGGGTAGCCAAGGAGAAATCTTCAGTCAAAAGGCAAAATAAATCGCGATGGCCTTGAACGTGCTTGGAGACTGACACAGCGCCGGCTGAAGAGTTCCTGTGAGTTTCCAACGAAATCATGTGCAGAGAAAAAAAAGTTAAGGAACATGTGCAAAATATATTGTTGTCTATCTCCTGGCATGTTATTCTAATTTCTACCAAAAGAAAAGCTTCAAGTGCCTGGCCACACTCCCTGATGCTAGAAGCACAGTCTGTTACTTCAGATATAAGTAGTGCTACAAGCCAGTGCCTGGCAACATCGCTAATCTCAGAGGAGCCGCGTTACGGATGAGGGAGGGAGGGCGACTGGAACAGCAGTTAGCTGTCAAACCCATGATTAAAAAAATATGTTTCCTCATAGTATTTTTTTTTTTTTTTTTGGTTTTCAGGGGAAATGGAAATGCAAAATCGCATTTATCATATTCCACAAAGTCGGTAGACGCTGAAACTGGAAAGCTCCAGACGCATCAGAAATACGAATAGCTCCGCATAATAACTAAAATAATGCACTGAGCATGCACCAACCTTATCTCCGGCACACAAAACGCCGGAAAATCCAATCCTAATAGCAGTGGAAAGGTCGTAAGTGAATTCAGGGACCTACGAGCTCTTGAGAAGAGAGCTCCAGACAACCTTTGCAGTCAGGGGACGTTCGGATGAGGCAGACAGCCGCGTGTGAGGCAGTGCCACGTACGCCCCACGGCGCGGGGCACGGCCCGGGCCGCACAGCGGTCTGTACAGCAGAGCCGCGCGGAGCTCGGCAGCGCAGCGAGCCCTTCGTTTATGCGACATTCAGGCGTGTCGCCTGCAGCCGGGCTCGCTGGAGGGAGGGCGCAGGTTAAGCCCGCAGCTGGCTTGGCCATCGCTGCAGTCCTGGAGCGAGAACCCGATCCTCCGCCTAAGTCTTGGAGAATCTGAACCCTCATCTGGTCTGAGAGCGCAGAAACCACCTGGATACATCCGAGCTATTTACATCAGACTTCGCACTGCTGTTTACAAGCAAAAACAATACAGCAATGTCACTCTGCAAAGTTTCTTAAGGGTAAAAGTCCAGATTTCTTTTTTTCTTTTAGCAAAAGCTTTGTTTCTGCAGTATTTGCTAAAGAAACCAGATATACACATCAAGCAGGGCATTAGTTTGGCACCGCTGAGCTTCAGGCTTTTCACTCGGAAATGAGCTTGCCGGGCAAAAAGAGCAGACAGAAAATGTGCGCAATTTCTCAAATATATCTATGAATTTATATCAGCCTTATTAGTAGTGTTTTTGTGCTTACAGCGTTTCTTCAGAACCAGCAACCATTTTAACCAGCATTAAAACTACTTTGAATTCAGGAGAGAAGAAAAAAGGCAAATAGCAGTGCACCCTTTTCCCATTCCCGAAAAACGGCAGGACACAAAACACAACCGTATTTTAAAATCTTTCCCTAGGGAGTGTTTAGACCATGGGTTATTTTTGTCATACCTCTAACGGGCAGAGCGAAACCCCTGGGCCTTTCCGAGAGCAGCGTCTCCGCGAGGGAGCTCGCAGCCCCTGGCGCAGAGCAAAGCGGCTCCCGCGGCCCCGGCCCCGCTGGCAGGCCCATCCCGGGAGCGCCGCGGGAAGCGGCTCGGCGAGGGGGGCGGCGAGCGGGGCCGAGCACCGTCCTGCCGCCCCGGGGAGTCCCGGGGAGAGCCGGGAGCAGGGTGCGATCCCGGGGGGCAGGGGGGCAGCCCCGGGTGCGATGCTGGGCCAGGGCGCCATCCTGGGGGACCCCAGCCCCACGGGTGACCCCAGCCCCCCAGGTGACCCCAGGACCCTCGGCCCCACACGTGACCCTCGGCCCCCCAGCCCCACCTGTGACCTCAGACCCCCAGCCCCATGTACGACCCCAGCCCCACGGGTGACCCCAGCCCCCCAGCCCCACAGGTGACCCCAGGACCCTCGGCCCCACAGGTGACCCTCGGCCCCCCAACCCCACATGTGGCCCCAGGCCCCCAGCCCCACCTGTGACCCCAGACCCCCAGCCCCACGTGTGACCCCAGACCCCCAGCCCCATGTATGACCCCAGCCCCATGTGTGACCCCAGACCCCCAGCCCCACGTGCGACCCCTGATGCCCCTAGCCCCACATGTGACTCCTGGCCCTCAGCCCCACGGCTGACCCCAGGCCCCCCAACCCCACGGGTGACCCCAGGCCCCGCAGCCCGGGGCCGTCACGGGCCCTGTGGGGCGCTGCGGGGGCGCAGGCCGCGGCCTGCAGCAGAGGCGGCGGAGGCCCCACGCTGGGCAGCCCCGGGGCGCCCCACGGCGAGGGCCAGCCCAGGCGGCCGTGGGGGGCCGGGGGCGGCCGTGGGGGGCCGTGGGGCCGGGGGCGGCCGCGGGAGCCGCCCAGCGCCAGGCCCCGACGCTCCCACCCTCCACCCGACGCTTCCCGGCGGCAAAGGCGAAAATTGGGGCGTTTCTGCCGCTGCGGGGGGAGCTTCGGCTGAGGGGTGAGCGGCTCGGAGGAGGACGGCAGCGGGCAGAGACCCCGGGGCGGGCGCCGTGCGGGGACGTCGCGGCCGGGGCGCCAGGCGCCGCTCGCCGCCGCCGCTCGCCTCTTCCCGCTCCGCCGCCCACGATGAACGTGAACGTCTGGAACATCAAGGAGATGTTCAGCACGCCCACGGCCCCGGGGTAAGCGCTCCGCGACTCTTTTTCTTCCTTCGTTTTCCACGTTTCTGAACGTTTGCGACGCTGGAGGCGCGGGGGCGGCGCCGGGCCGGGTGACCGGGCCGACTGGAAAACGAGCACGCGCGCTGTTTTCCCCTCGTGGTTCAGGACAGGAAGCGGTAGACGCTTTGCGGGGAAGCAAGCTAAGAGGTGCCCGGCAGGTGGAAATGGGGGACCGCGTTGCTCTGTTGCTGTGGCGTCGCGTTTCGGGAGGCTGGAGGAGGCTCCGCCACCCCTGCGCAGTCGCTGCATGGTAAAGAAGCAGCTTAGCGAACTACGAGAAATATTCCTAGGATTAATCTACGGTTAATTATTGTCTTTTAATTAACCCATTCTGTGATTCTGCTTGTTCCTGTGTTGCTCTTAGCTACTAGGCCCTCTGATAGACTCACCGTTGTAGGGAATTTTAAAATCAACACTGGCTGCTCTGCTAAAAGCTCTTCTAAAAGCTATTCCGTGGTTCAAGTCATGCAGGGAAGTCTTATGGCTCGTCTTATGCCACACTTAGACAAGTGACTTAAATGTTCCCTTCACGCTTTATGGATAGAACAGATAAAATGAGTCATGATTTGCAATATCATTACATATTATGTAATTATTCCATATATTGCATTTCTATATATGACACATTTTTGTTTCAAATAGAAGTCAAAGAGCAGATAGGACTGCCCACATCTACAATATATAATGAAACACCAAATATTATTTGGGTGTAAGTATCTGGAGAGCAAATACATAAGAAGTGCTACATTTTCTATAGCAGAGTACTATCTTTTGCATCACACAGCTGAAAAATATAGCTAGACTTATCTCTTGTTTAACTTCTGGGAAGCTAATTGATGAATTTGGTCCCCTGAGCCTCTGTCAGTTAAAAAAGCTGGTTACATAAGACTTCCATTCACAGTTTTAGTCACATAGTCTCCTTGGCCTGATATTACCATGATGATGGACGATAATGAAAACATAATAATAGCTTATTTGCCAATTATAAAAGTACTTGTCACAGGCACATGAAATAATTGAAATTTGCACAGATGCAGGGGTTAAAGGGAAGCTAATTCAGAGAAAAGCGTCTTTGTGTCTGTCACGATTTGTTCTTTATAAGTATGCATTGCGTAATTCTATTGTTTTCTTGGTACCCTGCAGCTTTCTTTTTTCTATTTATTTATTTTAAAGCAGTTACATTTAGAGTAGCCTGGAAACCCATGACTTTCCTTCTGGTCAGAGAATGAAAAGAGGAAACTTAGTGAAGAATATAGATCTATAATATCCTGTAGAGTCATGCAGTAGGAAGGGAAATGAACAGAAGAAGTACAGGTGCCTGTAGGTGATCATTTGAGTTCCTTTCTCCTCCAATGTGTCCTGTCAGCTACAATGCCTTCCCTTCCTTTGGTTTTAACTGGTTAATTAATGGAGAGAAACGTAGATAAGATTTTAACACCTGCTTCTCACCATTCCACCTTCTTCTTTGCAAGTGAGTTGCAAGGGTCAAATAGGGCATGAAACATTACTGAAAATGCAGCTGGGTTTTTGGAGAAGTTAAGAGGAAGGAGCAGGCTCTCAGCAGGCAAATTAACTTTTTCTATAGGGAGAGAAAAGTTCGCACATAGGAGCGTGAGCATGTGTGTGAGTATTTGAAATAGTGGGAAAAGGCGTTAATTACTTTTTCCCAGCTCACTTACTAAGCTACTAGAATCTCTTCTCACCACAGCAGGATATGATATATAATTCCCTGCCTTTGAGAGACCTTTAAAATGAAAGGACATTAGCATATAATATTGGCAGGATACAAACCACGCTGTTCGTTCTTTGCAAGCTCGAGGCAGGGTGTTACTTTTGAGAGCAGCTGTCACCAGGTCCCTCAGAAATGCAGAGCTCCAATGATACCGTGACATCACGATAATTTCTGCTGAAACCCCAGAGCAAGGATGATTTACTGTGAATCTTCTGTGCCTCCTTTCTCTCCGTGCTGCTCACTGTGTTTCAGAGCAGACGGGAGACTCGGGGTTTTATCTGTGATTTGTTCTGTCGGACTGCCCCGCCAAAAGGGCACACTAAGAGAGATCGCCGAGGATCCAGGAACAGCAGTCAGGGTAGCAATGGTGCTTCAGTCAGCCTTGTATCGACTGGATTAGCGTCACCAGGGCATGAGGCTGAAACCACATTTTCAGACACCATAAATACCTGCCTAAACCAGGAACTCCCAGGGGAAAAAATACACTTTCCTTGATCCTGAGCTGAGCACAAAACCCTCATTCGGAATATTACTATTGTAGTGCTACCATAAAAGTGATGATAATGAGCTGAAGTCAACATCTCTGCAGGAGCAACAGAAGCCAGAAATCCACTACAGAAGTATTTAATTAAAAAAAAAAAAAAAAAAAAAAGAAAAGGAGAGGATCGACATAGAAATAAGGCAGCTTGTTAAAAGGGACAGCCAAAAGAGTTAAATGCTTGCCTGAGGCATAGAGATTATCTGGACCTCATAGTGAAGCTCAGAACAAATGCATACCAGCTATCAAATGAAACTTGTGAAGGACCAGTACTAGGCCGGTATGCTTAAGTAGCACGGTAAAGAAGACTACTGAAAATGAGAAGACATCCTTCAAGAAGTTAAAATAGTATCAAAGAGAAAAACAGAGAACAAAGTATTTTACATTGAAGTTACCAGACTTACATTGTTCCATGAGGGGAAAAAAATGAGTAACTTGCTACAGGCAAAAAAACTAATAAATCCGCTTTCAAACACACTCTGCCAGAGAGTGTCAGGCCAATATATGACGAAAATATTAAAGAAGCATTCAGAAAAGGCCTGCTTGTCCTATTACTCTATATAATGGCTTATTTCTGCTGCTGGGAAAAAAACTTCGAGGCTTTACAGCCTCATTCAATTGTTTCATGAAATTCCATCCCACATAGCAGGCCCACATGTTTTGAAGTCACCTGAAAATCTCAGAATTAGGAGAAAAAGAAGGAGACAGCCAGATCGATGACTGAGAGAGCAGCCATAAAAAAATCCGGAGCCGTAGAGGAATTAGAAACTGGGGCTTTAAGTATAGTGTGCAGCCTGGAAGATGGCTTCAGACTAGGGGCAAAAAAAAAACCTGTCTCCAGATGTCTAATTCCTAATATGGTCAGGAATAAATCTGGTGTAAGTAAACAAGGCTGCTCCGAAGAAATCTCTGACTCCCTGTCTGAATATCCTCATAACGGAAAGGACCTGAGAGGCCCTGGCGACAAGCTCGCTGCTCGGGACAAAAGGGAGAATGTGGTTTCCAAGGTGAGGAATGTTTAGAGAGGATTGAATCATGTTGGAACAAATAATAGAATCGCTCATAGAAAGTAAAAATGACCTTGAGGAGTTAAAACAAGAGCAGAAGGAATCTGAGCCTAAAATCTGGACCTGGAGGTGGTGTTTGAGCTGATAACCTATAGAGGTTTCATTGTGGTTAGTACATTAGGGTCTGTGCCAAGAAAGTGTCTTACAAAATTTATTTGTAGAAATTTCTTTTAAGATATGGCTCAAGTGAAACAAATGAATTCCAACAAACAAGTCATTCCGTTCCAGAGGACAGAAAACAGACAGATAGTTTTATGCCATGGCAGTTCCCAGTGAAGAGCCGGTGAACGACCAGAAGCTGCAATAGCAGTTAAAATTCTTTAAAATGCCTCTGGCTGCGAAAGCTTTTCTGCACCTAAAGCACACGCTGATCCTTACTCAATTGCTGAACGCTTTGGCAGCCAGCAAGAAGTAACAGCAAGAAGAGCATGGCAGAGCCGGAGTCGCTTCCTATAGATACAGAATAAAGCTATGAGGAAAGCAGGTGAAAAGGAGCTGCCAGATTTTCCCATGGATTTGTTATGATGCAGTCCTGGTCCCTGAATAAAGAGAAGAACAAACTCAGATTTTCTGGACATGAATCAGGAAAAAAGGCACTTCTGTTGCACTGATGCAACTCAAGATTATTAGCAGGAGTAAAAGACCACTTCTTCAGGCAAAAAGCCTTATTGCTTGTTGAAGAAATGTATCAGGAAGGCGTAAGTGAGCTTCATCTACCAGGCTTCTGCAGAAGAAGGATGTTGGCACAGATTCAGTGTGGATGATAAAATGAAATAAAATTGCTTACAGGAGTCTGCTGCAGCACTGTGAACAAATGTTATTTTAACACTCAGTTTGCTTTTCCAACTGACTCTTAAAACTTAATATTGGCAAGTAGGGATGGATCCAAACAACAGAGTAAAAATTGTTTCTACTGCCAGATGAGGCCTCTGATGATTTATAGATTTTTAGCTTGCCAATGCACCTATAAACATCTAAGAAACACAAGACAAAAATACTGCACGGTGTATTTTCTTGGTTCGTTGTATCTGACAGCTATTTTGAAGGAAGGTTAAACCTTTGAATGAAAGGTGATACCTTTGTATACAGTCATCATAAAACGTTTGGTTAGGGAAATCAGAGCTCAAAGAAATGAAAGAAGTTCCAGAAGATGTGACTTACCTTGCAGAGGGGGAATTCCCACTGACAGCATGGAAACTGAGAAGGTGAAGAACTAGTTGACTCCCCAGATATGCAGATGGCTGCACATTTTTTTGCACGCTCGTGTTACAGAAAGCATTAGAGTTGCCAATATTGCAATACCGTGCGTAAAGTTAGGTGGGAAAAAGAAACGGTCCCATTGGTCGGTGGAGTATGATTTAGCACTTTTGTAGCTCACAAGAACTTATGACTGCACTTGTCTTATTCCTAAATCTTTTTTGTACTGGACACAGCTCCTAGTGCATATAGCATGGGAACCCTGTTGGCACAAAGGCACCAAGGACTCAGGAGATGGCTCACTGCAGCAGAAAGCCGAGTTCTCCCGAGATGAACTATTGCATCACCTAAATGAGACTTCCAACTGGGATTAGGTATCTAGAATGTTTCCTTGCTGTTTATAAGGAAGCTTTTATATTTAGGACATATCATGCGTCCACGAAGCTCAGGAATCCTGAAAGAAATGGTCAGGTGGTTAGAAGAGCCACGGCTGTCCGATCTCACCATCACGGACCGGCCTGGGCCCAAGCGTGGCCACGCTGATGTCTTGCCCAGGTGTTAGTATATCGATTGCCAGCAGCGCTACACAAGGGAGAAAGAAATCTGCTGCTTGGGGGAATGTGTGCACTCGAGAGAGACAGCTGTCTCCTCTCCCCTCATAATTTGCAGAAGTGTCATCGTTCCTGAACTGCTCACTGGGATAGTGGATTAAGGCAGAAAAATTAAACTCTGGGGCGTTTGACAGCCTTTTTTGGTCATGGCACCAGTGCGTGGTGAGGTGGGGAAGTCACAGGGCACATAACGTCCTCTGGGCTGCAATACTCCTCAGAATGCCTGTAATAAAAACTCTTTATTCTTAGGAAACTTACAGTTTGGACATTAAATAATATAATGGGACGGAGAAAATGAACAGGCTATGGGATATGAAATCCAGTCATGGTAACAGATACTTTCAAAGGGGAGTATGGAACTATATATTGACATTAAAACATTTAGGGACTGTAAAAACTCTTCTCCAAACTAAGAGGGAGTTTCCCTTGGCTAAAACAGGGGATAAATATAGCAAACTGGTGCAGGAGCTGCGACGCTGCTGCTGTAAGCCAGGGTCCTGTCCGTGCAGGGCCGCAGCTCCCATCTCTTCCGGCCACGCTGCCGTTCAGCAGCCACGGCATGCTCTGGGTTTGGTTTGGTTTTCTTTTTTTTTTTTTTTTTTTTTTTTTTTTTTAGCAGAAATTTATCGGAGACGGCAACAAGAAGCTGTGACAGTGAAAGTTATAGTCAGATCTTTTTAAATTAGATTTAGAGTCTTCAGACAGGTCAAAGGAGAAGTTTTGAATTCAAGTAGATTTATTGGACTTTTTGAGGATCCAGAAACTCGTACCTCATCTATTTTTGTCTGCAGCTCAGTGTACTCAGTAGGTTCAAAGCCAAAAGTATTAATATGATATTGTCACTGATTCCACTAAATGAAGAGGAGGAGGCCTGAACAGTTCAGCCACTCCTGCTAAATCCTTTCCTGTTGTGGGAATGTATGATGTTTGGGCTCTTCCCAAAACCCAGTATTAACTGCAGCTTTCACTGCTAATAAGCGTTGGGGTGATCACCTTTTGTTAGCTGTGTGAGTGAGTCTCCTATTCCTTTTTCCTTTAGTTACATCATTTTACAGGGAAGGAAGACGCTGCCTGAGAGTCTCTTCCATTAACTTTGATCTGTAATTCTCAGTTCTGTTCACCCCTGTTTTACCAGGCACGATCAGAAGGAAGTCTTTGTGATTTAGTAGTAAACCTTTGGATTTGAACTAATTCAGTTGGTTTTCTTCTTGTCCCTTTTTTAAGAATTGTTATACCATGAGATTTTTTTTGTTGCCCTGGGCAGGCTGGGGTAAAGCTTTGTGCAGCGAGACACGGGGTGGAGGAAAGGCTCGCTCAGCCCGCGGGCGTTTCACCTATTGCTCCTGAGCAACGGCACCAAAGGAAGCAACACATCGCTTGCATTTTGTTTGCTTGAAAAACAGGACTAGGAGTATAAACCTGGCCCCACATTCCTTATGTCTGGACCGAGTCTGATTACTCCATCAGACTTGCAAAGATGGGGCAATGGAATAGATCATGTGAAAAATTAAAAAGCCAGCTCCTTTCCTAACAAAAAAGTATAAAACTGCCTCTGACAAAATGAGAACAAAATGAGAATGATACAGACCTTTGTAAGAGGAAACCTGGTATCACAATCCGAGGCAATAAATTGGTAGAAGCAGTGTCCAGGAAGGGGAGTAGAAACAGAGAAACGTAGTACAAAATCAAGGCTAGCTGGAAAGGGTTTATTTGGGTGACCCTAGGGAAAATCAAGATAACTTTGGAGAAGCATGCTATTGCATATGAAATATTTCTAATAATCAGATTAATTTGGCCACTCATATGCTAACTATTTATTTGTGGTTTCAGCATGTCCAATTAATTTGGAGAATAAATGCCCAAGAAACACCAAATATCTATAGAAAAGTTTCACCTTGTTGGAACAGTCCTCCAATGAGCCCAGACGCATGTGACTCACAGCAGAAATTTTTACCAAACGTACTGAAGAGACCTGGCACTTGGTACGAACGAGCCCCAAGGTGTCCCTTAAGCTAGGATTGGCCAACTAAGCAAGGAGAAAGAGCTGAGTACATCGTGATTAAGCACATGTTGCGCAGCGGAGCAGTGATTTTGCATAGCAGTGGCTACAAGTACTCACACAGCGTTAAAAGTTTCCTGGCTGTAGGCATGGTGCCCTCCAAACGAAGAGGGAAAATGAGCAAGATGGGGCAGGCTGTACTTGAGCGAGTGCAGCCAGTCTGGTGGGCACTTCTAGCCTTTTGCTTTTTAATTGCTTGAGATTCATTTGCAACCTGCTCTGCCATGTTTCAGGCCCAATAAGTTTTCCATTCGGGGCAGCGCGCCTAGCGATTACTCGAGTTTGAGCGATTCCCAGCTGCTCTTCGGTTCCCAGTTCTGCCCGGAGAACACGCAGTCGGTGGCGGCGCCGCTGGAGCTGGGCACCCAGTCAGGCCAGCAAAACTCCCAGGACGTGAGTCTCCCCCTCTCATTTAACCCCGTGCAAGGACACAGCCGCAATTCAGAATTCATGAAAAATACTTCAAACAGGGTATAAAATCCCCTGTCTCCAAAAAATGTTAGTAACTCGTGAGATCAAATATCTTTTGATACTTTAAAAAGAGGTACAGATCTACTGTAATTAACGAAAATATCTGTCTGGTCAACTAAAAATTAGTATTTGTAATACATTGCTATTGAGATAAGTATTATTTTATTTTGATGCATTTTTTAAAATTGCTAAAGTTATATTAAATTATTCTCAAGTTAAAGTCTTCAGACCAGCTGTCTAAGGTACAGTATTCTATTTACTCCTTCTGTGAGCAATGCTGTGTTTCTCTTTATTAGTTTTCTAGAAGAGTGACAGAGTTGGTCAGTATTTTCATATTTACTTCCATAGGCTGAAAATTAACTTGCTGTATTGTTGTTAAGGCAGATGCTTGAACGACTTTGGATGAAGAGCTTCTATGCTCAAAATGTTTCTCCTACAGTGTGTAGCTTCTGATGTTACCAGCCTTCCTAAAATAATTCCTTCAGCACTAACCTCTGGATACAAATAAAGACACTTGACAGCAAAGATTAGGGAAGAATGATTGTGCCAGCTCTGTGGCCCTAGGCAGTCATTTGCTTCCCGATCCTATCTGCTCTCTGCGTTTTGCTGAAGATCTTGCCCATTAACTGCAGTAGCCTTTCATCAGACACAGAAAAAGAAATTCACTCTTCAAGATGAAGAATGACAATCTAGTGGAATTTGCATTTGTTTATGTTTTAAGGAAAAGGCATTTCCATTTTGGTCACACAGTGTCTGCGAAGTTTTCAGGATGAAGAAGGTCTTTACAGCTTTCCTATTAATATTAAATTTCTTGTTCTGAGAGGTATATTGAAGCATGTGAAAAACTGAGCTACCATCTGCTGATGTTGCTACTTGGCAGCAAAAATGATGTCCTCCAGCAGAAAATGCAATAGGATTTTATTTAGATTAATGTACGGGGAGCTCCCACTGGCATCTTTAACTTTTCCACAACTTGTTGTCCCCTGAACTTTTGTGTTGTTATGAGAAACACCAGCATTAATTTATGTCTGTTCAGCATATTGTAAAAGAATGTGCATACCTGATGATTGCAACTGGCTGAAACTAAGCACAAATGAGGAAAAAAACTGAGTTTGAGGGAATTCAAGCTGGGGCTCAGTTCCAAGGAGGCTGATCTAACTACATACACTGAGTGAACCATAATCTCGTGATATTCTTAATCTCCTTGTCCAATCTGATCTGTCATGTCCAATCACTATGATCCCTCTGCCTGCAAAGCACTTGGTACACAAATAGTTTTTTTTGCTAATTAATGTTCTCATTATTTTTATAGTCCAACATTTTTCTTCCTTTTATGTGACAGAGTGAGCCCAGTATTTTTACCAAGTACCAGACAAAACCACAGCTATTTGATGAAGATGTGAAAGAGAAAGGTTTACTTCATTTTGGTGCAGGAAAAGTGAAGAGTGTCCTGGAAAATTTTGAAGCGAATAAGAACAAAATAAAGGACAAATACGATCGGTATGTAGACATCCAGAGTAAATTCTTTCTGTGAAGGCGATTATCACTCCCCACAGTTCCTTCTGTTCCTCTTAGAAGTCATACATGATCTGGCTGCATATTTCTCCAAGAGAAGTATCTTTTCAGGTTTTAGATAATCTCTGATTGGAAAGAGTCACAGGATGAGAGAATAGTGTTTATTTGGAATGAGGTTTATGTAACACTTTCAGCCATAAGCCACAAGGACCAGAAGGAGTATAACCTGAATTTACCTTTGTCCTTCTTTATCTGATCAGCAGATTTTTTTGTCTATATTGATTGATTGTTAAAGCCCGTATTTCTCAATTTTTTTTGGACTGTATTGCACGGGATCAAAGGGACTATTAGGGCAGCCTTTAGATCCAGGACAGAGGAGAAGACTGCCAAGCATACTTGTGGGCAGTGGAAGATGCGATGATTACATGTGTATAAATCGACACATATCTCCATAATTTTACTTGTATACAAGATTTTTATATCTGCGTTTTTGCTAACAGGCAAGTTTTGTTTGCTAATGAGCTCTTTGTCAGATGTTAAGGATTTAATATACCCGTAGGTCCTATAGGGCTTTATTGAACAAGCTAACAGTTTCAATCTCAAAAGTGGAAGATGGCAAACTTCCCAGTGGATCTATAAATAATTCTTAGCTCTGTACGTTTTGTAATGTGACATCCAAAGAGAAACACATTTTTGTTAAAAGCCTTTAACCGAATTAGACTGTGTATCTCTTTCTCTCTCTTTTGCAACGACACCATGCTTCTGATAAGGCCAAATTTGATGCTTTAGTGCCTATTAGAGAGAAAGATTTTTTGTAAGTAAGTGAATTATGAGGAATGAACAAATTATTTTAACTATTTTGTCAAAACTCTTAATTATGCTTTATTTCTTCTTTGAATGAATCATGCTTCTTTCTAAACTCCAGACTCGCTCCCAGGATTAGAAACAACTTTATAGAAAGAGATATATTATCTTTACAAAGATAAATGCATAACTTACCGATTTGTATCCCCTGCAAGTTTGACTATTAATATCAATATCTTCCTTTACGTAACGCTAGAAAGATCTCAGAGGCCCTGCCTACGCCTTGTGATTAGACTTTACCTGGCCTCCCCCTTTTTGGTTGCAATTTGGATCGCTAAATGATCAATTCAAAATGACCTGGATCTTCAGGGAGAAAATAGGTTATTGCTTTGCTTAGCAACAGTCCTTGCATTTTGGTTTGATAGGTTAATTGTGAATATAGCCTGAGTCCTGATAGGCTCCCTCAATTCAAAAGGAGGGATAACAGAAACCACAGGCATAATCTCAGGAGAAAGGGATTTGCTGTATTTGTTCCTTCTGGCCTGGGCTTTGTTGATGCTGAAGCTTTTTCCATATTTTTCCCGCAGTTATTTTAGTCCAAATAGAATACTGATGTATCCAAGCAACTGGCAGGGCATCTTCCCCAAGCCTGGCTGCTTCTGGGGTAGCTAGCGCAGTGGTAGCTCTCCAGCAGCGAAGGTCCTGTTGTATAAATGCCCTCTAAAACTTCCAAGAGACGCCCAAACACCGGGCCAAAAGTGGGAGAATAAAACAAATATACATACGTATGTGAGTGTGTATATATATAATTTTTTTTCTTACACTACATAGCAGTATTCATGTTTTCCTGCAACAAATAAAGTGACTTCAAAGGGTTACATCCCTTGAAGCGAGCACATTGCTGTGCTTAGTTTATGCAGTGCTCTGTGCCTGGCAGTATTTCATGGCTCATGCTTACTGTGATCTTTTCAATCTTTAATTACCTCCACAACTCACATGTCTGTTTTGCACTATTTTTTTTTCATTTTAGTGAGGTTTTAAGCACCGTTATTTCCAGTATCAAAGACAGGCTTCAAGGGGTAAGTTAACTCAAATTCAGAGCCCAGAATAAGGGTGGGTTAGAAATGCTATAAAACATGCACTTTCTCCCACTTATTGTGCTATTTGAATTATGACACTGTTTATCTTGAGCATTCAGATACTTTAAGCCAAATTTTTCTGCACGTACCATCCTCTGTGTGGCCTATCCTTAGGGTGACCCCCTTGCCTCAGAGTCAGCAGCTGAACTTCCTTGGGGCTGGGGAGCAAGAGCAGCCTCCGATGGCTGCTTGCGTATAGAAAGTCTTGTTTCCTTCTACCTGAAGAAAGCAGGCTACTCTCTGTAGTAGGTGAATACAGTGCTTATTGTTTGAAGGTATTTCCCTCCCCTTTTTATCGTTACTTTGATTAATGTTACCATTAATGGAGTATTTTATAGATTAATAGCTCCATTTCAAAACCTGTTAAGATTCCTGTAACATTTCACGAGCCTTTTGAGCCATTCCAAATCTCCTTTGGGGTTGCAACAACAGCTGGACAGACTGTTTTAAGTGCTAGACAAATACGCATTTTTGGGCTGTTCCATTCCAAGAGCTGCAGTTGTTGTTCTGTGGTGTTTTGGGCTGTGTTTTTGCAAACAAACAGAGGACAATGTGTCCATTCTCTCGTTTACCCATTTTTTTGCAGTTGCAAGCATGCTTGGACAAGTTTGAAGAAACATTTGATTCAAGAAACAAATCCGTTTTGGATCACCTAGAAACCATTTCCAAGACATGTAAGCACTTTATATGTAATTTCTGTTAACAGCAGAGGGCATTGTCAAACTGCTGAATGTGAGTGTGTCGTCTCCAAGCTGGGGTGAGCTAGGCAAGTCATGCCACTCACAGCTGCTCTTCGTAAGGGAGAAGAGCAAATAACATTTATCCACAGTATGGACTCATTTATTTTTTCCAGTCTTTCTCTGCTAGCTTTTCCCTTTCTTTGCCTACAGACACTGTCTCTTTTCTTTCTGTGTTATTGTTCTCTTGCTGTGCTGTGTCGGAGAATGAAATACCGAGCGGCTAGACCCCATGCTTGTATAGATAAATGTGCCTTATTGCTTTGTGTTCTGCCTCGAGGATGACAATTTTTAGACTATCTGGCACACAAATGAAATAGTACTGATAACTTAGATACTTACATCCTAAATAGCCATCTTCGGTTTTTACGGCTTTCTCAAATTTTCCGGTGTAGATCGAAGTTTTTGTGTCTCCTCGGTGCTTGAGGTCATTATATTTCACATTTGAGAAAAATAATGGAAGTCTCTTCTTAGGTAAGAAGCAAGTAATGAAATGCATTTTTCCCTGATAAAAGGGTGACCTCTTGAAAAAGCCAATAGTATACAACACTTTTGAACAGCTCTCTCTCTGGAGTGACTAGTCATAGAAGTCTTTATTACAGGAGAGTGCTTCATGTAAATTGTTTCTAATTTGGCTTAGATCTGAGTCTTTGAGAGTGCAGTAATGCTAGCATTATTTTTTATCAGCACTCTCTCAGGGCTCTAAAGAGAGCTGGGCTGCTCTGTGCAAGCACAGGAGGCCAGCTCGCCGCATATAAGAAATGTGAAGTGAGTTATATCTTGTGAGTTCAAGACAGTAGACCTTCACAGAAGCACTACAATATTTACTGTGCAGTAAAATGTGGCTTTCATGAAGCACGGCATTGACAGATACTGTTTTAGTCAATATAAGCCTCTTGGGCAAAACGAATGCCGCCTGATGCATTCTTCATGAGGCCTCGGTAGCTTGTACGTGTGAAATACCTATTTTGTTATCCTAAGAACACTCCCTTGCAGTGCTGGCAAGTGCTCTTGGTGGGACCTTAATGTAAGCAAGAGTCCGTCTGTTCTGGCCGGTGCAACAAGCTTCCTGTTACACATCTGCCCAGTTCCTAATTAATTTGGTGCCTCAGCTTGTCCACTCTGAGACAGGATTCTGCCTGATTTCGTACACCTCTTGCACAGAAATTGTTGTTAGGGTATTGAAAATCAAGCCTATTGTTCATGATTCACAGTCTTCCTTCCATGCCATTTGCTCAGCTGTCCTTCTTCTTCTACTACTCATTTTAAATAAATGTGCTTTGAATGAAATGAGAAATCTCCCAGAGGTGCCTGCTGCTGATTTTCAAAGCAATTGAAAAGAAAAATTGGCACTTTTTGTAATGTATCATGCTGCAGAATGTTGAATATATAATGAAAATCATTGCACGCTCCACAATGTTGTTCTTTTTATATTTCTGGGAGGTTCATCTGTCACTGGTTAATTGCTGATAAACACTGCCATTTGATTAGTATCACAGTGATGGATAATTAAGTTCCTACCACATAAATATATGCACCGGTGCCTTGAGAAGATCCCAGCTGAGGCAATTCCTTCAAAAAGACTGGTATGAAATTCCTAAACTCAGGTGATAAAAAACTAAATTCAGAGCTGATAAAGGACTGAATGTCAATGGCTGCTTGTAAAGTACCTGGGGATGTAGGTGACATGGTAGAAACATGTAAAATCATTGGCAGTGGAGGATTTCCCATTTAGGAGATGAATATAGCACTCCTTGATACTCCTTGACTCCAAAACTAGCTTTCAAGCTACACCTTCCTTTACTTTTAGGGCTCTTTGAATGTCCTGGTACACCCTTCTCTTCGAAGAGAGTTTCTTTGAGTCAAGGAGTATCACAAGCCTCATTTATAGCAGTGGGTAGCAAGTACGTTTGGCACAGCCTATGTAGCCACTGCACTGGAACAAAACAGAAAGTATTTTTCAAAGTGCATTTCCAAAGCATTTCTAAGTGCTGTCGGGCTGGCATGCTCTATGTAATAGGATAAAAACTGTTCTCTTCTGAGTGCTTGTCCGTATGTGCATGCACACGGTGGAGAGAGCCGTGTCTGGCAGTGGAGATGGGATAACATTTGCCCGAGCAGCTTCCACAGAGGCTGCTGCAGCTGCTCTCCTCACCCACATTGCAGTGTGCCGTGCACACGGATGTAAACAGGCAGGCAGGCCCTATGTTCTCAGTTCTTCCACCTTATATAGTGTCATATGTGCAATATTTCCCTTAAAGAGGCACAAACTGATGCAATTCTCTGACAAAACCCAGTGTTTGGTGGGTAGTTTCCAAACACAACTTGCCTTGAGACTCCCCAGGCCCAGCGGTTGCTGGCAAGGTTTCCAGGGGAATTCGTTGTGTTTATGACAGTGTGGTGTGACCTCATTTGCCGCGTCACTAGGATCTGTCCCCTTCACGTTCTGTATTTCTGTGGATTGAAAAGTCAAAAGGTTTGAAGCTGATACATGAAACACCTTTCTCATGCAGCTGCTAACTGTGCAGTGACTGGCAGTGAAAGTTGCTGAGATGAGGAGTCTAATCAGATCGCAGAAAAGACACGGGTGGCAAGAGGGTGTGTAGTTACCTTGGTAAATAATGAAACCCCTCAACGTCATACCTCAGGACTTCGGGCACTGACTGTGGCAGAACAGGCTGAGATCTGGGGCAGATCATCCCACGTTGCCCTGTGGCAGGTGTCCTCTGCCATGCTGTGGATTGGGACCTAGACTAAGGGGGGCACCAACCTGACAGCGGCCGCTTGGTTGCTGCGGTACGTCCAAGCAGCATGTAACCATGCCAGTCCCAGCATCTCGCGTGCTGGCACAGCTCAGTTCACTGCGCACTGTGAAAACGCAATGCTCTGCTGAACTCTGTAGGCATTTTCACGGCTCCTGTCTCACCAGGTTTATACAACCTCCAATTTGCCCTCCTGAATCTGGGTGCGGAGGAACCAGCCTCCCTCAAAAGTGTTATTAAAGCTTCTGTGCTGTCAGTGCAGATCGCAGGAGCAATAGCATGGGCACTGATGATAAATACGCGGCAGAAGCGGTTGTTATTTAATATTTCTAGGCTGGGAGACTGATGCTCCCTCCCTTGGCTGCTCGGGTTATAGTTTTCAGCTGTCGGGAGCGCAGCTGTACACAAGCCCGGGCTGATTCGCTGGGAATTCTGCGCAGAACAGCGTGGCAGAGGCGACCCAGGCAGCGGGTCCGCCCAGGGCCTGCCCCAAGGCCTTGCAGTGTTTTATCTCGTGACAGATTTGACATTCCATGTGTTATTAATGTCAACTGTAAGCATTCAAAGGCAGTGCTCTAGCGAACGAAAACACAGTGATGATCCAGGCTATAAAGAACAGTTTTGTTTAGAGGAAAATAACTTAAGAGAGAGAGAGGCGTATGCATAAAACATCCATTAACTAAGTGAGGCTGTTTCCTCCAAAAGCAGGTTATTGAATAACTATCTGCTGCAGGTTTTATTTGAACAAAACTTTCTCTGAAGCAGCCATTCTTGCTCACCTTCAAAGACAAGAGACTTGACTAAAAGGGTCCTGGATCTGATCTAGTTTGGCTGTCTCAATGCTTTTTATTTTTTTATTGAGTCTAGATAAAAGCTGCATTTTTTATTCTGTTTAATTGTGTTTGGCAAGTCTGAACAGTCCTCTGGCATGGAAAGGAAGGAGCTTGCCCCTCCTCTGTGCTGATTTTTTTTTGCAGAATACTCCTACACGTACAAATGAAACACTTTCAAAAGACTTGCTGTTGGTTGCTTGCCTGCAGCACGCTGTGCTGAGTCAAATGTATATGCAGATCGCAAGCCCAGTGGATACAGTGCTATTTTTAGAGTAAGGATACCATGTTGTGTGAGAACAGACAGTCTAGGGAAATCAGCTTTAAAAATAATTCAGAGCTAAAATTAAGCATATGGGGAAGCAGAGCAAGCTAAGGTAAGCTTTCTGATTTGGGCCTTTCCATATCCTCACTACACAGAGAAGGAATGTGATGAAGAGATGTGAAAGGAGTTTGCTCCTTCCGTCACTGCTGCTTTCCTGCTCTTTGGAGGATTGCAGGCCTGGAAGGGTCTGACAGGTTCCCTGAAACCTACCTTCTGATTGCAGGTAGCCCTTAGGTCTAACCAGGGAGATGCTAAGTCTAAGAGGCTCCACATTTGCTCCACTGCTACAAACCCATTCTACAAGCCATAGCTATCCCCCAGGAGTTTACATCTAAATGTGTCGGAGCAAAAGACAAAAACTAAAAGCTACGTTGGGAGACGAGGCCAACTAAATTGCCTGCAAAGGCAGAGAGAGATGAACATCCTGACATAAGGGGCAGCTTCCTCCTGAACCTTGGTGCAGCAGTAGCTTAACTCGAAGTGTGTGAGGAAGATGCATGAAGTAGGCAACTGCAGTGTTCCTCCTCCCAGATGGCAGCTTCATGCACTGTGGCCAAGCATCAGGGCTTTGGAGGAAGGCAAATAAAGATAAAAATACTGCCTGGCATGTAGGTCCCCCCTGCGAGAAGACAACTCTCAGCAAGCTCCCGTCCCTCAAGTGTCAGCCTCACGACACCTGACCAGCACCTTCGCCAGGGCAGGCTGCCTCGTGCCACCAGACGCCTCTGTTTTGCTAGGCTGAATAAGCCGAATGCTTTCTATCTCCTTTCGTAAGAGGAGATTATCATCTAATCACTTAATTATCTGCTGGCTTTTCTCTGCATGTGTCCTGGTTCAGTCTTTCTTTGCACATCGATGGCTAGAACTGTCCATGGGCTTCCGACCATGCTGTGCTTGCACAGAAATTCCTGTTGGTCCCAGCTTGTAGGCCGTTGCGTGCCATCCCACCGTATCTCACTCGGCTGCTCCGGTGTCGCAGTCCAGCCCCTGTGCTGGCGTACAGCTTTGGGGCACCAGCTGAGTGCCCAGCTGGCTTCTGCACCTAAGTCACTAGGGCAGATTTTAAACAGGCTTGGCCCATGAGCAGTCCTTGAGGAGCACCCTCCAGAACAGCGCTGTCTCTTCAGGACGCTCCTTGCAAAAGCTGATGTTTTCCCTTTAATTGAGTCTTTATCCATCTAAATTTTTTCCTCAGCTTTATTCACATTAGATAACACTTGCCAGTGAAAAGCTTTGTTTAAATCTAGGCAGAGGCCACTGCATTGCCTTTGGCAATGAAGTCAGCTCTCTTATCAGAGGATATTATATTATTCAGACACAATCTTCCTTTTATAAAACCTTGTCCCATTTATTCCATTTTCCTCCATGCCCTTGATTACTCTTTCCTTCAAAGTCTACTCTAAAAGCTTGGACAGTATGAGGACAAACTAGTAAGCCTGTCATTACTCAGATCTCCTTCCTCTCTTCCTCCTCAAATGTACTCTTTAAATGTCCCTGGTTTCCTATAGAAACAAAACTTATATGATCACATTCTGCCTGTCTGTCTCCAGTAGTTTTTGACTCTTTGGCCAATTCCATTAGAATTTGACAGAAGGGCAGAGCTCACCAAGATAATTAAGTCTCTGCAAGTTTAATGAAAATAGCTGGCAGGAGGAGAAGAGCTCCTGGCTGCTCGGTAGCTCTGCAGCATGAAAGCACACTTCACTGGAGTCAGAGAAGCTGCATGGAAAGGAGCCGAGATAAATGCTCCACGTGCAGGCAGAGCTTCAGCTGAGCTCACAGCTCACCGAAGTTAATCAAACATGCTGAATCTGTAGCAAAAGAGGATTAATTAATTGCAGAGCTCAAGTAGCCACTTGTTGGAATATAGGCTTTACGCTGCCTTTTCTCAGCCTCGCAGAGGTAGTCTAGGACTCCAGAGGTTCAATTATCCAGGCTGGGTGGCTTGGAAAGGCTTTGTTTTAGCAGGAGTGTTTTGCATCCTCTTTGGATACAGCTGGGAAACATTCCACCCCAGCCACATCATCTGTACACACCTTCCCACATTGTTCAGAAGAACTACCAGACAGGTTTGGTGACCGGCTTCTCTTTCTCTGCATCACAATCCTGATCTTACAAGAATACTGCTGTAAAATTGCTAAGGATTTTCTGTCTCCACCCACGCTGTAAACTGTATTCCTGTGCTGCCGTGTATTAGACACAGCAGTAATTACTGCAAGAATAACTACAGCTACATGGGGGAAGTTTATTTTTGTTCAATTATTTAACAAATTCCTCTTTTTTAGCAGTTTTTCAACAAGACTGAAGCCAAGAGCATCGTGGTCCAGCTGAAAACTCCCCATGTGGTGTCCCTCCCAGGGTCTGTGCTCCAGCAGGCCGTTGCCAGGCCCCAGTTACCTCTTGGCGTTCCAGCTGCAGCTGCTCGATGGCTGGATGCAGCCACCTGACTCCGAGCCTGTTCCTGATCCCCCTTCTGGGATCAGGCTCAGTTGGCTGTTCCCAGCAAGAGAGCTCAGTCTGACACTCAGTGTGCAGGCAGGGTTTTTTGCATCGGTGCAGCATGATGCATATGGAGCAAATCTCCCCGAAAATCTCTCCCCACGAGCGTCCACAGCAGCACTCAGCTGTCCACAGCCGGTGTGTCCAGTGACTGGGAGTCCCAGTTCTTTCCACACTCCCTCATAGTTTCCCACTGTCCCTTCAGGCTGCGTTCCTTCGCTTACCAGTCTCCTACACGTTTCTATCATATATTCTCTGTTTGGCTGCACTTCTTAGTCGTGATCCCCTTGCACCTTCTTCCTGTTACTAGGATCGTTATTGTTCCTGTCGCACTTTCAAGCTCCCATTTGCCACCAGCTAGTTACAAAGTGGGTCGCTGCGTTGGGGTTCCCTTCTCGTGGGCCTGCCTATTTTGCATGTAGTAGAAAACTAAGCGTCAGCCTTCCTTGTGCTGAGCCAACCAAGTTTTTGAGCTTCACATAGCCTTCCTTCCCAGCTGCCATATTAATAGAGCACAGTAAACGCAGTTTGGCCTACGCTCAGCATCTTATGAATTTCAAGTGCTTTGCATTAAACATGTACCCTGTTGTTCATTGCTTGGTGCTCCGGGAGATTTCAGCTGGCGAATCACTATGGTTGCACAGCACAGTGGAGTATTTCATGCCAAGCCTTGGAGGAAGTAGCAATAGTATTGATGGTACTTTATTCATGTTTACAAATGAAAGACCAAATGCAATTTTTATTGATTTCTCTGTTTAGTGCAAGACGCTCTTCAAACTCACTGTGGCTCACTGCTGAAAGCTGTGACAGATAAAAGCCAAATGGAGCAGACACTGCTGGAGATGGAGAAGAGACTTGCAGCTGTAAGTACACAAATTAATCTTTTATTCTGAATCGTGGTTCTGAATTTCTCCCATTTCTTCAAAATATTAACCGAGTATTAAATTATCTTCAAATGGTGGATTATAAAATAGACAGCTCTTATTCTAATGAAGGAGGAAAGGTATTAAAATGCTAATTCTAGGCGAGATACTAAAGCTTACCAAGAGTCTGTTAACAGTACTGTAAGCTCTGATGAAATCCCCGTCAGTAAGAAGGGAGCCCGACAGTGCCCTGTCGTGGCAGGTGCCTAGGGAAGCACTGCCTTCTTGTGCTGGCACACGGTTTTGCTGGAGGACACGGTGCAGAGGTGCATGGTGCAGCACCCTTCAGCTGGGTGGTTTCCCTGGGAGAGAAAAAAAAAAGATGGCAAAAAGGAATAATGGCCAGAGACAAGAGCATGAATGGTCAGAGACTTCCTGGGTCCTGGACAGGTCTGGGTTCTCCAAAGACCCTGCTGCAGGAGCTGCTTTTGGCAAGGATGTGTCACCCCAACACGTGAGAAGGCAATGCTACTGGGAGAGGGGCAGAACGGTGGTTAGGAGTACACTTCAATCCCAGATCTGTCACTTTTGTGTGGGGCAGTATGAGAATACGACCTTACGCAGGGAGAGCCAATTTGCTGATCTTTGGGTTCATACTCAACTTAAAGGGTCTAGCTGATGCATAATACTTAACCAGTTCCTTGTTTGACTACTGGTTTTGCATCTTTTAATGTGTTGTTTACTGCTTCTGGTCTACTCTCTGCTCCCCCAGAAAGATGTGGAGATCTCAGAAGTGAAATCCAGTGTCCAGCTGCTGAAGGAGGGTCTGGAGTCACTGCCAGCTCAGCTGAGTGATCAGCACCTGAAGCTGTGTGAACAGTTAGGCTTCCTGAAGCTCCCCAGCACCTTAGCGGAGCTGCACACATTCATTTCCACTGCCAAACTCCCCACTCACATGACAGATAACTCTTCTCAGACCTCCCCTGGCTTACAGCAGGACTGTGCTCTTGATAAGGAGAATGCACGCTGGCCATGCTGCCAAGACAGGAGGGCTTGCAGCTCCTCGCTTCAGTCTCGGGCTCCCTGCGTGGCAGCGCCGGGTCTGAGCGGAGGCTCCCACACAAGCCGTCAGCTCGTGGGGGACGGCACTTCTAGTGGTAGCTTAAACACTTCTTCAGGAAAGAAAGTCAGCCCCATTGCTACAGTGGCATGTGGCAGAGAAAATACTTCTCTGCAGGAGAGGAAATCTGCTTTAGAAACACAGAGCTCTGCTAACAGTCCCTGTATGTGCTGTGCTAGCAATCACGGTTTTGGAAGTAGCTGGAAGAAGCACTGTCCTGTTCCTCAAGAGGTACCTCTACCGACACCACTGCGGAAGGCGGTCAGGAGAGGCATGAAAGGGTTTAAAACTGTGACAGAGTCACAGCAGAGACAGCCTCAAGTTTGCAATTTTCCTGTACAAAATGACATGTCTGGGCAAAAAGGCAAGAACCCGTCCACAGACCATGCGATGGAGAACACCGCTGCAGGAAGCAAAGCAAGGCAGAAGTCGGGAAGGATCCCCCGGAATAAGGCAGCAGCACGGAAGAAAACATACCCCGCTAGGAGGAAAGGAGAGTTTTCTAGATGTTCTGACAGCGGGCTGAAGCAAAGGATGGCAAACAGGATTTTGGAGCTAGAAGGCTCCAGAAAAAATTGGTTTCCAAGATATACAGTTACTCTTAATTCAGGAAGCTCCAACCCAGTTTCTGCAGCTCCCAATCAACGAATGCTAAGCAGTGTTCAGCAGAGGCTCACAAAGAATTTCCTACAAGGGCCACGCTCCAGTGAGGGCATGCAGCAACTTGCAGACAAAAGAAAGAGAAATCCAGAAAATAAAAATGGAGCAAATGTTTCCAATATGAGAAGGAATCTCTGGGATTCCTCTCCCCAGGAAAATGTATTTTCCCTGTATAGCACAGCAGGTGAAAAACAGATGAGCTGCTTTGGTCCCCCGAGCTCTGCAAGCTCCTATAAACCATGTCCTGCCAATACACTGGATCAGCAGAATATGGCATGTTGCTCTCTAGTTTTTGATAGTGATTATTCTGATTGAGGTTTCTTGAGGGGTTTCCAGAGTTTTCAATGAGGGCACAGCCATTTCAGGCGCAGTTTATTCCTCTGGGTTTATTAGCTGTTTAGGCTCTTAAATGGTTTGATGTCGTGGGCCTCCCACAAAGCTGAGCGAGCTCCGGGGAGGACTGGGGAGAAGGGAGGAGTTTTTCCTGTACACATTACAGCCTCTTGAAAACAGAGACGGCTCGCGCCTGGCGTGCTTTCAAACGTCACTGCCCACTTTGCTACGTCGTAAGGGACTGCGCGGGCTCCGAGGGAAAGCTCTCCCCCTGCTTGGGAAGCTGGTGGGATCTGTAATTTTTTATCCCCCTGCTCTCAGCAGAGATGCCATTGGCTCCAGTTACTGTCGTGTCTGTGTAGCGGAGAAGCCTCCGCGGAGTCCGCCGAGACTTTCGCTAGGGGGGACGTGGCTGGCAGATCACAGGCACGCGGCTGAATCTCCTGCTGCCAGATTCAGCGCTCAGATCTCCTTGAAGCTTTTTAATTAGACATGTGTAATAACATCTCTGCGGCTGGAGGCTTTAACTCTGTTTTGCATTCTTTGCATCTATGTTGGCTCGTGTGCCTAAAAGTTCAGATTTTTGGTTCCCTAGGAAGTAGCAGGGGTTGTTTTGACTGATTTCAGTAACGTTAAGATTTGTCCCAAGACTTGTTTGTGAACTCTGGACAGGTACAAGTGGAGGAAAGTAGAGTCCCAGCACCTCAGGTGCATTAATTGTTGCATTTCTTCTCCTTTTAGGCTGAGATTTCTTAGTCACTTTGTTTAGTTTCTATCTAGTTTGGCTTGTGTATCTCTTAACTAATCCAGAACTTCTTCATCTTACATATTTCAAAGATGATGGTTCTTAAGCAGAAACCAAAAGATGCGACACTCATATTCAACAAATAAAGCAATTGTTGGATATTTCTCTTCCTTTAGAAATCTATAATTCTCCAATTAGGAAATTCCAGACAGATTTTCAAGGCAGAAAGCATTATTCTGATCACCTAATCTAACATATATAGCAGCTTGATAATTTGACACCCCAGAACAATCTTTCCAGGCTATCCTGCCATGGTTATAAGTTTCCACCACTCCAGGTATTTTTTTTTTTTTATCTGAGATGTTACTGGCAAAGGAAGCATTTCAATATTTACAAAACAGGTCGCCTTTCTTAAATACTAATGCTCCAGTTCTGTCATTCTATAAGAGAAGACTGGGACTATTTTTTTTCCTGGATTTAATAAACCCACTGTTTCTTCACCAATGTCCAGTTTCTTTGTATTGATTTTTAGGGAGGAGACTGGCCAGATCCTGTTTCAGGAGGTTAATAGACAGCTGCTGCTTAGCTGCTTTATCTCCCCAGAACGGAACTGAGATAATTAATTTTTTCATCTCGTCTCTGACGCTTAGAGAAGGAAGCGGTGGCCTCGTTGCAGTTCTAACCTGACAGCGGCGGGTTACGGCAGCTCTGCGTTTGCCCACGCGCCTCAGGCACCGGCCGCGGCGTGCCGGGAGCCAGGCTGCACGGAGGTCCCCGAGCTGCCCTGGGGTGCCCGGGGCTGGCAGAGGGGCCGCCGAGGCCACCTCCTGGGTGACGGCGGCAGACGTCTGGTGCGGTTGCGTTTGCTCATGTTATGCTTTGCTTCTGCAGTTGTGTTCCCAACGTCGTGATTCTTTTGCTGAGCAAAACCTGCTCTTTAGAGTTTGAGATTTCTCCTGCGTTTAAGGCACTGGAGCAGGGGGAAGCCCTCGGCTTCCTGACGCCGGGGAAATGCACGTCTGCGTCGCCCGCCGGCGCCAGTGCTCGCGAGCCTCCGGGATGGCAATTCGTTCCCCGGGAAGCGGCAGCGTTGCGCTCGCCAGCTCCGGCGCCGGATCGCTGAGCTTGGAGGGACCTCTGGAGGGCTCTGCCGTAAGCCCCTGCGTGCAGCTCGCACGGCCCCAGGACGAGGGCGAGGACGAGCCCACGCGGTACAGGTGCAAACGGGGCTTGCTCGGAGGGAGCATGAGCAAACCCGTCAGCTCCTCTCCGCACACGGCCGGCACCAGCACACTGCAGCGCTCACCAGAGTTGTGCAATAGCATGAAGTGGGGCCAGGAATAACATTGCAGAGAAAAGGTGTGAGGACACTGGGAGCAGGCTGGGAGCCAAGCGCACTGCGTGTCCCCGAGCCACCGGCCACCGCGGTCGAGGAGGGGGGAAGCCCCTTGGTGCCAGCGGCTCCCACGCTGACCCCCACGGCCGGGCCCGGATGGGCTCTCACTTCCATCCAGGATCTTCTCCCCAGGTTTTCACTGCCAGC
This sequence comes from Rhea pennata, assembly GCF_028389875.1. NCBI lineage: Eukaryota > Metazoa > Chordata > Aves > Rheiformes > Rheidae > Rhea > Rhea pennata. The sequence continues at coordinate 10,964,377 of NC_084674.1, forward strand.
AGGAAGATTTGTCCCAATATGGCCGTGACGACTGGGTAATTCCTCTCCTGGCCTCGAGGTACAAAAACGGAAGTGGGCGCGCGGCCGGCTGCACCCGAGGACTGCAGCATTCGTCTTCCTCAGCCCGTTTAGGCGAGTGCGTTCCTCCCCGGCGCTGCCACCTGCCTGCCACCCCGCCGGGTCCCCGCTGCCAGGGCGCTTTCCATGCCACTGCGAGTCTTTCCGGCGCGCACAGCTGCCGAGCTCGCAGGCGTGGGCTCCGCTCCGGCGCTCCTGCAGCTGGCAGCGCCGTGGGGCCTGTGGGACCCGCCACCCCGGCTGGTTTCTCGCAGCTATTTTCTCCTGGCCGTGGGGCGCCCGGCACCGTGCACCCATCTGGTGCACATGGTCTCATCCTGTCCCTCTTCGAAACTCCTGGGGGAAGATGGTCCCCTGGCAGTAGGGCTGGGACCACAGCGGGTGCCGGTGTTGCAGGCACCGCCGTAAAACACGAAGAGTGAAAATGCCAGGACGAGATCGGAATTGAGGATTAATTGGGGCACTTTTCCCTTAATACATCCCAGGTTACGTCCAGGCTACGCACATGGGAGAAAGCTCTGGAGAAGGGAGCGGGAGGACGGCCAAAACGGGGAAAGCCTGTGAAACACAGGCAACGGCGGCGCAGGATGTGAGAACGCAGGTCGCGCCTTTCGTTTTGCTTTCCAGGCGGCGCGGGCAGGCAGCCGGCTGGCTCGGCGCACGAGCGGGGCTCTAATCCCCCCATCTGCCAGGGAGTCGCTTGGCAAAGGGGGAAAACGCTGACGGCACAGCGGGACGGGGAAAGGCGGGCGCCGCGGGCGCCGCCGCCGCGGTGCGCGGCCGGGCCGGCTGCCCCGCTGGGTGCCGATGCTGGGCGCGCGGGGCCAGCGGCGGCCCCCGGCGCTCCCGCCGTGCCGCCTCCCCAGCACTAATCCCCGGGATTAGCCGCCCGGCCTGCGTGCTCGGCAGGGGCCGGCGCGACGGCGCTGCCCGAGTTTCCCCGGCTGGCTGTGCTCGGCTTTGCGCCACTGCAGAGGCACCCGGGGCCGGAGATGCCCCACAGCACCTGCAGATGGAGCAGGATGGGACCCCCCCCCCCAACCCGTGCACCGGTGTGGCAGGACCGGGGACCCCAGAGCAGGGGTGAGGGACACAACGTGCGCCCGCTCCTCGTCTCGGCCCGGCGCTCCCGCTGGCCGGCTGCCCCGGCAGGATGGGGGCCGCTGCGGCGTTCCCCGAAGCGAGGAGGTGCGAGCTGCCGCGCCGGCCCCACGCGTGGGCCGCAGGCCGCGGGCTGGGCTGCCTGGGGCTGGGCAACGGCAGAGCCCCGGGTGGGTCGCACCGTGCCGCGCCATCGCCACGCCGAGATGCCAAGTCAAGAAGTCAAGTCGCAGCAGGGACTGCGGCTCCGCAGCCGGGATCATTAGCTAATTACCCCTCTCTCGGCATTAGCCCTGCGTCTGCCGGAGCTCTGCAGCGTCCTGGCATGGGGTGAGGGCAGGGCAGGTCCCCGTGGGGCAGGCGTGGGGCAGCGAGGGCAGTGCCGGCTGCCTGGCCGTGGGCCCAGCTTTCGCAACAGCCCCAGCAAGAGCGAGTGCTTCATCGTGCTGCCTTCTCCGGTGGGGGGGGTCTGCACTGCCCTGCTGCCCCTCGGGGACCTGCCCTGCCCCACGGGGACCTGCCCTGCCCTGCCTGCCCCATGGGGAACCAGAGTCTCCCTCAATGACTTGTTCTGCGGCGACTTCCCCACAGGGGACTTGTCCCATGGGGACAGGGACCTGTTCCTGCTCTGCCCCACACGGACCTGCACCCACCCCAGCCTTGCCCCAGGAGGGCTTGCCTCTGACCTGCCCCACACCAGCCCCACGGGGACCTGCCCCTGTCCTGCACCGCCCCGCAGTGACCTGCCTCTGCCCCACGGAGACCTGAGCCTCCCCCGCCCGGCGCCCCGGGGACCTGCCCCCGGGCCCCGCCGCCGCCGCCGCCGCCGCCGCCGCCGCCGCCCGGGCCGCCCCCGGCCGGGCGGGTTCCCGGCGCGGGTGCCCGCGGCTCGGGGCGGCGCGTGACCGGCCGCCGCCGCCGCCCGCTGCGCCGCAGAGCCCGGCACCGGCAGCGGCTCCGGCAGCGGCTCCGGCAGCGGCTCCGGCAGCGGCACTGGCAGCCGCAGCGGCACCGGCAGCGGCACCGGCAGCGGCACCGGCACCGGCAGCGGCACCGGCACCGGCAGCGGCAGGTCAGCGGGCGGGGGCGCGGGGGGGCCGCGGCGGCACCGGCCCGGGGCCTCCGGGGGGCGGCGGGCGGGGGCGGCCCGCTGGGGCCCGGGGCCGGCCCGGCGCGCTCGGTGCGGCGGGCTGGGGGCAGCGGCGGCGGGCCCGGCCGTGCTGCCGCCGAGCGTGCCCGGCCGCCCCCGGCCCGCCTCCCCCTGCCCCCGCCGCGGGCCCCGGCCCGGCCCGGCCCGGCCCGGCCCGGCGGCGCGGGCGGCGGCGGCGGCGGCAGCGGGCCGAGCATCCCCGCGGATGCGCCGGGGACGCGCCAAGGTGAACGGTGCGCGCAGGGAGCGGGGCCGGGAGCGGGGCCCGGGACCACCGGCACCGGGGGCACCGGGCATGGCGACGGCCCGGGCCGAGGAGCGCCGGCAGCCGGGGCAGCCGGGGACGGGCCACCCGGGAGCGGGGCGCAGCCGGGACGCGGCACGGCCCGGGGATACCTAGGAACGGGGACAGCCGGGGCACCGGCACGGGCGGCCGGGGGCGGGCACCGGCACGGCGGGGCCGCGGGCTCCTGTCTGCGGCTTCCCGGGGGCTCGGCCGGGGGCGGGCGCGGAGCCCCCCGTGCAGCTCCCCGCGGGGCTGGTGCCACGGGCCCGTGGGGCGACGGCCTGCCCCCCGCGTGCCCGGCGCCGGGGGGCCGCTCACCTCCCGCCCCGCTGTTCCCGCAGGGCCGAGGGCAGCCCGGGCGCTCGCCATGGCCGCAGCCCGGCTCGTCACCTGGGGGCTGCTCCTGGCCGCCGGGGTCCCCACTGCGACCGGCCGCCCCCCGCTCCGGGGGACGGTACCGGCCGCGGGGGACCCCAGCTCCTCCTGGGGACGCCGCCGGCCGGACTCAGCCCCCCCGGGGGACACGTCCGGGGAGCTCAGCGGCGCCGGGGACCCGGACGGCGAGCGCTGGGCGGACGCCGGCCCTGTGCGGTGGTCCCGACCGCTGCCGGCGGGGGCTGTGACCGGGACGCCTGTGCCGCCGTGGCCCCGGGGGGCTGATCACTCCCTGCAGGCGCTGGGGACGGTGGCCACCACGGCAAGTGCTGGCTGGAGGGGCGGTGGCCCGGCCCCGGACGGCGTGGAGGAGCCCTTCATCACCTGGCACGGACAGGAGGCCGAGGGCCCGGGCAGCCCCCGGATGGAGACCGCAGTGCCCCCCACGGCGGCACCCATGGATGTGGGACGTGGCTCCCTAGGACCAGGCCACGGCTCGTCCGTCGCGAGGACCACCAGCCCCCGGCCGACCGTGTCCACCATCGCCCCGTGCCATGTGCCAGGTTTGGCCGAGGCCGGTGGCCCGGCAGCCCGTGGGGTCCCGCCGGGCCCCTCCGCCGGCCACCCGCGCTCGCTGCCTGGCACCGGGGCCGCCACGCCGGGGGCAGCGGGGCGGGCGGCCCCGGAGGGCACCGCTGAGACCTGGACCCTGGGGCTCCCGGCCCACCAGCGGAGCACGCGAAGGGCCCCGCCGGGCACCGCGCCGCCGGGCACCGCGCCGCCAGGAACGCGGCCGCCTGGGGCCGCCCGGCAGCCGGCCCTCAGCACCAGCCCCGCGGCGCTGGCCGCCCCCGGGACTCCGCACGCAGGTAGGAGCGGGGCACCCGCTGCACCCTGGCCATGGCCTGCGGCCCCCGTGGGTGCCAGCGCCCGGCTCTGCCCTCTCCTGCAGGGACGGCGCCCGAGGAGGAGCCGGGCTCCCCGCAGCGCGTCCGGGGCGCCATGAGCCCCCCGAATGCCACAGAGGCGGCCGTGCCCGCCGCAGGGACGCCCGGCCCCAGGCGCTCAGGTGAGGCGGGCCCCGGTGGGTGAAGCCCTTCCCTGGCAGCCCCACGGTGGCGGCGGGCGTGGGGTGGGTGGGGGGATCCAGGGGGCTGGCGAGGTGCCGGGGCGGCGTCCCCCCAGGGATTGGTGCCAGCGGGGCTGGGGGGGTGACGGCAGCTATCTTGGGCCACCCGGCCGGGACGCGGTGACACCTTCAATCAGGATTGTGCCCGTCGACGGCCCTAATCTACTGCTGCCCGCCGGGATTAGAGCTCAATGCCCAGTGGGTGGGGGCTGCCCGGGGGCCGGGGCTGCGCCAGGGCCCTGCCACCCCCCCAGCCCGGGGTGTCCTGGCCAGCCCCCAGGAGCTGCCAGCGGGCACGGCGATGCGCGGCCCCGGCCGGCAAGGCCGCCCCCCACCCCCTGCCGTCGCGGTGCCCCGAGGGGCGCCAGGCGCCGCGGGGCTGGGGGTGCTGGTGCAGCGGGGATGCTGCGCTCGCCCGCGCCGCCGGATGCGGGTTGCTATAGCAGCAGGGATGCGGCGGGCGGGCGCGGGGCTCACGCGGCCGGCGGCGCGGAGCCGCGTGTGCCGGAGTCACGTGCCGCCGCGCTGGCAAAGTCTCCCCCCACCCCCTGCACCCGCCGTGACCCGCTGCTCCCCCCCCCCCCCCCGCCCCACAGACGCCGCCGGGATGCGGCCGCCCGGCCCCAGCACCGCGGCACCCTCCTCCACGTGGCGCCGCGGGCTCATCCGGGTGACGACGCAGCGAGCCCTGCCGCGTCCCCCCGCGCCGGAGCGGGGCCCCGGCGTGCCGCCGGCGGCGCCCGAGCCCGGCGCGCCGTGCACGGCTTGCGGCGTGCCGCGGGGCAACGGCACGGGGCCGCGCTGGGCCGAGCTGCGGCGCGCGCTGAGCTTCGCCTGGGACGCCCAGGTCTACGGCTCGGCCGCCCTCTTCCTGCTGCTCGGCCTGGGCTGCCTCGCCGGGCTGCTGGGCGCCCCGGCCCTGAGCCCCCCGCACCTGCCCCACGTCCTGGTCGCCCACGGGCTACTGCTGGCCGCCAGCGTGCTGCGGGCCGCCTTCCTGCTGCTGGACCCCTACGGGGCGCGGGGCCGGCTGCCGCCGCGCGCCGTGCTGCTGCTGGCCACGGCGCCCTTCCCGCTGCTGCTGGGCGCCTTTGCCGCGCTGCTGCAGCGGCTGCAGCGCCTGGCGCAGCTCGGGCTGCTGCCGCCGCCGCTGCGGAGCCTCCCGGCGCTGGGGGCCGCGGTGGCGGTGCAGAGCGCGGCGCTGGCCGCCGCCGACCTGCTCCCGGCCCGGCTGGGCCCGGCGGCGCTGGGGCTGCACGTGCTGGGCTGCGCCGCGGGGGCCCTGCTGCTGCTGGCGGGGCTCTGGGGGTGCCGGCGGGTGCTGCGGGGGCCCGGCAGCGAGGCGCCGGGGCTGCGGCGGGGCGCCGGGGCGCTGGCGGCGGCGGCGGCGCTGGGGCTGCCCTGCTGCGGGCTGCAGCTGTACGGCGCTGCGTGGCTGCGGGGCGCCGCGGGGCCGCCCGGGCGCTTCTCCTGGCCCTGCTGGGCCGCCCAGCTGGGGCTGCGGGTGGCCGAGCTGGCCCTGGCCCTGGCCCTGCTGGCCGCCGCCGCCGAGCCGCTGTGCCGCCGCGGTGCCGCCGCCGGCCCCGGGCACTCCTGCTGGGCCAAGGCGCTGCGGTACTTCTGCGCCGGCCGCAAGGCCGCGGCGCCCGAGTACCCCAACAACTGCTACGACTGGGCCGGCGCTGGCGCCGAGCGGGCGCCCGCCAGCGACATCAGCAAGAGCCTCATCCGCAACGCGGCCGAGCAGCTGCCGCTACGGGCGCTCAAGGACAGCAACGAGGCCTGGGCGGCCGGTGCCGCGCCGGGACTCAGCCCCAAGTGCCCCAACGCGGCGGTGGCGGCGGCGGTGGCGCGGCCGGGCGGCAGCCTGCGCTCGGAGCCCGGCTCGGCCGCCTCGCTGGGCGAGCTGGCCTTCCGCCCGCCGTCGCCCATCGACCTGCGCCGCAGCATCGACCAGGCGCTGTGCCGCCAGCACCTGCTGCGCGACGGCCTCTTCGGGCGGCCACGGCGCCGCTCCGGCTCCGGCTCGGGCTCGGGCTCGGGCTCGGTCCTGGGCTCGGGCGGGCTGCTGCGCTGCAGCTCGCTCACGGAGCTGCCGGCGGCCCGGCCGCCCGCCCTCGCCGCCGCCTCGGCCAGCTCGCTGGAGAGCGGCTCGCTGCACATCAGCTGGAACCCCTGGCGCCACGGGCTCTCCTCGCCCGAGAGCCCGCCGCCCGCCGGGGCGCCCAGCCGCGCGCCCCTCCTCGCCCGCCCCGCCGCCGAGCGCGACGCCCGCCGCGGCTTCCTGGCGCTCGGCGCGCGGCTCGACTCCCGCAGCCTCTCCAGCGACACCATCGAGCTGTGAGCCGCCCCCCCCCGTCCCCTCCCCTTCAGGCCCCCTTTTACCTTTCCTTTCTTTTTGCCCCCCGTTTTGCACAGCATGGAGGTGGGGGGGGGGCTGCACGGGACCCGCAGCACCAGCCACCCCGCACGCAGGGCTGGACTGGGGGGGCAGGGAGGCGGGGAGCTGGTCTCAGCCGGGTCTATTTGTGCCAAAAGAGAAATAAAGTTTATGTCACGGGACCACGGCTCTGGCTGGCGCATGGGGCTGCTGGCACCACTGGGAGAGCGGCGCCCCTGAGACACCCCCCCACCCCCCACGCAGCCGGGCTGGGGGTGCACAGCTTTATTTCCTGAGATATGGGTAACACGGACAGATGGACACACCCCGACGGACAAGCGCAACAGCCACGTTCATGCAGCAGGCAGGGCCGCCGGTGCGGCACCCCGGCAGCGAGGGGCCCCCTTGGCCCCCCGCCCCTGCCTGGGGGGGCAGACGCTGGGAGGGGAGAGGGGCAGCAGGGCTGGGGGGGTGGGGGGCACAGCAAGGTATTGCACCTGCCAAAGGCAGCCGGGGCCGGTGCTGCCCCCAGCCGTGGGGCAGGACCCACGCGCTCTGCTTACGCCACATCCCAGCCGCAGGGTGACCCACGCAGCACTGCAGCACCCCTAAACCAGCCGGGCAGAGGGGGACCAGCACCCCCTCCCCAAAACCCCGGCGTCCGAGCCGGCCTCGTCCCGGCACTGCCTCCCCCGGCATGCAGGGAGGCGTCGAAGCGCCCGGCGGGAGCAGGGATCCGCGTGGGAGCCCGAGACCCGGAGGGAGGGACGGAGCAGGCCCCTCGCGCTCCTTCTGCAGGGCGGGGGGGGGAGGCGAGCTCCTACCTGGTGGGGCCCCCCCCGCGCCCGGCGCCAGCCCCGCTCCGAGAGCCCCGTGCCCCGGCCCGAGCGGTGGGGCCGTGCCCGCCCCCGGCCATGCCCGGGGCTATCTGCCCTTCATGAAGCCGTCGAGGACGCGGTCGCCGCGATCGGAGAGCCAGTAGCCGGCCATGGCAGCCACGGCCCCGATGAAGATGGCGGTGAAGACCATGTCGCCCTTGGCGGCCAGCGTGGCGAGGGCGCAGATCACCACGCCGAAGAACATCTGCTGCAGCACCACCACCTCGTCCTCCGTCACGTCGTCGAAGAAGCCCTTCTCCGGGGCGTCTGCGGGGACGGCGCCGGTGGGCAGGGGCCGGGCAGGGCGCGCGCAGACCCTCCCCCGGAGCCCGTCCCCCGTCCCGGGCCGTACCGGGCGGCTTGTCCTCCACGCACTGGCCGTCCCGGCGGACGTGGCCCGGGGCGCACACGCAGCGGTAGCTGCCCTCCATGTTCTCGCAGACCTCCTGCGCCCCGCCGCACACGGGCTCCTCCTCGGCGCCGGCGCACTCGTCCACGTCTGCGGAGAGGGAGGCAGTGCTCGGGCGGCGGGGCCGGGCTGGGGGCAGCGCCCGGCACGGCCCGGCACGGCTCGGCCTGGCGGCGGGGAGGCCACTCACCGAGGCACTTGGCCCCGTCCCGCCGGTAGCCCTTGTTGCACCTCTTGCAGCGGGCTGGCCCCGCGCCCATGCAGCCGATGCAGGCCGTGGAGCAGTCTGCGGAGGGCAGAGCGCTGAGGGTGCCCGGCGCGGGCGGGCGGGCGCCAGCCCCGGGCGCCCACGGGCCGGATCCCGGCAGCGGGGACCGGCGAAGCCCGCTGCGCCCGAGCAGCTGGGGCAGGGGGGCCGGCTCTGCGGCGGGCGCCGGCACGCGCGTGGCGGGGCGCCGGGCAGGGGCGGCAGCGGTGCGGACGCCCCCCCGCCGCCCCGGCGCGCGCCTCCCACCTCGGCACTCATAGGAGCCCTCCGTGTTGACGCAGAACTGGTTGGCTCGGCAGTGCGCCATCTCCGTGCCGCACTCGTCCACGTCTGCGGGGGAGACGGCGGGTGGGCGGCGGGCACGCCGCGCCCCCCCCCGAGCCGGCGCCGCCGGGGCCTCCCCCTGCCCCAAACCGCCCCGCGCGCCGGGGGCTCACCGATGCAGCGGTGCTCGTGCAGCACCCAGCCCCGCTTGCAGCGCAGGCAGCTGGAGTCCTCCGGCCCCGTGCAGCGCCCGCAGGCCCGGTAGCACTCTGCAAGCGGGGCGAGAGCGGCCGTGGGTGCAGGCGGGGGGGGGGGGCTGCCCCGGATCGGGGCAGCGCCCCGGCCCGGCGCTCCCACCGCCAAATCCGGCCGCGGCCCCTACCCACCGGCGCACACGAGGCGGCTCTCGTTGCGCGACGCCTCGTAGTAGCCGTCGCCGCACTCGGAGCAGAAGGGCCCGCCGTAGCCCGGGCTGCACACGCAGAGGCCGGTGCCGCCGCGCGTCCCGTCGCCGTCGCACCTGCCGTTGCCGCTGCAGGGCTGCCGGGGCCCGCCGGCGCAGGCTGCACGCAGGCGGAGCGGCCGGCTGTGGGGCGCGAAGTGGCACCCGCGCCCCACGCCCCGCTCGGCGGCCCCCCCGCCGCCCGCTGCCGCCGCCCACCCGCCGCCACTCACGCAGGCAGTCGGGGCCGTAGGTGCCGTCGGGGCAGCACGCCGCCAGCGCGTCCACGCACAGCCACCGCAGCAGGTCGGGGTGCTGCCGCCGCCTGGGGACGTGGGCACGGGGTGGGGTGGGGGTGGGTGGGGGGGGCGCTCAGGCGGCCGCCATGGGGCACCGCGCCGGCCCCCGGCCCCCCGCGCTCACTCGTGAAACCACCAGCGCTCCACGTGCTCCTCGCCGCGCTCCAGCAGCTGGTGGCAGGCGAAGTCCGACGGGGCGCAGACGCTCTCGAGCACCTCGAGCAGGCGGGTCTCGCTGCGGGGCGGCGGGGGTCGGCGCCGGCACGGCAGCCCCCCCGGCCCCCTCCACACCCCGCCGCTCACCTGTGCTCGTACTTGGCCAGTTTCTCCTCCTCCCAGGCCGTGTTGCCCCCGCCGAAGCCCTCGCGCTCCGTCCGCTCCAGCCCCTGGGCGCGCGGGGCGGCGGGGGGCACTCGTGGGCCCCCCCCCAGCTGCCCTCTGGCACCGCCGCCCCCGGGACCTCCCCCCCTCTTTCCCCAGTCCACGTCCCCCCACGCCTGTGTCACCTGCGGGACCCCCGCACCACGGACCGTACCCCCCCCCCGGGTCCCCTCATGCCACCCACAATGTCAGCCCCAGTCTGTGTCACCTTGCGTCCCCTCCATGCCCCTGAACCCCACCAGGGCGCCCCCCCCCCCCAGTGCCACCTCCTACCCGTGTGCCCCCGGCCTCACGGGCTGTGCCATCCCGCCCAGGGTCACGCCGTGCCCATGCCACCCGTGTCCCTCAGCCCCTGGTGCTGTGTCATCCCTCTCAGTGTCATCCGTGTCCCCCCCACGCCCCCAGACCCCAAACACCACAGTGCCACCGCAGTGTTCCCCAGCCCCATGGGTTGTGTCACCCGCACCAGTGTCATCCCCTGCCCGTGTCACTGCCGTGTCCCCCAGCCCCACGGGTTGTTTCACTCATGCCAGTGTCACCCCATACTCGTGTCACCCCTGTCCCCAACCCCACGGGCAGCGTCACCCCCCCAGTGCCACCCCCTGCCCGTGTCACCGCCGTGTCCCCCAGCCCCACATGTTCCATCACCCCCCGCCAGTGTCACCCACGGCCCCCTCCCCCATGCCACGGGGGGCACCACCCCGCCACCTCCCCAGCGCCCCCCGTACCCCCCAGCCCCACGGGCCCCCGCAGCCCCATATCCCCCCCAGACGCGCCGCCCCCAGCCGCGGCCCCCCGCGCCCGGCCCGCGGCGGCCCCGCACCCTGCTGAAGCTGTCGGCGAGGCCGCGGCAGACACGGCACGGCTCGGCCTCGGCCTCGGCCCCGGCCCCGGCCCCGGCCCCGGCCGTCAGGCCCAGCAGCAGCAGCAGCCGCAGCAGCCGCGCGGCCCCCGGGCGCCGCCGTCGCCCCATGCTCGCGCCGCCCCGCCCCGCCTGCCGCCGCGCCCACGTGGTACCGCGCCCACGTGGTGCCGCGCCCCGCCTCGGCCCCCAGCAGCCAACGGCGGCGCGCGGAGCGCTCCACGTCACGCAGGGCCCCCCCCCCGGCCTCAGCCAGCCTGCAGCCAACCCGCGCCGCGCTCGCGCCACCGCGCCTTAAAGCGGCCGCCGCGCCTTAAAGGGGCCGCCGCGCCAGGACGGGCCCGCCGAGCCTTAAAGGGGCCGCCGCGCAGACAGCAGCAACAGCGGCAGCGCCGAGCACGCAGCGCGCGCGCAGCTTTATTCGCCGGCCGCCAGCGCCCGCTGGAGCCGCGCGGCCGCGCGCGCCACGTGCGGCTCCAGCCACCGCCGCCGCCGCCGCGGCCCGGGCACCGCCAGCGCCCGCAGCAAGGCGGTGGCCTGCGACGGCAGTGCGAAGGTGGGGAGGTTGCGCAGCGCCCGCGGCACCGCCGGCACCGCCGCCTCCAGCCACGCCACCACGTAGCGCCCGCCGCCCGCCGCCAGCGCCGGCACCACGCACGACAGCGCCGCCGCGAAGGCCTCGCACGGCGCCGGGCCCTCGACGCCTTCCGGCCCGCTCCCGCCGTCCTCCTGCTCCTTGTCGCCGTCGTCCTCGTCCCAGCGGCGGGCGGCGGCGGCGGCCGCCGGAGAGAGCAGCAGCACCACGGTGTCGCCGTCCCGCAGCGCCCGCCGGTGCTGGGCGTGCAGCCAGGGCAGCGGCCCCCAGGTGGCCGCCGCCGCCCCGCCGCCCGGCGCCGCCGCCGCCGCCAGCCCCAGCGGGCGCAGGGCCGCTGCCAGCGCGCAGGCCGCCCGCTCCGCCGACGGCTCCGCCGCGTGCAGCACCAGCGCCCGCCGGACCCGCGGCGGGCCTGCGCCGCACCGTCAGCGCCGCCGCCCCTGCCCCTGCCCCAAACCCGGCGCGGCGCGGGGCGGCAGCAGCCCCCGGCGTGGGGACGGGGACCGGCCGGCGCCGCGCTCGCCTGGGGAGCTGCAGCGGGCCCGCAGGGTGCTGCGCGCGGCCGGGGCGCCGGGGCGGGCGCGGGGGGCCCCCGCTCACCTTTCGCGCCCTCCTTCTTGAGCAGCAGCAGGAGCAGCAGGACGCAGGCGGCGCCCAGCAGCGCCGCCAGCCAGGCGAGCGCCCAGCGGGCGTGCAGGTCTGCGGGGCGGGCGGGAGAGGGGCTCAGCGCCCGCCGGGCGCCCCCCGCGAGCGGGCGCCGCTGCCCCGGCGCGGCGGGGGGTACTCACACTTGTGCAGGGGGCAGGCCCAGAGCGCCACGCCGCTGCCGTTCTCCTGGCGCGACACCTGGGGGGGGACGGATGGACGGACGGATGGGGGGGGGGGGGACACGCGCGGGGACCGTCACCCGCCGGCGGGGACGCGCCACCGCTGCCGCCCCGCCGCCTGCGCTCACCTGCGCGCACTGCCCCGCCGCCACGTCCTGCCGCAGCCACTGCTCCAGCAGCCCCGGGCGGCCGCCCCGCTGCGAGGGGGTGGGGAGGGTGGGGAGTGAGCCGGGCGCCGCGGCGCGGGCACCGCCGGCCGCCCCGCGGGGCCCGGCCCTACCGTGCCGGCGAAGGCGGCGAGCGGCGTGCAGGCGCCCCGCTGCAGGGCGCAGAGCGACGCGTTAGCGCCGGGCCCCCGGGTCTCCATCAGCAGGACGTCGTCCGCGCGGCCGGGCAGGGCTCCTGCGGACGGGGCGCGGCGGCTGCTCGCCGTGGGGCGCGGGGGGCCGCGGCGCGGGCCGCCGCCGCCCTCCCCGTGCCCGTGCCCGCGCCGGTACTCACGGTCCCGCAGGCACTGCGTCAGCCGGACCTGCCCGCTGCTCCACGCCTGCCGGGGAGAGCGGCTCAGCCCCGGCAGGCGCCCGGGGGGCTGCCCAGGCCGGGCAGGCGGGGGGGGCAGGCCGGCCGGCCGGCCGTGGGGCTGGCCCTACCTGCACGCAGAGGTTGGGGTGCGGCCGCAGCGCCGTGAACTCCTGGGGTCCCTGCGGGGAGAAGAGGGGTGGGTGCGGGCAGCCGCGGCAGTGGGGGCCCGGCGGCGGCGGCGGTGGCAGCAGCGGCGCCGTGGGGCGGTGGGGGGGCTCACCTGCGCCGCGAGGGGCTGCCGCAGGTGGGGCAGGGCCTGGCAGGGCCCCCCGGGCTCCGGCCGCCAGCAGGGCACCAGCTCGGCGGGGAGGTCGCAGGGCGCCGAGACGGAGCAGGTCAGCGAGCCGCCGGCGTCGTGCAGCGCCAGGCGCGTCCCGGCCCAGAGCCGCTCCCAGGCCTCGGCGTCTGCGGTGGCGGTGGTGGCGGCGGGGGGGGGGGGGGGTCGGCGGCGTGCGCACCCCGTCCACCCCCCCGGGGCCGCCCGCCCGGCCCCACGGCGCGGCCGAACGTACCGTGGGAGAAGGGGCACGAGGTGGCCCGCGGCGGGTCCTGCGCCTCCGGCCACACCTGGGGGACGAGAGGAGGCTGCGGGCCGGGGCGCGGGGGCGGCGGGGGCGGCCGCGCCGGGGGGGCGGGCGGGGCCGCCGGGCACCTACCTGCAGGCAGAGGCAGGGCAGCACCTCGTCCGCCGGCAGGCTGTAGTTCAGGGGCCCGCGCTGCAGCGGGGAGCGGGGCGCGCGCGTCACCCCCGGGGGGGCGGCGGGCGCGCGGGGAGGGGGGGGGCAGCGAGGGCGAGGGGCCGGGGGGCGGGCGGGCGCTCACCGCCGTCACGGTGCGCCCGGGGCCGCCGGCGCCGCGGCTCCGGTTGTGGTAGAGCCGCAGGGTGTAGCTGCGTCCCGCCGCCTCCGCCGCCTGCACGTGCACCACCGCCGCCGCCGCCGCCGCCTCCGGCGCGCGCGAGACCTGCAGCCGGGGCGCTGCGCGGCACGCGGCTCAGGGCGCCCCGACGCCTCCCGCCCGGCGCCGGCACGGCGCCTGCTCCCACCCACCCCGGGAGTGCCCCGGGGGGGCGCCGGGGCCGGGCACCCACCTTGGCACTGCGGGACGTTGGCCCTGGCCGCGGGCCAGGAGCAGTCTGCGGGGACGGCGGGGGTCAGCGCGGGGGCCGGGCCGGCGCGGCGCGTTGCGGCGCAGCCCCCCGGGGCGCTCCTCACCTGGCACCCGGCGGCTCCGGCTCAGGCTGCGGCGCCCGCGGGCGTCGGTGTACGCCGTGACGCGGAGCTCGGAGCCCGGCGCCGCCTCGAAGCACTGGAACGTCACCGAGCCCTGGGCAGGAAAACCACGGCGCTGCGGAGCCGGGCCGGCGCCGGGGCGCGCGGCGGGGCTCGCGCCGCCCGCCCCCCGCGTCCCACCTGTGGACCCACGGATGGAGGCGCGGCGGGCCCCACGGCGCACCCGGCCCCACGGCGCACCCCACATCCCCCGGGCCGCCCCCCCCCCCCCCCGGCACCGCTACGCACCAGGGTGTCCCCGGGGCGCCCGGGGGGCCGGAGCGCCCGCACCTCCGCGGCGACGCAGCGGGACCGGGCGTACGCGTGGCCGGCGAGCAGCAGGAGGGCGGCGGGCGGGGGGCTCTGCCCCACGCCGGGCTCCGGCGCCAGGTCGAGGCGGGCGCGCAGGCAGGGCGAGCAGGCCGCGGCCCCCGCGCAGCGCAGCGCCGGCTCCAGCCGCATCCGCGCCGGCGCCAGCCCCGGGCCCGGCCCCGGCGGCCGCGGCCCGCACAGCGTGTCCGCGGCTGCGGGGAGACGGGGGGGCCGCGCCGTGGGTCCCGGGGGGCGCACGGGCTCCCCGGTCCCGCGGGGGGCGGCGAGGCCGCGGGGCGCCCGGCACTTACTGAGCAGGCGGCAGGCGAGGCCCTGGGGGAGGGCGGTGGGGGGTCAGGGCAGGGGGGTTCTCCGCGCCCCACGGCCGCCCCACGGCCGCCCCGTGTGCCCGACCCACCTGGGAGCAGGCGAGGGCGTCGCGGGGGGCGCAGCGCCCGCCGGCCGCCAGCGCCGCCAGCGCCAGCAGCACCAGGCCCGGCGCCCCCATGGCGGGGCCCGGCGCCCCACGGCCCCCCGCCCCACAGCCCCGCCGCCGCCGCCGGCTCCTGCTTCCGGCTCCTCTCCCGGACACCTGGGTCCTAGCGCGGCGCCGGCGACCGCCCCGGGGTGGGGCCTCCCGGCCCGGATGGGACAGAGACGGGATGGGACGGGGCGCGGGTTGGGGGGAGGCCCTGTGCCTGCCGCCCCACGGCTCGGCACGGGGCCTGGGCTGGCCCCACAGCCAGGCGTGGGCCTAGGCCTGCCCCACAGCGGGGGGGGGCCTGCTGTGGCTGCTCAGGTCCGCCCCATGGTGCTGTGGGGTGTGGGCCAGCCGCAGAGCCTGGCGCGCTGGCTCAGGCCACCCCCGTGGTGTGGCTCAGGGCCAGGCCAGCCCCATAGCAGTGTGGGGCATGGGGCCTGGGCTGCCCCACAGCCTGGCCCAGTGGCTCAGGCCAGCCCCACAGCAGTGCACCAGAGGGTCGGGCCTGCCCCATATTATGGTGTAGTGGTGCAGGCCAGCCCCATAGCGTGGCACAGGGCTGCACCAGCCAAATAGCCTGCCACCATGGCAGCCCCACGGCATGGCACAGGGCCAGCCGCTGCCCCAAGACCCAGTGTGTGGCTTGGGCCAGCCCCACGGCAGCGCAGCACAAGGCCCAGGCCTGCCCCATAGCATGGCATGGCGGCTCAGGAGAGCCAGGGGGTGCAGGGAGAAGGGGGCACGGGGGGCGCAGGAAGGGCAGGGGCCCACCGCAGCGGTGGGGAGAAGGGCCAGTGCTGGCTGCAGCCAGCGGCGCCTCCCGGGGTCGCTCCAGCTCTGCCTGGGGGGCAGAGGTGGGCTCCAGCCCCCCATGGGGCGCAGGGCCGAGGGGACTTCCCGTGCCCGCCCCCTCGGGGAGCCCCCCAGACCCACGGCACGGCCGGGTGCAACCACTGCCTTTATTCTGCTCCAGCTCACACAGCTCCAGGCGCGCGGCGGGCCGACGAGCCGGCGGCACGGGCTGCCCCACGGCCCCGCTCCCGGCCGCCGGCAGCGGGGACACGGAGCCGCCGCTGGGCTGGGGGGGATGAGGAGGGGCAGAGCCTCCCCCGGGGCCCCGCCGTGCCCAGGTGCCGTCCCCGGCGCCGCGCTCCCTCCAGCCTTGGCCCGGCGCCGCTCCACGTGGCTCGTCCCGCCAGTGGGGACTCGGCTCCTGCTCCTGCGCCGCCGCCATGTCCGGGGTCCGCGCGGCGCACGCGGCCTTTCCCCTCGGCAAAGCCCCTCCGAGCCCCGTCCTCGGCGCAGGGCCCCAGCCCCTCACCGGGGCGTCGGGGCGGCTCCGCCACAGCGTGGCCCCGCCGGGCCTCGACCTCAGCCCGGCTCAGCCCCGGCGCTCAGGTGCCGTGAGCCGCGCCGGGGGGCTGCTCCGCGGCGCCGGGGCTCGCCGCCGGCTCGCGCGGCGGGCACGGGAGGCGCTGGGGGCGGCGGGCGGCCCGGGGGGAGCCGCGCAGGGCACCCAGGAGCCGGGGCAGCTCCCGGGGCAGGCGGTAGGTGGGCAGGGGCCGCAGGGGCCGCGGCACGTCGCGGGGGCTGCAGCGCCGGCTGAAGTAAGCCAGCACCCAGCCGCCGGGCCGCCCCGCGCCGCCCGCCGCCCCCAGCTCCCCGTGCAGGCAGGCCATGGCGGCGCCGAAGACGTCGTGGGCGTCGTGGGGCGCCCCGCCGCCCCGCCACAGCCGAAAGAGCCGGGCGCTGCCGCGGCTCCAGAGCAGCAGCACGGTGCCGCGCTCGCGCCCCACGCGGCCCCGCTGGGCGTAGAGCCAGGGCAGCCCCCCGGCGCGCCCCACGCCGCCCGCCTCCCACAGGTCCAGGCGCACCTCGCAGCCCAGCGCGGCGCGCAGCAGCTCCGCCAAGGCGCACACCAGCCCCAGGTGCTCCTCCGAGTCGGGCGAGTACAGCAGCAGCACCGGCCCCGGCGCCGCGCGGCCGCCCTCGCCGCCCGCTGGAGCCCGGGCGCCGGCGCCGCAGCACGGCGGCAGCAGCAGCAGCAGCAGCAGCAGCGCGGCGGCCGCCAGCGCCGGCGCCAGCAGCCCCACGCGCCTGCGAGAGACTGGGAGAGGGGCGGTGAGGGGGGCTGGCGCCCGCCCGCCCGCCCGCCCCGGCCCCGCAGCCCCACGGGGCCCGCGCTCACCGTCAGGGCAGAGCAGCTGCTTCCCGGCAAAGCGCACGTCCGAGCGCCACACCTGGGGGCGGGGGGGGAAACGGGGTGGGGGGGTCGGGTCGGGGGGCGCCGGGGGGCCGGCACCGCGCTGCGGGGCTCCCGGGCACCTTACCAGCACGCAGCCGCCCGGCAGCCACGTCGGCAGCAGCAGCGCCAGCTCCCCGCGGGCAGAGCCCTGCGCCTGCAAGAGCACGGGGACGGCGTCGGCGGTGCCCCCCCGGCGGCCCCCCCGGCGCCCGGCCGCCCCCCGGGGCTGCGCTCACCGGCGTCACCGTGTAGACGGGGGAGCGGGGCTCGCACCGCCCGCCCCGCGGCTCGCACAGCGCCGCGCTGAAGGAGGCCGGGATGCTGGAGGCGAGGCGCAGGCGCAGCTGCGGCCCCCGGACGCTCGCCGACGCGTTCCAGGCAGTCTCTGCGGCGGGCAGGGGGCTCGCGGGCGGCACGGCGCGCTCGCGCCGCCCCGCCGGGGCGGGGGGCCGGCAGCCGGGGAGGGGGAGAGGGGCTCACCTGGCCGGCGGGGGCACTCCACGTGGCTGCTGTTCCCCAAGGAGAACTGGGCGGAGGCGGCAGGTCACCGCCCGCCACCGCTTCCCTCCCGGCCCCTCGCCCGCGCCGGGCTGCACCCCACGGGGACTCACCCTGAAGCAGAGCTGGGGGTGCACGTCCACCTCGTCCAGGGTGTAGGTCTGGCGGGGCCGGAGGGTCAGCGCCTGCAGCCCGAGCCGTGCCCGCGCCGCCTGCCCACGGCATCCTCGTGGGACGCCGCACGCCGCACGCCGGGGCCCCTCACCTGCTCCCCCTCGCTGGCCGTGGAGTTGGGGATGTCGTGGCAGGGCGCCGCGCCGGCGGCCGCCTCCCTCCAGCACAGCGTGGCCCGGGGGCGCAGCGGGCAGCTGGCGCTCAGCACCATCGCCATCTGGTCCTTGCCGCTGGCGCTGTGGTCGTGGAAGCGCACCGAGGACCACAGCTCGGGGCCGTCTGCGGGGTGCAGGGTCAGCCGGGGTGGGGGGCACAGACGGGACCCCCCCACCCCCGTGTGCCCACTGCCACTCACAGGCCGCCGGCTGCTCCCGGAATGGGCACTTCTTGCTGCGCAGGCTGTCGCGGTGCAGGTAGGAGGCCTGGGGCGGCAGGCAGAGCCGTGAGAGCTGCCGGCGCCCCCGCCGCGGGCCTGAGCCCCCTCCCCGGAGGGCTGCGGCGGAGCGGAGCCCCCCCAGCCCCGGGACGCGGGGCACGGACGCACCTCAATGCACAGGCAGGGCACCAGGAACTCGTACGGCAGCAGGACGGCCCGGCCCCCCGGCACCAGGACCTGCGGGGCCCGGAGGCGGCATGAGCCCAGTGGGAGCGTGGGGACCCTGCGGATCAGCCCGGCCAGGCCCCACACACGGGGGGGAGGCTGGGGGCGGCGGGAGCCGGTACCTACCTGCCGGTGGAAGGGCCTGGGCAGCTCCTCGCACTCCAGGGCCAGCTGGTGGCACAGCCGCACCATCAGGGCAGGGCCGTGGGGCACGGACACCTCGATAGCCCGCACCTCGGGCACCCAGGCGTGGGTGAACGCGGGTCCTGCGGAGCGCACGCGGCTCAGCCCCGCTCCAGCGTCCCAGCCCGAAGCGCCCTGGAGCGGCGCAGGGGGCACGGGGGGGGTCCCCCCCCCCCCCGGCCCTGCTCACCCGGCGGCTCGGCGGCGACCAGGCGGCTCCGGCTGAGGGCCAAGCCGCGGTCGGGGATGGTGCGCAGGGAGACGAGGACCTGCCGCCCGCTCTCCGCGGGGAAGCAGTCGAACTGCAGCCGCCACTGCGGGGAGCCGGGGCTGAGCGGGACGGGCGCCCGGCGCCCTGCCCGGCTCGCCGCCCCGGGGTGCCGCACTCACCGGCTCGCCGCCCCGCGCCCCGCGCCGCCTCCACACCTGCAGCCAGCCGGCCCTGTTGGAGTCCAGCTCCAGGAAGTTGAGCTGCAGCCCGCGGACGCCGCCGAGCCCTGCGGGAAACCGGCCCCACGCCCCGCTCTGACACGGGCGGCCCGGGGCGGCCCCGCGTCCCGCCGTGGAGGAGACCGGGTGCTCGGGGCACCCCTGCGGCCACGCCGGGGTGCCCAGCGCCGGGGCCCTGCCCGTACCTGCGGCGGGGAGGGCCAGGCGCACCCGCAGGCACGGCTGGCACGGCTGCGAGGGCTGGCACAGGCGGGCCGTGCTCAGCACCAGGGCGGGCGGCTCCAGCGGCGGCCCGGCCCGGGCGGCCCGGCGGCACCGGGGCCTGCTCAGCGTGCTGTCGGCTGGCGGGGAGCAGAGGGGAGCCGTGCGCCGGGCGCCCCGGGCAGCTCCGGCGGAGCCCCGGGCGTCAGGAGCCCCGGGCAGCCCGGGGGATGCCCCGGCGCCCCCCCGCCCCCGCGCCCGGCGCCCCCGGGTGCCCCGCGGCCGGGACGCCGCCCGCCCCGGAGCCGGTGCCACTCACCGCTGGCGCGGCACTCCTGCAAGCGAAGACACGGCGGTCAGCGCGCCCCGGACCCCCCCCCCCCCCCGCCGCCCTGCCCGGCCCCCTCTGCGCTTACGAAGTTGGCGGAGACCCGGAGGCGGGTGACGGTGACGGCGGCGGCAGCGGCGGCGGCGAGGAGCGCGGCGGCGGCGGCGAGCAGCAGCGCGCAGGGCTCCGGCCGCCCCATGGCCGAGCGCGGCACCGTCCCGCCGCCGCCGCCGCCGCCGGATCCCCGCCCCGCGCCGCCCCTCCCCGCCGCATTCCTCCAGCGGCACGTGCGGCCGCCCCGACGCCGCGGCGACGGGCGCCACCCCCGGGGCGGCGCGACCTGGTTGCGGCGGTGCTTCCTGCGGCGGGCACCGGCACTGCCACCCCCGTGGGAAAGTGCCCCGCGGGGCGCAGCGTACACGCGGCCACGCTCTGCGGCTCTTTTATTTCCATATCGCTACACACGCGAGGCCGGGGGACGCGGGGAGGGGGCACCGGCACACGCCCCTTCCCGAGCCCCCCGCGACCCGGCGCCTCCCGCCTGCGCCAGTCCCCAGCCAGGCTGGTCCCCGAGGGTGCCGGAGGAAGCAGCCCCCACGCTCTGCCGTGGGGCGCTGCCTCCTGTCTGTTCCCACAGCTCTGCCAGCCTGGGCAAGGCCAGCAAGCCCCAAGTGCCCCCCCCGCCGTCCCTCCCACCACCCCCGGCACGTCCCCACTGAGGTGGCAGAGGCTGGCGAGGACAGGAAAGCAGCGCCGCAGAGCTCCAGGCCCCCTCGCCCCAGGTCTGCAGCCGGCAGCGGCACACGTGCACGCTCTGCCCCAGCCCCGCTCATTTCCTCTTCTTCTCCTGCGTGCTGGTGAACCAGGAGTCCAGGAGCTTCTTGCTGTAGTAGAGCTGCCAGCCGTGCACCTGCGCGGCCACCACCACCACCAGGTACATGACGGACACCGCAGAGAAGCCAAAGATGAAGCGGTACGCCTTGCCATGGCGGTAGAGCTGCTGGGCCATGGGGAACATCTCCATGGTGCCGTAGATGAGGGGCGCCACGGAGAAGAGGCCGGTGCTGATCATAGACAGCACCAGGTAGCTGATGTTGTTGCGGGGAAAGGAGAGGAGGCCCAGGAGGGACGGGAGGATGCTGAGCAGGTATGGGTACTCCCACTGGTAGGGCATGGCCACCTGGTCGTGGGGCAGCAGCTTGAAGTGCCCCACACACATCTGGGCCAGCAGCAGCAGCCAGATGGCCACGTGCATATAGATCAGCTTCTTGATCTCGGACTTGAGCGCCACGCTGCAGAGAGAGACCGGCCGTGAGCAGCCGCCCGCGGGCGGGCACGGGGCCCAGCAGAGCCCGGCGGGGGGCCCAGCGAGGCGCCGGGGCCCGGTGGGCGCGCGGGGGTCGCTGCGGCGGGCTGCGCCCCGGGGGCAGGACGCTACCTCATCTGGTAGTGCGAGGCCACGCGCTCCCGGTGCTGGTAGTCGCTGCCGTCGGTGCCAGCGGCGCGGGGGCCCCCGCGGGAGGCCATCGTGCTGGCACCAGCTGCCTGCGGAGACACGGCCGGAGGCGGCACTGGGCCCCTGCCCGGGCACCCTGCGACCGCCCCGTTCGCCCGGACGGCCCGGGCACCCCCCGAGGCCTGGCGGCCCCCGACAGTACCCCCGGGACCCCTCCCTTGAGGGCCCGGGACCCGCCGGTGGCAGCCCTGGGGCCCCCCGTCGCCGGACAGCCCCGGCCTGCGGACCCCCCCCCCCCGGTGACAGCCCGGCGCCGGGACCCCCCGCCCCGCCGCGCCCCGCCGCGCCCCGCCGCGCCCCACCTGCCGCCGGGCCGGGCCGCTCTACCCGCACTTCCGGCTGTCTATAGCCCGGCTGCCGCTGTCAGAATGCCCCCGGTGGTCACGCGCCGCCGGCCCCTCTGCGCGCCCGGAAGCTAAGCTCTATGACCGCTGCGGAGCTGGCCCCGCGGGCCCGCCCCCGCGCAGGCGCAGTGGCGCCATGGCGGGGGGAAGCGCCGGGCGCGTGCTGGCGCGCGCCGCAGGGTCAGCGGGAGCGCGCGGCGGGGACACGCGTGGGGCGAGGGGTGTGCGGGGAGCAGCGGCGGGACGCGCGTGGGGTGGGGAGGGGGATGCATGTGGGTGTGCGGGAGCTGCGGCAAGGGTGCACGTCGGGTGAGGAGGGGGACGCGCGTGGATGTGCGGGAGCTGAGGCGGGGACGCGCGTGGATATGCGGGAGCTGAGGCGGGGACGCACGTGGGTGTGTGGGAGCTGAGGCAGGGACGCGCCTGCGTAGGAGGGGGGCATGCGTGGGTGTGCAGGAGCTGAGGCGGGGACGCGCGTGGATATGCGGGAGCTGAGGCAGGGACGCGCGTGGGTGTGCAGGGAGCTGTGTTGGGGACGCAGGCAGAGCGGGCGGGGGGCATTGGAGGCGGGGACACGCGGGGGTGTGCGGGGGAGGCACGTGGAGGCGGGAGCAGGGTGGACACGTGGGAACCCGCGTGGGGCAGGCGTGTGGCTGTCGTGGGACCTGCGAGGGGTCCAGCACACGTGCTGGGGGGCACACGTGGGGCAGGCACGGGAGTAGGGGGGGGGAGGGCATGCATGGGGCAAGGTGGGAGTGGGGGGCTGTGGGGCAGGGACATGCGTGGGGCCGTGCACGGGGGTTGGGGGGCACAGTCTGGGTGCGGGGAGGCGCCGGGGGCCCCGGCGCTGCCCCCCACGCTGCCGGGGCGCCGCAGGCGGGGCTGGGCCGGCGAGGGGAGGCTGCCAGGCCCCGAGGAGACGCTGGCGCTGCTGGAGGCTGCCGTGGTGCACCGGGAAGGTAGCGTGGGGCGGGGGGGGGGGGTCGGGATGGGACGGGGGGGGCGCGGTGGGGGCCGTGCTGACCCCGGCGCCGTCCCTCCCCGCAGGAGCTCTGCTGGCGCTCAGCAAGCCGCCGGGGCTGCCCGTGTGCGGTGAGTGGCGCGCCGGGAGCCCGGGGGGGGCCGCGGGGGGCCGCGGCGGGTGCTGAGCCCCCCGGTGTCGCAGGCGGCGGCGGGGAGCTGAGCCTGGCGGCGCTGCTGCCCGCGCTGAGCCGGCGCCTGGGCCTGCCGGCCGAGCTGCACGTGGTCAAGGCCCCCGGCAGGTACGTGGCGGGCGGAGGCAGCTGTGGGGGGGGGGGGGGAACACGCGCGTGGGGTGCCCTCCCCGCCTGCACGCCGCCCCGCTTCCCGCAGGGAGAGCTCCGGCCTCGTCCTCCTGTCCGGCTGCCGCCGCGCCACCGAGCGCCTCCACCGCTTCTTCGCCCGAGCGCGCAGGGGGGGCCGCTGCCCCGCCACGTACCGGTGAGCCCCCGCGCCGTGGCCGGGGGGGGGGGCAGAGCGGGGTCCCCGCCCTGACCCCGTGCCCGTCCCCGCAGCGCTGTCACCGTGGGGGTCCCGGCAGAGCCCGAGGGCCGGGTGTGCGTGGGGCTGCGCCGGCAGCGGCTGGGCGACGCCGTCTTGGTGAGGCAGGGGGGGCGCGGGGGGGGGGGAGGGGGACGCGGCAGTGCCGGCGGCTGACGGCCGGCCGGCTCCGGCGGCCGCAGGTGGTGCCCGTGGCGGCTCCGTCCCGCGGCAGCCTGGCCAGGAAGGAGGTGAAGAAGACCCAGACGAGCTACCGGGTGCTGGGGGCGGCGGGGGGCTGCGCCCTGCTGGAGCTGCAGCCCAAGACAGGTGGGTGGCGGCGGCGGGGGGCCGGTGGCGGGGGGCCGGCGGCGGAGGGGGTGCCGGCGGCAGCGGCCCCACGCCGTGCCCGCTTTGCCTGCAGCCTTCCCCGGGCAGCTCCTGGCGCACCTGGCGCTGCTGCTGTGCCCGGCGCTGGGCGACCACGAGGGCTGCGCCGGCGTGGGCCGCGTCCTGGGCCAGCCCTTCCTGCTGCCCCCCGCCGCCGCCGCCGCCCGGCCCCGCGCGCAGGTACCCACCGGCACGGCGGGGCGGGCGGGTGGGGAGGGGGCGTCCCCCGCCTCCCCCCAAACACCCCCCGCTCGCGTCCTGAGCCCCGCTCCCCTCCCCATGCAGGTGCTGGACGAGGAGCTGGAGCGCCGGCTGCAGCTGGCGCCGGGGCCGCGCCGGGGCCGCCTCCCCCTGCACCTCCACCTGCAGGAGCTGGCGCTGCCGGCGGCCGTGCTGACGGCCCCGCCGCCCCCCTTCTTCCTGCGCACCCTGCGCCTCCTGGGGCTGCCCGGCGCCCCGCCGCCCCCCCATTAAAGCCTGCTGCGTGCCCACGCTGCGCCCCGCTCCCTTCTTTTCCGCAGCCGCGGGGCGGGCGCCGGCGTTGCGCCGCGGGGGCGAGGGGGGAGCCGCGTCGCGCCGGGCCCCGCGCCTCCCGCCCCACAGACGGGCAGAGCCTCGGGGCCGTGCACAGGCGTGTTTTCTGGGGTGGGAGCAAGGCGCTGCGCAGCCCCGGCGCCGTCTCCGGCCGGGACGCTTCCGGAGCCGCGGCTCCACCGTGTCAGGCTTCGGCGCTCCTCCACGCCGGCGTTCGCCTGGGAGCCGCCGGGCGCCTCCTCCGCGGCGGCTCGTGGCAGGGGCGAGGCATGGGGCACCGAAACCCGTCCAAGGCGAGGAGCGGGGCCGCAGCCGTCCCGGCGGCACGGAGGGGCTGGGGGCTGCGCGGCGGCGGCAGGGGCGCCGGGGCCGCGGAGCAGCCGCCGAGCAGGGGCAGGCGGCCGAGGCGCGGGAGCCCACGGGGCGCCGGGCAGCCTGGGGAGGGGAGGGGAGGAGAGGGGAGCCGGGGCACGGCGCTGCTGGCAGGGCCGACCGTCCCGCTGCGTGCCGCTGCTGCACGGTCCCTACCTGCCGCCGGGGCCCGGGAGCGCTGCAGGCAGAGCGGCACCGGCCGCGCGGCGCTGCCCTTGCCGGGGGGCCGGAGCAGGTTTGGCGGCGGCGTGGTCCCCTCCGAGGAGCTGGCAGCGTCGGGCAGCACCCGCGGCCTCTCCCGGGCCGGCTCGGTGCCCGGCTCACGGGGCAGCGTGCCGGCGGGGGGCCGGGGCGCCGGGGCCGCCTCCGGGGGCCGAGGGAGCCCGGCCGCGCGGCGCCGGCGGGAGCCCCGCGCGCCCGGGACGGGTGGCGTGGGGAGCTGGCGGACGCGGGCGCTCGCCGGGCCGGGGGCCGGGGGCCGGGGGCTGGCCGGGGGCGGCACCAGCGGCTTTCCTAGCGGGGAGCCTTCCACCAGGAGCTTCGTGCCCACGTAGTGGGGGACAGCCACGGGCGCCTGCGCGGGGGGACCGAGGGCCTCGCTGGCAGGGAGCGCCTCTCCCAGCCCCCCGGAGCTCCAGGGCCAGCAGCAGCCCGGCTGAAGGACCCCATCCCTCAAGGCCATCACGAAAGCAAGCAGCCAGGACCTCAGGGGGCCCCCAGGGGCCCCCCTTTGGGGACAAGTCCCTTAGACACGTAGTCCTGGACTTCTGCTATAGGCCTTTTGGCTTCTCGCGCCCTGGAAGCGCCCTCGTGCCCTGCGCTCGCTCTTCTGCTGCCAGTGGCGTGCCTGGGTCCACCGAAGGCAGCACCGCGTGGACCTCACGTTGCCGCGGGTCCTGGCCCCAGGGGACTGAGCACAGGCAGGATCCCTCCAGCCCCGCTCACCTGCTTGTAGATGAGCTCGAAGGCGCCCGTAGAGCAGTTGCGGTCGGCCTTGCGGTCGATGACCACGCGGAGCGTGTCCCGCTGGACGCCGGCGCAGAGCCGGCTGGTCACCGCCGTGGAGGCGGCCATGGTGGGGCTGGCGTTGATCTCCAGCAGCCAGGGCTGGAAGTCCTCCCCGAAGACAAAGTCGGCGCCGTAGAGCTCGAAGCTGCCCTTGCGGGACTGCACGAGGTCCTGCGAGGCCTGCACGGCGTGCACGACGGCCGCCTTCATGCCGGGCACCATGACGTCGGGCCAGGCGCGCGCCTGCCCCAGCTGCTCCAGGTAGGCCTGGAACTGCCGCGACGACCACATGTTGTCGGCGGGCAGCTGCGGGTGGCGGCCCCGCGCGTTCTCGCAGCGCTTCTGGATGGCGTTGTTGCAGACGTGGATGGCGCTGGGGCGGAGAGAGCGGGCTCAGCGGCGGCGGGGGCGCGCGGCGGCGGCGGCGGGGCGGGCGCCGCACTCACGTGTCGAGGCTCTGCAGGGAGAAGGGCTGGCTGGAGAAGCGCAGGTAGCTGTCGCGGTAGAACCAGACGGTCAGCGGGTTCCAGTCGGTCACCAGGAACCACTGGCGCACGTCGAACTTGGTGCCGAAGATGAGCAGCGGCCGCTCCACGTACTTCTGCACCACCCACTTGCCGTCCCTGGCCAGCAGCGCGTCGCGGTCCACCAGCCGCAGCACCTCCTCCAGCCGGGCCAGGCAGACGATCCCTGCGCGACGCCGGGCGCCGTGCCGCAGCGGCGCCGGGGAGCGCCCCGGCTGGGCGCCGCCTCCTCCCCCGGCCCCGGCCCCGGCGCGCTGGGCGCTCCTCCCTACCTCTGCCGCGGGACTTGGCCCCGGGCTTCACGATCCAGACGTTGCGGTCGCCCTCCATGCCGAGCTGCGGGAGCAGGGCCGCCAGGCGCCGCAGCACGGCCCGGCTGCGCTCCAGCAGCGCCCCGGGCGCCTCCAGCGCGGCGCGCTCGCTGCGGGCGGGCGCTCAGGGCCGGCCGCCGCGGCTGCCCCCCGCCGCCGCCGGCCCCCCGCCCCGGCACTTACTGCACCACCTGGTAGTAGCCCTGCAGGAACTGGTCCCAGCGGGCGGCGGCGCGCGGGGGCGAGCGGGGCGCCCCGTCGATGTCCTGGTGCCGCAGGCTGCTCAGGTGCTCGCCGCAGGCCCGCAGCGCCTCCTCCAGCAGCCCGGCACCGGCGCGGTGCTCACCCGCGGCATCGCTGGGCCCGGGGGGCTGCCCCGGCCCCCGCGCCCTCTCCAGCGCTGCTTTGAGGAGGCCGCGAGCGGCCGTGAGCCGGAAATCCTCTGCGGGAGCGGCGGCGTCAGGCCGGACCCCCGCGGCGGGGCCGTGCCATGCCGCGCCGCGCCGTGCCGTGCCGCGCCGCGCGCCCCCCGGGGCCAGGGCTCACCGATGAAGGCTTCCTTCTCGTCCGCCGCCGCCAGCCGGTAGCAGCGGGGGAAGAACGTGTCCGCGTCGGCCTGGTCGAACCAGTGCAGGTTTCGCAGGTTGAGGCAGAGCCCGGCCTGGGGAGGGCGGCGGAGACGCCGGCGGGGAGCGCTGAGCGCCGCCGGCGGGGACCCGCGCCCAGTGCCCGGCGCGCCCCCCGCCGCCCGCCCCACCTTGGTGGTGAAGGAGCCCGCCTTGGCGTAGTGGTTCACCACCTGGTCCTTGCGGAGCCGGCAGCAGTCGACGGCGTCGCGGCGGCTCGTCCAGATGAAGTACGGCGGCTGGTTCCGGACCAGCTGGGACTGCGGGCCGGAGGGGGCTGAGGCCAGGGCCCGGCCCGCCCGCTGCCCCGCCGGCCCCCCGCCCCGGCCCGCCCCGCTGACCATGAGGCTGTGGGTGCCGCTGCGGTCCTCATCCCGCTCCTCCTCCTCCTCGCCCTCCTCGTCTGCGGAAAGTCGGGAGTCAGCCGAGCCCGGCGCCCGCCCGCCCGCGCCGTGGGGCTGGCGAGGGGCCCGAGAGCGGGCGCTGCGCAGGGCGGACGGGGGGGGGGTGCCCCACCGCCATCACGTCCTCGTGGCCATCGAGCCGCGGCCCCTTCCCGGCGCTCTCGTCTCCCCCTGGGAAACTCGTGCTCCGCGCGGGGGGCTCGGAGACGCCGACAGCACCCACCCGGCCTCACCTTCCTCGGCGCCGTCGCCCGCGGCCTCGGCGCCGCCGGCCTGCTCCCCGCCGCCGGCGAGGCGCTGCTGCCGGCACCCCGCCTCATGCGCCCACGAGAGCTTCGTCTCCACCCAGCCGCGGGCTCGCAGCAGGCTCCGGATCACGGGGTAGGGGCCTTGCAGCGCAAAGATCTTCTTTTGCTGGGGAGGGCCGGCAGAGCTGGGCGCGCCCGCGGGGGAGCCTGCCGCGGCGCGGGTCGGGGCGCCGGCGGCGCGGGGCCCTCACCTTGACGGCGCTCTCCACGCGCAGCCTGGCCCGCTTGAACCGCTCGGGGTCGAGCGAGGGGCGGCCGCCGCCGCTGCCGCGGTGCCGGCGCCCGGTGCCCGCCGCGTGCCCTGCGGGGAGGAGAGCCCCAGCTCGGCGGCCCCCGCCTCGGGGCCGGCGGCGCAGCGCCGCGAGAGGCTCCTACCGTCCTGCCGCTGCCCGGCGGCACCGGGAGCCGCCGCCGCCGCCGGGGCCTCAGGCGAGGCGGGAGGTAGAGCCGCTTTCTCCGCCGCCAGCTCGGCCCCCGAGACAGCCGGTCTGCCCCGGCCACGGCGCTCCGCCGGGGGCTGCCGGCCCGCCACCCCTCACCCGGGGCCCTGCGGCCGCCAGCCGCCTCCCGGTGCTCGCGTCATGCCGCCGCCTGCGGACGCGGAGAAGCCGCTGGCAGCGCCGCCTCCGCGGGGCGTCGAGCGGGGGCGAAGGCGGGTGCCCAGCGCGGGGGCGGCAGGGCACCCCGGGGCCGGCCCAGCTGGGCGCTGCCGCGGCAGGACGGCGCCCGCGGCCCCCGGCCGTGCCCGGCTCAGCACCCCCCCCCCCCCAAACCGGGCCTCGTCCTCCAGAGCAGGCAGTGCAACGCGTGCGGCCCCCCCGGACCCCTTACAGCCCCCACAGCCCCCCGCCCCATAGCGTCTCACCGTGCCTCCCCACGCTGCCCCCCCCCGCCCCTTGCAAACCCCTTCGTACCGCGCACCCCCCACCCCGCCCGCCGCCCCCCGGCCCGCCCGCACCGTTGGGGCCGCCCCCGCTGTTTGGCGTTGCCATGGCGGCGCCGCCAGGCCCCGCCCCCTGCCCCGCCCCCGCGCCGCCAGGCCCCGCCCCCGCCAAGCACAAGGAATCGAGCAGCCGAGTTACAGCAAAGGAGGAATTGTTTAAAAAAAAGGGTGGGGGGAAATGGAGGGGGAAAAAAAAAAAAAAAAGGACAGAGACCGAGGAGTTGACACAGTCTTAACAAGCACGGTTTGCTTCAGGACACCGAATCCTCGCGCCCGTCCCTGGGACGGCGCCGCGCGCCCCGCGGACGGCTCCGTGGCATCTGGCGGCTCCTCTCTTCCGCGGGCGGCGAGGCCGGGCTGCGGCCGGCCTCGCGGGGCAGCGGCGCAGGAACGCGGGAGAAGCAGGGAGCCCAGCACCACGGCTCAAAACTGCGAGGCAAGAAGGGAAGGCAAAGGCTGCTGACTGCCTGCTCCTCAAGCGCTCGCCCTTCCGTCCCGCGCCCAGCCCGGGATCCGCGCTGCGCCAAGGCAGCCTCGAGTCACGTCTAGCTGCTTAACGGGGACACGGAGACTAACAATAATTGCCACTAAGCACGGCCCAAATTGTGGGGCTCCGTGCTCACCTCCCTGCCGCTCCCTGCCCTGGGGACTGCACACCTCATCTCGGCCGTCCGCGTCCCGCAGCTGCTGCTTGGGCTCTAGCAGGGTGCCAGCATGCGGGCGGCCGCACAAGGCTGGCATCTGGCACTGCGCTCCTCTCTCACTGAGGAAGGAGCAAAGCGGGTACTAGCTCTTCCTGGTTTCCCCATCCAGCTCCCCAAACGGTTCCCCTGCCTCAGAGGGCACCTTCCCAAGGGGCTGCTGCCACCTGCCCCACAAATGGGGACAGCCTGGGGCCAGGCGTCTGCCTGCTGGAGTCAAGGCAGGCTTGAGCTCTACCCCGCTCCAGAGATGTGGGAACCGTCGCCTCCCGCTTTAGAGCCTCACGTTCTTGAGGAACTCCTCTGCCACAATGCGAGCCCTGGCGTTGACAGACAGCTTCATCTCACTGATCTCCTTGTCGATCTCCTCCATGAAATGGATCACAAAGTCGACAAGCTTGTGCTTGTACATCTGCTCTGTGTGGAAGTTTGTGATCAAAAAGCTGATGTCGTAGCCCTGGGGAAGAGAGAAGTGGCACAAGCAGTTAGCACACCAGTCTCATGGCTTCACATCCTCATTCTGCTCTGGAGACCCTCTGTTCTTGGCAATACCAAAAGCGCAGCAGGATGCTGCTCTGCAGCTCCCCAGGTCACCTCACCTCCACGGGCTTCCTGCGCAGAATGAAGAAGTTCTCAGCCCGCATCATCATAAAACGCATGAATTTATGGCACAAGATCTTCTCAATCTCATCAGCCTGTGGAGAGAAAGCAGAAGTGAGGCTTCCTCCAAGCAACGCACAGCCAACCAGCCTGTTCCCTCTCCTCCCACCAGCTCACCTGTTTCACTGCAATGCTGACTCGAACGGAGTTAATGGATCCCTCAATAAGAACTTTCTCTTTCTCATTCCTGCTGATGATCACTGGCTGCAGCAGCAGCTCTTTGCTGCTCCTGCAGATACAAGAGAAGTTCAGGACAAACTAACAAGGGAATATTTGCTGGGCACACAGGGTAAACGAGCAAGGAGATGCAGGAATCACAGCCAGCGCAGACCCTCGGAGTTTTATTTTCATGCGCCTACATGACACTTTCCACCTCCTGGATGAGTGCATCACGAAGGCAGACTTCCCCTCCCCTCTAGCAGCATCCATATGTGCACACCCAATATATAGTGCACAATCCCCTCATGTTGGGCACAGACATGCTAAGCAAAGGAAACAGCGACTAGACAGGATTACTTTCTGATGTGAAGACCCCAGCAAGAGCTTACCCATACTGGTATATGAGCACAAGTCTCAGATAGGCTTAGGGCAACAAAACCAGAGCAGAGACCATTCTCCCCGTGCACTAAAGCCGTGCTGGCAGTGCCGCAGCGCGAGGGCTCCCCAGGGACACGCTGGCCCCGGAGTCCAGCAGAGGCAGAGCAGCAGCTCGGGGGCAGCTGCCCCCTTCTCCCCCCCCCCCCCCACTCCCCGGGGCAGGCAGGGCGGAGGGCCCGAGCGGAGCGGAGCGCAGCTGCCCCGGCCCTACCTGACTTCCACCTCGGGCTTGTTGTGGCGCTCCACGACCTGCGAGGAGAAGTTCTCCAGGCACAGGGCAGCCTGCAGCGTGGCGCGCACCGCGTTCAGGTACGGGCGCAGCGTGGCGGTCTGCGGGGACAGGGCGTGAGCGGCGCGGCGCGGCCCGCCCCCGCCCCCGCGGCCCCCCGGCCCGGCCCCCGCCGCCCCCCCGGCCCGGGCCCGCCACCCGCCGGCGCGCCCAGTCCACGCCTCGCCAGCCCCCTCCTCGGGGCCCGGGCCCCCGCCGCCGCCACCCTACCATGGTGGCGGCTCCGCTCCGGTCCCGGGAAGCGGAAGTGGCGGCGCCCGGCGGCTCCTCTCTTCCGGGATGGCCGGGAGCTCCCACTAAGGCGGGAGGGGGGTCGGGGGAGGCTCCCGCCACGCGCTGAGAGCAGCGGCCGCATCGGGACGGCTCCGATGAGCCGCATGGGACAAATTAACGGCGGGGCCGGCGGAGCGAGAGGGCGGCGGCCCGCGGCGGGGGCGGAGGCCCGCTCACCCCCCCCCGCCGCCCCGCCGCGTTGGCACAGTCCTGTCACTGCATCCATATTAGGGAAGACAGAAAGAATGCGGGTTGGGCCAATGGGCGGCGGGCGCTGGGCGCGGCTTGGCCAATGGGGAGCGCGGGGCGGGACTGGCGCGGCGGGGACCTACGGGGGCCGGAAGGGGGCGAGCGGCCTAGGCCCGGCCCCCGCGGCGCCGCCGCCCGCCGCCCGCCCCCGCCCCCGCCCCGCGGCGCCGCCGCCGCCGCCGCCGCCGCCGCCGCCGCCGCCGCCGCCGCCGCCCGCCCGGCCGCGGCACGCGCTGCCCTGCCAGCGCCTTCCGGGCGGCCCCGGGACCCCCCGCGGCCCCCCCCGGGGCCTGCCCCCGGCCCAGCCCCGTTCCGCCCCGGCTCCCCCCAGACCCCCGGTTCCCCTCTGTGTCCCGGTTCCCCTCTGTGTCCCGGTTCCCCCCCCCCCCCCCGGTTCCCCTCTGTGTCCCGGTTCCCCCCCGGTTCCCCTCAGCGCCCTATTCCCCCCCCCCCGGTTCCCCTCAGCGCCCCAATAATTCCCCCCCCCGGTTCCCCTCAGCGCCCCAATAATTCCCCCTTCCCCCCCCCCGGTTCCCCTCAGCGCCCCAATTCCCCTCCCCGTGGTGCCTTTCAGCCCCCCCGCGGTGCCCTGCAGAGCCCCGGTGCCCCTGGCTCGCCCCCCGGTGCGCTGCCGGTGCCCGCCGCCATGAGCGAGCTGAAGGACTGCCCGCTGCAATTCCACGACTTCAAGTCGGTGGACCACGTGAAGGTGTGCCCGCGGTACACGGCCGTGCTGGCCCGCTCCGAGGACGACGGCATCGGCATCGAGGAGCTGGACACGCTGCAGCTGGAGCTGGAGACGCTGCTGTCCTCTGCCAGCCGCCGCCTCCGCGTCCTGGAGGCCGAGACACAGGTGCGGGCCCGTGGCGCTGGGGCCTGCCGCCTGCTCCCTGTCCTCCTCCTTCGCACCGAGGGGCTGCGGCCACCTGGGGGGCTGCCGTCGGTGTGGGCGGCGCGTCCGTCCCCGCACGGTGCTGCCGGCGGCCCTGCGCGTGGTGCGATGCGGTGTTGCTCTCTTCTAGATCCTGACAGACTGGCAAGACAAGAAGGGTGACCGGCGGTTCCTGAAGCTGAAGGACCATGATGTGGGCACCTCTGTCAAACATGGGAAGCCCAAAAAGCAGAAGTTGGAGG
Source organism: Rhea pennata (assembly GCF_028389875.1). Classification (NCBI taxonomy): domain Eukaryota; kingdom Metazoa; phylum Chordata; class Aves; order Rheiformes; family Rheidae; genus Rhea; species Rhea pennata. The sequence goes on from NC_084674.1 coordinate 10,996,110, forward strand.
GCAAAGGGGGCCATGGGACAGGGCCTGGCCCTGGGCGACCCAAATCTAAGAACCTGCAGCCCAAGATCCAGGAATATGAGTTCCCAGATGATCCCATTGATGTGCCACGGATTCCTAAAAATGATGCTCCAAACAGGTGCACAGGGATTTGGGAAACATTTGAATCATCGCTTTCCTTCTTTGTGGGGCCTGGTGAGAGGGCTGGCTTGGACCCGAGGGAAGGGGCCTTGTGGGTCAGCCTGTGCAGCGGCCTATGCTGTGCCTCCACCGCCTCCCCTTACTGTCTCTCTGCTCCGTCTTCGCAGGTTCTGGGCCTCGGTGGAGCCGTACTGCGCTGACCTCACCAATGAGGAAGTCAGAGTGCTGGAGGAGCTGCTCAAGCCGCCTGAGGACGAGGCTGAGCATTACAAGGTGAAAAATCCAAACCCCCCAGTCTCCTAGCCTCTTCCTCTCTGTTCTCTAATCCCGGGCCAGTCTCCTGTCAGTGCAGTCTTGTGCCCTACAGTGAACACTCCCCACGTGAGGATGGTGATAACTTTTTCCTGCGAAGGCAGGAGTTTATCTGCACGTTTTTCTCTTCTGGCTCCTGTGGGACAGTGTCTTGGCTTGGCCATGAGGTTGTGGCCTGCTGCCTCTCTCCTGGAGCAGCGCTGAGGTCGTTGCAGTGCCCTTTCCTGTCCTGTCCTTGGAGGCAGTGCCTGGCTGTAGTCTCTGTTCCTGCTGCAGTACAGCCCAGACCCACAAGATTTATGCTGTTCCTGTTGGTGTTTTCATCCTTGAGCACAGGGGACCTTTCTGCACCCCTACCAGAGAGACCCAAACCCCCTTTCACCTGTGCCAGGCGCAGGGCTCTGCTTGTTCCAGGGTGTTGAGCGTGATGATTTTATGTGCTCTGGGGAAGAGAAGTGGCAGCAGACAGTTGCTTTTGTTGTCAGCTGCTTTTAAGAGAGTTAACCGGGAGACAGGGACAGTAGTGAGGGCCCCTGGCCTGACCCGATACGCTGCGGCCGGTGCTGGCGTTCTTGGCGACGCTGTGGTACCAGTGCCCTGAGCAGGCTGTGTCCTGCCGGTCGGTGCTGAGTACTGCGTGTGTGACAGGCCTGTGCTGCTCACACGGCGGGGACAGCTGAGTCCTCCCATAGCAGGGGCTTAAGTTTCACTTGCAGCGCTGTGGTGGCCCTTCCTGTGAGAGGGCGGCTTGTGGTTGGCACTCTGTGCCGGCCCGTGGCGGAAGGGGCAGGGTGGCTGCAGAAGGGCCCAGCCCTGGGGCTTACGGGTGGCCCTGCCACCTCCAGAGGCGCCCCTGAAGGCACCGAGGTCTGCGATGGGCTCCGCACGGGCACCGTGGGAGAGGAGGGGAGGGCCCGGGCCTTGGGAAAGCGGGAGAACAGCCCTGGCAGTAGGGTGGCGGGGTGCTGGCCTGGCTCTGCCCTGGGAGCTGCGTGGGGCTGGCTCCTTGGATATAAGGCCGTGCTACGGCCACGGGCTCTTCAGCGTCGCTGCGGTGGGGTGCAGCATGGCAGGACCTGCCTCCTGCTGCCTCGGCCCCGGTGCGGAGAAGGGCCCTGGGCCGCTGCGCTGACCGCTGTTCTCGCTCGTCCCTCCCGCGGTTGCAGATCCCGCCTCTGGGGAAGCATTACTCGCAGCGCTGGGCCCAGGAGGACCTGCTGGAGGAGCAGAAGGACGGAGCCCGGGCAGCGGCCGCTGCTGACAAGAAGAAGGGTATCCTGGGACCGCTGACCGAGCTGGACACTAAAGGTGCCTCTGTCCGTGCATCTGCCCGGCGCGAAGGGCCTGGAGGGGGCTGCAAGGCACCGACACCGAGCACAGCCAAGGCCCCGGGCCCCGGCCGTGCCGCGCTGGGGATCCCACCCTTTCTGCCCTGCTGCCCGGGGAGGGCACAACTCGGGCGCAGCCGCAGGGAGGTGCGGGCTGTAGGGATCGCGGGAGCGGAGCGGTGTCTGCAGAGAGGAGTATATTTCGCCTTCTGCTGGGGTCCCGCAGAGGCGCCAGGCTGGGCCTCTTCTCTGCTGCTGCTCACCGTTTTCCCTGCTTCCTCCCAGATGTCGACGCCCTGCTGAAGAAGTCGGAGGCCCAGCACGAGCAGCCGGAGGACGGGTGCCCCTTCGGGCCCTTGACGCAGCGACTCCTGCAGGCCCTCGTGGAGGTGAGAGGGCTCAGGGCTGTGTTACGGCTCTGTGGGGCAGTGTCACTGCAGCTTGGTAAACGGACCTTCTCTTGCCCTCTGGTTGCCAGGAGAACATCATCTCCCCTGTTGAGGATTCCCCCATCCCCGAAATCGCTGGCAAGGACTCGGGAGCTGACGGCGCTGGCACCTCCCCCCGCAGCCAGAACAAGCCCTTCAGGTGAGCAGCTGGGGTGGCCCCAAAGCTCTGCGTTGCCCGCTGGGTATCTGAGCGTGCCTGGCGTTTCCGTGTCTTTCACGGGTGTTGGGAGGCAGCAAAGACAAACCTGACCCTTGAGTAAGTGTAGCAGAGTAGGTCGGGGCAAAACGCAGCGCAGCCTCTTCCCGCCGTACCACAGCCGCGAGCAGGACCCGGCCCGGGAGCACCCGCCGCCTCCACCCTGCGCCCTGGGGAGGAGGCCAAGCCCGCGTGCATCCGGGCTGCCGCGGCTGCTGGCCGGGGCATGCACAGCACCTGCTCTCCGCTCTCGCAGCGTCCCCCACACCAAGTCGCTGGAGGGGCGGATCAAGGAGGAGCTCGTTGCCCAGGGCCTGCTGGAGTCGGAAGACCGTCCCGCCGAGGACTCGGAGGATGAAGTCCTGGCTGAGCTGCGCAAGAGGCAGGCCGAGCTCAAGGCGCTCAGCGCACACAACCGCGCCAAGAAGCACGAGCTGCTGCGGTGAGTCTGGCAGAGGAGGGCGAGGGCGCAGGGCCGGCGGGCAGGGCCTGATGCCTGTGTCCCCCCAGGCTGGCCAAGGAGGAGCTGCACCGCCAGGAGCTGCGGCAGCGCGTCCGCATGGCCGACAACGAGGTGATGGATGCCTTCCGCAAGATCATGGCTGCGCGGCAGAAGAAGCGCACCCCCACCAAGAAGGAGAAGGACCAGGCGTGGAAGACCCTGAAGGAGCGCGAGAGCATCCTCAAGCTGCTGGACGGTTAGCGGGGAGCTGCGGACTGGGCTGCAAGTTGCTCGCGCCCCCCTGTTTTGCTGACTGTAGCTGAGCTGCCCCAGCGGCCAGGCCAGGGGAGCGTGGGGACGAGGAGGGCCCTGCCCACGGGCCCGCCGTGGTGGCCGTGCCCCTGCCGCGGGCGGGCTCTCGGCATGGCCGCGCTCTGCCTGGGCCATCCGCTTGGCGGTGTGACGCCCCGCAGAAAAAACGGGGCCTGCGCTGTGTCCCTCGCTTCCTGTCCCGGGAGGCAGGTCCCCGCTGCTGCTCCGTCATGTCCCGCTGCGCCCCGGGGCGGCTGACCCTCTGGCCCGGCTGCTCCCGCAGCTCTGGCTCGGACCCCGGGGTGCTCGGGCCGCTCGCTGCCCTTTTGAGGATGGGGCAGGCCGGCCTCGGTCCCTGGGCGCAGAGCTGCGCAGCCGTGCGCGGCCTTCCCGGGAAACCGCTGCCTCGGCCGCTTCCGCCCCCCGGCCCCTGCTGCGCTCCTGCTGTTATTCTCGGAGCCTGACATCAGCCGCGCCGCGAGGGGGGCCCGCGGGGCGGATGCGGTGGCCACTGCGGTGCGGATCCCACGGCCCCGGCATCCCTCCCCTCTCCAGGGCTCGGCGCTGCTGCTGGGGGAGGGATCCCGGCGCCGGCGGCCTGCGAGGAGGAGCTGCAGCGGCGCTCCTCCGCCTGCGGTGGGGATGGGGGAGCTGGCGGCCTCCGGGGGGCGGGGGGACGGCGCTGCCGCACACGAGGGTGGCCGTGGGGTGGGGTGGAGAGGGAAGGGGCCTGCCTGCGGTGGGAGCACCCGGGGGTGGCGGCAGCCCGCTGCGCTCGGGCTCGCCGTGTGCGCGGCGCTTGGGCTGCCTGGCTGCCAATAAAGAGAGCCGCGGGGAGGTGATGGTGTGCTGGCACCGGGAACGCGGGTGCGGAGCGCGGAGCGGCCCCGCGGGGGAGCCTGCCGGGGGCGGGGGCGGCCCGTGCGCCGCTGCGCCCGCAGCCGGGCCCCGGCGCGGAGCAGGAGGCGCCCGCGGCGCCCGGGGCCTCCCGCCGCGCAGTGCGGGGCCCGGGGGGGCTGGGGGCCCGGGGGGGGGGGCAGGCTCCACACGGTGGGGGGGCACAGGGGTGCCTGGGCTGTGCCCCAGGGTGAAGTGGGGGGTAAACTCCCCTGCCCGCCCGCCGTGGGCAGTGCCCCACGAACGGACCCGCTCCCGACATGGTCACGCGTGGGTGTCACCCACGAAGGAGACACAGCCCACTGGGCCCGCGCCGCCTGCGCGCCCTGGACACGCGTGGGCTCCCCACGCGAGACTCCACCACTTCCCCTGCGCGGACACGCGTGCCGCCGCCCGGCCCGCGGCCGACCATTGGCTGTGGGGGGCCGCGCGGCTCCGCCCCCCCGTGACGTCAGGGGTGGCCGGCGGCGCCGCGCCGGGAGGAGCCGCCGCCGCTGCTGGGCGCGGGGCCGGGGCCGGGGCCGCCGCAGCGCCGTCGGTAAGGGCGGGCGGCCGGGCGGGCGGCCGGGCCCGCGGGGGGCGCCGGGGGTGCCGCCGGGCCCGCGGGGGGGCGGGAGCCACGCGGGGAAGCGCCGAGCCCGCTCGCGGGCGCCGCCGTGGGCAGCCCCACGCGTGACACCTGTGGCTGCGCCTCGCCTCTCGCCGTCCCAGCCGGCGCCGGGCGAGAGCCCAGCCGGGCGGGCGGCACGGTGCCCCCATCCCTCCCGCGCGCCCCGCCAGCCCCGCCGCGACGCCCCGGCGCTCGGTGCGGCGCGGGGGGCGGCGCGGGGTCCCCGGGGCGCCGTGGGCCCCGAGCCCCGTCCCGCCGCGCCCTGACGCCCCGTCCCCTCGCTGCGCCAGGCCCGGCCCATCGCTGTGGCCGCGCAGGCACCAGGGCAGCGGGCGGCCCGGCCCAGCCCGGCCCCGTGGGGCACCATGCCGCTGGGGCAGGAGCGGCCCGGCTGGAAGAAGAGGACCGAGGACATCCGGCGCATCTACGACTTCCGCGAGGTCCTGGGCACGTGAGTCGCACGCGGCCCCCCACGGCCGCCGCGGCATCCTGGGCTCCGGCCCTGCCGTCCGCCCGCCCGCTTCTGCCGGGCGCCACCCCGGCAGGTGGCAGCCGCCGCGGGCACGTCCCGGGGCAAATATTGGCCCGAGGCAGGGCCGCCACGGGCCGGCCCGCGAGGGGCCGGGGGGCGCACCACGGCCGCCGGCCTGGGACGCGGCGAGCACGCGTGCGGGCCGGCAGCGCCGTGCCCAGGCCGGGGGCCGGGCGGCCGCCCCACGACGGCCGGCGGCGGCGGCGCGTGTGCGGGGGAGCGCGCGGCGCTGCCCGAGCCTGCCGCGGTGCTGTAAGGCTCTTAGGCGGGATTAACGGGTTAATTACAGAACAGCTTAGGGGCCGGGGTGGCGAGCATGCCGCCCCACGCCGCGCCGCGCCGCTCGGAGCCCTCGTGATCCGGGCTGCCCCGAACGCCCCCCGCGGCTGCACCGGAGCATCCCGACTGGCACACCCCGGCCCCGCGTCCTCGGCCCGGCGGGCGGCTCCCGCTCGCCTTCCTCCTATAAATAGCCGGACTTTCTGCCCGTTGCCATGGCGATAGCAGCGGTGCGGCGCGTGGCTCCCGCCGGCTGGCCGGCAGCCCCCCGGCCCGCTCACCCCGCCGCTCCCGCGCCAGCGGGGCCTTCTCCGAGGTGGTGCTGGCGGAGGAGAAGACGACCCAGAAGCTGGTGGCCATCAAGTGCATCGCCAAGAAGGCGCTGGAGGGCAAGGAGACGAGCATCGAGAACGAGATTGCTGTCCTGCACAAGTAGGGGCCGCCGTGCCGGCACGCTCGGGGTTGCCGCGGGGCTGCTGGCGCCGGCCCGGCCCCCCCCCCCCCCCCGCCGGTGCCTGCAGCTGGGCCTTATCAGCGCCTCCGAAAATAGCCCGAGCCACGCGCCGGCCCTGGCCCGGCTGCTCCGCGGCGCCGGCCGCCCGGCCCCGCTCACCCCGCCGCCTCTGCCCGCAGGATCAAGCACCCCAACATCGTGGCCCTGGACGACATCTACGAGAGCGGCAGCCACCTCTACCTCATCATGCAGCTGTGAGCGGCGGTGGGGCCGGGGCCGGGGGGCCGGCGCGCGTGCCGGGGGCGGCGGGCGCTCACCGCGCCGCTGCCCGGCCCCGCAGCGTCTCGGGCGGCGAGCTCTTCGACCGCATCGTGGAGAAGGGCTTCTACACCGAGCGGGACGCCAGCGCCCTGATCCGGCAGATCCTCGACGCCGTCAAGTACCTGCACGACATGGGCATCGTGCACCGCGACCTGAAGGTGAGCGGCGGCCGGGGGGGGGGGGCCACGGCGGTGCCCCGCGGGGCCCCCCCCGGCCGCCGCCGCCGCCCACGCTGACGCCTCCTCCCCGCAGCCCGAGAACCTGCTCTATTACAGCCTGGACGAGGACTCCAAGATCATGATCAGCGACTTCGGGCTGTCCAAGATCGAAGGCTGCGGCAGCGTCATGGCCACGGCCTGCGGGACCCCCGGCTACGTGGGTGAGACTGGAGGGGGGGGTGCGAGGAGGGGAGCGGGTGCCGGGGAGGGGCCAGCCCCCCCCCCCCAGCTTTGCCTGGGGCTCCCCAGGGTGGGGAGGGTTGGGGTGCAGGTGGTGATTTGCCCCCTCGCTTGTGCCGGGTCCCCCAGCCCCCGAGGTGCTGGCGCAGAAGCCCTACAGCAAGGCGGTGGATTGCTGGTCCATCGGCGTCATCGCCTACATCCTGTACGTACTCCTGGGGCGGCACTTACCCCGGCCCCGCCGCTCTCCCCGCCCCGTGCCGGCCGCGGGTCCCCCCGCCGCGCGCCGCCCGCGGTCACCCTCCCTGCTCTCCACCCAGGCTCTGCGGTTACCCCCCTTTCTACGACGAGAACGACGCCAAGCTCTTCGAGCAGATCCTGCGGGCCGAGTACGAGTTCGACTCGCCCTACTGGGACGACATCTCCGACTCAGGTGAGCCGTGGCCGCTCGGCCGTGTGCCAGGACGGGGGGGGGGGGTCTCTGGAGCGCAGCCCGGCTCCGCGGGACACGGCGCAGCTGAGCTCGCGCACAGCGGCGGGCCCTGGCCCCCGCGGGGGCAGCCGTGCCCCAGCCGGCGGCGCTCACGGCTGCGCCGCGCTTCGTCCCAGCCAAAGATTTTATCAAGCACCTGATGGAGAAGGACCCCAGCAAGCGCTTCACGTGTGAGCAGGCCCTGCAGCACCCCTGGTAAGGGTGGGGGGGAAGCTGCCTCCCGCTCCCCATCGCCTCCCCGGCTCGCCCCGGGGCCCCGTTCCGGCTCTGCCGCGGGGCTCCGCTGCCCGCCAACCCCTCTGCCGCCCCAGGATCGCTGGGGACACGGCGCTGGACAAGAACATCCACCAGTCGGTGAGCGAGCAGATCAAGAAGAACTTCGCCAAGAGCAAGTGGAAGGTGAGCGCGGGTGCCCTGGCGTGGGGCCGGCACGGCGGGGTGCCGCACGGGGCCCCGGCGGCGCCTGACGGACACGCTCGGTGCCTGCAGCAAGCCTTCAACGCCACGGCCGTGGTGAGGCACATGAGGAAGCTGCAGCTGGGAACCAGCCAGGAAGGGCCAGGGCAGACGACTCCCACCAGCCCCTGCCGCAGCGACCAGCTGGGGGTCGGCACCAGCAACGGTGAGCCGGGACCTGCCGCATCCCCGGCCCGGCGGGGGCTCCGGCCCGGCTCCGGGCTCTGAGCCCATCCTCTCTCCCGCCAGGTTCAGACTGCGAGCGCTCGCCAGCGAGCAGGTCTCACCGCTTCCCTCCGGACTGAGCGCGTCCCCGCCGCCGCGCTGCTGCGTCCTCGCACGCCTCGGCACTGCCCGAGCTCCGGGAGCGGGGCCGGGGCGCGCGTGGCTGGGGAGGGGGCCGGGCTGGGGGCCGAGTGCTGCCCCTGGGGCAAGGGCAGAGGTGGCCACGGCAGGGCCCCCCACCAGCAGGGCCGGCAGTGCCGGAGGAGGAGGAGGGTGCCCTTCCTCTGCGCCCCCAGGCCCGGCGCAGGGTGTCCTGCTCGGCCCTTCCCGCAGCCCGGGCCAGGCGCGCCGGGGGGGGGGGTGCTCAGCCCCAGCAGGGCTCCGTGCCAGGGCGGCTGCCCCCACCCCGGGGCGAGCCTCTGCCCCGCCGCCCTGCCGGCTCGGGCCTCCAGCCTGGCTCCCTCCCTCCGTCCGGCTCTGTCCATCTGTCCGAGCCGCCTCTGCCCCAGCACCGTCCCAGCACTCCCTCCCTCGGCATGATCAGGAAGAATTTTCCAAACGGATGTTTCTATTTTATTGCTTGTAATAAAGGAAAGAGGCAGAAGCCGCTGGGCTTTGCTCCGCCCGGCGGGGAGGCTGGCCGGAGCGCCGGCTCCACGCCGGGTGCCGCTGCGGTGACTCCCTTCGCCTGCAGCCGCCTGGGCGCCCGTGGCGCGTTCCCCGTGCTCCCCCCGCCCCGGCCGAGGCGCCCCTAGGAGGGGCCCCCCTCGGGCCGGCCCCCGCCGCTCGCTGGCTCCCGGCCTCTGCGGAGGTCGGCGCAGAACAGAACCTGTGAGCGGGGCGAAGGCGTCGGGGCGGGCACGGCCGCCGGGGCGGGGGGTGCCGGCGCCGGGCGGGGGGGGGGTACTCACCGCCTGCGCCCAGCCGGCGTACGGGCCCCACAGCCCACGGAAGAAGTTGCCTGCAGACAGCGAGAGCAAGTGAGGCGTTGGGCGGGGGGGGGAATTGGCCCCCGCCCCGGCTCCGGGATGCCCCCCGGGAAAGCTCTGCCACGGGCGCCGGCGCGGAGGAGGGAGGCAGAGCCGGGCGCGGCAGCCCCCGCCCCGCACGCACCGATCTCGTCGTGCACCCGCGCGGTCAGGCTCCTGGCGCGCAGCGCCGCGCCGTAGCGCTGCCGGGCGATCTGCCACACGTGCGTGTCCACGGGCACCGCCTCCGCCTTGTCCAGGGCCATCAGGCACACGCAGTCGGCCACCTGCGGGCGCGCAGTGCCGTGAGCCCCCCCCCCCCCGCCGTCCCCTCACCCCCGCCCGGCGGCCCCGGCACCGCTCGCCCCAGCTCACCTTGGCGCCCACGCCGGGCAGGGAGCGCAGCACCTTCCGCGCCTCGGCGTAGGGCACGGCGCGCAGCCGGCGCAGCCCCTCGGCGCCGAGCTCCTCCGCGATGGCCCGCGCGCTCTGGCTCACGAACTTCGCCCGGTACCCAAAGCCCAGGGCCCTCAGGCGGGCCTCAGCCTCGGGTCCTGCAAGGGGACAGCGGGGGGGGCGCGTGGGGTGCGTGGGGCGCGTGCGCGCGGGCGGCCCCGTGGGGCTGCGCGTACCTGCGAGCGCCTCCGGCGCAGGGAAGGCGTGGAAGGGCTGCGAGTCCAGGCAGCAGAGGCGGCGGCCGAAGGCCCGGCAGAGGCGCTCGATCATGGCCGTGATGCGGGAGATGTGGTTGTTGGAGGTGCAGATGAAGGACAGGAGACACTCGACGGGGTCCTGCCGCAGCACCCGCACCCCTGCCGGAGGAACGGGCCGCGGTGGGAGGGGGCCGGCAGCGCCCCGCGCCCCGCGCTCCTCCGGGGACGCGCCGGCGGGGCGCGAGCAGCACCTGCCGCTGGCGCGGGGGCCGCCCCACCTGGGAAGTCGGCGGCCACCCTCTGGAAGTGGGGGTCGGCCGCCCCCCAGGCCCGGTAGAGCGCAGGCAGCCCCACGTCCAGCTGGAAGTAGTCGCGGAGGATCCCATCCGTCTCGGCGCCAGGCGGCCCCGGGGGCTCAGCGGCGCCGTCCTCGGCGCCCGGGTGCTCCGGGCTGCGCCCCGAGGCGGGGGGCGACCGCTGCCGGCGGCGCCGCTTGGGTGCCGGCGCCGCGGGATGCCCATCCTCAGCTTCCTCCTCCTCCTCCTCCTCCTCGTCGCCGTACACCGTGTACCACAGCCGCTCGCCGGCCTGCGTCAGCGTCCACACGCGCCCGGCCAGGACGCCCGTCCAGCACCCAGGGCTGCTCTCCCGCCACCTGCGGGGCGCCCCGGCCCCGTCAGCAGCCCCACGGTGGGGGGGGGCAGCCCCACGGGAGGCGCGTGCCCCACCGCCGCCAGGCCCGGCCCTGCAGCCGGCCCTCTCCCCGCGGCCGCCCCGGCTCACCGGAAGCTCTGGCCGCTCGCCAGCACCAGCTCCAGGCGCAGCTCGGCCCGCGGGCAGGGCAGCGAGCGCCACGGCGCCGGGCGGGCGCGCGGGGCGGCCCGCAGCTCCATGGGCGCCCGCCGCTGCCGCCGGCCCCACGCCGCCGCCGCGGCCCTGCCCCGGGGACGCGGTCAGAGCGGGTGCCACGTCCTCCTGCCCCACAGGCCTGGGAGAGCCTCGCGCCACGTCTCCCCGCCCCACAGATGCAGTAGGGTCAGGCACCATGTCCTCCTGCCCCACAGGCCTGCAAGAGCCTCGCGCCACGTCTCCCCACCCCACAGATGCAGTAGGGCCAGGCACCATGTCCTCCTGCCCCACGGGCATGGGAGAGCCTTGCAGCACGTCTCCCTGCCCCACAGATGCAGTGGGCTCAGAGATTGCATGTCTCTGCCCCACAGATGCAGTAGGGCCAGGCGCCATGTCCCCCTGCCCCACGAACGTGCTGGAGCCTGGCTCGGCGTCCCACTGCTGCTCTGGGGCCCTCACGCCCCACCTCTGCCCCCAACCCCTCTCCTGCCGCGTCCGGGGTTCCCCACGGCCACCCCACACCCGCCCCTGCCCCACGGCCCCTCTGTCCCCTCGGGCTGCCATCTCTGGCCCTGTGCCCCGGCCCCACAGCCAGCGCCGCCCCCCCTACCCCCACTCCCCTGCCTCACCCCACTCCCCGCCCCACCCCGGGCCTCGCAGCCCCGGCCCGGCCCCCCACACCGCCGCCTCCGCACCCGGCTCCCGCCCCACGCGGCCCCGGCGCTCCCCACCATAGAGCTCCCGGCTCGCCCCGCGGAGCGCCCGCCGGAAGCGCGGTCGGCGCTCTGGCTCGCTTCCGGCTGCTCTGTGGCGCAGCGCCGGTAGCGGGGGCGCGGCGGGCGGCACGTGGCGCCGGCGCAGCCCGCGGCGGCTCCGGCTCCGGCTCCGCAGAGCGGGTTTATTTTCTAAGAATCAATAGATTTCTTCCTTCAAAATAAATACAAACAGCGCCCGAGCGCGGGAGAGACGCGAGTCCGGGGCGCAGCGGGGCCGCGGCCAAGCTACAGTATCCGAGTGCGCGGCAGGAGCAGGGCCGCGGCGGTCCCGGGGCTGCGACAACCCCGGGGGCCGCGGCGGTCCCGGGGGGCCGCGGCACTCCTGGTGGCTGCGGCAGTCCCGGGGGGGGGGGGGGGGGCGCGGCCAGGTCCCGGGGGCCGTGGCCATCCCAAACCTGAACGAGAGCGCCGCGGAAATGGGCCTCAGCGAGAATAATTTAAACTGGCCACTGCTGTACAGTATTTACAGAGCCCGCGGGGCCGCGGTGCTCCATGAGTGGGGGATTCTGGCGAGCGCCTGGCGGGGCCGCCGGCAGGGCACGGCGCCGGGGGGCACAGAGCAGGAGTGCGGCCGGGCAAGGGGGGGGGGGCGGTCGGGCAAGCGTAGGGCCGGGGTCCAGCAGCCCCCGCGCGGGGCAGGAGCCCCCGGGGCCGGCTGCGGTGGTCTGAGCGTGCGGCGCGGTGCCGGGCGCCCCGCGCTTTGCCGCCCGGTAAAGCTCTGCCTGCGCCCGCCGCGGCGGCCCAGGCGTCCCGGCGCTGCGGCCAGGGGGCAGCGCGCAGCCGCTGGCTGTCCCGGCGGCGGGCCGGGCTCCCTCTCCCGTGCAGACCCGCTGCACCGGGGCCCAGGCCCGAGAGCCCCGTTTGCCCTGAGATTCGGAGGAGCGGCGAGCAGAGTCCGGTCACGGCGCAGCAGGCCGGGTTAGTCGCTCTCGCTAGAGTCACTGCTCTGCTCGCCCTGCACCTTGTTGCGGTGCTGCATGGCTCGGTGGTAGGCGATCTGCACGGACTTGCGGATGTTTGACTTGCGGCCTTCCAACATCTTCTCCTTATCCAGGTCCTGGTTTACCCCCAGAGGCACTAACTTTGTTCGAGGCAACCACTGCCTGCGGGGAAAGGGAAGCCACCTCGTTTGAGGGTTACAGTCATCCGCGTGCCGCCCACGTTGCCAGCCCCTTCCCTCTCCGGGGCCCAGCCCGACCCTCCTGCAGAGCCCCCGCCGCCAGGAGATGCCCTAGGCCAGCCCTTACCACGTGCGCTTGTTGTCGAAGAAGAGGACGAGGTACAGATGCTCCCGTGCTTCCTGAGTCATTTGCTCTCCCAGCTTCAGCACCTCCAGGGGGGGCACCGGGATGGGGACACCATGGTGGAACATGCCTTCCCGGGGCATCTTTGGGTCAATGATCTGGTAAGAGAAGAAGTTCAGGCGCTGTGCGGGGCAGAGGAAGAGGGGGCGAGGGGGCAGACACCCAACCAGGCGCTGCTCAGACACCGTCTGGAGGGAGGAGGCAGCAGCTGCTCTGTGCTGCGCTGCCTGCGGGGCTCACAGCCCTCCAGGCAGGAGCAGAGTTTGATCTGTGATTCTCCTGGGGAGGTGTTTTCCACAGCGACCTTAGGCCAACTTCAGGCCCCCTTTAAGGGATTGGGACGGCACTAATAGCACAGGGTAATCACTCCTTAAGGGACCAGAAAACCTCACCCAGTAATTCTGCTCTGGCTTAGGCCCAACAGCCTGGTGCCCAGCCACTGAGGTGGCAAAGTGCTGATGGCAGCCAAGGTCTGCACAGTTTCTCTGGGAAGCGAGCTGGAGGCAAAGAGCCGAGGATGATATAGAAACACCTGCCACGAAACCGTCCGTGCAGCGCTCCGCACTGCTGCCGCTGCACAGCACAGCAAACCGCTTTTGTTTCCACCCCATTTGTTACAAGTAGCAGCAAGCGCCTCTGGCCAAGCACTAGAAACAAAGAAAAAAGGTGCCCTGCCTCTTCCGCACAGAGCAGTTACATTGTACAACTCCTGCCTCAGTTCACGTGGGTTCAAAAAACCCCACAGGTTCCCGGGCCTGGGGGGGAGGGAGAAGGGCCGGATTCAGCAGGGACGACGAGGGCGCAAGGCTCCCTCCGAGTCCAGCCCTTCCTGTGGAGTCGGCAGCGCGACATCCCCCCCCCAGCTGAGAAACTCTTTGGCTCACGGAGCGCGGGGAAGCCGGCAGGTCTGCAGAGCTGCCCAGCCCCTGGAGCAGCCCGGCTCTCACCGGGCTGAGATTTTCCAGCCCGCTAGGCTTAGATTTTGCAGACTGATGACCCCGGGCAGCAGCAAAGAGCTGATACCACGTGGTCAGCTGTACTCACCAGCGCTGGGTACGACGGGTACCCCCGGCATTTGGCCCACACAAGATCCAAGGCGTCCAGAGAGGAATCCTCATCCTCTGAGAGCCACCCAGCTCCACGACCAATGCCCTTCCGCACCACTGAGCCATGAAATGAAAAGGCAGTCAGCTTTGTCCCTTCCAGATGACAAAAGCTGGGCTTGGGGCAAAAGAAAGCCAAGATACTTACTGCTGTGCCCCACGCCTCGCCCAGTGCCAACAGAGTAGGATTCATTCTCTGTCCCCGATGTGTCCTCGCTGCTGTCTTCTGGGAAGTTCACCCGGGAGAAGGAGGGCTTCCCTCTACCCTGTTTTGAGGGTGTTGTGCTGAAAGGAGAGAGCAGAGCTGGTATAGTCACATTAAGCTTCCAGAAACTGTAGAGGTCAATCGTGGTAGTCCTCAGGCTCCTGGAGAGAGCTCCAGCAAGCTCATGAGCTCTAGCTGCCACCACAAAGGGCAGCAGCCCCCAGAGCTCAGCAGGGGAATGACCTGCAGCAACGCTATGTACAAAAAGGCACAGAAGGCACAGCCAGGCCTCGCAGCCTTCTAGCACTTCATTATCACTAGCTGGCCTGAGGGAGGGTGAAAGGAGGAGGTACCTCAAACACACTCCTCGCACAGCAGCACCAGGCTGCAAGGTGCCTACTGGCAAGCTAAGGGCACCAGTGCGACCAGAGCCAGGCAGGGCACGGTACCTGGTACGGTCAGAGGCAGCACTGCTGCTGCTGCTGCTGCTGGACTCCGAGTCGGAGCTACTTCGAGGCAGATTACAGTCATTTCGGTAAACAAGGAAGCTCTTCTTCACTGGCTGGTTCCCACTGCTGAAGCCGTTGGCCGGCAGGTCTGCAAAAGAAATCAGCCCAAGGACAACATTGTAACGGCACAGAACGCTGCCACACGCTGCTCCGGGGCTGCCCCGGCCCGGCTGGGCAGAGGGGAGCCGCCGCACTCACCCATGGGAGCGTCTTCAGCCGACTTATCGCTGTCGCTGTCCGAGCTGGAGCTGGGGCGCGGGCTGCGCCCTCGCTTCCTCTGCCGTTGGGAGGACCCCATTATCGGGAGCTGGGGGGGGCCAATCGGGCTGTTCCCGTGCCCAGGAGTTATCTGACTGTCCCGATTCTTCGGAGGGCGTCCCGGACGTTTTGGGGGTCCTGCGGTTTTAGGGTTCTTCTTAGAGAAGAGCACGGAGGTCCTCCTGCCAACTTCATGAGCTGGCGTAGAAGAAGAATTGGGACCTAGACCTGAAAGAGAGAGAAGAAGGCATCAGTTGCACTCTGGGGGACTTGTCAGGCAGCAGCAGAAAGGTGCAGTTGTTTCTTAGGAATTCCTTCTTGCAAGATTCTCAGTCCTGAGCTTTGCCATGCTTGCCCTCAGGGTTGAACCAAAAAGCCTGCTGACAGCAAAACCGAGGGTGGGAGCTTAGCACAGTCGGGGACATCAAAGAATACCAGCCAAACAGATGCCCTCGCACACACCAAACTCATTGAAAAAGAAGTCAAGAAAGCAGGACGAGCAGGAATAGCAGCCAAGAATCTCTGCTGCACCCCTGAAAGACAGACACTAAAATAGTCTCTGCTTGCAGAAAAGTCTGCTTTCCCAGTGCGAAGGTGACGAAGACCCTGGGACACCTCGCAGCTCTGCCTGGGGTTATTGTCGGGTACAGCTTTTGCTGTGCTCTCCAAGTAGCCCAGCTCCGCATCTCCTTCCATGAGCTCACGTGACCAGGAACCCAGGGAGCTCTCAGCTGGTCAGCGTTCAGCTCCCCGCCCTGAGTGGATGTTTGGAGCTCAACGGTGGGTACTTCCAGCCCTGCCGCAACTCCCTCCCGCACCCCATGCTGTTGCCTGGCAGGAAGGGACGATGACGGCAGCTCTGAAAGCCTGTCAATGCCTCCAGATCAACAGGCAGTGAAGTAGATCTGGGTAGGGCCTGGCATCAGGAAACATCTTGTCTCACACCTCACATCACATAGCTGGGATTTTCATGGCAAAATGCTCAGTCTCTTGGATGATGTCCAGCTCCTCAGCCACATGGGAGGTGAATTCACCAGAAATAACGGCTGACCACAGCTGCAACCACCACCAACCTGCTGACTCTCCAGGGACAAACACACACCATACTGCATCTGCTCCAGACACAGCAGACAGCCTCCTTTGGCTGGCTTCCCCCCCTTGCTTGGCAGGCACAGCTCACTACAAAATACCCAGCAGGCCGCTGTCCTCAGATCCCCCAGCTCCGCACACCAGAAAGGAGCATGGGGAGATGTAGACTTTCTACTCTGCAGGAACTTCAGGCCACCCATCCCTACAGGATGCGCTATGGGAGCCAAGGGATTCCCACATGGGAATGGGAGACGAGGGACTACCTCCAGAGAGGCTGTTTGCCCTGCTTCAAAGGAGGAGCTAAGAGCAAGGTTTGCACATGGAGCTGCCCACATGGCCCTCAGGTCTCAGGAGGCACCCAGCAGGGCAGCCTCACCAGCCTGTCCAGGGATGGGTTCTCCACAGTTCCCCAGAAACCAGCAGTATTCTGGAGTGACCAGTACCTTTACCAGTCTCCTGGCTGCTGCTCTCTTCAGCAGCACTGTCTGTCTGCAGGTCCTTCTCGCAGGGGTTGTGTGACTGCAAGACTCCTCTGGCCGAGGAGCCATGCCTCTCTGGCCCATCTCGGCCCAGGTCCCGTGGGTGAGCAAGTTTCCGGCGTAAGACTGTGATCTCCTTCTTGATCATCTTGGCCCGGCGGGACCGTCCTATACTCTGCTTCCCAGCATTAACCTCATCCAGCCGCTCTAGCAAGATCTTCAGCTGCTCCTCCAAGGGCAGGTGCTTTTGATTCTCTGAGAGCAGCAGCCGCACATCTTCTGAAGGCACAAAGAGGAGCAGATGGATGAAAGACATTAGAAACTCTTTGGAGTTCCTTTACATGAAAGGGCATGGGGCAATACAGGTTCCCCTCAGGAAGGAAATAGCTTACATGGCACCAAACACTTGTGAGCATGGCAAGTTACCCAGAGATCTGGAGAAGGAGCTCTGTGGGAAGCAAGCCTACTAGGACTGCTGGGGAACTAAGGCTGATCAGCAGCATGGAGAATACCAGGATTCATGTCAATTGGGGCACAGACACCACAGGAACAAGAAAGAGGTTTTTAACAGGATATGGCCGAAAAGCAAGAGTGAAAGCAATGCTGGAGCACTACAGAACAGGGAAAGGGCAGTTCCACTATCTGAGCTCCTGGATCCATTGCTGGCCCTTTCCATGCTGGAGCAGAGAGAGTACCTCCCTCTAAAAAACTATTCCTGGTTGCTGCTCCCCTCTGCCCAGCAGAGACAAAACTACAGTCAGACAGAGCCAGCAGACTCCAGCTCAACAGTCTGGGGAACTGTACAGCAGCCAGCAAAGCCTTCAGGGAGAGAGAGGAGCATGCAGCACTGAGCAGAGGGGCTCAGCCCTTCTAGACTGGCAGCACGGCAGGAGTCTGAGCAGCTCACGGCCAAATGTTGCGGATGGGATGTGACAGTATCCCGAATGCTGGCCAGCAAGGCCACTTCTCAGACAACCCTCTGCTCTGACCAAAAGGAGGAAGAGTGACTAAGCGACTGGCAGGACACAGCCCTTGGACTAGTAGCTGTCTAGAACCAAGATAATGGGACCAATATACACCTGACTAGCAAAGTCCCCACCTCTTTGGGGAATGGGCATACGCGGTCCAGCTATCAGACCGAACTTCCCATGGAAAGCAGCAAGAAGAACAGATGTCCTGGTGCTCTGACTCCGCAGAAGCCTTAGCTCTAAGTAGCCCTGGTACCCCAGGACAGGGGATGAGTACCCACCATCCTCAACATCTTGGACCTGAGCCTCTTCCACAGTTACACAGTGTGGGAAGTGCATGCCTGTCTCAAAGTCAATGCCCATCTTCTCTGCCTGCCGGCGAGCCTGCCGGAGAACGGCGCCTCCCTGCTCCCGCAGACGAATGGCTGCCCGGTAGAAGATTGTGTCTTTGGCATTGTATTTCAAACAGTTGTTGATAATCAGGTTGAAATCCTCTTCAAAGTCATCAAAATTCAGATAACGATAGGCTTCCAGGTTCTGTTTCATTGTCTGAAAATCCATCGGCTTCTTGATATGATCCAGGTAGTCTGGGACCTGCAGGAGAAAACAGCCACAGCTAAGAGCCTGGGAGCCACAAGTTAGCATTACCTGCTCCAAGAAAACAGTTGTTAGAGGAATCAGGTATTGCTCCCTGGTTTTCGGCCCAAATGCACATCTGGAAATGCCAGCTGCTTTTTGCAACGAGAGGAACAGTAATGCCTGAGGATTAGAGTCCATGTGCCATAGTCAATCTGTTGGGAGCAGATACACACTCTGAAGTATTTTTAAGGCTCCAGCGCACATGTCAGCATCCCGCCCTCTCCTTTCTGTTGGCAGCTGGAATCCAGAACATTACATGGGATTCCCACAGGGGAGAAAGCTGCAAGTGCTAATCCCTGGGGTGAGGGTGAGTGCATACAAGTAAAACAGAACTGTCAGGGTGGTAGCAATGGCTATAGGCTGGGACCATGCAACCTTCTCCCCCAACTCAGCTGACACACCTCAGTGCTGACCCGCTGCCAGAGCTGTGCAGAGCCAGGATTCCCTTTTCCCACCTTCCCAAGTGGGAAGCAGATGACATTCTCAAAAATCTCTTGCCCTTAGTAGCTATGATCCTGAGGTCAAACCCACCTCCATGCTCCTGTCACCTAGCAAAGGCATTCTCAGGAGGACAGGTAAGAGTGTGCCATTTGCCAAGGGTCCCAGCGCCAGCATTCTCCCTTTCCCAAGCAGGAATCCTGACCTCTCACAGACACTGGGGAATTGCCAACAACATGCACAGAAAAGGAGATCGAGCACTGCACTCTTGGGCAGCAGCAGCTGCCAGTACCAGCTCAGCCATCCTGCGCTCGGCTCACTCGGGAGGGGTGTTGCTGCACGCATCCGCCCTTGGGTGAATGCCATGGGGACGAGCAAGCCAGCACCAGGCTGCCCACTGGTTGCCCAGGCGCACTACAGGAGCGGAGACCACCACGGACAGCCCTTGGCACGAGCAAGGGACAAATGTGAGTGAAGTAGAAATCTGGGGGAGGGGGTTCTTACTTCGTAGATTTCTGTTACCTCAGACAGAGGGACCGGCTCACTGAAAATGTTGCCCGTGTCTTTTTCCTGCAGCTGCTCCAGTGTCTTGCGGAGGAGGATGAGGAAGGGGGTCAGCTGCATTTCCAGTGCCACCTGCTGCACTTTGATCTGAAACAGAGGAATGGAGCGCAGTTGAGCCCCCTGCCCGGCACACACGCGGCAGGGACAGTCTGCAGGGAGCAGCTGGGCAGGACGATACGTATCCCAGCTGCTGCGAGGGGCCGCCCGCCTTGCGTGAGGGCTGCATGCAGGGGACACAGACTGCTGAAACGTGACCCAGTCTGCACAATCGCCACCGTTCCTGGAGAGCAGAGGTGTAATACCGGCTCCCGCGCCTGCGCTTCCCACACCAGCCTTGCATAGCAGCCACCCTTGCTCAGAACCGCTGGGGCAGGGCGCAGCGCAACTGAGGGGACCTTGGCACGCACCCTACAGCTTACAGGAGAGGCGGAATCAACCAGCACACCAAAGAGCCCATGCTCATGCCCACCCCAGCAGCTCCCCAAGGAGTGGCAAACAACTGTTACCGTCTCTCTCTTGAGCTTCTCCCGCTTGCGTATCAGCTCCACCAGCAAGCGTGCACGCTCTAGGTCATGGCGGAGGCGCTGCCATGATTTCAGCTGCTCCTTCAGGGCCCAGTTCTTATCCTCAGTGTCTCTCTGCAGGAACATCAGAGACCATGAGCTCATAGGAGAAGTGTTCCCACCTCCACCTTCCTGGCTATGTGTCGGGGGCTTCCCTGGCAAAGGGAAGCTGCCTGCCTGACCCACTGTTTCAAGGAAGATCTAGGTTCCTCTGCTGGAAGCTAACTGGGTGATAGGCACACAGGGACCATGAAAACAGCCCAGCTTCTGACCAGAGCTGAATACTTGCTCTTTGATCACCAAGGCCTTAGGACACCAGAAGCTGGACACCCTGAGGCTCTGGAAATGCTCTTTCTAACATGACCAAGTGCGTGCAGCTGCCCAAGACTGCAGACCAATAATACCAGTGTCTGTGCAGCAGCTCAGAGCACTGGTGAAGAGCAGCAGGGCAAAGGGAATACAGCTCTGAGTACTTTCAGTTCTGGAGCATCAGAAAAACTGTGAATTTTATTTTGCTGCTGCTGTAGCCAAAAGATGAGCAGAAACAGTTTCAACTCTTCTCCAGCATATTTAAATGAGAAGGGGAAAGGCAAGTCTTCAAAGGGCTCAGAAAGAAAAAGACTTACAGCTCTCCAATGATGAGCCAAAATAAAAATCTTCGTCTCTGGCACCAGAGACTTCACAGATTTGTGAGGCACTGACTAAAGGTTAAGGCAGGCAGCAGGCTGATAGCAGCACCCACAGGCAGCGCTCCTGTTGGGGTTTCAGGAACTGAAAGTGAGGCTTAGTTTCTTCCAGATAGTGTTCCTAGAAATCACTGGCCATTCCTCTTAATACCATCTCATACACTGGTCTCAAATTAGAGCCATTTCTAATAGCTTTGCCATAGCTGCCAGCTAGATGTGGGAAGGAGGAAGCAGCTAACTTCTGTGCCGCAGCACAACAGGGCAGGATTCCCCTTCCATGGCAGGCTGCCAAATGCATCACTATCTGGCAAATCCTTGAATGCTGGAAGCAGTGGAGAAGGTGAAGCAGCAAAAGCAGGCAGTTGCAGCTGCCCCTTCCTCATCTGGGAGGTTGCGCTCATCTCTGGCCCCTTTCTGAGCCTGCAGGCACCACATGCAGCGAATGCTTTGAGCCGGAGGCTCTGAAGATGCAGGAAGCACACAAAGACACCCAGGATGTCCCTCAGCAATCTAAAAAGCAGCCCTTACCTGATCACAGTTTCTTTGTGACTGTAAGTGTGTCTGAAGCCGGCGCAGCAGCGGGACACCGTTGCGGGATTGTCTTTTCAGAGTCCAGTAGCTGTGTAGCCTCTGCATGAACTGACTCTTCCTCTGGATAGTTAAGCGGTTTGTAATCTTACTGAGCCTGAAGAAGGTAGAGGAATCACAAACACAATCAACAAAACAAGCCAGCCCACTGCAGGAAAAGCCCTGATCAGGGGATATAGCAGCAAGGCCTTCTGTAAGCAACTGAGAAGCTTCTCAGACTGGGGGCACCCCTTTCGTGTGGCAGCAGCTTCTATAGTGCCAAGTTATGCAGGGCAGTTGCACTACTGAGACAGCTACAAAGAAGGACATCAGAAAACATTCAGCCTTGTGTCTCTGCAACAGACTTTTCCTTCCTATCTCCTGCCAGCTGTTCAAGCAAAAGCCTGGGACACGGTGAGCCTGACTGGGAGTGTAACTCAGGGGCGTCAAGGGCTGGACCTTTTAACATATCCCCAAAGCCCCTGAGACTGCACACACTATGACACTGCCATCCCCAAACCATTATTTACTCTGCTTATATGTTGGCAACTAAGGGCCATCCAAGATGGAAAAGCACTTACTCGAATGTTACCAGACAAACTCTGGCACTGCAAGGAGCTTGTACCTTGAATGAATTAGGCAAGCTATGAGGAGGCGATAGTAGGGACTACCAGAACTGAGCTTGTTCTTTGAGGTAATGAGGAACTACCCTAAACAGCTCAGAACGCAACAAAAGGATTTTTCCTATTCTATACAGTGTCAGAAAGCCTGAAGGGATTGGGATAGTCTCTTCCATCAGTGTTGGAAAGAGATGCCCTGCTGCTGGTGGGGAGTTGAATGTATGAACCTCTCCCCACCTCTAGGTTTTGCAGGGACAGATCTTCACACAGGATAACCTGGCCTGCATCACTCTCAGTCACAGCTAACAAGGCTGGAGAGAGCAACCTCATTTGCCATCTCTGGCCAGGCACAGCTCCCACAGGAAGACATTTGGCATTCTGGCAATAGCCCCTGAAGAATAGTTAATCCCAACAGGAAGGCCTGGGGTGAGGTTAACAGCTTCTATCTCAGTGTGGGTTTCACTGCGAGCACAATAATAGCAACAAGACGGTAGAAACAGCCTGCACAAGAGCACACAAACAGCCTGCCAGTGCATCAAAACATGAGAAAAAGAGAGGCTCCAGTAGCAGAGCAGCCTCAAAGAATAACATAAGGCCAGCCCATGAACACATCATGGCAAAATGCCACCAACTCTGTAGCAGAGATCTGCCTCCGCAAGTCACCAGGACACTGCCCATACAGCAAAACACTCCGCGTATCTGCCTCCTTTCCCACCCAGAGGAGCCCTGTGAGTCTCAAGTGTGTGCTAAGGACCTGCAGGCAAGCGGTGGTCCCCTGCCCTTCAGCTGTCACAGATGTGTTCAACAGACTGCCATCTGGAAGGTGCAGCAACGGGGTTTTGCAAGGATTCTGGCACAGCTCACGTGCTGCTCCCATCTCACACCATAGGAAGGAGGAGTGCACAACCTGCACAACCTGCACTTCGACTGTCCAATGCCAGCCACAGGACCACAACGAGATTTAAGGCGGGACTGGAGATACTTTTGCAAGCTACCGAGAATATCCAAAGCTATAAATGTCACCAACAAATTTTAGCAGGGCTCTCAAATATCCTGGCTTCAGGATTTACCCAGCAGCTCAACGATCAGACTACAGCAGATTATTCTCCACCTATAACCACAGGGTGTTTGCACCTTCCTGTGAAGCCCTTAGAGTCGGACATGACAGAGACACGACCCCTAGCAAAGTGTCAGCTGTCTTCTAGATGAGTGTCTACACTGCCCTTGTGCTGCTAAGCCATTTTCATCAAGTCATATCTTGCAGCAAGCAGCAGTCCTGGTCCTCTCTTTCCTCCCCTTGCACACAGCAGGACAGAGCTGTGCTGCTGAGACCCATACTGAGAGAGGGTTCACTGAGGCAGAGCTGTTGACCAGGACTAGCAGCAGGCAGCACAAAATGCTGAGGGAGGCCAGCAAATGCTAAGCGTTTGCTCCCTGCGCTCACCAGGGCATAGGGATCTCCCCAGAAGTTTCATACAACCGAGACCTCTTTGCTCCAGAGACAGGACTCGGCCAAAACCAACTGCCTGGTTAGCCCAGTTCCTGGCTTGTCCCACGTGGACAAACAGGGGACACTGGGCACAGAATTTCCCAGTGAGATGTTCCCTCTTCAATATAAAGAACCAAAACAGAACCCCAGGAAGAAAAATGCAGTATCAGAAAGAGCAGCAGCCCCTTCCTCCCCTAGTAGTTTACTCCCATGTCTGAAATCAGCACAACAGGAAAGGAGCTCTGGGAACCCCCAGCTGCTTCCTGACACATCTGGCCAAGCTCACTCTCTGCTGTTAAACTAACAGCATCTACTTCCTGTCCCTCTGAGGGCCCAGACATCTTCACATGGCCGTACAGAACCGCAGAACTACACATCACTGCCCCCCTGCAGGACTCCCGCAGGAAACCATGAACATCTCTGGGCAAGAACAAAGTGAAAGGCACTTGTGCAAAAAGATAACAACAGTGACAACAAGAAAATGTCCATGTGCAAAGTGGGATATAACAAACAGAGATGTTTCTCCATAGCAAAGGGAGGGCAGCAGGTTGTACCTGTGTGGGGGGATGCAGGGAACAGAAACCACAGGTGCTGCAGCTCGTTTCTCTGCCAGGATCTTACGGGCCTTCTTCATTTTGATTCTAGACTTGGCCTTTGCTTTTTTCACTTTCTCAGAGCTCCAGCCCTTGCCATCCTCCTCTTCTTCCTCATCTTCTTCCTCTCCTTCACTGTGGGAGAGTGCAGGAAGCCTGCGCACAGAGCCCGGTGGCGTATGGATGTCACAGTAGGCAGTTTTGCGCACACTGAAGGAAGTACCATTTGCTCCTGTCTCGCGGACAGGCTCCATTTTCATGTACAATCCAGCCTGCTGGGCACAGGTCACGTGGAAAGCGGTATAGCAGTTTGCCTTATGACACTGGATACAAGCCCCAGAGCCACGCTGCTTGCAAATATAGCAGGTCAGCTTCCACCGTGCAGGTGGGATGTGCTCAATGCTGTCTATAGGCTCCAGAAACACTGTGTTGGCAAAGCACACCTCCGGGATCCAGAGGGCGCAGACCACGTGTGCCCAGCGCCCATCGTCCGTCTGTTTGAAAGCCCCACCCTTGTTCGGGCACAGGGCGCAGTCTACCGCTCGGGAGGGTGACTGCAGACACCGTCTGCAGAGCCACTGTCCCTCTGGGATGTAGGGCACCCCATAGCACTCCTGATGAACAGCCAGGTTACACATATCACAAAAGAGGATGACGTTGCTGTTTTGACACTCTCCGTCATTGCAGATGCAACACACTGCATCCTCGTCGACCAAGGCGTTCGGATCCCCCTTGTTGTGGCTCTCAAAGTAGGACTCCTTCTCCAGCCTGTCCATCAGGTACTCAAAGATCTCTTGGGGAATCGGACTCACGCCTTCAGTCTTCCGGCGCTCATTCATGATGTCCAGCCAGATGTAGTCTTCCTCATCCATATCATACTCCACCTCCTCATCCAGCTCCTCTGCCGACTTCTCAATGTACCTGGAAGGAGAGCAGGAGAAGGTGAGTATATGACTCATACTGGCTCACAGCTGCTGGACCTTAACCTCTGTAGGCCTTTGCTGAGGGGATATTTAAATGTTACAGCCACCACAAGTCAAAAAAAAAAAAGAAAAAAGAAAAAGACAGGAAGAGGCAGCAATCTGCAGAAACGCAGAAACGGGAGGTGCTGCTGCCTGTTGAGCACAACAGTGCATTTGGCACAACACAGCAAGGCGTTCAGACCAAGTAACATTCATCTAATGGGCAACTCACAGAGCGTGGAGATCAGTGCAAAATGGGAGATGGTGTGAGCCTCCAGGCAGGTAGCTGATGCTCTGGGGACAGCGACCTCATTTCTGAGGTTCAACAGTGCCAGTCCTGCTGGCAACGGGGCAGCGTGGAACGCACGTTCCATTAGTCGTGGCAACGAGGGCTGCACCCTCCCCTTTTATTCTCAGTTGTGGGTGAAGTGATGGTATTTATAGAGGAAAGAGCTGGAACCCCTAGTTTCCTGTTCCAGCAACTAATGGCAAACACCACCCACCATCACATCAGATGACACTGCAGGCATGTTAGGTGGGACTTTCTTTTATGACAACCTTAAGCAAAATAACACTGATGTTCTGTCCCTGGAACCTGATGCCGATTTCTTCAGCAATGTGGTGGTAAGGTCAGCAGAGATGGACATATAAGTATTACCTCAGTGTTCAGCATTAATATCCACTGAGTTATTGATTATTCTGGGCCCCTTAACTTGCCAAACCACATTTGGAAAAAATGTAAGACAATGAAGATACACTAAGCTTGCAAATATACACATCCCATAGCTACATCTTGGTGCTGGGGGACTCCAGAGTTATCCCAGAATACTTCTGAAGAACAGTGTGGAAGGCAGAAAGACGCTCATTTTTTTCTTACAAATCTACCTGCTGTACCAGCAAAGGAAAAACGTAGCAATCAAATTGTTGGCAATGACATAGAAAGCAATTAAAAACTCTGCAGGCATAGAGACCTCTCAAAACTAGAGAGGAACATGACAGCTCCAAGAGCCTGAAGCCACAAGACAACCAACTCCACGGGACCTAGGAGAGGCACATGGAGAGCATTTACGCAAGCCTTGTACTAACCACCTGCAGAGAGAGGGAGCAATTCTGCCTCAGGACCCAGGAAACTAGCTAGAATCAATCAGGAGTCTCCTCACGCCCCGGCCGTCGACAGTACCTGTAGTAAGAGGTGGGGCGAGGTGGGGCATCAGGGGTGTCCTGCTCCAGCTCCCGGTACACCACCTCGGGGAGCTTGGGGGTGGTGCCAGCCGAGGCGTTATGGTGGTGGTGGTTAGAGTCCTTGCGCTTCTCCTTGTTCTTGTGCTTCCCAGATTTGGGGGTGACGGTCTGGGTCTCCGTGTTCTCCTTGTTGCTCCCGTTCTCGGGCACCTCCTCCGGGGCCTCTTCATCCTCAGACACCACATCCAGGTTGTCAAAAATGCTGATGCGGTGCACGCGCCCGTGCAGGTCCACCTCCACCATGCGCTGGGCTTGGGCATAGGTCATCACTTCGCGGCCTGGCGACTGCGAGGTCTCGGAGGGGCTGGGCGACTGCTTGTTGGCAGCCCGGGCCTGGCGGCCCTTCTTCTTGTGCTTGCGGAGCGGGGTGTGCTGGGGTGGCGGGGGGTTGTCATGGTCGTAGTGGTAGAGGTGGTACTCGATGCCGCTGTAGCTCTTGTAGATCTTGCGGCAGGTGCCCACGGGGCACTCGTAGGGCGGCTTGGTCGCTCGCAGGTTGTGGCAGAAAGTCTTCACGTCGAAGTCCACCCCCATGGCGTCGCCCTGCGGGAAGGGCAGCAAAGGGGGGATGAGCCGAGAGGAGGTGAGGTGAGGGGCCGAGGGGAGATGAGGGGAGGGCAGGGGAGAGGAGGGGAGGGAGGGCGAAGCACGGCGAGGGGCGGCGAGGTGAGGGGCCGAGGGGAGGTGAGGGGAGGGCAGGCGAGGGGAGCCGAGGGGCGGCGAGGTGAGGGGCCGAGGGGAGGTGAGGGGAGGGCAGGCGAGGGGCGGCGAGGTGAGGGGCCGAGGGGAGGTGAGGGGAGGGCAGGCGAGGGGCGGCGAGGTGAGGGGCCGAGGGGAGAGGAGGGGAGGGCAGGCGAGGGGCCGCGAGGTGAGGGGCCGAGGGCTGCTCTGAGGGCAGGCCGGGCCCCCGGCCCCGCCGCCCCCCGCAGGCAGCGCCCGGCCCCGGCCCCGGCCCCGACCCCGGCCCGGGCCGCGGCCCCGGCCCGCCCCGCCGCGGCGCTCACCGGCGCGGGGCCGCGGTCACCGGCGGAGCCCGGCGGGCGCGGGCGGCGGGTCCATGGGCGGCGGCGGCGGCCGGGCCCGGGCCGCAACAATGGAGGCTGCGGCGGCGCCTGGCGCGGGGCGGCCGCTAGGTAAAGCGCCGCGCGGCCCTTAGCAACCGCACTTTCGGCGCGGCGGCGCGGGGCGCGGCGGCGCCCGGCGGGCGGGCCGAGGGGAGGCGGCAGTGGCGGCGGCGGGCGGCGGCAGCGGCGGGCCGCGGCCCCGGGACTGCCGGCGGGGACTGCTCCGCGCCGCCCCGCGCCGCGCCGGGAGAGGCGAGGCGAATCTGCTGCCCGGAATCACAGGCGGCGCCGCCCGGCCAATGAGCGCCGCGCCCCGGGGCCGCCGCAGCGCCGGGACCCGCGGGACCCCCGGGACCCCCGGGACCCCCGGGACCCCCGGCAGCGCCGGGCCCCGCAGCGCCGGGACCCGCGGGACCCCCAGGACCCCCGGGACCCCCGGCAGCGCCGGGCCCCGCAGCGCCGGGACCCGCGGGACCCCCGGGACCCCCGGGACCCCCGGCAGCGCCGGGCCCCGCAGCGCCGGGACCCGCGGGACCCCCGGGACCCCCGGCAGCCCCGGGGCTCTGCAGCGCCGCCCCCCCCTCCCCCGCGGCCGGGCCCTCCTCCCCCGCCGCCCCCGGCTCCCGCCGCCCCGGGCCCGTTGCCGCCCCGCGCCGGCCTCCGAGGCGGCCCCGGCCCCGCCGAGCCCCGCCGCGGCCCGGGGTGGCCCCAGCGGCGGCGGCCGCGTCCCCGTCCCCGTCCCCCGCCCGGTGCCCCACAGACAGCGCAGCCGTCCCGGTTGGAGCAGTTTATTTACAGGGGTCGATGGTGGCAGCGCAGCCCCCCCGGCCGCCCGGGCCGGCTCGGGGGGCTCCGGAGCAGGAGGAGGCACTCAGCTGAGCTTTGGGGGCGCAGGTGGGAGCGGCGGGAGCCCCCCGGGGCCGGGGCAAACCGCCCCCCCGTAGGGAGGCTTCACCCCGGGGCAGCCCTCGTGCGCTGTTGGGGGGGCTGAGCCATCAGTGCCAGCGCTGCTCCCTGCCGGGGAGACCCGGGGGTGAGAGCGGGGCAGCGGGGCCGGAGCCCCGGCCCACGTCGAGGCGCCTCAGCTGCAGTCTTGGCTCTGCCTGGGCTGCTGGAAAAGGAGGGGGCTTTTCCGCGACAGCCCCCCAGCTGCGATGGCAGGGCTGGCTCGCAGGACCCGCGCCCGAGTCGTTCCTCTGCCTAACCGCGGCAGGCCGCAGCTCCCGCGGGCTGCGCGTCGGCCGCAGGGATGGGGGGTGGGGGGACGGGGGGACACCGACAGCAGAGGGGAGCGACAGAGCAGAGCCCCCACGCCAGGGCCGGGCCCCGCGCCCCCGGCAGAGTGGCGGGGGGGTGACGTGCTGGTCGCCAGCCCGGTGTCCGAGGAAGGGCAGCCCCAGCAGCCCCAGGCTCAGCGCCTGGCGGGGGCGATGCGTGTCCCGGGCGAGAGGAAGGGCCACGCGTGTCCTCGCCGCGCAGCGCCGCGCCGGCGGAGTGCCCTGCAGGCAGGCGGCGAAGCCAGCGCTGCTCGGGGGCGGCCAGGTTGCTTGTGCCAGCCGTGGGGCTCGCGGGCTGCCCGGGAGGCGCTACTGTGGGCCAGCCCGGCGGGGCTTGATGTCCCGCGTCTTCATGTAGGACAGCAGCTGCTCGGGGATCTCGGCCAGCACGTCCTTGGCCAGGCGGGCCATGCTCAGCACCTGGTTCCCCGAGTCGTCCACATAGTCTCGAAACGGCACAAACTGCGGGAGGACGGAGAGGGTGCCGGGGAAGGCGCTGGGGGCCGGCCCGGCATGGGGACGGTGAGCGCCCGGCCCCGCCGGTGCGGCTCCCCGCCGGCCCTTACCTGCACGATGTCCCTCTCGGCGTATCGGCCCCGGGAGGAGACCCGCACCTCATCGCCGTCCAGCTCCTCCATGGCTGGTGAGGACAGCGCCGCTGAGCGCCCCGGGCGGCTGCTCGGCCCTGGCCCTGGCCCCTCCCCAAAGCCCACCCTGCCCTGGGCGGCCAGCACGGAGCCAAACCGCAGCTCGCCCAGCGCCCGTGAGCCCCCGCTCACCGTCAAACTCAGCCGGCCCCACTCCCACGATGATGATGGACATCGGCAGGGCAGAAGCCTGCGGAGCAATGGCAGAGTCAACCCAGTGCAGCCCCTTGTGCCGGTCCCCCATCACCCGCTGTGTCCCCGGCGATCGGGCAGGGCTGCGCAGGTGGCACCTGAGCCAGCCACTGCGTGTGGCCATGGGCCCCTTGGGCCAGCCTGGCCAGGTCACTCACGCTGACGATGGCCTCCTTGGTCTGCAGCATGTCGGAGATGACGCCGTCGGTGATGATGAGGAGGACGTGGTACTGGGAGCCGTCGGTGACGTGGGCGGCCGCGCTGCAGGGACAGAGATGCAGAACCCCTCGGCTGGGTGCCGCGCACCCCGCGCGCCAGCGTGGCGCTCACCTGGCCACCTGGTTGATGACGGGCGCAAAGTTGGTGGGCCCGTAGAGCTGCACGGTGCGCAGGCTCTGCAGGTAGGACTCGAGGACACCATCGATGCCAGCGCAGCTGGGGTTCTCCGTGTTGTTGTTCTGTGGGCACAGCACGGCACGGCACGGGCGCTCGGGGCAGCCGTGGGCCCCGGCCCCACTGGGTGCCGCCCCGGGCCAATCGCTCGCCACCCTGGGTGGGTGCCCCATGAGCTGCCCTGCACCCTGGGATCCCCCTGTGCCCCCTGCTCAGGCTGCTGTGGGACCACGGAGCTGCGTCTGCCCTGCGCAGGGCCAGCCCTGCCCCATGGTGGGGGGGTCTGGGTCTATCCCTGCCCCATGGCAGGGAGGTCTGTTCTTACCCCAGCTCTGCCCCATAGCAAGGAGGTCTGGGTCCCCCCTTCCCCACCACAGGGAGGTGCGTGCTCTCTCCTCGTCCTGCCCCATGGCAGGGAGGTCTGGGTCCCCCACGTCCCACGGCGGGGAGATCCATGCTCTCTCCTCATCCTGCCCCACAGCAGGGAGGTCCATGCCCTCCCCTCGCCCTGCCCCACCGCAGGGATGTGTGGGTCCCCTGCCCCCCCAGCTGGGAAGTGCAGCCCCCGTGCCCCCCGGCGCACCAGGGGGAACTGGTGGGAGATCTTGCCGTCGGGCGGGAGCTTGGCACCGAAGCCGTAGGCGGGGAAGAGCTTGTCGCTGTCGTAGTCCTGGATGATCTCGCCGACGGCCTTCAGCGCCAGGGCGTAGGCGCTCAGCTGGTAGGGGCTCGCGTAGTGCAGCGAGGTGGGCTGCGACGGCAGCCCTGCGGCACAGCGCCGTCGGCACCCGCCCCCGGGCCCCCGGCCGCCCCCGGCGCCGAGCTCGCCCCGTGCCGCCGCGCTCACCGTTGGAGGCCGTGAAGTCGATGGCGACGGTGAAGTTCAGCTGCGTCCTTGGGGCAGAGCGGGGGGAATGCTGCCGGCCGCCTGCCGCGGGGCGTCCTCCAGCCCCGCGCCCTGGGGCATCCCCCCAGCCCCACGCTGCTCCCCAGCGGTGCGCTGCCCCCCAGCCCACCCCGGCGGCACCCGCACCGTCCTCGCCCCGTGTCCCGCGGGGCGCCGGCCCCACTCACCCGCCCCGGATGTAGTCAACGAAGGTGAACTCGGACTCCACGGAGAAGGAGAGCAGCGTGACCTGCGGGCAGGGCGGGCTGAGCACCAGCCCCGCGCCCGCCGGCCGCCCCACGCCTCCCGGCCCCACTCACGGTGCCCGAGTTGACGTATTTCTTCTTCTTGCATTTTTTCCGGGGGTTGAGCACCTGCTGGCGCAGGCGGGTCAGGGCACCGGCGCGCCGCTCGCCCCGCCGCCGGCCCCCCGGCCGCCCCGGCCCTACCTCGTACACCGTGAACTGGCTCTGGGCTCGCGAGAGCTCCCGGTAGCTGGTGGCGAACTCGCCGATGAAGTCGTGGCTGCGGGGCGAGCGCAGCGTTGGCGCCGGCCGGGGCACCCCACGGCCGGCCGGGCCCCCCGTGCCCGGCCAAGCCGCCGCCGCCTCCTGCCCGGCCTCACCTCCCGTCCCGGTCCCAGTCGTACACGTCTATCTTCACCGTCCTGAAAGGCAAAGGCGCCTGCTGGGACGGCCCCGCAGCAGCCCCCCGCGCCGCCGGGTGCCGCTTCTCGGGGAGGAGGCAAGCGGGGAAATTTGGGTCACCGCGGGGCCCGTGGGGAGGGGGAGGGGGAGGGAAGCCTTTACGTAATTTGGGCTGCAAGAAAGGATAAAAAACCCAGCAAGCAGCCGGCTCAGAGCTCCCCGCCACGCCGGATCTGCCCGCGCCCCGCTCTGTCCCCGCGGCTGCCCCTTTGTGTCGTCCCCGTCCCCACAGCTGCACCCTTGCGCCGTCCCCGTGGCTTTTCCCTTGCACCGTCCCCATCCCCACGGCTGCTCCCTTGCACTGTCCCCCTCCCTGTGGCTGCAGCCTTGCACCGTCCCACCAGCTGCAGCTTTGCACCGTCCCCACGGCCGTCCCCTTGCACCGTCCCTATCCCCACGGCTGCTCCCTTGTGCCATTCCCCATGGCTTTCCCCCGGCGCCGTCCCTGTGCCCCCAGCTGCCCCCTTGCTCTGTCCCCGTCCCTGTGGCTGCTCCCCTGTCCCCACTGCTGAACCCTCGCGCTGCCCCTGCAGCCGCCCGCCCCGCGCCGGCCCCCGGCCGCCCCCCGGCCGCCCCCGGCCCACCTGTCGTAGTCGCCGTTGCAGAGGGCGCGCACGGGGATGGTGAAGGGCTGCCACACCGGGTTCAGCGTGTTCTTCACCACCTCCGTCTTGTGGCAGATGGTGAAGCTGCGGGGACGGGACGGGGCGTCGGGGCGTGCGCCGCGCCACGGCACCGTGCCCAGCCCTGGTGGCGCCCGGGCCCCGCGCTCACGTGCCGTCCTCGTTGCTGCGGTAGAAGACGAGGAAGGGGTCCGATTTGCCGAAGAAGTCCTTCTTGTCCAGCTTGTTGGCGCACAGCTGCATCGTGACGATGTCCTGGGGACGGGGGCTGTCACCGCCGGCTGGACCCTCGCCCCGTGCCAGGACCAGCGCCGTCCCCACGGGCACCCTGCGCCTGTCCCCGCGCAGTGCCCGCCGCCACCGCCGCTCACCCGGCAGTTGCTCAGCTCCTCCGCCAGCAGCAGGATGCTCCCGCACCGCTTCCCCGGGACACCCCTGCGACGGCGAGAGGCGGCGGCTGGGCACGGGGGGGCTGCCGAGCGCGGGAGCCCGTCCCCGGGGCAGGGGCAGCCGGCACCGGCGACACTCACGTGAGGGCTCGCTCCAGGCGGCCCCGCTGGGACCCGATCACCTCGCCCAGCGCCACGAACGCCTGCCCCAGGAAGTCCTGCGCCGCGAGCGCCCGCCGTGAGGAGCGGGGATCCAGCCTCCTGGCACCCGCCCCGCGCCCCCGGCTGCTCCGGGGAGCTCCCCCTGCCCTGCCGCAGGGCCACCCCCTGCTCCTAGAGCCACGCCAAGCGCCCCAAACCCACCCCGTGGCCCAAGAGCCGCCTCGTAGCCCGAGACCTGCCCTGCACCTCCAGGGCCCTGGACCCATGTGGCACCGCCCAAGCACCACCCCACACCCCTCAACCCACCCTGCACCTGCAGGATCCATCCTGCACCCCCTAGAGCCATGAGCCATAGACCCCTCTGGTACCCCCCCAAGGACCACCCCACACCCCTCAACCCACTCTGTACCTGCAGGACCCATCCTGCACCCCTGGAGCCATGAGCCATAGACCCCTCCAGCACCCTCCAAGGACCACCCCACACTCCTCAACCCACCCAGGCCGCACAGCCACTCCATGCCCCCAAGGCCACACCACATACTGTGGACCATCCTGGACCCATCTTGCACCCCTAGAGCAGTTCCACCTGTCCTGAGCCCGTTCTTCACCCTCAGGGCCACCCTGTGTCCCCTGGGCCAGCCTATGTGCCCTGGGCCATCCTGCACCACCCCAAAGCCACCCCACGAGCCCTGGACACCTCCCACATCCCCAGGACCACCCCGCACCCCTGACCATACCCCATGTCCCCAGGGCCACCCCATGGCTCTAAAGTCCCCTCTTGTGCCCTGGACCCACCCTGTATCCGCAGGACAACCCTGATCCCCCAGGACCCCTCTAGGGAGACTGCTCCCCAGGGAGGCGCAGGGGCCGGCGCGAGGCTGGCACCTACCTTCTGCCAGTCCCAGTGCGGCACGGAGAGGCCAAGAGCGTGTCAGAGCCCCCCAGGGAGACAGGCCCCGTGCTGGGGCATGGGGGACCCGCCGATACCCCGGCAGCAGCGCGCCCGTGCGGGCCACGGAGCCCAGGATGCCCGGGGCTGCTCGCCCCCGGCAGCAGCGCGGGCCGCGCTCACCTGCTTGTAGACGTTGCAGCTCCTGGAGTCCACGTTGTAGCTGGCGGCGGGGAGAGGGCAGCGTGAGAGCCCCGCGGCGCCCTGGCACCCAGCGGCCCGTGGGGAAACTCGGCGGGACCCGCGGGAAAACCCGGGAAACATTTTCCCGGGCCCCCGGGGCTGCTATTGCCGCCGCGGCCGGGCGCCACCACTCACACGTCGAAGCGGAGGTTCTGCTTCTCCTCGAAGTAGTAATCGAGGACAAACTTGCGGACGAAGTCGGGGTTCAGGGTGTTGTCGATCACCTCGGTGCGCCCGAACTGGGGGGAGAGGGGTGAGGGCAGCCCCGAGCCTTGCACCCCCCCCGGCCCCCGCGGCCCCTCCTGGCTGCAGCCGCTAATCCCGGCGCGGGGATTAGCGCTGGCGGCGGGGGGATCCTTAGCGTGGAAGCGGGCGGCCATATGGGCTCGGGGAGTGAGCCGGGAGCGAGCTGGCGGCTGCGGGAGCCTGGCCGTGGGGCCCGTGCCCAGGACCCCGCGGGTGCCTGGGGCCCGGCGAGAGGGCCGAGCTGCCCGCGCCGGGGGCCGCGCTCACCTCCTTCCACTCGCTGCTCCCGGCTCCCTGCACGAAGAGGATCACCACTGCGGAGAGAGGAGCCGAGCGGAGCCGTGCGGCGCCGGCGGCTCGGCCCGGCGCCTCCCCGCGGCCCCCGCCGCCTACCTGGGTCGGACTTGGAGAAGGTGTCCATGTCCAGCAGGTTCCTGGGGAGACAGAGCGGGAGCTCTGGGGCTGGGAGGAGCCGGAGGCGCCCGCCCCGACAGCTGCCCCGCGGTCGGACGCCGTCCCCCTCCACGACCCTGAATGGCCCCTTCTCGCCGGCGAGAACGGGAGCAGCTCGGCTCCTTGGACGCTCTCATTTTTGCCGTGTCCTTCCCTGCCATCACCTCCGCTGGGCGCGAAGCCTTCGGCCTCGCGGGGCATCGCTGTGACAAGCCCCCAGGTTGGTGGCAGGCCGGCAGCCGAGGCCCCCCGGTGCCTGGCACAGCCGCTGGGCCACGCAGAGACCTCGCGGCGCCAAGAGCGCAGCCCTTGCCGCTTGCCCAGCGCCGCGCACCGAGGGGCAGCCTGGGCACGGGCGCGCTGTGCCGGGAGCCGTGGGGACCGTGCCAGCGGGTGCCTGCAGGGTGGGCAGGGCGGCGGCGGGCTCGGCACGACCGCTGGGAGCACAGGGAGCGGCGGCTCCAGCTCTGACGGTGATTGAACATGACGGAGAACCCATTTAGAGGATGAAATTTTCCCCGGCGCAGTCGCTAATGGCTGAGCGCCCGTCGCACCCCGGCAGCGGGAGCACCGCTAAGGGGGAGGCCGGGAGAAGCGCACGAGCAAGGCGAAAGCAGGCACTTAGCAGCGTCTGGGCGGCCCGCGGCAGCCGCAGCCGGGGTGCTTCCATCGCTGCAGTTCGCGTGCTTCGACGCCACGGAGCGCCGGGGGCCGCGGCCAGCTCCGCCGGGACCCTTCCTGCCCCCCAGGGCTGCTGCGGAGGCTGCTGGGACTTGGCCGTGGTCTGTCCAGCTCCCCCACGCCGGGCACGGCAGGGCCGGGGCGCAGAGGGGAGCCCCTGCGGGCTCTGCCGGCACCCCGACCCGGCCCTCGGCTCCCTCCAGGAGTGCTCCCTGGACACCGCTGCCCGGAGGTGCCACATCCCCGCTGGCACCAGCGGCCGGGGCAGGAGCCCGCGGGGTTTGCACGGGAGCCACCACGGCTTTGCCACCACAGGGGCTGGCAGGGAGCGAGGGAGCAGCCTCGGAGAGGGGCGCAGCAGCCCCCAGCACAGGATGCTGAGCCAGGCACCCAGCAGCACAGGCCAATGGCTCTCTGGCACAGCTGGATCCACATCTGTCACCTCCCCGAGGAGACGTGGTCCGGCCACAGCTGCGGAGCCGACAGGGACCAGAGTTTGCAGGTAGGGGCACGTCAGAGCTGCTCAGTGCGGGGCAGGGATACACCGGGACACGGAGAGGTGCAAAGTGCAGGGCACGGTTCCGTGCCGGCTGCGGGCCTCCCCTGCGTCCCCCGGACAGCTGGCACCAGCCCCCACTCCCCGGCCACCCTGGCACCTGTGGGCAGGACCTTCCCCAGCCCCAGGCAGCGAGGCCGGCGGTTCTCTGCAGGGCTATTTTTAACCACCGACGGATTCGTTCGGCAGCCACCGGCCAGCCCTGCAGACCCCAGCAGGAGCTGCGGGCAGGGAGCAACGGCTCCCCGGCCCGCGCACACCGACCCGGCCGGCCAGGCGCGCGGCTGGCCCGAGCCCGGCCAGCACCGCTGCTCGCACCCTGCCGTCCCGTGCCCCGAGCGCCCTGCGAGCTGGGTGCCAGGGCAGCGGCTCCCACGGAACAGCTGCTAGGAGCTGTGTCCCGCCGAGCCGTGCCAGGCTCCAGTGCGCGCCGGACCCCTCGGGGGGCAGACCTCGCTGCCGGGGGCGCCGGGTGCCCGGAGCGAGGCTGGGGCTGAGCAGGGCAACGCGGTGAGGCAGCAGCAGCAGCCCGTCCCCACGGGGGATGGAGGGCAGCAGCCGACGGGAGCGGGCGCCGTGGGCAACCCGCACTCAGCCGCGGGTCCACGTGCTTTTGGCACCCACCCGCTGGGGGGGGGGGGGGGGAACACACGCACGACCACGCAGGCACCCACCCGCGCCCGGGGGGCCCGTCCCGCCCCACCCCCGCCGCCGCTCACCGGCAGGACACGGTGAGCTCCACCTTGGTGCCCGGGACGCTGCCGGGCGCCGGCTCCAGCGCTCCCGGAGTCGCCATCCCCGCGCGGGCGCCGCCGCTGCTCCGCGCCGCCGCCTCCCGCGCCGCGCCGCCCCGCCGAGGCGGGCGCGCCGGGGGCGGGCACGGGCGCGGCGGCCCCGGCCCGGGCCCCGCCCGCCTCGGGCGGCCCCGGCTCAGCCCGCAGCCCCCGGCGGCGGCGGCGGCGGCTCCTCCCGCCGGGAGCCCCGTCCGGGGGCGCGGAGCCGTTCCGGGGCCGCCGCTCCCGGAGCGTGGGCCGCGCTATTCCTAGCGAGCGGCTCCCCCCGGCACCCCCCACCCGCAGCCCAAACACGAGGCACCGCGGGGACGGCACAGACGCCTTTACTGCACCGAGCCGCCGGAGCCCCCCGCGCGCCCCCGGCCCCGCGCACACGGGCGGCCGCGTGCAGAAGGCTGCGGGCGCCGGAGCCGCGCGAAGCGCCGGAGCCGCGCGAGGCGCCGGCTCGGGGCTCGGCCGCGGGGGCTCGCCAGCCCTGGTGGTCTGTCCAAGAGGGCCGCGCTCAGAGCGTGCTGGCGCCCCTCAGGCCCACGCCCCGCACGAACTGCTCGAGGAGGCCGCCGATGGCGCCCGAGGGGCTGGCGGGCACGGCCTTCAGGCCGATGGTGCGGCTGTAGCTGGCCAGAAAGGCAGAACGCACTTCCTCCAGGCGGGACTCGCGGTCGCTCGCCGTCACCAGCCTAGGAGACAGAAAGGGAAGGTGAGCATCTCCAGCCCCAGCGGCGGCCTCCCCTCCTCCGGCCCCAGCTCCCGGTCCCTCCCCGAGGCTGGAGGACGCACGCAGGGGTAAGGGCCTGGTCCCTGCCCCAGCGCAGGGCGGCAGCCAGGCAGCAGCACACCACTGCCCACCCAGGGGCAGCGCCTGCCCCACAACCCCAGGCTGTGGCGCCTGGAGCCATTGCCTTTGTCTCCCGCGCTGGGATCTCCTCCTTCAGCGCCACCCGTTTCTCCTCCTGCCATGGTCCTCAGCAGGATGTGGCTCCTATACAAAGTGTTGCTTTCGCCAAGCCTGCTCCGGTTGACGTCAGCCCCCTGGGCCAGCTCTCCCCCTTTTTCACACAGTGTTTCCAGATGGAGTCTATCCACATGTGTATTATCTGGACAGCTGCTTCCAACCTCTTTGCAATCCTCCCTGGCTTCCCGCACACCACTGCCCCCAGGCTCTCTACCTGGCACACCCTCGGACTAGCACAGACACCTCTGCAGACCTGGGGACTGGTCTGGCTAAGTGAGAGGAGTCAGACAAGGTGATAAAAATCCCAAGGAGCTCCAGCCATGGGAAGAGGAGAGCCAGATGACGTTTTACTTCTGTTCCGTGGCAAGGCTGCTCTGTGCAAGCAGGAGTACTGTACGCAGAGTAGGGCATGGCTTCCCCAAGGACCTGCTCTCCTCTCCAGCTGATCTGTGCACTTGGTTAGCGGTGGGGGAAGAGACAGGACAAAATGTAGCATTTCAGATGACAGCATGGCAGAAAGCAAGACTATGGTTCAAAGGCTTCTGCCCCAAGTGCTCAGGCCTGAACCAGTCCTTGCTGTGTGTCTCCATAACATGTCAGTGGCTCCCAGAGAGCGTAAGACATTCCTCAAAGGTCACTCCAAGGGCACAATGCAAACCTGCCCATAAAGTATTCTCTTTAATCTCTCCAGTGCCTGGGCTGGCTATAAATTGGCACAGCTAATTTGAATGGAAGTGTTAACCACCCACAGCCAACAGTTTCAATCCGGAAACAGCAGCAAGAAGATAGGGTAGGAAGCCTATAAACAGCAAGCGATGCCGAGGCAGCCAACCGGGCCGCTGTTTACAGTGTCTGATAACGAAGAGAAGCTGGAGGGTAAAGTAAAAAGGCAACATATCAAAACACATAAAAAGATGCTTTTTGGCAACCTAATTAGAATGTGGAACTCTCAGACCTGCTAACGTTAAGAAACAGGCTACATCACAGCTGGATTTGCTTGTACCCAGAGTTCAATAATCTTAAATGCCACATGCAGAGAGGCAAGTTAGGGTGTGTGCCAGGCTTAGGTCCTGTGGCTTTTGGCTTTCACACCTCTTTGCAGAGTGGACTCTTTATTTAGACTCTTAGGTTTCTTAACTTAAGGTAACTTAGAAGAACTTAGGATACTTAAGGATCTCGCACACAAGGGTGCAGGTTCAAGCAGCAGACCACTGCCAGGTACCAGAGAAGCCCTGTGGACCAGCTGCACCACTTCAGTGAACAGTCCAAACAGCAAAGCAGGTTGTAGTTGTGCTTCTTTCCTAAATGGCGCTCTGCCCTGCTACGTATCCGAGAGCCTGTATGCTCCAGTCTTCAAATAGGGGTACAGGATGAGATGAGACAGTCAAAGCCGAGTAAATCCAAGTAAATCCTGACAAGCCCCAAACAGGCATGAGGAAGTAGGGTGTGAAAAGCATACCTTCATCACAAACTGCCACCAATTCATGAGATGTAAAGTGGGAACCTAAATGGAATATAATTTCCAAGAGCTCCTACTGTTCTGGGCTGCAACAAATTGGAATAAAACCATCGTGGGCTCCTAAGAAAACAGCTGATGCACAGCAGAGAGAATCCAAGCCCTGGGACAGGCTCAAAGCAATATCCTCAGTAATTCTTCCTCTTGGAGGCATTTCCAAAACACCAGCCTGGTCCCAGCACCTGCAATCGAGCAATCCCCAGCCCAAGAGCATAGGACCACACAGTTTCAGTGAAGACGTGTCTAGGGAAAAGCATTCTTAGCATCTGCTCTGCATCTAAGGGAGTGCAGAACCTCCCTTTGAGCCTGTCAATCCCAAGCAGCTAGACTCCAGATTGCAAGAGCCTACATTTGGCAGAGTCAGAGTGATACAATAGCTCCTTCTTTGCTACATCCCCAATCCAGATTCAATGCTATCAGAGTACACCAGCTCAACTTTAAATCACATTTCTCTCTACTGATTTTCCTACTCTGATATTAGACTGAAATCCAAGAAGCGCAGCAGTGGACTCCCTGGCTATCAGTGGCCATCAGCACAGCAAGGTTCAGAGGATGATAAAGGAGTCACTACTTCAGCCTCCCTTCTCAGTGAGCGTCTCGTTCTGCTCCCTCAACTTCTCTAAACAATTGCAAGAGTGTGGCGTGTTCTCGTGAAAGGAGAAAATGGGTGTTGCATTGTCAGGAGGTCCCAGCAAGGCCACGTCAGACGTTCCTCACGATTCCTCTACCTGCTAATTCATTGGTCTTGGAAGTTCACCATGATACAGGAGTGGCTGCTCTGGTTCTGCTCAGTGGGACAGCAAACAGCCACACGAGAAGTTGAGCCAGGCCAGCTAGCTTGTTTCACAGGAGATACTTGTTTTTGCATCTCTTGCCCTCTGCCTCCAAAGCATGTGCTCTCGGTAAAGGGACTGCAAACATTCAGCAGCACATCTCAAGAACAGTTAGCTAGCGGCAGCACTCAATCTGCCATTTCATAGTTTCTTGACCGAAAGTCTGCAGCCTGGAGACACAAGCCAAGGTTCTCCCCTAGTGCAATTAAAGCACATCTCCTGTCTTTCAAGTTTCCACAGAGGTGACTTTCTATTTGGGAAGGAACATTTGCCTCCCAGCCATTTTACACAGCAACCCTTGAAACACACAGCAGGATGCAGGGTCTGTGCTACTCTGCACTGCCTAGACACAGCAGCTGCAAATGACGCTGCAGTTGGACAAACTCAGGGGTGACAGAATGAGAGTCCCCCCTCTTACTGCAGCACAGGTCTGAACCCGTGGGAGATGGAGATGAGCAAGATCTAAAAGCAAGAGAGCCTGGCTAACCAAGTCCCGTCCTGGCAAGTATGCACCCCCAAATTCAGTAAGCTATGCCCGAATTCAGTGTGCTCAGGGAGGAGAGAGAAGGACCCTTTACTACAGAAAGTAAAGCGCCCCAGCTCCCATCATTAAGCAGAGAAAACGTTGGTTTCTCTCAGTGCCCAGTGAAGAGCATTCAGTGATGGCATTTGTGGGTGCAAAGCATCAAAGCAGGGAAGATGGGACAGCCTGTCACAGGCTCCCAGGTGTCTCCAGAAGTGCCGAAGGTCCAGTGCTCGCAGCCAGCCGTGAGACCCAAGAAGAGATCTTGCATTTGAGACACTTACAGGCAAGTGCTAGGGAACTCATCCGGGAAGCTGCAAGGGAGAGAAGCATCTGCGCTCAGGATTGCCTGCTCCTGAATACTGCCACACCCTGTCACCATCTGCCAGCTGCCAAAGTCTGTGGAAACGGAAGATCCGGGCAGAGAATGGTCCGCTGATCTGGGGCAGAGAGAGAGGGAGACGGCGCAATCAGTCAGGTCATTCAGCCACATGCCTTTCACTAGCTCTGGTGCCAGGGACATGCTGGGCTGACCGCCAGCAGCATCTGTGCCAGCAGCTTTGACACTCTGGGACCGGGATGCAACATGCAGTTCTGGCTCAGCCCCAAGACAAACCTTTCCTTTGAAAGGGAGGGGAAAGCCAAGCTGGCTGGGGCTGATGAAGCAGAAAAAGTCCACTGTAAGCTGGACAGGACAAAGCTAGCAAGAAGCAGATGGCCATGCAGAACTGTGAAACCCATTAGCAAGATGCAGCAGCACATCCTGCCCCAAATCCCTCAAAAATGAGGATGCAGCACTGTCTGAGGGGCATCCACCAGTTGCCTATTTCAGCTCTTAGCATATAGCTGTGCGATGGCAAGGCCCGATGGAGGATCAAGGTAGTGACTTGGTTGGTAGTAGGGAAGACTTAGAGACCCTTAGTCCTGCAATTAGAAAGCAGATCACTCCTGAGGCATTAACAGCAGTTCTGAACAAAGCAAGTCACTGCTCCATGTTTCCCCAGGGCACCCACCTACCACAGCATCTGCAGACTTTTGTATTCCTGCATTAGAAGAATGGACTGTGTCAGAAGCCAGGTGATAAAACACCTTTAGGACAGAAAAAACAGCCTAGGGAAGGACAGTTGTTCAACACATGCAGCCTCCCAGTAGGAAAGGAAGCAGCAGCAAATCCGATGTACGAATTGGAGGAGTCCCTCAAAAATCTCAGAGGAAAAGCCACAATCACTTGAGATAAATCCAGAGCTCTTGGATGTCCAAGGAGCAAGTAATTGCTGTGCCCTGTTGCACAGCAAAGTGTACGTAGCTGGAAGCACAGCCTGTGGCTGAGCTACTCAATTACACACTACCCAGATCTTCCGGATAATT
Source organism: Rhea pennata (assembly GCF_028389875.1). Classification (NCBI taxonomy): domain Eukaryota; kingdom Metazoa; phylum Chordata; class Aves; order Rheiformes; family Rheidae; genus Rhea; species Rhea pennata. The sequence continues at coordinate 11,036,873 of NC_084674.1, forward strand.
TATCTGAGATCTGCTGGGCAGAAAGCAGTGCAATAGCTCCAGCTCTGCTGGGCCAGGTACTTGCACGCTGTCTTCACAGCTAAGAATAGCAGTGGCGCACTGCAGCTGCTCCCCAAGAGACCAGAAGAACAGCAAGAAATACAGGATTTCCCACAGCAATAAGGACCTCAGCAAGACTGGAATGGGGGACCAGGGGCAATCTAATTGCAATCTAGATCTAAGCCTAAGCCTGCCGCTTAAGTAGTCTAACCAATATATCCAAATTTGAGAAGTCTGAAACATGGTCCTGAGCTGGATGTACAAGCAGAGAACGGAAAATTAGAGAGCTCATTACATATTAGTTTTCCAGCAGTCAAGAGGTCTGCAGGCAGTGGGCTTGGGCAGAAGGGATGTAGACCTTCTGTAGGTTGCTGTCAGAGATGAAACAAGTTGTTGAAAAGAGCATTGGGTTGGGGCGAAGCACAAAAAAAGGTTTTGAAGAGGGTGAGTCTGGAATGGCAGAGACAGGCCAAGGAGGACTTGAGCTACAGCAGTGAAGATGAAAAGAACTGAATAGAGCTCTACAGGACTTGTGAAGGGACTGCAGGATCAGCAGCCTGCGTAGACTCTGACCACACAGTAAGCAGAGGAGCAAGACATAATCCAGGGCATCAGGGACAACAAAAAAAGCACTTTGTTTGCCTCCATTGCTCCTTGTCTGGCCCTGAAGGAAAGGCAATGTTTCCAGGCTCCCCATCTCTCTAACCAACCCGGAGAACAACGGGGAACCCCATCCCAAAGCACTAGCCCAGGAGATTGCTCCACTGTATCAATTAGTACAGAACTGCATGCCATGCACTGCTCTATCCTCTCCTTTAGGCTAGTCCAGGCAGCTAAGAATTAGTCAAATTACATCTAACCTAATAGTAGAGATGTCTAGGAGTTAAAGGCAGCCAATTCTGCCTCTCACCTCCAAGCTGAAGAAAAAAATCACTTGCTGCCCAAGTGAACAAACTAACCAATTCTGCAATGAGTCCAGACCATCCTTCTCCTGGTTTAGATACCTAGGTGCAGCCATCAAAGCAAAGACACTGTGGCAGTTTCCCCCTCTATGTCCAATACCTTCTCAAGGGAGGCTCCTGAGGAAGTGTCACAATCAACAAGCATCTTAGTCTCTAGAGACAGCAAGACCCAAGGCTGGGTCAGGCAAGCAGGGAGGGCACGATGGGAAATCTTGTGCTACTGGCAGTCAGAGAGAGGCCACAGATTTGGGACTTCCACAAGGGTCCTGCTCAGCAGCAGGTGAGCTTAAAAACTGAGCTTGGGCTTGAGACCAAGATTAAATCTCTAAGTTGACTGCATCACAGTGCAGTCCACCCAATGCTAAAGATGAAAATTTTCCTTTCACTTCTGTCTGCAACCCCTGAAGACTTTTAGTAAAGTCTTGCTGCAGAGGCTCAAGAAAAAGGCTTCAGTGAGGCTCCAGAGGAAGCTGTGGACAGCTGATACCAGGTCCAATCTCCAAGTCTGTAAGAACAGCTTTGCAACACAGTACAGCCATGCCAGATGCTGGCTAGTTGTGAGGGCAGTGCAGAGGGTCTTGGGAAGCAGCTGGACTGCTGCAGTAAAACTGACATGGTTGTTAGGCGAGAAAAGATACAGCAGGTCTTCAAATCAGTGCACATACCAAAGACATTTAATGGCAAACGGAAAGACAGAATGAAAGCAAGCTTCGAACACCCACCTCTTCATATCCAGAGTGGGAAGAGACTCCCTCAAAAGTGCAAGATTAACAAAATTAGATTAGCAAAACAGAAATGAGCCGCAAGCTGTTCCTTCACACAAGGAAGGACCGTTAGCAGGCCATAAACTGGCAACTCCTAGCCTGGAATGGTTCCTTTTAATTAGGTCAGTGCTTCCCATGCAACATGCTGCACAAAATAGAGTATTTTAGAGCACACGGACACCCGCTTACCAGAGGACAGCCAATATAAGAGGCAGAGCAGCAATTGGGGATTCTTCTATTTCTTAATGTGAGCAAGTCAGCTGCCAAGTTCCCAACAGCTAGGCTCACATCTTACCTTGTTCTGCCCTCCCTTGCCTGCTGTATTCCCACATACTTTGGACGACTCGGAAAGTGGCTCATTTGCCAGTACATATTCCGTGCCTCAAATTCAAGCATTAGCTATTAGCACAGCCATTAAAATTAGAGAACCAGATGCTTGAAGAGAGGCTCAGATTTGGAGGTACCATACGCACAGACTGTAGCAACCTGGCAAGGAGGGCAGTCCTTCCCACCTTTGCGTGGGAACAATTGGCAAGGAACACTTGGCAGTGAGCTGTACTGACAACCCCGGCTGAATCCCAGCCAGTTATCTACACACCAGGTCAATGCTGTAAGAGCCTGAGCGGGCCACAGTCCTCTGTGAGCACAACCGTTCTTGCTCGCAGTACGGCCACATGCCAACCAGAGTCCTGGCAAGCCTGTGTTGTGGCATAATCAGTGCAACAGTTCCAGAAAACATTCCGGTAAACAATTCCTTTCCTGCTGTGGTCACTATGCTGTCATATGGCAGATCTGCCTTCCAAGCCAGGTGGGTACACGGAGCAAGACAGGTGCTGCATGCACCGTCTTACCACTATTAACCAAACACCCCAAAGCCAAGGGACAGCAGTTTCTCAGTCCTCCTTTGCATTCATTGCACTTTCTCTAAAACTACATCTGAACCATCTGCAGCCCCTTAAGTGAGGGAGTTCTGTGAGTGGTGGCCAAAGCAGATCCCCCATGACTTAACTCCTGTATATCTCGACTCTTTAGAGGCTACAATACTTTGGGTTTTATTTAATTGACTTAGCAAAAGCATATTCAAGCAAAGATTATCCAGTTGCTAATCCACATCAGTAATGTGTGCACACACACTAAATCCCTGACATAGATAAAAGGTTTTTCTGCAGTATCATAGGACACAGACCATTAGAGTCAAATGCAAAGACAGGACACTGTTTGCAAGCCACTACCCACTCACATGCAGCAAGTTACAGCCAATGCATGCTGTCTGCTACACTTCAGAGCTCTTAATTTGTAGAAAAGCAAGCACCTTGTCCTACTGTGCAAATAACCTATGCATTATCTTCACATGTGTTTGTGCTTGGACATGATACTACCATTGCACTGGAACAAGCTAGAAAGACTGTCTATTGAGAACGTGGCATTTGAATTTGCCTTTGAAATACTTTGCCTGATAAGGATCATCCAGGCACTTACAGGTACCCAGGACCCTTGGATCAGAGCAGGACTTGGAAGATTGGCTGGTGAGATGAAGGCAGCAGCAGACCACTGTCACGGCCCACAGAGAAGAGGCGCTTGGCTCACACTGCCTGTCTTGGCTTTTGCAACTCTTTCCTTTAGGACAACCCAATTGCTTCTCCCTGGTGTCCACCCAGGCTCTGCTCACTTGAGCCAGCTTGCTTTCCTATTCACTCCTGAGTTCACCTGCCTGACAGCACATGGACTGGACAGTTTATGTGCACTGCCTGAAGGCTGCCTGCTGGCATTTTACAAGCAACCATTTTTTCTCTACTGCTGCTGCAGTGGTTAAGTGTTTTGTTGCTATGGCCACACAACCAGAGGATTAGAAAGTCAAGTACAGTAGTTTCTTCATCTTAAAAGCCTTCGGTGTTAACCTGCAATGGCACTATCAAGATGAAGGTATTTTTGGTATCATTAGTCTCCGCGCACCAGACTCCATCCTAGTCCCACCATTTTGCAGAGGGTTAAGGGAGAAAGCTTACTCCTTCCTTCCACCAGATACACTGCTTCTCCCTCCACAAAATGGGTCGCCCTTCCTCCTTCCAGGATGGAGAATGGTGGCTGAAGATACTGTGATATCCATTACCTGCATGGAGTTCACCAGGCAGATTCAGACTGTCTGAACAGGGAGACCAAAGCCAACTAGCATGATGTAGCCCCTCTCTTTCTGGAGATAAAAAACATCACGTTCAGGCCTCAAAAGGTGCAAGCCACGTCAGCACTGACAAGGCAATGCATTGCTCCAAGCCCTCAGCCAGCAGAACTGTTACCAGTGTTATCCCAGGGAAAGCAGGCAGGGCACAGACCAGAGTCTGGCTGATCAGGCAGGGAACCATGAGGCAGAGGAGCATAAACATGCCAGAAGACTTGGTTTGAAAAAGCAGCTCAGTTCAGTCGTTGCCTTGACAATTCCACCCACTCCTTGCAGGGTCCCCCGGCTTATTTCCTCTAGCTTGCACACAGAGAGGAGTAGAGGAAACCCAGGTGACACCAGAGAAGAAGGAAGCGTACAAGTGCCCACACAATTGCCACGCAGCATCAACATGGCAGATCAGCCATCTTTGCATACAGCTGACTTCACCACTACGGCCTCACAACTGATTTCCTTCTCCCATCCTCTTCATTTCAAGCATTGCAAGAAAAGTCTCTTTTTATCCCCTATTCCCCCTTATGCACCCTTTTTCCCAGCTCAGCCCTTCACAGTGCCTGGTTCGTAAACGTGACAACCAGCGTGACTTTGCTGTGTACTGAAGGGTTATTAGGGCTTTATGCCAAGCCAAACACTAGCATGAGGATCAGGAGGAAGTGTTCCTAGTGGAATACACAGAACATTTACTTCTTACAATAATGGCAGAAGACTACAACTCCTTCTCAGAGGTTTTGTTGTTGGGTGCAAGGAAAGGCCAGCCGCAAGGACATTGGCCTGGAAGTAACAAGCTTCCCCGCCATGGTTGCCTGCTGCCTCAAACTCTGAGGACCCAGGCTCCAAATGCCTGGTACCAGTGGGCACTAATCATCTAAACCTGAAAAGGTACCACATCCAGTCACAGCCAGAGGACAGGTTAAGTGCTGGCTTTACCAGTGCTGAGTCCCTGGAACGCAATTCCCAGGGACTGTGGCCCCCCCACCTCTTGTTCCAGGGGTGCTTTTCTGCCTGTTTTATTTCTCTTCTTCACTCTCACAGAGTGGAGTCCAGCTGACGCATTATAAACAGCTTCTGCCACAGCACTGCTGCAAGCTCACTACCAGGCAGTTTATGTAGCCCATAACTGAACACACTGCTAGGTTTTAGCACGGCATGAGACCACACACAGGGCTTACGTTAGTAGTATTAATGTTCTGCACAAAGGCAGCTTCCAAGACAAGCTGCACTCTCAGTGTTTTTCTCTTCTTGGGAGACTCATTTCATCTTTCAAAGAATACAGAGGTGAGCCCAGTAACAACTTAAAACCATCCTATTTATCTCTTTCTTGAGGGAGAACAGCTCACATCATTTCTGAAGACTGTCAGACAGCGATTTTTCTCTGTAATCAAGAAACTTGGTAGGAAAATCCTATAATTTTTCTATGGTTTACTTGTTTGTCACTTTATTTTGCATGTGATAAGAGAGCAATAATGTTTGGCTGGTGGCTGTTCTGATGTGAATCACTAGAAAGAGACTCAACAGCAAATCTGCAGAGACCGCACAAGTGTTTGATGCTGTTAAAAGCAACCTCTTATCTAAGAGTCTCTTATCCCCCATTGGCCTAAGCACATGGCGCTTGCTCCACAGGCTCTGCTCGCTCTTCCCCTCGCCCAGCTCGTTGCTCTGCTTTGCCCTACCACAGCACCAGATTTTGGAAGGGTGCCAGAATGTCCTTTGTTATGGCATGAGATTAGGCCGAGGTCCAGGCTCCCCACTTCCCGGCTGCGCAGTGGGGACGCACAGCCTCCCAGCTGAAATCCTTTGTGCTGTTGCAACACTCAGCCAGCTCCCAGTGGATTCTACCTTTGCTTGCCACTGGCACCTGGAGTTTTTCACCCTGCAGTGTCAGGAAGGTTAGCAGATGGAAAGGGAGACAGGAATAGATGCAGAGTTGGGTCTGCTTGGCTTGAGACGATTTGCCTCCCACACAGCCCTTAACCATTTCATATCCCTGTGAATGCATTTGACAGAGACAGTGCTGCACAACCCAAGCACGCAGGACGCAGAGATGCCAGACCTTGCAGAGTTGAGGTACACACTGGGGACAAGCAGAACCAACACCAGGCTGTTAGCACAGTTCCTCTCTCCTCTAAACGAGCTGAGGCAGAAATTTCTTGGTTAGTGGCCAGCACTACACAACAAGTCAGGCTAGAGAGGAACAGTCTTCCTGGCCTCAAGTTCTACAAACCCATGTATTCCAAGCTTCTCAGAGCTACAAAAATGCAGCCAGTTCTCCCTTTGCCAGACACTAGTTTTGCTGAGAAATGCTCTACTCCATCTCATCTCACCTGGATTTGGGCACCTCCAGTGGGCTACTTCCAATCCTCAGGAAGTTATCAGAGTGGGTTGATGAGGAAGAGCTGGAGGACTTCACTTCAACCATCCCTGTAGAAAGCAGCCTGTCTTCAGACTGCTGTGCCCGACTCCAGAGCACAGCTTGCGGTGATGATGCACAGCTCTTCCTCCTGTGGGATGGATGACCTGGGTGAGAAAGCTCTTTCCTCACATTTTCCAACCAGGAAGCCTTTCCACATCAGGCCAGATTTTATCCCAGCAGCTATAAAGCTCTTGTGCCCACTGAACCTGCTTTCCTCCCCCCCAGAGAACCATGAGTCACGGGTAACTGCTCGGTGATGGCGGTACACAGTGCTCAACCCAACTTAGCCCATTCTTTTGTAGATCACCGTCCATGTGACCTGGAAATCGGAGACAGGAGAATGCATCAGCCCACACACACGCACACACGGCTTTCTTTGTTTAGTCGAGCTATAAAATGCTTCAAGCAAAGGGAAAGGCCATTTCAATCTACTCTAAACTCTACAGATTATACCAGCAAGGAGCTTGGCCCAGGTGGGCATTCTTTTGCCCTGATGAGGGTGACAGGGACACAACATACAGTGTTGTTTCTCCTTTTAGTGATTTCCTTCAGGCACCACAGATCACATTTCTGACTCTGTGCTCATGACAATTATGCCAGATGCAGATGCATTTCAGTCTTCTCCCTGACTCCGAGCTGACAGCCCAGAACTACTCTGGCCTCTTTTCTAGCCAGATCCACATCCAATTCTCTGTCCGTTGCTACACCTAGTCTTAGCTCACAGTACCCTCTCACTACATACTGAACAAGTACACACGTTTGGGACTAATTCATGTCATTGCTGTTCTATGTTCACAGGGACTCTCTTTCTTATATTAGTACTTTTTCTGGAGAAGTCCCAGGAATTCTTCCCCTTCCAAAAGCACAACAAGTTGTACAAAGATCCCCCTGTGTACATAGGTAAACAGGGACATTAAGGCAAATATCTTTTTTTCCCCCTTGGGTTTATGATGTTCTTCCTGGAATCTGAAAGGGCACCTTGGCTTTGATCAAAATTGTGAGCACTGTCAGCAAGTACAGCTAAAGACAGGCTCATTGTACAGTGGGAAGCGCCATATCCTTCTTCCCTTCTTAAAGTACGTCCACCCTCAAACATCACACCACAGCCTCTCTCACACATTATTCATCTCATGTTATCATAGCTGCCAACATTTCCAAGCACAGCTTGGAGAGACAAGCTTATACAGCTAAAATACAAATGCTCTTCCATGCAAGGAGACCTTGTCTACCTGCTTTCAGGACAGAACAAAGAAATACATCTCCTCTTTTCCCCCCTCCACCTTACAGCACGCACAGCTTAGCTCACTGACAAGTCACGGCTGCAGCAAGTCCTTCTTGTTCTCCAGACTACACAGCCATAACAACCTGCAACAAGACATTCATGCCCAGTCCCCTCACTAAGTTCTCATGGAAAGGCTTACAACTTTCCCCTTCTCGAGCTCATAGCGTGGGCTCAAACCATCACCCTGGTAGCTGCAGAAACCTCAAAATAACCTGATGTCTCCAACAGGAATGAAAACAAACCAGAGTTACAATAAGTCATCAAATTAAGCCCTGGCACATACAAGTACAGCAGATCTCTCCCAGCATGCTCCAGCCGCTTCACCTCTTGTAAAGATGATGCTGCAGGATCTAGTCTGTAGATCCTGAGCACTCCAGAACATGGTTTGGATCAGTATAAATGCTTCCAGTTTCCAACCCTGTAGGCAGGCAAGCGGAAAGTGGTTCCTTATTTGCTGCGGTCACTCTCCTGCTTGGATAAGGTAGCTTCTGTGCATTAAGAGCACTCTGCACTGGTCACTTCACAAATGCAGTTTGGAGCTCCCAACCTTTGTTTTGTGATTTTGTAGGAAGATCCTCTGTCTGTTCTTCAGTGTTTCAAAAATTGAATCATAATGTGCTTTAGGAAAGCTGCTGCCACTAGCATGGCTGCAGGCTCCTTAGTCCCAGAGGATTTCCAGCTGCCTCCAGCACAACCTAGATTTAATTTAAAATAATTGCAATACAAAATAGCATCTTCACATGTGCTAAGGGAGAAGAGTGAAAAATTAAACTGAGAGGGGCAACCTCTCAGGCTTTGAAATCCCCAACACACAGAACCAGAAACTCCATAAGCAAGTAGAGCACCTGTCCCAGAGCAGTAGAATCACCTGAGACATCTTCCCCAGTCCAGCTTCCAGGCAGCCATCCGGCTCCCTAGCGGGTCCTATACAACTCTTTAACAACAGGAAGCACCGAGAATTTCATGTTCTCTCCCAGAACCATCTCCAGGCAACGTTCCAGATAGCAATTTGGTTTCAGATCACACACCATGTGTTGTTAGAGGCACTTAAGTCTAGAGGAGATTCCTGGTCACCCACTCTATGTCCTATTAGCGCAGACACCCCCCTTGTATAACCTCTTCCATAAACAAACTAAGCTTCATTACTGAGCAACTAAGTTCTTTGCTTCCACTCTTCCCAGGTGAAGCTGCTGCCAAATACCATTTCCCATTGTTTAGAACCCTCTCCTAAACTTAATCCAGAAACAGTTTCACTGTGTTTAACAGTGAAGCTCATAAAACCAAACCAAAACAACAAAACAAAAAAGCCTCACACAACAAAAACTTACTCTGCTACCAGATCAGGGGACAAATTTCAGAAACATCCCTGCAGAAGCCTGACAGTCATTAAGACAATAGAGTCTCCAATTCCTGGTGCAGAAGTTGTGTAGCACAAGCTGAAGCAAGGTCTCTGACAGCCAAATCCCTCCCTCCACTGTACGGAGCCCATGGCTCAGAGAGCAGACCCAGAGGGCTGGGAGTTCAGAAATATCTTTTCTCCTGCTCCTTTTGTTCCGCAGTCCACTGAGCGACTGTCTCCTCACCATGCTGCCTGGGCTTGTGCTCCTGCTGGCATCAGCTCCACTGCTTCATAGGTGAAGCTCCCAGCTGCTCCAGGGGAACTTTCCAGCCCCAGGGAGAAGTCGCTGCTCAGACTTGTGGTGCTGCCTCGATCTCTCTGCTCTAGAAAAGAACAGAAAACAAAAAACAACTACCTGAAGACCAGCTTGGATTCAGTGATTCTTCCTCTCCCGGGGCATCACTCTTGCATGGCCTCAAGGGAAGCACAGCCTATTTGTAGTCACCTTGACACTGGGAACCCAAGCCCCCAAGCAATCAACTATTACCAGCACCCAGAGGGGCTGATGCTCAGCAGCTGCACTCACGGAGCATGCAGATCTCTTCCAGGGTGAAGCCAGGTGGCAAACTCTTCCTTCTGGGGAAGGAAAGAGAAGGTTACCTCAGCCATGTTGCAGCACTGCATGGCGTCCGGCCAGAGTCAGATCTCTGTAGCACACACTGGCTCAGACAAGGGGTGAATCAGCTGTGCAGGGGCAGAGGAGAGGGGATGAGACCAGCGGGTAGTATCTGACTCTAACAATCCCAGCCCACACACCCTGCACTTCTGAGAGCGTGGCAACAGTCTGCTGTAGGCAGTTGTACCTTTAATCAGAGTTAGAAGCCTCCTCCAGGGTCAGGTTTGTTTCTTTATGCTACTCTTGAAATAAAGGCTAATGTTTAGCAGTCTATTAAAGAGCAGCCACCCCGCTCCCCCCAGCAGTGCCTGACGGACCTTGCTGTGCAGTCCGCTTGAGCCAGAGCACACACCTCTAAGTTCATCCGTGCTTAGGCAGCCACGGACAGTCATTAAGCAGAGAGCACATTTCAGCCTGGACAATTTTTCAGAGCGCAATGTTGCACCTCACAAGCCTCGGCCCCGTTTTGCAGCCTTCAGAGTGCAGAACAAATTAAAGAAAACTGGGCCAGGACACCAGGGCTTCCATCTCCCCAAAGGAAGAGCACTAACGAGCTCCCTGGCTCTGTAGCCCATGCAGCAGCAGGCAGAGGCTCCTTACCTCTGCGACTTCACAGCAGAGAACTCCTCAGAGGTGATGTGCTTCAGAAAATTGAAGCAGAAAAAGAAAATCTGAGTAAAGGGAGAAAGAAGACTGGTTCAGGAATGAACCTGAGGCTCCAAGCAACCTCTTATCTTGGCAGGGAGGTGCTGGCAGGAAGAAGATAGCAAGAAATCTGCAGCTACCAGATTCCAATGTGCTATGGGCTGCCCCTGACCCATCCTGTGCCTTGTCTTACAGGTAAAACAGACCCTGTTCCCCACCATGTGGAGTCCCAGAAAGGAGTGCATAACAAGTCTCCTTATCAATGCTTCGCACGCATGCCAAAAGCATACAGTGGGCACCTATGCCATCAACATAGACTGGAGAAGGGATGGGCCCCAGCAGCTGCTTATACATCCGAGCAAGCAGCAAACCCCAGCAGGACTGGCTGGGTTAGAACAGTCACACGCTCCACCTTGGCACCACAGCACTATCGCACTTGGAAATATGCAGCCCATGCAGTGTCTGTGGCCCCAGGCTCGTGCCCTGCCATGCGCCAGCCTGCGCTGCAGCACTCACCCCGCTGTGCCTCTGCCATCCCACCTACCTTGACAGAGCAGAGCCCCTCTGCTCCTCCTGTGGGCACTGGCAAGTGCCAGAGCTAGCCACATGCCCTCCCTCCCACTCCAGCTACTGACGCTTCCCTTGGCTGAGCAAGCAGCTCTGCACGTGTCTGGTGCCAGTCATGAGCCAGCAGAGCTCTGGGAAGGGAATGAATGGTGGGAGAGATACTAAGATGGGATCCTGAACCCTCAAAGGATGGAAAATATGCCAGGGGCCCAGCTCTGTTTTCTGCAAAGGGTGCAGTACTGCTCAGAGGCAGGGACTCACTAATAAGATAAAAGAGCCTGAGGAACAGAGGATTAACAGGGTTGACACGCTCCCCATCTGCGGGGTCCTATCCAAAAATGATATGCAGTGCGCTGCAATTATTGTCAGAGCAATCACTTGCTGTTAAGCAGTGAAAGATCTGAACAAAATTAGTTCCACTAATCTTAACTGCCTCCCAGACCCACCTGTGCACCCACAGATCCAGACAGGCACAGCCCCACAGATGCACACCAGAACCAGCGTAAGCTGCTCCGTGAACCTGTGATGACACACAAGCCACATGCAGCTGCAGCGCCCAGGCTGCACTCAGGACAAGCACACAAGACTGTGCAGCTTTATTTTCAAGCTCCCAGGAATCAGACACCTTGAGCATCCCTTCTCATTGCTGAGCTGAATAGAGTCCCTGCTCGCTTTCACCAGGGGCCTAAACACTAATGGCACAGCAGGGGAGCCAGCAGGACTGACACTCACCAACCAGATTGTAGCCTGAGGAAAAAAAAAAAAAGCATTCCCACATCTTACGCATCAGAAAGCAACACGGGCAATGCTCCCATCTTGTATTTCCAGCACCTGAACAACCCTTTCAGAGCCCAGCCAGACTAGCAGTATTATCAGGAAGCAAACAGTGACGCTGCTACCTTAAACAAGCACCCAGGGAACAGAAAGCTGGGCTCAGCTACCTTCCCAGATTAAACACTCACCTCTTCTCCTTTACTGAGTCGATCGACTAACATGTGCCTGGAAAGAGAGCAGAGAAGAAGGTCATATGCTGGAAGCCAGAATCAGCAGAAGGGCACAAGCCATCAAGAGCAGCCAGATGCCCAAGCCTCTAGTAGAAAAATGCATCAGCCCCTCCTTGTCCCAACTCAACAATTCAGTGGGAGCCCCAATAACCCACCCCTGGTTGTGAGCAAACACTAAAATGACCCCCTGAAGGTTTCACCCCTACTGTGCAGAGTTACATATGCCAGTAAACCCTAGTATGCCTACCCGAAAAGAAACCAGTCATAGGCCACTGTCAGGTAGAGAATCTCAGACGGCTCCAGGGACGCATGGATCAGCCCATCCTGCAAAGTAAACGAGAGGCAGCCTTCATGCAGCAGCCTTTGACGTAAGGATTTGGAATTCATGATCTATTGGAAATTGCCAGGGTGAATAAAGATGCCCAGCTTGCTCTGCCCTGCCTCCAAGTGGGGGTCAGGCACCTCCTGGTTACAGCATGTGGCATTCCAAACGCTGAGCGGTCTGCAGTATGGAGAATCCTCTGAGTAGAGTTGCAAGTACGCTGCTCTACCCCTCTGTGATACTCAGGCAGGACAGCACGTCAGGCTCTGCATCAGAGCCTATCCCACACCCTCTCTGAAGTCAGCGTGGTTAAAAGGAACAGTAATAGCTCTTCCACCACTTTCTGGTGACATGGTCACTCCCTCTCCCAGCTATCACCCCCATAAACAAAGCATGTCAGCTAGGTACTCACAGCCCATAAGGAGAGGCGTAATAGAGAGATGAAGAGAGGAGTTCGATCCCAGCCAGATATACAGTGCACCAGGAGCCCACTATCATCTGTTCCAGGAGGGAGTAGGAAGGAGGAGAAAAAAAAAAGGATTTGAAACAAGAGTGATGCCTGGTTTTTTATGGCACATCTGTAGCAATAAGCCCTTCTCCATCCCCACAGCCTATCTGTGCTGCAGGAACAAAGCTCAGCTACCTAGCCAAAATATTTTGCTTGGAGGTGGCAGCCAACAACTTGTTCAGACTGTCCTGGGTTGTCAACAGCCCTGGCTGACGAGCTGTCCTAGTTCTGACAGGGGCTCAGGACACAAAGTCACTAGTTAGGAACATCATTTTGCTTCCTAAAACACACAGTTTCCCAGTTGCAACCCACTACCACTATCTATCCCCGTATCAGAAATAGATCTGCTCCAACTTAATATTTTTTTTCAGCCTAAGGCAGAAGGATCCAGACATCAGCTCTGAGAAAAGCAAATCTCCCCTTCCCACTGTTTCACACTTGCACAGAGGCACACACAGGGCACCGCTCCTGTGGGCTCCAAAAAATCTGCAGGGTGTTCCAAAAAACTAACTGCAGGAGAGTCTTCTGTTGAGCTGTGCTGCCATAGTCAGCCACAGCTCCATCTACTCCACAGGTCTAGGCATAATGTTGTTGTGTCCAGAGCCAACGTAGGGCTACACACTTACTTCAAGTTGAGGTAGCTATGATGAAAGGAGCTCGTAATTAGGTACCTAATGAGACCCTGGGAGCAAGGAGCTTGCCTTACCATCACTATAGATGATGGAAATCAGCAGCTTCAGGTAGTTCTGTGTCTGTTGCACGAGGTCCCAGCTCTATGTGGAAAAAGAAATGACAACAGTAAGGGTCTGCTCACAATAAAAGGCTGCCATGTTCTTGGCCTCTCTATCCAGAACAGCAGCTAAGCAAAAATAACGCCATGGCCCTTGCTGAGCATAGCACACCTTCCCATTAAGGGCTCTAATCACTCCCCCCATCCTCTGCAGCAGGCCCTTGGGACGAGAGGCCAGATAGGAGGGGAAAGGGAGAGAGAGAAAAAAAAAGGGCCATTTCTACTGTCCAGGTCAGTCAGCTGTCAGGACCCTCACAGCCTGCCCCTTTGGCCAGGAGGCTAAGCACAGAACCTGCTTGCCTGACGCCCCATAGCTCCAGACAAACCATGCTCCGAGAGACTGAGCCGAGCCGGTGAACGCTTGCGGAGCACTGACCTAGTTCTGCAGCCCCCTGCATACACGCACTTTACAAAATGGCTCAGCAGCCACGTTACAGCTGCAAACCTGACGCAAGCAGCACGATGGGGTGAGCAGGTTAGCAGCACATCCCCACAACTGGAGCACTTTGCCCAAAATTCTTTGACTAGCTCAGGTAAGTAGCCCCAGCAGGTGCTTGCAGAGGGCTGACCCACTTCCAGCAGCTCCAAATGGCTACTAGATTTCTGCAGTAATGCTCACGCAGCAGCAGCACAGAAGGGCTCTGAACTCAGAGACCCCCCCGGTGCTTCAAGAGAGGCAAGTGTTTCACCTGCATGGATAAAAAGATCAGAACGAGCTCAAGTGTGCTGTTCTCAACCCCTGTATCAGAAAAGATGTAGGGAATTTTGAGAATCCAATCAGAGCCAAAACCAACCCAACGTAAATGGGATAGCACTGGCAAGGATGAGGCAAGGAGAAGGTCAAATGTTCCATCATGACAGTTATTAGTGTGAATCATTTTTGCCTCTCAAAAGCAGAACAGCTTGTTATGTATGTGTAAGTGCACTTTAGACTACTGTCAGACAAAGAACGTACCACCCTGCCCTGAAGCCTGCAAAGCAACAGAAGAGGAGGGAAATGGGAAACATGTTGAGCCGAGGGGTAGAGAAGCACATCTTTCCAAAGACTTTATCTGCCCACTTTAACCCAATCTTGTGTTCATGACAAAGGGAATCATTTAGTCATCCAGTCTGATCTCTCTGTACCACAGACCAAAATGTTTTGTTAGTTGCCTCATATACAGCCTAAAGCTTGAACTTGGCAACAACTCTGTCCAGAGAAGCATCTAATCTGGAGTTGAAAGTTCATTGTTCCTTTGACAGTCTGTTCCATCACATCACCCTCAAAAATAACATGCAAAACTGCTGTTCTCATTTGTCTGATTTCAGCTTGCAGATATTGTTTCCTATGCATTTTCCTTCTCTAGATTGAAGAGTGCTTTAGAACTAGTATTTTCTCCCCGCGGAGGTACTTATACGGTAATTAAGTCAACTCTCTGTCACCTTTGTGATTAGCTAAATGGACTGAGAACTTTAGCTTCGACTCAAGCACCTTCTCCAGTCCTTAGATCATTTCTGCATTTACTTCTTACATCCTCTTCAATTTTTAACATGCCTTTTAAAAGTATGACTTTTTAAAGCACTGGCTGCTTAGTATTCTAGTGAACAAGTTTCTAGTCATAAGCAAGCTGTGGTCCCATTAGTTCTGCTTCAGCACTGGAAGCTACTTTTCCATCATTCTGCTTATGCAGGCATATTAACATTATTTTTGTCACTGACTGAGAAATGGTGGCCTCAGCACTGGGAAGCACTCCTGGTTTTGCAGTGCTTCCACCTACAGAGCACAGGAGTGTGACACCCTCCAGCACAGTGGTCAACCATCACAAAACCTGAGAAGACCAGGGAGGGGACAGCAGCGGCTTCACTGATGTGTGAAAAGGAGCACACTAAACAGTGCTGTGGTACAAGGTGATGAGCTCAGATAGGAACAAAGGTGAACCTCAAAGCTCAGGCAAGGAGCTCACTCAATTTGTGATGCTGTCACACTAATGAACAACAGAGACACGCTATGGTCGATTATGATTTACTACTTTCCTATCATAGAAGAGGCATTTTGCACAACCATTACAGAAGGTGCTTAGTTAGTTGGTTACTATTAGCGTAAGGGAAAGTTGACCTTTCTCAGGACTCTTTCCATAGCCAAGGAAGTCTGTCAACTGAAGGCACGTGCCTAAGCTAAGATTGCTGTGAACAGGTAATAATTACAATTCCCGGAATGGGGCTTGTTTCTTATGTTTGTTAGTGATACACCTCCCTAATGGACTGCCAGGTGTAAGCAAGCAACAAAAACAGATTTGGTGTTACAGCCAGCTGCCTCTGGGCACACCACCCTCACGGACATTTTTGGTAGAGGATTATGATTGCTATTCTGAACAATTAACTTTGCAGCATCACTCTCAGTGGGCTGGCATGAAGTGAGCCACAATACTGCAACGGTGACAATTCAAACTTCAAATCTTTAATGATCCTTCCTGTTTGAATCTCTGACCTCCCACAGAGACACTCGTTTTCCTCACCTGGTACTCACTCCAATCAATATTCAGAGATTGGGTCAGAGAGACTGGGATGCTTAATGGAGCATCTACATAATCCTGCAAAAAATAGACATACCTAGTTAGTGAAAAGCCTTGACTCAGAGGCAATCGGATCTAGAAAGCAAAACAACAACTGCCAAATAGTGCATCTAGAAGAAAGCATCTTTGGATGCAAAAACCTGTAGTAGTAAGAATTAACTCCCACTGTTACAGGAGGGATGACTAGTGGACAAGACAAGCTTTTCACTGTTAAGAGCACAGAAAGCTAGGGATAAGGTATTTTAGTTTCTGAACTCCTATTGGGCTGTTCCTGCTTACTCAACCATCTCCTCCAGCAGGAGAGAGAATATGAATACAAAACTGAGAACAGAGGCTCTCAATGAAATATCACTGATACAAAAAACAGGAGCAACCTATGTCTCCTATGAGAAGTCAAGTATCCTAGAGTTAGGGATAACGATTCGTTTATTTTACATCCGACTTTTATAATGAATGATTCATTTAGTACCTTCACTAACTGTTTTGTCCTGCTGATTTCCTCCTTGTGATTGGGAATAAGCATACAACATTTATACCATAATTCAAGAACTCTTTGAGACAGGACTTAAGCACACTAAAGCCCACAGCTTTCCATTTTGTAATATCCATGTACCTGTTTCCAGTTAAATATGAGACCTTCAGCTGTATAATCCCGATCTTTGTACTCCTTAAAAAATTCACAGCCTGCAAGAAAAGAGGTAATGAACAACGGTTGGGCTAACCGATATCTAACAACTGAACTGCCCTATGGGATTGAAAGTGCTGGCAGCCCAGAGCCCCAAAGCATCAAGCCAATCAAAACTGTTGCTTGTGGGAAGTGAAGAGCAGTAATAAGTACAGTTGGCAGCATGGCCTCTCAGCAGCAACAAGCAGTGAGCTCACTCACACAGCAGACAAAGGGAAAACTCTAAAAGCATAGTAAATCTGGAGTTTGAGAGATATATTTCATATCTTCCCAAACAACAGGTTTCACAGAATGACCCGTGCTTTCCACGACCACTGGATTTTGCACAGATCTGAGGCATCAGCCTGACATCCTTACTGAGAAGAAACTAGCAAAGGGAGGTGTTGGCAGAACCCTGGGGAAAGTCAAATACCACAGGGCATCTGCTGCAGGTAACAGCTCTGTCAGAGGAGCCTGTGGATTCTCCCACATTACATCTCCTCTCTCAAACACCAGACTTGCCCTATCTGAAGGAAGCAGATACACAACAACTTCCAAGGTAGCCTCCAAATGCATCCCAGGTAAGCCCTGGGAGATTTACCAGACACTGCCGGAGGAAGTGAGCCACTGTAACCACCCCCTCAATGCACAGACATGCTCACTCTGTTAAGGTGCAGAAGCAAAACTCCAGATGACACTTTACCTACTGCCTGTCTTGCTTAATTTCATACTTTTAATATTGCCAAGTGCAGCATAAAAAAAAAATACAGATACAAGAAATGCTTCTCCCTTCCATGAACTTTGTAACTGGGGTTTTCTCCCAAGTCCATCCCTCCTGAAGTTTCTCTCCTTTAGGTTCTGTTCTTCTTAAATAACTATTTGAAATCTTTGCTGCAAACTGCAGCCAGTTAGTCACAGCTGAGCAGCACCATTAGCACTGCAGCTGCCTGCAGGCTGCACGAAGCACCTCTTCCAAGGTGCTGTGTAAGTCAGAGAACCTCCTGAGTGCCCCTATTATCAAGACACCTCTGCACCAGGCACTGCTTATACACACAATGATTCTTACCCTGCCAGTCACAAGCAACTCAATTGGAGAAAAATCCTTACGCAAGGACAAGACTAGCTCTCAAGAACACACAACCACGAAGCCATCTCTTTGTTGAGATTTAACTCCAAACAAAAACAGATTTAAAGCAAAGAACGAAGGACAATGGCAGTAAGTGTTGGAATCTACGAAGGCCAACCACCAGTCAGATGGAAAGAGGACTTCTGTACTGGAGAGCACAAAAATATCTACAGAGACACCATTTTAACCCAAGCCTTTCACCCTAAACTGTCACGACTGGACAGTGTCTCGCTTGCCCTACACAATAGGATCTCGGAATAACTTCAGCCATAAATTAGAAAACAGAAATTATTTCAGTGCAAACCTGTAAACATCAGTAAGAACATATCACTGCATTTGGCCAGTCATTAGAAGGCTGCTGAGCCTACATGTGTACACTTGGATTTAACTGAACAACAATATTCTCCTCTGAGGCAGGACTGCAGGAATCTGGTCACACCTGCAGGAACGGTGTCCAGTTTTATACAGGTCATCACCAGCATGGCAAGAAAGAGCTCCTAAAAGGCAGCCTTACCTAAGCTTTACAAAAGCCACAGGAGCAGAGACAGGGACTTATCTAGACCATCTCCCAGGGTCTCAGTTTGGTAAGACAAACAGAAGCAGCTTATACCTGTGTCACCTGCTACAGAAAATAAGTAGTATTCTTATTTCTATATGCCTCTGCTATCTGCACAGCAAACTCGATAGAAAACTTAATGCAGTTTATCTGAATTGTCATTGATTTCTGTATAAAAAGTATCTTAAAAATGTTTTGAGGGCCACAACTAATAATTAAGAAATGTGGGTTTGGAGCCTCCATTAATAGCTTTGGGGTTTCCTCCCTGTACCCCCCCCCATCTTTGTGTGAAAGGGAGGGGGGGGTCCTTTTTTGCAGACAGACCTCAAATGCAGCAGTTTCACTTCCAGCCATATTACCAAGCCTGACAGCAGAGCCAGCCAGCTATATTCAGCTCACCTTTAAGAGTGCAGCAAGTGACCCAGTGATGGTTGGCAGGAGCAAGGACTAACATAACCAGGGAGACCAGATTGGAGTGGCTTGTATCTTGGTCATACACTGCAGGCTCAGGTCAACAGTTTTGCCTAGCACTGAATATGTATTATAGAGGTTCTCTCTGCAAGCACTGGGACTAGGAAACACTCTTAAGAACTGGGGCTGTAGACAGCTTGAACCAAATAATATATTTTGCATCAAGTAATAGCTTGCAGTTGCAGGAATGGGAAAGGCCAAAATACTTCGGTGGCTACTGACAGATCTTGTCTTAACCTCAACTCCATCTCTGCAACTTATTCTCTGCACTTGAACTGAACTGCTGAGAAATTCTTCTGCCATCTCAAAGAGTGCTTAATGCTGACTCACACTGGCAGAGGCTCCAGTTCCATTGCACCATTCTCAGTTTAAAAGAGCTTCCCCCTCCAGAAGGAGCATAGGAAACATTCAGGAAGCCACAGTCATTTCACCACGCGCACTTGTAGTTCCCAGTCCCCAGAAAATGATTGTCATCTGTCCCTTGGGAGTCCCTCTGGACATCAGTCCTATACCTGGATATGGGATGGAGAGAAGCGTGAAATCAGCATAACGTTGAGCTTTGTCCACCTTCTCAGAAGACGTCACACTGCGCAGGACAAGAGGAGAACAGACATTTAAGAGTATTTTTCACAAAGACATTGGCACCCAAAAAGCCACCTGTAGCATCTCCTCACACTATGGCTTGACTCAGGAATGGGCAGAGGTGGAACTCAAGCAACTCCAAATCCAAAGGGACAGGTATGGGACAGAAACACTTAAGCTTTTCTCTAAGAGGAATACCAGAGAAAGCATATTTATCTGTTTTCATATAGAAACAGAGGGCTTCTTTTCTCTCCCCTTTCTGAAATTTCCACATCACCTAAAGCTCTACAGAGAAAACCTACTCAGATTGCAGAAGACAACACAGCAAAGCAGGTATCTTCCTCATTGCTACAGTTTTCTTTGGCCTAAAATCTTGGGGTTCTCTTTACAGCACTGATTAGCTGAATTTCTGTAGGAAATTTCAAAAGACTGTTCCCAGGATGCTGGGTACAGATCCAATAACCATCCACAAGTGAGGGCTACTAGCTGCAATTCAAAGCCTGCAGAAAAACAAATGAACCCAGACTCACTTCAAGCCAAACTTCACCTTCTTGTTCTCCACCATCAGGTCACAGATATATCGGACAGACAGGTACCGAAGCAGCTTGATGTCATGCCCTCTGACCTTGTCAAACAGCTGGGAGTCTGCATTTCTGCAACACGGTACAACGTAAAGCCAGATCAGCACAGAACACTGACCCTGTCAGTTTGACTGCTGCATGACACAGCCACGGTGCCTCTCAAACTACTTCCAGCCATAAGCCCCGAAGCACAAGTCTTGTCCACACAGCTCAGAGTCACACTGCAATGAAATGGTATTGCAGACTCAGTGCTTAGGGTCCCTCCCCGCCATATTTCACTCTGTTCTACAGCAACAAGCACATAAGTAAAATACAGAAACGTTTCTCCAGCCTGGAGATGTGCTTTTTAATGAAGTAAACACTTCCGCATAATTTAGAGGCCTTTTTAACAGCCTGACATCTTCCAAACCCCAACCCTTCCTCCTGCAGTGGATTAACAGGCTTCAGCACTGGGTTTAGCCAGCCTTTAGCATCAGCATGTTCAAACACATGATGAAAGGTTCTTTTTCAAAAGCAAGGAAAATAAGATTCCAAGCTCAATGGTGACTTCAAGCCAGCACCAAAGCCCAGCTTGTGGAGGAAGGAGCAGCATTCAGTGTCTTAGCCAGTCAGGGTTGGTCCAAACTCTCTTTTTCTCATCCAAGTGACGCACACAAACCTAAGTGCAGAGTCTTCCTCTGAAATGTCTTCTGCATCTGCCCAAGCATCGTCAGAACCCCCTGCAAGGGAGACATTAAGAACTGAAACTTGTATAACGCAATTCAATCCCAATGCCCTACACACATACATGTCCCCCAAAAGGCCAGTTTGGGGGTCTCCCTCCACATGCAAGTGCTCTTAATTGCGCTCTGTATTTCCTCTCCCTAAGGAGCCTGTTCTCTAATAAAGCCCACTCTTCCCTTGTCCTTGCAAAGGACAGATGATCTCAGGCAATCTTGCAGTCCCATGACTGACAGCTGGAAGGGCACTCCGATGGTGCTGCTCAGTTCTTCATCAAGTTAAGTTTTGTATCTCATACACCAGACACTCAAAACTCCCCTGACGAAACTTCCCCAGAGTTTGGCATATCTCACCGCTAGCTGCATGATGATCACCCAAGCAACAGCAAGCTTTTCTCCTCTCTCTTCCCTCATTCCCAACCTCAATTTTGGAGGATCAATATCCTGAATCCACCATGCTGCCTTACTTGTCTACATGCTTCCCATACCTCACTTTTCAGCTTCAAGTTCTTTTGCTTCTTCTCCTTGCATTGTGAGGCATGGCACTGTCTTGTAGCACAGCACTCGAAAACGGACACCAGATTTCATGCTCTGCCCTATTATTCGGGGCCTGGCATAAGTAGGTCCGTAATAGAGCTCTGCACCTGCTCTCAGGAAAGCCTGGTCTCATGTCTCAGTCACTGTCCCAGAACTGACCAGCCTAACAGTAGCTTGTAACAGATGGTTCTTCGCTTACCTGAGAAGATATAGTTGTAGCTGGTACGCCCATAGAGCTCTCCCCAGCCAGCTAGTGTTGCTGATCTGCAAATATACTGGAGGAAGATTTTGTTATCAACCACATATGCTTCAAAAGTCTTATCAGGCCCATGTCCCATTTGCTGTCACATTATATAGATATGGCTGCTACCTACAGCAACTGCCTCTCAACAGTCTTCCCTGCACCCCAGCCTGACCTGGATTAAGTTCTCCAAACACATCAGCCTCCCAAAAGCCTCAATCTGTAGCTAGTTTTTAAATCATATTTTCATCTCCAGTTCACTAATACATTAAACTCCTGATAAATTAGCAGCATTCATGCTCTGTTAACATCCTGCTTGAGCCTTATCCTTCACATTCCTGTTGATAAGATTATGGATGGTCATATCCAATGCCACACTGGGCAGTTCACTCCTACATATAAGGGTCAGTAGGTTCAGCCCATGACAGCTTTGGCCATGCCAGATTATAATTGTCGCAGGTACGATTTTGCTATTAATTCAATTCAGAAACATTGCATAAAAAAAACTAAATTAAGTTACATAAATTCTGAATGAGATTACTCCTGCTGGGTTTCAATGCAGCTTAGGCAATCCACATAAAAAATAATCTGATTTCACTTTCTTGTAGATCCCCTTGCAGACAAGCCCACACATTCGTAAGATCACGTAGGTAATCTTGCTCCCCTCTCCCCCCGGGAGCATACAAGGGAAACTTCTCTTTAGAAACAAAAGTTATTCAAAGAGAACTTGCTGCTAGAAAGGATAAGGCAGAGGAAGTGACAACAGCTGTCTTTCCCCTCTCAAAGGCCAGTTATCTTTGGTACTTTAGAAGAAATGGACAGATGTAGAAAATACTAGCTTTTTGGTGCAATGCTCATGACATAGTGGGGAAAAACAGCCTGAAGCCCCCAGAGATTATTTATGTAGCCTACACAGCCCATGCTATCTATTACTGCAGACTGCCTGCCTGCCTGCACCTAAGACTAGATTTTGGAGCATTAGGAAAGGTAACAACCCACTGAAGACAAGTTTGCATAGATGAAATGGCAGGGAGAAATGTCATTTTCCAAGTTAAGACAGGTAACTCATGAAGCTTTACCTTTCCCTTGTATAGGATGACTGGGCAAACAAATCGTCCTCTACACCTCGCCATCTTACTTCGGTTGATAAGGTCCTGCAGTTTGCCAACCTGTACAGTGCTCTCAAACCTATTGGACAGAGACTCGGTTCAGTATACAGCGCACCTCCCCGCATCTCTTGCGGTGAAGTGCCTACCGTCACCCTGGGCCACAAGCCCCATCCTTTTTGCTTAGAAACCAGCTCCAAAGTTAGCAAGCAAAAGGACATTAGAATTACTCCCATTGCTATCCAACACATGTGGACACTTTTGTCTCCTTTTTTTTTATTTTTGAGAGACCAACTGTGCAGTCTGCAACAGCAGGCATCTTCAGGAGCAACAGCAGGCTGGCAATATGAGTACTGTCAGTGCCTGGCAGAACGATCTGCTACAGACTAGCACGTGCAGACTAGCATTCTTCAAAAAGAAGCTCAGCACTGCTGATTATCAGAATGAATTTTACAGGAAAAAACAAATAAAACAGAATCAAAGCTTAAATAGTCAATGAACCTTAATTCTGGTTACTTGAATACGTCCATCACTGAAAAATTAGACAACTGTCTGTAAACTAGCTAGTGGGCTGAGCAGGGTAGCTAGATTAATGTCAGCTGCATCTACACAGCTGAAGTTTCTTTGCTTCTCTGGTTAAAACAGAACAGAAAAGCCCTCTGGGCTTGAGACACATTCTGGAAGCAACTTCAAATTCCTATAATTTGTCTGAAGTAGCAGTGTAAATTTGATAGGAATTCAAATTTACTTCTGAACTACTCAGACCTTTAAGTATGGTCAACACAGGGGACAACTGGAGTTTCCACAAGGAATTGGGCAAGCATCTAGATTGGCACAGTAGAACAGAGATGATGTTCAACGATATAAAAATGGGTGATCACGCACTTAGAGGCTATTAACAAGAATTTCTAGTCAATTCTTCCCTGCAGTGAAGCTTAGTAGAAGAGTCTAGATGAAATGGTTGATTGCTGGACACCAATAGGTTGTCAACACAGTAAGTCTGAAAGGGGGGACAAACAGGATCCTGGGAAATTCTCCAGTAAAATAGAGAAGTACTAGCATTACTGTGCAGAGCACAGGATCTCAGCTAAGACAGAGCACCTGATTCTAGTAACCTACACCCAGGAGACACACACCTGCTTGAAGAGGCACAGCAAGACCACTAGGATGGGCAGGGGATAGGCATCTGTGTTGCAAAAGAAACTGTTGTAGCTTCCTTGGCTGAGCAAATGAAGATTAAGTGAGGACACAACAATATATGCATTAGAGTGAAGGAGAGAACTTAGCAACAGGGAAGAAAAAAAGCTCAAAGGATAACGCTGGCCTAAGAATAAATTGGTACTTTTATGCTGGAAATTAAGTTTCCAAGCCTCACAGCAGTAAGGGTCTAAAGTAACCTACCTGCAGCATGCATTCCCAGAAGAATTAAGAAATAAACTATTTTTAACATGGAAATTGATCTGTTTATGGAAGAGATTATAGGAGGTGGTGCTGGTGAAATCAGAGAGTGCACAATCAGGGCCTTCAAATCCTATCTTTTTTTTGGTTTGTTTGTTTTTAAATAAATAAATGCATTCCCAGAATTCACAGATAACACTTAGGATTTTTGATGTTTTTCCCCTACATATAACTATTTTGACTGACTAGCTCCAAAACAACCTTGACATATACTATGATTTAAAGAATCAGAACCCAAGAAGCTCATCTTCTTCAAATGTTTTGGACCCAAGGATGCCAAGTGCAAAGAAAGGGAAAATGCTAACCCACTATGCTTTACAGAGTGTATACAAGATTACATGCAAACTATGGAAGCACGCACTCAATCAACACAACCCAAACTCTGCTCAGCATTGTGACTGCAAACAGAGCCAGAAGCTCTGCTCAGCAATCTGTTTCTTTACTAGCACACCCTCCTCAGAGAGCATCTGACTAACACACACCTCAGGAACAGCCTGTGAGCAGCTCCAGAAGAATCTGCTTCATGTGTTACACCTAATACTCAAACTATTTTAAACCTTTGAGAGATTCTGATGTACAGATTTGGTTGGGGGGTTGTTTTTAAATGAATGTGCAAGATTAAGAGACACATCTCGCACTCTGCACCAGCTGTCTTCAGTTTTTTCCTTTATGATGGAAAATATTTGCAAAGCAGGGGGGAAGACGATAAAAACTTTAATAATGTGTTACTAGAATAGCTTTTTGGCACTGCTTCTACATCCAGAAATGGGATACAGCAAAACTCAGCCCCCTGGAAGATCATAAATAATACAAAAAGCATCTCCCCTGGGAGCAGAGACCAGCCAACAGGTTTCACCTCTAGCACACTAACAGCATTCCCAGGAGAGGCACCACCGAATGGGGGAATGAATCGAATCAGCTTGGCAGGACTGCGACAGAGGTTGAGACGGGAGTCCAGCGCCCCGCTGGGGTGGAAGAGAATGAACCTCTCTCCTTTACAGGGAAAAAGTGTTTAAATTTGCATAGGCAGGAGTAAGTACCACTGAAAAAAGTTTCAAAAATGAGAGTACACTTCAAGAGCAGTGTGACAGAACCTCATTACAATTGTTTGGGGCAGGGGAGAGAAAGAGGAAGAAGGAACCACACATACTTTTAGTCTTACTTATCGAATTTTCAGGTGTTTTTGTTTTTCAGAAGCTTGTTTTCCAGAAAATACCACTGGACAAACTTTCTCTGTGGCACTCCCCCCTCCTCTAAACCTGAATTTCTCTTTTCAAATGCAAGGGAAACATTTTCTGTAGGAGCAAGCAATCATTTTGTCAACTGTAAATTTTATACAGACTTGAAGCAGAGAGGCTTCTCTTTGGTTAGCCATAACAGCTTTGGAACTTAACTGTTCCTCACACATCCTATATATATATATTCAGATTATTATGCACAACTGTAATTATACATTTGGAGTACAGACACAACAGAATCAGCAATAGAAACCAAAGACATGGTCTATGTCTGGGATGTAGACACTATTATTAAGTGCTGTGACAGTAATTAAGACAGCAAGAATTGAGCGTGTCCCTCCTTTTCCATTCCCTGCAGCATCTGCTCACTCCTCTTAAGGGGACATTAGCTTTCTGAGCCATTTGCACATGGAAGAGGCTCCTGGCTGTCAGATGCCCTCCACTGTTTTCCGTGGCTCGTGAGAAGCAGCATGTAACAACAGGATACACGCTGCCCTGGCTGTTAGCCAAAACCACACACCAGTGTCTTCTCATACTTTCATTGCCTCATGGGCCTGCTGGGTTTCAGAGTAGTGAGAGCAAAGTCTGATGAATTCTTAAGCAACATCTCTTCTTCCCCCAGCTGCACAACCACAGAACGAATGGGACCCGGAAACTCATCTGGGTTAAAAATAACCATTCTTTGCTAGCTCCCCACACAGCTTCAGAAACAGCTGTACCAGCAGAACTGATGGAGTTAGCCTAAGCTAGAATTGCCTCCAGAAAAACGTTTGGTATTCTCAGAAGTGCGAAGCATGTTGCACACTTCAAGGAGATCTTACCAGCTGAGTAAGAACAATACAAAGATGAAAGGCAGCCAAAGACATTAGGTCCTAGAGGGAGTGTCCCATTCACTGGAAGAGGTTCTTGCGTTCTGTAACACAAGAAGTGCAATGTTCTCTATATTGTTAAGATTTGCTTGTATTTCACAATTATTCCATAGAGTACAACGCTGCAACTAAAACCTGGATTCATGTAAAAGTGATCTAGCAGCTTTTACAGAGATTATCACGCAGAAAATGGGGAGGAGGGGAAAACAAAGGAGAGTATGTTTCCATGACTCTCTAGAACAGCGAATCAAGGCTCAAAAAGAGTCAATATGTAAAATGTTTATTTCCACTGCCAGCTTGCAAAAGTCTCAGAAGAAATCAAGACACTGAATGTAATTATACTTGTTTTGAATAGACTACTTATCCAAAAAAATAAGTGCCCTTTGCTCTTGCAAGGACTGGAAAAATAGAATCATTTGTTTTTCCTTCCCTATAGATACTCTTAGTTATATTTACAGCTTCAGACTTCAGCTTCTCTCCTTTCTAAGGAGTTCAATCTTTTCTAGTCTTTAAGCAGAATTTCTCCCACCTGTCCATCAGTTGTCATTTTTGTCTAAAGACTCCCTCCTGCCACAGCATCTGAATGACACATGTTCAGTATGACAACGGGTGGCTTGCCATCAGGCGAGGCAGCTGCAGACACGCCACCATCACGATGGAAACACAGTAACTACCATACCCTGGAGTATGTTGTTATTGTTGCAATCACAGTTAAGTTTGGAGAACTGCATTATGTTTTGTTGGAAGAGAGAAAATGAAAGGCTGTTGTTAGAGCTATAGGGAGCAGATAAAACCCAGCGGGAAGCCAGACTAGTGCAGTTCTGAGCACGTGGGTCAAAGTCCAGAAACGCATTGACATCCACTAACACTAAGCAGCAAGCAAGCATCTCCCATTGAGTCTCTAAGCCTAAACACCTTCTGAGCTACACACTATAGCGGGAGCAGATTACTTCTGCCAAGATTGTCTTGGACTGTTCTGTCCCTGCTTGGGGTGCAAGGCGGACTGGAGCGCCATGAGATACTTCCCAGACCAAACTTTCTCTTAGCACAGGCCCTCTAACATGACCACAGGCACCTCACGAATGCAGCAAGATACCCCACAGCCCAGTGCCCAGCCACATGCTCTTTGTGTCTCTAGGAAAGCTAAAGCACCGCAGTCATTAGGCATCAACCCTGCACTTGCACCTGCTCAAGCACAGCGCCTAGCAGAGCCGGAGCTGCACTGGAGCATCCCATTTCCTTCCTGCTCCCCAAGTCACAGGTCTTAACTTATGAGCTGCTGCACAAGAAATCAGGCTTCCCGGGAGCCCCGGGGAAGCGCGACTGCTACGGGAGGCAAAGCCGCCGGTGCAAAGCGTGGAGCCGCTGCCCGGGGCCGGGCCGGGCGGGCCGGGCCGGGCCCGGGGGCCTTACGGGTCGCGGGCGGCGCCGGCGTCGCGCTCCAGGAGGACGATGTGGCGCGGGTAGTGGGCGCAGACCTCGCCGTGCGCGTTGGAGATGACGCTGTATCGGTAGTCGCGGCCGAAGAGCTCCAGGCAGCGCCGCTCGATCCGCTCCACCTGCGCGAGGCCACGGCGTCAGCGCCCGCCGCCGCCGCCGCCGCCCCCCGGGCCCGGCCCCGGGCCCGGCCCTCACCTTGGCGCCGCCGCCGCCGCCGTCCTTGGCGCGGTACTGCGCACGGGAGAACTCCAGCAGCAGCTCGGCCAGCGCCCGGTCCCCGCAGCCCGCCGGGGGGCAGCCGCGGGCCGCCGCCATCGCCGCGCCGCTCAGCGCCGCCGGCCCATGGCGCCGCCCCGCCGCCGCTTCCGGCGCCGCCGGCCGCCGCGCGCCCGCCCGCCCGCCAATCGCCTGCCGAGCGCCCGCCCCGAGTGCCCGCCCCTTCCGGGCGCTCTGCGACGTCATCGCGAGGCGACGCGGAGGCACCTGCGCGTCCGCGGCCCGTTACCGCCCCCCCCCCCCCGAGCCAGAGCAGAAACGTGCTGGAAATACGGAACAGTTGTAGATTTAGCCAGAGACTCCCTCTGTCTACAATAATAAAAACAAGGTAAAAGGAAGCAATTTATAAAGTAGTTTTATTTCTAATGATAGCAAGGCCTCGTGCATGAGGTGATTGATGACTTTTCGTTTAACCTAGTGAAAGGAAGCTAACTAAAACTGCTACAAGGACAGCTGGGGAGTTTGAATATTATTCAAAAGCAAATTGTGAGAGAAGGTTTTAATCTGAGCAAGGAAAAATAAGGAACCTGGAGGAGTTTGTAAGTGATCTGGCTAGAGAGAAATAATCCTATGCTGAGTGCACAAGTAAGCAAGCAACTGAAATTTAGACCAAGCCCCATAAAGATCCCTGTGAGACCAGGACAAAGCGATTCCAATATGCCAGGCAACAAAAGGCTTTTGGTCCATGCCGAAGCCTCCAGCAGGTGAGGAGCACTTGGACACTGCCTAAGCAACAGCCCAAAATGTGGCCCAGAGAGCGGCCTGTTGCAGAAATTCCCAGAAGCTTCACGCAGTGCAGCAAGAGGAGCACACCCTGGCACCAGTGCTGTGCTGCCAGTCCAGGCCTGGGCACTGCCAAAGCACAGCACACGCTCCCAGGGAGGGGCTGCTGCTACAAACACCGGAGCTGCAAAATGCAGAAAGCTGGAATGATACGGAGGGCATTAAAGCTTTGCGTAAATTATGTTTAAGTTTGCAGAAAAACTTTGAGGACTACAAATAGTTCTGCAAAGAGAAACAGTTGCTGAGTTAAAGCTAAACAGTAAAAAAAAAAAAGAAAAAAAAAGAAAAGCATTGCAGAAACAGTACTCCTGGGAGAGAAGTTAGTATGGGCAGATGCTGACAGAGAGCAGTGAATCGCCTGACAGTAGTTGCGGGAAAGGCACATCCACAGCTGGTGGAGAGTGGAACGGACACTTGTGCTTAACCTCATTCCCCAAGCCAGGGATCTGACAGTGGGACAGCACAGAAATGCCCAAAGGGCACAAGACCCTGCTCTTAATTAAGAATTCAGAAATGGATGTGTGGCTGCAAACAAAAAACCAGCCACAGTGACACCTCCGAGGTGTGCATTAGCATAGGTTTACAGCACTCCCTGCACACGCAAGAGCAGTAGCTTACAGGTGCTGGATGTAGTGAGGACAGTAGCAGCACCTTCACATAGACTGCAAATACTCTTTGCAGCAGACGAGTTAATATAAACCACTGGTTACCTCTGCCAGAAGCACATGGCAAACAGCTCCTTTTCTCTTAGGGAATACAGATTTTTTTTTCATCTGCGAATGTCTGTTTTGCTAATCAGCTACAAACCTTGAAGAGACCTGGATGCCAATGAAGCCTCTGGAGCATTTCACAAAAGCTCAGTACAACAATAGCTGCAGCTAAATGCCATGCATTTTAATTGGATTTAAAAGAAAAATAGTCCAAGACTGTCTGGTCTCTGCTGGTACTTTGGCGCCAGCATGACGCTGCAGGCGTTGGGGGGAAGGCTCTTGCAGAGCTCCCTCAAGGGACGAGGCACTGCCTTTGGCCAGCAAGCAGCTCCCTCTAACAGGGCACCCTGCCCTCGGGAGCCCCCCGCTCGGGCCAGCGGCTTGCCAGCCCTGACCTTGCACACTCGTGTGCCCAGGCCCCCGCTACGCTGGGACACACCAGGCAGGCTGGACTGGGCCCGTCTGCTCCCAGTACGGCCCACACCGGGGGCACCTTGCTCCAACTCCACCAAACGGGTCAGGAGGACGCGCTGCCCGCACGGGCAGGCTCCTGCCCCAGCCTGCGAGCCTCTGCAGCTTGTGCGGGGCCCGGCGGGAGGCTCCCGGAGAGATGAGCCCGGCCAGGCACGCGCAGCTCGGCGGCCCCGGCGGCGGGGCTGGGGGCGGGCCGCGGGCCGGGCCCCGCCGCGCCGCGCCCGCCCTCCGGAGCGCCGGGTGGCGCCGAGCGGTTCCGAGCCTTGCCGAAGCTTCCCGAGCCGCCCCGGAGCGAGCCGAGCGCTGCCGAGCTCCAGCCGAACCTTGCCGAAGCTTCGGGCATCGAGCCGAGCGCGGCCGAGCAGGAGCCGAGAGGTGCCGAGCCGCCCCGGAGCGAGCCGAGCGCGGCCGAGCCCGAGCCGAGCGCGGCCGAGCCGCCCCGGAGCGAGCCGAGCGCGGCCGAGCCGCCCCGGAGCGAGCCGAGCGCGGCCGAGCCCGAGCCGAGCGCGGCCGAGCCCTCTGTTGAGCGCGCGGCGCTCCGCCGCGCTCCGCCGCGCTCCGCAGTGGCGGGGGGCGCGCGCGGCGGCGGCGGCGGCGCGCGGGGCGCAGAGGCGGCAGCCAAGATGGCGGCGCGGGTGGCGCAGGGGCCGGGAGCCCGCGGGCGCGCCTAGGCCGCGGCCCCCCCGGCGGGCGCCCCGCCGGCGCGGCCCCCCGGCCGGCAGGATGCTGCCCTCGCAGGAGGCCTCCAAGCTCTACCATGACAACTACATGCGGAACTCGCGCGCCATCGGCGTGCTCTGGGCCATCTTCACCATCTGCTTCGCCATCATCAACGTGGTGGTCTTCATCCAGCCCTACTGGGTGGGCGACAGCGTCAACACGCCCAAGCCCGGCTACTTCGGGCTCTTCCACTACTGCGTGGGCAGCGGGCTGGCGGGCCGCGAGCTCTCGTGCCGCGGCTCCTTCACCGACTTCAGCACCATCCCCTCGGGCGCCTTCCAGGCCGCCGCCTTCTTCGTGCTGCTCTCCATGGTGCTGATCCTGGGCTGCATCACCTGCTTCGCGCTCTTCTTCTTCTGCAACACCGCCACCGTCTACAAGATCTGCGCCTGGATGCAGCTGCTCGCAGGTACGGCCGCGCCGCCGCCCCGCGCCCCGCGCAGCGCGGGCTCGGGCAGCCCGGGCTCCAGCACCAGGCATTCCAGGCTCTGGGCATCCCGAGCGCCTGGGCAACCCAGGCTCGGTCATCCTGGGCTCCAGCACCAGGCATTCCAGGCTCTGGGCATCCCGAGCGCCTGGGCAACCCAGGCTCGGTCATCCTGGGCTCCAGCACCAGGCATTCCAGGCTCTGGGCATCCCGAGCGCCTGGGCAACCCAGGCTCGGTCATCCTGGGCTCCAGCACCAGGCATTCCAGGCTCTGGGCATCCCGAGCGCCTGGGCAACCCAGGCTCGGTCATCCTGGGCTCCAGCACCAGGCATTCCAGGCTCTGGGCATCCCGAGCGCCTGGGCAGCCCGGGCCCCAGCACCAGGCATTCCAGGCTCTGGGCAGCCCGGGCTCGGGCAGCCCGGGCTCCAGGCATCCCGGGCTCCAGCACCAGGCATTCCAGGCTCTGGGCATCCCGAGCGCCTGGGCAGCCCGGGCTCCAGGCAGCCCGGGCTCCGGCACCAGGCATTCCAGGCTCTGGGCAGCCCTGGACATCCCGAGTGCCTGGGCAGCCCAGGCTCCAGCACCAGGCATTCCAGGCTCTGGGCATCCCGAGCACCTGGGCAGCCCGGGCTCCAGGCATCCTGGGCTCCGGCACCAGGCATTCCAGGCTCTGGGCATCCCTGGACATCCCGAGTGCCTGGGCAGCCCGGGCTCGGTCATCCTGGGCTCCAGCACCAGGCATTCCAGGCTCTGGGCATCCCTGGACATCCCGAGCGCCTGGGCAGCCCAGGCTCCAGCACCAGGCATTCCAGGCTCTGGGCATCCCGAGCACCTGGGCAGCCCGGGCTCCAGGCATCCTGGGCTCCAACACCAGGCATTCCAGGCTCTGGGAATCCCTGGGCATCCCAAGCATCTGGACATCCCATGCTCCAGCCTCAGGCATCCTAGGCACCAGGCAGTCCAGGCACTGGCACTGGGTCTCCAGCACCAGGCATCCCCTGCACTGGCACCGGGCATCCCAGGCTCTGGCACTGGGGGTCCCAGGCACTAGCCCTGCGGCTACCCAGGCACTCGGGCTCCCAGACACTGGCATCGGGGATCTGAGCACTGGCGCAGGGGATCCTGGGCAACAACACCAGCACTGAGGGTTCCTCGGGCACCCGGTAGCAGCCCCACGGCCTCCAGCACTGGCTCCAGCACCTGCCCCAGGGATGCCCAGACACCAGGATTCCTGGGCTCCAGCTCTGGTGCTTCCCAGGCACCAGCACCAGGGCTCCCCAAGCACTGGCACCAGCTCCACCACTGGGGTTTCCCAGGCAATGGCTCAGGAACCAGGGGTTCTCTGGACCTCCCTGGGCACTGTTACTGGGGGCTCCTCAGATACCAGCTTTGGTCACCAGCACCAACATGTGCTGGGCACCAGCACTGGGGATTTTTCAGGCACCCACACTGGTGGGTCCCCATGCTCTGGCACCAGGGGCTCCTTGGGCAACAGGTCCAGGCAGTGGCACTAGGGCCTCCCCCAGCATCAGCACCAGCACTGGAGGCTTCCAAGCACTGGCAGTGGGCACTGGCACCAAGACTTCTCCCAACATCAGCTCTGGGGGCTTCCTGGGCACTGACTCTGGGTACTGGCACCAGGGACTCCCCAGGATCTGGCACTGGAGGACCCCCAGGCATCAGCACCAGGGGCTTTCGCAAACACCAGCACCAGGTGCTCCCCTGCACCAGCACTGGAGGCTCCTCCTGGACACTTGTACCTGGCACTTTCCCAGACACTGGCATCTGGGCCAGGCAGTGGACACCAGGTGCTCCCATGGACACCGGCACCCAGGCCAGTCACCTGCACCAGGCATCAGGTACCCTGGGCTCCCTGGGACACAAGGCACTGGCTCCCAGGGCTTCCCAGGATCCGAGTACTGGGCTCCGGCACAGGCACCAGGCACACAGGGCTTCCCAGGACACCAGGTCTAAGCACAAGTGCAGGGCACACGTGTCCAGGCATTGGGACAGGCACTAGCACGAAGGGGGACTGGCCTCAAGGCACACCAGGATTCCCTGAGAAAGCTGAGCCAGGCACCAGCACTGGGGGCCCCCAGGTCACCCCAGGGCTCCCCAGGACACCTAGGCCAGGCACTAGCACTGACACAGCACTGGAAACAGGCACCAGGCACTGACAACCAGTGCTCCCCAGGCCACATCAGGCTGCAAAGAACTACAGG
Organism: Rhea pennata; assembly: GCF_028389875.1. Taxonomy (NCBI): domain Eukaryota; kingdom Metazoa; phylum Chordata; class Aves; order Rheiformes; family Rheidae; genus Rhea; species Rhea pennata. The sequence goes on from NC_084674.1 coordinate 11,070,111, forward strand.
GACATCCCAGGAACCACGGACCCTTTCTGGAGCACCCCAGAACAGGCAGCAGCCCTGCAGCCCTGGGGCACCCAGACATCCTGGGGCACCGCAGACCACCCAGGCCAGGCACTGGCCTTGGAGTGCCCTAGTATACCCTGGGCCAGGGACCAGCTTTGGGACACCCCAGAGCAAGAACCGGCCCACAGGTTCAGGGACCTGCCCCTAGGACGCCCTGGTATACCCTGGACCAGGGACCAGCCCCCCGGCGTACCCCAGATCAGGGACTTCCCTCTGAGCCATTGGGGAACGAGGGCCCCAGACTCCTCATCTACCCTGCCCTAAGGGGTGCCCACTCCAGGGGAACCCCTCAACTCTCTGGCAGGAGCCCATGCATAGACTCCCCCCACGCCAGCCCTGTAAAAGGACCTGTGTACAGACCCTCCAGCTTCCCCTTGAAGGGATGCTGAGCACAGTCTCCCTCCCTCCATCGCCATGAAAGGGCTCTGTGCGTGACCCCTTCCCAGTTCTCACCATGAAGAGACCCTAGGTACAGCTTCCCCCCCACCCAAGAGACACCCTAAGTTTCCCTCTGATGTGTTCTCAAAAGGGATGAGCCCCTTCACTCCCCCCCAAAACAGTGACTCCTCTTAAAGGGACCTATAATGCAAACTGCCTCAGAAGCGGGACCTGATGCAGACATTGTTAAGGATCCTGAGTCTCCCCGTGTGCATAGACCTCCAATCTCTGCTCACAGAGCTTCTGGTATCCTTTTGGCAGAAAGATCCCGAGAAAAAATGCTGAGCTTCCTCCAGTAATGGGGCCTTGCACTGCCAGCAGAAGGACCCTGTGCTTCCATCTCTCTCCAGTCTTATCATACGTGACAAGACATCCCATTACTCCCCACTTGGACACAGTGAGCGTGAAGAGTCCCAGAGCTTATGCTGAAAACACCCTGAGCATCCCTGTATAAAGGGCCCTGTTTTCCCAGTGAAAGGACCCCCCAGTCCCATCCCCCCAGGAGAAGACCCCCCCATCATCCACGTGGGAGGATAGAGCCTTGTGGGGTCTTTCCCCCTGTGCTAGGGGCTTGCAGCTGGCCCAGCTCCCTCCTGTCAGCTTGACCGAGATGGAAAGCTTGGCCTCCCCTCACCCAGATCAGGACCACAGCCAGACCTGGAGCTGCCTCGGCTTATCGGGAAATTCTTTCATCTTTAATTTTCCCTGTCCCAAAGATTTACTGGTTTAAGACAAGCTCAGAGTCCAAATCCCGCCGATTGGCCACAGCTTAATCAGCAGCTTGGAGTGCCTGGCGGCTGCTGCTGCTGCTGCGCAGGGAGCTTGCAGCGGCGGGCTGCGTGCGCAGGGCTGTCCCCGGCTGCTGTCGGGGCTTCCTTCCTGGAGCACCCTGCCCTGGCCCGGGGCTCTATGCGGCGACTGCAGCAGTGCCCTAGAGGGATGCAGGCAGAGGTCTGGGGCTGGAGGGTTGGCAGCAAGGCGGCCTGCAGCGTGGCTCTGTGCCCCTATGCGTGGCTGTGGGCCTCCTCCAGATGCCCAGCTCTCTGTCCCCAGAGGCTCCTGCTGGCAGGCAAGAGGCAGCCTGGGATGGGCAAAAGCTGGAGCTGTTGGGAAGCTGCCTTCAACCCACCCGCTTCATCAGGTCCCACTGTGGGTGCCTGAGCCTGCCCTGCTCGGCCCGCTGCAGCGGGCTGCTGGGGCCAGCTGGAGCCGGGACCTCAAGGTCCCCCCCGTCCTGCCTCGGGACTTGCCTCTCTTCACACTTTGCGCCTTGCTGCTGCGCTTGCGTTTCTCACAACTACACTTGCAAGAAAGCCTGGCTCAGGGCTTGCTGGGGCTGAGCTTCTCTGGGTGCGTCAGAGGCGGCCGCAGGTGGGGATACTACGGAGAAGGAGCTGCCATGAGCCACAGAGACGACACCGTGGGCTGAATGCCGTGGCGCAGGGCAAGGATATGGCCCGGCACAGGCTCAGGGGCAGCGTGGTGACAGGCTTGGGAGATACCTTTGCATGGGGGGCTGGCACAGTGTCAGAGCACAGGGTTTGGAGAGGCAGGGGAGGGAAAAGCAGTGCTCTCGCCCAGGAGAGGATTTAGCTGAAGGAGCACTTGCAACTGAGTGGCAGAAGCAGCAGTGAGGCCCGAACTTCCCCGTCTCACTGGCAAAAGCAAAGCAAACAAGGTGAAAGGCAGAGAAACGTGGCAGAGAGGGGTCCACCTTTGTCCATAAGGGACGGCCAAGCGCAGAATACAGGGCTGCTGTGCGAGGGAGCCAAAGGGCTTTTCAGAGTGGAGAAAATCAAGACCAAGAAAGTGGGGGAGGAGGAGAGAAGGAGGAGCTAAAAGACAGCATCTTTACAGAGAAAAAAAGAAAAAAAAAAGTTTAAGTCTTCAATGTCTAATTAGTGGACAACAATCAGGGAAGGGCTTAATTAGACCTTCACAGAAAGCCCCATCTCAAAAGCCACTGCCCCCCTAGGAGGAAACTGGATCTAATTAAAAGACGCTGCTTTATCGCAAATAGAAACCCAGCCATCTGCCCTACTCAAAATCCCAATAACACAAAACAGGAGATTGTGCTAAATCCTTCTGTTACAAAACCAGAAACACTGTGCCTTTAACATGAGAACATCAACAACTGTGTGACTGAGGGCACCCTGATATCACCCCGCACACCAAAATCAGCGAAGGAGCTTCTCAGGAAGCCCCGCAGGGTGATGCTTACTCGGCGAGGAGCTGGCTGCACGGGTATCCCTCTCGTCCACCCTCCAGTTGTTGAGTGTCACATTCAGCTGTGAGCTTGCTGGGCTCTGCGGGAAATGTAAGTGGCAGCGTCTCCCGTAATACGTGGGCCTGGTCACTTGGGCTGGTCGAAGCACCCGCACAAGGCGCTGCAGGCAGAGCGCCCGGTGGCCTGAGCGCAAGCATCGCTGGCCTGGCTGCAGCCACCAAACCGCCTGGTGGGGACGCAGGAGAGTTCGGGAGCACAAAAGAAGCAGCAGCAGTCTGAGTTTGCACCGACAGTCGATTGAAGGGCCAAAGTGGCAGCCGGCTGCGCACAGAGTCCATCTCGCATGAGGAGGTTGCTGGCCTTGCACGGTGGTGGTTCCCCGTTCCTCCTGCTCCGTGCAGCTCAAACCCAGCAGTCGGGGTGTTGAGACCTTCTCGCTCCCTTAGGCCAGGTGTGAGCACAAAGTGGGAGAGGGCTTTTACCCAGGATCGCACCGTTGGCCATGGTTTATGTCTTTGTGGGTGGCGCTGTGGAAGTAATCACGCGGTGTCCAGGTACCTTGTCCAAAGGAGAATGTGATAATATTTGTGCATCTTAGTCCTCCTCTCCTTTGGGAGAACCACTTTAGAGCTACACTCATCTCTCTCCAATGGGCCCTTCCCACCCCCAGAGTGTGAATCAGGAGCTGAGGCAAAGCCGCAGCAGTTTTATCTTCTGTATCAAAGCGGCATTTTCCACCCTCTGGATGGAGATCCCTCCTGCGCACAGCTGCACAGCACGGCTTTGACGTGTCCGCAGGCAGCAGCGGCCAGGAAGCCCCTTTCCTACCGCCAGGTTCGTCTCCTTGCCTCGTACAAAGGAGCAGGCTTCATTTCCCATATTGAGAGCACACGCTCGGGAAACCACAGCGCTTTTGGAGAACAAAGTGAGTTTAGCATTTGCACGTCCCTGCTACAGAGGGGGATGTCCCCTCAGCTGTGGATCGCTGCCTTGGTTTCCTCTCGGCATGGCCTGTGCTGCTCGGCTTGATGGTAGTTACAGTCTCTGAGGGGTGGAGGATGGTCTGAGAAACCGCTGTGTATAGGGGGCAGCTGGTCCCACGGCAGGGCTCTGCCGTCTTTTCATCTTCTCCGGGCTGAACTTCCTCCTTGCTTCCTCTTCTGCAACCTCCGGCGCCATCGGTGCCACCCCTCGCTGTGCTCGGCTCTCCCCGGCACCCACTCTCGTTCTCTGCATGGCGTCGGCATGCGGTGGACCTCGGTCGCTGTGCCGGGGGTGAAGAGGAGCAAGGTCTGGCCCACGTGAACGCTTCAGCCCTGGAAGGCTCACGTGTGCCGCAGCGAGCGCTGCGTCTCCTGAGCCACGTTAGCACAGGTTCACCTTTCCGGCTGGAGAGCCAGGCTTCGCCTGAGAGATTCTGAGGTTTCAGAAAATAGCTTTCATGGATATGAAAATCCTTAATGAAAAAATGAAACATACCCCTGATCCAGACCAAGGAGATAGTATAATTGGGCAGTTACTGGGAATAAGGAAGAGATGGGTTTTTCTCTGTGCAAGGAAGAATTAGTGCCAGGGTATCAGCTTCCAGCTACCAACATTGCATCAAAAAGAAAATGCTGCTGCGAAAAATTTGCATTTGCTGAATTATCAATTTCTATCCAAAAAAGTTTCTTGAGGATTTTCCCTCACCCTCCTCTGCTATTTTAGTTCATGCCTTCATTGCCAGCCTGTCTTACATCAGGGACATGAACAGCCAAAGCAGCGCAGCCCTTGCATCTGTCCAGTAGCTTGTGCTTAGCAGCAGCCAGCCCTGAGCCTTTGAAGTCAGTGGAAACCTCCCATAATGACTGCTTAATGGGGCTGCGTTCCTGCAGCGAGGGTCTGAGCCAGGCGTTTAGGAGCTGGTTATGTCCTGGAGCTTACATCCCTTCACCGTTGTTCTAGATAAAGTAACTGTCAGTTCTGATTCATACAAATTCTTAACCCTATTCTGAATCCTGCTGAGTTTTTGGCTCAGAAACAGCTCGTGGAGCAAAATGCCGTAAGGCAGCTCCTTTTTGTGGAAATGGCATGTCCTATTAGTCGTCCTGAGCATGCTGCCTTTCATTTTCGTTTATTTTCCTGGGATTTCTGTTTTTAGGAGAGAGGATGTGCTGGTGATGAGGCAGCCGGGGGCGCAGGAGCCCAGCCGCCCGCTGCCCTCCGCAGTCCCCAGGGGACGGGGCCCGTTCCCACTCGGCACAGGGAGAGCGGCTCAGGACTTGCTTTCCCTTGATCATTTCAAGGCGTTAGTCTCAGAAGAGACTTCTCCTCTTGCAGGACCCGAATCAGGCTGGCAACGACAGGGTGCGTTAAACAGATGGCAAATAGTAAAGTCACGGTTGGTTGAGAACAAGCTGGGATGAGGGAAAGCGCAGCAAAGCGGGGTCAGGGCTGTGCGGTGGAGCCGGCGCCGGGCTGCGAGCGTCTGCTGTGTCTCCTGGGGCCTCCCCGTCCACGGGGCCAGGAGCGAGTGTGTCGCCAGGGCTGAGCCCGTCCCCGGGGCGGGCCGGTGCCCCTTCCCTTCAGGTTACTTGCAGCCGGGGCTCTGAGCCTGCGGGAGGGCACGCGGCCCCGGGCCGTTATGTGCCGCCTCGAGGGGTCCGGCCTCGGCCTCGGCTGCCTCCGCGCGGCGACACTGGAGGCTGGATGGGAGCAGGAGGCGCAGATGCCAGTGCGACGGGAGACTGGGTCAGCAGGAACCCCTCTGCAGCCCCTTCTGCTCTGCTCGGCTGCCGCTCGCTCTGCGAGAGACAGAAATAGCAGGCGCCCATCCCCGGGGACGAGGCTGGCTGCCGGCGGGGCCACGAGCCGTGCGCGCCCGCGCTGCAGCGCAGGGAGGAGGAGGAGGAGGAGGAGGACGCTGACTCCCGGAGCCGCTGTGTGTTGCAGGAGGTGGTTCCTCTGCTGCAGATGTTGAGCTTCAGAGCCAGTATTTATTTATAGCTGGGTTCAGTACAGCTCACGGGGCTGTGCCTACCCTGGCAGGGCCTCCCTCGGCACGGCAACACGCGACGTCCACCGCGGCTGGGGCTCTCACTGCCCCGGCCCTTCCCTCTGCAGCCCTGGCACGCTGGGGGCTCCAGCAGTGCTGCTTTCCTGACCTGAATTTGGGCAGCTCCAGCCTTGCCTGGTCTTTATGCTTCCTTCACGCTAGAGCCCTGCTAATCAGCGCAAGCAGCTGCAGCTGTGCCGCTCCCCAGCCACCCTCCAACGCTCATGGCCCTCCTCCCCAGGAGCTGCTTTTAAGGCCTCTGGAGGTTGCAGCGGCTCCCCAGAAGGACGAGCCGTTTGGCACAGGATAGCGTCTTGCTTGGCAGAGGGCTTCGGCGCCTGCAGCATTTGCCGACTTCAGGATCAAACGGGCTTTTGCGGTTGCCAAAGTCCTTGATCTCCCTCCTTGGGAAGGAAAAGCCATTTGCTCCCTGGTGATCGGCCAGGTTTAATAAGCCTGTTCTAGGATGCAAGGTTACCCCCACGTTTTTTCAGGCTTTTTAGCCCCCCAGCTTTCACCTCGTGAACCGCGGAGCCCCTTGGCTGCACTGCTGCCAGTGCTCGTGGTCAGGGGGACATGTCGTTAGGCTCTCCAGCCATGGTGGCAGAGGAGAGTAAAAAGCCAGTCTTTGCCCAAAACTTCGAACTAGACAACAAGCTAAGTGACTAAAAATAAGTCAGACTTAAATCCTGCTGGCACAGCTCCGCTAGTCTCATGCAACACTGGAATAACCCCGATACTGTGCAGACATGCAGGTTGCTCAGACACTTCAGATTAGCTAAATGCGCCTTCTGCCAGGGGGATCTGGTCCTGCCAGTAAGAGCCTTCTCGTTTCACTTTGCAAAAACCTTGCTCCACTGTTGCAGCCTGAGTCATAAAACTGAATTCCCTTCAATTCATTTGTTTTGCCAGGATATCAAAAGCCCTTGAGATGCGCATTTCATTTCTAAGGAGCCCTGACAAGGCAGCACCAAAGAATATGAAGCCATTAAACAGCTGGAAAAACAAGCCGGGAGGCCAAAGCCTCATCCCAAGCGAAAATCCTGCAGGCAGTACCGCAAACCGAGCGGAGGGGTTTCAGCGTGGCAGCGAGCACGGGCTAAATATTCATTTCCAGCCCTCTGAGTGTGCTCCTTGCTTTACTCTCGACCCCCCCTCCCACCACCCCCAGTTGCTCCTTGATTTCTGGAAGCACCGCACCTAAAACAACCCGGTTCTCACCGTGGTTGCACAGAGGTGTCACTGCCTGCCTGTCACCGTGTCCTCGTGCTTTCACCTCCCCGTGTGACGTTTGCTTTTCCCTAACAGCCTCACCAGCGTTCGCCTTGAGATCCAGTGTAACCCCAGATCCTTTCCTGTACTGCTGGCCAGCTTTCACCCCCGCAGGCACGGCCGGTTATTCCTGCCCCTGGGCAGCTGCTGCCCCTGGGGTTACCGAATCGTGTAGCCTCAGACTCATCTTGCCCAGCTCCCCCTCCTTTATAGCCCGACTGGGAAAATCCAGCGAGTGGGAATTGCAGCCGGGGCCTGGAGGAGCGATTGCCGCTGTGCGGTGTGATAAAGTGCAAGAGGCGGGTGTCGCTCCGGGGCACCAGCGCGCAGGATCCCTCGCCAAACCTCAGAAGCATAAGAATTAAAACAAAATAGGCAGGAGTTGGGTTATTTTTTTCCTCTTTTTTTATAGCTGATCTTGTAGGAGTTGTAATTCTCTGTTTCCACAGCTGCAAGGTCTAGAAATAGGCAGTTTTAATTTTTTTTTTTAAAGAGGTTTTCACTCAAACCGAAGTGTCTGAGAGACCTTTGCGCAGTTGGAGGCCGGTGAGAAAACGAAGAGCGTTGGGAGCTGGGAGCAGCAGGCGCCGGGCGGAGGGGAAGGCGGCTCCCAGCCCCGCAGCCCGTCGGACCCGACGCGCCGGGGCTGCCTGAAAAGGGCAGCGCGGCGGCCGGCGCCGTGCGCGGCTCGGGCACGTGCGGGCGGCCGGTGCCTGCGCCCGCTCGGGGAGGCTCCGTCGCGCCTGACCTTTTCGGAGACTCGTGCCGTTTTGGCAGGGCCCTGCCGTCAGCCTTTGAGAAAGGTTAAGCCGCTGGCAGTGGCTGCTGCGCCGAAGAGGCTCGAGCAAGAGCGCGAGGCGGCCGGGGCGAGCGCGGGCGGCAGCGGGCAGCGCCCCGCTGGAGCCCCCGGCCCCGTGCTCCTGCTCTGTGCCTCGGCATCACGCCTTGCGGCACGGCTCCAAAAGGTGTTTCCAGGACATCGGGCGGGCTGAGGACGCGCGGGAAACGGGATTGCTTGTGACAGAGCGGAGGCCTCGGGCTGCTGCCGGGAACACCGAGGGCAGGGGCGCGGGAGGCCACGGCGCCGCTGCGGGCCCCGCCGGCCGCTGCTTGTCCGCCGGTGCTCAGCTGCGCGCTTTCTGCGCAGCACGAAGACGTGCTCCGAAGGGGCCGGTCTCTGAAGGGACGCGGTGGCCCAGGGGGGCTTATCCTGCTCCAGAGCAGCCGGAGCGCAGGTCCCCAGGGAGGCCAGGCTGTGCGTCGGCTGGAGCAGGTCCCCAAGGCTGCGGGCCTCGTTTCGGCCGCCCGCCGGGGGGGATTTGGGACGCGGTGAGGGCCCCTCGCAGCTGAGCACCGCTGTGCCGCCAGCAGAGCCACGTGCTCCTTCCTGGGCCTCGCAAGGGCGCCGGGCGGGTGCCGAGCCGACTCCGGGATCCCCCCTGCTGCAGCAGGGCGGCCCGAGCCCCCTTCTCCCCAGCCTGCCCTGGGCGACCCCACACTTGTCATGAGCTGCGCCGGCCTCTGCAGCTGCTCGGCTGAGCAGGGCCCGTGCGCGACAGCCGGCGAGCGGGCTGGCGCCCTGCCGCTGCCAGCCGCGGCGTTTGGGGGCGGATGCGCCAGGCCCAGATTCGAGGAGCGGCGCAGCCGCCGCAGCTCCTTGCAGCTCCTTCCAGCGGTCAGCCGCCTCCCCTCGTACAAGCTGTGCCTGAGTTTTGGCTTTTGTTCACCTTCCTTTGCAGCCCTTGAGCTTTGCCCTGCCTTTCTCATCCGGATTGCTCAGGGCTCTGGGACTAGGCAGCCGCAGCGGTCCCGCTTTCGCTGGCGCTGGCCTCTCCCGGCCCAGCCTCGCACCGCTGGCTCTTTTCGCCTCCTCTTCTGCCTCTGCAGAGCCGCTACAGCCCTGCTGCTCCCCAGCCTGGGACGTGAGCGGTGTCACTCGCTGCCACGCCACCGGCTCGGCCCCGGGGCAGGGACCTGCCCCCGAGGCGCCCGGGTCGGCTCGGGGCTGCCGGTGACCGGCGTCATTTCGGAGCCACCAGCGAGGTGGCCGCCGCGTGGCCCCGCAGCTGGGTCCGGGCGCCGGCCAGACGACTTGCCGAAGTCGCCCGTGTCCGCGAAGCTGCTTTGGCCAGCGCCGTGCGCAGCACCCGCGGAGCAGGGAGCCCGTGCAGGCGCGCGACCGGGGGCGCAGCCGGGCTGCGGGCGTTACTTACGCGCTGGTCTTCGGGCTGCCTAACGCCGTGGCGTTAACGCCGCTGCCCTTCCGCGGGCAGAGCGGTCGCTGCGGCTCGCTCGGCTGCGAGGGACGCGCCGGGGCGCTGCGCCAGCGCGGCGCTCGCTTTCGGGGCGTCCCGCGATCTCCCCTTCGTACCGAAATCAATAAAACCGGAGGGTCGGGAAGCCAGGGGGGCAGGTGCCCGGGCAGCAGGGGCTGCTGCGGGGCAGGCGCGCGGGCCGGCCAGGGCTGCTCGACATCCCCTCCAGCCGTGAGAGCCCGGGGGTACTTGACACTTGTGTGTGTGCGCGTCTCCGAAATCTCTCCTTTCCTAACGCAGGTCGGAAATGCTTGGGGCCACCTCAGCTTCTCCCCAGTCTTTATTAACATCTTTAACCTTTGCAGCTGATGCAGGGCTAGGATCTCTTTTGTATTTCCTATACGGAGAAAACCCCCTCCTCCTCACCTTCGTCTCGTGGTTTCCACCCGGTTAATCCCGGCGCTTCCCGACTTCTCAGTGCTGGGCACGGGGCTGCGGCCAGCGCCCGAGCGAGCCTGCTCGGCGCCAGGGGAGCTGCCCGCGCCCAAAGGCCGAGGGCAGGGACCCCGCTGGGCCGGAGCTCCCGCGCGGGGCGAAGCGGCATCCCTGCCACTGTCTCTTACCTGCGGTTTCCTAGACACGGGCCCAAGGGGGCTGGGTGCAAACGTGGCCCCTGGGGGCTACGAGGGGGCGGCAGCGGCCGCTGGCGGCCGTCAGCACCGCGCGCTGCCCAGCCGGTGCGGGGCGAGACGGGCTCCCCGCCGGGAGCAGCTCTCCGGGCCAGGGAGCCCGGCTCTGAGGCCCCCGTTTGCCGCCTGATGCCCGCTCTCCCCCCGCGCAGCACTCTGCCTGGTGCTGGGCTGCATGATCTTCCCCGACGGCTGGGACGCAGAGACCATCCGGGACATGTGCGGGGAGAAGACGGGCAAGTACTCCCTGGGCGACTGCTCCGTGCGCTGGGCGTACATCCTGGCCATCATCGGCATCCTCAACGCCCTCATCCTCTCCTTCCTGGCCTTCGTCCTCGGCAACCGGCAGAACGACCTGCTGCACGAGGAGCTCAAGACAGAGAGCAAAGGTGAGGCGGCGCGGCGGGCGCGCGGGAGCGGAGGCGCGAGCCCGGCCGGGCCGGCCGCGCTCCGGCGACCTCGCGGCTGGCGCGGGGCAGGCGGCAGTGATGCCGCCGTGGCGCGGAGGGCCGGGCCCGGGGGCGGCGGGGGCCCGCGGCGCTGCCTAACGCGCTCTCCTTGTGTTTTGCAGATTTTGTCGGCACTGCGGTAAGTCCGGAACGGTGGCGTCCTGCTCCGCGAGCCGTGCTGGGGGGCGCTGCGTGGGGCGGCTGCCCCGGCTCTGCGGGGCCGGGGACAGCAGGGCTAGAGGTAGTGGGGGTAGTGGGATTGGGGGCAGCGGGACTGGGCGCAGTAAGAGTGGAGGCAACAGGACTGGGGGTAGTGGGCTGGGGGTAGTGGGTTGGGGTAGTCGGGCCGGGGGCAGTGGGGCTGGAGGCAGCTGGACTGGAGGCAGCGGGGCTAGAGGTAGTGGGGGCAGTGGGATTGGGGGCAGTGGGGCTGGGGGCAGTGGGTTGGGGGCAGTGGGATTGGAGGCAGTGGGGCTGGGGGCAGCGGGGCTGGGGGCAGCGGGGCTGGGGGCGGCGGGGCCGGGACAGGCACGGGCACGTGCTGGCAGCAGGCAGGCGCAGCCCCGCCGCCGAGCCAGGCCCGACCCGCCGCGCTCTCCCCGCAGCGGATATAGGGCTGAGCGGCCGCGGCAGGACCCCCGCCCCCCGCCCGGCGGCACAGGCGCCCCCTCCCCGTCCTGCCCGCCGCCGGCCCGGCCGCCCACCCGCTGCCTCCACGTCTGCGCGCCCGCCGGCACCGCCGCCCCATGCACCCCGCCAGCTCCGCACCCCCCGCTGCCCGCGGGCTGCCGCCGCCGCCGCGCGAGGACGCCCCCGACCCGCTTCGTCCGCAAACAGCATCCAACTGCGGTTTCGTTCGGAGGAAAAAAAACATTCTCAGAGTTTTTAACAGATTTCTACATCCCCCGGACTCCAGAGCTGCCGCCTGTCGCCCGCCTGCCCGCCGCTGCCCCAGCACCCTCCCCGCTCCCATTTTGTACAGCTCCGTGGTCCTGTCTCCACGCCGGGGCGCCCCGCGGCTGGCACGGGGCCGGCCTGTACTTTTACGTGTGAATTCATATTCTCTAAACAGGGTAAAGTGACTTGAGCCCCCCCCGCCCTGTGCCGCCCGGGCAGCGGCCCCGGCACCTCGCAGCCGGGCCGCGTGCGGGGGCCGCTGGCGCCCGGCCGGGCCCCGGTAAGCGCCGAAAGCGCCGCCGCCGCCTTCCCTCCCCGAACGGTGCTTTATCTCCGCCGGTGGCAGCCGGGCTCCCCGCGGCCTCCGGCCACGGCTCTGCTGGCCGCGGCGCCCGCAGCAGCAGCAGCCCTGGTGATGCAATAACGCCCGCGGTGCCGCGGCGAGCTGCGGGGGGCCGGGGGGCCGCGGCGCGGGGCGCCGGCCGGGGCTGGCCGCGGAGGCTCAGCGGAGGTGCGCCGGGGCCGGGCCAGGACGGAGGGCCGTGAGCGGGCGACGGCAGCTCTGCCCCCAAGCACGTGTCAGCGCGGGAGGCGCGGAGCTCGCCCGGGGCACGGCACGGCACGGCACGGCGCGGCGCGGGGGAAACGCTGCTGGGAAAGGCAATGAAGGGCTACGCAGGAGCCGTGACCCAGCCCGGCGAGCCGCCCCGGCCGGGGCACCCGGCCGCGGGACGTCGCGCCCCGAGGGGTGGTGGCGGGGGGAAACAGTGCCGAGCTTCGCCCGGGCCCTCCCGCGCTGCCAGCGCGGCCCCTGCCCGCCCCGCGCGCCTGGAGCGAGCCGCCCGCCGGCGCCCAGGCCTGGCCGCGGCGCGACTGCTGTTACTGATCCAATTGGAAAACCAAACCAAACCAAACGAAATCAGTGGAGAAAGGAATACAGTAGCTGTAATATATCTGTATTTTAGTACAAAGTTTGATACGGTGTTTCACAAAACCTTATTGAAAAATATAATTCAAACCAGATCATCTCTGACCCCTGTGGTGTGGCTGGGGCTCGAACCGGGGCCAGCGCGGGCAGCGCCGGGGCCGGCTCCTCCAGGGCCCTGGCGTCGTGCTGGGACGAGCCGCGCGGGGGCTGCGGCCGCGAGCAGGATGGAAACGGGCCACCAGGAAGCCCAGCAGAGGCAAATGCCAATTCCTGGAGCTGGGAGGGAGAAGCCCCACGCAGGGGCAAGAGGAACCTCATCCCCAAGAAAGCCAGGTAAGCCCAGTAAAGACCAGTGAGATGGTGGGGGCTGTATAAGGGCAGGCCGAGAAATGGGTTCATCCAGGCTTCAGCAGGTGGTGAAGAGGCCATCGCTGGGACGGGGCAGAGAAGACGGAGCCAGACCCCTCTGGGCAACGCCCGGGGATGGGGCAAGAGCCGAGAGCCAGGCTGCAAGAGGGGAAATGCCAGCAGGTATCGGGGAAAACTGCTTCACCGTGAGCGCAGTCAACCACTGGAGCAGGGGCCCAGGGTCTTCTGGCACCATGGGGATGGGCTCCGCTTCCCCGCTCAGCGCGGCGAGGGCAGCAGCCTCATCTCGTGCTTCCTTAGGAGGAGGAAAGCTCTGCCTGGGACAGGCCATAGGCAGCTCCCTGGGGACCCCGTGCGTGCCGCAGCATCTCCCAGGGGATGCGGAGGAGCCAGGCGCACCCTGGGTGCTCTGCCAGGATTGCTGCAGAAACATGGCTCACATAACCAAGGGGACAAGGCCACGGGTGCTGGGAGCGGTGGGGTCTGGAAGGTGGCCCTCATGGGGCCTGGCCTTCAGCACGTGGCATCAGGCTGCTGGCAAAAGCACTGCTCTGCAGCAGCAGTGGCCAGGCCAGTCTCACATACAGGCTGTCTGTCCACCTCCCTGCCTACTGGCACAGGCCAGGGCAAGGGGAACCTCATCCAGACCTCACCTGCAGCGGCCTCCTGTCCCCGGCTGCCATAAGGAGCACCTGGACAGCTTTGGAGGGGCTGGAGAGCAGGGAACCTCTGCCTGCAAGCACAAGAGCGGCTCCGGCATCAAGGAGCAGGGCTGTGGCTGCCCTGGCTTGCATGGCTCCTACCGAGCAGCCCAGACACATGACGTGAGGCACCAACGCTGAGCAGCGGTTTTGGGAAGCTCTACTCAAGCTGACAATTTGTTGCGACATCAAAGCGTCTCCAAGGCAGAATTATTACCGACAGGCAGCAGAAGAGGTTCCGCTCATTTACAAGCAGCTTCCCAGGGGCTGGGCAGCAAATCTGCAACAACCTCGGGGGCAGATGTGGTGTGCAACTCTAAGTTCCTTGACAGAGCTCCTGGTCCAAGAGGCAAGGGAGCAGGCAACTCCATTCCTGTTCAGAGTCTTACTCCAGAGAGCAGCAATTACGTCCCCTTGGCCCCAAGCTGGCAGCGATGCTCAGAGGCATTCGAAGATGAGCACTGAAGCGCTCTCAGCTCGCCCTATTCTAGATTCAGGTCCATCACAGAAAGGCTTCCTAAGGAAAAGGCAACCGATATTAAAACTCAAAGCACTGTGCATCTCTGCACCACAAAAATCACACACGTGCTGGCCAAAAGCACTGCCACTACGTCCAGAAAACAGGTTTTGAAACAGGTAAAACTGAGCAAGACCCGCTCCCCACCTACAACCTCCGTGGGCAACGGCATTTAAGGCAGAGAACACACAGACTTTCCAAAATACTGGTTTTCAAGTTAAGTATTTTTATTATCAAAATTATTACATCTCTTGTGAAAGTTCAAATGTTACAGCATGGTGTAAAAACTCCACTAGAGTAAGAAGCTACAGCCCCCACCTTTCCAAGAGCTTCCCAGGGTCCCTCTCTCCCGCATACAAAGGTGCTGGAGCCTCTGCGCAGGGCTCTCCCCGCAACCCCCTTCCTGCCACCTGGCAGGGCAGAGCCTGCCTGCCCCATGCTGCTCATAGCATGAAAGGGGAGGCTGCACACCCAGGGCTAAGCTGAGTGAAGTTTACACCTATTTTATACAGTATACAGACACCCAACTGTGGGGTGACAAGTTCCATCCCAACACGCTCACAGCCAGACAGTGTGAGAAATTACTCTTTGTTTCAATATTTTAAAAGTCTCCCCTAGGTTGAACAAACACCTGATTTCAATTGTGAATTAGAGAAACCTGTAACAGTCCTAAAAAAGGAAGAAGACTGTGCATCTGAAAGACAGGGGAGACAAACTCACAGCATTATGTTATCCAAGAGAAAGGAGAAGTTCCACTGCAGCACCAGGGATGACACCTGTCGTATATTAGCTAACCTACTATGGTTATAACTGAATATAAAATTAGATAAATAAAAACACGCCCGATATTACAGTAAACAAGTGAGAAAGAAGCTGGCAATCTTATGGAATTGAACAGACAGCGCACTGTGTTTGGGCTGGCTCTGCTGCCACACTCAGCGTACAACCTCGGGTGGGAAAAACTCTGCACGACACTGCAAAGAGCATCTGGCTTGGCATAGACCCGGGTCCCCACCAAATATGTAGCACACCTGTACTTACCACTGCTACCTGCTTGCAACCCCTCCACAAACAGGCGCTGCCTCCTCAACCAGACAGCCTCCAGCACGCCCCGCTTTGCCCGTCGGGCCCCAGCCACCCCCTACAAAGCGTGCACTGACAGATGCCCTCCTTGCGCTGACGCGTGGCAGCACCACCCCAGCAACGCTCCCGTTCACAGACCCGCGCCTGGCACGGGATCACACCTCCTCAGAGCAGCATGCTACAGTGCATCCCAGATCCCTCGCAGCGACAGGCACACACGCTCCAACTCCCCATGCTAGTTCACATTTGCGGAGACTCTGTTGTCCTGGAAAAAGATCTGACTGTGGCAGTCATGACCCAGGCCCAAAGGCAGCTGTGTGCGCTCATCTGCTTGTGACTGGAATGATCATAACGGATTAAAGCCCTCCCCAGAACGCACTGAGAACCTGACCTACAAAGAGAGCTTTGGGATTGGAGTTAAACTTCCCCAATGTTTTCTTTAAACTGCTTTCATATTAAAAAAGACGTCCGTACTGCGTGAGTGACTATGGCCATGGGCACGGACAAGAGGCAGAGGCTGCACCACAGTCATTGCACTTGAACCACTTGCTTTTTTGCAATGTACCCACGCATCAGGAACAGCTTTGCTACAGTCTCTGCCTCAGAGAAAACTGCATTCTCCTACAAGGCCAGAGGCCAATACTGCTCACAAATCTCACCCGTGCATTTCAGACCTCAGCCTCTGACCCCTGGCACCCCAGCATCAGGTGCAAGCTCCCAACACTGGCCCAGGAGCCACTTCCAGAGGTGACTAGAAGGAGCTATGGGCAGTTTTGTCCTCCACGAGTCCAGGCAACCCTAGGAAAGTCCTGTCTGAGTCTTTACTCCCGAACCTTGAAGCTGCTGAAGTCTGTACTGATGGACACTGCTTCCCCCACGGTGCTGATAGTGTTGTGCATTAGAAATCACTGCCCCCCTGGAGCCCTGGTAAAGAACAGACTGCCCAGAATTCGGCAGACTGATAGTCCGCAAGTCTGACTGTAGCGACCTAGCACTTTGGGGAGCAGAGGTGGAGCCCGACGCTCCTGTGCGGGGCTGAGAAACAGATTCGGAGGAAAGAGAGTCCACAGGTGTTTGCTGTGCTGGGCTGGCAGCAGCAGGGCAACTCTTCTTCAGGAGGCTGCCGCTGACACTGCCAGAGTGCTGCTGGCTGCTGTAATACCCCAAGTTTCCTGTAAACAGGGCAGAGTCTGTGGAGACCGAGTGGGCAGGGCTGGAGTACGAGGTGGTGGAGAGGGATGTTTCTGAGGAACCATGAGAGAGGCTGTGTCCTGTCCTCTGTGCTGCTGCTCGATAGCTGTATCCACCAGGAGATGGAGTAAGGTGTCCTCTGTAGGGGGAGGAACTTTGCTGGAGAAGGGTCTGTGACTCTGCCTGGGGACTATCAGACTGCAGGAGCTGAACAAGTTGGTAGGAAAAAGAAAAGGCATGTTAAGCATAGACTGACTTGCTCATTCTCTACCTCCTCGTCACGCAGGACTTCAGTATAGCAAGATCAGAAACAATTGTCCACCAAACCCAGTTTCCCCTAAAGTTGTTTAGCTTCTCATTTCAGAATGTGCAAAAAAGTGACAATTTACCTGGTAGCTGTATCTAGAAGGACTGTAAACTGCTGGTCCTTTGAGGGCATCTGGAGTGTCTCCTTCTGCTGCGTCTGTAATGTACAGCACAGCCAAGATGTTAAATTTCACTCTCTGGACTGAGGTCAGAGTAGTTCCCCATCAAATGACACCTGCACACACCGCAGCTGTTTTCTGTATACAGCTACAGAAGAGCTGCTTCTCCAATCGTTGGCCTTTCAGAAAGCCAAGAACTCTAACAAAAGGCAACTGTAAAATCTACCAAGCAGTAAACAAACTCAGCCACTTCCCTTACACAACCTCCACTCTGGTTTAGCGCAAAGCTCCCTGGAACAGCATTTGCCTTGGTCCAGTCTATCTTAATGACTCTACGTGGTGACACCGCACAGCTTTCCCTCGGCTTTTGAGAAAGGTATGAGAGGTAGAAAACAGTTTCTAAGGACTCGGTAACTCTCCACTCAACCTCCAGCATGGGAATCCACAGTGGCTACAGTTACAGCTGAGGAAAGCAAAATTGTCCTTCCTTAGAGGAACTGTCAGCAGCAATGTGTTTTGGATGACTTGGATTCAGCTATAAACATGAGAAGGCAGGCCAAAAAAAGCAATGCTATACAACAGTCCCGGAAAGCAGCTTTCCTCTTCGAATCAAGGATGGCTTGGGAAGATGACTAGACAGGTTGATCTAAATTCAGCTGCAACTTTTGAGTCCAGTCTCAGAATCCCATGTTCCTGAGAAAGAGCATGTCTATACAAAATATTCTAAACCACTTCATCTCCAAACTGAGATTATAATCATGGCAAGACCTTGCAAGGTGAAAGAGATGATATGCTAAGTCTGACAGTGACCTCCACAGAGTAAATCTGAGGTCCCATGAACAGTCTTAACAGGTCAGTTAAGACTGTACAGCACGTCTGTTAAATGTCACTGACAAAAAACAAAGTTCCCAAGTGTTACAGGCCCATGGTAGACACTGAATGAATTAAATGCGAACATCAGTGTGTTATGGCAGCAAGGCCTTGACCAGTCTAGACTATGCTGCACTGGCCAGACAGAACCATTTTGCATTTGGAATAATCAATCTGTCCCTCAACCAGCTTTCTGCTTGTGTGAGCAACTCTTGAACTCATTCAGAAGAAAATCAGTCAGTGGTGCTCAAGTACCCACTGACATCCATGGTTCTTCTGTGAAACCACCATGTTGGTCAGCATGTACCATGCAGACAGGTTAGAAATATCAGGGCTACAAAGAGGCCCAAACAAGGAGCCTTACATTCAAAAATATTTCTGATAATAGGGAATTATCAGAATTAGCATGGTATTAGCCCTTGTCTCTTGACTTTGAACATCTGTCCATGAATTGAAGAAAGTCCATTAAAAGATACATTAAGGCCTCCTGACTGCAACTTCAGCATAGGCTTATATGCCCTGGAGAAGATCTGGAGCTTGGTGTTAATCTTCATTAAAAACAAACAAACAAACAAACAAACAAACAAAAACTTTGGGGAAGAAAGATCAAGTTCATTAAAAAAAAAATCAAGGAAAAAACAGAACAGAGCACAAGAGATAGGAATGTTTATACCTAAAACTTGTGAAAAGTCTGTGTGATTTTGCTTAATAGCCTGTAGTAAAGGAGATTTCCCTCTACTCGGACAGTCTCAGTGCACACGTTCTTACTATAATTTCATTGTGGAGCTGTTGGTTCTCCTGAATAATTTTTTTCTTAGCTTTTTTTTTTTTCCACCCCACATGGAGTTCTACCTACCAGTTCAAGCTTATTAAAATCTGCCTTCTTAAATTCCACGATCTCTATTTGGTTAGCTTCCTTCTTTGCCTTTGTAAAAGCAACAACCCAACGCTGCCTTCTAAGCTTTATGTTCTCAGCCAGCTCCTCTTCCTTGGATATCTATGAGGAAATAAGCAATGACTAAACATAACTGCCCACCATATGTTTTCACAGGAAACATATGCAGGATCACTGCTGGTCCCTTGTAGGTAGAGACACAAATGTGCAGGTAGCATCACAGCCCAACACTTTGAGGCAGAGCCTGGATGGCTCTGCGCCTTCCTCGCTGTCTGACAGAAGTTACAGACTTGTCTGCCGATGCCAGTGCCAAGTGAAGTAGCAGGAGCTGCAGGACTGCCAGCAGACCAGACAGAGAGGCCTGCCACGCAGGATATTCTTCTGACTGTCAGTGGCATTTGCAGAGCTTCTAGAGGAGGCAACAAAAACCCTTCCTGCTCATGAAGCTCCCAACATCAGCTGTGGAAAAGCGACAGGAGGGGCTGGTAGCAGGAAGAACTGGAGAGCATGAGACTGCATAGTGCAGTGATTTCCACTACTCATCTCCCTGTTTTTTTCTTTTTCTTTTTTTTTTCTTTTTTTTTTTTTTTTTTTTTTGACAGATAACTTTTGGTAAAACAGGAAAGTGGTTTTCACATCAAGTTCTCTAAGTAAGTAATGATGGAGCATCTTGCAGTTCCAGCAAATTTGCTAATACCATCCAGGGTCAGGTATATCCCTGCACAGCCAGCTGGTGACACGTATTTCAGTAGCTTCCTACAAGTGTAGCTCACAGGGATAGGATGGATGCTGCTTAACTCTGATCCAAGACAGCCCAACTTCTATGCAAGTCCATGGACTGCAAAGCAGGACTAGTGTCTCAAAAACCAAAGTTCTTAATGCAGTGTGTCCTTTCATAAAGGTACCTGAATTGTGTGCGAGAGTGCCCTGTCAAGTGTCAGCAAGGCAGTCAACAGCTCTGTCTTCTGAATGAAGATGTTCGCTGCTTCCCAAAAAACCATCCAACTACCACTTGTTTGTCTCCCTGAAGCTCCTCCCTGTATGTGTATGAAAACTGAAAGAAAGGTCACCTGAGTAGCCAAAAATAACTTTGAGCCATGACAAAGACACCTGCAATTCAGTCAGGGCTGCAAAGATCCAGAGGAATAAGCTTTTTCTTAACAGAACCAGCCTGAGACCAGACCTTGGAGGGTAGGTGATTTTTTTATACCACCAAATAACTGAACTTGAACTGGCATAGACAAGAAGTGCTTACTGCAAGTAACCCAGTCACTTTGCCCCAGCTGTTTTTCAATTGTCACTGTCATAACCATGGGGTTTAAGCTAGCAATCACACTTCTTTAGGGGACAGCAAAACTGATGAGACCAGATTTCACATCAGAAATATAGGCTGCAGCCTAATGTGACAGAGCTGCAGCATCCCAGTCACTCTCAACTGCAGCTTTTGGAATGCCTTGGTGAAACAGTGTTGGTATTAGTATTAAATTTATGTGGCAGATATCTCAGTCATAAAACAGGACATGTTGGCTTAGTCTGCTCTGTACTTCTACCAGAGGTCTCCTTCCCATTTGGCTTTGCACCAGGTACACTGGCACAAGCAGCGTCAGCAGCACCTGCAGCTTTGCGGTGGTTGTCCTCTCTGTGCCAGATCATGGTTGCTGGCTTAGCTAATCAGAAATCTGGATTAAGTTGGCCTGTCCACTACTGAGGCTCAGAAGTCTTCTTCCTCAGGACACAGGACCTTCACAGACCAAGGAGTAAAACTTCCAGCACATCCCCTATGTGTTCTCTCTGAAACTACACCTGATACACCAAGTAGCTGCTTATTATGGGTGACATTCCTAATATTGCATTGCAGAAGTTTTCCTGTCTGAACTTCATTCAGCCTTCTGCAAATTGGTGTGATCTGTCGCTTCTTACCAAAGCCACTCTATTCCAACAACACTACCTTTACATACCCCCCAAAGATAGCCCCTAGTTTTCTGGTGTATTAAAGACCAAAATTCACAAAGTCTTTCAGTATCAAGGACTGTACTTTGATAATGTCAGTGCAGAAGATACTGTAAATAATATAGCAAGATGAGGTTTCTAGGATCTCCAGATTGCCAATATTTTGTTTCTTGAAAAGCCAGGCACACCAACAATGCTATATACGTTACTGGCAGTTTCTGTTCACAGAAGTTCTTGACAAGATTAAAGAGTAGCTAAAGATCATAAATTACAAAAGGCGAAAAAACTGTAATCTTTCTGAATTTGGTTTACGCAAGCTTAAGACAGAAAAAGCTACCATTTCCTCCCTCATTTTCCTAATATCTGCCCAAGAAAAGATACAATGCGGGAGTGGGAACTACTTCTTTTCTTGGCAGTACTGACTTGTGTCAACCTAAAGTTTATATGAAATGACAACCTTAACCCACAGCTGCAATTCTCAGAAGCGTGGCAGGCACACAAAGCCCTCTTCATTCGTATGTGCCTCATAAACAAACTCCTCAGATGTTTTTTCCTGTATCATCATCATCATCATCATCATCCATTAGGGCAGCAAGCACGTACGGTCAAAGCTGCTGCAGGTGACACCTGGAATAGCATAGATTCAACCACTCATTTGTTTGACTGATAAGCAGCCCAGAAAGCAGGCAAGGGATGATGGCTCAAAAAAAGCTGCTAGAAAAAACTGCAAGACTATGCAAGAGAAAAAGATACTGTGCTATGCTTGAAAAAAATTCTGTCACGCAGAGCATTACGTTTTCACTTACTGGAGCAGAATGAGGTTTTTATGTAAAAAGGAGAAAGAATGGATTGACTTAGGTGAAGACTAACTCCAGACTGACTCTCAGGTGAGACTGAAAAGTCACATCCATATGGAATAAACTATGCAAAAGACTTGTTGCAAGAGTCTGAATTTTGCCTGCCCTTCTTGGCAGTAACCACCAAGAAAGTTATTTCCACTGGTTACGACAAGAGAGGGGAAACAGGCTCCCAGTGACATTTGATAAAGTAGACGATCCCCCTCTCGAGAATACACGAACAGAGACATTGAGAAATATGCTCTTACGTGCACAGAAATAGCAAAACCCTGGATGAGAGGCCAATTTGCAGAAAGCATTCTAGAATACACCTTCCTTAAGCTGCTGGAAATGTCTGATTGGGAATGAAGTATGTATCTTGCCATAAAAAAATGCACAGAACTTCGATAGCCCTGAGGCAAGAGTTGCTGCTGAATTATCTAAAAAGAGCTCTGAGTTAGTTTAGGTTAAAACGCTCTAGCTTTTCCACGTCTAAAATTCCGCACGACTAGGTTCTGGTTTTTGAAGAAATTCAAATCTCCACTATAAATCATCAACAAGCCAAGAGTATCTCTAAGAGCTGCTAATAACAGTCCTCAGCTATGTATGTTGCCACGAGCCCCTACTTTTTCATGTTTGTTATTTAAATATGATGACCCATCGTCGTAAATCCCAAGTGAGATTAGGGTTCTATTACGCAGAGTGCTCTGTTACTGAAAAACAATCCATGCTCTACAGAGCTTGCTAAATAAAAGCATTTCACAGTTGGGAATTCAGGCAATGATGTACTGATCTGTCCATCTTACAGTAAGTCTCATCTCACTCAAACCACAGGTGGATAGAAGGGGAGGAGTAATCATTTCAGCTCAAGTCACAAATACTCATTAACTCTGCATGATATTCAGTAAGGACATCCCTTAATTCAGAGAAGAAAGGAACAAATATCTACACAGACCTCAATTCACTGCAGTTATTAGGTGGGATTTTACATAACTGGTAAGTATCAGAACTCAAGGAACCAGGAAACTTCAAACAGAAGTAAGGCTTGGAAGCTAGTTCTTCACACTGCCTAAACCCTACGCCTGCATTCTGGTGTGATATATCCAGGTATTCAAATAACTATAATTATTAAACGGTAACATCTTCACCCCAGTACATAGGAGCAAGTAATGGTTAACACAAATTTTTCAAGGTCAAAGAAGCTGTTCCCAGCAGAGCCAAGATGCAGGTGATCTTGAAACTCAGAGGTTTTCCAGATTTCAGAGGAGATGGAAATAGGCTCAAGAGATATATCTGAATCACAGCAAAGTTTGGTTTGTAGACAGTTTTTACAAGGCACAGGTAGTGTTAAAGATGAAGGTACAACTAAGTATGGATAAGTGTACAAACAAAACTGAGCCAGTCATTTCCCATCAAACAAGCGTTCAAAAAGCTCATCTTCTTACCTGGATCTCTCTCAACAGCACCATCCGCTGTAGGTGAGGATTCGTTTCTCTGGGATACTTTTGCACCACTTCGCAGAACCTTCTCAAGTATGCCTCGGCCCTCTCGAAGCCTCTCCACTGATGTTGGAACCATCCTGCAACAAAAAGTAACAGTAACAGCTGAAGATTGTTATAACACAGCTGAGAGCAATGTGACCAAAGCACAAGGGGGCTGTGGGGTCCTTGGTATAATTTCAAGACAGGCTCGTCTTTAAAATCTTAAAAGTTTCTGCTTGAAATCACAGGTAGGAAGTCAAAACAAATGCAAACCCCTGCCATACAATAGAGGGATCAGAGAACACCAGCTCTCTTCATAGATGAGGAATAAAATTTTGCACCGCTTTTGCAGTGTAAATACCCTCCTGTGGGATTTTAGACTGTCAATCTCTGGCTACCATGACAGCACTGCCCTCAGAAAAATATAATTTTGCTCTCATCAGAAACACGTTATAAACATCCAGCTCAGTAGACTCCCTGATTACAGAATACCTTCTCCCAGAAAATTGTTTCAAGCTTCAACAGCATTTTGAAAATTTTGGTGGTGTTTTGCAACTAAATGTAGTTATTTTGCAGAAATCCCTTTTGTTTGAACTAAAAAGTAGTAAAATCAGTACTTTGTGATAATACTGTGTCAATACAGAACAGTTATGTAGTGTAAGGCTCCTGGAGCAAAGCTAGCCTGGCCATTTTGCCCATTAATCCTCTTCGGTTTTGTGAAGGTCTTCAGTCAAGACTGGTGCTAGATGCTATTCAATTATTTATCACAAGAGTCTGGTCTGAGGGTGAAAAACAGAGGTGAAGTGGCTTTTCTAAAACAAATCCGCAGGAGAAAAAGAGAGTCACAGATAACCCCCAGATCCCTACATCAATATTCAATCTACCATTCACCAGACCATCTGAGTCTCTTAAGTATGTGTTTCAACATGTAAAACACCAGCACCATTATCTGACATTCTCAACACCTTATCCTAGGCACTGACAAATCTGTGCCCCAAAAAGCCCGTAATTTAAATATTTAAAAGCGTTAAATGTACTGCATTCCATAAAGGTAAAAAACGTGCTTGTGTGGCTTAACACTATATTAACAGGTTTCCACTTTATTTTTTAAATATACTTGAAAATTTGTGATTTACATTAGATTTTAATTTTGTTTTGTCTTACAGCCCAGACACTGAAGTTCACCCCTCTGACGCAGAAGGGAGAAGGTGCCAGAGTTCACACCTCATGGAGGTGAATGGGGTGAGGGGGTGAATTCACACCTTCGTTGCTGCTATTGTTTTGCTGGAGACAGTTTTCTGCAAGGCTGGGTTTACTGGGCAGCAGCACATCTGTTTACATTGTGATGGCTGTATCTTGGCAACTGAAAGAGACAGAAACTTCATTTTTTTTAAATGAAAGCTACTGGCAGATACTGTAGAATTCAGCAAAAATCCGGACAAGTCTAAAAATTAAGGCATGTAATTTGAGTTTCCACCATTTTCTTCTGTCCCTAACATTATGTTATAGTGAACGTCTGGTAATCTATCAAAAACATATGTACTCAGAGTTAAAAATGAAATTTGTTCACAGTTTTAACTCATTAACATGCACTTCCTAAAATATTTTTAAAAGTGGGAAGGGGCTGTACATTTGCTAGCCTCACCTATTAAAACACAGAACAGGAATTAAAATGGCAGCAAAACAACTTACTAAACCCATTTTAAAACATATCGGTATGGTTTCAACTTTTATATTCAATGTCCCATGACAATATGGTCTTTAGTCCCACACTATAATACTTACTCTTGAAATCATACAAAAAACTGGAGCCAGAGCATCTGCCAAGGACCAGCAGATGAAGCTCACAGAATGTAAAGCATCATACTGGAGAAAGGTTACCATACTGACACCTCATCTCGAACTATGCTTTTTCAATCAACTACGTTTTTCATTCATCCTCTTGCAGGCAAAAGGAAGCAAAACAGGAGAAAGGAAGGGGATATCAACACTTGTACAAAACAGATTAGCAATTTTTGGCTGACTGCATCAGTCCCAGCCAGTCCCAACATCTGGCAAAAGGTCACCTGGTAGAGAGAGTACTGACAGACAAGTACAATATAAATTACTTCTATAAGTCTCCACTTAAAGTGCTGATGACATTCAGGGGGATAGGAGGACTGGAAAAGGTCAGGAAATGGATCTTGCTACTTCTGTAAATTCACCCAAAACAGTGCTTCTCAAGCACTCTCAGCATGCACTTCATATTTCTCCTTCCCTTCAGCATTGCTTGGCATCTCTTCCCTTGCCATCCTCCATTTATATGAGGAGTTACACAGGTGCATATGTGGAGAATCAGCATTAAGAAAGGTATGTCTTTTTGCCTGGTGTCCACAAATAGAACTTGAAAATAAAGCAGCAAAGCCAGCGTACTACATAACTCCAAAGAGCAGAACATGTAACCATCACGGCTTACAGATAACAATTCAATATTCCATGCTTCAGTACTGAGGTTCGTAACTTTTTGGACCAGAGAGATTATCATCAATTTTAAAGCTTTTGAAGACAAGCATTTACTCTCATCAAGCTCTCCACAGTAACATGATAAAGGTGATTTTTCTTTGTCAAGACACCGATTGCACTCTGGTAACTGCTCTTCAAGCTACTTGTGCAGAATGCTAGGAAAATCAGAGTTGTTTCAGATACTAGCCCTGCTTCTTAAATGCAAAGTTATGGAGGGCTTTGTTGGCTTTCTTTCTGAATAAAAACTAGACTTAGTATCACAAATGCCCAAACAGAGAGGAGGTTCAGCAGCAGAAAGATCAAGGTTAAATTCTCATTGTCAGAACAAGATCTTCAAATTTGTGTCCTTAAAAAGAAACTGGTGGAAGACAGATATAACTCTTTAACTTAACATCTTTCAAGACTGATTTCACTCCACCTTAGCTAAGAACTAAACGGCAGACTGAAAAGGCTGCTGCTATCCTTTGTGGTTATTTAAGCAATTGCCAGACAGAACACTGCAAAGAAACCCAACGCAATCCATCCAACTGCACATATTGTTATGGAAATGGTCCCTAGAGAGTTTGTCTGTCTCTTTGGAGACATCTCAGGCTTGCTTGGAGGGATAACACTCACCACCTACTGCTGATGTTCTCCTGGGCTCTGCAGAGTGATGTTGATGAACTACCCCCCCTTGAGTCTGGTGGGCTGATATCTTCCACGTGAGGCAGGGAGGAATGAGAAGGGGAGAAGCCACTTTGTGGGGAGGATGGGGGTCGTACTATGGAGCCCGGCAGGCTGTTGACATCTGTGTCAGTCACAGAACTGTTGCTGCCCTGTCGCGCAGGAGTCCCTGTACATCGCACTGTATCGCCTCCCTCCTTGGCTTCCTGTTTCCGCTTGCGATATTCTAGCAGAGACACCTGGGAGAAAAATACGGCCATAAGTCAGGGAAAGCAAGGGATTGAGGAAGAAGAGTAACCTGCCCCCACGCATCATTTCTGAAGCCCATTTCTCTGCATTTGTAGAGAAAACTAAGAGGCACATCGAGATTATGCAGCCTCCTGAATTTGTAGGCACTCTGGAAAGAGAGCTCAAAGGTGCAAACTTGGATAACTCATCAATTGCTTTGCTTACCCACATCTTTTCATTATGACCAATACTTGAGCAAAAATACCTAGCTAGTTTGCTTCTCCAGCATTCCAGAATTTCCCATTCCTTCATTATCAATTCTCAGTGACTGATTTAAACAGCAAGCCTCTATATCCCCATCACTCACTCTCTCCACAGCTTGTTAGATTTTATATAATGTGAATCATTTATCTGCACATCTCAAAATGGAGAGAAAAAATCTTTACAAAACTGCTATCTTCAGAAAACCCTATTCATCTACAGTGGAGCAGCCACACTACTGCTAAAGCCTTGACAAAGCCTGGCACAGAATTTTAACCTGTTTAGAGCAGGTTCTTGATCTGGTATGTTAGCAGTCAGTATTCCAGACTGCCAGGAATTTTGTGTCCTTTCAGATTTGTCAGAGAGGGGGACCAAAGGGTCCTGGATGATGCAGACTTGTAACATGGTTGCAAATATTTCTTCCAGTTCAGCGCTTACCATTTCAGCATGCCTTCTGTTAGTATTATTTCAATGCACAGTCCCTCGTGAAGGACCACCAGAAAGCAGCTCAGTTGAAGAATTTATCACTAGGGTTCAACCAGTTTTATGATGCTAAAATACCAAACAGGGAACCTCCACACATCTCAACACACAAAGGTTTTAAGATATGTATAATTGTTTTAAAAAACCCTCAAAAACATCAAGAAATGGAACTGAGATGAAGACCTCCTATCTAGCTGGACATTTATGCAAGTGATCAAGCAAAAAATTCAAACACAAGACAGACACTGCTACATATCTCTGCATGCAAACTCCTGATTTGCCATTTTGACTCCATTTTAGTACCACATGGTCACTATTACAAGAAACTAATACACATTTGTTTTCTATTAAACAATATTCCAGTGTTTCTAGTTAAGAGCTAAATACTGAGTAACAGAAGTCCATCTGCTTTTCTTGCAGTGTTACTGCACTTCCACGTTAATGAGCTTTTGCTAATAAACAGGCTGTATTTTCTTTTGAAACACTACTCATTTCTAGTAAGGATCCTTTTCATCCTGGTAGATAACTCCTCCACCAACTAGAAAAGTTACACTCAGTTATTGCTCAGGGTCTTCGCTGAGTTTAACAACTGCTTATGATGAAGGCTGTTTGCATCATGTTCTCCTTTCTCAAGGCCCTAAGGAGTACTTTCATTACAGTCATTTTCTGTCACCTCTCACATTAAAATCTTGCTTAAAAGATTGCTCCCTTTAACAAATTTCGACAGTTTTCACTCCTACTAAACACTGGATGCCTGGATTACTTGCCCAGATTATATTTTAGTTGCATTCTGTTTTCTTCATTCACCCTGTAAGCCTGTCCCATTGACTGCTGCAGCTCAGGTTCATACAAGCTACAGTTCTTTCACAAGGATACTTGCCTTCTTCCTTTGGGGAGGATTCTGTGGAGCAGATCTGACTCCTTCGCAAGCCCGCTCGCCACACGGAGACATGGATCCATGCACTGTCTCTTTAAGCAGCCCTGACTCGTGTCTGCTGAAATATCCTTCAGCAGGAGAGCCGCAGCATCCTGCTTCCGAATTCATTGGCTTTCTGTCTCCCGAAGGAGCAGAACCCCGCAACAACCCATCTACCCGTGGCATAGCGTTCAGGGGGGAGAAGGCGTACATTAAATTAAACTCTGTCCGAAAAGCCTGATCAGAGCTTCTTAGCAGCAGCTGTGCTTCCCCACTTTTCCCTGGGAAGTTGATCTCTGATGCAGAGTTTATGGAGGGTTGTGGAGCCAAATCAGAGGGTCCAAAGCTGAGCAGTGACGACCGTTCTGGGCAGGTGTTTGTACTGGAATCCAGGTATCCACTCTTCAAATCCAGGTCTGTTCGGAGGCACAGCTAGAAAACCCAACAAGGACAGAGGATGGGGTGGGAAGTTAGGAAAAGGGTCAGGCAAGGGTGAGGAGAAAAACTTAAGTCAGCAAGCACCCATATAATGCTAACTTACAGCTCCCAGTTCCTTTCTTATCACTCCTTGGGCCCCTTCCTACACTGTTCTCTTCCTTCTAGAGAGGAATGTTTTGGGGACTAAATAGTAATCCAGTTTAACATTTCAGTATGAGATGCCCTTTGCCCTCTGGCAGTCTTACTGCAGGAAGAGGACAAGGCTCAGCACTACCCCTAGGCAGTCAGTGAAGAAAAGCTGGCATCTTTGATTGCCCCCATATATCCCCAAGTTAATGATAACACCTAGTGCTAGTGGTGTTCATTATGAGCACAGAACAAACCAGATTTCCAGTCCAATTGTTGTTTTATCAGCCAAGTTCTTAACTGTCCCAAAACCTACTAAAGATCACTACAAACTGCAATACAATGTCCAGGGCTTTAAAGTAATTTATTTTCACTTACTGTTGACTTCAGCTATCTCTAACAATAGTACATTCATTTAATTTATAATGTATTTCTACATTTTACTTTCTCTAACAAAGTTGTATCATCATCTTTGCTCTGTCACAGCTTGCACTTCGCACTGACACAATGGTATATCCACTTTTCTGCTCTGTGCCAAAAAACCCCCAGGAGAAAGGCATGCTTGTCTTCTTCACCATAATAATCCAGAATCTTGGACAATGAGCAGAGCTGGCTGATTTCATCCTTTTTGCAGCACTACCATGCTCAGTGAAAAAACACAACTGCATCAGGCACCAGATCTGCCCTACTGCAGCTACTGAGCACATTTCCTCTGCTGTGTTACAGCTCTGAGGAATCTCCCACATTAGAAATGAGTGCCCATTTCCCACAGCGAAACAGTCTCTGACCAGAGTACTTCATATTTTAAAATAGGCTGGCAGCTAAACAAAGTACTTCTCTCTTGCATCACCTCAAAATGCTAAGATTGCAAGTGAACAAGGTAATAAAGGCTAAAGAGTGCAGGTCAGGAGCCGGTCAGAATTATCAGTGAGGATATTCTTATTTCTTCCTCAGTTCCTTTTTTGCTGCCACAGGGTAAGTATCATACACCACTTATCTGCCAGACTAGGGCTGACACTGATTATGGTATTTACAGTTTTCCCAGACCTCTTGCCTTCACCTCAGTAGCCCAGACCCATTAGGTCTTCACATTGCCTGTTCCCTAGCAGTGTCCACAAGTGAATAATAAATTCCAGTCTTCAATTTAATCTCACTTTGACTTCTTTGCTCTCTTGCAATAAACCTGCAAGCTCTCCTCAGTCCTACTGCAGCTCATGCTCCACCCCCACTTGCTCACTTTCCACGAGCCTCCGCGCTCTCATCCCTCCCTTTCCACCACAGCCTCACACACACACACAAGCACGTACACACACTCCGCTGCGAACAACTGAGATGGTGTGATAACTACCTCGGGTGACAGGGACTCAGGCCTATGTGCAGGGGAGCTCTCAGGGGAGGACACGTTCTAGAGGAAGGAAAAGCATCTTGTTATTCATCTACTTAAAAAGTCAAGCAGCAAAAACAGAAGTAAAATACAAGCACAGAGGTTAGCCACAGCTATTTTAAACAAAGACTATTCTGGGAACTTGCCTCAGCTTAGATGGCAACTCTACCAGTTAAGGGGCTTCTAGAGCTTCCAGAAGCACAAAGACAGGACCTGGCTATTGTGTTTCATGCTTTAACTTAGTATCCAAACTACAGCGCATAAAAGATGAAAATAAATGGCATTATTTCTGATGCCATCAAACAGAATTTGCACCATATAATATATGAGAAATCAAAGCATGACATTTAATCCAAGGACATGTGAAGGCTGAAAAGCCTAGTTTTGCCCCAGGACAGCTAAGATTCCCCAAACAGTAAATTTTCACAAGCTACTCTAGAAAACAAAAAATGGCTCCCTCAATCTACCAGAGTTCTTCATTCCAGCAGAAGTCAAGAGAATAGGTATGAACAGACAGCTTTTATGATGCACCATTTGAGTACATATCAGGAGTACAGTGCATGTGATGTTATGTTTAAGGCCTCCCTCCACAGCCTTCCTTTCCATATTACTAAGCAGCCCTAAAATAGAATCAAAAATGAAGGTTGTTTCCCCAGACATACAGTGCACCATCAGGGGAACAGAACAGGAGCAACTGCCCTTTGCCAAGCAGAAAGGCTCAGAAAACTCAGGAAGACTCTCCGTCTTCTAAGTTAGCTGAAAAAGCTTTTAATGGACAAACCCCACATAAAAGAAATGCACATTACTATGCTAAAAGTCTCTCCTTTGAATAAGGGTGGGGATAATCTCAAAGTCTGAAAATTGAGTTAAAACCTTAGCCTGTAAAAGACTGTCCAACTCAAACTTCAAAAGTTTATGGGACAAGCTCTTCAGAGAGCACCTAGAGGATATTAATCAAAAAGGAAGCTCCCCAAAAGACATAGCTAAAAAAAATGTATTTTTCAGGAAGCTAATGGCGGACTATCTTCCATTCACTTGTGGAAGCTTGTAAACTGATGGAAGAATCTTTGTTCTGTCCTCTTCCCACAGTGCCACAGTCACATAACTGAAGTATAAAACTCTTAAACATAGTGAAAGGCTTAGAATTTCACTATGTGTAATTTAACCTGCATAGTGGAATGCAGGTTAGAATTGATGATAAATAAATGAAATAAACATGACATTAAAAAGGAAGTGTTATGAGCTGCATTTAGAGAAATACGTAAGTTTGAACAAATAAGCCTAATGTCTACCAAGACACTTTTCCTGGAGGAAAAGGAAAGCAAAAAGGACAAGCGAAGTATAGGTACCCAGAAAAATCCAGATTTCCCATCTCTTATAAACAGCAACAGAAGTAACTAAGTTGGTACAGGAAATCAGTGACTAGACTGGGCAGGTCCACTGCAACACTGCTGTGATCCGCCATCTCAACCAGAGCACAGGTAGGGGGAATCATTTTTATATCAAGCTCTGTGCCTGAATCAGTCTTTCTACTCTCTCCTCTGTGCTCCACAATCTTCTTCACTAACCTCAATGACCTCCCTCTCAGACAGCTTTCAAGGGGTTCTCACAGAAATAATCAAAAGCACACTAAGCTAAAGTACCACAAACAAAGGACTGTGTGCACTGCTGCAAAACAGATGAGATTGCTGCCAAAAAGTCTCCAATATACAGGCAGTCATTGCATGAAACGTTTAATAGTTCTAAATGGCAGAGTGTGGCACCAGCAGGTCTGAAGAGTTTTTTTTTTTTTTTTTTTTTTTAATGAAAACATGTAGTATCAGAACCTAAAATAAAATTGGAAATGGCATGGTCGCTATCTACAAGCACAGAGCAGATACACCAAGTGGAAGCTCCTAGATGCATGGATAACCTTCCCATAGAGTTCAGAGCATAGGAAGTCATCTGCACAGTCTGCTCAACATTTCTGCAGATTTTGCAAAGGATCCTGAAATGAAAGGCATAAGGTATTTTCCTGCTATATGGTCAATAGAAAGGAAAAACAAAGAATGCACTGGAAGCTGATCAAAGACTTCTGTCATACTTGGGGTTACTGCAAGCTGTTTAAGGAAAAAGGAGCAGTCTTTCCCCTTTTTGGCATTCCAAGTCTCCTGTCAGAGTTACCTCAAACTGTAGTGGAGTATTGCAGCGACTAGCAGCTAGAGAAGGAATTGGTGAGAACATCACGCCACAACCATTGCGACTCTCTTCCTCTCCTGGCAGAGATGAGCAGGGTGTAGCCAGCTGTGGGCTCACTGAGTCAGGAACTGAAGGGATGGGAGGCGGAGGGGTGACAGGAGACAGAGGCCTCAGTAACTTCTTAACGCTCTGCTCCATCAAGTAGCGAGACTTCCATTTCTTCAGAGGACTCAGTAAGTCTGAAAAACAAACTGAACTGAGGATAAGGTTGTACCATTATTAATCGCAAATCACAGGCAATCTCCTTCTACTGCTCCCAACTCAAATGGAGCCCACAGATCTCCAATACAAGTACGACAGACTCCTGAAAAAGAAACACCTGTGAAGTACCTCTATACCAGTTATCAAGACAGGTCTAGATACTGACAATAAAACAATACACTGTGAAACAAGGAAGAGAAATATTTCAACTAGCAGAAAGTAAGTATGGGATAGAACAGGGGAAGCTAGGGAAAGGGAGTCAGAAAGGGATAAAAACAGAGATGAGAGGTCAGAAGGAAATGTCACTCCACTACTGCTATAATCGAACCACAGATAGTTCAGTTTTCATTAACTGAACTCAGTAGCTCTCTATAGGCTGTATCAGCGCAGTCCAAAGAAGTTAATTCCCACAAAGGATGAATCCCTTCTCTCAGACCTACTCATCCTACATGTGGTGCCTGTACTTGCTCCACCATTGCGATTTGTAATTAAAAACCTGTTAATTTTTTTCTGAAAAATACTCCACATATATTGATACAATAAGTTTGCTGACTTAAGCTCACAGTAGAATAAAAGTCACAAGAATGCTTTCAGATAACTAGTATACAGTGTCCACAGAGGTTGTGTAGCAGTGTGCAGAAGCAGAGTCTACTCATTTTAATATCAGTCCAGCCTGCAGTCTCTTCCCCTCATTGTGCCTTAACCAGGATGTCTCCTCACCATCTTCTGTCCTATTATTATCTGAGGCACTCAAACTCCAGGGTGTAATCAATCATCTTTTTTTTGATAGCCTTCCTTCAGTGATCTGTTTAAACCTTACTCCTGTCATTACAGCTACTGACACACTGATTCCAATAGTCCTTGATACAGTATGCATTTTTCCCCATATTGGCTTTGGATGTCTCTCAGCTCCAGCAGATCTCTTACGTAGCAACCCTAAAATGTCCCTACCCTAAAATGTCCCTACTCTAAAGAGAGAAATTCTGAGTCTCTTCTCCTTTAATAACCAGGACCTCCTTACTTGACATCACTGATGGTAAACCGGTCTAACGGAACAAATACAACTCTAGTCTAGTAGTCAACCCCATGCCAGTGCTTAATTTCCAGCTTGCCTTTTATTTGCACCGAGCATTGTCCAACAGAGCTAAGTATGGCACTGCTTCAGTTATCTCAGGACCTTTGCCACGAGTTTAGGTTCATCTTCTGTTTTTATTTTCTTATTCCTGATCTCACACTAACCTCCACTCTTCAAAAACCTATCTAGTGTCTTTTAGAAGGCTTGTTTGACCCTTGTTCTCTTCACTTCCCCCAGAAAAAGGGTCAAACAAAGCCTAGCAAAATTAATTCTCAGCCCTACTAGGGCAGCAGATGTAATAGCCCCTTTCTCCCTCCTGTTCTTTTCCTAAACCCTCCCACACTAGAAAGCCTCCAGCTGTTTGCCTTCTAGTTCCCAGCCAGCTGCTACTAAGCCTCTCTTCTCTCTTCCCACTTCAGAGCTTGGCCAAAAGCCATTTGCCTGCAATGCCAAATCCCGTTTCAACCAGATCTGTTGCAGTCCTCAAACTCCCCCATGTTTTCAGCAGCAAAGTCCTCCCAGAACTCCAACAGCTCCATAAACGGAATAATGCTTACTTCTGCCAAATCTGCCTTCGCAAAGCTGCCAACCAATGTAGGCTTCAGATGCCAGGAGTCAGTCTGTCATCAGCATTAAGCAGTCTCAGAAAAATTAGTGCTGTTTAGTTTTGGCCTTATGACTTCTGCAAGTGGACAGGGGAGTGTTCACGTCTTTCCAGATACACTTCAGATGTCTTTCAAAATACTATATTTTTAACGTTCAGTTTAAAAAAGTGATCGATTTATAAAAAGTGCTCAGTAAATTCTGCAGTTCACTTGTTTGCTTCTTCATGTCTTGCTCAGGAATGTGGATTTCTGGGTTCTGGCACTCTATTATCTGTATATTGCATAGCTTCCTGTCTGTCATCCTTGGAAAACTGATCTCTGACTTAGGCAGATCTCCACCCTCTTTCTCTGTAAAAATACATTCAGATAAACTATTTAAGATTTCTGCTGCTTTACTCAGATTTTAGCACCTCCGTCTTTGAGGCTTTTATTATTTAATCATTTGCTTATTACATACATGCCTGCAAGATTTTCCTAGAGCTTTCTACACACAGCAGATACTCAGTTGCCTAACAGCACCCTGCTGAAAAAGAGAAGACACTGCACTCCTTTTTCCCTGTTGGACAAACATACAGCACTAAGGTTAGTGATACAAGAAAAACTGCATTTTCATAGGAAAATACTGGGAAAGCTTATACATACTCAGTGCTAGAACAGGACTGTAGAAATCTGAATGAACAGCAAAGTAGCATTCTCATCTGTCACAGAGACATGCTACCATGCAGCAGTACATGCTTCAAACATTCAGATGTCATCCAGTGCAACTATCTGCTAATCAGTAGCTTCCTGCAATTTCATTCATAAGCACCTGAGCTGCCCTGATGGTGCCAAGTACTTACCTGCGTCATCTTTGCAGATGCTGGAAGAACTGCTGTTCTCATTACTTTGGTATAGACACTGGGTTCTGTTCTCTTGTGGAGCTGGTGAGGTCTGAGTCATCCCCTCTTCCAGGGCTTGTTTGATCCAGCGCTGAAACAGAACGAGACTACATAAACGTGCAACCCCTCCAGTACTTTATATGTAATTGTGCAGGATGCACTCCAACTCCCACACTTTAATACAGCAGGACAGACAGCTCAGGACTGACATTATCTCCTTCACATGCACTCAGACAGGAAACCTGCTAGAACACAGCTGTTAATGCTGAATCTAACAATGACTACAATGGGTCTGAACATACATTCTTGATGAAATGTATTCTAGGGATTGTAAGTCTTTAGCAATAACATAATAAATATATTTATTAATATTTATCCTTAATAACAGATAAAATCCAGAGGTCTGGCAGCTAAGAACTGTTAACAGCAAGTCTCACTGGGGTGAAGGGGGGGGGGGAGGTGATCATCTGTCTTAAAAACCTGATTTCTGCAGGAAGCCCTGGTTCCTGCTCAGAACCATGAACATATTGGTCCCCTGCCCTACTAAGGCGTATTAGAGCTGCACACAGATTCTGCTCTAACAGCTCCAGCAGAGATACGGCTCAGTTCAGCCGCAGAACAATTCTTCTAAAAATGTTTTCTGCCAGACTGAGAAAAAGAACAAAAAAAATCTGTTAGAACATGAGCAGCAGTTTTTGAAAGGCTAAATAAGAGAAGAAAATAAAGAGAAGAAAATAAGGAGAAACCATTTCTTCAGCTATAAACAATGAAAACCACAGCTGGAAAGAAAATGGACCAAGAAGAATGTTTCCTGTCTCATCCAAGTAACCAAGAATGGAAGTCTCAGCAAACCAGCTGCTACATTGTGTGTACCAGCTCTATACCTCAATACAAACAGACCACTGAAGGCAGGCAGATGGGAAAACTCTGCTTGCTTTACTATAAAAAAAATAATGTAATCTAATGAAAAGCATACAGGTGATTCAGTAAACCAACAGCAAAACTGCAGGAAAAAATACAGTAATTTGCATTTGTGTAGTTTACCCAAGGGATTGACTTTACCAGCCTTTTATCCTCCTACAGAACTTTAAAATCACTACTTCCCCTTTCAGTAAGCCATAGTTGTTCTACATAGCATCAACATGTACCCTATTATAGATACACATATACATCTTAAAATTCCTCAAAGCTAACCTGAAAGCACATCAGAAGCTCAGTGCCCACAATCCTCAAAGTGAAACTGTCACAGTTGAAAACTTTAGCACAAGGATGAAGGGCAGGTCACGTACTGCTTTGATGGACTTCACTACTACAGAGCTGACACCTTTTCTCTGTTCAAATAGGTCTCAATAGAATTCCACTGCAGCCACTAGAAAAAACAAGGAGCATCAACCAGTCTGGAGCGCTGCTACCTCAAATACCTCTGACAGCCCAGTCACTGTACAACACGTAATTAATATGAACAGGCTACACAGTTCGGTTTCCTTGCAAGGTTTCATATATTGGCATGCTTTGGATACAAGCTGAGAACATCAGCTGAGGTTTTATTGGCATAGTCCTTAGTAGTTTAGCAAGAAGCATGCTGGCAACCCAAGAAAATATGAGATGTAATCTATTACAAAAGCCTTAACAAATGAAATTTTGTGACTGAGTAGTCAGAAGCAGACAAGACAAAGATCAGGTCTTAGAACAGTAGAGCTGTCAAGCTCTTGACTATTTCTAGACCTCAGCTAGTGGAAAATGAACTCTTCCCTATGACAGTTTTCTAAAACATCCTGAACATGTGAAAGTCAGTCTTTTCCCTGCAGGACATCTCCAGTCAGCATCCAAACTGCTGTAGTAGTGACAAAAACACCAAAGGCTAGCAAGCATTTTCATTAGAAAGTCAGGCAACTCCCACGAAGTGGATGAAAACGCTTATTAGAGCAGTTGTTGGTGATTTACTCTCAAAAAGTAGAGATAAACCAAATGACCTTCTGCAACATCTGTTCTGGTCACAGAACCTTTCAATATTTTATTAATTACTTAGATGATAACAACAGGCAGCATGCATAAGTTTTTAGATGACATCAAGCTGAGAGGAACTAGAACGTGTTGGAAGACAGTTTTCAAAATTCTTAGTAAACTGGGAAATTGATAGGAAGAAACAGGATGTAGCTCTGCAAGGACTTGAGAAAAGTACCAGTACCACGCTAAGTCAGAAACAATTACTTGTGAAAATATAGGCTAGAAAACTAATGAATTGTTCTTACAAACATAGTAAGTCATGAACCGAACATGAGTCTAAATCAACTCTTTGGAAAAAAAAAATCCAATCATGTACAAAAAAGGGTACAAGCTAGGACACAGGGCAACATTCTCCTTTATTCACCACTGAAAATGCCCCAGCTATAAGACAACATCCAGTTTTGGACACTGGACTTCAGAAAAAACAACCAACCAGATGAAAGCCATCCACAGAAGCAGCAGTGAGAATTAGCATAGGATTAGAAAAATTGGCAAAGGTAGGAAAAGGCTGGAGCTCTGGGCTTGCTCTTGTGAACAAACTCAGAGCTTTGCTAAATAATAAAGGCTCTCCAAAGACAATGAACCATGACCAAGGCACTGTGTACTTGAGGTGTTTTGCAACATGGTCCTACTCTCATGTTACCAACCATTTTCTGACTGTAAGAGGAGAGGGTTGACAACACACTGTTGACTGCATCAACATATCAGACAGTGCCATCTCCATAGGAATACATAGAAATAGGTTCAAATATGATACTGCAGCTTTATGAGGATGTCAGTGACAATGTAAGCTCAAAACCTGTGAAGGTAAACATGAACATACCTACCTTCTTACATGAGCTGTAAATTCCATCCAATAGAAATGACCTTCGACGTCTCTCAGGGTTGAAAGGTGAACCAAAACGAATGTAGTGTTTAGGCGTGGTACAAATTAGAGGGGAGTGGATGAGACCTGGCAACATATTTAGGGTTGTTGCCAAAACTGTCGGGTCTGTAGTAATGCGCAGAGGGCATTCCATGGGACACTCCTGCTTTTCCGCCTTATCATTCAGCCATTCAGTAACAAGATACTGAAGAAAACAAAAATATCAGTGTAACTAGCAATTGCAAAGAAGAAAGGCAATCAGCACAGTGGCATACGGGGAAACAATGCTGAGGTCAACTTGCATGCTACGACCTCTCTGCTCCTCAACAAGGAGGAGGAATGCAGCCAGGACTTCTTGCATCAATCCCAATTCTCATCCATTTGCACACAGCATCTAGTTTATACAAGTAGCTCGGTTTTATGCTTCCATTAATCTTATTAGAAGGCTCTCTCTGAACTTGATCACCTTGTTCTAAATCTGTTTCTAATTGCAAGCCTAGATGTATTAATGGCTAACTTATTTAAGCTCAGGATGTGCCAAGCATCCACTGTCTTCTGCTGTTTCTCTCCTATCCCTTGCAAGTTTCTCCTAGTTGGTACACTGGGGTTTGCAGTCATGTTCCCTCTCAGTCTTCTGCTCTACTAAGCTGAAAACTGACCTTTTCTAGTTTCTTCTAAACAAACACCACACCCCCATCCCAAGAAGAGGGTCCCACTGATTCCCACACCCAACATCTTTTTGTGACACTCTAATCTTAAATTCCACCTAATCCTTACTACACAAGGGCTCCACTCCTTAATCTCTTGTTAATAAATCCAAGAGACCCTTTGTTTTAGTGTCCTTTACAAGATGCAACATTAAATTATTTCTAGTTTTGTTGTTGTTTTAAGCAATTTTTACTACACCTTTAATTTCAGCTTCCTTGGTTGACAGTCTTTTTCTCCTTGCTCTTAAGACACTAGAAATAAGTAGAAGACTTCTTGAGATGGTATTCATCCTCTGTTGTGTAAAGCTTTTTCATGTACTTTTTTTCTAAAATTGCCCAGCATCTCACAGATGAGTGGGTACTATCTCAACTTCAGCGTGCCTGCAGGAGCCCTCCTAATTTTTCCTTCAGCTGTGCCTGGCTTTCTTCCTTACTGCAAACATCATCAGAAATCACGGCACTGCCACTCACACCCATAATCTGAAAGTTACTTTTCCTTCAGACCTCTTTCCAAGGCCCTTTAATCTCTTCCAAGACACTGCCTTTCTTTCGGACTCTAAAGCTAATGCTCTTGCCCATAGTACCAGCATCTGGTCTTTAAATGACTGCTACCCTACCTGATACAGCTTTAACAACCACTGGCACACTGCTGCCAAGAGCTTTTCCTACCTCACGGTGTATAGGCATATCAGCTTTTCTCATCTTTCTAACATGTACCTTGCTCTCCTGCATGAACAATAGAAAAACTTGTTCTCCTCATCAAGGCCTTTCTTGGACATCTTCCAAGCTTCCCACTGCCTTCAACATCCAGGGCCAAGACTGTTGTTTCTGCCTCCCTTACACAGGGTCCAGCCTCCACCATCCAGTTCCTTTTATTGCCAAGCCTCTCCAGCCCTTTTATTGCAGAGCCCCTCACACTGGAAGCAGTTTTCTCCCCACTACACAAAGATGCATCATTTACTTCCCTCCAGTCTACCTTTGCTGAGCCCAACAGTGAGACTCTACTTATTGCACCTGTACCACCCTGCTGGTACCTATCTTTCAGCCCTACATAGACTTGTGGTATAGATGAGTTAGCTTCTTTCAGTCTCTGTACAGCGCTGAACAGCTTCATTCTGGCCCACGGCAAGGGCTCTTAGTCACAATAAGGCAAGTAATGCAATAAATAAAAAGTCATATCATTGCAAGTATAACAAAGATCTTTTTTCCCAGAGCCAATTTTTCCCCAAAGGCCACATAAAACCTCTTTTCCTCTCCCCAGCTTAAGCACTTGATAGTTACCTTTTTAGTTTTGGGGTACTTTACTGTGGCTCGATTAGACTGAGATCCCGCAGCCAGAATAACAGTTGGGTCAGATCCAGTCAGCTGTTTGCCTTCTCCTGGACCTTCTACATTACTGACATCTGCCGTGGTTACCAAGCTGGCAGTGTTTCCTTCTTCTGGGACAGCCTGTGCAAGTTCAGCTTGCTGGGAACTGGCTTGCTTCTGCCTTCTCAGTCTTTGTGCTGAACTGGTCCGGTATCGAGAGAAGCGACTTTTTGGTCGGGGCCTGGAGGGTTTTGCTGGAACAGGCTTAGTAACTGTTTTTTCTGGGACAGTGTCCTACAACATAAACTGTCATTAGTCTCAGCAGCTTTAAGATTCTTCTTTTTCTCTATATTCAAGAACAAGGACTGCGATTTATTTCTTGATGTTATCTGACCTATATAAGCTGGTTGGACCTTATTTGTATTGCCTTATAAGATGGGTTAGGACCCTTCTAAAAAACGGGCACATTTTTTCCAGTCTGCTGTGATGTTAAACGGTCAACCATAACATTCAGAACAATCTTGGTCTCAGGAGAGCAGCAGTATGAAGGTAACTACTCCCACTCCTGATCTGAGCTGACATGCATCATTGCTAAAATCTACTCTGGATGCAAGTGTTCCCTATATACAGTAGAGCCCAGATACCTGTTGGTAAAAAAAAAAACCCAGCAAGTGATTTCCTCAATCACTGTAAGCATACAGCCAACTTAAAATCACATCAGTACGCAAGAGATGACCCAGTCTCTCAAGCTACTACACAGGGGGCCCACTGGCTGAGGGAGTTGGGCATGACCTAATAGCAGCCTTACAGCATCCAAAAGATCATCCAGAGAAGATGCAGCCCAGCTCTTCACAGCAGTGCATGGTGGAATTTCAATAAATTGAAACAAGACATTCAGACTGGATATAAGGGACAACTTTATCAAGAGAATAGTCATGCACTGGAAAAGGTTTCCCAGAGAGGTTGTGCAATCTCCATCCTTGGAAATATTTGGGACAATACTATATAAAGCCCTGGCCAGTTAGGTCTGACCTCAGAGCCTGCCCTGCCTGGAGTAGGATGGACTAGAGATTGCCTAAGGTCTTTCCCAATCTGAACAATCCTATGATCAGATATGTTGCACACATGCTTGGAGTAAGCTACAGAACAATCACTTCTTCATCTTACCACTGCTTGTGACGACCGTCGTGTGTTCACCCCAGTACTGGTGTTATTGTTAGAAACGTTCGGAACAGCAGCACTAAGCGTTGAACTTCCGTCTTCAGTTTCAGGAGTCTCTGTTTTTATCTCCTCCAGCTCAGGAGCCTCAGCACTGATGCTGAGCTCAGCATCAGTGCTGTTCCTGTCTGACGGTTGCTCTCGTCTCCTCTTTCTCTTTTCCAAGTTTTCA
This sequence comes from Rhea pennata, assembly GCF_028389875.1. Classification (NCBI taxonomy): domain Eukaryota; kingdom Metazoa; phylum Chordata; class Aves; order Rheiformes; family Rheidae; genus Rhea; species Rhea pennata. The sequence goes on from NC_084674.1 coordinate 11,110,953, forward strand.
AACATGTGCATGATGGCTTCTACCTTCCTATCTTCTCGGGACTATAAAATACAAGAGTAAATTTAAGTCAGTACTGCAAATTATACAAATAAAGAGGAGGATACAAGAACAGATAGGGGACACAGCACAGGAGGGAGAAATCTGACCACACACTTAGGACACAACTTCCAAAGAGCAACAGCACAAGAGCCAGAAATGGGACAGAGAGAAGCAGGCCCCCCCTTTTCCCCTCCATTTTTGTATTTTTCAAGAGGGAAAATTTCTCAGAATGCTGGTAGTATAATTACATGTTCACAGAATAACTGGAAGAAGTAGACTTCGTTCTTAAATAAGAGTACCTAGTTATTACTGAGTTATATTCATAAAGCAGCCATAAGGAAATGCGTATTTTTGAAGAATTAAAACACATAAGACAGAATAGAGTGAAGAGACAATCTGGGAACAAATTGAGCCATTCACTAATGACCAAGCATTAGAGGTAAACATAAGCCAAAGGCAACAGAATTAAGTGAATCAGTAATTTGCATTAAATATAACACACCACGCAAACTGACTAAAATGATCCAGATTCATTCCTTCCCTGATGTCAGATGATCACACAGCTCAAAAATAAAAGCTCTTGTCCAAGCAGCTTACATAGTGGATAAGAAAAACAGAACAACGTGAGAGAGCACGGAGGCAAAAAGAAGGTATTTATTATGCAAATAGAAAGGACAGGAAATCTTATCATCTGGTAGTATCAAGATAATTGGTCATTATGTATATAAAAGGCCCTACACAATAATGCAGCAGTGACTGACAAAACAGGCTGAATCAAAGTGAATTTTAAGAGGTGGGGGCAGGTGCCTACTCAGAAGTGCCGTGGAAGAGAAAATATCTTGAACCATAGAGCAGTATTCAATCACAACGGCCTTTTACAGTTTTCTGTTCAAAAAATAGCCAATACACACAAAAATAAATTTGAGACAAGAGGAAAACTATAAATATAGGTATTCATGTGGTGCCAAGTATAGAAAGCAATCTCATTAAAGGAGATTAACTGGTAAAACACATACAGGAACAAGGCTTACAGGTTCAAGGAAAACTAACACCCTACTGTGAGAAAAGATTTCTGGAATTATACTGTCCCAGAAAGAGATCAGCTTCCCTGCATTAAAAATGAAGTCTTCCCTCCAATCTTAAGGCTAATCTGATGGAAGGCTGCTTTTATTCAAATTCCAGCAGAAACTGACTCTTTTATTTTGTCCCTTAAAAAAAAAAAAAATCATGTGATACTCCAAGGATTTCTCTGATGAGATTAGAAAAGGGCTGCTGTACATTCCCTATGGATGGCCATCAACTATGTAATTTGCTACACCATCTTAACATTATTAAAAGCACGGCTCAAAAAATTTGCACATGCAAGACCAGTCTCTTTGATCAGAGGAAGAGGGGTGGTTAAGGTATTTGGTGAACAAAGACAACAGGGAATTCTGAGCTCTGGTATATTTGTTGCCTGGTAGAAGAAAGGAGCACTTCTTATTCACTGCTCCCCCCCGCCTTTAAAAACCTCAATGCATTTAGCAGAGCTCAGAACACCTGCATTCACATGCATAAAATATCCTAATCCAGTGAGTAATCTCAGATGCTATAGAAGGCACAAGAGATTATAGCTCCTCTTGGAAAATACAGAAAAGAACTATTTAATCACAGTTTAAAGAACACCTAAAATACTGGAGGAATAAAAAAATAACTAATTCTACTCAGTACAGAAGAAGGTAGAGAAGGGATTATGTGATAAAAGATCCAAGAGCACTAAGAAACATTTTTATCAATACTGATTAAAATGACAATGATTTGGGAGCACAAAGGGATTTCCTAGTAAAGAACATAGCTCCATGAATGCTTTCAGCAGACTTGTGCCAACCTTGCTGTTGGTGGCCCACCCTTCTAACCAACTTTTGCCAACCTCATGCCAACCTGTCTGCGTAACTATTTAGTGAACTCATACAGAGAACTTAAAGGTTAACAAACCTAACCCAGCCAGCAAAATAGATCAGTTTTAACCAGGATCAATTTCAAGTTTTGATTCATCATATAGCTCCATAAATCCCTGAGCTGGCAAAAAAGAGGGGCATCGCAGGAACAGAAAAAAGGTGTAACTACTTTTCTCCAAATCTGGTGCTGACTATCTTGCTAATGGTATGTTTTAGGTTGCAGAATAGCCATGAAAGAAAAGGTTAATCCTTTCACCTGGGCAACAGATCTGTCCTGGATCTTCCAAATTACTATACCCTACCAAATATCCCATGATGAGGGAACAGACTTACAACAAATTAAAGCAGACCATTAAGAGCTGGAACGACTTAAATAACCAGCTGGACCTGCTTGGTCACGGCATGAAGCAAGTCCTAAGGGGGATGATACCCAGAGAGGTACTTGCCCGTCGGTTGTGGACCAAGGCTCCCTGTTCATCTATAGGCTCTTCTTTCTCCTCTTCCTGTTTCTCCTCTTTATCTGCCACCTAAAAGAGAAGCCCAGATTTAGTAAGCAAAAAAAAAAAAAAAAAAAAAAAAAAAAATCTGAAGCTGCTTATGTAGTGCTTTGATATCAATCTCCATGTCAAAGTTTTAAAGAACGCCTGCTTCCGGTTTTTGCCCTGGAGAAACCACTGTTGTATAAACCAGACTCCACAGCACTGAATGATGAAAATACTCGGCAAAGTGTTAAGGATTTTACCTCACTGTCACTGACTGCTGCAGGTCCCTCTGGAACTTCCTCTATTTGTTGACTGCCATTCTCATCTGATGCAATGCCCTGCTGCTCCATTTCTAGTTCCTTTCGACGAGCTTTTCGACGTCGTGTTTCTGCCCCAATCAGCGTGCCTAAAACAGGTGGAGGTAGGTGTTCCGCAGCATTTGGGCTACGTTTCTGCACAGGGCAATTCCGGTTCCCCTTGTGACACGCACAGTCCACTTTATAGTTGCTGCTCCAAAACACAAACATAATTTGTGTCACTCTTCATTTCTCAACCCTTATACAGAGACATTCAATGCATCTCCTACTAAACATCTCACCACGTGCCAAAGCAAGGACAGCAGGCTACCTTATGGCCTCTATTGTAGAATATGCCAGCAGAACTGGACAGAATAGCCGGAAAATGCAATTCAGTAGAAAACGGAGCAAAATGTAGAATGCGAGGAAAGGGCTGGAGGAAGATGTCCAGTCCAGGAGGGCAGTGGAGAGCTCCTGGGCGAGGTGAAGGACTCACCAGATGTTGTACTCATAGTCAAAGGCGATGGTAACCTCTGTGTCCTTGGCAATGGTGGCAACAGCATAGATACACAGGTGGATCATCCCATCAGCAATCACATGACGAACCTTGTTAAACAAAGTAGAGAGAAACTAACATCTCCACCAGTTGCACTACTTATTTTCAAGGGGGAAGCCTCCTTCTGCAAAATAGCTCTCATCTATCACATGAATAATCATCTTAAATTGTCCATAGAAAAAAGTCTGCTTCACTGGTCTCTCACCAGTAGCTCTTATCCTGTGCTTTTCCACTTATGTTTTGTGCCACCAGCCTAACCTAACTACTATTCTGTAGCCAGAAGAGAGTTATAAAAGAAAAGTTTCCCTTCTCAAGAAAAATTCATGTTCTGAAACTTTTTCTGATCTCATCTTCTAAGTATAAACCACCAAACGAGTAAGAAATGCAGAGAATTTATGCAGAGAATTTATGCAGAGAATTTATGCAGAGAATTTATGCAGAGAATTTACCCCATCTGCAGCATTTTAAGTTCAATATCATAAAAAGACAAGACACTAAACAAACGTAAAACACCTCTCCCTGATTACGGTGACAATAAAGTGGGAATTTACCTCTGCATTTGGAGTGCAGGAGCGTCTGATGAACCTGGCATCATTACCAAAGGTGCGGGCATCAACACACATTTCAACGCCATTGAACTTTGAGTAGAACAGCACAAATGGGTATGGCCTGGAGAAGAAACAAACATCTTAGTCCAAAAGTATTCAATTCCCACGGCATTTTTAACAGGTATTCCCCACTTTACTGGAAACAGTGCCTTCATCAGTACTATTGCTCTGGAGGCTTCCGCACTTCCATGATCACAGTTTTACCATATCAACTTTAAGAAGGTTTTCATTCATAAACAGAGCATCAACCTGATGTCACGTGTTCAATTTGCTTTATCAAGTGTTTTATCCCACAGAGACACTAGTCTCTCTGTGCTATGATGCTCTCATACTAGTCACTTCATAGTACTCTTACTTTTTGAAGAAATGCCCATTGACCTCGAATTGCTGTCGTAACATAACCTTCCCTCGATACTCAATTATAAGGGTATCTAGTGCCAAGTCTCTTGCTGCCCTCAGGATCTTCCGGTGCTTCTGAACCCGTGTCACCCTTCCCAGCTGCAGCTGTAACAAAAGTCAGAGTACAATACGAGAACTTAGACCAAAGGCCTAGACCATTGTTTCACAAAAAGCATTTTCCTACATAAAATGAAAAAATTCATCTAGTAACAGCACCTGGAAATTTTGGTCAGGTGAATATATTGTTTATTCTGTACCATTTCATCAACTGTCAACAACCTTGATAATAATTATTGAAAACAAACAAACAACGCGTACTCCTTTCCTAAATCTATCAGACCAAGTATTTTAGTCTTGTAGCTTGGAGGCATAACCAGACCTGTCAGTTGCTGCTAGCAGAGAACTGTTCTCCTTAAATCATGGGTTGTCACACATTCAGAGGAAAAACACAAGCTTTTCCTTCTACAGAAGATGGTAAGTTCCACCTAAGAAGTCAAAGACTTTAGTTGTGGCTATCTATTGCCATCCAGAAATTTCTCTTTATCTTCCTGCCCAACTAATGCTGCGGATTTAAAAACACATGTAGGAAGAAACATTTTTCAGGTAACTATTGACAGTTTGCTGAATCTTCATCATGTTCAAGTTCACAGACCCAGTATAATGGATTTTCATGTCACCATGCCTTCACAGTACAAAATCTCAACATTTAAGGATAGACATCCAAGGAAGAAGTGCTTTACAGAATAATAGAGGGAATATTATAAGCACAAAGGTATAGCTAAAACATCTCTCACCTAAGTAGAAAAAGTACACTGTTTTTAACAGGTTGAACCTCTCTGCAAGTGAAAGCTGGGGAATTTGCAAAACTACACAATGATGGTTGATTGCCTTCCCGTAAGAGCTGTGCCTGCTCTTTCCTAAGCGTGCTACTCTTAAGGGGAAGAGTCTGATACTCTTCCAGAGTGAATTTAGTCAAAGTATTCTTTACTTCAGTAATAATGGCAATCATCTATCTACATTAGAAGTAAAACATGAGGTTTTGCTAAAAGCATGCTCCCAACTTTTCCTGATAAAATTCTTCTGCTTAGAAATAGCTCCCGGGCAGTCTGCTCAAATGCATAAAAGTCACTTTAGCTTAAAGGAGGGACTCAATTTGGACAACGAAAGAATGATGACTTTCTAACTTCCCTCCTGAAAATAAAGCTGATGCCTTAAAGCAGCACTCTGCCCTGGAAACCAAGTGAAACACTTTGCATTGACCGTCTTTGAAGTATTGAATCACAGACTTTACCTTTCTCTTTTGTAAGATTTTTACTATACTTTGACTAAACCTCTTCTGAAAGAGGAATACTTCAATCATTTTAATAGGACATACTGTAGACTTTAGATCAGTCAGTAAAGTAAGATTTATTTGTTGACTTTTCTCTCTCAGGTCCATGATAAAAATATCTTTATCAAAATACTCACTTGAAACCTATGCAGACATGAGTAATGGTCATACTATTCCAGACCTGCTCTCAGAGATACATCCAATGCTTTGCAACATTTTCAGCAACCTTTTTCATACTGCTCTACTCTCAGACAATTTGAAAAACCCTGAATGTACATATTAGACTGAACAGCCATACAGAAGATTGCTCATCTCCTCTATCTCAGGTCCTAATAGGAGCTCACAGAACATCTCCCAAGCCCACAGGAGCCCACTGAACTGCCATGTGAGAACCAAGTTATTTCTGGGCTAAGAAGCCACATCACTTGACCTGATTTCAGATCGTCAACCCCATCACGAGTGAACCCTAGGATAAGACAAGTTTGCATTTCCCAGGACAGAAGTAATTTTCTCTGGCCAAATTATTTCCAAAACATTAGACATACTTTACATTTTCCAATTGTGGCAGTGCAGAATAAGCAAGTGGAACTAGACTTGTTGGTCTGTTTGGCAAGAGGAGATAAGGAGGAAATATCTGAAGTTAGCAGACAAATTAGGACTGAGGCATAGGTGTGAGAAATCAGAAATCATATCCTATTTCCAGTAGGATCATTTTATTTGTTTCTATACTATCACTTGTTTTCTGTTATGATCATTTTCTAATCTAAGCTAAGTCCTAAACATGTTGTTTGGACCAGATGACCTCTAGTGGTTCTTTCCAACCTAAATTATTCTGCTGCTATGTCATATTTTCTTATATTTTTTAGAGATGTGGGTTCACTCTGACAGCATTCATTCTCACTTTTGGCCCATGACTGACCTTTCATTATATGTCTGTGTTCGTGATCATGCCCAAGAAATGTATGTCTCAAACTGGATTACCTTCTGTGAAAGAGCTCTAATCAGACAAGTTACCTAAACAGGAAAAAGTCACTTCTCTTGTTATGTTCTCTCTGTTCCTCTCACTCTGGAAAGCAACTTTGGGAACAGAAGTGAGATGAAGTGGGGTGGTGGGAGGAAAAGAAAGCCCATAAAGGAATCTCCGCATTTGTAAAACTTAGCAATTATCTGGAGGTTGGCAGAACAAGAACAATCTGATAGCATTTCTGATAAGATCCTGGTTCAGCTTGTTTTTAGTTCTCCGAGTTTAGAAATATGAAGAGGATTAGCTGCCATGCTTTCATGTGCAAAATGAACAAATGATTTTATTCATGTCATAGATTAGGGATTACTGACTTGTCATCAAAGCTGTACTGGTATTTTTGCACAGCAATACCTGCATAATACTCTGTGGCTTTATTTTATAAAAGCACTTTTGCTTTTCACTTCAGAATGTGGAGTCAGTCAGGGGTTTGAGCTCAAGTCAGCAATTATAAGAGGCAACAGAGTGCAGCTACTGACCCTGTGTTTGGTTTGGCAACAACAGGCAGAGAAGTACTTCACTGCTTTCAATTTGCCAAGCTTCTGGCAAGAGCAAGAACTAAACTGATTTTACTTGCGACATTAAACAGCTTCAGGTTTTCACAAGTTTCCCCCTGCATCATTAGGACAATTAAGAATTGGTTTATCCAAACATTCCAGTGATCAAAATCCCATATCCCACATGAAACTTCTAAAACCCACTCCTCCCTTCCCTACCCTTCCCTTTGCTTTGGGGAAACTTTCAGCTCCCCCCCCCCCCACACACACACCTTAAGAATACAGGGACTGTACTTGCATCATTGTCTATCCAAACCGAATCAGTTGTGAAAGTATGCAGGGCACATATAACATTTTATTTTTATTCCTTTCTCCTCCCATCTAAAGTTTCCATAGCCAAATATGGCAGTCATAATACCCATCTCATACACGTGTCTGCTATCTCTACATTGATGCCACTACTCCTCAAAATTTTCTGCTTTAAAGCAGTCACTTCCTTACCATCCAGAAAAGCTATTTTTACACTCAGTAATGATACCTAGTTAAATGGTGGCTAGTACAATCTCAAAAACCTTTTCACTTTATGTAAGAGAGATGAGACAGAAGCAGCAGAAGAAAAATATAAAGCATAGGATGAAAGATCAAATACTCGCTGATGGTCATTCCTCATCTCTGCTAGTTATCCTCCTCTCAACACTCCACAGCAATCCGCTGAGCAGAGAAAACAAGGACATAAGGGCTGACACGCAGCAGCCTATGACAGCCTCACAGCCACCCGGTATTTCCTCAATATCCAAGAGGTGTTACAAAGCCACCAAGCCTCTATTATACTTTCTCAACATACAAAATGATAGATACCTAACTACAGCTTGTTTAGATTAACTGCAGCTCATTACACAATTTTGCAGCTTTTAATCCTTTTTGTTTCTTTGGAATGCATCACATTTGGATTCTTCTGATTTAGTACGCTGGCCACTCTCTCGCTATGGGAAAATCTATACCTGTACAGGAAGGGAGAGAGCACAAACCATGACAAAAGCAGCAAGAGTACTTGTGTACGGTGTCTTTTATAATAATCTATCCCTGCTGTCTTCTATGAGGGTGAGGAAAGGAAATGACATACTTCTTGAATTTTGGAATAAGCCCTGAAATAACTAATGTGAAAGAAGCAAAAGGTATAGAAATTTAGATTTGGAAAAAAAATAAATTCTTCAGAGAAGCAGAAAATTTCCCCCTCCTGTATTTCCCCAAAGTTGTCCAATCTTAAAAGACTACTCATAGCCATGTAAAAGTTAATCTCCAGAAGTCTTAGAGAGAGATATAAACAAAGATTACTCTAGAAACAGGAAATGGAGGAAGAAAATTGGGTCCCCTTTCTGTATTCTCCTTTATTATTATGTGCACAGAACAGAGGTTCTGTGCTGTCTGGAGTGCTTCATCTACATGAAAGCATAGGGAAAAGAAGGAAGGCGCACATGAACTTCAGACAGAGCTGAATCTGTTGACAGAACCAGACATGATTCAAGCACAAATTTCCACCTGGTATTTCAGTTTCTGACTCTGTTCCCTTTCTACAGGAGAGGTGCCATATGCATGTTTTGGAGTCCATCATTTTGCAGTTTCACCTATTTCCATTCAGTTCAAGGAATGGCCCACAAAATCAAGGCCAAAACAAGTGGGAATGCTACTCTATTCAATAAAGCATGAACAGACGAACAGCTGTGTGGTGGTGTCAGTCCTTTCCACCACTCTTCTCAGCTGATGTTTCTTTTCCTGTTTGTCCTAGGCTACATGTGCTGTGTGAACCCGGCAAAATACCAGTCACTGAACATTAAGAGAAAGAACTGGGGACACAGTCACCGTAAAAAAATAAAATAAAATAAAATAAAATAATCAACTGTCATTCTGGAGTAGTTGAAAATTACCAGTCCAAATACTTCAAAAGCCTGGAATAAAGTTGACAGGTTTTTTGACAACAGTTTTGCATACAGCATTAGCCAGAAAGGGGCGGGGGAGGAAGAAGGGAGAAAACATCTCAGCTGAAAAGCAGGTTATTTTTTATTTCCAGCAAGTGATAGATCTGGTTCTGCCCCAAGCCATTCGGGCATCAAAACCACATACGGTGAAATACCTGTGAATTGTATCACAGAATGGTACAAAGGCACAAAACAACTTAGCAACTCTGATGCGGCGGAATGCAAGGATTTCTGAATAAATACACAAAGGCAGCCTCATGAGCATGATGCTGGTATTTTGCCTACTTCTTTTCATAGGAAACCTGCCCTTACCAGTCTTTGGAATTTGAATTAATATCATGACCAGCTATGATATTCTTGCTCACCCACACCTAATGGCTAGAAACCAGAGGACTTGACCTACCCCACACTTCTGCCACATCGGTTCTTACCTGCATCTGGGACCCAATAACAGTATTATTGCAGGCCAGCTCTGTTTTGTTGATCGTGTCTAGCATAGCAGTTTTGCCCATGTACTCTTTATTAGAGTTTAGATGACGTTCCAACAGGTTCTGCACATCAGCGCTGTACTGGTTAGTAAAGGCTTCTTCATACTGATCTGTCCAGAGTCGTATTCGATTCTCCCACCCTTCAGCTGTGTTTTCATCCAAGGCATGTGCTTCAGAAGGGGAATTCTGCACCAAATAGCAAAGGATGAATGGCTAACATAAAACAAGGAAAACCTATCCACACCGTTCTGAGCAAATGAATATCTATTCCAACCTAAGAAACTGCTAGTTATGAGGACATTGTTTTCAGAACCTCCATTCTCTAGAATATTGTATTTCTGCTACTCAGAAATTTATGGAAAACTCTGGGCAGGACTAAAACCTCTTGCAAGTTGGTGCTTGGCACCATTGCACATAGGAAAAATAGAAGTTCTTTAAAAGACTCTTTAGAAACATCATTAAGCAGATTGAAAAAGCAAAGGCAAATAAACCTCATGCAGGCTTGTCCTACAATCAATGCACTCATATCCAATATAGCACTACCTGATGCTGATTGTATCTGAATCTTTGCAGAGACTGATCCCAAAATATGCAAGGGAATAGGAAGATTGTCTAGTCTAGGGTCACAATAGATGTCATGGGCACAAGATGTGTTTCTGGGCTATTCTACATACAGATACACGGATGGAGGCACAGAAACAAGTGGAACAAGATATAGTTTCTTCCCCAGTCTTTAAAGACAGATCTTTGTCCTCTCGTTACACTCCTTAACTACTGTTTGTTCCCATCTGCTATTCCCCACCATCCTCTTATTTCACTTACACTTAACAAGGACACAAAAAGAAAATATTAACAGAATCACAGAATCAGTAAGGTTGGAAGGGACCTCTGGGGATCATCTAGTCCAACCGCCCTGCTCAAGCAGGGTCACCTAGAGCATGTTAGACAGAGTTGCATTCAGGTGGGCTTTGAATATCTCCAGAAAAGGAGACTCCACAACCTCTCCGGGCAACCTGGCACAAGAACATGCTTGATAAAAATGCAGATTTAAGTGGTTTATGAAAGAGGAAAACTTTTTTTAAAAAAAAAATTTGAAGGAAAACAAAACAGGCAGACATTTTAACACAAAATAAAGCATCTTTCTTTGGTTTGGAATATCACAGCTGTGCCCATCACTGAGTACAGAATGGGATAATCATAACATTGCTATCTTGTCCTCTCTTCTCTGCCACTTACTGCACGCACTTACTCACTACATTTTGTCTCTAATTAGAGTATTGCTCTGTGTGTGACTGATACCCAAATACATCGCAGGAGTTCTGAACCTGACAAAATTCTGGGCAAGCGTAGATCAGTAGTACATAAAAATGGAATGGACAGATGAAAAACAGCCAGAGCAAGCCAAGAGCTCAGCCTAATACTGAGCAGGATAGAACTGCAAGTCCTAAACAGTGTAAAGAAGATAAGAGAAGGTAAAAAATCAGATAATCCCATCTGGCGAAGGGAGGGAAAAAAGAAGCTGGTAAAAAACAAATTCAAACTTCAATGGTAACTTGAAAAATAATTCAAGAAATTCAACAAAATACATTCCAGAGGTCAATAACTTAACAGGGTCCATAAAAGACTGAGAAATGTGTAACACATTTTAGTGACAGGAACCACTGAATAACAATCATTATTTTCATCACATATTAAAAGCATAAGAGTTTTCAGGTATCCTTATGTTCTCAAGACACTTGGTTACTATGGAGGTAGGTACACACAAACACCACAGAATTGTCCCATTTCCTCTGACTCACCTGCTAGCAACCAGTCAGCTAACAATACTGAGGCCAGATGGAATCGAGTCTGAACTTTAAGGCAATCTTTATGTCTCCAGGACATATTTAGCTCCAAAATTAAGCCCTACATTTTGTCAAATCTTTCTGTTAGATAGCCACACCCAATACTATAAAAAGTCAGAAATAAATACATCCTTCAACCCATCCCTGGTAAGGGGATGTGGAGAGGAACAAAGCAATACTGCTAGGGACTCCAACATTAAATATGTGCCAACTTAAAATGCCCAAGCTTAAAGTATCCTTGTTGCAATCAAATGATAACTGACCACACAAGAGAGCAGCCACAATCAATTCTGCATTCTTATATCAAACACCCCACTCTCAGCTACCATGAATCAGTCTCACCTCTTAAAGACATCTGCCTTGCAGAAAGTGATGAGCCATCTAAAGTAAAAGCAAAGTTCAGGGGATAATTCCTGTGATACCCCTTTGAATAGTGGTGCATGATAAGCCTTGGGATTATTCTAAGGCTGGTACCACAATCAGAAATTCCCCAGGCAAATCAAGAGTGGAAGAAAACTACAGAAAAAAAAACCACTACCATCACAGAGGCTTTTCAATTCTACTCACCTTCATCCTCAGAGACTTCCGTGAGCCCTCTCGAAAAGCCTGTACCCAGAATAAGGAGGAGAGGAGAGGAGAGAAGGGGAAAAAGAAGGAAAAAGTGTTATATAATCTTTACTCAGAAGTAAGACTCCCAGAACCACACTGCATCTTACTCCAACAGATTAACTCTTAACAACAGATGGCAAAAACAACAGGAGGACCTAAACAAGAAGCAATGGACTTGAACAACAGGATTCCACAATACAGATTCAGTGGAAGCTGCAAGAGAGTTTGACAGCCAGGATTTCTGAACCCAGAAAGCCTGCCTCACACTTTTTACAAAATCTAAAGATCAACATCAAAACTGGCCCCACTAATTCCACTTTGGCCATTTCTTCTGTCAGCAAATGAATTGAACTGGTTCATAAAAAAAAAAAAAACAAAAAAAAACAAACACACTTGAGAGCTCACATGACTCCTGTTCCCAGTCTTTTAATTAATCAACTCTGTGCCTACCAGAAGAACTTCAAGGGAAGCTTAGCCTGGGGAAAATGATGGTAAAGCCAGCAGATGACAAAGGAACCAGCTGCTCCCACCTGGATTCCAGCATCAATTCAAAACATTCCAGTCCCCCAAACCAAGACAGTAAAGTCATCTCTCAGATGTTCATCACTACCTGTCTCCACACAGGTGTAAGCTCTGTCATTGAAGAACAGCACCAAGAAGCACTGCTGGCCAGATCCTTAATGTAATTCACTAAGAACTGCCCTATTCCCTTCATACTTCATTCTATTCAGAGATTTCCCTTTTCCAATAAGCAGACAGACTCCAAAAGCTATTCTCCCAAATCCTAATAGAACAGAAGGGAGAAGATAAGTGAGTCAAAGCCCCTGAGCATAAATGCACAGTGCTGAGAAACAAGTGTGGAGTATCAGACAGGTAATTTATAAACTAACAGTCATATGTTCTAGCAGTTCACAAAAGTAGCGTCACATTATGACCCCAGAAAAATCAATTCCTGGTAGGACAAAACCTTCTTGCCTATTACCAAAAAGGCCCTCAAGGGCCAGTCTGTTCTCAATGCTCTACATTGCTACAGTTCTGACCAAAAGCTACTTCATTTTATTTCACATACTTTGATCTTTTTGGCCTTTGGAGCAGTGCGAGCTTTTTCTGTACTCCTCTTCCTCTTCTTAGGTTTGCTTCTACGGACGCGGTTGACAGTCAGAGTGATGCTTGTAGGGGTGTGCTGTGTGGCTGTGTACAGCACCGTAGAGGGAGATAGTTCTTCATCCCAGCTCTCAGTTGCACTGCTGTCCCCACCTACAGAGAGGAGTGCTTAATTAGCAACTTTATTCCATAGAGAACAGCTTACCCCCTATGTTCGTTTTCATCAAGATGACTTGAAGGATCTGCCTTCTCTTTATCTGAGAAAATTTTACCACCTCAATTTTCCCTCCCAAATTGGGAACAGGACCCCCAAACTTCTGATATCTCACTGAATGGCACCGATACACATCTCACTTCTCTGTTCACAAGGTAATCTGATCTCCCCCAGAGCTGACTGGGATGAGATGAAAGGAAAAGAGAAAATCCCAATGGCTGAGAGGAAAAGAACATTAGAAGGCACTGATCACAATAGGATGATTACAGCAGCGAAAAGACAGCAAGACCTTGCAGAAAGAAATGAAAAAATCACCATCATCAGAATTACAGCTTCAGACTCACCTGACACGTTGTCCTGCTTCCGGCGGCGGAGTCTGATCACCTTCCCCCTGCTCATTCCTCTGCCAAACGAGAATGCACAATTGAAGCTGGTTTGTAGGAGTAAAGTCACTTGAAATTCAACAGGATGTCACAAGATGCGTGCCCTCAGTGGGGCCCAGGATGATAAGAACATCGATTTAACATCCTCATCTCCACTCCTGGTGCCACCAACACTTGTCAGGCTGACAACGCAAAGGAGGAGGGTCAATACTAGGTAAAGTACTGGAAAGAATGCTCCAGTTAGCAAAAGGAAGTCCATCCCGCAGCCCAAATGTGACAGTTTGGCATTAGAAGTCAACATGAGGAGCAGTCTGGATCTGCACTGCACCAAAACTGACCTGCACTTTTCACACTTGAGGAGGAAACCATCTTGAGAGACACTGCAGTGGCACCAAGTGGGAATTGATTCTCCTTCCGAGGAGCTCTCGCTGTCCCCAGAGTTCTCCTCATCAGGTGAGTGCAGGCCATTCAGTTCTGCACGAGGTATAATGGTCTGGACAGGAGGAGAGGCTGGTGGCGTTGGAGGAGGAGGGGCTCCATAATTATGATCCTGAAAATAAGTATTTGCAGTACTACTTTTAACATGGAGATAAGATGCTCAGAAACGAAAGTCCCAAATCCACAGTTCCCAACAGGCACAATAGCCTGAACTCCTGAATCTACCTTAAAAGGTAAAGCAAAAGGTCTGCTAGACAAGATTTGTTCTCCTCTGCATCAATGAATTAAATTGAAAACCTAGGAAAGCAACTAGACTATTTTAACACTAACTGTTAAAATGCCAATTATCTGAGATGACCTGTTGTCCATCCCATAGTTTCAAACCATGCTCTGACTCTCCCCAACTTTCTCATCATTTCTCATAACTAAGTCACCAATATGAAAATCTATGTAGTCAAAACTTGTATAAATACTGTACAATAAATCAAACAGGGCATAAAAATACCATCAGGAAAATATTGCATATCTATACCTTATTTATGCACTTCATTCAGTTAAAAGCTATCATCTAGAACACTGATAAAGCTTGCTATAGAGCACATGAGGGGTCACAGATGATAAATACACAAGATACAACATGTATGGCACAACTCAACCACATGTATTCCCTAATAAGTAAGCCAATAAAACCTCCTAAGGTGCAATGAGGAAGGAACTATGGAACAAGGAAACAAGCAGAGCAAACAGTAAAGAGCTGATTCACTGCAGAGAGAGTACTCACTGCGTAAGGCAGCCCGCGATAGCTGTGTTTCTGGGTGGCCCCATAGCCGTGGCTGGAGTACACATTCTTCTCACTGACAGCTGGACTAGCTTCCACAGACTCTGGGCTGCAGAAAGGGCCAGAAGCAAAACCCATCAATATATCATCTTCCATTGCCAATATTTCACTGCTCCTTCCTATTCAATATATAAGCTCAAAATGAAGAAACTTCATGAAATCAAGGTGTATTATGCACTTTACTAAGCATCCTATGTGCAGAAGTTGGATAGACAGAATGAACCTATTTTTAACAGAGAACAAGCAACTGAGGAAGGACCACCCTGGATAACTCCTGTTACATTAAACTGGTTCTCAATCCAAGAAATTAAAAAAAGAGTAAGAACCAAGAAATAAACCCAACTTCCTTAGCTATAATGAAACTGAATATACTTTAGCATTCGCATCTGAATTTAGCCAATCTTGAACTCACTGGACTGAAAACTACTGCCATATTATTTCTACAACAGCTTTTTTCAGAAAGCAGCTAAGCAGCTTTCCTGCATCTGTGCCTGTTCTCTCTCTCTCAGATACTAATTGTTAGCCAAGACCAATGTCCTGTGATAAAGTCTGCAGAAAAGCAGCAGCTGTCCTGACAACTACTAGCAGGAGCTGGAGACTCCTGTTCCGAAGAGCAAATGAAACTCACGACTTGCACAGAGCAAATCTGAATTGTCTGTGGCTGCTGTCTGTTCTTTCTATAGGCAACACAGTGTGCAATGCGCTGAATAGGAAATTTGCTGCTGATCAGGTACAATGCACTCTTCCACCACATGGTGGTGAAAAACAGCCCAAAATGAGAGATATCCTGCTACTAGCAAAAGGCTGCAGAAACCCTGCTCAGAGAAGCGATAGCTGCAATTCAGCGCAGGGAATAGTAAGTAGATAGGGAGGCTATGGATAAAACACTACCAGGGAAACACGCTCTCTATTAAGAGCTTTCCACAGGCAGATGGAAGTCAGCTAACCTCTGCGTATACAGAAGCAGGGTCCGTATCAGAATAAACGGAGCATTACCAAATAAAATCCACAGCTAAAATCTTCATCAAAATTATAGCACGGAGCTGAACAAGCAGGAAAAATACAGGAAAGGAAAATTTTACCTGGAAACTCTGCTTCTCTGATGAGATCTTGGAGGACTTTCAGGGGTCCTACATTGCCAGCAAGACGCGGGCAGAGCTCCAGAGCACTAATGCCCAGTCGTCATGCATGGGGCAGTGTTTGGGCACCACCCAAGAAAACTAACCTCTGTGCCCTTTGGACTTCCTCTTCAGCTCTTGAAATCTCTGCTGCACTGAAATTTGCCCCACCCTGCCACTGAACCTGACCTACGCTAACATACTAACTTTCCGAGGTTCTGACTTTTTCTGAAGCAAGGTGAACCAGGCTTTTGGTCATTAAGCAGCAATAATGTATTGCAAAAAGAACCGTAGAAATTAGCAGGCCTTTGATCTATTGAAATCCTACATCCATCCTTCAGAATTCAGGCAGATGGCATCATAAATTCAGCTAGTTTTCATCGTAGCTAGTCACCTAAATTGTTAGGAGCAGAAGATACAGGTGGCGATCCCTCCCGGAGGACATATTTCTTAATAAAGACACTGTGTGGAGCTTGTCGTATAGTCCAGCCTTGCTGGATCATCACAACAACAGTCCTTTAGGATTCCTAGATTGGTACAGAGTTAAATCCATCCAGGTTTAATCTTATTTTCAGAAACAACATTAGAAGGAAAAGAGCCCAAATAGCCTAAGCCATGGGTCTGTCCTCTGCCCAGGTCACCCCATCTTCCTAACAATAGTAAACCTACAACACTAGTAATGCTAATAAGTTGGTACTAATAAGTATCAACAATGAGACTTTAATATTGTTGGTGCAACAGTATCCAAAGGCAACAACGCCAGGGGCCCATACTTCCTCATCGGCACGAAAAACACTGCAACCCTGCAAGCAGCTTCAACATCTTCCAATATGCAGAGTCAGATTAACATAGCAAAGGTAGTCTGCAGCCTCCAGAGCACCCTTAGAGACCATAAAACACATATCTTTCAGCATTTTCAGTTCCCCTCTGAATCAGCATGCAGGGGAGGATGTTAAAGCTCAACTTGAAAAGAGGCCAAACTAGTTTCCCATTTACCTTTCCACTACCTTAATGATAAATGAAATCAATGTCTTGTAACAGCCAAGAAACTTGGATACCAGACTTACGTATTAGACTTTCAGAATTTCAAAGGACAAGTGGAAGATGACCTTAAATTTGAACACACTCATGAAGGGATACTTCAGCAGGGAAGCAACAGGGCAACAACAAAAAGACCAGAAATAAAGTCCTGGCTTTCCCTATTTTTAAAAAATGGGGAGAGCGCCCAACTCAGAAATCCTCAAAAGCCGTTTCAGAAAGTAATCTAGCCTGCCTCAGGTTAGGCCTATGCATTTCCTTAAAACAGAGAAAGTAGCTTTTCAGAAGGTTTCTAGGCAGTCTTTTTGATATGTAACAACTGACATGGATAGGTATGTGTCTCCCCTCTCTATCATACTCAACTCTGAAGACAAAGCACATTGAACTTGAACAGACCTTTTACCACCCTTTTTCCTGTAAGAAATAGCTTAGCATTCCTGAAAGCTGAGTCTTTAAAGTGCTGGAGTGGGAGAATCATGGTGACAAGAAATACTGAATGTTAAACCTTGCAAAGTAAAGGACCAGATAAGTCACTGATCAGCAGTTACTTATTAGACTGACAACTCTTAAAAATGACACAAAAATACAGACTTTTGGATAAAAGAAAACATCATAAAAAGAAAAGGATGCCTAGAATGGAGTCAATATGAAGACGGGCAAAAAGCAGCATTAGGAAACCTTGTAGAGAGTCTGTATAGAATCAGGGCAAGATGGAAAGGAAAAGCAACGAGTCACACTCTAGTCCATTGCTCTTAAAGCTCAAAATTAGTGTGTGGAGCATTATTTGTGTTCTACACTGACCAAACTGATATGCAAGGATCTGCACAGGAGGTACCTTCAAATTTTACATGGGATATCCTCCTCCTAAAATAGGCTTTTTAAAAGAGATGGCGCTGTTCATATTTCAAAGATGGATGCAGGAAAGTAGGGGGCAGAAGCACAAAAAAAAAAAAAAAAAAAAAAAAGAATCACTTCAGCCCTTCCTCTTACCCCCTGCAAAAACACAATACTCAGTTGACACCTTGTTAACAAGGATTTTAAGAAAAGATCACTATGTAGTATTTTCAGGATTTGAAACATTATCTGACTTCTGCAAAGCAGTATCTTTTTTTTAAAAAATGGTAAGCATCCTCCCCTAGCAAGGTATAGTACTGTGGTGACAAATCCGCAAAAGGGGCACCTGTGACAGGGACCCTGAAGGATCGCCCCCCAAGGTGCTCTTCTTGGGACATGCTAAAGGGGCAGAAACAACATACATAAAGGCTTCTATAGAGGCAGATGCTGTCATACATCCTCAGCCAAGCTCCAAGTTGGTCCAGAAGCCAGTCATGTAGGCATGGCACTCAGTCTGAGCTAACAAGCTCTGCTGCAAGACAGGCTCAGCATACTGATCCTGCATATTATAGTTTTTGAAAAGGAGCTGGCTTGTGTCTAGCCAACTTCAAACATCAGGCCAGAAAATGTACAACTGCCTGCACTCACACATGCAGACATACTAGCCAGGCTCATATCGAAATCAGAGCGAAGCACTTCACGTTTTTGCAATTCCCCTTTTGCCTGTTTCAAACTTACCAATTTTTGTAATACCTCATTTATTAGGCGTTCAGAGCCTGCCTCTACATTCACCCCTCAGACAGGCAGCGGGCCAGCACACCCGTTCTGCGAGCGCCCCAGCGCCTGCCCCGACCCGGCAGTCGCGCTCGGACCCCTCCCGTCCTCCTCGGGGCAGCACTCACTCCGATCCTGCGGCCATGTCGGAGTAGGACGTATCTGGTGTGGTGACTCCCAGAGGGATTGCAATGCTCATGACGCCCGTCGGGGATCACGGAGTCCAGAGGGCAGCGACTGGCCGCTCCGAGGGCGGAGAGGAGCCGCAGAGCCTCGGCCAACACGTCACGGACATGGGGAAACCTACCGGGGAGAAATAAAGCGTTGCATCTTTGTAACAGCACGAGGCCTCCCGGTACACCCCCAAAGAAGGCTTTAAGCAGAAAACGAGCAGAAACAGATTGCCAGCAAGTGCCACGCTGCACTGCCTTTTTTTTTTTTTTTTTTTTTTTTTTTTTTTTTTTTTTAATTTCCATATCTGGGGCCGGGGAAGGAGTAGATGGCAGCTTCTTACAGTCTGGGGGTGACACGAAGTGAGGCACTGCCACAAGGCCAATCGGGCCGTTCCCCCCGCCGCCAAACTCAGCGCCCGCTGTCGCTCAGGCCACGTATCAGCTCCTTTTGCACAGACGTAACCGCCGGCACCCATCGCCCCAGCCCTCCACGAACACTTCCTAGCTCCTTCCCAAACAAGTCGCAGTCAAGTCCTCTTCTGGGAGGACAACGAGCACAGAGGAGGAGGCGGCTGCTCTGAGACACCTCGCTCGAGACCGGCCTGCGTCTGCATTCGCTCTGCCTACGGCGAGGGCAAGCGCCCGACCCGCGGGAGCGCGGGCAGGCTCCTCCGGGCGCGCGAGGGCGGCCCTGCAGGCTGCCCCCACGGCCGAGGCCGGCCGGCCAGCCCCGACGCGGAGGGCCCCCGACTTTCCGAAATCCCGGCTGAGCCCTCCCAGCAGCAGGGCCACGTCAGACGTCTCGGCGCTCGCCCATAGGCGGCCGTGACGAGAAGCGGCGCGGCGCCATTGGGCCGGCGCCGAGCCCAGGGTGAGTCACGGCGGCATCACGGGGCGCAGCCGCGGCCGGGCCGGGGCGACGCGCCGCAGCCCGCTGGGGGCGGCAGGAAAACCCGCGCCGAGGCTCCACCTTTCCTGCTGACCGCAGCTTTTCGCCAAGGCAGCCAGGGGAAGCGCTGGGAAACGTCGGCTTCCAAGGGCTGGACACCGAGCGGAGACAAAGCAGCAGACGTTCCTCGTTACGTAAATAACCCCAGCGAAAGTTAATCACAGAGCTGGTTTTTATGCAAGCCTAAAGAGAACTCCCACAATATACAGAAGTGCTGCATTTCACAGTACCCAGTGAAGCAAACAAAGCTCCAAAACCAGAGAAAATGGTAATGATTTAGGAGACAGGCTATGGCCACAACCATCCTCTCTGCAAGCTAAACTTTAACCGAAATCAGAATAGCCTCGAATGACTTTTTGCAGTCCTTCCGTGGACCTAGGCAGCGTGGTTTTGTAAGGCCTGCAGAGCACGACCCAAACGAGACGGCTTTCGGTTATAACCTACGGTCACGTGCTCACTGGCAGCTCAAGGATTTTGCCAACCAGCCAACAAATACTCGGGCTGCAGAGAGCCTGGGAGGCAGCTCTGCTGTGGGCAGCGAATTTCTCACAGGGAACTTGCTCTGGATGTGATAATCCAGCGATTGCTTATTTAAAAACAAACAAAAAACATATCAGTATCTTGTAAGCAGATCACTACTAGGGCAAATGTAGGAACATACAGGAGTCACCTGGCTGCGATTTCCCATGCAATATTCCATTTCTCTCTTGCCTGGGAAGGCAGGCCTTCCTTACCACCAGGAAATAGCTTCCTTTAGAGAAATCTCTTTCTGTTAATATATCACAGGCACCCAGAGAATTGCAGTAGTAGCGTGTAAATATTTCTAAGTCGTCTGCAGTGACTCCCTTTTATGCCACAAAGCAATGGTCTCAAAGGGAGGGCGCAGAGAAAGCAAGCAGACCTGGACCGAGCTCACAGGCAACCCCACAAACCCAAGAGAGCTGAGGCGTTCCAGGGCATTTTTCTGAAGAAAAGGAACTTCAAGCAATGTCCCATTTACCCTTTCCTGGGCTTGTTACAAATCTGATTTCTGCAGATCTGTATATAAAAGGAGCTAAAGAATACTGCTTTTATTTGAACAGAAAAGAAGGTACATAGTTCACCGGCTAACCTGGCCTAACCCCGGGGACAACGCAGCAAATAAAATCCCTCTCTTCAATGCTCTATGTTTTTATTAACAGACAATCCTCTGTCCGCAGGGAAGCTGCTCCAACTGGATTAAGCCGCAGCCCTAGGTAAGACAGTTAGCCTAAGCAGAGACTCCCACCCAAGCATGGGCAACACAGTGCTCAGGGTCTTCAAGGCCTTACAGAGGCCACTTCTCCAGTCTCCTGAAGCGTGTGTGTGTGTAAATCAAACAAGGAAAATGTGCATCATCCAGACACAGTACCAAAGATCCAAAAATGGCACCCTGATCCCCAGCATCTGGCAGCTCCCATCGTCAATCCTCCTGAGCTTTTTTGCCTACAGCATAATATACTGCACAAGTTCAGTTAAAAAAACATGTCTAAGGAAATTCAGAAGCCGGTACAAACCCATGCCTTATAGTGACAGGTACTAGCCAAGAGGACACTCTCAGCAGGACACAGCAGGGAGCAGGAACAGGGAGGTAGATAAGCCCACCTTCTCTTTTCTGTATCTCCTCTAGCTCCAGAGTTTCTGAAGTATGAGTTACTGGGATGCAGCCACATTGACTTCAGCCACCAAGTGAGACAGACTCTACTGCTAAAATGTAGCTAAAAAGCTACTGACATTTCCTCTTTCATCCCTAATTCACATACAACTCTGGCTAAAGGTTAAGAAACTGGTACAAATTCCACAGTGTCTGAAGTATCCCTTCCTTTTAAGGGATTTTTTTTTAATTACCTTTTAAACACGTCCCTGGATTTTTTGCTGTTGATCTCTTGCCTTGCCTACAACCATAAGCAGCTGCCAGCAGTCTGAGACTAACCATTACAAACGCCAACCTTCTGCCTCTTTGGGACTCAGCAGAATTTAAAAGCTTCAGGGTGACTTCCAGATTCAGTATTCACAGGAATATTTTTGTCAGTCTTGGGATAACTGTGACAAATTCAGAGTAATTTTTCATGGAAAAAACTTTCCATCAAGACTTTACAAACACCAACCCATTTCGGCCCAATAGTCCCACTTCTGGAAAAGCGAATACCAAAAAAAACCCGTGAACTACAAAACAAAAGGCTAGACAAGGCTAATGCTAGCTCGATTGCTTTTATGTTTGACCCAGGAGCACTTGCTCAATCATCGCCAGGTCTCCGATTTTGACCTTTGTTGCTGCTGGCTGATTTGTACTTTCAACTCTGACAACGTAACATTCACAACGAATTGCTGTGACAAGTCTCACAACTGCCATCCAAGGCCACACCACCTTCAAGCTAAACTACGGTGTGGCATTCATGAAACCTTCCCTACAAACACCCAAAACATTTGCATGCACAGAAAATACTTGAGTGAGATCAAAACGTTCACTCATTGAACTGGCTGATTGACTTTATGTACAGGTCAAAAGCATAGCTGCATTTATTGGATGTAAAGGATCAAAAGGAAAGATGCTAAGAGACTTATCCCTCCAATCCCTAAATTCCTTCCTATCTCTCCCCAAAAATATACAGCCATGTATAGAAAAGAAAGCCAAAAAAAGAAAAAAAAAAGTACACTCCAGAGCCACTGAAAAAAGCTTTCCTAGCACTCAAAAATGTGATGCAAATTTGATGAGCTTCAATCACAGCATGAACTTGTCTTCCTCATGATCCATTTGATTAAAAAAAAAAAAAAAGGAATCATGTAGAAAAAATGTAAGTAGGAAGTTTCATGGCCTAAAATGAAATACTTTGCTTTTGAAAATACAGTATTAAAAATATTTTTATATTTTGCATGTTTGACACCAGTACTCCTGTCTCCTAAGCTAGTCATACCAGTATAAAGGCACTCAGTCTTCCCTAACATCATCAAAATGGCTCAGATAAACATCCACTTGCACAACTACCATTGCCTTTGATCAATTCTCAACTCAGGTCACAAACTAAGAAACTCACCTCCAAACCAAAATCATAAATGGTGGCCTTGAGTATAAAGGTATGTTATTCAATTATTTCAGGCATCCTATATAACAGAAAACACTAAGAAATCTGAACTGGCCAAGTGAAGGTTAGGTAACACCTGCTATAAGATAATGTAAATTTAGTTTTCAGAACTCCGTTTAGGATTTAACATTAGTAGCATTCCCTCAGCCCCCTTCCACAAAAGCTGCCTTCCATGTTAAAATAAAAGAGACAAAAAAACTTACTGCTGGAAAGTTATTTCCTTATTTCTATTGTTAAAATCAATATTAGCAGATAGTCAAACAAGGTAAACAAAGCAATGTGCTAGAGCTTCCTTCAAGATGTGTTTGTTCCTGTTTTCACCAGTAGCTTTATGAAGCTGTGCTTCCTGTCTCATAGACACCTATGGTCACTTGTGGTCCTCAACAGCTACTGACCAGCTCTACACACTATTTGTGAACTGTGGAAAACTCATCACCTGACAGAAATCCTGGACACAGACCCACAGACTGCAATCGCTACCCAAATTTAGATGTTCAGATGGATTACAACATCATTTGGTAAACGCTCAGGTTATGTTACAGTTTCTGGTGGGAAATAACACTCCCCTTGCACTGTTCCACGATCACAGAATAAAGGGTAAATAGCTGCCAAATACTGGGAGGACAGAGAGATTGACCCTGTTTCTCTGCACAGTTTAAGCGCAAGTCTAAGTCTACATCTACAGAGGCCTTAAAGTACTTCAGTGTCATGCATTCAGCATCTCATTCGTTACTAAGGACAGTGAAATGGTAACTGTACATAACACATCATGGGTAAAATGAGAAAAATACTTTTTTGATGATATAAAACCTCAACCTATCTTCCATGGTAAGGATGGGGAAGCCTCTCTGCTCACAGAAACAGACTCTCTCTCACACACCTCCTATTTGCATACAGCAAAGGAAAAAACAAGAACTTCCTTTACAACCCCCCAAACCTAACAGCTGCCCCAGGTATTCAATTTCCAAAAGCAGACATGGACCCAAGACTTTCAACAACCCAGGATTCCTAGTGTCTAAATGATAACTGCCATACTCTTCTCAATGCTTGGCCAAAGGCCTATAAGTCATGTATATATGATGAGCTCCGTATATAATTCCACAAACCGCACATCTTTCAGCTCCCAAGTCACTGCCACGGAGGTGAAATTCAAAGCACGTTCCTCTCCTGCACTTTACACTGTCATGGGCCAGATGACATGGTGGCAAACTGGAAATCGCAACTCTGCCACCAAGCCTGAGTTGATATGCTCTCTAACCCTGCCTGAGACAGAGCCAGCAAATTTTGACTGGTTCATATTTATGCTGTCATCTACATTAGTAGCAAATCACTCTGCAAGTGGAGCAGCAGAAAAAGCACAGCAGGCTTCTGGCTCCAATTCATTAATGCTTTCCCCTTGAAATCTCTGAACGGTGCAGATCTACAGGACATTTAACCTAAATGCACAGCGCTTCAGTTATCATACCGAAAACAGACCATTTCCTGTCTCAAACATCACATCAGCTGGCATTACTCAGATATAAAGTGCAGTCCACCTGAATATGAGTAAGCACGGCTGTTCCTTCCAGCACACCTGTGAACCTCGTGGAGAGGGCAGATGCTCACAGGAAGGCAAAGATATCTAGTGCAAACAGAATCAGGTCAAGAGTTTTTGCAAGTTTAAAATAACTAGCTCTAATGCACACCAACTTCCCAGAATTTCAGATGCACTATTCCATAAATACATCTAAATATAAGCATGCACAGAGCAGACAAATCGCTAAGTGACAGCTCCAAATTATTCTAAAATGTATAGGCTCCTGAAGGTATTTGGACTGTGCCTCAGTCTACCAATACAAACGCCTTGGTTTGCTATGAAAACAAGTTGGATTCACTAAGCAGTAAGTGAACAACTGTGTCAGTTTGAAAAAAACAAGATATTTACCTGAGTATATACTATTATCATTAGTACCATGTACCACTTACTACTTGGTTGCTGACTGACAAGGCAAGAAAGCAATCCATCCCACAGGGCTTCAAAGAATTCAGTCCTAGTTTACGAGAGAAAGGATCGAAGTAAAAGGCAACACTATCTACGGTTCATTAATGCACACCAGGATAACAAAATTATTGACAAACATAGTGCAATTGTGAAAAATTCACCTGATATTTTAGAGTTTCTTAAAAACTCCTCCTGCTCTATAAACAAGTAACCATATGCAAGAAAGAAATGCTTATATGTATACATTTCATTCTGAGTTTATCTTGTTTTCTAGGATCTGGAGAGGCACGATAAAGCACTGATGAGTTCTTAAAATAAGAATATCATTTAAAAATTAAGGGTGTTAAAATGCAGCAGCTCAGCAAGGCCATAAACCATATGCTGTAGGTTCCACAAACGTTCTGCACAGGCCCAACTGCTGAAAGGAACAGCCCTACCCTCCTCTGAACTGCAGAAACATCTTCTCACCCCCAACAACCATTTCTCAGGTGTCTCATAAGCTTCTCTGTAATCAAACAAGAGTCAAGTCTGAAAACTGTTAAGAATTAAAAGCTGACTTGGCAAATAAGGTCAATTTTAGCACAAATCGGTCGCAGATCCTGCTCATTGTGCTGCACGAGCCCTTGATCCAGGGAAAGGGGGGCATGCTGTTTTCACAACATGTGAGATTTAGAATAGCTTTTGGCATTTCTGGTCTTACACCTCAGGAATGTAGTTTCCTATAAGATGTGATATCAAATTAATGATTCCAGTCATCCTCAAAGTACCCTATGGAAGCACTGGAAACTACCTCAATGCATGTCTACAAATAAACATACTTAGATAAAGTCACTGATTAAACCAGTTCAGTTAAGATTATGTAAGCCACATTTAAACCTGAGATACAGATAGAATAAAATAATTTAGATAAAATTTGATAAACAATTGGACAATAAAAAAAAATACTTTGATTAAGTTTATGTAAACCTACATTTAAGACACTAGGTCAATTTTTGTCATGTCCATCCACAGGATTCCATCATTTTACTGGAATCAGAAAACACCAGTTTTACTGATGTCAGGTATTCTCAGCAACTGGCCAAACACCGTGAAGTTTATTCAGGAAAGCAGCAAGAATGACCTCAAAACTTTGCCGCTGCTTCAGCAGTCAAGAAGTAAAATCTTTGTTTTTAAGAACAAAAGCTTGTACTTTTTCTTTTGGATTTACTATGGATTTCAGGTATTTGGAAAGAAATGGGGGGGGGGAAGGTAATAACTGATAAAGGAAGCCAGATAAGCTTGAGTTTCCAAAAACACACTTTACAGAACAATTCTACCACACTCTTTACAGTCCAGTACACTCAGGAGACGGAGAAGTCATACTAAGGTTCATTTGGATTTTCCCAAAACTTCTAATTTACACCACAAAATCTTACTTGAAACTTTAGTTTATACTGATTTAAAATTGATTTAAGACTCATACACAGCAATTACTCCATAAACAAATTATAGAGTAGCAGCATCTATAGTGGACCAAATTATTCTAAGGTATGTTAACATGAAGAGGTAGCAGGTAAACCACAAGATAGCTTTGCTTGCACGCCTTGCTGACACGCAGACACCTCACTGCATTTGTGCAGTCCTGCACACAACTCAGTCTGCTGAGAAGCATGGTGATAAAGATGTTTTAAGGGAATAACAACCTCAAAAAGGGAAGAGGACTATCGCAACGGGTAAGTTTGCATCAAAGTCCACCTAACTTTATTGGAGTTTAAAGGGCCATAAACAAAAGAAATACTTTCTTAAAGCAAACTTCACAAGCACGCAATACTTTGAAAGTATAAAAACTTACATAAAACATTAATATCTTTTAAGTGTTAATCATCAAAACAAACCCTAAAAATAATGACAGTAGTGGAGAAATTTAGTCAATCTGATAAAGAGGTAGAAAAGATAATTCTTACCCCCCTCTATGCTAAAACTACTGTATCTCACAGCATAAGCCATTGTAAAAGGTGATAGATTCTCTGAACACTAAAGTTCTAAAATGATATTCTCAAAATGAAATATGGGTGGCCCTAGAAAATGATTTTGTTTTTGCAAATACTATTTTCTTATCTTTCATGAAAGACCTACAACAACACAAGAGAAAAAGGACAGTTACAAAGAAAGCATATAAATGCCTGTACAAAAAGTTATCGAAGTAAATGAAAGGGAAAAGAGAAAAGAAAAAAACTGTTCTTTCACTTCTACAAATATTTGATTTGGGGTAGTAGCAGGGGAAAAAAAATCTGCAGCTAGAGGAGCATATTACGTGTCCCGATCTGTGTGCTTGTTTTATGATCTGGGATTGTTGCGCTCTCTTCCTATAAGGGTAAAGGAGAACAGTCAAATGACCGAGTTCCAGAAAAATAAGAAAGTGCAAAGTCTTAGAATAGGTAGCTCGAGATTAAGGGCTTGACAATTAACTGCCAGTGAACCCAGCTGTGGCAGCTGAAGATGTTAGTGCCCCAGCTGTCCCCTGCATCCCTGTGCCCCAACAGCTGGCAGGAAGGAAATGTTGCCATGTCTCATCAACTGCAGTAGACAACAAGCAGAAGCAGGTAAAATACACATTTCCGTTCAGATACTCTGTTACGGAGACAAGAAGTTTCTGCAAGGGGGCAGAGCACACAGCCAGGGACCGCAAAATCGGAAAGCCCCACTGTCAGGTCTGCCACACCTTGTCCATCAAAGTCCTACATTTACAGATTAAATCTAAAGAGGACTGCCTACACCAGCAAATAGTTGTGAATTTAGAGCAATTATTAAATGCTGTGAATACAACAGCATTCATATGAAGGATCAGATCAGTCAAACTATTAAAACCTTCCTAGGTAGACAAGCACTAAATTAAGAAAATTAAGGAGTCTGTCAGGCAACATTCTCCCCCCCCCCCCCCAAATCTTTAGAACTTGGAGTTATGTTTTGGAGAGATTTCAGAGAAAGCCCTACACTACACGCAAGGTAGAGGGAAACAGTGCAATAAAGGGCAATAAGTAGGATCAAATCCAAACCAAGAGAATTACAGTTCCCATAAGAATCCAAACAGTCCGCAGTGTCACGGGAAGCTGCTGAATATAGAACCAGAATCAACAGAATTTTCTGGCACTGAACGGCATCCAGAAGTTGCGACTAGCGGAAGGCTACCCACAAACAACTTGCCGGGAATGGACTGCAACCTTTAGTCCCAGAATTGGAAAAAGATTTCTCTGTAATCCCACTAAATACTCTCTGCACAGCAAGTCTGGCTGGACATCCTTTATACATCTATTTAAGGGCCCCACGTGATGAAGGCTGCCTGCTTGGCTCCTCCCTGAAAGGGCAAACAAAACAGCTCCAGAGGAGATTCCAGCAGGGATTTCAAAGACAGACATTGCATCAGCCAGGTGTACAGGAAGCCGTTGAGATAAAGTGGCTATTTACTGAGGGGCTCTCAGAGCGCGGCCGGTTCAGGAATCCTGGGGAAAGGACGACAGGAAGGAGGGAGACGCTTCGCACACAGAACAAGCTTCATCGGCTTCAGAAAGCCTTTGTACGAGGGCTCCGGACCTGGCCTTTCTCCCAGAGATGATGCAACACTGAGGAACAGGGTCTGTGCCAGAGAAAACTATTCACCGGCTCTGCAGATGGCAACGCAGCCAAGGTCCTTGGATCAAAACACTCCCAAGCCAATCCAAACACAGTGAGGCCCCCTCGGCCTCCCTCAGCTCCCACCAGGATTTCGGGAATCCTCCATTTCACTTTGTCACCTCTCACTCCTCCTGTAACCAGGACTCGAGAAAGAAACAGGGACCCTGTGGCAGCAAGAAAGTAGTAAAAGACTGGTTTGAAAACCTGTAAAGCTATCGCTCATCCCATGATCTGCTGGGGAGCAAAGACAGAGGAGAAACTGAGCTACTGTTCAAAGCCTCAAAAATCCAGGTTCTGGATCTTCCTGTAATCACTGCTTGCCAGTGCAAGCCTGAACTCCCAAACACGTACAACAGCTCTTCTGCGACTGGCAGCTTCAGCCCCACTCTCAGGAACCAGGAAACCATGCCGAGACACAGCACCGGCAACCATGGCAACATAACACAGTGTGGCAATTATGGAGCGGTGGCAGCCACTCCAAAGTTAAGGTCCAACCTTGCTTTCCATTATAAGGCTCATTTTGACCCTCCCCCACTAAAACGATCAGAAAGTGCGTGTTCAGCTCCAATCTGAGCTCCGTGGTTTGTGACCAGCAATTCTGCACTATTGCACCTGGACTTGAGATAATGCAAATGCATTCTTCTTCATATTGGAAGACGGTTCATCTTGATTTGAAGCTTATGTAATGCTCTTTTGCCACGTTCTAACAAACAGCAATTTGTCTAACTCATTCCAAGTGGAAAACTCCACTTAAAAAAAGAAAAAATTCTGCAACCCACACTGTACATGGAATGAGGCACTCAAATCCATTTACTAGTTAAGCTATGTAATCATTGAGAAGTATTAAAATCCAGTGAATTTTACATGGTTAACAAGGAGCTCAGGAAAGATTTCAGAAATCTCCCAGCATCCTGACAGGCTTTAAAGCTCAGATCGTAACACTGCCCTAACACATCCCCCTTTCAGTAAGATCTTAGTAAGAAACTCCAGATTACGGCGCTTTCCCAGAGCCTGGCAGCACAGTGGCATAAGCCATGGGCAATGCTTTGGGCATGCTGGGAATCTTCACACTTTTCCTGCAGATCTACTTTCCATAAGACAGAAAGATATTAGAAAGCAGACAGTCACTGGTGGTGCAGAAGGCTACCACGAGGGCCCAAAGAGAGCATTTCAGCAAAAAGCCTAGTTTCTTCTTCCGCCTCAATCTCTGAGGCTTCTGTCCACTTGCTGATGTTAAATTCTGTTCACAGGACATTTTTCATGTTTCATTCTTCTAGCTTACTTGTGTCTCGTGTGCTGTATTTGCAGTATGGCACGGATCCTAAAATACAGGTACTACCCACTGTAGCACAGCATGCCCTTACTCTGCACGTCAGATCTCCCATATTTACCCATTTGCATCAGCAATATTACAATAGTCAAATACACTGAACAAGTCATTAACCAACAATATATTGGACAAATAAGCTTTCAGGAATATAAATTATTTTTGTGAAGCAAAAAAATCAAACACTTTGACTATTCTGTTTTACCAGAAATTTATCAAACTTATTCTCAAAGCCACACACATGAAAGGTAAAAGCTGCCAACACGTGCTCCATAAAAGCACAACTGCTGCAAGCCATGGTCACCTTCTTCACTTGCTCATTTCTGTTAACAGGATGAAAAGCAGATAATCAAGTTGAATGTATTTTCAAAGTAAACATATATGATCAAAATCAGCAGTCACAAACCTGCAATCAGTGAGCAAGTATAGAAGTCACTTGGAATAAATTTACTGCTGGTTACTTGCAGATAAATCAGTAACTTCTACCTTTGGAGAGAGCTTCTCTCTGAGCACAGAAAGCTAACCAACCACCCTAACTACACACAGGTGGTAACACAGGAGTACTGAACTCAAACAGCTGGCTAAGGTGCTAGTTATAAAGCTCACACGAAAGCAATGCTGAGAAAATGGTTCTGTAACACATCAATAATGAAATTATGCCTGTCAGCACAACTGTAAGGTTTCTGAAATGGTCTATTATGAGAAATATCTCAAACACAGCTAAGCACAGGTACGTACAGCCACATGGTGAAACCTCTTACGGGGATTTGCATCTTAGTCTGAAATTTAATCGTTAATGCTGAAGAAAAGGTTGACAGCCCTCCTCTAGCTGAGGGAACATAGGTCATCCATCTCCCTCGATCCCATGATGGGGAAAGGGGGATGACGACACAGGCACACCACCACAGAGGAAAGATAAAGAAGGGAACTTTACTGCTAATCTTCTGCAACCTCTGCTGCGTGCAGTGCTTTCCGTGAGTAGCTGCTACAGGTTAACACGGATAAGGCTGACGGGATGCAGTAAATAGCAGGGGTTGCATTAGATCATGAAGCTGAAGGCCTCTGCTTTACACTGTGCAGCACCCCAACGCACTTACAAAGTTTACCAAGTCGTTAGCCTTAGGCAACTTGTAGTTGCTAGACAACCTCCTCCTCACTTAAGAAATACCTCAATTTATGTGACAAATCGATAGAGTCAACGCACAAAAACCGCCTCATCTTTCTTGGGACACAGAAGCATTTCCTGTTCTTCGCTTCAGCCCTGCGGAGATGACACTGATCAAGCTCCTTCTTCAGCGGAGCAGCGAGGAACGCGGCCTCGCAGGAGGAGAGGTGGTGGCAGCCCGGGCAGCCCCGCGAGCAGGCACGGCCCAGGCGAGAGCGCACGCCTGCACGCTCGGGCAGAGCCGAGCGGCGGGGCCCCGGCTGCGCAGGCAGCAGCTTTCGAGCACCACCGGAAGGGAATTTCAGAGCTCCACGCACCTGCAAAGGGCACCTGGAACCAGGTAATCGACGAAAATACAGAAACTCAGCAGCCACTGAGGGAGTGGTGGAACAGACAAACAAAAATAAAAAAAAATACAAGCATCATGTGGAGCAATTACTGAACTGAGTCACTCAGTTTCACAGGCGAATTTACAAAGCCAGGGAGGAGCAGAATCACTGGAGTACTCCCGTTTGAATGGCATGAAAACCAGCAACAAAGTGCCAACAGAATACTGCTCCTGACAACTATTTAATATTGTTTCAAACATGAAGAGGCTTTCAGACCAAGTTGAGTTAACCCGAGAGACTACACATACCCTGCATTAAGAATTAAACCTACTAGGAGAGCTTGTGCTTACTTTGCCTTTCAGAGGAACTGTAATATATTGCCATTGTGCAAATTTTTTAAATACAGATTCTAAAAAAGGATGAAAAAGATTTACAGACTTCTGCTGTGGTCAAGTGGAATTCAGAACCACTCATCTGAATACAGTGACTGCACAGAGTTACATCAGTGCCTCACTGTAGAGGCTTTCAGAAAGCCTTAACCGTATCTTAAACATCTTTCCCATACTGAGTTGCTTCAGAACAGAGTTCCAAAGATGCAAGCCACAAAGCATTAAATTTCAGAGTTCCCTTCACATCTTATAAGGCTTATGCAAGGCAGTATTCCCTCACTAAGTTAACTCTTTTTCCTCTCAATTAACCTTAATTTCATGACCTTGCATTTGACAGTGAATGCATAAATGTGAACTTGCTCCAATTGATTATGGCATGAAACATTCAAAGATTGTTAAATTCCAGTATCAGGGAAGGACCATTACCATAATCGAAACATTCACAGCGTATTTTCTCCAAAAATAAATCATTTGGGCCTATTTTAAAGGCTTAAGATGAACGTTCACTCCTCCTCTCTTCCCTGTAAACCATTCCAACATTTAATTATTGTCACTGTTAAGAAACTATTTCAAGATTGAATTTGTCTAACTTCAGTTGATATTGCTAGGCCTTTGTCAGCAAATCTCACAAGTCCTTTTAGAGAAGGATCCAGTCCTCGTCTCAATTGTCTTTTTAATAAGTTGAGTAGGTTGAGCTCCTTTAAACCTCCCATCATGAGGCTTATTTTCCAGTCCCTGGATCACTTCTGCAGCTGTCCTTTGAATTCTCTCCAAAGACACTGGCATTCTTCTTGAAGCATGGAAACCAAAATTCAATTCTAGTATCAGTCTTAATGTTGCAACGTTTGTAAGATTACTTACTTATTTTTGCTTGATATTCCTTTCCCCTGTCATTTTGTTATCACATTAACCCTTCAAAAAAAAAGACCTAAGTAGCATGTAGAGACAGTTAGCTGTAATGACCTTCCAATCCTTTGAGCCTCCACTTTTTAGAACTGTTTCACCTTGTAGGCCAGCTTTGCAGTTTTGCTAACAAATGCACCACCTTGCAATGGGACGAATTCATACATTTCGTTGAAATGTAGCAAAACAGTTGAGAGCTCTCTAAATACACTTTATCATCTCACAAATGTGCATGTCTGATAAGATCTTTATCAAATATTTTATGCTATCCAGGTAAAAAAAGACACTAAGTGGCCGTAAATCTGCTGCACAACTCTTGCTAGATTCAAAGAGGATTTTGCCTTCTTGCCCTCTCCCCTTAAAGCAAATATACTCCCCACACCTGCTATACCCCATCTATTTTCCACAAAATCATAAAATAATTTAGATTGGAAGGGATCACTGGAGGTCAACTGGTTTGACTACCCTCTTCCCCAAAGCAGGGCCAGCTCAGATCAGGTTGCTCAGGGCTTTGCCCATTTCTTCTACAGCACCACTAAGAGTATTTGCGTAACTATGCATTTTAAGGCCAAAAATAACCTACTGGTGATCTGACTTTCCACCTAACAAAGACTGGAAAAATCTCACCTAGTCATTTCTATACTTGGCATTGCAGCTTACAAATGAACTAGCCTGCGTTTGTCTAATATAGTCCACAGATCAGCATAGGATTTCCCACAGTTCTGTGGGGAAAATTTAAAATCATGTAATAGACTGTAGCGTAAAGGTCCCAAAGCAGCACCAACCCAAGCCTTTAAGTTTTCACAGCAATCAGAGTACATTTAGTAGTTTTTATGAAAACAGTGCAGAACTTCTCTAGAACTGTATAAAACACTTTCTCAGAAGCCTCTGGAGGATGTTGCAAAGTACCTAAGTGAAGCTCCAGCTCTAACTACATCTTCAAGGGAGACTCCTTCACTGCATAAGTGGACACTTAAAAGATTAGCTTCCCCATAATTTCATCTTAATAAAATATGGAATTGTAGCAAACATTGATATAATTTTAAATAACTTTCACATTCATAGTACTAACATTTATCAGTACCCATCTTTATCACTATTTTTACTTAGCAATACATTCACAGCTTCTATGTTTATCCGACTACCTAAGCAAGGACGTCCATCATCCCTTAGCTAGCAGAACATATCTTTCAACTTACACAGGCTAGTCCAAACAAAGCTTACCAGTGCTTGCTTCAGTCACTAGCAAGGATCTCCCCCACACCACAGAAAAAACGTGGTTACATAAACAAAGAATTAAGGTGGTCATATATTTGCCCAAACAAAACCATGCCATGGTAGTCAAGTTAACCCCCTTCCTTAAGGGATAGCTATTTGAAATCACAGCAGCTAAGAAAAGGGCTGTACTTAGTTTAACAGTATAAACTACTACACTAAAATTAGTGATGTTAGCTAGGAGCCGGTGGTCCTCTCACCATATATTCTTCCCTAATCATCTACTTGTGGCCCTGTCAGAGACGAGCAATACCTCCAAAGCTGACCCAGGAGAGCCACTTTGGTTCTCACATTATGTTCTCAGTTCTTACTCCTGACTAAAGTTATCAGTGCCATGTTCCCTGCTGACAGCTAGGAAACTCTTTAACCTGCAAGCTTGTGGAACAGAATCCACACACACACAAAAAAAATCCCATTGCATGAGTAAATGAGGCTTGACAACATGATGGAGTAAGTTTCAGGAGTATGAAGGCATTCTCAAGGAGATGGGCAGCCTGTTACAGCTTCACGTAAGCATAAAGGACACTGGTTTGCAGCATTCAGGAGGGAGATGTTCCACTGTTTAGATTAGATGCATTTGGTGCAATGACAAGTACATCACAGCTAGATGAATTTCAGCTGTAACAAAACACTGCATACTAGAAGAAAACTATAAACTCTTCCCTTCAGGCCAGCATTCCTACTCTGCACCATTCCTCCTTTTCTCTTCAAAGAGAAGTGAAGATACTGAATCTCCCTAAAACAAAATACTAACCAGAAAGTGTACAGGACTTCACTCTAACCAAGAGAAATTTCACATCCATCAGTCATCTCAGGATTAATTTGTTTTTGTCAGCATGGAAAAAGCTGAGAACTATCAAAGTCTCAGCTGTGTAACAATTAGACAGGAGAATAATTTCAACAAAGAAGGAAAACAACAAAGAAAACAAAAACTTCCTGAATCACGCAATTAGACTTCATATACACTAAGCATCCACAAACAGTTTGCTGAAGATACTGTGAAGGCCTCTTACAGGTTATCAGTCCTGATGACTGCAAATCAGTAGCAACATTGTTCTTAATCTGACCTATCTTGATAGCATTACAATGCTAATAAAAACAAACAGGAAAAATACCATGCATCATTACAAGTTTCCCCACCAACAACTCACAGTGGACTTTTTTCACCTATATCCATCATATACTGTACTTACGAGACACCTTTTAACAGCAGTATCAATGGCACCGTTTTATTGTACCATCAGAAGCAGCTAAAGGTATATGCAGAAGCAACACAGCACTGGCAGTGTCTACGTCCTGTAGTAGGCTAATTGCATTCAAACCTGTAATGGAGGTAAGGGTGAAGATTGGTATGCGTGAGAGAGCCATCTAAAGAAGTCTAAAAGAGACTATTTGCATCACTAGATCTGGAGTAAAGAAATCCATCTCTTATCTTCGCACCATTAATAAGACGCCCTGTGCAAGCTAATCCTTTTCTTTGAGCCTTAATCTTCCTATCTGTAAAATCAGAGTAACACTTCTAAGATGTTATATACAGTGCTTTCAGCCAGGCAAATGAAAAGCTAGAGCTAAATCAACAGATTTAGTCATCACAAGAATAGGACAAAGTGCCCTCAAAATTTGCATCTGGGACTTTTGGGTGGGGTGGAGGAATAAAAAAAAAACAATAGAATATAAGCCACTAGAAATCCAAATACAGATCATATAAAGACATTCAAACCAGCCTCACCTTTCACTGCAGTGATTTCACTTGTTTAATTTCAAATTTGCAACAGGTTGGAAACCCACAAGTGCATCCCAGAGGCAGCCGTCTCCCAACAAGCAGGGATAATCAGTTGAACTGGAGAGATTTTTTAAATCTATTTAGTTAAGCCAGTACAATTTTTCAGAGAAAAATTTACATAAAACCCTCTCAACACCAACAGAACTCCATAGCAATCCTCGTTGTTCAAAACAGATTTTTATTATTTTAAACCCACCTACTATCTCTGTAAAACGACTCTTAACAGTTTGAGTAATTTAATTTTACCCCCTCCAAAAAAGTTTCCATCACTTTCAAGTATGTATCAAGGCCATTTACGCCCTCCCTCACAATCTTGTCTTCATGTAAAACTGAAATACCAGAATTCCTTCAAAACATTGCCCCTACACTAACTCTCATGGGAACAGTCTATTATCACTCAGAAAAAGGAGCAAATCCTTCAACTCTGACACGAGAGGAGTGACAGCAAGCTAGAAACTTTTTTGCAAGACCAGTTTTCTCCTAAATCATCCCCATTCATGTTCAGTGTGTGATATGGCAAAGCCAGAATTTTCAGCTGAAGTATTTTACCCAAAGAATCCTTGCTGCATCTTTATACAGTTCTTTGAAAACCAGGGCAGTTGCATCAACATCTGGATCAGCCATTTCATTTTTTCCTGCTCATTTAAGATACCCTTTCTTCATGTGCAACTCCAATGAATTTCTGCTGATTGCAGTTTCAAACTATCAGTTCTAATCCGCATCCAAAAAGGCCTAACGACAGCATGTTCCAATGCATACTCACACTTTCAGAACGTGTTAGCACTTTATTTTTCATTACTTTATTACTTCTAACTGCTTACATAAGAACTAGAAATACAGGAGCATGAAGTAGAAATTGTGATGCATACTAATTTTACTACTGCATTTGCTGGTGGTTTGTGAGGAAAATTGTTTCCCAGTTAGTAAACTTGTGGTCTTCTTACATGTTTCATATATTGAATTTTCAAGAGGATATTCTGAATCTGTAGTGGCTTAAGAGAATCCACCAAATAGTGGTTCTGCTGCCAAGCACAAGAATATTTGTGCTCCAACTCTTAAAAAGCTCTTACTGACCCACATTGCATTCAGAGTGTTTTGGGAACTAACCTGGAAAAGTAAAAGGCACCATCCGTCTCCCAGCACTAACAAATGGCAACACCCACAGCTGTGCAAAGGACACAATCAGTTCAAGAACTCTGCATCCGAGTATCTTCCACCTTAGCTAAAGCATCCAAGAACAGCCTTTTTTTTTGAATGAAAAAATTTTGGGAGGAGTCAGGGAAGGAGGTTTGAGGCGTTTTCTTTATATATTTGGCAAGTTATACTGGGGCAGCTTTAACTTCAAAGATCTTCCTACTGAAGAGATTCTTGTGTAGCTGGGTAGGTCTAGGACAGGACACACCAAAACGTCACAAAGTCGATTCCTCAGTGAAACTTTCCACCTTCTGGCAGTCCTGTCGGATAAAGAAAGTGCCCAGCTGTGGGTACGCAGTTTGGGGAGCGCAGGAGGGAAAGTGGACAGTAACCACGCAGTAACTACACCTGCACATGTCACCCTACAAGTCACCTAGGTGTTCCGCACCCAAGCAACAGACTCAGCTACTTCACTGCAATGCCAGAACAACTGCCATCACTGGCAAGGCACAGCACAGCAAACATAACTGTTGCAACTGTTTGGGTTGGTTTATTGTACTTCTTGCAGCATGATTGTTTTGGGGGCTATTTGTGAAAGTTTCATTTTTTTTTAAATAATGAAATAAGAGATTACCCTCAAGGCAGATGAGCTTTCTTATTTTCAAGAGGTAGCATTCATGCCCAGCGTTAATTCTTGTGCAGTAGCAGGTATTTGGAGGTGGCATGACATGCTGCCATTTAAACAATTTCATCCAAACTGAAATTGCCAAAACACTGCCTCAAGTTCTTCTAGACCAAATGGTCTAACTAGGTAAGAAACTAAAAGCCTCAATATATTATAAGCTGGTGCAATGGGATTTGAAGTACACAGACAAAAGCTCTACTTCAAATGAAAGCTGCTACAGCTAAGTTCTATACATTCAAGAAATAGGCTTTGAGTTTCCACTGCAACTAGCATTGCCTCATTTAAGTTTTTGCAACGTTCCAGTCTCATTCACATCTGTACATTCTTTTCAGTAAAGCTATATTTTCATTACTATGATTTTTATTATTCTATTTTTTATACATCTGATTGACAACATACCCTCAGTAATTCATGATTTTCTGCAGTGCCTCAATATTTTACAAGTCATAATACTGGCAAGCTACTGCAAAATAAAAACTTCCTAATTATCAGGTAAGAAAGGATAATGAATATTGTGATGCGTTTATTTATACAGAATTGTAATAGTTGCATACCAGTTAATATTTTGCTATTTTCCAAAATGAGGATCACTTCAACTCACTGCGATACTAACTTTCTGCAAAAATACACTTAAAAGAATTTACTATTTTAAAAGCAAAGTTAAGCACCATGATTCAGTTATAACACCGCTCAAACACCACAAATAATGTCTACATTAAAACTTAATTCTGACCACCTTACTGAAGGAACAAGAACAGAAAGGAAAGACTACACTAGCAATTTTCAACCAGAGAACTATAGGTTTGTCTAAAGAAAACACTTCACATACAGCAACCAAGGATATAAACCTACAGCACGTCATAGATGCCACAGCAGCCCCTTCAGTGGACAGGCAGAGGGGACAGTAGTTCACTTTCCTTTAAAAGAGAAGTGTGAAGTTACATGAGACAGCTTGAGCTGACTATACAGTACTCTGCCACCAAAAAGCAGAGACCCTGATCCCCTTCCCCATCATTCCCCATCATATCCTCTGTGCTTCCACCCATATGTTCTCCCCTACGAATTTTGTGAGAGCTCTGGAAGCTTATCAAATCTCTTTGTGAGCCAATTCAACTCACTATCTTTGCAAAAAAATCATCCAGCAAAAACAAAACATAAAAAAACAGAATAGCTTTCTGCTAGGTTAGCAAGCTGAACTGGTTCAGAAAGGGATCCCAACAAGAACCAGAGCTGGCATGATAGAAAAGGCAGAACTATCTGCTGGGGCGGGGGGGAGGAAGGAAGGGGGAGCCAAACTCTCCCCAGTCAGCAGCAGAGCCATTAGATCTACTCAGCTGTCTCATGTAGCTTCACCTGGGGTAACCTCACACTCAGGGTGCAGTTCTGCAATAGTTTAAAGCTGACTTCAGCTGGCACTGCTTTCATGCAGCCTCCCCATCTCCGTCCTGCTCTGCTGCTATCCTGACTCCACAGCAAGGCAGTTCAGAGAGAAGCCAGCAGAAAACTCAAACTTCAAAAAATGAAACATGTTTATTTTAAGCCAGGAAGCCTTCCTGAGTAGTTCACTAGAGGGGCAGACGTTTGCCAGAGGAGAGGCAGAAGTCAGAGTGGCAAAGTAAGCAGGACTGTGGTAACACCACATCAGGCCAGCTTGAATTGCCACGGGACCATATCATTAACGTGTAACAGAAACCTCCACAAAGCTGTGCAAAAAATAAAATGCCCATTTCAGCCTAACATGCACAAATTTTCATGCAGAAGCAAATCCCGAGGCGCACGTTGGAAGAACCGCACGACAAAGCAAGTCTGCAGCAAGCTCAGAACCTGGCTTTCACTGTCTAAGCATCCTCGTTCCATGCCAACTTCCAGGCCGTCTTCATGCTCAACACCCTTGAAATTCATGAAACTGCAACAGGAACTTTGAATCAGAAATAAGTTCTTCTCTACAGTTAACCAGATCC
Organism: Rhea pennata; assembly: GCF_028389875.1. Taxonomy (NCBI): domain Eukaryota; kingdom Metazoa; phylum Chordata; class Aves; order Rheiformes; family Rheidae; genus Rhea; species Rhea pennata. The sequence continues at coordinate 11,150,582 of NC_084674.1, forward strand.
TACTTAACTTAATCAAGCAGTTCTCTTTTCTTCAAAAGTTCACCTTAGCCATATTTTCAGGGAAGTTCCAGATCTCACTGCTGTGGCAGATGTTAATTTACAGCTACATTACTGAAAGCATTCTTGCTGCACAACTATAAATTGTTTGGCCCTAATGCCACCAATAAACAGGAAATAATTTGTTTTACTGTCTTTAGTTACAGGCCACACGGATTTAAAAGTTTCATACATTCTTCCATTAATTTAAACAGACTACAAGTTTTTATAAATTGATACTGCAGTTCAGGTTGAGACACGCTTACTATTTTAAGTGTTTCACGTTGAATCCCCAGGGCACTTCGTTTCCTGAATCAGTGGTTCTCGATCTTTTTCCAGTGTATTCTTTCCTTCCTACAAGCAAGGATACAGTCCCATTTCTCCACTCTCTCCTGTAAAAATCATTTGAGAATTACTTATTGGGAGCAGCTTCCACACAGGCCTCCTGAAGGGGTACACTGCTAGGGAGCAGCTAAGAGCACTGCCAGAAGACACAACTCCGGCACGAGCAGAGCTGGGAAGCAGAGTCATGCTGAGAAATGCTCCTCTGTTCCTATTCTCTGCACTACTTGGCTGGAGCTGTATCTCTCTCAGAAGCAAATTTCTTTCCTTCTTTCAGTCCAAACAAAGTGGTCTTAAGTGGTCTTCCTTATCCGAATGTTTTCATGCAATACAATCCTCAAATAAAAAACAAAGAGCAGAAGAACAGCAACTATTCAATTATTTTTATGATAGAAAGTCTATGCAAAACCAAGAGACTATCAACAGATTGAAATTCAAAGCTTCAACTTTTTTTAAAAAAATGAATCACCATTAACAGGCATGTTCTGTTAAAAAGTTTCACGGCATGGTCTCAGATTCATTCCCTATCAAGGACTTGCATTTCAGACTGGCTCACTTCAAAGCCAAGAGTATTCTTCTTAGTATCAGACCTGCAAGCTCTTTTCTGTGCCACTGGCTTAATAGCTGAAAAGTTTGGTCTTCTTGATCAACAAGGATGCAGAGGAAAACCCAGCACAATATCATGGAGTGGTATGAGCTCTGCAAGGACAACAGGAATAAGCCTGAGTCAGTAAATGAGCAGCTACCAAAAAACACGCAGTATCTTATTTCCAGTGTTAATACGATTGCAATTTTAATCACATTCTAAATATGAATACATCAAAAGCATTGCCACTTTTCAACTTAAAAGCCATTTTGAATTACTTCAGGGCTGAAAGATTTTGTTTTTAAAATTCACATTTTGTCTCAAAAGGTGCTTATAAGTTTTTTTTTTAATAAGCTAAATTAGAATAAGCAAAAAAAGTTTGCTGTCTTAAACTGCACAGACCTGCCAGCTTAGGATACCTCCAGTGCTAAACTTAGGTCTTCCATAACCCTCAGGGAAGAATACAATACCTAGCTATGTTACCTAGTTTATAAGGAATAAACTTTAGCAAAACTAACAGATGACTTTCAAACTTTATTCTAAAAGCCAGGTTCCTGGCTATTTCTTAGAGTAGGTGTTTCTCAGTACAACTGTTTTACTTTCCACCCTGTTCATTCTCCCCTTTTCTTAACATTTGCTGAATACAGGAGTACTAGATTCCTGACCACAAAAGAAATTATTTCTCATGCTCACTGAAAGCTTGCCAGTCATTCAAACTTCTGACAAGTCCTCGCACATTTTCCCACCTTGAAGCCTGAGCCCATCAGCACACTTTTCTGAATGCTTCCCATATTGCTCAAATAAGTTACTTTCCTCCTACCAAACCTCCCAAAATCCAAACTCATCAAGATGACTTTTCTTCCTCATATTGCTTTAAAATATAATTTGTGTGCATTTGCCTGCTTACACATTTAAATTATCTTTAATGATCATGAAGTTCAGATTTACAATTTAAACAATGACAGTAACACTTCTGTGGGGTCTTTGGCAACAAAAACTAGTGTTCAAATTATTACTCATCACAAAATTCTCCTTTTGGGCTGCAGCTTTTCAAGTTTGGACTCATCAGTTAGTTGAAATGAGGTAAAAATAAAAATCCCTTTTGCTATTTTTGTTACAGGAAAATAATACTTCACCACTAGCTTAGAGGTGGAGAGGGGAGATGAACAAGAATCTCCTGATTTGTCATATAGGTCATCCTCTGAGAAAAAGAGTAACTTTGCTAATTATAGAAAAAAATTAAACGAGGAGCAGTTGAAAAAAAACTGTTTCTCAGCCTGCTCAGTGGGCATTAGCCATGATTTCAGCAGCTTAGCAAGTCCCACCCCTTTGCAAGCTCAGCGGGGAGGCCAGGAGAACTGCACATTCTCCCTGCTCAGCAGGGACAGGGGCCGCCGCTCGGATGACTTGCTGCAGGAATACTGGAAAATTGCCACCAAAATAGCAAATTGTTAAATAAAAATAATAATAATATTAATAAAAAACCCGCAGCAACTTAAGTGAGGAATTGAGAAAACTGAAAAAGTGAAAAACTCAGCTCCCGTAGTTTCAAGAAGATGTTGAACTCTTGCTGCACTACAGTCCCGGGCAACTCATTCCCTCCCCCCTACACCGACCAAAATAAGCAAAAGATTTAGGTTAAGATAGATTTATGCAAAATTGTTTTGCTACTTATATGGTTAAATTAGAGACTACTATGAACTCTTGCCACAACTCATTCATGTAGGCCAAAGACTGACTCTGAAATCCCTAACAGTTCTAACAATCATAGCTGGTTTTTTTTTTTTGGGGGGGGGGGGAGGAGAGCAAAAAAACTAAATTGACAAATATAATGCAATAATTATTTATTTTTCAATCAAATAACAGCTCAATTTTCATATAGGCAACTAAGATTTAATATCTCACATGCTATATACATTTAAGCATATACTTTAATACTTTCAGCTGAAGTACTATTACTTTACCTTCTATTAAAAAAAAAAAAACTTTTGCCTATCACAACTTTTCTTATATACTGAAAATAACACAAGATTTCATTGGCAAGGTTTCTAGGTTACATACACAAGCAGCACCAGAGTAAGAATGCAAGTGTGCAATAATACAGTAATATTGCCATGAAAACAATCATTTTTCAATTTTCAAATCTCAGAGCACTCATTATGTTTGCCCTACTACTGCCAGAATAGATAGAAACATTCTTATTTCATCACATCATTCAAAACAAGTTTGTAGAAGCTTGCTCCATCCAAAATGGGAGAAAGCACAGGCAAGTCAGACTACATAAATTACATTATCAGGATATTACACATTAAGCTTAGTCCTCCCTCACATGCTTTGCACGTGAGATTTTTAACCTAAAATGCTTTTTTATTTCATAGAACACTCGGAAAACTTAAATCAATATCCCCAACCCCCCCAAAAAAGCATAAACTTTTGGGAGATCCAGTTCAACAACATCTCTCTGCTTTGACTTATCACTTCTCAAAGTAAGAACCGGTTGTAACTGAGTACTCTTCCTAAAAAGGGAATTAAATGTATATGCGATTTCACCACCCCACCTTGGGCTATAATCTCAGATAACATTAACTAAGGAATATTGTATGCAGGATACTTGGAATTTGGCAGTAAAATGAAAGGCCAGCGCCTTGTCAAAGTGGCATTAGTTATTCAACAGGATGCAAGCGAACAAATTTATTCCCCATTACCATGTACAATCTCTGTAAATTGTAAACAATCTACAGAGACTGTAAAAAAAGATGAAGGGGCAATGAAGATTACTTGCTGCATTTTATGAAACTGCAGATGCCAGGGTTAGCATCCTCACAAAACTAAGTTCTTTGCTGTTGACACGTTGCATTATGCTGCTGGGCAGATACCACGTTCTGCTGCAGAGGTGGATGCATTTTAGGCGCATTTAAAGTTACTCGTTCACCCTACCTTCCAAAACAATTTAGGTGCTACAGATTCTCAAATACAAGTTACTGTACAAGTTTTGCATCTAGAGCCTTACTGCTGCCTGCCAAGTGAGTTTAAGAGCATATTTGATCTCTTTCACATTACTCTGATCCTGGATTTTTTTGCTTCCAGGTAGTAATAATTATGAGTTGATAACCCATGCCAGGAATCGACAGGGAGCAGGGAGAAGGGTTCCCCCTTCTAGACATTAGTTTGGAAAGATAACAGTTGTTTTCTAATACTAATGCATTTTTCTTTCACATGCTGCCTACCTCAATTAACAATTTTCAGTTAAATCATCTTTAACAAACACACTGGAATATGCCAATAGCTTCAATTCAGCAATACAGTATCATATAGACATGGCCAGTGCTGTTAAGTAGATAAGGAAGGCACTCACTCTTCCTTAAAAAAAGGAAGCTACTGCACTCAAGTAGGCAGAGCGTGGATAGGAGCTGGCAGATTCCATAATACATAGTCACATCAAAAATGGCCTCCCACAAACTGTTTCTTCATTAAGCATTTGAGTCAACTGAAAGAGAGGAATCTTTCACACTATTCACAGGATGTTTCATCTCTGTATTCCACAGCAAAGCAGTATTTGCCATACATTTTTGACATGCAAGCACACAAGCTGCGGCAGCGGATAGATTCTGTTCTGTATCCAGCAGCAGAGGGAAACTCCTCTAGCTGCGTGCTGTTTCCAGTTGCAAAGTTGAGCTGGGCCATTATTTTGACTGTTCTCTAGCCTGTGAATGGAAAATCCCTTCTCAGCATTAGCAGGCTGGTGTCTGCTGCACACACCCACCGCACACAGCAGAAATTCCAGTCAATAAGGCAAGTGGGGCCCAGCCGATGGAAGGGGAGGAAGGAGACATACAAACAATAAGGAAAGCATCTGGCTCGGTTACTGGCTGGAAAGGAGACTGGAGTTCAAACGAGACATGACTGCAGCCTTCAGTTAACAGGAAGATCATATCAATTCTCACCGTCCTAGTTTTCACACAAACCAAAATATCTAGGAAAAAAAAACGTAGCTCAGGGTTTCTAGCCCAGGTTCTCAGGCAATGCCATTAGCTACAGAACAACGATGAAACCCACTTCATAGGGTTTTATCCTGCTGGACCAGAACATACGCTCTTCTACTTTGGACCTGTGGAAACAGCCTCAGAAGTAAAGCCCTTTCCTGAATGCGAGCCAGCCATCTCCTCACCACCACACTAATGGAGGCTGCTCTGCTGTCCTTCCCTGGAGATAGCAGCCAAGTCTACTGAAGCTTCTCTCATAGCAACCAGAGCTCCAGAGCCAACAGCAGCTGCTGTCACTGCCTTGAACGCTTCCCCACAAGATCCAGAACCGAGCAACACCCTCCCCTCCGCACCTCTCCAGCAAAGACCAGAAGGCTGGCAACAAGATGACTTCCCAGGTCAACCACAAGAAAAAAAAAAAATCCAGTATTTCCTATATAATAAAAAGAGAAATCTCCTCTTTCTACTGAAAAAAAAAAGGAAAATTCTTTTTCTTGTTTTAGATTTTGCCTTACAGCAGTAACACTCCAGAACGAGCCGGGGTAGCGGGGAAGGGGGGGGGGGGAATTGTTTGAAACATGTCAGACACCAACATACCTCCCCCCCCCCCCAGCGCAGGGAGCCTCTCCCTCACCCCTCCGCGCCCCAGGAGGCCGCTGGAGGGTGCGCACAGACCAATGCCCTTTAAAGGGGCACCGGGGCCGCAGAAAGCGGGCAGAAAGGAAGGAAGGGATAGAAAAATACATGTATATAGAAAAGGGGGGAAAGGAGGAGCCCACCGGCGTAGCCCAGCTGCCGGCGGAGCAGCGCGGGGGCCACGGCCGCGGCGGCGCCTCCCGCTCGACGGGCACGGCGAGGCCTCGCGCCCCGCTCGGCCGCTGCCCGCTCCCGGGCACGGCGGCGGCCGAGCGGCGCCCGCCGCCGCCGCCGAGCCCCGGGCGCCCAAGGACGGCCGCGGGCTGCCGTGACCTTGCCGCGGCCGGCGGGGGAGCGGCGCCGCGAGCCCCCCGGCAGCGGCCGCACGTGCCGGCCGCCGCGCCATGAGAAAGCAGAAAATGCAGGTCAGCTCCCGCCCCCGCCGCGGCCCCGGGAGGCGGCGGGCAGCGGCCGCGCGCCCCGCGCCAGCCCGCCGCCCCCTCCCGCCGGCCTCCACCGGGCCGCACAGGCCGGAGCAGCGGACGCGGCGCCTTTCCCCGGCGCTCGCCGCTGGGCGCCCGCGGAACCGCCGCGACCCGCCGGGGCCCGGCGCCGCGGGCAGGCGCGCACCGCCGGCACCGCCATGATGGCCCGCGCCGCGCCGCGCCTCCCCGCCGGGCCCCCGCGCCGCGCCGCGCCGCCCCCCGCGGCCCGCGCCGCGCCGCCCGGGCATTCCCTCCCCCGCGGCGCCGCCGCCGGGCCGGCCGGCGCCCTCCGCCCCGCCCGTACCTGGCCGGCCCGTTCCCCGGGCCCCCGCGCGGCACTAGGCCCGGCTCAGCGCCACGGCGTTTCCTGGGCGGCCGGCGGGAGCGAGCCCCTCGGCGGCGGCCACGGCGCCAGCCCCTCCCCCTGGCGGTGGCGGCAGCGGCGGCGTCTCCCCAGGCCGGGCGGAAACGGCACTGGGCGCACGGGGATCCCCGGCGCCGGCGCCAGGGGCGCCCCGGGCACGCCCCCTCCCACTCCCCGTTGGCTGCCGCGGCGCTAAGCCCCGCCCCGCCGGGCTCGCCGCCGCCGCCGGCGCCCCGCCCGCTCGCACTTCCTATTGGCCCCCGCCGCGCCCGGGCGCGCCTGTGCTGCCGCCTCATTGGGCGCCGCGCGCCAGCTCCGCCGCTCGCCCCACGGCCGCGGCTCCCCATTGGCGGGCCGATCTGCCGGTCGGCCGCGGAGCGGCGATGTGGGCGGGGGCGGCCGCCGGCGTCGCTGCGGTTCGCCCAGGCGGTCCGCGGCGGTGTCTGCCGGCCCAGGAGCGCTACGTGCCGAGGGGCGGGGCCGGGCGGGCCCGCCTCGCCCCGCCCCGCCCCCGCCGCGGCGCCGCTCTCCGCGGGGTAACTCCCGCGTCGGGACACGTGGCAGAAAGAAGGGGCGGCGCGGGGCAGCCGGGATTCCTGGGCGGCAGCCGCCGCGGCGCTGCGCATGCGCGACCTCGGCTCGGGCCGGGGGGGGGAGGGGCACGCGCATGCGCGGCGCGGCGCGCGCGGGGCCTGCAGCTCGGCACGTCCGCGCCGCGGGGGGAGGCAGCGGCCGGCGGCGGGCGGCCGTGGCGGGGTGGGGGGGGACCCCGGCCTCAGGAGGGCGGGCAGGAGACCGGCCTCGGCCCGCCCCGTGGGCCCCACGCCTCGTGGGCGGCCGCTCTCGCCTCGGGGCTGCTTGGCGGTGCTTCCCGCCGCTTCCCCGGGGTCGCGGCCCTTCCCGTGTCACGGTTTTTCCGCCTCCCCCCCCGCAGCAGAGCCGCCTTCCCTGGCAGGAGCGGCCCCCCTCGTGTAACGCTGCCGTGAGCTTACTATCCGGGGGGAAACCGTGGCTTTCACCCGGAGCAAAAAGGAAAATAAGGCACGCAGCTGGACCCTGCTGCTCGCCGGGCCCCGAGTGCCAGACAAAGGATGTGGGCTGCTGGCCACAAGCCCTTCCTGCGTAGCCCCCGCGCGAGGTGAGGGCCCGGCAGCGGTCCTCTCCCCGTAAGCGAGAGCCACCGGGACAGCCGCAGCGGTGGTACGCGGTCGCTCCTGGGAGCGCAAATCTGGAAGGCCAGACGGCGCTGAGCTCCTCAGGAAGGACCCTGTGACATTCGGGAGTGCTAATACCTGATGTAAAAACTGTCTGTTGTGTCCGTTTTCACTGGAAGAATGCAAAATGCGCCCATGACTGATCTGCCACGATGTTTCTCCAAAGCTGTCATTTGGGCATAGCATCCTTTTTACTAAGCAGTCAAAACCAGGTTAAGCATCGCAAACAGCAAGTCAGCATCCTTCTGTCTGCTAGGAAAACTGGAACTCCAGGCGTTTTGCAAGGAAGTTCAGTCACAAGCTGGAACGTAAATGTTCCTCCCTGCCCTTGCCCTGCATTTAAACAGCATACAGACCTTTGAGATTATAGGATATTAATAGCTAATTTCAAATAATGTTACTACATGAACTGCTGGAAAATGTAGTTTGATAGAAGCAAAGTTTGTATTTGCATGGAAGAACGCCAGGAAAAAAAAATCATGAAGGCTTAGCAGTATTGCACAAAGGTAGAAGCTGCAGCGATTGCTCCTGTTCCAAAATCACTCAGAGCAGGTGTCTGACACGATGGGAATTGCAGGCATATAAGCAACCTAGCCGGGGAAGAGCGTGCAAGCAACCAACACCTTACTGGAAGCAACAGGGATCCTGTAAGTGTTGCGGGGTGTGTGTGGGGGGGAGACGAGGAAGGGAACTTCTGCTTATCCCCTTCACTTAATGCCCGTCCGCATCACTGAGGGATCTTTTAAAAGAGTCGCCGGAACGAGCAGGGGTTCGCGCCGTGCGCTGTGCCGCCGAGCGCTGCGCCGGGAGCTCATCCCTGCGGAGCGATGGCCCCGGGGCCGGCGGGGAGGCTCCGCCAGGCCCGCGCGGGCCCTCTGTCCCGCCGAGCGCTGCCGGCCCGCAGCCGCCCTGTGCCGGGAGGCGGCAGGACACCCGGGCCGGGCCGGGCCGGGCCGGGCGGTGGCGGCGGCGGCAGCGGCGGGCGGGTCCCGCCGCCGGGAGGAGCCGCCGCGCCGCCATCTTGTGCGCGGCGCCGCCTGCGCGGGGGCGGCCGAGGGCGGCGAGGGGCCGATGGAGCCGCTCGGTGCCCGCTCGGTGCCCGCTCGTCCCTCCGCCCCGGTGAATTCGCGGGGGTTTACGGCGGCGCGGTCGGGGCCCCCGCGGGGAAGGGGTGCGGGGCGCCGAGCCACGCATGCTGCAGGCACTGCGCCGCCGTGGCCCGTTTCTCCGGCGCGTACTCCAGCGTTGGCAGGAGGAAGCTGGTGAACGGCGTCACCTCCTGTTCTGTCCAGTTGTGCCTCTCCACCAGGACGCCGCAGAGGCTGCGGGGCAGAAGCCTAGAGATCCGCAGAAGAGCACCTGTCCAAAACAACATAAGCGCAGTCCCTTAATTACGCTCGCGAGACTCGCGGTCTCCAGTCGCTCGCCTCATGCAGTTTATCCAAAGCACCCCGAAGGAGCCCCTCCTCCTCCTCCGGATTTTCCTCTCTCTGTAAGCTTCACCTTGCGGATTTGGCTCTCAGCTGTTCCTCAGAAACCATCTTTCCAAGCTAGTCTCCCCACTCCCGAGTACTTCTTAGGAGATCACATGCCAGGCATGAATGAAACGTTCCCAGAACAGTCATGCCAAAGCCGCTGGTGCTAGTTCCCCGTGGCTGTCCGGTTGCGAGGCAGAACCAGGCAGATCTCACTGAGCAGTACCGGTTAGTTTGCTTTGTGCTGCGTAGCTCTGGGGGGCCAGCAGAGTGCTGCTACTGTCCAAAAAGCTAGCCGTGCCCCCAAGTGGAACATGCTGTAAATGTGGTGATTCAGGTCAGGCCAGCTTCGTTCACACACAGAATGAATATAAAAGAAGGACTGTTTCTGACTTGTTTCTTTGAAAGCCATAGAAGGAGTAAGTACGAACAAGGGGAATGAGTAGAGAGGTGTTTGCTGAACTACAGCATGGTACTAGCACTCAACAGAGAATTAAGCGCGGGTATACTGAGGCTAAATTGCTTGCTGCTGAGCGTGAAAACAAGGAGGTATTACGGACTAAATGGCAGAAGGACAGAGTCATGCAGTGCCTTGAAGCCAAAGACAGGGGGGTCAAGCTAAATGAAGCAAAGGGAAAGGACTTGGGGAGATTCAAACAGAAGAGACGTTATGGTTGGGGTCAGAAGACTAAGTACAGGAGCCACATTTAGGGTGCATGGAAGAAGGGTGGGAGGATATGATTATCTTGTCCGTGATCATCATTGTTCCCTGCCAGTGAATGGGTGAAATTCAGCCAGTTAACACATTATTTTCAGCTTTACTGCTAGGTAGCTATTTCCTGTCCATATTTCCATCCTCTCTAGATCCAGAGGAGAAAGGATGGAAGTCTTTTCCCTTTTTGGTATTTACCATGAGGATTTTGCATTTGCATTCATCTCTGGAACACTCCTGGATTGCCAAGTTAAGAAAGCAAGCTAGCTGCCAGGGCAAGAAGTATTACTGCACTTCATGACGTCTCCATTTTTCTTTTGTCCCTGCCTGTAGCCTGCCTTTTTTTTTTGACATAAGTTTTGGTTGTTTTCTGATGTGAGCTGAATAGGAGTGTGTCAGGGGTCCACAGTATTTTTAGAGTAAACTTCCCTACTCTGATCTTTACCTGGTCTGCTGAAAAATTTTGTCGACTTCTTCCAAGAGAGAGCTATTTGGGGAGGAATTCTGCCCAGGAGTTCAATAATAAGAGCAACGTGATCTGGATGGAGGAGAGAAAACACACCTAGATGCAAAGATTATGACTCTTCTGTCAGTGAAATCAATAAAACTAATGGAGTCTTACCATCATCTCTGGAGAAATATTTCCCAGGTCGAGGATCAAATAGACACTGTCCAGTTGCCATTTCAAATGCCTAGAAGTGGAGCAGCACTCTTAATGCACTGACTGATTTGGAGCTTTTCTTCACTGTTAACTCTGATAGTACCAGTGCCAATTTCCCTTGCTGCTGCACAAAACCAATTCTAAAACATGCAAACACACACACTCCTTTTATCCATATTCTGCCGCTGTGAAATAACACCTTTTACTGCTTTAGGATGAAAACCAATATGTGCCTGATTTGTTCAAGTCTATCAATTTCCCCACAGAGTATGAATTGCCTTATAGTACAAGCTAATTGAAGAGCATTTTATCAGCAGCCTACGTTGTCTGAAATTAATGGATGCAGAAGGCCTGTTTGTCCTTCTGTGACTCAGTAACAGCAAAGAAATCCTGCTCTACAGACAGATGGGTGGCTGAGGACATGCATTCCCTGGCCTGGTAGTGTCAGTCATCTTCCCTGCATGCAGTGCATGGTGTCAAATCCTACCAGGCAGCCTGTGCTCCAGATATCTGCAGGAGTGCCATAGCCTAACCCAAGCAGCACTTCCAGGGCACGGTATGGTTGGGTCTGGATCTCCTTTGAAAAAGGCTTGTACTGAAACAGAGACAAACTACCTTTGGTTAGCATCCATAAAGTAGAGTAAGAGCAATGCTTGTGGTCACAAGCTTTCAGAACAGTGACAAGGACCTTGTGACATAGAATGAATGAACACGTTAAACTGTGTGCAGGACACAGCAAACACACTCAGCCCCAATGACAGTGGGGTGAATTTATCCCCTAAAAATTTCACAGTGAAGATGGTTTTGGATTTCTAGTTGTAGGGACAGTTTCCATCAATGCGAATACTCCAAAGCCATCCGGACATGGCCCTGGGCAACCTGCTGTAGTTGACCCTGCTTGAACAAAGGAGTTGACTAGGCAATTTCCAAAGGTCCCTTCCCATTTCAACCATTCAGTGATCCTATGACTAACTGAAAGCTGAATAAAGGTCCAAAGTTGAGAGCATCTCCAAGAATACAGATTTCCAGCTCTGAGCTAAGACTGCTGAATATAACACACACTGAAACCAGCATCTCTTTAGTGCACTCTGAAATAACTATTCAGCTGTGAAATGACAGACAGCCAAGGTGGGACGGAAAGAAGCGGGTAGCATCTCGCATCGTCTTGGAATTGAGACTTGGAGCAAACTTACTGTCCAGCACGCACTACCCAGGTCTGCGATTTTCACTTCTATACTCATTAAATCAGAATGTTCCAGTCGATTGCCAAGATCACCTCCTAGATGGAAAGGACAGAGAGAAATCAAGTTTTTCTCCGAAGCAACAGGCAACGTCACTTACCACACGTATGCTTTCCTTTAAAGATTTTCAGCCTTAAAGGTCCTAAAATGCTTTAGAAAAGTGATTCCTTTTTATTGTTAGTAAAAGGCCACCACTGTTCATTGAGTAAACCACACAAGAGAAGGGCTGATAGTCAAAATCCAATGTTGGGATTAATTGGATCCAGATCCACAATTAGGAGGATGTTAGAGAGGCCAGTATCCTGCAGTGAAGTGATATGACCGTATGCTCCTGTTTTGCTGCAAAGTACCTCTAGCATTGAGATTAATGTGAGTTCAGAGGAGAGTATAGCCTATTAGGACCAGTCAAACACAACACTTTTGTAATACATCCTCAGCCTCAGCAGTACTGGCTGTCACAGATCTTGGATATAGCTGGTTCAGCTCAGTACCATAAAGATGATGTTTTCTTACGACCCTGGGAAAGGGTATTTTTTTGTTTTAATGCTTTACAGTGAGCTGCTGGTCTATGTCCAATATTATGTTGTTCTGCTCCAAGCAAAAATATCTGTCAATAATTTAGCATTCCCCGTTTACCCCAGTGTTTGATAGTCAAAACAGCAACATCACAGAAGAAATGCTCACAGGAGAACATTGTGAGAGAAAATAGAAAGAGTCTTATTGCTGGGAGAGACTAGATGATCTCTTGAGAAACTATCCAGCCATATGTCTTATTCTATGTTCACATCATTCTCTGAAAAAAAAAATATGTTTCAAAAGGCCTTGGAGATTAGCTGTGTATACAAGTCTCCTGCAAACCTTGGAAATACAGGAAATAGAGAGTAGAAATGTCATACCGCTTTTTGATCAGATCATTGCTTATGTAAACCTTTTGGTAGCTGAAAACAGACATGATGGAACTATTCTGTACCTAAAGCTATGAAAATCTAATCTCAGGTTGTGGTGAGGTTACTATAAGGTTACCAGCATTATGGTAAGGATACTAACAAATACTTGATTTGTAGTTGTTCTCCACACGAACCTACCTGCAACACTATGTTTAGGTAGGCACCTTGAGAAACCTGTAGTAACTCAGGTGTGATGTTTGTGTTAAGCAGATGTAGAAGAGGCCCATCACATGAACTGCCTGTACTATTTTGTATTGGTCACTGCAGGAGTTGTGAGCTTTTCATAAATTATGTCTACCTATCTGTCTACCTGTTCCACTCCCAGCAATAAGCTCTTAAGTCACTTTTCTGGTTCAAAAAATCTGCACTGCTTACCTGGTCCCTTTAGCCCCAAATCTGTCCTCTGGCTAGAGTCAACGATATCATACAGAAACTTTTGGAGGGTCTTGTCACCTGCATACAGCAAAATGTTTTCCGGTTTGATGTCTGTATGAATAATCCGACAGCATTTGTGCAGGAAGTGCAGGCCAGCTAGCACCTGAGTGAGCCAGAGAATAATTTACATTAACAACATAAAGGTCTCCCTTCTCTCCTGTTCCAAACAACTTTTAGTGCTGTCAGAGCAAAGACTCTACCACAGTGGATGTATGATTGGAGATAGATTCTGTTATGGGGGAAAGAAGACACTGGTGATAATTTTCTGCAATAAATTATTTCTGTATAATGGATCCACTGAATTAACTTGGAGTTGCAAGCAAAACAGTGATGTCACAGATTAGGGTAGGCCTGTGGAAGCACACACAAGCGGCTTCATCACAAGATTCAGCCAGAATAGCTGTCACCAAAGCCTATGGGTTCAGCACGATAAGCGATACGGAGCCTGTGGATCCCGGCAGTGAAGGACTGTATTTGGAGGATGCAGAAATGACACACAGCAGAAGGACGTGTGAAAATCCACAGATGTCAGCAGGGATGGAGAAGCCTGGAGGAAAAAGAAGTAGGTGCAAAAGGCTGCAGTTACGTTGAGGACAGGACTACAAGGAAGCATTATGGTCACAGATCTGAACTATGTCCTGAAAAGTCACTTCTTGCTACTTGGCTCTGGCATCCTTCCATTGCCGTTCCTGTTAGTACGGCGTTATCGCTGGACTAGAAGTTGGGCCTCAGAGAGCATCTGACATGGTGGGGAGGGAGGCCCTGCCTTCTAAGTGATCCCGTCATACAGGCAAAGAAAAGGAGATGAAGCACAGCCCGGACAGAAGGAGGGAGAGACAATGAGTGACTGCGTGTAAAGAGGAATTCAGGGTACAGTCCCTTCTCTGCAGGGAAACCATGTAGGGCAAGGAGAGCTTACGATGGAGCAGAGAGAGTTGAGCCTGTCACAGGGGAGAGATAAACAGTGCATATGAGAGAGAAACATTAAAACATTCATTCTTAGAAATCAATAACAGCAAAAAGACTACTGGGAGAAGTTTTTTTTGTTTGTTTTTTTTGTTTTTTTTTTAACACTCTGGTCAGTCATAGACATCTGGCAAATTTTCTGTGCATTATCAAAATCTATTCTGGGATGAATACCAGCCCCAGGGAAATACCAACCTTAAATGGTAACTGTGAGACACAAGGAAAAATTTAAATAGCTAAAATGGAATGAATCAGAAGTAAATACTGCCTCAGTGCTGATCTGAACGGAAAAAGAAAAGGTTTTGAGATGTTACAGTTTAAGTAAATAAGGGGGGACAGACAAAGCTTAGGTGTGGAATTCAGCACAAAGTTTCATGCCATTGCATTTTTGTATAACTTATTTAGGTGTTGGTGCAGCTGCTATACAGGAAGAAGAAGCTATTGTAAAAAAAGGATAAAAGAGTTTGTTCTTAGTGTCTCTAGACGACCACAGGAATCAAAGGAATAAATCTTGGTCTTGACAAGCCAGTGGACTTCTAATGTAAATCTCAGCGTTGGAGGCAAGATATAATTTTAACTGCTCTGAGGCCTTACTGAGGTTTCCCGCTCCTTAGCTATTCATGAGCAATGCACAAGAAACTCAATTTCTGTGATCTGTTTGATCAGCATGCCACATCCTTACAGGGGATGAAAGAAGGGTTGGCTCTGAGCAGGAAAATCTCAACATGGGTGGAGGACCAGCTATTTACAAAGCTTCTGGAAAGAAATTAGCTGTGAGACAGACCTTTAGCAGCCTTTGATAGCACTGCTATTGGCCAGCCTCAGAGCGCTGCCGGACTCTGCATACGTCAGTGCTGCTCGTGACTGGATGCCGAGACAAATGCCAGCGGTCTGGTGTCACCGAGGGAGGGGAATCCTCATGGCTGCAGGAGAGCAGACAGATGTCTACGGTTTGCCAACAAGAAGCATAATTATGGCAGGCTGTTTGTACCCCTGCTACTCTGGCGAGTGGCAGAACTGATCCCCACAAAAGTGCAGTGATTACTGAGATCTGAACATAACTGTTGTCCCTGAATGCCTGGTGCAGGTCTGCAGGACTCTTCACGTTGGTGGGCCTGACTCCTTTCCAAGCCTGATGAGGAGCTCATCACAAGTATAGCCAGTGATGAGCAGTGCATCTGTATTAATGGGAACATGATGATTTCCCACTCTGCATTTTATTTTATTTTTTAAACATGTTTCTCCCTGTATACCCAGAAGAAATAGTATTTTCCTTACAAAGAGTATGCCTTAGGCACTCACTCAGTGTTGTTCCTTTCTCTGCAGATGGAATCGTACGGAGTTCATGGCAGATGACCCCAGGACGAACGCAACATTGTGTTCCCAATCCCAACCAGTCCCTTGGTGCCGTCACACACTTAGAGTTAAGTTCTCACCTGCTGCAAAGATTTTTTCACAAAAGGCAAAGGAAGGCCCTGGTCTGCATAGTTACCCATCAGACTTCTCAGAGAAGGACCCAGCACTTCAAATACCAAGCAAATATGTGGGAAAGAGTCATGGATTCACTAACATGAAGAAAATGCTACTACCACCGTTTTGCCCTTCACCAGAGTAGCCAAAAACCTCCTTATTCCACCTGCGCCCACCAGCCACTTTCATGTGCCCAGGTCCAACTGCTGCCCTGCTCATCCTCACGAGACCACAGCTTTTGGTTTTACACCATCGTGTGACCTCCGCAAGGCAAGCCAAGGCTTTGCCAACCCAGAGCTGCAGCACTCTTAGCAGAAGGATATGGAAGCCATTCTCTCCCATCATTCTGAAGTCGTCTAATAAACAGACAATGTTCTCTCCTGCCCGATCCTTCTTCTTCATACTGCTGACCTGAAGGGAGGATTCCAAGAAAGCTGCAATTAGAGGCATACATATGCACAAGGACATCTTGCACCCATTTTTCCCATTCTACAGACTTTTTTCTCCAGTATTTGGCACTTGAAATTTAGTGATAACAAAATCAAGAAAAACAGGCTCCAATTAAACGAGCAGACTCCATTGCCAAGGAATGTGGTCTAGCCCTAGGTAGGAGCATCACCCTCACAGTGTCTGAATAACTCAAACCTTTCCTGTTCACAGAGTCTAGAACAGTTCCCATTGCTCATTCTACCCCATCCAGGCCCTGAAAGTGTTCCTGCCTGTGGTGAAAGGTGATTTCCATGAGGCCCCAGCTCATTTTACCCAGGAGCAATGGCTGCAATATTGCCTTCTGAAACCCGTAGCTTCCTTTGAGCAATTTCTTGCCAGTAGTTGCAAAGAGGTGAAGACCTTGCGTTTGTCTTCGGCCAGTTGAAAGCTACTGTGTCCTGTTGGGGTATGGAGCAACTTCCACATGTGGAACAACCCATTGAACTAGGCCTCTTTGGGCTGAAAAAGCGTTGGCTACAGGCAGGTATGACAGGGATCTGTAAGATACTGAATGGTAGGAGAAGGGGTGAACACAGAGTTGTTCTTTTCTGCTCCTTTCATACAAGAACCAGGGTGTTTCACAGTAACCTAGCACTTGGCAGATTCAGAAACAAGCTGGGGAGAGATTTCTTCATGTGGCACACAGGTAATTGGTGGCAAATCTTGTCACAGGGTGCTGTGGATGCTGAAGGCTGCATGGGCTCATAGCAAAGTGAGACAGGTCCCTGGAAGATAAACCCTTTGAGGACTGCTGCCTACATAGTGTCTCCTTTGGCCCAAGAAATCTCCCGTTGAAAACTGCTGGAGGCCGGGGAAGTGTTCAGTGGGAGCAGCACTCTGCTTACCCTGTCCTTACGGGTGTAAGGACACCTGGCCACTGCTGGCCCGGGATGCGGGGCTGGGTGAACCCCTAGTCTGCCGCAGCGCGGGTGCTTTTGGCACCCCCAGATCTTTTATTAGCACCAGCAGCATCTGTGCGGTGAGTTACGTTGTGAGTTTGCTCCCACAGGACACTGACGGTGGTTCGGCAGTGAGTGCCTTGGTACACTGCAGTAACTGGGGGATTCCGGTTTGGTTTGTTGCGCAGTGCCAGGAGGTTTTGCTGAGATGACAGAGGTGTGCAGCCATGGAAGGTGGGAGACTGCCTCTTCTGGCAGCGTTACAGGAACCGACCACCTTATACTGACGGAAATGGCCCTGGGAACCAGCTGTATTCTGTTGAGTAGGAGTGTCTTTCAGAGAGTATTCATAATAAATTAAAGGTAAGGCTTGGTCTATACACAGTATTGTGCTGATGTGCAGTAAAGCACCTCTTTGATTACATTAAATTAGTGCTACTTTGTACTTCCTCTTGCATGATAAGTCTGGCTTATATCCCTTTGGATATGGCCTGCAGATTTGCAGGTGCAAACTACACCTTTTTCAGACCTGTTGGAAAAAGGCCTCACAGTAATTTGAAAGGCAAAATTTAATGACTTTTTATTCATATCAAGCTGATGTAACTTCTTATTTAGGCAAACTTTAAGAATTGTAACCATGAGCTTTCTAGAACTAGCAGGTCAAGCTACCTTCAAAGGTAAGTAGATGAAACTCAGACACATGCCAGACCCATTGGCAATGGCAGAAGGAAGCTTTCTGAATTCAGATGTTTATTATATTTTGCCGTATCCTACCATGTTTTGCAGTTGTCTCCATTTATTTCACTATCTTTGTTGCAATAGAGTGATACCATCTGAGCTGGGAACTACACAAACACAGTGGAAACATTTCCACCTCCTGTCTTCCTCCTGTTTTTTTCCTGTTGATTAGCCAGCCTGTACTTCTGCAAGTTCCTCCTGCTTACTGGATTTTGGTCTCAGCTGAAAGGAATGGGCCTACAGGCCAAGTAGGGCATAGCCATCCATGCCAGCACAACAGGAAGGAGAAGGTGGCCGTTTCAGAGGCCAGTGCTGAACAAAGGCAATTTCTATCAAGTATCTAAGATGTTTTTTCTGTTCCCCACCTGGATTCTCAAACTGACACCTGGAGGGAGAAGGATGGTGAAGCTGATATTCAGATCTGAACTCGGTGGCCGTTCCCAAGGTGCAGGGCGCAGAGCCAGAGAACATACATACACATCGAAGGAGAGCGACCTCGTCCTGGGCAGCCTCAGCAAAGCTTTCCCCGCTCCTGGGGACCTTCACAGCTACGTGTTTCTTCCTCCTATGAGATGAATCACAGCTGCATGCCAGCGCACGCCGGTTTAGCTCCAGGCAGCAATGCTTCCCCCTCTCCCAGTCACCCAGCCCGGAGCTCTGCGGGGAGAGCGCTGTCCTCCCGTGAGTGGCCTTGCCCTTGGCCTGTGGCACGCAAGGACTATGTGCATCTCTCCTGGTGATACTGCTGGCATCTTGCAGCATAGCTGCCCCAGGGAGCAGAGAAGGACCGGAGAGTAAGAGGTGGAACATGGATACTGCAAGGTCTGACCTATTCTAAACAAGAAGCGCAAAGATGGAGCAAGAGCTGATCCCACCTAATTTATGTTCTTCAGTTTCTGGGGAACAACTCTGCTCTTTGCACCCCACCGGTCTTGCTGCCTGATTTGTCCCAGCTCCGGTCAGTGTTGTCCTCTTTGGGAGGCTCCATGCACTGAAACACTCAGAGCTGATGCTGACATGCTCCCGGGCAGCCTGCTGTGCTCCACCGCTTCTGCGTGAAAGGGACAGGCCCTGCCCGAGAGGAGGACAGCGCACCCTATCTACAGCCCCCGAAGCACGTTCAGCCCCTCACCTCGTGTCATGGCACAGCCAAACTGTGGCGAAGGCCCCGCAGCCCAGCTTGTGCAGAGCCTGGTATCTCATGTTGAACACCTCTCCTTCCTGCACTGGGTGGTGGCCTCCTGCGGGGACATTGCCAGAAGACGTTTAAAGAACATGTCTTTAAATGCCATTGGACTCAAAGAGCAGCTGATGACAGCTGTCCTCCCAGCAGCTGCGTATCCCAGAGGAATGGCCAGACAGGTCGCCAGTGGCCTCCTCTGGCTTGGGAAGAGCCGGGCACAATCTCAGCTCCAAAGTCAGACATCCGAGGACTGACCTGTGCGCTTCGCTGCAGGCACCTCCTCCTGCATCCACTCCGGTTCTTCCATCATTGCAGCAGATTCTGACGTGAGGGGACTGCAGCAGTGGAGAACCAGGTCTTGGAGTGCAGGTGGTGCATTTCACTCCTTTAAACAGAGGTAGGTAGCTGCAGAGCAGCCATTAACTTCTACTACATGGCATGCACATTGATATGCATCGCTCCTGTTCGCACTTCTGCCTCCCTCCCGCCCTGTTCCTTTCCATCTGCTTCACCAGAACCTGGAACAGGGCTGTTACAAACATTTTTGGCACTTTGGAGAGGTTAGAGATTATTTTAAGAGTTCAGAAAAGGAAAGCTGGCAGGCTGGGGTTGAGCAGGGCTCCTGGCTGCGTGCAGCTGGGCCGGAGCCCAGCAGGAGTCTCAGGTTTCCTAGTGCCTCGTGTGGATTTTCAGTGGCTTAGCGGGGCCTGCGGGATCCCCTCCCGCAGCTGCAGCGCTGGCGGGCCCTGGCCTCCCGTGAAGAAAGCGCTCTGCTCCCCATCTCCTAGCCAGCTAGGGAAGGAGTAAGCCCCGGGCTTTCACTGGCAGGAGGAGCCTCATGTTTAGTATTAAACAGAATCTATGTTTTGAAACCCCAGCACTGCACATCGCTCTGCAGCCTAGTCCTGGGGCCAGAGCAGGTATTTATCACCAAGCATCCCGTGACCCCCCTAGGAAAAAGGCTGTAACTGAGGGGGAGAGACTTTTATCCAATGTTTGTTACTATGGCAGCAAAAAGGTACAAACAGAGTCAGTTTAGACAGACTGATGCAACTGCTATCCTCCCCCCGCCAGCACCCATGTAGAATTGGCCAAAGGATGGGTCACCTGAAACAACGCCCCTGAACCCCAGGTTACTAATGGAAATACAGATGTAAGCTGCTATAGCTTGGGTACTCCCAACCTAGCGTTTCTTAATATGGAAATGTCACTTGCTTTATGGCCAAACTTCAGATTAACATACATTTCCAGAGCTTGTGACATGTGATAACTGAGTAGACCATTAATGTGAGTGGAAATACTGACCTTTAAATCTGTCAGAATCAGTGCACTAAAGCGAATGGCTTATCTGCACTGGGGCATTTCCCCTCTCTTGCAGTGGGAACGACTCAATGGGGAGCTGTTTTAGGACAGTAATGCCTGCCAGAGCACGCTCTCTCCTATGAGACAGAAGTACAGCTTCCTCAAAACACTAGGATTTCTTTGCATATCCTGATACTGTTTTCTCAGTACAGCAATCAGAGATGCAGTCCGACTTTGGGACCCAAGTGAGCTCTCAAAACATTTCTGCTTAAGGGACAGATTGTGGTTGAGTCTTCATTTCTGCCACAGAAGGCCCAGGACTTTCGGAGCTGGCATTGCTCCGTTTACCCCAGGTTGTACAGCAGTGTGGAAGGAGCTCAAAATGCTTCTCCCGCCTTGTATTTTTTTAGTCCTCTAACCACGGCACTTACAAGTGTTCAGAATTTGTATCGTTTAGGCATAAACTTCCAGGGTGCTGCCTCTCTGCCAAAGCCAGTCTCTTTGGCAAGCACTTGTGAGAGTCCCGTCTGTGAAACTTGGGTGGAATCAGTAGAATTCCCCTTGTCCATGAACACAAACTTTACATATTAACACCCTTGCGAGCCACTGCACTGCCAGAATATGCCAAGACCTGTTCATTCACAGCTTCAAAGGTTTCGGCACCTCATTAGGGAGAACTGTGAGGGCTGGTCTGAGATCTGGGCAACAGCGTTAGAGATTTAATTCCTTATATTGCTCACCATTCACCTACTAAGGCAAAGGTTAAGAAACAATCTGGATGGCAATTCAACAGCATCTTCCCTAGGCAAATGTTTTTGGAAATAGGAGTCTTTGGCAGGAAAGCAGTACCATCATGATGTAGTGTTTAGGACCCAAAGCCAGGCTCGTTTAGCATAAAACACTTTCTAACACTAAAGCTTTTGAACAGCTCGCTGGGACCCTAGCATTCGCGCCTCGCAGCTGAGAGCAGATCAGGCCCTGGATGTGCAATACTCTATGAAGGTAAGAGCCCACCGTATTTACGTGGATACACCAGTAAAGGATAAGCAAGGGGTGTTGCTGTGCAACTTGCTATAGAAGAGTGAAACATATTTTTCTGAGCTTTGTGATGAAGGACAATTAATAATGTTTTTAAAGTCTTCAACACTTAATGTCTTTTTTTTTATTATTTATTTTATTTTTTTCTGTCATTAAAAGCTCATCATGCAGAACTTGCTGGTTTGTTGCAGGCCTAGACCAGGTCTGAAAACCTCAGTCAGCCTGGAAACATACTGGGTGCTGCCTGATCCACAAGAGCTACAGGTAGGGAGTGGTGCTTCACCTCCGGTGGTGTTGCCTGAAGGACATGATCTGCTCCACCTGACGTGCCCGGAGGGGTGTGGGGCACCTCTGCCACTACCAGTCCTGCCTTGCACTGCCTGGACCTTCCCTTTCGGCTAAGCCACCTGGGCCCGTGGAGTCGCAGCGCTTACCAGAGCTACACGTGCCTTGATCGTGTGTGAACAGAGACTTGGCAAGCCACGGCCTGGGAAGCACTTGCTGACTGCAGCATCCCTGCAAGCCGCAACGCGCACCGCGAGCCCAGCCCCGGCGGCCCTTTGCAGACTTACCGTGCAGCCGCTCGCGGCGGCGGGGCGCGCAGCGCCGCTTGTGAGCTGGCTCGTGCTGGAGCTCCAAGAAGTGAGGTCCCAGCTGGTCCTGCTCTCCTTTCGGTCTGCGCTGTCCGGGAGGGGTGTCCTTGAGTAGACCAAAGGCTCCTGCATCGCTGGATAGACACGCTGAGGATCGGGACAGGGTATCGGATCACAGCAGTGCTTCCTGGAACAACCCTGGCATCGGGATAGCTGGGAGACCCAGGACAGCTGCAGTGGATTCATTTTACTGCCGGCCTCTCTCTGCACCTGTCTGAGCAGTTCCCTGCTCCCCTCCACTCCCCTCGGCACAGGTCTGTCAGGCTGCTGCGAGCTCCGCAGTCTCCACAGCCACTATTTATAGAGGGAAATTTAGAGCTCTGCTAGGATGGAAACAGCGAAATCCTTCCCTGCCACGCCACAGTCCTTGGAAGGAGAAACCGTGGGGCTGCCTGGCAGCTCCCGCTGTGCCCGCAGCCTGTCCACAGGGCTCCCGGGCCGGGCTCGCTGCTGGGGCACCGTCCCTGGCCCAGCGGTCCCCGATGTGCGCCTGGCAGAGGGGACGGGCTCCCCGTGGGCACCCGTGTGCCATGCTCCTTGTCCCACGGCATTTCTGCCTCCCCCAGCAGTGCCAGCGTGCTGCCAAACACAGCGCGGCGCGGGTGGTGCTGGCTGCTGCTAACCCCCCACCGCGCCTCGAAGCCGCTGTCCCTGCCTGCTGGGGGGGGAGAGGACGCGCCGGGGCCTGCAGGACGGGGCCAGCTCCCTGCAGAGTGGTGGCATCTGGTTCCCACTCAGCCCCATCTGGGCTGGCAAGGCAGAGCTCACTTTTCCACCCACGCGACAGCGACAGCGGCCAGCGCTTTGGCTAGGCCACCTAAGAGCTGCAACGTGGAAAGGGCGGTTTGCGGCGTCAGCCGGGGCCCGCGGCAGCGGGAAGCAGCCCGCCCACGCGGAGCAGCCGGAGCGCGGGGCGTCCTCCCTGCGCCACGCTCGCCCAGCAGCTCTGCCCCCGCCGAGCCGGGACCGGGCGTCCCGGCACCCGCGCGACGCTGAGGATGCGGTAAGAGCACTTCGCACGTCTGCCCCGCAGCAGAGCTCGGCCTGCCCGGGACCTTCCCCCCCCGCTGGGGCCCTCGGACTGCGCCTCCCGCGTTCCCGTCGCCCGGGCGAAGGGCGGGCGCTGCCTGCGAGCAGCGCTGCTGCAGCCGCCCGCTGCCAACGCAAAACGGGCGCCTTGCGGAGCGCCTCTGCCCTTTCCCGCGCCCCGTCCTCTCGCCTGCCTGCCCCGGTGCTGAAAACACCGAGCGAGGGGGGCAAAGGCGCCCCGTCGGGAAGGAGCGTTCGGGCTGGCGGGAGGGCTGCCACGCACCCCGCGGGGGCCGCAGAGCACGGAGCGGGGCCGGAGGCGCTGCCGCCCCGTGCCGAAGCAGACAGCACGCGAAACTCCGCTGGCAAAGGTCCGAGGGAGCTCGGCCAGGGAGCGCAGCCGGGACCGGCCCTGAATGGCGGAGAGGTGCCACGAAGCTCCTTGCCGTAAAACTTCTGGCCGCCCAGAGGAGCCGCCCACCAGGAGGTGGCACGGAGTCGCCCCAAAGCGAAGGCAGCTGCTTTCCCCCAGAGGAGAGGGACAAGCCCGCGCTCCGGGCGCGAGTCTCCCGGTCCCGATGCCCAAAAGGAATGAGTTTACGCAGAAAAGGTGAACGCAGTCTCAACAACTGCATCGTCTGGCAACACAAGCGTGACACTCAGGTTGTATATTAAAATTTATTGAATTATTGGGTAAGAATTCTCTTTATTAAAATCATTTGGACTCTAAACTGATTATTTACAGACAAAACCTCTTTTATCACCAATAGATTCCTACATCTCAGAACAGTATCTACAAACAGTTATTACACTATGTAACAAAATTCAGATTTTTCAAGCTTTTTATATTAATTATTAATTCCAATTTGAGAAAGACAGTACCTCAGGTGCTCAGAGCAGAACTCAAGATCTGGCAGGGCATAAATGCAGGTCAGACACAACCAAACCGTAACAGAGGGAGAGACACCAAGTTACGAGACTGGGGGAGGATACAGTCCCTGGGACAGAGGACTAGGAGACAGAAGAATAGAGCAAAACGCACCGGGTGTTCTGGAAACCAAAAGAAACATCCCAAAAAGAAAGGCACCCCCCCCCCAAAAAAAAGCAGCATTTCACTGCAACTGGGGCAAACTTTGAGAAAGAAATGGCATTCCACCGAGGCAGCAGGATCCAAGAATCCCCCTCATTTTTGTTAAAAGTAGTAGGAAAAAAAAAAGCAGCTGTCATGTTTACAAATATTAATAATAATAATAAAAAAAAAACAGTAAAGAAAAACTTCCAGCTGCAGCTTAAGTTTGCCCCCAGGCAGGTAAAAGCAAGTGCTCCCACACTGCACCTTGTGGGTGCCACCTGCTCTTGGTCGCGCCAACAGGAGACAGACACCGAAATACACTAATGGATCTGTCTCTTAACACTGGTAACTTCAGCTCTCGGCGTTTCACCCAGACCCCGGCGGATGCAGCTTTCTTCCTCTGACTGCAGTACAAAATCTAGATAGTTTCTGTCATTCAGGAGTATCTTTCAGAGTATTTAGAGAGTGACATCCTGCTGCAGCGCTCACCGTCCTGCAGAAAGATGACGGCGGCTGCGGCAGGGCACTGTCAGCCGGTGCCCCCCAGAACTTGCTACCTGCGAGAAAAATAAACTCCAGAGAGGACTGTTCTTCAATCAGAAGCAGCAGCCACCTCCGGAGCGTCTGACCAACTGGTCACGGAATCAGGCAGAGACTGGAAGAAAACTGGAAGGATTACGAGAAATAAATATATTAGTCTTCCCTACCCTAGGGAACTTAATAATAAACACTGTTTTGTGCAAATTTAAATGCAACCTAACCCTGTTGTAGTAGTGGATTCTGCCACACGAGAGGGGCGTGGACGGAGAGAAAGGGGCCGTGCCTGAACATCCAAGTTGATCCTGCCAAGGGGACCTAAGTGCGTCTGCAGCGGAGGAGGATGCTGGTATCTACAACACCAAGGGCAGACGGACCGGAAGAGATGGGCACTACCAGCTTTCCACCCTCGCTGCACCTGAGCTGGGCCCCGCATCCTGCTCAGCTCTACAAGGACAAACTAGAGATGTTAAATAATAGAGCTAAATTTAAGTGATTTAAGTTCTGATTATTGCTCTAGTAGAAGTGGACGTTCACAGATAAGACTCAGAACAGAAATTGTTTCCAACATCCACGAGGGCTGCTGAGAAGTAAAGGGGATGTGGAGCTCCCCTACGCTAAGGCGCACTCGGCGTGCGTGGGCAGAGGCTGGGCTGTCGGCACAGCCCCACCTGACCAGAGCAGGCAACGCCGAAGAACACCCTGCAGGACTGAGCGAGCTGCCAAAGGGGAGCAGGAGACACCCCGGTTCTTGGTGCCGTGATTCTAGGAACGCCCCCGAGTCTTCCTCCCTTTGCTGAGGTGAGGTGGCCCGGAATTAGGCCCCATGCAACACCATGCTAGGAGAGCACAGAGACGGTTTTGCAAAACGAGGAAGGCCTAAACATTCTGCAGAGCCACATACGCAGCCGATACCGACGGCTCCTGGCAGAAACTCGGTCGGCTGAAGAGGTCACAAACAAAGCCTTGCTGCCGAGCTGGCAGCCTGCTCGTCAACACAGAGGTGGGACAACACTATGTTGCCACTGACCCTTTCTTCATTCCTTCATTTACCTACACCTGCCTCAAACCAAGGGATTACCTTCTTTGGTTTCCTAAGGAAACAGGCTTTAGGAAATTGCCTTCTATTTGCTTTCTCTCATCTGCCAGTCCTTTCCTCCACCTATCTTTTGGGCTTGCTGACTAACTCATCAGATTTTGGTTGAGACTGAGCTCTATTTCAGAGATGTTACGTTCCCACCTGTTTCCTGATAAGGGGTGATCAGCCAGGAGAGACCCCCAAATCAGTGCCCACCAGGGAGAAGTGAGGCAGGTGAACTCTGGCCTCCCCTTTTCGCATGACCGAGGCCAGCCAGCTCGCACACAGCTCTGCGCAAGATGTGCTCAGTTGCTCCATGCAGCAGCACACGAGCAGTAGGCAGGCTGGGGACAGCGGTTGTACTCTGGGCACACAGGACATGCAGGAATACCTGGGAATACTGCTGAGGGGGGCGCATAGGAGAGCCGGTTTTGTGGCATGGGGGTTTATAGGAACAGAGGCCAACACTACCTCATCATATTGCTCAGAGAACAATTTCACAACAGCACAACACCACGTGGCTGACGTGACAGGTCTGGGAGTGCTGCTGTCCGTAATGCAAACACGGCAGCAGGGACATGATCCTGCCCTTTTAGCTCTGGTCCCTCTGGGCCTGTACAGTTGCCAGCTAAGGCGACTTAGCGATGGAAAATCAGGCCTGCCTACTTCCCCCTGTGCACAATCTGTCCCAGGCAAGCAAGATGTCAGCCCGGACTCAGCAGGGAGATGAGAGCAGGGCGCTCTTTAAAATAGAAAGTCACTCCCAAAAGGGCAGAGGACCCACCCTGAGCACTCTCCATGAGGGAATAGAGAAGAGCTGCTCAGGGACAGCCTGGCAACTAACTGCGCAAACGCTGGCTCCAGCTTCTCCTTTCGCCTTCAAATCATTCCCATTTGCAGGACACTTGATGCTCTTCAGGAGCAATGCAGTTGTGCTTCATGGCTTCTTTGAGTTCACAGCTCACCAACCAGCCCTTCTACGTGCCACAGTTTGGGAAATGAACCTGTGAATAAGGTGTACGGTAAGCCTAAGAGAGGAACACACAGCTAAGCCTAGAACGAAGCTGTGGGGAGAGCGAGCTGCTGTTGTGACAGTGGAGACATCTGAGAGTTATCCCTACAGACAAAGCAGTGGAGAAAACTCTGCTCCAGTGCTGACAGACGTTTGTCAGTAGAAGTGCACAGAGATGCTTCTCCAAGAAAAGCTTTGTCTCAAAGCCACAAAGTTAAACATTCTCCTTTAGCATTTAAATACGTTATCTTTCTGAGAGTATTTACAAGTCCAGTTTAGAGCAGCAGAACAGCTAGACACCAAAGGAAGGGGAAATGGCACAAGGCGTTTGTTGTGCTTTCCAAAGAGCAGGGCAACTTCTGACCACAGGGAACCAGGGAGACTGAACCAGAGCTGGGTCAGTGGAGACCAAGGTAGGCCAGGCTGCCTACTCCTCACATGCTAAAATTGTCCTGAGCGAGAGGGCGAGTGTGCAGTGTCCATTTATAGTAGGTATCTGGGCAAGCATGTATGCTGGTGAATGTGTTACATCCAAGCTGGGTTTCCACACAAGCTATCAGAGACCAGAATATTTGGGAGCAAGAGACCTTCACTATCAGTCTCTCCCCTTTCTGCATCCAGTATGCAGAACCAGTGGGAACATTGCTGCAAGGATGTTTCTCAGGTGGCATACTGTAGGAGCACTCACTGGTGTGTACAGCCTGAGGTCCATGCAGAGGTTAGCATGGCCATCAGCCTGGGAAAGTCTCCTGCGTCCCTCCTGGTCCAGATAGAGACCTCAGGGAGCCAGCAGAGCTACTGGCTCCACACCGGCCTGCCTGCCAGGGGCGACACAGCTGGTCACAGCTGCAGTGCTAAAATGAGCAGCTGCAGCAGGGGAGTCTCCAGCACAGGCAGGCGTTTCCACATGAGGCCAAGGCCTCTGCAGACATGGTGCTTGGCATCATCACCTGGCTCTTCAAAAATGTGGCTTGGAAACTTGGCACATTCACATAACATCTGCAGGCAGGAGATGTCTGGTCCCCCTGACATTCTGGATCATAGGAAATCCTAAGTTTTTTTTGTTTTGTTTTGCTTTTAAAAAGAGAAAACTGTAAAAAAATATTCTCTGAGATGCAAGGACGCTTGTACTTTGTACCGCCTTGGCCATCCCTGTTCACGTCACCCGCCGGTTCCTTGGAGAGTCTGGTTCCGATGGCAGCAGGACACCCTGCGTATAGCTAGGAAGAGCACTGTCCCTGTTCAGCCCGGTGAGAGCATCAGTCTGTCTGTGTCACAAATCTGTGACTTTATTCTCCACAGCTGCTGCAATCTGTTGCAGTCTATATCCGAGCTGCATCTTTTGTGCCGTTGGGTCTTCCTCCAAGGCAGTAATGATCTGCAACGAGACAGAGCTCACTGGCAGCCTTCCTCCAGCGCGTAACACTCAAACAACTCAACTCCACGCGCAGCTACAGCACACAGAGGAGCACAGTGTAGAGCGCCCCAAGCTGGAATCCAGCATGCTCTAGACTAGAGTGGGCATGCAGTAATTCAACTCAAATGTATAATTTACCCATAAAATAAGTATTCCAGGTTAGTTCTAATAAAATATGAACTCAATAGTGGAAAAGGAATGCTAAACTCATTCCAAGATTGATGAGAATAAAACAAACTTATGATAAATAAAGCAAAACACAGTGTTTTAGTAGTCCAACTGCTTTAAATTATCATCATTACCTTTTAATTGGATGGGAAGCAGAATAAGCTTGCCAATCTAAACTTATCAGTTCACCAACACATGACAAGAAAGAAAATAGCATGTTTGTACTGGAGACACACTCACCTGGTCATAGTACTTATTGATGTATTTGTACAATTCATGTAGAGCCACCAGGGAATTGAGGTCACTTGAGTAATTCTAAATAAAGAGAGCCAGTTAGCCAAGATCTTCAGTTAGCTATTCTCCCAAACTGCGTGTCCCCACAACTCGTAAGAGAATGTGCCAGAATCACTAAACCCAGCACAAAGTAACAGGAAAGGGAACTCACTAGCGGTTCCTAGAGAAGGAAAAGTCACATGTAATCCTTGCCCTGACACTTTTCTCTTCAGTGCTAGCTGAGTGGATTCAGCTAGAACATCCGATTTTTGTACTGTTAACTTTCTCATATACGTACAGGTAATAGGCCAGGGTGATTTCTGAAATAAATATTTCTATTTACCCGTGACAGCTCAGCCAGGGCAGAGTTCATCTCCTGGTCACTGGCAGAGATGGTTTGACGAATGTCCGCATAATACCTACACAGTAGCAAACAGTCAGTTACTACGTTGTTTCTCCTGGTCTCCTCCTTGTTACTCAAACCATGACTCCACACGCATTCACTGCTCACCTTTCCACCATCTGCTTGTAGCGAGGAATGTCCCGGGCATAAAGCAGCTTATTGATTGGAGAGTCCTCAAATATCCAAAACAGAATTGGTTACAAGAAAAACCCTTCACCATGCTGTGGGTTAGACTTAGCCCACTATTCTGCATCATTCATTGGGGGTAGGGAATTTTTGTCCTCTGCACAGAAGGACACTTCAACTGCTAGATTCCCTTTTAGTAACACAGTCTGAGGAATCACAAGACATGTATGTGAAGGGACCTCTGGGATCTCTAGTCTGACCTCCCACTTGAATCTGGTCTGTCAGAGTGAAATCATGTTTTCTGTGGCTTTGTCTAGCTGAATCTTGAGACCCTCCAGTGACAGCAGAGCCTCCCTATGAATGTGCAGGGATGCTCCACCCTCAGCAAGGAGAAGGTGGGTGTAGAAAGTTTTTCCTGATAGCCAACCTGAACCTCTTTAGATGCAATCTGTGACTTGTTTATGCAGTTTACCACAACCAGCAAGAGCCTGGCTGTCTCTCAAGTAGCTACAGGCTGCAATTAAAACACCTCAACTTCTTCAGCAGGCTAAACAAAACCAGCTCCTTCCTCCTCTCTTCACAAGAGTCCCCATGAATCACTCAAGGGGCACGTGGGAGCAGGGAAGGGACCTCAGCCTACTGTCCCACTGAAATTAAGATGACACTACTGTCTGCCTGGAGCAGCACTGCTCAGACGGTGCTATCCATGCTCTCTTTTACCTCCATACTTACCCGTCCCAACTTATGGTCAGCAATTGTACAGGAGTCCATGAAGGTCTGTGCAATGACCAGGAGCACAGCATCTACATTATCTGATGTCTGCACATCAAAGACAAACTGGGGGTTCTTAATGATGTTGATCCAAAACCGCAGGGGCAGGCTGTGGGGAAGACAAACATGACAAGATACCAGCAGAGAGGAAGTTATGGTGCTGCTCATGCTACTGTTTTTCACCTCCCACCTTTGCCATCTCAATAAAAACAGCTTTTCACATTGTGCTTTGCTGCCTTGCACCCCCCCATTCTGCTCCTCATCAGTGCTGACAAAAGTGGACGTCACTTCACATCTGTGCAATCTAAACAGACTAGCAGTACTTTCTCCAGGGCCCAGAGAAACACCGTACCTGTTTGTCTTCCAGATATGGATCGTTTCAGGGTCTGCAATACCATAATGTATTGCCTGCTCATCCAGCAAGTCAAAGAAATATTTGACAGCCAGAGGGACAGGGCGGTTGGTACTGAGGATCACCTGGAACAAGTCATCCACAAACTTCTGCAGGGTCCCCTGTGGAGAACCAAACAGGAGAGTCAGCATAAGCTGAGGAAAGGAGACTCCAGGCCTCAAACATGTAAGAGGTTACCGTGCTCTGCTCAGCAACCTCCACTCTCTATCCAAAGCTACCTCATATCCACTGCAGGGAGCAGTGAAGAAGAAACAAGGCCCCAGAGCTTTCTGTAGCAGAGTCCAAGGAGAAGTACATGATCAGGGGACACACGGAGAGGAGCCATTGCAGGCTACAAGAGCAGTTAACAGGACTTGCTACAGAGGAGAGAGCCCACAACATGAAGGAAAGGCACTGAATGACTAGCAGAGAAGGGACTGCTGACCACCAACACCTGTGTTCAGTCAGACGTATGAACAAGAAGAGTTTTGCTCAGCACCAGGAGGATGTTCAATAACTGGGAGCAGAACACAGGCACCACCTGACAAAGTCACTGGGCTGTTCCTCGAGGAATTGTGCTACTGCAAGCAGGACACCACTGAGGAACCTGGATGCTGAAGCAGACTTTTCCTCAAGGATAGAGCACCAAAGGACAAATTCTGGGGTCAATTTTGTTTTTAAACCTTTACACTGAAATAAAACAAAAAAGGGAATGAAAGAGGACATTATGCCTGATTTATGACTGCAGTTGAATCTGTACATGGCAGGTAGGTACTATTAGTATTATCTTGCTGCAGCAGGTGACAGGTCACTCTTGGTCCTGGGTAGGGTAGAAGATGGGCAGACATGACAGCATAGTGGACATTGCTGCAGGACACCTGCCTTTCACAGTGGGGCCCACAAAGACAAACAGTGGGTGGACACAGGAATAAAGCTATTTCTCACTCTCTTAGAGGTCCTGCAAAGCTTACTCCATTAGTAGGAGCAAGAGTTGGCTACTGTGCTGCTGGGATCTGAAGAAAATCAAACAGCAAGTGCATCAACCCAGGCAAAGGGGCTCTTCTGCATATACATCTCTGTAATCTGGCAGGGGGCTACGAGGGAGGGCAAGATCTCCAATGCAGCAACAGCTGCACTTCTCACCTTCATAGAGAGCAGACGTGTCAGATAGATCTCCGGGATTGCCTTGGCTCGTTCTCTGTCTCGTAAGCTCCCACGACGGTGCTTGGGGAGCTCTGGCTCTTCTGTTGGTTTTACCAGGTGCCAAAGTTTTATTCCACCTTCATCTGCATCCTCCAGCATCGGTGTTTCTGAAACAAAACAATTATTTGCAGATTAGCGTCAGACCTCTCACTTGCCTGAGCTCCACTGTAACACCCCCCTCCCAAGGAGGGGGGAAAGAATTCACAGCACAGCAGAAACACTACTGGGAAGAAACATCTGGAGATCTCTATCCAGCCTCCTGCACAGAATATACCTATTGCTAGCACTAGGTCAGGTTGCTATCCCTTTGTCCATCTAACAACTTCAAGGTCTTGGAAATTTCTCCAGATGGAGCTCTCTCCACTCCTGGTTGTCTGTTTCAAGGCAGCACCGCCTTTTGCTGAAGACTTCCTTATGTCCAGTTCGAACCTCTCAAGCTGCAACCTGAGGCTATTGTGCCTTGCATCACAGAAAAATCGAGGGAGCTAACTGGAGAGTTGGGCGGAGAGGAACCTCATGAGGTTCAACAAGGGCAAGTGCAAAGTCCTGCACCTAGGGAAAAATAACTCCATGCACCAGTACAAGCTGGGGGCTGACCTGCTGGAGAGCAGCTCTGCAGAGAAGGATCTGGCAGTGCTGGTGGATGACAAGCTGACCCTGAGCCAGCAATGTGCCCTTGTGGCCAAGAAGGCCAATGGTATCCTGGGGTGCATTGGGAAGACTGTTGCCAACAGGTTGAGGGAGGTGATCCTGCCCCTCTGCTCAGCCCTGGGGAGGCCTCATCTCCAGTACTGTGTCCAGTTCTGGGCTCCCCAGTACAAGAGAGACATGGAGCTACTGCAGAGAGTGTAGGGCTACAGGGATGATCAGAGGGCTGGAGCACCTGCCCTCTGAGGAATGGCTGCGAGAGCTGGGCCTCTTCAGCCTGGGGAAGAGAAGACTGAGGGGGGATCTGATCAATGTGGATAAGTACCTGAAGGGAGGGTGTCAGGGGTACGGGGCCAAACTCTTCTCAGCTGTCCCGTGCGACAGGACAAGAGGCTATGGGCAGAAATTGAAGCACAGGAAGTTCCGCCTGACCGTGAGGGGGATTTTCTTCACTGCGAGAATGACAGAGCACTGGAACAGGTTGCTCAGGGAGGTTGTGGAGTCTCCTTCCCTGAAGATATTCAAAACCTGCCTGGTGCAACCCTCTCTAACCTGCTCTAGGTGGCCCTGCTTGAGTAGGGAGGTTGGACTAGATGATCTCCAGAGGTCCCTTCCAACCTTACCCATTCTGTGATTCTGTATCTTATGACAAGCAATGAGGTAACTGCCTAGGGTCCCACCATTTCCTACAAGCTACAGACTGAAATAAGCCCTAGAGTCAGGTCTAGAAAATTCCATTGATCTTGCATTTTCATGCCAACCTCACTTTCCTCTGTTTTTTCAACCTTTTGCTTTTCTCTCATCTCACCCACCCAGGGTTTCAATTGCCTGGCAACACTATAAGGGTTCAAGCTGCACAGCAATCTTCTATCTAGTATCAGCAAAAAGCTAGGGCTATGGCAAAAGTTTTGCCTCACTAACTGGCAGGTGCTGTGAAATCATTTTCTGAGAATGTGACATCAGACTCACTTTCTCCTGGGATGTAATCCTGATTTTCCCTATGGATATGCTTGGTCAGGCGTGGGACCAGTGCTACAGTTGCTCCATCAGGCACCTGCTCATAAGCAAAAATCATCATTCAAAACACAGCATGTTTCTCAGCAGTGCAACAGGTAAGTGCTTGTAGAGTACAACAGACTGAACACACTCTGTGATTCACACTCTGTGAATTAGCATTATTGAATTCTTATAATTTCCACTTATTAGAAGCAGTGATGGAACAAACTTCGGGGTATCATCACTGCTATTCCCTATGCTGGGAGAGTTTTCTCTGTACTGATTAAAAAAGCCTGAGGCGTATAGAACAACGAAGGCGATAATATAATCGCTGTCAGGGGCTGAGGTCATTCACATCCAGAACATACTACGACAACGTGTGACATATTGGTGCAAGGTAGTTAAAAATTACTTCCCAGTGCTAGAAGCTACACCACAGTGAGTGCACTGCCGCCTGCTAACTGCTTTGGACTGGAACACTAACAGACCCAGCAGCCTTGCCTTCACTGCACCAACTACCAGGCATGAAGCTGTGTGTCTCCTCCCAAGCTCTAGACCCACCCAGCTCCCAGGCATAGGATGTGGAGGGGGCTACACTGGTTGAGAAGTTAAAGCACAGCCCTCAGCCCAGACATAAGCTGACTATGCTGCTGCAAAAAAGCTCCAACCCTTTGACAGCAATCCAACAGGAGCCAGAGCCACAAATAGAGCACAACTATGTACAGAGAGGGAGAGTGAAAAAAAGCAGAGGAAGACTCCGAGGTCTGACCTTGTAATGCTGAAGTGTGTTCAGGCGTTTCCAAGTTCCTTGAATGACAGACGTCACGTCTTCATCAGACAGTATCAGATGACCTGCCAGCCCTGATCTCCACTCTACAATCAAAACAGAGAAAGTAAAAAGATAAACTGTTTACTAAGAAAGCTGAGGCATCTCTAAAATCTACTGTGCTTCGGTCCTGACTAGTGGAACCTTAAGCCAGAGTAGACTAACGTCACGCTCAAGTAGATACATTCTAGGAAAAGGCAATGTACCCGTTACCCGCATCTCTCACAGTAGTGTAAGAGGTTGGCAAGTTTCTCCCAGAGTCCCTGGAACTTCACAGCAGCTTGTTCTTGTCCTAAAAACCTAAGAAACTAAGGTCCCAAGGGACACCAACACCCTTCCTGTGCTTTCTGTGCCATGATCACTGGGGAAAGAGGCCCAGTAGGTGCACACCTGTTTTTCCTCTCCCTGTCTGCAGTTCCAGATTAAGTGCTGTCACAGTGCTGAAGAGTTTGAAAAGAGAATCAAACCTAGCTCCACAGCTACAGAGTTTGACAAGAGCATATTACATTTTCAACCTCACTTCCAAGCAGAGAACCTGAACATTCATCTAGGAAAACCTGCATGCCACTGGCCTCCCTGTTCGTTGTAGTCATCTCTTCCTGTCCTGCTCAGCATCAGAGGTAATACAGGAAGGGCAAATCGCTTCTTCCCCTAGGGAATGGAATATGAAGTGCAAGAAGGACGTTCAAGAATGAAACAAAATCTGAAATGCAAGCACCACTGGCCAGCACGTTTGAGAGAAGCATAGCAGACTGCAGTAGGATAAGGAGAAGATCACTGCATTGACAGTGTGGATTTATTCCTGGCAGTAAAGACGCAGCTAAGTGCAGAAGGACCCCACAATACTGACTGACTAGTTGATAAGGTGGCAGATTACTATTAAACAAAAAAAAAAAATAGTAATGAAACAATGCATACTGGAGAAAAACAACTAGAAAAAAGTTATATATAACAAAGGGTTTTCAAGCATCTTTAATCCATCAGAAATGAGAATTTGAGGTTATAATAGACAGCTCAATGAGAACATCAATTCAGCACTGGTCAGGAAAGCAATCTGAATGTTAGGAACCTATAAAGAAAGGAACAAAGATCACATCATCATACTACTCTAAAAGCCAATGTTCTAGTACATGTAAATTTTTTGTATTTATTCACACTAGGATTTTTTTAACCAGTTATTCAGTAACAAAATTTCCACCTGGAACTCTTCACAGACCACCTCAGGTTCAACTGTCCTGAATAGAAAGTCATCATTTACCAGCTTGGTCTATCTGTCACCTTGGAGAAGTCTGTAGAATTTCAGATTTTAAGACCAGAAAGCCTTTACTGTCAGATTCCTCCCCCCTTTATAAAGGCATGAACTCACATCTCAACTTTCTTTTCAACAAGCCAAATATGCTAAGCTTTTAAAAACTCTACAAGGTTTGTTTTCCAACTCCAGGATAAATCAAAATTCTTTGCACTTGCCATTCTCCTGGAAAAGCAAATACCAAAACCTGGGTCTAGCAATGGTGTTGCCTCAGCACAGCATTGAGGAAATCGCTCTCTTGCTTTGACCTGCCAGTTCCCTTGTTTCACACCCTCTGATCCTTGCTAATCTTCAGCTGTGCTATTTCACTGACAGCATAAGTGAACAAGTGCCTATAGCAATGCTGAGTCTTTGCAGCTGGAGCCTAGGGACAACCTACTTTCTGGCATCCCAGGTGTCTCATCCAGCACTGGCCAAGTTCATATGCATTCTGTCAGATTGTGGCCCTTGAAGCACATGATTCTGACCCCAAGCAGGCACCTATATTGCTTATAATCAGCTATTTCCCCAGCATGTGCTCATCTGTAAACATCACCACTGCTCATCTCTTTCTGAACAAGAATGAAGAGGGAGAATAGAGTGTTTTTTCCTGCCTTAATGCAAATCCTAACTTTCCTAACCTGTGGGCAGGATTCTCCCTGACAGATGTTATTGGGGTGCTGCCATTGACTTTCCTGGCAGCAGCAGCAGCCACCAGTCCATGACCACGGCCTTGGAACTGCACTGCAATTATCCTCCTCTCCCATGCACTCCCTAAGCTTATTTTCCTGCATCCCCTTGTACAACTCGCTGCCACAGGCCAGGCCTAGCAAAGAACACACACCACAGAACTGCAGAGGCTGGTCCCCAACTACCTCCGTCCCACCCCTCCTGTTGTTAATCTCCCTCCAGCATCATGCTGTGTTGGGTCCACAGCTAGAACGCAAGATTGTTGGGACTCTGCACACTCAGCAGAGAATGACTAATGTCATGCATGCCACGGTGCTGTGCACAGACAGTAAATGACTCCACTCTTCCACTTCCTGACTGAGTTTTGGCACCAAGGAGTTCTGCTCACCGAGGTCCAGGGTGTCTGGGTCTGGTCGGTGACAGTATGGCGTCCCTTTATAGATCTGATCTAGAATTTTCTCCTTCACCTGTGTTATGGTGTCACAGTCTAGCACTTTCGCGGAAACCCCTTGGGAGTCCTCTGCCTCTCCCGCAGCAACTCCTGCTTGCGTCAAAGCATTTAAGGTCTGAGGAAGAAAAGAAAAGGTCACAGCCACTCACCATGATAAGGTTACATCTGACAAATTTACACCTTTGATGAGCACCTCTGCATTAAGACAAGTTAACAGCTAGTCTTTTCACTGGAAGAGAAGAGAACACCACAGATATAGGATGTTATGTCCTCAGTCTTGCCTCAAGAGCTGGAAACCAATTTAACAGGACTGGAGAGAGGCTTCCACGTGCCATCAGCAATTCTGTCTCCTTATATTTCACACACGGAGCATGGCACATACACCAGATTACTGTGGTGATAGCTTGTATCAGCCCAAGGCAGAAATGCCTGATTTAGCAGAGCTCTTGTTCATCTGCAGATTTGTGCTGCTTGTGCCCTGGAATAAATCTGGCTCCCAGGAGGCAATGGCAGGATGCTGCACTTCTGCCTCTACCATAGGAAGAGAAACATTCAGCCCTGTCCCATTAGAGAGACCCAAGAGCTCTGATGCTTACCAGGGTCCTGTATTCCAGGTCCTCTCTCAGAAGGCGGTTGTCATTCAGGGTGTATTTGGCTTTCCCTGTCACCCAGTCAACAGGCCCCTTGTCCACCTGGTGCTTGATTCCTCGAAACAGCATGTAAAGGGGCTCTCCAACAGAGTCCTGGTATAGAAAGGAAGGAATTTCACCTGACAGAAGTTCAGCTTCCTCCCCACAGCAAAGTCCAGCAGCCTGGAAACACAGAACACCTCCAGGGACAAGCAGAGCAGGCCTAAAGACACCAGGTGATGCAGCAGCTGCACCACTGCAGGCAAAGACAGAGTCCCCGCTGACAGCTTCTGCTCCATACACAGGGAAACTGCACAGGCCAGCTAACAGGCTGGACCCACAAGACCAAACGATTGCTCAGTCTCCATGTGACTAATTCGAGAGACTCTAGCCATCCCCTCTCCAGAGGAGGGCTCAGATGAGAGTCCTTCTTCCCCATGCACAGACCAGCCCACCACCAGCATGTCTCAAGTTATGAAGGTAACGGAGCTATACTAAGCCCTCTACAACCTAACTGGACGTACTGGAAGCACTGAGTGGCATAAATGGTCTCTGATTTAAGCCCCTCTCCCCCCCTGTAAGCAGCCCAGCTCTCTCATTTCCACACTCTGATATACAGGGTGACCTTGGCACTACTTCAATTAAGAGTGAGGTACAAAGCAGGGCTGCAGCTGTCTCCCCTCTTCCGGTCCCTTAACCCCACAAAGTCACAGAGCACTCACCCTCACGAACGCGTATAGGCAGATGGACATCCAGTTGGTTAACAGCTTCTCCACCACTGTTTCTGTCCTGAAACAGAGAATGAAGTTAGTCACAGGACAACAGTGCCAAGGAGAAGTGCACAACAGGGAGATAAACATCATTCCCTTTGAGAAAGAAATACACTGAGGAACAACAGAGAATCAAGAACGGTCTTTATGGACCAATAACGTTAATGCTCTTGATCTCACTCCTTATCTGAGTCATGTTTCAGCCTGAAGGAGGCACCAAATTACAGAAGTGAAACATATCAGGCAAGCAGGAGACAGAGAAAAGCCTCTAGTAGGTCTCAAACCAGAGGAACTTGTTCAGATCAGAAGGATGCGCTGGACAAGAAGCTAATGAGGATCTGAACACAGGAGCTATTTCAGTATATTTGCCAAGTACTGAAACACTGCAGGCCCAGGGACCTCTAAATAGTAAAACAAAACTAGCAGACTTGACAGAGCCTCAGTACCTGAATACAAGGAGAGAGCTAACGCACAGCAACTTCACAGGAATAGGAATTTGTGATGGGCAACTCCAGCTTCCTACTTTTCTCAACCCCTTCCTGCTCTCTTCCTCTGCCAATTGCTGGCTGGGATGATATGTATCAGTATTTTTACTTCCTCCTGTTCGATGCACATTACCTGGACACAGACTGGACCTTCAACTGCAGCCCATACCACAATGTTATCCCGTTTGCAGAAGTTTCAGAGTTTGCTAGCCAGGCAAAAAGGCTCCATCCCCTTATGCAGCAAGCAATGGGACCATGGCTGGCTGACTCACCTTCGCAGCATCAGCTTGGGGTTTTTGGCCACATACTGCTCAACAAGGTCATTCAGGAGCGTTTTGAGGATGTCGGTGAAGTACTCCAGCTTTCCATGCAGTGAAACAGTGAGCAGTGAAGCTACATAGGCCCGGTCTCTTGGAGAAAAAGTGCGCTGGATTTCCAGTGTGTGGATGAACTGGTGGGTTGAAAGAGAAGTCAGTCTGTGAATCCACTGAAAATGGGGCAGTTCACCTACTGGCTCCTAAAGGAACTGGTGCTGCCAGGAGCTATTCAGGGATGAACTCTAATGAACAGCCCCTGCTTCCTACAGTCTCTTAGAGAGCAACATTACCTTGGTAAGGAAGAGTTTACTGTTGAGCAGATTGGAGAGCTGGACCAAGCCTTGCTCCACAGTTTGCCGTCGGCACTCAGGGATGTCCAGGTCTCTTTGCAGTGGTGATTCACGGTGGCCCGGGAAGAAAATGCGCTCTGCATAGGACTTGTAGTCCAAGAAGGGGATTCCTGTGCCCACAAGGTCACTTGTGAGGTCCATCATCTCAGTCATCAGATCTGAAGGAAAGGGAATGTCCATGAGGCTGACCACATGACTGAACAACCAGTAGTACAGAGCAGGAGGTTAGTGGAACTAGGGTCAGTGTGGTCACACTGAGGAAGAGGTAGGCTGTCTTCCGCTAGGAAGATGCATATTGGAATCCCATTTAAAACTAGACTAGGCACTGGGAAAAAAAAAACAGGAAGGAGCAAAAAAGTGCATTTGGCCATTACGCTAATTTACAATTGGGGGCTGACTTCCAGCTTTACAATGAGGGGGCTGCTGTTCAGCAGAGATCAGTGGTTCTGGCCATTATCTACAGTACAGAATAATACAGAGCTCCTGCTCCTCACTGCTTCCCACAACAGTTAGAGATCACAATCCAGGTCACTTGCACATATCTAGAGCCCCAGATCCCCACACAAGTGCTCACTGCTGTAACCAGCTGAAGTGCACCTTGACTTGGGCCTACAGACCTTGTAATTTGACCTGCCCTACACAGAGGCTGGATTAGGTGTCTTAAAGGTCTCTTCAAATGCTCTATGACCTTTGGTTTTTCATCTCTGGAGGATGAACTGGAGAATAAGGGGGCTATATAAATAAGACTATATTTTGAACTACACAAATAGGGCAACAGAATTTGGTTGTGTGCTTTAGTATGCTGGCATGAGATAGAGTTATTGTCTGCTCTGAGCTACCTAAACAAGGACACAGGAAGAAGACAAGTAGTAGGGCCAAAAGTGGTTTCTCAAACTTCCCTGTAGCTGCAAGAACCCAGGAACAATGTGACTGACCTGTGAACTCCTTTTTGCATCTGTCCCGAACACTTGTTTCTAGATTTTCCAGCTGAATTTGAACTTTCTTGTAATCCCTCAGAGCCTGTTTGCTCTTCCTCCTGTAAGAAGCAGCAGAATAGTTTCCAGGGGTCCTAGCCCAGAGATTGTCCTTGCCAGCTGCTATATTGCTGCCAAAGACTAAGGCAATGCTGTTGAGGTACTTTCTATTTTTACAGGATACCAAACTCTGTTCTGTAAATCACATGTGCCTCTTGGAGCACCCATGAGGAGGTTCATGCTCTGAGTGAACTACAAGACAGGTGCACCATGCTTGTATCTCTCAGAATTTGGCACAAAATAAAGAAAACACAGACCCTGTTTAGGTCCAAGATGTATGGGTGTGTCCACATCTACTGATGTTGTACAGCAATTTAAGGATCTCATACAGCATCACAGCCTCTCACCTGTAGATGAAGACAATGACCAGAACAATCAGTGCCACAAAGGATGCACCAACGCCCAAACCAATCTGTGCCTCCAATGGGAAGGTGAGTTGGCTTTCTGTGTCATACTGCACTCTGCCCAGGAGGAAATTCAAGTTCCCCATCTGTACCTGCAGGAGAAGATGTGACAAGATATTAGCTCAGTGCACCAGATGAATAGCAAAACCACCAGGCCTCTCCAGAATGAGCGCAGCTGGCATTCAGCTCTAACAAAGCTATATCCCACAGCATCGCTTCTGGATCCAGCAGTACCTCCTGCTTCAGGCAATGCTTGGCACTTTTAAGGGCAGAACTGGGAACAGCTGCTGCTCCTCGCCACTTCTAGTATCTCCTCTCCCCCAGCAGAGCTTCTGCCTTTTCTCCACTTCCTGCTCTACTCTGTCTCCATGATTCTCTCTTCCTGGTGCTTCTGCTGACATCATGATATCCAGTGCTATTGCTGAATCCCTACCGTGAATTCTGGGAGCAAGTCTGTGCCCTCTCGCTTCGTGCGGTGCCGTGGAGCTGGCTGCTCAGAGGGAGGCTCGCAGTACAGATGATTCCTTGTCAGTGTCTTCACCACACAGATTCCTTCCCCAATCATGGCCATAACTTCATCCTTGGAAATGGCCAGATCTAGATTTTCCCCCTGGAACACAGGTGGAAAAATGTAACAGATCCAGAAAAAGAAAAAAGAAAAAAAAAAGAAAAAAAACAAAAACAACAAAAAAAACCTCTGCACTGTCCATGGCTCCAGAGAAGATGGAGATGAACAGCATAGGATGAAAGCTGCCTTTTTTCATGCCTGCCCAGGTTTATATTTGAATTGGCTATGTAGTTTATTTTCTAAGCCCCACACAGTCACATCTACCACACGGAAGTCAATTTTCAGAACAGCTCTGAGAATTATGAGCACCCTGGAGTACTCTCCTACCTCCATTTATTCCTTTAAACTTCTCAGACAGTCCTGAAATCTCCCCAACAAACCAACTTGCCACACCTGTGCACAGATCCTTTTTGTACCATTCAGATTACAGCATCCCTGCAACATTCCTGTTTCTTACCTACACTTCCACTTGCCCTGTCATTTCTCCCAGACTCCAGCTATCTTAACCCACCCTCAATCTTCTTTATATAGCCACATCAGCAGGAGCCATCCTCTGCTGCACAGGCCAACCTTATCTGTCTGAAACACTACCTCCTCTACCAGGAAGAGGCATGCAGCCTTGAATCAAAAGCAACTGTTAGACCATCCAGTTCAATCTCTTCCACATCACCAGCTACATTGCTGCTAATGCTCTAAGCCAATGATTTGTTTTTAGATAAACCACCAAAGATTCACCACCCCTCTGCACCTGAAAGCAGAGGG
Organism: Rhea pennata; assembly: GCF_028389875.1. NCBI lineage: Eukaryota > Metazoa > Chordata > Aves > Rheiformes > Rheidae > Rhea > Rhea pennata. The sequence goes on from NC_084674.1 coordinate 11,192,135, forward strand.
TCTTGTTCCAGAGGTTTGTTAACATATGAAAAATTTCCTTTTTCATACCTCAAGCCAATATCATATCTATTCTCTCTGCTCCCCTTCTCTCAGCCCCCCAGGACACCTTTTGCCTCCCTGAAGCCCCATGTGTTGCACCTCACTTCTAGTTCAAATGTATCCAGCTTCTGCCTGCTTCTTAAAGCTTTCCTCTATGAGATTAAGGAGTTTTTCAACATGGCACTGTCTTCCCAAGGAGGACAACTGATTTAGTTCAGAGGAATTACTCACTAATACATACAGCTGGCATCTGCAAGAATTTCTCCAGCCTAAGTCATTCCTTACCCCTGCCACCATCATAATTAGTTAGGATTATTTGCCAGATTCATTCCTTTTCCAGCATTCACTTTAAATATATCAACATTCAAACAGGACACGAGGCTTCACTGCCAGCTTCATGAATCTCAAAGAAAAGAAGAAATAGCCCCCCTCTTCAAACTCACTGCTCCTCTGGCAGCACAAAGATCGCATTAACTCTGTCACTGCATTACTCTGGGACTGTGTGCTCAGCTGCTAGGTCACTTTGACTCCCCCCCCTTTTTCTCCCTCCACATTGTGCTGATTTCCTGGCTCCTATACGTAAGACTTTGCATTAATACATATGCTGTTTGACTTGGACTGCATGATGAGATGGGACCCATCTCTGGGGATTGTACAGAGTGGTGCTTACTTGGTGCAATGGAATTGTCATCGGCATCATATTCATCATCTGCAAGTTGCAATCAAGATATTTTCTTGATTAAAGATCACAGCTTTAGGATCCATATCATAAGTACAGCTGAAAGAGGCCTATCTAATGGAGGCTCTCCAGCCACACCATAGGTGAGCTCTGCTCTTCACCCCTCCCACCCCCCCAAAAAAAATGTAGTCTCATGCCAGGAAAGTTAAGTGTTCAGGTTAGTCCACAAGTGCCTAACTGAAGTTTAACACATTTACAGCGTTCTTACCAGCCAAGCAAATCTGATTTCATTTCTTTAAGCTTTTTTTTTTTTTTTTTTTTTTTTTTTTTTTTTAGTAAAACCACGCTGATTGGCACTAATTACATTTTTAGGCTTTAATGCTTTCAAATTGAATTCTGCAGCAGCATTTTCATACTTCTGCCAAGAGTCCTGTCAGGGTAACCAGCAAGTACGGAGCTCAACTGCCTTGCTCTTTGAGAGCTGATGTCATGTTAGTTCTCTCCCAGCCTTCTCAAACTTCTCTATTTCTCCAAGATGCATTCAATACCAACAGCTGAAGTCCTGGACATTTCTAAACTGGTATACCCTGGTAGTTTTCATTCATATATGAAAAAGAGTCAGTGGAGGAAGTGTACATCTCTGGGCACAGCCATTATCCTTCTCCATTTCTAGTAGACCAGAAAATACTCTTCCATACAAAGAAATACCTCAGAGCCTTTTTCTATGCATATACAGAAAAAAGAAGCACAAACAACGTCTACCTTTTTGTGTCATTGTTATGGAATAATTTTCCTACCTCCACCTAGTAACATTTCTTCCTTATTGCTTACTGTTGTGACAGGTTGTAGGCCTGTAGGCCTGTCAAATACTTTAAAAGCTTTAAAAGCTTGGATGCAGGATCAAACTGATTAAAAACAGTCCCAGTTTAGCAACAGCTTTGTACAAATTATGTTATTTCCAACTATTTTTGTATTACCTCCACAGAGATGACGCTTCCAGGCTTGTGACGATATGGTTTGGCAGGGTCTTCAGAATTCAAGGGTTTTAAGATGGGGTTGACTTCATAAGAGAAGGGCATGGGATGAAGCGAGTTGAAATCAAAGCTCAGATTATCCAGAATAAACTCCAGTTTGATATGAGCATTCCGCAAGAGCAGGTTAATGGCTGGAGTTTTGCACAAGATAAGGTAGGAGGAGTTAATGAGACACGGTTCTTCAAACTAAAGGCCAAAGGAAAAATGAGCGTCAGTATTGAAACTCCAGTGGTGCTGCAGCCCTACAGCACTCCCCCACCCTGAGCTCTTTGGGGCCAGCTTATATTCATCTCATCTGGAGCAATGCAAAAGCAGCTCTGCTAATTGCAGAGGGAAAACTCAACATCTGACGAATTCTCCATAATCCTCCAGAGAAAGTCTTCATAGCCATAGGTTTTGCTGTGAGCACCCAGGTCTCAACAGTGGAAAGCAGCTCCCACATTTCCCCCATGGCAAATCCTTGAGAGGCATCAGCTTTGGACTCCCTGCTCAGACAGGGCAGGACTAGGAACCTTCAATACCCAATTTAAGACCAATTTTGTAGCCTGTATGCTTCTGTGAAAGAAGTCGTGGGCTAGGGGACATTTTGTGTGATAAAAGTATTACTGTCTATTTTTTTCCCTCCCTCACAGGAATTCACCACCACAAGCGCCTCTTAAGAACATGTACAGGAAACTCTCCACTGCTTGTACTACAAATGCAAATCACTGCTGTATTGCAGCTATCAAATACCCTTTTGCTCTGCAAATTCTGCTGCATTCTCTACAGTCCTGAGGACCAGATCATTACTGCTCTGCAGTGACCCATCTCAGGACACTGACAGCAGAAGACCAGAAAACCATTGGTGGAATTGGTCATTTCACTCAACTCTGCCTATTTTAACATCTCAGAGTGAGAGATAGCCCAGGGGATAGAGAGACACGCAAAAGGAAATGTCTGGAGCTTGGAGACGCTGAACAGGACAGACTAAACGGATCTGCTGTAGATTTCTTCATCTCCACACTGCTGCTCTGCTGTTTCTGTCTCCTACCACAAGTCCTGCACAGCTCTAGCCACAGGCACACCTAACTCAGGCAAATATTTGTGAAAGTGCTCAGCCTTTAAGCCTGAGAGAGAACACTTCCCTCTGCCCAGGGCTGTTAGTCAGCAGGAACCAAGCCAGTAACTGCAGGGGTTCCAGAGGCCCTAGAGACAGAAAGTCCATCTCTCCAGTGCAGTGCACCAAATGCATCCTCAGCTGCTCGGAGTGATTTGCCACACTACCTGCTGGATGCTGCACAGAGCACCCTCAGGGCACTCAGTGTCTGGAATAATTCTGCGCCATCGTCCCAGTCCCCGGCGCCGGCGTTCAGATGGAGAAACTGTAACTCGAATCTTTGGTTTCTGTACAACATCCAGGTTGTATCCATGAACTCTGAGCACTCTCCCTCCACTGGAAGAGAAAAGCAGCTAGTCTCATCTATCCATTAGGCAATAGCTCTGTCCCCTGTGCTTCCACCCTTCCATTTATACCCAATGCCACAAGCCTGACTTTACTTCAGAGTGCAACACAACAGACAGAAGACACTGGTGCTGCCTGCCACAGCCTTGAGTACAGTGTAAGTGTTCTGTCTTCATACCTGAGGAAGCTTTTAGGAGGCTCTGCAAAAGTGATGTTGGGATCCAGGGTGTATCTGAAGAGGGATCCTTCCAGTCTCCGCTCCTGGTCCCCATATTTGATAGTTACTGGGAGTTCTGCAGACACATTGCTAGGACTCGTCTGGCATGCCAGCTGATCCTCTCTCATTTCAGAAAGGCTTAGAGAGACAGAGGGGAGAACAAGGGATTAATACAGCCACTGCAGAGACAGGGTCTTTAGTGCTCTTTGTCGACAGTCTGTGGGCTCCTCTGATATTTTCCTAAATTTGATGTTAAAAAGTCTTGTAGCTTATCCACTTCCCTTTCTAATCTAGAAATCCTTTATAAGCAAGCAACAATTGCTGGACAATTGCCAGTGAGCAGCACATGGACAAAAAACAGATACAACCACTGTCCAAGACAATGCTGTCAGGCACACTTGTCCCAGCAGGGCAGAGAACAAGCAGCCCTTAGCATTAGTCTGCAGGAGCCAACTGTGGATGGGTTCCCATTAGCAAAAGCAGAGCTGTCAGGATGGGGTAGAGTCCTGTAAAAAGGCATGAAGAACAGAGACTATGGAGCATTGTCCCTGGGCAAGGAAAAGTGGGCAGGAAAGTAAGAGTTGAGGCTGCTGCCACAGCCCTCAAGAGGGGGGATCTCCAGCAACATGAGAGGACAGCGCAGCTCTCAGCGTGCAGAAAGGGCTGAGCCAGGCAGCACCATGCCCTGTTATTCTCTGGGAAGGACTGAGGGATGGGCAGTGCTCAGCCAGTGCAGCAGGCTATGTTTGGTTGCAGGCCCTCATCTTACATGTGGCAAGGGAGGTCTCCAAGCAGGATACTGATCTCGCTGGGATGTCCAGTCAGCAGCTTTGAGCCCAGAAGAGTAAGGCAGGTTCCTCCCGCTTTAGGGCCCTGAGTTGGAATAATGGATTTCAGCTCCGGGTTCTATGAGAAAAGAGTTAAGAGGTGAGTGACAAGGACCTCGTAAAACAAGGCAAGGAAAAAAAACAGCAGAACATGCCCAGTGACCTCCAGTGCTCTGAAAACAGATGCTATTGTTCCCAATCACATGCAGGCCTCAGCTAGGCTCAGGTTATTATGGAGCAGAGGCAACAGAAGAGGGATCAACAACACTAGGAAACACGAGTCAGGGACCACAGTCTTTCCACATAAGGTAAAAGGCAGACGGATGCTGCAAACTGCAGAGCTGTGAGCCTCTCACACAAAGCCTGAGATTAGCAGTTCAAAGGGATTGTTCAGATCAGTAACTAGATTAAGTTACTGATAGTTACAAGTTAGGAATGACAAGGCAGCAAATAAATTGTCTGTCTGTTCAATAAAGGAGGAGGTTACCAACAGAGTGCCCTAAGAATTTGTGCAGAGATCTGTGCTGTTAAACATACTTGTAGGTGATCTGGAAAGGGGAGATGAAATTTGATAAATTATTCAGAGTAACAAAAACTTAATCCCATTGAGAAACCACATTCATTGTTGACGAACGAAAAGAAAGTTATGTCAAGTGAGAAGGAGCAGGAAAACCACAACAATAAGAAAAAAATAACCCAACTATACATGCACACAGTTGAGTTTTGAACTAGCTACTGTGCATTCAGGAGTGCTTCGGTATCTACAACATCTAAGATCCGTGGTTCATGTAGTAAAGAAAAAAACAAACAAAAAGAACCCCCACAAGCACTAGGACTTATTGAGAAAGAAACTTACGGAGAAAAAAGTTACTTTTGTACCACAGTACAAATCTATGTTACACTTGCATCTTGACTATAGCATACAGTTCTGACCACCTTGTCTCAGATTGGGGATAATAGAACCAAAATAGAGAAAAGAAACAAACATGATTCTATGCAGTCAAAGATGAAATAGGTTAAGACTTTTCAGGTCTCTTTTTTCCCTTCCCAGGGGGGAAGGGAGTATACAATTTGGTAAATACAATTTTAAATGGCACAACAAGGATAAAAAAACCCCAGCAATTCTTTCTTAAATGTAATTACTTAAATATTATCTTCAACCCAAGAACTATGAAATATCAGACAGGAATTTAAAAATAATAGGAAGCATTTTTCCATACAACACACAGTAACTCTGGGCTTACTGCCATTAGCTGCTGAAGGTCAGAAGTCAAAAACATGTTCAAGCAGCAATTAAAAAGTTAACATAAAAAAGTCGTAAGTCCTATTAAAATGCTAAGTTACCAATAAAATCTCAAATTCAGGAAGTCCAAGCTGCAGATTGCCATGAAGTTGTAGTCTATATTAGCTTCTTTCCTTAAGCATTTAATGGAATATCAAAAGAAAACACTAGGCTTAATAGCTATGCTATTGCTATGACCCAGTGCAGCTGTTCTTGTGGTCTTAGGAATGGAAAACAACCCTCAACACCAAAATCATATAAAAATCCCAGCTACAAGTATCTGGCAAAGCCCAATAAGTTCATGCAATAAACAGTCCTGCAACAAAAGCACTGGAAGAATATGGAAAGGTATTTAAGCAGCAACAGCATTACCTGATAGGTGAAAATATGCCCAGAAACTCCACGTCCTCCTCCAGGCACTTCCACCACAATGTGCCCAAATTGCTCTGTCCAGCTCCCACCAGTGACACACACGATACTGCAGGGCAATCCAAGCATAGTGTCACACTCATGGAAGAGAAGATCAGCTGAATCCACCGTATCAGGCTCTAAGAGGCATCTAGTACTCCCAGGTCCCTCTTGCAGCCCTACCACGTGCTCAGAATATACGATCGAACATTGGGAAGGAGCTTTAACAGTTGATTTAGAAGCAACTGATAAAAGCAGGGGGCAATTCCACAACCAAATCCTATCCAAAATTATTTCGCAGACAGGATGAAGACTTTCGTAACACAGATGCACGAACAGGCCAAGAAGGGTGCCATTATCACATCTGGAGTGGCCTCAAACTATCAGAGGCCAATCCACAGATTAACACTGTCTGATGCAGAAGAAAACTCTTGAGGCTTTACGTCTAGATGGCACTAGTCTTCAGCCAGTGACTTATGAGACCAGCCTATTCCCCTGATCTGCGCTACCCATTCTTCCCAGCCCCTTTTCCAGTCATAATTTGGTATGGAAGACAGTGACAAGGTGACAAGTCAAGCTGTATTTAAAACAGGGAACCCCATGTTACAGTCAGTTAACAGAAAACCTTTACTCTGCCAGAAGGGTTTCCTCAGCCTTCCTACGTGATAGGAAATTAATTTTGTTTGGCTTTGCTCAGGAGCGCATTCCAGGTTCACAGCTATATCCCTCAACCAAAATGGCCCAGGAATTTTGACTTGGGCAGTGTGGGGAGCCAGTCCCAGTCCAGGACCCTAGTGACATGCCAATACAGAACAAAGACTGTGCTACCCCAGAACAATATATTCTAGTTCTAGGATGAAAACAGAAAGCAGATGGAATAGGACAAACAAAGAGCACAGACAGGACAACACTGCTCACAGTGGGCCACTTCCCAACAGGATCTTACCTGGCTCCCAGAGGGAAGGGTGCTACAACTACTGCTAACATGGAATGGACAAATGGGTTTATAATAGCTCTGATGAGAGGTTACTCACAATTGCTCTGCTCTTCTCTCCACATCTCCTGCTGGTTGCTTGGCTCCTTTCCCTCCCTTGTCCAAGCCTCCCATCTACCTGCCCAACCACAGACCAACTCTGCACATTTCCTTCTCCTTGCTTCCCAGCTGCCCCAGACATACCTCTCAACACCTGATTACAGTTCTTCACAATACAAGTCCTTTCCTGACCAGACACACCAGATACCCACTGCCCTTTATCACTAGCATAGTTGCATCTCACAGGACAGCTTTTTCCCCCTTCTAATCTTCCTAGCCCCTGCTTCTATAAGCACTATGTGACCTGCCAGTCACTGAGGAGTGGCATAGGGCTAGCAGGACTTCCTTGTCAGTCACTGGCTAGAAATGTCCTTTCACTGGATGCATTCCTGGGAGACTGGTCAGCTAGAGAAGACTGACAGTCTGAGGGCTCAAACAGAGGCAAGAAACTATAGTACCTCCAACCACACATTCCCATCCTCACCCTGTGTTAACAAGATCAGTACATTTTCCTAGCAATGCCACTTGCAAAAGCCACATCTTTGCTTTCTTGAAGTCACCTCGTAACAGGGTGATGACGTACGCCCAGGAAACCACATGGCGCTTAGCCTGTGACTCCTCTGAGCCAGCTAGTTTGCAGGTCCTGCACTGACAGCATGTTCAGCATACAGCAGCACTGTCGGGTTGTTTCCTTTCACACAATCTTATCTCCAAGGTCACTGCCTAACTAATCAGACGATGACTTTACTCAGCGGCACTCCCTGGGGAACAGGCAAGGCTCAATACCTGCTACAGCAAAGGCAATGAAATTTCAGCCTAGTATCAGCAGCCAAGGGAAAAGCCAGCGCCTGCCTCTGGGAGGAGGTTCACAGATACTCTACCTGCTAGAGATCTCATACTCTTGAGCATCTACGGCACAGGGAATTCCTGCAACAGTGACAGTTTCTGCAATGTCTTGATGTTTCTGCCCGAGGTTTGAGCCAGTGATGGTGATTCTAGTGCCACCTTCCACTGGTCCAGACAGGGGGTACACCTGCAAAGACATCCGCACACGTGTAAATGTCACAGTATCTCATATCCCTTCAGTCTGGCAACTGATCTGCAGCACAGGGTCCTTCAGAACTGCCCCATTACCAATTCTGCCTTGTCTGGGCATTGCAATAGACTCCTTTTATTGTCTGGGACTAGCGTCAGTTTACACCATCACCACAAGAAAGGCCATAAATGAGAACACCACAAACAGAGCCTTCTTTTCCATATCTCACTGTTGCAAGCAGTACTCCTAGAGACTACAGATTTCTAAGCAAGGGCTGCCCTGCTTTGACTTTTCATCAACATGCTGACTACTCCAAAGGGCATTTCTGCTGAAGAAGTGGGAATGCAGAGCTCATGTGTTACTGGTATGGAAGCAGCAAGCACCATCCTCCTCAGCATCAGTACATCAGTGAATTCCATGCCGCACAAACCTCAGAGCTCTGGCCCTGAACAGCATCCAAGATAAGCTAAGACAAGATGCAGCACATGGATGTTGTGTGCCACTGGAGGGAGGACAAGCTGACAGCAAAAGGGACACACAGCTACAGACATTTGTCATGTGGCAGTTAGCGAGAAACATTCAAAATAAACAGATCAAAATCATTAATCCCAGTAACCTGTCATGCCCTTCCCATCCCTGCTGGCCCATTACCATTTTGGTTTTGTCCTCCTTCTCCCCAGCTGGGCCAATCTGCTTCAGCAACTGTTGGAGGATTTCATCTGCAGGATGATTCTGCTCCTTCCAGCATGCCAGTTTCAGCTTTCATGAGGTACAAATGCATCTTTCCCCATTGATCTCTATCAGTCCCTTGACAGCCCAGCACAAAAGTCTAGTGTGACCCCCTCCCCCAACATTGAGGAACCACAGTAGAATAGGACTAATGTGTTCTTCAGGTGGCCAATGCATTGTTGAGCTGCACTATTTGCAATCTGAGTTCAGACCTCTGGTCTCAGCTGGAGGATGGAGCCCTCCTTGTCCCAGTACAGTACCCTAACAAGCAAGCTACTCACAGAGTGAATGAGAGGTGCTGGACACAGGTCCTCTATCTCTTCCTTGCAGGAACCCCTGAAGATACAGTTAGGGTTTTCACCTCCACACCACACACAGTTGTACTTCGAGTCAGCTGTTTGGCAGCGGCTACAATCTGTGTGCCCCACAGAGCAGTTGTAGAAAGTCACTGCAAAGGAGAAATATTCAGAGGCATCTGCAAACATTGCTTAGGGCACACGTTTGGGCACCCTCTCTTGTCCTCCCCATAACAACTCACAGGAACAAGGGCTGTACAGCTTCCCCCATTTCCCTGTGATAGGACTATTAGAGACGCCAAAAGTCAAGTTGGCGATTTCTCAACCTCCCTCCATCCCAGTCACTGTATTCTTGCTGTGGGGGTGTTGCATTCCTACCGTGAAGATCTGCAGCGCTGTCCACTCGAAGGTGCTGCTGCCTCTGCACAAACACCACAGCATTGAATTCAAGTTGAGGTGCTGTATAACTGTACTGCAGAGACAGAAAACAAAGTCAAGGACTTAATGGAGGCACAAATGAGCCAGTTGAACAAACGAAATCAGGGTCTGTCTAACCTGCACAGAGCACTGGGACAACCTATATGGAACTTCCTGCGAATGTGGCCAGACCACTTCCGATGGCAAAAGTGGTCAAGGTAGCATTAACCAAGGCAACAGCAACATAAGCCTGCCCTCACTAGTTCACACAGCCACAATACCTGCACTAGGAAGAACAGCAAACACTGGTTCACCAGGTGAGCACTGTGAACATACTCACATACTCACACAGCTACTTGCCTAACTTCATAGCTGTATTCCTAAAAATCTAACTTTCTACCTACAAGCCACCTGCTCAGAATTGCTCAAGATAGCCTTTCAGCACAATTCATTTCATTTGGGACCAAGATGTAGGATTGTAGTTGGTCTAAAGGGCTTGTGTCCACAAAAGCTTATGTTGTTCCTCTCCTTCAACTATGTTAGTTTGCAAACTAAAAATATCACCTCTGTTTGAAAATCCTGCCTCATGCAATATCCACACATCCTGAAAAACACATCACTATTTTATTGTGCCTGATATTCTTATAATCCATAGGCTAGCTTACACTGCCAAAACCAAAATTTGTATCGATATCCTCTTTTTCTTTTTGCAAAAGAACCACCATTCCAGAGGAAATCACAATCCAGGAAAACATGACCAGCAATCACTCAAGCTAAAACAAAAACAGCATTGTCCTGGCAGGTAGCATGGAGCAGTGATTCAGAAACAGCATTGTTCTTTGCTGTGGTAAATGCAGCAACAGATCTTGTGGCTCAGGCAGCACAATCCTTCTGCAGGCTGAATACACCATTATCACCAGGCAGCAGCATCACAGATGAGGATGCACTCCTGAAGAGCTTGCTTCCCAGCCTGCCAGATAAGTACGCCAAGTAAAAACAGATCAGTGTGAACTCTGAAATAAAAATCACACATCCCAAGTACTCACCTGGTGCAGCTGACATGTGATATAACAGAGGGACTGGTTTGTTTCTTCCTGTTCCACATAAGCATCCATCACCACTGTCCTCTCCTCTAAGTTCAGGACACACTCATAGTCCCACTGCTGGTCCTGTAGATGGCAAGAGACACACAGCACCATTTCTCTACCACATGGAGCTTCCTGGTACACGCCAGTTCAGTACCCTGTACCATGCCACTTACTGAACAGGCAGTGCATTCCTCTCATTCCCTTCATTAGACCATTTCTGCGCTATATTGAAGGGCTCTCTATGCTCTCACTGCCCCCACATGTGAAAGGAATCAAACTGACACAAAACAAAACACCTAGAAGGGACCACGTGAATGTCAGTGTGGGGAGAACTCAGCACAGGAGGAAGAATTAAAGAAAAACCAGTGGGACTGTGAGGTTATATCTGTAAAGCTCTGAGAGAGACAAGCCTAGAAATGAAAAGTAAAGTGTACAGATTGGGGCAGTGCACCTCAAAAACACTAAGAATATTTTTATTTTCTCTCCTATAAACTTGCTACCAAATTGCTTAGACAATTCCTGTAAAAAAAGACAGATACGCATCTGTAATCAGCTCTGTTCCTCTGTGCAATGTAATATATCAGGTTTAACACAAAGTAATAATTAGTCTGTGGGCTGCACGATCCAAGGTGGTCATTTGTAAGCAGTTACTAAATCAGTCTTCTGTCTTGAGAAGCAAGCAGAATTTTTATCAGAGGCACACCCAAGGAATGTAGCTTTCAAGGCTGGTTTTCCCCACTGCAGAAGTTTCAGGTACGACAGGAATAGCCACATCAATATTAGTAGGCCAGAAAGGAAAAGGAGCAGATGACTTATCTTCAGTTTATGGAGATAGGAACACACACAGAGATTCAGCAGAAAGTTACTCCAAAAACTATCACCTGCTGCACAGCATAGGTGCAATTTAATGCTAACACATGCAGATCATTTCTGACAGGTGGGTCCACACCTGTACTCTCCTCCCTGGGTACCCTCCCACCCACCAATAAGTCTAACTATGTAATTCCTTATCTATAGATCTGCTATTTCTCTAGCAGGAAAAAAAAATCTAGGCAGAGCCCTATCACCTCTTACAAGTATTTTTAGCAGCCCTGGGGACAGGTTGCCCCAAAAGTGCTCTATTCTACGACAGTTTCTCAATGCTAACAGGAGATAGCGGCTACTACCTGATAGAGGTGGAAGTTCTTTCCCAGCAGAGTTATCTTCCTTGCCACATTGACTGGAAACAGCGAAGATCCCTGGATTCCTTGCACACAAGGACATGCATCAGGACCCCAGATAAGCTCTTCATTCTGAAAACAAACACACACCTTTAGAGAAAGGGACTTCTGCAGCTCAGACAGCTCAGAGGGAATCAGAACCTAATAGACCAACAGAGAAACAGGAATAGGAAGCTGTGCTTCTTTATCACAGAGTTACAGAAAGCCGAGCAAGAGCCCAAAGTGGTGAACAGCAGAAAGTTGTGAACATGCTAGGCATCACAGGACCTCCAGGCCAGAACTTTTACAAAACCTTGGAACATCTTCCCACATATTTTTGCTTTCTCAAGGTGCCACTTCTCACCCTGCATATTACAGCTTTCAGCTTTTCTCCTCTAGAGGAGCTCAACCTCTCCTGTGTGCTGAAATGTATTAGATCAGTAAACTGTACTGAAATTTTAAAGTGTTACAGCCTTAGGTTGTGGACTCCAAAGTCCAGTAACCTACCTCCTCCCAAAACCCAGGGGCATCATACTGATAGTCGAGGTCAGGATGGACGATCCTGGGAAAGTCAGGAGCATCCCTTTCTGAAGAATCACCGTCACCCGAGAGAAGAGTAGAAGCAGAGAAGGGAGATGTGTCATTCTCAGCCTGCAGCAAATCCATCCAGTCCTCTGCGTCCTGGAGCTCTGTGCCTTCCCCTAGCAGCCAGTCTGGGGAAGCTGATGGCGGGAGGTCTGAAGCAGGTAGTTTAGTTCCCAGCTCTCTGGGAGAGTCAGAGGCAACATGGACCCCTGGCTTATAGCTGTAGGTTTGGGGAGACGGGATAGCAGATGTCAATGCCTCTGTAGCAGGAACAGAACTAGGAGGCCACGTGAAACTGGTGACGTGAGGAGAAGGCGTTACTGCTGCCACAGACGAGTGCAGAGGACTACCCACTACAGTGGTGGGTGAGTTGGTGGGCCACGGCTCCTGTGTGGTGGCTCTCGCCTCAGAGGTGGGCAGGGTTGTGAGATCCACAGGCTTCGATGGGCTGGTGACAACAGATGCAGCAGGGGAAGTTGTATCTGGCACCATGACAGCAGGTTTGTCTGCTGGCGGTGGCAGAGGGGATTCTGTGGAGGCTTGGAGAGAGGCAGCTTCAGATGAGAGAGTCAAGTACGTGTAGCTGAGGGTCCCGATAGGCTCGGTTGTTGTATCTGAGACTGCAGAGGTTGTGATGGGGACAGGCTCTGTGGGGGGCACAGTGCTCAGCACCACACGCACGGGGGGAGTGACAGGTTTTGTGGCCGTTGTTGGGGCTACGGTGGAGGATTTGCTGGGGGGAGCTGCTGAAGAAGGAAGCAGACTTGAGGTTGGAAGCTGGGCCTAGAAAAGAAAAAACAACACAGTGGAGTGAGAAGAGAAAAAACAGTAAAACCCAAACAGAAGACAGATTATTGCTTCCTGTAGCAACATTCATGAGAGGCTGCTTCACCCACTGGATTTCAGTGAGGATTACGTCTCATAGCAACTTTCTTGGGACAGTACCAGGCAGGGCTCACAATGCAAAAGATTCAGCAACAGTCCCTCTGCTCTGCTCAGACAGAGGTCCGCATGCCTTCACCCCTCACAGTCTGGCAGTGACCTCTGGCTGCCACAAATGCAGCTGCTTTGTGTCTCCACTCAGAGCTCCCTGCAGGCTTGCTCTTGTCCCTCACCTCGAGAACCTAGGCTGGATGACCCAGAGAGAAGACTGACCTGCTTCATCTGATGACACCTGCCCTAAAACCTAGCAAGGTCTTGTAACAGTGTGGGCGCATGGAGCCTCATGTCATATCAAGGGGAAGATCTGCTCCAACAGCTCAGCTCCATGCATGAACCAATTGAGAGCTATTTTACCTGAGAAGAGTAACTCACTGGGACACAAGAAAGCTGTTAGCACATAGGACTGACTAGGAAATGTACCCTTTCGTTGTAGATAATGATTCCTTCCTCACAGGCCGCTTTGTGGGTGCAGAGGTGCTGCTGGATGCACCAGTTACACCCCCAGAGACTGCTCACACACTTCTGGCACCTGGAACAGTGATACAAAAGCAGCTTTTAAGATGACCCAGGAGAGGACATTCACCCTCCCCATAACTAGAGATAAAAACCCAGGTGCTCACGGTGCTGATTTCCATAGCAGGGCAACAGCAGCACAGTCATAGAAAGAGAAGTCCACAGAGGCAATGAAGATGTCATGGAAACGCACTACAAGCTTTATGGTGACATGATCTGAAAGCAAAAATAAAAATTTCTTAAAAATGAGCCACTATAAGTCTGTAATACTGTTAGGAGAGACAGCATGCTTTAGGGAAGACACCATCAAAAATAAAGATTGATTCTCTTGCATCCTTGTAGCATCTCTATTCCTGGATTATCCTATGGACACTAAAAACAAGTTGGACAAGCCTGTCAGGAATAGTTTATGAGGACTCTTGCCAGCTTAGGGAAAAAGAAATGGCTCTGAAGATCCATTCCCCTTTATCTGCTGTAATTCCACTGTCATCTCGGTATTACAGGAAGAAGTAACATTCCAGGCTCAAATCTGATTGCTTTCCTTTGCCAGCCAAATTAAAACCAAACCCTTCAAACTGACATGCACTTCATCTGCTGACATCACCTTGAGGGTCTTTGTTATATGCCCAGACTAAGTGAATAAGTGAAGGAGTTCACAAAACTTGCAAACTCAACTTCAGTGACTAAAGGCTTTCATCTGCTTCAAACTGAGGTCTCACGTTAGCTCCATCCTCAGGATAGCCTCCTCCTCTTTGGGGAAAGACTATCACTGTTTTCTGATAGACTGGATAACTGCTGAGATAGTCATAAGTTAAAGACAGAGCTGATAGCATGAGCCTGACAGAGATTTTGCATATGACAATACTTTTAAAACAAACAAAAATTAATCTTGATTCAGACAGGTGCCTCCCGATCCTAGAGTCAGATGTTAGTTCTCTAAATAATAGGAATACATTACATGCTTTGCCAGGCTCCAAACCATTTTGCCATTTCTCCAAAACCGTTTGCTCTAAAAGAAGCTTGCTCATCTTTCCTCTCAGAGTTCAGGCCTTCTCTTGCAGGTCAGATCCATTCATTTGCAAATGTTTGGACCACAACAAAACAGCTAGCTTATCTGGTGGAGAATCAATCAGGCCTAAGTTGGGTTCGTGATAGAATGGCAAATAAAGTGGTATGCTAGTAAACAGCTGATCATAACGTGTGTACGAAAAGTCATGACTAGGAGAAAGGGAGTGCATCATCTGTGGCTGGAGCAAAAAGATACTACAGTACAGGCCAACTTCCATTACTGTATCAGAGGTGATTGTATTTGGCAGTGGTGGAAAGGCCAACACCTCCCAGAATTTCAGGGCTATGACACCACATTTATAAATGGTCTTTTCCCCAAGAAAGCCATTATTTCCCATGACTGCCAATATTGCTATTCAGCAGTGCAGAAGACAAGGATGAGTGCTTGCAAATTAAGAGCAAGAGTTTCTGCTACTGACTTGGAGCTTATCAGCTTGAAGTGACAGATGACCCGGTAAAAACAAGCCTTAAAGCAAAGCTGGAAAAGGAAAATTCAATGATCTGGGAAAGATATTTCAAATAAGAATGGGAAAGTTCCAGTGCCTTTGTCTGAGGCCCTGATGAGACCTCATTTAGAAAATAATGTATGATTCTGGTTACTAGCTTCAATTCATCTTAGCAGAGCATAGAAGTAGTGCCAAGAAGGGCTACAAATACAGTGAAGGAAAGAGGAAACGTACATAACAGAAGAACACGAATAAAGTGTTGGTACAATTAAAATAGCAAAACTCCACGCTAAGAATGCCTAGCCATAAGTCCTTGGATGATAGAAGAGCTGCTGAAGAAAAACAGTAACACAGATGAGATCAAATGGACGCATACCATCCACGAGAAAGTTAGGCAGAAAGGAGAAGCAGCTTGCTAAGCCTCAGAGAAGCAACATGGAAATAGCACAGGTAAAAAGCATCCATGAAGACCCAGAGGAAGAGCAAGGCTGGCTTACAAATGCACCAGTAAGAATATTTGAAACTTGGAGAAGTGGAAACCAGCCTGTGGCTTTATCTACTCTGTTTTTCTACAGCTGTGCTCAATATCAGGCTCACTTTTGCACAATCAAATGGCTAAAACCAATCCCATCCACTCTGCTACAATGACAGTGCATGAAGTGTTTTTCCTCTATGCCTGTCCACTATGAACGGAAGCTTAGTTGGTTCTTTCCAGACTAGAATAGTGTGAAAAACCAACAGGTAAGTATCAATGAAAAAAATCAAGGAGTTTAAGACTGAATGACTGTGCTGGCTAACTTCAGCTGTCACACTATGTCCATGGAGGATCTTTCAGATCTATTAGCCAGCTGCATAGTGGCACAGCAAATCTGTTTAGCCATTTAGATGAGTCTTGTGGAATGCTTTTCAACCTGTACCAGCCTTTTATTTCAGATGAAAAAGTTCTCTGAAGAGATCAGCTCATCAGCACTCATATTGACTGGTTAAGTACTGCAAAATCCAACACAAAGATTGCAAAGATAAACTGAGTGAGAACTTTCCAGGTGTGTTTAGTCTTAGAGTGGCCAGTTAGGGATATCCAGTCATTCTCTGAGGTTATGCTGCATTGCAGATTTATTTCTGATCTCTTCTAGAACTGTGAATCTTTTCTAGCCTTTCAAGTACTTTCTTGTCCTGCTAATACATGGGGTTTAAAAACATTTGTTTTGTTTGATTTTGAAACACCACCTCATTTTTAAAATAAGAAAATAGAAATAAAGAGAGACAGTGCATGTAAGAAAGTGAGCGTGCATGAAAGAAAAAGCACACACATGCACAAGAGTCCTATATCCAGATTTGCAACATGACTGCCAAGCCAGCTACCACTCTAAACTGCATTTCAGATCACATTCAGATTTACGTATAACTCTTCAAGCAGAACCTCCTTTCCAATTACCAGAATTCAACACTGGAATCTGGCAACAGCCCAGAATAGCACAGGATGTGTGTGACACATGTAAAAGCAAACATATTATGATAGAATGAAATGAACACCTGCTGATAGACCATGTACATTCATGACTGTTAACCCTGGCAATCTGATGGATCTGAAATGTACTTTCTCCCGACAACGTTATCAGAGCTATCACACTGCATTTAAAGCATTTCACTGACCTGCTCCGTTTGTCAAAGCTGGTGTTTGGCTGGGATCTGGCGAGGGACACATGATTCCCGACTCTGTCAGAACTGCTGGGCTTTCATAATCTTCAAAGTAGCACGAGTAAAATTCTTCCTCATGTAGAGATGGTAAGTCTGAGATAGCCAGGAATATCTACCAATGCAATAACATTCAATAAATTATTTGTCCCCCAGTATATTCTTCATTTCATATAATTCTTTGCTTCTACTTTTTCATAGTAAGAGCCCCAGAAAGAAATCACCCATATACCTATGCATTTTTCTATTATGCCTCCTAGGCCTGGCTGCTCCTTTCATCATGCCTTGCCATTCCCAAACCAGACTTGCTCATTAATCAGCAAGATTTCCCCCTTTGCTCAAGTCTCCAACCAAAGGCAGGTTCTCACTACATCCTGACAAACTTACAGACTTCAAAATACTGCAGCCTCTTGTTGGCTTTTCTACCAGCTCTCCGATACTGAAGCTGTAACTTTAGGGAGCTTCTTTCAGATCTTTCTGACAACGAGTGTCAGAAATACTCTGAATCCACACAGAAGGGTGCTCAGTACAAACCAAGGACAGATCCCACCCAAGCATCCAAATAGTGCAAAATACTTAATAACTTCCTATTTGCAGACAAGGACTCATAGCTTCAGATGAACAACAATGAAATTATCTCCTGGGAGAGTCAAGTCATGTAAGCTCCTTATGCAAGATAGAACATGTGCTTGAAGGCTTAGTGGTTCAATACACCACTGAAAGCAACAGGAGGACTTGTGACCCCTCAGAGCTTGCAAAGGGCCTTCTACATGCCTGAGCATCATCACAGGAGAATCATCATTACTCACATTTCTCTTTTCCTCTCTGCTGATATTGGCTGGAGTTAGTGACTGAATGGACAGGCACTGCTGTGTAGAGTTAAAGCTCCACAGCCACTGCTCGCTCACTCTGGATCGCAAGCACTCAGAGCGACGGCTGCACCTACAGAGAAATAGCAGGAAGTCCTATGAGAGGTCTGTGCAGCCTAAACAGGACACACGTTCTCTGGCTTTCAAGTGGACACTGGCTTTCATAAACCTTGCTGGAGGGTCAGGGAGCCTACTGCACAAGCCACAGAAGTCCCAGCCTCCCATCACCATCCCTAACAGGATAAACTGTTACCAGTACCTACAGATGAATAGGCACTCACTGGGCCTCAAGGGCTATCAACTAGTTCCTATGGCATCCCTCTAGGAGACACAGTCAGCGAGCAGACACACGCACTGGAATAAACCATGTCTTATTAAGCAAGATCGGTGAGTAAGAAGTGAAGCAGCATGCTAAATAAGAAAGCGACATCGGCAGAACAGCCAAGATAGTTTCGCTGTATTTGAAATGAGGCAGTTCAAGCTGCAGCCAGACTGAAAACAGGCAGAAATCCACTGCGGAGAAACACGGTGAGCGGTGACCAAAGACCCAAAAAGCAACAGAAAGATACCCTCTGTGCTGCAAAAAGAAGTGCAGCTGTGGTTGGTGGTGGTGATGCTTTAGGGAGGCAGGTAGAAGAATGGTAAGTTAGAGAAAGTGAATCCATAGACCAAGCATATCACATAAAGCAGCTACAAATAGACTATCTCCAGACACACAGACATATATAGAGATATACATACAGAAATGAAAGAGAGTAGACATTCCCTAAGCACCATCCCTCCAAAAACCTTGCAAGTAACCAGTCTGTCTTACCGTCCCTGAAGGACGCACCAGCCACAGTAAGGATCTTTCAGTGTCAGACAGGATTCACAATCCGAGTACAGAGAACACTCCAATATGGGAACCTTTACCACCTAACAGAAAAAGAAATCAGTGAGAACAGCACACAAAAAGCAAGTTCCAGTTCTGTGACTTCTGGCCAGCTAAGTTCATTAACCTGATGCTCACTACAACTGTCTTAATTCCCAATACTGCTTAGAACTAGAAGAAAAAATGAACAAATTTCCAGAGCCTATCTGAATGGCTGTTTCACTGTTGATGAAAAGCACTTAAACATCAGTTTCTACAGAGGCATGGAGGCAAATCTAAAACAAAGGCATTGCTATAACATAGGTTACCCTTGACTTTTGTGAAAAAAAACTTATTTAGTGATTAAAAACTACACTTTAAAGAACAGCAGTCTCTGTCTCTCTGATTGCATACACACCACACCTCTGAACCCTCTCTTGGGCAA
Source organism: Rhea pennata (assembly GCF_028389875.1). Taxonomy (NCBI): domain Eukaryota; kingdom Metazoa; phylum Chordata; class Aves; order Rheiformes; family Rheidae; genus Rhea; species Rhea pennata. Next base: position 11,211,273 of record NC_084674.1, read on the forward strand.
ACAAGGTTACAAGGTTGAGCTTCTCAAATTTCTCATTACGATGTGTTTTTTTCCAAACCATTAATTGTTTTAAAGCATTCTTTCCCTGAAAGAGCTAGAATTGTAACATCCATTTTAAAGAAGGACTCCAGAATTGATTTCAGATCTAGCAAAAAGCTCACAAAAGAAACCTTTGTATCATGCCTCTCCATTTTTCCTTCATACATTGCTACAGGATTATACCCTTTACCCTTTACTTCAAGGGCTTGCAATATTACAAAAAATAAATCTGAAAAGGATCTCTCCATTTAATCTATTTCATTCCTCAAGGCAAAAAACTGCTAGGTATGTTATTCATATTAGTGTATCTATTCCAGAAATTTTCCTAGAATGGAAAAAGTCATAAGCTACCCAGGCAATTCACGTGTCACTATCCTAATCATTTGGAGTTCTTCCTTATTTCCTCGTCTAGATCTCCCTACTTGCAGTCTGAACCCCAACTCCGTGTCTTACTCACTAGCATGCTGGAGAAGGGTTACTTCCTTCCTTTTCTCTGTTATCACTTGCCTCCCCCTTTTTCCTTCCTTCTCCCTTAGACTTAGGGATACTAGTTCTTTCAGTCTTCCCTGTTTTTCAGGCCTCCGCTGTTCACACTTTTGCTTGTCTGGACTCTGTCACGGCAGATCATCTCTGTTGACAAGCAGGTGACTGAAGCTGGATACGGTAGCTCTGGCTTAGGCCTCTGAGTACATCTTCTCTGTTGCCCAATTCTTATTCTGCAGGACTATCATTTGACAGAAATTAGACCAACGGGCTTTGATTGATGCGGAAGAATAACCTCCTGCTTTCCAGGGGTAAGTCTGACTTGCAGAACACTTCTGCTGTGCTCCGTCGACACCCCCCCAGCTCCTGCTTTGCAGATTTCAGTCTCTTGCCCCTTCTTTAATCAGGTGCAACACTGCCAGTTACTTTAAATCCTCATCTTCTAATCTCTAACCCAATACTTTTGCTAAATACATCTTGTTATTTGCATTCTTTATTGACAGAACAATTACTCTTACGGATATATTTCAGATTTCCCTAATCTTCTTCCACTCACAGATTTTAACTCCTCCTTTGAAGTGTTACAGAATTTCTGAATCCCACAAAATGCACACAGGGGGATGAAAGGAAGCAGTCCTTCTCTGGTATGCTCTCATTTGTAGTTTGCTCTTTCCTTCACACATGGAGTAACTCAGGGCCTACTTTTCCTTTGCTAGGAGAACTCTTCTTTCTAGCTCAAGTAGCTGATTTGAGCATTATATAAATCCTCTTAAATAGGGTATCTATAGCTGGATTTTCTACTCTGCAGATATCAGTATCCCAAAAGTTTCAGCAATCCTCCTGCCACCAGACAGAGAACTACACAAGGCAGGAGAAGATAATGGAAAGATGCCTAACATGGTTCCTTATATATCTTGATTTCATCTTCAAGACTGTTATTATCTACCTGGTAAAAGCACACCTCTGCTAACTCAAGATACTTCCCACACATTTCTGCTTTCCATAGGTTATGTGCCTACAGAAGAACAGCTTAATCTTCTAACTGATTAAGGACAGGAGATATGCCACAGTTTTAATTACACAAAACCTCCCTTTTCTCTTTACAGTCTGCTGCAAACCCAAGACTAGTCATATCACTTGTGAACTTAGGAGGCTCATATTCCTCTGCTCAGGTGGAGACGCACTGCCACCTAAACAGTCCCTGCTCAACACAGAGAACCCAGGGATTTGTGCTCACTTCCTTCCACCTCAGTGGAGCAGCCTTTTGTAACCTGCAGTTCATATTCCTCCACCATCACTGATACAACACTGACAGCCATGTGCAAATAGGCCATGGTTTAAGGTAACAAGACTTCTCCCACACTTCATACAGCTTTTGCAGAAGACCAGTCCCCTATCAGTATGCCAGAATGGCAGGCAGGTGCCAACCAGCACAAGTCTAGCTATAGGCACTGTTTCTCTGCCTCTTCCACCACCTTCAGCAAGTCGACTGGGCCACAAATGCTTTTATTTTGCTGTAGAAGAGATTTTATTGCTCTTACCATTGACTGGGTCATGACGAAGAGGTGCTTCTGCAACTGGTCAAATAGCAGGTCTCCACTCACCATGCTGTTTAACTGTATAGCTAAAGAAGCGTATATACTGGTATCTCCCATTGCTCCTAAGTATGCCTGCAAGAGACAGAGTCATACTGGTATACAGGCAGAGTATCAGAGCAGGAGCAGAAGTATGATACAGTAGTCCTGACCCGTGGCTCGGCGCAGATGTAACCAAGGGCAGCATGATGCTTTGAGCATTCATGTACAGACAGCCTGAGAAGCAGCCATCTGATAGCAATGATCTTTAGTAGGGAACTGATTGCTTAAGGGATCGAGGGGCAAGAGAAATTGCCTTTTCCCTTCACCTGAGCATCCCTAGCTAGTTTTACCTGCTGGTTCTTGTGGCATCCAGCTCATACCTTGTGCAGTCTCCCTCTGCTGTCTCCCAGAAAAGCAATAGTGTGGCCATCTTCCACATTCACTGCCACAGCTGTCAGACGGGCTTCTCTCTTCTCCAGGAGAGGAGCTGCAACCAGGGGTATCCGGCTGGCCATAGGGCTGGGAGTGTGGTCAGAGCCACAGGGGTATGCATACAAGGTGTCCTTTATTGAGGAGAAAAACAGGGAGACCAGTACAAAAGAAGATACAAGTAACATTAGCATCTTCAACCTTTATCATTGTCTTCTTCCAGTCAAATTCCTCAAAGAGGTGCCTAAACAGAGAATTCAGCTTTGAACACCTCTGGGGTTTTGGAATATGAACAGAAAAAACAGCTTTTAATTATTAGTTTAGTTACATTGGCTGTTTGTAGCCTTAAAGGACCCTGCAGACATTTCAGCCAAGTCCTTTCAGTGTAACAGACATACCAGTAATGAAATGCATCTAAACTCTATTACACTACCAGACCCTCAAGTAATGGGTTTAGAGAAAATTCACTCCATTTTTCAGAACAAACCAGCCAAAAAGGAGATGAGAATTTCTGTTTCCAGTGCAAAATGGAACCAACTACCCAGCCACAAACATCACCTCCAACTATTACCCATGTTTACACTGTGCTATCATACCACTTGCAAACGTGAGTTCTGAAGCAGAACCCCAAAAGCACAGATTGGAACACAGCTTACAAATTACACCTTAAAAAACAAAGTGCATAGGCCCAGAGTGAGGTCACACACACACATAAAAGTCTTTTCTGCACATCACCACAGTTCTTCAGAGCTTTGTTAGATATCTGAAAATTAATTACAGAGTATATAAAGGACTGTGTGAAAACACTTATCTTTCCGTTCCAGTTAGATACCTTCCAATCCCACCAAACATTTACTTATTGAATTTTAAAGAAAAGAGAATAAAAGCCGCTAACTGATTTACTATTTGCATGTCTGGAGAGAAGCTATTTCACTGTACTGTTCCCCCCCCCCCAAACAACATATCCAATTTTGTCTAGGATAGTTTCTCCATTGCTTTATAGTCTTAACACTTTGTTCTGTATCCAATCTAATTTTACAGTACCCCTTTGAAGGCTCAATGAGGTATTGTTCATTCAACAACTACAAACAACATTTCTATTAATTAATGGCTCGTCTTCAGACAGCGTTGTTTGTACAAACTATTGATTTCCACCACGGCTAGCATTTGCAACCTCCTCTCCAGCCCGTTACTGATCACTTTTACGAAGCTGCGCATGGAGCAGGTCATTAACCGAGCAGTTCACGTGGGCTACAGTTCCCCTTTCGCCCTCGGGCGAGGTGGTTAAATGGAGATTCCCGGAGCAAGGCGAGACAGTCTTTCCGTCTGCTGTCCCCGACGTCCCGACTCCCGTTGCCGGCACCGCGGTACCGTCAGCACCAGGTGGGCCATCCTCCCTTGTCGGCGGCCGGCGATAACACCCACGACGTGGAATTCTCGAGGCATCCGCCTGCTCCCCCCAGTGCAAAACCTGAGCCTTTTCACTGCTTTCCTCCCATTTCTCTGTTTCCCCCCCCCACACACACACATAGCAGCCCACTGGAGAAACTATTAATTACCAGGAGCTTTTGACAAAGTCTATGGAAATTCCATGGTAAAATATATTTAACCTACTCACCTCTCTTCTCAGATTTACTGCTATTGTAACAGGTAAGGAGGGGGCAACACGATATTTCCATTGAAGAAACCATGCCAGACTATTACTACTTTCTTTCTGGTGTTTTGCTTTCCTTTCAAATACTAATTCAGCTAATTTACTCCGCACTAGGTGCAAGGCTCTAAATTCATGTCTCAGAGCAGGTTACACTTCTAGCAGCTCTTAAGAGTTTCTACCGTCCTCTAACCTGGCATTCATTAAGGGGGCAGGTTTAGCTCAGTTGGTTAGAGTGTGGTGCTGCTAACGCCAAGGCTGCCGGTTCAATCCCCGTATGGGCTATGCTGAGGGTCGGACTAGATGATCTCCAGAGGTCCCTTCCAACCTTACCATTCTATGAGTCTATGATTCATTCTGAATGACAGATTTTATATTTTTCTTATCAGCTCTATCTTTTCATTCTTAAGGTTCTTCCAAGCTCCTTTGGGCTTTCCCAGTTAAAAATTCCTATTTCTCCAGCTGTCCAGTTCCTGTAAATTTTAATGGCAAGTGGGTCGCTGTTGAATTTCCATATTCAAAAAACCCAAGCCTTTACCTTGAATGAAATTGTAACAGTCTTTTGCAACTTTTGTATCAATTCAGACAAACACCGGGGCCTAATGACCTCACTACTGATGCCAATTTTCCAATGTTTGCTTAAAAAAATGGATATGAGGTGGGAATAGTTGTATCCTAAATATGCTCAGAACTGTTGTTGCCTATGTATGTGTGATGCCAAGGCCAAGTCACTTCACACCTAACTTCCAGCTAGTGCATGACAAAGTGACCTGCATAAGTTTTCCCAGCAGCGGTCCCCGGCCCCGCAGGGACTGCATGCGTGGCAGTTAACCACAATCAAGGGTGAAATTTGTTCTGTTCCAGGATTAAACCCAGAGTGATTGTATAAAGTGTTTATATAAATCCACATATAAACTGTCTGAATCGTTTTAAGTGAATAGCATCTTGGCAATGAGGTGGAAAAAACACTTCAGGGATCATCCAGTCCCCTCCTGCAATGCAGCAGGCTTGGAGGCTCTAGCTCCTGGCGCAAATCCCGATGTGCTCTTCTTACAGTTCACAGATGAAACGATGGGGACAGGATCCAAAGAGATAAATCTATATCTATACAAGATGACAGCTAGGAGCTTGGCGCAAAAGTGCAAGCCACATATTTGGAAAACTATATCCTGAGAAGATAAATGGCCTTCTCAAGCCTTGCAAAAATCCTTTTTCATACTTTTAATTATCAAGACACTAACAGCATCTATACAGTCTCCTGCATCCAAAGATCAGTGGAAAATTCTGCATGCTTTCAGACTTCCAACACTCTGGAACAAATGAACCTATCCTGAAATTCACATAAAAACAAGTATTTTTCCTAGCTGAAACTGTAGTGATGCGTAAAACCTGATGGGCTAAAAATAGAAGCAAGGGCTAACTAGGGAAAAAGGGCATACCTTGTGCACAGGCTGGTTTGGAAGCAGAAAAACGTGAAATTCATCTGCATTATTCCTGCATAAAGCACAAGCTGCCACCATTGAAACCGAGAGTTAAAACTGCTCCTGCATAAAACGTTCATTGACAGCCGCTTCCACCCAGTGCTGAATGGAGCAGGCCCGAGCTGGCACCGGCCCTTACGTGTTGTTAGAGACAATCTTAGCGACAACCGCTACCGTGTACTGAAAGCCCAAGGATAAAGTTTTGCTGGGACATTTACATATCATTGGACACGCTTGTTAATAAGGTGGTTTAATCAGTCCCCTAGTGCCAAACGGCTTCTTCAAATACATCAGCAGCAAGAGGAGGACTGGGGAAAATGTGGGTCTGCTACTGAATGGGGCGGGGGCCCTGGTGACAAGGGATACAGAGAAGGCAGATTCCTGAATGCCTTCTTTGCTTCAGTCTTCACTGCTAAGGGCAGCCCCCAGGAATCCCAGAACCTGGACATGAGGGAGAAAGTCTGGAGAAGGGAAGACCTTCCTTTGGTTGAGGAGGATAGGATTAGAGACCTTCTGGGCAGGCTAGACATCCACAAATCCATGGGCCTGGATGGGATGCACCCATGGGTACTGAGGGAGCTGGTGGATGTTGCTGCCAGGCTCTCCATCATCTTTGAAAAGTCCTGGAGAACCGGAGAGGTGCCTGAGGACTGGAAGAAAGCCAGTGTCACTCCTGTCTTCAAAAAGGGCAAGAAGCAGGACCCAGGCAACTATAGGCTGGTCAGCCTCACCTCCATCCCTGATAAGGTGATGGAACAGCTCATTCTGGATGTCATCTCCAGACATATGGAGGAAAAGGTGATTAGGAGTAGCCAGCATGGCTTCATCAAGGGAAAATCCTGTTTAACTAATCTAATGGCCTTCTATGATGGAGTGACCGACTGAGTAGATGAGGGGAGAGCAGTGGACGTCGTGTACCTTGACTTCAGCAAGGCTTTTGACACTGTCCCCCATAACATCCTCCTAGAGAGGATGAAAGGCAGAGCTCAGAGAGTTATCAGTGGCGTGGAGTCCAGTTGGAGGCCTGTGGCTAGTGGTGTCCCCCAGGGCTCAGTACTGGGTCCCATCCTGTTCAACTTCTTAATCAATGACCTGGATGAGGGGACAGGGTGCCTCCTCAGCAAATTTGCTGATGAAACTGAGCTGGGAGAGTGGCTGACACATCTTAGGGCTGTGCTGCCATTCAGAGAGACCTGGGCAGGCTGGAGAGTTGGGTGGAGAAGAACCTCATGAGGTTCAACAAGGGCAAGTGCAAAGTCCTGCACCTAGGGAAAAATAACTCCATGCACCAGTACAAGCTGGGGGCTGACCTGCTGGAGAGCAGCTCTGCAGAGAAGGATCTGGCAGTGCTGGTGGATGACAAGCTGACCCTGAGCCAGCAATGTGCCCTTGTGGCCAAGAAGGCCAACAGTATCCTGGGGTGCATTAGAAAGAGTGTTGCCAGCAGGTTGAGGGAGGTGATCCTGCCCCTCTACTCAGCCCTGGGGAGGCCTCATCTCCAGTACTGTGTCCAGTTCTGGGCTCCCCAGTACAAGAGAGACATGGAGCTACTGCAGAGAGTCCAGCGTAGGGCTGTGAAGATGATCAGAGCTGGAGCACCTGCCCTCTGAGGAACGGCTGTGAGAGCTGGGCCTCTTCAGCCTGGGGAAGAGAAGCCTGAGGGGGGATCTGATCAATGTGGATAAGTACCTGAAGGGAGGGTGTCAAGGGGATGGGGACAAACTCTTTTCAGTTGTCCCGTGTGACAGGACAAGAGGCAATGGGCAGAAATTGAAGCACAGGCAGTTCCGCCTGACCGTGAGGGGGAACTTCTTCACTGTGAGAGCGACAGAGCACTGGAACAGGTTGCCCAGAGAGGCTGTGGAGTCTCCTTCTCTAGAGATATTCAAAACCTGCCTGGTGCAACCCTCTCTAATATGCTCTAGGTGACCCTGCTGAGCAGGGAGGTTGGACTGGATGATCTCCAGAGGTCCCTTCCAACCTTACTGAGTCTATGATTCTATGAAACTGTGCAGCTGGGGCCCTGGAAGAGCACGCCAGGACTTAGATAGCAAAGACCAGCCTTTTTCTTCCACCCGCTGCACCCACTTCTCCACCGGATCAAATCCCAGCGGGACTCTCCATTTTGAATGCAGGATTTTCTAAGCTGTCCACTTGGCATTTAACTCCTCCAAGCTGTTCTAAAGTCACCTGTGACAATTCCTTCCATGTTGTCCCACAGAAGACATGTGGCACATGATGAGGAACCACAGTGAAAGTGGGACATAAACCTGCAAGGTCTCTTGTTTCCCAGATCTTATATACTTTGGACCTTACATTCTTCCTGCTCCAAGTCTGCTCCTTTACCCTTGGGTTGTCCCACAAGTAGCCTACAGTCAGTTCTAGTTACTGAAAGAAAAAACTGCAATTTTAAACCTGCTTTTGGACCACACATCCAGTTCCAGAGATTTCCTAAGTTCTGCAGTACCACTTCACTATTTGTGGCACAAGGCTGGGAAGGCCAAGTTATCTGGACAGCCCGTTCTGTAAAAAGCAGGCACATGATAACATGCTGTTCTGCTAAGGGCTAGCAAGGCCTTAGGTGAAAACAAGCTACTCAGAGTAACAGCCTCCTGCTGGGACACTGCCTCCAGCATTGCCTCAGACAACACTGCTGCTCTATGTTACTGTCACCATGTCTGATATCACGGCACCAGCCAACACAGCTAACAAGCCATAGGGATTCAGGATTGCAGTCACTTTAGTTCACCTTTTTATTCTGCAACATCCCATCATGCCTTTGCCATAGAAATTAAAGTTATGCCTATAAAGAGGATTATCACTGCTTATAGCTCTGGAGACAAAGAGGAGCCAGGTCAGGAACAAGTCACCTTTGGGCACAAATACAGTCTGACAGAAAGGGATTTTGTTGACACACTTGCTTTTGCTTGTGCGCTACTTTCAGTTCTGAGTGTCCCTGTAGGAAGCTGCTATGAGGTGTGACTCACCTGTAAGTGACAGGGACTGGGCAAACCTTTAATTCACACAACCTCAATTCCCCTCCCCAATACACAAGTACCTGCCTCTGCTCCACTACAGCACACACCAGGACATGAAGATACTGATTAAGAACAACTTAAATGACAACTTCAACGTTCTTGCCTGGTATTTCCACAAGGCAGACCCTAGGGCCAGGTCATGCCAGACGCCCTTCTGCATGGCCACATGCAGTGCATCATCCTCTGCTAGCAAGTCTGCCCAGGCAGGATGGAGAGCTGCTGCAGCAGCAATGAGACAGATCACACTTCAAAACGGGAAGCATTGGTTCTTGCATCACTTTGCTGCAGTAACTGAGAAACACAGCCTGAGCCCAGAGGCTCTACAACCCCAGAAGATTCATCATACATCTGCAGGAAACGAGCTCACTCCAGGAACACAAAGCAGCACAAGAACATGCCACAGATTCCTCTTTACCCTGGCAAAGGTGTAAAACCACTTACCGCTGGCAGCTGGACACAGTTGGAACTGACATCGTATTCAATATAAGCCACTTCTCTCCCTTCTTCTGACTTCCCATCTCTCATGTAGCAAACGTCCCTAGTCCAGTTTGTCAGGCGATCTACCTCCTCCATTGCGTAGACGCAGAGCGCAGACTCCTCACTCAGTTTGCCAGAAGAAGCCTGCCAGGCAGAGAAGGCTGCAAACAGCACTTCTCCCTCGGTGCCAAACTGCTCCCGGGCCAGGCCTTTTCCCGGCCGGGTGACATAGGCTGCCTGCAGAAGGCTATATGTGTTGGCTTTGCTCTGGCAGAGCAGAGGTAGCTCCACATATGAGTAATAATGAGAGTCATCCAGGCAGATTCGTGAGATGTAGGTCTTGTACTCCCGTGACTGAGACTTGAGGTCCCGACGGTAGAACAGGAAATAGACACTCGAGCGGTAAGTGAAGGATTTAATGAAGTGATGGTTGTACTCAGAGAGCCGGCCCACAGCCAGCTTTGCTGTTTCTTCATAGGAGAAGATGGAGTGAGAGTCAGTTGCTTGAACATCTCCTCCGTGAGCCCTGAGATTTCTGGTAGTGATGGGCGGGATCCCTCCTCCAACTCCTCGACTAGTGTACCCTCGTCCCACAAACAGCAAAGGGACCTCATCCTTTGAGTAGGCTACAAGTCCGACGGTGGTGATATTGGGATCGTTGGCAGCAACATACTGGGTATCACCAGGGCTCTCTGGTCGGAAGAGAACATGGTCAATGGACACGAGGCTCCTTTTCTCACAGATCCCCTGGTGCACACTGCCACACACAATGAGCTCCTCCTGTGCTGCGTTCACCAGCAGCAGCTTGTTGTGATTGTCAGTGTAGTGTGCTTGAGGACACTCCAGCTTTGAAACCGGAGGGAGGCAATCTTTACTGTCCAGAACTGGCCCAGTCTGAACCACATTTTTCATCAGCAAGTCAGATGTCAACTGAAAAAGAAAGTTGGTAGCCCCCAAATAAATGGTCCCAGACTCCAAGTCCATAGACAAATGGAGGAATTTTGTAGTATTGCGTGAAAACGTGACATATTGCAGTCCCCTTGGAATCGCTGCTCCCAAGAAACAGAGCATAGGAAGGAGGAATGTTCCCAGAGGCATGGTAAACACTCTGCAAGAGAAAAAAAAGTTGTTACAACTCCTCTGAAACCAGGACTGAAGATTAAACTCCTTCAATAGTACTCTTATGAGAGATGGGTAAAGAGGACATAGCTAACTATAGAAAGCAGAGAACTAAACTCAAAGAGCCAACACAGGACATTCTTAGAAACACCAATAGAAAGAAGCCTATAGGAGTATCAGAGGCTTTGCTCAATCACCTTGGCATCAAGATGACAGCCACAGCATCTTCAGGAGGAGCTGGAATACAAGTAATGTTTCTGGGGGTGTGTCTCAGAGGTTGCTGAGAGGTACTGGTGAGAGCTGGTCTTCACCTTTTAAGTCTAAGACCTGTACTAAATTTGTTGATGAAACAGTTCCAAAGCAGACAAATGCATCAATCCAGGGATGCAACTTAAAGAGGAAGGTCCTATCTCTACTGTGACAAAGGGTTGCTTCAAACACTGCAGCTCAAGTTCATTGCTATTCTTACGCCTTCAGAAGTGAGTTACATTTAACCAGACTTCTCTACAACTCTTTCATGTGATGCTGTATTGTAAGCACTCCAGAAGAGGACCACATCCCACAGCACCCAGTACATCGTATACATTGTTAATGAGTAACACCATAGTAAAACAAACAAACTATTGTCCAAGACAAACACACCCTGCAGGACCATTATTTAAATAAATCATAGGCAGGCTCCCACTTTGAGAAAACAAGTATCCCCTCTGGTCTGCATTTGACTTAGAGTGAAATTAGTATTTCAAGAAACTACCACGCTTAATCAATACTGTTCTCTCTTCTTTCTTGTCCTGCGTTTGTCTATCAGTGTCCTTCTTTGGGTCTAAGGCTCTGGCATTAGTGTTTCAAATGAGATCTTTCCATGCCATCATTGCCCCCGAACAAGGCCCACCTGAAGCAGGACTGCTCTGCCTTGATGCCAGAATGAGGCCTCCAGAGAACTGGGCAGCGTTGCCTCCAGCCAACCCGCTGAAGCCACCAGGCCACCAGCCACCTCCCATCACCTGTGCACACCGCCAAGCTGGTCCCTGGGGGGAAAAGGCTCCTTGCTGTCACCCATCTCTCCCCAGCACCTCTCTTTGTACTATAAAAGGCAATATAAACACATCTGCTCAGCAGGGAAATGCTCCACTCCTTTCCTATCCCCTGACTCAAATGCAGGCAAAGACAGGGTGGGCATTAGACAAACCTGGGGAAGTGCCAGACCTGGTCTGCTCCTCTCTGGAGGAGCCTTGGACCAATCCCTCTCAGATGCAGCTGTGATCCACTCAAGCCATGGCACAGCTGAGAACAGCCTAGAGTACCCCACAGAAAGCTGGAAATGTGGTAGTGTGTGTGACATTTTGATTATTAATTCCTTACAGAAAAAGTGTATCAGCTGCAAGTACTCATAATCTACTATTGGAAGGACCTTACCTGAATGGAGAAGTGAGTGCAATGCGCCTCTGAAACTAGTCCCTTACCTTCATCCCCATCATGAAGCAGACATGGTAAAGCTCCACAGCTGTCAAGCTGGGCCAAGGGCTCGACAGATCTGTGATTCCCCATTCCCCAGCAGGAGGATTGTCCCAGCATCCTCCAGAACCGCCCTGTTACCCAGTTGTGCAGGAGCACAACTACTCAGCTCCTCAGGGGTGGTGCTTATTTTGTAGCTGAAGCTACTGTTAGCTTCATCCTGCAGCCTCAGCCCTCATGGATCTTCTCAGAAAGCTCAAAGTGCTACTAGCTCATAAGCACTTAAGAGCACAGAGATGGGAAACAGGTCTGCCGCATTTCAAGAGAAGACTACCATGGCTTTCACTGCAGGACTTCAGATCACAAACTCCTTACCACACAAACTGCATCTTCCACTTGTTCTGTACAACACCCAGCACACAGTGTACAGAAGACATAGTAGTAATGGTGAAAACAGTAACTGCAAGACTCCAGATCCATCTCTTATATCATTGCTATTGTAGAAAAGTGCCACAACAGCCTCTTTTCCAGCTCCTTTGTCAGGAAAACATAGGTATCTTTGCCCTACCAAAAGGGCAGTTGAGAGGATTATTTTACCTCTGAAATCCAGCAAATAGAAGGTATGACAAGCTACTAAATATAGGCTTTGTGAAGCTCTGAAAAAGCTCCACTTAACACATTTATTGTAGGTAAGTAGGTAGCACTGTCAGGATACACCCATATGCAGGAATTTCAGCACTGCATTGGCAGCTTTCCCTCCAAGCATACAGGCACTGATTCACATCATATCAGCCCTAGCTATGTTTAGGTTACTTGCACACAGTAAGGCTTTTGTTTGCACTGATAATAGACATTTAGTGTTTTCTGCTCTCAGTGCTACTGGTGCACTCCACGTCACCCAAATTCACAAACAGCCCTCAACTGGCCTTGGATCATCTCCAGCCAAGGTGGTGAGGGAGTGTGTGGTAGGGTTGGACAGAAGTCCTCATCACAGGGATGTTATCTCTGAAGCATGATGAAGGATATTTATAAAGCCCGTAAGTAGCTGCACATAGACTGTCAGGCTGGAGCTCTTTAAGTTAACCAAATCACCTCTGGTTTATATCAGTAAGTAGAACATATCTTGCTCCAAATGCAACAGATCAATTTTCTAGATGGACCTGCAGGTCTATATACTTTCATGTATTCTCACTGCATTTATTAGAAAATACTGTATTCAGAGAACTCCTTAACCAAAGAACTGTCTTGGTACCTCTGCACAGCCATCATGCAGATGCCATGATAGCTTGCTATGCAGCTGTGTCTGGAGCTTGGTTTCAAAGCATAAAATGTCTGGAAACAAAACAGGCTGCTGCTGACCATCCAACAGAAGGAGCCTGACTATACTGTGACAAAGCCAAACTGACATGGAGAAAGTAGTCTTTGGTCTGGGAATTACTGAGGATCACAAGTCATCATTACACTGTACCACTTACAAAAACCTCTTATCTTCCTTCTACATAATGCAACCTTCCTAGTCAGCATTTACAGTAAAATTGGCACATGCCTTGGGAATTCATTAATTCTGAAATACTGGCTTTCTGACTAGTGGTCACACCTACAAGATGAGGGCTTCGCTCTGTCCAACACATACCATTGCAAACAAGTGCCAGGGCAGAACTAACACTCATGTGCAACCATTGGTTGAATTCAAGACCCTCTGCATCACACTGGTCTACCAACACAGATCTGAGACCCTTGATCTGCAGCTGAACCTAATGAAAAAACATTTTATCTTTTGGAGCATTTGTACTGGAAAAGAGATGGAAGAGCAAATAGCCCTTCATTACAGGGGACCATAACCAAAACTTTGACCTGCTCTGGTCAAAGCTCTGACCTAAAACTATTTCTCTTCTTTCACTTACAAATATTCCCATAAAAGTAACTTAGTAGATTCTTACCTGGAAGATCTTCATGAGGAATAGCTCTAAACTATCCAGTCACAAAGATGCTCTGGAAGAACAGAGGGCAGCTGAAAAGGCTGAAAATAGTACAGTACATGTTCTACAAGCTGGTTCCAGTTACTCTGAGTGATGGATAAACACTGAATAGGTTCCTTGTTCTTTTTTCACTGAAGAGCCATTAGCAGATGAACTTCTAGTTACTGCTATATAAACAAACATATACATTAGAAATGAACATAAGTCTGTGTGACTACTAGTACCAACTTAGAAGCATTATGTCCTTTTATCTGAAAAGGGAGAGGAAAAAACCCATTTTTTTGATTCAATTTCCCAAATTATTTCTCATGCATGGGCATCTGTGCCTCTTTCTTACTCTTCAGTTAAGCCCATCATAACCTCTCTGGGAGGACATGAAGAATAACCTACATTTAAATCTGATAGTTTCACGACAAGCTATGCTACTGAGCCCTTTATGGATTTACCACACTATTCTGGTTCCTGTGCTCATTGCTAGAGTACAACACAGCTGTTACAGACAGATTGCACTGTAAGTGTGTAGCTTTTAATTAATTCTGAAAGCAATTGCCAGAGCTTAAAGATTTTTTTAAATATTCATTTTTTTGATGAATTCCGTTTAAAAAGAAACCACTCCAGACAATTCTGAACATTGCCTAGCACACTGTAAAATATTAATATGAAAATGATCCTTCTGAATTTCATTTATTTAATCTGGATCACAACAGAAGGGCTGGAGGATTAGTCAGTTCTGCCACAGAATATTTATATCACATCAACTAAATAACAACCAATAATGCAGAAGCAATGGTACTATTTTGTTACTTGGAAATTGAAACAAGACAGTGTTTTCCATAGCACTATTTTTACCTCTCTGACCTCAAGTATCCTCCTTGAACGACTTCACTCATTTATTAAAGAAATAAACCCAGAGCTCACTCTGACACATTTTAACAGCATATCAACATGTAAAGATTATTTCAATCCTCCTAGATTTCCTTAATGCCACATCCTATCCTCTGAACATGGAGGGGTCAGATAACATTACAGCTTCTAGGCTACATTTCATACTTGCTACCAGTTGCAGCAGAATTGTCCTGGGGAAAAGCAGGTCCCTGGCATTTGCGTCTGTAACTTCCACCGTATCATGCAGAGTCCTCATGCACTAAACCAGCCCTCAGAGAGCGCTCTGGATGAGTTTAAAAATAAAAGCATAATTCCTTGAGCCATGCAATGACTCTCAGGCTCCAGCACATTCAAATCATCCGGCATTGGGAAGAAAACAACAGTAGTGTTTTGTGCACAAAAGCCTCGTTTCCCTTCTAAACATCACAACGCTCAACAAGACTTGCTGTTTTCTACTATGGAAGACGACATTCCCATTACGGTTAAGATCCCCAAAGCAACTTACTTATTTTTTACTACTACTAGGCCTGTTTCATGCTCTGCTGCTCAGAACAGTCACCAGGAGAGACAAACACAAACCTCTGTTTTCTAAATAAAGTTGACACCGATGAGGATCCTAAGTCCAAAACATCCTTCAGGTATTTTCCCTAAACAGCTCTAGCATATCTTACATCCTGTATTTTGCTCCTGCTAAAGCAAGTTATAAACACAGTAGTTTAAGCTTCCAGTACAAATGGCTAATGAAGAGTTAATGATTAATACAGTGTTAAACTGTGAGCTTTTTATGAATTAAGACAAACAGAATAAGCATTTACAAGGAATACAAACCAACCATAAACTCTGCAGTTACAGGGAATTTTCTTTATAGATATTCTGTAATTGTAGATTGAGGGACTTCTTTTCACTTTACCATCCTCCCAAGCACTGAGCACAAAAAGTGAAAGCAAGTGCTATATTGCATCTACAGATTTAAATGAGGAAAACCAATTAGCTGTTAATTTCCTAGTATCTTAATACAGCAAAAGGATAACTTTCTGCCCACGTTATGCATCTAGAGTTTAAAGAGTCCTTTATGATCTGCCCCAACTTTCTGCATAGACCAAGGCAAAGAACATCACTAAGTAATTCCTTCTCCTATAGCCCATGGGCTCCTGACTGAATTTGCTATTTGCTATTTCAGCAAAAGCAGAGTTTTCTCCAGTTTCATTAATTAGAGAAGTCACCATCTTAACTTAGTTAGCTGTCACTTTTTGCATAAACAGTTTGAAACTGATCCTTCTTTTTAATCCTCCTTGGGCAGGAGGATAACAACAACAGCTATTCCAAGTCAGACAGAGGTCCACCTACTCAGAAACCTGGTCTCCAGCAATAGACACAGATATCTAGGGAGAAGCACAAGAGTAGATAGGCACAAGGCAATCTTCACGTTGCACATCCTTCCAGCTTTGGGCCCTCCTGAGGCAGATTGGATCTGTGTGTAATCCTCTTGTTGGGCACATTAGGTGGTCTGAACTTCTTTGGTCAGGAAAAAAAAAATTTTTTTTTTTCTTGTAGCTCCTCTTTGAGCCTGTTCCAGTTTGTCAGCATCCTCCTTCTAAAGCATCTTGCCTGCACATGCTATCCCTTGGCTCTCTAATGCTGCACCCAAAGCAATTTTTATCTTGCCCACTTTTACTGCCATTCCTCTAGTTACACCCAAGAACCTCACACTCTCCTAGCTGCCCCATTGCACGCCAAGTTTGTATGCAGTTGGTTATCATCCATGACTCACAGATATTCTTCCAGGCAGCTAATTAAAAAAAAAGAATGCAGTTCTCTATCCCTCAGTGTGTAGTATGTTCAGAGATCCTAGATAAGTTTAATTTAGCTATATTAGAATCCCTCTGGGAAAGCTGAGCTCACTTAAAGTTACCCATCCCATTCACTCTGCTGAACAAATCTCTACTTTCCACGCAAGTTTACATAAATCTATCACCACCCTAACAACAGCTTTGTCTGCAAAAGTTCAGGAACCCAACTGTTGATCAAGACAAAGACTAATATTGGAGCAGAGAAATCCTTGTAGTATCCAGGGAATTCCAAGAGCAGACTTCCCATTTCCAGTTGAGAACCAAAAGCCAGTTTTTAATCTGTTTAATAAGAACTAAACTGACTTAAAAAGAACTGTCAGCTAAAGCTCTTTAAAAAAAAATTGAATTCATGGAATTAAGAGTTACTGTCATGTCACATTGAATAAGCAGTTAAAAGACATGAAAGCAAAGGTAGAAAGCAGCAGTTTCCTACCCAGAGGAAGGTAATGGGTGAGCTCTGCCACAAATCTGCTCTGCAACCTGTGCTGCTCAACGTATTCATAACATGATCTACAAAGATGCCCAGAAATGCCAAAGTTTATCAAGAATAAATTTACCCGGCACAATCGCATTCAGAACAGATCACAAAAAACAACCTAGATCACAGGGTCCCAAGCAACTACCCAATGACTAAATGTTAATAAATACAAAAAAACACAACACAAAATATTCTAACTACACAAACACAACAGGATCTAAATTAGTTGTTATCACTTGGGAAAGCTTTGGAAATGTTGTAGTTTAGTTCAGTATCTAGTACCAGGCAAAAGGCAAATACAACCTTAGGAGCAATTAGTAAAGGAAAAACAAATCACCATTATGTTGTCAAACGCAACAGGCAGTTCTGATTCCCACATCTGAAAAAGGATGCGGGATGACAAAAAGGACAAAGATGATCAAAAGCATGGAACAGCTTCCATGTAAGGAGAGCCTGAACAGGCTAGGTCTTCAGCTGGACAAAGAAACAACCCGGAGGGAGATCGGGAAAACGCAACGGATCTGTAACACGACAAATAGTGTAAAGATGAAAAACAGGGAATAATTAACCACCATCTCCTCTCAATGCAGAAACAAGAGAACATCCACAAAGTTATAAACAGCATTTCTAAGCCAGTTTGAGGACATTTTTGCTAAATGTAAAATATGTTACATCTAAATTGCATAGATAAATTGTAGAGATCATCGCTGTAGCACATCATGGAGACTAGAAACAAACAGGTTAAAAGAGAGATTATATAAATTAATGGAGAATAGATGTAGTAGAGACCAGATAGGACTCCTGGCCAAGGAGGGCCTTAAACTGCTGATGGTCATAAGCTGGGAGCATCAAAGGAAGAGGAGAGGGAATATCACCACACATGCCCTGTTTCTTACACTACTGATTAAGCATCTCTTTCTGGCTGTTGTCAAAGACACTGAGCTAGACAGAGCTTTGCAGTTTGGTCTGGGATGACATCTATAATTGAACTTTCATTTTATAGTACATTTATAACTTTTACTTACTTTTAGATATTAGGAACATAACTTTAGGCCTTCCTAATTTCGTATTTAGAAAGACAGAAACCTAGCCTCATTGACTGTTTCTAAAGGTGCTATCTATCATATTAACATTCAGATAACATCTAACCGAATCTTGACAGCACAGCACAAACATTAAAGCACAACACGCCAATGAAACAAGCAAATATCACCTTCAGCAGGCTCAGGAACTGAAGCAAAAGGCTAAGCCACTGGGCACAGAAGTGGTAGAATTGGGTTTAAAACATGAACAGCTTCTCTTCCAGGAAGAGCTCTTCCCTGTTTGCTAAATGTTTGATGGAAACTTCTCACTCAGAAGCTGACTGAACAAAACAGATAGATAAAATGTGCCTGCTGTATATCCAGCTAAGTCCTGGGCAGCGTTTAACAGAACTGCTATTGGTAAAAGTAGGTCAGGACCGTACGTTCCGACTAGAGAGAAAGGAAAGTTAAAGCACACCAGACCATTTGGCCAGGTATTAGAGAAATCCTTCATCGAGGATTTCATCACTACTTCAAACAGACATGATTCATATTTTACCGGCCTACACCTCAAACAAGGCACGCCTTCCCAACCACACTGCCCTCCCTGTCATTAGAGGCACCTCTCCCCAGATGCGGCCAGGATCCCTCCTGCTCTCAGCTTTGGCTCCACAGGACTGCTAGGGAAGTCAGAGCCCTGCTTTGGAGAAATCAGCATATAACAGCTAGGGTAGTAAATGTGGAGCAGAAATGCTCAACAGCTTCCTCTAGAAACAGCAAGGAAAGTGCCTCTTTCACTTGGCTCCGTGCCCTCCTAAAGGGAGGGAAAAGGTCTCCTGCAACCAGCATACATTACATGAGGCGTAGCACCACAACCCCGAACCCCGCACTCGCACCCCAGAGGCAAAGGCCATACTCGTACATGGACGAACACATGGCCAGGCCTTGGCGCAACCTAGCAGAAGAGGAAAGGAATTTCAAACATCTTTAAAACATGCTTATACTACGGGATTCGCAACACACTCAAGTTGAACCAACCAGTCACCAGCTCCAGCTGTATCCATTGATCAGATGCAGAAGCTGCCTGGCACGTCCTCCATGCTTCTCAGGCAAGCAGCAGTAGCTCCCTACCCATTCCAGTCCTAGAGCTCTGGAGAAACCATGAGCAAATAGTTGAGATGATTTTTCCCTTCCTCTACTTCATATGGGGGGCAGGTTCAAGCTTCGGATATCCCCATCCAGTACAGGTGGACCACACGTACAGCACTTACTGCCTCTCACCCAGAAGAGATAGCAAAATGAACAAAACTGCATGTCACTACCACAATCTGCTTGGGGGTTGCCTTCAAATCAAGTTTGGGTACATTTTATCTTGTATTACTCAGCTCATTTTAAAGCATTATCAGAAACAAAGCTGGGATCAAATAACCTTTCATTAATTAGAACCTAAGCCTGGAAGAGTTACAGTAGCCGGCTATAAACTAACAGGCTAAATATTCTGGTAATTAGGTTACACAGGTCTGCTAGATAACAATCCAGTTTGGGGTGGCCAGACATTTTCTCCTACCACCTTCACAAGCCGATACCAAAGCTTTCATAAAGCCAAGAATAGAGAGCAAAACAGCATGTCATTCAGAAAGTCTGGGGACCTCCATGAATCGGGTATAATGTGTAGAAAGCACACAAGCTCCCGGGCTCCCACAGCACTACTGCAGAAAAGGGAACAAGCCGAGTGCAGACGAGAGAGCCAGGAGCAGCTTCACAGCACCCTCAACAGCCCCGACCACCGACCTCCCCAACCAGCTCAGGATCTGCCCAGCTACCCAGGACTCTCAAATGCAGCACTAAATAGAGCTGTGCAAGAGCCATCCCTGGAGTACTGAAGACACACGTAGTTGAGGAGCCACAGGCTAGAGGCAGCAACGCAGCATTCCCTTCTGCCCTACAATGTCACATCCCAGACATCGCACATGCTTGGAAGCTCTTGTTCTAACTCACATTTTGAAAAATATTCATGATTTACAGTCAATTAGAAATGTTCATTACTAAATGAGACTGATAAAGCAGCAAGCATAAGGTGGCAGAAAAGTCAGCACCAGACATGATCATCCCATCTGACCTGCAAGAGAGGAACAATGAATTTTTGTCTACTTAGTATTTTCCATAGGGCATTCCTCTGTTCAATATTGAAGATCACAGGCTATTTCACGCTTTGCCTTTCTCTCAGATAGAAGCCCTGCGCTGCTGCCATCTTGATGTTTTGTTTGATGAAAATGCAGAGGTTGGGAGAAGTACTTGGGCAAAGGGGGTATGTAGACAGGACAGTATGTTTCCATAAGCTGTTGGAGACAGTATCCTGATTCAAAACCCCCAGGTTTTTCAGGAGATGGTGCCTGCTCCCAAAGAATACGCTAATCTGCAAGTTAGATATATCAATCTCCAAGAACAGGTAGCACAGAAATATCACTTTCCCTACGGCCACCGTGCCAAAGCACTGTATCAGATTCTTTTAAAAGACCTACAGATCAGCTGAATGTGCACTGTAAATCTGTATAAAAATTCAGCATGGAAGACTTGATTCAAACATCGTCATGAAGGCATACAAGCTTTAACACATTCTCAAGTGTTTCTAGACTAATTTTTAAACAATATATCATAGAAAGGATAAAGTCCATAGCACCAAGTTTTACACAGACAGAGGTGGAAAGACTGCTATAGTACACGAGCTATCATGCAATGCTTTTAATATATACTCTTCTCCCTCTATAATCTGGAGTGAAAAGGGACAAAAACAAAAATCAAGCAACAAAGGAAGCAGAAACTAGAAAACTGGAAGATTTGTACTTGGAAAATAGATCATCTGGGGCTAGAGTTCTCCAGTCATCTTGTTAACTCCTGGTCCTGTTTAGGGCTGAGAAGGCTTTTTGGTGCTGTCCTGAATACCCCACGGTTAAGAACCAGTTACCTCTTCCTGGCAGCTCTGAATCTGAAAAGAGTTTTGACTGAGGCTGTTCTCCATTTGGCTTGCTCCTCTCGCACCTCTGCAGTCTGCCAGTCACTGGCTGGACAGGACTGACTGGCTCTTCCCCTTGCCTCTCAGGGAAGCCCAGACCTTCATTCTAGGGCCACAGAGATGTACTAACAGGCCTGCTGCATAAACTGTGATGCTAGTCTGGGAATGCAAACTGCTACAAGTAGGAATTGCAGCTGGTGTAACTGGCTGACTGGTGGCATTTCGAGGGAGTGCTATCTTATCAGGTGAACCCTGAGCAAAAACTTCCAGAAGACAGGAAAACCAGATCTACAGCAGTTTGTTAGGAACAACAGGAAGATGACTACCAGGAACAGAACAGTGTTCAATCAAAACAGTGACAGATCCATATCCTGCCACAGAACAGTTCCTAATTAGGGCAGCTGATGGGCCCTGAGACATCAACTGTTTAGGGATAAGGGAGCAGAAAAGTAAGGAAGTTACATGGGTACAAGATGGTTTTATTCTAACAGTCTATTTATCACATTCAAGATAATCCAAAAACAAACATGGACTGCAGAGAAGCCCTTATTCTCCACTTATTCCCCTTGGCTTCAGATCATGGGTTTTATCAAACTACTGTGGTCTCCCACCCTACATGTTGATCAAATTAAGCTTTAACTTTCCCAGTAGTTATTGTGCCACTGTTTGTTAGGGTAGCATATAGCTGCCCCTCTGTGAGGTTCCTCACTCAGCGCAGACCTGACAGCTCTGCCTGTCAGAGCTGTCAGCAACAGAACTCAGCCGAGCTGCAGACAACAAACAAGAACAAACAAGAGTGGTTAAAATAAAAGCCACACTGAAGCTTGAGTAACAAGCCACCAATTTATTTCTATTGGAAAGAGCAATCCATATATCAATGTGAACAGCTCAAGTGCCTGCAGCAAGTTAGGCAGTCAGGCCCCCCCGTTCATCTGTTCCACCCGAGGTGGCCTTATAGCAAAAAATCTCCCAAAGCTCTATGTCTCAATACTTCATGGACTGGACTCCTTGCAAAGACCATTGACGTCCTTTCGAGAAAGCTATGATTCACCTTCCACAATACCTCAGAAGTCCCTAGGTCCAAAAACTCAAAAATGGAAAGAAGGTAACCAAAAACCACAAGAACCAAGATATAGATGCACAGAGATTAGGCCTGAGAAAACAAAAGCAAGTTGCGCTGATGAGCAACAGCAAGCTGGACTCTTTGCAACCTGCAGACACTACTAGGGCAGATGAGTAATGTCCACACTACCGGCACCAGAGCTGCTCTTCTCTGGACATGCCCCCCCGCCTTGTGAACATCCCTCTCACCAGCCAGCTCTATCAGCCTCTGGCCTGTTATTTGTTTTGCTTTCAAGTGGCTGCTCTTTTCTGGGAGGGACCGGCTGGCTGGAGCAGAGAAGCTGGCAAGGGGAACAAAGATGTATGCACATTCAGATTGGATGGATACACCAGAGCCTCTGGTGTCCACAGTTTGCAGACTGTCCCAAGTCTGCACACCCTTGCTCTGTCATTTTAAGCTCTATACTCCTTATAGCAAAGGCTGTCTTCCTCTAGGAAAGGAAAATGCTAAGTATGGCCACAACATTGGTAACTAATCAAGAACTACAAAAACACGCTGCTCAGACAGCACTCAAGAGGGACATAAAATGACTAAATTGAATGGCAATCAGCTACCTAATGCAAACCTCAGAATGAGGCTGGTACAAGTCCAGCAATGTAAAATATTTTAAATTAAACCTT
Source organism: Rhea pennata (assembly GCF_028389875.1). NCBI lineage: Eukaryota > Metazoa > Chordata > Aves > Rheiformes > Rheidae > Rhea > Rhea pennata. The sequence continues at coordinate 11,233,992 of NC_084674.1, forward strand.
CTCAGGGCTTAGTGGGAAACACTAGTTGAAATCACAGAATAGCTAGCAACGGAAGAGACTGCACAGGCTAAAGACTGTTTATGATCTTGACAGACTACCTGGAAAATGGCAGATATGTCCAGCACCCACTGACAGGAACAGACTGAGAGGGAGTCATTGCTGGAACACGTAACTACTAATGAAAGCAACAACTGAAAAACAGAATGCAACAGGAAAGATGCTCTCTAAATGGTGTGGCATTGAGTCCTCAGCAGGACCCACTGGGGAAGGAATTTTGCCATTGCTACTTAGCACTGATAAAACTTCTGTTTTGATACAGAGACATAGCTTTTTGCATCAAAGAGCTGACTAAATGGATGCAATGTGTTAAGCTGATAACACAGCAATCAACAGGAAGGAAACAAAAGTTAGCATAGTCATTTAGTTTAGCCAAGGACACATCAAGCAAGTCAAATACACACTTGCAAACAAATGCAAACAAGATTATGTTAAAGAAGAAAATCAAACACTGAAGAATTAAAAATATCTATAATGAAGTTGCATTCTTGAAAACCGCATCACCCTGCCGTATTCCTCTAAGGGAGTTTATCTCCTTTGGCACAGAAATATCCATCACTGAACTAGTTCCAGCTCAATATTGTACTTTACACTTGAGGCAGCACAACTTCAAGCCTTCTTCACAATGCACCAGTCAACCCACACTACTCAGAAGCATTAACTGCCACATGCTTCCTTATGGCCCTAAGCATGATAGCACTTGACTGCTCAATGAATGTCATTCAGTGACCGCTGATGGGAAGAAGGAATTAGGTTTATGCCTATTTTACAAATGAAGAGTTGAGGCACAGAGAGGAGAGTGCTTATTTTAAGGTGACAATTACCTCTTTCTTCAATGTTTTATGATACAAGACTTTATATAGCACAAATCCCACTGGATAGGATTTGCAAAGTGCTGAGGACTCACAGCTGTAGTCCATTTGCCATGGTCTCAAGATACATCTGAAGAGCACGCAATCAGTCATCTGTGAAAGGGTTGGTTTATGCAACTTTGCCAGCATCCATCAGGAACTCCGCAGAGGAGGAACAGAATTCAACCCTCTGGTAGCATTTGACTGCCTTGACAGTAGTCTTAAACTGCAGGAGATGAAGTAAGCATCCTGTGCCTTCAGTGTACAACCCTGATTTGGTATTAGCATGGGCCTGTATTGCACAAGTGAGGCAAGATCACTATGAAAAAACTGATGAAGGAACACAATTCAAAGAGCACTGCTATACATATATAACAATATATGATTAATACTTTTTTTGTTTTTTGGGTTTTTTTTTTTTACAATTTTTAGGACAGACTAAAAACCAGATTCCACTGTTTACCATGAACAGTGACATCTAAGTTTGTCACAGGACTGAAGTCTTTGGATTCAGTGCAGACCTTAGTCACTGAAGCTATAGCAGTCTGGGCTAGAAGTAACAGGTTACCACTAGGTTTGGATTGCTTAGGGGAACCAGACAAAGCACTTGTGATGGCAGATACTGTCCTTTATTACATACTTAAACCCATTCCACTTACTCCCAGTCTTCTCCAATATAATCCTAGTCCTAATCCTGTCTGTACTCCACCCGGCTTCTTGTCTCAATCTCCCCTTCTCAAAGTGCAACCTTATCCCTCCTATCTATAATCTGAGTACATGACTTCTCAGCCAGTCCGCTGCAGAATAGGGGATGCAGACATGCTGATTTCTCTGTCTTCACAGAGGAGCTGTAATTTCTCAAAGTACATCAGCACGACTGTTTTCAGTCATAGGGGCATACCTCCAAGAATAAACCTCTAGTCTTACCTCTGCTACCAGGCAGTTTTGCATAGCCATTCCCTAAAGCAGCAAAGCTAGTCAACAAATGGGAAAAGAGGAACAACATCCAACAGCAGAGGCCACGCTCCCTACAGATGGAAAGACAGGTAACTCAGCATTGTTCTGGTCCCCAAAGAGAAACAAGAGTTCAAAGGAACAGGGCCATTCTCTATTCTGTTCTCTGTAGATTTGGATAAGCACCTAAAACCAAGTGCAAGTCCTGACTTTCAAGGGTGAAGCATCCAGAGGTAGGTCCTATTTTCTAATTATTTTAAAATATTTTAGGTCCTGTCTAAACAAGACCACTGTTTTGAGTGCTTCTGAAGAGCCTGGCCTCACCTATGACCTCACCTTGGCATTTTTAGACTGAACACTCTTTGGAACAGGGATTGCATTGTTTACACAACCGTGTATCACCTATTTTAGGTCAAATTAAATTGTAGTCTACTACAATTTAACAATGCAAGAAACATCTTTTTAAAGGGGGGCAATCCACACAGAGAAGATTTAGGATATCAGCAGGAAGACAGTCTCTATACTAAAAGGCACAACTATATTTAAAATCACAATATATTCTGCAACAGAAGAGTGAAACTCAGCTTCTGTGCTCAGAATATTAGTCTTCACACTGCCCTTCCTACCTAGCTGCACAGTATCCTGAAATACACTGTCCACCTCTCTTCAAACTCAAGTCAAGTCTGAAGTTTTCAATAGCCCACAAGCAATGCTTTGAGCAAGTAATAGGCATGTGCAGCACACCACAAGCAGCACAGAAGCAACTTGCACCACAGCTGTGCCACCTTCACTTTTCAGAAGTTTCTACCCACCCACCTTTTACTAACAAACCACAGATCACAGTTGTTCTGGCTCTGGCAATAGCCTGGAATCTTAAGAACAAAGTAAGCACATAATAGCACTTCACTTCCTTGAATACTTCCCCAAACTTCAGCAATGGGCAGCACAGGGATTTCTTGAGACAGAGGTGGTTTCTATGCATTTAGCAACTTTGAACAGTTGCTTCGTCTATAGAACTGCCCTGCGCCCTGAAATACACACAGATGTTTGGCATTCACAACATCCTGTGGCAAGAAGCTTGGCAGGTTAACTGCACACATCAAAGACTAAGTTTTATTTGTTTTTAAGCTTACTATAGATAGGTTTCATTCAATACCTATTCATACCTGTAATGGAAGAGTTGTTTCCCCTCTAACCTTTCCATGTCATTCAAGATTTTGAAGGTATCTACTACTTATCTCTGCTCAGGCTGAGGAGTCCTAGTTTATTCAGTTGCTCTTTGTATGGAAGATACTCCTCACCTTTGATCATTGTTGCTGCTGTTCCATTCTGAGTAACTGAAGATACCCTGCTTGAGATACAACAACTTTCCTTAAATTGGAAAAAAAAAATCTAAATAAGTTGGAGAAGCTAGTTTTATTAATTTCAAATGCAGATTCTTCACTTGCTATAAAGAATTGCTAAAGTCTGTTAAAATATGCACCCTAACGTTTTAGATTTACTTTTAAGCCACAGCATCCAGCTACACCTTCTTCTTCTAGAATAAGGTGCATTTTTCAAAAACTCTCTCCATATTCATACTTTGAAAATACAAATAATATATTTGTAATCGTTCATCAGGGCAAGCTAAACTGAGTATATGACCCTTACTACAAAGTTTGCTTGCTAGAGTATTATTCTGTTATATATGCTCTTTGTGAACAATTGAATCTATCAACCTCCCCCCGTCAAATATAGACATAGTATTCACTGATTTCCAGATACCACATAAAACAGCAACATCTCTACCTTTACTAGGCATTGTTCTTCTGCAGAGTCATATAAGAATTATATTTGGGTTTAAACACATTATTTTACCTCAACTCCCCCAAAATCCCCAAGTCATTTTTTTGGTCCATAAATGTAGTATTCCTTCCTAATTATGACCTACATTCTTGATCATCTGATGTAGGACTTGACTTAAACCCACTACTTACACATGCCCAATTCACTAAGTAATCTAATCTTTTCTGTCAGGCTGAAACATCTGGCTTTTCAATAACCATTGCCAGTTTCCATATTGAGAGTTGAACAAGTATTTAAGATGCAGAAACGTAACTAGAATAAACAAATGTGGCCACTGAAACCAAAAACAGAATTCAAAAGAGAACAGACATTACCTAGAGTTAGATTACTTAATGTTAACTAGTTTCCCCCTCCTTCTTCTTCCTTTTTTTTTTAATTTAATAAATAAAAGCTTGTCTCATGATTTGAGGCTTTGAATCATTGTCCATTGACAGGCAGAAGGAAAACCTCACCCCACAGCCTATTACTGGTTCTGAGCAAAGGGGAACCCCCTTCTCACAGTGACTGAGCGCTATATAGGACCCAAGGTTCCTCTAGTACAGTTCAACCCAGCTATTCCCACCTCTTCCACTGCATCAGATGGGCAAAACACTGGCTTTTCCTAGCAGGCGAGTTGCAAGAACTCAGCTCAGTAGAGCTGTCCACATCTTTGATGACATCAAGCTATACCAGCTCTGGAAGTTACACAAACACTGCACCTAGAATGACAAAAAAAAAAAAAAAAAAAAAAGAGAGGTTATTTTCACATAGGTACCCACCTGGTCACTGGTATTACACCTGCAGTGATTTCAAAAGCAAACAGTATTAATAGATTTGGAATTTTATTCTTCATCCCATTGTGGATATATGCACAGCTGTACTACTTTTCCACTAAAAGAAGCTCAGATGCTACTAAAACAAAAATCTAGCTGTTATAAGGTTAAGCAATTAAACAAATGGAGCTTATATGTCTAATAGAAAAGCTCAGCTGGCAGTGGAAGACATCTGGAGAACAGGATTTCAAAACAAGATGCAAGACCAGACAGCAATTTGCAATTTGGACTTGTCTTTCACAGGAACGTCACATTTTGAACTGAAGCAGCAGTTTAAGGTAGCTATGCAGAGGCATCATGTCACGGATGAAGGAAGCTGTGGTCCCAGATCCAGACATACAAACCCTCCACTATTCTGACCACTTTGCAGAGAGCACACCATACAGAGAGCAGCTTGCCAGGCACAGGAAGCAATGAGAAAGATCTGCAGCCAAAATGCACCATTACATTCCCCATATTTGGAAAATTCCTCCTCCACACCCCCGGCAAAGTGAGGGGTTTCTCCTGAAGGATTCCTGACTCACACTCAGAGCAGTGCAACAGTGACACATTTATTGTTATTCAGAAGGAGAAGAGGTGCTCCACAGAAAGTAAGCAGCGCACAAAACATCTTCTCTCCTCTTTAAACAGCATAGGGACCAAATGGGAGGGCAAAGTAACAGACACTCTCCCAGGAGAACTGCTGCTGCACAAGAATGAAGTAGATAGTGACTTGGATAATAATCATAACTCACGTTTCAGAACTTTGTTCAGCCATGATCTTTTGCACTTACAGGTACTAAAAAACATTTTCTCTAGGGCACTTCTGCTGGAGCACTCTTTCAATGGGATCTGGACAGAATCAGCTAGATCTCTCAAATACAGCATACAGGCAAGTACACAGACCTCTGTCCTTTCTGCAGTCCTTTATTTTTATGTACCCTGAAAGCATGGATCCAAAAGAAATTGGCCTGAATTCAAATAATCTCAAGTACTTACTCATTCCCTATTTCAAACAGCTTTGATTTAGTGGTTTTACTTGAACCACCCAGCGCCAATGCAAAGCTGAGGAAACCAGACTCCCCAACCTTCGTACATGTGTTATGTGTACTCAGGATTTATTCTTGGAGGCTCTAGTTCAAAATAGATTTTTCCCAAAGCCTGCTCTTTAACATCTAAGACTTTAATCCAGCTTTACTGCCAAACTGAAACCAAACAGGCAGCATACATGCAGCCTGGAGTAGGGTTTCTCCCTGGCTTTCTTCATTGCTTTTATTTCTGCTGAACCCTCCTACTGCTACAGCAACATGTCCAGCAAGCAGATTTCCTCCATCCTTCTGATAGAAGGACTCCTGAACTCCCAGGGCTCTGACATGATATTCATCTCTACTGCAATACTTGATGACTCACCTAAATCAGCACCCAATGTCCAGGTGCCAGGGTTTCATTCCCCAACCAGAAGTTCACGCAGATCTGCAGATCTCTAGCAGCTCATTCTGTCCAAGATTTCTGCTGTACCACCCTACATTTGATATTCAAATTCCAGTATTCAGATTCCACACATTCACTCAGTGTGTTTTGCCAGGCTAACTGAAACAGGAGTTGCAGCTATCCTGTTTAACAGGAAGCAGCCTGAAATGAAAACTCAGCTTCAGGCAGACATTTCTTCAAGGGTCTATAGCTGTCAACACTAAGCTCTGGCAGCACAAAGCAGCTCATCACATTGCATGCCTACTGGCAGCCAGATACGAATATCACCCCCGACTCCAAGAAGCTGTCTGCAGATTTGACCACACTTGCTGGCCCAATTTTGGCAATACCTCGTGGTCAGAGAGTACCTTTCTTTCATTTTTGAAACTTTGCTAATCTTGAGGTCTCTGAAAAATACTGTCTGTAGGTTAAACCCATTCCCTTCTCTAGCAAATTCAAAATTTAAAAGCTCTTTGTCATATTGCAACAGAGAGAAAAGTGTATCACCAGAGGTGCAGAGAGGACTCTGGCAAGAGGTGTACGGTGAGACAGCTTGGGCACCTCTGCAGTCCACGGATCCCAGCTGGTCCCTCAGGAAGAGGGGCAGCTACTGAGGAGGACAAACATGGAGGAGAAAAGATACAGACAACCACTGAATCAAATGCATCTACTTAGAGAAGAACTCTGCAGATTAGTACTCCAGCTGAAGGGACGGCCTCCCTCCTTTACAGGGGTCAGCATAAAGGGAATGACTTCATACCCTCACATATTGCCACCCATCCTTTCCCATGGATCACGTGTATGTGGGAACCCCCTTGTCCAACTGATCACAGTTGGTACACTTCTGGTGGGTTCTACACAGTAGCACCAAGAGGCTGCCCAACATTACACTGTCTGCACAAAGCGAGATGATCAGGAACACCGAGGCGCCCAGTGGGCGGCAGTCAACGGGTGTCCCAGTGCTGACTCCCGGCGCATTTTGCTTACCATTTGGACTCTTGGGAACGTTGAGACACCTTCATTTCTCTTACTGAAGAGTGTGCCTCAAGCTGGAAAAAACAACATAACATGAAATGCAAAGACTATTTTTCCAATAAATTAAATCTGTGCTGCACTTGACTCCTGCTGTGGTTCCCTTCCCCTTGAGGAGGCAAGGTCTGGCCAGCTGCACAAAGTCCAGGCAGCCCTGGGAAAACAATGGGATCTTTTTCTTTCCTGAGTGAGCCTTCCCATTCACCCTTCTAACCATGGCATGGAGGACACCCCCAGTGCGTCTGCAGAGGAGAGGGGTCTGTTGGCATAGCAACACTACACCCTAACTCTCTGCTAATGAACAGGGATAAAATGTTTTGTTCTCATTAGGAAAAATACAGACACATTCCTGATTGGTGAGTAATGTCTCTGCCTCTGGGAGATTAGCTCAGAGCTGTGCAGCCTGAAACAGCCTTAATTCAGCCCACGGCAGTGCTTCCCTTGCACAGCCACTCTCCAAGGACTCCACATCTCTCAAGGGCAAGTCTACAGAGCCCTTCGCCTCCGGGCCTGAGACAGCTCAAGGCAAGAGTAATGAGAGAAGAGGCTTGACAGGAGCGAAGCAGAACAGGCACAACGGGAACACACCCCTCTGCCCCCTCAGGAGCGCTGCAGCAAACGCAGCAGCCCATGTGCAGCGCTCGCTGCACCTGAGCACGGGCTGCCGCCGCCGCAAGCCGGAGCTGCTCTTCCGCGCAGGGCTCGGATCAGCCCGGCGGGACGCAGGCTCCCACGGCAGCCACGGCTCCCGGTGCCGGACGGACAACGGGGCCGAGCAAGGAGCCGCAGGACACTCGGAAGCGGAGCGTAGTGACCGTTCAAGGCTTGGGTGGGGACAGTCGAACACGTGCTGCTGTCCCCCAGTTGTTAGTTAGGATTTTGCCATCTAACAGCCAGCAAGATCCATCTGCCAGGAAGAATCTCTGTGAACTTTAGTGTTTTGCAAAACATTCGTGAAGACACCGTTTCACCACCCGTGTTCGCATCTAGCTGCTGGCCCATGCTACTCCCTCGACCTTGCAAGTAAAGTCTTTGCCCTGTACAGGCAACGCTGCTTCCCACAACCTCTCCCCTCCAGGTCCTCGTGTCACTGGGGCCAGCACAGCAAGTGTGAGCATCGCAGTGCTTCAGCCTTCCCACAGAGGATCTGGGGTGGGGGCAGCAACTCTGAACAAACAAAAGTCTAGTCTCCGACCACATATTTGCCATACTTCTTGTCATAACAGGGTCTGCACACTGCAAGCACAGCCCCCCTGGAATTAAAGCATGGAATTGCACTCCAAGCCCGGGATTCATCCTTCCTTTACGCTACCACCGAATCCCATGTGCTCCAACCAGTGCCTGGCATTCAGAACTGTAGAGAATACTGACTGAACACCTTCGTCCTCAGAGAGGACTTCAGAGGGTATTTCTGGGGCCTGAACCGGTGCTTTCTCCTCCCTGCGCTTGTAAATTGTTATTGGTAAGAATTATCATCACATGCAGAAGAGAGATGGGCCCTGCTCCAGGGCAGAGCTTCTCGCCCTCGCAGCCCTCCTGGCACTGCTGACTGAGCCACAACGGCTTTGGGCTCCAAGGGAGCCGCAGGTCACACTCCAAGTGAACATTAACGCTCCAGCTCACCAAACTTCCAACCGGTTTTCCCTCCTCTCTCCTGCTTCTCATGGCTTCAAACCACTCAACTCAGCAGCTCAAAATAGTGTGACAGAGAAGGTGGAGTCAGCGTCAGGAAAGAGCAGCCCTGCTATTCTGTGCGTTGAGAAACTTGCACGTCCTCTAAGGAACGATCCCTCTTCAAACACTACTCTCAGCCAGAAAACCCACACATTAACCTGGGCTATGATCTGCTCACAGAAGTGCTGGGAAATTTCAATTTCTACCTTACACACTTCCAGCTGAGAAAGTTTCTTTCGGTCCTCTAGGCATGAACTTGACCGCCTGTGAGTCATCCCGGTCTGCCTAAAGCAGGGAAACAAATCCGCAATCTTACCCAGCGGACAGCAGCTGACCGAGTGGCGACAGACCCCGGCCTCGGCCGGCCGTCACTGCGCAGGTCGCGTGAGCTCAGATCTCTCCCAGACCGACACGACAGGCAAGGCCAGAGGGGCTGGGGTGCTGCTTTCTGGCCTCAGGGCATTTTACTTTGTTCCAGGAATTATCCCTCCCCCAGCCGGAGTCAGAAAGGAAAAGCCGTGGGAATGGAGCTCAACACCCCTGAGGTAGGCTCACCCCCAGCAGCCGACAAGCGCTTAACTCTCTCTGCACCAGCGGGCAGCAGAGCCTGGCCGCCGCCGGGCCCTCCGGCAAGGGCGGTCACAGCTCCAGGACGGGCCCCATCCCGCGCCCCACGCTGCCGCTTCTCCCTCCTCGAGGGCCACCGCACGCGGGGCCCGTCCCGCGCCGGGGCCGGCCGCGCCGCACGGCAGGCTCCGCCGAGCGCAGACCTGCCGCTCGCCGGCCGCAGGGGCTCGCGCGCCCCGCGGCGCCTGTTGCTCCTGCTGCCCTACCTTTCAGGGTCCGCATCCTCGGCCAGCACGCACACAGCGAGCCAGGAGGGGAGAGCGCTCCTGCCGTCCTTCCGCGCCCCCCGTCAGCCTCTCCCAGGGATTACCCACCTAACGGAAAGATATCTTGAACGTGGCACCAAAACGCATTTTTTCTTCCTTTTGCTCCCACACTGCTGCTCAAAATCCTCAGGAAACTGGCCCTGGCTGCTCGCAAAGCGTGTGGCCAAGTCAGTGTCTCAAAAATCACCCGGCACGTCAGGAGTTAAATTACCATTTCCATTCTCCTGACCTGCACCAACGCTGACTGAATCTCAAGCTATTCTTTGCAGCTTGATAAAGCATGAGAAAGCTGAAGGCCTCACACACTCCTCTTTTCACAGCTTGGCCTGCTGCCCACAAGCTGTCACTCCCTGGCACCCAGGGCAAAGAGAGAGAAGGAGGCCAAACTACAGCCAGCTGCAATGAATCACTCGCTCCCCCCAGTCCCCTCCTCCCCAGGGAGCTTGGATCCCTCCTTCCGGCAAGGGGATAATGTCTGCTTGGCTCTGCCGCTTTCTTTCACAGAAGCCATCCTTTTCGAGTGCGGGGGGGAGGGGGCTCAAATTGCAAAAGCTCCTGGCCGCAGAAAGGCTCAAAGCAGCTCCCAGCAAGACCGAAGTACAAGGATTTCTGCTTAGCAGCTGGATGGGAACTCGCCCTTGCAAGTGCTCAGCACAAACACCACTTAAAAAGAAATCTGATGTTAGCCATTTGTCTAAATTGCCGGGAATTACGGAGAAAGGCTCAGGAGCAGAATCTGAAGGAGACTACTCATCCCTTCATGCCCCACTCATGCAATATTTATTTCAGATACTGGTTCCCACTGCAATCTTTTCTTAGCCTCCCTTGTCCCTCTCACCACAACATCCAGCCCAGCTATCGCTGCTCACCAGAGCCTTTCCAACATCAACACCCTTTCACATTTATTTTAGTGGGTTCCATAATACTAACTACTTCCCCATGTTAGTATTCATTCTTTATTTTTTAACCATGAAGCAGCAGAGGGAAATGCATTCAAATTTCAGGGTCAACAGAGTCCAAGGCAGAAAGCAACTGAGAAGGAACAGAAACACCAAGGTCATCGCATGTCCTCCACAGCCCTGAGTTTGGAGAGCAAAGCCTTTGCAAGGTAAAGCTGCTGCCTTTCTGAGAAATGGATATTCATAAAGAGAAAAAACAAACAAACAAACATAAAAAAAGACCCACACAAGAGTTCAGTCCCTCACCACCAACTTTAGCATGATCTAACTAGTGGCACATGGGCCCAATGTAGCAAATGGGATATTTCCATGCACTCATTTCTGTCTCCCACGGAGAAAGGCGTTCACTGCACCACAGGCCGTGTCCCTGCCTGGACAGTCGCATCCCTCCCCTAGTACGGAGAAAGGAGCTGTGAATTGCACTTTGCTGGGAGAAGAGTTTCACCCCAAGCCCATAGAAGGTAAAGCCTCGCTGCCTCCGAGGAGAAATAGGAGATAGCCTTCCCCACAAGCACTTGCTGCTGCTTCCAGCACTGCTATTCCCCCATCCCCACCAGCAAGCCGGTAACGCTCCCTATCCCAGCCCCCACGTTCACAGTAGCAGCACAACACTGCTTGTATCCCTTTCCCTCTGCCAGCAGCCATTCGGACTCCAAGTTTAGTGTACCTGCCTGCAGGTAGCGCATACTTCACATTCAATCAGGGTCACAACAGAATTACACTGGTTTTTCCTTATCTCTTCCTGTATTTCTGGGGTGATGGATGAAGAATTGCAGTTCCCACTTGGCACTCGATATCCTCGATAAACTGGAAAGAACCTTCTATATCCCTAAAGTCACTTTTAGAAACGAAACCAAGCCTTAACAAGGCTCTTCCACAGTTTATCAAGAATTAAGTAATCACAGTGAAAGCTGTTATTTCATACTTTTTCAAATAACATGGGGCTATATATAAAACATGGTTTTATATATAAAACATAAGAACTAATATGGTTTTATCCCGTATGATACAGTGAAAGCACCTTGCAAAGTTTCTAATGCACTTCTATACAAGTACATTAGCTAGTGCCTTCTCACAACACCTGCAGCTGCACAAACTAGTATTCTGACAAGATGAATATGTTGAGCAACCATAACTTAGCAAGTTCTGGAAAGCAGCTTACCCCACGTGCAAATCTAGTACAAAGCACTGCCTAACTGCGTGCACACACACACTTTATTTTGTTGAAGGAATGCTACCTTATTCAGCGTAACCCTCCTCTGCCAAAAAAACCTGTAAATGCAGAGCTTAACAGAAACAGTTAACATCCCGAGCGCTGTTCTGAGCCGTCTGACCTCTATATGCATCTATATGTAATATAATCCAGTTAATAATGCTCAGAGTAGCACTCAGAAGCCCTAGTACAAAAGTGTTGTATGATAGTTGTGATGATGATGCTGTTTTCTCTTCTGTAAAATTACTGAGCACCATACGAAGGAACCAACCGTAATCCATATTTTACAGGAGTTAGGACACAGGAGAGCAATGTATACTTTTCAAATGTCTTTTTTTGGCAGCTAAATCGAGTTAGTATTTTCACAGACACACTGGGGGGAGGGAGGGAGAAAGGGGAACACTAAGGTTACTCTCTCCAGAGCAGACGGGCAAAGGCCCAGTTCAGCCAAAGCTCACTGAGGCTCTTTATGCTCCTGCTCCAGTGACAGAGGTCACTTGTAGAGGACTGAACTCGATCTGGTACGGGACTGCCTGTGAAGAACACTGGCAAAAGAGGCTGAGCTATATCCTTTTCTGCAATTTGTATTTCTTCGGTATTTGGGAATACCAAAGGCCCGCACTGCCTTTGCTAGCAATACGCTCTTCAGCTCCAAACTGAAATTTGCATTAAATTTCTCATGCTCTGAAGAAAGGAAACCCCTATGTAGGTTTTGTGACGAAGGTAATTGCTTGCTTGTGTTTGCCTGAACACTTAATTTCCACAAATCCTAATTCTTTTGGATCAGAGTTCAGGATATTTTCCTGCAGAAAATACAGATTAGATCCATCTTTGAGCTACCACCCTGGGATCCTCTTGCGATGCACACTGCACAGCTGGTGTCACAGGCTGCTCACACCTCCCAAGCATCCAGAAGTCACAGCTCTTCAATTCTTTGGCTTTTACGAGGCACCAGTCTGGCCTTCAGCTGATCACAGTTCATGAGCTTTCTGCACTTTTCTGGCTTTGGAACTGCATGTGTTTGAAGCAAATAGAGTTTAGATGCCTTCTGGCAAGGTGCCCACAGCAAATGCCTCAGGAGAGAAACCCACCATTCCCAAGGCTCGTACAGATGAACGGGCATCCCCTCCCTTCAACATTTTCCCCCTCCTCTATTTCTGACGGGGGCTGGCCATTACAAGGGGGAATGGAAGAGCTCTAGGGTCCAGAGTTGCAGCAAGTGTACTCAAAGAAACATCTTGCAAGAGGAGACAGATGTAAGTAGCTGAGTACTTAAGAGGAGGAGCCTTCTGCAGAAGGGCAAACACCACTGCAGAATAATCTCTTAATACAGGTCGCAGTTTCAGATTTGCGCTAACATTGAGGCAGTGTGAGAAAACACTATACCACCATGAGCAGGAAGAGGCTATGTACAGGCACTTTACCCTTGGCTAGAGAAGGGAAAGAGAAAAAAGGGGGGGAACACATTTTTCAGCTCTGTTTTGCTTTTCCTCTGGTGCTTCGTCTCCCAGGTGACAGGAATCCTGCCAGCTTGCTGCACAGTGCCTGATCAGAGCCCATCCTTTCTGCTGCCCGTGGAAGGTGGCACCCTGAGGACTGAAGGATAAGGGTCAGAACGGGACTGAACCGAAACGGACACTACAACGAGCTTTGCAAAGGCTTCAGCACTGGCACTTTCTCTCGAGATCAACAAGACGAGGGGAGGCAGGAAGAGAAATTTTTTACACAGCTGTTTTTTAAATCAGATTTACAGGAGTACAATGAAACAGGGTATGGTCATTGGTGAAGGGAGACTGAACAAGTTAATAGCTAACCAGAAAGACCGCAATGAGATACCACAACCCAGAAGAACAACAGTGACGCTGAAACTGTCATTTGCAGGTTAACTGGGAGCTGCTGCCTCCAACCCTTTTTCTGCACCATCAAAACAATCACAACTACAGTATCATCATCCCCTGCAAAGTCCTCGTTCTTCTAGGAGGAAGCGATGGTTAAAACCAACAAGCTTTCTTCCTTTTTGGGTGCCCTGACTGGGCAGCGATGAGAATCAGAAAATCTGGTCCTGACTTTGGCTCCCAAAGGAAGTGCTGTGAAAACGCTATGAGGAAGTTTTGCCGTAACACTATGGAAGAACCTTCCAGCTTCCTGAAAAGGTAGTGAGTGCAAAGATAATCCCACGCAGAGCTGCATTAACACAGCAAAAGCAGCATTCCTATTGCTCTGATAGACATTCCCAGGGCTGTCAGTGGGGACAGGAGGAAGCTAGCTGCTGCTTTATCTGTGGTCACTCAGGAGTCAAATCACCAAGAACTACAAAAATCTCACTGGTCTCATGACTGTGGTCCAGGAGAAAGGTTTAATTTCCACAAGGATATTCTTGTCTATTTGTTGAATGACTGACTTGTTTTAGAATACACTGAAAAGGAAAACAAATGGAAACGCCCTACTATTACTTTGCAATGCAAGACATTGTCACTGTCACCTTTCAGATGTGTAAGCATAAGAGACAGCAGCAGCTGGGTTGTGGTAATTAGGAGGAAGAGATGTAGAGGCTTTGGCTCACATCTTTCTATTAAGATGCAGTTTGCACTATGGCAGGTTTTACAGTCCCTAATGAAAATGAGCCATCTGCATCTCTCCAGTAGACCATCCTCATTTCTGAACCCTTCAAATAGTGATGGGAAATCAGCATTGTCTCCCTTACCCTGCTTTCTGTCAGGCCCAAATGCAGCCACAAAACCATCAGTTCTCTTACAAACAAGTCCAGAGCCAGTGCTCCTGTACGTAAAACACCAACTGAGTTCAAAGTTGCATTGTCCTCTCTATACTTGATGCAGGGAAGCTAAAGAGGATGGGACTGATCTCATTTGACTTTATTCGCAAGCAGTCTCTTCAGGAAAGCCAGTAACTTTGGGAGAGTCTCTGCAGACATTCCTCTGCTGCTTTGCGCACTGAAGAGTGGCTGGTTGGTAATCCCCTTTTCAGTCAGTGAACACAGACCCAAAGATTTTCACCCCCGTGAGCTCAGAAATTTTCATTTCCCTTTGAGAAAGGCATTTTCCTGGCAGTTTTCAAAAGCTGCATTTGTAAAATAGGAAACCTCAAGGAATGTTAAAGCAAAGGAAGCAAGCTGCACATGGACAGCCTTTCTACCTCAGCCAGGAAAGGAAATGCCTTCTCAGCACTGATGCCCCATGAACACAACCTACTTTGCAACTACCAAACACTGGATCAAAACAAAGTGACCAGCTGCCCACCCTACCCTGTAGAAACACCCAACAGTTTCTTAGTTGTTGGTTTCAGATCAGCTTGGGCAATTGCCTTCAAAAATCTCAGGAGAAACAAAAAATTCATCACACACATTTCATGCATATGCCAGACAGGAAAGGAAAGGGTGTACTTCAGATGGCTGGGACAAATTATGGAGAGGTAAAGGTATTCTAGTGAATTCACTACAGAGAAAACACAGTCACATCAGTGTTTTTTTTTTTTTGTTTTATTTTGTTTTTAAACTTGCAGTCCATAGACCTTTGTCATCTGCAAAGACAATTTTAAAAGCAAACTGATCGCCATATCTATGGTGGAAATTGTTGAAAAGTCTGAAAGTTAAAAAAGTTTAAAACTTGCTTCTTTAAGTGCAAAACATTCAGATGGCACAAAGCCAAGTCCCAGAAAAAAAGCCCCAGTCAGTAGCACAGGAATGCCAGCTCTTAACACAAACCAAAAGCATACAAATCCGCTGGTCGGGCAATTCAACAGTATCGTCTCCCACCAACTCTTGCTTAAAATCACACTCTTAAAATTCCAGCTATTGTCCACCTCCTTGATTCTACATCAGGGAAACCTAACTGAAATCTGACTTTGACACTGTCTAAAGCAATCAGCCGAGTGAACCATTTTTCTTACCTCGCTTTGGGAAATTCCTGCTTAGTGCCTGCGTGAAGAGAAACGAGAACGCTCCACACCACGCGTCGGGTCGAATCCATTCCATCACTTGTAGCCCCTTTGGAGAGGCATTCCTGAGGCACACTGTGCCCTAATAAATCAACAGAGCTGCTCCAGGTTTCCCTGGAAGCTGGAATTCTGCAGTAAAGGCAAACATCTCCCCAGCTAAAGCAAACACGGCTGCTGAGTCCCTGCTGAGCACCCACAGCTACTGTTTAAAAAAAAAAAAAAAAAAAGTAACCGAGAGAAAAGGTGGAGATCATAAGGAATCTAGCTGACAAAAGCCAATCCAACTTATTAAATATGGTCATGGTTCTGGCCCTCGCTTAGGGATTCCTCTGCATAAAAATGTGCTTCAGTTTAGCAGAGCAAAAACACAGGACTTCACTTTTAGAGCAATGACCACTTTCTCCCTGACTTGGATGGTAGTTTTTGCCTTTAAGGAGAGCATTTATTTTAGCATTTAGTAGACTCATGTAAAAGATCCCACAAAAACACAGAACAGAAATAGCCCAGTCTTAAACAGCTTATAGCTTAACTCTAAATAAGTGAAGACAAAGGAAACAGTACTGATCAGTACGACCGGCAGTCAGCTCAGCAGAACAAGGGGACTGCTGTTTCCAAGGGTGCAGGAAGTCGGGGGGAGGTGTTTTTTTTTTTTTTTTTTTTTTTTTTTTTAACTACATGACAGGAAAGATCTGATGCAGGATTTTCAAAGAGAATAACGAGGTGGGGTGGCATACGTTTATGTGCAGGCCATCTCTCACACAGAGAAAAGCAAGACAAAGTATTTCAAAAGCAGCCCAAGGAACAACGGAGGCTGATGTTACTAGACCAACAGCAGGACTAACTCCCAGCACTAGGAGTTGCAAAATTTCACGAGAACGACTAGGTGGGCTGTTTAGGGCCTTTAAATACCGTATTTTCAGTTGCATTTGGGGAGTAAAGTAAGGAAGTAGCTAAGGCAAGGATGAAACAGGGAAAGCAATAGAATAGCAGAAGAGTCAATTGTCTGGAACACTCTTGCATCAGGCACAGGCCCATTGAGATCTTAAACATAAATTGCCTCATTTACTAAAACGAAGGCATCTTACCCATACACACACTGAGAGTTGGAACAAATATCCCAACCTGAACATCCGTCACTACCAATACCTATGCTCCCCCATAGTTTCTAGGGAGAGCCTCCAGCATGCCAATGGGAGGTAGCATAGGGTGGCAAGCATGAGCAAACCCCCTATATATCAGATCCAATTTGTACAACAAACCCAAGTATTCGGTCTCTACAGCATCACCTAGGAGCCATCACTTTGAGGCCACTTTAAAGCATGCTTTTTCCCCCACTCCCTTAAAGAGAAGCAAGATCCTAGTCTACAAGAAACTGTTTCCTCTAAGGGAAATAAGTCTATCCTCTTCTAGGTAATGCCATGGTTAATAGAGAAACATGCTAGGCAGTTCATGGTGCGCAGAAATGGTGGAAAGCCAACAGCCCAAGCAGTACGTCAGTGCCAGGAGCTCTCGGACAACAGATCTCCTCCCACAAATAAACAAACTCTGAGATTGTTACATGAAATTACATATTGGTTAGTTAATCAATCACAGTCAGTTATGGATTCAGCCTGCAAAGAGCTGCGTGCTGCTTGGGAAGACCCACACTGGCAGAAGTACATACAGCTGTTCATAGACAAATGTACACGCATGTGTGCACACACAAACACACACAGAAGGAGAGACACGGAGACTGTGCCCCTGCTAAGGGCCTTCTCTGTGCTTATTTTGACCTTTCAGTTAAAAATTCTCAGAAGGAGCACTGTTCAACCCCACGTCTGATTAGACCTCTTGGGAAAAGCAGAACACAAAGCATCACAAATGAATGACTAGAGTCACAATTTGATCTTGATATTCCCACCCATCCCTACGGCCCAAAAAAGCAAAGTTCTTTAGTGCAAGCACTGGCAGTAACAATTTGCAATGTGTTAATTAGCAGACTTTGCAAGCCAGCATGTGCCCGAGATCCCCAACGCCGGATATTATGTAGTCAATTAGAAGCCAAAGAAAATGAGTACCATGTTGGTTAACCAATTCAGAACAATGTTAATGATTTGCAAATTGTAGATATTTGGAATGAGCAGGCCAAGGTTTGTTTCCTAAAGATTCTCAAGATGACTTAAAATGCATTAAATATGGCAAGCTCTCTATCACTCACAGCTCTTTATTAATGCTCAGTCTTTCTTAGATGTTTAGCTTAAATTCATGGAAGTCCACTGTGCATTACACAAGAGACCAGACTGCACGCTCCTAATGATTTATCTGACTTTACAAAACTATAATGAGTTTTCAGTCTGTAAACAACCAGTCAGAAGTTATTCTGAAATAATCATGGACTAAACTACAAAATTCATCAGATTTGCTTCTTCTACAGTTTTTGTATTGAATCCAAGAGAGGATCAGTGAAAGAAAGTAACTGAAACGATCAAATGAAACTGAAATTTAACACTGCTCCTTGATATACATAGTGGTTAAATATAGAAATTGCTTAATAAAATTTTACTTTCCTAGAAAGGTTACAATCAATGAGTACCACAAGATAGGTCAGATAGAGGGAACAGCATCACAATGAAAAACACTGTGAGAAGCAAAAGGCTTCCACTCTCAGGAAACAACTCAAATACAGCCCCCAAGTTAATGCTCCTGTCATGAACAGACTCCTCCTATCAAGGAGGCACCACTCACATTGCACATAGCATTTAGACATGAACAAAGTTTGGGAGGAAAAAAAAACAGAGGTGAGGAACAACTGCATTAGTCCCAGGGTTATTTCTAAAGGACAGGACAACAGAAATCAATTGCAACAGGACAAATCAGATTCACATAATTTAAGACAACACCACTGTGACTTCCTGCATACACACACACCATCCCATTCTATCCACTCACACCACCACAAAGCCCATTAAGCAGCTCTGTGAAATCTAGTGGTTGACGGTATCCAGACTAGAAGTCTTTGGAGGCCAAAACAGAAGTTTATTACTCTCCTACTAGTTTCTTCCAATGGCTATCATTTTTTCTGGTAACGAGGTCAGTCTAATTTCTTATTTCTGTTTGCCTTCTGTCTCGAGCCATTAATTCCTTCTCTGCTGGATTAAAGAGTAGCTCCTCAGTCAGTCACACACATGCTTTAACCAAGTTACCTCTCCACAGCCTTTTGACAATCAACGGATTGCTCCTGTCCCGGCTCTCGTTACAAGGCACTTTCTTCAGCTCTTGAATAACTTATGGCTCTTTTGCAGATTAGATCGTGGTTCCCCATCCCTTCTACACTCATTCTCTTCCAAGTCACTGCTTTGGTAACGATTACAGTTGGTAAGCTACTAGCACCTCCAGCATGTAGAAGTCTGTATTTGCCTGCATCAGATGTCATTTTACAATGTAACAGCTACAGAAATCCTAGACTGCAAAGATTACAACAGTTCAACAAGCATCAATTGCCTGACTCTGCTGAGTATAAGGAGCTCAAGGAAGACCCCTGCACCTTTTCGTAAGCACTAATATTTCTCTAATAGCTCTAAGGAAAATGTTGCTACCTGACCCCTCTCTCCCACTCAGAGACTTATGTACTGTTCAGGTTCTTCAAACAAGGAAATCTAAACAAACCCATCATTTCCAGCCACAGCTTTGGATGTGCCCTCTGCATTGTCTACTCCCTGCTGAGTCAGCATTAGCAGGGACTTTAATTTCCAGAACATTAACAAACTACTGAACAGCACAGGATTTAGTGCTGATGCTCACTGAAGACAGGTCCTAGAGATATCCCTTTCTGACATCTCCCCAGTAACTAGTAATTTCAGATGCATCAGTCATTTTTAATGATTGAGTTATGCTGTTGGTTTTGGCACAGGTCAATTATTTATATCATTGTACAGCTCCAAGTCAAACACCAAGAACAACGTTACACACATATAGCTACCTGCTGTCCTGCACTTACCTGGTTCTTTCCAGCTGCCCTTTCTGAATGAGTACACCAGACAAATGCGTGCCTTCAGAAGAACCCTCGATATACATCAAAAAGCAATAACTACCTGTCAGAAGTCTCTTCAGGAATCAGTTTTTCAGGTCCATTGCTTAAAAACCATCAATCCCTCGCAGATGTTATCTAACGCCCCCCTCACTCGTCAGCCAGGCATTCTGTATCACGAGGGCAAGTACCTCCTACTGCTTCCATTCTAGTAGAAAACAGAATTGTTTGATACATGCTTCTATTTTTCTCATCTCCAGATATTAAATGAACAGAAGCTCATTGAACTTCCACCTCCAACCTGCACTTTAATTTAGTGACAGTCTTCATTTTGTGTTATACTGTGGGTGCACATCTGAGCTTCTAAAGAGCACAAGGCAGAGAGCTTATGCTCTTGATGCAGGCAGCACCAAGGGCAGAGATTTGGGTGCAGTCAGTAGGGCAGCAGGAGGAAAGGCAGGAAAGTCTCTGCCCACTATATCACTCAGAATAAAAAGCAATTCCAAGGCAATCGTGTAGAATGAGATGCTTGTGGCTTTATTAATCCTTAATTATGTATTTTCAAAGCAAGACATTTAGTTGTCATTGTGAAATCCCCTTCCCAGCTACCTGAGAACAGGAATACCTGGCCATCTGCCAGGGATGCGATCCTCTTGGGCGAGATTCTCAGCATAGCTCCAAGTAGCAGGGGCATGCAGCCTATGAAAAAATTAGTGGCAGAGAGGGCTACCCATCTGTTTTAATAGAAGAAAGTCTGCCCATATTTATGCATGACTGCCCAAGTGAACTGCATGACTGCTTTTGTTCATCTGCTCACAGCAATCTATTCTTTCAGTAGAAACACCAGGAGGAAGCCACGCTGGGACCAGGAGGGAGAAAATCCCATGGACATAATGATCAGGACAGACAAAATTCCCCTACAAATTCTAAGTACTTATCTGCAGTGGTACTGTGCATTGGCTTCTCACATACTGTGCAGCTTTCGAGGACACTGACACGTTAAGGCCTGAACCACACCACAATAGTCACTTTGACCGAATCTGCTTCGGAAACTGATTAGATTATTGATTTCTTCCTAGTTTAGGCAGAGGCAAAGTGACTTTTACATCCCACAAAAGCAAAGTGAATTAACTCACACAAAGAAAGTCTTCATTTTAAAGGGAAGTGTTTTGCTCACTTGGAAGGTGAAGTTCTGTAATACCCCTTTCCCCCCCACCCCGTATCTTTCAAGAGATTAATTCTCCTTCCTCCCCAAACTTCTCATCTTTCTGTCCAAAACAGGCAAAAGCGACAACACTTCTCAGAGCATATACAAAAGAGCAGCCTAAACACAAGAGACAGATACGCCTATAGATCACTGAGTAGTAAAGAAAGTAGTCCTAATTTGTATGTTAACAGTTTATAACAGTTACCAGCAAGTGAAGCAGTATCACAAATGCTGGTTCCCAGTGCAGAGGTAAGAGTTTCATACGCATAAAAAGTTTAAGGCCTTCTCTCTTCTCTTCTTTTTCTCAGAAAAAAATAAAAATCAAGATGTACTTTTCATAGTATTCTTGGAACAACAAGGATGCTCTGTATGTTTGTATTGGTTGAAAGAATTCCCATCCTGAATCACTGCACACGTACAGCCTGTACCTGTTTAAAATAAGCACCCTGCATTTTGGGCAAAGTTCCACGACCAGGACTTGTGCCCGCAGAGCGTACTTGGGGATGCCTATCAAACTCGCCGAGCCGAGCTGCCAGGTGTCACTTGTGCCTGGATGATCCTGCTCGCTCCGGCAGCCCGCAGAGGCACCGAGCACCGCAGTCGTCACGGCGGCACCCGTCAGAACCACGCTGCACCGGCAGCAGCGGGAGGAGGGCAAACAGATGCACAGCCCAGCGGCTTTCAAAAATTCAGGCGGCCGTACAGGCCGAGGTAGAGAGTGAAACGTCAGCGTTGCAAGCACAGGTCACTCCCCTACAACAGCTTTGCTCAGCGCAGTACCACCATGGGACCTGCACACTGCTGCCAACTACCCACACCAGACGGCGGCACAGACCTTCTGCAGTTTGACCTTGGTTGCTGACCAAACTGTTAACCATAAACGTTTGTGTTCTGTGTTTCTTGGGGCTTCGTGAGCAGAATGCCAGCGTACATACTTTCCCCAGCAGGAAACCCATCATTGTCATCATCTGGAAGGTAAACACTATTTAGCTGATACTTGTCTGCAGCTAATGAGTTTGACATTCGTAAGTCCACCATTACAGCTGTTACCATAGGAGGTCTGCAGTAATAGGACTTTGTGGCTGATTTGAATGGTTGGCTTCAAAATAACAGGGGTCTGCAATATGGCCATCAGCTTGCTTACTCTTTTGCAACTTTTATTCACAGACTTCAAAGACGGCTCTTCATGGTGTTGCAAAGGCTAGTTACGCGTTGTGGTAAACTGGCCAGTATCAACACAGGTCATTAGGGAAAGCTGCACGATGCCACCATCCTTAACATATAGTCCTCACTGCTACAGTGAGATACGACAATTATTTGCAAGACCATTGAAGGCAAGGAGGCCTTCTACATTTGGTCGATATATAATGCATTTACAAGGTTTGAATATTCAGAACACAGTACTTTCATTATGACACACAGGAACAGCTTAAAAAAAATAAGCAAGAAAATGCAATTGATAGAACTACTTTAGAGGCCATTACACTAGCAGCTCTCTGCTGAGCTGGTTACTGAGGCTACCAATACGTGCTCTTCCACTTCCCTCACAGATTAGTTAAGCATGGAGAAGGAAGGGGCCATGGTGACTCGGACACTACAGGGACAGAGACTTGACTGTCCCAAGGCACGAGAAAGTATAACAGGCTAAATGGCTCTTTCACATGTTGCAGTGCAGCTGCTCATGTGGCCACACTGCTGGCACATGCAGCCACTACTGCCCATCTCCTCCGCTGCGCAGAGGGACCTTGTAGGTAGAGAACAACAACAGAATTCGCAGTGTAGCTGCTCTACCTCTCTACTCTTTTTTTTCCTCTAGCTTTTTTTTTTTTTTTTTTTTCCTCCAGCTTTACAATCTCTCAACAGTGCTGGGCATGGGGCAGGACCAGATGCTCAAGCACTGGGGCTCCAACCGCCTGTTACTGTGGCCAAGGAGCTCGGCACACTGAGTCACTCGGGGATGGCAGCATCTCAAGGACCTGCTTTGTTCTCTTTCCAGTTTAAATTTTGCCTATGCTGCCAAGACGACAAACAGGTAGTAGGCACCAAGGGCCACTTAGTAATTGCATGTACACTTCTGTAGGCTGTCACAGATCTGGAGAATATTTTCCAGTAATGAATTCAAAAAAAAAAAAAAAAAAAAAGGAAAAAAAAAGAAAAGAAAGAAAGAAAAAAAAACAAACCACAGTGCTACTGGTTACAGTGACTCCATCCCCGCAGAAAGCATAGCCATGCAAGGGAACCACACCTCTAATGGTGGCCATGAGAAAGCTGCACTGATGTGCAGGCCAAAGGAAAAGCACGTTCTATCTTTGCCTTACCTCTGTTGCACGCTCTCTCATATTTGCAGGTAGACATGAAATACAACCCCAAATCTCGGCTATGCTAAGGATCAGAATATTAATCCACAAATGCCTTAGTCTGTCTAGATCCTTCAACAGTTCTGCAGTCTCACTTCAGCAATTTCTCTCAAAAATGCAAAAGCAGCTAAAAAGAAGCTGGCAAATAAATAAGGCTCCTGACTACCACTACTTCAGCTTCCCACAAGAGCAAGCATAGCTCCCATGCAACTGATTCAGCTGCATGCCTGTTTTACCATTCTCTTGGGCAGAATCAATCACTGCCAGACTGCAATCTGTACACAGGAAGAAGTCAAGCCACATGTGAACGAAGAGCAAAACATTGATGGGATTCGAAAGGCCAGGAATTGCTTTGGCACTTCGGGTCTCTAGCACATCTATTTTGACTATACTAAGGGTAGGAGAGCGCACAAGACAGGTGAGAACAGCTCATGATTCTGGTGTGCGGATGGCAGCAGACAGACAACACCAGATGAGTTACTGGAATCCTCTCTCTCACACACATGCTTAATTTACTAACACAACTGCACTCTCCAGCACTTTCGGATGTTATATTTGATATAAAAATCTTGGTGCCAAAAGTTAAAGTGTTAAAGAGAGAGGTGCTTCATGTCCCTAAACTCAGGCTGTCCAAATCCCCACACCAAATTCAACGATAACCTTATTCTTGACAAACTCCAGTCCAGCAGGTACAGGAGCATCGCTGAAGCCCTGGTTCCCGGGCTTCAGATTCTTGCTGCCTAAAGCACTTCCAGCTGAACACAAAGCACTCGTGGAGCACATGTTCTCGTGCATTTTCCCGGCCAGCTGTTCACACAGGTTGGCATTTCCTTATGAAGATGAGAGCATCCAGTAACTCCTCACAATATTATACAGAAGGATGGGGGCATTACTACTGTAAATAACTAAGGATTTCAGGGGCGTGCTCTCTCCAGGAGTCAGAGCCAAGGGGCAGGAGGGGGGAAGAGAACTGGCTGCACTCCAGCATTTAAAGTAATTTAAATTATACACATTAACTTAAATTATCCATTAACTTTATCTGCAACATAGGCCAACACAAAGAACAGGGAGGTCACCTACCCTAAACAAGAAGCAGTGCAGTAAGGGAGAGCTATGGGAACTAGCTGGAAACAAAAACTCATTTTGAAATAGGCATACATGTGCAGAAGCCTTAAGCTGAAAACACTACTCCTACGGTAGTAATTTCCAGAATTACAGTGGGATGAGATGCTGAAATATCCACTCTATTTATAGAATTACATGCAATTTAGTCAGAAAATTAGTTTCATCAGCATAAACAAGTGCTTGAATACAGTCAACTTCCCTCACCTGCACAGCCCCAGAGGCAGCTACTCTCCCATCCTAATGCCATAACAGAGCTGCAGGGAAGGGCAGGACTCAAGGAAGAAAGTATTCTCCTTGTGCAACTCTTCCACAGAAGTTTGAATCTTGTCACTGCAACTCCATTGACAGGCAACACTGCATTATGCTCAGACAAGCCTACATGCATGTTTTCTCACCAAAACCCAGAAGCTCCAAAAGCAGCATTGTCTTCAAATTTAGAATTAAGACAAAATGCAAAAGAGAATGAAAACAGTGATGGCTTGAAATTCTCTGCACCTGCAGATACAATACTTGCTAGCAACAGCAATCCATTTAGTTAACAGCTTACACTTGTGCGTCCTGCTGGCTCACCACTGATTCCAGATGGTTATTTGGAGCAAGTGGTCAAACAATCACTAAACTCTAGTCCCCAGTATAGAAGCCAGCTGGCCAAACCACCACCAGTACCAAAAATCACTACACTTACAGCCTCAGCCTTAAAAATGCCCCAGCAGCACAAAGGCAAAAGACAATTTCTGGCATAAAGACAGAACAGAAACTAATATAAGTAGGAAGAACAAATGATAACATTCAGATCCTTCAGGAGTGGAAGGGAACTGTAACTTCCTACAAGAGAATAGCTACGAAGATGCAAGAATTTTGAAAGTGGAAGCACTGTCATAGAGGAAAGGTTGTAGAAACCTAATGCAACAATTCTACACTGCTCAGAAGACAAACTTCAAAGACCAAAGCAATGTGAAATCTCATATTTGCCAGATATAGAAGCGCTTTGTACAGTACTTACAGCATTTATACTGTAAGCAAAAAACTGAAGTTTACATGCAATTAAAACTTAGCATTTGGGAATTTCCTTAGGATACATACCATTTTAAGATGTTCCTCAGATTTTGACTGGCTTCTAAAATCTTCCTATCACATCATGCTAACACAAAGCTCTTCTCTGCTTCTCCCCTCCCTTGCTCCCCACCCTTTTGTGTGTCTGTGTGTGTGTGTGTGGGGGGGGGAGTGAGCAGGGGTTTGAAGGTGAAATCTTATCCTTAAGTTCAGGACATTAGAAACTATTTTATAAAAATTGATTCAGAATCACAATGAATTTAATCACTGCCAAATCAAAACCAAATCCACCCAGACTGAAATCATTACTTCTTCTGAGATGGCTTTTTGTAAGCCTTGGGCAGTGATGCTAACTTCTTCTGGTTAATAAAAGGGAGATGTAAATTGCTTCCTGCAGCCTCAAAATAGCTGAGAAGTCTTAGTTACTATTTGGCCGAAATAAATTATTAGTGATGAAAACAAGTCCTCCACATTTATTATTTAAGCGGCTGGGGAAAAGAAGCAGCGCCTTAAAGAGATCACACCAAAGCACTGCAGTTCTTCCATTAGTCAAAGGTACATGTCAGTACAAGTCAAAACATCCTGCTTCACATTTTTGCATCTTCACAGTGTAGCAAGTCTGCAGTTCCAGCAACTAGAACCTAGCCCACTTTATTAACCAAGGCACATCTCAGGTATCACTACAGCACACCTGAGCACAAATCACAGCACCAAGGCTGATCCCATACTGTTCTAGAAGGAGCTACACAGTTAGCAGAAATACTGGGGTATTCAAGTGTTTTTTTGGAGCGCTCCCTGGACTCAACACGCTGAGCAGGAAGGCTTTTCAGCTCTTTCCTCTCACCTCAGTGCCAGCCTGCAGCCTGTGCAAAATTTGAGATTACTGTTTCCCAGTTGAACCAAGCACCTAACCTGCCTCCTGGAGCAAACGCATCATGTTACAAGATGATAGCATGCTCCTAACATCCCCGATTCTTATTCTTGAAACAAGCATGCAAGAATTTTCTGAATATTCTCTGCCAGCACTGAGACAAAACCAGACAACATTGGAACAAATATCAATATGACTCCTCTTTTCTCCAACATCACCACCACCATTAGGTCCAAGATGACTTAGATAACAGGACAAAGAAAATGATACTACCACAATGAAAGACCAGCTGGGCTATTCACATAAAGGCAACAGCAGACATCCTGTGGCTTTGATGAACAGCAGAAGATGAATCCTTTCAAAAACAGTAATCCTGCAATCAGATGCTCAAGAGAACTGCAAATAAATGAGAATCAAGTCCAAGACTTTTAACAGATTATCAGGAATGCCAAGAAGAGTCAGCAGAACACACCGGCTTTCCAACACTCAAAGCACAAAACCTTTTCACTGAAGATCCAGGTGAGCAAAAAGGGCACCAATCCAACCCCTATTTCCTGAAATTAGCTCATATCTAGAGAGCTTAATCTTACCAGAAAGCAAGCAGGCTCATGCCTCCTTTGACTGCTACCATCCTGCAAATCAGGATGAAATCAAAGTCTTACCTTCCTCCAGGATGCTCTACTACAAGATAAGGAGAGTTCAGTTCGGAACTTGGTTACAACAGCAAATTAAAGTTTTTGGGAAAAAAAAGAAAAAGACAGAGGCTGTCTGGGAAGAGAGATTGAAGCACTTATGAGTTTCCTTTGAGAGGCAGAAAGGACTAAGATGCAGAGGAAGATGACTGTAGAGAAATAAAATGAATCTCACTGAGCCAGAGCTAGGGCTTTTATCACTGAAAATACCAAGGATTTGTGGGTATTGGCTACTTCACCTTCTTCTGAACTTCCCCTCACGTGTTCCCTCTCCTCCCTTTCAACCAAGGGGTCACTGAAATATAAAGCATTCCTTCTACCGAAAGATATGTGCTTCCCTATACTCAATCCTGCTGCTAGATGAATAACTCCAGAAAGAAAATAGCAATAATAGAAGACAGGAAATGGAAATACTTTTGTTTTCCAGTCAGACAGTGCTGGATAACACCCCCCAACAGACAACCTAGGTGGGGTGTTTCTTTGTTTGGAGCACACCCAGCATGGGAGAGGCATTCTTATTTAGCCAGCAGGCTCTCTCTAGGCACACAAGGCCACCTTCAGCAGCAACAGATACTTTCCAGACCCAATCAGTCCTTGCAGTCTCTACTGACGCTGCCAGGAAAGCCCAAGTGTGCCAGCAGCAGCAGCAGCATTTGCAGAAACAATCCTGCTTTACACAAAGACTGGCAATGAAGCAAAGGGAATTACAACCCTCTGTCAGCTATTCCCTCTGCCCTTATAAGGGAACATCCCAGGCCCCACTGGGAATATGATGCTCTTGCTGGACATGGAAGGTAGGGCAATACCTGAACAGTCAGCATATGAGGTCAGAATATTCCTTTTCTGAAAGGCAAGTAGAATCTGAGTCCAAACTCCGTACAGTCACTTACGTGGGAGAGAGTAGAGATTAGAGGGTCAGCTGCTGACAGTCTGCATTCACCTTTCTGGAGAGAGTTATGCTGGTCATTTTAATCTTATTAAATATTGTTAATCGTATTACTAACTTAACACTTTTCACATGTTGGAAGAAATTTAAAGGGAAAATTCCATATACGATCACCCTAGGTTATATGCTTTCTAGCCAAATCTCAATTCAAAGACTCTTGCTTGTGAATTCCCGTTCTGCTACACATAGGTGTGGTGAGTATGGAAGCAGCCTGCCCAATACCAGATTACCTACTGGTCAGGTTCCCTGCCAGATTATTCGCTTCTGTCCAAAACCTGCTTGCTTCCTTCTCCTGGGACCCTGCAAGACTGTCAAAGGAACCCTATAAAACTCATCTAATTCCATGCTCACTTTGCAACAAACCCCTCAACCAAGTGGAAACCTCAATTTCCCCATCAGAATGCAAAATAACCTAGTACAACAGCTCAATGTACCAGCTTCCTCCCCGTGCAGGACAAGCACTTCCGTCACTGGCTTAGCTGCCAGTGTCACACGCACAGAAACATCATTAATGTAATGGTCATTGATTTCTGTATTTAATACGCAAGACAACACAGGACTTCTGTGACCTCCATTCATGGAGTCAAACCAGAAATGAGCAGGCTACATCCCCACCTCACCTTATACAGAATAAGGCACTTGCTTATAAAAAGACTGACCCTGCTGTGTAGCCCCGTGCACTGTAGCCCCTTTCTTCACGCTGCGGCAGCGGCCCAGATACGCTCTCAGGGCTACTCTTGTTCCAGACCACTACGCTGAGCTAAAGCAGCAGTGACAGGAAGCTTAGAGTTCAAGATTTGGGAAAGATCTCAAATTGCACCGAGGTAACAAAAAAGCACACCTGCTCAGGGGGCCCACGCACTCGCTACGCGCCGTTCAAACGAAATACGTTCAGGGTGAAAAAAAAACGAGATGTCCAGAACAACAGGATACAATCGCTCCGTTTCAGGACGGACAGCAAAATAAGCGCTGAGCAGAAAAACGGGAACACACGGCCTTCCAGGCGCTCGGAGCGCTGCGGGTACCAGAAAACTACCTGTTAATGTATTTTTTTTTTTTACTGTTGCTGGGGAAAAAAAAGAACCCGAATGGAATGGATCGATCAAGACGGCTCATGTAGCAGCCCCCAAGCTAACGGTGCAACCGCGCTTGTAACGTGGCCGAACGGCCGCGGCGGCCGCGCGGCTCCGCTCGCCGCGGCGGGCGAAGTTTCAGGAGCGCGACGGTGCCACCGGCCGCGCCGCCTCTCCGGACGCCGCCGGCCCCGGCCATTGTCTGCTGCCGGGCCCCGGCACGGAGCCGCCCGCGGACACCGGCCTCGCCTCGCCGCCACCGCCCCGCGGTAACCTGCGGCTCTTCCCGCCCGCGGACGGCGCAGCGCGGCACCGGCCGCGACGGCACCCGCGGCGCAGGTGCGGCCGCCGCCCCGCAGCCCCCCGCGCCGCCGCCGCCGCCGCCGGGCTCGGCCGCCCCGCGCCCGCCGAGGCAGCGGCGCCGCCTCCCCGCGCCGCCCCGGCCCAGCCGCGCCCCTCCCCCACGCGCAGACAAAGCGCGGCCCCGCCGACACCTGCCGCCCCCCGCCCGCGCCCCCGGGCCGGGCCGGGCCGGGCCGGGCCGGGCCGGGCACGGCGGCTCCCCCCGCCACCCTCGCCGCCGCCCCTCGCCGCCGCCCCTCGCCGCCGCCCCTCACCTGCCGCCGCGCGCCGCCGCGGAGCGCTCCCCGCACCGAGCCGCGGAGTGCCGGCCCCGCCCCGCCCCGCCCCGCCCCGCCCCGCCGGGGCACGCGCCGCCGCCCCGCCCCCGGCCGCCGCCCTGCCCCAATAGCAACTCGCCGCCCTCCGCGGCCACGCCCCCTTGGCGCCGCGCGGTCCCGGAGACCGCCGCCCGCCCACCCGCGCTCGCGCCTGGCGGCGGGACCCCATTGGCTGCCGCGGCCGGCGGGGCGGCGGGAGGGGCCGCGGCCGCCGCCTCAGCGCCTCGGGCTCCCCCGGGCGGCCCGGCCCGGCCCGGCCCCGGGCGCCGCCGGCGCCGCGCTTCCCGCCGAGCCCCGGGCCCTGCCAGCGGCGGGACGAGCTGCTCGGCTGCGGCGGCGAGCGGCAGCCGCGAGCCGGGGAGCGCGCTGCGCGGCGCGGCCGAGGCGGCCTCCGCGCCTTCTGCCGGCTGCCCCGGCTCGAAGCGGCGCCCGCTCGAGCGCCTCGCGGGCGGGAGGAAGGGAGGCGCCGGCTTCACCCGGCCGCCGGGCTGCGGCTGCGGCAGACGCTCGCGGCCGGCCAGCTCGAAGGGCAGGCGGCCCTGCCGGAGGTCCGGTGTTAGGCAGCGACCTCTGCCCGCGCCCGAAGACAGCCTCAGCCCGTGCGATCCGGCGGGGATCAAAGCATTTCGCGCTGCGTTTAGTGGCGAGGTAACTCTGGGGTTTGGTTTGACGAGCCTTTCAGCGCGGCTGCCTTCAGCCGAGCCACGCGAGCGAGCGAGCGGGACTCCGCAGCACGCCTGGGGCACAGGGAGCAAAATCTGGCGCCAGGAACTTTCTGCTTGCTTAGAAACCATCTTCCTGTACAAATACAGCTGCATCAGGTGGCCGAGACACAGCACAGCTCCCACCCGCAGAGTATGCGGGAAGTACGGCATTAGCAACATTCAAGAATGTAACCAAAGCGTAGTTATTTCTAGTTACAAAACAGTGAAGAACATACCATTCCAGCCGAACCTCGGAGGAGACAACAGCATCATCGAGCAGAACTGCCCCAAGTGGGTATATGTAATATAAACTGCCTGATGGTCTTGTAATTTTTATTCCTTTGAAGCTGAAAGCTTCAGTCACGAGAACAGCACAGACACTGGCACTCTATATACAGAGAGGCATTCCCTGCCTGGGAACCGACTGCATAAAAACCTTCCTCTGAATTAGGGCTAAGTTCTGTCGGTAACAGCTATAGAGAGGGACAGAATTAATGCTCCTATTTTTCTTGCTTATACTGCAGCTATTGTGTGCCCCAGATGTGCTGGACTCTGTTGTGTTGCTGATCAGCAAATGTGCAGTTGACTGACACATCTGACTTGCTATACATGTGGTGACTGACTGGGATGGTACTGAATACCAACCACCACAGCCTGCTGGCCATTCGCCTGTTGTACTGACTGTCTGACATTCGGGAGTCTCACACAAATGGCCAAATTCTGATTTTACCACCCAGCCACAATTTCTGTGTGGAAAAGAGGATGTATCTGAGCACCCGCAGAAGTGGTATAGTAGCTGTAGGTTAGAGCAAGCTCCAAGGAGGAAGAAAGAGGCACTGGCCTAGGTTCTGCAAAGCACAGATTTAGCTGTGTGACAAAGATGCCCATCATTTTTCCTTCTTGGACAGATAAAGCTACAGGGCTCAGCTCAAGACACGAGGCTGCTCTGGAAGTCTGAATTAGGCTTCCCTCCCACGTGCATTTCTGACATTTCAGAGGAAATGTCGTTCCTCATAGAACGAGTGCCAGGTCCCGAAGTGCCTTTAAACATATACTCCCTTTGTTACACTCCACTTGCTTCTGCCCCTCCCACCCCCCACCCCAAAGAGCCACCATTTTTTAAAAGAAAAATTAGCTCTGAAAGTTTGGGGATGGTAAGCAGTTCTCAGCATCCTGTACCATGATTATCATCCCCAAAGGGTTGTTTGGGAGGGAAACACCAGCTGCTTCTTGGGCCTTTGCTCCTTGGAGCTTTGTTATGCTGAGGAGTCTTTGGGGCTCACTGTGTGCAGAGCCCATCGGCACTCTGATGAGGAGATGATGCCTTACTTGCTCCTCTCCTTCCCTCCACACACAGACAAAAACATCCTATTACCACACCCTCCCAGTGAATTGCTGTTCAGGTTAGAGCTCACTGTGCAGCATATTATCTTTTCACTAATCAGACACATTTTAACTGCACCCCAATGGCTTCCACCAAAATTCAAATTTGCTAACTACATGCAAGAAATATTTTCCTTTGCCCTGACCCATTCCTGACTCACAGCACTAATCCCCTTTGTACCTCTTCTCCAGAGCCAGTCCCAACCTGCAGCCCCTTCACTCTGTTACAAAACATCTTCAAGCTTCACTTAAAAAGCAGAAAACAGGAGAGTGCTGGAAAAGAGCCACGTTGCTTCCTGTGCCATAGTGGGGCTGGCACAGGGAGCTGGCTGCAGGGGCTGCCTCAGAAGCAGGGCCTGCCTCAGAAGTAGGGCAAGGACAGAGTTTCTGCGCACTGGAAGGACGTTACAATGCCTTAGGCCCCCTTCACATGCTTGCAGCACTTCATAGTGACAAGCATATTGTAAAACCACAGTAGAATTATACATTCCTTCTTCAGGGAGGAGTTTTGATTGCTTTCATGAAACTCTTCTCCAGTTCTTAAAAATAAACTAGAGGAAAAGCTAGTTCTCAAATATTACACAGCTGAAAACTGTGACACAAAGAACAAACATTATACGAGGGACAAACTTAACTCAAACAGGTTTTGATTTCCATTTGTTCAGAAGCTTTTTTGTATATTTAAATCCAGAAAGGATCCTCCTCTGTAAAAACCCTTCTTTGTATCTGCTTCTAAGCAGGTTAGCTAGGTTTCTTACGTAACTATTATGATAATCACAAGGCTAGCAGCTGCTTACACTCCTTTTGATTTCCCTCTTACTCTTCCTCCCCTTCAAGCGGGGGATGAGATGGATTAAGAAAATCACAAGGAATATCTGAATACTGTCTATAGCTTCTGGGAACAGAGTGCATTTAGAGCAATAACTCAGAGACCATCAGAAGGTTGACTACATCTACTCTACTTTAAATTTGGCTCCTTTCTAGTTTTCAATTCATCAGGACATTCAGAAACAGCATCAAGACTGTCATTACCCTTGTTTGGGCACCAGAAGTTTTGCTAGTAACATTCTGTTGATGCTTGAAGGTCTGCTTCTGAACACGCCTCGCAGGCCGTGCAGCCTGCACAGTGCCCAGCACCCAAAAGCCTGCTCACAGCTCAGCCTACCTGAATGCAAACACGTGGCTTTACTCTGCAGGAGCAAAGGAAGAGGCTCTCTTACCACACACCTATTTGCTCAGGTCTTTCCCTGCGGAACACAGCACAGGATTGGGATGTTTGTGGCAATCCCTTTATCCAGGAGTTGCGTGGCTAAAGCATTTACCCATCACATATCCAGTGTTACCATGAACAAGTTTTCCAACATCACAGATGAGGGCTTCAGTCATACAGGTTGCCACAATCATCTCCATGAAAATCAAGCATTAAGATTTATTTTCTGAAATAGACTATGTGCACCAAACTCTTAGGGATGGCTGGTTGATGGGCACCCCAAATCAACACAGATTTTTTTTTTTAATAAGTCTTGAAGCACAGGGAAGTTCCCAAGAGCTCATGATGTACCAGTATTTAAATAGGATGACCACTGATGGGCCAGTTAGCTTCAGGCAGATTCACAGAAAGGCCAGTATAGGCCACAGCCATGTAAAATCAAAGGCTTACAGCAGGAGTGAGCAAATCAGCATGGCTTTACGAAAAAACAGCTTTAAAAAGCTCCTTGTATAGTACTTCAAAAATGATTGAGAAGCCACCTTACAAATTGAATTCTGAAAAATAACTATTAGGTGATATTTTCTTGCAGCAGCATATACACTCATACAACTCTACATCTCTCCTGGTGTCCTGGTGCCAACACCATACAGCCCATAGTAAACAGAGATATTATTTTCTTAACATAATGTTTTCTCATTCTGTTATAGCCTGCACTACAGGATAACCTCCATTAGGATGACCCTGCAGATATCAAACAGTCCACAGACTTTCTCTCTCACTCCCTCCCCTCTATTAAGAAAAAAATTAGTGGTCCTTAGAACAGAAAAGGTTGAAAATTCTTGACTGAATCCATCTTGCTTCAGGCCAGAAGCTGTTTATAACTGTATCAGTCCTAGTGATGTTTACCTAAACTATTCTTAAAGACTTCCCATGATGGAAACTCCAAAGCCTTCCCACAAAAATAATTACCTGAATGCTTAATTCTCCTTCAAAATAAAAATTGTGTCCTATCTAATGCTTAGCCCTTATGTTTTTTGCCGTAGTTTAAGTTCTTACACTAATTAGCAATTGCTAACCACCACAAATTGCACTTCTCTCTCTTTTTGTGAGGCAGGGCACAAATATGACTTGCTAGCTAAAGTCTGGCAATGAAATATAGTTCTAAATAAACTGTGGACAAACCAGCTTTGTCTCTCTTTTACTAGCTCATGAATCTTATTCTGACTGCTGATCTCAATGCTGTTCCTAAACAGGGTATTTCTATCCCTTCTCAGATCCATCATGAGGGAAGTAAATTTGTTTTTAGAAGGTATTCGCTTAAAGAAAGTTCTCCTTGTCTTTGCCAAACAGATGGTTACAATTACGTCAATGGGAGCACCTGCACTTTGCCATCAGAATCTCAGAATGTTCAAAACTCAAGGATTAATAAATATATATATACTGAGTATGACATCGAATATTCTTTATTCTGTATTCATAAGCAATATTTGATACTGCATTCATGAGTAGAAGGAACGGCAGGTTTTCTCTTCAAAATGCATCTATTGTTAGAAGTCTGTACTGGCCTTATTAAAAGTTTTTTCCATAGCCACTAGGCTGTTTGCTTTTGAGTTAACAGTGGTTTCTCATGGAACATTAAGAACTCAACAAAGTTTGGCAGGGGCCAAGCCTAGACCACTGCATTTTTTTTACGGTTATTGTTTATCAAAGAGCTTTCTGTTGCTGTTACTGGGTTCCCTTTTTACTTATCTTCTGTTTCTTGTTCTTGGTTAGCAATGAAAATGATCTGAAATACCACTGGCTTTCCCTGTACAACAGCACAATGCATAATAGGTCAGTCCCTGGCCTCACTAGCACCTGTGAACCACCATTTCTCTCAGCTGAGGAGCAAGGCTGGCTGAGCCTTCCTGCCCAGAGAGGGCTTTGCTCACGCACAGAGCTGAGACCTCATTTCAGAAGCAAAAGTAAACTATTCATCGTAAATTTTGTTAATAACCAATAGGTATACACTAGAGCACTGTTCTTTTACTAAAATAGCCTGTACTCATAAGTCTGTAGGTCATCAGTCTAGAGTAGAACACTGCCTTTTTTACTTAAACAATCCAGAAGAATCCAAGCAACAAAATATTAATTTGGCCAATGGCTGAATCATCAGGAAATATGTACTGAGATGTCACTCTGTACATTGGGTAATTCACTGCCAGTACTGCAAATACACTAATGTGAGCACTCACGTAAACACCTCACTGTACATCTGTGCTGGTTTTGTCCAAACTTGCCTACTTGCTGCCTGTATTACAGTGACAGAAATTTAGCCCAAAGTATTTACAAATTATGTGTAAAGTCTGTATTACAGTGTCTGCCTGTATTGCCTTCAGCTAGCTCAAGGTACAGCTACTACTGATGCAACCCTGTCTTCTGACTTTGGGGTACACACATGGTAAAGTACCAAACTGTGTTTAAATCATTGCTGCAATGGAGTGATGATTAATCCAGGACTGAAGGAACATACGAATCTGCCCTCATGGCTGCTTCAAAGACGTGGTTCCTAAAATGATGCTTTCTAATTGAAATGATTATGCTGTCACTTCACATGTAGAAATTTAGCAAAGAGCAGAAATAACAGAACAGTAGTAATCAGTTGTAACTGATTTCTGCCAGTTGTAAAATACTGCACATAGAGAACCTATTCCTGAATCTTCCAAATATCTTGCAAAAGGTAAGACCAGTTATTCTCATGCTGATATGTATCACACTATCCAGCTTTTCTCAGAGTTCAAGCTGTGTACCTCAAGCTCTCATTCACCTCAGATTTAGTCCAGTATACTCTAGCTTATTAAATTTATTTGCTACTGTTCTCATTGACTGACTTCTCCCTGCAACACTAGATAATGTTAAAGCTACAGTCTTACATCTTTTAAATGGGGATAAAGCAGATCAATGAACTACCCTAGTTTTTGTACTCTTGTATTTATTGTATCCAAGTTCAACCTTACACCTCTGTTGACTCTTGATGGCACAAATCAAAGTAAAACTCAGTGAGCAAAATGTTCCCTAGATGTTCAGGTTTAGCTGTCTAACATTTAGCATTTTAAAACTATAGTCAAATATATAGTACATGCTTTTCAGTGATGCTGAATATCCGAAATTCAGCCACTTACCTAATAAGAGAGGCTAACATCATATGGTCAAATTGGAAAAATATTTTCAGAATTCTCAGTGATTACTGTTGGTCAGTTATAAATAGGATCCTTTGTACTATCTCCATCCCTTCTATTATGTACTTGTCTCTAATTTTCACCAAGCTCCTACTAGGAGGATAAACTGTAGAAACGTCTGTGAAGTGAGAAAATGAAACATTACAGACCTGAGAATTTGTATTTGTGCATGTACCTCTTGATGCAGTTAAATATTTTTATCTCAGATCTCAATGTCTGCCATCAGTCATATGGCTTCCCTGACAAATGCTTGTTATGCACTTTAAACTCCAAATAATAAATATATAAATCAGCAGCAGTCTCCCCTAAAACACCTACCAACATCTACCAAACTTCATCTCACTTAGAAGTAGTGAATCATCACAGATCTTTCTTAATATTGTTTATCCAGTCATGCTATAATGATTCCAAATAAGATTGATGCCTCACAGAGCAAATATCCCTGTCCCAAAGATCTTACAATGTTAAGAGCTAACAATCAAAACCTCAATCTCTTTTAATCTGTTTACTGGACAGAAGAAAGTATAAGAAAGTAGAAATGGCTGACAGTAAAAAACAAACAAACAAACAAACAAAAAAAACCTCGGAAATGCCTACACACACAAGGGCAAGCAAGGTTGCCTGTCCTTCCTCTGCAAAGGTTTCACACAAGTACTCAATAGAGCAGGAGTTCCAAATCTGGATTGTTTGTCTGCTACCATCATAACAGCAAAATGTATCTTATCACTGCAATACAAATAACTTTGTTTTGGGCTATGCACAGCTACTGATGCTTAGCTGATCAGACAGTGTTTTTCTTTAATCAACCATTCATCCCCTCCAGAAAAAAGCAGGCAGCTGAATCTTTATTTTTTTCTAAATATTATTTTGGAGTAGTTTGCATAACACTAGTGGCACTAATACACCAGCTTAAGAGCACCTGCTGTGAAGAAATGTTTCAGTTTCCAGACAGGACAGTAACCGAAAAATGAGTAAGAACTGGAGAATGTTCCAAGAAATACTGGAAGAGATCAGAAAATGACTGCTCCCTAGAGGATTACCGAAAGCTCAAACTAGCTAGTGAGTGATGGGTCAATGAGGCTGTAGGGAAAGCACAGAATCAACCTGCATCTGCAGAAGGAACATCATCTTGCACATCTCTTCCCCCTCCTTCCATGCCTGTAAGCCTTAAGGACATAGAGCTATCAATGGCTAAAACTCTAGAAATGCTTTTGGACACATTTTGGACATGATAATCAGTCTTTGGAGAAAGCTACCACATGTATTTTAAAAGCATCATCTGCCTGTACAGACTTGTCTCACAGTAACTTCAATTTTTCCTTGTACATTTGATCCCGGATGTTTATCATATCCTATCATTGCCCTATATCGAAAAGAAAAGAAAAGAAAAAAGAAAAGAAAAGAAAAGAAAAGAAAAGAAAAGAAAAGAAAAGAAAAGAAAAGAAAAGAAAAGAAAAGAAAAGAAAAGAAAAGAAAAGAAAAGAAAAGAAAAGAAAAGAAAAGAAAAGAAAAGAAAAGAAAAGAAAAGAAAAGGTATCTTCAGGGCAAATATTTCAATCTGTTTGGTAAAGCAACTCCTAGAACCTAGTGTATGGACAAATGGAACAATTAAGAAGAAATATGGAACAAAATTATAAAGGAGTATACATAAAGCAATTAGCCCGATGACAGATGAAAATAATCATTTAAACAGAAAATCATGAATACAGTTCTGCAGTGAAAGTTACTGGTTTGCAAGATACACAATACCAGATAGTAAAAAGTACAAGACTTGCAACAGCGGAATCTCTTTTGCTTGAGGAGTTAAAAACCGCCCAGCGATGATGATTAACACACCGCCTGCATCAGTAGACAAAGTCTTTACAAGTTTTCCAACTATACAGATGAAAGCATAACGAGAAAATGCTAATGCACATTCATTTGGACTCGTACTCTAACTACTTAGAGCACAAGTTTACTTTTATTAACCTAGTAAGTTCAGTAATTAATTAGATCAGTTTCCTTTAAATATAATATAAAGTACTGGCAGAGTAAAAGCAAACATTGTGCATGTCAGTGCAGTGCTGTAAACAGAATTTCTCTTGATTTGTGTTTCCAGTCTCCGTTCCGTATCATACAATTCTAAAATCACGTCTTTCATTGCAGACACCTGGCCCTTACCCTCCCCTGAAGACCTTGGCACCACTCTTTCCATAGGTCTAGAATGAACTGCAAGTTTAACACTCTGCATTTCAGAAATCATTTGTGCTATACTTTCTTGCAGACTGCTAAACTGCTGCTGTAAATTCCCCAGACATGAACTGACTTGTTTAGTGTAGCTTAGCTGTTCTTTTAAAGGAATTAAAAGAGAATCTATTTTAAATGAGTTATTCCTGTCTTCTCTAGCTAACAAATCACCTTCCTTTATTTCCTGTGATGTCCTTGTTTGCAGCATGTTTTTCAGGTCTGCTATGATGTCACTGAGATCCTTCTGCTGTAAGTAATGGCTGGAGGCCTGTTCTTTGATGGCTTCTTGCAGACTAATCGGGCCCTTCTGTGCTTCAAGCACCAACACTTTTAATTCCTGTAGCCTTACTCGATTAACATAGGTGGAACCAAGAACACCTATAATAGCTCCCAGTACAGAACCAATAATGGACCAGTTCTTTGTTTTTTCAGCTCTCGTTCGCTCTTTCTCATGACTTTCCCTTACGGCTGCAGAGAAGAGAGAAAATTTTTCTCGCTCAGATTCTTCTGCATTTAAATAGGCAGCTCGGTATCTCTTCTCTTCCTGCAAGAAAGTTGAAGTGAGTTGAAGGAGAGGATGTAATGTAAAGCTATAAATTCTGTATTTAAAAAAGAAACAGTGCAGATGAAAGATTGGAAGCAAAGCACATTCATTACTTTTGTTTTGGAAACTTTTATTGCGGGATTTTCTTTACTATACTACTGAAGTCAGTGAGACACTATTCTCAGTCAAAAGAGAAATGGAGAAGGTCATCAAGAATTACAGCTGGAGATTCTCTACACAGGAACCTGCCGCCCACTGATGACAGAAAAGTGGTGCAAGCGGACAAGGTCTTTCTCTCCGTCCCGATGCTTTCTATCCCCATAACGCCCCTGTCACACTTCTGCCTTTCAGTTCGGTTCAGTTTCACCTTTGCCTATAATCATGGAGAGCTCTGCTCTTCTTGGAGTCTCATCCACCTGATCCACTACCTAGACAGCCACCTGGGATTCTTTTCTGATGCTTTGCACATCGATCCAGGAGCTCGATTTAGCTCAGGCCTGTGCACTGACTCCCTGCCTGAGCTTTCTCAAAGGTGCACCTGCTTGCAGACCTGTTCCCTCCTGCTCCCAAAGTGTCGTTTGGATTTCCTGGACTGAACTTGGCCTTGACTTGCTTGCTTTTGTCTGGTGATTGCTGGACTGTCACTGCTCCTGTTGCCAACTCTGCTCTGCTCTCGCAGTGCCAGAGCTGTGGGACTGCACCCTGTCAGTGAGGGCACTGTCCCTGCCTGCGCTGCGGTCAACCTCAGCTCCCTGCTCACCCTCCCTCAAGGAGCAGCCTTGCTCCTGCTGCTTCCTGACAGGGCTTCAGTAAATTGCCTGAGCATTGCAGACAGAGGAGGCAGCTAAGAGAGTTTTTTCATGGATTAACAACCAGGAATGAA
Organism: Rhea pennata; assembly: GCF_028389875.1. Classification (NCBI taxonomy): domain Eukaryota; kingdom Metazoa; phylum Chordata; class Aves; order Rheiformes; family Rheidae; genus Rhea; species Rhea pennata. Next base: position 11,273,863 of record NC_084674.1, read on the forward strand.
CTTTTCCCATTACCTGGAGGATAATTTATTGAATCCTAGCTTTTTAATTGAATACTTATGTAGTTGTCTATACTCAATTAATTTTCTAGGTTCATCTTCATCTTTCTTCTCCAAATTTACTACCATATTTTAACATTAACATACGATTTGCAGTCTAGACTCAATCATCTGTAATAATTACTTCAATCAAAACAAGATCATTAGAAATTAACTCAGATCACAGTATTTCAAAATTGAATTTCATCTGCAAAAGCAGTCACTAGTGATGAAGTATAATACACAAATTTTCATCATATTTTCCAGTGCTCAAGTAGCAACAAATTACCTGCAGCAATCTGTGTTCCAGAGTAGCCAGTTCTAAATATTGGGTGTCATCCCGAGAGACCCTGTCTAAGCGGTCCCGAATTTCCTTCAGTTTAATTTGTTGGGCTTCTACATTTTCACGAGCCTCTCGTACTATCCCTCGAGCTATCATAAAGACATTTTCAGCCTGAGAAGAGAGATTATTTATTTTAGAGTCTTACTACCATACAGATCTAAAACACTGACTATGTGAATTTGGAGGGAAAAAAAACACATTACATTAAAATCTAGGGAATAAAATACATTTACCAATGTGCACAGGCTGAAACGCATTTATGGTGTCTGTACAGCCAGTTAAAGTAGTAAAAGATACATGACTATCTTTGGAAGCTCTTTTTTAACCTCACAGCCAGCAATTCTATTTCACATAGCTTAATTCATCATTTTAAATTTCCAGATTTTCTCTGTATTTACCTGTGTCACTTTTCCCTGAGCCTCTCGAACTTCATTAAGACCAACAAACTCTTCATATTTGTCCCACCAACTCTTGCACATTGTGGATATTTTTTGAAGGGAGTTTCTTCCCATAGTGGTCCCAGCTTCTGTCAGTCGACTAAGAAGACCCATGGCCATTTCTGTGGCAGACTTGGCTTCAGGCCTCTTAGGTGCTGATGAACAGTAAGTCCGTATTATGCATAAATTCATTCTTTGACTCCGCTTTATCAGAGAATGGTGATACTGCAGGCCACTTGACACTGAGGATACACTTGATTTATATTTCATTGGCCCCATGGCTTGAATTTAATTACTAAAGTGCTACAAAGATGAAGGAAAAAAAAACTTTTAAGTGGATACCACTTAGAACTAAATATGCATGCTAAAATGAAAGTAAAATTCAAGAATGGCTAAATCATCATTAGTTCGACGCCATTACTTACCTAGGAGACTTTTCAGGATTTTCACTAAAAGGTAGTTCTGCCCCAGGTTCCTGCTTTTCTCTTGTTAGTAAGTACTTCCACTATGCATTTTGATTACTATTTCACTCACTGCATCCTGAATAGTGTTTACACACAGAACCAGTATCAGCTTCAGAGTAACGTAATGCTTAAGCCCCAAAAGTGCTTCCCATGTGAATTTTTACTATGTGCTTTCATACTTCAGACAACACTTCTGATGCTAACAATTCTGAAAAAAAGAGGAACAGAGAGGAGAAAGAAGCAGCTAAGGAGAAAAGAGACAGGGCTCAGCCATTGCCTGTACGTCACACTCAACAGATACTGGAAGTGTTGCAGGACACAAATGACAAAGTGGAAACACAAAAAAGTGCTAAACTGAACACACTGGGTTTTCTCACGAGACTACCTAGAAAACTCAACTACACACAAGAGTCACAAGATCATTAAATATCAGGCAGTGAACGTAGTCATAGAGCTGCATTTTAAAATGAGCTTAGAATTTTCCCTGCAAAAACAGGCTACTTCTTACAGTTTAATTTCAGCGTGCATTTCTAAATAAGATTTAAATTTTCCTCTAAACATTTTAAATGGAAAAACTTTGAAATAAGGTTTTAGCTGAAGTTTGTGTATGACTGCATTAGGTTTTGACTAATATAAGATCACGAAAAAGCTTGGTACTTGGTGCACAGATCTGCTACCTTAATTCAGGTTTCTATGTTAATTTGGACTGTTTGGTTATTAAATGACACTCAAATGCGTGCAAAGATTGCCACCTCAGCTAGGAAGGGTTCCTCCTGCTGGACGGCACGTTTGACCAGCTTCTATCCGGCTGCTGATTCTGCCATAGGTTTTTCCCGGTTACAGACTGCAAACGCGTCACGGTAACGATGAGCGGTAACCGCCGTGCTGCGCAAATCCGCCCCGCTGCCTCACGGCAATGAAAACCAGCTCTCCTTTCTCCCAGCGTCACCCACGCACTGCCGCCGCCCGAGCCGCGCCGGGCCGGGCCGCCGCCGCCCGCCGCCTACCTGCCCCTGCGGCTCCCGGGCCGGAAGCGCTACGGCGGAAGCGCTACGGCGGCCGCGCGGCGCCAGCCGGAAGCGGCGGGGTGCTCGCGCGCACTGCGGGCGCCGGCTGCGCGGCGGAGCGGGCGCCATGTCGGGCCGAGAGGGTAAGGACGGGCGGGCGGGCGGACCGCGGCGGGCTGCCGGTGCCGCCGCCGCCTCACTGTCTCCTCTCTCTTTGCAGGCGGCAAGAAGAAGCCGCTGAAGCAGCCGAAGAAGCAGTCGAAGGACCTGGATGAGGTAGGGCGGCGCCGCGGGCGGGGGGAGAAGGCGCCTTCCTTGCCCCGCCGCCGCCGCCGTGCTTATGAACTGGGCCTCGGCGCGCTGCCGGGCTCCGCGCTCCTAGCGCCCCCGAGCACTAACGGCTTGGCCGTGGCCGCAGCGGCGGTTTCCCGTTGTTTTTGCCGACATCCCGGCTGTGGCCGCTCGCGGTGGGGGGTCGGGTGCCACCGGCGAGGCTGAGGCGGACGCTCTGAAATCTAACGAATTAACAGAGTCTCATGAAGCTCGGATGGGATAGGAAAACGATGGGTTATCGAGTAGTTTAGCTTAAAAATACTTAAGCCTAGTGAATCTCATACTTCGAGACTGGTAATGGTTCAGAAGCCATAAGCTGTTATTTTTGAGAATCATGAAGGACAGATGAGGCACCAGTGGCTAGAAAAGGGCAAATATGATGCCCCTTTGAAAAGGGAAAAGAAACCTATAGCTTTGTAAGTGAGCTTATCTTTATTCCTAGAAAAATGTTACAGTCAACTGAACTTGACTTACAAGCATCCAGGCTGTAATAACATAATGAGGAAGAGCTGACATGTTTTTTAGTAAAACTGCAGCAGACCCTAGCAAATTCTTTTTCTATATAGCAGGGCAACGTTATGCATACGAGAAGAAAAATGGTAGATAGGGAGATCTTGATGCTACCCCACGTAGTATTCTCTAAAGCCACTTAGGAACGTATTCTAGAAAGGCTTAATATGATGCAAGGTGAGTGTGCAACTGGCTGGAATGTCACACTCTAGAAGTGGTTACTAACAATCCAGTGCCTGACTACAAGAATATATTGAGTAGAGTTTTGCAAGATTTGTCTTGGATCGGATTCTAGTAATGTTTTATGTACTGATTTGATTGGTTTACTAACTTACTGACAATGCTGCTTATTCTCTTGGTAGAGAACAGAAAATTTGGAGGGGCCACAGACCATCAGAGGACAAAATTAGTGTTCACAGTAATTTTAACAGATTGGAGAAAATCAGAAAAAAAAAAAAGAAATATTTAATCAAGCATGTGTGTTAAGTCCCTTTCTTTGGTAAGGATAATCATGTAAAATACAAAGAGAATGACTGGCTAAACTGCAGGTTTGCATGATCTAGATCATATTAAACGGAGAATTAGACCACCTTAGGTACCTTAGATTTCTGCTTCAGACAGTACTGTTAGAACATGAACCAACAAAATCAGGTGTTGCAACAGAAAAAAAAAAGATGTCTGAAAAATGCTTCATGTGTCAAACATATAATGTAATCTCTTTTTTATTCTCTTGGTACTGCAGACACGTGGGCATCACGCTGTATGTTTAAAAAAATGTGGATGAATGGGAAAGAATGATTTACTTGGAAGAGCATTAGTCTAAAGAAGAGAAACCCAAGGGGCAAATGCAGAGAGAAGCAGAGTATTCTGTTGTGTGTGACATAAGTAGAAGAAATAATAGGCTTATATGTAGCAAGGGAAACTTTAGATTAAAGAAGAGAAAATCTTTCTAATTGTAAAGACATTTGAGCCATAGGCTAGGTCAGTGAGAAATTTGTAGAATCTTAGTTGTCTAAGATACTCAGGTTAGTTACCCAAAAATCCTGAGTGCCAAGCAAAATGGCTGGAGTCCCTTTCAGCCTTGTTATCTGTGAAGAATATTTATCTGAAGGATACATACGTTTTCGCTCTGCTGAATTCTGGAGGCTGTTCTAACAGGGATGTTCAACAGCTGACTCGCATGTAGGATTTGCCAGCAATCGCATTACTCTTCTTGGAATTAGTGTGGGATAAATTATACAAACTTATTATAAGAGTCTTTAAAGGAAAACTGCAAAAATATTAACATTGCGGAATGATATTTAAAAATATTTTTTAAGGTTAAAGTAACCTTTTTAATGCCCTATTTAACCCTAATTTTATTGTTAGACAGTGCTTATGTGCTAGGTTCCTAGTATCAGTGGCAGCATATTCCTGAATACTTTTAGTGCACACATTTGTCACTCATAAGCCAGAATAAGATTATGGTGTGGAAAATGATACTTCTTTAATTACAGAAAGATGCACATAGAACTAAAACTCTGTGTTCTGATACAGCAAAAAAATTTTTTGCAGTTTTGAAAGGTATCCCGTATTTAATAGAATGCAGTCATCTTGCTTCTGTTTAGTGTGTTAGTTTTTTATTGTTTATTTTCTTGAGAGGAGATGTTAATAAACACTGTTGTTCTTTTCTTTAGGCAGATCTGGCATTTAAACAAAAGCAGAAGGAGGAGCAAAAGAAACTTGAGGAGATGAAAGCAAAAGCTGCTGGAAAAGGGCCCCTCAGTAAGTGAGGTGCCATAATGACAGGAAAAATTGAGGGGCTGGCTGGCTTCAAAAATTTATTTTTTTTTCTTGACAAATATAAAAGGCATGTACCTTTAAGTTATTTAACGTACATCATTAAGTTGATGGCAGCTGCAGATGATAATTAACAAGTGGTGGCTATTTTATTATTTATTTATTTATTTGTGATTATGTAGTTTCACCCTCAAATCGCTGATACAAGCTCTGGTTTAAAAGGTACAACAGTATGCCTGGCAAGCTAACTTCTAGGGTGGTGGTGCAGAGGCACTTCTACCCTTCCATTAGTACACTCAGTCTTTCCTTTACAGATTTATTAAGAAACACGTAGGCTTTGCCACAGTCCTAAACGTTTAACAGATACAGTCTTTGTTCTCTTAGAGGATGATTTTTTTTTCATGAGCAGAAGATTCCTGGCAGAAAAAACCTGTGACTTGTAACTTAGTCTGGCTTCAACTGTTTTGCCTAAGTGACTAAAATACAGTGTCACGGAGAGTATTGCAAAACTCTGTTTCTATGCAACTCAGGCATATAGCTCTATGTCTGCATTTTATAGAGTTCACACAGAGGAACAACTTCAGGAGATGTGATGAGGTATGCTTGTCCACATCAGTCAGAAGCAAGGCAGAATGTCAAAAATGTTGTAGTGGTTCAGACTGATGGTCCACCTCGCCCAGCCTTTGTTTTGAAAGGCAGCAGTAGGAGGCGCTGTTAATGAAGAGCACGCGAGTGTGTCCGCTTGCCTTGTACTCCATCAGTTGCAGTTACAGCGTTAGGAACATTAAAGGGTGCATCCCTGCCTGTTCATCCTAGGTATGTTTTTGACCTGTGGTCCATCAATTTGACTAATCCCTTTCTGAACACAGTGATATGTTCTGCTTCCACAGCCTTCCATGGCAACAAGTCACAGAAGTTCATTATCCATTATGTGTTTGATTTTCTGAAAGTAAATACTTGTTTCAGTGAATGACCTAATTCTATTATTGTAGGATTTTGGAATCATGTTTCTGTGGTGTTCTTCCCTTCTGCGCTTACAATTTTGTAAGCCTCGATCAAATTCCCTCCTAGTCTTCTCCTCTCCATATTGAAGAATTTGAACCTTTTTGGCTTCTTTTTGAAAGCCAGCTGCTGTACCCCCATAGTCATTTTAACTGCCCATCCCTCTTGGGGGATGTCTTTACTAGTCATACTACATCCCTGTTGAGATGTGGAGTCCAAACTGCACTTAATACTCAAGATATGTACACCAAGGTTTTACACAGTGGTGAAATAGTGACCTCTGTATCCTTTCTGATGCCATCTAATTTTTGCTGGCTTTTTTTCTGCTGCACATTGAGATGATTTCACAGCTCTGTAATCAATGAATGATGATTCATGCCTGCATTCTAACTGCTGCTTCTGAGTTCAGTGTCATGTCAGCATGGTTTAAGTGTTTTTGTGTGCTGTGTTGTAAGGTCCTTCTAAAATTCCTTATTATTGGTGAGGCATTTGAGTAACCACAGGAGGTTAGCAGGATCTGCAAAACTGGAGATTCCGCTTTCTGCTCTGCTGTTTAGGTCACTGAAAAAGAGGTTCAATAAACTTAGCCCAGCACTGCTTTTTGCAGGACCAAGCTGTTCAATCTTTTCCATTCCATAAAGATCAGTAAACGTTATCCTTTGCTTCCTATTTTTTAGCAAGCTTTCAATCCTCTGAAGGTCATAGAAGGGCCTTTCCAGAAATCCCACAGCAACTTAGTTTCCATTGTTACGGAATCTTGCCAAATGTTTGAAAATATTACATCCCCTGGATTTGCTTTATTTACATAGTTAACAGTATCCTCATAGAGTTCCAGCAGGTTTGTGAGGAAGGATTTACCATCTACACAAGTCCTGTTAACATGCAAAACACTTTATCCCTTTGCTTTATTACAGACTCTTGTATCTTGCCTGAGATGGAAGTTAGACTCCCTGGTCTGTAGGTTCCCAGTTTGTTTTTGTATGTGGGAGCTACGTGGACAGTTCATGAGTCCTCTGACATGGTGACTGTGATGACAGTTATAGTATGGACTGTTGCAAAAAATGAATTGAGCCTTTTTTTTCCTGTGGCCTTACCACCATAAACTTGTTCTGCATAGGGTATTTCAGCTGTGAGTACTTAAATATTTCTTGATAGTATTTTGCTGCCATTATTACTCTTCTTTTTTTTTAGATTGAATTTCAGTCATCAATGCCTGCCAAAGCAGATAGTTATTATTACCTTATTGTGTTGGCTAGACTATTCCCAAGAGGCTGAGCAAGGCAACAATGTTAGAATGACTGTACTAGGGCACAGCTGGCTGTTGCCTGCCAGCCCTTGCAGCTTGTCTTGCTGCAGTCTTAATATTCTTTTCTCTTTTCTATTGATCATATACTACATGCACTCTGAAAAACAGCGTTTACAAACTATATTGCACTTTTTGGTGTGCTAATGCACTGTTTTCTTTCACCTTGCTTTAGTCCTTTTAATGATAGGGACTACACAGAACAGATGTTCTTTTAATTCTAGTATCTGCTTCAGTAGAGCTTTGACCCCAACTCTGACTGCTGTAGGAATACTGATGCTTTTATTCCTATAGTCATAAATATAATTTGACAAGAAGGGATTATCAGGAAATCACCAAACACTATTCACTTGATTGCCTTTCTGGCAGGATGGCAGCTATTTAACTCGAACAGAAAAGTATGGAAATAAGGACTGACTTGTAATTATTGTGGATTGGTCAACAATTGCCCTTGAGCATGTAACTGTACTGCTTTTTTTCCTCATATATGATGAATGAGGAGGAAAATCCTTAAGACTTAACACGGCATTAACTAAGTTTTCTAACATATATTCTTGTTTCCCTTGCACTTACTGGCTGTTATTGCTGTGCAGCCCAACTGCATTTAGTAGAACAGAAACAGACAATCAAATATGTATGTTAATTCAAGTTTTTTTTTCATTGTGATTCTACTACTGCTAAAGAAGTAAACAATGGAGGGTATTCTCAGAGGCACAAAACAATTGCTGAAATACATAGCTCTTGTAAATCTAAGGGATGTATTTGATTCCATGAGAAAGCTGCCTCTAATTATTAAAGTTATTTATTCAGAGTAAGGCATATGTGATCACAAACATAACAGTAACATGAAAAACAAATTATTTAGATAGTAAGTTGGGAATATAAGGCAAACAAACAGCAGTGTTAAAGTTTACCAGTGGGGAAGTGAGTTGTACAGGTAGTCTAGTGAGGAATCTGCTCTGAGGAACTAAATCTGTAGCTAATGTGTAGAAAATGTCTAAACAGTTGTGTTGCTTCTTTTGGCAGCTAGTGGTGGAATCAAGAAGTCTGGCAAAAAGTAGTTTGATGAAGCTGCTGGAAAAAGTGTTAGAGTTATTCCATGGATCTGCTGGCTTCAGAGAGTCAACAAAACTCACTGTCGTTTGAAAAACCTTGTACATTTTGTTTAGTCAGAATAAAACTTTTTTGTTAAGATGTCATATTTTCTGTAACTGAAGGTTTTATGCTAAGAATTGCCTTACCGGATTACACTGGAATGGAAGCTCTTGCTGAAGGCCGTCTGTGACCTTACAGAGCCCGGCTGCAGCTGCGTAAACTTCTCTTCCGACGGCGCGGGGCCGAGCGTTGGGCCCGGACGGTCAGGGCGAGGGTTAAAACTCTGCAGGCTCCGCGGGCGAGCTGTGCGGCAGTTCAAGGTGGGGATATACCGACATACGCTCCCGTAAGGCCTGGAAGGGTCTTCCCGAGCAGAGGGCGGGGTCGTGCTCCCCTCGCCCCGGAGCGATGGCCTCGCCGACCGCGCCAACGCCCCGCCGCCGGGCTGCGGCCTCGCTGCGGGCGGCGCGCGTGCGCCGCGGTGGTGCGGCCGGCTGACGCGCGCCTGCGCGCTGCCGCTCGCGGCGCTTCCGGCTGCTCGGCCGGGCCGGGGCAAGGCGCCTCCTTTGCGGAGCGCGCGGAAGGGTCTGCGCTGCGAGGGGGATCGCTGCGCCTGGCGGAAGCGCATGCGCAGTGCCGGGAGGTACCGCGCCGCCGCGAGGCGTTTGCGCGGCGCGCCTCGCTTCACGGTGGCGCATGCGCAGTGCCCGGAGCCGCCGCGAGGCGTTTGCGCGGCGCGCCTCGCCTCACGGCGGCGCATGCGCAGTGCCCAGAGCCGCCGCGAGGCGTTTGCGCGGCGCGCCTCGCCTCGGCTGGGCGACGTGAGCGCTCCACAGAGCCGCGGGGTGGCTGAGCTCGGAATGGGCTTCCGGAGATCATCTAGTCCAGCCCCGCGTGGTGGGGAAGCCCATGGCTGGTGTACCTTCAATGTCCTGCAACTTACACAAATTAAATTATTTTAGTATCCGTTGTGGGGGGCAGTTGGCTCTTCCCGGAGAAGGTGCCGTGCGGTGGCCCTGGTTCGGGTCACGAAAGCAGGAGCAGCCGAGGCGCCGCTCTGCCGCGGCCTCTCTTCAAGGCGAAGCGGCCACAGAAGTACCCAGAGGATGTTCGCGTCCTTGTGAAGTGATCAAGTGGATTCCGTGCTCAGTGATCACCAGGGGCACACATGTCGTGAACAAGGGTGGGGAGCACTGTCAGACACCCTGCCTGCTCCATCGAGAGTTTCCCTGGCTATAAATATAAAACAGATATATAAACACAGACCATCTGGGAGGGATGTAAGTGATCTCTTGGTATTTTTAAACAAACAGAAGGGAGTAACTAAAGCAGAGTGCCCTCAGGCATTCGTATAGACATTTCAACCTCAGGAATCTCAAAGCTTCTTAGAAGCTGTTCAGCTTACACAGGAGCGAAATGCTGGAGGCTGTGCCACAAAATACATTCTGTGCCACCTCTGACTGGGAAGCGCAGGCGAGCACCACTGCCAGAAAGTGCTTGGGGAAACTGAGCAAGCCATCAAGAACAAAGTAGAGTTACCAAGGAGAGGAAAATTGTTTCAAATGCTGTTTTAAGAGGAAGTTTGCAACCTTCAAGATGTCCTATGATGTATAAAAACACATGAATGATTACAAAATTGCCATTGCAGTTGTGAGGAGGTATCTATTCACTTGACTCGGTTTATGGGGTTTTAATTTGGACAGCCTCCCACCTGAAACAAACACAAAGTTTTTAAATGTCGTAACAACTGTATAGCCTAGCATAAGAAGAAAATCCAGACTGTATTCAGAGCACACCAGATTCAAAGGTTTAAAAGCACATTAGATGCTGCAATCCATCCCAAGATGTGCACAAGCTGTGCAAAGCCCCCACTAATACAACTGGCTTAATGATTCTCCCCATTCCTGAGTCCAGGACCTGTGAAAATGCTGCTCCTAGCAAGTAAACATTTCCTGGAAGCCCCACATTCACTGTACTGTAACACTAAAAGTGAAGCTGTGTGTTAACAAAGAAATAGCTTTCCACGTGTTACTTGATTTCTAACCTGACAGCTTTCCCTCTTTATGATGAATAGATCTTATTTTGTCTGTATGTTAAAAGTGAAGCACTAAACCCCAAAAATGACTGCTGGAACACTGATGAATTCTACATGTGAAGACTGGCCCAATTAATACCATGTGGTTAAAATATATGCCAAACAGCCTTTGAAGGCAGCCTTTGGAAAACCTGGGAATGAGCTCTTAAAGGACAAGGTTGTCTTAAGGCAGGTTTGAATGCAGCTGCAGGGGGCTACCCTCCAAATGTCAACGTGAGCTTTGGGAACCAATTTAAAATGGACGAGTGGGGCAAGGCCTACTTCAGTCAGGTTGCATTGTTTATTTACATTTAAAATCATTCATATTTTTTGAAAATGTGGATTTCAGTAATGCACAAGTGTAGTAAATTTTGCATTTAGTCACTGATGGTGTTGAATGTTGCTCAGCTACTCTCTTCTGCTCCTGATGAAGTGCAGGCAGACATGGAGATTGACAGAAAACAGCTTTTTTAATGAAAACTTTTGGATTTGTGGTATTATGACTTGGATTAAGCCTCCATAAAAATGTTTGGTGGTTATAGCCAACTGTTTCGTATTCAAAATAATGTATGCAGGGACTTTTAGAAGCAAAGCCAAGTAGAAATTGGATCCCAGTGCCCAAAAGGAAGCACTGATTGGAGAAACTCCCATTTTGGGTGCAAATGTTTGAGAGAGAAACAGAAACTAAAGAAACAGTGAAGAACTCGGGAAGATGTGAGAATTCAGGAACAAGTGAGAATCACAGTTGTCCTGACAGCATAAACATCAAAGACAAGGTAAGTGAAAGCCTTTGGACTGAGTGCTAGATGAAAAGTAGGCTAAAATTACAAATAGAGGTAATTTCCTTGAGATGTTTCTTTCCCCTTTCAGGCAGGGGACCTGAACTTTTAGATTAGAAGAAGGCATAAAAGTATCTATTATTAATTTCTGCTCTTAAATTTCCTCTTAAATTGCAAATGGCTCTGAACTGGACACTACAATGAGGCATTATAGTTATGTATCATGGCACCATCCACTACAACCCTGCCTGAAATCTCAGCTGCAAATGTGCACAATATTCCTCCTAAATATCATGTAGTTTAGCAATACCTGAAAAGTGCACTGCTAGAGCTAAGTTTACAAATTCATTTACCTCTCCAGGTCCACACAGTACTTAGAAGAAGGGATAATGCACTAATGTGGCTCTCTGTCCTATAGGGAGAAGAGCTTTTGAAAAGCCTCAGAGCACTGAATAGATAAACATTAAGTTTTTAAATAAACACCAAGTTTTTAAATTCCCACTGAACAAACAGATTTTGCATTCAATTCAGCCTATTTAACTCTGTTAAGTAAATACAGCCCAGCTGGAACAGGCAAAACAGTAATATCCTGAGCTATAGTCCACACCACATGGTTGGTTAATTGACTTCTCTTTGCATCCTTACCCTTTAGTCAACTTTGGGCAGGTGAGAACATTCAACTCTTGTAAAAACCATGTTAGTCTGGTAAAGTACTAAAAGAAAGAATAATGTAGTTTTTGTTAAATAATTTTAGTTGTTCGTTTATCTGAGGAGAGAAATGGTTAATTAGATTCTTGTTTTCCTATTCTGTTTTCTTGCTATGTGATAGTCAAAGAGATTTGTACCTGTTTCTTCACCTGACAACTGGCAAGGTCTTTGAAGTACATCTAATAAATTTTGTTGGAGTTTGAGACTAGTGGGAATGAGGAAGAGTCGGTTTGTCAAAATTGTCTGTTCTTCTATGCCCCAAATGTGCAGAAAATCATATTTTTCACATGGTTTCAATGAAAAAGTATGAACCATGTCAAATTCACAATTTTGCCTAAGGAGATGAAGCGAATGGGGAACCCCTGCAGGAGCAGGCGTTAAGAGCTGTCCACAGCTCCACAGAACTGTGATTTCTCTCACAAGTGGACGCTTTGTTTGGTCCTGTTCCTGTAGAGATTCCAGATAGTCACATGCTATGTGAGAATGGAATGAAATGGACTGAATGGAAATAAATTAAAGGCTCAGGACAATTCAACGTTGAAAGAACGCTTGGTGTCATCTCTGTAGTCATCAGAGTGAAAGCCAAAAGCCAATGAAGCGTTTGGTTTGTGAGAATTTTGGATGTTTTAATCTAGTCAGGCAGCACGAGTTTAATAAATCAAAACTTAATTTGGATGGAGGCTTTAGAGACAAGTCTGAGATTCAAATGATAAATTTCCTTAGAAAACGTTTAGAAGTATTCACGTTTTGTCTCGTAGGATCTTTTGAAAATCTCAGCTCGTTGGAAGTAAAAAGGTCTTCCCATCTGCTTTTCTATTAAAGCCATAGTCCCAGCTTTAGCAATAAAACGTATCTAGAAAACTATTTCACAACTTTTCTCTTTTGAATGTTTTACTACTACAGTCTTTGTAATTTTTAAATTATTTCCCTAACCGGAGCAAAAGTAGAAGAAAAGGAATAAAAATATTCAAATCAAAATTGAGCTGCCACCACTGGATTTAACAGATGAACTTAAAACTGGGTCAGTGACTTAAACAGTGCAGCACAGCACTATGCAAACCATTGTGCATCTTGTGAGAGTATTGTATGCTCTAGCTCTCCTACCCTTTGGAATATCAAATACTTGAAATTTTAAAGAATGAGAAGTGTGCTTTGTTGAAGACCTTTTTTGTCTGTGACAACTCTTTGAGGATCCATTAGCTAGGCAACTAGACAGCTGGGCACAGGAGGGGTGAGGAAAAGGACAGGCTTTAAGACACAATGTTCATGAGAGCAAGCAATAATAAAGAACTTTGCCAAACGCTCCGGCTACAGCAATGGCGCGTTCACCACCCAGCAGCCCAGTTCTGCTCTGCCTGCTCCTGCCACCTTCCGGCTCAGCTCCCTGAAGACGTTTTCTGTCTCGGTTGTGGCCTGCATTGTACCCACCACGTGCTCTTCCCTTCCATCGCTGCCTGCTCCCCAGCCCTGGTCCCTTGCTTATGCCATTCATATTTACCTCTTCTCTTATGTACAGCATGCAGCATCCAGACCATTTGTTATTCTAACAGAGTATACAATAGGAAACTACTAAAATCATTAAGTAACGTTTGCAGTGACCTTTTGCTCTGGGCTCAGAGAAGGTGCTTCAAAAAAAGGAAACACTATTACCTGCAATACACTCTTATAACCTTTTCTCATTGCATTGATATATGACAGACACTACGGTCCTGTTTGTAAGTATTTTTAGTTTTTCTATTTAAAAAAAATTAAATTTTCTATGAAAAGTGCTCTTCTGTTTTGTAACTTATTTTAACTTGTCTGGTTCTATGAATGTTCACCATCACAGTAAAAGCGCCCTATGGTATCATTTACAATGCTGTGCTCCACTTACACCACTGCCTCTGAGCATGCTTGTTAGGACTCAAAATTAAGTATTAAGTTATATCCCCAGAGCCTTCTTTGCTGAGACAGAGCTCCCAGATTTCTGTCCAGATCTCCCAGAGGACAAGAGGAGCCGTTAGTACCTAACAGCTCTCGAAAAGAGATTCCTGAGCCTCCCTCCTGCAGTCCCACTGCACAACAGGAGGAAGTTAAAAATCCATGCAGCAGGCTCTGAAGGAATAATAACACATGCCTGGCTTCCACCTATAAAGGAACCCAGGAGAGCCAGCTTTGGAGCACCATTAAGGAGAAGGGTGATGCATTTTTCCAGGCAGCACAAAGGGAACTTGCAAACAGCTATCTTTCCAGACAGGTATCATGCACGCACTGTCAAGTGTGACCAGCACTCACGTACAAAGGCTTTCTGAGATGCTCTCTCTTGGTGTTGCCACATTTTTATCATTTTAGTCAAAGGTCTGTTACAGGCACCTTTCACTTTAGTCCCTTACAGCAGCCACATACACTCCCGTTCCTCCCCAAATCCGTTAATTTGGATCAATGCACTTAAAGAAGTGGAGGAATTCCTTGGAATAGCACGTGCCTTATCACAGGACCCCAACCCACTCAGTGAGCTGTTTGCTGGAAGCAGACTTGGATAAAGTTCAGGGCACGGTGGAAGGTCCACTATTTTAGCTGTGCTTCTTATCAACTTTTAGTAGTATTGCCAAATGGGGAAGTTTTTTTTTAATAACTAGGAAATTTTGTTGAAATTTTCCTCACAATTCACACCTACATTAATGAATGATGCAAAAATGCTATGGAAACATGGTACCCACATCTAGGAATCTATAAAGCCTTTGTGTTCCAGGGATTTTGTAAAGATACTGTGTCCAGAGACACCATCTACTTTGCTGTCAAATCTATGGCAGACTTTCTTCAACTGTAAAAATTCCTTTAACATCTTTAAATAGAAAGTATACAGATGCTTTTCTTCCAAAAATGTGAAATTTTCCTCTGAAGAAAACAGCAATAACAAAACATCTTTGAAGATTTTCAGCTATGAAAGCTGTTTTTCCACCAAAAATTGCAAATTTTTTTCTAAGCATTTTTTCATTTTAAGCAAAACTTCACAGAGAAAGAGTAACCATTTTACAACAAAGACTGCTTCCTGCTGTCTCAAAAAAAACCCACGAACACATATATTTTCCAGGGCAACATTGTTTTTCTCCTTTTTCCATCTTATTCTAAGGCTAGGATACCTAATTCAGTCAAAGTCATTTTGTGCAGAAAACAAACATAATTTTCTTCATCTAGCATTAACAATCATATGTAGCGTTCCTGCTTGACTCTCAGGCATTGCTGTTATAGAGGAGTTTTGCAAAGCAGCAAATACCAGATCACAGCTGTAAGTACTTCCAAAAACCTTCTCAGACCTTTGTAATGAGATGAGGAGCTTGTAAAATTACTACTAAACAACTATGTTAAAGAAAATTGAACAAAAACTCTGAGCACCAGCTCTCTCTCCCCCTGGGGAAGCCTGTGCTAGAAGAGCGTAATTCACTGGCATCTTCAAGCCTAACCCAGCAGCAACTGCTTCCATTAACCAAGTGAAGAGCAAGAAGCAGAATAAAAAAGGGAATGAAAAGGTCTCCAAATGAGCCATTTGTATTTAATATTCTGTATTAAAAAGGTTCAGACTGGATGAAAGGTGATGAATGGTCTTTTAAACTAGAAAAATAATATGAAATATTGAAGTGGGAGTTTTAAATTCTTAATACTCAGTTCAGTCAAAAGGTCAAACTGAATGCAAGCTCTTGTGAAGCAACTACAGACTGAACAGCAGCCAAGATGCTTTTAAGAAAGGTATCAGAAAGGTATTTCCTGCAACAGGGAGCAGAGAATTCAGCAGCAACTCAGACAAGGCTGTCAAGTCCCTTAGCAGCCCGGCTTTTCAGCAGGCTGTGAACTCCCTGAAGGACAGGGAAGGAAAGTTTAATTATGAATATTTAATTGTTCCAGGAAGGAATTCGCTCATTTTCAATTGGTCTTGCAAATATTTTTCCACATTTGGGGAGATGTAGGTAGAAGACGAGTGGAGTGGGGGATTATAAGAATGGAAATCTAACAGAAGAGAAAATAATGGAGTGTGGGTGCCTGGAGTGGAGAGAGCAGGGGATAGGAGGGAGAGAAAAGGTCTCTTATCAACTTCAGAGGGAGTTGGATGAAGACTAATTAGGATCCTAATGGATCAGTGGCAGAGTGCAGGTGCAGTGAGGATCGTATTCCCTGGATAGACACCATTTACGACATGTGCACAGTATATTTGATTCCTAACTATGCAAGCTCACTGGAAAGCTCAAAAGCAGCGACAGATATGCAGTTAAACTGTACTGAGAAAAATCAGTTCAGCACTTCTAAATATATCGTTGCTCTTTGTCTTGCCTTCTAAAATAACCCAGCCTCTTGACAGCCTGTGCATGTAAGGGGTGTGTGTGTATGTATATATATGTATGTATGTATATATTACTAGGTTTTGTTTCTTAAATGTAGCTGCATATTCATTCAGGATGCATCTTTGCTCCAGTTCTATTTATTCCACAGTAGATTTGCAGAGAACATTACATACAATATAATAGATTGTTAAACAGGATTATTCTATACCTCTGTAAGCAAAGACAAAAATAAACCACTGAAAAATGGAAATCCTCAACAGATTAGAGAGTTCCTTTTCCCTGAAAAGTACCATTGGGTACTTTAATGTTTAAATGTTTAAAATGTTTCACCTTCCAGAGCATTACCTGCAGCCTAATCCTGAACAAAAAGACCTCGTGAACAGCTAAACCAGGCAGCCACTATGCTTTGACTGTTATTAGCAGGAACAGGCTGTCGTCTCTGCATCTGACATCCCAGAACCCAAACGGCCACATATGCCAAGAGCCCAGAACTGCCCTTTCTCGGCTCTGTGGCAAGGAGCACCCGCACCCACGTGCTCAAACTGTGCTGCCTGGAACTGCAAAATGCGCTACGGAAGGTCTCATGCTTTTATGCTCCGGTTGATTCTTCCTCCTAGGGTTGACTTAAGCAAACAAAAAATTAGAAGAGGGTCTCAATTTGACAGAGATACAGCAGCAGTCTGAGCATGGAGCTCCTGGGTCTAGCTGAGCCACGACTAATCATCCCTGTGTGACCTTGAGCAGCTCAATCTCCATCTTAGTTACAACGTTCAAAGATGCAGAACAGTACTCAAACATCAGTAGAGAAAGATTTTAAAGATTTTTCATCTTTTTTTTTCCAATTTCTTTCAAACAGCAGAAACATTCACTCTGATCATATCTATTTGTAGGAGAAATTACAGTAATAAATTCTTTATTACTATGAAATTTAATTATAGGTTAGTTAAGCATCTCTGATCAAAATGGATTGTTTTTTCAATAGATTTTTAAAAAGTATTACTGAACAGCATTACCTGCTTTTAAAAAAGCATATCCACAGTGTTTCTAATCTGGAAACCAACTCTTGCCTGCTTCACACATTGTAACTGCTTGTTAAAAGTGAAATCTTAGATGTTTATTCCAGGATGTTTGTTCCAACATAGAGCAAAGCCATTTTTTTAATGACTCCAAACTTACTCATCACTCACAGGCACAAGGGGTGCATCACTGGAACATGGCTTTCCCAAACTGACAGTGGGAATCTGAATTAGGTCGTTTATTTCCTAGGCTAGTGCGTTAACAACCAGGCTACCCTAATTAAACATTTCAAAAATGACAGTCACAGTGAAGTCACCTCTGTCAGCATGTTAGATGTCTTCCAGCCTTCGACATCTTCCAGCCATGCTCAATTGATCATAGAATCAGAGAATGGTAAGGTTGGAAGGGACCTCTAGGGATCATCTAGTCCAACCCTCAGCATAGCCCATACGGGGACTGAACCCCACAACTTTGGCATTAGCAACAGCACACTAACCAACTGAGCTAAACCTGCCCCCACATCTCAGAGAGCTTACATGTGAGAATATCCATCTTCTGAACCCGTACAGTCTTAGCAGTGAGATGGGAAGGCTGCACACTGCAACCAAATTTGGTAGTAGGCTGCTTGGTAACTTACTCTGCTACGCTAAGGAAGCAGTAGAGTTTCTGCATATAACTCTTAAATTTAGCACTTAGGTTTAGAAACTGTCTTCTGATGACCTCATACCTTCCAGGACGAAGCTGATGTAGCAAAGCAACTATTTTAAACTCTAAACGTGGGGTGACACAGCATTTGAAAAGTTCCTCCTCGGATCAGATTCAGAGACTACTTCAGTGTTACTGTGAAATAGCAGCAAAGAGGTATCTACCAGCAGAATTGCTTCTAGCAAATTCATGAGATCAGACTGCCACCTCGTGGATATGGACTAATCTGAGATTGTACCTGTTCAATGAAAAAAAAAAAAAATCTGGGCATTGATGCTGTCACAGTTGGTAGAAACAGATGGATTTGTAACACCATCCTCTTCCTTTCAGTCATTAAGCATTCAATGATTATTTTCAAGCTCTTTATCCACACTGAAGATATAGAGGGAAGGGAAGAAATAATAATCTTAACTCAGTGTTCAGCAGTGGAGTTCAAGTCAGTGCTAGCAGCAGTAAAAACAATGCAGTGTTGCTAAACTTGTGCACGTCAACTGGACATAACCTGCAACTGCACCATACTATCCCTCAATTTCTAGGTCTGATAGAGGCATATAAACCCAAAGTTATCATAAAGCTCCTATCTCTTAGCAATTTGTTACATGATCAACATCGAAGGGAGTATGTTGTTGCTTTAAAATGGTATGACTAGTGTTCTTCGGGGGTGTTATTCCTGCCCAATAAATTCCCTGCAAAAGCCAGCAAGGCAGGAATGAGGAAAAACAAGTGTGTTTACTAGCCAAGGTTAAAACAGAGTCTGGGGATAGTAGATGTATTCTGCATGCTGCTAAGTTTGTTCAGTGACCTTGAACAGGTCTCAGTTTAGCTGAGTGTGGTTTCCTAGTGGTAGAGACACTGCTATACACCAAGCTTTGCAAAGCAGCTTGAGATCCCACTGAAGCACACAGAAGTAGCATGTTGTCTGTCACCTTGGCCAATTCACAACTGACAGTATCATCGTCATTTAACCTTACACATAATTATGAAATTGTCTATTCCAGCCCACTTCTCTAGTGTTTATCTTTTTATGAGCTTTTAAAATACAAATGGCAATATCTAAATTGCCTTCAGAAATCAAAACCTTCACCTCCAAAACAGTAAATACATAATCCTATCATTTAACTGATTTAAGATACTGAAAGAGAAGCTTGTTTGGTAAATGACAGCCTATTTTACAGATAATCATTGCAAGTCAGTTTTCAGAAAAAAGAATTAAATAAACTAAAAATGCAACAGTGATACAACAAAAATGCACTTTGAGAATTATGAAAGCATTTTCTAAGCCAGTAGGATGGTAATTTCAGGTGTGAAGGCTTCTACTTTAGTGAAGTGTTTATGCTCGGTCTAACCACCATTATTTACCGATTTCTGCAGTACCTCTTCAACTCTTATCTGCTTCACAGAATTACAAGTTATATACAGATCTCAGCAATGCAGAAGGCACTGTGACCATGTGAGCTACGTGCCATACCTGTTCACTAGACAGCATTCTGCATTTCCTGTCCATAAAGTCAGTAGATTCAGTATGTAATAAATGTCTTAAAACTCTTTGTATTTAGCAGCAGAAGGCCTGACATTTCAATACTACTTCTACAGGTACCACTGAACTTGCAGGGTATAGCTGGGGCTAGCTAATGGAGGATAGCTTGGGGGGAGAGGGGAAGAAGAGTGACAAAGTAAAATAAGAGTTCATATTTTTGAGAGAAACCAACTAATAAAGTTCAGATATAAATGACATAGAATAAACATTAAGTATGTGTTAAATTAAATATGTGCTGACACAAAATCATAGAAGTTTAGTAAAGAGTAAAAAGATTGAGGGGGCAAATGCATAGCTATGATGTAAAATAGGATAGGTCTGCAGAAGATTTATTTCAGATCTCCTTACAGAAACTTATCTATCCCAGATGTGGGAAAATATTAGCCGTGCTTAGAACATAATTCTACTTCAGTCCTTTAAATTATGATTCTTGCTTGTACTTTTGCTCAGTTCAAGTCACTTGTCTGTAATATGACAGCATATCATCTAAACTTTGGTAAAGTGGTTCTTGATTTTCAGTGCTGCTGCTGCAGGTCTGTGCTGAAGGTGGTACGTCTTGAGTGTTGCAGCTGTATGCCTGCATTGGTGGCAGCACATCTTGAGCACCGTAACCGTAGCCATAAGCCTGCATTGAGGGCAGCATGCCCTGAGCGCCATAGCAGTAGGCTTGCATTGGTGGCAGCATGCCCTGAGCGCCGTAGCCGTAAGCCTGCATTGGCACCGCGTGAGCTCCGTAGCCATAAGCCTGCATTGACGGCAGCACATCTTGAGCTCCATAGCCGTAAGCCTGCATTGAGGGCGGCATGTCTTGAGCATCGCAGATGTAAGCCTGCGCTGACAGCAGCTCGTCTTCAGTGTCACAGCTATCAGCCTCCTCCGATGGTGACGCATCTTGAGTGTCACTGCCGCAGGCCTCTACTGATGCAGACACGTCTTGAGTGTCATTGCTGTAAGCCTGGGTTGATGGTGGCACGTCTTCAGTGCTGCTCTCATTGGCCTGCTGTGATGGCAGCTGTTGGTTTTGTGCTGTCTCTTGTTCCAGTTTTTCAGGGGAGCCTTCCGGACTGTTCGAATTCTGGCTGTAATTATCAGCTTTCTTTTGTCCCATGAAGTAATCAGAAGGTGGTGCAAATTCTGGATCTCGCTCATCTCTGAGTTCTGCTTGTTTCTTTGACCATTGTCCAAAAATCAGTTCTGTTAAAAACAAGGAAATGGTAGTTTGAACACAGACTTCAGCATCTAAAGATCAGTCAGAACGGAGGTCACAAGAGAATTAGCAAGCGGGGAAGATGCAGCTGCTTAAAGCCATTTGAAGTTTTGAAGTTACTTTCCCATCTAGGGCTACTTGTTAGCTAAGCTGATAGTCCATTTTCTCTATTCAACAGAAACCAAACCACTGAGCATTAAAGATAACCATCATCCTCTAAATAACCCATCTTAGTCACTTTAAGATCCTTTAGCAACCTGGTCACTTGTTACAAAAAACTGCTAATCAGAGCACTAAGAGCATAGCTACTAGAACATGGAGATTAGGAGATTTTCTCAGTATTACAATCGGTTGTGCTTTTAGTGGGCATATGGAAAAACCAGTAACTTCTTCATTTCTGCAGAGATGTAGGTATTCTAGTTGCTATGGCATGATAAATATAATTCTGAAATACTGCAATGGGATGACAACTCAAAATCACCATACTTTCAAAGATGTCCCCAAACTTTACTTTCTGAACGGAATGTTTTCACTATTCAGTTCTTCCAAGATTTCTGTAAGAACTGAAGTACAAACTTTCAATAGAGTAGAGCTACACATTCATCTAATGTAGCAAAACAGAACCCCAGCCAGGGAAGGGAGTTCTTGTATTGCTCTGGTAAAAATATTAAATAGAAAAGAGGAAGTCATTAAGGGATTATGGAGTCCTGTTTATCCCTTCTCATAATAGCTGAGATGCTTACATTAAGTTTAGGTAATGAACTCTGGGGTTTTACTTCACAGTTTAGAGCAAGCTACCCTCCATTTCTGGACGATAACTTCTGTTGTGTAGTACATTGCTGCCTGCGTATCCAAGTCAGACATTAGGATTCCATAGGGATAGGAAAAAGGCTTAGGCAGGATAAAGGCTTAACAGAGACCACTTCGTCCCTTCCACTCAAATATGTTCATTAACTGAACACAAAGACAAGGCTGTTAAAATTAGAAAGCATTTGAAAATACCTAAGTTTCCTACAGAAGAGGAACACTGCTTCTATAGCAGTCCATAGAAGGTGGAATCTGTGCTTGCTTTTCCCTAGAAGTCAGGCATCAGACTACAGGAAGAACGTGTATGAGCTTAGATTAATGGTGAAAGTGAGTTAATGAATTTGGAAAGGATCTAGAGGAGACCAATCACTTGCTATCCCACTTGGCAGCATCTTTCTTGTCAGAGCATCAACACAGATACTTGTGCAAGCAGACAAGAAATGGAGCCTGAGAAAACTGGAGGCTTAACTCCACTAATGACAAAAAACCATTTTCTTTGAAGAGCATTTCTGGACAAACACTTTAAAATGAACGGTCAAATTATGTAATTCTTATTCCCTCTAGTAGTGCTGAGGTGAAGTAGTACTAAGCCTTCTGATTTAGAGAGTGATTTTCTTTGATATAAATGAAAAGAATTCCACTATCAA
Source organism: Rhea pennata (assembly GCF_028389875.1). Taxonomy (NCBI): domain Eukaryota; kingdom Metazoa; phylum Chordata; class Aves; order Rheiformes; family Rheidae; genus Rhea; species Rhea pennata. The sequence continues at coordinate 11,295,969 of NC_084674.1, forward strand.
CTTTCCCGTGTATCTAGTAACTTGGTAAAAACAGGGTGTAGTATATCTAAATGGGCTAGCAGTGAAATACATTTCAGCTGTGAGGTAAACACAACAATATGGCTCCTCATCTCACTGAGTTTTTCAGTTTAAAAAATATCTGCAACAAGTCCCAGCAATACTTTATCTTCTGTTCTCTTGCATGCATTTAATTTCATGATATATGTGACCCTCCTGACAATCATGCAAAAACCTCCCTTCTCTATATACCAACCACCTCTTTGCTTCTCCTCCATGTTCTTCCCTGTAATCCATTTATTCCAGAAAACCTCCTAGATACATTGACACTGGCACTGAAGTGGTCACTGCTTGCATCACTTTTTATTATCCTCCTGTACCTGTTTCACTGTGCTTCCTTCTGCCATCAAGTAGCACAAACTACAGTAATATATTAAGAACAGATCAGACTGAAAGATAGTAAATTTCATGAAATATGAAATTTGTCATTCTGTCAAGCTCTCTGGATCATCCAGAAATGCAATAACTTATAGAAGATAAAATTAGGGGACATTATGGCACTATGGCATGCATTGTCAATCACTGCACTTGGCACTAGATAGTCATCAATTAAAAAGGAGAAAGTGTTTCATTACTTTTCAGACTTATCACACTTTGTCATCAAAAAGGGATGAAGACAGCTGTGTACACACTACTTCCAAACAAAGTTTCTGAATATGCATTTCCTTACCTTTGCCTTTATCCCACTCTCGAACATAAGGCACACCAGGCTTTGTGTCTCTTCTCTCCTGGATGATGACCTCTACCTTCCTACTTGCAGCAGTAACTCTCGGAGCTTCTGGTTTGGTTTCTGCTGGACCAGTAACATCTTTAACCCCTGCTTTAAGGAATGAGATAATATTTCTGTTACTAACACAAAATCTGCTATTTGAATGTCACAGAAGGAATATGCAAGTAATAGTTATTTGTGTTTACAGAGCTTACAGTAGTTACCTAATTTCATTCTAATAATAAAATGAAGGATATATTTAGTTACTTTGTATCATTTCATTCCTGCATCATTAAGCTATTTCTGGCATGACTTTATACCGACGTGCAGCTGTAAGAAGTCTTACTATTTTAATGGTCATACTAATTGCATATATAGAATATATAATTCCAATACACTGAAGTGTCCAAATCTAAATCAAGTAAAGTGCGACCACTTGCTCAGCATAAGCTAAGATAGCAAATATTTTACTTAAAGACGACAACAAACTATACCTCTGCTCTCCAGCTGGTCTGCCTCTTCGTCTAATCCATCTTCCCTCAACTTCTTAGCCTTCCGTGCTCGAAGTTTAGACAGTCTAGCTTCTAGAGCTGCCTTCCTTTTTTCTTTTAACTGTTCACGTTTAGTTCTCTGATCAAGCGTCTTAATAGCAAAGAAAAACATGAATTAACCTTCCTATGTTATTATGATCAATTGCATATCTTCTTTCAATAAAGAACTGAAAGCAATCATTATCAGGCACCATGTTTCAACAGGGGAAAAGATGTCCCAGTCTTTGGGGTCAGATACAGGAATCACTGAGCATAATACTTGTATGACAAACTAAAAACAGTGACAACTGCAACTCAATGCCTTTGTATGTCAATTTGCTTTTTAAACTCATACCTGCTCTCTTAGCATATCCAGTGTTACTCTTTGTTTATGCCTAAGTTCTTTGTCACGAGAAAAGGCAAAGTAACCAACACCAAGCTGTCTGGCCTCTGAAAAGAAAGGAAGTCAATAAATGTGTTACACTCATTTTACAATCCACAGCAACTACAAGCATCATGCAGCCTGCTTTCATGCACTGAACTACTCCCAAAGACATATGCCACACAGGCTAGTTTTAGATGATATATGAAGTGAAGCATCCTTAAGGTGAAAGCAGGACAAAGGAATGAAAATTGAAAAATACATTTGAGAAAAAACACAATTTGAGGAAAAGAATCCTTCTAGATTAATGTACGTGTAATTCAAAAGGTTATTACAAATGTGGCTTAACATGTACCTAAAGCTTGTCAATAGGCACAAGAAGCAACTTTCCCTTGTTTCCTCTAAAACCTCTTTGTGAAGATAAGTGAAACAAAATACAAAAGCATACCATTGTCTCTAATGTCTTCGTAATGTATGGGTCCCACAGGTTTCCTGAGGGCTTCTTCCTCCTCTTTTTCCCACTGCTGCCTCTGAAGTTCTCTTCTCATATCTTCAGATAACAGAGTCTTTCCATCAGGAAGTTGTCTAACTCAGAAAAAAAAACAAAAAACAAAAACCAAAGTATTAAGGATTAAAGAGCAAAACTTATAGGTTCCGTGGTATCAAACAATGAAAGTACAATTGGGTCTAATCCACTGCTGCAGTGTTTACAAAAACAGACTGTTCTAGACACTAGCTGGTGATGAAGCACTGATGAGTATGGTTGAAAGCAAATACAGAAACTCAATACTACCTCTGAAGCAAGATACTAATAAAATATGTTGTTAAAAGACTCTTTAAAAATAAAACTGTATCTTTTTCAGAGGCTTTATGAAATCATTATCAAAACACAGAATGGGAGATAAGTATTCACTTTTATCAGCATCTGTTGGAAAGCTAGCAACTGTGCAGAGAAACATTTTAAATTTAACATATGAAAATGACAGGTATTTGAAATAACAAAAATCTAGCCAATAGTATACCCTAAAAGCCTAGGCCAGACATTAATACCCAACACTGAAAACAGTTTTGTTTTCATAAGGAAACCAGCAGCACCTTCATCTCTTAGTCTAGCTAAAGCAGGTTTTGCTGGCACACTGTCATCCATATCCATGCAGACACTGCAATTTCAAAACATCTATATTCTCTATCTTATTTTTAAAATACAGAGAACAGAAATCATTCTTCTGGTGTTTTTTGAAAGATACAGTAAGACACAATTTCTTAACATTTTTCTGTACGGTTTCAAAAGATGCATCAGATACCTGACAGACTACCAAGTCAGTTTACCAAAATTTCTCTGTACAAGCTATAGTCTGCTTGGGTTTTAGATTTAGTCAGCATTTTCATTAAAATGTGTGCTTCATTGGTTTATTAAAAATTTAATTTGGGATTTTATTTTATGTCCAAGGCCTTTAATCTGTCACAATTTAAAACAGAAACACTAACTACATATTTCAAATGGTCAGCTGCCGTGGTGAAATCAAATAGAAGCCTTGAACTAGTATATGAATCTGCAACAGAGAATTTTGATAAAACCACTGTTGCACATAATTTCACTGTAGTTACTCCTTTTACTTTTAAGGCAAACTGTTGTAACCAGCAGGTGGTCTAAAGTAAAACTAGAGAAAGCAATAGCTTCAACTGTTCTGGATGGGGAGTGGGATAATACAGCATAGCCTCTCTTCTCTTTATGCATGCTAAATAAAGCGAGGAACATGCACTTCTGTTAAAGCAACCACACATTTTCCCTTGAAGTTCCTGATCCATTTTGAGTAGGCTTGGCAAGTCCTTCTTCATACAACGTCTAGATCGGCCTAACGAATCCACGTAGTCAACCCTGTAATGAAAGCAAAGGACATTTCACAGAGAAATAATACTTGCAGATTTGCAGAACACTTAACCCAGTCTGAACAGTATTCATTGCATCTCAATCTCTTTGTGTGTGACAGTTTCTTCTAGCTTTCAATTACAGACTCATGTTAAAAAGATTCATTTTGAATAAGGCATATGACAGATTTATCACAGACTTATTTTATTCAATCTCACTTTTAGCCAACTGTTTATCTTGGTAGTAAGATGGCATAAAAAATATTTAAAAGTTATAATGTCATGTAGTTGTCATACCACAATAAAACTGTGCCTAATACTTGCTTCCCATGGTGAAAATAATGATGCAGCATTGACTTCTTTCAAATATTAAATTGCTACAATATATTTCAATTACCAGTCTAAAGCTAATTTAGAACAGGCTGATAGTGTTCATTCAACTGGCATAACAAAGGCTGATGAAAATCCTAGCAAACTGTTCCTTTGAAGCACATACTGTGCTTCTTATGCAACTCTTTATAGTACTGAACACTTAATTTACAGTTGTTAAAGAGCAGATAAAGAGCTGTAGTTCTTGTCCAATAATGCTAGAGAGTTCTTTAGCATCAAGCTGTCAATTATCCCTTTTTGAAGAATTCATATGACGGGGAAAAAGGTACGACTGGAAATCCAGTTCCCAAAATACAAACTTCTAAAGATCTGCACTTTTAGTATGTTAGGGCTTTTACATAATTTTTCAAGATTCTCACAGCTTAATAAGTGTCTGTTGTTTATTATAATTTAACACCAGAAGAAAAAACAATAGTTTACAGTCTCTATACAAAAGATAAATATGGCTGCAGAATAATTAGCAACAATTGTTTTAGCACCCAAATATCCTCATTAGGGTAAAGCCTCACTGAGTTTGATAATATATTAATAACATTTTAAAAAAAGATTTAATCTCCCAGGGCTTCTCATACAGTAGTTACATGTCACTGAAGTGAGATGCAGGCAATGACTGAAAAGTAGCATGCGAATGATAAAGTATATCGGCTTAAATTTCCAAATAGTTAACTGTGATGAAAGCATAAAGCAGTTTGAGCCCCAATCTGGATCTCTGCTTCATAGTTTCATCTTGCATTTCAGTTAGATACTAGTAATAGGTTTATCCAGCTTTCCAATCTAACAGTTTTCTGGTACCTAGATTCACTCTCCCAACTTACTCTAAAAAAATAACTGCAAATATTATCTTGGCCTAAAAGGCTGGAGAACCAGAGTGCTGTTTTTCATATGGATTACTGCTGTTTTAAAATGATTACCAGAAGTAAAATCTCTAGTACATAAGCATTCTTCACAAATTGGCAAGGAAGATGCTTAGTCCAGACTGGCTGCATAATTACTTCCTAGAGGAAAAACCAGTAGCTACCTGGAATGTCACAGAAAATTCTCACAGGGAATTTGCAGTGCTGCCATTAAATTGTGGAAGAAAATCTGAAACAAAAAAAAATCACGTTCCTTCTCCAGTTGGAGAATTTCTCTCTTCTAAAATGAAGAGTTGTCTTTGTTGTGTGACCTCCTTTTTTAAAAGTCACATGCAATTAGGGAAGGGAGGCCAGATGCAATTTAAACAATCATTTTGCTAAAGTACATTTCAAGGCAAGACCCTAAAGCATGCAAAACTGTACTGATGCCTAGATCAGACATTCCATAAACTCTGCAAGAAAATAAAGAGAGGATATTCCAGTAATTCTCACTTCTGGTGCATTTCCCTGGCTGATATTTCTAAAATCCTGGGTGTAAGTTTTACTGCAGTGTTACCTGCATGGAAGGGAAGGAACACAAAGGAATGTTTTTTGAAGAGCCAAAATAAAAGAACATGGCCCACTCTTCCTGATGCATAATATTAGCCAAATGAAAAAAATCTTACTCTGTATTTTGGGCAATAGAATTATTTTCTCCTGCAATTGTGAATAAACAAATTAGAACAATTCAGCACACTCAGTAGTACCAACCATTCTTCATCCGGATCCTCAGGTGGTGGTATTTCCATTTCAGGTTGAGTTTCTTCATCATCTGTCTCTTTTTCTAAAGCCTTTCTAGCAGCGTCACTCTGATACAGTTCTTGTACTTCTCGCTGTCTGTCTATGATCTTCTGAGTGAAATCCACAAGGTACAAATCCTCAGTTTCTTCATCTACAGCAGAAAATCAATTCTTACAGAATAGGTATGAAAAGAACAGAACTGAACATAAAATCAATATCAGATAGCCACAATCAGCTCTTCAGCTGCCAGCAATGCCTTTGATCATGCTATTGGAGAATACTTTAATCTCATTTTGTGCCAAACAAACTTGGAACTATAAGCACATTCCACAAGGATAACCTCTGTTTTTCAATACAAGTTTTCAGGGTTTTTTAAAGCAATTAATCATTTGTGTCCAATACAGAAAACTTTGCAGTCTTTGTGCTACAATGCTCCCTGCTTGTTCACCATTTCAGAAGTATACGACTTGTTACTTAACAAGTAAAATACCCATTTGATGCTTAATATTTGTATGCTGACAGCAACTAAGCAAAAAGAGGGAAAAGTGTGGGGGGGTCATATATGGCAAAGATAGAAACTAGTAGAGAAAACACTATAAATTACTAAAATAAAAGTCAAATGTCTTTTTGCAATTAATTATTTCATACAAGGGACTGAATTTGTGAAAGAAGAAATAGACAAGTTAGATTTTAACCCTATTAGCTGCATTCACACATGGGCCAGCCAGACTCCCCTCCTGCTCCTCTTCTCTTCATAAAGGTCCAAGAATTACAAGGAAGCATAGAAAACCAGCAGCCAAATCCAAAGACTACATGATGAACAACAAATTAGTTTTGTCTTTTTTCTAAGGTTCTGTACTGAAAAAAACCCACAGTATATTTCACCCACTTAATGACCAAATGAAACAAGTCTACAGTTCTTTACTGAGAAAGGCTGTTTTTCAGAAAGTAATGCTTTTTGTTTTCTAGTACTTAAAATTTTCACTCCCTTCTGTGGCAAAATAAGCCACACCAATCACTTGGTAAAATACCTCCAAACAAAACAAAACAAAACAAAACAAAAAAACTTCCTTCCTGTAACAAAACAAGCAGACTAACTTCATAGTGTAGCAACTGTCAACTACTAGATGCCCAGGAAGGGCAATTTTTAGTGACCTTTAGAAGCAAGTTTATTGAAAAAAAACAAAACCAAACACTACACATTAGACTAGCTTTGTTTACCTGGAAAATCGCCTTTTGTCATTTTCTCATATAGCTTTGCTTTCTCTTCCAGTTTCTTCCTAAGAGAAGAAAGAAAAATCAAAAAAAAAAACCACCCCCAAAAGACCCCACTGTAATCTCGCTAATTCCAAACACAGTTCAAAGTGACCTATGGAGTAGGAAAGCACCAGTAGTGCTTGAAACGTTTAATAGAAGCTCAGCTATGACTTTGAACATTAACTGATATTTCTGAAGACAAACAGATATCCAGTTCCACAGCTACTAGTGAAAACAGTTTTAATGAAGTTACAGGCTTTATCTTTGGTGCAATTTGTCAGGTGGGCAGGAACATGAAGTCACAAATAATCTACCTCTATGTAACTGAAAAAAAACATCAAAGATATAACATGGAGATATGCTTGTTCTTAGAAAGTGAAGTAGTAAAACCTTAGCTAGTTTCTGGAATGGTCGAAGTAGGAACTGTTTACAGACAATGAGCAAATAGGTTAATTCACATTTTCAGTGTGTATTTTGTTGTACAGCTAACCCGGAGGCTGAGCCAAATCTTATTTACCTTTCAAATAAAAAGTGAGCCATTTTCTATGAAGTCCAGGAAACTTCACATTCTGAGGTGACTATCTCTGCCCCCGCTTTTACTTCCAAAGGTGACTTCCAAAAACCAGTTACCTAACATATTTAGATAGTTATGATATTGTAAGAGTGGATATTTTACTCCAGAGTGAAAAGCTGGGATGAGACCACTGGGATGCAATTTGCACGTTACTGGTAAAAATCACAGAGTCATTGCTGATCTTCCCTGTTGATCTAGTGAGAACTACTGGCCCAGTACATTCAAACTTATTTTACATGCTTTTCTAAGTGTTAAATAACATACTCTGCAAAGCCTTCATTTCTTACACAGCCTAAGAATTACCTTGATTTATCTAATGTTTGGTCCTCTTCCGTCTTCTGCTCAACATCTTTCTCAGATCGATTTGCAACTCCTGCATTTTGTTTGTTCCAGATGCTTGGTTTCTGTGGGATACAATTTTATAATAAAAACAAATAAAAATAAATTAAAAGAATAATGATAAAGATTTCAACTGCATAGTGCAAACTATGGAAATAAATTATGAAAGACTGGTAAATTACATCGTAAGCATGCTTGGTTTGAAACTATTTCTAGTGCACTGTAGAATGCAATAGGTATGGGCTAAAATTGCATATATTGCATTACAATATGATAGTTAAGGACAGGCTGAGAAGCAGGAAGCACTCAAAAATAAGGAAAAACTATGCAGAAGAAATTGTTAAAATAAAAAAAAAATTACTAACATTTATCTTTCCCATTACTAAAGTAATAACAAAGCTATGAATAGTTTATATTCTCTATTATTCTTAGTTTAAGGTCTAACATTCAATCAATTTGGCTATTTACATTATAACAGTGTTATAATGTAAATATAAACAGCTGCATGTTCTTCAAATATGGCAGTGATACAACATTCTTCTACTGGAGAGCTACACAATGAATAGAAGACAAAATTCAATGAGGATTAAAATGTGAGAGAAAATCACGTATTCGTCATCATTCTACACAATACAAATGAACAGATAGCAGAGTATTTATCAAGGAAGTTCAGTGACACTGGAAGAGCCTCTTACCCTCTAAGGAAGAGTGTAAAATCTTGGAGTACACTGAAAAAGAAACATCTTTCCCTTTAGTTACAAAGGCTGTGGCTCCTCAGGGACTATAGATTAGGAGATGTTTTAGATGGGCAAAAGCATGAAATGAGTTTTCAGCCGTGCACTGGAGTGTCATCCGGAAACGAGCTGACAGAAATTTAAAGAACCTCCTCATCACGAAAATTTTACATTTGAAAAAAAACATGGTACTGAAAACTTTTTTTAATGATTTGAATCTTTCTTCGTTTAAGGAGAAATAATAATAATTAAAAAAAAGCAATGGAAAAATATTTCTACCTTATTAGAGGATTTAGGCTTTGCAGAGATGCCAGCATCCTTCAATAACTTTTCTTTCTTGAATTCTTCTTGCTTTCGGAAGAGTTCTGCTTTGAGGTCTACTAACTACATGAGCAGCAAAATAAATGAGTAAGTAACCAAGATACATTATGTACATGCACACCAGTTACTATAGTAAAACAACAAGCATATTTCCAGTAAAATAATCTGAAAATTTACAATTGTAAGAGCATTTCATCGCATTTCTCATGAGCAACTTAAAGCAGTAATCGGAACAGGAACATCATTCTTAAGTTTACAGCAATCAACATATGAAAAACATAGAAAACAATTTACTATTAAGGATTGAAAAAAAAAGGAAAATCAAAGTTATACTTCATCCTTTACCACCTGGGGTGGATGGAAATAGGACACACGTAATCTCACATAAGTTTTACCAGCCTTTTAAAGGCAAATAAATAGAGAAGGACTATTGAAATAACTACAATGCTTAATTTGAAAAGGAAACCTCTAACAACTAGGTAACGAATAAAATTCAGCCTCAGAAAAGAACCAATTGATAAAAGTTTATGTCCATAAAATGTATATGCTTTCCCACAGCATTTAGGGGTTTTGTTTGTTTGTTTTTTTAATATGGATGCAACATTCTGGTCTATGACAATTCCCATCTCATCTGTTACTAAGAAACAGCACTTCGCAGGCGTATCGTCTTACAGTCAAATATCTAAAATATCTACTACGGAAGAGGTCTTGTGCCGCTTTCCCCGTGAGCCCTATAGAAGACAAATTCCACGGACGTATATTAAACTAAGAAAGCAGGAGACTTTGGTATTAATATTTGTCCAAAAGACTACAGCTTTTTTTCTTTCTGAGCACCCGTAACGACGCCGGCTTCATATACAACACCCAACAGCTTAAACTAACTGTCGGTCTGGGAAAGGGCACGAAGCGTTTGGCGGCGACCACTCAGCCACAGACGGTGCGCGGGGCGAGGAGGGAGAAGGGGCTCGGGGCACCCCGTCCCCGCGGCCCGCGCTCCTCCCGCAGCGAGAGCCGACCCGAGGCCTCGCCCGGCGCCACAGCGCCCTCGGAACCGGCCGTCGCGGCCCCGCCCGGCCGCCCCACGCCACCCGCAGGCTCCTGCCCTCCCTCCCCGCGGCGCGGCGCGGCGCGGCCCGGCCCGCTCACGCACCGAGGAGGCGGCCACGTCCAGCGGCTTCTTCCTCCGGTCCATGGCGGCCGGCGCGCCCCAGCCGCACCGCCTCGGCCCTTTGCGGCCTTTCCGTAAAGCGCGGCGAAGCCGTGCGGCGTTTCTTGCGACAGCGCCGGCGAGGGCGGCAGCGGCGGCTTCCCCCCGGCGCCATGTTGGGGAGGTCAAGCGGGAGGGGGCTGGTGCCGGCGGGGGGCCGCGGCGCGGCGCGGCGGGGCTCGGGTGCAGCTCACAGAACCGCAGCACGGTAAGGTTGGACGGGGCCTCTGGAGATCATCCAGTCCAACCGTCAGCGTAGCCCGTACGGGGATCGAGCCCGCGGCTCGATCGTTAGCAGCCCCGGGGCGGCTTGGCGGCGGCCGAAGCCCCCTCAGCCGGCGGCTCGGCAGGCCGGGCCTGAGCTGCGGGCGGGAGGGAGCCCCGGGGCAGGCGGAGGAGCCCCCGGGCAGGCGGAGGAGCCCCCCACCGTGCGCCGGGGCTGAGCCCGCTGCGCCGCCTCAGCGCGGGGGCGGGGGGGAGCGAGAGCTTTACTTCTCCAGGGTCGCTCCCTGCCTCCGCTACCATCCACCACAGGGAAACAGGGCAGCCCGGTAGGCTTTAATTCAGCGTGACTCCGAAGAGCATAAGGATCTGAAGTTAGGAGAGGAAGCTGCCTTTCACTGGTCTTTAATAAAGTGGAAAAATACAAGGTACTTGGATGTTGTTGCTTGGCGATGTGACAGCTGACATAAGGTTCAGATTGCATCTTTTGATTTTTGAAATATATTGCTTCTGTGCTTGGGAAGCTGGGCCAGGCCCATATTTAGGTGGTCTATGGATGCAGAATTGCAGATTGCTCTGACATAGACACTCCGTTGATACGTACCCTCCACTCCTATTGCAGCTCAGAAGGGGCCATGAAGTTCACTGCTTAAATCCACGCTGGAAGAAGAGACGGCATTACAGAAAAGTAGGACGGGGAAATGAAAGCAGCTGTGCTGTTCTAATTAAATCTCATTGCAACCAATCATGCACTGAGCCGTCTGTTCATAACTCACCTGACAACAATGCTGAGGGGAGAAACTAGTCCAAACCCAAGCCAGGGCTGCTTCTGACTTAGTAGTTGTTCTCTTTTATTTTGCAGGAGTATGTGTGAGGGCTTCTTCCCCTGGGTGTGTGTTGATTCTTCTCCCTGTTGCTCATGCTTCACATCACGGTGACAGGAATTTCTTGCTTGTGTTTCTGTGTTTCCATGTTGTAGGTGTTGAGTATTTCGGGGAGTCTGCGTCAGGCAGGATTCTCCTACGACAAAGCGATCCTGAGGAGCTGACCATCAGATCTGGTCCTGTGCGTTTCCCTGTAGCTGTGGAGGCAGAAGTGTGTTGGGATCACTGGACCTCTCTTCAAACCTTGCTGTGTAGAACTGGCTGGAATGGACTTTCTGAGTCTGATGTGTGAGGCTTTAGGACAGGAGCTGTGAATGACCAGTTTTAGAAATGTAGTACTTGATAGCTGTGTAGGTGCTTCTTTATATTGTCTAGCTGAGAGGAAAAATTTGGGCCGTTCTCTCTGGAATCCACTTTTCTATCTTTATCATTGCCTCTTTTCAATGTAGGCAAATATCTGAAACCAGACCCTTGTCTGCAGGCCTTCTGACTCCTCGGCACTGACTGTAAGCTCCTGTAAGGTTATCTGCAGCAATTTACTGCATGCTGTGTCCTTGCAGCTGCCTTTTTTTCTCCTGTGACCTGCCCACATTTCTTAGCACTCTGCTCATCATGCCAGTTTAATTTCCATTCGTAGGAGCAGGTTTTTCCTTTTTACAAGAAAACTGACCCTCTCTTGTAATGTTAGAAGCACCTCTTCTCCTTTTCTGTATTTACCAGCTCATTTTTTTCAGTGACTTACTCCATCCTTTCTGGACTTTCTTTTTGTATTTATCTGTTCAAACTACCCTGGAGCAGCACTCTTCCTGTTTTGGTGTTGTATAAACCACCACCTTGTAGCCTTGGCATTAAATAAAAGACAGCATTCTTGATCTTTGTAATGGCTCAGTATCATCCTAGCAGCCCCCTGTGCAACAGATACTACTTGGATAGTCTTAGGGAATGTGCAAAGACAGAATGAGGCTGTGGATGTGTCTGTATCTTCTCTTGAAATGTTTCTTTCTGGTTAGGGTTGACATGTATAACCAGGGTTGTGAGGAAAAGCGGTGCTACTCGACAAGATACAGAAGAAGGAATTGACCTTTAGAAATAGCAAGTTAGCTCATGCTGTTGCTGTGAGCAAGGATTGCAGAACTGACACTTCTGCGCTTGCAAGGAACAGTAGACTTGTTTTGTGGGTTGCAAAGGTCTGGCTGGGCTTCCTGGGACGGTGAGTGAGTCAATCAGTGTCACTGCTTGATGCTGTATAACGGATGGTCTCAAGCTATGAGATAACCTTTAGCTCGCGTCTCCTTTCTCAATTAACATCAGCAAGGCCAGCAGGAAGTAATGAAAGCACGTCCGGACAGACGGGATGGCCGTGCTGGCCGGAGCCGTGGGGTGCTCTGTGCGCTGCTGTGCTGTTACATAGGTGTGTGATCCAGTACTCTGGAGCGTGCGTCCAGGCAGACGGCATTCAAGTCTCTGTAAAGTCGGTTCAGTGTTCTCATATTTACGGTTCTTACCCATAAGGTTCCCTCAAAAAGGCTTGATGTCAACCTTAACCCATGGAAGTCCATTCTAGGATATTTTTTTTAATCCTGCCCGCAGGCAATTAATAACATGTAAATGAAGGAGGGGGAGCTGGAATAAGAACATTTCCACTAGGCTGTGAAGCAAAATCTGCTTAATTTAGAGGAAACAGGATGAGGAAGAAGGAAACTTTTTGTGTGTATGATGCAGATTCGATATAGCTGCATTAGGCTTAATTCTTAGCAGAAATTTGTGAAGTCTGTGCAAACTAGCATATCTGATCTAAGACTGCTGATAGTCCTGAATTCCCAGGGTATAACTCATTCGCTATTTCTCATTAGTATGCCACTCATTTTAGCATAAGAGGCCTGATTGGGTTTACTTCTATAATGCTGCACCAACACAAAAAGCTTGTTTATTATTTTTGAGGAAGGTGAGGATTACAGTGTCTTTTTTTGAGACAGGGGTGTTTCAGCACCTTGGAGGATTTGGTAAAGAATGCTGTACAACCTCCAAATGAATCAGATGCAAAGCTTGGGTGTGTACTTTCCCAACCTCCTAGTCCATTCCAAAAACTGGATTTGGAAAAGTAGTCCAAAAGCAAATTGTGTTGATGTTTGAAGGATTTGCTGTTCTGAGACGGCTTCTTTTATAGATAGTAAGAACAGCAAGACCTTAGGGTAGAATAAAAGTCATCTTAGTTACTTCATCTTGGCTTTAAGGTGAAATAAAACTGTGGGCAAATTAACAGCTGAACGTTTTGAAATAAGACTTGGGGTTAGGGTGCTGTGTCATCATGCAACACTTCCTTAGCCTCTCGGTGTAAGGTGTATACCCGTGTCTCTCTGAGGATGGAGAAATTGTAACAATTACAATTGTAGCTTGTAATAAATGCTTGTAATAAACTTTTTTTTCTGTGATCAAGTCAAGAACAGGAGCGGTGCATAGCAGTAGTGTTTATAACGTGCCTGGTACGCATACGGTTCTCCAGTCCTTTGCTGCTTGGGTCAGAAGATGCGGTGCCAGAGTGCTGCTGTGCTAGCTTATTTCGGTTTGTAAACTGCAAGGTGGGTACAGGAGACAAATCTGCAAACAACTTGTTAATGTGAGATTGAAATTAAATTTTAAGCAGCTTCATGCTGTTCTAGGAGAACCTGCATTTTATGTATGGTTTTATAATGGACTTGAAATTGTGTGATGTATAAACAGCGTCGTCTTCTCTCCTCTCTTTGCATGTGTTGCTACATAAAAGCCACTCCCTCTCTTGTATTTGTGTATACCTTGTTCTTTCTCTCAGAAATACAGCTAAAAAGTAAGAATTCCCTAAAAGCATGCAACAGCTTGGATCTGAAATAGGCTTAATGCTATTATATGTCAGAGTCTGTAGGAGAGACATGTTAATATAACTGGAATTTACTTAGAAAACTGTTACTGATAGCCATTTTCATATATGCATTTTAGCAAGCCATAATGAAAACAGGCATAATGACCCTTCCTCCTTAGGGGAGTATGTGTGCATGTTCTTAACCCTTACTAGCATAAGAAAGATTTGAGTACTAGTGAAAGACAAGCATATTTCTCAATGTTTTCCTGTAGGAAGAGGTATAAATGTTTTCTGAGCTAGAGATGTAAGAAGCAAGGAAGTTGCAAAGAAAACTATTTGGCTTATCAGTTAAATGGCAGTGGTGAGGGGAGGGGGATAGGGGAATAGGTGCACTGCATTGTGAATATTTTGTTGTTTGTAGGTTCTGTGTAGCTGGAATAAAAGGCAAGCCTGCCCTTTAAGGAACTGCTCAGCTCCTTGAGATCTACCCATTCATCTGTCTACCCTTCTTCTCTCACCATCTGTTTCTTTTGCTGTGGACATGTGAACTTGCTCCATCCCTGCAGCAAATTGCAGCCTGGCTGGTTCACAGTCAGGCTTTCACGTGAAGTGGAGGTTTCCTGTCTTTGCAAGCTCAGATGGAGTTGCCTCTACGCTGAGGTGTAGCCCTGTAAAGAAGCTGGGTTTTTCTATTCCAGCTGCGTATCTGCAAGCCCCTTGAAGACACTGTGAACCTGCAGTTCTTTCTCTTGGGCTGGGATGCCAGGCTGGAGGAGGAGCCTTGCTCTTTGTCTGCAGCGAATGCAGGACGGAGGTAAGGCGAGAGGGGAATACTACAGCAAAGGGGGAGACTATAATCTAGAGGTGCTGTGGGAAGACTGGAGGCTCGATGTTCCTTTTGCTGTCTCCTCTTGACACTGCTGAAGCCCTAGTGTCTGTCCAGAAACATGTGGCTGTTGGTTATTGAATAGAACAACCACAACATAGCTTCCCCTTAGGACGCGTATGTTCTCCTTGGAATTGGTTACTCTTCCAGATCTCCTCAGTGAGGATGCTGTTAGTGAATTCATGCCTGTTCTGCTTAAAGTGCTGTCTTTAATCTGAACCGGGCCTAGCAGATAGAGCTTTTGCAGTGGTAAAGTTGTATGCGTCTGGTAAAAGGCAGCTATCAGACATAATGGCTGGGAACTTTAAAGCTCGCATACCTACTTCATGCTCCCGTTTTCTTTCTCTTGAAGAAATCACTGAGCTATTGATTGTGTCAAGAAGATAGACACGTGCTCACTGCAGATGTAACTTTCCAAAGAAGCTGCTTTCTAACTCCGAGTTTAAGCCTGTTATTTATGTTCACTCAGTGTCAGGGTGGTGGTGTGAGCTGTGGTTATATCACCTCCACTGCCTGCGAAATGATTCTGTTTATATCCCACTGTTTGAGCTGAATTATTTTAAACCATCACACTCGTGGCAGCATATTCAGGTTTCCTGACGTAGTGGAGGAATCTGGGTCCTCTAACACATTATTAAGCTACTTCAGGGGAGGAGGGATAATTTGCATTTACTAGTCCTAGTGCAATATCACTGAAATGCTGTTGGTGTTTTTTAAATGTATCTTGAATTCATGCTGCTGTCATTAAAATATGATCTGACTGGGATTTCAGTTCAGTGCAAAGCTGCATGTCTTTCTTCCTGGGAACCATGGAAAACTAGCCTGGGGTTTCTAATTTGTCTTCTCAGGCTAGAAATGCCAAAACATGTGTCAACATTAAAAAAAAAAAAAGTATATAAAAAAGATCTTTATCCTGTTAGCTATCAGCAATACTTGAATTGCACATTAAGACACAGATGTGGAGACATAACCCTTTCTGGTTGCGGAGGGTCTAATTCTTGGCACTGAGCACAAGCTAGGCTGGCATAATTAAGTGACTGCAGCTCCACGTATTATGTGATTTCTCATACAGATGAATGATGAAAGCTGCATACTTGGGCATGACATTTCTCTGGCATATGATCATTTTTACCTTGATGCACTGGAGAGATTTAAATCAGCATAATTCATTGTGGAGGTTCTCTGGCATATGGTCATTGGTTACCTAGCAGTCATCCACCATATGTCTGCGTAGAAGACTAAGCGGTAGCTATGATTAATTAAATAGAGAAAAATCCCTTGTGCTATTATCTTGTAAATATCCCTTCTCTGATACTCTGGTGGTGAAAAGCTGCTCTCAGGTGCATTTTAAACGGTGGGACTTCTTTCTACTGTGGCTCAAAACCTTGATCTAGTTTGGGCTTCCGTCTTTGCTGCAGGTAGATCTCTAGTTACTGAAAGTAAAGTCCTCTTTCATCATCTGTCATCCCCTGAGTTGCCCAGACCCAAAGCATGAAGCGGAGGAACTGTGTTGCTGAGACGACTGTTTTTCTGGACGGTGTAGTTGAGCATCCTGCACGTTGGAGGAGACGCACGGCTCAAAGGGCTGTACAGCAAAACCTTCCCCAGGCAGAGAGAGATCCGCAGGGCTACAGAAGAAACAGCTTCCCAGGGGCATTGGTTCATTCCGAGCTTCCCTCTGCAGCAATGTCCTGGAGGTTAATCGTTCGTGCTAGTAACTGGAGCTCTCTCAACGCGGTAGATGGCAGTAAAAGACTGTGATTACAACCGCAGAGTTTGTACCTCAGTGGTACTGTGAGCACTTGGCAGAAGTTACTGCACATCGGTGAGTGTCTCTGCCCTGCAGTTCCTTGTCATCGCTCCAACATTTGAGGAGTGACTAGGTTTCCTCCCTGCTTCCTCCACAGTGTCATACATATGTGTAAAGTTACTTGAAGTAGGCCAAGTGGAAACCCCAGAATTGTGAGAAGAGCCGGCCTTCAGCTTCAGGCTGCTCGTTCGACTTCTGCAGCGGTTAGCAGGGCTAAAAGGTTACAAATTCTACATTAGCTGGCTCTGGGAAATGAAATTTAGACAAGTGCTTGTATCTTAACTAGCATGGGTGTAACAGCTGTCACCCTTTCAAACTCAAGGCTGATGATAACCTTGCTAGGGATAAGACTAAAGAATAAATAAGAAGGGAATCCTCCAAGAGGATCGTTACCTTTGCAGGGTTGTCAAGACATGTCTGAAGGAAATCTGCCCTTCAGCTTGTGTGATCTCCAGCCTGTTGTTGAACAGGGCTCCAGCATCGAGGAGAGGCCTCCTGATACAAACTTTACTTAAAATAGAAGCCCAGAAAACATCAAAGTGTTGCTATATGTATCACAAAAGAAAACTTAGAGTGTGATTATAGATATTGTTCTAGAAATGACTGAGAGCAGAAATGGACCGAGTCTGTGCCCACAGAGAGCTTGCAAGTGTGTGTGGCACTGCTGCCATTAGTCAAATATAGACACGCAGAATGAGAGAACTAGAATAATATTTCAGAATGAGTAACTACATCAGGCAAAAGTCCAATGATTGCTTTATTAAAGCCTTGATGAGTGCCAGACAACTCCTCAGCTATGCCGAGGAGCCACGCAGAATGTAAATTCCAGTGTTTTATACAACACTGGAGGAGAGAGCCTACAATGCACAGAAGTGAAGGGGGGCTTATTTTCTGACTTTTGTCCACAGTAGTTGTTTCCTTGCCAGCTAGTCTGGCAGAGATCAGAACATGTAAATGGACATTCTTGTCCTTTTTTTCCACCCCTATTTGCTCTGAATATACACAGAAAGGTAACATTTCTATTAAGATTAACAATCACTCTCTTGACATGATTTGCAACTGTCTTGCCTCCTTCCCTGTTTTAAATGGACAGTAGTCATTACTGCATTACTGCCACCTGAAGTCGGGTCAGAACTGAAAAGGATGAGGAAGCAAGATAGTAATATGATTTTAAAGATACATTGACAAAGCTGTAGAACTGCTTTTTGAGCCCTGTTCTCTATTCTAACTGCTTCTGGTCAGTGACCAGTAAAAAAGAAAACATTGAGTCTTACCTGGTGGCAATACTGAAAGCTGTCTTCATGAGATGTAAAGGCTGATGTTCCTTCCTGTAAGATGCATGGTGATTCCCTGCTTGTTATCAAGTGCAGTAGGTTGGAGTGGATTTTGGTGGGGTAGTTGAGTATTTAATGCCAACTCTGATTCAGTGAAAGCTTAGGAAGGAGCTTGAGACTGTCTGTAGCATGAATGAAAGAGTGAGTCCTGAACCATCTGCCATTGATGCACAACTTAAGCTCGCGTCACAAGCTCATTCGGCTCGTGTGGTCTGGACAGAGCAGGGTCAGCAGGACCAAACAAGTCACACAGTCCAGTCTGCCAGCTGCTACCCTGAGCCTGGCTGTTCCTGAGCACCTGGGACAGATGCTCTCCTGTGCTCCCTTCCCTTCCCCAAGTGGCTGTAAATTGAGTTCTAAGCGTGGGAGATCCTGTTGTTAATAGATGGCGTAAAAGGACTTCTGGTACATATTTCTTCCATGGATGCTAAGACATTAAGCTATACCTAGGAGAAATGGCAAATCCCAGATAAGCAACTTTTTTTCTTTTCTCTTTTCTTTTTCTTTCTTTCTTTTTAAACAAAGATGCAATTTATCTTTGTAGGGACAGCTTGCACACACTTCCCCATGCAGAAGCATTTATCAGTCAGGAAATCAAAGCAAAATATAGAGCAGATACTACTTGAAAACTCTCCTAGGCAGAGATCCTGGGTACCTTGGTGGCAGAGAGCTGACTATCCCATGCTTGCTAACTCTTTCTCACTTGTGTTTTGTAAAACTTCCCTGAAGCACCTCTGCAGTGAGGAGCAAAGATGAAGCCTTATGTAGCTAGAGGCAAATTATGATCTTCCTGCTAAGTGAATTTCTGGAATGAAAACCTTTTTACAGCTATGGGATGGTATGGAGATCTTTACGATGGGTAAATAGCGATAAGCACCAGTCTTGCTTGTAAGAGGATTATGCAGCTCTATGAAGGCGAACTCTTGGTCACGGTGCAAATCGGTGCTATTTTATTTATGATGCTGTGTGTGTGCAGCGTTGAATGAGCATGTGGATGTGTGTCTAGGGGGGAAGGAAGGTGTGTGAGGGAGAAAATAAGAGCAAAAGAGGGAGGGAGAGAGTCCTAAAGGCAGTTCTAAAAGGGAAAGAATAGGTTTCTAGCAACTGTATCTTCAGCCACAAGTTTGAAAAGCAGCTCTTATACCACTGGCGGTGAGTGAGTTCAGGCTTATTTCTAAATAACTGTCCAGATCACACAGAATCCTCACTATAAGCTGGACAAAGCTGTAAGCTGGTCATCCCGAGGAGCCTCTCAAAGAGGATGGGGACGACCTGGCTCTTTTCTCTTATGCTGTACAATTGTAAGGAAATATTAATAATATTAAGCAACTCTATCAGCTGCTAGCCCTTCAGGCTCAATGCTGACTGCTTGGAATTGGACGCTACACAGGATAACATGCTAACATATGCAGTCCCCTCAGTGTATTGAGTTTCTGAAACCTGCCTCAGCAGCTCAGAAATCAATACACAGCAGTTGCAATGGAGCTTTGTGCACTGCACAATCATAAACACTGCTGGTAGCAGGGGAAACGGCACAGAGCTCTGCATCTCACTTAAGTGCTGATATTTTTGAGTGAGCACAGAGGAAGATATAAATCTCCTCTGGCTTCAACTTGCTCCCCTGTGTAGTCCTCCTGGCACCAGGCTGTGTGTCAGTGGGGCATCTGGAAGTAAATATGGAGAGCTTCTGTATTGCAGGCATTGTCAGTCAGCAATGAGACATTTGGTTGGGGACAGCCTGGAGAGATTTATCTGTTAGGTTTCTGCTCCTGGAGGTGCAGTGTGAGTGAGTGATGAAGCAGCGGCTGGACGCTGTTGTGGCCAACAAAGACAGCAGAGCACGAAAAATTAAAAACCAAGCTAAAAAAAGCATCATCAAAGGAAAGCAAAGCCAAAGTTTTAGCATTAACATCAGCCCTGGCAACCAAGTCAGCAAGGATAAGCCCTGCACCCAAGAGCAAAGATCCACTGACAGTAGTGATTCAGGAGAAGAGTCTAAGCACAGAAATCTCATACCACTCAGTTTGCTGGCTGAGAGGCAGCCTCACTGCTTCAGTGCTCAGAGCCTTGGTACATGCTTATTTTGCAGGGTGCTCACAGAACAAAGGTGACTTTGGAAGGAGGTGAGGGACTGGTCTGAGTCACTTTGGACTTATGCCATAATTTCCAAGGAAGGAGGTGAGAAACCAGCTTTGGAACTGATCTCCAAGTGTGCCTTTGGGCCAGAAACAAGAAGCACTCATGCTCCCTTCCAGCAGGAACAGAGCATAGTGGTGACCATGCCCTCATGGTGCCTGCAAACACAGCGTAAGCTTTTGTCAGTGAAATCCAAGGACGTCCTCCCTTTGTGCCTCTGGAAGACATTCAGCCTTTTAGAGGGGTAAATATCACCCAGAAAAGGCAGAATGACAGATTGTTCCAGCCTTCAAAATCTAGCCGGACATAAACATTGCTGCGGGAGCCTGAAGGAATGTGTGTCTTGAAGTTCCTAACAAGAAACAGACACCACACTGAGTAAACTGTTTGCTCTGCCTGTTTTGAAGGCAAAACAGAACCAGATGGGATTAACAGGTAAACTTGCAATTGATCAGCCTCTGTCGGTGGTAGCAAAATGAAAATAATCCACTTTAAAACTGTCTTTAACCTTGTAGCATGACAGGATTATTTTTAAGTTCCATGATCTCAGTACAGATCACCGCTGTCTCTCGGCTACAGGACGCAGCTCCATATAGGTGAGAGTTGTAGCAGACATCAGTGAAATAACCCATCCTGATGCTGTGATAGATATTAATCCCCTTATATCCCCCAGCCTATTTCATGTGCCTGGGAGGTGAAAATGGAGACGGGCTTTTCAGTAGAGCTGCTGTGTGCTATTCGTCCCTTACAACGGAGTGGAAGTAGGCTGCCCATGATGGCCTGCTTGCTCCAGACACAGCTGGGTAGGGGAACAGGCCATCCTACCTATCACTATAAAGATACAGGGTGCATTGCTTCAAAACTCAAAGTAGCCCAACCTTGAAAAGACTAGATTGAGAAAGAAATTTTAAGTCCAGAAGGGGGAAAGACCATGGAGAAGATTAGTCTAGATACCTGAACAGATGTTTATTTTGTGCAGGAGTACATAAGATCGAGCTAGAAGTTAATTTGACCTAACTATTGAATGCTGCCAGGCAATAGCAGTGGGTCATTAACTGAGGCACAGCCCACGGCTTGCACGGGTGGGTCTGTAACAGCCTAATCCACATCTGCATCCAGTGTCCTTTCTGTTTCCCCAGGGGGTTTCTTGATGCCTCTGCATTAGTGTGAAACAGTGTGGCCTTAGGGGATGTCTCTCACTATGCTATGTCATTAAACAAGCTGCTGGGAATGAAAGGAGGAAAGAAAGGCTAAATCAAGGGTCTCCCAAGTGCCTTATCCTCACTGACTCCACGTGACAAAAGAGGACTCTAACTCACTTGATTTGGAGCTGAAAGCGAAGAGTGTTTCATTTCACTCCCTTTTCTGGTTGTAGAGAGTCAGTGCTTTCGCATTGTGGGCTGGTGAAACAAGGACCTTCAAGGTGAGGGAGCATGTGACAGGAGTATTTGACAGAGAAGGTGTTTTCCTTGATCTCTATGCCCCCAGATGAGATGGAAGCTAAAAGGCCTGGATATTTTCCCTTAACCCTCAAAAGAAAGTGTGTTTTGTATGAAGAACCCCTTGTATTTGTGTGTAGGACAAATCCACCAACTTGTGAGTCCTTCAGTAATATGGGGCTGAGCACTTGTGAGTCTGCTCTAACCATACACTTGATGCCACTGCCTGCTAACCACCCAGTGCAAACAGCATGCGAGAGTGGTGGAAGACCCATCTGATTTCCAAAGACTGTTTTGCACACTTGCTAATGGACCGGAACCTTTGCTCAGCAGCCAGCTCCTGAGACTGGAAAACTCATTGCATTCACCATTTCTTCCTACAGCTATAATCATATCTAAAGCACAAGGCATATGAATACTTGATGGGAGGATGAAAAAAAGACAGAGCCAGGCTTTTCCCAGTGTTATCCGGTGACAGGATGAGAGGCAACAGGCACAAATTAAAATACATGCAATTCCATCTGAATGACTGTTTTTTTTTTTTTTTTTTTTAACTCCGAGAGTAGTTGAGTGCTGGAACAGCTTGCCCAGAGAGGTTGTGGAGTCTCTATCCTTGGAGATATTCAGATCCTGACTGGACATGGTCCTGGGCAAGATGCTCTTTATCTGACCCTGCTTGAGCAGAGGAGTTGGACCAGATGATCTCCAGAGGTCTCTGGCAAACCGAACTCTTCTGTGAAGTTGCCCTGTCCCAAGGCATGTTGCTTAAGAGGAGTCTCTTCCTCCCAAGCATGTCCTGACAGCAGACTCCGCAGGATGGCACAGCTGCTGGGAGGTGTGGCAACAAACCAGCAGCACCTCTTGCAGTTGTAGCAGTATCCATGTCATTGTGGTGCCCAAGATCCTGTAGCCAGGCATTTCAGTCATGCAGGCGGATTACAGGCATAGTGCAAGGACATGGATATTCACTTCTGAGGTTTCCTGTGTTTTTTTTCTGCTTGAAATATCTCTGTGACTACTGCCGACTCTTGTAGAGAAAGGATCTCCCCTCCAAATACATATCATAGCATCTGTTTGATATCGACTCTGCTTATGAATTCAGCACCAGTATTTTTAGCTGTGCTTTGTTTTCTCCAGCACAATTTCCCATGTGAGCACTGATGCTAAGCTAACATGGAGTGCTCTTGAGAATCCCACCCTGCTAGCTATGGTTCTTTTTACAATAATGTATGCATCAATTGTTAAAAGCCCTGGGCTACGTTTTCAACTAGTAATGTGCTTGCTATTATCTATGTTTAATCATTTCTGTGGCACTAATGTGCTTTAAAAGTTGTATTGTTGTAGCCATGATGGTCTGAAGAGATAATGAAAAGAATACTTTCATGAGATCAGCCAGTGTAGATGACAGAAACAGATGAGCTTTTAAGCACGAAAGTGTAGATTTGACCTTATGTTTAAAAGCTCCTTCATATGTCATGTTTTCCTCAGACTCTCATTTCTTTACCTGAGAGTGCTAGATCAATAATGATCACTTTTCTGAGAATCATTTCCTAATAGCACAGAACCTGAATATCATCAAGTGATTATAAATTACAGTTGAGGAAACTAAGGCATGGAAAGGGTGGGTAGATTTGCCCGTGTAGGAGGTTGAGTCAGTAATATAACTCAACAGCACTTCCCTGTGTGCTGTGCTTTAACTATTGAACATCATTATATATGTTGGCTTCAGATTACTCCTTCTCTGTAAACTTTTGAGTTATTTTGTCAGTTAGAATATTCAGTGCATGTACAAACTTCCTGTAAGTTAGTGTGACGTGCCCTGATCAAATTCAGCTATGGAATTCTGCGTTGTTGCTAGTCCCAAAGGTATCATGTACATTTACAATCAAATTGCAGAGGACTGTGTTTTTCCTTGAGGAATAAGCTGCAGAAAGCTGTCGTGTTTAATTTAAAGATAGGAGCTCTTTAGGAAGTTCTAGCTTGGTGGGGAGTCAATCCCTGCTTATTTCATCCTAATAGCAAATACAGACCAAAATTTTTTGTTTCCATGAATTTTTCTGTATAACTAACTTCTTGTTTCTGTGCTGCTAGCAGGGCATAGGCAGAGTCTGAGCTTATCACGCTGTTCCTGCTGCTGCTATTCTTCAGGAAAGGTCTCTTATTGGTTTCTCTAGCTGACTGGAATAAGCCTTCAGGTGCCATCACTCCAATCACTTTCCTTTAGATTGATGGGTAACTCTCCGGTTGGAGATATCGAAGGGAATCAGCCGTTATGGTGCTACTCTGCTGTGATGGGAACTTCTGATGCAGCCCTGGCTTTATGCTTCACCGTCTACCTCCCCGATGCTGCAAACTCTTATGCTTGAATGAAAAGGGCTGCTCTTACGGGCTTCAGTGGAGGATCAGAGCTTAACCTTGCAGGGAGAATGCAGTGATGATAACTTCAAAACTGATCCTCTCCAGTCCATTCCCTCCCAGGGCTGGCAGCTCCCCCGTTGCTCTTCAAGAACATGGGAGGGAAGGAATAAGAAATATTCAGCAGACCTAACTGTAGGCATTTAACTCGAGAACTGCAATTAGGATCCTCATCCCTTCAGATAGACTCCCCCGCTGCCACTGACTTTGGTGGGTTTCTGCTTTCAGCCACTTTCTGCGGGGACTGCTTTTCTGCCCCGGCATGCACAGAGCTGCAGGAGGCTGTTTCGAGCAGACACTCTCCAAAGTGCGTTTTGGGTTGAGGCGCTTCAGTTTCCACCGGGCAGCGGAGAGGTCTCCGCAGCCCTGCTGCTCAGCTTGGCCTGTGCCACGCTACGCCCTTGGACCCGGCCGCTCTCCGGAGCGAGCTGGCGGCTCTTCTCCCCCTACCCGGCCGGGAAGCCGGCCTGAAACCCGAGCGGAGGTAGCGCGGGTGGCCGTGCCGCGGGGGCCGCGTCCTTGGGCGCTGCGGCTGTGCCCTGCGCCCCGGTGGTGTCAGGCAGCGCACCTCCGAAATCAGAACTGGCTCGTGCTATCCCGAGGAGAATCCGGTCCGTAACGTTCGAGGTTACGGCAGACCCCGCGCGCGCTAGGCTCGCTCTCGCAGCGGCGGGCGCAGAGGCCGAGCGGGCCCTCTCAGCCGGCTAATGAAGGGCCTGCTGAGGAACAAAACAAGCTGCCAGTCACCGCGGAGATATGTCGCCCCCAGGAAATTAAACACCCGAACGCCGCGGCGCAGGCAAATAAACATCTTTGTGTCCGTGCCGAAGCGCCGGAACCTGCGGAATACGGAGAAACGCCGCGGGCGCGGCGAGGCACCCGAAACGCGACCCCTCGGCACGCGGCGGCGCGCACCGGGCGCGGGGGCGGGGGCGGCGCGGGGCGGACCGGGCGCGGACCGGGGGCGGCGCGCACCGGGCGCGGGGGCGGGGGCGGCGCGGGGCGGACCGGACGCGGACCGGGGTGGCGCGGACCGGGCGCGGGGGCGGCGCGGCGCGGACCGGGGGCGGCGCGGGGGCGGCGCGGGGCGGACCGGGCGCGGACCGGGGGCGGCGCGGGGCGGACCGGGCGCGGGGGCGGGGGCGGCGCGGACCGGGGGCGGCGCGGACCGGGGGCGGCGCGGACCGGGCGCGGGGGCGGGGGCGGACCGGGGCGGACCGGGCGCGGACCGGGGGCGGCGCGGAGCGGGGGCGGGGGCGGCGCGGACCGGGCGCGGACCGGGCGCGGACCGGGGGCGGCGCGCACCGGGCGCGGGGGCGGGGGCGGCGCGGGGCGGACCGGGCGCGGGGGCGGCGCGGGGCGCCCGGCGGTGCCGGCGGGCTGCGCGCGGCCGGGGCGGCGCCGCCGCCGCCTCCCTCCTCCCCCCTCCGCCCCGCCGCAGGCGCCGCCCGGCCATAAAGCGCGGGGGAGCCGCCGCCGCCGCCGCCGCCCCATGGCGCCCGCCGCCCCCTAGAGCCCCGCGCCGCCATGCCGGGCTGGAGGAAGAGCCTCGCCCTGTGCCTGCAGCGCATCCAGGAGGACGGTGAGCGCCGCGGCGGCGGGGCCGCTCCGCGGGCGGCGCGGCGCGGCGGGGCTTGCGGCCCCCGCGCTCTAACTTTCTGAGCCCGCCGGGGCCGCGGCCGGGGCCGCGGGCGGGCTGCGGGGTCGCCCGGAGGACGTGTCGCGGTAGCCGCGTTTCTGCGGTGCCTCCCGGCGCATTACGCTGTTTACGCGCTCGGGAGCGGGCTGTTGAATTGAAGCCGGACCTGCAGCCCGTGGAAGTTGGGAGCAGCCGTCCCGCGGGGCGCGGCGCCGGCCCGAGCCTGGCCGTGGGGAAAGCTGGCGCCGCGGGAGCGAAGCGCAGCTCCCGTGTGCGCCTGTGGGACCCTCCGGTGCGAGGGGAGCGGAAGGGAGCGGGGGGGTCTCGCCCGGCTCCTCTGCCGCGGGCTCTTGGCAGCGGGTTGAGTTCTTCTCCTCTCGCCCCTTCCCCGGCTCCCTCCGCAAACGTCGCAACGGCGAGCGGAGTCGCCGGGGATCGGAGGGAGCTTGGTGTGAGTAATGCAACACCCAGGGGCTTTGCCTCCCCCGCTGGCCGCGGGGCGCGGAGGGAAGCGGCGCGGTTACGCGCCTTGCGAGGTGCCAGGACTGAGTCGCTACGCTGATGAGCTTTTTTTTTCTGATGCTGTTTCCCTCCTCTCTCTGCTTTGGGAGAAAACCGTTTATTTCTGGTATTTGACCCTGTTGGGACCACTGACTCGGCTTAGACTCCAGCGCGCTGAGGCTGAGCACTCTTAGGCGTCCTGTTCGGTAGAAGAGTAGGTCGGTCCCTGGTGCTCGCCCCGCTGAGACGTGCCCGTGAACCCAGCCCGCGTGTGATGCGGTGCTTCGCAACGCTGCCCTGCTGCAGCTGGCAGGGATGTTCTTGCACCACTGGAGCAGGGAAGGTTTTGGAGGTCTTAAAGAACACTTACAGCACTGACCTCTCGATGCATTAGCTGTACTGGGTTAACATGATTTATCTTGTTACTTTGTGAGTTCGTGTGCGCATCCTGGCTCTTGTCCATGGCAGCTGTACGATAACATGCTTCCTCCCCATCTTCCCCGCTCCCGATCTTCCACTGCAGTAAGTCTGACTGGTGTACTGGTTTCCCTGTTACATCCTTTCAGAGACACTAGCTGTCTTCCCCAGTGATACTGCGCTTGTTCCTGTGGCTGGCTCAGGAGCAGTTTGTCTGTGGAAGTTACCGTTTGGTAAATCAGAAAATGGTTTATCTGGAGGAATAAATCTTGCAGACTGAGCTGGTGCGCTGCGTAGAGGAGAAGACGCACGCCTGCCTACGAACGTGCCAAGTTCGTAGGGAACTTCTTTCCTCTTTCCACAAGGCAAAGCAGTTAGATATCTGTACTGCAGCATGCAACTTAGTGCTTCTGCTGGAATAACGTCTCTGTACCACTCTAATGTTGACAGGTATGGTACGGTACGAGATTTAACTAGACCCTGGGCGAGTTTTGTGTCTCCTCGCGTGTAACACCACCAGGACGTCGCTGCAGGATTCTGTTCGGATTTACTTTTTGCAAAGCGAATGCTCACCACTCTATGAAGAAATTCTGGCTTTGTTTTCCGTGTTCAAAACGAGTTACGTCTGCCTTGTTGGTGTCTCGGCGGTTTCGTTTCGGACACCCAAATTGGGTAGCCCGTCTCTAGACGTGTGTGCTCTCGCCTGTTGGTGTATTAACCTCCAGCGAGGACTGTGGTATTTCAGTTCACAGAGCAAACGTGCTGGCGCGCGGCGAGGGCGCGCTGGTGATTAGAACAAGTGGCGTCTTTTAGTTCCTGAATATTAATGTGATGAGTGTCTCTTGCAATTTGCAGCCGTTCAGTGCTTGACTGGAAGCTTCATTAATCACAGTTGGTATTCAAAAGGTCGCACGTACGTGAGTTATCGAAGCACGATAGCCGCGTGCTGATCCGCAGGGGTTTTCCTTATATGTGTTTCATCTTAAAAACCCTATCCCCCCGGGGGCAAGGGGTGACCCTGAGCAGGGTGCGGAAATGCTGCGGTCTCTAGCAAATCTTTGTTCCCTGTCAGAAGAGGGTTGTACATGGGACTGATGCAACTCTTTATTTTATGTAGAAAAAAAACATTGACATCAGTGGCTTGGAAATGCTTGCTGGAAAACGTGCTCCCTCCAGCCTGTGACTTCCAGGTCAGGGAGGCGACGCTGTCGGGCTCCCTGGAACCATGCAAATGCCCCCGTCAAAACCGTGGTGGCTGCTTGCTGTGAACGGAGCCAAAGGCCATTGAAGTTGATGGGGAAAATCCTACCGTTAGTGCCTTGCTTGGACCTAGCTGGCGTCAGGATTCCTCACCTGAGCGCTGGCCGAATGTGCTGCAAATCCTCTGGTAAAGAGCCCACGCGTGCGCCGCCCCGTGCTCGTGGACACGCTTGGTCACCAAGCTTTCGGTCCCACGGCCGAGCAGTGCAGTACCGCTGCTGGAAACGCGTTACAGCTGGGCGATTGCCTTGGACTAGGTAGCCCGGGGCTGGGACGGGTAGCGAGGTAGTTCAGTCTGTCGCTGGCTATATCGAGCTGCAAGGCCGGATCCTGCGAGCAGCGTCCGTGTTGCCGATTTTCCTCTCTCGGGGCCATGGAGAGGACTGGCTGGCCACGCAGGGCCCTCTCCCGTCCTGCTTTTCCCCTCGTGCCGCTGTCCTCTGCGTAAGGACTGCAGGACTCGGACTGTATCCTGGCAGTTCCCTGGCTTTCAACAGCAAAAGAAACAAAGGCAAATTCCTGCCCTAGGTGAACGAATGTATGTGGGCAGGTGGGAGAGTCCCCGGGAGCATCAGCGTGTCTGAGCGAACGTAGAAAGTGGCCACGTAGAAGGAGCAAATCACGTCTGCAGGCTGAGCAGTGGAGATGCTTTTATCCAGCTGATGAAAATAAGTGTTATCTGGATGAATATGGCTTGTATAACACTGGTCACGGTAGTATGCAGGCACTGTTTGGTAAACCTGAGATGTTTTCCCAATACTAATATGAAGAAGTACAGGATTTGATTATAAATCTGGGCCGTTAATATAATTCCTCCTCTTCTTGCAGGTGTTTTCCCTTCAGTAGCAACCAGAAAAATTAGCTCATGCCTTATAACCCCAATACGATGCCTTTATACTAATAAAATAAAAATTAAAAAACTCCCTAAATTAAAAAAAAAAAAAAAAAAAAACAGAGACCCTAAAGACTGATGTGGAGAGATTACAAGACGTGAAGCAAGTTGGGCTCCCCGTGCACGACCCATGGGGCAGCTGGGGAGGGACAACGACAACTTAAACCAGCTCCAGAAAGTCCAAGCGTCGCAGGATTACGTTGCTGCTGTTTGCTTCCTTCCCTGCGTAGGGCCAATGTATACGGCTCGTGCCGGTTACCTAGGAAACAGCTGTAGGAGTGTATAGGGGCATCGCGCTGCTGCGTGGCCGGGGGCAGAGGCGTCCCGCGGCGGAGCTGCGCGGGAGGCACCGGGAGAGGGAAATTCTCCGTGGGGCGTGTAGATTTGTAGGACGAAGGCAGCGAAGGAGAATCTCGCCCGCCGGCGTGACCTTGCTGCGGGTTCGGCTGGGCAGGAGCGGGACCTGAGGAGGATTTAGCAAGGGGGAGGCTTCTCATGATTTTTGGTGGAGCCGTTTGTGTTTTTACCTTTCCGTTATAAAAATTTAACAGCAGTCTGTGTCGAGGGGCTTTATAACAGCTGGGCTATAAACCTCGGGTTTGCGTTCTGTCCTCGGAACGGCGTGCCAGGGTGATTTTGCTCCATAGCTGTGCAACTGTGTGCTTATGATTGGAAATGGGATTTCTTTTTATTTAATCTCGCACATCAAAGAGAAACGATAAGGCAAAGATGGAAAATCATAATTTTTGCCATAATTAACAGGAAATTAGATTTTTTAAGCGATTTCTGAAATCTGACAGTTCCTTTTGTGATATACACGTATAATGTAGACTACTCAGAGTAACTGTATAAATCAAGCTAGTCATGTTTGCTCCCTTACCCATAAGCATTTTGCTTTCATGGACTGGGATGCATGTGCATAACCTGAAATCAGTTGGGCTATTCCACTGCTTAAAAATTGTTTGCTCTTGTGCTTGCCAAGTCAGACCTAGTCCAGTCTTTCAGAAAGCAGTTTCTGAATTTGTCGTCTTAGAGCTGTATTTCGGTCCCAGGTTGAGTCTGAGGTTCAAAACCTTGCCTTGCTCAGTCCTTTCGTCCAAAACTCCAATAACGCAATCTCTTGTGCTGGCACTTAATTTTCAGTGAAGAAATCCAGCTGGATAGTTGTCATTTCAGTAGTGAGCAACTTGGCTGCAAAGGTGGCTGAAGAGCTTTATGCTGGTCTGCTGAGCACAGGCTATAGCCATTAATACGTTCCTGCCTGCGATACTCTTAATTTCACCATGCATCCAAGCTTTGTCGGAGGTGAGGAACAGCATACGCAGTGCTTAAGAATTTATGCGCTGCTGTTTGTTGGTGATACTAATTATACAGGCCGCTGCTTTTAAATGAAATGTTAAAATAGAGGTGCTGACCCCCAATGAAGCGTGGCGGGGAATTAGGATTGCTTGAAGGCTGTGGTGGTAATGCTCAGAGGATAACGTTCATTCATCAAGCTGATGGGACAGCCAGGGCAAATCCGGCTAGACTTTGATGAGGTCTTTTCGTTTCGTTAATATGTTGATGTGAGTTTGGCAGCAGTCAAGTGAGGGAGTAGTAGCTGCACCCCGGCGCTGTGCTTGCCTGCTCTCTTCCTCATGGGCTCCTGCGCTGTCTCACAGCGCTGGATTCGGGCTGCTGCTTTTGATCCCGTGCTTCAACAGTCATAAAGTTTAGCTGTGATTGAAAAGTCCTGCACAGTTTAGTTAGAGATGAAGCCGCTAGGGTTTTTCAGAATGACTCTAGAGCCTTTTGTGAATTTGATTAAGGGCAGAGATTGATTGCTGTTTTTTTTTTTTTTTTTTTTTTTGAATTGGACTGCCAGAGTTTACAACCTGAGTGTGATTCTGTATTCACGGAGTTTACAGTCATAGGAAACTGCATTTCTGCTCTCTGTTTCTTAGGCTATTATATTCGGTAGGACTTATTCCAGTGACGTGTTTTTATTAGCGATGTTCACTGATGATACTTAGTGCTGTGCAAATCCATCAGCTGCAGTGCTTTGGCACGTTCTCACTTTGGAGGTGCCAATGTTGGAAGGTGTCATGGGGAGAACCTTTCCGGAGACCGAAGACCTTGATGGAAACAGTAGTGGGAGCCAGGAGAGTTTCCCTAGTGGAGTGAGAATTGCCAGATCTGTCTGGACTTGGTCTGTGCCAGTGGAGGTCGGTTGTTCCCCAAACATGTTGGTATTGCTGTGAGCTTATGCCAAGCTTATTGGAGGAGTATATGCAGCATGTGAGCAAGTCCAAAGGAGCGGACGTGGTATCTGAAGCTGCTGCGGTCTCGGGCTGTGTTTGCAGCTGCAGATTGGAGGTCTTGTAATGCCTTGGGTTGCACTGAAACCAAGATTGCTCAGACTAAACCCAGGTGCGTGCCCAGAGGAGGCAGATGATTTGTGCTTTTTTTCTTTCTCGTTTGCTATTTGTGTTGTCTAAGCAGACGCGAGCATGGAGGGGGCTGTTCAGTCGTGCCCCCCCGGCAGGCCCTCGCTGCTCTGCCCCGGTGCTTGCCCTGGGGTGATGCTGCGAGCAGGCAGCAGTCTGGCCTGGGACAGGGCTCTCCACCGGGCCGCGTGCTCCGCGTCAGATCCGTGCTTGAAGCTGTGTAGGCCTTCCTTTGGATCTGCTCTAGAATCAAAATGACTATTTCATTAATTACTTCGTTATAGTGGGATGAAGTCGCTTTTCTTCTGAAACAGAAGTGACTGCGCAGAGGAATGATTGTAGCGGAACGTTGTCAGGGTATCGCGCTGGAGAAGAGTTTCCCTTTGTAGACGAGCCCTGAGACAGAAGCAGGCAATTCTGGAGCTCTGCATCACGTAACCAGAGCCTTGTTTTTAAAAAAGCCGGCCCTAGCCCTTGAAGTTTAGAGCAGTGATCTTAGCCTGGAAGCGTAATGTCTAGGGCAAGCAGAAAACTCGCTGTGTTCTTCCCCCTTCTGCAGCGGGACTGAGCATCTCCGGTCCTCACGCACGGCAGCGAAAGCCGCCGCCGCCTGTGCTGCGGGAAGCGGGTCCCGGTGCGCGCGGGCGCTGCTCCTTGCGCACGCGTTGAGCCGTGCGGAGCTGCAGCACGTGAGTGTTCACGTCTCACGCTGGGGTAGCTCCTGTGGATTGACACTGGTGTTAACTGGGATCACAGCCTGGCTAGTGTTTGACTTGGAAAATAAATACCGTGCTGACGGTCTCTGCAGGGAACGGCAGCCCCTCTCCTTGGCGGTGCTTGGACCGGAAGAAATGCACTGTGATAAAACGCCTTCTCTTGGAAGGGCCTGCGTTTTGCCCAGTTATATTTGATGTTCCCATGAACTTGTTCCATTGAAAGGAGAAGTAATGAAGCTTTTCATTTAAAATTTAAGTAGGATGATTTTTTCATCCCTCTCGCTTTGTTGAGGGAATGAACTACCTTTTTTACTTCCTCCCACATTTCTCCCTCCTTTGTCCATTTAGAAGATGAAGGAATTCAAAAAAGATAACTGAAACTTAACAGGGAAATCATCATAATTCTACAATTTTTCTGACTTTCCCCTCTTATTAATATTAAATGAACTCGGCATCAGCTTTCACTTCTGAGCCAGAACTGGGTTTTGGCTCCAGCAAAATTTGCTGCTTCCACTGGCAGCGTTGGGCATGCTGCTTTCCACTGGGGAATTAGTTCAGTCAGACGCATTTTCCTCTTGACAGCCTCAGGTGTTCTGCAGTGCGACCACCCCGGACGCAGGGAGGAGGGGCTGCGGTGTACTGTTTGCGATCAGGATGTGGTTCGACTCATGTCTTATCAGTGTATTTCAGTAGAGGTGTCAGCGACCCTGCCAGCTAAATTGCTGCCTTCTGACAAGTAGAAGCCTCTTGCTGAGGCTGCAAAATAAATCCTAATAATTCTACACTCCTCAAGTTGAGTGTTGGTCTATGAAGTAGTACATGTTTTTTTTTGTTCAACAACTTTGTTTCTACGATAAACAGCATTACAGAGCTTCCATTTTAACACTTGCATTAACCTTGCCTTCCTCTTCGTTGCCAGACGTAGAGGGTATTCTGAGTATTGGTTTGGATTACGGGTACTGTCACCTTTTCTGCAAGTGTGATGTTTGGTGTCTTGGTGACGCTTGTGTTCATCTGTGCAGAGCAATAAAGGTCCTGACTGTTGCGTGAGTGTTGCCTCGTGCAGTTGCTAGACGTAAGAGTTACGTCAAGCTTTGGGGATCTCGCCTGGGGATAGCTCTGTGTTTGGCTTCTGGATCTTTTGTCCTGTCTTTGATAAAAATTTGTTCCCCTCTATTTGTCAGAGCGCAGGTTAGGTGGTCGCCCAGTGTCTTACCTGCGAGCCGCAG
Organism: Rhea pennata; assembly: GCF_028389875.1. NCBI lineage: Eukaryota > Metazoa > Chordata > Aves > Rheiformes > Rheidae > Rhea > Rhea pennata. Next base: position 11,329,014 of record NC_084674.1, read on the forward strand.
GTTGGTGGTAGGAGCAGTCACCACCGGAGCAGTGCACGCAGGCTGGGACGTGGCGCAGGAGGCTGCAGGATGGGGCTGAAGGGGAGGACTCGTCTCCCTGCACCTCCCCTTGCAGGCAAAGGCCTTGAAGCCCTAGCAGCAAAAAAGATGCAAAGAAACAAAAAGAAAAATATGAGAATAAGGCAAAGCGTCAGGGAGCCTGATAGTTTTATGGAAACTGGTGATGCTGAGCTGCTCTTATCTCAGCCAGTACCAACATGCTTTACCAGTGCAGTTTCAGTCCTTTTTGTGTTTTCCAGAAAATCTTGATATTTGCCATGTGTGAGGGCTCCTCTGTGGGAACAGGTTGCCCACATCGCCTGCCTTTGGCTACCAGGAATTCAGGGAAATTCCCTGGGTCTGTCATAGTGGGACAAACTTTGCAGGGAGTTGGGAGGATGAATTAGTAAATATTCATATCAGCCTGTTTTGGGGCTTTGTGTTCATCCTGAACAGAGGCTACTGTATGGAATGGGTATTTCATGCCTAAATTAGGTATTCCTTTGCATGCTTTCATCTCTGAATTGGAAGCAGTAAATCTCCTTATTGTATGTGCAGTTTTGTTCCCCAAATCTCATGAATCCTCCTTTCTTGTGTGGAGAGGGCAAGTAGATTTGTGTAGGATTTTCTGTCCCTGCTGCAGAGTGAGGCTGGGAGCAGCCCTATGATGCTGCCTTTCAGTCCCCTAGGGAACGGGATCTCTTCATTCTTCTCCTGTCTTGGGCTTTCTCCTTCAAGTTGGGGGCATGCTAAGTCTCCTTGTCTGGCAATCTTGAGTAATTTGGAGAAAAACCTTGTGGCAAACATGCTATGTGGTCTTGTTCCAGCAGGATGCTTCCCTCTCAGTCCCAGGAAGAGCAGCAACTCCGACATCTCTGCTTGTGAAAGAGCACGATGGCTTGGAGCTGCTGCAGGATCGGCCTCGCTCTGTGAGTGGGGTTCACAGAAATTCAGTATCTTCTTGCCTCTTCTGTACCTCACAAGATACCTCAGGATCCAGAGGTGCTTTGGTCTGGTGGTTTGTGTTGGTGGCCAGGGCTCGTTTTTCCTTAAATAAGGAAGTAGTTCTAAATCAGTGAGAAGGAATGGGAAAGAACCAGTGTTAAGGCTAATGCTCAGTCCCAGGAAAAGTGAGCGAACCACCAGCAGCAGAGCTGTTAGCAGCTCTGGAGGAGGTGAAAGACAAGCTGCTTTAATTCTGTAATGCAGAAATCGATACAAGTTGTTGAAGAGTGAATGGGAATGAAAGAAGTAATTTGATGTTCCAGCCCTTATATGTGTGTGTATGTTTATATATATAAAAATTAAAACATTTGCAAACAGCTTTTGACTAAATGAATGGTTTAAACTGCTCTTTAACAGCGAAGCCAGAGCTGCTCCTTCTCCATGGATTGGAAGGTGCCTGCAAATAGCATATTCAGGCGCTGTCCCCACATGGGGCTGGAGGCTTGTGTACTACCTCGAGGCGGTTTCAAATGATGGATAAATTCAGGCGCATTGCAAATCCCAGGACATGCATTTAGATGAGATGATGCTGTGAGCAAATTCCAACGTACCTGTCATTTTTTTTGTCCTTCTTTATGTCCCAGCCTAGCTCGTGGTGCGGTACCACCTCATTGCATTAAATAGCTGCCGTGTTCCTCAGCAGATCGGGCTGTGGTCCAGTGGAAACTCCGGCGATTCCAGGGTGGCTGGCACTTGTTAACTAGCAGGTTAGTGTAGGGGGTTGAGCTGCAGGCCTCCTGCTTCTGTGCCTAGCTTTGTTCCCCACTGAGTGTATAGCTTTAAAAAAAAGTCAAGTGGTAATTTTATTTTGCCGAGCAATAGAGAATTTCTCTCTTATCAGTTGAAATGAATGGGACGGGGGAGTCCTGCATCTCTTGGAAAACCGGTCAGCTAACCGCTGTGCGCCCCAGCCTTCGCATCTGCAAAACCTGGGTAATGGCTATGTTTCCAAAGTTCTTGATGCTCAGATCAAAAAGTATGGTTACTGAGTGTAATTTCATGGTTGTTTTTCTCTGCTTAATATCTTCACATTCAGAATTACGGCAGCTGCGCCAAATCTTTGGGAAAAATGGCCAAAATGCCATAGAAAATACTTCTGGCGTAGGATTGTAAATCTATTATAGCACTGAGAGGAACGGAACGAAAAGCCCTGTTTAAGTGGGTTAAAAAAATTCCCTCTGAAGTGACGATGTGTTGTGAGTTTCCCCAGATCTGTAATCTAGTTCCCATCCCTTACATCAAGTGATAATCCTGTAGCGAACTGGGTGCTGCGAGCCGCGTTTCTGGCAGAGCCCGGGCCTGGGTGTACCTCCAGGCAACCTGCCTTTGGGGAGCTTCAAGATTCCCCCTAGTCAGTCAGGCGGCTTTTTCCTCGGGCTCCGCAGGCTGCGTCTCAAACGTAGTGGGAAGCTGATCTATCTATTTTTAAAAATTGTATTTGTTCTTTTTGTTGCCGTCCCCCGGCGAGGTAGCGACGGAGGCGGTTTCTTACTCTGTTCCTTGCAGCCCCGGCGCTGACGGAGGGGCTCCGCGGGAAGCGCCGCGGGCGTGGGAAGGCGAACGCTTGCGGCGCGCAAGGCCTTGCGGGACTGCGCGTCCCTCTCCGGGGCCGAGCCGGGCCCGCGGGGCTGCCGTGCCCCCCTCGGGGCGGGGGGGTGCCAGCTGCGTGCCGGCGGCCGGCGCAACCCCGTGGCGCTTTGGGGCTGCCTCCTCCGGGCCAGCGGTCCTACGCGGCCCGGGAGTAAATCGGTGACGGGCGACGCGGCGAGGAACGCCGTCCGATTTCTGCCCCTAAATGATCAAAAGAGGGCAGGGGGCTGTCGCGCTGGGGCGGGCTGGCTCTGGGGGCCGCGCTGCTCTCGCTGCGCGGCTCAGCGCGGTGGTCCGGCCTCGTGAGCCCCTGAACCTCCGGCACGGACCGCGGGAAAGCCGAGATACCGCCCCAGCGCTGTGAGCTCTTCCCTGAGTGCCGTAACGCGTCACAGGCCGTGCTTCCTTCCCCACCCGCGGTTTTCCCTCGTCAGTGTTTCCCGCTGGAGCCCTGCGGGTTTCCTGTGATAAAATGCCGTGCGGAGCTGGCCCGACAGACAGCTTGTGCGAGCTGCCTCCTGGTCACCTGCCGCCTGCTCTCGGGCTGCTCCCCGGCTGAGCCGGCTAGCCACCGGCGCGTTATGAAACTCGTGAACAGCTTAGATGCACTGGGTTAGCCAGGCTTGCCGATCGGAGGTCGAACAGCCCCCCCCCCCCCCATGTGATACAGATACTTTGATCTGTGCTATGAGAAAAAGCTGTTGCTGAGCGTGTTTTGGGGAGCGTGATTTGAGTAAGGAGACAAAGCTCTCCAAACCAATTTTTTTTTTCAGCTGGGGAATATTTCCCTCCTTTTTTTTTTTCTTTTTTTTTTTTTTTTCCCATGCATGGGAATTTGAAGTAGAGTGGAGAAGAATGATATAGGGGTAGGTAGAGGGAATAGGAAAACCCGTTCCTGCAACCAGCTAAGCAAGAGAACGGAGGTGCTTGTTTGACTCTGCCGTGGCCAGCCAGCTCTGCTAGACCGAGTGCAGCTCTCTTCTCATGCCTAATATCCCCATTTCTCTGCCAGAGGAGACAAGCCACAGATCTGCCCATAGTCATAGGAAAAACCTTTTGTAGAAAAGGAGCCATCCACATGTCCTCTTCTCCAGGAGGCGACTGTTTCCCATCAAGAGGATTAAGTCCATCTTCATAGGTGATTCTGGTAGCTCTGAATTGCAAGGGATGTCCTGAGTCTGCTTTTGCTGTAAGTGAGATGTTAAAACACCAATAATAGTATTTCAGCAGCTGACTGACCTTTTTTTTTTTTTTTTTTTTTTTAACAGAGGGAAGTGAGTTAAGGTAATGAATCCTAGTCAAGAATGAGCAATTTTCTCTGTGTCATTAGGAGCTGGTAATGGCTTATCCTGGAGAAGAGCTAGTGAAGGCAGCTAGAGGGTCTGTCCATCATACCTGCTATTGCTTTAGACTGCGTGACTGCTGTTATGCTCCAAATTCTGCCTTTTTTCCTGGTGGTTATGCTCATCCTTCCCCTGCTACACTTTTTTTTTTTCCTTTTTTTTCCCTAAGGTCAGCAGCTTTGTTCTGGTGGTAATGGTGGGGTGTTAGAATGAATTGTCAGCATTTGGTGTCCTTTGCCAGGAGGAATATGATGTTCGTGTTGATAGTTTCTTTTTCCTCACCCTAGAATCTGCTTGGAGTCGCTTCTGCGTTTGCTAACATGCTTTCACACCTTTGCAGCTCCAGGTTACATTCCCCATTTATGTATGTGAGGTACTGTTTTTTTGTTCTTGTTACCTCTAAAACCAGGTTTGTCCAGCTTGCTCTGCATTTTTTGAAATGATCATTAGTGAGTTGTTTATCACCTTGAGGTCTTCAGAACAAAGCCTGTGCCCCATTTCTTACCATGCTGTGCCTGTAGTCCTCAACACTCCATCCTGTGTCTTCACTGCTCAAGGCTTTTGCTGTCATACCAGGTGTTTCTCTACACTGCATCGTTGTGTTAGTTGTAAATACTTCGTTCTGTGTAGAGTAACTAACTGCTGTCTGTATAAAACTGTGGTTGTACCGTCCAGAACAAAACGATAGTAGAATTGACTGTAGACACTTGGTCAATTAGAGTGGTTGAATCAGAAATGAGAAGGACTTGTAATCCTTCTCTCAGTAGATTTGTACCTGGCCTCTCTGCTCCTTTCTGCCCTGGCTGAGGAGCTGTGTACTTGTGCTGGCCTTTCCCAGCCTGGAAAGGGAGAAGAAACCAAGGCAGGTGGTGGGGGAGCACCAATAGGTCCGTATGGTGTGCTTGGATGTTGCAAGGTGAGTTGAGGGAAGAGGAACTGGTGAAAGGTTAATGCTGGCATTTATTAATAAAAAAAATAATAATAAAATATATATATAAAAAAAGAAGAAATGAGATGAATTCTTAATGGGTGTAGAAAAATGTTGTGTGGCCATGAGTTGCACTCAACTATGCAGGGAAAATGACATTCTCGCTGCTCCCTGGGGAGGTTTTGATGGTGGTGGCAGGGCTAAGGGTTGCTTCTGATTTGTTTGACCCCAAGTGGTCTGTGCATTTCTGATTGGAGCTGTAACCCAAATTCCAGGTGGGCTGTGTTGGGCCACAGCAGCTCCCTCGGCCCTGCTGTCAGGAGGCTGCGAGTTGGGTGCTGTGGTGTCTATTTGCTGTCTTGCTCTTCACGTTCTAGTTCCCTCATCTCGATCGCTACTTTTCTGTCTTCTGGCACGCGCCCAGGCTTTGGGATAATTAAGTGAAAGCCTGCTACCGACGTGTCTTTACTGAGTTTTACCCTGAGCCCGGTGCATCTGCGCTGCGACGTTGGGAGTTCAGTCAGTGTTATGGGCAGATATGATCAATAAGGCTCCTAGTTATGTACTTCACTATTAAGTCTTAGTTCGTTGATTTTAAAGAGATACCAGCAACCAGGGAAATAACGTGGTTAATTAAGTTAATTAGATTGTAAGGTCTGCAGGGATTGTGCCTTTCTGTCTGCTCTCTGAAGCACCTCAGACACCTCTGATAACTATAAAATAATGACTTCCTTCCACGCGCTGGCAGTTTAAACTGTTTAGTTACTTTAGAACTATTTACGTTTCATGGCAACTAATTCCTACATGAGCCGGAGAGTTACAGCTTTAGCCCTTGGCTTAAAGGTCCAGGTAGAGATGAGAAGGGCATTACTAATAGGGCTTAGCTGAATGATCTCCAGGCACTTGGATCCTAGTATGTTTGCCAAGAGGGTCTTGTTAAGCAGTTACTTGTTCTCTTAGCAAAGAGCCTGTGGCACAACTTCCAGTGCGTTTGTGTTGGTGTTTTATATGTTGGCCTTGGAGTTAATTTTAATTACACTCCCCTTGCCTTCCAGCAAGGCATATAAAGAAATAATATATCAAGCTTTAGACAGATCTTTTCTGTAGCACCCATTTTTCAGGGAAATAAGTAAACAGATCTTCCCCCCGTCCATAATGGAAATTTATTCTGGGTACATAAAGTGAAATCTAGCACAGAGGTATTCTTCTGGAGCTTGTATTTCTTCTAATTTATTGCTCCTCTTCTTTTCCAAGTGAATTGGAGACTTAAACCTCCCATTATGGATCTGTAATTTATGTTTTCAAAATTTTACGATTGTTATCTTTCAGTGTTTTTATGAAGCTCTGCAGTGGAGGTGCTCACATAAGGCTGTATATTAAATACTGCTCCGTTCACTATGAGGAAAACTCGGATTGTAAATTACCAGAGACAGTCTCTCTCGGTGTGTTGCCTGTTGCCATTTTAATTTATCCTTAAAGAAATTAAGGAAGACAGGCTATGGAAACGTGGACTGGATGAACATGTTATGTAGTGGCTGGAAAACTGTACTCAGGGCACCTTTGTAGTGGTTACTGTCACAGGAGACAGACTGAGTGAAGTTCCCTGGTGTCTCTCGAGGCCCTGGTACGAGTGGATTAGTGGAATTCTTCCATTAATGACCTATGGAAGGAACAGAGAATTTGCTTATTGCATGCTCAAAATGTCATTGAGTTGAAAGATGCTACAGATTGTCAGGGAAGACACGGGCTTGATGACCTCTTGAGATATCTTCAGGAAAGCTTTGATTCCTGTGACTTTATGGGTAGAGCAAGGAGCAGATGATGTCAGTAGACTTGAGGATGGAATTTGCTCTTTGTATGAGTTAGGTTTCCAGTTACGTCCCTGATATGTATTATCCCTTAGGAAAAAAAGGGAGAAGAAAGCACCTCTGCTGCTTATGTATGCTACTCTGCTTAGCGAGAGTTTGTGAAACTGTTATTTATCTGATCTAAAGCTTTAAATTTAGACCTGATGCCTCTGAGCCTCCATTAAGGGATGTACAGGAAATCCTTTGCCAGTGTTGCCAGTCTTGTGGGAACCAAGAAGTCATTCAGGCCACTGTTTAAAGCTAAAAATAAAATGTATTTTTGTGTCAGGCAAAGGCTCAACAGCTTTTAATTTAGTTAAATTACATCTGTTGCCCCAAATCAAGATGTGATTTCCTCCTGATTTGGCTGCTATTTCTTTCCTACTACTAGTTTGAAAAATGAAACGAATTGTTGTAGAAATGTTAATATCTTGGTAGTACTACTTGTGAGGGTATAAATGATCCATTCCCCCTCCTGTCCCACCAGTTACCTTGTTAGGAAAACATTTGATCCAAATTCTTCTGTCCTTACTTGTGGATACTATTCTGCTGTGCATTGATGCAAAGTTTTGCTTTTAAAATGAATTTCTATGGGGGAAATTTGACTTTGGTAACTTTTTTCAAATTACCAGAAAGACTGTAGAAAACAAAGGTTGTTTTCATTTTCCCTATTTGAGAGAGGTGCATTGCTTGACAAAAAAATGCTTTCCTTGAAAAAAATGTCAACTCATTTGTTCCCCGGAGGATAGAGTGGCCGCTGTGTGTGATTGATACAAAATTGGAAGTATTCAGAAAAAACCTATCGCAAGAGTAACTAAACTCCATGAGGACCTGTTTTATGAAGCCGTCTTTAAGTATCACTCAGCTGGAATTGGGAATTGGTGGTGTTTTTTTGCTGCGCATGGACATGTATTTGAAAACTGTTGCCGGCAGATATCTGCATTCACAGAAGCTCACTGTTGCTTGAATGAAAGGCCATCTCCTTGTCTGCTGTGCTTGATGTATGACTAATCTAACTGTCCTCAGTGGCCAATTTATGGGCTGGGCTGTGATTAGACAGAGGGCACTGGAGTTTAGCAAGCAGTGCTGGGCTCCTCGGTGTCTGCTGTGTTGCTGTCCCCTTGGAGAGGCAAGGAAATGTAGCAGGAGAAGCAAGAGAAGAGAGGGTGCCAGGGCAGCCAGCCATCTAGTCATCATCTATTTTGTCAGCAAGCATCTATCATTCTTCACTAGTTCTCTGATTAGGTGGCCTCTGCAAGCTTTCAGCAGTGACCCGCTGTGCTGCTGTCTCCTGGAGACGTGTAAGCTTGGTGTCTAATACATTCCTACCTTCCCCAGCCTGGAAAAGCTGAGCAAGTGAGGATTTTAGAGATGTGCATGATGAGGCATATAAGACTTTTGGACTCAAATTCAATATTGCCTTCCATGGTATTTAAGGCTTCCCAAGTATTTCTACAAATGTGTCTTAAATTTCTCCTATAACTTACTCCTGAGTCCCCATGGAGACTCAGGAGTACTACTCCAGCTGCTGCAAGGCACCTGCTCCTCTAACTAGCCACAATAGCTCATCTGCTTCGTTAGCTCCTCCCAATGTGAACACAACCCTTTAATTCATTTCCACTGCCTTTAATTTCCTAAACATTATAGACTCTCCCAACAGTTTTGAGAGCTTTTTATTTGAGGTTAAGAACTGAAGCAGTTGAAGTGATGCTCTCTGAGCTCATCAGAACTGGAGGGGAGGGCAGGATGAGAGCTTGCCCAGAGCTCCTTTGCTCGGCCTGGTCTAGGAAACCCATGAACACTGCAAGTTTCCACCTACATAAACCCAATGGAATGCAAACCCTTATGGTATAGAATATGGCTTTTTAGCTTAATCTTCTGGCATAAGTATTTTAAATCTTAATTACATTATTCAGACTCCAGTCTTGCAAATGACTTGCAGAGCTGAGTGTGTTTGCTCCTTGTTCCCAGGATACTGAGTCATCTGGGCAGCTGCTGCTCTTCTCTCTCTTCCTCTCATTGACAGAGGTGTATAAACCCTGCTGTATGTTAGTCATGTTGCTGCACCTCTGGGAGCAGAGTAGGTGTTATGCTGCTGATGCAGTGCTGGTACAGATGCTGCATTGCCTATGGGGCAATGTCCTTGGACCATCGTCCTAAAATGCCTTTTTTTTTTTTCCCAATGACAGTGATGGGTGTCATCAGCCTTTGGCTGAGGGGCGCAGCAAACAAGCCTGTCTGTCCCATTCTTACACAGGTGAACTTCCATATATATGGAGATATACGTATCCCATATATATGGAAATGCCTTTACTCCTAGATTTAGCTTTGTACACAGCCATTGCTCAAACTGCAGCTAAATCTTAGACTGTAACCTCACAAAGAAGAAGAAAGTCCTGAATTTCCCCAGCCTGCAGAAAGAAGAGGTCACTGGGAACGCGACAGGGCAGCTCCCACAGGAATGACGGTGCTTGTTTGGGCAGCACCAGTTTGTGCGAGAAGGCTGAATACCAACGCTGGAGAAGGGGAAGAGGCCGTGGGACAGAAGACCAGCAGACTCACTGGAGTTGTGTCCCTTGCCCATGGTTCCTGCATGGGACCAGCTGAACTGGGCAAAATGCCATTGCTGTTCTCTGAGCAGCAGTCCTATGATACCTGGAGGAAGGAGAGACAAACTACGTCCTGAACAGAAAGACTGCAACAGAGAATTGGGAGCTCTAGCAAATAGGTTGGGACTGGGCCGAGAGGAGCACCAAAGTTGAACGCAGTGAAGGGATATGGGGCCAGGCTGGTGCATTTCTTCTGTGGACCCCCAAATTCCCCTTGTCTCTATCCTGAATACCATATGGTAGGGAATTTTTTACTTATATCTGTATGCATAGGCTATCTTGGGCAAAACCACAGAAATCTCTCCGAAAAAGAATAGCGGAGCACCTCCAGACTATTCCCAAGTGTCGGCTCTGCAGTGGGTACAGCTTCCAGCAGCACAGATCACTGCATTGCAAACAAGAAAAACAAGCAGAGCAATGGGCACCTGAACACTGAAGTAACTGTCCTGCAAAACTTGAAATAAGTACCTGCAAGCAGTTCAGCAACAGCTTGTTTAGAGCTCATGATTATTTGGGAGAGGGTGAAGATGACAGTGAAACAATTTTAAGCATTAAAAAACCTCTCAAAGCAGCTTTTCATGTGCCTACTGTGAGAGTTAAACTTTACAGCAAACTGCTCACATCTGGTGGTAGGATTTGGGTGTAGAAAGAGATGATGTTTTCTTGCTTGTTCCAGAAGCTCTTTTGAGTTGGCTTGGGACACTAAGTAGTGCAGTGAGTGTCCTCCCCCCCCCGTTTGGGGGATTTTGGATGGATCTCAGGACACTGTTCTCTTTTGTCCCCTTGCCCTGCCTGGGTCCAGCCTTCCAGCAGATACTGGACATACTACAGTCCACATAGTCTCCTTATCTGTCCTACTGCAGTAGTAGTTCTCCTCCTATTTCCATGGTGAGCACCAGGGATGCTGTTGTTGCACAGCAATCCTTGCTGTACAGTGAGCTGTTGCTGTTGTCTCTTTGAGTGATTTGTCAAACAGAGACTGTCCGGTAGCTAAAAGATATTTTTATTACTCTGCCTGTGCTCTCATGCAAGATATTTGAGAGTCCAGCTGTGGACTTTGAGAGTTTGCCTGTATGCTCTCATCATTGGAAATCAGCTCTGAAGTGTGCTGAACCTAATCTGACTCGCTTCACATTATCCTCAAGGCCTTTATGAAGCTTTCTGGAGTGTTTCCTCATTTGTATGGCTTCTTGTCTCCTGAGCCCTTAAGTCATCTTTAGCAGTGTCATGAATCACTGAAGGACACTGTTGCCAGAAAGAAGGGACCATCTAATTTTCTCCAGAGCTTCCAGGCTGGGACTTGAGGAAACAAGGCAATAACAGGCAGAAGGGCCAAGAAATACTAAGAAGGTGTACAAGGGTTTAAATACAAGCTGCTGGCTCTATCTCATCAGAAACAGTGGGCTGCCTTACAAGTATCTTTCTGTTACAGCTTAAGCTTTGACTTTGTGAAAGTGATGATTTGGTTATTTTGTCCTCCAAAACGGACATAACCCTTCCCTGCCTTCTTACTCAAATCAGTTTTAAAATTCTTAAACCAGGGTTTAAAAAGGCACTTTAAAGCCCAGGCTTGAGGCAAGAAGAGGTAGATCTATTAGGAGGCCTCACCTGGGCACGTTGCCCGACCATGGCATTGCCTCGGACAGTGTGCTCAGGCCCTCCTTGGCTGTGCTATGCTTGCCCTAGTGTACTGCTGCTGTTGTCCTTGTATGTCGCTGCTCAGTGTTACCAGGTGGCCCATCTTCACTGCTGGACCTCAGTCCTCTCCCACCCCTTCAATAATGCTTTTGCCCTTTGTTTTTTGTGCAGGGTATTGAGACGCCAGCATCCTTTCAGCTCATCAGAGGTACATTCGCTACAGCTCTGGTGTTTTTGTTCACTCTCAGCAACACTTTCTTCTCAATCCCCCCACCCCCAACACCACCACCACTTTGTTTTAAGCAGGTGGTTGGGGACTCTCTGTAGGCAAATGCCAAATGAAAGCACTGCAGGGATAGGATTTATTTGCCTGACTCTGCCTGTCTGCATCCCTTTCCCTTTGTGGAAAGAAATCAAGGGACTGCTTCTCAGCTTGATCTAGAGATTTTTCGTAGGCCAGGTGAAATACTTCTGAAGTGGCTGTCGTGTGTGTGTGGCTGTAAAGGGGAGCTGGGGTGACTAGCTTGGGTGTAGACACACGGGCTACAGCATCCAGCTCTCTGGCCAGACCTGCTTAGTAGTAAGCTATGGCCGAAATGAATGGTGTCGAAACCCTCCGTTAAGATCAGAGGTGTTTTAATGAGAAGGGACCAACACAGAGATGGCTGGGTGTCCCTGGCCAGGACACCTCTTGGCTGATTTCCAAGCAGGGAGAGGTAGAACCCAAGATTCAACAGAAGTGGAGTTTGAGTTGTTAATAGAAGGCTATGGCTAGTGGTGGAAACCTACCAGTCACTTCGTTATATCCTAATCTTACTTATCACGTCCTGTGAGACCTAATTTTGGAAGCAGATCCCTGTGAAGGTGACAGAGAGATGAAGTGAATGAGGGAAAGATTTAGCAACCCAAGTTGGAGTGGCATCTTGGCTGTGTGGCAGGCTGCCTCTTTGATCTTTGGCCTACCCAAAAGACCAACCACACAGTGTAAATCTTCCCTCTGCCTTCTTTTTCCAAAATACCTTAATGTAGGGTAGTCCCTCCTGCCCATGCTTCCTCCAGCATACTGCAGGCATCAGTTTAATTAGAAATAAAAATCGATTAGTGGGATCCCAACAGATCTTTCAGAGATTTGGCAGTAACTGCAAATAATGTGCATGCAGCTGCTTAGTGAGGGGATGAGATAGTTGTTATTCCCATTAAAAATTGATCAGTGCTATTCCTGGATATTGATCTATATATCCTGAGCAGATGGCTCATAAGCTGGCTGTGTAAGAGCAGAGCCTCACACTGAGCAGGGGAGGTGCATGGCAGCTTCTCAAGGTAATGGGGAGAGTACGGTCCTCTAACTGCAGGGAGGAAAGGTGACTCTTCCTCTCTTGTTGTCCAGTCTTGTACTTTGTCTCCCTCCCTCCCCTACAACTGTTCTGCTACAGTAATGCTTACAAGCATTGGATATGGAAGGCTGCAGCCCACAGCAGCCTAGTGGAAGCTGTAAATGGCACTCCTGCTATAAAGATTCAGCACATGTAAATGCTATGTATTTGCTTGTGAAAATACATATCGTTTTTCCCAGGCATAATTAACCGTGGCTCGTGCAGGCGGGATGCCACAGTGCCGAGGAGCTTTGCTTTGGGTCATTCCAGTGTTGTATTTGGTTAACTGGTTGTAACAATAAATGAGTTGCTCTAAATCTGTATCATTGCAGAGGGAAAAGCAGTCTTATCTGCTGGTTGCTCTAGTGCTTGTCATCCTCTTCTGTTTTACATTCACAACTGTCCATGTGTCTTGCTCGTGCTCCCGGAGCTATGTGTCCACCTTAGCATAAGAAGAGCATTTGAGGTGGGACAAGGTGAGGAGGACCATGCCCATGCCCCAACACCCAGGGAGTTCCCCCTGCCCTGTTACATAGGATCAAACCCCACCATGCAGCTCGTCTCCCCTGCGGGAGGGCACAAGTGCACCCAATAAACAACCGACCCCTGTTCCGTGTATTCCCCCTTCACTTCACCTCCGTCCCCTCCTTGAAGCTGAGCTTGTCTTTCCCTTTGCAGTGAAAACTGATTTGGGGAACGAGATGTCAGGGAGGGTTTTCAAGCCTGGATTGCTTGATACACAGCCAGGTACCCACAGGCTGGTTATTGTGTCGTATATTGTGTATTATGTATCTCTTTCTGAGCCTGGTCTGATCCGAGATCCTTTTCTTTTTGCAAGAGCTGTACGCGTTTGGGAGGAGCTGTTAGCTCGATGCTTGCCCCAGGCAGTGCCTAGCTGTGCCGGGCTGTGACTTCTGCAGCCTCGCTGTTCTGATGTTGGAAACAGTGTCCAGCACCCAAAACCAGCGTAGGGGTGTAGGGGGTTTTGTGCGTATGCATGTGTTAGCTAGCAACCTATAGCTGTATTCCACCTTAATGTAGGGTGAATTCATTTCTGTCTTTATGCCCCAGGGAATTCTGTGTGTGTGTGTGTGCGAAAAGAGAAGCTTAGAGAGGGTTCAGGAGTTCATTGCTTGGGATAAGCTGGGAGGCAGATGGGGACCTTTTTTCCCTATCGGTAGTATACCGAGTCTGTGTGTGTATGTAGCAGATTTGTTCCTTTTTTATTTTTCCTCATGGAACCCTCTCTGAAAATGGACCCATCTGTTGAGAGAGAAATGCTGTCGGGCGCCCAGGTGCTCGTGTGTGGTCAATAGGTATCAAAGAGGGGATTGGCATGTCAGTAGGAAGAAGGCCATAATGTTTGTTTCCTTTGTGAATTAATACAAGGTTCGCAGTGTCTCCTCCATATAGAGGCGCCACTATCGGAGTCCCAGTGTGCTGTCGGGTACAGGCATGAATTTGCCTAAAATAGGCAAATATAAAATAGGATTGGCAGAGGGCTACTGGACTGTAGCATTTCTAGAGCAAGCGGCCAACTGGTGGAGGCATCCAAAGCATCTGTTGAAACTATCTCTTGGTGCACCATGAGTGGTGCTTGGTGCAACGTGCAGAACCTGGGCTGTCTCTGCTGCCTTGGTGGGTTCTGCTGGCTGGTGATAGAGCGCTCTCCGGGCTTTTGGGCAGCCACAGCGCCGGCAGCGAGCCCTGCCTGCTGCCTTGTCCCGCTCTAGGAGTGCTTGGGGCAGATGTGCTCAAGCCCACGTCACCTGTGTGCTGGCTGGTGTGTAAATAGTCGGCGTGTCACTGGGCACCGTGACACTTGGCTCGTCCTTCAGCTTTGTGCTGAAGGCAGTAATGGGCGGCAGAGAGGAAAGGAGGGCAGGGATGCCTTCGAGCTTGTTGTGGAGATTTCCTGTTGCTTGGCACCAGCAGCAAAAAAATCTCATTGAACTTGGAGGAAATGGCGTTGGAAGAGGACTTATCTCCCTGGAACATCCACTTTACAGCCAAGATAAGCCACTGAGGAGAGGAAAATTCAAGCTAAACATCCCAAGATAAGTTTTCCAGTAACGGAGCTTGAAGAAAAGACAGGGATCTCGTCAGGGGTGGTTGATCCTGGTGCTTCACGAATCAGCCAGGCTGGGCCAGGCGTGAGAGTGCAGCGCAGGGAATAGTTGTGTGTTGCCAGTTGCTACCTCATGCAAGAGATCCCAGTAAACTTTTCCTTGCCCTATTTTGTGCATTTCATGACTATTAATTTGTGTTTCCCTTCCTGGCTGTATGGTGTTTGTGCAGGTCTCAGTCCCTCACCACCTTTGTATTCTGTCAGAGATTACTTAACCTACCAGAAAGAGAAAAAAGTCTGGGTAGAGCAGGGCTCCTAGCCCTTGGGTGGTGACTCTATTAGCTGTGCTCCTGACAGCTCCTTACATCTCATGCTAGAGGATCACTTGAACAATGAAATAAGCCCCTAAGGAAAGATGTAGGCGCACCACTGCTCCACATTTAACACTTGACCGCACAAGGAGGGCGGTGGAGAAACCAAGCCCTGTGGAAAGATGCCATACAGAGGCCCACGCTGGAAAGGATGGAGGAGTAGTCTGGGTCGTGGGGCAGCCTCTTCCCTCGCTCCATCGGGCAGCTTTGCTGTGATGGCAAACTGGAGCCCCAGGCGCTGCTGTGGGAGTGAGTAGCTATTAATTGCGACTGTCTGGTCTTCTGATTCTGACTTGCCACAATTTCTTGGGAGATTTGCTTTACCAGATCAGACTTTAGGGCTACGAAGCACAACATTGCCCAGTGTATCTGAAGTAGCTAATCTTACTGTGTCATTGTGTAATCAAGTGGATGTCTTATTTAGACAATGTGCACTGGTCACTCCACATTGGAAAATATATTTTCCAATAGGAAAACATGGGTTTCCAACAGGATTAGGGAGCATTTACGGGATAGAAGAAAAATAATTAATGATGTGGCAAAACTCTCTTCAGAAGAGAGAAGATGGTACATGAAGTACACTGGAAGTGTAGCTGAGAAAGGAGATGTATAAGAGGACATCAGCAAAGCATAATGACCAGTCTAGAGAAGGCCAAATGGGAGTGCTCAGTCTTTGTTTGGTGACAGGGGAGCAACCAAGTAGATGTCAAATGTAACAGGTGACATTTGAGGCCGATTAAGAAAGGTATCTTGTCATTAGCCACACCGTGGGGCTGTGGAATTCACTACTCTAAAATGTCATCGGGGCAAGAATTATTATTATTATTATTATTATTATTATTATTATTATTAGAGGTTCAAGCAGAGATTGGCTGTTACAGGAAGAGTCAGAATTTATTCTGGTCTGTAATGCAATCAGTGAGGTAGAGGGGGAGAGGAAAAAATAAAACCTGCAAAGTTTAGTCCAGAAAAATTTTCAATCTATAACCTTTATGGATCAGCTCAATCCTTTATGGATTAGGATGAGGTGTCCCAAAGAGCAGATTATCTCAAATAGGTCTTTCACCTGCCTCTGCAGTGCCTGGATCCATGTGGTTGTAGGGTGTGTGCAGCGCTAAAGAGCAAGTGTCTTCTCTGATTTTCCCATTGTCTCATGCTGAAGTGAGAGAAGTGACAGATGTGCCCTGAACACCAAACTTGGAGATTACCAACCCAGAGTACCTGAGCTGCGTGGAAATGCAGTCCTTCTGGAGATAACAAGGATGAATTTTGTCGTGACAGTGAATCCAACACAAAGATGTGTGTTTCTGCACTGTCTGTTGCTATATTTTCTCTTAATGACTGAATTAGAAGCAGAGCTGGAGTGCCGCCCTGACAGTGGCAGCTTTGCACCTTGGCTGCTTAGTACCTACAAGCCTTGAGGACACCCCTAAATGCTGCTGTTGTCCAGGGTGCGTGGTGGTCTCCTCTCCTGCTTCTGAAGTTGGAGGCTTGAAGGCATCTGGAGCCCATCCCCATTTCTGGCCTCTGAGTTGAGGCATGAAACCAGGCAGTGCTGCTGCTGGCTCCTGGTTCTGTGTGTGGTCGTGTTGTCCCTTGGCATGTTGGGGATGAAGCTGTTTGCAGTAACAGGGATGCTGAGAAACGGAATTGCTGTATGTAGCAGTAGGAACATTCCTATTTGCAGCATGTTATTTTTTCCCTCCTTTTAATGATATCTGTAATGAGGAGGGAATGTAGATCTTTTGGCTGCATCTATGGGAGATGGCCTGGTTGGCTCATTCTGGCAGCTGCGTAAAAGACAAGACTTTCATCCTTCAGAACCTGGTAAATCTCCCATGAAAATCAATGAAATGGCTTCAGCTGATGGTCAAGCCCGATCTGGCTGAGAAGTCCACAGCAGTGTGCTGATCCATGGCTGGGCCCCCATTGCCTGGATCCATTACATCTGACTGGCAGAAAGCAATCCGTATGCTCTTTGCTTTCCCTTCTTAGTTAATTTGCCTTCAGGATGGTAGTAAACTTATCTCTTTTCAGCATAGGGAAAGAGTTCAGGTGTCAGAGATATGGCAGAAAAGTGAGGGCGATTCTACAAACTGCAATATATTTGGAAGTAACTTCTCCGGAGAAATATTCTTCCGTTACTGAGTACGTGAATTGGCAGATCAGCCAGCTGCCAAGCCAGGCCGTGTGGCTAAAAAGTGTGGACCCTGCTGTTGCCTTTCCACACATTCAGTCTTACCTAATATTGGGCAGTCGATGCAGAAATAGTATTTTCATGGTAAATTCATTTCAAAGTTTTCAGACTTTAAATTATAAATTAAGAAAAAACTAATGGAAAGGTAAATCTGGAAGCATTTGAAAGTGTCTTTTTTTTAAAAAATATAGATGTGTATATATTAGGATTTAGGCATTTTTTCATGTTTAAGCTGAGTGCAATATCACTAATATACTGGGTCTAATTTCTACCGTTACTTCTCAATATTTCTCTTGTGCCACGTATCAAAAAATTTTTATGAAGTGGTAGGGCACATCCTGCAGGTAGTACAGCATGGAGAGCTGGAGAGATCTGCCCGGGTTGCAAAGCTGCAGCAGGACTGGGGTGTCTGATGCCCACCCTACTGATGGCGTGGGAGCTGGTAGCACCAACCCTTTAGGTACACTGGAGACCACCTTTGCAGGTGGCAGCTTTGCAGTTTAGGGTTTTTAATACAAGGAGTTTCTGCTGCTTCTGTGGTCTGGGAGCAGCTTTTGCAGGAGCAGTCCCAGGTGGTGCAGAACCTGCCTCTTTCAGACCGCTGCTGTTACGTGGTGGACTTGCTCGTCTTCCTCCCCTTCTGCAGACCTCAGGCTTGCAAATGACTCCTCTCTGAAATAAGAGGCAATCTCAAAACTTTATGGCAGAGGTATCTTTGCTTGGAGTACTACTATAATGGTCATCATAGTATTGAGGAAACCATGGCAGCTTCACTCTTGCTAGTCACAGAATTGTAAACCTAGTTTATGGTAGAATAAAATGTGGCATTAAACTGTGCGTAAATCATTGTGGTTTCCCCGGGTTTGCTGGGAAAGGCAGCCATTGAGTTAAGACTGTTCCTGTCCTATAGAAGAAGCACTTACTTGCAAGGGCAAGCGTGACTTTTGCATTTAAGTGCAGCCATGAAATCGGTCACCTAGTGAGATAAGCGGTTGGTGTTGGCTGGGTGGATCGGACCCGGGCCAGCGGATCTCGGAGAAGCGAATCCCGAGGCTAAGCGAGCGGTTTGTTGAGGAGGATGACGTGTAAGCACGGAGTACCGCTGGCTGGAGGGTGGGACGGGTTGTGCCGCTAAAGGTGCGAGTCGGAGGGCCGCGGCTGAGAGGCGCTGGGGGCTCCCCGGCCTCTCGTTTTTCCTGGGGAAAAGTGATTCTTTTCTGCTGCAAATCGTCACTTCCCGCCGACGAACCCAGCGTTGTGTTTCTACTCTCCGATCACTCCGCTCTTGGTACAAAATAAGACGTTTCGGGCGCGCGCTGAAGACACGTGCGGAGGTCGTTGCATCTGCTGGAGCTGCCGGTCGGGAAGGAGACCGCCTGCGAAAGGCCCGCGTCGGCGCGTCTGCCGACCGCGTGTGTTCTCCTGTGTGCCGAGAATTTCACGGTGCTAAGAGCTCCCAGTTAGGATTAGGCACGCGTTCAGAGCTGGGACTTAGTTTGAGGTAGGTGGTTTAGCGCTCGCAAACCCGCGGCCGCCTTTAATCCCCCCGACAAGCTCCGGCGCTCTGCCGCCTCGGGGCGCGGTTGTGGCCTCCCGCTTGCGTGCCTGGCGTGGGAAGTATCAGTCCCGTGTTGGGCAGACGTTTTCCAAGTATGAATGAAACAAACTATGTGTGGATAAAGATACACAAATAAAGTGCCAGGTGCGGGAGATAGAGGAAGAGGAGGGGGCTCTTCTCGCAGCCCCGTTCCTTTAGACAGGGCTGCTGAAGCGCAGCAGAAACTCTACCGTCTTCTCAAAAGTCCATTTTCCTCTGCGTCTAGGTTACCCGGTTTAATTCAGAATGGGTTATGAAGCTGGTTTTGCTAAATTGCTACAGAAACCTGTGTGGATGCTCTTCAGTTGACTTAATCTTTGTTTATGTTGCTATAGTTTCTTGCCAACTTTTGCTAAATCCATTTGAGACAGAGTTAAATCAACTTTCGGATGTCTTTGCAATTTAATTAAATCGACTGATGTAGCTAATGCAACTGACTGTAATTAAATGCATGCCGCTTTTGTATAGAAGGCAAGCCCTAAGGGTGGTCAGGAAATCCCGTGTCGTGTTCCCGTTAAGCTCTAAAAGGAGCTCGTTCGCAGTCCGCCACCTCTGCCTCTGATCCGTGTCCCGGAGCAGAGCTTTGCAGCTCAGGCCATGCTTCGCGCTTGGGATAAACCCCACTCAACCAGAACCACCCCCCGCCCGCAACGCACACAAAAAAGGTGACTTTGTTGTTGCTGTTTATTTTGACCTTCACGGAGATGCAGGGCTGGCCCAGGCCGCGCTGGCAGGGCAGAGCGGAGCTGGAGAGCGGGCGACGCCTGCGCGGGGCCGGCCTGCCAGCGCACATCTGGGAAGCAGCGCTTGGGCTTTGGAGAGCAAAGCTAGAAGCTCAGGAGAGAGCTGAAGAGGCGCTGAGAGGAGGTGAAAGTGGCCGAGGGGAGGCAGCGCGCCCAAGGGCGCCTAGATGCATCCACTGCTAAGGAGCGGAGGTGGCTGGGGAACCAGCAGAGCTTGGAGAACATCAGCAGGAGGGGATTTGTGGACAGAAAGGGGCGAGACTCATTTCTTTACATTATCATCTTTGGAGAGCAAGGGACAAATGCCAGAAATGGCTTTTCTAGGATGGAGTTACCAGCAGAAGTTAGGGTTGCTTTAGAACAGCTGATTGCAAAATGCAACTGTCTGAAGGCTGGTAGGTCCTAGATATCAGAGCAAAATGTCAGAAGAGGTAGGAGAGCCTTCAGCAGACATATTTCAAAAAAACTTTGGAAATGGGCCAGGCTAGATGGCTGAAGTGAAGTTGACTTTTTGCAGAAAGCAAGCTAGGGAAGGGAGAGGTGAACCTCTGATCCTGCACCGGTGCCTGAGCCACCCGGGTCAGGGTTGCCGGAAGCCTTAGCCAGGTAGGGAGAGAGAGCAAGGTGCTCCTGAAGGCTCAAAACTAGAAAATATATGTGGTGTTATTCTTAGTTGGTGGAAGCTGAAGGAAAATAATCCTGAAGGGACAACACAGACATGTTCATGCAGGTGTTAGGCAGGGTAGGGGAAAATATTTGCAAGCAAAAAGGCTTTTCATCTAAAAATAGCACATTTCCAAAAAGAAAGTTTGTCTCAAAACATTAGTTCTAAGGAAATCCTCTTTTCCTTTTTCCTGACAATATGTTCAAAATCTTTTTGTGCATGCTCTGCTCACTCATAAAAATGCATTTAGATTTTTAGTGAATAATAAAAAAAAAAACTTGGAAGTGATTTTGACTGATTATATTTCTTGTTGAGAGAAGCATTTGCAGAGAAATTAATGAAGGAGAGAAGAAGAAGAGGGAGGGGGAGGAGGAGAACATTTTCCAGCCATCTCTAGTGTTAGGAAACGTTTCTGCTCGGGATCGCAACTGTCGTGCTCTAAAGCGTTGAGGTGTGTTAAGCAGAGAAGGGTGGATGCCGCTCAGTAGAGATCATCGGGCAAGAGTTGAGCACATGTTGGATAGGTCGTACGTGTCTGTGGTGCGTACGGAGCACCTATATGGCAAGGGCAAGTTGAGGGATGTCACTGAAGTTAAATAGAACTTGCTGCTAATTTCATCGTAAATATGAAAAAAACAGTGGGGCTGTCGGGGCAAGGAAGTTACCGTGGGAGATTCAGAGCATTTAGGCTAAAAGCCTCTGTCTGCCGTAAGCTCAGCCTGGAGGAGAAACTAGGAGGGGAAAAGGAGACTACAGGCTTCCTGCAGTGAACAGGCTGAAGGATGGTATGGAATATTTGGGTATCACTTTAATTTTTTTATTTAAACCATTCTTTCCCTCATTTTGAAAGCATTTCTCCCTGACTTCTTTTTTCCCTTAGCCAAAAAACTAGAAAGCCGATAGGTCCCCTCTCATATCCTCCCCCTCAAAAAAACAAAAACAAAACCAGAGTTTCCTTGGCAGAGTTGGGCCAGGACGTTCCAGTAGGAGAAAAATGAATTTTTATGCTAAAAACTGTCATTTTGCAAAGTAGTCAATGGTATGTTTTTGTGATTTTAAAAAGCTCCGCCACTGAGTGTATTTTCAAATAGCTGAAAAACATGGCCCCCATCCTGTGGAGAAGGTGATCAGGGTAATTAGTGAGTGCATTTTAAGGCAGTAAATATCTATTTCCTATTTTAGCTGTGGAGGTGTGCAGCCAGAGTGAGAGAAGGAAGCAGAAGGAGGACTAGGGGGATGGGGATAAAAAAAAAAAAAAAGAGAGAGAGAGGGAGAAGGGGGAAAAATAAGGCATGAAATGCCTGGTCTTGCACTGCTAGTGGATCGTATTTTATGCATTTATTCTGCTTTATTGTATTTCCCAGCAGGAGTTCTTTGTTGCTAGAACGGTTTGGGGAGAAGGATAGGATGTGAGCTTTGAATGCCGGTATTAATACTGCTAGCAACTCTGGTTTTCATAAGGAAATGATTGAACGAAGGAAATGGATAAAAATCACTAACATTGACCTAGCTGTTTGTGAACCCCTTGTTTGCTGCTGGGTAAAAAATATTCAGCCAGAACCTGAACTTATTTGTAAAATTGTCCCTTAGGGTATATATCCTTTTTTTTCAAATGTTCAATGCAGTATTTGGGCAGGGTTTCTCCTTCAGCAACGGTGGCTCGTGATGCCGGGGGGTCTCCACTGCTCTTTCTGTTGCGAGTGAATCGGCCCGGTTTGGGGAGGACAGGGGTGGTCAGCGGTCTGCGGACGGGGGCAGCAGCTCCTGCCCCTGCGAGCAGCTAAGCCCGTGCTCCTGCCATAAACATACAGCTTGCCAGTGGCAATGTTAATAAATAGCTTATCTTGAGGGGGGAATCTGCAAAGCAATAGGGAGGAGTCCCCAAACGGGCAGGAGGTGGTCAGAACACAAATTACGCACAAGCCCAAAGAAGTGAGCGTATCCCATGGAAGGAAGCACTCGATCATGCAAGAGCACTTGAGTGGATTTTTTTTTTTTTAAGTGCAGTTTTATTGCATTAAACTTAAGAGTTTTCTAAGATACTTTCCTCTGCCACAGAGAGCCTGCGTGGCAAACATCTTCATATTTTGCTGCTTGGTAGACTATGAAATGTACTTAGTCACAGTGCTCTGTCCTTGATCACAGAATCATTCTAATCTCCCACTAACAATATATATATTTTTTTAACTTGACATCTTTATTCCCCTTGGAATGGAAGCAAATTTGTATTCCTAGCACAAATCTCTGACGTTCCTGGGCAGCAATTTCTTTCCTCTCTCTATGCTCCAAGATTCATAACACTGAATATTATTAAAACCTAAAGGAGAGCAAGGCAAGTTGTGCAGAGTGTCTTTCTGGGAGAAGATCCCAGCCTCTTCCTGGAGTACGGGCTGGAAGATGCTGTTGCATCTGGTGGGGGGGGGGGGGGCACCAAGCACTTCAGAAACTGAAGCCCTCATGTTAGGAAGACCACTGGCACTTTTACTGTCTTCTGCACTCCCAGGGTTAAATTAGTGGGATTTCTTCCTAAGACATGTTTAGAATGAGGCTGTAATATTAACAACAACAACAAAACCGTTAGCTTTATAACCCTGAGTAGCCTGGGTCCTCCTAAGTCGAGTCTGCTCCTACTCCTGATCTTCAAGGCCGATTCTTGGCTCCAGGTAGACCATGTTTTTGTAATGTTTAGGTAGTTTCTCTCTTAACTTTCCAGCTAAGGAGACCTTTTCTCTACTTAGGGATCCCATGCAGATTTTACCCTGAGCATGGTGCACACCGTGGTGCTTTGCAGAGCAGGTCTGACTAATGCAGCTTGCTGAGATAGTCTTAGGACAAGGTTTGTTAAGGTACCCAGAACTTCTTTCCCAAATTGTTCAGTTCAAAGGTAATATTAGTCTGGAGAGATTTAGATTTGATGTTAGCCGTGCTAGTATAGTGTTATTTCGCCAAACCTGGAGCATCATGTGTTCACCTTGCTGTCACCCAAAACTGGCTCAGCTGAAATGATAATGTGGCACAAAGACCTACTAGAAGATGAGAGTTCTCAGTCTTGCAGTTGTTAGGTTGCGTTGGGTCTTCTGAAGCTGAGACGATTGGGGGTTTGGCTGAGCATCGAAGCTTGTGGCTCCGGTGAGCTCTGTTCCTGTTTGGGCTGGGCTGCCACCTGGTGCTGCAAGAAGTGTCCTGGAGCTGTGGAGGGGTCACTGGGATGGTAGGACATGTGGTGTGGTCATGTGCAGAGCAGCAGGATGCCATGAGGACATCATTGCTGGCACTAGCTCTCAACTTTGCCTCCCTTGGCATCTGTCTTGCCTTGCTGCTGATCAGGCAATTGCCAGCAGGTGCAGCAACAGCCTTTTAACCTTCTGGCCCGAAGCTCAGCTGTGAAGGATTTCTTCCCCTGACTGGGGCTGCTGCACAGGTTTGTAGTTCTGCTTTCTGCAAGGCTCGGGGAACCAGGGAGGCAGTGTTGGCAGCGCTCTCCTGGGGGATGCGACTGCCTTGGGGAGTGCAGGTGACCGGTGGGAGAAGAGATGCAGCTGCTGGAGGTGCAGTGCTGGCTTTAAAGAGGAGGAGGCTGCTGGAGTCGTGTCCTCTAACGTACCTGTTGGTCAAGGGCAGCCTCTCTCTGCCTGAAGCCTGGCAGCAGGTAACATCAGGGGAGATGGGTTTATTAGGACTTTCCAGTCATTAGGTGCTTTATGTTGTCTGGTTTCCTATCTTGCAAAGCTAATAGGCATTTTCTGTGTCGATCCACGGCTGCTAGGGTAAGGTTAGAAGTAAAATACTGCATTTTCATATCCATAATGTTTGTGTTCTTTTTTTTTTTTTTTTTTTTTTTTTTTAAGAGAGAAAAAGCAACTTGGGTTATATTTATGTGCTGGTAATGGGGAGGGAAGCTAAACCGGCATGCTGCCTCCCCCCTTGCCTTTCACTCTGGCAGGTCCCTGTGCTTTCTAACCTGCCAAGAAAGCAGGAGGAGGCCTCGGGAGGTTGGATTTGTGGGCCCTTGCTTTTGACCTGTGCTTTTAGGCTCTTGGTGGCACCTGTTTTTATCGGCTTGTTCAGGAGATGGGCATCCCTCTCCTGCTTCCCAGCCCCCTCCAAACATTACCATTGCTCAGGATTTTATATTATCGATCCATCCAGAGGCTGAAGCAAAGTAAAACTAAGCAGGAATAAGCACAGGGATTTTCTGTGGTGTAAGGTAGTAACTGATTGGTAAAATGGTAGAACTTAAACCCAAATTGGAAATGAAGTTTAAGCAACTTTGCAGGTGTGATTTCTTTCCACTTTGCTCTGTTCTTCTGGGAGTTAAAGAAGGACATGAGAAAATACTGAGCTCAAGATCTTGCTCTCCTGACGAGTCTGGCCCTGCTGTAATCCTAACTGCTTGTGACTGAGAAGTGTTTGAAATACCACAGGCGAGGAGTTTGTGATGTGCTCTCTAAAGACATTCACATATGAGTGAAACTTCCCTGGTTATGTGACTGTCAGTCTCTTGTGGAAACTGTGATTTGGCTTTACAGCATCTACTGCTGCATAAACTGCAGCTCAGCCCGTGTTTTTTGAGTATGGGTAACTTAATGCCGCTGTCCAGATTTTGTACAACCTGTATGCGTGTTTCTGCTTGGAGCTGTTGTACGCTGGTGTTTTTGTACGTTGTGGAGGCCAAGACTACTTAAGCCTCTAATTTGCGTAACTGTTTCTTTGTACAACTGTATTTATTCTACCTCCACCAGCAAGGAGAAGAGAGCAGAAGTCAAGCTATAACTAAACAAACATGTTTACTCAGATCCTCACCTAGTTTTAGATCTGAGGAGACTTGAGGAGCGAGTGATGCAGAGAGCTGAGGGATGCACGAGCGGGGGTTACTGTGGACCGGCCACGTTTGCGCTGCCCTGTGCTCCCGGCGCGTGCAGAAGGGTGCACAGCTCTCCCAGCGTGGCACCGTGCCCACGTTAATGCTCCCTCCTGCATCATCGCATCCTTGAGGAGCGCTGGTCTGTACCCTCTCCTGCTCCAGACACCCACAAGAACCTGTGCGGCCGTTGGCATGATGTCTACACGCTACTGCAGAGAGACTTTCTCTATAACCCTCACTGAGGAGATGAAGCAGCATAGTTTAAGCTCTGGATTGGGCGGTGGATCTTGGCAGAGTTTGAGGTCGGGGTTTCTGTCGTCCTGTACTCACACATTTGCTTGCTCTGGCTGCTTGCGTTGCGTGGTGCTGCTGTCTGTCTCTCAGCATCAGCTGTGTTGCAGGTGATTGCTGCTTTTGACTGCCGCGCGGCCACACAACTGCTCAGGTGTGTTATAGCCCATCCTGCTAACGGAAAGGGGGACGGTGTGCTCTGGTGGCATGCCTGAGGGGTGCAGGTGTATGACATCTCACTGACACCCTGGTGCACAGTGAGGACCCTAAAGGTCTGCAGTGAGATAGCAGCTAACCATGAAATCCCCCAAAGCTATGGAGATCTCATTTATACCTCTTCCTGCCAGTGAACTGTTCTGTGAGGATGCTAATGAAGCCTGGTTTCCTGGGGGTTGTGTCTTAGAGTTTGATCCTCCTGTACCTATGCAAAGATGCAGGATCTCATCTCTGCTGGCCTACCCCTTCTTGGCACAGGGTCTCTCATCCCTGCTCCTGGGAGCTGCACATCCCTCTGCTCCTCTGTGCTGTCTGGCTCCTGCTGGAGCAGTGCCTGCCTGGCCACAGACACACCATGAGCCTGTGTTTCTTTAGCAAACAGGCTCAAAATTGCTGTTTGTTACTGGTGGCCAAAGCACTGCTTTGTTTGGAGCAGGCCCACAGTACCTTTGTAAATGCAGTGTCTTTCTCTGTCTCCTTTCCATCACGCCAGCGCAATTTGGATATTCTCTGCAGAGCATGCTCCAGCAGCCTTGATATAATAAGTTAAAAATATTTGTAGCTCTCTGACTCACTGGAAGCATTTGAATGGTGTCAGCTCATGGGCCAGCAGTGCTGGGAGCCGATGTTTTCTGTGCTGATTCACAAGGGAGATCTGTTTTCTTCATCTTTGGATGGCACCTTCTAACATTTGCTCTTGCAAACTCAGAAAGTTACTAAAGAGACTAGTTAGTAAAGAGTGTTAACACCCAAACCAACATCAGCTTCTTCATCACCTCTGAGAATTCCTTTTCAGTAAAGTGCTGTGTATCTAACACCTCCAAAGCTTCTAGTACTTGGTTGTAAAATTTGCTACCCAAATATTCATTTAAATAGCGTGTTTGAATTTTCACCAGGGATTTTCAATATGATTCTTGGACTCCCAGTCCATTCTTAGATGCAAAATTCTTCTATTTTCCCCCTGAATTAATTGACAGGCCACTGCGAGGTGACCAAGTTTCACTGTGTGAGCAGCGCTGAAACTCTTCGCTCACTGGGGATATTTAGCCAGCAGGACTCTGACACGCATGGGGGCTTGGATCTGGGTCACGTAGGCTGCAGAGATGGTAACAAAAACCTCCCAATACAACACAGTCGGAAGAGTCTGCGCCTGAAACCCTCTCTTTTCTTGAGGCTAATGAACTTTGGTCACCGTTGAGTAACGAGCTGTTTTTAAGCCCCTTTGAGGGATGTTTCATGCGAAGGCAATCCCTCCCGAGAGGTACAGGGAGAAATGGAGGGAGTTTTTGGGGAACTCCATCTTCCGGAGAGAGCGAACGCAGACCAGTCTTGCTTGGTTGTTGGATGTGTTTTTCTCCTAAGGTGGTTTATTTGTCTCTGCTACACAGGTAGTGTTCCAAATTTAATTTTATTACTATTTTGTGACCTCCAGAGACAAGCAAACAGAACATTTTCTGGCCAGACGACCCAGTGACCTGCAGAAGTGATCCATGTGGCATGAAGAAGTCATTGCAAAGAACCACCTG
This sequence comes from Rhea pennata, assembly GCF_028389875.1. Taxonomy (NCBI): domain Eukaryota; kingdom Metazoa; phylum Chordata; class Aves; order Rheiformes; family Rheidae; genus Rhea; species Rhea pennata. The sequence continues at coordinate 11,355,923 of NC_084674.1, forward strand.
TTTTTAATTAATCTTTTGAACCAATTTAGTTCTAGCAAACTGATTCCATTAACAGGCTAAGTAGAATAATGACAGGCACGGCTGCTATAATACCTTGTTACGCTTCTAGGTAAAACAAAATCCTCTTTGCATTAGGGAACACTAATCTAATGTCATGACTGTGTTCATTATAAATTCTTCAGTAGTTAAGTACATCCAAATGCTTCACATGTGTTATCATAATTTTTTCCCTCCCTACTATATGACCAAAATATGTAAATTGTGAGATGACTTCTCCCCAGAGGAAGAGAGCTAATCGGTGCGTCGTTGTTTGCAAGATCGATCGCACTGAAGTCCCTTGCTATGTGCTGCTCTAGGGTAGATTACCTGCTACCTTTAATGTTCTTTGGGATGATTTAAGTTTGTTTTGATTCGGTCTTGTAGCTCAGTTACCGGGCAGGTATCGGTTCAAAAGCTCAGTTGCTCTCTTTGCTTCAGAGAACTGAAGTGTGCTGGGTTAAATTGTGCTTAAATTGGCAAATGAGCTCTTCTCATGAAAGACTTGCCAGACTGGGTCAGACCATCTGTCCCAGCACCAATGGTGCCCAGAGAAGAGTACAAGGTCAGTGCATGTCCTGGGTGCCCTCTTGCAGTGTGTTCAGCCTTCCCCCTGCTCCTGGCTCCCAGTCCAGGCTGGGCTTCCTGCTCTCTGAGAACTGGCTATGAATTGAGAGATGTTCTTTAAAACTCACCTGTCTTTTTGGCCTTTTTCTCATCCTTTGGCTGTGGGTTTTGCAGCACACCTGTAAACTGTGCAAGGTGAACAGCAGCTCCGTCCTGTTTTTTTTAAGTGGCATGTCCTTGCCTATACCTCAAATTACTAGAGTACCTATGTCTCCAGCCAGTTAGAAGGTCAAAACTGTCCTGGGACGATGTAAATGTTGCAATGCCTGGGCATGGTTGGCCAGGAATAGGCAAAATGCCATATCCAAGGAGGCAAGAGGGAATGCAGGTGTGAACCCAACCTGTGATCTAACATGCAGTTTATGAATGAATGGTTTTTTTTAGCCTGTTAAACTTGCTCTGTGTGTGTGATGTGAACTGCTGCCCCTTGGAAACGTACAGCTGCCCTCAAGATCTGATGTTGCTAATTTCTAAAGTAAGAGCTTTTCCTCTAAGTTGGTTTTATCGCTGTGAAACAGCCGAGGCTTCAGGGATTAGAGGCAAGCCATCCACCCCGAGGGGCTGTGCAGACCGGGGGGTCCTGGCACAGGCTGCATTTCCTCCCTCTGGAGCGAGCGTGAAGTAGGAGCTGGGAAGGAGCCTAGGCTTGCTCCTGTGCTTGAGCTGGTACCTCTGGGCACTGCTTCTCATCCCCACTGCAGCGATCTACTCCAGCTTCTCACCACTAACCAGCCTTATGGGTTATGGCTCTGCGTGTACGAGTTGTGCTCTCTGTGGCTCTGCGTGGGGTAAAGCTTTTGCAGTCAGTGACCTTGTTGGCTTTTGCATTAGACTGGCACCATGCAAGAACATAGAGAAATGAGCTTTGGATTTTTGTGCAAAGAGATCTCAATGAAGCAATGCAAAGGAAAGGAAAAGGGAAATAAAAGTTGTTGGGATAATTTTGAAACTATCTTACTACACCACTATGAGATTTTGCTGAGTGATTTGAGAAGCGGCATTCAACATAGCTTATCGGCTTAGTTAGAAGGAATGAAAAATTAGAGGAGTGACGGAGGCCAGCCTTCAGAGACTGGCTTTGCCAGAGAAAGCAGCTGCCAAGCAGAGCTTTACGCAGTGGAGCAAGACCATGGAAATCCTCAAGGCTCCAACTGTAAATAGTTTGCTACGGATAAACAACCAAGCAACTTTTGCTGACCACCTCAGTCTCCATCGCCTAGGTGAGTGCACACATGCCTGCAGGCGCGCGCGTGCTCTCTCCGAAAGCACGTCAGTGTCCTGGCTTTCCTGCCGGAGGCAGCTCCAAACCTGCTCTGGAATGATAAATGGGGAAGGCGGATAAACCGCTGCTGCAGTTGTTCCTCGTCCAACTTCCCCTCTGCTGTATTAATTAGGAGATGGAGGCATTTGGGCTGGAGGCTGCCGTGCGCTTGTGATGGCAGCTTCAGCAGATGAGTTTAAGCAGCCTCATTAGCACAGCCAAGGGGATACTGTGCTCAGCCCAGTGCATCCTCCGGGGACGGCACTGCGCGGTTTGCGCAGCGGTGTACCTGTAATGCTGCTTGCAGTTGTTCTTGCTCAGTCAGTGCAGCCCGTGAAATGTGGGTGTTTGGCGGAGGATCGCAGACGGTGACGAATCTGCTCTTTACGTGAGCCTGGGGCCTCCTTCATCTCTAGAAAACGTCGGGGTAGCCAGTGGAATTGCCCCAGCTGTATGCTTGGCCCAGCAGGCACTGCTCGTAAAACGTTTGCTTCTCTGAATAATCCCCCACCACCTCATTTTATGGAAACTTCTGGAGGATGATGTGTAACTTCTGATAAATACTAACTGATCAACATAGGATGCTAAAAACGGCAAGATCGTCACCAATTGTAAAGCCCTTTCAGCCAGGCCAACAAAACGTGGTGACATATCCAGTGGACGGAGAGTTTCTGTTTGCTATCAAGATGCACTGTGTTTGCTGGACTGAAAACAGGTTTGTCTTTGCATCCATATTGAACATGATGGCATTCGAACTACAGCTCCCAGAATACCCAGCACAGGCCCTGTGTTAATCCCCTCCCCTTCTCCCTCCCAAGTAAAAAATCCACAGAAGCAAAGTAATAATCACAGTTAACATTTCAAGGCTTAATGCTTCCACCATGGTAGTTAATCAATAATTGAAATTGCAAGAGAAGTGTAATGCTTGAAATTTATGCAGTTAATTTTATTGCTAGCACTTGTAATTTGAAAGTAATTCTGAAATCAATATCAGTGCGACTTTGCCATGGGATAGGAAGGCCTTGGGTAGTGCCAAGCACAAGTGTAGTGGTTAAGTGGGAGCCACAGCTCCATGGGAGATCGGGATTAATTCTACCCATTTTTTTCCCCCAGCTATAAACAAGATCTCCCCCACTCTAGGTATATTTAGTGTTTCTACGTTGCCTGAAGCCGCATTTTTCAGAGGCTTTTGATGCTTGTCTCGAGCCCTCTCCGTGTCCCAGGGAGAGAGGGCTGTGGGAGAAGGAGAGCCTAGAAGGTTGCCAGCAGTTTTCCCTGGTTCCTCCTCTGCCGCAGCGACGTGTGCTCCTGCGCCGCTCTCCGAGCTCCCCGCCGCGGCAGCCCGCCAGGGAGGCGGTGACCGCGGCAGGGACGCGCGCGTGCCGGGGTGACTGGTGTCCCCTGACCAGCTCGCTGCGCCGGGGGGCTCAGCGGGGGCTGCAGCGAAGGCAAAATGCAGCAGCCTGGTGGCGCGGCGTCCACAGCTGGGAGCCCGTAGCCCTGCAGCGAGGGCTCCAGTTTGAGCCCCCTCGCAGGAAGGGTTACGCTGGGAGAGCGTTGCTCGCGCAGCCCTGGCTGCAGCGCAGGTCACTGAAGTGCCTGCAGTCACTCCACGTCCTCCTCGGACAGGCAGAGCGACCAGCTCTGGTGGCTGCATCCTGGAGAGGAGCTTGTGCTGCAGAAAACTTTGCCTAAATCTTTTTTTTTTCCCTTTCTTTCTTTTTTTTTTTTCCCCCTGCCTCGGGAGGGTTAGTGGGGCTTGGCAGGCCGTCCTGGTGTGTGGGAGGAGCTGGTGGCATGGAGCTGAGACCCGGAGAGGGAGCTGAGGTGCTGCAGGACCGGCGCTCGCTGGGATGGAGGCTGACGGGCTGGGGCTTCGGCAGAAGGGCTCCCTCGGTAGGGTCTCGCAGAGCTCCTGTTTGCTCTCTAGGCAAATGCTTTGCATATGTATTGTAGAAATGTATGTTGGAGAGAGAGCAGCCTGATTCCTGGGGTGTGGAGCTTGTCCTTAACAGAGTCTGGCCAATTCCATAAAGTCTCCTTCTCCCCTCAAACTGCTGTAGCTTGGAGAAACCCAGAGATTATTGGGTCCACAGGTGAGTCTCAGTGTTGTCACTGTGAATCTTGGCTTCTGTTTTCCTTCTGTCTGTCCTTTGCTGGAAGACCCCTTTCCCTTCCTCACACAAGTCAGATAGTCCGTGGCTTTTGAGCTAAAACTCCTCAGATATCTGAGGGCTGGTGGCTGAAAGCCCTTGGTGGATAGACTGCGCTTTCCCTGCTTGTAATACAGTTGCATTTCTGGGCACAGTAATAGGTGCAGTTTATTTCCTAGGCTGTCTGTGCGACACTGAAGTTCAAAGCTGCTTTTTGACATAAAATCTAGAATAATGCATGCGCTGATCAAGAGGTTGAACCCGACTTGCGTGTTTCTCCTGCAAGCAGAAAGCAGCATGGGCCCTTCAACTTCCCTGAGCAGGGATTGGGACCAAGTGCTGCCACTCAGGATGTCTAGCTTTTTATTCGAACGAGCATCCTTTTGATCTTGGTGAGTGCTGAAAAATTAAAGAGCGAGAATTTCTGTGTATATAAAATACCAAGTAGGCTAACTTCAGAAATAACAGTGCTCTGATTATTTTCTGAAACAGCTTCAGTGCATAACTTTCAATGGTTGGCAGAACTTATAGGGATGTTATTTAAATAAGAAAACTCCTTCTACCTTCAGTCTCATCCTTTAATTTATCAAGCTAATTAGCTGATCTTACCCAAGGACATGCTGTTCCCATGCTATTCCCTCCCCAGTCGGAGTCAAGAGAAGACATCTGCACAAGTAGGGTGTTATTCCCATCCAGTAAATTGCATGCAAGTACACTGTTTTCTTATTTGTTTGGCTTTGTTTTAATGTTTCTCTCCTCACCTCAAGCTCAGCTGAAGTACATCACAGGTTCTGCAGCTAATTAGCACAATTACAGCTGTCCACATTGGGTTGGTAGATTGAGTTAGAAAGAATCCGGATCCTGATGTACTGGAGTCTCATTACATGTGGCTGCACTGGAGACTCCATAATGAAATTCAAACAGATAAGGTTAAATTAGATTAGCTAATGGAATTATCATCTTCTCAGTTTAATGTAATTCTGAACAGTGAATCTTTAGTTTGCCTAAAAAGTAAATGTTTCTTTGAGTTTGACTCGACCTGAGCCTCTAGGCCTGAGCTTCTTGGACTTCAGAGAAGTTTGTGTCCAGGATCCAAACTCGAGCATCAGCTTGCTGCTGACTTTTGAGGATCCTGTGCTAAGAAGATCTGTGTGGGCGAACGGTGCAAGATGAGGAGCAGATGCTCTGCAGCGCTCTTCCCCTGTGGCCGTGGGGTGGCGTTGCGGGACCCCTAGGGTGGTTCCCCGTGACCCTGGGGAGCCGCAGTGGGGACAAGGATGCTGCAAAGGGATTGCCTGAACGGGCCAGCGTCCGCCGGTGGTGAGCTTACGGCGGTGGTAGAGGCAGGGACAGGCTCCCAACTCTCCCTGGCCAGGCAGCTCTCTGCTTGGCTGTGCTGCCCAGCGGACCACTGGGTGCCCCTTGAGGCACCAGCTGTGGTTCAATCGTTGTTTTATCCACCTTTGGAGCAGAAGCAGGGTGGCTGGAGGAAATAGCCCCTGCTGCAGCGTTGCTTTGAGATGTTTGCCTTGCTGCGCTATTAGTGACCAACTTCTGGTGCCACAGAAAGAACAGTCACCCAAGAAGCATCTCCTGCAATCTCTCCACTGGTTTATGGTCTTATTCCAAAGCAGACATGTTTCTGGGAATATAGTGGAACCTGTCTCTCTGACAAGGCTGGAGGAGGGAGGATATTGCAAATGATAAAACTGACTTGGTGATTAAAGGGGTGCCTCGCCTTCTCAGTATATGGGCTTGCTCTTACTTCACAGTCTGTGTGTTTGGCCGTTGACTTCCCTCTGGTGGTTTTATTTTGTAATTTTATGCCTCTTCCATTGCGAGGGCATTTTTGTGGATTTCCTGGGTGTGTGATTTTTTTTTTTTAATATTATTATTGTTTTAAAGGGCAGCAGCAATGTGAAGAAATGCTCTTCCCTGGGGGCAGCGCCTTGCACGCTCCCTTAGCAGTTGCCAGCACAGGCAGCATAAGCAGCAGGGTTGGAGTGAGACGGTTACAGCAGCCTGCAGAGCTTGCCGGGCAGCTGCAGAAGCGTGTAGGACTTGGCAAGGCTGCTGACGTGCCTTTTTGCTGTGACCACTTCTGTAATCAGCAAGAAAATGGGCAAGATGTAGTGAAAGGTCCCTGCCTGCCCATCAGCAGCTCAGTGACGGCCCGCACTACGGGGAGACCTTGGAGAGATTTATTGGGGATGGCAGGCTACCAAAACCTTTGTGGGGCCTGTTGCACTGAGTAATAGTCTCTGATGCGTGGCGGTGGTTAATCACGGCGTGAAGAGAGCGCTGGTGAGGAGTCGTTGCGCCATCCCGGGGATGGAAGTGGCGAAGGCTGCCTCTCCGTTTACTTCCAGAGCAAACCGTGCAAGTGGGAAAGGGTTTGCGTGTCTGCGCCCTCCTGCTGGTGCGGGGCTGGGAAGGAGCGCGGCTGGCAGGGAGGGTCAGGTGCGGGAAACGCTAAATGGGTATTTAGCTTTCTCCCCCTCTGGAAAAGCAGCTCTTGATAACAGACGTAGGAACGATTCTCCCTGTGGACCTGGTCCTGCTCGTGTTGGAGTCAAGGGCAAAATCCCCGTGGGTACCGGATCAGGCCAGGCTCGGATGGTGGAGCTGCTGGCTGGAGCTTGCTCTGGTGCCTCCTGTCTGGGCCCGCGAGGAGCCTGTCGCGATTCGGGCCTGGCAGCGCCAGCGGCTTTGCTCAGGCGCTCTCTGAGCCCGTCGTCCTCTGCGCTTAAGCAGACTGCTTCGATTCCTGAACTCTGTCAGCGTGACACGTTTTGCAAGTACTAAATTCACTTAATTTACGGTGAAAGCCCAGGTGTGGTTATCCGGTGTCACCGCTGACAGCGTGAGGGCTTTGGAAAGCCCGTCAGGGCTGCGTGCTGCGTTCGGCTCGGCTCCCCTTCGTTCGCCTCGTTGAACGCAAGGCGCTCCTCCCGCCCGCGGGGTCTGCACCGCGGCGTGGACGGGACCGTGCTCCCCCGGGCTTCAGGCCTGCGACAGCCGGTTCTCTCCCTCCGTCCAGCAAACTGAACAAATTTTGGGTAGAAGAGGAGTGACTTTAGGACACGTGGCCAGCTGTGCAAGCATAGCATGGAGGGGATGTGGGCTGCATGTTTTTCCTTCTGGATGTTTTTGTATCACAGCATTGCTTTTGGTAGCATCTGCTGGTGAATGAAGATGCCAGAGCGATGACAGGCATCCTTATGCCAGTTTTCTTAGGTTCTCCTTGCAGAAACTTCTATGCTCTTTCCCTGGGGGTGGGGTGGGGGTCTACTTGCCCATCCGGACCTGAACTGCAGGGATGCTAATATGCTTTTATGACAGGCTTTATAGTGCTGCTGGGACTGGAGGCAGTTATTCATGTTGGGACTCCTTGCTCCTCTTTAATACGTGTTTCTTCTCGGCTGCAAATCCTGTTGCCAGCATGCTAATTGTTTTCATTGCCTCATTGGGAATAGTGGGGTTAATGCCCTGAGCAGGGGCTAAAATAGACAAGAGCAAATAGCACAATAGCTTAATCTCCTGGAAATTACACTTTCCAGTGTGGAGTTATGTTTTTTATAGCTCTTTATTTTCTTTCAAAGGACAGAATTGCACTTTATTTATGGCTGTGGCCAGGTTCCATATCATCTGCTTCCATCACACACTGAATTGCTGAATATTCCTCTGGACACACCTCTCCCAAAATGAACCTCCCAGCTGGAGGGTTGTGAGCCTGTGGTGGTGCAAGGAGGAGCAGTTTAAACCGCACAGCCTCACCTTCCCTGAATGTGGCCCGTTGCAAATGGCAAATTAGTTCCTTCAGCAGAACAGCATCTCACTGATCCCGCCTGCATCCGAACTGGGAGCAAGTTCAAGTTCTCGTTGAGGAGAGGAGCAGCTTCCAACGTACATATATATCCAAACCTCTGTTGACTCTATCGCTTTCCTTATAAACAGACGCGCAGTCATATTCAGAGTGAGCCATCTGGGTTTGACAGATGTCTCTGGCTTTTTCTAGGCCTATTGTTAAAGGGGAAAAAGGGAGGGAATACTATGAATTGAAGGAAATAGCTTCTGATGGCAGTCTGCAATTTCACGGGCTGGGAGATGAACTGCCCTTCTTTCAGCCAATTGCCATCAGCTCCATTGACTTGTCATCTGCGTTTGCTGGCTGGGAAGCCTCACTTCCCACGAAGTGCTGGAATCCTCATCTCTCGGGGAAGAAGCTCAGGTGTGCTTTCACCCTTCCCACCGAGCTAGCAGACTCTTTACCCTGCTTGCTGTTTATACCGCAGATCTGAAAGATATGTAACATGGCTTCACATGAAAGAGGCCTTCACAGCCCTTTTCTGGGGATTAAATTACCACACTTTCAATGTATTTTATCCTGTTTTATCCCATGGCTTTGCAAACACTTGTACAAGGTAAGGTCCCTCTCCTCTCTTTGAGGCATGTGTTTTATTAATACTCTTAAAGTCGCCTTGAGACTCATGTTAGTTATTTATTCCTAATGCAGAAAGATTCCCGTTTCTGATCATTGCTGACAAATTGTGAAGTTAGCAAACTTGACATTATGGCTAAATACCAGCCTCAAATGTCAACATTATGCTATCTATATATATATACTTTTTAATTTTTTTTCCTTTTAGATTTTTTGTTGTTGTTTTTTTCAATGAAAGCACTTGAAATACAACAGCTGCCTGAAAGAGGTGATATTAAAAATAGACAGGACTTTCTGCACTAAAGGTCACACATCACATGTGAATTTTGAAGAATAGATTCAGATGAGAGGTTATGAAGAGACTCTTCATTTCTCTCTTTTAATAGGAGGTGGATGTCTCTGGTTCTTTTTTCAGACACATGTACAGATTTTGCTTGGCATGAAATTTTCTGCCATCCTCGAAGTGCTGTTCGTGTTTCTAAGGCATCCAGCACAGAAGTCTTGATTTGCAGAATTCCAGGGCCGCAGGCACACTGTCACATACTGTCACGTACTTAATTTGAACACCCAAATTATCATAATGCTTCAGTGAGAGCAAAGTCCAAAGGGCCCATTTAGGACATCTTTGCTGAAAACACAGATTTTATGTTTGCTTTTAGCGTTTATGCAGTTAGTGGAAGAGAGGAGGAGAGAAGGGGGGGAGCACTGTAATTATTCAATACTGCCATTGTGGCAACATACCAAGTGGACCGGTTGTCAAAAACAGAAGTTTAGTCAAGAAATCTGTCAATATTGGAAGCTTCTTTTCCACTTCTAAATTATCTTCCCCGAGGGAGGCAGTAGAAGATGATATTTCGTAACTCGTGTGTGTGTTTGCTTTAAGAGTTTCCCATAGACTTGTGATTACCAAAATTACAATCTACAGACAGTTGGTGGTCTAGAAGGTTGTGGAAAATAATCCAAGAGACAACACCACTAAATTTCATTTGGTAGATGGATGTTGAGATATCTAATTCCTGAAAAACATATGGTTGTACATGAGAAATGTCTAAAGTTACCAGTAGTTTAGTGGTCCAGAAGGTTTGGAAACATCACTGGAAAGGGAATGTCTTCTGAGAGACCTCCTGCAGCCCCTCAGCTCTAACGCGGTATTGGCCCAACAACACATTTTGACTTTCTTCTTTTGGAGTTATCTGACTCCAACCCACAGATCCTGTGGCAGTTTTCCTCTGTGTCAGCTGCTCAGAGGGTTGGGTCTGATCTCCTCTTGGGCCAAGAGAGCAGTTGTTCTAGAGGTTGTTCTCAGCCCAAGGTCTTGACGTGAGCTTGTTTTGCAGAGGCATATCCTTCTTTTTTTTTCTCAGTGGTCTTCAGAGGCCTTTCAAAAGATTTCAGCTGGTCCACAGACTGCACCCATAGAGAGCTACCAGAATTAAATGAGGGGAGGGGATGTAATTTGTGCATAGCAAGCCAGGTGATAGATCCCTTGCCATGTTTGCTAAGCATGGTCAGCCCTCAGTGTATGTAAGAACTCATTTCTAAAATCAATAACTCATGTGTTGGCTGTCAAATCTTTAGAAGCAACTTTGCAGGGCTCCTGAGCTGGTCATGTTTGGAGCCCTCTTTGAAATCCTTATTGTCTGAGAGCAAAAGAAATGGCGTACATAGCTCACGGGGTTCTGCTGCGTGCACTCTGATGGGTGCGTGTTGGTAGATGCTCTTCATGAGCCTTTCGCTTACGGATTTGTATAAAGATCTGACACCAGTCTCAGTTTTAAGTTAGCAAACCACACGTTTGTTCTGTGTTTACTCTGCAGAAATGTGTGTTTTCCCTTGTCAGCTTTAAATATGGTTTGCACACGAAGGAGCCCGCCCTGCGTTGTATGCATTTCTGAAAGATTTTGTCCCTACTGCGTATCGCACAGTTCAGTGTTCTGCAAATTGCTCTGGAGTAGAGCTTAGGTTTATGCTTTTATGTGACACTAGGGAAATGGTAATTTCTACAGAAGGCTCTGACTGCACAGTAGTTGTGAGGGATATATGGACGAGAGGGAAAACAAACAAATTATGTGATCAGCTTTTTGCATCTACAGAAATGGTCTCGTATTCAGATCTGTTAAAACATTGTTTGCATTTAAGGGGGGAATTCAGGGCATGCCCAGAGCATGCTCAAGTGTGCACTTCCCTTCTCTCTCCCTTCCCCGTCCATCTGTCGCCAGCAGCCTCCTTCACAGGATCTGCAGAAACACGCGCACGCCGTGAGCTGCAGAGCTCCGTTAGGAACGGGAGAGCCCCGTCCAGCCCGGCTCTGCCCCTGGCTGTGCCATCAGCAACACCAACTTCCTATGGTTTCCACGCTCCTTTCCTACTTCTCCTTCCCTACCCAACCATAGTGTTGTTCTGCAGCTCGCCGTGGTGCATATTCCCCGATAGCTGGGTGGCACGGGAATAATCCGTAACTCGTTTGTCCTGCCAAATGTCAGATGAGGCACCTTATCAGCCAGGGACATTCACAGAACTGGCAGTTCTGCTCCGAGAGCTGAGCATGAAGGGTATTTCAGGGGATTATTGACCTGCATGCGGTCTTGGATCAGACAGAAAATAGACAAAACTACTGCAAAATACGGATGTTGTGGGTTCAAAAGGCCTAGGTACCTTTCAGTGTCTGAAATAGAAAGCGTGAAGTCTGAAATGCTCAGGATGTAAGTAGCGCAAGTGTAATCTTCTGCTTGATGCGTTTCTTATGTGTGTTTGTGATCTAATCTGCTTGCTAGCAGTGTTTGGAAGCAGGACCTTTAGGCTGTGCTAAAGAAGTGGATGTCAACATTAAGGTAGGGGTTTCAGATAGGCTCCGTGGAAATTAAAAACTCAGATTTGATGAAAATCATGCCACATATGGTGGCATTCAACTCCTGCAGGATACTTTGAAAATCCTAGCCCACAAACATGAATCAAATTCAGCACCGTCAAGATAAGAAATGCAGTAAGGTTGTTTTAAATCCTCAGTGAGAAACAGGAGATAGTATGAGGCCTCCTGCAGTAAGGGACGCATGTGTCAGCTGAAATGCTGTCTGAAACAGCAAGTGGATGAGTAAGATTTGTTCTAGCTGTGAGTGCCCAAAAAAATATTTGTAATAAGACATCCACCAACCTTTGATAAACTTGGACTAGCCTGTACTCAAAGAGGGTATAGGAGAAAGGCATGAGATAAAAGTTTGTGTGAGTATTGGTAGTTTGTGGACAGGGATTTTTTTTGATTAAAGGCAAGACTGGGCCAGGAGGTGATGTAGTATTATAAAAGAAGTGTTTAGGGATGTAATTTGTCTTCTAGTGTGAATTTTTTAAACATCTGAAACTAGAGAAGGTTTGCCCTCAGTAGTGTGCCTCCTGAACTTCTGAATTTGCTTTCAAATGAAGAGATAACCGGCTGCAAATGAATGCATGGGAAGGCATCGGGTAAAATGCTGCTGTGACAGAGTTAACAGGCACGTGGAGCAGAGAGCTCTGCTGATAAAGTCTGCTTGGATTTTCAAACTCATTTATCAAGGTTTCTCAGAGAAAGATTAAGGAAACCAAGTTGCCGTGGAAGAAGAGGGAGGATCCTTATTTGAGTAAATAATAATTTAAAGGACAAAGAATGGAGAGTGGAAATGAATGATTAGTTTTCTTGGTGGAGGAAATACTGCAGGGTCGTGTGCTGAGACCTGGGCTGCTTCAAGTCTGCATCAGTGATCCGAAAAAGGGATCCAAAATGGATGAGTTTTGGCAGGATAGCAAACTAATTGGAGTAGTAAAGACAAGGGCAAAGTGTGAAGATTTGCAAAAAGCTGTTCTGAAACTGAGCGACAGGATGATAAAATGACAGATGAATTTCAGGGTAGGAAAATGTGAAGTGATGCACGTAGGAAAAACTGCCTTTACATAAGATGATGAGCTGTGAGATGCTTACAGACACTTGAAGCCTGAGGTCCTGGGTTATATCAGCTCAATGCTCAACAATGATCAAAACCAAATTGATGTTAGGAGTTATTAGCAAGGGCAGCAAGAAGAAAATGATACAGCTCTGTAAACGCGTGGTTTCTCTATCCCTTGAGCACTGCTGCAGTTCTTGGTCTCTTGTCTCAGGAACAAAACAGTAGAACTGGAAGGAAGCTCAGAGAGGAGTTAGTATCAGAGCTATAGGACAGTTCATGTACTGCGATTATTTAAATAAACCAATATTCTTTATTTTGAGAAAGAGATGACCAAAGGGAAACACTAGAGAGGTCTGTACAGTCATGAGAGATGGCAAGGCTACGTAGGGAGTGATTTTTTATTTTTTATTTATTTTTTATTTTTTTTTGGTGGTGGTCCTCTTTCATCCCTCTACCAGGGGGTATCAAATAAAGCTGTCAGGCTGTGAGTAGAGCACTTGGGCTTGTCCAAGGGGGAGAGTAGACCAGAAAATGGTCTTGTAATGATGTGTGCGAGATAAAGTGCTAACTGGGGAAGTCATGCACTTATTAAAAAGTGTCTAGGAAGTATTTAATGAAAGGTTAATTAGATGGTGGGTGAGCAGGATCAGCAAAAAGGTGTCCAGAGAGAAGGGATGTAGCTGAGAGAAAAAAGCAAGTACATGAATGAAGATGCATTGATTTTATTTCTCCGTGCTGCCATAGAACAATAATTCACACTGTTTCATAACTGATGCTTCCTGAAATCACCAGGCACCTGTAGTTGGCTGGGTTTCGGAGGGAAAGTGCCTTGGTAGCTGCGTGCCTTATTAATCCCTGCCTTACTCCAGGGCATGTGCAATGCCAAGCTCTGCTCCCATTAACCTGGCTTAGACCTGGGGTAATTCTGTGCAGAGCCGTGCCGGGAAACGGCATGCTCTGCTGATGTTGCTCCTCATCACTGTGTGCGTCAGGGCAGCACTCGCAAGATGAGATTCTGTTCTTGGAAGTATATCTGGGTTTTGTCTCTGTTAATAAAAAGAAAGTTAAAGAAAACTGAAGAAAGAGAACGGCCTTCAAATTCATTTCACTTCATTACTGAACTGTTGTCATAAGGAAGATCTTAATGGTAGAATCCAGCTGGGATCTTGCCCCTTGCGCAGGACAAATCTTTCCTTGTTAGAAAGAAGCGTTTTTGGCATCTGAGAGCCTGACAGCAATACAGTTGTAGACCATTCAGGATTTTTTTGAAGTCTTTTATTTCTAATATAACTGAGTGCATTTCATGAGTTATCCCTGGGGTTGCTACTGTAGTTTTGGTGTTACTGGGCTACTCCAGTGCATGGCAGAGACATCTGCTAAAGACAGATAGTGGCCCCCAAAAGAAATGAGTTATTTCAGTGAGCTGAGTATGCTGCCTACCCGCCTAAACATTAGACTGCTCGGCTGCATGGAGCATCTGGCTTTGTGGCATTTTGAGGCTGTGATCGCTCTCTAATTAGGCTTATTTTCTTGCATTTACCCCCCTTTTTTCATTGCTATTGTTGTTGTTATTACTGTTTTTGTTCCCAGAATTACTTTTCGTAGTGTGGAAAGTAGAACAAGAGGAAAAGAGAATTTCAGTGGTACTTCTGTGAGGTTTTTGTAACTTCAACCATTCATCTAGTTGGGTTAAGTCATGAATTACTTTTAAATGTATGACCTATGTACCTTATTCTGACTCACATGTATAACTTTTCTTTGCTTGTTTGAGGCAGAGAAAGGGGAAATTCTGCCTCTGCTTTTTTCAGACTCGGGATTTTTGGATAACCTTAAATAAAGGTGTCCACTAGGAATGCACACCTAGATCTCCCTGTTCTTTTCCCATTTATCAGCTCCTATAAGTTGCCACTGCTAATTGCCCTTTTAGGCTTGGACTGATGCAAGAGCTTTCCCAATGAAGAGCTGGGATAGCAGGTGGAGGCACTGAGGTCGCAAGAACCTGTAAGGAAAGCTGAGCTCTGCTCTCTGGGAAAGCTGCAATCTTAACTTCAAGAAGCCAAATTTGTAAAACACTGGATTTTCCTTTTGGTTGTTCAAAACTTTATCTACTATTGTCTTTCTTTGAGTTGTTTTATTAAAAAAGATTGGAACGAAAGAACCTGATAGAGAATTCGATCTACCAGTAGCTAAATCTGAGAATGAATGAATTCAGGATAAAAGAGTTTATCGATTCAGGATAAAAGAGCCCATCACACAGCCATGGCAAACCCTCTGACGAGCACTCGAGTCCCAGTCGCTCCTGACGTAGCTGTTGTAAGCAAGCTTGGCAGTTTGGCCCGTCGGCCTCATCGTGTTGCCTGATGTGCAAATTCCCGTTCCAGCGATGTTCCCTGAAGTCTTGTGGGTAGGTCAAAAAGTAGAAGGTTTCCCAGAAAGGCTGCTGCAGATGCTTGAGCTGCTCAGGCTGATTTCCAGTCTCTTCACAGGAAAAATGGCGTAAGTGGCTGATCTAACAGCCCTGGTCTTGTGAAGGTCCTTCAGTGATACGGCAAAGGTGGGATGAGTGTTTTGTATCCTGGATTGGCGGTACAAGGATTCTTCTGGCACTGATCATGCCCATATCCCTGACTGCAGTTCTTTAGCAAAGCTCACTTGGGCCTTGATGTGCACCGTTGACTCTGCTCAGATGTTGTCTTCTTACTCTCAGCCAGAATTTTGGGTAGCTTCATCTGCCAGCTCCAAAGTGCTTCCCAGAGGTAAGATGCTTCTGTGGAGCATCCACTGGCAGTGAAGCGTGCCAAGTCCTGGCCTAGAGGGCTCGCAGGGGAGGACAGCAGTCAGTGATCTGCTTAGTCCTTTGCCTCTCAAATGAAGTTGCAAAGGGGCCTCCTGGTGAGATGGTCGCCTGTCCAGGAGAAGCTCCCTGGAGACCTGTTTGGCACTTGCTGCTGTTGATTGCTGATTTCTGTAATGCTCTAACGGTTCGGATCTGCTCTCGCCGAGGCATGAATGAGATTCCCTAAGAGCCATTTGCAGCTCTCTGCGCTATCCAGCACCTCTGCTGAATAGAAGACTGGACATTTTTCTCCTTCAGAGAAAGGAGAAAATGTTCAGAGATTTTTGGGTAAATTTTTTTTGATTTTTTTGAATTTGCCTTTTCCTTGCCAGCAGGATGGCTGAAATGCCTGTGCTCTTTACCCCAGCACTTGGCCCCCTCCCTGATTCTCCTCAGCCCTGCAGGGAATCTTGATCAGACCTTTATGGAAAAAGCATAAGCCCAGCTTGCGGGTCTGTAGCAGGCTCTGCCCTGCTCCGAGCTGCCTGCTGGGTCCGGCCCTGCGAGGGGACGCGGTGTCGCGATGAGTGTGGAAAGGGGGGCTGAGGCGCTTCGCTCCTGCGGACGTCGCCGCGCTCCGTGTCCTCCTGGGGCTCCTCGGTTGCAGGCTGCCTGGGGGGGCCCGTCTCCTTCCTTCCGCAGCTCCACGCACACGGACGGCACCGAGGGCCCTCACGGAGGCTGCAGCGCGTTTAAAAGCACGCTCCTCTCGCTGCCGACACAAGCGCGGTCTCGGGAGCTGGCGCTATTAGCGTGTGTGTTTTCCCCTCACACTGCAAGAATAATTACCTTCCATCTCTGCAGTGCAAGGGTTTCTGTTCCCTCTGATTTACGGAGGCAAAGAACTTGTTTAGGAGGATGAGTCAGAAGTAATTGAGCTCGGGGGGAGGGCTGTATTTCATTGCTTTCCTTGCTTTATTTTTGTCCTGTGCTGTACCTCAGTTACCAGTGCTTTGGCCTTCCAGGGAGTATACACTAGAGTCAAAAAGTGCGCTTGTGCTATATACCGTCTAATTTGCATTTAAAAACAGACCTGATTCTGTAACTCAACGACTTGACACAGAGTTAATCTCTTAAGCTTTGTAATCATATCATAAATATAATATGCTTCGTTGTAGGGTGTTCCAAAACACTCGGCATAGCGTGCAGAAACGCGGGAGCCGCTCCGTGCAGCGCTCAAACGCAGCTGCTCCTGGGGCAGAACGTGGCAGCCGTCGAGCCCGACGTGCTGGAGCCCGAACTCGAGGTGATTGCTAGCTCCGGGAGGCTTGTAGGCAGCCGGCACGGAGGCGCCGGAAGGGCCGCTCGGCCACGCTGCCGAAGCTGCTCCTCTCGGCGTGCTGGGGTCCTGCCCGCTGAGGCTGATCAGGTCGCAGCTCGCCTCACCCCGTGGCCTTCCTCCTCGTGCGAAGCCGAGAGAGGCGCTGAGCCCGGGGGGAAGCGTTGGCCCTTCAGCAGAAGGGAAAGCCAGGAGGCCCATCTCGGTGTGCTGTGGTCTGTCTGCAGCTACGCTGCCGTCTTGTGCTGCCTTGCTTGAGTGAGTCATCGAGACGGACCCCAAGCGAGCAGCGAATTGACTGCGTGGGCCAGGGTAAAAATAGGCTGCAGATCCACCCTTTGCTGAACCGACCGGAGCGACCGAAAGGCAGCGGATGTGTCTGGCACCTTGCTGGTTAAGGTCTGCGGGATCGACCTCCCCGCGACGGCGTGGGAGCCCGGAGGCCCCTTTCCGAGGGCTCCAGGCGGTGCCGCTGCAGTCCGGCAGCGGTCGGGCGAGCGTCGGGGCGGCGTGCCGGACCGGCGGGCTGTGAGGAGCGGGGCTCTTGGGCCGCGTTGAACTACTCCTCCTCCCTCGCTGCGTGCTGAGCCAGGCCCCGGCACTAGCAGGGGGCCGCGAGTTCGTTGTTAGACCATCCTGGCTGCTCGTTAAACGGGGATTTGGGCTTCTGACCAAGCCTCAGTCCAGCAGGCAGGATTTGAGCTGAGAAACTGGATAATCTCCACCTTAGCAGGAGGGCACAGCACAAAGTCAGTAGCAGCCAGCGCGTCCAGGAGCCTCGGGTGGTGCGATCCAAGTTGGGGAGTCTGCCTTTCCACTAGCACGGGAGGGGGGGGTCCTTTTTTTTTTTTCCTCCTTGCGCAAATATTCCTTGTTTTTAGTTTGAAACTTTTGCAAAAGCTCGCTGAGAGCTGCGATTGGAAACCGTGAGACAGCTCATGCAGCGCCCCGTGGCTCCTGCGCTCCCCGCGGCGGAAGGGGAGCCGGCGGGAGCCTGGCGCGGCGGCTGAGGGCAGGCGGGACGCTCCGTGCTGCGGCGCTGGTGCGTGCCCATCATCCCATCTGAAGTGCGCTCTGTGCCAAGTTAACCTCGGCAGAGCATGATCGTGGGGCTTGCGGGGATAGGGTGTTCTGCAGTCCTGAGATCACAGTCTGGTTTCTGCGTGTCCTCTCCTCAAACGCCTCTCGGGTTTGGGTAGTCCTAGGTTGCTGTGAGAACCCATCGCTTGCTGTTAGCTGCAACGATTTCCTCGTTCAGCCGCTGGCTTCTCCCAGCTCTGGGCCGACTGATAAACCTCGGTAAGAGCTTCAGTAACTGAACTGACGACTCTGCTGTAGCATTTCCATTTCTATTTACAGTTTAATTTATCCTTCCCTCTATCAAGTGCTTCTTGAGGACACTTCAGTGTCTTTTCCCTTCAAGTGTAACAAAACCAAACAGAAGGATCTGATGTTTCTTTAGTGGGCTGAATAACCTACTGTTATGATTGATAATGGTGAGACTGGCTTATAATCTGTCTGAACAGTGATGCACATCATTAAAAAACTCAGCAGACAAACTACAAATCCAATTGCTTTCAACAGCAGATGATCTCCTGGGGGAACTCGGAGTGGAAGCTCTAGCTCTGAGGGTGCTTTAAAGCAAGAACAAGACATTACTGAATGTACTGTAAGAGGTAATTGTGAAAACTAAAGGTGATGGATCAACAGTTTGTTGATTTATACATGCCTTTGGGTAGAATTGTCTCTGGTAGATAGTTTTTGCCAGCTCTTAGCCTGTAATCTCTGGGTTTTTTTGATTGTTTCCTGCCCCTCCTGCTATTTTTGTTAAAGAGACTGCAACTGTCTCAGTATTAATCTCGTTAGCTAGTTGGTCTTATTTACTCTGTGCTTCCTTTAGTCTGTGGAACCAAATTGTGGATGGTGATGTGGATGGCATGATGGTTTTTTCCATAGACTGTGTCCAGCTTAAGTTTGGGTGGGTTCTTATGGGAACCAAAGTGGAGAAAAGTGTTGCAGACCTTTAAGGTACATTTTCTTCAAGTGCATCCACTAATGCTGTTCATCTGCAAGAAGAGTTTTAAGAAACAGAAACGCAGCTCAAACCTACTTAGTGCAGAGAGCAAAGAATCTTGCAAACAAGCACTTGTGGGAAGTTTCCTGCTGAAGCTGCCAGCCTTCCTCAGATATAATTTTAAACCAAATTTTCTGGAAAAGATGCACAAGTTATGCCACATACACAGATTTATAGTTTTGACCTGCCACTCGGGCTCTGTAATGCATCAGGATACTTGTTACTGAAGCCATCTCACAAGCGAAGGTGATGTCTGAGCTTTTCCCCCACACCAATCGATTGATTGATCTGTTCATCAGTCTGTCTATCCATCATCTGATGGCCTCCATCACTGTAAGGTCTGACATTTAAAACAGTGTAATACACAGACCTATACAGCTCCAACGGATGGAGGGAACTGTTGTCTCTGTTTTACCAAAAAGGCCTATGCTGATTTATCACTAATCACCTTGAGTGTCTGCAGCAGAGTAGAGATTTAAACCCAAATTCTCTGACCATTGGACTACTCTTTGCCTCTGAGGTGAACTCTTCCTTGGACAATTTTGCAAATCCCCTGAGTTGCTTACACAGGAATGCTACCTCCACCACTGATGAAAATACTTTTCTAGTTCTCTCTCTCATTTTGGGAGCAGCTGGCATGCTTGAGAGACAAGGATCATCTAACAATTACAGCGTAAATCAGGGTTGCTTTTGTACTTTGCTACTTTGAACATAAATATCCTAAAATGGCCTGAAGTTATACAATTGAGTAACCATGCAAAACAGTTCTAGTCTTCTAACAAATCCAAAATACAGATGGCCACTAAAAATAATGTTGTCTGGAAAAGTCTTGAGACTTCTTGATTTACCAAGGGCAATTACTGCTATCAGACCTCTCTGTGGTTTATGTCAAGGGACTTTGAAGGTCGCTAGTGCATTGCAAGTAAAAGATTAGTTTCTTATTACGGGGCAGCGAAGTTGGTCCTAAGCTACTACTAAATCACGTTGGTTACCAGAGGAATAGAGGAGCTGTGCCGTAAGGAGAGGAAGAGGTATTTGCCGAGTCTCAGCCTGGAAGGCAATGTTGTAATTCAGGTGGTGACATGTGAGATACCAGATTGCTTTAAATGTGTTGCATCCCTGTATGTCAAGAGTTTGATGTGTCCCCAGGGACTTAGAGACAAACAGCCCCATCTCTATGCTAGACTTCTGAAACACGAGTTATGCAGAACCCTCTCTCTTCCGCAAATCCCCGGAGAGAGATGCTGAGTCCTTCAAGAAGATGTATCGCTCGCAGCTTTCAGGAAGAGCGTTGTGCTGTTTTTGACGGCAGTGTTGGGTGGAGGTGTTCTTGCTACCCTGCTAGCCCTGCCTTGTGAATATTGCATTGCTCCCCTGAGACAGACGTTTGGGGATGCTTTGAACATCTTTTTGTTGTTTGCTGTTAGGAGGAGGGGAGGAGGTGAACATTAAGATGTAAAGAACAAGAAGGCAAATGAAGATGGGTGAATTACAGAAGCGTATGGGACTGGTGCAGGTGGGAGGGGTATGGGACAGGCTGGACGACTGCTGCCCGGGGGATCAAGGCGATACGATAAGGGGTTAGCAGAGGCAGAGGTGCTTGATGGGGAGACAGGCGTGAGCCCGGGACCGACCCCAGAAAGGGATCCAGGCAGGACAAGCAGCCTCCTCGCCTCTGAGGTTGGTTGGCTGTGGAGACGCAGGGCAAAAATCCCATATTGCCGTGGCTGTGTGAAAAGATGAACTTTTGGTTAAGGACCTGGAGGAAGAGTCAGGAAGTGTGTGCTTGCATCCCAGTTCTGCCTCTAATCTGCCTTGTTATGCCTATGCCTCTGATTTCCCTGTAAAATGGGACTAATTTTTCCTATTTTTAAAACTGATGAAGTTTTGAGCCCTGTCAAAGGCTCATATGCTACCAGAGCCTGTTCCTAAATGAAACAGGTCCAAAGAAAGTAAACTTTCCTCTTTATAATCCTATACAAGAGTCATTTTCTTTCTGGAAGAACTTTATTTTGAAATCAAAACTGCTCTGTTGCTAGTAAGTGTATCGGAGAAGATCAGATGGCCTGCAAACAGTTCAGGGATTTTTTTTTTTAATTCCTTGCACTGCCCTGATAGGGCATGAGGTCTTTTAAAGTTCTTTTTGCTGATAAAGCTACAAAATAAGGATGCAAATACGCCTCTAGCTGATGACATTTGGAGATGAGTGGATTTTTTTTCTAGCTATTACCCAGAGGGTATGCTGTTGTGTGTTTTGATTTGTTATGCTAAGTGATTGCAAAACGTCTCTGTGCTGGGCAAAGGTCTGGTGCACGTGATGCGCTTTCCTCTCCTTCCTTCCCCGTCATCCTACATCTCCCTTTCTCCCTTTTTATTATTGTCCAAGCAAAACAAATTTAAACAGGCAAGTCGGCAGCCGTTAAACACAGGAGGCTTTGCATGCCTTCCTTCGTGGGAAGCACTTGAAAGCAACAATTGTGATATTTGTTTGTCCCAGAACGTGTTAGATTGAAAAAGAAGGTTGGAAGGGAGAACTGGCATAGCCATGGCATGAAATTCTGCCTCTTCTATATTCAGAATATGTAACTTTGTTTTATATCCTGAAATTTTATATCAAGAGACTCGGTGTTTTTTTATCTTTGGTTAGGAAAAGCAGAGTAGAAGTGTGTGTGTGTGTGGGGGGGAGAGGTTTAGGATTGCTTTCCTTCCACTGCAAACTGAAAGCAGGAGCTTTCGGTGTGTTGTGACTTAAGCCGTTGGGACAGGAGATGCGAGTTCCCCTCTGGGAAGAGGATGTTCCTAGGGGGCACGAGAGACCGGCTGAATTGTCTATTCTGCTGCTTCTCCTCTCCTGTTAACTCCAGGCCAGACGGAGAAAGGGCTTGACCCTGCTTGTGCCCCATCTGCAGTGAGTGTCCGACACAGCGAGTCACAGAGGCGCTCAATTATTTTGATGGAAATTGCCTTTTGACCTGGGAAAATGTTCTGAAAATGTATCAAACCCCATCAGCCTGACATGTATCAGCATCTCCACTGAAGATTCCCAGGTGGCTTTTATAGCTGTGCTCTCCTTTGAGAGCTGCGATGGTGGCTTTAATGAGTCCAGCCCTGAACAAAAGGAGCAATACTTGGCTTTGATGGGAATCCTGATCCGTACGAATGGAGGAGGTGGAGAGGGCAGGTCTTGGGGAGAACTGAGGTCTTCAGGTTTTGTGAAAATAACCAGCTGGGCAGTAGGAAGAGAGACTTTATCATCTTGAATGAGGGGAGAATGGCAACTCTTGGGCTAACTCGGTGTAGCGGTCCCTGTGGTGGGGCTGTGTTGAGGGATTTTCATCTCTATTGGTGGGGAAGAGCCTGCAGGGCTGATCTCACCGAGGTCCAGGGTGTCCCTACGAGGGCCACTCGCCCCCTCTGCTTGTCCTCCCTTCCAGCTCCCTCCCCTACCCATTGCTCAAGATACCTCTTCGGTGAGACTTGTCCCTAGCCAACGAGAGGAGGGTTTCTCTGTGTGCCTCAAGTTGGATTGCTTGGGGTGTAGTTGTGCAGTATTGGAGGAGTTTATTAAAAGGGCTGTCATGGATGCCTACAGCCCTGCATCCATGCCCTTTTTATTAGTCAAGCTGAAATAAATAAATATGTGAATAATGTATTCCTTTAACTGTTAGTAAAAAGCATTTGTTTTCCTCTTAGAAATGGAAATAAGCATCTAAAATGTCATCTCTCTTTTTCTTCAAGCTCTTAGACTTCTGAGACCTAGAATAGTCCTGCAGGCCATCCCTGTTCGAGCTGAGTGTGGCTTTTGCCAATGGCATCTAATGAGATGTCTCTCTTGTGTGGACAGTGGCCAACCCTGTCTTCATACCCGAAAAGGGCAGCTGTTCTCGGCTAGATCGTAGCTGGGGGTTGTAGAGCAGCACTGCACATGAGCTACTGAATGTCTCACGGTGATGGCAGTGGGAAAGCCACGTTTCGTTCTGTTTTATCCTTTGTTTCCTCCACTAATTATGAAGAAGTTGTATCACAGTAGTATCCTGAGGCCGTGGCGATGGGTTTTCCACTGTGCTTGAGCATGGTTCATCCAGCCCCTCTGGGTTGGTGAATCAGGGGTATGAGGAGGAAAAAGATGACGACTGTGACGCCAGGTGAGGATTGAGCAGATCTGCTAAGCACAGGGTTTCCAGGTGGTGTGAGCATTTTTTTGGAGTGTTTGTGATGAAGATCTATTGCTGGAAAGATCACTAGAGAGAGACTTTGAGTTTAACGTGCTGCTGACATCCTGATTACCTAGACTTGCACCTGCTGGCCTGTATATCTGCACCTGTATTTTTGGACTAGCACATTCATCGCTGTTCGCATGCACCACGGCCCTAACAGTGTGCACTGCCTCCACGGGCATACAAAAATTTTTTTTTTGTTTCTGAAAGATCTGTACTGAAGGCTACAGTTGGTGGGTCGGCACAGCCAGCCTGCCGTTACTGACAGGCTTGAAAGGACTGGTGCGGAGGAAGGGGGGCACCGCTGTATTTGAATTTTTACCGTACTATCTGAATGTTTAATTTAATTCTTTATTTTTATAGTGTCAATTACATGTTTTTTCTGTTATATTGCCGTAACTCCCTCTGGTGGCTAATTTGACAGTTTAACCATCTGTTCCAGTTGTTTTTATACCCAGATGCAGCATAGCTATGCTTTGGAGGCTGACTCTGGTGGAGAAGGTGATGGGTTGGGCTCTTGGGGAGGCTGGCATTGGTTGCGTGCTCTCACCTTGCAGGTTGGCCCCTCTCTGGGCAGCCAAAGAAACCCGTTCCCGTGATTAATTGTGCTCTCCCGGGCGTCCATTGGTAGCAATGAAAATTCCCGTGAAAGTGGGGAGTGGAGCCTGCGTGATGCTGCGGGCTTGGAGGCAGCTTTGAATTTCGGTCTCAGCGCCACCCAGGTGTAGCCACACGTCCTCGCCCAGGGGAGCATCACCTGCCTTCGCGGACAGCTCTGCTCGGACGGACGCCTCTGCCGGCTGGCACCCTGCTGCATGCCCGCCTTGAGGGGAAATAGCTCTTTGCGTCTTCCATAGGGTCCTCGTGCCCTCTGCCACCGGGCATTTCGTGACGCTGACACTTTTGTGCCTTTCTGCACATGAAAATATGGGCAAGTCCTTTTACCTGGGCTGTACTGACACCGCAGAGGAATTGCTTAATAAATATCAGCCCAGCTATAGCATAAGTACCATGTTCCTACAAGGGCCTCAGTCATTAAATATATATATGTTTGGGTACGTTACAAATAATAAATAACAAGTTCCCCATTTTTCAGTGTAATAGAAAGAAAAACCAGCCACTATCTTTTTGTTTTCTGGGTGTTAAGTTGATGGATTGTATTTAAAACTATATGCCACCCAAAAGTATTGCAGTATTCCTAGCTGAAATGCTAGGAAGCCATCAGGGCAGGAGTGTGGTCGTCTTCATCTCTGATGCTAGGAGATCTCAAAAGATCTGTCAAAATATGGTGGTAAAGAAACAGAGCTGCCTGCGTAGCACTTGCTATGATTTGTTATGTCTGAAAAAAAATAAATCAAACCTGCAGAACAGGGAAGTATATTACAGTAATTAACTGTGGAGTGAAGAAAGAGGGACGTCCTAGACACTGAGGAAATTAAATGGAAAGTGGTATTGAGCTTACGTGGGATGGAATTACAAAGAGCTCTGTCTACAAGGTGGAAGTTAGTTATTGGATTTTGACTGAAGCTGATCTTGCATAGCAGAGGCATTCGGGCTCCCAAACTTCTCCAGCACAGTTACTTGCTTCTGGTGCGGGTAATGATATACCCAGCAATGCCTCAAGCCAGCTCAGTGAGCCTGGCTTGCTAAGACTGCTTGATATTTTCATTTGGGGATGTTTTTATTTTGGAATGAAATCTTAGCTAGTTGAAGCCAAGTCAAACCTGTCCTCCTCTGTCCTGAAACATGAACCTCTGCAAATCCTCTGGGGCATGTTGGTGTTGACAGGGATGAAGTTCATCCTGGCAGAAGTAGGACGAGGAGGGCGCTGAGTTGGCCATGAGATGTCACAGTTCCAGGGGTGTGGGGTTGCCAGTGCCATTCTCTGGTAGGCAAGAATAGTGGTCATTTTGGCCACCACTGCCCACTTTTTGGCTTCTGTGATACAGCTGGACCTGTGCGTCTTCAGGACAGGAGATCCCCGTGGTAAGCACAGGATGTTTGTTGGCGGAGGCTGACTCTGCACCTGTGACTATTCATGTGCAAGAGATGTTCATGATTTGACTGTCTGGACTGTTGTGTGTGGATATTACTTGTGGTATATTTTGTGGATTCTCCTATCCCATAGGAGACCAAATTGTAGACCAGGACTGCTAAGTGCTTGTCAGATACAAAGCAGGGTTTAATTCATTGATTGTTTTGCTGGAACCATAACAGTCGTCATAATCCCTCCCCCCACTCCCTGCAGAGAGCAGCTCCAAGATTTTTCTATGTATATTGACCTTTATTTGAAAGCAAAAGAAAAATATAGAAAGCTCCAGTGAGAGAGCCAGGAGTCAGTCTTCCTTAATGTACCGTAAGGCTTTTGTAGCTCATGGAAAGGCCATTTGTCTGGTTAAAATGTTTTCATCAAAATTCTTTTTCTAGGAGAAATGACTTTTCAGAGGAAACAAAACATCAGGGAGAATTTTTGCTGGTTCACAATTTTTAAAATATTTTAGCTGAAGGACACGTATTTGTGGCTCACTGTTCTATTCAGCATTGAAAATCTGAGGAAAATGTCAAACATTCAGTACTTTGATTTTGTCACAGAGTATGTCCTTCCCAGTTTACTAATCATTTCTTCTCAGTACACAGAGGAAAATGTCTCGGTATGTGACCCAGCAGAAGCAATAGGGAAAACAAAGATGTTCTTTCATAGAATATTCTGATGAAGAGCTTAACAGAATGAGAGGAAGTGGTACTCTGTCTCGGTGCAGTGTGCAGTCACTGAAGTCCTACCTACAAGGTTACCTTATCCTCAAAAGAAGATGAGGATAGGAGGGAATAAAATGAGAGCTTCACTGAAGCTCTGCAAGAACTTATTTAACTGGAAATAATAATTTTTTGTTGCAATTATTTTTTTCATAAAAATAGCATTTAGCAGAAAATCTATTCCCTCCCAAAAGAAAAGAATCATGACTAAAAACCCTTGAATAACTCTAATCCAAAATTACTTTGGGCATACTGCAGTTAGTGGTGGGAGAGTCCATTGGTGGTGCTGTTCTTATGGAAGCCTACTGTAGTTTTCTTTTAATTAGGAGAAGATTCAAAATAAATTGACAGCAAAAAGCATCTTCTCTTAAAATTGTATCTCCATTGGAGGGCTGGTTTGCTGCTGGAGTAGAGGATGACTGGGATAGTTGTAACGGAGCATGCTGCTGAGTCAGGATCTCCTTTTACCCATTTTTTTTTAATATGTATAATATATGCAATACTTGTGGAGTGTATATTTTTATATCTATAGTGGAAGAAAGTATCGGGATGGTCCCAACCTGCATATTTCGCTTTGTGGCTTTGCTGGTTTCAGCCCCTTTTCCTCTGTGCTCACCTTACTGCAGTGGTCTGATAAACCCTGTTGCAGTCGTCGTCCGGTGCCGGTCAGAAGAGTGGCAGAGGACTAGAATTCACCAGTTTGGATGTTATGGTCAGAGCCCCTCAGATTTGTTTCCACGTATAATTCAGTGAGGAGCTGAGCTGTCGTTTTCTGCAACACGCTTGCTCCGTGTCTCGGGTCCTGCGCGTTGGTTAGCCCTTTGCAGCCTCTCGAGGCCCTTTCACAGGGAGAAATGCGACAACTAGGCTAGGACATCTGCTTTAGAAAGGGGGTTGTCTTCTGCAGGATTCCCAAAAGGTCAGACAGCCGAGGCAGTTCATTTGTTTAACCTTGCTTTGGGTACTGCAGGCATTTAACAGACCTTGGCTAAATTATTGGAACCAGCAGCTGGATTGTGAGCTGAGAACAAAACCTGTCACTTATGTGCTCAGAATACTTTTTTTTTTTTTTCTTAAGATGACGGGCATTAAGAGGAGCTACTGTGGAATTCTAGTGGCAATTTCCAGTTCAGATTACTGCTTTCTGATCAAAGAGCTCTGCGCTTAAACTGCTTGAGTGTAACGTGTGAGGGAGGGCAGATCTCTGCGAGTGGGAAAGCCTTGCAAGGATTGCTTCAGGCTCAGCATAATTAATGGTGGAGTACGGGGATGTTTAATCAGAGCGAGGAGGGGGGGAATGGAAAAGCAACTTGTGACAGAGAATCTGACAACATCTTAATGAACATCTTTAATGCACAGTGTGTGTTCGCTAAGCCAGTCAGTCCTATGCTAATCTGCACTGGACCGTTGCTACCCTGTTGTGCTGCAGGGTAGAAGATTTGCCAAGGTAAGAAATACCCAATGGGTAGCTGGTATTGGGCATCACCAACGGTGCCATCTCCAAACTGCAGCACTTCGGGGGTTTGGAAAAAAGCCGACAGGACTTGCACTGCGTCGTTTCCTGGTTTTGTTTTGGTCCTGTGTAGTGAAAGAAGAGCTTGCCCTGTGGATTTCGACGTGTCTGAAAAAATATGACGAGCTGGCTTCCATTTCTCACTTTGTCCTTGGCATAGGAGTAGAAGACGAAGGACATCAGGCACCTTCATTTAAATCTGCAAGACTTCTGCCTGATGTGGTTGGTAATTAGTATGTCTGATAGAAATAGCTGAACGGCCTGGAAGCGAGGACCCAGACCAAGTGTGCTGGGCAGTGTGTGTGTGAGGGAAGATACTCGACTGGTGTAGTTGTTACAGCGTCGTGGAGAGACAGAAGATTTACATGAGTTCGTAGGGTGGAGGAGCCTTGGGGCAGAGACCCTGGTGTATCTGTAACGGGGTATGAGCTCCCTAAAAGAGGGAGACGCATGCAGACACTGTTCTTCCTGTGTTAAATCAAAAGAGAAAGACCCACTAATAATTTAAAACCTTTCCTTTTGTTCTCCTTCGTGTTTTGGTTTGACCTTAAAGTATCAAGAATGACACATCTTGACCTTCCTGGACTTCACTCCAGAGCTTAGTAACTGTTTCAGACTGGTCGGTCGTGACCCCTAAACACTCTGCTGAAGGCCTGATGAGGTAGTCTTTAAGAAATGATTTTTTTTTTTTTTTTTGTCTTACTGCTTGTAGTGGCTTTGAGATAAAGAAACTTAAAGTTAAAAACATGGAAAAGCAGAAACTCAGGTTTCCTTTCTTCTGTGTAGAAATCTTTTGCTTTACTCTCAAACTTTGCTTGAACATACTGGAGATTACGGTCAGAATGGGAATGGTTTTTTTCTCTTCCATTAACTGGAATATTATATCAAGAGACTAACAAGTCTTAACAATTTCCAGCAAGTCTTTGTTTTCTGGGCTATTCAAAACCTACATTTCCATCACTGTAAAGGCATTGAAAATCAACTTTGAAGGAAATGAGTTCTATCTTACAGTGGTTACGTTTTAAACAGGTGACGTGAGGACCCTTCCCTGACCTGGCACTTACTCCAGCTCCTGCCCTGAATGTTCCTTTATCACCGTTTCTAAAATAACCAAGCTTTCTTGATAAGCTGCTGTAGGTGCATGGCACGTGGCCGCACTTAGCCTGCTTGTTGGTTATTTGTCCTGAATGCTCAAGTCGTTGTTTTTTGTGCGTGCAGCTGAATGCTTGATTGAAATTGGAGGGGAAAAAGATCATCAGCAGCTCAAAGAGAAAATAAGGTTCAGAGCCAGCCTGATTTCTTCTTATTTCTTTCATTGCCTTCTGCAGTCCATAGGGAGCCTTTACTTAGTCTACATGAACTTGTCTTTTCTGTTTGGTGTTTCTGTTTTTTTTTTTTTTTTTGATGCCAGTTATTTTTCTAATTGTTGGATTTTTCATAATGTAATCTGTTTGTGATCGGCATCTTTTTGTGGCTGCTGTTGTCTGTTAGTACGGCTCCTGAAATCAAGACGCCGAGACTCAGTAATGAATTTCATTAACCCCATCTGCATCATGTGGGTGCTGTGCTGCATGCAGCAGGGGTGCGTGTCTCTTATCTCTAATAAATGCCAATGTTGCGTGTTTGGGAGGCAGGAGTGGACCTCAGTGAACACCACCGTGGTTACAGGAGTGCAAGGCTGGAGGAGATCTTCAGGGCTCATGTAGCCATCAACACAGTGGTAAGGGGGTGAGTGTCTTCACCTCTTCCATGCCCCTGGGTGGACATGGAGATAAGCTTTGCCTGGCCCAGAACGAGAAAGGCTTGAATTTCATCTATTTGCTTTTTTCCTTGCCTATATCCCTGTGTTTAATTCAGCGCAGGCAGTGGTGCTGATCTGTCCATGACTGCCACGTGGGAGCAACCCCTCCTTTTCCTTCCTATTTCTGAAGCTCACAGGTGCCTGCTGCACCGGGTGCTTTTCAGAGTCCAACACCATAATTTCCAGTCTAATCATGTAAAAAGCCATAAAGAATTAGAAAAAACAGGCGATGAAGTTTCTTATCTTCTTTCGATATCCACGTCTGAAGTCAGCACCGCTCTGTGTGTGCATGTATGTGCGTGTGCATGCAGAAGGGTGGTGGTGGTAGGGGCTCCTGATGGCAGCAGGGAAAGGTGAGGTGAGAACAAATGCTCTTTTATTAGCACTGCAATTTAACTTAATGAAAATAAACAGAATTGGATGGACTGGCACATGTCATGGAGCGTGAAAAAATAATGCGAAAGGAAGTTACAATGAAAAAGACTTAAAATTCATGTTTAAATTTTACAGAATCAGTTAAATTTGCATTGACACTTGGATTCTCACCTTCCTCGCTGTGTCCCTCAGCAAAAGATAGTCTCGAGCGTGAGCACATCGTTAGCAGAACACCTCTACCTTTTCAGGCATAATTGCACATCAAATTGGGCCATTTCTCGTAGAATTGTGAACATGATCAGACTCCCAGTGGGGATCCTCTGGTGACATATCTGAGATAGCTATGGAAGTAATTGCTTTCTCCTTCGTAGCCCGCAGAAAGACCAGCTTGTTGGATGAATGTGTACCTTGGGTCAATGACTGATTCTGCAGAAGAGAGTTGCTTTGATTCCCTCAATTATACTGATTGGGGTTTTTTTTTTTTAAGCAATTATATATAATGCTTTTTAAAGGATACCTTGCTATTGAGAAATTTCACATTTTTCCATTATATCTGCCTCCCCCACTGTTCCATTTCTTTTAAATGACAGTAATCTGACACTTACTGAGCAGCAGTGAGTAGCTCTCTTTTAGCAGTGGAGAGGTGCTGGTGGTGCTGCTGATGGAGGCATGCAGCAGGTTGTGCTGGAAGGAAGCAGAATTTTATTCTGCCATTGGCTCTTTTGTAGAAGAGGGTGAGAATATGGGTTATTCCATCTCCTTTGAAAACTCTTGGTATATCCCAGATCTCCCTAAGGCAGGGAAGGCCAAGCAACATGAATGCCATGGGTTTATGCCTGTGAGTTGTCTCCTTCCCTCTGGAGGACTTCTGTTCTTTATAGTGAGGTTTATTCTGCTGCGTATTACTGCTTCATGCTCTGACCGGAGAGTGAGGAGTGGGAGGGAGGGATGGAGACAGAAAAGTGGAAGTGGGTAGTATAAACCTACTAAGCTCATTTCTCAAAAAAGAGAGAAAAAGTTCATCTTTTAACCTCTGTGGGAGGTGGGAATGTAGTAAGTTCCATAATGTGGTCCCGTTTCACTTTGGTCGTGAGGAATTGGCATCCCTTCACCCAGTTTCTCTGGTTTCAGCTGCTGAAGGAAAACGATACTTGAATCGCATCCCAGTATTTTGTCCAGTCAACTGATTCTTGAGGTAGGGAGAGTGCTCTGCATGGATGATGTCAAAAATGCTGTGTTGCAGTATGTTCCAGTCAAAAGGTGAAGTTACCAAAAGTAAGTTAATGCAAAACTGGAGTTCAGGCTGTGTCAAGAGAAGAGGAGATCGGGGCTCTTCTGGGCTGGAGGGGCACTTGTAGGACGTGGTCAGATTCAACTCTCCTGTTGCTTCAGGAACAGCTGAACTGTTTCATATCCTTCCCCCCAAACATATATACGCATATCTATATCTATCTACCTATCTATTTATATGCATATGCATAGGTATGAGTGTGTGTGCGTGTATAGCCTGAGGCAAACAGCTGACATGAAAAATGTCATCCCAGTTGGTTCGTATTTGGCGAAGACTTAAGCAACAAAAGATAGAGTCTTATAATGGAAAATAGAGTGCTCCCAGCACAGCTTAGGAAGTCTGGTGAATTGAGAAAAATGCCTCTTGAGCCGTATTGAAGTATTGGCCAAGTCATGTGCTGAACTGAGGGGATGGTTTCCACCTGAGGAGCTTTAGCTGCTGGTCGTCTCGAAGGGGCTGAGCAGAGAGACGTGTAGTTCTGTGGGTATGTTAGTGCCCATGGCTGGATTTTACTTGGTGTAAATCAGCTTAGTTCTGTGGGATTCAGAGTGGTCCCGATGATTACCTTAGCTTAGGATAAAGCCCCTATTAATGGAGTTAATGGATGGCACCAAGTTTTCTTTCTGTGGGGCGGCTGTGGTGACTCTGCTGTCACTGTGCAGCTGGCCCACGTTTTGCTTCCTTGTGCCTTCTGCCCATCTCTGTCCAGTGTGATCCTGATCCTCAGGGCTGCCAGCTCAAAATGTGTTCCTGGAGCATTAAAAACTCAAGAGACAGGATTAAAAATGAAGGGTTTTAGGGAAAAAATACGTTTCTTTTTTAGTTACCATTTGGTTTTGAAACTTCTGTATGCACTTGGGTCACATTTTTCAAGATTTTCTGTTATTAACTTTTCAAAACTAGGGACTATCTTATATTCACATGAATTCAGGACCAAGGAGAAAATGTTAATATAGTGAGACTTCGGATAGAATTAGATTGACAACACTGAGCTGCTAACTCTGTACTAGGCTAAGCCATCATTATTTGGATTTGCTGGAGCCTAGAAAATGGTTGTGTCATCTTTTAAGCAAAGCCGGCAGTCACTTCCTGCTTTCTTAATTGCTATTTGATATGAACTATGATAACGTCCATTATAAAGCCATTTTTAATTAACCAAACTAAACCTCTCTGCTCTTCCTTTTGGCCAACTTTTGATGGCTCCTGCTGAATTGTGATGGTCGAGTTTGTGTGCTCTTCAAGCATAAAGTGATATTTAGAAGCCCTAATAAAGGGGAGAAGCATGTATGTCCTTAAATAGTAACTTTACATGATTAAAAAAAAAAAAAAAGGCAGTCCCTGCTTGGCAATGGCTGCTGAGTAGATTTTTAGCCACCAGTAGGCAGTAAGCGCAGTGCTTTCTGGGCTCCTTAAGGTGACATGTAGTGTGAATGCGGTAATTTAGGGGATTGAGAGTGTTTAAATTGGCAGGCAGATGCTAGCTGCAAATCTTTGCCTGCTAATAAATTCTCCTTGGTGGAGGGAGGTTCAGCCCTGGGCCTCGCTGCAGAGGGGCTGTTAAAATATTGCCAGAGTCAAAGCCAGGACTGGCAGACGTTTGAACCATTTTCTGCAGGGTCTGTGCAGCAGCTGCTCTGCTCAGGTTGGGACTCCTTGGCCTGTTTCTGGAGGTGATGGGCCTTGGCGGAAAGGCTTGTGGCAGGAAGGCGCTGAGAGCTGATGCGAGTCAGCCTGGAGGTATCTCGGGGTGGCTCGGGATGCTGCTGCGTGACCTGCTCCCTTACACGAAAATCCCGGGAGTCGATTTGAAAAGCAGGGACCTTATCTGGATATCACTCATCAGGGCATTTGGGGGGCATGGGCTGGCAAAGTCTCTGATGGACTGCAGTACCAGGGTGGGAAAATTATTCCCTGTCAAAGGGCAACATAGGCAGATAGATGCAGACAGCAAGTAATTTATTTCTCCCTCATCACTGCTAAATATTCACAGTACATAAATAATATATAGCATGTAAGCAGATACCTAAATAAATAATGGCTGAGGTAGAGCTTGAGTGGGTACATGACTTGTCTGGCTTCTCGCTTCCCCGTAGAACGGCAAAGAGAGGTAACGAGATGCTTTCTCAGGGCTTAACTCAATTTGCTCTTCAACGTTTCGGCTCCTGCACCGTGCCCACCGTGAAGCTCCAGGCAGGCAGCTGGCGCGTGCAAGCTCGCTGGTGCCCTGCCACGGGGCCGAGGGCCGGTCCGCTGGAGCAGTGAGCGGCTTGTGCAGCGCGCCGGCTCCTGGAGCAGCACCCGGAGCTGGCACCGTAAAGCCTCGCTGGCAGCTCGGGAGGGAGCTGGCTGCTTCCCTGGACCACCATGGGGATGATGCCCTGTTTTAAATAACTCCTCTCATTGCAGACAGGATGTTTTCCTTTTTAATGTCGAACTTTTTAAAAGATTCGCTCATAAATTGCTTACCTCAGGTGGCAATGAGTGCCACAGATCAAACACGCATGTGTTGGGGCTTGATTGTGTTACAGCAAAGCGATTTATGCTCGTAGCACTGGGAATACTGAAGGATTGTTATATACTGAGAAAGCAGATATCACACAAGAGGACTGTTTCTGTTGGACTAGCTACATTTTGTGTGCTATTTCAGATTCGGGATGATTTGTGGGTAACATGTTCAATGTTGTATAGGTAATTTTGAGAAATGTTTGACTGTATGTTTTGGAAGATGCACTTTATTTCCTGGAAGCTTCCGAGTACTGCTGTGTTTCTGACAGTGTATGCCAAAACGTTTAAGTACCGATAGGCTTAGGTTTAGGTTCCAGAGGGCACAGTGAGGCTGGCAGGATTGTAGACATGCAAGGATCTTATCAATGTCTACAAATACCTTAAGGGATGATGTCAAGAGCATGGGGGACAGACTTTTTTTCAGTGGTGCCAAGTGATATGACAAGAGGCAACACAGGTATATATTCTTATATTCTGAATATAAGAAAAAAATTCTTTCCTGTGGGAATGACAGAGCACTGGAACAGGTTGCCCAGAGAGGTTATGGAGTCTCCTTCTCTGGAGATACTGAAAACTCACCTGGAGGTGACTCTGCTTGAGCAGATGTCTTAGATGATCTCCAGAGATCCCTTCCAACCTCAGCCATTTGTTGTTCTGTTTTGTCAGCCCTCACGGGAGGTAGTGGGAGCAGAGGGTACTCAGCACCTTAGAAAACCTACCCACGGAGGTACCTGCCCTGAAACACAACAAAAAAATTAAGTTTTTTTTTTAAAAAACATCTTTTAAGTCTTCAGGTTCTGCAGTGTTTTGCAGTGGAATTGGGAGACAGAGGCTCCAAAAATGTATCTCCAGGGGTGCAGGTGGGGAAAGATCAGCTCTGCTCATCTTTTAGCCCATGGCTGTGCTTCATCTGTGTGAGGAGGAGAAAGAAAAATGAGCATTCACCAAAGCTATTGCTCCTTATACTGGCAGCTAAGTCAGGATTTTCTGTTTGTTCATTTTAAGATTGTAGAATTTCCTACCCCCTGGCTCCTTATGAAAAATTGGAGTTAAAGACAAAGTTTTAGAAATAACCCCAATTTAACTAGTTAGGATAATATATAACTAATTATAATTCACCACTGCTTGAGCCCTCCTTCCTCTTCTGAATGTTCTGATGATATTTAGCCAAAAGTAGTCTCTTTCTGAATCACTTCTTACAATCCTTACAATATTACCTGGGTTCCTTCCCACGCTGGTGCTGCTAATGGCCACTTCAAATATTAACACTCTTCTACTAATCTTATCAGTAGTGCAGCTAGTGCTGCTTAGTCATGATCTAACAGCCCCAGTGGAATGAAACACGTTGAGTACCGCTCCGCGGTGAGACTCTCATCCATGAAAGCACCATGGACAGTAGGTTGCGCCTGTCCGATGTGGAGAACGTTCTCCGCTGATGGCTCTGCTTTGGGAACTGGAAGAGCGTTTCCCCGGGATGTACGCAGTGGCTGTCTACTAGGGGCATGTGGAGGATTTGTCAGGCTTTTGAGAAACGTACTGGAAAGAGAAATGAGGCTTAAAAAAAACCCCAATGCACTGAGAAAGGAAAGGCAAACCCCCTTTCTGAGGTGGACGAATTGAATCCTGTTTAGGCACGCACGCAGTTTTAGAGCTGCATGTGCAGGCTCATGAGGGATCAAAATAACATTTCCGAGAGGCTGGCAGTACTTATCTGAAACAACAGTATCTCATTAGCAGATACTGATCCTACCAGAGAAAGAATAAATGGGATCTTTTGCCTCACTGAAGAAAATGCCTTCTTAAGCCTTTTCCTCCACCATGCAGAAAGAGAGAGCGAGTCTCTAGAAAGCAGTGATTAAGGGTATGAGCAGAGCAATCCTGAGTGGAGAGTAAAGGTTCAAATGAGCCCAAGGGACAATAAAGTACTGTTAATCTTGTTTTCTTTATTAATGGAAACAAATTGCAGGCAGAGAATGTGTCTGGACTCCGTGTATCGTCAGAGCTGTGCTTGAGGAACAAGCTGGAAGAGGGAGCTGGTCACAAATAGGGAGCTGTGCTTCTAAATAGTAATTGGGTGCCTGTGAGTTTCCCGTGGAAGAGAGAAGGTGGAGTCATGGGTGTGGAGGGGGCTGTGAAGTGCCTTGGCTGCAGTGTCCAAAATCAGGAAGAGAAAGAGTAAAGTGCAGTTACCCCTAAACCTTGCAATGAAGCAGGTGGTGCTGGGATGGGAAGTTGCATTTATTATATATTTTTAAAATTTTATTTCTGTGTTAAGTTTAATACAGCCATTAGTGCAATGAGGGGGGAGACAGGCAGATGAAGGAGAGAAAAAGGAGGATGATTAAGATGGAAGTCTGGATGCCAAAGCTGGTCTCTTTCCTCAAATGCGTGGAGGCCAGCTGGTACAAGCTGGCTTTGCTAGTCCTTCTAGTCAGTGTAGGAAAAAACAGCAGATATGTCCTTAGCTGTAAGGGTTGTAGCTCAGATTTGCAATGCTGAGGGGGCTTGGGTTTGAAGATTCAGGATAAAGAAAAACTTTCTGCACTCCACCTGGGCTATAGAGGAGTCTCTTAGCCAATCCTCCCACCACCAGCAGCCAGCGAACAGGCAGTGATGAGTAGTGGAAGGTGCCGTTGTATCTGAGTGAGTCGTGTGCGTTATTGCAGTTGTGTGGTATGTACCTGCGAGGGGATTCTGCATGTGTTTGTGTTCCCTCCTGTCCTGAAGGGTTTCATTGACACTAATTGCTGCTTGTTTTTCTCATTCATCTAGGTGCTGTACAACACTCTTAATCAAGTATAGAAAGACCATTTGTAAAGAGAGCTCCTGCTTGTTCAGTAAAATTTTTTTTTTTTTTTTAAAAAAAAAAAACCTTCTGGCCTGTCTGTAGTTATCCAGGGGAAAAATAAGTGGTAAAAACAAATCTTGAACTTGACTGAGATTTGGCTTGATCCTGACAGCCTTGCCCCTTGGGGACACGCAGGTCACTCGGACAGGGCGACCAGGGAGATGAGCATCGTGAGATGTTACTAGAAGCCAAAACCCTTGCCCTGTAGAGCAGGGAGACAGGATGGGGAAATGCCTGGCTTTGAACTGGGTGGGCTGGTGGTGAGAACAGAAGTTATTTGGGTTCCTAGTGGCCTCATGCATCTTATTTCAGTCAGAAGGGGTAATGCGTGAGACATCTTGGTGAGGTCAACTAAGAGTAATGCTGAGTAGATGGGTTTTTCATCTCTTCAGCCTCAGCAAGAGGATGCAAAAACATGTTAGTCTGTGAACTGTGTTCTTGAACTGGCACAGGAGGGAATAACTTCCATTGCTGTCAGGAATCTTAGGTTCAGATTCATCCCTTTATCTTGCCGCTGTTGGCAATAAGCCTGCACAACCTCCCCTAGGCCTGGTCAGCAGCACGTGAGACCACCAGAGTGATGGACTGTTCTCTTGCTGCAAAAATGAGGCGTAAGGACTCGTGTATTTGTCTGTTACTGGCTGTGGTGTAGGAATGAGCACTGGAAGGCTGGCAGGGAGTAAGGTTATGAAGATAACGTTTGTGAGAAGGGACATGTTCTTCCTTGCCTGATGGAAACTGACTGTAGAAAACACAAAGTTTTCCCTCCCTCCCCCAGCTTTACAGAATTAATCCAGTGGAAACAATCTGGATTTAAGCTAACATAGCTGGGATCAGAATCAATACCTTATTCTTCTGGGCTATTAAGATATTTGCAAGCTATTGGTCAAAATCTCTGCTGCTATGACTCTGCTAAATTCAGCAAGGCTGGGATCAAAGTCTCCACTGGCTTATTTTTCATCTAGTTCATTAAGAAGCAAGCCATTGAATCAGATGGAAAAAGGAAAGCACATAACCCTTGCTGAGAATGTAATATCCTTCGTTAGTCAACTGGGCTTGCAAAAGAGCAAGGAGAGAGTTATACCTCAAAAGTTCCTTTGCCCACACTGAGTCCCATCAGCCCTCTGTGGATGTCTCAGGCGTGCGTCTCTGAATCCTGTTTGAGAGGTCCTGTGGAAACTGCAGCGGTGTCGATCAGCAGTGTGAGGTTGTATGCAGCTTGCTGAACTGAGAAGAGTGGAGGAGGTAAAAAACTTCTGATGGAACAACAAGCAGGGTTGGAGGTGGAGGGAAAGGAAAAAGAGGAGAGAAAACATCCATGCCTGCAGAAGTCCTTTTGGTGCCATGTTGCTGCTGGGATTTGTGGGTGGAAAGAAGAGCTACTGGAATGGCTTCTGTGGAGTAGCAGCTCTGCTGTCAATCAGGGACCATAAAGAAATGATTATGGTGCTTAAAATAAAGATGTGGTCATTTGAGTCAGCCCAGTTCATGAGAAGCCTCAGTTTTATTCAGCAGATGTTGACAGCAAATTTAGCAGGTGCTAAAGGTATTTGTTCTTGCAGTGAACTGTAGCAAGTGTGCTGAAAAGGTAGACACTCCACATCCCAGAGGAGTGTGCAAATCCCTCCAAGTCCTTCAGCATTAAAATATCTGACTGTTACTGGGAGGAAGGGGAAGAGCAGGGGTGCAGGAGAGAGATTGCAATTCCTTAGAAATGTGGAAAGAGGGATTACACCCACAGTGTTTTATGCAGGAGGACAAGGATTGCCACTGTGTGACATTGCATGGGAGGGATTAAAGTCATCTGAGGCAGGCAAGAACTAGGAGTGAAGCAGGGAAGGGAAGAAGGTTTAGGGTGGGAGGAGTGTGATATGGAAGGCTTCTCTGGGTGAAATGCAAGAACTATAAGACAACAGCAAACTGGATTTGGATGGTGTGGATAGCAGGTGAGTTTGCAGCAAAAGTGCTGGGACTGAAGATATCCAGAGGAGGAAAAGTTTTCTAGAAGCAGGTAATGCTTCTGGGATGGGAATACCTTTGGTATAGCAGAAATTGCAAGACACCAAGTTAGGATAGCAGAGGAGGGAAGCTACATAAAGACCCTTTCTCAGGAGCAATGGATAAGCTCAACCTGATGCAGTAGGGGAGCACATCAGCTAGAGGGAAAACTGCTAAATAGGAGTAACCAGCTGAGAATCAGGATATCATAATTTTGGTTCCAGTGTTTTTGGCTGCTGTGATCACCATCTCATGAGAGGCAGGTATCAACTTTGCTGCTAGACCTGTGTGTGAGGGCACTGGAGCGTCCTCATCTCTTTACTCCGCTGCCTGGTGTGTTATGTGGCCACCCTAAGGCCAAAGAGATCATGTGGGAAGCAAGAACTGTGAAGCAGGTCCAGAAGTTTCAAACAAATTAAGTTTCTGTTGTGCCCCATGCTTCATAAAAACAGAATAGTCTTTGCCCCAAGGAGATTTCTCTGCTGTGCCTGGAAAAGAAAAGTGGAATATGAAACAGCCCCCAAAATAGACGGATTGTTGTGCTCGTCGGTGCACAGTCTCATGGGCATGGCCGTTGGCACGTCTGATACGAGGGAAGATGCCGGAGGTTAGCCTGGTGGGGTTTAGACCTGGCTGAAGTGTTTTGCAGTGGATATTTATTATGTGCTGCAGTACAGAGGAGACCATCCGTTATGTAGCATGTAGGGTGTCTACATTGTTTACTCAAGTTTAAAATCCAACCATAAAATTGTATTTGGAGTGGCTGTTGCACATTTCCTGCTCCAGGAGCAGACTTTCAAAGCCCACAAGAAATATTCACTTACAATTACGTCTGATTTAAAGGGAAAAGATCTGTAGCTTTGTAGCCTCAATAATTTGCTCAAGCAGCTATAGATTAATGAAAGCGTTGCTCAAGGCATGTTTCCTGAAATAGCATGAAACTCGGCCCTCTGAAGTCGCATTGGGTTAGGAAATGTTTGTGTTTTTAATGCTGGCAGTGCACACAGGAGGTGATGTACTAGAGCACAGTATACTCGCAGTCTATCTAGTCAGGTGTGGTGTCTGGAAGAGCTTGAAAACTGTTTATTTAAGAAGTTGTAGAAGTCTTAAGAAGCACCTAATGTTGTGTCTCACAGAGGGGATGTCTGCCTCATCCTAGCTAGCGATTCCCAGAAGCTCTGCAGCCTGAGAGCTGAGAGGCAATGGGATTTTTCTGTTCCAGCCAGTGGGACAGTAGATGTAATTCTGACGTTTCTGATGAAACACTGAGATTAAAAAAAAAAAAAAAAAAGTCTTAGTAGGATTTTTACTTTGTAATACTGTACACTGAGTTCCACAGATTCTGTCTTGTGTTTACTGGAAAAGTGCTTTTTGCTGTATGTTTTATTTAGTCCATTGCCTGTTAATTTAACTGAGGACCAAATGACTGGGGACAAGTGACTATTTGATAAGAAAACTGTAGTCATGAAGCGTAAGCAGCTCTCACTTCCATCATTCCTCTTGCGCGCACAGGCACAGGGGCCTTGTTCCAAAGTGAGCAGGCTGCACTTCTCATTATGGAAAATATCCCACTAAGGGTCAGATGTGAAGGAGAAGCTTTAGCATGCAAAGTCCCAAGCAGTGATGGCCCAAGAGCAGGGTTCACTCAGATGTGGAGACAGCCTATGCACTGTAGCTGTGGCTGATACCATGGTAGTATCTGGAGTCCCCAGAAGGGTCAGGGTCCTGCTCTGGTGGATATTGGACACTTACCTGGGTCCCTGAACAGATGATCTTACGGAGTGAGGGAAGTGTTGTGGGATCACACAGCCCTCCTGCGAAGCATGTCCTAGCTTATGCCCACTGTACTGGAAGAGAATGAATGTCCTTCTCATTCCTACCAATATCTCTGGTCCCCAGCCTTGCAGATGGAACCATTCCTCCCCTGTGAGCTACTGAGATCTCAAGGGGGTTTAGCCTTTTCTAGTTCAGCTGCACGTATGCTTTTAGGGTGGCTAGGTGAACCCAGGTTTTGTGTTGCTGGTCTGCATGGCTAAACACACGTGAACTGTAGTGCCTTTTGGAGGATTCTTACTGCAGCTGACTGGCTTCTCCTGGCCCGATTTAGGGTTAATGTGAAAGCAGAGTTAGTGTCCTCTGATCCCTTGTTTAAGGTGACATAGTGCCCTGTTGATCAGATGCTTGTACCTGAGATATTAAATAAAGACAAGTAGCTCTTCTGACATGCTGCCGCCCTTGTCCCTGGGGCCCGTCCCAAAGAGAAGCATGCGGTGATGGTATGAATGCCGGGCTCCGCTAGGAGGGCGGGAAGTGCGCTCGTCTGTGCTCTGGTCGCTGGCTGTGGACTTCAGGACATGCTGTGAGGCTTGGAAGCAGCACAAGATTGTCCTAAGTGGTGCAAGCGTAAGACTGAGCAGAAGTCTGCTCCCCTGCAAAAGCCTTGTGAGTCACCAAGTTGTGCCCAGCAGTGAGGCTGACTAACGCTCGCAGGGATCGCGCCTGCTGATCGTTCCCAGTGCGGAGAGCTAAAGACCGCTTTCCCCTCGGGCTGGTAAGACGCCCCACTGCTCCCGCTTCAATACAGAAACATCCGTAGCTCTGTTTAAGAGGCAACAATCTGCTAATCTATTCAAATGCTGCTGCCCTGCAATAATATATGCTTTTCTTAAAATCCCAATCAAGTGACCGTCTTCCATTGATGTCTGGCTTGATTTATCTGTTTCAAACATGACTGCAAATAAAAGCACCGCTCGTTGAACTGATTCAATTTGACCTGACAGGGACAAAATGACTAGAGCTGGATGGAAATTCTCTTTTCCAATGGCAGTGGAAGATGGGGCTTGATTGGTATTTTTCACAGAAATTTTCCGACATTTTTTTTTCTTTTGTTCTTTGTGGTTATGGGCCTGAACCCAAGTTCAGTTTTTCAATGAAAAGTGCAATCTTTTGCTCAGGGTGGTAGATATTAAACAACATATATGTGTGTGTGTGTTGTATAAAATATACTTTGTTTAGGAAGAAAACAGCAACATCAAAAAATGATGTTGCCTGAAAATTTTTGACCAGTCTTAAAAAAGACCCAACTTGGCAAGATAGCCATCTGTGCTAAGGGTGGCAGCTCTCAGCTGTGCAATCCTCAGAGCAGCAGGCTTCATTCATCTAGCTCAAGTCACCAAGGAGGTTCAAAAATATTAATTGATTCTAGTGCAGAAAGCCACTGGACCCAAACACACAGAGATTTGCAGTGGGAGGTTTTGAGCTCATATGCTTTACTTTATTGTTTCTGTAGAGCAAAGCTGGCCTCTGACCCTGAAAGCTGTGAAACCTGGTGGGAGGTGAACAGACCTAGGGTGATGGGACAAGGGGTGGCAGGAGATAGACAGCAAAATGCATTTAGTCCTCCCTCCTTCCAGGGAGGAATTGGCCACTGAGAGGTGGAAAGATTGATTCATTTCTCTGCACTTTCCCCCATTTCACTGGGATTTATTGCTGTGAAGATTGCAACCATTCTCATGAAGAAGCCTCTCTGTGGTCATGGGTCGCTATTAATCCCTTTGCTGGTGGGTGAATGGGGAAATGTTCTGGCAGCTCTTTGCTGCAGCCTCTCCACTATGATGAGTCTTCAGCAACCCCCAAAAGAGGTGTAGAAAGTCTCCCAGACCGCACTAAATCCATCACGTTTCTTGGAAAATGCCCTCAGTGTCCACAGAAAGCTGAAGGTCACGGTGTGGGGCTGCTGGCACGGGGCAGCGTGTCTGAGCAAGGTGAGCTGAGTAATGAGGACACGAAAGGCTAACTGCTCTGGGTCCGTTTGATTGGAATTACCGTCTGCATCGGAATAATGAAGTGATGGGACTTCTATGGGACTGGAAGCATAGCTGGTAATTTAAAATGAAAATCCTGAGATCTAATGCAGGGATATTGCCAGGCAAGGAGTAAAGCAGGGTGAAAGGAAGTTTCAAGACTGGATGAGCATGTGGGGTGCGTGTGTGAGGGAAGAGATAGTCAAAGTTTCTGTCAAAATAGGTGTCCAGTGAAAAATGAGTTTATAAATCCAATCAGAGATTTTCATCTTTTTCAAAGA
This sequence comes from Rhea pennata, assembly GCF_028389875.1. NCBI lineage: Eukaryota > Metazoa > Chordata > Aves > Rheiformes > Rheidae > Rhea > Rhea pennata. The sequence continues at coordinate 11,397,930 of NC_084674.1, forward strand.
CAAAGCTGATTTGAGAGATTTTTGCATAGTTTGCGTTTTTTAATTCTTGTTACTTATTTTTACATTTGATTTTAAAAAAGTGTTTGAGATCTCAGATCTAAGCGTTGTTGTGAAAAAATTGTCAATGGAGTTACGAAAAATGAACTTTTTTTTTAAAAACCAAAAAATAGTTGGAGGTCCCCTCCCCACACACAACTGAAGCAGTAGCTTCAATTTTTCTTTTGAGAAATTGTCAACCAAATTAATTCTACGACATTTTCAAGAAAAGGCGGCCTCTTTCCTTAAAATGATTAGTATTCCTGTGCCGCTGTCTGCGGGAAGACTCGCCTGCTGGGGGGCGAGGGGAGGCTCCCGTTACCTGTGGTCGCTGTTGCTGGTGAGGGCATTGCCTTCTCTGGCGGTTGTGTTCTGGTGCCAGTGCTCATTTCACAGACTTCCCTGTTCCCTCCTCAAGTCCTGGGGTTGTCCTTTGCAGACATTTGTGTTTGGATATCTCCCTTTCTCACTCTCTCCCTCCTTTTCTTTTTTTTTTTCTTTTTTTTCCCCCTTTATTTTCCCTCTCCCCACCTTTTTAATGGCTCTGTGGTTAAGGCATGTTCAGAAGTGAAGTCCTCCTCTGGCTCTTCTGGCGAAGTCCCCCGTGTGCAGCTTGTCAGTCCGAGATGCAGCTGGTAGAAGTGTCCCACGTCCCAGCCGGCTCCGTGCTGATGGCAGGAGCAAAGGTTGTAAACCGGCAAGAGGCTTCAGGGTTGAGCTCCTTTGCGTGGCAGAATCACACCTCACGTACGCTGCGGCAACGCAGGGCCTGATTCTCAGAAATGCTGAGCTATCTCGTGCCCTATGGAGGGGTCCTTAGGCCAGGCCTCCCCAGCCCGTGTCAGGAAGGGGGTTAGGGAGCACTGGGCTGCCAGGACTGTTCATGGGTCTCACTGGTGCTCTCAGGAGCTTGTGGGGTAAAGTCAGCCAGGTGGGTTGCAATGAGTCCCTGAAACCTGCTGCCCTCTGTTCCTAGTGCGTTCGGACTCCTGACTGTAGTACAACTGCTGTATAACCTGGAAGGGTCAGAGGGGAGATTTTGAGGATGCTTCTAGACATACCAGTCTATGTAAGATAGGAGGGGGCATTGAACAGCACCTCCTTGTCCTTGTGCTGGAAGCAGAGACAAGTTGTCCATGCTGAGGGCTGGGATTAGTGACACAGACTTAAAAATAAAACATTTTCCCAAAGGAAAAAGAAAAGTCCTACGAAGTGGCAAGACTGGCAGCCACTAAAGCAGCTGGTGTGAATTCAGGAGCTGAATGTGTACTTGCTGTCACAACACCACCGTAGGTAAGCGAGGAGTCATTGCTGTGTTCAGATGCAAACCAGGTGTGCTGGTTTAATGACCTTAGTAATGCCTATAGGGCGTCAGATGTCAGGAATAGTTCCAGTTTTCTCCTGTCACTTATGTAGTTTTTTGAGGAAAAAAACCCCAGGATGCTCATGGCTGGATACAGCAGTTTTCTGTCAGCAGAGGAACCATTCAGCCTGGACAGCTTAAAGCCATGTGTGGCAAGTGGTCTCTTCCCAGGGGAGAACTTAAATATTAGCATCTCTCCTTCTCCCCTGCCTAAGGAGACGTGCCTCTTGATTTCAAGAGCAGAGGCAGTCTAGGAGGTGAGTCTGTGTTTTCAAGGCTAGACAGCGCTAGAAGTTGTTTTCTTTGCAAGAGTGAGTCCAAAATGCAGCCCTTCAAGGGGAGGAAAGGGTAGGATGGCAAATAACTTGCAGAGTTTCAGGAGATTGCACATGTTTGGTTTTGATATCTTGTTCTTAATGAAGAGAGAAATAATTGTAGGCTTCCTGTTTGCCGCTAGGTGACAGCCTTATTCTGTATACCAGGGACTTGACTATCGTAATTATGGGGCAGGGAAATGAATCTCTTAAGGGAGGTGTCTTACTTGCTTTTTTATTTTATTTTTTTTTCCTCCCCAAATTTCTCCTTGCCAGGTGAGGAGCTGGGCTGGGCTCAGAGAAGCTGATGGCTCGCATCCGCTGAATAGAGGAGACGATACTTGAATTTCAGTCACACTTAAGTAAAACAAAAGGTTAAAAATAAGAAACTATGTCCTTTTTAAGAATGTCAAAAGGACAGATCTGTTTTCAGGAACAGGGCAGTGCTCTTGCCATTGCTTCTACCACTCTGACCCAGTGTGGTCTTCATGTTGGCAAGCTCTGAGCTCAGTGCCAGGGCTCCAGGCCAGCTCCCGTTACCATTCATGGCAAGTTTTAGCCTGACGTCCCTGGGAGCACAGGGCACCATTTATTGCTAACGCAGTCCTGCTCGTTGCCTTGCTGCACTGGAGGCTTTAGTACTCTCATGAGCCTTCTCTGCCCTCTGTTAATTAAGCTGTCCCAGCTACTTCACTTCTGGGACACAGGTTCCTCGTTCCTCCTGGCTCCATTTCCCCAGCAGAGATCTGGTGAAGGGACACGTTTGCTACTTGTAAATATAAATTGATAGCTCCACTGGCTGTAATTTGAAGTTATGGTTAGTTTACCCGAGCTGTGTGCAGCAGTGTGATGTGTAACCAGCAAGAGGAGAAGACATGCTCTGCCCGAGGCAGGATTTAAGGATGCTCCATCCATGCTCCCTTCCTGGCTCCTTACTGCAAGTGCTGGTGTGATCATTTATCCACTCTAGCCCACAATTTCTTTATTTAAAAAATTAGGGTCATAAGACATTGTGTGCCCTGTGGGGGACATTTGTTCATCTATCCACAGTGCTTAGAGACGCTTCAGAATGTGGTTTTGTTGCCCACAGAGGTGGGGCTGGCAGAGGAAGGGATTTCTGGGGCAGGAGAGCGAGCTACTGGGCTGCTCGCCTGCACGGGGGGCTGGCAAAGCCACCCCTCTCCATCTGTGGAGAAGGAATAGGACATGGGGACTGTTATCTCCAAGAATCTCACCATGGCAAAGGCAGGGTAATTTACTGTTACGTTCCTTTCTGATCATGTTTCTCCTCCACATTTTAAATGTCTTTGGTTTAGCCATAAAAGCTTCCCGATCCCTTTGCTCTCCTGCGTGTCTGGTGCGTGTGCAGAGGCAGGGCTCTGGCTGCACGGTGGTGTGTTGGGGCAGAGGTCTCTGCTCCCCCTCCTTCTGCAGGCTGCTCTGGGCTCTTGAGATCCGCATGCCGCGTGCGTGCCACGGCGGGAGCGAATTGCCCGGGTAGCGTGCCTTCACCATCCTTTCGTTAGAGCCACTGCGGAATATACGACAATAAAGAGATCAGCAGGGCAGGTTTAACGGCGTGAAAGCTTTCACACTGCCACTGTAATAGTCTCAAATCTGAATATATGTTTTTTATATCTGGGCTGGCTGTGCAACACTGGAGCTTTGTCCGAAAGGACCGCAAAGCGGAGGAGGTGAATACGAGAGCAGTCAGGCAGGCAGTAGTGCCAGCGGTATCAGTTGCCCATCCCTGCCCTTCCCAGAGGGGCTTTTGGAGAGTCCCTGGCGGAGGTTTTGAGTCTTTGGTCAACCGCTGAATCATGTCTGTGCTGCACTACCTGGGCAGTGCACCTCTCCTCCGGGTCTCCCTGCTCTCCCGGTCCTCTCCAGCTCTGCCTCCCTGCCGGGGCCAGGTGTGCACCTGGCCTCAGCGTGGTCGTGTCGCCTGCGTTCCTGGGAAGCCTCGAGTCAGCCCTGTTCGGCAGCAGGTGGAGGGATCTTCTGTGGCCTTCAATACCTGCAATGCAGATAGCAGCGCCTGCAGGCCTAAAAGCAACCCAGAAATCCGCAGCCCTGAATGCTGTAAATGCAAAATGAGTTAAGGACCAATCTGGCTTTTCCGTTCCTCCCTATCCCAGACTAATATTGAAAGCAGAAAACTCCCGAGCTGAAGGTGCAGGCGTATGACTGGTGGTGGCGTTTCACCCTGCAACATGCTCCCACCTGGATGTGGCTTTGTGTGAACATGACTATTTGGGAAAAATTGCTGAATATTCAAACAACCTGAATTCCGAGAAGGAAATGAGAGGTGAAGAAAAAGCTCCAGGATACTTCTAACAAACACTTCTAGCTTTGCAAGGTTGAAGGCAGCCAGTTGGGCTGCTCCTTTTGGCCCTACTCAAATAGAGCAGGATTATGCTTTGTCTTATATTTTGTTTAGTGTTTGGCTTACCTTTTCCTTGTTTCTGGCCAAGGAAGCAGAAGAGAACACAAATGCCAGCAGAGAGGAGCATCTCGGTGACCGGACGCGTGTTGCTATTGGGTGATGTTAGAGAAGCTGAGACATGAGATCATTATGCATCAGGATCTTCTTAAAGCTCGAACCTTGAACTTATCTTGTATTAAATGAAAGGAGAGAGAGAAAAAAAGAATTTAATCTTCTTCCATTATGTAACTTGCATATGAATTTATTGCTTGTGAAAGGTGCCAGTTTATAGATATCTTAATAGCAACTGTGATTAAAAATTTTCTTCTGGAGTAGACAGTGCTCTCTGAGGTCTGGGCAGGTCACCACGTGTGTCTGTACCTGCTGTGTGCATGTGTGAGGGAATAAACATGTTCAAAATCTGAATAATTTCTGTCTACTTCCTAATAGCTGGAATCTCGCCATTCATTTTTGTTAGCAGGCTGTGACCATCGATGCGTCTGAGATCTTGTTAAACTGCACTGTAAATATGTCAAAGATCTTTTCTGATTCCTGTACCTTCTACCAAGGTTTGTATATTTGCATTTTGTAAGTATTCAGTATAACTTTTGGACCTGAGAGGTGTGAGATTGTCAGCGATGAAGGCAGTGGCTTATCTCCTTCCTATTGGAAATACTTCCACGCAGGTTTGATGGTCTGTGCTGCTGGGAAACCGAGGCACTGACATGCAAGTGGCGTGAATATGCTTCCTGATCTTTAAGAGCATCTGCTCATGACTTAATGCATGGAACAAGACTTCCAAGACAGAAGCTGGTCCAAACTGCAGTGCTAAATTCCCATCCATCTCCTAAGCACTGTCCCCTTATTCAATACTGTACCGGTTGGAAAGTCTCTGTTTCTGCCACGCAGTCCCCGTTGGTTTGTCTGGTGCATCTGCTGGCATTACTGAATTAATGCTACCAGGCTGATCCCAACTCCTGGGATGTGAAGAAATGCTGAGGAGGAGCAGATTTGCAGGTGCTCGTTTTTGCTGTTGAAAGCCCAGCAGCAGCTCAGCGCAGTTTCTGTACACGCTGGCTCAGGCTGGGAGGTGGCAGGGATGGACGCACAACTGCATGGAAAGATGCAGAAGGGAGGGCAGCCACTGAGACGGCCCCTGGCTGTGGTGGGAGCCCATTACCTGGTGATGATGTTGGCAAGCTGAGACTTATTGCTGCGCCTCATCGCGGACTTGGAGCCAGCCTCTCGGCAGCAGCGTGGAGCCCTCCGTGGGCAAGAGGAGTGAGGCAAAGATGCCGAATAACATGCAGTTCCTTTGCACAGCATGTTACACGTGTACACAGTAGCTTTGATCTCTCCATTCCTACCACTGCCAGATAACACCCTCTAAAACACAGCCTCTACCTTGATGTGAGCAGTGGTGTTATCTCTGTTTTGATTAGGGTGCTAATAAATATTTATATTTTATCTCTTTCCACCTATCAACTGAAGAAGGGATGTGCTTTACAAATGCTTAGGTAGCTGGTTTTAATGGGCATAATGTATAAATAATAATGAGAGGAAGGAGGAAACATATGGAGTGGAACTCATTAATTACTATTTATTAGTCATTAATGAATGAACAAAGTGCTAATTTAAGTGTATGAGCTTGACTACCCAGTTGTAGTTTTCATATGACTATAAGAAAATCACTACTTTTCAAAGCAGTGTTAGAGCTTTTTGAGTTTTGCTAATTCTTCTTCTATCCTTGATCTTTGGTAGAGGTTTTCAAGGCATTATGTTACATGAAGACCTCTTGTAGTAATTTTCCACAGAACTTCTAATTTCCAGAAATTTATAGTTTTGTTCTTATGTTTGAAGTATTGTTCTGTCTTGTTTTCCCACGTGGAACTTGCCTGTTTCCACAGAATTCATTTTTCTTCAGTTCAGCTGAGTGTCAGCTCCTTTCTGGGCTAGATTCCAGTTTTACTTCCACCTTTTTCTGTTTCTAGAGTTTCTTTGGATTTACTCTGAGCCAAGATCAGGCTCTGTCCCCAACCGTTTCTGCACGTTGTCTTCATGTGCGTGCACATGCGCATGTGTAAACGTGTCTGTACATCTTTGGTACAAACCATCGCTGTAGATGACATGTTTTGCTGTTCCTCACTTACAGAAATGCTCATCCTCATGCAAGAGCTGAAAACCTCTCTGATAAGCGATGGTTTGTACCACTACAGCAGAATTGCTGCCCAGTCTTATTGCAATGGAAGCAGTTATTTGCAGTTCGTTATCGATCCTCGTTGTGTTTGTGGCAATTGCTTGGTAGCTCTGCTAACTGTAGCTCTGTTCTCTGCAGCTGCCTTTTCTCTGCTGGTGGTTTTTTCCATCCCTCCTTTCCACTTTTGGATGTTGAATGGGGATTTTTCCTCTCTTTTGAGAGGGGCTTTTCAGACGCTAGGTACGTGGCAATAAATCCCCAAGGACGGCAGACCCAAGGCCTCCGAGCATTGCTGGTGAGCGGGCTCCGCTCTGGGCAAGGGTGGGCAGCTTGCAAGGCGCTGCTGGCTTGAACGGCGTCCTGCTTGGATCCTTCCTGGCAGCTGAGATTGCATCCAGAAGGCTTTTTGAACGCCTTGTACGTCTTGGCCATTCAGCCTTGTTTCTGGCTCTCTTGCGAAGAATGAAACTTTTCAGCACATCAGGTATCTGGGGAAGGACAATAAAGCGCGCCGTCTCCCAGCTGCGGGTCTCGTTGCAATGGCTGAGCCCAAGAACCAGCCTCTGCGTTACACCAGTGGCTTGGGTGCGGTTAGGCATGGGCAAGCGTTCGCTGGGTGCCCTTGAGGAGAAGCTGCACCGCAAGGTGCTGCAGACTGTCTTTCTCCTCCTACTGAAGCAAAGGCAGCGACCCTCTGTCCTGATATTGGACAGTGGCCTTGGCTGTTAAAGACATGGTTTTGGAGCCTGCACTGGTTTTGGAGCCTGGGCCAAGCTGAAAGCAGATGTCCCGTCTGAACAGCCTGCTCTTTTGGAAGCAGAGGCACCGCTGTGATGGGCACCCTGAACCATTGTGTGGTGCTCAGCATGACCTGGGCTGCATGACAAGGCTCACATGCGCTGAGGACTCTCGTTCTTGTCTTCCTGATGCAGAAATGAGGATCTGGGTGGAAACCTTGACTGCATTGAGAAGTCCAATGTCTCTGGATCCTCTTTGTGCTGCAGGCCTCCTTCAGTTCCTTGCAGATGCTTAAGGGAAGGTGAGCCTATCTGTCAGTGAAGAGTAGGATGCTATGTGGATGGAAATCTCACCAAGACAGTGACTCTAACATTTTTTTTTTTTTTTTTTTAGGACTGCATTATCCTTTTTAGTCCCTTTAGGAAAATTTTTAGCATGCAGTCTAGTTCTGGATGTCTGTGTGGGGTCAGGACAGGGAAGGGAGCGGTAAAGCTTGTTCCCTTTGCTCTGTGGAGTAGTTGCTAGTTCTCCATGTAGTGGTAGTGGTGGTGCTTTTTTGCTTTCCTTTTAAAGCTTTCTGACATGTGGAATTTGTTGCAGAAATGATGCCACAGACTGACCTGCATGTAGTGCTGTCTCTCCTTCCAGACGAGCAGCCTTACCAGGATTTCTGAGCACGGGCAGAGTCACTCTTAGAGGAACGTTTTTAGATGAGCTGAAGTTTGCAGCTGGACTTCAGTTGTTTCTTTTGTTTGTTTGTTTTTAATATTAGCTTGTTAATTATCCTAAAAAAGAAATCCATGTTTTTTCTTCTAAAAATAGCACATCCCTAAGTGCTTTTGTGCCTGTATAATCTCAGTTTGGCGACCCACAAACTGTAGGCAGATGCATAAAATAAATCATTTTCTCTTAGGAACCAGATGGCTCAGTTCAATCTGGGCGACATTCTCTAAATGGAACTGTGTTGCAGAGGTTCAACGAGAAACTCGGTTCAGGAGTTCAGGAGAACTCCAAAGGGTGGAAGGACCAAAACTGCAAGTTATATGATTCAACAGGGACAGGAGAGAGCAGGTGGGAGGGAGAAAAAAGAAAATAATTCTGACATTTATTTCATGCATTTTTATTCCTCTTCTCTCTGCAAAGAAATTGCAAAATTCCCATATTTATTCAATGCTAACATTTAATAGTCAGCTTCTGCCAGTGTGTAATTCTTGGCCTGAAGTTATTAACTGAACAATTTTTTTAAAGCTATTTGCAATTCATGCTGTGGCAACTTGCTACATACATCAGATGGCGATGCTGCACTTTCCCTGTTGGATGCCATATGTGACCATGGCAGCATGAATTTGAAACAGCGTATTTGAACATAATGTTTGCAGATGGATGGCTATGCGGCTGAAAACTTGTAGCCTGCAAATATTGGAGTAGCTGAGTGTAAAATTTGCTTTTCCCTGAGTATTCACACCGGTAAAGCCCAAGCATTAGAGGAAGTACAGAAACATATGCATGCATAAGGTGTCATGGACAGCCTGGTTGCATTTGATTCACTGGTACTTTGAGAAAGACTTAAGTTTGGAAAAAAGATGGGGAGGAAGAACAGGATGGTTTAGATGATGGGCATGGGAAGTATGCAGTGTGGAGGACATCACTCTACTTCAAAGCAAGAGAGGAAGGAGTGATGAGTGAGGATTTTGCAGGAAGAATGAGGGTGTGAATGAAGAGGAAAACAAAAAGGGACAGACTTTGTTACGGCTCCTAGCTCTGTCCAGGGCCCATCTGGCCTGATCAGTAGTTGTTGCTAAGGTCTGACCTAGCAGAAGGATGTAGTTGACCCCACAGTGGAGTTGCGGGATCTGGACACCACTGAGGTTCCTGCAGCCCCTCGGCTGACTGAGTTGTGGCTTGCTAATTGAGTTGGAGATGGTTTTACTCATATCCTTGGTGGGCTGGAAAGGCATGAGATCAGCAGAATCATGGTAAATTGTGGCTTCTTTTTAAAACTGTGGCAACTCAATTTGTTGTGTGAATTGCGTTTTAGCAGAGAACAAAACTGCTACCTGGAATGAATGAGTGACATGGGAACAGCTTGGTTTCAGCTGCTCCTGTAGTGCAGGTCTGGAAGACAGAAGATGGAAGAAAGGGACCAGAAAGGCCTTAGGGATGGGCACATTTCAAAATGTGTAAAGCCATTGAGTGGGATCTTCTCTGACACCTAATTCCACTTATTAGTGTTGGTTTTCATCCTATCTCTGAAGCTGCTTTAAAGCTAATCAGGATGCCTGTGTGGCAAAAGAAGTGGCTGTCCCTGTTCAGCTCAGAGGCGTGTTTCCAGTCTCTTGAGCATTTTGGGCAGGTCTGTTGACCATCCCATGCCTCAGTTTCCCCAAAAGGGATAGGAATGTTTGTTCTCCTTTTGTGATGTATTTTGGCTTCACCTACTATAAAACTGCAAGTTACTTATGAAAATAACGGACACTGCTGTGCTGCTGTGGGGTGGCTGCAAGGAAGAGGGCATATGGAATAGGAGATACCACTGCAGGAGTGTGTTTGATCAGAGAATAGTAAGCAGACAGTAGAAGAAAAGGATAAAGGAGTAGAAGAGGGAAATGAAAGTGTATCCTTGTTTATGCTCTAAACAAATCACTATTTTTTTTGCCAAGGGCAAAATAAGGTGCAATTAATGTAATGAAGTCTGACATATTAACGGAGAGATGCAAAGGTTTGTGAAGCTACAGAAACAATTGCTTTGACTATTGCACTGGAGGTTTAGGATAGCTGAAGAGCTGAATGATATTTTTTTCTGCCTCCTTATTCTTCTGCATCACCTAACACAAAACATCACCCCTGCAGGCTTTGAAAACTATGGCAAATTGTCATCCTGCCATTACTGACTTTTCCTTTAACAACCAGTTGGTATTTCCGTAGCCTGCAGCCATAATTGCTGGCTTCCCAGAAGAAAGGAAGGAGTGTTTTGTCCATTTGCTCCTCAATTTGTAGATGATTTTATCCTCCTGTCTCCTGAGTGCCACACATTTGCTTCTACATTGGGAGAGCTTGCTAAGAGCCTTGTCATTGTCATTACTGGCTGGAGGAAGCAGTGCTGCACTTTGTGAGTTACCCCCCTTTGCCTTTAATGGAGAAGGGAAGGGGGGAATCCCTGCTGCCCACTTACGTATGTAGCCTCTAGAGTTGCTCCAGGCCCATGGCAGCATGAGGGTTGAACTCTTCAGCCTAAGAGTGTCTCTGGACCCTGTAGCTGTGTCCTCCTTCCAACTCACTTGCTTTGGTCTGAGGTTATGTCAGCGCAAGCCGTGATGGTGAGGAGGTTTTCTGTGCTCTGCTCAAGGTGGATGCTGTTGAGGCAGTAGGGCAGAGCCAGTGGGTGGCTCTGGGATCCTGCTGCCTCATCTGCATTGAGGTGGGCCGGCTCTGTAAGATGTGGTATGGCATCGGGCAGGTGTGTGGAGGCTGCTGTGTGCCTGCCTGGTGCTGGTGGGGGAAGTGTTGAAGCAATAATTTCATCCTTAGCACTGACTTTGTGAACAGAAAAGCGTTTGAGGTGTCCTTTGCTTGGGTGATCACTTTAATCTTAGGCTGGTGACCAGCTGATAAAAGACTGGACTGGAGCCCGTGTTCCAGAGGGAAATGGGAGGAGGAGAGGTCATCTTGGGAAGCCTTGTCCCTGGTTTCTGCCCCATCCCACGTGCATCCTTGCTGCCAGAAACCTTGGATTTATCTCCTCATGGACTCATATGAACTGATCCCATGTATCTCCTAGGGCAGACTGGATCTGGGCTCTGTTTCTGACCCGTCTCTGTGAGGTGGAAGGGTTTCTGTAAGGAGGAGTAGGAAAAGAGCATGGGACAGTTGCCCTCGGTTTCCTAACACCCCATATAGCTGTGTGGGTGAGAGTATTTGAAGAGCTGGCAGAGTTCGCTCATCTCTGGCGTAAAGCTGCAGTACTGTCAGTACTTGTGTGCAAACTTGGATGGTTGTTTGGAGAGCTGCACTGTAATGAAATCAGAGCGAGATGTTTATACCTAGCTCTGGTCTGTTAAATCTTCATTGGATGCAGAGCGTGGGGAGATAACTAATGCTCGTTAATTCAGTCTGTCTTCTCAAGTTCCTCTTCCTCACAGTGGAGGGCTTCTGTCTGTCTTTCTATATATTCAGATCTTTAGCAAGAGAATGATATATTCCCCATCTTCTCCATGGTAGCTCTGGAACAGCTTTGTGGCTGGAGGCCTCACAACACTTTGGAGACTCTAAGGCTTGTAGCCTAAATGTACAGCAGCATATAATCATCCTTGTTTTGTAGAGGAGGGTGTTGAGGTGAGCAGAGGTTCAGTAGCGTAGCAAAGATCATAGCATAGAACATGTTTCAGAAAAAGGGGAGGAAAATTCTGGTATAGACTATCCTTTCTACTTGGACGTCTGCAATAAAAGGTTGTAAAATTTGACTTTCTTCAGTTTAAAAAATACTATCTTGTGAATTCTTAGATGGTAAAATAATCATAGCCCAGGAGTCTGCTTGCTTCAGCTGGGGAACACACGCTGACAAAGGTGGCCTACAATTAGGGGTAGAAAGATAGCTCTGTGGCTAGGCCTATTCAGTTGTCTTGGCTGAAATGTGCCAAAAAAGAGCTGGGCTGAGGATGGTAGTATTCAGACTTGGAAAGTTTTCTGTTAAATGTTGTGATTGCACACCCCCTTCACATGCTCTCTGCCCAAAGTAGTTTCCTAGATTTAGCTGTTGTTGTAAGACATATATTGAGAAGTCCCATGAGATGAATCTTAGCTGAAAGAGGAAGGTCTCTTTGGGTTGCTGATCAGGCTTGGAACCAAGGGTCAAGACCTGACCTTGGGGTTTAAATTCAGCCCTCATCCCTTCAGTCCTGAAGTGATCAAATTCAAAGCTATTTTAATTGTGCGGCCACTGGAGTTGTATGTCCTAGCAGTTTTGTGATGCAGAGATATACCTGCTGAGAGACTGAGATGACACATTCTGTGGGCTCATGATATGTCATATCATGACCTGTCATGACTAATGAAGAGTCACTGTGACTTGCTTTGCTCCTGGGCTGTGTTGGATTTTTAACAGTGGAGTAACCTTCTCCAGAGGTGAGGAGCCTTGCATCTCCTTATCCCTTCTCTGAATCATCCATCTTTGGGAGGGGTGGGAGTGAGCTTTGCACTGATAGTCACTGTATTCTTTGAAGGTGAGTGCAGTATGTGAACTCTGATCTGTTATTTAGCTCACCTAGGAGGATTTGGTCAAACTTTTTTTTTTTTTTTTTTTTCCCTCCTGTGCATTATTCAACCCATAGCTGTAGAATATCACTCTTTACTGACCTCTCCTAACAGTCCTGCAGTAGCATGTGGCAGAGCTGTCGTTGTGTGGATGATTGGTTCTGAGCAGCCGGGGAGAAAAGTGGAGTGGAAAGCTGATGATGATAAGCAGTGAAGGATTAGGCAGGAAGATTGTATATACATTGCACCATCAATTTGCATTTCCTTTTTTAGATACTGCTAGGAAGTGCAGAGAAAGAACAAAAACAGAGACCAACAAGAAAAAAAAAGTCTGAACTTGTTTCAAACTTCAGAGAAGATCTAACTAGAGTTTGAGGTAAAATTACAGATCTTGTTATCCAGGCACATCACTACTGTGCAGGTAGCACATTGGAGCAGTGGTAGAGTAGGCTGACTTCTCTTTTGCTACATATATCATTAATGCCAAAGCCAGTGTGGTTCTGATTTCTTAAACATAATGGTTGGCAATGATGTATGAAGCAGAGAAAGTTGTTTGACCTCCTTCCCCCCGATAGCAACCTTTTGCTTTCTGCAAGCTGCCAACTTAAGAAAAATCGTGCTCAGACTTTAAACTGAGCAAATAGGATGTGAGAACCATTAGGAGGGAAAGGAATAAGAAATGCAAAAGCTGTTTGATTTTGTTTTTACAGTCATATATATAGTGGTGACATCTTATCAGATATCCCGAGTTAAGAAACACTAGGTCTGGTCAGTACTGGATGGGAGTGGTGGAGACAATAAGAGCTGGAGAGGGCATCTGTAGTGATATTGGTGTGGATACCAGTTCCTTCAAGTTTAGTCTCAACCGTTGGCTGCAGGAACGAAAAGGCCTTGACCTGAAAGCCTGAGCCCACTGCAAGCTCAAAGACTGCTCACTGGCTATGTCCCATCATCCAGTGCTGAGGAGTCAGCCAGCTCTTGAGCTGGTCTCAACAGCTGCAATATTAGCTGAGAGAAAAGTAGCCCGTGAGCGGCAAGGTTTCTTAGGACTAGAGGCTTCATCTCAAGCCCTCTACCTGGGGAAACAGTTGGTGACCTGTGTGGTGTGTGTGTCCTGTTTTGACTAGGCTCTCCATCTGAAAGGAAATCTCTCAACTTCCCAGCCAGGCAGTCTAGCACTTCTCTTAACTGAAGCGTCTTGAAACAAAGGGTGCCCAGAAGTCATCCAAGGTGATCATTAAATGCTAGATGTTGGAGATACCATGGCTAGCAGTATTTTGCAGTTTTCCCTGTAACCTTCATGTTGCTTCCAGGTAGAAGCTCAGCAGCGCTTACCATGCTGATAGCTCTCTCTGGAGCATGGTATGGCCAGCATCAGGCAAGACATGCTGATCCAAGCAAGTCCAACTTTCATCTGTTGTTAGATCATCGGTCATTGAAACAAGTATGGTTTTTGTCCCAGCCCTACTCTCCATTGTGTGACTGTTTAAAAGCCCATATGACACATTCAGATTTTCTTTACTTAGTTTTTCAAGGAGGCCATACTTTTAAACAAACTGAACCTTCGTTGTTCTGTGCCCAGCAACATGCCTGTAGAAATCGCTGGAGAAAATCTCACCAGCTTCAGTGAGTTTTGGTTCACGCTCCAATTTGTTATCTTTCCTTATATCCTCATCTGTGCTATTCCTGCCCCAGATGTAGCCTTCACAGCACTAGTATTTTCTAGATGCACTCACTTGGAGTATGCAACTTTATACTGTATTGGAGAGATTATAAATTTTGGTAGGTTTGGTGGATTTTCTGACTCGGCCAGGAGACTTTGAAATTCAAAAGGATGTAAGTAGCAGAGATCAGTTCACTCTTCTACCAGTTCATTAACTTTGTTTATCTTGTTATCATTTTACTCAGTGAAGAACAGTTTGGCGGCTGAAAGGCCTAACCTATCAGAACAGCACTTCCTGCTCCTTGCTTGCATTGATTGCCCTTTCAACACTGTCACCGGGAGTAGGGAATAGGGTGGTAATGCCACATGAAATGTCAAGCACACAAATGCTCTATTAGTTTGTACAAGCAAAGGGCAGATTGCACAGAGCACCTTTGCTTAAAGGCTATGGTGAATGCAAAATCCACGATGAGATAACAGTGGGGCTGTGGCATAAACCTCTACATAGTAAAATATTCGAAGCTCCTGCTACTGTACATGTCTCTGTTGTAGAGCATGTTTCGTTCTGTGGCTGGACTTTCAAGCTCTTGCTGTTTCAATAGCGAATGAAGATTTAGGATTGTGTTTGCCTGTTTCTAAATTGTTTTCAGGTGCTCACACTGTCCCTTTTCAGCAAGGACTCAGTTCCTTACACCAGCCCGTTTCTGTGAACGCTCCTCAGTCCCAGGCAATGGGCAAGCTGGGATGCCAGATTACTTTTCAGATGATAAAAGTCCAATCCAAATTATTGCCTTGTGTGGTAGGCAAGGCCCCATTTCCCAAGGGGCCTTTGGGAATGAGCTGGGAGAAGACTGTGGCTGAGTGCTTCTGCTTCAGTGAGGAGGGAGACTGTTATCTCCTTATCTTTTAGATGCATGACCCAGTGGAAGCCCGGTCATTCTTCTGAGCTTATTGGCTTATGCCAGGATTTATCCTTCCATGTGCAACTCTATTTTTGCCTGTGTATGGATTTTTGCTTTTTTTTCCCCCCCTTTTTTAAACACAAAATTGGTTACTACAAAGGGAAAGCACAAGACTTGGTAAGCTTTAAAATGTGCTTAATGATGATTTAAAATAAACTGAAAAGTCTCATTATTTTATTGAGGAGCAGCAGGCCTGGTTAGCTCAAGGCACTAGTAATGAGATACTGACTCTTTCCTCTATGAGTTGCCAGGCTGAATTTAGTCAGACCACATGAAAAGCACTTCCAAATAGCAGTTCATCTTCTCTCATTCCCACCGGAAGCGATAATAAATCCTCTGACGTACCAGTTGTTCTGGCAATAATCATGATGCTACCACCAGCCAGGGAGGCTATCAAGAAGAATAAGCAGTGGGGAAAGAGCCCTTGCCTGCTTCTGCATTGGAGACCATATTTACATAGGAGCACCGTTGGGAATAATTACTAGGCAAAATGTGCAAGCTGCTAATGTGACGCACCAGCGCGATGGGCCATTTGTATTGGCATAACAATGTGTTGGGGACTCCAGCGACCTTTGAAGTTCAAAACACCCCACTGGTACAGGAATGAAGTTTCTCTGCCTGTGGACTCCTCCAGAAGTGACAGATGAACACACGTATCTAGGCTTTGATCCATATTTTCTAGGTCCCCAAATAGGATTGATGCTTTTATTCACTGTGGTGGAACCCAGAGAAGCTTATACATTTAACAGGTGCAAAAATGTAGTCTCTGTAGACTCCACCAACGGTCTAACCCATTTTTAACATCAAGCAGGCTCTGGTGACACTTTCTGCAGATGTTCTTGCAATTGTACTTGAAACTAGTAACAAATTCTTGGAAAAGTCATTGTAAGGTGAATTCTCATTCATTTCTCCCCTGTTCTATGATTCCGGATACCTGGAACTTGAGTGTAAGGACAGACCACGCCTAAATGTTAGGACTGGTTGCTCACAGTTTCTGAATAGAGTGTTTTCTTGGGAGTGAACGTGAGCAGGGTCTTCTAAAGGAGCGTGCACCCCCTTTGCACTGCGCTATGCTGGAGTACTCTGGTATCTGTTCTTTGAATCCTGAAGTGAAATGCTTAAGGGAAAAAAGCAAACTTAATGATCATTTCTGAACTTTTTGAATTGCCATGTTCAGTTTTTGGTCTGGGAGTGGGCATATTCTTATATTCCAACACAGGCTGGAGGGCTGTTTTTATATATGACCAAGCTTCTGTGAGAGAGCTTTTTATCTGGAGAGGCTGAAATTCCAGTATAGAAGTAATGAAGTAATAAAGTTCTTGAATTGGTTAACCAAATGTTTTAATTAGTCCCCCTCCACTCCAATTTATGTAATATTATAATAAATCTGTGACCACATTGGCCTTTCTGCAATTGGTTGATTTAGTCACTCCATAGTTCTTTCTTACAGCAAAGGTGAGATTAGGTTCCTCTTCTCCAGAAAGGCAACTGTTTCGTCTAAAGTAGGTGAGGGTATATGATAGAAAAATTGAACAATGCTGAATCTCTCCACTGGAGGGAAGTGTTTCACATGTAGTGTTGAAAGCATCACAGAGCTGTTTGTTCTTCCTTAAATATCTCTTTTTTTTTTTTTTTTTTTTTTTTTTTTTTTTTTTTCCAAGTGCATATGATGGGAAGTTGTGCAGCAAAAAGCAAGCAATATCCTTGTTTGCTGACTATCTCAGCAAATCCCATTTCCCAGCTTTCAACTCAAAACAGTTATTGTAGTCTTGCAAGAACACCTCTGTTTGGAATATTTAAACTTCTAAGGTAAAAACAATCGAGGTTCTGGGGATCTTTGGTATTTGAGGGCTGATTGACTTATCAGATGTTTCTCTTTTACCTAGATTTTTGGCATTTAAGTACCTATATGATATTTTATTTCAAGAAATAGTGAAAACGTTGGTTGTGTCTTTCCAATGGCAGACTAACCACTTTTAAAGACTGAAGGGATCCCTTTCAGCGCCTGTCCACGTTTGTTCTCTGCCTACCAATGATATTTTGTTCCCAAATTTTTCTCAGGCTGCAAGCAGTCCGATGACAGTAACAGCGTTTTGTGGCAATGTCCTGTGTCCTCCTGGGCATCAGTAAGTCATTTCTAGAGGGAATGATGGCAGGAGTGCAGGGGCTGATCTGCCGTGCCGTACATGGGCTGGGAGCCACCTAGGCTTAAAGGAGGTGGGAGAAGAAGAGATTGGAGCCTGGCCTGACTTTCTGGCCAACCTGAGTGTCATGCAGTTAGGACCTCTGTGCCATGTGGGGTAAAGGCTGTTCCATACATTTAGTGTGTATTTAGATGCCTGTGTGCTTGCCTTGCTGCTGTTTCTGGTATTGCTTGGTGTAGGTTATGCTGAGGTTTGCCTTCCAGTGACTTGGGAGCTTACAGTAGTGAAAAGCCCCAGAAAGCTTCTGTAAGGGAAACCTGATTGCCTTTGCACTGACTGTAGTGCAGGAGGCTTGGCCACCCCCTTCTCTTCAGGGTGACCATGGAGAGGTTGTACGGCTTCTCTGCCTCAGACTCCCTTCCTAGAAAATGAGTGTCCTCACTCCACAGCAGGCATGAGCTACATTCTTTGTTCCTTTGGGATCTCTAGATGAAGCTATTCTATTAAAGCAAGTAATATCCAGCGTTAGGTGGCGTGTGCCTGTTTCTCTTTTCCCTTTCTCTTGAGTATTCCCCTTCTCTCCTCTTTGGCTTTTGACATCATCCAGGTACAGAGAAGAAAAGGCCTGTTTTGTTGCACAATCTCTAGGACCTGTGATGAGAGAGATTGCTGCAGGCTAGTTTGATTTGCTTTTAATGGATATTACCTTCATCTTTGGTTGCATTACTGACATCGCTGGCTATGGTTCTATCTCCATCTCTCTCCACTTTGCTTCTCTTGAATAATGTCAGATCTGACTGAATCTGTTTTTAGTACCTTTACTTTAAATTTAGATATAATAGAAGTTTCACCTTTTTATTTCTCCTGCTTCCCTTTTTCGTTTGAAGGATCAGTGCACTTCTCAGTGTAGCCATGATCTACGTGGTCAGGCCCTGGTCTCCAGGCTTCAGTGGCTTAGCAGATATAATACTGATAATTCTTTGCTCTGTGATGGACCTCCCTGGGCTTGGGGGGGGGACAATGGATTATTCTGTCTAAGGCTTTGATACACAAGCAATATTGCATCTCTAGCTCAACAGCCATCTCTGTATGGGTCCTCTTTCCCCCCAGATCATTACCACATAGGAAATCTGCTTGTAAAGCCAGCAGGAGAGAGGCCATGTGTTTTCAAGGTAAAGCCCATCCAAAAAACCAAGAGAAAAATTGGCTTTGTTTTTTTGCCCTGCAAGTGTAGCAAGGACAAAATTCTGCTTTATGCTGAGCTCTTGTGAGCCCAGGTGAACCTCCTGCATGATATTTAGCACCACAATGATTCCAGATCTTCAGGGCACTAGACGTAAATTCAGGAATGACATGAATGTGCTGGAGCAGCTCTTTGAGCTCCCAGACATTTCACGGGTGTCTCCTGTGCCCTGGGAACTAACAGAAGGCCTTTTTGTGTGCTCTGCCCTTCACAAGGGGATGATTTTCTCATTTTGTCTCATGAAGTGGGAAGGCTTTCATCTTTCCATCAGTGACTCGAACAAAGCTTGAATCAATGGGAAAGAAGTCTTTACCATCTGATAGTTCCTCTGTTATCTGTGAAGCATAATTTGGTGAATGTTGATTTAGTCCCTACTGGGACAGATGTCTGCATCACAAAAAAATTGATTTGTTGTTTGAACAGGGAGGTTAAATGGACTGTGAAGACTGCTCTCCTGTCAGCTCTAGAGGCAGTCATGTCTTGTGATTTCCTGATGTCAAATATAAGGCACCTTGGTAGGACAGAGTGGGAAAAGATTGCTTTGCCAGGGCACAGCCTGTAGCGACTTTGTGGCAAAAATAGTCTTTCATTGGCTTGTAGTTGTGGAATATGCAAGCAAAAAAAAAAAAAAAAAGTATACTTGTGTAAATATGCATGGGCCCATACCCCCTATGAACATGTATATACACATAAGAGCATACATAGTGCACATGAAAAGAGTGATTCAGATCCAAATGTCGACAAATGACAGGAAAATTCCCATTTAGCTGGAGTGTTGGAGGAGCCTCCAGCAAAGCGACAGCTTGGCTCGCAGCCTTGCAGCGTTTGGTGGCGACCTGAGTAAAATCATAATGCCGGCTTGTCTCTCACTTTATCCCCCCTTTTAACAGACTTTTATTAGTTTGCCGCGATTTCATGCCCACATCACAGCTCAAGTCACTCGAGGAAGACGGCCGCGTTTAATCTGGCTCCTCGTGCCATGTGCAGCGCGTTGATTACAGACCCTCTTAAGATGCCGCTATGCCTGGCTCTTGCGTGCCCTCCTGTCAGCAGCTTTTGCCTTCCTTAAGGCTCTCGAGCATCTTTGCTCGCCAGCTTATAAGCCTTTCAACAAATACGGTGTGATTGCTGAATTACTGTAAACTTTGCTCTGGGATTGCCAGTCACTTAGTGTTTGAAAAGCAACAGCAATCGAAGGCACCTGTAGAGCGCCATGCCAGCATCTCGCAGAGGACCGGCGCGGGGAGGGGAAGCAGCACCAAGGCGTCTGTTTACTTCCATGTAGTTCACGTCGGGAGTTGATGTCAACGGAGAGCTGGGTCTTGGTTGATGTCTGCTTTTGTGCTCCGGGTAGACTTGGGAATGGGAGGAACACGCCGCCGCCCCTCCGGGTGCGCAGGGGGTCGCTCCCTTCCCCGGTATGTGACGGGGAGCAGCGAAGTGGGGAGCTGACTGTGGGATGAGAGGTGCTTGATTCGTCCAGAACTGATGGTTTCTTCATGTCTTGTTGGCAGATGGGATCCCACTCAAATCTTGCAAAGCGCTATGCTATCAGCAGGGGCAGGCGTCAGGATATGTAGAGATGTACACCAAGGTGGAGGGGAAAGGAAGGTAAAAGAGAAATCTTAGGGGAGAGAAAACCCTCTGAAAGCATTGAGGTAAGCAGGAAGACTGGTATCGTTCAGCAGCAATGAATAAAACATAGATGAGACATATCTGTGTGGGTGTTTATCCTGTTTGTTCAGGGCTCCCTCTCCAGCCCCTGCTGAACGAGTCCCTGAACTCGCTGCCTCAGTTTCCTTTTCTGTACGATGACGTGGGAGGATGGATTCCACCGAGCCCCCCGTCAGGCCTGCACACTAAGATAACGGGGTTGCTTTGAAGGACTATACCCGTTACTTAAGATAAATGCTATGCTAGGACATTGAGGAGCTCAGAAGTGCCATGGTTCTTCAATTCCAAAGCCCATTTGCAGTTTTTATCTCATTTTATCTGCAGGCTACAGTTAAGGAAAGTCATATTTATTAACTGTTAGTCTGAGATTTGGTGTTACACATTTCGGACGGCATTTTAAGAACCGCTGAAGCGAGTTAGGCATGCGAGTCCTGTTGATTCTCTGTGCAACTTGTGTTTCTAGACTAGCTGGCTGCTCTTGAAAGATCTCTTAGGAACAGTACGAGAAAAAGAAGAAAAAAGCAATAAATTGTGAAGCAAACAGCCAGCGTATCCTAGCGAGTAGCCGCTCTCAACGCGCAGTGAGCAGAGTACACGCAAGTAACAGCTAATGGTCCGAGAGGCATGGGTCAGGGAACGCGCTTTTCTGCCCAATGTAAATCAAAGGCTGATTGCCTCCCTCTGCCAGCAACCGTCTTGAAAATGAGCTTGATTTGATTTGAGTGAACCTTCTGAAACCAATCTCGGTTTCACATTGCAGAGGGAAAATGTTTATGGACTTGGACTGGCTTTGTGCACGCGGAAAGCAGTCAGACCGCGTAAAGCAGGACCCCGCGTAGCGTGTGGCCGGCTATCTGCAGCCTTGGCCGCCTGCTCTACGTGCGCATGTCTTGGTGGTTGCGTGGCTGCCTATGTGCACAGAAGCATGAGCATCTGTCCGGGAGGGCTGCTGGGGGCCCAGAGACTCCCGTATCTCTCTGCAGACCCAAATTCCCCTGGTACCTTGGAGCACTCGCATTCCCATCTGTCCTGGTCCAAACATTTTGTGTGTTTATGGCAGGCTTAGTAAATTGGGTAAGGCCCTAGAGGAGAAGCAAAAGAAAAATATTCCAGGAGCAGTACTGGTACACATAAACGTAAGGATAACTATCAGGAGCGCCAAAACTGCCAGCGGAAATATTAGTGTGTGCTTCCCCCTTGACATCAAAGATCCTGGTGTGGGCTGTGGGTAACTATGGGCTTTTTGTCCATTTTGATAAAGTTGGTAGTGTTCTGTTTGAAGCCTTTGAGGAGAAATGTTTGCTTAAGACAGACAACTCTTGTGTGTGTGTGCGTGCGCACGTGTGCAGCTAACCATTCCCCCCCCCCCCCCCCCCCGGAGTAATGTTTTTTTCCAAAGATGCTGATTTGGTGAAAACAAATATTGCCATAGAAGTGTAATGTTCTGATGGATCCTGGTTTCCTGGGCAAAATAGTATTTAACAGGAATTTTTTGAGCGGGAAATCCTTTGGTTTTAGAGGCATTATTTTGTAATATTGTTGAAAATTAAAATGGAAATGAAATGTTTCAAACAAATGTTTTTTCCTGTGTAATTAGGCAGAAAATTGTGAAACTTTCTGTCCTCACTTTGTCCTGTAATGAAAACAGCAATAATCCCCAAATCCTGGAGCCTTCGTCGTAACTGAGTGACGAGGAAGAGAGGGGCACAGGTGAAGCCACCTCTGTTTGTAAGGCTGATATTCCTGCTTGGAACACATTTCTGACTGTCCATTAGCCAAGTGTTGGCATTGCACTGTTGCACTTTGGTAGCTTTTGGTGGCGTTAGATTGTGTTTCTCCACTGATTCTGTGATTAGGACTTGACATTTTTTCTTCCATTCCTGCTCTGGCCAACTTTTGGGCTAGTCCTGGGAGCGCAGGTTGAACAGCGGGACAACGGAGCAGGGTGGACGGAGTCACTAACAGCAGGGCAGCGGCGTTCCCTCCTGCGGTGAGGACAGGTAAGGCCTTTCCGATCCCGCAGGAGATGCTGGCTTGCTTCGGGAAGCTGCAGTTAGCAGACACTTGACTATTTCTGATTAAATCCTTCAGCTGTGTCATATGTGTCTGTGCAAATGTAATGCGAGTGCAATTGTACAGACATGCACTCTACGAATATTGTAATAATTTTGTTAATGTAGCAGCTACTTTATTGTTTAATAGTTTTAAGTGGCATTTTTTGCTTCCTGTTTTAGATTTTATGGCATTGCACTGCTCTGTTAAATTGTCTGTGGGCTGCTCCAGGGATAGATGCGTATTAGTGGCAGATGAACTGGCTCTGATAAAAGGGTTTCCAGAGCTGCATAGAGAACGGCTGCGATGTGCAAAACCCCATTTGCCTGCATAATGTCTACACATCTGCAGTGGCTACGGCTTGGGACTGCGGCTTCAAGCTGGCAGAGAGCAACTCTTTCACCGTCATTTGAAAACAAATGTATATAACTGGCTGCAGTCCCGTTTTCCGACCAAAACGCTAGGGAGGAGAAAAGCTTCAGCCTTTGCACAGACAGATTCAGTGCAATGTGTCCTTTTAAGTCCCTGTGTGCTGTAGCAGCAAGGGGATCGAATGTCCCCTGCTGGCATCCTGCTGCTGGGTGGTGCAGATCCCTCCGGGGCTGTGGAGCTGCCACCTCCGTCTGCGGAAGTTTTCCCAGTGAAGCGGGCTGCATCCGTGGGCACAGGAGCCTGGCTCGTGGGCAAGCACTGGCAGCTGGATCTGTTCTCGGCTGGTTTATTCTTTCTGTCCTGGTAGAGGAAACTGTTCGCACGCTGTACACGAGCTGTGTGGTCCTTCTGTCCTCCCATCTCCCCCAGCCTCTTCACTTCTGGTTTTCTTAGACCCTCTCAAAGGCTTCTGCAGGACCTGGCTCCCGCTCTGTGGATTATTTCCCTGCTAGTTACAGAGAGTAGCTGCCTGTCTCTGCAGGGCAGAAAGCAACCTTACTGGCAGTATGAGAGGAGGCTTGAGAAAGCTCTTCTCGCTAGTTCTTTTTCGGGATCATCTAATGAACTGCAGTTCAAGTGTCTCTGTGAAGCAGAGTTCGGTGGTATCCAGATCAGTCTGTGCAAAGCAGGAAAGAGACTGAATGCGCAGCTGAGCTATAGTGATTTATTTTTTCAATTATTGTTTAAGGTCAATATTGCAACAAAATAAGCTGCAGCATAACTAAAGTAGACGTGAAGGAACCTGGGAGGAGGAATTTATGGTCCAGCACTGCACTGCTGCAGTCTGAGCAGACTTTAATGGGAACTGTTTGTGCCTAGCACCTGGGAAAAATCGAAAGCCATCTGCTAAGTATTTGTGGGAGCAGATTTTTTTCCTTCCATCCAGACAACTAACAGTCAAACCAGAAGTCTGGAGAACAGAGCCTGTTCAGAAGCTAAACACAAATCAACTCAAGGGCTTCTTTGTTTCCCTAACAAACACATTTTTTTTTGTTTCCTGTAGTTAAAAGAGCCACGGTCATATGCTGGCTGTTTTTTGGGAGCTGGTCGGGCACCCGGTGTTGCCTTTTGTTGTCTCATTTGTTCATTCAGTTCAGTAATAGTAAGTTGAAGGAGCTGCACCCTGCGCTCCCTGCCTGGCTTCTGAGCATCCAAAGGTTTCTGCCGCAGCTACCGAGCTGCGGTTTTGGCGATCACTGCTCACGGTGGATGAGGCAGAAGTGGTAGAACATGGACCGCCAGCCCTGCAAATGATACATTTCAGTGGGGCGGATAATAGTGCAATAATGATTTTCGGTTTGTTATTGCCAGCAAACTGCTTATAACATTTTTACTCTTATCTTCCCATGGCATCTATCTCCCATGTGTTACACTCACTACCTGTGGGAATTGCACAGCACTTGGACAACATAGGGGGAAAGCAATTCCTGCTAACAATTTAAAAAGTGGCATAGCCCAGCATGGAAATAATAACGAGGAATCATGCTCGTTTAAATTACGGACTGAGGTGTCCCAGTATAGCAGACCTGTCACACGTACCTAAATCGTTCCTCGAGTGCTTTGCCTTCCTGTTATTCCTCAGTGTAATTTATTCGGCAGTGTTCCCATTTCAGCACATGGGTTGCAAAGTCGGTGCACAGTTAACATGTTTTAATCCTTGCTGGGAATTAAGGAGGTGAAAGTAGCTGAGTTCACGGAAGGACGCAAGAAGTAGCTGACTGGCCCACTTGAAAGGCTGCTTGTATTTAGTCCTGCTCGTTTCTTGATAATGACAGATACTTTCTCCTTCAAGGTGAGAAGGAGTGGAAGCACGGAGATGTTAGTTGTGCTGGAGGCCAGCATGCTTCGCTTGGGACTTTGAGGCTAAGCTAGACATCTTCAGCTGTTTGGATTCAAAACAAGAAAACCCAAGCAGAACTGACACCAGGATTTGCACAGAAGCCAGGCAGAGCTTTGCGCTGTGGTAGCTGAGTTCGTTTGCTCTCCTTTTAGCACAAAGGTAACTGCTGACCCATTTTCCCCTGCCATCCAACTAACTGAAATAGGTTGAAGACAATACTGAGGAGACATGATGCGCTCCCCGGAGAGCCCCAGGCAGCACTTGGGGATGCTCCACAGTACCCAGCTCCTTGCAGGACTGCACTGTTGCTCGAAAAAGTAAAAGGCTCTTTACTGTTTTATTCCCTCTTGTGTTTAGGAGCAAGACCCTATCTATGAAGGTGCAGTTTTAAGAATGTTTCCTTAGGGATTTTCACATTAGCTAGCTTGGTCTTAGCAGGAGCTCTCTTCCAGCCAGCGAAGAGTGCTTTTCGCTGTTTGAAGGGAGCAGATAGATCATGTTTGCTTTACTCAGAGTGCTCTTTGGTGTTTATACTTAGTAATGGTTAAGATGTCTATATTCACTAGGTCATGAAGTCTGACTTTGTATGTGTTTTTAGAGTGGAATAGTGCTGTTATAAGGACAGATGATAACTTCTGGTTAAATTTTGAAGTTGCCTGTACTTTTAGGTGCTCCAGTTTGGGGCTGCATAACTTTTTAGGTGCATCAGGTCTGACTTACAGAGAGTGAATGAAAGGCTCTGTGTCCCCTTCATGTCTGTGGTGAATAGGTCAAGAAGGAATGGACTTAAACAGCAGACGGGGAGGTGAAGGTTAGAAGGTTCAGAAAAAAACCAAACCTTTATCAATAGGGGCAGCAAGGGGCTGGGATGGTTTGTGTGGGAATTAAGTGATGTGTCTGCTGTTGGAGGCCTGGAGGTAGGATGCAGCTGGTCCTCAGTCAGCAGTGACCCACGGTAGCACTGGGACTGTGCTATCCGGAGGAGATCCCCCACCAGCACTGCCTAACGCGAGGGAAGAGCTTCTAAAGGGCTTCAGCAGAGGGAGCATTCCCATATGAGCTGAGAGAAGAAATCCTTGCTTGGAAAGGGAGAAACAGGGAGGTGAATAACCATGTGCCAGTTTCCAACATCATTTGCACCAGATAGGGTCAAAGAGCTGTCCATGCCAACCTCTGATGGGTCTCTTTTCAGCTGGAGACAGCTAAGGGCTAATTAAAATTGTATCCTGCAAGACTTGGATTTAATGAGCTGTTTAGTGTCAGAGAGAAATAAATGAAAAAAAATAATTAGCTTCAGTAGGAGGACAACTAAAACAATTTCCCATCAGTTTTAAGGACACACTTGCTGTAAAAACAGCAAGTAGGATCACATCTCTCTAGGCACGAGTGCGGAGGTGTCCCTGAGGACACCTGCAAGCCAGATGGAGGACCTCAGTGCTGCAATTATGATGGACCTTGCCATGTTGTTATACCCTCAGCAAAAACTATTCTAATAGACACATTCAAAATGCTGGCAGCAGCTTTGGTACCCCAAGAGCGCTCATTTCCACCCCTATTTTTATGCTTAAACCTCTGCATGGATGAGACGTTCTGATCCCATGTTCTTGTGTCTGATTTATGAAGGCTTTGCTCAGCCATCCCTGGGTTTCAGCAGTGAGAACGGAAGAAAACAGTGTCTAGTCCAGAAGCACCCATATTCTAGGCTTGATTTCTTCAGTGACAAAAATGAAGGTCTCCTCACACTTCAGATGCTTTCAAGGTGAGCAGAAAGCTGAGTGGCACTCGAGGATTGTGGGTTTTAATTCAGATGCTTAAACTTTACCTGGGCAGGTAAAACTTCCTGTGATTCTTTCCCTTTCCATGTCTTGTGCTTTGCCTATCTACTACCTAATAAACCTAGATGACAGTTTCCCTCAGCCTTGATCCTCTGATATTTTAATGACTCCTTAAGCCTGGGACAAACGTATTTTGCCTCTGTTTTTTACGCAAGCCAGAGCAGTTTCAGGGATGTGTTTTTCTACTGATCCGGTGAGCAACACAGTGTGTTGGTGTTTCCCTTCCTCCTCACATCCTGACTGCAGCAAGGGGAGCCACTTTTTCATGGGAAAGATTTTACCAGTAAGGGTTTACTGTGTGAAGTGTGGAGGGCCATCTGCTTGTCTGATATAAAAATGACCTCTAGCATGCTCAGAGTTGTGATTTACTCGCAATGAGGCTTTGGCCTCAAGGCTTGTGGAAGGCGAGAGAATGTGGAGTGGCCCCACTTGTCCAAGTGAGCTGTCTGGGAACTGTGGGCACAGTGCCACCTGCTTTGGATGAAGTCCAGACGGTTTTCCCCAGAGGACTTCCTTTGCACTATATATTGCATTATGTTTCTGTGTTATGATTGTTCAGAGGGCTGCGAGTTAAACCTTAATGAGTTTCTGCCCAAGAGGCACTGTGAGAATGCACGTTATTCTGCCTCCTTTCTCTCCTCCTCCTGCTCCCTCCACCCAACTTGCGTCTGAGCAATCACAGAAATCATATGTTGTTCAGTAAACAAAACAACCAAATGCTTGGAATATGGTATAAATGAAACAGTAATGGCAAACAACACAGACTTTCATTTCTTGGATAAAAGAAATATGCTTAGGGAGTTGGATTCATGCACAAAGGGACGCAATAGTATTTTTGGCAATGTTCTGGGTTGGCACCAATTCTCGTGATGGTGTGAACGGTGAAGTACCAGAGGGGTGGGATCAGACAGGGTCTCAGCCACAGCCCTTGCATCAACCAGGTTTTGGTGTTAGCATTGCTGTCCCATTTGTTTGGGACTGTGTTTGCCATGGGCTCCTTCCTAGCTGTGCAAAATCTCTGTCAGCTGCCTTTAGTTTCCAGGATGCTTCTTTGATGTTTGTTGCCAGCAGGCTAAGAGGAGCCTGGAAAACAGCATCTGTGTGTCATGTGAGAGCCATATTAGATCAGATAGAAGGGTATTTATTTCATCCACCCATATTCTCTTTGCAATTTTTTCATGATTTCATGTCCTGGATAGGGCAGCAGGAGAATCTGAAATGTACCTTTCAGAAATAAGTCACAGCATTTGCTGAAGGGCAATCAGAAGCAAGAGGAAGTGAAAAAGCAGCACAATCAGCTCGGTTTCAGTGGGAATTTTCATGCCTCCCATGCCACCTCTCCTTCATTTTAGCCATCGTTCCAGCCAGCGCAGTCAGTGGCTGGCCAAGGACTACACAAGATTTGACTGAATTCCTACCCAGTGACGGCACATCTCTATGCGGTGCAAGGTTTTGTACACCAGAAGATAGTGGCTGTGCTCCCAATGACTGAGCTTTCTCTGTAGAGAAACTTTCACTAATTTATTATTCTTTATTTACTTTACTGTTAGCAACCAACTGTGTAATAGGCAAAGCGGGGAGTAATGTTGCAAACACCTGCCTGTGAAAGCCACCCTGGAGGAGAGACAGGGAATCCAGAGGAGACCCTTGGAGTGTGGTTAACTTCTCTTCTTGACTCTTCTCCCCCTCCTAGGAAAAAGCTGAAAATCTTGCAATTTTGGGTCCTGGGGAAACTGAGGGGCATTTTGATTTGTGTTGTAGACTCAGATTCGGGGAGAGGAGTTCTTTTTCCTCAGTGTTTCTCTATCCATCCTAACAATATAGGAAGGAAGAACTGTTTTAGCTGAACTCTAGGACTTTGCTTTAGGCAAAGATTTACTCAGGGTTGCTTGGACGTCTGCTTAAGGCTGGTCTGCGCACCTCTGCTGCTAGCCCATGAGAGAAGGATGGTTGGTGAGGTGACAGGCAATAAGCAGAAGTGTTTTGGGGTCTCACTTGTGCCAGAGGCTTGTGTCATGATCTTTGGTAGCCTGCCTTAGCCTTCAGTTTACTGTCTGTCAAGGGCTTGTTGTAAGTGGAGGGTGACTTACTGAGGCAGCAAGGCTACAGCTTGCCAGGCTGTGCAGACAGTGGTGCAAACAGCAGTAATGTCAGTGTTACCATCTCTAAGCCCCTGGTGCAAATAAGGACTACAGAGGTGCAAATAAGGACTGTAGAAACTTGATGATTGATATTGCTGGAACAAATGTGGCAGGCCTCGAATCTGAATGGGACTTGATATCTTAATTTTGCCCTTAATTTCTCGTCTTGAAAAGAACTAATGAAGCAGCTTTCTTCCTACTGCTCCTTCTGCTCGCCTGGCTTGTAAACTCTTTGGAGGTAAAAACAGCTGGGAAGACAGCGAGGAGCTTCTCCGCTGGGGCTGCTTGGAGCTTCTATGAAAGAAAAGCAGTCGTGGTGATGAGCAATGGCCTGGTGCCCCTGAGGAGCACAGACCAAAAGCCTCCTCTCCTCTGCTGCCTTGGTGCCCTCAGGTTCCAATGAGAGCTCTACCAAGCATCCCAAGCCTTGGCATGGAGTAGCAAAGCAATGGCTAAACCACATCTTTCAGCGACAAGCAGAAGGGTGATTCTAAAGCAAGTGAGCCTGGGTAGTTGCTAAATGCTTTTGTTGGGCAAACAATAACAACATAGAGAATTTACCTAAATAAATAAAGATATAAACCCCTTAACAATCTGTGTAAAATGCCTAGGAGTCGCACAGGTCCCTCCATGCGCTACATGGCTGCGGGGAACCCATATATTACACTGTCAGAATGAGTGATACCCTGTTTTGGTAAGAACAACAGCAGTCATTCATTACTTTGAGAGCTCTTTTCAAGCTGATAAGGTGTCAGCCTGTGCTTGCAATAGCTTTTTATTTATTTATTTATTTTTTAGCTGCAAATCTGCTCCTTCTCTTATTAGGAGAAGGCTGGAAAATTAAAGAGCTTCTTTCCACTGATTTGATATTGAAGTCCCTGTGTTCCCACTGTGCGTGGGGCTGCTGCCTTGCTGACTGTCACGTTAGTCAATGGGACCACGTTTGGGTGGAGCAGATGATGGAGAAGAAATGGGTAGTTTTAAGGGTTATTGCTGTGTTTGCAGCAGTATGTATAGAAATGCCTAGGTGATTTATGAACCTAGATTGTGTGGAATGACAAGGGGCTGCAGGTGTCTCAGCTATTCTGGTGCTTTTGGCATGTTTTATCCTCTGGTATAAGTGAAAATGTACTTGAGGTTTTCAGTTGGGACATCATCACTGATTATAAAAGGCACAAGGACTTTTGGCTCTTTAGCGTGGCAGGACACTTTTTGAAAAGGACTTGCAAGTGCTCCCCAGCTCCAGCCTGGAACTGAATTTCAGCAAATCAGGTCTTTGGCCTCCTGACCTGAGGATTCAGCAGAGAGCAGCAGCTGAAATCAGGCTTCTGGAAATCTCTGCCTTACTCCAGGCTTTTCCCCACTGCAAACCTGCACATCGTGGACCTTGCAAATGTGGCAGCAGCTGCAGCGGGACTGAGCTGTTGGTGCTAGAGAGGGTGAGTCATGGTGCGCAAAAGCGAGGTAGGCCAAGAAGTGTAATAGCAGAGTTGCCTAAGATGCAGTGATGAAGTGGCTTACTCAGAAACACCTCCTCTGAGAAAGCACTGTGTCCTCCGTCAGCGCTAGGTAGCCGCTTGCTCACAAGATTGCAAAGTGATAAATAATGAATTACCTCCGATCAGTATTCTGGGCAGGTAGTTGCTGACTGAACCCCCTTGAGTAGCTGCTTTGGGCTGTGATAGTGCCGGTGTTGGTGCCCAAGTCCGTGACACACGACTTCGTTGCAGGCAAAGGTGAATATGCAACGAACCTTGCAGCCTGCAGAGCCTTGTGTTGGAATAAGGTCGGCGTGGTGTGCCTCACTGCCTCCGCGGGAGGTTCTCCTCTGCCCGCGCTGAAGCTCTGCGCTGCCTTGTGTCTCCCTAATATTTTCAAGTGTTTTTTACTACCCTTAGAGCTGGAAAAATACTTCAAATTATGCTTCAGAAGCTATTCACTTGCATGTATAATTGAGTTGTCTTTGACTCTTCTTCCACCATTCATTTTCATGTCCTGAAATAGTCTCCTGAATTAATTCTTTTCCAACTGGTTTTACTGTCTCTAACACTCACTATCCGAGTTTAGCTCCTGAACTATTATTTTTCTTTATAAATAATACTTTTAGAGTCCTTTATGTGAATCTTAGCCTTTTGGGCATGATTAGTTTATTTTTTCAAAGTTTTTTCACTGGTAATTGTGAGGTTTAAAAGCATGGCTTTTTCAAAAATGAACATTGAGATTCTCACATAATTACTTGCCTTCAGGAATTGCAGATTTAAAAGAAGCAGCAAATGTTGTGAGACTCCCAGTAAAATTGTAAGGGTTGGCTGCTCTGGGAATACCCACAGATTTCTAATTTGACAGGTTAAGCACTGACACTTTTCCGTGCTATGTTTCATCTAAAAGGCATAAATTTTTAAGAGACTTGCAGGGAATATTTTACAAAAATGAGTGTGGAGGCTTACAAATATAAACTTGCACATGGGAAACACACGACTGAATTGTCCGGTCACCATCAGAAAGAGGAACAAAGCGAGGCCAAGAAGCAACCTGTGAATTTTTCCAAGCCAGCCAGCACAGTTTGAATATTCAAAAGAAGTTGCTTGAAATCATTTTTATGTCTTGGGGAAATATTCGTTCCATCTTAGTGTCAAAATCCCTTTGGGGATCAACAGAGCGCAGATGTCGACAGTGTCTGCGGCGCGTGCATTCCTTATGTAAGAATGCTTAGGTCTGTAGTTGGGAACCATTTTTCTCAGGATTGTACAAAATTCAGATGAAGACCCCTCAGATAAAGAATTTGCAAGATTCTATTCTTTTTTCTCCCAAATAATTAGCTGTCAGAACTAGATCCAAGAAAATCACAAAGTTTGAAAATAGGTGAAATTGAAATACTGCAGCTATATTTATAGCTTCCCCTACGCATGTTTATTTTTCGTTGCCTGATATGAGGTTATTTGTCAACTTCTGCTACCTTTATCACATGTGGCATCATGTTTCTCGCACTGTCATGTACTATCAGAGGTGGCAATGGCTGTGCTAAGAGCAGATCAACAGCCTTGGTGCATTTGAACTGAATGTTTTGTGTGCGACTGAACCGCTGTGGTTCCGGTGAGGAACTCTTAGATACCTCTGGGAGATTTGTATGTTTTGATTTGTCCAGGACTACTTCTATCATGTCCTAAGTAAAGGACGTCATGTTGCAGAGCTTGACCTGTCCTGGGTTTTGATCGTACATCTGGGCCTTTGGAAGACCCTAATGGAGCTTCATTTCACATGAACCATATGTTTTTTCTTCTAGGTTTAAGATGCTTTTGTCGAAACTCACTTTCTTAATCTTTACAGCATTCCTGTCTGTTTTATGAAAGATGGTCTGTAGGAAATAAATCATATCGTGTTATGTTTAAGAGCACTAGCCCTGTGGCCTGAAGCATTGAGCCATGCTGTGCACAAGCCCGTTTGGTCATTTCTAAAGACACAGAAATGTAAAACTTCCCTTAAGGTAGAAATGGGAAACCTGTTTGTGGGTGTGGTGAGCTGGAGGTCCTTACCTGACTTTGGATGCAATGAAAGCAAAACTCATTTACGGTAAGGAAACATCCTTAAGAGTTAGTGGAGGTGGTAATGAGCACACAAACAAGGTGTCATTGTGAACTGTGCTACAAATAGTATGAATGTGTGTGTGCACATGTGTGTCTCTCTCTGTCTCTCTCTAGCTACACCAGAGCAGGGCAGGTCGGAGCTGTTGCTGTGTTGTTCAGAAGCGTGCTGTTAGCATGGTGTGCAATTGCTGATACGGGTATTGCCTGTGCTGTTAGAGCAATACTGCACCTGTTTTAGGAAGGTTTCCTTGTGTTCTGGTACTGGCTTAGTTTAGCCAGCAAAGTTCTCTGTAGATGAGACCTAAAATCCGATTTCAAAAGGAACTTCAGTTTTGCAGACCCAAAGTGCCAAAATCAGTTTTCAAGGAAAGATTTGGTTCCTTTTCCAAATGTAACTGTGTGTGTATAAGCATTTCCCTTGTTCCCAAAACAAATTTAGCTGGCTGTATGACACACACATGCAAGTTGTTTTTGTGGGTTGCTCTCGAGAGATTTTTGCCATCTTAAGTCAAATTTCGGTGGCAATAATCATTCCTGCATCTTTTTAATGATGTTCAGATATGAACTGACCAGGAAAAATAGTTCACTATTTGGTAGAGTTTGGGTCTGGAAATTTGCAAGTGAAATCTCCTGGATGTTCCAGGAAAACTCTGAAATGAATGATTAACTGTAGCCCATTTCTAGTATTTACAAGAGAGAAAAGGCAGCTAATGTTTCTTGGTAGTATCTGAGTATAAGCCAGATTGTGCAAGAGAAAGAAACAGCCGATAGCACATGTATGATGGAATAAAATTGCTGTAAGAATTGCCATTTATGAGGATTAGCTTTTTTTTTTTTTTTTTTTGCTGTGTTAGCTTCATGATGAGGTGGCTCTGTCTTGGTATATGGTTGTAGAGAAGACTTAAATTTAGCTGAACTGGAAGGACAATGCTAAAGAACAGCGGGAAAAATAAAAAGTGGCTATGGAAATGTGAAGAACACAGGGATGGAAAGAATAATGTTAATGTCTTGCATATATGTTACGTCTAATGTTTCTTGTGTGTGCGGTCCTGATGAGAGAAGCCTGATTTGGGCTGAAGCTGAGAGCATGCATGCTCAGAGAGCATGCAAATCTCAGAAACCTGTGCAAGCCAACCCATTTTACAGAGCTATTCACCTTGCCACTCTGTCCTAGAGGGCAAAAGTGACCTGTAGCAAGCCGCTACTTTTTTCTACTTTTAAGTGGATGCCTTTAGCAATATTTTATAGCAAATTTTTACGGTCAGAATCAGTTTATTAGGTTGCATTATCATGTACCTCTTCAAATTGCATCCAAAAATGCAAATGGTTTTTCTTGATGGATGTTCTGGATTCACATTTTTTTCCTGAATAAAGTTAGAAAATTGAGAAAGTAGTTTTTGGTTCTTCAGTGTGTCTTTGTAGTACCATCTGAGGTAATCTAAAGGCTTGGACAAGAGCTTCTAATAATTAAGGCTATGTAAGGTTTTTTAAATCTCCAGTCCTACAAACACATGCATAACTATGAACATATGCATAAAATTTGGTACCTGTATTCAAATGTTTTGGGCATCAGGGCTTAATTTTGAAGTGTAGCTTTAAGCCAAGTATGTCAGATAGGAAAGAAACTTGTAGCATATGTGATTTTACAAAGGCTGTTGAACAAGTTCTTTCTGAAAAGCCCATCAATAAATTCTGTGCATCAAAAATCAGACTAGCATTTAAAGGCTAAATTCTGGTCAACCACTGTATTCATCATGCCTCAAGTATACAGTGAATATATTTTGGCCTGAAGGTCATGGTTTAGAGATTCATCAAGCTGTCTAAATGACTGCCCCTATGAGTTGCATTGCATTGTAAAGGGTAGACGCCTGGGAGAATAGTTTCTCTGGATTGTTATCACATCTTTTAGGTATAAGGTTGTTGTTGTTGTTTTCTGAAAAACTGCATTTTTTCATATTAAAGTCTTTTGATTTTTATACGCTATAAAGAGAGGCTGATCCGGCTGTTTACATAAGCATCACAAGATTTATAGGCATAAAAGATATTTCTCTGATTTTGCAAGGCGGATATGACTTAACATATTCAGGCAGCATCCAGTTTGCATCCAAGGGCATTGGTCTAACAGGGCCTCATGACAGAAGAGAATGTCTTATGTGCCTTTGCGAAAGAAGACAAGGTCACTTAGAGTGAAGGAGTCAGGACTTTCCAACTTCTTTCATACAGAGATAAATCTCTCATCTGGCTATTTGTCATGAACATGTAAGAGAGATTTAGAGAGGGAGAGATTTTCTGTTTTAGATTTTAGATGTTTTTTCTTAGCTAGGGGCTTAGCCTGCAGCAGATGTACAAAGAAAAGTCCTTTCTTTTTCTAGTGATAGATGGGCTTCAGACTTTGTCTTACCAAGGGCAGAAAACCATCTAGATGCTTGGATACTTATCTGAGTATTTTTGGGTTGCTTATCAGAAAGATTTTGCAGTGACTTAGTTACAGTATATAAATAAGTACTTCTACTGTGGGAATGTACTGGAGATTAAAAAGCTCTTGTATCTAGCAGAAAAATGCATAACAGGAAGCTGGAAGATGAGGCCGGATGAATTTAAAGTAAAAGGGAGGTAAATGTTTTAAAGAGTAGTTTTAAGTAATCATTGAGACGAAGCAGGTAAAGGATAGAGTTGAAGGTATCTCGTGATACTTTTAAATCACGATTGAATGCCTTTCTGAAAGAAAAGTGTAAAGATAACTGGGCAAAAGATAATGGTTTATGTTAGAAGAGAGTTGTCACTAGTTATCTTATGCCTTCTGGCCTTAGCAGTTACGAATTGAAGCATTTGAGAAGTTGATATGTGGTAGCTGCAGTTCGATTGAATGTGAAAGGCACTTTCTTGTAATCTTTCCAGAATTTCTTTATGGGCCAAAAGTATAGGCAGAAACTAGCTCAGAGGGGAACAGTTTCATTTAATAATTTTTTTTAAAAGGTCTGGATTGAATTTTCATTCAGCTTTTTGCTTCTTCTGGCTCTAAGCCCTTAGTCAAATTTTGGAGGTGCAGTATGATGGATAGTGCGAAAGAATTAAAATTCAGATATATCTGTTCTGCTGATAATATGGTAAAATCCTCATTCAGCGCTTAAAATTAAGCACTCAAGCTAGACATCACCTGGGCTGTGAATTAACCCAGCTGATCCTGGACTAATCACTTATGCTGATGTCTCATTTTAAACGGATACTTCATGTGGGGGGTTTCTCAACAGACTCGCACCTCGTTTGTCCCACTACCCTTTGAAGAAGGTCCCTTTTGCATGGTGTGGCATGGCAGGTAGCTCACTGGTGGTGTCGTTGAGGTGGAGATGAGCTCTGTCATGGGCTGGTGAAGTGTCTCATGCCACTTCTGCCCTTAGGAGCCAACTCTCAAACTATTTCACACATAATTTTTAAGCAGAACATTAAACTCTCTCTCTCCTGAGACCCATTGCATTGAACTACTGTGTTTTTCCCTTGGGATGTTCTTTTCAGGAACTTCTCTGTTGGGCAATCAAATCTCCACAGAAATACTGGCTTTGCTTGCTGTAGTAATCTCTTCTGCCAACTCTTTGATGTACATGAGGATCTAAATATCTTCAGAAAGGACAGTGATATGTATTAGTGGAAAATGCTTCTGACAGTGCAGCAGGTGTTGCTCAATATAATCTTTCCTGTGGAAGTCAAGAAGAGCTTGGTGCCTGCAGAACATGATCACATCATGCTAGCTGGCAGAGTCCAGCTCTGTCCTCCTGCCCCAGATGTGCACATGAGCACAGTCTCTCTTACAGCCTTGCAGAGTGGATGCCAGTCTGGGTAGATATATTCTCTTAGTAACTAGATGATTTAATGGAGGAGGCAATAGAGGGCTGTTAAAGGCAAGAACACCACCTCCTGTTCAAGGCCTCCCTATCCTGCCAGTGGATGGGAGCCATGAGAGTATTCTGGGACTTTCTGTACAGGTTTCTGCTCAGTTTTCCTGTTCTGTCTCGTGAGGTCATAGACTCATGGCTGCTATCTGAAAAGGGGTGCTGAGCTAGGTGGGCCTTTGATCTGCTCTGCTCTTGTGTAGCTGTGTTGACGTGCTGAGTAATCATTACTGCAGGAGGTTACTTGTGTGTGGGCCAGGGCAGTGTTTGAGTCTAAGACTTTATCAAGTCCAGACTTCTTGATGAGCAATTAACTGAGGAGCAGGTCTGCACCATGCCCCTGGGGCTGGGCTGCCTCGTAGGAGAGGAGGTGTGGAGTAAGGCATGGAAGCTGCTGCTTTTCTGGTCACTTCCCCAAGAAGTCAGACTGAGAACATGGCTTCAATGTGGAACATAGACCTCACCAAGAGAAAAGGTTTCCGTAATGTATAAAATGGCAACAGGCCTATCCAGAGGGGGAGCATCGGGTGGAGCGACTGTGGCGTGTGCTAGGTCTGGGGTCAGTGACTCCCCCCTGAAATGGGGAATGGGAAAGCAGAGAGACTCCTAACCCACAGCCTGTGCTGAGTGGAAGTTAGTTCACATATAGGAAAACCGTTGAAAAATGATGCCTCAAATTTTTCTTTATCTCTTTTTCTCAAGTTGGTCTAAGTGACCCTCTAAATATAGAAGGCTTTATTTTTTTTTATTCCTGTGCCTCTTAAGAATGAGAAGAGAAATAAAAATCATTGCCAATTACCTTTTATTTGTAGACAGCTCTACAGCAACGAACCTGTCTGAAGAGACAGCATCCGCAATCGCCCGCCCCAGTGCCTGCCATTTTACATCGAGTCTAGTGCTGCGTTCTTGGAGCTGTGTTCAGATCGAAATTGGATTGAGTAAAATAGTATGACTGCTGTCTCCTTTAGACCTTCACAGGGGCTTTGTGTTTCATAAGCTGTGTGTTTGACAGTGGAGGGGGAATGACTTAGCATTAAAATAGAAACAGTTTAAAGCTTCCATGAGTGCGGTTTGTTTGAGACAGGGGCTTGGGTTTGGGGTTTTTTTGTTGTTGTTCTTTTGACTAATTTATTCATGACTTGTTTGGAAGGTGTTGATCATCAAAACCCAGAATTAAATACCCCCAACCCTTCCTCCTTGCCTCTAGATCCGAATTTGTGAACGACTCATTGAAAATCTGAGAATAACTTCCACTACCGAGGTGAACTGAACTGTCTGGCCACTTTACCTTAATGTGCCAAGAATATCCTTTAATCCGCAAGCAAGATAATCAGGAAACCCTTGAGGCTCAGTATTAAATTCCTACAAGGTGCGTGGATATAGACAGCAAGTGCAAAGACCAAGTGAGGTAAGGGCTAGATTTTCTGCTTGAAGCTTTCCACTTGGGAGAGGAAGGATGTGTGTTATTCGCCAAAGGAAGCTTCCTTGGGAGGACATCTCATTAGCATTGTGTGTTCCCCTTTCTAAAGTTCAATACAGGAGCTTTTCCTGATCCAAAGTGACTGGAAAGCGATGTGGCAGCATACTGGGGAGCTGGGCCTGGAGAGCAAGAGGCCTACAGGTAGAACAAAAGGCCACTAAGAAGGGGAGGGAGGGGGAAGTGGTGCTGAACTTGGAGAGATGTCAGCTACATTATTCACCAGTTTCCTTCAGGGCAGCTGCAGGAGTCCCATTCTGCGCTGCTGCATGCAGAAATCACCGCTGTGAATATTCTGTGCAATCCCCCAGCTGATTTAACAGCGCCAATGGATAGATTTACCAGATGGTATCAGACATGAGTAGCAACATCTGACAGGCCCCCATGATAACAGTTTATACTGATTGAAACCAAGGTTTTTTGAATGATGCAGAGTGTTTATGTACTGGTTGTGTGATCTGGTTGGGTCCAGTCCTAATCAGTCCTAAACAGGTCAGTAGCTGTAGAAATGAAGCAGACTGGAGGACACATCTGTTGTAAGAGATAACCAAGGACTTTTAGTGGTCATCTTCCTCAGCTGGTGATGCAGACACTTTGATCTTATGCTTATCTTTAGCCCTTCCTCATGAAGGTATCTCTACCTAGTTCTTGCATTGTTAAATGAAATGATAATTAAGGAGATATTTTGAAAAAATAATAATTACTCCAAATCTCTGCTGGAATAGCAAAAAAGAGCCAGACATTTAAGAAAACAAGCTAGTTTTCCTGATAAATACAGCCATAATTACCATCCTCTTGGAGCGTGTCTCAGGATGGGTAGTGTTCACACTATCCAACCTCTGTTGCTCATTCAAGCAATTCAGGTGCCTGGGAATTGCTCTCAGGCTAATGGAATGGAGTATGGTATTTTGGAGAGTGATTTAAGGCATGTCAGCAAAATGCCTAGTTGTGGTGTTTTGAACCCCCTGCCCCTTCCTGCGTTATTCTTCCCTTGTTCACTGGTGAAAGCACGGGAGAATTGGTCCATAATGAACACAGAAGAATTGAAGCTGAAGAAAGTGGGAACACAAAAGGAGAACAAGTACTGGACAAATATTTCTTTTGGCAAGTTAGCTTGTATAATTAAACCTTGGTAGGCCTTAGAACCTCTTGTTACAAACGAAACACATCCCATTCTCTGATGTACGTGGTAGTGTCATTGGGTCGTTGACAACCTAAAGGTCTCCTTACTGGTGTTCTTGTTTCCAGTTTTGAAACAGCCATACGCAACACATTTGCGTTGGCAGGGCTGTTCCTCATGACTTGCGCTGGGATGTGTGTCTTTGCCTGTGGTTCACTGGTTTCTGGCAAATGGTGACTTCTTGGAAGCCTATGTGAAACTCTCAGCTCAGTTCCACGTAGATTTGGATAGCTGCTCCTATTGACGGTCCTTGCAGAGTAAAGAGGGACTCTGCAAGGAGCATCAGCTCCTTTCTTGCATCTGAGTAAAGTTCCTCTAGGGCAGGTAGAGATGCAAAGGCAAGCAGGATGGTTGACTGCTGGGGAAATTATGCTGGCACTGTCTGTGATCTTGCAGTCAATAGACAGATTTGTCAGCTATTCTTGAGCACAGATAAAAAATAGATTAGCAGTTGCTTGCCTTCCACAGGTTCTGGCCCCAATGGGGTGAGTGCTCCTCTGTTTTTGCAGCATGAAAAGAGTGCACTCTCACTGATGCGCTCTGGCAGTACTTCCCATCTGGAGATGTTGACGTGCACAATTGCCCAGTAGGCTGTTGCTACTGAAGACATCCGTGTTAACCTCATTCACTCTGCTGGAGCTCTGCATACATACATAAAAAAGGAAGGGAATGATACTTTTGCTTTGCATTGATTTGAAAAATTGTAGTTCTAAGCAGTTTAGATGTTAGGGGTGATTCAGCCCTGGCTGAAGCAGTGAAGGGCTTTACTCTCTCCCTCATCCTGATAAGTTGCTGGTTTCCATTTGAATCCAAAGGTAATTCAGGGGAAAGTTAAAATGTGATTTGAATGTTCTTTGGTACAAACAGTGTACCAAGAAGATCTAGGTACATCTGGAGAGCTGCTCTGTTTGGCATACTAGATGGTTAATAATTGGTTAATGTTAGAGTAAAAATACTGTAAGGACATTTTGAGTATGCTTTTTTTACAGTTGATTTCTATTCCTATTAAAGCACATGGAAATTCTCAGGATAATCTGTGGCTCTAAGCCTTTTGCCATCCTAGTGTTATTTGCTTAGGCCCCCATAGCAGCTGCCACTGTGAACTTGCTGGTTTTGATTTATTTTATTTTTTGTTTGTATGCAACTAACAGATTATTTTTCATTTTGTTCTCTTTGTCACACTTATGCTTACCGATTAAAGAGTTTGACATGCTTCCATTTAGCTAATAACAGAAATTGTGCATTATAAGGTTTTGGTCCCCAAATTCCATCGTCTGGTTCTTTCTTCATCAGCAGACTTGGTTGCTTTGTGTCAACCGAACTTCAAAAGAAATGGTAATGATAAAACAGTTGTATTCATTAAATGAAGTCGTCTTTTCCTTTAGAATTTCAGCATTGCAAATTTTTACTTAATTCTGACTGCAGTTTCATAACCAGTCTTGCTTAGGATCATTTCAAAATATCCCGCATCAACTCATACGTATTTTGATGCTAACAGGCCAAATTCTATGAAAAGGAGGAGGTAGCTTGTAGTAAGTGGAATTTCCTTTCCAAATGAAGTTGTAAATGCAGAAGGTTTATGTGGACTCATGGGGGAATGAAGTGCTTTGAAGAGATGCATTGATTTAGGTCAGACTCAGAAGAACACAGAGCAGAAAATATTTGGAGCTTGGGATACTCCTTGGGAAGTGTCATGCTCTTTCTCTGTTCGTGATCTGCACTGGATGTCCACTTGTGGCCACCAGATGGACCTTTGGTCTGGGCCAGTGTGGCTGCTCTTATGTTACCTCTGTTAGCTATTGTGAAGCATGAGCCGTTTCTGGAACAGTTGATGGAGTTCAGGATTTCTTGATTCCTGTGGTTTTTGCCACTGAACACCAGTGCCTTTCCTCCACCTCAGCCTGCCTGCGTGGCTGCAGCCACACGTCCCTCTCACTGGCAGGTGAGGAGAGGCAATGGGGAAGTTTAATCTCAGGGTGTTTGAGATTCTCTGCATCACTCAGCAGAGGATTAAAGTTAGTGTAAAGCCACTGTTTGCATGTCAAGTTGGTCTTAGTTGGGAGCACTGTAGCTGCGGCTATTCCTTGGAGGAACTGAGAGAAAGGGAGAATTTGTGTTGGAGTCAGTCGCAGTGCTCATCAGCACCTTAGAGAGAGGAACCTACACGAGAATGACCTGAAAAAAGTAGATATGTTTTTTCCCCACTATGAGATCAGTTCATCCAGTGTTGTATTTCTGTTCTGTTATGAACCTTCCTTTCTGTTATGTTTTCCAGCTGGCCCAAATACAGCAGCACTCAGTAGACAGGCCTCTTTTAATCTGAGGCCTATCTAACATTAATTCCTCTATAGTCTTTTAATTGGAAATGCTGCTGTTGCTATACAAAATTGCTCTACAAAATATCCTGTGGCTCAAAGGTTGCCCTTTGTGAAGGCGAACTGAAATGCTAAGGATACATCTATGCAAGGAGGGGAAATCTGCATCATAATAGGCAATGTTCTAACATGTGAAAATAATTAAATACTGTAATTACCATCTCAAGGGATTCATAGCTGAATCGATGCCTTTTCACTCTAGGTTACTATCTCATTTCCAGGAAGAAAGTCATTATCATAACATGGCTCTTGGTGGTTTGTGTGAAATGACTTGGTGGTTTCCATTTGCTCCATTATGGGCAAATACATAAATCATAAGTGGCCCCATGCTGATAGAATGATCAGAGAGGGGAAAGGAATAAATGAGAGCAGGATTTTGGTGCTGGAGACCAGCACTGGTGACAGCAAGTGAGGCACCAAGGGTTTGCCCGGCTGTTGCCTGTTCAGCATGTTCTGTCAGGGTGAGATTTATCTTTCCAGGTTGCCAGCCCAGTAGCTTTTTCACATGCTGTAACCGGGTTCAATGTCAAAAGGAAGAAAGACAGTTGATTCTTGGGTGAGCTGAACATGACCTGGATTAAGGGAAATACCAGCTTTATACTTCAGCTTTCAGAAGAGCAAGGCTGAGCTTGGCACTATGTGAGAACAGCAATGTTTAATGCCATTTAGAGAATGAAGAGAGGGCTTTAACTCACCAGCTGCTCTCCTCCTTCAGTTGGTTTTTGGCCTTTCAAATCCTTTAGCTTTACTGTGCCCAGTTCTGGGCTCCCCAGTACAAGAGAGACATGGAGCTACTGCAGAAAGTCCAGTGTAGGGCTGCAAAGATGATCAGAGCTGGAGCATCTGCCCTGCGAGGAACAGCTGCGAGAGCTGGGCCTCTTCAGCCTGGGGAAGAAGACTGAGGGGGGATCTGATCAATGTGGATAAGTACCTGAAGGGAGGGTGTCAGGGGGACGGGGACAAACTCTTTTCAGTTGTCCTGTGTGTCAGGACAAGAGGCAATGGGCAGAAATTGAACCACAGGAAGTTCAAATCCTTGAATGTGAGGGGGAATCTCTTCACTGCGAGAGTGACAGAGCACTGGGACAGGTTGCCCAGAGAGGTCGTGGTGTCTCCTTCTCTGGAGATATTTAAGGCCCGCCTGGAAGCAACCCTGTCTACCATGCTCTAGGTGACCCTGCTGAGCAGGGAGGTTGGACTAGATGATCTCCAGAGGTCCCTTCCAACCTTACTGAGTCTATTCTATGATTCTATGACGCTCCCTGCCACACTAGAGGTAGGAGGTTGTCTTGAAAGCCAGGAGAAGGGTCCTTCCTGGCCACCTCTGCAGAAACAGCTCCCTAGTGATAAGATGGCCATTCCTGCTTGCCACCTCAGTGGATCTACTAAGAAAGCAGAGCCCTGGGCTTTCCTTCCTGGGAGCACAGCAGTTCTGAGCTCTATCCCTACCTGGAGCCCGAGGTATGTTTTGCTGCATGTAATTTATGTGATTTTTTTTTTTGAGCTGTTAGGAGACAGTTCTCCAACCCAGTTTTCCCCTCTAACATTCATTTCTGCATGAAGATGAAAAATCTTTTCAAGGATTCCCTTGAGGACCAATTTGGAGTGTAGTTTTGATTGAATTAGCTGGATGTATGTAAATAGAATCACACATTTAACAGAAATGCAGATGAAAGACACTTTCAGGAGGGCTCCGGGCAGACGTTAGGAGTTAGCCTGCAGCAAGCACCTCAGTGCAAAACCTGAAGTGCACTTCTCCCTTTTATCAGTTTATTCCCTTTTTTCTCGTATTTCAGTAGTGAATACTGTTGTAGTGAGATACTTCTTTGTTTTGGGTATTTGTCCCTCTGATCTACCTCTGGTCTGTGGCTAGGCCCTTTTATGTAGTAGTCGGCCACAAAAAATGATGCTTTTGTACCGGTCCCAAAGCCCTCCCATTTGTGGATAATGGGAGTCATAAATATGGATGGCGCAATTTGTCAACGTGAGCTGGGGGGGGAGGGTGAAGATTGAGGAAAAATGCTTTAATTAGCTGTCTCTGCCTGTCTTGGGGGACACACACCCCACGCGTTGGGAAGGTGTGGGAGGCTTCAGTACCTCCCTGCCATGATGACGGGACATAGCTGCTTGCGAAGCTGGTGGGCCTGGAGGTGGCGGATGGGAGGCCATGGGCTGCCACGGGGCTGGTCCAAGGAGCCATGCGAGGCCAGGAGCAGGTCCAGCGCAGCGCTCAGCCCCCAGCTCAAACCCTGTAGGGCAGAGGTGGGAAAGGGTTGGCCTGACTTTGCACCAACTCCTACCCGATTTCCAGGAGGATGTGACCACGGAAGGGAGATTTTTTTTTCCCCCTTTGCTCGGTGGATGACCTGCTGGAGGCTTGTGTAGAAAAGAGATGTGCTGTAAAGGATGGAGCAGGGCAGCAGGTGCAGTTGAGGTCTAAAGCAAGAGCCCAGCCACCATGTGGGTGAGGTGTGCATGTGCCACATGCCATGTGCCATGGCATAAGGAATGACAGCTAATTTATAACTCCGCTTGGTGAGCTCGTA
This sequence comes from Rhea pennata, assembly GCF_028389875.1. Classification (NCBI taxonomy): domain Eukaryota; kingdom Metazoa; phylum Chordata; class Aves; order Rheiformes; family Rheidae; genus Rhea; species Rhea pennata. The sequence goes on from NC_084674.1 coordinate 11,441,288, forward strand.
TCTGCAGACTCTGCTCTGGACACATCTGTGAACTTGCAGAGGAAGGTGACTTCCTAGGGCTCTTTCCTCTCTTCTCTCTCAAACCAAGACTCTTAATTGCCGTCTTTTTCTTGACTGGTAGGTAGTCTTCATCTGAGCACCTCATGAGTCATAACGTCGTATCACTGGTTTTGCACTAAAACACCCATTGATCTCCCTATGAAAAGCCACAATCTTCTGAAGAAGTAGCTACATCTGTCCTACAGTTCTCGTCCTGTAGCTGCCTTTGTGCCGTGATGCTGGAGGAGCCTTTATTCTGTGTTTCCTTGAATTTGTAAACCTTGTGCAATAAGCTATAAAAGGTTGGACTTTCCACAGCAGCAGGAGAACTTTGCTCATCATATTTGTATATATATAATGGACTGTGCTGCTAATTCTTTCACTTCAGCAGCTCATAGGAGCACTAAGCTCCTTAGGAAGAGAAGAGCCCCTTTGAGTCTTGCATGCAGAATAACCACATCTGTTGCTACCTACTGCCCTGTGAATGCAGTCCACCTGTAACTGTGCTGTTTAGCCAGGGCCTAATCCAGTTCAAATACAGCTATACCCCTTCTCTCTATGGCACATAGTACTGTGTAGCCAGAATACCTGCATCACTTTAAAAAGCGAAGTAAATGGCATTCTGTCCTCCTTTACCCTGGAAAAAAAACCCAACCTGCCTCTTCCCCCCAGCTTTGGGCTCTGTGAGTTACTCGGTTAAAGGCTAAATCATGTTATATTGTACACATTAACTGGAAATAAAGCAAGTCTCAGCAGACGCCTGAGCAGATGCCAAATGTCAAATTTGATGGGAAATGCTTAATTACTTCTCTCCAACCTACTTTTTTTTGAAATTACCTCCCTCACAGTGTAAAATGGCCTCTCTTTAAAGCATCCATTTAGCATTCCGATATAGAGCTTCTTGTTCCCTGCAGGAAGGTAGGAAACATTGATGAGGGGGCTTGGTGGAAGACTGGGACAATATTTTTCTGTCTTATTTTTACTCCTGTTTTCATGAGCAGCTTTCCCCTCTGACGTCCTTTTTGGGACGTTTTCTTTCAGCTTGCTGTCCCGTGGCTCTTTGTTCTGGTGGGTTTGCGCCACGTGTCTCTGGTTGTGTCTTACCCATCACTACGTTCCGTGGGAGTGAACAGCAGAGTGTGCAGCGATGATGTGATAAAACCTGGGAGCAGCAGAGCTGTTCAGGGGTCTTTCTCAGATCCTCAGTGAAATTCCTGATCAAAATGAGAAGGGTAGAGCCTGAGAGCTTGTTGGAAGAAGTCTGTGCTACGTGTGTGAAATCCAGGTTCAATTCACTGTACTAATGTGGTCAGGGCATGGGTTTAAAACCGACTTTCCACAGCCTAGAGAGACGCCTTGTCCACGAGGCTATTCTGAGAAGACCCCTATTTTATTTCCCACTGTTTTTTTGCTGTTGATTCAACAATAAATTCTGATGGATTTGTCCCTAGGTATGATAAGATATATTTATGAAGTCCTAGTTGCACTTTCAGGATATAAAATTCCTCCCCTGGGCACAGCAGTTGGTTAAATAAACATTCAGGAGGACAGGAGTGAGGTTTTGGACATACAGCCTTTATTCTTAGGCTGGTGCTGTTTTCCAGAGCTGTGTTTAGCTGCTTGAGAGCTGTGTGCTCAAAGAGGGTGCGAGCTGCACCGCCAGCAGAATCCCTCATGGGGGAAAGCGTTTTTTCACTCATTCCTGTTCCTCATCCCATCTGAGCACTGAGCGGCACCCTGCCTGCTGAGCAGGGACAAGGATGTACAGCATAGAGAAGGAGCCTGTTGATGGTATACAAGGATGATGGATGAGTTGCTGCTTTTTTTTTTCATTTTTTTTTGAAATCCTTCCTGTGATAGATGAGTCTCCTCTGATATCACTGTTTTCCAGATCTGCCTTCCTTTCCTTTGCTAATGTTTCCATTTGCAAGGTCTCCCCCCATCCCACAGGGCCAGCCCAACAACGCTAGAGCTCTTCCTCAGGCAGGATCTCCCAGCATCCCAGCACACTGGGAGCACGATCTGGGAGGAGAGGAAGCGATCGTGATGTCTTCATGTGTTCATGCAGTATTTCTGCAGACGTGGGAAACAGAACAGCATGGTGGACATTTACAGGACCTGACAGATACTCTTCTACTGTATGGCAGTGCTCAAGCAGCCTGTAGCGCTTCATTTCTTGACATCATCAAAAAAAAAGTGAAACATAAAAGAGGCAAGAGAATGAAATGAATTTGCATTTGCTTTTTTAATGGGTAGTTCCCTCAGTGTTCCCCTCGTTCAGGATCCTCGACATGCTGACCTGTACCTGAGCAACTCAGTACTCACAACAGGGTGTTCAGACTTGCATCATGGCTCAGATGTTCTCTCCCACTGGGCCCTGATGTTTGGAGCATCTTCAGCCTCATCCAAAAACAAACCCAGAGCAATTCACTTTGATGTGTAAAGTCTGAATTAATGAAATGACTGAATTAATGCTTTGTGCCTCTTGGGGAAGAGAGCAAGGGGAACATGTTGGCCTATATTTCATGAGAGGAAAAAATTTGTTTAGTTGTACACACCAAGCCAAGACTTCTTTAGAGCACGGTCTCTGCATTCCCCAAATGCAGGGTCTCTGAACCCGCTCCGTTCCCTATGCGGCCGCTTTATGCTGGCTAGATGCTCGTGGGCTGCTGACCAGAACAGGAAAGCTTTTTCTCCTAGGGCTGCAGGGGCTGGGTTAGACTTTGCCTTTTATTTCTATTTTTAGACATCAAAATCCGGGGCATTAGGCACAGGAGCAGAGCAGTTCTGCCACTGCTGGGGCAGAAAGAGCAAAGGAGCCCCAGCTACCCTGGGGCAATTAGCCCCTGCAGAAGGAAAGAAGCAGCATAGGTGCAACTAGAAATGGAGCGCTTGAAAGCATCTCCTCTGGCCTTTCATGGCCCTGTGTGGTGGGACCCTGTGGGAGGATAGCGGAAATGCCCTCCTCCCTTCGGAGGAGTACTGTGAAGATAAATGCCTTAATATTTGTGAAGCACTTGGATGCTTTGGTAATTAATCCTATAGAAAAAGCAAGCCCACGAGAAACAAGTGTTTCTATATTTAGAGCAGGCTTTGAACAGGGCGAAGGGAGCTGGGCGTGGGGAGAGCTGCATGGGTTCAGCAGCGCAGCGAAGGGCTGCCTGCTCGGTTACTGCCGTTAAGCCGGTGAAGCGAATGAAGATGAAAACCTGCATTAAAAACAGAATGTGACTGTATGATTCAAACCTGCATCTTCCTGTCTGTACGCTAAGGTGGCTGAATCGAGATGGTGCAAACACTCTTAAATCTGCCCTTCTGAAGGTTTTCATCGCACGGTTCCTAGTTTTCATGTTCTTGCATGGGGTTGTGTCTTCCCACGTGTTTGGTGCGTGCGGTCTGGGCACGGGCGCCGGCAGCAGCAGCATTTACCCGTGGTTTTCTCAGGGCAGAGAAGCAGTAGCTGGGAGGTGCACAAGGGATTTCTCTCCTTGCTCCTGGGGGTCAGGGTTTCTGCTTGCGTATCAAATTCCCAGTGTCCTGGCACGACAGTGCCTTGCTAAATTATCATGTGGGCCCACTACACACACAGCACGTTTTTCCGGTGAGCTGAGCATATCAGTTCAGCCGAAACTCAGCTGGACTTTCTTCACTTCATTGGAGAGGGCAGAGCTCTTCACTGTCCTATTTAATCATTAATTAGGGGTGCAAGGCCTTAACGTGCAGTGCGTAATGCATCACACGAACTGCTCAGCAGCAGCCCCGAACTTGTTTGCCTAACTTCAGCAGTGACAAAACTGCAAGCAGGGGAGGGGGCAATTCTTTTTCCATGGTGTTTTCTTGCTTTATGGGTTAAGAAAGAAAGAAAAAAGAGTTGCTGCCAGTTCCTGCTGATTGTTTTGGGCAGAGTATTTTTGGTTTTTATTCCTTTCTGCAGAAAATGCTCTTGGGAACTGAGGCTGAACTGATGGTAAAGGAATAGGGCAGACCGAGAGGGGCAAAGCACTGAGTTGTATTGTTCAATGCAACATTTTCTGCATTCTCCGGTCCCTTGCGTTGGCTTTATTTACTTGGGTAGAAACCCACTGAGCTTAGAGTTGCCTCTTCTAGGATGACTTGTCCCACCCCCTCAGTTCTGAAAAACAGTAGTCTCAAAGCCATCTCGGGGTGACACTCCGCCTTCTCTTTTGCTACATGCAATCTGTTCTGCTGCTGGAGGAAGCTGTAAATGGTTTGTTTGTTTGCTTTTTTCTACACAGCTCCTGTAAATCTTTCCTCCTCTGCTCAGGATGTGACTTATGACTCCTCAGAGGGTTGGTGAAAATCACCCTGAAAGGGATGGGAATTACCAATTTGCTGGCCAAACAGTCACTAAGTCATTTATTTCTAACAGCGGTGAGAAACACTGCTGGAGATCACAGCTCCGCTCCTCCTCCCTGCTGCTCTCAGCAGCGCGACAGCGCTGGCCGTATTCCTCCTCTTGGCGTGGGGTGGCCAATCGTGTACCTGTGGAGACCCGGGCTCGTGGCTGGAGGGCACGTGGCAGCCCTGTACGGACCCTTTCCCTCTCAACCTGAGCAAATCATCCCTCCATCTCTCTCGCCACCTTGCACCTTGGTATCGGTCACAAAAACAGGCTTAGTAAAGTGGTGGATCAGCACTGGTGTCGGTGCTTTCCCCTTGCGTAAAATAAACCTCACTGGTGGCTGGGTCAGGCTGGATGATGGTCCTAACGACTGTAACTCTTCCAGTAGTCCAATTTTAGCTCGACTTTGCTGTGTGCTGCAGGAGCACAGGGACTCTCCAGCCACAAGGACCACGATGTTGAGCAGTTGGCTTCTCCTTTCCTCAGAGGTCACCCAGCTGTGTCACCTGGGTTTCTGCCGTGCCCCGCAGCCGAGCGGGACCTGAGATGGGGGCCAGATCATCCCGGAGAGCAGGGGAGTCCCTTTGCCCACCGCACAGGGGGATGCAGACAGGGCTCTGCCATAGGGTCCCAGCCGGTCCCTGCTTTCGCCAGCGTTTCCCTGTGTGCATCCCAAGCCAGATTTGACTCCTGCAAGGTGCAACTGTGTGACCCAGGAGCTGTTTGCCCTAGCAACAAATGCTGGTTAGGTTTTGCCATGACAAAGCCTTTAAAAGTTAACAAGCTGGAGCTGTCTCCGAGGCAGAAGGCTGGGTCTGACAGTGCTGGTGTTGGTCGGGATTTAGCTCCATTGAAGGCAATGAGGTTAGTCTAGATTGACATGGGTATAAAAGGAGGGCTGAATTAGGCTTACGGGATCTAAGAAATGGCTTAGGTCCTGATTCATCAAAGTACTTAAGTGTAGCTGAATTCTTGTTTAAGCCCGTGTGTTAGCATTTTGCTGACATGGGACATTTATTCAGAAATAACAGAAAGGACTAAAAATGCTTCTGTAATGGTTTCTTTCTGACTAGAAGTATAACTGACTGTAGATTTGGGGCAAGCATGAGAACACTTTTAGATAAGGAATTTCTTGTATGTTAAACAGTATATTTGATTTCAGAAAACAGCATCTAATGAGAATGTCCTGTCAGTCGTGACAACAGCATTGCTAATACAGTGTAATTATTATTTTGCTAATGAAAGAACATGCTATTATCTCATTTTGAGCCAAGAAAGCCATGGAGTGGTCATCATATAGGGAATTTATTTATTTATTTTACTGGCAATAACCTATTTTTGTATGCTGTTATAATCATGACATAATCACACTCTTGAGATGTTACAAGCACTTGTCTGCTCCTTGCGCATCCAAATACCCCAGGGATGTAATTATATGATGGCTACTACACTTGCTGATGAGTCTTATTGCTTAAATATTGCAAACCCTGAACACTGATATGTACCGAAAGCATTAAATATTCATTTGCTGATACACTTATTTATAAAAATCTCATTTCTCTATTGAGTAAGCGATAGTATTCAGGTCAGCCATTTCAATAGCTGGGAAGATATTTGAGAACTCAAGGATTCTTGCTCATTTGAAGTTCTGTACTTTTCTTCTTCCTGGGCAAAATAGATGCAGCAGCTACTTAACTAGGAAACGGGCTGGATACTCGCTGTTGTTCACAGCTTGTTTTGCTAATAGTCCCTGGCACTGCAGGTGTGGCTGCCACACTCTATTTCGCATTTATCTGTATACGCGTATGGCATTCCATGGGAAAACACCAGCTTCTTCCAGCTTTTGTAAGGCATGGACTGACCTTCCCTCACCCTCGTGCCTCATAATTTGTGGCGGGGAGGCTGGAAGTATTGATTGTGCTGCAGGAGGGGAGCTGAGCTTTGTGAGCAAAAATTTGTATTTTGAATTGCTACAAAGTGTTTGTATTTTCCAAAAGATTAACAAATTTGCCACTCCTTCACCAAAAGCTGCCTTTATTTGTGATGAAGCAATATGCTCGACTCGACCTTCATGGTCACTTTTTGCTGTAGCAACCACTTGCAATGAACCTGTACGTGGCAGGCTGGTGTTTGAGTGACCTCAATTTCAGACAGGAAAAAAGAACAATGTTAGCAGCAAATGTTGGAAGATACCTCAGCCTTAAAAAGGCAAAACAGTTTGTTTCAGGTTTCTGTCAGCATGGAATTATCTGGCTCTTATTTCAAACAGCGAGCGTTATTTATGGCTATCGAACGTAGACGTATGAGCTCGTGTTGTCCATGCTGTATATGTATGGACATTTTATGTGCTTTGTGGTCTGCTTCTCTCTGGTGCCTGTATTTAGTTCTTGTATCTGTGTCACTCTGGCTTTTGAATGTGCCAGATTGCTCCTTTTAAACTGCTTAGGATGAGGAAGGAATTGGGGATATTGCAGCTGAGTTTCACCAGGAAGAGCAGTGCATTAGTGTCACCTCTGATATTGGTATATGGTCTTGGAAAGTCAGGGAGAGCTAGGAGCTCTCATCAGTGATGGTCTGGCAATGCAGGAATTGTCAGTGAAGCTGCGAGAGGTGCTTGTATCCCTGGGTGTTCCCCTGGTTCAGTGCTCCACTGAAGTGATGCATAAACCCAGAGGCTGCATGTTCCTCAGTGACAAATTAAATCTTCCCTTAGTAATTGCCTTAAACGTCATTTCTGGTGTTTTGGACGTCAGGCTGAGCAGATGCATTGCAGCTTGCGCTTTTCCAAATGGCCCACGGCAGTGCGAAGTGTGTACCAAATACCAGTGAAGCAAAGGAGCTAGATCCAACAGGATTTTATTTTATTGTATTTATTTTAAGAGAAAAAGGTAGAGTAAATGCCAGGTGGCCAGCCCAGATAGTTCAGTGTCTTGTCTGTTGGAGTGATTCATAAACCCTGCTTTCAGAAAAATAAATTGCCTCCCTGATACACCTACTCAGACAAGTGTTTACGTAGGGAGGAGAGCTTCTCTGCATCCTAAGCAGTCAAAGGCTTCTAGCCTGGAGCTGGGGCTCCTGTACAAGTGTAAGAGGATCCTTCAAGTTAAGAACCACCTCCTGTGTGGTCCTATTGGAAGGAAAAACGAGGCGTTGTGTTTCTAGATGTGCCATGGTTGCAGGTTGAGGCCATTCATCTGCTGTAGCTGGGAGCCATGTGTGGCTTCGCAGTACCAGACTGTAGTGACTCTTTTGGATTTTGTTGTTTTATTCCAGTTTTTCTACCAAGACTGATTGTTATCCTGCTCTTTTGTTAGTTTTTTTTTTTAAAAAAAGAAAGAAAAAGAAATAAGGGGTCAAAAGACCTCTTGTTTTCTTGCCTGTTTTTGTCTGTTCAGTGCTGAAGAAATTGTTCTGTTATCAGCCTCACTAAGGCATATAGCTGTTTACCTGTAGTTCGGGGGAGAGTAGCACTATACAATCAGCCCTTTTGGATTTCCACTTCATTTACTTGAAAGGAAATTAAATAAACAACTCCTCTTAATCTGTCTCAAGTTCTTCACCCTTAAGAAAATGTGAAGTGAAGTGGAATCAGGGAAGGGACATATACCAAGCAGTCTGTCCATGAAATGCATTTGTTTTTAATTGCCTTATTAAGTCAAGTTATGATGGATTATGTGACCTTGGCCAATGCAATCTGACATAATGGGATGCTGTCAAAAGTTCTGGAATAACAGTGATATTCACTTGATTGGGGTGTTCTTGCTGGCAAATAACCATGTAGAGCACTCAGAGTGGTTGAATGCGTTAAGTATGCCTTTCCGTGAGACAAGGTAATGCTGTTCGTGCTTTTTGTCACAGCTGCTTGATGGGCTGCTTTTGCCATTAGAAATTAATGGCTTGTTGGTGGCCTGGGGCTGCCCTAACTCTGTGCAGGACCCACAAGACTTCCCTGATCTGAGATACCCTAGAAGGAGAAGGGCTGGTCTGAGGGAGCCTGCCTAGTCCGTTATTGCCTTCTCTGCAGGAAGATCCGTAATGTTCCCAGGCTCCATCCATTGACCGATGGCAAGGGTAGGGAGTGTGGCCATTCTCTGTGACCCACAGATTAGTTTTCAGCCCAGGACAACAGAGGTTTTTGAATTCTTTGGCCGCTTAGTGTTTAATAAATGTGGCTTGAGTAGGCCCCTCTGCAGCTGGAGGTGTCAAGGCCAAGGCAAAGCTGCTCTGCATGGCAGCTGCGAAGAGGTTTGCCCCTCTGGCCACCGAGTCACAGGAGCCCTCTTTTATTTCCTGACCTGTGTTGGTAGGATGTGTAACGGAGAGGTGCAAAAACTTCCTTCTCTTTCTGTTATAGATGAGTTTTGTAGATCTAAAACTGTTTGTCTTTTGGCCACCTGGAGGCTGAAAAAGTCTTGGATATTTTTCTCCAACAAAGAAAGTAAGCACCTCTGGTAAATCAGTATATTTAATTTGTTTGGAGCCCTTTAAGAAAGAAAACGAAAATTTTAAATACAGTTCTTGTTTTCTTTTCTCCGTTAGAATCTCTCAATTGCTAAGTTTTCCTAGTCTGTGATTAATTTTTGGATTCAGCCCAAACTTGTGAATATTTCTTTGTCCCTCTTCACTTACCTCTCTTCTCCCCCTCCTTTTCCAGAAAAATTTCAAATGGATGAAGTTCTGGGGAACAATATTTTCATGTATAAGTCTGACTCACCCAGTCTTTCCTTTAAATAAGATGATGCTGGTGTTTTTTACATTATGGGTGGCTCTAATTATCAAGAGCTGGACAGTTGACTTGGATGAAGCTCCACTGTGTGAAAATGCTCTTATAAGCCTTGATTAGGACAGCAGGTTTTGACAGCTGAGTCAGCCAGAGCCCTTGAAATATGCCATTTGGGGCTGTTGGTCGGTGATAATGAGTCTGAACTGCTACAGGCTTTATTCTTTTTTTCAAAAGTTTAAAGCTTTCTCCTCCATCAGGACAAGGGCATACTTCAGATCCTCTTGTAATGGATGCAGTACTATCTGTTCTCCTACAGCAGTCATTGCTTTGGATATTCTTGAAGGAAACAAGAGATTTAGAAAATGTTTGGAGAGAAATTTATTTGCATTAAAGCTTACTGAAAAGTTGATTTCCATAATCATTTTTGAGGTTTGGGAAAGAAAGTGAATTCTGAATCAGAACAGATCTAAACTGAGAAATTTCCCTCAGGAGTGAAATTTCACAGTATTCCTGATGGAAACACTGAAATATGTTTCCAGAGAAGTATATTGCTGTCTGGCATTTACATGGGACTGTTGGCTGAACTTGGCATTAGTCTTGGCAGCTTTGTGCTAACTTGTCAGTGGGAGGCAGTAGGAAACTGAGAAAATTCACGTCGAGTCTAATTTGTGCTTGTCAGGGCTTCCAGCCTCTGCAGCTCCAAGGATCCCTGTGCTTCCATGGCAGGAGTGAATTTGTGAACCTCAGGTAGGACTGAGCAGACTGTGTAGCCCCACAATTAACTTGGTCACTGCGGCATGTGTTCATTCGTGCTCGCAGTATAAGGAGTGAGGACACATTCTCATTCCCACTCTTCTCTTTGCCTCTTTCTTTACTTCCTCCCTGACGTTCTGATATCAAGTGCTGGTATTGGGCTGCCATCTCCGTGCAGGCATCCAGAGCTGGCATGGTTTTGGAAGACACAAGCCTGCTGAAACAACCTGGAAATGTGAACACTTCTCTTGGGGCATACAGGAAGCCACTGAGCTAAAACCTACTTCTGTTAAATCAGTGGAGTGTTACCATAATAAAGTTCTTCTACAAGAACTGTCATTTATTTGGGGCTGCAGTGCAGTGATTACGTTTTCAATGAGAGCTTCAAGTTTACCTGGATTTACATCTAGTGATTACAGGAGTAAACCCAAATATCTGGGGAGAATATGCTAAGCTTTACTGCCTTTTGTGACAGGACTCAATAATACTTACCTCCTCAAGCCTAAGGGTTTAGGCATCTACTTTATTTGGGCTATCTTCAAATTACATCCCCAAGGAGCTTAAGGGAGTGAAATAATCTGTGCTGACAGTGTATGGTATGGAAACGTCCTTTCTTTCCAATTCTTCTGACACATGGCTTTGATATGGAAGCAAAGGCAGACTGATGGCTGAGAGCAATTAGAAATCACACTGAGGTCTGGGCTTGACCCAAGGGTAGAGACTGGAGAAAGTAGTTGTGGGAGAAGGGAAATTCGGTCTGGAAATGTCATTTTTTACCATTTCTTAACTGTCCAACATGCTGGTGAGGTAACTCAGCTTCTTCAGCCAGCAACATTACTGTGTATTGCTTCGCTTTGCAATAGCATCTTTTTTTTTTTTCAGATTTTGTTTCAACCCCGTCAGTACCAGACCAGGAGAGTAGAGCCTCTGAGCAGCTGTAATAAGTCCATGATATCATTTCCAAATGATATCTCTTGAGAACATTAAGAACGAGATGGTGTTTAACAGCACTGAGCTGGCTTCATCTCACTGGGGAGGGAGATTTTAGGGGTCAGGAGGCACTGTAATTAGTGGGAGGGATGAGCCATCTGGGAAACTTTGGCACTCAAGCTAAGATCCTATATAGAAGCTAGAGGGAAAGAGTGATGGCAGCAAGAAACTTGCCTTTTTTTTTTTTTTTTTTCTTTCTTGTGACCCTCCTCAGAGCTGAGTCCTGGCTCACTGGAATAATCCTTAACTTGAAGGAGCAAATGCAATTGTTTTCCTCCTAAATAAGCTTAGATCCTTGTATTGAAGCCCTGATTGTTGTGCTGTTTGAGCACTTTGCAGTTGTGAGGGTATTTGCTCTCAGTAGTGTCTTGGTGAGGGGATGTACTCTTATCCCCATTTTAAGCTGGGTAGTTGAGGCAGAAGTCCATCTGGCTGCAAGTGGTTTGCTCTGAGTCATGTAATGAGCTTGTGGAGCAGGAGGCAATGGGACTCCCGGCTTCCACGGTTTTAACCCTTGGCCAACTCAACAGGATCCGAGCTGTTTCTGCTAATTCTCTGTGTAACTGAGTGGTGTCTGTCTTGGTTTCTGCCTCAGTAGTTCTAGAAATGTTTTTGCCGTGTGATGCAGATAGACTAGTACAAACATAACCCTTCATGAGCTATCCTTCCTCGCTCTTTAGCTAGCATCAGAAATCACAGCTGGGGCTTTTGGAAGGACATGCCTTGTGCCATGATTGCTAAGTCATCACCTTGCACAGGTTGGGAAGAGAGGCTAGTTCACTTCTCCATGGGTAAGCCGTTCTCCCTTATTCATTGGACCTTCCTGCTGAAAAAGGGAAGAGTGTTCTGGGGCCAGCTGGTAGCCCCAAGGTCTCCTCTTAATCCAGCCAGAGGTCCTTGAAGCCTGAAATGTATGCTGCTTACATGAGTCTGCCTCTGGCTGCTTTTTCTTGCTTTCAGCAAGGTACTGAAACCTAGTTCAAGTTGAAATTCTTAGGAGCAGGCTTTGAGAGGCTGATTATTCACAGTCATGCCTGAAACTGTTGGAGAATGTAGGGTTTGCTCTTCTCCGGCTTTCTGATCTGCAAGAATAACGTTTCTTTGTCACTGTGAATCCCTTAGGAGGCAATGAGCTCTGAGCCCTTGCATGCAAGATGCAGTGGTGTTCTGTTTGTCTGCAGAACAGGTGTAATTTGGGAGGTGGCAGAGCAAGCTTCTCCTATCCTGTCCCACTGGAACACACCACTTTGTCAATATGTGTTTGGTCTGCTGTAAAGTAAGTATCTGCCCTGGGTTTCCATGGAAGTTATCCAGTTGATTCACTCCACTAACTGCTTTCCAGCCATCCTGTCTTAAAAGCCAAGTGTCTGACTCCCCTCTCTTTGCCATTCTTTCTTTGTCACCGAGTAATATCGCACACTACTATTCTTTTTTTTCCTGGCCCTTTGCTTTTGAGCCTCAGGAGTTCAAATGAAATCAGGACTTGACCCATGTTGTTTGTATATGTTTTGCCTCTGTAAGAGCTGGAGATCAGATTCTACCAAGATATCTAAATAGAAATCATCACTATAGAATCGTTCCCCTTCAAACTTGATACTGCTGTCCTGCATCGTGATACTTAATGCTGCTATGCTGGGCAAAACTGTGTTTTCCTTTAGATAAGTGCTGAAAAAAGCAATGCTTTTTTAAACTTGTTTTCTTCTGCAACCATCCTTCAACCAGCGTTTGGGGCAGGACCTGAACTCTTCGCTTTCCAAACTTACTCCAGTGACTCTAAACAAACTTTCGGAAAGGTCGTAGAATGGAAATGTTGAGAAATACTACCTGAAAGCATGAAGTTGTGCACTGTGGCATTGAAATTAAATGACCAGCATCTTACCTTTTGACATGCAATGTTTAAACCCTCACAAAACAATGTGCAGATTTTACTTTGACAGTTTTGTGTTTGTCTCTTCATTTCCCTTACCATAGGACATGGCTGATACCTTTCTATTCCCTGGGCTTGGCTGCAGCCCATGCGTGGGTCGCTGCCAGTCCCAGGGACGTGCCTAGGAGATGTTTTCACCCTGCTTTTTCAGGGCTGCAGCTCTCACCCAACCTACTGAGGCTTGACTGAGACTATTTATGTAGTGTCCTTATGATAGCACAGCAATCTTCAGAGGCCAAAAGGGCGCTGCAAGTGCTGAAGGAGCTTGTTAGCTAATCCCAAACAAGTGAAGGAAATGAAGATAATTGCAGGAAAAGACCTGGGAAAGAAAATGTGCGAGTTGGATAAGTTTGTATCTTACCGAGACATGTTTAGTGGTCACCCATGATAAATAGGCACTGTCTGTTCCCTGGTCTCAGCATTGCTCTTATTATTACAGTGAAAGTACTTTGGCACTGTAAGGCACTGAAATTTATTTATAGAGCTGGTATAGCATTTATTGACACTACAGCAGTTACAGCCTTTTATTTATCCATAGATACACAAGTATGTGTTTTCCTGCCCCCAGAAGACCAAATCTGCACCTGATGCTTTAAAAATTGAGGAGATTTTAAAAGCTGCTTGTCTTTTTTTCTTTTGTTGGAAGTTTTACTTCTGAGATCAGATCCCCTTAGCTTAGTGTGAGTGGTTGGAACTAGCTGCCTAAATCCTGTGCACAGAGGTGGGAAATTTGAAATGTCTGCTTTCTTTGTTGGCTTTAATTTATTGTCATATTTAATTATTTTGTAATAATGTCAAAACCTGGACTAATTCTCTTTTCAAATGCAGCAGCGACAAGACCCTAAGCAATTGTCTTCCCAGGTTCTCATGGTCTTTGAAATAGCTAGAAAATATCCAGGGTACTGGGTTAAAGGACAGGGAGCCAGCAGAAACTTGCAAAGGGGTCAGTGCCACAAATTGCTGTTAAAATAGCTGAAAATGTCACTACTGCATTCTCACGTGGTGTGATTAATAACTGCAGCAAGCAAGATTGCATTTTATGCTGCCTCTACCCTTGCTATGCTTAGCAGAAACCTGGACTTAATTCAGCAAACAAAATGTCTGGCAAAATGTCTTCTGGCAGAGCAGAATTCAAGCACAGGCTTGCGGCTGTGCATGAAGTGGTGCTTATGGCAGGGTGCTTGCCCTTACTTTAGAAGAATTCACTCTTCAAAGGGGGCACAGTGTCTCTACAGTGTGTATCTATGCTGCAGCAGACCAATGTGTTGGGTGCAGGCGTGTGCCAAGAACAGCACCGCGGTGGGTGATACTTGGGTTGACCTGCTGGCTCTGAGATCTTGCTACCAGGCACTACCTCTGGAGGAAGACATCTACAGTTTTGACTAAGGTTGGCCAGCAAAAACAAAACAGGGGTTTGACATGTACTTGTATCTGACAGCTGTGACTGTGGGAACCACACAGAGGCAGAAATGGATTTGTTTCTGTGGCCCTTTCTCTTTGGGGGTCTTTCTTCTGAAAACCTAACCAACCTTCTTGGGTAAGTGGTAGCTGTGCTACAACTATGATCGATACAAATCAAAGATAATGGCATTGTCTACTTTCCTGTTTGAAATCATGGAGGAGCAGAGGACGCTCCAGTGCTGAGAAGCATGTAATAACACTGCTAGTTTAAGCGCAGCCTCTTCCGTGGCATGTACGATGGCTCGACTGTCGGGGTATGATTAAACAGGAGCTTGAGGAGAGAAGAATTGCCCAGGTTCAAGCAGAGCAAAGCTGGTCTCCACAAAGTGACAGTCATGAGCGGTCTGTATTGTCGGGCGAGAGGCAACTGCTGCGTGCTGCTGACTCATGTAATGACCCTGGTGTTAATGCTATTCCCTGTCATTTAACACAAAAATAAAACTGCTAAATGGAGACCAATTTGGAACGTGTGTGGTTTGCTTTGGAAAAAACTTAATAGCTGCTCTACTTTAACTCTAGAACTACAATTGGAAGAGGTGGGAGAAATAAGTAGTTCAGATGAATTTACCAATACTAAACTGTTATTATTGAGCTTGCCTAAGTTCTACCTGAATGTTGGCTCAAATGGAATAGTTTCAGCTAGGTGCAAGAAGGAGAATGTGAAGCTAAGTGGGAATGGGACATGAAAGAATGTCAGATTACCTGAATGCAAACCAAAGTGTTTCCAGTTCTCACAGTATTTAGTGAGTTTCTTTGGAAGATTTTCACCCCTTAAATTCTTAGCTCTTTGAGGCAGTGATTCCAGTCTTTAGATGAAAAGAAAGTGACTTGCTGCTTTGACTATAGAATAAAACTTGAAACCGCTGTGAGTGCACTCTACAGGATTAGCAGCTAGGCTGGCCGTAAAGCAGAAATCTTTCCAAAACGGAGATCTCATGATCTGTTAATCATGAGAATGTGGTGTATGTGAGCTCAAAGTCTGGACTCCTTGTTTCTTTGGGGTTTCCTGGCCTTTCATCATTAGGAGTGTAGAGCAAAGTGAAATCTGTTTAGCCAGAAATGTTCCTTCTCTCTGATCATTCCGGGGTCCATGTCCAAGCCTGTGCTGGGGCCAAAGTGCTGCCCATGCCCTCATCCCTCCTTCTGGTGAGGCTGCCATCCTGGCTTTGTGACAAGATTGTCTTTCTAGTGCTGGAATTAACTCTGAGGAGAGCTGCAGTAGCTCATCTTATCAAGGCAGTCATCTTGGAGAAGCCAGACAAGCCTCCGGAAAGCATCCAGGAAGGCTAATGTGTGCTGAGTGTTCATGTCTTGCAGAACAGCACCACTGGAAGTCAATGCCAACAGAGCATTAGGAGAGAAGAGGCTTGGCGTTGCGTAAGGAGTGGTGGGAGATGCATCTCAGAACAATCTCTGTAATCAGTTCTCTAAATGTCACTTCTTGGACACGAAAGTTTCCAGGAGCAGCCTTAGAAGAGAAATTGGAGGGTCAGAAATGAAAGCCTGTGCAGGTGGTCCTTGCCATGAGGACCAGTACTTGTAAGGACATTGGCCTGTGTGGTTCATGGTGAGTTGTTGTCTTTCTAAACCCATCATCCTCCAGGCGTTCAGTACCGACCCAACCCCTCATAGCCTGAGAGAGAAGCCTGAAGATGGGAAGTGCTGGACCGCAATCCTGCTGCGACAGAAAGTAGTGATTTCCTAGGTGGTGTTTTGTGGACTCTGCCCTGCTTCCCCAGCTGCTTTGTGTGCTCTCAGCTCCGGCAGAACCTAACCCAGTTCAGTCTGTGCTGTGTATGTGTGTAGGTACATTGAATAGCACACGATGCATACTTTGTACGCGGTAACAGCTCCGTGGTAAGTTGCTTCTTCACCTGCCTCACCCTTTTGCGTGTGCCGTTCTTAGCTGGAAACGCACGTTGGGCTTGGAAGCCCTGAGGACGTTTAACCTCCCCATGGTTACATGGGAGGACAGCACAATCCTCCAGGTCTCTCCTTTTCAGTTCCTTCTGGACTATGATGGCTCTGTTAGTTCAGAGAGCCCCAGAGCTGGGTTTTTTTTTTTATACTCACAATCTATTTGCTGCTTGATTATAGTGCCCAGCTAGAGCCTGTTTTAAGATTGTGGGCTGACCTCTGCTGCAGATGGTACCAGCTGTGCAGGCAGGCGTTTGCACGCTGAAGACGACAGTGATACTGCATCAAAGAAAATTTTTCCTAGCCCATTTGTATGATGCGCTGCATGATGCTATGGCAGGCGGGAAAGTGCAGAACGAACCATGTACAAGTAGCATTTGCAGCCACGAGGCAAGTGCAAGCTGTAGCTCGGAGGTCTCGTTGCTCCTTTAAAGCTCATCCCGGTAAAATGCTGTATGATGTTCCACACTGCCTTGCTTTCCTGCTACTCAGTGCTTTGCTGCAGTTCTCTAAAATATTAATTACAGCTTCAGAAGAGGCTCACCCCGCAAGTAATCCTCTATACCGTTGCTTACTGGATTGAGAGTCTGGGCTGCTGCACAGCCCCCAAATCCACAGCTTATTTTAGAGGAAAAAGTGCTAACGATGGCTCAGTATGGAGAGGCAACTTGAATTGATTATGTCAGCTCTAACTAATGACACTGAAGACCAATAAAGTGACTCTTAGATTGGTTTGGTGTTATTAGTCTCATTATTAATTATGTAGACATGACAGCAGTATTAGTGTTAGTATTAACCATCAAAATAAAATGGAATTGTACTCATAAATCTCAGTGATGAGGAATATGTGAAGGATTACAGCCATCCTCCAAAGGAAAGGAGAGGAAATGGAATGAGTTTAGGGTGGGAGCAAGACAGAAAGGAGGGAGAGGTTTGGAGAATGATCGTACTTAGTCATCATGCCAGAGCCCTGGAGGCTGAAGTGCTGTTGCTTGAACCAGCTGCTCTCAGCTGAGCCTCTCACGAGTTTCTTTGGAAATGAGTATCATTTTGTGTGGAGTAGAGTTTGCTTATTCCCTGGCAGGATTTAGAGGAAACCTCTCCTAGTATGCTGCAACTTGTGCGAAGAAGGAGCCTGAGTAGCAGGGTAGCAGGACTAGATGTGAAGTCCATCTCTGCCTTGGGCGGGTGAGCCTCTGCTCTCCGGTGCGTGTAGGACCCGTACGTTCGCAGAAATCGCAGAACTTGTAGCCCTTGATCTCCGCTGCTCTGCGTAGCCACCCTACCGGCGGGGTAATGCTCCGCTTTCGGCACCGCCAGCGGCTCAGCCTCTAACCTGGGACAGACCGGGGGTTCCTCCGGTTTCTCCGTTGTGCGATGCTCATCCGCTCCGCGTGGGATGCCCTGCTTCTGCAGGGAAGCCCTCGCCAGGCAAAACAGGCCGGGAGGACTGAGGCCTTGGTACCGGCCGGGCAGCTGCAAACTCAGCACTGCCAGTTGCCTCCTCCGCTGGCGAACGGCGGAAGCGGAGGAGCAGTGCCCCACGGGGATGTCTGGGAGTGACACTGCTTTTTGGAGCAGTGCAATTTGCACAGCGCTGCTTATTTGGGGGCCAGGTCTCGTTAAAATCTAGGCCTTGATGAGCAGGCAGCTGAGAAGATCGTGTCAGCCAAAGCTTGCTGTTCAGTTCTGCTCCGCGGCACTGTGCTCTCGGCCGTGCCGGGCCGCGAATTGGGGTCTGACGGGGTTAATCCGAGGCTGGTGGTGGCCGTCACTGGCGGGCCACACTCTGCCCTGCGCTGGCCTTTGTGCGGTGGAGGTGGGGGCAGGATGTGGCTTGCTCAGCAGTGAGAGTAACAGCTCTATTTATAATGCCTTAAACAAAGTGCGTGATAATTTAATTTGTATGTCCATTAATATTATCTACCGCAGGGTTTATTTGTAATTATATCATTATAAATGGAGTTTTAGGCATGTTAATGGGCTCCCAAGCCTGTTTCCTGGCACAGCCAGCTCCATCCCACATGTGTTTATTCTTGGAGAAGGACTTTTCTGTTCACTTAACCTCTCTTTCCCCAGCTGCAGAGTGCTTCTCCTGAGCTGCCGGATCATTGCCCAGAAGAACTGCACTTTTTCTTCTGAGAAACCTCTTTTCCTCTTAGAAATTGCTGGGAGACAGTAATGATGAAAAGGGCTTTGGCATCAGTTTGGGCAATCGGGTGATGTTCACTTTCTCTGCTGGGCCGGAGGGCCCTCTGGGACCCTGTAGCCCCAGGGCTGGGAGCTATCTTAGGTCCTGTGGACCAAGGCCTGTCCTGCAAAGAGGAACCAGGCAACCAAATGCCCTTGCAGGTTGGCCCAGTGTTGACGTGGTTATCAGTGATGTTGAGTACTTGCCTCCACTGTGGTTTCCATGGGTAGGGATGGATTAATTGGCATCCACCTGAAGTCATGTCTTATGGCTTGATTTTCAGCTTATGGGCTAGCAGCATCAGCAAAGGTTCCTGGATTTGTTTTGTGATCTGTCCTGTTCTGCTCATGCCCCTGCAGCCTTTCCCAAGCACAGAGGTTTATTTTCTACTTAATCTCCTAACAGTGAAAACTGCCATTTACAAAACAAGCAGAATGGAAAATGTTTCTTTTAAGGAGACCACTCTTTTTACTTTCCTCCCATGCTGCCTTGGTTTGAAGTGTCAGAATCATAGAATCAGTAAGGTTGGAAGGGACCTCTGTAAATCATCTAGAATGGCAGTAGTGGATGAGACTCTTGAGCTCTAGGCTTCAGGGCTTAAAACCGTATTTGGAGATTTCCATGGAAAGGAGATTGTTTCAGAGCTTCCCGGATGGACTTCCTGCATCCTTCTCTTAATTGTTTGGTTGATGTCCAAGGCCAACGATGGGCCTAGATGGACCACTGCAGTCAGCACATTATTTTCCTTTGCAGTCAGCTTAAAACATCAGAGGCTTGAGCTGCAGAAGCTGCCCTCTTAGGGTTGCCTAAACTTTTGAAAACAGGAGAGAGGTTATCTGCAGGGGTGCGTTTAGCAGTTGTGCTAATAATGTCTTGTGTAGCCACTTCAGCTCTCAGTGTCTCAGTTTCTGCTGCTGAATTCAAGGGCAATTATTTGCCTGCTCCCAAAGATGTGGGTGAGAAAGCGATTGCTGAAAGGTGCTGTGTAAGTGGGAGTAATTATTCACATCTGAGAAAGTCAAGGCTCTTTCCTATGGAGTGGACAGATATTTAGCATTTTCCATAAATGCAGATATGACTTGCTATCTGCATTAGCTATTTCAAATCTTTGAAATGAAGCCAGAATTATTCTTTTCTTCTCTCTCTCTCCTTTTTTTTTTTTTTTTTTTTTTTTTAAGAGTCGCTGCTTCTTCTGAGCTGATGCTGACTCTTTTGCCTGAGGAGCGTTTGAAATCTGCCAGAATGCATGTATTGTCAAAAACAGAAACTGAAAACCTTATACAAGATCTGCTGCCCTTGTGAGTCGTTAGCTTTTCCAAGTCATCAGGGAGAAGAAATGCCTGCGCTCGCTGTCTGCAGGAGCTGTGGATGGACAGAGGCAAAAGAAATCCTTTTCCCTCCTCCCCCCAACCCCCAAAACTCTCTCTTCGGGTGGAAAGAAGCTTTTGACACGCAGGCACGCGTGCACGCGCATACACACACGAGTGCTTTCATGCCTCCGAGTGACCTGCCTGCTTTGTGGCTGTCCCTCCTGCCTGAGAAGCTGCAGCTGCTGAGACACAGGAGCGGGGAAGATCCTGACCCCTCTCTGCGGCCGTGAGACTAAATGAATAAAGTGAACAAGGTTTTGAAGATCATTAAAAAGTCGTCGAGGAGGAGGCGATGGAGAAGGAGCTGAGGGTGGAGGAGGAGGTGGAAAGCCGGGAGCTCTGTGACCCAGGCGGTCTGTGCAGCCTGCACCTCTGCGCCGGGGGTAAGGAAACAGGAACGCTCCTGCTCCTCTGCAGATAACCTGCCTGTGTTTGATGTCCATTGCTTAGTGACAGGAGAGCTTCCTAAAGCCACCCATTGCTGTCCTGGTTTTCAAGGGCTTGCAAATATCGGTGGGATAAGGGAAGGGAGCTGGGAGTCCTGCATCCCCTTCCTGAACCCTACCTTGTCCGCGAGGATGGCGTTTTGCGTATCTGCGGAGCAGGTGTGGTGAAGAGCCGTCTTTCCAGCAGGACAGTGTTCCCAGGAGTGCAGTGAGGGTGTGCAGCCCGTTAAGATTGTTAGCTGAAACGTGTTGTGACATTTAAGCCAGGATGTTTACCGCGTGTATTTGTGCAGCAGAGAGACAGTGGGAAGTGGGTACATTTAGGTTGCCGTTGTTCTGAGGGTTGGTTTCGTCTGCAGAAGTGTGCTGCAGTCCAAGTCGGTCTGGATCCTGGTCCTCTTGTACCTGCTCTTAAATTCCAAGCAAACTGCACTGCTGCTGAAACACCACTGAAAATGGTTCTGTTTTTAGCCTATCTGTAAAAAAGCCAAACAGGGCAAGCCCAGAGCTTGGGAAAGGGGCACTTGCAGCATTCACTGCCATGTCCCCATCATGCTTGAACTCTGCATGTGGCAGTGACCTAGCAGAGGAAGATCTGAAGGGCTGTGTGCTTAGTTGTGAGGCTCAGCTTCCTTTATGCTGCGCTGCAAGTGTCAAAGGGATACTGAGTACTTCTGAAACTACACTCCATGTGAAACTACGCTCCTGCATAATGTAGGTCACCGTTCTTTTCACTGTCACAGTTGATAGTTTGTTTGCAATAGTATTGTTGTAGCTTTTGGACATTTTATAGACTTGTTTTTTTTCTTTCTTTCTTGTCCACCTAACTGTTCAGCTGCTTTTATGATCCTGCACTGGAGTGCCTGATGGCCCTATTCTTACTGCATCCTAGGAGGCTGGATGGATTCATCTTCAGATGGAGATCTGGGGCACAGAAAGGTTATATGACTTGGCTGGGTTTACACAAGTTGGGGCAGAGCTTGGTCCTAAGCCAGGGCCGTAATAAGCACTACTGGTGACTCTACTGCTCAAATCTCTTCATGCTAAAATCTGCATTGTAAAGGAAATTCCGATCAAATGGATGAGAGGTGGAAAGCAGACGCCAAAGTAAAGGTGGCATGCACAGCTCAGCCTGTCCCTTTGGGCTTTGGAACGCAATGCCTTTTTTAATTCTAACACAGCGATTTGCAAGGCGTACTCTAGCACATCTCCTCTTTCTCTGGGGCGCAAAGCCAGCCCAGAGCGTCTTTCCTCACCTTCGCCTACCCCCAGTGGGACTGAGCCACCAGAGGACTCCTTGGCAGCTTCCTCCTTTGGTTGCTCTGAGGTCTCCCTGATTCTGTCACTCACTAGTCACCCTTGTGAGAACAGGACATCTTTCCTTAACGGTGTCTTCTTCACATGGACTAGGAGGTGATTGAATTCGATTTCATTCATTTCGCTTCTTGAGGCCTAGATTCTGCCACATCTAAGCTTTCAGGCTGCTCAAGAGACCGAGATTTGTTTCTGCCACCTTTTCTTCAGTGAAATACAGCTCAAGTGTTTTTGCTCAGATTTTTCATGGTATTTCTTAAATAATCTTTAGTTAGAAATTGATCAACAGATAAGCTAAGACTGTAGATTAAGAAATGAAAATCTATAGGTAAGGGCAAGAAGACAGTGGAAAACATTAGCTAGTGCTAAATTGACAGTAATTACTATTGTTAACCTATAGTGCATATTTTACTTTAATTTTTTAATAGGCACTTTTCAGCTGTTCATATCTAATCCCAAGTTTTCTGTTGCCTGCAAATGTGGTCTCATCAGGGTTGAGATTTACATTCAATTCACATCCTTCCAAACGTCATCTTATCTTTTGAGTGCTGATCTGGAACATCTTACTTCCATGAGTCTTTGGTTATTTTTTTGTTTTTCAGAAACGGAAGACCTGACACTGATCTTCTGAACTTGCAGTTAATAACTAACCTATATGGAATAGACTAAATAGGTGGCATGGGTCTGTCTCAGCAAGGCATCCGGTGTGGGCATCTCTATGTTTCTAGTCTGCTTAATAGGGAGCAGAGAGAAGCTGGTGCTTCTCATTTGGAGATAGATGTCTCAAACTGTATGGACGAGTGATTTCCCAAAAGCCTGTTCCTCTATTGACTGTAAGGGATGTGTAGATGACTGATGAAGGTTCTTAGGTGGGCGGATTCCTATCCCATAGGCAGTTTGTAGGGTCTATGAGCATCACTGTGAATGTGTGAGCATCAAAGGAAGACTTAGCTTTAGCACACAGATATGCTTCAGATGCTTAGGGAGAGCCTCTACAGTCTCTACTCTTCTGTCCTGGCTGGCTAGCATGAGGTCATGAAAGAGGCTGAATTGGTGGCATTTTTCTGTAAATGGAAAATAGGTGATGGGTTAATGCCCCTTTCACCATCTAGACAACTATGATGGAGATGAATTGCCAGAAAAAAAACCCCATCTGTTAAGGCAAATGAGGAGAAAAATAATGCAATCCTGCAGTCAGGTTCTTGGCTGGCAGATATTCCAGCCGCTTATATCTCCACAATAAAATGTAAATGAAGGCAATCATTTATTTTGCAGCCTGGAGGCCTGGTGATATGAAAAGATTAGAGAGCATTTTCCATTGTTAATATGGTCAAGGTGGCTCTTCTGCATCTTCCACTATCTCTCTGATACTTTGGCAGTGTCTAAATGTTGCCTTTGTTATTAAAAACACATATATGGGAGTCTAATATCTTAAACAGATTAGCGTGGTGTTTACATAACCGTCAGCCAGCCCCTGCTCCCCGCAGGCTCTTGGCATTTGTGCTCATTCTTTAGGAGCAGTGCACAGAAAGCAGAAATGTCATCCGCTGGCTTAAGACTGGTAAGAAAACAGTTTGTGCAAAGATAAAAGGCAAGTAGCGATAAGCCGGTAATTTGTGCAGTTGTCTCTGGTCCGAGGGAAGAGAAGGAGGGATTTGGGGATGCTGGCGAGCTGCTCCTCCACCGACTGAGAAGGAGAAACAAAGGGAGGGTGGAGAACAATAAGACATGGCAGTGGCACTGGGATAATCTTTGATAGTGTTTAGGCTTGTTTAATTGGCCTGTCAGTTTTGCACATCTCATGCATTTTCATAAGGATTCCTTTCTTTGCCTCTCGTTTTATCTACTTGTAGCTCCGTGGATTTCCCCACTGACATTTTCAGCAGATTTCTTTGTTTTGTTTCCTTTTTCCCCCACCCCATTTAAAGGAATCACTGAGTTGCCTGGCTTTGTGGTGTCGGTGAGCAGAAAGGCAGATTCAGCAAAGGGGCCACTTGGAAAATCTTGTGGTATCTTCAACAGAAGGAGGAATTTGGTATGGGAGGGGGAAGTGCCAGTAACCTGGACCTGTGTGCCATCTGTCATAGCTCTCTTTGCACTAAACTTGGGCTCTGAATGTGAACCCACATCAGAGTAATGTGTGATGCTAGGGGAAGCTTAAATCTATATTGGAGATCAGTATTTTGCTCTGGCACTTCTGAAAACTGAGATACATTTTTTTCTTCTATTTTCCCACTCAGTATCATATGTCTAAGAAATACAGAGCTACTCAACCTCCATGCTAAATAAATGCATTGAAAGGGATATTGCACAGTCTTTCAGATCATCTGTGTTAAATCCCCACCCTTCCATTGCAAAGTGATGCCAAACGTAGTTGCTTCATCTTCCCACAAGAAATCCCCTAGGCATGTAATTAAAACTGAGCTGTCCTCATAAAGCCACTGACTTAGCTCCCCAGAATTGTTCCAGCATTTCTTTTGGCTTTGAAGTTGGGGAGGGTTAGGGCTTGAGGTGGGGCACGAGGACCCACAGAGGCACATTCATGGCAGGCAGCGGAGATCAAGGGCTGTGGTAGTTGCTGACAGGCTCCTATCAGAGCCAGTCTTGTCTCACCTGGGGCCAGGGCAAGCATCTTCGAAAGTGTGCTCTGCCTAGAGCAGGGCAGCACCATCAAAGGACTCCAAAGCTACATGACTGAGCTGTCCAAAGGGTTTGGCCGCTTTACATGCCTTTAGGCCTGATGGCCTTTCAGAAGTGTCCTATCATCAGGAGCTTGGGGCAGGAGCTCTGGATGCTATGGATCAAAACTAGTCCCTCAAAACTAGCTGGAAGCCAGCGTGGTGTCACAGACTGTCCACAAGGAAGCTGCCACCTCTCTACCTGACAGAAATTTCCAAATAGTCTTAATGCACCGCTATCTTTGTGCATGCAGTGATACTTCCTGTGGAGTGAGGGCAAAATGAGACTTGAGATCCTCCATCTTCTCCCCCACCTTCATCAACAGAAGAGGACAAACATATTTGCTGCTGATGCTAGATAGCTGCATAGACAGGGCTCCCCAGGTAGGTCCCAGGAAATGGGAAGAGCTGCAGTTAGTGCCGGTGGAAGCCAGGAGACATGAGTCTCCACTCTAGCTTGTTTTGGAAGAGGGATCAGCCCCTTCTGGCAGCAGAAGAGCAGCTGCCAAGAGGCCCTCTGTATCCCATCAGCAGGGTTGCGTTAACATAACTTTTATGTGTTATGTGATGACAGTTTGGTTTGTGGCAATTTATTGTCCTGCTGGGTTGTCTCCTCTATTTATATCTCATGGGTCTCGTTGTACAGCAATAAACCATTGCAAAGCTGATAGTTTCATTTCCAACAATAAGCTCAGATGTTGGAAAAAGAAATTTGTGCATTCTTACACCACTCTTTCTCAAATGTGGCTGGATGTAGAGCTCCCGGTACCCTCAAATGTAAAGATGTTGTTTGGTAAAGCAGTGGTAGCTACAATGGTGTCTTTTCACTGTGGAAGCTCTAGATAAATGTCATTTTCATACAGGAATTCAGGAAGTTAAGCGATTTGGTCAGGGTTGTACATTAAGGAAGGGGCAGAGATAGGAAAGGGGAGAAGATCCTTTTGGCTGTGCATTGGCATGGGGCTGGCTGTGCCTGTGCGCTGTTCTGTCCTGTCGGGTCTCCTGATCTTCTAGATGAGGGGACACACTAGAGTGCCCAGCATCTCCCCCTACCCACCTGCATCAATTTTCTTCCAAAGCAGATGAGGGTCTGCTGGGGGATAATGCATCCATTGGTCTGCTCCAAGAGCTGCTTTTGTCCTGGGACGCGGGACAGGCACTTCTCTTACGCAGAAGGTTGCAGTGTACGTGTGTAGTGGTGGTGCTGAATGTGTTGCTGTGAGCACACTGGAAAGGGAAGAGGTCCTTGGTAGGGTGAAGATGGTACTGGAATCCTATAAGTAGCAGTCACCAGCTGAGATTTAACCTGCTGTAGGAGCTGTAGCAAAGCTAAGACCCAGCAGCAAGGCACATCCTGCTAATAGGAGCAGTACTGTTGCTGGTGGAAAGGAGAAAACCTAAGAGCAGGAATTAATGTGTGGCTCTTATGAAGCCAGAGTTGCTATCAAGGCAAAGTTATGCGCAGAGGATCCTGAAAGAGAATGTGCTGGAAACCCTGATGTCCTGTCTACGTGTATGCCCAACAGTAGTGAGCATGTTGTGAGCAAAGTGATTACTAACAGTTGTGCTCAAGTCACAAGATATAAACCAGTTCGTTAAGCTAGAAAGAGCTGCCCTTTTTCAACCTTTCTAAGTGATTTCCCTAGTGGTGACAAGTAGAAGGAAAAAACTATATTCGTACGTGGAGCGGGGTGCCTTTTCAAAGCCCCAGCATTTCCCGTCTCCCTCTTTGCCAACGGGGTTGTGGAGCTGCATTATTTATAGCTCGTCCTGGGAACCCTGCTTGCACGTCCTGCAGTGGCTGCAGAAAGGGGATTACTAGCATACACTGGAGAGTCAAAGGTGACTAAAAGCTCTTGGCTGATTATGGGATCTCTAACTTCCAGCAAATATAATTGTACAGAGAAAGCTTTTGATCAAACAGAATCAATCCATTGTAACCAAACATAATTTTTGCTATGAAAATATTCTGTTTCAACATTTCCAGCAATTAAACCCTTCTTCATCTGGACTCTGTTTGGTGTTAGAAAATAATTAGCTGGTAATATCCTCCTTAGAATAAAGACAAATGTTTTTATGTCTTTGCTGACAGCTAATATTTGCAAAAAGAAAAAAGAAAAGCAGATGAATTCCTTTAATCTCAGTAGCTTTGTCTTGATAAATATCCTTCCTTACTGTTAAAATTTCCATAAATTTCTGAGTACTTCTTTCTCACCTTTTGTATAATGCTAAAAGCTAAGGATAGGTTAAATCCAAGCTATGGGTATGAGCTGTCAGATGACTGGAGTCATTAGATTCAATCCAGTCCTTCCATTTCAGAGCCATCTGTAGGAAATACCATGGAAGTAGATAATAATGAAAATCTGTAACTGGGCAGTCAGCCTTTTCCTTCAATAGTATGTGTATGGGCTTAGAAGTGATGCCCCAACCTTACTTGCTTATCAACAGAAGTACTAGAACCTGGTTAGTTCAATCCCCTTCACAGCTGGAGCATATTTAGGTCTTGAGCTAGGCTCTATGAAGGAGACAAGGATAGGTGAATGTGGAGGCCAAAAGTGTGATTTCCTAGGAAAACAGAGATCAGTGCTAAAACAAGCACTCAGAATACCTATCCTGTCTTACATGCAGTGTGCTCGTGTCTGAGCACCGCGAGCCCATTGCATCTGATAGTTCAGGGCAGGTGACATAGCCATTTGGCGTGGAATGTTTTGGGGTGACATAGCCATTTGGTGTGCAAGAGGGAACTCATCTCTCCTTAACTTTTTGCAGTTGAGGAATAAAAATAAGTAAATAGAGCCAGGCACAAAAAGTTTTATAAAGCTCCAAGCACTGTCCTTCCTCTGATCAGTACAGAGCCCTATTTGTATTATGCCTTAATGTTGACTTTGGAGCATAGTGTTTTCCTTCTCATTCCCCTAGTGATGGGACCTGTTAGTAAGGAAGGGCAAACACAGAGTGAGAGTTTCAGACTTCCTGGCTGTAAAATGCATCTCTGATATTGTTGTTTAGAGGTCAATATAAAATATGGTACAGACTGAAATCCTGGCCCCTGTGAAGGACTGGGCTTGAGTTTAACATTGCTAGTTACAGAAACAAGTGTAGCAGTTCCTGGATGAGGAGACATAGGGTATTTGGGGAGAGAAAGTACTTCTGAAATAGCAGTAATAAATGTGATCTCAAGTCAGTAGATGTAGGGGCTGGAGGTCTCAAACTCTCCCGTGGATAGCAAAAGTAACGTATCTCCCTCAGCGGAAAGTACTGAATTAACGGTAAGTGCTTTCCAAAATACCACCTGTCAGTGAGATTTCATCCATTGTTAATTACACCGTCATGATGATAATTACTACCATTCAGGCATTTCTGAATGAGTCTCTAGTTAATTATGGGCACACGCAATTCCTGGAAGAGCAAGTCCTGGGTCACCTCTGTAATGATGCAGCCCTGGGTCTGAGAACTGTAAGGGTTGGTGAGCTGGGCCTCAGAACTGCACTTGCTGCCTGTAGGGTAAGTAAATCAAGCCTTGCATGAGTGGGAAAATACTTAAAGCAGGAAAAATTAATTCTTGCATTTCAGATGGAGAGGAGGAGCCTGTCATGTAGGCATTTAATTAGGACTGGGCTCAGTTCCTTAGCCTGCTGTTGGCTCCCAATGTGAATGCTGGGCAAGCCACTTGATGGGCAAGCTTTTTGCCAGAGTAAACTAGAGTGGCTATTTTGCAGATGAGAAAGCAATGACAGTTAGATGTGGCCATTAGGTCTGATGGTGGATAAGGATAATTTAGCTTGATGTCCTGTAAAAACACAGGCCAGAAACTTTACCCATGTATGCCTAGTAACTTGGACAAGACTAAAGCAAATCTTCCAGTTGGTTTTCTGAAGAAAGGCATCTGGTTTTGATTTAAAGAGACCAGAACATGGATAATGTGCTCTTCCCTAAGTAATTTGTTTTAGTAAGTAAAACACCTTTAGTGCTAACATTTTGGAAGAAATCTGTATATAACAGCTTCACTTGGGAGAATTGTACTACTTTTGTCCCATGCTTTCTCTGCTTTCTCTGCTCAAACCATGTGTGCGTCAGGCAAAATGAGCACTCAAATGAGGTCTCTGTAAGCAACTGTAATATTGGTTCAGTGTTTTAAAGAAACATTATGTTTTAATTTTGTGGGTCCTGATGACCTCCTGAACCACACCGCTATTGGTTAACAGTAGTGTAGCTTGGCACTTTCAATCTTTTGCTCAAAAGCAGAAGTAGTTATTTACAATGCACTCAATGTCAATAAAAGCAAGTCTACCAGCACAAACTTATTAATTAAATAGATACATGTATTTCCTAACAGAAGCAGTACTGATTCTGCATGGTTATTTTGAATTTCCCCGTATAGCATGTCTGAAGCGATGCAGTTTAATTTAGAAGGTAAGCTGCGTGCTGCAGTGAGCACAACTTTCCTATAATCCTCTCTGGGGCTGGGCAGACCACTGATGCAGTGGAAGGAACTGTCAGATTTGTGTATTATCTTTTAACTGCACTCACGGTAAAAGACTGCAGCTGGCGCTTATTCTGGGTAACAAGAACCTGCTTAAAAGGGAAATGACTTTTGGCCTTTGGCATACTAACTTGTCTTGGGCTGTTACTAATTGCTTCATTAGCACAGCAGCAATGTAGAACACAGTGAGAAGGCTGTTGGGAATACGTATGGGAAGGTGTAGTGGGACCTCAGTTTAGGCTGGTATCCAGCATCAGCGTTTGCAGGAGAGGCTTTCATTCTTCTAAGTAAATTGGCAGTCAGAGCAAGTGGCAATACAGCGCACAGAGATAAGACTGTTTTAATTTCTTGCTTCAGGAAACTCAGCTGTCTCCTTGGAAAGACTGATGCCTTGTCCATGGATTTGCAGATTGAGCATACTGTACCATTTATTTATTGAAGAAGAACGGCTTCAGCATTTCCTGGCAAAATAAAATATGGTCTTAGGCTGAATCTAGGCAGCAGCATCCCACCCGCAAGGCCACATCTCTCACAATGGGAGATAGGCAGAACCACGTCAATCACTGCTCACTGATATATTACAACTCTCGTAACCCCATTTCCAAATGTACACAATATTTTCCTGAAATTAAATAGCTGGTTTTATTATGATTGCAGTAGCATTTCCAGGTAGGGACCAGGCTTCTCTTTTACTCTGTATTGTGCAGAAACAGAAAAAAAAAAAGATGAGCTGAGCACCAAGCACCCGAGCTTTTGGTGGGCTGTTGGTGCTGCAAAGACTGCAGCTTCACCCCTGAACCAATATGAGGGAAGAATATAGGAATAAGTGTATAGATGAATTGTCCTGATGTTCTTGCCAGCTGATAAAATGATAGTAGGAAGAGAGGTCTAAGTGATACTGATAAGGCTCAAGTTAGATGCTCCAAAAAGGCACACAGGTGCAAATGCCTAAATGAGCCCTCTTCTGTAGCTTTGAGGCCCAATCCAAATGCAATTCTCCCACTTGACTTGTGAAATAGTGCCCATAAAATCCTACAAATTCAGCCTTCCTGCCGTTCTAGGGTGTGAATTATAGAGAGAACAACTCATCAGCACATGGCCTTCACCCCTAGCCCTTACTCATCTTTAAATCATCTTCCTGGAATTCTAGTCCCAGTCTAATCTAGATGGCAACCGCTGGCATCTCAGTAGTTTGGACTGGAGATGCAGTCCCCACGAGTGCCACTTTTGGAACTGAGAGTTTGGTGCTTATGCAGAGCTGTGTTCATAGTCTGAGCAAGTGCAATGGTCAGGGCTGGGCATCCTCCCAAAGAGCTTCTTGCTTCTTTCTTGCAGCTCATACTACAGAGGATTGAAGGTCTGCAAAAGTTCTTGTTTAGGGAAATGATTGCATATAGCCAAAAGCTGAACATGGCTTTTCTCACTGCAAAACCTTTTGTGAAGCAGGTGAATTTGTAGAAAAGTTGCACAGGGTGCCAAGAGCATGAAAAAAGTCACCTGTGGATGTGCAAAATAAGAAGGGCTTTCAAAATAGCAGGGGTGAAGGTTAATGATTAAAACCTCTTTGGCTACATCACTTAACACAGTTGTGTGACAGATTGTCAGGGTAATTAATAGTGCTGCATCCAACTTCCCCCGTTGTTCCTCCCTCAGAGGCTGTGGTGCAGCATGGGGAAGGCTGTGGCTGTGCTAATTAGGACCAGGCAAGGTACTCGCAAAGCCTAATTTAGACCCTTCCTTGTGGGAATTGTCTACTAATGGAGCATGGTTTCAATGAAGCCGTTCATCATTCGCACTGTCACTGGGATCATTTATTAAGGGTAATCAGTTAAGCCATATAGGCATGGGCAAAGCATCTTATCCCAAATCTTTGTTGTTGGTAACAGCACCACGCAAGGAGGATGGGACGGAGCCCAGCCTGGCTTTGCTGAGCTGTCAGTGTGAACCCGCCAACTAACTGCATTTGGTATCAGCTCACTTGATTTAACAGGCACGAAGGGGCACTAAATATGGAGCCTGGGACCTCTTCAGCCCCTTGCCGGGGGTTGCCTAAGGGCTACCCCAGCGTTGCAGTGTTTTAAACACCCGATACGAATATTTCTGAGGAAGTTTATGCTTCAGGAAGGATCACTTCAGTGCTAACGTACAGTGTAGTCACCTCCGCGAGTCTATGCGGTACCTGATTTTTATAGATCGGCTCATCCTGAGCATGGTTCAAGGCATTGCTGTATCGGATTTGTTCTTTCAGCATTGATCCGACTTGTTTATCTCAGGCAGGCTGTCTTCAAAAGCTTTAATGCCAATTCTGGCCAATATTACTTGCTTCTGTAGCTCTCCAAGAGCTACCAAACTCTTGGGGGGGGGGGAACGGTTGTCTGCTAATTGCAGCAGCTTATCTTAACACGCACAGTTGAATGAATGTTCTTGAGAGAGATCTTCATTCAGTGGTTTGGAGGTCATCTTGACGTATTTTTAATGAACAGAGTTATACAATAAAATCTGTTTAACAAGGGCAGTATCTTAACAAAGTTCTGTCTTCAAAGAAAGCAGGCTGCTTCATACCTTTTGTTAGTGACATCCCAAGTTTCTCCAAATTAGGAGTTACTCATGTGCTGGTTATTGAGTGCAGCTGTTTGTAGTGAACTTGGTTCATTTTGTTGTCTCTTTAACTGCAAGACAAATACTGTTTAACCAGTTTCACTTAGATTGGTCTACAGTGATTATAAAATGCCTGTTGGCCTAGTAGCTAGTCATACCTGTTTTTACTTTTTCCAGACACTGTGCAAATGCGTAACACAAAGAAAAAGAGACCGACTTTCCCTAGAAATGTGCATTTTCACCCCCAAAACCCGTTTTTTTCAGGTCTACCCAACAACAGTATCTGCAATCACACAGAATTGAAGCATATATGAAGTAAAGTTGGAGCATCTTTTAAGCTAGTGAAGAGTAGATGAAAATAATATGAACATATTCACAAAGGAGATGTTTTCAGTATTTGTAACAGTGTATTCATCCATAACTATACCTTTTTGTAGGAGAAATAGTACCTTTTAAATTACTTTTGCTACAGTGTATAATTTTCGAGGTATATATTAAACATATGGGATTTCACATTGTTATTCCCGAGGAAGGAAACAAACTGTGTTGCAATTTCAAGAAAAGAATGAACTAATTTAATGTCAGTTCTACTTAGAATAGTCTCTCTTCCTTTAATTTTGTTCTCACGTATATCTTTTAATGGTTTACATGAATAGGGGAACTCTTTTCTTCCTTTCAATTTTTTTACAGTTATGGAAAAAGTATAATCATGGCCAGGTAGATAAATGCAGCAGTACATTCATATATTCTGAATATTTTATATTCATTAATCATACTGCATTTTGCTTTATTTTTGTGATACTGAGTGAGTATCTGTTTTCTTACATCATGTGCAATGGATTTGATGGCTTGGCAGAGCCACTTCAAATACCAGACGTGATAAATGGTAATAGATTTCCCATTATACAAATGATTTTATCCGCTTAGTTTAATTGCTGCATTTCTCACTCTTTCTATTGTGCACTTGTGATGACCAGTGTTCCCACAGTCATTCCCCTAGCCAAAATAAGGATTAGATTTATATATGGGAGAGCAGCAAACATGCTTGTTTTGGTATCAAAGAGAAACAGCTGTGGTTTTTTGCAGCTGGGATTTCCTCTGAGGTAAAACCAATTGTCTAGGGACAGCCAGGCAATTCCCAAAGCTAAAGAAGTTTTCTGAACCTCTGAAGGGAGGGTAATAGGATATTAATATTCAGGGTCTGTGTCTGAATGTGCTTAAATCCCAGAGATGAACCTGGGGAGTAAGAAATGGCATTGTTCCCCTAGTCTTATTTGTGGAGAATGGTGCTTCAGCCTTTGGCATCATTAAAGCAGGCAAAAACCTGATGCAAAGTGGTATTTTGTTTAGGAAAAATGTAAAAATTCCTCTACTTAAAACTCCAGAGAAATTAATGAGACACATCTGGTCAGTGCAAGTGGGAGAAGAAAAAGCAACCTGTAAAGGGCAAGACTTAAAAGTGACTGTGGGAAGGGAGGTGAGGATGAGCTCTCTACCAGGCACAGAGCTGGGGACTCTGTGAGGACACACGTTATCTGGTAACACCCAGCATGCAGGCCAGGTGCCTGCAAAAATAATCCTAGCAAGGCTTGAAGTCTCATTTGCTCACCAAATGTTAACAGTATGGCTGAAATATCCATTGCAAGTGCCTTCTCTCTGTCTCTTTTTCAGTCAGCCAAAGCAATTCAACCACTCTGCAGAGAAGGTCAAGAGGGAAATTGGTGGTTTATTACACTGACCAGGAAACTCTGTGAGTTGACCCAGAGAGCAGAGAGGAGGTCTGGTGCGTGTTACCCATGATGGTGGTGATGAGCTGTTGGCCACACCTGTGGTGATTGCACCCCTCATTTGGCTACATTATGCATCTCACCTGGTGTCTGCTCAGCTGGGAAGTGGCAGCTTTGGTAGAGAAGCTCTCAGGAGCCTGTTGGCTGGGGTGACTGAGCTTGAATTTGGGGTGAGGTTGCCCCTTGTGTACACTGACTGCCTCTCTATGCCGTATAGGGACCAAATGCAGGTGAGACTTGCTGTAATGTTTGAGTTTTCATGCGCTGAGAGCTGCTCAGCTTGTGTGGGGTTATTCAGATGTAAGCCCTTGGCAGGGACCTACGCATGGACCTCGGTGGCAGCAGGAAGGAAGCAGCCTTCAAATACAGGAAATACTGTGGAGAGAGGTAGGAAATCTCACCATGTATCTTATTACTGGTCTGTTATCTTGGGGAGGGAAAGGAATGCACGTCCTTGGAGCAGTGCTTTTATATCCCCAGAGATGCTAACAAGGGGGAAAAGAGGCAATAAAAGGCTGAGAGGGCTGGAGAGGAAATAATTGTGTGTGTATTGTGGTGGGGAGGAGGACTACCCACAGCTCTTTGCAGCTTGCAAGCACTGCTTCAGTGCTATGAAGTGGTACTTGGAGAAAGGAAAAGCCATAAGAGCCTGCATGGAGGAGGATAAGTAGGAGGAAAGGAATGGGCTTAAGAAAAGGGGAATTTAAGCTAACTGTCGGACTTGTGCTGGCTTTGAGGGCTGTATGGCAGCTCTGAGGTACCCCAGGGCCAGACCACCACTGGTCTGATGGAAGTGACTGCGGCACTGCGTAAGGCTGATTTGTAATGAGCTGAGCGAAGGACGTGGCTAAGATACACCACCTTGTTGTGCCAGGTTTTGCATATTCTGATGGAGAGAAAACAGTCTTTGGCGCAAAACCCTTCTAGTCCAAGTAGACAAGATGGACAGGATGGAGAGGAGGAGGAAGAGAAAGCTGCTCCTATGGGCTCTCGCACCAGAGGTGGGGGCAGAAGAAGCTGTCCTCTTGCCTGGTACCCCACCACCATGTCCCTCACTTAGAAACGGTCGCAGTGCGAGTGCCCAGCTGCAGTGCTTCTCATGCTCACTGCAAGCATGCGTGGGCTTTTAGCAAGCTTTTAATCTGTTGTGTAAGGCTTCAAATGTATACGTTATATCTTAAACATATCTATATCTGTATCTATATATACATATATATATATATACATGGCAGCCGGTGCTTTCAGCTTTATATTTTAAAGAGCAAGATTGAGCCAAGAAAATCTCTGGTGCTGTTACATACAGATTGATCTCCAAAGCACTGAGAGTTTATTGAGTTTTAGGGTCTGTAATTGGAGTTCTTGAGTCTGCAGTTCAGTGTGAACTCCTCTGGGAATGGCGTGCATGCTGAGCCGCTGACTCTGCCCTGCTTCAAAACAAGGGAAGCCCTTCCCTTCCCGGGAAGCTTTCTGGGTCACTCTGCGTTAGGCTTTTCCTTGGTTCCAAATTTAAACCTGTCGTTGTGTTGGCCTCTGAGTTTCAATTTATCAAATTGCGCACGTGTCCTTCCGCCCTGCCAAATGGCACAGTGACTCTGGTAAGTAAGTGCAAAGTCTCAGCCATAGAGCATAGCTAAGATCAGGCATCAGAGGTGAAATATTCTGTGTCATGTCTTTAAGGAGCCTCTTTAAAAAATGCAGTGTGTTGTTTCCTGCTGCACCTGCTCTGTGAAAACAAGCTGTGACCTCCTTAAGTCATCTGTGGGATCAGCAGAAATCTTTGAAGAAGATGCTCAGATGTTTTGTATTAGCAAATCCCAAATGGACCATGTACTGTGGGCACCTTCTAGCTCTCAGATACTAATTTGGTAATGGAGATTTCTTCTGCAAATCCAAAGTTTGGAAGGTTTCCCCACGGGCTCCAGGGCTGTCCCTTGGGGCTCCCTGGGAACACTGTAAGAAGCAAAAACCAGAACTGCTTCCATCGTTGCACAAGCGACAAGAAATACGGTGTTTGTTCAACAGCAAAGAAGCATTGGCTTAGGCTCTGCTCAGTAGAAAAGGCCAGCCAAGGTCGCAGTGGGCAGGTACGTGACACCAATGCGTCCAGTTCAGACCTAAAATTTGGATAGGCAGAGTACCTCCAGTTACCACTGGTACCTCTCTGGCATGGGGGTGTGAGGTGGGAAACTGCACAGTGACAGACTGGTTCCTGTAAACCAGGGCCATGCAAACCACGGTCCTAATTTTTGTTGAACAAGAAGAAAATTGTACCCCTTGAAGATCTGCAGTTTCCCGATTTGAGGCACTGTCAGGTTATGTGAACCTGTGTTTACCCCAGGCTTGAAAAGATGAATGAATATGACCATGCTTTGTAAGGGCTTAGGAGTAAACCTCCCCTGTTGTTCTTGCTCAGGCATTCAAATGTGAAGGTTTGAAAGTGAGACTGATATCAGAAGAATAGTGAGTTGAATAAAAGAACGAGTAGCAGTATAGCTTCTCAGCTAGGGGGTCTCTGCTTCTCAAATAACTTCTCCCTAGATAGATTTCTTGCAATATATCTTATGTGTTGTATGTTTATTTCTCCCCGCTGTGTTGCTTGTGTCTGGCAGGGATGTCACTTGGGTACTGCGGGTGGTGTCTTGTCACCACGTGACCCATAGGCTCGGTTTTCACGTCCGTTGTTCACCAGAACTAGATGGACAAAGGGACTGTTTTTCTTGTAGCTGCTTTGTATTTTCTGTGTGCCAAATCTGTCCTGTCACGTAAGGCTTCGAGCCCATGTACGAGTCTTTCAAATGCCTCCTCCTGCAAAGTAGAACCTCCTGAACATGGCTGGTTCGTTTGCCTGGCTGAATTGGTTCTCGCTGACAGCCCAGTCCACAAAGACCTTCTCAGGAATGTGTCTGGAAAGAGACCCTTGCTGCCTCCCACAGTACAAGCTCCTTGTGAGGCCCAAGCTTTCTAGTGGGCTGACTTCTCTCAGGGACACAAAGTGATCCTGCCAAGAGTGAGGCATCCGTTTTGCCTTCCCATAAGTTCCCTGGTAATTCTGCCCAAAACAAGCCTGGTATTTGCTATTACTCAGTAACGCCTGCTGAGGACCAGCCAAACACAGGGAGCTTGCCTGGGGCTGCTCGCAGACTGCTGCTGTAGGCAACTGCCTTTAAAAACAAGAGGCTCTTTGGTAGTTTGAAGGTGCAGCTCTCAACTGCCTCAAGAAATATTCCACCAAATCTGCAAGATTATTTATCTTCTCCTTTCTGCAAGTGGCTGGCCCAACCGAGGGTGCACCAGGAACATTGTTCAGTGGACTGGTATTCATACGGGATACCTGCTTGCCCCCCCCCCCCCCCAAGGTGGTGGCCTCAATCCAAGAAGAAAGGATGAAGGTTTCTTGAGTTGATGTGATATCCTTTGATCCCTCAACCTCGGCAGAATCCTCAGCAGTGATTTCAGGCTGCCCTTTTAACAGGATGTTGTCAGCTTCTTTCGTGGATTGGGTGCACCCCAAGAGTAAAGGAGGAGCACCCACGTCTCCTGTATCTCCTGGAGACCTTTCCCCATGGGTAGGACCTTTAGAGGGAAGGTGGGTGATGGCACATTGCTCTTCTGCCACTTCTTTGCCCTTCACCCTGGGAGCAGGACTTGGCTGCTAGCCATTGCCCACCAAGCATCTTCTGGGCAGCTGGGGTAAGGTGGGAGCCTGCTAAGCTGTACTGGCCCCTGGTCGATGGGACCTTATCTGTGCTTTTTGCTGACACAAAAAGTATTTTTTAGCAGAGAAGTGTCTTTAGCAAGACCTCTGTTGCTGGGGTGTTTGCCAGCACATGGCCCAGGCTGCACACAAGCTACAGCTTGGTTTCTAGAGGGCTGGTCCCGTCAAGTTGAGGGCTCTGTGTCTCTTTTGCCCTGGTAAGCCTTGCAGGATTAATTTTCTGGTGAAGTGCAAACATGCACACATACATGCTAAAGAATAACATTTCTTTGCAAAT
The DNA here is from genome assembly GCF_028389875.1 of Rhea pennata. Classification (NCBI taxonomy): domain Eukaryota; kingdom Metazoa; phylum Chordata; class Aves; order Rheiformes; family Rheidae; genus Rhea; species Rhea pennata. Next base: position 11,478,320 of record NC_084674.1, read on the forward strand.
TAATATGCTAATGTACTACCAGTTTCCCAGCCCTTAGCAGTGGGTGGCTGGAGATCAGTTTCATAAATATGAATTGGTGATTTTATTCATCTGGATGAGATAACAAAACAGCCCAGCACTGAAAGTATTGTTGGGAAGGGTCCAAGCCTCTACCTCCGTCTTCGCCCTCCTCCCCCGACCCCCTTTGCTCTCGCTCCCTGTGCCACTGCATGAAGCACAACTCCGTTTCACAGTAACCATACGTGAATTTAGAGGCAGCAGAGCCAGGCAGAGGTGCAGAGGGAGAAGCTGCACAGAGCCATATGAGCGAAGCGCTGGCGGCTGCGGTGGGAGAAGATGTTTGCCGTTTCACTCAAGTGCCGGCTAGGGGTGGTGAGACGCAGGAATAAAGGTACGGTGAGGAGCAGAGCCGCTTGCTGCTGCCTGCACGAGGGACCTGGAGGGGACCAGCTGGAGTTTTTACTTTTCCATAGCTGGACAGGAAGAAAAATTATGTGTGGTCTGTGATTGATTTTCACCATTGGTGTGCGGATGGGGGGGAGTAGGATTATTTTACTTTCATGCATGTCATATATTTTTCAGAGGTATTTTCCTTTGACTTGCTGGATTTTTATTTTATCCAGCTGCCACGGTTGTTACTGCAGTAAAGTAGATTTAGATATGCCTCTGAGTCTTACAAGGTTTCCCTCCTCCCATGGGGAAGCTGTTATTTTGCAGGGAGAGGCAGGTTGGTGTTTGCTGGACAGAGGGATATTGTCCATCAGTCCTGATGTCCGTCCCAACCATGCGTCCCTTCTCGGGGGGGGGGGGGGGGGGAGGGACAGGGGGAAGGAGGAGCTTGAAGGATGAGTGTGGGGAGAAAAGTAAGAGAAAAGTGGGGCAGAAATGTGTCAGTAGCCCCCAGGGAGAAATCAACTTCAAGAAGATTTGGGAAATGAGAAGCAGCAATATTTTAAGCAGATCTCAGACTAAGTTAATCTGAAACCAGAGTTTCTCATCTTGCAATCCTGCAACAACACACGTGATGGAAATTAAAGAAGTTTCTTGTGCTGGGCTGCGGGTGCCTGTGCCCCTCGCCCGTGGTTTAGTTTTGATAGTGTTAAATTGGTTTTCCGAACTTCCACGGTGGAGGTTCCTCGTGCTGCAAAGCGCCTTCGTCGCGCAGTACTCTGAAGCTGGCACTCGATGTGCTTCGCTGTTGCCTTTGATTTCGGGAAAGTTTGCATATTAATGGGGCCTGGAGCCTTTCGTAACCAGTGGGAGCTGTACCGGAGCCCGGGAGCTCTTCAGCAGCTGGCTCCTGGGCACTCTCGCAGCAGATCAAAGTCCTTCTGTATAAAAGAGGATGACCTGCATTTTTACAGGCACCTCTAAAGAATGACGGCTTTTAAGGGCTCAGGGTAACTGGGATATTATTGATTTCAGGCTTCACTGAAGAGACAAACTCAGCTGTTTTGCTTGCCGAAAGGGGGAGAGAGTTGCTTGCTGGCGCAGAGATGTGTGCATTGACGCACTGCAACTCTGTCAGCACATGGGCAGGTCCTAAACTTTGGTAGCAGAGGAAAGGGCGTAAAACACAACGCGGATGTCCAGAGACGGATCGGACTGCTGGTCCGGGGTGCAATTCTGGAGCATGACTTTTGTAGTTAGTAAAGAAGTATTTGCTCAGATAAAGGTTGCAGTTCTCAGAGGCTCACCCCAGCACAGAGCAACAGCCCAACAACTGCAGTGTTTTAAATTGGTTCCTGGGGCCCTAAGAGCGCCAGGAAGCGCATGGGGTTGTGCTTGCCTTGCACTGCGCCTTCCCCATTTGCTATGCAGGCACTGCTAGGACACCCAGGAAATGACTTAGGACTTCAGTGAGACGATGTTGTCTGCCTTTTGCACACAAGGGCACGTTCAGCCTGGGGTTACCTTCCTACCACGGCAGCCCTGGATCTGGGCTTGTTGCTAACGTATGAATTTTTATTTAGTGTCGCTTGCCTTTGATAATTTATGCTGATGCTTCTTTGTTTCTTCTCTTCCCTCGTTTGGAGCAGGGTAACTGACTTTGTGAGTGTGTCTCTGCATTGGAATTAGGTCCATCTTCTCAGATGGGATGTCACAGGCAGGATTTCAAGCTTTATGGTGAGGCCCAGAAGTTTTTGGATCAAACACAACCCCAAAGTTCTCTTTAGCGGTGAGACACAAGGAGAATGTTTGGTGCCGTGTTAGTTTTTCCAGTTCTTTTCCTTTGGCATGCTCTTTTGCTCAAGCATCCTGAAGTAATTGGCAATGGTGTTGTAAGATGAGCATTTTTTTGTTATGCAGCTTTCAAGGAAAGTTGGGAAAGACTGTTCTGTCTGACTCAGGACACAGGTACCCTAGGTTCAAAACACTGAAAACATAGCCTGAGACAGTAAGGAGCGTTACTCCTGCACTACCTCATAAAGTTTCAGTGGCTTTGGTTGAAATATTTAGAGTTGGCTTAGATCACCTGCATTTCTTAGTGACAGATTTAAACATGAGAATCACTAATCCAATGCTAAATTGTACTGCTTTGATCAAGAATTAAACTAAGCTGAAACTGGCTTTTGGGACTAGAGCTTTGAAATGAACAGCCAGAGAGAGATGCTGTTACTTGTCTTCTGTATTTTGGGACAGCTGATGTTTAAAGTACATCCTCAAAAGACTGAGCAAAAATAAATGATGCCTTGGCATTGTTCCTACTGGAATGAACCCATCATGACTGGGGAGCAACCAAGGACAGGAACTGGTGTGAATTATGCCAGCCTGAAATGAACTTTGCTGCATTTCCCATCTGTAAATGCTCAAAAGCTAACTTCCTAGCTGTCTGTTGCAACCCAGGGGATGGCCAAGCCTGGGAAAAGCATTTGTTATTTGGCCCTGAACAACCCAACCACCTTAAATCAATGATTTGGTCGGTCTGTGTTTCAAAGAGAAAGGAAGACATAGCAAAAGGATCCAGAGAGGGATGTGTAGATGAAAGTGGCAGATAGCCCAGCCCAGAGGTCCATCTGTCCTGTAACCTGGGAAGGTGGGTAATGCTGTGTCTCAAGAGCATGTTGTGTTCTGCCTGCCCTGGGCAGGTGGGTAACTTGAGTGGAGTTACTCCTGCTCAGGGGTGCAAGATCATAATTAATAGTAATTTAATGAATTAAAACCTTAGCAATGATGTCTGGTGTTGAGATTAAGCATTTTAAGTTAAAACATCTGTGATGAAGTGAGGATTGATAGGTTGCCCCAAGTCTGGTGCACTAGTTGCCATTTCCTGCCTCGTGATGGGCCCTTTTTTCAGCTGGCTCCTCTCCCCGGAGCTTTCTCCGAGCTCCCTGCTGTCCACAGTGTTCCTACTGCTCAGACTCTGCGTGTTCCTCTGCAGCTAATCTTCCCCCTTTGGAGAGACATTCTTGCTGTTGCTCTTCCTGGATTCCTGTTTTCCTTCTCTCGCTGAGCCCTTGAGCTTTTTCCTGGCACGGGAGACATTCGTGCTTAATCCGGCAGGCATTCGGCTGGCTGTAGCCAGGCAGTTACAGGCGAAGGAGCAGGCGGTGCTGCATCTTTTTCAGCGCTACAGGCGCTTTCAGCCAACCTGACCAGCACAGTGTCGGGGCTCCCGTGTCCTCCACAGCACCCCGACCCCTGCAGACACTTCTTTTGAGAAGAACAAGCCCCAAGGAACAAACAAGCACTTGTCAGATACAGTAATTAAACTTCCCTTGATGTTAGTGGGCTTTCTCGTTGCAATTAAAATGCCAAATGACAGTAGCAAGTGCCCCAGCTGCCAGGCAAGGAACATGTCTGAGGGGCTGTTCCTTCTATAACCATGCTATGGCAGGTTGTCCCCTTGCTGGGGGACCCTTCCTTGTGGCCTTGCTGGACGTGCGGCTGAGCTCCAGGTCTGGCTTAAATCGGACTATTTGTTGAGAAGGGTTGTGGGTTGTGGCTGGCTTCCCTAGTGGCTCCCAGTTACTGAAGCAAATCAGCTGTATTTTATAAAAAAGTAAATGGAAGTGGTTGAGATCCTACATCATTAACTAGATACATGCGTAGGCCTGAAAACTAGCAAATGAGAGCAATCTAAAGGGGTACTCATGGCTCTGCTTCCCACAACCCGCAGCGCCTGATCTGAGCTGCCCTGCGAGAGCTGGTGAGCCCGCGGGCTGTGCTCCTTCTGCTCCAGGGGCTACGGTGCCTGTGCCACCATGGTGCGAACCTGGAGGCCTGGACACGAATCCCAGGGCAAAAGGAGAAATTTGGTTCGAGATACCTGAGCTCGAAATGTGTTTATTTTTGTCCACACTTAATTCCTCCCGGTGTGTGGTGGGAATGATGCTAGAGTGAAAAAAAGCTGTTTCACTGTTATTTTGTCAAAACCTGTCATTTTGAGAACATGTCAGGCATCAAAATTTGTAAAAGAAAATACGCATTCTGCTTTCCTTTGATTTACCTTTGGGTTTTTTGGCCTTTTAAGCTTCACTAAATCACGCTTACTACTAAGTGCTTCCTTTTAGCTTTTGTTCTTCCTCTTCTTGTGCTAGAATAGGAACTGAGAAAATATCTATGCAAAAACAGGCTCTTGTAACGTGTTGCCTTATTTGCCATGAAGTGTCACTGTGCCATAAAGTACCCTGGCAGGGTTTCATAGCAGGGAGCATTCCTGTGACCAGTGTTTGCTCCCTGCAGGAAAGGCAGAAATATTTGGGAACTGTCTTTGACAAGGAACGAAAAACCACACTGGATGAACACTGGTTTCATTTTGCGGCACGGTACCGTTCCAAGGCGCAGCCATGTCTCCTTCTCTGGAGATCTTCAAGGCCTATCTGGACGCAACCCTGTCTACCATGCTCTAGGTGACCCTGCTGAGCAGGGAGGCTGGACTAGATGATCTCCAGAGGTCCCTTCCAACCTTACTGATTCTATGATTCTGTGATTCAAGTGCTGGAGTCAAAAGTGCTATGGAGCATCTCTTCCTGGAGCAAGTAACAGCTGTTACTTCATCTATCCTCCAGACCCGGCGTTACCTTTTCAGCTCTCTTTCTAACTCACCTTCAGACAAATCCTCCCTGCCTCATGCAATGTGTTTATTGATCCTGTAACATGCTCTATTGGCAGCCTTTCAAATTAAAGGCAGAACTTGAGGATGCTTTTTTAGGAGGGCAAAGAGACCATGCTGACGCTGTCGGTGATGTTCCCTATGGGGAAAGGGGGAGCTGCTCCTGCCAGTGGAAATGCTCTGGCTTGCCAGGTCAATAGACTCCCTGTGGAGGGATGTGCCATCGTGGATGAATGCTGAGCCTGGCATGGTGGCCTTGAGAGCTTCAAAAGGAGACTTGAAGAGTCATTTTAATATTACTGATAGTAGCTCTGGCCATAAATTTGTTCTTGTGGTTCTTGTTTGCTGATTTTAGAAATATAAACCAGGCACAGCGTGCAGAAAATAGCACAAGGCAGTGTGGTGCTGCCGCTACTGATTTGCATCTGTGGCTTACAGGCTCAGCCAGGCATTTTTGGAGAATGGAAAGGGAAGAAAAAAAAAAAAAAAAAAAAGAAGCCTCCATGGTTCAGATGATTTTCCTCATGCTTTATTGCATACAGAAAAATCAACCCTTGAACCTGTGAAGCTGCAGAAAGCCAGCAAGGTCACGACTGGCTGATGCTCAGAGTGAATGACAGGAAGAAACGCACGTTCAGGTGATAATACAGTTTTGACAGTATTGTTATTTAACTATTCTTTAAATAAGATGTAGTACCCCAAAGTTTATAGGATGCCATGAATCCAGGGTCAGTACAAACAATCCTTCTTGGATATTCCGAATCAGCGTCTTTGTGCTTACAAGCTGCATCCAAGGTTTCTCCATCTCGGTTGTATGCAGGCTGTCAAAAAGGGGTTGGATGTAAAACCAGGGCTCTGAAGAAGTTTCACTGGTTAGTAAGTGAGATACTTTGTTTCTAACTCCATTTGTAATATGTCGCTATGTGAGATTCTTGCCTGTTTCTTCTAGGTCTGTAAATAATATGGAGCAGGCTGGAAGCCATCCTCATAAAATAGATGAGGAAAAACCTTGACCTCCTAGCAAGGTTTCCCTGACTTTGCATGCTCGTGGGGATATGCCAGATCACACTTGTTTTATTTTGGAGAAGGACTATGCAGAATGATGCTGTTCTACCTCCTGGCGAAGTTTGCTGAGGTCGGGAGTGCTACTAGAGTGCCTGCACCTCTGTGCCTCCGGGGTGACTGACAGCTCCAGCAACTAAACAAAATTATAACCCCAGCTCAATAAAAATGAAATTTCATCCACTGCCTCTTTCTGCAACGTTCACCTATGAAAAAGTTTTTGTTTTGTTTTTGTCTTCCCCCCTTAAATCCAAGGGTAGGAGCTAAGAAGGCAGGAGTTCTAGTTTTACGTAGACTGATACTACTAATATGTTTTATTTTCTTGCTGGCATATTTAGGCTTGCTAGCCTCAGTGTAAATATCTGGGATGAAACCAGGTTTCCATTCATGTTTTGACAGAGTTGCTGGTGGATGAAATGAAATGCTTTTATTAACCAACAAAATATCTTAACAGCGTGTTGCATAGGAGACAGGACAAAGAAATAGTGTGGAGTGCGGTTTCAGCGTGGTGAAGCCCTGAGATTATAATGAGGCTACACATTAGCAAGGCAGAAAAGTCTGGGATTTTTTGGGGTTTGTTTTTAATCGTTTTGTAATTTAGCCAAAAATATGTTGCAGGCACAAACAAAAAGTGAAGATTGGCTTTTGTTGTGGGCTAAAATTGGGATTATTTTCCATTTAGCTCCAAGGAATCTGCTGGTGCCCGGGTGCCGGCTGTCGCAGCAGCTAGCTGATGGCCAGAGATGCTCCTCCAGCTTTCGGCACCTTCCTGCTGACACCTTGCACTGGCTTTTCGCTCTCGGGTGAGAGGAGTCCTCTGTGCCCTGGCAGAGCGTGCAGAGCCGGTGTCAGGGATCCCCCGGGGCCGGAGGCAGCTTGGTTACCCACAGGGCCTGTTGTGCGAGCTGGTCCCGTCCCACCACGTGCCGAAAAAGGAAACAGCATGTGGGGAGCAACTTGCTCCTCCTCAGGTTGATGTCCTGAAACAAGCCCAATGACGGTTGTTGTCTTTGAATATGGTTTTATAAAAACTTTTCTCCTAACAGACACCCTGTGTGAGCCCTCAGCTGGGCTGGTGCCACCCCTGTGCAGCGCTCCGTTTTCCCCGGCGAGGTCTGCCCTGGTTTTTGTGGTTGTCGCCCGTGTTAACGTGCCGCGCTTGGCCCTTGGAGGCAGCCCGGGCAGGCAAAACGCGCTGGCCGCGGGGCTGCGTGCAGCCTAGAGCTGAACTTGTCTCCTCCTCTTGGTTTCACTCAGACCCTGAGGATTATTGTAACCTAGTGCATTTTTTTTATTATTATTATTATTTTTTATTTTTATGAGCAATTTCCTTCTCTCTGTCCCTCTCTCTGCTTTACAGGCTATAGCTAGGTAACTTGCACGAGGCCATGGAAACCAACGGCAGTGTATAATGTGGGACTCGATAACTGATGATAGGAGAGAGCAGTGATAACTCATGTGGCAACAGACCTACCAATCCTCAGGACATCTGTCTAAATTTCTAGTTTTGCAAGCTATTTCAGGCAGCTCAAAACTGAAAGGAAACTGATTTGCTTTTTCAAATAAATGGTGTATGTTCATGACCAATGTGCCTTCGCATCCGAGGGGACTGGGCTGTTCAGGGAGAGTCATCAGATAATGCTTTTTTCTCATGCACATTCTCCTTTTTCCACCAAGAAAACATGCCTGAGGAGGAGTTGAGTGCTTTGGACATTTGTCCCGCATTTGGCTGGCCTCTGGTGGTTTAGTCTGTGCTATGGCTGCTGCTCTGACTCTGCTGCCCTTGGTAGATCAACATCTGCTGCACCCCAGACAAGTGTGTTGCAAGAGCGTAAATGCAATTAAAATTCACACTTGACAAAATATTTTTGTGTGAACATGTTTCACAGTGGTACCTTAGCCTAACCATGAACTTAGTAGAGACTCCATGTGTTATATACTTGTCTTTTCTTTTTTTCTTGTCTTTTCTTTTTCTTACAATCTTTTTTTCTGCTAACTGGCATGATGTAACCAAGAGGAAATATTCAGTCAAAGGTTTGCAGATGACTCTACTTTTTTCTCTGCTTTCTTTTATCTTGTTTTGTGTAAAGCATGTTTACATGCCTTTAAAGGTTTTGGGGAAAATAGAAACACAACTGCTATGTCTGGAATCGAGGATGGCAATGTTCTTCTCCCAGTCTTTCTAATTTCTGCCTCGGTCTACCGCAGCCTGTGTGAGCAGTCCAATAAATGGCGGCAGTTGGGAATTTTCTAGTTGAAAGGGGAAGTCTTCCTAGATCCATGGGATCTATAGATCTCTGGTGTAACTGTCACTGGAAACTCCTCCTTGAGTCCAGGATGAGCCTTCTAACCAAAGTCAGCCTAAGAGTGAGGGAGGTTTCCCTGAGAAATAGGCAGTAACTGAGGGCTCGGGACATTCACTTGAAATGGAAACATCCCAGTTCAGATCTTGTTGAGCCCAACATAGACCAGGAGCTGGACTGGAATCTTTTTAGGTTATTAGCTGCACTATGAACAGCCTCTGTATCATCACAAAAAACCAAAGGTTCAATTTTTGCAGGACAAAGAAATACTTCTCCACTCAGATCTGCTGCCAGTGCAACCAGAAATGCACATAGAGATATGGATCCAATAGTGTGGGTCTTTCTTCATGAAGTTGTTCTTCCTCTGCCTGTAAGCGAGGGCCCCAAGGCTGAGTTTATCCAATATCTGTTCTGTGATCCAAGCTGGAAAATAAAATACTGTTCAGTTAGCTAACTTATCAGCTACTGTCCTTATATAGTAGCAACACTTGGGTTCTTATATCCTAGAGATACCAGCAAGGTCTTTTCTTTGACAAACTCATCCCAGATCAGTAAAGCAGGGAGAAATAACTCCTATCTATTTGTTATGATGTATAGCTGAGCGTGCATAAAAATGAGATGTTTTCAGAAGCTAGGAATTTAAATAGTTAGATATTGTGTTCCTCCTGTAAAGCAAGCAGTTCTTTCCAGAACAAAGAATTAAGATTCAAAGAAAGAAAATGCATTCTCATGTTTTCTGCTGAACTCTCTTTGTACCCTGGAAACAGCTACTGCTTACAATTTTGTCCTCAAGCAATGATCTTAATAGTAGATACTAAAGGGACTTAAGAAATCCAGGTACTAGAGCACACGCATTTATACATTCCTTTCTGGAAAGAACAAAAACTGAAGAAGTCTAGAAAGGGGACCAAACAGGCTGAATAAGAAAATGCACTTCTGTTGTCCCCTGTAGAGTAAATTAAAATGAAGCTAGTGTTCTGATATATTTTTCTTAGAAAGCAGTCAGGATCTGAGCTTTTGGCACATGGAGTACGTTCAGGCTTTATCCATGTGTCTGTCTAGCTAATGTGATATCATTTGGTTCAGTGGAGCATTGCTGGTTTCAGGTCATAAGCAGTGTGGAGGAGGCACTGGTAGCTAAAGCCTTGGTGGCCAGATTCACCCTGATTTTGGGGAATTGAGGGGTTCAGCTGAACCTCACATAGTCCCTGACCCAGCAGCATGTCTGTTTTGCCACTGATAAAAGGCTTGGGTGCAGTCTTGGGGTGGTGACGGCTACACTAGGTAGGTACCCAATGAGAGCTCGGAGCTGGAGCCTGGATCACCTGCTAATCGTTCCTATCCCGGGCCCCGTCAGGGTGGGTAGGGAGCAATCTTGGGTGCGTGCTGGGCATCTTCCCCCCAGCTCCCCACCACTACTATGAGGAATGTTGCTCAGAGCTATGGATCTTGGAGGAAGTCCAGCATAACCAGTTTGATCTGTGGGTTGTTATAGTGTAGAACAATGTCTGTCACTAATTTTGGCTGTGTTCTTAGGAGACATTGGAGATATCAGTGGTGGTGTCACCAGAAGCTCTCTGCACCCAGAGTACTTATCAGCAACCACTTCATCTGGCATTTTTACATTAGCTTGGGTAATGTGATATTTTCATTTTCCAACTGTTTCACCACTCCTTCCCCCTGCATGTAAGTATCAAGTGCTGTTTGCTAAATATTTCACTTGTTCTTATTTGGACTGAAGGTTTCTGTTACCGCTGGCCCATAGGGGACCAATTTAGCTACACTAAACCAGTTTTGGTGTTCAGTTCCTTCTTTTCAAAGAGCTGCATTTCCACATCAGTTAAACCCTTTCTATGCTGGTATCTTCCATGCTTCCAGCTCAATGAATGTTTAAAAAAGATGCTTCTCCCTCCTGTCTATCCTCACATATACATATGCCTCTGCTATCTAAATGGTGGGGAGACATGAAAGTAATGCTGAGAAGCAGGGGAATTTTTAATGTAAATGATGCGCCACAAGGGACACAACCTCATTCTGGCTGAATAGGGTTTTATGTACAGAAATGCAAAATATTCAGCTTATATATCATTAAAGTGTTGCAGCAAAGCCTCTCCAAACCAGCAAGTGCCTGAGGAAATTCTGAATTGGTGACCGTATCTGCCCTATGATGCTGTCTTAGGCAATTGCAGGTCCATCCTGCAGCATGTGCCTGTTTGCCACAGTTCTTGTCTCAAGAAAATCTTCATCTTGCTGTTGTCTTGTGGGTCACCCCTTGATGGGGAAGCCTGCAAAAATCATTTTGTATTTTTTTCTTTCCATCTTAAAGAGATGCAGACAGAGGAGGTGATTTGTAGTCTGATTTTTTTTTTTTTTTCCTGCTATAATACGCTACATAGGAGCTTTGGGTTTTGTACGGGGAATTTTCAGAAGCATCATGCTGACTTCAGCACACAGGTCTCTTTGTGAAACTGGTGCCCCGCAGGCACTCAGCCCTTTCTGAAAAGCCCATCTCATGGTCGTGTGTGACCGCAGCTTCCCACTCGGCTGCATGGGAAATGGCCCGGTCAGCTTTTCAGGGCTGAGCATACTACAACCAAAGCAAACTGGAGAGGATCCCTGGGGGTAGTATATGTGCAGGTCTCCCATCGCGAGTGTAAAAAACCCCCCCTGAATCTTATGTATTCCTGTGTGCCCTTATGCAGGATCCTTATTTCACTTCCAGCTGTGGCTGCATGTGGGAGATGGGTTGAAGATATCTCTGCCTGTGGACTATGAGTTTAACTTTGCGAAGCCCTTTTGGAAGCCACAGCGCTGCATAAGCAGAAGATATAATTATTTAGAGGCTTTTTTGCTGTTTCTGCTGGCACAATGGAGCCCAAATGGCCTTGCACTAGCTGACACAACCCTTTCTCACCCAGCATTGCAAAAAAGCCTGATGAAAATAGGTCCAGGGACCGTGATGCAAGCGCGGGTGTTTAAGAGCTCCTGACACGCCGGCGTGAGACGGCGGCCGGGCCGGCTGGCTGTGGCGCGGTGAGCCCGCGGGCGCTGCGTTTAAGGCTGGCGCGGTGTGGGGCACGGCGCTGGGCCCCGACCCCGCGGGGCAGGGCAGGGGGAAAACGCCGGGCACAACCGGCGCGGTGGAAATCTCGGCTGGCGTATTCGCCACATGAACCCGCTTCTCCCCTCGGCGAAACCCCGCTCCGGACCGATTCCCACCGCGTCTGGTGGGAAGGGAGGTGGCGAGAAGGGCGAGGGCAGGGACCCATTTATGTTAACGCTCGGTTGCTGTTGTGATTAATTATTTAATCCTCTCCCTCGGCACCGGGGGTATAGTAGTGCAACCCCCGTTTCTGCTGAGGTTCGCGGTTCCTCGCTTTTCCCTGGCGGCGCTGCGTGCCGCGCCGGAGCGCGGAGGTCCGCCGCGGCTCCGAGGGGCTGCGTCCGTCCTGCGCCCTGCTGCAAGCCCCCGTCCGCCTCCGGGCACGTCCCCGCTTCTTTGCACCCCTCGAGTAGAAAAGCGCCAATGTCGGAAAACTGATCCCTTTAGGCGTCGGAAGCTGATCGGGTCTGAGCCTGGGTTTTCTCTGCGTAACTCGCTGGGGTCATAAATTGTGCGGAAGCTCGCAACGGCGAAGAAAGGAGCCAGGGAGAGCAATTGCTTGTCGTGAAGACGCGGTCACTAGTGGTTTTGCTACGTTTTAATTGAAAGCGGTGGGAGTTTTAGCGAGGTGACACCCGAGGGCACCAGGTACTGCGTAGAGAGAGCAGAATACTAAAGTCTCATCACTCCTAAACTCGCCGCCTAGGAAGTTCAGCAGTCACCAAAAGGTGTTAATCGAACGGCATCCTGAAGCCTTTGAGCCAGATTACTGGAGCCTGAATCCTCCCCATGTCCTGCGTCTTTGTTTCTCCAGCTTAGCCCCCTGCCCTCGGGTCGGTTTCTCTCTCCAAATCTCGTGCGTGCTGTGGTTTCCCTGTCCGTTGTGATTTTTTGAATGGCTCATCCCTGCCGGGTCCGTGGGGGATCTTCTGGTTGGCCTCCAGGGCCGTGCTTTGGTGTAAAGCCCTGCAAAACCTTCAGCTCTGGGACACCTACGGGGACACGGAGCCCGGAGGTCCTCAGGACCACCTCCGGCGAGGCGGGCAACCTTGCAGGAACAGCATCTCGTTGCTGGTCGGATGCGGGTGTGTCCATCTCCAGTATCCATGTAGAAAATCTAAAAAACTACTTCCCTTGGGCAGAGGTGCTGAGCGTGATACGTAAGCTGGAAAGAATCCAGAGCAGAGGCTGACTTTGCTGCCCTGGTGATTAGATCGTAGTAAAGAAATAAAGTTCAAGCCTAAAATACTCTTTTTCTTTTCAAATTTGACCCACTCTTGAATCTATTTTGGACTACGGCATAAGTGTGGCAAATATGTGCTGCACATTTGTTTTTCACTGCAAAACAGCTTTTTAAGACCCCTATATCACAACCTCTATGCCATATCAGTCATAGCATTTATCAGTGTTGAATATTGGAAAGGCTGGGTCCCTATGCACAGGCTTGAATTTATACCATTTGCTAGTCTACTTCGGGCCTGTGGAACTGTTCTTGGTAAGAGGAAATTAAAATACATAATAATTTGTAGGATTCAGGCTACAAATATGTCTATCTGCTCATTTTTCAAGAAATTAGTAAAAAATATGGTTCTGTAATAGAACAGTACATGAATTAAGCAAGCTTAAAATACACATTATGTACAACATGTTGGTAAAATCCCACTTACAAAATTGTTAAATCTCTCAAATTATTATCTAAATAAATATTTTATTGCATTTTAATTTGCTTTATTATATTGCCTGGTGCACCGAGCACCTTGGCTTCATAAATAAAATAATTATTATGTAGAGTCTGCAACATGAAAATTAATGCTTAAATGCTTAGAGACTTGTAAAAATTTCAGCAGTTTTTCTATGGCTAGTGATAAGGGTTCATAAGCACCCTAATTCTTCTGCTCTTATACATTACAGGTCAATGCAGTACAAGAGATGTTAACAAAATCTGTGCTTTTTTATTAAGAGACTCCGGTGTTTGGAGGGCAGCGTACCCGACTGCTGTGCTGCAGCACTCTTCAATAACTTCTTCTGATGCTGCAATAGCAATAAAGCATGACAGGACTGTATAATAACTATTAATCACTTTTTTTTGATAACGGAGAGAGAGCGTGTTATAGAAAACATCTAAACCCCCCAGTGCTTTGAAAATTTGGGGCAATTAATGCAGAGGATTGTCCTCTGTTGTTGTAGGCTCTGAGCTCACTTTAGCTCTTTTTTTTGTGCTGCAAGTAGCCTCTCTGCGTGCTGGGGGAGCAGGGCCTAGACGTGTGTCTGTCCCCTCCACCTGCCTCGAGGGGCTTTGGGAAGCGGGCACGGCCCGTTGGGCGCGAAGGCAGAGCGTGTTTAACGTGCTCCTCCAGCTTCCTCCAGAGCACCACATTCAACCGCGAGCACTCCCTTGCATTATTTCTGGTTTTTTCCTATCTTTGCAGCCTGGGGACAGGACGGGAAAAACGTTGTAAGGGTGGGAGCATCTTTGTGCTGGGTTTTTGTAAGCCCTTTGGTGTAGTGGGCATCATTACCCTCTCCAACGTGGCACTGGGTCTCCTGAGCCCTGAACGGGGCTCGCGGGTCCCCTCCTGCCGTAGTAGATGGGACAAACCACACGTCACCACGGCACGTCCCTGCAGGGAGGAACTGAGAGGTCTTCTTCCCGGCATGTAAATTTGTACATCTAATGTCCACTGGGGTAGAGGATGGTTAAAAGTGAGTCAGCTGGAGAGGTTTCCAAAAGGATGCTACTTGTCCTTTCCCAGCCTTCTTCAAGGCTCTTTGGTAGCCAGGAGGCATCCCAGAAGAAGATAATTAAGCCTGAGTTATTTCAACCTCCTCTGATCCCTAAGAAAGAGTTAATTACAGTCTTTTCCCTCTTGCTCAAAGGTGGCTGGGTATTATCATCAGAGCTGTAATTATTCATGCTAATTGCTTATTTGGAGAAGGAGAGAGAATGAGAGAGAGGAGCCCCAGCCTCCACATCAGTGATTAGGGGAGCAGACCAGGTGCACCTTGTTGAGGCCAGACCGAGGTAGCACCGGGGGTGGAAGGAGCCCGGGGATGGCGGGCTGTGAGTGAGCAAGCAGTGGAGCAGACCACGTCTCGCCAATGCTGCCACCGCCGCTGGGGCTGAGAAGAAAGAGCATGCACTTCTTGCAGACCTTCCTCCGGTGGAGGGCACTCCGAGGTAATTGTACCGTTGATTGGAGTCTTTGTTTGTTTTGTGGCTTAATTAACCTTTTTACCTTCTCTGCTTTTTATTTATTTATTTATTTATTTTTTAAAATCTCCCTGCAAGCATGGGTTGTGAGATGCTTGCCCGAGATACGAGCCTAGGATACTCTGCAGATCTGGGGGCTCCTGTTTCATTAACCGAACAGTAACTTTTGTGATCTCCTGACTGCCTTGGTATCGATGTGTTGTTTAAGTGAGTTGGGAAGGAGAAAAGAAGGTGGTCTAGCTGTTTCCTCTCCTACTTGCAGGCTCTCGACAGTGAGGCTGATTTCCTGTGGAGGTTTATTTCTGTAAACCGATCTGGGGTTTGCCTGCTAGTAGCAGTGGATTTAAGCTTTATTTGTTAGTGGCTGAGGGTGTTTGCTGGTGAGACGGTGCCGAGTAGAGGTTTCGAAGGCAGCAGTGCTGTAAAACTGCGTGTACTGCCAAAGCTGGGGATCGGTGGGAAAACGCTTCGTTCGCAAGCGCTATGGGAAGCTGTCTCGTTGGGCGTAGCTGGGGCGGTCTGGGGATGGAGACCAGGACGGTGGCGTGCAGGGAGCGTGCTCCCACGCCGGCTGCTTCCAGAGTGACTGAACCGCTGCTGAGGCGCAAGCCTGCTGGGGGGCTTGAACCAAGCCTGAAAAGTAACTCTCTGTTTTTTTTCCTTCTTTCTCCTTGCTTTTTTTTTTTTTTTTTTTTTTTTTTTTTTTGTGTGTGTGTGGTCAGTGGTCTGTTATGGCATTTTTTTTCTTTTTGTTTTTTTTTCTGTTTTCTCTCTTAAGTCTTTGATTTCTGCCCCTCTGGCCATGGTTAGACTAGAAGAAACAGCCCTAAGGCTTGCACTTAAAGATGATATGAAATATGTAGGGTTAACAAAATAATTGGAAAGAGCCACCCTGCACCAAATACTTTCCAGTGCTCCTCTGTCCTTTTGATAAGGTCTGCCTGCCATCTGCCTTACGGATGGCATCCACGTGCTGTGCTGACAGCCAAGGCAGACTGCTCTCTTTTCTAGAGATCTTAAATTATTACCCTTGTGCTTTAACTTCCTTACTCTGCAATGACTTGCCATAATGATGTTTTAATATACTGAATAATCTTTTCGTCTGGATGTTTTACTACTTGCTTAAATTATACAGGCTTTTTGCACTCATATCCTCTTCCTGATGGAGAAACTGGCTCAGGTGCAGCAAGTGGGGGACCAGGGACTGCTAGCTGAGGGACAGCAGTTGTTCCCAAGCGTCTGGGGTGAGAGCCAGGGAGGGGGACAGAGGAGATGTTCTATTGTGAATGTCAATGAAATCTGAATTTGTAGAGGCCAGATACTTGGATTGTTCTTCTAAAATACATTGCATTGCTGGTACCGGCGCTAAAGGCTTATTTGCAGCCTTTCGAACCTTTTGCATGATGCTTAGTGAGAATACCAGGTACCTGCAAAAAGGTAAGGAGTCTGATTTACAAATGCTCTTTGGCCAGCCTGGCTGTGGTACAGGTACAGTCTCACTGGTTCTGCAGTATTTTCCTTATGTTTACCCCGCATAGTTGATGTTCCTTCTATAGCATGAGTTTCCTTAGGCGAGCTCCTGTCCCTTTACAGAAGGGTAGAACCTGTGGCTGCCTTGAAGCTGCTAGCTGCTTGCCTGTCAGTGTGTCTGAGCAGGCTGGGGAGAGGGAGTGCAATAGAAATAGCCTCCAGTAAGCCCCCAGCAGGCCACAAATGTTTGAGGCATCAAATCTGGATCCTCAAAAGACAGCAAGTTTAATTAGTTTATTTATTTATTTTTACTTCCTCTGAAATCTGTGGGAATTAAAATCCAGCTACTTCCTAAGGTTTGTAGACAAAGCCTTGCTTCTGTTTGTTTTCCTCCTTCTGTATTTTCTGACAATTACCACCTCATCTGCTGTTTTGCTCCTATGCTGTATGAAAGTGGATATTATCTGGCTAACTGCTGCCTGCTGCTTACCACTTTCTTATGGACCTTAAATCTCCTAAACACATCTTAAATAACTCTCCTGTAGAACCTTAAATGCCCTTGCACGCTCATGCAGCAAGGTTCCCATGTGCTGCTAGCTATGCTTGCTTCCTTGGCCTGGAGTTTGTTCTTGATGGGGTGTCAGGGCTGTAAATGAGTGCTTGAACTTCTTACCTACGTCACTTGGTATCTCAACTCCATGTGCAAATTGTCTGTGCAGGTCTGAAGTCTCTGGCCTGTAGATCTGATCTTTGCTTTAAAGGGGTTAAAGTGTTGGACGTTGGTGCTGTCAAGAAGGAGAGCAGTGTCCCAGAGGAAGGTTCTCTGGAGACAAGCTAGGGCCCTTGGGAGACAACTTTGTAATGTCTGCATGGATGCAAGGCAGGAGGGAACTACATCCCTCAGTAGAGGAACAACATACAGCAAATAGAGCGCATCCCCTCACTGAAATCTCTGATTGTGAGGATCCAGCAGAACTTACTTTGAAAATCTCTATGGGCAGTGTCCTTTGCAAATCGCAAAAAGATTTTTTTGGTGGAGTTACTCCTCCCCTGCTTCTGCTTTGAGATCAGAGGCAGTGTACGTGGGTAGAAGAGAACTCTAGCTAGAATTGGATTTTCCCATTAAACAGTTTTGCCTACAGAAGCTGTTAGTAGGGAAAAATTGAAAAGGCCGTAAAATACTGCGCTCAAAATATCTCCATTGGCATAGGTGAATGCTGGCAGGGAACAGAGTGGGACTGAGCTATTGCGCAGTCATGGCATTCATTTGTGTGCCCATAGCAGGTTGGTGATGAGGCCACATGGCCACCAGGAGCAAGTTGTCTGCTTGGAGCTCAGCATTGGTGCTGGCACCACTGTATGTGTTTGGCAACTGAAGGTGACCAGCGTGTGCCCTATGGATGCCAAAGAGCTGCTTCAGTAATAGCCTCTATAGGGTGTCTCTGTGGGAGAGTCCCCACCAGAGGCACTGACCACAATGCTGGCACCATTGACACCTCGACCACTTGGCACTCCAGCTCTTGGGATGAGAGTAAAAGACTCAAGGCAAGGCAGCTATAGGTATAGGGCCATTTAGGATGCTTGGAAGTGAAGTCTTGTGGTCTGTTTGCTAAATTTGGCCTGTTTGCTAAATGCCAGGCTTTCATCTGCTATTGATCTGGGTTGGGCAAGGAGATAATCGAGAGGTATACAGACAAGTCTTTTGGAAAGTAGGTACGTCTAAATAGCCTTCCTGTGCTTTGATATGCAAGACTCTCCTGTAAGCGTCAGCCAGCCTTTCAACTGATTGCTGCGGAAGAGAGGTTTTGATGGAGTGGGATAGTGCAACTGGTTTTACTCTGTTTTTAGTTAAGTATTTGAAACCGCAAAACAGCAGAGAGGCTTTGGATGAGGCGGGCTTGGGGAAGGGGAGGAAGGAGGAAGCTCGCTCTCCAGGCTGTGTCAGCTGCTGCGGTAGTTTGGGCAGCGTTATCATTTTCCTCCTTTTTTCTGACAAAATCTATTAATTAGAAGGCTACATCAATCACTGCTCATTGAATTTGACAGATCTGAGAGTCCATTTAATTTAAGAAGCTGCTCAGTGTATGTATGTGTGTGTGTGCATGTGCATGCACCTTGAAGGGCTAGGGCAGTTAGCAAATAATAATCTGTCAGTTCGAGTTCTTGCTCTATCTCCCCCCCTCCCCCCAAATATATAGGGGGGAAAAGGGGAGCTTACAAAACTCTACAAGATTAGCCACATCCTAGGAAATGTCTATGCATTAGGTATCAGAAGAGTGGAGCAGAGGAAAGGTGTTTGACTGATAACTAAATGACTTTAACCACAGTAGAAATCGAAATTGGGAAGGGAGAGCTTGCCTGAAGTCCCTCTCCAGGTCACTGCTGGCCTGACGCTGCCTGAGCTTGGTGGCAAACTCCCATGGCTTTGACGGGGCTGTAGGCAAGCCCTGAGCAACATGGGACTGTGCAGCCCTTGGAGTGGTCCTTCCACAAAAGAGCCCTGCCAGAAATCACTGTATGCCTTGAAGAATAATCCATGCCGTAGGTGATAGCATGCTCCTTTCCTGTCCTGTCCTGTCCTGTCCTTATATTGCTACTTCTCTGTGCTCACAACATTGGCGAGGGCATTCCGCATTGTCCCTCTCCAGAAAAACTTGATAAACCTTGCTAAAACTTTTTTCACTTTTGTCTGAATAGCAACCTGCACTGGGTAGCATAAGGCAATGGAGATGGTATGTAACAAGCTTCTTAGCAAGATACATACATCTGTGTGTATACGTGTGTGTGTGTGTATATATTTTTATATATATAAATGTGTTTGCCTGTATATATATATTTTACGAACACTTAAAGATGTTACCATTTTCTCATGCGTTCATATGCCTGTTCGGTAGCCCGTGGTGGGGATTTCATGGGCTTTCCCCAAACTTGCAACGAGAGGCACTTCACAACTTTCTTCTATATTCTTCTTTCTGTGCTTAGCTGGAGTTACAAGGTCCTTTACAAGGCAATGGTCATTTTTCATTTTCCATCATATAACAACTAAATGGTCCTGTTAGTATTATCTTGACAATGAATAGCCTGTGCTCTTGTTGTGTACGGTCTTGGTCTCCTAACCCCTTGCTGCATTATGTGTTTGCATGCGTCCATGTATACAAGCCTGCTACAGAATTTTCTGTTGAGATCCCCACCAGCTAAAAAGCTTTGCAGCTGCCACTGCATTGAGGGCATTTTGTATTTCCACCATCAGAAAGCTAATGTAGAGTGATCTAGCAGGGATTTGGGCTGGCAGGCCTGGCTGTGAGGCTCAGTTGGAAGTAATGCTGTGTAATCTCAATGCTAACATAATCAATAATGTGATTCAGGAAACTCTTGTGCAAACTGTCCTAACCACCCCCCTTCACCATCCCTTTTTACCTGACTGCTCTGTATTTTCATAAAGGCCTGACTTTAGAGGCTGATGGATACTAATTTTAGTGTTTTTTTTCTTTTTTTTTTTTTTTTTTTTTTTTTTTTTTTTTAGGACTAAAATTAGCATGTGAATTCTGTGACTTGCGGAATTTGCATGAGTGAGGCTGCAAAAACACATTTTAAAGGCTAATCCTGGTTCTTGTCAAAAAAATAGGAGACAAGGGGTATCCAGTGTTTTTATTGGACTTGATCGGGATGATCAAGTCAGGTGCTCATGGATTCAATGCCTGCCTTGTGGCTTCTGAAGAGCCTGAGCAACTGGGCTGAAATCAGCTCTGAAGCCTGATTCTCCCTGACATCTGAGTTTTTTCTATGTCTCTTTTTTGTGTAATTGTCCAGCAGCTATCCGAACTGGTAGGGGAGCCCATACAGGCAGCAGAGCAAAGAAATAGTCTGCTGTGTGTTGCAGTAGCGCCCTGCTCGTTCCAAGGTGATGTTGTGAACTTGTGTGTGCATGAGAGTAAATGCATTAAACTGCCTCCCTTTCTGTCGCTGTTCTCCTCCTCCTCCAGCCCTGCGTTAGCCATTTTTAAAAGGAGTCGTGGAGTCTAAAGCTCTCAACTGAAAGTACATGCTGCTCTCTTGTGGAACATCATGCGCTGCAAGCAAAGCACGGCTTGGGGGAGGAATGCAGTGCTGGCTGGCTTCGCATCCTTGGGCAAACTGCCGTGTGTACGGGACTTGGTTGAGCAGCCTCTGAAATAAGTGCTGCCCCCTTCATGGAGGGGAAAATGGAATTTTGCAGGTGATGACATGAGGGATTTTCCCCTCTTTGTTTTTTTCTGCCAGCTCCTGCCTTGCCTTGGGATGTAATACATGGGAATAACTTGTAGAGCTGGCTTAGCTTTTGAGGGTGGATGAGTAAGGAAGGATGAGGACGTAGCATGAGGCAGAGGTTTCTCCATCCTTTCTCCAGAGATGAATTGGCCTGGAGAAGCCGATGTTGTGGGGTTCAGGCAGCCAGTGTTCCTGGGCGTAAGAGGCTGCTGCCCACACTCCCTGCAGGTAGCCTGCATCTGCAGCACTAAGGCAAGAGCAGGGCACCTGCCTATCCTTCAGGAAGGGCTAAATTTCTGGTGCAGGAGATGGAGGAAACCTGAGGCCTGGGCTGTTTTTGAAGAGGAGCGGGAGTTCTCTCAAATGCTCCCTGCACTGGATTCCCGGCTGCAGAGTCTGCTAAATCTTGCTGTTGTTGTCCAGCATCTTGTGATTCTGAAGGGCTTGGTGAACCTGTTCTGGGAGGTGCCACCCCGGGCAGTGATCCTTACCCTTAGCAGCCACAATGAGACCTGCCAAAAGTAGGCAGCTTTTTTGGAGAAAAGCCCTGTTCCCTTGTGACTCATTGTGGGGGAGGCGAGTCCTGCATTTGGGCTGGAGGACGTATGAGACCTGGCTTAGTCAGCTGAAGGCCAGAGCATGGCCTGTCACTGGCCTTCTTAGCAGCCGGACATCTTGGGTTTGTAGAAACGTATGATGGGCTGCTTTTGCCTCCTAAAGTGCTAGGATTAGCTGGTTTATTCCTCCCAGCTGTTCAGCAGGCTGCCAGGCAGCTCTCGTGCAGGGTGGATAAAACTGACGGTCATGCGGCTTTGAGGGAGAAGATCTTTCATCCGCCCGAGGGCTCCCAGCAGGTTGGGGCTGAGAGGCTCCCTAGCCCTGGCATTTGGGGCACCTCCCAGCTCGCTGGGAAGCAACTGGTCTGATGGAAACTTTTTGAAGCCAGACTGTAATCACAAGAGGGCAGAGTTGGCTCAGGGCTCCTGAGCTTCTCCATCCCATGGACCTGCCAAGCAGGCCTTACCCTTGCACCAACAGCAGCCATGGCAGCCACTGGGTTGTTAATAGAAATGTGGCTCTCTCTGACTGGCCTGCAGCCAGAATATCATTGGTGGGGAGAAGGAGCAACATGTTTGTGTTTATATATAGGTGTGTGTGTATATGTATGTGGGTGTACATGTGTGTATGTGTATATTTAAAAATATGCATAAAAGACAGTTCCCTTTTCCAGTCACTTTGAAAGGTCAGCTCTGCACCCCTACTATTCTTGTGGGCCTCTGGCTACAAAGATGTTGCTGGCATTAATAAAGGTTTCATATTAATATTGATGTGAGGCTTGAAAACATC
The DNA here is from genome assembly GCF_028389875.1 of Rhea pennata. Lineage (NCBI taxonomy): Eukaryota > Metazoa > Chordata > Aves > Rheiformes > Rheidae > Rhea > Rhea pennata. The sequence continues at coordinate 11,500,120 of NC_084674.1, forward strand.
AGTTGATTCTTAATTAGCAGCTGAACAATGACTTGAGTGGCGCTATTAATGATACATGCCGTTGGGGTTTCCATGCAGTGTCTATTCCAAATCGTGCAAGTGGCATAAATGCAGATCACAGGTCCTTTTTGTATTTAAATTAGAAGAGGTGGCATTGCTAATGGACACATCTTCCTAGCAGGTGCTCAGCAGGCTATTAGTGCTGGTACATTTTGAGAGTATCTTTCATGATACTGCCTAGAAGATGGTGGAAAGTCGCGGTGGGATACTGCCTCCTGCTAACATTTTGATAGTTGTTTTTTGGCACTTCCAGGCTATGCAGAACTATGAAGTTTGGGGTTTTTAAGTGAATTCTGGATTTAGTTGATGGGAGGAGACAGACTTGCATCATCTCTCCCAGTTTCAAGGGAAAGTAGTCATCTGGATTGGTTCAGCCATTGCCTCTGGGAACCTGACTTGAGACTAAAGCCTGACGTTGTGTGGGTATCTGAAGTCCCCCTTGCTGAGGGATTGGGTTCCTGCAGCATTCTGAGTGCAAAAACTCCTTTCAGAATATTTTGGGACATGGGAGACTCGTACTCACATTGCAGCCCTGTTGCTACGTCTCCTGCATGAGCTTTAGCCAAGCTCTGTGCTAGTGTAAGGATTTTCCCTCTCCCCTGATATGCATGGTTTCTCCAGTACTTGATATTGAATCAGCTAATATACTTGGTGCCCACAGATGAGGCGGCGAGATGCCTGGGCCTTAGCTGTTTGGATCCTAGACTGGAATATGAATCCAGAGTTGAATACCTGGGCTGCAAACACAGCCTGGATGCTGAAGCCATTTGCCAAGCAGTGCAACTCTACTGACTACCCAAGAGAGAGCTTTCCAAATGTAACCAAGTGGAGAGTGAAGTGTCATCTCCCTGCAGAACTCAGATGCCCGAGAATATTTCTGCACTCTACCTTCAAGCACAGACAAAGCTGGCACCTGTGAGCGTCCTCTTCTCTCCACTGCCACCAGCTTAGGACATGAGCAGGCCAGGCTTGTTCCTGCATGGGAGAGTGTGACTTCACCTACTCTGAGGTGTGGGAAAGGCACCTCAGTCTGATCTGAGACCAGATCATCTTCTGAAAGGAGGTGTCCTGTGTCTGAGTATTGACAGTATTGTCTGGACATGTTTTAAACTCATGTCAGGCTCTTTATCACCATATACGATCTAGTAGGTTTGTTCCTAGGAGAACTGGGAAGCCCTCTGCCTCTTGGTCCTGTTGCTTCAAAAATCTCTTCAGCTGTATCCACATTCCCACAAATCCCGCTGAAGGTAAAAGCTGGTGTATGTCCCCAGGTGACTCACTGATCCCAGCACTGCTGAAATGATGTGACGTGGCTCAGGTTCCCTGGACTGCGCTCTTCTGCTTCACTGAAGCCAAAGAGTACTGTGAATGTCCATCCCAAGGCAATACTGTTAGCTACATCTCTGCAGGTATAAATGTGACTATATTGGTACAGTGCTTGGGATGAAGCTAGCATGGAAAGCCCAGAGGTGTGCCCTCTACCTGCCTGAGCTGTTGACTATCTTGACCCGTGTTTACAGAGGTCTGTCCGATGTGAAACCTTTGGATGCTATAACGAGTGACATCCTGAGCCTGCCAGGTTTGTGAGGGCTTCCTGGGAGAAGTTTATTAAGGTAAGAGATACTATTCACCCTCTGTCTGCTAGCATCAACTTCAAAACTTTGTATAAAGGAATTCATAGACAGTACCCAGGAAAAATGAAATAGTGCTGCTCCGAATTAAAATCCCATGCTGGCAGAGCTGCTCCATATATTCTACTGTCTTACTGTTTTTTTACTCTACTGAATAGAAACCTTTTCAGTGGGTCTTGGGGCTGTACAGGAGCATAGTGGATGGTGGTCCTGGTCTTCCAGAACTTGAATCCAGGTAGACCAAAGTTTTAGAAGACAACTGATGCATAGAAGACGTATTTTGTCCATAGTGGTTTAGTTACGGAGTCACGCTGTTTGTGCTCCTCTTGGGAGCTTCTCTTCCTCACAGGCTTTTTCTCCTTTAAACTTGGAAGGTTTTTGCAACTACATGGCAGGGAAACAACTGGAATGTCTATATTGTTGTTCTTCTGTCTCTCATCCCAGCTTCAGCTTGCAATCCCAAGAACACTTGCTTATTGTCAACATTTTTTTCCTGTTGACTGTTTCAGTCTCTGTGGCCAGTTGCAGATCTGGGACGTGAACCAGCTTACTGGAAACCAAACAGTGAAAACTGGTTAGACTCAGTGTGTGTGGGAGGTGTTTCCTCCTGCTCTCCCCACAACTCGGGAATCTTTGAACATAATGAACTGTCTTGGAAGTAGATTTATCTTTCTGAAACTTAACCAAACTGTAATATACTTACAGAGGGGACGTCTGCTGGGTTAGGGGAAAGTGTGTGCTTTTTTTGTGTGCTTGATGTTCTGGGTAAAGCATTCTCGGGAGGAAAACTTGTGTGTGTGCATGTGTTGCTGGGGTTAGTTTGTGTCAAAAGGAAATCCATTGCACAACTGTACTGAACAGTCTGAAATCTGGAGATCAATGTGTGACCTGTGCACTTTTAGGCAAGACCATATGTAACCTTCACTAGAGCTTTCTGGGTCTCATTGATGCCCTTGGTTGCAAAAAAATAAAGACATCTTGAATGGACAACTGCTTATTCTGTGGAATATCTCTTGGTGTGGGAGATTAGGTTGTCCTCCTACAACTTTACTTCCTCTAAGGAAAAACTGGGAGTTGTAAAGCTGGGGACAGAACTGTGCTCCACTCACAGGCGTGCTACTATCTCCCATGCAGATGGGATTCAAGAGTAGCTATCCTACACAGTTTCATTAAGTTGTGCGGCCTGCTAGATCTGTCAATTTATCAAGCATGTCTCTGGTGTGAGTTGCTGCTAATAAGTTAAAATGATCTTGTCCATAGTACGAATCCGTTCTAATGGTAGGTGGGGCTTTCCATTAACCTTCCAGGTTATTGTAATTACACAAGTGGTGACTGATCAGAAACTAGGTATTAGTATGTGGTAGCTAAACTCAGTAAGGTGTTATTGGAAGTTCATCAGGCTGTAGTCTCCAACTGGATCCCCTCTTCCCTTCCCTCACTCCCTGACTCCAGACATACAAAAAGCACAGACTCACTTTGGCAAAATGGTTGGGGGAGAGAATCCTGACCAAAACTAACCAATAAAGCAAAAGTAAACTGTAAGAACCTCCCAGGTTGTGTGCATATTGGAGCTCAATCGTGTTTTTATATCTTTTGTGGCAGCCTTTGTAAGTATTTTCCCCCAAATCTCTATCTCATCAGTCTTGGGAATTGCTTTGAAGTGGGTCTTCTGTAATTTACCCTTCCCATCTGCTCTTCTTGCTCGTTGCACTTGTTTAAATTAAACCCTGCTCTAATCCTTGCCCAACCGTACTCAAGCACAGCATTTTCACAGAAAAAAAATCTTCCACTGGTTAGTCATGTTTGCTCTCTGATTTGCTGGCTGGGAAACTGGATGATTAACTCCTTTGGTTTTGTAACCTGTGAATAGGTAGTATCTGGTACTGTACAAAAGCAGTGCTTGAGGTAGGACTTAACCAGTGCAGGCATGCAAGTGCATCTGGATAGCTTCTGGACCAGAGCCAGCTCAGAATGGTGCCAACCAGGGCCAACGGTGATGGTGTGTGCCTGTCCAAACAGGCAAATGCTCTCCTCCAGCACTAACAAACCACCATGGCATTTGTGACAATGTGAGAAGGGTCCGGTGGTGGTGATGCTGCTGGGGACTCCAGGCAGCAGTAGCACGAGAGAGAAATTGCAGACCCTGAGCACAAGGGTAACTCTTCGAGACATGATGTGGAAGCAACAATAAGGGATGCTAACGTCTGCTGTAGATAAAACTTTTGTTATAAAGTCTTAAGAGAGATCTCCCAAGATACCACAGATATGATGACTGGGGAGTCCTTTTCCTTCTGTGTCTTCCAGAGCGAAGCAGGCACAGTGGGAGGTATTCAGTTAACCAGGGAGATGAGGGTAATGTTGCCCTCATCTTGATAGGAACATATAGGGCACATATGTGTTGACTTAACCTGAGTAGAAAGCCTCACCTTAGATGCAGAGTAACACATCTAAAGTTGCCTAGATCCGAACTTGTCCCTGGGCAACAACATTTGCCTCAAAGAGCCATCTTGTACTGTATGTTCATGATAGCTGAATTCTGTTTAAGGATGTTCATGGTAGAGCCTCCTATAAAATAATATCGGTTATGCTTCAGCCATCTTATCTTTACTGAGTACAAAATGGAGATTGATTATGCCTCTGAGGGGAAAAAATGCCATGTAACACATCTCATCTATGTCTAGATGTGCTTCTGTAGACAAAAAAACCACTTAGAAACAGCTATAGCAAAGCAAAGATGCCAGGACTGGATGCTGTCTTGTCCTACCCTTGAAGGTGATGAAGAGGAAAAGCCCTATATTGCCTTTGTACAACATCCTTTTTGCAGATGCATTTGGTCAGCAATTTTGGGAACAGCCCCAAACATAATACCAGATCAAATCATGCTCTTGATCTGTCAGATTAGCTGCAGATGCAATTCTAAAGCAATTTTATTTATTAGTCTTTCATCTTCTGTACCAGCAAATACAAAAGAATGAAAAAGAACTAGAGTTCTGGGCCATAGTATGTGGGAGGAAAGCGGTCTCTGAGTCATTGGTGATTATTAAATGACAGTAAAATTGAAATGCCTAGAAAGCCCCACTGTGCACTCGTGTAGGCTGCTAATTGCTGATGATCTGCAAAGGCAAAGCCCTGACCCAACTTTCAAGAGAGCTTGTTTCCCTGATGAAAAGGAGGATTAAAATGGCCTTTTTGCTATCATAATGTACCAACGTCTCAACTGAGCTATGAGAGCATGTATGATGCAGAAGGCATGGCCTCCTCATGGGCTGCTGACTGAGAGGGGACGGCAGCGTGACCCTAGGGTCCTGAAATGGCACACCTACTGCACTGCCTCTCTGTGCCTCAAACAGAGCCTTATGTAGGATGTTTCTCTGCAGCGTTGGTGTCCACAGCTCATGCTACATTTCCGGAGCCTCGCTGTTCATGGCAGCACCTGTAGCTGTTTCCTCTGCCATAGCTGTGAGCTCAAAAATTTAGAGGCAAAGGACAGTTGCCTCTTTTATGCTGAGGGGAAATGAATCCAGGGACTGATGTGTCCAAGGGGAAAAGGACTTCTGAGACTGTCCTCACCTGAGGACGCAGCTGTTGTCACTTATGTTAATGGCTTATTTTCCTTCTCAAAAGGATCAAGGCCAACTGCTCTTTGAAAATAAAAAGCTCTAGGCTCAAGCCTTGCCTGATTCAGAGCAGTCTCCTTCATACTGTAGTTCCTTATCTGCCAGGTTTCTTGCTTGCACCTAATCTTTCATTCACCCCAGACTGTGTCGGAAAGCTTTCTGATTGAGACTGATGTTTCTGAACCTCAACTAGAATGAGGTGTTGCAACCAGATAACAACTCTCCCTGGGAGATTTTGTTGGAGAGGTTGCTCAGTATGCCCAGATCTCCTACAACCCTGGCTCCATGGAGGACCTTGAGCACTGGTAGCTCTGTGATAGGCCCCAGGGCAGACATTAGTGTCTTCAGAGATCTAATGGAGAGGAGTTTAGTCATGGATGTGGCATGCAAGGCAGTTTTTCACTAATTCTTGTCTTCAACAAGCTCCCACAACAAAATTAGCTATGTATGCCTCAGGTTGAGACACTGCATAATGTAAAATCTGCTTGGTGAGAAAATGTGAATTATGAGCTGAGAGCTCACTTTAAAGGCAGTTAGAAGAAGGACCAACTTGCTTCTTCCCACTGACAATGTGGAGAGAAGATGACTTATTTGTATTGTTTTATAATGTGGCTTTTGCCCCTAAAACTGATGCTGACTATAATTCTACAAAAAGGCACATCAGAGCTATAGTTCAGTGCTCGAGATGCTGGAGATACTAGTAGGTCGCTGGTTAAAGCTATGTAAAACTTGCCAGGGCTTACTTTGAGGTCAGAGCCTTGTCCGTGGATGTAAGACTTGCTTGTTGCATGTAGGGAGCCCTGTGACACAAATACGAGTACTGGCTACCTTTGGGCTCACAGTAAGGCTGGGTCCTTCCTTGTTTTCCTCATCTGCTTGTTCATCTGTAACCAAGCACAATGGTTTCCTATATTTAGCTGCTTAAGTACTGTGGGTGTTGTCTCTTCTCCCCTCTTCCCCTGTTGTGAAAGCCATCTTAAAAACTGTGCAGCAATTTAAATGGCAGCTTGATGGGAATCCATAGCAAATGACTCTGCAATTAGTAAATCTCTCCTATTGTGACAGCTCTATTATTAAACTGCCATAAATGCAAGGCTATTAATCTGCTGTCTCCTCAATCCCCATGCTTTTTCTTCCTTGCCCATACTTTTCACCATTTGATTTTTTTTTTTTTTAAATAAACTGCCTTCCAGCTAGTGTTTCCAGAGAGAGGATGCAAGAGAGCACATGGAGGAGGCAGGCTTTGTGGAACCATCTCTTATGAGCTGTGATCTGTAAAGCAGGTGAGAGGAAACCCCCAAAGTGTTGCCCCTCACTCGCTTTGAAATTTTTGCTACTTTAAAGCCAAAGGATGGTAAACTCTTGATTTGTTAAGAAAGCCTGCTTCTCAGGAAGGCAAAGGGTAGGGAGGGAAGACGTGGCAGCAAATGAGTAGCAATATTGTCTTAACTGAGGGGAGGGCTTGGAAAAGTCATAGATCTCACACCAGACTGAGCCAATCTGCTGCCTCTTCCTACATCACGTTGTACATGTGTATCTCCTTTCCTTACCTCGTTAATCTGATGTTCCCTGCCTACCTCAGGTGCACCAGGGAATGGGGTGGGGTAGGAGCATGAAGAACTACAGTGATGAAAATAGCCTCAAATTTTACCCCATACGTCACTTCCTCAGCAGAGGCGTGTTGTGCATTGGCAGCACACACTTACCCAGACTCAACCCTCCTAAACCAGGCTGCATAGCCCGGGGCAGAGGAAGTGGTACCGGTGTGGTAGCTTGTGGAGGAATTAATGCTGTAGTGCAATACCAGGGGAATGGCAGGAAGATTTCTACTTTAGTTTGAGCATTGAGCCTGGCTGACTTAGACAGTGCTAGCTCCTCTGTCACAGGGTTTCTGCTAGGGAAGGCAATTGCATCCTCCTTGCAGTGGCGTGAGGACCAGGCTTATTGCAGAGGGGTGTCTGCTGGCCATCAACCAAGTGATCAGAAAGGTCCTTGCCAGCCTTAAATCTGTGACCTGGTGAGTCTTCTGGATGTGGGTTAATAACAATACCTGTATTTTAAAACTTCATCAGTGTCAATTTTCAGAAATGGCTCCACAGAGGTCATCAACCATTAAATTTTTTGCTAGGAATACTGTCCTGTGTGCATTCAAGGTCTGCTGCCTACCCTCATGCCTGGGAGATCATTAGTTACCGTTTATTTGGAGTGCTCCTTGACTCATATTTTAAGATTTGGATGGAGAGAAAAGGGAGAGGATTGAGGAAGCTCTTGCAGAGTTAGGGAGGGCGTGAACTAGATCTCCTGTTTTCTGCACATAGGCATTTTCTAAGTGTGCCCTTTTGTAGCTTGGTTTGGTCTGCTTCCCAAAAGGACTTTATGTTCCCACAATGGCAAGCAACTTAGTCTGTTGCCCAGCCTCTGCCAGCTAATGGAGACAGACAATCCAGGTGCGCTCAACTGTGGTGGTGTTAAGCCAGGATGGATCCTGCAAACGTGACAGGTTCTATGCTTTCAGATTTTTTCTCTTGGTATGTGCCACACTCCTCACTTTGTGTTCTAATCTCAGCAAACATGGCACAAGTTGAGGTCTGCACTGCTATGACATGGATTAAATTTGCATGAGCACTTCTGCACTAAACCTTGGAAGCCCACAGAACTCATGTTAAGAGTTGTCCTCGCATCCTGCAGACTGTTGCCCCATTTTCTTCTAGCTGGTGCTTGGGATGTCACCCATCCCCACAGAGAGGTCCACCACCCTTGGTGGCTCCTGTAGTGGTACTCTGGCCTTCAGAAAGGATGAACTGGTGATGGTGCTGCTTGCCACTTCCTGGCAGCGTTGGAGGAAATGTGTATTGTTTATTTAGAAACTGTGCCTGGTGCATGTGAAGTAGTCTTGTTCATCTCTGCTCACATGAGAAGCGATACTGCCCTGTAGCCACCATGGTTTCACCTACTGCTTGGAGAGGAGTGTATCTTGCAATTTAAGTGCTGTCTGGACTAGATCTTCCCAAAAGCTTGGAAACCTGGGATTTTGTGAACATTTAACAACTCAAGTGTGAAGGAAGCCTCCACTCTCCTCTGTAGCAGAGCTGTCAGGAAAATGACCTGTCAACACAAAACCTGGGGCTTGAAAACTGTTGTGGAAATTAGGTGGAGGGGGAACAAAACTCAGAAAACCTTGTAAGATCAAGGCATAATTCCGTAGGCCACGGCGAGTTAACGTGGCCAAGCTGGTGTAAATCAACTGTGCTGTGTAAACACTTAAATTACATTTGCATCCCGTTGCCATAGTAACTTTCCGTAAAGCCTGGGTGCATGCACAAGCCATTTCACTGCTCCAGGAATATCTCGTGTCTCCAAGCTGGAGAGGATCTGGTCAAGGAAATCTAGCATGGGCTTGGCACATCCAGGGCAGGACTTTTGCCCAGCCCTGCTTTTGGGATGTCGTGGCATTGGACGAGAATGAAGCTCTGCCTCCACTTAGTGCCAGCTGTAGTCCTGCACGGCGAGAGACAGGCTTCTGCCGAGCGTGCTGCCCGCCCTTAACTGTGGGTATTTAGGAGGCTCTTAAATACAGTATTATACACCTAATTATGCAGAAATCCTTCAATCTGGCCTCTTTCATCTGGATTTATGTGCTCTTACTCAACTGTCAAATCCTGCCAAATACCCTGCTCTTAGAGAGACAGAGCGAAGCTGCTGAACTCGGCTTGCCCTTGGGAGAGCGGTGAATCCCTGCCAGAAGGCAAAGCTGTCTGTCAGAAGGGCAAGTGGATGGGGGTGCTCCTCACGGGCAGGTGCCCACCACCCTTCTCTGACCGGTGGAGAGCGTGAGCTCCACGGCAGCATCTCCAGAGGGGGGCAGAAATAGGCTGTCATGGGAGGAGGAGTGGAAAGAGGCACATGGGCTCCGTTCGGAAGAGGAGAGAGTGACTTCAAGAGAGGACTGATGTGGCCTCTACAGGAAGGACTTGTGGAGAGCATTCGTAGCCTGCTTCTCTGGAGTTCTTTGCTTGTGGCCAGGCAGCTTTGCAACAGGCCAGTCTCCGGGAACGAGCTGTTCAAGGGGATAACTAGGGCTGCGTGGTGTTTTGTATGTTTAAGTATGTATTTAACACGACTGCAATTCAGATCACAAATACCCTTTGCAAAAGCACAACTACTGCTACCTAAAAAACACCCATGCAGGCTTGAGAAACGTGCTATTTCTAAAGGAATCCAGTTCTTAATTACCCCAGAAAATTACCGAAAATGTACAGTAAGTGTTTGTCGATTATGCCTGGGCCACCGTCTGTCTAGCCCGCGGTGTTCTCCAGAAGCATGTGGTTACTGTCTGTGTGTACCTGAAATCCCATAAGGAAGCATCGATATCCTCCTTCCTGATCCGGTGGGATCGCAGTGGGTGCTTGCTGGTTTAGAGCGTCTGTGAGCTTTATGGCCCCGTCTAAGCGTTTGGATCAAGGCCTCTGTTCTGTGCTTGTTGTCTCTCCTCCTGCCTGGCGTGCACACATCAATTCCCAGCTACGTAGAGAGCAACCCCATCATTTTCACTCTAATCTTAAAGTCCTATTACTCTTGTGCTGCTTCTTAGCAACGAATTAATAGCTGAGTGGAAGGGTTTTATAGTACAGTGTATTTTAGAGAATAAATATTCTTAAATTACCATTTTCTAAGTAATTGGAGGGACTGTTTCTGTTACATAAAGCTTTTCCTAGGGAGTTCTTTTAAACCTGTAATGCTTGTTCCTGTTTTACAGTAAGTCTGGTTATTAGTGTGTGTCAGGGTTGTCAGCTAGTATGAAGGCTGGAAATTGCAAATCTAGATCTTAATAGCACTTCCTACAGCTTTAGGAGAGTAATTTCCTCCGACTTTTTTTTTCTCCCCTTACCTCTCCTTAAAAAGAGGTGTGTGTGGGGGGGTATGACAGTCAGACCTTCTTCATGCCAAGTTTACAGCTTCAAAACTTTGTTTGCTTGGTAGTAATTCGTACAGTGTTGACTCTGCCCTAGATTCTTGGTGTTCATATCTTTGTGGAGTAATAAGACTTGTAGAAGTAAGGTTTTAAGTGTTGTTTCCAGTGGCCCTTGCATAGAGATATAGTGGTGGGGTAAGAGGTGTAACTTTGGAGAAGGAACTTCTACAGCAGTTCCTGTGCCTTTGAGCAGTAGAAACAATGCCCAGGAAAGTACAGAGAAATAAGATATTGAAGAAACAGTTCTGCTATAAATACTGCTCTAAACTTTAGGAATGTACATTTGGGAATGTATTTCCAATTTTGAATGCCATATTGACAGCTATTGTGTTCTGACATGCAGATGGCTGATGAGGTGTTAGAGAGCATCCACCTGCTACCTCTTCTGGTATGTAATCAAAAGGTACAAGTGAGAAGGCATCTTTCTCTTAAAGTGGGTCACTGGGTTAATGAAGTTTTGAAAATATCCCCTCCTAACCCATGTCTTTGTCTCACCACCTATCTATACTTTAATACTGTTACAGGCCCATGATATGCCTGTCTGTCATCTCACTCTAAAGATTTTATCTTGTAGAGGAGGAGATACTTTGTGTGATAGAGATCTCTACTGAATGTAATAAGATGCCTTGACTGGCAATTTGCCTTCATCTGAAGGGTAAATATTCCATTTCTTTAGCTAGTGGAAGGTTTGACATAGGACAGTGGTTTAGTGACTATTCCAGGCAAGGGTTTTAAAAGGCAAATATTCAGTTTAACTTAACGCACACTCAGTTTTTTAAAACTAGTTGAGCTTCTGATGTTTCTGTGTTTGGTACCTGTCCCACAGTGTCTTGTGCCTTCTGCTGCCGTGGGTTTGACTGAGACACTCTTGTGTGAATGATGTTTGTCTTACTTTCTTGCTGGAGTTTAATACGTTTGCTCTGATACTGATTTAGCAGGAAATTCTAGGTTTTAGAGGGAGAAGGAACAGGCAAAATAATTAATGAGCCTTATTTGCTATCTTTTCAAAAAGATGAATCCGTGAATCTCATCTCCAACTTCTAGATTGCTAAAGCTAGGAACTTAATCCAAGATCCCTGTATAGTCAGTTTTCCTAGAGGCTGTCCAAGAGGAAGCCTCCATGATGCCTCCTGTTTGCTGGATAGCTTGTTCAGGTGAAGGTAAATCCCTTCCTTAACACCTTCCTGCAAGCTGCTGCTTGTGCTCTGATAGCACTGCTGAGCTTTTATGGTAGAAAATGCCAGCTTTACTTCCCTTCTGTTTCAAATGCTGATTTTTTTGTCCTTTGCCCCGTCGCTTTTGGCCGCAGATGCTCTTCTGCTTTTCTGAAGTCCAGTTCAGTTAGGGGGGCATGCTCACTCATGAATAACAGCAGTTCCCTGATCTGATTGGGGAATGTGACAAATGCTTTGCTAATGGCTTTGTTACCCCCTTTGGACTAGAGTGAGGATCTGGTAGCTGGGAATCCTGCAAGGAGGTGGTGAAAGTCTGGTTTTCTGAACAGCATGTTTACGGAGAGGGAGAAGTCAGGCCTGCATGTCCAGTGTGACAAGAGCTGAATGCTCATGGCCTAATGTGGTTCAGTTTCAGAAGTCTTTTAATCCATTTTTTTTCCTTTTCTACTCTTCCTCAGAATTAGGGGTCACTCTTTCTTTGCTATTAGGGATCTTTCTCTTTCTCGTTTTTCAAGTGCATCTTTCCTGAAAGATCACACAATAAAACCAACCTCTGTTTCTCATCATGTAAACACCATTTACCCTAGGTAGTTAAGATTACCAAGCAACTTTGTTTGCCACCTGGGGGAGTGATAGGTGGTAGCTCCTGCTCAGTCACCCTGAAGCTTGTGGAAGCATGCATGGACTTTTGTGAGATAATGACTTTTCTGCCCACATCCAAATGATACCAGCTACCAGTTACGAAAGGAGAACAGCAAATTCATCTGTTAGCTGCTTTCTCTCCAACAAGATTTACTTTCATCTAGCATTTTATAGGCTAATGCTGTGTCTTTCGTGCTGGGGATGTGCGGTGGAGGAAATTTATTGTTCCCTTCCTAATAGATAGCTGTAATTTCATTTCAGAACAGCCACTTTATGCGCAAGAAAGCGATTCCATTATGCCACCGCACAGCATTGGGAGCATCTGTGGCAGTAGGGGCATTTGGATTAAAGAGAGTAAAGGCTGCACATCTGCTGCCCTCCACCCCTATTTGCAGCACAGAGTATTAATCCCAAAGAAAAGAGAGCAATTAGCTTGTAAACCCTTTGTGAACCCACTGGAAGATTAGTCATTTTCAATTAAAGCTTTCCATCTGGAAAGAAAATGGTCTAAAATTTCCAGCTTTTAAAAAATACTGTTATTGACCATGAGGTTTTATTTCTGTCAATTTATAGCCTTTATAATTAGTTACCCTGGGATAACAAGGGCTGACTCGCACCGTACCCTATTCCCCAAGCTTTCCCCTTATAACATAAAAGGCAAACAAGCTTAGAGGCCCCTGATGTGGCCTGTTGCAAATAGCATGAGTCTACTGCTGTTGCTCAAACCAGAGCAGCCTTAAGCAGTACCTCTGTAGGTTCCTATAACTTGCAAGGAAAAGGATGAACCTTCACATACTATTGCTAGTGTGCTGTAGCTGTTCCTTCCAAGATGGATGGGAGGAGAGAGGCTGGATCCCATCTGCATTAACAGTTCACAGCCTCTTGGGGATCTCTGCACACGCTAAGGCTGAGATGTTCCTTCATATATCATTGGGTCCCAACATTTGGGGGTTGCATGAAGCTGCTAGTGGCTCTGCTTTGTTCTAGCATGGGAGGTGAAGCTCCCCTCAACTCGAAATACATAGCTGCTTGATTCAAACCAACTTTTCTGCATGTTTGAGCCCTTCAGACAACTGTGTCACACCTCGAGATGTCTAGGTAGAGACATGAGTCTGGTAGTAGCAGTAAAGGAATTGGTAAACCTCTGCATTTGGAAAGCTGTGATCTGATCACTAAGTAGCTGTAGAACCTTTTGGGTCATCTCCACTTGTAGACTGTGACCTGATTCCCCTGTGGCTCCTTCAGGTGATGCACAAGTGCAGTGCTGACCTTCCTTAGTGTTACTTGAGCTACAGGAGATGCTACTTTGGGGCCAGAGGCCTTGTCTAGACCCATCAGGTGGCTCATGACCACCTCATGGCATCCTGGTAGCATCAGATACTATACACTAAGTCTGATCAGATGTCTTTCGGGGGGGTGTGCCTTTGTTCCCCAGACTGTTGTGAATGTAAAACTTTCCACACTCTGGGACTGCAAAATACAGCTTGTGCAGGGGGCTCTGCATGTGACTGAAGCACAGCCATGCCTGCATTGCTGTCAGCAGTTGCACTATATCTAAGCAAGAAAGTAAAGGAAGGCTGATGTTTTTGGGGAACTGTTCAGCTATGTAGAGTGAAGTATCCAAGATGGAAATTAGCCTTCCTGCCACCACCAAGGACTTCTGAATGAGATAAGCTCTATGAGCTATCTGAGTACGGAAACATGCAGAGGCGCTGGCTTTTGGGTGCAGTGTAGGCTGTGCTCTATCTGAGTCACAGAAGTTACTGGTATTGCTCCTGGTTCTTGGCTGTCTCCCATTCAAACCTTGGCTAGGTCTACCTGGCTTTGCCCTGTCTCCTCTGAAGGAGTTGCATTACCTAGATACTATATGGTAGCACGTTAACAGTGGATATAAAGGCTATTAAAGCTTTTCTGTGTTATGAAATATGGCGTGGTGCTGCTGGGGTCTCACTAGCCTTATCATGCTCTTGATATTAACGTTGTCTTTCTGAAATAGGTGCTTCTCCTGCAATTTCTTTGTCTATTGAAATGCCTGTTAAAATATGCTTTGCAAAATACTTTACATATGAACTACTTAATACAGCACCTTGGAGAGAAGGTATCTGATGCAACAGAGTGCACATGAAGCCTCATTAAGCAGAAATTCAGTGATTCTGCTGAGTACCCCAGCAATTAAATTTCATCCCGATTCGTATGCAGGTCAGGAGAGTTTGGAAGGAGAATAGGGGAGGCAAAGCACTGAGGCTTCATACTATGCAAATTAGTGTTAACATGGCATTTCATTTATTGTTAATGCATTGTTACACTGTTACCCATTGAACAGAAACTGTGTGACAACTGCTAAGACTGATGACCCACTTGCTTATTTTTCCATCTGCGTTGGCAGTGTGTCTTTGAAAACAGTGGTGCTAAGGTAAATCTTTCAAGGGGAAGATGCAGAGGTTTTTCATCCTACAGAGAGGAGTGGACTTGGAGGCTGACTAAATATTGAGACTGATCCTTCAAGCTGCAGTAAACTGTAGCTTTGCCTCTCTTTCCTTCATGGGGAGATGTGTCATATTTTCTACATTAAGGAGATTTTATGTGAGCTCAGAAACCTGGTGCTTCTGGAGCAAGAGAGGCAAGGCATCAGGCCTTGCTGCTGCAAAGACCTGAGCGCTCATGGCACGTAATATAGCAATATAGGGTTGCAGAGAGAAGAAAATAGAAATCCTGGAACACTTTCCAAAAAAAAAAAAAAAAAAAAAAAAAAAAAACAAAAAACTTCACGCTTTGAATTTCCTAGAATTTACCTGGGACCCTGCTCTTGCTTCCTCTCCATCTTTCTCTGCCCTCACCCCAATAAACACATATCCCCCGTGGCTCTCCATCTTGCATGGCTGCCTAGCCGCAGCAGGCTCCACCAGTGCCCTGTGTCTTCTTGAAATGGGAAAGAGCAAGGAGTGGCAAATCTGGCTAAGCCTTGCCTGATTCCAAGGGGCAGCAGTGGCTGTACGCTGCAGAAGAGATTCTGGCCCGTATGCTGGCCTCTGCCTGTGCTCCCCGTGCAACATGACCTCTCTGACTCTTCAGTTTCTAGGCAGAAAGGCTCTTGAATTGGAAAAGCAGCCAAAGATGACCTCCTTGAAGGACTGCACAGTCCTGATGGCCCAGGGGAGCTCTCCAAGGCGAGCGGGCACCCAGGTGGGAGTCTCAGCAACTCGCTGGGAGCCGTGACTCGTGCGAGCCTGCCCGCGGGCGCTGACCCTGCTGCAGCGGCACATTGCGTGCCCTGGGCTCGCGTGGAAAGGCGCAGCTCCAATGATTGAAGCAGCCCTCTCCTGCAGTGCGGGAGGGCGGCACAGGTGAGAGAGACACGTAAAACCAAGGGGCTACTTAACCCCTGGGATGCCAAAGTGCCAGTTCCCCATTTTCTGTCTAATCGAAGGCTCTCTAGGGGGATATGTTTCCCTACTTCTCATTCTGATTAATGCAGTTTGGAACATTTTTTGTCTAAACTGATTTCTAGAAGTGGATACTGAGCCACTGTTATTGCAGACTCTCCGCTGTTTTCCTTTTTGGCAATACTAAAGAAATGCTAAGAAGAAACAGTATTTCTGCCAAAGAGGAGAGGTCATGCTCAGGTCCTGCCAGAGCAGTGCCGGTGACTATATTGAGATGCCAAGCATGGCTTTCACATCCTCTCTGTAGGTATGAGAGGCAAGGGGCACCCTTGGGAGAGTGGGATCACTTTTTCTGTCTTCTCTCCCTCTCCCAGACCCCCAAGGCAAAGAGTTCCTGCGTTATTAAGCACTTACGGCCACATTGATGCCTCTCCCTGAAACTGGAGGCAAGTTGCCTTCTCCCTGTTTGAAACGAAAAGAGGATTTGGAAGGATGAGGCTACAATGCTGAGCACTGATCGCTGCTGGCCCACAAGCTGGGCGCTTCTGTGCATTTTGATTTCCCTCTGCTGCAAGGCCCTACTCTTCAGCTTCAGTTTCTGCACTGTTCCTCCATTCACACACAGAGTTTTCTGCTGAGCTGGTTCAGTGCAGACTCAAGAGGTTTTAACGGTGTCCAAGGCTGTTTTCTGTCTGCTAGTTACGTTACTATCAGAGATTTGCAAAATAAGAGTAAAGCCACTGAGGAGAATCCCCAAATGGGGGTATGTATTTTGCTCAGCAAAAAAGCTTACTGGCAGCAATACGATTACAGAGCTAGGAATAAATGGGAGAAATGTGCTTTCTCTAACTGAAAGCAGTGCCTTTGCTTTCAGATCTAGTGCACGAGTGTCCAAAGCAGAAACCTAGCACTGTTTCCATCGGGGAACCTGGGAGTGCTGCCAGGGGTGAAAGCAGGGTGATGGGGAGAGATCTTAAAATCCTGCCTTGCCCAGGAGTGCCTGCGGCTTACGTATAGATTGTTAACCTCCTGCTGCACCACTTACTGCTGTGTGTTGTCAAGATGATCTCCAAAAGCTGAGGTTCACTTTTGTTGGGATGAAAGGCTGCCTCTGCTAACAAGGTCCCAGAACAAGCTCTTCCGCATCATTAGAGCTGGCCAGAAAGTAAGGTATCTTGTACTTTGCTACAGTCAATTTGTCGTCTTCTGTTTCTCTTATCAGCGCTGGAGTCCCCATGGAGGCAGGCACTGTCACATGCGTCAGGTAACCCGTAATCCACCTTGAAGTGTTCCTCCTCTGATTACTCAGATTTAGAAATCTGGAGCACTGGGTCAACTGTGGGATTTCCCCTGTAGTTCAGTGACTGAGGAAAAACTTATGTAGAATACACAGAGCATTGAGGGAGATGGACATGCTCCGTGCTGTCCTGAGGACCTGCCCTTCCTGACCTCAGCTAGGGCAATGTGACTGGGGCTGCTCTTAGCCTCACCTGAAATACGGATCCTTTAAGAGAAGGATCCATAAATGCAATTGCTCCCCAAAGAGTTTGAGCACTGCCTTCTTCCCACGCAGACTGAGAATGAGAAGTCCTTTTTCTTTTTGCCTGGGTTTTGAACCCATTTTTACAACTTTAGATAACTGGCTAGAGTATTAGCTAAAGAGGGGCAGTAAGAAGGAATTGCCTGGAGGAAGCTGTTCCTTTTGGTTCAAGACAAACTAAGTTAAACAGAAAAGCTGAGAAATGCTTTGAAACAGTCTGAATCCGGATCTTGATGGGGGTTTGGTTCTTGGGCATGATTCTGGAGACGGAGCCTGTTTGAAACGGCTGTTTTGCCTGGTGGCATGGTGTCCCCTGACAGATTGTTGCAGAAGGCATGGACCTGGCTCCCCTCAGAAAAACCCTGTTGGCAGAGACAGATATGGGCAAAAAGAGGCTGGAAGGATGAGAGCTGTGTACAAAGTGACTATTGTGGCCATGACTGTTAGCTTTTACGTGGACCTGGAACGACACTGGGGAGCAGTACTTTCTGCCTGAAGTCATTTATGTCTAAATTGTTAAAAAAACCCAACCAAACAAAAAAAAAAAAAAAACAAAAAACAAAAAAACCCCCTCCTGTAACTGCCAAAATGGCAGATAAAGCACGCTGTTCTTATTTCAGTTTTGGATTAGATATTTCTTATTCCCAAATCTGTTCAGCTATTTTTTTTTGACAGTCCCTCTCACGTGGTTCAAGCCTTCAAATTTGTTCTGGATAGGAATGAAGCTGGTACCTCCTGTCTTGTCTTGATCTGACCCTTGAGTTTTGCTCTTGGGCAATCTTCTCATGTATTTGTTCCCCTCATTCCACAAAAGAGTTTTTTCCAGGAACAGACACAGAGAAACCAAGCACAAATTGTCAGTAAACATACATTTGCGTGGGGGATGTGCAGACCCTTGATGTTTAGAGCTAGTGTGCTCTTTCATCTATTTGAGACCAGCCAGTGAAGTTTTCAAGGGAATGAAATATAGTTCATTTTTCATTTTGGTTTGAGTATGGTGGATTCTTTCCATTAAGTTGAGACGGAGGTTTTCTCTCCTCCTAAAAAAGCTAAAAAATCTTTTAGGTATGTCTCCTTTTAGCGAAAAAATCTTTTAGTTGTGTGACTTGTTTCTTGGATGCTTGCAAAAGGAAAGGACTAAGCTATTACAGGGCAAATTTGCCTCCAGTCAAGAAGGCCAGACTGATTTGGAGATGCCATCCTGCGCATAAACCCACGGAGGGACAGGGATTTTTTTTTTCTCCTTGGAAAATACATCTCTTGTAACTTCGAGGGCCTAGGCTTGGATCTACATGAATTAGAGAAGGAAACGTCTCATCCTCCATTATGAAAGAGGGACATCAGGTGAGGTTGAGTTTTGAAACTTTGGCCTATTTGAAGCTTTGGCGTGTTCCTGATTCTTTTTTCTTTTCTTTTCTCTCTCTCTCTCTCTCCTTTTTTTTTTTTAAAAAAAAAAAATTAGGGATGGCTGCCATACGAGTGAAACACATAATTCATGAACTTCAAAGAGCTGCTGTCACACGGTGGGGTCACTGCGGCCCTTCCTTTTTTCCCATTAATCACAGCTCTCGGAGGCATCCTATATTCACTACCATCTCCCCCACCACTTCCCCGCAGCGCCATCAGGCAATGACAGATGTCGATGTCTCTTTCCGAAATGGTTAAACAGAAAAATGAACAGTGACCATTTTATTGTGCCCTAATGATTGGGGGGAGGGGGGAGGAAATGGATGAGGGTCCTAGAAATACCTTTAGAAATCCTCTCCATCTCAGTGCTCTGTGTGTGCGTGCAGCAAGGGCTCTAATTGCTTATTGGGTGGTTCAATTTATCTTATAGTGTTCATTACTGACAATAAATTAATATTTTGGACTGGCTAGTGGAATTTGCTCTTAAAGGGCAGAGTGGTCAAGGACTACTTTCTCTGGCTCCATCTTTAAGCTGTTTAAATACCAGACTTCCTAAAGATTAAAAAAAAAAGTTCTTTTTTCTTTTTCCTAAATATATATATAAATATACAAAAATAAAACTGTATTACATTTTAGCCCTATGTACTAAAAATGGGGCATCTGCTTAGACCAAGATAAGCCCTGTTGCAGGCCTGAGGCTGGCAGGCAGTTGTTGAGGGTTTCCAAATAAGCACTACTATGTAAAATTGGAGCAAATGAAATGGAGCAAGTGTGTAGCCAGTGGATAGTTGAGTAATCAACTGTGAACACTCTTCCATCAAGAGAGTGATGAGCCTTCTTCTCATTCCTCCTCCTCCCCCTCTTCTGATCTGACCCAAAATCAATCAGGGAGGCGTAGAGGCTCTCCAAACATCTTGATTTCATGCAGGACTGGGAGGGAATTCTCAGTACAAGTTAGTTTTCCCAGTAAAACATCTGGGAGCAGGAGCTTCCTGTGCTGGACATAGCCTGGAGGAGGGTGTGTGCAGGACAGAGGTCTCCAGTCCCAAGCAGACCCCCACTGTGCAGAGGTGAATTGGGAGATGGAGAAACTAGGATGGGGAGGAGGAAATTGCAATGTAAAAGCTCAACTTAAAATTCAAATTTAACAGAAACAGAAAGCATCTGCATCAGTCTCTTTTGAATCTTCCCTAACCCTAAGCAATTTTGGTTGCTATTAATATGATTTTTATATGTGGTTACGGCTTAGGTGTTTTTCTGTGTGCTGTTAAGTGCATGTGGTTGGGTGTTTTTTCTCATTTTTCTGTGGCTGACTGTTTGTTACATCCATTCAGTTGTCTTTGGAGAGCCTCTGGAGAGTTACTGAGATGGAGTGATGTGAGATCCTCTCCGGATTCTTCCCGGCTCGGAGTTTTTTGGACACTAAATGGTCCTTCTCTGGATCCTGCTGTAGTGTTCCACAATCCTGTGGCTTTGGATGAGAGTGCTTTTGGATGTGGTTAAATAAGTAGTGGTTTAAGTCACAGGAAACGTATCAATCAAGTAATGGACTAAGTCATTGATAATCTGAATAGCTTGTGATCTTCTGTCTTCTATCCTCTCTGTCTTGTTTGCATAAGTGTATTCTGTAAATGTCATCCCAATCCAATGTAGGCTATGTCAGATTTGCAGCTTCACTCTTGCTATGGTTCTTCAAGGATTTGCAAGTTAGCTCTGGGGAAGGATACTAAGTTCGGGAGCAGGACGCTATGTGTCAGGTAAATGACAAACCAGGCATTAGTATGCGTGGGTATATGGAAAGGTAGCTTCGTGTGACTCGGTTACAATAAATGATTTTTTACTTTGTTTTTTAAATGGATGAAAGTAACTTCTCAAAGGTCAGTCTGTCTATGAGAAGAATAAATACCCTTTTCTCTAGACTGATGGCCTATTGACTGTCTTTGCCTCTTTAGTTGCTGATTCCCATCAAGAACCTGTGCAGGTAGGTATTTCCAGGAGGCACCACATGGAAGCTGCTCTAGTGATGGACCTGTCCTGAACCTGTGCTGTTCCCTTCAACTCTGCATTTCAAACTAAAAGGAAGCCTGAAAAAACATTTTTTTTCACTCTCATTACTCTCAGTTCAGGTCATAGGAGATCAGTATTTGCCGTGAAAGCAAGAGTAAATTTTTCTTCTGTGAAAAGTTTGGATTTTTTTTTCTAACTTTCTTAAATCAACTCTTTTTTTTCAGTGGACGTAACGTTTTGATAAAAAGAAAAAAAAAGAAAAAAAAAAGTCGGGGGCATTCTTAGGTGAGGCCTGTTAAGTTTGTACACTCAATCCTAAAGTTAATGAAGAGGTAGTTAATGAAGCGTGTTTAGAACGTTGTTGGTAAATCAAAGCTCTATTTACTGTTGCTCCAGTTTGTCAAGCCGTAGTTTAGGTTGATGCCTGGCACTCTTTAATAACGCCCACATATTTTGATATCATAATGTATCTTTTTTGGCTCCCTGAATTTGTCACCACGTAAGGTGTGCCCTTCCCCTTGAGACACTCAAGCTGTTTGCTTCAACTGGTTTTAATATCTTGCCACCAGAAATTTCATGCAAGTATTGAATTTATGTATTTTGTCCGGTAATCACAGAGTCAGCATCTTTATCCTCTCTTCTGCGGGCTCCTGGCAATCTGTGGTCTTACCAGTAGGTTAGTGAATACCCCAGGCAGTCCCAGTTTGAAATGCCAAAATGCCTCTTCATCTTCCATGGACAGCAAGGGATGGGGCAGCTCCATCCAGTTCTCATCCACAAAAGCAAGTAGCTTCAACTACATAGCAGACCCACTGGTTGCAATCCTTACTCCAAGAGGTGTTCCCTGCTGAAATGTCTCCCCTCCCCAAACCGCTGGACTGGGAGGGGGGTCCTCTCCCTTTCTACCACACTGAGTCCTGTTACCTGCCCAGATTGGTTCAGCAGGAAAGGCTTTAGAGGGGCTTGTGCCCTCTCATACCCTTCACCAACACAGCAGATATTCTGGAAAGATTTTTAGGGTGGAATAAACATAAATGATTGCTTTAAGCTTTTCTCCGAAATATCTTGTTGAAGACATCCATGTCATGGCATCCAAAGCAAAGTACTGTTCTCAGATTAGCAGCTTCTTGTTGTATTTGTGGTGCAATTAGAGATATTTTTTTCTTTAAGATGAGTTTTCTATGCAGTAAAAGCATTAATAGCTGTGTGAAAAGATTCCTAATTACAAACTTCCGCTCAACTACTAATTAAGTCTATTGTCAGACTGAAAAACTTTTAAAAAAACAAATTATGACCCAAAATACTCTTTCATGAGTAGGTTTTTCTTACTTAGTAATTTTATTGCTTTTGTGTAAGTTTTCTGCGCGTAGAACAGCAGAGTTTGAACCAAAATAGACATGTTGCTGCATTTCAATCCTAGCAAAAGCTCTTGCGCTAGGCGAACGCCGTTGTCCTGCCCCGCGTGGGCCGCGCAGCGTTACGGGCCCTAGGACTGCCGAGTGTCCTGCTGCACGCAGGCAGGTGGGCGCGGGCCCTCGCGGTGCGTGATCCTGCCGTCATGATGAGGCCGGGTCCCAGGTGGACAAAGCGACTCCGCTGCCCTTGCGCCGGTGCAAGCCGTGGGCTGGCTGGTCGCCCCAGGCTGCGCGTCTTGCCGCGCGGGTAGCCTCGCCCTGTGCTCGCGCGGAGCCTCCGCCGCCGGGGCTTTCGTTTTAATGACAAAGGAAGCAGACACAGGTTTGTTATGGCAATTTCTTCCTGGTCCCGTAGCGTACCTCCCAGCTGCAGGTTGGTACCAGCTGTTTTGGGGTCATGCGTGAAGCCTCCTGTCCCGGAGGGCAAAATTCCCCATGGCCCAGCTGGTGACCTGCATTTTCCCCCAAAGCCTGCGGGTTATAACCCGCCTCCCTTGCTGCAGTCCGTTGCTCATCTAAATCCTAGCGCAGGACTTGCGTGCGTTTTGCCCGGCTCAGCCCGGTGCTGGAAGCACGCGGAGGTGATTCCTCTGCCCTCCCTACGAAGGGGTTAAACTGAGTTTTCCCAAACTGCTGTAGGCAGGACATGACTGCAGCTTCGTACTCCCTCACAAGCCCTCTGCGTGCGCGCGCGCGCGTTCGGGAGGCAGCATAATGCTTTGACAGCAGCTTGACATTGCCTTGAAAGGTGCTGGAGGCTCTGCGAGCAGTTGCCAAGAGGGGGTGGGGGAGAGGAAAGTGTGTCAGGCAACGCTGCAGCCGCAGCTGCCTCTCGCGCTGAGCCCCGCTGCTGCAACTTGGAGGTTTCGGCGCGCTCGTGCAGCTGGCTCGGTGCACCAGGCGGCTCGGGGGCAGGCGGCAGCCTCCGCCGCAGCACCAGCTGCCTCCAGCTTTTCCCTTTCCTTCCTTCCTTTCCTTTCTTTTTTTTTTTTTTTTTTTTTTTTTTTTTCCCCCTCTCCTGCCTGAAATCCCCGTGAAAGCCCCCACGGGGTCCCCGCGCCGAAGGGCGAGCACGTCTCGATGGGATGATGTCCGCTCCCGGCCGGCGCGCTCCGAGCGGGAATACCGCTGGGAACGAAGTGCACGCTTTACATTTGATGCGTCTGCCGGAGAATCGGGGTCCGCTTGCCGCCTCCCTTTCAACCAGCTGTTCGGTTTAACCAGCGCGTTTCCAACTTTTGCTTTGCAATGCCTGATGGCCGGTCGAGCCGGGAGAACTAGCACGGGGTTTTTAGGACCAGCTAAAAAAAGCCCGTACCCTTCGCTGTTCAACTACCACGTAGGATTGGCGAGTCGCGCTTTCCAAAGAGCCGTGTAAAGACCCTAGGGTTTTTTTTAGGGATTGCAACGTTTTTGGAGTCCTGGTGGACTGGAGTGCACAGGACGGTGATTTCTTCTGCGCTGTGAAGCGGAGGGGCAGCGCGTGCGTTGCAGCCCTGCTCGGCAGCGGGAAGCAGGCTGGAAGTGAGCTGCTGTGAAGTGGCTCCAGCGCAGCCAGGGAGAGCGAAAGGAGCTGCTGTTGCAATTAGTCGAATGCTTTGATAGATAAGAGCAGACATGCTTTGTGGACTGAAAAAGGATTTGCAGTCAGACTTTGGTGAGTGAGCCTGTAATATTCCCCTCCCTTCTCCCCTTTCCTCCTGTAGTTCACTTTTATTTACTCGCATTTCCTTTAACTGCCTTGAATATCACTAACAATTTCATGTGCTGCTTTCCAGAGGGATTTTGTAAATTCAAACCTTAGCTTGCAAACTGTGACTTAATTGCTTTGATTTGTGAAACGTCTCTCTGCTTCTCTGGGAAGAATTTCTCTCTGTAACCCCTGGAGAGTACCCTTCAGGCTGCTTCCCATCTTTCATCTTACAGGATTGCAAGATTGGGAGAAACAGGGACTGCTCTTGAGGCACCCAAAATATTACAGAGTCTTTGCAGCTTTTTTTTTTCTTTCTTTCTTTTTTTTCTTTTTTTTTTTTTTTTGACAACGCTGAATGTAACTCTTCTAAAATTATTTTTCAAGATCAGTGTGGGACTGGTCATTCAGTGACCATGAAAATGGGGCTCTGCTTGTGCCCTGGAAAAAGGGGGGGGGGAAGGAGCTCTGCCGACTATAGTGGGGTCACTCCCCACCTTGAGTGTTGTCTGCTGCTACGTTGTCTAACTTAAATATTTGAGCTCATAAAAACTGCCATTTCAATGAGACACTAACCCCTGTTTTGGAAACCTGGGGTGCTATTGATGTGGGGTGTAAGGAATCTGTTTTGTCTCTGCACAAGAGTAGGTAGACTGATGTAGAAGGGCACCTTGCCAAAAGGCACAGCCACAAATCCTGGCAGCAGCCTCTCCAGGATGGGCAGGCACTGGTATTTCCAACCAGGGTGCAATGTTCAGGTACTTTGCTGCATGCTGTAGCTCTGACTGTTGCAGCTAGATCTACTGCATGGAGCTTGCTTTTCCCTTCTGTGATACAAGCTCTTCCCTCCTGAAAGTAAAGGCGTTGGATTTGGAAGTAGAGAGGTACTTTATGGATTCTGAATCGTTTCACGTTGCTTGAAGGGATTTAATGAGACACACTCAGTCCTGACTCTGGCCCCAAGTAGCCCTAAAGCATGAACCTTATGTCAGTTAAAATCTGAGGGGTAAAATAAACCAGGTGTAAACCAGTTTAGCTTGGCTGCGTTGCTGAATCACATGAGTGGTGACTAAATGCAATGTCCACTTACTGTATCAGCACAGCAAGGAGTGGTTTGGGGGCTGGGGCTTATTTCAAAACTGAGCCATGGAGAGGAGTTCCAGTAGGCAGAGAGAGCCCGGGCGCATGACTTAACAGGGCAGGAATGCAGCCGTTCCATGAAAGGATCAAACGACAACTTGGCAGGAGCTCCCACCGCTCTTAGGGCTGAGCCATAAACTGGGCCCCTGGCTCAGGGGCTGGTTGATGCTGACTGCTGTAGAGGAGTCTCCTGGATGCCACCAGCTGCAGGGGAAGATCAGTCATCCAGTTCCAGAAGCCTCTGATGCTTCTCTCATGCAAGTCCTGGCGATAGGTCTCTTGCTGCAGATTTGTGATATTGCCTGGGTATTGTGAGATTGAGAACTTTTGCTGGCCTGAACTCCCAGACCTCCCTTGGAGAACATTGAGTCAACGCAGTGTGTGGCTCTGCCACATGCGAGGGGATGGTGCATTCACTGACCTGGTGAGGAAACCTTCTTCACCCAGGCATCAGACCTTGCAGCTGCTGCTTGTGGTGATGCTCCTGGGGACCACCCCCATACTTCCATCACCTAGTAGGTGCTGGTTTCTGTAACATCTGGTAGATGAGGCCCTCTTTTGTCCCAACCATAGCACAACAGCACAGAGAGAGAGAGGTGGCCATCTCATCCTGTCTGCACCATCCCTCTTCCTCTCAGCTCTCTTCTGCAGACAGCACAGAGGGAGAGCTTTGAGGGGGATTGATTACAATGTAATGGGTTTGATTTTGCTGTGGCTTAATGCAGCTTTTACTTGGTTGCTCAGATGTGTTCTCAGTGTGGTTTTTCTCCGGATAACCTGACTTTTTCCTGAGACTCTGTGAGATTTCCTCATCTGGAAGTCATCTGAGATGGAAACAATAGTGACTTGTGTTCATATTACTCTCATATTTAATTCATATTTTAGCATTTTAAGTGTGATGGGCAAAAATGGAACCCAAATAGTGGTACAGTCCTCTTTTTTTCTTCATTAAAAAAAAAAAAGAAAGAAAAGAAAGAAAGAAAAAAAAAAGAGGCAGTCAGATGTTCAGAAGTGTTTCCAGGCTTCCTGGGCTGACCACCACAAGAGTCTTGATTTTTTCCTCCCTACTGGCCTGTTTAAAAACAAAACAAAACAAAATCCTATCAAATATATGTATTTTTAAAACAGAGTTCTTGTCTGCCCTTCATAACTGAAGGACCATGAAGTGCAAACTAGCAATGATGTTTTATGGGAAGTTGGGGGGAACTTTTATCTTCTTAGTATAAGCTTGTATGTGGCTCTGCTAATACCAGTGTGACATGGAGTTTCCATGAGAGGCTTTGCAATCAAATCATTCTTGCAGTTGGAGGACTTCCTAAAATGCTTTTTGGCCTTCATGAAGTCTGGGAAGGCTCTATAGGTTTTTCTCTAGCAAATGCTCTGTTCAGTTGGGCCTTAGGGCAGGATCATTGCGGGAGTGGACATAATGACAAAGGTAATTCAATCTACTTCTTGCTGGTCAAACTGACCAGCTGAGATCTGATCACAGACTACTCCAAGTTAAATGGTGAGCTGATTTTACATAGGCAATTTCAGAAAACCCTTTATATGTGTTTATATGTGAAGTATGTGTTTCACAGAATCAGAGTGGTTGAGGCTGGCAGGGACCTCTGCAAATCATCTAGTCCAACACATGCTCAAGCAGGGTCACTAGAGCACATTGCGTAGGACCTCATTCAGATGGCTTTGAGTATCTCCAAGAAAGGAGATTCTACCACCTCTCTGGGCAACCTGTTCCAGTGTTCAGTCACCCTCACAGTAAAGAATTTTTTCCTCATGTTCAGATGGAACTTCCTGTGTTTCAGTTTGTGCCTGTTGCCTCTTGTCCTATTGCAGGACACCCTAGAGAAGAGTCAGGTCCCATCCTCTTTACACTCTCCCTTCAGACACTTATACACGTTGATAAGATTCCCTCCTCCCCCCCCTCCCCCCAGTCTTCTCTTTTCCAGGCTGAACAGACCCAGTTCTCTCAATAGCCTTTCCTCCTGTAAGAGATGCTCGTGTCCCTTAGTCATCTTAGTAGCCCTCCCCTGGACTGACTCCAGTAGCTCTGTGTGTCTCTTGTACTGGGGAGCCCAGAACTGGACACAGTACTCCACGTATGGCCTCACCAGGGCTGAGTAGAGGGGCAGCGTCACCTCCCTTGACCTGCTGGTAACATTCTTCCTAATGCAAGCAAGGATACCACTGGCCACAAGGGCATATTGGTGACTTATGGTCAACCTGTCTGCTAGGATTCCCAAGTCCTTCTCTGCAAAGCTACTTTTGAGCAGTTCACGTGTTTGGGTGACTCCATTTTTTTTTCATTTTTAAAACGTGGTTTATATAGGGAAAGAAAACAAATGTGGTAGATCAGGATGTTCTTCAGTATGTTTTCCATTTGCTTCCTTTTGCTGTTAGAAACCATGCTCTTAGCATAACTGAGATGCATTGTCTGCACACGAGGGACAGCAGTATGAATTTCCTGTGCCTTAATCCTCACCAGCAAACTCCATCCTTTATTTGTAGGGTGAGGATGGCCAGCAAAAGTGACTTGTCAATAGATCTTTGCCTCTTCCTGCTTGCTGATTTTGAGGGGATCAGTTCACCTGTGATCTTGGTCTGTGCAGTGCTGTGCTGGTATAGGGCCAGATCTTCCCACCTTCCCAAATAGGCAGGAGGACAAATGGAGAAAAATACCTGAGAGAGCTGTTTTGAGGAGCTGGAAGACAACAGCAGGAAATCTTTATAGATAAATCATCTAGGAAGAAAGACTTTATCTTTCTTAATAAGGAATTTTTCACAATAGTATTATATAATGTAATTTCTACTCATCCAGCTGCTTACATCACTTGTCAATTTTGCCTCAGAGGCAGCAAAGTGAAAGATTAAGAGAATGAGAAACAGAGATGGACTTAGAAAGTGAAAGACGTCTTTGGGTCTGGGACACAATTATGGTTGTCTTGATTTTTTTTTTTCCCCCAAACTAGGCAGAGAGAATAAAAGGTCAATGAATTTGGGCCATTCCTCTGCCCTGAACTAATACCAACCATACCAATGTTATTGGTAGTCCATCTTGCGTTTGAAGAGAGCTGTGCTGTAGATGCCACATTAACTCCAGTTCTTTCACTAAACTTAAATATTAAGAAAAGCTTTCTGCACCTGAAGTTTTAATGCCGTTGCTTCCTGTCCTAACATGAAGAAGAGATTACTCCTTCACTCTGTGCATCGCTCTTGCAAATGTCTGAAGACAGTAATAACCCTTTCACTCTTTCCCCTCTCTCTTCTTTTTAAGATAGACAACTCATCTTACTTCAGCCTA
Source organism: Rhea pennata (assembly GCF_028389875.1). Lineage (NCBI taxonomy): Eukaryota > Metazoa > Chordata > Aves > Rheiformes > Rheidae > Rhea > Rhea pennata. Next base: position 11,528,100 of record NC_084674.1, read on the forward strand.
GTCTGTTAAATTGTCTTCTAGATGTCTGACCAGACTGCATTGACCTAATCAGAATGAAGTCCAGCTGGACCACATCTTTCTTGGACTGTGGTATCCAAATCTGGATATTGTGATGAGTAAAATGATGAGTAAAATAATAATAATAAAAAATCACAGCTCTTGCAGGCTATAGCCATCATTAGATGTACCACTAAGGTATTTGCTCTTCTTGCATATGCCGTGTTGCTGTTGACTTGTGTTTGATTTGTGATCCACAGCATCCAAAGTCTCTTCCACAAAGCTATTATTTAGATAGCTTTTCCCATCCTTTATTTGTTCATTTGATTGCTCCTGGCCAGGTGTAGTAAATTGCATGCATCTCTACTGAATTGCTTATCTCAGATCAATGTCAAGCAGGTATGAATCACTCTGGATTCAAAGTTTGCTTTCCAGCCTGCTTCCAATCCCTTATAGCTGGTGGTTGTCAGTAAACTTAGTAAGTGCAATTTCTCTGTAATCATCCAGGTCATTAATGAAAACCTGGACTGTTAGCAAGCTTGGGATGGGCCCCTATAAAACTCCATTTAATACATCCTTCCCTTCTGATTGTGAACAACTGATGACTTTTATCAGTGTGTGGTTTTCCAATCAGTTTTGCATACACTTCATAATCATCTGTATCCTGCTTCCTAAACATGCTTATAAAAATAGCATGTGAAATCATGTCAGAAGCATTTCTAAAATGGAGATACAACAACTTGCATTTTCTGTCTACCCAGAAATGTTGCTGTAGAAATTGGGTGAGCGTGACTTACTCCAAATTTGAGGTTAGCCCTCCTAGTTTTCTTTTTACAACTCACAAATAGATGATCAGTTCCAGGAATTGAAGATGAGGAGTATATTTGTAATTTTTTTTGCCCTCTCTCCAACATTGCATCTTTTTTTTTTTTTTTTTAATCTAAACACTGCATTTTGTTTTTCTCCAGTCTTGTGATACCTCACCACATCCATAAGGTCTTAACAATACTAACAATACCTGCTGGTGGCTTTAGTACTTTAGTGGCCATGTCGCTAAAGTTTTGTTGGTTGGTAGTCATATTTTTATGCTAAGTATGAACGAGCTGGTCTACCCAGTGGAAGAGAACTTTTGCCCTTTTGTAGAGATGACCTATTCCTTTAAAATTACTTTTTGCAGTAGAAAACAGACAAAATAATTCAGTTCCCCCAAGGAGTGAGAACTGGCTATCTAGATGGTTGGAAAAGAGCAAACTTCTCTTACTCTTTTCACTGGCCTACAGAATAGGTTATTTTTTAGGCAATTTTCCCTGCCCTGTGCAGGGAAGAGCAGTTTCCTGTAGGAGACTGTGCTTGCGCACATCTCATTAGTACACGTTTGTTAGTAGAAAGCTGTTTTTCAGTGCAAATGTAACAGTAACAGAAGGACGGCTGTTGAGGTCAGCTGTGCAGCGCTTACCATGGCAGTCTGGTTCCTTCTCCAGATGTTTATGTCTCTGCCAACCGGCTGAAGTACAGGTTGTAGTTACAGCTGCAAGAGCTGCACTCTGGTGTTGATTGACCCGTTGTAGGAGACCAAATTTCATGTGGTGCAGTGTGTTAAATCTCACTTTTGGCTTCATGTCCAGGTTCACTATCTTTAGTGCATGTTCTGTTTTGTTAAGCCATACAAGCTAGGGATAAATGTACTGCCAGAGTGTGCGCATATATTGTTAGGGCATATAGGGTTTGGTTTCCTTTGAAAATGGAATGTTAAAATTGATATTTGCATGTAGATGGTGATGTGTATTGCTTGTGATACTATCCGGTTAATTCAAGGATGGAAATCATGAAATTCTAGCAGAAAGTCAGAAAAAGGTGCATGGAGCTCGGAGGAGGGAAGGGAGCCTGTGCCTTTGTGTTTGGACAAGAGTAGGTGTTGCAAGTAAAAGGGACAATTAAAGCTAGTGATAATAATCAGGAGGAGGTGGTGTTGCAGATCTGGAGGAGAGGAGGTAGAGCAAAAATAAATATTTATCAGGGTTTGCCCATTGACAACTGAATGATACCAGGCATAATAACATTTAAGGCTCTTTTCAGCTGTCAATTCAGCTACGGCGTAATTTTTAGCCTGTGAGTAATCCCATCAGGGTATGTGCATGGTTTTAAGCCTTGCTAGGATCGGACCCCCGGGTCGTTGTATGGCTGTCTAGTCAAGGTGGCAGAACACTTTTTCAAGACAAGCGTGCTTGTGTGGGAGTTATGGAAATTTGGGTGCTGTGACAGTCTGACTGCCAGTCTGGTTCTGATTATTCTTTTGATTATTATTCCCTTCATAACAAGAAAAATTACTAGCCGAGCTGAATGTTCTCAGCTGCCTAATTTATTGATCTGTGGATTTTCAAATCAGTCTGGTAACTTCAGAGATGTACAAAATCACATAGGAGGTTACATGGATTTCTCTCCTTCCCTTTCCAACAATTGCCATCCCCAATTTTTTTATTTTAATGAGATTTTTTTGCCTTTGACCATGTGTTTTTGTTCAAGGATCTGATAATTACATGCTTGGAGACTATGGCTTTTCAAAAGCATCTTTCCCAGCAATTTTCAACTGGAGATGTGGATAAAAATAACTTACTCTTTTTTTTTTTTTTTTATCAGAAATGTTTTCAGTAATGTGCAATTACGAGCTCTGCCTTCATTCAATTCATCCTGGAAGAATTTGCTTCACAGGGAAATTCGTTTCCTAGCTGCTGTAGATGCCAGTGTAGTTGGCAGCTGCAGGATTTTGTGGGTAGGAGGGGGAAAAAAAAAAAAGGACCAGAAATGAGAATTGCTGTGAAGTAAATCGGTCCTAACACCTGGAAACCACGAAAGGATGGAATATCATATTTTTTTGTTAAATCATTGTTAATTCACTTTGCATATCAGTCCCAAAATGGCCTCACAAGCTATTTAGTGAATTTGAGATGTGAAGAAATGATCCCACTTAATTATGCCTTAAAACTGATCTGTTTCTTATCGTGCAGGTATGTAAAATTGTTAGAAAGGTGAAAGGAGTTGTGGTTTTCTTGCTGGCAGTGCTCTAGCTTCCAGTCTCAGTGTGTAATCACCACTGTCTGTATATCCTAATGAAGCTATAAGTTAGGAGCTGACTCAGGTCTGGGGAGAGCAATATTGGCATTAAGGTGAGAAAGGTCGCAGAGCAGTCGTAAAAGAGTAAACGCGCTCTCGTGCGGGGAGGCAGGACCTTGCGCTGGCTCCTGGCTCCGCTGCCGTGCGGGTGAAAATGGGATTTGTTGCATCCTCATCCTTTATTGCATCCTCCTCCTCCAAAGGACTCGCGGGACCTAGGTAGGACCTCTCTTGTGCCCCCGAACCGGCTCTGCCGGGCACGTCCCCGCTCGGGGTTTACTTTGAATGAGTGTGCCCTTGAAGCAGGGCTTGGTGCGCTCGTGGCAGTCAGGCTTTTAAGCCTGCCGCTACTCGTGCCGGGACGCTAGTGTGGTCCCGCTCCCGTGGGATTGCTGTTGCCATAAGCCTGCAGTGGTAACTTCGTTTCCGCAACGCGGCGGATGTTTTCCCGTCGCACCCTTTGCGTGCCGTGTCGTTTGTGCACCAAGTCATCTGCAGCTGTTAAACGACCTGGCTCGCCTGAATCGCTGAACAGCTCGTCCCTCCCAGGCTCTGCCTCGTTCTTCCCAGCCACGTGGAGCCCCGGCAGCCTGCAGGAGCAGCGTGGCAGCCCCTTCCTCCGCGGGAGCTGTTCCATCAGGTGCAGCTCCATCAGTTGCTTTCTCCAGCCCAATAACCCCCCTAAGGCAGGGGTCTGCTCCTCTGTCTTTCAGCAACCGTATGTGTTACAAATGCTGAAGATCTCAGTATTCTTGTTGCTCCTGTGCTGTAACTGGTCCCTGCTGCAGTGTCCCCGACGTTGGTGGAGTTGTCCCAGTAACACATCTGCCCCTGCTCCTGCTGTGCCAGCGGCGTAGACTCCCTCCTGCCCTGCTCTTGCTGACAGCTGATCCTTACCAGGCCATTTTAGAGGTGGATATTTCAGCCTGTAGCCTACTCCTGCCCCTGTCATTTATCAAGGGTATTTTTTTTTTGTTAGGAAATGCAATGCCATTCGAGTAGGATTAAACTCTTGGCATAAGATGAATGTACGTATTTTGCTAAAGCTTTTTTTTCTAATAATTCAAGGCATTCCCAGTGTAACCTACTGTGTAAACAGGCTGTGCTCCTTCCTGCTTTGTAACGCTACGCTCTGTTCCCTGTACTGGAAGAATACCTTAAAACTGCAGCCCAGCAGCTCATCGTCCTCATCTCCCCTGGTGCAAGGATGTGTTTGGAGAAGGGGATCTCCTGGGAAATTCCTGTAGATCCATCCTCTGCTGGCTCCTCCGGAGCACACGGGATGGAGTTGAGCATGGGGACCAAGCGTGTGCGTGTGCAGGGTAGGAGTGGACTAGCTGCGAGTCAGGGCACAGCTTCATAGGAGGTGCTTGACCTCCAGAGAGGTCAGTAGGAAGATGCACAGGTACTTTTTGTAGATCTGGACCAAACCTCCCAGGTGACTTCTCTCTCTTGTTGGCCTGTAGAGCCAAAATCAGGTGGAGGTTAGGAAGTGCCTGACCTGGAGGGCACTCCCCTCCTTGCTCCCAGTTTTGCACCAAAACCAGGTTTCATCCTGCAGCCTGTTGCTTCCTTGCCTACCCTTCCTGTGCAGCATGTGCCTCTCTGCTTGCGTGGAAGTTTTCCTTCCCTCTTGCTGCTGTCACCGTTGGGGCAGTGGCCGAACATTGCCCAGCTCCGGACAGGCCCCAGGGAGGCAGTGACAGTCGAGTAGCTGCAGTGATGTTGTGATGCTGGGGAAGAGTGAGAAAGAGAGATTTGTTTATTAAAAACCAAAGAACTCCCCCTTTGCTTCAGGTTAGCCCTTTCTTTTGCATTCAGGTGAGTTCAGCAGATGGATCCTGTCAGTTAGCCAGAGCAGTGAGAAGCGTTCACCTTGCAGAAATTGGAAAACAAAACCTTTTGGAGTCTGTGGCTCGGGCTAACAAGCAAAGTGCCGCTGGCTTTCTTTTCTTTTCAAAAGTCCCTTTATCATTCAGCAGCTGGCTTGAGCAGTACCATGAGCTATAATAGGCAATTAGCTCCTAGCAGATTTATGTGACACAGCATTTTATAAGCAAACAATCATATGCGTTTAATCATTAAATGGATCTGCTGTATCTAACGTTCACAAGGCCGATCTTTCTCTCCTCCCTGTGCATGTGCTCGGCTCGCTTGCTCTCAGTTTACACCAGGGTAGTCCCACAGACATTCACGTTTGCGTAAAACTGGTGCGAATGTGTTACTTGGCAGCTGCCTTCGGTGCTGGGTAGGCAGTGGCAAGAGGGAAGTACTTGGCAATAGCTGCTCCCGGAGACATCCAGACTCCATCCAGAGGTTGGCAAGGTGGGACAGGAGGAGCCTGATGTCGAGGATTTTTTTTTCCTCACGCTGCAGACATGGTATGGTTGAGGGGTCATACAGGTGCTACACAGCCTCGTGTGCCTCGGTGGAGCGCACATGTTGAGTGATAGACAGTGATTTATGCGGCATTCCCTAGACTTTGCTGGAGTTGGAAAGCAGTCAGACAGTTTTAGCATTTGTGGTTAATTTTAGAAATACCTGCATGCATTACTCTTCCACACATCTATTACACACTCAACAGAACCTGCTGGTTTAAATTTTTATTAACATAAGTGCCTTGTTGAATCAAAATTAAGTGCATATTTGGGAACCATAATGTGAAGCATTACACTTAATGGTGTGTGCTCTTGACGGGTGAGAGGCTATCACGAGTCTTCTCTCTCCTCAATGCACTGCGGTCTTTTGTTACACCTGAATTTTCCCAAATTTCATTGCCACTTCCTACCTGTAAAACTCCCAGCTGCCTTTTTATTCAGACGTATATTCCTCTCAGACCATGCTAGGCATTGGATTGCAGTGTATGGGGAGAAGGCAGAGGTCCCAGTTGTGTGAGGGGCAGGATTTCAGCCTGGAAAGCCCAAGGCTGTCCCGTGTGCTCAGAAAGGAGCTCACGAGAGTGAGTATCTCCCGAGCCTTTCAGCAGATGGTGGGTAGCTTACAGCGGTGTATTCTGATTTTCACCAGGATTTTCCATGCCTCTTGGGAATTATTGGGCTAACTGCAGTCAAGAGTGGGTTTTCCACTTGCATTGCATTGCCCACGCAAGGTAAAGCACCTGCACAAGCGTTTGCACAAAGGGAGCTACATACAACAGCTGGAGTGCATTAGTAACTCTGCTGGAGCACAGCCTTACCCATCTTTCATACTAAATGGGACGTCTGCATTTGTCGTGGTGGTGCTGTGCTGATCTCTGAGCATCAGCCTGTTTGGAGGATGGGGAGCCAGCAGAGCTGGCCCGCTCCTCGCTGGCCTGGGGGGACAGCTGTCCAAGCTGGGGCTCAGAGAGAACGCAAGCGGGGCGGTAACAAGAGCAGGGCTTGTGGGAGATGAGATTTAATGGGCAATCCAGGGACTAGCTGATTTTTTAAAAGCTGGTTTGATGGGGGTCAGATGAAACCACTTCCATCGTCAAAGAATTTCAAGCTTTGAAACTTTTTTATTTCATCATCTTGTCCTTATAAATCTGAGATTCCCCAGCTCTTTGATTTCTCTCTTTCTCCCTCCTCCTTCCACTTTAAGCAAGCCTCTTGCTTAAAATTCCCTTAGTCATTTAACTATAAGCTTATTCCATCTCTCACGCAGCTCCTGTGAATCCTCCTGACAAAGTCTAGGATAAAAGCAGCCCAGACGTATACACGGGCCATTTAATAATGGATGGTTTGTGTGTCAGAGTCTAAAATCTACATATGTTTAGATCAGTTGTGAAGTGGGAACATCTGTATATATTCATATGTAATGGCTTTTACTACATGAATGAATAATCCAACTCCCACGATTTGCTGTTTACTTTTTTGAAACATTGCTACTTAGCTAAACACTGGGTTTGGGGGGGAGAAGCACATTTATGGGAATTAAATCTTAGTAAGACTTAGTGGAGCTTCGTGGATAAGCTGGAAACAAATCTAAATGGGTGCTGGAAATCTTTCTTTATTTTTAAGTTAATGCTGTCTGGAACGTCTTCCCTACTTCTTGACTGCCACTGTTTTTTAAGCACTTTGCATCAGAATGCAGTGCAAATCCAGGATAAAGCAGCTGATTTGCAACCTACTGCATTGAATGGCATCTCATGTGATGCCAGCTCTCTGTAGCACTGGCTGTCTTTGCAGTCCTCCTAAAAGGGTTCCTGAACCTCGGGAGCCTCAACACTGGGGGTGCCCCGATGCAGTGTCGCTGGCAGACCTGCCTACGAGAAATTTTAGTGGCCTGGCCCACGGCAGACTGGAAAAAGCTGATGAAGATAAAGGTCACTCCCTTTTTAAAAGAAGGCTGATGACTTGCTGCTACTTGCGACCACTGGGTCAATCTATTTTATTCTCTTTCCACGGTCAGAGTCCCCTCTTGGAGCTGGTGTGAGCCCTGCCCTCGTGGACAAACTCCCCCAAGCAAGTTGCTGTGGCCGTGGCTGAACGTGTGCCTGGCTTCAGGCTTCTCTTGACCACGATGGTCCTGCTTCACCAAACTGCGCTCATTTTCCATTACTGCCTGTGAAGCTGTGGGCTAGCCCGGAGGATAAGATCAGTGCAGTAACAAATCATGTCACGGACAGCTTTGATATCCACCTCTCATAGTTCATTTGACTCTTGTTTTTCGTGCCAGTGTTGATGGCGTCATTTAGGTTTTATGTATATCTGTTTTCTCACTTCACCTCTTGGTCCCTGGCTCATCTCTTTATTAAATGTTGCTGCACTAAAGCCCATCTCTTCTGTTGCCTCATTTGCTTGAGGTTTTCTGTTTTCTTGCATTTTGTGTGGGCTTGTTTGTTGCTGTTGGCACTGACTGATCCTACATCCATCTCAGCCGCCTCTTGACCCAGCACAGCAAATCTCCTCAGTCTGATTCTTCATTTCTTTTTCTGGTCCTGCTCCCAGAGCTGGTGCAGTCTTGTAATCAGGAGCAGAGAGATGGTGCTAACCTAGGCAGGGCAGGGTGACCTCCCTCCCCGCTGCCCGGCCAAGCTCCCGGTGCCGGCCCCTTGTTAATCCCTGCAGGAGCAGGCGCTGCCGACGTCGAGCTGAGGCCGCTCTTGTAGGTCAGCAGAGAAACAGAGTGTGATTCACTCTAAGAAGGTTTTTCCTCATCCCATCATTATCGAAGGACTTAGCGTTCCTAGCAGGTTTCCTTGAGATTGGTTTGCCACTGTTAGTTGAGCTGCACATAACATGCTGTAAATTTAGCACAGGCACTAAAATTTTATATGTACTCTTGGGAGCACTTATTTTACATGGGTAGCATGGACTCTCTTGGAAATGCTATAGGAGTAGAACAACAACAACAAAAAGATGTGTTGCAACGTTAACAGTCCCCTTGTCAAAAAAGGATTATCAAACTGAATGCTGGCATGGCGTCTTGCTGCTGCTTTACCTTCCCTCTTTTCTGAATCCAGTGGATTTTTCTTTCTGCCCTGGCTGCTGTCTGCTCTAACAGAAGATTGCCCTTTTGGAGTGGGTGAAGTTATGCAGGTAGAGCAAAGCACAGAAGAAAAGCTGTGTTCTCAACCCGCTGATTTACAGACTCTAGGATATCTAGTGGCAATATCCTTATTTCCAAACTCCCACTCCATTTCGTTGCTTCCCGTCAGTGTGCATTGGGCAGAGGGTATTCCTGGTTTCGTGTCCCTTTGAAATTGAACATCTTTTGGAAGAGCAAGGCAGAGCAGGGAATGTGGGTGCTCGTTGCTTTTTGGCTCTGCTGGAGAAATCCAGATATATCCTCCTGCTTCTGGTGGGGATGGGATCTCAAGTTCTGAGCTGCTCAGAATCACAGAAAAGACTTGTTGTGGAGGAAAATAGCCGTTTCACTGAACAGCAATTTTTCTTTTCAGCCAGCTTCAGCCCAAATGGCACGTTTACCCATTCTTTGGACTGGTTCGTTTCCAGCCAGAATGGGTCATTTATAACCCATTTTCCACCCCTGTGTAATATATGTTGAAGAACTTAGCCCAAATACTGTGGATCGTTCCCCAAATTTCCTGACTGAGGGATGCCAGATGGTTTTTGGAGAGTTGCCCACCTTTCACAAAAAGCCACCAGGTACCACAGTGTGGTGGAGGTTGATTCCTCTCGTGGGATGAACACACATGTTCCCACACCAAGGCTCACCAAGCTGCGTACTGTCCTCCCACGTAGGTGCTTCTGCATTGGGAGTGAGCTGCCTTCTCCTCTTCTCTTCGGCGTGTGAACTAGATTGTGCTTCCGAAGTTCCCTCCCTAGGAGACTTCTCGGCACACTTCTACCACGGAAATCAGGAGGAGGCTTTTCCCACGAACCAGAGGCAGGTTTCTCTCCATCAGGAAGTTAACAGCCTCTTGATCTGACAGCACTTTGAGACCTTGGGAGACAGCGGATACCATTTTTAGTGTGAAGGTCACAGGGACCGAAAGGGAGTTTGTAAAAGACAAAAAAAGGTCAAAGAATTTGTTGTCACTATTGCTGCAGCAAATTTCAAAGAACTGCTGGCATCTCCCACCTGTTCTGCCATTTCCAAACTGCTGATTTACGCTGTGGATTCACACCCAGGCTGTGACACAAGTGCGCTCAGTGCTCAGCACTGCGAATGGGGGCTGAATCCGGTCTCCCCTTCTCCTCCCTGGAGCTTTGCGACTCTAAGCTCAATGCTAGATGAGACAGACCTAGATTAATCAGGGCTTGGAGTTTGTTGGTTTTCTTTTCTCAGAGAGAAGAGGCTTTTGCTGCTCAGAAAAAAATGTTTTGTGTTGCAAACATTGACACATTTTTTGACTTTAACTACTGATATATCAAAAAATAAAAACTTTCTCTTTTTGTCATACCTTTTGAAAACCGTCCCATTTGGGAGGGAACTTAGTGCAAACCGTGTGCAGTGAAAGCAATCATGACTTTTTTTATTAAAACATTTGTTTTTACTTTTTTGACAAAGATTTTCAAACAAGCACGTAATGGTGGGCACTTGTTTTAGATGGCGCCAGTTTTTCTCTGGTAAAAAGCTGCAATAGGGCTGTCTTTTTATTTGATTTTGCTCCACAGATACCTAGTATGGCATTTGTTGCTTATAAAAAAGGGAAGGCCACAGGGTTTGAATTTGGGAGGCTGCACTTCCTTCCCATCTCCATATTGAATAAGAAATTTGGGAGCTTGCTTGAAGTCAGTAGGGAGAATTGTGTTCCCTTGCTGACTAGGGTTTCCTGCTGCCTGTTGCACAGATGAATAGACGCAGCTGTAGCTACAGAGGCGTTCTTCCTTGCAAATGGCTTTAGACTTTACTGGTCATTTTTCACCATATTACAATTGCTCGCTTGAATAACTTTCACAGAAGATCAGTCTGAAAAAGTACCTTATTTCTCATTATTTTTTACTTTTGAAAGGTAGTTTCTTCAGATAACACTATCAGTATATCAGCAATATTTCATCTTCCTAGCTTATTGCTGGATTCTCCCCCATACAGCCTACGCTGCTTAATAAGAGAAATTGCCAGATTGACTGGAAAATGTAACTTTAATAACATCATTTCAAGCAGTAGAACCAGTGAGAAATAATAATCTCAATGAATTGATTTCTGCACTGTTCTTGTCCCTCATGCACAAAATTACTGTGTATAACGTGTGTGTGTGCGCACACAGGCGAATGTGACCTGCAAGGGAGTGAGAGTCTGCGTCGCTTCCTCTGCCATTGAGTTCCTCATAAGTGTAAACCAACGGAGCTGTCTGAAAGTGGTGGGAAGGACTGTGAGAAGGGAGCCTCTGTCCCCTTTCCTCTTATTTTTCTCTTTTAACACTGGAAATTCAGATCTTGCTGAGAGGGGCTTGAAAAAGGTCCCAGTGCAAAAGGGATTTTTTGGTCTTTGGACTTTTAAGAAGGTGCTTTGGAAGGGATGTTTGAAAGGAAAGATGTCTACTTTTCATTTGGGAAATGCTGTCTGTACTACAGACCCAGCCTGTGCCCTCCTTCAAGGAGCTCTTAATAAACCTGACTTGACACACAACGCACATCCTCACCAGAATGAGGAAAGAGTTGTCTCTGATATTTCTAAATTAGAAAAAGAAAAGAAACTCCAGGCCACTTTGAAAGAGCAACATAAGCTCCTCTGTGAGCAGAAGAGTAAATGAAGCCTCATCTCCTACAGCTTTTGCATCCAATATTCCTTATTCCTATCCCTACTACAGAAAAGAAAGGGAAGTGGGTGCTGTGGCTAGTAGGGAGCTGTTTGCATGGCAGACTTTTCTGCTTTGCTGAGAGCACTAATTTAAGTACTTTTAAAAGTACTTTTTCCTCTGTCTCTTGGTGCAGCTTGCGTGGGAATGAACAACTGCTTCCAGGTCTTGTGTTGCACATCCCATCAGATACACTGATTAAATAAATCAGGTTACTCTGTGGCTGGCTTCCGCAGCAGTAACAGATGACAGACAGCGCATGGCAGCAGTGTCTGCCATATAGAAGATGCAACTGTAACGGCAGGTTCACTGCAGATTCTTAAATCATGTTTTGAATTTCTTTTCTTTTTGTGTTTTTTGTTTTGTTTTTTATTTTTATTAGAATGCTCTATATTGAAAGAAAACATGAGGAATACCAGATCTTGGCATTTCAAGTCTGGTCCAACATTCGTTCTTATCAGATCAGATTTGGATCAGTCTTTAGGAAGTGCTTAATATCCTGTTAGAGTTGATATGAAGCCTTTCCAAAGCCTGGCTTCTCTGCAGAGCCAGCTTAAATGGGTTTTGCACAAAAATATAGATCTTATGCGGGTTCAATAAATGCTGACTCTCTTCCTGCTCTGCTGTGGGAAGCAGGAGCCTTCTTCCTCAAATGTTTTATATGTATGCTGAGGGCTAGCAGAGGGCTGTACTCTGGTATCCCCTTGGAAGCCAGCCTGCTTGATAACACTGGTGTGTTCTGGCTCATATCTGGGTCTCATAAAGGCTACTGCTATGCAAATAATTATCTACATCATTTTTGGTTGAAAATGGTTGCTTGAAACAAATTGTTCCTTTAAAAGTAATTTTGGTTTCTTATTAAAAAGAAAAAAAATAGAGGAACAAAGCATGGTGTTTTCTGTTGAACAATAGACTATTGTATCTTTTATAGATCCATTTCCTGTGAATAAAGCAGCAGGTGGTTATGAAATTATATGTGACTTAGAAGGGTTGGTAGAGCGCTGAATAAAGGCTTTATAAGAAAAGAAGGGAAGGAGTGGGGGGGTCAGGGGAGATGAAATGTGTGCTGTGTGTATGGGGAATTGGGAAGTACAACATCCTCCTGGAATAACCTCAAAGTCTGGACAACTTCTCTCTGGTTTGGATGGTAAAATACTGCACAAATGGAGGAGATGCTGTAAAAATCTGTTTCATGCCTGAGGAAACTGTTGGTGGTGGTGCATGTCCCCATCCCTGGGGAAGGGAGCACAGCATCGTCTCAGTGTGGCTGCCACAGGTATTGTTAGTGCTTTGGAAATGCTCTTGGGACCTTTCTTGTACCAGATGTATCTAGGAATTGTAATTGTCCTTAGAAGAAATGGACCTTCAGAGGGGAACAGAAGGCAGCTGGGCTGGAGATGCAACAGAGGAGCTGTAGTTAGCCACATGGAGAAGAGTAAGGGCACCAAGGCTAGGCGCAGAGTGGGAAGGGGTATGGCTTGCCCAGGTGGCAGACAGCCCCTATGGGTGCTCCTTGGAGTGGGGAGGATGATGTTGCTCTGTGGTTTGTTTCAAGGACATGTGAAGAGGCCCTGCTTCAAGTTTCATCATCATGTTGAAGACTTTCTTTGACCTGCTTTGCACATTTTTTGAAAGGAGCAGGATTAGGGTTGTCTTAGCATCTCTGTAGGTTGTTGGTACTCTTAGTTTTTATGTCTGCTGAAAAATGCTGCTGGGGATAAAGTTCAGTTTCTTTATTAGAGGCAAGGACCTCGTTCCAGCAAGTGCAGTTATATCGAAATATTAGAAAACTTATTTAACATAAGAAAAATCTTTTCTTATGGTGAGGGTGGTTGAACATTGGAACAGGTTTCCCAGAAAGACTATGGAATCTACATTCTTTGAGATGTACAAAACCTGACTAGGCATGGTGCTGGACAGTCTGCTCTAGGTGATCCTGCTTGAGCAGGGGAGGATGGACCACATGATCTCCAGAGGTCCTGACAACCTCAGCTGTTCCATGGTTTTACAGTCCAGACTTCCTCTTTGGCTATGCTTTTAGAAAATTTGTGGTAAGAGAAATCAAAGAGAAAGCATTCCCTCAAGCCCTCATCTGTCATCCTTGTAACTCATTAGTCTGTTGTACGAGGGTTTATTGCCAGCGAAAGGAAGAATATTGCATTTTTCTTAGCAACAGGTGGCCTCCATCATGTGTACCATTAATTTGTTGGTACATGTATTTATGAAGCTGAGGGGACAAGGGGGGCTGTTCCCAAAATAACTTGGTCTATTTCTGACTGAACACACTGATAAGGGCAAAACTTATTTCAAAATCTTCCTGGTGCAGCGGAGGGGGAGAAGAGTTTCGAAGCCCTGCTTAGGTCTGAGCAGCTCCCATGGGAGCATCTCACTGCTTGGTGCCTATTGTGGCTTTGGAAGTGTCTCCACAGGACTGGTGGAGTTGGAGATGAGGTCTGGGGCAGGCACCAGTTTGTTGACTCAGCCGACTTCGAAATGCCCCAACGAACCTCTTAGAGGATAAAACAGAAGAAAATGTTGTGGATTTTCTTTTTCTTTTTCTTTTTCTTTTTCTTTTTCTTTTTCTTTTTCTTTTTCTTTTTCTTTTTCTTTTTCTTTTTCTTTTTCTTTTTCTTTTTCTTTTTCTTTTTCTTTTTCTTTTTCTTTTTCTTTTTCTTTTTCTTTTTCTTTTTCTTTTTCTTTACAGTGAGCAAAATAGTGCTGTAAAAATGAAATTGTGCTGCAGAATTTCAAAGCAAAAAATTTTTTTTCTTTTTGAGCAATCCACAGGAGCATGTGCTCTTTTGCATAAGAATCAGCATATTTGTTGCTGTATGCTGGGGCTGGTTTTACGTAGGACAGACTCATGAACCTTATTTCAACTTTTGCAGTGTTCTAAGAAAAACAGGTGGGAGATTACAGGCAGATTTTTTTCATCCATTTGTTTGGATTTTGTTTATTTTTTTAACTTTACTGTTATCTAATATGCCAGAGCAGCGTATTTCTGGTGACAGGAAAAGAACTGAACATCTGTGTTGGGCTTAATGAACTCGTGTACACATTTCCAAGGGGTTAGGAGCTTTGGATTTGACTCCGGCTCACGAGGAAGGCTTGAGGAGGCTGGGAGTCTTTGGCTGCGGAAGCGGAGGCTCCTGTGCGCACTGACGTGGCGCAGAGGCACAGGAGGAACTCTTGGAGGCTGCAAGCAAGTAGATCAGCAACTCATGCAAGATATCTTTTGCGTCTTTTTTCCCTTCCTAGTAGTATGACAACCTGCAAATCCTCCGAAACCTGTTAGAGACAGATCTTTTTTGAAGGTATTTAGGAGCCTAAAGAATCAGACGGATGACTGTAGTCCGTTTTTCAAGTGCGTGCCTGCATCTTAAGGCACTCGGTTGTTTTTAAAATCCTTGGCCTTGGAGACTGCCTCCGAGGAGGCTGCAGTTTGAGTTATCACTAGCTACATGACCCAGTCTCGTGCACCCTGACTGCTCTTTATCTAACTACAGATTAATGCTTCTTCTGGCTTAAAGAAATAACTCTCTTTGAAATGGATCAAATCATGCTTAGTTTTAGTCATTTGAGTTCCTGCTACAAACCTCATGCTTTTAGTCTAGCAAAAAATACCAGCTTGTGTTAGCATGAACAGCTTTTGGGTCTTAACGCTGTGTTAGTATTCGTTTCTCTAAACAAGGAAAGCAATTACCCTATGGCGATATAACTGTCTCCAACTGTCTTTTTTCCATTAAACAAATGGGAGATTTTACCTCTTGATCTTCCCACAGGATTAATCCACTTTCTCTGCGGGAACCGTCTTAAACCGATCTGGGAATTTGAACAACTTGCAGACAGCAAGGCTAATTGTCACAGAATCTTATTTAGCCAAATGCTAATTTTCATTAAGAGGTGAACTCTGTTAATAACATAGACTTGTAACTCTTCTAAATGAAAAAAAAAAACCTTCCCTCCCCTGGCAGGGATAATGAACTCCTAAATCAGTGCTCCTTTCAAGGGAGCTTTTCCTTCTTTTGACAGAGGTTGGCTTGAGACCTCAGTGATTTCAGAAGACCCTGATGCCTGCACACACTTCCCATTGGGAATTTGAGTGAAATCCTGGCATTACTGAAATCAGCTTTATTACTCATTGCTATGGAGCTAGCATTTGACCAAGGGCTTCCCCATTTGCTCCCAACAGGGAAAGACAAGAGCTGATGGGGCGTCTCGGACAGGCTGCAAGGTTGACTGGCTGGGGCAACAAGTAGGTTAAACCATTCTGTAAGCCTGGAGATCTCTAATTTAGGGGGAAGCTGTGTCCTTTCTGTTAGATAGGATGTGAGTTAAATATGTGTAGTTGGCCCCTGTGAATCAGCTGGCTAGCAACAATTTGAGATATTTTGATGGATTATTGCCGCATGTCTTTAGGAAGAGCTTTATTTAAACTTTTGCAGCAGGGGGAAACAATTTCTGGGTAAAAATGGTATTTGTTCAAGAAGAGAATGGTTTCATTTGGATTTTTACTCTTATTAAAAACTATTTCTTGAATCTTCTCCTTTCTTCCAAACCTTCCCCCCAAGTTAGGTGTTAATACAAAGCCAAAGCATCTGATTTTGTTTCCCTCTTAAAATAAGCTTTTCACTTCCTTGATGCCTCCCTTAATTCTTTCCAGCGCAACAATCATAGATTCGTTTGGACTAGGGGCATATTATTGAAGGAAGTTTTGGAAGTGATTGAAATCTAGGCTAGCTGGAGCAGTGCAAAATGTACTGCCTGCAACAGCTCTGCTAGCAAAGTGATCGGATTCAAGGCCTTAGGTACCTTGAATGTCTGCAAGATTATGTGTGAAGATGTTTAGGAATGATTAGAGCCCTTGTCCTTCTTTTTATTTAGTTTATCGTCTTGCATTTCTGCTCCTCCTCATTCTCCTGCTTTGCTATCTGAAGAAGGGAGAAATGCTCTCTGTGGAGAGGCTGCGAGCAATTCTGTCCCTGGCACAACGTGACACCAGGGGGTTGTGCTGGTTTGAGTGTCCTAATGTTGTCCATCCCCAAATCACCCTCCTTTGAAATGTCTTCTTCCCCTAATCTTATTTGCTAGCCTAAATGCAACATGTCCATGATGTTTTTTTCTTTTTCTCAGCAGACAAAGGTGGGGAGATAAGTTCAACCTTACTATTAGACCTAAGAGAATCCACGTCAGAGACAGCTGTGGGAAATCAAGTCCTGCTGCATATGGAGCAGCTTGTTTTCTTTTCTATAAATATCCCAATTCTTAACCTTAAAAGAAAAAAAAAAAAAAAAACTCAGATTGGGTCAGCTTCTGTCCAAAAGCAGGCGATGGCATGAATTCTTCCCCCCACCCCCGAAACAGCAAACACTGAAGAATCAGGGAGCAGTGGTCCTGCTGGTGCCAGAGCAGGCGTCGACAAATTTTTGTTGCCACGTGGCCGTTGCTGGAGCGAGGGTGACGGACGGTGTTTGTGAAGCAAGTGGCAGAGCTCTGGCTCTGTAACTCGGTGCCCTGAGCGGAGCAAGAGCAGGCAATGAAACGGCTTGGCTCGGCTGCCCCCTCTTTTTTATTATTATTTTTTTTTCCAGCTCCCTGCTTTGTCTTGTGCGCGACCGGGCGCTTCCAAAAACAGACGGTTTCCTAACGAGGCTGAGTGGGGAGCAGGCTTGCTTTGATCTGGCCCATGTTTTTGCCAGCCGTGGTGTTTCCGTAACGGGCTCTTGCTGCCTGGCGAAACGGTTTTTGCAGCAGTTGCTCCTGCTCCTTTTTCTTCATTGGTCAAGTTTGGTTTTGAGGGGATGAGGTGGGACTGCGTCCTCGTTTTTGTTACTGCACGAGATGCATGATGCTACTGTAAAAATGCTGCGGCTGCAGAAAAGAAAGCCTAGGGCTACCTCTGTAGAGCAGAGACTTGGGAGCTCTTCTCTCCCTGTGTTAGTAAGACCCTGATATAGCAAAAAAATTATCAAAGAATTTGCAGGAGCTTTTCTATACTGTCACAGATTCCCCTGGGGTTAACATATGGAAAGTGTTGCGCCTTCAGTTTTGTTGAGGGTCTTATGTTCTCGGGGAGCTTTTCTTAAAGACCTGGAGCCTGAATTAACACAACTGCCTGAAAATCACTGCTTTCTGCTGCTTTTCTTTTGAAGATTTTTGGCCTGCTTGGTGTGAGGGGGAAAAAGCTTGGAAAATATACCTTTAATGGCTCCAGCACTGAGTGCCTGCAAAAAGGACATAGAACTGTAGCATGGTAAGGTTGGAAGGGACCTCTGGAGATCATCTAGTCCAACCCTCAGCATAGCCTGTATGGGGATTGAACCCGCGACCTTGGCATTAGCAGCACCACGCTCTAACCAGCTGAGTTAAACCTAATACCTGGGCTTAAAAAGTAGAAGTTATTTTCCCAATTTTAGAGAGCAGAGAGGTTCATGAATTTTCAGTGCTTGGGTTGGCGCTACTATTTGGGCTGACGGAGCGATCAGGCGAGCGATTCCTCTGCCCAGCTGCTCGGCTAGGCAGGAGAAATCACTAAGAGAGAGCCCAAAAAGCTAACATTCCTTTATTTTATTATTATTATTTTTCTTTAAAGAAAGGGGAGGGGGAAGAGATCTTCCAAAGAAAAAACGCCACCACGAAAAAGGCGACTCCAGCAAGAGCAGCCTGAGCGGCAGAGCCCGGAGGCGGCTGCGAGTGAGCAAGGAGCCGCGTGGTGGGGATGCTCCTGCAAGCAGATGCCAATTCGCCCTTCGGTGGGCGGCGCGAGGAAGCTTCCTCCCCTGTTCAGACACTTTAGCTAGATAACGAGCAAAAAAAGCCAAACACCTTTAGCGTAATCAGCTGCGTTTGGGAGGAAGGGCGCTAATTATTTGCCGGCTGAGGGGGCCGGCAGCGATGCAGCCCGGGACGTTGCTTTAGGCTCGTCGCAGGCGGCGGCTGTAGCTTGGGTGGTTGTTCCTGGCTGCTCGGCTGTTGGTGGAAGCTGTTGTTAACGGGAGGGCACCCTGCTGGCTTGCTGTAACGGTAGCTGAGGCGCATTTGCCAAGAGCTGTTGGAGCCCTCCGGAGAGGGCGACTAACCTACCGAAACGAGGTTTCGTAGCAATGTTGACGGGGGCTGCGAGGGGGAGATTCAGCCCGGGAGGGCTCCGGTAGATGTCTGGCGCGGGGCGGCGTGTTCGTGCCAAGCAGATGGTTGCCTCTCTTACTTTGCCAACAGATCAGCGAGCTGGCTTCGAATCATCTTCCGTGGTGTCCCGGGTTCTCATTCACGGCAGAGCGATTTCGTCTCCAGTGCATTTTCTTGGGTCAGAGCAGGCAAAAATACCCTGACGTATAAAGCAGCCGCCTCGCCTCGGTGGGGTACGAACGGCTGAGTGTTGTCCTGAGCTAACAGGTAGCTCCACCAGGAAACATCACTGTCCTTAGGCTCCTCTTGGCTACCCCTGTTTTGTGGCTCTGCAGTCCTGCAAGGCGCAGGGTGGCAGGGAGGGAGGAGGACACAGCATTAGGAATAACCTGCCAGAGAGAGAAATTAAGATGAATGTGGCCAGGGCTGGCAGAGAGCAAAATCTCTAAATATTTATCAGTCTCAAACGTTTACTGAAGAAGAGAGAGCAAGTGTCTTTCTTTTGCTTTTAAAAAATTGGATGTTGGAGCAAAACTGTCCCGAGTGAAGTGAAGTTCTGTCCAGAGACATTAAGCCCAGATTAACCTGTCCCTGGTCTCCACGACACCCAAGGGATTGTTTCCATTAAAAATGCAAATTTAATTTTTAAGCCTTCTGCTCTTGAGTAGAGGCCAGGCGGTACCAGCACCTATCTGAAATCAATGGCTCGACTTGGTGCTTGCTGTGACTCAGCAGCGAGGGATGCTGCTGGGTCCCCCCGGGGGGACAGCGTTGCGTTATCCTACCTGTGCTTCCCCTTCCTTTCGCAGAGATCCTGGCTGCCCGGCTGTCTGTGTCGATGTGCTTTGGCAGCAATGATTTGGCTTAGCTTGATGGCAGTCCCCTTGCAAGTGCCAGTTCGTGTTTTGTTAGAAATCTTCAGTTTCATGGTGATGGAAAAGCCCTCAGCCTGACAGAGGAGAAGAGTCCAGGGAGTAGGTGTCTTCCTTAGGCCTTGTGGGCTGAAAATCCCAGGCTAAAAAACACAAGGATGTTTATTTTTCAGCTGAGATTTTTTTTATACTTAAAAGCTCAGACTTGGATCAACTAAAACATTTCACTGACTTCTGTCAGCTTGTGAAAATCACTTCAGCTGGGGAAACAAGAATTAAAGCTAAATCAAAAAAATACATTGTGCCTTTTTAAAAACTGTATTAGGTGGATACTTATTTTTATCTGACTTAAAAAAAATGCTTAAGCCCTTGAGTGAAATGCAACTCCTGGTGGCTAAATGCATCGTGCGATCTGGTTAATACCATCGTTTTCCTGTTATTGGGGGAAGAGGGCTGCCAGCAAACTGAAAATCAATTTTGATTGCTCTGGGAACAAATTCATTGTCCTGAATGAGGCTGAGCAAATAGTTGTTCCTCTGCACGCAAGAAGACAAAAACTTCTCTATAACTTAAATTTAAGTTACTAAGGGGCTGGGGACAGGGACAGGTGGAGGGTTTTCCAGTAACAAATATTTAAACTAACACGTAGCACTTATACACCTTCACAGCTCCTGAAGAGTTGGGAAGGGCAATGCTGGAATGCAGCTATTGAAAATAGGAGTTGTTTGATACTACATGTTTACTGGAAATTATTGATCAATGATGCTCGGGTTTTCATGAAATGCCACAGAGAACAGGCATTTTAAATGGGTGGCAGTGCTATCTGTAGCAGCATGCTCACTTCTCTGGAAGTGAACTCTCTGCAATGTAGGAATCTTCCAATAGGAGAATGCAAAAGTATTTGAATATTTTACATTTAAATTTGAAATTACATTGGACAGTGCTGATACTGATATCATTTTTTCTTTTTTCTGTCTTTTTTTTCTTTAAGTCCCTAAAGAGAAGGTGCTGCCTGTACCGTACAAAGGCTGGAACAGCAGCAGGAAAAGGCGACTTTGAAATAATAGGATCTGTAAGAATAGGCAATTTAATTCAAGTGCAGTGATTTAGTGCCCTGTTAGTGTCCTGATGTATTACTCCATTTCCAAAGACCATAAGTTTCTTCACAAGCATAATGACAAGCTTAAAACTTGTGAGACTAAAGCCACAGCCTTCTCTGTCCTCAGCTGTTCCCCATAATTACAGGAGTAAGGGAATTTTGTTCTCTCTGGATGGATTAGCTCCAAGAGAAATAAATCAGATAATGCTGTTGTGCCGCCGGTTTCTTGTTTCTTTCGCTGCCTCTAAAAAGCAGGTGAGCCCACACAGGGCAGTGCAAAGAGCTGGAAATGTTTTTTCTCACCTACAATCCATGACAGGGGTTGTGGTCCCACCTGTGGTTACATCATGGACACCCTTTTTGAAATACTTCAGTTTTGTTGCTGTTTTATTGCTTTTGGCACTAACGTTAGCTTCTGTGTCTGCTCTGCTCCCAGATGATGGCCCCTACTCGAAGGGGAGCAAGGACTCTGGTGGGATGGATGCGACTCTGGTCTCCAGAAGGCAAAGCATTCCAGGTAAAGGAGAAGGTCTTATCTCACTCCCATGCTACCACACCTCTGGGAATCCCTTGGGCCTTGCCCGGCAACCCCTGTTTCAGTGTATCCGTGAGCAGGGCTTTTGCATGGAGGGCAGCAGCAGGTGGTAATAACCAGCGTCAGCGTGAGCAATGTGTTATGGGTGCAACCGCAGTCTGGTTTGGAGCAGTTAAAATGAACCAGGGAAGACCTAGTTCCTGCCCTGAGATTATACCTGCAAGGGAGGAAAATCACAGCAAAGAGAGAGGGAAGAAGCACTGGCACATCTAGACTCGTGGAGTGGGAAGGGAGGGAGACAGTGGCTGGCTAGCTTCACATTTCCCTGCACGTGGGACTAAGTGTGCTGTGATATTTAGTCAGTGGCATCACACTGCTGTGTGATATAATCCTTTCCATGCGGAAGAGCTCTTGGAGGCCCGAAGAGGTAACAGAAATGTTGATGCTAGGTCTTGTCTCTCTGCGGCCTGTCAGCGGATTTGGATGGGCTACTCTGGACAATTCCTCTGCTTCCTAGTGAGGACTGGGGTTTGGATTTGACTTCTGACCATTAATGACACAGTTGCCCATTTGGTTTTGTGTGCCAGAGAGGCCAGTGAGGCCTTTTGCCATCGCTTCATCATCACGATGGCGCAAGTAAGATGTGGCTCTTCGTCCAGGTCTGCTACAGGGTCTCCAGGAAGGATAAAAGGTTCAGCAAGCTCCAGGATTATCCTGTGTGATGGGGGCTGCTGCAACGTGTTGTCACCATCCCGGGACCCTTGTGGAGAGGGAATGACTCCTCTCTTGCAAGAGCAAGTCTATCCATCAGTCCTGACTTAAAGCATCCCATAGGGAGGGCAAAATTCAGGTCTGCTCCCCCTGCCCCAGGGTGCTTTGAACAACAAAGAGCAGCTTGGTACTGGTGACAGAGCAGATCCTGGGGGGCCAAGGAGAAAATGAGGCTGGCAAGAGTCAAGAGGGCTTGAGGTGGCTCTAGGTCATGAGCAGGGGTTAGATTTAGGTTCCCAAAGAGAGGAATGGAGGGGATCTGTGCTCCTCTATTGACAGGGGTGCTTCCTACCTGTGGTTCCTGTCCCAAAGTCTTCCCCCAATTCCTTGGAAGGAGCATCATGAGCAGAGAGGTATGAAGACAAAACTACAAAAGCTGGAAGAACCAGCCCCTGTCTGTGCCAGGCAAAACAGGCTGTCCTCTTGGTCACCATCAGTGCAAGATGGCAACCCTGTACTGCCCTTAGTGTGGCCATGGGCTGGATGCTTCCCTGTGAGAGCTGTCTTAAGCTTCTGTTATTTGCACTTAAAGACAGTATCTTGAAGGAGCAGACCCTGCTTAACAGCACTCTTACCTGTTTGTGTGTGTCTGTGATAGCAGCAGCAGATTTATAGCGGCGTTGGTCAACAACCCTTGATGGACTGATCTTGGAGACTTGCCTTTTTTTCAGAGTGGTGATTTCTCCTTGAACCCACAAGATGGATAATTGCACTCTGGGGCTCCTCATTTTAAACACTTATCAAGGATCAGAATTAAACCCTATTGAAGAGCTAATAGTCTCCCCTTGCGGCACCATCTGTGTTGATCAGTCATGTCTGTAGTTGAGAGGAAATTTGCAGAGTAGTGCCGGATGGCTATCCATCCAGCACGGCAGGGAGCCTCTGCAAAGTTTCTGGCAGCCCCTGAGATCTTGGGTTGGGGAATTGAAAACTAAGTCGCTGTAGTTGGCGAGGGATCAAAACCATTGGAGTTTAAAGAGCAGGAGCATTATGGACCTGACGTTTTACAATGAGCTGCCATTGCCTTGTTAAATGGGGGCACAGCAGTGCCTGAATGTCTTCCAAACCGGTGCTAGATTGCAGAGAAGTTCCCTGCTTGCATTCGTCAAGTGCAGAAATTATTCTTGGGGTTGTGCTTTACAAAACAGGTAGTGCATGGTGGGACTGTAAGTGAGGTGCAATTTCTGGTGGCACAACGGCATTGCACAAGGAGCAAAGCGCTAGCAGGGCCTTGCAGACAGATGAGGCACCATAGTGCCAAAGGACACCGTGTTTTCTCCTGGTGAAAGAGACTGAGGGGACAGCCCTACACCGGTACAGAGCTGCTGTGTCAATATGTTATTTCAGAGCGCTTACTTCATTGCTCTGGAAATTCACAGTGTGTGAAAGGTTTCAAATGTTCCCTCTTCAAGTAGAGTATCTCATTAAAGCGTGGTAGGGTTGGCTGTGCAAATGATCTCCTTCTTGGCCTTTCGTAGGGTGCATTTCAGTCCACAGTCTCAAGAGTATTGTTTGCCATATGCTGCCAATGCCCATTGCCACTTTCTCATGTGTGGTCTCAGTGAAAGGTGCCCTGCATGAGGGAGGCTGTTTTGCTCCTGTAAGATTGCAAGGGGACTTAAGTACTCAAGGACAGTGTGTGTAAATGAATCATGTTGTAGGCAAATTCTGCAAAAGCTTCTTCAAGGAGGCTCTGGCAAGGCATGAAAGTCATCTGATTTGTCCCAGGGCTAGTCCTCCGAGCAAAGAGTGCAGATGCCGTCATGTGGATTAACATGGAGCTGCGTTTGCCAAGTCAGTGGCGCTCTTGGTCTTTCCTTGGGCCAGTGCTGGACCTCCGGCCTGTGCCCTTCCTCTATGTCAAATCCAAAAGTTGAGATAATTTAGTGCTTTACACTGCCTTTGTAAAGCACAGAGATGGATTGGATCAGAACTGGCATCAGATATGTTTTGATTCATAGAGGATGAATAAATACAAATGTCTTCTTGAACTGAAGGGAAGATAGAGTATCTCCCTGCAGCAAACGGAAGAGGAATATGTCCCATAAAACAGACCCTACCGTATGTATTATGGCCTGCATTGCGTGTGTACTGGTTGTTTTACAAGTGACTAATATCTTCAGTTCCAGGAGTAGATGAGGTGGGCAACGTGGAACAAATTTGTCTTAGACCAGGTGCACGTGGATGGGGAAGCCGCAGTGAATGAATGAAGCTCATGCTTCCCCCTCCTCTGACATGACTGTGATCCTGCCAGCTCAGGATCCCACGCTCCCCACATTACATTCCTTACGTCCCAACTGCGCTGAAGGCTCAATGTATTTTTTTTAATCATGGTATTTTAAGATCCACCTTGTTCTGTCTGTCCAGGCAGCTTCTCCAGGTCCACAGCATCCTCCTACCTGGTAAATATGACTGCCTGTTATCCAGCCTTCCTAACACCCATCCTGGTCCATATAAAACATAGTTACTGAGGTAATCTCCCTGGACCACTGCCCTACTCACATCACCCTGGTTTTGAATCCCTCCACTGACTCTGTCTCTATCACCTGGGAAACAGCAAGTTTTTATCCTCTCACAAGTCCTCACTCCTCTCCCTTGCCCTGGTTGCTCTTGCCCATCAGATCTGCATGAAATGCTTTCTCCCCACTTCTGTGGTCCATCAGGATCTGCTTCACTTTCACAACCCAGTAAAACCATTGCTTGTTGGTCTAAGTGTGCCAGCGTCTTGGAGCGGGGGCTGACTTAAACAGACGTGGTTGGGGCCCTTGGCCCTGGCACAGGGCAGGCAGTGGTACAGTATTAGCTGTTTGGGCTGCAGCTCGGGTGTCTCCAGGATGTCAGCCAGCAGAAGAGCTGTCACTTAGCTGTCACAATGCTACTGTCAGCAGCAATTGCAGAAAAAACAGTTGTCGGGATGAGTTCCTCCGAGAACTCAGGCTGACTTAAAAATGAAAAAAAAGAACATTCAGAAAAGAGAATTTCCTCCTTGCTTTCACTTCCCTAAACTTTTAAAAATTCTCTCTTTCCTCTTACTCCTCTAAGCTTCCCTTTCATAATAAGTCCTCTATGTTTGTCTTATCAGTTTAAAGAAACTGAAACTGTTTCTTCTTGTTGATTATATAAATCATCCCAGATCTGCTCTCCCACCACGTGTAGAGGTAGGGTGTCCTTGGGATTGAAAGGAACGTGCCTGCTGCTGAGATGTTTACCTTTACTCCTGATATTTCAGAGGAGTTCAGAGGGGTCACCATCGTAGAGCTGATTAAGAAGGAAGGAAGCACCCTCGGATTAACTATTTCGGGTGGCACAGACAAAGATGGAAAGCCCAGAGTCTCCAACCTGAGGCCAGGAGGACTAGCAGCAAGGTGAGAAATGGAAATGGGACCCAGAGAGCACTGGAAACTAACAGTTGCATGTTCCAGTTACTGAATGAATATGATTATACTTAAAATAGTTGGCATCAGATTTTTTTTTTTTTTTTTTTTTTTTTTTTTTTTTTTTAGTGCCTCAAAAGGCAAAGTTGTTGTTTCAGTAAGTAGACCCTCTTCTACTTTGAGCTATTTCTTATGGTCTGTGCAATCACATCCTGCAACTTTGTTTTAGGATATAAACTAAGTGGCCTAATACTGTATCTTTTCTGAATAGCAAGTGTGTAAGTAACATTATTGGATCAGTAAAGGAATGGGAGAAGAAAGGCTTCAGGAAGCAGAGAAAGGAAAGGAATGATTGGACAACATTGCAGAAAACAGATGAAAGATTTTTGTTTTTCTTGTTGAGTTTTTTTTTTTTTCCCGACAGCTCTTAAGTGTGTTTCTCATTGACTGATTGCTCTGCAAGAATGAGAACTGAGCAACAAAATGAGAGGCTGTGAAACATGTACACTGATTGTTGCTTTATATACAGATCTGAAAAATTGCCACTAGAGAAGATAGATGGCTTTGATTTTTGCATTTCTTTCTCAAATAATGGACGCATGTAGTTAGACAACTAAGGTCATCTTTGGCATCTTTGATGGCTTGTTCAGAAAACCTTGCAGTCACAAAAGGTTCTCCATGCATGTCCAGGCTGAATGCAGCAGAGACTTTCTATTACCACTGCTTTTCTTTTTTTCTTTGCAGAAGTGACCAGCTGAATGTTGGGGATTACATCAAGTCGGTGAATGGCATTAACCTAACCAAGCTGCGGCATGACGAGATCATCAGCCTGCTGAAAAATGTGGGCGAAAGGGTAGTACTAGAAGTAGAGTATGAACTTCCGCCAGCCGGTGGGTGCCTCTAAGATAATTCTGTTCGCTGTTCTTGGCTGCTTTTTGTCCTGGGATACAGATGGGTCCATGCGTGCTCTAGCCATCGTGGCCAAGGCTGCTTCCTGGGGCGTTTTTACGTTCTGTCTTCATCTGCTCGCAAAGCCGTGGTGCATGTTGTGGAGCTGCGCACCGTCGGAGCAGAGTGGAGTGCTGTGTTTTCCAGCACAGTGGGTGCCTGTTCATGCACACCGACGGGAGACGGCTGATTAGATTTGTCTTGCCTCACAGCGGCTTGGTAGCACAGACCAATCTGCCTCCTGATTCAGCTTGTTTTCCTTTATCCTTTTTTTCCCCCCTTTTCTTCTGGAGCATGGCTACAGGAGGTTTTCAGTCTTTAGCATATAGTGCCAGATCCTCTTCTCTGAACTGCATCAAGTGCCATTATTTCTCAAGATGCTTTAAAATGCTGTGTGTTTTCAGAAGGAAAGTTGAAGCAATCTGCTTTCTAGCTAAGGGGTCCCTGGCAGAGGCTGCCCAACTCAGATCTGATAAACTGGGGCTGTCCTCTAACGTGGGAGACTGTGCATTTGCATGGATTTGTTTGTTCTGATTAAAACAAATACATTCCGTGAAACAGTTTATCAGTCTTTCCATTGCAGAAATGATCTATGCTATTACTGCTACTTCAGTGTCTTAGAAATTCAGAGAATAATTGAGTAGAAGAAATAAAATAAAAAAGAAGAAAGACAAAGCTAATGAGATCTAAACCTTTTATCACAGATAAGACCTTACACTTCCTAGGCTTTGCTATTGCTGCTGCCTTTCTATAAAAAGTACTGAAATACAATAAATGGCCATATAAAACCCCAATAATAATAATAATAAAAAAAAAATAGTTGAACCTTTCTTCATCATCCCTTTCTCTCCTGCAGTAGATGTTAGCTAGCTTTTGCACACAACCCTGGTTAAAACAACTCCCCGGCCCAGTTCAAGTTTTCCGTGTTCTCATGCTCACTAAAGATGACAACTCTTAACCTTTTTCCTTAGCTGTGAGCCTTACTATTAGAAATTGGATAAGCTGTACTTACGAGCTAAGGAGCGGAGCCAATACCGCATGACTCAATCAATAGCAGCGAAGCAAAATACCTCCACTTCTGAATGAGCAGTAAGAGCACTACCGAAACAATGATTTTGCTCGGATGAGATTGTTGATGCTCTTTATGACTAATCCAAAAGAAGAGGCGCCGCAAAAAGTGAACAGAGAGAACTGGCAATTACTGCCTTGCTCCAGTGAAATGTTGGTACCTCATGCGCTGTTGACTGCGGTGAGGGTCTGCTGCTGTTATGTGCACCCTTCTTTCCCTCCCTGGGCAAAAAGCAGAAATATAGTGCAATTCAATAGCTTGTACTTGTGGGGTTGAATTTTTCTCCCTGCTATGTAATGGGTTGCTTGGGAAGAGACCTCACAAGTGCAAGTCTAGATTTCAGGCCACAGTAGCCTATCATCTCTTGCATCGATAAGCCAAGCACTGTGTTAACACTAGCTTACGTTTCCCTGCTTCCCGCAGCTCTTGTGAAAGGCTGTGGCAGAACATCATGCTTGGCTGCTTAGGACAGAAATTGGGCGGTCTCCTAACCCATCTGTGGATGCTTTATACCCTTTTCTTGGTAGATGGGTATCACCCATTAGCTTAGACCCTGCCTGTCCTCCACATGTGTCACTCTGAAGCATTTCTAGGCCATGTCCACACTGGCTGGCAGGGCCCAGCACCAGAAGCAGGGTGGCTTTTCCAAGGACACTGGTTCAGGGGTTGCTGAAATACCACAGGCAGGTCTGGACAGAGGAGGCTGGGAAATTGTCCTATATTCGCAGTAGTGCTTTGATAAATCATTAAATAGCAGAGGGCAGCAAGAGATAGAAGTGATTTTCTTCCTTTTTTCTCTTTACTTTTGTACATTAAATAGTGCTGTGTATTTAACATAAAATTACTGCATCGCCCCCAAGATCAATTTAAAGCATTCACTTAATCTTTTCTAAAGTCAGAATGTGGGAGGGAAGGGAAAAAACCCTCAACCTTTTGCACGGAGGATTTGGGATTTTCATTTTCTTTAAGGTCAGGCAGTGACTTGATTCCTTACATGGCTGCTGGTGAGGCTTTTTTTTTTTTTTTTTTTTTTTTTTTTTTTTTTTTTTAATAAGTTTCCATTTGTGGCAGAAGCTGCTGGCTTTTGGATAATGCTGAACCCTTTAAAGCCAGTTGATAAATGAAGGGGTTGTACTTAAATGTCAGAGTATCAACCAAGACAAATATGAGGGGAGATGCACAAAGCTCTGTGGATGAAACCATGCCTGAAGATGATGGTTTGCTCTAAGAAAGGTTCAGACACCTGGGTAGGGGCCTTTGTGCCTCCCAGTGGGGTGGAGAGCCCTGGTGTGGGGTCTGCACTTTCATTTCAATGCTGTTCAGCTGAGTTTTGGTCTGGTTCAACAGGGTAAGGCAGCATGGGGTAACTGCATCTCTCTCTCTCTCTCTCTCTCTCTCTCTCTCTCTCTCTCTCTCTCTTCCCCTTAGTGCCAGAGAGCAGTGCTGGCATTATTCCCAAGACCATCGAAGTGTCCCTGTACAAGGAAGGCAACAGCTTTGGCTTTGTGCTGCGAGGTTAGTGGCTTCCCTGGTGAGAAATGTATTGGCAGGGGTGATTCGGGGAGCAGGAAGAGAAAAGGAAGTGGGCAAATGTCATAAACCTCTGATGAAGAGCAAGAGCATGCTTGGCAAGCGTGCTGCACAGCCTTCAAGGACCGCTGGCTGCCTAGTCCAAGGCACTCATTTTGCTTTTGGGCTGTGTCAGCCGTTATGTGATAAATATCTCTAGCTTCTCAGCACTCTCCTTCCAACTTCAAATCTACAGTTACTTACAGCGTTCCCGCTTTCGTTGCAGGGGGAGCCCACGAAGACTGGCACAAGTCCCGACCGCTGGTTCTCACCTACGTGAGGCCAGGTGGCCCAGCAGACAGGTAACTCTCACATTTCACCTCCCAGAGCAGTGGACTTTAATGAAACAGGACAGCAGCCCCCATCACACTTTTGGATGTGCGCTCTTGTCCTTCTTGCTGGTGTCTCCCTTACATATGCCCCCAAGGCTTTGAGTGCAGGCACTGTCTGGAACAACACAGCTGTGAAGCTTGGGGCCCTTGGTGCGAGTGGAGGACGTGTGCCATGCTTACGTGCTGGCCTGTGCATGGGTGTTACTGGAGCACCCAGAAAGATCTCTTCCAAAGACAGCTGCTTAATTAACTTGGAGAACATGAAGAGCTTGTGCTATATTAAAAAGCAGGAGGTGGTCTGTCTGTTTGCATGCTGCTAACTTAATGTGATAGGCCTGACACTCTAAATACCCCAAATTATTGTTCTGAGGAGTGTTTAGTTCCTGCCGGATCAAGGTAATTGGCTTATATGTGTACACTTTTTTAAGTGAGTTTTTGCCTGTGGCTTCCTCCAGGGAAGGGTCCTTGAAAATGGGGGACAGACTGCTGAGCATTGATGGGATTCCTCTGCATAGCGTGACTCATGCCGATGCCCTCAACATCCTGCGTCAGTGCAGCCAGGAGGCCCTTTTCCAGATTGAGTACGATGTGACCATCATGGGTAAGGCCAAGGTGGTTGGGGTAACATTTTCATTGACTGCCTGGAAAGTATGCGTGAGCAGAGGCAGCAACTGGGATACTTGGTTTCAATGGAAGAATTGCTGAGCAATGTGCTGCCAGCATGGATGGAGAGTTCAAAGGCTTGGTTAAAACCATTTGAAATGTCTGCATTTGATAATGTTTCTCGAGGCAAATGACAACTGATTTTAGGAAGGCTAGAAGGGAATTTCTAGTGTAAGCAAAGAGGGGACATAGGAGAAGTCAGAGTTAAAGGCGCCTAGAACGCAGGCATGCTGCCAGCACTGCAAATACTGATATTAAATCTGTGCAAGGGAGAGACTTGCAAGCAGATATGGGCTTGATGTGGCTGTAGTTTGGGTTCTGAATTTTGACCCTGTTTAATTCTAGAGCGATTCCCTTT
This sequence comes from Rhea pennata, assembly GCF_028389875.1. NCBI lineage: Eukaryota > Metazoa > Chordata > Aves > Rheiformes > Rheidae > Rhea > Rhea pennata. Next base: position 11,558,114 of record NC_084674.1, read on the forward strand.
GTTAGAAGTTTTAGTTCAGATCTGCTTCTGAAATAAATGAGGAGTGTTCATCTGATTGACCCCAAAGAAGACAGAACTTACTGGAGGGCAGAGGATGGGTATTTAAAAGAAATGTGCTACACAGTAGATGGTAAATTGGAGGATTTGGAAGGGTGGGTTGGTTTGGGGGTTGGGTATTTTGGGGTTTCTTTTCTTTTCTTTTCTTTTTTTTTTTTTTTTTGGTTTGATTTTTCAGTTTCAGGCTTTGAGAAAAGATTTATTATTAGCTACTGTAAAGTCATTTTGAGCTGTCTTTGTGACACACAGCTGTTACTGCAGGGAGCGTAGTTAATGAGTTTAAGGTTACCACAGAGTCCAAAGCTGTGTTGGCTCTTGGAAGCTCATTGAGCTGTGCATTAGGTTTGGATGTTGCATATATGTTTCCAGAGGGGTTTCTGCCCCCACTGGAGCCACAAGCTGGATTATTTTGGAGTCTCTTCTGCAAATCTCATAAACTAGTCTGGCATATCTGAGCCTAGGATGTGGTGAGGAATAGAAATTAATGAGATCAGGGTGTTTTCTGGTTTGCCAGTATGGAGAGAAATCAAAAGGATCTGCAGCTGAGAGAGTCTAATGACTGCCCCCTCCTCACTCCCTGAAAAGAGGAGCTGAGAACTGTAGAACTCACTCCATGCAAGATATGAGAAGATTGCTCTAAAGTAAGGGAGCTCCTTGCACAAGCTCTGAGGACTTTCTACTCCCTTTTTAGCCTCTTTCCACAGAACTATTTTGCTTCCTTTCAGCACAGATTGCACAAGCATCAACATAGTTTGCTCTCTCCCCTCTGGAGGAAGCTGCAGACCTGGGCAGCAGCCTGTGACACAGACACATGCTCCACTGGGAGACCTGAAAGGAGCAGTTGAGACCTCTCCAATTACCTGCATGCTAGCTGGTTTCTGCCCTGTTACAAGATGAGTTTAGAAATTGGATGGTATACAAGAAAAAGAGGAAACTCTCAATTATGAAAATTACAGAAAACAGAAACTACTCAAACCCTATTTTCTACCCTTTTATATGATTCTGATTGCAATACCTCTACAAAGGTCAATGAGGGATGTCTGTTCTTTTTCTCAGCAGCTTTCTCTGCTGGCAGCCCTCTGTCCTGGGAGCGGGGCCGGCAGGGCTAGGAAGGAATTTTGCAGAGCTCTCAAGCCTGAACAGAGGCAAACAGTTAATAGTGTGCAGGAAATGGGCTTTTGGGGTTTTGTTTGTACAGCTCCCTGGTGCCTATTCTGCAGAAGGCTGATTGTTTTAAAACCAGACTTGGAGCAAAAATAGCCATGAAGGTATCGTGATATTTCTTCTTGAGTAAGTCACCCACCTAAAAATGGTAGGGTTGAGTGGACACACAGCGGTATCAGGTTTTCTGCAGTGATTCTCCATCCTGTGTCACTGTACAGTGACCACAGCCAGGTGCCTGCAAAGAAGATACAAAAACAACTCTTTCCTCAAATAATTCCTTCACAGAGGCTGCTTCTCCCCAGCCCCATCTAGAGATATACTTGCCTTGCTTTCACTTTTTTTAGGTGCCTAAGAATACTTCTTTTTAAAAGCAAGGAGATGGAGAACATGTAGCTTAAATCAATCTCTGCAGACAGATTTGCCAGGCAACAGCTGATAACTGCAATAGGACATGAGCGTATCACCCCCAAATCACTTTGCTAACTGGAGGAAGATGATAAGGGAAGGGAAAAGCGGATACTGGAAGCCACAGGGTACGTTATTAGCCCGAAGGGAGCACTGCAAAAACCTTGCTCTGTGCTCTCCAGGGAGCAGACGGCTGCTTGCTGCGGGAAAGCAGGTTGAAGCGAGCTCTTCGTGTGCAGAGAGCCTGGGTCCGTGGAGCTTTTTGCCTAACACCGTGGACCCGCTGGTGCTTCCACCTAGTGCAGCCTGTTCCTGAGCTCGCTCTCGGTTTTGGGGAGAAATATAACAGCTCTTTCAGCGGCCTCGGGTGCGGAGGGGAGCGTGCACAGCACCTCCGGGCACACGTGGCGCCCAACGGTGTCCTTCCTCTGACGGGGCACGGTGCTGCGTGAGCCGGGTTTGGATGCGGGTATGACACCTGCGCAACCACTGGAGCACTCCAGAAACACACGCGTGGGGCTGCAGCCCTCCCTTTCCCGGGGAATAGCCACTGGGAATCGCTGGGAATAGCCACTGACGTGCAGCGGTGCCCGTTGGTCGCGAAGGAAGATGCGGAGCACGGACAGATCTGCTGCAGCGGGGAGGGAACGTGGCTTTTCCGCAGCTCGCCGTGGCAAGAGGGCCAGCTGGATCGTGGCAGCTGTGGCTGGCAGCGTGCTTTCCCAGCCAAAACTGCGTGCTGAGGCCGAGCTGGAGATGCGGCAGCCTCAGCCACTGGCGTAGGACAAGGCCACCTTGTGCTCCAGACTGAATTGGGTGGGATTTCTCAAGGCCAACTACGGTGTTACATTAATCTCCCATTTCCATTTAAAAAGAAGGCACCTTGGGAATGCGTATCCTGCAGGTGTTTGGAAAGTCGCTGCCCTTCCCTGACACCAGGTAAACTTCACGATAAACAGAGGTGCGACGCTCCGTCTTGTGGGCCTTTTAAAGCAGGAAAAAAATACCGCTCCAACGCAGCAAATAAACCGACCGGCCGCAAACCGGTGGCATTTGAATGGTTACTCCGTAAATAAGCCGTGTGCGCCGTGACATGCAGCGCTGGGCTGTGAGCCTTCGGGGCTGCCTTGTGCCTGGGGGAAGCTCTCTGCTGGGGATGATGAATGAGCAGAGAGATTGGCTGTGTCCTCCTCCTCCTCCTCCTCCTCCTCCTTCCCCGAGCTGCCTCCAGCCCGCTGACATGAGGCCGGAGACAAGGGTCTGTGAGGCCCTCTTGCTGAGGGAGCTGGTGGCCAGCAGCAAGCAGCAAACCAGCAGGGTAGAGCCCTGAAATCAGAAGGCTCCGTGTGCCAGCGACACCGGAGGAGCCCGGAGCCACCGTGCCATGTCGTTGAAGCTCCCCAGTCTGGTTCTTTCGAGGTGTGAGGCTTAATTTGGTTTTCTCATTTTTCTTTTTCTTTTTTTTTTTTTTTTTTCTCTAGTGTATGGGACTTGTAGCACTTTCTAGCATGGTTGCCAGAGCATCCTTCCTTGGGGAGGTTAGTGAGGGTGGATGGGGCTCAAGGAAACCTAGTGCAAGGGAAGAACAACTGTTTCTCCTCTAAACTAAGCTGGCAAGAGAAAGATCTTAAATAAAACACCTGCCAACCCTCAGCATTTGACTGATGGGGCAATGTGCTAGCTCTGTACTGTTACTACTTGGTGCCAGGATGGAGAAGACTCTGGTTCCCCAGTATCCATCTGTGGGTGAGTAGACTTAAGGCATATGGGTGTGAGTGGACTTTCACAGCCCTTTGCATCCTGCCCAGGGTCAGCCAGCTAGACAGGAGGACGGGATTCACTGTACTTGAGCAAGTTTTGATAGATTTTCTGCTTTCTGTTTTAGTGAAGATTAGGGTTGATTAGATGTGTAGTGAGTAACCTGTTCGCTGCTGAATTTCTACCTGAACATTTTGAGATGGAGTAAGTTCGGGTTCAGAGGGAAAAGTAGAGGCAGGATTTGGAGGTGGAGGTTAACTGGGCAGACGGATGAAGATAGAATTTTCCCAGCAATGTCAAGAGATGTAACATCTTTTGTCCAGTGAAGGGGAATGGGATTGGGTTCCTTTTCTGGACCTTTCAGGCTAACCACTGAACAACCGTGTGGTTTTTGGACAACTTATGTGACAGCTGTGCCTCAGTTTCCCAATCTGTAAAATGGTACCTTCCTCCTTTGGGAAGCACAGTTCTTCATTGCTTATAAAATGCCTTCAAACCCTTATGCAAAAATCAGCACAGCTGTGCAAGGCAGCGTAAGCATACGTAGTTTTTCTGTTCTTTGGTAACAAAACCCTATAGAAATGAAGAAAGCGGTTGTGCCACGTAAACTGACTGCACTGGCCTCTGCGATGCTTGTTTTGCAGTAGAGTGATTTTGGCCCTCAGTAGATGCTGAGCCATGAATATCTCCCCTGAATGCTCAGCCTCCAAAACAACTGGTTAAACTCTCTTGACTTGTGAGAAAGGATCTTGCTTTAAGTGAGATGAGATTTGCTCTGAAGTGTAGGAGGATGTGGATGCCTTTCCCTGCCACTGCTTCCTTTCTGGGCTAGATGAGGTTGCTGATGTGTCTGATGGCACAGAAACACCTCCAAGGTGCCAAAGCGGCCATGCGAATTGTCTCCCTAAAGTAAGATTTTTGTGTGGCCTGCCAGGCCCCTTCAATGTTTCTTTTTAAATTAGCTTGGGTGTAATTGCCTCGTGCTAATCATGCCTCCCAAATATTGCTAAACTGTGGACTCCTGACCTTTGATTTGACCCAAACCTGAATAATTAATAGAGGCTTGGCTGGTATTCTCCAACAAATGCCTTTATAAAATGGATTTGGAGCAATCCTCATCTATGCAACAGGAGATCAGAGTTGAAGGGACAGCAGGGAGGCCCTTGCTTTGAGTGGCAGGAGGAAAGCCCGTGGAGGAAGGACTTTAATTTCCTGCTGTCTTGCTGACTGGCTCCTGACAGGGGAGCAGGTGTCCAGAGCCCCATCCATTACCATCATGCGGAGACCAACCTCTGGGAAACACTTGGTAAAGCACAGGAGTTTGCACTGCTGCAGTATGCCTCATGTGAACAAGAGCGAGTGGATGAACTAGCCAGACTCCCGGCCTCTGGGCTGCAAGACTCATTTAGAAGATGCAAACCACCTCGAGGGAGTTGGGGTTAACCTTGATTGCTGCTCTGATCCAAGCAGTCAGGAGGCATTAGTGCTTTATATAGTTGTTGCCACTGGGAAGGGAGGTGAGAGGGACACGGGGTAAAACCAAAAGTAGCAGTTATTTTTCTTGCCAAGAAACACCTAGGTCTACCACTGCAGCAAGCCCTTTCCACATTTTTTTTTTTTATCTGCTTCCCTTTGGCTGGAAGACTATACACATGTGACTCTCTTTGGATTTTGCAAACAGGCTGCTAAATCAGTGTCATATAGCTGGTGTTTGCTGTTGGAAGAGATGCCTCAGTCTCTTGGTGCTTCCTCTGCTAGTGAAGGCTTAAGTGCACCTTGTGTGGGCTTTATCTGGGTGCTTTGTCTGTCTCTTGATTAAGCTGGGACTGTGCTTTTTGCCAGGGCCTGCAAGTCTCACCAGTGACCCTTTTCAACAGAGAATAAATGTTGTTTTATTTGGAGCGAGTCTTTCATAAGCTTTAATATAGCCCATTCTTCCTCCTTTCTCCCTCGAGAAAAGGGCATAGTGAGCAGAGCCAGAGACAGATGCCCCTTGGCTGATCTCTGTGCCAGGGATATTTCTTTCTCCAGAAAATCAGCATCTTAAAGGAATCCCAGGAAAAACTACGCTGCAGCTTAACCTCTGAGATCTGCACCAACGCTCCCATTTATCAGAGAGCAAGAATGAGCCACGTGTCAAGTTTTGGAGCCAAATAGCATCAATATTTTTAGTGGAGCATAGCTTAGGAAGAGAATAGCCTTCTCGGAATAACGAAGGGTGGAGGAGGCATTGTGCTCTCAGAGCGGGTTGTGCGGGCCTTTCTTTTGGTGCTGGTGGCTGGGTTTCTGTGAAGCGCTCTGGTGGGAGAGGGTCGAACTGCCTGTGCCTTGATGGGGTTCGTAATACACTGCGAAGCCAGTCTCTTTATAATGGCTTTATCTAATCTGGAAGCAAATGTGTGTAATGGAGATGGAGGGAATTTCTGTCTGATCAATCCAAGACCCAGATTTTGATTCCTCCCTCTGTCTCAGAGCAGATGAATAGGTATGATGCAAGCTTTTGCTAACAGGTGCAATTTCGTGGGAGTTTCATAGTCTCACTTACAGCGTCTATTAAGCTTATTGCAAAAATGCATCATTTAAACATGAGCTACCTTTGTATTGTCTGATGGGAGAGGCGGCTTTCGTAAGCATGCAAGTAGGGAGATCTGTGTCTCTGCTCCCACTATCATGCTAGAGGAGCTGAAACGAACAGTTGAGGGGATATGTCAGAGCTGGTGCTAGAGCACCTAAGAGTTGTTGGCTCCCAGGCTGATCATCTGCACACAGGACTTTGGAATATCTCAGGAAGTGTGATCCTGGATTTTTGCTTCCTTTTTGACTGTTTTTTGAAGCAGCCTAAAACACTGATATCCCCCTGATCTTCCTTTTTGTGCTTTTCTTATAATACTGTTGATGTGACTGCTGCACAGCCTTGGAACAATCACTTCCTTGATCTTGCTGTTTAACCACAGAAAGGAGGTGTAGGGAGAATTGGACCCACGAGTGAATTGTTGTTATATCTTTTCACTTTATTATCATATATATTTTGTGCAGAAGCAGTGTTGCTTCTTGAATTAATTTCCTTCTTACTGTGTGAGGCAGAGTGGTGAGCACATAGGAGGTCCAAACTACAGGTTTGCTGGTACGTACAGTAAGTCAGCACTATTGGCCAACCCACTGTCTGCTTCCATATTTAGAAACGGGAAGCACTGTGTGAGAAGTGTCCTCAGATGCTCTTCTGTTTTGCAGATACTGTAGCAAATGCTTCAGGTCCTTTACTAGTGGAGATAGCCAAGACCCCGGGCTCAACGCTGGGAATCACGCTGACAACAGCCATGCACCGAAACAAGCAGGTCATTGTCATTGACAAGATCAAACCGGCCAGCGTGGTGGACAGGTACAGAGCTCAACAGGCTGAACGTGTTCTGCTTTTCCCTTCTCTGCTCCTTTTTTGTCCCCTCATTACCTAAATATTGTTCTTCCCTCCCTCTATTTGAAATGGCTACATCCGTATTCTGGGCAAACCAAGTGCGCTAAAAATACCTGACCCAACACCAGTGGCCACTCCTCACCAGAAATGAATGTAATTGAGTGCATGTGAAAGCTGAGCTCCCTTAAAAAAAAAACCCAACAACAACAACCTGATCTGGCTGCCCTGGAGCATGGGAACGACAAAAGTCTATTTTGGAAACTTGTTACTGGAGCCTTTTCCTGGTGTGCAATGCAGCTAGTTACCTTTTACATCAGGATGCAGGAAGACGGACCTCTTTGTGGTCCTAACTACAATCATTCTTGTTGTTCAACTGAATTGCTGGCTCCTAGAACTTATTCCTAAAAATTCTGAAATTCTGATTAGGACCTTAGAGAAACAGGCTAGATGTGCATTCAGACATCCTGACTAGCTATGGCTGGGCACTATTAGAAGCTTAAATATCTTTCCCAAGCCACCAGCAGCACTAACTCAAACCTGACCACTTTAGTTCATGCTTTCAGCAACACTCGAACCTAAGGTTCAAGTTGGAAGTCAAAGAGTGGAACATGAAAATAGATAAAAAATAAATTCACTTCAAAACAGCTGGATTTTGTACATTTCTGCTCCCAACCGTAAGGACATGGACTTCAACCATGCGTGTAATTATCCCTCTTGTTGTTTCCTTTGCAGATGTGGTGCATTGCACGTTGGTGACCATATTCTCTCCATTGATGGCACGAGCACAGAGCACTGCTCTTTATTAGAGGCAACTCAGCTTTTAGCTGCCACTTCAGAAAACGTCAAGCTGGAGATATTACCTGTTCACCAAAGCAGGCTGCCTTTGAAGCCTCCAGAAACAGGTGTGTTCCCCATGCAAACATTATTGGTTGCCCTGAAAACTTGCTCACTGTCCTTAGTCACTGCTTTGGAATGCTGGCAATAGACTCCAAAGAGGGACATCTGCAGAGGGTTTAAAAAAAAAAAAGGATATTTTGATGAAATGCATATGATTATGCAATGTTCTTCAAGGATATGAATAGGAAAAAAGGTAACATCTGTGCTTGAATGGGAAAAATTGTCATTGGGAATCCCAGGGTTTTGCAGTGTTGAGTGCTGTGCAAGCCACTTTCTTAGTACCCCAGATAAGAGACTTTAATGGAGAGGGAGAAAAACAACTTTGGTGCTGGCAAATACATTTCCAAGCTCAGCTTTCATTTGCTGGTGTTTGGTAATGCTCCTCAAAGGACATGTCAGTGGCTAGGCAGGGTCGCGTTGGCCTTCTATAGGAAAGAGTGTTGTAACACGAGTGTTCATCATCTGGACAAGCCTGTTTGAATGGCAGCTGTGTCTGACCAGTCAGTGGTAGACCACGAAAGTGGCTCCTATGAAATCAAAACCAAAATCCCTGTAAATTTCAGACTTTGTTATGGATTTACCCTGATTAACCACCTTATGGCCCAGCTTTAGTGTCTCCTTCCATTTGAGAGACTGAGTTAGCTGCTCATCTAAACCTGGTGGGAACATAAGCTCAGTACTGCTTGGTTTATTGCAGATTTTGCCTGCACTTTTGATGTAATGCATGCTGGTGGTCTTAAAATTAATGTGTTTCAGGCATTGACTGCTCAGTCCAGCTGCTTTTGCTACCTTTTCCAGTCACCCAGATGATGAATGTCCCTCAGGAATGTACATTTTAATAATGCCTCTGTGCAGTAGCCCTAGGCACAACTCTTCTTTCTATCCTCTTCTAAGGCAATTTGGGATCAGGAAGAAAATATTTGTGTCATCTTCTTTAGCATGATGCAGTGAAACATAAAATCTAATAACATCTCTGTGTCTAGAAATAAATCTTACACATGTCTAGTCCAATTTGTGCAGAATTAAAGCCATTTAACAAAGGGGAAGAATGACTTGACCTTTGTGCCCAGAAAAACATGGAAAGCTATAATCCTTTTTCAATGGCTGTTAAAATTAACTATTCTCCTTCTTCCATTAATGCTCTGGTCCTCATCTCCTTTCAGAATATAAGCATTCAGCAGTTTCAGAGAAGGAAGGTCTGTGGAACGACAACTCTCTGTTCAGAGCCTCTTTCCCCTTAATCTCATATATCAGACCAGTCTACTGTGGCAGAAATCCAGAGCACAAACTTGTAAGAGTAATTGCAAAACATGAAAATATAAAGGATACAATAATTGTTACCACTTTTAGTTAAACTCCTTAATAAGTAAAGGATCATAAGGAAGGATGCTGTTCACGTGCACTGCTGTTAGGAGGCAGAGATATGTGGTTTGAGACCAATGCTTGGTCTCAAATCTTCACTGATGCTGATGGGAGTGGGAAGGGAGGTGGTGAGGACAGAAAAAAAGAAGCAGGGTCTTAGTAGCATGATTTGGACAAGAGGAGCAGATCACTGAACGGTGCTTCAGGGTGGCATAACCAACTGCTGCATCGCACAGCCGGGTAGCTGAGGAATCACACCAAAGTTAGGGAACCCACTTCGGATCTGCGAGAGGCTCTGCTATCCATTATAGACACCATGTGCCAATTCCACAGACTGCTTTCATGGGGTTGTGGGAAGCAAACATGAGCAATAAGGAAAAAATGGGCCATGGGAAGGCAGACTGTCATGGTTGGCAGGAGATTGAAGCCTAATGACACTGACTACTGGAGACCAGCTGAACAGAGGAGACTACATGTTTGTTTGGTACTTTCATTAATAAGTCCATCCAAGGTGTGCCTATATGTGGCTTGTTGTCATGTTTTTTTGAATGTGACTTCTAGTGCAATCAAAGTCCATTTATTGAGTATGTGGAGAGAGATCTGAGGCTGTGGCTGCTCAGCACTATTGACTGTCATGAAAAATATGGTCCATTAGGTCTAATGTTGAAGCACAGGATTTGTCAAACTGAATTTGCTTTCTCTTTGGCTCCTGGGGCATTTTGGGAGCTTGTGGGGAAGCTTGTGTTCTGCTCACAAGATCGGAGGGAGAGGATGGTGCCCAGGAGGTATGCCAAGATGGTTGAGTACCTTAGGCAGGGATGCAGGCAGGAAGAGGCAGGAAGCTCTGGGAAGGCTGCTGTAGGCTTTATCACAGAAATGTCCAAAATCCATTTTCTTCCCCCAGTGCACCAGTGTCCGAGTTTCACAGGCCTTTTATCTGTTGTATTGGATACAAGCTAAGAATTTGTAGACAAATGGGAGATTTTTAATTACTACAAATGGGTTAGATGATTTTGTTTATAAGCTTATAAGCTGTCCCTGGTTTTAAAGTATTTAATTTTTCTAAGTACAGTTAACATTCTCCTTTTTCTCTAGACATAGCTACATAGATTTATTTGATTTTTATTTTTAAAAGCCCTCTGAATGTGAATTTACAAAATAGAAGCCTCAGAGCTGGAAATGAACTTTTGAAGAGCTTGATAGAATAAGTGCTAAATTCAAAAGATGTTTAGCAAGGACATAGAAATAATTACTGTTATTGGTCAGAAAAGCTGACCTCGGTGGCTTGATGCCTGTGATGCGCATTCACGAAATGGATTTCTACTGCTAAAGTCACTAGCAGGTGACTTTTAAATCAGATCTCTGGGTGGACCCACTGGTTAAGCTGCGTTCCTGTCTGAGATCTGCACCCTCAGAAAGAGCTGGTGCTACTAGCATTGTCTGCAATTACAGCCGCTTGGGAAGTGCAGATCCAAGGAGATTTTATCCAGGAAGAGTAGTTGCCAGTCAGTGTAAGATTAAGAGCTGTAGGATAAAACATGTCTTGAGTGACGTTCTGCTGTGGTATGCCATTTATGCTTAGCTGAATAAAAGAAACTGTTGCAATCTTGCTTGTTAGCTAGTAATTTCTCTTGGAAGAAAACAGATGCAAACGGCATGGCACAGGGATTTGGGACTGAGAACCCAGTGCTGCTGGGCATAAAAAGTAGAATCAATCTTGTGCTGATGAGGATTAAAAGGAGTTGCAAGCAGAACAGAAAAAGGTACCTGTGTCTGGGTATATATTTGCTCCTGTATTTCAGAGATTTGTGGCATCGTGACCTGGTGTTGTAAAGCCGTGGTTGCTGGGACAAGGGATTTCTGGTGCAGGATGTCATATTACAGATAGATCTCTGCCAATGCATGCTGGGTTAGGGGTTAGGGTTGAAGTTAAAGCGGTTATGTGGCCTTCAATAGGGAGACTGCTGTGTTGATGCGCTGTTTTCATTTACTCTTGGCCATAGCTTTGGTTTCTCTTCCTGGGTAAGTGAGCCTTTTGTTCTGGTGAGCTGGAGTCTGCCCTCTACTACTCCTCTGTTTTCATACATGCACCCTGCAATGGATTCCTGGCCACAGGAGCTATGAAACGATCAAATGCTGGAGCCAAGCAAAGAGCTCAAAACTTGTCTTGGCATGTCTGGGAGGCATTCAGCCTTGTCCCAGGGAGGGTAGCTCATGCAGTGACATGGGAAGCAGTACAAGGAGGATTCCCCGGTAGTGTTGATGGCCTCTGTTGGAAACCTGTAGTTAGAGGGAGCTTTTGCACATTGCACAACAGACTGCAAATAGTAGTGACATCTGCGAGCTGCCAGCTTGTTTTAGTCAAGCCGTTGGCTCAGGATGTGGAGATTTTTGTAGGGAAGGGGAGGATTTCTGCCACCTCACATCAAGTATTGTGAGGTTACGTATGGATGTGGGTGCGTTCTTGCTGCTGGTACTTGACATGTTGTTGTTGCATCCTAACTTGTCCTGAGCGAGTACAAGTCTGTCTTTTCTACTGAAGAGAGAAATGAACAGTAGACTTTAGCTCCTGACTTGTGCCTCTTACCATTTCTTTCTCTACCTTTTCCTCCCTGTCTGCGGTGATTTCTGTTTCCTTGGGTGACATCAGTCAAAGTGCAGAAGAGCGACCATCACCACTGCTGGGACCCCTGTGTCAACTACTGTCACACCCACCACCCTGGCCACTGCAAGACACCCACTTGGAACCAGACGCCTAGCCAGGATTACTGCAAATGTAACCCCCATGCACAATGCCACCCTGCCTTTGCATGTGTTCATTTCTGTCATGCCCTTCTGTTCCTTTAATAACCTGACCTCTAGCACCAGCTCTGTAGTGGGAAGTATCCCTCATTTCTTCATCGTTTCTCTATATTTAAATCTTCATTAGTGCCATCGTGTCAATCCTCTGTTGGCTGCTCTGCACCTGTGATACGTTTCTTGCCTAGTGACCTGCACGCTTCTGTTGTAGATGCCCCAATAACTGGAATCACTGCTTTAGCCCATACACCCAGAGAGTGATGTCTCTCTTGGATCTAAGCCGCTCCTCACAACCACTCTTGCCCCTCATCTGTTTTACAGACCTTCAAGCTCAAGACAAGGGTTCACCTCAGCCTGAGCCCTTGAGTTAGGTAGAAAGGGCTGGTCTGAACTGGTTAGATGTCCAAACATTTTAGTGTGAACCTGAGCAGATGGGTCAGACACAGAGAGGGCTGTGGACATGCTCTTCCTGAGAATGGTACAAGTGCTGTGAGCCCCATTTAGCTGCTCACCAGGCAAATATAAAGCTGGCAAGTTGCACTGCTTGACATGTTTGAAACCTCTCTTTCTATGGCCATGCAGACATAGCCAGTGTCCAGCTAGGCAAGGGCTGTTCCTATCAGGAAGCCACATCCCAATTCTAATTGTCTGAGTCAGATTCCAGCAAATTGATTTAGTCAATAAATGTGTCTCTAGCGTAGGGTTTGTTTCCCTGTGGCACTGCCATGTTTTTCTGTGCATGTCCTGTAATGCGTTTTCTGTTTCCCCAGCTCTGGTTGCTGCCAACTTCTCGTCTCCCACCATGAATGCGCAAGGCTTCCCCTGCCAGAACTCAAATACGCTACCTCGCAGCTCCCATCCCATGAGCCCCCGCACCACCATGATGAGGAGGAGACAGAAAAAGAAGGAGCACAAGAGTTCGTGTAAGAGTGGCAACGGGCTGGGGCCTGGTTGGAAGGGGTGCAAGTGCTTACCTCACTGGCCTTGTTGCACTTGCTAACAAGGTGCCCAGAGTGCCAGGGTAGGATTGTTGATCCCAGTGCTATTGGTGCCTCCCTCTTCTTTTGCTGCCCTCCCGCAGCTACACCAAGGTCTGTGACCAGACCCGTTATGTTGACTCAATGCCTTGATGTCAATACAGTCTCTTCCCTACACATGCCTTCTCCAAGATGAAGGATCAAGCAACAGGTTTAGCTTCTCTCCCTTTTAATTTTTCTTTTTTGCTACCTTCTTTTGCTACCTTGCTCTGCAGCAGCGTCAGTCTTCCCTGTTCCTCCTCTCTGCACGTGTGAGCCTTGTTCTTTGAGCCCTGCGAGCCCATCCCTACCGCCCTCTTCTGCTGCACAACAAGTGCTAGCACTGCCACCTTGCCTCCTGCTGATGTCCCTTTTAAGGAGCTTCAGCTATCCCCAGGGACGCATGCAGCCACCCCATGAGGCCTATGGTGACCCTGACCTTCTACCTCTCTCCTCCTTTCAGTGTCGCTGGCCTCTAGCACGGTGGGTCCTGGCGGGCAGATTGTCCACACGGAAACGACAGAGGTCGTTCTCAGGGGAGACCCTTTGAATGGCTTTGGACTTCAGCTCCAGGGAGGCATCTTTGCTACTGAAACCCTGTCTTCCCCACCTCTCGTCCGTTTTATTGAGCCTGACAGCCCGGCAGAGAGGTTAGAGACCTTGCCCTTGGATGCTGATGGTGCTGCTGATGAACATTTCATGGTTTGGTTTGTTTTCTCTCCTCAGAGGCTCATTTAGATATTTACTATCATCCTTGTAATATCTCCCATTCTTCACTGGGCATGGTTTACTGTCACTGCCATTTCTGCACTCGTCGGCTGACCACGGCCTCCCTCGTATCCCAGGTGAACGTCTTGGCACCAGGCTATGGCTGTTCTGGGAGGAGGAGGAAGGGAGCGTGTGTCTGTGTGTGAGAGCGAGCAAGCCATTCCCATTTTTTTTCTCTGAAAGATAAAGCTTTGGTCTGGATGCAGAATGGGGAAAAACCTAAACATATGGGCCCAGGAAACTGTTTTCTGCCCAGTTTCATTTCAGCAGAGCCCAGCTGTATATGCGGGCCTGAAAGCCAGTCTGAAACCCCCAAAGAAGATGCTGGTGGTTCAGAAGGAGGATGTGTTGCATTTACTCATTCTTTCAGCAAAACAGCCACTGGGCAAAGAGCAAACAGAGGAGCGGTACTGATGTCTATACCTATTTGCATTGATCCTCCAGGGGAGTGAGCCAGCAGGCAAAGTGCGGGCTTCTTGGTTTGCAAGTCCGAATGCTCCTCTCGGCTCTTTGTGCCTGTTGTCTTTTTCTCCGTTTAAAAAGACACCTTAACTGTTAGCTAAATTTGATGTGTTTGATAACTCTTAGATGTAATGTAATCAGGGTAACATAGCATAGCATTGACTCAGCTAGCTGCAAAGCTGGTTCGGGTCCTGGGAGCAAGCACCCCTCTGCCAGCTGCCCAGCCTCAGCTCAAGAGCTCTGACTGCGGTGGCTAAACTGCTTCCTACACCTTTACTAGGTGTGTTTGATGTCGTCTTGGGGTGTCTCTGTGCTGCTGTAGTACAGGTGTCCTCTAACAGGGCTTTGTTACTGAACAGAACAGATCCCAGTATGGCTTTAACTCTTGTTGGATAAAACAGAGAGCTGATTTCTTTAGGCAGATAAAATAGTGAGGAGTAAGAGAGCCCTTTTCACACTGAGTTCCTGCTGAATGAACCGCAGTAGCTCCAAAGCTGCTGCTGGCACTTAGACCCACAGGCGGATTTCCCTTCCTGCCTGTGATTTACCCTGATGATCTGTCCTGCTTCGTGGTGTCTGAGGTGCAATGAAATGACAGTGCTTGGCACCTGCTCAGACCTTCCTTGGAAGGAGACACCTCTGTGGGCGCTCTCAGCCTCCTCGTGGTTAGGCATCCCCAAGGCAGATCAGGAAAACAAAGCACGGACCAAACCTGCTGGAGAATCCAGGCGGTATTTTCATGACAAGGAAAGCACGTGCATGGGAAAACGGCAGTCTTTGCTGTACGGGCTCTCTGTGTGGCAGCAGATGCTGTGGCAGGGAGAGCGCGAGTGCGAGTCATGGGTGTCTGCGAGGGTAGGTGGGCAGGACTGGCACAAGGGACTGGCACAGGAAAAAGTATTGTCCCGCATGATGCAGATTAAGACGGGTTTCAAAGAGCTCTTGCACCTTGTTTGTTTGTTTGTTTCCAAACAAGATTTAAAAATGAAAGGGGTATTTTGTTTTTTGATTTTTTTTTTTTTAATCCCTTATTACCAGGGTGAATTTGGCTCACATTGCCAAGCACCAAACTCATATTAGAAATCAGGCAGCAACAAAGCCTGCTGTCCCAGGGGAGAGGGGAGATGTGCTGAAATCCTCCAGGCTTTGCTTTATCGTCTTGCCAAGCCTGGAGCAGAAGCAAAGCCCCATGGTGTGGTCTTGCTTGACTTTAATGTGTCTCACGCCATGCTCTCTCTCAGCTGCCCACCCAGCAGGATTCACGCTCTCCTAGCTGCCTTTTTGTGCTTTCTGGTGGCTGGGAGCAATTCTCCTTCCATCTGCAGCATGGATTTGATTTGGGGATTAAAATCTGTGCAGTGTGTTTCTCCCTTTCCTAGATCATGCTCCTCTTCCTAGCTGGCAGCAAAATGCTCTCTTTCCTCCCGATCTTGAAGTGACAAATCCAGTGGGTTTGCAGTGAGGTGGAAAAGGTGGTTTTAAGTTTTCATTTTACTTTTTCTTCCTTGCTGTCATGCAGAGCTTGTTTGCTCTGTCCTTGCTAGGTACCTTATTCCCTATTCTTGGCAGGTTTTGATGTAACTGCAACTAAAGACATCAGAGCCGTTTTTCTCCTGTTTACAAGGCCAGTGCTTGGCTGAGGCTGGGCTACGCCGTTTCTGGCGCTGCAGTCGTCGCCCTTTGCAAAAGCGGGTGAGCAGCAGAGCTGGAGGGATTGGGCTCACCGCCTTGCATCTGTCCTGTGTGTTCACACACTCTTGTGCAAGGACTGAGAATCTAAACTTGCGGTTGCACAGGGCACAGTCCACAATTACTTTGTCCATCTGTCTTGCCCTAGAGGAGCTGTCTCTTGGGTGACTAACAACAATTCAAGAGGTACCAGGACCCAATGCATTTGAAGAGTGATTTTCCCAGTAAAGAACAGGTACTAACAGGAGGCAGTAGGGTGAAAATAATGCCAGTTCTCCCATGCAGTGTTATAATGCTCTCAAACTGCTGAGTATTGTGCAGGATGGGGCTGCTCCAGCCCTTGCTTAACCTCTTGCAAAGCAGTCTTTCCTCTGCTGCTGGTGCAGGGTTGCTGCCAAGAGGCGATCTTCAGTCCGGAGCAGCACTCCTGGCATCATGTGCCTGCTGTGTCTTGAGTGGCCGAAACCTAAAAGGAGGGGAGCGGGCGGATGCTTACCTCTACTGCCTCCAAGCACTTGGGGTTCAGGTCGGTGCTTCACACCACAGAGCGGCACTACTGGCTCCTGGAGCTTCACTAATTTCCAATTAGTGCAGGGAAGAGATTAGCGTCACCTTTTTGAGGAAGCTGCATTGCATCACATTTAGTATCTGCTTTGTGTTAGCTTATGACAGGCAGTCTCAGGTGAAAGCTCTCATTTCCCTGACTTGTGATCTGTTTTATAGCCGATAGGTTCTAATAGACCTCCCTCCCCATGCTGTATTTTGTTTACTGAGTGCAAGATGAAGCCTTTGGGCTCAAAATGAGACCATGATTCAGCCCCTGTTATCAGCAGAGAGAGTGGAACAAGACGCCTCATGTCCCCCTGCCTTAGCTGCCTTGCAACATGCAGCTTTTCCATAATTTTCTCTCTGTTCTCCTCCAGCTGTCATTGACCGCAGTGGGAGAGTATCTTGCTTCTCTGTCTAGGTAGCCAAAATCAATCTTGTCTTCTGCATTACATGCTTTTTTGCTCAGCCCAGACAGAATTGTTTGGTCATCGTGTTTCTGGCTTTTTGGTATGAAGAGTTCACAAGAGAAACTAGGTAAAGCTGCCAGCAAAGCTCTGGGCTTTTTAGGATGTCACCTTACCCACAAATATACACATGCAGGTGTGCACGCACACACAAATGTGCATGCATCTGACCTGCACACGCTAACTCAGGAGCCTGCTAGGGCACAATGCATCAGTTTCTACAGTCAGTGATGCAGTTGCAGTTACAGCTGCTGCCCCACAGCTGGAGTGACCAGGCAGATGTTTAATGACACTTAAGTGAGATCTTCAGCTCCTTCAAGCCTTCCAAGGCTTAAACTTGCACCTCTCCATGTCTAGCAAGACACTTTAGCTGTTTCATTGCCATCTTTGAGCCCAAGGAGTGTGTCACAAAGAAATGCAGATATCTGAAGCCTAGCGGAGACCTTCCAGTCCTGAACTGCAACACATCCATAGGTTTATCTTTCACTACAGGAGATGCTTGTGTTCTTGTTCTTTCTGATTTAAAATTACTTGTCCTCCAGTAATCTCAGAGTGCTTTGTAAACTCTGATGTCAGACTGCATATCTGAGAGACATGTCCTACGCTACCTCTTGTGAAATCATCTGAAAGGTTTTTGTAGGATTCCGCAACAGAGCTAAAGAAAGGACACTGGGGACCCTGGCTGTCAGGACAATGCTCTCAACGCAAGGGCACATGACTTTATGAAACTGATGTCCATGAAATTATTCTGAAGAGTTAACAAGGCACGTCAGGTCTCCTGGCCCTCACTGAGGGATGCAGGCAGTTGTGGCTTCACTCCGCAAATTTTTATAAGCCTGCAAGACAAGGGTTTAAGCAACTGTGATCAACTAAGCCTGATACAAAAAGAAATAAAATGTTTTTGGCCTAACAGAGCTATTAGCTGTAAAATACCTTGGAAGAGCTACCCTGAGTGAAAGAGCACAAGAAACTGAGAAAGCAGCTCAGGTGAGGAAGGTGGCAGTGGTCTATTTCTATGCTGTGTAAAAGTAATCTCTTATCTCCCAGCCCCTGAGGCCAGAACAGCGGTGTCAAAACAGGTTGAGTGTGACCTTGAAATGATAAATTGATGTCGCTGGCTTGCAGATGTTGATCCCTCCTTTCTAAAACAGATGTTGTGGCCGGAGTGAGAGGGGTCTGGTGCTGGACAAGACGTCTCTGTCATACTCCTCAAGGTTCACATTTACAAGCTGAAATATCTATTTGACTGTTTATCTACAAGTAAAGGACTGTAATTAAACTTCAAATAATTGACAGCATTTATTTGCAAGGGCGACTTCATTTATACTCCATGGAGTTATCTATCCTAATCCAAGTCTCCTTGAACAAGCACTTCTGAATTTACATCTCATGAAATAGCCAGCAGTTTTCCATGGATGGCATAAACTCAGGCAGCAACATAAATACATTGCAAGTTAATTCCTTCCTACCAGTAAAATAATCTCTATAAACTGTTTCCAAACTGGCTCATGTCTCAGCTTTTGATGGGCCACAGGCAAAAACTTCTGTGTTTCTGCATTTTTCTTGAATTTGATTATGTGTTTTCTCTTGATAACGTGGCCTTTCATTTATATCCTGTTGTTTGGAGGTGAATAATGCACCCACTATCGCTTTCCTTTATGTTATCTTTATGTGGCCAGAAGCCATGGTACCATCTTTTCTTACAATTGAATCCTGTATGAGTGATGAAGAGTGGCTGGAATGATTACTAAAAAAGAGAACTTGTCTTCCATGAAATGTCAGTGGAAGCTGACATCTAAAAGAGGGGAGGCAAAGGAAGTGCTTGATCATTTAATAGAAGCAAAATAAAGGTTCTTTGGAGAAAGCTCAATGCCTTCTGGGAAACCTTTGCAGTAAAAGGACTCCAAATGTAGAGGTGAACCTTAGGCTCCTTCCCTTATCCCTGAATCTATTTTGGAGACCAGTCTGTAGCTTACAATAATAGTGGATGAGCAACACTTTTGCAAGCTGTACTCAAATGAATGGCCTTCATAGGCCATAGACAGTTGCTGAGAGAAAAATCCAAAAAGGTGGGATTATAGTTAACAACTGATGAAGAAGGTGTCAGAGAAGGAAGAAGATGACTAACCATTGCCCCATGACCAGTCGTGGGGAACACTGTACTTGCTTTGTAGAGTCATGGGCCGGCTCAGATTAGCTATGGAAAGTGATGTGTAGGATTGTCTTGCTAGTTTTATAGTAGATTTAAAAAATGAAGAAGGAAAAAAGAGGGTAGTTAGTGAAAGTAGCAGCTCATATGTGAAAAAAATGCTTTTAAGTGTAGAGGAGTCTCAAGATGCACACTATCCTGTAGCTGTACTTTTCCAACATTGC
Source organism: Rhea pennata (assembly GCF_028389875.1). Taxonomy (NCBI): domain Eukaryota; kingdom Metazoa; phylum Chordata; class Aves; order Rheiformes; family Rheidae; genus Rhea; species Rhea pennata. The sequence goes on from NC_084674.1 coordinate 11,577,289, forward strand.
CTTGCAATTACTGTTTTTCTTCTAAAGTGAAAAAATCGCTGATTTGTGCTCTTAGAGAAGAGTCTAAACCAAAAAGCCCAAAGTGCCAGTTGCAGTTACGTTGGCTGGCTGTCACATCAGAATAACTTTGGCCTTTCAAGGCAGTTAAACAGTATCAATGTACATTTGGCTTCTAGAAGTGCAATTACAAGAGATAAATGATTATCCAATTTGCTGAGACATTTCAATGAGTTCATTGGATTGCAGCTTCAGTATTAGCCATGTATTAAGCAGAGGACTCTGTGCAATTTTCAGTGCCATTAGTTTGGATTCCAGCGGGCTCAGGCGCACAGGAAGAGCTGCGTACCATTAAATCGGTAGCAGGGCACATGCTCTTGCATTTATCACTTTCATTTCATGGCCATGGTGTTGACTTTTAGGAGAGGGAGGGTTTGTTTTATTTTCCTGGAAATTGCAAGAAATATGACAGAAAATGATTGTTTAGGTGCTGAGTATGTCTGAAGGTGAAGCAAACCACGTGACTTTGCAGTCTCGTGATCTTCCACAGGTTCTTTGCACTGGGTCAGGCATTGCAGAATGAGTTATCATCTCTTTGGGGCCACTTGGGTCAGAATTTGTCACCACTCTGTGTGTCTTATAATGAATTTGCCTGGCAGAAGTAACTCATGGTTGGTTGTGGGGTTGTTTCTTTCCTCCTTTCCTCTCTTTCCTCCTCATCCCCCTTCCCTGTTTTTCCAATCTGGACTGCAGATGTGGGCTGCTGCAAGTAGGAGACAGAGTTCTTTCTATCAACGGCATTGCAACCGAAGATGGGACCATGGAGGAGGCCAACCAGCTTTTGCGTGATGCTGCGCTCTCTAACAAAGTGGTGCTTGAAATTGAATTTGATGTTGCAGGTAAGGTGCTGAAGGATTTCCTACTCCTTACCACTGGCCAGACAATCTCAGTGCTTTTCTTCACCCATAGGAAGGAGTGTGTGTATACAAGTACATGAGGTCTTTGATAGATCTGGGCAGGAGAAGAATGAGAATATCCTGTGAAAAGACCCTTTCCATTTCTTCTTGTTCTCTGATGTGCACTGAGATGGGAGGTCTTTCCTTTAGTGCTTTTATAAATCCCCTGTCATCTATTGCCGCATGCATGAAGTAAACCTATTGAGTAAGTGAAGAAACCACCTGCTCTTCAAGTATTTTTTCATTAATAAGAATAATATCTATATTAATTTATGGCCTTGAAACATGAATGGAGCTAAAGGTACTGGCTAATGCTAAAGTGCAGCTTTGTAAAAATTTTCCTTCTATGGTGACAATGCTACCTCAACATACACTGTGAGATGAGCACTTAGCTTGAAGTTCAGAGCACACTATTTTAATGAAAATCCAAGTTTTAACCTGAAGTCCACAGAGCCTTGGATTTATTTTAACCTTATTTGAACCTTATTTGAACCAATGAAGCTGAGTTTTATGGGTCTTTTTTTCTTGGTTCCAAAGACACCATCCGTGCAACTGAAAACTCTCTCTTTTATCATATTTTTTTTGTCTGTTTTTGGTTTTACAGAGTCTGTCATACCCAGCAGTGGTACTTTCCATGTTAAATTGCCCAAGAAAAGAGGTGTGGAGCTTGGAATTACAATCAGCTGTAAGTATTACTCAGATTTTTGCTATTGGTTGCAAGAGCTACTAGTGTCTACCCTAGCTCATCAGAGGGGCCCAGCAGAGAGAGAAAAGATGATGGGCAGTTTCCCAGTAGCACTCACAACGCTTGTGATTTATTCCAACCTAAATTAGATGGTTGGTTCCTGCTTCTAAGAGCTGACTGCTGAAGAGAAAAGCAGATACCATCTCCAAATGGCACCTTTACAGCTGGGGTGTGCGACAGGTAGTATTATTAGTAATACTGCTTTTATTTCCTTGCTCAGAGTTATATTATGTTGCTTTAATAAGTAATTACCTGGTTCAAGTGGGACCTGTGCAGGTGAAGGAGGCAGCCAGGGAGAGAAGTTGGAGGAAAGAGAGCAAGTGAGTCCCATCATCCAGATGTGGAAAACTACTGCTCATGCCAAGAGGAGGAAGAGGCAGATGGGCCTCTGAGGGATGAGAGGACTTCGGGGGCAAGGGGATGCTGGGCAGGATTTGCCCCAACTGAGAAAGTCATTACATTGACTAAATGCCACTGTGAAGGGGAAGACCTGCCTGTCGGGACTTCTTAGGCACCCAGAGAACAAGGCATAAACTTTTTCCTTTCTGTTCTGATTTCATTACATCACTCCCATTTAATTATCTTGGTTTCTATTCTGATGCATGTTTTTCATTTAAAGAACTTTTGGCCTCTTTGTAGAGGACATAATGTGGAGACATCTAGGCATATCTATCCCTAAGTTCTGGCCAACTTTAGGTCTTGCTACGTCTTACATCTGCGAACTTTTCCTTTATGGCAATCGTGGTCTTGCATCACTCATCCCTCTTTCATTGCTGGATAAACTAAGTTGCATTATCTCCAATTTGCCATGCCCAGAGGCAACTACCACGTCTCAGCTGAAACAAAGCAACCTGTGAAACTGCAGTAATGGGATCTTCTGTCTGAGCCTTTAGGATCATGAACTCAGCTTTGTCTGGGGAATTGAGTCACTAAGGACACTTTAAACCTGGATTTCATTAAAACAGTTAAGCTATTTGCAATTACCTCTCAATTTTTACAGGATTAGTCAGTGAGTTAAGTGGATTTTTTTTGTCCAATTTTGTCTAGGAATGATACTAATGTTGACTGGGGGGAGGGAGGTGACTTTGCACCTTGTGTTCTTTTCTCTCCCTCTCTTCCCAGCTTCCCATATTTGTGTTACAAGAATACTCCTAAGAAATAACAATTTTTAATATTTGGCTTAGTAGCAACTCCTGTTTTTGAAGATATCAAAGTGCTTTCTAAACATAGTAGAGCATCGGTAAAACCATTTCATTAGCAGGCAAGCAGGGACATAGGGAAACAGCGGAGGCAGAATTTGCCTTGGGTTCCCCAGCCTGGTGCCCTGCTCCTAGCGTTAGTATTAAAATCTCAGCATCATCTCAGGGAGAAATGAAGGATGCTGAATTTGATAGCAAATTCCTGCTGGCTTGAGCATGGCCAGGGTTTCACCCCATTTAAGCTTCAAAGCTCAGTGTTTGGCTGGGGCTGGAGAGCAAAACGCACCTGAAGGTTACCAACAAGAGTGCCAGATTTAATTTTTGGAGTCTCACTTGAATGGTATCTGTTTCAGAGGTGCGTTTACACTTCAAGTGTATTTTTGTGTTGAAAATGTTTTCATGTGAGTTTTGTTTAAAAAATTGATTTCACACGCTTTTTAAAAATCACTGTTGAATAAAAATTGAATGAACTGATCACAAGTTTTAAAATAGATAGATATCCATTATCAAGTATAAAACAATATTTTAACAGTGTAATAGATTTGATCTTGTTGATTGTTGAACATGTTTGTAGGACATTAAGTAATGCATAAACATAAAAATATACTTCAGTTCTATGCTGAATCAAGCAAAAACTAGCAAAAAACTTGATTGTTGGCTGCTTATTGACCAACAATCCAGAAAATGTGGGGGCAAGTATGAAATGCTAATTGAATCCTGATTCTGTCTTCATATATTAGTCCATAAAAGCTATTTCCATGTGACCCCTAGTGAATTATATCATCATGCTGTCACTCTGCCTCTGACCAAGCAGATAAACACACCAGTCTGGAACATTAACATCAAAATAAGCAACCTTACAGTAAGTCCTCCCTGCAGGGACATGATGTGCGTGCAGGAGTGATGCAAGCAGCATGAGAAAAGAGGTAAAAACAGCTCTTTTCTGTTTTGTTCAGTTCCTCTCAGTACTGTTGATCTAGACCTAGAAGCGCCTTTACAGCCTTCCTCCTGACAAGGAAAGGACCATAGCTTGTGTTCAGGGTAGAGGACTTGGCAAACTGGTCTCCCACACTGGATTTCTGTGTCCTTCACTGTACGACTGGGACAGGTTGAATAGATGACAGCCCAGCAGGATCAGTACAAGTGCCTCTGCGCTGTAGTTGCCACAGAATTGGGTTTGTTTTAAAACTTTGTGGTGCAGCTACACTGGAGATGAATTGCTTTCCTTGAGTTTTACCTCTTGGTTTCAGCCAGCTCAACTGTACTTGATTTGTCTGTCTAGGAAGGTTAGTGCTGCCTTCTTAACGCAGGCAAAAAGCGTTGCTGAGGTGCACTACAGAAATAAAGGCGATTGAGCTCGCCTTGAGCTGTGGCTCCTACAGCTGGTCGGGTGCTGGTGGGGGAGAGTAGGGCTCTTGGTGGATGTACTGAAAGATGTGTGTAATGGGGCTGTCTGCAGAAGGAACCGGGAATCTGCTGGGAAGCCTCATGAAAGGACCGCGAATCCAAGTGGTTTTTGCACGAGGAGAAGGACAGGCGCTGCTGGTTCTGGCGTGACGTACCGCGTGGGTCCGTGCTCGCTTCTGGTTAAGGCGGGTGGTTGTGCTCTGCGTGCACGGTCTGCGTGCTCAGGATGCAGTTCTTCCTGGGACCCAAACAGAGCGTAGCAAAGCAAGCTAGAAAGCGTACTGCAGACATTTGCTGGTAGTGCTGTTTCCCCTTTCTTCCCCCAGAGAATAAACGGAAAGTCCAAGGCTTCAGGCTCTCATTAATTCTGCTCTGTATTTCTACGGCACCTCAGGTTCCCTTTCAGTCTCCTGCTTTTGCAGAGTGAGGATCAGCAAGCGACAGAGCCGCCGTGTGCACGGCGACTCCTTGCCACAAGAAGCCAGTAAAACCTGTCCCCTTTTCTGCACACTCCAGTGCCTTAGGTCTGCCACAGGGCGACGGCTGCGTTGGTTTTCAGAGCAAGGGCTCCTCGGGAAAGGACGGTGCGTGCGCGCTTGTGTCGCTGCCTGGAGCGCGGAAGCGAGAGGGCTCGGGAGCGCCCTGGTTTGCAGAGGCCTCCGAGCTGCTCCGAATCGCGTGCGTGCAAGGTGCACAGTGAGGCTTTTGCACACTACTGTGAAGAACTGGATCTCAATAGCCTGCACTGCTCATCTCCGTTAGCAGAGCACTCACCACCAGTGCTCTGCCTTTCTGCTTACGTTCAGTTCGAATGATATACTTGTGCCTTTGCAGACTTTCTGTAAGTCTTCTACAAATTAAAATCTCCAGCAGCAAGAAGCTAATAGTTATGTTTTCTTGGAATACCCGATCGTTCAATACCTGACCTCTTAAAACAAGATATGGACTTGTTATTAGCCTCTTGAAAACTATAGTTGATTACCTGAAAGATTGCTTCTTCTGTTTTCCTTTTTTTTTGTCTGTCTCAAATACCCTCTCCAAGGGCTATTTGGGAAATTCACTGCAGGGTACAGGTATGTTGTTGCTGCTATTTAAGCAGGTATTCATATTATCACTTATTTGAGCTATGCATTAATTCTTTATGTAGCGTGTTTGTAGAATTACCCTTATATATCTTAAAAGTCAATTCCTGTGTCCTTGATGTGAAGTGCTAGAGATAAGGAGTAGCTATTATAACCACCTGTGGATGATAAAAACAGAATCTGGGTACATAGATAACTTCAGTTAAGTTGTTCAAGGAGTGGAATCGCAGTCCCAGCAAGAAGGTGGCTCTGTTAGGCGAGCAAATCTAGCTTGTGGGCGCTGGATTCACCTGGGAGCTGCTGCCGGCCTGGCAGAGCGCGCCGGCTCCGCTCTCGTTTCCCTTGCAGCCTCTGAGCCCTTTCCCTGCCCGCTTGCAGCCTCAAGTGAGATTTGCAGCTCTTCTACAAAGATGCTTTTATAGAAGTGAGGTATTCTGTCATGGTTTTGCTACCTGGAGATTTTGAAAGGAAATAGATCTACAGTGATGTAAATATCCTGCTTGCTGCAAGCACTGATAATTTATGCACCCGCTGCTAAAACTAATAAATGGTGCAGGCAAAAGGTGAGCAGAAGGGACTTGATTTTCGTTGCTGCTTTATTGTAATTGATTCAGATTTGCTTTTATTCCTTTTCCCATTGCTTAGCTATCCTGGAATTACTGAGTTCCTGATTTTGTTTGTTTTTTCCCCCTTTATAAATGTTTGTTTTCATAAATGTATTCTTAGGACATTATTACATTTTTTTTTTTAAATTATACATTGACAAAATGTATGTCAATGATGCTGCTTTGGCTTATTGATAACAGAGGGCATTTATAACTGATGGAAGCGTGGAGGCATTGAGTTATGGTCTGGTGCTCCTTGGAGGGGAATAATTTACCAGTAGGAGTCATTACACATTCTATTAAAAACACGAAATGGACATGTGTTTCTGGCCTCGTCATCCATCATAAAGTAAATGCCAAGTGAGCCAGAACCCCAGCAGAGGTGGCGAGAGACTGAAAGCAATTTATAAAAAGTAAATAACAGTATTGATCAATTTGCCGTTTTATCGCTGCCCTGTCACCACTGCGAAACAGTGTTTTCATTTGGAGTTTCTCCCCCACCCTGTGCTTCCAGCTTCACCAACTATTGATTTATGAAGCTTTCTCCTAGTCACTGGAGCAGATTTAAACTATCTTCTGTGCTGTTAAGCCTGCCAAAAATATGAATCTATCTGAAAAAGGACCTACTTCCACTAAAAGATTTGCCCTGGTGGATGCAGGTCAAACCCGAGTGCCCGCAGAGGAGACCAGTGCGGGTTTCTGCATGCCTTGAAGAGCCACGTCCTCGCTGAGGGAGGAGAACGACATGAGCTCAGCTCGATGCTCCATTTGAGAGGCAGGGAAGGGCTTTGGGAGACCAAAGGCAAAATGAGGGAGTTACTAACTGCAGGTTTTCAAATTGACATTATTCAGTACTTTGAGATTTCACTGTCTTAACTTTGAATCTTATGCCTCTTAAGAGAGAATTATTCATTAATTCTAACTTACCTTTCAGCTTTGTAGGTACTGACTAATAAGGATGATTTTATAAAGCCTTTCAATGTTATACTAAGTGATTATTTAAAAATGAAGGGCTGCCGGTTTGTTAAAGCATAGTTGGGATACCCTTTGCTGGTAGGGGAAGCAATATACCATTATACATTTAACTAAAATATCATGAAGTCTGTTTGGAAAGTATGAGTTTAAAAAACAATTTTTCCTTAAAATTTGCTTTGTTCCTAATGGATAAAGCACTGTGTTTTTCACTCTCCCTTCTGCTATGAGCAAAGTGGTGCCATGTACAATGCTGACTGCTGTTGCTGAGTTGCAGAAGGATGGGGTCTAGCCCTCTGCTCCAGTCCTGACCACCATGACCATGATCCCGAGTGTCACCGTGTTGGTTAGATGGATGCTGTGTAAAATACCTTTTCTGCAGAGCATGAGGCATGTTGTTGCCTATGCTTCTTTTTCTCCTTTTTTGCTCCTTTGCATATTTGTGGTCTCTGGACCCATTTTTCCTGCCATGGCTGGGCTGGGTTTGGAGGTTACCATCCTGAATCCACTGCCTGGGCTATGGAGTTGTTTTCTAACCCACTTTTGTCACACCAGCTCTGCTTTGAAATGAATAAACACAGCGTGCAGCAGAAATAGTTGAGCTAACCTGGATGGCTTTGACAGAAGGAGGCTAGGGAGTGACTGTACATGTAACTACACTGGGCTTGGCCTCGTGGGGAGAGGGTGGAGGAGGTCTGCTAGCAGGATCTCCACATCTCGACTGCAGCTCCATGCACCTGCCTCAGCAGGGAAGATATATCTCACGTTCAGGAAGACATGGAAACAGCTGAGCTGAGCTGGATTAAGGTCTTGGACAGCAGCCCATGCTTGATGTTGAATGAAGTTGTATAGCAGTGGTAGATACAGAATGGCACATCTCCCTGTGCTGGCATCTAGCCGCTCATGACTTATGGCTTTCTGGATCTCCTTCTGGTGACCCGATGGATGTGAGACACCTTCTGGTGTTTTTTACATTGATTTTAGCCGCATGAGCCTCTGTTTATGGTTAGTCATTCCTTCCCACTGCTCAGCTCTCTCCGGCTTGAGTCGGTGTATCTTGGCTTGTCCATGCTGATGAGAGGTTCAGCACAGACATGAGCCCTTAGTGAAGCTGAACAACCCCTCTACTTCTCTTCGGCTCACAGCCACAAGCTGAACATGAGTTTCCAGACAAAAATTGCATGGCACCACGCACCAGTGGGTCCTCAGAGAGACATGGGCAAAATAATTCTTTCAGATTCTGTATCGTTCAACAATCGCATTGCCATGACTATCATATAATCAGTCACAGTTTGTGGTCTGACCTGACTTTTATGCTCAACCCTATTATAGCTGAGATTGGCTGTCTTTTTGCGCTACTCAATACAGAAGGTTTAGTTATATCAGGGAGAGAGTAGGTGACTGGCAAAGCATGTGTAAGGTTTTTAAATCTCATAAATGAATGTAACCAACAGAACAAGCCAGAACAGAGGTGTTGGTAAGAGGAAGCGTTTATTCCTTTGTTGTCTGACTTTCTGGAGCACTCTCTGACTCCTTTTCAGATCGGTGGGTTTCTGTGTGATTGATACCATCTACTTCCTAGATATTAATATCTGACCTACACTGAATATGTTCAGACACTTGCGAGTTTGTTCCATCCCGTGCAGTTTTTGCTAAGAAGCACCGTCAGCATTAAGCGAGATGATGCAACTCGCATAGGGAGGCAGGGAGGAGTGATGCAGGGCAACAAGGGTACTCTTGGTGCATGTTTGGCATGCAGATGGCAGAGAGGGCAGAAGGGGGTCGAGACATAAATCCCTCTTGGATTTCTCAAGAGAGCAGCAGGTCTTACAGGCAAATTTTAAAATGCAACTGCTCCAGGAGGTGCATACTTGTCTTTTGTGGGCTGAAAAGATTGCCAGTCTGGGAGAAGAGAGAACAGGGCTGGAAACAACCCCTCCCACCTCCAGCCCTGAGAGCAGTACCGATGCTGTGATTTATGTGGTTGCATGAAGCAGTGGCCTGAGGAGCTGAACCAACAGGGAAAAGCCATTTGTAAAATTTTCTTGGGTTATTTTCCACATAGAAATTTTCCAAACCCACTTTCCTGCAAGACCATGGAGATGTTTACATTAGTGCAGCAGTGAGAGCAGGTATTCCGTAGCTAGCAATCCTATGGAATGGCTGACTATTGCCATAGATATTGACTTGCTCCCTGTCTCTAGTTAGAGGTGTGAGGAGAAAGCTGTTTAGTAGTGCTGGGATCAAGGAATCTTGCCTATTCTTCTTGGGCTCTGTGTGGCCTCCCCTTGCTTAGGAGGGGACCAAAGGAAGCAGCAACAAACAGATATCTGCTAGGAGTCAATTTTTCCCTCCCTGGCCTGGTTTCCAAGGAAGCCACATTTCAAGTGTGAAGCATCATTTTGCCAAAGAAATGTAAATTCCCTTTCCTTTAACTCCTTCTCCGCATTAACCACCCCCCTCCTAGATTACAGACTCAATACTGAGTTTCGTATCCACCTGTCTCTTTTGCAGCAGCAAGCAGAAAGACAGGAGAGCCTTTGATCATCTCTGACATCAAGAAGGGCAGTGTTGCGCATAGGTGAGTGCAGGATTTTCTGTCTGCCAAAACCAATGCAAAATACGCAGCCCAGTAAAAGGGGTAGAAAGAAATCCAAGCAGCAGCACTTGGATCTGGGTTTTTCCAGTAGCTAAGGAAATGCTGACCGTAGAGGTTTGTCGTAAGCTGCAGTAGAGTTTGGTATAAAACTGTCTGTATTGAGATTAGTGAAGCTGAGCTAATGGAGAAGGTGGCCAGGGCAGTGATTCAGAGGTGCTGCTGTTATAGGAGAGAGGAGTGTTTATCCCAGTCATCAGTTCATTTAAGAGCATGATGAAGGGCTTCGCGAACATACGCCGTAACATGCTGCAGCCCATCACGTAGTTTGCTGCATCTCAGCTCCTACCTGGGCGAACCGAATGAGTGCACTGTGGGAGCCTTGGGAGCAAGGCTTTCAGGACAGTTTAGTGCTGCTGGAGGGTTGCTTGTGCAGGACCTTGCAGAAAAAGTAGAATATGTGTCAGGGGCCCTTCTCAGGTGCTATATGTCACCCAGGCTGTATATCCAAATAGGTAAGAGTAAGGGTGGCTAACTTCCTGCCTCATTCTGGGTCGATGCATGCTCCACACAAATGTCCTTCCTTTAAGTTATAATTGCCCCAAACTTAGTGGTTGTTTCCCAGAAAAGATCCAGGAGAGTAAAAAGCTAATATCATCATCTCCCTTGCAGAACTGAATGCATCACAAGATCTGAAAGGCAAATACAAATGTGCTTTTAGTTTTCTTTTCCTTTCTGCATAGAACTGGCACCTTGGAGCCGGGAGACAAGCTGTTAGCCATTGATAACATCCGACTCGACAATTGCTCCATGGAGGATGCTGTGCAGATTTTAAGGCAATGTGAAGACCTGGTCAAATTGAAGATTAGGAAGGATGAAGATAATTCTGGTATAGAAATCCCAATGCAAACTGGTGCCTGTCCACTTTAATGACATTTCCCAATAGGTAGTGCAAGCCAACAAAGATAAGAGCTGAAGCCTGTCTGGTCACCACTTTCCAATTGATTGTAGTCTATTTTTGTTATTTTGCACTTAAATGGAGCCTGGAAGGTTAAAATTCTGTTCTGTCTGAGCACAACCAAAGACTGCAGGCTTTTACTTCTAAATGCTATGAATCTTTCCTGTGACCTATTTCATATGTCAAATTTAAAAATTCAGCATTCCTGTTTTTTCTTGCAGATGAGCAGGAGACAACTGGTGCCATTATCTACACAGTAGAGCTGAAGCGGTATGGTGGTCCCTTGGGAATAACCATCTCCGGGACAGAGGAACCTTTCGATCCTATCGTCATTTCGGGGTTGACTAAGCGTGGTCTGGCAGAAAGGTGAGCTTTAGGAGGCAGAAGAATGTATTGGCCTAGGAAGGGATCTTGAAGTTTGAAAAGATTCCTCTGCTTTCATGGACCCTTCCTAGGCGTTTTAGCCAGTTAATCTGCTAAAAAGGAAAGGTGCTGTAAAGGTACAAGCACTGTTGCAAAGAGACAGCCCTGCAGGTGAGAGATGTGCAGACCTACACACAGGAAGTGTGGGGTGGCTGGGACTGTGCCATTAGGGTAGGGCCCAGTGATGAGAGAGGCTCAAAGCAAGGCCCTTCTGGAAGGGTCAGATCCAGGTTGAATGCAACATCTACGATAAAAGGTTCATCTGCTCCCTCTTTTGCTGAGATGCTCTCTAGTCCCTGGTTTCCCCCACCTTATCTCTTGTGGAGTGAGTGCTCAGCCTGCCCACAAATCCCTGCAGCCTCCTAGCTGGGACTGATGTGCTGATGGACTACAGCTCGTGGCTGCGACAGCAGTGAGTCTGCTCGAATGACAGATCCCAGGGGTTGGGGAATCTGTCCTTGCTCATTGCTCAGTCTGTTGCATTTGGAGATATCTTAGCACAGGGCTGGCATGCACCAGAGCAGCAGGCATTTATACAGCAGGTTTACCTTCAGCAGCTGGGGAGGTTGACTCTGTGTGTGTTCGTGTGTCTGAATATATGTGCAGCATGGGATTTAAAGGATCAGAACATTGCTGAGATAAGGTGAACGAAGTCATATGCTGTATCTTAATTTATCCATACCATAGCTGTGACTTGTAAGTAGATCTTTTCAGCAGCCATGTGTCACTCTTCTCATAGGGTTGAATTACTCTCTGATGCTGAATGAGTAGAACAGCAGCAAAAACCTCTGAACAAATAGGTATAAAGTGCTAGGCCTTGAGTAGGTTTGGCTTCAGGCCTGATCCTTTACTTTTCCCTGGTTCTAGGCCAGCCTCTGAGCTGAGCTGTACAACAAATCAGTGCAGTGTTCTGCATTCAATTCCCTGGCTCTTAGCACCTGCAGTGCTGCAGTGCTGCTACCAAAAGTTTCTTTTGGTACCGAAGCAGAATTTCATTATATTCTGAGAAGGAAGAAGGATGGACTCAGTCAGCAGTGGTTCTTCTCTTTGGGGATTTTGCTTCACTGCCTCACCTCTATAGATTCGGTTATTTTTCCTGGAAAATAACAGCCAGATCTATAAAATATCCAAGACTTTTCTGTATAGCAGTTCTGCACTGTATCAGCTGCTCAGCGTGGGAGAGGTTAAAGACAGAAAGCCCAAATGCTGTCGGGCATCAGAAGACAGTCTTGTTCCCTTGTTGCTCTCCGGTCCCTTTGCAGCGCCGCTGGCTGTTCTTCGTTTGAACTTGGATGCACATCAGTGTCTGTTCCTTGGAGAAACATAGTGCAGGCAAGTGCTGCAGTACTATTGAATTTTGATTGGTAACTGGCACGCAGTAAGAAATAAAAAACCTTTTGAGAAGAGCAACAGGATCGTTTAGCATGTTCACCCTAACAGTCTAACAAATAAATGATGCCTGTCCAGTGGAGCAGTGTGGGGATGGAGCATCATGGGGTGGTCTCTGGGTAACCTTGGCTCCCTGTGGGAAGGGGAAGGAAAGCTGCAGTGAAGCCTGCCTACAGGAAAGGTTGCATATTTTTTCTCCTGGGAGCAGCAGTAAGCAGTGGCTTTCTTTGACCTTGTGAAGGCAAAAGATGTCCCTTTCTTACCATTACATACCCTTCCCCATGCCACAGACATTCTTAGCCAGGTTCTGAGGGTGTCAGAGGTTTCTCAAGGCTGGAGTTTAAATCTGAACCTGTGCCTGGCTTTTGTTGGAGCACAGCACACGTTTGGGCAGTGGCAATGCGAGGCAGACTGGGTCCTGGTGTCTGCTGATGGGGACGCTCTGCCTGCGCTCGTGGAGGGGCAGGGAAGGCTCTGCGCTGTGGCTCGTGCTGCTCTCCTGGTAACGGGGAAAGCAGAGTGTCCTCCAGGACCTGTCACACGTTTATCACAGCGGGTGACAGCCTGTTGGAGTTGAAAAGGCTCCGGATTCGAATGACTTGGGTTTTATCTTGACCTTGAGCATTTTTCTTCCTGGTCCTGTAGAAAGTTCCAGAGGTGGCTCAGGATAGTGGGGTTACTGTCAAGCGGCGGTTCTCTCCCATGTTGGTCACTCTGTCACCCCTCCTGCAGTGCCTAGAGGTGACCTCGGCACGGGCCACGGGACTTGTTTTCCTTCTTCCCTGAACATGTATGCCCGGGATAGGAACCAGTACAGTTAGATTCTGGTTGAGGTTTAGTTGTTCTGAAAGAGCAATTTTGGACTTTCACTGATGTGTGAACATGTCTTTAAGGGCTTGACCAGCCTTCTCTAATACTCCTCGGTGAAGCAGATAGGGATCCAGGAGTCCTCAGCACCCACCTGCATTAGCGAGAGGGGCTGGGATGCTCCCACCACTCATGCACTGAGCAAATCCACACTGCATGCAGGCAGCCACCTCTCCAGTAACCCATCTGGAGAGCAGCTGGTGCTGTGGCCCGGGTGCGCCTCAGAGCTTACCCCATGCTTGATTCTGCTGTTGCATGATGGTCTTTAGACTGGCTGGTGTTTGAGGTGAATAAGGATTACCTGTGATGAACAGAGAGGAACGAGGGTGGTTACAGAGAAAGCAGCTGTTTCTGGCTAACTCCCGCTCAGCTTCTGTCCGCTTGTCTGTGGAGTGATGCCTGGAAAACCGAGAGGGAGACATCCCTTGGTGGCCTGGATTTAGATTTTCTTTTTCCCCCGTTAAGAGAAAAACTGGTTGGTTGTGACCTTCCTTGTTAATCATTTTTGTATTTTCCCCTGCTGAGGGAGTTTCACAATTTCTGCACAGCAGTTATGTTATTCAGACATCGGCAGTCAGGCTGGTGTTGAGGATGGAGGAGATGCACTCCCATGAAAGATCAGTGGCTGGTTTCGTTGCCATGGGAGAAGGCCCTTAAATGCTGAACCACTGCAGCGAGCAAAGGATCGCCTTTAATATGCTAGCAGTTAAGAATGTTTTTTTCGACTGTGTAGATGAAACTTTTAAGACAAGTACTCTGGTTGTGGTTTGACCTATAATTTATTTGAACTACGTAAGTTTTCCCCAATGGCTTCTTCTGTGTGGTTTCGGTGGTACAAGACAGACATCTAGTGGCCAGTTGGGACCATCATGACGTACTGTCCAGACATCTCAACAGGAACAGACTGAACAGCCCTGCCTGCTATTTGGCTGCATTTCCTAATTTGATTTACTTATGGTAGATGTTTCACAGTGGCACATTTGTAATCTTTCTTTTGTCCTCCCTGAAACAGTTCCATATCTTGGGGAAAGATAAGTAGCTGTTTCATCTGCGACCGTATATGAAATCCTATCCTGCAGCAGCAGCAATCCAGTTTTCTCTCCTAATGGACTAAATATAACCTTGGAGAGAGGCACGTTGCCATGAACAAAAAGAGATGACAGTCCAGATTTGTGGCACCTCCTGACTCAATCATCTGAGGTTCCTGTTAGCTAAACGTTGCAGCACTGCTGGAGAAAGGGAGAATCGCTGCTCTCACTTGTTACCATTAGGGAGCTGTAGTATCAGTGCGATGAGCATGGTCAGACGAGCAGTGAGTGCTAAGTCCCTTTGGAGCTGCCAGGGCTGGTGATGGATATGTTCTGCACTACCTGCTGTACAGGAGCTGCCAGCACAGCAAAGCCTTGGCGGAGGTAAAATGGGTCTATGTCTGCAGGTAGACCCAGAAGGGAAGGATGGAGGAGTAGAGTGAGAGTTGTTGTGAATCATTAATTCATTCCTAGCTATTCCTGAAGCCTGAGGATTTATTTACCAAAGAGCAGATGTTAGCATCAGAAAAGAGCTGTACAACAAAATGTGGTGACCTCTTCTAGCATGATCCTGCCTGAGAAAATCAGTGTTTTAGCTGCATAGGAGTGAACTTTAGCTATATTAGGAACTGATTTGCAGCTGGCTCAGCTCGCAGCTTGCACATGCAGTCTGACTGGACTTGTTTATGGGTTTCTAAGTTTGTCCTTCATTTCTTTCCATCAGTGTAAAATATGCCCTTCAGCTCTCTGTGTGAAGAAGACCTGTAGACATCACAAACTGGGAATGCTCGTCCCTTTAGCATATAAGCCGCTTTGGCATTGAAAAGTTCTGAATTTAAACCGAATGTAAGTTGATCTAAAGTCCCAGTTACCAAGGGGCCTGGGAATTGAGATGTGCCTGTGTTCACGCACATGTGTGTTTGTATAGACGCTGCTGAAAGATTGGAGGAAAGCCAGATTCCTGGTACTGGGGATGAATAAGGGAATTAGTGGTAGACAGTGCCAAGAGAAAAGCGAGTCATGATCTCAATTCTATTTTAAAGTACTGAGAGTTAATTTGTTATTGCTTGAAGCAAGAACTTAATGGCCTGTCTCACTAAGGCAAATTGCCTTTCTACATTTCTAACAGCATCTTTCCTCTCTAGAACTGGAGCCATCCATGTCGGTGACCGGATATTAGCTATTAATAACGTGAGCCTCAAGGGCAAGCCGCTGAGTGAAGCCATTCACCTACTCCAAATGGCAGGAGAGACGGTAACGCTGAAGATCAAGAAACAGACTGAAAGTGAGTTCAGGAGCCTGGCTGGGGTGGGAGGACACAAGTGTACCCCACCCAGGACCCAGGCGATGAAGTAGGTAGTGCTGTGGGTTTCCCCGTGTGCGTCGGTGTGCGGGGACCTGGCTGGCTGTTGGTGGCAGGTGAGACAGGGCAGCGTGGTTGGGATGGGGAGGAGAGACTGGGGACAGTAGGAAAAGAAGGGCATTCTTTGGACTTCTGAGACAAAGATGGAAAGAAAAAGGCAACCCATGGACTCTCTGGCACTGGGAAGAGATTAGGCAGCAGGTTTTTGGCTGTAACAATTTATTTTTGGACTGGCACCTTGTGCCACTGGCTTCCCAATTCTCCCTGTCTCTGTGAGTGCTTCACACAAAAGGAAAGCAGAAGATGCTTTTAAAAGTAGAGGAGTATAGGTTTTTAAAATATAAATGCCCCAAATGAACCAGGGGATTCTGAACGAGTGAAATCTATGGAAAAAAAAAAATATGTAACTGAACTTTTGAAAGCAATTGGCAATAAATCTTTTATGCCCCTTTTTAGCTCGGGATCCTGAGATCATCTTTCAAAGCAACCTACCTTCACTCTAAAATCCACCTTTGTCTTTCTTTGCCAAGCTCCCTACAGCTTTGAAACTGTCCCACTTCATGCGGTACCAAAGGAGCAGGAGCAGATCTAGAATGGCAGACCACTCCTTTGGGGAAGGAGAGGGAGGACGGGAGAAACCAGGGAAAGTGCAAACATTTCTCCCCAAACTACCTCTACAAAATCACAGGCAAACATGCTTTTCCATCCATTTCAGAAGGGGGCTAGTGAGTTCGACCTTCATTTCTGTGTTTGTGCCATACTTGAGCAGCCTCTAGACCTGGCTTGACCTACCCAAGCAGTGGCTGCGATGCTGCAGGAACTGGAAGGCATCAAGTGATAAAGCTCTTCCAAGCTCACTTGGCCTATGGGATTTCTGCCCTGCATCTGGAGAAGTGGCATTGCTCTCTTGTGTTGCAATTCTTATCTGTAAATCTCAAAGCACTTTACAAATCTGTGGCATTGCAGCTGTTTTAGAAATGGAGGAAAGCAAGCCAGGACATAGTGGCTTAGCAAAGTAGAGGTAGAACTGGGGAATTAGTCCCTCTTCAAGAAATCCTAGTCTTATTCCCAGAGGCCAAGCTTCGTGATCCTTGGTCTGAAATAATCATTTTTCCCTGCTGACACTTAGCATCCTCTCAGCCACTCACTGAAATAAGTGCCAGTTGGAGTCTCGTTAATCTTTCTAAGAATGAATCAGGCATAATTGAAATTCCAAGGTAATATTGTGTTAATTGTTCTCAATTCAATTCAAAGGTGAGCAGTCCTTTGAATGCTTGGAAAACGGGGACTTTCAGGACACTGGCCTTTGGTAAAATAATCTGTCCTCATTGACAAATGCAGACTTTCAGAGGCTCTTTATTCCAGCTAATTCTCCAGCAGTCAGAGGCCTGGGGTGGGAGATCTGGGATGCGGATGGCTAACAACATATTTAATCAATCAAGACTTTAAAATATTCAATATGAAGAAATGCTTGTGTTGAGAAACCTTGCTTGTATAGCTTTTGGTTGGAAGGGAATTTGATACAATGATAATAAGGGCCTATTATTAGTAAAATAATGGAAGGGAGGACTGAGCTTCATCATCCACGTTCAGCTTTCCATTTTCCAGTCATTAATCAGGGGAAATTCAGTCTCAAAATATCAGACCCAGGAATACTACCTTTGTCTTGAGGCTGCATAAGGAGACTCTTGCTGAGGTGGTGGTTTGCCTTGAATTGATATGAGATTGTACAGTCTTGGAAGAGGGATGTAAATTCAGGCATGGTCATTTGAGATTAGTTTGCATTGTCATGGGAATGTCAGTGAAACTTTTTCTGGTATGAAGTTCATAGTTCATAGTAGCACCCTGACTAGGTGCTACTGACACAGTTTGGGTCCTGTCCCCAAAGGCAAATCATGCCAGAAGCTTCTTGGCTGGAAGCACTTCTGATCTGAGTCACAAAGGCTCTCTGAGATCAGAAGGACCTATGATGCCTTACTCCTCAGTGGCTCTCACTTATCTAGGCAGGTGTGCTCTGTAGGAAGCTTACAAAGACACAAGAAGATGGACTTGTGAGTCTAGATTCAGGTCTCGGCTCTCTCATATTCCAGGATATATTCCAAATCCCAGTAGATGCTTCTTACATCTTGCATGGGCTAAAACTCTGAAAGGCAGTTTTTCAGTGTCGTGTGAGGTAAGGGTACTGTACGAAATCTATTTAACTGTAATGCTCAAACTTTTCTCAGTTACATTTGAAGAATCAAAGAGGTTCTTCAGAAGACTTGTATCACCTGGGTTTGTTCCCATGTGAACCTTTCCCTGAGGCTTGCTCTTCATGCCTGGTAAAGCAGTGTGTTCTGGTTTCAGAACCCTATCCCAAGAAATCTGGGAGTATAAATGAAGTGAGTGACCCAGAAGATGAACTGACAGACTCCCAGAAAACTAGCAAGCTGTCTGAGATTTACTCTACCACAGTTCCTAGTGTGGACAGTGCTATGGAGTCCTGGGATGGCTCAGGCATTGATGCTGGCTATGGAAGCCAAGGTAAGCAGTGTCCTCTTTCATTACAGGTCTCTGAGCCCATGTGAAAACAGGTAGAGCCTTCTGGCCTGTTTGGAGGTTCAGCTTGAGCCATGGATTGTGATCTGGCTGCACTTGCATAGCTCCTTGGCTCCAGCAAGGAGATGGCCTTCTAAAATACATTCCTGTGATGCTCTGAGTTCATGTGTCTGTTTTATATTTTTATTAGTGTGTTCTCCTTGCTTATGTGGCATCATGCTGTTCACAGCATTTTCAAAACCATTACAGCACTTTAGTTCATGTAATCAGGAGAAATATTCACCGTCCATATGTCTTACAAAATACTTGGTCTATAGTTCATTTTTAAATCTTCAGAGAGGCCTTGTGAGATGTATTAATCCTCTTCAGGCTGTTTTAAAATGTACAAGAATTTCTTTTGACTAGGAATTCACTTACTCAACAAAATAATTGAGGTAATACTATGAGAAAGGGTCTCTAACTCTCCTGCGAGTGATCAGATGTATCGTGTGACTCTGAGGCCAAGTTTGTTCAGCTGTGGCTTCTGAAAAGCATATAGAATTGGGATGGAAGATGTTCTAGTCCTGGGAATAGGTTGTCATTTGGAGGAAAGCACTTGGAAAATAGCTATTCTAGTTCAGATTTAGTGACACAAGCTAGTCACACAAGCTAGTTGCCCACCTTGAAACAAACCCCCTGAAACACCATCCAAAAAGGAAATTAGTGAAAAGACTGCTGTCCAGAAAAGAACATAGAAATAGAGGGAGGTACTCCAGGAGTGGTGCTGTGTAGCGCCTTCAGTGAGCTGGACAAAGTGTGTGCCTACGTGACTTAGAAAGAAAAACTCTAAGGACAGCACCATGCTAGTGTGTCACTCCACAGCACTCGTGTCTTACTTCGTTCTCTGAAGTCTTAATTCAGTAGTGCAGGTGGGACTAGAGGCTTCATTAAAGAGAGATCCACTGGCCTTCAAAATGCTGCAGTCTTTCTCCATCTAATTGAATATTAACACAAGTCAGACACTGGATTTAGCAAAGTGATTACTTTCATTGGTAAACTGAGAGCAAGTAATTGAATACAGAGCTCCACAGAGAAGGGCTGATGATACGTTGCCCAATAACCACAGAAGGCAACTTTGCTTCAGGAGCTTTCTCATCTTTCCTGGTAATTGCATTTTGCTGCACAGTGTTACGCTGTTGCTGGCTGGAAAGAGGAATACTGGGGGGCAGCAGGATGCTGAGAAGGAAAGGCAGGCTAAACCACGGGGCCAGCAGGAGTGCAGGGCAGGCAGGATGCAGAGAGCTCGCAGGAAACCCAGAGGTTGGGGTTTACTCTCCAAATAGAGAGCGATGGATCAGGCACCTCACCCTTGTGCTTTTGAGTTCCATTCACAGCTAAGCAGCTCTGGGAAGGGCTTGGGAAAGGGTGCTGCAAGGCTCTGGTGGGAACATACCACCAGGTGGCTCTGAATCCCAAAGATTCGGCAGCAGCTCTCCCAGGGAGATGCTTGTAGAGGCAGGACTGAAAGGAGAAGGTTAAATCAATGGCACTCAGGTAGCAGCTGTATATACATACCCGTGGATTCCCCAAGGTGCACCCAGGGCAAATCTGTTTCCTGCTCACTGCAGGGACTTACATGCAGGGACCTTGTTCACCTGGCCCAGCAAACAGCTAATGCTCCTAGCTGTTGTAAAATGTTGGCAAGCATTTTTCTGGGGCTCTCTCCAGAGCAGTCTAACCTTTGAAAACACTGAGAGGAAACACTTACTAAGAGAAATAACAGGGCTTGGCATTTTCAAAGAAAATGCTGGCACTGTCTTGGGTATTTCCAGTGCTCTTAGCTGTTTGGAAGGTCAAGTCTCCTTTAATTATGTGTTTCTTCGTTACCTCTTCCTGTTTGCTTGGCACAGTGTGTAACAAAAGTGCAGGAGGTTTCTTGGAAAGGCTATGAGGATTTCTCTGAAATGCTGAATGGACAGGAGAACGAGAGCAGGGTACTCAGAAGATTTATTGCCACTGCGCATGACACTTGAGTTAGAGAGGAATGCTCTATTTTGGAATGATTCTGTCCAGGCAAGTCCTTATGAGACCTGGAGATTTTGTGACTTGCAGTAGCACTGGATCTGTGTTTTGGGACTAATACCTCCTGCAGTGTGTGAAGGTCCTTGGGGACATACTGAAACTTGTGTAATTTCATCCTAATGATTCACATTGATCTTCTGTTGAATGCAATACGGATGATTCTCCTGTTCTCTCAAGCAAGCAGAGTTTTTCCCTCTACTCCTTGCCTTGTGTGTGTATGACACTGAAGCCATTTTCCATACCTGCCCCAGAGGATCCTGAAGGCACTGGCCTGCAGGAAGTCTTTGCCAGCTGCAGGAACCTGCTGGCAGCTTTCAGGATCAGGGCTCTTTCCCAAGACAATCCCTACTGCTGCCACTGATCACACTGAAGCAGGTGGCTACCTCTAGATACCCTCAGCATCATTACACTATTTGAAGGGAGGCTACTGTATTTGGCTGCTCTAGATGTGATTTCTATGCTGTTGTCCTCCTATATGTCCTACAGTATTTCCACTGTGTCTGTTAAGTTCCGAGGACAGTTGGGAATCTAAATTAAGTTTGTTTCCTAGTAGAAATTAGGTATCTAAATCCCTTAAAATTAATGGAATTGGGCTTGCCCTGAGGGACGTTTGGCAGTATCTTCCTTTTACCCTACAAAAGATTCGTTGTATCTGAAGGTGGCCACTTCAATAGCATGATTTCTGTAGGTTCCGGGTGGAAACAGGAGCAGCTAAAGTTAGAGTTGGCTGATGTGATAGGATACAAGACCTGTATCTATGGATGCAGGTAGTCCCAGGTTCAGAGATCGTGGATCCATATCACAAAACTACTCAGAAGGGGGAAAAGGGAGAAATGGGGCACTGTGTGACAAGATCCTGAAACGTTCATATGGCTAAAACAAGTAGGGATGGGCGGAACATCTTTTTGATTCCCCTTTGAAAGACTGAAACAGAGGCAATGTGTGATACAGAAAGCCTCAGATTTGGGATTTGGGGAAGACAACCCTCCTAGCTCGGTGTGATTTATTACATCTGGGTTTTCTAACCAAGTGGTGGTGTTCTTTCTTCCCTATGGTTCACCTTCCCTAGGTACATATGTGCCTCAAGCTGCTGGCATAGCCCTTCATCCGCATGAATGGAGACATAGCAGGCAGAAGAACAGCACCCCTCCGGGGGATCCCAGGAAAAATTACCCCTACATGGATGGCAGCTTCAGTGAAGATGACTGGGACAAGCCCACCAGGTATGGAGGGACAGGGGGAACAGAGGGATGGGTGGGCAGGTTCGTGAATGTGAGAGTTGCTGGTGATGTTATGGGACGAAGGGGCACCCGAATGTGTGATGGAGCAGATCAGTCTGCAGCGGGCAGGGGAGCGGTTACCTGGGCTTGGCATCCTGTAGGGGTGAGGAGGGCACCTGGAATGGGACCAGCTCCTCTGCACCAGGTTGCCCAAACATAACTGTGGCATGTCTGCCATTCCCAGGCCAGTTTCATGTTTGGAGCTGGAATGGTCTCAGCTGCAGGGAGCACAGGCTCTTACTGCGTCTCATACTCCTGCCATGTACAGGCCTGCTTGATAGCTTAGGTGTAATCCACAGGTACAGCCAGGACTGTCCCCCCTTAGCCAGAAACTTTTAAGCGAGGATGCAGCTTCACAACAACTCTATGCGTAGAAGCCAAAAAGGCCAGCCAAAGCTCTTGGTAGACCAATATGCAGTTGTATGTCTGATTTAAAATCGTGGCTGAGTCAACCTTCTGCTCCACCACCATACTAGAAATCCCCGGGGGGCATGCAGCACATGCGGAGAGGGCTGCATCTGCCCTTGGCTCTGGGTGAAGATCCTGTTGGCTCGTTCCTCCACTGCCCAGGCCGGGCAGGTCCCTCACCGAGCCATGCATGAAGGAAAGGCGTCCTTGCTTCGTAACTAACCCTATCCTCAGCTTTCTCCAGAGTCCCCACAGTTTTGTGTGTTGTGTTGTTGTTACTGTCAGTTGTTTTTTTTTTTTTTATTTTTGTTTGTCCAAACAAAACCCTTAGAACATCTCATGGCCATTTCCACCTATTTAAAGATGATCAAACTGGCAGGAAGGCTGGCAGCGGCTGATCCTTTGTTCTTGTTTTGCCTCTCAGCAAGGGCTGGCCTCGCAAAGGTCGTTGATCTCTATTGGCCCTCCCAGGGAGGCCGCTGACCGCTGAGGTTAGCAAATTTGAGTTCTTGAAGCCCCCATGTGTCCCAAATGAGGGCTCTGAACCCTGATGTCAAAGTGCAAGTTCATGCTACTGAGCCCTTTTATTAGAGAGGAAAACAAAACGCATCTAGCACCAGCTGCCTTTAGCCTGGAAAAACCTGCTGATCTACTGGTGTGAGAGCCTGTACCAATTCATCCAATTCCTGAACGTGTTTGTTATATTACTGATTGGAGAGGGAAGAAGCCCTTAACTGGAAGGAAGGTTTGCCTTTTTGGAAACCTGAGAGCTGAGGAAGGAAATGAGTAAGGGGAGAGAATCAAAAATTCCTTTTGGGGGGATTTTGGTTTGTTTTTGTAAAGTCTTGCTGGATATTTTTTTGGCCTTTCTGTCTGGGGTAAGGGCTGATCTTCCTTTGAAAGCTGATTCTGATGAAAGCTAGGGAGTAAATTTAAAATGCAATAAGCCATGCCAAATGTCTGTCTTTCCAGGCAGACTGTGAGGTCTTGATCCGAGAAAGAGCAAAAGTGTGTGTCTTTGCATTTTTGCCCACGGAGAACTCTTGTTCAAACCAGTGGATGAAAAGCAAAGCACGTGCTGAAAGCTGCACCGAATCAGGGCCAACGTTAAGAGTGATCAGGAAAAAAAATAGCCCAAGGGGTCATTATATATTTAATTGAAATCAAGCTTTTTTTAAGCTTATACTCAAGTAAAACGTTTCAAGTGGCTTGGGTCTATCTGTCCCCCTCATCTGCAGCTTTAACAACCCTCCATAAGCCATGTGAGGTGGTGCCAGGTGTTGCAGAGGTGGAGCCTCGTACATGCAGCTACTAGTAAGACATGTAGGAGATGCATTAGGGCCGCTCTAATGTAACTGTACCCCTGGGCGCTCTCCCTATGACACGTTAGATGGGTTTATCATGGTCTTGATTTAATGCTGCAAAGAACTTCCTTCAAGAGCTCCTGGTAGACTGAGTGCTGTAGGTCAGAGTTTTGCACAGAGCTTGGTGTGCAATAAGCGCTGTCCAAACAATGCTGTCCTGTGCTTCTCCAGTTCTTCAGAGGACTTCAGCATGTTTAAATGCCATTTGCTTTAGAAGTCCGAGAAGCGAGCCTGGCTTTGTGCTCAGAGACAGAGAAACTGAAACTGCCAGGGTGGGAAATTGCTGACTCCCAGGCGAGATGCACCCAGTGTTCACGTTAATGTGTACTTGTACAAGTTTGAGAGAGGTTATCTCTGTCCTTATTCTCTGTTGTAGACAGGCCTGATGACAATCTTTACACGGCTGTAAGTGCAATGACTGTTATGTAGCAAAAAAGAGACCTACTGAATGTAACATCTCACTTCCCTGGCCTTCACAGCCCAAAGAAAATGCAGCTCGGTTTGTATGGGTTATACGCTGACACGGTCGATATTGCTGGCTGTAGTGTGCATTTACTTGTCCAGCCTAGGGCAATCATTTTTATATACATCTTTGCATTATTTACTCTCATAGAGACCTAATGTATTTATCATTTTCTCACCATGTCTGTTACCCTCTGTGTTTTTCTCTCTCTTCTCAGGTGTTCTGTGTCTCAGATCTGAGCTCTATCCCATCAGCCTTTGTACTAACAGTCTCTGAGGCTCCTGGTTTACCCATAACGCATCCTTTTTTCTTTCACTTCTCTATTTCACCAAAACGTCTTCCTAAACCTACAATCTTCCTACAGGCACTTTTTAATTTACCCTTTGAACTTTGACATTACTACACCAACTTAATTCTTCCTTTGAAGGACTCTTGCCCCGTTAGTAAATGCATGGAGGTCTCGTATTCGGACTCTTGTCTGAAAAGTTCATATTGTTTGCTTTTGTATATGAAGACTCTTCAAGTCTCTGCTTTTACTGGTGAGACACTTGCTGTAGCCTCGCGGCTTTCATCCCGCTGCAGAAGAGTGCTGACAATGTTTGGTTCCTACATTACAACAGATACCCCAACCGCCAAAATGGCCTAGAGACCACTCACGAGGATAGTTTTTGGCGTGTTTTTGGAGAAGCTTTGGAGGATTTGGAAACATGCGGCCAGTCTGAACTTTTGAGGGAGATTGAGGTAAATCACTTTCCAAATTTGCTGCTGTTCTGTTTTGCTCTTGCCAGAAATGCTCAACTGTTTTTCTAGAGGTGTTAATTGACCACGGCATCCCTGGGCTGCCAGTGGTGTGAAGAGGGTTACCCTAGAGTTTAATCTGTTTAAGTGTTTGTGCTAATGGATGGCCATGTCTCATTAGATGGTTACCTACATGCACTTTTTAGATCAGCTGCTGAATTATCCACCGGTAACTCCATGCTCCTTTTTACAATCTCTGTTGCTGGCCAGCAATCTTCGTCTGGCTGTTGCAAAGTTTTCCTGTCCAACAGTAAACACTCTGCCTGCAAAGAGATATTCTGTCAGAAGCACTTAGAGGCCAAGCAAAATGGGCCCCAAAATATCCATAGGGACTGAAGCTTTGGCTTACTTCAAATATAGTCAGACTCAACAGGTATCTTGCATTCAGCTGTCACTCTGCCGGATACCATTTCAATAAAATGGGTAATTGGAAGCTTTACAGCCAGCCTTCCCCATGGAAAAATCTGGGAAAGTAATTGCTTCCTGCAGAAATAAAGGTGTTTCCTCTCTTCACAAACTACTTTCTCTTTTCTTTATCCAGAATGCTCTGGAGGTCATGTTATTGTGTCCGGTTATAGGATGGGGAGCCTGGAATTTTAAGCCGTGGGATGCAAATAAAGGCTTCCCTTGAGACTGCCGAACAGCGGGAACAAACCTGCGCCAGCCAGCCGGGATCTGTGCACCTCGTGCTGCAATTTGGCAAGCCAGCACGGCTGGCAGTGCAGGGCACGGCTGCACGAGTCCTCAGGGTCTGACTCAGCCTGTGGTTTGCAATGCAGCAGGAGAAACAGGGTCCAGGGGGCTCTTCTCTTCCCCTTCCTCCTGGGAGGATCAGGGAAGGCTCCATAGGTTGTACCATGCCTCACCTCAAAAATGTGGCCAGTAGCCAAGGTAACTCCCTTGACCAATGTCTCATATGCAAGGTTTGGATTTGAGATGGTGTTGCCGGGCATTTCAGGCTAATGTGCTCTTTAATCCTAAGTCCTGCATAGGGGGATCTCCACCATCTCCCCCTGTTCTGCCCCCCTGTCTCCTGGGCTGTTCTCATGAACAATTACGTGTTGCTAAACCTTTAGGAAGAAAGACCATTTCAGAATAATTGGAGACGGAAAAGGAAAGTCCTGCTTTGGTCTGTCTGTGAAAGTGTTGATGACAAGGGACTTAATTGTTCTTTCCTCCTTGATCCTGAGCAATTTTAAGTAGAGGAGGAAGTTGCAATGAAATTTATTGTGTCGAAGCACGAAACACTGTGTATTTATTATCTTAACTATTTATGAAAGGCCAACTTGAAATGCCAAGATAGAGAAAAATATCTTTCTGCTAATTCTTTTTTTCTTTTGCAAAGATTTGTGATGCAGGAATACATGGGCTTTTCAATCACGCTGTTTTAAGGCTTTGGAGCTTTGACAGCTATAAGAAGGTTTTTAAAAATGGAAAGAAATTTTAGAAAAAGCTGAATGCCTCCTGAGATTTGGTGCATGTGGCATGTTTCCAGATTTTTTTTAGAAAGTTCTGAGAACAGAAAGGAAGTTGCTATGTTTTTAACAGAATTTTAAAGGGTTTCAGCTGCCCTTTTATCAAACCTAAGTACCACTAGTCTGTTCCTCCCTGTCCATGTAATTGTCCTCCATGAGGTGGGATTTGTGAGGAGTGATGTTCATTAGGACTCTCACTGTATCGGAGGTTTCTGAGCCCCAGCTCCTGGACTCCTGTGATTTTTATAACAGTCTCAGATTGTTTGTTTGTTTGAAAATTGGACCCTTCATGCTTGACATTTGAAGAGCAAAGACAGACACACAAAATGATCCAATATAGCTAAGTATCAGGAGCCCTGTACTCGTGAGATGCCTGACTTGTGCCTTTGAACACTGAGGCCTGACAACGTGGGTGCCCAAGGGTTAGGGAAAGCAACTTAGGGCAAGTCTCACCTCTGCCAAGCCAAGCACTCAAGCCTTCTTCTGCACTGCAGTGACGTGAGGCTCTTACCAAAATCTGCCAGCAATAACTTTTCCACCAGTGGAGCTGATCATGTATGATCATGTAGCTGGATCACTAGAGACCTTCTGTGTTGGTTTGGGACCCTGAAGGCCTTGGGAAAGCACATTCTGGCTGAAGTCAGTGACAAGCATGGGAAATGAGGCCTGGGTGAGGTTTGGATCTGGCTTTTGTGTGGTGTAGCAGATGAGTGGAGGCGTACAGATAATTATGAACTTGAGAAAGTGTTGAAAGTCCTAAAATTCACCCAGGAGGATGGGAAATTTGGCTAAGGTCCCCAAAGTTACCTAGGCACTCAGATTTGCTTTCAGTGGGAACAAGGCTCCAAAATAACTTCTTTGGGATCTTGCCCTGCATCAGAAATGGTTTTCTTATGCATCTCTTACCCAGGGGGTTACCAAAATCCAGTCACTGCAAGCTGGCTCAGTACAGTGCATTCTTGTTTCCTGGGCTGGTCATAGTCAATCTAGATGATTTATCCTGGCAGTGCTGAAAATGCTGCTGTAACTCACTGTGCGTAGGATCACATCTCACTCTGCTGGTACTCACCACTCATTCTGTCACCCACCCCTATCTCACAGCAGAGTGAGTATGGACTTTCTAAGTTTGTCCAACCACCCTAAAAACTTGATTTTATTTGCTAATTTGCAGAAACATGCTCACATACCTCTGGCAATCCACTCCAGCCCATGGGGTCTGGGTTAGAGACAGGCTTTAGTTCCTAAGTGTTAGGAAAACCGAGACATGAGGAAAAAAAAACGTGCGGCGGCCGCAGGCTGGAGGAGCCTGGAATAGCCCGTTCTGAGGTACTGCTTGCACTGAACTCAGCGTCTGGCAAATCGCTTGTAATCCTGCAAGATTAAATATGTTAAAGACCCAGAAGGGATTGAATGCTGTAGGAAGGGCAGGCCATTAGATACACCATTTGCAGAGTGTGAGGTAGGACAGTAGCATGACCTGCACAGACCTTTCCATTCTCTTCTTCTGCACCACGGCGCTTGTGTTTTTACGGCACGGTGTTCCGGGGGATTTCAAGGCTATCTGAGGTCAGTGAACAAATATGCCTTGGTTGGCTGTACCCCTCCATTTGTTAATCTACTCTTGAAGTATTTGGTAACTCGACGTCCTTCCAGCTTGTGGCAGGTATTTGAGTTCTGTCCAGACTCAAGCTGATTAAGTGATTTTTGTGTGAAGCCCTGAAAAGTACTAGGAAACTTGCAAAATTAAGAGAGTTTCCGTATTTTATCTGTCCTTATTTGGGATAACGTGGGTAATGCTGGCACTTTCATACTGCCACCAGAATTTGCTTTATATTCCTTTGTTTCAGCTGGAAGCAAAGAGCTGGAGGACCTTGATTAGAGATTTAATCAGTTAATATTTCCCCTGTGCACATGAACAATTGCTCTTTGACTTGCCATTCAGCACTGCTAAATTTTGCTATTTGCTCCCTGCTTTTCCTTTTCTTTCTCCTACCTTTTGGCATTTAATGGGCCTGCAGACTTCTGAAGCCTGAACTCTGAAGTGATGATTTTCATCATGTTATTTAAATGGACTCTGTGACCTGGAGGCAGTTGAGGTTCCACAGGCTGGATTCCTGACTCCTTCATTAGCTTTGATCCATGTAATTTCATTAATGAAACGTATTGTCAAATAGAGTAGAATCTACTTAGGGACTTCTTTTAATGGATGCTATTAAGGATGACCAGGCTTAAATACTACTTAATTTCATATTTTTAATTCAGTTTTGCTCAGTGAAGGCTCCCAGTTACTGGCAGATAAAATCCTAATTTCTCTGCTGAATTGGCCTCAGCGGAGTCCAAGGTACAGACTTCTCTGGGCCATTGCTAATGCTGAGCAACACTGGCAGTGAGCAGCAGCCTGGAGAAATAGACTGGGAAGACCCCAGTTCCTTTGGGGAGCACTGCAGCATCAGGATGTTCATCACTTTTGATGTCATTCTTAAAAGAGTCCAGAAGGTTCCTGACACAGAAGAGGCCTGCCCATTTCCATCTATGCTTTTTCTTTTTCTTTTTCTTTTTCTTTTTTTTTTTTTTTTTTTTTTTTTTTTTTTTTTTTTTTTTTTGCTATGAGGTCCATCTCTTCTTGCTGCCTGAGCCCCTTGCCTAGCTCACTAGCTCAGCAGAGTGACACTTTGTGCCCTTGTCCCACAGGCATCCATCATGACGGGGAGTGTGCACAACCTGGGCCTGGAGGGTAGCAAGCTGCTCATGGACTCTGTCAGCCAGTCGGGACTGAGCCCACTGAGGAAAGCAAACTCCAGCTGTGATGAAGGACAGAATGAGGACATCAGCTCCCCTGCCAAGAAGAATGAGAGGAATCTGGACATGAAGAAAATTGAGAAGGAGATGCAGGAAATCATGGCCCCTACCCCCCTTGAGTTTCACAAGGTTTGTGTTGCAGAGGGTTGATCTGGCTGTGGCACAGCAATACCTCAGTGAGAAAAGATGTTGGGTATTTTGCAATCCTGTGGAAAGCCTTCTTCATTCCTTGCCAAGGTATTGTTTGGCTCCAACCAAGATCTGTAGAAAAGGTTGCCAGAGGGTTAGCTTAACAGGAAAGGACATCTCTTCAGAGCATAGTAGTGGCATTCCTCACTGCCCTGCTTTAAAGTAGTTCAAACCTGTATTTTACTTAATTGCCTTTGTTAGATGAGATTTCAAGGTCTTTGTGTTGTAGTTCAGTAATTGATACTACAGAGACAGATTAGAGAGTATATCTCAAAGTATATCCTCGTGGAGACCCATGGGCTCTTCTCCAGTAGTATGCACCATTTACTGGGCCATCTATCCTGAGAAATAAGTTGTGTTCCCTCCCCTTCCACTTCACCCACATATGACTTTGATGTGATACTTGTTTGAATTCAGTGCCCAATTCACTGTAGCCAGTTTGAGAGGTGCGTGGCAATGGTGTAATTAACTGTAGAAGCTGCTGATGCTGAATGCAAATAGGGAAGGGAGCTGGACAGATTTCAAAGAATTTGATTGCCTTTTTCTTTCCTAGTTCTTTCCTAGTGTGACTTTAGAACGGAACTTGTGGTTATGGTAGCTGCAAAAACAACTTTTTCTTTTCTTTTTCTTTTTTCTTCTTCTTTTTTTTTTTTTTTTTTGGCATCTGTGAGGCTTTCCGAGTCAAGAGCACAGTGCAGTGGGCAAGGCGAAGCCTCACTGGTAGAAATACACTCCCAGTCCTTAGGAGGCTAAGGGAAGAATGTGGTGGTACTGGGAATCAGTTGCCCATGCCTCCCCATGACAAGATATGGTTCCAGCAGTGCATCTTTTCTTTAAATGAAGCCAAAATGTGGCTGTATCTGTGGCCCCTAGGCTTTAAAGGGAGGAGGGATGAAGTTACCCCGTTTTTGTCCTCAGTTAGTCAACACTTACTTATAGGAAGTTTCAGAAGAGAACTATTGAATATAATGGAGCAGTTTAGATGTTCTGGCTGTGTGACATACTGTCTGCACATTTAACACACTGTGCTGAAAATTCCCCATGAGCACTTCATTTTTCATGTGCCAGTCCTGTGTGCATGGGATGCACGGCCTAAGCTGTGCCTGAGAGGACAATGCTCCACTAATAACACTTGCATAATTGACCACCATTGCCCACTTCTTGGGTGAAATAAAGCAGCCCAGTTTGTACTACACTATTTGCATTTCCTTCCTCAACCAAAGGAAAAAGGCCTGTTGAGTGATTGGTTATCTGCTGATCACCAAAGTGCATGTCTCTATGGTCTGTATCAGCTGCTGGCAACTGGTAAATAAGGCTGAATCTATATTAGCTGCTCAGCCTAAGCAAAGTCTCCCCAGGACACTAAGAGCAGGACTGCTGTAGTACCACACACGTTACCTGTGGCCACCACCCAACGCCTCTTCCTGCCTCCCTTGTATTAAAACTTGCGTTCTCTGGCTCTATCCCTCTAGATGACGCTCCACAAAGACCCAGAGAGTGAAGACTTTGGATTCAGCGTGTCAGATGGCCTGTTAGAAAAAGGTGTCTATGTAAATATGGTCCGTCCGGATGGACCAGCAGATCAGTGTGGCCTCAAGCCATATGACAGAGTCCTTCAGGTAATAAATGCAAAATGCAGTTCTGGAGGCTGGGACGGAGTGAATGAGTGGCTGAGAGGAAGAGAGAAGTGAGAACCATCCATGGCAACACTAACTTTAATGAAAGGTAATAGTTAGCCAACTAGGTGAGCACCTAGCCACCAAGCTCTCAATGAGACCTGTATTTTATAATAAGAAATCACTAGATAGCAGAAGTGGTTTGAACTGTAGACTACACCTATTCCAGGGAGCATTTCCATACAGAGCCGATCCCAGTCCTGTTCTTTTTGAACTGTGGCAGCTCAAAAAATAGACAAACAAAAAGCCTTGTTGCTTTCCCCCTCACCCTGAGTCCATTCTTCTGTTATTTAAGAGGGTAATTTTTTGGATGAACCAGACTGTGTTGACCAATATTTGTTCCTGTGTAGCCCCCTGTGGAATTAAGTGCTGTCCACTGAAGTTCTTTGCATGCATTTGACAACTCAAGGAGTTTTCTAGGAAACGTCCTTCAAGCAAAGTGTTTTTCGTGGATATTTTTCTTCGAAAGATACTTGATCTGAAATGACTGATGCAGAAACCGAATAAAAACTCTGGTCAAAAGCACAGTCTGTAGTAAATAAAACCTGGGCATATCTAACTACCTTAAGGAGAGTAAGAGCAGGATGAGTTTCAGAGATTGGAGAGGAACTTTACATGGATGGGGAAAAAAGTATTTTATCTTTAGGGCAACTCAAATAGCGAACGAGAAAGTACAAACCAGTGGAAAAATTGCCATTTGGAAATGTAGATCTTGTGACCATATTTGGAAACAGTCAGAAGGATGTTTAGTTTTACTAATTTCTGATGGGGGTTGCTAGCAGTAGGAGTAGAGCCAATATATTATGTACATCAGGTAACTGGAGGACTGGCAGCACTGTGGGAAACCTTGTTTAAGCTTGTTATGGTCTCTAGCCAGTTGGCTGCTATACAATTATTCCTTCTCGGCTTCAAATAAAAGATGGTGCAAGAATGAACAAGAAGCTAATTAGGCTCTGGGCTGCCTTTCTGTTGAATGTTGGACGTGTCGCTCTTTGTAAGTGCCAAGTGCTCTGGGAGGTGTGCCCGAAATCCTAAATGGAGCAGAGCAGAGACTTTTGAGAGCCCCCGCTTCCACATGCTGCACCGCACGATTTACACCTACGAGAGGACACAGCAATTGTCATCACGTTGACGTGCACGGCTGCGCTGAATGAGGGCTTTGCAGACCTGGCGCAGGCACCTCCAAGCAAGAAGCACAGCGATGCATTGCTGAGGACGCTTCGCTCTGCTGCTAACTGTGGGCACGACGATCTGCCCGCAAGCAAGCTGCAGCGCTGAAGGCTAGCGAAACCCCGCGTCCCTGCTAATAGACCCTGTGCCCCTCGGCTAGATGGATTAGCTGGAGCGTGGTATTGCGCTAATGTGACTTCTGCACTGGAGCTGCCTGCCTGGCATAGAGCAAGCTCGTGTCTTGTCTCTCCTTGTTCGCATGTGATCTGGAAGTTGCCATTAGTCACGTCTCTGTAAGGAGCTGGTGGTGGGACCAGGGCAGCTCAACTGTGTGGGAGCCCAGCTCTGTGGGTGTGCCTGAGCCTGGGGAAGGGTTTGGGGTGCAAAGGTTGCATGGGCTCATCTAGCCCTTATCCGGCAAAGGAAGCAAAGCCTGGCCCCAGGGGTTATGTTCGCTCCGAAGACGGGTGGGAAATTCCTTTCTCCCTTCCCTGCTTCCCCTCCCCATGCTGTTTGCTAGTCCCCCCTGCCCCAGGGCTCTCCTGGCCCCAAGCCCAGGCGCTTTGGGAGCTGTAGGCAGGAGAGCTGAGGCGATTCATGCAGGTGCCCTAGCCTTGAAATGTGCTTGAAGTTCTGCAAGAGACAGCGGGGAAAAGCTTTCATGGCTGGGTCCTGCCGAGAGGATTTGCAGCTTCTGCACCGTTCATGTGAACGTGCACCCATACTCCCCCAAAACGAAGGCTGTAAATGGGGAGAGGAGAAAAAGAATCTGTTCAATTTAGTTCTGATTTACTGCCTGTAGTCTGCACAGGCTCTTAAAGGCTGCTGCTGGCCAAACTGGAAAGCAGTGGGCTTAAGACCGAGGGTCTGAACTGTGTGTGTTTGCTAGGTGCTGAGTACCTGTATCACAGATTTAAGGCCAACAAAGCCCTTAAGGGCAAAAAAAAAAAAAAAAAAAAAAAAAAAGACCACCTTTCTCTCGCAGGCTTGAACTGCAGAATTGATTCTGAGCCCTGCAGAGTTTATCTGCTCTAATACTGCCCTGGACACCCAGGGCCAAGATCTGTGCCTGGCCCAGGCCTTTTTCCCCTTCCCCTCCCAGCCGTTGCATTGTTTCTCGCCCCACCAGGGACGGGGACGCTGGTGCCGGAGGGCGCCCGGCCTGGCGTGGGGACGCCCCTCGGGTTGTGTGTTTTCACAGGTGCGGGTTTAACGCCCGCCTGACGTTTTCTGACTAACAAACATGGTGTTTTCTGTTGTTCCTCCCCATGGCACCTCCTAAATCCATCCCGGCAGGTGAACCGCGTCCGCACCAGGGACTTTGACTGCTGCCTGGCCGTCCCGCTGATTTCTGAGGCTGGAGATAAGCTGGACCTGGTGATCAGCCGCAACCCCTTGGCGCTGGCCGCCGGCGCCGCCCGCGAGGGCGCCGGGGAGCCGCCGGGGCGGGCGGCCGCCGGCGCCGAGGCCGCGCCGAGCGCGCAGCCCCTCTGAGGAGCGAGCGGACGGCGCCCTGCCGCGCCGCGGTGGTGCGCGGGGTGTTTCCCCCGTTTTGCACTGGTATTTGTAAACGCTGCGTGTACCCTAAGCTGTGGGGGGGGGGCTGGCACCGCTTTGAAGGCCCGAGTGGAGCTGCGGGAACGTGTGGGGCTGCGGCCGGCGCCGGGCGTGCTGCAGCCGTGGGCTCCTGGCCTCGGACCCCTCCCCCGGGCCAGACGGTCCCGGCCGCCCTGCAGACACACCGTGGTGCTATTATTTTTCTCGTTCGCTTGGTTAATCGTGTAGAGCGAGACCGAAGGGACTTTACTGTTATGGCCAGAATCCCCCCCCCCCCCGACCCGTGAGTTGGTTTCCGCAGCCCCTCGCGCTCCGGGCGCAGGGCAGCGCTGCTCCAAAGGCGCCCGGCGGCGACTCACCCGTCCGCGCGCGCGTGTGGCACTGCAGGCCCCGGACCCCTGCCCAAAGCCCTGGCCGCCTTGCTCGTTCGGGCCTTGCCGCTTGGGACTCTGCCTCGGCGGCCGCCCTCCCTCCTGCCTCGTCTCCCTCCCTCCGCAAGCGAAGCCCCCGGCGCCTCCGCGCCGCCGTTCGCCTGTCAGCACTTTATTCCGCGGCGGCCCCCGCGCAGCCGTTCGTCGTCGTCGTCGCCGCTTTCCCTCGGAGGATGCAGTATCCCAAACCATCGCTGCCGCTACTAGGTAACGTGCCCTAACGACACTGTGGAGCATTGGCAGCGCGGCCGAAAGAGTTTTTATATGCAATATTCTGAGCAGCGGAAGCTCGCGGCGGCTTCTCGTAGGTTTTTAATGAAGACTTTTAATAAAGGCTTTAAAAAAAAGAAAAGGAAGAAAACCTTGGTCCTTGTATCCCTTCCTATGCATTTTGAATGATACTAAGAGGAAATGCATTACTTAAATGTGTATTTTTATCCATATATTAGAGTGTATTCCTTGTAAAGTATTTTTATATGCTAATTTTCTTATGTATCTATGAAAGCACAATATTTAAAAGTACAGCATTTCAAAGAATATTTTAGTCCTGTTTTGGACCTGTTTGTAAATCTCTGTATTTAAATGGGATTGCGATGACTTTGCCCTTTTTTTTTTTTTAATTAAATAAAAGCAGATGAAACGCCTGCCTCTCCGTTCTTGCGTCCCTTTCTGCCAGAGGGCGACAGCGGAGGCGACGCTCTGCTTCCAGCCCCGTTTCCCCGGCCTTTGAGGGCGGATTTGCCCCAGATTTTGCCGGTTTTGAGGGGGGAGAGGGCAGGCGGCAGCTTTGCCGGGGGTGCCGCCGCTTGCAGCCCTCCGTCCGCCAGCGGGTAACGGGCCGGCGGGCGCGCGGCCGTGGCGCTCCGCGGGGAAAGGCTCCTGGGGTGACGAATCGTTGCCGTAACCGAGCCTTACCTGGCACCGCCGGCCCGGAGCCCCGAAGCTGCTCGAAGGTGGACGCAGGGGCAGCGCGCATCCCCGGTGCCCCGCGCCGTGGGCGAAAGGCCGGCACGATGCTGCCCGCCTGGTATGCACCGCCGGGCGCCTTGGTGTGCAGCATGTCCCCCCCCGCCGCGGCAGCAGTCACCCTGCTGCAGCCACCAGCCCCCCAGGGAGCCCTTCTGCAGCAGCTTGTTGTGCATGATTTTAGTTTCTTTCTATTTATTGAGTTTTTCCAGTGCACACAGCGATTGCCGGCTATGCCAGTCTTAAGCTGCTGAGCCCAGGCTTAGCATCGCTGGTGCGGGAAGTCCCCCACAGAGTCCTCAAAGTCCTGTTCACCCAGCAGAAAACAACCAAATGCCCCCCCGCAAAAACAATTAAAAATAAATAAAAGTCCTCCTGCTTCAAGGTGCATCATAGGAAAGCTGGATGTAGCAACACCCTAGCTTGGGGTCCAAGGGTGCAGGCGCTCGTGCAGCCTGGCTTTGCCGGCTGGGCGCAGCGTTTCGGTGTGCGCAAGCAGCGGCGCGAGGCTCTGCAGCAGCTGCCAGGCGGGTGCCGGCACCGCAGCTGCAGCTGCCACAGGGCCCAAACCCAGGAATTTGGGGGCGAGGGAAGGGGCGATGGCCAGGCCACGCGCGCTGTGCCCGACAGCCCCGGTGCAGCAGGCAGTGGGGCTGAACCTTGGTGCCAGGGCTTCCCCAAAATTTTGTTGAAAAATGCACTACACGTGCCTAAAGTCAAGGGACTCAATGATCTAACAGAAACAGCAGAGAGCGCATCTAGTTTATAAAGGAACGTTTTATTTTCCGTTATAAGGTGATTACAAACTCATCTAAAAAAAGCAAAGATGACTTAAAAATATTCATATACAGTTTATTTATCTAAAAAGCAAAAACAGAAACAGCAAAATACAAACATTTACCATATACACAAAGGCTAGGGTTTTAGGATTAAAGTACACTCCAGGATCGTTTTCAAATACAAATGTTCCTTCTTGGAACACACACACACAAGTTTTAAAATGCTTTAAAAATATTTTTAATATATATATTTTTAAAAAGTTCAGATGACAGGTTTTTAAGGAGGGCATCACTGAAGGAGCCTCCTTGTTTCATGTGCTACTCATCACATTAGTTACAGTTGCTAGGAATTTAAATTAAAAAAAAACACCACTGTTTTTTAGGCAAATACATCAAATGATGGACCACCTCTTTTTTATATGAAGTCCCTGGAAATGGATCAGGTAGCAATCACAACATTACACTGGAGAAAAATAACATCCTATCACACACCGAGCGTTTCAGAACAGTACTGGGATGCTTGCAATACCGAGAGACCAGCGCAGGCTTCCAGCATGGGAGCAGACAGCAAACACAGGCACCATGCCCCCTCAGGTGTTGGGTTTGTTTTTGTTTTTTTAATTTTGTTTTGGTTTTTTTTAAAGTCTCTCAACACAATTATTTTGCCACTGTTCTCATTTTTATTTTTTCTTTATATAGTGGATAATAAGAATCATAATAATAGTTTTTGTTTTTTTTTTTTTTTTTAATAAATCTTTTCAGCATCTCGACTGCAGAAGCAAATGCAAGAGATTTAGGACCAATATGTATCATGCTAACACATACTATGCTACAGGAGTGACCCCCCCCCCCCAAGCCAGGTACATACATGCTGCGCTTTAGCTTAACTGAGGTACCCCCCAACCCACGCACCCATTTCCTCCTCCCCCCCCCCTCCAACTTTTTCTTCCCATTTCCCAACTCAGGCACCAGCTTTGCCTGGGCTGCGAAGGGCAAAGCCAGCAGGGCCAGGCTGTGCTGAGGAAGCACCTGTGCTCACTCTGCTTCAAAACTGCCTCTGATTTGCTTCGCTTTTAATACTCGGGGCTTTGTAAAGCATGTGCTGATTATTCTATTATTTCTGACTTTTTTTCTGATTATTTCAAATGATGTCAAAACAGCAGTGCCAAGAGCACATGGCGGCACTGCGCAGCAGTATTGGAAAGGTCAGGAGTTTTTTTTTTTTTTTTTTTTTTTTTTTTCTTTCCCCAATTGCGAAAGCTGCCACAAAACTTTTTTCAACCTTTTATTTGGAGTGCCCCCCCCAATTAAGAATATGCCTGAAGCTTTTCCAGTTCTTGTTTTAGGCCTCAAGTAAATTAAAATAGCCAATATGTACTGACAATTGCCAAAAAAAAAAAAGAGGGGGGAACTATATATATATGTATATATATATATATATGTATGTATATATATTATATATATATATAGTATTTTTCCCCTATATATATATATATATATATATATATATATATATATAAAATTGACATCTTCTATTCATTTTTAATAGAAAAAAAACAAATTCAGAGTTTTTCTTTTTTAAACACAAGAGAGTATTGGCCATGAACAGATTTATTTTGGGAATGGATGGAAAGTGCAATGAGCCGGTGGTGGGAAAGAGGTGGCAGTGGCAAAAAAGTCTAGTTAGGCCCAGCTTCAGCTATGGTGGGAGTCTTCCTTGAGCAACTCTTCCAGTCAACCTATATTGTGGGTGCCGATCTTGGAGGAAGCAAGCCTAGGACAGCCACCGGAGCCCACTTTGAGCTCTCCAAGCACCCAAGGGTGCTCAGTGGCTACCAGGAGCCTGAAGTAGCCTCAAGTCCAACCTCGAGCCTGGCTCCTTCAGTGCAGCTGCAGTCCCAGCTCGTGTCATTACGTCTCCTTCCCTGCATGGCCAGTTTAGAAGAGGCAGTTTAGACTCCCCAGCAGGTAGGCTCTTTGCAGGCGAGAAGTGCCTGAACTTTCTCAAGCCATATGCTGGCTAGGTCTGCAAAACCTAAAGGCATAATCTGCAGCCTAGGAACAGAAGCAATGATGTCCCCACTTGTGGGTGGGTGGAAGACTTCACATCATAATATTCTACTTAAGCACAGATTTACATTTTACTGAAAGTGAGCAACTTGCATTGACTCTCCTGGATTTGATGTCAGGGTCATCTTTCTTCCAAGTGTACTTGAACTGCTTAGCTAACTTGGCCACTCCATTCAATACACAGCTTATTTAACACTTCTTTTTTTATATACACCACACCTCCACCTGTGATCCTGCAGCGACCACAAGACGCGGAAGCTAAGAATCAGTTATTCAAAAATGTTCAAATCCTTCTCCCGCTGGTGGACCTTTGCCGTTGGTAACAGCAGGCAGGAGCTTTGAACCCAAGTGTGACAAGCATGACCTCACCAAAACTGTAAAAGTCTCCTTAGCAAAGAAAAGCAGACTGGGAGGAGACCAGTAAAAGGCCTAGCAAATGGGAATGTCCACATGTTGGCAGATCTACTGGAGTTGTCTAACATCACAATAGAAACAAGGAAGCAGCAGGATCTGCAGTTGAGAGAGGAAGATGCCCATCAGCCTGAGCATGAGCTGGTACTTCAGCTAGCTGCCACAGGTGCTGTCTTGATGATGACAAAAAAGGCTCTGCTGATGGGTTTGCGTGGTGCAAGGAGCAGAAGACTCTGAATTTCTTTCTCCTTTCCCCAAGAGCAGTGGGGGGGAAAAAAAAAAAGTCCGTTTTGCTGCTCCACCTCCTCTTCCAGCCGATCCTTTCTAGCTGCTAGCTCCGCTCCACGAGCTGCCTTGCTACTGCAGGCCCAACACTGGCATTGCTTTGGATGGAAATAAACAGCCGCTTGGCTTTTATATTTTCATCTCTAACACAAGAACAAATCCATTGTGGACCTAGCATCTCACACTTTAAAAAGGACTTTTTAAGTGTGCGGGTCTGTTTTGGACCAGATGAAAAGGAAAACTACAGATAAAGAGGAAAATGAGAACAATAACAACAGCAACAATAAGAAACAGTTCTATTTATGAAATCATACTGTTCAAATACCAAAATACAGACTACTGGTAAAGTCCCTTACAATAGATGCCCATTCAGTGAGACCATAACTAGTGATAGATGAACTGAAAAAAGCTTGGAAAGTTGAGAAAGATAAAGAATAGGTCTGAGAATGCTGTGGGATAAATTTTCCACTTTACCTTTCTAATAACTCCTGATTTCAGTTCAACTAGAAATAAATACTGCTGAAAACCTGTCATTTCCAGCTGCAGAAGACTCTGTGAATACAAAGCTGCATGAAATATGAAAAAGTGTGTTTTGCTGTACGCTAGTTTTAAACTCAATGATTTGGTTTAAAGATTTCATGCCAAAAGCTAAACTAATTTTTCCTGGCTCCAATGCAGTTCATCTATGACTAGTTGTGATATTTTTAATATAGAGTTCCTCATTTACATAAAAGAGGTAAAATAGGTCACAATAGTTTAAACAAGTAAATTAGGAAAAAAATTAGTTGTATTTGCAATCATAAATAGGTAGAAAATACAGACATTTTTAAAAAATATTTTTTAATGAATTTGGCAGTGGACCATATTGAAATGCAAATTTATAACCAAGAAAAAAATTCAGAAATCCAAAAAATAAGTGTTAGAAAAACCAAAACTGTAAAAAAAGTGAATGTGCTCATTGGAACTCAAAACCCAGTGATAACAAAAAGAATCTCTCTTTTTTTTTTTTTTTTTTTTTTTAGGGGAAGGAAAAGGGGAGAGGGGCACTATTTTCCCAAAACAATGTTCTATTCGCTCTTCATGGATCCCAGCCCTGCCTTGCAGCCATGCTAAAGAGCACAGCGGGGCTAGAGAAGTTACGCAGCGAACGCTTCAGTGAGGTTGTTGCATATGTGCAAGACGTTTTCACTTGGTACATGGAAGCAACTGATTTGAATGGCACAGTTTATACCAAACTGGGGCTGGGTTCTGGTTCTCTATTAGTTGTACTTTTAAAGGTGTAGTATTAACCCTCTGGTTCCTAAAGCAAAGACATTCTCCGCAAGGTGGGAGATGGCTCAATATCCAGCTGACTCACCAGAGACATTTTTCATGAAGCCAAACCATTTTCCCCCCCTCCTAACTAACTAAAGTTTGTCTCAGCTACATAGCATGAAACTAATGTGCAAACAAATCTCAAAAGCAGTTATATGACAATGTATCAAAAACAAACAAACAAAAAAAATCAAGCATCAGTGTTTCATCTGCACTCCTCAAACCATTAATTTAGATGCCTAAGCTGTTACTCCCATCTTAACCAGGGACGTGTGCCTGTTTACGCAGGCACTAATTGTAACCCCAGAACAAGAGTCCAAGTCAAAGCCCACTACGAGAGTTATCTTTCATTCCACTTCTGTGGCTTTGATGGTAAAAGATTTATTAAAAAAAAAAAAAAAAAAGCAAAATTTCTCCAGTGAGATTCTCAAGGCTTTGGGATGGCTATTGTCGCTGGCCCAGCAGGTAAAATGTGGTATTTGCCATCTCCACCTGTGGAAAAGTTTAATTTATAACTCTTATAATACAGTCACCAGAGAAGAAAACAAAAGCAACACTGCAGTGGCTAATTTGTCTCTGCAATTCAGCCATCCGATGCAAAAACATAAATAAATTCAAATTAGAAAAAAATTGGAAAAAAAAAGTATAACTTTTGGGGTTTTCTTTTCTTTGTTTTTGGTCCATCTCTTTTAGTTTTATATCACCCCTTCTCTTTTACAGTAATACCAACAAGTTAATCAACAAGTATTTGTGCTGCTGTGGCCAGTTAGTCCATGGGACATTAAAGAAAAATAAAACTACCATGTAGGAATGTTAAGAACTGGCTATGTTCCTGTTTAAATGACAAAACCTGCCCTGACAGCCTAAACTGACAGTAGCATAACCAGATACAAACTCTATTTTTATCAAGCATTTCCTCTAGATACCTTTGGCTGGCCTAATTGTGGTATCATTAGAAGAAAAACAATTCTCCGTTGAATACCGTGCCCACAAGAAAAGGCGGAGTTTCTCCAGAGAGCCTGTTCCCAGCACAACTTGCTCAAGTTAAAAAAAAACAAAAACAAAAAGCAAAACAAATAAAAGGGGCGGGAGGTTGTCCAGCCTTTGGACAGTCTTCAGGGAGCAGTTCTCCATGGCATTACCTCATTATCTGCTCACTTCAGCTGCTGCACGTCCACGTCTACAGTCCTCGTAGTGATTCCTCTTTATTCCTTAGTCTAACCTGGAATGGTATGCTATTCCTTGTGACCCAGTACAAAATCTTTCAATATGTCACATGTTTCCTTTGCTTTAACTTAAAATCCTTTAAGCCCTACTTCTTCCACAGTTAGATTCATAGGCCTCATAAGTATGTTACTCCCCACCCCAAACCCAAAATAATTACAGTCTAACCTAAGACAAGTGAGGAGACTGGACAATCTGTGTCCAGGTCCACTGCTACTTTTTAGTAACATGGGACAAGGTCCTTAGTCCTTATCTGTTTCCCCAACCAAACCCCCAAAATAAATAAATAAAGCAAATCCTGGTTACCACACTTGGTAAAGTATTTTTGAGATACACAGCTGAAAAGCACCTGTTTGCTGAGTGATATTATTATCTTCATTACTATTATTAACAATGTGTCTATTATAAATATGAATTACTGTGGGCGTAGGTGAGTGGTTTTGCTCTTACTGTTGGAGATGATGTGGTTCGTGTTCACCTTTGGACGGTCAGAGTCCATAAGGGATTTTTTTCCTTCTTTTTTTTTTTTCGCTTGAAACCGAAGTCCAATAGTTAACAAGCAACCCAAAGACCAAGCAAATGTTTGAAGCACCAAGAACACAGGTGCTGCTTTTCAACAGCACTTGACCCCGCTGTTTCAGGGACAGCCTGCTAGTCTCATTTTGCAGAATTCAAGTTTACAACAGCGATACCTCAGCTAAAGTACGCTGCGCTGTGAAATTAAGGAGCAGCTCCTCAACCTCCTTACTCACGCAAAAATAGCAGGCATTTCATCTAAGTAAAAAATAAAAAAGAGAGTGAACCATGCCAAATCTGGCAAACCTCTTCCTAAACTCCTATCGTGTGGGTGATGGGGTCCCAATGCCATGCTCAGATGGGACAGCTACAAGCCTTTCCACACCCAAATCCTCCGCCTCCTCAATCTGCTCAGCTGCTCCAGCTGTATCTTTATTTAGGGACTACGCAAAATATTACGGTACCCTTTTTCCTGATGGGACCCTGAAGCCTGTCGTTTACCACAGTTGAACCAGAGAGTGGAAATACTACACCTTTGAAAATTCTCTTGAAACAGTGTCTTTTTTCTCAATCTCTCAACAGAGCTCCTTCTGTGTGTTCTGTAGGTTACCCTGCTCCCAACCATACCAGCACCTAAAATTGCTTTCTGAGACTTGAATATATTGCTGGCAAGACAATCAATTCAAGTGGTAAGGTTTATAATATTTAGAGATAAAGATATATATATTTTTAAAAAAAACCAATAATAGTAAATTCCTGTAATATGTCTAGTCTGATATGAAAGCTCTCCCTCTACAGAGAGACATCTGCTGTGATTACCTTACAAAATATTAAAAAAAAACCACACACAAAAAATAACTTTCTCTGTGAGAAATAAAAATAAATCCTAGTGCAAATATAAAGCTCTGTAAACCTGGTCCTATGAGAATCTATGGTTAGTAAACGGCAGTTAAAGCAGGTTTATCCTCTCACAGAGAGAGCTCACATCATGGTTTCCACAATGATATGAGTTGGCTTGATCAATCCGCCATTCGACGTCCCGTTGGGGCAGAAGGGGGTGCCGCTCTCCGTTTCTTTGGACCACCGATTCACTTCCTTAGGGGCAGCCACCGCTTTTATCCTCTGAAAGGAGAAAGAAAGCAAAGGTAAGAAGGCAAAACACAGGTTCCACCTCTCCATGCTCAGGGTGGAGGACGTGGCAACGTCAGGAAGGTGATAAGCGGCTGTCTGAGGTGTGTGTGTGCTGTGTGGCCCTGCAAGCATGATGGAGACTATGCTACAGCCCTGATGCTGAGATGGGTACCATGTCCATATGCTCCTTGTCAACTTTCACTCAGCTGCCGAGCTTGACCTGAGGTTGGGAAGTTGGAGAGACCAGAGGACATGAAAAAGCTTAGCCAGCATCCTGGACGCTGGATTTTCTGTGCTGCAGCTGCTCCTCGA
The DNA here is from genome assembly GCF_028389875.1 of Rhea pennata. NCBI lineage: Eukaryota > Metazoa > Chordata > Aves > Rheiformes > Rheidae > Rhea > Rhea pennata. Next base: position 11,620,093 of record NC_084674.1, read on the forward strand.
ATTGCTTTCCCTCATTCAGGAACAACTCTGCCTTTCAGTCCAACATTTCTTGGCCAAGTGGCAACGTTTCTCCTACATCTCCGTTCACAAAGGGCAAACTAAATGGCATCTGACCAGTGTTTACTCTCTTCCATTTCCTAACATGGTTTTTGAGGAGTATTTTGGCTACTTTTAGACTTGTCTCTCAATAGATGGTGACACTGTAGGCAGGAAAATAAACACTCAAGAAAATGTTCTGGCTGCGGCTGAAAAAGACTATTAACACTTGGAGGAAAACAAATTCAAGTATTTGTGCTCCAGGAAACGTTCCTTTCTCACTTTATTCCGTATTTCTTTTTCTAACCCAAAGTATCCCACCTTCTTCTTCAGGAATATCTTGCTCTGCATTTCAGACTGTCTCACTAGGAGAAAACAAAACTAAATCGAAACCACAGATGGGAAGTGGTAAGTTTAATGCTTGCACAATGTCTAAAAACTCTCTGCTGGAATAAAAACAAACCAGGAAAACCAGCGCTGAAGTGCGAAGGGCAAGAGATTGCATAAAAATCTGAAGCTGAGCAAATCTGCACTGTCAAGTCTGAATTTGAAACCAAGTTTTCCAAAGCTCAGGAGAATCTATATCCAGGGTTTTGATTGGACTAATTAGAAAAAGAAAACAGTTAAAAAGTGAAGCGCATTGATTGGCACTGGGATCTGACTTTTACTCAGCCCCTGCAGAGTGAAGGCCAGGCCTGAGAGCCACAGAATCCACAAGTGTATCTGAATTTTCCTGAAAATTCAATAAGCTTTTAGGCATCAGGGTTTGATCTAGGTCTATATCCACCTTCCCAGTGATATTTAGGAGGAATAGCTAGGAACAGCTTTGAGAACAGCAAAGAAAGTCTTTGAGTGCTTGTCTGCACACGAAGGCAACAATTTGCCAAGCTGAAAAATTCAGAAGTGGCAGGAAGTAAAATCATCTGGTGTTTATTTGAGGCCAGAAGGCTTTGCGTTTGCTCTGCTCCTACTGTTTGCCAAAAGGACAGGTGATCTTTAGCAGTCTTATCTGCATTTGCTGCAGGAGAGATATCCAACTTTGCCCTACTTGGACAAAGTGCCAGTTTTCCAATCATTGTGCTTATTTTTATGTAAATCAGAGCAAGTTAAATCTCTCTTTCTCTGTACAGACAACTGTACACAAGGCTACATGCCTGGTCAGATTATAGTCTAACTTATCAAGCTAATGAGGAAAGCCAGCATGTTTGCAACCCATATGCTCTATAAGCAGTCCACCCTCTTAAAGTAGGGAGGGTGAGGGCTACTTCACCTACCTGTGGGACCTCTCTTTTCCCAGTTTCTGTTAAAGCAAATTGCCTGGAGAAGAAGTCCAATGCAAAGAGAATCCTACACTGCCCTGACTCAGACCTGAATTCACTTTCCCATATCTGTCTCTGCCCCACAAGGAGATAGTCCTTACCTCAATGAGTGACCCATCTGACTGTATGATGCGGATGACCATCACCATAGGGATGCAGATCATGGAGGAAAGGGCAAGAACCCAGCCCAGGCCGATTGCCCAGTCTGGGTATGTGTAGACCTTGTTGTAGGTCAGTGGTTTGTACTTGGCCAAAGAAAAGATAAAGCACCCCTGTGTAGAAAAGAAAGGAAAACAAAGTGAGACTCAAAAAATGCTGAAAGCAGCAAGGCTCTGTCATTATCACTGGCCCTAAGGAAGCCAGGCACTGAAAGGCAGAACTGATGGACACAAAACATATCTTATGCCAGCGGAACAATCATTCTGCCACTTAAATTACTGAGAGAGCCCTCTACATCTGCTTATATGTAAAGTGTTGCTTGGCAATAGGATGTTGACAGATGGTGCTGGGCAGCCGCAGCATGCTTCCTCGGGCTTTTTAGGGCTCAGCAACTTGCTGCACATTGCAAAGAGTGTACTGGGATGTTCTTCCTAGCAAATGAAGTATGTCGAATGTCTGCCTCAGATTGCTGAGATCTTCTCATTAAAATGGCCTCATAGTCCTATTTCTCAGAGTAGAGGGTGCTTTTTGGAGAGTGAGTTGTCTGTGTCATGAAGCTGACATTTGCCAAGTCAAAGATAAATCAACCCAGATTTAGCCTGCTACATTTTGCACAGGCACAGCAGAGAGAGGTCACGTTAACAGCTAACATCTAGAAAGGTCATGTCTTTGAGGGCTATGTTCAAGCTTCTGAATGAAGCAGCCTTCAGTTAAAGAGATGAAGGCTCAAAGCTGCAACATGGAAGACTTGAAACAGCCGGGTCAGTACTCACCACACAGAGAACTGGTGTGATCACGATCCAGCTCCACTTCATCCAAGGACCAGGTCTGTATCCAATCATATCCTCAATGGCATCATAAATATTATCAGCGCCTGTAACAGACAGTGAGCATATTTATCAGAACCCTGCATATAAAAGCCTTGTAAGGCAGTGGATTATGCTATGGATTAAGCAGGATTACATACTGCTCAAGAAGGATGCTCAGCTGAAGCCCTCTGAAACCAGCTGAAAATGGTCCTCCACCCTCCACCATACACACTCCACTCTCCACTAATGTGCTGGAGGAGTCATCGGGGAAGGACACAACAGCAAAAGGTACACCCAGTTTCTCTGGAAATTTGATCCAAAATGAAGGCCTTTTTTTTTTTTTTTTTTTTTTTTTTTTAAGGACATGGAGTGAAGAATTAGGGAAATGACGAGTCACAAACAGCCATCTTTCTTGATCACTCCTAGGTTACTGTTGCAGGCAGCAACTGAGGCTACTGTCAGACCTTGGCAATCAGCATCACTTGGAAATAACAGGACAGAATGCACTTTCCACTGGCTTTCTTTCATACTTTCTATTTGGTTGGCTCGACCCCTGCAGACAGCTTTGAAAGGAAAATTTTTGACAGACAAACAGAAGTTTTCATGGCTGGCCAAACTTTGAACTCTCATCTCTAAACTTAACGCATGTAAATGCTTGATTGTGCCTTTCTTAATTAGCAATGGATTTTTTTTTTTTTTGTGAAAAACACTGGGGGCTGGCTTGATCCCAGATGCAAATTTGCCTCCAAGAGGTCAGTGCAAATTTATATTTATGGCAGAAATCTGTTGCTGGGAAGAAGATTGTGGAATGGCTAACTATTAAATGTTTGGCTAGAAAAATTGTCACTGACTCATCAAAAGGTATTAGATGAAAGCGTTCTCACTTACCATAAACCCAGGCTACAGCAATACATTCAAAGAATGCAACCCACAAAAGGCATACACCACTAGCTGCATAGTAGTCAAAGAGTTGAAAAACATACATGCCACCCTGCAAAAGAAATACATTATAAAATAAAATATGTTTGTGAACAGCATATGCTCCTTGCCAGGCACATGTTTACGTCAAGTTAATATCTACTAACATATCTTTATGACTGCTCTCTAATAAGCAGAAATGTCAAGCAACTAGGTAAAGCAAACACCTGGCATTACCTTCCCCAGAGAATATGCTTGTTTACTATAGAAAGCACTCTAAACGAGAAGATGATTAACCAAAATTAAGCCACTTAGTATAATTGACTGAGTCACTTAAGTCTTTTTCCTTCTTAAAAGTATTTTAGGATGGGCATTTACAGAAATGAATACTGTAAAGAAATAATAGGTCTTTAACATAAATGCCTCCAAAAAACTAAAAAAGTAAGTAAGTCAGCTCATCAAGAGGATCTTCATTTATGAATTGAGTGGAAGGACTGCTTTTCATCAGAAGAGTTTGTCTTTCTAACTCTATTTTTTGGCTTAATATTGAATTACTAGACTCACTGCTCTCACCACATGGAACTGTATATACCTGCACTTCTGCTTGAAAAACCAAGTTTGTTAGGCACCGCTGTTAGAGGTATTATTTCAACTCTCACAACTGTCCTCTTCCATTTGTTTTTAAAAGCTGTCTTGAATTTTATTTTGGAGATAAATATCACAACAGTGCAGCCACTGGAACATATTTCAGCCTTGTTTATACTACAATAAATCCAAGGGCATACAATTGATTCAGATCTGTGTAACCAAGATTAAAATCTCTTTCCCTGCATGCACTGGATGGGATCTTAATCTGCTTTCCTGAAGATTCCCATTGCCTTTCATCATTTGGAGCCAGATGTTAATATTCATACTCATATTGATTAATACCTTAGATTGGAGTGATATTAATGAGATTTCAGTTCTCTGCTCCTCACACTGAAAAGGGGGGAGTATTCAGCTCCCTTTTAAAATGCTTTCAGATCAAGGGATGAAAGAGGTAGTGGAGCTCTAAAGAGCCCTGTTTTTCAGAGTGGCTAATTCTGTGCAGTCTGATTCATAGTGTAAATTGGTCTACACATTGCCAAAAACGAAGACAATTTCAGCATCTGCCTAACTTACCTCAGTCACCATAGTTAGTCCCAGAAGATAGCTAAGGAAACACACTATAGCGATGAAGATTTCCCGTCGGTAACCCTTCCTTAGGAAGGATGGGTGCAGATCAACTAATGACGTGATCTGTCCTTCAACTTCAACAAACTAAAGCAAATGACAATAAAGAAACATGACTCAAAACGTATCCACCACGCATTTTATTCTGCCTCATCATTAAACAAACACTGCACAGCAACACTGTAACCGTACTCTGTGGCAAAACATGACTCTGAACAAATAACTCCAAAACCATTCCTTATAACCCAAAGCTTAAAGTGTGGGGGTAGTTTTCAGTTTAGAAGAAGCTTTCAGAATTGCTGTTCATTTCCTAGCACCCTTCTGAACTGCTGAAGAGGCTTTGTAAATGCAAGCCACAAGGATTGAGGAACTTAATTTGGTGATGGGAAGGACTTATGTGGCTTCCATGCCATAGCTGTTTCACATGAATAGGAGATGTGTGCTAGAAAAGAGGTGGAGAAAAAATGCTCAGAAAAGCTTAAGCCTTCTGAGCTGGGACAGCACCTCTCAGCCTTTCTTTGATGTGCCCCAGCACTTCATAAGTACTATTTCAGTTAATTCTATAATTAGATATAATTTTATTCTTGGTTTTGGCAATAAAAACCCAGTCAGTGGAAAGCAGGCTTTGATGCTAAATAGGCAGTCTTTCGTAACCTTGAGTGCAGCGTACTTATGACAGAGGCTATGGGGCACTTGTTTAACAATAACTGATCTCTTGAAACATTTCCTGTACAAAGATTTGGTAAAATATCTGAACATGTACAACAAAAATGCAGCCTTGAACAGATTAGCCAAAATCTTAATTTATCTAGCTCCATGCTAACCGTGTTTGTGCTTACGTGCTGTTTGAGATTTACGTAAGACGCGTAACTTGAGTTAACCAAATAACCAAAACTGGATTTGAATAAAGGTTTTAAGTTTCTGGAACAGAAGACCCATCTTGCCTACAGAGAAAAGGGATTGCTCAGCACCTCTCAAACAAATCCAGAGAAAGAGAGAGATCAATTGGCTAAGTCCTGCCTTGCCACCAGGCCAGGTCCAAAACTTGCAGGCGTCAGCGCAAGTCCTTCTGTTCGCTTTTGGACTCTACCTGAAGCAAAAGCACCAAGTTCACTGAAAACAGGAGGATATCAAGGAGAGCCAAGGCAGCCTCTGTGGAGATGACCTTCGCCTTCCGTGGCTGAGCTTACAGTCAGCACTTTATCATGGAGAGTTCATGACACAGTGTTATTCCAAAACAAGGTATCTTTTCCTATCCAGTATCTAAATTGCTCTGAGAGTGCCCAGAAGTGCCCTGTAATAACCGTGCCCTTTCTGATCAGGAGCTGAAGTCCCATTCAGGAATGACAGCCTATTCTGCAATTATGCCACTAAATTTTGTTGTCCTCTATCTTGTTACTATAACTTCTATAAAACTGGTTTTCTTTTTAAATACAATCATTTCCTTTGGTCTGATTTGATCTTAAACCGCTCTGGCATTCCAGAAACCTGCTTGACTGCACTCCAAAAAAAAAAAAAAAAAAAAAAAAAAAGAGGGCTGGAAGAGAGAAATTAAGCGCTCCAATTAGTTTTAATCATTCCATGCAGTCAGGAGCTTTCTAAAATTAATGGACAGCTTCCAGTTTGCGTAAGTACCGAGTTGCCGAACCACAGTACTGGGCACTTTTAAATTCATTTTGGAGTGACTGCAAGGTGTTCAATGGATTTCAAAGATTAAGCTGTAAAGAGTAATTTAGGATAAATGGAATAGCAAAAATATGAGAGATAAGTGCACAATGACTGGGTAAAAATCCATTTACAGAACTCTCTTCATATGGGAGAGGATTTAGGCTAAACAAACATTTCACCTTTGTCAATGGGGTTTTTTGTAATCTTAGTTACTTTCCATTTGAGTGCAGAAAAGCTGCCTGTTGCCCTGAAAACTTAAGCAACTTCAAACACGGAGTCACAGCATAAACCTTGGTCACATCTGTTTCCTTGTAAGTGGTCTATCTAGAAATGATTTACAGGTTCTTTTGTGGTATTCAGTCCAACATTCCTGCAAGCAATCACTGGGAAAAATAACCTAAATCCTTGCTTGGACTGAACTTTTTGATTTTTCTCTTGCTATTAATTACTAGCAGCATGTGCTATGTCACTGGGACAGCTGGAGCCATTCTGAGATGCTCCCTGGGCCGCTCGGAGGTGCTGAGGGCAGGCTGGCGTCGGAGAGCCGGCAGCACCCCAAGTTGCTCCGCATCTCTGAGAACCAGGCCAATGGCAAAGGCTGCTTTTTTGCCCTCTAACAGTTTGTGAACTTTTACCCTGGGTATACCGGCCCCCCCCCAAAAAAAATTTGTGCTGTTTGTGCCTGGTACATGGCTTTGCATTTGTTTGGCACTTGGCAACCCTCGGCACCTGCGTTCCTCGTACTTACTAATTCTTACAACATTCGTTACTGAAGGAGTGCCCATAGCACACCGCCAACTGGTTGCCACGGCACAAAGTACCCTACAACAGATTCCTGTAGTCTGCCGCGTGCCTGAAATGATAAGCCACGTCTCCGTGGCCAGGTGCACTCACCTGGCTATCCAGTCCAAGCAACAGAAGCATAATAAAAAAAAGGATTGCCCAAAAGGTGGGCAGCGGCATCATGGACACGGCTTTTGGGTAGGCAATGAAGGCCAGGCCTGGACCTAGAGGAGAAAAAGAAAATAGGAAAGGGGGAAGGGAAGGGAAGAAAAATAGTAAGTACCAGCTCTTTGGCAGAGGTAGGCACACTCAAATGCAGGAATGCCTGGTTCCGTTCAGATAAATCCAAACGCGGCTGGAAATACCAGGAGTGAAACAGTTTGGCTCTTTTATCTGAAAACGAAGCACGCATGACTACAGCAGAAACCACAGGCAACCCCCCCAAGGCCACGGCTAACAGACCACCGGTTTTAACATCTGCCTCAAACATGCCCGTAACGGAGCTGCTCCTATGCCTGCGCCGCGCGGCTGCAGCGCCGGCGCAGAGGGGGAGGGCGAGGGGGGTCGCAGGGGAGTGGCAGGATCCCATCGCTAGCCCCCACGAGCACGATGAAGATGATGATGATGAAACTATTTTGCATGCAGGGAAGGGACTCTGCTCCAAAGGCTCCCCGGGATCGGCACTAGCGCGCCCGCTGCCTCCCGCCGTGGGCCACCTCCAAACCCTGCTCGGATTTTGTGGGGGGGGGGGGGGGGGGCTGCGCTGCACGGGCAGCCCCTCTGCAAACCCTGCGCTGGGGCGAGCAGGCTAGTCCCCGCTCGGGACCGCCGCGCCCCGTTCCCCCCCCCACCCTCCGCGCGGCCGGCCCGGCCACCGAGACGCCGGGCAGCGCCGGGCGCGGCAGCGCCACCGGGGCTGGCGCCCGCCTCCCTCCGGGCTCGGCAGACCGAAGCCTTCGGCCCGAGCGCCGGCTCCGGGGCGGCCGGCGGCTGCGCGCGGAGCCCCCGCGCGCCCGGGACGCGGGCGCTGCCCGGCCACCGCTCCCTGCAGCGCCGAGGGAGGACGAGCCCGCTGCGGAGGGGACGCCGCGGAGCCGGCGCTTACTGCCGGCTCCGGCAGGGCCTTTCCATTAAACCCGGGAATGCCTCTTTTTTTGTCTTTTTTTTTTTTTTTTTTTTTAAGAAGCCTCAAAAATCATCATTTCCCATGATTTTTAAACAGATTTAAGTAAAACTTCGTTTTCGATGGGGGAAGGAATTTTGGTTTTTAGCTGCTACAGTGTGGGAACTGAATTCTCTTCTCTAATATGTACAGAAAAGTCTCTAAGGCTGCTCTTCCTACCTCCCACTTTTCCTTTGCAACAAGAAAGATGGAAAAAGAAGAGGAAGAAGTAAAAAAAAAAAAATCCTTTTTTCAAACTAAAGAAAACTTTTAAGTCACTGAAAATACTTCAACAGAAATAAATACAAATTAGCCAACAATCGAGCAACTAATTTTATTTAAAATGAAACATAACTAGGATCTTATTCGACAGACGATATCAAAAAAAATTGGTGGGTGTCTAAAATTTGCAGGGGGTTGGCTTCCCCCCCCCCCCCGCCCCCGTCCCGATTTGGGGACCTGCCTCAGGAGGACCTGCTCCAGGACGGCATTTGCGGCTGGTCTGTGCAATTGGTGAGACAGATGCAAAACTGCTGCGCTCGCTAAACCGGGCTCGACTGCCGCCCGCTTCGCCCGGGGCACGTGGCCTCGCTCCGCGACGCAGCCTCAGCGCCCTAAGCTCTGCGCTGGCTTTTATTTCCCTTCGAAACTAACTGCTGGAATATAAGGCGTAAAGTCCGCGGGAAACGGAAACGTTTCCGGCAAGCCCATGACTGATGGCTGTGACTTCGTGTGACACAAAACCGCACGCGCTCAGCACCCGGCCTCTGCCGAGGGAGGCGGCGGGGAAAACCCACCCCGGGACCCGCTGGAAGGATTTCGGCAACGCTTACTGTCGCGGCAAAACGCCCCTGCGGCTTTAGCCAGACCAGCCCGGGCTATAGGTATCCCTCGACCGGCTGAGATGGTTGCAATTTCTGGCCATTGCCAACTAGGGCTGGATTTAAATCCTCAAACTACAAAACCTGAAGGGATCAACTAGAAAATGTGCAAAGAGCCGAAAGAGAAATTCTGAAACTACACAGTGCCATTGCTGTCCCAGGCATAAAACTGGGACTACGTCAGTCCCCTTCAAAAAATGTTTTTTGAGCTGTTGATGAAAAAATGCTCTGTAAGCACCAAATTCATTAGTTAGTTTGTATTTAAACATTACTTAATAGTGCAAGGTTACTATTAGAATATTTACTTTAAAAAAATAGTGCAGCGTTACTGTGAAATAATTTAATTTACCAAACGCCAAGTAACAGGAGTATAGCTGCCTGTTTATCAGTGGATTTAATTAATCAAAATTAGAATAAATATTGACCAGGAAAAAAAAATTCAACGTATAAATATTTTAAAACACTACTTTTGGAATTGATCCATCTACATATTAAAAAAGTGGGGCTATTTACAATTCATTCAGTAGGATTATTCCCTTGCTTCCTGTGTCCAAACAAAGCAACCAACCTCTGATCAAAATAATCATTATGGCCAAGAGACTTAACTAATTGCATTTGCAAGAGATATGCCAATTTTAGCCACCCAAGAATCCAGCGGTGCCACTAGTGTCATTAGTTTTTCATTAGCCCTTGTAACGTGAGCTATTTTTCATAAAGACTTAACTCCTGGAGTCATATGATTAGAAGACAGGTTTGCTCTGTTTATTTTATTTTATTTTTAAATGGTATGTTTGCAGAGAAAAGCTTTCAAATACTATGCAGGTGAATTATAGTTGCTCAAAAAAAAAAAATCAGAAAGAAACGCTAAAATTGCACAGAAGTGACACTGTATGAATCTGGTGAGCTCTAAGCCTGCCCTGTGGCTGTTGAGGCCTGACTCGTTACGTGTTGAGTTCCTGGGGCTGGTAATGCCCATCTACTCTGTCGCTTCACCATCTACTGGAAAATGCAGTGCTACACCTGCCCTTACAGATAAGACACGCACAGAAGAGAAACGTCATCTAGGTTGTCCAAGATATATTCACGTGCTGTGAGGATTTAGCCTCCTTCAGCTGCGTGCGCTTAAGCTGAATATCAACGGCAAGAACACATTCACATCAGGGAAGACTAAGTGTATATCCCATTTCAAAATGGACTTCTCACAGTTACATCAGCCTCACCCTGGAGCTGCATGTGATAAAGACAGGACTGCAACAACTAGAGTTATTGCGGATGAAAATGGTCCACAGAACCCAAAAGAATTAATCTCCAACTTCTCTTGCCTTTCAATGAGACTTGGGAACACATGTCCCTTCAAAAGGCAAAGATAACATTCCCGCTGTGAGCAAGCAAAACTTAAGCTACGAAAAATACATAAATACTGGCTATTTGCATTTGAGTGAAAATAAAGGTAGTCTGACAAGAAGGATGGAATAAATTTTCGTATCAATTAGGTTTCTGGACCCTAGATAACGGTGTGGTTCTCTTAATGCTAATCTCAACTGAAATGGATTGACACCCTCTAGGAAACGTACTAACTGCCCTGTTAACCAAGACAGAGTAAACTACATAACCCCAGCTAGTTGTCACTGCTCTAGATGCAAGCCCAAATCAACAGGTGTGAAGGTGCTTATTTTTCTGGAGATTATGGGAAATCTTGTTCTGTTTTTAGATGTTAGCTGATTGAGTCTGCAGAACTTTGCTCACACGCTAGGCGGCAGTGCCCACCACCACTGCCACCAATACCATCGTACCTGACTCTGCCACATCAGCAATGTTCACCCCTTGCTCTTGTGCCATGAAGCCCAGGACGGAAAAAATTGCGAAGCCAGACACAAAACTGGTACCACTGTTCAGGCATCCCAGCAGCAAACAGTCCCTAAGTCACACATATGTCATGGAGCAAGTTAATTAAAAAAAAATTAACCCATTGTCCCTACTTTATTTACATCATTTAGCTAAAACACTAAACCCCCTTGGATGGAAACTTGCCTATAGCAGTTGTATTTGTACTTGTTGTAGCTCCCCAGGGAAGTCATTGCTCCTAAGCAGATTGCATATGAGAAGAAGATTTGTGTCCCTGCATCTATCCAGACCTAAAGGGAAAGATGGAAAGATTGTTACTACAGGCATCATTGCATTTCAACATTCAACACAAACACACAGTTCAAACTATGTAATACTAACAAAATACTTGCTTCCACTGAGGAGGATAGCTATAGGGTCAGGGAGGAAGGCAAAGAGACTATCACATTTGCAAATTTGTTGGGAAAAGAAAATTGTTAGCATCAGAGCCCACAAGAACATCATCCCTTTAATAGTCCCAGTATTCCCTCCCCAGAAATGATCAATATTTTTAGTATTCCAATGCACTAGGAAATGCAATAAAATTGCTCATGTCTGCTTTAACTCATTTAAATTAGAATCAGCCTACAGCGTCTCTACACTGAAGATAGGAAAAGCTTGAGAAATAGAGGTTTTGCTTTTTTTTCACTTTCTGGTTATTTTGTTAACTGTTCAAATGCAAGATAAAAAGTCATAGGAATGAGGGAAAAAAAGCACAATATAATGCACTTTAAACTATGAGAATTGTATCTCACCTCAGTCTTGTGATTTTTTCCGATATTAAAAAAACAGACAGAATGATATAGCACTACTCTGTGAACTTCTAAGTTAGTAAATACATAGTAAGCCATCAAATTCATCCACTGAGCCCATCTATTCACAGCTTCTTTCTGCTAATGCAAATCTGCTAATGCCAGTAGAAACCACCAAAGACATCTGAATAAATGATAATTAAGATTGTAGATAGTCATCTCCTCCCTCCCACCATCACTTTTCAGCATCCTACTGACTAGTAGCTCCTTGGAGATGATGCTTTTGCTGGACAGTCTGAGATAGCCTAGAAAACTCACTGTGGAAGAGGCGCCTGCCAGCTCATGTGAATCTCTTCTACATTCATCAGCTGTCACTCTGGGCTTAGGGCTAATAGTAGATCATAAAAATGATAGGGTCCCATAAAAGATGCATTCATAAAATATAATGTCTCCTATAAAATAGGTGTCTTGTATAAAGGGGGCAAGACTACAGCATGAAACAAATATCCAGGATGTTTTTCCATTACACTTTTCCTGCTTCAGTTATTTTGCTACCATTATAGTTTTTGTTTTAACCAAATACTCGTTAGAAAGAAATATCAAAGAAATATATATCCTCAAGGTCACCAATATTTCATTATTTTAAAAGATCTGTTCTTTTCCTTTTTTTATTTGTATAGTATTTTATTGTTTTGCATTTCTCATGTGATCACTGTTGGCTGAAGTGATGCTGATCTGTTGAAGTGTCACTTATTTGCTCTCTGTGAGCCCAGACAGGGATCTTTATCTAATTGTAGCCTGTAAGGAAAAAGGAAGCCTAGCTCCCACTAGCCAGTATGAAGCAATCTTCCCTGCTGTGCTTCAGAAAGCATTTGTCTCCACCATTCTATTATTTCATGCACTTTTTTCCCAATCTCCTCCTTCTGAGCAGTGGGAACTAAGTGACACTGATACTCACAGTTGTTGCTTCTTGTTCCATCTGTGAAGCTCACGTTTCTCTCCTTTGAAACTAAAGGCTATCCTCATTAAAAAAATGCATCTCCCTTACCTTACCAATAAGAAAGCTGAGATTCTATAACGGGACAGAGTCTACAGCCTCAGAGTCCTTTGACACAAAAAAAATACACACACACGCATACACACATACATACACATGGAAAAATGCATTAACACATATAACAGTGATCTTTTTAAACAGATACTCTGGAAAATATAACTGAGCATTAAAGTTCATGCTATATTTGGACCCCTAAAGACCATGGAAAAAATCTAGTGCCGTGACATCACCACCATCACCCTCCACTGACTGAACCCCTTGTTTCAGAGTAAAAAGCATTCAAGAAATCATCCCACTCCCCATTCCTGATTCTGTACCTGTGGATCAGCTAACCGTGAGATATCAGGATAAAGATAAAACTTGATGCCTTCTGCAGCTCCAGGCAGGGTCACTCCGCGGATTAGCAGAACAAGGAGCATGATGAATGGGAATGTGGCAGTGATGTACACTACCTGGCAATACAAAGAAACACTATATGTTTAGTCTGTGCTGGTTGACACTACAATTCCAGAATCAGAAGAGATCTAATGACTGGAATTCAAAGTCCCCTCATACCTAAAAAGGACCTGACCTGGGTTTCTGTTTGTTGAGTCTATTTTTAGTTTAATGCTCTTTCCCACTTGCAATTGTTCTCCTGGTTCCTACACTCAGCCAATGCAGGATGTTGCTTTAGGCTTTGAGAAAATGCAGGTTCATCAGTCTTCTCTGACCACTCTCGAGGAAGTGGTTGTGTCATTCAGGCACTGAATACAGAGGACTTTATACAACTCATGACTTTAGTTAGAAGTTCTGCCTTGACCCTATTTCTTCTCCTCATATCACAAGCACACCTTTGCCAACGAAGCTGGAGAGGTTCCCGCGCCAAAGGTGCTGGAAGCATTAGCTCACTTTTTATACGAACCTTTAACCCACAGGGTGGTTTGTAAGCAATCTGCAAGCCACCATGACCCTTCCCCAGAAATTCTGCTTCACAAGGAATTTCTTCAATAGTGGAACTCCATTTGTTTTTCTTCAACTGTGCAGATCTGCTGCTAACTCTGTATTTGCACTGAAGCCTCACAAACATAATATCAGCATTTTCAAGTGATTATTCTGTTAGAGATGAAGATAATCGAGTCTGTGCTTCTTCGTCTCCCTTTCCATTGCCTTGGATGCATTAAGCTCTCCAGGTTGGCATCAGCCTTGACAGTGGTAATTTCCAGTTCCATAATTATATTCTTGCCTTTTCTGCCTATTCAGCAACATCATTATTGAAAACTAAGGATCTATTCATCTAGTTTTGAGAATATGTCTTCATTATCTTTAACCTCTCTTCCCACTGTCTGTGAATAACAGCCTACTTCTTTTCTTCCTGCTTTCTATTCATTCATTTGATGAAAGAGCCCTTTGCTCTAATCTTGAGCGTGAGGGTTAATTTAGCTTGGCTTTGGACAGTTCTATCTTTAGACCCATACTTTTTGACCTCTAACATTTTGTTGTCCTTGCTCATCACAGCTTTTTTCATTTTTTATATAACTGCTGCATTACAATCAGGAACCACTACTGTCCAAGAAAGGACTTTTTTCATGGAGTCAGATGATCCTCTCAGGTAATTAGTTTGCTGCCTTGCATTAAAATACATTTTTGTTTTTCAGAATTTGTTTAACTACAGTAAAGCTCTTGGGATGCATCATTTTTCTTTTTAAGTGTGTCCTCTGAGAATAACGAGGAGAACTCAAAAGCCAGTATTGCCATAATAATTCATGGAGCTAAACTGATTTCATAAAATGAAAGGAAATGTTTTCATACAGACCCTTTTCCATTCTCTTCCTGAAGTTTCTATATAAGTGGTATATTTGCCGCTGACAAATAATATAGATTACACATTTTCACCAAAAACTGAAGGATAAAAGGGGAATTTCTGTACTTTTTCATCTTTTTTTTTTTTTTAACATGTAATCTCAGTCTACATAAAATCAAAGTTTTCTTACAAGAAAGATATGCTTGCATGTGTTCACAGGAACTGAGTAAATTCCACCTACAAAATCAACTTTACCCCACAGGTAAGAATTCTCCAGGAGCTCTGAAGGAGTTTTAAAGATCAAGCACATTATCCAAAAAAAGAATAAGCACAATTATTATTTTTTCCCTCATGATTTGGTATTTATTTCCCCAATATGCTACTACAAGATTTAAAAACTGTGTCTTCTTCTCTCTCTCTCTCTCTTTTTTTTTTTTTTTTTTTTCTTGCTCTCCTAAGAGCTATTAACACGCTGGAAAGCAGGGAAGTGCTATAAACAATGATCTACTAAAGTAAACTAGACTTTTCAAATAATTAAAGTCCTCCATTAGAGTTTACAGTTTACTTTTGTATGACCCCAAAGTTAATGGAGTCAACCAGAGACTTTCCAATGGTTTTACTGGGCTGTGGCTCCATCCCCTAATGATCTTGGATACTGTGAAAAGGAGGCCATAAGAACAATTCTGCTAGGTTTCTAGAAGATAAAAAACATTAGATAACTGATTCAAATTGATTTTGTTGCATTCATGGGAGCCTGAAATAAGAACTTGGAAAATCTCTTGGAACCATCTTAGCCCGTGTCAAGCAGACCCCCTGCTCACGAAGCACACTGCCGAAACGGGCATTTCCGTTCTGCTCTGTGGGAGACTTACTGCGTTCACCTTCACTGTAAAACTTACACAGTCACCTCTGTGCGTCACATCAATCAGTGGGAACAGAGAACACAAACATTTTTGTCAATGTATACTTAAAGGTGCGGAAACTGTTCTCTGGGGCAAAACCTGGCAGGAATACACAATAAGGCACCAGCCTGACTTTAATGAGGCTCCATGAGAAAACCACAGAAAGCAAGACAGAAATGACAGTGAAAGAATTAGTTTAGTGAACAGACGAACTAATGAGGTCTGGTTTCCTATGGAGTTGTGTCTCTTGGTTGATTCTTCAGGAACTAGTGAGGTACGACTGCAAAATGATGCTTTTCTGGCAGCTGAGGCCTTCACAATTTCTCTTTTCTTGTGAGTTCTCTGGGATCTAATAAGGGTTCACCCTGTGCCCTTTTTTTTTCAGCTGTGAGCCTACAGAGTTGCTCCCTTTTACCTAGTTGACAAGAAATTTGTTGGAGCTTAACATCCTGAGACTCCTCTAACTCTGTCAGATTTATCTGAAAACATTGACTCAAACAACAGGTTTGAAAGTTAAGACACAAACAAATGCAATGGCTTCAAAAGCCTTGTTTTCTCATGAAACTAGACTTAAAAACATTCGTGTACCCAAGGGGCAGTAATACCATGCCCCATACTGCTAAGTAATTGACCAAGATTTTCTATAATTTGTTACTTGCACTGGAGTAGAGTGAAGTTCAGGCATGATTTAACTGTCACCCTTTGGAGAAAAACGTGACTCTAAAGAGCAGACTAATAAGAATATGATGGGGAAAGAAGTAAAGCTACAGAGACATGCAAAAGTGAAGCCTCTGCTTTACTACTCTGGCTTTTGTGCAGACACTAAAGAGAAAGGAATTCATTATTCTTCTCATTTCACTCAGCCCTAAGCTGCATCTCAGGTTTTTAGTAGAGAAAAAAAGTGAGTCAGAGCCCTGATAAGCAGACTGCAAATGAATTCGATATTTGGTAAAAAACACCTGAATGTCACAGTAGTTTTAGATCAGGATCTCTGCTAAGGAGAGTACTTCTAAAAGAGCAACTGAGTTTAGTCTGCTGGGTCTACACAGAGCTCTTCCGTAAGTGAGCAGCATTTCAAAAATGCTATGCAGCCAGCAGTTCCCACTGCCTGCAGACATTCCCCCTCAGCTATGTTAACAACCGCTCCACTCCACTGAGGGAGAACTTGGCTGATACGAGAGCATGGGTAGGACGCACAGAGTACTACAACTATCATAAGTCTAAGATTTCCCAAGATGGTTACAATCATCATCGGGATGCTCTTCCTCACAGAGGTAAAGGGGTATTCAGAAAGCTGCCTAAGCTGTTTGCATCTACCTTGTGATGCCACTGCAATGATGGCTACTGGACTCAAAGGCATTTTGTACCTTGAGTGCCAGCAATGACTTTCCAAAGACATTCAAATCCCTCTTTTATTCAGTGCAAAAATATTTTTGCAATGGCATTACCTAGTACTCATGATGTCTGCTAACTTTTTATTGCAATGATTATGAAAAGGGTAAAAGAGCACTTACTTTCCCAGTCGATTTGACTCCTTTCCAAATGCAGAAGAAACATATCACCCAGACAAGGAGGAGACACAATGCTAGATCCCACTTGATAATACCAATATCTTCAATTCCTGAGGACAAGCTCAGTACATTGCGCCTAAATATTTGAAAGAAAACAAAGCAAGAGAGAGATGCAGGAGCTCAGTTAGTTCAGAGTCTAGTTATGATGTCTGAGAGTATAAAACTGCATTTATGACAGTAGATGCACTGGTATATCCCAGTCCTTTGAATGCTGCTTGTCTAAGTTAGCGTTGTTTATTTGAGTAACGTTAAGCTTTGCAGGACTCAGTCCTGTCACTTCTCCCTTCTTCCTGACAATATATACCACAAACATTTCATTTTAAGCTCTTTTTTTAGTAGCCTATGACCACCTGGGTATGAGATAAGTATGCATGCTCAAAGCACTGTGGCTATTGTGCTTGCTCCCCTTGGCGATGCAGAACCGACTTGCCCTGGCATCTCTCCAGCCCCAGCTCTGAAGCCATGCGGCAGCACTGCACACATCATCTCCATCACAGACTTTGGGAACTACCTTGTGTTTGTGCATTTCTCCTCATTTTCAGCTCATTACTGTGACTATTGCAAGGAGGAAAGAGAAAAAGCAGTGTAGGAAATCGCGCTGGGTGGCTATGAAGCACAAATTCTGCATTAGATACAAGCTCTCTTGTCCTTCTGCCTTCTCCTGGCTGCCTGCACATGACCACGTCCAGGGCACGCTGCCAACGGCAGCCACCACCGCCACGAGGAGGGTCTTGTTAGCTAACTCCACATATCTTGTAAACTTTATTCTGTCACTTCGTTAATACACAAAAAGAGATTCCTATTCTAAGATAGGTCTTAAGGGGGCAAGACTCGACCATGAGAACACTCTGTTCCTGAGGGGGAAAGATTCACTGTGATACTCTCTTTGGTAATTGCCATAGCTCCTCATTAATACTGATTTAAAACTATCACTTTTTTTCACTTTGTGCAACACACACTATCCTCATGCACTGAAGAGATCTCACATACCTGATACTTAATTTATTCATGATCATTATGAATAAAAGAACATTTTTTTTCCTATTATTTACTTAGGTAAAACTCCTTTGGAAATAAACCTACTAAGCTCAAGGTTTAGCAAGTTTTTTTCAGTTAAGGAGAATTTTGAACAGAATCAAAACAGAAATGCGTTGCCCAAAACTAGATAAATTAACTTGTTACCTAACAGAGAGTTACACAATTTTCTTTTCTGCCAAATACAAAAATCAGCAACTCTCCTTCACCTACAGGAGTGGAGTGTAAAGCACACACAAAGAAATAACAGCTAATGAAGTCACCGATGGAAAATTTGCAATTAGTTTTTGGGAAAGAAATCCTGAAACTGACCACTTTAATAGGACTCAAACGTTCATCTGTGTGGTTTTTTTGCTCTGCTTGCCAAATTTTTGGTAATTTCAGGTAATCTGCCAAACTCAGATTACCTGAATGTGTGAATGTGTTCTCACCCCAAATGCTTTATGCTGTTCAAACACGTGTGTGTTTTGTTATGGAGAAGAATTAGCGGCACCAGGACAGCAAGTCTGCCTTAATCAGCACTGCTAGTCAACAGTTACGAAAAATCCCTCAATAATGCTTATTTTGCATAAAGTTGCAGTCCTGGCTCACCTGAGCCTAAAGAAATCAGAGAAAAACCCACTGTGCATACACAAAAGAAGAAAATACCTTTATAAGACAAACCTCAGTTGTACTCTTCTGAACTTTTTTTAAAAATGGCAACTTTTCAATTAAAGGGGCAGTTCCTATTAAAAAGTAAAAGGTAACCTATAGCTCTCAGGAAGCAATAAATAATTCACTGCAAAAGTGTTTTGGAATAGGAGACCAATTAAAGCATTTACCCAAGACCTCTTTGCTTCCTATTACAGAACTAAAAACACATGGTCATCTCACCTAGAGCACGACCCAGCAACCCTGTCCAGCTTTCTCAGAGGACACCGCAGCGGGTTACTGAGAGCTAGAAATGCTACTTTCCAATGTCGGGGCAGCAAGCGCATTAAGAAGTGTGAGGGCTTTCTCTATTCTGCATTATCCTTTCTCACAACGGTAGAATACCTTAAGGGATCTGCTCTGAATTTCCAGCAGAACCTCAGTGTTAAAATTATGTTGTAAGAGCTAAACAAATATATTTTTGTAGTAGAACTACTCACACTCAATACCTAGAAAATTCAAGTCTGGGGGGAACAGGAGCTGGGCTACACTTCTAGCTCTTCATTTTTGTTACAAAACCCACTGCTACATAGATAAAACCAAGCTCTCTCAGCTAACTTTACATCTTTTCTGCATGAAGATGTTATTAATTATAATTTATAGTAAATGTGCTGTCATTAACTGTCACTCATACATAATGAATGGGACAACATGCTGAGGCTGAGTTTGTGGTAAACAAGAATGCTTCAACCTTGTTAATACACTGATGTGTTCTAGTAATACAGAATATGGAAATGTAATAGGAGTCGTAACTGGCTCTAGAACATAAACAAAAATAAAATGAGGAGAGTTACACAATCCTTGAAGGATATTCCAGCTCATTAATCAAGTGAAAGCAGACAGGACCTTTCGTACCAGGAGAGGCGAAGCACTCTTCAATATTGCGCAAACAAGAATTACTAACACCGAAGCCGTATGTACCAGGGGCTATGACAGGGAGACTATGAAATGATTTTTCTAATTCTCAAGTTTGCCCTCAAAGGCAGAGACAGCTGCCCCGGATTGTGTTTAGTTTTTCTGTTGCTCCCTTCAGGATTACATGCCATTAGCACGTGATGGTCTTTCTTGGGATTTGGATGAATAAAGTCTGCTGATTACCAAATATTTATAAACACTTGGCCAGCATCAGACAATCAGAGGTTTTGTTTTATCATAATTACCCCATAACACTTATCCCTTATGTATTAATATGTGTGTAAGCCTTTAAGGCTTTGAACTTTAAATAAAATCTCAAGAAATAAAACCTGAAGCATGTGATGCCAAGAGGTAAGTCTCCTGATACAAAGCCAGATTTGCTTAACCCCCTTTTATTGCTGCTCAAGCAAGCATGTGATTTGCACAGAACATTAGTTCAAATGAACTGAAATATCAGGCAGTACGATATGTCCAGCCAGGCTGGGAAGGACACGTGTTCTTCAGCACGAAGAGGTTAATGTCTCAATGTGGTCAATTATATCTGTGCAGGGCTAGCTTTACAAAGCAGCACCGATGAGGATACTACATAAATCACCCAAATGAAAATGGCATTGGGTTTCAGAAACCAAATACTTCCAAACCCCTGAATTAAATTGGAATTAATTGTGCCAGAGGGCAGATGTATATCTTCAGTTTGAGACTATTTATTGACCTGTCCTTTGAATGTGGTAGCTGGCATTGGCTACAATGGCAAAGTAGCTGAAAGTGGGCATGTTCTTGAGACTATTTTCCATTTCAGAGCCATTAAGAATAGTAGCATGGCTGGCGAAAAACTGAGGGTACCAAAAGCTTCTGCCATGTGACATCTTTTCTTTACAACAGTGCTGCATGATCTCTGTTCTTACTTTAAGATACCAGTAGCTGTTTATGTGGAGAGATCAGCTATTTTTAATACTTCTGTAAGTGCCATGAGTTTTCAAGGCAGTTTGCTTTGTTTAGGACAATTTACCTCATGATGAAACAGTGATCTGAGGACAGTATGTCTGTGTTAGTAGTGGTATGGAGCCAAACTTCTCCCTGGCACAACTCCAGGGAAGAGCTTAGTTCATGATGTTTAAAACTGCTCTTTGAGGACAAAAGTTAAAGAGGCTGCAAAAGGCAAGGAGAGCTATCTCCCTGAGCACTAATCCCTGAACAACCTTTGCTCTGACTGTACTAAAGGAACAGTGAGCAGACATACAACTACTTGCATGGGGAAGTCAGAGGAAGGTGCTGTCAGGACCAAAGATTTCTTCTCTAGTCTCAGGCATCTGACTCTACACGTAAGGTTTTGTCTCAAGGAGGATTTGGTTCAGTTTGCAGAGCAGTTTTGAGGACAGAAACTAGATTTATTTCAGAGGAAATTAAAATAAAACCTCCATATCGAAAGTGCTCCCATGGGGACATCATGCTCCCAACCCACAGAAGGGCTGCTGCACTATTAGACCCTCCACCATATACACACCATAGCCTTACACATAGATAACTCTGGCATCCCCAAAAGGTCCTGGAGTTCCCTTTCATGGGTGTCATGGGATATAGTAGGCCATGTACAGTGGAGCCCTCGCTGCCCTTGCCACAAGCCCACTGCTCATTCTTGCTCCTCCACTGCTCCTCCGTCTCTCAGTGAGATTCTCCATTGTTCACTTCCATCTCTACCTCCCCCACCTTCTTCTACCATCCTGTCTTGCTGAACCCCTTGTTCATTTAATCTTTCACATCTCTTTTGCTGTAACTAACTCTTTTTATGTAACAGAGCAACCGTACGGCAGCACTGCAGACTTGTGATGCTTATGGAGGGCTTGAGGAGACCTCTGAATATCCTACCGAGCCAACCACTGATTTGGATTCAAAGACCTTGGTCCCAGGGTCACTGTCGGAGAATCCAAACGAATAAAAAGTACCTAAATTTGCCTTCAAGTTCCCACAAAGCATCCAAAGATATTATTTAACAAATCTTTTCCAACTCAGTCTGTATTTACAAGGGAGGAAATCACCTAGGAAAGCATCTGTCACTCCAGTGCTTGTGGCTCAGAGAAAATAATTGCTTGAACAGCCTGTACTCTGTCAGTCACACTAGTCATCAGCACACTTTGAAAAACTGGCAATCTAAGACCTATTCTGCATTTTGTATTTTGGCTCTTGTGTTATAAATTTTAGCACAGTTCATAAGATTACTTTTTCTAAACCTAACACAGGCCAAATAGCTTCAGCATGAACATTATTCCTGCTGGGGCTATTGGCTGATATTTATTTTTAAAAATAGAGAAGTAGGTACAAGTTGATCAGGGAAGCAAGTTGGATTTTAATCACGATGAAAAAGCCAAGCTGGGTCAGAACCAAATTCTACTATGAAGTGACCATCTCAGCAGTCCAATTAAAAAATATTTTTTCCTAAGCTATTTGTAGATCATTTGGATATAATTTTCCCCACAGATGTCTTTCTCTGCTGCTATGTTTTGATGCCTATATCAACACCCAGAGATCTGAGGTTCAGAAATCAAGTTACGCAATACAATTAAAAGCTTGAACTATCACAGATAAATGGGAATAAGAAGCTTGGGCCTGATGCAGTCCAGGCATATGGCGAAATAGTGTCTTTGAAAAGACTGCAGAGAAAAACGATGTAACAAAAATGACCTGAGAAACTTATAGAAAAATGTTGAACACCTCTGCCAGTTTTCTCTGCAAAGTCAATGCCTTGCATCTTGATCAGTCTGGTAAGAGATATGTTACAGCTTCACAAAGTATATTTAAAATGATAACAGCTTGGGAAAAAGAGATAGAGGTGGCCACAAGGGTGGTGATTTGTTACTGTTTCCACTGTAAATCCTTACTACTGGAGCATTTGTAGTGGACTTGTTCCTATTCTAATGCTTGGTTTAGAGAATCCCAAGTCAGCAATGAGTAAGTTTTCTTCAAAAAAGTAAACAAAATCATAGGCAGTTCTTATGGCTCCCTCTACTCTCTTGGATAAATGCAATTATACCTCTAACACTTTCCTCCACTATTTCCAGGCTCACTAGTCTGTTTCAGTAATGGTGAGAACTGGTAGAGAAAAAATGATCTAAAAACTGATATTTGGAGCACTTTTTTCATATTTAAAATTCCCCAAGGCTCCTCAGGAAAATCTCAGCCACGCAACAGAAGCATCCCAAAAGCACAACAAAACCAGGTGCACTTACTCCCAAAACTCTGTGACAGGAGAAGTGAAGTTAGTGGCATTCAGTGATATCCAGAGTGTTTTATTTTTCCTGAGAGTGTCTTCCACACAAGTTGGCGTGTTCCACTTCTGGTGACAGTGTGCCCACGGCAGGACGCTCTGGAACGACTGGAACAGGTAGTAGAGTCCCCAAGCCAGGATGACGATGTAGTACACATTCAGAAGGGACACAATCACTATGGAAGCATAACCAATTCCTGGCGGGAGGGAAAAAAAAAATACGCACCTATGTAACAGCCACTTGGTAGGACGTCTCATGATCTCAAGTAGTTGGTGCTCTTCCCACCTTTTTGTGGACTTGTGTCCTTCTTTACCACACCGTTGCTTAAAACTGAACCCAATTCTATCAGCCATTCACATGAAGTACAGACCTGCCACCATCTCTGACTGGTATTGGCACTTTGGGCTGAATTTCCAAGCTAGAGTTTGCTGAGATTGGAAGGGAGGTTTGCAGGACCCATTTTAACCCAATCCAGCTATTTTCATTTTTATTGGAAGGAAGTCAAGGCATCATGCTTTGCTCATTTGTGAGCTGCTCCATTTCATATCTTGTGTGCCTACACGGGCAACGCCATCCTCGCAGCACTGGGCGCCGGGGCAGTTTCCTCCAAGGCTGCTTCACTGCGGAGCCCACGTGCCACTCAGACTTACTGACTGGCTCAGCGCAGCGTATGTGCAAAACAGGCCAACTCTTGAACGAGTTCAAAAGGAAAATTCCAGAGCTATCAATGTGAAAGCTACAATTTCTGCCCCAATTTCACTTGTGCAAAGGAAGTATAATATTGGTAGCTGTTATGGTTAATTAGATCAATGTTTAACTCTGCTATCAATATTTGACAATAAAAAATGTTCCCTGTTTGTTTTAAAAGCAGGGTCATGGGCAGATAAGGCCAAGTCCTACACAATTTAGGGAGCTGGTGGAATGCTGCTCTGGAGAAGGCTTTAACTGAACGCCAAAACTATTCTTCTGAGTCTGATATCTCTAACCTATGCAGTTTAGCTCCACTGGCAGATTCAAACTATGTGTTAAGTCGGAGGTAGTTACTATTTTTTAAAAAACAGAAAGACTCCAGAAAGTCCCATTTTCTGAAAATCTTTCAGTATCTAGAATGTGAGCCTCCAAAAACTTACAAAGTTTGCCATTTAGGAATAGCAGGGGAAAAAAACAGATTTCCTTTAAAAACAGAGAGAGCAATTTCTCACAAGAGGAAGAAAAGTCTTTAAGTTTCCCTCCAGCATCACTCTGATGACTGTGGCAGCACCTGGAATACCTGCCTCATATTTCACAGTTTCAAACTATATTACGCTGTGACTCTTTACCACCAGGGATTATTTTTATGCTGGGTTAAAACTGCCAGAGCAAGAACTATTTATTCTACACAGCTGCATTTCATGCAGAATATATAGCTAGTCACATTATTAGAACAACAATTTCTCTTCTCATGGATGCCTGGAATATTGTTATTTAAACAAAGAACATTCTTTCTTCCTCCTCTTCCTCAAAGAAAAGCTTCATAGAAGTGGGAGGAGAAAGAAAATTGAGCTAAAGCAGCACAATTACATCAACCTCAGTAACGTGAATATTAGGTGGGAGTATGAGCCACCTAGAAACCTTTGCTTCTGCCTGAAAGGAGAGGAAGGAGAGATGTCCCCAGTGGTAACAGTGGCAGAGCTGGAGACAAGTCAGTGCAAAGTGACCTTTCATTCCAAACAAGATTTTGGAAAAAAGAGTGCCCCTCTATATAGTGCAATTATTTAAAATAATTCTGCCTAGGCTGTCAGCCTGGAGAGGTGATCTATATACAAGGCAGGCATCCTCACTTCAGTAACCTGGCTTTGATTTTTCATTCTCGTTAACTTCCAAAGCAGTGTTCATACAATTCCGGTGAGTAACGAGTGATTCTTCGTTTGTTGGCAAAGGCCCTTTAATAATAGGAAACAACCGCGACTGTTTGCCAGGACTTACTCAGTAACGATTAAAGTCCCATTCCTGAATCCTACTACAAAATGCTGCCCAGGTTTTGGCTGCATCAGCAACAGAGGGATTATGCCAGTGATAAGCTTTTACAGGGCAGGAGTTCATTTCCAGACCAGAATAATCTTTTGAAGACTCTTCCACAGAAGGCCACATAAAAGGCTCCGCTCAGCCAGCCTTCCGAAACAATCCCGACTTCTCCAGCACCCATGAACACAATGCACAATTGCCCTTTTAATGCATAATATGCAATGTCTTTCCTGCTTATTGGCCCTCCTGCCAGTTAACAAGATGACAGCATCAAAATCAATACCTTACTTTGTCTTTCAGACTCTCAGACTTCCATCTTTCCAGGAACCAATATCATATTCTCAATTATGACAGCAAATAACTGAATTAATGGATATGGGGGGAATAACATTGCTGCATCTGGTTTACAGAGGTGTCTTTAAGCAATAAGGAACAACAGGATGTACTAACCAGTGAAAATAGGGCAGATCTTTTCCCAGCATGTGATTCCACCTTCGGAGGTATACTGTCCTAGCACCACCTCCAGGAAAAACACGGGAAGACCTCCCCCAAACAGGAAAATGAAATAAGGTATAAGAAATGCACCTGTTGAGAAAAATATGATGGTACAAAATTGAGATGAAGCAAGTGAATCTATTCAAGTTATTCTAAAACATATTAACAGGCGTAGGTAGACAAAGACACAGATTTTTTTATCTGTATGCAATAATCTTTTGGGGAGAATATTTTTGCTCATACTCAAATGCTACAAGGGGAACAGGTGAATAAAATTAGAAAGGGATTTCAGAAACAGGAAAGGATTTTCATACCTTTTTAAACCTTTTAAAGCAAAAACCTGCAATAACATTGGAGTTAGACACACAACAATTTACCCTAATTCAGAATGCTCTTACTCTGAAATCAAGTAGAAACAATGGTTTGATATTTTGTTATTACCATACAGCAGCTCCCTTGACTTGAGTTACTCTGGATTTGCAGTGCGTGACTCAGACTACTGATCTATATTAACAGCATATCTTACAGTTAAAACTCAGACTCAGCTGTAGCAGAAGCAAAAGAGAGTAAAAGGTTTAGTAATATTCAAATTTTAAATTCTTGTTGTTCTTCCACAACCAAGTTTTAACATAAAGTATTAAGTAGTACAACAATATCTCCTAAATATTGGCCAAAAAAAAGGCAGAAAGCAGATGTCTGATTATCATTTTTTCTAACCGAGCAAAGGCATTCAGAAATAGCAAGCACGAGAGGCAGGCAGGCACACTGATCTGCGAGAGGGAAATAAGAAGTACTTACCTCCGCCATTTTTGTAGCAGAGATACGGGAACCGCCAGACATTGCCTAACCCAATAAATCCACCAGCCACGGAGAGCAGAAAGTCAATCTTACTCGCCCACTTCTCCCGCTGGGGCGGCTTTCCTTCTGCCTCGTCCTCAGGCCGAGTCCCCGGGCTCTTGCCGGGGGAAGGTTTGAGGATGTCCTTGTGGAAGTCTTTCAAGCACTGCAGCTTTTCCTTTGTTGCCATATTTCTGCTTTCTATATAGGAAAAAAAAAAACCAACAAAAACTGGGTTTATTAAACAGCCTGTACTGGTACAGCTCCCTAACACTGCAAGGACTGTTTAACCACACTCAACTCAGTTCCATAAAAGCCATTGCCATTTAGTCGAGATATCAAAACATACGCTGCCTTTACTGATCAGGAGAGACAAACCTTTCCTGGACCCTGAGATACCTCACTGCTGCCACGGCTGGAGCGGCCAGGGCAGCGTGGGGGAGAGCAGCGGCATGGCACCGCCGCCTGTTCGCTGGCCGCAGACGAGAGGTGTGTAGGTGCGTAAAGACTGCGCCCCGCATCTGCCACCGCTGTTCTGGAGCCTCAGCTCCATTACGGAGCCCCTCTGCTGCACAGGCAAACGTCTCAGGCTGTTTCCGTGCCCATAATAAGGTGCAAATCACCGCATCGGACTCCGTCGCCAAAGTTCAAGTGAAACACAGCAGAGCAGCAAATCTCACCTTTTTCAGATAAAATTCATTCCTTTGCTTCCCAACACCTGAATCGTCCCGTATCATTTATTGCCTGCAATTTCCTTTCCCTGAAGTATTATAAAGCCTTTAGAAAACTATACATTCATAAAAACTGGACTGGAAAGTCATTTGTCCTAATCAACCTGCATGAGCTGAAGGAATCTTTTCAGTTTATTCCATTTTCGTAACTACACTGCTCTCCCTTGACATCAATAAAGGGAAAAAAATAAACCCTTATATTCAATTATTGTGTTTTATACATCTATGCAACTGCACATTTTGCAAGAATGATGGTTCCTAGGTTAATTAAAAATGTGGCATGAGTCACCTGATGCAAAACCAAAAGCAAATTAAACCACACCTTTCTAGCTAAATTTATAATGCAAAAAAATCATAGATTGTGTAAGAATAATACCAAATAGAGTTACTCTATTGAAGAAGTGTCTTTTTATCCAAGACTTCCTAATGAAAACAAATAAGGAACAAATTGTATTTCTCACTGTAAACCAAAACTCAGGTATATAAGGCAAATTCATTCTCTGCATAACTCAAGTGACTGTAGCTGGATCTGACCAGTTATTTTTGTATAGTGTTTTGATGCTGAAAAGCATGCAAAATTTTCACCAGAACCAAGCAAACCAGCAAGTCTATTCCAGACCATAACCACTCCCTACTTGCACATGTCACTATGTATGCACAGTCATAAAAAATCATGCGTCAGATTATCCCACTTGATAGCCGCAGGCCTAGTACCTGCTTGCTACTTTTTGATCTCTAACCTGATTTAGCTGTGGCAGTGACCTGAAACCTGAGTTGATATTAGCTCTGCAGGAAGTTTTTAATCCGAACATACTTCTGAGACAGATATGCATCACTGTACCAATAAATCTTTCTATCCACCGTGGAAAGACTCAGAAGGCTAAATTTTGACAAAACACAGCAGCTCCACACTTGCCCCAGTGACATATTGCTGGCCTTTGCAAAGCAGCTATTGCAATAGCAGTTGCCTACCAGCCTATGATCTGAAAAGGAACTTTAATCTGCACAGTGCTAATCATGATGACTTTCTGCTTTTTTTTTTTTTTTTTTTTTTTTTAATGCCACTACTGATTGCATGGAGGTGATACGAGCAGCTGCAATACCTAGGAGTCAACAGCAGAGAGAGCTCATAGAAGGAGAAAGCTGAAGACAGAGTGGTGGATAACCACTATCCGTTACAGGGGTATGGGGGTAGGTCATGTATAGTCCTTTAAAATGTCTCCTACTGGCTGCTGTTAGAAACAAGGTATGAGATTAACTAGTGTAGTGACTGAATAACTACGGTAAGGCCAGCTCTATAACAGTATTTAGTTGCTTCAGGGAATTAATTCACAATAAGCAAATCAGGTTTCTAATAAGGCACTTGGAGATAGAGACAGGTGCCTCAGAGAGGGATTCGCAGAAGCCTTTATCTGCTTGGGGCATTAACATCTCACTCCAGGTCCCCCAGGCAGTTACGACCCTCCATCATCCTCTGCAGTAATTTCTTGGGGGGGGGGGGGGAGAAAAAAAAAGGTGTAATCCTTTTTTCCAAAACAATACCTACAAGGTGACCAAAGTCCTCATTGTATTAGCAACATGGGATGCAGATAGCTTAATTTCAGTTTCTTTGGCTATTTGTGCTACTTGAGTCCTTTATCTTGCAGGAGAGTGTCACAACCATCAGGCAACAGGCTATTCTGGGATAAGGCATGGAGGGCATTCACCCTGTCTCTTTTGGAAATTGCTCATCACAAAGGTTACTGAAATACTTATCAGAAGGTGGAGAAAGAGTGTGCAAAAGAGAGCATAACTCATGTCTAGCAGGTAGGGCACTCTTCCATTTTTCAGATCATTTTCTGATGGACTCCTGGGATGGCTGCAAACCTGCTTAATAGGGCACAGAGATATATAAATGTATGGATCCCCATAGGATTAAGGTCTAAAATAGGAGCTTAACTACTCCCTGTGATGACTGATACGGGAAATATCCAGAAACAGAACACTGGGCACCAAGGGAATCTCTGTGTGAAAACTGAGGGGACCTACAGACATCAGCCCCCTCCAAGGTGAAAAAGTGTTCCAGGATTGCAATTTTTAGCCATTCACCTCTATCTTGCAATAGAGTTCTTCTCTTCTTTCTTTCTCTCTCCCCCCCTTTTTTTTTTCTGGCTCACATCTCACTCTAATCTTCTTCACTGCGGATTTACTTTGACCTAGGTGTTACTCAGTTCTACCCAGAATTTGCAAGCTCGACCAGATTATTGCACTCTGTACATCCTCCCGCTCCCCAAGGCAAGCTGATCACCCTGCGGTTTGTCCTAATTACACGCACACAGTGCTAAATGGTGCCTTTTCAGATTCCAACTTTGCAGCTGTGTGGGACTGCATTTTAAAAAGGGAATTCTAATTCGGCTGAAGCCCCCAAAATCAATTAATTACCCAGTGTAAATTTTGTTTCAACCTCAGCTGGAGTGTGAAGATGGATCTCCATCTCTCCCTTAGCCTGCAAATGAGAAACCCTCAAGGCCACACCTGCTTTGGAGGTGCCAGGAGATGGACCACTGGGATTTCGTGGCAAGTCACCAGCTCTAGCAGGGCAAGGTACAGCACCTGACACTTGTGCAAAACATGTAACAGCCCGGTTTCACCATGCATCTTCTATCTAGTCTTGCTAAACCCTTGACTGTGCTTTGAGGGCCAGCAGATGTGGCTGGCAGGCACGTACGGTCGGCCAGCACCATAGGAATTGACGCTAAGCGGCCACCTGGGACTGCAGTCCTAGCCCGTGTCACGTTCAAGGGATGTAGGATTTATCCCCCTTTGCTGCCAACCATTGGTGTCCACCCAGCCATTACCAATTACAGGAACTGTCTACAAAGGCAGTAAGGGTGGGGGGTACAGGCGATTCTCCTGGGCGAAGAAAAGCCAAGAAAATCAAGTTTGTTTAGTAAAAGGCATTGTCTTTTTCCTTAATGGGGTTGGAGTTTCATTTCCTTTAGTTATGTCCCACTGGGTGAGGTTAAAATGGCTCTTAAGGGAAACGGTCTGACAGAGATGCTGAAACAATATGTTGTCACCGCCCAGGTCAGAACCAGAGAAGAATAGGTTATTTTTACTGTATCACTTAGTGGGGATGGTATCCGAGATCTAAGCCCATCTAATTCCCCCAAGGAAAAATATTGTAAGAAAATGCTCTTACAACTGCACAGTCCAAAGCGAGTGATCCAAGGCTGCCGAGACACGTCTGCCTGTGAGAGTTCCCCCTCCAGGAAGCTTCAACTTGATCTGATGAACTTAATATGGATAAATAAAAAGCAGCACTCAAGGCTGCCATTTACAGTATGTGAAGAGGCTGAGTGCAGCCAGCCAGCGAGACCCTGACCTGAAAACAAGGGGAGAAAGGATCCAGCCCGAGCCAGCGCCGGAGTCGGTTCTCACGTATGCTGGAACAAACCCTAATTAACGGAGGCCGAAGTTATCGATTGGCAAATCAATGCCAGTGAAATGTGGAAAAATATCTAACACGGGAGCAAATGCGGTCCCCTGGCACTTCCCAAGCGCCTGCTCCCCTTCCCCCCTGCAGTCAATAGCTCCTTTATCCCCGCAGAAGAATCACGCGTCTGTCCCGCTGCCACCTGTCAGTCAGGTGCACGAAATCCCTCCGGCAAAATATTCCCCTGCGATGACCCCATCGCTCTTGCTGTTCCCCCATGACTGATTAGTTGTCGGCGCTCGGCTGAAAATGCCAAAAAAGATTAACCATAAGCGGCGAGCTTTTGCAGCTAACCCCGGGCAGCCCTCCACGGACTCTCTCCCGTGCTACAACTGTCGGATCTTTGCACGTCCCGCCTGCACCTCAGATAACCCATGCCCTTTGAAAAATACTGGCATTGAGAAGTAAGCCTCCATAACATGCAAAAAATGAGCGGTCGGGGAAGCAGGAGACACTGCACAGAAGGCTCAGATGAGGAGTGCTGTAGATGAGGGAAGGCCACTAGCGCAGCTGGAACCCGTCGGTTGTCCGAACAAACGTACAGCTCACGTTACTGCTGAACCACAGAGGTTTTTTGATAGAAAACCCAAGGATTATGCATCTGAAAATACACTGTTTGTCTTCTGCTCTAGGGTTACAGCAATGATCCACTCCATGCTTCTTAGGGCCCAGTGAGAGGGGACCAGTGTATGGTAACACCTACCAGTCAGAGCCCCAAAGATATATTCATCATGTCCTCCCTTACTTCCCTTAATAAGCTTTAAAAATCAAGTCCTCAAAACAGCGGTGTACAAACCCCTGATGGACATGCAGGAAACAAAAGCTGCCTATGCACACAGATATCGTAAATATTTGTGCATGCTAAAATACATGTGCAATCTTGCACCTGAAGATCATGAACCATTGCAAAGGAGCAACTTCTTATTTGGTCAACACATAGCAACACAAACACATAATAGGGATTCAATGACGTTCTGAATTTGCAACTAGAATGGTAACTGAAAAATTATTTTACAGCCTCTTTTCCCACTAGAAATCTAAAAGCAAAATACGAACTTAGTGAATCTGCATCTTTATTGGGAATTCTGCCTGAAGAATGACTGCATATCCAGGTTGCTAATTTTATGGACAGTTTCTGTAGCATGATGTGTACCACTACATTTGTTCTCAAGGACTCTCTGCTACTAACTTTGGTCTCTGCTGGCTGTGTATCCTGAGCTTCTCTGTGTGTTCTCCCTCATTATAGTCTCATGGCTTTTGAAAGACAGTGTTTTTATCGCATTATAATTAACTTTTATGACGCTATTTAAACTCATGGCCTCTTTAGACATTGCCACCTCTCCTATTTTCCTACCATTCTTTATTGCATATCTTGGAAATCAAAGTCATCCTCCTATACAAAATTGAGTTTTCCTTGATCTGTCAATGTATCTGTGGTTTGCTTTTGGACTTTTTTGTGTGTCTTACAGTCATGAATATTTCAGAATTAGAAGCACTTATTGCTGGATTAGAATTGCTCTTTCAAACAACCAGCTTCAGTCCATTGAGGACAACGGAAAAACTGATATTGATTTCAACAGTAGTAGGATCACATCCCAAATAAAACTGTATTTATTGTTTGGCTCATTTCCTAGGATTACTCGGAATTTGAAACTTGTAACTCTTGATGTTGACAGCTCTTCCTCCTTCATGCAGCAGTGTGGTTAAGCCAATCAATACATGGTTAAAATAAACAGCCTGATCAGACTTACGGCTTTTGTGCAAGTCTTTCTGATCTGCAGAAGAGAAAAAATCTCTTTTTGTTTGGCAGCCCTGGAGGTGACACCAGGAACCAAAGACCAACTTCCTTCATTTATTGTCTTTAACTGATATCCAAGTTCTTTCTGCCTCATCAAACAAACTACCTACTGTACTTTCTGAAAAGAAAAACTTTAAATGTACACACTGTCTCTCTTAATCTTATTCTTAAAAACGCCTCTAATAAATTCCCTGCAATAATTCTTGCCCATTCTCTTTGTCTTTAATGGACTCTTCAGATCTTCTTTTTCTTATTTCTTTTTCTTGAGTATATGTATTTATTATAACATCTATCCCTTCATCTTTTCTTCTTTCTCATTTTTCCTTCCAGCTTTTGCCATCTTCCATATGGCTTCTTCGTCTTTTCCTCTTGTTTCACTATTATACTTCTCTTCTAAGCTTGACTGGGAAATCTGCTACTGAAAATTTTCTGGGAGCAAAATGCATTCCTTTATATCGCTGAAGTATATTATGAAAGGAAAGCCCAAGGCTTAATGCAATTTCTTTTTAATCTGTTGTGGTCTGGACAAAAGGTGTCTTTTCCCCCCCACATACTTTTTCCTCTGTGGTGTTTCCATTCATGTTCTTCATATAGGTATCAGGTCACAGCTCACAGCTGGTATAAAAAGCTGAACCTTTGGTCAGGTTTCAGCAGAAAATCTACAGTCAAGTAATACTCTGCCCATTTTGCTATACCGATTTATGTGAAAGAATAAATTAGTTACAACTAAAGCCAGCAGTCCAGCAGGTGACTGGTGCACTCCATCATACTGGTTATGACTCTGTCCTCTGGAAATCCTGCTGTGGGCACCACCCTGTCTCCTGTCTCCCAGGTAGGACCGAATCTGCTGACCTGATTTAACGCCTCAGGGGGGTGCAAGGTAACAACCTCTGATCAGCAATAGAGGAAAGAAGCACCCACTCCCTGCTGCTTTCCCCGTGTATCCCTGCTGCTCTGCCAGCTCTCCCCTCGCAAAAGGAAAAAAGCATTAATTCCCAGCACAGCATCACCTCTCCAGGCCCTTATCTTTAAAGGAGGGTCCTTAACAAAATGCAAGGTAATATCCAAGAGGCATGGCAAAATGAGGGCTTTCCAGGTGAGATGGTTGTCTCAAAAAGATGTGCATGGCCTCTCCTTTTCAATCAGCTTGCATCCTGCAGATTTTTATTAAGTGGAATACCCTATTTATTTACTTTTTTTGATTTTAAAGGTCTGCTGTTCAGTGGAGTTACAAGTCTCAGTGTCAATTAAACCAGTTCTACTGCCACTCAAATCACATAAGAAATTAGGGAGTATGAAGGGATGCTCCTGATACTGTTAAAAAAAAAAAAAAAAAAAAAAAAAGCTTAAAGCCTACAAAGCTTATGAACTTGAACAGTCAGTGTTGTGTGTTGTGCCTATTGAATTTTTTGCATGTGATTAATAATGTATTGAATCTATCTGACACATCTGCAAGGCACTTAAAATGCATGTAACCCTCTAGCAGCAATCTCAGTGCAATGATAACAGAGTAGAGCCCAAGTGCATAGAAGAGAAACAATAAAGTAGCCACTTGATGAAGCAAATGCACAATAAAATGTATAAATTCATTACTTCAAAGTTCTTTTTTCTTGGAAATAAAGCATTCTATACTTACCTGTTTTTGCAACTAATTAAAATTAGGCCCTAAATTCACTGATGTCCACTAATGCTACTGTTCAGGGATTTTTCTTAATTGAAGATTGATGTATTTTTTTCAGTATGTTTTCGAAACAGAAAATAATTGCATATATTCATAAGATTATATGTTTTGGGAGAAACAAGCTCAGTTTTCCATACACACTACAGGCTTCAATTAGCTTTGTACCCAGCCTGTTGCCATATCTAGCTAGGACACCTCAATTACACAGATGGAGTTGTGTTTTCATTTTTTTCTATCCATCCATCTCAATTTTAAACAATATCTGAGGACAGATTTCTAACCCACCTGTGACAGCTGTTTAAATATGTCATGCAATAATTAGGATTTCAGGTTTTCATACAGCTAGAGACAGGGCTGTGCCTGGTGGAGCTCTCCATCGCCTCCAAGCAGCTTCCCCATTTGCAAGGGGAGGAGGTCCTGAACTGAAGCCCCTTATTCTCACAAATTTAAATCCCAGCACCACTGGCTGAGGGGAATAATCCTCTTTTTCTTTGCTCCTCCCTCTTGTCTGCGCAATACTTGAAAGGCCAGGATTTTCCACCATGCACCAGAAATGGAAAGAATGGGTTTGCAACACGGCAACGTGCGTGCAAAACGGCCACCGAGTCACACCAGGAAAGCGGTTAAAGCGCGCGCGCGGCCAGCAGCGCGAGTCCCGCGGCGGGAGTGCGGAGTTTGAGGGAAGCCTCGAGGACAGAGCCGTGAGCTCCGACGCTCCACGACGAGAATGAGTCACTTTTGACTTCAGTCTTGACTTCTCCTCCACGGTGGCAGCAATTAGCAGTGAAAACATGAATCAATGAAAACATGAATCTACTATAGCTAGTAGAGCTGTACAGCAAGTGGAGACAACCTCCTGCTCTAGCAGCGCGGTGCACTAGTGGACACTGCTGCTCCCAGGCCTTGAACTGTAAGAGATTTTCTAAGCACTTTGAGCTTTAATTTACTGTTGTTGTTTTCTTTCCTTCAAGAAAAAAAAAAAAGGAACAGAAACTTTAAACGTTATCAAATTTCACACAGGAAATGAACCAGAAACTACCGATAGGCAGAGCAAAACAGAGCGCAGGGGATTTCTACAGGGGATGTGCGAAAAGAAGAAGTGGTGGAGCTGATGAATAAGCTCACAGAGACAGCACAACCTTGCAAAACTCGTCCCTGAACTGCAAACTTTCACCAAAAAAAAAAAAAAAAAACAACCCAAGGCGAAGCTACGGTGGTGCGTGTTTGTTTTTGTGCAGCTGGTGCCAGGTGCCTGCCTGCAAGGCCGCGCACTGGCATTTGCTGTTCAACCCAGGGTGGCCTCGGCTGGGCGCCGCGGCTGCGCCGTCCTCTCGACGTCCCGGAGCCCCGGCTCAAGGAGGCCCTTCCAGCAGGAGCACCGCTGCTTCCTGCAAGCCACCGACTGGGCATTATTTGATCAAAAATCACAAATTTTCGATCGCTGCCCATCTGTTCTGAAGGCTGGAGTTGGAAGCAAAACCTTTTGTATCCCCCACTAACCCTGTAAGCGTCTAA
Source organism: Rhea pennata (assembly GCF_028389875.1). Lineage (NCBI taxonomy): Eukaryota > Metazoa > Chordata > Aves > Rheiformes > Rheidae > Rhea > Rhea pennata. Next base: position 11,655,425 of record NC_084674.1, read on the forward strand.
ACGTCACATGATTCAGGCTAATCTCCTCAGAGAGGTATTTTCAGTTCTACTTAGCCACAGACCTTTGACACCAGCTCTCACACACAGAGAGCTGCGTTCGTTTTTATGTCAGCAGATACGGAAAGCAGAGAGCGCTGGAACCACCACTTTACTTCTCTAAGGAAAGTAACACGTAAACCGCTTCCGTGCAGCACGGTCTGCAAGGCAGCGAGCCCGCTCCGTGCCCGGAGACCCGATCCCACACGCTACTTGGACAAACGCCCCACTGAACCCACGCGGGAATTGCTGACTCCAAAGGGATTTCGTAAGAGCCAGCAGCACAGGCTGACCCAGTGTAAGTAAAAGGTATCTGTGGTCCTACCTTCATACCAGGGTTGCTCCCTCCCATGGGCTACAGACACTCACTTTGCTGCTGGTTTTTGCAGGAAAGCGTCCCCGGGTAGAGCAGGACAAAATAGGAACAGCTCGAGGACTTTCCTCCATGCCCTATCTTTCCAAAGAAATGTCAGCCAGTGCTTTGCATTGCAGGTTGCTTTTATAGTCGTAACTTGACTACTGTAAACTCAATCAACTTCTGTTTACCAGTTTGGAGGCAAAGTTCACAAAACTGAGCAGCGGAGGCTAAATTCTTTCTTACTGTAACTTCATCTAAGCTAGCACTCTTACACGAGGTATCAGGGTGGCATACTAACCTTGAACACCCAAAGCTCTGTTCATCACGAGAGTGTGTTTTTTTTTTCCTTTTTTTTTTTTTTTTTTTTTTGAATGCAAAAGAGCTAATTACAGACAGGTGGGAAACTGCAGTTCCCTTATAAATGATGGGTACGTGACAAAGAGCTGAGCTAGTCATAAAAATGCTCTGTATGCAAGCTAATGGCAGAAAGTGAGATAACTTATTTTGTTTTACATTTGTAGACCTCTTTAATGGCTGAGAGGCATACAAAGGCTCTGTGAACTTCTGACAGTTTTCTAGAGCTGCAAACCCAGGTGATTCAGAGTTAGATGTTTTGCTTTATATCCCTTATTTGAATACTATCTTGTCTATTGAATTTGACTTGTAATCAGTAGTTTGTGCCCTGCAGAAGGAGTGGAGCAGAAAAACTCTGAACTCTACTGAGTAACAGTATCTTCTGCTACTGTATTGCTTCCCCATAGCACAAGTCCCTTTTTAAATTTGAAAGAGCAGCCCACTGCATCACTGAAGGAGGATCTGCACCAAGGGGAGAGAATTAAATGGTTACAGAAGAGGAAAGGCAGCAATTGCTGGAAGAAGTATAGGAAAGCAAGTCTGTCCTGTTAAATGTTGGTTTCAGAGTCCTGCCTTGCAGAACAAGGGACAAGAATGGCTTTTGATTGCTCAGACTCAGCCTTTTTCTCTAAAACTGAGAGATCACAATCCGCTCTGGTGGCCCCATCTGTAAGCTTGACTCTTGACAAAGCCTAATGGGAAATAAGGTGTTTGTATAAGCCACTTATTTCTTGCTGATAAAGGAGAGACATGGAGAAAACCACATAATCTTGATAGAGTTTTCCAGAAAGAGCAACCCTATAAAATTATTTCCTTATTTTTATTTTTGCTAGCAGTTGGAGGTTTCTTCATGTTGTTGGTAATAGCTAGATCATCACTGAAAATTCCTTAGACTGATATGGTGAACCTGAGCGTGGTTTTGCTTTTTTTCAGGTGCACTTAAAATGCAATATGCCAAAAAAATGGAATTTTTTGCAAGCACACTGACCAACCCGTGAAAATTTGCTACCTTACAGAGCTCACGTAAGCCCCTATGCATGTCCAAAGCTCTTTGGCACACGGCTGCAGCACTGGGAAGGCATTCAGCTGCGAAACAGATGCTCTGTGCAGCATTAAATCCCTCACGTGGTTATAGCCACAGGAGGAAATCAGCACAGAACTGCAGTGCAAGGGCACCTGGCGATGAGCTAAACCCTAAATACCCCAAAGCTCTCTTCAAGACTACTTGAGGCTGTGCTGCTACAGAACATGATTTGTAACTGAAAAGGAAAGAGCTGATCTCTAGTTTTTAAATATCTATCATCCTGGTATAATTATGCATAAAACTCTTTAACTGATAGCTTTACTTGGCACTTACTGAAGATTTTTAGAGGTCTCAAGTGAAATCCTGGTATTCCTGAAGCTGGTAGTCAAAATTCGTACTAATTTTTGAAATACACAAATTTCACCTACTAATTCAAACTGAAGTTACCATTTGCATTTTGATTTTGATACCACACAAGTAAAACCTCTATAATTTCATCAGCCATAGGGAGGTCACTCCTGTTTTATGCAGGCATGAACGAGGTTAGACTCAATGGGGAATGAAGAACTAACGACCACACATCACCACGTTCCTATCAGGGAAAGGGTATTAAACAGAATCATATTGTAATATAGGTTGACAGGGACCTCTAGAGGTCATATAGTCCACCCCTCTGCTCCAAGCAGGCCCTATGTCAAAAGCAGGTCAGGTTGCCTGGTCAAGATCTGAAAACCTCCAAGAGTGGAGATTGCACAGCCTCTCTGAGTAGCCCCTCCCAGTGCTCCATCACTCTCAGGGTGGACATTTTTTCTTATATCCAGTCCAAATTTCCCTATCAGACCAAGAAAGAACACAAGGAGGCGAGAGGAGAAGAGGATTAAAATAAAACAAAAAGGCAATACTGAGTGGAAAGCACAATCCTGATATTCTGACACTGCATACATATGATACAAGTAGTCACAAAGAAAAAAGCTATAGAGGATGAGTGTGGTGAGAGACAAGTGAGTAAGCTCCAGGTTAAGTATAAAATAAGCAACGGCCTCTAATGCTGGCATATCAGACAATGTTCATTTTATTGTCAGAGTGAAGAATATATTTCTTAAAAAAAACAAACAAAAAATCCAAATAAATGTTACAATGTATGCCAAGCAATTACTGCTTTTCAGTGTGTCCTGTGATTCACGGTGCCATAATAAATTGGCATATGGTGCTCATTCAGGGTACACAACTCACACACTTGCCATGGCTCTAAGGAGCTAATAGTTATTTGGACTGCAGTTAATTTTTTTTTGTTTTTAATTTCCCTGTGGCAATGCAATAAAATTCATGCTTATTATTGTATTACTTTCAAAAAATAATGTGTTTAGTGGCAGGCAAGTGTCATTAATGCCTGAATTCTCTTGTATTGTAGGGAAATCAATTCAGACAACCTCTGGCATGCAAAAGCACATAAATAATTGGTAAATACTACCTGTGGTCTTCTGGGTCCAGATTTGCCTGATGCCAAGAGCAATCAACTCCTTTTTGGCTGCAAAGGATAGGATGGCACTCAATGCTTTGCAGAAGGCACTCAGTACCTGGCAAAATCAAGCTTCCTGTGTGCCAACATTCCCATGAAAGAGTAACTCTTGAAGTGCGGATGACAGAAATGGTTTTCTTCTCTTAAGAGAGAAGACAGCCTCCTTGAGACACACAGAGCTGCTTCTCCATAAGGTCTGAAATGCTCCCCCTTGCCTAGGAAAGGTACATTCCCTGTGCTAACTGCTTATGAGACAGCTCTGTCACATTAAGGGAGGAAAAAAATAACAAAGCATCTGCTTTTTGGTGAGTCTGCCCAAGAGCAGGAATAGACTGGAAATCCAGGAAAGTTTTATCAGTAATGAGACATTAGAGATGCTTAAAAGCAGGGATAAAGCAGTGGCAGAAGAAACTGCATGTTTACAAGAAAATTCTTCTCCTACAATTGCGACAACTGAAATGAGCCTGGGCTACACTATGACCAGTTAGTACCACCAAAAGCTTCAGAGGAGTAGTGGAGCCTTTCATCACACTGATGTAATGCAATTCAAGGGTCTGCATACCACTGGTATACATTTGAAATAAGCCCACTGAAGCCAGTGCTATTCATCAGCAAAAATGGACCAGTGAGCTCAGAAATGGGCAAATAGGATATTGTCCAAGTATGGCCTCACAGCTTCTGCAGAAGTGCCACAGATCTGAAGGTCACCAAGACTGATTCCTCAATAGGGGCTTGCAAGACATGCTCTTGTGCCTATAATGTAAGTGGGAGTCTGATTTTGACCCCACTTAAAAAAGGATAAAGCAATAGCAGTGCTGCTGAAATCAACAATGCTACATGGGTATATATTAGCTAAGAATTACATCCTGAATTTGTACTTCTTTGCAGCTAATTTGACAGGTGGTATTAAACAACATTAATATCTCAAAATGTGACTTGGAAGGAATAACATAAACAAACATCTGAACCTACAGTGCTTTTGCTCCTTGATCCCCAAGGAGGCAATTATTCCCTCTGTCACATTCTGTATGGCCCAAGTAAAATGTTTGCCAGTACAAATATTTTGTTCCTGGGTTTTCGCTTTATAAAATGGGAATTTGGACTGTGTGGTCTCAGGTGTTTTCTTCAGTGCTTAACACAACAGGTTCCAAACAGCGATTGGGGAATACTGCCATGACTTTAGCACAAATGACAACAGTGAATAATGACCTGTTCTGCTTATTTTCTCACCTTGAATCTCCTGAAGTGTTTAATTGTGTGGAAGTTGCTTGAAATTGTGCCTGAACAACGACTGCCACCGTCTGACCTATGCTCTTTCACTGTTCTCCTGTAGATTCTGTGCTACTGCTCACAAAACAGTCTTCCTTTCATTTTTCCTACTCTCCACCTTTTTCATAAATATCTTCGATTTATTAACATGTTTGTTTGCATTTAGCTTACCTACCTTCCTCTAAGAATGTACTCCAGAAAGCGCAAAATTACATGAAAAGCAAGTAGAGCCCAAACCTTTTTCCTGTCAGAAGTCTTATTCACCTATGCAGAAATGCTAATGTCTTCATTTCACCCAATGAGATAAAAACAGTGTTTAGGAAATAACCACCTTCTCCTCAACTGAGAGATCCTCCTTCTTTAGCAGGGAATGCAGGAATATGTCCAGATAATATATCCTTGCTCTTTTACTGGTTAATTCAAGACAATGTTAGCTAGATTTTCATTATAGCGTATTATTTGTAGCTGCTGTTTTCATGAAGCAGCTGTAATAAACAAGCTAGATTTATCTTCCTTTTTAAATTGCTTGAAATAATTAGGGTTGTTAAATTTAGATTGTAAAAGAACCTACTGATTCCTCTCTCTCTCTTTTTCCCCCCCGATAAATACAAAAGCTACAAAGCAATCTACCATCAGTCAGGCTTGGGACAGAACAGTATGCGCTCTATATATTATCCAAAATGGATTTCAGATGAGGAAATCATCTAGGTTTTTTCCAGCCAATGTTTTACAAGTAAATGGTGATTGTGCTGAATTATTTTAACAACTGCATTGTGTCTTAGTCTTCTCCAATCTACATTTAAGAAAGGATTTCTTTCCTTTCCTCTTCTATTCAGGTACAAATGGAAACCCTGGATCTGGATTACTCTGGTAAGCTGGATGGAAAGGAGGAGCAAAACTGAGACCCAGGTACAGATCAGATTTTTGAATTCCTAGTTTGATGATCTACACTGCGTTCAACTATCATGAAGCCCCTGGCCCATGCCTTCGGGCATTCAGATACCAAACTTAAAACTTGCAGTTTGCTCTCTCCTCTTTATCATTTACTTTTTCCGTTCATTCTCCCTCGACTACTGCTTGCTGTATTACTACTCCAAATATATATATATAAAATAAAGAAACATGATGCCCTCCCTGACCCAAAATAGGCTACTGCTGCATTTCAGCACCTGATCCAAGAGACTTGCTTCATGACAGCACCAAACAGACATCCTCCAACAAACTTTTCAATCACAACCTTTTTGTTTAGTTGGTTTTGTGATTCATCAGCATTTTAGTTTTATTCTTGGTGTAGATAGCACCACCCCAGCAGACGAGGTTTCCCCGACGCAAAGGAAAAGACAGGATGAGATTAGAAGGATCCACAAAAGAACTTAGATAAAATGGCTCGGTAAGAGGGGGCTGGTGCCATTCAATTGCTCAGCTTACCAAAACCCCAAAAGAGGTGAGGAAAAGATTATTTGTGCTTTGAGAAAGACAACATTGTATCATGCATATCAGGAATACAGCGACAATATACTAACTACATAATAAGAGAAGGTACAAAATGAAGAAAAGGAGAAGACTAAATCCGTCAGATTTTGCACTATGAACTCTTATAACCAGAGTGAGGCAAATGAATACATGGTATACAAACAAGAATGATGGAGCTGGGAAAGGGGTCTGGAGTAATATGCAGAAAATAGTTGCAATAGATATCAAAATATAAAATGTAAGTACTTCTTGGCTCTAGATATGAGAAAAAGTAACAGCTTCTACATAAATGATAGGATAAGATCTCGGGGCATTAAAATAAATATGTCGGCATACAGTTTTAAACCATTTCTAAGTGTAATAAGCAAGCAGCATGCAATGGGATAGGATTCAGTGCTAGGAATTATAAAGCCCTACATCTAGGGAGAGCAATGGCACCTCTTGAGGAGCTGCTAGCTGCAAAGCTATGAATCCACGAAAGACCTGAAGGTGATTGCAAGTAGCCAAGTAATACACTTTCTCTGTATGACACTAATGAGTGTGGAAGAAGGGTCAAAAACTCAACTATTTTTGGACGGGTATATGTGAGAGGATCATATGGAAAGCTGAGGCATAATGCTGTGTTAAAACAACCACAATGGAAATAGCATAAGGTGTTCAAATCTCCCCAGATTAGACAGGGGACAGAAAAACTAAAGGAAATACAAATAAGAGCAACAAAAATGATCTAAAGAGAGAGAGTAAAGGAGCTAAATTAATATGGACTAGAAACAAGACGACTCCTGGGCTGAGATCCAGCTACAAATACCTTCAAGGTACTATGTGTAGAGGCAGATAATTAATCTAGCTCAAAAGACGATAGGACAAGGAGCAATTGCTTGAATTTAAGGATGGAAAAATCCAGGATGCAGAATTTTAAAAAAAAGTTATTTGAAGAAACACATCTGCTCCGCAGTGCGGACCCCAAACACGGTAGCCAAGGCACACTTACTGTATGCATCCAAGAACAGGTTGAACAAGGAGCTCTGGGAAGTGGTCACAGCCTTCTAAAATCCAGAGAGATCACCACAGACAAACTTACTGATATTTCTTTCTTTATGGGCTATCTGACAGACTGCTCCTCTTTGAAAAAAAAAAAAAAAAAAAAGGAAGAAAGAAAGAAAAATAGAGCTATATATCCATGTAGCAGTAATACACCAGCACAGAGTTCAGAAATGGGGGTGTACAGCACTCTGACGTGCAGCCCAGTTAATGGTAACCCCTCTTGTTCGGTGGTGTGTGCAACATGTGTCTGCAGGGTGCCACATAGGGCAGTGTCAGCATGACAAAAACTGCTGATCCAACGGGCAGATTATTCTGAGTCTCAACACTGAGGTCAAAGGGTGAAGAGGAACTACTTTTTTTTATATATTTTACTGATACTCATGGTCTTCCCCAGCCTTACGTTAAGAGATCCTGCACTCAAGCTTTTAAAGTCACTGCATAAATTACATATTTTGCCTATGATTAGCTGAAAACGAGCACTAGCAGTATTTCATCATCTTCAGGAGCAATAAAATATGCTAGCATTGAAAAAAAATAAAATAAAAAAGCAAAGCATTTGTAACAAGTCTTAGAATTTTCAAAGACAAATGGGTATACACAAATGTGAGGAATATAAACGCATGTACCATTAAAGCCCCCCCTTCAAAATATCCCGTCCCAACTGCACTCACCAGTCGGGACTTCTGTCCCCTCCTCAATGTAGATGGGCAGTGGTGATTCCTCCATAGGATGAGGCACTGATGGAAAGTAATGAATTGTGGTAGTATTTGTCGCAAAGTGACAATAATAAGATGGTCCCTTTCTTAACATTACAACTACCTTTGGCTGGTTATCGTCACAGAGTCCTTTTTGAAAGTGGTCACCTCCTGTCATGGTGACCTGTCCAATTCATACTCCAAGGGGTTAATCCCCACTGACCATTCACCACCACAGGAGTTAACCCCCTCTTGAAAGTTCACAGGGCCCAGGAGAGGTCCCTATTCTGGATGCTTCATGATCCTGGCATTTGGCAATAGCCTCACCATTCACATCCCAGGAGTTTAATTCTCTTTTGGAAATCTCTACAGTAGGAGAAGCCAAGGGGAGCCAATGCGCAGACAGGCACAAATGAAGTTATCAAGTCTAAGTCGTAGTATTTCATGCACAGAACCAGAAGAGAGAGGCTCTGATGCTTAAAGCTTGCCTTTAGCTGTTGAAAAGACACAGCAGGTGATGGAAGGATGCATCGCAAATGGCCTATGGACCACAAACTTTTTATTACTTGTTCGCTTTGAAGTGTATATATCGGACTTATAAGGCTCTTGATAAATTGTTTATGAAATCAAGATTGCTAGAGAAAGATCTTCAAAACTGTATCACACTAGGCTTCATATTTTAGTCTACAGTTTTGGAACAGCATACAGTCACCTCTTTAGGATATGTCCGTTGGGTTCTTTTCTATTTGGAGCTTTGTACTTTAAAGATGTTTTTGTTACATTATTTCCCATTAAACATCTCTGGGAAGCATGTGAGGCACATGCTTTTCAAGATGTTTGAATTTCCTGTATTAGAATGAAATACTAATGAAATACTAATGTTGAAAACTGTAATAATGAAAAGACTTCTGGAATTTTTCCTCCTCTGTTACCTTCTAAAATGACGATATACCTTCTCAAAGATACAAACTCTTAAGCTAGTCTCAGCTGGGATTCCAGCTACAAGAAAGGATCATTCTTTAATCACTTGTGGGGTTTTCTTTTTTACTACAGGCTTTTCTTTGGAAAGATTGCCCTACGATATCCATAAAACCAGCCAAAGAACACTTGCTGTTTAAAGCTATAAAATAAAGAGTCTTACAATGTTTCTGCTAGAAACACAATCAGAATCAAGAGTGTTTTCAACAGATGTTTGACTAGCAATGGGCTTCATGTAAACCCACACTCGTATTTTGCTGGACTCACAGGGCCTCCAATTCTCTGCCTTTACCTAACCCCATCTCTAACTGAAAATGGAAAATGAAGGGAAGCACAGGGGAAAAGGAACAGCAGAACACGGTTGTCTAGAAAACTACCATACAAGCCACAGAAATCATGGTCTACAAAGGCGCCTTGCGCAAGCTGCTTTTATCTAGAAGCTGAACTAACATTCCAGCCCAACAATAGCAGAAAAACATTTGTTACCACACGGCATTTTGCTACATATTAACCAGCAGTTGCTACGCAAGCATAATGGAGTGCTGAAATTCAGAGATACATGTTATTTTTCCAACGAAATGTTGATATACGGGAAATCAGCCTGATGTGAGTGCTCGTGGGCTTGCCATGCCACTTGACACAGTACATGCTTCGAAGTTATGCAAAGCAGGCCCTGCACTGTGAACATTGCAGTCATTTTCCTTGCTGAGCTAATTTTGCATTAAGGCAATGACAGTCTTCGTCTACGCAGCATTTAATCGAATTTATTTACTAGGAAGAAATACCAGAGCCAAACTTACTATACTAGTCAGAGTTTTCAAATCAGACATCTGCAAGCAAACCAAGTCACTAAATGATGTGGAAAAACTCTTGTACTTTTATGACATTCAGCTTTCCTTCTCCCATGAAGAATACTGTACCAGGCTCACCTAGACTGAGCATTTAGTCTGGAGCCAAATGCTTTCAAAAAACATTTGCAACAGTATTCACCAATGGATGGTTGCATTTACTCTTATTTTAATGGGTATAATCAGAGAATATAGAAAAGACCTGGAACACCTATATGCTATTTGAGGCCAAATATGCATATATACACTCTCTCTTGCACACACATATACATGCACACACAAGTATACATGCACACAAACAAATAACTCTACAGGCAGAACTTGGATTTTGTAGAATCCAAGATAGAGAAGCTTTTTCTCGTGGTAGGATTTGGGAATTAGGGACTCTGGAGTTCTGAAATGAGTACTAACTCATATTTCTTCTTTGTCTTGGGCAAATCTCTTCAATATTATGCCTCCACAGAACTCACATACCTACTTTAAGGGCATGCTGCTTAAATGGCTGTAAAGCACTAAAGCACTTTACCATGGTTCCTAAATTCTAGAGTGACATGCACAAAAGAACTGCACAGATAGATAGATTTAAGATAACAGTTGCTGAGTATTATTATTGTACAATTACAGCCTATTTTTACACGCTCTAAACTTGGTTTCTATGAACAGATGGTAAGTGTTCAGTATTTGAAAGTTCTAACCATCTTTATAACCCTTTTGTAATTTCATAAACAAGCATAAATAACACTTACATGAAGAAGAGTCTCTTCTGAATGGTTTTTCTCTTCCTGTTTGAAAAAAAAGGAGAAAAAGAAAAAAAAAGTTAAGAAAAAAATGGATCTAGCAAGATAAATTAGGCATGTTTCAACATTATCATGCATAGTGTTTTTTGAATTTCATCTGAGTGAGTTTAAGTTTTTGAAGAACATTAGGATACTGAATGTAGTAATAATGCAGTAAGACATGATGTAAAACATCACAGAAACGTTGACTACATCTGTCTCGTGAGCAAGGAAACTACACTGCAGCAGTGAAACAAAATGCAAATGCTACATGATCTGAAGTAAAAAAGGAAGAACCTTTAATTACCTTCCAACTCACTGATAGCCCTGTGGCTCTGCGTACGGACTGTCTCTAGCTAGCCTACCTACAGCAACACCTGAAAGCAGGACACTCCTGCATTTTGGCACTGTGTAACCTTGTTATATACTCCAGTACTCAAGCAGTGACAGCATTCAAACCCATGTCCTGCAACCATGGCAAATGATGGTGTTCTTCAAGGCTGTGACCATTCTGGGCAACAGAGAACCCACAACAGGAAACTCTATAATTGCTGAAATGCATGAGCCTCCCTTAGAGCTAATGCTTTTAACAGCCACCCTCCTGCTCTCTCCTGCCATCCGCCTATCTTGCACCTAAAGCTTGTGGCTCACACGCAGAACATAGGTTTGAACCACGCTCCCCTTCCAGCAGCATAGCCGGCGGGTTTTGTGATTGCCGTTTGGGTTAGTATTGACCTCTCTTTTGCTTTTGTAAATCTAGACAAGCTAAAACACAGAGAAAAAGAAACTGATATAAACACAGCAGATGCTATAGGGCAGCAGCCACGGTTACTTTGCTGTTTCCTGAATCACAGATTGGTAGGATGGCAGCCCTTCCCATGGCAACCAGCTTGGGAAAAGAAGGATGATTGCATTTTCACATTTTAACTGCTCTACCAGATAATCTTATATCAGTATTAGCTCCTCAATAAGCAATTTAAGGAACACTGCTTAGAGTTCATATGCCTTGGGATGATACTCAGCTAGCACAAATCAATTAAGTCCATGGCACTACAACAGCTGAGGATTCAAGTAAACATGCATTTATGGAAGAAGTTCAACAAATGTTAAATCGCTGAAGTTTCATGTGCAAGTTTTTCTTCCAAATGCCAAGGACTCAATCCTGCAAGCAGTCCATCCAAAGAAGTGGCATTAGAATAAACCAGACCAGAGCCAGGATCACTTTAAAAGGCATAATCCTGATTCACTCTGGTCACGTTATGTGAGGATAATGACGAGAAGTCAAAAGCACTAATCCTAGTAGGTAGTAGGTAGTCTATTCAAAGTTGCCCTTCTTAAATGATCCACAAATTATTAGTGTCATTGATCAAATAAGCATTACCTGTGTAAGGCTTCAACTACCACAGCTTTCACAGTTGTTTTTATGTGCTGTAACGTAGTTAAGTTTAAAAGAAACAAATCAGTGTAATCTTTTCTGAGTCATTTGCCAACACGATTAAATAGCCAAACAGGGCACTGTTGAAGAGAGACTCGCCTCACTGGTGCAACTGGGGTTTTGTATCAAAACTGAAGGGCACTGGCAGGTGGGACAAAGTTAAGGGACAGAGTTAAAACAATTGCTGCTGAGGCTGCTGAGTCTTGGGGTGCATTAATGAAAATCCTGGGAGCATCGCTACCCATGAAACATGGAAAGAGTCGTGCCTGCGAGTCCTTGGAAACACCCAGCCAACTGGACTTGGCTAGAAGCCACTCAGATGTAGCTCAGTCCTGGTTATGCAGAGAATTGATTTAAGGGAAAACTCACTGAAATATTTGCAACATTTAGCTGTGAGACAAGTTCCTCCCCAGGGCTTTCCAAACAAAACTGCACTCAGGCCCGGGAGGTTTCACAAACACCATGCAGAAGGAGTAAAGCGGTCTGAAGTGTTTTCATATTTTCCACAGCAATGTTGCATCTCTTTTCAAACATAATTTCAAACACACTGAAGACTCTTGCCATAGCCCAACCATTTTACCCCTGCCATTTAAGAAACCTCAAGACAACCTCCCCCAGTAAGCTATAAATCAGTGACTACCAACAAAGTACCAGATTTTGCTCCTATTTATACCAGAGTAAAATAAAAGAAAAATCAGTAGCATTTAAAGTACTGCAGACTTATACTAGATTCGGGATCAAAGACCCTAAAACCAAGAAACTCAGGTTATTTGACCCAGCACCTTGAAGCACGCAACTATCTTCCTCCTGCTTCCGAATACCCTAGTGCCATCTGCAATCTCCTGCTTTTTACAAGGCATCACTGAAAATTACCCAGTGCTCGCAAAAGGCAGAAAGGGCTTTCAAGAGCCCTAACAGCACACACTACAAGACACAGGTTAATAAATGACAGCGAGAAGCAGTCTTTGGCTTCTTGGCCCGTAGGTGCAGGCGGGCTGGCCGGGGCACCCATGGGAGAGGGAAAGGTGTCTGTCGCCCTCCAGTGGGTGCAGCCTCAAAGCAGCCCAACCCAAGAGAAAGGTGAGAAGGGGAAGGAAAAGAGGTGAGACCCAGGCAAATAAAGAGAAGAAAATGCAAAGCAGACAGAAGGGAGTGAGAGTTAAAGAGGAAATACAAAAGATGCTATCTCTGGAAGTGTCAAAAACACTATCTGAAGTTTCCAGTGTCAGTCTAAGCACGAAGATGGGCTCCTGCCAGACTCATACTTCAGCCTCAGTTTACTCCCTCTTATCATGGCAAGTGACATTGTTACAGGGTTAACTAGCTATTTTTCTTACAAACTTTTTTTTTTTTTTTTTTTTTTTTTTTTTTTTTTAATTGCCCTCTGCCCAATCACAGTTCTGGTGGCGACCTTCAGGCAAATCTTTCCATAACTCTCACGCAGAGGCAGGCAGTGCCAAAAAGCAGTCAGTTCACCCAAATCCAAATCCAGAAGTAAACACCCATCTGTCAAAACCACCAAGGTTTTGAGCAAAGCTTCATCCCTCTCAGTTCCACAACACCAGGTTGTAACAGGCTGATTTACTTACAAACCCAAAGCTGTAAGACCTAAACCGGTAGCAACTGTCATCTGAGCACCAAATTACACAATCACATGTCTTATGAACACGGCTGCCTTGCTTTTTTTTGCTAGTCCAAAACTTGAAACATTTTGACATGCAAATGAAAAAATATTGCAGTTACCAAAATAGCACTATAAACATAACCAGTTCCTCTCAGGACATTTTCTTAATGCCATTCCCAATACGGTTAAAAAAATGAGAACTAATCAAAACCTCCATCTTTACACCTTGGCACAAACTGTGCTGAAATGTGTGTGGTTGTATTTCATAGCTTTTGTCTGGATCTTCTCTCGCTACTTTTTTTTATCAGTGATTTCTCCTAAATGTAGTTCTCGTTAAACAGAAGAAATCAACGTTTACATTTTATAAATACAAAGTGTCACCACTCTTGCAGCTGTCTAAAGAAAACACCGTTTGCCTTCCGTTTCATAAATAACACACACTCTGCACATTTCTCCATCTCTGTAAACTCAAATTCTCCCATGTTCTTCTACGGCAACCTTGCACGTTCCTGCCGCACACCATCCCTTACAGTATCAGACGGAGATGGGCAGGATCTTTAAAGCCCATCTTGGGGACATGGATCTTAATCCAAGTTATCCCGAGACAACCGGCAAATTATTGCTCTTTTGCACCAGGCTGAGACCAGTAACCTGCCCTGTGTGGGGCATTTTCCTCCAAGTCCCGTCACAACTTTGGCTTCATCTTGCCCAGGAACAACAGAAAGGGAAAGCGAGACAAAAAGGAGAGGCGCGGAAGCGGCCGCACACACCAGGTAGGCCCGCTAGCATCCGATGTAGCGCTGCCTGCACCAGCCTCTTAACCTGAGGTTAGCGCACGGCAGCCAGAAAAAATACAGCGGGGAGGTGGAAGGGGGGGAGGGAAGGCGAGAGAAAATGGCAAAAATAGACGCGGGGGAGCGTGCTGCCGCGATGCGCTGGAGGGCTGCCAGCAAGTGCTTCGGCGCACGCTGCAAACTGTTATCTCGAGGGAAAAAAAAAAAGTTAATGCAAGGCGGTGGTGTGAGCGTGGGGGGGTGAAAATAACCGCCGGGGGAGAGCGAACCGCGCGGTGTGGGGAATGAAAGCCGGGGGGGGGGATAGGGATCAATAAATGAATGGGGGGGGGGGGGGGGCGCGGGGGAGGCGCCCGGAGCCCAGCGGCGGCGCGGACAAAGCGAGAGCGCCGCTGCCCCCAGCCCGGCTCGGCTCGGCCCGGCCCGGCTCGGCCCGGCCCGGCCCGGCCCGGCCGCCCTTTGTTCGCCGCCCGCCCGCCCGCCGGCGCCGGTACCTGCGTCCGCTGCCCGCGGTGCCTGCGCGCCCTGCGCCCGTGCCGCGCGTCCGGCGGAGCGGTGCGGCGCGACTAGCAGCGCCGAGCGGGAGGAAACGGTAATTTATAAGCGCTTTCTTCCTGACCTCTCGTGTCTGTTGTCTAATGAGGGAGCTTTGAGCATCACCCATCCTGCTGAGTGGAAAAACACCGGCACGGCCTCTTCTTTGCTGGGGAGGGGGGAGCCTAAAGGAAGGGGTGGGGGGGAGGAGGGGCCTCGCCGCAGAGGCGGCGGCGCAGCCCGGGCTGGCAGGCGGCCGCGGGGCGGCGGGGAGCGGCGGCGGCGGCCCCGCGGGGCGGCCCTGCTCCCCCCGGCTCCCCCCGGCGCGGCGCGGCGCGGCGCGGAGCTGCCCCGCGGCGGCGCGGGCTCCGCGGGGCCGCGCCGGGCTGGCCGGGGCAGGGCAGGGCAGGGCAGGGCAGGCCGGGGTGGGGGCGCTGCCCGGGCTCAATTACTCTTCCTTTATTATTATTTTTTTATAGTTATTACTGAAACAAAGAGCGGCCTCCCTTCAAACAAAGCATCCGGCGCCGGCGGAGCTGTCCCCGGGCCCCAGCGGCTGCCCGGCCCGTGGGCTTCCCCCTCCGAGGACGCTGGCTCCCGTGGGAAAGTGGTGAGGGCTCCGACGCCGGATCCGGCCGGTGCGGTGCTGCCCAGAAAGGCTTTTGGGGCGTTCGGTCTTGGCAACCAGCTTCTGCTGGAGGAAGCACAAGGAAGCGTGGCCTGGCAGGTGCCGGGGAGGTGGCGGGCGCCCTGCTGTTCTCCTCTCCCCGCAGAAGAGCAGTCCCCAGCTCCAGCCACCCCGGCGCGGAGCTGGTGAACAAAGTACAGCTCGGGCAACCACCAACAGAGATGACCAGTGTACTGTTTTGCGCCACGTGTGGTTTGAGTGTGCTGGAAGCTGGGCTTTTCCCTTGCAGGCGAAGAGGGTCTGTGACTCAAACGTCTCTGCTCTCCCCCCTCTTCGTCTGGGGTGTTTTTGTTAACAAAAGGATACAGCAGCGTATAGAATCGCTGGGCATTTTCATATAACCTCTGCAGGAGATCTAGTAAGATACTGCAAACTGTAAAATACCAGTGTGCTTTGTGGAGGCAGAGCAGCTGAAAAAAGGAGTGTCTGGGCCGCCCGTGTTTCGCAAAGCCCCTCCTTGCTAGCCTTGTGCACTAGGAACAGCAGAGATTGACTGAACAAGAGCAAATAGTCCATACAACCCTCTTCTCCCAGATACCGCTACCTTCCCACACCACCCGCGAGGACGGTGGTCTCTGGGAGCCACTCCTATGACACCTGTCACCTGTGTCGAGGTTGCTGCTGGGATCAAATTCCAACACAGCAACCCCTAGGGACGTCTCCAGCAAAGGCGTTTTTCCTTGGCTTCTTCATGCAAGCGTGCAGGGAGCTACACCCCTTCTGACAACTTGTCCTTTGCGATACAGTATGCCAGGGTAGCGCAAATGCTTTTGCCTGACTCTAACACACTTCCCCATTTCCTACTACCCAAGCTGATCTGCAAAGTGAATAGGTCTCTTAAGTGCAAAATAGATACAGGTAGATTAGAAAGGCAGCTAACTGAAGAGCTATCTCCTCTGAACAGACTGGTTTAAACCAATTACATGCTGTAGTGCATGCTGCCACCTACGTGTTGTGATTCCGGCTTCTTGTGCACTGCAGTTTCGCGTTTGTAGGCATCCTCTGCTGAAGGCAGCTACAGCACTTTGTGAGACACAGCTGCCTGCTACCCCGGGGACCACAAACACAAGCGGCTGTGGCTGTACTAGGGAACAAGGCAAAACATTGCACACCAGTGCAGCCACTTGTTTGGTTGCAGTGAGGATGCCTCAGTGTGGATTAGAAACCAGCGGTCACATCAGTGAAACGTAAGTAGCCGCTGGAGCCTCATCTGCGCTCAGGATCCTGCCAGCACAGCTGTACCATTGACAGCAGTGGAATATTTTGCTCAAGCTCTCTAGAGGAATCAAAGCCTGTATTTTCTGTCCTGGCTCTCTCTTGTTCTGTTGTTTCTCACTATTTTTTTAAAAAAGAAAAGGTCAGCCACAGAAAGCACATGGTTGCTCTTTGTGTTTTGAAAAAGCCCAAAGCTGTTTTGAAGTCAGAAGCGTGTAAACAGTACCTGGAACTAAGCAGGACAATAATAATAATTAATCCCTTTGTGTCAAAAATATGCCCATCACTGTCTGTCGTTTCATTACGAGGTAGCACAACTTCTGAGAATGTGCCCGCCTAAGGAATATTTGGGGAATGTGCCTGCCTAAGGAATATTTGGGGGCAAATTCTGCCTTTGGTTGCAGCAACGTAAGGCAGCCTCTGGCTTCACCAGCTCAGTTACGTAACTGAATTCAGAAGCTGGAGCCGAAATCACAAAGCATATGCATGCGTATAGCATTAAGTATACAAATGGTGCCTTAAATTACTATCTTTTCCTGTAGGTCTGGTTTTAATCTCCTATCAGTATTTTTAGTTCTGCAGTTCCATTGATTTCAATGGATTTAGTTCTTACGTGCATTGATGGCATTAATAGCAGAATCGAGCCTTGCCCCTAAAAAGCCTCTCAAGAAAACATTTACCAAAACTTAGATAAGATAGACCAAAATCATACCGATTATAGGAAGGTGTAATTCCAACAGCTTGCCTACCATCTCTAAAATTCATCGACTAAGAGGCTATGCAAAACCAGAATATAATGTTCTTGTGATTGCCTTGCAAATCAGCAGCAGCAGCAGGTTTTGGTACAACTGTGCAAGGCAGTTTGGTAATCACCTTCCTCTGCATTTTGCCTCTTTCCTAGAGACTATTTTCTCCATTAACAGGCTGATCTGCTTAGGGGAGAGGTGTTGGGAGTGGACACAGTGCACACCTCCTGTATCTCTTTAATCCAATAACATAACTCTTTTCTAATCTCCATGTCTAGGTCACAGGGTTTAAAAAAGACACCGGGCCAAATCCCAGGCTTGGCTACAACGTATGTAAATCTACTGAGAAGACATTGAAGTCAAATGAGGTTCTCTGTATTTGCACCCTGTAAAGGAGGTCTCAAAGGGCAGGGATACTAGTGCCTCATTTTGCAGATGGTGCACATTAGCACAAACGTACAGCAGAGGTACGTCAGATTTCTATCAGGAGAGGTTGCTGGATGGAGGGATATCATGTCCTGGTTTGAAGTATCCTCAGCAAATTCTCATTTGTTTGAAATTGAAATGTATTTAATATTTCTTGCTTTTTTTCATGGGAAGAACTTGTTTCTTTTCAATATTTGGCTGCCAAACGGAACATGTTTACTGGACTCAGTACCAAGGCAGGGTAAGAATAGGGGTAGGTCTTTCCAGAACCGAGAAGATTTTACATATAACCATTAAAATAGAAAAGCAATCTAGGAACAAGTGGACAGCACTACATGTAAAGAAGGATATGTAGGCAAGGATGGCAAAAGGATCCTCTGAATAAACTCATCACATGAATGATTAGCTGAATGCAGATTTTGCATATGACACTATATGGGAGCAGCCTTTGGGGTTCTCCCACATGGTAAAGGACCCTGAACTCAAAAAAGGGTGCCAGATTTTGTGAGGGATTTGCACATCAGACCATGACTTTGGACTACAGATTTTAAGTACTACTAAATTGGGGAACAGAACTGTTGCTATTGCTATTACAGACCAGCATATTTCACTAATCCATGCAATCCACTAAATTGCTGTAGTTTTAGCCTGTGTTTATTTTAGATGAGATGATGTCCTGGACAGTTAATTTTTTTTCTAGTTATCCAATCAAATCCTATATAAATAAAAAAACAAACAAAAATCAAAACATGACCTGTGCTTTTTGTACACTTTCCCCCATCACATGAACCTGCAGATGATGGAGTAGCACACCAGGTGAGCAAACAAATAAACAAAAAAGGAAAGAAAGAAAGAAAGAAAAGCTACAGCTCTTCTTGAAAATTGGTCCCACTGGCTTTAAACAATGCTAAAATGTAATTTTAGTACTACTGGTGGCCTATTCTGCTTATATTCAAAGCGGCCTAGCTGTTATGGGATTGCCTCCACTAGTCCTTTTCTTGCATCAGGTAAATGATATATTAACTTGAGGTGCTTATCAAGGCTGAAAGGCTGGAATGGACCCTTTCTGAACACCGGGGCAAGTTTAGAAATGTTGTTTTTTTTACATAGGTTGATTCCTAAAGTGAGGGGCAAACCTGGAACCAAACAGCTTGGAACCATAGCGGTCACACTGGCCTTTGCAAGAAGTCAAGTAGCTTGAGTTAAATGGCAGGCAGCTACCTGGAAACAAAAGACTCTTGTGTTTCCAAAGGTTTACACTGTGATTTTCAAGAGCTCCTGAGCAATTTAAAGCCCATGAAAGGAATCCACTATAGAATGAAAAATACAGGTATTATTAAAGAATATCTCCAAACTGAAAGCTATCCAGTTTCATAAAAATGAATTAAAAAACAATAACAGGTACTCTGTCTCCTGCTGGATGCTGTAGGAACCATATGTTTTGTATTTTTCAAGTCACTCTTAAAACAATGTTCTTCTGTTCGCTGTTGCTATTGTGAAAAAACAGTAAAAACAACTATGCATAAAATGAGGCTAAAGTAATCTAATTAAAAAAAAAAACAATGTGTTTTCATCTTTAATTCATATCCAGTCATTTGGGGTCTAACTTGTAAAAATGACAGATAAAAATTCAGAAAAGATTTTGAAGGATGACTGTTTCCCTTTAAGATTAATGATAAACATACTTGTGTATTCAAGGGAGAATAGAGCCAGTGTTATGTAACAGGCTAAAGAAACAAGATCCTTTTTCCTAAATTAAAATAACCAGTATGTGTGTGGATTTTAGTCAATCACTGAAAAATCAAGAAACTAATTTTCTCTCACAATGGCATTCTACATGCTAAAAATTGAGATCTTTTAAGTTTTAAATAGAATCACAACAATTAAAGATGAAAAAGATTTCTCTGTTCTTTTTGATAATTCCTTTGCCAACATAAGATTGTTCCCTGAAGAAAAGCACTTGTTCTGTGCAAAGATCCAAATTTGTACTCATATTTTTATGTGGCATTAGTAAATTCAATTTTTGGACTTCCAAGAAAATTCTGTTTTTAAATCATCTTACCTAGTACTAGAGGTATTGTAACTTACCTTTTAAAATCAATTTTTCACCTGAACTAACTACTAAATAACAACCATTATTGAATCTTGCAATGCCTGCCTAAATTTGCCACTGAATTTAATGGGGCAAAATCATCAGGTAATGTTTTCTTTTAATGGTGTCATTGTCCTTTGCTGGCTCAGTCTTATAAAATTTGCAAAAAAAAAAAAAAAAAAAAAAAGGAAAAGAAAAAAAGAAAACAAAACAAAAAGAAAACAATTTTCTACCACATAGCCTGCATTTTCCACTTCTGTATTTTTACCACTGCACTCATACCAGAAGTTCTGCATCAGAATTTGATATATAAAGTTCCTCTTTATCACATGAATTCAATTTTCCAAAAGAAGCCAAAGAATGCTATTAATAACCAAGATGCAAGCCCTGAAAAGGCTAAGTCTCTGAATGTATGTGCTGCAAAAAATGTCATCTTGTTGGAACTAATTCTGGAGTCATTATTTTACACAATGAGGAGCAGTTAGGCAAAGATTTGCATAGGAAGAGACTGCTGAGTTAGGGTGCTATTCGCTCTTGCATGAAAGAAGCTTGCATGTGCTTTTCTGAGCTGCTTACAGCTTCCTCCGCAGACGAAATAAATCATGCTTATATTGGCACGGCCTTGCGCATGTCCATGCTCGACGTTTTGAGCCCTGACAGTAAAGCCTTGAATTTGGGCCACTGAAGTGAAACCAGCTCCCCCAGTGGGGTGAGTCCTCTATCAGCACAGCAGTACAAGGTTCGCTTGAAGATGGTGCTGTTTGGCTTATAACAGAAATAAGAGGGCTGCAGCATCCCTGTCCTCCCAAGGGTGATGGAGCTGGTAAATCTACTTTCCCCTGCCTTGCCCAGCAGTGCTGCAGCTGTGTGCTCAGCTGCCTTGTCCCCGCTCAAATGGGGGTCAGAAAATGCCCCTCTCCCTGTTTCTGCTAAATACTACGCTGCTGCATGGCCAGCTTGGGAATGTCCTCGGCCTCACAAACACACCAGTTCCCTCAGAGCTGAGATGGTTGTACAGGTGCTGCAAAGATGGTATGAGAGCTGGGGAACGGTCAGAAAAAGTGGAAGGTGATGGGTAGGACTTGTGGCAGGTCTTAAGGACACAGTAAAAGTTCAGCACTGTGTGAGGCTGCATTGCCCAACTGCTTCCACTGCCATGTGAAGCTGGTCACCAAGCTGGGCATGGTGGGCCTGGCCACATCCCAGGTGACAGTGGACATCTCAGTGGAAGACAGTTCAGAAATTTATGGTGCTGAACTCACTAATGCAGACACCGCTTGGAGCCCTCTCGCCTTATGTGACTGGTCCAGACAAGCCAACGGATTAAACCCTCCGAGGAGGAAGAAGAGAGTGATCACTCAGGAATATTCATATATGCTCATATTTCTTTTTACTTGTTTATGGGTCCCTCTGCTCCCTTCCCTCTCAAAGGAATGGTGAAACACTTAGGAATAGTGTATAAAAATGATTCTAAAGTGCCTAGTTTATTCTGACAAATTACACTGGCAGTTGTTGGCAAACACTGAGAGAAAGTACTGTAAGAAACAAAACCATTCCCAAATGCATGCTTCACTAGTTCAGACAGATAGGATTTCTAGCCAGGTGAATTAATTCACTGCAAGTAGAGAAAGACAGCATCAGATGCTTGAGAAGCTAGAAAAAATCCAGGGAACATTTAAAATAAACCCTGCAAGCTATCCAGTAACTGCTCATTCAGTTACATGATTTTAATTAACAAAACTGGAAAGCAAACATGTAATATAAACTTTAAAAACACAGCACTTTGGTTTTCCAGACTATCAATCCAAATGCAAAACAAATTGCTTGCATCTGATGGAAGGAGCAGAGGAAAGCGAGCCAGCTCAGGGAGCTTCTCTTTTAACTGCCCTGCAGGCCAACGTAGCAGCGTCCATGTACGGCGTTTCAGAGAGCTCCGGTGTAGCTGTTCCCACTGTCCTTCGGAACCGCCTGGGCACACACGCTCTAAGCGTTGCCCACGTGCTCCAAGGAGGATGCCTCTGCTTTCACCTCTGCAGGAGTGTGTTGCTCCCTACAGGCAGCAATGTCACTGCAGAGAGGCCAGCAGCTTATAGGCTTGGGTGACCTTGAGCCTTCCTAAGCAGATACCTTTTCTGGGCCTTTGGCATGCTCTCAAGTGATCATTAAGCCAAAATCTCCACTGCCTAAAATAAATTCAGCAATATTTGCTGCGGCATCCTCGCACTTCTCTTTCAGGATACCTGACTCTATCTCCCAACCTGGGCAGATACAGGCTTTGTAAAGTTCACCCATGTCCTTCCTGGCAGAGAGCTCCTGAACTGGCCTGAAGCCAGTGCAACTCACTTGTGTTGTTATTAGGAAGGGCAACTTTTAAGGGACTTTTCTTGCCTGTTTCTATATGCTAATGGGGTGTGTGTCTGCCTTGTTTAGAAGCTGCCTTGACAACGGTATTTTTATGAGATGCTTCCTCCCCATCTACTGAAAGACTGACCCATTTAGGAAGAGGAGCTAGAGTGTGGATCACTTGTTCTCTGACCTTTTTCGAGCTTTCAGCACAGGGCCTGTAGAAGAAGGGACAGGAGGTGAGGACAGAGCAGGAGGCAGGAACACAAGCTAGCAAACGCAAATGCTAAGGAGAAATGCCCAATGATCCCTACACTAGCAGCTTCACTCTGCTTGCAGAACACCTTCAATCACCCTTGGGCCCAGGTTTTCAGAGTGCACCTGGCCCCCCAACCCTGTTAGCCCCACAGCTCTTATGTCAAACGCAATACACAACAACAGGAGTATTCGCCTCCCTGAGATCCAGCCTCCACCGAAGACCACACTGGCATCCTTTCAGTCTGGCAAGTGCAAACTCAACTCGCACTGCACAGCTAACATGCATGTTTTTCCTTGCAGGTACCTACTTACTTGTCCCACTAACCAGGAAAGCAAAGTGTCCAGCTGAGCTGAGTGCAAGGCCAGGTCCCAGCACCTTGCACAGAGCTGGGACTGTAGCCCTGGTGGTGGCATGTGCCAGTCAGAGCTGAACATACCCACGCGCTGTGCGACAGTGTCTTAAATGAGTATTCGAGAAACATCAGTAACTTTCTCGCCACATCTGCCGCCTGTGGCAGCCATCCACCCACGCTCTTGCAAGTTTGGGAAAGCACTCGTTGCTCTTGCAGTGCACCGTGGCTGGGGAAGGCGGTGTCTGGACAGGCATGCTGCCGGTCGCTCCGTCTCGGTTCGGGGAGCACTAACCCCAGCACATATATGCAAATGCCTACAGTATATCCTGTGCCTGAAGTCACAGTATGCACACTATACCCCAACTCATCCTCCTAGTGAGGGTACCTACCAGAGACCTGTCTGCAGGGATTGTTGAGCAGCTGGGGCTGCAAGCTCGGGCTGCAGCCTTGCAGTGAGTGGGTGCTACCTGGCTCTTCCAGCCAGAGGACTCCTGCTTTGTTGTTTCTATATGGGAGACGTGGAGAAGGGAGCAGGGGAAATGAGTTCAGTATAAAGCTCTAGAAATACAGATTTCCACCTCTAAAACTCTTTCGCCAATGCTGGTCTGCTCAGATTTGTATCTAAGACCAATCCTACCACTTGACGATGGTTAAACGGGCAACGAAGGGTTAATATTTTGTGTGCTGTACATCAATGGATGCCTGTAGCACTAGGCAATTTTTTCTTACTATCTGGGTCAGCCAAAGACCCTAATTAAATTCACAGAGGGAAGTGTGAAAACTTGACCCCAAGCGCCCACATTTCCTTGGGAAGGGCCAAACGCATCCCAGCGCCCTGTCGAGCAGCTGAGGTGGATTTGGGATACCTCAGCCAAGCACAAGGACGCCCTCAGCTGGCATGGCACCCCAGAATGAGCGTCGCAGGGAGGAACCTCCTCGCCACAACTTAAGCCCTGGAGCACCTTGGCACTGCTCAGGTTGCTGGCTCGGTGTTGCTCATCCCGCGGTGGGTTGTGACAGCAGCCAGGCATTCTCTGGAGCAGCGAGGCTCAGGGATTGCCTGCTGACAGAGGCGCATAAATCACGCGGCAGGCAGACCCACAGGGTGCAGGCTCCGGTGGAACTCTGGGAGACTTTCCAACCAACTCTCCTTGGAGGTCCTGCAAAGCCATGGGGAGAGGGCATGGCTTTTATGGAGACCCATCAGCTGGCTACTTGTCAGGGGCACAAATATCACAGGGTGCAGCAGCCACTGCTGCATGTCCGCTCCACCTGGCTTAAACTCAGTTTACTCTCAAGGTGAATTCATGCCAGCCCTGGAGCTCCTGGCATCTTTGCTGCATGATTTTCTGTCCACTTACAGGAGACAAAGCTCCCAGTTTTCCCAGTAAGGTGCAGACACGAATCCAGGTCATATTTCTGCCATCTTCCACCAGCACCACAGCCGTTTGCTCCAAACATGATGATATTTTAAAAAGAGTAAAAGCACGAATTATTTCAAACTTGCCTCGGGATGAAATTGCATGGGTACTGTGGAGAATGTGTTTGCACAACAAAAGAGGAGCTCTTCTCCCACTGACTTGTTCTTTCCACTTTCATGAATGCTAGAAAAGTGACTGGCATTTTTTAAATGTCAGCACATACCTGGAATGGGAATTTGTTTCTATTAAATCCTTTGGAAGCTGTTGTTGTTGTTGTTGTGGTTGTTATTGTTTAATCTGAGTGAAAGTTCAGTTTGGCAAGTTTTATTAGACCTCGCTTTTAGGTAAAGGTAATTAGCTTAACAAAACACCAGACAGGATCTTTGCTGTGTTTGCAATGCCTGTTGCTCAGATCCTTACCTGGTGGGAAATGGCTTTGGAGAAGCACAGCCGCATCTTGTAGCTGTTTACATCACATTTCTGACGGAGCCCCACCCTGCTTTCCCCATTCGTACTTTGTTTTCTGTGAATAAAGGTCATGGCATTGGCATCACAAAAAAATATTGTTGCTGTAGAAGGAATTCAGCTGTCCCCTCTGGGTTATAAAACAAATCACATGACAGGACAGAGTAATGCACTTCAACTTGGGCAGGGAAGAAATCAGAGCTGTAAGAGAAGCAAAAGCCCATCACGACTCTTCGCAGGCCTCCGGCATCTTGAAAGCCACCTGTCTCCCTCCCTGTGCTGGACTGCTGCAGACCACACGCTCTCTAACATTTTGCACAACCCAGTTTTCGAGGTGCTCCCGCTGTCAGCACAGGCCCGTTCTGGGTGCCTGTAGGAGGCTGTTTCCCAGCCGAATGGATCACACCGCAGGAAATTCTTTTCTGACAGTCAAAGGGCACTTTCTCTTCACCGATGTCATCCCATTAGCCCAACGCCTTGCTGGGTCAGGAGACATGGTTACAAGATAGCTGTCCCTACTTTAGCGTGCTATACAAAAAAAGGTGTCATGTAGAGGGAACTTCTGTGCCAGGAACTAGTTCAAGTCACTGATTTGTGCAGGATTCTAGCCTGGTTATATCCCAGCTACGTAACACGGGTTTTTGGCCATGGTGTGTTTGGATCGGGCATAAATGTATTGTAATTACATCCCTCAGCTCTGCTGTAGCTTTAAGGTAAATGAGACCCTTCCCATGCTTCTGCATTAAAGTCTATACAGATGTTAGCGTTTGTGCTGATGTCAAAAATAACATTTGTTACACTTTTGGCTCAAAAGCCATTTTTATGGCTTCTAATGTGTAATTATGGGTGAGTCCCTCAAGGTCTCTGTTGTCTTCTACTCCTTTCAGTTTGCTGATACTTTCTAGTAAGGTGATATTTTAACTAGTTGCAATACTCCAGGAGTAACTTCTTTACCACTACTTGCAGAAACATGGTCACAGACTCATGGTCCATGTTTTTATGAGTCTCTTGGCACATATCAAACTCTGAACATTTCTGAGAATATGAAGGGAAACCAACAGACATTGCTGTACTATTGTTAAAGCCAAGGACACAAAACAGTGTGTCAGTGAAGTAAAAGCTGTAAAAGCACTGGGAATATTTTTCTTGAGGAACACTGCTCAAGAAATCCTCTGTTTGCAGAATTCAGAAGGAAATGTATTGGAAAAGAAACTCCAGGTTAAGCAAATCTTGAACTCTCCTTCCCAGTACTAAATCAGTCTACAGAAATGGCCAGGGATTTTATTAGTAAACAGACCAGATGTGAACTGTTTGTTCAATTCTTTTCTCAACTTTTTTTCTCATTAATGGCAGAGGATATGTTTGAAACTGATAACGCTCTGAATAATAATGGATAGCAATCTTTATACAGCATTTTAGCTTTAACCCCCAGGAATAGTACTTCAAGGAGTGTAGATCTTCCTTGCTGCAAAGCCCTCAGCATTCATGTGACAATAACCAGTAGACAGATAAAATAGAAGCAACTAATAAAATATTTCATCATTATAAAGATTTCCAACACTGCAGATTTTGCAAATCACCCAGCAGGTTTTGTAAGTCCTCTGGCATTTGAGTATTTATTAGGGATAGCTTAATGAAAGCTAAACGAACTGTGGATACAAGTAGAAGATTTAAAATAATGTCACATAGGTGTTTTTAAGTGTCCACAGACATAGTACTGTTAAGAGCATTGTTGGAATTTAAATAAAATTGTCTCTTTTCCTTACAAAGCCATCTCCTTTTTTAGCAGTGCATAGCAATAGAATAAAAGTTGTCTACAAAATTAAGAAGTTGTTAAATATAAGATCATCACACTCCTCTTTGCCCTTAGCATTGACTAAGAAGCAGTTGAAGTTACATCCCTGTTTAAGGTTTCTACACCTCTTGGTACTTTGCATTAAACTTCCTCCATTAAGTTTCATAACTTCAACTAACTTGTTGCCCTGGGAGGCCTACAAAACACATCTATGTTCTATAGGAAGTGGTTTTAATCTTTCTCTAGCAACCTTAAATCAGTACTGAGTAAGCAGATGTGCTGCTCAGCAGACAAATAACACCAAACTGTTGTCTGTCCTTATAATGGTTACAATTGAAGACAACAGTTACGATGATCCAGCTGCGTACTCTTCAGGCAAAAATCTGTAATTCTGTCTCTTTTATTTTTCCCCTAAGTTTTAATTTGATAAAATTAAAGCAGCCCATGCTGCTTGTTGAAGGGCATTCTTAATGTTGGCGGAACCTTTCTTTCCTTTGCTTGTAGTGTTCCCAGAAGTGAACTAAAGGTGGATACCACAACCTCCGTGAATCTGTGGCAATGCAAAAAGAGAAGAATCTGGCTCAGTGAAGAATCCAGATTCTCTTTACTTTACTCCAGAGGTAGCTGCATTTTGGGAGGAAGAAATTAATCTTACTTTTTTTCTTCTTTAAAAAAAGTTTAAACATGATGCTCCCTTAATTCATTTCTGCAAAGCATTTGGGGATCATCTGATGAAAAGTCCTAAAGAAACACAAAGTATCACTGCTACTGGGGTTGCAAAAATAAGGAGCCAGCTCAGAGAAGAGAAATGTGCTTAGAACAAAGAGAATTTGGACACAAATACAAATCATGGCGATACATGCTGACAAAAACTTCATCTACCTGCTGGTGTTTAAATTGTTCAAATACACACAGACTATTACTGAGGACCCTGGATACCACTGTTTGTCACTGAGCCAAGTCTATTTAATCTCTCTTCATAACTAGTCCCTACTGTCCCTCAGCTATTTTGCTGTTGTTGTTGTTATTGTCAATCATCTTTGAATATTTTTCACTCTGCAAACATCTTTCTGGTACCAGAACTGAACAGAGGATTTCAGGCAGTCATCTAAGGGCTAGCCTAGAATGCACGTCTTCATCACTTTTATATAGTCTGTTCCATATCCTTTTGATTTCAGACCTTGCTTTGGGTCTACACAAGAAAGGCCTTACCATCTTTTCTTGGGTTTGAGGACTTTTTTTCCCTTAGCTTTGATTTTTTCCAGTTTTCTGGATGGATTTTAGAGTTTGCCACCACAGCTCTAGTGGACAATTAAAAAAAAAAAAAAAAAAAAAAAAAGCATGGAACTCCTCCAGAGTACGTGTTTGCAAGTAGTGCTATGCCAGGAACATCATTAACAAAGTCCCAGTAACTAATCCAGAACTGATGCCATAACTTTTATGTGTACCAGAGGCACTGAAACCTATGCTGAAATACTTGGCAAGACTGCTGTCAAATTAGGATATATTCTATTGATATTGGCCTCAATCGACCACAACATTCCTTGGTTTTGAGGTAGTATTTCTGAAGGCGAAGGGTTTGAGATGCCAGTTCCTGTCATGTGTTTTCCTGTCTCACCCTATCTCCAAACCCAGCTAATCTGATGATATCCAACTGTCCTAATGAGCTGCATCTACTTCGAGACTGAAGTGTTGACAGCTACCTGTCCTATTGCCAATAAAAACTTCTGAGACAACTCTATCTCATTCTTGCAGCTATGCAAATTGCTTAGTTTCTAGCCCAAATATGAGATACCATGATACTTGTTTTCAGTGATCCAGGTCTAAAAAAAGAAGAATGTACTCAGTCATTTCCTCACATGCAGCTTAATCCCTCAGCTGGAAATGAGGTTTCTGTCTACTGGTTACATAGGAGAAAACAAGTGCTTACAGCATAGGTACAACCATAGGGGTTAAGGTCAGCAAGAACGATATGTTTCTCCTTTTAATGTTGCCATATGTTTACTTATATTTTTATACACTAGTATTCCTTCCATTTGCTGCTCTTGGATTCAAAGTGTACAGCAAGAGCTTCATCTTATTTTTATTCAGGTAGTATTTATCATCATTAAATCGGCACCACAGATGTTCTAGCCCATCTCCTGCACACAAACTGCACTTTGTTCCCTACAGATTGGGTACACTGAGATGAGCATGAAGGCCCTATAGCCATTGCTGCCCCTGGGCTGCCCAGCCAGCACACCTGAACGAGGCAATAGGTGAGAAGATAAGCCTAAGCTCCAGACAATCTTTGAAAACTAGTCACAGCCTTGTAGAGAGAAAGCTATCAAAAACAGAGGCTGAATTTGCAGTATGTATTTCATCGTGGGTGACTTCAGCGCCCACTAGAGCAGTATACAACAATCCCCAGACAAACACAGAGAAGAGATGTAAACTCCAGTCCTGGTCTAAGAGCGGTCAGAATAAATATAAGAAACATCTCCATTCAGAGCTGCTCAAGACAACTCTTCTCCAAAAAGACTTTCTCCTGTCAAAAGAAAAACCCATGTCTACCTCTGCCTCTCATAACTTTTGCAATTTCCCAAATTTCAGGAATCATGGGAAACACCACTAAACCAGAAGCAAGGGAACAGAAACAATTAGGGGAAGCATATCTAATACTTGCAGACTACTGTTGTAGCACAAGTCACCAGTGTGGTCTCTCCCGTACCAGTCCTTCCCACACTGTTTTCACAGCTGAAGGTAGAACCCATTTCTTAAATTTAGCTTTTCCTCTGTAAGTTCCTCACACACATACAAGCATGAAAACTCAAGACTCTATTAAAACCAGGATGGGAAGGAAGAGAGTTTGTTTTTGCTCTAGGGTTGTTGGTTTTTTTTGTTTTTTTCTCCTAATTCTTGGGATGTGCTCAAATGCTAAGATGGTGGAGACCATATAAGTAGCTAGATTACAGCAGTAGACATAACAGTGGTATTGGATACAGAAATAGCAGCCATTGCCAGTTCCATGGAAAGAGAGAACAAATGAATAAACAGCGATCATAATGTCTAAAACCACCAGGCTTGGAAAAGCCTCTTTATTTTAGGAATAACCTACTAAAAGATGGCAAGACTAGACTTTACCAACTCAGACTTTTTCTCAGGAGTATCACTGTCATTGAGGAAGAAAGGGATGTTTGAGGATGGATAAACCCAGGAAGCTTCTATAGTATCATCTTTTAGTTACTAAGCTCTAGGGACAAATACAGGGTTTTGTTTGTTCAGTAGGGCTCATTTTTGTTTTTATTTTAAATCTGTAGCTTTTCCTAAGCACTCTTACCAGATGTTTTTCAGGCTGAAAAATTGCATACAGTTCCAAGATGATGTACGAATTGAATGCAAAGGCTAGCAAAAAATCCAAATAGATCTGTCCCTTGGTATCTCTTGAGTACAAGGTGGTCTTGCCTCTACAGGGCCTTCTGTCCGCAGATCTAAGACACCGTCAAGATAAAGCAAGGAGGAATCTGTAAAGAAAGGATCTCTGCATGTCAGTGCATTGATGTTTTCAATGTATTTTCAATGTTTGGTGCTTAGGAAGGTGTTTCTGAAGACACACAGACTGTACCATTCTGGAGGTGAGGGGAATGTGCTTCTTTAGGATCACTGAAAACGTACTAAATAAGAAGCTTTCTGTGTTTCCTCACAGTTGGAGACCAGTCACTATAACACGCTTAGAAAAGATGAAGGTTGACAGAAGAAAAATTCTCCAATCTGACAGGCAGTCCCTTACATTGTAGCTGCTGTACAAAAAAATACTTATGGGTTCTGTGAAGTGCAAGATACTGAACATCTATGGCTATCTCAGCAATATTTTGAGCTTTACATTGAGCTGAATTCCCAAATCCCGGAAGGTAGCATTGGAAGACCAGTCTCTTGGGACATCCTTGGTATCAATTTCTTTGAGGATATTTGAGTAAATTATGGAAAAGGATCGCAAAATGTGTCACAGGAAGGTGCCATTTACTTTCTGGGGCGCACCAAGAAGACCGTATCTTATAATCCTGTGCTCAATTTTGATTTCCACAGCAAAAGAAAAGTGCTAAAAAATAAACCCACCAATGCAGTTTTGAGAGGTCTGACACAGTGATTCAGAAGGAGATGCCTAAAAGACACATCAAGGGACAAATGCCAGCATCATGAAAATCAGCAAGGAAATCTCATAGTGATTGCACTGGGACTGTATCTATACAGTTCGTCCAGACAAAGACAGTGTAAACATGGGAGGCTCAATTGTCCCTGAGCTAACTGTGCACAGTTGTTTAAGAGCAGGAAACGACCCACCCTTTTCCCACCTTTGTACACCCACAGAGGGGTCAGACACTGTGTAGCTGCCACAGGGGCAAAGCTGATTCAAGCTAATGTCTGGCGGAGGGTGATGGAGGCAGGGAGATGGCAGAACCGCTGTCCTGAGCCTCTCCAAATGCTTGCAGAGGCAGCCACACATTGGGTAAATGTACTGCCAATCTGTACACCAGTTGTTTTGGAGAAATTGCCCTAAACCACCATTCAAACCAAAGTTTTCCTTCTAATATTTAAAAGTGTAAAATTAATGCTTGAGTGAAAGAAAGTTTCAACAGCTGTCCTTAAAAGGGAAAGAGGTCCAAGGAAGCAGAAGTACACTGCCACTGCCACAACACATCCCAAGTCCTTCCAACATCTTTCACCACCGCAACAGAATCCTAAAATGGTTGTTTTTAATTCAGAATTGAGGTGACTTCATCCTTCATGTTCATTATCTGAGTAAGCAAGTATGTACTTCTCTCATTCTTCGTATTTGTCTTGATTATTCACCTTTGGTAATGGAATATATAACAGGAGAAGGAAGGCATGAGTTCACTGCCATGGAATGCCTCCACAGGAAAAAAGCAAATGCAGATACAAAAAATAAAACCATAATGGAAGAGAAAACTCATCTTTTCTTTCTTTTCTTCTTCTTCTTTTTTTTTTTTTTTTTTTTTTTTTCTTAAAAATCCAAGGCAAAGTTGTTCTCCAGCTCTCAAAAGTGATACCTCTTCAGTTATGGAGTTTTCTACAGAATAAACTTCGTCAAGCCCTGGTCTTGGGAGTAGCAGGAGAGCCAAATTTCCATGCCACATGGACACGCATACATTTAAATTGGGCTGTGGTTTTCCTAATATGCAAAGATCCCGAAGTCAGCTCCAATTCAACTCATCAATTCAAGCTAATTTTCAAGCTCAGGGCTCTAATGAACAGAGTCAAGAGCATCAGGGCAAATTTAGCTGCAACCAATTTGCCTCTAGAACATCCTCTGAATACACTTGCATGGCCTGTGTTCACAAAGCTACATAAAACATGTCTTGCCAGCTGCTGGCTGTGCCTCTCAGCCTGGCATGCTGATAGAGATGCTGAATGTCTGCTAAAGCCTTGACAGAGTGCTTCAGTCATTCACCCTTCCTTTAGTTGGTACTAACTGTACATCCACATAATGAGGGTGGGTGTGCAGCAAATGCCTGGAATAACGATAATTTAGGCACAGACCAGGTCTGGCACCGGCAGAGGGCTCATTGCCTCGCATCACTGTGCCCCAACCTTGACCTAATGATAGCATATCTGAGAGTAAGAACGTAGAGCAATCGCTACCACCCTAACTTGGCTTTCTCACTGCAGTACAGTGCCAAATTTGATAGTCTCTTTGGTGATCTAGGCACATGCCCATTAAGACAAGTTTATTTTAAAGAGGTCAGGTAGCAGCTGATGGATGGTGGGAATCTTTTAGCATTCCTAAAACAGGCAGGATTTGAATGAGCAATTTACAGATGCAAACGTCAGCAGATGTATTCCAATAACCTCTGCTAGATTCTCTGTGAACTTTGAGTGCTTGCTATTTGCTGCCTAATTATACTAACTAACTGTAACAGTTCATTACCTACAGCACGAAAGGACCTGAGGATCCTGGTCCAAATCAGAGCCAATCTGTGCTAGGTGCTGTACAAACACAGACAATACTTCTGGTAAAACATACAAGCGAAGCCCCTATAAACTCTTACTCATGTGCTGAACTTTAGGTACAGAAGTAACTTCACTCGGTTCGGTCTGATCTGTGCAGATATGCAGTTCTGTTGTGTTCTAGTTCATTATCTATATAACACCTTTTGAACTCCCTGCAACTGCTTAAAAGCGTAAAGTAAATCATGCGCATAAATGTTTGTAGAATGGGGGCTTAATAAAGACTGGCAGCAATATACTCAGAGGATACTCTTGAGAGAGAGGGAAGATAAAAGTAACCATAACGGGAACTTATGATTACATAGACTAGCTACATACATAATTTGTGGGCTTTGCGGTTTGGGAATTCTGTTTGTTTGCTTAATGTAAATGAGTGAGAGAATTTAAAGAATCTCTGCCACCTACTGAAGCTGAGAACTGAAATGTCGTAGGCCTCGCCCAGTGCATTCATAAGTCCTTCCTAGTTCAGCAAAACACTTAGGCACATTTTGCACTCTAGGAGGAGAATACCCAAAAACATGTTTTCTATAAGACCTGGGTGGCTGAGTATAATTCCTGCTAACGCCTCTGAAAGTTTTGCCACTTGCCCACAGTCTCCCGTATAAGCATGCTGTCCCCCAAAACACTCCACACAATGAACACAGGCAGACAGGACTCCTGTGAGGTCTGAAGGTATTTTTTTTTAATATTTGTGAATTCCTTTTTGTATTGCTTGACTAGCTCTAACCAAGAGCCACCTTTGGGAATGTTCTGTATTCAGAGTCTAATTTAGATGTACCCAATTTAGATACAAGTTCTCAGCATGCATCACTTTTAGAACAAGCTCCTTTGTAAGCTGTTGACAGAAAATGTTTATAGTCCTATTATACTCCAGTAAAAAATGTGTACTGAGTAATGGATGTATTATCTTTCCTTTTGATTTACTTCAGTTTATTTCCCTGTTGTGCAAAGTTTTGTCCAGATTTTTAAGCAGATTCACTTTGTCTTTACCCATGTTTTTTTAAATTCTCTATGAACAGTTTAACAAGTTAAAGTTTGGAGAGTTTGCAGTGTGTGTTTGTTTTGGAGTGATGTGAACAGTATTTCCAGAGAAAAAGTACTGTATTCCTAAAACTAATTATGGTAATCAGAAATGTGTTGTATCTCCTAGGGTTTGGGAACACAGAGATAACAGATTACCTTTAACTTACTGACACACTTTGAATTTTGTCTGCTGAATACTTGCAACCGTTTGCACATTGATTATCAGCTATTTGTAGTACTCAGCAAACAGAATAAAAAAGGTGAAACTCTTCAAATGGTTATTTTTATCAGTTCTTTGCAGGTCTAAAAGTCTTATTTAACAAAGAGTTTCCATACTTGCTTAAAGTTAAGTATACACCAAAGATAAGTATAAGCCTAAATGGTTTGCTGGATTCATATTCTGTAGGTTCATTTTTACAGTCTTTGCTTAATCTGGGTCACAGTTAACAGCTGACTGTGATACTGACTGTACCAAGCAGGACTCCAGAGAGGGTAGATGCTATTTTTGACCCACTTACATTGACTGCTATTCAAGTTTTATGGCAGTTACAACATGTTACAATGATACAGAGACTTTATAAACAGGCTCAAGTTGTCTCCATGATTTAACGACGCCTCACTTTCATACAGGTCTCCAGGGCCCTTTAGCTTATTACCTTGCTTGGTGGCTTTCTTTTCAACCTGGTGCGCCAAGGCAGCTGATCTCACTGAATATCGATATGCGAAACGAATAAGCCTTCCCTTTCTTCAACACGGGTCCTGTTTGCTCTTCCTGGCATTAGATCATCATTACATCTGCAGTCAAGGTTCACTTTTAATCTGTGTGTTATTGTAACGTGCCTCCATCCAGATAGAGGCATGTCCCAGCAGGATAGGGTGCTATGAAAGTTCATGTTGCTGCTATTAGCTTCCAGCAAAGGAAATTATTTTTCAGCCACCCATGTTGAATTGCCAGTGGCCAACATGGAAATCTTTTGTTGAACAAAAGCTACTGGACTACAGGTACTTACAATGCCAAGATGCATCCCAAGTAAATCAGGAAATCAAAGACCGAACCTTTACTTTCTTACCAAGGGCTTGATCTTGTTACCTTTTACTCATATGAGAAATCTTCCTTCATGGTATTAGTCCTATTGACGTGAATATGAACCCAATCCTTTTCATATTGAAAGGAATTTAACTCATTGAATTGAGTTAGGAGAAGCCAAAACTTGTGGATTATACCAGTAAAAGAATATGCTACGAGTGGCCCTCACAGGCTTTGGAAGGAATAGAAAAGAATACAGAACTTGATTATTAATCAAAGGATCATGCTCTTAAATCACACACTGGATCCTTACAAACTTCCATTTGAGCTGAGTGGAGGGAGGCTGTTAAAACTAAGTTGATGCTGTATTGCCACATGTCCCTGTCATAAGCTCTGGTGACAGTTCTCCCAGTGTACCTGCCTGCAGACAAACCACACTTTCCAAAGGCTTTTATGATCTTAGCATACATGCCTTGCTCTTTCCAACACAAGCAAATGAA
Organism: Rhea pennata; assembly: GCF_028389875.1. NCBI lineage: Eukaryota > Metazoa > Chordata > Aves > Rheiformes > Rheidae > Rhea > Rhea pennata. The sequence goes on from NC_084674.1 coordinate 11,690,544, forward strand.
GCTCCCGGCACACGAGGAAAGACACTTAGATTATGACAACCTGCTGACACACATAATAAAAGTGTTTTTACAACTTAAAATAGTCAGTATATCCCTATGAAATATTCTTTCTCACACAACATGCTGTTTTCTCATTATGTGTGTTGACATTTTTCAGACTGACCTCAGCTAGATATTTTGTTCCGGAGTCCCCATTTAGTGGAACATTTAAACAATAACACTTTGAAGCATGCTCAGTTTCTCTTTTGAAGTCCATTCAGGCTCTGCCCTCGGGTCAGCAGGCGCATTCCAGCAATGATGCACGGACCATCTGCTGTACAAGTTTAAATCCCACTGGTCCTATACCTAGAGGTACTAACATGTTGCATAACTCGCACTGAAAAACAGCCTGTCAGCTCAGACGAGGTTTGGATTTATTCCTATAGTTCTCCTATCCTCCCGCTGGAGGGCCTGCGCACAGTAACCTTTTGAGTGTTGTTTCTGAGGACTACAGATTAATGAGATAAATAATAAGAAGTGGCATTAAATTATTTTATTCAAAATCTTTATTTTCTTTTCCCTATCTACACTCTATAGCTCTGTGATTCCCAGAGCTCAGTGTCCGGCATCTCATTCAGGGGTCTTCTTATTCCAGACTTCTCACTTAGGTAGACTAAGTTACCCTCAATAGCTGTCCACAGCTGTTTAGTGTCTACTGATAAGCAAGGGAAAACGAGGATGGTGCAACATTAAGAGTGAGATTTTCAAGACAGTGTTGAGGATTCAGATGAACAGTGATCATTTACTTGAGTAGAAATTTGGCATCAAAAACTTGACAAAATCTCAGCCAGAATGTGGCTTTGTCTATATATTTTATCCATTGTCCTTTAATGTTAACTGGTCATTATTAAACCTAACAATGTATTGGCTAAGGCTAATGTATTTCAGACCCAAGCACTGTTGGTCTTATTGATGCTATGTAAACATAGAAGGAGGAGTGGTCCCTGCCCTTGGGAGTTTAAAATCTAAACTTGGACAATACAGTTCAAACATATGGTATATCCTGCAGGCTGAATTACCAAACTTTAATCAGCATTGGCCTTAACAATTAATTTATGTTGCACATATATTCTGTATCTGGGGGGGTTAGCCCCGAAAGACCCCTTATAGGAAATACATACACGCTGACCTTTGAGTGATGACAGAAGAATGCAGTAATAAGGAGGAGGAGACCAGTCCCAACCTCTAGGATGGAAGATGGCATGAAGGCAAGCATGGAACAAGGACATAAATAGGGTGCAAAGGATTTGGGAGGCATGTAGGATAAGGGAGAGAGAAGAGCCATAATGGAGCAGTTTTTTAAAGCAGCTCTAGCACCAGAATAAGTGGGCATATTTTCACTTTCGGTATCTGTCACTTATTTAGATGCCTCCTTGGAAACTGAGCTCTCTGGAAAATCTGGCCTCAATGGTGAGTGCTGAGCACTAGACAATCTGGCCCATTCATTTTCTCACTATGTGGTTCATCTGTTCTAAGGAACAAGTCCTACTGGAAATGTAAAAAAGGAAGAAAGAAGTGTTGGATGTAGAAAAGCATACAAGCTGCTTCATGGGCTAACGATCAAGAAAGGCAGAACAAGCAAAATTTCATAAATCAGAGAAAGTCAATTGTCTTGCCACCAGTACCCCTTACAAACATTGCACTAGTCCAGGAGGCAGGGCAGACAGTGGTTAAAGCACTGCACTGGAGTCAGAACACACGAATTAATTCGCTTCATCTTTCTGCTCATAATCTTCTTATCTGTCCAAAAATGAAAAGTGAAATAGGAATATATGCCCTACTATCCTTCAGGAAAAAACTGTAAACATCAGTTAGGATCAAAATATGGCCTCAGAAGGAAGAAGCAGCCCATGGGCTGAAGGAAGATCCTCTAAGGCTCTGCCTCCGCACAGCAGAATTGAGAACAACAAAATGGATCATGAAGAGACACAAAGCTGAAGAGCAAAATGTGGGACACTTCTGCTGTATACCTTTCTGCCTGCCCTTGGTGTCCACAGGGCTGGAGAAATCCAACCCCCAGTTGTGGAGGGAAACGAACCCCCGGCTCGTTTGCCATGCCTCACAGTGGAGCACGAAGTACCACTGCTGGCCAGTCAGCCTTTCCTGTAGATCTGTTCAACACTAAGGCAGTTGCCTTTTGTGCAATGTACCTCTCCCTTTGCATCACCTCCAAACTTGTCCTTGCGCCTCTCTGGTGGGACCGCGTAAGAGGATTGGGTGGGCCAGGAGGGAGCAACTCCATTGTCTGAGCACAAATAGCTGCGTTCATTAGCAGGTCGGCATATTATAACAAGGCAAGCAGAAAGCGAGTGGATTTGCCATTAAAGCGGATATTCTTGGAGGTTTTCCTCAGCACAATTCCCTCTTTTGAGCTAACAGATGCAATTTAATGACCTGCCTAGTAATTCCTGAGTTCCAATCCCAGCTCTGACATTAACTCTGAAGCCAGTATAATCCTCTTGTTCCCTATAATAAGGCCTCAACCCTCCACTGCCAGAAATCAGCAAAGCTCCTTTAACATAAATTAGTGTTACTTCATTTGAGGACCTCTTCCAGAAATCAGAGTACCACAGGACTGGATCCTGCAGAAATATCCATGAAAACCTGGTCCCAGCCCCAAAGGAGTTTACACTTCGAAACAGTAAGACTTGCACTGGTGAGCTACTCCCATGACAATTTAGGCCCACAGAGCAGTTAACTCCTGACAGGACATGTTCTGAGATTGAGGCTTACAAGTGGTGGATATCTCTTGGGATAATTAACCGGCTTCAGTTGCTCTGGCCAGAGGAGGGAGGGAGCTTTGCAGCGCCTGCGGCCTATCCATAGATTAAGTCTATGGAGGAGCTGCCAGAGACTTATTTGGTTCTTGATCCAGCTCAAAGGGGCCAGGTCAGGAGTTGGTGATTACCCAAAATTTAAACAAGGTTCTTAGTTCACATCCATTTCTATTTTCTAGTTACATTTGCCCTCTTCTTGGTAAACAGCAAATATTTCCTTGGAAACAGTCTCATTTCTTATGCCAGGGGCAAAATAAACCCCAGCTCATCATGGATATTTCCCTTCCAAAGAATTACCACAAAAATGTCTGAAACCCTATAAAGGCTGTTAATGACTCTAAATCTCCATAAGGCTCTTTCCCCCCTTCCTTTTCCCTCTTTTCTCCTCACCCTGACAAGCTGGTGAGTTGGGAATGGCTTAAAATACCACAATAGCCATGGCAGGACATCAAGAAAGAAAAAGCAACAGGGTTTTGAAATACTTTGTGTAAGGCTCCAAGCACTTGAGTTGGTGCTTAACTGACTGGACTTTACCACACAGCAGTCAGATGATGTCTGTAGCTTTGGGAAATACGAGAAACTCTGGAGAAGGGTGGGAGGGGAAACAGTCTCTGCCACATTGATCTTTATTGTCTTGTGGATTTTATCACAGTATTGTTCTTTATTTCCTGCTATTTATAGGCTCTCATGTTTTGTGCTGCTTTCATGTTTGTGTTATCTGCCTTCCCACGACATGTTTCACCCCAGTCCTTGCCTACAGCCGGATCCATAAAGGCCAGATCAATGGTTCTGAATGGCACATCAGGGCTCATCTTCTTTCTCAGGGCAATATGTGTAAACAACCCTTTTCTGAATCACTAGATGGTTGATTTAAATCATGGTGGTTGCTCTGCTTGCTCTTACCTAAAGGAGCCAAAGAGTTTGCCATGGGGCTTTTGGGTATCAAATGATTATGTTCTTCAGGATCCCTAATCAATAATGCTGTGGCTGTTTTCTCTAAAGTACATGTTTCCAAAATGGATTTGAACAATCAGTGTTTGGCTTGATCACAACCATGCAGGGAAAGTTTATCAGAATTATTTTATAGCTCGTCTTTTGCAAGATGCCGCTGAGAGAGTATGCGACCGGGGCTGTCCTCTTCCTAATTTCCTTTGAATCATGCTGATGTAACTCCGCTGTCTTCAGTGAGCAAAGATGGAGTTAGTTCTGGTTTAAATTAGCTGGTAAGGGTTGGAGAAGTCAAGTCCTTGCCCAAGTAAACTTACTGCCTAAAAGATAGGCAACTAGAGTAGAAGTTAAAATGGAGGGGCCACAAATTAGTGTTGAAATCACTGAGGTCAGTGATTTACACCAACAAGGCTGAGCTCACTCTGTCCCCTCTAACAGGCTTTTGAGACTCTTATCAGTGTCCTTTTATCAGTGTCACTGTCCCTGCAGTAGCTTCCAGGCAGCTAAAACAACCCCAAGTGCAGGCTTGTGGCAGACACAAGGCTGATGGTAGGTGGGTTAGAATCGAGGGATTTCCCCCAACAGCTGTCCCTTTCCTGCACTTAGTGGGTGACAACAAGCCTCTCCCATCAATCTATGGTTTGCATCACTTTCCCTCATGTGGAGCAGCCTTCCTTGGAAGCAACAAAGCAGCTCAACGTCAGTAACAACAGCGAAAAGCCCTTACCCTAATCAGAGAGGAACAGAAAGTCCAGCTTTGAGATCCTTTCACACAAGTCTGCAGCAGGAGCACCTGCTATGGGCTGCTGGAAACTACAACAAAAGCCAGACACTTGCTTAGACGTGGAGCCAGGGCTAGCCAGCTTTTGCTTACTAGATTTTTGGGCCAGTTGCTCCCCGCTTCTTACAAGAATATTGTCCTTTAGTGCCACAGAGCAGCATTAAGGCATCTGACTATGAAGCAGAATCATCCCTTTTAACCTCAGATTGTGCCTAAAATCCTTTGGGAAAAGGGGCATTTTTTTTCATAAGCAGTATCAAATAAAGATATCTTACTCAAACAGTTTGCTAGAGGTTTCTGCAGTTATCCTTGACTCTCCATTAGCAGCCAGACCGAAAGAGGAGACAGCTGGAAATAGAAAACATGTATGATGCCCTAGTCCAGACTGAGACCTCTCACAGATAATGCATGGTGCAATGTGAGCTTCAGAGCAGGCGAGTGCATGCTCCCGTCAGTGCAGTCCTGGGATTTGTTCTGTGGGAATGCCAAAAAGTGAATTCATTTCAAGTCATGAAAAATCACTATCGCACCTTGTCTCCCAGGCCCCAGTAAGTCTTGAAATCTGCCATTTAAAAGTTTTATTGGCCATCACAGTGAAATCATCCATTTTGCCACATGCAAACAACATGGGGAAAACGATGTGGCAACCATTTTTCAGCATGGGAAAAACAGTTCACCACTGCAAACTCGACAATGCAGCAAACCAAAGGCCAGACCAACTGTCATCCCACTGGAGAGACGATTAAAGCGTGAAACCAAAGGTTTCCAACAGAAACTGCTGCAGAGGCTTAGCCACGGTACCATGGCTCTAGAGCGACTGCAGTAGAAACCAAGCGGCCCTTGACCTGGCAGGCACAGCCGGCCTCCCAAAAGGTGCTGAGCGTCTCGCTATCTGCGCGGGTCAGTGCGGCTGGGGGCTGTTGCCTCTCACAAACCCAGCATTTATTCTTTTTCTACTCTTTGTTTCTGTTGATGAAAATCCGACTGTTTTCCTTTCAGTGACCGGTACGAGCCAACTCCTGTTTATCTTCTAAGAAGTGCTTTTTAGTGTGTCATCAAATTCTCTCTCGCCACCATCTAAGGCACATTGACAGGTTGTGGTAATTTTCCAGTCAGACTCTGAAATGGTTATTCACACTTTTATCGCGGCAAGATTAGATTATTGTAATACTTTACTGGCTGGCTTCCTGAACAGGGCTCTGCACAAACTCCAGATGGTGTGAAATGTGTCCGGCAGGATTTGAGTTAAGAAGGGACAGTATCATCCGTTCTGTTAAAACTCCTACCTTGGCAACTGGTTAGACATCAAATTGATTTCAAAACTGTCCTTTCTACCTGCAGGGCTGAGGTCAGATCTCTGTCAGCAGTTTTTTGATTCGTTATGGTCTTGAATATGTTCCTCAGGCTCACAATACCTGGTAAATAATTCTCTGAAGAGTGATTTCAAGGAGGTGAGGGTAGTTTAAACCTGATTTCCATCTGCTTGTTCTCCTCCACAGCTTGTACAAAAGCTGGGCGGGATACAGCAATTACTCCCTTTGCAAACATTAGAGGAGAGTGTCACAGAGCTACAGGCCCTTCTGCTCTCACTGCACCCAAAGCTGCCGCCTGAAGAAACTGCTGGCACGCGAGGAGTTGCCTCCTGGTGTAAGGCAGCAAGCTGCAACCCTTTCCTGGGCACGGCTGGTGAAAAACGGTGATGCCACGAAGGAGGGTGCTGTGGTCCCCATCTGCCAGACTGAGCCCACACAGGCAGCCGTCCCAATGCAGCACATCCCCAAAGCTCTTCTAGACTGTAGGTGGCTCAGCTCACCCCTTCTAACCTCAGACTAAGCCACCAAGGGGACATTTAGTCAGTGTCGGTGCTCCCTAGCCCTGCTTTTAGTACAGTGTGGCCTTATCAGAAAACAAAAACTGCTGATACGTGTTCTTACAAATCATCTCTTACTTATGTAAACAGTGATTGATATGATAACAACTGGCTTAATACAGAATTGTACAAATACAACCTTCCACTGTTTGGTGCTTTTGTCCCCTTGGAACTTGCCTTCTCTGGATCCGAAAGCTGTATCCCTTTGCATTCGAATGGTTTTTATCATGAACCATGCTGAGGCTGAGAGTCAAACCTTTCCCAGCTTTACTTCAAGGTGGGTAAATTCCTACAGGCCTTTTGTGAAAGGGAAGAGTTTTGGGCTGGCTGTAATAAAAGTCTAGAAAAGAATGATTTTTTGGTTTGTTTTTATTAACTGCCATTTACAAAGTAGTATGTGATTTGCTGCCTAAGAGCAAGAAAGGCTGGGGACAGCTTGACAGCTTTTGCTATGCTATGGAATGGCATGGTAAATACAGCATGTCCCGAGTTGTTTACCTTCCCCGTCACTTCTGCAGGGAACCTGTGACCTGCCACTCATGGAAGTGGATATAAAAGCTCATGCGTTTTTTTTTTTTTTTTTTTAGTGTGAGACAGCTGACACTGACTGTTTGCTTTGGAAAAACAACCAAACCCTTTTGTTTTGTGTGAAGGGGGTGATAATACTGTATATAAAGAATTGTACTGACTCTGCAAACAGCTGCTGCATAAGGAAGAGAGAGTGGCGGTCAGCTCAGGGGTCATGGTGACTGTTGTTTTAAACCTAATGTGCTATCTTCATTTTAGAAGATCAGGTGACTGAGGGGGTTGTTGAAGAGAGAAAGTGTTTCCCTTTGTGGATAAAAATACATTAGTAAAAGAAAACAATAGTGTAAGAAAATAGGCGAAGTCCGGATGGTTTACTTGAAACCACAAGAATTTGCAGTTCAATAAAATGAGATGTAGGTTGGTCTTTAATCCTGGAACTGACGTGATCTGCACTTATCATGGGACCAAGAAGTATATAGAGACCTTTCATAAAAACTTTCTACATCCATCATATCATGCTGGACCAGAAGTTTGGCCAATTTAACACAAGAGGACTAGTGGGCACTGCTTCAGGATTGCTGTGGTTTGTACTACCCTGAGAACAGCATTGAGAACTGGAGTTACCAGAACATGAAAATAGCACTTTAATATACACCTGCCGCAGTGTTGACAAGAGCACAAAATGGCTTACAAGAGGGGCTGATTTACATCCATCAGTCACAAGTACCCATCTATACCGAGGCATCTCCAAAACTTGAACCGCTCAGTGGCTGAGTGCAGGTCCCATCCCATCTACCACCAGTGCTGAAGGTATAGGCTTAGCTTTTATGCTATGTAGCAAAATGCTACTAATTTTACCATGGATCTTTTAATGTCTCAACATCTCATTTCAAACATAGATTTTACCAGTATTTCTTCAGATGAATTACTTCACCAGTGGATGGGCTTGAGAGGCCTGAATACAGGCAAATGAAACTATTTGAGATGCTTGTGGTCACCCAAGACACCCGCATGGGGCTGGCAGATAAAATGCAGGACCTACAGGAGGCCCATATCCTTCTTTAGGGGCAGATGAAGGTGAAATGGCACACAGGGGAATATGGTAACATAACACAGTATCTCACATCGTACCAGACTCGTGAAGTAGCTCCACACCCTCCTATGTGAATCATTAAGATGTTCCTAGGGAATTTCCCAGCTTCTTTTGCTGCTGAGAATTGAGCCATAAATACATTTTGTGCATTCCACAAAACTATCCAACAGGAGCACTAAGAAATGTAATGCATGGCTAATTGAGGAAGCAAATAGAGCCTTCTTGTATCTCTCCACGTGGGCCTAAGATTCAGGAAGGTCACATACACAAGAAGGTTGTCATGACTCCACCACCTCTACCTGGCCTTGAACAGCTGAGCTACCTGAACTGTGACCTACCCAAGTCTCCATGCACCCTAATATCAATCCATCCAGCACATGCATGTAGTAGTAATGACCATCTGACGGGCCACATGATAGGCTGGAGAATCAGGCAGCAAACGTCACCCTCCCAGGTGTCACCTAGCCAGTCAGGCCAAATACAGACCACCTCAACCTAAATTCTCTATCAGATGGAAGAAAGGCTCTCTCAGCAAGACAAACAGCACAGTAAGTGCTGCAGCCCCAGTTGTAAACATTAATGCTGCATATGTCAGGTGACTTAGTTGCAGGCATGTAATTTGTTACTGCATAGCTTTCAAGCACCCTCCCATGTTCTTAATTCTCCTGATAAACTTGGAGAGATTTTTTTTTTTCCAAAATAACACATTTTTCAGCAGTTCATAACATAAAACACAGTGTCTTATGAACTCCAGCTATTTGACTGAAGCCAAGAGTAGAAGAGAGCTTAGACATCCCTACAGATAATTTTTTTGAACAGTTAGGTAAAAGTACATACAAAAAATGTATGTTATATTCTCTATATACCACCACTGCGACTGTAGGTGTACATGACTACTTGAATCTCAGGTTATTTGCAAACCTAGCTGAAGACTGATTAGAAAAGTAAATAGATCATAAACTTACATACAGAACCTTTAATTAGAAATAAGAACGTAGCTATCTACATATGAGGACCATACCCTCACCTGGTGCAAATCAGTGCTGATCCATTATAGGATTCTACCAGTTTCTGCCAATGAGGATTTGGTCCAGGTATGCATATGAGGATGTCTGCCTTTACCATGGAAACACAACACCTAAGTGAGGGACCACATGAGCAGCTTAACAGCAACTGTATTAATACTTGACAGGGCAGGAAAGAAAAATGAAAACAATTGGTCTAATTGAAACTACAGGGGGTGTGTAAGTAGGGCAGAATGCACAGTAATTACCTGAGTTGGAGTTTAGCCAGTACACCAACACGAATGCTCCTGCTCTATGGGACTGTGAAAGTGCCTAAGTAAACAGGATTTTGGTTTTCCATCTTTGGCTAAAATGGTTGTTTACATAGAAACAGAGATTTGTGTAAAAAGAAATGGTGCACGCTCCATTCTGAGGAATGAACTAGGTCTGCAAGCTGAGGAGCTGAATTTCCACTCACACTTACACCAAATCTCAAAGAGATGAGGTGCTACCTAGGAGAAATGCCTCCTGCCTAAATGATGGATCGGTGTGCAGGCACAGCATTGTCCCATTAGGGAAAGGAAAAGCCGTATCATTGCAAGTGAAATTAGGCTCTGTTTACATAGTTGTTAACATTAACCTTCCGGACAATTCCAGGCCGGAGATGCTACCATAGCCACCATTAAGCTCTCAGCTTATTCTCCTGTCCAGCTGCCACCCCCTCCAGCTCCACCAAATGCCTGGTCCCGAGGCACCTCCATCCCACCCACCTCCCTGAGGTCCACCTGGCATAGCCCCTTCATGCAGCTTCCTCACTGTCATCCACAGCAGCCCCCATGCCTCCCTAGCAGTGCCTCTCCAGATTGCCTGCAAGTAGAGGTAAGCCCGGATGGAAACGCAAATTGTCCAGAGACCAGTTCCTAGAAAGTTTCACTTCCCAAGCTGTCTCACCCCCTGCTAATGGGGCACTTGAGAAGAACAAAGCAACTGTCAATGGCATGGCCTAGTGTGAGCCAGAGGCCAGCCCGAAGTACTGCTAGAGAAGCTGCTCTAGTATCTACGGGAAATACTAGATGAACTTCTGGAGGAGGAAAGGGCCTTTTCCAATAACAAGACGCCTATCCTTTGTCCAACAAATGTATCTTAATCATGCAACAGAGGAACAACTTTAAGTAACTGCCCCATTAGCATTCGTTGCTTCTTGAGCATGCCGATTCTGCCAGCAAGTAACAGGCACAGTCAGCTACTGGGCAGTTCTTACAGCACCGCAAATCTCAGGCGTTACCAACACGTACACCCAAACCTGCGACCCACAGGTTCTGCACACCACCACAAATCCTCTGAGACATACAGTTGCCCATGGCCTTGCAGGTTGTTTTAGTTAGAGAAACTCAAATGGCTGCCACAAAAGCTTAATCTCTTTCCAGTCACACTCATGCTGAGTGGCAATAGGAAAAAGTCCCATGAATATGCTTGATAATTACAGAGCTGTGGCTGTAGCAAAGAACAAAGTATAATGCAGGCTTGAATACTCAGGAAATTGACTGCTGATATGTTTCCATTCATTGTTTTGTTCTCTGTTCTCAGTGTTATATTAAAATCTCCTACTAAGAATGAGCTTTCTTGTTTAATGGAACTTGCCAGTTAGAGGAAATCTGCTAGAGCTGTTTGATCTATTCTTTAAAATAATATTAATTGCAAATTTAGCACATGGCCCTTTTTTAGTTAGCAAATCATTTGAAAATGAAAGCTGATATTTCTCAAACATATTTGTTATCCACAAACAATCATGGCCCATCACTTTTTAAGGCTAAGGCATTCACCAGAGCTTTGCTCCAACTATTCAGTACTGCCTATTCATTAGATATGTTGATTGATCATGCCTGTCACCTGATATTGTTTTCCTAACTTTATGAGTGAGAAGTGATAGCAGTGAATAGCAAACAGTAAACACAGCATGGCATGAATCTCTGGTCATGAGAAAATTCATGCAACTTTGCAGTTTGGGAGCATTTTTATAAAATCCTGACATCCACATCAACTTACTCAACTGTAACCTCACATCTACAGAATACCACACTCACTGCTTCTGTCCGCCTGTCCATGAATGTAATTCTCTATCCATTTTGATTTTGTATGACTCCTAATTAAATACAGAATTTGCATGTTTACTATTCATCCTGACTCCCAGTATGTGCACTCACAATAAGAACTCTTAACTTCATGCTCCAAAGTCCTAATCTGCAGCTGAATCTGGATTTCCAAAAGTCCTACAGTTCAATGACATTTAAATCTGGAGGTTTCATTTGGTTCCTTGCAGATATAAAAGAACTATTTAGAAAAATCACATGCAGTGGCCAGTTTAGACTTTTATTTAAACAAATCAAAGTCTGTGGGATTATTTCAATGATTTCAATTTGCTGGTTCTGAACCTTCAGCAAAAATCTGCAAAAATGGATTGGATTGGAGGGCTCACAGAAACAGTATTTCTTTGTGAGTGTCTTCCTGTCTTCATTTATACCAAAATGATGGAAGAAAAGGGAAATATCTGATTCTAAGGTTCATATAATTAGATATAATAAACTCTATTATTGTCAGTACTTGATGTTTTTCTTCAGGCAATCTCAAAGACTTTGGGAAATGGTCAGAAATCACGATTCGGGTCAAAATGATGGCAGATGTAGCCACTTTTAGGAATTCCACTTTACAGACCAAGGAGCAGGGCTGTGAGCCCCTGCCCAAGAGGTAGTCAGCATCAGTGCTGAAAGCAGACCCTGAGCATCCTTCCTCGCCCTCCACCGTGATAAATCCAGTAGGCACCAGAAGATGCCTCCCTTTGCTGGTGCCAAGAGGTTAAACTACACTTCTGCTCATTCGTGTAACCTGCTTCACCTTCCTCCTTGCTAAACACATTGCCGCACACCTCCATCAATCCTGCTATCACGGAAGAGCTGTCTGCTAATTAGGGGAAGCAAGACATCCCCACAGAGGTATGTTTGCGATGTGATGCGCCTTGGCCATGACTGCCTGGAGCACCTCTGGCGTCCGGGGAGTCTGACGTCCGTGCCTGTGTCTCGTTCCTGGGTACATAGTTTCCTTCTCTGCTCTCTCTCTCCTGCCCTTGACTCATTCAGGCAGCCCAAGTCATGGGGAATTCCTCAAAAATAAAAGCAGACCCTCCCACCCTCTCGAACATTTTGTTAAAATTAGGGCAGAATTGTTCAAAACAAACCAAGGGAAGAGATCCAAACAGGAGGTGACCTCCTTCCAGCCCTCGCTGCTTGGGGCTGAGGTGTGGCCGCAGCCAGCACCCGCGCGGGAGGGTCATTCCAGCACCTTTGCCTCATTCCCCGCTCCCCGCCGCGCGCCTCCTCCCACGCCGGCGCGTGTTTTCCTGCGGGCCCATGAAGAACCCTCTGTTCCTCTGGGCTTGGCAGCCACCCCGCATGAGTCACCCCGCCGGGCTCGCGGTGGGTGACATCAACCCTCGCGCAGCCCGCCGCGGGGCTGCGGCACGCACGCGGCCCGGCAGGCTCTCTTTGGAGCTTTGTGGCCCCTGTAACAGCCGTGACTGTTCACCGGGCACGGCGGAGGACCGCAAGCACAGCTCGGTCACGTGCCGACGGCGCCTCGCCTGCTGATGGGAACGCCTGCCCGGCCCGCCAGGAGAGCCCCGTCTCTCACACCTGCTAGCAGCCAGCCCGCTCCCCCGGCGGCCCCGGAGCGGGGGCCGCTGGCGGGGCCGCACGCGAGAGCCCTCCCGGCCGTCGCTACCTGCGCCAGCCAGGCGACGCTGCTCCGGGACGGCTGCTTGAGGGTGTTGATGCATCATCTGAGACGGGGACGGGGAGGGTGGGGCTGCATTTCAGGACTACTTAAAGGCTATAATAAGAGCTCTTTATGGGCATAAAATTACCATTCTGCAATACTGGCAAACCGTTCCCTTTTCCAGGAAAGCTGTGCTTTGTAGTACTGCAGTAAAATGATCCCTCCAGGGCTGCAAACTACGCGAGCAGCAGCACGGCCCCATAGCTCTAGCCAGAGGCTATTACAGGTATCTCGGTGAGGGAAGCAAATGACTTTATGACCTTGATGGATACAGGGAGTCAGCTTAAGAGCCCTCAGCTGTACAAACAAGCGTTGCCACCTCGGTGATAAGAGGGGAGGGCTGCCCATGCCAGGGCAGCGGAGGAGAGAAGGAGGATGCGGCAGATAATGATGAGTCGCGGAGACATTTCCAGCTCTGTTCCTGCCGTTTCACGGAGATATGTACTTCATGGATCTCAAACCAGTCGCCTCCCCTTGGTGGCAGGAGCAACCAGCTCGGTTTCCCAGGGCTTTGCTATAGGCAGAGTTTGTAATAAAATATTTTTCTACCCTCTTGTTCCTGTTAGCATTGCTTGAAATTAGAACCGTCCCAGAGTGGTTTGCCCACTCACGGACTTGGTTTAAGCGATACAGCAAAGCTCTCTCCATGTCCAGTAGGGAAGGCTGCTGGGAGAGCTCCCTCAGCACAGCATTGCTTTAAAAATATAAATAAGGTAATAAGGCAATTAGACAGAGATAGGCACAAAGCAAACATTTCAGTTTCAGGGCAAGGAGAGTTCTGCTTTTGCTCTGAATCATTCATTTCCCATCACTATTTTGGTCTCGTTTAGGGGTTAGAATATACCTCTGACTTGCAATTCTGCTTTAGGGTTGGCAGAACCCCCATTAAAAGGTGAAGCGCTTTTATGAGATTCCAGCACAAGAGGTGGGAAGTACCTGGTGGCCGCTGCTGCCGCCATCTGAGGCCCTTTTCATCTGTGAGGCTTCAATACCACGAACCTAAACCCTTCCCGCTGTTTGCCATTGAGCCCTGGCAGAGATGCACTCTGCAGCCAGACAACATCCCCTTTTCTTTTCATTCTGGAGGCACTGCAGCTGTTCTGTTTTGCTGCTGAATGAAGTAACGTTTCACAGGCTATGGTTTAGTGATTTGCAGACTTTGGTGGCAACACTGTCATAGAGAGTTCCTGCCACCAGCCCCCATCTGCCTTTTCCCTTCTGCCACACAACACTGGGGCCTTTCAGCCAGGCCAGGGCAGTTGCTCCTAGGGGCCACGCTGCAAAGTCGATCAGGGAACTGATCCAGTTGAAATAAATTACAAAAAAGAAGAAAAAAGAGAGAAAGAAAACAAAATCGTTCCTATTTTACAGAATGCTTTGTTGGCGGTTTTTAATTCAGATCTGTTCCTGATGTGGTTCACTACAGAGCCACACAAACAGCCATTTGGACACAACCATGAGGGGCTGTGCTGGAATAAAATGGTGGGAAAAATATCTAGAACGGGAACACCTCAAGGTAGCATTACTACCAAAGCTTCCTTGTCCTCAAACCATGGCCAGGGCTTCTTATCTTGAACTGAAACTATCCACAAGATCACTATAACGTTCCCGTAAACAGCCAATTCATTTCACAATTTATACATCATTACACATCCCCCACATACCAAACAATTTGCTCTACTGAGTCCTTTAGAGCCTTAAAAGGATCCTTAGGATTCAGTTTTCATTTTTAAATGAACACAAGCATTCAATCGAGCTATAAACTATTAAAGTGAGACACCACTTCTGTGATAAACAAAATATTTTCCTAATAATTCACTTAATTGTCCATTCATGGACCTGTGCCTTTGGAAAAGGGCATGCTTTGAGATTCCAAATAATACAAATAACAACAACAACAACAGCACATTCCATTTTACTGAACTAACCAGTGATATACCAAAAGGCTCGTGATACATTATCACCGTCTGTGCAGGAGTGTGGGTGGGAAGCAGGAGGCTGCAAGAAGAGACAGATAGACCGTCTCGTACATGCAACCTTTGCTCAGTGCTGTTATTTGTCTTTTACTCAAGAACTGCAGCAAACATATTAATACCCAAACGAAAAATGAACTGAGGTAATTCCATCTACGAGCATGTGATCAGTCCTGCTGCCGCAAATGTTCTCCCTCTAGGTCCATATCTGAATCTCATACAGCCTGACTCACACTGTAGCCATGGACGTCACTACTACCTGGCAGCGTCAGGCTGTCATTTGTTTCCTTTTGGAACGGGATGTTCTATAATAGCTTAAACTCCCACTTGATGGTTTATGAAATTACAGTTCTTTCACATACTACCTTTGTTCCTGAGCAGCAAAGATTTTTCAGTAATTAGTTCACAGGGTGTTAAAAGGGGACCAGAGAGTGGCCTGAGCTCAGGGACTCCTCACCCGAAACTTGAACAGGACGTAGCTCTTAATACGACATAGGCGAGATGCTTCTTGGTACCATGTAAAGCTAGCACCTCATGGAGACAAATGAGGGTGAGGACAGAACTGTTGCTCCCAGTGCTGCTGCTTCAAGTACATCCCCACGTCTCATTTACAAGGCTCCTTCCCCCACAGCTGATGAGAGAAACCAAAAGGAAAGCCGAAGCTCCATGAAATGCTGGTGGAGCCATTACAGCAGGACATGGTCCGCTTCAGAGCCATCAGCTCTGGCCATGGTGGTCAAATATATGACACCATCTCTTCTCAGTACCGTGTAGTTTGAGCCTCTGCTTCTAAAATGCCAATCTACATTCAAGTTTTAGTTTGTATTAGCAGTGTGCTTTAGAACTGAACCCCTGGGATACTGTGCTCTGGTTCATACTGTGGCACGGTTTCAAACTGCAGTCCTTTTCAAACTTCAGTCCTTAAAGACTCCAGTCCTTAAAACTAAAAATGCTCTCCAGCTGCTAATGGGACTTCAGTCTATAGGACTAAGCTAGTGCCAGTCTCACATTAAAACCTTCAAACATCAATAACGTAGTCATGGGGTCCTCAGCACCAACTGTTTTGCTCTGCTGGTTTGGTGCTCCTGCTACACCACACTGTTTGCTACTACAGCTTGCTAGTTGCCTTTAGAATTGAAAACCCTTTTGGATCCCAGCTTGCAATCACAAAAGGAGGAATGTGATACGGCTCCAGGGTGTAGTAAAAGAGAGGAGGCTACAGTCCCACAGGCCTCCCTGCCCATGTAAAGACTAACATCTGTCTAATTTCAGCAGGATATACCTGCACGCTACCAAGCTTTCTGCTGGGAACATCCTGACATGCAGCTGACGTGCAAGGAGAGAATGAGGGGAGCAGAAAGCTGAAGAATGAAAGAGTATCAAAGAATGATGCCATTTCTTCTGCTTATTTCTGTGATGCTGCTGTGAACCAAGAGAGATTAAAATGGATTTGTCTTCACACTGGGGACACAGCAAAATGGATGCATTGCTGTGCAGAAGCTAGCATCCCTAGCTCCAATTGCGGCTCTCATGTTTATTGAACGACTTTAGCAAAATGGAGATCTGCGATTACAGAGGCTTCCTGCTGGTGCAACCATTCCTAACAGGGAAGTCAATGCCAACTGCAAGTGTGGTAAACAAAAGTATTCCTAGCATGCTTCAGAGAATAATTATCAGTTGTCATCTGCCACTGAGAATAAAATGGGAAGCTTAAAGATGATCTGGAGAGAATTTGGAAAAGCGAGGCTTATATTTGCAAACTGTGCATAGCAGTTCTCTTACAAACATAGAAGTTCCTGAGGCCAGTCTTTGCAAGAGGATACCCTAACAGCCTCTGAAGATGTTTATTCTGAACTCTTGGACCTTTGTCCAATTTACATTCATTGGGGTTAAATAAATAAGCATTAACAAATTCAAAGTCCCAGACCTTCCACTGTCCTGCACTGAGCCAAGGTCATAAGTAAAGAGGCTTAAGTCACATTTATACTTCCCTTAACCTAAAGACCAAGTGCAGCTTAGTCTAGTCCCAATTATTAAGCGAAAAGTGCTTTAAGGCTGCATTAACGTGCATGCAGTTTTCCGAGTAACCTTTTGAAACCACTATAAGAGCAGGTCAGCCCAGCCTAGCGTTCACTGCAGACACACACAAGCTGGGGAGAGCAAGCAGCGCCCCAGCCCAGACTTATGTTCACAATAAGCCTCAGGAATCCTCCTGGTATTGTTTGGGCAGCTTTAGGTAATGCTGCACTGCAGGAACAACGCTGATCAGGGTCTCCAGCTTTGGCAGCCATTAGGACAAAAGACAATCTATAAATGCAAGTCATTATAAACTCACAGACATCACCTCTAATTTCACCTGGACTTACCTGGGTTGATCTGGAGGGGAGTGTTCCTCTTGACATGCAAAATGAACGTGTGCACTAAAGAATACGAGGCTTCTCTTACACAGAGTATTGTTCTGGATTCGTATTTCTTCGAGGTTGTCTTGGCAACAAAGAGGGTTGCCACTAGAGGTGTGTGAAACCCTGGCCAACAAAAAGCAAAACGACTACCACTTATTTCATTCCATCACCCAGTTAAATCAGACCCTCAACCTGCTGGGACATTATTAGTGCACAGTGTGAAGGGAGGTTCAGCACTAATCAAAAATGATGCTTTCCTCCCCTGAACATAGTGGGTTTGAACACAGCAAAAATGATGTTTGGGGGGGGGGGGGGGGGGGTGAATGAGGTCTGTCCCAATAGCCTAATTGGCTCTATTCACTTACTCCCTTGAAATGAGTAGTCATCTCCTGGAAGGCAGTGGAACAGAGAATGAATGGTTTTAATTGAAATTATTTAAGTTTCAGTTACGGAAATTTTAAGTGACTTCTGTGAAGTCAATGAGGTTATTTTGGCCTGATTCAAATTTGACCAAGCTTACCAATTCACCCCAGCCCAGTGAATCTTTGCTATTTAGAGGGAAGAGGTGTTGGACAGTTAATGGTTGTAATAGTTAATACTTTAACTTGTCAGTAGTTGAATGGAAATGTCCCCTTCTTCTTATGGTTTAGGCCCTTTTACTAAGAATAAAGCTTTATTCACTGTGGATGAAGTCCAGAAATTATTCTGGAAAGTTTCTAAAGCATCTTTGGAGGCAATTTCACATTGCTTATTCATGTCACTTGCCTTTATTTTTACTTACTGAAGGCATTAAAAAAATTAACCCAAACAGCTGTTTGGATTCCTCCGTTTTTTATGTAGCAAAGGAAAAAAGAAGTCCAAACAGCTGTGTCAGTAAAACACAAGCCAGGTGGTTTCCCTAAGGCAAAGCTTGTATGAAATCTGTAAGATAAGGCTTTTATTATCTGACTTATTGTATTTCTTTTTTATTGCTTCGCTGTTGTGGATCCTTAAGGAGGTATTTGCCACTTATTTGTTATTTTTATCCTCTGCCTTCAGTGTTTGAGCAGTACAGTAACTCAATAGAGAGGTTCAGCCACCAGGTGATACCTTCTAGATCTGCGCATCTAGTGAGAAAACCACCTTTTCAGCACAAGACCCCTGAATCAATTTTGAGGAAACACAACTTCTGGTTGGGCCAGCTGTAGAGATAACTGCCCCACATGGCTCATCCCAGCCCCTGCTTTACTTCCTGCCTGCCCTGCTCCGCTGGCTGGCATGCTGGTGTGGCTGACCCAGCTCCACCTGAGCCCAACTGTGCTAGTGAGCTTCAGCAGTTCACCTAGTTACATCTTTGATATCTTGAGCTGCTAACGAGCAGCATGGCCAGGGAGGGTTTGGGGATATGGTTTCCTTGGGAAAGCCTCCAACCCAGCTACAACACAAAGCCGAGACGTGCCTGCAGCTCGAAGGTGGCATAGACGCAGTTTTGAGATGAGGAGTTATTTTACAGATGTGGCCTTGCAACAGTGAGAAAAATCCAGCCTGGCATCTCACTGTGGGTGTACAACAGTCTGCCCACGAGCTGTTGACAGAGGGTATTTGTTTTCGGTATTGTATAACGAATTAACCTGAGCAGCACAGTTCAGCGTTCGTTCCTTGACAAGGTAGCTGGATCGTCCCCAAGCAGAGGGTAATGACTCACAGTTACACAATAATCTGAAAGAACAGTTGTTTTGTACTCAAACGTGTGAAACTTGAGAGATTTGTAAGCACCAAGCCAAATTCTCAGTCAAGTGGTGCTGCATGGTCCATGCAGCACGGACAGATTTATACTGGAGAGGAAGGAGGCTGCTGTTTCACTACCACTCGTGGCAAAGAGCTTCACTTATAGGGAGTCTGAACCCTTCCACTGGCCTCCCATCCTGCATGGAGAAAACTTGACTTTACGTGCCACCAAAGATCGGGAGCTGCCTGTGGCCTTGCTGTCACTGTCTTGCTACACGATGCACTGAACCGCCGGCGCCAAGCTTGGCTTTCCGCCAGCACCTGTGGCCACCATGGCTGCGTGCCGCTCCCCTGCGTCATGCACTAAACCCTAAACCAGTCCCGCCACGCCAAGCTCTTCGGCGACAACTCTTCCACAGCAATCCCTCCCCAGAGCGTGCTCAGCGGTCTTGCTGATTTGCGGATACATTTTCTATAAATTGCTTACTCGTATTTTCTTCCCTGATCTCTGTCCTTGGATTATGAACTTAGTGGAACAAAGGGAAAGCACTGAAGTGTCTGAAAATCACCGGTCCTACAGTAAATGATATTTATAATAATGACAGCAATAATAATTGCAGTAATAATTACACCATTTGCTGGTAATCATTGTTATCCCTCCTCCTCTTACTACACTATTTGACAAACACAGGCTCCAAATAGCTTTTGAGCCTGAGAAAACATTTTCAGGTCACACACAGTGTGAAGAAAAGACAAAACAATTTTTATAATATTGTACACATATATAACTAATATTGATATATATTTTTGGTGATTTAATATTGAATTATTTTCCTGAACATTCTAATTTTTAAACTCATTTTCCAGCTTAGAGAATAATGATGGTATACAGTTAAATGTCTGAAAATTGTTTATATACCAGTAGGATTTTTTTTTTATTTCTTTTCAAGAAAGAAAATAAGCAAAAATGTCTGCTTACGAGATGGACCCTCTTCCAGGGGGAAACACAGCAGAATCATCATCGTGTCTAAAGGAGCATTTCATTCTCTTTGAAATCATTTCCTTTTGTATGTTTTTTTCACATTTAGTAGCTGGACGCAATTCTCTCTATACATACTAAGCCTATGTTATTACCATTTCAGCATGATATATGTTTATTTGGTGTCTAACAAGATCATGAATCAGGAAATGGCACTGCATTTTATATTACACATTTATTTATTGTGTTAGGATGAAATTTACCTGGGTTCAGAGAACAAAATCAGGCTGTTACAGCCCTTGGTTTCATACAACTCATTTTCCTCTCACTGCCTATGCCCTACAGATAGAAATTCATCTCATTTGTACTGAATGGGAATTCTCCCATTCCCTCACTGCTGAGGTGGCCCTCAGATATGGTTTTCATGCCTTTTCTCATGCTTTCAATTTTGTGTCTATTATTCAAATGCCTGAAAATATGAAATATAATACTCAAAAATCACATATAAGTAAAACCTCCACTTTTTTTCTTGTGAGAATTTTTCTCTTTAGATCTTTTTGGTTCTTATTCAATCCTTTTCTAATTAAAAAAAATCCTACTCATCAATTTGATGCCATTGGTGACACTACTGTAGTTTTGGACTTAATCCTTCAGCTGAATGTTAGGGGCTGGATGGCCATCAGAAGGAAGAACTATTTTGCAAACAGTTTGTGAGATTAACATTTGGAAGACTTCAGCTCCTCGCTGCAGTATGTCAAAGACTGAGCAATGAAAGATGACTTTAACTGGAATGTGTAGTAATAAATGTACCAATAAACAGGGGAAATAAGCAGGCAAAAAATTACATTACAAAATACACGACAGCTCAATATCTTTAATAATACAATAGTAATTATCTCTGCTAATACTACAAATATCACACAAACACACTATGAGAACTTCATTAGGTGTTCAAATGCATTTTGATTTTTGCATTTGATAATGTTGCAAGAACAACTTAAGTCTCAAAAACTTGGAATCTCTGTAAAACTAGACAGTATTTTTTACAGAAAATGCAGGAGAGAAGTAAAATGAACAAATGGCAAGTTTATCTCACATGGAAGAGTTATAAAATCATTAAGCAAGTAAAAGGTTATTCAGTTAATTGGCTAATAGCCAGCAAGGATTTCACAACACTATCAGCAGGGTGTTGAAATACTAAAAAAAAAAAAAAAAAAAAAAAAAAAAAAACCCAGCAACCAAATGCTCAGTTTCAGAGAAGGACTCTTATTTAAGAAATACTTCCTTAAGTATTGCTTAGATATGGAGCTGTTTATCAGCATGTGTATATGGAATCAAGGTCCATGCCAGTTTTTTCACATACTAACGCTCCCTTGGTGTTTTGCAATTTCTTCCTACTGAAGCACGAGGAACACGGGACAAGTGAATGTAACAAGCATATACAGCTGTGAAGTGGTGTAATATATATATATTATTTATATATATTTAGTGATTTGATCTAAGATGGTGAGTATCAGCGTGTGATGAGCGAACTAGCACTGACTTCTGTCACTTTTTCTTGCAGACAGGGAAAAATCTCGTAAGAACATGAATGGATATGAACATGTGAAAGCAGGAGCACGTGGAAAAATGATCTATCATCTCTTTAAAGAGAATGAAAGATGTGCCATGCAGGTTCAGCAAAACCCTGGTATAATTGTATAGATCATGTAGCCTCCTTTGAAACAGACCGTATTCTTTCTGAATTTCTGCTCCATGATGTATCCTTTTTTTAGGACTAATCGGAATATCTAGGAAATATTTCACCCTACCTTGCAGCATACATAGGAGCTCAGAAACAATGTATATACTGCTGATGTTGAACAATTCATTCCCCAGTGAGAAATGATGCATTTGGTATCACGATTACATTATAACCAAAAGTAATTTTAGCACTACAAAAAGGGAATAGGATTGTCTCTGGCAATTCTTTAACAAAAACATCTCCTCTGATGAAACACAGTGTTTAACTCACAGGTTTTGTATATTCAAGGAAATGCTCTCCAAACAGCTGACTTACAAATATCCATATGATTGCCTGGAGAGGTTGTGGAGTCTCCTTCTCTGGAGATATTCAGGGCCCGCCTGGATGCAACCCTGTCTACCATGCTCTAGGTGACCCTGCTTAGCAGGGAGGTTGGACTAGATGATCTCCAGAGGTCCCTTCCAACCTTACCGATTCTATGATTCTATGATAAGCTGCACTGTAACCTGCTTTAAAATCTAACTGCCAGACACTGCAGAGGTAATACCATCTTTGGAGACGGCCCCAGGTTTTTCAAGATGAAGCTACAAGGTGATAAAGATCTTATAGACATCCATTTTTTTTTTAACAAAACCACTGAATGAATATGCTCCCAAGTTCTCTTAAGAGAATGGAAACCTCTCACCATTGTAATGTCAAGGCAATCGACATTATCTAGTAAGAACTCAGACCAAGTCTCAAGTGGCCCATCACAGCATGAATTACATTATAAGGTATCTTGTTGCAATCGTACAGAAATGCCTCCAACTTTTCTATTTAGATCTGGTCTCTTGCATAGGACAAGAAATCAACTCCCCTAAATAAGCCACCACTTTATACATATATATATATATATATATTTATAATCACATACACACACACACACACACACACATATATATATATATATGTAAATCCTGTTTTCAAACAGGATTTTGTTCAAAAAAATATTCATACCTGTTTTCTGTAAATTCAAACATCATTTTTGAGAACAAAATAAGAGAAATTCTAAAAAATTGAGAAGAAATAAAAGGGAGTAGAAGAAAAGAAGGGAGAGTTGACAAATGGTGAAGAAATAATGAGAAAATACTTATGGGTATGTTGGATTATCATCAGATAGATCTTCCCTTTGATTCAATTTTAATTACTTTTGAGAATAGTCATGTGATTGAAAACTTGCTCATGGTGTCATCCTCAAAAAAGACACTTTATACGCAAGATTCAGACCCGTACAGCAGGATAGCATGGGAATCATGTACCACTTGAATCTTCTTGAATCCTATCATGACTGAACTTTTTGTTTAGATGCAAATTTCACTGCTTTGAGCAAAAAGAGGCAGAAGCTACTTCTAACGGACAAATGAGAATTCCCTGAATCAAAAGAAGTTTCTAAGGCATAAGTCACTAAGCATAACTGAGCTGACCAATCATGCCACATGAACATGGACTCATCATCAATATGTCATGTCAAAAAAATAACCACATCAGGAAAAATAGAAGCTTAAAATTTGGAACAGTACAGAGACTGAAAAACTTTAATTTCTACATGAGCAATTCGTCAAAATAAAAAACCACTAGACTTGACATGGAAATTCTTTTGCCGAGAATTACTTGCTCAGTTATACGGGTTACATTGTGGTATCCCTCTGCTCCTCTTATTCCTCCTCCATTTCTATCTAGGAAATATTCCCCAGAACTTGTTGGTTCAGTTACCTCTTTTAAAGTCTTGGCAATCAAAGGTTCCAGTAACAAAGCCTTACTATTTTAAGTACTTCAGCTATAAAATTTCTATGGAAATTAGACTGAGTATCATCCTCTCCTACTGATTTTCACCTAGGAATTTCAAATCCACTAGTGCAAGAGAAAGCTTTGAAGTCAAAGCTAATTTTATTGTTTCATTAAAAGCAAAAGAGGAAAATTAAGATCAAAATTCCAAAGCTTTGGAGGGGAAGTCAGGAAACAGCAAGACAAGAAAGGATGAAAAGCAATGCTAAATTGGTGACTGGATAATCCCATTGTTTGTTCAAGTCAAAGTACATTACAAATTTTGTTTTGGTACAACAAGATGATAAACAGTATGCTTGGGTTGCACAGACTCTTTACCAAGTTTTTAACTGTTCTCATTCATCCTTGCGCTTGAATAACAGGAAAAGCCCAGTCCTAAACTTAGAGTCATGCAAATCCTCCTAACCCATGTATAAAGTTGCATTGGCTTCCAGAGAATCACTTTTTTGAGCACAGATATCATCCTTGAACATTACCTTCTCATCTGGCCTTCAACCTTGTCATGAAATATCTGGCCTTTAGATGTAAGCTACTATCTAGAAATTAGCACAGTTTTGACGTGACTGAGGTACTTCACTACCTCACAGGAAATACACGCAATACTGCAATGAATCAGCTGTAGCACATGTGAGAGATGCTCTGTTGCTCCTCTTTGCACTCAGCATAACCATGCAGAATGACATTGCACCAAGATAACACTCAACTTCTGGAACAAGCAAAACAAATCACAGACTAACTAATACAGAACATTAAAACCAAGTTTTCTTTTCCCCAGAGAACAGTAACCAACACTACAGAAAAGGCTGAATGAAATCTTGCTTCATCCTGCCTGGAGTCCAATTTTAAACCAGAAGTGATGTGAGTTGTACCTAAAGTTCAAACTGAAATTTCTGCATTGTTCTAAGAATTCACTATTGAAAGAACAATAACTCTTATCAATAAAGATAAAGAGTTTCCAGTGGACTGGATGCCTGCTGAGGGATTCCCTTAATTACCATATAGTCGCAGCAAAAAGGACTTGCAAGTCTAGCTGTTTGCCTACACAGAGGCTCGCAAGGAGGTCTTCAGCTGCTGAGATTCCTACTGCTCTCATATCTACTTCTCAATCTATTCCAGGCCACAGCAGAAAAGGTGGTGGGCAAAATGCAACTAGCATTGCCATGAACTACCTGTTGGGGAACATCATGTTCAAGACTGTATTCTAGAGCTAAAATGAGATAGTATTTGAGAAAAGGAAAAGAAATCATAGAATCATAGAATCGGTAAGGTTGGAAGGGACCTCCGGAGATCATCTAGTCCAACCTCCCTGCTAAGCAGGGTCACCTAGAGCATGGTAGACAGGGTTGCATCCAGGCGGGCCCTGAATATCTCCAGAGAAGGAGACTCCACAACCTCTCCGGGCAACCTCTTCCAGTGCTCTGTCACTCTCGCAGTGAAGAAATTCCCCCTCATGGTCAGGTGGAACTTCCTGTGCTTCAATTTCCGCCCTTTGCTTCTTATCCTGTCACATGGGACAACTGAAAAGAGTTTGTCCGTGTCCCCTTGACACCCTCCCTTCAGATACTTATACACCATTGTTCAGATCCCCCCTCAGTCTTCTCTTCCCCAGGCTGAAGAGGCCCAGCTCTCGCAGCCGTTCCTCATAGGGCAGATGCTCCAGCCCTCTGATCATCTTCGTAACCCTACGCTGGACTCTCTGCAGTAGCTCCATGTCTCTCTTGTACTGGGGAGCCCAGAACTGGACACAGTACTGGAAATGAGGCCTCCCCAGAGATGAGTAGAGGGGCACGATCACCTCCCTTGACCTGCTGGCAACACTCTTCCTCACGCACCCCAGGATACCATTGGCCTTCTTGGCCACAAGGGCACATTGCTGGCTCATGGTCAACCTGTCATCCACCAGCACTGCCAGGTCTTTCTCTGCAGAGCTGCTCTCCAGAAGGTCGGCCCCCAGCTTAAGAGAAAAAAACATCCATAAAGCACATAGAACAGCAAAAGAAAAATAGGCAACAACAAGGTCTGCAGTCAAGGAAAGGGTAAAATCTTGATCCTACTGAAGTCAGTGGGATCTTTGCCAGAAAGCTGTAGACAGCTTGTTTTATCCAGGATTTTTAATTAGTGATTAAATGATTCAATGGCAAGTTGCTGTTTTAAGAAGAAAAATATAGAATAGCTCCAGCATGCCTCTCCCTGCCCCACCTACCCCTTGGGAGGTACAGATCATACACAGCTTTTTTTATGGGAAGCTTGACAGGTATTTCATTGAACCTTAGTTGAAATCTGTAGTTTCCCAGGCCCTGCCTCCTTCCACAGTTTGGGGATGAAGATAGGAAACACCTGCTAATGACACCAGAGACATAGCAAACAGCAAAAGTCATGTGTCGGCAGAAAGTACACTGAAGCCCTGGCCCCTCTAATACAAATATAGTATATCTGATGATGGATAGTATATGTGAGGAACTAGGATGCCGCATTCATTTTATTGCTATAAAACTGAAGGGATTTGAATTATTCTGGAGTGGCATAACCATAAATAAATAAGGCATCTCCCTAGTGAAGAGGTAGGTTCACTTTGTTAAAAGCATGACTACACAAACGATCTGTTCGCACCACACACTTCTCCTATTCTACTTAATTTTTCTGCTTTTTTTAGTCTCCTTCTGCTTTTCCCCCTCCAAAGTACATTGGTTACTATGGAAACAAAACACGTCATTGGAATGGACAGAACTTAGTGACATCCACAAACGCTGAGTGAAAATGCAGTTTAAATAGCATTTTGCATTTTATAACATGAGCTGAGAAAGACGACGGGTGATTATCCTGCGCACGTGTGTGTACATGTGTTTGTGTGGGTGCCTGTACCCGCGCACTCTCTCTCTGCACCATTTACACACATGCAGTGCCACTGGCTTCACGGGACAGCACTCAGCAGAAGGCTCTGCAGAATCCTTTCCACCGTATTCTGTTTTAATACAGCTGAAAATTGCTTTGACAGCTGAATAGCTTCTTTGTTTATAACTCGTTCTTAGCTGACTCTGCTGCATTATGTAGCTTTGTAAAGAGATTACTTTGTCAAGAACTGAACATATATGGTCTGAGCATGAACAATTCAGGCTGATGAACTGCACTCATTTTATATGACGAATGGGGCTGCAATCTTGCTGTCTCTAATGTGTCTGCTTTCCTCTGTGGGTTTCATTTTCTGATCTTCAGTGATTTTTTTTATTTTCATGGAGTCTTTGGGATTATCTTCTTTACCCTTTCCTGGACAGATTCAGATCCATATTTTCAATATAGTGGTGTGCACAATAAGAGATCATTATTGTCTAGCTAGTTATTTATCCTTCTGCAAGTGTCCTATTTCTGCTCTTCATCATTGTACCTTTTTTGATATTTGAATTAATACAGAAGTGCCCCAGCAAGGGCTCAGAAAAGGGACCCTTCTATAGAGGGCACCATACGGACCACATGCAGCTTCTTACCTTGTTCCCTCATCCCCTGGCCTAAAAGCAGTCCTGAGCAGGCAGATCTGGCCTGCATGACTTTGGTACAGCTGCCTGTGAGCTAGGTCCTTGTCTTTGCAAAGCCTTATCAATAATAATAAGGCAAAGGCAGCTTGCACAGCATTACTGGTAGCATCATGGTCTTGCACTGCCCACTGAATGAGCTTTGCAAGCTCTTTTGGCTACTGTCTTTAATGGTGCTCAAGTCAACTGCATTGGTGGTCTCTTATCACTGTTGAAGCTTCTACTTCTAGCCATGGCTTGTTTAGAAATTACATTATTTTAGATTCAGTTTGTGCCCTACCCAGAGGCATACTACAAACTCAGGGTTTTTTTTTCCTCTGTGTTTAACACTCCTGGCTTCCTCCTCCCTCCTGCTACTTTTTTAAACAAACACTATTAATTCTAATGTAGAGATGATATGGTCCAATATGACTAAGAACACATTAACTGTACTAACGAGAAAATTCCTACTGACTTAGAAATAGGCATTATATCGAACTACTGTAGGCTGGAGACTGAGAGCTTTATTTAGAGACATCACTGGGGGCTTTTCTTGTGCAGGACACAGAACTGGGCCTTCAAGCATTTTGCATTACAACAGTTCTTGCTCAGCCCATAAAGTGGCAGAGCGCCAATTTACAATACACCCTACATTTTGCACTGAGCGGTATTTTACCACTTCTGAAAATACCAGCCTTCTCTAAAAACAGAAGGGAAGTTTGTCAGACAGACAAATCCCTCCTTATCTCTTAGTCATAACCATGATCCACTTCAGATGATTTAAAGATCTTTGTACATATTTACCTTTAAAAGAGACAAGAATAGGATTTCTTAGCAAATCAGTGTTTGAAAACAGAAGCCACAGAAAGATTCCTCACAACCTTATTTGCTCCTACTCATATTCCTGATTTGCACATATTTTGCAAAGTTGGCACACTGCGTGCTAATTTGTTGAGTATATATATTCTTTAAATCCACCATCTGTCTAGAAATTCTTTGTATTTGAAACTAGTGTCTTGACTAATGAATTCCTCATCTTCTACCTTTCAGGAAAGGACGGACTATCGTCTGTTACTGACAACAAAATGCCACTGGCCATGCAATATGTAGGCAAATGACGAAAGGTTGCACAGCAGTTTAGAAACAACATTATTTTTGTTCTACTGGTATTTTTCAGATTTGGCAAGAAGTCATGAGATCTTCAGAGAGTCAGTAAATTTCCACACTTGGTTTCTGTTCTTCACCCCTCTTGTGGCAAACCTGGCTGAACCACCAAACATGTCTCAATCAGTCTGCAAACTGCTCTGCCGCGGGAGCCTTAGGAAAATCCCAGAACAGCAGACAACAACTGTATCATATAGTGTAGGTGGCAATGAAGGCAGCCAAGATCTGCACCATCACCAGTTTTGTGTGTTTGGGGGAGGGAGCTGAAGGTACCAGGAGGAAACACACTAAAAGCGTTGTGCAAAACAGAGCAAGACAGGGAGATAAGGACAGTCACGGTTGCAGAAGAGATGTAAATAACTTCCAAGATCAGAGGGCCTAGATACAGGAAGAAAAGCAAAAACAGAGAGGGGAAGAAGGGTGCATCATCAGCTAGCAGCATGATCTTACTGGAGCAAATAAAACAACTTTGTGTACACTGTGTTCCTCGCTTTCCTTCAGGGAGAGAAAGAGTTCAGTATTGTTAATACCCTAGTTGTTTGATTTCCATATGCAAATACCCTTTTCATGTCAGCTCTGCTGGTGATTAGGAATCTGATTGTAATATTTCAAAAACATCAAAAATTTCTCCTTCTGACTACAGTCCAAATTGCTCCCTGGGCAGTGTATGAACACAAGCATTCTTCTATAACGTAATAACTAATAAGAAGCTAAATATATCTTGCCTAGAAGGCTTCTGCGGGCTGCTGAGGGTCAGACTACAATTATGTGAGAAAAGATAGGAATTTACTAAAGACCAGCTTTCAAAAAAAATCTTAAATTTGGGGCTCTGATAATAGGTCAGTGCATAACTCCTTTTTTGACTAGAGGCACTTAACTCAGACCAAGTGCCTCAGTTTGGAGGAAGATGAACATTTTGAGCAGATTATCAGTCAACAAGTGACAAAATTTAGAGGAATGTACTGAAGCAACCCATTGGAGGCAAGTAACAATACTTGCCTCCAGAACCAGACAAATCCAACCACCACTGAAGCAATGAATTTACTTCATTGGGTTTATGGCCTTTTTGTGTTCTTTCTCCAGGACTGTCCCAATGAACATGTTAGACAGTTAGACTCTAGATCCTTGCCCCTTCTTTTTCCCCACTGGCTCAGTAAGGCTCAGATGATTGACTTACACCAAACTCCTCACAGACATGAGAATATGGTTACTCAAAAAGACAGACCTTGCATTTTCTGGTTTATATAAAGGAAGACAACTAAAAATGCAAGAGCAGATATTATTAGTGGATTGGTATGTTCCTTTTTCCTGAGAGTGCTTTCAACTTTTCATACTGTTTGAAAAAGTGTGAACACTGGAAATAAAACCACAGGCCCAGGTCTCAAGGCCCATACACTGAAAAAGGCAACAGTGTTGGGCTTGAGAAGGCAATCAGGGTTAACAGGTCAGGCTACTACGGATCAAAACATTTAACACTGCATCTGCAGACCTGAGTAACTCAAGGAAGTTAAGAGGTTACTGTAAATGGGTTGGCACTGTCAATGACAAATTTTTCATAAGGTCTGGTAAACTTTCTGATCAACTTTTCTGTTGATCTCAGCACATGGTTACTAAAAGAAACTTTGAAAAATCCAAGATTTAAAGAATCATCCCAAAGAGGCTCTGATCTGGTTTACAAATGAACTTTGATGGAACTAGTATCCTGGGAAAACAGAGGAGATCGCATGTGGTGGAGAGCAGGGGTAGGTGCAAGAATTTCCTCATTCTCTTGTCTCAAAAACTGGAAGTGTGATTCTGCAAAACAAACAACCTGGACAACAGCCATTCACAGGGCGTTTCAAATTCTCCCTCAGCAGGGCAAAACTCCACCTGAAAAGGAAGTTTGGGGAAGGAATCCCCATGGCCTGATGGACACTGAGCCAGCTTAAATGCTTTGAGGCTCTTTCAGTGCTCCAGCAAGTAGTTCTGTAAACAGGAATTGCCTTTGGACCCTTAAAAAAAAAAGATGCACTATATCACTCTGGAATGGTGTTAATCTCTCTATCGCGGAGCTCAAAGTAAGCTTTCTATTATAAGCCTGGTGGAACACACCTACTTCCCAGCCACTCACTTGCCGGGAACAAAATCCATCCAGCCAAAACGCTCCACGTGTAACAGGACGCCAGAGCAGAAGCTTGAGGCAAAGCCGATGAGCTGGAGGCTGAGCCTGGAGTGAGGCAATACCAGCTCAGTGCCTGGCAGTAGAGAGGAGCTTTCTCTTTGCAAAGGACAACAGTCCATTCACAGATGATACCAGCTGGAGAGGCCACTGCCTCACCTCCCATCCTAAATACAACATGGCTTTGCCACAGTGCTCCCCATCTGCACCCACTCTCTCTGCCTGCCCCTGCCATACTTTCAACTTCCCTAGCACCTTCAAAACAGTTGCTTTTAACATACCTCTGTAACACTTAAGACAGCTAGATCCTGTGTAAGATTGGGCCCTCGTGGTCACAAATGACGACATGCCAACCCCAGAGTCACGTCAGCCAGAGCAATGATTGACATGGCTCAAAGCACAGACACAGATACCCCGGGTGTGGCAAGCTGAGGGTTAGCTGAGGACCCTCCACTTCTCTTTCTTTAATACATTTACTGTGTATTTTCCTAGGGGTCCAGAGTACGCATTGGTTTTGCTGATAAACTTATCAGAAGTGTAATGAAACATCCGTTCCATTTTTACTGTTTACACAGAGTTGTTTCTCCAGTTGGTTACTCAAGAGTGCGCGAATGGGGCAACCTCCCCTGCCCCCTTTTTCTTCCTTCCCCCCAGGAATACGACTGCCCGGGTGTGCACTGCACATCAGCAGCTGGGGCAGAGATGCTGCGTCCCGGACCAGCCCTTCCCCTGCCCACCCTGGAGTTATCCACTTCCACTGTCCCCTATACACCATTCGTGCTCCCAACTCAGCCCCTGGAGATGAGGTAAGGCTGTGGCACAGTATGCGGACTCCGATTACATCTCCAAATAGGAGGAACACACAATTCCTGCCCCTTTGTGCTCAGGAGCAGGAATACAAATAAGCTTCAACGTCTTTTTCCTGCTTATATGAACCAAGATCCGTTTTTCAATAGCAGGATCTGGCAGATAAGTACTCCTTTTGCTTGGTATTTATTTCTGAGGAGGGAAAGCCTTTCAGTGGCTCCTGAAACACCCCCCGCCAGCAAGGGAAGATGCAATCCCACGGCAGGTAGAGCTGTTACTCAGGGACATTTCTACACCCCTTGTGAATGTTGCTGATGGTGTTGCCATGCCAACCGTGTGTAGCCTGGTGTACAGGCAGCACAGGGCACAGGCACGCTGCTGCGATGCCTGTGCCTTTGCAGACAGACTAGTCCTAGGACCCGCTGGCAGGGAAGGGTGGTGGAGGCTTCACGCCCTGCCTGCAGGAGGCCTGGTGATGCCCCGGTGTGCTCTCAGCTCCCCTGCTGTACAGCCCCATCACTCATGCTGTTTCAGAGAGAATGGGATCGTTAACTTCATGAGTGTTCTCTTCCTAAATGAATTACATAACACAACCATTGCTAATAGCTCGTGTTGCTTCAGAAAGACCAGAGAGAGAGAAGTGGGTAGGAATGGCAAGAATCCTCCCAGCAAGCCTCTGCACAGCCCAGGCACCCACTGGCAGCAGCCGCACCCACCCCTTCACCTGCTCAGCATGTAACTTCATGCGTGGTGGGAGACAGCAGCCGAGAGCCCATCT
This sequence comes from Rhea pennata, assembly GCF_028389875.1. NCBI lineage: Eukaryota > Metazoa > Chordata > Aves > Rheiformes > Rheidae > Rhea > Rhea pennata. The sequence continues at coordinate 11,722,454 of NC_084674.1, forward strand.
ACAGCAAAACACACCGGATGGGCGCAACTATCTTTCCTCTGCTTAACGTCACCAGATGAGCTATTTTTCAAGCCACTCTTTCAAAAAAGCACTAAGTGAAAAATCCAGCTCCATGGACAGCCAGCAAGGGTGGATGGTTTGGCAGGCAGCTCATAGGATGAAGACTCAGATTTGAACTTTACTGTCTTACTGTACCTGGAGAATTCCCTGGGTTATTTCCTGGGTATTTTCTAGGTTATTTCCTTATTGCTCTCTGAGTTTACTAGGTCAAAATGCTTGCCTTGTCTAAATCTCAGTTTGCCAATGTATAGAATGAAGGCAACAGGACAGGTTCTTTCCTCCTGTTTCTCCATGTTTGACTACTGCCTTGATGAAGTGCCCACACGATGTCTCTCCCCCTCATTAAAGCCACAAAGGCCTTTGAAATCCCGAAATGCACAGCAGCTGAGAAGTGCTGTGTGTTGTTATAGGTAGTTCAACAGGAGTATGTGCTAAATGTGGACAGCAACTAGACTGAATACGATGTGTCAAATAATTAATCATTTGTCTCTGATTAAGGGGAAAAATACAATGCATTATCAGTAACTGCTTTTACAGATCACTCTGCTAGCTAAAGGCTAGGAATATAATCATGAATCACAATACTCCAAAATCTCAAGAAATGTTAGAGGAAGAAAGGGATCCTGCTGCCCACTACGCTGTATCACAGATCTGGCCATGTCCCCTCCTGAGTTACTGCACTATATCCCAGTGTCATTGGCTGCCAGTCTACACACACAGTTCATTCAGATGTGCCAACTTTGTTGATCAAAAGCTGAGCATTTAAAACCATTGCACCTTTTGAGAGTCCTTCAACATTTATATTTGGGATCTGATAAAGGGAAAGCTATTGTGAGAAGACATTGTGGATAGCTGTAAAGACTGTAAAGTATCTCAACTCTGAACTGATACACATGGCTATCAGATGTCTGCCAGTAACAATGTTTTACTGCATAGTTAACATGTAATGTAAACAATATCAACTAACAATACCCAAGATATGAGGCTATTCTTCACAGAAGTTCTATATTTCAGTGTCTGCACTAAATATGGCAATAAAGCTGGACCAATTTCTATGCAGCTACATCACCGTGAATTTCAGTGTATGTCACACTGCAACCAGCACTCAAATACTATCTATATCTTCCTATCCTTCATCATATAATAATATCCAGCAATCTGGACAGATATTTGGCTAGAGTGACTCCTCACTCCTTTACTATTTCAGAATTCAGGTTTAATTTTGTTATTAAGTCTTTAAAAACATATCCACAGCCTTTCCAGAGGCAGACGTACTGACACTGGAAATTCTAACTTAGTAAAACCACTACCAGGAGGTGGAGGAGGAAAGCTACTGTCTCAGTAGCATCACCGTGACAGTTGTTTCCTACAGCATCCTTGTGACAGCTTTTCCCGGTCTAAGTGCCCCTTTTCTGGCTCCCCTTTCTCAGTCGTCCCACCTATAAACCAGGTATCTTCTGCTTCGTGGGCCTGCACAGACTATCATCATTTTACAGTGAGTATCTTCAGAAGCCCTTACATAGCCAGGATTCGGACACAGGTTCAAGAGTGCAAATACTCTGAACTGCCTTCCTCATGTCCACTGTTTATCTTGTTATCAGAGGTAAAGGCCAAGTGGAAATGCAAAAATCCCAGTATGAAATACACTATTCTTGCAGTTGATTTTCAACTCAATGACTATGTTCAGAAAAGAGTTGGTATGTGACCGCATCGCGTACTGGACTGTGTGCACTGTTTGCATTTATTCTACTTTAAATGGTTTCTGGTACCTCAAGCTCAAATTTTCACTTTTCATAAGTAAACATTTTAAAGAGTTCATACATTAATGACACATCATTAGGCAGAATCAGAGCTAGTTCTGCTTAGGCAGTTACCTTGTACAGAAATAAATATTCAACCAGTGACTTTTTGATATAGCTCCAGGCTTTAAAATGAAGAAAATTTGCTGTATTACCAAACTATAGCAACTCGACAGCCGAGTTTAGGATTTAAGACAACAATGCTGCTTAAGGACATTAGAAACTTTCCCACTGACCGTTTAGAAAAGGAGAAGCCCATCTTTTACAGTTTTAAAGCTTCTTTGCTCACTACAATAGAGTGAAAAGAAAGTAGCATAGCAATGGGTGTAGTGGTTTTGTGGTAACGACCTCAGGACATGTTGGGTACACTAATGCACACCCAGCCTTGTGCTGACCTAATCAGAGGCTGTAGACACACGTATCCAGGAGCATCCTGCACATACGCTACCTAGCAGGGTTTTGCAAGCTGCTCATAAGAACTGTTGCATTAAATTACATTTAGCTTGAGTGATCCACAGCTCATTGGTTGACCTCTGGCTCTAATTCTCAATACCTAGAAGCATCTGACATAAAAAAAAAGCCCCTAGAGAAGGCATGGGGAAGGAAATAACTGTGCTAATTAAACTCACAAAGTACCTAGGAGAAGAGTGCTCCACTTCAAGGATACCCTGACATTTCTGACCCATTACAAGGTAAAGCAGCAGAGAAATTTCAGGCATTTAATGTGGAATGTTTTGATGAGACATAGAGGAGAAGAAGTCAGTAGAATTTAAAACTGATTTCTCCCTTAGAGCTGAAATACGTCAGCTTGAAAAACTTAGTAAAATATTCTTAGCCACTAATGTATCTTTATTTTGATTGCACAGGAGGTAAATCATCCTCATAAACATGGTGGAAAACCATGCTGGCCTGGTCTGTTTATGATGAATTCTTTGCTCACATTGCAAAAGTAAATTCAATAGTCCTTTTGCCTAATTAGTGCTTAAAACACCATTTATTTCCTAATCCATTTCCATCTTTTGAATTTAAGGACACAGAGGAGCATTTTGAATTTTACACATGATAAATACTTCTTTTTGAGAGCGAACCTTTAAATAAGCAACCCATTTAATAATATACTAAGCATCTTTCATCAAAAAAACTAACTAACTTCTACAGTATCCTCACAGGAAAAATATATCAATTTTAAATGGATATCCATTTTTATCCATTTTAAAAACATGGTTAAACCGAGGCTCAAGAAAAATTAAGTGACTTACCGAGGTCAAAATGCAAGTTAGGTATACAGCTGGGAAGAGAAATCGTGAATCAAATTCCGGTATTTCCTCTGTGCCAGTTCGTTGGTACTCCTTTCCTTGCATATGTTCAGACATGGTTGATGTGGATATACCAATCATACAAGAAGTGATAAATGGGAGATAACTCCTCTTCCTAGGTGGAGTCCCCAGGAAGAATTTCTAGTTGACCGTCAAATTAAAATATGTTTACTGTTACGTAATTTGGGTCATAATTTTACTAGTAGGCAAAATCCAAGCCTTCTGTATTGCAAATAGCTTCCATTTCTAATTTGCCCTATAAGCTGCTGCTTGGGGTTTGTGTCTTACTGGGATAGACTTTCTGTACTTCTCTGTGTTGCTGAAAATACATTGAAAACAATCCTGGTTGTGATTAACACAGGAGAGGTGCAACTAAGAAGTCTTTTCCATTCAGGTCGTTCTATTCAGTATATGGAATAAGACGCTAAGCCTCTCTGGGTACATTTCTCTGTTTTTCCTGTTAGTGCGAACACGAAGGGCTGGATATTCAATTTCTGACAATCCTGGTTTGTGCCCTGAGCTATATCTAAACCATATACAGGGGCAATAGCTTGCCTCAGCTACTAGCTGAAAGACTTACTCCTTCCATGGAAGTGACTGATGAGCCAGAGAGGAATCTGATGAAGGACAGCCTGCTGTTAACAGCATTTTCTCCTTCTGACCTCCTAGCCAGAGTACTATCCTGCAGAGAGTAATCTAGATCTCACTAAATGGGAGAAAGTTGACTGGGAAAGGCAGTGCGATCTGTGTTGACAGAGATAAGGAAGAAAACTATCTAATTCTTGTGCTGCAAAGTACCTGGACCAAAATCAAAACAAGCATTTGGTTTGGTTACATTTGAGATTGGCTTCTAAAATAATTATCTGGGCCTCCAGTTAGGGACTTAGCATGCTGTACTTGGTGCCTTCACTCCACTCCTGCTGCCCTGCAACCCAGCTGGGGAAAATATGTGCTCTCCGACTTGCACTTGCTCTACATTTCCTAATGGTCTCATATGCTAGTCTAAGCCTTATAGGGTAATAAGCTATTTGCAGGTTTAATATGATAAGGAACACAAAAGAATTTATTTTTGCTGTTTTATTTACATGAAGAATAATAACTGGCTCTCCCCTGTCTCAGTCTTGTGCTATTAATAAAGTCCATGTGAGGAATATACAAATTTACATCACGTGTGGAGCCTGTCAACATAACCAGTCTCTAGTTAGAATACTTTCCATGCTGTGTGTCTCCACAGAGTTCATTTTCAGGGACATGTGACCCAGAAATGTGTCATCAAGACACATGTAGTCCACCGGACTGATGAAAGGAATTCAAGGGGAACAGAAGCAACAATCCTGCTTCTTTCAACCTCCACTCAGCTTGTTGCTGCTGCTCTCTGCAAAAGGTAGTGAGACATGAAAGAGATGTTGTTGTCCTAAATTTGGCCCTTGTTTTACCTTTCAAATAACAGGTTTTTATACAATGCCATATCTTTCCAGTTTATTAAGAAAAAAGGAACTAAAAATGCATGGATGACAATTTTTATAAGCAAATAATCACTCCCATGCAATAGCTGAGAGGCATTTTTTTTTTTTTTTACCTAGAGACTCCGCAACCGGCATCGCAGACATTTTTTATTGTCCAGTCAAAATGTTCAAAACAAAAATAGACAGACCCCACAAAGAGAAAAACACACTGGATTTTAATATTCTTTCACAATTCATAACCAAAGCTGCAGTCAGAAATATGGAGCGAGAAAGTCATTTGGTTATAAGACATGGCTTTAATCAGTCTCACTGGTGTCTCATGGAGTCCTTCCAAATTAAATGGATGTCCAAATTAGAGACATTCAGACTAAAGATGAAACATCACAAAAAAGCTCTTTTGTCTAGCATAAATAGAATCAAAACAGTCAAATGCTCAGGAAGATAACTGATACAACATTATTCCCTTGGGCATCTTTGTTAGTGATTAACCCAGCCTGTTTGAAATGTTTAAAACAATGAAACTGGTGGACACGCTATTCTAGTCTGTTGGGCACGAACCTTCCTCCTAATCTCTGCTCACCAGGTCTCCTCACAGCCACATCCTTCTAACGCCCCACTTCTTCCTCCCAGCCTACAGCCGGTGAGTCACTCTGTTTAATCAGCACCGCCATCAGGATGTGCACCTACCAAATCAGGGCAACCCATGATCTCGCTGCTGTGACCTCTGCCATGCTTATTCCCACTTTTGTTTATTACTTTCACTCATTGCGCTGAATCTAAACTTAGACTGTCAGCACGCTGGGGCAAAGATCGCATCCCGTGTGGCATGAAGGCCCCGCACACAGCCTCTGCACTGTTCACACCTTACGTAACCATAATCACATTAACTGCACAGAGGGATGAAGGAAAGAAAGGGCCACAGTCATAAGACCTGATCAGGAGCCCTTTGAAATCAAGGATGAAACTCCACTGGCTTCAGCAGAGCTGGATTGGGCAGGAAGGATCTGATCCTGAAGGACTTGCTGAGTGCCTCTTAGAGATCTGCGTCTTCTCCATGGTAAGCGATTTCAACAGCAGATTTGCAGAACAAAGTTCTAAAGCCTAAAGCTCAAGCAGGCTTAAGAGACTCATCACCTTCTCCAGCAATATTTCTTAGAAAGTCACCTGTCATGAAAGACTTGCAACATTAAGGACTCTTCAGATCTATGGGTCACCAGAGGATATTTTATCTTTCTCTCTATAGTTTCTTTGGAAAGAATAAAGCAGACAGATGACAAAAAGTGAGATTATGTCACAGCAGAGGAATGTCTCTACTTATAGGAAGATAAGCCTTTTCCACCAGAGTCAAGATATCTTCAAAAGATGACTATGAGCCACTACGTACTACATTTTCATACTCTGTACACAGAATTTTGCTCAGCCTCTCCACTTTCTAGTCAGTGTTATCTCTTTATTTTATATTCTAAACTACATTATATATTACATTATATAGCATAACTGATCTTACGATCACCTACAAATCCAGCTAGTAGTTAGAACACAGAAGAACATCAATGTAAGTGACAGGACTCTTGATTATGTCAGATTGACAATGGATACTTTAAAGAAGAAAACAGTAAAATCGTGTCTTGGACATGGTCAGTTTTTGATTATCCACGGTTGGATTATCTAGGCTGTGGATTAACCAGCTCTGTCTTCCCCATACTCCCTCAGGTGCATCACAGTGCTGCAGAAACAGTGACACACTCTCACACCTGGTGGTAGCTTTCTGGTGCCTACAGTTATCTCTGCACTCTAAAGAAATACATTTACTACATTTTCAAAGATGAACACACTAAATAGTCACAGTCTAACTGACGTATGTTTTGTATTAACTGTGGGCAATCTTCCTGCTCCCTCTCCCTGCCCTTCTTCATTAGCTGGGTAACTGGCTGCAGATCTCTGAAGGACTGGTTTTGGAAGTCATCACAGGGTGATGCAGGGGTGTATTAGGAAAGGCGGAGTTCAACTGTGCAAATTTCTTTATTACAACAGAAAGGTCTGATCATACCAAGTTTCTGCCTTTCAGGGCCCTGTATTTCAGACCTTATTCTGCATCCTAGAGTGAGCTCTGACACTTCTACACAGAACAGGATCCCTCCTCTGCACAGGCCACCAGCCCAAGGTTGCCTGGAGAACATCTGCACTGGATTCTGGTGAAGTTTGATGATGCAGAAATATATTGAAGAATCAGCCTGCTAAACAGCAGGGTAGGGATAGGGCAGCAGAGTGCTCCAGTTCTCCTTGCAAACATTTTATTGTTTCAGGGATCCTATTTGTATTTATGGCAATGAGTGTCAGAGGGGTTCCCAAGTGCTCAGGCACTTTTGGGCTCTGGAGCAGCAAGAACTCCTTGCTCATCTGGGTGGAGTCAAGAACCTCAGGCTACAAATCTGACTGGTCACTACCCAGACCACAAGGATTTCAAAACATTTGGTACTCGTGGGCCAGGTCTACCCACTTACAACACACTGTTTTCTGCCTATGCTATCTACTCTCTTCCAAAAATCTCTCAATTGTCTCTATTGCAGCTCAGCTTCCTTCTCTGAAGAGAAAAACACACTGAACTTTTGGACTATATCTGTTGCAATAAGCCTGTTCCCACTTCCTGAACTCTTCTTTAACTATAGCCCAGGGAGTCAGCAAAGGGATAAATTACACCGAGCTGCACAGACACTGTCTCCACACTGCATTCATGGGTATCCAGAGAGACAGTGATCTCACACATCTCTGGAAGCAGTGGGGCAAGAAAGAGATCTGACTTAGAGCTACCTAGAAAGAGTCAACTGAGGCCTCACAAATATCTCAGATTAGGGGAGTTAACCAGTTTCTTTGGAGCTGAACAAGGCTCTCAACTCATGCAGGCAAGATTAACAACAAAAAAGCCTATTTTTGTAGTTTAGTTTTAGTTTACTCAGTGACATAATTGTATTTCACATTATTTCAAGACATCTTTTCTTAGCCATACCACAGGTGGAAGTGAGAAAGCAGAGTTTGTAGTCATTTGGGATTAACAGGAGGTGATGAGTTGGTTGAAAATGCGCATCTATGTATTATTAATTAACCATTGACTCTTCCTTTTGTAGATTGTATTTATTCTGATCCTGATAAAGCTTCTCCCTCTGTTACACTGTTATTTCCCTGGGTTTTGTTTATTTAGTTTTAGGGATGTGATCCTGCCCCTCTACTCATCTCTGGGGAGGCCTCATCTCCAGTACTGCATCCAGTTCTGGGCTCCCCAGTACAAGAGAGACATGGAGCTACTGGAGAGAGTCCAGCATAGGGTTACGAAGATGATCAGAGGGCTGGAGCATCTGCCCTATGAGGAACGGCTGCGAGAGCTGGGCCTCTTCAGCCTGGGGAAGAGAAGACTGAGGGGGGATCTGATCAATGTGTATAAGTATCTGAAGGGAGGGTGTCAAGGGGATGGGGACAAACTCTTTTCATTTGTCCCGTGTGTCAGGACAATGGGCAGAAATTGAACCGCAGGAAGTTCCGCCTGACCGTGAGGGGGGATTTCTTCACTGCGAGAGTGACAGAGCACTGGAACAGGTTGCCCAGAGAGGTTGTGGAGTCTCCTTCTCTGGAGATATTCAAGGCCCGCCTGGATGCAACCCTGTCTACCATGCTCTAGGTGATCCTGCTGAGCAGGGAGGTTGGACTAGATGATCTCCAGAGGTCCCTTCCAACCTTACAGATTCTATGATTCTACTTAGTTATTAACAGTCAAGTATATAAGGGGTTGTACTTTTCCTTCTATTGGATAACATTGCTTTTAGTTTCTAAAGGAAAGTCCCCCCTGTATCAGCCAGAGCACATTCAGTTTGGGACTGTGACTTCTCTGAAATACCTAGTGATATAAATTCTTGGAACAAAGGGGCAAGGAGCCTAATGGCATACATATGGGAGCATGGTTAAACATAGATAATACATGTTGGCTTCAGGAGACTGCAATAGCAAGTTTTTTTCTTGCTTTCATCATGTAAATGTCTATATATGGAGAGTTACTTGAAATCATGTGACTTCCTGAAGTTCAGCTTCGTCTGTTTGTAAACATACATAAGTTTCACTTTCTGATTCCCAGAGGCTTCAAGCAAGGTGCTTTTCATGAATTTTTGAACTACAAAAATCTGTCTTTGTGAAAACATTTTTCTTAACTTTTGCTAAACTTTCAAAACCATGATATTTAACCGTAGCCCTCCTTTACAAAGCTTGGGTCCACCGGAATAAAGGTATGAAATTTCATAAATTTCATTATTTATAATGACATTGCTATCAACAGAAAAAAAAAAAAAAGATAACTAGCTGCACTCAGCTGCATTTTATCTGAGAATTTCAGCATGTTAAAAATGTGGGAGAATTGACTCCTTCCTTGTAAGAAGAAACCAGTATAAATCCTGCTGACTATTTGTGCTGAGAGTGGTATCTACAACTCATTTATTCTATAACAGTACAGAGTGCTGGTACTTTGCTGGCAAAGTACCATTAATATAGCAGCTGGCTATGCTGCAATCACTCTGCAAAATCTTGAAAAATCAAGTTTCTGACAGGGTGAAAATACTTTAAATATATATTTTCTCACCATATTTTAGTATTTCCTCTTTGGACACACTCCCCTGTCTGATGAAACAATCTCACTGAGTCTAGCAGGACCCAAATGAAAGTTTTAGCTGCAGCTGGAATTCAGAAATAGATATTATGCAGCACTGAGAAATACTGTCAGTCATTAAAGGATTTGTTAAGGAATATGGGCCTGGGAATGACTCCCCTACCATGTTCAGTCTCCTGTTATTGCAAGCCACATTCTCATATCACTCTCAGAAACAGACTGCAGGTTATTAATTAGCATTTGCTACTATATATAATTAGAGACATAAGAATAACAATTCAACAGAACTCAAAACATGTTAGACCCCACCCCAGATGTAAAACTCTCATTTCACAAATGGTCTCCGTGTTAGACTACTGCCCACGCCTTGATCTGCCATGACTCTACTCAGCTCCACCACTGGACCAACAACAGCAGAAAAATCTCTACCTGGCAGGCTGTGTTCGCATAAACGAAGAAATGACAATATACAGGGAAGGGAGATGAGGATAGCAATAAATAAGATGATGCAAACTGTATGAAACTTGAAAGAACATGTTGAGACCTTATCCTGCTCTAGATCAATCGCTTCAGTTAGCTGAACTTCGCAGCTGTTCCACCCTTCTGATAAACTGAAATGAATCCCACTTCATTTCAATAGCGTTCGTATCCAGACTTATGCACAAATCTGGCTGTCTCTAGGATATACATTAAGAAACTAATGGAAAGCTCCTGAGGCATCAGCCAGATAAGATGTCTGATGTTCCCTCTGCAGCCCAAAATGCTGTAAAAATAAAAAATAATATTTTAGGATGCGATGACTCAGAAATTAGCATCAACTTGCCAACTTGGAAGGCCCTAGGATGTTTTCTTCAAGAAGTATCTTGGTAACAAATTCATATGTCACATACACACACTCAAATCTATACATAATGAGATTAAAGGTCACAGTTACTTAGAAGAAGCTGTGTTAATACTGGAGTACAAAAAACTGTCTGCTGTCTACAGATAGAAAACCTCATACTCCAAAGGTGGTTCATTAAGTGAATTGGTCCGTTTCCGCTGCTGTATTCTGTAGTAGCCTGTAGCAAGAAGAGCCCCTCGTTTATTTTTTTTTCTATGTCTTTTTATTTGGCATTTTTGTCATGCCTGGCTTTCAGTTCGGAGCATTACATTTTCTGTAAAGGACTTACTCTGAAGACTTACAGATTTTGGATAGGCTGAAAACACAATTTTTGTATAGGGAAATTTTCCTTCTGGTATCTAGAAGCTCCTTCAGGAGGGTAGGAATGAGCCCTTTCGTTATGCATAAACAGCTGACATATGAACCGGATTTCAATTTATTTTAAAGGGTGGAATCACCATGAAGATGGGCTCTATAACCAGCAGCAATAGGAGGAATTAATAATCAGAAAATTTATACTGTACATGCGAAATAAAAATTCCTGACAGTACAAAACAAAAATTCCCCTGTGAAGGGGAACGTCATATATCTTGAGATGTTTACGGATAGTGCCTAGAAAACAAGCAAACCGAGCCACTAACAGGAGTACCTTGGAGATTATGCATATGTACAAAGACTGACTTGGACAGCTACAGGACTAGATTATTACCGTACTAAGGCCCGCAATCATTTCAGTCACAGCACAGGCTGCCAATGAATATCCTGTAAAATGCACCTCGACCCTTTACTTTGGATGGTCACTAATTGCACGTGAAAACTAACAATTTCAAATATCATGATGAGATAATTTTCCCCTGAATTATTTTGCATCCTGGAAAAAAGTAGTGGGGGAAACGCCTGGAAATGACTGCACTTCTATTCCTGCTGAAGTCACATGCCTTGATGTGAAAAATTGTTCTAGCTAAGATGGTATATTCTGAACTTAGCATTAAACACATCAGTTTCTTAAATTAAAACACAATATACTTTGGAGTCAAAATAAACCTCTGCATGACTGGAGCAGAAACCTAATATTTGATTCCTGTGCATTTGACATGAAATAAAGAAGCCTCTGATTTAAAGTTTTGCATGTTTCACTAAATTCAAAATAGCCTTAAGGGTAGTTCCCAAAACTACAGGTAATTATGAAAATAAAACCCCACATTTCTCAAACAAACCAAAGGCTTGGTTTAAACCCTGAAGAGAAACTTGTGGAGACTGGTCCAGACTGGATCACCAGAACAAGAGATAAGGGCTGGTTCTGTACCAATCTGGTCATGTCTGAAGCACGCCTGTAATTTTACACGTGAATGCTCTCTATGGCTTCAGTAAAATTATTCCTGCACTTAGAGATACACACATAAAAGTCCCAATTGAGTCTTACTTACAAATTCAGTCTGGAACATCTTGCAAAATTAGGTGCCTTCAAGAGCAAAGCTTCCAGGGCCCAAGAAACAGAGGCCTGAGGATTAGGCATCACGTGCTTGACCGATTAGTTGCTATTTGGAGCTGTATAGGATTGCCAGTATGACACACAGGTACAGGCAAGGCATAAGTCCATTTTAGCCACAAAAAGGCTCACCAAGTCCTCAACTTGCTAGAAACAAACAGCAGCAGCAAGTTTCCTTGCTCAGAAGTCCAAGTCCGCCCCACCAGCAGGTTGAAGGCTTAGGACACCCTGTTCTTCCTTGCTCTCAGTCTCTCTCACGACACTTTTTGGTTTCCTCTCTCGCTATCTAGTGCCTATAGCTCCAGGTCGGTATTTTAGTCCCTGTTGCAGTAATTGGGGCAACTGGCTCCGCCTTCCCCTGCAGCCTAGTTCCTCTGGCACTGGCTCCTGGCACCTTACTGGGCACTGGGATGGGACCACTTGTTCCATCTCTGAGTCTGAAACCTGCCAGCCTGGAGCCGTGAGCCTGCGGCTGGACGTAAAGACCTCCCTTTCCATTAACACCTTTCAACATAACACTGCTAAACAAATACCACACACTCCTATTGACTTTACCTCTCCATTGTAGCTAGCACGTAGCTACAACCAGGCATTGCATCACACAGACTTAATGTTTGCTTTTCGACAATGGCCTGCGTTGGCTTATTAACCTCTGGGCCCATTTCCCCTCCCCGACGTGAACCTGTTCTATTGCTCTACTCCCTCCTAACCGCCCAACATCACTGCTTGCCTCCTCCGTGCACGAGGATGGCAAATAAGGTTCTGTGGACATTTCTCAAAATATCCATTTCATAGTACTGACAGTCCTCTTGTATAGAAGCCAATTTGGTATCATAAAAGTCCACATGACTTATGGGCGCTCTGTGTGTTTTCTGAGATTTCCAGAGGAGGGTTCAGCAGCCTCAGAGGCTTGGCTACAGGGAGATTTGCACTACTGAGACCCCAGCAGGGGAGGCCCCACAGCAACCCTACACTCACAAGGTGGTTCTTCAGGGCTCTCCGAGAAATAGGCCATTTTAGCAACAAAAATGGAAGTACTCAAAGTCCCTGGGCAATGCTGAACATTTACACCGCTGCTTATTACTACTTAGGGTGTTTCTTGAAAACTTACCAATATTCAATATTTAGCAACTTTTAATAGACTTACCAAAACTTAAAAATATCTAAGAATGACAAAAAAAGATGTTAATAATGTAAGCTATACAAATTTTCAATTCTGCTTGTATTTTCCACATTCTTTCACAGCATCAATATTATAAAGAAACCAGAGAAGCTTCAAACAGCAGTGGTTTTCTCTCAACATATATAAGTTCATGGCCTACCTTGGCTTGTTTCTGAAACACAGGGGCAGTAAAAGAGGCCATTAGGAGACTCACTCAAAGACATACTGCCTTATTTCTGCCTACACATTAACTGTATGCACATTAATCTGGCCACACATTAATTTCACCAAATATTATATTAGCTTCCACCCTAAGAGATATGGCTCAGCATCAGGGGCTCCTCACAGAAGAGGAGCTCAGCTATGCCCCTTGATCCTCATGGGAAGGGAACCTGACCTTCCACGTTTGCCTCTAAAGCTTCACTACAACCTTAGAAAGGCTCCATCTCTTCAACACTGTTGAATCTTCTTTTTGCTTGGCACATCCTGTTTCCCACAGACCTGCCACTGCTCCTTTTCTTCTCCACATCCTTCTCCAAAGAGTCTCCCTTGCTCCCATCTCCCGAATTATCTTAGGCCCACTTCCAGAGATCTACTTCTAAAAATACAGCAGCATCCTATAAACAGGCCAGTCTTGCCAGCTTTAAAACTCACTCGAGTTATTGTTTCTGAGACAACACAGAGGAAAAAGGATATTCCAAGGGGACCCTCTTGACATGACCACTCATCTATCTAGATCAGCAGTTCCCAAGCTTTTTGGCTTTCGTCCTCATTTCTGGTCTCGTGATTTCTCTTCCGTCAGTGCTCCCTGTGGTCGTGACCCTAACTTTGGAAACTTCTGGGCTGGATCAGTCCAAAATGACGCCCCAAGAATAATTTTCTAATTGGTGCCATGTTTGTTTATGCTGCTGAGTGGTGCGATTACCCTGAAGTTCAGGTTTGAACTTGTATCTTTGCTTGTTTTTTTTTAGGTCTGGAAAGAATTTCTGGGTGTCACTCAGCCAGCAGATAGTGAACTCTATAACTTTTGACTGTTCTGGTTAGAGACAATTATATCTCAGCTGATCTGGTACGGCATTAAACAGTTGGCTCTAAAGTTCAGCTATGCTTGGATGAAGCAGGGATCTTGCTTCTCCGCAGAGTCTGCAAAGATCTGTTTTCTATACTAGCATGTAGTGATCATTCAGATATAATAGTTGCTATATCCAAATCATAGCTTATACAGTAACACAGTTTCATCTACTACACTGTGCATCTATGCTGCCTCTCATATGCATACTGTTGGATGAATTCTAATAGCCTCTTCACATCAGCTTGTTTTTCTTTTATGGTCATTGAGAATTTGTGGCTAGTGCAGCACTTAATATTCAATTTTTTTTTTTTAAGTGTTTTGTCATCTTTTTTCACTGATAAAGGGTGGCAAAAAATAAAGCCAAAATAGATGAGAAATTTGTAAACTCTAAAAAATGTTAAGTTTTCCGAATATTTGCAGTTTGGATGTGCTACAGCTAGCTCTGTTTTGAAATCTCGCTGAAATTAAAATTACTGGGAATTTTTTAACTAGCCGTTTTTCATATTTTCACATGACATATCTACTCAGTTTGTCTGTCTCTCCTTAGAGTTGGTTCCCGCACTACTGCATTAAAGGCCAGTTCCTTTAGCTTCCCTGTCCACAGAATCTCTCTCACCTGGTATTCTCTTTCTCTAAGCCTAAAGCAATTGTTTGACTTTCTATTTGACCTCGGTGTATACGAATGTTACTATTTTTCAATGCAAACAGCCATGAGATATCTGCCTAGACACACCAGGCTGGAATTCAGGGAATGTAAAGTGGAAGCTAGGCAATACTGACAGCACCTGGGAGCAGCCAGGCTTCATACCTGCCTTGGGAAAACAAAGAATACAAATCTTGAGTCTAAGGGGGACTGATTAATATGAGCGTATGAAAGGATCCACTGCCCTCCACGCAGCTGAGGAGGATCAAGTTACTGAAGACTAGCAGAGGAGATAAGAGAGAAGAAAGATATCTGGGGCTTGTGGCTTTGTGCCACTTGGGCATCTGTGAGTACATAAGGCAGCTGGGTATAATCCTTTTTTGCAAGTATTCAGTCTCCACATGAAGTTTAAGCATCTGACTTTGGTTGCTGCCAATAAGAGAGATTAGGCTGAAAATGTTTCAGATGAAAGACAATCACTGAAGCCAACATCAGGGCTTCTCTTTCTCTCAGATAAGATGAGCAAAGCTCCATGGTCTAGCAGTGCAGGTCAGCAAATGAAGAAAACCGAGTCATGCTTTCTTAGACTGAAACTTCATACAAGCCAGAGCATAACAGCAGCAAGAAGTCTTGCTGCACTACAGTCTTGAGCCTGTAGTGATTGCACAAGATTATCACTCTTCTGGTAGCACAGTGCTTTCCGGATGGCAGCTGATCCCTACTCAATTGCAAGTGGTCTTCTCTCTTCTTCTCTCTCTTCCAGTGTTTTGTTGCTTGTATTGCTGCTTTTAAGAGCGTGCCAAGGTCAGGTTTGCCTTCCCCTGTGCCGTTATGAAATAAAGAGCTGGTGGAGACATCAAAAGGATCAGGCTCAAGAAGCTTGTGTAGTTATGCCACAGACCTGACTGTACTCTGAAAAGTCTCTGCTGCAGACTTGTCCAATTTCATCCATGGGGTTTTGAATGGCCAGGAAATTTCAAGTTTGTGGAGTTTTTTCTTGTTGATGATTGTTTGTTTGTTTGTATTTACTCCACGTAGGATGGAAATAAGAAGTGTTTTGCATTTCCTCTGAAGAATAAATTCTGGAAAAAAGAACTGGAAACAGCAAAAGCTGCCAGTCTTCCTCTGTCCCAGATTCTGGATGTAGAACAGCTTTGCCAGTAGTTTGCTCCATCACCTGGCATATTATCATTCTAGAGTGCTCAGGCTTTTTCCAGAGAGGATGGAGCACTGAATATATCCTGAGTCTAATCTAACTGGATACTAATCCAATCTCACGGTGAGAAAATGTGCATCCACATGAATAACCCTATATAGAAAGGAAAAACTGTAGGGTTAAAAGGAGAACAGATACCAAAATCAAAATAATCTTACTCACCCTGGAAATATATGTCAAAGAAGGGTGAGTGCTCCACAACTCTGCATACACTAGATGGAATCTGGCAGGAAAAGCAGGTGGACAACTGAAAACATTTTGATTAGTATAAGAAATAAATCTTCCTTCTGAAGAAAAGGCCCATACTCAAAGGTTCCTGGATGAAAAAGTGATTGTATCGCTGCCATTTTAGGTACATGGCATCCAACTACTAACAAACCACCAAACAGCATATAGAAACGCTAGAAAATGGTAGTTTCCATCTTATCAAACACATTCATGATCCTCTGCTAGTAGCAAAGTCATATGCCTTATTGACCATTTTCCTGGAATCTGACACTGGCAAAAATGTGTTAGAAAAAGTGGATGCCAAAGGATAAGGAGTAGAATTCAGATATGTGTCCATCATGCTTTTAGAAGAGACATATAACCATAGTGCTTCACATTGTTAAATGTCTGCAGGCCTCTCCCACCACTACCAGCTCAGACAAGACTCTAGTGGATATCTTCAGTGTATATGTTTTAGACTTTGGGGTACCAAAAGACCTATCATGACCAAGAATGAATGGGGGAACAAATGTTATACAAAAGATTAAAGTGCTTTTAAGAAAACTAAACCTTGCATACAGCCATATAGCAGCTGCAAAGCAAGGGATGAAGAAGTCTAAAGTGAACTCTGCTGGCTGCTCTGAGAACCATGCCAGAGGAATAATAGCTGAACTGGCATTTCTTGGTAAGGCTCCCACTGCCAGTGACTGTCTGCAAAACGACGCTAAGGGACTCTTGCTGCTCAATTTATTATATGAAAGATAATAATGCTTGCTCATTTTGCTTATATATCAGTTCGGAATCTGTGTCCATTAACCATACAAATCATGAAGAGGGGAGAAAAACGGTTTGGGAGAGAATTTTGTGAAGTGGCATGGGAATACAATAAAAATCTGTCATTCTGATTAAGAATGACTGTCATAAAATTCAGGGGCCCTCCTGTGTGATCCTGTCCTTATTAGAGAGGATCTAGACAAAATAAGATCCTATTGGTGAAACTAAAGAAAAATTAGTCCTTGAAAGCAGGGGACGAACCCTTTGAAATAAAAACAAGGATGGAAAATGAACAATTCACTATAGTTCGTTACCTCTTGCCCTCAGGTAGTAGTACATCACCCCCTAAACCAACCCAGCAGAAAACAGAGATGTGGAAAATGAGTGCAATCGGGCATCAAAATAAGAAAAGTGAGTTTTATTCCACCAATTCTCAGAGTGAGTAAGAAGCTTAACTATGTTGCATGATGGTAACAGATCACATCTGAGGCACTGACACTTCGGCCCAAAAGACAGAAACATTTTATCTATATTTGGGGAATAATGATCCTGCAAACTTGGATGCTGAATGAAGACAACTTTCACTGAAGGTGCTGAAAGGCATGAATGGCAAAACAAAACCAGGGTACCTGAAATCAGTAATACACAAGACGATGAAGTAACTAAACAGCCCAGTGACTATGGAGTCAAACAGAGAGAAGAGAGTTGCCAGGACATAGATATTTGAACATGTATTTGAACATGTTTACATCCAGCACAGCATTATCCACATTTGTCACATGCAAAATCAGAGCCTATTTCTATAGAGGATCCTGCAGGAATGCCGCAATATTGCCTTATGACATGATACTGACTCATGAGACAGGCACTTCTCTAAACAGAGCACTTCCTAATGCCAGAGAGTTTCAGACATTGCTTCTTTAGTGGATGCTTTTTTAAATAGCTTGCTGACCAGTGACTTGGAGTCATACGCTTATGCCATTGATCATTCAGAGACTATTTCCCAAAGTCTTTGGGAAAACATTCAGACTTAACTAGATAAATAGAGCTACGCTCCTCACAGAATCTCCCGTCACCGCTTGGAACAAACTGAAGACAGGGGGAGATGTTTCCACAGTCAGTACCACAGCTGTGACTAAGGAGTGAGAGGAAAGGTGCTTACCTGTATGTTTGAATTTCAGGACTACCCAAATGGCCAGAATAAGTGGTCAGTGAATTAATGCAACTGTTAAGACAAAGATGCATTTAGAGGGTGAGGGTACAGACGTGGAAGAGAGTGCTGGGATTCCATTTGGCCAACTTCTGTTGTTTCAAGAAATGGATCTCTACAGAAGAGGTAATGGAGACAAGTCAGGGACACAGATGTGCCAGGATATGCAGGGACAGAATGGCTGCAGCTAAATCCAAGAGGACAGCAAAGCAGCTGGGTGGGCTCAGTCACCTCACATGAAAAGCACTGGGGACTCCCACTGCCATTGGCCAGTTTCTGCCTGTACCTGGTGGGGTGTAAAAGAAGCTCAAGGCAATGGGATTGGAGTGAATTGCACTGGTCTGCTTTTGTATCTCATGTTTTATTAGCTTCCAGGCTTACAATGGGTCTGGGAGCATTAGTGTATCTGCGCAAAGGCAGTTCCCTGTTCCAGCTATTCTATTTGCATTCATGTGACAAGGACATGAAGGGAGGCACAGCAGCTTTAGAGGGATGCAGTCACTTCTGGATCCTTGCAGGTGCTTAACTTTTGTGTGCTGTGGATAACAGCACCCTGAAGCTGTGAATTGTGCTGTGTTTCTCAGTGCTCATGACGGGCCTTACTGGAGTGCATTCATTTATGGCCCATTTTCAGTGTCCCTGTGCCCTTACGCAGTGTTACACTTAGCTGTGAAGGTCCCCTTGGACATGAAGTATTCCAAGTGGGTTGCCTTCTCCTCTCCTAGCCCCTTTCTACAGCCTCTGAAAGTGTTCAGGGCAGCATAATAGGAACTAGATGTGAGTAGGAGTCGAGCCTTGCCCCAGGAGTGACTGAGGTTTGTTAAATAAAGTGGCCTCTCAGGCTGGTAAAAGAGGAAGGAGACCACGTATCTTCAGTTACGTCCAAGATCACCATGGACCTACAGCAAACACTCTGGAAGTCAACAGGAATTCATTAACAAGAATTATATCTATTCTACCAAAATCCTGAAATCTACTGCACTGCAAGTTCCCACACAACTAAACCTCAATACACTTTAGCTTTTGAAAACCTGGAGCAGGACTGACTATATGCCTTGTGCTGAATGCCATGCACCTAAGGCTGGGAGCAGTCACCTCATCCACCTCAGGCATCTCTGTTTACCTGGTCCAATTCATTCTCTTAGGTGTACCTACTCTCTCAATGAACTTTAAAGAGCATTTAGGCATCCATAATTAGGCTTCAGAACTGAACTGAATTTAAAGGGCTAAAGCAAATGGTGCAAATATCTCTCCTCTTCCCTGTCAAAACACGTGAGTGGAGAGGATATAAAGGAGTGCAGTGAATTCTAATACTTGACTGGATGCCACTGTAAAATTCCTTGTGGAAACAAGAGACCTATTATGTTTATCACAAATTTGCTAAGTAAGGTTAATACCCTGGGAACTGACCCTGCCTCATATGCCCCTAGTAAAGCTACCACGCTCTTCCCACTAAGATTTTACAGCAGAAGAGATAACATACCGTCGATAACCCATTATAAACAGGTGCTTTTCTTCTTCTCCCTGCCTCTATGGCCCCCACCCCTTTGTAGTAGGGAAGATAAGGCTCCAGCCAGAGAGCCCGTTTCCAATGTCAGCTTGTAACTAGCTTATGCCCAAAGAAAAAGAGTCTGATCAGCCATTGTGGTCTTTATCCCGGCAGTTGAATAGCCTCTGTGAATATCAACATTATTATAAATCATTCAATTGCTAGAAATCATTTTACCCTCAGAAGGATCTGAATAGCAACCATTTCTAAATCCTTATGTACATCCATTTACAGCAGCCGAGCTGTGGGAATAAATAGACCTATTTTTTTTTCAGTTAGCATGATAATCAAGCCATTTCTCATTTAAGAGTGAATTCATTTGCTGTGGTATTAGACCCAAGTAATAGTTCTAAAAATTGATATGTAATCTCCAACTGAAGCTAAGATCAAGCTAAGGCTGGCAAACTCCTTTATTTTTCAAACACATTAAAGCCCCTAGCCAGATTCTGATCTTGGTGTGAATCTGAAAACACTGTATTAAACTTAAAAGCCACTGTTTTTAATGGTGTTTCTCAGTAGCTCCAGCATAGCCACAAAGATCAGAATCTGTCCTTAATATCTTCGTGCACTAGTGCTGTGCAGAAACTAGCTCCAAACTATTAATAGCTCACACTATATATATACACACACATATTGATTGCAGCTTCCAAAGGAATATTTTATCTTTTGGGAGGACAATGCACTCAGAAATGTCATAAAAGGCACAGTTTTGTGTTAAAAAAAAAAAAAAAATCTGCTCAAATCCTTAACCTGGAAGAGTGGCCCCCCACTGCCAATCAGATAATAAGCTTAATTCTTACATCACACTTTATTTGTAGCTCACTGCGTGGTTAATGGTTACAGCTTATCTAACAGGAGAAATGTGAAACTCGAGTTTTAGAACAATAGAAACATGCCTGTCACCAGCGTCTGCCAATGAATCATGTCCCTGCAGCCAAGTTCTCCCAGAAGGTCATTTGTAACAGAAATCCATCTATGCCTCTAGCTGGCAAAATGCTGAAAAGTGTTTCTCAATTTTGCCCTAATAACACGGCAAGCAGATCAATTATCAGAACAATTTCACCGCATAGTATTTTTAAGTTCTTTAAGTGATTGCAGAACTTAATAGCAAAGGTTACCAACGGAGGAGGCCTGCTTGCTTCTGCACCTAGGACTCTAGAGTTTTTTAGTTTTGTCTTAAATTCAATGTATCTAAAAAATAACATTCATGAACATTAAGACAAAGTGATTTACTGTTACCTTTCACATTTCCAAAGAAGAAAAACGTATTTTTAAACACTAAGTATTTTGCTCCCACAGCATGAAGAACTGAAACCCTGCAAGAAGACAGTAAAGCATCTAAAAAGAAATCCACGCGAAACAAGAAGTGACACACTTTCTCTTTCTTGCCCAGACAGGGAGAAATGCAGAACAAGGACAGATTAAGTTAAAAAAAAAAAAAAAAAAAAAAAAAAAAAACAGGTATTAACTGAGTCACAAATACAGAAACTGTTTTTGCTAGTATATAATTAAAGTAACATTTTCACTGCTCTGATTGTAGCTTACAGTGAAAAATCTCTTCTGCTGCCCTTGCAAAAAAGCTCCAGATTTTATGAAAGAGAGAAAAGAGCAGATGATGGGGGGGGACACTATTCTTTTAAGAAGAATGTCATTGGCACAAACAGCTGGCAGTTGGTGGCGTATTATTTATATGTGCAGTTGCTCATGTTTTTTAACTGATAAGAAAGCAATATCTCATTTGCAATTCAGGTGAGGAACATGAGAGGCTCTGCAGCGCCGCTGGCCCCTGGGCCATGTTTGTTATCGGATCAGAAACATCTGTCACAGTGCAAATGAATTCATTATAAAAGCACATCAAATGTGCAGTTTCAGGATGAGACAGCAGTCTGCAAAGAAACAAAAAAACAGACTCCTCCTATAAAAGCTGAGATGGTCTGTCCCATTTTCACCAGTTGGGAAGAGAGGAAGCATGGCAGGAGGGAGGGGAGAAGAAAGAGGGAGGAGGAAAAAGACAGAAACCTTGGAAATGCCGTGGTTATAAATTATCCTTCTTCTATCAGCTGACTCTGTCTGAGACCAGGCTTCCTCAGGAGAGTCTGGCGTTTCACATGCAGAGCATGCAGCACCCTGCAAAACGATTATCACGTTACTCCCTGCTGCCTTCTCCGCTCCCGCAGGCTGCGAACAGACCCAAGTGTAATCCTGTCTTTTGCAGCCCAGATGACTTTAGTCGAGAAAATACCAACGGGCTGGGGAAGAGAGAATGTGCGCGCGGGTGAGGGATATGACCAGAAGTGCTTCTGCGGGGGCTCTGCACAGAGAGATGGAGGTGAATCCATTTTAAGGGAAGCTGTAGATGAGTTAACAGTAGCTTCCATTTCCAGGAGAGGCAAGGTGCATCTTTAATTCCTGCTGAGGAGAAAAATAGGATGGCTGAAAACAGCTCATGCACCCACATTCACCTGTGCTGTAATTCTGCAGGTGGCACAACTTCAGAGTGAGACAATTTGTAACATGGCCCATATCCTGTGAATATGAGGACATTTTTGTGTTCTTCTTTAGCAGGGACAAGAACAGCTCAAGGTGACTTCAAAGCTCCCTTATGCTGAGAAAGGTCTACCAATGCTTCTGTAGTTATGGAAGCAGACAGCTGGATGGAGCCCACAGTCTGTGTCACACTGAATGACCATTTCCCTCTATGCATTTGGGCTTTTATTAAAATACAAAAGAAAAATGATTGTGTCCTTCCTCCTTGCAGAGAAATGCCTTTGAACCTCAACTGATGCACATGGGTAACTACAGACAGAGACTCTGAACTGCAGTGTGCACAGCAGCCGCACACTGAGTGCCTTTCTCTGGTCCACTTTCAGCCAATCTACCTGTTTGCTGGGATTGTGGATGCAGGGTGAAGACCACCATTTTCCACCTAAAAGTGTTAAAATTAGGCATGCAGCTTAAGAAATATAAGGGAAAATACCTTTTTTTAGCTTTGTTTCTAACGATCATACGTACATTCTCAAATATGCATGCATCAGCAGAAATATCGGGTGAGGGCTCCCCTTCTAAAACAAACAGAAATGTGCACTTTGAGCCCTCATGCGAAATTGCAGTAAAAGCCCAACCCAATAATTATTTTCCTTGATTTTCAGCCAGACGAGGCACAAGACAAACAAGTCATCAAGGACAAATAAAAGGAGGTTCATTCATCGCATTCAGGGCTGGAATCTTTAATGGTCACCAAATGAACTAAGATAACTAAGTAACCATTGTAAATATTAATCTTTAAAGGAAAACAATACTCCCTACAACAGGAAGCCTGATAAGACATTGGATGTTGCCATCAGTGTTATGGAGTCTCTCTAATTTCCTTAGTTTTTTCTTATGCCTGTAGAGGGATCAGGAAGGAGAACATATGGTATCTTTCAAAGGAAGTAAATTAACATTATTAATAGCTAATGTGGGAGAGGTGAAACAGTGATTGTTCGTGGTGGTTCTTATTGTGGTTTTTTTTTTTGGGGGGGGGGGAGGGAGAGGAGGAACGCCTGTCTGCTAGTAAATTTAAACACTGAAGCCAAATTCAAAATCTTGTATTTATAAACAGAGATCTGATAACAGTTGCCTAAGCATCCACGATGCCTTGCCAGCACACGCACATCAAGCTGATGCGAAGGGACTGCGCCTGGGGGTTTGTCCCATGAGTTACCTAACGCAGACCAAGACCGAGAGCTTACAGCCCAGCCGCCGTTCCCGAGTAACTCCTCGTGGGGACCCTCATGTTTTTGGTTGCATTAACTTAGCCTGAAGCAGAGAGATTAACTCTACATGGAGGAGCCCTCCTGAGGAGGAAAAGCTGTCCCCCAGCACTCACTGAAGGGCCCCTTGAGGAGGTGGGCTTTTGCAGGCAGTGGTCCCTGTTGCGGGACGTTTACTCTCAAGCCTGTTGCGATGGGTACTGGGGAGTTTCCAAGCACTGTGCAGCGGTGTGGTATGTAAGTGGCAGAATTATTTTGTAGGAAGTGGTGACTAAGTGCTGTCTTACGATGGAGTTGAACGGGTGACCTAGGAGGGTATTTCAGATTCCTGTGAGTCCTTGCGATTTCCCTGATAATGTATTGAGAGAAGAACAACTTACCTTTTCTAAGCCTTTTGCTCTTATTTCCCTCAAATATTTATAAGATGGTAGTTATTTACTCTAACTAGCATAATTACTGATAGAACATAAACCATAAGCCAAGGTTACTCTAAACAGTGGGACTCTGATCCATTTTCCCCAGAGCACCTCAAAGCATCGCAGTGCATTCCTCATTTCTTCAAGAGATCCTATAGTTCCTACTCTTCTCCCAGTCATGAACGCCATGGTATGCTAAGGCAATCTGTAAAATCATTTAGCAGACCTCAGTAAAAGCAAGAGGACTTCGCTAAAATTACCCAGCAAGCTTGGTAAACCCACATAAGTTTTGGTGAAATTACTCAGTAAACTCTTTAAAAAGAAAAAAAAAATGTGGATTTTGATATAATTACTTATTGGATCTCCATCCAAAACTGAGTAGATCAGTAAGAAACCTTCATACTTCAGGGCATATGGTGATTGCTTAGTGAAGACAGAAAGGAATTCCCTCTGCCCTTGAAAGCTCACACCTCAACTGCCTGTTGACAGCTGGACTTTGGTTTTTAGATTTGAAGAGGACAACTTACAATAAATACCTTAAGACGTTAGAGACCTTTGTTAAACTTAGGTGCAATTGCACTTTAAGGGAACCATTTCTCCACCATTCAACTCCACTTAAAAAAATATTCAATGATCTATGACTAAGTTTGTGCATTAAAGCTGGTCTAAAATACCTCTTCCTGGGTGACGATGGGATATTTTATTTCTTAACTAACTCATCATTTGACCAAAAAGATCATGAAAACCTGACAGATCTGTGCATTGTTTGCGGCCCTGTGGAGTCATAAGACAGATAAATTGTTCTCTCTGCTGAAGCTTGAGTGGTCTGTAACATTGAAGTTTTTCGCACTGCCAGTTTTAGGGCCATTTAATATTTCAAGTTATGTAAACATAGAATAAAACTGTTCCTCCTTGACTCTGCAGAATGGGACACTCTACTTGATTAGGACAAGGCTAAATTCCAGACATGAAAGGGAAGATGGTTTAATGATAGCTTAGCAGAGGGCATTTCCAAAATATCCATGTCAAATGTTTAGGCAGGGCATTTCTATGTAAGACTAACTCAAAGCACTTAAACATGACATGCCAGACTCTTTAGTGACTGAAATATTTTCTGGGAAAAGGTATCAGAACTGTGTAGCTTTATAACCTGAACTACCAATATGACGACATCACACAGATGATTACAACTCATTATGCTGGGGTCATGCAGTTGCTTCTGCCTGCCTGTCCCCACCTTCTATCCACTTCAGGCACCCAGTGGGTGTTTGGTGGTGTCAGATGAAACAATCCTACTCAAAACCCACCACAACCTAAAAGAGAAAGGCAAGTTACAGTGTGCTTATAGAGAATTACAACACTAGGCCCAAAAGTGTAGATCTCAAGAGATAGCTAGGTCCTATCTCACCCTGATATCACGGAATCTTGGAGGATGTGCGTCTGCAACAGTTATCAAGGGTGAGTATCATGCAAAGGATGAGCACAGACAGTTAACCCCTGCACAACGCCGTTGCTCAGTTTTGACCTTCTTTCTGTCCTTAGTGTAGTTAATGACACTTCACGTGAGCTTCATGGAAGAACTGAGTTGTCCGGAGGCAGCTGCGATTGCTCAGTTGTAACTTGGACTCTCCACCCAGGCGGGGATTATGAAAAATTACGGTGCCTATCATGGACCTTGGGCTAGGTGCAGGAACTGCCCCTTTTCTCCCAGGGCACACAGGAGTGAAGGGCAGACTCCGGCTCTTTTCACTTCTCCTGGCTACAGCAGCGGCACCAGGAGCTAGACATCAGATAATGTTAACAGCTTATTTGTGGTACAGCTCAGCACTGGATTACTAATCTCTGGAAACGAAAGGAAAGCAGAAGAGGAATTTTTGACCCTGCAGTATGCTGAGAAAGACACATACTGCCTCCCAAGGTTACCCCTGGGAAGTGCAGCTCCAGGACATTGCTCCCCAGCCCCTGCTCCATCACCACAGCCCAGGGTATGCTTTTAACTTCCACAGGACTATTTATAGGACAAACACTGAGGATAATTAAGGATAATCTCCACTTTAAATGTTTTATAAAGAAGGTCAGATACTCTCTTTCCTTGTCAGGTATAAAGTTAGGCAGCTTCCATTAACAGTAAGTACTTGTTTCTCAGAACAAATAACAATAATGAACTGTCCAGTTCCTAGAGGTTCCCTAGATTTAATCTTCTGAAAACTCAGACAAGATCATTATTGTGCACTCTGTCTCGAAGAGACGTAGCAGTGAATTACACATCCTGCCCCACTCTCATGTTAGTATATACTGATTTCCTTACTGCAACCATGCTAGCAGGCACAGAGAGGTACTATAATATTACCTCCCCAGCTAAGGCAACATCCTTTCAAAAAATTTGTCAGGTCAGGCTACATTAGATAAAGTCACATGAAAGCAAAGGAAAAATCTGCCCTAGCAACTTCTGCTATTTTTCTCGTGGTCTGCTGATTTCATAATATTTAGTCATAAGATGTTGTTTTTGATATTTGCTTAATATTCTCCTGATAGGCTTCTTCATAAATAGCCTTTGGATAGCAGACATTTGTGTCACTGGCAAAGTGGAAAAGCTAGGACTAATCAATTCCTGTCCTTCAAAAATCCTAGTACTCCCCATCCAAGGGCGTTTGGGAGGGCACATGTTGCATGATCCCTTTTGCCTATAGGGGTGATGGCTGACATTGGAGATGGTCCAGTAAACCAACAGGCTCTGTTTCATTATCCTTCTGCAACTAAAAGTCCAATTTCCAAAAGATCAGAGCAACTATGTCCCTGTGAAGAAGTGGGAATTCTCAGCATCTCTAACAGCTGGCTCTGGAGGAGTTGCAGTGATGAGCACCTGCTCTTCCATGGGAACATCCACCTGGTGCAGGTGGAGGCTAGGTACTAAAGATTAAGGACTATCAGCATTAGGAGGCTGACTAGCCTGCAGTCAAGCCGAGACTGTACTTGGGGTCGAAAGCAAGAGGTGAGTTCAATGGTTTTAATGGAAAGGCTGAAGTCAAAATGTATGAAAAAGAACACTGCAACACATTTAACATCCACTGAGAAAGCACAAGAACAGTCAAGCTACTTGCTGTGCGCTTGTGGACCAACATTCCCCTCTATCATGCCTTCACGTCACTATCCCCCCTTTGCCATCTAAGCACGTTGCTGCAGTACAAGAGCAGCTTTAGCAACATTCTTAACATATTGTCCTGCATATATTTTAATCATAGTTCAAGGGATTGAGATCCAGCATTTAATGCTCAAGGCTGCATGCAGCAATCTGGCTTTACAAATAACCATGCACATACAATTATGAAAATATGAATCTAGTGAGAGAGCCCTTTCCATGCAGTCCAGATAACTCCACAATTTTACATACTCCATAACATTAAACAAGTTATTTTATTTCTATGCTGCTCTATGCTTTCACGATCCTTTGAAAGCTCAAAGATAAGCAAGAGCCCCCTCAAATGACCTCTCTATACTAGCTGAAATAATAAGTAAGGGGAAAAATCCTTGCAGTTTTAGGCAGTCAAACTGTCCAAGGCTAGAAAGAAACTTTTCTCTAAAGCAAGCTAGCCCCACTTATCCACTCCATGGAACATTTCAGTGCCAAAAGATTGGCCCTAGTCCTATTACTTTATGCTTTCTTTAAACCCCAGACAGCTTTATAAATGAACATACCAATAAAAGCATTAAGGTCTGGCAACTGTCAGGTTAACAGACTATATGGGCTATTGGCCTGATCCGACCTGGCATCTGCCACGTTCCTCAATGAACTTACAGTCTAGTACAGACAGACATAACATAGGGTACAAATGGCATCCAGCTTCAAACTGCAGGAAGGGAGGAGACTAGGAGTCTGGATCTCAGGTTTAGGCCTCTCTAGTAGAGTCAGAATTAGCAATATCCAGGGACTAGAGTGGGCACAGGCAGAGTAAGCCAAGATACAGGGTAAGCTGAATGCTGTTCTAGATAACAACAGTAAGGCCATAGTGTACAAAGCAGAAAGCACAGTGACACTTATTCATTCTTTTTTATATGAGCCGCCCTGTGTTCCTCAGCTCTAGAGCAGATTATCCTGTCACCCATGACTGTGAGTTCTGCAGAAAGCTGGGTGCTGAGTTCACTAGCATGATCCTAGTAACAAACAGCATCTCACAAGCAAACGCCCAGGGAGCAAAGCTGACTCTCTGCACACTAGTCTCCAGGCCTATGGTCTTGGTTTTAGTGGGCTCCCCAGAACCAAAGATGATCTCCAAACGATCCATTAAATAATGCTATTCAACAGTTCCAAATGTAAAGCTTTACTACAATCACATTAAAGGCCTCTACAGTTCATCTCATGTTTTGCTAGCTCCCAACAGAGTGCAATAAAGGGGTAGTGGGTTGGCACTAATTTTCAAACTCTAGGACACTGGTGTGAAGCTTGCCAGATTTACACTTCAGCTTTTTAATACAACTTGATGTGTATCTAGTCTTTATGCCAACCGTGCCTCTTTGAATAGATGCTTGTATTCCACAGGCTGCTCTGCCAGACTCACCTCTGTACTGTACCTCCCCGTGTACCGCTTACATGGCCACGACTTAGATCTGCAAGCAAAAAGGCAGAGAGAAGCAAGTTCTGACACTTGCCATCTTCTCAGCAGCTTGATTCAGCTCTATATGGAACGAATTCCACATTCAGGCTATAAAAGGTACCTGAGCCTCAAAGGGTCTCTGACTTCCAGTTAGCCCTATCATTTGGCCAATAATAAATAGTTACAGATAAAGCCCAGTTATATATACAAGCCTTTCACCCTTAGACTTCACAACAATTACTTGTAAGGGACAGTTATCATCATATTACTTTATAGATTGGAAAATACAGACCTGAGAAGAATATCAAACACCTTGTCCAGAATCCCATGATAGTAGAGCCCAGAATCACATCTAGATCTCTCTGTTCTCTAGATAATGCCCAACTAGCTCAGTAATTTGCAGTCCACTCTGCAGAAATCTTTTGTTGTGACAACAGTCTAAATGTTTGCTATCACTTTCAACTTGTACACTATGATATGATGTTGGTAAGTTGTTAAATTATAAGTAATACAACCAAAATTAAAGTTAAGTCAAAATAAAATGGAAATGTTTTAGTCTGAAACTGTTAAGATGAGCTGTACTTACATGGTCAGAAAAAAGACAAAAAGCATTTTGTATTTAACGTAAGTGTGCATTCAATTTGACAATAGATCTGCCACATCCATGATGAACCAGATTATGCCTCCTCCTTAGAAGGCTCTAGAGATGGCTAATAGCTCAAATCTAGTTACAAAACCACATGCTTGCACAGACAAGTCAAATGGCCAGGCCTGCAAAAAAATCATGTGCACCTGTTTGGAAGCACTGCTGGAAAGTTTGGCTTCTACTATGTTTCATGACTGTGATTTTAAAAACAGAGTTAGGAGCTGAATACCCAGTGACCATCAACATACAATGGCTGCTGACTGCATTCCCTTAAATCCTTAGAAAAATCCAGCCTACAGCACAAATTAATTTAAAATATCAGCCAGGAAGAATAGTTAAATATTAATACAATCCTCTAGCTATATTAATTAATGAAAATTTGAAACCATTAATCCCAAACTAGTATAGCGCAATATATACAATAGCCTAGACACACATTAGGTGCAACATGCCCAGAACACAGAACTGTTTTCAACACAAATGCCTTATTCACAGAGCTGGATCGGGCTTGGTGCTCTTTGAATACTCCCTCAGCACCATCACATTTGAAATCTGGGTTTGGAACCCTGGTTATTCATCTCCAATGAGAAAGTCAGACTCTGATCTCTGTTAGTTCACTGTGAACCAAGTTTAACTTCATTAACTATAAGAACAAGGTTGTACTCTGTTCAGTTTGTACCATCGCATCCCATAATATCACCTTAGCTATCATGCACTGACATTTTTGTTCTTCTACTATTACTATTTTGTTTATGCTCAAAGTTTATTCATTACCATCTTGCATCAGGGCTCTGTAACACATTCTCTGCTCTAGTGTTTCCTGCAACTTTCTTCTGCTTGAATCACCCGAAGTTTTTCTGTCACCAAAGAAGTAGTTTCCATAGAAACTGTGAAGAACTAAGCTAAGTTAACGAGGCATAAAATGATGACATCCATGTCCTCACATTTACCCATTTTGAAAATCTAGGTCAACAACATTTGCTTAAAACATTCCACTCTCTTTTAACTACTTTCACTTGCATATTAAGGATGTAATAAAATGAAGGGCTCCAAAGGTGCCCCAAACTCAGCATGTTTAACATAGGTCCATATCTCCATGTGAATAAACTATTCTTACCATTTCTTCCAGCCCATTTTCCTTGTTGCGTTTCCTTGGATAACCAATAGGCATTAGTTTTGTCATCCAGCTACTTATCTTCACCAAACATTTACTCTGGCCATCACAATCTAACTTCCAGGTAGTGTTTGAGTAACCTGTAATAGTATCACCAAAAATAGGAGGTATTAGCAATGTCATCCATTATAATCTAATTTAAAAGATCTATAGGAATGAAAAGACTGTGCACACGAAAGTCAAAGTCATTCTCAACTTGAACAACACACAGAAGGAAGCCAGTGTATGATATCAGTGCTGAAATTCTAGTTGGGCTTGCTTACAGTTGGTGCTGATTGATCTCAGCCACAAATGAGTAGTAGCAAATGTTGATATGCTGAAGGGTAATGGATTGAGCTACAGTAAGAGAGTTAATTGTATTCAGTGGGTTTCCTTGGTGAGAATCACAGCTCCTCTCAAGAGAAGAAACATAGCCATACCAAGTGTTACTGCTAAAATATACTGTCAAGTACATAAGGTTATGGAAGGTTGCCTCAAAAACTGCTATGGAGGGAAATCACATTGATGATTTGGTAGCTATTTCCTCTGCTAACTGAAAGCACAAGTAATCAGTTGCAGTCAAATACCTTCTGAGATGCAGTATTTCACTAGATACACAAATATTCAGCCTTGTCTCAATCTGATCTTCACTATTTATCCCCATAATTTATGTTGAGTGAGAGCTTCATCACTTTTGATAACTGATCAATGACCTGTACCTATTAAAAGGATAGGTCTCATATAAAGGGGACCTTTGCTTTATCTGTCCAGTTGATGGTGATTGGATTTCAGCTGTTGATGAAATCAACAGCTTGCTGTTGCAAGAAACAAGAAACAGCAAGAAACAAAGGTTAAGAAAATATTTATAACCTTATGACTCTCTGAAAAAGTGAGGTGCACATGATGACAACTTAGCAAAACTGTCTGTTTTCCTAGTAAAAAACTATTGCAATCCATACCATGTTTGTTGTGTTATTGAGTATCAAATCTGTAGTGTGAGGTAAATCAAGCACTTTTCCAACCAATCTCCTTTCCGTGCCTAAACCTCTCTAGAATATGTCAATTTAGGAGCGATATGTAGCCACAACAGCTTGAAGAATTCATTTGAAGCAGAACAGCAGTCCCCAGAAATATTTTGGTGTAATCCAATAACACTCATTAAAATAATTATTTCCACTTAGCTTGTTGCTGAACTGCTTGTTTGGCACATCTAGTGCCAGCGTCTATAAAGGTCAGGTGTAGCCTCTCCAAAATCTAGGGAAGGCAAAAAGAAGTAATGGTGCATACAAGTCTCTAGATGTTGGTAGTTGTTGGGTTTTGCTCAAGTATGTGAGTTAACAACAGGCAGGTGGAGAGCCTCAGACTTGTTTGATCTTGTCTACATACATCACACTTTCCCCCTCAGTTTTTATTCCCCTCCTAAGTTCTGCTGTAACCTAAATTCCCACCCTGGAAAGTTTCTTTCAATGATACTTGGAGATAGGAAATAAGATGTGCTGAAACCATATAATCTGACTGTAATCCAAGTAAACAGGTACTTTGTAGTGCTGATTTTGGAATAAGAACCATAAAGTAGAGAACTTGCCCTCCAAAATTGTAATTGAAATGTCTGCTACTCATGCCTAAATCCGCTGCAGAATCTCTGGATAGAAAAGCAATCAATTTTAGAGGTAAACCCCCCCAAACAAACAACCCCTCCCCCACACAAGTAACTTGCTTTCCATTTTTTCAGTAACAAAGTTTCCTTCAGCTCATTCCATGCTGTCAATGACTGTCTCCATCACACTGCAATTTTCTACCAAGTGCTTGTCTGCTGCCAAATCCTTCCCTGGACACAACCACAGAACAAAAAAATCCCTTGCTTCCCTCACTTACGCCTCCAACAAGCCACAGTGGCTTTCCTAACTACAGCCTTCTACAAAGAAGCATGGAAAGCAGTCCTCAGTCATTCCCACTGGACAGCCATACAAAACTGTCTGTTTAAAAAATCTTTTTTTTTCTTGAATCAGCTCAGCAGGCCTCTGATAATGCCTTGGGTTATGCCTCTTTAACTTGCCACCTCAACAGGCCCTTGGGGTCTTCAGCAGGCCTGAAGTATTCCTCTTGCCCATAAAATCTGTTAACAGTGAGTGGCAAAAAAGCAGGTCCTTCTTCCCCCTTTTTTTACCCCAGGAACATGGAATTGCTCCCTCACCATCTGCTTTCAGCCAAAGCAGGTGGAAACAAAAGCACCAGCAACTTTGGTACAGGGGATGCTGCTGTGCAGGAACCTGGCGGCTGCCAAAACTGGGGCACTGGAATTTTTCTACATTACCTCACGTCCTCTTAGTCACTGCTCTCAGCTATATCAAAAGGAGGAGGCCACAATGTCCAAATTATTATTATTTCCTTGTGCTCTGGATTCTTATGTTCTACTGACATCTGAATGTTCATGCTGCACCTGTAGGACAACCTTGCATGGCTTCTGATGACAAGAGGAAATGGTACCTATTAGGGTATGTGTCTTCATTCACAAAATATTGGCCTAAAGCCTCCAGATAAATTACAGATGAGTCTGGATTAGCTACTGTTATGACTCCTGGGTGAATTTGCAGAAGTTAAAAGCACAACACAGCAAAACAAAGTAATACAGTCAGTCACTTCTCTGATGATTATGATGGGGGAGAAAAAATTAGCCTGTTCAGTAGATCGATAGATCTATTGATCCATCTGAGGAGAACATAAATAATGGAACATATATTGGGCACATGTGGATAGGAGGCATAGAATAATCCATCTCAAATGGCACCTGCTGCTTTGCTGAACATGTAAAATCTGCTCTAGCAATCTATTGATTGTCATAGAAAAGAAGCAAAACACTGATCTCTTCGTACAGACAGTGATCTGGCCAGTGCCCAAGACCAAAATATAGAGCAAATCCAACCTAAGAATCTTTCAGGCTCTATCTCTTCTTTCATTCTCATTCAGAGGGTTTACAGTGTATCCATTTATTTTGGTCCAGAACCTTTGAGTTATCTTTAATCCAGGATTATGCTTTGATGACAAACTGCATTCCGTCATTCAGATGTCCTACTTCTATCCCAGGAATGCAGCTAGATTATAGTTTGTGTTATCCCAGGGAGATTGTGAGATGTTAATCCATTCTTGTGTTACATCTTGGCTGGACTTCTCACACTCTTTGCTGACAGCTTTAACAGGCAGGGCTATAAATTTATTGCAGCTTAATCCAAATTTATCTACAAAAGATGTCACCTGAGACTAAACATTCATGTCTCATTTCGCCTGGCTTTAGATCCCATCAACACTCCCCCCGCCCCTCCCCGGGACAGTAGTGTACTGATACTAACAATTTCTCTGTTAATGCTTATTGTCAATCATTTGTCTGATCAAAAGTGTGCATTGCTCTAGGCTCCTAATTGCTCCTAATCAGGAGGTGCTGGGAAGGTAGGTAGAGAGATGGGAAGAAAGGGAGAACAATTCAGAAGTTCATAAACCAAGGGAGTAAATGAAATAATTCTGAACCTGAGAGAATGCACAAAAGTTTCTGGGAAACGGGGAATAACATAGGAGATATTTTAATAATCTATTAGTTAATGTTAAATGGACAGTAGAAAATAAATTAGATCAAAGCTTGGATTAGAATATGGTATTAATGAAGAATTAAAAAAAAAAAAAAAAAAAACACAGAGCTACAGACACTGGCAGTTTTGTTGGTCAGAGGCAGGACACATCTCTCTGTTGAATTTATTCCCAGGATGCCATGGGCCAGAAATAGAGCCAAAAAACCCAAAGGGCAACAAGAAAGCAAAAAATGAGACGGATTTATAAGGAAAGATATAAAGGATTGAACATGAGTGGCACAGCCAGATGGATGGGGGGAGGAGTAGAAAGACTGGCAAAGGCTTGCTAAGCAGAACTAGCATGGAAGAGGGGAATTAGTGGAAGCCTAGAGGCGTCCAACTTGGAAAAACGAAGTCAAGCTTTGAAGAAAAAAAGTAGTAGTGTAAAATCACTGTCCATAAAATAGTGTAGTAGTACAGAGATCTACTGGTCTGAAATACATTCCCCAGGCAAGTAATACTGATGATGAATATGGGTCAGGAATGGGCTAAAAAGTAATGCAAAACACTACTATATTCTGGTGCACAAAACTGCTAACTTTTTGAAGATCAAGGGGCCAGCTCCTCAGCTGCACTAGAGCAGCATAGCTCCACCAAAGCCTGTGCCAGTTCACAGCAGCCAAAGTCTGGCATACCTATCGTTACTCTTTGACTCTGAGTTATGAACTGTAATTTACCCTGTCTCCACCCAGCGAGTTCCCTTGCCCTTTATATTTGTTACTCAATATGTGTTTTAGGAATTCAGGGCTAGAAGGACCTCCTGGACTGTCCGAGGCTGCCTTTTGCTGTTACAGTGACCAATACCTACCCCAGCTGACAAACGACTTCACTGCAAGATGGCTTGGGTGGTTTGCTCCCATTGCTCTTTGACAAAGAGACTCCTGTGTACCTAATATCAGAGGGCTAGAAACCTAACTTTGAGCTTAAAATGACTAAACTTGTTTTTAACTCCTTCTTTCCTGTGCTAATGGGGGTTCTCCTGGTATTCAGTGACCACTAATATCCCCTTCTCAGGTGATAAGTTTTTCCATTGTTTATTCAAAAATAGGTTTTATTTAAATACTCATGGAAGACAACGTTCTGTTCCAGCAATTCCATTAGAAAGTATTAATCAGAGATCCTTTTGAGAACTGTGGAGGATGTACTGTTGAGGACAGAATAGTACTGGCAAAAACAAGTGGTCAGAGAGAGCTCTTCCTCCTCCAGTTATAACTGATAACCTGGAAGCAAGATGAATTTTGCTAGAGAACTAAAGATATAACTGTAGAGCTTCTTCATTACCATTTCCATAGGTGTTGCTTTGACTTTGAATACCATAACACTCATACATCATAATACTCATATAGCCCCTGAGTGACCATGGCTGCCAGGACTCGTCACGATAGCAGTGCCTTTATTTTATTCGGCAAACCAATAGCACTGGCTGGGTTGAGGTACCAGACTGAAATCCCAATCCAGCTGAAGTCAGCTTTGCTTCTGCTATTGGCAACAATTTTGCTGCGGATGCACGCCTTGAATGCATGCATCCTTTGCCATTGCTCCTCTACACTAGAAATTCCTCCGCTATCTGAGATTTGTGCCATCAGAGAGCTGTCTCTCCCCACTACACTCCTCCCAGGTCCTTTTGGAAGGCAAGAAGGATGACCTTTTGCCAGACTTAAAAAATCACCCTCTGCATATTCAGCAGTGCCAGGTCTAGCTCTAATTTACTTGTCCCAGTTCATCCCAATAGGTTTTCCACAGTGATGATGATTTTGAGAAGCTCTGAAAAGCATCAGTGCAGAGAGAGTATTACAAAACTGTTTGAATATTTTGAATTATGCTCATGTCAGTGGGAGTCAGAAGCCTTATGAGACTGGCCAGGCAACTATGCTTATCATCAATGAAGACGGAAGATCACTGCAGCCAGCCATGGGAAAAGGACGTTCTCTCCATTCTGGAGAAGGAAAATCAGACCCCTAGCTCATGAAAGGTAACAGAGCTTTAACTAGGAGAAACATTTATCTTTATATGCAAAGAATTGCAGGGATTGGTATAAATCTTTTTATGTCAGAGTACAAGCTCAATGGTGTTGAAACCAGGGAACAAATTCACCCTTTGACACAGCATGATATAATATATGAGGAAACAAAAGGCTAATTGAGAACCATTTTCCCTGGCAGGTCTCTTCAATCGTCTAGGCTCAAAGATAGATTATCAAAATACGTATTTCACAAGACACTATAAATCCAAGAGAATTATAGGAGAGGATAGTAACTAACAGATCAATTGATACAACTGGAGAAATAAGCAAGCTGTCAGACACACAAGCCCTTCTTCAGTGCTGAAGCAGAAACAGTTAACTTAGTACAAAGTAAGGGCTAGGAAAATTGTTCCAAATTTATGTCTAATGCTCAAAAATGCAACTTTTAAAAAGGCCTGTATTCACTCTGTTTTATATGGCATCTGTCTTCCTGTTTCAAGCCCTAGGCAGCATCTCACACTTTCTTCTGGGCAAGATTCCCCTCCCTCTCCTCTCTTTTTTATTTTAAAAAAAGAAAAAAAGATGAGCAAATCATAACAAAAAACAGAGTTAGGCTTTGCTGTTCCTGTCCAACAGGTGAAGATACAGGAAGCCAAACAGGAGAAGGTCTCTGTATTTTGATATGTAGATTAGAGAGGAAAAACAGAATCCTTTATCAAGTCATGCAAGGCAGGTAGGAAAGAACTGGCTCACAATAATTAATACGCTCCGTGTCCATGAATGCCTTGTAAATATTAACTAATCCTCACAAAATTCCTATGAGATTGGTGTATATTAACCTTTCATATACATGCAAGCAAACACTGAGTGTCCAGAGCCTGCCCGCAAGTTTTGTTAATGATTCAGGAACTGAAAAAGTTCTGTCAAATACATCTTCTAAAGCTTTCCAGTCCATCTTGCTCCAGGGTCAGCAGAAACATGACCAATGTCATGCTGAACGTTCAAACGTAGCCCAACCCTGTGTGACAAGCTAAGACCTAGAGCTCTGTGGAAATCTGTGCAGGCATTATTGGAGGAGGACAGTTTTACAGGATTGGAATGAGAAGCTAAGAAAAGACTGGCAATTTCAGCTCAGTTTTGGGAATTCTAGGGTTGGTCTAAGCATGTGACTCAATAAAATCTGGGTGCACGTGTGTAGTGCTCACATTCACACAAACACAAAAAAAAAAAAAATCTCCTTTTGGACAATTCTTACTGCCATGACTGATAGGTTAAAAGGCATTTTCCCATGAAAGCTATGTCCTTCTTGTACACCTAATCCAAGAATTTAATACAGAGCTTTTTTTTCCCCTAATAACTAAATTTAGACTCTTATGTTCTTCTCTTCAGCTTTATTTAATTTCTCTGATTACCAAGGAATGAATTCCATTCCTTATTTAAGTTGATGAGCACAGAGAAAAAAATTTTTTTTCCTCCTTTCTGAAAGAAAAGGCTTTCATTGGCAGGAGGAACCTCACCAGATTCGTCTCATTTTCCTGCCTGAGCTATGACATAGAGGTGAAGTGGCAAAAGAGAAGTTTAGCCTCCCGGCCTATGAAATCTGGTCTTTTGTGGCTAAGGGTGAAGTGGTAAAGCTGTGACAGTAGGGACTGTCCAGCGCCAGCAGAACTAAGGAAACCCTCAGCCAGCTGAAATATAAGCAGAGCTGCCAATTTATCTATATTTGACTTGTAGCTGTTTCCTAAAAACAGAGTTCAGATAGTTCAGAAGAAATTACCTCACCAAGGGAAACGATTGCTCAAACTAGGGAGGCACATCTAGCAATTAGACATGGGGGCAGGATTCAGGATTCCTGGGTTCTGCTCCCAGCCTTGCCACCGCCTTCCTGTGTGACAGTAGGCTAGCAGCTGTTCCACATCTTTGTGCCTCAGTTTATTCTTTTTTACAGAGGGTTATAACATTTACATGCAGGACTTCACAGAGGATGCGTTTTTACAATTCATTATGTGGGATACAACAAACCAGTTCGTTGCTTTGACATCATAGGCTGAATAGTGACTGAATTGCTGCATGCCTTGGCTTTCCACTGACAAAAAGAGAATATTCAAGCTTCCTTCTCACGTGCTTTGAGATCTTGGATAGAAAAGAGATGCAAGTACAAAAGTGTTACACTTCTATTGAGAGGAAGAGACAGGTTAAATTCTACCCTTTGGTTCTCCACTCCATTGGGATTGGCATGAAAACATAAAGATGACAGGCTGGGCCCCATGCTATTAAGATTCAAATTCAGCAAGGAACGGGAAAATTACTGGGACCCTTATGTCTAACCTCTGCTTCAGCTAGAAGCAAATATGCATAATTCTTATCCCATAGCTAAATTCAACTTAATTGTCAAATGCCAGGCCAATAAAAGAACTGTCCAATGCAAACCTTATCTGCCCCAGATGCTTGTATCTGCTTACAATATCCTTTGTTAGTTAAACAAAACAGAATCATTGTTGCTAAGAAGTTAATATTGTTTAAGATTCGCTGGCTAACACACAGAACACTTTTCCTGAGTTTCCCCAAACATATTCCTTTTATATTCTTTATCTTGATTTCTTTCCCCTCTTTTTTCTCTCCTTCTGGCTTGGCTAAAACTGAAGCTTTCTTTCAGCAAATTTCCTTGCAAGGTGATACGAACTTTGAGGGAGGCAAACATTTCAGATGATACAGTAAAGGGTAAATAGCCATTCAGATCAAAGCAGAAGAAAAAGC
This sequence comes from Rhea pennata, assembly GCF_028389875.1. Classification (NCBI taxonomy): domain Eukaryota; kingdom Metazoa; phylum Chordata; class Aves; order Rheiformes; family Rheidae; genus Rhea; species Rhea pennata. The sequence continues at coordinate 11,760,847 of NC_084674.1, forward strand.
AGAAAAAAGCAGAATTCCCAAAGCATTGAACAGGAGTCTGTATTTGATCCATCTCCCATCAGTTCACCTTTTCTTCTTGATTAATTTCCTACACTGCAGTAGCTTTTTTCTATTGCTGTGACACTACATGGCACAAATATCTGCGTAGCAATGAAAAGAAACACTATTACCAGTGTAATATCGGCAAGATACCAGATGTAAAACCTGTGCTGCTAGTGGGCATGTGGTTGATACTAAAGTGGCACTCTATTGATTTCTTAAAACTATCCCATCCTCTATCTTCATTTTCATGCCCTGCTGCACTACAAGGTCTTCCACTTAAAACATGATTTTGTCAGGGTAATTTCACCTGCCCTGTAGGTGTTTGCCAGCAGAACTTTGCCCACCATGGACATGACCACCTTATACCTCTGCCCGATGGAGCACACCAGCACAAGTCCAGAGAGCCAGCTTGAACAAGTAAGCTATTACAACCCACGGGGATCCTTGGCTGCAGCTACACTGCAGGCTGCTATGCAGGGTAATCAAGGTCACAGGGAACTTTGTGCCACCGTAACTAGACATCCCGAGTATTTCTGCGTGAGGCTGTGGTCTGCGGAGTAGGCAGATGACTCTGCTAAAGGAACAGAGGTGAAACATCTACTACATCTTCATTACAAGAACTGAGGACACCTTTCTGCTTTGGCTGTGACCACAGCATTGATAGGATTCATCTTTTACAACGTGCCTTTCCCTATCAGGGTCAAGTATCACAAATACTTGGCTTTTCACCAATTACGAATTTCTCTAGCCTAAGAACTGACAAAAAACATTTTTGGACAGGCTGAAAAATGAAGTCTTTCACTCTGCACACAGGGCAGAGAACAGGAGGCAGCAATGCAGGCTTCGTGCTCCGGTAATCCATGTGCAAGGCCCTGACAAATCTTTAAAGGGTTTGATTCCAACAAGCTGGCAGTGAGAGACTGCTTGCTCCACGAGCAGTGCTCGTCACCACACAAACAGCAAGCTCCTCTTCAGTGACTGCAAGACGACTGAGCTCAGACTGTGCACAAATCCACCCTGAATTTCTCCTAGCAACACGCAAGTCTTGTTATGAGAATAATGTTCAGACCTAAATGCATAGCACGGACCAGAGGTGACAGGTAAAGTGGACTCTGTCTCTCCACACAGAATAATTTGACATCATTTGCAAACTCTTGTAGGCATACAGGCATGAGGTATGCCCCAGCACAATAGAAGCGACTGATAAAAGTAAAATATGATTGTCAAATATTTTGACTCAATTTCAGTTTTGCAAAGAGACTTTAAAAGCCTGGCTGTTTGGGGGCTTCTGAAATAGCATAGCTCTGAGATTTATAAGACAGTAATCAAGTACAGGCATCATTACACCGTATGAATCTTTTCACTGCGCATCAGAGACTGCTACTGGAAAAAAGCTAATGGTGCTTCACACTGGCTAAGGTGGTAGGGATCTGCAGCTTCAGAGCACAAGGAGTTCGTCTGCTGCCTTGTTCTGTCTGCTGTGAAATTACACATAGCTGTGATAAACAGTACAGAACCAATCATGAAGTTCCCATACGACTCTGAAATTCTTGTATCAAAGGTTGGGGAAAATTCAAATTGAAAGTGTGAATTTAAGAGCTAGTTGGAATAACTTGTTCCCTTCCAGACCAAGGAAGATCAGTGAACAAAATCAGGTTAAAAGGAACATTAAGTGGAACTGTTCCAACCCCAAGAAAAAGCATGCAAAGATCAAAAAGTATCTCACATCTCAAAAATACTTCCCTCACTCTTCACAAATTAGATACAACTACATAGAGCAGAATTTAACTGAAAAGATTCGTAGTATCTGCCAAAAGAGAACAGCATCCTCTTGATCTAATTTGGGAAAGGACTCTTCCCTCTTTCCTTCAAGACATTTCATAACCTGCATTCCTGATGAACTGGGAGACCCTTTTTCTAAGCAGCAGAGCACTTGCTCTCTGGAATCAGAAACTGAAATAAGCCTCTCAGAAACTAAGGAATGTCACAAACTTCCAATTTGCTTGGAAATCATAAACCATAATTTCTCCTACAGCTTTCACAGCCATACGCGCAAAGCAATATTATAGACCACGTGCACACACCTATAAACCCTTGCCATACCAGAACAACCAGAGCACAGACAACACATTCCTGCACGGAGGACAAAGCGAGGATGGGAACACGTGACAGCCATTCCTCGTGTCCCATCATGCAGGGCTACGCAGGTAGGAAGCATTACTATCTTTTGCTGCATATGTCCATCTCCACTTCACATGCAGGTTCCTCTTCTGCAGACTCTTCTGTGTGCATCTATTCTAAATTTATATTAGTCGCTATAAACTTCTTCTTCCACCTCAGTTTATATAAGCTGCTACCTACCTACTATTTCAGATTATACATAGCAACATGATTAGGAAAACAGAAACAAAGAGTTTGGGGATGATTTCCCTCCCTCCCCTCTTTGTTTGGTTTTCTGGAACTGCTTCATCCCAAACATTTGTAAATAGTGCCTAGAGTTACATTCCAGCTTCCAACAGTAAACACTAAACTAGCTAATATATATAGAAGGATCCCTGTTCTTACAGTGTATCCAGGCAACCCTGCAATACAAAGTTAAAGCACAGCTATTTGTTCAAAAAGTGTTTTCACAGCTATTTCCTTTCTCCCCCCACCGTTGGCTTTTTCCACTAGACTCTACTTGTATTTATCATCTGGAGATTCTGTTCCCTTTTTTCTTTTTAAAATCTTTAAAATTTGCTACTCACTTTAAGAGTAGCATTAGCAGACATTTAGCTTATAATAATGTTTAATTTGGTTTATGAGAAATGAAGAAATAAGAACAGAAGTTTCACAAGTTCACAAGTGCATACAGAATGCAACTCCTCTGTAACAGACTGTGATAACTCTTGGAGATAAGATTATTTCCAAATGCTAAAGAAACCTGAAATTCATGGAAAGACACAAAGTTTTACACAGACACTAAAGTAAGCTCAAAAGGTGGTTTGCTATATCCTACCAAACATTAGTTGAAGTTTTCATTAAAAAAAAAAAATAGTAAGAAGAAGTAGTTCCATCAGAGAAATTGAGTTAGGCCAAAGTGAAATTTTTCTAAAAGGAAAATATCATTTTTTATTAAATCTTTCAACTGGGAGAACTTTGGAGTTAAGCCAACATCTCAAAATGAAGTGTTTTTTATTTGAAAGGGTCGATTCAAAATGAAAACTGTGACGTATTAGGCAGCTTTATTATGATAGGCAATGTTGACATATTTCATCTTGACATTCCTGATTTGAAAACCTCTTCAGAATATTTTGTTCTATTATATGCCTCAAGATTTAAACTTCGGCTCCCTATTCTGATTAGAAACCAATTTTTCTAATACTATAGGTTTCTGTGGGACTAAAGAAGTCTACTTATCAAACATTTCCAGTTCTAAGAGCCATTCTTTTCTCATCAAGTACTCTACAGTACATAGTTCAAATTTTTCATCTGAATAACACAGTCAATTAAATAGTGCTCATTTTAAAGCCTTTTTTTCCATGGAAATGTTTATTATTTTCAGCCTTTGGAGGGGAAGAAGAACAGGTATGAAAACACTGCTAAGTTTCAATCACTGGTTTTGGCAACAGTATTGCCTTACTGTATTTTGCAAAGGCAGCTGTAGTGTTTTCCAACTACCTTTTTTGTGCACCCACAGTGGAGGACACTGAAGTTATGAAATCAGCTCTTACTTTCTTTACAGAAGCAAAAACCACTTCCTAAATGACAATTTTGCCTCCACAAAATCCACAGACTGGGAGTCATGTAGACAAAAAAAGGAAAACCAGACTGACATTAGAAAGAGCTGAAACTTAATTTGCCTTGTTCATTAAGTATGCAGTAGCTACCATATGTCACATTAAGTCTCCAAAATGAACTTGTGTTGCCTTATCAGGCCACTAAGCTTCCTGCAAAGTGTCTTTTTCAGAGGGCTTTGTTCCTCAATTTACCAAAAAGGAAGCAATGGGCGCAAGAGCAGATGCTGATTTAGTAAACGCATCGGCTCCTATTGGGCAAGTGTCTTTTCCTGAAGTTGTTTGTGCTGAGAGCTGAGTTTGAGCAGCTGAGGTCAGCAAGGGAATACAATTTATGGTTTGGCCTCAGAGCTGCTGACTAATTAATCTTCCAAGTCATCATCTTCAGAGGAAACTTGATCTTCAGTCATAGATTTTTTTATTCACCTCAGTACTAAACCTTAGCTAGTTCCTGCAGAGGTAAAGATATTAGGCAATAATTTACTGCTTGCTCCCAAAAATTTTTATTGGAGAACAAAGGTGGCAGGTAGGGTCCGCTAGGAGTTTCCTCTCACTTTGAACAACTCCTTGATTCTTTATTGAAACTGCTACAAGATAGGCTGGATTCCACTAAAGTTGATGGGACAGGTGAAGCAGATCTCTGTTGGGTCAGCAATTTGCATTTATCACCGGTCATCTCATAAAAATTATCCTCTAGGTCTCTGATGCTATATTACAACTACCTAGTGTCAATGGTAACACAATGAGAAGACTGCAATTTCTGACCGTAATTTCTTATGCCAGTTTTGAACTACTTTGCAAATAAAACAGCTAACGATGCAAGAAAAACACTTTTACAGTTCACATGGGACTTTGGGGCACTGATTACAGCAGTGGTAAAATGCTAACAGGACAATACAAAATCATGTGTTGATTGCATCTTCCTATTATTTACTAAGAAAAAGAAAAAGAATACATCACAAATAAACCGAAACATGTTTCCAACCAGTAAGTTTTCAAAGGCCCCTGCCAGACGTCAATAGCTGTTCAATCACTGCAACATATTTCCTATTTTATTGCTCAAACGCATCAAGGGAAAGAGTGGTTAAAAGGAACAATATTCCTGTGGTTACAAAACACAGAATAAAGTCAGAAAATTTACGGCCCTGTTCACGCTTCCAGTGTGACTTCTACACAGGACTTTTTCTGTTTCAATTTCTCTCAGGGAAAAAAAAAAAAAAAAGAAAGAAAAAGAAAACCAGAATGGAAGGGAGACTGCAAGGTTTAGTTCAAAAGATGTTTTTAACTTGCTTTACCATCTCAGCTGGACAGCACAACAGAAAATCAAACTATCACTTGCAACAACAGAGCTGGGGCAGCACAGGCTGCCTTGTGTGCTCCCAGGCACGTCAAGATGGCAAGAAATATTGTTCCTGCTGGTGAGGAGCTTTTCTCTTGATGGGACTGGGCCTGAAATGTTTACCACTTTCCTTCTCACACAAATTTGATTGCTTAAGCTTTGGGCACATGCAACAAACAAACATTACCTCCCTTAAGCGTTGGGTAAACAAGCGTCTTGGCAGGAGCTTGCATTTCTGGGTTACCTTTGCACACAGATATGACTTCATTTCCTTAAAAGCAAAAAGCAGCTAGAGTGGGGGCTGGAGTTTGATGACTAACTTTGCCTTTTCTCCTTCTCGCTCCCAAAAAGGTGAATAGAAATTTAAACAGAAAAACACTTCAGACCTTCACACAGCCAAAACAATAGCTTGGAGGTGCAAGCTTTTCCAAAAGGAAGCGGAGATTCATCACCATAAGAAGATGTGGCTCTGTTGTGGGACGCAATAGCATGTCGAGATGCTCTTCCAGTTATGTGGACTCAGCAAGTGTTACCATCCTATGCCCCAGGAGTTATGCTGCATCCGCTCCATGGGCCAGAGGACAGATCCACGCCTCCCCTACAGACTCTGGGATTGTCCTCCCTTTCCCACCGGCAGGCAGGCACCTGGGAACCCCAAAGGCTTTCCTCGCCTTGGCATGGGGTATTCCTCTGGAACCAAGTGCCTCCCCAGGCTCCAACATCCCTTTCCACAGACAGTCTGCCCTGGGCTCAGTCCTCAAGCAAAGGCTTGTTCCAAAACCCTCTGAAGTAATGGATGCCCTTCCAATTATTTTGGGGTCATACGTATTACAGGAGGAAAATTAGAAATAAAATCCTGAAGTCACAGAAATCCCTGCATTTAGCAGGGGAGAAAGAGTAGGAAAACAACATCATATAGGTGAACTAGAGTTTTGGCAGAGGTATTGACCCTCATTTTTACTGTTACTGTTGGTAGACACTCCTGGGAGGGTAGAAGCTTAGTAGGTTCACAGAATGACAGCAACAGGATCTCCCAGTCACGGAAAAACAATTGCTACTAATATAGAATGATGGTGAAATCAAAGCCCTCTGACTCCTGAAAGTCTGGCTTAAAATCCACAGACACTTGTAAATCTTAAGCAGACAAACCCAAGGGGCAACCACTTAAAATAGATAGACCAGATTACACAGTGTGACTTGGATACCATCACGTCAATTTATACTATGTGAGGGAGCTGTCCTGCATACTTTAAAGCAACAAACTTTGACTAGATTAGGCACTCTTCAATCACGAAAATGTTCCCCTTTGAGAATGGTTGTCACCCAAAAGAGAATTTACAGAGTCATTGTCAGCAGGAAAATGGAGACCAAATGCTTTTCTGGCCAGTGCCTATGGAAAGGTCAAGGTCAGGAAAGAAGTCATCTTGCTAACTCTACCAGGACTCCAGCAAGTCAAAGAGCTCCATTTCCTCCTGAAGGGTGCACCTTCAAAACATGTACTTGGCAGAAGGAAAAATAAAAGTTGGTAGGAAGCAAGAGAGATTCAGAGAATTGAAACTTGAGCTAGGTGCTTTGCACACTTAGCTAGCACATAAGTTAGTGCCAGATTGCTAGGAAAAGAATAATTGCTTTCATCAGCAATATTTATCATCCATTTCAGCTGCCCCAAACTACCACCTAATTGCATATTCCTTTCTTTCTCTCACATACTGAGTAGCCAGCAGGTGCACATCCACTCAGCTTTCCCCTTGTGGAATAACAGTGTAATTGTTACAACAGGCACTCAACAACAGTCACTCCCTTTCCACAAAACCTTGTCTCCAAGATTCTTACATGTACCTAACATACACTGCACCAGCATCACAAGCCTTTTCCATCCTCCTCCCTCAGAAAGCACGTGGCATCCAGGGATGTGGCCCAGAAAGAAATCAGGCAAACATTCAAGGCAAACAGAGCCCTCTTGCCAGCTACAGAACAGTCTGGATCTAGACAGATTCATCCAAGACCCAACCTTGTTGTCTTCATTTGAGTTATGCAAAGAATAGATTTGGCCTGGAGACCAAACTGATCCATCTGGATATAAGCCAATAGCAGTAATTACAGCTGGTATGAATTGTCACAACTTGCTGGCATTTCCCTCCTCTTGGTTCTTTCATTTCCAGTAATCTAGTTCAATTCATCACAGTACTAAATAAAAAAAACTTCAGTTCTTTTCCATCTGCAATGTCATGTCCCCACCCCATGGCAAAGCTGGAAGGGGTCTAGAAACGTACCATGAAAATGTAAGATAGATTCCTGCATATGGAGACGTAAAGGAGAACAGCCTACACAGTTCAAGGGGAAGACAAATCACAGAGGACATGACAGAGTACACAGACTACATAATAGCATGGAGAAAGCTGGCACCGTCTTGTATTCATTGCAGAAAGCAAGAGTGGTCATATTCTGTATTCTAGCCACGTGCATTTTGCCACAGTCAGAAAATTAAACTCCCTTCCACTTCTCCCAAAACAGGAGTTAGACACATAGATAGTAATTTAAAAATAAGCATCAGATGTTGGGAAAAGTTAGAAATGGTTGCAAGTTTGGGTGGTAGAGATGATACCCCTTATCAACATGAATCTGACTTAGAAAATTCAAACTTTAGTCTGGTTGTTCTGTTCCATCTTCAAGATTTCTTGGGCCTACCTCTAATAACAATTTGTGCTTTGGAGAACAGTTGCTGGCCTTCTGGTCAATAGCCTGTCTTCTTTAGGATTTCCAATGCTAAACATCTCTATGCTTTCTTAACTGGATGAAGACAAAAGGCGGGTCCAGAAATTAAATAAGATTTGCAGTTACAGCATCTGAACATCCAGGACTATTCTGATCTGGGCACCGACTTAAATACACTTTAAACTCTAGCCAAGTCCTCAATGAAGCTCAGCTGTCTATTGATTTTCATGGGATTTGAATCAAATCCGTTTATGTGACACAATATCTCAACTAGATTTTCATCCCATTCAATGGTACCCTGACCTCCATTACTTTGTGTAGCTACTTCTTAGTGTTGAGGATTGCCCTTTATCACAGCCCTCAAGAAGCTCTCAAAACCTTTCAAAATTCAGCAGAGGTCTTTCCTGTGGTAAAGCTCATAATTTATTCTGCCCTTCCTTTTTAAAGCCCCAAGCCACTTCTTTGGGGAATCTTAAAAGACGGGAGACCTGTGTTCTTTCTTCCCGTCAGCTACAGTGGGTTTTCACCTGCAATGGAAACTTAGCAGTGACTGCGGAAAATTCAAGAAAACTGCCTCAAGAACAGCAGTGATTACAGAAACATTGCTTACTACTTAGAACTTTATTCTTCATTCCAGTTTCAGGCAAAACTGAATCTGCCTCTTACAAGTAGAAGCCTGCCTGAAAACCAGATCTAGTTAAAGGATCCCCAAATCATACTATTTCCATGGGGGGATGTGGGGGGGTGGGGGGTGGGGAAGTGTGCTTCAAGAATTTTTTTTAAAACATGAGCATTTGTATAGAAATGATGGAACGGGTAAGGTAAACCTCCATGCTGGAAGACAAAACCAGTCATGCGTTGGCTTGGTTGTCCCACTTGATGTACATCTTATCACGAGGGGGCAACAGGAAGGTTCAAGTTGGAACAAATTTCCTCTGAAGCATCTCCCTTAAGAAGGGCAAGCAATCATGTGCTCAGCCCCGACAACGATGTTGCCCCTCTGAAAGCAGCAGGTGTGCTGAGGTCTGACACACTCCTCATATGTAGAGGTAGTGGTGCACATCATAAATGAAGGCGGAAGCATATTCAGTGCAATAACAGCCTGGTGAGAACAGCTGTCCAGGACAGCGAGGGAAACCTTGCCTCAAGGCCCTCCTTACTTTTGACTTCCTCAGTTCATGCAGCCAGTGGTCACTAGCAGACCGAGGCTTTCACATGGAAACCATCTACTGCTTTTAGGCCAAGCAAAAGTCTCATGTGCTCTGCTTTCTGTGAGCCTTTTAGCAAATGCCAGCAGCTCTGTAAAGGGCAGCCTGGCCATGCATTTATGGTCTCCCCATTGGACCTGCCAGGCAGGCAGAACCTCTGACCGCCAGCACCTCTGAAGAAAGTCATGTACTTGCTCAGACTTTGTTTACTGAGGAACAGGGTCTTTTGCCTTCTCCTCATTGCATTTTCAAGAGCCATTTTTATGGCACCCTCCAATGCCTGCCCAAGGCCTCCCTACACCATAGAGAACTTGGCTGACCCAAATGAACAGTTCTCCAAGTCAGTAGTTCGTATCAGCTGTCAGGGACATTAGCATCAAGCTGACCTTTAACATTAGGTTCATAGGAAATTTATATAGCACTGATCTGAAGTGACTAATGGTAGGTTTCAAATGAACAAGGGGATGTTTCTAGACACTTCAACTTTTGTTTCCAAAACATGTTTGGCTTAAGTGGTGAAGCTCACTGGAAAATACTGTTTATACTGGTGTTATATAAATATATCATGAAGCTACCTACCAGTAAAAGAAGAGACCAGGATCTCAGAATCCTTCTATCATTGAGAAGTTAAACCTACTCAGAATTTTATTAATATTCATCAAGTGCATATCAAGGACTTCAAAAGTTCTTCATTAATTTAACACATGAATTCCTGAGGGACCTGTCATAACTAAGTAACCAAGCTAGAAGAGATGTCTCTTAACAGCAGGATTCAACAGTTCTCTTGTGTTTGTTGCCTTGGATTCTTTTTTCTACCTATCAAACAGGAGCATGCAGAGGACATCTAGCCAACTAACGTCCCTCACACACTGCAAAAATAAAAGGTAAAGGTTTGAAAAGTTTACCTTCTGCTCTAATGGAGCCATGTCACCAGATACGGTTAATTGGGTTTGCATTTTTTTTTTCTTTTTTTTTTTTTTTTTAATTGAAGGTGCTAGTGTTCCAGAGAGATGTCAGGGACTCATATTTTTAGTGTTGCTCATAACGCTTAAATTCATCTTGCCTTGCACTTTTCATTACACATAATCTACCACACCCTTCTTTTTTCACTTCCTGCTGACCACTGTAAACATGGGAGGCCACGCATAGTCTCCCCATGCATGTGTGTACATGTGCAGGTGTACACAAGTGTGCATGCGTGTGTGACCAATGCCCTCTAGAGAGGATCAATGCTGCAGCAACACAGCTGCTCTGAATACAATGGTGCCAGAACTGAGTGCTGCTGGCCAGCTGATGACATCATTCTCCCTGCTAGTGTTTTCAGCTAAAAGCCTGTTGAGAGAGGTATTCCCTAAGAGATATTAAGAGTGGCCTGAGGTTAGGAATTGCCCTTCCATGGCAGTTATTAAGGACCCCCTTAGGGAACCTTTGTCAGTCAGAGCTCGCTGCATGGCCTACAAGTTTCCTCCCCAGCAATCACTCTGATGAATGTTGAGGCCAGGAAAGCAGAGAAAATGAAATAGAAGATAATCCTCATTTGATAAGGCCTTTGCATGCCAATAGCTGCCTGATTAAAGGAGCCAACTGCTTTCTTAACGGTAGAGCATCTTTAAAGAAGCTGATTTGCCATTCAAGATACATCTGCATTTGTGGGAACATGTATCAGCTGGATAACTCCGGTAAATACTGGGTGAATCTTAGTGAACTAAGTCCCCTCTGCAAGTGGATCCTCTCAGCCAGGTCTGAGCGTGCATATTTGTAGTAAGAGATAGGTGCTTTTAGTGTCACTCTGAGTCTCTGCCAATCCAATGCATGCACACAACACATCCCTCTCCAGGGATCATCCTCTCTGAATATTAGTCAAAGAAAGAGAGTCTTGATCTGATTTAGCCTTCCTGAATGTGTCCAAGCAGAGAACCTCTCTCCCCAAATGCAACTTTGACCTAACCTTCCTGCATATGACTTTGGTCTATAGACTCTGCCACAAATACAGCTTTCATCAGGGAGCTGTCATCTGGGAAGAAAGGACCTAATGGAATGAATATATTTATATCTTAAACACTTTGTAATGCTGTTACATACAGTACAGTCTATTCTCTTTCACTGCATATGCATAAATAGTCTCCTCCTCACCTAGGGGTCAGCTAAGCTCGTATCTCACAGCCTGCTCCAAGCTCAGAGGCCCACTCAACTGCTGCCTAAAATCTTCATCTGTCTGCTTGTGCCTATAAAATGTCCTGGTGTCTAAGTTTCTGCTGACCATCACAAATGCTTTAAATCCTGACACTACGGATTGACCAAGAAGCCCCTGAAAAGCATAAAAAGTAGAGGTCTGCCTGAGAACCTCACCTGTAAAACCTCATCTGCCAGATATTGTGAAAATCAACCGGAACTGGGGCTGCCACAAAAACCCCAGCTAGAAGTACAGGAGTCAGAACACTGACCGGCTTCTGCTTCCATTTCAACCAATAATTTTGTGGGCAAGAGCATGCTGCAGGATGTGGAAAAGCAGGCTCAGGGCTCAATTCCAGCTTTCCAGCATCTGTGGAGTATGCTTAGCAGTGAAGTGCCTAAGTCCCATGGCAAATCCAGCCCTTCTGGTATCAACTAAAAGAAAAAAAAAAAAAAAACACAGAAGCATCTTCCCTGACTTTCTAGCCTATTCTTTATTATATTTTTGGCAGCATAGGAACCTTTATTTAGTGCATACTTTCCTAGCCCCTAAAGACTAGTATCCCTGTTAAAGCAGGATCTGCAGTCCTGCAAATTGAGAGGAATGAAGCATCTAATGCCCTCAAAAGTTTATCAGCTAAAACAAAAGCTCTCCTGGCTGATGAGCATTACAGTCACCTCATCCTTTTGTTGCGATTGACAAAAAACTACACCAGGGAGCTCGTCCAAGGATGAAGCTAATTTGGAAACAGAAAAATCTCTATCAGCTTCCACAGTGTTGATCTTCCCTCTAAACTCAGTGAAGTATTTGTCTGCTCCCCAAAGCTTTGGGCAATCTGGCTTTAAATGCCTCAAGCACCGAAGCCCCTAGAGTTGCAGACTAGCTATTAGGAAACATTTTACCAAAAGCCAACTCACATATTGCTTTCCCCTCATTTTATCATCTTACTGCTGCTGTTCAAATTGTCCACCCTCAAGGTTTACTTTACGCTCCTGCTTTCCTCACAGAGTGGGATTGAGTATCCCAATGACTACTGGACCTTATCTTAACATTTGGGAAACTAAAGAAGGGACGGGGGGGGGGGGGGTCAGCCCACCCTATAATGTTTTGGTTATTAAACATTGCAAGTTTTATTGATTTTAAAGTTATTCCTCAGAAAAGTACTTGGAACAATCTTTCCAAACCTCTGGCCAGGTCTGCTGGCCAGATCTATTTATACATGATCCCAAAATCCTGAAATCATAATAGTTCCAGGAAAAGAGAAACGAGTGAAAGAAATGTGCTCTATGGGCTCTTGGGTGGGTAAGCCCACATCTATTTCTGCTCAAGATCCAAAGCCTGTTTGAGCTTCCTGACTACAGTCATTCACTGTTTGACTTGTTTATTCAATCTCTGTAATTGCTAAAAATAGAGAGGAATTATATTTTTGTTGCATTAGAACTTAACTTTTACTTAAAGACTTGGAAGTTAAGGAAAGAAGCCACTAGGGGAAAAGGCAGGAAAAAGCTAAGAACATTTCCTTCAGCCAGCTTCTCAAACACACTGCATTTCCTCTCTGCATGAATTGGAGAACAGCTTTGGAAAGCCCTTGTTTCTCACACTCTTTCATCTCATGAACTGGTTTCAGAGACAAGCATTCACAACTGCTTGAAACAAGTGAGAAGTTGCTATTTGCAACTGTTATTCTTTTCTTGATCTATAAGCTTTGAGTGCTTACGTATGGCTTCTTTTGTCCTTTCAGTCCCATTCATGTCACCAGCCAGTTGGCTTTGTGCTAGTCTGCCCATGTCTCACTCCTGAGAATTCCCACTACATGCAAACCTGGCAGGCTACCACATCCCTACCACTGTAACTCTTGCAAAAGGGTCCGCATGACTTCGTAGTTGCTGCCAAATTGTCCTGCTTTCTCCAACTATCAGTGTGGGCTCTGTTAGCAGCTCAGCGTCTACAGCACTAAGATTTCTTGGTACCAGAATCACTTCCCTTTTCCACTCCTCTGTATTTGCTGAATACAACAGACTACCTGTAATTATGCTTGCTCTAAGTCTAAGCAGAACTAAACATTTCACACACATACTCTCCTGCCAAGGCACTCTGTAGTTAGGAACGTACATGGCACTTTCTCTCCTGAGGATTTCTAAGAGCCCTGAAAACATATAATTAAGCTTTCCCATTTCTGAAGCTGGTAAATGTTATGACATCTTCCTTCAAGATGCACAAGCAGAGGTTATTAGATGGGTTCAACAACATACGTATCCATGGCACAGGTGAGAATAACACCTAGGCTGAGGGAAGACACATACTTCTGCTGCCTATGTGGGTCATAAGGTATTTATGGACATCCTCACTCTTCTCCCCTGCCTCTCTTCCAGCATGGCTCATTTACCAAAATAAAGAAAAAAATCCCATCACAAATTATGTCTACAAGCACTTTGAAATATGAATTACTCCTTTTTCAGAAACCTGTTATTTTTCTAATGACTGTTTGGGACTGTTGGCAAGTGTCCCTTGTTGCATTTTATGTGCAGGTGGTGGCACTGACCATATCAGCAGCATTTGCCAAAATCGGATCCCTTGCTCATGCAGATCAGTCCTTCGCCATTGCAGGGAGAGCTAGGCATGCAAGGCAGTAAACAATGTTCACAGGAGTATCCAAATTTGGCTCTGAATGAACAATGAACACCTGATAGCTGAATATAAATGGACTAACCTCAAGGAAAACCACATATTGGTTAAACTCAGTTATGTTTCCCTTAACAAACATGAACTTACAGATCCTTCAGCAGCTTGGATGAGGTGTCCACATAATGGTAGCAGGTGGCGCTATGACAAATTACTTGGCTCCTTAAACACCCATCTCCCAGTAGGGAGCTATGTCATTTTATACAACACTGAACAGAATTAAGAGCCCTCCAGCTTACTCCCGTGCCCACAACGGAAGTCATAATACTGTCACAGGAGATGACTGGGGCTTTACTAGAGAGGAGAGGCAGCTCCTTTGCTCTATAGGACCATATATGATAACTGCAGCATTATCCACTCTGTATGCAGTGCAACTTGAGGCCTTGCATTTCAATGGTCACAGAGGCAGGAGACCAATATGACCCCATTTTCACCAGTAGGAAAGTCAATCTACTCTGAAGGCAGGACTTGCAGACAGGAGGGGGGAAAATTTGCCTCTAGCACTGGCCAAAATTCCCATCCCCCGTTTGCCCTGCAGATCACTTTTCTGTATGGCACCAGCTTTCACGCTCTTCACTATTCCTCCTTCCTGTTCACCCATGAGTACTGAGCACTGTGTCATGGGCATGCAAATCTAGACTGGGTGAAACAGCCTGACTCGCTTCACTGTACAATAGCCTTTCTTCTCCTCCTCTGGTTAATGTATCCAAACTTCCATCTGAATAAATGGCCTCCAGGACTCTGCAAGGGCATGCGAGAGAAAATGAAGGTACCTGTGATGAAATCTGCAGACAGAGCACGCATGATGTGGGATGAGAACACCTGCCAGAAAACAATAGAGACCTTTATTAGCTTTCTGGAGAAATACCTTTCTACTGCCAGCATAAGAGCACTTAGATCAGCTAAGTTTGCTGGGTCAGCTTTTAGCACAAGTTACTGCCATTTGCCTTCTCCTCCCTCATTCGGCCCATCTTTCTCTCTTAAGCTGCTGCATGCCAGGGAGGGAAAGTTACTGTGCCCAGGAAGGGCTTGGCATTGCACTAATGTACATTGACAGTGTGTTTTCTTCCCTGGCACCTGGCCACACACAAATCCCCTTACTGAGTCACTCCCAGTGAGAAAACCAACACCGGCGTTCTGCTCTGTTGCAATGGTAAGCCTGAGAGAACAAGCATAAAGGGAGCTGCCTCTCGGAAGGGGCCAGGGATGAGCCAATGTCTGGAAATATCGGCGACAAGGGGAGGGAGTTCCTATAAGTGTAATGTAAAAGTGATAAGGAGGGAATAAAAAGGTAGCAAAGGATGCTGGAAAAACACCGCTTGGCAGAGCAGACAACGCACTCTCCACCAGTGACCAATATAGAAAGCCAAACCTCACGCTCCGATTCCCATTTTCCATTTTCCTCTTATTATTTCTATTGCCAGAGCACTTCTCCCAGACATCAGCGCCAGTTTTGCTCAGCTCTGTACAAATGTGACAGATGCCATCTTGGCAAATACCAGGGTTGAAACAGCGACCAGCAGAGCAATAAAAGCAAGATTCACTGCAGCTTGAAATGGAAAGCCAGGCCAGGCAGCTGGGAGCTATAAAAGACCAATATCCTCTGCAGATCAAGCACAGATGTGGACATGTAACCACAGGCCAGTGTGTTACACAAACACTTCATGCGGACAATCCGTGCCTCGAATGCTTACAGACTAAACAGAATGGGGAGAGAATGGGACAAGTAAAAGATCGCTAGCTAAAGCAAAAAGAGAGTCTCTGGTTTTCTCAAGAGACTATTATCAGAGCCTAGAAATTAATCTAGATCTCTCAATTAACAGAGAAGAGTCTTAGGCACAAAACTCCATTTCTCCTTCCAAGAGAGTCTTTACATTTGTGTATATAGTCCACCATGCAGAATTGGGCAAATTTTATCTTTAGTCTCCAAAAAAGAAGAGCAAGCTGAGGTCACACCTAGAGTTATTAAAGCTACTAGTCACTTTCTGCTCAAATGGAGCAGGTGGAGTGGGATAAGTCAGAGGCTTGCCTGGCCAAAGGTAACTCATCTTCTGCCTTGGTAAACTGTAACAATGTCAGTGGGACTTCCTTCAAGTACTCCAACAACAAAGTCCTCTTGGAAACTTTCAGACACACCCTTTAGTACACATCTCTGATACATTCAGCATCTCTGATGCATGCAGCACATGCAAGCTGTGGGTCACTGCAAAGCCATCTTACTGCCAGCCAAAGAACTCAGCAGTGCTTGGGGCCATTTGCAGAATCACCAGTTGGTGGTTCTTTCCCAACCTTTTTTCATCGCAACGACAAAAAAAGCAAATATATATCCACATATCCAATTACATTTACTGCATACTTCAAAGCAATCCTGAGCCCTGGGCTGCTAAGAGCTAGATCAAGGAGCAGATTCCTATTTTCAAAGCCCTCTCTAACCAAGCAACAATTAGCTGTTATGAACACAGTCCTTTGCCATGTCTGTAAACTACTCCTCCTCTCTTTTATCCCCCTCCCTCGTTGCTTCTAGCACCCCAATTGATCATCTTTCCATAGAAAGATGCCTTCTTTCCCACATTTCCTTAGTCTCCTTTCCTCCACACCACTAGTATTTGACCAGTGTTGGATGTGTCAGTATTACCACATTAACACTGCCCTGACAGGATGGACAGGGGCGTTAATACCATGGAGGCATTAAGGGCTGCTATAGCAGAGGACAAGAGGAATTGTTCCCAGAGGCAATATTGTGGCTTCCCACTGTGCTGTACCAGTTGCTTGCTAAACAAATTGTTGGGGTGTTTGAAACTGTGACTGAACTCTATGGAGGCTGCATGCATTCCTTTTTCTCTCCTTTCAGATTCTCCAAATCAAGAGGCATCTTACTTTTAACACCTAAAACACACTCTGAAGTTTTAGACTTGTACTGATGTGGCTATCCAAAGTTACTGTACTAGAGACAGAGGAAGAACTACCTGCATAAGTATTACACCCTTGCAAGGAAAAAGGCAGATGAACTATCCTATTTCCGTAACTGCACAGTGCTGCATACTACACACCAACCAATGCACAGCCCATGTGGCCTCCACGTGAGGTCTCAAGATGCGCATTGGTGATATGACTGCAACAGCATTAGCAGCCATCGTCATCTTGTCTTTGACACTATTTCATGGTGAGAACATCTCCCTTGTGCACATTCATGCTTCTATTGAAACGCTTCTGTACAACATGATAAGGCAAAGCTGCTCA
The DNA here is from genome assembly GCF_028389875.1 of Rhea pennata. Lineage (NCBI taxonomy): Eukaryota > Metazoa > Chordata > Aves > Rheiformes > Rheidae > Rhea > Rhea pennata. The sequence continues at coordinate 11,778,022 of NC_084674.1, forward strand.
GTCCACATAAAAAGGACTAGAAGAAAGGGTATCACTGATGTAACTGTGTATCACTGACATGAAACTGTGTAGCATTTCAAATAACAGCAAGAGCCTCCTATAGTCAGTCTACGTAAGCGAAGGGTCAGTTGCTTCTAGAAGCAGAGCCTGCGTACAGGAAGGTAAAGCTGAACTTACCTCCAGATCTTACGGCTAAGGACCCTCACTCGATCTCTACACCACATGGATATTTTCTTGGTTTACCTTTCTTTCCCCAGCACACACAGAACAACTTGAACCACCTGGAACAACCGTTCTTGGACAAAGCTTTTGTTCCCCCCCCCACCCAAAGTCTGGCTACAAACCTAAGACGATATATACGTACATGCATGTGTATCTGTATGTATGAACACAAACATGTGTGTGCACGTCCACATAGACACCATGCTCAGCGCTGACCCACCTAAGCTGGGGCAGAAGCATCCCTAGAACTAGGCCAGCACTTTTGCAAAGCCCAAATCACAGACTGAGGGACCATCTGTAGTAAGATAAGGCAGCAGAGATACAAATTTTTCACCACTGGAGGATCTAATACTAAAAGTACCTCCTTTTTGCTTGTTTAAAACAGACCAAAAGTTACAGCTTCTGTGAAAGAAAGTATGTGCTTGTTAAGACATAGCAATCACCTCCGCACGCTAGTAGTGGTACCAGGTGCTGATATCATATCTCTAGCCTTGAACTTATCCATGCATGAGTCATTTCTGAGATTGCTGAAGCCGACAGGTTGCTTAAAATCACTGCCCACAGATTACATTCGAAAGGGAGCTTTAAAATATTTTCTAATTATTTTTCCTTCCACTCCATTGAACATTGTTAATCAAGAGTTATTACCAAAATATATTGTATTGTAGCAGTAATGTACTCCACAGGAGATGCACCAATTGGGCTGGATACCTTCCAGCTCAAACTGTCAGATGACCAACTTGTTCTTAGAATAAGGTGCCCTTTATGTGCAGAGAATTTAAATTTTCTCTTTATTTAGGCAAAAGTCAAAGTAGAGTGCGTGGCTATGAAGAAATCAAAATGCTTAGCTTATTTTGTTTTTGCATTTTGATGTTCATTCACTCTACATTGGTAGGACTTCCTCATTTGTTCCTTGTTTTATCCCCACTGTGATATTATTTCTCCAGGCTACACACAAAGACCTACTTACACCCCATCCTTTGGGGCATAACGATTTAAAACACTCAGTCCCTTGCTGTTCGTGTACTAGTAAAAAATCAGAAATGATTTTACAGCTCCGAAGCTTTGGGACCCAGTTATGTAAGTCTTGCGTGATTCTGTGAGTGACTAACATTGTGGAGTACTTGGCAGCTTCTGTTTGCAAAGACTAATTCACAGTGCTCCTGGTTTTCCTTTGCCTTGCATTCCCAGTCTCTTACATTCAAAGCTCACTGTGTCTGTGTGTGCACACATGTATGCGGACACAACATGAATAAAACACAAAATAAGTTTCAATATCTCAAATACAGAATTATCTGAAAGTACCATAGCATATGCAAAAGCAAGAACAGGTTCTACAGGAAAAGAAAATGATTTCAAGTTTGTCTAAAAAGTGACTCTTGCCTCTTTGGAAGGCCTCTGAGTCTCAGAATCCTTTCCATAACATCCCTAGTCTAGGCTTAGTAAAATACATGAAGTTATCTGTGTTTCACAGTTTTCAAGTTTCATTCTGCAAAATGCTGGGAATTTTTTTGAAGAAAGCTTTACCATACATCTCTAGTTTACATTAGAATTGTTATGGATGTGGAGTGATTATATATAAATTGATCAAAGATATCCATTAAAATGCATCTTCAGTAAAAAACTGTCAAAGATAAATTTTTAGTAGAACATACTGTCAAGAAAATTGATCAGTTTTAAAATACAGCTTATTTTCTAAACCTTCAGGTTTCTAAATTTTGTTTTTATTTAAAAAGCACAAAAAAACCCCAAAAAACCAAAAAAAACTTTAAAATCAATCCATTTTCAGAAGACTTGAAAACTTGTTACAAATTAAAAAATAAACATACAAAAAAACCCCAAAGTAGTAATTAGTATTTTTGTTAAATAACTAACCCACGAAGCAGCAGCTTTGGTTCTAATGAAAACAGGTCCAAGGTACTAAATGTCATCTTAGATCTGGAATCTTCCAGACTTCAGTTTTTCCTATGTACCCACGCGTATTTTCCTGATCATCAAAATAAGTGAACAGATCCACAGCAAGCCAGAAAATTCGCATCTTAATCCTGAAGATCATGGACTGTTCCAATCTGGAGTGGTTGTTCAGTCTTACGACTATTTTTATTGATTTAAAGAGTGTTTTCACATAGCCTCTCCTCCTAGGCGTGTTTAAACAAGCAGCAGTGTGTGGTGCCAGAAATGAACAGAAACATGTTCTATAGACAAGTAAACAAAATACCCGATGGCTTTAGCTACCCACACCAAGCTGGGATTTTGAACAAGTCGCTTCAAATTATGCTCCAGTCTTTGGACACAAAACAGAGTCAGTTTAGAGTTCTTAGCCCGTGTTTTGTTTTTCTTTATTGTTTTGTTTCTTAAGCCATTGGCTGGCCCACACTCCCCGAAGATGTGGTCTATTCATTCTGTTCCAACTTCAAGACTCAAACTTGACGTGGTTTCAATAAGAGCTGTGTGGCATGTAATGAGGTTATAATTTAGCCTGAAAACATAGAGTCATCCCTACCATGCATGGCTTGCAGGCCTCATGGCTACAGGCTAGATTACCCAGCCTTTAGATCAACCTATTTAAACCAGATTTAATGGGACTTAATTAAACTTGTGCTTGGTCGGACAGCTGTGTTGCAGCAGATGAATTGGGAATCACAGCCCTAGCAGCGAGGATTGGTCCAGACACACTGCAGTCAGGTTAAAAAGGAAAACTAAGGAGGAAAAGCAGCAGCCAAGGTTATACTTCTCCATAAATCTGTTGGCAGCGGCATGTAGCGACATACCATCTCCTCTCTCACAGAGCTGGAGCCAGCATGCAGGAAGCGGCTGCCTCGGTGGCGAGAGCGGGCAGCTGGCTCCCGCTGCCATGTTTATGTCTCTCGGTGACATTCCAGCAGTAAATTTCCTGTTGTGTGACAGCGGAGGCAGGAGGGAGCAGAACGGCCCACACATGGCTCCAGCAGAGATCACAGCTCGATCAGAGAGACCTGAAAATAACAGCTAGCCGGCACTGCTTCTGAGGTATGGCCTTGTCTCCCTTCCCTTCGGACATTTCACAATATTAACCACCAACTTTGGCAGGAGAAGTAGCACATTGTGGCCTGGAGTCACCTCTTTTCCATCACTGGCAATTTCTCCCCCTTTTCACTGGCTTTAGAATGGTCTTCTTCCTCTTGAAATTTGTTTTCTTAAGAATGGATTCTCAGGGTGTTTGAAGTCACTCCATCAGAGTCCATCGTCTTCAGCATCACCAGCCCTTCAGAGAATATGAAGGCCATTACTCAAAAGGAGCATCACCCTAACCTCGTCAGCTGCAGTGCACAAGCTACCTGTAGCTGTTCAGCACAACAGCAGACAAGACTTCATTTCACTACATGAACTGCCCTGTCAACCGTGATCACAAGGCTGAAGGTTTCTCAACGCTGCTGCTGAGTCTGTGCTACAGCTGCAATTACAATGCTCAGTTTCATGAAGGAACGCGCTGGCATGGAAGAAGGTGAAGCTACAATGACCTATAACTAATTCTCTAACACAAATATTGGCAATACTGTGATAGGCTACTGTAGACACCTCCATACTACTTCTGTCAATTATTGCTAGCAGACACTAAGGCTAGCCCATATTTCACGTTGGAGAGCAAAGAAAACCAACCTGCCCCAAACCAATAGGCACTTTCTCCTCCTCTCATTCTTTTCTCTATGCTCCCTTCTCTCTCCAGCAGGAATATTCAGCCTGTTTTGACATTAACAGGCACCAAGGGCCAGGAAGTATCTAACAGCATTTTGTCAGTGACAGACAGCACATCCTTCTCAGCCTGTCCTGATTTTGTGAAGCACAACTCTCTTCACTTGAAACCAACCACAGTTTCAGCATTTAGAGTACAAATGTTGTGTTAGAACCAAACTTTAGCATCTTCTGTTGTGTCCGATTTTGGCATCTCCTCACTTTTAAGGATTCCACACTGTTGACATCATAAACAACAAGCTCTAGGTTTCATTTTATGTTGAGAAAAAGAGTTGCCCAGTATTGGAAGTATCCACCACAGATAATTATGACCTTCATTTTAAATCAGGGCTGCACTTTGTGCATGGATTTAGTTACATGGCAGCAGATGGATATTAAGACCCATTACACTCTGTGTTTATCCCACTCTCACCAGAACATGATTTGGAGAGGACTCTCTACTGGATTCAAGCACCTACAGCAAGTGTGTGAGTGTAACTGGAGCAAACACGACAGTGAGTAGGTGATACAGAACCATTGCATAATGCTTGAGAAGCCCTGGGAATCATTTAAGGAAGACAGAGATGACTGGAAAATGAAAAAGTAATTGAAAAATCAATATTTCAGTGACCCCCTCCCAAGTTTTTCTGACATTTTTCAAACAGTACCAAAATACATTATATTACTTTTAAAGATCTAGGTTTCATTTTATGTTGAGAAAAAGCAGATAGAGGCACAAAAGAGCTCAAAGGCACGAAGTCAGCCATGTTAAGAGTGGTTTGAATAGGAGCACCTATTCATTTACTTTGTTAGGACCGACAGCCATTTCAACGTGACACTTACATCCCAATCAACATAGGGTAAGGGGAAAAAAACCCTTTGGACCAAGTCTGTAGGTAAAAGTGATACAGCAGAGTTAAATACCAGATTTGAGGCCTTTGTAAACAACAATCATATTTTAGTACCTCTTCCTAACTTATGAACTTTCCCTCATCTGGCTAAAAGCCCCAAATTTACTCAGGTTTAATGGGGCTACACACAGCAGTAGAGCTGCATGGTGCTTAGGTCTCAATCTTGCAGACTTACTGACTGTTTCACCTGAAAACAATCACAGCTGGGCAAATAGCTGAATTTTTCTTCTGTTTCGCCATTGGATTGAAATCTAGGAAATTCATTTCTGTGTTTATCCAGAACAGACAAAACAAACAAACAAAAAAACCTAAAAACCCCCCACAGTTTCATGACTTCTTAAAAACTGAAATTTGACTCCCTTCAGAAGTTCTCTTTGCAGGATATTTTACCATATTGAAGACCTACTGGATAGGGAGAGGGGGAAGTTGAGGAAAATGAAAGGTTATTTCACAGTTCTCAATTTAGATCAACATCACTGAATTTAAAAAATACCAAGATGTTTCTGCATTTCTGTAAATTTTATTCTGAAAACACTGAAGCAGAACATTCAGACTTTGTTTGTTGTTTAGAACATTGTTTAAGATGAAAAGACAAAAATAAGCTCAATGTTTTAGAGACAGAGAATGGAAAAGAGGTGAACAGAGACCCTACTATTCACTGGAAGGCAGTCCCCCTCTCTTCTAGCCCAGATACTAGTGCTCAGCATATAAGCATGCGTTATACCTTTATTGGTTTGGAACCTAAGGACTTGCAGAATTAAGCCATATGGGAATCCAATTTGTAGATTAATTATTATTGCCAGAGAATCCAAACATCTCACAGTACAGGCATTCCCATCCCAACTGTTATTGCATCCCTGGTGCCATTTGAGATGTCAGTGAAAAAAACAAGCCTCATCTTGACGAAAGACAACAAAGTGTGCTTTCTCCTCATGAGTTTCAAGCAAATAAAAAGCAGAAAACTTTTTTTTCACACATGATTATTTGAAAGCATTTATTCTCACTGTGAAAATGGTGCCATTCGGTAGGCAGCAAATGCTCAAAGATTTTCTGCAAACCATCGCTTCTCCCCTTGTAATGATATTACAGTTAACAACCAAATCAGCAGCTTTCCAACACGACAACTTCTCAGTTCTCCATAGTAGAAACCTCCACGTCAAAGGTTCAAACAGACCACACACCATCTGCTACATACAGCTGATAGAACACTTTTAGTACATTTAATTAGTGACGCATGCTAGTTTTTCCAACTTGCACACAAGTCCTGGTAACCTTATATGCAAACTAAACACATGAATGCATCATATCCATATCATGCTCTTCTCTGCAAAGGAAGGAGTATTTTGGAAAGGTTGTATGGACATGGGTGGAAGCAATGAGTTATGAAGCCTACTGTGAACCTCCTTCTCCCACCTTTACCACCATTGTCTACTACAAACTGACCTGAAAATGCCCACCTCTGTTTTATACAGCTACAGTTTGCTGTTACCTCACTAGCCCAAAATAATATAAAGTGTCCTCCATTTGTGTCAGGGGACTATTATATTGATTTAGCTCCAGGTTATTTTACTTATTTCACTCTCCAGGAAGTAGACACGGAACAATGTCCAAGCCACATGCCTCCTTTTCATAGTCCAGGCAAATCTGTATTCTCAAGAGGCATAAGAATAGCAACACAGCAGCCTGACTACTTCTTTCTACAGAAATAACTACAGCAAAGGAAGCAACTCTAATCTTCGGCCATGCCACCCTGCCAGCACACCTGCACTTTAGCCCTTAAGGTTTCCCTCTCCCCCAGCCGTTCTGCTGAGGCTGCCAATAAAGACAACAATCAGTGCCAGTCGTGAAGGGAGGATCTGAGACACTGACATATGACCCCATGGAAACTGCAGAGTGACCAACAGTTCTATTTCCACAGGCCACTAAGCAGCTGTCAGAGATTGCTGACCTATAATTCCTCCCGCCCCACTAATTCTGAGTCAGTGACAAGACGTGAAAGGCTCTGGGTACCCATAATCACCCAGGCCTGTAGAACGAGGAACCATTTAATCCCCAGTACAGTCTGTTCAATGGCCAAAAGCATTTTATAGCCAAAGATAAACTCACCTCTCCAGTTTCCAGTGATCTACAACTTCAAGGGCACGTATTCTTCACTTCCATTTTATACTACAAGAAGGGAACTAGTTGTACTTCAGAAGAGAAGTCAGAGAGATCCAGCAACTGCCCCTGCCCCCCTCCCTGCTCCCCCCCCCAAAAAAAAAAAAATAAAAAAAAAGTTGACCTGGTTTCTGGCAGAAGTACCTCTTATCAACAGCATGTTCAGATGGCTTTCCATCCTTTAAATATCAGCCTGCCTGTGACAATTTCCTTTCAGGCTGTATGGTACCACCATTTTGTGTTTGCATTCGTAACTGAAGAGGAAAACAGCTGCAGTTATTTTGCACAGATAAAATGCCTATTGGAATGTTGGTTTCAGTAGTATTTTTCTCCCAGCAAAATTCAAGCAGGCACTGTACAATTGAGGCTGCAGCACTTTCAATAATGAACTCCCTCCATCTCCCAGCGATCTTGTTACACCTAGCCCTCTCCTTATTTCCTATTTCCCTTCTCTCCTCCATCCCATCCATTCCCACCATGATATGTATGCATGTATTATGGAGGATCATAAATATGTCTCTATCCACTACACAGGTGAAGTAAGACCAGCTCTCCCAGCACATTCATAGGACTGGGATTTGCAAAACCAAACCCACCTCACAACCCTTGCCTTTAAACTACTACCTAATCTTGGCACATTCCATTTACTACTTCTCTCCTTGCCTTGGCTACACTTATCAGGTGTTTCCGAAGCAAGTGGATACAGCAATGGCTGGGATAGAGCTCCTATCCGGCTACAGAGATGAGAGCTTGCTATGCACTTTTGATTTACATCCTGTAAAATGCAGTGCATGAAGTTGTATATAAGAGACCCTGTAAACAAGCAGAGGGCCAGTTGCTTTATACAGCATGGAAAGTTTCTATTTCTTGGAAAAGACAGGTCAACTTGGAAGGAAGTCAACTGTCAAGGTCTTTCTCCCTCTTTGGGGCTCATCTGAAACACAGGCTAGCTCAGGCAGTGCTGCCCAGGAGTTATAAAAGCCAAACAAATAAACAGATCAGTGTAAGGCAGCCTCGGCTGCAGCAATGTTTCCATTTCTTGACTGGCAAGGCACTCAGAGGTGGGGTCGTGTCGTCAGACTGCTAGTATTTCCTCATCTGAGAGGGTCAGCAGTTTAGAGATTTCTGCTAATGAGAAGCAGAGCTGTGACTGGCAAGCAGCAGTTGTCCCAGGGTTAATATATGTTTGTGTGCCTCTCCTGAGAAACTTGGGAACCCAAGGAGAGAAAACTCAAGGACTGTTTGGGAATTAGACCAGATGGCCTCAAGCCAGCTCCCCAGCTCTGAGTGCCCAGAGGACAAGAGGAGGCTTGGATACAAGTTTCATACTCATGAGCCAGGTCCAGCACCAGGCAGGATGAAACAGAAGTTTCATTCACTTTTCTCCTCCCTTTTCCAGCCTGCCTTTTACACCACCAGAGCCTACTTTCTGCTGTTGTTCCTCCTCCTCACAGCAGTGCTCTGACTTCCCTTCCTCCACAGCTCCCCATGCCTAACTAAGCTCGAAGCTGTTGCTCAAGAGGATGACACTTCTGAAGAACATCCAGATGCTTCAGCTATTTCTACTCTGCTTGGCATAAGGTGAATATCTGAGTCAGCTGGCTATGCTCTATCAGGTCTCCTACAGCCAGAGTCCTGCCCCTCAAAAACACCCACCTAATTTTGGAAACACCAGTCCTAAGTTTGGTGCTCATGATGAGAAGCAGAAAAACACACTCAGCTTAATCCCAGCTGCAGAAAAGAATCCAGAGAAAGAAAGATGCCCAAATAGGAAAAAAAATACTAGCTCCTGCTCACTTACAAACATTTTATGTTGTTATGGAAGACAGAAGGCGCTTGCCAAACACATTGTCGTGGCATAATTATTCCTCTCTCCACCTCCCCCTGCCAAGCTAGCCTCCCTCTGAATAAGGCCATAAGGAAGGAATGGAGCCAGACAGGACTTCTACACATCTTGGCTCGACATACTGAAAATGTAAGCTGTCAGGCAGTACTGTAGCAGCAGAAACGTGTTACTGAGTTGTATAGGAATATTAATAAGCAAGATATGAACAAGAACATCTGTCACAGAGAAGCCTTCAGAACTACAAAATGAATAGGGAAAGGCTAACAAGAAAATAAAGTAAGTGGCTGTTCAGGGCTGTACCACCTTACTCCAGAGGAGACAAAGTTACCTGATGCCAAAAGCTTCAACATCAGAGCATTCATTCAGAGTAACTGGTCAGGCTGAGATTTGCATAGCCAGTTTAACCTTGCTCCCATTGACATCAATAGGAAGATATAGACAGATTCCAGCAGCAGTAGAGGTAAAACCAACAAGGAGTCTGTTTCAAACAGTCACCTTCATCTCCCAGCCCAGAAGCAACCTCAAGACAAAACAAAACCCATCAAAAACTCCCATCCTATTTCCATGCCACAGGATTAGCTCTACCTTTGTCATATCTTACCACCACCTCTCTGCTTGTCCTTGGAGTTCTGCAGTGCTGGAGACATGGTGCACTCCCAGGCAACCTATCCCAGCACTTAAAGTCTCATCAAAATCTCTCTTCCAGCAATATAATTAATCCCATTCCTTCTTGCCCATTCTACCACAAACATAGAAAACAGTCTGTTCCCTTTCTTTTTGCTGGGAACTTTTCATTATCTAATGGCTGCAAAAGCTGTTATCAGTTGTTATTATCACAATTAACTCTAGGAAAGCTGAAGTCTCACATTAAAATGCTCCAGAAAGCAAGCAAATATGAACAGCAATGAACTCAGACTCAAACTTGGCACCAGAACACCTTTGACTCTCTAGGAGAAGGAAGCTGCTTTGTGGGCTGCAATAGCAAGAAAACAGCTTTTAAAAGCCTGGCTCTGACCATTGACAGCTACACACTCCCCAAGCAATTAGCTTCTTTTATTTAGTAGCCACACAAACACAGTCAACTATCAGACCCTGGTTAATCTCTGAGGTATTTTTCCCTTATAAAAAATAGCTTGTAGTTGCCTCTTTGCTTAAAAAGAAAACAAACAAACAAACAAACAAACAAACAAACTCACCACACCACAAGTTCCCAGTATCACTTACCCTTCACACATCTCATTCTTTACTGATACTTCTATCTTCAAGCAAAATCCACAAATGATAACTTCACAGCCAGGAGAAACTGAGGCTTCTCTGGGCATGGCCTTTCAGAGCTGTACCTCATCAGGTTAATGAGGCTGCTGAGGTGCCTGTCTTCTGGGCTGATTAGCTGTGCTCTGACCTTTCCCCAAAGGTTCTATGGGCACCATAGGAGTGTTCAGTATACCTCCTCTTCCCCACGCTAACTATTCTATGGGGCTTTGTGCCTCAAAATTAGAGCTGAGAGCAGAAGGAGCTTGTACCCTGTTTCCAATTTGATTGTGAATCTTCTGATGGAAAAGCACTGTGTATTTTTGACCTTTGAAGTAAGGGTTAGAAAGGGTTAGAAGGCTCTAAGTATGAATCAGCTGTGAATCTTAATTCAAATCCGAATTTTGGCTCTTCGGCCTTTTTCTAATTAGTATTCCCTGTTATTGGCACGTCTAAGAGGAGATGTATTCTGCTACTGAAAGTAGTTACTCATTTGTAGTTTGAACAGAGAAGTTGAGAGAGCCTGCCCTGTATTAGCCAGGGAAAAATCAGGAGGAAACTCGGAGGTAGTGGGCTAAGCACAGTGCTGGGAATGTGGTATTACTATGCTCTTCTTCATGTTATGGTAAGGCATCATTTTCATGTCACTGGGAAGATCAGTTAATGTCTCTGCGCCTTCTTCTCTTGAAGATCTTCATCATCTCCATGCTGAAGATAAGGTAATTACATTCAGTTATCCGTCTCTGCAGGGGATGGAGGGGGAATCACTTTTGCACAAAGCTCTGTAAACCTACATTTTTAAGAAATATGTGCTGGCACCAAAGTAAGAAGCCATAAGTCATCCAACACCCTACAACTAGGAAATCAGATTCTATTGACATCCTTGGGAATATTCTGCCTGGCTTGAAGCTGTTCTTATTTACGTATCACTGTGTGTCTTGTAGCCAGCATTGTTTTGTGGCCAATACTATTGCTATAGCTCTATAAATCTGCAGACACTCTGCAGTAGGAGTACAGTGCCAAAAAAATGCAGAGTTCCCAGCTCTGTATCCAGTTCAGCAACACATGTTGGAGCAATTCAGCTAGACAGATATGGCACACTGAACACCTGACAAAGCCACTTGGTGACCACAGAGGGTGGTCTGGTTCTCCATGCATGCATGAGAGGTTCTGCATGTCTCAGAACCTAAATGATTTTTCCTGCTCAAGCGTTACTGCAAATGACTGAAAAATAAACAGGAGATACAGCACAGTAGTATTGTTAGGACCTACACCCATAGGAGGTTTAGCTGGCAGTCACTGAGGGTGTCTCTATGTTCTTAGCCTTTTTTTTCCTGCCAAGATCAGCTACCACTCTTACTTTCCTGTAGTATGGATTGGGTAGGAGCATGCTGGAAGACTGCTTATTGCAGAAAGCAGCCTCTATAAAGAAAGGTGGAGGAGTCAATCCAAGCTGATGGGGCCATAGGGGGTTTAGCAGTGCTGCAAGAGCTACCATCCCATCTTTGCAACAACTGCAGCAGAGACCTGGGAATTCCTGGCATGCTCTTTCTTGGTACCCTCCCACGTTCTCTGCTGGTTGCTCCATTCCCACTTGGTGTGAACAAGAGAAACTCTGGCTTAAGATGCTATCTTAATTCTTTGCAAAACCCCACAGTCTGGCAGGAAAGGAGGTGTTTTAGCAAGAGGAATTCAAATGTATTCAGTGCAATTCAGCCTGCTGGGAATGACAGCTCTTGCAGAGCGTGCGAGAGCTTTACAAGGGTAGGAATACCTACAGTAGCTGTGCAATGATAATTAGCAAGATGCCAAAAATCATAATCTGCCACCTCATAGGCAAGGCCACTCTGCCAACAGCACTGCCACCCACAGCAGTAACTGCAGCTATTCTACCACCTGCTGCAGTCCAGTGCCAGTATTGCTACCAAGTGAGCAAGTTTGTGCTTGTCATAACCTGTGACTGTACTGCCTTCTCTGCCACATCATACGCTAGGCAGGACAGTGTTCCTCCTCCAGATGTTAATTGTCTGCTGGATCCCACAGTCCAGTCCTTAGAGCTGCTGCCTGTGTAAGAAGATGGAAAGGGAAGAGGATGAAGAGTTACTAGAGCTGTACTGACACCAATTCTCCACATCATGTGCTGTAGCCATAGGATTTTGCCCTTAGGCTGGCTCTTAAATGACTGCTCAGCTGGAGTGGGCTACTGTCTGGCCTTGCAGCTCACATTGCAGGAAGAAATCTGAAGAAAACGGCTGTTCCACTGCTGAGATGGGGACTATGGGTTGTTATTATTTATATTGTGGTGCTGCAAAATATGTGCTGGACACTTTCCAAAGACAGAGAGAAACACAGGCCCTGCCCTGGAGTGCCGTGTATAATTGAAAGAGCAGCCAGTGCATTATCCAAGCAGCAGGCTCTATGAACAAGCCGTTCCTTCCATTCAGAGAATTGTTTCAGGCTGAAGGGAGTGAGGAGGGTCATGCAGACCACCCCAGATACTGCCATGAAGTGGGATTTATTTAATCTTCCCAGAGCGACTGCTAGAAGCTTAAAAGTGATTCCACAATGTTCTGTGACAGTTCATTCCAATTGCTGTAACTCTTCCTGGAATTATAAAGTTTTTTCCTAATATTTATTCTAAATGTTCCCTGCTGCAGCCTCAAGCCATAACAGCATTTTCTGTCACTTTACTAATAGGAGTATCTGATGTGTGCTCAGAACATGCCTTAATGTATTTGAGCACAGCCAGCCTATGTCCTCCGCGATACGAACCAGCCCAGGGCTTCCAGCAATTTCTCACAGACCACAGCATTTTCGTGGGTCAGTACACAGCTCCAGTCAGTTTGCCTGTCTTTGTCTCAGCTTGTACCAAAGAACATTAATCAGAGGAATCTCTTTCTCTGCCTTTCTTACTACGTACCGGATGGCCAATGCTCTCAATGCATCCAGCATTTGGGCCCCCTGAGCTCTTTGCAAACCATCATTTATGAAGCTTCGCAGCCGTTGACACAACGTAGGACTCTTCAGTTATAACTGAACTCCTTTGTTAGAGAAGCAGAGAGATTAAGTGAGGTTTCATAAGGTGTTTCAGCAAGACAGCGATAAAACTAAGACTGCAATCCAGAAAATGCTGTACATGGACCTCTAGGCAACATCTACCATTCTGTTCTCACACATGTATCTATGTAGGGCTGGAGGAACATGCTGAGGTGACGTCCTGCTTGCATATTCCTGGCAAATCAAATTTTTAGCCAAAGCTAAGTACTCTCTGAAGCAGATTCATGTGGTTGTTCATGAACTGGGGAAAGGTATTTTCTTCTAAACTCTCCTCCTTTCTCACAGATAACTGATAAAAGCTATATGTTGTGGTCTCAGCTATGAAAAAAAGCAAATTAATTATTTATTGCAAATTTCCCTGGGTAAAACTTCTCAAAACCATGTTCTAATCTTTGGTGCCACAGCTGAATTCCATGAAAAAGGAATTTTATTTCTGTGAACATTTTGTAGTTTTGCAAGGCCTTTTATTAGTGCCTGGGCACCCAGGATTATAAATCCCTCTGAAAATGCTGGCCATCATTAGCAAACAACTGGTTAAAGTGCAGAGCAGGGGCCTGAATCTGCTGTTCTGGATACAGCCACGTAATGGTGATTTCACCAAGAGGAGTCATGAAGGGCACAGATTATGTGGGTGAAACCAAGACTGCACTTACTGATGATTTATCTCAATAGAGATAAATTTGAGAGGAAAGAAAAAAAGAGAGGGAAAAAGAAGAAAAAAAGGAAGAGAGAAACTAGGATACAAAGGCAAGATCTTTAAATACGGATGTTTTGCAGGGTTTGCTCTGAGGCATCGAGTGGCCTTGCTTAATCTTGACTCAGACAGTGCATGATTCTTCCTAACTCTAGTAGGAGAGTACCGTACTTCGTAACGTTGTTCTCTCTGAATTGCTCTCTGAAGTGCATGCATGGGCTTCACTGATGTTTTTAAACCCTTGCTAGAGTCTTCTTTCCAGTAGCTCCATTCTTTCTCCAGATATTGTGTGAGCAGGGCAAAACTCCAGAAGGAGGGAATTTCAGCTGTTGCAACACAACATAGCTATATGCACTTTACATCTTTACAGGTGATGATGGTCTCAGCAAATGGATGTGCACGCCCAAAAGGGCAGTAAATATGCTTTGGAAGAGCCTACAGCAGTGATCCTGTGTTCTGCAGGCTAATAGTAACATAGAAAAAAGTATTTGCTTTTGTTGTTTTTCTTATGTTCTCTTTAGATCCTGAATCACATCTTAGGCAAACTTTTAGGGATTCAAGCAGGAAAAATCAGTGCCAGTGTAACAGATACCACAAAACCTGATACTTCGTCTCAGCTTAGTACCAATGTGTCCCTGTAAACATTTTATACTGCACTTGGCCAAGCACCTGAAATGAATCCCAGTCTGGTCTTGCTGTCCACCACCTACAGAAGCAGATCTAAGCATTTGAAAATCAAAGTGTCTATATAGTGCAATTACAGATCTAGGTGTTTATACAGTACAACATTTCAGAATGAAATCTAGACCTCAGCACACGATGCCAAGTAACTGGACTGATCTAAATGAGACTGTGAGCCTTTAGAGAGAGGCAACAAGCTATTGTGATGACCATGAACATCATGACACTGATCACAGGACAAATGGAAGCAGCAACTATGGGCTTTAACTGAATACACACTCTGAGGACAGAGAGAGGAGGAACCACACTGCCCATGGAACCGTAAGGGTGCTGTGCGTGTTACAGCACGGCAAGCCTCTCAGCATGCCAAGACAAAACAAACTGGTCATGTGGTCAGCACAACCAGTGGAGCTAACATGGGCCTTCCAGTTTGGAAGAGGAAAGGATGCTGAGGTTTGGGCACCCCCAGGACCAAATGGTTCCAGCTGCCTTGCTGTCATTTGCTTGGGTTAAAGCTGACGGCTGCAAAAATATTCCATGAACTTGCTGTTCTTTGCAGAGTCTGTCATTCAGACTCCTGGGTTTGGCTTGACTCAAAGGAAATCACAGCCTATGTTTCCAGCATGGGGAGTGAAATGAAAACCACAGCTAGAACAGCTGCTTCCTTCAGCCTCCCTGACCCCTCGGGTGGAGACCAAAGCAAGTCGCTTCCCCTGTTATGCTCACCAGCTTGAAGGGCAGCCCTCACACACGCTATTAATTTTTAATGGCAAGGAGGACCTCAGGTAAAGTTAGTGGAAATCCAAACATTTTTTAAAACGTGACATTTCAGCAGCTATTTTCTGCACAAGAATAAAATTGAGATGTGCAAATCCTCCCTGGAAAATGAGTTTATCCTTCATCGAGAAGAGACCCTATCCCAGCTGAGTGCCATCCCTGTTGGGCAGAGAGACCAGCTGTTGGAGCTGGTCTGTTGGAGCTGTTGGAGCTCTTCTAAATCAGGCTACAGAGTTATTCTTTCAGTTACTTACAAGGAAGATGAGCCAGTGGTTCAGAAGAGGGAGTGCCCACCCAGCTGTAGTATCTAAGGCTGGCTGCTCTTCCTTTCTCCCCTTCCCTCCAGCCTGTAAATGAGAAACTTTCCCAAGGAAACATGAAAGCCGGGAAATTTGGTAGAAGAATGCTAACAAACACTTAATGTGTGACTGGGCAGAGCTGGGAAATGGGCATTCAGATGTTCTGATGGGAGCATGTTTAAAAATAGCGCTGGATATATAGAGTACTTTAAGAGTAAATGGGAAAGCACTTAATGAGGTTTAATTGCTTCCTTAGTAGGTTATCGGAGAGCACTGAAACAAGTTCAAATAGGATGGGAATGAAACCCATATTCCCAGTGTCCCAGGGCTCTAATTTCCAAATTGTCATTTCTCTCAAATACATTGCATATGACTCATAGCTACAACATCAGAAGTGAACTAACATAACCCAGTAAATGGAAGAATGTTTCCAGCCCCTCTGCAACCTAAAGTTCTTCAGAATTTCAGTCTCCCTAGAAAGGGAGGCAAGGACAGACTATACAGGCAACTGGACAGGAAGAATCCTCATATATCACTGAATCCGGTCTCTTGCTATGCAGGCATCCATCAGAGAAAATCTCTTCACACAATGATCAAATATCATCTCAGAAATAGATCATCTCTACTAAATAGCCACTCCAGAACTGAACTCTCTGAAAGCTAAAAAGCTCTTCTAATATCCAGCCTAAACATATTGCAGTAGAATGTAACTATATTCTTGGCCAGTTCATACTCTTTTTTTTTTTCCTGTGTCAAAGTTGTTCTTCAAATTAAATGGGTTTTAAAACCCTGGTTCTGCATTTCTAGAATAATTGTATCCCCTCTTGGTCTCACCTTCTTAGGCATAATAAGAAAAGGTTCATTTAACTTTTTCTTTAATTATAGCTTTTCTGTTGGGATCAGCTTAGTAGACCATTTCATCCCCATTTGATTTTCATTGACAATTCCTCTCATTCATGAAAGTATTAAGATAGGTATCAAGCCTTTCTTTGAAGAATTATACTGGCAACATCTCTAGAGCCTTTTTCAACATCACCTTCCATCCTCTCCCCTTTACCTGCTCCTTTTCTGTTTTTTCATTTGTGTAGTAATCTCCAATTTCTCCAGTTCAGCTAATAATTCCCCATCATAGCCTTGTATCTTTATAGTTTCACTGAAGTCCAGACAGATCAAATGCCACGTCTCCTTTGTCTAGATCAGTTATCTTTTCAAAGAAAACTGTGAGGTTAGTCAGGCATGATTTACCCTTGATAAACACTTGTTACATTTTATCTCATTTGCCATTATTTCCTTGTCTTTAATTATTGTTTCCTTCAAAAATTCCTCTAAAAATCTTGTATGCTATTGAGGTCTGATTCATAGATTTACAGTTTTCCAGATTGCTTCTTCTCTCCATCTTAAGTACTGATACTTTCTGTTCTTTAATCACGTAGTACCACCTTTGACTTAATGATTTAATTAAAACTACTTTCTAACAAATCTGCAATTTCATGTACCAGCTCTTTCAGAATTTGAAGGTAGGGATTATTTGGTCCCCCAGCACACATCAATTAAGCAACCTACGTTTTCCCTCTGTCTCAACTGTGGTCATTCCCATCAGCCACCATGCAATTTTTGCCACATGCAGTAACTTAGAAGGAAACTATTTTGTCTTTGTGTCTTCTCTGGATTTTAGGTTCTATTGACCTCATGCATAAGTAGATTGTGTCAGGCATCTATGCAAAAAACAGGTACATTCACAATTTTCTGCATCAAATCATTATCATTAGGCCTGCAATTCTGATTCCACTGCACTACTACTTCTACTGCCATCCTTATATTTTCTTTCTTCTCCCTATCTTTCAATCAAAATGGGAGAAAAAAATATTCTATCTCCAACAAACTCCCTTAGCTATTTGCTGGCTCATGTGTGCTTATAACTTATATCAAAGAGAGACTGTAGTAATTCCTAGAGCAAAGAGAGGAACCCAAATTCTATTATCCACTCTGATGTCAGAAAGCAAAGAAAGATACTGGCTACTAGCAATGCTCTCTCACAACACTTCTGGACTGTCTATAGGCAGTTCATTTTTAGCTCTATAAGTTGAGACTAACCTTATATTATATGACTATCTGGTTTCAGCTATCACGCTAAAGATGTCCATAAAGGGTCCTAAAGTGAGACATGTAAATCATACAGATTAGCTCAATCTCCTTGGTTTAATTCCAACTACACGATCTTTGAGAACACCCTGTCCTTTTCCCTACTTAGAAACCTTATTAGTAAGCGGCCTCTGCTCAGTTCAGATGGGTTTGTTGCCAGATGTATCTACAGGCAAGACTGCTTGTTAACCTCATTCTCATAATAAATATAACCACTGCTTTCACAATACCTTTCAGCACAGGAATTCAAAGTTTTTTAGATATGTTGAACATTTTAACAGAAAGAAAGAGTAAATTTTGTAGTTTCTTTCAACCTTGTAATAGCAGATAAAAATTAACCCTTGGAAGAGTATAAATATTACAGGATGGCTTTGTCTTTTCAACAGGTGACAATTACAACATCTAATGTGACAAATCCAATCTTTAATAAACTTTTTCAAGTGAATGGTAACACTGCTGAGACCCCCTTTAGCCAGTAAGAATGGCTCCCAGATTAACAGATAACGGCAATCATTGAAAGCACGTCTCCACCAACTGCTCCTGTAGCAATCAGGCTCTGAGTTCAGCTGCCCTTAACACTCCTGAGTCATGCAGTGAAGGCTTTGCTTCTTCAGTATCATTCTCAACCTAAAGATTTCATGAATTAGTTTAGGAAAGAAAGTATGATGAGAGTGCCTCAGGACTTCATGGCTCTCTTAAACACTTATGCGATTCCATCTCCAAACTAGATGTTCTGCAATGCCGGTTCTTGGAGCAGAGCATCTACAGAATTAAGTCAATCTTCACATAGCATCTGTGCACACTACATCCTGGTGAAGGAAAGACATTCTCCAAGCAGGGCATGATGGTTCAAATCAGCCAGCCAACTTCTCTCTGCTGTATGACAACAATGCCAGAACAAGGGGGATTCAACACTTTTGGTAACAGAATCTTTTTGCATTGATCCAACATTTTGAAGGCACTTCAAGTAATTTTTTGTGTGCCACAGAGTTTGGGATCAGGGACCTGCCTTTGTTGCAGAAGGGAAGAATGTGGGAGTCCTAACCCATGCTGTCAGCTGCAGGACTCTTAAGTCTTCCAGGGCTCTAGGACATGTGGCTGGGAGCTTGGAGGCCTTGTGAGCCCCAATTCAGCATGCTAGAACTACTTGGGAGCTGCAGGCCATCGTTGCCTTCCTGACCTCCTGCCAATCATGCTAGAAACCAAGCAGAGATCCAGGGGAATTTTGCCTGCATTTCAGTCCAAATTTATTCATTTAGATGAAATAGGGTCTGTTTGTTTTCAGTTTATCATCGCTTTCTGATGAAGAGAACATTTTGTCAGAGAATTCCCAGCAAACTCTATCCATGATTCACTTTCTATATCTCAGCATTGCAACTCAAAATCAGCTCGGATTCCCTCTCACATCTCTGCACACTAAACTCTGTAATAACCTTTGCCTCTCCGTTCGGCACCCTCAGGGCACACTGACCTTGTTGCAGTTCAGTGGGACTGCAGAAAAATGAACACAGCAACCATGGAGAGGAGGCTTGCCCTTTAAAATACGGCTGTGGTTCTGCTTCTCTATCTCATTCTCCCTCTTTTGCTTCTTCATCATGTATAACAAAGCCCCAAAACATTGTTTTCTCTGCCCTCTCCCCCCAATTTTTTTTTCTTCAGTCCAAGAAATACACTGGAATGGCTATTCTGCTCTTCTCTGAGTTAGAGAATTGGCTGGAGAGCTCAGAAGCTCAGACGTGTTGGCAGCCGCCACTGCTTTGTCACAAGATTGAAAATTTACTGTTTGTCATACCCACCCGATAAACACAGATTTTCACTTTATCTTACATTTATTCCATCATGATAGCAAAGAAAGATGGAATAACTGAATAGTGAGACTGAGAGAAAAGAAAATAGAAAAACCTCAATTTCTTACTCTCATACTAAAAATGTATGGCTTTCAAAAGGTCGCAAAAATAGTAACTTCTTGCACACTTTGTGCAAATAGCAGATAGTGATGGAGAAAGTTCCTGTTAGTTTGCTCTGAGAGGAAGGCTGTGGCAGGGTTCAAATGGTATTAGACATCAGAGAATTCACACACTGACCTGCAGATGTAACTCCACTAGGCTCTAGTAGTTCTTTTGCTTTTCCGCCTCATTATTTTGAACTCAGTCCTCCCATGTCAAGGAAGGCAGAGTTTCCATATTTTAAATAATCACTTTCTTTTTACAATAGCAGATCACTGAATAATAAGCAAAGCTTTGTGCTCAACTATCTATAAGACATTTAAAAAAGATTAACAAAACAAAAGACACTTAAAAACCCTTAAAAAATCAAAACTTCTGTAGTTTGTGGTTCCTTTCACTCCATAAAGGAGAGAAGGAAAAAGAGTCTGGAACCATTTTTTTTCTTTAACATTATCCTATGGAAATAGCCCCATGGCACTAGTCAGCACAGACCCTTTGCTTTATGCTAGGCAAAGATTTGTTGTGTGTCCCTTTGACTGTGAGAAAATACTAGAGGATAAAAAGTGCTGGTGCTTTCCACTTCTCGCATTAATCCTCCTGGTCTGTAGTGTTATCATTGTCATTCATATAAAATGATAACAAACCCAGCCATCTGCTAAAAAAGCCCAGGCAGCTCAAAAATCCACTAGATCTCTTAGATTTAAGAGAGGGGGCAATATTCAAAGTGAATAGGCTCTTATGCAATCTCAGTCCCCTCCCTGGGAATGCTGAAATCTTTAATCACTTAAGGGGGGGGGGGGGGGGAGATTCACCCTGCTGTCAGTATTATTCCTCTTATGTAACATTCTGCTTTATTTGCTGATTGAGAGTTGTTTTTTTTTTTTTTTTTTTTTTTTTTTTTAACTGAACTTGTCTCTCAGATGCCAAAAGAGCTTAGTGGTAAATTGTAACTCTCCCCAAAAGAAAAGCAAACCTCACTCACAAGCAAAAATAAAATACCATCACAGATTGAGATTTGACATCTAAAAATAAACAATCATTACAAAGAAATAATCTGGGAAAGAAGGTACAGCAAGCAATGGGCATCTCCCTTACACGAAGAATTAGGGCTAGCAGCTAGCAGGGATGGACAGAAAGAAAGACTCCCTCTCTCTCCCACACTATGTGTGCAGGGACAACCTGTGCTCAAATCACCTGCTAAGTATTTTCTTTGCCCTCCTGCAGGGAAAATGTTTTATTGATAAGGCCTCTCCTACACTTCTGATTGCCCCCTAGGGCGGTGTGAGATTTGAAGTTGATCAGCTTGACATCATGTCTAGACAGTTTCTTTCACTGGCAAACATGCAGCACACCTGAGAACAGACCAATGAGCCCAAAAACGTGCAAAAGGGGGCAGGAGGAAATTTTAAGGGGCATTTGGTCATAGTGCAGAAAACACGTTGAAACTGAGAAGCTCACATACGTGCATACCACAAAAAGTCACTTTATATAGGTGCACTGCGTACACCTCATGTAGGTGCCTACTCCTGTCCACCTGCCCACACACCCAGCTTTGCACAGACATTTTAACATAAAGTACAGCCACACATGCAGCAACAAAGATGCTTTTGATGCATACGTGCACCTGTAGTGAGAGCAGGGTAGTCATTCCCCCATCTCCCTGTCCGCCCCCTGCCCCAGCCCCGGAGGCTGACTTGGCAGGGCTGACTTACACTGGGCAAGTTTGTGCAAGGCACTGACACCACTCAGCACCTCCAGTCCTCTGCTGTGGGCCTATTGCATAGGTAGCTGAACTACTTGGGATACCCTCCTGCAGTTCACAGTCTGATGCTTTAAGACAATTAAAATTAGAGACAGTTTACCTTAAAATAGAGCAGTTAAAGCACAACTTTACCGGTCTGGAAGGGGAAGGCACTACATCTGCCTTTCAGTGAAAACTATGGTTCCTCTTACAGCACAGCCCCTGGCTTTATAATACACATACATGTATATGCCCACTCATTTGCATGCTTGCATGCCAATCACCACATATTTGCACATGAAAACAGCTACATCTCATACCTTCCCTTCTTCCAGGGTAAGCGCACCCACATGCACTAGTGCTTGGACAGTCAGCCCTGCACACAGGGTCCCTGTTCACAGGCAAATATATGTGCAAAAAGGAAAGGGTGGAGATGTTGAGATTCCCACAGGACAGTGAGGCGCTTGATTGCCATTCTCATCTTAGGCTCACATGATGAAGCTGCTGTCTGCAGACTAGGACCACACCAACTAAATTATTGTCTTGGCTAACCAACACCCACCGGGCCCAATCCCTTTTGTGGTCCTCCTCTTTGAACTGAGTAGAAATCATCTCAGTGAAACCCTCTGGTATTTTTAGGCCAAAGCAGAGCTGCTTGAATGGCTCATGGCTGGTTCCCTTCTTGCGCCTTTGAAATAGAGCGTGAAGAAGGCAGGGAGGAAAAGGCACAGTCACAGCACACTTTTGCAGCTGTCCTCAGCTGCCTGCATGCCACAGAGAGCCTGAGGGCACTTTATTCCAGAAGTAATACAGACCCGAAGAACCTCTGCACACAGAGGAGTTCAAAGGTTGGTCAGAGCCACGTTTCCTAAGGAGGAGGACCAAATGGCTGAGAACTGCTTCCCTCTGGTACTGGTTAGCAGCTGGCTGACTCAGCTGAACATCCATCATGCAGTGAAATGCGATAATTGTCTTGATCTGTGCTCCCCAAACCTGCCAATTTTGGCCGATGCCCACTGTTAGCAAATCCGACCCTCATTATCTGCTCCCTATCGTTGGTTTTCCAAGGCGCCCAGCACTGCAGCGTGCAATTAAGCACCCACCATCAAGCTGCTGCGAGGCTGATTTGTCATCAGCAGCATTTGTTTGGGAACGTTTGTTGGGAAGCACATGGTGGCAGGGTCAGTGGATGTTGCTGAGGTTTTTTCTCTTGTGCCTGCAGGCCAACGAGCTTTGTGCATTTCTCAGTACGTTAAACTCAATTAGAAAAAAAATTAAAAAAACAACATCAGGATAACTTAAAGCAGATGTGAACACAACAAGCTTGAGACCCTTCTGAGCACAAACACAGCCATTTCATTGCAATTCCAAAAGACTTTTCTGGCAAACCTCCCCTCCATGTCCTACATTCTTTCATTCCAAGGAAGACAAACAATTCAGATTGGAGCAGCAAGGCACGTTTTTCAAATAAACAGGTTCCCTCAAACAATTTTTGCCTTTGTGTCACCCCAATACACACATTCCTCTCTTAAAGGAGCTTTAGTATGATCTGAAACTACTTGCTGGCATTTGTGTCACACCTTTCACAGTTCAAAGCACTGCACTCACTATGTGTGATGCTCTCACAAAACACTTCTATGTCTCAGCACAGTATCTACTTGACCTGAAGTTACAGAGACAGTCTGCAGCATTTGTGGATGTTACAGCCAGAAATCCTGTGCAGGCCTTTGCAGCCTCTCACAGTTGGAAGGTGAAGAGGGTCTACTTGTCGGTGAGTGAGGACCCCTCCTATAAAAAGCAGGTTGCTTGATTGCTTCTGTTCCTCACCACTGTGTACCTGCTTTTTAAAGAAAAGGTAAATCCTATTTTATCATACTGTTCATCAGGGGCTCAAATGCAGGGCCTTTTTGGGGCAGAAGTACAGTTTATAATGCACTGACTGATTCACTTGTTACTCTGTCTTTGTCTCTGTCGTGTCTCCCCGGCACCCCTCAGTCTGGCTGCTGGCCTTGATGGAAGTTGCTCATTGCTACCATCTAACTTCTATGGTTCATGCTTAGTCTGCCAGCGACTTTTGACTCTGCCTTTGGATTCTGTGACTGTTTCCTGGGTGCTGCTCCTGCCCTGCTCATGAGCTTGCTATAGCCTCCTTTCTTTACTTTGCTCCTCCTGTCTCTTGATGGGGAAACAATGCCTTGTTTTGGAGGACTTTATTATTTCAAAGTTTTGTTTCATGATACATTTTCCATATTCTTCTTAATGAAAAAGAGGAGGGGTCATCTCTGGAGAATAACAGGAGCATGGGTAGAAACAATTCCAAAAAACTACACCTGGGATTTAAGACTGTTTTACCAGGGCCCTCCACATAAAAGCAAACTAAGCTTACAGCTCTAGCCTTCTACCTAGAGAAAGCAGAGTCACTACAGAAAAGTAATTTCCATTTCAAATCAAGATTGCTTGGAAATACACTGAGCTACCCTATGTAGGCAATTTGAGGGGTTTCTTATGCCTTTCAGTCAGAGACCATCTCTCTGCACCAAGTCAGTACCCGGCACTGGTGGGCTCTACACATCAGAAAAGAGGGTAGGAAATGTCCCCTGCAAATGGACATGAAAGGCTGAAAACCTCCCTCAGAACAGGCACTGGAGAATTACCTTCTTTATAAAACAACAGGAAGGTCTCTAATCTGTTAAGCAGCTGCATCTATTACCATTGATTCTAGGGCAGGACTGCTGGAGACCCTGAGCTGTGAAACAAGGCATCACTGGCTGTGTTTAATTAAAATGGGGACCTGGAAAGCTAGTGAAAGTTACAGAATCTGTACCTGAACCACAGACTAGTTCCTGTTCATTACCACCTGAGTTCTGCCTGTTTCTTCAGAAATAAGATTATGAGTGCTGATTTCCAAGGGTGAAGAAATTTGACTGTGGGCAGATCACCTTGACAATAATCCTCTCAAGGCAAAAGTCATCTCACCTAACTGTAGATATCCATGAGATATCATTAACAATACTTCCTCTATGGCCAGTTCAGAAAAATACCAACTCTCGAGAGCAATTCATGTTAGACCACTATGGCTGGATACAGGAAAAAGTGCCCTTTGAAAATGCTTATTTCACACCACTGATGGCAGGACCATAATCAGTTCAGGCTTAGACAGAATACAGGTAATTTTTAGATGTCTTAAGTTATGTGAGATAAACTCTATATTTGTAGACCAGACTTGGGGCTACAAACAGCCTTGAGAAAATGAATTTTTTTCTCTCAGCAATAGGCATGAACTGAACATCTCCCGAGTGATGAAATCCAGACAGAGGCTACTTTTGGTGTTGGCTAAAACAAACCATCATATTTGAGTCTTTAATCCCCTTTCTGAACAGAAGAAAAGCCCAGTTCTATCTGTCTGTCCTTCCCATCCTGGTGCTGTGCGCCATGTAGAAGTGTCTAAACAATTCTTAAGTACTTCGGCACTTTAAGATCATTAGGCAGTTTTGCTGAGTAACCTGCTGCTTTCCATTCTCTCACTCAAGGAAGGGTTGCAGACTGCTCACAAAATAAATAAAGAGGGAATAAAATAAATTACAAAAGGAATGCCTTCTGCAGTGTGGGCACAGAGCAGTGGTTTGAGGACAAACAGCAGGTCAGTCCACAGCTGAAATTCTCAGTCTGTACTGCTTTCTTCTCACCTCCAACAGCTTCGTCATAGGTTTCCAAGCTGGAGTAAGCAGGGGAGTGTTCTCTTAGTGGAACATCATAGACCCAGATATGATGGCTGATACAGCTGGAGCCAGGTGACTCCAGTGCAAGGGGGGAGGCAAGAGGAATGAGATGGCCTTCACAGCCTTCCTCTTACAGGAGGTACGTTGTTACACCCTGTAAGAACTGGAATATCTGCTTCAGCCTCCTAATAGGATTTTCATATTCTTCATAAGCTTAACATGGGAAAATATGTACAAAAAATAAATTGATCGTTCCAAATCATGATGATGAAAAATCTTTAAATCTCTGAAATCCCTCTAAATCCCTTTACAGGATTCCATACCTCCCACAGTAAGTTCCTTTGGTTAATTCTGCCACCGCGCTAAGGTACCCAGAGGAGAAATAAAAAAAGCTGTACTTGAAAAACATTTTTCTTTGAGTGCTGGACATCACAGGACCTGAAAAACCAAGGGACAAGCACCCCACATCAAGGACAGCTGCATAAACTTCCTGAGCACAAGAAATTAATCATAATAAAAGGCTTTTTTTAATGCTGTTAGGTACCAAAGATAAAATGGTTATTTCCCAGAATTGTTCCTGTTTGGCACAGCTCCTGATTGCTTAGATGAAGAACTTTTATTATTTAGTTTTTCATAACCTCTACCCTCAAAATCTGGGGAATGTCTTACATGGAAAATACAGAATGCACTAAAATTGCAAGCATTCCAGGCTTTTGCATTCCCTAACACCAATATTCCCTCTTCGCCTTCAGCAACTCACCCTGGGGACAGCCAAGCAGCAGTGGGTGAAGGCTGCCTTTTGGCTAATAGGACTGATTCTGAAAGTTGGATGAGACCAAGCAGAGCAAAGCAAATTGCTATATAAGTCTATCTATATTTGTTTTCACTTGCATATGATGGTAAATTGTGTGCTTAAGGGATTCAGGTTTTTCCCATATTGATTGATGTTTCAGATCCCCCTACCCATAGTGCTTGAAAGCTACTTGCTGTCAATATTTACTATGTGATGGTCTCTAGATGGTTCTGCAACACAAAACCATGGCTCCACTGTGCTGTATGAAGAGATAGGAAATGTGAGCTCATTGCTTAACGTCTGGAGCCAGCTCCACAGAATGACTTGAGAATGTCAGTCTAAACCTGAGTACCAAGTGTCCACTCATAAGCCAGGCTCTGTTGACGCTCATGGACAGGAGGTGGGAGGAAGCAGAGGAGAGATGCCGTGCTGCTGTCTAAATACAGTACAAAATCAAACACTGAAATCAAACATCTGAAACAAATCTGTGCCCAGACTCATACTGTAGCTGTTATTATTATTTCATCACTTACAAACTTTGATCCTAATTACTAGCCTGTCCTGTAAGGTGTCTGTGCAAAAAATATATTTTAGGGCCACTTGATCTGCAATGGCTTTTAACATCAAAAAAGAACACAAAACTGTTAAGTGCAAGAGGAGAAACAGGTACATGGAGAAGGAGGAGGAATTGTGGTTCAGTTCTACAGGGTATTCACTCACAGGAACAACTCCTTTGAAATTATCATATAAATCTGGAGGTACTTCAGCAATTTTAGCTAAATTCTTTGGGTTTGTGTATGTGAAGATGTTAACCTGGATTAAAGGGGTATAGGTTAAAAACAGAACAGTTATTCCTGATTAATTCACTCTGTGGTTGCTCCTATTTTGGAATAAAAATGCAATCCATCCCCAACCTGTGTTAAATTTATTAAGAATATGTCAGTCTTTTCCAGCTAATAGTGTTCATAGGGAGAATTAACTGAGAATAGCCAAAAAACACTTAACATGCATTTGAACCTTTACTAATTCAGAGAAAACATAAAATGTGGTATATTTACTAGAACAGATTCAGATATCAATAATACCATTAAAAAGTTCAGGTTAATTCTGTTTTCTTCCATGAGCCAACTTTTTGATCTAATCCAGTGCAACCAAGATAAGAATCTGACAGCTGACTCTAGAGGATTTTTTTTCCAAAAATTGAGAAAAAGTATAAGCAAGTCTTTAGCAACTGATTTGGGGAGAGTCATTCAGAAAGGAAAAGGGAATAGGACTAGACTTTTAGTAGCATGAAACTGGACAATAATTTGTGATTTGAAAGGAAAGACTCAGGGGAGGAAAAGCATCATAGGTCTTGAGTTGGTTGTAACTTTTTCAGCTGGAATTTGCATTTGCTTTGTTGTAACAGACAATGAAATGTTTTATGAACTTTTTCAGATGCTGGTGGAAACTGTAGAAAATCTGAACAATGTACCAGTCAGGAGACTGAAAGTGCAGAGATAGCCTTGTGGAGGCTGGCTTGAAGGGCCAGCTGAAGGGAACATTAGAGCACACCCAAAACCAGCCAAAACTGAAGCTAAAATACCAACAAACTACCTTTGAGTTCAGGAATGCTCTGTGGCTTAAATGTGCAACTACACAGCAATTCCTTGCTATGCTGCAGAGCTCCTGGAGAAAGCACTGCCTCAGCACATGCCTTCTGCTCAGGAGTAAAGCCTGTCCAGACTATGTATTGATTTAGATTTCTATAAATCATTAGTTTTCCTCCTCTGCAAAATTCAGCCACCTCCAAAAGGGAGCATGGCAACTCTTTTGGCATATGGCAACATGCTAAGGAGACGAAGACAAAATGTAAAGCCAAATTATCTAGGATGGAATATCTGATCCTGTAGCAATTCATTCACGTAAACTCCTGCAAAACATCTCCCCACTCCTGCCCTGTAGGAAAAACTTTCACCTACCAAATTCATATCCCCTTTATACCATAAACTGTCTCAGTCACCAGTCCAAAAACATGCCTCACACAAACCAAGCTGAGAGGGGCTAATCCTAAAAAAATATTTTTTCAAATCTTTGTGCAGTGTATGAAGAAAGGAGGAATCACTTGACTAAAAAAGTGAGCAGTGATACTGGAATCTTAAAAAGCTGGGAGTTTTAACTCAAAGCACCTCTAAAAGTTCTGCTGTTACTCTCAGGTTGCCCAGGTAGGTGGCAGGTAGATTAGATTGATAGGTAGATTGACTGTTTTGGGGATAAAAAAAAGGATCTTTGGGTGACAGACACTGTATAAACATCAGTCACAGTTAGTTACTATGGGTGAAGTACAGCAGGGTACACAGAATAGGGCAGGATGGGTCCTGTCACCAGTGTGAGCAGACAGAGATGCCAAGCTATAAATATGCTGATATATTTTTACATTTGTTATGGCAAAGTCAGGGTGGTTGTTGTGATGCTGGGATATTGCTGGGGCTGTTCCCTAATTATAATTAGATTTTGTTATTTTTCCAGTGTCATTATCAGAGACTGAGTCATGTGTACTTGCTTTTAAATGCTACTAATTATTCTGGGCACGAGGGATCTCCTTGGGAGGAGGGATACAATCCCAGTCCCAGAAGCACCTCCTTCCACTGTCAGATGGTGGGTACCATTCTGTGGTGCCCTCACCTGTCCACAGCATGTACACTGGGACAGGCTGAAAGATGCTGTGACTCATTTTCTGACGCCAATCATAGCAAACACCTCTCCAGAAGCACACTTTACAGGCTGTTGACTGTCTCTCTGCAGGTGCTCTCGCCTTGCCCTTGCTCCCTGCCAATACATGCTGGTGCCCTCACGTCTGCAGCGTTTTTTCAACCTGTGGATTCAGGGGCCGGACTTGAAAGCAAATGTACTGGAACATTTTCAGAATCCAAAAATAAACGACACCTGTCATTATAAATGACTAGCTGAAGCAGCTACACTTGAATGTCCATGCCTTGTCAGACTGCCTGATGCTGAAAGGGCTTTTTGTTGTTGCTTGTGGTACCCTTGCTCTGCATTCCACAGATGCCAATAAGGGAACCTTCCCAAACAAACTGCTAGGAGTGGTGCCCAAGAAAGCCAGGATGCTGTGCGGAAAGATGCCAGCAGAAAGCATTGGAAGACTTACCAGAGCACTTCCTTACTTACAAATCCACAGGAAAGTGAATTAAATTATTGGAATTGACAGCTAGGGGGAACTACGCTGGCTTTGTTTAATCTTGCTTGTAGGATAATACAACCAAGGCAAGGGCAGGAAACAGTCCGTTGCATTGATACAACTCTCCAGGACTTTTTGTTGGAATGATACACTACCATGGACATTTTTGACATCAAACAAATAATATGAAGAAACTTAAGATGATTCTGTACAAATGCACAAATGCTCCCAGAAGCTTGGCCATACACCAGCTGATCAGGTTTAGTGGATGCTCAGGTGCCTCCATGTGCACTTTACTTCTTTGACCCCACAGACAGGAGCTCAGGTTGCTGCACCTGAGCCATTCTCAAGATGCTTCCTGCCTTGGGCAAGCTGTTCTGCAACCGAAATGTAAAGATCCTTAGTCTGTTGAACCTTGTAAACCTCACTGTATTCACAGAGATGTATCCTTAGGATTGAGGCATTCCTTTATATTAGGATCTAAATGGACTATCGGAGCTACAGAGGAAAATGACCTTCAAGGTCATCCATGGTACTTCTTTTATCAGCTGCAGGCTGTTCCTTAGACTGTCTCCATGTGCAAGAGAGGAAGAACAGACTGACCTGACTCTTTCATCCAACTTTCTGTAAAAGTATTTATGGTTTTCCCTAGTTACATTGGCTTTATGTCCAGAAAATAAAGGCACGAGTGCCCAGCCTATGTCTCCCTTTGACTGAGCATCAATCCCTGAGTTCTGTTTTCCCTTCTACAAACAGTTCTTTCGTCTCCTGATGGTGATGCCCTTCCACCAAATTGTTTTCCAGTCACCTTTTAATCATCTTGTAGAGCTAGACTGTGTATATTTAGCTCCATTAACCTTACTTTATTTAGCTTCTATGCTGCAAGGCAAGATACTTTCATCAAATAACCCTTTATCTTCCCCAGTTTGTCTGAACATTGAATTATTCTCAGTCCAAGGGACTAGTCATCTCTGGAGACTTCTCTGCAGCCTGGGAAGTGCTGCACAGGCAAGTGTGCACTAGTGTGAAGGAAGATAGTATTTTACCCTACTTTACAGTTTGGTAATATAGGGAGACAATCAGAAAGAATCATTTTTACTTCTAAGAACATTACATTCATCCTTTTGATCAGAAAACCTAATTAGCCCGGCTGCTCTGACAGCATTTTTTCTTGGGAAAAAAAGTTCTGTTACATTTCTTCAGCTTCCAGAACTTCTTAATCCTGATGCCAAATGCATTTCTCTGAATTAACATTGGTAGAATGAAAAGGCTTTCTTCTCTGCTTCAGCCTTCTCTCCCAGGATAAATCTTTTTGGAATTTGCTTTATATATTGTGCTTTTGGATGTTCTTTTAAATGCTAAAAAATGACTGTGTGAGAATGTCGCATTCTCATTAGTAAAATTTACTACATATTTTCCCCCATTGTTACCAGTACAGTTCCAGCAGTGCTAACAATAGGAACCCTAGAGCAAATGGTCTGGCACCAGCACTTGTCATCTAACTCTGGCTGGTCAAAAATGTGTTTGAAAAGTGGTTTTGGCTTTTTTTAATGAGCTTGTTTTGAGTAAACATTTCCAAGTGAATTTTTAAATTAAAAAAATCCAAATTTTAGTTATATTTTAATCAGGAAAATATTGTTTTTCTTGTTTTGGGAAAATCTATAGTAGTGAGTTAAAGAAAGTATATTTTCCACTCCCTTGCCTTTTTCTTGACTGGGGGGAGGAAGTTAACAGAAAAAGGCCAGGAAAGTATGATTTTCCTCATTAGAATGAAATTAGTTTTTCTTTTTAATACAAATTTTCTAACAAAATGCAAGAAAACCCCTATTAAATCTTTTGTTGTCTTTAAAAAATTATTTGGGGATCTACTTTTTTCCTTGTAACTCCGACCAGTGTTGGTATAATATACCCCATTATGACAAGAGTTTGCAAGCAATTTTTCAAGTCTCCATGAAGCTTTCAACATTGTAAGTAAAAACAGCTTAGCTGGATTCAGCAGTGGTAGGAAATGTTTAGAAAATGTTTCTAGCACTAGTGGAACAAATGTAATATTTGTTACATAATTCTCTGGCGGAGGCTCTACAGGAAGCCAGAACGGTCCCCTCTAATATTAAAACCTAGAAACTTGTGAAAGCTGCTTCAACTCATTGGAAACAACTGCCTCTGTTTTCCCATTTGAGATTACCTTGATCTCCTTTGTTAGCAAAGTCTTTGCTGTAACCAAAACACAGCAAAAGCACATGCTCCGAAATCCTTCAGCTGTGCCTTCTTACAGCCATAGAAACAGTGTTGCATGTGCAGGGCAAGGCAAGGTGGATATGTTTCTTCCTGTGATCTGCCACAAAGTCTATTTGCTTCTCTTGTGAGTATATAAATCAAGATCTTGGACACTGCTACTTTGACCCAAACCAAAGGTTGCACCTGGGCATGACCTGAACTTGACCAGCCTCCCTCTCAACAGCTTTTCATACTGTTCTCATAATGAATTTAAGTCATCAGCTGTTAATACTTCTACAACGCTCCTGCTTCCTTCCTGGTGTTAGACAAGGATATAGAGGACCCAGTTAATACTCACAGCTCTATCCAATTTAAGAAGGGGATTTGGAGGCTCAGTTGGGTTGCTTATTGGCTGCTTCTGAACCTGAGCCTGGACTAAACTGTGTCAGAACCTTCCACTGGGTCAGACTGAAATAACCCAAGATACGTCAGGACACCTGAACTAAAGCTCCTCTCTACTTTCCTTTTACTGCCTTGCATTCCCTGTGAGGCACTGAAATGCCTGCGTCTGTATAGGAACTGCTCCACTGACAATGCAGCCTCTTTCATTTGGTGCTGGCATAAAGTGATATTATTAATAGTCTGTGATCTACTGCGCCTTTCATCTGAGGATCTCTCTCAGCATATTTTAGGAGGCTGAATCAATTTTCAAAACACTCCTGTGTAATACTATCCCCATTTTACTGGAAGGAAAACTAAGGCAGTGGGAGGCAGTTCTCCCAACGGTTCATTGGTAGAGTCAGAAATAGAGCCCTGGACTCGTGCTGCTAATATAGCCTACGCTCTCACCCCATGGCTGAAAACTGAATGCAGGAGTCCCCCCTTTAAATGCTAAACATACCTTCTGCCTAGTGGTTTCTGCTTCTGACACGGCTGCCTGTTGCCATGGGAACTGCAGTTCAGATCTCTGGACCAGATTTGCTTCAGTTACATCAATGCAAATCATGGGCAAATTCATTTAAGTTAATGGAGCTACTCCAGATTTCCATGGGGGCGGGGGGAGGTAGGCAGGATCTGTCCCTCTGGATTTGACAGGAGATAGAAAAGATAGAAAAGATCTCTGAGTGTGGGGGAAAAAAATCTTCGTTCATTGTGGCAGGTGGAGGGAAAGGATGAAAGAAGTTGCAACAAAGGTATACAAGATAAATCTGAGAACCTGACTTTACCTGGGGTGACAGGACACTCTCAGAGCTACTTCTGACCATTATCAGTAGAAGCTCTTAAAGGTCCCAAACAAATCTCTGCTTCTGGCTTGCACTGAGCAAACACTAGATTCACATGTTTGCTGGAAGAATAAGGGATGGTGAATAATGGAGACAGAGGCAAAAACAAACAGAACCAGATTAGGGGATCTGCTTAGAGCATGGCCTCGCAGGGGTGCACGAGGCTGCAGGGAGCCTCTGAGATGTGTCCCAGTGGCCTTTTCCTGGAAGAGACGGTTGTCCTTGATGGACAGGGCAGCCACCTGAACAGATAAATGCTTTCTCCTGTGTCTGTCACAATACCATATGGACCCAGATTGCTGCTGCCCAGAGAGATGGAAGAAATGTGGAGGGTGAGTGCTGAGGCAGAGACCCCTTCTAGCAACAGTAACCAATACCGTGTAGCTTCCTCATGACCTTGCAGCTGCTCAGCTCTCTGCGCCAGACCACGAAAAGCAGGCTAGTCCAGCCTGTCCCCCCTCCACAGTCATATGCCACTTTATGTGCTGTGAGAGATGGAGGCTGTCTACTTGCATGACTGCCAGAGGAAAAGTATGGTATACTGCAGGGAGGGGTATTTCAAAGATACGCAGATTGGCTACCCTGCACTTCTGCTAATGCGCAAAGTCTAATTTGAGATGAACTCCTGTGATACTGGAAAACAAACCACCCTGTGCCCAAGCCTGAGTAAGCAGGGTACTCTTTCGTACAGTTCACACAGATGTTGGAAATATCCTGCTATAAAGCTCAGTCTTTCACACTGCCATGGGACATGCTGTCAATATTGGTGCCAAACACCAGACCTCAAACACTGTAATCCTCAATTACTTATTTACCTGTTTTCATGAATTAGTATTCAAACTTCCCAAGCAGCTGGCCATGCAGAATAGATTGCTGCTGACCACCCAAAGGAAACCCTTTGGATCAGACAGACTCAGTATTCAGAGAAGGTGTTAGCACCCTGGCAAAACTGATGCAGACTTCCTGTCAGTGGAGACTCCTGAAAGCGCAAGAAAGAGATGGGAAGCTGATGAACAGCAAGGTTTGGCACCATCTGCTGTTCCTTATGGCAAAACATCCTGCAGAGCTTTCAGATCTATTTGGATGTTCGCACTGCAAAGTTTGATCTCCTGATCTGGAGGCGAGGACACTTGAAAATGATGCCAGACAGTGGTAGGACTCAGCACCACTTTGGAGGAGTGCAGCTGTCATTGCAGAGGGACACTGCAAGCTTGACCCTTAAACGCTTCAGATGATGCAGCAAAGACTCAGTATGAAAATCACAGCTAATCAGTCTAAGCATAGGTCTGACATGGTGGCTATGCCAGCACTGCCAAATGTCCCAAAGCTGGATCTGGCTCTTGCATAGTCAGCCAGGCCAAGTTCTGTATATATAAGATTTCAAAAACCTCAGGATTTCTTGCAAAATAAAAATTATTCTTTTGCTCATATTGAAATATGAGGTCAAGGCTCAGATTCGGTGTCTTACTACATGCTAAAATTCAGACTTGGTCCCAACCTTTCTTCATAAACTTGGCCTGAGGTGCAAGTTTGTAAATAATCCCCCTCCTACAGGTGAACTTTATGCAGCCTTGAAGGTGAGTGCTTTCTAGATCCTCTGCTGGAACTAGCCAGCAACAAAAGGCGACCAGAGACAATACAGAAACAAACTTTCCATGTTGCCAGTATTTAACGCCAGCTCTTTCTGGAACTAGCTCCACATCTTTCTGGAAAGATGTGAATCCCAATTTTCTTTTTTTCTTAAGTAATTTTCCAGTCTACAAGACTGTGAAGAAAAGCTTGGAAAAGTAAATTCAAATTGAGTTGTCCTAAGACTAATAACAAAGCATGCTTTTAAAAAAAGCCTGGTGATTTTTATACACATTACATCTCACATTTTTGTGAGGCCCAACACATAAGATTTAAATACTTGCAGTCAGTAATTCTAGAGATGCCATTACTGTGAGATAGCAATACCTATTCCTGTAGGATAAAGTTAGTAAGCCAAATTCTGCCCTTAAGTTATACCATGTTAGTCTCCTAAACAGTCTCCTGGAGAACAATCTATCCTTCACCACTAGCTTAGGAAGTCTAGCTACTCTGTTTGATTACAGTGAAAGGCAAAAATTCCCAAAATTTGAGTTTACTGCTTCCATTAAAAATTCTCAAAATAGACAATCATATCAAAATTGGAACCATACTTTATAAATCACTGCTTGAGAGAGGACATTGCTCCAGTAAAAATGAGATTATTTCTAAGTTTGGTGGAAATATCAAAAAAATATGAATATGGCAATTCCCAAATGATCCAAACATGCCCACTGTCTCAGAGATTTCAGAAAAGTAAGATTTCTGATGACAGTTACAAAAGTTTCCAGAATGAACTCCTGCTCCACGTGCTGTTTTTTAGAGCTAATTGTGTTGTATACTACAGACAGCGGTTACAGAGTGTGTAACAGAAATAACCCAGGTTACTAGGATGATCTAGTATTGCAGATCTTCTGTATCTGAGATTGGCAATTAAAATCCTTTCAGTCGATTTTTCAGACAATGCAACTCTGTTCCAGTGGCAGTTACGGTAATGCTTTGAGCTAAGAAAGATGGAAGCTGAAAACTCCATGTCAGCTAAAACATAAATACAACAGGGTTTGCATAAATGAACTTTACCTGAAAAGTCAAAAGTGCATGGCATATTGTGATGTGTAAGTCCCTGATTACCTCTCCTACATAAAAAGACAGATAGACAAAGCAAAAACACCCACAGACAAACCAGGTCCTAATTGCAATATTCTGCCAAAGCTGAAGAGCCATAAAAAGGAAGCAACAGTAAACTATCTCAGTTACTGCATGAAAATAGAAGGAAGTGTTTGACTGTCATGTTTTACAACACGGCTTTGACTTGCTAGAGTTGGTCACCTGCCTGTTTCACATACCTTTTTGGCTCTGAAGACTCAAATTTTTTATTTCTCATAGGCAAAAAACTGCCTGTCCTGCTCCCATGGTTCCAGCATGCAAACTGCATCCACCTGCAGAAAGACCATGCCCTGCATCTGTGCCATGCAGTGGAGAACCATGCAGAGATCCTTGAGCTAGCTGAGACTTGATATGCAAAGCACACACTGTGGTTTATCATGGGTAGACCTAACTGGTGCTGTGTAGACATGCCATTAGTTGTCTTCAAAGAAAGTCCTCTGTAGTGAAAAGTAAAGTTTAAGTGAAGTAAAGCAGGCCCTGAGCCAGTCTACAATCCCTGCACTTCCAGAGAGGAGGAGGATGCTATGTAACAGGGATGCTCTGTTGATTTACACATGAATTTCCAGTAAGACCAAAGTTTGGATAAACCTATTAATCTATTAATCACACAGCTCTGTTTTCCCACATAAGAAACCAGGATATAAATGGGTTTTTTTTCCCTCACAGAGAGGCCACATGGGTAAATCCACTTACACTCCAGTAGCAATAGGGACCGACTACCCCGAATACCAGAAGTGACAAAGTCTGCAAGAAATTCACAATGTCGTTCCACAAGCATTTGGTCTTACTAAATTAACCTTGGGAATAAAGCATAGAAATAAATGGCCAAAATGGGGAGATTTAAAATCTCAGTAACTAACATCAAAACATGAACCCACTAAGCAAGGAACTGAGCTGCCCATCACACAATAGCTATTCCCTACGCTCTTCCTCTGGTGCAGGGCCTGACCTACTTGATACATGTTCCTGCACTAAGGCCCCAGCACTAAGTATCTTAGACCCCTCAAATCGCATTCCAGATTTATAACTGCAAAGCAGCTGTCAGCCTCAAGCCCTGCCATCGTATCTCCCCATCTGTTCAGCCCATCTAGCATTACAGCAGAGGACAGCATGATGGCTGAAACTGTATCGTACGTGAAGACAGAACTTGCTGCACTACCCAAGGGCCAGATGAGATCACTTGCACTTTCATGGTCTTGAAATCTTCCAGGCTTCACTAGAGTAGTGGGCAGAGGCAGATCAGAAGAGGGGAGAGGGGACACAGGCAGAAGGATCAAATTCTGCAACATGACTCTAGCAGCTGAGTCAAAAAGACAGACATCCCCACCTTCACTGAGGAGGAGATGTTTGACTCCAGGCAGGGCTTGAGGATCATTTGAGATTCCCTCAGAGGAAAACCTGATACTGTAACTTTTCCCACACCCTCCCCCTTCGCATCCCTTCCTATTAACTCTTTCTGGAACAGCTGATCTTACACAGTCTTCAATCATCTGACCTTAAATGCACATGCTGAACAAAAGGCCCTCCTGAATTTGTGGGCTATTACTCAGTGCTTTGATGGGGGAGTACCTGCCTCTGAGTCAGATTAAATAGTGGGCCCAATCCTACAGCCTTTACCACCAATATCACCAAAGCTCCAGATGGAAACTAATTGTTTTCTGGTCTAAAAAACAGCTATGGAAGTGTGGTGGAAAGACTTCAAGATTTGCCTCCAGCCGAATTGCACTAATATAGTATCAAGAGAACATACTACATTTATCCAGGAGCGGTAAGGGATTTAGTTCATTAGCTTACCAATATTTAGTCTGTTGTCAAGCAGTGTATAAAACGCAGATCCCCTGACTCCCAAGGCCTCTCATGAACAGTTAGATACTCCCTAACCACAAGATATACTGTGTCCTTAGATCGAAGCCACTTTAAGCAGGCAGCACTTGCTAAGATGTGAGGAACAAAACAAGGCGCCATTCCCCTCCTGGAGAAACTTAAGAAACCAATACCACCCATGCCAAGTAACGGCGCTGGCAGCTCTGCACTGGGGTCCAGCGGTCCTTGTGCTGGCAGACATGTTTTTGGCAAACACATTCAGAACTACCAGGAACAATTCCCCTCTCCTGCCTTACCAGCTGGGCTCTTCCCCCTTTCACTCTGCTGTTCATGCCTCCGGGTGACCTAAGACTCCAAAATGCTCTCAGGGAGAGCCAAGTCTTCCCACTTGACCTTCCTGAGGACTTCTGCAGACTGGGTCCTACCCATGGGAGAGGCACAACGACGGACATGCAGCACCACACTGACTGGAGCTCTCCATCCCACGCTCAAGCATTTCGGGGATGCTGGGGGACCTGCCATGGCTGCAGCGCCCGGAGCTGCAATCTGCTCGCTGCAGTCCGTGTGCGATCACATGTCGCCAAAGTAGCTGCGCCTCAGCGCTCTTCTGCGTACGTGTGCACGTGTGTGCGGCCCCGTGCCTGCGAGCACCAGGCTCTCACATGGCAGCGGACGGGAGGCAGAAGCTGGCGGCTCACAAATTCGTTCTCTGGCAGAGCATGTATGGGGGAAGGGACAAGCACTGTTTGCCAGCCCATGCGGTTACACTGAGCCCCAGCCTGGATAAGCTGAACCTCTTAAAGGCACAAAATGTGTGTGCTGCCAGCAGCCGCGGTGCCTTAACTCCCCTGGACCAGCTGGCGTGAGGGCAGCTGTGGGTTCAGCAGCTGGGGCAGAAGGGCTGGTGACGCACAGTGCTATCTATATCTGGAGATCTGCTTTAGCGTTGTTTTAACCTCTGAACCTTTGGGTGAGATGTGAGGGCCAGATCCAGAGCTCTGGGCAGTCCCTGCCAGGTATACTGCATTTCCTACAAACAAATTCCCATTGACTTCAGCGGGATGTTCGCTAGGCAAAACCTACTTTAGGACTCCAAGTTTTGGCCCTCTTTAGCTTGCCCTGAAAGCTATAGGGGGGGAGTCGGTACGGGTAGACACATATACACAATGGATTGGCTTCTGCTAAGTCTAGTGCTGCTCTGGGATGGACCAGGGCTACAACAACAACAGCGATGGCTTTTTTCAAGAGCAGGCTTGAGACACTGCTGACTGGCAAACTGGGATATGTGCCATCACTGCGACTGGAGCAAGGGAAGCACGCATTGCCTGAGCACTCTATCCCTCAAAGCACTCCTTTGACAGACTCTGAAGCCACATATTCAGAGATGTCAGACGGGATCTTTTGTTAGGATAAAGAAAATGTCTGCAGTTTACCCGCAGCACTATACCATGGTATCAGTTTGATATTTTTATCACTTTGGTATACACTTCCTCCCTACATATACATGGGCTTATTCAGAAGCTTTTGCTATCTATACAGAATAACAATGCACCACAGTAAGAGATGTTTGTCTTTCTGGAGCAGCTAAGCTCAGAAGGGTCAGCATTTCCCATGTTACTGATAGAACTGCATTTCTGACTCAGGAGGTTTCTAAATCTCAGCTTGCTGCAAGGCTGGAGGGCTACTAGGCAAAGATTCACGGTCTCTCTCTCCTGATCTTATGTATCCACCATTGACCAGCACTAAAGGCAGGATACAGAGCTACATGGACTTTTAGCTTGGCCTAGTAAGCCTGTTCTTACAACAAATAAAGGAATATGTGTTACTGCCTAGACAGCTGGTGGCTTCATACATGCCTCCCTATTCCAAACTGGCAATTAGGAGCAGAGCTGAAAGGGCAAAGTGTCCTTTACTGTAGATCCCCAGCCAAGTCCATTGGCACAGGTTTCCCACAGACAAGCAGGAATGCTCACGTGGATACTTAAGATATCAAAGCATTTGGGCAGCAACACATGTAGCAACACATGACAAACCTGTAGCATAGATGTGATTTGCTAGCATGTGCAGACCGACATCTTCAAAACACTCTAGGAAAAAAACAAAGCCCTTGAAAGAACTTGGATAGAATCATTCAGGCAGTTTTGGGTACAGCTCTGCAGGAAATAATGCAGGGGGCTGAAGCACATCTTCACCACTTCACTCAACAGGACGTTGTTGCCTGTAGCCTGGAAAACGGAATGATGGAGGAACACAATGAACTGAACTGCCTTCGATTAGGTCTGGCAACAGTTCAGTTTCTTTCACATGATGCTGCACTTGCCCTAGTAATTCCTGCTTCCAGCCCTGAGCTGGTGAGTCTGCAGACATTGTACCGATGAGCTTCCAGTGCCTGCCAACTCAGGAGATGTGTGCTGGCTGTCTTTGGGTAGTACACACATGCCTTTATTACCAAGTGCAGGAGAAGGGAGCCAGCATGACCCAGACTGAGTGGGAGCATAAGGATCAAGAGCCTGGGTTTCTCAGAGCTCAGATACACTCATCAAGAAGCAAAGACCAAAGGCCTAGCAAGGACTGGCTCAAAAG
This sequence comes from Rhea pennata, assembly GCF_028389875.1. NCBI lineage: Eukaryota > Metazoa > Chordata > Aves > Rheiformes > Rheidae > Rhea > Rhea pennata. The sequence goes on from NC_084674.1 coordinate 11,817,787, forward strand.
GACATGCAACTCAGGTCCCTGAAAAAGTAGAAAGGAAGCAAGGACTGCACTGCTGAGTCACAAAAGAAACAACTGTAGGCCAGGCTGGTCACCTTGCAGTGGGGAGCAATGATCTCACGGTGCCAGGCTTAATTTGGAGGACTAGCACTAGAAACCCAACACAGGGTTCTGAAAAACCTCCCTGATAGTTGAGCAGGAGAAAGGGAAGCACCCCCCGCCAGCATAAACAGGGCACAGGACTCAACAGGAATATGCCCAGGTGAGCAGGATGGCCACATCCGATGACATTCAGAGGATTTGCTTTAGTCCACCATAAACACTGGACCACTGAATCACCTCTGTCCCCAGTGACTCCCTGAGAGCCTATGCTTTGCCCTGAATGTTGATATTGCACAGCTACAGCAGCGTAACAGACACCGTGTGTATTCCCCATTGTGTATTCAGCCTCCTGTATAAAGGCAAACTTAGTCCTCTCGCATGGAAAAATTTTGCTGAGGACAAGGCAGTTTGTAATTCTCACCTATCAATAAGTCATGACACAGCATAGTCTCCAGTCATCCGTACCAGGCTTGCTCACACACAAACAGGAAAAATCTTTCTGTCTTCTTCAGTAAGATTTTAGCTCATCTTAACAATCTTCAACTCCCCTGTTGTTGTTGGGTTTTTTTTGTTTGTTTGTTTGTTTTTTTTTTCAGTAAAGACAAGTCCTTTTTGGAAAGTTCCAAGGCTGTCTCTCCAGGCTTTATTACCTTAATATCTGAGATTACATATTTCCTTAATACCAGTAATAGTATTTTTCACTGGTATAAAATGCACCATTTTTAATTACTCATTTTACAGCAAAGTTTAAAGTGACAGTTTTATAACAAACCCTGGAAATCGAAAACTTGTTCAATAAATATGAAGAGAAACTGACACCTATGTCAGAGCAAGATTTCACTATTTATTTATTTATTTATTTATTTATTTATTGTATTTTTCTGTCCAACTCCCAGAAAAGAAAGGGTAGAAAAATTAGCTTGGAACTGACCTACTTCCACTGCCAAATCAAGCTGTTACTGTGCCAAAAGTATTCTATCAAACTTATTATTCCTAATGAAGCAACACCATTTCTATGAATGCAAAATCACTTGTGAAAAGTAACCTCTTGTTCTGTGGCTTGCAAATTCTATGCAAGCCTTTCAAATACTTCCAGAGCACCCAAACTTAAGAAACTGTTCCTGTGAGACAATATTTATAATCTCCTTGATCTTTCCCACTTCTTACAGCAATGCTGGCTATAGCTGCAGTATACAGGTTTGGCAATTGTCAGGCTTTTATCAAGCGCCTTCTTAGAATTTGACAGTTTTTCTAATCCCTAGCTTCTAAATTCATGTGATTAGCTGAGAATTTCTGCTTTGTTAGAAAAGGTTTTAACTCCCTTGATTGCAAAGTGGAACTTCAAAATATGAACTCTGAAGGCTACAACACCAGATAATAAATAAAAATAAGTACAAACTGATTATTATTTTAAAAATATAAATGTAAATCTCACGATTTGCTGGAGCATGATGCATGATGCTTCAGTGCTCGGAGCTGGGGATAATGACATATGCTCATTCACAAACATCTTCGCAAGAAACAAATTGATTTTACCCTTCTCAAAGTATCTCATTTCTCAGTTCAAGAGTAATTTCTGTTCCTGTGAGTAATTTCTGTGAGTAATTCCTGTGAATTTCTGCTCACAAACAAAACCTGATTTTCTGGGGAGATGACAGAGTTGAAGGGAGCAATCTTAGGTCAATAACTACTGCTGTCCAGGAGACTACACTCTCATGTCCTAAGGCTATATCAAAAGCTCCTTACCATCACTGCAGCCTTTCATACCAAGTTTGATCTTCAGCCTGTAATTATGCCTTTCTATCTACTGATGCCAATTGGAAAATGGATTGCTGTAGGATCTGAATAGCAATCACATGGGTGATTTTATTGATGGTAAAGAATGAGGACTCAGGAGAGTCCCCTCTATTTCTATGACAAGGAAGAGGGTACCATCAAAAAAATCAAGATACACAAGTGAGAAATGCAAGTGGAGGTAGGATAACTCGGGAATGTATCCATATCCCTTGAAAAAAAGAGCCTTAGCAGACTCAACTTTGACTCTGATCTCAGAGAGGCTCATCCACAACAAACTACACTTAGCCAGGTATGTGTGCACCTACGCTCCTTTTGCACTTCGCAGAATGCAGGACTCCCAGGTCTGCCAGCTCAGTCTGCGCAGCCCTACCACAAGCCTGTTACCTGATACTACAGCCTTTCACTTTACAGTGGGGTTGCTTGCGTATGAAAAAAAGCCCAGGCTCCCATGAGGAACTTGCAGTGGGTGTCTCCAAGCAAAGAAAATAAACCTACTTCTCCATGCTAATTACACACATGTGATCCCCCCAAAAGACCAGCCAGGCAACAGCTCCGGCATGCTGACTGCTTTGCGCTTTTCTTCTTTTTTCCTTCTCCTTTTCCTGCAAATATATAATTTACTCTGCTTGAGGGAGCCTACTGTGTACGAATCTGTCTATAACAAGCTCCTCCTGAAGCAGCTGGACTGGTACATGATGAATGGAAAGGCAACCCATCTTCTTTCTGAGAATGGCAGGCAAAGGAAGGGTGCTTGCTGGGGACAGGGAGTTCAGCCTGGCTCTGGTGTGTGGTGGTGGCACCCGGCTGTCCTCTCCATGCTGCTTGAACATTCTGTGCCGCTGCTGGCTGCCCGGGATGTCACCGCGAATAAGTATAACTGTCAGATTAAATCACTGCCCGGGTAGGATGTACTGGGCCTATGACATGCATTCTGGGCACTTGAGGCAGGCCAGGGAATCCATCCAAGAAAGAAATGTAAGTGGAGCCGCTTCACATGGCAAATCAGCTTTGGGGCTGTAAGATGAAAGTGTATCCTGTCCTGTGTCAGTGGGCTAGAATGGGTGGGAGGAAAAGACATATAGACACCCTTCTCTACTAATGCATTTGTAGAGTAACTATATTTAAGAATCAAAGATTTGGAGAAGGAGGAGGATGAAATGATAACTAGAGCTGACAAAGCAGAAGTGGTAAGGCACAGTCACCCTCCAGTCTCTGAATAGTGATGGTCAAAGGGGTCGCAAAGGCACCCAGCACCCAAAAAGGACTAGGCTTTGCCTGTAAGTCTCCCCTGGTAACAGTTCCCTGCAAAAATTCTAGCTGCTGGAGAGAGAGAGACATGAATTATTTCACTCCACCAAAGCATTCAGCTGCTGGCACTGTGATTGTGCTATCCACATCTTCTCTATCTTAGCCAGGAGTCTGTGCACATTCTCCAAAAGTGTCCTTCCATGGATTCCTCGTGTAGACACAGTGCAGAAAACATTGATTGGGCCATTCCTCTTGGCAAAGTGGATGTATCATCCTGCTTTCTAACAACTTCTGAAAGGTTTGCCCCTACTTGTCTGAACAGCTGTCTCTACCACAAGTTCATTTCACCCAGTGGTATATTAGAACCTTATTCCACCTGACGCTCTCCTAGTCATTTTCAGGGGATCTCAGGAAAAAAAAAAACAATACAGAGGGAGAAGCAAGCATACCAGTTGTGATGATAAGTGAACAGGAATCATGTATGGATATCCTCTCCTCTCTCTCTCTTTCACTTGTGGATTATTTTCTACATAAAACACAAGCAAACTTTATTTTTACCTACTGTTTCAGCTACAACTTTGTCACCATCAACTCCAAATGCTAATGTCTGTTACACTTTTTGTTGCCCCTTTTCCTTCCACTTTAAATAGTTTTACTGTCACTATGGATTTTGACCACTATTCTGTTCTGGAAGTTGCTTTTCTTACATACATTTGCCACCTGACTGTTAGAGTGCTAATTTTTGATAAGTATTTACTGTCATGTTATACTTTAGCATGAGGAATAAGGAGTTCTGTTTGCCCTTGCTCTGACCTTTGGTGAATGGCACCAGGCCAAAGATCCATCTCTGAGTAGCTTAATTCATGGCTGACTGTTTAATTAGGCAAAGTAACACCAGTTTAAACAAACTTCCCTTGAAGTTTGTTTATATCACTGGATGAATAATAATGACCATAATACTTTATGCTAATATTGTGTCTATCATCCAATGCCATGACAGTGCTTCACAAGAAAGGTAAATCTTCAGTTTTATGAAGACAAGGGAGGAAAAAAGTGAAGTATACCAAGGTGAAATGCTTTTGCAGTTACTGGTAGAGACCAGTGAGCAGAACCCAGTAGGACTCACTGCCAGTCTGCCTCTAACCACTACACACTGCTCCCAAGTTGATGAGAAAATGGATTCTCCCAGACTCAACCTCAAGACATGCTCCTTTCCTAGTGATTCTCAACCCTGCAACTGTCCTCTTACTGCCACTGAAATAAGGAGTACAAACAGTACTGGGTCTGGGTCTGTTAGCCTAATCAAAGACCATGGAGTCCTTAATTAGGATAAATCAAAGGCAAACAATTAATCCTTCCTAGCATCCCACAGGAAACATCTTCCTGTGAAGAAACTGCCTCATGCTCCCTGGAAGCCATGTAAGAACCCACCTGCCTCCAGGACTAAGCTCCTGCTCTAGCTGGCTGTCAGTAGCTCTTGGAGGTGAAGAGTGACAGGTATCCCTATGTGTCAGCCATGCTTCTCTGCTTTCTCCGGATTCAGTTCAACACTGTGCATGCACTTGCCTTTGCCACATTGAGCAGCCCTGTGGTAGGTTTCTTTGAGCCAAGCCAAGTTAAATAGCACAGTGTTTTTTGATGAACAAAGGAATGGGAAGAAGTAGATCAGGAATTACTCAGGATTATACAAGGAAGAGGGCAAAAGAGGCAAAAAGAGAATGAAAAGCTAGTTCTAAACACAGAGGGAAGGTAAAACTGGGATTAAAACAAAGGAGAACTATGGACACAAATGGTTAGTACGGAGAAACAGAACATAGACAGCCAGATCTGCACTAGGCACAGCACAGATCTCTGGGGCTGGGCTTTGCCAACCCATCAGAGCGAAGATCCAATCAAAATGAAAGACAGAAGACTGCTGCCTTTAGCGGAACCCTGCTCCCTCCCTATGAGATCACTTGTCATGCTCCTGATGCTGTCACTGACCCTACACTGTCCCTACAAAGTAATTCTCCATGACGCTCTGCAGAGGAATAGACATTTGCAACTGGTGGAGGTAGGGGTGAGGGTTGGGAGGACTGATGGGAAACAGGAAATATTGGGCCCAGCTGAGGGAGGAATGAGTTGCAACCAGGCAACCCTAAGCATCTGACCTCAGAGAGATGTGCACAGGGGACACTATGACTGCAGCTCTTGATAGGTTTCCAAAAAGGAATGTAAGCTTAATTTGCGGTAGTGGGAAGCCACAAGGGACTTGGGGAAATTAGTAAAAAGGCGTTGCTGCTATTTTATAGAAATTTGAAATGGTGTTAAAATGCTGTCTGTTGGGAGCATGGATTAGTTTATTATTATTTTTAATAATCCCAGATATTTTTAATAATTTCAAAATAATTTTTAATAAAAATAATTTATTTTGCAAAGGAACTCAAGCTGAGAACGTGAGTTTGTATGTTCACTATTCATTTGGAGGGAGATTTGTTTGATGGGTGCTGAAGTTTGTGTTTCTTTTGCAACAAGAATTGCTTGAATGTTTTGCAGCTCAGATCTGTGTTCTCATTTTCACCATGCAGTTATGTAAGATTCTCAAATAATAAAATAAGGTTATCTTTTTTTAAAAAAAGAAGAAAAGAAATGGTTGCATGTTCTGTCAGTGTGATGGCTTGTGTGTGGTATTCAGTTAACAGTAGAAGTCTGATCTGTAGGGTCCATTCTGATGAGTCTCAGACATCCATCAAGATTCTTTGTTCTACCGCTGGGAAATTAGGAGTCTGTGCTTCAGAAGTACAAAGGATTACTGGACTTGGGCGTGTGCTCTAGACTGTATAGACATGAATTAAGATCAAAGTGTAGATCACTTATTGCTCTGATGTGTGTATTTTGTGGGAAAAGGGAAATGAGACATTTCTAGCACTGAGAAAATCTGATAATTTCCATGGTTTACTTGATTTCCTTTGCTCTCGTTCATTTTGAATTTGCTCACACTCCCCTTCTGAACCCATGGATATTTTGTTTTACAAGAGAATGGGCATAGAGTGACTTAAGCTGAGAAGAAAGATTAGTTTGTCATCTAGTCCAAAGCACTGCATCATGCCCAGCAGGACTGATTTCTTAAACTCCCAACATTCCCTGAGATGCAGGTGTTTAGGCAATTTTTGATCTCCAATTATGCTGATTCCACAACTTCCCTAGCCATCTTGAACTATAGACAAAATACTCTACAGAAGGGTTTACCTACTGTTTAGCTTAAATTACCCTGCCACAGCCTAAGTTGATTTACTTCTGTTCCCTTTTCATTGACTAACAAGTATAATTGATCCCATGCGTCACTTGCTTTTCTCAGTAGTAACAGAGGGTTGCATAAACTGTTTCTCAACATACTACTTGCAAAATGATGGGCTAACTAGGTATTAAAGTACAGAACAATACACAATTTAAGATAACAGATTAATATTAATGCACTGCAAAGACTGGAAAATCAGGCAACGAAGATTTAGGAATTCTGCAGGAACTAAATTTCTGCTCCTGTCTGTGTTTGGAGGCAAATTCAGACTGAAATTACAAAGAAATCTGGGATGAAGATGTGCCAGACTGAGAATTTGAATTGTATCTCAAACTGCTGTACAAATATACAGAGAACTTTTTTATGAAGCATTGTTTCCTCAGTAGGTTTTTACTGACTGTAGTCAGTTTGCTACTCAGTTAAGCTAGATGAGTGTAAGTACATCCATGTAACAGAGAGGCGCTGATATACAGTAGGGATTTAGGAAATTATTTAGTTAAGTCTGCATAGTTTCTCTACATAGAATGACCCTTTGTGTAAATGAGGCCCAGTGGCTCAGAATACTGGGGAGAAAAATCTCTCAGGGTTCTCACATGTAGTATCCTCCAAATACTTCCCCTGGGAAAGCAGACTTGCTGTTTCTTTCCCATACACAAGAAGCAAGAGTCAGTTCAAGGCTGATCAAAGCAACAGTAAGTTGCTGCTGCTCCAAGATCTTGGGAAGATACATCTAAAACCAAGGCATCTATAATAATAAGGGGCTTTGCTTTTATGCTCCTTCCAACCAGGCTGTGAATATCCCCAAAATTCTTTGTCAACGTGGCTGTGATGAAATGCAACAGATAAGATTTCCTCTCCCCTTTTAAGAGAAAAGTCTGAAGGCTCAGGAAGCTCTGCTGGAAGATAATGGGACACAGGCCGTCTCTTTTCTCCAAAGGATCAAGATCAATGATAGGCAGATGATTAATTCAAGCAACGATAAAGAATCCCACTAAATTAAATCTGAAATAATCCATTCTCAGAAGCAATTAAGATCAGAATCTGGTCCCTATCTTCAGGTTTCATCAGATCCCATTCCAGATCTGTTTGCACACAAATACTGGGAAGCCTAAAGAGAAACTGTTAACATTGTAAATCAGTCAGCTATCCTGTCCTGAAGCCTCTGCTTTTATTAGTAGAAAGAACTGAATCATTTGCCATGACTCCACGCTTCTTGATACTATTTACTGCTTCTGCTGATAGATACAGAAAACCACAAACCAGTACATAGTGCCTAAATTTCATATCAGCCTTTACTGGGAACAAATGGACATGGACACAAATTACTTCTGTTTCTAAACATCCTTCTGAAGTTGGTTCTGCCTTTATACTGTGCAGCACATGTCTTCTGGAGCCACAAGAGAAATGTGAGACAGGTTGTTACAGAGACCCAAAATGAGGGACAAATAATAACTATTTGTCTCAGAGATGCTGATTTTTTTGTTCCAAACAAATAACTCTTTCTGGATTCTCTGAAAAATGATTCTTCCTTTTTGCTGTAAACTCTTGGAGGAGTGACATCACATTTGCCTGGACTGTAGCTAATTTTATACAGAAACTCATGACAGGAGGGAAATAGTTCAGGTCTCCCTCCGGAATGGCAGGGAAAAGAACCGGGGAACACATGGATTGCTCTGAATAAGATTGGTTAGCAAGCTTCCGTCAGAGAAGCCAGTTTGATTTGCTGAGCACAGCAGGACACATAGAGCTGTTGTTTCAGGGAAGGTAATACTTAGACCAACAAGTTAGTAATGCTTTAAGTTACTGTCCCATCACGAACTATTGTCTTCACATTAATATAACAAGGACCACCAAAGTTGCCTTATCATAATCTCATCTCCTAATGATGTTACTAAATGGTATCTTCCAAGAATTTGTGTTTACAGGACTGAAGCTGAATCACTTCCATGGCAACTGTCCTCCTCTTAAAATGAGAATCTTGTTATGGTACATTCACATGCTGAGACAATTTGGCCTGAACTGTGAAATCTAGATCTGAATCCAAACTTCAACTACCTTACAAGCTCTTGAAATCTGAAGTTTTGTAGCCAGGATGGTCTGATTCAAATCTCCTTAAGCTGTGAATATATTAGAATATGGGGTGAGTAATGGACTTGTGTAATACAGCATGGGTTGTTGAAACGTATCTGGATAAAGCATTCCCTGTTGGACCTGCTGCAACTGTACCTAGAGAGACTGAATAAGAGAAAACAATTCGCCTAAACTATGCTCATTCCCATGGCGCTAGTTTAGCTGTTTTGTGCTGAGCTTTGCAGAGTAAAGCTAGCTGCCTCAGAGCAGTAAGTGTGAGCGTCCTGAACAGAGTGATGCATTCCCCATCTTAGAGGCTGGGGAATGGGCAGGCCCAGGGAGGAGAAGAAGGCAGTCTAGCTCCCTACCTGCCCCCCAGCCATCTCAGAGGTCTGAGAGAGATCACCGAGCACATCCTTCTGGAGGTCCAAGCTGACCCTCCACTGCTTTAGGAAAAGGAAAGACTGGGTATCTTTGCTGTCTCAAATGAAAGCTCACTTATGTTGATGATTTGTTCTGTGTCTATTGTTTCAGCCTTCTTTCCATCAAATAATTTTCCCATCATAATCTAATGACTTTATTCAGCCTAACACAGTGGTACTAAAATTCATTTCCCACAGAATCTCACACCCAAACCATATTGTTACAGGTCTCTGTGGACTTGCACTGAAATAATTTTTCCATGTAAAGTGACATCGTCACTTCTCCCTGCAGACTTGTATTGAAACCATTTTCCTGTTATATCTCACATATTATAATGCTGTTGGTCCCCACAGACCAACTCTCTTTGGAGTATTTTTCTATACAGTTTCACATTTTAAAAACTATAATCGATAACCTTAGACTACCACAAAATAGTTCCCCCTAAAACTTCATATTCAAACAGTATCACTTCAGTTCCCTCCAGACTTGCATTACAATAGCTTTCCCATGTTAACAACATTGCAAAAGAGATGTTTGAGTTGTTGGCGTTATATAAATGTTTCAGGCAATTTACATTTCTCTGACTATAAAATCCCACTTAGAATCTTGTGTCATTTATAAGTGCCAGTGTAAATGGACAAATACTGACCCTTACCAAGCAACGTTTAGAATGACGTGACACTTAGCTAACAGAGTAGTGCTGTAACAACTTCATTGATAGCACAGAAATGTCAGGCTGAAACTCCAAATGATCTCATTTGTATCATGCTGCAGTTTGCCCTTTTTCTTACTTGCTGTTTTTTCAGCTTTTCCTAAATCTTTTTCCTCACTTTGCAGTCTTTGATTGCTCGCTCTGTTTTTCTCTCTCCTGTGCTGTATATAGTCAATAATTTCTCCCTTTCTCCTACTACTGTTCTCCATCCCTTTACTGGAATGTAATTTAAAAGACACTTGCTGATGGCCTTCTCATTTGCCTCTGTGGCTTCTTGCTGTTCAAAAGAAAAGTTTACATTAACAGGCTATCCTGCAACACAATCAATTCCAGTCTGCAAAAGTAATGATGTGGGTTTAGAATCAGGAACCCTTAAATTTGCTTGTTTGATTTGTACATTTGTTTCTTCCTCCTTTAAATCTTCTGCTTCCTCCTTTAGATCTTCTGTTATCTGAACCACTGAGGAGATTCAGTTTCTAGCTTTTCTGTGCAAACTAAGGCCTAAAAAGCGTTTTATTTTTATGAAAGTCAAGAGTTGCAGAAAATCACATGATTCAAGAGATAGGACTTTAAGACCAATGTCAAATATCCTGAAAAATGCAGCATGACAAAAATATGAAAACTGACGATGCAGGAACCATAACGGTCATGGCTGGGCAGTTTCCACTGTCTTCCTACGCAGGAAGCACATAAGGCATCAGGCTCGCTCCAGAATTGCTACCTCTCATCTGCAATCCTATAAAACCCTCAACTTAGTTATCCTACACAAGTAATAGAGCCTCAAATTCTTGGACAGCAGGAAGCTCCCCTCAAGTTTGAGGCTAGAAATCTGAAGAATCTGTCAGAGGGGTGAGAAGTCTACTAAAACCTGCTCTTCTTCCCTAGAATCAACAGATTTCTGTCGAGGTGAATAGAAGACATGATGTGTCATCCAGCACACATTTCAATATGTTACTGTGGTCTTTAATGTCCCTTATAGTGTATTTAGGAAAAAAAAATCTGTTGATGCAGTTCTATGACTTCTACTACACATTGTTCTGCATCAAGCATACATCCTGGGAGCATCAAAGCAGAGAGACGACTATTTGACACAGAGTTACTGTGTAAATATCTAATGGTAATGCTTGGGTCTGTATTCTCACATTTCTGGATTAGAACCAGCTTCTTCACAGGGTTTTATTAGGACTGAATTATTATTTATATTTTATTTAGCAAGGGGCTGTCAGATTGAGAGCATTAATGTCGTACACTAAACCTGTAGATGCGAGTCCCGCAATGGACAGCAGCAGCGGTTTATTGTTTGCCGGCAAACTAGCAATTCCAGAGGGCAATGACGTACTTTGCCAAGGTGCTACATTTGCCAGAGGGCCTGATCAGGGTCACGGTCTCACCCTACTTGGCACTATACAAAGAGAAAGCAAAGCACAGCCTTTGCCTGAAAGAGCCTTCTCTTTGTAAGAGTTCAAAAACAAACCACAAAAGTCAAGGCTATGGACCAGCAGGAGAAAGAAAACACAACCAGCTAGGGCATTCCACAGCCGAGTACTCTGTGTGCTCACTAGGAACGGGATAAACACACATTCAAGCCCTTACTCTGCCTGACTCAGGGCCTAGGACTTTTCCCTGGGTCATTCCAGTTAAATGTCCCAACCACGTTTTTTTTTTTTTTTTTTTTTTTTTTTTTTTTTAATCAGTTTCTTACTCAGTCCTTCTCTTTTTGGAATTTCTGTTTTGTATATGTAATTTAATGCAAATTGGGCCAAAACTAGTGAGAGCAGGCATGTGTATGTGAGACCACTGATCTATGGCCTGGCAGTGAAAACCGAAGCTGAAGTCTCTCATGCTAATTAGACAGAGTTAGATTTGAAACCTGGCTCAATGCTGTTGCGAATGGGTTCTGTAGCACTTGTGCTACCAGCTAAGCTTGGGGGGGGAGGGGGCCCTCACTACCACATCTGGGCCAGCAAGGCTCTTCTCGATAAATCAGAACTTTTGGATGAAGAATGTCTTCTCAGAAAGCCCCTGACTACCTCCTTAATATCAGTAAGATCATATAACAGGACAAATTAACTACTGTATGGCTTAATGGCTCTGAGTACTGTTTTCTTATCTCCAAATGCTGCTCAACTTAGCATCATTAGTAGGTTGATTTCTCTCAGGCATCACACCAAAAGCACAGCTTAAACTTGTTTTTTGACAAATAAAGACAGGTCTTAATTTTAAAACCAAGGTAATTAGGACAATAATTCTGGTGGGGGGAAGCATTCTTGCAATCACTCAAAGACACTGGGTTATGTTCCAAATCCAATAAATGTGCTTTAGGCCACCTTTAATTTCATCCTGACCTATGCACTGTACACATCAGTTGGACCCTTGCATTTTCCCCCTCTTTCTGCAGTCATTTAACTTTCTTCTTGGCACAAAAGGCACCTTAGGCAGTTCTTAAATAACACAGAACTGCAGTTGAGCTCTTGTAGATGTACACATGAATACCTAGTTCCCTTCATTAAGATTACAGTTCAGATAATGACCTCCCCAGGAATTCATACTGATCACACACACTTCACAAGAGAATGTCTTAAAGATGAAATTATGCAGATGAACATATTAGCTAACAGTATCTGAAGTTATTCTATGATGAGCCCTTGGGAATTAGAATTAACAGAAGAAGCAGAGCATGTGAAAAAAAGTCTCTCAATGTCACTTTGTGCCAAGCATTCAAAAATCACATAAAAAACCTGCATATAAACTTGGCAAGTGCTTCACAGGGCGCAATCACAAATCTGGGATACTACTCTATCTATTCAAAGTATTTTTTTAAAGCACTGTTCTGTTGACAATGTCTTTGTTTTATTTCATCCAGCTTAGACCATTCTAGGCTGGCTAAGTTTTCTGTTTGTTTACAGAAGAATTCTCAAAGCTATAAGTCTCAGAAAGTCATCATGATTACTTCACTGGAGACATAGCTCAAACGTGGACAGGCTGAGTGTACAAGTGTAAGCTGCAAATGATGCACCTGTATCCCTAAATAGCTATGTGATTCCATTCTCACACTTGTGTTTTCTGGAAAACTGTTTGGTTTAAATTCATGTTCCTCACTTACTAGGATGAGTTCTAGCTCAGCCATAAATGACTATCTTCACTCTTGCCATAAAAAGATGTGCACTTTTTTTGACCTTGAAATCCTGCAAACAAAATCCCCAAACCCACGAAAGCTCCTCCTTTCAGCGCAGACTTTTTAAAAGAGTTAAAGAAGCTAAATATTGGTCTCCAAGTGTTTCTGGCAGCATGCTTCCAGATGATATATGACACTAGGTTACAGTTTAGGATAAAACCAGACATGTGCAGAACAGGACACAATACAGCACAACATCAGCATCCAACTCCAATTTCTGCAATCAATGGCTCTGGGAGGGTATTAGAAAATACCAATGTGATAAGAAATACATTGGGAATGAATCACCATTTCAAAGCTGTTTATAGCCATGGAATAAATGAAACATTAAAAATGTCATACAGGTTGCACTCAGGAATTAACTTAGAAAAAGCAAAGATGATTGTCTGCCTTTAAAGTAAGAGCACGCAAGCCTTGGATTGGCTCTGAATGTACTTAACTGTAGCATCTGTAACAGCTACCAAAAAAGCTCAGTTTATCAGCCACAAGGGAAGAACACTAAGTACCTTCTCTCTTTGCTTATGAAGAGCTTGTAAATCATTTTTGATCTTCTTTAACAACAAGAAGAATGTTACTTTTTGGAGAATACAGAAATGAATGACAGAAGAGATTTACCAATTGCCAAGTCCACCCTTGCTCGTGGTGGAATAGTTTTGTTTAAATATTAGCAAATTTTTTCTAATATCAAATCCATGTGAAAACTAGATTGCAGATGGGGTCCTGCCCACCAGCAGTCAACTGACAGCTGCGCTGTTGTATCTTATGCCAGTCAAATGGAGCAGTACAGGAGACATGCAGTTAAGAACATTGGGATGCTTCAGGAAACAGTCAAGAGAAGCAGATAAGGGCAGTGAAGAGAAGAGGGCAGTGATCTCTTAAAAAGAAATAGACTGATTCAGCTACAGAACACACCCAGTAAATGCATATACTGTTTCCCCTCCCCAAAGAGGAAAAAATGATTAGCACAGTTTACTCAGTGCTTTAATAGGATTACAAGAATCTTAAGGGATCTGATACTGTCCCTGCAGGAGCCTGTGTACTACAGCAAAGCTGAAACAAAGTGATGAAATGGAGGGATATATTTGGAGACACTGGGGAGCAATCTGACCAGATATTTGGTGAAGTAAATGATTTCCAGGACTGACTGCCCCTCAGTGAGGATCACCATTATACTCATGGGAAGAGAATTGATCCCCAATGCTTTACATTATGAAAAAAGAGATATGATCTCTTCTAGCACAAAATGTAGCGTTTGAACTTTTTTTATTGAAAAATTAAGTGTCAGCCATCATAGTCAAATGGAAAGGGCATCATACAATGAATCAGGAAATACTCCATGTTTCCATCTTTTAGGAAGTGGTTGAAGATTGCGGATGAAAAGTGGTCATTCCAGTTATGATTTCTGTGGGATAAGAGAAATCTTTTGAGCAGAAACATGACTACATGTTTAAAAGTGACAGATTTTTAAATCTTTTTAAAGATTCTTGACTTGGCATTCTTGACTACTCTTTAATCTAAGTGCTGCAAATGATGCTGCATCTTTTCTTTCTTTCCTTTTTTTTTTTTTTTTTTTTTTGCATTTGTCTAAAATGAAAGCTTCATCATTGTTACTATGTGATGAAAAGAGGCTAGATTCAAAGCTTGGAGACAGAGTACTTAAAACATAGAAATCATAGACAAATGTCAGGGGAGTACAAGTATGGGACAAAGATTGTATTTAAAGTCAATATTTTGTTAAGATCACACGAAACTGGCAGATAGAGACAACAAAGCTATAGTTCCTAGAGGTAAATAGCTTAAACCAACATTCACGCAAAGTATTTCTTTTTGCCAAGTGCTGGCAAATGGTGATGAAAAAAGCTAGTAGTTTAGCTGAATACTATAATTGGTGCCTAAAATCATTCTTCTGCCCAAGGCCTCTGCTGTCAACTACTAGCTCAGAAAAAAAATATATATATTCACTGGGAAAATCAGGGGGCAGTTCATCTTCAGCTGAGGAATCTTATATGAATCATTAATTGGGCTGGAAAAGCAGAGATTTTTTTCCTCTAAAGACAGACCTGTGCCACAGAAGTCATTCCTAGATTCATATCCAAACTCCAGACCCCAAATTTCCCAAGATTCAGGGCTGCTCAGATAAAAGTTTAGTTGATTCCAATTATGTACCAAGTTAGCCATGAATTTCAGTTCTGAGTCCAGAAAGGAATATGAATCTTCCTAAAAAATGAAGAAAAACATTGCTCGAAACTACTGTTAACACATTACTACCCTGAAGTAAAATTTATAGTATGTGCTTTCAGAAATGTTTTGGCAACACAAATAAACAAGTAAGTTTTAAAGCTACTGATGAAAGCAAGCATCAAGAGAAGACACAGAACTTAGATGACAATCAGCCTTATACAGATCAAAATCCACTGAAATAGGGATATTTGTGAGTCATTAGAAAGTGGTTTGGTAGTTGTTCAGGTTGTGATTAGTAATTTGTTAGTTCTGTTCTGAGCACAATATCTCTAGGAATATGCAGCCATCCCTTCATCAGAACTTTAAGTCATTTTCTTAGACAAATCCAGACCAAAGAGAAGTGTTGAAGACAACTGGGATTCCTAGGTACCAACTAAGCTGTTGTTGCTGCAAGACTCGGCCTTCAGAAATATGCTGGGGCAAATTGGAGTGACCTGAGGGGAGCAGCAGTCCAGCAAAACACCAGACCTGGTGCATGGTAGATTTCTAAATCTCAGATTGTTGCCATCTTTTTTCCTAATTTACCATTTCACCTTATTGCACTGTCTCTGTTCTTTCTTTAGCCTCATCAACTGACTTTTCGTATGTATTTGCTTTATTCAGTGCTGGAGGGTGATATGATATAAGCACTCCAGCTACATGTTATTACAAGCTGGAGGAAAGAAACAGAGTTAAAGATCTGATGAGGTGTCAAGATATGCTGTCTACATCATACCTATGAATGAAGTACTGCAGGCAGAGTTTCTCTTACAAGTTTTCTTACCTGTTTTCTTTTCTTTTCTTTTTTTTCCCTAAACGCAAGACTAAAAATCAAATGCTGGACAAATAACCTTTTAATTCACTCTGCAAATTGACTGTGCAACTTTTGGACTCAAACTAGATCATTATGTTCTTAGCATCTGTAAAGATTCTGCAGACTAAACAAGGCTTTCAAAGACAGTTGTGCAATTCCAATGCTTTGAAAGTAAAGTCGATACCTTGGTGGAACCAATTGGAAATTAATAAGCAGTACCCTCAAGAAGGAATTTCTTGCAATTCCCTCTACATTGCTTTGGCTTTTACAAAATGAATGAGAGTGAAAGCCAGAAAAATGTGTATTTTTACAGAGCCCATGACTCTGATTATTTCCAGAAATCAGCTGAGCAAGAAGATCCCATTCTGACAATCCCCTTTACAAGACATAGCTGCATTTTAACTGAATACAGCTCCTGCCTCCAATTCTGGTTTCCTCACAGTTGGTCTCTTCATCATATCTGAATAGCAATCTCAGAAATCATCATCGCCTACACATATATGCACACACCCTCAAAAATTAATACAGGCTCGGCTTTCAATTACCTTTATCCACAGATACACTCTGTTCATTTTCACTGCTGATGTTTTCACAATCTGATTAGTGTTTCTTAAGACTGGAGAGTGAAATTTTCTGTTTCTCTAGAAAACTTTGCACAGGTAACTGCCATGTCAGTTACTTCATCTTCCTATCATCTCTACTGATTTTGATCTAGATGGGATTGCTCTAATTGACTAATAATACTATTATCTTAGGAAAAGGTTTTGATTGTGGCATCTGTTGCCTGCATTCTACTACAGCTGCTGTTGCCAGCAGTACAATACACACAAACAGTGCCTTTACAGGTGCACTCAAAGTTCAGACTAGTCATGAATTACAACTATGAATGGGAATTAAGTAGAACATTCCTTTCTAAGTACTTATAACTTGGCAGTAGAGGCTTCATTTAGTAACAAAGGTATTAAGCCTGAAGGATTTGGCACTAAAATGGAGCTTCTTTCTGGGGCAGAGACAATTTTACTGAAACATCTGATAATTGTACTTATTATAAGCAAGGGCTGGTAGCATCAATTATTACAAAGGTTGCTTGACACTTCCCATTCATTACAAAATCCACTTTTCAATTGCTGAAAACTTTGCCAACCTTTAAATACCCAGTCTGAAATTTTCCATGCTGAGCGTCTGTCTTAGGCTGATCATTTTAAAAGGAAATTTTAGACAAAACAGTCTACCTTTTCCAAGAATGAAACTAGAGAAAAATATGTTGTTTTTGCCACATTGAAGAAAAATACAGAAATCGCTATACTTCAAAAAAGATCTCAAAAGAGAAGATTTTATCATGCACATCTCTTGTGCTGTCCCTGTGAAACTCAGAAATGGTGTTTCAAAAACTGCAGTAAGTATTTCTTGAAGGGGAAATATCTGCAATATTAGGTAAAAGCTTCCCACAAATCCATTTTCCCTACAACTCTCCACTCCCTGACAGCACCTACATGGCAAAAGGAGGTGTGTGTGCGTACAAGCACACACCAACCTACGTCCCTCTCTAGGCTGAGGTATGGCACGCAGCATTCAGGCCTATGGTACTGAAAATGGGACTTTTTCTGCATATAGCCATTTCTGCCTGTCTGAGATAGATCCTGGCATTAAAAGACAGGGATAAGACAATGATTCCCCTATGCTTTTCACGACCACTTTGTTGCCAATGAGGTAGTACTGATGGGGAAACTGTCTTAATGCAGAAAGAGCTAGATTAGTAAGAAAGGGAAGGAAATTAGTAAGAAGGGTAATTAGGAATTAGTCAGAAGGGAAAGAAACAGGCCGAGACAAAGTGCAGTGAGGCAAGGACTGGAAGAGAAGCAAAAACTCAGTGCAGGGCTGTAGAAATTGTGGTGGAAGGAGGGAGAAGAAGAACAAACCGCTAGTGGGACTGGAAGCCCAGAAGTGTAGTGAGTGGGGCCTGTTTTGAAACTCCTGATTTGAACCACATTCTAGACAAACGTCTTTCCGTAGGGAAATAAGCCTTCTGAGGGTAAAGCTATGCTCTGTGGAAGAGAAGCTGTGAAACAAAAAGAGAGAGATGATTCATTTCCAGGGTTCAGCAGGAGAAAGGGCCTTGAGAATCCACTGTGCTTATCATGCCAGGTCTGTTACAGGAGGATGAATGGTGCCCCTGCAGACCTGGACTCTACCCTTCCCTTGGCCACAGTGTTGCTAGGCAAATCAATTAATCCACATTTTTACTTGTCAGTCATCCTCTTAGGGATCTAACATGAGACCCTAACGTCTGATCTGCAAAACTGCTGAGCGTTCACACCTACAACTGAAGTTAGGAGGAGTTATGCTTTGAATATATAAAATATTTTACCATGTTGTGAACTTGGGGCGGGGGGGGACCCAAAATAAACAGATACTTAAAATCTTTGGCAATGTTTTCACTTCATATCGCTGTTTGTTATCTATCCAAGAGGGGGTGCAGCATCCCCTCACTTCATTGGGGTATTACGAAAATATATTATTTCATGTCTGTGAAGCACTCAGACACAATAATGACTAGTGAAGGAAAATTCCCAAGGAAATTAATAACATTGTATTCAGAACAGGCTTTGAATAGTGTGCAGTAAATAAGCCACGGGGTACACACTAAATAATGAAGATAATGGAAAATATTAAATAGCTGGTCATAAAGTGAGTAATGTCCATCCTGCACTCTAACTGAAGCAGAGATTTAACAGTATGTGATCCTGTTGACGAAAGACAATACCATAACACATACACACAAAGACGATAGCAAATTTGCAGCAATAACTTTAATTCCTGCATTTGCCAAGTTTTGAGTGTTTGGCTTAGCCACTTCGTGAGAGTGCCAAATTCTCTTAATTTGGCTACATGCATGAAAAAAGACATATATTAATATGGATTAGAGAGGGAGGTGGTTCCAGAACTGGCTCAGCACAAAGTCCAAGGGTGTCTGGAGTCAGCTCATATTAGAAGAGAAGAAAGCTGACCATACCTGTTGATCTGGATCCAGACATCCTCAAATTTCAGAGCCTAGCTTCTGCTTTGAGACCATCTCTACCGTGACTCTTTCTCCTTCAGTTGCCAGAGTATGTCTAAGGACTTCTTTATAAAGGCTTGACCTTTATAAACGTTGCAATGCTAATCTTGCCAATAAATTCTACTTATTCTTGTTATGTATATAAGGTTTTGTTTAGCAACATCATAAAATGTGTGTGAGGTAGGCAGAGGTCTTGCTAAGCAACTTGGGTAACACAAAAGAGGCATTTACCATGAAACTTTTGTCAGAGGATAGAACAGATCTGTTGTTTGGCATCTGGAGTGGGCATCTAAAAAAGGATCTAGATGAAGGAGGCATGAATGCAACCTTCTTGGAATAAGAAAAACTCTGAAGCCATGCAGGCATTCCTGTGACACATCTCCTACAGCCCTCCAGCCACACTGGATGGTTGTGACAGAAGGAAACTCGAAGAGTGATAAGAACTACTGGAGAAGCAGAGGCTCAATCAAGTAGAAATCTGAGGGTGGAAATGAAGGTCCTGTTTTCCAAAGCAGATAAACCAAACTGCTACACCTGCTATTGCAGCATGCAACATCACCCTGACATGTGCCTCAAAGGTACCATGCGAAGTCATAGGCTATCAACAGATCATGCACTACTTAACAGAAGGCAGCTAGAGCATTTATATTTGTGTTGACCTTGGGGTTGTCTGCTCTTAAACTTCCAGATAAACAAACATTAAAATATGCATGCAGATTGTGGTCTCACTGCACTGGGAGTTACCACAGTGGTGAGAAAGTACCTGGTTTATATATGGAATTACACTAATCAGTACATGCACGTTCCTGAAGGTAATGCTCTTACAAAGGCTATACTCTTAAAAATTTAAATGTAATGTAAAGTGACTGTAAAATTTTCTTTTATACAGTAATTTATCCCAATTACCTGGCAACAAGAAAGATCTTCTACAGCATCATCTGTACATCTCTCTTCTATCAAGATTTTTGTTTTCTGGTGGCTGAAAGTATTTCCTTCTATCCATTTTGAATTTGTCAACTTTCAGCCACCTACATGTTTGTTCCTAAGTCCTGAGAGAGAAGTTACAAGTTTCTGATCCGCTTTTCTTATATTACTCATTACAATACAAAAACCTTCACTATCTGTCCAGAAACAGCATGTCAGAGGAAAAGCATATTAACATAACAGAGGTGGGGTGAGGAAGCAAAGATCAATTCCAATCCATTCTTCTCCCCATTGTATTGGTTGCTGGGAACTTCAGTATTCCAGTCCTGACCACTGAAATCCACTTCCCATGCAAGAACATTGGTAATACTCTCTTCTAATAACTAGGATGTCACATCTGCTGAAGACCTATTTCCTGCTCCCATCAGGTAAAGTCCTGTTTCAAAACTACAGACCATTTGTTCTAGTCTTTGAGCTACCTGTAAGCAACAATAATTGTGTTATGTATATATGTGGGAACCTACAGAACTGCCACTACAGAACCATGCACCCTGAACTGCTACTGCAGATATCATGGCAAAGTTGAAACTCAGTTCCAATCATATAGGCATTTCCACTGACGCAAGCGAATCCAGAATCCTGTCTGTAATTCCAGATTAGCCAGCTGACATATTCCCAGCTCTTCTCAGGGTGTCTTTATATTCCCAGCCTCCCCCTAAGGCAGTTATACAGCAATTTAATCAGAAAAAGCATCTATTTAACACTGAAGACCGGCTTCAGCCCCCAAAGTCGTTAGCGAAACACCCAGGGTTGCAGGGAACTCGGGCATAGGCTTTCTCTATCCAACTTTGTACAAACACTGTCATCTAGTGGAGACAAGCCTGGAGAGCAGGGAACCAGCTGTGCTCTTGCAACACCAAGTTGCTACACTGATAGGTACCTGGTATGAGCAGGGAAAAGTAGCAACCCACCTGTAACTAAATATGAACGTGCTTCTCATTTATAATCTCCCTTGACTATCAAATAGGAATTCTACGCTGTTTATTCTTTTTGCTTCTCATTCCCCTCATAAACCCACTTTGGAAGGGGTATTTGAAATAAACTTCTACTTCTGCCTCGACTCTGCAGGGTTCTTCAGAGTAACTGTTTCAAGAGAGCAAACTCAAATACAGAACTATTGCTAATCAGAGCCTGGCAACAGCTAATCAATTTGTTAAAGAAAGGGTAGCATTACTAGAATGGGCCTAGCTCTTGTCTTCTACATAGCTATAGTTAAAAGATCTACTTCTAGGTTGCAGCTAAGCTGCAAACCTCAGTATCTACATATGGTGACTTCAGGTAAGATTATTAACTGCCTAGGACTATCTCAACTTAAGAAAAAGGTATTTAGCTACCAAACCTTTTACCTGAGTTATAAAGTTCCTTTCCTCTAAATACATCACTAAGTTTCCGAATGCTGGTTTTATTACACTAGTTCTTCAAGTCAGTTTAAAGCAGAGAATACATTTCAGTAGAAACATCACAAAATTGCAGCTTGTTCTAAGAATTAAGGTTTCTCCTATAAGCTTTACATAGCTTGTTTTAAAAATGGAAACTCAAGAGGATTTGGTTTTCTCCCCTCCCCTGCTTTTACCCCAGAGAAGGCATCTTGGCTAATAAAACCCACAAAGATCAACCCTAAAAATAAATATCTGCTGTTGGTCCAGACAGCTCTGACTCTTAAAAGAATTTGATTGGGGTGGTAATTACATTTCACTTTCAATCCATATGTGAATTCAGTGCTGGTGAGATGTGTCTTTTATCTTCATATCCTCATGATACATCCATCAGCATTTACAAAGCATTCATTACAGCAGGAACACCGCTGTAAGACTGAAGTGCTTTGTTTATTCACACAGCAAATACAGCATAGACAATAACACTGCAAGCTGCTTCTTTACATCAGCCTGTGATCATTCTCGCACTATACTCATAGAGAACAAGTTAAGGGCAAGAAAGCACCCCTTTCATTCATCAGTCTATGTTATAAAGTTGCCTGCAAGAAGCTTTAAAGGTCTCTGAGGGTAGGAAGAATATGCTTACAAATACCTAATAAAAGATATAATCTCTCCCTGTATGCCTAGCTTCCATTCTATCTCTAGACCACTATGACTTCAACACAACTATTACATTACTAATCAGAAGTAGACTGAGAGGCATCAATTTTACAAGAGAATATTTGTCTGATGATAACATCACTAAAATCTGTTGAACACTGTCTAATACCCAGGGAAAAAAAGAGCAAGTCATTTTACTACTTATCTCTTCTGCTGCTCTAGAGTATATTTATATGTTTACCTTCTAGCCTTGAAGAATAATTGCAGCAACTTATTCGGTGGTAAATGAATTTTATTCTTTCAGCTGATGGCCTTCACAAAATCCTGCCCTGAAGCACCTAGCTCTTGGTGCAAAGATAGGTAACAATGGCTCTTCTAGCATCAGAAACCAGAGAAGCATTTTTATGAGGAGTGGATTTGCCATTTTGATCACAACACTGTCCTTAGTTTTAACAGCTTCTAATCACTTACTTGCCAGAAGGTAAATATTTTTCTGGATACTTAAATCATCTTATTTCCCTTCTTCCACTGTTATTTTTGCTATTTCCATCACCACTATTGTAAAAGCAACTAAAAATGGGGAACTAGTCTAAGTCTAAATCCTTCCTTTGCCCCTACACAAGACTGGATACTTGTCTTTCATGGTAAAGATTTTCATTAATTCACTTCAAGGAAAGAATTTCAAGGGAGGAATAGTATTACTCACTTGCCTGCTGTTCTTGGCAGGCAGTGACATGTACAGAGCAAAGTCATAGGTCCTGTTATTGCCTTCAAGTTAGAGAGAAAGAGAAAGAGAGAGACAAAGGCATTGCTGTTTCATAGTTAAAGAGGAATGAGTAATGAATATTTTGTAGGTCACAAACTAGGCTGTACGGACACTTCTGAGTTATTCTTTGAATTTTGAGGTCTCCAGGAGGTCACTTGTTTTTTGAGTTTCCATTTATAGTAAACTAAGAAAACACATGGTGCTGTATAAAGTGAATCTAAATTCTTCTACTCACTGTTGAAGATAGTTGAAATCATGTCAGGATCACTTGTCTAGTTTCAGGCTCTATTGTGAGGCTTTATACTGATACATGGCATTATAGATTAAAAAACATGTCCAAAGATACTTCAAAAAGTGAAGATAATGTCTTAAGCGTCCAAGAAAACACATCTCTGGGAAAGACTCAGACATGAGAAGGTCACTGACTGCAGTGGAGCTATGACAATTCCTACCAGAATCCCTTACCTTTATCTTCCATCTTCATTTAGATACTCCTTGTTGAACTCAAGACAGACTGGAAAAGGACACATGAAGTGTGTGTTAGCACAGCACCTAACACAATGAAGTCCCAATCTCAGCTAGGACTGCCAAGCACCACCAGAATACAAACAAGAATCATTAACAAAATTAGCATGTTTAAGAGCCTTCCAGCTAGAACGGAATACCAAGGATGCCTAGATCAGAGAAAGGGACAGCCTACAGAGCATATCTGACCTATAGGATGAGCCTGTCCCACTCTCAAATGATTTTCCACCATAAGGTCTCTGGCTTGTGATCAGAGGTGGTTGTAGCTGCAGGAGCCAAAGCAGTTATCATTCTCATCTGTTTACCCCATGTCTGCGCCAGAGTTTACTGGTTCTGCAGCAAGGAGGACTGACTGAATGGTACATGTAGTCCCTATTCAGATACTATGCAATATTGCTTGCTCTAGTAATGTAAATTGGAACTAGCTGCAATCTTTGCTAGTATGTTAGACAGAACTGTAACAAAATGGAAAGGTAGAGAAGAAGTCAGATATCTCTTCCACTGATGGCAGTGAAACACCTCTCTGACCGTGAAGCTAAGCCTCAATATACAGTTTAGAAGCCCTCCATAAAATGGTATTATATTATTTTGCCAGAAACTGGATATTCTGAGTCTGGAAAATCCTGATTCTTGTTCATACCCTCAGTTCTACCTTAAATAAATCATTGCATGGCCATACTTCAGCTTATGACATTTAAGAGAGGCATCTCAAAGAGAGCTATGAGTGTTAATTATCAACATTTGTTTGCTGCTGAATCTGAGCAATCTCCAAGCAATTCCCAATTGCAGTGAACCTCTGGTCCCTCTGAAGGTTTCTTATTGATTCAGGGGAGCCATAATTTCATCTATAGAATTAGCAGCAGCTACAGACCAGCCCTTCCTGAGAATTCAAACCAAGGCATGCTGAGACAAGAGTTAGGGAGCTTAGGAAGGGCTGTGTGGCCATGAATACAATACAAGAAGGATTAATGATGCTATGAGCCACACTATTAGGGTCTGAAATCAGACGTTTCCAAGATCCTGGAACATGTAAGAATGTAAGAACAATCACGCTGAGCCAGCTGACAGATCCCTTTAGCCCAGTGTATTGTTTTCAACAGTAAGGCAAAGAGTATAAGAAACAGGGTGTGTATGTACAACAACTCTTCCCCAGGGAAATCCTCCTGCTTTCCAGCACTCAACAATTTAGGACTGAGAGATCAGACTAGAACTGTTGTTTTTAAAAAAATCACAAATGGACCTACCCTCCATAAATTCCCCTAGTCCTGTTTTTAACCTACATAGACCTTTGACCTCCACAGCATCTCATGGCAACAAGCTTCCAAATGTAATTAGGAATATAATAAGTACTTCCTTATTATTAGCTGGAAACACAAGACTGGTCAGTGCCATGCAGCCACTGGCTAGAGCAATGCTCATTTCTGCTCTTAATACTAGACTGCAGTAATCCTCTGGATAATTATAAGACACCTTAGACTGTTTAAATTGTAACGATTAAACACAACTAGAAAGAAAAAAAAAGTGTTTGCCAGAGCAGGCAATGTTGGCTATCATCCAAACTACCTCCTCTAGCAATAATCCCTAACCTCTGTCTAGACTGATGATATTCAGGTAAGAATCTGAATCTTGATCACTACGTGGGAATCTCAGGCATGGAAATCATCAACCATTGCTAGCCAGAATACCTTTCTATGTGCTACATGACACTGTTTTTAGAGCAATGGGACAGCATGCTATAAAAAGCTATATTAAAATGCCTGTAAAAGATGGAGGAAAACAAAGCTTCCTTTGCTTCTGTGCACAAGCACCTCAGTTCCTCCCCATTCAAACTCTTACGTCTCAAAAACATAACACAAAACATGGCTGCACAAGCTGCATTCACTTCTATGGCTGCCTACCAAAATCCATTTGAAAAAAAAAAGAAAGAAAAAGAAAACATTTCAGCTGAAGAATAACAAAACCATATTTGCTCCCCAGTGGCATTTCCAATAGAGTGCAAAGTGTCAAGAGAAGAAACAACGAAAACAAGACTCTTCTGCAAATACAGATTTCAGCATCTGCCCACCTCACAGGGATATTTCACTTTCAGTGTCTTTCTCTGAAGGCAAAACTTTCTATATTGATCACTGAGAGAACAGTAACAGGCAAGTAAATTGGCTCCATTAAATCAACAGTGTCTGAAACATATGGGGACAAGCCAGTAGACTTTTTTCCTTCCACAAATAAGCAGCTTCTATCATGGGGATACTCTTAATGTTTGCTGACACTGTAATTAAAAATTAAAGTTGCAGAAAAACGTGAGGTTTGCTAAAACACAATAGATATCTTTTATCCATACAATATACAGCACCAAAATATTCAGTGTTCTGAGGAGTGTAATTAATCAGTGTTCTCTTGCTGAAGTTCTTTTAATTGTCTATGATGGGGTGTGTTGGGGGGGATTATTGAGTTTTAACATGGAACAAGATCAGGCACCATAGGGAATATTTACATGAATAAAGATTGCATGATCAGGACCTTTGATCTGGGAATTGCTATTCTGTAATCATCTGTAAAGCACCAGGAATGCCGCTGGCATTGTATATATAATAATAAACGATTAACAATAAAACATGTAATTAAATCTTCATTTCAAACATTCTTTTTGTAATTCTTGCTTCAGATTTAAGCTCCCACATCAGACATATTAGGTCCTCATAATATTATTAAAGTTCCTACATTTCAGCTTTTACAGTTCCCCTAGGGATCTATTGTTTCTTTGTTTAATGTGTTTATGAGCCGAAGATCCCATTAAATTCATCAGGGAAATTCCCAGACCTTTAAAAACTTTGCCATCAGAGACATTTCTTAGGAAATGGGACCATTTTTGTCATTCCTTCACGTAGCTATTGGAAAGACTATTGATCAGAGAAGTTCCAGGAGACTACCCTCTCCCTCCCGCCCAAAGATCAGCACATCATTGAGGCCACTAGGTGGGCCAAGACAGAACTGCTGCAGCCATATAGTCTTCCCTCTTCCATTCCATCTGGTCATTCTCATAGACACACATTAGGAATATTTTGTAATACTACCATCATTCTCTATGCCTCATCACCTTTCTCAATACTTTCTGTTAGGATAAAGAAAAGACAAAGTCTCCTTGTCTGTCTTCAGTGTGGAAGATGACAAGATATGTAAATATTTGCATTTGTCTAAACCCAAGCTGAACCTTATCCTGAGCAGATTTAAATGGGACATTATATCCGAGAAAGGGTATTTTGCAAAAAAACAGTGGTAATTTCGAGTATCAAACACTAACTCTTAACAGTAAGTTCCCATCCACCTTCAAAAAGGACTTCTTAAAAGGTGTGGAGACAGAGAGCAGGAGAGAAGGATGAAGCCTTTATCAGTATGCTGAAGAAACTGGAGTCTGCTATAGACAGGCTTCATGATCTGACCCCTTGTTGAAAGTTATCTGAAATTGCTTTCTGTAACCCAGATAACTGGTAAATTCTGGTTTATTTTAAGGGAGATGTCTTGTCTAGCTGCAAGGCACTTCTCAACCGCTTGCCTCATTTCTCTAAAAAGTAAAACTCATTCAGAATTTAAGTCTCCTTGGTGAAGCCACAGAGGAGAAGTAGGGGTGCTGTGGTTTACAAATTCAGCCTCAAGACTCAAAGGCAGCATAGAGCAAAGAGAGTTCACACTTATGTAAAAGCGTATCCAAGGATACGCAGGGTCACTTGTGTAAAAGCCAGGGTCTAAAGTGAGAATGGTGGGTATCAAACTGAGCAACATTACGCCAGTAAAGACAGTTCATCTGCAGTTGAGTCAGTGGTTTCTCAACGTAGAAGAACTTATATGGGTTAGAGTGAGCCCTGGGTGAAACAGAAATTCCTTTGGCCTTGACTAATGCATTTTAAGTGACTCCCACTTAGGGTCAAATAATTACAAGTTCCATTTTGTTAAACAATTAAAAAACAAACACAATCTGTATTAGGTTGGAAAGTTCTACATTCCAGTGAACATGAGGGATGGCAAATGTAGCCTGTGGGCCAAACACAGCCCACGCAGAGCTTCACACTGTTGAAGCTTTCATCTTCAACATCCTGAGGTACAGCCCACAGAGACTACAGGATCTCAACATGCAGTATTCCATCTCGCTCCAAGCGAACACATATCACATGCTAGGACCTGTACTTTCTGTGAGCCACACCGTTACGCCACTACTGAGGAGGCTCCAAGTTTGCTGCATCTCATACTCAGTGGGGGGCTTAGATTTGATTTCAGCAGGGTAAGAATTACGTGTAACTCTTAAGTAACCAGCAAGGTGTCCACTTGGCTTCCTGTTCAAAAGATAGTAATTGATGACATTCATATTCATCCACCAGCTCACTTATTCTTTGATGAACTGCATTCTCACATAATGTATGCTCTATGTTAACGTTCTGAAGTCACTTAAAAGACAAAACAAGTGCATTTCCTCCTACCTCACCAAAATCCAACGACATACAACCAAAATCATACATGAAATAGAGCACACACTTGGTTATTAAGATAGCAGCAAGGAACAAGGTCATATAAAGCTTTAAACAAACAAGGGAATTCTCATTGTAGGTAATTTATATCATTTGACCCCTTATCAAATAACAGGCAGTTTTAGAAAAAAAATGAACTACGAAAAAGTAAAGCTGTAGCTGTATCTCTGTAATACCTTTGGAGGGCTTCAGAGTATAACCCTAATGAAAGGATATTGTAACACAATATACCTTTCGAGCTTGTCAGTGGAAAATTATAATACTTACTGCAGATATAGTAACTTACTATAAGAAATACTTTACAGACAAGTTCTTCCCAATACCCCTACGAAATACCTAAGTACAGGCTGAAATGCAGAGACACAAAGAGTTTGCAGGCCAAGAGCATCAATCAGGTACATTTGCTGTCTAGTGGGGATCCAGATACCAGTGCAAAAGTCCTTATGCAAGCATAGGGTGTGCAAATGAGATCTGACTGATTTAATGGGAGAAACAGAGTAAGAAAGGATTGTAATACATCTGTAATTTCTGGTTCCCAAAGGCTGTACCAGATCTGGGGATCACCTCTCTTCTCTTAGTCTAGCATTCTATTCTGTCTCCTGAATTACCTTTTGTTGACTTGAACTTTACAGCAGTAGGATCAACCACTATCAGCTCTCTGTAAAGAAAGAGATTAAGTTATTCAGGATAGCTTAAAAAAAAAAAAAAAAAAAAAAAAAAAAAAAAAAAAAAGATTGACACTTAAAAATATATATATTTTAGCCTTCTCTCTTTTTAATATGAAACCTCCTACAAGTCTCAAAACTGAAACATATTTTCTGTTAACATGACTCACTTGCCTTTGTGCACCAGCTTCTTCAATGCTACCAGTGGAAACAGTGACCCACATACTCATGGTGAGGGCTGCATTATTGGGTTTTACAATTTAAGAAAACTTTTACAGAGGACAGCAGTGTACCCTATTTGGAACTCTGCGACTGGCTCAGCATCCAATCTTGAACAAAATGTTTAACTGCTATATTCTGCTTTCTTTTCTTCGGATGAGAGATAAACCAGATAATAATTTATAACCTTCTTTGTAAATGCTCTCAGATATATGAATGAAGCATTCCTCCTTCCCTTGCTATTGCATTCCTGGAAAGGTTTGCTGTCTGAAACAAAGGATGCTGAGTTAGAAGAGCAACTAATCAGCAGCCTAAAACAAAAAACAAAACAAAACAAAACAAAACAAACAAAAAAAACCCACATTAGTCCAAGGTCAGCATGACCCATAGTAACTGCCTCTGCTGCTCTTCCACATACACCAAGGATTAACAGTCACCCTACAAAACTCCCTAGAATGGCTGAATAGTAAAAAATGAGATAAGACAAAGCCTCTCGCCCTAAGCTTACTGCTCAAAGGGCACAAAATACTAAGTTCATTCCTACGTATAAAGAACATTTACTTGGAGAAATCTCTGGCATTCTGGCAGAGATTAACCCTTGCTTTTCTAGATGCTATTACTAAATGCAGAGACCTCCAGATTTCTCCAGAAATTCCTAGTTCGTAGAAGCTGAAAGCATTCACATTACTTTCTCACATAACCATAAACACAAGAGCCACACTGAACGGAACAGTTATGCAACAGGGCGTTATGGAACAGAAAAAAACTGCTCAAGGCAAGTTGGCTGTTTACATCATATATTTTCATGCTCTGTTTACAGTCTGTCTCCGTAGGAATCTCACAATTCTGCTGTATAAGATGTGGGTGAGTAGCTTCTGATGAAATAATAAAAAATTCCAAACCAACAACTTTTTGAACATTCACCTTAAATTTCAACCAGAGTCTTCCTTTAAATGTCACACATTTAGCTGAATTATGCTTTTTTTAAAAAAAATGTCTAAACCCTTCAAAGGCTACGTACGAGAAGTGGGGTATCTTCCATACACTCCTTGTGAACAGTGTTCTGAGACTACATTTTCCTCCATCTTCACTTCTGAATTCTCTCTAACATACTTTTGCTTCATATCAGTGCTGAGTTAGAGGTGAATCTCAGACCTCTGTGCTTCGCTAAGGGAGCTCTGACAATAATATTATTTCAAGCAGTAACTTAACGAACACTTTTTCCAGTTGCAGTGCTGGCTGAAGCAGCTTCTTCCATTTCGTGCTCCCAGCAGTGAATTAGATGAAGGAATTGATTCAGGTTAAAGTTCTTTAAAATACAACAACAAAAACTGTGTCAGTTCCCCAAATTGCTTAGCCCCCTAAACAGTTTCTATCATCAGCCCTGCAACGCTTTTATCAGCAATAACCTAGAAATTGCTGGGAATTCTCCCTCACCTACCCTGCCCATCTCTTAACCTGAGCAATCCACAGACTGATGCACAGTGAGGCCCCCACAAATAAATCTGTCAGTAGAAATGGGAATGCTGTAGTGAATATGAAAGGGAGATCAGGCAGCTGGGAAGGAAAGATGTATGGGTAAGAAAAACCTGAGAACTGCTCTATAATTCCCAGTATCAGGGAACTGCAAACCCAGGGACCCACCTCTGAAAAAAAGCCTGTTCCTAAAGATGTCATTATCTCACTAGATTTTGCCTGATTAGAAACAAGGGATGTCTCCAGCCTAGAGAAAACCAAATTTTTGCAGCTTGTCTGAACACAGATAATGTTTGAAGGGGTAGAAGGCAGATTATAAAGCAGACCCACTTAAAAAAACAATACCTAACACATTCAAGAAGGACTCAGAGGGACTCAAAGCGGCAGAGCAAGAGGGATTCTGCTGACTGAAGGATTATCCAGAACTAACGGATACTGCATAGAGCAGTTGGAAAGAGAGACCATGATTTTAAACAAATTTAACTGCCTGAAAAGTAAGAGTCCAGCCAGAAATGCGGAGCTCTGAAAAAACTCCAAGAAAACACAAGTAGGGGATAAAAACTGAAGCAGGAAATGGCTCATACAAAAGTATATTATAAAACAAACAAACAAACAAACCAACCTCCCACACCATACATTTCCTTCGTGGTCTAAAATAAAGGACAACTAGTTTTAGCAAAGCTTCTGCAAAGCTTTCCATCAGTTTGTTTTGACTATCACAAATCCCTAAAGAATTAACCAAGAGGAAGCTTTGCAGATCATGTCCTTAGCAGATAGGCTGCAGAGTTTTACTATAAGAAAGGAGAGCCTGACTTCAGAAAGCATTTCCTAGTGACATAGACAGTGGCTAGAGTTCACTACAGGGGGAAAAAAAGTAAAAAACACTTAGGCACAGTAACAAATCATGAAGACTTGGACCTCATGGCAAGGCATGCAGGAGATAAGAAATCAAAAAATGCTGTAACAATTGGTTTCAAGACTGGAAAAATAAAATCAAATTTCTTCCAAAAGTAGAACATGTCTGAGCAGGGAAACACAGGAAGAAGAGGGTTCAGCTCCAGCTAGAAGCAAAAAAAAAGCATGAATATCACGCAATGCTTATGTTATATCTCTGGACTGTCACGATTTTGAAGACTGACTCAAAAAAAAAAAAAAAAAAAAGTTTTCAAATTTTTAGGTACTCTTTGCATCCAGAAATCCATGGCTTTAGCTATTCAGCCATCACTTAACTCTCATCAGAAACAAGAATCCTAAGGTGTAATGAATAACATTAACATACTGCAACTCCTGATTCCATAGGCAAGGTTTCCTTTAAATAAAGCTCAAATAAGTGGGTGGAAAATTAGTTCAAAGGATGCTCTGCAACATCTTCCTTTCAGCACAAAGAAGGAGGACTTCCTGAGGCAGAAATATCTTAAACAGAAAGCAAATGCTTCAAGGGTGTGCATGCATGTTTTAAATTGGCCAAAAGTTAAATCCTTCCCTAAATAGCTGCAGTTCTTCATGAAATAGCTTATGGGAATTGTGTTTTTCAAGAAATAGCTTATTGGAATAGGGTTTTTTCAAAAAAGCAGATGCTTAAATTACTTCATGTGGGGATTCAAACCTTACTGTGCAACAGTGAGTCACCAATCCAAGCTCAGTCATTCCAGGTATAACACTTTTTACTTGCAAGAGTTCATAGCTCAGTACATGTCTGGGGTTTTCCCTGCGAACTCTAAAACCAGACAAGCCTAACATTTCTAAGCAAAATGAATTTAAGCTAATATTACATAAATTTAGGGGATATTTAATTCCAGACATTTCTTCTCCTACCAAACATTCTGGAGCGTAAGACCCTGAAGGGAGCAACGCAAGGGTAGCTTCTTGCTCTTTGTTGTTGTTGTTACTTTCCATGAGACACGCATGTTTTTTTGTAGTTTGCATCTTTCTTTGATTTAAAGGAAATCAGAATACTTCCTTACTGATTTGCAAAGGCCAACCTGAGTGTTTCTTTTCATCTGTAGTGGTTTAAAAGATCAAACTTCAAGCGCAGCTTGTAAAATTAAAAATGACATATCACTATAATAGTATTTGCTCCATGAATGTCAGCAGCTATGCATTCTATCTTCCTTTGGTCATACTTAAACACCAGATTTATGTGGCTTCTCTTGACCAGGTACTACCTCATTAAGATCTCCAATGGGACATGAATTTACAGTGAACACTGAAGACTAAATCTAAACCTAGTACATGCTACAATGAAGAAACAAAGTGATCTACACCAGTCACACTGGATAAGCACAAGAGGAGCCCCCCCTCCTTTCTTTTTTTAAACTGAGACTGTAACATTATCTTTCAAACCTTTCCATGAGGCCTAGCATATTCCTGAATATTTATACCATGACGGTAGCCAGCATCCTGGGAACAGCACCCATCTCACAGCTTAATCATCTTATACCGCTGCTGGTCAAACCCACCTACTGCTCTTTGTACTTACACAGTGCATTGCAGAAAGTGAAAGACAAACTTGCTGCTTCTTCTAACTGCTTGCACTAGAATCTTTCTCCTAGTAAATCTCATACATGATCTCCCCTTTAGTATTAGGATCAGAGGAGAAGATAACTTGTTTAACATCTCTCAATCACTAAGCCAGATCAGTGCCCTGCTTTTCATTAGGGCATCATGAACATGAGAAAAGTCATGTGCCTGATGTTTCTTCTACCAGCATACTGAGATTATCAACAGACCAAAAATGCAGCTGCAGTCTGGGTGGGTTGTTTTAACAGAGCTTCAGAAATTTGCTTAATGTGGCAGAATTAGGATGTCCATTGATTGCAACTTTATTAGACATTTCTTCTATGAGATCAATGCAATGTCTATAGAAACTTCATCAACATGCAGATAACTTGTCAAGTGTTCACTGATGCTTGTGATTGCTCTCCCCTTTTTCATTATTTATGAGTAAGACAAAGGAAAAGAAAAGAAAAGGCCAACTCCATGAGTTAAAATAAAGAACATACGCTGGTTGAGAAACAACTTACTAGCCGTAGGCTACAAAAGAAGGAAAAAGCCAGGGAGATTAGGTCAGTGTTTTTGTTTACTTTGTTAAAAATGGTTTTGTTGTAATCAAATTGGACAGTAACCTGTATTGAATCAAGTAGAGTAGGACCTTGATCCTTTTCAAAAGGATTCAAGATTATGAGATAGAAGCGCACCAAAGGAATCAGGACAGTAGAAAAGATACTGGACAAGAATCAACAAATCTCCTTTCAAGAGTGATGCTAGTACTTTTTGGCTGTGATTGATAGCATTCTCTTTCTGTACAGTAGCATCACAATCTTTTCCTTTTTTGGGGGGGAGGGGTGAGAAGTGGGGAACAAAAAACAACAAAGAAAATAGTGCTCACCTCCTTTCAAGGGCTGTTTACCAAAACTGGCACCTGAAAGGTAAGAGCAAGATGGAAAAATACCTATTCAGGAAGACTCACCCCAGAAATAGTACAGCCTTTCACAAGAATGAATTTTGTAACCCCCTTCTGTGGGACAACAGTGCTAAAATAAAATCTAGAGAAAAAGAGAAGCATGGGAAAAATAGTCAGTAAACTGTATATTCAGTACCTGAAAGACCACATGTAGAATGTTTCAGTCAGGAGACTGCACACGTGAGAGGGAAAAATCATTGTATAAACACCAGATTGCCTCAGGGAAGAAAAAAAATAGCTATGACAGCTGGTTCTAGGATTGAGAACAGATATCTCCTGTGATATCCATAGGATGCTGTGAATCTGGAAGCTGCATGTATATAGCAATGCAGGTTTTAGGTTGTTTAAAAAGATATTTTCAGAGAACGAATGCAGGACAAGTAAGTTCTAAAGGCTTAACATCTAATCATAAGAAAAATCTCCATTAGCCGCTACTGAGATTTGAGCTTTTGTTTTATGGACAGGGCAGCCCATATACAGAAACAACCTCCTGATTGCTTGAGTTACACCAACAGGCATCAATAATGATTGTCAAGTTTAACATATAAAATCTGTAAGAATTATGTCTGATTTAACTATAGGCTAGTCTCCTGGTTGCAGTGGAACTTTGGATCTCCTGCTTTATATAAGCAGCACCTCAGTCAACAGAAACTTAGCTTGAAGGAATGCATTACAAACGTAGAACTGATCAAATTAGCTCTCAGATGTCATCTGTTGATATCTCATTTCTTCCTCAGACTTCTGTTAACCACTGGAATGCAACATCTGGCCAGTTGGGGAGGCAACTATTTTACTAAAAAGAATACTAAATATAGGTGCAACAGAACACATTATGACACAGTGCTTTACTGCATCCCCTAGAGCACAAGATGAACTAATATCAATTACCTTCAACAGAAAAAAAAGGAATCATGCCTACATAACCTGTCACCTTTATAGCATAAAAAACTACTTAATTAGAGCAATTAATTGCTAAGGATGAGTGTGACAAACTCATAGTTATCTGTTGTAGAAATAATTTAGGGGGGGGGAGCACCATTTGCTTGCTTCAATTTTTTTCCATACCATTGAAATTTGAAGACTCTGGAGGAATTCCAGATACAATCAATGAAGGCTTTACAATTAATATTCTACACGTTTTAAATGAAAGTTTAGAGCAAAATACTTTTTTCTTTCTCAAAGGAAAAAGATTGCTTTCACATTTGTTTTTTATTGTGGTTTCTGTAAGACAGTTTGGAGAAGTGATTTTATGAATTCCTCAGTCAACATTTAGACCACATTTCACACTGATTAGTGTAAATGGCAGGCTCCAATGACACACACATTTTATGCAATGATTTACATAGAAGTAGAGGTTTTACTGCCTAACAGTTCAGATCAGGTAACAGCAAATGAGATTTTACTGTAGCAGAAGTGCCACAACTATGAGTTCCGTTAGGTAGTGGAACAGAGTATGAATCATTTAATAAACCATACTCTTGCTAGCAAAGGTTTCTGCATCCTTCTGTGCAGTAGTTGAGTGCTGTGAGAAAGGAGCAGCACTAAGAACGGCCTCCTTTAGGAGCTGATATTGATCCAGTATCACAGCAGAGTTTACTGAAATGAGACTGCCACTTGTCAAACAGGGACATCTTTACAACACATTCAGACACTGGTGAAAGTTCCTTGCACAAAGGTTTTAGAAAAAGATGGGGCAAAACGTTAAATCATCTATTGTAGAGAGCATCTAGGTACTAGCAGAGGCTTTCGG
The DNA here is from genome assembly GCF_028389875.1 of Rhea pennata. Taxonomy (NCBI): domain Eukaryota; kingdom Metazoa; phylum Chordata; class Aves; order Rheiformes; family Rheidae; genus Rhea; species Rhea pennata. The sequence continues at coordinate 11,853,081 of NC_084674.1, forward strand.
TGACATGACCCAGATTGGTCAAAGTCAGGTCCATCCAGCACAGTTGAAGAGAGCATAGGTCTTTTAATTCAAAAAAACCTAATTTTAAAATCTTGAGCAATTTTCATCATTAAAACCAAAGAGAAACTAGAAATGCATCACTTACCTGAGGTATTAAACAAAAGTATTTTATGTCTAAATGTATAGTGCAGATTTGGCTTACTGAAGTTTTTGGAACTATATCAGTTTCCAGAAATTATTTCATGTTGCCACATGAATATTTCTGTTATCTTCACAAATAAGGCAATCTTTTTCTTCCATTTAAGTTTTATGCCATCTCTTATTTGTATTAATTATAAAACTAAGTATCACGTGACTAAGGAATGGTATACATACTCTGGATCAAACCATATCCTTCTAATTCTTATGAAGTGCTTATATTTGAATATTCTGATCTCCTCAAAACACGTCTGTACACTCCTTCAGTAAGTAAATCTCTGTATTTACCCTTTACAATTCACATGAAAACATTGCTTAAAGAAAAACACCACCACCCCAACCATCCTCATGATCAGTTATTAGCCAGCACTTTCAAAGGCTTATGTAGCAATAGCTTGTCCACCCACACAGTGAGCACGTCTAGTCCCTCACTGTTGCAGGCAGTCACATCATAAACTGATCAAATGCCATTGTAAAACTAAATAGACTTTTTGGCCTAAGTTTCCAAAATTTGGGAGTAGGCCTCTCTTCCATTCAAACTAATTTGGGTAACAATGAAAAAATTTGCTCATAAACAGGGCTTCTGACTACATCTTTTTCCGTCAGTGGTTCTTGTTTTCCGCTCCAACTCACATAATCTATTCTCTTCCTTCCACCCATTCTTCCCCCCTCCTCCCGCAAAGGCTGGCTTAAGCACTACGCTTCAATTTTCTGTAAGAACTTTCTATTTTTCTTTCCCATTCTTTTTGTTTAGTATATGAAAGCAGCTTCCTGTTTAGAAACATTGGAGTCCTACACCCTCAGTAATGATGTATTCAGCCCATCAGTGATCTTGGCATGAATATCTTAAACCTTAATAAGCCTGATGGGACTTTCTGTACATGTCATCATCGGCCCCAAAAACAATGCACAACGTTTATCACCTTGGACTGAATCATGCTCCCTTCCCAGGGTTCTAGCTCTAATAAGAATTGTAAGGGCTTATAGCTTCTCTCTCTTAAATATTTTAAATCCTAGATTTCTAAAGCCTACAGAACAAGAATGGAGACACACCAAGGGAATACAGTGGTGTCCTGTTACAGAATGCCCAACATGAACAATACTATCCTACTTTTTCAACCCTGAGTCTCTGCAGAAGTCTACACCTGGCTCGCACTGCTCAAACCTTATTGCAACTTATTATCCAAACCCTCACCTTGTCCTGGGCTACAAGATACCAAATGTACAGTGTACTCTCTGTTCAACTAAACATGAAATAGAACAAAGTTATGAAGTGAACATTTAAGATTGGACCTTACTATTTTGTTCAAATAGGTAGATTGAATCAAAAAAACATACACAGTTTCAGAAAGGAAAACAGGATTACTGACTATAAACTGAGATACTTGTCACTTCAAGAGATTCATGGACATACATTCATATATGCAGCCTGTTTCCCTGGTGAATTTTAACTTCAGGGGTGAAGTTCTCCAGTGAAGTAATTGGACAGTCATACATATAGCGCTTGGCTAAATGGACACAGAAGCAGTCTTGTGTAAGCACGCACAATGCACTGCTCATCTGCAAGCAGTGCTCGGCAGCAAAGTGGCTAGCCCAGTTTATTCTAAATGCTATACTTTTTCAGCTGGCGCCATTAGCAAAACTGCTAGCCTGGACTACCTGTATTTTGAATCTGACAATACAGGACACATTTTACTTTAACTCTTCCTAGGACTTGGTCTGTGCCTACATAAACATCAAAACACATTTTGCTCTTTACTTACGGATGAGCGGCAGAGTTAATTTAAAACTGTCAACAAGTGCCACCCTAATTAAAAACAAATGGCTGATTGTACAACTATAGGCCTGTTGACACAGGCCACATATATCAAAGTCAGGCAAAACAAACCAAGCTTGAACCAGAGGAAACACAGCACCATCTAGTGTTCTACCTGAATTAGGAAAAAAAAAATAATGGATCTCCATGGAAATTTCACAGGTAATTGACACTCAAAAAAGCAGTAAGATCCAAAAGGTCCAGCTATACTTGCACTTCTAAAAAAGAGAATGACAGTGAGGGCAAAAAAAATCATTAAGAAAGGAGCTTCTGAGAGTCAAATGTTTGCAACCAGAGCAGAAATTTTTAAAAGTCAATAAACTGGAAAGAAATTCTATCACCTATCAAAAAACTGCAGTCCAAAAGCATGACTGAAGAAATGAAAGTGAAAAGCTACAAGAAATAAAAGGCATCCTTTAAGAAGCTGAGTCTAGAAGAAATTCTAGCAGGCTAAAAACAAAATAGGCTGAAAAGATGTTTGCGAAATCTCTCAAGCAGCATAAAAAATTGAAGACAAATTCTTTTTCAAACACATTAGGAGCAGAAATCTTGACAGAGTAAGGCCAAGAGATGATCAAAGAATAGAAAGAACAGTCAGAAAAGACAGCAGAAGAGCTAGAGGGTTTTTGTTGTGTTTTTTTTTTTTTTTTTAATCCAAATTTCTGGTGGAGAAGTATAGGCTGCCTCCCTCATTGGAGAACTCATTCAAGTTGGAAAGCAATTTAACACATTACTGGACAATTTTTCAAGATAAACAATAACAATTCTTTATGAACAGACAGCAAATATCCAAGAACTCTGTTAGAAAAGAAAATGAACTTATAACCATTATGCATAACCTCTCACTTAAAACTTCCAGAGAGAGAAGGTGATAAAGAGACTGTTTTTTAAAAGTGGTTCTATAGAGACTCAGGTGAACTGTGGACTAACCAGCCCAACCTTTATTTCAGATGTGCTTATAATCTGTAATACAGAATTTCTGGACACATACATAAATGTGTTACATTGGCAAATATGGCACAAGTAAGTGGAATTTATACCTCACATCTCTATTAGCACCTTCAGAGAATCTAACAGAAACCATTAACAGGTATCTACTCTTGGACTTCTGAAAGGCAACTGATAAGGTCCCTCATCAATGCCCTGAAAAAATAACGGCAGTAGGGTAAGAGGAAAGAGTCTTCAGATAAATAATTGCTTAATAGACAAACAGTGGGAATAAACACATGGTCAGTCTTCACACTGATTGCTAGGAGAATTCCATGTGATTTGTACTAAAATCTATTTAGTTTAACATCCATAAGTCTTCTGGAAAAGGGGGACAAACAGCAAGGTGGCAAAGTTTACTGCTAATTTACTATTCAGGATTGTAAAAACAACAAAACAAAGGTAGTAACAGCAAAGCATTGCAAAAGGACTTTTCCCTGTTGAACAACTAGGAAATGAAATGGCCAAATTCAATGAAGATAAATAAGTGATGCACCTGGGGGAGGGCAGGAAGAAACAGTCCTAGGCTCATGTAACAATGGACTCTCAAATTCCCTGTTGCCATTCACAAAAGGGATGCTGGAGCTAAAGCAGTTCTTCGTAAACTTCAGATTGATGTTCAGAAACATTAAAAGTAAAAATCTTGGAGCAAGAATTATCAAGACATTATTAGAAAGTTAAATTTAATCAATATAGAAGTTCATGAAATACCTACACATCGGGCACCATGCCAGTCCTCCAATATAAAGAAATCATATGGTGCAAAAGGCACGAAGCAGCTTTCACCAAAAACGTTTAAACAAAAAAATTATTTGCAGCCTGGAAAAGAGCCAACTCAAGGGGCATATATGAGGTAAATAAAAGGTAAATGTGCATTCACTGTGTACCATCAAGATAATATTGTCTCTAGGACAGAATTAAGGGGCATCACATAAAAGTGTCAGAGTCAAGTTAAAAACCAAACCCACACTAGTCAAACCCAGAACCAGAAGTATATCTTTAGAGACCATGTGCTTAGTCCACGGCTTACCATAATAGTATATGGCAAGGGGTTTTACCAGACTCCTAAAAGCAAATAGACAAATTAATGGAAGAGAAATACACTCCCTCCTTCCCCAGATCTGCTCATCCCTAGGAACTGGGGGACTATCACTACCTGCTCACCCATTCTTTCTCTTCCCTAAGCATTTACTCTGGCTTCCCCAGGAGTAAGTAGTAAGAGACAGGATAACAGTCTAAAAGGTTCTCAGTAGTCATCATTATATCCATTCCAAAAAGGAACATGTGTTATCATCATTCTTCCAACATGCAGGGTAATGAACAGTTGGTACAGGAGTTAAGCCTTCTTGAGCCAGTATGACTCCTGCAGAGATGGCATACCAGGAACTGATGACATATGCATCACAGACTGCAAGTGTTTTCACCTTAGTCCAGATCACCTTCAAGCAAGGATGGCATACTGGAGGAGAGCCTACTAACAAGCCACTGCATATGTGCTCTTCATTCAGATCCTACTGCAGTAGTAAGCTTTACAGGTACTTTCTTCTTTGCATAAAAAGGACTACACAACAGTATCATGCCTTTTTTTTTTTTTTTTTTTTTTTTTTTTTAAGACAAAAAGTTCTTGTAGGTGTAGAAAATTGGAGGGACTTGTTGCCCTTTCTAGGACATGGTGCAAGGAATATGCTATTTGGTCTCCACATGACACTCCCCTCCCCCTTCCCAAAACACCCCAGACCTATTAAAAAAAAATTGCTATTACTACATTAGTTCTTAGCTAAAAAACTACTATTTCAGCTATCACGTCTACTTTTAAAACCACGTCTATGCCAATACTATACATTACATAAGAACAAAGAGTACAGATGCCAGCTAGAATGCAGAGCACATTTTGTAGTGGTCCTTTATTTCAGAGAGAATGAAGCATATATACACACACATACGCCCTTGAAAGCTGTGAATATATATATATATATATATACACACATATATATATATATATATATTTTTTTTGCCAGACAATAACTTGGCTGGGGGGTTTCTAAAGAATAACCTGCATTCTTTGCTCTTGTCACAAGCTATAGATATTTCAAGTTAGGAAGATTTTAACTGTAGCAGAAACTGCCAGAACAGGTGCTTTTGGTAATCATACACTGCATGCCTAAAAAGCTAAATAAACTTTAATTATAAGTTAAGATCATATTGCCGGATAGAGCTAAATCTTTAGCCTATCTTGCAAACATGTACTTGTAGTATTTCATGCCATAAGTTTAGTCAAATCTTCTCCTCATAAATAATGGGGGAAAAAAACAGCAAGCAGCACAAGCCTGAGAAACTCTGTATTAAAAATGGCTTTGCTCAGGGTTCTAATGCACCTTCAGTAGAAATAACTCACGAGTATCTTAAGTGCTCTGCAGAATTTAACATATTCAAGAACTGAAACAGGCTAGTGTCAAATGCAACAAGCATCACAACTGCATGCTAGGTAACATCCTCACTCTCTACTTGCAGCACTGCATACCATTACTCTGTTAATAAAGCCACAATAAAACTATCTAAAACATTGCAAAAAATCATTTAAGTACCATAAGTGGAAGATACATGTAGATACAACTATACAAAGAATACTACAAGAATATGAATACAGAATTTAGATACAGAACAGCCAAAAATGACAGCACTGTAGATTGATACAGTATTGCTCCCAGAAGGTCATAATCCACAAGACACAAGTATTAGTAAGGGCAAAGATTAATACTACACACAAAAAAAATACTGCTTTCTCAGAAAGTGAGACTCCCTACTACAACTTGATGCAGTAGTTCTACAGAAGTACATAAATATCTCTTCAACATAAAAACATGACAAGTCAAATCTGAAAGATAAACCAAATTTATTTAAAACAAAAAATTTAAGACACTGCTATTGCCAAGATCGCAAAACAAAGACTCTTTTACTGATGTGACAGACAGCCGACTTACAGCAGTTACATTAATTCGGGGAAAATCAGGTTGTTTTACACCACTTCAACTGATTACATGTACTTTCATTAAGACAAGTTGGCTCCCCTGCCCTTCCCTCCCCTTCCCAAAAGAACAGACAAAAACATCCTCTAAAAATGCACACGGAATTTTGAGATGCGTGATTGAAACAGGAACCCATTGTCCAAAAGCCTGAAACCTTCCAAAAAGGTTAAATCCTTTGTTGTTTCAGCCAACCCTCAACGGGGGAGCTACAAGCACAACGCCGTCACCTCTGACAAAGAGCATCGGAATATTCCTTTTGGTAGACTAAGAAGAAGGAAAGAAAAGTTTACATTTACAAAAGTATAGTTGACAGAACACACCTGATAAGCATGTGACCAAATTCAATCATAAAACACACCAGAAACAACTACAAAAGTAAGTTTGATTTTACAACTTATTGGTATATGGAAGAGATCAATACAATTAATACAAAGTCTTTGGACACTTTGTACTTCCAAAAGAATGCGCCTGAAACTTTTGTCGGACCTTGGCCCCATAAATACCTATTTGAAATAAACTACTGTAAGTTAATGTTGTTTAGTTAAAAACACACATGCACACCACATCTTTCTGTAGGAATAAATACACATAAGTTCTTACTTTATAAATCTCTTCATAGGTTTCTTCATCAATCTCTATTGTTGTTACAGTTTCTTCCACATCACCCAGAATCATATTTAGATGCTGATCATATGCCTGTAGGAATAAAGCCAGTTTATTATTTTTACAAATTCAAATACAAGCCCATTAAAATAAGAATTTTTGAGACTTCTGGAACGAGTTTGACTAAAATGTGCCACTATGTTAACGCAAAGTAGTACTACTTACAGTTAAAATTTCAAATATAAATGCCAAAAATCAGGACGCAGCAGCACAAGAACAAAACTCCCAAACCCACACATATATTCACAGAAACACTCTTCCAGGACATGGCTCTGAAGCTTTCAATGAGAACACATGCAAAAGCTCTGACAGACACACTTATCTTTGTCATTTATTAACAATGAACAAGCTGTACATTCTTTGCCACCACTTCAGCCTCCTGAAATTATCTGGGGCTAACTTAACACACATGAAAGCTGCTACAAAAATTTTAAATAAGCAAGTGTTCCAAACACCTTCCAAGAGCACACTACAAACTATACTATAACCAGATCTTCATGGATATGTCCTCATCATTGAGGTTTCAAATGAGCTGTAATCCAGTAAACATATGGGACAACTGGTTATCTTCCCCACCACAGTACAGTACTCAGGAAGGATGACTGACTCAATAGAAAACATCAACCTGTCTCATTAAATGACATATCACTATCAGAGAAGAATGCACCTAGATAAATCAGATTTGCAGAGAGTCAAGCTGAGTATATATCGTACCTTCAGTAGGTGTACCTTAAGAGTAATTAATGTGATAACTATAATCTCATTCTTATTTTAATCTTAAATAGACCTCAAAGTACTTTTACAAGAGATCTGCACTATTACACTCATTTCATAAATATAAGAAAAGAAACCAAAACCAGTGGAAAGAATTGCTCGGCTTTATCCAGAAGGCTAAAGAAAAAACAACAACAACAAAAAAAAATACATCTCTTGAATCTTTAGAGTACCATTTTATAGCAGATAGTAGTGAACAAATTAGATTTTGCTATTGCCATCACAGAAAAAGCTTCTGTAAAAAGGGTTCAAACCCTGTTATTCAGGCAACCTTTAACTTATCTTCTCTAATCATCTTTGCATTTTTTTAATCACAAGATACAGTTACATGTGCTTTTGAACTGACTATTACACAAGTTTACCTGTAATATTCTTTAAATTATGTATTATGAAGACTACAGCAAACGAAATAACACTTAGCTAGGTAAGTATGGTAGTGTTATGAAAGTGTTTTACTTACATGTAGTCTGCCCCTGAGCTCTCTGTCATTCCTCATTTTAACATAGATTCGCTCATCTAGGCTGAGCCTGATGAGATCAAGTGGCTCCTCTACAGTATTTGTTGTTTGTTGCTGAAAAGCAAAATTAAAAATAGAAACGTTTATACAGGACAAGTCTGAACTTCTCCATTCCTCAGTATTGGTGAGGAAACACAAGAGAAACGGGTAAGAACAACAACAAAATAAAAAAACACCCAAGAACTCTAGAACATTATTTCAAATTCAGTTGACTCCTAGGGCAATTGATGTTCCCGCTCTACGAATGCTTAGCAGCACACACAGATTTAGTCAACGTACTTGAGCTCAGGCTACAACGAACTGTGCTTCACAGACGCTGCCAACGAGGGAGGCCCGCCGGGCCCAGGCGCCGCCGGCGGCCCCGGCACTCACAGCCCCCGGGCAGCCAAAGCCCCACGGGCCGCCGAGCTCGAGGCGCCGCCGCCATCTTATGCCGGCGCCCCCCGGCGGGGGGCTCCGTCCCCGCTATGGCCGCGGGCAGGGACGGCGGCTCGCCGCGGCGGGAGGAGAGGAGGAGGGCGCGTGGGCAATGGCGGCACGAAGGGCCGCCCCGCCGCCGCGCGCAGAGGCCGGGAGCTACGGTCGCGCCGCGGCGGGAAAGGTCTGCCCGCCGCCGCCTCCCGCCCTGAGCGAGGCAGCCGCTCACCTGGTCCACCTCATCCGCCATCTTTCAAACCGCCTCCCGCGCCCTCCCGCGAGACTTTATGGCCCTGCCCCTTCCCCTGTGGCGGCGCGGGGAGGCGGGCGGCAGCGGCGGCCGCGCGGAGGGGGGACGCGGCGGCAGAGGCGAGGGACAGCCCGCCCGCCCGCCGCCGCGGCAGCCCCGCGGCGCTCGCCTCCGCCGCCGGGGCGCCATGGCCAGGAAGCGCAAAGCGGCGCCGCGGCCGGCGGCTGCCGGCAAGCGGCGCCGCAGGAGGCCGGGGGCGCCGCGGGGCGAGGCGGAGGCGGAGGGTGAGTGCGGGCGGCCATGGCGTCTCCGGGAGGCGCCCTGGCAGCCTGTGCCCCGTCCCGCCGGCTGCTAGTGCGCAGGAGGCTTTTGCTAGGGCAGCGCCGAGGGGAATCCGGCCGCTCTGTAAGGCGAGAGGTGGCGGCAGGCGCGGAAAGCGTGAGCTCGGCGCCGCTGGGCCTCGGCGCGCCGTGGTGGTGTCACCCGTGCGTGACTGGGCGGTCGTGGTGGGAGGTCCGTGTCCCAGGACGGGCCTTAAATAAAGTTCTTTCAAGTAGCTTTACAAAATAGTAGTTGTCTGAAGAAAATAATTTCTTGTGAGTGCTAAGTACGATGCTTGTTTTTCAACTGCTCTCATTGACAAGACTGTAGGAATCTACATACTTTTGCCCACTACATTACTATGATTATTTTCTTTTAGCTGTAGTTGTTCAGTTATTCCCTATTTATTATGCAAATGCTCAAATGATACTCTTTGTGAATATTCACTTTCTTCTATAGGTGGTAGGTAAAATGCTCCTCTAATGAACGATATGAAGGTATTGCTCCTAACTGTGGTGTAGATGAGATTTCATCCTTTGGTGTATCTTCCTTTCTTCTAGTCAGTGCAGATGATTTTGAAGAGAAAAAGCCTAGTACAAGAAGGAGCAACTCAAAAGTTCCAGCTAGAAAAAAGGAAGAAGACTGTGATACAGGAGTTTGCAGCTCAGCAAGTACCCCTTCAAAACAAAAAGGGGTAAAATTGCTAATAAAAGAAGAAAATAAGAAAGCTACTAGAAGTAAAAGGTGTCATAGCAAAGAGGCAATGTGCAGGTAACTTCACTTACTGTTTGTTGCTTGAGCCTATGTGAACTCTTTATGCATGATTATATGTTTTTGTTCAGAGCCCAGTGCTGCTAATATGCATGTGTAGCTTAATTTATGCGGAGTTGATCCTGGGGAAAACAGTCTGTGGGGGAAGCAGATATCTGAGTCTTTTCAAATTCAATAGTTTAAACCCATTTTTTTTCGTTTGTTCTAGTTTTTCATGGGGCTAGGGAGGTTTTATGGAACGAGCATGTATAGAAATGTTGCTGTGAGACTCAAGTTTACAATTGTCAGCAGAAACCTTTAAACATATCACTCCACTGTGTTTTTAGGAATCCAAATATAAGAGCAATGTGGTCTTCCCATGGAGGTCGCCATAGCAGAATGAATTAATCTGAGGACATGAAACTGATTGGTTGGTCTCATTTCACTGTCCAAATGGAGCCTGGGGTATTAGTGTAGTGAAACAGAAACAGTTCTAATTTCAGTACACTTTGATGAGTAAGAAAAAAACAATTCATTGAACTAGTTTTGCAAGAATTAATTTGTACAAGCTGTTCTGAAGGATGGGACCTTTTGTATGTTCAGGCATCTTCCTTCTTGGAAAACCTCACAGAAGCAGGACCAAAGTTTGCACTGGAAAAAGTGTTCCGCCCAGTGAGCCCATGAATGTTTATGGCACAGATGCTTTGCTTTGCAGAGAAGGCGCCTATGGCTTAATTGCCAAATATTCAAAACCTTTGCATTTGTTGTTACTGTTACAGAGGTCATGCTTCATTTATTTCCCTATTTTTAACATTTCCCTTTGTCTATTTTTTTAAATAAACAAGCACCTACAATTCTTAATGTTAAAGCCATTTTGATGCTTTCCATAGTGACTCACTGAAGCCCCCTCAGAAGGAGATAAATTTGAAGAGAGAATCTCCTGTTAAAAAAGAGGTGGATGAAGACAATGATGATGATGATGATGATGAAAGTGAAGATGAATGGGAGGATGTGGAAGGTACCAACTGTTTATTGCATGTTTATTCATTTTAATGAGCAAATACTCTTGTATACAATTTTTTTTTAATTTGGTCATTGAGCCATTTCTTATTTTGATTCAGGTAGGTGAGTTTTGTTTACTTAGAGGACATTCCGTGTGCATATCTGTATTTTTTAAAGTTGATGTCTTACAATAATGTTAAGAATTGTTCCAGAGTAGAAAAAAAAAAACAAAGCAACTCCTGACCTAATGCAGTGCCATGCATTTGATAACCTATTGGTTTATATTAAACTACTGCCTATTATAAATTAGTTTATAGTTAAACTATTTACAGCATTTTTTTCAGCTGTTTGGTTATCCAGTACCGAGAGAAGCTAAGAAGGAAACCTTTTGAAGATTCAGAACTATGACTTCCTAGCAAGGGAGAATGGAGATGCAACCAGCTGATCTTTTTGGTTACGTGCCTGTCAACAGACTGTGATGAGAACCATGACAGTCATAATCTTTATGTTTTGCTGCTGTAGATTTATACCTTCTCAAGGGAACAGCTGTCATTTTCTTCTTCTCCACAAACACTCTTCAAGTCACATTTGCTTCATTAACTGGCCTTTTTCCTGTTTGAGTTTTTGACAGAGTGACTTGCCATTAGACTTTGATCTGGTTGCTCAACAGCAGGGTGACTAGTATCCCACTGCTGAGCGTATCCCACAGCCTGAAACACCTGAGCAGACACTGTGCTAGAGAAGATGCAGGAACTGGTAATTATGGGGCATTCTGTTTGTAGGTTGAGTTTGAGCAGATCGGTCAGATGGGTAGGTTCTTAACCCATTGGCAGTCCTCCCTAGAATATCCATTCTGTGTGGATTAATAATAATACTTTATTTTTCCAGAACTCCAGGAACCTGTTGTGGATAAATTAGAAGAAGATGCTGTTGTTCCGCAAGCGGCGTTGCCAAGCAAACCAGTTGAGATAGAGATTGAAACCCCAGAGCAGGCGAAGAAAAGAGAGAGAAGGTAAGAACGGGCAAGGTGGTGAGGGGCAGTGAAAGGATATTTAAAAGTTGAAAATATGCCCAGTGTTAACTGTCACTATTTTGTTCTGGGTAGAAATCCCCAAATTGTACAGACTGTTGACTTGGAATGATTTGAGATAATAAGATGGAGGACAGTTTACATGCAGAGAAGACTTTTCTCCTGACGTTTTTATCAAAAGTCGTCAATGAAAGTTGGTGTGAATGGGAGCTTTTCTGCTTCTTTGAAAATCAGGCCCAGAACTTCATTGTGCTTTAGTGTCCCTATTTCCAAACTAAGGATAATAAGTTTCTTAATGGAGAGCTGTGGATAGTGTTGTTTTACTGTAAATATCTAACAGCTAAAGTGGAAGACTCTGGGAGCCCATACCTGAGGGGTGAATAGATGGAGTCAAATGAATGACATCAGCATCTGGTAGCATTCTTCCATGGCAGCTGGAGGCCTGGCAGTGTCTCACGCAGTTGCAGTGTGGGCACTTGTCTCAGACCAGCCTTTCATTGCAAAGCATCTAGAATATCTATTGCCTCCCAAGTCAAAAGATTTCATCAATGAAAAGAAAACTGTTCATCTAGAAAACTGAATGTAAGGATAGAAGTAATTTAAAACAAATGATTCAGAAGGTCAGTCAGTATGGAGCTGTCCAAAGCAGTCTGGTAGGAAACTCTAGGTACATAAGTTAGGTGGAATTTAGGCAATTTGGATGTATCTGAGCTCTTAGTAGTCAGCTACATGGAGTTTATATCTTATTAGTCATATATATCCTATATGCCTATTCACATTAACTAAACATTTGCCAAGGGGGCACAGAATATTATCTGGGACGAATTCTCTTTGTGAGCTGATAAAGTTCAGGAATCTAGAAAGGCAGGTCTGTAGGAAACCACAACATCCATTTCTTTTGTAAACTTACGCAGAGAAAAAAGAAAAGCCGAGTTTGAGGTGTATCTTCGGAGAATGATGAAACGTTTCAACAAGGAGGTTCGTGAGGACACGCATAAGGTATTGCTCACAGAAAAATCCAGCAAAGAGAAGATAGAGCATAAAGATCTCTGAACTGATGTGTAATGAAGAAAAAACTACTTCTGATCAAAATAATTTTGGGCCGTGGTTAGAAATGAAAAAATTAAAAAGCCGTAGTCCAGACAAATGCTCTTAGGACTTTTCTTAAGTTGTAAGTGGAAAACATCAGTGACTGCTTTAGTCTAAAGCAAAATAGATGTGAGCAGGTGTATATTTCTTCACTGAGCATGTATTTACTCATTTCTGTTGAGGTTAAACTGTTGGTCAAATGTAGATCTGGAGACACGAACAGGGTCTTAAAGGCTTTATTGTCTTCTTGTGGTGATCTGAAGACAGCCCTGTGTCCACCCTGTATACTCTTGAGAGGCTTCATTGTTGCCTACCTATGTTAAAGGAGTAGTAAAGCCCTCCATATCTTTACTGTGGACAATAATTCTAGCAAAGCATGTGAACTCACTGTAGAAACTTTGGTTTCTCTCAGGTTCATCTCCTGTGTTTATTAGCAAATGGTTTCTATCGGAACAGAATCTGTAGCCAGCCAGATCTTCTTGCTATTGGTCTATCCATCATCCCCATCCACTTCACAAAAGTGCCTGCAGGCCGAGTGGACCTTCTCTACCTCTCCAACTTGGTGAAATGGTAAAACTCTCTCTCCTAATCCTGCTATCCTGTGGAATTTAGAGTCACAGTTAAGGGAGAGGGATGGATATAATTACGATTTTCAGTGATTTCTCTGATTTTAAAAACAAGGATGAGAAACTGTCTTTTTAGTGAAGGAAGGGAGCTATGAAATTCATGAATACACTTAGGATACTAGAAAATAAATAGATGTCTCAATTTTCAGGTTTGTTGGAACCTTCACTGTCAATGCTGAGCTTTCTATTGAAGAAGGAGAGCTGCTTCAGTCTACCTTGGAGAGGCGCTTTGCCATATATGCTGCACGAGATGATGGAGAGTTGGTTCATGTAGGTGGCTGGGAAATGCAGGGTTAGCTGCTGAGTTTGGATGCCAGACCGTTGCTGTAGATCTGCCAGGTCATACACCAGGTGGTATTTGAAGGATACATTTGGAGAAAATAGATTGATAATTTAGGTGATTGCCTGACTTTTTATTTCTCTTGTGTTTTTACCTGGAGTCCTTCTGTGATTAAATTCTTCAATTTGAGCTGTGTCTGACTGGAACCCCTCGTTCTGGTAGTGTCCCTGCATGTTCCATCTTCTGCAGTGGATGGCCTTATGCATAGTGTATAAAGTAGCTTATTCCCGAGTATAGTTTGGCTTCTTTATACTAGTTTAGCAGTATAGATTGAACAAAACCAGCTTAATACATTTCTCCTGAAATACTAATTTAAGTGAGGAAGTTCTTGGGCTTATTTGGGCAGAGAATTTCTTTTATGGATCTTTGAGTTAGAAGATGGGGAGGAACTGAGGCAGCATAGTTGTTTATTATCAGAGCAATCATCAGAAGCCAGAGGAATTGAATAGCTTGAGCCCAAGGCTTGGAAAACAATTAGACACTGCAGTCATTCTGTGGTGGAATTCAGCTGAGGAAGGAAGTGAAGTTAGCCATTTCAGGTCAGAGATTTTGGTAAAACAAGGAAAGGAAGGAGAAACTAAATTGACAGGGAGCATTTTAAAGAGCAGAAATGAGCTGTTCCTTCACAGATGCTTGGCCTGCAGTTCTGCATGCATTGTTGATAAAGTGGAATGTTGCAGCTTCTCTGTCACAGAATGGGAAGTCATAGCTGTGGTGGGTTTGCAGCCTCACTGTGGAAATGCAGAGACACCACTTGCTGGAATGGAAGGAAAAAGCGTAACAGACACTGCTTGGGCATTTATTAACAGCACCTTCTGTTGAGTCCCATGCAGAAGGGCAATTGTCAGGTCACAGCTGTTAGTCACTGAGCTGTGACTACTGACACTCTGTGAGTGGCTGGTGTTTTTACTGGCTTCAGCTGATGATCTATGACTGGCCTTGGCCTCCTTTTGGGGGGGGGAGGTGGGAAAGATTCAGTCTTTTTATTTCAGTTTGCCTCCAGAATGAGAGACTGATAGGGAAGATAGGATTTGGGCAACTTAATGTGTCTGCTCCAGCAGGACGGATCACTGAGCCTCCTTAGGCATGGGCTCTTCATCTGTGAGACAGAGATAACAGCAGCCCCCCTTTTACTGTAACGTCATAAATAAGAGCCAGGGAAGGCTATGCAGCACTTAAGACACTAAACCAATTTGGCTACCTACATATCTGTGTCAGTATGTACAGAACTGGGTAAAAGGTAAGAATGAAAGTAATGTGTGACAGAACCCAGATGGTAAAATAGTTTTAAGACATTTTTCATATGCTTTAAGAAAAAAAGAGGCTAAAGGTCCTTTTTTTTCTTTTGCAGATATTTTTAATTATTCTCCGAGCATTACAGCTGCTGTGCCGTCTTGTGCTGTCTCTTCAACCTGTTCCTCTCAAGGAGACAAGAGCAAAGGTTAGTTTTCATTAAGTGGTTGGAATAGGGAATATGTCACTGTGGGTCAGAGAAAAGGCGTGAAAAAAATTTCTGGCTGTTGAAGCTCAAAGGGAATCGCTTGTTACATGAAACCAGGATGATGACAATGTTTTTTCTGTAGTGCAGAAGACACAGAACCTTAATTTTTAGGTTTCTCTGTTTAAAAAAAAAACTGTCATTTTGTGGCTTAGATAAAGACTTCTCATGTGTCAGTAGTTTTAAATTTCTTTAAAATTTTGACAAAAAACACTTGCCACTTGAGTAATATTTCTGCATTTATTTTATGCCATTTTAATGAGTTAAAGTAAGTCTAAGCTTTGTCACGTGTTGTCACAGTATTGATTTTAATTAAAAAAAATTTAAATATTTAAAATAATTAATTTCGAAAAGCTTTATTTTTTACAAGAAAATGTGGAAGTGCCCTTAATTTATTTTTGAAGAATTCGTTTTATCCATTTTATCTTCCTTCTGCAATGGCTGTCATGGAGTCTAAATAACAAGCTGACTAACTTCAAAGTCAGCTAGTTTGCAGATATAGCTGCTTTTCACTTTACTGCCTTTACTGAAGCTCAGAAAACTGAACTCAGATGTTGGAAGTGGTCATACGTCTCTCTCCTACCATTCGTTTGAGGCTTTAGAGTCCCTGAGAGCTGCAGACTGTGCTTGCCAACCTTTGCTCTGCATGCACCTTGTGTAGTTAATTGAAGCCAGTTTTCCTAACATATGCTTAGCCACGGCAGAAGTGACATAGCCTCTTTCTTTGCAGGGGAAGGGCTCATCTAAGAGGCAGTCTCTCAGCAGTACCTCTGAAGGGCAGGAGAGCTCTGCCACAACACCCAAAGCAGTGGCAAAAGAAGGCTCCTGCAAAAAAGCCAAGCACAATGAGAAGTCTTCAGAAAGTGAAGAAGAAAACAGGGAGCCGAAGAAATCAAGCACTGCTCAGATGAAAAGGCCATGCAAGTCAAAGCTGACTACAGAAAGCCAAAAGCAGAGGGAACCTAGTAATGAGGACTGCAGTTCAGGGGGAAAAGATAGGCCAGTCAGGCCCAAAAACAATCGCCGGAGACGAGTGGCCTCCAAAGTATGTTACAAAGAAGATAGTGGAAGTGATGAGGGCAGTGTTTCTGACTTTGAGATTTCAGAGGAGGAGAGCAGTCTGTCTGATGAGGATTTTGAAACTATACCTAAAAAGCAGAGGCGGTCATTGGGCTCCCAGAAGTCAAAGGTAACGGCTGATAAAAGCCTGAAAAATAAGACTTCAGATCTGAGGCTATCCAAAAATTCACGTGAAGCTGAGCCTAGACCAGCAAAAAGTACAGCTACTGCCTTGCCTACTGCACAGAAAAAAAGAAACAAAATAATTTCTAGTGATGAAGATGGTGGAGAGCAGGAGCTGAGAAAAGTGTTGGACACAGACCAGTGGCTGGAGGTTTTCCTTGAACGTGAGGACAAGTGGGTGTGTGTAGACTGCGTTCATGGTAACGTTGGCCAGCCCCAGCTGTGCTTCAAGTATGCCACAAAGCCGCTTTCCTACATTGTGGGGATTGACAATGATGGGAGTGTCAAGGATGTGACGCGAAGATACGACCCAGTGTGGATGACCGCAACGAGGAAGAGCCGTGTGGACTCTGAGTGGTGGGAAGACACACTACAGCCATATAAAAGTCCCTTTGTGGAAAGAGACAAGAAGGAAGAAAGGGAGGTAAGGGACACTTGGTTATTTAGATTAGGAGACAAGTAAGGTTAAATAACCTTATTTATTCCAAAGAGTCTAATCCTTGGGTCCTCATTCAGGCAAAAATCGTTAGGAAACATTTTGTGAGTAAGGAAGTTCAGTTTTGAGCTTGAACTACTGAATATGTGTATGTTTTAAAGGGATTGTACAATGATAGATTCAAGTAATATCAAATGAAGGCTGTTTAGAGAAATCTGGACAGCAAACGTACATAACAGTCTATATTAGAAATCTGCTAATATGGTTTCTGTACTGCGCAGTATTGCTCTTCTTGGGGAGAGTCTTTTAAAATACATAGATCTCGGTACACAGAATCACAGACTAGTTGAGGTTGGAAGGGACCTCTGGAGATCATCTAGTCCAAACCCCCTGCTCAAGCAGGGTCACCTGGAACACGTTGCCCAGGATCATGTCCGGGCGGGTTTTGAATAACTCCAGAGAAGGAGACTCCACAGCCTCTCTGGGCAACTTGTTCCAGTGCTCTGTCACCTTCACAGTCAGCAAGTTTCTCCTCATATTCAAATGGAATTTCCTGTGTTTCAGTTTGTGCCTGTTGCTTCTTGTCCTGTCACTGGGCACCACTGAAAATAGTCTGGCTCCATCCTCCCTTAAGATATTTGTAGACATTGATAAGATCCCCTCTCAGTCATTTCTGCAGGCTGAACAGGCCCAGCTCTCTCAGCCTTTCCTCATAAGGGAGATGCTCCAATCCCGTAATCATCTTCATAGCTCTCCAGTGGGCTCTCTCCAGTAGTTCCATGTCTGTCTTGTACTGGAGAGCCCAGAATTGGACAGAGTACCAGACGCAGCCTCCAGCCTGTCTAGGTCTCTCTGAATGGCAGCACAGCTCTCCCAGGTGCTTCAGTTCTTTGGCTCAACTCATTTTCTTAAAAGGCTAGTGCAAGAGAAAAACACTCTTCTTTACGTAATTCCTACAGTTTCAAGTTAAGCTTCAAGACCAGCCTCTGCCAACAGCAATCGGAGAGTATAAAAATCACCCCCTTTATGCACTCAAGAGGCACCTCTTGAAATATGAAGCCATCTATCCTGAGTCAGCTGCTATCTTGGGGTACTGCAGAGGAGAGGCTGTCTACTCCAGGTGAGTGATACACATTTTGTCATGTGTGCCTGTGATTTTTATAACAAGCAGTTAAGGGCATTGTAAGCATGAGCCTTTATAATGTGTGTGTGCATTTTTGCAGCGAGGCCAAAATAGACTAGGGATTTTAAGAGCTAGTTTGCTTGAAGACTACCATGGTAGCAGTGGTAGGTTCCAGGCCACATGCATAGACAGGAGGAGGCATGCAGCTGCTCAGACAGCATTTGCGTGCTACTTAGATGTAGCTTTTTTACTGTACTGGCATGTGGATAGCAGTTTGGGAGTCCCTAGTTGAAATCATTGCTTCTCTCTGCCCCCTTTAGAGACTGTGTACACACACTGCACTCAAAGGACACTTGGCTGAAGCAGGCTCGAGTGGTGAGGATTGGAGAAGTGCCCTACAAGGTAAGAGCGTTTGAGTCTCTCTTGTGCAGTGTCTGTCCTCTAAGGCTTGAGCTTGATTCTGTTGTGGTTTTTGTCTTCCTTCCATTGGCAGATGTATGTTTCTCATGCTGTAGCATGGCTTGTGGTAGCCTCCAGCTGTACTGTGAATCTGTACACCCATTGTGCATATGGTGTAGTCTACATAATGCCCAGCTATTGGCCCTTCCTAACCCAAGGGTATCTAGTTCAAAGGCATCTCAGAACTTTACATGAACTGGAGCATCTTGGCTCCCTGTTGCATGTAGGTGCCATGGGTTATTATGTATAAGCAATAGAGACTGAAGTTAGGAAATGGACTTTTTTTTCTCTCCCAGAGCCCTCTCCTTTGATATCCCAGGAAAGTCTGGAATCACTGGCAGTTTGTTTCTATGGTGTTACAAGTTTGGCCATTTTATTTACACAGATGGTGAAGGGATTTTCCAATCAGGCAAGGAAGGCGCGCCTTGCAGAGCCAGCAAACCGAGACAAAAAGGACCTGGCACTGTTTGGCCTCTGGCAGACAGAGGAGTTCCAGCCGCCTGTGGCAGTGGATGGAAAGGTAGTCAGGAAGGCAGCAGGCTGGGGTTAAAGGAAGTGTTTTATATGGAACCGTGGGCTTTATTTTTCCAGAAGTTGTTGCATGTTTCAGAGGTGAGACCAGTCAATATGAAGGGATGGTCAAAACTTTAGTTAAGTCTTTCTGTCCTGAGTACACATAAAGATGAGTGCCAGCAGTGCAGGCTGCTGGCTGTCTAATTTAGTTCATTTAATTTGCCTGCTTTGTGTTTGTTTTGCTAATTCTTTACATCACAGCCTTAGTAACAAAGCATGGATAGTGAGCATGAACTAGGATATCTGTGGAGCTAAAATCTAGGCTTGTGTCTTGTCATAGGAAGATTAATAGAATACTGCTGTGCAATATAGCAGAGCTGAAACAAAGGAAAATGTTTGAATAGCAGCAGGGTTTTTCATCTATCTGTGGAGGGCAGGAGGTGTCACCATTTGCTTTTTAATTGTGCCATATTAGGTTCCGCGGAATGAATATGGAAACGTCTATCTCTTCTTGCCATCCATGTTACCAATCGGCTGTGTACAGCTTAGACTCCCCAACCTCAACAGAGTGGCGCGGAAGCTGGACATTGACTGTGCTCAAGCCATCACTGGATTCGATTTTCATGGAGGCTACTCACACCCAGTGTACGTGAAGCTGCTTTGCTGCAGCTGAAGGATTTTGATGTCCTGCCGAAGTTGAATTAAGTAGGATATGTCCTGCTGTTTGTACTAGCAGCGGCAGTGAAGTCAGTGGCCCTGGCATACAGCAGTGGTTTTATATGATTTAAGAATCTGCACTTGTGTGTGAGAATAGGTGATGAATTACACAGAGTCTGTGAGACAGACAATCTGTTTTGTTAATATTCATCAGCCTTTGGTTAGTCTGTGTCAGCAGGCATTTGCTCCCTCTCTTTTTTCTTCTAGTAGCTGACAGAGGATTGTGTTCTCCTTCCTAGTACTGATGGCTACGTTGTTTGTGAGGAATATAAAGAAGTACTTATTGCTGCCTGGGAGAGTGAACAAGCAGAAATAGAAAAGAAGGAGAAGGAGGTGAGAATGACTTCTGCAGCTTCCTTACTGTTACTTTTATTAACTCAGTTTGATACAAGCTGAGAACAGTCAAACATGTGTTGGCTGTATAAGTGGTAGACAGAGCTCAGTGACAGTGAGGAATTAGTTGCATCCCTTAAATGCCCTGTGTTGAGCTTGCTGTCGGCACTGTAGCGGGATGCAACACAAGTGTGTAGCAATACTTGGAACAGCTTTCCAATGGCTGCTGGGAATCAAAAGTGAGGAATACACATAAGAGGATAAACTTTTGGAGGAATGTGATCTTCACAGTCAGGGCATATGTTAGAAAGGGACAGTAATTTGTATGTAAACAGGTAACTGGACAGCAATAGATTTTAAAAGGTAATAGCCCAGTAGGATTCTTGGAAGTAGTGTGTGGATTTTTCAGAAAGCAATTTTAGATCCTGAAATACATTGGTCTAAATACATTGGAACTTACGATAGCAAAGTTTTCTCTTTTCAATGACAACCCCATACAGAAACGTGAGAAAAGAGCTCTGGGGAACTGGAAATTGCTGACAAAGGGACTTCTCATCCGAGAGAAACTGAAGCAACGCTACTGCATCAAGGTATTCTGCATATCTGCTATTAGTGACCTGTTTTGCAGGGTGATATTTCCATGTCAAGAGATTTTTCTTCCAGTACTTCCAGTGTTTTACATTTCCACTGGTAGAGTGCAGGACTTCTGGAATGCAATTGCTCAATAATTTTTCTTTCCTGTTGTTAACTTGTGAATAGCAACTAGTATAAAAATATAGCTCAGAGATTCATCTCAGTTATGTCCATGGAAGTCTTGTTATTGTTTAACAAGAGACAAGTGTTTTCCAAAGTATCACTGTTTTATATTGCTCTTCTGTTTTGACATACCCACTTGCTTGATTTCTTCCTCCAAGCCAAGAAATGTAGCTAACAGGATCAGAGTAGTCTGCTCTTTGTCATGTGATTTAGTTCATAATTTTTACCCCATTGTGCAAGGTGAAAAGCAGGGTCTTTTTAAAGCTGGCTTATTTTTATTCTTTTGCTACCAAAAGTATTTTGCTTATGTTGAGAGAATGCTTGACATCTGAAAATAGAAACATGCTGCTCACACTGCTTTGGATGGGAAGCCCAAAGCAGAGCAGAGCAGTCAACTTGTGTAATGTCTGTAAGTATCACTATGGCTGAAGATGAGCCTTTGTAGAAAGGGCCAATTAAGAGTAACTTCTAGAGCTCCTTTTCCATTTTCACACCTGTTTTTTCTAGACTGAGCAATCAGCACCTGAGGCAGAGAAACGAGCTGGATTCTCTTCTGATGAAGAAGGAGGTCCAAGTTCACAGACTGCAGTAGAGGATGTGGCTATTTCTTGGCCCCAGAATCGCCAGGTAGAGAGGCAGAAGGAAGAGAAGACAACCAGGAAGAGCAAGCGAGAAAAGAAAGGAGAAGCAGCGCAGTTGTTTCCCTTTGAGAAGCTGTGATGAGAACAAGCATTTCTTTACCACTGCCAGATGCAAGGATGATGGTGTCACCATAGGAGTATGCTTTGCCAGCTAAGGATTTTTAGCCTTCATTGTGTTTCTGAGCTGTCAGTGACCAACCTAGTTCAGCATCAAGAATTTCTGTTGCTATCACAGAAAACCATGTTCATCCTTTTATCCTTGGAGTCGTAAGAAGCAGATGTGGGGTTGTATCTTTTCAGAAGAATACTATCCTTGCACAGCTGGGTTTTTTTTACTCCCTTTTATAAGTATCAATTTGTATGCCAATAAATCTGTTTTCTTTGGCATTTCTTTAATTGTAACAACCTCTTCCCATTTTTTCCTGCTTGTCCAGAACTAAAACATACAGCTACTAGTTAACTGTCTGAGGTGCTAAGTCCTCTTAGATGCTTCCATTCATATCGTATCCAAATCAGTGGCAAGGTAGAGCTCCAGTCTCACCAGTTACTTCTTTATCACAGATAGGGAAACACTTTCTCTAAGGTGTGAAGGAAGATGTGATCAGTATTTGGAGGAATCTGAAAATTTGCTTGGTAAAGAATACCTGCTTTTTGAGAAAACTCTTTTCAGCTCAGGATCAGAAATCTTGCAGACCAGAAGGGGGTAGCCCTATCCCCGTTTCAAACATCAGGTTAAACATGGCATCTTAAGTCATTTTAAAAAATATTTGTGTGTTTTGGTTTGTTTGGTTTGTTTGTATGTATGGTTTGGTTTTGTATTAATACCAGGTGGTTTTGTTCTGGAGCATAATGTCTAAAACTGGCTGAGTGTCACTGTCAGAAGTGAAAGTCACTGAAAACAGAGAACTTTTGTAAATATTATTCAGTATCTAAGCACTTGCAAAGTGGTAAGAGAGGAATATTAAATCTACAGAAGCTTTTCTTCCAGTTTTATAATAGAAATACTTACTGATCTGTCTTTTGCAGTGATTTTTAGGACAAAATGACACCAACACCATCACTTTAAAAGTAGAGGGGGATACAGTCCATTCATTGCTGGGCATTGTCACAGGGGAAAGATTGAAATGTAAGAAAATGGTTTTCATTTAAATACGCTCAGAGGAAAAAAAAATCTATTTTTATACTGTATATATGGAACAAAATAAAGTATTGAAAAAGATTAATCTTGTCTCTTACCTCTCTCTTCTGGCTATCTCATTTTTCCATAAGCAGCTCGGTTTGCCAGGAAAGATTCTTACACAAGGATTAACAACCAACCAAACATCTCAGCTGCTGTGCTCTTATTTTTTCACCACAGCATTGCCAGAAGTTAAAAGGTCAGATCCCAGAATTTCCCAGCACTGGCTGATAGTGAATTGTTTTAATGTTGATGGTCTTTTTTATTTTGAGTTTTTGTAGTCAAGTCCTATGTCATGCAGGACTGACTGACTGACTGACTTACTTAAAGAAAAATTCAACCCTTTCACAAGCATGTAGAACTGCAGCAGGCTAAGGACATGGTTTCTCCTCTTACGCATGGTGCAGATATGCAGGATACACCCTGTGATGAATACTTTGAATGTAAGGATCTAAGTCCAGCTCCTGCTGATATCAGTAATTTTTCACCCATTTAAAACAGAGTGGGCATCAGCTATAGCAGAGCAACTCTCCACTTCTTAACTTGTGACACTTCCCATAGATACCCAAAGTTACGAAGCTGGCCAGCACACACAGGCTGCGAGGAAAGAGAAAGTAACTTCTGAAGGTGGGAACTTACTCTCCTTAGCTGTATAAGGAACCAACCCTAACTTAAGATGCAAAAAGTAATATAGAGTAAATATACCTTATGGGAGAGCAAAGCCAAAACTAGATTATTGACATACCAAGTGATGTCCTGTCAAATTTTGGTAGGGAGGCACAATAAGGATTGCTGCAGTAGTTCCTATAGAAACCTTGCTTGTGTACATACAATGAAAGCAAGCCCGGGCTCCTCCACTGTGCCTGTCATGGAAAAATACATTCTTTCCTGTGGAATGTATTTTATTTTGCATCATTCCTGTGCACAAACTACTATATAAAAACTAAGTATTTTAAGCTTCTGACTATATCAGTAAACCTCCAGTTCCCTTAAAATATGTTGAATTGGGGGCAGGTTTAGCTCGGTTAGAACGTGGTGCTGCTAATGCCAAGGTCGCAGGTTCAATCACCATAGGAGCTACACTGAGGGTTGGACTAGATGCTCTCCAGAGGTCCCTTCCAACCTTACCATGCTATGAATTAAGTCAAGTTGAACCATCATGCTTTTCAAATGATCCTCGTGGAGGTAAGGTAGTTACTGTTATTTAGTAAGTAATGAGGAGTAAAGACCACAGTGGTCTGCAACCAACTGTCATCAAGTGGACTTGATGTATGTGTATGTGCACTGCAGAACTTGCTTCCCAAGATGAAAAAATATTTGCAGGCTGTATAAAACTCAACTGCATGTTTATCTAAACCACCAGTAGAAAACTAGTTGGTTTAGAAACTACAGATTATATTCCTCCCTTTACTTGGACACTATCCAGGCACATGAAATACACAATAAAGGCACTCAAAAAAAGAAGCCTACAGACAGCCTTTTGAAAATCATTTTTATTAAATATACAAAAGTTCAGCACTTTGTAGAAAATGTTTTCTCCACCTCTGTGGAGAATGGTTGTAGCTTCCTGTATAATTTGTATAACAGCACTCCAACACTTCTGGTTTTCTCCCCAGCTAAATGCAACTCCTCATTTGATGGAGCAAAAGATGCGTTAGAGTGGCAGAAATAGATTGTTCAGTCTCCCTAACACACTCCTTGCTTTAGACTAGTTCTTGTACTTCAAATAGCCTTGCACTCACTACCACTGCTTTCACCAGCAGAACTGGGCCATGAAAACTTGAGGCTGAACTCATAGTGTTAAAATACCAAAAGAGCGAGAAGAATTAAGGCTTAAAAAAACACAAAACAAAACAAAAAAAACTTATGTTTTATAAATCAATTCTCTGTTTTAGGAAACATTTGCTTTTACATATGTTAAAGTAAGTTCTTTTGGTATGGGGAATGCATTTCTCCTGACACAACTGGTATTCATAAATATATTTACTGAAGACATTTCCTGTTTGTGTACTGAATTATGCGTATTTAGAGAAAAAACACCAAAGTGTAGGTTGGGCACATCTAGAAGCTAGTCTGTGGCTGGGAAGAGACACACTTAAAAAACAGTGCTAGATCATTTACAACTGCAAATACTGGTGACAGCAGAAATATGTAAACATGAGTAATCACAATACTACATGAAGGCATTATGTTAACATGATATAAAGCTCAAAACTTAGGTTATTAAAGCTTATGAAATCAAGATAATATGTTTTCATGATTTAATTTCATGGAGCATTTTCATTGTCTTTCCTAAGTGAAATTCAAAAAAGAAACAGCATACATAGGAAAAGCACCAAATATTTTAAAGAACAACATACATTAGATTTTAAAAGTTAGTAAGCTTTGTTTCAAGGCAGCAGGTTTTATTTTTAAAGACTAGTCAAAGGCAAGTGACTTCTGAGTATCCCTTTAAGCAAGTGCAGTTCAAAGTTAAGGTTTTGAAATACTTATGCAACGGTATAGTCCATGCTGCCACCCTGGATGCCAAACTAACGACTTCAGAGGCTTTTAAGTTGGGGAAATCAGTGCTTTCTGATAAATCTGCCCTGCCTTAGAACACTGCTAACCTGACCACTCATGACTGCCATTTACTTTTCAAATAAATCTTCAGTCCAAAAGCATACGTTATACCTAAGCATTGTGTGCATCTCAGACAAGTTGTGTTACTTCTTCGAACACATACACTTCAAAATGCATCAACAAGAGAAGTGTACGTGACTGTGTATAAGACGCAAAGTGTCAGAGGGAGGGATTGTCAAAGACAGGTATATACACATATTTCCTAAGGACTTCATATGACAGTCCATGTGGTGAATCTGACCCTTTCTCCCTATAGACAAGGTGTCCCACTGTCAGTGAAGACTTAACCAGTTCTTAATCAAGGGAATTAATAAGTGGTAAGAGAAAATCTGCTTCTTCACTGATTTATAATGAATGCAGACACTCTAAAATGCTTTGTTCCTCAAGTCAATTTTGACTTCCTACAAAGCAACATCCTAAAATAGTCTTACTTTTATGGGTAAGTGTGTCAATAGTAACATCTCAGCTCCCTCCCAAGCTTTTGGTGCACGCTGCCAAACTGCTGTATCTGGAACAGAAATGCACTTGAAAAGGTTCTAACCAGGACTGAGTGCAAAACCTGAGCACCCCCATCTCACTGGTGCTTCTTGGGTGGAACACGAGATTTTGCAATCACAATTGGAACTGCAGAGAGCAACCCGATCAGCAAAGCCCAGAGGGGGCGGTAGAAAAACCAGCCAATGGAGATTGTCAGGAGAGACAACGAGCTGGCCACGCAGAAGGCAAAAGCTTTTAATCCAATGTTAACCAGATCTCTCACAACAGGAAACCAGTCCACTGTAGAAAGAATTAAACACAAGATAAAGCTGTTGACAAGATGACCACTTACCAGAAGGTCCTATGTTGCTAATAATTCATTGCTAGAATTTGCACACCAACTATTGTGGTCAGAAGACTCAAGTTCATTAGAGCATCTCAAGGCATTTGAGCAACTTCATCTCTTCAGACAGGAAGTCACCCAAAAGCAAGTTAAAAAGTCTTGTCCAAGGCTTAAGAGGCACAGCAGATGCCCTAGACTCGTTCCACAGCTAAAAGGCTACCATACAACACGCAAACACAAAAAAGTAATTTTTGACAAGAGTAAATCTTGCAGTTGCATGTATATACATAGTAAGAAAAAAGAGAGAATGCTCAGGTACAAAACACATTTCCAACAATTAAGAACTGATTTCAAAGCACATGATAGCTTTGATGCTTGAAATTTATGCAAATTTGAGGCACCCTACAGCTCTTCTGTAAGTTTTTATTCCAACATTTTTGTAAGTTACAAGAATAAGCCAAAAACTTATTTGCTGTGTGTTCATGATACTGTAGACATGGTACTAAAATAGAAATAATGTTAATGAAGACCTTCTTTGGGGGAACCTTTTGTAAATGGGTACAAGATCATGTTGCAGCACCTGGAGTTAACTTGAAAGAACCAAACCAACTTGTGCTTTGGCTTCTGATTTTGGTAAGCATTGTGAACCTCTAAGTGGCAAAGAGCTATTTTTATGTATATATATATATATATATACACACACACATACATATACATATTTTTTTATGTTCAACCACCTGGTTCTGGGATCCTATTTACTGTCTCCAGTTGCCTACAATGACTTTCGGAGCCCAATGCAAGTTCAAACCAGATTTTTCTTGCCCTCCAAATTAATCTTTTATTCACATTTGTAATTAAATTCCAGGTACTATAACATTATTTCTAAACTGTGGTACTTTTTTGTAACAAACTTACCCAAAGTGTAAAGGATTCGCGTCATTAGGTTGATGCCTACAAACATTGCCAGCCAGCCTGCTGCACGGAGGGCCCAGGTCTTCATGGTGTTGCTCTCATGCTCTTTTTGAAACACCTCCTGAAAGTGAACATGGTTACATGCAGCCTGATTCAATTTCTTTTCAGATCCCTGTTTCCAGTGCATTACGAGCAAGTCAGAACCAATAGCGTTTTAGCTGTTTTTGAATTCTCTGGTAGAAGATACACTGCAGCTCATTCTGTAGGGTCTTAATTTTAGCAGTAATACCCTGGTACATTATGACAGATTCCAAAATGCAACACAAGGGAAACATGCATCCTTCTGACCAAGCTAAGAAAACCAAACAGGCATTTTCTTATATGCTCTGTAACCAGAGAAAAGGTGCACATTTTTTGCTGCAAATAGATATATTGAACTTTACTGTGGAAAATAAAGTATTAAAAAGTAAACCTAACAAGGAAGAGCGAGCCAATTTCAGTAAATCTGGAGGAAGAACAGAGAAAAGGCAACAATATCTACCAGTGGCTATAGGAAAAATATATGAAAGAAATAAAGCACCATGTGGGGGAGGGGGAGATACCTATGTTTCATTAAGAAAAGCAAAGCATTTATTTGCAAGAAATCCGAGTAAGATTTTTCGGAATGGGGTGTCTGCCCCTCTCCCTCTACAGAAAAGACACATGCTCTAGGGATGACCAAGACATCATAAAACCGCTCATGGGAAAAGCCATGCGTATGCCTGATTTCAACTTAATCATTTGTAGTGACTACTTCCAGGGTAAAAGTCTGTCTAATCAAGATTCAGAGCTCACAGCAGAGAACCAATTCTGTTACTACTCTTCCAACTCGAAATGAAAACTTCTTTAGCTGTTTTGGGGAGCTCCTGTAAATTCTTGTCATCTGGGTTTTTTGCAGCAGGGCATGAAACAATCACTAATGGAAAGCAACCTACTAAAAGGAGCAAATGAATCACCAAATTGCTGGAATATGCAGGACTTATTGGTGCATAACACATTGCCTGAAGGTTATTGAAATGTTTCCTGCTCAGCCAGAATAGCAAACAGGCCTAAACTCTCTGTTAAGAGAGGCAGAAGATTGCTCCTACAGCTTGTTAACTAAAGCCTAGGTTTTATTATTTTTAAATACAACCTCTTAAAAGGCAAGCATGTGAGTGTGCACATGCATATACACACACACATACACACACACACACAAATATATAGGTAAATATATGTGTGTGTGTGTGTATATATGTGTGCGTATATATATATATATATATATATATATGGTGTATATATATATATATATATGGCAAACTACAAAAGAGCAAATAAAAGCAAAATGAGAAGCACAGGTAAAATCCTTAGAGCAAAGGATGTTCAGCAGCAACGAAACGTGTTTTTTTTTTTGTTTTTTGTTTTTTTTTTAATATGGTTGATTTAGCCACAGTCCCATTTTAAACTGTCAGAACAAGCAGGAAATTACTCTTTCACATAGCCAAATTAGGTACTGTCATGGATGAGACACAGCACACTCTGCTGCAACACATTAAGAACATGCAGAAACTTAGAAGGCAAATGCAGGCTACAACACCTTGTCCCAGATATAGAAGAGAGAAAAGGGAATGTTTAGACCAGATCCCTCCTTCTCTACCACAGACCTGAAGGAGAACAAGAGCTTATTCCCTTGCTGCTTCTGGGCTGCCATCTCCAATTTTGACCTTCTCTGGTGTGGTTTGGTATCTCACCTCCACAGAGAGATCTCCAGGGTAGAGAATCTGCAGAACATCTCCAGACTTGGTGTGATATGGAATCAGTTGATCCCCTCGCTGGCGAGCAACCACAGTCACCTTGGAAGAAACATAGTTTTACTGGTTACCAAGCTGCCAGCAGAGTTTGCAAGATACAGGAGAAGCTAAAGACTTACCTTATCAGCTGGGCCCAAATGGGGGTTATCTCCACTCAGACCTGCATAGAAGAACGAGACACGAAGGTCTCCCACCTGCAAATGAGAGAATATTGGAAATCAACAGAGAAAGTTCCTTCCAAAGGAGAATCACAGGAAAGATAACTGGGAACACCATTTATTGGATTGTACTTTTTCCAAACATTTATGTCAAGCCAGAGAATATCCAGTAGGATTTCCAAGTTGTATTTTTTCCAGGCCAGGTTGATCACAGAAACAGGACAGGCTCAAATACTGCTTTGTAATACTCCTTCAGATTTAGCTGCAGAAACCCATTAATGCCAAAGAGCACCTCTGTTCATCTATTGCCATTTCATCTTTTGGCAGAGGAGGACAGAGAGCACAAGCTGACGACAAACTATTTCACTGTATTCAGTTCAGCACAGCAAGGCAGAGGTGGAACCATCCCACGTCTCTTTCCATTTAAAAGCATGGCAGAGGAAGAGACTCAAGAAAATGGAGGCTGAAGATGCAAGCAGGATCAGAAGCTTCTTGCAAGAGAATCACTCCTGCTGAAGCACTGTACTAAGGGTCTCATCCTACATGGTGCCCAGCACTACAATTTTGACATACTGCAAAGGAAGTAGGACCCTCCCCAACTTTCCTTCTCACATAATAACTACTGTTGCTTTGGTTTATCCATCTCTTACTTCTGGACGCCTGGGGTTCTCGCTATGGTAAAAGTAGTCTCCTGCCCGGGTAACGTCAGCATGTGGATCCTCGAGGTTTGACAAGCTCAACTGCTTAAAGTCATCAATCCTATCCACAAGACCTAAACAGAACAAAGAACAAAGCTCAGGTCTGGCTACCTAATTTGGAATAGCCAGCTTGCTGGCTCCCTGATTATCACTTGAAATGACTGTCATTGTGGAAAGAACCAGAGTCTACTGCTGATGCAAGAAGAGACACACAGCATCAGTACAAAGAAATCCTTACCTTTAGAAAGAAAAAAGCTGCCAACTTGGACATTAGGAGAAACAGCAGTGAAAGACTCCACAGCCATAGCACTGGGGAACAGAAACAGCCTCTGATTAGTTCCAGAGCTATTGGTCAACTCTTTATTTGCAGTGTATAATATATGGCACATAAATATCAGGATACGCTCAAAGAGTTAAATAACTGACATGACATGAAAATTATGGTGCTGGAGCCACTAAGATACGTTAAGGCAATATATGCCCATGTGATCCTCTGGTCTGACCTTCTACACAGGCAGAGCATGGGATTTCACAAACTCTTTCTGTACTAAGCCTGCAGTGGGCTGAAAGCAAATTCAGCTCTTTCAGGAAATTGTTCAATGGAGTTATAAAGGTTTTCAGTGATAATGAATTAATCACATTCCCCAATGAATTCCTGAAACGGTTAACTACACTCATAAATGCACTTCATTTCTAGCCTGAGTTTATTTAGCTTCAGCTGTCAACCACTGCATCTTATCTGCTAAGTTAGAAACTTAGCTCAAACTTTCTCCACATAAAGGTACTTCTAGATCATGACTGAATTAGATGCCTACATTCTCAATTCTAGAATCCTTTACCCACAGACTCAACTTCATTCTCATAAGTAGTACTATTGGATTATCCTTGGCAGTAAAAAACATGGATAATTGTATTGTCACAAATGTCCAAGTTGCATAACCAGGTAAGATAGATGGAAGAAAAACATGTAATGCACACTTAAAAAATACATTCCCATTAATAATAAGCATGATTTGGAAAAATCAGCATGTCCACAAACAGAGTTGATTCAGGCACGGATCTACTGTAGTTCTGCTCAGACTTCTTGGTCTGTCCCTCTACACCCAGATGAAATGTTCTCAGCTGCAGCACTAAATTAAAACTACTTCTTACTTTTAAGTAGAGACTGAAGAGTGGTTGGAGAATTGTCGTTAAGGAAAAAAAAAGGGGGGGTGTCATGATGGGGAGAGAAAACAGAAGTGTCACTTGTGCATCTTTTTCCCCTTACCTCTTGTCTAACCAGATCTAAGTTAGTTGGACTTACGATTAGAAACGTATGTCTTAACTTTCCCTTCCAGGGTGTTACTTTCAAATAAAGGATAGCTCATTCAGAGAGCACAGCGCACCAAAACAGAGTTCTGGAGATTCTGCAAGTTCAAAATTGTGCTAAAATTCCCATTCTCCCATCTCTTCAGCTGTATTTTTCACTCTTACATCACATTACATCACACAGATAGCATCCTGCACCACAAGAAACCAATCATTATGCTACAGTGTGCCACTTTCAATCAAAACGCTGCAGATGAGAGAAGAAAAATTATATGTGGGTGATTGCCACAAACAAGCCTGTGAGCTCACACATGCAAGTTTAGATGAGCAGAGTTTAAGTAGTTTGACAAGCACATGGGATGCCTGCTATTCCAACTTCCTATTTGTAACAGAAAGAATAGAATAGAAAATAAAATTAGTAATTGGCTGCATTAATCGACAATAGAAGTCAGAAAAGAGTCCACTCAAATTCTCCTGCATGGAAACCACATGGTCCAGAGGTAACATGATAATAGCCTGACATCCAACCATAACTAATGGGTAAGTTAATTATGGTCTCGCCAGGCAGCTTTGAACTGTTATCTAATCCCTCCATATCAAAGATTTCCCAACTATAAGAAGGCCGGCAGCTTTCATCTACTTTGCTGTGCCATGAGGATTAGTCATTCAGAACTCATCTTTGATCAGATATAGTGAGAGAATCTAGAGGGACTATCTATGGGGCACATTACCTAGGGTTTTTATGTCCAATTTCTCGATCGAAGTTTCTGCTGTTCACAACTTCTGATTTCCATTCAGTATCTAAAGAAAATGAGACCAAGATTAAGGACAGGACGGGAAAAGCTGCCGCTAGGATCTTAATTACCGAAGAAAGGCCCTTCTCAGTCAATGAATCAGTTCTAAGTTGCACTTGTAGTAATACTTTTCTATATCAAGCTATATGTGTGATAGTCTGTAACATTATACTTAAGTATAGCCTTTTAACATATTAAGGAGGAATGGAAGGATTTAGAAAGAAAGAATTTTTAGAGATAAAATTGTTGTCTAACAACAGTGGCATTTTTCCTGATAAGCTTGGACTTTTGGCTCCTCTTTTGGGGAGTGATCTGGTTCTGCAAGAAAGGGATGTGAGCTCTGCTGGAACTAGCAAATTCAGTACAGTATAGCAGTAGACAGAGATGGTACTTTACATTTCACAGGCAAAATTTATAATACTGCTTTCATTCAGGCCAAAGCAGTCTCCCAACATCCCCAAGACAGGCTCCAGTAGATTTCTTACAACTGAAAAACTAGGATCCCTCTTTTGAGGATAAATTTAGCTCTATATGCTCCTATGAAGAAACAGAAAAGAAGGAAAGGGAATCGCTTAAACAGTGGAGAAAGGATTATTATAAGTGATATTCAGGTAACATATAGCCCAATGTTGGACAGACTCTATCAGTCTTGAGAGAGGAGCTGTTTTTTTATGGCTTCTCTTTTTGTTCTGTACTACTGCAAAGCTGCTTTTTCCATAGTTCACACCCACTAGTTCTGATCCTATACATTTCCACGCTGCACAGCCCCATGTTTCACTGAGCTGGCCCAGAACTGCGGCACACCCACGTTACATGACAAGTCCACATGCTTTAACTGAGGATAAACAAGGCAGAGACTGATCTCCAGAGATACAGTAACTCAGAGCATTTTTATGCCACTGGGCAGATCAGAATAATCCTCTCTTCTGCTCCTGCCAAAAAAGCCTTTGGCAAAAGCTGCAATGCACATCAGAAGTTGCTGGTGATTATCATTAGCTGGTATCAATGCCTGAACAGACAATCAACATACTGCCTTACAGGCTGGGGCTACGCTGCTTTTCTCTGTCTGTTCTCTTCCGCTCATGTCTGACATGTGTCCAGCTACATCACTTTTAAAGAGGAATCTCAGGCAGCACATTGTGCTCCCAGCTCTGCCCACCTCCTGCCACTGAAGACTTTACAGGACCTATTTCTGGAGCATCTTTTCTCTGGATGTTGCCCTGAACTTCTAGGATTTTTAAGATAAGACTTAGATTTTATGTAGTAGTTACTTGCAAACAGTACACAGTCATCCCTTCACTTTGGTTACCTCTAGAAAGAGAGGTCCTGACATTTACTTTGAAAAGAGAATGTTTTATCGTTTCTTCAAGCTCCTTTCCTTTCTTTCCCAATGAAAAAGAAAGTTTAAAACAAAAATCAAAATACACCCACATAGAAGTTCAAAGTCAGAGTCATAAAAGAATACTTTCTGTTGATCAACTTACTGTATGTATATTTTGTCTCTTTCTTAACTTCACCCTTCTCTTCATATTCCCTGCAGAGAAAAGGGGTGTGGTGAGAACCGAAACAGAGCGCACACACACCTGGTCATGCCAGAATACACTTCACAAACAAAATGTACAGATAGCTCCCTGGCAATACACTGCTGGTTACCAGCCTCCGATTAGACTGCATCACTGATCACAACCCTCTGAGCTCTACTGTTCAATCAATTTTCAATATACCTCAATGTCTGCTCATCTTGCCCATACTTCATCAACTGTTAGAACCACTTATTTTTTCATAAAAAAGAAAAAAGCCCTATTTGGGATTTCAAAAAACAAACAAACAAAAAAACAATTTTGTGGAGTAAAAGAGTCTATGCATATGATGAGGTTCCTGATTCAGCAAAAGCCTTTTAAGTTTCCTCTTTGAGGACAGAAGAAAAATTGACTTGAGGATCCATTCTCCTGTTCTAAGGAATGGCAGCAGGAAGGGCTTACCAGACAGGATAGCTAGGTAGGGGACAAAAGGCTGGGGGAAGGGATTATAAAGTTTTAGTTTTTTTTTTTTTTAAAAAAAAAAAAAAGAACAGGATGAAGTTTTCAGGGATAATGGCTTTGATTCTGCTAATGAACCAGGCATGGCATATTGCAGGAGTGCAGTTAGGTAATTCCTGATGGGCAGAAAGAACATTAATAAATGAAATGGAGCTTTACGAACATTAGAAAGGACAGAAATCAATTGAGCCTTTGGGAAACACGGATGGAGTGTTTTCTGTTGTTGTCCATAAATTGTTAATGATCTTTGAATTCTGTTGACAACATATGCAACAGAAAATAATCGATGGGCTCTGGGAACAGCACAGGACAACAGTAATGAAAAGGAAAGCCACAGCTGTAGCATGAAGGCTAGGAAGCCCCATAAGAAGCTATACAAGGACAGGAATTAGAAATATTTTATAAAAGACCTTGGAAGCTGTCCAAATTTTATCAGCTGCAAATTCCATAACATGAATCATCTATAAGACCTGACACCTGCAGGGAAATAAAAGTAACTCTGTAAAAAGCCTCAAGAGCTCTAGAAGTCTCCTACTGTAAAGTTTCAGATTTTTTTGAAGGTGGAGGAGAGAGCAGCAGAGGAGAAAAGAAAGAGAAAATACTGTTGTGATGAGATCCTGTTAAAATATCATCTTTCTAAATAACTTTTTAAGATTTCTTTCACTTACTTTGAATCTTCATATTCTACCCACTGGTACATTTCCACATTACGCTTAAGTTTGACGGCATGGATGGAGAGCCCATAGCTGGGATCAAACAAAGGCTATTTAAAATTTAAAGAAAATACAAAACAGTATTTATGTTGTACTTCAGGTAAGCTCAAGCATCGTAGTTTTATTCTAGCAAAGGCAACATCTGCTGGTTTGCCCTAGAAAACTTTCTAATCACACCATGATTTGGAAAAGAATGGCATGTTCAAACAAAAACAGAGAGCAAGAGTGCACGAGAACATTAAAGTGCTATAAACAAAACACAGAGGAGCAAAGCTCCTTCAATTTTTGAACAACTGTATAACCAAAAGGGCGAAATCATGCATCAGACACAACAACGTGCTGTCCTGCTATCACATAGTCTTTTTCTTTCAAGAATCTTTAACACGTCACATTAGTGAATTATGTATTATAAAAACCATATGGGGCAGTATCTCCATCCCAGGGATGAGAGATCAACCATCTCACTGGCACAAATCATGAACCTCAGTGAACCCATTTACATACCTCATTGTACATAGTTAGTATATAGTTGTATACACTACAAAAGCCATGAAAAGACAGGAGGGAGTATCTGTTTACACCACTGATAAATGTGACCTAAAGAATCCATCATCACAAGTCACAGTAAAGTCACAGTAAACAACAAAACCAGAAATGCTGACTCACGGTATGCAGGCTGAAGTGTTTGTATCAGTGGGAGATTTTATTTTGGTGGATGCTACCATGGTGTGTTACCTACTACAACACAGGCTGACCAGGTACAATGTCACCATTGGTGGAAAAAACTTGCAGTACCTCTGTACTGCAAGTCCCTAAAGACTTTCTAATGTCATGAACGCACAACAAAATCCCTATGCAACAGAGGAACTGAAATTACACAAAGTCAGTGGGAGGGTAAACACAGCTAGAAGTAACATGTTTCTTGGGAACAGGGAAGACAGGGCTGTCTCCCTGCTTTTCAGCCAAAAACCTTAGATGGTAGCAGGCCACACTTACAGGGCAGGTGAGAAGCTACATATCTTCTCCCTGGATATCAAAAATACATAGTCTTAATCAGCAGTAAAGACTTCTCCTTAGCATCTTGAAGATGCTAGTTTTATTTACCTTTGATGTGCTTAGAGTGCCAGCTAAGTGCACTAGTCTTCCTTCGTGCTGTTGAGACACAGTGTAGATACTATCAAGAGGGACCACCAGAGAAAGTCCCTCATCAAGAGATTTGGTTGTCCTCAAAGCTCGTCCCTGCAGTCAAGAAAAGCAAAATTTAGTTGTGAAAGATCAATTGTACAGCATCACTTTGTGAAAAAGGTTAGTAGAAAAGCAATCTGCAGATCCTACAGAGTGCTTGTACATTTAGCCTCAAGACATTTTCTTGAAATGAGCTTCTAATTCTCAGCTCTCTCCTTCTCTGTGTCTGAAGAAGTTTGAGGTAGGACTTCTTATCCATGCAGCAGGCCTGTTAACGTTATCTAAGCTACTAACACAAACACAGATTACTCCCACAAGGCTCTAAAATTATTACTCTTCATCTTTTACCCTGCTCATTATTCTTGAGTAAGTGCCATAATTACACCAGTTACGACTCTTTTTTTTCAGTCCTATTTGACTACTGTGCAGAAGTTGTTCTTTTCTTACCATCATGTTACAGTGTGCTTTTTTCTGCAAAATCCCTGAAGTTGGAAGTAGTCCTTTTTTCTCTTGTAGAAATATGGAAGAAAGTAATAGGTGAAAATTCACAGAATTCTGCTCCCCCTGTCCAAAACTGCCAAATATCCAAACTCTGACACCTTTCACAGCTGTGATCCTTCAAACACCCACATCAAGCTCAACTCTGCCACCACCAGGACTTCCACTGATTGCAATGGAAGTTCTCAGGATAAGAAGTCTATGTGGGATGGGAAGCATATGTTTGCAAGGGTCATGTCTTAATGTTACCTGCTTACTTCAATTATTTCTTCAATTTAAACCCAAGACTTAAA
The DNA here is from genome assembly GCF_028389875.1 of Rhea pennata. NCBI lineage: Eukaryota > Metazoa > Chordata > Aves > Rheiformes > Rheidae > Rhea > Rhea pennata. The sequence goes on from NC_084674.1 coordinate 11,889,651, forward strand.
ATAACATTGAAAACTAATTAACATGCTCAGCTTTGCAAGGTGGAGTATTAATTCCTTCAACATGATTATAACAATACTAGAAATGAAGAGCTTACTCATCTCAAGAAAAAAAATGGTTCCTTGCCTGGAGCAAATAATTTTGCTTTTTTTTACAGGCAAGGGCATAATACTGAACCACTAGCACACAAAGATATTCTATATGAGCTGCTACTCACACAAGCCTCTCTCAATAACACTGACTATAACCTGTTTCCACAGCAGCTCAAAGTTTTTGGATCTTACCTCTCTTACTGCAGACAGCCACCACCTCTACTACACTCTGTTCTACGGAAAAACTCTATCTGTGGTCCCAACATCCCCATTTTTCTGATATATCCCCAGCACAAGCCACAGACTCTCCATACACATTATCTTTTTCTCATAGTTTAAGTAATAAGGTTTGACCATAACCATTATAGTAAGCCTACAAATACGAAACTAGTTGAATGTCATGTCAGTCGTGACATTATAAAGCAATGTAAGCATTAACAGTGATTCACTTACCTCATTGGTAAAAATAAGGTAGAAAGACAGAAGAAATGTCACAAGTCCCATCAACATGCCCCCAGAAGTCTCACCGAGCCTCTCCAGGAACCCCGGTTTGGAATGGCTTGTGATTTTAACATGTTCTTTTTTGCTGCCTGTGTCAGAGAACTGTTGGAAACAAACAAAAAATGCAGTATTGCTGTGAAAGGGCAAGACATTCTATTTTGAAATAGGGTTTTTAGCTTTGTTAAAACTGCTACTCCACAGAGTAGCACCTCTTGCCTTGGACATAAGCTTTTCCTCACTTGTACACTATAACTATACTATGACACTTCTGATACCAGAAATACAGCCAATAAATAAACTTGACAGAACTAAATAAGTGTGATAGAAAAAAAATGCTAATATACTGTTTCAACATTTTTAAAGCTTCCTCCAGCCTGCCCCTCGTTCGCCTATTTGGCACCTACATCCTGCAGTCAGGCCATGACAAACTGAGTAATACTCCTGAATTCCAGACCAGCTAGAACACAGCTATAAATAACAAGTTACATTTTATTTCACCGGGGGATAAGAGCCTGTAGCCTTTAAAATAATTGCACTTTGGGCAACCATAGGAGACAGTTTAGCACCAAGTTGTATTCCTGTCCTAGAGGGTGCTGCGTTAAAGCACACGGGTTTCTGTACGCGAGCGCTCTCCGTACGTATTTTGGCAGCGGGGACAACCGAGAAGCAACCTGCGAGCAGCACAGGCCGCTGCGGGCGGCGGGGAGGCCTCCCCTCGGCCCAGGGGCCGCGCCCGGGGAAGCCCGGCGGCTTCGCCCCAGCGCCGCCGCTGCCGTTCCCGGGCCCCTCTCCGCAGCCAGGCCCCCCGGGGGCAGCCGGAGCCGGGGCCGCCGCAGGGAAAGCGTCAGCCGGCAGCGCTCACTCACGGTCCTCGACATCTTCAGCCTCTTCCCCTCGCCGGGTCCCGCCGCCGCCACAGCGCCGCTCCCCACCCCGAGGCGCCGCCGCCGCGGGGCACGCTGGGACACGTAGTTCCCAACCGCCGGCCGCCGCGGGGCACGCCGGGAAGTAGAGTCCTCGCGGATTGGCGCGCGCGGCTCCGCGGTCGGAGCCCGTCTGGGCGGGCGGAGGCGGCGCTTCCGGAGCGGGGAGGTCACGGCGCGGAGCCGCGCGCGCCGCTGCCCGTTGCTGTGGTGGGAGCGGGGAGGGCGGCGGCGGCGGCGGCGGCGGGGAACGGGTCGCCGGCCGGGTCAGCGTGCGCGCCGTGCCGCGCCGCGGGGGGAAGCCGTCGGGCCGCGCCGCCATGTCATACTGCCGGCAAGAAGGTGCGGGCCGCGCCGGGGTGTCCTCCCAATGTCGCGGCGGGGCAGGGCGGCCGGTGATGGCGCTGCGCGGGGCGGGCCGTGAGCGAAAGGCGCAGCCCGAGGCGGGAAAGCCGCCGGCGGCCGGGCCGCGTGTGGCGGCGGCGGCGCGGCCAGGCCTTTCTCCCCGCGGCGGGCGGGCGGGAGCCGCGGGGCAGCGCGGCTGTGGGGCGGGCGGCGGCGGCGGCCGCTGCGGGCCCCGCGCCGCGGAGCGGAAAAGGCCGCCCGGCTGCTGGCGGTTGGGGCGGCCGCGCTCCTGTGGGGAGCGGTAACTTCGAGTAAAGGTTAAACTGTAAAAGGTTGAGCAGCCGGAGGTTGCTGCCAGGTTACCCCTCCCCAGCAGATGGGCGGGGTGGTGGGTGAGGCTCTTGCACCTTTACCCGGTGTTGTGCTGCACGGGCCGTGCTGCTTATTAGCTTTGGCCAGTTGATGCCCGAGGGGATTCTTTTTTTTCTCCGTTTGACTAGCGTGAAATGACTCAGTGTAAGGTATCAAGCTGGCAAAATCTATTCTCTAGTTCTAAATGTCGTTTTGAAATGGCAAACTTTGGCACACTGAATGCTGATTATGTAGAGCGATAAGGTGGTCATAGCCTGTGCTACTTTTTTTAAAAAAAATTAATTATTTTAACAACCTCTTTGATCTGTGCAAGTACCTTCTGTAAGTTCTCTCATAGCATCCTACAGCAATTGCAGTGACAGGAGTTAGAGTTTATATATTTCTAGTTCCTTTCATATAAGAAATCACTGGATATTCCATGCTGTAAAATCTGGAGCACAGTGCAGAGTTCATAAAGGAGAAAATTTTTTTGTTGTTGTTTGAAGGGATTTAGATGTATCTGCTTTTCAAAACTCCCTTTAGTTTGCTTTGTAATCAGTACACATTTTAACATCTGCTAGTTGAGGTCGCATTGATGAGCAGGAAGGTGATAACTTCTAATATGCTGAGTCGCTGTAGTCGCCTTTCAGAGTTTGGAGAATGAAGGAGGATCTTTGGGAATTTTTTTTTTTTCCCACTCCATTAATAATCAGTTGTGCATTCGGAAGAAATCTGTCTAGATGCTCTTTTTCTGGTTGTGTGTTGCATTTTGTTTTTTGTGCCTCCCTTTAGAAGATTTTCCTGTAGTCTTTACAGGGTTATTAGGTTTTTTTTTTCTTTTTTTTTAATTTTCTTTTCCTACAGAACCCCTTTGTTAAATAAAGGATGGCGCAAGAGCAGGAAACACTGTGTTGTTTTTCTGTCCTTGCTAATGTTGACACTACCTTTCAATATAATTTATTCTGCGCTGTTATGACTGTAGTCTTTAATCCAGATCACTGTTATAAATTACAGTGGTCTTAAGGTAGACTACTGATCTTAATAAATATTCTACCAAACACTTTCCTATGATTTAGTTTACTTTTTCTTTTGTCTCACCCCTTCATCTGGGTTAGTCCATGTAAGATGGTTGTTCAAGCTCGTTTTGGAATAACTTTTTAATTTTGCTCTTCAATAAACTGTTTTACGATCTGCAGCTATTACTGTATGTTACTGTGAAAATTAGAACTTAAGAGCAATACAGTTTCAGTTGGCTTCTATATTTTTGCCAATTAAATGGATGATCTGTTCTGATATATTCGAAGAATATTTAAATGAGTGCTTTAAAACAATTTTTTCTAAACTATTTTATCCTCTATTTATCCTTTTCTGCATAACAAGAGTGAAGCTGTAACTTTTATGTTTCTTCTGTGCATTTGGTGATTGTGGCTTCATATTTAGGTAGCATTGCTTAAGAAATCTTATTTTGGGCTGCTTACTCCCAGCACCTGTCATTGCACTGTGTTTTCCCCACTGTCCTAACCTCATTAGATCAGGAGGGTTTTAAATTTCAAAATTCTATGAAGTGTCTCTCAAATGCCACCACAGCTCAGAAATGGTGTGCAGTCCCACTGCTACTACCTAGTACTGTGAGTCCTGATAGCTGATTTTGGTGTCTCATGGAAATGAGTACTTGTTTTATCTTGCATCTCTTCATTGAGAACTTGTCCCTATCTCCATGGACATCTAATTCCACTGCCAAACCGAAACACTTACCATAAATCACTCTGCTGAGTTATGTCTTTTTTTCTGTTCCAGTTGGCTAATAAAAATAATTTCCTACAGCAATTTGAGTATGATAAAAGGGGACAGGATCTGTTTCTCTCACCACCGTAATTTTCCTTCTAGATTAATTACTACTTGATCTTTTAAGGTTATGTTGATGTTTTTATAGGTCTTATTTCCAGGTCTCTTACAATTTTAACAGTATTCCTGTCAATACTTGTGAAATTATCATTCTGTATGTGATCCTCTGAACCAGCAACTGTTGTAGTTGAAGGTGATTAAAAAGTTAAATGGAGTTAATTAGCTATTAGCACGTGATGTTCAGCATCTTTGTAAACAACTTTTTCTGTCTTGTCTTTCTCTGAAATTCGCTTGTTTTCTTTTAAATGACAGGAAAAGACAGAATTATATTTGTGACCAAAGAGGACCATGAGACACCAAGCAGTGCTGAACTGGTTGCAGATGACCCAAATGACCCTTATGAAGAACAAGGTCAGTAGCAGGCGGAGAAGTGGAAGTAAACAGTTTTGCATCATATTATATGATATTCTAGTAATCCTCAACAGCAACAAGAGCCAAACCTTGCAGGGAGCAGGTACAAATTTCTGATTCATTTTTAAAGATTAACATTATAGGGCCACTGGTTATTCAGTAAATAAACACCAAAAAATCTTAGCAATTTTAACTTCTGAGTTAGGACATCACATACAACATGCTTTCCATATGTTTTTTTCAGTGTAGTCCACTCAAATACGTCAGTTGCTGGTGTATAGTTTCAGTTAGCAGCAAGAGATATTTAGAAAAAGCTTTTCTTTTCTTTCTTGCATTAATGTAGTCAGAGTTTAACCAGTGAAAATTTGGGTTATATTTCACTGTCTTTAGATAATGAAGTACAGTTTTCAGATAAGTTGAGTCAAGATATACAGCACTCATTGAGATGAGTTGCTCACCTGCCTATGTGCAGAAAAAAATGCCTCTGCAATGTTTGAATATTCTTTTTAATATGAATTATACGTATGACTATTCTTTTACTGTACTAGTAGTAATATAATCAGTAACTAGTACAAAAATCTTTTGATACCATATGACAGACATCTTTAAATTATTCGGTTGTCAACTGTAACTGTCTTGTCTGAAAAAAAGAGGAGAATTAGTTCAAGTTTTTAGTGAAGACTGCAGTTTTGACCCTAAGTATGTCTATCCTGAAAATGAAGTAATTTAGGAGATTTGAGAGATCAGAATATTTCTGAGATCAGGAGTTGTAAAACTTTGGTTGCACAGATCATATTTGGAGTTGTTTCTACTGGGTAAATTATTCTTACTTCCTGTCATGGTGATTAAGTAAATTTTGCCCTAGGTTATCAGGAACATTAGTGAATTTGAGTTAAAAAAAAAAATGGAATTGCTTTTATGCTTCCAGGCCTGTTAGCCTCTTTTGCTTGCCCTTTAAAATACTGGTTTAAATTAGGTAGCTTTCACTGAGGAATCTCACTTAAAATCATGTTGTGTTGTAACTTCTGATCAAATATAGTGTAGCTATGAATAATGAGCAGTTCAGGAAAACTGTGACAGTTCACTCAGCTGCCTACTTGGCTTTAATTTCTGTGTCTCTGTGTGTGAAGTGATCTCATTGCTTTCAACTCAGCTGAGATAGAAATAAACCCTTAACTGTTTTGAAAATTTTGTTCAAAAACTAAAAGCTTTGCAAGTAACTCTGTGACCCTTAGAGGGCAGTGTTTATGCGTAGTTTAGCAGCTGGAGCACAGGGGTGCTTTGTTAGCTGACATAGTATGTAGTTCAATTAGAATCTTATCTTTTTATGTCATTAAAAGAACTTTTTGTTTCCATACATTGAATTATGTTTAAATGATTTTACATTTAGCTGCCTATCTTAGCTTTAAAGCTTCATTAAAACAGTATGCACAGTCAGCAATTGCATTTAAACATTTCATTCTCTAGACAACAGAGTCTACTCAATTTTTAATGACTCAAATGAAAACAATGAAGAGAGAGTTTAGAAACTTTATGTTGTTTTAGATCATTACCTGAATGAATAAACTTATTTCAAGTTGAATAACAATTTTTCCATGGTGTGGTCAAATCAGTATCTTCCTTTTCAAGAATTAGACATTACTGCCAAAGATGCTCTGAATCCTAAATTCCTTCTCTGACCTGATCATAGCCTGCTAGAGTGTTTTGTAAAGCAAGCCTTATCAGGATGCAATACTCATTTCCTAGAAAGAAAATTAAGCGTAATTTAAAATTTGTGAAATTTATATCCAACCCAAGTCATTGTCAATGCATAAGCACTATTGACTGGCTTAAGGCAGAATCACTTTGGGGACTGTTTGTGGATACTCTTGTGAAAACGAGTAACAGAAAAGATTGATTAAATCTTTCAGTTTTAATCAACTTCAGTGAAACGCACAATTAGAAACAGTTTATTTTTCTTTACTGAGAAATAAACACTGGATATGTTGATTCAACAGTAAGCTTCACTGGCTTTTCAAGTATATGACAGGGTTGGTGTGATTGAGGTTGACCTGATATCCTTCCTAAAAGGAAAAGAAGCTTTTTTTTCCTTCTCTGTTCTTACTCAAGCCATCAGTGGCTATGTCTTATTTCAGAAAGATATTCAGAAGCTGAAGTTTAGTATATGTCAAGAATTTCTCTCTCTCTCATATTTTAAGCAGTTTGGGCACTGACTCTTAGCCAGCAACACATTCTGCCAGTTTGGTGGAAACAGACTGTACTTTGGGATGTGCTGTCATTGTCTTCGTGAGGATGGTGCTTCAGCTCTTGAAGGTTTCAAATAGCAACCTGTTATAGGCGATGAAATCCAAGTTGCACTTACATCTGTTACTATCTTGACTTGACTAGAAGATGGATCCTGAAAATGATTCTTGTAAAGCCATTCATCCTTACGTAGAAAACAGCATCTGAGAACTGGTTTTTAAAACAGTATTTACTCTGCTTAGTATGCTATATGAAACAAAATCTGAATTTTTAAATCTCGTCTCAGACGTGTTAAAAATTTATTATTTGTCTGTAAAGTGCAAAGGTAACAACCTCTAATGATCAAGTGGTGGAGTTATGTTTTCAATTCCTTTTCTTTGGCCTAGGACTTTTTGTCTCCTGGAAAAACTAGAGGCTGCTTGCAAAATAAAGAGGAAAAAAAACCCAACTGTTTCTAAATAGCACATCTGGGGAATGTACCAGCCCATGGGAATCTTTTAATTCACTGAACTGTTAAGTCACCTTGTGTGGTGCGGCTAAACAGAGTAGCCTGCTCTTTAGCTAAGAAAATTCCTGTATACAGGTTGGCTTGAAGTTGTATGTCATTGGTTAAAGTTTACCAGTCTTCCCACTTACCGGTTACAATCTTTCTTCTCATTCAAAAAGTATTCTAGTCAACAGAAAGTATCTATTTAGCAACAGCATGTGGATGCATATTTGTCCTGGAATTAAACATCTATTTTTGACAGTAGATTTTCAGAGAAAAGTGTCTATCTCATTATTTGGGTCATGCAGCCTAATACAGAGATATACTACAAGGGCCCTAGAATGTGAATACAGGATGCAATTCTCTTATGACCTCTATAGAGAGATTTCTTTTACTTCTTTCTTGCTCCTACTCACTCTCAATTACTCTTTTTTTCTGATTGTACCTATGTAATGAGTATATAAGCTTGTGCCATTTATTTGGATAGCAAACTAGCTAAAATTCAAGGAGTTGCTTCTTCCTTGTTTAAATGCTCTATTTGGTGATTCCTCTGTGGTGTATTTTATTAGATATGGAGAGGTTTTTATTAGATACGGAGAGCTTATTGAGCAGAATAGAAAAGGCACTTTTTTTTTTTTTTAAGTAATCCTTAAATCACCTGCTTCCTCTACTTCATGGTAGAAAAAAGGAAAAAGCCAGAAGCTAGTTATGTCAGGGAAACCTTATGATGGAAATGTGTATCTATCTGTATGATTAGAAAGAGAATTTGTATGTGTGAGCGTAAATACTTAAGCTTATTCTTAGCATGTGATAAGTTACTGTCACATTTTAAGGGCTCTCTGAAAACTTCTCACTTGAGCTGTCTCAGGCTACAATGCATTAGATAAAACAGAGAAACATTTCACATATCACACAGAGTGTAACTGCATCTAATGGGAGAGAAATTTATGGGCAAAAAAGACATATGGGCAAAACATTTTGGAATATGTTGTAGTGCAGAAGCTCTGTCTCATGTGTGGTTTTTATTTAAAAGAAAATTGGAAAAGACTTTGCTATACGTAAAGTAACATGCAGGCTTTTCTAATTTAGCTTCTATTTTGAATGAAAGACTTGGTTTCCAGTGTTCAACTTCTGTGGCATAATTCACCCTAATAATTCTTTTGATCTTTTCTGCTGTACTATATACAGAACAGTCATATCTAAGAGAGAACAAGTTTATTATATAAATATGCCATTATTTGTGCTGTTTTCTAATACAGATTAAACTTAGTTTATTTGGGATGTCGTGTTTTTTGTAGGGGCCTTTCTCATACTTAAGGTAAAAATGTAGGTTTTTTCATAGTTCTTACTTTTCATCAGACATTAACAAACATTAGTCTTTGTATTTTGGTCAGTAGATTACTTGAGAAAATGCACTCTTGGTTTCGCTAGAGAGAAAATAATGTAAAAATAATGTAAGAAAATTGTGCTGAGTTCTTGATTTCTGTACTATCAGTTGTGAAGTTTCAGTGACCAAAATCTGAAGGTACAGAATCACTTTGAGCTAAAAGCACTGAAAGAAAAATACCATCTGATGAGCCCATATGAAATGGGAAGTCAGACCGACAAGGGTAGTTCAAATTTAGTGGTCTATATCACAGAGCATCTCAGAGTTCACTGTATATGCCTTTTAACAGCTATGGCTGATGGAAACAACTTAGAATCCATTTGCAGCAGTATTGAATTGCAGAAATTAAAAACTAATATTTTTACTGTAGAGTGTGCTTTTGGTCTTATGTATTGCAAATGAAGAAATTTAAACCTAGAAGACCATTGAGGTCTTTACTCCAGTGGGTTAGAATGATTTCTTGTTTTAGTTGACTTCTGTGAAGAAGACACTAGTAAATTTTATGCATGAAAAATAGTATTAGCATCACATATGTGGTAAGAAGGCTGGCTGAAAGTGCTTATAGAACTGCTGAACAGGCTGTTGCTATGACCAAGACAGACCAAAACAGAACAAGTCTGTTTTTCTCCAGACTTGTTCTGGTCATCTTATTTTAGAGACAAAGTTTTATAATGGTTTCCACAGAGGACTGGTGAAGTGAAAATGCTTTCCTTCTTTTAAGGAAGAGCTTGATAAAATAAATGATCAGATGTACAGGACTGTTTTTATGACTTATGCAGTCCCTTTCAATCCTGCTTCGTATGTTTCTGTCATCTCACCTTCGCAGAAAAGCTTTTTACTTGAACGGTTGGCTTGTAAAAAGTTTTATCAGAACAAGATTGATACTTCATTATAGCAAGTACAAAGACAAGTGTTAACATATCCACGATATTAACAGGTTCCCTGAGGTGAAAGAGATTAGGATATGTGAGGTCAGCAGGTAATGGCTAAACCAAACTTTGAGTTGCTATGATATAAACAGGATGAGTTTTTCTTTCCTGAGTGCAGGCTCAAGAACATTGCAATCCGCTGGATCAGTGAGGTTCAGGCTGCATTTGAAAGAAGCTTTAAACTAGAGAACTGAGAATCATCACCGTACACCCTATCTGTTGCAGGCTTGTGCTTCAAGGAGAGTGATGGATGAGATCTGTTTTGATTTTAATTGTGTTCTAGGCTAGCTGATACACTTAATTGTTTAACTACAGCAGAATGCATACTTATCAGTGAGGTGGTTTTTTTTCCTTTTTAAAAGATAGCCCCTGTGCTGATAGCATCAGAAACTGAAGCCACTTTAAGTGATCAAATATGTACAAACCAATGTCCGTGTGGTATCCAAGAATGTATTGTTTAAGGAGTGACTCATACTTTGTTAAAATTTGAATGTTCACAAGGCAATTTTGGCTTTAAAATGAACAATATCTATTTTTATTTTAAGAGGTTTGTTTAACAAGTAATTTTATTGCTGTGATGTCTTCAGGAATATTTCAAAACTCCTTGTATTATTTTTGAAGTGTTAAAATAGTAGAAAAATGAGTGTTTAAAATGACTGGTTGATGTCAGTGGGGAGAAACATAGAACTTCAAAATCTAGTTTACAAAGCAAACCACAGTTCTTCTGCGCTGCATGATCAATGTCTCTTCTGCTTTATGTAGTTCTTGGCAAAAAAGAATTTGGCACCAGCCATCCATTTCCTTGTCTGAGCAGTTCTATTTTTCTTCTAGACAGCCAGAGATGCCATGATATGATGTACTAGGTATATCTGGTCAGTACAGTGATTATCACAGATATTTTACAAAATTATCCTGTTGGATAAAACTCTGTCTATGAAAAACGACAATATTATGTCAGTTGACAGAGTCATGCTAAGGAGACTGTTACTTACAGTAATGTAAAAGAGACTCAACAACACCAAGAAAGGACTAACAGTGTAACTTGATACTGAACTGGATTGACCAAGTTGGAGCAGTGATAAACAAATTGCAAATTAGGATGTAATTTTCTATTCATTCCTCTTAATATAACAAAAACATGGTTTGCTGTTGCTCTACTAATACATAAGATTCATAGTAGTGTGGCCCAGTGGCCAAGGCGGTACTAGCAAGGGTGAAATACATCTCTGGAACTTCATGATCCCATGGGACAAGACAATAAGTAGGCTTACTGAAGTCTGTGATAGCATTTTAGGTGACCCTAAGTTGCACCTGGCCCTAAATATAATTTTCTCTTCAGATCAGAGTTGATGCAACTCTGTTCTCTGACAGTGGCAGTTGCATACCAGCACGTAAACTTCAATTTTATGCACATATTGTCAGCTTCTGCTGAAACTCAACCTGAAGTTGAAGTTGGGAAGCTGACTTCTAGAGAAGAGGAAACTGTCAAAGTAGGGAAGAAGCTAACTTGGATGACAGCATAGAGTTTCTGTAGTTTTTTTGTAGAGGAGCATAACCGCATGTATGCTCATGTGAAGTAGAGAAAGGGAATGAAGATGTATTGATTACTTAGAGCAATATAGCAGAGATTCTAGAAGTCTGCATGAACAAGTATTACATTTCTGTGCACGACGGTTCAAAAAATTTCCAGAATTTACAGGGGAAATGTTCTGCTTGAACTCTGTCATCTCTATTGATAGCTCAAAGAACATTGCTAATTTAAATCTCCACCTTGGTCTTCCACCACTAAAGCATTTCTCTTCTTTTAGAGACTAAAATGACGTCTTAACTCATTTTCGTTTGTAATCTAAAACTGAGGGGGAGGTTGTTTGTTTGTTTGTTTTGATGGTGGAACTTGGCATGCTGGCATGCTCTTACTATTCCTTTTGTTTTATGGCATGTGAGTTGATATGTGCATGTCTAATGAATAAACTTATTTATGTTTTTGTGGTTCTAGTTTTCCTGTTCAAATTTTAAGGGTAAAGTTGTGATTTAGTATTCCAGCGTTCATTTAAAAGAAAATAAAAAAAAAGCATCCCTCCAGCTTGATTTGAAAGAGTTCTGTTTTTAATGCTGATACTAAGTTCTCATGTTCTCATGATTTGTATGACAACATTTTAAGGCTTGCATGCTCTTCTGACAGGTCTGTCGAGTGGATTGACTTGATTCCAACTCATGGTTACTTCCACTTTGGAATTTTCTTAGAATATTCTCAGCAGTCTATAGTCAAGGGAGAAAGACTTAATTCCAATATGGAGATGGAACTCATCTCACTTGTGCCCAGTAATGGATCATACAGATCAGAGATAGAAGTAGACTAGCCAGAAAATGGAAGGTGATTCGCACTCTTGAAGCTCCAGAACCAGTATGGCAATACTGGTACCTCAGATTATACTTGCAGTGTAGCAGCTTTTGTGGGATGAAATTAATTTTTGAAAGGAGCACTTAACTTTTCTTCTCTCTTTTGTTTGTTCAGGATTGATATTGCCCAATGGAGATATCAATTGGAATTGCCCATGTCTTGGTGGAATGGCTAGTGGTCCCTGTGGGGAACAGTTCAAGTCAGCATTTTCTTGTTTCCACTATAGCACAGAAGAAATAAAGGGATCAGACTGTGTGGACCAATTCCGTGCCATGCAAGAATGCATGCAGAAATACCCAGATCTTTACCCGCAAGAAGATGAAGAAGAAGAGAAGGAGAAGCCAAGCAAAGATATAGGAGCTAATTCTGTGGAAGCTTCTGTAGCTAAAGAAGAGAAGGGTTCTAGCTAATGAAGATGCAAGGAGGCTGTTGTCTCCACTTCTTATTTTCAGACATGGACTTTTGCAGGGTGTCTGTCTTTTGAGTCTTCAAGAAATGTTTCACCATTGTTCTATACACTGTATCATATTAAATAATTTATTGCAGAAGGAGAAATCTCAGTGCTACAGCCTTGCAAATAAATACTGCAAAAAGAATGAGTATGTGTATGTACTGTGTAACCTGTTAGTGGGCACAGCCAAAACTTCAACAGCTGTTTTTTCCCTCCAATTCTCAGATAGTGTTTTGACTTGAAAAATATCTCTAAATATGTAAAATGCACAACTTTCAACTAAAATTTCCACTAGTGCACCAGGTCTGTCTTCATTTCAATGTGTTCTGATTAGTAGCTGTTCTTTTTTTAATATATTCTGTTCTATGAATAGAAATTGAATTAAATAACTGGGTTTCCTTAAGACTTTTTTGCCAGTGATTCAGAATGTAGAAAATGACCTAATTTAGAATTTGTAAACTTAATTTCAAATGGCATTATTTAGATTATGGCTGTATTTTACTACTGACATTAGGTAAGGACTGCCAGAAAAATGTTGCAATGTGTGGCTCCTTTGATTTCATTAACTGATTGTGATGACTTTTACATTTTAAAAAATAGTCTGTTGTGCAACTTTTTGTATGAATGGAAAAAATGCCAATCACTTGTTTTATTTTTGCTCTGAAAGCACTGTGTGTGAGTTTTCTTAGTTGATGCCTGCTTCTTCAGTGTATAGACAGATTCTTATAAAAAGCTTTGGGATTAAAATGAAAATGTCACCTAGGGTAGTGATCTCAAACAGATACTGTGACTTAAGTGCATATTAAAAAAAAAAAAAAAACCCTTCATTAAAAGCTCTTCTTTCTTTCGGGGGAGGTTTCATTAACAGTGCTTGGATTTGAGAGACCATGACATTCTTCTGCATTGTAAGCAGGCTGTGAATTAATTTGTGTTGTGAAGACCAGTTGCTTCAATCTGTTGGTTTTTATTCCTGTCCCATTCTCTCTCTGCCCCTAGCAGGGAAGCACAAAAAATGTAAATCACTGTCAGTAACTATAGTGGATTGTATCATGAACCAGCACTATAAAGGCTTTGAGGTCCTGAAAAGCTGTCCAAATACATTAGAATTACTTTAGAATTATGAATAGTTTAAAATAATTCACTGTAGCTTAATACCTGTGGATAAAGGGAATGCTGCACTGTATTTCTTCCCTAGCAAAGCACAGGTTGTGTGAATCATATTACAAAATCAACTGTAACATTGGCTTCAGTAAGTGTCCATTGCAGCTTTCCTCTGTATGTGTTGCTTAACCTACTAGAACATAGTAAAGAAAATTTGCAGTGGCAGTAGTATAACAGTAAATCTAGTAAGGCTTGAATGCTTGCCTGTCTCCGTGGGCAGGAATCTCAAGCACTCGGCAACATTGCTTCCGGATAACACTTTGGTGTCTTATTGTTCACCTGAATTATTTCAATCTTAGTGGGGATGCTTCTGAATGTCTTAGAGGAATTTCTGTTAAAATTTAAGATCTCTATGAGTTCTTCATATTTCAGTACAGATGTTGGATCCTCAAGAAAATTGTAAGAAAAGAAGAAATTAAGTGGCTGACAGTAATTCAGTTCTGAAGGGATGGATAGCAGGTACTTTCAGCATGTGTTTGCATTTTAAAGAAGTAAAGCATGGCTGCTTCTCAGTGTGTCTCTTTCAAGCACAAGAAGACAAATGCCAAGTTAACCTGAGTAAATGGGCACAAAAGCAGCAGTGATAAATCTTGGCACTTAGGCAATTGGACCATGAAAATGAAATGTTAGGCAATCAGATAAACACTGGGCACCAAATACAAACAAATCACATGCACCTGAGCTTTTGGTTTTTCAAATGGAAATCCAATGCGTTGTTTGTAAAAAAGCAAGAACAGTTCATGAAGGAGTGCTCTGTTCTAAGAACTCTTTGCCTCCTATTCTCTGCTGTGCTTTTCTTTCCCACGCTGCCTTGATGCTTTACAAGTTTTGGATTTATTCTCTGTAACATTGTTTATAGCACTTGTGTACTGAATGTAAAGTGCAAGAGTTCTAGTTGTATGGTAGCAAGGGACCACCTGAACCTCTACTTACAGAGGTAACCTACAGCATATAGTTGAACTTGAACGTTTGTTTAGGGTAGAGTTGCTTCTGTCGATCTGTTGTGGCTTGGTGAGCTGCTGTGCTAGATCTTGTACAGAAATGAGATGGGTGTAAGGGACCTTAACACTAGAAATAAAATTGTGAAAACCACTATTTAACGTGTTTAAGATATTTTGAGAAAGGTAGTCATAGCTTTAAAGAGATGTTTGTGGAAGCTGTCATCTGTGTCATTTTCTTCCCCCCCCCCCCCCCCCCATGGGGAATAATTTCTAATTTTCTTTCTAATTTTCAAATTAGTAAAATAATCGTGTCATTTCCCTGCGTTTGCGTTCTGGGTAAGTTCTTAAATTTGGAAGTGACGTATGTCTGACTAAAACAATCAAGCTTCATTCATTCTCTTCCCCTGTTCTCTTTTTTTATTGCTTCTACTTTTGCTTTCAGTGTCAGCCTGTTCTTTTTTCTGACTGAGTTTTACTGTTAAAAACTTAATAATAAGGACAAGGATGTGTTTAGATGCAGAATCTGTCCTACCTGTCTTCTGGTATTTAGTTCTCAGAGTACATTTCCTGCCATGGAATTTGGATTTTGCTATATTAATAGAAGTAAACACATTCAAACTTGTTTCTGAGATTTAAGTTCTTGACAATCTAGTATGCTTGCACTTGCATGAAATACTAGGAATTAGAAGGCAGATCAACTGTAAATATATATATCCACTTTGTTGGCCCTACTGAAGTGAAGAGAGACTGTTCAGTGTGGATTCTGGACTCTGCAGCCGAATCTGATCATGGAATTTTGGGGCCAAGTTGTCTCTCTTGACCGCTGTTATGCATCCCTTGGAAGTATCACAGAGTTTATGTGGAGAGTTCTTACCCATCTCTAGTAGTAGTTTTTTTTTTCTTTTTAAGGCTGGAGGAAAGGAGAAAATACCTTGTCTTGGGTTTCTTCTTTTGCTGTGTGAACTAATGCAGTTGTCTATGTACAGATAATGTTTATGTTTCCAGCATTGCTCTGACGTGATTTTTTTTTTCTTTTGTACTTGTAACTTCCATTTTAAACTTAAAATCAATCAGTGGTTATTTTAGTAGGTAATAAAGATGATAAAATACTCCCTGGCAATATGTGGAAGTTGCCTTTTTAGCATCTGGAAACAAAACTTGCAGCTGCATATTGCTGTAAGTGTTGTTTTGTTGGTTTTTTTTCCCTTTTATGTGTTTATTTGCTTCATAAATACTCTCTTGGTTTTCTGTCCGCCATCCGTGAGCTACCGATTCTTTGGGAGAGGTAGTAAATTTAAATGTTTTTGAGGAATTGCCTGCATGGAGTTATTTTTCAGTGATTTTATGCATGTTTCATCAGATGCTTCTGTATGTCAAGGCAAAAGTATTCATAGGTGAGGAGAAGAAAATATTTGAAATAATTGATCTTTAAGCTTGGGCCTTTTGGTTGATATCTATCTTATAAAATCTAAAGTGCTGAGTATTTATTAAAGATTAGCTAGAAGAAAGTGTTAACAAGACATGAAACACTTCTAGACATAATAGAACATGTCTTTAACGTAGATTACTTGACACAAATGATTATGTGCAAATGTAATTCTAGCTGGATTTTATCCATTTCATTTTTAGGAAAGAAACCCAGGTCATTGTAATTGGATTCACCCTACAGCTTTTTATCATTACCCCTAAAATACTGCCTAGCACAATATTAGTATTTAATACTTCAATTCTCCAGTTTCATACAGTCTCCTCAGTTATTGCACACTCTCGTAATTCTGGAGTAAATGCAATGATGAAACAAGTCATAGTTTTTAAGACTGGATAGGACTGTATGTGCTGTGTTAAACCTCTGCAAAATGCAGGCCATAAATTCTAATGTAATTTGTGATAACTTGCTTGTAAGGATGGGGTTGTTCTGGGAACTAACTTAATTTGAATCAATACACAATGTATCACATGTTCTGACAAGGATAAAGTTATCCTATAAAAGTTGTCTGTTACAGTCTAATATATGTTTAAAAAAACTCCTGTAATGTACAGTTAACTACTGCGAAGTGATAAACATTAGATAAACTGCATTTTCAGAATGTTTCAAAGTTATTTACTCACTGTTTAGTTTTTTCTGCTTTTCCCTGCAATAATAGCCTACTTGCATTTCAAAGTCCTAACTTTAATTGTGATTAGTAACTTTCCTAGAGATAAGACCTTGTCTCAGGTGTGAAAATGACTTTAATTTGCTTTTTTCCTTCCGTGCAATAAGGTGTCTAGATGGAAAGACATATCTTGTTGTTTATTCTGGGAATCTGGCAGAGCTAAGTTGGAAACAAGATCTGTATCCTATGCAATTCTTATTGAGAATGCCCTTGTTAAAACATAGAGTAATATAACCTGTTCATGTCCACGAATCTCATAGTGAGGAAAGTTATCTAAATAAGTAGGACCTATTTTTTTATTTCTAAGGAAAGGGGAGGGGGGAGATACTCTATGCTTCTTAGACTTTTATTTTACTTTTTACTGAAATTCTAGCAGTGCTGATCTAGAACAATGTAGAGACACTACCAGCAGTTTGTCATTTATTCTAGATCAGGTCTATTCATTGGACGTGACTTTATTTTGTAGATAAGCACCAGCATGTCTGCAGTTATTTTTTCAACTGATTTTGGCCCCTCTGGAGCTGAATTTTTGCAGGTAATACTGAGAAAAATTAAGAGAAAAGACCCGCTCAATAGAAGAAGAACAGAGAGAACATAATGTATGGAATACTAGAGTTATGCTCTCCTGCTAATACTAAAAGACACCTGGCATGTTCAAGGCATCAGTGTTAACACTACTGCAAAACTTAAACTGGGTAATTTGGTGAATCTATAATCAGAGTATGAGATTTGGAAGGCCTGAAATGCTAAGGTGTTAATATGTATGGTTTTTTTTCTAAATGTTCTTACCCTCATTGTAGGCTAATTCTAACTGTATAAGATAGCTAGAATTCAGGTTTGTGACTTGTGGATATTTAGCTGAGTATGGAAGGAAGAGAAAAAGCTCATCTTTCTCTCAGATGTTAATGTATCTTGATACTGTCAAGATCAAGAAATGGTTCAAAGACTCTTCAGTAGAGGCAAATGTTAAAATGGTGAAGTATTAGCAAATATAATGCACTGCTGTTTTTACTAAGACATACTGAGAAGTTCTCACTGCTGCTATTAAAATGTTAATAGCATTAGTAAAAGCTTGCCATGGATTTTGCACCCATCACTGCCAGAAGTGCAAGGGCTTATGATTTGAGTACCCTGCGCATTCATCCAATGGTTCATGTTAGAACAGCCTTTTCATAAATCTAGATCCACTGAGAGGAGCCCATACAACACACTGAAACACCTGAAATGTTGCTGTATTTTCCACCATTTGTTAATTTAAATGAAATTAAATAATGGACGTTTTGTCCTGCTTGTTGTGAGGAGTGCAGTGTTTGTTGCTGCTTTATTTTCTTGCAATTCAAAGAAAAATTGGAGGTGAGAAGTTCCTCCCAGGGGTATCAAGGGCTGAATGTGGCAGCCTGTGGCTGCCTAATGGCAAACTGCCTGTTTTTCCTTTCTGTTATTAACTTCACTTTCCTCAGGAATCCTTGGCCTTTGCCTTTTTATTCTCCCTCCCCTTTTCTCCCCTCTCATCTCCTCCCCTCCCTGAAGAATTCCCTGTTTTTAGTACAAACTGTAGTCAGCAGCAAGAGCCTGAATTGAGAGGCAGTCTCTAAAACGAGAAGAAATGTACAAAAAAAAAAAGAGGCATGTTACGATTAGTTTTGATATATCAGCGAGCAGACAGTTCATGAAGGCCCTGCTGTAGCCAAAACAAAGAGCACAGGAAGATTTGTAGTGATTGCACATTGCAGATTAACCCGGATCCTGCAACAATGATTTGATGGGTAAGTGGACATAGGATTTGCTGTACCAGATCTGATGACCGATCCTGTCGATGTGTTTGTTTATGAAAGCAACAAGTTCCTTATGCTTCCTAAGAAGATGAAAGCATCCACCAGCAATGCACCTATTCCCTTCTTAGGGTGCTGTGTAGGAGAGGAGTATTTAACTTCCACATCAGTGATTTCTAACCTTTCTTTTTCTTGCTATTACCAGAGTGGTGTTATCTCCACCCCTTTTTGCTTTGCGTTTTCCCCTTTCTGTATGCTCTCAAACAGTATTATCATAGTTGTCATCCCACTTCTCTGCAGACATTCACCTTTCTCTTTACAGGTACTGGCTTTGTTTCCTTCTCTGGTCCAGGGGACTGTTGTTTCTGCTTGCAACATGAAGAACTTACTTAAGCTAAAGAACTAAATTGGATCCAGCTGATCTTGTGTGTTGGCCCTGCACGGAATGGGTGAAGACTGGCAGAATTTAGTAGCTGAATTCTGTGCTTGTACTTATTACCTGTGCTTTGGGTGCAGCTCCTGATTTAGAATTAGTCCTGTGGATAATCATTATGTTTTTATATTATGAATGTGTACAGATGTTATTAATAGGTGTTACCTGCACAGTTAAATATTGAAATAGCCTCAGTGCTTGTATGTGGCTTCCACCCCCCCCCCCCAAAAAAGCCATATTTCAGATGGATTGGAGTTGTTATCTTCAGAACTAGACTTACTATTTCTGAAAAGGCAGAAATGCTGAGGGCCTGCAAATTTGAGCTAACAAAAGTTCTACTATGTGTTATCCCACACTGGCCCATAGTACTTGTCATGAAGGGACTACACCTGATGTAAAACTTTTATCCAGTACCAATACACAGTCACAATCTCCTAAAATAGAATTTTGATCTCGGACTTGGACCTGTGTATTTAAAGTGATGCATCATAATAAATATTTCACGTCACTAACTATAAGTTTAAGGCTTAATGGCAGTATTTGTCATTTTAATAAAGTGTGAAGAATGAAGACCAGGAATTAGAGGTACAGTTATTTTAGTACAAGTTAACAAGTTCAGTGTGAACTTGTACGGTGGAACAAAGAGCAAAGGTAGCTATACTGCAGAGCAGCAAAGGTAAGTCTCTGTAGTATGTTTTTGTTTTGTTTTAACCATGGGGACCAAAACAGTCTCTTATGTATTCAAGCTCTGAGCAGTTGTAGTTAAGGCGTCTCTTACCTACCCACTGTATGTTTCTATTTTCATGCCTTGCATCCCACAAAACAACTATATGCCAAGGAACAGTTTTAGACCTCAGTAGACCTCAAATCATGAAACTTTATGTATGTATTTTGTAAGGAAATAATATACCTGCAAATACATGTAAAACATTGTAGGATTTGATCTTGATGAGTTACTAAATTAACATACTGCTTATATTAATCAGCTGTACCTGGGATAAGAAGTTGCTCAATAGAAGAATAATTTGTTTCATGGTGGCCTTATTAGCTAAACGCTTTTCTCAGTTTTCCTGGCTCTGTGCGAAGACTATTGAAACAAGAGCCTGATGTCTGGAATATTTGTGGTTTATTAACTTAAAAAGAATTAATATGCACATGGTTTGAGGATTACATGGTGTAAAATTTTTAAAATAGATCTCAAACCTCACATCAATATAAATCTCTAAGTATTTTTAATTGAAGTTTTAAGTACAAAAAAGAAAATGTGCTACAACACATAACAAATAACACACTAACATTTCCAGGTCTGAGGGGCTTTAGAGAGCATATTGTGTGAATTATATCAATTCAAAGAAAGCTTACATCAAGCACCATGGAAATATTTTGGGACAGATGGTAAACACTACAGAGAAAACTTATTATTTATAGCAATGAGCCACTCCCAGAAGAGCAGTGCACAAGATGATTGTGCATAGGTACATTTTTTTTCCTCTTAGTTGTTTGCCAAGAGCAGAAGATGGAGAAGCATTAGTAGCAATATATCACTACATTGGAGTTAGGGCTCAGCACTTGTAACGACTACTTAATGAACTATCTTGATTCTCTAGAGTCTCTATTGCCAGAATGACCATGTTATTCATGGATGCACATGCTGCACAGCTGTTTCAGAGAGCTACTTTGGCCTCCAACAATCCTGAGTTTGCTGCTATCTATGGAAAACTACATGTGCTTCTGCTTCAGGCTATTGCCTGCTCTATTATAAATTTTCTCCAGCTTTCCAGATTTCTTTTCTTATGGGTAAACTTTTATGTCATCCTCATGCAGTGTTTCAATGCAATACATCATTGCTACTGTTTGGGATGATTGCTACTGCCCCTGAAGCACCTTGTCTATTTGGTTGTTGTAGCGTTGTTCACGTGGATGTTTCAGGGACAGGGCGTATTTTAGAAGTACTAAAAAAAAAAAAAAAAAAAAAAAAAAAAGTTGTCCATCCTCTTCTGTAGTGGGTGAATGCATCTTTTTTCCCATGTTAATAGTTGTATTACTATATCACCTAGGAGACACAGTCACAGAGAGATTCACAAGGTACATGGGATTGTACACAGATCTACAGAACAGTTCCTTTGTGATAGAAGTAGCTTTTATGGTAGCTTTTCTCATTCATTATATATGACCTTGCTTGTTCTTCTGAGGAATATGTAACAGCTATTGCTAGGAAGATAGATGGCATCTTGCACTGTTTCATGCTCATCTTCTCCTGAAGTCCCAGTTCACAAGCCAAAATCTTTTAAATTTCCTTTCCCAAGTCTCATGGTGGTGATCGTGTTAAACTTTCTCAGTTCTACTTGAATTGATACCTGTTCTAACTCATTCTCTGCAGTTCATTTCCATTTGGAAACTTCTTTTCAGGTAGGCTACGTGGGTTAAAGCACTGCAGAAAAAATGGTTGCATGTGGTAGTTCTGTGCAAGTTGGAACTTTTTCTCCATTCTTTGAGTTTTCATCTTGGTGAACTTAGAGATACCTGATTAGCAAAAGGTAGTAATAGCAATAAAAAGTCAACTTGCAGCACTGGCTTACCCTAAATGCTTTCATTTTGGACTTTCTAATTAATTTTGGACTTCCAAAATACCTGCTACCCTATAAAGCAAAGCCACTAACCAAGAGCTAGCAGTTGGAACGTAAATGTGCAATGTTTCCAGCTAACGGAGGGCATTTAGTAGACGTAGCTTGTAGAACTGTTGTGTGCATCACCCACTGTGGAGATAGCTGAAGTGTGAGATACAGGGATGATTATCTTGGGTTCACATAATGGCGTTTGCAGTAAAGTGGTCATTAACCGTTTGTATTGCAACAGGCCCCCAGGAGAACTCACTGGGGTATTAATATTCTTGTTCCAAATAGTATTTTTACTAGTAGTAGCTGGAAATACTTGTGAATGACTTCGTTAACAAACAGTGTTCATCTGCAGAAAGGAACAGTGTGGGTGCTTATCCTCCCCACAGAATCACCAGTTTGGCACAAAAAAAGTAGAATATGGAAGTTTACCATAACGTAATACTGACTATTTAACCAATATGGAGTATGATCATAAGTAACATCTTCAGCGGACAAAATGGCGTGTGTTGAAAAGTGTATTCTTTAGTTCAAAAAAAGTTAATCAGGATTTTAATTTCTTCTGATACACCCTTGGACAACACACTGGGAAGTCCTGTAGATTTTTTTTTTTTTTTTTTTTTGTGTGTGTGTGTGTGTATGTGTGTGGTCTTTGAAAGAGAACAAGTTGATCACTTTGTTGTAAGACAGTTTCTGGAGCCAATAAAGAAAGCAGTTGCTATGCTCTTAACTTCTATAAGCTGATGTTTCAAATTAAGCCAAATTAATGGCTTGTTGGAGATGCCACATTGTTGGATACTGCTTTAGATAACAGCAAATAAATAATAAAGTGCGTGCAAGACAAACGGAAAGAAAGAAGGAATGCAACAGAGGAGAGGAGAATTGCTGAAAAGAGGGGGGGAGAAACACTGTTTATGCACTGTCAGGAGAAAAATTAGACTTTCATTTTGTAAGTGTCTGCCTGTCTTACACTTCCAAATGATCTTAGAAATTTTATGATGTTCAGTTAACCCTAAGGAAAGTGCAACCAATGGACTGAAAGAGGCTGTTTCTTCAGGTCCCTAGTGATAAAAAGAACAAACTGATGATTTACCTAAGTTTCACATCATAACCTTGGACTTCTATCCATTTGCATTAGGTTTAGGTTTTTCTGCATACTATGTATGCTAGCCATACAGTACTAGAGTTAGATATCTCTTCCTGTCTTCCTTGGGAGCATTAAAAATAAAAGTGCAGGCACGAAATAGAAGCATGCAGTAGTAGTATGTGTGCATACTTTTTTTCTGTGTAATCTGCAAAAAGAATAAGCTGACCCATTATAATTTCTCCTTTACTTAATGAGTGAACATAACCAGCCTCATTTGATCATGAGTTCTCTGTCACAGGAACAGAGGTCTTAAATCATTCCTTAATTAAGTATTTTGAGGAAATTTTAGTTTTACTAGCTACCTCTTAATTATGGTAGAGTAGGCTAAAATAAATTTAGGAAGAATGCTTTTGCAGAACAGAAATACTTTGCCAAGAGTGCAGATGTTACCATCCTTGTACCTCTCTGGAAAAAAATCTTCAGGCAAAAGAAGAAAGAAATGAGGGGGAGGAAGGCAGCCTAGCTTCAGTATTTTAACTTGGAAGTGTGACCAAGAGAAGTAAAGCAGAATGAAAGCACCAAAGGCAATCAAATGCCAGTGGTCTTGAGCACAGTAAGAAGAGCCAGGTGGCTTCCATCTCACTGTAGTTACCTCATTTAATACACAGTCCAACCAATCCATTTGCCTCCTCTTTCTCTTGCCTGCTTGTTTTT
The DNA here is from genome assembly GCF_028389875.1 of Rhea pennata. Lineage (NCBI taxonomy): Eukaryota > Metazoa > Chordata > Aves > Rheiformes > Rheidae > Rhea > Rhea pennata. The sequence continues at coordinate 11,912,892 of NC_084674.1, forward strand.
GTAGCATCATAAACTCAACATTAGAGCCTCTAGCTCCTCTCATGTTGTGTCTTGGTGGTTCTTCCCTAGCATAAGGCTTTTTGGTGGCAGTTGCTACAAAACCTTTGTGTGGTGTTGCAGACTAAAGTACTGCAGCAAAGAGCAAAATGATCTTGGAGAGTAAGAGTTGGGTTTGGAATCAAAAGTGAGCCATTGAGCCAGCAGACCTTAGTACTAAGAATTAATGATAGCAATTTACATCTCTATAGAGGACCTCATCAGAGCCAAGTCCCATGTTAGTTTGTGCAGCAATGTGATAATTTTGTCCTCTAGGAATCAACACGTTATATTGGTCTAGTTGCAGTTTGATGGTAAATAAAAATATCTGAGCTTTTTTAAATAATTTCTTCTGGCATGCTTGTTTAGTATGATGGCACCTGTAAAGCTGAAAGAAATTGCTGCTGGTTAGTGGTCACTTAAATACAGAAAATTACACCCAAGTAATGAATGCACTATGTAAGCAGCCTATATTCATTAACGTCAGGTTCTGACCTGAAGTGCGGAAACGCTAATCCATATCTTCAGTTTTGCTTTGTAGAATGATTCTCTGGGTGCGGTGGAATCAGGCTGAAATTAAGAACCAACTTGTAACCTGTGTATGATGCAACACGTAATTTTGCATGATAAGACTATATTTTTTTGAAAAAAGTTGTCATGGCCCAGGTTTCCTGTCTAAGCATGTGAAAGGAGAAAGGATAGTAAGTCTGCTTTCATTGCTTCAGCTAGGAGCGTGTTGAATGGGAATGAATGAACTAACTACACCTTTCACTGCAGTGTTATTAAAAGGGAAAGTTCATCACTTTCTGCTTCGAAGCAGGAATTACTTGCATCCAGTTCGAAGAATATCTGCTACTTGTTTTCCCAAATATGCTTTCCAGGGTTTCACCAGACTGTTCATGTTCACAAGGAGTTTGCTTGTCCTAGAGTCCTCCTGGCCTGCTATAAGATAATCGGTACCTAGTTAAAAAAAAAAAAAGAGAGAGAGAGAGAGAGAGAGAGAGAGAGAAGAGAGAGAGAGAGAGAGAGAGAGAGAGAGAGAGAGAGAGAGAGAGAGAGAGAGAGGAGTCTGTCAATAAATAGAAGAAAATAAGACTAAATGCTAAGTTTCTCCATTACGTAAAGCAATGGTGAATCACATAAAGCAATTTCTCCGTTGCATGTAGCATCTTAGCCAGCTATGTCTAGTTTTTATATTCCAGTTTAGGCACACATGGTTTTATGTGTATGTACCTTCATGTACCTCTCAATGCTGACTCCTGGGCACACAGGTTAGCTGTTCTCACATGTGTATGTGCAGAAATCACAAGTGCCCAAATCGATTCAGTTCCAGGGAGTTACCACTTGCAAGTTCAGTGCCTCCACATGCAGATGACTAGGTTTGATTCTGACCTCCCTGCCTCATCCCCCCCACTTTTTTTTTTTTTTTTTTTTTTAAGCTAGTGTGACTCATGCTTCAGTAGCATTACTGCTTGCTTGCATAGGTATGATGAATAGCAGAATTTGATCTGAACAGATGTGGAAGCTAGTATTGCATATGAAAACGATTAGCCAGACTTCCTAGATTATAACCTTTAGGTACAGGTAGAAGGGCCTCAAATAGAGGTCTGCAAACAAAGAAGTACATAGCTACACATGGAGTCAAGAAACAATTATCACTGGAAATAATGTCCTGCCTTAGTAGATATATAATCATTCTTTGTGTTGCATCAACCACAGTAAACTTATTTCACTGATCAGAATTTATAGAAACAGTCATCCATGGCAAGTTAAGCGTATGTGCATATATTTTGGTTTCTCAGTGTTAACTTAATAGATATGTGGAATGCAGGTTCCACATGTCTATTTTCTGATTTTGAAAAACAAGATGGAGTGAATGCACTACATGCTGCCGGATTCTGACTGGCAATTCATGACCTTTTATTCTCATGTTCAGAGAGGAAGAATATTTTAAAGTTATATACACAGAATAGGTAAGCCTCTGTTTTTGGATAAGTTTGCTCTTTTACTGCTTTCTATTTAATTTTGCTTATTATTGTAAAATTCTGTTGTTTGTTTTGTTTTTACTGTTACACATAGATTTCTCTTGTGTGCATTCCTGTTCATTTGATCTTAATTGAAATTTGCACATCCATCCTGATGAAAGGCAGGCAGCCCTTTTTATATCCACCTAGTTAACTTCCAAAGAGCAATTCTTTGGGTTCAATCTGTGGAACGAAACTTTTGGAGCAGAGACAAGGGGGGAAATGTTACAGATCTTGCCCTCTCAGTGCTGAAACTCACAGCAACAGAAAGATTACGTTGGTAACCAGTATGTGCTAGGGAGGAACAAAATTAAAGTGCCTGAGCAGAGGCTGTTTAGTAGTTGGCTGGTGAGCAGTCTAAAGGACCAGATCAATGTGTGCGCCCCACGCAGCTCAGCTCACATGGCTGTTCAGTATGACAGCTGTGTATTCTTCTGTTACAGCTATCCACCCTGTCCTCTGACAACTGGGATTTTTACAGCAGTTCAGACATCTCCAGGAAATGGAACCAATGATCCCTGCAGGATCAGATTCTTCAGTGATGGAGCACCCTAATACATGATCATTTAATTACTATGTCTCACAAACACTTATTGAACTGTTACTCAGATGAACCTTAATTCTTAAACTTAAAATATGTTGAAATCACAGGGCTGAGTTGCTTCATGGTGCTTTCCCTCCACAAGGATGGATGATACTGAAGTGAGATCCCAGGGGTTGATATGTTCATACAGATGTTTAGTGGCCCAGCTGTCACTCACAACAGAGGGTGCTGAGCCCCTGCCTTACGAGGGCAAAGGCTGGTGGATCTAGAATCACCAGCCCAGCCTCTCTTCTTTGCACGATCCCCAGGAATATGTCTCACTGGGGACTGGTCCCAAGACACGTTCCCAAAGACTTTTAACTTCTGGTGACATGAAGAAAAGTTCCGAGTAATCAAACACCATTAGAATCAGACCGTTATTGCCTACTTGAAAGAGTGGAGTCCAGGCTCAAATTTTCAGGAGACTTACCAAGAGATTTCAACTGTTACAGTACAAGTATTTCCCTCTGTAATCCACCAGGTTGCATGGCAGGAAAGGCAGCAATAGGAAAGGATGAATTACTGGTAGCATTACTTAGCACCAGTATGGAGCTTCCCAGTCTATAGTCAGAGTACTGTTTTGCCTGCAGCAGAGCCAGGGCAGAGGATTACTGCTTTCAGCAAATTCACTTCTCCAAAACTCACTAGTGCCAGAGGTAGATTCCCATAAGTAAAAGTGGAAGAACATGGATCATTTTCACAGAAAACAGGCAGCAAAACTAGAGACTAATCCTAAACTGGTTATAAAAAGCAGGGATTATTGACTTAAAAGATGATTTTTATAATTATTAAAGATGTCCCTGACTCATTTGGCTTGACATTAGGCCTGAGCCTAACCCTTAAGGAATTAGCGCTATAAACATTTTGTTCTTACCAGGAGTGAGAATGGGACATGTACATCCCCTGTTGGTCCAGGATTCTGGGTAAATGCTTCTGTTGCTCCGAGCAATTTTTACTTTGCCTGATTTCAAGACCTTCTTCACTTTCACAACAACTTCTGCATGGGTCCCTTTGTCATGCGCTGATAGGATTCTTGCTTTTATCACTGCCAGAAAACACATATAGAGACCAACAATGAATTTCTAAGTGAGCTTTATTTTAATTTATGATGCTAAAACATAGAATTTGAGAACCTTGTGAATTTAGAACCTTGGGAGAAGACATGAAAAATTACTGCAGTTGTACAGAAACAGAACTGGAATGCTCATCCACTTTCAGTCATGGTTCCTCTTAAATAAATTTAGGGAAGAAAAACTGGATTTTTCTATTGACATAGTTAACTAATCCTTTCACCACACTATTTATCAATCAACTTTCTTAATGGGTTGTGGTGAAACACTTGGAAATCATAGGAAAACACTTGTGTATGCATATGAAGATTATAAAAAACAGACCAGCAGCTAGCAGTCAAATTTTCAGTGCACTGATTCTAGGCCTTATATTTGGTGGTGTGAAAACTTTTACTGAATTTGTGTAGCTTTAAGACTGTTTTTTTTTACAGACAAACAAACAAACAAAAAAACCTTCCTTCCTGCAGGAAGGGGCTGTCAGGAAGGAAGTTAGGAAGCTTCCTATCAGACTGCAGGCATGTCACGCGGCTAAAAACTCCATGACTGCACAAGAAACCGGAGGAAACTCATGGCCTAACATCTGGCTGCCATGATAAATATCTGTTCTTTCAGTTTAATAGGATCCCATAATTTTTTGGCAGGATAGTCTCACCCACAGATTGGCCCCACAAACAGGCTTTGTTGTGTCATGGCACAAGCACATCAGACCTTTGGAGCCTGCAGTTTTCCTTTCTTGCTTCATGTGATGTCATGAACCAGTTGTTTACACTGGACAATATTAAATGCATTCGTGGTAAACAAGCATGGCCATTTGTACCTGCATAATGACTATAAAAGCAGCGGCAGTCTGGACGCAAGGCTTTTGTCATTTATTCTCAGCCTATAGGCAAACCATTCTACTGGGTTACAATTCTAGCACTCCTGCTGCGAAGAAAAAATTAACTAAATGGAAAAGGGACACCAAGGTGTCTGGTATGAAAAAGGCTATTCACTAATCAGTTCTGATCACAAGCAGGCCATATTGCTAGTCAAAAAAGCCAGAAGAAATCCTACTTCTTATTTCATGACTTAGCCAGTCCTGGCCTTTTTTTTACAACTCTCAGCTAGTATCTTGCGCTAGTATCTGAAATTACCATACCTTGAGGGCATGTGACCCACTTACCATAAGCATATTTCATTTGGCAGAAATCAGCAACACTTCCAAGCACCCTCTCTTTGCACACACACTTTTCTAGCAGGGAAACCCCAGAACACAATGGGTTGGAGAACAGCCAGGACATGAAAGAGGAAAGGAAAGCAAATTATATTCAGTTAAAAAGTTGTATTTATGTAACTTCCATAATCTACATAGACAGAAAGAGTAGGTTTGAGAGTGAGCTCAGTTATTTGAAAATCTGTTTCATGTTAGAGGATACAAAAATGGTTCTGAAATCTGATCGGTATTATCTGGGAAAACGCACAACTCATGGGGTCTATTATATAGTTAATAAGCTGATACTAATAAAGAGATTTGTCAGAATCAGATCCAGGTGTCAATCATCTAAGTAATACCCTTGTTCCATTTCATAAGCTAAAAAGTGCTGTTCCTTGCCAGTATTAAGGTAATCTCTCTCTAAGAAAGTCAAGGTATGCAATAGGTGGCACAATTACCCCAAGGCCTTACAAAATCATTGATGCCAGAAAATGCCATCCTTCATAGGGCATGCAAAACTGAGAATATTTTAAATATTGAAGGCTTCACCTCATTCTATAAGCCTAATTTCTTTATGACTTTAGCTGGATACAGTAAACCTCTTTACTTCCATTCCTGAGCTATTGTGCAATTACGAATACCTTATTCTTAAGATCACTTGCATTCCACTCCAGAGGTGGCTGTATTTCAATGACGACTGATACGGTCTTTCTACAAATAGCATTTGAAGCTCTGAACAGCAACTGAATGCTTAGGAAAGAGCAGTGTAAATCCACAAGTATTATGACCATACATTTTGGGAATATGAAAAATTGTTCACACCAATCTTATTTATGACTCACTGATTTCCAGAAAAAGTTGCATAGGACAGCCTGATTTAGGAAATAACAATGTAGGCGTAATGATAACCAATGTTCAAATTAGCAGATGTTGCCAGCAGATGGAGGATAGACTAGAGCTAGAGAAAAGTAGAGGAATTTAAGTCAGGGTAGAAAAAGGAATAGCTGGCACTGAGAGAAGTTACCAAATATTTCCAGACTCTGAGTTGTACCTGGGTGTCTCAGTGCAGAAAATCCCTGTTCATGGCCATTCCATTTCCACTCATCTTCACTCTCATTTGTTGGCATTTGCGCAAGGTCAGGAATTCGTCCTCCAATGGGAATATTAAAGAATGGCTCATTATCATAGCTGTAGGGTAGACAAAAAAAGAGAAGACTCAGGACATGAGAGTGGTAGGAAGGACACGTTTGTGGCATGTAGGATTTGCATTTAGTACCAAAAATAGAGCTTTTTCTCTTTGGGTTGGGAAAACTTCATGCCATACAGAGAAATCATGAACACTTTACATTTTATTAAATTACTGTGTAACTACTGTGTAAAAATTTCTGTTTTATGTTATTTACTAAATCAAGCAACTCAAAGTTAGCAATCACCTGCTGATGTCAGTAGGAGCTGAGAACGTATTCAGGGCCAGCAAAACTAGTAGCCACTCAGCAAATTGCAGGATTTCTGTACTGAGATTAATGCATGTTTGGGGTGCAGATGCCTGCCATCTAGAAACACGAGGGAGAACTTGCAACTCATTTCATCTCAGACAAAGAGGCAAGCCTTCCAGACTCTTCTATCTATTTCCAAGGCAAAGAGATGTATTTAAAGGTGCAGTATAGACTCCTGGCAGGTTGTGGAGTTGCCTATTCTTGCTGCAAAAACTTATCATTTCAATATTGCCTTGGACAATACAATGGATTTATAAATGTGCCAGCCACCAAATGGCAACCAAGAGACATTTTATGTGACTTACAGCTACCTTTTGAAATGATTGTGGGTCTCTTGGTTCCCACTAGCATCCTACAATTACTGTTATTGCTGTCATCTTAATTAATCTTTTGTTTCATTTTACAGAATCCCATCTCAAAATTAACCCAGATGAGGGCTTCTTTACCCATTGAAACAGTTTCCAGTGTGCTGGTCGCAGTCTCTGGCACAGTCACAAGGACGACAGCCATTTTCTCCAAAGCCCCAGTAGCCCATGAGACATCTGTCGCAATTGGGACCTGCCACGCCAGGCTTGCAGTAGCAGAATCCTGTCTTGGGGTGGCATCGCCAGCTTCTGCTGAAAGTGGCATTGGCTGAACCCATTGGCTGGCAGGAGCAAGCTATGGAGATATGGTAAGAGGTGACTAAGGTTATGTGCCCAGGGGTCATCTTAAGTGACATTTTTGCAAGGTTGATAAACTCCTGGCCTCTTCCTTATTTTCAGTAGTTTCACAGCAGAACTGGTAACCATTATATTGTCAGCTACATTTGCAATATTCTTTTTGTTTGTTTCTAACTCATTTAGCACAACAAAACAAATCCAGCTGGGACATATTTATATGTAAATGCCACTTTCCCCTGCATCCTCACATTTGGTCCTCAAAAAAAGAAAATATCATTTGGAAATAATACAAAGAAAAAAAGTGTGAACAGTTTTCCCTGTCACACGGATCTGGAATATAGAGGGTTGTGCAGCAGTGGCAGGAGGCCTGCACTGTGTGTTCACTTTTCAAATAGCTTGCAGGTAAGTTTGCCAAAAGATTCATTTGCTTGGATTGGGGCCCCAAATGGTAACTGTTACCTATGTTACCTTTTCTGTGAACACAGCACAAAACTTCTGCTTTCCCTGTGGCTAGATATGGCTTGTACTTAGGGTAGTTCAAATGACCTGAAACGTTTTGGATTTCTAACTTCAAAGAGCCCACAAGTTTCCTTCAGTGTGAGTTCTAAAAAACACATCTCACTACAGAGTACTCTACATGTATAGGAGAGCTGATAAGATCTATTGTAGAAATATCTAGGCAGATTTGTTATAAAAAACAGGGAAAGAATGACTAAATATACTTTAGATGGAATTTGGGGGTGGGGGAGTCCAGCCAGGAAGAACCGGGAGATCTTTCTAAAGCTGTTGCCAATTTGACTCCAGCCTGGGCAACTCAAGGCAACTTGATAGTAAAACAAACAGTTATGGCAGCTTCTATGGGCTGCTCTGCCTTCACGGACAGTAACTTGCCTTCATAGATTGTAACCTGTCATACCATTATGCCACCAGTACATTCCCTATATGACAGCATCAGGGAGTAGAATGGAAAGTCATATATGACTGTACATGACTAAAACAGCTCCTCATCAGGGAGGAGGCTAGCTGGGATAGTCAAGCCATGTGCCGACAGCCCTGCAAAAGCAAAATACAGAAAAACATACCCACTCACTTCTGATATTCAAACAAATTTCATTAAATTGAGAACTGAGCTGAACTCAACACCTTCGTATTTTAGCTCTTTTTTGCGTTAGCAAAGCAGTATGCTCTGGCTTTTGCTGGTTGCAGAGGCTGAAGAGGAAACACCTCACTATTTTACCCATCTGGAAGAGAGGAGAAATAAAAATCTGGTGGCTGAGATCTGCTTTAACAAAGATCTACAGTCAAATGTTGGATACTCAAGGTGTTTGGATAACTTGGATCCAGGGCCAGCCTTTTGGATGCTTATCTGAACAAAACATGATCTGCAAAGCTTTTGAAGTTTGCCCATCACTGCATCTAATTAAACTACTTTTCTTCATGAGCTCACAGATAAGAGGCCAAATGAACACTGATTCCACACATCATTTTCCGAGGGGAAGGGGGTAGGTATATGACTACAATGAGTGGTCATTGTAGTGGGGACAGATTCACTTTCCTCTGCATCCTCACATTTGGTCCTCAAGAAAAGAAAGTATCATTTGGGAATAATATAAAGAAACAAAGGGTAAATAGTTTTATATAAATGGGTATTTCCCTTATGATCTGCTACTACATAGTTATTTTTTTCCACTACGCCCTGTGCTCTTCATGCCAATATTTTTAATAATATTATTACACTCTGCTGTAGACAGATCTCAGTCAGTTCTTTCCAAAGGACACTAGCACAATAGCCTAAGGACAGAAAATAAGCGTGCTGTCATGGGCAATGTACTCAACACAATGAGCTGGTTGGCAAATGGCAGCAGGCTTGCCTGTGTTTGCTACAAAGCAGTCTCAACTTTGGGAGCAAACCCAGGGATTTTGCTGTCACTTCTGGAGAGGTGGTGTAATGATGGAGCACACATTAGTGCTGACATTTTCTAAGGTAACTTCTGATTTGCTGCTGCTCAACCTGATTTTGTCCAATTTTTCAAAGGGGTGGCTACATTACCGCAAAAGAGAAGTACTTAGTTCTGTCAGCTGTTGAAGAAATGGCTGTCATGGATTTCAGGATGAGGAGGGGAAATACGTACTTCCTTTACTATGGACAGGTCTGAGCCACAAGAAGTCAGAAGTTGCCAACATCTGGGTTGGCTTGAACCCAAGTTTCTGATTTCCTTCTAATATCTCTGTAATTAGAATGTACCTGTGGAGATTTCACCTGAAGTTTCTCCTAGTTTTGCAGCTTCTGGATCTGTCTTTTTCCTCATCTTATTTCCAGTTTTCCATCAGTTAGGATCAGATAACAGCAGATAGATACATCGTTAGCCTACCTATCACCAACTGAGGTTAGACCCCAATTCAAGAAAGTGGGCCTTATCCCCCCCTATCCTCAGGGAAATGATTACAGGACAATGATTTACAGAATTAACAAAAGCTGATGAGGTGGTAAAACAAAGGACTTTTCAGGAAAGCTCATGTTACTAAAGGAATTAGGAGGCATATTCCCCAATTAGAAACTGGGGCAGCTTCAGTGGGTCAGAAAGCAAAGCTGAATCAATAAATATACAACATTTTCAGATGAGGTATACAAGTGGCTTGCAAATGCCTTAGTCTGTGCTTATTTCGCCTTTCAGCTCGGGTGTGTATATTGTCTGGCTTCCAGTGTGTTAAGGCCAAAATCCCAGTTGTGTATCTATGGTAACTTCCAAAATAAGAACTCAAATGTCACATGCTGAAGGGGCAGCTGTTGATGACTGGGTTTCACCTGTTTAACAATATCAGAAATTTGCTGATAAACCTCACAATTAAAGGAACAGAGAAATAAGTTTCCCAAAACACACCCTTCTCCGTTTCTGAATGTTTGACAACATAGCATCTTTCGCCGCTGATTTTTGCTTCTTTCCTCTTGGCAAACCCTAGTTTTCTCCCCATCCGCCTCCTGTCTAACAAAACACCAGCCAACATGACAATGGCCTTGTTTGTCAAAGGCATCATCAATTACGTTAGGGACGGTGTGCAGACAGTTCTGGCTCAGATACAGCCAGTTTATTTGGGTTCCCCCCCCTTGAAAGCAGCATAATGAAAAATTTCATCATTGTTCATTAGAAGTTGGCTATCCGTCATGGAAGTATCACAAAGCATCCTCTTGGCTTCCAACTCCTATCTTAAGTATTTTGTCAGAAGTTACTCTGAAAAAGGGAGACTAGGAATTAAAAAAATGAATTATTCAAATAGCAGTCTCCACTCAAATCCTCAGTAAATCTGTCTGCCCTCAGCACAGCTGTCTTCCCCAAGTAATTACATTAGTAATTAGAACAGCTGTAAAATATAATATTGGTTGCAACAATACATTCCCAAGTTACAGGAAAATAGTAAGTATTCCAAGTAATTGAATGGACTTTGAGGTGTCTTTCCTCAAACTTCTGTCTAATAATACTGTTTAAGATATAGCTATGAGAAGACTGGCTATTTGATGAAAAGCAGCCAAAATGAAAAAATAAGTCTTTTGAATCTGAAATACACACACACACACACATATATATATATACATCCATCTTTTGAACAATCAAGGCAATTTTTAAAGCATGTCAGGTGCAGGGATTGACCCAGGCAATGATGTCTTTTAAATGAAGGAAATAAGGCAGACAGCTGTGTGTGTGGTCAGAGCTGACTAAGACATACTCTCTGAACCAAGAGGTGATGAAGCCTGTGTGATACTACAATCAAAAGTTCACTCCCTCTACTTAGTAGTAAAAGGAGAGAAGTGGAGCTTTTCAGAGTGTGTGTACATGCATCTGGAGACATTTTAATTTTCAACTAGTGTATTTAAGAGTAGAAAAGCTTGTTTTCCTAGAGACCCCTTTTAATGGTTCTACATGCCTGCATTTTTTTAAACTAAGCAGAGAGTGAATACAAAAGATGGTGCCAGTTCAGAAGGATCCTTTAAGCCTCCATAAAAGCCACAGGAAAGAGCTAAGGATGCAGGAGCTTTTCTAACCATTGGTTAGGAAACGATTAGGCTTCTGAGTCAAAGCTCCCATACAACTCTATGTCCAAACTATTTAATCCTGTATTGTCATCCCCAATAACAAGCAGGTGTGTGCCTTGCTCTGAGGCTCTTTTCATGCCTCCCCCCTCCTTTTTTTTTTTTTTTTTTTTTTTTTTTTTTTTTTAATCTAAGCAGTGTCAAAACAAGACTCTGCACATGACCTGGCTCTCATTCATCCCCAGCTGCTAGGAAGAGGAGAACCAAAGGGATCAGAGGCAGGCTATCTCTGCAGCTGAAGAAGAATAGCAGATTCATATTTACATGTCAAATTTCAACAAATTTTTTTTCAGGAGAATGTCTTTGCAGTCTCACATTGGAGAGTCAGCAAAGGGTGGTTTTGATAGTGCCAGGGCATCCAATTGTTATACAACATTTTTTCCTAGCAGTGATTAAGAGACAATGCTGCTCATTATTATGACTAATGCTTAAAGATTCCTTCTGGGCCTGAGCAGTGTCCTATTAACTTTCTAGGAGCCTGAGGGGGCTGTCACAGCTGAACCTAGACTTTGCTCTGGATGGCAGAGCACTCTTCAAGCGTGCTTTCTCAAAGGGATTAGCACAGCATTTCATTCAGCTTTTTCATCAGATTTCCTTTTCCAGCTCAGTATCTACTGTACACACAGGTCAAGTTTTGATCTCCCATGGAGCTTTTTTCCCCTCCTTCTGTCTTCAAAATGAGAAGCCATGGACCAAGTTACTCTTGTCAAAAACATTCCTTCAGTCTGCTGATTCCAGTTTATTACTGTTCTTTTTAGCACTTGCCCAGTGGGTGGGTTTTTATTCAGCATTGTTAGTTTGGTACTGTTTGCAAGATTTTCTCAAAGAGATGATGCCTCAGAATTGGTACACTTAGATTTGCACAAACACACTGATGCAGAATCAGCAGCGCTTCAATTTGTGATTAGAAGGCTGAGGTATGAGAAAAGTATACCTGGTTGGTCTGATTGTCATATTTCACATATATTCTTAGTTCTTAAAATTAGAAAAGGTTTTTTTTACTAAATAAGCAGAGTTACTTTTAGAGTTACACAACCTGAACAATTTACTTGGACTGCCAAATTAATAGTAATGCAAGTTTTCCAACACACAGGTAGATGACCACCTCTATCTTACATTATGCATGGAGCCTTTCTGTCTAGTATCAGCTGTAGGCATGGTAGCTCTGGAGATTAAATCTCCCCTCCATCAGATCGAGCCCATTTTAATCAAAATAATTCTGCCTGTCTGTATTGGTGCTTGTTTTTACTGTCAGTGGTAATACTGACCAAAGTAGTGTAACACTCCCTGGAAGTTTTCTGCAGAGGTACAGCATAACACACACATGCACTGCATTCCTATCATTTGGGGGAAATGTGGGGAGCAGTTCTTTTTAGCATAGAGAACACTACCCTATTAAGGTAATTTGTCAGATGTCATCGTAGGACTCTTCCTCACCTTCAATAAGAAAGGGCATGGACTAACCTCCCTATTGTAGATATGTTTCTCTTAACACACTGATGTGAATGATAGGAACGTCTCTCCTTGTTCCACAAAAGCATCATGTACACATCAGTCTGCCATGAAAGCTGAGACTCTCTACAGCTGCATGCCATTTTCTTATCTCATTATCTCAATACACCAAACATTCATGTGACTACACATCTGTGAATGTTTCCACAGACTTGAGTCATGCACAGGTAGGGTCATACCTACATTGACAATAATACTGAAACCAACCTATTAGGTCAGTGTTCATCTCAACCAGCACAAGCTCTCTAGTGTAGGTCACTGATCCAAAACATCTCTTAAGTCATGGAGGAGAAATAGATACCTCTAGAGGGCAAGTCACCTCATTTCTCAGGCATCTATGTGAAGCTGTGATTAATCATTTCCTAGAAGTCCCACTCTTTCTCCACTGACTGTAGAGGAAGCCTAGAAAAGACACAACTTTCAGGTGGCTAAACTGAGGTGCAGTTACGCAGGCCTGAGTGTGCAAGTCAGAATAGAAACAACTGCATTTGGGGACCTTCTGCTGGCAGCAGTGTGTTCCCAGGTGAAAAGAACATTGCATCTGACATTGGCATGTTAGGAACAAAACTCTTGGAACAAGGTAAATGTCTGCTTATCCATCTGTATCCCCTTTGAATTGTTTTTCTTTTGCTATGCAGAGTATTGGCAAGATGCACTGAGAAGTAACCAGACCATACAAAAGAGGAGAGGTAGAATCAAGGTCTGATTTCACTCGGCAGACTGTTCTAGTTTCCACACAGATAGGCTGTATTTTTAAACACTTTTTTTATTCTCCACTGCTCTCCAGTGCTCCTTGACTTTAGTGTGTATCTAATATTACACATGATTTTGGTTACTACACCATGACTCTGCTGTCAAATACAAGAGTTCATGCACAGATTTTTAGGCACTATGAGACTGAAAACTAATCCTCTGTTACTGCAGTTTATTCTCATCACAAACATTTCCTTGTGGCAAACCTGCTTAGAGTAGGCACAGGCCTGGAGAGTGGGCCACCATGAAACACTATGGAATACAGGGCACATTAGGTGAGCTGACCCACAACTCTGTTGAGCAGTGCTGCTCTTTAATGAAAGGTTATGAAATCAGAGAAAAGGTTGTGTGCAGGCGGTCTGTGCTGGCAAATAAGATCCAATGGAAAGAGAGTACAAAAGAGCAGAAACATAGGATGTGCTGTGCATAGAAATTTTAAGCAGTATCACAGCCCATATGGTCCCAGGGAGAGGAGTGTTTGCAGCCTGAGCATTTGGCCAACTGTAACCTTGATGTAGACTGTCAAAAGGGTAGGAGAGCTTCAAAAGCACAGGCTGACAATGGACATGAATAAATATAGATGACAGAGGACAAAGTTAGGTATGCTGGCAACTGAATTCCAAGTTGAGGATAAGGAAATTTGTCCAAAAGGAGAAATGAAGTGATACATTGTTGGAAATAGCAACCTCCCAAACAGGTGCCAGACGGAATCTGAGGTGTGAAGCCTGTCAGGATACTCAGGAAATGTCTACACTAAGGCAAATTTGGACTTGTTCTGGCTGTATTCCAGACTGACTGGGTGCAAACTGCCTTGATCCAGAGGTTGTACAGCCGTGTTAGTGCCTCTATACCTCAGTTACTTCCTAGCACATTCCATTGAAGTGTTAATGAGGCAATTAATTTGGGCAGAACACCCCATAATACAGCTGTAGAATTCAGAGATGAGGCTGAGTGAGCTCTATCTACCTGTTCCCATGTGGACAGACATGGTCTCCAGCTTGCTACAGTTCCTGCAGCTATTATCATATGTATATTTATCTGCACAGATGTTGCCATATCAAATAGAATTTAACAGTAGCTTACATGTAAGCACACATAGCCTTGAGATGCAGATAAACCAGCTAAATAAGACATGCCTCAAGTGAAATGGGAGCCATGTTATTTTAAATGCAAGCCTGACAGGAATATATCTTTCCACAAAATATATTAGTTTTAGAGAACTGTAGCAATTGAAAAAATTTTAAAAATACTTAATTTCATGATCCCACAGGGGGAGAATAAAAACAAAATGAGGGAAAAGACCTTTGATCAGAAGATTGTAATCTAGAAACAAAATAGGAGGGAACAATAATAATACTCATGAGTTACTTCTACAGTAGTTGGTTCTTTTCATAGGCTTCTACCTCTCATTTGCCTTTACTGCATGTGACAGTAGTCACTTACGTTTGCAGACCTCTGCGGAAGACATGGGTTTACCTCTATCTCGGTAATACCCCGGTTTGCACCTTTGACACCGATGTCCCTCTGTGTTATGCTTGCAGTTATCGCAGACTCCACCACTGCGCTTTCCTGATGCCAGCCAAACACTCAGATCAAAGTGGCAGCTATCAGCATGGTTGTGGCAGCGACATTCTAGGAGGAAACAGGAAAATATATTTCAGATGTATGTAATAGGCACAGCAATACTATTTATATGGTATCATTTTCCTACTGTGAATCATGGAACTGTATCTGAATGTAATTTATTTCCTCTACCTTGATTTTCCTTGATGATCTTTGATTTTTGTAAAAGCTAGAAATTTCAATACAGAGTGAGTCCTAGCAGGGACTGGGAAACTTAGATAGTTGTGAACTGTATGGTATTCTGATACTGAGACCAACAAACCTGATGGTATCCTGGGCTTTATGCAAAACCCTGAAATATTAAAATGCCCAAGGAGATGTAACTGTGTGAAGACCAGATTTCTGCCATGTAAATTCTACTTTCAAGTAGTCCAAATGGATCAGCTTTAGTAAAACAAAGTGCATGCTAGAACAACTGTAAGTAACCAGCAGTTTATTCCAAATCTGCTGTAATGGCACCATTAATGTAAATTGAAGTCTGTTGTAGGGCTTTGCCTCCTTAAGTGGCAATTGTTTGTCCTGAAATCCTGGATTAGCAAACTCCCTCTCACTTACTTCTGCATTCATTTGGTGCACCTGTTTTTCCATCTCCTGGTTTCCAAGGCTGGTCATTATATAGTGGTGCACATTTCTCACAGTGGTCCCCTGCTGTGTTGTGTCTGCACACACACTTCCCATGGACCTGCCAGGGGAAAGAAAATACATTAAAATAGCTAAAAGCGTTAACATGGTGGAGTGCCTGCCAGCCTCACAGGGATGTGGGGCTCCTGCACAACTCCTTCCACAGCTGCCTGGCTCTCTTAAGAAACATACAGGGCTTGGAGCTTGAAAGTGTAGGCTTCATCTCCTCAGTCACTACTGATGGAGATTCTTCCCATCTCGTAATTCAAATGAATGTGGTAACTTCTTTTTCTCTGCCCAGATGGCTATTTCACTACTACATCAGGATGCAAACTGGAAAAGGAGACTCCAAGAGATGCTTGTGACTATAAGAAAGGCTTTACAGAATCCAGACTGCTCTAGTAACTGCTGGCAGGGGTATCACAGTACAGCACCAGGCAGCATCTAATGCACAGGAAGATAAGAGGTTTTGAACTTCTGTACAGAAATAGTATGGTATAGTCAAAGTATCAAGTCCTGTCCATTCAAATTTGCAATGCTCATGTGTAAAGTAACTGGAGAACCTAGCATTCTCCAGTAGGCTGGGAATGTCTGTTCTTTCTTGGCCATATCTGGGCTATGTGGGGAAGTTGGTGGCTCCAACCTTTGCTTCTTCCCTGTAACTGTCCATTGCCAAAGGCTGTCATGTCCTCAGATCTGTCAGCTGAGCCAGATCAATAAAGGCCGGGCTATTTAAACTGTATAAGCTAACACAGCTTATTTTGACTGACAAGTTCAGGGCAAGAGCACACAAAAAGCCTGAGCAGATAGTCACCTCCAAAGGCAGTGACAAATACAGATTCTTGACTAGCACAATTGCAACCATAGGAGAAGACAGTCTAACAGAAGATGTTTGACTGTCTTATTTGACATTAACAGTGATCTGGAAGAGAGAGTAAATACAGGGTCATAAATTCATCATGGATTAGTTAATTATAATTTGCTAAAAGAGCAAGTAATCCAGGTCTCCTAGCATAATTAAAAATGTCAAAAATAACTATTAAACCTGGAAAAATAACTTGTATACCTTCAGAAAAACAATCTGAACCATGCCTGTTCTGTGAAAGGAAGGAGCTGAGAAAGCACAGATGTTTGAAGAGACCTAGGTACAATAGGCGCCTACTGACTTGCTTATGAATATGCAATGAATAGATAGGCAGAAGATGGCCAATGAAATCTTGGGCTATGTAAAAGCACTGTGATACAAAGCGGAAAGGAAATAGTTACTTATTTCTTGCAAACAACTACATGCAAGACTGTTCCGTTCTGAACATCTTGTTATGTGATAAGTGAGAAATTGGAAGATGTTCAACAAAAAGCAGTAAAAAGTTGGCACAGCTGACAGATGGGGCTAAACCAGAAGAACTGAGTATATACGTCCAACTAAACTAGGAAATGGTAAACATTCACAAAATATTTGAGTGGGAAAACAAAGAAAGAGCTGCAAAAAGTTCAACCAAAGCTGTCTGAATAGTGTGATTTTTCCCTGTGACTATCTTGAAGATCCTGAAAATTCACTTGAAAAGATACTTGCTTCCTCTGTGCTTACCTGCCCTCACTGAGACCATAATAAATTAATCTTACCCATGGAAATGTTCTAATGTATGTCAGTTTTGGAATCTATCATTCACACCAGCAACCTTGGAAACAGAGCTAGTCCAGCCTTGAAATGGAAAGGTACTCTTGAAATTGGTTCTCTTCTCACATCATTTCACGCATCAGAAAGATAACAGCTTTGTCTACTCTAAACTCTGAGACACAAGATTCTGAAATATATAGCTACATCCAAGAAGTGTTATACTAGAGTTTTTTTCCTAGTTAAGAAAAGGGATTCTCATATTTGTTTGCAGTGTCTCACAGAGAAAGGAGAGTCCCATGAGATATTCTTTGAAGAAACATCCAGCATAGGGAGTTGGAGAAGAAAGGTGGGGCCATAGATGACAATCTTGTTCTACACTCATTACAGGAGAAGCTGCCAATTAATGGCATGCATTTCATGCTGAGACACTTGTACTAGAGCAGGCAATCCAAAGTAGTCAAGGGCTAAAGACTTCCCCTCCCTTGATGCCCTGTTCAGGACACTAAGCTCTGTAACCACTGTCACAGCCCTGGCCCATTGCATGCTATACAAAAAGCAGAGGCTGAGATTTCATTTTGACTAGAGTGTGAATTGAATCTAATCCTTTAATCTCATCACTAATGTGAGTTATGTTTCTCTATAGTCTTTCCTGAAAGTCAGACTTTCCCTTTGCAGTTCTGTCCTCTCCCCCCATATTGCATTGCAGGTAAGCTGGGATCAAGAGAGAAACATTAAAAAGAGCAATTGCCTGAATGTTCTCCCCTGCCCCCAAACCCATTTCCCTGCAGCAATTTGCTCTCCAGTCCCCTGGTTTCTAATCCTCCCAGACCAGATATTTCATGTAGCTAGCAAAGGGAATAGGCTGCAGCTGATGCCATTGCCCCTCTATGGCCAGCTGGCAGATTTGCTGCTGCACAGAGCAGTTGGCTGCCTCCTCACGGAAGACTGAACAGAGGCTTCAGGGTATGCATTTCTCTGTCAGAGCTGAGCACCAGTAAACCTCAGGAGGATACAGCATGCAGCACACTACGTGATGCCTCTCCAGCTCTGTGTGCAACTCGGTTGTCCGCGTTCAAAGCGCTAAACTGGATGACAAATTACAGAAACAAAGGAAAATATTAATATCTTGAGGGTGTTGAGCTTCTTCCCATTTAGTCTTGGCTTTTAAGACTTACAAGTTTCTCCTGTATAAACACAGTGAGTGACCTAAAAGCAGCAAGTCCTTTGCAGAAGCCATAGAAGAAAGGGAGAATGACCAAGAGTAGAGAAAAAATAAAATGAGGTAAAAATCCAGAACTGCAGATCTTAATGTCCCTAGACTTCAGATAGTATCTGTATTTTACAGTTCATCCCAGAATGGACAAGAATAAAAATGTTGGTCTCAGTCATTTTTTGAGGAAAGTGTGTATTCCAGTGCAAGATTGGCCGCTTTTAAAACTCATTCAAACTATACATTTACTATGTACAAAAAAAGGAATGTTGAAGTTGTACAGTGAAAGCCTTCTAAAGCTGAAAAATGGCAGAATTAAGCCATACAATCTTTCTTTAGCCTTGAGTGACTGATCAAATATTCATTATTCCACAGCACAGATGGTGTGAACACTCATGAGTAATTATTCAGAGAGTAAATAGGAAAATTCAGTGAGGAAGGAAGAATCAAGTTGTTCTTTGGTGGTAAGTAGATGCATAAATTTAGCTGTTGCCCACTGGTTTGTTTTGTTACAAGTTGTAGTTTGCAAAGACTATGAAGGGATCACATGTTGAGTAGGGCAAAGGTATAAAGGAAATTTCCTGCCAATGATTCCTGCTATTGAACAAATTACCACCAAATCTATATGTAAAAAGATGACTGGCTTGGACAACTGACTTGAAAAGCCAAACAACCAGCAAACAGGAGAGCTATTGAACCGGCAGAAGTAAACATGGGAGTTGGCATGGAATTTTATAGGGAGCATTGGAAGGTCTGAGGAATACCCTTTTCCTGTACAGGTAAAGACAAGGAAAAGAAAGTACAAATCGATTTTGGGGGGCAATGGTGGAAGATAATGGAAGAGAAAGCCAATCTACAATGTGTATTATCTATGGCAAGTTAATTCACGGAAGCCGTTAATTCATGGAGAATTGTCTCACATCATTCATAGGAAAAAACAGATGAAAAGAGCACAATATGAAGTGACAGTGAGGTACAGAGCAGCTTGGAGAGGAGGAGAAGAGAGAAGAGGCAGATAGACACCCCAGGTGAAGTACAGATAAGAAAGGTCAGTCACGGACATAAGTGGCCATAGCAGAAAGATCATTTAGCAGCAGAGAAATTGAGCTGTGGGAAGAGGCCTGTTGCACAGAAGCAGAAAGTGAAATAAGGATACAAGAGGAGGGAGTAAATAACGAGAAAAGAACAATTTGTTCTGTTAGAAAGGAAGAGATAGGGAAGGCAGCCAGGGATTGGAGTCCAGGAAGGAACAAGAATGATATATAGGAAGTTGTAAGATAAAATAGGAAATAAGATAGCTGCTTAGGGAAGAGAAGAAGGTGAGAATTAAAGAAAGCCACAACACCAATAACAGGAGAACAGATGTGTCTGAGTTATTCTTTCTAAAATAAGTGAACAAACTTCTCAAAAGTGGGTCCCCAAAACAGAAGTTTCTGCTCTTTGCCAAATGCAAGATGCACTGGATTACACTGAAACAGATTAGAGATGATCAAGCCAAGGCAGAGAAGATAGTCAAAGAAATGCAGATTCAGAAATGAACCACCCTTTTTTTCTACACTGTAGAAAGCAGGGTAGAAGTACAAGTAGATAATGATGATTAAGGTTATTACTGTCCAGGAACAGCAAGCGCTAGCTGCTCCCTAAGGAATGGGGAGCTAGGAACCAAGAGACATCCCAGTACAGGCTATGTCCTCACTGATGGGGCATCATCTCATAGGACCTGAGCAGGGAGCCAGTAACAAGGTCCACAAACAGTCCCAGACACTGCCAGGGAATGGATCAGGGCAAAATCTGGACTCCATTGAGGGATCCCAGTCAAAAGCAGCAGGAGACACTCCTGGAGGCAAGGTTACAAAATTGATCCAAAGTTCATCAGGAGACTTGAACAGAACTACAAACAAGATACAACATATATCTGAGGAGCAATATATATCAGGAGAGAAGCTACCCACAGCATGTAGCCAAGGTCTATCCAGGAGGCAGGACCAGAAACAGGACTACAGACAGGCACACCTACCCCACAGTTCAAAAGACACTAAAGCCTCAGGGCAGAGCTTAAATAGGGCCCAGACCTATGGGCAGAGAGTGTGGGTGTAAGTCCCAGGTGAGGCTGGTCAGGATCATTAAATACCTATTAGTGCCCTCAGGGCCCCAATAAAGGTTTCTTGATTAGCACTGGGTTGATCTCATTGGAAGGTTTAGGATATCTGACTGCTGGGAGGTATTTAAGGAAACAAATGATTTAGCTCTCTGGGCTTGAAGCTAGCATACCACGTGGGGGGAACGAACGAACGAACGAACGAACGAACGAACTGGAGAGTAAGATGTGAGGCAGAGGCTTACATCAGATTCCCTTAAAAAACCTAACTAGTTTTCAGCTGAAGCCTGACTGGTTTATGATAGGAGTTTGTATAAAGCAGTTACTGAGACAGCAGGGAAAAGATTGAGTGGAAAAAGATTTTGGTTTTTGGTTTCTCTAATATTTCACTTTATCCTGATTGTTCAGTATGTGTCACTCTGCCTCATTCAATGTATGCTATTCCTTAGATACAAAAGTGTATAGGCCTGCGTGAACTTTTCCATAGTGCCTGCTGCTGTAGTACTTGAGTACTTCAGAAATATTAAGGAATTTATTTTCATGACACCTCCCTTCATCTGCTTCTCCTCATTGCTCTGCTAACTTTAGATGTCTCTAAGGATCATTCCCATTTGTTGTAACATGATTGCATTGAGAGCTCAGCTGCTTTGACAAATTTGTCTGAAACCAGATGATACCTTCCAAAGTTATTACAGGGGGCCTATGGATCAGAAAAATAGATGCATTGGCAGACAGGCAGACTGTGTCATCATATAAACATCCTAATTTCATAAAGCCAGTTTTAAGTATGTTCTGTGTATATAATCTGCAATAGTTTATGTTCTTGCAGTCCTGCTTTCAGAATGCCTTCAGCCAGGGTTACTTGTGTCGTTGCTGATGCATGCTATGAGCACAATGAAAAGAGTTACTCCAAATACTAATGTTGTGTCTCCATCAGACTTTCATTTTTCTGATTAACTTTTGCAGAGGTTAAAAGTTTACAGGCTGATATACTAGCAGTCTGAGGATATTATTAGTCTAGGAAAGGAACACAAATATATGCTACATATTTTATACTATATTCTCAATCTCCATCATACTGAATTTAAAGCTCTGCTTCTGGGCTTTGGTATGGCAGCTATATTCTCAGATTGTGGTTTCATGATCCAAAGTTGATTTAAGACATTTCTGCTTTCCTTATCATTTTTTTCCTGTGCTACCACCTTCTATATCGTGTATTAAGTCATGTGTAAACTGGGCTGTGAAACTTAACTATGTTAAAAAAAAATCACTCTGCTTTTTTTTTTTTTTTTTTTTTTTTTCTTGGCATCAATATTTTTAATCTGGATCAGTTTCCTGATCCGGTTCCCTGTGCCTCACAGCACAGTTGTGCTAGTCCAGGGAGCAGTGCAACAATCTGGTATTGCTACCAAAGACTTTGATTTGGGCATCTATCACCTGAACAGTTTTGAAGTAGGACACAGAGCTTCTCGATTTTAATGCCAGGATGATTGGCAGCAATCGTTCAGCTCAGTCTGCTCCACCAAGTCATTAATGTCACCCAGCCTTTAAATGATGCTCGATAACTTCTAGTTGATTTGTAGCAAATAGTTTAGAAGCATATCCTGGTTTTACACTATACTTCCAAGAAACTACATGATTATTATTCACCTTTGCACAAAGTTGTTTCACCTGAATTCTGATTAGCAGTTGAGAGAGCAAGTGGATATTTTCTATCTCTATATCCTGCAAGTTTTTGATTTTTAAAAGTCTTTTCAGTTTCATGTAATGGCTCAAGCCTCTTGCTTTCTCTACCCATTTCATTTCTTTTACCTTTTGTCCTGTTAGTAAATGTTGTTGTTTTTACTCCTTTTCCTGGGCTACTCTCAGTCTGTTTTGGGTTTTTTTTTCCTACTGAATGGAGGTTAAATTTGGAAGCCTTCCAGAACAGAGCAACTGTTGCTGATTCAGAGAAAATGTTTGTCTTTGGGCTCTGTATTCACTTTGTAATGTCGCCAGAGCAATTTTGGATACAGCAGTTTGCCATGACCTCAGAAGCTAGTCCCTTACCTGCTTGAAGTAAAAGGACTCTTTCTGGATCATTTTGAGTGGTTATATACAAAATAGTCACTTCTATTTTGCCTTTATGTGCCTTGATGCTCAAACTGCACTCCGTCTTCTCTCCAAATGGAGAGGTATATCCATGTATGGGATTTATAATAAAAGCTTCAAAACTAGATTCTGGGAAGACCTCATATGATTTTTGGAGGCCAAATAAAAATTTACTTAAGCTTTTTCAAATTCAGAAAGACCTAAGGGAGTGGGTATTTTGGGAGTAAGTCCTAGATTTTTACAGTTTCTGCTGTGAATAGGTTGATGATTCAAATTCCTGCTCTGGTCAGGAATGAAGAAAGTGATTATTTTCCTATGTCATTTGTTGATTTCTGGGAAATGATCTAATAAGTTCATACACATATGTGTGTTTTCCGAGAGAACTGAATTTCTGGCTCATACTTAGTCACTTGGGTAAATTAAGTCTGAGAGAAGCTGGCAAGGATAATAATATAGCTGGGAAGTTTGTGGCAAGCCCAGCTGCACCATACAGATTTTCTTCTCCACAGCAGTGAGTGAATGAGCTGCCACTATTTCCAAATTCACCAAACAGGTAATGTTGAAGACTAAATCAGTGACGGTGTTTAGCTGAATATTCAGACTGGCATCACTAAGCCCCTTTCCGAACAATAATAAAGTAAAAGCATAAAGGGAGGTAAAAAGGTAGAGGAAGAGGTATAAATTTTATGCTTTATATGAAGGAATATAACAGACTAACCTAGATGTAGGACAGTTTCAAGACACAACTCCATCATCTGCCTGAATTCCCTGCTGTAGGTCTTCACACACATGCCTGACTCTGCCTTAGCCCACATTTCAATTTGCTTTCTTATTGTTTTCTTTCTCAGTGTTAGCTTGATTTTCATTCATTTTTGGGCTAAGCTGTCTTGTCATTTTTATTGACATTGCCAGCAATTCCATTATCAATCTGTAGCAAATCACATATAAATAACAGTTGTCATGCTGATACACAGCCCCAGAGTTACAGCCGCTCATCACATTGTGCTGACTGTCTTAAGAACAGGGGAAGCAGAAAGTGAAGGGAGAATCAGGATTTTAACAGACAAATACTTGAATCAATTTAATAAATGAATAGGAAAGCTCAGTTCTGAGAATGAATGGCACAAGTGAGTTTAGTCTTGTTCAAGGCTGTGTTCCTGAAGCCACTAGACAGTTTGGCCTGAGGGCCAATGTTTGCTGTAGAAAGACCCAGAATTAATTTTCAGGGGAGGAAGAAAAGGGAGAAGCTTTAGATTCTATCATCTTTGATATACGAACAAAGAGTTATAGATTTATAGGTCAGGCATAACAGGCTAGCACTGTATGTCAACAGTTCAGAGAAGTTTGGACATGACCTGTTAAAAGGCAAAATAACTCCATCATTTACTTTGTTAGAAGTCCAGCTAATTCCAGCTAATTCTCATGACTCTCTGGACTTAGCTGGGCTTTCAATGGTTAATTCATAGTGGCTCTAGGAGTCACACTCTAGGAGTGTGTGATTCAAAATCCACTCCAGTAGTGGGCCTGTGAACTCTTTCTGAATTTCTATCTCTGTACTGAACAAACTTGCCAGCATGTCTAGCTCACATTCCAGTGAAATTGTGTTGGGCAGTGGAATAGATGACACCAAGAGAAAGATAGCTTTCTGCAACTTCTCTGCAGATGGTTGCAATTTGGAGAGTGAGGATAGGGCAGGGCTGACGTAACATAGGACCAGCCAAATTTATAAGGAATCTGTTGGAGGAAAGGGAGGAAAAAAGGAGAGAAAGTCCATGATTTAGCAGAAAACCTATGCATTGCAAGAGAAGGGTTCTAAACCCCTAAAAACTAATCCCCAAGACCCTTCTAGGACAGTAAGTAAACCAAGGCAAGAAAATACGTGATGGATATTACAATTTTTGTACTGAGGAATATGGAATTTGTTTTAGAATCCCATGCAAAATTTCCTTGTGTTGTATGCACCTGCCTCTAAAACTTAAAACTGCAGATTCAGAGCACCCTGAAGGTACAATTCAGAGAAAGATTTGCTTAAATTACTGGGAGATTTTGGAGGGATGAGTGCGTTGGGTGAAAGACCTTGAAAAGCCTTGGTAACAAACTGAAAACTTTTGTTCTGTTAAGTTGTAGGTGAGCTGAGGACAGAAACAGCATAGCAGTCTATTCAGTCCCAGAGGAGTTTGAAAACACAAGGACTTAGAGTATAAGGTCAAACACAGCAGTGTGATCAGTGTTCCGCTCCTACAGTTGTCACATCACAGCAACTTCCTAGTGTTGGTGGCTGAGTCAAATTTAATTTAGAGAAAAGGACAGTGTATATTGCATAGACTCAAAAAGAAAAATGTGCTGTACTGCTGGGCATCAGGGAGGTGTTTGTAGCCAAGTGGTGGCTGATAGCTGTGCGATAAATCAGTTATTTCTTCTGCTACTCCTCACACTGACTGCCTTAGCTTGAATGTGAAAACCAATCTTCAGAAGAAATAAGGCATATTTTACCAGCCCTAAGTATATTTACAAGCGTTTACAATCAAAGGTTTTTACTGGCAACGTTATGATGATTCTTTTGCATAGAAGAAAGTAGCCGTGAGCATCAATTAAGGGATTAAAATAACAAAACGAACCATTAATTAGAGCAGTTAAGCAATAAAATTAAACTGCTTTTAAACAGCTTCTCAATAGCCATCACTTTTAAGAAAAAACTGCGTTTAAAGACTAAGTCAAAGACTTTCCTACAAGCAGAATGTCTGCATGGGAGGATCTACTCTGAGCCATGATTCAGGAAAATATTTTGGTATGTGTTGAAACACCATTTCTGAATAAATATATTTTCCTGATTTGAACTTTAGTAGTAGTAAGTGACTTTTCTCCAGCCATAGTAAATGTAGGAAAAATTTGTTGACTTTATAATTGCAGAATTCCTGCTGGCTGAACCACTACATGGATCATACCATCACAGTTGTGGTTATTCTCTAAACTGTAGATACTCAAAGCCTCATGCTGCCATTATGAATGCCAAATGCTCTGGCTGCAAACCACTCAGTAGAGCTCATGAAGTATCTTCAGCTGATGTTGGTAGCACTGGATACAGAATGTCAGGTTAAACACACTGGTCTCCTGCGTTTTCAAATAACTAACAGCAGAACTTCAAGTCCTTATTCAGTTTTTACTTTGGAAAAAAATCAGCATAGGCAACAGTTTCTAGAATTTATTGTGACTTTATCTAAAAGCTCTTGTGATTTTTTTTAACATTCCTGAGCTACTTCCCTAGCTGATGTACATAGGCTAACTGTTTCCTGAACAAAACCTGCTCTTTGAGTTGCCAGCTACAGCAGAGAGTACCTCCTGGCAGCTCTGAGTGCTGGAGGTCATACGAACTGGCACAGCTTGCTCAGATAATGTGATTTCCCCCTCCTTAGTTGGGGGATTATCAGTAGAACTGCACAAGATATGTGAACAGGAGATAATATTTGCAAGAGAAACAACAGCCAAGTCACCAAGAAAATTGCTGTAGAAAAACAAGTTTTACCTTACATAACCTCCCCTATGCCAAACAAGAAATCTTACTTAGGACCAGATCCTGCTCTCTTTGAAATAAGTGGAAATTTTTCTATTTGCTTCATTGTGGAGGGTCAGGCCCACAAAGAGTCTAGTTTGTCTCTGTGAACAGGGTAAAGAAACAGAAGAAACATCTGAGGCAACTTGTAAGAATTTCCTGGCAGTGAAGGTACCAATAATTAACAATTAGAAAACTCTAATGCTTTGTATAAAAACATTTTAATACACATTTGCTTTCCTCCATCCATACTTGCTTCTCATGAACTGGAAAGAGAATTGTGAAATATCTGGCAAATGGAAAGGAATTCGATCTAGATTCTGGTCTCTGTCAATGTGTTCTTTCTGCTTTGTAAGTTCTGTATGTTCTGGAAGCACACTTGGGCTCAGCTAAAACAAGTCAGCAAAACAGACACTACACCTGACAGCTCTTCCTAATTTTAATACGCAGTAACACCACTTTGTACACCCTGCGGCAGTGATACTTGGGGCAGGATTACTTTCAGTTGTATCGAGTGGTGGAAGAAGAGAAGATGTATGCATATCCTGACATTTGTTTCTGTCGCAAGGGCATATTAATGCCCTGTAGGTAAAAGAAAATGTTCCGCTGTAGTTCTGTGGCAAAACACAGTCTTAGTAGGCAATTCCCCCCTCTCTCCCATGATCATAAAGGAGCTACTTGAAAGAGTTTGAATGATACAGCGCATGAAATTTCAAGAAGAGAATTTTGTCCTTTGCTATCCTAAGAGGCCTTACACGTTGCAAAGCATATCTCTGTGTCTGTTTTCTTTGGTCTGAGGAAAGGAAATAGAAAATAAGAAAACATCACGATCTCTAGCAACAAATCCCAAATTCAGGATTTGTCAGCCCTGAAATTTCTTGCCTATTTCTTACAGTTCCCACCTTGACTACTCAAAAGTTTTTCTCTTGTCAGAAATGATACTCGCGATAGCTAATGAGGGTATTGTGATCTCGATAAATTGCAGTGAGGTGGGTGTGTTACTAGTTCCAAAACAAAGAGATTACATTGAAAAAGTAGTTATTAATGGTTTGCTGCCAAACTAAATCAAAGGATATTTCCATGGGATTCTACAGATGGCTACTTTGTACCTTGCTCTGTTCAGTATTTTCACTAATGATTTATGACTAAATAGCGAGAATATGCGTGAAACTATGTGGGTTTCCAAGCTAAGAGGAATTATATGCCTTTTGGAGGCCAGTTTCATAGTTCGCAATCGTCTTGCATCATTAATTTTCACAATGCTGTGACTTCTGTGACATTACTTCTGATGCAGACAGCTGCATTATGACTTCCTTTCATGTTGACAGACTTAGTGGAGAAGCCAGAAGCTGAATAGATTTTGATGACTGAGTTAACAGATCCACAGCTAAGTTGATCAGCTGTGGAGTTGGCAGATCATCTAGTAGTAGTAGGTTATCTAGTCTCTTCAAAATGGGGTTGATAAGTGTGATTCAAAAGTGTCAAGAAGCTTTCTGTAGCATTCTCCATTATTCAGTTTCTATACGGTATCACTCTGGCAGTGTTACAAATACTGAAAATGGAACAGATTTCCTTCAAGAGTTAGAAAAAGCAGACTTACTAATTGGCGCTTTTATATCCCTCCCAAGACCTGAGCACAGAATGATCTCAGTTTTTGGGCCTGTCCTGTGGCAACAATTACGGTTGTTTTCTACATGGACTTGCTTTTGTTTTTGTTAACTACAGGCAGGAAATATCTTGTATGAGGACTCTGAACTCTTAAGAGATTGAAGCTCCTATTACTTAGGTATTTCTGTGGAGGTCTGTATTTTTCTAGCATTTTATTTAATTGTTTGACAACAGCCCAGGAAACATGAAGCTGCTTAGACCTTCATGTTATGGTATTAGCCACATTAGCCATGTAAAAACTGTGAGTCTTGAGATTTTCTCAGTCCATGTGTTCATGAAATATTTGATGTGGCCAGTGAATGAGTCAAATTATTTCTAAGCGTATAGTGTTTGTTTTTAACATCCCTCTTCTCTGTCCTATTTTAGTCTCTGTGACTGAAAGGAGAGCAGCTTCCAAGTCTTTGCCAAGAAAGATTTGCAAGATGACAAAAAGCTTTTGTTGCAATGTAGTTTGGCTGATACGAAATGTGCCACTGGTGTTCGACAGTAACAGCAGAGGCCTTTCTCTTCTGCATGTAGTCAAGATTACCATATTGTAACATGCAAAGTAATACACTTATGTAAATTCACTCATGCTAGCCATGTAGATTAAATCCTGAGGTCTGTACCTAGGTGAACTCTCCTTTCATCACTACAATCTGTAGTGATTACACTTCATCTGTAAGGATTAGATAAAATTTAGAGGGGATCCAGGAAATTGGCTCTTCCAGGAGCGGATTTTCAATGCATATTTGAAAAAGAGCTAAAGTTTAACAATTAAAATACAGAAAAGAGGAGCAAAATAATATGATCATCTCTACCCCAGACTTATATGACCTGAGAGTAGAATTTTCAGTTTTGGTTTCACACTTGTTTTGTTAATGCAGAAAAGCAAAAATTAAGGAAGGATATGATAAGAATCTTTCTGTCATATCAACAGAATGATGATCAGCTGTTCTCCATAATCATTGCAGGAGGAGGATTGAGAAGAGATCACCTTAATTTGCAGAAGATATTGTTTAGGCAGGCAGAAAAGAAGAGTTTTCAATGCCAGAATGGGAATAACTGCTGAGGGTTTCTGGGGAATCTCCTTCATCAAAAACGTTCAAAAACAAGTTCAACAAACATCCATGGGTGAATGGCTTAGATATGCTTGATCATACCTTAATGCAGGGACTTAGACTGGCTCACTTACGGTGTCTTCCAGCCTTACATCTAGGATTCTAGATGTAGTCAATGCTCTGGAAGTCCTTTCTCACTCCCTGGTGTATTTGAATCCCTGCTTAGGCAAAGACTTGCTAATATCTGTGTCTATATAAATGCTGTGATGCATCCACCCTCTTGCCTCCTGGGGCATGAGTCACTCGAGAAGTGCATTTCATCAAAACTGTTTCACATTCTGCCCTGTGAAGTCACTGATGGCACAAAAAGATTCTATTCCCTTGTAACTAATGGAAAAAAAATTAAAAGAAAATCCAATCATAGTTTACAGTGATTGTGCCAGTAATATACACAATATTGTGTTTTCCTCTTTTGATGGGCAGGGTGTTTATTCTTCTACCAGCTGGATTCATTTAGTGTGTTATTCATCTATTTGGTTTCACCATGTGTATATTTAACAGTTTGCAATAGGGAGAATGCACTCTTTAAACAGCCTTTCTCTTACACAGTTATGTCTTAATTGGATCTGTATTTGTAATTAATGGAATCTGCAAACATTATCTAGTTCTAGGATACTGTAGATGATGCTTAGATTTATACTACAGATGGAAGTGATTCAGAAATGATTTTGAAAATATTATGCAACTCATACAGTCCAAATTATCTGTACAGTATCTACCTCTCAACCTCAGAAAGTTGAAAGAAAGACAATGAATTCACATTCCAGAAGACAATAAACCAAAATGCCAAGTGTACTATAAATTTAAAGGGACAGAAATTAGCTGAAGTAGCTGAAGACAGCAGTTCCCCTCAAGCAGCGTTACGTGAATATGCATACAAACAGACCTCACACCTTCTGCACACCCAGGGGTCACACCCAGATAAAAGATTGAACAGCAATCAATCGTAGTACTATAGAAGAATACAAGGTTTGGCTCCTTTTCTTTAATCCTAACTTATTTTAACCTGAATTAGTAAAAAAGGGGGGAGTTGTTTTCACATCCTGAATATTGTACTCCATGTAGTAAAAGTAAGTAACAAAAACATAAAAGGAGCATTGTGAATTTGTGCTCATTTTGTCATTTTTTATAGATTTGGTTAGGTATCTTCCTCCTAGCTGATCCAAACATACTAAAAAAGAGTAACTCCTGGCTTTTTGCTAGCCTTTTTCTATAGGTAGAGATAGGACTAGATTGAAGACAACTTCACCACTGTAGACTCTCTCCTTTCAGAACCAATCCTGAAAGAAAATAGAAGTTTCTCTCTTCATTTTTTAGGGATACTGTTTTCATAGATCTTGTTTACTCTCTGGCTAGAGGTTTAAGTATGTAATACCTCTAGAAACACAGTCCATTCAAACGAGTCCTTCTGTGTGTGTGCCTATAGAAGAAATTCCTCTGAAATGAAACTTGTGATATCTATCAGTTCAGCTGAGAAGGAAATAATTTGGCTCTGAGACCAACTTGATAAATACTCAAGTTTAAAAATAATGGTCTAAACTGTGAACCATTGTCACCAATGCTGGACCCATGAACTGCCAATGTGGACTGCCAAAGCTTTCCTTTTCTTATCTTTTCCCTCTATTTACTTTTTTAGCTTTCCTTTTTTAGAGTATAATTTCTAGCTGATGCATAAATCCTTTATGAATCAGAAGGCAGAGTTGAATGAATACTTCAACCAAAAGCCATTTCATCAAACAAAGGTCCCATCACAATTTATAAGTATTTTCAGGTCACAAGATTTTGGAAGGACTCCTCTCTAGCAATTGATATGCATGGAAATGCAGGAAGAGTCACACAATTTTTTTTCCCCAGAAGTGCTGTAGGTTTCACTGATGTGGATTAACGGTGTTGCCCTTTTAAAGGGGGCTTAGGGAATGTTGGACAGGATCTTCTGCAAAATCTCCTCTTAAATTCACGTTCTTAGAAAGCACAAGCAGGTAACAAAGCTAGTAAATTAATGAATGTCTAGGACTCACCACATTCTCTGAGTCTCCTGTCCTGTTGGCAAGCTGGCATTCTTCTGCATGCCCGTTACAAAAACAACTTCCCCGGACAATCAGGTCATAAATAGCATAGTGGGCAAATCTTTGAGGTTTCTCTAGCAATGCTGAACCATGGCATGGACATTCCTGTCTTTTTAACAAAAGAAGACGGAGGTTGGTGAGCTTCAGAAGGTCTTGAGCCTCAAGACTATACGGATCTTCAATCTTGTTTGCTGGAGCTAAGGCGCGATAAATCACCTGAAAGATAGAATATACACATTCGGGAAAAGATGCATAACTGTCCATACACAGCAAATATTCCAAGGCAATACTCAGGAAGGAGCTCCTATTTTGAAGACTGCATAAGCAGTTGTAAGCCTGCAGCTGACCCCTGAACATCACAGCTGAGTTACTACCAGATTACCAAGCCACACCAAGTGACTTGTACCTGCTTTCATTTTGTCTCAGGTGTGAGATAGGAAACACTCTAGTTTAACTGTCTTTCCCTGGAGTTACTGAACTCAGTCACTTATTGCAGTTCAGCCAATGTGTGGTTACTTGTCAAGCTCTGATTACTTCCTCATGTTTCTGAGCCAAGTGACAACAGTGTCACTCAGAGAAATACGAGGTATATTGACCCCAATGCTGCATTAATGCCATCCACATTTATGCAAGCATTTGAGGAACATAGCTTTAGTATGAATTCTGTAGTCACGTAACTAAGGCACTAAACACATCTGTGGAACAAGTAAGAAAGTAATCAGATTTTTGGCTTGCCCAATTGAACTATTTGCTAGAAAAAACAACCTGGCTTAGGGTGAGTAGGCCTCAGAAAATACCCTGTTTTCAAACAAAACGAGCCATGTCAATAATAGGAGAGGAGAAATGGCTGCACTGCAGTGAGCTTGCAAGGCCAAGGGCTCTTTATGCCTACCTGCTGTTTAAGAACTGTTACTTTTTTACTAGGATGTCTGTGCTGTTCTGATTGCTCCCCAGTAGAGCGGTGGCTTGGTTTCAGATATCGCAGATCTGATTTGGCGTTTAACAGTGACCAAAGCAACATGTTTTATTTTAGCTCATGTACCACTCTGCCCTTCTATGTCTCTCAGGGTGTATTTGTTCCTGTTGGTTTTGTTGTGGAGAGGGTGATAATGGAGGGCTACATCACACTCCATGCCAATGAGCTAGAGAGCTGGCTGCATTCCTTCCCAGGCTTCGATGCCCTTTTTGGATGTGCTAACTCCAATTTGAGAGCTATTTTCTCCTCTAGTTGAGTTTTGCCATTGTAGCAGAGGGACTTGCCCTCGGGGTTCTTTGGTCCTGCTTTATGAGCAGTGACATTCTCTGTCTGGCTAACTCTGTCAGTAGAGTGAAAGCTTTGTTTCCATAGGGATTCCCTCTTTCTCTATCTCTGTTTTTTTCTTTTCTTTCTAGTGAACAGACCGATTTAAATACTTACAGGATGTAAAATATTTTTGTTCCCTTTTTGCTTGCAGGAGCAATAAAAGAGCTTGTGGTTCAGGCCTGGAAGATAATTCTGTTGTGTGTTGATGACACATGGGGGGATAAACCCCCTTAAAATAACAGTGTCAGCTGCCCGACTTAGCACAGAGCTATACCTGACAGTAATACAGCAAACGCAGTGGTACATTTCCCTCCTGCTCACAGCATTTTCTATTTAGTTAACTCTACTCTTTTTTCTTTTCTTTAATTCTCTTCCTTCTACTGTCAGCTATTTACAAAGCTGCAAATTGACCTGGTGGGTCAGATCAGAGGTATCTGTACTTCCTTGTTTGATGGAGCTATGGGCAAACTGCCCAGGCTGTGCAATGCAGGTGCCTGCATTCCCCTGACCGATGGAGCCATGAGAAAATAGCCCAGGCCTTTCCACCTCAATGTCTACATTCCCCTGATTAATAGAACCATAAGCAAATGACCCATTCTGTTTTGTCCAGGTGCCCAACATTCCCCTTATCAATGGATTTACAGGACAAAGACCAAATCTCTTCTGTCCAGTTCCCTTAATCTGTGGTGGTCCAGTGTTTCCGGTGGAGGCCAGTTTCATGAGCCCCTTCTCCCTCCCTCTAGGCCCACATGGAGGTGGAGTACTTTCCCAGAGCCCTGAGTACTTGGTCGTGTACAGACACGTCTTCCTCCCACATGAGTGTGCTAGTTCATCTAAGGGCAAGGCAGTGAACTGAGTGGAATTGTTCTGCAGAGCCTCCTAACCCAAAGGATCTCAAAGCAGGATTAAAAACTAACTTCTAGGATATTAATGGCTGAAAGTCCTTGTGAAGCTCTCATAAAATGCCAAAAACAGAGAAGCTAAGGGATAAAGCAGTGTGTTCAGTTGTCATTTTGTATAAGCTCAATTCTCACACTTGGCTTTCTTGCCTATGCCTTCTCTAATATACTTAGTAAAAATGTTCTCTCCTTATCTCTCCTAAGGATACCTAACAGATCACTGGCCCAAGCATATATATGTTAGAGGTGTCTTGCTCCAGAACAAGACATCTTAAGAAAGATAACCATCATGTCATTAGCCACTGAAAGATCTGTGCCAGTCCTGCCAGTGACTTCCTTATAAACACCTGGACAAGAGGCTTAATGTGTCTGTGTCCCAGGGTCCCCACTTGTGAACAGGGAATGGTAGCATGGATTTCCCTACAGGAGATAGAGAGGGAAGGTTAATAAGGGGAAGAGTATTTCATTGTGCTCTTCAGAAAGAAATGACTAGTTAATGGTCAAAGTGTTTCTTTTTACTCTAAGTCTCTGGCTTTGTGCTTCTGTTAGATGACAATGGCCTTGCTTTGTGCTATGTTAACTATGAATGAAGTCTTGCATGCTGTGCTACTAGAGACCTATTCTGTATAAATTATAACACATTTAAAGGTATGAATTCATGTTTTGGGATCTCCAGTCAATTATCCATCCTCATCATGTGTTAATTGGTATCTAGATAGTAATGAGTTCCTTAGGCCAAAGGAACTGCTGTTGGGTGCTCTTCTTTCAGTGCAATGCCATTTGCTGTCATGATGTGGTATCAGTTCTTCTTTCTTTGCTTGACAGCTTGGAAAAAGCTTAGGTTCCCTATGGGTTTGTTGTTTTGCAAATATTTTCATTTCAGGCCTTGCATCTCTTAAGGAGAGTTGCTCTGGCATTTCCAGATCCCCTTAGAACTCTAAACATCTATTTGTCAGTAGAGATGTTAATAGCTTGAATGTCCCATAGGGATTGCAACATCCTTTTAAGAAACACTAGTATTTTATTCCAGTTCAAATACAAGAGTTTGTTTATATGATTAATTCATGACATATTTTTGCTTGGAATAAGCTCAGTGGTGAGACTGGATTTGTTCATCCTTGTTTCTCCTAAAGCAAGACTTGTTAAAAGTTAAAGATCTGATTTGAATGACATAACACTAGTGAAGTCTTCTGGGAGCAGCATTTAGATGTTCTTGGATTCAACAACCACTAAGGAACTAAGCTTTCCTAACTATATATATACATATATATATACATATATATATGTATGTATATATATGTATGTATGTGTATATATATATATATGTATAAAAAGATATTGATCACTTACATAAACAAAGACATTTTGTATCAGCAGAGTCAAAGTGGATATGTTGCACCAATGTAAAGTATGTTTAGGTGGGTATTATTTTCAACCAAGGCAACACAGTTTTAATTAGTATTTAAATGAGCTTAGTAACATTATTTCAGATATGCATAAAACTTGAATGGAATTTTCTTTTTTCTCTCTCTTCTTCTGGGGGGACAGTCTCCTTGAAAATCTGGGGATTTAAACCCTTGAGTACAAGCAAGAGCGTAATATAATCACGATTTATTCGTTCATTTTTAATATTTGATTGGATATGTCTATTTACATTACAGTGGTGGTTGTTAGGTCTTCCTTAGCATATAGGTTACTCTACTGTCAAGACTAATATGTTGCAGTCCATAATTTATATTATTTAGTCTCCTAAGTACATTGATTTAAATGATTGTAGGGTGGGATCATTTTTTAGAACAGATCTGATATCTCACCTTACATGCCTCTGAATTATTTATCCATTAAGGCATAGTTTACCTAAAAAAAAGACCCTACCTCCCCTTTTTTCTTCCATACTAAAAGCATATGATGGTATTTTAAATGCATATATTTGGAGTTTTGGTTCCCTGAGAAGAAACGAGTCCCTAATTAAGAGACAGACTGCTGCTGGTTGTATATATTGGCTTCTAATTTTGCATTGCCCAAGGAAGGATTTTATTACTGTAAAAAAGAAAGATGTGTCACTAGAGCCAAAATACAGACTTGGGAATCTGACTGCTTGTTCAAAGCCCCAGCACAATTGTTCAGTATAAATTTCAGCAAATACTTTGTCCTTATTCTGGTCTGGACTGCTAGTGATTTCAGTAGGAATCAGAGAAGGTTACTGCATACTCTGCTTACATGTTTTCTTAAATGGGACACAGGTACTCAAGTATTTCACAGGAGAGGAAGAAGATTAGTAAATTTGTCTATAAAATTCTCTGGGGTTTCCTATAGAGGGATACTTCATATGTGCAAAATTTTAATAATAATAGGTAAAAGATAAGAGTATAACAATCACAACCATTTCTACACAAATGTTTGAAAGATCTTTATATTAGAAATAGATCTAAGTTTTAATAAACTCCCAGAGTCATGAGCTGTGGGAAGGGACACTTGTCACTGTATTATCTGCTCTTTTTTTTTTTTAATTGACAATTACATTGTGCTTTCAAAGCCTCTGAGGCAGATTCCTTCCATACACATGAGCATTTGATTCTGCCTTTTGCTTAGCTTAAGAGAAGCATGATTAATGTTTATTTCTCAGGGATATTTTACATATTTGCAGTTTTTCAGTATTTTCTTGTAAAGGAGATTGAGAGAATATAGTGAAAAAGGAAATATATTTCTATAATTAAGATGCAAGCTCTGAGAAGAGCTTCCCAGTTTTGTTCACCATAAGGTTATGTCTCATCTAATTAAGTCTTTATCTGTTATCCAGCTCCACAAAGCTCTATTCTTTTTTTTTGCTGTAACAGTCTGCTCTGCAATCCCCCAGTGTTTTCTCTAAACGTCAGTGTGTAGCTTTCATAAAAGCAGCATACACACAGCTAGAGAAGAAAATGTGCTGCTGATTAAGACTGCTAAGGGCTGAACAGCTTAAGGACAACCTAGAAAGCTTTCAGTTTCCACAGAAATGGGTAGAAGATGAGGGCATTCAGCACTTCCATAGAGAGCCTCAACTCTTTATGGAAATACATCCTAATTCCTGAGTTTCCCTTATAATCAGAAACTGACACTGGAGCTAAATGCTGAGTAGGACATTCATGCTTATCTCCATATCTGCTATCAAGCGCATATTTGTCATTCTCATTTTTGAAAGACAATCAGCTCTGCCTCAAAAAGATGGTCTCTATCCTGTCCTCTCCTGACCTTTTTAAGAGCAAGGAGGTTTGGAGAATGCTATAAGTTTGCAAAGCTAAAAAAGACAGCCACTGTTAGAGGATCTGTTTTACTGTACGCAAGTTGGCACAGCTTCACAGGGGTGATGTTTTATCACCAGTTAAGAGGATCATCTTCATTCCAGAGCCAGTGTCTCAGATTTTTGATTTCTTGCCATTCACTGAGTCTATGTTTTGCTTCTCCGTCCCTGATGCAGATAATTCTGTTTTCTTAACCTGATCTTCCAGCCAGTATTAGTCAGAAAAGATGTGGACACAACAAAGATTCCCCTTACTGCAAGCTCATAGCCTTAGGTCAAGGAATATGAGTCATAATTGGAGGGCTATGGTAATGCATGGCCTCCTACAAAAGAAGATCCTTGGGAAGAATAAGAATTTGATATTTCAAATCATACTTAAGCTACGCTGATCATGTTGCACACAATCAATCAGGTTGATGAGGACAAAAATGTCTGTGTGTTTATACTAGGCCTGTCAGAAGGAAGCTGCAGTAAACACTCTCATCAGTCCTAAATCCTCTTCACTGACAGATTTTTTATGTGAGTTGATTTTGTTCATAAAGGAATAGTAAACAACGTGTCTTAGAATTTTTCCTACCTGAAAACAAATATCCTCTGACCAATTTGACAGAGCCTCTTGACTTAAATTCATTCTTCCATCTTGTAGGACAGTGCCAACACAAATGTGGTCTTTTTCCTCTTTTGAAATACTGTTAGGAACATGAAGAAAGCTAGCTATGCTCTTAGCTGTTCTCTTAGCTATTAGAAGGCTAGTCTTGGTGATTCATAGACAGCATTTTTAATCAAGATCCACTGCTTTTCTGTTCTTCTAGAGAGTAAAATTTAGAAACTAGTTAAATATGGAATATGACAGTTTGTTAAAGGAATAATTGTGAGTTTATTTTTTTTAATGTCTGTGATCTGGGTAAACCCAGTTACTATCAACACAGTAGCATCCTGAATTCATTCTGTGTTTTCCACAACAGAAAGAGTCAATGTCCCTTCAATCTGCATTTGCTTTGATGTTATTCCAGTAATCTAGTGTGGCATTAATATTAATATTTAAACATTACTGCCAGTATCACAGTGGGGAAAGAATACACAGACGAGGTTAGAGGCAGGCAGATCTGAAGAGCCAAGCAGACTTTTTCTCCTCCTCAAACTTAGTGTTTCCTGTAGGTTCAGGTTATCCACAGATGTAAATCCCAATGTCTGTGTAGAAAGGCAAGGTTTGTAGGGAAAAATAGTATCTTTTGTCAAACCAGCTAATGTAGATGGAATGCAATACCTAAAGTACTGTGCACGAAAACTATTTTAAAGTTGCAGTCTGTGTACAGGGAATGGATGCAGTTCCCTCTGTTCCACACAACATCATCTTGCAAGAGCTTGTGAGGCCCAGAGAACGTTTCCATGCTGCCACTGCAGTGCAGCATCATTTTTCATTATGAGAAATTATATTTGCTCTGAAATGGTGCAGGGCAGCATGAGGGGTTCTCTGATTCACACAATTCTGCTGGGAACTGGACTGAGAATGAAGAAACTAATTCCACACTGTCTGCTGAATTGTCAGAAAAGTTAAAACACTTAGTCACTATCAGTGTCAACAGGACTAGAGCCGTATTCTCATGGGAGACGATCCATCACTCATAAATGGGGCCACTTATACCTCTAGCTCTTGGCTGAAACCTTACACATGAACAGATGTAGAGAAATATACAGTCTCACCATGACAGCGATGTGGGAACAACCGTAGAGCAAACAGCAAGTGCTCTTCTGCCTGGAGTCTGGAAATTACAGCCACGAATACCTAAGATTCATAACATTTTAGATATGATTTTTTTCTCAGCTGAGACTTTAAGAAAGGTCATGGCTGCAACCTCACTAAGCTTTTATGAAAGAGGGTGAGATGGAAAACTGATTTGATATCTACTGCCTACTATGTCAGGAAATGCAGAAATAATGCTCAAGAAAATAACTGTCTTTCTGGCTAGGTACCAAATATCTCTGAAATGGTTCATTACAAACCAGGTCAGAGCAGGACACTTGGTACTCTCCTGAAGTTCACTTGCCAGGGATGGTAATCCTGGACCAGTCTCATGTCAGTTCAAATTCCCCTCAGACACAAACCCTTGAGCCCATTAATTCTTCCTCCAGGGAAGCAGGGCCTGGCAGTGCTATCTGCTTGTTTACACTGCTGGTGTTAACTGCTTCCTCTCAACTTGCCTCTGCATTTTATCTCCTCTACAGTTCAAGTTAAAAGAAATGCTGAACAGACAGCCCTAGTCATAACACTCAGGCATGTCCCTTCAGGAGTGACTAATCCCTCCTGGAATCCTTTCCGGCTGGAAGATGGAATAACCCAAGCATCGTGAGACTTTGAGAGGCCTGGTGAGTGCTGGACAATTCACTCAAAGCATCGTGAGACTTTGAGAGGCCTGGTGAGTGCTGGACAATTCACTCCTTGCATCTCAGCTGCTAGGAGTTCAACCTTGTGATGTGCTGGGCATGTTTCTTTTCAGTGACCCCACTGCTGTATGAGATCAGACCTGTAAGAAGCAACTGAAACCTTAATGGTGACCTCATGAATTATTGATGTTGCTATTTAATGAGGTATGTATGTTTGCAGGGATTCTCCTTTGTTTACCAAAAGGCATGAAGACTGTAGAAGAAAAGCCTGAAAAAAGACAGCAAAAATTGTGGGTACTTGGAACAGAGTCAGGTACATTCTACAGAAAGCCTTATCTTTGGCCTGGTTTGGTATCTGTGTGCAAGTGGTCCCGCTCTGTAGTAAGCATTGCTCAGGGAGCCCTTGTAGATGGGGAGGGGCAGCAGAGGTCTCCAATGGCAGTGCAGAGGCAAAGACCTTCCATAGGGTTGGCTGTGGCTTCTGTTTAAACAGCTTAGCAGTTGTTGAAGAAGACAAAACTACATCTCATCACACCACGTGTTGCTTTGACACTTGCAGAGTATGTTTAGGAAAATGATTTAAAATCTTTTAGCTACAATTGCTGTGGACTTCAGTCCCTAAAGAGGTCACCACAGGCTCAAAATGGAAAATGAACAGGTCTTCTGCGCAAGGCACATTTAACACGTTGCCATAGGAACCAGTTACCTAATTCAGGCATACACAGTTATTCTTGCCCCCAGTGAATTCCAGTAATGGGTTTATTATATCACACTTCATTGGTGTCATCTGTCACCCAGACATTCATATAAATGAACCAGCCTTTAATTTTATGCTGTCTTCCACTAGGCAGACCCAGTAATGGGTGGATCTTCTTTTGGGTCTTGTGGTTGTAAACTGGTCAGTTTTATATCCAGGTTTGCATGCTAATGGCTTCTTTTCATGCAAATATCATCGTTGAGGAAGAACATTTGTTTTCATTTCCTGATATTCAGGTTTATTAAAAATGAGCTCTTAATCTCTAAGATCTTTGAGAGCACATGCTGTCAGGGAGCAGGTCGAAGCATTCCGAACCCTTTTTTCCCCAGATGGTGTCTGAACTGCAAGTCACACTAATGTCTGATGCAATGTTGTGGTCATTTCTCCTTTTGTTTGGGAGAGAGTTTTGATTTACGTTAGCTGAACTGAAGGTTCATTTTAGGCTTCATGACTGAGTAGTATAGTGCTTTGTTTACTAGAAAAACAGACGGATAGACAGCTTGATAAAAAAAGATCTCAGTAGCATTTCCTGTAGATGCATTTGCAGTAGGTACACAGACATTAAAAAGATGGAGTTGTTTTTTAATTCATGATGTTATGTTGGGGACTGGTATTTTGTAGCTGAAGAGCATAACAGTAACTAATCTTCCTACAGAATAAATATTAGAAACACTTGTTTCCCATTTAATACAAAATTTGTTGTAGTGTTATAAGTCAACAAGCAAAACATAAAGTACTTAACAGGCTGGTCTGGACCTAAGATATGCTGGTGGAGGATTTTCACTGAGAAGTTTTTGCAAGCTTGGTGTTGATTTCGCAGAGCTGTTGGGTTTAAAAGTAAATGCAACTAGAAAAAAACATAAGAGCAGCTAGCTAGAGAGGCAAGAAAAAAAAAGGCTGGAGAGTGATTCACTTGCAACAGGCTGGCTTTTTGATGAGCCGTCAGCTAGGAAAGGAGGCTTCAAACATTGTGCAAAGAAACCACCTTGCTCAAAACTTACTGAGTTCTGGAAAGCAGGACAGTGTGGATGCTCTTTGTCAAAAACCAGGATTGGCTGACCTCTTCAACACCTTCTTTTCTGAATACAAATTATTTGTGAGAGTGAGTACTGGCTAACTGTTTAGATAAAAACTGGGACCATTGGAACAGAGAGCCAATTTCCAATTAAGCTGGAGCTTCAGTTAAACTCAAATAGACCAGTCAGTAGAGATGTTCACAGGTGTCAAAGATGGCTGAAAAATCAAAAGAATTCTCAAAAGAACATATGATGTCACAGGAGAAGTAAAAAAGGTGTCTGGTGATTTCCAAGAAAAAGTTGGGTGGGACATGACCTTTTGGTAGGACTCCAGTGAGTGGAATACTCACTACAGCAGTGAATTTGAAGTGCTGGACAGACTGGGAAGCTCATCTGTGAAAATTTCTACCTTGAATGGCAATACCGATCAATATATAAACCAAGAGGCTTGCCACAAAAAGCCAGGAATAGCCTGGTAAACTTGGAACCTAGTAACAGCTGAGTTTCACAAGAATTTAAAGAAAGACCTGAAAAATGTCTTCTTGAAGAAAATCAAGGATCACTGCTATACTGGAAATTTGCCGTTTGAAGATAGAATTGGATTAGTCAGAAAACTTCAGCAAAACGGTATATTTAAAACAGTTTTCTACCTCATTTGCAACCCAGAGAGGCTGCATTGTGCTAACTCAAAATAAAACATCACTGTCTCTGAAGAGAAGACTCTGTAACAAGCTTATTGTGTTATGATAGGCAAGTGGGTGGATGGACAGAAAAAAAAGGCTTCATTTTTAAAAACAGCTTGACTATGTTATTCCTAATGAACTTCACTTGAATATTCCAGATGTGATTCAAACTCTTGATGTGATGTTCAGAGCCATCTGTCAGTCTGAGCTGGCCTGGATTCTGCAAAAATTTGAAAACAAAAGGGAAAAAAGGAACTGTACTGGAACTGGCAAAAGTCCTGTGGAGACTTAAGTTTTTGGCATATCTACTAACAGCAAGGGCTTCTAAGAACGGTAAGAAACCAGCATAAACATGCTCACCTGGCTTGCAGATCAAGACAAATGAAAGAAGATAAAATACTCAGAGAGGCTAGAAAATGCTTTGTAGTTTGTTTCTTTCCTTGCAGCTATTAAAAAAATACTGTACATAGTATTATAAACAAGTGAGTCAGTAAGCTGCATATCCAGTGATTCCCCCAGTAAATATTAAGGCCACTAAGCTGAACTGGCAAAGTCTGGAAGAATGAGTATCAGAATCCCTATTTTCATTTAGATTTCAGCATTGTGCAGCTTTGGGAGATTAGCTTATCGGTGTAAAACTGATCTGTGAAATGCAAGAGATTGGTGAGAACAGGCTCAAACACAGCAGCTAATAGACCATGCTAAACAAGTGAGAGAATTAGAGGATCCTTATTGGTCTCAAATGGCAACAATGACTGAGGAAGGAACAATCAGCCAAAAACTGAGTCTGAAAACTGGAGCACAGGAATTGGAACAGGAAGTTTGGATAGCAAACATAATTAATGAGCTAATAGTTCGTGTGGATTTCACTGGACGAGTAGTGGTGAAACAAATGCCAGGAATGCTGTAGATCTGAACCCCAGAGCAGGGGGTTTAATAAATGCCGGAGTAAAAGAAAACTGCAAATGGGGCATTAGGA
The DNA here is from genome assembly GCF_028389875.1 of Rhea pennata. Taxonomy (NCBI): domain Eukaryota; kingdom Metazoa; phylum Chordata; class Aves; order Rheiformes; family Rheidae; genus Rhea; species Rhea pennata. The sequence goes on from NC_084674.1 coordinate 11,955,254, forward strand.
AGTCATCTCCATGCATTTTTAATTCTCCATTCCCTAATGTATGACACCTTCCGTCTCAATTCTACTTCATCTCAGATGGTATGGAGATCCATACCAGTCAGAGGTGAAAGATAAGGGAAAATTTAAAACTGATAAGTGATACGCCTTAACTTAATGATATACTGTGTTCTCTTATGATATTGCTACATCACCATCAAAATATATTTTGCTTTCATTCTAGTATCCTCATAGTTTCTCTCCTTCTCAGTTTCCTGTTGTGCTGCCAGGGGAAACCTTTCTCAGTGGTCTTGAAGGAGCACCAGAGTGTACTCAGAAGGAGATGCCTCTCAGTTTATGGATGCATATAAGTTATTATAATTTTAACACCTCCTTTCACACCTACATTCTCAGCCAGCCAACCTGGAATCTTGTTCCGTGATGCATCCCACATGGGTTTTAAATCTAAGTGCTCTTAGTAAGTCCTCTCCTTTTTGATTACTTTTGTGCCCTGTTAAAAAGGAATTTATATGTCTTCTGAAAGCAAATAGGCAGTACCTAAGAAAATTCTGACTGTCATGCACTGGAAATGATGTCAACCCTTTCAGTAGAGAAAGCCGACATTTGTCTCAGAGAATTAATTAGCATGTGAGCTGGAAACAGTTTTGATCATTCCAGAAATGTTGTCCACTTGTGATGTGAGCTCATCAGCTCTCCAAGGCTTAGTCAGTATCAGTAGTAGGATAGGTCAGAGGGGAGGTGAAAAGAAAGCAGAGAACACTGCAGAAAGTAGTGGGGTGGATTCAGTCAGTAACCTGCTACCTTCCAAGTCACTTCTGAGTTGGTGCCTGAGAGACTGCCCTGATGACATTTGTAAAATCTTTAAAATATGTTGTAAAACTTCAGTTTGGAGATGTGTTGGCCAAAATCCTGTGAAATTTGCAGTAACAGTGTCACTCAAGCAAATCTGATCAGATTTCACTTTAAATGATTACACTCTGCCTCCCTATATTTTCGTTCACAAAAGAATTTGCTGCGTCATATTGCTGGCCTGAAAAGTCGGATGCAGTTGTACCCTTGTCACAGTGATATTTCATGAATTAGTTAAGAGGCCTCTATAAAGTCTATCCAGAACTTCAGAATCCTCTTGGATTAATATGCTGTGAAATAGTATTTGTTAAATTGCTGTATAGATCTATGTGGGCTGCTTTATAGCTTCAGCTTTCCATCCCGTGGAAGAAGTGTCCTCTGTATGTATTCAATTAATTAAACAGTTCATGAAAGTATTTGGGATCTGTAAGGGTACGACCTATACGTATTTGACTGTTCTTACTGTTGCTAGTATTTTCTGTCATCTACTACCACAGTGTAAATTGATTAAGCATACACATGTTCATTTTAGTGTACTTGCTGCCCAAGTTGACAGAATCATTTTGATATGTAATCACAACGGCTTGTGTTGGATTAATGTTTTATTATTTGATTTTCTACCATCTACTTAGCTTATTCTAGCAGCAACACATGGTTATTTTCCAAAGTTAAGTAAGCACAAAACCCAACATAGTGCAGGGAAACAGGGGATACTATACTAGAACAAAATGGTTTGCATTTAAGGCTAAGGCCTTTAGCTCAAACCTTGGATTCTATTCCTTACTCTACCAGAATTGCCATATTTTACCACAAACCACTTCACCTTTATGTGCTTCTCTTTCCCCATCTGTGGAATAGCAACAGGACCCTAATATGTGTACTGAAGATCATTAAATAGAACTTGTAAATACTTCCAGATTTTTGATTGGAAGGCATACAGAAATGGAAAATGATATTAGATGCCTAGATTCTGTATTGACGTGGCAAGTGAAATCTCTGTACAGAAGACATTTGGATGTATTTGACATAAATGTGTCATATTGACTGACTAGCAGAATTGCTACTCCAGCAACAAGACAGTTCAGCAGATGATTTACTCCAGATTTCCAATATGCAGAGATGTTTCCCGATCTGTTGCACAAAGATGAACGTAGTCTCTCTGTATTGCTGCCTCCCTGTCTCTGGTGTAGTACACTAGATCCTTTCTTCTTGAGTGCATTTTGAAGTGTGCTGCTGAAATCACTGTGTTTTTTAAAGCCTATCTGGACCTCTCACCTCACACCTGAGCTTAATTTGTAGCAAAATATTACTGCCAAATCTGTTTGATCATTTCCAGACGGGGAAACCAAGAAAAGGTTTGTGACTTCTCTAGGGAAGAGAGAAGGAAGTGAAAGGACTCCAGCTGCTGGTGTGACTACAGGAATGTCTCATAATCTCCCTGTGAACCTTCATGCCTCTTCTGTAAAAAGATACCAATGACATTTACCTTTTTTTCCCATCTAAATTGTTTTGAGACTGATGAATGAGAAGGGTTATAGCTGCACCATGTACCTTATTAATAAGCAGTTTCTAATGTTCTTCTCAGAGGAATTTATCAGAGTAATCATAAGTTATTTAAAAAGAAAACTGTTTGCATCTAATGCACATCAAAATACTTATACCAAAGGAGAACTTCCTCCCTGTGTTGAATAGTGAAACATGGCTGCTCGCTTTCAGTTCTTGTTTCTAAATAGTTTCCTTTCTGGAGCCTATGCCCTGATATTTTATCAGAGTTGACCCTCCCAGCAGGAACAGTCTGCATTGAAAGTTATGGACAGAATGCATTTAAATGTCATCCAAACATCTAGAACCTTTTATACAGACAAAAGAGATAATTACAGGATGCAGTTCATGTCCTCCTACAGTAGAAAACCATTTCAGATAAATTAGGCTCTACAAATGCCTATATTTCTCTAGATTTTGATGGAATTTTAGTTCAGCTATTGGCCTCTGCAATGTAAAATTAGGAAATGTTAGTTCTATCCTATGCAATTCTCGTAAAAGAGATCATTACATCATTTCCATTCATTTTCATTCACATATTTCTGTTCTCCTTCCCCTTTATTTTCTTAACATAAAGACTTTGGGGAGGGGCTGCCTTTCTTAATGTATATGGACAGTGTCCCTTTGAGCACAAACTTGCTGATTTTCATCTTAGCTTTAGCTGTTCAACATTAAACATTATCCAAACTTTGCTTACTGCTTACCTCTCCTCTGGTACAGGGCACCGCATCTGAATACCTGGAAGTACACATAGAGCCCTCCTCAATGAGATCATCCTGGAGCCCAAAAGTAGCTGTACAGTTGGCAGAGAAATATTTGTAGGGCCTCCAAGTCTGGCCATAGTCCTGGGACCTTTCCAACACCATCGCAGCTGGGCGAGGTGACTTGAACACAGCTATGACATGGGTCAGATAGAATTCAGTTTCAAAGTCCAGCCTGATTTCTTCCCTGTGTACCCCTTGGGCAGACTGCCACCAGGAGATGGGGTTTGCAAAGAAATCATCTGTCATGTCAGCAGGGAGATGGGAGTTATCAGGCTGGTTGGCATTGCACTTGGTGCAGCGAGGCTGTCCGCAGCCACGGGAAGGCTGATGGAGGAGATTCTGATCTGGGTAGAAGCAGTACAGTTCTGTGCTGTTCTGCCCACATGTGGTGAGAGTGGCTGGTGTCCTCCCTGTTGCAAGGTTGCCCACCGGAGGGTTGCATGAACGACCATTGCAGCGGAAGGCTCGTAGCCTCACAGAATCTGAAAGACAGGCAAGAGAAATGAAAATAAGCAGAATTTCCTAGATGATTCTTAGGCTCTAAAACCACTGACTGCACAAATTTTGGGGCTCTCTTACTGCACCCAACAGTACTCAATGTAAAGAAAGCTATTTCATTTTTTCACACAAAGTTTTGAGGGCATTTCTTGATAAATCTAATCCTTGTTTTAGGTGCCTAAGTCATGGACAGATGTCTTCTGAAAACTCAACTGCTACCTGTGGGCATTTGAAGGTCTACCTTTGATTTCTGTTAAAAACGCATTTGCGTTAGTCTCTTGAACTGTGTTTAAATATAGAAATTCTGGTTTTCTTACTTTCACTTTAGCAAAGCTCCATATCTAAGGACTTAATCTATTCAATACATTTATTTTCATTGCAATCAGAGAGTGAAGCCAAACTGTACTACACAGTGTAGGTACCTTAAAAAAAGGATGATTTCTGTCCAACAGATTACAGACACTGTTTATACATACAGACACCTAAAATAAAGCATGTATCTCTATAGTATAGTAATGCATAACTAGCCTAATTTTGAGAGGTGTTGAGTTTCTGCCACTCCAACTGAGATTAGCTGGAGTTGTTAATACTTAGCAGCCCTGAAAATCACATCTCTGTTTTGTTTAAATGCTTTAATATGGAGGCAGACGACTATATGCTGTTTGCCAAGTTTACAAATATTGGCAAACAAGCATTTTTTGTATATTCATTATAGATACCTATTTATTTCTAAATGAATAAAAGGTAGGGATAACTGAAAAAGTCATAATATTGTTTGGAAATCAGTAATGCCTTGTGACACTGGATCACAGGTCATTCCCAAAACCTTATTACCAAACTGGAGAAAACTGCTTTTCTAATGACATACAGTGTACTCTTTGCATCTTAATAGTCTAGAAGGAATTAAAGACTGACCTTGCAAGGTCATAAATCTAATCCAAGAGGTCACAAGTCAGATGGCTTGATGCAAGTCCTACAGGAAATGACCCTTCCAAAGAAACATAGGATGACTGTAAACCCTTAGTAATCTAGCAGCAGTTCAAAGGTCAGCTGTTAGTTCAAGATCCTAAGTCAAATTTTAAAATCCCTTCTCAGTTTATGTTCAATCTTTCCTCAGGCAAAACTTGTTTTAAAATCAAGTTAGACCACAAAAAAGATGTTCTGGTTCAGCCTTATAAAAATACCCCAATTTTAAGTGTACTGGAGTGAAACTGATGTCCTTCTTTTCCAAACGATTGTTTAAGGTGAAAAAATGTGTCCATCTTGCATGGCTTTGCCTTTGAGTTGCTTCTGTCCTTAATCTCCTAGTGACATTTCTTCACAGCACAGAAAAGAAGGATCAGGGATGAATGCTGTTCTGGAAAACACCTCATGCATTTTGCATCCCAGGATTCAGGCGCCGACCCAAGTCATGGTATGTCCAGTGAATACCAGTGAATGGGGTGTGGCATTTTAGCTTACATGCAGCAAAGTTAAGCTTAAATTTTAGATAGCAAGGAAGAAGATAGTCCAAAAATGCTCTTGACTGCTCTTATAAACTAGTGGAAACCACCCTCAAAAGAACTTGGACTTAATGTGTGTTTGCCTTGCATGCATTTTAAGCAGCAGCCTCAGGAGAGAGGAGGGGTCTGGAGCTACAGTAAGTTTCCTTCTGGTGGAGGTGGTGTTCCAGTAGTGGGTGGGATGGGCTGGCCAGACTTATCCTAGTTTTCCAGTGATGTCCTAGGGGGTTGTTAGAGCTCAGAGGGCAGCAATACCTGAGTTAGGTGTGCACCTAATAATCCCAGGATCAAAGCAATGCAAGTCACCCCTCCTCAGTCGCATCACCCTTTGTGCCAGCATGGAGGTGAATTTTCATGAGAAAGGAGGAATTGCAGAAGTTACCTGGAGAGCAAAGGAAGGAAGATGGTGGTGTTTGTTTCTCAGTCCTTTTCTTTGCTTCTTGACTTCAGCTGAGCTTACTCTCAACTGATTCTTAGCACAATGGTAGATCCTCCACCAAGCCCTCACGCTGTTCTGACTGCTGACTGCCATTTCAATATACTTTTTTTTCTGATTATGAACTTGTAATTCCATCTGAACCTAATACAGGGGAATTATATTAGGGGAACCTAATTATAGGGGAACATCAGGAGTTTCCAAGGTCTTATCTGGAAGCTGACTTGCAGTATTTTGAGCATTTTTTTTTCCTGAGCAAGGACTTGGGTTCCCACAAAAGCTTTTTAGAACTTCCCTACTTTTTGCAGAGCATCTGAGGTCTCAAATTTCTGTCTGCTCAGGAGGGTGAATTCCTCTAAGTAGCACAAGAGTTTCTGAAAAAAGATAAATATATTCTTGCAGATGAACAAAAATTTTATGAGTTGTAGCTGCAATGCCTCAAGATTGTCTTTGGAAGTGGCATTTTGGTATTTGACTTGTTCCTGTTTGGTAAAAATGACTGTAAATGTATAAAGTATAGCAATTCCTATGTTTATGGTAGATTGGATATTACCTGATTTTGCTCAGTGCTGCACAAAGGTATCATCTTTGCCTACAGAGAATTTATGTTGGACTTTGAACAAGCATTCGCTATGACAGGAGTCTAGGGCACTTAGTTTCGATCAAGACTGGGCTCATGTTACAAATCCCATTGAAATATGGATAAGCATGTCCTGTAACTAAAAGAAAGTCCATCTTTATTGATGTATCACACCATGAAAGCTTTCACAGAGGAAATTGGATGCTGCTGTTCTAAACTGAAGGAGCTGCATAAGGGAAGCTTTGCAGACAAGAATGGGAGAAAGAAAAAAAAAAGGAAACTTTTTTAAAAGGCAATTGCTGCTTCTTTTATTGCCGATAAATGGGCTACCAGTCTTGTACTGAGTTTTTCAGCTTTATTTATATGAACCTGGAAAGGCAGGAAGAATGTGGTCAATCTCCTGATCAGGAGGCGCAAGAAGGTTTAACTGCTCTGCCTGCTAATGCAGCAACATCAATAAATAGTTCCTGTCTGTGAACTGCTGTGTCATTAGGAAAATGAGAGAAGAACAACATGCAAATTAGTGGAAGGGAGGTTGAGAGAAGGAGAGAGACTGGAAAACAAAATCTATAGTCAATTTGCATTTAAAGAAATCAATTGGCAGAACGTTGCCTGGCCACAAGGATAGCACAGCCTGTCCATCACTCACTGAATCTGTGGAAACAACACGAAATGTGTAATCTGAACAGTGGTGGGGGGACCACTGCAGAAGAGAGTTGTTTGGTTGCACAGCAGCCAGACAACCAAACAACTTATCCCAAATGCCAAGAGGGTTCAGTGAATAACTCATAACAAAATAAACAAATTGATTGTGCCTGGGCACTGTATGTCATTGAGGTTGATTAGCTTTTGCTCCATGATGTGTCTCTTGGCTCCATGAATGGTATCACTAATTTATTTGTTTGTTTTCTGCTCCCTCAAGGCTGTTACCACACAGTGGCAGGGTAGTGGCACATGCCTGGTGCATGTTATAACGATAGTGTTGTCTGATGATTAGGGTGCCATACATTTCAAGAGAGGACACACTACTGATATTATTGGGAGACGACAGTTTCACACAGAGATGTCTTGCTTCAGAGCCTTGTAACACCTGATTCCAAGTCTGCTGATGTGACTAGAAAGATGCCTGATATTTTCTATTGGATTTGGCCTGGGATTTTTTATTTCTTTTCAAAATCATGACTTTGTGCATTCAAGGCTCCTACAATGAAAAAGAGGAGCAACTTCGACAGTTCTGAGCAACTTTCAAACACTGAAAACTTTGGATATCTTCTGCTAAAGTCTTGATGGAGCAGTTTCAGTGTGTAGGTGTTCACACACACATGTGCCCACTGGAATTTCACTTCTACCTCTGATTAACTTTCTTTTTAAATAACAAAAACTTTTGAATGTTCATTTATAGCTAATCGCCTTGGGGCATGAGTTGTTCAAGTCTTTATTAATCAGACCTTGAGGTTTTTCTGTAATACTAGTAACAGTAGAAGTGCTACAAGCCTGAGGCCAACGTGCAATGGGTTTGGCAGGTCTTCATCCAGTTATGAATAGCCAGATGTATTTTAACACTAAAGGAGTCCTCACAACTGGAGCTTCCTAAATATCCCAAAGGTGAAGTTCTGAATAAGCTATGAACCCAAAATGCCCCCATGGCCTGGGGCACAGACAGAGTGAGAATAAGATCGCAGATCTGGGCAGTGTTCCAACATGGCTAGTTGTGATCTGCTTGCCTGCATCCCTCCTGGAGCAGTGCTTGGCTACACCACCTGCAGCCTCATTTCCCGAAGAGCTGAATAACTACAGATCATAGGAAGCCAAACCTTGCCAATAACGAGGTTTTAAGCCTCGTGCTAGAAATAGCCATTTTTGACCACACCACGCCCCCTTTTGGAGACCTGCCATCGGGAGAAGAGCTGGCCCAGGCACTGCTCTCCTGCAGGTATGGACTGGCAAAGCATGAAGCAAGAGTGAGGCTACTGGCAGTCCCCTGAGCTGTGCCAATGCATAAGAGTTTTCAAGCTGCTGTGGAGTTTATATGAGAGGGATATGGCACTCCATCTGAATAAGACAAGGGGGAGGACAGTCCAAGTGTCATATTCCCAGCTGACCCTTCCAGCCTAACCACTTAAATTTCCCCCCCGCTTTGCCTAGTATTTAAAGATATAAGGAGCCAGTCTTGACAGCCCTGGCTTTGTTATCTGCTCAGACATGGGCAAAAGGCAAATATTTCTCCCACGTATTCCTCATGAACTACCCCATCAATTTATCTCACCTCTGACAAGGAGGGGCCAACTGTACGGTTTAAAAGGATGTTTACTATATAGGCTAATAAGGTATGAAAGAAAAACCACTTCTCTATATACCTCTCTGCTCAGGAAAAAGCTGAGACTTCCAAATCATTTTACACAGATTAGCTAGGTGCCATCAGGGCCTTAATCTAAGCAATACTGACCCAGCCAGCAATAAGACCTCTAAAGGTTCAAGATTAATTAAGATTTTTACATTACTTAAAAATAAATTAGAAGTCAATAGGTAGCCCTTGTGCTTTCACAAGTTGGTGTTTTTGCACAACCTTTTGAGGAAGTACTATATATTTATTTAAAGTGACGTTGAATCCTTAGCGTCATCACCTTCAATATCCAATTATTTTGCTATTAATCACCATCTCTACACCATTATTCTGAGAGTATTTAACTTAATACAGAACACATCTCGTTCCCTTAAATTCACTTTCGAAGCAGTCAGCTTTGGGCTGCCTTTTCTTGAAGATTTGTTTTCACTTTGTGACTTGGAATGCAGAGCAAATTTCAGCTAGTTTATGACAGACTACTTTCCTCAACAGTTATCAGCAACTTTGTGAGCATCTCTGCAACTTTTCTGTGCTATGTGTCAACTTATGTATCCTACAGGGAGCATCCTCGCTTGGGAAATAGTGAATACCCAAGATAAGATACTACAGAGACTAAGGTGCCATGTCCTCCTTCCACTCATTCCCAACGGGGCCCTGATAGCCAGACTTTTTTTCAAGTGACTCACTGGGCAACAGGGCAGGACTTTAAATTTATGAGCTGTTCTCAGTTTTTAAGAAAATAACGCAGTTTTGGGAACCTAATGTCTATGTTCTTGGAAAGATTTTAACCAAGGCATAATCTGAGCTGAAGCCACTTGATCTGCATTTAACTTTATTGGAGCCTGCAGAGTAGCTGAACACTTCAATAGTTTTCAAATCATTGCATGAAGAGTGTTGTTCCTATCCTAATACCCTGGGCATGCAGGTGAAATTTAAACCAATGATAAGCTTTTCTCTACAGAAAGGGAGACCACAAGCGAGCATCCCAGTGGGAAAGTCAATGAAGATGTATTGTTGTCTTATCAATGCTTGTTTTTATTTTTCTGACCTGCTCTGCATAATTCATCCCTTTTAACCTTAACGATGTATTAAATCACAGCAGGAAAAATACAATGTAATGCCTTCCTTCCTTTCCCTCAGAGAATTATTCTCTTTCATAATCAAGGTATTTTTAGGACCATAGGTAAATACAGGGCAGCTATATAATTTCTAAGTACACTTATTTGTACACCCATCTACACACACAACTAATCAACTTCTCCCTCTGTCCCAGTCTATTTATTCTCTAATGCTAATTTAGTTCTGTCCATTGAATATTAACTATCATATCAGGGAAGATGCTGAGTGAGTGGACTATCTTGCACAAACAGTAGTTCCTAAACCGTGTCTCTGACTAATAATGATGCAAAATGAAGTTAATATAGAATGAATCAGATCCCTCCTGTGATGCTGTCCAAGAATGTTGTCATTTCAGTCTTGTCCTGCCTAGCAAAGCTGTATTTCTTCCTCAAAACAAATATCCAGAATATCTCAACCCATCGCCCTTTCTTTCTGTTTTATTTTCTTTCATTTATAAATAATACACTTTTCTCTTAAGTATGTAGAAAACTTTACATTCCATTTTAAGTCACAGGGAGAGACTGAGCTGCAAAGCTGTGTGTTGGGGGGGAATAAGAAGTATTTTTTTATGTATTGATTAACCCAGATTCCTTACAAGTATGCAATTAAAAAAAATAAGATGTTGACATAAAAATTTTATATTAGAATTTGCAGATTTGATTTCGATTCCCTCTCCCTTTGCTCAGCTTAGGCTGAATTGTTTTATGGATGGCAATATGGATTTATTTTGCTTACCTGCTTCCACATGGCCAGAAATAAAATACTCCAAGAACACAATCAGCATGATGCCTTTATGCTGCATGGCTGTCAGTAAAATATCTGTCCTCAGTGAAGCAAAAAATAGCTGCAGAAATCTACAGGTTTGGTGCTTGCATGTCTTTCTATATTTTCTTTCTTTCTTTCTTTTTCTCTGCTCACCTTCCTCTTAATGTAGGGGTCAGGGCTGCTGTCTCATTCTTCTTGTTTTCGTTTGGGTCTTTTTTTTTTTTTTTTTTTTTTTTTTTTTTTTTTTTTCAGGGCTCAGATGCCTTCTGGGTGTCACCCGTACATTGCTTCCAATAAATAAATAAATAACAGAGATTTTCTGTGTCTTTACCCCTCTTCATGCAGCAGGCAAGGGATGTTCACATCCTTGGTGTAGCCCCTTGAATGCACCATCGAGGGTTGATGCGAAGCGGAGAGCTCTGCCCGGTCCGGGTCTTTGCGGTTGGTTGTTCGTTTGCTATTTGGAAACTTTCGTTTCTGCTCTTTGCTTTTTGCGGGGCTGCGTTTTTGGCTTCGCCTCCGTTGCCCCCGCCAGGTTTCCTTGCCGCGGGGCAGCGGCGGGGAGCGAACCCCGCTTTGTTAGAGGTCTCCCCGCTCCCTTCTGCCCTCGCTCCCTGCAGCGGAGGGGCAGCAGCAGAGCAGAGCTGGCTGCGCTCGCTGAGAGATGATGAGAAGCAAGTGATTTCTTGGCTCCTCTCTCGTTTTATTTTGGTTTTGGTTTATTTTATCTTATTTCCCTCCTCCCTCTGCTGTCACGGAAGCCACTGCTGCCCCCCCTCGAAGGGATTTATTTGCTTCACACAGCGAGCGCCGGGGGATAATCGCAAAAAACAAGCCAAGCGCCAGCCCGCCGGTGGCGGAGCCGGGGAGCGCCCGGCCGTGCCGGGCTGGACCGCGGCCCCTCGCCGGCAGCCGGGCCCGGGCTCACGGCGGGGCCGGGCGGGCGTCGCGCGGCGGGGGCGCCGGGCTGGGGCTCCGCTCCTGTGGAGCGGCGGGGGCGGCGCAGCGCCCGGCTCCCAGCCGAGAGGGGAAGGAGGGCGCCGGGGGGCAGATCCTGCCCCTCTGCGGCTGCCGCGCAGCTTGGGGCCTGGGTTGCCTTCCCTCCCCGGGGCTGCTCAGTTAGCTCCAAGTTTTCTCTCTGCCTCCCTTTCAGCCTCTAACACATCTCGCAGTCCGAACTGGGCAGTTCTCCTCTCTGGTCCTGTCTGGCTGCAAAGGGGATTATTATAACATGTGATCTCCTTCCTGTTCTTTATATGTGCCCTTTTTTTTTTTTTTTTTTTTTTTTTAGGGGGGAGGAGGAGGAGAGGGCTGGCTCGGTTCCGCACCTCCTCATCAGCTGGGCTGGTCGCTGTTGCGCTCAGATTCAGGCGTTGTTTTCCAGTCGCATCTTCTCCTCCAGAAGCCGGTGTGTGTGTGCGTGTGTGTGCGTGTGCGTGTGCGCAGGGCGGCAGCAGGCGTGCTCAGCTCGCCCCCGCTGGTCCCTGCTGTCCCTGCAGCACCCTCTGCCAGGCGGCCGGTACATGACACCTGCCCTGCAGCGGGGCAAAGCCCCCTGCCTGGCACGGCCAAGGGTGCTGCGGCGCGAGGGGGGAGCAGGGAGGCTTTGCGGGGTTTATATAGATTATAAAGTGCTCAACCTGACATACACGAGAGGTTTTGTTTCCGTAATCAAACATAGACACGAGCTGGCACGCGACAGGCAGCGTGGAGACTTCTGACTCTCCAGGGAAACTGAGGGTATGTGCTGGAGCGTACCTGGCACTGCTGAAACACCTGCCCGCCCCAAACACCTAACCAACACTGGCTGTGACCCTGCAGCCAGCTTGGCCCAGGGGTAACTCCAACACAGAGCTCCTGGCAACCCAGAAGGGCTCCAGTGTGTAGATCGCACGGTGTGGACATATTTCACCCCAGAAATAATTTATTTAATTCGGGGAGTCAGTGCCTTCTCTGGCTCCATCCTCTCTTTCTTCAGCTTTTAAGGCATTATAATGCCATTAACTTCTGACTGATATTGCAGAGGGTAACAGATGTGATGAGAGTCCAAATGCAGAAGAGATTATTCTTGTGCCCACACGTGCACAGCATCAGACCTTAGGGGGATATGGAGAATGTGGGTCATACAAAGAAACACAAAAAAAGATTTATTTCTCCTTGGGTTAGGATGTTTATGTAAGGCAGGGTTATTTAGCCATTCTTTGGGATAGAATTTTCCCACTTTACCTTATCTTCCTTTATTGTATGTTTTTAATAGGAAAACCCAATACAAACTTTTGAAATATGGAGTTTTTCCTCACTTTTTTGCCTTTGACTTTTGTTCAAAATGAGCTAAAACACTGTATAATTGCAAAACCGAATTCTTCTGCCATAGCTGACAATCAGTGTCCTTCAGAGGGTTTGAGTCTGCTGTGTGCTCAGCTCTCCTGGGATGATCGGAGTCTTTCAACTCACTCATCTCCAGTGAGAGCTGGGGATGTGCGGTATGTCCTAGAGCTAAAGCCAGCATGACATTAATGAGATGCTGTCATTTCATAACTGTGCTTTGTTGCCATTGCTTGTTGATTGATGCCTTTGTGGGAAAATGTGATTTTTTTTTTATTCCCGGGTATAGGCTCATTCCTAACTGAAATGTTGCTACCAGTTAATTTCACCAGGCTTAAACTGTGGCACTTGAGGAAATTCCATGACTGTGAATTGTAGTTCCATGGATGTAATAAAGATCAATTAACTACTGTATAATTTAAACAGCTCAAAACAGAGAGCAAAGTTCATGTTGCATTTTAAGTGGAAAGTCAAAGTTAAGTTTATTCATTTAGTAGTGATGTCTGGATGGCAGTAGCATAAGCCTTCACAGTCGTTGTTGACTATGGGATGTAAAAGTGACTTAGAAGTGAAAGCCTTAATTTCTTCTCATTATTATTGCCTGTCTTGAGAAAACGGATACGAGTGCTGATGAAGCTGCTATGTTTCCAGTTTAATTCTACTAAAATCCAGGCACCCCTGTGAGCTGAGAGGAGCTAACAACTACAGGTAGAAATTTTGTTGTTATCGTTGACGAGCACTATTTCCTAGACCACAGACTGATCAGATGTGAGGAACAGCGTGTACCCAGAGGTGTCGGACAGAGAGTGCCTGTCTTACTGGCATGATGTATCTGGGTAGTGACATGAATCGTGATGAATAACTTCAGTCAGTTCCTAAGCTACAGAAATGTAAAGACATAGTCCTTGTGGTCTCAGGTAAGGTTGATGCTCAGGACCATGACTGTCACTAGGCCAAAGGGGGAATCAGTTGATTTGGAAAGTGACTGACCTTACTGCGGAGCATTAGCGCGGCGCGTGCTGACAAAGCACCTAGAAAATAAACAGCAGAATTGTGAATCATTCATTTTGGGAGAGGAAGGAAGAGCCAATGGCATGGCACAGAGGGAGGAGGTGTGTCAGCTGTACCACCTGCCCTCAGTGCTTTACAGGCCTGTTTGCAAAAGCCGGAGGACAGGCTGTCCTCTTTGCGATCACCCTGGAGTGGTGGCACATCTCAACCACTTAGCAGGAGCTGGCCTGCAGGCTTTGTTCCCCAGTCCTTGTGCCTCTCCAGTTTGCCTTTCCTCCAGCTGCTGTGAACACCAGCTATGACCAGCCTGAAGGAAATCTGCCGCGGCCTTCCTCTACACCCTCTGCCCGAAAACCGAGGTCAGAGGAAAGGAGTACCCCATGCACCTGTGAGAACCCCTAATCTCACTGCTCAGGAGAAAAAGGTAACATGGGTTTTCATAGGACCTCAATTATTTTCCTTTCAGATAGATGCAGCTCAGAGCAGCAGACCTGATTGCCTCAAATGCTTTTCTGGATGTGGGCCTAACTTTGTGGCAAATGCATTTCCTTGATTTTTTAATTTTGGTGGATAATGGGACAAAGTACTGCCTTTTTACTTTCTTTTTTTCTCTGTAGATATAAGCAGATTGATATGAGGGAGATCTGCTGCACCACAGATTCCATGCCTTTAAATGGCTTACAAGAGGCCTTAGACTCCAGTGCTGTCAATCCAGCATCATTCCTTGAAGATGGAATTAAGGATGCTGTCGCAAGAACACTGCATATTTATGACAGTGAAAGCTAGCCCCTCAAATGCAGTAAACAAAAAATGTGGAGAATAAACATCTTGGTACAAACCAGGCACACATACATATATTTGCATCAAAGATGCAAAGATAATTTATTTTAAACCCTAGTCTGAAATTTTCTGGAATTTAGGCAAGTTTGTAAGAAGTTAGGTTAATTATTTGTCTTTAGTTGTGTAACTTCCTGTGTCTTTTTGTTTGAATTGTCTACGTGAGCACTGAAGTAGTCATTGCATTATTTCATGTTAGAGTTAAAAAAAAAAAGCAGAAAAATAATGGTTGATGGGTAGCGATTCTTAGGAATTTTGTATGGGAAAGGAAAAGGTGGGTTCCTTAGTTTGAAAGTCTGTACTTCATCATATATAACATCAGTTATAATGTGACATTCTGGTCAGTACACTGAAGTACCTTCCCTATTCTTCCCTATTAACAAGTTGCTCACAACTTCCTTGCTTTTCGTGGGAGTTCCCTACTGGCATGAGCAGCCAAATTCTTTCAACATCCACTTCCACAAGCAAAGAGCCCAGGCAAAGGGTAAAAGGGGGAACAGCTGTGAGATATCCAAAAAGGATTTACTGTGGCACCAGGCAGCCTTCATGGCTGAGGCTGTCTGTGCTTGGGACAGCTCAGACATGTGGAAGTGTGGCTACTAAGTGTGCAGAGGTGACCATGGTGATGGCTATGAAGATAAAGGAGCAGGAAATGAGCTTCGCTGCATGGCAGAATGTTGCCAAATGTCTCTGTTTCATTCATTCTACCTGGGCCTTGGCTAAACTACTTTTCCCCCCAAAGGAAATCTGCTACAGCATGTAAGAGTTGATGTTGCAAGGGAGGAGGAGATGATATCACTTACAAGGATGCCAGACCGTACTGTACCTGGGAAGAGCATGCAATGGCAAAGCTCTCACTCCCTGTAGAGACACTGGAATAGTTTCCTGCCTCCTGTAATTGCTGCAAGGAGAGAGCTTCTGCTGGACTGCTGTTCTGTTCCCAGTCCAGGCTACTGTCTAGCATCCTACCCTCATCTCCCCTTCTTATCTACCACATGTGATAAAAGGTCATGCTGGTTAGTTTTTTTATTAGCCTGTTAAAGATTTAAAAGCTTTCTTTCTGATTCATTTCACTCTTAATCTTCCACCTTAAACTCTTAACAGGTTTAGAGGTTCAGCTGGTATTTATTTTATATCTGAAAGGCCAAATCTCTCTCTCTCTTCTTTTTTTTTAATGAGGTTTTCCATGCTTAGAAAAGGTTGTCTGTGTGCAAGGTAGTGTTTGAGCCTTGAAACAGGCTTCCAGATACTGTTCGCAGCATGTAGTGCTGAGTATATTGCGAGGCTTGTCTTTCCATATGACCCTGCATTCGTTTTCTAATTAAGGTGCTCATGGGAAGCTTTGGGAGAGGTTAATGGTGCTTTGCTATTGTCTTTCAGTAAGGATATGTCCCTCTGTTCATCTGTCTTCATTCTAATTTTACTCTTTTACAGTAGAAACCTTAGCATTGCCAATGCTTTATTTTTTGAGGTCTACTTTTCTGTTTATGATAGAAATTCTATAAATGAGATTTATCAAGATCTGTGTATTTTGGGACCTGCTGAAGAGGTATATAATTCTTCCTATCATACTAACTTTAATCTCTTTGGATAAATCAAACCATTTCTCAAAAATGATTTTGTTGTTATTTCCCGAGTTCTCTTCCGTTCTTTGCTTGGGGCCTGAGACAGCCACATCCTTTCTTTTTCCCTTCCCAGATTAGGAAATGCTAGCTTTTGTCTCTCAGCATCTGTATCTCAGTATAAATCTGTTGCAAATAAATTACCCCTAAAATGTCATGCTTGGTGTGTCCTTTGCAAAGCAAGGACATTGCATAATTGCATACTCATTGATCTTCTAGTAAAGCTAATGCAACTTGGAAGGAATATACATTTGTCAGTCTTGCTTAGAATCAGGGAAAAAATGACATTTCCTTATCCATATGCCAGTTCCTTATGTGTCTTTGAGTCCAGTCATGTTACAGCCTTTGTCCTACCCCAGTAGGATCATCTCTTACTTGGCTGCAATATCTTAATTTGTGTTCCTGTGTCTGGGCCCTGAGGGTGCTAATAGGCCTTTAGCAACCCTGACCAACCTCACCTGGGGCCTCCACCCACACCATGGGCCCAGAGCCTCCATTTAAGATCAGCCCTGGGCTTTTACTGCTTTCTGAGCTATGTGGTAGGAGTGCTGGTTTCCAGCTCAGCCATGCTTATTCCTGGTTATAGACCTCAATGATCTGAACTCCAGCCTGCAGACTTTCTTCCCGGCCTGACCTTGGACCTGCATCATCACTTTGGACTGGCCTGGTGATCTTTGGGCTGTATATGACTCTGGTTACTGTCACCAAACCTGATCCTGACATGCATTCTTAGCTTGAGCTTGGACTTACCTAATCACCACAGACTTGCCTGATGATCTGGATTCTTGTTTGAACCTGATTGCCACCCCTGCCCTGCCCTGCCCTGGCCTACTCTCCTTCCTGTTGGACAGGGCCCTGTTTGGTGAGGCCTCTGCTCTTCTGGCTGTATTTTGTCTTGGCTCCTCATTCCTTAGGAAGAAGCCAGCCTTTGCTACTCCCTGACATCCTGGTATAAAGAGTTAAAAGTCAGCTGGAAGTGCTGTGAAGTTGGATAGCACCTGAAGATCCTGTTGACCTTACTGGTGAAGAAGGATGCTTGCCCTTGATGGTTGCTTTATACAGCTGGAAATCAGGTCACTTTTGGAAGTTCATATATGAATTGGGGAGCTCAGCTAGTAGCTCCTGTTTCAGAAAATTTTGGTGATAAAGAACTGAACTTTCACAGTGAATGGGGCACTCATAGCAATGGCTGATCAGAAACGACCATACTTAACTTCCTAACTGAGCTGGTCTGAACTGAGACCTGTCCAGGGAAAATAATAAATTAACCATAATCTCGTACAGTTACTGGTTAGAGAATAGCTCCAACAATAATCCTGGGCCTGGATATCATCAGATGTGAGACATATGGGAGACAATCAGTATCTTCACTGGGAAAAGACAGGAGAGCTAATACGGAGGCTGTTGAGCTAATCATTTGCTGTTTGTGCTTTACTTTCCCCCAGCAAAGGGGTAGACCACAGATCTTAGTATTTGTGAAGTGTCTTGAGATCCTTAAATTGGAAGTCCTTATAATGTTATTTGGAAGGAGAATGAATGCCATTCATTCTGAAGAGGCACCAGCTCTTCAACAAGAACTAATTAACAAGAGGGTGATTCGATTTCACAAGAGACATGATCCATGACAAAGATTGGCAGTTGATTGACTGAAGCAGGATTTCAGCCTCTTTTGACTACCTCCTGTTGATGAGTTGGTCTTTAATTTTGATTAAAGAGCAGCAGGATCATATTTTACTGTGTGAATTTTAGTAAGTACAAAAAGACAGTCTACTAGTGAGCGCTTAAACGTAAGAACCAAACATCAGATCCACTTGGCGGATCTGAGAGGAAGGCTTTGCATCAGTTACTTGCATTGTGCTGAGCTGAATCAGGGACTCTCCACAAATTCATGATGAGATTTGCAAAATGACCAAACAGGTTCAGGAGTATAATCACCACAAGTACATGCAGCTTAAGCTGCTGTGAGGAGAAACTAAGGACAGGAATAACACCTGAGCAGCAAGCCCATAATTCCTAAAATTTACCCATATAGATAAAATTAATCCTATATAAAGGTTAGATTAAGATTTGATATGGTCCTTTTATGAAACTTCAGGAAAAGGTGGCCCTGTATTGCCTTTCCACAAGCATGATGATCAGCCTATTGGAACTTGGTCCTTGAGTGCCTGAGTGCCCTATTCAGTTTATGATTCAATAATGAATAAACAAAATTCATCCAGATATATATGGCAATCACCTTTTCCTAAATCAGTCAGGCTCTATCTGACCAATTTCAAGTGTCCTAGCTCTCCTATTAAGAGACTCTTTCAGAATCTTATATTTAAATTCTTCTAATTTGAAGACTGTTTCTTCATGGCTAATTAATAGCTATTTATTCTTCTTCCAGCAGTTCCCTGAAGTGCCTTCCTGCTTTGACATTTATCCTGCAGTGAGACAGTAATCAAATGCCACCTTTGTTCTTTTAGACTAAACAAGCCACAGCCTTAGTCTCCTTTTATGAGATCAACTCTCTATTGTCTATGCAGCCCAGGACCCCTTCCTGCCCTTCATGTAGCATCAGAATTCATGTTTCTTTAATGCTTGCATCATCAAAAATCAGGCTTCTGTTAACATGGAACACTAATAGGAGAGAGGCTCAGTTTAAGTGAATTTGTTTGAAAATGCAAACAGATTTTGCTTGCTCTTATTTTTCGGGTAAATACAAAAATTCATTATAATACAAATAAAGCACTGATCAAAGCCTGGGTGATCCTTGCCAGACTGGAAACAAAGTGTTTTCATCCTGATCATTTTCCGTAGTTCTCACAGACAGCCAAAATTCCAAATATGGCAACATTTTTTTTTTATTTTGACAGATGACACTCTTTTGTTCCATTTGTAGAACTTAATTTTGTTGTTACAAGGGATGTAGTGTTTCATTGTCACTTTAGAAATTTTTCAGAGCTAGAACTCTGATGATGGCTGCTTAACTCGAAGATACTGACTTTGAAAAACCTCTTGCATTTTGTCACAACGTAAATATAGCTGGGGTTTTTGTTAGCTTGGTGACATACTCTTGAAAATGATTGCCTATCTTTCTGAAGAACAATGAAGTGGTATTTGAAGATGAAATTTGCTTTTTATAGTCTGGTAAATAGTTTTTTCCCCTTGGAATTATGTGTGAAATGGCAAATCTCATTGCAGAATTTATAGGTCTGGTGTAAATCAGCATAGCTTTGCTGATCCAAAAACCATCCGACCTGCGTGTGTTCAGTAGTAAATTTGCCAACAAGAACACTCTCTAAGGGGTATTTTTAGATTTAGAAATACTGTTCTATCTACTCTAAGGTATGTGGGACCAGCTGTCTCAGATGATGAGGTAGCTGGAGAGCTCTAGCTATGAGGTCCAAACCATACTCACGTTGAATCAACAAGAGGTTTATCACTGAGCCGAAATGAGGGCTTTGTAGAGCTTTTGGGGACTTCTTGCCAAGGTATTTTCTTCTCCTAGAACAATAAGGACAGTGAAGATACTTAGACTGGAGGGTTCTAGGTGCCTTTGTTCTGACCTCCATTTTCTGTATTACAGGAAATGTATATCCCTTTACTTCATCCAGAAAATACTTGCTTTCTTGACTCTTTGAATTGCCAATAGCAGGTGCTTCAAGCATGGGGAATACTCGGTCCTCTCCAAAACTGAGTTTTCCTGGTTAGGCTCTTACCAGATCTAGAAGCAAAATTGATTTCCTTCTGTGCTTGCCCAGACTTTACAAATCAGCTTAATGAAGCTGTGAAACTTCGTATAGTTTGTGAATCTCTTCAACTAAGAGCTGTTTGCATAGTGCTGCTATTTATAGGGGAATTTATAAGGTCTTACATTCAATTGGCTTTTAAAAAAATTACAAGATCTTTATTCTCATTATGGTTTTAAACAAATGGAACATGAAATAAGCAGACATGACTGTTAATGTAGTGATTTATTTATGGTTTCTTTCATCCAAAAGGGCACAATGTACTTTGCAAACTATGGGTAATGTCTTTGAAAGCAATAGAGAATATAAGCCTCTTAGTATCACATGCAGAATTTAATTAAGTGCTTACTGATCACTTTACTTAATTTGGAAATGATGCGTGTAGCATCAATAAAAGAGTGTAATAGTGTAAAAAATGCTCTGCAATGTGTTAGGATGCTGAATGTAGTGAATCATTATTTAATAAAACTTAGCCCCAAAACATCTTCATCTGGGACCAAGTCACATAATGCATGGCCAAGATCCCTTACTTGAATGGAAAGTATAGTGGTCTTCAGTGTCTCTAGGAGTTCAGGCTCTCAGATTAATTATTTCTGAACAATATTTTTCTTGGTAGTTCAGTGCCCCCTAGCACTGTGAGAGGGAATTTGACCGTTTCTGATCTATAGGATTGAGTGCTACCTAACAAACCTCCAAAATCCTTCACTGTGGAGTTGGGACAAGAAGGTAGGCCACTCTGTACTCAGCAATTTAATCTACATGGAAAGATATAAATATCTTCATTTTGATAGTAAAGCAGGAATGGCTGCTCTCCTGATATGACCTTGCCTTTAAAAATCATCACTGTGTTGTCCTGGGCAGGCTTCCAGTGAGTCTGCTTAAAGTTCAGGGCCCTCTGCTTACCTGCATTTTTCTCTTACCTTGTTTTGTGTGTGTGTTTGTGACTTTTACTTTTTTTGGCAGCTGGCTTTGCAGAATGCCTTGCGTTATTTCCCACCTGAAATACAAAAGTTACTGGCACTGGAATTTGCCGAAGAACTCAGGCTGTATGGACATATATATATGTACAGATTCTGTCCAGATATTGAGATGAGGTAAGGACTAGAACATTCAGAATTTGTTGCTTTTGGTTGGCATTTGCTTACCAGCTTTCACCTGTGGAAGTATTTACCTTTGAATGGAGGCACCGCTGCATCCTATTTTACCTCTTGCAGAAGTCATGTCATGACAAAACATATAAGCTGAGTAAATCAGGTGTTTCATGTGTCACTAGAAATAGTGGTTTCATTTCCCTTGGGTGTTATTTAGTATTTTGGGATGCTTTTCTGTAAAACTGCATGAGAGTTCCTTTATCCTCCAGATTTTGTCCTGTGCTCTGTCCTCATCAGTTCCATGGAGCTGATTAGGAGACACTCCATACCCTTCTGGATGGTTCCTGGCAAGATCAGGACAGTCTTGCTGAGCACTGTAAAGCTCAGCATCACTCACACAGTGATGCCTGTGCAGTATGTGTGAATACCATCAAGATATACTGCTGTCAGCAGTCCACCAAGACACTCAGAAGGGATTATGCAGTGACCTGTGTTGTAACACCAGCTTTGCCCTGCATAGAGATGATTACAACATTTCACGAGCCTCTTTAGGACTCTCCCAAATGCACTGAAATGTGAGTCTTAAAGTTTCTAGGGACTAGTCTTTCTTTGAGCTCTAATTGCAACCTGGACAAAATGTCTGCAAGAGTCCTGAGTTCCTGTCAGTCAAATGTTGGCTGAACCAAGAGGAAAGATCAGATGACTGGATGGCTTTAGGACCTGCTGTCAGTAGCTGGTTGATCTTCAGTCACACAGAGAAGGCTTCCTGGACTTAAATGGGAAGCTGCATGTTCTTAAGTCCTTGGAGTCTATATTCAGCCTTGGTTTGTAACATGCTGGGCTTGTTACCTGATGGTTTTGGAGCATTGCTTCATTGTAGGGCTAATGAAGCTAATGTTTGTGAGGCAGAATAGTTTTGGTGAGGACTGCCAGGGGCTAGCTACTTTTTTTTCAGACCGATTCTTTCCTTTTTGCATCCAGCAGGGGCCTAGTTTGTCTAAGAAATCTAGGAAATAAAACAATCAACTGAAAAGCGCTCTAATTTGCACAAACAACTGTATTTCTGTGCTGTCCATACTAGTTCGGCATCAGCTCTTGCAGAATTCAGCTATGGTGAGGACAGCTGGAAGACTGAAAAATATTGCCGTGCTGGACTTAAGAGGAGCTGAGTCCTCAGTATAGATGAGGGCACTTTCTGCTGGCAGGATAGGATGAGACAATCCACCAGCTGATTTCCATTGCTGGCATCAGTGACTCTTTGAAAGCTTCACATTTTTTTTCATAGTTTGTATCTATTTCTTTGCCCACCAATCCTAATAGTTTCCTAGAGCGTCAGAGATTAAGTAAAGGTCTTTCGTTCTTTGTCATCTAGTAGTATTTGGTTTTGGTTTATATTTCCAAGGGAGAACAGTCCAGCTTGTTTTTGTTTCATTCAACACCCTTGTTTCCATATCAGCACTCTGTTAACTAATACCTGAACTTGGTGTTGGTTACGTTCTGACTAGTCTTATACAGAAATAACTCATTTTGATGAATTGGTATCACATTTTACAGAAATCCAGTTATTTTATCACCTTAAACTTAGAAGAAAAAAACGAACTAGCAACAGTAATGTTTTTCGAACAACTCATGCTTTTTCTCCTGGTTTGGCAGTGACTGCAAAGTCATTTATTTTAGCATCCTGCTGTAAATAGCTAGGATAATGTATATAGGCCCTGGGAGGAGCCCATTTTCTAAAACTGTACAATATACATTTCAAATTTTGGCTCAGGAGCTGGTCAGCAGATGTCTGACTTTTTTTGTAGTTAGCACTCTAGCCTATCCTTTTCAGTGTAACTGTCTTCCACGTGTAAAGCAAATGATCAGACATTGAAGATCTATGGACCAATAAAAGGATGATGATTTAGCAAACATGTCAAATGGTCCTATACCTTCAGGAATTTCTAGTGCCTGTAATAATGTTACTACTTGTGTAGAGGGAAAGAGTAAAAGATTGAAACTTTTGATTAATGGTTATACTTATTTTTGGTATTAGACTGTAGAGGCCTCCAGACAATTGTACTAACACCTGTACAAACACATAGCGAAGAGATTGTCCCTGCCCTGGAGAGGAACAGTGTAACTGTAAGACTATAAGCTGTAAAACAATTTGATGTAAGAAATAGATGGTAGAGGAGAAGATAACAGTGAGGTGATTGCAGCCCTTAAAGTACATCAGTGCTAGGAAACCTGACTCAAAAATGGCTTTGTGAGGGTTCCACATACCTCTCAAACTTCTGGATGAAATGCATCTTATGTAGTTGAAAAAAAAAGGGGGGGGGGGCAGATTTCTCCTAACTAGTTATGTCTCTGAGAGCTTTGTTGGGATTGAAATTCAAGCTGGGTATTTTTCTTCTTAGATAGGATCTTAAGTTCCTGTTATTTAAATAACAAGGCTCCTGAGTCTGAAAGGAGCTTCCACTGACAGAGTTTTCCTTGACGTTGCAGGACGTAGCTGCTTGGCCTAGCAACTGGGATACAAGACCAGTTCATGCATAATCCAAATAATCCAGGCTAAGAAGCAGAGCGAACTCATGGCCACCATATTTATAACCACTTGTGATTAACTGACTCGGCAAATGATAGGCTGAATCCATTTTTTTTCTTAGTTTTCTTTGCTTAGTTCTGCTAGATTTATCCATACATGTCGTTTCAGATTTGCACTTTCTCCTTTTAGTTTTTTTCCTTCCTTTCTGAATAAAACTCTAATTCAGGACAATCTGACATTCAGTGATATTTCTGCGGGGTATTTTGCTGCTGCTGTTGTCTTTATCTATGAATTGAAGTGTCCCTTTAAAGTTTGGTGGATACTGTTTCAGAGCATACCCCATAGAAGAATATCCCTGCAAGACCAAATCAGCTGCTGCTATTATGCTGATGATCATGAATAATCTGGATTCCTCAGTGGCTCAGGTAAGGCACAGTGAAAATAAAGAAGCTGGAAAGGATTCACGTGATAAAAGCAAGCCTGCAAGTTACTTCCTGTATATGCTCATAAAAAAACTGAAAGATAAAGGCACACAGGTGAAAATAATCTCTGTGCAGATGATACTACCTTGAGAGGTCCTTGGCGCTTTCAGCAGCAAACGCCAATCTGACTAAGATCACTCAGACCCCATTTAACAGAGTTTTGTGGGATATCTATTTGTTACAGAAACTGCAACCCAGAAAGCTTTGTAGCATTTGGCATCACCAAAATACCATTATAACAATTTAAAAAATGTTTTTTTCTGCTTAAAATATTACTTTCATGATGGTATTTTCTGATTTCAAGAATCAGGAGGGTGTTGATGCAATAAGCTGTAGTGAAGAGCTGTAATTGAGATTTTTTTTTTTTTTTTTTAAGGCAGGATATACTCTGAAAAAATTCCAGAAATTACTTGCTTTAATATTGTTAAATTCCTTTTCTCAGTTCCCCCAGGAGCTAGTCACTTACGGAGGAAATGGGCAGGTCTTCAGCAACTGGGCGCAGGTAGGGCTCAGTAACTTCTGTAACTTGTTTCATAAAACCCATTTTACCCTCCCCCAAGCACATTCTGCTTAGGCAGAGTTTGTGATAATTCTTGGCAGTCATTGTCTCAAAATACTCCAAAACATCCTGTCTGGATAGATGAATGCTCAGTTATGAACTGCATAGATGGCGAGAGCTTTATTTAGTAAGGAGAGCACAGACAACCAGGAGAAACACTGCGATATAAAAGTATCAAGCTGTGTATGATGTAGTAGAGAACATTATTTTATTTTTTTTTCTTTTTCTGATGCCTTGGTATGTGCCTCTATTTTGCACAAATAACTTTAGAGGCAAACTGAATTCTAGGAAACAAAGTATATCTTTTGGTTGCTTGCTGCTTGTATTTTTACAAAATGTTTCACAGCAAGTTATGGAATAAAAAAATACAGATTTGATTTAAGAAAGGGAAAAGGAATTTGAGATTTTTATTCTGAGTCATCTTCCAATCAAATTGCAAATTAGCTGCAAATGTTTAAGTGCTAAGTAGTCAGATCTTGGTGCGCTTTACTTTCAGGTCTAGCAATATTACCTCTGATCTCTGAGAATGTCAGGTGGGTAAAGACTTGCCTAAAATCTGAGCTGGGCTGTTTAAGGTGTGATTGTATCACTGTATCATCTTTCTCTTGCTTTAATCCAAGTACTGCAAAATGCATGTGGGAAACATTTCAAGCAGCTCTTTGGCATCAGCAACATGCTTATACTGTTACCTTTTGAATGAGTGCAGTTTATTCTCTGAAGACCAGTCCAGGTTTGGATGCTCTCTAGGTGTTTAGTGGCAAGAAGAACATTCAGTGAACAACTATCCTTGTTCTCTGTAAACAGGCAGGCAGAAATTCAGCTGTGAATGCTCAGTGTGTCATCCCTGCAGCCTCTGGCAGTATACTCCAAGGCCACAGAGAGGGGACAAGTGGAGATGGGGCAATGAGTTTTTGCAGTGTGGGACAGATACGGCACAGGTAGAAAGGTGCATCATCCTGAAGGACAGCATCACTCCTGAAGGCTGGAAAGGTGTTGAGTTCTGGCTCTGTAGGTTAAATAACCAAAACCTGATCTACAGTGCCAACTTCTGCATTGAGGAGTGATGTATGAACCTTGTTGTGTCTTTACCTAAATTTGGCTTCTTGGATCTTAAAAAAATGCAAGCAAATCTAACTTGTAAATAAGATTCCCAGTTAGGGAAAAGTAATGAATTTCTGACTGTAGCACACAACTGTGAGACTTAAGTTTTCTTGCCAGTTTGACACTGCTTTTCATCTGCAGCTAAGAAAACTCACCTAAGCTTCAGTTTCCTAATCTGTTACGTAGGTGGCTTTTGAGGCAAAATTGTTCTGACCCTTTGAAGGAAGGGTACTATGGCAACACACATTTCTTTATTCCGTGTATTGATCAGTTAATGTCTTGTGCAAAGGTTTTACAGTAGTTTTGATGTTAGCAGTGCCAGCAGCTCATATAGTAGCATTAATATGCTGACATCCCTTATGCAGATGTTTCACTACAAAGTGAAACGGATGCACTGCCAAGTCTAGAAATATTCTATCTTTTCCCCTGTTCTCACTGAGGTTAGATGGAGCTGTGACCTGCAATTGTTTCACAGTAGAACAAACAATACCTTTTTGTTTCTGGTTACTTAGAGTAGCAATCACATGAATGATCCAGTTACAGTGGAATGTTTTGTTCTATGTTTATGCCTTGAAAACAACATACATCTTGTCAGTTTGTGTCATTGCAAAATTACTGTTGAAAAGGTTGAGTTTCAGGTATATCTTCCACAAAGCCCTGTACTTTCTTCTGAATAGTTTTCAAAAGAACAATGTCTAGAGCTAAATTTCCCCTTATGACAAGATACACTTCTGTTATCCTGAGGCTGGCATAGTACTTTGATCTAGGAAAGGCAGACTAGATCTTTGTTTTGAGAACCTCATTGATTCTCTTTCTTTAATCATCCGAAAGTTGCTGTGTTGTGCATAAAATGCAGCAAGATCTAACTATCTTTCAGCTTTTCATTTTATTGCATCTTTTTCCCAGCTTGCTAAATTCAGTCTGTTTCCTGACAAGAAAAAGAAAAGTGAGAAAATAACTCTTTCCTGCCTAAATTAGCTCGTTAAGCTCAGCTTGGAAATTGGTTGGGTCAGGAGGAACTGGCTTCGAATCTATACCATTTCTACTTCAAATTAGACGCAACCACAGAGGTTAAGTGCCCGCTGTTTGCTGCTTACTTGTGGGTAGCGTTGCTGTCTCTTCTGTTGCCTTCACACTCAAAGCTTGGGAGATTCATGAAGAAACATCATTGCAAGATGGAAATGGATTCACTCATTCTTCTTGGTCTCGCTTTCAGTTCTGGTTGGTCATGCACTATTTGTCAGAGATGACTGAAGAGCAAACACTAGTAATGTACAGCGGACATCCTCTGGGACTCTTTCCCAGCCATCAGCATGCTCCTCGATTAATCATTACTAATGGTATGGTAGGTATTAACATTGTGCTTTCTCTTTTTCCTCCTCTTCTGTTTAGTTTTCAAGTGTTTGCTGAATTAAGACATTATTGATACTATCTGAACTTACAATAGCACACAAAACAACCTGTGATCCAAATTCTGCATTGTTTATTCCAGTCTTCCTTACCTCAAATGTGCTGAACAACAGTGCTGGAGGGAATGAACAATCCTGTCCTGATCAGACTTCTGTTCCAACTGAGCCTGAGCGGCATATGCACCTGGCTGAAATAGTTCAGCCAGGCTCACTTTGGAGGATATAAAAGCCCTCAGTAGTCAAACAGCTGATTATTGATCAGATGCTCTGGTATCTGGACTGCTTTGCTCGAAAAGCAAACTGGACAATTGGACCTACTCATCCCTTGCCAGTCTTCTGGGCCATCTGTCTGCGGGCTAGTATTGGGCCTAGACAAATGCTTTCCTCGAGACTTGCATGATTATCGTGTTGCCAGAAAGACTAGACACTTCTTTCGTAATACAAGAATGTATGGAATAAAACACCTGTCTTACTCCTACTGTTTTTCTGTTTTCTATGTGTGTGACCATAGTTACAGAATTTGGCCTGTGGAAAATATCCACTTAAATGTCTAATTTGCTTATCTGGGTTTTCTTTTATTTGTTTTCTTAGGTTATTCCCAACTATTCTACCAGAGACGAATATGAGAAGATGTTTGCTTTGGGAGTAACAATGTAAGATGATACATCAGCTATTAAAATATATCAAAGATTTAACTAAAATGTAATTCAAATATCAGCCACTGCTTGATTAAAATTTCTAATGCAGATGAGTTTCAGTTGGGTTCTTGATGCTGCAAAGGATTAATGAACACTTACATGGAATTAATCAGTAGTTTAAGCTATGTCAAACTATGTACATATAAGGATGTAGTTAAGGCCCACTGGACTTGATTAGGTTTGTATGTGTGTTTTGGCTAAATTACAGCCTAAAGCCTTAATCATAACTTACAAGACTGGCTAGTTCCACTTTGCAGTGGTTTTATTGTAATCTGTAAAGAGAACGTAAGTTATTAAAAACTTATCTTCTTTTATACGAAGGCTTTGAAGTAAAATTATAATTTTAATTTTTTTAATAATTATTTGCTGCTTTTTTATTATGCATCTAGTTGATGAGCAGAAGGTGGTTGTTCTATTGTATGACATTGAGGGAATTAGTGAAAACTACTGGAGATATGGGTGTGTACAAATGAGGAAGCCAGAAGAAATGAAAGGGTATAGATACAGAGAATGACGATTGTCATTCTCCTGGGGATTTAATAGGAGTGTGGAGAATTGTTTAGGGGTAACATCTTCAAAAGCAACTGTTTGACTTAGGAGGAGTTCCACTGAAAACTAATGGCAAAAAGATGCCAGCAATGTGAAAAGCTGCTTCCTTTTGTCCTAGTCACTATGCTAAGTGCCAGTACCAAATTTCCATTTAATTTTTTCATCCATGCAGTTTTGACAGATGAACTCAAACATTTAAAAAGCTAAATGTTCCTCTGAGAATGTGTTGGTACACTGCTAATAAAGAAGGAACTTGGTTAAGTTGGGAATTTAATAATACCAGATCTTTAACAACAGCTAGAGGCACAGGAGATAATTACTTTTGTTATACTGAAAACATAGATACGTACAGATTCATGTTACCTGAGTAACACGTAGTATTCATTGTGTTTGTTCCTATTGCTAGGTATGGTCAGATGACTGCAGGGAGCTACTGCTATATTGGGCCTCAGGGGATAGTCCATGGGACTGTGGTAAGAAACTGGGGAAAGGACTATTTGTGGAGAGCCAAAGGAGGAAAGTATCTCCTGCAGTAGCTGGTGGCTTGAGTGGGATGAATTGCTGTGAGCAGGATGCAAGGAAATTCTCATTGCAGCATCCTTCTACTGAGTGCATGGCATCTTTTTCAGAATCAAAACCCCAAAAGATCTGCAGTCAAGGTTTCTATCTGAGCTCATACCTAGCTACAGCAAGTGAAGAATGAATTGACCAAATGTTTATTACACGGTAGATTGATAATGATGTGTTCTTGGACTTCATTTTAAAACAAAGCATCTTGGATCTGTGGGACTCTGAAGAGCATCTAAAGTCCTAAATATCTGTGCATGCATTATCTAATCAAAGAGTATGTCCACAGAATCTTTTCTATAGAAATGATCCTTTCAGGCAATCTGTATTCCTTTTTACTGGCATCATGGCAGGCCTAAACTTTTCACAGGAGTATTTATGACTGTAGTCCACGAAGAACTAGAGATCTGCAGAAATCATTTAACCTAGTGCATTTCAGCCTTTTTGTATGTGGGTCCTTTGCATTTTTTCTGTGTCCGAACAGATTCTGTAGGACATGCACAGATATCCTAACGATAGGCTTGTCTTCCTTATCTGTCTTTTGCTGAAATCTTGATGACATCTGTGTGCCCCAAGACCAGCATTTTGGGAGCCATTGGTCATTCCATTCTATTTCAGTGACTGAATCTTGTATTATCAGGACAGATGATTTCATAGCATCACTTAGTGATAATTTTTCTTCTTGAAGGAGTAAAACAGATTCCTGGTCCTAGTGATCCCCGAGGCCAATTCTGTTGTTTCAAGCTCTGTGTTTGCAATAGGAATGAAAGATTATTCAAATATAAGAATACCAATGCCTTTCAGTCCCTTAACCAGTCCTATCTGCAAACAGCTATGTGTTAAAAATATCTAGTCAATATGGAAATTCATTGGGAATACGTGATGTTAAATTTTTATCTTTAAATTCCAGGAACTCTAGGAAAATGGCTCAGAATAATTGCTATATTGTGTGTTGTGTGTAGCTCACAGTGCTGAATGCAGGCCGTCGCTATTTGGAAGCGGAAGATCTGTCTGGAAAGGTGTTTGTTACCTCTGGTCTTGGAGGAATGAGCGGGGCTCAAGCGAAGGCTGCAGTCATTGCTGGCTGTGTGGGGATCATCGCAGAGGTGAGAGTAATGCTCTTCTCATTCTGTCTTCCCTTCTTTGTATGCTGAGTTAGAACTCTCCTAACATGCTCCTCAGTTAACCCTGGCAGGCCAAAATAAGGCTAATTACAAGACTTACGAAAATCCTGGCTCTAAACAGCAAACTTAAGTTCTTCGTAGGGCAAATGCTAATAATGTTCTGCAGTGCCTTTCTTGCTGTTCTCTGAAGGTCACCCACAGCATATATTCTTGTTGAATGTTTTGTTCTGATGTGATGTTTATCTGCTCCAAATATGTTAAAATAGCACAGCTATTTCATCCCATAAACAAGGAGAATCTAATAATGATTTGTGATTCAAAGATGGCTAATGTCCAAGCAATCAGAACAGTGTATGGCAGGATCTACTGGATCCTTAGAGACCCACAAGTATCATACATAATCTTGAACATCAATATCATCACCTTGGTAAGTATATATGCCTGTAAGTTTCAACTGAAATACGCTTTCCTAAAATGAAGGTAACATTAGGGTCTCCTAGTTTCTGCATTTTGCAGCTACAATGCTTATTGCAAGGTTTTATTCTAACAAATCAGACAGAAGAATGGTCAAAAAAATACTGCAAGATTTTTCTAATAAAATGTTGCTCTGCAATTATGTGATAATGGCAGTGAATATTTTTGATTTAATGAACTGGATCTCTCACTATTGAGAAATAAGACTTCCATGCCTTTCTTTTTTCTTCATGGCAACCTTTTAATTCAGTATACTTGGGAAGCATTTGTAATAGAGCAGATATAGAACTGATCAAAATGTGGTGTGCTCTTTAGAGTATCTGTAGTTGATAAGCTCTTGTTACTGCTCCAGAGAACAAGAGATTTTGAGAACCAAACTCCAGTCAGAGAATAGACTGGAGTGGGAGTTCAGCCTTCTCAGCTGAAGCCCTTTGTAGAGAGAGTTAGCTGGCAGACCTCTGCTGTAGGCAGGTCATTTACTGCAATGAAAAGAGTAAGAATATTGCAATCTGACCCGTGGTAATTATAATTAAACTTCAAAACATTATGGGTCAGACTGCCACGTGGCATGCCGTAAATCTGATGTGTTGTGGCTAGCTGAGGTCTTATTCATGGAATGCTAGAATTTCATCTAGTTTGCAATGATGGTACAAAAGCATTTTTGTTAGCACAGCATTAGCTTTGCATGCATTTGACCTCTCATCAGGTACTCCCTGCAGGTGAAATAGATTTATTCAATTTATTATTGAATAAATCGTTTTTGAATAAATGATCTTATCCAGACTTCTACTCTATCATCATGATCTTTCAAATGCTAGAATACAAAAGAGGGATTCCAGTGAATGGTATTTGCAGCAGTCCTTTGTCCTTTTCATCTCTATGGCTGCAGATGATTTTGTTCAGGAGATTGAATATCGCCTGGTTTTTATCCTCTGTGAGATGATCCTTGTCGGAAATGAGTCTAAGAAACACATGTGGATAGCTATATATGCGTATATATTATTTATTTAAGGAACTATTTATGCAAATGACATTGATGAATTGTGCAAGAGATGTCATTTTGTCAGCCAGGGCTCCCGAAGCTCAGACAGAAGGATTAATGGTGCGAGTCTTTTACCTCTTCTGTTTGACATCAAACAGATTGTAATTTTGTGAAATAACTGTGCGGAGCGTCAGGCAATCTCCTGTGAGCTACACTAAGCTCTCTAGGGTTACACCAGGGGTGACATTAGCTCACTGTATTTGTGCAGTCTTTTTAAGCTACTGAGATACTGATTATAAAAGAGCATTTTTTATTTTCTGAAAATATGATGCAATGGAAGCTAGTTTTCTTTGGTGCACTAGCATGGCTGTGAAAGCAGGCCTAAGACAGAGTGGTCTGAAGTAAGATATGTAGGATATGGTAACAGATTTAAATAAATCTGATTTGTGCTATACTGAGCTTTGAATAAACCCAATCCCTCTAATTCATATGGACCATTAACAATATCTTCTCTCCCTGTGTTGATTTAAGTAACTCCCAAAGAAACTGTCTCCCTCTGCACCTGACTTTTTATTGAATAATTCCATTAACAATGACATGATATTATCATAACCTGATATATTGGTAGAATAGCCTTTATTAGTGATGTAGGAATTGATGGAAGATTTCTCATGCTAAGAATAATTGGGAAAGAGGAGATTTCTTGAAAATGAAGCAACTCCTGAATATGGAACATGTTTAATTGGCATATAAATATAATTGACATATACATTGGTGGAAAAATATCCTGTACAATTTTAATGAGAAGTCTTATTTTGCAAAACGTGTTTAGGGAGTGATGGATGAAATTCTTCTCTTGTTTCACTTCTAGCCTGAAATAATAGAATGGAACTGTTAAAAAACAGAGATGGAAAATAACATCTACTCCATCTTTCTAAGGCCAACGCAGGGCTATTCCCTTCACCCATTTGATACTTTTTCTTCCAGGTTAATTGAAAAAGTAAAGATAAGTCACAGGATGGGAGAAATGGGCACTTTAAGATCTCTGCCATTTTGTCTTAGGTTGATGAAGCAGCTCTTTTGAAACGTTACAAGCAAGGATGGCTGATGGAAATCTCTGATAACCTGGACCACTGCATTACTCGCCTCAGGTATGACTTGTAATGTAATTTAGTGAGTTTCTCTGCTCTTTAATTCTCACTTTATGTCTTTGTGCAGTGTGCAATTTTAGTGAACATGGAGGAGGGACTGAGAGACACCACTTCTTATCCCAGTTCTGTTGTTCAATGTGAATCTATCATTTTGAACAGCATCTGTCATTATTAGTAGCCAACCCTACTACCAATGCTTCTTATAATTTGTATTATGATGTGCAAAATGTCTTCAGTTTCATGAATATATGTACAGCAATTACAAATTACATTATACTTGAAGCTTCACTCAAGTGTTCTGGAATCAAAGATTAGCAGTTGTGTAAAGGTCAAAAGATTTTGATGTTATTTGTATGTGGATCCAGTGTCTTTGAGTGTTTAGTTCATTAGCCTGGTACTGCCCTTTCAGAACAGGAAACAGTTTTTTAATTTATATATATAGGAAAATGAGGAAGGGAATAGGCCCAGGTTTCAGAAATTCAGTGCATTAATTCCCTCTATTGTTCTTACTCCTTATCCATTTTAAAATCACTCCTTTTTACAAGGCAACAGTAGAGCAAGGCCAGATGAAGCCACAAAAGCAATGCTGCATGTCTGCTCCATCAGGATGTGCTCATGACACCTAGGGGTTGTGTTTTGAGCCTGTGAATTAAAAGCATTGCTGGCTTTCCTTAGGTGAGTGGGGTAGGCTATGGCTTCTTCAGTTTCTCTGCGGGAGAGGAGGAAAGAGGTGTGT
This sequence comes from Rhea pennata, assembly GCF_028389875.1. Lineage (NCBI taxonomy): Eukaryota > Metazoa > Chordata > Aves > Rheiformes > Rheidae > Rhea > Rhea pennata. The sequence continues at coordinate 11,988,626 of NC_084674.1, forward strand.
TGTGAAGGGAAAGTAAGGTGCAGGCTGTTCAGCTCCTATCTTGAGCAAGCAGGAGAAGAGGGTAGCAAAATGTGGAAGGTGGGGGGAACCTTTGGGTTGGAGTCTGTTACAGGCTCCACCTAAATTCAGTGAGGATTAGTGTGTGTTGTTGGTAGCTGGAGCTGGTTTTGTCTCCACCTCTTCCAAGGTGAAGAGGAGGGGAAGCTAGTGGTACGTTTATTTCTACACAGCCAGGATTGCTATCTCCTTCACCCCAAGGCTGTATGCCCCTGCCCAAGTTAATGAGGATGCCTTAGAAAAACCTAGTGGAAAGAAACTGACTGCTATGAAACCTTTTGGAGACTTCTTTGTTTTCTCAGAAAATCTAAATAATCACAGTGCCCCCAGTTCTTACTACTGTTCCTGATTCTGCATTGTTTGGGTACCTACATTTCTGCTATGTTCAGAGTCCCAGAGATATTCAAATGAAGGGGTATCTTTCTTTCTAATATCTATTGCCTAGTTGAGTGTTTGGAACTACGTACAGACTTTTTTGCTGTTTTTCTACTGTGTATATGATTTGTACATTGCACTTATCCATGTGATGTGTGTTCTTCAACCAGTCTTTTTCTACTATATTTTAGAGATGCAAGAAAGAATAAAATCGCCCTTAGTTTGGGTTACCACGGGAATGTGGTAGATTTGTGGTAAGTTGTAGATAATTGACATATAAGTGCTCTGGCTTGTTTATCAACTTAGACTTAGTTCCCAAACTTGGAATAGAAGGAGCATTAACCTAGTGCTAAGTTTGACTCTAGATGCTCATGAAAAACTGTATTGTCAAAAGAGGGATCTTGTGTCCCAACTCTCTATTGCTTGCCATGCATCTATTCCTTTCCTCGTTGAGCAATGAATATTTTAGGGAAATAAATTCCTAAGATTCATTCTCAGATGGAGAAAACATGCCCCCTTTGGCTGATTGGATAGCAAGGAAATGGCTTTAGCTTCAATGAAGAATAGAAGTGTTAAGATAGGAGTTGAATAATAACAATCAGATGGGGGATAGAAATTCTGGCACTCTTGAAGCTTTGTCTGATGGTTAACCTTACTGTTACACAATATGCCAATGGTGGAGACTGACAAATATATCTGGTATTATGTCATACTGGTATTTCAAACTTATCAGCATTCCTCTACAAGGAAGTGTTTAGTATAAGATTTACATGTCTTTCTAAATCTTTTTCACCATCGTTTTCCACCTCTCAACCCCTAAAACAGACTTAGCTTGCAAAGAGCATGTCTTTATAAACAGTATGTTGGAATGCAAAGGCTCCTTCTTGAAGCAATTGATGCTCACCTAGAAGAGGAACAGGAATGTGGAATGATAGCTTCTGTTCAAACACCCCACTGTCTTGGCTTCCTCCAGGGAGAGACTTGTGTATGAGCTAGACACAACTGGAGAGCTGCTAGTCGATCTGGGATCTGACCAAACTTCGTGTCATAACCCATTCAGTGGTGGATACTATCCAGTTCAACTCAGCTTTGAAGAAGCAAAGCAGCTCCTGTCCACCAGTCCAGGGAAGTTCCGCACCCTGGTGCAAGAGAGGTAAAAATTTTAGTGATAAATATTTTTTCATCTTTACACTTAGATGCTCTATGAATGATCAGATTTTTCTTTCCCACAAGAAGTTTCACTGAATCGTTGGATCTGGCTCTACTTCTCGGTATTTCAGTAGAAATCTGAGGTAAAGCTATTGTATTTTCACTAATAGCCCCTGATTTTGCACTTACATAGCTATTGCTCAGAATCTGGCAGACATAGCTTACCCACCACTTCAGGAGTAGTCTCCAGTGTATGTGATCTAAGGCTTGAAAACTTATTTATTTTACTTCTACGAATTACTATATTGTATTAAGTTTTAAAACTCCAGGACAATAAATACAGTTCTGCTTAGATGGAATTGTACCTCATGGTTTAGGTTCATTGATTAGATCATAAAATGACCCTACCATAATGGGTAAGTTAGAAAGTCCATGCAGGCTGTTCCCAGCTGTGAGTGGTAGTAGGTTTTTAGGTAAAGCGGTAAGGAGGGAGACAAACTCCCCCAATCCAGCTTTTTGTAACTGTAACTTTTGTTTACCATCTTGATTTCAGGAGGCTACTCCTGATTTAGTTTGCAAGTGAAATTGGACATTATAAAGTGAAAAAATAGATATACTTTAAGTATAAAGAACTTTAGGACAGAGGCAGGGAACTGAGCTGTTGTTCTCAACTGATACTTTTAAGACTTCATGGTTTCTCCTCTCTTTGTCTTCATCTTGGGAGCATTATTTGACTTTGGATTAGGGATACACAAGCAGCTTTCCAGTTTCTCAATTCTGCACTCTAAGATTGAGGTAGAAGAAAGGTAAATTTCTGGTAAATGCTTGTTTGTAAGGAGCTGGTAAGATCTAAACAAATCCAATTTCATTTGTTAGCATTGGTTTACCTCTCCAGAGTTCCAGGAAGCTCCACGAACACATATACAACTGCATATACACCTATGCATTAAGGGTAGAACAAGATGATATTAAATGAAAATGGTATAACGGAGAACAATCCTGAGTTACGGTTCTATTTGCATGATTATATACGAAGGGAAAATAAGTCTGCTTTGACCAAGGGAGAGGCTAAAGCAGTGATGTTTGGCCATTATCGGTTTGTTTTCTATCTTTACTCACTTTCTTCCTTCACTCAAACTGTGTTGCAGTTTTCTGTAGGCTGTTAATTGTTATTATTACTTTTCATCCCCAGAGCTGGCTACATTTCTTTGCTGGGAGGCATGACTCCTTTCTGTTAATTGCTCCATATCTCAGCAGTGAAGTTCTCTTGATCATTGTAAATCACTTAAGGATTTGGGGATAACAGGTGTTATAGAGATTGAAAGTATCTTTATCTTCTGGGTTTGTCTGGATTTCTCTGGGATTTTTCAAATCCATTTGTTTTCCAACTCCTCTTCCTTTAGTGCTTTTAGTAATTTCATGATATTCTCTTTGAAATTTTATTAATCTCAAGAACAACTGTTTTCCTTCTTAATTTCAGTTTGAGGAGACAAGTGGCTGCTATTAATAGACTAGCTGATAAAGGCATGTTTTTCTGGGATTATGGCAACGCTTTTCTCTTGGAAGCTCAAAGGGCTGGTGAGTAAATGCTGGAGTTCTTAGACAAAAACAAAGATAATTTGAAGTACATCTTTCCAGCCCTATGCTTTGCTAGGATAGAGCTGGCCACTGTTATACTAATTGTTTAAGTTCTCTTCTTGTGCTGAATTTTAGGACCCCCAACCTTTTTCTCTGAATGTGGTAAAGCCTTCATAGGAACTCAAGTGAAGTCTAATTTTACGTTTTGCAGATTTTCTTCATCTAATCATGGGCCTTTAAAATATTTTTTCTAGGTGCTGATGTTGAAAAAAGAGGAGCCAGTAAAACAGAATTCCGATATCCTTCCTATGTTCAGCACATCATGGGGTGCGTTGGGGAGAGTTTGGAACAAAACGCTTCAGAATGAGTCATAAACCACTTCTGTAGGGGAGGAGAGATTACAAAGACTTACTAATGCAAATCTTACTGTGTAATATGAATGACTTTGAAAAGGAGTGAACTATAGCAGTAGAAAATTTCATCTCACAAGTGTTATGCCAAGATGGGTTGCCTTTTTCTCTGCTCTGGATTAGTACCTATGTGTGGCTTAGGAGAATGGGCATGTCACAGCCTCAGATTATATGCAACTTCATATCTAGATGTGTAAATTGAAGAGTTTGCTGTCTCTTCAGAGTAGTATGGTTCAATTTCGAGTCATAGAGGCTGATACTAACACTGAAGTTTAAAACAGGCCTCAAATAGTACTTTTTCATCTCTGCTACTGACTTTACCCTCTACCCAAGCTTTCCTCCTGAGCTCAGCTTTTCCTACAGGCAGTATTAGCTGTTGGGCAACTGAGTTGTGATAACATTTTCCCCAACTCATGCTTAGCTTGTCTAGACCATCTGAACCAAGGCTTAAACATGGTGCTAGGCTAAGCGTGGTGAAGCACCACTCAGATTAAATCTCTTCCTCTGGAGCTCAAGTGAAGTATGCTTTACTATTGTGTGTAAATAACATGGACAGCAAGTGAGTCTGGATTTGGGCATTTGTTCAGACCTAAGCTTGTCTAATACATAAATACGTGTGTGTGTGTGTGTGTGTATTTATCACAGAATCAGTAAGGTTGGAAGGGATCTCTGGAGATCATCTAGTCCAACCTCCCAGGACCTTCAGCATGTAAAGCATAATAGTATAGGTACACTCAGAATTAGCCTGGTTTAAGGGGGAAGAGACCAGACACCAAGAAGAATAGGTTTTGTAAAACAAATGAAAAATTAAAATTCTTCTGATACACTTATTTGATTGCATTGTCCAGCATTCCTATGAAAATTCTGGTTTGCCTGTGCATTTGTATATACCATTTGATGGCTGTGTGAAATAGCACTGTTTAGTTTCTGAGTTAATGGTCCCTACTGCTTCTGTTTAGATTAGTTCATTCAAAATGTTTCAAATTCTTCCATTTCCAGCTAATGAAAGAAAAGCACTGCTAGCAGCCAGGATAAATAAGGAAGGAATTTCAACTATCTCTTAATGAAACATATTATCTTCCTAGGGACATTTTTTCCCTGGGATTTGGGCCATTTCGCTGGGTTTGCACCTCAGGTGACCCACAGGATCTTGCTACCACTGACTCAATCGCCATGTCTGTGCTGGAGGACTCCATACGTAGGGGAGGTAGGATACCATCCCATGTGCCCATGACTGGGGGTGCTTTTGGGGAGAAAAGTAAAGCGAGAGTTGTGCCACTTCTGATGGTTTTTGGCTGAAACCTTAAAAAGCAGTGTCTTGCCTATTCTGCATGGGCAGGAAGTCTTACTTGACCCCAAATTCCTACAAGGAGTGTAACTGGTAGGTCATACGCGAAAACACGGTGTAGAGGGGTTATTGATCCTGAAACTATTGCAATTTTGATTAAGAGTGTTTCTTTCCATTTGTTATAGATTCTTCTGTGCTTTGTCACCTTGAAACTTTAAGGCAAGGAGTGTCTCTTATCAACAGGTTTCAGAGGTTTTTTTTTTTTTTTAAAGAAGTCAAATTGCTTTGCCCTTGTCTCACAGAGTGAGGAAAGAGGCAGGGGGAGTTAGAGAGGTTTGCAAGAGGTTAGCAAGTAGATGAGTGGCAGGGAACCACGTTTCCTGGGTGTGGTGCTCCATCCAGTGTTATTTATTTGTGATTACAGTTATGATGTTTGTCTTCTATGTCATTTGGTAACCCAGTGACACCTTATCTTATTTGCTGATGGAACCAATCTGGAATACCAACACTGATCTATGTTTTACTCTGGGAATTACATCAACTTTCATTCTTCCATATCTCTTAAAATGGACCACTGTTATCCTCAGTTTATGAATAGGAACTGAGACAAAGAAGCTACTTCTGTGTTGGGAAACAAATCTTGTTCTTCCAAATTACAATGAAGAGCCCTAATCTTTTTCTTTTTTTCTTGGTCTACTTTTATAGTAGCTGGACAGAAGAATCAGAGACTTCAGTGCTAAGGGACAATGACACTTAAGTCCCCATCTCTGTTTCCATGCAGTGGACCTTTGTGCTTCTTGGAATCAACCAAACATACTTATTTTCATAATTTAAAAATATGAATACTACTTCACCTAAATGCTACAAGCACCCCCTCCTGTATCCTGGCTTGGATTAGTCTATCTTCTGGTTTTTTTATAGTGCAAGCTGCTTTCATCAGACCTTGCCAAGACCACCATTACTGGTATTAATGAAAAGGTTCATAAGGGAATGTATCACAAATCAAAGCCATATTTTGTCAGACAGGGAACATAATATTTTTGTCTGGTAATTTCTTCCTTTTTCATATTGAAATATTTTTTGCTTCTTTTGTGAAAGAAACTATGGAAATGTAACTATAGAAGTGTTAAGATTTGGAATGTTCTCCTGTTTGTTGTGAAACAGTTAGTCCTGCGAGGTTCTGAAGTGGTATTCCTAAAAAGAATCTACCACACTCAGATATGTTTCTTATTTGAAACAAAACTACTGTTATCTTCCTGTAAAGCAAGGCTAGTGTCCAGCCTTCTCGTTCTTCTAAGAGATGAATTACTGATGGGGAAGGTCCAAGCCTGTGAGATCCTCAATGCTACCAATTCTCATAAACTTCTCTTAGGTGTCATCCTGAAGAAATAGCACTGCAGCAAGGGTTGTTTTTAATAAAGTGACCCAGAAATTCCTCCCATTTTATGAACACTGAGATTTTCCTGTTTTTAAACCTGGCCCCTTGACATAATGGAAGGGAGGGTAAAATCCAATACTGTAGTGTTGGATCTATCTTCAGAAATCTGCAGCAGATTTTCTGCAATGTGCTGCAATATCCAGTTGTTTTCTTCTTTCAAGAATGAGCTTATGCATGACTTTGGGATGGTTTGAATTGCAAGAGTAGGAAATGAATAAGTTTGTGTGTACATATGCACATGGATGTCTATACAGATGTTAATGCAAGATTGGGAATAGAAGTCTCTTCCACAGACAAAAAGCATTAGACTCCATACATGTATATTCTTAATTTAAGTAAAAAAAAGTCATTTTAAAATCCCAACAGGTGAAAACAGGCATTAGGGTAATGCTATTATTGAATTTGTTGTATTTGGCAGGACGAGGGGAACAGGAATCCAAAGGAATGAAAACAATTTGGCAAGAAATTAAAGACAGCCATCCACGGTTTTCTTTTCCTGACTATTCCACTTGTTCTCCATTCCATATGGAACCTGTGCTTGGACCAAATTCTGGTGTCTGGATAGCCTCATGTATATATATGCATCCAAAATCTGAACATACCTTTGAATTTTATAAAAGAAACTGTCATTATAATGGCTGACTGGAAACTTCACAGACCTGAATTCTGCCACATCCCAAGTCTACAGTTTTGATCTGGACTTGAGTCCAATTTTAACTGTTCTTTTCCTTTTAGGAAGATGACTTTTTATGCTTAAATCCTGTAAACTGTGAGGAAAACCTGGGCAGTATTATTGTTTGCATCCACTTGCAGTGTACCCAAAATTTTAAGTTAGCTGTGGTATGAGAGGTGCACACTCATGATTGGAGTGAAATTTGTAATTATTACCTTTATGGTAGTTTGAAGGCTGAACTAACACGTAACGATGGTATAAATCTCCCAAAAGCAAAGGGAGGCAATTTCCATGTTCATGAGGACTCTTCTTCTGCCTGCACAATGTTCTTTACTTTCTTTTCAAGCCTCAATAAATACAAGGGCCTGCAGAATACCAGAAGCAACACAGTAGCTTGCCTGATTTAGGAACAGATTTCTGTTGGGTCAGCAGCAGTTTAACAAATGAAAGACATATGAAACTAATTCAATGTCAAGCTCTTTCTAGAAAGTCCTGTGAGATTTTCAGTTGCAGGAAGTCATACTATATAAAAGGGAGGATTCTTCACCTCCCCAGGGCTAGCAAATGAAATGTGACTTTGGACACACCACAGTTTAGAACAAAATATGACAGTTTATTGGAGCTAGCTGGGAGGGATGGATGTGCTATGTTGAGATATGTCCTTGTAGCCAGTTTTCTCATCTGGCTTCTCTGGAAAAATCCTATAGATTTCAACAAACAGTAAGATCCTTTCTGTTAATCTAAGCACTGTAAAGTGTAAAATGCAGTAAGTACTCTCTAAGGTTGCTTATAAGAGCTATAGGAATGAATTGATTTTTCTACTCACTTTACTAGAACTCCTATAATTCTCATTGAACATCTATAGTCACCTAAGTGAATACTAACCATTACCTTTTAGAAGATATTTCCTTAAAGCTTCTAAATGGTAGTACGATCCTACTAGGACAGCGCAAGCAGATGTTTCGTCTTTCGCTCCTTGCGAATCTAAGAGCTGACATGTTAATCCTCCTTGCGGGGTTTAGAGGTTCTCACTAGGAGCCAACCCATAAAACATTGACAGGTCCTTTTGGCATCATTAAAACTCTCCGTGGGAGGCCTGCCTCTGCAGGAGCGAATGTGTTTTACACTTCCCTTTAACAATGTGTTTAACCCAAATTAAATACGAGTATCTTAGCTTGTCCTCATTTCTATTTGTACCATGTGTATTTGCTGGCATATTGGTTAGTGGAAAGACAGTAGTCTAAATGTTCTTCTTGGCTACCTGGGAGCAGTTTGAAGTTAGGAATATACAAGGTGACTGACTTCCAGACATAGGCATGTGTTCATTACAATTTGATTTGAAAATGGGTGAGAACTGGAAAGTGTTGTGGAATATGGTGTCTTGGCATCTAGTGGGTGCTGAAATTATTATAACTTAAAACTTCAGTGTGTGAGCAACTCACTGTGGCTTAGCGTGTTATTGTGTGTCAGCTGAGCCCTGGTAGCTGCCCGAGTCTCTTAGGAGAAGGTAATACAACATATCTTAGCCCACAGAAAAAGAGCATACAGGCAGTAACTGCTACTGTTACCTCAACTTCCGAGCTCATGTTTGTGCTGTCTGGAGAGGCATAACTGTAAAAGCCCCCCAAAAGCAGAGTGGAAAGAAAATGCTTCTGCCCCATCTTATAGTCTTTGTTACTTGCTACAGCTAGTTCCAGGCCTTTGGAGACACCTGGTTGTACTGAGGTCACCATGTACCTGAGTGATGCGTCATATTTTACTATCTTTCACTTCAAGCATGTTTATTTTTACTGTTCTTCAATTTATGTGATGAATTAAATGGAATAGCACAGGTATAAATGAGAAAGAAAGCTAGAGAATGGTTAAAAATGTTACTAATACATCTATATAGCTATATATCTGTAAACAAAGTGCAGGGTGAATTTACAGATGGAATAACTTGCTCCAAGATAAATCCTTCTATGCAGTCTTTTATTTCATAATAATGTGAGACAATATAGCCCAGTTTCACTGTGGTATGAGTGACCTTAGTTTTCTCTTGAGATAAAAACATTCACGTGGGCAATTAATACAGAGCAACTACTGTGCTGCAAAATCTATACTTTAACTTACCATTGTAATAGTTTTAGTGTGACTTATCCTCAAGTACATATTACCAGCTCCTCCTGAGACTTTCTGACAGATGCTCAAATGAATTATTTCTTACTTGATGTAAGGAAGACTGGAGTGTAGAGCTCAGTATCATGGAGTTTGCTAAAGCTACTTATTTAGCAAAGGCTCAGAAAGGGATTGGGCATTTAGTAGGTAGAAACCCAGATGACAAAGCATGAACAGGACATATGACCTGTATTTCAAGATTTAATTTAGTTTCCTAAAGATTTGAATGTGAGATGTAATTCCCAGCTGCCTCCTGGGTGACTTCTTTGTACCTTCCTCTCAGTATATGGTGCCAGTCACTGCATTGGCTGCAAATGATTCTATATAGCACTTCCTATATGCGTGCATATCTGAGAGCAGAATCTGACACTCTAGTGCTGTCAGATGAATTTAATTTTATTTAGGGCATATTGCATTTATTTTCAAAACCTCTTTTCATTCTTATTTTCTCTTGTTAGTGAGCGCATCTGTGAAGCAGCAGTACCATGACAACATCCGCTGGATTCGGGAAGCTGGCAGGCACAGCTTGGTAAGTGTACAACCTCCTTCAGTACATGTAACCTCTCTAGGTCTAGACCACAGTTCTGAAGGCTGGAGTGAAAAGCAGGAACGAGTGTGAATGAAAACACTGACTCTAACTCCCTTTCCTGTACTGAGTAAAAAATGGACAACTTAAGTGTCTCTACATCAGGGCTTTAGGGTGAGCTGAACCCTCTCTCTCCTCATTTGGAAATGTCCAAATGCTCCAGCAACATCTGGTCTTGCCTCTGGAGAGAAATGAGCCAGTGATTCAACCTCCACCTCATTTGTCACTCTTTCCTTTGGTGCCGTACAAAATGTTCTCCTTGGTATTTCTTTGGCCATACCTCTTCAGCCCTGCAGTTTGCTCGTTTCAAAACAAATGATAAGGTGAAAGGACTGCATCATCCTATTGCATGGTGAGAAGCAGGGCACAGTGAAATACCCTTTGTTTTTCTTTTAGGGCAGAATCGCACTATGAAACTAACTGGTAACACTCCAGGGTTTATGAATGCTCTCCTCATCTGGGAGCCAGACTAGTTTGTGGAGTAAGAGCTGGAGAGGAGCATAGTTGTGTGGGACAGATGTTCCTTGCCATTCTTTGTCTCTGTATTTCTTTTCCAGCCCATCATTGCTGGTTCCAAACCTCTACTTTTCAGCTGTTGATAAGGCATTTGTTGATGGGGGATTAGAGCCTAGCAATCAGGTTGATTTAAAAACCAGGATTTATTGGACAGTAGCAGCTGAATAAAGAAATGCATCTCACTGATTGTGTGAGTGGAGATAAAACTGTTCAAAGAGGGGCTTTAATTTCTTTTTTCTGCAGGCTGGGTGTTGATGAATGAATAATCTATGCTTTCTCCTACAGAAGGGGGCAATCGTATGACTCCATTTGTCTGGGGCCTGAAGATAAGCCACTTGCACAGGGTACCTTATCTCTCTGGCATTTTTATCTTCCAGGTTGTTGGCTCTCAAGCTAGAATCTTATATTCTGATCAGAGGGGTCGTGTGTCTATAGCCGTGGCTATTAATCAAGCGATTTCTGAAGGAAAGATTAAGGTTTGGCTTTTTCCATTTGATATAGGCTGGCAATTTCCTTTAGTATCTGAGACTGGGTTAACAGGTGGAAAGGGGAATGAGGTGGACCATTGAGAGCAGAAATACCTACCTTTTATGTGGGACTAGTATTGTGTTAGCATCTGTTACGACTTAATCTTCTGTCTAATGTCATCAATATTGCCCTGTGTAACAGAGAGACGGGTTTAGAAAGTCTCTGAGATACGTTGCCTTTGATTTCATGTTGGAATTTTGTATTTGGGCATCTACAAACACATTTCATCATACTATCTGCAAGAGGAGATTTGCTGAAGACACTAGGCAGGGGCTCTGACTCCTTAGCAGTGCCCTGAACAGGCCAAATAACAAGAAAGGGCATGCCTCCACCTGGCACTTCTTTCCCTCCATCCCTTGCTTTTAATCAAATTATGGCTATGGCTAGCTGTGCAGTCAACCCTCATTTACACTGTGTATGTGAATGAAGAAAATCATTAGACCTGATGCTGCTGCCCTAGTGCATAGTGAGTAGTATCTTTCTTGGTTAAAATCCCACTGAGCATACGTGGTGGTGATAGAAACACATTTATAGAAAGAATGTATGTGGATTTTCTAAGCTCTTCATGAGTATTGCATGTGGCTCTACAATGTGACATCCTGGCAGACAAAAATTCTGAAGACACCACACAATTATATCTCTTATTTAATGTTGTAGAAGATCTGGTTTTGCAGTGGGGTTCAGTTGCCATATGTATGATATAGATAGTTTGGAAGCCCTTGGCATAATTTGATTGTGGCACCTTCCCAAGGCTGTAAGCTCTTGGAGGCAGGTGCTATTAGAGCACAGCTCCAAGTATAGACAGAATGAATATTTGTCTGGGCAGACACACCTCTAAGATTTTGTAACGTTGGGAAATCAAAATGAATCGTGTCAAACCTTTAGTGAAAAATGATTTTTTTGCAAGGACTGAATCACCACCTGAATTTGCAACACTCAAATTGATCTGTAACCTCATGTTTTCCAATTTGATTCAGATTGTTCTATTTTCATTCTCTGGGTAGTAAAGCTTATGAAAGGGTGTGATCACTGCTCACAAGGAAGCTTCATCAGCATGCATACTGGGTTGTGACTGTGTATGTAGCAGCATCAGACCTAGGCATGTTCACTTATTTATCTCTTGAGTAGCCAAAATACAGTAATTACCTTTTTTTTAAAGGGACAAGTTCAAGTAAAACTTAGAACAGATTCCAGCTGAGCAAGGCCTGTTTCTTTTTTTACTCAGAAAATGTTTACTAAAATATTTCAAATACTGTTGACCTTCTCAGGATTCAAAATGAACGTCACTGCAAGCTAGTCTTAAAAAATAAACCTGACCAGACAGAGCACTCTCTTGGAGCAATAACTGACAAGGTCACACTCCCAGGCCCTTCAGATTTTTTGGAACTTTTTTTCATTTCTTCAAAAATCTCCATTCCCTATCTGTCAAGCGGGGTGCTTACGTCCCTTTTCAATGACTTGCTAGTTTACTGCCAACATAAAACAGCCAGCTAATTCCAGACCATGCCATGCCAAGAGAATGAATTACTCTTGTATAAACCCTCTGCCTGGCAAAGGATAATGAAGACCTGCAAGCTGATCTAGATTCATACTGGCAGTAAATTCCAGATCAAGAATGGGCTTGTCTGAGCTGTAAGAGATTAATAATTATAATTTCCACCTTGGTTTTGGTCTTAAAATCTTCCAGGAGATGAAAAAGTATAGCATTTCTTACTATTCAAAAACAGAACTGTTTCTGAATGAAGATTTTTGCATGCTGAAATGTCTCTGAAATTTCAGCAAAGAAATGCTTCAGATGAAACAATCACATTGCTTCCTGTCTGTTCCCTTACTTTAAGTGTACCAATGTCATAAAAACAAGCTCTTATTCTCAGTTATGAAACAGTGGTGACTCTCATACACATGTCAACGTTTCTTGTGGAATAAACAATAGCAGAGAAAAAAGGCGGGTTTAGGCAAGGAACCAAAGTTGTTTTCAGCTGAGATTTGAAATGAGGTAAGCCAGAAGTGAAATCAGCAACAGATGATACAGATACTGGCAGCATTGACAGTCTATGAATGATTCCATTTTCTTGTCATTGGCTTTTTGCAGGCTCCAGTAGTCCTCAGCCGAGATCACCATGATGTGAGTGGGACCGACAGTCCTTACAGAGAAACGTCAAATGTTTATGATGGATCTGCCTTCTGCGCAGGTCAGCAGAACAGCTGAGACTTGTCAGTCCAGGGAAACAAGGAAATTGTTTTAAAAGAGAAATTTTTAATACAGCATTTTAAAAATGTTTTTGTTTAACCCTTTAATCCCCATTAATCAGATTTCCTGTGAACTTGACATAGAAGCTTTGTGGGATTTAAAAGTGATACAGAAATGAATGTTGACCTAGTTAAATATGACAGGCTCAGAATAATGATGATATAAATCTGAAGCAATGCTGAAAATTTGCTGACGATACATCAGATTCTCCTAAATGTAAATGGAGAGCAGTCTGTCTCAGAGGACTATATCATTAGTCCTCTGATATTTGATTTTAATTTTGCATGTTGAGGTTTCAAGGAGGTGATCTGAGCAAAATTACAGTAGTACTTCCTTGGGATATACAAGGTCAAAATCAGGTCTATAAAAGTACTTTACTCAAGAAAAATCTGGAGTGTTTGAAAAGGACATTTTCTGATCATGTGGGAACATACTTTGATAGTAAAAGCACAAGAATGGAGGTCAGGAGTTCTGGATTAGATTCCAAGCCTTGCTGCTCACTCACAGTTTGACTGTGGGCAACTCACATCATAAGTTTGCTATTCAAAAGGAGCTTTTAGTTCTGCATACCTGACCTGAGCTAACCAGATTCTGCTTTTGAGTTTGTGAAATGACACTTTAGAAGAATAAACCCAAGAACTATCAGATTGGAGACATGAAAAATGAATGAAGTGCTAAAAAACTTTAACCTGAATCTTCCTCAATTTTCTTTCTGTAAAGTGGAGATGATGATAATAGCTTTAGCTCAGTGGTCTTTCCACGTCATGAACTGACAGTCAGGAAGCGACTTGAGATATGAAGGTTCAAGCTGCTGCAGAAGGAGAAATTGATTGAGATACCTGAGAATATTGAATGACTTCTATTATGACTGGGAGTTCATAATAGAACTAAATTATGGCTCGATTTTAAGGAGAGAAGTTTCCTGCTATCTTAATTTGATTTCCTGATGAAGAGAGGCTTATAGCTGTGTGTCTATCAGCTCCACTTCAATAATTTTGTAGCACATTGGCCCATTCTAATGGACCAGGTGCGTAGAGACCTCAATGTTTGATTCTGACAAGGTGTATGAAAATGGCGAAGCTGCATAAGGAAGTGATCCAGATCAGTGTCTCCACCGAATGACTTAACCACATGAGTAAATCTCAGACAGTGTTCACAGGAGAGGGCAAGGCTTGCTAAATCCCATTGCTTATCACAGTACCTGTTCTTGTTTATATTTTCTGAGTTACATGAATTATTTGCCCTTATCCAAAGCCTGCTGACTGCTGGTTTCAGTCGTCTTGGAAATCAGGCCTAACATGTTATATCAGATGAGCTTCTGAGAAAGTACAAGGCCATCTTAGATCTTCATCTTTCCTTCCTTTCCTGTCATTTTAGCACCACAGCATTTAAGCTGATTCAATTGAAATTGGTTCCTCTGACATATTGGATTTTTTCAGAATGTTTCCCTGTCTCACTTCTTGTCACAATAAGTATCTCAGCCCAGTCCCTGGCCAAGCATGGGTCATTGATGCCCTGCAAAGTGTATTTCAACACAGACATTTGTTCCATTAGTGACCTTTCTTGAAGCCAAAGAACAGGACATTATTGCACACTTAGTTTACTTGCCACACTCCTCATCTGGCCTTGATTCTTAGCATGCTAGTGACTGAGGAAAAAATCTGTACTTTTTTTAGAATATGAGGTTTTTAATCTCTCCTGTTCCCCTTCCTTCATGACAGCACTGTAATTATGATAATTGGGTTATTAAAGTGACATAATGCCACATAAAAGAAGCCATAATGGGGCTTTTGACAGCATTTAACATCGATTAATGCTTGAGTAAATTCATTTTTCCATCAGACAAGTAACAATTGTGGGTCTGCAAATGGGGCTATGGGGCTTATTTTTACTGTTAAAACCACAACAAATGATCTATAACTCCTGAAATAAAAAGTTCAGCACATTTTCTATGGGTTTCACCCCATTATTCTCTCCTGTGTGCCTCTCTTTCCACCTCTGAGAATGTCCTTTAGCACACATACAGAGGTGGCAAAGGTTGGTGCCTTCAGCTGCATGACATATATGAAATTCTAATGAACATTTCAGTGGAAACTGTGCATTCGACATTAGTCCCCTAAATTACTTTTCTCCACTAAAAAAAATAATAATAAAACAAACATCTTGTCTGACTTCTGCAGTTACAGGGTCATAGGGGGGTAAAATTCCCTCATGTCCAGAGAATTAGGGCCATACCACTTCCAACCCAGGTTTGTTCCCAAAATACAGCTCACGAGCTTTAGTTTTTCTCCCCCCCCCCCCCCCAGTTGAACTCACTCAGTGGTTCGATCTGAGACCACTTCAGTTCAGGCTCTCCTGAGAGCTGCAAGATGTGTAGGTTTTCAAAAAATGTCTCCTCATGTTGTAAGCTTACACATGGATGTGTCCAGGCGTTGCAGTGAGTGGATTGTATTTCTTGCCACCCTCAGGAGGTATCAGCCAGCTGAGGAATAGTAGATTCTTCAACTGCTTGAACTTGATCAGAAATACAGAAGGCATCAGAGTCCTCTCAAACCACAGTGGAAATTGGTTTTTGCTTCCCCTGTTGGGGATAGAGGGAAATAATCTCTTACTGTTTCTCCCAAGCATGAGGTGTGTTCATTATATGTATCTGTGAGAGAAGTCGTGAGTAAACCCTGCTTCCATCAGTGCCTCCACACACTCACAATGAAGTTGCCAGCAGAAGGAAAGAGCAGCTCAACCAAAACCAAACAGAGTGTACCAGGGCTGTTGTAACATGTCTCCTTTCCTCCTAGACATGGCAGTACAAAACTTTGTAGGAGACGCATTCAGAGGAGCTACCTGGGTCGCCTTGCACAATGGTGGTGGTGTTGGCTGGTAAGGAGAACCGACTTATGTTTCTGAAGATGGACTCTCAATCCAGTTATCACTGCTGTGTATGTTTGTGGGGAAGAGAGACAGGGAGGGGACTGTAGAGATGATGTGGTATATATTACTGGAGTAGTACAATGCTGTGATCATAGGGAGGATGCGCTTGGAGACAAGGGCTGAAAGGATGCATTATAAGGTGAAGTGTGGTGTTGTATGAGGCTTTTTTAATTAATGTCCATATGTCAAGAAAAAGTGTTTTGGACATTGGCCATGGCACAGTTTGGAGAACTTAATTGTCCAAATAAGGACAGTCTGCTGTGGTCTTTTTGAACAGATCCCATTTCCAAAGTTGTCTTCACACATGCACAGCTAGAGTGTTAGCGGATGGATTATGTTTAGGTTTCCCCTTAAGCCGCATTTAAATCTTCGACCTTAGGACCCCAATATAAATGCCCATGTGCTAAAGTGCAATGAGGGGTTATTGATACAAAACAGCTCAGGTGCCAGCAAACCCCCCACTCTCCCTTCTCTCCACTTGCTCAAGCCTGGTAGAATAAAAGACCACAGCCAAGTAAAGACTTGATTAAACAGCTCCTCCTTCACCTAAGACACAGAACTGAGAGAAATACCCAAGCTAAGAAGCAGAATGAGAGAAATATCATATATGGAGAAGGAAGTTCATCTCCTCCATATGGCAATAAAGAGACTCTGGATTGGCAGAGGTTTAGGGGAAAGAGTGGCGGTACTGTGGGGTCAATCGCCTGGTTTGCTCATTCTGGCAGTCTAGCAAAGCATCTCCCATTTACAGTCATGTCTTTATTTTGTGGTGTAGCTGGTGAAAAGGGAGACACCCTTCTATTAAATACTATAGTGCCTCTATTAAATACTATAGTGATCCCTCTCACTTAGCTGTTCCATCTAGCTTCTCCAGAATATGCTAAAAAGAGCAAGCCAGATTTAAAGAACTTATTGCAGATGTTATCCTCAGAGATACTCAAGGATTTTTGATAATTTCTTGTCCTGATGAGCTAGAGATAGAAAAATATTCCTTCAAATCAGATGGAGACTTCCCTCCTGTGCAGTCTATGTAACTTTTATTTCAGTGAAGTAGCTGTTGAATAGAAGGTATGTGAGAGCAAAATTGGATCATGGAATGAGAAAGGTCTCTGAGGGGTTAATCACGTGCAGTGAAAATCTAGCTCTATAGATTTCAGTGATAACCATCAAGGCCAGGATTTCATTCATAACTTCCAGAGTCCCAGGTGAAAAATACATACTGGCATACCTGCCTATTCTGGTTGCCTCAGTATCTAGAGATTGCAGCAGACTAGATCTATTTGAATAGCTTTTGCTGAATTTAACCTTTAAAGAAATCTGGTCATGAAATACAAGCAAACACAAACACTGTGCACTATGTATTGTTCAAAGTATTTGGAGTATTTTTATAATTGTTTAATTACAATGGATATTGTTATTATAATTGCTTATTGTTATTATAATGGGTATTGTTATAATGGACAATATTATGGATATTATTATAATTGCTTATACCAGAAGTTATTTGTTCTGTGTGTTGATGATGTTTATTCAAAATTCAAACCATACAAATTATAATATTCCTCATCTCTCTCCGGCCTTTTTCAAGGCCAGTCCCTTCTGCACATTTTTAGCCCTCTGAGCAATCTAAAGAGAGGTTGGCCGAATGGTGGCCGAATGGTGAGACTACCCCTACTTCTGGAAAACTGGCAGTGGCCAGACTGCAATTCCGGTCTTACTGTTTTAATCGGTTCTTTAAGTGGAGTTACATCACTGAAAAGAAGCTATCTCTGAAGGCAGAGCAGAGGTACTGTCACTTACATAATAAATAGGAAAAACAGCATGTGGTTATTCACTGAAATCAACATATCCATAGAAAAGCAAGGAGATATATATCTATCTATATATATATATATATATATATATATTTTTTTTTTTTTTCTCCCCTCCCCTCTCCTGCCAGTTCCTATGGCTGCTTAGTGGCTTGTCATTATGTAACAGTATCTGCTCACCTTGTTCTTGGGAGTAGTCTTAGCCCTCTGTGATTAAATTATTGTGCTTCAGTGAAGAATGTGGAGCCTGAAAATTAGGCCTGTCTCTGTACGAGCCTTAATAAGCCATCATGCTGAGACTCGGACGTGGTAACAATGTCGTGTCATTAGGTGCCACAGTCTGGAGAGCTCCCGAAAGCCGTGGCGTGACAGGTGGTTCTGCTCGGCTTAACTAATCGTGGCACCACCCCAGCAAGTTACAGCACTATCCTCCTTTGCCTTCTAAGGAGGAAGAGAGGAATAATTTAATGGTGGGAAAAGAAACAAAATCAACCCCCCTACCACTACAAATTGCTTTCTTTGCCTGGAAGAGTAAGATGCTTTCAGGTTTTTCTTTGCCTCTGGAGAGGTAAAAATTCAGTTGATTTTGCCACAAAGAAATCTCCATGTGCATAAAAAACATCTCATCTTGTGGAGAGCTGATATGGAGGTGTGAAAGTGCATATGGAAGCTGACGTATATTTATAAACCAATATGCACATGATTAGGAAGAAATCAAATTGCTATTGGAACATCTCTGTTCAGGGAGTTCAGAAATGGCAACTGCACTGTGTTCATCTACCTGTCTTCCCTGCAGAGGTTGGGCTTGCCTGAAACTGTTGACAGATCTGGCATATCTTCCTGAAGAGGCTAGAAAAATGCCTTTTACGTGCTTTGATTTTATGTGCTGGAGCCTTGTGGGGCAAACACAAAAAACAGGCTTAATGTTTATTTAGCTGGAATCTGCATCACATGTGCTGCTTGAGAGATTTAAGATTAACATATTCTTGACCATAATTACAGCAAATGAATGCCATTCTCTTCTTGCAGCCTGTTTATTTGCAGGAGAATATATATTAGCACAGAGTCTGAGTAACCTGTAGTAACAAAAAGGCAGAAGTAATTTAAGAATTGAACTACACTGTTGACAGTGTGACATCTTGATTGTGAGAGAGGCCTTGTTTTCTTTGATCACCTTAAAAGGAGACATCTGGAAATTATAGGAGGTAGCTTAGGTCAAAATGCCACATGTTTTTTTAATTACCTGAAAATATGACCCAATGCTAATGAAGGCAGAGAGCTCCCCTTTAAAAGTGAGAAGTTTTGCTAGAAAATCCATGCTAACAAACATTGGTGTTTAATTTATGAGTGATATTTAGACAGTAGGACAGATTCTGATGAGTGCTTCTGATTCACACTGGAGTAACTCCATGGAAATTGATGGAGAGACTCTAAATTTATGGAGTGCAAGTAAGATCAGACGCTCACTGTTCATGCCTAAGCTTCAAAGGATGCTCTTTGGGATACTGTGCACAGAGGGGATTTTTGCCACTGAATGAACATCATTTGCCAGTGTAGAATATCTTTAGAAAGCGCCAGTCCAGAGGTCTGATTTTTCTTATTGTCCAATGTTGTCAATAGGCTGAGTTGAGGTGTGATTTTACTGTGATCTCATTTACACATTGATTTTGATACTCTGTGTTTATGTATCTGGAAACAGAATCTGAAATTTCAGCACAAGCTTTCAGTTAATCTCAAGCAACAAAATCAAGCCAGATACGGAACAGAATAAGCTGGTACTGCCCTTGTGGATGCCCATTTGCCCACTTCAGGAATTAATGTTACTCTAGATAGTGACTTGTACCACTTTGGCATTTACTGGCAATCAAAATTATCTATCCACATTACTATTACATTGCTGCTGGATTTGGTCATGGGGAAATGAGTGTAACTGTCAATTGAACTTGTGCAAGTAACACTTTGCTCCGAGGCCCAGGTTGCATTCTGATCCATTCTGCTGGTGTGAAATGAGACTCATTCCACTTGCTAAGAGGAATCCTCAGCTCCTTAGCTACAACCTGCAGCCAAATTGCTGTAATTAAACTGATTTGCACATACAGCTTAGAGTACTGTCAGTATAAAGAACAACATGGGATGAGCTTTTTCTCTGTAGAAAAAAATCCTTTACAGCTGCAACATGGGCTGGCCTGTTAGATGTGGACACAAAGTGAGCTTTGCTGTGTGGGTGTTTTTTTTTTTTTTTTTTTTTTTTTTTAAGACTACTGCTAATTTGGTCTAGCTGCACAAAAGCAGCAGAGTGTAATGAGGTAACTGGCTGTGGTCTTCATACAATGACATTTGTACTGTTGTAGTCAGGTTGGCTATTTCTTTCTAAGATGATAACAACAAGAGGTGTTTAAAAATAGTATTTGAAAGAAATTCAAAAGTGTGGATGTTTGCTTTCATCTCAATGTGAGACTAAGAGCAGAATTAATGAAATATTTCACAAAATAAAAAGTTCCTTGAAATTAAATTTCAGGCTGAAAAGTGTTGATAGTGTCAATCCAGAAGAAACATCTCATTTTGAAATATCAGCAATCACAGTGTTCAAACATCTCAATTGAAAACATGACTCTGTTTCAAATTCCTCTACTCACTATAAGAAACTGATTCCTCGGCTGTCATTCTGCTAGGAGAACTGTCAACTCCATGAAAATTGTATTTCAACAGAAAAGGTATTTAGCTATTTCAGCCAGCTCTAATAATGGTAAGGAGTTCAGAGAATAGTAACATGATGTGAGATTGGAGTTCTCAATAAGTTCCTTAATAAGCCCCTACGTATCACATTGCTGGTGCATATAACTAGTGAAAGGAAGTGAACATCATGTAAGTAACAATATAACACTAAAAATAGGAAAAACGTGAGTTCTGATTTCAGGAAGTAGATCTGAGATCTGTCAGGCTCTGATGTAGCCTTCTAAGAAAAGAGAGCAAAGACCCTGTTTTGGGGGAAGCTCAGGTTGCTGCTGGAAAAAATACAGTAAGAAATAGTTCTGTACTGGATTGGGAGACAGCTAACTTCAACCTGATTCTTGGATATGTCTAATGTTACTCTGTGTAAATGCTGTGAACTTCTGTTAGCTATAAAACACAGGACAAATCCTGCTTCTAGGGATCTCCATTAGTATTCTCCTGTACCATGTGTGTTTTTAAGTAGGATATGCCCCCTTTCTCTCAAATATTACTGATGCTGAGTGATAACGCCAGAACTCTCTTACAGATTTACAGCAACAGATAATTTTCCAACCATTCTCACTACTATTCGCCACATGCATCAAAACAGGAACTTGAGCAGGCCAGATTCGGAAGCTAGACATGACCGTTGGCTCTGCATGTTTTCCCTGTCTTTTTAAAACCAGACTGATATTACTCCCAAGTATATCTGCTAGTTTGTTGCGTAGTTCTGTTCTCCTCCTGCTAATAAGTCTGCTTCTTGAGAAGTTGGCTCTGATGTCTTTAAATATCTGTCTCATACAAAACAAATGGCTGATTTTGAAATGATTGAGGCAGATGTTTGTTAAGTGGTTGTTAACATTTCTCTAATAAAATACTCTCCTATTTGTCCTGAGAGAATATAAACAGATCCATCTGTTTCAGTAAGTATGTAGTCCTCTCATCGTTCTGCTTATGTAGCAGGCCCTGGGGTGGCAAAAATGAACAGTCTGATCTTCAAAAATCCCTGAGTTATTGCTTCTGATGACTGAAGAGTTACCTAACGTTTCCCTGCTTGTTGTTTCTAAAGCCCGTACAGAGTGTGGTCCTCAGGAGGTGCAGAGCAAGCACTTGGAGCAGGCACTGGTTGCTAGCTGGGCGTTACAGCGAAGACAGCATAGGTTTCCAGCCCTATTCCAAACTAGGCCTTTGCACTCCTAATTTTTTAAGGTATAAAAGGTTATTGATAATGTCTTTTATTCAGCATCATTTCTATGTTCTCATCCTTCTTTCTCCAGTGCAACCGAACAAATTCACTTTTGCAAATTTTGTGAGATTGACTTGGGTTCTTTTGGTTTATTTATTTATCTTTTTTTTTAATAATTTTACTTTTCAGGGGTGAAGTGATCAATGGGGGCTTTGGCCTTGTTTTGGATGGGTCCACAGAGGCTGAAGAACGAGCTAAGATGATGCTCAGCTGGGATGTTTCCAATGGAGTAAGCAAATCTCATAATATATGTCGATTATAAATACCATCCTCCTGTCTTAAAATGTGCCTTCACTTGGGTCTAGCTTTGTTCAGGTACTCAGATTCCTTTGCTCCTACTCATTTTAACTGTATGGGAGTATGACTATCCAGGCAAGAGTGTGGGATCTTGCTCTTTTTATCCCAGGAATAGTTCTGATGGACCAAATGACTCATTCTGTCCACTCCTAAAATGGGCTGCTTATGAATGAGCCTGATTCCACTGAAATCAATGGGTTGTTTTCAACCAACTTCAATGAGCTCTGAGTCATAAAAGAAGCTGAGAAATTCTTGGGTCAGGAATTTACTGTAAAATGTTCAGAGCACCCTCTTTGACTTTATAACATACTGGAGTCCAATCATTTCCACATATCAGATTATTTTAAATTAGACCTTTGTTATGCTTTTTATTTGCCTCCATAGTATTGAGAACTCTATGAACTTCAGTCGTGCGTATCCCAAACTTTGATCTAGATTTCTTGAAGTGCCAGCTTGTGCAGCCCTTGCTAATATTAGAGAGGGTTTTTGTCTTCTATTAGGGTTTAGATGGACCTTGGTTTTTTTAAGACTGAGATTCCATCTCTTAATGAGCAGAAATGGTTGTTCAGCTCAGCCAGATGAAGTCAGTATTCTTGTGTCAAGATGTCTTTATTCAGTACTGACAGAGAGCACATCCAGTAAGGTGTGATGATACACAGTCCAATTAAAAGAAAAAAAAAAGATTGTGCGTAACTTAACCTCACAAGGGCTTGATGTGTTAAAGGAACTCCTTGCAGATGCTAACATGATCTGTTGTTCTCAGAAGAATGAAAATTTCTTCATGTCTTAGATCTGAACTTTTTTTTTTTCCCCATGAAGGACCCAACTCTCTGGGGAGGGATTAAAAAAAAAAAAAAAAAAAAGGAAAGGGGCAGGGGGAGGAGAAGAACAATTTGCAAGTATTCGCTGTCCTAGAGCTGAAATAACATATTAATAAACTATCAAGGGCGTGACTTGTAAATCTGAGCCATGAAGGCAAGCCCTTAACAAGCACTGGGCATCAGAGACTGCCTATTAAAAACTCAGTAAGTCTTTTGCTGCTCTAGTTTATTGCAAGTAAAAGCCCCACTCCTCCATGCACATATTTAAAAAGGACAATCTGAGGATGTTGCTCATTTTATATACCAGACTGGAAGGAGCCTGGAGTGCATCCTAGAAAATATGTTCTAGGAATAGTCATAGGTGAGTGGCAGGGAAATTGACTTTTTAACTTAAAAGGCCATTTCCAGCTCTTATTGATGTGATCCTGGCAACTTATTATTAGCCGTAGGTTAATCATATGCTTAAATATTTTGCTAAATTGGAACCTAAGTGTTTTCTTGCTTGGATACTTTTGAGTCTTGCTGAATATTCCAGGCACTGATTTGTAATTTGTAATAAAATGAGATTTGTAATGCTATGGAATACAGGGAAGTACTTACTTCCTTTGTGCCAAATATTTACATTTTTATTCATTTAGGGAGTTTTGCCTGTATACAGACCAATGTGCAGAGCTTTGCCATTGGAAGAGGGCACCAGCAGTTCCCTTGGCATCCATGGAGTTTGACCCATAGGTACTGTCAGAGAGTTTGGCTCCATAATTTATAGTTTGAAAATGCATTGAATGACCTTTACATTTTTCCTGTTAATATCTATCCTACTACAAAAGCATTGATTGCTTAAACTGTAGTGTTTTCTAAAACAACAGCTAGTTTTACAGAGCTTGGATGGAGAATAAGCTTGTTTAGGGAGGGAGCTTTGTGGCTTACCTGTTTATAAGGTATCTGGCTCTACCAGTCTTATTAGCCCAAATTACGTTACAGTATGAAAATGTACCAAGTCCATCCAACAACTACTCATAAAAATACTTTGAGAGAAGAGGTAAGTATTACAAAAATTATTTCCTACATCAGTTTGGAAACTTGGAACTGGCAAGTGATTGGATGGTTTATTACAATGAAATTGTGTGCCTGTGTTTGCACAAACATTGGGTAAGATGGGATGTGGCAAGGAAAATGTACAATCTTTATACCCATTGATTTTCTGGTCTGACAGGTTGCCAGACGCTGCTGGTCAGGTAATGACTACGCTTATGAGACAATCTGCCAAGCAATGAAAGAGAATGTCACATTGAAGGTGACTCTCCCGCACAAGGTGGCAGATGAGAGCATCTTGGAGCAAGCCTTGCAATGTTAATGATATTCCAAATGCAATGTTGTCCTTGCAGATGCACTCTGAAGTTGCTTCCTTGATACCCTTCTTTGCTTTCTGGCTAAGTGATAAAACTCTTGCACATGTCTCTTCTAGGGGAGTTTCTTTCCCCCGCCCCAGCCCTTCCTTTAACTCATAAGGGGTCAGACCTGAATCTATGTATGTGACAGGTCCACTGATGTCAGGAACATATTTGGAATGATATTTGCAGTAAGATACTATTCATTGTAAAGAAAGGAATTGGAAGTTGGTTCCTGATAATTCAGCTTTATAAAAAAAATCCACTTATTTTTGACAATTCAGAAATTAAGGAGACTTGGATCTTGGCCGATCAGTTGTAGAACTGGAAATTGGAACTCTCCATTCTAATTTGGAGTCTGCTGCTAACAGCACATAGCCATGAAATCCAATACTCAGGGTGTGTGTGAAAAGACTTATGGAATTATTCTTCAGATGATGGAGGGTGTACTGATGTCACATGTGCTAGACTGAAGCTTTTTTATACTGCCATGAAAGCGATTTGGTGTTTTCAATACAAAGGGACAAATAAACAGCATATGGTTAGCGCAGCTAGCCTGTGTGTGTTTTTGCCTGGAAAATGATCGCCTGAGATTTTCACCACAAGCAGGACCAGAATGCATTGCCAGATAAAGCAAGTGAAAAAGCCTGAGGGTGCTAACTACTAAACCATTTCCAAATGCCTTACGTCAAGGCCGGGAAAATATGGAACAACTCACAGTAAATTAGTAGGAGTGAAATTCCACATCAGTTCAAGATGAGATGGTGCCATTCTGCTGAACCTGATACTGTATCCACTTTGCTCAAGTGGAGCAAGCTTCTACAGCAGAGCAAGCTTATCGCTCTGAGCCAGCAAAGTGGAGCATCTCCTAAGTACATGGAAACCTCTGAGAAGGTCTAGATCCTTAGTGCTGGCCTTTAGTTTTTCCACAAGAGAAAAAAAAAATAGGCTACTCACACATTTGGAGGTGAGTAGTGCAATAGGTAAGGCACAATAACAAAATGATCATCTAGATTTTCCTTCTGAAATAAGACAGGGATTCAATAAAATAGGGATTTGTGATTCAAAAACATCAGCTTTTTACTCTGTTCATGTGCTGTGCATGTCTCCAGCTGAACATTGCGAGTGGCATCTGCTTGCAACCGAACCTTCTGTGAAGTACAATCTGCAGTTGATTGGAACTGCTTTATATTGTGGGGAAAACACCCATATTGCCAAGTTGTACGATTGAGTAGTTGTCAGCCAGATTTGACAGCTTTTGCTTTAACATATGTTATATATTACCTGTTATTAATAACTACACTGGATTGGGCCCAAAGTTATTACTTGGTAGCTGTATCCTATAAAACCACTTTAGTCTTCATAATCCAAAAGCACTGGGGTACAGTTTTGTCATAAGGAACACGCACGATCTCTTTGTACTAAAGAATGTAGGTCTGCTCCATAGATTTATCTTAATTCTGAATTTAAATTCCACTAAAGACAAAATGTTGAAGAAATATTTTGTTATGGATTCTTCACCTACTTTTGCGTTATTTAGTACTGGGTACCTGCCAGCATGCTCGCCTTTGTATCGCAGACAAAAGGAAACCTGTTTTCATCCTGTGGTTTTACTGACCAGATGACTTAACTTTGCACGTGCACCCCTGTTTAATGCCACTCACGTCCCTGGGCTTTTATTTGTAAGCCCAGACTACTTGTAGGGAGACTCAGAACTCAAAAACTAGCTCTGTGCAAGAGCTGCTAGTTGAAGATTGTATTGTAAAGTGTATGTCTGTTTACTTAATATGAGTAAGTAACATGAGTTGTAAAAAGGCAGTGAATTGACAAGCAGTTTATCATATTTATGAATACTCACTGCAGCTTATTTGTATTATGAAGTATTTTTAATTATGTGTATACATTTAAACCTACTTTGTGGTCCTTTGACAGCATATCTGAAAGGACTTAACTGATATGAACTGACTGAGGCTTACACTGCCTTTGGGAGAGCACAGGGGAACAGGAACCTATTTCCCACTCCTCGGAATACGCAGCAGGTGATGCTCATGTCATTTCTAGGAGGAAGACCTCGCTCCCAGACAAACACACACACAAAAAAAGGCAGAGAAGTCTTCTCCAAAGCGTATGTCTGCAGCCACCACAACAGGTCCACACAACAGACATTGAGGTAGTGAATTTCTGTAGCGAGGTCTCAGGCTTGCCACAGGCTCAGCCGTCCTTCCAAGGAGCCCTGATATCTTGATGCTCTCCTTGTAATATGGAGGTGCTTGTCCTGAGAAGCTTGTACCTGGCTGCAGGCAGAAGCAAGAGAACAACAAACCCGAATGAGGAAGGATCATTGATAGAGGACATTTGTCTGCCTGTCGCTGTAACTAGGTGGTTTTCAAGGCATCTTTTTTAAAAGGCATCGTTTTTGCTCTCGGAGAGCTGCCAGCTGCTCTGAGGATACTGTCAAATCTCTCCAGCCTATGGCACATGCAAGGGATTTGTGGCTAGATATTTTTCTTCCCCCCTTCAGGTGTGACATTCCTCAATCAAAGATGCACCTGATATACTAACCAACACTGTGCCAAACCTTTCTTTTCCTGGGAATGTGAAGAAAGGCTGCTGAAGGGCACTGCAAAGACCTCTGCAGTGAGGTCTGGATGGCCCAGAGCAGTGAGGAACAGGAACTGCCCAGATGCAGGGGCAGTCAGCAGTGGGGTAAGCGGGGCATCTCGGGGAGGCTGAGCTGAGGCAGCCAGCGCCTTCGGCTGGGACTTCTCCTTTGGGTGGAAGGCTGCAAAAGGCGCACAGCGTGGCTGCGTGCGCACCTGCAGCCCTATTGCAAGGGGAACTAGCTCCCCCAGAGCCGAGTGTGCCCGGCCAGCAGCTTCCCACCCTCGCTCTTCGAGACCCGACACAGCATCGCTCCGGGGAGAGGAGAAATCCCTCGCACGGCGGCAGGAGCACGGCACCATCTGCTGGGTGCATCTCGCTGCTCCTGGAGGCACCGGGGGGCTCGTGCCATCTCTGGCCATGAGCATTTATTTGATCAAGTAACAGGAAGAGAAGAGCCATAAGGCGGCTCAATATTGTCTCACAAAGAGTCTTGCACAAGAATTAATTTTTTAATGCATTAGCTGAATTTATAGTTCTTACCTGTGTTCAACAACCTTCAGCACCACTATGTTGTTTGACAGCCTCTTTCCTATCCTATATCGCCTCTTGTGTTTGCGTTTCTGTCCTTCCCCCCCCCCCCTTTGCAATGCATTCCCCTGTGCACAGCAATTTGCAATGTCTTTAAGACCCTTCTCCCGTGCACTGAAAAAGCGCACCGCGACGGGGGCTGCGGAGATGGAGCGGCACAGCCTGTGCTTTGAACAGCAATGGGGAAGCCTCGTCGCTCGATGTAATGTCTTATTAACGGTTAATGCACAATTTTTACATTTCCATTGAAGGTGTAGGGGGAATGTTTTTACCAAAATCTTTAGAAGTTATAACTCTCCCAGTGTGGTTGGAGGCTGATAGAAGTGCTTTGCTCTGGCGTAGTTTATCCCTTGACATTAACAGGAATACAAACACACTGGAATAGCCCGTAAATGCAAATATATTGGAATAACCTCTAAATGCCAGAAGAATGCTAGCTGTGCCACTTTGCGCTAGCTACTTGAGACCGGGAGATAGGGAAGAGAAGGCGCTCAGGGCTGCACGGCGGCCGTCCGCGGCCGGGGGGAGGCCGCTGCCCGCGCCCCGCTCCGCCCCGTCCACGCTTCCGCGCTCCGCGTTTCGCCTCCCGCCTCCCGGCCCGCTCGCGCTCCGCTCCGCTGTCGGCCGCGCTCCGGGTTTCCCCGCTCGCCGCGCGGCGCCCCGGCGGCCCCGCCCCGCGGCTCCGGTTTCAGCCGCTGCTACAGGGACCCCCAAGATGGAAACGCAGGGGCTGCCCGCCGCGGAGGCGGCCCGGGCCCGGCCCGGCACCCAACATGGCGGCCCCGCCGCGCCGTCCGCCGCCCCGCGCCGCCCGCCGCCGCCGCCCGCCGCCGCCTCCTCCCCCGCCGCCTCCTCCCCCGCCGCCAGCACCGCCTCGGCGGGCCTCTACGTGAGCTTCCCGGTGCTGCTGGTGGAGGAGAAGCCGGAGCCCGGCGCCAGCGCGGCGCCCGGCCCCTGCGCGCCGCCGGCGGGGCCCGCGCCCGACAACGACGGGCTCCTGCTCGTCTTCAACGTGGTGCGCGGCGCGGCCGAGGCCGGCGCGGGCGGCGGCGGCAGCGAAGCGGGGCGCGCCCAGCCCGGCCCGCCGCCCGCCGAGCCGCCCGAGGAGGCCCCCGGCTCGGCGGAGCCGCCGCCGCCGCCTCTGCCGCCTCCGCCTCTGCCGCCGCCCGCCGCCGCCTGCGGCGAGGGCGAGGGCGATGGCGGCGCGGCGGAGGACGGCTCCTTCTCGGGGACCATCACCATCAACAACCAGAGCCTGGTCGTGCGCATCGAGAACGGCGTCCTGACGCTGGGGCCCGGCGCCGAGCAGGCCGCGGGCGCCGCGCCGCCGCCGCCCACCCCGCCGCCGCCCGCCGCCGCCGAGCCGCCGGGCGGGCCGCGGCCGCGCTCGCCGCCGCCCTTCCCCTGCCCCGAGCCGCGCTGCGGCGAGGCCTTTCCCCGCAAGCAGCAGCTGCGGCTGCACCGGCTCGCGGCGCACGGCGGCGGCGGCGAGGAGGAGGAGGAGGAGGGCGGCCGCGGGGCGGCGGCGGCGCGGCCCTTCGGCTGCCCGGTGCCCGGCTGCGCCTGGTCCTTCGCCACGGCCTACAAGCTGCGGCGGCACCTGCACTCGCACGACAAGCTGCGGCCCTTCGCCTGCGCGGCGCCGGGCTGCGCCAAGCGCTTCACCACGGTCTACAACCTGCGGGCCCACAGCCGCGCCCACGAGCAGGAGGCGGCGCACAAGTGCGAGGCGTGCGGGCAGCGCTTCCCCAGCGCCGCCCGCCTCGCCGCCCACCGCCGCCGCAGCCACCTGGAGCCCGAGCGGCCCTTCCGCTGCGACTTCCCCGGTAAGCCCCCGCCCGAGCGCCGCGGCGGGCCGGGAGGAGGAGGAGGAGGAGGAGGAGGAGGAGGAGCGCGTCCTCTTCCTCCTCCGCGTTCGCATCCAGCTGATGCGCTGTCTGCGCTGTCTGCCTAGGGTGCGAGAGGACCTTCATCACCGTGAGCGCGCTCTTCTCGCACAACCGAGCCCACTTCAGAGAGCAAGAGCAGTTCTCCTGCTCTTTCCCCGGCTGCAACAAGCAGTACGACAAGGCCTGCCGCCTGAAAATCCACATGCGGAGTCACACAGGTAGTCGCGCGCGGCGGGCAGCTCGCGCCTGGGGCGGCCTGCGCCGGAGTAGGGCGACTGACGGCTTGGGCTTGCTGGAGGGTCATGAAGGGAGGAAGGGTGACGTGGGTTACTGCCGAGTCAGTGAAAACGTTTCATCTTTCATCAGTTTCGGGGGGTGAGAACCCACTGAACGAACTTGCTGAGTCTGCAA
This sequence comes from Rhea pennata, assembly GCF_028389875.1. NCBI lineage: Eukaryota > Metazoa > Chordata > Aves > Rheiformes > Rheidae > Rhea > Rhea pennata. The sequence goes on from NC_084674.1 coordinate 12,018,327, forward strand.
GCAGCTGTGCAAAGCTGTGTCGTGTGGCGTGCGAACTCTGCTCAGAAAAGTTCCCCTGCCAGATCAGCCCTGTTCCCCAGCTTTGTAGGCATTCAAAACGAGGTGTAAAATCCTAATTGTGGTCAAACCCCCCCCCCCCCAGAAAATTAACAAATGAAATACATGTATCAAGATTTGGAATAGCAAGAAGATAAATCCGTGGGGAGGCCCCACTGATTTATAGGGACCATGGTCAAACTGAAATCTAGCCTTTTAATATTTTAAAGACAATTCTGTACTCTGGCTTGTCTTGAGTTTTTCTCCAGTTTTATGGCCTCGCAATGCTGTTTCACTATCTTTTAGAAATTTTCCTTTTTTGTTAAGTCAAAGTTCAAAGAAGTGATGAAAACTAGTTTCACAGGGGAGCTCTCTGTACAGGTCATTGTCACAGGTCATGAAAACAGGAAAAACATTTTGGTCTCGTTTCTGTTTTAAGTAATGTTAGTACTGGTTGTTGAAACACCTTCAAGAGAGTCATGGGTTATCTGGAAAGAGTCCTTGGGAGAACACTCGGAAAGATCAGGTTACAGAAAGCCAATACAAAGCCAAAGAGAGGTAGGATGGATTGTGATTGCTGAAAGTAAAAAGCAGAAAACTGAGAAAGACCGCAGTCCTCAGATAAACACGAGGTCAATTAGTAATGATCTGTGTTTTGTGATGCACAGGAAAAGATGTAATGGTCCTAGGTTAAAGAAGTCTCAGACTGGATGACGGGGAAGGGGGCATCGCAGTACTCTGCAAAGAGTTGCGTGAAAAGGTGGTTGAGGCTTCTTGTTGTCTTAAAATAATTCAATATAAGCAGCTTTTGAGATCTTCTAACAGCAGTGTGTGTTTTGATGTTAGATCGTTAATGCAACCTTTTTTTGCTTAAGGTGAAAGGCCTTTTATCTGCGACTTTGAAGGTTGTGGCTGGTCTTTCACCAGTATGTCCAAGCTACTGAGACATAAAAGGTAGTCTTTTCTGATTATTCTGTTTTAAATCATCCCTTGCTGTTAGTGTGTGTGTGTGTATGTTTTTTTTTCCTTCCAGTAGGTAAGCAGTGGATTTAATCTTGCCAATGGTCATTTCCCTCCCTTGTAGGAAACATGAAGATGACAGAAGGTTTATGTGTCCAGTAGAAGGTTGTGGGAAGTCCTTCACAAGAGCAGAACACTTGAAAGGCCATAGTATAACTCACCTTGGTACAAAACCATTCGAGTGTCCAGTAGAAGGTATTTTTTGATTCTTTTGTGTAATTGATGTACCTAGAGAATTTGCATGCTTTTTCCCCAGATGCAGGTTTGTTACAGGGTTGGAAGAATTTAGAGTCACTCTTCTAATGAAATTTGAAGATTTAAAACTAAACAGAAGACATGTAACCGATTGAGGGATCACTGTCAAATTTGTGGGATGCGAAGGAAACAGTGGTTCATGCTGTTGTTACTTGGTTTCTTTTCATTACCATGAACAAAGCTGCTTTATTCTGGAAAACATGAGTTCTGATACCCAGTTTCTGCAGCCCAACTTTTTCACTGCATTCATCAAAAGTAGTGAAAAATGGTCCCATGTAGCAGTTTCAAGGCTGGTTTTGCTGTTGTGACTTGTCATCTGAGTGTTCACTGTACTAATATTTTCTTGGTGATTGTCCTGGGGCAGTCTTCGCTGCTGGGATGATGGGTAGACATGTCAATGGTATCTGCTGTGGTTTTTGGTCATGCAGGAGCACAGCTGATGCTGCGTGGGTTTCTTAGTTGCCTACATTGCTTCAGTAGAACTGCAGTGGAGGAGTAAAACCTAAAGATTTCGGGGCTGGTCTGATTAGAGGCAGCTTCTGAAAGTGGAGAAAGCAGTGGATTTAAAACAAGCAAAGCAAAGTTTGCAAAAGTTGTAAATAATTAAAAAAAAAAAAAAAAGGAGGTGGTGTATTTAAAGGTTGTATTTAAAGTAAAGGCTTTGTCTTTTCATTCACTTGTCCTCCTGTGATGGGGAACATAGTGTGTTTGTTTGTGTAGTGTGTTTGGGGCCTGTGGCTGGGTCAGATCTGCAGGAAGATGCCATCTAGCTTCTTCTGAAAGATACAAGGAGACTGTTGAAGCAGCACACCTTGCCCGAGTGCTGAGCGCTCACCACCTCCATTTCTGTAGACACAAAAGCTTGTAGTCCAAGCTTGAGGAAGTAAAATGTGGCTGATAAGAAACCTGCACGTAGCTTGTATTGTTATGACTTGAGGAGAGCGGGGGTTGAGCCCTAACATGATGCAGCTTTCGCAGATGTGGAATAGTCTATTTCCTAAAGTAAACTAGCTCCACTTCATGATTGTTTCTTTTCTTTATTGATTTTTGGAAGCAGTCATCATAAAATGCTTTCATTTAAGATGGTGTAATGGGGAAATGTTGTCCATTCCACTGGATTACTTATTTGAGTTTCTTGCTGTTGGAAACAGATTATTGAACTGTCCTATGCACCTAATCATCCTTGATATGAAACAGGGAAATGTATATTTGACTTCCTTCTGTTCCTTTAATTTACTGTGGAACCGCATACTCAGATGCTGCAAAATAGCAAATAGTTCTTCAGAGCTACTCTAATTTGTGTTGTTAGGACGCCAATATTAACGTCAAATTAAAACTAGACTGAAACGAATTTTTAAAGTCACATATCTTCTTGCAGGCTGTTGTGCAAAATTCTCAGCACGAAGTAGTCTATATATTCACTCCAAAAAGCATCTTCAAGATGTGGACTCATTAAAGACTCGCTGCCCTATATCCAGCTGTAATAAATTGTTCACTTCCAAACACAGCATGAAAACACATATGGTAAAACAGCACAACTTCAGCCCAGGTAATGTATTTTCTAAACCTATGGGAAGGTGGAAAAGCTAAATGTTTTGTTAAGCAAAATGTATATTTACTTAGGGCAAAATCCTTACACCATTAATATGAATGGCAAAATCGTCAAGACTGGAGTTACTTTTCTCCCAGTAAAATTTTCAGTGGGAGCTGAAACTAAGCATCAGAAAGTGAGACTTGAGCTTGGCCTGAGTTGATTCAGAAATTACAACTTTTTTGAATGAAGTGGAGCTTGTCATTCTCCTTGCCACCTGTAAAATATAAGCAAGGACTAAAAGTACTCTTCTTCCCATTCCTCTAAAACCTAACTTAGTCTGGACTGCTTTAGTGTTACCTTTTGAAAAGCGCTTTTGTAACTGAAAGTTCTCAGTGAAGGGATGCACTTATTTCAGTAAGCTTTTTTTCCTTAATATACTTTCAGGGAAATTGGGAAGTGTGTTAATAGGCTGAGAACTTGTTCCTAGAACATTCAGTTTTTTTTTCTCCAGTATCTGATACTATGGTCTTATAATTAAAGCCTGCCTAAAAAGTTTAGTTGCATTTAGCGCACTGTTGCTGTTTTACCTTCTTCCTGTAAGAAAAGATACTGTTGCAGTCTCTTTATGTATTTTTTCCCTTGACTGGGTTCTGTTCCTGATAGGTGGTAGCATTTTCTCTCTTTTTTTTGTTCTAGCAGTTAAAGATGTTCAAAATTTATTCTATTCCAGATCTCCTTACTCAGCTTGAAGCAACCAGCTCCCTCACACCCAGCAGTGAACTCACTAGTCCAGGACAAAGTGATCTCAGCAACATAGACCTCGTATCCCTGTTCTCCAATGTGTCCAGTAACAATTCTGGAATTGCAACAGACATGGCACTAGTGAACTCTGGGATTGTCACAATAGACGTTGCTTCAGTGGGCTCGACGCTCGGAGGAAACCTGCCTGTCAGTAACAATTCTTTAAGTCAGACAGTTGATCCCTTGATATTGGTGGCTAGTAGTGATATGCCGCAGAGCTTGGACAGTTCTCTTCTACTGGGAACCGGTGCAACAGTTCTACAGCAAAGCACTTTAAATTTGGATGATGTACAGACTGTCAACGCGGAAGCCTTGGGTTCGCTAGCATCTCTATCGGTGAGGAATTCCAATCAAGATATGCACGGTTTGACGTCCAGCAATAATTTAACAATTGACACTGCCACTTTGACTCCTTCTAGTAGCCTCGGTGGTACCAATGTGCCTGAGTTACTAACGCCAACTAAAGTTGAACGAAATTTACTTCCCAGCTCGGATGTTGTTGGCCAGCAAGAAGGCAGCAAAGTAGTGACTCAGTTTGTTTTCTCCAACCCTCCAGGAAGCTACAGTGCTCAGAAAGAAATGGATCTTAGCACAGTGACTGGCAGTTCATTTTTGGTATGTGGTAACTATATTCATTATCCTGAAGTGACTGAGACACCCTAACTTTGATGATATGCATTGCTACTTATAGGCAGACCTTTATGTGATTTCGCACTAAGTGTGATTTCAATGATGACGTATTCGGGCTTTTTTGATGAAGGACATAGAACACTGTGTTGAAGAGTATGTTATCAGGAGTAGATTCAGCATGGTGATAAGTTTGCTTAAGAGAATCTGAATTCTAGTGGGAAGAGCGAAAAGTGTTTGAAGTAAGGGATTTAAAAAAATAAATGTCTAAAATGTATCCCTCTGAGGATGAAATGGGATTTACAGGAAAACTCAGGTATAAGAATATATGGTATATCTCATGCATTAATGAGAGTAACTGAAACATTTTCACCTCAGTCTACATCCATGTAGAGCTGTTTTAAGTACTCTTCCCTTTCTGCTTTACAATGCTATTTATGTGTAACTGTTTACAGTATAAAACATTCCCTCTGTCACAGTGTTTACCCTATTAAAATCTGAATGCTTATAAATACGGAGCTAATTTGTAAGTACATGCAGGGAATTTGCTGACATGCTAATCAGAAGAAAGTTAGAAAATAAAATTCAGTGTTTATAATACAAAAGACAGCCACAACTGGGAACCCATTAGTCTGGTTTTGATGTCTTAGTTTGTTCTTGCATTCAAAAACTTCCTATCTCTTGGGGTTTTATTTTTAATAGGAGAGTTGTGGGTCTGCGAGAACAGACTACAGAGCTATTCAGCTAGCCAAGAAAAGAAAACAAAAAGGGAATGGGAGCAGCACAGGTGAGAAGTATTCCTTTTGTTAAATTTGGTAAATACAATTATTTAGTGTATGTGGCGCTGGAATGGCAGCAGGTATGAGAGCATGTTTTTTTAAATACCCTATTTGATTTATTGTCAGTTAAAAAAAATTGTGCATGTGGTATATATGTATTACCAAGAATGATTCCCTGAAATCCTAGATTCACAGTAAGCTTGTAAGTAAATCTGCACTGTAGATTTCCCAATTGTTAAAAAAGACACCATCTCTTTCTTTCTTCACCTGCTTTTTATTTTCTTCTTAAAATTTGACTTGATGTCACTTTGCTTTCTGTTGTTTGTGCTTCTGGTCTTACTGACTGGGGTCTCTGTTACTGAGCACAGACAAAGAGATCATCAGTTAGATTTGTTTTGCTTGTTTTTCACTCAGTAATACTGTGTATACAATGTGGAGGATATTTTTCCTTCAGTTATCTAGAACTACATTAACCTTTTTATTAGATTTGAGCCTTGGAGAGAGGTCTTGCACAAGGCGAGGTTTAGAGCATGATTTCAGATGTCTTCTTTCTCTGAAACTGTAGCTTGACTCATAGCTGTCTGATGAGAATAGATACTTTGTCAGATCCAGTGTGGTTTATGGTTTACTAGACTTGCACAAACTCAAGTATTTTGAGTTGTGTCTACCATAAGGGCTGGGGAAAGAGCATCGCGTGTAGAGCTTAGTTCTTCCTTGCAGCTCTTTGCCACCTCTGAAAATTAAAATGATGTTTTTTTAGATGAGGTAAGAGACTTCTTCTGAAGTAAGTCATGTACCTGCATATATTCTGCCTTGTCTAGTAAAGCAGCATACAGAAAGATAATCAGTTTGTGGAGCTGGTTAAAATTGTGCAGCTTATCATCAAACAGGCATTTTGGACATTAGATTGAAAAGATGATCGCACTTGATCTGTGCCTGTCTTCTGAAATGACTTCAGAAAATTTCTATTTCCATTCTTACTCAAGGCTCCCAATTGTCATTACCTTAATGCTAGTATGTGCTTCTTACAGTGGTCCAAAAAGTCTTGTATTTGTAATTAGTTTAGCCAGGTTAAACAAACACTTTGAAGGAAAATCTAGTGTTTTTTTTTCTTTTTTTTTAATATTAAACTATTGTGAATATTAAGCTTGAGTAACTTAAGAGTTGAAGCAGTTGAAGATATTGTACTGTTATGTTTATTTTGGTTAGGTTTCTGGTTTCTAGCATGTGACACAAGACTAGTTTATCTTGTTTCTGACACTGGATTATCCAAGAAACCCTTAAATACTTCTTAGTCAAAGTTGAGGTTGGTGAAAGGAACTATTTAAAACTAAGAATATTTAAGTTTAAAAAAATGAGAGAAATAGAATTTAGGTGGGAAGATAGTTACTGGGAAATCTTTCCAAGTTTCAGTGTTGAAAATGTGTAGGATAGCAGAACTAACAGTCAGCAAAGCAGAAAAGAATTTGAGATTTTTTGGGATAAGCAAACTGAGAAATAGATTGCTGGAGGCCTTAAAAGAGGCTGTAATTTTACCCAGTGTAACTTGCCACAAAGTTTCAAAGCAAAAAGCAGTTATTAAATACCTCAGAGCTCACAGACTATAAAGTTCAGGATATTAATATTTACAGACTAAATTTCAAAGTCTTAGTCAGACCATATATTAGTGTTTAACTCTCAGTTCCTAGAAATAACAGCTGTTTGTCAGTGTTTTCTGAAAAATTCTTTAGAACAAAATTAACAAATGGTTGTTCATGAAGCACATAGTGAAACTTTTCTATTTGGAGAATATCCTGCCAATTCAGAGACGGTTTGATTTGAATTGCCTGGTATTACAATTGCTGGTCATGATACAGCTTTGATTAGGGATTTGTTTAAGGTTGTTGCTCACTTGAGTGTCCTGTGTTTGTTCAATAAGCTAGATGCTGATGTGGAGTAAAACCAAATGGCTGAACTGGAGTTGCTTGTAAAGCTTCTGTGTATGTGTTTAACCACCAGTGTCATAAATGATGGCTTTTTGTACTTCTGTGGCCTTGAAATATTTCTGGAAATAGATGAGCTTCATTGTGCTCTTTTTACAGTCTGAAAAAAATTATGCATGTGACTACTCAGGAAATGAGTTGCAAAATCAAAAATAGAAAATGCAATTCCACTTCCCAATTGTATTCTGTAACTCCACAAATAAGTTGGTACTTTGATGCTACCAGAAGGGTGAGCTATAAGCCTAGCAATTTGTGATATGGTTTGAATGCTATTACTGTAAAAGATGAGTGCTCACTCAGCAATTGGAGTTCATGAGCTGATTGCTGTCTGGGCTTTTAGTAGTTGTCAGATGGTGCTTAATTATATTGCACTGTTCCAGGCATTTGCTATGTAGTGTTAATTAGTGGTACAGTGTAAATAACACCATAAAGTTGAAAAATACCAGCAAGCAATTGGGGCAAATTACTTCTGACAGTCTAAATATCAAAATCACTCTTTTTTAGGGGCATCTGGCTCTGGTCAGAGGAAAAGCAAAGGTGATAAAGTAAGCCCTACCAGCTTTTCGTCATCCACTCCTGGCGGTCGACTGGGTGGCAACGTTGTTCTGCCAAATGGAGGGCTGACAATAAGGGACCCTGCCACTGGAGCACAGTATGTGCAAATTCAGCTCCTTCAGGTAAGGACTGAAGAGGACAGACCTGCTCATCTTCTCTGTTACTTGCTGAAGTTGCCATTTACAGAGGAATCTTAACTACTGGTGAACTCAGGTACTGCTGCCCACTGTGAGATCTTGAGATCTGCAGTACCTACCATGTCCATTAGGGCAGTTGCTCACCAGAAACATTCTGTGAAGCTGATAGGAAAACTGGCTTTGGAGAGGTCTGGAAATGCCTGAAAACAGAACTGGTTCAATCATACATCTGCTGAGGTCCAGAACAGATGCACTGTAGAAATAAATGAGATGTTTTTATTTGCCTTTAGTACTAACATTTAGTCCAGCCTGGAACATATGGGCCCTGTGAGTATAGGGAACATCTCATTCAGTTCCTTAGACTGGAGGATGCTTGAGGCATGAAATGGACTGCAGCAGAACTAGGAGTTTTAATAAGCTTCTATTTTGCATGGGAGAATTGTGATGCCTCCAAGTATTATAGTTTTCCCCGATTTGAGTAGGCTGTTAGAGCTGCAAAACAGATTTTGCATTCCTGTCCTGAAGTATGAGGTAATAGGGCTTCCAAGAGAAAAGGACTATTAGCATGCATTAACTTAGGGGATGCATGAGTGTATGACTTTCTACTCTAGTCTTCCCACCTCGCTCCTTCCCCACTCTTAAAATTCTTGCATTATGCCACCTCTCTCCCATTTAGAAGGTAAGAAAGACTAGCTTCAAAAAATTCCTGGAAAATGAAGTTTTGACCTAAACTGTTACTTCTGTAAATGATTGAAATAAAACTTAAGATTTTTTCTAAAAATACCTGTTAGTCTATGTGGGCTGGATAGTGGGACATGTTGGGCAGCACAGTTTTGGCCAGGTGTGCATCTGTGTAGTATCAAGGGAGAAGGTAATTTTATTCCGCTTTATTTGTAATGGCAAGATATGGTAGGGAGAATTCTATGGACAGAGTTCTCCCTATCTCTTTTTTTCTGGTTCTTGAAGCAGCCAGATATTCAAGCTTTCTTCCTCAAAAACTTTTAGTATTACCATTTGTAACTTTTATATTAAGAACCAGTTGCACAAGGCATAGTGAAACTTGTAGTCTTTAGCATGTTTCAGAATGTTATGTTTAATGGAAGAAGAACCATTTCTCCCTTACCAGATCTTGCCATTTTTCACAGTTGATTGCACTAGGATAGTAGGTTGTACGCTGGGCTAGGCTCAGATATACCTGGTAGCTTTCTGCATACCTTTGTGAATCCAGGCCTTACCATTGAACTGCAGTGGCTTTATCAGACTTTTTAAGGGTGTGAGGTTCAGTGAAATTTGCTGTATTGTGTTGTGATGCTTGGGAGTCTCATAATTGCACTGTGTTTCTTTCTTCACAGGATGATCCTCCAGGAGAGGGAGATTTGCCCTTTCAACTGAGCTCTCAGTCCTCCTCATCGCATTCTCAGCTTACAGTGGATTTACCTGTTCACATACTTCAGGTACAGCATTTCAGAGCTGTTGGTTTCTGTTACCTAGCTTGAGAGTGAAGACAGTTTATGGTGAACACTGTGGGGTTTTGCCTAATGGAGATACCCTGTTTGCAGTTGGGAATTTAATTTCACTTACAAGAAGTTGTGAGAATTGGAGACCAAGATTTAGATTTATCTTGTATATGTTACCCACCTTTGACACATTGTAGGTGGTTGTTTTTCTTCCTCTGTTACTGAGTAATGGATAAGAAATACTACTCATTCATTACTGAAGTGCCCATCCTTGTTTTCCTGATCCCATATTGCAGACATTAAATAAGTCAAGAAAGAGGATCAGAATTAATAGGTAACAGACTGCAGGAAGTGTGGGAAGTGGGATATAAATCCTTGAGCATAGATTTTTTTTTGAAATAGGCATCAAAATATGAAAGGAAGTTAAATCAGAAAGTCTGGTCACAATGTATAAAATACTTTGTATTTTATACTTTGTACCTCTTTGCCTTGGTGTTTGCTGAGTGTCAGTGGAGATTCAGTTGTTTGAACACAGAAAGCTTCATACATGAAGGTAGCTTATTGTCTTTGCTGTTCCAGCAAACTGTGTGTCAGTGAGTATGAACAGCTGAGAACCAAGCAGCAATGAAAGATTAGCACGTGCGCAAAACAGATTTTCTGCTTGACCATACGGGGCTTTGTGTTTGATAGACTCTGCAATGCAGTATTCTCAGCAAAAGTGCTTTCCCTCGATAGAGAAGTACCTTACTATAATAAATCTAAAAATACAAGAGTACTAGGATAGTTGGCCATGGTGGAGAGTTATCAGAGGAAAAGCAAGTAGTTGATGTTAATTTATCTCCTTCAATAATACTCATCTGAAGTATCCAAAGGAAAACTGGAGTGGCTCTGCTTGAGTGGGTCCCCGAAGTAGGAAAGCTTTGGGTTTCCCCTAAACCTTTCAGAGCATTTCTCTGACCTTGGATAAATTTCAAGGTAACCGTACTGATGAGCATTAAGAGCATCTAGAAGTGAAAGCACTGAACTCTTCATGCTGTCTGTTTGCTTTAACAGGAGCCACACAATTCCACTGAAGATGATGCAGGTTCTGATAACTCTCAATTCACTGGAAGCACAATAAACCTACAGGATCTGGAATGACCATTATTAAGAACAGTTACTTGAAAACAAATCAGGCAATCGTGTTTTGGCAGAGATAAGTGTGGGTCTTTTTCCAAGGAAACTATGAAAACTAGGAGTACTGGATTATGGTTGCACTCTTTGCAATTTGCTAAGGAAAGTTACAGCTGAAAGGTTTTTCTTAAAATATGTAAATTCTACTTGATGTGCCTGTGTAAGATACTCCGTCTGCCTGGTGGTCAGAGAGACTGAGGCAGGCTGCTGTACAGTGTTGTTTCAGGGAGAAGTACTGTATTACACTTCAAACTGAGGTAATATTTACTGTTTTCACAGGAAAGCAAGTATTCTGCAGCTAACATATACAAATTTATAATCCTGACAATAACAGTTCAAACTTTCCTTCTGTTGGTCTCCGGTTGGAGCCAGTGACATTGAGGAATTAAGAGCAAATCTTGCAGGTGTTTTCCATTAGAAAAAAAAAATTGTTTAGCCCCTGTTCGTTGGCAGAAAACTGGAATAAAATATCATATCTAACAAAATTAACATACAATGCCATGAAAATGAGATGCTCCAAAATCTTTGTTTTAGAAAACTAGATTCTAAATGTTAACTTAGCTGTGAATCAGTGTGTAGCTCATGTTGAGTTTCTCCCTTTCTTTGCTCCTACTTCCCAAATAATCTGCTGAATTCTTCCAGCAACACTTGAAAAATGAAACTGCAATAGAGCTGTATTCACTGTAAGTGATTACCTAAAAGTCCAACAGCATCTGAGAGAGGTTAGTTATCTTTGTGTTCCCTTTTTGGGAGGAATGTTGATGGTCACTTAAATTTAAGCACCTTGATTATATCTCATACATAAACTGCTGCCAAGTTACCTGTAAACTGGCCACTATTTTTTTTTTCCGTTTGAACACTGTTCAACGCTTGTTCTTTAGTGATATCCCAGAATATCATGTGAGCCTGGAGCTTCCAGCTGGTTTACAGAATATGCAGTTGTTAGACAGTTTTGGGAGGGGCAAAAAATTGTTACCTAGGAAGATTTGCCCCCTTGAGAAACTGCAGTTTCTAGTGGGGGGGTGGGATGGGGAGGGAAAGGGAGGTTGTATGTACTTAACCTGGATTGCATACACCTAAATAAGCATAACGTTGTATAGAAGAAGAAACCCTTTGGTTACATTTTAAGGCAGTAATATAAATGTTTCTTATGGTGGTGTCCTGAATGCCTATAAAATATTATGTATAGGAGTTTGATAAAAGGGTGTATGTACTGTTTTTTATTCTCAATGAGGTGTGTGTGTGTATGCACGTATGTGTATATTTTTTACAAAATAACGTCATGCAGAAGAACATTGTGATCTTTCTAATCTTGCACATATTTATTTATTTTACAGTTATACTGATGTTGAATTCACCTGAGGTCATTCAGAAATGCTTTTACTTCCTGTGCCTTTTGAACTATGTATGTGTCCAGATAAATGCTTTTGTTGAAGACTTGAAAAAAAAAAGGATACAGGTTACAGTCAACTTCAGATCCTGATTTGTAGGCAGTGTTTTATTCTCTGGTTGAACCAGTTTTATTTTTCTATCTTCAGCTTCAGTAATTGAGTGTTAGGGTCTCTGTTCTTCTCATCCTGAATTTGCAGCTTAAGTCCAGGGAATTTCTTAACCCTCTCAGGAAGGGTTTCCAAACCAAACTAATTGGTAGGGGAGATCTTCTATCTAATGGCTGGAGTCCGCTCCTGAGAGGTAGAAGGGTTGAGGAGGAATCTTGTTGAAGGGACAACTGGGTCTTCTCCAGCAGTCACCATGCTCTCCCGGGAAGCTGAGACTCCTCAAACTCCTGATGCCTGCATTATTCTATTCTCAAGGACCATACCAGTTCTCAATCTAATAAAATGGCCAAGGAACACTCCATCTTTTTATGGGACTTGCAACTGAATCTTCTACTTCTGAAAATGTACCTCACTGAGCTTTGTAAATGAATGTAAAGTGCTAACCTCTTGGGGCTGAAAATTGGATCACTTGGCTTGAAGTCCATTGCTGGCAATGGATACCTGAAGAACTGCTGGTGCAAAAGGGTTAATAAAGCTTTTTTTTTTTTTTTTTTTTTATGGTCACTTTGTCACTGGTAGTGTTATTGGTGTGGATACGTCTGATATAAAGCTAATGGTCAACAGCTTGCTTTTTGCAGACCTTTTATTTTTTTTTCCTTTGAGAATTCCCCCCCCCCCCAAATTGATTGTGAGATGGAGTCTATAATGAAACCCATCCCTCCCACTCCTTTGGATTAAAATGCTGCTTTCATTTTTATAGTCACTTCCCAGCTTGGTTTTTATAATAACTGTCTGACAGGTGCTTAGCTTAGTTTTGCTGTAAGAAAGATTGTTACTTAAGAATATGATAAATTCTACTCGTCAGGTTTGTATGGATGTTGCTATTTGTTTCAAAAGCTGAATGAGAAAAGCCTTGCTGCTAGCAGGAACCTGAGAAACAAAATGAAGGAGAGTTTTAATTTACTTTCTTAGATGAATAATCAGCATAGAAAAATAAATGATTATCTGGGATCTTGGGGCAGGAGAAGGTAGGGAATTTGTGGGGCTGAGAAGTTGATAATCAAACAGAACAGATGAAGTAGACCCTTAACGGACCGTACATGTACAGAATACAGTTTTCTAAAACCTTATCAACTCTACACTTTGTGATTAAGGCTGTGCCTGTCAGGTAAAGTAGTAGAGCTGTTCTTGCTTCTCTTCATCCATTTGTTCTTGGGTCTGCTGCTGCTTCTCCTTCTCGACAGGTGGGTCGGAGCGAAACACCAGCCTCCTGCCAGTCTGCCAAGAAAGAGGCACGTGCATCAGCAGTGTGTCTCTGAGTCACGCAGCTACTGCTGAAGCTGCTTCATGCTGTGGGTCTCCATTGATGCAAGGGGCTGTTGCCCCTTGCTGTCTGTTTTCTAGGCAGATTTACATGTGTCTACTAAGCTTATTTTTTATTCTTAAATAGATGTCAAGTGGCTGAAGACCATGTATATGCTAACGCTGCAGTTTCTACAAAGTAGTACTGTATGTGCAACTCTTTCGTACTGAAAAGTTTTTTGTACTAAATGAGGGTGAGTAGTTAAAAAGGCTAAAGAAATAGCTGAAGGAGCCTGCAGGACTCTCTATTTTATATTGGATAAAGTAGCAGGGACTCACGGTGCCTGTTTTCACTAGCCCAGGCTGTCACCAACTTAGTGCCTGACTGAGAACTGGGTTACCCTCATGATTATGTTGTTCTGTGAAACATGCAACTGCTTACTTAGCAGCAGGAGCTATGGCCTGAGGCTCTCTGCTGTACCTCTGATAGATCACACCTCAGTTTTGGTGTAACATGGAGACATAAAAAGGTATGATTTGATGATATGGCTGAGCTGATTTAGTGGCTTTGTGCTGTTGTAGGGAGTATCTTTTTGCTGCTGATTCCCCTTTTGCATTTTTCTTGCATTTTCTTTTAATATTACTAGGTTAATAAGTTGAAATCAGCTTAATAAGAAGGTTGGCAAAGAATGAACAGGACCATGTGGTCAAGACACTGGTATGGGAGAAAGAGGGAGGAAGGGCACTGAACTTGGAGTAATTCTCAGTCTAACTGACTTCCAGGGGGTTACTTAAGTCAGTCCTGTAAATCAGACTGCATGTGAGTATGAGTGTCATCACCCAACTATGGATGTCCCTAGAAGCACTCCTCTTAGATGCTTGATGTTTAAATATACCCATTTTCTCCGAAGTGAGCTGTCAGATGAGGTATTCCTAGAGATGCTACACTTACTTTTTTCTTTATGTCTGCCCGTGCTCTTGCCAGGGCCCGTTGCAGTCTTTCCTCCTGTAGCAGCTTCTGTTGTCTTATCTTTTCTTCTCTGAGCCTTTTGAAGGGAAAGTATAAAGGGTGAGTTAAACATGGGGACAGCTACATGCAATACACATTTGACACCCAGCTCCTCTACCAGCATAAGGTCGCTGGAGCAGAGTGATTTAGATGTAGCTGATGTTCCAGCTCATTGCTGGGAAGGAGGTTCTGATGTGGAGCTGTCAAGGAAATATTGGGGCAGTTGTTCCTACTCTTTCTGGAGTGAAGAGAGAAAAGTATGTTAAGCTTTGTAATTCAGAGAGACTAGACCCCTTTTCTGACTGTGTTACAGATGTGCTGTTCAGCAAGTAATTCTGCAGTAAGACTAAGATGCCCACCAGCTTTGTGGGTGACTGATGGATGCTTCTTGTGGATGATGTTCTCAGCAGGTCAACCCAATTCTGTGACGTTACTGTTGTGGAGTAGCAGCATTTCACATCCATGCTGCCATGGTTTACTTAAATGTGCAAAGTGGAAGCTGATTCCCTATGGGAATAAAGCACTGGAGTGGAGATGGGCTTAAGCTGTTGAACACCCTGCAATGAAGAGGAAGTGAGTTGGTAACCCTGTGATCTTCAGGAATTTTTTAAGTTGTTTTCACGGTATCTTTGTTATGTCACTGACTTCCCTGATTGTTCCCCTTCATCTCCAGGATAGGGTAAATCTGTCTTCTTCTGTAAGTTAAAATGCAAAACCACTCGCAGAACATTAGGAAGAGGTGTCACACCCCTCCTATTAAAAGGTGAAGAAAGGTACAGAGAAAAAGAGCAAGTAGGAAGGAAATGAAGGAAGTATCACTGTTCTGACTCTAGAACTTCGTGCTATGTTCCCCCCCACCCCATGGATCTGATTCAGCTAGGGATGTCCAGTCGCAGCTTTGCTGTTTGCAGAGAGAACTTTCATGTGTTGAGCACATGAAACAAAATGTATCTGACCTCAGAACCTAAATTTCTTGTGCTCATTCACTACTTTTTGAAGTTTAACTTGTATAACTTTAAATTTAGAGCTTTATAGCAGCAAATGTCTTAAAACTGCCATTGTTGACAAATGCCCTCGAGCACCTGTTGAATTCTGACAGAAGAGCAGAGCGTGTCAGATGCTGTGTGTGTTAAATAATCATGCAGGAGCAATTTTCTATTTAATCAGTGTAAATATTGTTACTACAAATTGTCTTCTTAAAATTATCGTTTGCATTATTGAATTTGCTCGAGAGATTGTTTTTTTTTTCCTTCCAGATTTTGCCTTCAGTTCAGGACACAGGCACCTTCCAGGTCTTTTCTAGTATAACTGTGGGCTGCTGCTTACTAATCAGGACATGCAAGTACTATGAATGCGAAACCCTTACAGGAGTGAAATTGGATTTATTGGTCACAGGTGGGCTTTCATATTTCTGTTACTATTTCCTGATTTGATCTGAAAACTTGGGCCCTTTTAGTGGCTTGCTTTTGGGTGTCAACACTTTAAAAAAAGATGCCCCATTTCCAGAGGAGGGTCTCCTCTTACCTTATCCTTCGTTCTTTTTCTTTTGCTTTCTCAGCCTGTTCTATCTTTGCTGATGGGATTCTCTCTAGGCACTCCAGTAAGTCATCCAGCTGTTTTTCTATCACTGCTAGCATCTGCAACGTCCCTAGGTTTGCCTCGTTTTCTCCAATGCAGCGGCGATAGACTTCCAGCACCTTTTTGTTCAAGTTCGCAAGCATTTTATCCTAGAGGTAAGAAGAGATAGGGTGAGACAGAACCAGGAAGCACCAAAATCACTCTCTCTCCAAAAGACAACCAAATTAATACACTTTAATTCCCCCAACAAGATACTATTTTTTGTTTTCTGATATGCTTTGCAGTGGTGTCTGGGGTAGACAGCTGTATTTTAGCTATTTTTGTGTCTTATCTCCTATTCCTAGCTATTGTCATGGCCTGAGCCAGGTAGCAGCCTGCTGCTGCAATCTTTTATGGGCCCTACTCCAGCCTTGCAGCAGCAGTGAGGAGAAGACATGCTTGTCTCAGTTTGCTGCCTCAGTGATGCCTCTAACCTGCTCTTGCTACTTCTCCAATGCTCAAAAGAGGGCTCATCCCTCACTGCTGCGACCCGAGTGCCCACTCCTTTCCCAGGCTGGATATGGCTGGTGGAGAAGAACAGCATATTTTATTCCTTCACTAATCCCATTCCCTGCAGTGTGATTGATCTTGGATATACCTGGACATCAGCTTTGTATTCTCCAAAGGAAAAGACGCGAACTCTGAGCTTCAGATCTGCTGCAGTCTCCTCTTCTTTGGCAATAGAGGATTTGACAGTGGCTGCAAGCTCTTTCAGCTGCTCTATCTCCTGGTCCCTAGCCCAGAGAAGAAGGTAGACATGTTTTTGAAAAGAGCATCTCTGAAACACCTGGCTCCTTGCTACCTTATAGACTGGGATGGTCCCTCCTGCTGCTGGCAGGTGGAGATAACACTTCATGCCATTTTTGGGCAACATGCACCTATGACTCTCAAAGCAGAGGGAACTTCTGATTTTTCTGAACTAGTGCTTACTGTGTTGGTGTGGGGAAGGGAGAAGTAGCATAGTTAAATAGCATTCAAAAATTTTCAACCAATCAATGTGAAAGGTAGATTCTATTTAAAAACATTCATAAGTGGTTAATCTGTGCTTTAAATGGGAATATATGTGTCTACCTGCCTTAGAAATATGATATGGATTTCCTGCTGGCTTGCACTAGGAAGAGTTTGCACTGAGTTGAAGCAAGTGCTGGTCTGGATGGCTCCAGGGCTTGCCTTGTTTCTTCCTTTGATCGTTCCTTATAAGAATTACATGGTACTTCGAGGCTTGCGTCCCCTCCCTGACTCTGAGACACTCTAGACGGTCTCCTATGCCTTTTTCTCCTAAAAATTCATCTAGACCTTCCCAGGCCTATTTTCTGTATTGCATAGATGGGTCACTCTTTTCTGGGAGTTTACAAAGCAATGAGTTTGATGGGCTTTTTTGTACAAGAAAGAGACTTTTTGCTGTGTGCTACATGGAGACCGTTGTGTACGGTCTGCAGTGTGCAGCCTGAAGGTGAGATGCCAGTAGAGGGAAGATCACTTTTAAGGTTTTGTCACAAGGGTCCCCTTTCCATCACTTACCCAGCTGCAGAATCAGACTTACATCCTGTTACATGTGGTGATTAAAGTTTGTCGGAGCTCGTCCAATGTTTCCTCGATGTCTTGGGAATTCTGGATGAGGGATAAGTTCTGTTCCTCCAGCTCCGTGAAAATAGACAGCAGTTGCTGAGGGTCAGTAAAATACAATTCCAGCTCCTGCAGTGAAAAAAACATGACGAGTATATTCTAGCACTTTATCCATTGAACTACATGGAGGTTGGTCTATGCCTCATATCTTCAGCTGGTATGTGGTAGGACTTTTTAAGTTTATAACACATTACAGCATGAGGCTAAGAATTTGTATCTACTCCAAAGAGCTCACATTGTAAAGAAAAGATGTAGTTTGGTTCAGCAGAGAAGGATAATTAAGTACTGGAAGAGAAGAAAGCAAAGGGCTTTAAGGGCTGATGAGAGAAGAATTACATATCCCAATCATGTTTGGATGGTGTATGTCAATGTATCTACAGGTAACCACATATGTAGTGTTGCAGCTGCATTCCTCTAAGGATATAAGGGAGGTAAGGCCCTCTGAGTCTTGATCCTTACTGTGCTTTCTCTGACCATCTAACTTGACATATCTTGGTAAACTCAGAGGAATTGTCCTGAGCTTGTTTTAGTTTAATGCTTGATGCTTTGATTTGAGACCTGAAGAAGGTGTCCTAAAACTCACCTGGGTTTTTTCAACCCTCTTGAAAAAGTTGTTATTTTTTTCTTAGACTTGCCTAAATAACATGCTGTTTATGTATGGCTGGCTCACTCCAAGGAAGAAAGAAGTTTCTCTCATTTGTCTTTGGAATTAAAAAAAAAAAAAAAAAAAAAACCCCACATTTGTGGTCCCTTTCTCTATGTTCCAGAGGAAAGTGCAAAATTAGGAATAAGGAAAGAGGGAAGTGTTCCCTTTTCCCCAGTGACTTTGCCCACTGGAATTATTTGTGGCTCCTCCAGCGCAAGAGCTGTTCTCCTTGTACAGTCCCCAAATGTTACTACATTTTGTCAACAAAATTCACTCACGTAGGGGCAACTAAAGCATTGGCCCTGGTCCAGATTAAGCAAACTTCATAGTGCCCCAGAGTGGTTCTTGGGTTTCTTACAGCAGTGTATGGGTGCTGAAAGGTGAATTTTTTTGTACCCACTACAGCATGATTCTGAGCAGCAATTTTGACTCCTGTAACCTTTTCCCCCTAGGACCAGGTCTGTCTCTGAAGCCTTTTTTTTTTTTTTTTTTTTTTTTTTTTTAATGGCCAAGGATAGAGTGATTTGTGATCTGCAGCCAATGGAAGTCATTAGGATAAACCCAAGAGAAGCAGGAGATAAGACTTACTGTAAAAGAGAGGTAAGGCCCGCAAAAAGGCTGTGTGCTTTGTTGCATTGGCTTAATTGAGAGGGGAGATTTCAACTTAAATTCAGCTGGTGCTAGAACAACAGAGCTTTTACTTTAGTTCAGCAAAGATAACTGGAAACAGGGGGAAACTGAAATAAAACAAGTGAAGAGCAAACTCAGTCCTTATTATTCAAATGCTTCCAGATACACGGGTACCTAATGATCCATGTCTATGTACAACCCTCTTCCTCCTTCATGCTGAGTGTGTAGCTTTACGCTGCCTCAAGTATCTGCACCGTTAAAATAAGCTGCCTTTCAGGGAGTAAAAACTGGTGCAAAGGTGGTGTTTAGGAGGTCCCTTTAGATGAGCGGAACCTAGAAGTAGGTGCATTCATGAGATAATGACTTCTGGGGCAGAAAGACCTGGGAGGAGCAGTAGCTTGGTAAAGTGGTGCTTTGAGGAGATGGATGAAAGCTCAGATCCTGGCACTGTTGGAGCTGTCCATGGCAAGTGGGAAGAAGGAATGGGCATGGGGACTGAGGTGTCCTCAACCAGGGAACATCCCTGAGATGCTGGTCTGAGAAATGAGAGGGAAACTCTTACAAGGTTGGAAGAGTTAAGAGAGAAAGCTGAATAGGAGGGCATGGGAGAGTTAGCATCTCTTTATTTTGATTGGTCTGCCAGAGTGGGATAAAATGATTGATGCTGATAAGCAATCAGATACCTGAAGAAAAAGGAAGTATCTAGCTGAGATGACTCCATGTCCATGCAGTGTTACCAGGCCTGGTGAGACCCTATCATACCTGCCTGCTCTCCATGTTCCTTGTTTCCAGCTTCCCTCAGGGGAAGCCTTGGCCAATCCGTCCCTTTTTACTGAATCCTCTTTATGCTCCCATGTTGTTAGCAGGTGTGAGGAGACCAGGAAAGTAACAGACTGGAAAAGAAGAAAAACTGCTACTAATAAAGTAGCATAAATAGCTAATTTGCAATAGCTGGGTGGTTGTTTGTGTAAGATCAGCTATTCATATGTAATTGCAAAAAAACGCATCTGAAAATGTTGGCCTTAAATAGCTATCTCTCAAATTAAACATTTTTTTATTTTAAATTCATATTTATCTGAATAAGCATGGAGGCAAATGGAATCTCTTGGGTGAAAGAATATTTAAAAATCATTATTTTAAAACACTGATGGATATGAGGATGGATTTTTGCAATCTAGTTTGCTGCATTTAAGATCAGTATTTTCCCCTAGCTCCATTTCCATTTTTGATTCCTTTGAGTTGGCAACTGTGATATTTATGTTGGGTTGACATTGGATGAAGTATGGCAGAGACCACCTATAATAATTTGTTCTTCTAGAGTTCAAGAAAAGTCATTTTTGTACTCTAAAATGAAGAAACCTCAGTTTTGGGTATAAGATGATATATTTACAAATCTTAAAACCTCATGTTATATAATGTCATATCTTGTTGGAGGCTGGTAAGCTTTGAGGTGATGGTAGGTTTTTGGAAAGTGGAGGAGGAAAGTTAAACCAAGGTATTTATAATATATATTGCTAAAAGCATGAACATTTATGACTACATAAACATACATTTATAACTAGTGGCTACAATAACTTCTCAATCTCATAATGAATGGTTAGAAGTGAAATAAATTAGTAACATCAGAAGTAGTAACATCAACAAATGACAGAGGAAGTGACAAGACAAACAGAACATATAAACATTTCAGTATGAGATGTCTGACCTCATCCTCCTCGTCTGAGCAGGTTTCACTCTCTTGATCCTCCACTAAACTTCTGAAAAGGCATTCTGTGTGTCAGATCTTAGAGAAATGATAGCTCAAAGGAGAGCTTGTTAGTGTATAAACATGGCAAATAGCCAGACTGACGTCTGCAGGCAACCTCTAGATTCAACTACAGGTAGCTAGCAGCTTCCCTTTCTCTTGCATGTTGGCCATTTGCTCTTGAATAGTCCTTTGAACATTCACAGATCTGGGTCCTCCTTGGCTGTGGGCTGCTTCTCTGGGGGTCAGTAGGGGGCTAGAGTTCACAAATGTACAAGGGGGGAGCTGTGTCTGCCCTAAGCGAGCTGCCTTTCCAGCTGCTGGGAGCTCTGCTGACTGCAGCAGGGTCATGTCATGACAGATAGACCTGAACTGAGGGGGTTGATCCAAACAGATTTAAACTTGGTGGGAGGCTGATTCTTGGCCAGTGAGAACGCTGAGCCTTGTTAAAATGGCCATTGTTAAAATGGCTCAGCGAGCAGCCTGGCAAGTGTAGAGAAAGTCTTGTTCTCCATGCCGTTACTGCTCCTAAATGGCATGGTATGGCCACCACGGGAGTCTGCAGCTTTTACCCACCCGAGAAAAAGGCCATTGAATTCTCCCCCATCTGCCTGGCCTATTAGTGTTAACGAAAAGTGCATCCTTTTCCCTGCTTGGCCCCAGGGACAAGCCAGTGTAAGAGCTGCAAGGGCAAGACAAGAGGAACCCATCTGGGGTCAGCAGTGGATTCTGCTCATCACCCTGTACTCCTGTCTCCTTGTGCCATGGAGGAGTGAAAACCCTTTGCTCACACCATCCTAGGTCCAGTCCCACTTGTGCCAGCATTGTTCCTACCACGTGGCAGCAGCCCATGGGCTTCACCAGGTGTATCACATGAGGTCCTTGCCTGGCAAAACTTGGCATCTGCAATGCTCTGAATGGAGGCAGAGGAAATGGGCCTGCAAGCAATGGCTTAATGCAAAATCTCTTTTTAGCCATGGCTTTTTTTGCATTAGGCAATGTATGATCACCAGCCACTCACGCTTTGCTGTTCCAGGCAATTGCTTTCTTTGCCTCAAAAAGCTGGAGCTGGCCAGACTTGCCTCATATTCCCACCTGCCCATCCACTTCTCTATCTGGCCCTGCTCATTGTTACAGAAGTGTTTCTTCTGCCTGTAACCTAGCATATACTGCCTGAAGCCTCAGTTACTGAAAGCAGAGAGTCAATGCAATGCTAGTCTACAATGACCTTGGATCTTCATTCATGGCAAAACAACAGACAGCTTGCTGTGAGGCTGAGGAGGTTTCCTCTATACTGGCTCCTGTTCAGCTGAGTACTCGCTACAGTACTTGCTGTTTTCATTGTCTCATACTTACAGTTTTACTGTTGATAGAGGTTTCAGAAAGTCTTTGAACTCTGGCCTGATCTCACATAATAACCCGAAATCCGAGCTTTCAGAAGACAACAGAGAGCTTTGTGCATCTAAATAGCTGGTGCTAGACAGATCAGAAGCTTTTGTCCTGACTGTCAGGTCCTGGCCTGGATGGAAGAAGGAACATACACTTAGAATGTGGGACTATCCAAGCAAAGAGTGGGAAGCTCTTCCTTGGCACTTACCCTTCTCTGCAGTAGTGCGAGGAGAGGCACTTTCTTCTTTAACTTTGGAAGCTGTTTTCAACTTCTTTTCTTTTGCATGCTTTTTTGCGTATTCTTCCTGCCATTCTTTTGGAGACAGTTGATAGAGGAAGTCCCTGTACCTCTTGTACTCCTGCAAAGTATCCTCAAATTTGGATATATCACTGAGGTGAGAAAAGCAGACAAGCCATGCAAAGTTTCTAAATGCAGTGGAAAGTCCTGCCTGAGCGAGTTCTTTCTGACTTTCTACATTTAGCTCCACCTGAAGAAGGGATATATCCTCATGGATGTGCAAAGACAACCATGAACCAGCCCTGCTTTTTCTCTGGGCTCCCTGATGTGGAAGCTATCTGGTCACATCACTGTGGCCAGACCCTTGCTAATTTAGGAGTGGTACTAGGCAAGTGTAGCTTGGTGGCTGACATCTGGCCAGCCTGAAAAACAGGCAGAGTAGTTCATATCTGTTGCCTGGATCTATTTGATCCAGGGAAAGCTATTCTATGTCAAAGCATCATCATTTACCCTCCCCCAACCCACCAGGGTCTTCAGATCTGAGCTGCAGGCTTTGTCAATTAATTTTCACAGCTGTAAGGCCAACACACTTAACCACTGAACTATTTATGAAGAAGGGAGCAGAGATCTCCCCAAATGAAGTGGTCACAAGCTGCCATCTGCAGCTTTGCAGGTGTTGAAATACTGTGGTGGAGTAGGATTCTCATGGTGTCAGCTTGTGCCTGAGCTGAAGAGGCAGAGAAGTGCATTTAGCAGAAGAGTGGTTCTATTCGCTCTCATGTTCCAGCCAAACTTCAGCCCCTGCACCTTTGAGAAACCACCAGAGAGCTCCTGTGCTCTGCAGGTATCCCTAGGGGACTAATACGGCCTGTGTCGTCTTTGACATAGAAGAAAGAAGAGGTGAGACTGAAGTGACCTGGTCTGACTGAGCTCAGCCTGAGCAGATATTAAGGAGGGCAGTAACCCAAAGCAGTCAAGTTCCCTTCAGTAAACAACGGCATTTTACTCCAGAGAGGCTGGAAATGTGTGCATGGTCAGTTATTGTGTCTCAGCTGATAGGTGGTGACTTGTTCAGCTGTGGCAACTCTTTTGCCTTCAGTTGTATATTCATCTCCTCAGGGAAGAAATATCTGTTCCCCACACGCTGCCTACAGGAAAGAGCATGGTGGCGTTTAACAAAACGAACAGCTACTTTATTACTGAATGGTCATGGTGTCCCTAGAAAAACTCAGTGTTTCAGTCAGTGAATCAAACCTCAAGCTACATTTCATGGCTTTGGTGCCAGCTGTGAACTGAGAAATCTTTCCAGCTTAACTTGTGATAGGAATCACTTTTTGTGGGAATGGAGTGTTTATTTCAGATCATAATTAAAATGCATAGGTTAATTTTGTTTTTTACTCTGAAACTAAGCATTTGATTTTGGCTTTGGCTTAGTCACACTTTTCTAAAATGCCATAAACAGGTCATTTTAGAAACAAAACCAGTATCTGGAAAATAAAATATTTCTATTTTGATGCTTTTAAAAGGGAACATTTTTGGAGCACTTTTTCCTGATTTCTTTTTCCCACCAAGAGATGTAGGTGTAGTTTTATAAGGACTGCTAAAGTTTAGGAAGTAAGAGTATTCAGCGTGCAACCATTACCTTTCGAGGTTCATTATTTGTGAAGTAATCGCTTGGATCTCCATTATTTTCTCTGTCTTTGCTGCAGTTTCTTTTTCAGCACTAGGGAAGAACGCATAAATATACACCTTAAAACAAGTCAGCAGTTACTGGGTAGGGAACTGAGATGCATATAAAATAGAGGAAAAGATGTAGGAGGAGCTCTAGAAATCTGTCTTATTCGTGAAGGTGTACCAAAGGGGATGCTTGGCTCCTGTCAGAAGGCCCTGCTAACAAAGAGTGTGTGGTCCCCATGATGCTTCCAAGTCCCAGCCTCCCTAGTTTGGCTGCTGGTGAGTTCTGGTTGCTGCTCTGCCCTTGTCATACTTGTTAGGGGCTAAAGCGCCTGTATCACTTCACCGAGAGGACAATTCCTCTGCTGTGAGGGGTTGAGCAGAAGTATCTGGTTGTAAGGGTGTTGTGAGAAGAATAGAAGTGGTGAGGACAATGGCAGGTAACCTCACTGCAGCCAGAACAAGGGCTCATGCAATGAGGGATTTCCTCAGCTATTGGTCTCCTTCACATCTTTCACAGTACAGGTAGGGAGAAAATGTAACTCTGGCAAAACCCAGAGCATTTGTGGGTGGATGCTAGCCGTCCAGGGAGGTTGAGCAAAAAAAAAAAAAAAAAAAAAAAACCCTTCTGTGTCCAGTGCAAAAGAGCAAATGGGTGATTTCCCTCAGTTTCCATTACATTTTCAGGGCTTGAATAGAATTTTTGTCATTCTCCTTCAGGAACTCATCAAACATGACAGCATCCTTTTCCAGGTGGTATTCAGCCTTTTCCAGTCGTCTTTCCTCCGTCTTTGCGAAGTACTCCAGCCTCTGAATCTCATCCCTCTTTACTGCCATAGTATACTGAAATGAACCCAAAAAGCAGCACACACACATTGGTTGGTTGGCTTGTTCTAAGGTTGTTCTGGTTTAACTTTGTTCTTGGTTACCTTATTACCTTGTTGGCAGAGAGCATGAAGATTTCAAACCGGGGTCTTGGTACAAGCTAGGTAGGTAGAGGCCAGGAGATATTTTAGAAGTAATGTAGGAAATGAGCAGTGATACTACAGACAGACTCCAGGAATTCCAGCACTGTGTTAACTCCTGGATGACAATGGTTTACTCAGTTCTGTAGTAGCACACAGGTGCTATAATACATGTGAATAATGGGGCTATTTCAACAGGGATCTTGTATTTTGAGTTCAGAATGGCTCTTGAGTATAATTTTTATAGTATAGTAAGGGCCAAAATGCCAGTATCTCTTTGGGTCCCATAGATGAAGTGGAAACAGTTGCAGGATTGCTACTAGGTGTGGTAGTGAATGACTTACTTTCACCTCTTTCTTGGTTGGGGATTGCTTGGCCATGGACCATGAGTGCCTTTAATACAGGACTTGGACCATCACTCATGAGATCTGATTTATACCTCTGTGATGTAACCTCTAGGCAATAGCTCTCATGAAAAAACAAAACAAAGCAACACAGGGAAGGATAATTAAACAAAAAGCAACACTCTTAAAAAAAAAAAGGAAAAAAAAAAAAGAAAAAAAGCCAAATACCTCAAGTAAAAATATTTGTCTCCTGTTGTTTACATAGTCACGAAAGCTCTCTTTTTCTAAATGCTGACCTGAAATGAGAACATAAAGTTGCTCAGACTAGAGGGAGAAACATGGTCAAAGCAAAGCACGTTGAATACAGATAGCTCTGTGAATTTGGATGTGGTTGGCATTGGGGCCAGGGGCACTGAGCATGCCATGCTATTGTGGCATTGGTTAGGATCAGTTTTATATGGGCTTTGGTAAAGCTAC
The DNA here is from genome assembly GCF_028389875.1 of Rhea pennata. Taxonomy (NCBI): domain Eukaryota; kingdom Metazoa; phylum Chordata; class Aves; order Rheiformes; family Rheidae; genus Rhea; species Rhea pennata. The sequence goes on from NC_084674.1 coordinate 12,043,843, forward strand.
TTCTCTCTTCAGAGGCAGAAGATTTAGCCCTATGTGCACCAAATTCCAACTTTAGGTCAGCTTAGTGCAAATACCTCCATGATGCACAGTCCTATGAACTCTAGACCAACTTCTGTTCTGACTCCCAGCTGATACCCAACACCACAAAGAACCCAGCTACTTTGGAGGCCATGGAGGTGGTGGAATTCAGTCTGCTATGGTGGTGAAATATGCCATGTGTGTAAATGCATGAGGTGGAGAGGGCCCAACCAGAGTCTGGCAAGATGTAGCAGATGACTGCTGTGTCTATAGGCAGGCAGAGCTCACTGAAGTCAGCTAGAACTAACTAGCTGGTTTCATCCCCTCTTTGACTTTTGTTTTAGGCTGTTATCCAGGCAAGCAGTACTGCTACAAAGATAGTAGGTGTTCACTACCTTTGGAAAGGGCTGTCTTCCATGAAAGACTATCCTGAAAAGCTTTCAGTCTCTCTGTTTCTGTTGCCTGTTTTCTGTCCTCTTCTTCTTCCTCTTTCTGGAGAGCTTTCCTGAACTCCTTTTGCTTTACATTTATCTTAGTGGAGTAGGTCATTTTCTCATGTATTTTCATGGTCTTCCTCTTTTCACGTTCCTATGAAGAGATGCCAGTTATGTGGATAGTTTGGTTATGTGCTTTGTCTGCTGTGGTTTCTAATGACATGAGTAGTTGTTTACTGTCTAACAATTTGCAAGCTTCTGGTATCTTGCTAAAGTTTGTTTGCCTGGTTTATCTGACTAATCCCAGTGATACCTTCTCTGGATGCAGCCAAAACACTTCATCTCTTTTCTTAGATTTGTTCTCGTTCGTTTGTTAGTGTTCTGCATCCAGTCACTGGCTGCACCAGTTTGTATGTGTGCAAACAGTACCAGTTTGTACCTACCCAGTGTTCTCATTTTTACTCCTTGAGTTATTCTTGGAAGAGAATGGAAATTTTAAGAGAATCCTATTCATCCTTCTAATAAAAGGGAACAGAACAGCCCATACTCAAGACCACATTTGTCCATTTTTCACACAGGCATGTAAACTCTTAAGTCTGGATTGAGATGATCTCTTCAAACCAGCCCCAGAGCTCTCTGGAAGGTGAGAGGTTGTTCATGCCCTGTGCTTTCACATAGGGTAGAACCTGTAATTCATTACTGTCTCCCCAGTTTGGGCATGGCATAGGTTGAGGGCATCACTCAGCAGACATTCTTGGCACGCTTCTTAAGCTCTTCCCCATACTCCTATGGTGACTTTGAACCCAAGCTAAAAGCAGACCATTAGTCATCAATATGTGAGGTGAGTAGGCTTGCCTAAGCTTGTTTGGAGTCCTTGTCTTTGTGATTTAGAAACAGAGGCCTCTTCCATGCTACTGCCTGACTTCTGCAACTATGTAATACTCAGACCTCTCAGTGATGCCATTCTTTTTCTGTGACTTTCTATCCCCTTTGGATCACACACTGAAAGGAAAGTCCACTAGGGAAATAGGGAAGAAAGATTCCACAGACCCAGCTCTCTGGTCTGGTAGGTTGGTATTCTCTATCTTAGGAATAGATACCTAGGGAATGAAACCAATTTAGTCCTTCTTCCAAGGCATTCATATAGCTGGCAGTTCAGAAGAAGGTCGCATCAATCATTAAAATACAGCTTTCCAAGCAGAAAGGCGAGCCTCTTGAACTGGAAAGCAGATCTTACACCAAAGCATTCTGTAGCTATAAATACCAATAGGCAGGCATCTCCTACATAAACAGAAGGAGTGGTAAATCTACTTTAAGAAAGGAGAAAAAAACAGAGTGACAGTGTACAGATTTTGCACTAACAACTAGCAAGCTTGTACTCCGATCTGCTCTTGGTAAAGTTAATTTCCCATCATGGACTTCAGTGGATTTGTAGCTGATCTGGGAGATTTTCAGCTGAATCTGTTAGGTACTATTTTTCTTGTGCAGTAAATTTTAGTAAGATTTATGTTCATTACCTTCCCTGATGAAACCCTTAATATGTTTTGACCTAAAGCTTATATACATACCTCCTTAGCCTTTTGTCTTTCCTTGTCCCTTATTGAGAAGATATCAATATCTGGAGGGATCATAAATGGATTTTTTGTGGAATTTTCTTCATCCTCTTCTGAACTTTCTGCAAGAAATGGATGAAGTTGCAAAGCAGAATGTCAGGACCCAGTGCAAAGGAACTTTGTTCTCCTGTGGAAGGTGTCCAGCTATGGACACAGCTGAGGTTATCTAGTAATGCTGAATCAGGAGCAAGAGCTGGAAAGGGCTTATAAGATACCCAGGAATGTAACTCAGGCCTCTGTATTGCTTATGTTAATTGACCATGTTTGCTGATCAGGTCAGCATTTTAACCTGGGATTTTGGTCAGTTTGCAGTGGTTTTACCAGGGACTGGTCCAGGATACAAAAAGATCTAGGACCAACTGGAGTGCTGACAAGAGAGCTCTCACCAGGCAGCCACGGCAGAGAACTCTTGAGGCTGAGACTTCTTCATATTAGGCTCCATAAAGTAGTTTGCCTTTTGTTGCTCATTCAAGCCTCAGCCGGAAGGAGGGAGGGAGCCTGGCTGTTCAGAAATGGTGTGTTAGAACAAAATGATGACACCATGGTTTAATCGCTGTTCTCTCAGGTGCAGCAGTACCATCCCTATGCTAAGAGGAACCTCTTTGTGCCCTGAAGAAGTGAGAATCCTGCTCCAACCTGTAGCACCTCCAAAAGTATCATGCTACAGCCATTGCTCTCTAGCTTTTACTGTGGCACAAAAATGTAGTTTTCTGCCTATGGTGCTGTCTGCCTTAATGTCTTCTTGTTTCTCTTCCCATAAGGCAGCAGCTGGTGAAACTTAGGTTTGATACTTCTATATGTACATATGTATGGCTGTTACTCCTTTTATACTCTTCCGGCCCCCTAACCATACATACAGTGCTACTGCAGGTTGACAGCCTGCTGCTAGTCCCCTCAGGTTGCATAGTCAGATTCCCAGTCTCTACCATTTACTTTGAGTATTTTGAGTTTTGATGGATACTAAGGATTACTTTCTCAAAGAGAAAGTAGCTTAGCTCAAGGAGTCTGTTGATGGTTATGAAAAGTTGCATCACAGAGTGTCCCATGCCACAACCTCAGTGTTTGGTTTTGTAACATGCCTGCGTGTTCATGCCCGCAATGAGGTAAGCATAAAACTTGAGTTGACGAGATGTATGCCTCTGCCTTCATGACAGCTGACTGCTGACTTTTCATAGTATTTAACAAACTTGATCTCCAAGAGCAGAAGCTCCAGTATACTAAATGTGAACTCTTTAGACCTCCTCCAGTTCTCTTGTTACTGGCAGGCATCAGGAGAGGCAGTAGGGAAAATATAACACAAGGCATTCCAATTAATATAAAAGAAATCTCATACTCAGTTGTCAAAGCCTAAGGTATCTCAGGTATCTGAATGACCAAAAAAAAAAAAAAAAACTTGGTAAGGATCTAGAGTCTTGGCTGTGATAGGAGTTTTAGCGTGTCAGAGGTCTGCATCTGCTCTGAGGAGCCATTGAAGGGAAAGCTAAGGGTTGTCTTTCCTTTCAGTATATCTTCCCATTTCCTAACCTCATTTACTGAAGTGTTCGTTCACTGTTTTCCTCAGGCAGAAGTTGTATGGAAGGCATCGGGGAGCCTGTCTCATCTGATCATGGACAGAGGAGTATGAATAAAGGCCTCTCCTATGAACTAACAGCAAAAAGCTACAAGAGCATCATGAGATTACCTGACTGCGCAGGCTGTGTTTCCAATCCAGACTGGGGAGAGGGGCTATCAGAGCTTGACCTTGTAGCTGGGGATGACATCTTTGATCCTGCCCTAAAGAAAACCATAAACAAATCAATAAATTAGGACCTGCCAATAGGTGATGTGTTTCCTACTGTCTGTGTCTCTGTAGTTGCCCAATTAGTATCTTATTCTTCAGCAGTATTAAACTTTTACTTTTGAAGAGATACAGAGACTAGGGCAGAATTCAGGCTGTGTAAATGTGGCCCACACTTTTTTCTGCTTTTTCATTTCTTGAAATACCTTTCCAAAAGCCTCTTTGACTGGTCATTTAGTTTTCTTGTCTCTCTGAACATGGATGTAATTTCATGGGATTTCTGTTTCCTCCCCATCCGTGTTGTGGTGCAACATAACCCCTGCTGATGTGGTGAGTTTGGAGAAACTCCAGCAGGGAAAGGGTAGGAAGGCAGTCAAACACCTGCTTGCGTTTGGTTGGATGCACATTATGAAATATGCAGAGCAGTTGTAGCAAACAGTGCTCTTGGTGCACACCTTGATTTATGTAATCTAAAACCTCACTGATTTTGTTTATGCGGTTGATTGTTTTTGATTTCTGCTGAAGAGAATAGGATTAAAAAGCAGGAATATAGAGAAGATACTGACATACGGAAAATCATTCATCAGTGACGTTCCCAGGGATAAATAGTGCTTTATTATACATTTAGCAAAGTATAAGAATCTCTTTTTCTAAGATTAATTTGTAAGTATTAATTTTGTTTTAAGGTATTTTTGGTTTGAGATTGTTTGAACTTTTTGAAAATAATGCCACAAGCTACAGACATACCAGTTGTGCTGACTATATTTATCAAGCTCTATAATATACATAAAAATTGCTTTCTTGGTAGAATCATTTGGCATATATTTCACTACCTCTGACATTTTATGTCTCAGTAGCTGCATACCAATAGCAGTAGTATGTGAATCAATGGATAAGGCATTCATGGTTTTAACTGATACGTTTATCCAGAGCTTTTTGCTAGCATCAGACTGCTGTGCAGAAAAAAAACCCAAAGCAGACATGCAAACAATTCTTAATATAATATAATAAAATCCATTACCATGTTCCCAGAGCACTGAATAAGCATATGCTTTACATACTCAAATAATTTAAGCAATCCTATCATTTGTAGAGAGGACTCGTTATGCTCACAAGGAAATCATTCCAGGTTTTGACCTATGGAGCAACTGTTGTAAGGACAGATGTGTCCAATTTCCAGACACGCGTACCCCCTCACTCACGCATGGAGAAGTAAATTGTTAGTGCGTGTGATTTCCTAGTGAAACACATCAGTTCCTCCACTTGTCTTAATGAAAAGTCCTATTTGATATTGAAAACAGAAAACAAATTGCTGCAATGTTCTCTCGCTTTATTATTTTTTGGCTTCTCACCCAAAGGAGACCTCCCAGTGCTCTTCTCCACTGACAGCCTTGGCGGGACACAGCCCAGTCGGTGAGGGGACGCGGACACCCTGCACACCCGGCTCCGCTGGCGCTTTTGTCCTTCTCGTGTTTGTGCTGTCATGGAAACCTTTGCTCTCGTTGCTGGGTGGCATCCGACCTCATACAGTGGAGAAGGGCTGCATTGCCGGAACAAGCACCCGAGGGGACCTGACCTGGCCCCAACGGAGAGCTTGGAGCTGAGGTGGATCCTTCTGATGCCTGGCCACAGTGGGAGGTGTCTCCAAACCACCTGCTGGCTGGACTGGAGGTGCTGCAGGAGGTCCTGGGCAGGCAGCTGCCTGACTGCAAACAGCCCTCTGGATGGAAAGGGAAAAAAGTTTGAGTGGTAAAAAGTTTCCATAGTTTTTCAGAATCTTATTTCATTATTTTAGCCCAAAGCCTGGGCCTCAGGCATTTAATTGCATCTCTACAAGCAAAGCAGTGGAATGAGGAAATAAGAACAGGAGGTCAGGACTGTTAAACTGACTGTAATTTTTAGTTGCTGTCTGACTTTGAGCTATCATGTTATAGCCTCTGCCTTGGGTTTTCTGTCTGCAGCGTCCGAACAGTTAGAGTTTGGAGGTTGTGTGTGATATGGATGAATGAATTGCCCTTAACTGGAGGATCCCCAAATGAATCGTGCTTTAGAAACCTAAATATTATGTTCCATGATATCATATATTTCTACAGATGGTTTGATAAAATATGAGCTGAAAAAAAGTATGTTTTCAGGAAAAAAAAGATCTCTAAATCCCATACTTTCTCTATCTGGTTTCTGAGAAGAGAAAATCAGTTCCAAATGGATTATGTTCTTTAGACTTTTTAGACTCTGTATTAATAAAATTTCAGCTTTCTGAAATAGCAGTTTCTTTCATTTACTGATAGGTTTCCAATCAGCTTTCTCCATCTGAATAAGTCACACAATAAGTACTATGATTTTCTGTAAGTGCAAATTCCCATTTGATTGTTATAGTTCTTTTCTGTAATTGCTGACTATCAAGAGACTGGATTCAGGCAACAGAAGGAAAATGCTTATGAAGAAATTTCTCTTTATTCTGCACATGAATGCTTTGACTTTTAGCAATGATGCAGAAAAACATAGCACTATCTTTAGTATGTTTTGGGAAATTTCCCAAGTGAACTGAGGATTATGTATAAAAAATAAGACTACAGAATGATTTCCATTACCAAAAAATAGTTCAGGAATAAATTATGCTTGAGATGCTCTTTTCTAAAGGCATAGCATCAAATTGGCTTTGTTCAGAAATACGGGTTTATTGCAGATTTGCAGCAGTAATAACATGAGTAGCAATAACAGGAATAGATAACAAAAACCTAAAACATTTGTATAGCTATAGCTCTGTTTGGCATAATCTCTGCCATCACTGATTGATACATTTACAGATATATTGTGCTCTCCTACATTGTTCTGACTAAATGCTTATTTCCTGAAACTAGAACCAAGCTTATTTAAAAGCAGAAGTGGAATTTGAGAATTCTTGGAAATGTACAAGGTCTTCAGAGCTTTGGCTCGTTGTTCGTACCCGACACATACTGTAAGCCATTTGGGCTTTGTGTTTCCGTGAGGGCAGAGAAATTTTTAAGACCAGAAGGACTTCTGGCATCTGTTCTTGGCCACCATTAACTTGGTTAATGAATGGAATAATTGTCCTATGCACATCATGGGAAAATCTGCTTGGTGGCATAGGCCGTGCAGCTGACCAGTGCTGTAGCCTGGTAGTGATTTAGTGATTTCCAAGTTGTATAATGTAGCTTCAGGGCACCGAATTTTTGGAGCTTATTAAATATCTGGACAGTGTTTTCTTAGCACACATCTGAGGAAGACAGGCAGCTTTCATGATAAGATTTACAGATTACCACTTGTGCTTCCAATGGAAGAATGCTTGCAATTTCAGGGGCTTGTGGATGGTGGTTGTGTTATGACATAGGACTGGGATTTATTGAAGTGCTTCTCTCAGCTCTCTCTATTTCTTTCTTGAAGAGATTATTTGATGTCTCAACTCCTTGGTCCCTCCTTTTGTGATGTGGGGACACTGATACCTGCTACAGAGGTGCTGTGAGAGTTAATCAGTTTACGCGAAACATTTTGAAATGGCTGATTGAGAAACCCAGCCGGATAAGTATCTAGATAAATAACTGTTCCTTTGTAGTCTTATCATTATTACAGGACAATCCCTGTGTACCCAGGATACTGCACAGGTCACTGAACAGTCATTTCCCTATTGCCTGAAGTATTCTCAGGGGGACTCATTTATGTATTTCACTTCAGCTTTTGCAAAGTGAGCCACAGTATGTACCACATAAAGAGGAAAGTCTAATAGTAATAAGCAAATGGCATAGAAATATCAAATGGCTTGGCAGAGTTTCTTTCTTCTCTGGACCTTTTGCTCTTCTGTTCCCTGGTGAACTCTGTGGCTGCAGAGCGCAGAGCATCCCCTGAAGATGAAGGGGAAATCAGACCTGTTTTCAGGGTTGGACACAAGGAAGGAGGACTGGCAAGCCTCCATGAGACATTGAGCGGAAGAACTCTGCTGAAAGCTGAGCAGGGGCTTTCTGCTTAACACGGTCTCTGGTGAGTAGACGAGGAGGCACCTCTTCTGCTGAGTTTCTTAGGGCGACTTCTCATGCCTTTTCCCTACTAGCAGGAGACCAGCCTTGGCTTGGTTATGGAGATCCCATGAGGGGAAAATACACCTGCTCACACACTTCTTGTAAGGTCTGTGTATGCTGCGGAGCTCTTTGGAAAAGCTGAGAGCGGGAGGAACAAGGGCCATGTGATTTCACTGTTTCCAGCTTGCTTTATTCATAGCACAGATCCCTCTATCAGCACCACACCTCAATGAAAAATGCTGTAAACTGACAGCACAGGAGACCATATCCCTCCCATCGGACCAAGCGTAGGGCTATGGCACTTCACTATTTCCTTGCAGATCTCGTCCTGGCAGCTAACTGTTGGGAAGGCCAGACTGAACTTCAAGGCCACACACTGACTACTGTTGCATGCACACAGCAAATCCAGTGCTTCTTAACAGCAACATGGATGTCTCCTTGTCCCCTCCTTGGGTTATGCAGCACAAGGCAGTGATGGCCTGGCAGCCAAAGGCTTACTATGACTTGGGTTGAGTCTTCCTGAGCAAGAATAAGCAGCCAGTTGAGAAGGAAGGTAGGAGACCTTGCATACACAGCAAAGCCGTGATACCCACGCACGCATAATTGTGCCTAACCACTGGCACAACTATCTACTCCTGCTCCCTCCAGCTGAAGTTCACTTCAGGGACAGATTTTATCTTAATGTATTTTCCTGCTTGTAAAACGTGTTCAAGGACCTTTGCGCAGCCAGAACCAGCCACGAGATGGCAGCAACCTTGTATTCCTAGAGCCAAGGATCTGGTTCAGTGACCTACATCTCCTACTCTTGCTTCTCAGTGCTGCTTTTACCTTACAGATAAGGTTTCCAGACATAGTGAGCAACAACAACAAAAAACCTGGGTCATTCACTGGTTGTGGAAGGGGAAACATCCCTGGAAGGAGCTCTGCAAGCAAACCTGAAATTTTGCAAACAGGCTGGTGAAGCAGGACTAATTTGGATCTTAGTGTTCTATCATTGATCATCAACCCCCACTCCATCTTCTGCAGTGCTTCTCTGGGAACCTTCATCTGATACGAATTTGTGATGTTCTTGCAACTGATCTTGGTTCAATTTGGAGGATGAAAGCTGCTAATGCTTTGAAAGATCCAGCAGAAATTACAAGCCAGAGCCTGTTCTCTCTCCTTCTGCAGGTGCGCATGGGTGCTGTGCAATGACCGTGATTGGGACAAAAAGTGGAAAGTGCTCAGCAAATTGCATTTCTTTTAGACTGAATGTACATCCTTTTTTGCCAAGAAGACAAGAAAATGTTCTGCAGTCCTTATTGTGGGACCCTCGCCAGACTGGGACAGTTACTTTTGCAATGCAAAGCTTATTCTTGTCTGTGCTGTGCTGGTGATGACTCTTCCTTGCAGTGACTATAAGCAGTGCTCTTTTCTGAGACAACAGCATGCAGATAAGCTCCGTGCTTTGCTCTTGCTCTTGAACTAACACAGCCAATGCCGTGACGAGTCAGTTGACACAGGTTCCCTGACTTCTGGCCTGGGTTAGTCAGTGTAGGGTCAGCTGGTTGATCTGTAAACTGTTAGGGGTGTAGCAAAGCCTGATGATAATGCAGTTGAAGATGACAATCAGAGTAATACAGGTTGGGAGGGACCTCTGGAGGTCTCTAGTATAGCTTCCTGCCCAGAGCAGTGCTAATTTCAAAGTGAGATCCGGTTGCTCAAGGCCTACCTTGCTGTGTTTTGAAAACCTCTAAGGATGATTTTACAAACTCTCCAGGCAATGGAGGGCTAGCGCTGGGAGGCTGACACTGGACCTGCAGGTAGCCCCACTGACTTGTTTCTCTAAGGGTATAAATAAATGATATGGATACAGTTTCAAGGCCTGTTCTGAATAACTGTTCAGATCTGATCCAAACTGAAAAGCCATAACCTGTTCCAGACTTTCCTCAGAGCTAAGTGCGTTTGGGGCACAAGAGTTTGCATTTGATATATTATAAAGAGAGCCACTATTTTGAAGCCCAGGAGACATTCCTAACTATGACTATAAATTCATATTATTTGTAGAGACGAATGACTCTGAGTTTGCAACTTCATGATTTTACAGTAAGCTCTTAACGGCACAGTTCCAGCCTTTTTCCTGGCCCTTGCTTTGTGGCAACACTACAACTACTGTGACTGCATGGGAGCTGATCCAACTGAAAAATATCCTGCCTGAAGTAAATCCTTTTTATCATGCTCACAGTGATGGCTTGAGGAAGAAGCTATCACACAGGTGGGGAAAGCTAGAGTTGTCCCTCTCAGTAACAGCCTGTGCTTTGATCATCGTAGTGAGATAATGAAACTGCAGCTTCATGGTTGATAAACAGGGTGATCCTGCAAGCTCTGTACAGAGATTGCTTTCAGTAGTGGTGTATGGATCAGCCCAAAAACATTTCATAAAATGAAATCATAGGTCATGCTAATTTCTAAGAGCTGCAAAAGGGAACACATGTTTTATGGCTCCAAACTTTTCTGCTTGTGTGGAAAGGATTAAAGATAGAAACAACCCTGGTATTCACTTTGCACCTGAGTGATTTCAGTCCCATCTGGAGAAAAAGACAGAGAAACTTTTACAGGAGCTGTTATTGGGGATCCAAAACTGTGGCTTGTATCCACAGGGTAGCTCGTGGGATCTACCTTCCTTTGCCAGAGAATGAGGCATCACTGGGTGCTTACTGCAACGATTTAGGAATGTTTGGTGCCAGTCTGGCTGTTTTCTGCACGGTCTATCTATTTGCAGCTCTATTTTAAACATGGGGGATTGGGGCAGAGAAGCTAAGTCACAGCCAGTGCCGTGGAGTGGGGCTGTGGCAGGACAAGCCTGAAATTCACTTCTCATAGCTGTTTAGCCACAATGACAGACAGCACAAACATGTTCCTCACGTAATGACAGCTTTGTTACTTGGAAATGCTGGAAAGTTTCCATATCCTGTTCCTATTCCTTTGCCTGCACCTGCATGAATGCCTGCTGTCCTCCACACCAGGATGTCAACAGATCCTGTAGCTTGTTTTCCAGTTAAATGTCTCCTCTTAGGTAAATATTACATCTGAGATTGCTTTGCTAGTGGCTTTCCTAGCTACAGTTTGTACAACAAGTCAATGCCCCGCTCAGAGATAAGGTGAATACTTGCTGCAAGTGCTGTTTGGTGCTTTTGTATGTCACCCTGCTTTTCTCTTACAGGCCTCTCCTTTAAAGGTCTTTGAATGTTGCTTAAGTTGTGGAGAGCTGGAGGTTTTAGCAAAGTGAGGGAAATTTAAGACAAGCAGTTGAGAGCTTGGGCAGAGTAGACGGGCTTGTTTGTTCCAACAGCCGTGCCTTGTAAAGTATTCATCTGTACGTAACCGAATCACACAGATCCTCGAAGGTCTTCTTACAATGGGTGGGGTGAAAGAGCAAACCAGTAAGGTTAACAGGTTCTGGGGAACCCTCCTGCATCCAGCCAGCATCTGCTCAACAGAAACACCTGAAAACTGAGTCACTGAGAAGTGAGGTAACGCGTAAATGTGTGCATGGAGGGTGTCTGTAAAAGCTCTTCCTGTATCATTTTCTCCCTCAGTGGGAAGCACAAGTTTGCAGTCGGTTGCAGTGAACATATATGCAGTCTATGGGCACGTACCAAATATCAGGGCACAATAGACTTTAGCCTCTGTGCTATTTTTCCAAAGACCAAGAGAGATCAGAATAGCCGGCTAAGCAGAAAAGAAGCCAGTACACTTCTGCTCAGCAATTCTGTCGCTAGACTTTTCACTTCAACTAATTAGAAAGAACAGATGCTAGCTGGAACATTAATTGGAACAACTATCATCTTTTGTCTGTGCTTAAATCTGTATTCTAGCTCTCTTGTAATAGGTTTGGAGAGAGAAAGAGTTAACCCTTTAACTGGCTTATTTTCTTATGCACAGCACATACTTGGAAGAGAGCATAATGAAACATCTATGAATAGATTTGGATCCTTTTTTCAAGAGCAAACAATTCTCTGTCTAATAACGCAGAACCTTCAAACCCAGCATTCTCACAGTGTTGTTAGTAAGGTGATCTTACTTGGCTTTCGGAGGCCTTATAAGAAGCTCTGGGCACCGGGCCAGCTGTTGTTCTTTGCTATATGTATTGTATTAAGAAGACACCTCTTCTTTAACCTGTGCTCATTTGTTTTGCTCAAACCTGTGTTCCTTCTCATTAGACTTGATGTATGATCTATAGAAAGTGCAAAGAGCTTAGCTAACATCTGATATGCTTATAAATAGCATGTCTGCCCTGCTACAGTTCTGTAGCTATCCCAATATGAGCAAACACTCTTCCTGGAACTGGGATGCTATTGAAGATTTTCCTCTAAACCATCCAAATTTGGCCTCTGCTGGAAGCTGGGTACATGACTGCAGGCACCACTGGTCGGTTCCAGATTGGCAGCTCCTTGGTCTCGTCCTAGTCTCCGATTCCTCTCTAGGAGATGAGGCAAAGGCGTCATCTGAGTAATGAAACTCTTACTGTTCCCTGTTCTCTCTGCTTCTGTCCCCAGCTGGTCTCTTGGCCCAGGCAGGATCTCCTTCAGTGCGCTGCAAGTCCCGTTCCTTTCTTACTGCTTTGCACACAAGTCATCCTAGGCTCCTGTTATTTCTTTCTTTCCCACACCCCCTGTTTCCTCCCTCTCCATTAGGGCCAGATCCCATTTTCTTGATGCCTCACCAAGTCCATCAGAGTCTGGCAGTCCTTACTGAGATTTGTTCTGTGATGCTTTCCAAAGCAGCAGCACTCTCCATCTAAACGCAACATGCTCTAACTTCCATGGGTCTAAGAGCAGCAAAGACAATCCTCAGGGCAAACTCCTCCGCTCTTTTAGGTATGTATCCCTCAAATGCCTTTTCTTTTACTGACATCCTTGAGTGATAATTGTTGTCATTTTCCACCACCTACTTTGAATGAGCTTCAAATTCAAGTCCGGAAGAAATCATCAAATAGAGATGAATTTAGGCAGGAAACCTAGGGAGGCTTGAGACTGACTAGAGTATTTAAGATTATCTCTGACTCATTTCTTGTAGGTCTGATGCAAGAAGTGAGTCAGATCCGTCCAATGCAGTTTGACCCCATGGACACGGCATGGACTGGCTGCAGACAGCCGAGCGGCAGTGTGCAGAGCTCATGCTCTTTTGCAAATGGAATAAAGTTCACTAAACGCAGCAGGCTGCTGTCTATATCTGCCATTAACTCAGAAGCCTCTTGCCTTAAAACTAACTGCAGGCCCACTCACGTAGTAACTAGCTGCAGATCACTTACCCCCAAACTGCTCGCAAGTGCGATAACCTCCCAAGATCCGCTGACCACCTCTGTCGGTTGCTGGCTTGACCCCCCCTCCCGTATCCCCTGGCAGGACACACAGTTTTCTATCCCAACACCTCTCAGATGGAGGTTCCTTTTCAAGCCAAGCTGTCTGCCTGTGGTTGGGGCCAGTGGGCTGTTTCTGGTCGGAGGCATTGGTGACGGTGTTGGGTGTTTGTGAGAAGCAATCCTGTTTTGCAAGAGAAGAAAAGGCTGTTTCCTGCAATGCTCAGTGGGTCATACTCAAAACGCCCGCAATCCCGAGCCTCTTTACAGCCAGTATCCTGCTCAAAGAGTGCTCCTTGTCTGGGCTTTCCCTCATAGGCCTCCCTGCCAACACTAGTCTTATTGTAACTTTGGTTTTTGACTTTCTCTTCCTAGTTTTGGATGCTGTTATTACTAAATGATACCCAGTTTCCCATGGATCCCTTCAGCCTGTAGGAAAATCCTTCTTTGTACATGGCTCAGCTGGTTACAGTCTTCTTCTGGGGTCTTAAGGTGGTTTAGGTAAGTTGTTCCTGTGGATTCAGTTCTCGTCATGTTGAACTCTCAATGCCTATCTTCCTTCTCGAGGTGTCTGCTGCCTACTGAGAGCCAGAGGTGACTAGCTCACACATTAATGTCTGAGTTTTAGACAGAGAAGAGGAAATTCATTCATATTTGTCTCCTTATATTTGCCTCCCGTGTTCTGCCATCATCTCTCCTTGTCAATCCCTGTCCCAGTTTCACTGTCATCTAAGTCTCAGCGGTCATTTGGCTTAGACTCTGCCCATTTTCATCTAACAGGAGATGCATTCCTACTACAGTTTCTCTGGCCTCCGTCCCTGCAGCCCCATTCCCGACTCTGCAGGGCAGTCACCTCTCCCTCAGTGTGTTGTTCCCCTGGGACGGGAATTTCCTTGCAGCCTCCCTGAGAGCAGTGTTTGCAGTTGAGCTGCCTGGAGAAAGCATTAGCATTTCTGCATTTGGGCTGCAGGCTGTGTCACTGCAGGTCTATAATCTCTTACCCAGTTGTTCTTTGCTGTTGCTTACTCTAAATTTCCAGCCCAGAGATGTAAGGTGTATCGTAACCCTAGTCTTTTCCCTAGGAAAAATGGGGACAAGAATGCTCAGAGTCACTGACAGGAGTTTCTTTCAGGTACAGCAGTAATCTCATTCTGCTGGACTTAGATTTGTGCCAGTTTAAGCCATTACCCTTGAATACCTTTTCTGTTCTTGTTCCAACATTGCTTCCAATTTAGAAACCCTACCACCTGCATATGATATGAGTAGGGATTTTGCAACACTGGGAGGATGAGTCAGCCGCAGGGACAAGAGCCGTTTCTATTGCAGAAAAGGCTCAGCTGCATTCAAGTGTCCTCTGAGATGGGTTTCCTTTCTCACCCCATCTCCCCAATGGTTGTGCAATATTGGCAAACCCACTAATCAGCCCTGTGTCTTAGGAGCGCTTGTCCCAACATCAGCAGTTCTGTGAAGCCCTGGGGCACTGGCTGGTTCAGCAGGATCTGTCTGCCTGTGGCTTTTTCTCCTATCGGCAAAGTGTGTCCAAGATAAATCACCCATTTTGGAACAGCTTTGATTTGGGCTCAAGTTGGCAGCCTCAGTCTTACTGTAAACCTTTTTGATATAGCAGCTCCCGTTCAAGGTCTAGCAATGCAACAGGACAACATCCAGGTACAGAAAACAGGCTGAAGTGCTTGCCATACTGTACCCTCTCCGACGGCCTGCCACGCTCGTGCATTGTAATTGTTGCTCTGAATTGCCCTGGGCTGTACCTGGCGGTGAAAGCAATCTTGTGCCAGTCCTTCAGATCCTTTTGCCAATTCTCCCTTTTAAGCTCTATCAAACAAAATTTGATAGCGCTTACCACAGCTGTTACAATCACTGGTAGTAGTAGGAAAAGGTCTTGTGAAGTGAGATTGTTTAGCTTTCTGTTATCCTCATATTTAGTTTCCTAAACTAAGTACTAGTAATCCTTTCAATACTCTCCAAGCCTAACCTATGGCTAAACTGTTTTCAAGGACTAGTTAAAGACTTCTATTTATTTTCTTGACACTTTTCTTAGTGTCTTGTAAATCATCTTCTGTCTTTGGCCCTGGTAATGAGTGAAAAGGATATTTAACAAACAGTTTTATCACTACAGTATATCTATGTTTTGTTAGACCAGAAGGCACATCCCAATTCTAACTGAAGGTCACTTAAGTTGCTCCAATATTTCCTGTTTAGATATATAGCATCACTTTGGGATAAAGCCCAAAGAAAACTCTAGGTATTTGCCTAATGTACCTCCCACTCCCCATTCATTGTGATTTCCTTTAGGCTCTCATATGTTACCTCTGGGAGTTTGCATTATGATTTCCTGCATCACAGCTTGATCTCTTTTTCAGAGGGTAAATTCTGCAGCTCCATCAATGTATGGCCACTCAAAATAACAAGGCAGCCCACGTGGATGCTCAGCAGGCACATGGACTGTGATGCTGAATTCAGCCAGAAAGCCTCCTGGCCCATTTTCCTCTTGAATATGGGGATGAGGGACAAGGAAGCTGTAAAAATTGAGCTGTCAAATTTTTTTGTCTCCTATTTGGGCCTCAGTGGGCTCCAAAGAGGGTTGAGAAGTGCCAAATTCTCTGTCTGGCCCTGTCCCAGGTGAAGGCTGCCTTCCAGGGTGGCTTGAGAGCCTCTTCTCAAGGTGATTTTTCATCATTTTTACTGCTTTCTGCACCTCTTCTTCTGGGTTGCTGAAGCTTTCCTACTGGCTTTTGTTTTTATAAGGAATTGTCTCACCCATTGGGCTCTGGGGGCCGAGCCACCTTTTGATCCTCTATTTCCTTCCATAAAAGTGGTGCCTAAGCTGGGTCTCACCTGGGATGCCTGGATACAGTCCAGCTCCTACCCCAGTGAATTGTAGCCCTGCCAGCAACTCATCTCAGCCCTCTCTGGGAAACTCGCAGACTCTCACTCCCTTTTGCCAAGCTGCCACCTCTGTCTTTCAGTTCTTTGGTCCATCTTCAAGCCCAGTGGCCCTCCGTTGCTCGTTTCCTCTTGCTTTGACAAAAACGCCTGCGTGCAACGTTTGCCTCAGAGGTGACATCCTGCTTTCTGAGGCCAGAGTCGAGCCATTTGTCCTGTGCAGTTAATAGGTGCCTGCGAGCCCATGGGGGCTTTCTTCGCTCCTGTCTGTGTCCAGCTCCTTTGGCTGCCTTGCAGCCTTTTTGCATGTGCTCTGATTTCTCTCCTCTCCTCAACTCCAGCCTTCCTTTGGCTCCCCCATGAACCTTCTTCAGTTCTTTTACTCCAGAAAAGATCTTAATATCCTCATGTGCTTTTCCTGACTTGAGAAATCCCTAGGATTTTTATAACCTTTATTTCTCTTGTCCAAGCCCATTTGTACTAGTCGCTGTCCTGACACAAAACAACAACAACAACAACAACAAAAAAAAACCACAACAGTTCGAAGAGGCTTACAAATCCTCTTCTTCTACTCTGTTCCAACAGCCCAGCTTGTGAGGACAAATGGGTCTTTTTATCCATTGCTTTGCTGCTGCACACATTTGCCCCCTCTATATTAAAATCCCATGATGTTCTTCCCCAAAGGCACATTATTAAATGTCTTTTTGAGCTGATTTGCACCAATTTCATTTACTTGCCAAAACTACGCTGTTTTTAAGCATGAAAGGCCTGATCCTGGAAGTCCTGAGCCAATTTGCTGCAAGGCACACTTAAGCCTGATTCCACTGTAAAGTTTGTTTCAATGTTGCACAATACATCTCTTCTCCAGGGGAATTGTGTGCAATCTCTGATCTGGACAGACGTCAGAGCTTGAGACATCTCAGATCTGGGAGTGGCTCCTGGGTCCCCTGGCACCACCCCAGGATCTATGTCCATCCTGCTGGCATGACGTCAAAAGCTGAAATTTTGTGCCTCTTCCCAGCGCTGCCAAAGCCAGGCCTGGTGATTTTCTCCAGCAGTGGCTGCAGCTGCACTGGCGTGGCATGGCCACCGCTGGTTCGATCTGAGCAGCACAAGTAATGGCTTACCAGGTGGCCCGTGTTGCTCTGCACTGTGGATATTTGCTTACATGCCTGGCAGTTCCCTGCAAATTCCAGCTGCCCCGGTCTTCATGAAACCTTTGATTGAAAGCAGATGGAAATTGCTTTTAAAAGGAGCACCCTCCGATTTTGACCTGTGAGCAGGATAGCGGCTGAGATAAAACTCTAGCAAACTGACAGCCTTTTGAGCTTAGGGCTCAGGCTGGCACATGCAAATGCGTTTTATCTTGGAACTGCAGCAGCCAGTAAATCATTCACTTTAGCTTGGTGCTCATCTCCTTGGGACTGATTAAGAGAAAAAAAGTCCATTATCTGTAAGCAGCTATTTTGAACGCTTGCTGCTGAGGTCTGTTGAAGGCAATAGTGATGGTTAAAGCAGCAGCCTCAGCTTGCACCCTACCAGCTATGGTAAAATAAAGGTGCCAAATATAACTCTACATGTTACTGTTTGCAGTCGGGAAGGGTTCCTGGTGCTGCAGAGAAGGAAGAGACAAACCCAGCGCTGGGACAGTGGGGACTCCCTTCCCTGCACCCTGAGGCGCACCACCCTACTGCGCTCCCCAGGAGAGCCGCGAAACGGAGCTGTGCAGCTCAGCAGGACGGGATTCACTGTGACCTCCTGGCATTACATTACAAGCATTGCTTGAGCCTTGCTGGCCCTTCACCGGACCTACCCCTGGTAACGTGCTGCTGACATTTCCCATCTGCCAGACCCAGCTTGCAGTGGGCTTATTCTAACCCTAGGCAGGTGAAGTGAGATTTTGGGTTCTGTCAGCCGGTCAGTTATGTGCTGGCCAAAGCTACAGTCCACTTTGGCGGCTCAGTGCACAGGTCAGAAGGAAGGAAGGAGTGCTCGACAGTTTTAATTTTTATATGAATGCCCAGCAGTTCCTAGATTCTTCTTTAAAAGGTGCTGACAGATTAAGAACAGCTCCCAGGCTCAGATTTTGGACATACATGATTTTTCCAAGTTGTAAATCCAGCAGGAGCAGTTCCAGCGTGACTGTGGCTGTGCAAAGTGTCCTTTCCTTTAGGCAGATCAACACTGTTCAGCAGTAGCTGCACATATAGCACTGGGCTCGTGCACAGCAATCTAATAGGACATACCTAAGACATGACCTGAAATGTAAGCAGGAGCATTTATGATGCCTTAATGTCCAAAATAAAAACAATGAAGAGAAAAAACAAAGTGAAGAAACTATGAAATGTATAAAACAGTGTAAAGAAAATTGCTAGAGTTTAAAAAATGGAGAGGGAATTAGGTTTTTAACATGTAGGAGTACAAGTAAGGTAAAGATCTTTAGAAATTGTGTAGTTTTGAACTGGAAATAGGACTCAGACAAGTCCTCAAAGTAAATAGTTAATTACTGGATCAATGGAGATAAAGATCCAGACTTTGCAGTTGATTTCTTTATCCTCTGCTGAGCCTGCCAGTGAAATTCCTGGTTAGTACTGGTGTTGCTCCGGGTCCGTGGAGACTAGCCCGTCAGCAAGCAACTTGCACATGTGATTATAATTGATTTTGCATGCTGAAAGTGAGAAATTCGACATCCCAGAACCACTGACCCTTACATTTTCTCTGGTTGGTAATAACTGTTCTCTCTTATTTCTGGGGGTGAAAAGAGAATTTAGCTTTCTTGAGTGGCTGGTCATCCCAGCGAGGCTGTGAGAAGAAGGGCTGGCACTGCAATGCTTTGCTGTTTGCAGGGAAAAAATGACTCTGTGTTTGCCATAGGGGCTGTGATATTGGGACAACAATTCCATTGCAAAAGAGAATTAGAATAATGAACTTCAGCTAAACCTGACTAGTTGGCATGATTAATGCTTAGCTGTAATAATAGAGCTGATGCTTGTTGACTGGCGGGAGCAGTAGAGCTATCTAGAGAAGCCCTTGAAGTATGCATTAGTTCCACAGAGGACTCACAATTAGATACAGGCTTAAGCTAAAAAACAGTCTGGGTCAAAGTGCTGCCCCGGCATTGGGGTAAATTGGCTTTAGAGTCACAGGCTGGTGCTGTGTTGTCTCTGCAACAGATACATCCCACATCCATTTGGTCAAAACCTGGGCAACTGGTGATACTCTTTTAGGGTGCAGAGGTTTAGAGCTATCTTTTCTCTAAGCAAAGCTGAATTAGCATGGTCATTAAGTGGAGGTTTTGGAAGAATAAAATGATTAAATAAGATGCAAAGTTTTTCCCATTCAGTGATTGCAGGTTCTGGCCACAGGAACTGCCACATTCCCTGTGCCATTGACATGACTTAGGCATCCTGAAAAAAAAAAAACTTTGCCATCATCTTCTTTTCTACATATTTTTAAACAGTCAGCCTAAATGTGTCTTATGAACATCAGTGTGCTTAGTATTGTACAGCATCAAATTATTATCCTTGGCAAACAGATAGAGAAACTTAGGAGCAAGGAGATGAGGTAAGTTGCTTCTGGTCGTATAGACTATTAAATAGTAGCAAGGTGGGAAAGGAAATAGATTCCTCCAGAGCAGTGTTTGTAGGAAAAAATATATGCCAGTGATCTGAACTGAGATCTCAGTTATTTCTTGTGGCTCTGGAAGGGATGACTATTTTGCCTCCAAATACCTACAGGATAAGAAAAAGTGCATCTTTAGGTCACAAGGTGTATGACTAAACTTCCTCCAAATTTTCTGACAAGTCTAAGGTTAGTGTGAATGAAAACACTTGCTATGATCATGTCTGTATTTTGAGGAAGTATGATCCAGGTCTGAATCAATGTTTTCTTCATTGCGTACATTGCTACTAAGGATTCATTAGATGAGAAACTAGAACATGGCATCACAGTGGATCATTTTGGTTTTGTTTTTATTTTTTTGTTTGTTTATTTTTAATTATTGTGCTGAGAATATCTGCTCTGTGACAAGCAATCAGCTCTCAACAGCAGCACAATAAAAATCAGTCCAGGGCAAAGCAAACTAGTAAGAAGCTCCAGAAAGTGGTGCTGTTTGAAACAAGTTGAAGTATTATTTTGAAAGCTCGCAATGAAGAACAGAGTTTTGCTAACTATTACAACTGGACTTTAGAGTAACTGCTGAGTAGGTAATTAGTCCCCTAGGAATACGAGAGTCTGGACAAATGTAAGACAGAACAAGAGAGGAAAAAATGTGTATGAAGATTTAACTTTAAAAAACAAGCTAGAACATTAGTCACAGGAGGGATATAACTCAACATTCGTTTAATGTTTATTTCTGTGATGAACAGAAACATTGTTCTTAACCCCTGTACTGAAGCAGGAAATGGGAGCCTTCTCTCTTTTTAAGGCAGCTGGAACTATTTTATTGAAGTTCATCTTTTTGACAAGAGGGGAAGGAGGAGAGTAAAGAAATGCTCTAAACATACTGCAAGTGAGTAAATAGGACTTAGACTTGGATGGACCTGCAAAAAAAAAATCACTTGTGAAGATGGTTGAGATATTATATGTTCTCTGTTGTGGTCTTCAGTGACTCCCCCCATCATGAAGATAAAGAACTTGGCCATGATTTCCAAAGATAACATCCTTCTCCAACGCGAGTATTTGCTCATGGTCCACCGACAAAGCATGCTTCCATTTTCCTTTGTGCTGAGCAACATGTCAGCTGCAAGGAGGTGATTGCACCCATAGATCATGTTGGAGGATCTTGGCCCCTCCACTTTGCAGGGTTTCCAATGACTTGGTGAAATACAACTTCAAAGAAAATTCAAAGCATATGAGAGCTTTCTCAGGTTATACAGTGCATGTGTGGTTGGTCCTGTCCTTCCAGAGCCCCTGATTCATAGTCCGAAACTGCAACTATTGACTTATTTGCAGAGTTTCTACACTCAGCTTTTGTGGTTCGTTGCTCCCATTATTATCTTACCAGCAGCAATTTGCTAATCAGTCCTCTTCCTAGAATAGTACTAGTATTGCTTTGGATGTTTGGTGTTTTGAAAAAAGAAAAACGTAATGCAGGTGACTCTGCAGGAGAATTAGACGTCACAAGAACATCCAATCTATTCAAACGTGAGGCTACACTGGGTCACAGTCACTGAACTGAGCACCTAATGGGTTAACAGTCACATCATAGCTGAAGGTTCAGGACCAAACTGCCAGACCTAGAACCGCCCCCCCCCCTCAGTTTTGAGGACCTTGTACTTTGGCACTGTATCTACTCTCTAGTGTCCAAAGAGATTCAGGATTGCGCAGACAAACTCCCCACTCTACTCTTGCAATATCCTTGGCCAAGTGATGGGGTCCCACTCATCTGTTCTGTACCCTCCTCCTGGGAGTGCTGTCAGTGGTGCGTGGTAGTGTGTTTCTGACATGGTGATGCTCCAAGACCTGAGCGAAGGTTACTAGCGTTTTTGTGTGGGCTCTGTGTTTACTATTTAAGGTGAGGGAGAGGCCCTGCATTCCATCTGTTGGATCATCCTGTCTGTTTTTCAAATCAACGCTGATGGCCAGACAGGCAGGCAACTCTTCCTTGAAAACATTCAAATTATCTTGAGAAGTGTGCCAATTTCTGCAAACTCAGTGTCGGCAACATGTGGTAGATCCAGCATAGTCATAGTTGTTCATTCCTGTAAACATTGTCTTCACCCCGCCGCTCCCGTCTCTTCTCACCACCTTGAGCCACTTCCCCAAAGCACTCAGCAAAAGGATCCTGCACAAACACACCCCGCTCTGGCGTATTCCTTCCAGGAGAGGGCAGGGGAACACAGTTTATGGCAGATCCACTCCTGAACAGCAGCCAACCTTAGTCATGTCCCAGATCCTCCTGTATGCCTTCCAGTCTGTTTTGCTTTCCTAAATGAGCAGAGGTAGGTGCTGAATCTCCTCGAAGTGAGTCAGTGGGTTCTGTGACACTTACAGATCTGCCGGTCCCTGAGTCATCTTCAGGAAGGAGAAGTTGGACCGGACTGTTTTCCTTGCCCTTGAACCTCTAGGAACGAGCCTCTTCTGTTACATTGGCGGCATTGGCCCTGGTGCAGCTTTGGGTTTAAACAGCTGAGCCCCAGCTGTTCTGCTGCATCTCACCGTCAGTCAGGGGAGGCTCTGCAGGGGCAGCTGGACGCCTGAGCTCTCAGCACACCTGTATCCCTGCAGAAGGTCAAGCGATTCCCTCAGCCATTCGTGATAATAATGGTCTGCTCTTGGGGACTTTTGCTCATTTTGTACAGATGAAGATGTGAAGATCGTGCAAATCTGGGGTTGGAACTGGACTTGATTAAAAATAGTCTGGAAAAATAGCCAGAAAGTCAGCTGAAATTTTCTCAGTCACTATCTAAACGAACGGAAAATTTGGGGGAGAATCAGAAACTCCCCAGCTCCCCACTGGCTTTAATCTTTCAAAGGACATTAGCATAAACATTCTTAAAAGGAGTTTCTTCCATCTTATCTCCCTAGACCTATAACTTTGACTTGAAAAGACAACACAATTTCCAAACTAGTTAAGGGGGGTGGGAAATCAATAAACTGTTGGCTTTACAGCACAGATGCCCTTGTGAGGCCAAAGAAATTAAGTCCTGAGATTGCTGTTTCTGTTTCCACCTTGTCCCGCAGAACCACAGTCAGGGATAAACATATTCTTTGTGTCAATATTTCTGTAGTACTGGGAGGACTTGCAATCCTTATCTGCGAATGTCAAGGACTGCTAAGTTAAAGTGATCATAACATTACCGGAGTGTTTGACAGGCTTATTCACTGCCTCTGTGCCGATGTAACTGTTCTGGTGCTGAAAATC
Organism: Rhea pennata; assembly: GCF_028389875.1. Lineage (NCBI taxonomy): Eukaryota > Metazoa > Chordata > Aves > Rheiformes > Rheidae > Rhea > Rhea pennata. The sequence goes on from NC_084674.1 coordinate 12,066,829, forward strand.
ACGGGCCAGCAGATCTCAACTGGACACAACCTTTGATTTTGTGGCACTTGGAAGGAATCAGTTTGTAGAAGGCTAATTCAAAAAATCCTAGAATAGAATTTGAACTTTATTTTTCTTTGCTTCATTATTTTTGCTTCTGTCATGGAAAAGAATGGCCTTGATTCTTAAATTACATGAAAATGTGCAAGTAATCACTCTAGCCTCATTAACCCTTGTTTTGCCAAGTGGCCAGTTGACTCATTTGTTTACTGCTAGTTTGCTGCTCCTGTAAAGGGAAGCAGGGGCTGGTGCAGCAGTACTGCAGGTACAGCAAAGCACTTTGTGCAGCACGATCCCTCTTTTTGCCCATCTGTGAAGTTCAAACACTTTCCCTTCCAGTCCTCTCAAAAACGAGAAGCGACTTGTATCACAAAACTGTATAAACAGTTTACAGGAGATGGGAAAATCTGAGGCAAGAAAAAAAAAACAGGCTCTGTACAGCCGCAAATGGTAAAGTAAAGCATGTGCCAGACATTTCTAAGGTATAAATTGCATTTGTTGCCTTTCCCACCTTTAGTGGCTCTGTGCTAGGTAGCATAGTAACATAGTAATGTGGGACTGACTTCAGCCAACAGTTTCTTGTTGACTTTATAATGCAGTGCTATTATTATCTCCAAGAAAACTTTAAAATGCTCAAATGTTGAGGTTTATTCACCATTCCTAGCTGAATCTTTAATAGACAGACATCAAACAAAAGGCAGTGAAGAGTACCTTAACTTTACTTTGGCCCCTGTGTTTGACTGGGCAATAGGAATGCTAAAGAAGTTGTCCAAGTAGGTAAACCAGTTTGGCTGAAGTTCTCTCCTGCAAAGTGGCAAGAGTGAATGGAAAATCCCCAAGCAGAATCCAGGAAGGGAGGTGATAACAGGTTTTAAAAGGACTTGGAGAAGAGATAAATGGAGGGAAGCAAGTCTGTTGGCAACGCACAAAGAGCATGGGGTAGGGGAAAGGAAAAGACAAATTTATTTTTTGTAGGGGGAACAGGGACTCACTTTTGCTACACACGGCCACTGCACAGAGGTAAGCTGTTCTCAGAAATCTGTGAGTTAAAAGGCAAAACAACTCCATGGAAGATCATCTTGAAAATCCTGCCCAGCCCAACTGTTGCTCCTGGGGCTTGTGAAAAATAGGTGGCCAAAGTGATCAGAATTCATTATTTTTGTCTAGATGTGTGCACTCACTGTTAAGCAAAAGCTAGTAGTGTTTTCAGAAAACCTGAGCAAAACTTAGATGTGCATCGGTATGCTTTTATCACCATGGGGCTCCGAAGAGTTAATCAGCAAATCGATTCACAGCTCTTGGGTGAATTCAGGTGTCCTGGATGGGCGCAGAAGTGGCTGAGTCAGGCTGCTCACAGGTGGCTTGGGCCGAAGATTGCAGTTCTCGATTTTGGGCTTAAACACACAAATGCGTCTACAGATCCCAGACCAGGACTGTGGTTCTGGGCCCCCGCAACAAACTAATTGGCACAGCAGCACGATCATCCCAGAAGAGATTTCCCAAACAAAATCTCTGCTTAGAAAAGATGCAGAAGAGGATAAAACTGTGGGTCTCTTCCATCTAGGATGTCCCCATACTAGTTTCAAAGTAACTGTGACTTTTGCATGTTTTCTTATTATTCTCTGTTGTAAAATAGTGGCTTGGTGTAGAAGTGAAATTCTTCACCTAGAAACGAAATATCAAAACTTGTGCTATCCTATATACTGTTTGTTTGTTTTTAACGTGTCCTTTGTTTCTGTCTAGAAATTTTGAGGGGCAGAAAAAGAGGACTTTGGATGTGTGTGCAGCACGTGCTGATGTCCAACAGCCCGGCCAGGGCAGTAGTGGCTACAAGATGGCTGGACACACAGAAATTCCTAGTGCATGGGCACTGCATATGTGCAGAAAGGCTTCCCCGAAGCTTTTCAGCACGCCTGGTCGCACATCACATGCGTGTCAAAGTGGATCTAGACAAAAAGTTTGTGCGTCCACAACTTGTCACATCGTGTGTGAGCGAGTGCCTGTCGTGAGTCTAGATGCTCTAGACTCACTTTGCAGGCACTTTCTGCTGCCCGCATACTCTTTTTATTTCTAGGAAATCCCAGCCAAAAATATGGCAGCCCTAGTTACGCTTGCCTGCTCATTGCCATTGCATTTTAGTTTGCAGTGATGCCTTATGTTCAAAGGGTCTGATGCTCTTTTGGATTTTGCAACATATTTGAAGTCATCTCTGGGCAGGCCAAACTGCCTATGAACCTCTGCAGCAATTTCAAGAAAGTTGGAAACTAGTGTAACCAGAATGTAAAGGAATTGCCTTTGCATGTAGAAAAACAAAATTTAGAGAAATCTCTGTGTTCGTGTGCGTATCTGACTCATAGTAATGTTAAAATTAAGGCTAACTTTTGGTTGTTTTCAAGGTCTTAAAATTAATCTAGAGTTTTGTTAACCATACAGCTGATCACTCAAATTCCACTTAAGACCAGCTTTAAAGGGATTTCAGCTGTATGTAAGTCTCATGTCCTGTGCATTGCATAAAGCTAAACTTCACCTGCTCAGGGAATAAAGGGTTTTAATTTATAGAAAACAGTAAAGCAAGGTTTGGCAAAAAAAAAAAATCTATTTTGAGTAAAAATATTTAAAGCTAGCATTTTTAGTGATGTAATGCCTTTAACATCAGTTACACTAATGCAAGATTTGGCCCTGATGTTTTTTGTATAAATACATTATCTATGAATTTGATGCATGTGTATTTATACATTATTCATTGAGATATATTGAGAGGAAGAGCAATAGCTCTCAAAGAGAGCAGCCAGCGCTGTAAGCGTGTGCGTGCTTCTCAGCGCTGGAAGCTAAGGCCCAGCGCTGCGTGTGCGGGACAGCCGGGGTAACAAGAGACTGCCAGCGAAAGGGAAAACTACCGCTCGGCTTCCCCTGCCTGAACAGAGGAAAGGCGAAAACCGCACCAATTGCAACCAAAGCAAACTTTGGGGAGAAAAGTGGCTGAAATGAGTAAAAGCTTTCCATTTTGTTAGTAACACCCCTCCCGGGCGGTCTCAGTCTCCAAGCGAGATCTCCTGAGGCCGTGTGTGTTTGGTGTGGGGAGACCCACAAGACCCCCTCAAGAAAACCAATGCTTTCTGGCATTCTGTCTTGCTGGAAATCACCCATCCCACCAAGCTTCAGCCACTAGGCAAGGAAAGAGCAGGAGTAAAGATGTGGGATAGGGACAGCATGGGGCTTGTGCATCTCTGAGGCTGTGTACAACTCAAGGGAGTTGTGCATGTCCAGAGGCTTGCACAATTCTAGGGGTGTGCACATCCCCAGGGACTGGAACATGTCCAGGGGCTTGCACACCTCTAGGGGCTTGTGTTTGTCCAGGGCTTGCCTATCTCCACTGATGTGCATACCTCCAGGAGGTGGACATCTCCTGGGACTCGCACTCTTCCATCAGTGTGCACAACTCCAGGAGCCTGCACATCTCCAGGGCTGTGCACACCTCTGGGGCCTTGCATGCCTTAAGGGATGGACCTGCACAACTCCAAGGACTTGCACATCTCTAGGGGTGTGCTTATGTACAAGGGCTTGCATATCTCCACCAGGGTACACACCTCCAGGGACTTGCACATCTCTAAGGGCTTGGACACTTCCAGCAGTGTGCATGCTTCCAGGTGCTTGCGTACCTTCAGGGCTTGGACATCTGCAGGGGCTTGCACACCTCCTGCAATGTGTACACCTCCAGGGGCTCGCACACCTCCGGGGGTCTGCACACCTTCACTAGCGTGCACACCTCCAGGGGCGTGCACGCCTCTGAGAGTGTGCACACCTCCAGCAGTGTGCACACCTCCAGGAGACTGGACATTTCCAGCAGCTTGGATATTTCCGGTGACTTGAACATCTCCAGGGGCTCGCACACCTCCTGCAATGTGCACACCTCCGGGGGCTCGCACGCCTCCAGCGGGCCGCCTCGCCGGGCCCGCGCCCGCGGAGCGGATGAAAACCGTGACCCTCCGCGAGCCACCGCTGCCTCCGCGCTCGCGGGCCGGGCCGGGCCGGGCCGGCGGCGGGCGGGGCCGCGGCTCCCATTGAGGCGCGGCGCGGCCCGGCCCCCGCCGCCGCGGGGCCAATGGGGGCGGCGGCAGCGGGCGAGCCTCTCCCCGGCCTCCCCCGCCGCCGCCGGGCGCCCGTCATGTGAGGGGGATATAGTACTACGGGCGCGGGGCCGCGCTCCGCAGCCGCGCACCGCCTCCCGGGGGAGCTGCGCCCGGCCGCGGCCGCGCTCGGCTGTTGTTGGCTTCGCGCTTTTTACTGCCGCTCCTCGGGTGGTTGTTGTTGCTGTTGTTTTTAATTGCTGTTTCTGCGTTTTTATTGCTATTTTTGTCGCCTCTTCCTTCACCTCCCACCCTGCCGCGGCTGGCGGAGGAGTTCAGGTAAGGGTGTGCGTGCGGGCGCGGCGGGGATCTGCGCGGGGAGAGGGGTGTCCTGGCAGCGGTGCCCCCGCACCCCGGGCCCGGGGGGGTGTTTGTGCGGCCGCTGTCTGGCACCGGGGGGGGGGGGGGGGTCCCTGCAGCCTGGGGCGCCCCCGCAGGCAGCCCTTGGGGGGGGGGGGGTCGGGCCTGGCCGTGCCGGGGTTACTCGCGGTCATTCCGGCGGGGGGGGACCTAAACCTGCCTGGAGAGGGATGGAGGAGCAGAAAGAAAGGGTGAAGAGGGGGGGGAAAAAACGGAAGAAAGGGGGGGGGGGGGGAAATGCTACTGCTGGCAGCTTTGCAGCCGTGGAGACCTCGCAGTGCTTGTGCCGGGGTGGGAATCGCCCCCCCGGCTACCCCTGGCCCGCTTTCACTGCGCGGCGCGGCTAATCCCCGCGCTTCGTTTCAGGGGCTCCATTCACTAATGGGAAATTAGCATAGAAATGCCGGGAAGCGCCGGTGCGAGCGGCGTGAGCGGCCGCTTAATGGGCGCCGGCCCGGGGCGGGGGGGGCTGTTCGCTCGCCGCCGGCCCCGCGGCTGCTGCAAATAAAGTGTTTCCCCTTCAAGGAGCCGAAGTTTTGTTGTTGTTATTGTGGTTTTTTTTTTTTTTTTTTTTTTTTTTTTTTTTTGGGGGGTGGTGGTGGTGGAGAGCTTGCAGAAAATAGGGCTTTTGAATGGCTTCCGCAGCTTTTCAGAGCGGGGGGCATTGGCAAATGCATGCTGGCGGGGGTGGGGGCCGGCCGCTGCCCCCCGTGTGCGGGGCACAGTCCTCTGCGCCCCCAGAGCGCTGCCTGGGCTGCTGGGAGCAAAGGGATTTCCCGATTTTTTTTTAAATGCATTTCCGTTTAAATTTCTTGGAAATGCTGGGCCCATGGAGCAGTTTACGGTCTGCTTTATGGCTCTGTGCGTGAAATCGATGGACACAGGAGCTAGTTTGAACAGATTTAAAAATCTTCTAGGAAACAACGAGGGGAAAAAACCCTAAAGAGATTAGTGCTAAGCTAGAAGAAGCTGTAGCAATGTATGTGGGAAAGGAGCGGCAGCGTATGTGAGTATCAAATGCTAACATATGCTGTTGGTGTTATCGGTTGAGCTGGACTTAAAAGTGTTTCAAAGCACCCACTTGAAATGACAGGCTGGGAAATATCCCCGTATTTTTCAGCAAGCTCCTAAGACTTAACATTTTACTTGTTACACTGAGATAGAACATGCTTCTCTCCCTTTCTCCTGCTCCTTTTCAGTTAGCGATTAGATGGACAAATTTTAAGCAGAACATGTTTCTGGCAGAAGGGACATCAGAGCAACCCAGGGAGCTCTGAGAAGTTTGGAGGCCATCGTGTTGCCATGCGCTGTTAAAGGGCTGCTGAATTTCACTCCAGAAGTGACCGCTTTTCCGCGGCTCAGGAACTGCGCTCTGTTGTCACATTTATAACGTGTTTTCAGGGCTCCTAGGGATGGAACGTTTTCTCTAAATGGCATCATTGGTTTTAATAGCTTGCATGTCCCTGGCCTTTTTGTTTTTGTTTTTGAAGCTTCTGGTTTTGGCTGTGTCTTCAGGCAAAGTAAGGATGAAAGTCTTTTAGTTGTTAGTCTGGCCTTTAGGATAAAATATAGCCTGGGCTTGATCCTGCATTCCTTGCATTCCCCTCAATCTTCCTGGCTGCTGTGCAAGTTTTGAGAGTGCACAGAAAGCAGATCTGGCTGTAATGTGCCTGGATCTATTTGCCTCTGACAGTCCCCCACCTTCTTAAAATGACTCCAGTTAGACCAAGTGACATTGAATCTTGTTAAAAAAGATGGGGAAATAAGATTTCTCAGTTTCCACTGAGAAATGTTGCATGTAACGTATTTTTTTTTCTTTTTTTTTTAAACTCTTGTTTCCACTTCCAGCTTTTACTCAAGTTAAGGGTCAGTCCTATTCCCACTGAAATCAATGGGTATTTTGATATGTATCTTCCTGAAGAAATGACTTCCTACTTTTCCCAGGCGTTTAAAAAACCTTCAAAAAAAAAAAAAAAAAAAAAAAAAAAAAAAAAACAACATATGTTTTTGGTGCACACATTTCATTCACACTCATTTTTACCGTGAATATACTCAATAAGACAGTGTTTTTTAGAAAAAAAAAGTGGGTTGCATTTCAGATTTTAGTCACAGCACCATTCTTGAGAGGTTCAGGTGGGAACAAGGCAGGCACAGGATAGCTAGAAACCAGATGAGCTGCAAGCCCTCCATTCTGCTCTCCACTTTGCATAGCAGTCACCAATTTTTGGTGCAAGCAAGAAAAAGATGCTTGGGTGAATGCTTACTGGAGGTCAGTGAGAAATTCTCCAAATCATATTCTGATTTTATGTTTCAAAAAATGGGAATAATTCAGCTCTGTGACTTCTGCTGGAGTAACTTTTCATCTACACTGAAATTAAAAAAAAAGTAGGTGGCATGTGTCTTGCAAATATTTCAGCTCTTCTGACTCTTCACTTTTACTATAAGAAATGATTATAGGCTAAGGTCACAGAACAGAGCCACTAACCTTTGTTTGAACTTCCTTGTATTCAGCACATGTGAATATTTCATTATCTGTTCAGAGGAATAGCTGACTGACAGCTCATGCAAACCAGGAAAATGTGCAATTTTACTTTTAAGTCTCCTTCTTCCACCCTGCCCCTACTTCCTCCATGTGTGTATGAAGGAGGAAGCTGTATCTTTAAGAAATATATCTTTCCTCTCTATTTCCTGTGAAATATTAATAGATGCTGCCAACGGGATGGAGCTCTTTAAGGGTATTGTGTAAAACACGTTGTGCCGCGTTAGCTGCGGCGCTGAGCACAGAAAGGGCTTTTGATTTTTTCGCTAGAGAAGGCAGAGACACGGCAAATTTTGGAGACCGGGCAGCAAAGATGCTCTGGAATAGTCGTAATAACCATCCCCTTCCCTCTGCAAAACTGGGTGCTATTGACTATTCATGGCAAAACGTCCAAAGCGCAGCGGCAGAGCCTGTGGAAAATGACAGCGTGTAACAAGATTGACTGGCATTTCCTTCGCGCCGGGTCACATGCCTCCCAATTCACACACACGCACACAGCCTCATAGGCTGATCAAATGACTTCTATCTCTGCAGTCCGCATACCTTCCACAGAAAGAGTTGTTTTATTATGCACATATACAGCTCTGTTTTCAATCAGTCACCTTGAGCGAATGACTGAGGGCCAGTGTTCGCTCCATCCGGAGGTCTCCACGATTGCTCCTTAAGAGACATAGGCTCCAGCCCGTAAGCATTTTTTTTTTCCCTCTTGCGGAGGAAAAAATAAGAAAACAAATATGTAGGCACCCTTCCTTCTTCCTCTGCCCAGGAACCTTTCTAGGAAGCTTGCTGAGCTGAGCACGCGCCGGACTTGCACCGCTTTCAGGGCGAACTGATCTGTGAAGGGCAGATTTTGCACTTCTGCCGCTGCAACAGGGCTATTGCTTGTGTGGGCAAGGGCTTGCAGGACCGGGGCTACTTGGAGCCCAGGCACCCGCCACGGGTCAGCGTGATGCTGGGCACCCACGTGAGCCTTCCCCGTTCAGCCGCTGGCCGGAGGTTCGGATCATCTCCGGACCCGAAGAGATAGGTGCATGCAGCGATGAGGTGAACCCAGCAACCAGCTGGCTTGCCAGGACGTGGTAATTAGCTCAGCACTGTGCCAACCTTATTAAGGGCAGTGCAGGTGATGATGACGTTGGCACACTGATTCATTACATCTGGAGGGGAAAATCCACCTCGTAAATGCTGAAGCACAGCAAATATTTTTGGCTCCTGACAGATTGATCTGTACATTATGCTGATTAGCCTATATTTGTGGAACTGAGGAAGTTAAAAATAAAGTCAGTGGAAACCTACAAGATAAGGAAGGGATTTGCATTTTATGGCCACAAGCAATAAACTTCATTTTTTATTTGTTTTTTTGGGGTGGTAAAAATTTCAACACTTTTTCTACTTTTTTTTTTTTTTTTTCTCCATTCCCTTCTTTGGCTCTAGGTTTCGCTGTTAGGTGAAAGCCCATAATTTATTTTCTTTTGCCAGTAATACTCTGGAAGGGAGCTGTAAATCTAGAGCACGCACAGTTGTGAAATGATTTCTGAAAGAATTCTTTTGCAAATACGTGGTGCAATCCTGGAAAATGCTTAGGCACTCACAGTCCTTAGGGGGTGGTACAGGCATATCAAAGCATGTAGCAGCATGTGTACTCAGAGAGACTGGATGCTTAGGACGTTCCTGTGAGCTAGAGGGCTTTACAAGGTTTAGTTTGTGGAGCTAAATGATTAAACCCTACTTCTGACTGTTGCTATTTTGTTTCCTATCTTCAGGCTCTTATTTGAACTTTTGCTGCGTGGTATATGCTGTTGGGATACTCTTAGGAGATCGTCCAGGAATGGTGGATCACTTGCTGCCTACTGATGAATCTTTTTCATCTACAAGATCTCCTCTTGGATACTTTGGGGACATGACAGCAGGGGTGAGGTCCTACCAAATGCTGCCCTCACCCGTGTCAGAAGATGACAGTGACTCTTCCAGCTTTTGTTCTTGTTCCAGCCCGGATTCCCAGGCTCTCAGCTCTAGCTACGGGAGCACGTCTAGTGCTGAAAGCCAGGACAGTATCTTAGACTACTTATTGTCTCAGGCATCTTTGGGGAACACTGCTGCATCTTGGTGGGACAGAAGGAGATTTCAGCCAATAGTGAAAGAGGAGTATTTTAGGTTGCCTGAATTTGCAGTGGATATGGAAGACTCTGGACCATTTCAGCCTACACTTGAGGAAATTGAGGAATTTCTGGAGGAAAACATGGAGCTGGAGTTCAGAGAAAGACCTAAAAGTGAGACCAAGGACTTGAGAGCTTGCAGCCAAGTTTCTGTTGCTTCGATACAGCAAAAAGACCATATGGTACCCAGCGCTAGTTTAAAAGAGAGTAAAAATGAACAATTGAACAGCTCAACAGAAGGTGGCCAGGCTTCAAATGGAGGAATGTCCCTGGAGAATGGTATACCAGTTATGCTCCAAATCCAGCCTGTACAGATCAAACAGGAGTCCAACACAAGCCCCAGTTCCCAAGGACCAGCACAAGAGAATATTAAAATTGCACAGCTCCTAGTCAACATCCAAGGGCAGACATTTGCCCTTGTGCCCCAGATAGTTCAGTCATCCAATTTGAACTTGTCCTCTAAATTTGTCCGCATTGCTCCCGTCCCCATCGCCGCCAAGCCAATTGGGCCAGGAGGCATGATCCAGGGTCAGACGGGAATCATCATGGGTCAGAAATTTCAAAAGAACCCTGCAGCAGAACTCATTAAAATGCACAAATGTTCTTTCCCTGGCTGTACCAAGATGTACACGAAAAGCAGCCATTTGAAAGCCCACCTGAGAAGGCATACAGGAGAAAAGCCTTTTGCATGCACATGGCCAGGTTGCGGATGGAGGTTAGTATTGGGATGCAGCAGTGTTCAATCCCCCTCACCTCCTGCTCACTGGAGCAAGCAGGTTTGCAGTCTATAGACTTACAAACAATTTTTGGTGCCCAAAACTTGCTCAGTTGGTTTGAGTTAAGACCTTTTTCTTCCTGTTAGATGATCCAAGGGCTTTGATCAACTGAATAGCAGAGCATCACCTGTTGGCACTAGTTGTGCAAGTGTCTTTTTAAAAAAAAATATATATATATCATCAATAGTTAATATTTCATTTCAAGATGCATAGATTAAGCTTGCCACTGCAGGCAGTGCCTTACAGTCACATTGGTCTTGTTGCAACACACCAGCTGCAGCAGATGCTGGGCATGTACCGGCTGAGACTTGTAGATGAGCGAGTTGGTTGAGGGCTGAATGTGTGCACGACTGCATGCAGGTCCAACTGCATGGCACCGTGCGTGACCAGTGACGGGCTGTGATAAATGTATGGGTTAAGACGTCCAGTATTTTGTGCAGTTTCATAGAGAACACACTCCATCCCACTCCTTCTGGAAATGTTGCTGGTGATGTTCTCTGCGTTGGTTCAGAAAGGTGCGTGGGTGCCTCTCAAAGTTGCAAAAAGCTATCAGATGTAACAACATAACTAGAAGGCTGAAGTGAAATTAATCCTTGAAACATTGCTTGAATGGAAGATTGCAGGTTTGAGAAGAATATGTCATAGAAAGTCTTTCTTTCTTTTAATGCAAATTGAAAAAACTACAAATTTTAAAAACAAGCTGAATTTTTTATTTTTTGGTGGGAAACTCTGGAAACCCACCTCCCTCATTCCAATTAGCTGTGCTAATGGCCTGCCTGCTGGCAAGTGTTAACAAAGAGCACCACAAATTATGAGGGAAGCAAAACATAATCTTTACTCCCTTGTATTAAATTAAACCAGACTTCTTTCAAAGAATACCCTGCAGAGCTTCTGCGAGCAATGTCTAATGAGGAAATGGGTGGTGATCATGGGGAACAGATGAGGTAAAAAGTAACAGGAGAGGGTTGAGTGAAAATGCAAGTATGTGAGACATGTAGCAATTAGAGATGCCTGAATTGGTTTGAGGGAAAAGGTCAGAATGCGGCTGAATCCTCTGCTCTCAAAACAGAGCAGTTTGGAGTTTGGGCCTCATCAGAGGGACCGAGTGGTTCAATGCAACCAATTTTCTCGCTGATTTTTCTTCCGCTTTTTGGTTTATGGCGGTCCTACAAACTGGTTACAACTTTCTTTCCGTTATTTTGTACTGGTGGTGTTTTTCACGAGCCTTGCTCCGAGACTTGGTGCTTGGGATGTGCTGAAATGAAAGTTAGGTTATTTTACTGATTGGACCCGTAAGGCAGAGGCTGTTTTAGCCCTGACCTGTAGCTGAGGCATGCAGTTCTCTTCCCTTGGCTGTCAGTGTAAGCAACAAGTAGCAAATGCAAAGCTTTGCCTCCTGCCTGCAACTATGCCTGGTGTCATGTTGGCTTTCCCTGAGCTGGGACACAGGCAAAGCCCTCCTATTTGTGAAAAATGTGCACGGCACATTTGATTGATCTGCACTGAGGTTTATACCAAAGTTCCCAGTAACATTTGTGGTTCGAGATCAAAAGTCTAAAGAGTTGTCTCTGGGTGACCTTGTATAGCTCTGCCTTATCGCAGAACTGGTGTTTTCCACGAAAATATATGAAGTAGTAAGGGATGGAGCTTGAATTTAGGCCTGGTTTGCCTGCCTTCTCCCAATGGTACAAGGAGAAGCGCGCCTGAGAAGCGGGACTTGGTTGTGAGGCAGCTCAGGGAGGTTCAGAGTGCCCCAGGCTTTCACCCCTGCCACAACTCTTTAAAGATGAGAAGCCCAACAAGAGTGAGAGAGTAATTTAAGTTAGGTACAAAGAATACTTGTCCTGTCCACAAACGGCTGCCAGAAGAGTAGTTCAGACTCCTATTTTTCTTTTCTTTTTGCTGTTGTTGCGTTTGTACAGCCCGAACTGGTATCCCAGTCTCCAGCGCCCCTAAACATTGCAGGCTCTGGTCCGTGGTGGGAGAGGGCATCGCTGCAGGAGCTGCACTCGCAGCTCGCTGGTGCGCCGGCCCGAGGTCCCCGTGCGTCCCTGGGGGCTTGGGCAGCCAGCAAAGGCCAAGCCACAGCAACGCGGCAGGCTGCCTCCAGCTGAGCGCCGCGTTACCCGGTGCTCTGTCCTCAATAAAGCATGTTTACCTTCTCCAGGCGTTCGGAGGGAGCTGCGAGCTCACATGACTAAGTCAAATACGTCTGGAATCTGTGTTCGCTCCCAGTTTTATACTATCTCCAATGAATTTAAGTACAAAAGCACCACCAGGCTCTGCTCCTGCCCCCCACATTCTTGCGCTTGTTTGAATATTTATTTTTCACCAAAAACACTTAAGACTTGAGCTTGCTGAATATGGTATTAAGGAACAAAATGTCGCCTAGCACAAAGCAGTGGCGTCATGGGGCATTAACGCTTTCCCTGCTCTCTGCAGGGGACGTTTTGCTGCATCAGTCCTTTAAATGTATGGGTGTGCGCCCGGGGAATCCTGGGGGCAGCCCCCGCGCCTGGGGCAGCAGTGCGAGCTCCTCTCCGGAGGAGGCTGAACCCTGCTCGCTTCCGTCTTTGCTCAGCCCGTGGCAAGAGCTGGTTTTGGCCGCGTGCAGATGAGGAGCTCGAGAGCAGCCGGTGACCCGTCGCATCCAGAGTCCCGCTGTCCTGGTTAACATGCTGATCCGTGACCGGCCGGGTTATGCTGCTGGCACGCGGCAGCCCCTGGTTGATGCTGCCCTGGATGCAGCCCGGACCAAAAAGCTAGGCTGAAATGCAGGCCGGTCCTGCGCAGCCGTGTCGTGTTGGGAAGCAGCAGCAGCACCCATGGTTGCTCCCCCGCATGACGTGCAAAGCCGCAGTGGTGATCAGTGCCGGTGGGATTGAGCCGCCGTGCGGGGGGATGACTCATGGTGCCTGGGCTGAACAGCCCCTTCTCCCTGGGGGAAGAGCAAAGGGGATCACACCTCGCTATCTCCACTTTCACCGCTGGCAGGAAGAAGTTCAGTGCAGACTGATACACATTCTGCCTGGTTTGATAGGGAGGATTTAAAAGCTTATCGTGTTTGCAGCCAGCAGCATGCCTGGGACTGGACAAGTGCTCAGGGGATGATGTGAGCTGAGGTCTCTGGTGAGGCAGGTTGGGGCTGATGTCTTGCAGGGGCACTTTTTGCTAGCGCTGCACGAAGGGGTTTCCAGGCTGTGTAGGAGGCGCGTGAGTTTGCTGTAGCTGTCTCAGTCGCTTTGTGGAACAGCAGGACAGATCCAGAGTCTCTCCTCCATAGGCTGAGGAGGGCTACAACCTAGCTTAGTCTCAGCTGTGGGGTTGTACTTGCCGGTGGCCTTGGCTGGGGTAACAGCTGCATAGGACGAGGTTGGGGTGACCAACTATTCTCTCCCTGTGGTCTGCACAGCAATGTCCTCATATGGCTGAGAGCCTGATACATTGGGGACCTCTAGGATTTGCCTCCAAGAAAGATATGGTGGCAGGCCCTTTGGGGTCCCGCTAGACAGAGAGGTGAAGCAGATTCTTCCAATTGCTCTTGGGTTTCCCAGTTCTCCCCCCTTTTGAAGGAGGAATCCTGAAAATGGCAGTGCATTTGGTTGGTTAAATGTTCCTTGGGGGTACCTCGTTTTCCTTTAAATTTGGCAGTCTTCATGGGATTATTTACAGCTTTCTTGGGTTGGTTTCAGTGCCAGAACGTGCTGCAAATGTAATTTCACCACCCCCTGCAGAGCCAGGCCACCAGATCTTCTCAGGCTTCCTTGTCCTAACCTTTGCGTTGTTTTTCTGTAAACACACCGACAGCTCGAGGTTTATTTCTGTGGGCTCCGTAAGCTGATCTTTCCGTGACTGCTGGGGAACAGTATTGCAACATTCCTGCCTCTTCAGCTAAGGACATCGTTATGAGACAGAGTGTATTTTTATCGAATGAACTCATCCGAGCTCCCAGAGTACGAGCACAGCCGCTCGTTCCTGATATGTGCCTCTTTCTTCCCCACCATCCGTGCGATTCCCATCAAAATGCACTTGCAGCTCACTTATGCAGGATTAGCCCTGTGCTACCGCACTTCTCTTCCAGATGGTGACCTCAGCAACCAAGGACATGGGACAAGGCAGCTTGGCCACATCTGGTTTTACTCCTTCTTTGAGGGACTAGTCTGTACATAATGTGAGGATGGCTTCTGCAAAGGAGATTTTCCCCCTCTGATACCTCTTCCCTTGGAAGTAGCTGCCACCCTTAGCAGCAGGTCTGTTCTTGTCCAGCTTGGACGCTGAAATCCTGATGAGACAGCCTGCACAGGCAACATCCCGCCCTCTTTAGAAAGTTGCTTAAAATCCTACTTATTTGTTGCTCTGTAAGAGAGTCTGTCTATGGACATTACATGGAGACTGGCTCACTGCTGGAGACTTGGGAGAAGCTCCTGGCCATGGCTGCTCCCAGTTCTAGACTGAGATTTTGGGAAGTTATGGCTGGCAAAGAGTAGGGGTGTTAGAGAAAGCAAGTGTATGCAGATACTTGAGAAGAAGAGAAACTCATGCCTTGTTCCTAAAGGCTACATCAGATCATGGCCAAGGAACGGGTTGATGGCTCTATTGGGAGATCAGCCAGTTGCTCCTGATGGTGAATTTGGCTCTTTCACCATGGCGACACCAAAGCAAGGACAAGGTGAAAAAAAATAAGAAAAATGGTTGAGGGAATCTCTCCTAAAAATGCCCTTGGGAGAGCTGGATCCACACTGTACCTTCCCCAAAGCTGGCATCTGCATCTACTTTGTGCCAGCAGTGAAGCAAGGTCTCTGGGTAGCAGGCAGCTACAGACTGAAGACCTATGAGAACCGAAAAAGCCGTGCTCAGCTTTCCCAGTGCCTCCATCCTGTTCCTCAACTGGTGGCAGGAGATCAGTGCTAATTAAAACCTTTATGTGGAAACTTATTTTTCTGGCATGAAGGACTTATTCATAGGAGCCCAGTGGTCCTGTTTTTCCCCTTTCATAAAAATAGCATATTCACCCTGTTAGTGACGTGATATTTTGCTCCAGAGGGGCACATTTTTCTACATGTTCTTTCCCCCATTTATTCAGCTAGTGCCCATGACTTCATTTATTTATTGTAAATAAACAGCTGATACCATTTCTTGCAAGCTCTCTTTCTGTACTGCTCTTTGTTACTGTTCTGGCAACAAAACACTTAACTACCCTTTGTCAAGCAGCAAATTTTTTGCACTGTCCAGACAGGGCTGTCTTAGCATGACATCGTTAACCCTGTGTCTCCCAGTCAAGTCCAAGCTAGAAAAAGAGCCAGCTCTGCTGCTAAGACCAGCAGATTAGCTAGTTTATTGGTGTTCAGTAAATCCTGTGGGATTGGTGATGGCTATTTTGGGGATTTTTCTGTGGAGATTGAAGATGGAAAGACTCCTGGGAGACATTTTGTGTAATTAAAGGCTCAATCTTTATTTTAATTTGCCTATGAAGTAACCGTTTTAATGGCCATTGGGGCCTGCCTGGATTTCAGCTGTTATAACATTTAGTATCTCTGACACTGAGATGCTAATAACTGTTTATTTAGCCAGCAGGAAAAAATGCAAAGGCCAGTTTTTGAGTTGGATCTAATAAGGCAAATAGCTTCTGAGCAAATATGTCTGGCTGTTATCTAGGGGGTCCATCTCAAATTAGCCACAATTATGGGATATGCTGTTGTATTTGCGCCAGTGTGAGCTTGGAGTAGACCTCACCTGTGGGATGTTGTTATATCTGTTTGACAAGGTCCATGCTTGGATTCGCAGGAAAGAGATTGCAGGACAAGCTTTGAAGGGATCTGGCAGAGGTGCTGGGGAGTGAGAGCAGTGCTGTTTTAGTAGAGCTGTAGCCATAGTGTTGGGAGTTGAGCAAGAGGCACAAACATTGCCTCTATGCATTGCTCTCAAGTTCAGAATTTACGTGAGATGAGGTTGTTAATTGTGTGTTTCCATCACTGCTGACATCTGCTGATTGGGACCAGACCGCCTCTGTGTGTCCTGGGTTCTTTCATTTGAGAATTTGGGCCTTGCCACAAGCAGAGTCTCCCAGTGATGTGAGGGGACGCTATGTGACTGTGAGAGAATTAGCAATGGAAAACTCCAGTTATTTGAAAATGCTTCTCTTTTCTTGCAGGTTCTCCAGGTCAGATGAGCTGTCCCGGCATAGACGATCCCATTCGGGGGTGAAACCATATCAGTGTCCTGTCTGTGAGAAGAAGTTTGCTCGAAGTGACCACTTGTCCAAACATGTCAAGGTGCATCGGTTCCCACGAAGCAACCGCTCCGTCCGCTCTGTGAACTGATTGGTCCCACTTTCCCCTTCCCACCCAGCCGTCCTAGAACAGCCGATGACAGCACTTTTCTCACTATATTTCTAGTGATAATTTATTTGTCTTCTCAGAACAGTCAATGCTGTTACTTGATACCACCATGTCTATGTCCCATGTCCTTTAACCATGATATGAGAATGAAGTTCTTTTGGGTCAGGGGAGGGGGTGTTTCTTCCTTTTTGCCCTTTTTTTTTTTTTTTTTTTTAAAAAAAAAGGATGTTATTTTCCTTTCCTTCTATCTTTCCCTCCTTTGCTGCTGCTTCTTTTGGAAATTACAGTGTTTTATTTTTAGCTGTTTTCTGCTGCACAGGAAAATGTAAGAGTTGCTTGCTGCTAGTTAATTATAGCCCTGGCATTCCTGAGGGCTTTGCTCATGTACAGGCCATTCATTGTCAGTTTTTATTAAGCTGCTCTATTTGTCCAGTTTGGAAACAGCAAATTCCTTTTGAAATGAAAACAACTCCTTTGTTTTTGGGTTGCCAGAGCCAAGCATTTGTAGGGGCCGGCAACAGGAGGAGGAACAGTGGGAGTCGGGGGAGGCAAGGCATGGAGAGGACTGGAATGCATCTCCTAGCCACTTGGGTTTCTCTGGCTCACACTTGCCTCTTCCTTGATTTTATATATAAATATATAAAATATGTGTATATATATGTGTGTGTTTGTATATGTGCATGCATGCATACATATACATACATATATATATATATATATATTTAAGCAAAGGCAGATCCTAGGCAAACTCAGAAGCTGAGACTGGATTAACTGGCTTGGAGTGGAGGCCTTTCAGTGAAGCTCACCAGATGCTATGTGCATGCTTTTCTGTCCTATGCTGCCACTGAGGGTATAGGGAGGCTCATGTGTTGAAGGAAGCTCTGCTTTCCTTTGGCACCTGTTTGAAGTGTCCACTTGCTTTAGCAGAAGGGATGTTTTTTAGTGCTACAAGCTGCGGGATGCTGTTTGTCAGAACTGTGAGGCTCAGCTCCTGTCTCTGCTCTTGTCTTTCTGTGTGCTGCTGGAGGAGAAACTGGAGCACCCGTTCCAGAAGTGCCTGGTGGTCTTCGGTGAGCACTGGGCGCCCTGAGTGCCCACTGCCCACACAAGCCAAGGGTGCTCATGCCTCACTGGCCAGCATCCAGGCTGGCTTCCATTTCCTCATCCATCCGTCGGGGTCTTGCCAGGCATATCAGTTCCTGAGGGAGGTTGGGAGGCATCATAACCTGGTGTGACACCACCGTGAGATCTTCTGTCAAAGGGTGATCGTAAGTGCTATGTGTTTTTCTTTTCCTACTGACAGCCATGTCAGAGCTCCACACAGCTGGGGTGGGTGAATGGGTGAGAACAGTAGCCAAAAGAAACAAATTTACATGGCAGTTGGCTAAGAAGGGAATTTAAACAAATAATCAGATGGTAGCAGGCAAGTCATTATGTTTGTGTTTCTTCTTGTTTTGTATTTCCTTTTAAACTCTGGCGATTGTAAGAAGCTTTAGAAGAAAATAGGATTCAGTAATTAGAAACAATTTTATAATGGATGTTGCATTTCCTTTCCATTCACAGATGGCATCTGTTTGTCTTTTTGCTGACAAAATGGGAAATAGAACACTGCAATTCTAGCGCTAGGTAGTGCAGGAGTCTATGCTGTATGTAAGAGCGGTAGGTCTAGCTAAAGCGAATGCATTCCTTTTGTCCTCTAGAAATTAATATAAATGAATTATCATCTATTGACTGGTTTATATCACATCCTATGAATGTATGTAAATAAAACTGTACATAGATGCATATCTATATAAAATATCTTTTAATAACGTATCAAAATTTGTGTAAATTGGAAACAAAAATACCTATAAAACCAGTGTACATAAGTTACAATTCTGTATATTTTCTTTTGTTCTTCATAAAAATATATTTACTTTGACAATAAAATGAAAATGGAAATTTTAAATCCCTTTTTGAAATTATTATTCATTAATATCCTTTGTAGCCAGCTCTTTAATCAAGACGTTAGCACTTGAAAATTTGATTCACCTGGATGTAACTTTTCAGGTGCTGGGTAACAGGGAGACAATGGAAGAGCTCTAAAGGTGCCTTCAAAGACTTTCCCCATTTGAGAAATCTCATGCTAGGGGAAAGGTTGCTTGCTACGGTCCACATGAAGACTGCTGTACCAGTGCTCAGCAGCACTCCAATTGCCGAAGTTCTGGGAGGTGAGAGATGGTCCAGCTGCCCCTCATCTGAGTCGTCACACCTCGCCTGGCAGCTGCTGTGGGACCCAAATGCCTTCTGTGGTTTCTGACTGCTGTGAAACAGGTCTGTAGCCACAGTAAAACTGTGGTTAATAAATTAGTGCAAGTGGATTTTGAGGAAATTCAAGCTCTGGTGATCAGTGTGAAGGAGGAGGCTTTGAGAATTTGAGGCTGTGACGGTGACTAACTGTGTGACCCAGTGCAAAGGATGTGATTGCCCTGTGCCTCAGTTCCCCTTCTCATAAAACGGGGGTAATAATGCATCATGGTGATATTGTGGGATTTAATTTATATTTATGCAATCCTTGGATGGAAGAAGCAAGTAATAACAATAACAGTCAAAGGATTAGATGGTGAAATAAAGCCTTAGTATGGCAGAGGTCTTGGTGCCAAGGTGCTTCATTTGGCTCTTCTCTAAATTCCATGTCTGGAAGAGTGATGTGTGGGATTTGTGGTATGAAGCATGCCTCAACCCACAGGAGAAGATGCCGTGCCTTGCAACCACCATTGTTTCCCATTCCTAACAATACAAGCATGAACATGATGCTCTTGCGATCCACAAACTGGAGCAACTCTTGCATTGTGCTTTTGGTTGCTTGGCCTCCACTGGAAGAAGAACCCAGAAATGTTAATGGCATTAAAATCCCTCCTGAGTTTCCATTGGAGCAATGGCGCAGAAGGTCCAGATCTTCTCCCAGAAACAATGACTATGAAACTAATGGCACTTAAGGATTAAAAAGTTGCTCCCTGAAGCATAGCCACCAAAAAAATGCTAGCTGATGAGCCAGGAACCTCCAAATTCTTGATTATTTTTTCTAACAAACATCTGTGGGTCTGGCAAGAAGGTTGAAGGACATGTCAGAGTAAGCTCTCTTTGCTCCATGTTGTTGTTACCTCCTAAGATATAGTATGAAGATCAGAAACCCAAGAACAGTCATTTAAGAATGCTAGACTGCTAGTTGCGTATGCGCTTTAATTAGCAAACCTGCACCAAGAGGATCTCCGATTCCCTTCTGTTCTCACCCTATCGACTTTATATATTAGACCAGTTGCTTTATTTTAGCCAGCGTCTCAGTCTCCTCCCCATCTCATTTGGAGTTCTGATATTGCTGTAATGTTGTGAAATTCACCCTACAAGAAGCTTGGGGCAGAAGTTATCATTTCTCTGTAATGCTTAAAGCTGAAGTGGAGTAACCCAAAATATCTGCTGCTGGAGAACAGCAGCATAGAAATCTAAGATCTAAGCTAAGTTTTAGCCTGGAATATTTTCCATGGAACACTTATTTCTCTCTCTCTTTTTTCTCTCTCAATTTCTCTCTCTCTCTCTCTCTCTCTCTCTTTCTCTCTCTCTCTCTCTCTCTCTCTTTTTCCTGTTTTAAGTCCACTTTCTGAGTGTGATTTGTGTGGAGTATTTTTTGGCTAAGTAATTCTTACCTTCAAGGAAATTTAAGTTTACGTAAACATTGCAGTGTTTTGCTCAAAAGAGTAGGGTTGTATTTGTTGTGAAAGGAGAGTTTATTCTGCATGAAAACTGATGATTTTTCAGAGCTTTGTCACAAAAAAACCCATAGAAGCTTCCAAATGGATTTTTTTGGTATTTGTTTTATTTAGCATTACTTGCCTGCCTGGGCCTTGCTATAGGTCTTGCTGGCTCATGGGACAAATGTGGCCTTGCCTTAAATCTAATTACTCTTTAGGCACCTGAAGGTAAACATATATTTGATGCTTTGATGCCACAACTGAATATATCTTTATTTTGTCCCTGGTTCAGCAACTCTATGTGGCAAAAAGCAGCTTGGCATCGTTATGCATATGCTTAAGTCTTGCTGACTTAAGACATCTATAATTGGGGTTCTGAAATGTGGATAGACATGTGTGCAGTGTTATGTACTTCATATGACAATTGTGATCCATTTTATAGCACTTGCTGCTGCTGTGTATGTTTCTAAAAGGTTTTATTGGCAATTTCTGGCTGTTTAGTCTCTATTCATCAGCATTAATGATGAAAAAAATGGTATTAGGGGAGGTGAGAAGCTGTCATCTGGAAAGAGTATTTTAGGCAACATAAGGAATAAGCAGTGGGAAAAAGAAGAAAGTGATTTTTCTGTAAGGAAACCCCACTTCTTTGACCTGTGGCTAAATGGAGACCAGTGGAGTGATGAGTCCAAAATGACACAGCAAAGCAGAGGGAAAATGGGAATAGAACCAAGAAGTCCCAAATCTCCTTTGCCCCAGACATGGTCACAGAGCATACATCAATAACACATGGCAGATTATAGAAGGCAAAGAGTAACAGGACGTCTAAGTGAGACATTAGATAAGCAAAGAAAGGTAAAGACGGGGCACGAGATAAAGTCAGGTTGCACTGATAATGGCTACCTTTGGAAAGGATGCCAAGGAGAGAAACGAGAGCTTGTTGTCAGTGTGCCTGACTCACCCAGGCAAAGCTCCTTGGAACTGGTCCTGCTCTCCCTACCTCTGTGTCATGCCAGGCTTTTTCCACTGGCAACTTGGAGGGAACTTGAGGAACTGAACCTCATGAAAGGTGAACCGGCTTATGGAGCAGGGGGTATAATGGGAGGTGGCAAACCTGGCTCCCTGGAGGAGTATTCCAGCTCAGAGTCTGTAACATTTGCATCAGTCTCCTGCCCTCTCCGGGGGGTTGTTTCCACTGGATCCCAGTGCTGGGAGCCTTCTCCTTGTCTAAATGACCACTGTACATTTAATCTAAACAGCCAGATGACTCCAGCACAAAGCCAGTGGCAATAAGCTAGTGTTAATGATTACCCTGGGCCCCTTGCGGTTATGTAAGCCTGGACATTCTGTAACACAGGCACTTGGCTTGAACCTGCCCTCTGTCTCGGAGAAATACAAGGACCTGCCAATGCACATAGAAAGCTGCTTGGAGCAGGCTGGGATTTTCCTTCTCTCTTTCTGACAGCACCTATGAAACTTGTTATTCACTCACTTCAGTAATTGCCATGCTTTGTTTTCTTGTTATTCAGAGACATTGCTTTTAAAGAATGAGCTGTGCTAAGCTCCCACGGACTTCAGGACAAGCCAAGGACTGTGACTGTCATGGGTTATCCAGGAAAAAAATTGCTAGCTAAGGCAGGCACCTCTTATCCTGGCAAGGCCTTGGCTTCTCTTGCTTGTTCCTTCTGGGACTTCAGTGTTTTTGTGGCTTTTAATCTCTGCTTGGGGAGGTGTGGGGTAGTCTGAAGGTGTATGGTATGTGAAAAATAGATGTTGGGAGCAATCTCCTGGCCTTTATGTCTAGTGTGTGTTTGCATGCAGCTACAGGGATGGGGCCTAGTGACTCTTCTTATCAGATGTTACTATATCACAGGATCTGTAGCTAGCTGGTGCTCAGCATCTCACAAGTGAGTGCTCAGATTTGCTCTGTCTATTCAGTGCAGATCTTCCTCCAGTTGGAGCTAGAGCACACCCTTCATCTCTTGCTGCAATCCCTACCCAAGTACCACTTCCAATGGTTTTGTGGTCAGGCAGACTCAAAGCCTGTGTAAGTACTTGCTCTCGTCCATAGCTAAGGCTGGATGAGCCGCTAGACCCTCAGAGGAAGCTACTGTGAAGAGCTTTCATCAGCTCACCTGTGCTGCCCCAAGGAAAATGTGTGCTTTGGCTTGTGTTTTGCTGAGCCACAGCCTGCTATCTGAGCAGCCTGCGGTTTACAGCAACATCCAAGAAGGCTCCAGCCAGCAGGAACGGAGGGCAGCGTTTGCAACTCTGCGGAGTGCCACAGCCAAGGCGTTAGTAAAATGGGAGTGAAATACGTGAATGACAAGTAACTGGCCTGGGAAGGCCAGCTCTCGTCTTGCTTGCACCAGTGTGTGTCGGGCAACTCTCCCCCTGTTCATATTAGAGTCATAACCATTACGAAAGGGAGAGAAAAAACAAGGTGAACGTGGCCTGTTTTTTTCTGGAAGGGAGCAGAGGGAGGAAGACAGAAACTGAAGAACTTTGTGGCTTAACGGATACTATCTCATCCTCTGCCTCTTCCAAAACAAGTAGAGCAATAGGGTCCCTTTGTGCCTGTCATGTGGCAGAAGGAGAGTCATCTCCATTAGCAGCCAGTGTCAAAGCAGCTGCCAGTGTATCATGCTCTGGGGCAACAGCAGCTTTATGGCAAGGGGCTTAGAGGAGGATAGTCTCGGGGCTTGTGCCTTGGATAGCTGGCAGGCAGCTGTTGGTCTCTCAAGACCTTCCTCATATAAGGATACCACTTTCCTCTTCCTGTTTCTGCAGCTGGTTCTTGGAGAGGCCTTGAATCAATCTTAGCACATCCCCCACCTTGGTTTCCCTAAACAGAAATCTTATTTATCCATATGACCCAGATACTGGGAAATTCAATATTTACAAAGCATGCTGAGTTCCTTGGTGGAAATGTCTATCCAGGAATTGTTTTGCATGTGGCCGAGGGTGGTGTTTCAAAAGGAGTCCAGCAATCCTCAGAAAGAAAGGTACAATGAATTACTGTTCTGTATCTAAAAAAGCCTCTGGCACCTGCTTCCCCTATTTACTCCAGTGGGCACTGGCTTGGGCCCCGCTAGTTACTCCAGCACTATGGTTGCAAATACAGAGATCGGGCTATTGGGCTGAAAAGAGTCCAGGCATTTAATAAAATCGTCTTCCATAAGTGAAGGAGTGTCACGAATGTTCAGGTTTGGCTAAGGGCTGCTGACTTTTTCTGAGAAGTCTATAAAAGGCAGCCAGGTAGTCTCTCACTTTTTGTTTCTCTGACGTGTGTTGTTTTTCCATGGACAGTATGTCCTGGACCTTAGAGAGCTGGCTGGAATTAGATTAATTTAGGCTGGGTGTCCCTAGTGGCAGATAATGCATTGGGAGGACAAAGGGCTTGGAAATTTCATTATGTCAGAACGGCCATCCTGCAGCCAGGGCAGCTGGAAAAATACCCAGGCTGCGCTCGCGGACGGGAGCGCAAGAGCAGGTGGGCTCCCGGCCGGGAGTCCGGGTTGGGAAGCAGCTTTACAGTGCCGACTCTGGGATCTGGCTATGGCACTGCGGAGCTGAGATGTGGATAGGGGCATCCTGGAGCACGGCTGCCCCAGGGAATCCAGCTGCTCCAAATGGTGCCTCTCTGTCTTGCCTGAGGTGAAAACGGCTTCTGATATGGGAAAAGTAGATGCTCTCTTCTGGAAAGGATTGACTTTCAGAAGGGAAGTGGCAAAAAATATTGGGGAAGGTCAGCTTTGGCATCTCCACCAGCTGCCTATGGCTCTGCTGAGGAGGGCTGGGATGGGATGACAAGTGATCTGCCCTCTCTCAGAAAGCTGAGTTAGTGATTCACAGCTGACAAGTTTGCTGGTAAGCTCTTCCTCTTGCTTCCTAGGAATTAATGGCACAACTGAAGGGTGTTCATTTACCTGCCACCTGGTACCTTTTGTCTCTTCACAATGTATTCCAGAAGCTGATAAATAAACACATACTAGTAACACATTTCCCTGCAGGAGGCTGTGGGATTTCTTTGGCACTGAAGCTAACAACTTTTCTCAAGGACTGCCTGGTTGTTGGAGTGCTTACCCTCTACTCTGTATTACTGGCAGAGCCTTGTGGATAATCCAGGCTTGTATGCGAGATCAGTGACATCCATGAAAATTTAATGCAAATCAATCCCTGTCATGCCTCAAGAAATGGGTAGCAAATTAGAATGGATCTTGATGACTTCATGGTAGATACCTGATACCCTGTGAAGGATCCCTAGTGGGTAGATAACTGTGAAGCCGGAGAGAGCTGGAGCCATCCTCCTCACTTTGCTCCTGCAGTTTCACTCTAATTTTGGTGGAACAAATTAGCTGTGCTAAATTAATAATAATATTTGGCACTTCTCTAGTGTCTTCCAGATGAGGACAACAACATGCTCCCCAGTAGGGAATTAAGCTTTGCAAGCCTCCTGAAGAGTAACTGTCAACTTAACTGTGCAAGGCCATCAAAAAGATTTAATTGATTTGACCAAGATTTATTGAGGAGCTTGTGGCAGAGCTGTAGAGTAAACCCAAATGTACCACTTTCACAGACCCAGGCCTTAATTACAGCCAGAATCACTTGGTGTGATTTTAAGACCTATACTCACATATAGATGCAATTAATCCAGGTATGATAAGGAGAAGGGAGTATGCCCTTCAGCCCTCTGGATAAGCCTGAGGTCTGTGCCGTCGATAACCATGAGGTCAAGCACAAGTGATGACAAATGTATTCACTCTGCTGAAGTGTGGGCTCAGCACAAGTGAGGCTGGAGGAGGTGTGCCCTAGTCCTTGCAGTTGTTGCAGGATCCTGTGGAACACAATACAGTGAGGCGGCTCGCGGGTAGGAGAGGAACAACCTGGGTGCATTTGCTTGTTACTTTGAGTTCTTGTGAATCCAGTCCTCAGTGATCTCTGCCAATGGGCTCATGTTCTCCATCTTCTGGGAACCACATTTGTTCTCACAGTAAATGGCAAGAAGAAGTTCAGCTTGATTTCTTCTTATTGCTGACTTTACCATGCCATAAAGCACCTCTAGGCTGCTTAAGACTTTACTCTTATGAATGATCAAAAGGAGGCTGGTCAGCACCCTCTGAGGTTTTTCTGGGCTAAAATCCAACTTTCTATCCTTTCCTATTCATCTTCCTGAAACCTTTCCTTCCTTAAATTTGATACTTTTTGCTGATCAGGAGTCTTCTCAAACACATTTGTTTTAAAGAAAACAACAGATCATTGATTCACTGTATGTCAGCTAGCTATCTAGCTGTTATCTATTAACACAAACATTTTACATTGCGTAAGAGTTCCTGTTTTGAGAGTTAGTACAGCAGAACTGGTCCAGTTCTACCTCTGATGGTTATTGTGATCTTTTATTCAACTTGTGGAACTAGGAAAGTTGCATCGGAATTAATAAACTCCACTTTAGTTTTGAGAGTTCTAATTATTATTTTGAAGGCAGTTTATCGGCTCAGCAAATAACTAGTCACTCTCTAGGGTGATGACGTGCTGTTGAGACAGAGATTATTATTCAGAGTGACTAGGTATACGTAACCTATATTGAAACCTCCCAAGTAGGGTTTCTGTGTCATACACGTAGTATTTTTGCAGAGTGAAAGAGAGCCTGAGTCATCTGGCAGTCTAAAGAGGTAGAGGAACAAAGGAAGTAAATTTGGGGCTGCCTGGAAAGGAAGAATTTGGTTTCATTAGAAAAAAAATTGAAAATCTTCACCAAAAGATATGAGAGAGAGCAGGAGCAAGAGCAACAGCACAATAGTTAATGTGGTGGCAGCCAGGCAGTAGAGATGCTGCGTGTCCTAGTTCAGGTCCCAGAGTTGCTAGATTGATCCCTTGGCCCTGCTATGCTTGGTCTTGTGGTCACACAGCTATGCTGGGACTTAGACCTGGATTCCATGAGAGTCCATCCAGGCTTCTGGGTCACAGCAACCCCCAAAATGTGATTTTTATGACCAAAGCATAAAAAGTTAATTGTAACAAGACTTATTTCATGCTAGTAGACAATTTTCAAGGCAGAAAGTCCACCATTTTCTGCTTACATTCAGAAAATATCCACCTCAGTGTCCCATGTCTGCAACCTCTAAATGCAACCATATGATAAAAGCCATTTGCTATTCTCCTTGCCTAGTGCCAGTACACAAACTTCACCCATGAAGGCTATCTCAAAGCCATTTTCATACTCTGAGGAAGTACAACAACACTAAAGAGGATTGAAGACTAAACAAAAGTTTTTAGGATCTTCATATGGAGGCAGCCATAACAGAACAGTATATCTGATTAGTGATGCTCTTTGCTAGCCACCTTCATGAGGGAAAAAACAGAAGAACTCTGGAGAGAAAAGAGAAAAAAAGAGATCTTTAAATCTGCAAGATCATATTCTAGTCATTTCTAAGCTATACCCTCGACCACACATTGTTTTTGCTTATCAAATATATTGTTTAGGCAATGCAGAGCCATTAGCTCCCCTCGTTTTTCAGATGGTCACAGGGACAGGAACAGGGCATTTCCAACAGAGGTAGCCTTCTTGACAGAGGTGGAAACATGATTTGTAGCTGTTGACGTCCTGCCTCATGTTTAATCTGCAAGCCTGTGGCTGCCAGTTTGGTAAGGGAGATGTGGATTTGGAGCCTATCCCATTCAGGCTCTGAGAGCAGAGACCAAGATGAAAAAAAGGGCTCTTGTTTAGGTGAAATCCTGGCTCTGCCAGCAAAGGCAAAAGCTTTGCTGAATTTGTCAGAGCTGTGTTTTCACCCTCAGTTCGTAATCAAGCAACCTTTCTACTCAGACTTTGCTTGCTGGGGCTGGCCCAGGGACAGAATTGCAATGCTGATTGGGGTCTGAAGATAATCAGAGGTCTCAGCTGAGCGGATTGCCAGGTTCCTCTAGAACCTGAGAAATAACTCAGACAGGGGAGATGACAATGGGGTATCTACAGCTTGGAGGTAGTCAGGAGGCAGTTTGGGAGTGAACTCCTTTAGGAAGTGAGCAAGGAAGGAACAGGTAATGGGCAATGGCAGATTTGTGAGTGATGAACGCTACAGCAGGTATTGGGTTGAGGGAGGCTATGACTGGTTTGGTTGAACCTGCTATTTTTTTTTTCTCTTGTTTGTTTGTTTCATGTGGAAGGAAGAAACAGGATCTCCTGAGGAAAAGAGATTGAGGCTGGTGGGTGAAGAGTCTTCGCTGGTGTCTGAGCCCATGCAGCGATGAGCTCTGCTAGGGTGGGAGGAAGCTGAGGTTCTCCCTATCTGAGGTGTCTGAGTCGAGGGTCCTCTCTGCATTTGATCTCTCTAGGGGATTGTAAGATCTGTCCTTGGTTCAGTTCAGATGGTGGGTCCTAGGCTGTGGGCACAATGCGTGGCCCATGTGTTTATGCTCCTTTCTGTGCCCTTGCTCCTTTCTTCTCTTCTTGCACACAAAAGCAAGGGTTTGCTTCTGCTCCAGTGTCAAGCTGTAAAAGTAAACCTCTTGCTAGTCCTTTATTTTTCTCTTTGCTGAATAAAAGAGGCTGTGCTCTGAACTGTGAAGGCAGACCTTTAGGCTGTTGGGGGGGCGGGGGAAGGTGAGGAGGAGCAAACAGTTTGGCCTCTGAGCTAGAGCATTTCCTAGTATGGGGCACGGTCCAGATTTTTCCACATGTGGGTCTGAGCCCAGACATCACCCTGACAACATGTAGGAACATAAATACAAACAAAAATAACTTCCAGATGAGAGATGTATGCAATGTTTTGTTTTACTGGCATTTATACTTGCTTATTTGGCTGAAGTTGACAATCAGCCCTGTTTATTGCAACAGGGTAGCGGGAGGATGCTAGGAACAGCAAAAGTGCCTCTTCAGCTGAGTCTTCATCCCAAGCGGGCAGGAAACCCACAGCAGCCACCTTGGGGAGGCCCTGTACAATGGTCAGAGGGAGGCAGGGCCCAGGAACCAGCAGGAATGGCCTTGTTAGAGTGAAACCTTTGGGGAGACCCCAAATGACCTGTAATGCTTTAGGAGCTGTTGTTTCATGTCCCGCTTCCCGTGTTGTTTGCCTGTTCTTCTTTAGATGCTCTCCTTGCATTCTTGTTCGTCTATTGTGCTCAGGTAGGACTGCACTCTCCTGAAGTGAGAGCAGCCTCCTGAGGAGAAGAGATTTCATATTTTATCTTCTCCTTCATTTGGAAATGACACTACTAGATTTTAAGGTGATTTTGTCTGGAAGAACCCCTGCACAGCCTGATACTAACGGGAGCAGAGGTAGTTTGGTCTGCATGTTGAGTGTGGAGGAGGAGACAAGGATACACTGAGGGCTATAGCCTCTTATCATCTTGTAGCATCATTTGCTCATCCCTTCCTGCATCAAGTGCCTCAGTCATGTAGCTATGTAGTTTGTTTCCAACATCCCCTGTAGAGTTTTGGCCTGTGCACCCAGTATCTCAACTCCTTTTCTTTTATATCAGAAGATAAAAACATGACTTCTTACATATATTCTGTTTTTCCAAAGACTGTACAAAAATATGCTGCTCTGTGTAATGCTACCAGGATGCTTAAGCGTAGTTCTCTGCTGCAGTCCTCAGAGGAGTCACAGTCTACCTGGCCATTGAATTCCACCTTCAGCAATTCACAGTAACATCACTGAGGACAGAAGTTTAAGACAGATGAGAGGAAAGGGTTGACTGGTGCTAGTTTCCCTTGTAGTTAAATATCCTCTTTTTCTCTCTGGAAACATCAGGCTGTGGATATAGTCTGAGTATATCACAATAGCCCGTCCCTCATGTGGCTGTTTCATGAGTTTGTCTGCCTGACAGGTCTAAAAATAACTAAATAAATCACTCAAATCAGGCAGCAAGCGAATAGATTAGCCCACCTGTTTATTAATAAACACACACACGAACCTATATTTCTATATTAGACCATGGCTCTGTGTCTCCTGTGGGTATAAAAAGCAAAACACCTGGCAGAGAGTGAGTGCAGTAAGGCAAGTACAGAGTTTCCATAGTAAACATATTTGTGTTTGCTGAGCAAGTGCTGCCTTAGGAAGGCAGGCAAGGCGAGCAGCTACCACTCGCTCGCAGAGCTTCAGGTTACTGAGCGCAGAGGGAGCTGACTTCCTGACAGCTACAGGTCTTCAGATCACAGTTAGCTTGTAGGAAGGAAAGATGACAGACAGTTCGTGCAAGCATACTTCCCAGCCCCTTTCTCAGTGCAAACTGTGCATTCCTACACACACTGCCTCCTTGGAGCTTGGCTTCAGCAAACAGCTGGGAAATAGTGCAACAGCGAAGTTGAGCTTCGGTGTTTTCTTGCTAGGGCTGTTTCCTTGGGACTGCTCAGCACACACCTGATCCTCACCCTTGCAGAAATCTCTCTACCCTGTGTTTGCTCTGCTGTTTTACAGCAGAGCCTTTCCCAGCATCAGCACAGCGGGTGGAGGTGTTTTGTGGTGAACCTTTCCTGGTTGGATTTGTGGTCACTGACTGGCAAAGCTGTAATGGGTAAAGAACAAAGCTGTAAAAGGATAAAGGACAAAGGAGGTATGGGAAGGAAGAACGGGCTCAGGGTGCGAGAGGGCCAGGGACAGAGAAGATCAGGGATTCCTGGTCATGTGTGTAGTTCACGTGCTGTGAGATGGAGATAGACAAAAGATGAGTAGATATGTTCATCCTGATGACCCCTTTTTTGCCTTCTCATTCCCTGACGCAAGCTGTGGTGCACAGCTGTTCCAGCCACACTAGTATTTCTGCTCCCCACAGGATCAGCTGAAATATGCTGATCAAGGAGCTGAAGGATAATGAAGAAAACAAGCAAAGTACTATTTGACTAAGATATGCTAAGTTGTGTAGTTAACTTTTAGGGCAGTTCATGGGGCAGTCTTAGATTTTTGTATGCTGTTTCCTAGCTTTGCGAATCAGACCCAATATATCAAGGAAGTTCCGCCTGAACATGAAGGGGAACTTCTTCACTGTGAGAGTGATGGAGCACTGGACCAGGTTGCCCAGAGAGGTTGTGGAGTCTCCTTCTCTGGAGATATTCAAGGCCTGCCTGGATGCAACCCTGTCTACCATGCTCTAGGTGACCATGTTGAGCAGGGAGGTTGGACTAGATGATCTCCAGAGGTCCCTGCCAACCTTACTGATTCTATGATTCTATGAATAAAGGAGGATGCCTCTTTATAATTAAACACAAGGTCTTGCATCTAATTAAGACAAAGCCTCCCATCTAACTTTATCCAGCCGTAACAGTGTAAAGGAGATGTCAGGTTCACCCTAAAGCATGATCTGAGCCCATGACAGGTAGTCACACCTAAGCCTGACTCCTCTAACATGCTTATAAAATTTTGGCTCCTGCTGCCCTCCTCCTCCATGAGTGATGGCCATAAAGAGTCTTTTTTATGAAAATGTTGGGCATCACAATCATGTTTCACAGTCCTATTTTACATGGCGATTTCGTAGAGCATCAAGAAGCAAAATCTGAGCATTTAAACTACCATTGTGGTCTTTTCTCTGGGTTTGGTATTTGAGAGAGGGAGGATCAGAAGTGTTGGAACGGGCTGTAATTCAGTGGCCTGTATGTCTGACACCTGGAGTGACCCTCAATTTCTAACTGGATCAGTTATATTTAGTTAGAATCACAAGATGCAGTGAACTGCCATTCCTTCCATGCATTGAAACCCTTGAATGGTCTGAAGAAATCCTGTAAAACGGACTCACTATCACCTATCCCTCCCAGGGAAAGTCTCTGCCTTTGTGTTAGGATAGGAAAGACTTGACAAATGACTATCTTAGTAGTCTCTGGTTGCATCCAAATGTTTTGTGTCAGCAGCTACTATTTGCGATGAGATCTCCCAAATAAAACTTTGGAAAGAGAGCAGGCAAAGGAATTTTTCTGGGGTGGATAGAACTCTTTTTGAGCCAGGACTGGAAGTAGGAAGTAGAGAGGTATTCTCATTAAGAGCTATGTTCATTTAGGGTAGCCAATGTCAGAGATATGCAGGAACTAGTTTGGACAGATCGTAGCTACAGTAACGTGCTGAAAGTAATGGTTTCCTGAAATCCTTTGTTATCCATGTACTGAAGACAACAACTCTGCTGTTTTACGTAAATAGAGTAGGAGCTATTTCAGATACAACCTTCCTCAGAGTGTCCTCATTGTACTGGTGGGCAAGCATAAAGCTGCCCCAGCTACTAGGCCTGTATTGGCTGTTCACAGATGTTATTTTATTGATGAAAAATAGCAGTGAATATTGAAAGCTGTGGAAAGCATAGACTGCCAGATGTTTGAAAAAGCAGCAAGGAAAGTTAGACATGTTTAAGCAATAGCAGGGGATGGGTCACCTAATTTGCTGCAACAATCTATTCCCATCTGGTTGCTGGACTCAAGGCAAAATGTAATTAACCTGTGGGACTCTTTGCTAAAGCACAGAATTTAATGAGACTACAAATGGATCACACTCCTTCTCTTTCACTCTTAAAATAAAATAATTCGTAATGCCATTAGTTTGTGGAAACTGTTAAAAGCAACGCGCTTAGTTAGACATATGCGCATTAGGTGGTTGCCAGACATAAGAGAGGAAGTATCTCTTTGAAGAAGTATGTTGTTGCATCATTTCTGTTAGGAGGGTTTTGGCAGCTCTTAGAACCTGCACCGCTGAGCAGCTGGACATTACTTGGGACATGTATGAAAATTTCAATGGTCTGATGGTTCCACAGCTATTTGTGAAGGAACTTCATAAGGCAACTGCTAACACAAAGTGAGCTGCATGTTTTTAAACAAATAAGGGGATTTAGGTTAAATATTAACTTTTGGTCATTTCAACTCTGATAGCTTTGGCCTTCAGGTTGATCATTTAATGAGCTCCTTCCCGTTGCTACAGCAACTGCAGTCCTGGAAGACCTTGATGTTCAAGTCAGCAAAAAAATAAAATAAAGCTAGTTCTGAAATTTGTTTAGGCTTCTATTGATAAGTGTCTGTGCTCCGAGTCAATTGTTCAGACAAACAAGGCTTGGAAATGTACCATAGGGTTTAATGCAATCCTTGCGAAACCCTATCTTAATCCATCAGCTCTTGCGCACTTAAAAAAAAAATTAAATTTGTGCCCTCCTCATGACATGCAGTAAGTCATTCAGTAGTGTTGTTTTAAGAAAGCAAACACATTCATTTGTTCTTCTTGATGAGTTATCATTGTACACGATGTAATTTTGGCCCATGAATGTGTTTGCCCTCTCCAATGTGCTGTGCACCACTGAAAAGTTGGAGGTGTGATAAAAACTAACTTTTGGAAATACAGCGCTCGTCGGTGTCCCCCCTCCAGCATGAGTTTGTACACAGTATCATGCCTGATCTCAGCTTCTTCTCTGTCCCTTTCAAATACAACTTCTGGCCAGAGAGTCCTTTCTTCTCAGATCTCTCCCAGATTTAAAGCATTCAAAATCTCCCCTGCATGCTGATCCTGTTGTACAAACAGTAGCTGGGATGGCTCCTCAGCTGGTGTAAATCAGGACTGCCTTGTTGAAGTCACTGCTGCTGCACCTTTTAAAGCCAGATGAGGAGCTGGCCAGCTAGTTCTTCAGCAGGAGAAACCTCTTTAGTTCCGTCTTCTCCTCCAAATGCTAATCTTAACACTGTGGTTTGAATAGTCTTCCCTCTAATTTTCAAGGGCAACTATTCCTTTGTGTTGCTGTGCTCGGACAATTGGACCTCCATCTCTGTAATGAACACAGGTCCAGAATGACAGTGTAAGTAGCATACAAACTTTTATTTCTAGGAAGAAGTATCTCTCATAGAAGTATCAGTATTTTAATGAAATGTAGAGCTACAGATGTATACCTTATTGCTCATCAAAGCTGCTGTTGTCTTTGGTGTACAGCCCTGAGGGCATGATGTTTGTGTCATGTCTCACAATTGTTTTTAAACATAAAGTTTTATGGCCTGATCGAAAGTACAGCTGGCAGGAAACAGTTTTTCCTATCCCGTAGAATGTTTGCAACTGTCAAAAATAGTCTTGCTCCTTGCTGGGATGGACTGACAGCCCCCCGAAACTGGAGAGCTGAAGCAGCCTATTGAAATTAGCTAATGCCCTGGTAATTCATGTTTCTTTGGGGGAAGGAGAGATGTGTTCAAATCAAATCTTAATCAGAGATATTTGAATCTGATTCTCCTACATCAGGAGTGGACAGGCTGGCCAATAATTAATGTCACTTCAGGTTTTCTCTTCCTGCTCTGTTTTTGAAAAGTTTTTCGTATCCAAAGCCTTCTGAAATCAGTGAAAATTATTATTCTTCACTTCAAGAGAATTTTAGTCACTATTAAGAATAGTGGGCTAAATATCAGTTGCATTAGGAATTTGCTCTCCTAATGGAGGTCTTATCAATCATTGTTTTTTGTCTGCACTAATGATAAATAGGAATGGCACTATCAGACAAAAATTTGGACTTAGTGATTTGGAGAAATGGGGTACAATACTAATTTGCACCTGCTGAAAGGTGTGTGTCTTTTTGATTGATGGAAAAGTGTCTAGCAAGGACAGCCTGCCACAGAGGACAGCCCTAACGACACAGAGATATCCTGGTCAGACATGTGTTAACAAAATCCACTCTGTGATTGTGATTGGGGAGAAAAAAAAGGCAAAACAAAAACAAGCTCTAAACCAGCAACACAGCCCTTTCCTTCCCCCTTGAAATTTTTGGCTGATAGAGCATCATAGATTTTAAACATGGCTGGAAGAAATTCAAGAAGCAACAGTTGCAACATCATTGTTTAAAAAGAAAAGTATCCATATAATTAAAAACAAATGACAATAAAAGACAAATGAAATCACCTCTCCACCTAACTTCTTCCACAGGCACGCGTGCGGACACACACAGAGTCTTGGTGAGCTATTAGCCTGGAAGTTATACAAGTCTTGGAGTGATCCAGTTCTCTTGGGAAGAGGAAGAAAGAAGAGCAGCCAACTTCATGCATCAAGTGGAACAATAATCTTGAACCACGAGAAAAACTTCCAAGTCTTCAGATGGTGAATTATTTATCTGCTGACATAGAACAATACATGCTTTGTAGTCGGTGTATGAGATTCCCAATGTGTGTCACATTAGAAAGTAAAGGGGTGTGAGTTAATTTTATACACACACACACACACATTATATATACACATACATATTTTTTTTTCACAGGGGAAACACCCATTCCCTCCACAGCTTTAAAATCTATAATTAGCCACAAGGGAATCCAAATGTCTCCAGCAGCCCTTTTTGAGGTGTTTGATTATTACGTTGCTAGGGCTAAAGGATGGTTTTGGCAAAACTTGTAGGAATCAAAGCCCTGGAATTATCTGTCAGTCCCCAGGATGCGTCCAAAAGAACATCCCAAGGGGCCCCAATCAGTGTGCTCCGGTTGCTTTTTATTTTTTTCCCTTTCCCCCTCTCCTATATTTTACTATTTCTCTGACTTTTTGTTTTGACTGCAAGCCCTTGCTGCAGGACTCTTGTCTCCATCACTGCCTGTAAAACACCTTTTACCACTGCTGCTCTTGGGAGGATAATAGAAATATGGCCAACTTCTCATCAGGCAAGAATCACCTTGGAAAGTGAATCTTTGTCTTGGGAGTACCAAGCCTTGGCCCTGCATCTGAGATCCCAAACAAGAGGCCTAGCTGAAGGCACCTTCTGCTGTGATTTCTTTGCCTGAAGCCTTATCTGAGAGGAACTGGGCTTGTTTTAGCTGAGCTGTCATGACTTTGCAAGAGCGTTGTTTAAGAAAAAAAAAACAACCAACCAACCAAAAAAAAAAAAAAAAAAAAAAACCCACTGTATAATTAGCACCAGTTATCTATCTGCTGCTACTATCTAGAAGGAAAAGACTTTGTATTTCATTACCAAACTTTGAGCCAGTTTTTAATTCCTTTAACCTTTACTGAATATAGGGTTATAATTGAGCCATTGCCTGTGACTAGCAGACTGATGTTTTGCTTTCCACTTTCCACAATCCCTGAATGTGGAGAATATAAGTTGGAATATGCTGCTTGAATTTTCAGAAACAGAGCCTAACACTATTCCTTTTCTAAAAGACACCCTTAAATCTGCAACACCTTGCAGATTTACTCTGAATGATGTAATGTTATATTATGAGCCATTAAAAAAATCAGAAGTGTTTAGCAGTGTTAAACATATCTATGTCCTGGTGAGAACAAGTGCAGGTACCCAGGAGACAAGTGTCCTCTGCCTTGGCATCAGGCTAGAGATGCTACTGCCTGCTGTGTTGGTTTTTTCAACAGAGAGCCAGGACTCAAGAGAGAGTGGATTTTCCTGCAGCTGGTTGTGCAGGTCAGGGTCGGGGCACATTGTGTTGCCATTGCCTGCTTTGGAGATCAATAGAGGACTTCAGTCTCCACTGTTTCAGCACCTTTCATCAGAACTCTGCTCACTTGCACTCAGCTTATGAACCAATTTTGTGTGCAATTATAGTAAAAAGCATCTCAAGATTGCATTTAGAGATGGGGGAGAGGGAATGTTTTGCCCAGGCTGTTTGCATGTAGTGATTCCTGTTGAGATGCATTGCTTCTGCTCCTTGAAACTATAGCTTTTGGTGTATATCCCTCAAAGCAGAAGAATAGCAGAAAAAAACAGGGATGGAGGAATGAAAGGAAGATCAGGGATATGATTGCTCCATTTCAGATTCTGCCATGAATAACTTCATGAATCAAATTTCAGAGTTCAGTGGGAAACACAAGGTATTCTTTAACTGCAATATTGTGGACAGGATGCCAAAAATAAACCACTTTTTGTCTGCCTGAGGAAGCCAGTGTCAGCTCTTGCAGTGTCATTTGGAGCAGGACAGAGCTGTGTGGAAGTGCAAAAAATTGCTTGTTTCTTCCTGACCTGAAGTAAGGATAGTTCTCATGACTGGTCTGGGGATTTACCGGTGGAGAGTTGACAAGACCTTGCTGTTTTAAATGAGAGGAGACCATCTCCACTTAGACTGCTCAGGCTAAATATCAATGAAGTTGATGATTAAACCTGTTCTCAGGCTCAGCTCCCTAACTTGGTAGTTGTTTTTGCAAAAGATCATTGATTACAATTAATGCTAGTTGGCACTTTTTTGATAAAGGTACCATAAACCACAGTTTTATCTTGTGGTATCAGCTCCAGCAAAGGGAGAAACCACAGACTCGAACCTTTGCAATCTTTGCTGCATTCAGTCAACCAGATCAGTGCAATAAACGAGCTCACATATATCTCCTTTAAGGGCCTTTGTTTCCTTGTCTCCAGATCGCAAACACATGCAAAACTCTCTGCAAACATCTAATCACCAGCCATAATGTGACTGAATTGCCGGACTGTTCCCAGCCTTCATCACCTTCACTGTCCTGGGCAGAGATTACCAAAGTTGCTCTTTGCCTTCACTTTCTTTGTGCTTACACAATTTTCCTGTTACGCACATTGCAGAACAGCCTGCTGACTGATGAAATATCTTGCAGAGATGACAGGACACAGTGTAGATCTTCACACTGCAGTCTCACAGCAGAAAGCTGCATGTTGCAATGGGCCATGATCTGTCAGAAAGTTTCATACTACTTTTTGATCACTATATTTGTGGAAAGCACAATGCCAAGATCTGGTATTTTGAAAAAGAAATAGCTCCTCTGACCTTGCACTGAATTCAAGTTTGGATACAGAACTGACATTCATTCATATCCTAGAATTTTGTATCTTAAGACCTTCCCACCTGATAAGTTTGGTTTCCTAGCAATGCAAAAACATTTTGTGGTACAGATTCACAGTGATAATCAGCACAACAAGCATGCATTAGGGGTAGAGGTATTTGGCTTGTTTGCACAACTGAAGCCCTCTATCCTCCCTGGAGAGCTGCATATGCCCAGGTCTCATTTGTTCAAAACATGGGGTTTCAGTGCTCATATTTGCTCTGTGCTAGTAGGAATGGCTCTGCCCGGGGTGTCAGCAAGAGGGATATATGCAGAAGCTCAGCTGAACATTTACTTAGTCATGCTCTGCAGTCGTGTTGCTTCCTTTATCTTGCTGGTACCCAGGCCATTTTGTAATGTTTGAGGAAGAGAGATCAGCATTGCCTCTCCTTGAGAGATGTCTGGGGACTGAGAAGGGAACTGGCTCAGGAACAGGGATTTGTAGGAGGGGCTAAGGTGGTCCTCTGGAACTGGTCCAACATGATCTATTTGGTGACATTTCTTCAGAGGGGAAGTAGGTACAGGAGTGGCTGAACCTGATATTTCCTGATGAGTTAGTCTCATCATCATTCTGGGTCACCATTTTATAAACAGTATGCCAGAAGGGGTCCGTTCTCCTCCCAGCTGCAGGTTAGAGTATGTTGGAAGATCAGCTGCAAGAGCTTTGCACTCAGTGAAAGAGGGACAGTGGTTTTCTAATTTGGCCCAGGTGCTTGGTCCAAACATTTTTAAAGAGATATTGTTCTGCATTTGTTTAAGATGTGATTAAATTGTTGGGCTATGAAGCAGTTGAGTGCTTGCTGCAGGATAACTGGGCATGCACCTGTACATGCAAAACAACACAGGTAATTGTTCTACAAGCTCCCTAAGTTGCCTTTTTTGCATTCAAGTAGTATGGGTATGTTAGCACATAGTTTCTAAAGGACTGGAGAGCCTGAGGGAGGAAAGATTTTCTCTTTGCTTTGGAGTTTCTCCTTCATCTCTTCCCTTTCCAATAATCTCAGTCTCTTCCTGATGTCTTGCTGTCAGTTTTTTCTGTGCCAAATAATACTGCAGGTGGAGCAATGCAGCCTAGTGCTATGTCAGTGCCTTTTTCCCTTGTATAGTAATGGGCCACCAAAGAAGTGACCTCTCCTACAGCCTTGGCTCTCCTCTGGGAGAAGTGTGCTGATCTCAGCAGACCTTGCACCCGTCCCCTAGGATCCATGTGCTCCTGTGCATTGAGTGGACTTGTCCTAGGTGCCATGACAATGCCAGACATTGTCAAATTTGGATAACTTGACTTCTCAGAACTCGGAGGACAGTGTGCAGCTTCCTAGGCTGAGGTCTGGTAGCAATCTGATTCCCAAATCAGCATAACAGGTTTGTGCCTCTGATGCCCCGAGCTTTGGAAATCTCAGACTTTAGTTCTCCTACATGTGTGTGGATGGCAAACCTGTTCCTTCTGAGAAAGGCACTGCTCTGGGACTGTTGACAAGGTTCACTGAACTGGAAACTTGACCCTCTGTAACTCTTTTTGGACCCTGTATCTGCTTAGCAAGTCTTTCACTTTAACCAATGCACTCGTGGTACAGTTTTAATCCTTCACTGTTTTTGAAGAACAGTCATGTAAAGTAAAGTCCTGGCCTCAGAGGAGTCAGCGGGAATTTTGGGGCTGACTTCAGCTGGGGTCACTGCTCCACCTTTCATGTCCCCACAAGGGCACTGAGTGAGCCAAGGGGAGAGCACTCGTGTGCATTCAGTGCAAGATAAAAGCAAGGGGGTTGGAAGGAGGCAGTCAGGGTGCCAAATTCTGTATTAAGGTGCTGCTGCCAAGAAGCTCCTGCCAAGTTTGGCTGAAGTGGGTTACATGTACTGTACATGCCCCATATACATGGTCTCTCCTCACGCCTTGCACTGACAAAGCTACAATAAACTAAGCATGTCCATGAGAAAGCACAACACAGAAGTAAACAGCGACAGCCTTTAGCTCCAAACATGTCTTGGTTGGTTGCTCCTGTTTTTTTGTCCGAAGAGTGGTTCAGCTAAGGGAAAGGTGATTGAACCATTACCAGAGGGGAAAAAAACACCTATTAAAAGTCTGAACATTGAAATACTGGAAATAGATCCCTCGTGTCAGAATGACTGTTTGCTTTGGCTGCTGACCTGTCCTCACCAATCCTCTCTCCTATTTTCTTTGCTGCTGACAAAACTGTGTTTGAGAGCTCTAGGATGATCACTGAAATGGAGGGGAGCAGGGATGTCCTCATCTGTACTGATAAACAGAGGTTAGCTGAGAGAAACAGTGATGACAACAGGACATTTGAGCCTTCTGTAGACATCTGGAGATTGTGAGCATTTAAAGAAAGAACAGAAAGGAATGGGACACTCACTTTGGGTGACCAAAGTTAGAGTATTAGAAATAAAATGCTTAGGTTGAGTGATGGAAACTGTAGGTTTAAATGTCAGAATATATTTCCTAACAGTGATTTCTGTCAAGCTTTTGGATAATCCCAAAGGGAAGTGGTGTAAACCTCATACATAGATATTTCTCAAATTAGGTTTGGATGAAGGCAGTAGAGAATAGATGCTTGCAAAAAACTGTTGAACCAGATAATCTAGGAGTTTTTTCCCCATCTCTAAAGTGTGATTTATGCTATAAACACTGCCAGACCCTGCAAACTAATCTGTTGTGTTAGAAGTGACTCAAACATGATTGCTTTTATTTTTATACCCCTCATGATGTTAAACATTTGGTTTGCCAGGAAGAGTTGGAGTTTCCAGGACACACTTTGCTGTGAATGGGTTTCATGAACTATAATTAATAGGCGATAAATCCACATAAGCAGGAAACCTCTCAGCTCTT
Source organism: Rhea pennata (assembly GCF_028389875.1). Taxonomy (NCBI): domain Eukaryota; kingdom Metazoa; phylum Chordata; class Aves; order Rheiformes; family Rheidae; genus Rhea; species Rhea pennata. Next base: position 12,106,452 of record NC_084674.1, read on the forward strand.
GTGCTGGATAATGGGAAAGGACGGAACAGATTATTTTGGGGGAGGGGTACATTTTTGTGTAAACTTGGAAGGAATTAAAACACAAAAGCTGCTTTTGTAGGGCCTGTTAGGGTAGAGGCCACAAAATTGTTCTTTACATTAACTATAAAAAATGTATTTATGCAGCTATTTCTTGGATGGAAACTAGCACAGTGGCAGCTGGTTTTAATTATGCAAGCAGATGCTATAGCTGAGCAATTACAACTTGATCATGGGCCCATGCAAGGCAAGGGGATCATTTGAAGTCCAAGCTTAAAGTGCTTGCTTTGGGCTGGATTAGGCCCCTAGGTGAGAAATCTTGCACTCACCACAGCCATCCTGGGAAGCTGCTGGGTGTACTGCTTTTTCCCACTGCAGATTCCACAAACACTCCAGTCCGTTTCTGTCTGCTTTGGTAGTGGGTAGACGTCCCGGGGAATGACCAACCAGACTGCAGTCTTTTGGTTTTACTGTCGCTTTTTGCTTGCTTCCAGTGCAATAAACAACAGGAGACTGTGACTAGGTGTACCTCTGGGAAATTCCCTGCCATCGTTTTGGAGGTGATGGCAGATATTTCCTACATGTTCTCTGAGGAATTCGCTCCCAGTCATTGCTGTAATTGTTATCAGTGGTAATAGGTTTATTACAGTACTCAAAAGGAGTTTCACAGTACTACAGATAATTGAAAAGGTACTTCTTTGTCCAAAAGAGTTTAAAATCTAAACTAAAATATGGATCTATCAGTGACAGTTTTAGCCACAGATCATCACAGTACCAATACACAGCCAGCCGTACTGCCCCATTGAAGACAATGAGACTTGGGTCACTGGTGGCAACATGGGTTGAGTTAAACCTCTATAATCCATGTTTCTTTATCCAATGTCATTATCTATTAACTATATATCTTCCTTTGCCTATTCCTTAAAGAGGATTTGCAGGGTATGAACAGGAGGCCATGGCTTCATCTGCAGTTCATATTCACCTTACCTAGCTTCCACGGAGGGACCAGGAAGGGTCCCCTGTGAAGCTCCTGTCCTTAGAGCTAGCTTAATGCCTGCCTCACTTGAAAACAAAAGACTTGCTCCAAGGCTGTAACAGATGTAACTTTCCTTCCTACCCTTTTCCCTCTTCCACTGATGTCCTCATCCTTAGCTCTTTTGCTGGCTCTTCTGTCTGGAACATACCTCTCCATGACTGTGTTGAGCTATCAGAATGGTGATATTATCTTGGTCTCTAGATGATGAGTCTAGTAAAGGTCTAACAACTGATGTTATTAAAAATTAATATTGCCAAGAACAGAAATCCTGGATCCAAGCTGTGGGTACTATATGTCTATAGGTATTTATATACATGTATATACACAAATATATATTGCAGACTGTAAGGAGAGGTAATTAGTAACTGCCAGCTGGCCAAGCTCAGCATTATCTTATTATTATCAGTCATAGGGCTGCACTGGAACAAAGATCTAGCACAGTTGAGAAGGTTAAATGTGAACTCATCAGAGGAAAGATGCACACTCATGCATTTAAGGAATTATGCAAAAAAGCCAAGCTGTAACAGCTTATCATCAACAGTCATGTCTCCTGCAAGGGAGTTCCTGCCCGCTTCCCTTCTTCCACCCAGCTCAGAGCCTGCTGACTGTACCTGGTCGAATTGAGAGGACTCCTCTTTGGTGTCAGAATCTGGCCCTTGGGTTTTAGGGCTGACCCTGAAAATAGTAGCTCTGCCCCATATGAGGCTGAGCCTTCTCACCTTCTCACTCTGTTTAATGTCATTGACAATTGTGGGTAGGAGGATTGTTCTTGGCACGTACAAGAGTACTCATGAAGTGTCGCTCCACTGATTAAAACATGTGGAAAACAAACTGTGTCAGGTCCTGCCCCCTCCCTCCCTTTGCTGCCTTCCCCTCGGGGAAGTCTGTCAGGATGGCCAAGTGAGACCCTCTTTAACTCTCTACTAAAGGAGAGAGTGCGAAACTTCAGAAAACAGACACTACTCTGTGGCTTTTAATGTTATTTTGTAAAAGGCAGACTCAGGTTGCTCCCCCATCAACATTAGTGTGACTGTAACACCATCCCAAAGCTCTCTGATGTGGCAGTGTCTGGCTTGGTTTCTTCAAGATGCCAAATGATGCTGAAGAGGAGACTGCCCATGTGGGGTGAGAAAAGAATCAGGGGTCCTAGTTGTTAGAGGAAAAAGGTTCCTAACCTTTGAGGTTGGGCACTGATCCTGGCAATTGGTGTTAAAATCACAGCTGGGTCCTGAATTGGCCAGGTTCCCTTCTGCCTGGAGCTGGTCCTTGTCATGGGGTACATGCTGCTTACCTTTGGCTTTGTAAATGTCTCTCTTTCCTCCTTCCTCTGTCCTCTCTGGTTCAGATCCTGAAATCCTGACCTCATGTGGCAGAGAAAATGGTGTGGGAATCTCCCTGCCCTCTTTTACAGAACTAGTTGATATCAACTCAACAGCACTGCTCCTTTCAGTCTTGTCTCGTTCTTCCCCTCCCCCAGATCCAGCCTTCTCTTAGGCTGCTCTCTCTTTTTCTTCCATGAGCAAAACAGAGCAGGAGTTCAGTCTCCCTTTCCCCGTTTTATAGTTTAAAATCCTCTTCTTATCACAAATCCTTCCTCTGCTGGTGTCCTCACAAATGATGTCTAAGCTACTGTCCTGAGCAAGGAGAAGGTGTCCTAATCTGCTGACAGCAACTTCTGCACAGCCCAAGCCAGTTCCAGGAGGTCTTTCGAAGAAGCTGAGAACACTCAGAAGTGAATAAACAGGAAGTGCTGAGCACCATGTAAGCTCAGACTTGGTAGGAAAGGGTGTTATATGCAGGAAAGATCAGGATCTGCACTTGACTAGTTCTCTGCCATGTGGCCTTGGCAGATCCTTAACCTTCTTTCCTACCTGCTTGATGGGAATAACACACAGCTCTCAGTAAATTTGAGTGTAGACCTCTTAATTTCCTTCAGAATTATCCCACTTACTATGCAAAATCTGAGTTTTATTATAGCTATTAGACCAACCTTTATCTTATAGCCTTTGATCACTGAGTTTTTTCCTTGGCTAGGTGCTTTTTCATTGCAATTCCTGCTACGTCTTTCCCAATACTGCCTTTTTTGTCAGTCTATATATTTTTCTGGTTGGAACAGTAGATCTCTGGATAAGCAATATTGAGTACTAGTTTGAATATTGAGCAATTGGGTGATAGAAAGCTCCTCAGAAGCCAACGAAAGGTCTGTGGTGCACATACAGTTATCACAGCACTTTGGTGCTCTGTTCACTTTTGCTTTATTAACCCTGGCCCTGTGAGCATTGAGCAATGCTCGAAATGATATCTTTGTGGCACGTAGAGTCCAATCTGCTGGTTACTTCTACATGGAAAGACAACAGGTCAGATTTCAAAAGCTTAAGTACTTATAGTTGTGTAGATATATGTTTGTAATGTTAGCATAAGCTAACTTTTGCTTGCAAACATCTACTGTATGATTGCTTAGCCAAGAAATGGGCAGGGATTCATATTAACTTGATTAAGGAAAATTTGCCTCTGTACAGTGGCCTTAGATACAGCAAAAGTATTCTGCCTCCTCCATACCATCTTATATCTGTGATTATGTTTTTAATAGTTCTTAAAGTGACTCAGTGAGAGTCATATTGCTTCCTTCAAGTGAGATCTAGGAGACTTGTGTTTTTTTGTCCAAGTGAGCAGGACATAGTCCAAAGAGGGATTGAGAGAATGATATGGAAAAGAGCTGTGCTGTCTGACGCAGAAGAGCACATATTTTCATTTAGAAAAGCTTATTTCAGTATCGCACATGTTTTTTTTTTACTTCTGATGGCGTCTTCAGAGCTTTGTTGGCTACATGACAGAAACATATGAACAATACGTTACTCATCAAAAGCTACCTGGCACGACTACCCCCAAAAAAGAATAGAGCAGGGAATAAATATGGCACAGAGGGAAGTGACGACAGCAGCCACATTTTAAGTAGGCTAATCTTTGTTTAAATGGCTTTTGATGAAGAAGGATTAAACGATGTGCTGGAAATGGTACAGTACGACTAATGAGAGAATTCACAGTTATATGTGATAGAGAAGGAAATATCAGAAGGGATTTAAACCACCGGGCAGCCACACACTGGTGGATTGTCAGGAAAAATTTTTGCTGATTGGCAAAGGATACCACTGTTAGCTGTTTTTTTAACCTTCCTCTGATATGTTTCAGCCTATTATAACTCTCTCTGGACAATCCAGAGATGGAATACAGGGGCTCTGAAGTGTCTTGTAGCAGCTCCAGGCTATGGCTGCGTAAACAAGTTGGCCTGAGATAAATCAGAGCCAGCCTCTGGCTTGATTTTACTCCCCAGTGACAGCCCGGTTGCCCACTTTCACACTGCGGAGGGCAGACTGAAAGCCAGGCTCTCGTGGCCAAGGAAGCACATAGACATTCATCCAAGGATAGGAGCTACATGCAGGACAGTTCCTTGCAGGATGGCACATGTGTGATGAGTTGTTTGTGTAGCTGTACTCAGGCAAGAGGAAATGGCAGGAATGTCATAGTGCCATTGATCTGCTGATCTAGAGGGAAGCTGAAGCTTTCATTTACATGACAAGTATTAACATCATGTTATAACTTTATGTGCATTTCCTCGTGAGTTTTCCAGTACTTCATTAATGCTCAGATGTAAGGCCTCTCAGTGTGGGTACCAGCAGTATTAGCAATATATTGTAATAATAATAATAAATCCTACTTTACAGAAAGTAGTACAGCAGTAGAGAAATGACCTAGCAGGTGCTTAGTTCAGGACTAGAACAAAATGAATCCCCAGGAGCTCCCTAACTGAGGAATTAGGCTGCCGTAGCTGCTGAGATGAGTGAGGTTTCTGCTTTCCACTCCATTGTGTTGGTCTTGGTGCTTTCTTGGCTAAACTGTCTGTAACAAAGCAGAGGACTAAGGAATCATCCTGTGAATGGCTCAGGACAGGGGCTCCCTATGCAATGTAGAAAATAGGTTTGAGTAGTATAAGGTCCTTATACTACTGTTTTGTTATGAGATATTATTTAGCTGAATACTATGAACAAAACTGGATAATGAGGTTGTTGTCCAGCTTGACTAGTCAAGTTTAGCCTGTTTCAGTGGGATAGAGCAGAATTTGCAGTGAATCCCATGCTCCACAGGACTGTGCTACAGCTCTCCTCATAGTACTGTTAAATCACAGCTATGCCGATATCTCAGGACCTTGGAGACACCACAGCACTAGGAACACAGTGAGATGGCAGCCAGCAGCTAATCATGCCATAGCACCAGGGCTGCAGGGGCCACACAAAACTGCCTTTTCTTTCTGACATATATTTTGACTATCTATCCCAGTGGCACTGGACACAGATAGGAAAATACCAACATCAGGAAAACTCCCACAAGGGAGGAAAGACAACCCTATGAACTTCTCAGCTCAATTGTTATATTTCAAGCATCATCCAAAATCTAATGGATCAATGGGAATCTTTCCAATAACTTCAGTGGGCTTTTTATAAGACCTTCATAAATGGCTTGGTTGCTATAACTGTGCTTGCTCCTTTGACAGCATTACTGAGGGTCATGCCCCTGAAAAGAAACTAAGTAAACAGGGCTCCTTGATCAACAGCTTGCAAATTGCAACAAGATTTAGCCCCAGGGAAAAATTTGTTAGCAAAGGTTTGTCTCCAATTGTCTAAAAGTTTTGTGTTATCAGCAGAAAGAGAAAAAACCGTTTCTGAACCCTGCTTATGGCTGGGTTCCAGCTATATTAGGGTTGAGGCTAACTTTCTGATAAAAGGTAAATGTTTAATATTAAGATTAAAAATGTTTTAGGATTAAGAAGCTCTTTGGTGTTAATGTCAAAATTTGGCATAAGGTTGCAGACTGAGTTGAACTTAGGAGAATGAGGCTGCCTCAGGTTAAAGGTTCAGGCTAGCCCTGTGTCTACTTTCTTCCCTTTGGGCAAGGGTCTCAGTAGTGTGGTGGAGAAGCAGTGGATACTGTGCTTAGCCCACAAGAGTTTAAACCAGGAGAACCCTTCTTTTTTCTGGGAGTGAGAAGGACATGAAGATACAGATCGCATATTCATATACCTTCCACTAACACACTTGAGGATTGCATTTAAAAGCTCCCTGCATGGTGACATCTCCGCAATAGTTCTTCTGTTGCATTTCAGCTGTTCTTTCTGATGCAGGATGGTTATTCCAAACTCCTTCTATCACTGTAGAAATATCAGATGAGAGAGCTCAGAAACAGCACCTCTACTAGTTGGGGATGTGCTGCTGAGTGCTTGGGTCTCTGACATTCCCTGCTCTCCAGCCTCTCTTCTGCCTCTCTGGCCTTTAAGGAACAGAGTTAACTTTGTGGCCAGTGGGAATGAGGCTTGAGATGGATGCTCTCATCTCATGGAAATCTGGAAATCTGACTGAAACCTTTCAGTTCTTGAAACTCTAGGGATTTTCTTCTCTGCATTTCTTTTTGAAAATCCAGGAGGATTTTCTCATTTGAAGTATCTTTTTTTCTCCCTTTGACTCACCAGTCCAGCTGCTACCTCTGATTCTCCAAGTTTCTTTTTTCTCTCTGTGCCTTTTGAGGAATCTGTCTCATTTCTCTTTTAACCATACTACTCATTTGTCCAAAAAATTCTCCCTTTGCTCTCCAGCACCCATCTCTTGGCTCATTCCCACTGGCCACAAAGTTAACTCTATTCCTTAAAGGCCAGACAGGATTTTAATAAACAGCCAGGTAAGAGTGGCTGTTTTATTATGGCAGCTTGTGGGTGCTCATGTGCTTGCTTGCACCCACAAAGAAGGTCCTGCAGTCACTGCCTTCTGCCATAAAACAGCTGGGTTTGAAGCTACAGAGCTACAGTCATAAAGACAGCGCCATGGTCAGGACAGGGCTGGAAGAGCAGGGCTTGTCCTGGAGAACTTTGATTTGTTTATGACTGAGTCTCTTGGGGCAGCATTTAGTGATACAGGATAAAAATGATAGTATGTCTGTAAGCACATATATATGTGTGTATGTACACCCAGAGGCATGCACAGATATAAACAGACCACAGAATACATTGCAATACTTGAACACACTCCAGTGTGTCTATGGACATCTTGTTCTTTCTCTCCTTCTGTCCTTGAGGTATCAGGTTTCCTTGTTTACAATCTGCCTCATTCAGGATCTGGAATTCCTAAAGAGAAGCAAAACGCTATCATGTGACTGAAGACTTATTTCTAGGAAAAGTGGAAGGGGTTCTAGGAAAGGTCAGTCCTCATGTTTTCACCTCCTCCTGTCAAGAGAAGACAGGGTGCAGAAGATAAAGCTGGGCGTGAAGTCTCTGATCCTTTGTCTCCCTGTTGGAGCTGGGGGAGCTCTAAAGGAAAATCAAATGCTTGATGTAGAGCTTCCTGAAGTCTGTATGTTCCTCCCCCACCCCCAATGCTTTATTCACATGGGACATTTAACATATAAACAGGATTTGTGCCTCCTGGAATATCGTATGTCCCAGTGTTTTCCTTATCTTCTGAATGGTTATTTTTGCATGCACAGTCTCAAGCGGTCATAACCCTGCCTGCGACATCACTAACAATGCTATAGGACAGATCCAGGCTATGGTCCATGTAGGGAATTGGACATTAACATGGTAATAGAAACAAGTAGAGAAGAAAACACAAACAAAACCAGCAGTCGCCTGTGTGTCTGTTCCATTAAAGAGATCAAATTTGTTCAGCACCAAAGAGAGTACCTCTAAGCTCTTCTAACTATGCAAGTGCAGAATGAACCTTGCAATCAAGGGGGTTATCTGAATGGATGGGATGCTGGGTCCCTGGCCCACCTTTCAAAGCACTGGCCGGCACTATAGCAAGTCTTCAGTGCCTCTTCTGGCTGCGCCCCTCAGGTCCCATGAGCATGGCCTCTCTCCCCTTTTGATGGAGCCATTTTGGCCTCCTCCAGGACTCTGCCTTTTCAGATGCTGTAGTCATAGTTCCCGACATTCTCAAGGTGTTCCAGGTCCTAGATGAGACTGACTATGATGGATGAGCAGGGCTGAAGCACAGTGTTGACATGCCATGTTCAACAAAGAAGGAGGGGATGGAAGTGATGGAATGAGGAAGTGATAGAAAACATAACAGAAATCCCCAGCTACCTAGGCAATGGAAGACTGGAGAACAGTGCTCACAAGGTTGGCTCTTGGTACAGGCAAAGTAGGCAGTTGCCAATGGTGGCAATCTGATGACTGGTCAGTGCCCTAGCTATTGCTGTTATGAGGGAGGGATGTGGTTTGAAGGACACTGGCTACTTCTGGGTAGCTGTTGCTGACAGTCTCTTTTAGAAGCTGCAGTCACTACTTTGATCTGACGATTTTTCAAGCAGAAGCAGGAGAAATGAAATGAAATGAAATTCCTTAGGTTCCTCATTTCTGCTCTGTGTTCTGGTTCTTCTCTAACTTAATTTCCATGTACTAAGGGGTCATATGTGACAGTTTTGTCCATGCTGCTGACCAGTGATCACCCAGTTCTGCTGGCTGAAAGCATGTTTTCCTTTATCCATCCCTTTCTTCAAGTCTGGTCTGGCCTGGAAATCACTTCGTAATGTCAGACACTAGTCTCTCCTCAAATGATGTCATGGCAGACTAGCTCCACCTAGATTTTGGATTACAGTTGATAAATGAACCCTTAGGTTATGACAGATACTGAATCTTGTCCTCATTCTATTGTGGTCAACAACAAAAATTCCCTTTGTCTAGATTTTTGCTCTGGAGCTGTGGGTCTTGCTGCTTTGAGGTGCTGAGTTTTCCGGTCTGACTCCAAAAAGAACATGTACATGTATGCTTATGTGCTAAGTTGCAAGGATCCTGCAAAGAGACTCACGTGCTTGAGTCCTTCCCCAATTCAAGCTTAAACTCTCAGCCCCAGGCAGGAACAAGCCCCTGAAGATACACATCTTAATGCACATATCTACAGGAAAATACATCTGGCTGGAGAGCTGCAGTAGGCCAAGGGTTTAAAGCGTTCCCCAGGCATTCTCTGCTTGTATTACTATCTCGCACATCTATACAGGCCACCTGTGCAAAGTCCAATTACTCTGACTGTGTCAGTGTTGTGAGGGTCATTGGTGGAGTTGCAGGGAGAAAAAAACAGTGATAAGTATGCAGTGAACACACTGTAGCTCTACTGCTATGAAGTGAGAATGCTAGGTACTATGTGCTCCATTGACTAGTCCAACACAAATCAATGATGGCTTACGGAGCAAATCCAAAATTTGATGAAGTAGAAGGGGCAGCAGTTCCCTCTGCATAGTCAGTATTTATGAAGTGCATTCACAGGAAGTTACTCACATAGGTGCCTATAATATCTGAAATGCATTGGCATGTTATGAATAAGAAAAATCATGGTCATAGCGTGGTAAGTACCTACAGCACCTGACGGGGATGCTCAGTAATTTCAGGAAATCCCAATTCACTCATTGAAGCTTAGACTGTGACTTAAAATTAGGCACATTGCCTGAGATCAGAGCCCTAGCTCCTCTGTCTGATAGCAGCCAGCAGTGGTTACTTACAGAAGGAGGATAAGAAAGGGATATGCCTAAAGAGCGGCCTTCCAGCTACAGCCAGCAGCAACTCAGGGTCTTCCTAAGCCAGAGGTTCTTTGTGGATCTTCAAATTAATATCAGAAGTGGACAATGGGTTGATCCTCTGTTTAAATACAGTTATGCCTTTGTCTCCTTAACATCCTGCAGCAATCATTTGCATGGGTTCATAAAGCTCCATGTGAGAACATAAGTCTATGTGCTTGCTTTAAATGTATGTAGTAGCATACTGTAGAATCACAGAATGGTAAGGTTGGAAGGGACCTCTGGAGATCATCTAGTCCAGCCCTCAGCATAGCCCATATGGGGATTGAACTCGCGACCTTGGCATTAGCAGCATCATGCTCTAACCAACTGAGCTAAACCTGCCCCTGCAGTACACAGTATTTCTGTACATCACCCTTGCTGGTGCAACAACAACAGATAATTGTTTCCCAGTCACTTCCTGCCATCACCTAGCTCTTGCTCAGAGTGAATTTGACCCTGTTGTGCCAGTGTGTCCCGAAATACACCATATGAACACATACCTAGGTTCAAGTCCATGGTATCAATCAGGGAGTGCATAGATGTGTTGGGTTTCCTCCCAGCATGTCATTGTCTGGCCATTGGACTCTCGGTTACTATGAGTGGAGGTGTGACTTTGAAGAGAAAGTCCTGGACCAGAAAAGCCCTAACACAGAAGATGCCTGACTGATGCTATGTCAAAGTTCGTACTGAGTGAAAAAATGGGCTGTGCAGTCTATTTGCTAACAGAAGGTTTCTGTGCTGCCAGGCTGTGATTCCAGGTCAGTTTGAATCAACAAGGCTGACTTATTTTTCTGAGATCTCGTCTGAGCTGCTATCAGCTTGGATCCAACCTGGTGGATCAATGAAAGTTATGACGCTATAGAGATTTGTTTTTCAGTGGCATTGATAAACCAGTGTTGCAAGATCCTCAGCTCAGACTCAGAGTTTAGCTAACCAAAGGTTGTGAAATTTCCAAAGGCAACAAAGGGGAAAAAAGCAAAAACCCACTCTCCCCTGTGTTGCAACTCTGAGCGCAATCCGTTGCAAACAATAATTCTCTCACTGGACACTGAGATTCATTTTAGCTGGGTCCATGGAAAGTCATTTCTAAATATATCAGCTAGATGTCCGACCTGAGGGTTGAAACAGAGAAATCTGCTTGCAGAAATGTTGCAAATGCAAAATTCTGGCACTACGGTCTCCAAGTTCTGCCCTTGACTAATATAGTTTGTCTCAAAATTGTGACCAGATTGAGCAATTGTATAAGGGAAAAGAATAACTGAAAAACTGAAGAATATCTGTAAACTAAAAACCAGGTAGTAAGATCCACCAGGAATGGAAATGGTTGATTAAGAAGCAACACTGAAATGAAGATATTTGCTGTGAAACAGCTCCCAGAGATGCACTGGTTCTTCAAAGCATCCTTCTACGTCTTCTTGGGCAGCTATGGTTTTAGTTGCTCTGTGCTGTATATAAATGAGAGGACCTAGTTTCCCTTGCTCAGCATTTCAGCTGCTCTCCTTTTTGATTCATCATGTGGGCCAGTAGCTGAAAATTGCAGATACTGTGTTTAATTGGATCCCATTCCCAAAGCAACCTACTGAAGCATCTCTGGTATTAGTGGGCTCCTTGACAATTTTACACAGCACAAAGCTAGGAAAAATCTATTGAGTTTTCAGTGATGTTGGTTGGGTTACGGCAGTGTAGAGAAGTCCCAGTTTTGGGCCAGGGTCTCTGTGTAAGGGGATATATAGGTAGAGGACATGCAGGTTGTCCCTACCTCAAAGAGCCTGGCCACAGTGCAGCAGGACTTTCCCAAGACATTCCCTTAAGCAAATTCACAGGAAGAGGCCTACGGGGAAGAATCAACACAGTTTTTACCTGGGAGATGAATAGAAGAAAAACTCTAGGAAATTCTACTCCAGTTCTTTCCACCAAAACCAGAATGGGTTCACAGCAGGATTTCAAGATCCCAGAAATCCCCCAGAATATAGGCCAGAATAAAATTAACCTAATCCAAATCCAATCCAATCCAATTTAATCAAATCTAATCTAGTTCCAATTACTATGAAATAGCCACAAAAACACCACTTTTGGTGCTCAAGGTTAGCATCTAAGACATTTTGACCTCTCAAGTGTTGACTCCCTGCAGAGTCATGTAGAAAGAAACATACCATTTCTGTATGGACATCCTTCCTTGGTGGAATTATCATTTAAGTGAATAGAAGTACACTGCAGGTGAAAATCCTTGTTAATGATGGTTACAGCTAAGAGAAGCCTTGTGAATATTTTTGCTAGGATCACCGTAACAATAGTAGGATTATGTCATGCTATGACAATTGTTAAGCTTCACTCCTTCTGAAATCTCCATTCTGGATTATCTGTTTTTCAGCAAGGGCAAAATGTTGCACAGTCTCCTGCCTCAGTTTACCCCCAGTTCAATGGGCCTGATTTCAATGACTTACGACATGCATGCAAAGAAGAGCTAAGAGAATCCTGCAACTTAATCTGTAAGAGCAGACAGGGAAACAAGAATAGGCCAAAGCTCTTCATATCTTTTAATGCCGTAAATAATGCTGCATATGCAAGGGAGCAACCACAGAGAGTTTAACACTTCAGATAGTTTTCCATTCTTCCTTGACAAATTTCTTGGTGATTAGATTTCTATATTTGTAACTGATGTTATACTGGACTCTGTATGTGAAGATTAATGACAAGAGAAAGTGGCAGCAATTTCTGGCTTGATATTTACATGAAAAAAATGTGGCTTTCTCACAATTCCATCAAAAAAAAAAAATCCTGAAATGACTGACACTTCACTGGCTAGAGCTAAAGCCTGATCTGTTTGTGCTTAGCATATTGCTTTGCACTGTAAAATCAAATGTTATTACTCATACAGCAAGGTGCTATTTAGCATAAGCACAGGAATCAGGATCTGATATGCATCTTTGATGAAGTGCACTGAAGTCTTCCATAGGGAGGTGCAATACAAGAGCAAAATGTTATTAGTTTCTTTGACTTTTTATGACTCCTGTTTTGCAAAGAGTGATCATGTGCTGTTGTTTTGAACTTCACCCCATGGTTGTTCTGTTTCCTAGATCTGCCTTTGCAATGGCAACTCCCAAAGTAATCAACCTTGAGGAAATTCATGTCTGGACTGATGGAGCTCTGTTTCAGTCTCATCTCCTTGCTGAGAATATGAAAGGTTTTCTTCCACCTACATTTTTTTCCAAGGCCTTTCTAACATAAAGACCACCAAATTAGTTCTGCTTGCTTTTATATCAGCTATTTCATGTCCTCTGCACATGATCTATTACTTCCAGGATCCCCAAACCAAAACCACATGTGAAATGTCCCAGGTGGACTTTCTGCTGCCTGGTATTTTGTGGACAGGGGTACGCAGAGCCTGTGTTTAAATTCTGAGCTGGGCATCTCTGAGCCTGGAGTTCAGTGAACAAAGAAGCTGTGGTGACACCACAGATATGGACTACACTGTAAAAATATCTATGTCAGCAACAGCCCAATCTGCAGCACCTTGCAGACTCACCAGCTGTGGTCTGAAAGTAAGATATGCGTATTAATATGGTACTCGGACCAAAGCACTAATGCCTGACACTAAGTTTGATAATTATTAAGTTGGTACAATACCAAGCCAATGCTGGCTACTGCAGCTTGGCTATGTCCAGACAACTTGAACACCTCTGTATTCTACTTTTCCACATTTCCTGTTTTGGGTTGAAAATGTCTTGTGATTGTCTTCTGCTTTTTGAGGGATATCTACAGCATTCTGCTGAGTTCAGCCTGATTTCTCTTCTGTCTTCCTTAATGAATGTTCATTGAATAATATTTCACTTCCAGAAAGAAAATCCTTTAAACTCCATATGTCAGGCACAGACTGTGCCCTGCACACAACAAGCACAGCGTCAGGCAGAGGGGATGAGGACTAGAGTTGTGAAAATGGCCACTTGATGCCATAGACCCAGTGAAAGCTCTGTGTTCCTACAGAGATGGAACTAACCCAACTTCATGTCAAAGCATTGATGGCCGGCAGGGGCAGAAGCAGACCATGTTTGAAGACTCCGTATTATGAAAAAAAAAATACAAAAGGAAAAATAAAATGTTTCAAAATTTGTTCTCAAAGGAAAAACAAATTGACCTCTAACAAAAGGCTGATTTTGCTCTCCTGTAGAGAGGTGTCTGCCACTTACTCGAGCTGGCAAGGCAATGTCTCAAAGGGCAATTTAACCAAGTTGCATAAGGCCTTGGCTGGGTGGCTGTGGAAATACAAGGCCTCTTATCTGAATGCAGGACACAGCTGTTGGAGATCTTGAAGGAATTATCTCTGTGTCTGTCAAACATCTGCTTTGTAAGCAAACACTGAAACACTAGCGGTGCACACAATCCAGCAGCCCATGGGGCAGAGCCAGTAAATGGGAACTTTTTTTCCCTGGCATCAGAAATCTCATGTCCTACGAACAACTCAGATACATGGATGGCTGTAGTTCCTCTGCGTTATCTAGACCTGTTCCTTGTCATAGAAAAGCAGCTGCTGTGGTCCAAGAACTGATCTCAGTCTCTTTGGTAAACGAGAAATAATTTACAGCTTTCATAGACATTCTTTGGCATGTAGCCTACAGAACTACTTATTTTCTCTCTCACCATCCAAGAATTATTCCATACAGATGCGGGTAGACCCAAAAGGGCTGATATTAACAATCAAGAAAGGTATTGGAGCCCTTTGAGATCAAATCTTTTCTATCATCTTCTCTGTCTTCCTTCACTTAGTGATCACCGTTATTTTTTTCTCTACAGTAGATTCACAGTGCTTCATCTCTGAATCAAATTAACTGACGTGCCATATCTCTGGTAGTCTCTCCTTTACCCACACTCCAACAGCACATAATACCCTTTGAGAGCCTGACTGCAGGAGTGAGGGATGCTTTTATATTGTGTAACCAGAATACCTTGTGTTCTTTTATGTGTGTTTTTATACTATCACCAGTCCCATAAAACCCCTTGTTAATTGTCTGTTGCTGTGACTCTTTGCACGTAAGCATTTGGGTACAGATCTGGTCATCGTGCAATCTGAACCTGCATTCTCCCAAAATGTATATGCTGTGGGTGAATCTAGTCCAGATATGGGGACGAACCATCATGTGAAAGTATACTGATTTTGTGTTTTTATCCATTCAAGACTTTGCTTCTTTGTGCTCTGTCAAAAACCATTTGCACTGAAGAAGATGATGGCAACAGCATGAATTGGTGAACAACCAGATGAATGAAAGTGTAGGTAGACAGGGATGTCCTGGGGTCTCTCTTATTTGTTTTTCTTGTGGCAGAGAGCTCTAGGTGTTCCTTCAGCATATGCCTGAGCTGTTTATCCATGTCCTTCTGAAAACATCTTAGTTCAAAGTGACGCAGCTACACTTTTTTTGTATGTATAATCAAATGCAAACAATTAAGGTTGCCTAACTGATCTCTGTGCCAATAGGTAACTACAGTTCAAAGAACTTTTTCCTCAGTTAATGGGTTGGATGGCATTTCCTCCACACCCTTCAAACAAAGCCTAGTGCTGTAACATCTAATAGAGCTTTCCTGTAAAAATCTCCACTTCCAGGGTGAGCTCTAAGGCCAACTGCTTGAAGTCCCAGGCTGTGAAGCGCCCCACTGGGCTGAGTGGAAAAACAGTGCAAGTCATTCAGTGTTCAAATGGAAAACTAGGAATGTGTCCTCTTTAGGCTCCATCCAAGATGTCCACAAGGCTATTGCTAGCTCTGTGCATGTCAGCTGGACACCAGAAAAATCAGTACTACTTTGCAAAGAAGACAATCCTATCAACAGCTACCAACTACTTTCCAATACAGTTACGTTGGTGCAATTTTTATCTCATTATTTTTGATGAGACTGGGCATGTGTTGATATAAAGAAAGATTGTGTTTATAGTTATAGCTTGATATTATAAAGCAGAGACTGGGTTTTGTTCCAAGTTTTGCCACAGATCTAGGTTGCATAACATACCTGTGCCTTGGGGTTTTTAATCTGCAAAGTAGTGTGAGCAGTTACATTTAGGCACCTAAAATCATTATTGCCTTTAATGTGCTTTTATAGATGGTAACTTGTGCCTAAATAGCATTATTGCAATTCATGTGGCAACCAAGTGTCTGCTCAGAAGCTGCCGTTCAGAGATTCACACAGTTTGGTTTGTGCTCATCATTCATGTAGATAGTTGGATTTACTTGGAGGTGGTATCTGGCTAGAAGGGCGGCTCATTGTCTGAATGAAATTTGAGTCCTCAAAGAAAGAAAGGCAGCAAGGAATGGACCTGGCCAATTGGCTCACTAGCTGTGAGATATGGGGCTTTTCAGCTCCCAGGTTCAAATCCAATAAAGTTAAAAGAAATCACATAGCTTTTGTTGCCATCTGGCAGCCAGTTGGGAGCTTGCGTGCATTGCATTGGTAAGTTTTACTATCAAGTTACAGGACAAGTGACTTCATCAGCATAAGGACAAGCTGGGAACAGTGAAGAAAACCAAATAAACCATAGCATCCCAGGATAGTGGTTGGTGCTTTAGTGGGGTGGCATGTGTGAGAGTAATGAATTAGGACTTAGCCCCACGTCTTTTTTCCTCAGAGGAGGATAGGCCCTACAGGTACAAAAAGGATTCTTCTTGGGAAATCAAATATATCAAAAGCTTCTACCAACTCTGTGGTCCTTTTCAAGAAATTAGATGAATATTTTGGTGCATTAGCAAAACAGAGAGTTTTGCTGAGAAGACAGGTTAATATGCTATTTTTATCCAGATTTGCTCTCTTTTTGAAGGAGATTTCTTTTGCCTTGATAGTCCAGGAAAAGATGAAAGTGAATACAAGGGAGAGATGGGGTGACTGTTTGGCAGCATGGCCAGTGCAGCTGGCAGGGCCTAAAAATGTCCAGTGACTCATGGATGTGCAGTGACATTATAAAACCTGCACCAATGGTGCAGTGTGAGCTGTGTGAGCTGGGTGCACCGGTCAATAAACAACCGAAATATCCATGGGGTACTTCCACAGCCAGCACCTCATCACTCTGAAGTCTTTGGGTATTGCCCTTCACTCTCCAATGTCCTTAAAATATGGAGGATGACTATCTAGGCCACGTGTTGTTTTCTCTACATATCGTGGTCCTGTTTTTTTCAGTGATAACCCTAATCTCAGGAGTCACGTGGTGCTTTTGGGGTTCATCTGTGCCAAAAAAATACGCTTCGGAGAGCCATGGAAAGAAGAAATGCTGGGAGCAGCTCACACAGGAGGAGGCCATGGCTGGGTGTCCCTGGCTTCTTCACGGCCTGCGTGGGCTCCAGAGCCGCCTGGGAAGCCAGCCGGGCGCTTCCTAATGGAGGCTGCCAGGCCTGGGACGCCGGGGTGGCGCGTGAAGCGCTCACGGGCCTCCGGACGCCCGTGCCACGCGGCCCCTGGCCGGGCCGGCACCCGCCCTCCATTGCAGGGGAGCTTCCCAAAGGAGGGTTTTTCTTCCCCCTCCCCCCCCCCACCCACTGCCCCCAAGATCCCGGCCCAGAGTCCTGACGGCCCTCCAGGCTTCCTTCACGTTGCGAAGCACCGCGGTTTCTGAAATACCCTGCGTATTTGAAAGCAGAGCCCCAGGCACCTTGCCGCCTGCTGGGAGGCGCTGAGGGCTCAAGCCCGCCTCTGGCGGGAGCTAGCTAATAGCCCTGCATGAAATATTTGCAGGAGAACATGTTTTCACTGTATTTTTTCTTCTGCACCAGTGACAAAGTTGGAGGGATTTCTGTGAAAGATGCAGTTTTGAGCGTGGAAGGGGACGCAATGCTTTTTAAAAGGCAAGGGAAGGGGCCCCCAGCCGCAGCACTCTGGGTTCAAGCCTGCAGCACCTCCTCACTTCTCTGGCGTCAGGAGGAAATGGCTATTTCACAGCAATTCCCTAATTTTCCCGCTCCCGAGGCCAGCCTGCAGCCAGGAGGTGAGATGGACCGGAGCCCATCTGGCTGGAAGTGCCCATGTGACCTGAGGGAGCCATTTTAGCTGCTGGACCATGAGGGTGGTGGAGGCTTGGGGAGGCCTGGTCAGTGGAGGCTGGGCATGGTGGTGGTGCTTTGCAGGTGTGTTAAGTTGTGCCTGCTATAGGGACCAGCTGTGTTGCTGATTTAGGGGTGGGAGATGCAGAGCACTGGCTTATTCATTGCTCCCTAAGTGTGCTGGAAAAGACCATGGTCCTGGAGAGGCTGCAGGGCCCAGCAGGAAGCAGTGGCTGCAAGAGGTAGGGGGCTGCGTGCCTGTAAGGGTTATTTACATGCATGGTGTTGGCTCACTGGCACGAAGAGGGGTTGCGATATATGGAAAGGGAGTGATGCTTGCTTAGTCTCCTAGGTATGCTTATGGAATTGGGTGGGCATTGACACTTGGGGCTCTGGGTGTGTATTTTTGTGGCATGATGTTTGGTTGCTTTCTTTTTCTGCATTTATTTTATCCATCTGTATTTCTTATTTACCTATGTTTATCTGGAAAGCTAGCATATCTTACTCCTTAAGGTATTTGTTGTTACAACAACCCTTTTGAGGCAATGGAGTGCACTTGCCTTGTTGGAAGTGAAGTATCAGGAGGCTAGCTAATACATTCAAGGTCAAGAAAAAGGCCTGATTCCAATGGTATTTTTAACCTGTTACCCTAAACCTTAGTGTTGCTGTTGGAGCTGCCTTTGTTTCTGAATATTGGGTTTATGCATCTGTTAAATTTCGCTCTGACTTTGTGGTCACCAAAGTAAAACTTGGCAGATGTAGCTGGCGTGGTCCTTGTGTGTGGAATTTCAGCAGGGGTGAGGAGAGTGTTTCTGGCATTTTCAGGTGGAACTGGATGTCCTAGGCTGAGGTCAGAGCTCTTGGAGTCCTGAAAAAATGTCAAAGTTCTTGCATGAAACACGGTAGTAAATCATGGCTAGTGTGTCAGACTAGCATAAGAGAGCAAACTGAAAGAACCCTGTTACTTGCATTCCCTCAGCGTTAGCAAGTAAGCATTAAACTTGTGATTGTGCAGCTGGGGAAACTGAGACTTAGTGTAACTGAGAGCACATGGGGAATCAGTGAGAGCTTGATATGCTACCTAGGGATTCTGGTTGTGGCTTACAGCTAAAACTGATGATTTAGGATGTCTTAATTTGAGAACTCTGATGGAGTCTAATTTTTATTTATTGATTGCCCTTTTCTACAGATGCTTACACCCCCCTGTTGGAAGTAAGGAACCTTCCCAGCACACAATTCTGGACACTGTAGAAGTGAACTCTCTAGAATAATACTTATTTTTTGAAAAAATCTTAGTCTTGCATCTGCCTGCTTCCTCCACTAAGAAAGACTCATTATGGTCATTGGTTCTACCTGCTATACCTCTAAGCTAGAGTTTAAGGTAGAGAAACCTCTTTTGCCTGTTGGAGTGCGTATGTGAAAATGGGTCTTCAAATAGATGACTTCCATTTCTTAAAAAAAAAAAAAGTAATGGGATATATTGAAAGGCCTGTGCAAGAAACTGCAGATGTAGCTATAAACCTGCCAGAATGCCTCCTCTGTGTGACTTGCACGTAGCATCAAAACTGGGATCTCACTTTAGTGAAATAGCACATAGGACTGTGAGAAGGACAAACAAGTTAAGCCTTAGTGCATTTGGCATGTTAACGTGGGCTCAGAACTCTAAAGGGACTATCTCAGAGGCATGTGTTTGAGCATTTTTTGGCTTGACACAGGTAACGGGAGACTGCATTCATAAAGATCTAAGTGTACAAGTTTATTAAAACACCAGTAGCCTGTTGTCTTTCTCCAGGATAAATCACTTACTTTCTTTCATCATACTTCATAGAGCGTGTTGAGACGCAGCTGAGAACACTGTGCTGCTCTTACTCAGAAGCAGGGAGTGTTCCTGTGAATAGGAAAGCTCTGCTTTGATTAATTGAGGTGATTAGGCATCTAATGGCCTTTGCAGCTTTTCTAGTCTGAGATCCACCACAGTAGCTGATGTGAGAAATTGTGTGTGTGGCAGTGAGTAAAAAGTTGCATGCAAGGGCATGTGTTAGCCGTCTATGTAGGCATGAACATGAGTTCTATTTTCCTAGCCTTGCAGTTTCATACTTCGACGAGGTTGTATCTCAGAAATGTCTATGTGATCTCTTATTCCTGTCCTTGAAAAACAAAGTTAGTCAGTGTTTTCTGAGGGTTTTTTAGGAAACTCCTGAATTTTCAGGAGTGTGAGGATGTATGTAGAGAAATAATGCCAGTAAAACCAAAAAGGGAGGTTTTAATTAAAACTGATTTTTATTTTTGTACTTGGTTTTCTGAACAACAGAAAAATGTAGTTAAATTAACCAGGCACTAGTAGGAAAATGGCAGAGGAGTGAAGTCTGTGGGCCTAAAAAAAAAGGGGGGGGGGGGGAGAGGGAGAAAATCTATTGACTCCTCTCTAATTAAAATGTCCCAATGCCCATTTCAGAATTAGGGCTGCTACTGGTGTATTCAGTCTTTGGGGAATTTTTTAGAAAGTATTAATTCTTATAGGCACTCTCTTTAGGCTGTTCCTTGTGAGAATTCCATGTGTATCTTACGAGGGAGAAAAATCTTGTCAGATGTCTAACAAAGCAATTTTGAAGTGGAGCAATTACTAAGAGTTTCTTGTTTCCTTGCCTCCAGCATTTGCCCATATACAGTTTTGCATTTGTACAGCCCCTGCCCAGCAAGACTGTTCATGACCAAGATTCTTAATCTCTACAGAAAAATAGTAAAATAAGCTGCTACCTGGGGCAGGCCAAATTCCGAAGTCTGACCAAAGGGGAATAGCAAAGCTCTCAAAATGCCAAATAGGTCATCTGTGGATGTGTTATGCCAGGTCCTTGTGGAAGATCAGCAATGCAACTCAAATTGTGAAACTCTCTAAAATGCTGCATAGATAATAGTTTGTGATATGAAACTTATAAGCTGTGATGAAGCCACAAGAAATCCTGCAGTTTAAGTTGTACTGTCTGGGAAGGGAGCAGTCAGACAAAATAACAATTCAGCTGACTCCCCAAACAGGAGGACTGCTAATAAAGCTTGGCATATTGCAGGGCCAGGCATTTTGGAGGTGACTGCATTTCAAAAGACTATGCACACTAGAACATTACAGTGAACTGTTTTATTCATGTTCTTGGAAGGTATCTCTCACTAAAGTAGCTTTACTGAGACTCACTTTAATGTGATGTGTCTCCATTATGGCACATGTAAAGGCAGGCATAGGTCCTAAACCCTGTTGAATACTTGTTTGCATCCTGATGGCTTTAGAGAATGAATAGGACATGGGGGTAATCAGAGCTTAGTCCAGTCCGAATGGCTGCCAGGGTGCAGGGAGAGGAGAATGAGTTCAGCTGCTGATGGCTGAGCAGATGCCTCAAAGATTGAAAAACTAGTGTTTTTATAAGGTGGCCTCTGGGAGGCAAGATGCAGCTGCATTGATTCCTGCCTGCCAACAGTGAGAAAGTGTCCAGCAGTACTTGGTTAAAGGAGCGGCATGAAGCCCTGAGCCCAGCTAACTATGAGCTTTGGGCTTGCTTTTTCCATCTGAATGCTTGTGCTTCCCTATTTCTAACTTGTGTGATTTGGGGCATAGCCTTTTCACAGTATTGCTGTAACATTTACTGTTTTATACCAGCACTTAAATTAAGTGCCCCAGGTTAACATGGGTAAAACTGGAGAGCACTTCAGCCTGCTGTTTTTTCCCTGAAGATAGTGAGCTGAATTAAACTGATATTGCAGGCCCATCTGGTTGTGTGTGTGGGGTGGTGGGGGTGGTCTGCCCTTCAAGATGCAGCTGGGGAGCCCCAAAGTAGGTATGAGTTGAGCTGTCAAATTTGTGTGTGGGGGATGATTTTTATCATTTTCCAGGCTGCAGGAGAAATCTTCCAGGGAAAAGTGACTTGCATCATGCCTGACAAAGAGGCATACACTGGTGAAAAAACAGGTCTGTAGTTTGTGGCATTACTGGTAGGCTTTTTCTCTGCAGTTTCTATTCTAATGCATGACCTTATTCTGCTGCCTTCTTACTGTGCAAGATGGATACTTCCCAGCCTACACACCAGTGAGTCTGTGGCCTTGGGCCCTGATTCTGCAGATGGGAGTGTCCTTACCCTAGTTTTCATGAGCTGTGCTACAGAAACCAGCAGGTTTCTATGCTAAAATTAAGAACAAGCAAGCATGTAGAATTAGGGCCTGAGAGAACAGAAGCAAAATATCTCAGAGTGTATGCTTTTATTTCTAACCCTCTGATGTGTGTTCTTGGAACTTGTTCTTGAAATGCATTCATTTTGCTGTATCCACTTGAGAGCCCTTTTGCATGGAAGAAAAGGAAGGAGACCAGAAGTGTTTTGCTCTTAGCTTGTGATGGTTGCTTTTGGCTGGTGGGGAATTGGTTTCTAATTTGCCAAGCTAATTATTTTTATTATGCCTTATAAGGTCTTGTCCAAACATCTCCTGGTGTGCTGGGGATTTATGGGAGCAAATCTTCCCTGCCAATGAAATAATGGGCCTCTTGGGGATGCCTTGGACTTGATGGCTAGTAAAGACACCTCTTAAGTCCTATGTTTGAGGGAAATGTATGAAGGTGGGGAGACAGTGTTATTCTGCAGTGTGAGAGGCTTTGAAAAAATACGTACGTGGTTGTCTTGTTTAGGTGATAAATGGCTTTCATGGGTATAGAGAGACTATGTTCAAGGTCTATGCCTCAAAATGTTTCTGGAACTGCAAAAGCCACTGAAAGAAAGCTTAGGGATCTGGGAGATGTAGCTTTAAAAAAAGGAATGGCTTTTAGTAGAGATGCTTAGACTGAGAAGTGTATGAGGCTGTACTGATAGTGCCTTGGGCCTTTCTTTTTTGAAGCTGTTGAATTAATGGAGCCATAAATCAAAATGAGTTTGGTTTTTTTGAAAGCAAGAAAAGTAAGAAAATAAACTAAGCTCTTTTTTGTGCATTCTAATCTTTTGTTTTGGTTTCCCAATTTCCAAGTGATGGAGGTCTGAACTGGCACAGTTACAAGGATGAGAGTCATGACTGGCTAGCTACAGACCATCAGATGTGCTGCTTTCCAGGTCTTCCTTGAGTCCCTGATGAGGACTATGTATCTGGAGGGGAACTCAGCCTAAGATAGGGGTCTAAGAGACTTGATAAAATAATATCTGGATGTGCCTCCCTACCCTTACAGACAATGGGGAACAGTTAACAGTTCCTGAAACAGGAGCATGTAGTAGAGACCAGAACACAGCCTGTGAAGCGCAATCTTCTCATCTTTGCATGTTGCTAGTGGGCACTTTTTCAGCAGGAGGATCTTAAAGTAGCAATATCTGAGCTGTTTTCAGAAATGCTGTTTTTCAATGGCTCCTGCTCCTGCTATGATCTTCAACCTTGTTGTGTGTTGAATAAAGATTCCTGATGCTTGAGCAACTTTACTGTTCTGACTAATGGGCAGAGAGGTGATTATGGGCTTAGACAGTATCCCTGATCTGTGGGAAATTCTTTTATACAGTTGCATTCTGAAGTATGACACTTGTTTAATAGCGTATGATGTAACTGCTGCACTTCGGTGTCTGACAGGATTTCTGACAGGATTTGTTTGGTTTTTTGCTTCCAGTAATACTGGAGAAATTATTTCCTTTCAAGTCCAATACAATACAAAGTTCTAGTGTCTGTGAAAGGCATCAGTGCTGTAGAGACTTGAAGGCATGCTTGTGTTGCAAAGTTGAAAGCTTTCTGGCAGTCAAAAGGGAGACATAGTGCGCCTAGACTACTGGAGATGGGAACAGATATGATGCTTGCATCTGCTTTCAAATACTAATTTCCCCAAATTTGTGACTGTAAATTCGATTTAGTTCTAGCTAGAGCAGCTCATAAAAGAAAAGCAGTAGAGTTTCCTGCAGCAGAAGCATCCATTGCTTCTCCTTGGAGCATGGCAGAAAGGACTTACCCTGTGGCAATCCCAGGCATTAGGACTGAGAACAAGGAGCCAATCCACAGCAGGTCCAGCATGGTGTGAGCTGACAGTCTCTGCACTCAACTGTCAAAAGGGGACCTGTTTAGCTTTGCTAAAACAGTGTGTCATATTGATAGCTTAGTGCGCCGAAGGAAGATTTTTATCTCTATGTTTCTGTTTTAGGGAGACAGATACCGGAAAGGAAGGAACTTTCAGTTATGTCTATATTGACTTGGCTTGCAGATATCTCTGTGAATGTTTTATTTATTTGTCTCCACTGCCTGACCTCTCCCAGGTATGGAGTTTATCACAAGGATTTATGGCTACAGATTGGGGTTGAATTGGAACCTGTGACCTAAAGTGAAGAGACCTCCAGGACATACAACCCCACTGGGTCACTGCTGTTGAGGACAGGGTGTCACCTGGGTGGACAAGAACGTGTGCTCAACTCTTTTCCACTGCAGTTATGTGCATGTGTGTCTGTGTGCTCTTGTACTGCAGAAGCAGCTGGAGGCCCTTCCCACTGCAGAGGATCTGTCATTATGTGTTAAATAATCTGGGGCTAAAATGGGAGCAATCACTTTCCTCCCTAGCCAGAGGCCAGAACAGGCAGCGAGGTCTTCCTTAAGACCTGCAGGTAATTGTGCAGGGTCTTGGCACTGGAAGGATGTAGCATGGGACTGTGCAGCTGGGGAGCTGTTGCAGGAAAGGGTGAGAGGACCCTGTGCAGGACTGGGTAAAATGCCAATGTAAAAGGCTAACCTGGGTTGACAAATTGCAACTCCTGGGATGATGGAAGGGAATAAACTTACAGGAGCCCTAACCCTTGGATCTGTTTTCCTTATAATGCTTATGTCCAACCACAAGTCTTCAGATTATGCAAAGGAGTAGTTTTCTGAGACAGTGCACTTCAGTTTTCCACCAATGCACAGAGGTGAGATGAACTGTAAGAAAAAAAACATGCCTAATTCACTGGGGAACATCAACAAGATGAATGACTGGTGATGGATCAGTTAGTGTAGGCCTGAGAATGCAAACTTTTGTGTGGAAATGAGCACTGAAAGTGCTCAGCTCCTCTCATATAGGAGACTAGCGAGCCCTTGAGCTTGTGAACAGTTGTGGGTCTTTGACTGTACTTGTGAGTAGTGAAAAAGGACATAAGTAGTTGCGCAAACAAATGTATTGTCTCTGAGGATGCCTGTACAGAAGAGATTCTACTTCAGATAAACACCTTCCCTCTCAGGTAAACAGTGATTTGTGCCTGGGCAAGTGTTTTCAGTTTTCCCTCTTTTGTAATTCATTTTTTAAAAATGTCATTCTACTGAAGAGAATTAATGCCATACACTGCAAGTAAAGGGCAGCAAATAGTCCTTGATGTCTTTGGGCTGGAGAGTATTTGTTCATAAGGTTTGGCAGCTGCTTTCAGCTGACAAAGATCTTCCCAAAAGTATGGGCTGGGTAGTCATTGTTGTGGGATTCTCTTCTTCCTGCAACACTTTCTCCATGTTTCTTCCCTTCATTTGTGCTGTATCCTGACCTTTATGTGCAACAGCCCTACATTTCAGAGACATGCACATAAATGGCACATGCTTTAGGTGGCTGGAGCAGAGAAGAGTAATGATCTCTTCTAAGGCAAGGAGAGAGTTAGTAGGAATTGCCCTTGATTTGTCCCATTTGTACCAGTGAAGACAAGATATATTCTGGTTCTTCTGGATATGGTGTTAGAGAAGGGTTTCAGGTACCTCTGTATTAATTTACTTGCTCTATGTATAGTACAACACAGAGGACACCAGCCTGGCAAGACGGTCCAAGAAAGCAGGTCTCACAGATCGGTAAGGGGATAGCACAGACTGTCAGCTGTGTGCTTTGGTCTCCAGCTCCTTTTCCGTTGAAGCTGACAATATTCCCTGAACTCCTCTATAAGGAACTGCAGGTGGAAAAGTGCTTCCTGAAGCAGTCAGTCTTCCAGTGCGTATGTCCTTTCCAGTTGCATCATTCACGTAATAGCATAACTTTTTTTCTTGCATCTTTTACCCCAAATAAAATGGGGAAATCACCTGCTTTGGTAGCAGAGTTCAGAGATATCTTCCCCAGACTATGTTTCTCTCCCTGGCTGTTATCTATGCTGTTTCTAGTGTTTCTGCACAGTTATAAATTGAGTCAGGTCCTAATTCACTAGGTGCAACCCTTTGTATTGCTGAAGTCTTTGCAGGTGTCCAGGCCTGTTTTGAATGATGGCAGACTTTGGGATGAATATAGGAGTGAATTTCACATGCAGGCAGGAAAGGGACATGTGTAGTTCTAGACTTCAGTTATACATGGTCCTCTTACTACTTGTGGTAACTTAACCTAGGCTTGCAAGAACACACTTTGCCTTGGATGAGGGTCAGGGCTTCTAGAAGGAACTTGATAGATTTTACCTGTTTGATTCACCCAGGTGGTGTTGTGGGAATGAGTTTTGGTTGGAAAAGCTAGTTGAAGAAATGCCTGCTCCTCTCCTACAACTCACTCTTTCTTAGCTGTGCCATAGTACAGCCTCAGTGTACACCTGATCATTGAAATGAACTAGGCTGCGAAAACCCTTTTGGGAAAAAGGACAATAGCTGTGAAGAGCAAGACAGTCCTCAGCAGCAAAGGCAGTTAAAGAAAGTGTTTGCTTAAGTCAGCGATGTTTGAAGTGGTGCTTCTGACACTTCATCACCTCATCCTGAAAACTTAGTGAGTTTTCCAGGCAAAGCAGTAATAAAGCAAATTCTTGTAGCAGAGTGTGAAATTGAAATCACCTGAGGGTTTGGTAGCACCAGTGACTCTGGACTTCTGTTTGAAGACCCTGCACTGTTCCTTTTTAGTAGCTGTTTATTCTGTGTTGTGGCCTGCCAAAAAGGAGATATGGTTAGCCAAAGAGTTATTTGAGACTTGAATCCAAGAGTGGATTCAACCCACATTGATTTTTTTTTTTTAATGTGACAGATCTCAACTGAAAGTCTCTTGGGTGGGTATGGATCCTCGCTATCTCCTGAGGGCCATGCCTGTGCATGTGCTCTCCCTTTACTAATCTTGTTAGATAGCACAAATCATAGGAGCTTATGCAGGGATTTCTGCTAAATTTTCTTAACTAAAGGCTTTCCTGCCCTGCTGCAAAGAGGGAGCAGCTTGGTGGCAAGTGCAGTGCATATTACATAGGTCCCTTTGCTGAATCTGAGAGCTGAAGAACAACAGTTCTACAGCTGGATGAAGCAAGGTGGGGTGAGGTGTTTCCTTAAGGTACTGGCATTCTGCTCAGAGCAAAGGATTTTCTTTAGAGCTAGGGCAAAACTTTGCCGAACTTCACCATGCATCAGATGATATAATTATATTTCAGGTGATCTACTTCCTTAGAGAATTCTTCCTCTTCCTGCTCAGAGCTGGGCTCCTAGTTAAGCTATTGCACTCAGTGGTTTGGGTAAAGGAAGATGTTTCAGACTTCAGTGCCCCCAGAATGGCCACAGAGGTAAAGTTTTGGTGTGTCAGAAGCACAGGAATGTTGATTTCTCTTCTGCCTCAGCAGAAGGAATCAGCCAAGAGGGAATGAGGCATCAATCACTTTCGAAGGCAACAGATGAAAGAGGAAAATTATGGCCCATCCATCTCCCCTGCCCCTAACACTGCACCCTATTATTCTTAAGACTGAAACCATGACCTACTTGAAGGCAAGAAGGCTTTAACTCCAGAACTGAATTCTTAATCTGGAGAAACTTATATTTTGAGTAATACTTCCTGTGCACAAATACAAGACCAAATCTTTACTGGCATAAATTAGCGCAACGCCACTGACTGGTTGTGACCCAGTTTAGTCTTCCCTGCATCTCCCTTCTTCTCTTATAGATCAGTGTACCTGTCTTGCCAGTCTGTATCTGGCCAGAGAGAGGAGTCAAGTAACAGAGGGATGTTTCTGTAGTAATCATTTCAGTTCTGACCATTTCAAAATCAGTATCACTTAAATCATGAGCTAGTAACTTATTTTGTAGCATCTGTCATTGATTATGCAACACATTTCTCTCAGCCCTTTAAAATGTAGAATACATAGGACACTAATTTATTGCCTCTACTAGGAATTGCATTGCAAGCTACTTCTGAAATTGGAGTGAAGCTTTCTAGTTGGTTAGAGCATGATGCTGCTAATGCCAAGGTTGCGAGTTCAATCCCCGTATGGGCTATGCTGAGGGTTGGACTAGATGATCTCCAGAGGTCCCTTCCAACCTTACCATTCTATGATTCTATGTGTACTATACAGTAGATTACTTAACATTCTTGTTTAGCAATACCAGACTAAGCAATCAAATGTAAAGCAGCACATGATGAGATCATGTTACATACAGTTTAGACACTTCTTAAGTTTTAAGACAAAGTGGGTGCCTCATTTATAGTGACCTGAGTCATCCTAAATAATGCTGACTACACACATCACCAGAACTGCAGTCATATTATAGAGCTTACTGAATCAGGACTTGCCTGTGGATACCCTTGTTTGTGTGAGTAATTACCCTGAAGTTGATAATGTGTTAATAAGGTACAGCTTTGGGGAAATGAGTCAGTTGAGGCCTTAGTATCTTGCTGCAGGACATACTATACAATACCATATTGCTGAATAAACATGGACTTGCACTGATAGCTCTTAGAGTTGTAATAGCTATGATTAATAGCAGCTCTTCTATGTAAACATCTGTCTTTCCCATGTGATTTTTCTGTATAATTCTGTTCTGACTGTTAACTTTGCTCATGTATTGATATAAGTGTTCTGCTGCTTCTGAGCTGAGTGGATGTGGGAAAACAGGGAAAAATCTTCATGTAAATATAGTAGGAGGGTGTCTGTGCATGCAACACAAAGGTCAAAACTTTAAATCTTTAGACTTTATGAGGACTGAGATGTTAATAAGCAACTAAAAGGTGGTAAAGTCTAGGAGAAAGTGTAACACAGATAAGGTTAGAAGCAATTAAAATGTGTGTGTTTGTCAGTAAAGCTCTACTTTTGAGTTTCATGCTACAAATGCCAGCATGCAGAATGAAATTGCAGAGCTAGTCCCATCCTGCTGAGGTATGTGTTCCTCAGCTGAGGTACCAACCTCTCTGTCATCCCTCTGGCTGAGATGTCTTGGCTCAAGGCTTCCATACTGTGTTTGAGTGAAAGCTCAGCCCTGCAGAAGGAGACAGCAGAAGTCTCTAGTGCAGCTGGACTTAGGTTTTGTCTTAACCTGAAGGGATGTTTGTACTGTGTTGGGGGGGGGGGGGGGGAGAAAGGGGGTTTTCTTCTTTGCCACACGTTAGTTCCAGTTGTGTAACAGCTGTGACAAGTTAAGCCTGCTGGATTTTTGCTGAAACATGTAGCTGGAGCTCAGCTTGCTAGTGTGTGTGCTTGTTCCAGCTTTCCTTGATTAAAGCAGGCCCCAGCAGTACTGCTTGCCTCTTTGAGCCTTGCATTCAGCTACAGGTATATTTAAAAAGTGAGAGCCAGATTTTGCTTCCACTTGAAGCTCCATAGCTGAGAATAAATAGCTCAGCTGATTATTGAAGTGGCCATGACCAAAGCTGCTGTGTTTAGTGCCATGAGCAAAGCAGAGGAATAGCTGGCCACTCTGCCACTCAGAGGGTCAGATGTCATTGTGACCTTACTTGATCACTATTGTATAAAAGTGGCTTTTGTCAGGCAAATTAATTCAAACAACGATGTGTAACCAACAGCTGAGAAATCACACCCAGTGTTTGCTTAACCTGTTGCTTTGGGGGGGCCTGTGCCATATGCAGAATTGTGTCACTCTTCTGAAACAAATGCTATGAAGGTCAATTTGTTTAGCTTATGGTTTCTGCTAGGTAATTTTGATCTGTTTGCAGTTGTCATGGGGGTTGTTCCAGTGCTGCTCTTTGAATTTCTTGATAACCAAAGCAAGATGTATGTGTCAGAAGAGGCAGGGAAACTGTAAAATGATAAATTGATGTGAGAGGGTATTAAGAGAAGAAACAGATGATTTTGTTTCCCTTCTGCACTGCATTAGGCAAAAGCACTGAACTGGGTCATAAGGGTTGCTCTGTCTGAGAGCCTGTTACGGCTGCCTGATGCTCAGATGCTTTCAGCATGTGGAGCCTTTGTAGCTACTGAGCAGTAGGGCTTGCCCTACTGAAGTACTGTGTGCAAAGCGCTCTGGAGGTGTAAAGTCCTGTGTAGTTGCCCTGTGTTGCTTGTAGTAATTACTTACATGCTGTAACTCTTGCTGCTCCTCTACCCAAATCTTCCTTCATAATTCTCAGTCTGTAGTTGGATAAATTCAGCAAACTCACCTTCGTACTTTATACTAATTCAGGGAACTTTACTGGGACACACTCACTTGCAAGAAGTAGCGTGGCCTTACAGAAATCTTGCATTTTTCTTTCTTCCTCCTGCATTCATTACTCTCCCATTTCCATGTTTTGGCCCATTCAGCTAAATGTGTGCTTCCATTTCTCCGGGAAAAACTCTTGGTATAGTAATATCAGTGTTTTCTACCCTGTTTCTGTGTTGCTGCTTATGAGATGCTGAATATGCAAAACTAGGATCCTGCCTCAATCTGATGAGAGATACGGTGAGATGTTTAATAGATGGTTACAGGTTCTCTGAAAAGCATTAACATCCAGGCAGAGGAAGAAGATTGCTCAAGGAGCAGCCAAGATGAAGGCGATATCTTTGAGTAATTGGTTGAAAATGAATTGAGCAGTATAAAATGGAGGATGTATATCTAGATTTAAAAAAGAAATTCTAGCAGTTATTTTTTTCACGGCTGTTAGCATTTCTGGAGTGCTGGACGTAGTGCTGGGCTCTGCATTACAAGGACCTCTGAAACAAGAGGGTAAAGTGCCACAGAGGATTGTGGGATTGGAGGATCTCTTAGAAGAGGCTGAGAGAGCTGGGAATCTTCAGTCTGCAGAAAGGAAGGTTCAGGGGGGATCTTATCAGTGTTTGTAACTCACTGTTGGGAGGATGTGAAGAAAATGTAGCCAGACTCTTCAATGGTGTGTAATGGCAGGGCGAGAGGCACCAGGCCTCAACTAAAACACAGGATATTGTGAGCTTAAAAAAAGAGGCTTCTTCCCTATGAGGGTGATCGATCAAGGTGGAACAGGTTGTCCAGAAATGTTTTGGAGTCTCTATCCTTGAAGACAGTCCTGGGCAACTTGCTGTAGGTAGTCCTGATTGAGCAGAAGGGTTGGGCCAGATGATCTTCAGAGGTCCCTTCCAGCCCCAGCTGTTTTGTGATTTCTGTGATGATGGTTAGTTGAATGTATACCTTCTCTCTTCCCAAACCTGATGTAGCCAAAAAATGAAACATCAGAAGGACAGAAAGATAAATGAGGTTAAAATAGGTTCTTTTTGGACTTGACTCTGAGATTCCACCCTCCTTGGGTAATAAAGCCACATCACCTTTCCCAAGGTAAAAACACATGATCTATACCTCTCAAGATCAACTCTACTGCTGGCCATACTGACTCCATGATAAATGAGGATCTAGTCTTCACTGTTTTATGTTCTTGAGATTGGTAACATAACAGTATGACCCCAAGGTTTTAAAAAGAAAAAGCAGCCTTTTCCATAACAAACTGGAATCCACGGGCAGAAATCACCAGGTTTCTCTGGGAAGCTGCTGCATATGCACAGTTATCAGGTAGTACTTTGGGGCCTATTGGAATTAGTGAGATGGGAGAAAATTTGGGCTTAATGGGAGGAGTGGTATCTCCTTCAAATGGTTATGTCCAGCCAAACTCTCATAACGTATTTACTGAGAAGATGTGCCAGTGTGCGTTTCACTTGTAGCAAGTGTGTGTTCTACCCAGCTCAGACTTTCTCTTTCTATGTGATATGATTTCACAGCTCTCTCCCCTGAAGTTACAACCCACCAACAGGAAATCCAGATGCTAATCATCCTTCCTTGTGACAGGAGATGCTGGTTATTCTCTCTAGGACCTGACTTTAGAAAGGGAAGAATTAAAGCCAGCTGAGGAAGAAACAAAACATTGGTTTCCTCAGTCCTCAGAACAAGCATGCTGTCTTCCCCAGTATGTGACGCTCACAAATTAATATTTTGAGAAAATGGCCTCAAGCTGTTTTTTGGGCTGGTGGGGCTCACTAGAGGCTGCTGTGATGGAGACTAGATGTCCTTCAGCCTCTAACCATGTCCTCAGCTACTGCCCAGCAATCCCCCCCCCCATCTGTATAGTGACATACCCTGATGAGTTTCAACACTTGCTTGTAAACCAGCAAGCCCAGTTTGTGGCTGCTGCTCTACCTACTGCTGTTTTGCTTCTCCCATGTCTCTCGGGGCTGGGTAAGCCTGTTTCTCGGCCTCTCTGAGGGTTTGATCACGGAGACAGTGTAAAGGAAAACTGAATTTGGAATGAGCCCAGAAGCCCTGGATTCTCAGTGACTATCTGACTACTTTGGGTGGACTTGAGCATTTGGTCTCCTGCTGTTCTCTTGTTTGAAGCTGGAGTGACTGTGTGTCTGTGCAAACCCATGGTCAGTAATCGCTGCCCAGGTTTCTGGATGAGATGTGTATTGCAGATATTACTGTCACTTGGGGTGGCGCTCTCTGTCACTTAGCCAGTGGAGGTTAGCTAACTGCAAGATATGCTGCAGAAAAGTAAAAAGCTGCAAGGGGAATGAAAAAGCAGGACTTACAGTAAACATAGCTCATCATGCCTTCCCATCAACTGGCTATCACAATTATGTGTTGTTCTTTAAAGAAAACTAGTGGTATCTGTCTCATTCTCAAATCATGTGTCAGGCCAGGATGTGCCTTAAAAAGGTGCAATCAGTTGAACATAAGTGAGATTCCTTTTGTTTCCTCTTGATACTCTCAGGCTGATGGCTTTGTGGGCTTGAATGTAAGCGTGAACCACATGATACCTCTGTGATGTAGGGTATGTCATGGCTGGGGTTAACAGGGCAAACCTCCACTTTGACACATCCACAAACACAGTCCTCTTCCTGCATTTTGCTTCCATCCCCAGTACATTGACCTCCTCCAAAGCATAGCAAGAGGAGGATGAGGAAGGAAAGGGTATGAACATCATCTGCTAGACTTGGAAGCAGAGGTATGTGTAGGGTGGAAGTTGCATGAGAAGTTGAAATTTTTCTCTGCTGCCTCAGCCTCTTACATGAGGCTTATAACCTTCCAGAACTACAATTGTTCAGGTGGTGACAGCTGGTTGGATGCCTTATTTTGAGTATAAAATAAGATCGTATAGGCTAGTAAGATACAGGCTGGAAGAGCTGAACAGTGGAGAGGCACACTGGCTGTAGTTGCAATTGCATCTTGGAGTACAGAAGGGGCTATATTAAGCCAGAGATGAGTGTTATCTATTTTGCTGTACAGCTGCATCAACCCAAGTGTAGTATCTGAAGCAATTTGCACAGGGCTTACATATTGGACCTATTGTGTCTAAATAGAGAACAGGTTGTTGGGAATTCAGTGGCGATCCCTGGAACATCTGTCTCTGCTTAGGAAAACAAAGCAAAATCTAGGTGTTGACTGTCTAAGGCCTGAAATACCACATTGAGCAGTTGTCTGGGGGATAGGCAAGGATAGGGATGAGTGAATTGTGCATACTACAAGTGTGTGTGTGTATATTTGGTGGTAAAGATGCAATCTGAGGTTTTCTGCCTCTGCTTCTTCCACTCTGTATTATAAAGGTATCTATAATAAGCTTAGAGCATTTTCCTTCTCCGTTCAGGTTTTTGTTGTGGCAGAGAGTTATCTTTAGGCAGGAAATGATAGAATTTTGTCTCTGCTGAACTGTCAAATTAATAGAAACTATTCAGAAGAAATCAGCTTTACAGAGGAGTAGCTGTAAAAGAAGGGAGTGGGGGCACAGGAAGGAAGGATGGTATCGGGCCATGCTAAGATGAAGAAGCGGCTACATGGCTAAATGAAAGGAAGTAAAGAAGAGGCAAACATAGGACAGTTTAAAAAAAATGCTTCTTACCTTATTAAACTTAAGCTAAATTTCTTCTATATATACTATTTTGCTCTGAGAGGTTAACCACTAGGGAGTTAATACTACGTAAGAAGTTTAGGAAGATGGAACTTTAAGTGTTGACAGGCAAAGCATGAGCTACAACCTTTGTAGCAGTGAAATTGCAAGATTTTGCTTCTCCTTTTGTTTTGTTTTTTTTTTTAAAGTCTTTGTTTAGGGGAAATCATGTGCACAGCCCCACGAATAGGAAACACTTAATAGTTTTAGTAACAGCAGCTGCTTGGAAAACATGTTTTAAAGGGCAAAGTGGAACAGTGTCAGCATCGTCTGCTTCTGCCACGTGCGTGCTCAGGCTGGCAGATGGCACCTTTGGATCTAGCTCAGAAGGGAGAATTGGAATGATCTCTGGGTACCAAGTTTGGCAAAGAGGGAATAAAAAGATATGGGACTGGCAGAAGCAAAGTGATAGCAGTGTTGTCGAGTTTTCCAACACACAGGGTTGGCCTGCGGATGCTGTTACAAATGTAGTCCTTACACAGAAAGGGCTTGTGAAGAAAAGCAGAAAAATCCTTAATGGATAAGGCTAGAGTAGCTAGGGATTGGATGTTCCTGCTCAGATCTTTCCTTCCAAACTGCCAGAGTACTGGTCTGCTCAGGCAGCCTTTCAGGTTCCTGATGAATTCCTCCTGTACTGGAGTGTACCTGCAGGCTTCAGGACATGCATTTTCTTTGTACCTCATCTGGGTAAACAGGGCCCACAAAATTGGAGGCAGGCAGAGCAGTTGCATAAAATAAGGTGAGGTAAGTAATTAGTCCATCCTCTCGACTGGGAAATTCCTGCTCCCCAAGATAATTGCTAGTTTTTGTATGTTCCTTGCCTCTGAAAGGAACATACTTGTTCTCAAGGAGTTCGAATAAATTATTTTGGCCACCTCACATACCCATTCATCTGGCTGTTTGCTCAATATAGTACATGGAGAGATAAAGATGGTTTTGTTTTAAAGAAAAATCAGGAAATGTTTTCTAAGGCCTTTGAGAGCTGCTGGATGTGATATTGGAGAGTCCAGCGTTTGGCATTTTCTTCTTGCCTGCAACAATGGAATTACTGATAGTCCCTATAGTAACCCTTTCTGCGAAGGCTGTATTGAGTTTTGAAATAAGCATACGCTTTTGCTGTGACCTTTCTTCTTTAGGGCAAGATCCTGAGGGAGGTGGGAGGAATTGCACTGATGAGATCACCAGATACGAAATCAGAGGCTCAGAGCTTGTGCTGTCTCTAATCCCAGAGCCCTGGTCAGATTGTAATTTGTGTAATGCCATTTTTACTTCCTCTTTGTGTTTTCAGCTGGTTGGAGTACTCTTTACGTCCTGTTAAATGCTGTCATAGAAAATTTTTGTTCTCTGTTAACTGTCTGCTCTTTGTTGCTTTAGAGGTAGAACAGGAATTTCTATATGGAGGAAGCTCACAAAAGCACTTTAGACTGAATGTCATGATCAGATATACACAAGCTATTATTATAAGCATAGAACTTTGCAAGTGATCTGTGCAGTGTAATTCTGACAGTTTTGTACAACATCTGAGTCATCCTCTAAGCTAGTTTAAAGACTAGGGTGCTTGTTGCCAATGTGTGAAATCTGATTTGTTTCATGTATGTGTGTGTGTGTGTGTTTTGTTTTTTTAATCAAGCCTGGAATTCTAGCTTTATCTGGGCCTGATCAGAGCCTGATTTTTTTTTTTTCTAGTCTAACTTGCTGCAGTAGGATTAAGAGTTTGCTGTTCTGAGGGTTTTATGAATTACTAGTGTCCTAGTTTGCCTCTTTTGGTGCTAAACTGACTCCAGTCAACTTTACAAGATAGGCCTTAAACTAACAACTGCTGGAGGGAAGTCTATTTTGTTTTTTTAATCCTGTCACTTTGGCCTTTTTTGAAGGGGAAGAAGGATCAATTTTATCCTCTCTGTCACTTAAGCTTCAGTGGAGTTTAGAACAAAGACAAGGCTATGGCTCTAGTCCTTTTCACTGAAGTACTGTAGAGAGAATTGTATCAACATAAACTTAAGGATGGATCATGCAAAAATCAAAAAGCCAGAACTTTTCCTTAATTACTGTTTGGGAAGACAATGGCTCTTCAAAACTATGGGTATGACTGAAAAGAGAATTTCCAAGTCTATTTGTCCTCAAAGCAGAGGAAGTCCAAAGCATTATCCCTTTCAACAAATTCTCTTCTACTATAATCCACAGTGATAACTTGCCTGAATAAGAGTGAGTCTATTTTGGTAGCATACATACAGTTTCCAATGAAGTAACGGGATTGTAGCATCAGAGAAGGGGAAGAAATAATACCGCTCGACACCGTCGGTCTTTAGCCTGCAGTAACTTATTTTTTTTTAAAAAAAAATGATGCTTTGTGGTACTGAGATCTTAATTTAAGACTTCTTTAGAAGCACTGTTTTGTGACACTGAGCTGTATAATTGGAAAATTGAAAATGCATTACTCTTCTGTAGATGTGAGAACAGTGGTTAAAACTTTAAACAGTGTTTTAAGTCCTTTTCAATGCTAGTGACTGTCAGGAAACTGAATAGTGAAAAACCGTGGAGAAGCTGTAGCAGAAAATTTTAATTTGTTTTTTAGAATGTGGAAGTATTTTTGATATTTCAAAACATTTCTCCATGTTAATTTTTGGGGGTTCCTTTCATAAGCCAGGAAAAGTGGTATAAATGATTTATCTCCAAATTACAATGCAAAGTCAGTTTCCCACAAAAAATGTTAAAAGTTTCATTCTGTTTTTGAACCATTTGGGATTTAAGGGTACTATAGGATTATGCTGTTCTCTACACACAGCAAAGCTAGATACTGACTTTTTAAAGTGAAAGCTGGAACTTCTCAGTAGTCACAAGACCCGAAGCACGTCACAAGTTCCAAGATGAAATCATGAGAGTTGCAGTGCTCTGAAGGCAGTCTTTTTCTCACTTGTTTGACAGTAGAGTTCAATGGTTTGATTGGCATCTGTATGAGACCACTTTTCTAAGAGTAGTATAGCTTTCCATGGTTCATCGTTCATGGTAAGGATTTCGATTTGTTGTAATTTCTGAAAGGGAAGAAAAGAAATAATTGAATGGGTCTTCCTCATGGTCACAAAGTCCTCTAAAATCAAAAGCCTATGTGTGGAGCATAAGGTTGGCACAGTCCAAGTGTCTTGCGTATGTCTCCTAGCACGGTTGTGTACAGTGCTTAATCTTGACATACTACAAAAGATAATGTGAGAACTTGTATGTTAATAAATTGGTGTATGATAAATGCTTGGTGTGGGTTGCTTATAAAGCTTGGTAACAGGCTTAAGAATAATATGTTGACCCTCAAAAAAACTTGAATGTTACTTGTAACAGTTTCCTTGTGGGAAATGGATGTGAACACAAACAGTGCTCTTCTGATGGGAGTAATTTAGGAGTAGGAGATATGGCTCCAGATATACCAAAAAGTGTACCTCCCTGCAGTCTCTTAATGTCATTCGATTTCCCCTGTAGTGATGCTGACCAACAAATCAATAGTTACGGGAAGAAACTGTACATAAAGAAGTTCTGCACAGGGACAATTGCATCATTCATCAGATTGGGTCATATTTAAGACCTCTTGCGATCTTTGTATGGAAAAAGTTAAATGTGTGTCACTTGCTGGGAAGCAAATTTTGTTTTCTTAAGCAGTACTTCTCAACAGAAAATGCCACTGTACAAAAGAAAACTTGCCTTCTGTGTTTTAAAGGGAAGTAAGTGGGAGGTTGTGTATTGTAAAATTTCATTGTTTTTTTTTCTAAATATATTTTCTTAGTTCTAAACCTCCCCTCCCCTGAGAGAAGCATTTCTAGAGAAATAGGATCTCTCTCCATTCAGAATGAAGATATTATTGCTGCAATGAGTTTTGAAACTTTCCATGGGGGGAGGAGGGGGAGAGTTTTATCAGAAAATGAAAACTGATTGCTGCTTCACCCCAGATCCAGAAGTTTCCCCTTTTAAAATAAATGTCCTTTGTAATGAAAAACCTCTTTGCACAAGTTGACTTGTAAGACTGTTTTTTCACTGAAAATAGTTCTGAGGAAAAGCAGCAGCTTGCCTGAATTAAGTGATGAGCAAATTTGTCATAAAATACAAACATTTGTTTTGAAGTTTTTGTTAATGTTAAATTGGAAAAGTAGAAATGGAACCCATTGATTTAAATAGTTTAGGAAGGAAACCTTTGACATATAGAAGAATCTTTCCCACAATTCTTAGGTACAGAAAATGTGCAGGTGCTTTCTAGTGCACAGTTTTGGACAGAAGCCCTGTGGTATTAAGAGCAAACAAACATAGAAATCCATTCCTAGGGGACATCAGAGTGTGTTCATCAAACACTAGTGCCTGTGAGTTTATATATGGCTTGCTAAATATTCTCTAAGTTGTTCTGCTGGTAATTGTTTTGTAGTTTTCTCATTATCAAAGCATTAAGTTATTCATAATTTAAACCTATCTTTTTTGTTTGTTTAAATCCACTGATATAATTCATTGTAACAGCTTAACCTATCAGTCATTCTATTTAATCCATAGAAACCATAGAGTCTGACAGGCAACTACAGCCTGCTAAAATGCAAAACAAATGTTGATAAGAAAATGATTAGATGTTTGACTGTGGCCAGTGAAAGTGAAGGAATTCTGAGATCTCTTTCAAATAATTTTTTTCCTGTCTGCCCAAGTTAGTCACTTTCTCATGGATCCATTTCTGAAAGGGTTCTGCATATCATACTGTAGTCTCTTGGATATAAGAACAGTCTCTGAATAAAGAAAGCTTAACATCTCATGGCTTTTGTTATTTGCTTGTTGGCATGCAACTCTCATGTTGGCTGTGATTTGTAACTGTGAAAGACCTCCCAAAGTAAATCATGGCTGTGCAAGAAAGATAACCAAGATTTATTAAGAGTAATTCTCATAGAATAATGTATGGAGTCAGACTTTATGAATTTTTCTTACACAATATTTCAGTGACATAATGGAAGTTTCAAGGAATATCAAGGGAGGAGGGTTGTATGTGTGTGTATTTTATATATATATGTGTGTGTGAGCATATATATTTATATATATTTAAATTGGAAAGGAGAAGAGGGTTTGGGGGAAATATTCCAGCATGAATACTTACACATACCAGCTCAAGTCTGAGTTCTGCTTGCATGATCAGAAAACATTTACTTGTAGGCTGGTGCATTGAATTGTAATATTTGGCATTTTGGCTTGTGTTTTAGCTGTTCTGTATTCAGAAGGAAATGAGTTACAAAGCAAGAATGATTAAAATACTCTATGTGGGTAATAAATGGGAAAAATTAGCCTGTCAAAAGTGCTTAAAAAGCCCTTGGACAACTAGCAAACATAAAGCCATTTGAGAGCTGTAGTCAACTGCTGACCAAAGAAGTAAGGAGCCTTCATGATAATGAGCCAGACTTCTTCCTCATGAAAATAAGCACAGTTCCATTGACTTGCAGTAACTTTTGCCCATTTATTCTAGCCAGT
Source organism: Rhea pennata (assembly GCF_028389875.1). NCBI lineage: Eukaryota > Metazoa > Chordata > Aves > Rheiformes > Rheidae > Rhea > Rhea pennata. Next base: position 12,145,582 of record NC_084674.1, read on the forward strand.
AATCTGACACAGTGACTCTCTTCTCAAGTTCTTACTTGACTTAGTGATTTCCAGTTCCCCAGTGCTGTAAGTTCTTGGGGTCCTGTCCTGGTGTATACATATATTTATAAAATTGACCTATGAAGGAAAATGATTTGCTAATTAGTCACTAGCTGGATTCAGTTTGGTGGAAGATCTTGACATACAAGAAATCTCTGGGTTCAGTGTCTTCACTAAAGCTGGTGTAGTAGCAAGATTCAAAATGATAACCATGTGCAGTTGCACACTTAAAACTGTTTTATCAGCAAGCTTAATGCTATTTTGCTCTCTAGTTAAGTCATTTGCTGCTTGAAGACTGAAGGGAGGGAGTCATTGCCCTCTGTAGCTATCCAAATTGAAGACTTCTGTTGCATCACATTAAAAAGTTGAATCCTTCCCAGTTCTTAAAAGAAAAAGTCTTATGAATCAAATCTGTTTATGTTCAGTCCCTTGCTTTCAATAGGCTACAGTTTGAACCAGTCTTTGTTTATTGGAAAATATTTGTGTGCTGTGAGAGGCCACTGAGTCAGAGCCATATGGAGCAATTGAAATTATAAGCAAGTATTTTCCTCTTTCATGCAGTTAAGAACCTAATAAATCCACATAAACATGAGCTGTGCTAAATGAGACAGCATAAATAGGCTTTATTAAGCCCAGACTTAATTTACTCCACAGCTGCTTTGCCCACATCTGGTAGTGGGGAACAGCCTTACTAAAATGAATGTAGAAGTCACTAATGTTGATTTTTTTTTTTTTTTTTTGAGGCTGCTGTTGTGTAAATGCACCTTGATATGAATATAAACTGGGCTTATGGTCTCCCAAGAGCTGCAATGGAGCTGGCTTCAAAGTAGGTGTTCAGGAGCTGCCTTGAGCAGCAGATAACTTTTGCCTAAGCTGAAGGAAATGTTACAGCTTGCTACTGCAAATGATCAGTCTATTTTCTGCCTCCACAGCTGCTGGGATTGAAGAAAGATAGCTAGGTTGGTGCCTCTGTTACCTGCTTTCTCCATGCCTTGCAGGTAGTAATCTGTGAGCCCATGCTCTGGTATAGATGATACTCCCTCCTTGGGCTGACCCAGATGCCTTTTTTTCCCCTCTCCAGCAGCTTGGTAGGTTCAGACTAGGAGGTGCTGTTGCAGGAGGGCATGAACAGTGGGAAGAAAGGGAGGTGGAGATGCATGGGAGAAAGTGGAGAGCAGTAAGGGAGCTGTCTAGAGCTATTACAGGGGCAGTATCTGTGAGAGGATATCTGAATGTCATAACAATGTTAGACCCCTTACCCAAAAAACAAGATGAGAATTTGAGGTGATGGGGGAAAAACTGAAGGAAAAGAGTAGAGGAGAGATTGACCACAAACCTCATTCTTCTGAAGGTTCCCCAGAATGCATCCTCAGTTGAAATCTCTGGAGAGGATGAATGAGGCCAACAGGATTTGCTGCACCGCATGAAAAATGAAATGAATGATTTCTCTCATTCATGGAGAGACAAACTGAATGATGCTGTTGCTGCTGAGAAATTGTATGCTGGCTCTAAGAGCTGAGTTCTGGTTTTAGTTGCTGCTTTCTGAATCAGAAATAACTGTCTGGTATAGCTGTGTCTCAGCACTCAAAATTGTAGACAAAATCTGATTGTGACAGTGTGTGCAGTGATGGGTAATGGTAAGGGATGAAGATACCATTCTCATTGCTCAGGCACTCCATCTGGTGCAGACATAGCTGTGCGAGTACGGTCCCTTCCTTCTGCTCCATTCAGATGCAGAGCTGTGCCCAGGTTTGTTGCAGCCTGTATTCGGCTGACATCCCTTTCTGACTACAGACCAAGACTGACTTCTGGAAAGCCTGTGCATATGGGGATGGAACTTGGCAAGCTTTTAACTTGTGCTGTTGTGAGAAGGCCATAGAGTCAGATACCTACTTTGTTATTTCATACAGTGCTTTGACACTCTGTAGGCTGGGACCTAGCAGAATACATAACTGATAACAATGAGATGGCAGAAAATCCACAGTTTTTGCACTGGATTGATAGTTTGCCAAAAGTCTTCTCATCTCGTTTTTATTTACTTACCAGTTGTCTATCATGATGAAACTGTCTTCATCCAGACACTAATGGATATGTCCAAACTGACAAAACAAGTGTCATTGCTGAGATACTTTGAGGTTTTCTGTGGGGAAGAAAAGTCTACATTTTTCTTCCTGTCAAAAAGGTGTTTCCTATAACTTGCAGCCAAGGCACACTGGATTAGAAAATGCATGCATTTCTACACCCGTTTCCAAGCAAAATATTATTAAATCTGTGGAACTTCTTTACGTCAGTTGGCATTTTTGTTGCAATTACAGAATGTACTTTTAGACTGGCTGAAAATATGCCCTTAAAAAAAAAACAACAAAAAAACTAAACAACCCAAAAACATGCTTTCTAATATGCAGGCAAGTAGGGAAAGAGTGTGGTAATGAATTTGGCTCTGTTTGTTGAGTCTGGGCCAAATTCTGATCTCAGTTAAACTGGCTTCTACTGAGTTGCTCTGTATTTTCACCACTTTGTCAAACTAAGCTGTTTTCTGTCCTTCAGGATTTGACTGTTGCTATTAAGTTTGGTGTTGGTGTTGGGCAAGGGGGAGTACAGTTTTGCTTAGTGCAAGAGCTTGCAACGATCCTGTTCCAAACAAATAGTTTGGGAACACTTTATAGGATATACATTTTTTTTTCTCACTGAGAATCTATTTGAACTAGGGCATATGGTGTTCCAAGGCTTTCTACGTACTGTATGTTTGTATGGCTATTTCTGTTTTTATTACCTTTTGCACAGAAGTGCAAAAAAGTGACATCAACATGAATGCACCCATCTGTATCAGCTGAATCTATGCAAGATGAGAAAGCTGTTCCTAAACACTGTCAGGGGCTGCTTTATTACAGACCACAGATTTAACACATCACGAGACAGTATACACTTCTGTATAGTTATTAGCTTTACTCTTCCAACAGTATTCCTAGACATGTACAACTTTTATGATTTTTTTGCTTTTATCTTTGAAATGCAGTATTTGTACATGAACTCATCAAATACAATGAGAGTTACAGTGCTGGCTTTATATGGTACAGAGTCTATAATATGTATAATATGCATGTTATGTATTGTATGCCATATATACTATCTATATTTTCTAACAAGTTTTATGTGTGTACATGTATGTGCACATACATGCATGCATGCAAATGTACACTGTTCATTAAAACAGTGCCTAAGTTGTTAGTCCAGAGGGGAGATTCTCTCTGTTACTTTGTATAGGTACTTACACAATGGTAGCAGGAAAAAAAAATTAGTGAAGCCCTTAGGTGAGTACTGGTAGGTTGAAGCGTGTTAGATGTTCTCACAGACATCTCAATGATTAATGATCTGTACCGTTATATTAGTATAGTCCCTGGCATAGTTTTGGCCAACTAGCATTCTCCCAAACAATTCCTAGGTTTGATTCAGGAACTAGCAGTGTTTGGGGCTGCTCTGTGTAGGTGTGGCCAGTCTCTTTCAAAAGATAAATGAGTCAAATAGTATGAATGGGGGTCTTTCCTTGCCAGTGGTCCTCACTGTTAACAAAGTCCTCTGTGTGAGAAGCAAATCAGGCCTTAATATCCTTTAGCTTGCTTTATACCAGTAAATTAATTAATCAAGGGCAAACTTGGTCAGGTGTAAAACTAGGGTGGAATAAGAAAGTTAGTGGTACATCTGTCAGAAGCATTCTGCATGTCCTTGAATGTACTTGAGGTTAAAGGTACTCTGCTAAAAAGAGATTGAGTTCTTCAAGGTTAAGTCTAGGATCTTAGAGAGACTACCCTGATTGGAATGACTTTTTATGGAAAGGATAATAGTGACGTTGTACTCTTGCATCAGCCAAAGAGATTGACCAAACTCACTGTGGCATTCTGTATCAAACACAGTAAATGCTTAGGTAAGTTGACCTCTTTCTGAAGAGCTTACAATCCAAGGCTACTAGAGAACTTCACTGGGAGGGAGAAATTAATGCATATAGCAAATGCATGATCTAAAATGATTTCCTTTTTCTGTGCCCCATAATGTTAGAGATGAAGAGATGAACATAGGACAGACTTGGTGAGTCTAAAAGTGTGGATCAGAAACTGCAATGTTCAGCCAAGGAATCAGGTTAAAAGACAGTGTGAACCCAACTGTAGGATAACTGATAGTTGATGTTGAATAGCTGAAGGCTTAGACAGACGAGGTAAGGCTGACTGTCACTTCTTTGAGACGCATAAAAGGCAAGACTGAACTTCAAGAATATAGAAGAAGGGCAAAGATGAGATGTGTATGTAGGGCATCTCTGACCCTTCCTTCCTGAGACTGGTTGGAGGTCCATATGTCAAAGAGGTGACAATGTGGTTAACTGATAAAACATGGCAATGGAATGGGCTCAAGGGAAAGTTTACTGGTTCAGGACTCATCTAACAGTTCCTTGTGTGGACAAAGCTGGCAGGAGCAGTGGGAAGAGAAGCAAATGTAGAGCACAGCAGAGAGGATTGTTTAATAATTCTTTGGTTGAAAATCAAGTGAGTAGAGTGCAGAGACCTCCTAGAAACATCGCCAATGATATGTGAGGATTGCCAGAATATAAAACTATAAATACGTCACAGATCATCATACATACTCTTGCTCCTTTCATCATTTGTTCTCTAGTGCATGGGAAACATCAAAATTTGTTGACTGGCCCTTTTACTGAACATCCTCATGTTTCATTACATTAGAGAGGTAATCTTCAGTGCTTCCATTTGGTCTAACAAAAATGTAACTGTTCACATGGAACAGACCATAAGCTTTACTGGAAATACGTAGAGCACTTTGTACTTAAGCGAGGCAATGCATCTTGGAATGAATCCTAGTTTTTGGTTATAACAGCTCTGTGTTCCTTAGACTTGCATAAACCCAAAGCAACAAGTGTAACTTGGACCATAGTTTGGCCTTCTGTGTGAAGAACATGAACATAAGAGTGTCTGAGATAAGTGGGTGAAGAGGTTATATTCCTCATAATACATTGAAAAAAATGCGGTATTGATGTCACTGAAACCTTTCTTTCCTTCCCTCCCGTGCCACAAATACAGGACTGCACAGTCTTCTAATGTTTACACCCTTTAGACCACATTCCAGTGGTTCTGTAGTATAGGGTCTGCTGTATGTGGAAATTGAAAGGATAGTGTCAACAGGCAATTCTGTCCAAAAAGGAGAGACTATAGGGGAGGAAGCAGTGTAATGATACTGGTTAAATCATCTTTTTCACTAAAAAAGTCACTGTTACCTAGCAATTGTCCAGTGAATGCATAACCACACCTTTGCTCAAAGGGAGTAGTAGTGATTGAATTACATAGGCATAAAACTGATGTAAAAAATGTCCCCAGTGTCTTTCCACTCATCTTGCTGTTTTTAAACAAGCTCTGGAAGCTTTTCTTTTTCAGATAAGTTTCTTTATTGCTATCTATTTACTTCCACACGATGATTTTTCTCACTGGCAAGCACTACGGTTATGGTCACTGAGCTGCCTTTGTCGTGCTTGTGACAATGTCAGCTGTGTCCTCAGGGTGTTCCATGCAGTGAGGGGTCACCATAGGATCTGTAGGCACTCTTGTTATAGCAGACCTGATACTGTAGAACCACACGTCCATCTTACTGATATTTGGGCAGAACTGGTCTTGCCTCCCCCTTGCAGTATCATGGGTCCATCCTTGGAGAGTCCTGACATCTTCTACAGTGGCAGATGGGACTTGGTGGCTGCATTTGGGATGGCTACTGTGGATCCTAATGGGAATGCCAGGAGAATTGAAAGCATTTATAGGCATCAGTGTAGATATCTAGCACTTTATTTGGGATACAGAGTACTTGAGTCATTCTTTGGTTCTGATAGCCTAGAGTCAATGTAGATGTAGTTTGAGCTTCTCTGTGTTAGTCATCAATCTCTGTCTATCTTAGTCATTGTTCTGTGTCCACTTTGTGCTGCTTCAGACATGCTCAAGCTTTGTGTATGGTGTCAAAGGACAGCTACGTTGCTTGACAGCTGGCAGACCTACTTACTTTGGTTTTTTGCTTAACCTACAGGACTAGTAACAAACTTTGATTGCAATTACCTGGGACAGATCTGCAGTGATTCTGGTGGAGCAAGTTGTTACTTTGCCTAAGTCATGCAGTTAAGAATATGTCACTTCATCTGCAAGATGATATTGACCTAAAGACAGCAGGCAGGGAACTGCTTTTTAGCTGAAGTTGCAAGGGCACCATCAAACCCTGTAGAGGGAGGTCAGCCAGTGGAGGGGGAAATTCAAATGCGCAGACAGAATCCCTAATTACAAAGGTAGGGGATGCTGTTTAATTTACAAAGGTCTCCAGTTGAACCTCAGGCTAAAATAGTATCTCCTTGCCTAGACTGATCTAATTTGCAGTTTCACACAAGTATAATCCTGTAATCCAGATTATGATCTCATTCTTGCATTGCTCTATACATAAAACCCTATTGCTGCAGATTTTCACTGATATAAATGAAACCAGGATCAGGACAGATGTTTGAGAATGTTTTGTTCTATCTTGTGCAGGTGTCGATGGCTTCCTCCATATCCTTCTGCTCTTGGTTTCCTTTCACTCAAATAAGAGCTGTGATGATGTTTACATTCCCCACTCTTAGATCAAGAGGCACTTTACTTTGGGATCACAGATACACACACAAGTGCATGGAAATCATGGATTATCCAAAATAAGCAATGGTATATTTTTTCCTTGATGCTGAGCCTGCCTTGTTCTTGAGCATGCAGTATGACAGATCTCCTTCATTTGTCTTGCTTATTTTGGGGGATGCAGACAAGTGGTGCTGTACAGAATGCATGGCAAACTGGCTGTTTGTTTGTGTTGGAAAACTTGCTAGTTAATTACTGCTGACTGGGCACGGAATAGTTAAAGGATGTTAATTATAAAACATTGGAGGCCTCCAACAAAACTAATGCTTCACAAAGAGATGAAATTGAACTTAAAGGCAAGCTAACAGAGAAAATGTAAGTCTGTTTTCTGATTGTTTTAGGCTTGTGTGTGTCTGTGTGATGCTATGTTTCAGCACCTGTAGCTGGGACTGTACAAGTGGTTGGTTGACCTTTTTTAGCCAAAAATGTTTGTAGTGCTCAGGGTCTCTTCTTACCAGTGTATGATGTAGTGGGCATACAAGCAGGGGGCAATTCCCCATCACAACTGCTATGATCCTACTAGTATTCTAGCTTATGAGATGTAATTAAATTCATAGGAGGTGATGACACTATTACTGCAGGCTGCTCATAACCTCTCTGAGGAATTCATTCCTACAGCTTAGTGTCAAGGGGGTTGGATGGGTGAGAACTAGAGCCAACAATCATGTAAGACTTAACTCCCAGGCTAGGGTGGGGAAGGGTCATAGCTTTTGTTGCAGCTGTTTCCCAATGCTGCAATTTCCAATGCTGTTGTTTCCCAGTGCTGCTTTCCTCCATTGCTGAGGACAGGTTAGAGGGAAGTCCTCGCTTTGCTGCTGAACTATCTGAAAAGTATCTTTATCACTCTTACCCTGTCTGATCCGACCTTATTGGCCACTCACTTTCCTCAGGAGTAGGAGCTGCTGTTCTGCTGTGACAATAGCCAGATACGTAAACAGGAACCTACAGTGGGACCATGCAGAATCACAAGCCTGTTAGGCAGGTGGGTGTTGCAGACTCTCTCCAAATGAGGACCTCCAATGTCAAAACAAACAGTAAAAAATGATTAACTGTTGCACACCTTTGAGAGCACTACTTGAGAAGTGCTGATTTTCAGAGATGAGCTACTGGTGACTGCCATTGCTGCACCTAACCCTTAAAGAGTTGTCATTATTTTTTTTGCTTAGGTGTTTAGCACAGATTATACAAATCATCTTGAGCTATGGAAGACCCGAATTCAGTATCTCTAGGCAGTAGCTAAGAAGTGAGAGCTGTCTGAGCATCCCTCAGTAACTTTTGCTTGTCCAAATGATACATACTCGTAGCAGTTTAGTGTTGCTGTGGAGGACAAATCATTCTTGGGGGGGAGGAGGGGGGCAGTGAGTTAAACCAGGGAAATGCTGTTGACTGTCAAAGAACCATGTAAAACACATGTTTAACAGTACTGAGAGCTCAACATCTACCAATATCCTAGACAAGGGAAGACTAGGTGCCTCTGAATTTTGCTAAGGTCTGTGGCTCTTGTCCTTTAGATGTCTTTCAGGCATTACTGAAATTGTTGGCACTTTAAGGAAGTGAGGTCTAAGATAGCTTCACTGCAGGCTTCCTGAATTGGAATTGACATCAGATCTTATGTGTCTAGGGCTTTGTTTGCCATTACTAAGTGAATGGTTTTACCCTTTGGTAATTGCTGTGTCAAGACATTAAACATTTTTTTTTTGGTAGTCATTGACTTCATGTATGTACAGAAATCAAGGACTCAATGTAACTTTAGAGGTTGATCTGACCTCTACAGGCCACTCTTCAACTACAGACTTGAAGGACACTGGTAGGACCACAAGCAGCTTGTCTCGTAGCTGTTCCCTGTGTTGCCCAGAGGACGTCAGACTCCAGCTGGAGAGCTGGCACATTCCTACAGTGCTGAAGTTATCCTCCATCCTTCCCACCTTGCCTATCATTTTTAAAAGGGATAGAGTGAATATGCAAGTGACTATAACAGTCTCTCTTTAATAATGTCTTCACTAGTATGGGGCGGGGGGGGGGGGGGGGGGAAGGTTGTGGTTATATTATGCCAGGGTTGATTACATTATTTTTGTAACTCATGGTAATTTTTTCTCTCCACGTGATATTTGAAGCTATTACGCTGTAGCCTAGAAGAGTTTGCTGTAGCCTAGAAGAGTTTGTTTCACATGCTACAGTCCATCACGCTATGGCAGCAATGTGCAGAGTTTTAGTTCTCTTTTGCTCCATGAATTTTGGACTTCATCTCAGTGCTGCCTTCTCTTTCTGTTTCCCTCCCTCTTACTGGTTTTGTTTATTTAGATAAATACCTCAGGGCAGGGATGGCCTCTTTCTCTGTGAGAAATCCTGCCTCTGCTGACATAAGTAGCAAAACTTCATTGGAGACTGGATTTCACCTGCATGTCTGCGGTGCTCAGCACAATGAGAACTTGATCTCTGCTAGCATCTTAAGGTGCTACTGAAGTGAAAAATAATGAAGGAGATGCAAGGATGGAAAAGTAAATTCCTTTCGTTTCTGATTTGTGCTGGATCCCTGTGTTTCTGGCGTGTTATGGGTCTGTCTTACCAATCTGCTCAGTGTTTTCTCTTGAGCCCTTTCCAAGGCTCTGATTCTAGCTCTGTGCTGATGTAAATATGGAGATGACTGAAGTCTTTTCTGGGTTATACCTATCCAGATGAGCCAGCTTCTGGGAGCCCTGTATTATCCACAGTATACCTCTTCAGGCTAGCAGTAGGAGTATTAGCTGTGACACCCAGTACCTGCAGGAGGAAGCATAGCTGCTTCCACTATACAATGCAATCCTTCCCATTAAACATTAAATACTGTACCAAGGGCATGGCCCTTGCTTTGTTGGAAACATGAATAGGAAAGGTTCTTCATTGCTCCCCTTTCTGTGAGTTTTTTCAGAAACTTCTTTCTTTCTAAGAGATCCTTTATTTTAAAGGACTAATTCTCAGGAGTAACTCAATGCATCCTTTGTCCAAGGTGAGCCTTGGGTTAGATGAATGTAGATCCAGTGCTCCACGTCATTCTCCTGAGCCTGAAGAAGGGATTTTTGTTGCAGGATGATCTAAGTGAGCTTTGTTTCCTCTTTATGCAGGTGGATTGTAACAGGATATTCAGAGCAGGACATGTGTCTGGAGTGTCATGGAGGGAGATTATATTATTACTTCAGCTTAACACAAGTGTGTTTTTTTTTCCTTAAAAAAAAAAAAAAAAGAAGAAGAAAAGGCAGAATATGACATAGTCCCTAACTATGTTTGGAAGAACTCTCCCTTTCTGAAGAAGGGAGAGCTTGAAGGAAATCTAGGAAAGGGCAGCAATGTCTGAATTTAATGCCTACTCTCCTGTCTGCAGAAAGAAATATTTTTTTTAAGACTCGAGTGTATGTTAAACTCAAGCTAATGTAGAAGAAATTGTTGGCAGTCCTGGGCAGTACTGCCTAATTGATCATGATGACATTGGTGATAAATTTTGTGAGCACTGCTGTTGAATCACAGGTGTCTTTGTCCCCCCCAGGCTCTTTCTGGAATCAGTTCTCTATGTGAATTCACAGTAAGACTCATACGGGAAAAAGCAAATTCCCTTGACACTGGTATCAGAGCGCAACTCTTCCTGGGGAGCCTTATAAATAGACAGTGCTGTCTCTGGGAGTCCTTGGAATAGGAAGTGAGATGCTCTGGCTAAGCTACATTACTCTAAATGCCCTCTCACTGCAGTAACTGACACAAGATGCTGCTGGCAAGGTTGACTGTTCCCCAGAGTATCTCACAGGTTCCCCCCCCCCTTTTTTTTTTGTTTAGTATGAAGTTGTTCTCAGGCTACCATCATACTGACTCGTAAAGCAAAAGTCATGGCACTTTCCCAAAAAAGAAAGAGAAAAGCACTCTAGGAGACTACAAAAGGATAGGACTAGCTGAGCTAGTGGAATTCTGCTTCCATTCCTACTAGTTGTTTAGCAATTCTCAGATTTGTAGTGGGAACTTTGAGACTGACTTTGGTCTCTGTAGGGTTTTTTTTACCTTCCTTCTGACTTCACCATGCACTTACGGTCATTCCCTTTCATTCATTCACTGGCAGTTTCTCTGAAAATACTTATTTGTAACATTTGTGTGTCTTTCAAATGGTATTTTTATCATGCACCATTTTTGTAAGTAAACATTCCAAAATGACATGCACTGTTTCACCCATAAGCTTATCTAAATTTTTTTTCTGCTCCAAATTAGTCAATGATGATACCTTGAAAATTTATATCAGCTGTAGTTACTGATTTGCTGGGGTGCAAATTTTGACATCAAACAGATTTGATGGCAAACAGGTTGGAGGGATTCCAAACTCCTCCAATATTCATGTTCAAGTGATTGTGTTTGACAGAATACTGACAGTAGTTGTCCTGTTTTTGCCAGCAGTGATATACTAACTGCCAGCAGGTAGGGTTTCCTACCACAGATGTTACACTGGGCTATTTTTAGGGTTATATTCTGTAAGAGCTGAGACACTTCTGAAATACTTATTAATATCTAATGGAAACTGCACATGGTTATAATTTGTGAAGCTGTCAAACATGGTTGCTATAGCCTTACAAATAATATGGTCCTCCTTTGGAAGGCAAAATAAGAATTCTCCCATCTTTTAGGAACAGTTAGTCAAGGCAGGTACACAATCATGAGTTATATCCTACCAGATGCTTCAGAGCAAGGCATAAAATCCTTTTAGACAGTAATATGGTATCATTACCTAGGAAAACTTTCTTCTAAATTCCTATCAGTTAATACTTGGCTTGCATCCTGGAGCCTGAGGGCTGATACCCCTTATATCGTACTGTGCCGCTATGGGTGTTCTCTTATTGTTCATATACAAGTTGAATCCTTCTCTTAGTTCTCCTATGTACTTTGGTATGTCTTGCAGTGTTTGTTTTACTTGTATCTTGCACTGTGCGTTTGGAGGAGAGGGAGCAACTCAGCAGTTGGAGGGAGTTTGTCCATGCAAAAACTTTCATCACTTCAAATTTCCTGACTTACGATCTCATTGCATATGTCATCTCCTTCTATAACAATAGAAGGAAGTGGCCAGATAGGAATTGGCTATTTTGTATATTCAGGGAAAAAACCACCAACATGAACACTTTTAATAGTTTGTTGTAAAAGCCTTAAAGTGTTTATCAACAGAAACAGGTGTATTTCACAACTTGAATACGAAATTGCTTTAATGTGTGGCTCTGGAGCAGATGTCATCAGCTATTTGCAAACTGAGTTTCTCCTGTGACTTGTGGCACTGTTCTAGTGAAGTGACACCCTAATTCTGTACTCCCTAATTCTTTACTGTTTTCTATAGCTGACCCTGTAGTGAGTACAAATAGAGATATATCCTTGCTGGTGCAGTATGAAACTATGAAGACTAAAATCTAGTACAGGTTCAGTGAGAGAAGATGCAACTTATTAATGAACCTTTTTCATTGAAATCAGGTTCAAAGATCTGTACTTTTAGTTATGAACTTGCATCAGTAGAGAAAACAGGAGAATGTGACCCAGAGTGCTTTAGCTTAGAGAACCTGAAAATGCAGTTCTTTTTTTTATAGGTCAGACTTTCACTGATGACACTAAGTTGTCTAATGTCATTTCAGCCAAATATTCATTTTGGAAAGTGTAATAATGCCAAAGAATTAGCCAAAGCTAGGGGATAGGACTGCAATTTACAGGCATTAACTACTTCAGTACCAATGACTTCAGCAAGAAGAGGAGCTATGCCAGTGAGAACAGTCTCCTTACAATGCTGTGATAGTGATGTTAGTGACAGTGATGAGAACTGCTGTGCTTGGTAGATAATAGCTCTGAGTATTATGAGCTGTGTGGTATTCTAAACCCATTTCTCCTTTCTGAACTGAGTTCAGCTTTACTTGATGGATAATTAGGCTTGAGAAGCCTGGCTGTAATGTTTCCTAGCTGAGGGCAGTCAGAATGGTGTCCCTTTTCCCTGGTTTCAAAGATCCCATTAGGTGTCTTGTTTGTAGAGGGGATGTGAATGATCAGTGTAACCAGACTCTCAAAAGGCATCTCTAGAGTGAAGTACCTTCAACCCAGGTACTTTTCATAGCCTCTTTTGATGTCACAGCTGTGTTCAAGCACCTTTGCAGGGCAGTTCATCCACCATCTCCCTTTGGCTATTGTAGATATCTAGAAGACTGGATTGACTTTTCTTCTTAGGTGCTTGAAGCTGGAGGAGTTGAACTCCAAGCTTAGTTCCACTGACTCTCTGATGCTACTTCACATGGGAAGAACTCTTGAGATATGAGATCATGCAGTTGCTGTTTCAGTATGGGCCAGCAGTGTGATTAATGCTGAAAGGAAAACAAGATTCTTGCCTCAAAGGCATCCTAAAGCCTCTGTCCTGCTATTAGGTCTCTGCAGTCACTGCCCTGTGCAAAATTCCAGTGTGTGCCAGAGCACCAGTAGCACTGACCACAGCATTGTTGGAAGTGAATATGTGAAGGCAGACTTTCCCCTGGTGTGAGATCATGTAGTACCATAGTGTGTGCAGAGCTCTGGTGGTGGTTCAAAGATACCAATGTTTTGTTCTGCAGAGAACATTCAAGCTACATAGGAGAAGAAACATCTTTCTGCTTATTTCTGGCTTTTTACTTAGTTGATTCACTTATTGGAGATAACTTTAGACTATTCCCAGAAGGTGGTCTCAGCGTATGATCTTTTGTTAAGGAATAAATCTTCTCATATAACTTAGCTTTAGAAGTAGGAAAGTAAATCGTTTCCTCCCTATCCAGCCCCATTGGTTGTCCACTGAGGAGTCTTTAAAAGAAGCTGGGTGCATGCTTTAAGTTTTCAAGTAGCTCAGATAGTAAGTGTGCAGTGGGTTATTGTTAGAATTAGAATGACAGAGGCTAATTAAAAAGAATGCTATTGCCTTTTAGGAAGAAAAACAAGTTTAATTGATAACATCCCAGACATGTTCTGCCAGAGTCTTCCTCTCATCTTTTCCTAACTGGTTTTGATTAATGTAATTTTAACAGTAATTTTTCTGTATAACTTGGCTTCTAAGACTCTCTGCCGGATTGCGTTATTGTTCACTGCTTGATGGAGCTGTTTACAAGCATGTCATTTCCACTGCTGCTCCCACAACAACGTGCTCTACTATTGCTACTCTTGCGTATTCTTTCTCACTAGCAAGTAGATAAAACAGTAAAATTTAAGTAAGCCAAGGTAAAGGCAGGAAGGTGTGGGGGGGAAGCTATATTTTTGCATCCAGAAAGCGCCTTAGACACTCATCCTAAGGCGAGTGCCTTAGGATAACTTCTTATACTCCATATTTACATAGGTATAATCCATAAATCATCTCTTTAAAGCAAGACCTGGTGACTGAGTAGCAGGGTAGATACAGGCCTGTGTGAGTACTACAGGGAGGAGTTTATGCGAAGTTTTTCACTCCCATTAGCTCCCTTGAAGATCCTGGTGTCCTCACTGATCTATTCAGAGAGTCACCTTCTTCCAATCTATCCTTCCATCTGTCCCTTTTTATCCAGGGGGATTATTTTGAGATGTGGGTCTAACACTAGGACTTGAAAAGCAGTTAGTCTGTTTTAAAGCAGAGTGGATTATCTGAAGTGCATTTAAAATATAATGATACTTTAAAATATAATGATAGCTGGTGCTACTTATAGAGAAGTAAGGAAATGAATAGTAGTGATACTTGTGGGTAGTTTTGATTCCTAGAGTTAGAAGGGTCTTACCTGTGTTTCAGAAACTGCAGTTCTCCCACTGTAATCTGTAGGCTTTGTTCTGCCCAAACATGACTTCAGGAGCATGTGAACAGACTGTGGCTAAAACATAGTTTTTAATTTGATCCTAATCCACCAGAATATCTTCAGCTCAATTTACGTAACATGCCATCAGGAAATGAATGATCTTGTTTCAGTGACTAGGTGCCTTACAAATGAGGTCTCTCTATATGTAAGGTGGGGAAAACCCAAATGTTGTGTAATCCTCCAGCAGCTTGTCACAGATCTGTGCTCATTGCATACAACGTACTGACGTTTTCAGGAAAAAGTGCTTTTTCAGTCTTCCAAAACTCTCTGAAGTTACAAAGCAGAAAATAGATACAGAACTGGGCTTTGAACTGGACATCAAGCCTTGTAGTGTTAGGGGCAGTGTGTGCAAACACATTGATAAGCAAATGACTCACCTGCATGCCCAGTGTGTAGAGGGTACAAGTTCTTGGCTCCTTAGTTGGACAGAACTCTCATGAATAAGACTCTTCTGTGTTTTGGCCATGATGTTGCCTTCATCCATGCAGCTCCTGCTGCATGATGTCTCACAAACTTCAGACTTAATGTAGAACAAGCCCTTGGGAGGCTCGAGCTCTTTGGCAGTTATGAGAGAAAAGCTGAAGGAGATGATGGAGGTGGTGTGCTTACTAAAGGAAAACTCTGCTAGTCGGACACTGCTTCCCAGGAGATATCTGTCAGACAACACAGGGCCCAGATGTGCTCAGTTGCCATGTCCTGAAGGAGCTTTAAGAGGACTTTAGGTAGCATGGTGCTTCCTGGAGCTACAAGAGAGGCTGGAGGACTGCAGGTATGGCATCAGCTTTTAGTGAGGCTGTGTGCATTTTTTTTTCCACAGCTGGCTATTCTTTGAGGAAAACCTTCATGGTCAGACGGGGCAAAGATTGCTATTGCCTGGCTCCCTAATTACACGGTTAAGTTAGAAGGGGTTTCTGGTGTGTGTGGTTTTTTTTTTTTTTTTTTTTTCCGCTTAGCTTTGAGTGTCTAGTCATCTGGGAGCTGGACTTGGTGCCTCCAAGTTTTAGCTCTGAAATTTCTTGGATGAAGCGCTCTTTTTCTCTGTGCATCTTGAGGCAACTGACCTCTTGTTTTCAAACCTGCCTCAGTGGAGGGAAGGACTGTTTCCAGTAACAAAAAACATAGTAGGCTCCAAATGAGTCCCTTGCATAACTGACAGATGGGTGCAGAGTGAAGCTTGATTCAGGCTCTGAAAAGAAACTTTTATTTTTCTTTATAAAAAACCAAACCCAAAGTCCCATCAGTTTCAAACCCAAAATAAAATACTGATTAACCACAAGCCTGCTCATATATATAACTCTGTATGACAGCTGCAGCATAACTTCTTTTCCTAGTAGAGTCATTCTTCTACCTCAGCCTAATTCCCTTACTGTGGGAAATTATCCTTCTGTGGACTGCACATGCATTTTGGTATTACCTCTGTTGGCAGCCTGTGAGATATGTTAGCACTTCCCTAATGGGAGTTCAGAACTGAACTGAACCAAGCCCGTGGATCCAAACTGTTCGGAACCTGAAGAGGAAAAAAAATGGAGTTACATGCAAATGCATTTTTTTTTCTGGCTCATGGTTAGTATTAAACACTATTGGGAACAGAATCTTGCCTTCAGTTACAGAAATATTATTTATATTCAGTTTTGGGCCTGTTCCGCTGTTGCGTAACTCCCTAAGTTTCAGTGGGGCTCCACCAGCTGGGAATTTGGCATGTTTTACCTCAGTGTGGTGTTTCTAATTTTCTCCCTTCTGTCTCAGAGTAATTTGAGCAGGGCATTTGAGTAATTTGAGGGGCATATGGGCTCTATTCCCAGCAGCACTGTGGGAGCATGTGCGCATTTGAGCACTTGCATCTTCCCTGTCTTTAAAATTTCCCTTGAGCTTAATTTGAAATCCAGAGAGGGCCACAGTGGCAGTGATAGCAGTAGTGTTATTACTGTGATACCCTGAGGTAGCTGCCTGGCTCTGTGACAATACTGGATGGGTGCACAAGTAAGAGGATGTGTGCATGAGTGGCACTGAACATGCATGGAAATGGTGGAGCCTGTTACTTGGTAAATGTTTTTGTGGAGAAAGTGGGACTGCAACATATTTTGGTGTTCATGCCTTCAGCTTTATTTCCCTTCAATTCTGTATCATCTAGGACCTTCTAAGAGACTTGCTCCGTAAATTTCAGCACTACATTGCCTCACAAAAATAGAGATTAGGCTCTGAGAAAGACCTATGGTGAGAACTTTCTCGACTTGCTGGAGATGTTTGTAGCTTCTCCTCCCCATGTCTCTAAAAACAGCCAAAACCAACACTGAGTCACACTATACTTTCTCTTCCCCAAAGCACAAGCATGTTCCCCGCCCCAAATCCATTCAGAGATGCGTTGCTGCAAAGAGTTGTGAGAAGGGATGCAGGCTGAGTGCCAAGGCCCATTCCTGATGGTCCTTGCATATGGTTTTTGTAGTTGCAAGGAGCATGGTGCTTTTGAGCTGTGGCAGCACTTCTCTGTAGGTTCTCCCTTATGCTTTGCAGAGGGGATGGAAAGAGAAGAGGTTGCAGAGACCTGGTATTAAAGTAGATTTGGCTCATTTTGCCTTAACTGGACTGGGGTATGCTCATAAGAGCAGCACTGCTGGCTGGATGGATTTGTGAGCAGCTGTGGTTCAGGATTTGTTCAGTACAGCTTTGGGAGAATGCATCTGTTTCTGGAGTGCATTGCTGAGAAAAACTGGGGTGTTTACTGGCTAGTTGCCTCCACATAAGCTTGAACTTAGAGGAAATTTAAAAGAAAACTTCATGTCAGTGAAAGCATGAGGTTGTTAGCCACAGCCATTGTCTAAATGTTTTCCAGATTCCTTTTTCTTCACTTGCCAGTGTAACTTTTCCACATATATTCCAAGTTCCCATACATGGCATGGAAAGAGCTATGGCCTTGGGTTCTCTGGGGTCCAGAGGGCTTGAAGGGGGCAGACTAGGTCACAGCTCCGGCCACCCTGCAGGCAGCTGGGCTGGGCACCCTGCTGGGGGGGGGGGGGTGTGCTTATTGCCATGGATGCCTGTGCTTGCATTTATCCCCACGTAGGTGATACCCCACCTACCCCCAGCTTACAGTTCCTACCATGTGGAGTCTCTGCCTGAGTGTTTCAGTTTAATTCAATATTCAGTGGCATGTGATTTATGAGCTGTGCTTTCTGATTTATGAGCTGTTGGGCTGGCAAAGAAAGACAGATCAGTCACTTGGCTATTGTGCAAACAAAGATGACACATAATATCCAAAGTAGAAGAACACAGGAAAGATAAAATTACACAGATTGTTGAAATACTCTCCTCAGCTGTGTTGTTCATGTAGATGAGTAAAATCAGAATAAGGGTTGTTTGGCTGTGTACGTGAGGGGTTTTTTTTAGCTCTTCCTCTATTTGTGCTTCATTCATCCCATGCTAGGTTCCGTAGGGTAATTTGCAATTTTGAATTTGAGTATTAGCATAAAACTGTTCTTTGGGTTTCTACCAAGCCATGGTATTGTTTTGTATTTTTCTTCTAAGGTTCAAATAAAATTTTTCTTACATGCCACAAAACTTGTGCTTCTGACTTGCTGATATTTTATTAGTTCTTAAGATTTTCCTGAGTGTACATTTTTCATTCAATACTTGTTAAACTTCAGCAGTGAAATAGGAACTTAACTGGAGTTGGGAAGAACCACAGCCTCAAGGTGTGTGCTATGTTCTGTCCTGTGACAAATCTGAAGTAATTTTACAAACTGGTGGTGTAATTGAGCTCTGTCAAGAAGGATATTGATTGTAACTGCTTGCTATTCACTTTGACAAAATTAAAGAGGATGGCTTCTACTCTCAATCACATTTGATCCATCTTTGCTGCTAAGCAGTATAGCAATCACTGTTCTTTGTTTACTCTTCTGTTTGAATAAGTTCCTCTTATTTCAAAAGCAGAGATTTCTGCTGAAGCGAAGCACTTTTTTAATATCAACAGAAGAGTTTAATTGTGCTGAAAGCAGTTCATTTTACTATAGTGTGCATCTGTGTGTGAGTGAGCTAACATGGAGATCTGTTTTATGAGATTATAGCAGGATGAGGGATGTAGACAGCAGTTAGTCATCCACATATATAGTGACACTAACCCAAACTTTGTGATCACCAGGAGCTCCAAGCTAGCAGTTTTTCTTCTGTGGAAGGTTTGCTTTCCTTTTGTGGCCTAGTAGAAGGAAGGTCAGCTCTTGCGTGCCTTGTAGGGCTGAAGATAGGGAGGTATAATCCAATAATACTAGTTTAGAAAGATATTTAGAACAGAATGTTCAAGAACTCATGAATTAGTGAAACCTGCACTGGCCTGCCACTGGCCTAACTGTATGATGGGGAGTGAGATACCTCTCTTCAGTGTGATTTCTCAGGGAAGATAATTATGCATGTATAGGATAGTGAAGTCTGTAGTTTTTCTCACTTTCATTATTTGTCTTGAATTGATTATGTTTGGGGCCAAGTTGTGCTAATGTCTCTGTAGGTCTGTTCTGAGGCAGTATCAGTTGGCATTAGGTTCCCACTAGTAGCAGAGGCCTCCAGCTGAAGTCTCTTGTGTTATGTATTTACTCAGTGCAATTGAATAAATACAGCAGACAAAGGGGGGATAACAGAAAAGCCACCATGTCTGAAGGTCCAAGATTCAAACTAGGATCTGAGATGTTCAGGCCTGGATTTACTTTTCAGAAGACTGATCTCTCCTTAAAATTAAGGAGAGCTAAATACTGAAGCATCCTTGAGGTTATGGGCAGATAAAACACAGCACTCCCTCGTACATATGCAGGGTTGGAAAACTAGGGTCTGACTGTTCCTGCAATGAGAAAAATGTGAGGAATATGTACAGCTTGAGAGAGAGAAATAGAGACCTAGGCCTGAGGATGCTAACTGCTATTTGGCAAGAAGCCACCCTTCCTCATCTGCCATCAGTGCCTACTTGTTCTAGGTGGCTTATGCCTTCCTCTGCAGCCACCATTATGGATTTCTAGGGCCGCGACATAAGGAAAGCAGATGCTCAGACCATGGAAGTTTTACCATACCTTGTCTATTGTCCTTGCAATTACACCTACATTTCGTTGTCTCCAGGCTCAAGCTCCCACAAATAACCCTTATGGGGACTACCCTTGAGTTTCCCTTAGTGTCAGGGGTACATGAGATCCACCCTTCTTTTCCTTCCCCAGCGTATATACAGGAAACAAACAGTGCAAGTGAGGACAGTAGAACAAAATCTGCCTTGATAGTGCGTGTGTGTGTGGGGGAACTATAGAAAGTTTTTCTTGTTTTTATGCTAATATAAGATCTAAAACATGGTACGGAATACTCTGACCCAAACTTGAAATGCACGCAAGTTGGAAATAGTCATCTTACTGTAAGAAACCCTTTGCTGTGTGGAGGATGCTGTGCAACTGCACACAAGGAAATGGCAGAGGATCTACATCAGTGAGCATTTAACAATGAGATTATGTCAAAGATGTCAGCAGTCAGATGGTGAGAAGAAGCAGAAGGGCTGGAGCAGGGCTGGTAGTTGAGGCTGGTCCCAGATCTTGGTGAGATCCAGCAGTAGCAGGAACTGGTGACTGTCTCCTTGCACAGAGGCAAGTGGCTGACACACAGTGCCTCCATGAGAAGCTGACACTCCTAGCTCTCCAATGCTGTCTGCCAGCATGCCCACATGTTGTCTGTCAGCATCCTCTCCCTCTAATTTTGGAAAGAAAACTGAAAGTTTGTCATGGCACCCATGAAAGGTCATTGACCTGAGGTTTTAGTCTATGCTGTGTCATTGCGGGGCATTTGGCTGGTAACATTCATCCTCTGTTAGTGTAGTAAGGACACAGCTGAGGAAAGTGTGGCCTAAGTGAATTAGGCAGTTTAGGACATCAACTTAAAATTTTCCATTTGCACTACTTTTCAGCAGAAAACTAGATACTGAACTAAAAGTAAATGGTGTTGAAAAATCCTCTTTCCTAAGAAGTCTGGCTTCTTATGTTGACAAAAGACCTTCTCTTCTTTGGTTGCTAAAAAGTGTTGTGGGGTGGTTTTTTTATTATTTTTTGTTAAAGCTTGAGGGAAAAGTTCAAAACTCAAAACCTTGGGGCATGATTTAAAACCATGTGGTTTCTGGAACATCAAGGAATTAACTCTTTGGGTACTAGCACTTCTCTCACAGGCTTCCAGCCCCCCCCCCCCCCCCCCAGTGTACTGAGTATTGTAGCTAAGGTCTGTGGTGACAGTATTCTAGGCTTGTGCAATTATCTTGCCAGAGGCAAAGGATAGTCTGGGAAATCAGCCAGGAGAAACTTACAATAAGCAGGGTAAGTGGTATAAATGTAAGAATAGGGTGGGATGCTTGGATGCGGAAACAGTTGGCCTGGGAATGTGCTCAAACTGCATGGCAGCTTCGGAAAAGGAAGCTTGAGTGAAGGCATTTGTAAACGCTAGGGCTTTGTGTAGATCTAGCCTATTAAAAATTAAACTAGGGGGTGGTGGGGAGATAAACATGTTGCTCTTGGGCAGTGAAGATAGTTGGATCAATGCTCGAGTACATACATCAGTAATTTCCAAGTAAGAAGGATCTGGCTTTCTTCGGTACTGTTCATATGACATAGTAGTAAGCCAAAGCACTATAAAGCAAATGAGGAGGGAACACACGTACCAAAGCAGCATGTTCAGTTTACTGAATATCCCTTTATTTCTGCTTTTTGTGCTAAAATAGAATGGAAGAGGCAAAACCTCTATCTCTAGCCAACTGTCTTATCTTCATTGAATATAAGTGTTATTTGTTCACATATATAGGTCTAGTTCCAGCACAGATGAGCTGATTCTCTGATGCAAATGTGTAAATGCACTGAACAGGAAATGAGTACAGTGAGAAAAGGTTAGAGGATAAATGAACTTAATTCTTTTAAATGAATGAAAGGGTATTGGAGAAAGTATGTATCTCTGCTAAACAGGACACCAGAGGATATATTTATTTACATTAAAAAAAAAAAAGAAAAAAACAAGGAAAACAAGGCACACACGAAGTCCTTCTGCAAAGTCGTCTGATGGAGAAAATGGCTGGGGGTGAAAGTCCAAGGGAGTAGAAAAGAGAAGAAAACAAACTCATGGAATCTGTACATTCCAGACATAACATCCCCAAAAGGAAAAAAGTGTGCAATTAAAAAAAGGTATTTGGTGAAATAAGGCCTTATGTGTTTCTCCAAAACCACCAAACGCTTTCAATTCCAGTCCTGTCTCATGCCAAGTATGTTGAGGTAACCACATTGTACTGTTTGAAAACAAGCCTTCTCATAAAGAGCTGTATATTGCTGATGCCTCGTGCCTGCTCAAGCCCAGCGTTACAAGGTGTGCCCTTCTCTGTCACTCGCTGGCTGAATAGAGGCTCTTCTGAGCGGGGCTGAAGACAGGGATGGGAACATTCTGCACCTTAGAATATTTTCCAGATCAGGCAAGGTATTTGTCAACAGGTTGAGTTTATATACTTAGCGCTCCACCCAGTGTGGTCTCTTGGCTCTGCATCCAACTGGTTAAATTCCTCTCAAGCGTGGATGTCAAGCTGACCTTCCCGCACAATGCAGAAATTCCCATTTTCCCCTTCACCACTTTCCCTGTCAGCTTCTCTCCTATTACAACATGCACTAAACAAGCATCTCTCTGATGGTCACAACTCCACCCTCACTAAAGCCAAAAAAATAGTACTAACTCCTACTTCAGCATGGCATCCGCAGCATCGTTGGCAACTCTTAAGGATCTAGTGTTACCTGTCTGCCTAACCTGTTGTTGCCTCTCTCTGCCTGACCACAGAGTGATCTGTTTATCTTCTCTGCTGTTACTCAGCTTCTTTATTCTGCCATTGGCATCAGGCCCTAAATGAACAGCCAGTTTCTGAGGCTGGTTTGTCAGGGGCTTACAGTGCCCTCCTTGGTTGCTGCTGCTCAGAGGCAGGACTAGCAGGAGGTGCTAGTGTTCTGATACATACCAGGCTAATGAAGTAAGCACATACAGACCTGATGGGGATTTGGGAGTCAAAAGAACCCAAGTGTTTTTCTTTACCTCAGTTCCTTTGCAAGCACGTTTGGAATGTGTGGAAAGCATAAATCATTCCAAGAAGAGTCTCCATCCCTGCAACTTAAGATGCAAATGAGAAACAAGAAAGAAATAGAAGGAACAACAACAATTTCACTACTTCTATTCTCTTAAGCTTCTCAGGAACTGTACTTCTCCTTACTCTAGGTTGACTGTAAGGTTAGGTCACAATACCCTGTGGAACAGCCTTCTTTATGGTTTCTCCCTAAAAAGATGAGATGGTTCCAGTGAGATTTTTATGAAGTACCTTTAGGGTGGCACAGGAGAATGAACTAACTTCTGTCTCTTTGGAGCTTTGACAGAGATGAATGCATGAGGTCTGTGAATCCAAGGTTTGTGCTACGATGGAGTATTTTAATTTTAAAACTTAAATTTTTAAAATCTTTAATTTTGTACTGCTTTACCCTAAACGTTCCTCAAAGCAGGAGGAGGGATGTTTGCTCATCCGTGCAGTGCAACTGATTCAAGTATTAGTAAATTGGAAATACTGTAGTCTAGAACATCAGTTTCAGATGGTGAATAGTTTTTCCCCATCCCTGTTCCTACAGCCTGGCTGCACAGCTGATGCCTAATGTAGGTTAACAATCTCTCCTTTTGGCTGTGTGGACAGATGCAAGATAAATGTCTAACATCTCTGCTATTTCCTTTGCTTCTGTTTCCAGCGCTATTCTTTAATTCTTCAGAGGACAGATCACTTCCTTCAACAGTTGTCTATTATATACAGTACATACCAACATAAAATAATGTTTAAGCATTCAAGATGTTCTGTAGCCATCCATGATCATTTTGTTTTTGTGCCGCTGACAAGCTGGATTAGCTTTTCCCCACTTGTTTGCATTTTTTTCAGCTTGCATATGGGGTTGATTATGCATATGGAAATGCCTGGGGATGAGTGAAAGGAACTATCACCTCCTTTACCTTGTGCATGAAGGAGGAACAGGTGAAAAACAGTAAAGACAACACTAGAATCACCTCATCTACTTATGATGCATAGTGAGTTCCTGTGTTTTGATTCATGTTATGTCTTTGATAATAGCAAGTGGGTCAACAAAATAATAGCAAATGTAGTGTGGATACTTCTGAAATCCTCTAAACTTCCTAAATCCCAGTCAGCTGGGTAAAGCAGATAGGTCACTGATGATGCCAGAACATCTGATTTCTCCTGGGAATAAATTAAGATGATAATGCTTGTTCTCCTCTTAAGTGATTTTGATATGCTGACTGCAAAGGGCTCACCAGGACACCTGTGGTCAGTGGCAGAAGCAGATGGAGTTGTATTTGGGAGATCATTGCTGTTGGAGTTCTTGAAGGTAATTTGTCTGTGTAACCAACTAACCCTTTGAGGGCTTTACTGAGAGAGCCAGCCTGAGTCTTTTAGCATAGATACAAGGCCAGGGGGAAAGTGAATAAAAACCTTGAACTCCTTTATACAAACTCATCAGGTACAGTGCAAGAATAAACCTGGTGTCTTTCTGGCACCTGGTCAGTGGTAAATTGACATTCTTCGTCTAGATAAAGCTGAAACAATCTAGCGGACTTTGAAGAGACAAGTGATCTTGGTGGGTGATTTCTGTGCTCCAGACAAAGGGAGTGCAGTGCCTGTTTTACTGCTCTAAAGAGGCCTCAACAGCTGGATATTGTCTGTCCAAATCTGGTCCAAATTTTTCTCTGTAATGGGAATCTCTTCCTCTTATCCATATCTTTATCCTCATTTAATTCATTGAGTGGCAAGGAATGCAAAGCACATATGAACAACAATGTCAAAAGCTGTTCTGATTTCAGAGTTTTCCAGAAGTGTTTCCAATTTTAATTTAGAAATATTTTAAAAGCTTTCTGTCCTTATTGCACACTTAATATAAGCAGAGGTCCCTGCTGAGGAACCTTGCATACAGTCTCCAATGCAATGCTTTTAACGTAGGTTTCTGAAGCAACACAACTTAGACATTCGCTTTGTGTGTCAGGCTTCATCCTCCTACCCTGATACCTTTTGGCTGATTTCAGTTACATTGAACACAGATGTGGTAGTTGTCTTCCTGCATGTTTCAGAAAAGCAAGCAGTTGAGATAGAGGGAAGTCTGGCACCTCTGAAAAAGTGTCAGAAGTCGTGTGAAAAGATTGGAGATACCAGAAGAGCTATATGTCAAAAACACCTTAAACATAGGATAAGCTTCCATTGAAGCTCTTCCTACTTTAGACACCAGATGATCCACCAGCAAGATACAATGCTATAGAAAGCTGCACTTGACTTGTTCCAGAGCTCATGGAAGTGCTTGCGAACTTCTGAAAAATGTTTGCTTTCTTGAGTAGCTAGGGCTTGAATTTTACTTGCCTTCTGCAAAGGTTGTGTTTCTTTACAGACACTTGGGAAGGCTGATCTGGGGGGAAATCAGTGGAGGACAGACTGAGGGAATATGTAAGCTGATTGGTCAAAGTGCTTTCACGTTCTGTGAGCTGCTGGGATTTGGATGGATTGCTCTATGGTATGAATGCCTTTTTATTAGACTAATCTACCAGGACGTTATAATTTGGGGGTTTTATCTCTAACTAGTAGTTCATAGATCTTTGGAGATGCATTCTGGTCTTTTCCAACTTCTTATGTGTAAGAAAAAACAAAAAGTGAAAAGGTCATAGCCATCCTGGATGTATGATAGAGTAGTATTTCAGTTACAATACAAATGATTTATTTACTACAGAATAATTCTGTACTGATAATAAAATCATGTTTCTTCTTGGAACAACCCATTGCTGTTTGCAGATCAAAACTGTTCATTCATGAAGTTCCATATACAATCCTATGTCCCTATGTCTCATGGGTGAGTCTCATCAGGTGCCAAACAACACACATTCTGCTCCTCATCACACTGGTGTCAGTCTCATCCTGAGGAGAACTTGGCTTCTAGACTGTCGTGTTTTAAGAAAAATAATATTGACTCAGATTATTTCAAAATTATTGTTTATACCCAGCAAATTTTGAATCTAAACAAGCAGACATGTTTCTCTTCTTTGCTAAATAAGCTGTGGAAAAGGTTTCAGTTTGCTGATTTTGTTTATTTATTTTTTTTGTCCCCCAAGATTACTGTTTTGTGTGTTCTGCTTCATCCCAAGATCGTGCTATTGTTCTCTTTGAAGTTTCGTAAGTCATTAATCTTTCCCTATTGTTTCCATTTGGTCTTGAGATAGGTCAGCTGGAAACTGCGTCGCCAGGGAGTATTCTGGTTTTGAACACAAGTGGGGAAAGCCTCCAAATACTGTCAGTTCTTCATTCAGAATGTATAACTAAGTAAACTAACATAGGCTCTATGTTACTAAATTTTTTACCTTCTTAGGGCTAACAAAATATACTAGGCATCAGGCACTATATTCAACAACAGTTTCTATTCTCTTGTTTAAAATAACTCTTTGCCCATCCTATTTCCATGCCGCTCTATTTTTTTCCTTCTTTGTCTTTAACTATCCACCAGGGCCTGGTATGTTGGACATGACAGTTCAAAATGTGTATTTAAGGCTCGGTGACAAACAGCTAATGCTGCGGCCACAAAGGAACAGTTATGGCAGTTCAACCACGTGAGCTGCTGTAGTGTTGCAGATCCATCAGTCTTTCCATTGTGACCCCTCCCCGCTCCCAAAGGATTTAGGTGTGTTTTTGAGAGAGCTCCAGTAACTAAAATAAAGATGTATTTGTCTCCACAGAAATGTTGTAGCCACAGTATGTGGCTATTTGGAGAAGACAGAAAAATGAAGCTCTAGCAAACTCATATGCTATAGTGGCTCCTGGGGTGGATTTTCAAAGCTTTGTGCATTAGTCTTAAAGTCCATTACTTTTAACCAATTATTTACAGTTGTGTTTACTGTTTCTGGATAATGTAGGGTTCAAGTTTGTTTCAAGTAAACAGCGATCATCTTAAATAACAATCCACACTTAGCCTCTAGTGGTGTGTTCCTCACTTCGTGAATTTAGTTCAAGGCACTGGTGTTGGACTGGCAGTTACAGCCCCAGGTAAGTCCAAAGGAACTGTAATTTTTGTATGGGCAGCAAATGGAGACTACATCCAGAAGATCTTTGGTCAGAAGTTATGAGAGCTGTGCCCATGTCGTGAGCTGGCTTAGTGACACATTGCTGTGTTAGTACAGGCTCAGCCTTGCTGTAATAAACCCTATCTCTCAGCAGGGCTATGGCATGTTAGCAGAATCAGAGAGGGAAGGGGACCCTCTCAAAAGGGGCAGCAGGCAAGGACAAATATGTTCAAACTCTGCTGTTAACTGATGCAGTCCAGGGAGAACGGGTGCAGGCCCACATCTGAGGTGTGAGTGGCTTCCAGTTGAAGGAAGTTCTTGGGAAGGCCCCAAAATGTGGGATGTCCAAAAGGTGCTGTGTTCCATCTGCCCCCTACACACAAGGGAAAGGACTCTGTGGGACCACACAACAGAAAACCAGCTCCTGCAGCATGTGCACAAGACAACCATGTTAAATTCACACAGTTATTTTTGCCATCTCAACATTTTTAATGCTGTATAACTATTTATTAGTAAACATGTAGGAGAAGCTTGTGTTTTCAATGTCCAGTGCAGCAGGAAGGAAACTGGAAGGTATTACTTGCAGGGACTGGCCAAGTGCCTGCCCTGCTGCTGGTTACTGGAAAGGCACCTTGCTGAGTGTGTGGGATGAACATGCCCTCTTGAGTCCAGAAGCCCAAAGAGGAGACCTTGGGACTCCTAGAGCTGAAGGAGATTTTCTTTCTATACCATGATAGAGGCCTGACACTTGGGAGACTGATGTTTTAATGTTCAAATGGTAGTGTTGGGTTTGCATAATTTTTTATTTTATTGGTAAGGAACAATCTTCGTCTTTGGGTACTGATTCTTTGGGTACTGATCTCTGAGAAACACCATGGCAATTTGCTAACTGGGAACTCTTGGTTCTGCAGTCGAAGGCTCCTCTTCTCTGAGGCAAAGAGGAAGCCTGATTAGCTCGTTTAGGTTTTGTACTGGGAGTGGCAAGAAATATGCTTGCTAGGGAAGCCCTATGCATGCTCCCTCAGACTGCAGCCTCCTGTTATATCACCAGCAAATGCTAGGCACATGCCTCTCCTGTCTGTGTTCTTACATCTCTGTGTCTGTTCCAGGTCAGACACGGACCCCTTTCATGACTGGACATGCAGGGTCTCTGTCACTGGCACATAAGCAGGCTGCTAGTCTCAGTGCAGCCACAGGATGCCAGATCACATGTTGTGAGGGACCTGGTGCTCTGGCTGGCTGGTCTGGAAAACTGGAGCTGTCTCTGCTTTCAGTCCCTGATGATGAGCTTTTGCTGTGAGGGGCAGAGTGGACTGAAAATGGGTTTTATTTGTGTACTCTGTAGTGATGGCACCTCCAGCACTTCAGCTCTCTGATTTTGTAAATGACGTTATTACCCCTAGCAGACCTTAATTCCCAGCCTAAAAGCGCTTTCATTCCTCCCAACTGTGAAAGCTCTGATGCAATGAAGTGATCCTTAGATTTCAGAGTTTTTTAATTATTCTTTTTTATTATTAGATGTGGCTCTCAACCACTGCACACCATGCAGCACACTGTCAGTAGCTCTGAAGCTGTGTTGTAGTTCACAGTTTATCTGCAACTCACTGTGGTAAGTGAAAAGAACCTCTTCTGATAAAGCTATGCTTGTGACCAACAGGCCAGGCTTGATCCTGTACCAGAAATTGATTGCATAAGGCAGTGCCAGTCATCACTGAGTCATATAGCCGTTCCTTAGCACCTTACAGGCTCTTGCTGGTAGTCTTTGTTGAAAGCTATGAGTGTATGGGGCCAACTCATGCAGTGTCTCCCCATCACTGGTGTCTGAGTGTCAGTGTGGCTCCTGACCTGTTCTTTATCTGCAGCGATCCCACAGCATGAGCCCAGCCCTTTTTCCCCATGCAAAGGCTTCCCGTTTCCCTGCTGGGAGCACAAGGCACTGAGTAGAGAGCTTCTGGGCTTCCTGGAGCATTTCAAAGCTATCATCTTTCAGCCCTTTCTCCATGTGGCACAGTATGCAGGTGTTGGCTTCTGCTGCTTGCTTGCTATTGTTTTGCCCTTTTTCCCTACCTCAAAAGAGTGCCAGGGGAAGGTTCTGCTGTTACTTTGCTCTTGGCCCACCACTGCTCTGGATAGCTTAAGTAGGTGGTCTGTGCTAGGTTGGAGTGACCCAAAACATTGGCTTTGGCCATGAAGTTGGCTTAAGTTTTTCTTCCTACTGCTTCTAGCTGCCCAAAGGCACCACCTCCATACCCCATCCTAGCCGTGCTATCACAGTTGCTTGACTATGCATATGCAAAGTTGATAATGAAATGGGTTGAAAATCTTTTTTTTTTTTTTTTTTTTTTTTTTCCCTCCTTACTGACCTTGTTTTGCTAATTTGGTTTAGAGTTTTGGGGCTGACTGGCTGTGGGATGTCCATGAGGCAACAGATGAGTGATGAGACTGAATGTTGAGAAACTCTTGTGAATGCTGTGTCAGAGCCTTGGGGATGCAGTTCACTGGAATTGAGGCCTTGGCCAGTCTGAACAGGTGGGAAGTTGATAATGCTAAAGAGAGGAAAATTAGGAAGATTTGCATTGACAGAACTTGCCTGGATTGCCCAGAGCAAAGTGGTAACTGAAGCTGCAGACTATGACTGAGCAGTGACTGCATCCAAAAGAAAAGGGAAAATTTAAACTGTTATCCTCAACCTTTCCATTCCTGGCCTTTCATAAAGCTAGCACAGTCCTAAGAAAAACTCCAAATTTCACTCTAGTCCTTAAAGCAGAAACCCCTCGTATTAGAAGGGATGTATTGTTCCACATCTGCTCTGCTCTTTTACAAACTGTTCCCACTGCAAGGTTTAATTTATGATCTACGCAAAAATTCTCATCTGAATCCTAATCTAGCATCTGACCATGTAGTTTACTTGTCTGCAGCTCTTTCTAGGAAGGATCTGTCTCATTTAGTCTCCAACAATCTTTCTTTGTTAGCAAAGCACTCAAGTCATCTGGATTTCAGCTGTTGCTTTTTTTTTTTCCAAATTATTGGAGACATGGTCATCTCCAGAAAAACAGAGCATATTGGATATACAGAGAGCCCATTGTACTGTCCAATCAGAAAGAAATGGCCATCATGTGAAATGAAACATGGCCTAGGGTGAATATGAATCTAGGATGCCCTGGTATTTTCAGACTTGTTTCTGATCTTCTTAAGGAGATATGATAAATCGGCAAATGATAAGTTTGAGGTAGCTCACTGCCACATTTTGAAGCAAGATAATAATAGAATTTTTGAAAGACAGCACAACACCATTTGTGCAAGAACAAAGGTACAGATATCCTTTTATTGACTGGTTAATTTTTTCCCTTCTGAATGTGTGTTATGCTTCTGTGAGTTTGTAGTGCTCTACTGTGTACTTACAGTTCAAAACACGTAGGAAGGAAAGACTAAAAAATAGATCAGATAAGGAGCAATGTTGCTTATATATAGTAACTGAGTTAAACAACTGGGAAGAAGAAACTCCTTAGCTCTGGTCCTGATAAAGCTGTTTTGCCTAGATTGAAAAGAAAGAAGTCAAAGAGTGCAACCAAGTGTTTTGTGTATTCATTGTTTTTATCAATTGATCTGAGTGCTCTATACCTTTGGGAGAAAGCAATGCTTCAGTCTGAGGAAAAGTCTGGTTTTGAGGCAGTTTATTCTTATTTGTCTCAGGGCCAAAGGCCTTGAAGATTCCACACCTATGAGTCCATCGTGCTAATGTGTTCAAGAATGGCGGACACAGCAGCCCTTAGGTCCTATCTAAAAGTAGTGGGAGTGTGCAAGGTGAAGAAAGTTTGGCATGTTGTCTGGGAGGGTTACATGATCTAAAATAGGTCTGAGGCATGGTTCGATCTCTTGTATACAACCTCTGAAATGGAGTATTGCAGCTGGAGGAAAGTTTCTAGAATGGGTATAAGAAATATGGCTATAAGAAATATGGCACTGAGATGGCTGCCTCAGTGTGGATGAGGAAGAAGCAAAAATAGAGCAAGGAGTGAACTTTGTCTTAGTGAAGGGAAAAAATCTTTGTCACATGCAGTAGTGAAATTTGATGGATATGAAAGGTGCAAAATGCAGCTGTATATGAATTCCTTGAGCACTGGAAGCTCTAATCATGGAGCTCCTGACTCCATATCTACTGGTGTGCTGCTCCTCTCAAGCAGAATAGGCTCACTCTTGCTTCCCCTCCCTCCCCCCCCCCCACCACTTAATTAATGGAATTTGGATGGATTCTGCAAAAAAGTTACAGCCAACAGAATATATCTGTTCAGACTGTTTTCCTGGAATGTCCCTAAGCAAAAGCTAATTCCCTAGAGGGAGATGTTTCACTGTCCTCTTGCTCAGAAATCATCAGATTTCAGGCCATTCTGAAAAACCCGTGATTGTAATAAAATGATTCTTTCCAAAAGATAGTTGGGTTGTTTTCCACCCTGCTCAATGAGATCCATATTCCATGGCACTGACTGTAAATCTTCAGTGAAGATAAATGAATGTCATATCATGAATGTGTTTTTACTTTGTCATGGGGAGACACCAACCAATTAGATTCTGAAACAAAGGTTAGATTCTAAAACAAGGGATTCTTTTTCTTAATAAAAAAAACATTAATCCTAAGGAAAATAGTAGTTACCTTTGATTATTACTATAGGAGTCTGAGGTATGAAAAGAAGTTGAGGATAGAACTTCCATGTTATTTCCAGTTGAGACTTAATAGTTTCCAAGTTTTTTTCAGGTTTTCGTAACTCGGAAACAAACTGGATTCATTTGATGAGATATTGGAAATGAAGCTGTGCTTAAATCACTTAAAGCAGCATGAATGTTTCTTTAAATGAAATAGCAGCGTGTGTGTGGGTACGCATGTGTGAATGCCTGGTTTCTAACTTGTGCAGCCCATCCTGGTCTCTGGGACTGAGATGGAGATCCAGGATTAATTATATCACTTCTTGTTAGAGAAGTTCACTTTACAAGTTGCTGTCCCTGTTATCTGAATAAAACAAAATGGAGAACAAAGGTAGAACTCATTTGGAGTTGAGCAAATACCACTGTGAAACTTGGTTTGAGTCCTGTGCTTCCTGTGGGCACTGCATAGGTAGTGAGCCTGGATGAAGAGTGTTGAAAGAGATGGCTTTGCTTGAGAGTGCTGATATTTGGGCAACATTAGATTAAAGGGGAACAACAAAACAAAACCACTTGAGAAATCTGTCCTCTGAACAAAGAAGAGAAGAGCCCCGAGGCAGGTTGCAGACTTCTTCTTGGTGTTGGTCTTGAGTTGCTTAAGTGGCCTGGCTGGTGGTAGCTGCAGCTGCACTGAGCTTTGAAAAAATCACATAGCTGCTTCTACATCTTGTGACAAAGACTGGAAATATTAATGGTGGGAAGGGGCTCGAGGATGAGCTGTGGTCCCTAGAATTCCTGCTCCCTTGTACCTGGCCTGACCCAGTCTTAATCTTTTTGCTCTGAGGGCTACTGTGGACTAATGAGGGAAAAGGGAGGCAAAGGAGACCTTATCCCTCCCTCAACTCCAGTGTATGTTCAAGGGCTTTACATAATCAAGATTTGGTATTTGAGTAGATTTGTTCAGCTCCAAGACACATACCCACTGCACCTCTTTCCTTTACTTGCAGTAGGTTGCTGTAGGATGTGATCAATGAGAAATTCTGTGTAGATGATGATTGCCAGCCGTTCTGAGGTCTTCATCTGAAGGTGCAAGATTATAAACAGGAGGCAATTTAAAGCAGTAGTCCTCTCTCTGTGTAGAGTAGAACTTTTGTATATTTGGCTTTCCTCTTCCCTTTGCCCTTACAAATCCAGTCTTCCTGAAGCACCCTCAGGGTGAGGACAACTCCCTATCCTGGGTTCAGTTCAGCTCAGAGTGAAAGTCCCAATGAGTTTTTTTTTGTTGTTTTTTGTTTTTTTTGTTCTGTTTCTCCTAACCTGAATCAGTCACGGATACTTGGAGGGACCACTTAATTGGGTGCCTTTGTGTTTCAAAGGCTTATCTTCCAGATTTAGCATATTTCCAGATCGTTTCCTATTCTTCTTTTCTTGGTGCTGGATCATCTGCCAGCTTTGTCAGCCAGAATGAAATGTAGGCAACGGACTCCAGGCATTTTGATCCAAAATTTTTGGATAATTATAAAGTAATAAGTAGACAATTTTTACTGTCCTTGGAGAGTTAAGTCTTTACAGTTGCTGGCCAGGCTTTTTGATGCAATGGATTGTAAAAACAAAAACAAGTTTCCTTGTACTGACGAGGGAAAATCTCTAGTCTTTGATGGCTAACAGTCCTGAATAAGAACTGCATCTGACGAGGATTCAGATGTAGCAGTTGTGTACAAGCTACATGATGTTCGTCTTGTAACTTTGCAAATCAGTACACTGAAGAAACTGCTAACAGCTGCCCAGACTTCATCCTGCAGGAGAACTGGAAGGTGAGGAGGTAATTTAATGGCTAATCCCTTTCTTAGAAGCTTGAAGGCTCCCTTTTGAACTGAGTCCTGGAAATAGTTATTCTGGCCCTGGTCATGCTTAAAGATAGAGAAAAATAAAGAAATAGAAAGAGGAAAATGAGTTGTACTCAAATTCTAAATCCAAGCTCCCTGAATTTTGGAATTGTTTAGATCTAAACTGTGTGCCTTGAATCCATTGCTAATGAAAAAAATGGTCCTAATAACCAGCTAGTTACTTATAACAGAGAACAACCCTTGTTTGTTAAAAGTCTGAGTTTCCAGAACATTGAGAATCCATCATTTTACCTAAAGCTAATTGATTTATACCAATACAGTCCAAAATACTTTGTATTGACCTTTGAGGGAACCAGTTGGTTTTAAATAAATTGAATATGTTGCTTAAGTAACATAGACTTTTCTTTTAGTATTTTATTTAATTTTTGTTCTTGAATTGCAATCTGAAGGTGTTAAATCCATGAAGTGGAGAGGGCTCCATTTTGCCTGCCTTCAGTCTGAGGGCTTGGTTCAAAGTCCTTTAAAGAGGCTTTTCAGTGGACTTTAGGTCAGATTCTTATTCCCTCAGTGAACTATCTGAAACTACAGAGCCATTATGAGCATAAAGTGCTACTGGACATAAAGTGACAGAGAGCCTTAAGGCAAGCGGGAGTTAGTTTATATGGGGAGGGTGCCCTGAGAGCCTCCAAGACTTTCCCCGTTTGAAGAACGGGTCTTCTAAAACTCCTCAGTGCAGGAAACCGGAAGAAAGTATATCCAGTGCAGGCTGCCAGCAAAGCTTATTAACCTGCTAGTGCAGATGCTCCCTGACTTTGTTGTTTTGGTTTCTGAAAGAGTTTCCTGGCTCCTGCTGAGTAAGGGAGCCAGAGGGAAATGAACCTGCTGCTGTGTTTTCATGCTGAATTTGGAGCAGTTCTGCTCTGTGGCAGCACCCTGGTAACTTTGTGTCCCCTGTTTGAAAACCATGCTCTGTCAGGCTGGGAAGAAACTGGAACCAGTAAAGACCTCCATGGCCTGTTCTCATGCAGATTCTTGGTACAAACCAGTATGTTTGCTGTTACTCTGTCACCTCTGTGCTCTACTGGCACAGCAAGGGTGAGCAGCCAGGGGCCTCTTGTGCAGAGGAAGGGATGTGAGGGGTCTGTAAGGCCCAGAAGCCATGCTGGGAGCACCGACCTCTTAGCACTCTCCTGAAGGAACGTATTAAACATGAACTAGGCCATCCCAGGCAAGGCTAGCAAGGGCACTTTGTTCTTCCCAGGCCTGAATGGGCTAGCTGAAAGCAGGGAGGCAGATTAGAAAGGCTTTCTTGCTGACTAGATTTGTTAGTTGAGGCTGACAGTAGCAGAGCTTGCTTTTCCTGGCCCCAGCACTCTTTCCTTGGTCAGGATAGGGCCTTCAAAGAAAATCTGTGGGGAGAGTAAGTTTTAAACCCTTGTAGGTGTTGAGAGACAGATCATTCTATGGTCTGGGGTTTCAGGCAAGCAGGGCCTCTCCAGCTAAACCTGGCTAAGTTTAGCATTTAAAAATGTTTTATTGATGGTGAAAGTTTGCCTCTCTTCCTGTTAATAACCAAGCTCTTTAAGCAGGATGCATGAAGTAGGCCTATGGATTAACAAAAGGGTTTGAGCATGTTAGAGTTGAGGAATAGGCAGGTGTTTGTTGCTTTGGCTAGAAAAACTGTAATATCTGCATGTTGCAAGGGTACAAGTGGCTGGTTTCTGAAATGTCTGTTCATCCTCTTCCTTATTTTCTTGCATTTCCCTGAGGAGTTGCTTAATAAAATGAAGCATCTTAGGGCTTATGAATATTCTTCTGATGTCCTCACATTTATAAGAAACTGCAGAGAAATGGGATGGGGAGAAAGGAGGTAAGAACATTGCTTTGGGGCTATCCTCTGGGAGCTCAACTTGTGAGAAAGGAGCAGGTTCAGACCCAGAGGTGTGACTTGGAGTCAGAATTATTGTGTGGATGCTATCCCTATCCAGCTGCCATGGTCATGGTTGGGGCCTCAAGGCTGTAATGTCTCCTTTAAAAGCTTTGCGTCTTTGGTCTAGTCCTCTGCCTTGCTTCTGGAACTAAATCGCCAGGAATGGCAGATGGGAAATCACCAGCCTGGTATCCCATCTCTAATGATGTATGAGTGAGTACCTTGGGAAGATCAGGAACATACTTGGTATTGCTCCCTGCTAATCTTTCAGCTTCCAGTTGCTTTCACTGAGGAGGTTTCATGAGCCTCCTGTGGACTGTCTAACTACTAACCTCCAGTGAATCTTTCACCCAAGTAAATGATTCTCTTTGAGCCTGTGTAGACTTTCTGCATCCAAAACATGCTTTGGCAGGGTGTCTTGCAGGTTTTGGTACCTGTTGTGGGAGGAACCACCTCCCTCTGTTGTGAATGTGAGTTTATCTTCTCTTGATAATCCCTAAGAATCTCTCTCTCATGTCAATTCTGAGCTGTATATTGGGAGATGTTATTAGGAAAGTAGCCTCATCACTTTCTTGTTGATTCCCCTTCTACAGATGAAGGAAAGATGTGATACAGCTCCGCACCCAAAAGCACTCTCAGTTCATGAGGTTTCCACATTCAGCTTGTGTGAAAAGTGAGTCTGTTAGACATAATGGACATCTAGGGAATTGAATGAATGGAAGGGAATGAATTCTAGCAATACAAAAAGTTCACATCAGGTTTTTAGTTGCTTACCTTGAATTTTCCAACTTCTCCATATTTTCATTCATAAGACTCCTTATAAATGAAATCATGTGTTTTCCAATTGCCACAGCCAACATCAAATGTGTGTAATGGGCACTGACAACTGGACTCAGACCTACTGGTAGATATTCAGACAGTAGTAAGAAAGTGACTTTAACCAACCTTGGAGGCTTCATTTTTTGAAATTGTTCTTTGGAGCTGCTGACACAGCAGAGCCTGGAAAACAATAAAACCAGGTTTCCTTTTAGCAGGAAGAAGTAATCCTATTTTTATAGTGCATCTTAAATGGACAATTTCAATTTCCTATAAAGCTTAGGAGGGAGACCAGACTATAAATAATCGAGAATGGGGAAAAAAAAATAAATAAAATAAAGCCAAGGGAGAAGGTTTCTGAGGTAGATGTAGGTGATGCATGCAAAGACTCACATCCTGAAGTTGAGCACAGGTGCATTTAAATGAGACATTTTGAAAAGCATTTTAACTCTGTGGTCAATGAGACAATAGAATCATTTGCCAAGGAGGTCACTGAGGGCTTGTCAGCAGAAGTGTTCAGTGCAGAAAAGATGAAACACTTGATATTAAAGGACTAGAGGGTCTGCCTGAGGTATCAACATAATGGACTTTGTGGAAAATTGCTACTTTGTTCAACTGCATCCTCCTAGTTTACGTGATTATGGCTAAAGAAATGCTTGCTGCAAGTAAAAGGTGAAGTATGGAATACATAAAAGGGAGTATTATACAGTGTGTCTGTAAACCTGGGGAATTCCCTGCTGCCTCAGCACGCTTATGACTTGTTGGAAGAAAGGACTAGTATCCATTTATTATCACTGGCAACACTTGTAGAAGAGCATGCATAGACCCCTTAGCGGGTGTATGTGCTCCTAGCATTTGATACAAATGCCTGTGCAGAAGTTGACTGTGTTATCGCAATGTTCAGATCTGATCTTCATAAAATGTCTATCATTTCCAAGGGCTGAAAGGTTTCTCCTTCTCCAAGAGCAATAACTACACGAATAAGCACATTTAAGTACATCCTGGACTTTTTTCAAATTTTAGGCCAGATTTTCCACTAATGCAAATGGGCCGTGTTCAGCAAAGCCAGGAGGATTTACAGCAGCTGCAGATTGGACACTTTTCCCCAGTGACTGCCTTGGGGTTGACAGATTGAGTGGTGACTTTTGTGCTCTTGGGCCCTTCTGTGAAGAGGTATTTTAAACTCTCCAGATCATCATCTTCCCTAGAGCCAGTTGAACAACCAAAGGCTGACTTTCTGCCAGGAGTGTGATGCTGTGGCAAAAGAAAAAAAAAAAGAAAAAAAAAAAAAAGAAAAAATTAAAAAAGGACCTCCGCTCCATGTAGAGGAAGAATAATTATGAAGACTGAAACTGTGTACTAAAATGTATTTGTACATTGAGCTTTTTTCACTAGTGAGCTCAAGAGCGTACAGCTGTTTGCATCCATGAGAAGAGATGAAAATCAAGAGCTGTGCATATGCATAATGCATGTGCTTATGTAAATAACAATGTACAGGGAAGGCAGAGAAGAATTGGGCCTTTTCAGCTGAAATGTTTCTCTGCCCCAGATCGTAGGAGTTGCCAGCAAAAAGCTTGGTGCCAAATTCAGTAAGCCTCTCTAAGAATGTGATGACTGTACTCTTCAACCACTTACACTCCTGTAAATCAGCAACATCTGATTAAAAGACAATGAAGTTATAGCAGTATTAGTTCAGCTGGAATAAGAGGATTAAGATTTCTTTCAGTTTTCTTAGATATCATTTCTGCAAAAAGAGCTCTGAAATAGATGAAGCAAAAGCAGAGGACACTGCAAACAAGAAGAGATCTGATTTGCAATTTCTTTATTATTTTTAATTGTATCTTTTCTAGCCTGAATGCGTTTTTAATTCATTAGCCTTAATTAATCTTCAAGTACATTTTTATTATTAGAATGCATTTCAAAACTGCCCTGGATGTAATTTTGTGCCTATTGGGTTTGAGTCAGCAGCTTACAGTTTGTACAGAAGTAACATTTGCAATACCAAGTCCTAAAGGAATTTTTCAAAACAACAAGGTTACTTCATATGAGCAGTTAAAAAAAAATCAAAAAAATTACAAACATCTGTATTTTCTCAAGGGAAACAGATTATTGCTTACAATGGTGTGGGCTGGAATGTGCCTCTTTCAGCTGGATGAATCCATGTGCCCTTGCCAAGAAAGTTTTACATTTCCCTTTTTCCTCGGCTGCTGTATCCAGCCTTGGCACTGTATCTACTTATTATATTTATTTCCTGGATTTGCTGGTTCCAGCTTTGGCATTTACCACATTTCTGTATTTGTCTCCCTACTCCGCTGACATCATTTGAGTGAGATCAGGGTGGGAAAAAAGAACACTTTGGAGAGACCAGTCAGGTAAAATAGTAAAAATAAGAGCTTATGTAGTCCAAAAAATGATGGACAGTTGGCCAGTTCTGGGCAGGATCCTTCTCCAAGAGTTTGGTTGTTGTTTCCAGTGAGATCAAGGTTGGGCACTTGGCTGCAGTGAGAAGTGGACCTGGGCCATGCAGCTTTTATCCAGACTCTCCCAAAACTCAGGAGAGTTTAGATTTGGCTTCCTCCTGGTGAGAACCTGCAATGCTTGGATATGAAAGCATGTAAGTAAGTTTTGAATGTGCTATATAGGCAGAATCCTGGCATTACATTACCAAGCAGAAGTTTGCAGAGGGATTGCAGTTTTCTTTGGCCTTTGAATAAG
This sequence comes from Rhea pennata, assembly GCF_028389875.1. Lineage (NCBI taxonomy): Eukaryota > Metazoa > Chordata > Aves > Rheiformes > Rheidae > Rhea > Rhea pennata. The sequence goes on from NC_084674.1 coordinate 12,184,193, forward strand.
ATGCATGATGGTGTCTTCTCTTTGTAGCCTCCCTTCTCCCAGTCATGCTTGTCCCATGTAAAGGGCCAGGGCCAGTCTGGCTCACTGTAGTGTCTTTCTGAAGTTGTAAATATGCAGCTATTATATATGTTAAAGAACTGTCTTCCTGAAAACATGTGAAGCATCAACTCTTATTTGTGCTGATTTCTTGAAACTTGTATCTACAGTTTGTATTCAAAGAAAATAGTCAAGACACAAAGTCTTGTCTGTTGTTGTTCACTCCAGATTCAGAATAGTGTTCTTTACGGCAATAGTTATTCCTGGTTTTGGCCCTTCATAAACTTGATTTATTTAAAGCAATATGAAAAATCTGGGAAGTTGGCAAATAGTTTCTTAATTCCTTGATTCTTTTTCTTTTAATTTTCCATATTAAAAAAAAAATTAAAGAAAACAAGCCTGAGAATTGATATATGGCATATACCATAGCCTGTTTGGATGGATAACATGAATCTGTCACACACGCCTCAGATGTAAATCACTCTGCACCGCAGGGATATAAAGACTCTTAGTACAAATGTACGTGTTGGGAAATTGTTCTGCAAATGTTACGTGTATGTGTTCAGTAGCTAATTTTCTAGCTGGAAGACTTGGCTTGTTTACATCCTCTCTGAAGCAATGCGAGGTGCCTGGTGCATGTTAGGAAGTGGGCTGCTTTGCCAAATGGAATTTGAAAAGAATAATGAAGTCAATTGGATGGTACTGTAGCACAAAATGTCCCAACTAGAAAACTTTTATTTATTTATTTATTGTTTATTTTTAGCACTCCTGAATTAGAGACCTCTTTTCTTCTCTGAAGGTGGAGCAAAGGATTCTATGTGGGCCAAATCCTGGCACCACTTCAGGGCACAGGACAGTGTGTGTAATCCACCAAGCCTGCATTATGGATATATCTGCTCAGTCTCTAGAGACCAACTGTTACAGGCCTAGATCAAGGAAATTGAGCTTCTAGCTCAAGTTATAGTGACTAAAGACTTTAGCTGTAAAGGTCTTGCTTCAATTCCTGATGTGTTGGCCAAACTAAGTTTTTCTAGCCTTTTCTCCCAATATTTACGTAGAAATATCTGCATTCATATGGTTCAAAACCTGCTTCTAGCCTGAATGCTGAGCTTAATTTTTTGTGATTTTTTTTTCACAGAATTAGAGTTAAGTCAGACTGTCTCATCTAAGAAAAAATAAATGGAGAATGATTTTGCGAGGATCTCCTTGTCCTGAGGGGCCAGTGATTAGTAGCTTGTAGATTATAGGGCCTGTGGACTAGCCAAAAATCTAGTCCTTATGTCTGAGGGAACTGCCAGAGACACATGTCTTCTCTTTGTAGACTTTCTGGTATATGAATTTATTTTTGTTTGATTTGTACCAGTTGAACATGCTGTCTGCGGGCAAGAATACCATATGTAATTATTACATGGGGACATGGCTAGAAAAGGAGTACAAATTTGAGGACTCAGTGAATGAATCAGTGATTAATAGAAGAGTTTCTGAAGTATTTGGATGATGTAATGGGAGAATATTTTTAAAACACTTTAGTCTCCAGTTCTGGAAAACAGAAGTACCAGTCCAGAATAACAGCATGTTTGCTTATATGGTACTGTTATGTTCAACTGATCTGTCTATAGGTTAAATTGTTCAGTGCACCCCAAATCACAAGGAAGTTAGAGGATTTAAATGAACATCTTGAATTTAACCTCTTGTGTTGTTCTGAACAGGGGCAAGTGAGCCAAATTGCAACATGAGTACCAAAAATGTTGCTACATTTTTTACATGCAACCAAAGCCATCTTTTCTATTTCATGGCTAAATGAGGACCAAGTTGGTGAACCAAAGGTTTTAGTTACTGGTGAGTTCAGCCAGCAAACAAAGCTTTACAAGAGGAAAAACCAACTTGTCTAGTCATAAGTGTTTGTAAGTACATCACAATTTTGCCCAGTGAAGCTTGAATTTCAGACCTAAAATGACTGTAGGCTATACCAGGGTGTCATGATTTTGCTCCCTGGTGCCTCAGTCCAACGTAAGGTTCTTTCAGAACAGTGTGTTCAGGCCCTTTTTCCTATTCTGCTGCTCATTGTGGCACTCTACAGCTTGATAAATAGGCGGTGTGATACCTGGAAGTTTCCTGCTGTGCCAAGAGTGTTTCTCTATCATCTCAGATGTCTTCATGTCCATGCAGTGCAGACCAGGCCTAGGCTCTTAAGATGAGTATAAAACAATGTAAAATATTCTCACTATTCTTGAAACTAGTTAGCATAAACTAGTTTGCAGCTCAGCTTGGTCTGCCAGATATGTGCCCTACCTGAACAGCATAGGTAACCAGGTAGCATAGGTTAAAATGGTTGTAATGAGAAGTGGGGCTGAACCAAGCTCTACATATTCGGAGGCCAGAACCTGAATGTAGAGGCTGACCTTGGTCTGCTGGTGGATTTTTTGTTTTGTAATGGGCCAAAGGAGAACTAGAATACTGAAATCTAGAGGAAGGTGTATAAAATAGGGCTGTATCTATGAAAAAACATGATGGTATTCAAAGCTTGAGGAAAACATTTGTTACAGTGGGAAAAATCCACTTGTGAAAATCCAAGGTTCTTACAGAATTGAATTGCTTTCAAAGAATGTCATAGGAAGCTTTCTTATATTAATCCCAGATGATGTCACCTGTCAAAACACAGAAAGAGAAAGAAAAACTAAGGGGAAAAAAAAGTTTTCAGGGGAAAATGGAGGATATTAAAAAATGAAGTCTTATTGAAAGTGATTGGGCTTCAGTGAGGTTGAAGATATTTTATCCAGTGATACAGGCACCAAAGGTTTTGGTATATTCTTTGGCGTGCTTAAACTTTGACCAGTATGTGTAGATAGTAGAGTTTGCACAAGTAAATATTGTGTGGGATTGAAATAGTTCCTCTTTATATGTGCAGTCATCAAGATTTATCTGTTTGACAATGAAAGCTTTATAACAGCCAAGCATGAATAACATACAAATATACTTCTGCTGAAATATTTGCATTTCAGGGACTATCACAAAATTACAATTCAAAACCTATTAAGAAGAGTGAGCGTTAACTTATGCTGCAATAATAGACTAAAGATTGAGTTCAGCCAAGAAGTGGCAAATTCTGGCAGATGCTGTGGTTTTATATAAAACAAACATGTCACAAAAGGCTGGTCTCCTTCATCTGAGCATGTGCTGCCTATCTTTTTCAATTTACTTAATAGCCTACATGTTAAAAAGAAAAGCAGTTTGATTCCTGCTTATAAGGAAATCATATACAGATGGCATTGAAATGATTATTCAAGATACCCACAAAGCCCCGGTAAGGATCTACTTCAGGAGTTTGACTTTAAATGAACACAAAATGTTGGAGATGGATGGAGATGCTGATGGAGAGCTATATACCATGTATGGGTAAGTAGGAAGAGGAAGGGAATGAGCACAAGCACTGTTGGATCAAGGTTTCCTTGTGTGCTTGTCCACACGGGCTATCCCCAGCTCGCTCAGTAGTGTCATCGTTTTTGCCTGACCCAGTCCTTGTCCATGCCCAGCCTTAATGACTTGAAACTGTTAAACTATTGTTTTTCACATCCAGTAAAACTCTAGCTAAGCTCCTCTCCATTCCCCATAGTGCTGCAGATCTAGTCTCTTCGTGTTCCCCATAGCCTTTCACCTTGGTTACACAAGGTTTCCAGTGAGCCAAGAGAAACCTTTGAGCTCACTGGCTGTAACAACAGGTGGTGGGAGCAAGATTTCTGCTGTATCATCACCTTACCAAGGGAACAGGCAAGTAGGAGGAAAAGCTGGGGCTTGCATCTTGCAGGGGCTGCTCAGTTTGTGAAGCTGAGAAGGACACCTTGCTGGAGGCCTTCTGAGAAGGGTGCTCCACCCTCACTGTTGGAGGATACTAACTTGGCTCCCTTTGCAGCATGAGGCTTCAGGAATGTGTTCCAACTAGGATTTGTTATTTGAGACCCCAGTGATGAGTATCACAGCATATGAAAGGGGGAATACAGATTTTTTGGACATCTGCGTGATGCTATTCTCCATCTCAGGACTGGTCTCTACTGAGTGGGTTTGTATCCCCAGGCTTTCTGTCATGCTCCAAGTCTTGATTAACAAGAGTTTGTTTATATAGTGCTTGCTCTAGGGCTCTGTCTGCCTAGCAAAACATAATACACAACATCTAAACAGAGAGTAATGTTGACTAATTAATTCCTGATTCAGGGAAACAACAACTAAATTCCTAAGTAAACTAAGTTTTTAGGAAAACTAAATAACTCTTTCCACCTGCTTTCTCTCCTCTTACGTTCCTCCTGATTTACAGTAAATAAAACGGCCACCCGTGAACATCAAGCTTAACTGAAAATGTGAAGGACTTCAGCGGGATTTGGAAGGGCACTGAGAGGTGATCTTCAGGCCACGGTGTGGAGAATTTTGCAGGATGCTGTGGTAACAGTCTCTGAATGGGAATGCTGTAGTGACACAGGCTAACTTGGCCACCTAGCACCCCAGCCTGGGCATTCAGGCCGAGGGATGTTTTCAGAGGTTAACCTGAGCACTAGGATGTGTCAGGTCTTACTAGTCTTCTGCTGTCAGTGGAGGGGATTTATGTCCCCAAAATATTTCTCAAGATCTCTGAGAGGTCCTCTGGGTAATCTTTACAGGAGATGCTAAACCGGATATAATGGCTTCCGGGACCCCTTTTCATTTGATTCAGTACAGGTCGAATCCTGAAGTCTTTCTTCCAGTTTCAGTCAAACCCGTAATTGGCATTTCTTATCCCAGAGGTACTAATATCAGTGATTCTGGAGGATATTAGTCAGTCAAACACAAGATATTGGGGCTGGTCCAGGACTGACTGGGTGAAATTATATAGGCTGGAGGTCAGAGAAAATAATTTGTTTTGTTAAAACTTGGCTTCAGTGGGAATATCACCTGTATCAGCATCTGGCACTGTGAAACTTGCATGCAGCATTTCAGTTTGTTGGCAGAAGGGACAAGTGGGACCAAAAGTGACCCTGATTTGTACTGCTCCAAGCTGATATTGTGTATGTTGTTTTTTTTTGTTGTTTTGCTTTTTGGTTTTTTTTAGCATCATAGGATACGCAGGCACAGCTAAAAAGCCATTCTTGAAAAAAAAATTGTAGCTAGACATTTTCTTCTTCCTACTCATGGGAGCTGAAAACTTAAACTTACAGTAAACAGCCTTGGAAAGCATTTTATGTTTCCAGAGTTCTGAATCCAAATGTTTCCATGAAGCAGTAACACAGTTTGAGTGTAGCACACTTTTTTCTTTTAATATTTTCCTTCTGATATATTTACAAGTTTTTCAAAATCCTCCTCTTGCTTTTTGGGACAAACATCTGCCTCTTCAGAGTAGCTTTCGGTCAGAGGTGGGGAAAGGGAAGTGTGTACTTCCTTAAATATATTTGTTCTTAATATTCAGGATATTTTATTTTTTCAAGCTGAAGTTTTTTTTTTTAATCATCATCTAGTTCTATGGAAAATGTATAGAGTTTTGGCTGGATGGAGCAAAGCAGTGGGTTAAAATTTAGCACACTTAGTAGCACAGAGATCTCTCTTCTGTGAAAGACGGGATTGTATTATGTAACAGCCTGGCTGCCAAATACTTATGCTGGCAGCGGTCAGTGTTCTATGCACCATTGACATCAAAACCTAATGAGGTTTGATCCAGAGAAGGGATTTGAAAGGACGTCTTGTTTTTCTTCAATCTTCACAAACTGAACTTGTTTAAAAAGGGGGAGGAAGAAGAAAAAGATACAGAGTCTTGTTTGATAAATGAGGAAAAATAGTGGTTTTTCTCTGAAGTTTTGGCTGTTTATTGGTTTAACAGCTATTGCTCAGAACAAGTCGTTTCTATTTACGGTGTTTATCATATCAGTTAACCTTGCGTGATGGATCGAGGGGGCTGGAGGTCAGGCCTGCATGTGTTTCATCCGCAGAGGTTTCTGACAGCTTACCGCAGTGTTACTGGTGCCCAATATTTATATATTGTCATATTGTCCGTTCAATGAACAGAGGGGCAAACGAGGTCCCGCTCCCTACGATGTGCATGCTGAATAAAATACGCTAATGAGTACGTGGGGGGACCGGAGAGGCAGGAACATAACGAGACGGTGTGCAAGGGTGCCCAGTTCCAGGAAAACTGCCACAGTACTTGAAGCAATATGGCATGAAGCAATATGGCATGATGTTTTGTCAGAGATGAGCTAAGCAGGTCTTATTACTTATTACTAAAAATGAAAGGGCTGCCCTACTGGGTAAGGGCAAAGGTTTATCCAGCCTGATGTCCAGTCCAGACGATGACTGGTGGCAAAGGCTGAAAAGAGGAGAAGAGGGAGCAGAGCCTGTATCGAGTGATCTGTCCTTTGGTATAGCACTGACCAGCAGGTTAGCCATATCCTGAGCTGGAGGTTTAGTAAATTGAGGCTCTGAATTTGTTTAATCCCATTTTGAACTCCTGTTGTGTGGTTACAAGCTCCACAGTTTGTGCTCTGTGGAAAACTTTTTCCTTTTGGGTTTGTTTCAGAGTTGCTGTCGTCTTCCTTGGCCCCAGGCTGCGTTCTGCGTGTAGTCATGTGCCACGATGCGTGAACACAGCAGCTCCCGTGAGCGTGGGGCGGCGTTAGATCGGGTATCTCCCTCCCGCTTCTCTAGCGCAGTGCAGTTGTAACTGGTGTTAGCATCGAAGAGGTGCTTTCAGCATGAGAGCTGCCTGGTCATTGCCATGTTTTAGGCTGGTATCATGGCAGAGTTGCTAGGCGCTTGAAGCAGGAATAAGGTGTGTATGTAGACCGGTGCAGATGTTTATTAGGAGCTGCTCCCCATGAGATGTAGCAGAGATTATGCACCTGTGAAAAAAGGAATACGAAGCTGCTCCTTTGAAATAAATAGCAGAATTGCCAGCACTAGCAAAGTGAGGCAAGAATAAGCATATCAGTAAATTATTGAATGTTCTACAAATGTACAGCTGAACGCAGCCACTTGTCTTTGCATCACCTAGGGAGTTCAATATCCTTGTGTTCATTTTCCAATTGAGAAGCCAGTGTAAACAGGGGGTTAAATACCCCAAATAAAATCACTGAACAAGTCAGTGGCAGAATGAGACTACAGTCCAGAAGCAATGTCTTCTGGTTTGTACTTAGTGTGCTGCCTGCATGTTTCTGGAGAAGTATTTCTAGTCACAGTGTTAGAGGCGTTAACGCAAATTAAGTTTGACAGTTGTGCTTGTATTTCTGCTTTCATCTTGAAAGTCTCAGGACTTTCTTGCCTATTCAACAAGTCCTGTCAAAGCTGTTTAAGAGAAAACTACGGAGTGCAGGATTGTTGTTGTTGTTGTGGGCTTCTGCTGTTGCCAAAACTGTCTGACAGTAGCATGTGTAGGAACAGAAACACATCAATAAAGTCCAATAAGCTCTAGCGTCTGTGCGTGTTACCAAGAATACAAGAGTGGAACATGAACAATAAACAGCATTGCCACGTGATGGATTGCAGTTTGCATGCAAGGCTTAGCATCCATTTCACTCCTCTGGGACAGCTCCTAGCATGCCAGGATCCCTGGTAGCTACGGAAAAGTAGTTACTTAAAGGCAACCTGTTAAAGGAGTAAAACTCTTCTTTTTATTGTATTTCTCTCCCAGGGCCCAGCACAGTTTAGATTCAGTGTTGTGCTAATGAGCTGTGCACTTAAAAGCAGCACATATTAAAAGTAGCTTGATATCAAAAGAATGGAGATTCCCTTGTTGGGAAGGAGAGCTTTGCAGTTGCGCTGAGAGTTGTTTTCTGATCTGGCACTATAATATACAGAGATTTGGGAACATAGGTCAATATTTGAGGGTCTTATCCTGGTTCTTTCTGAGCCTTAGTTGGATTTTTGGAAGTGTGCAAGTCCCAGTGGCTTTGATGGAATTGCAGGTCTTGACACTTGTGAAGATAAAGTAAGTTAATAACACAGTTTTAAGACAGCAGCGTGGAGAAGAAACTAATGACAGGCCATAGCACAATGATAGATAGTAGGCAAGAAAATGCTGAGTCCGTTGTGAAAGGCAGGGTATGTGATCGCATCCCTGTCTGGATGGATGTACTAGCCTGATTAGGATGGGGATCCAGATACAAGATCAGCTGGTGGTTCGTTCTTCTGTCCCACTACTTCTTCTGTCCCACTACTCCCCCACCCCCCTCTTTTTTTGGTGTAACGCTGCTATTGACTGTGCTTTCATGGGAGTCCCAAGGTTCCAGCCTTATTGCAGAGACGGCACCAGGGTGGCGTCTGGATTAATGCTGCTCACCAAAAGGCAGTTCTTTAGCACACTTCCCCATGTGACTTTAACTGTGTCTTCCAGGCAAGTAGAGGTTAAGCAGGTTATGCTTTATGTATACTGGAAGTTTGGGGCTTAGTGTGCATACCCAGATTTTAACAGCCTACTGCACTTGTGAGTGTGGATTGTCCTCACAACATGTATGAGGGGAAAAACAGCGTATTACAAGCAAAACAAGCAAACTTATTTATTTGGAGATCAAATCCTGAAGTTTTATTTGTCCCTTGAGAAGCTGGTGGGGGACACAATTTTTAAACCTATCCTCATTTTCAGGTTGTGTTCACAGCCTAAAATTTTGGCTAGCATTCATGCCCAGTTTGTAGTTTGCTTTTTGGTTTATCTCAGTCTCAAGGAATACACTCTTGGATTGTGAGAGTTTCACAAACACACTCAGTGAAACAGTATGATGTTTAGCATTGATGAGACACTAGGACAAGAGCAAAGTACTTCATGCCAATAGCTAACAAGTTTCCTGAGTAGAAAACAGTTAGCCTGAAGTAATCACAAATATGCTATGATACTGGGGCAGCAGAAACATTCAGTTATTGTGGTAGAACTAGTAAAAAATTGATATTTCCATCTAATGAAGAATAGTTGTTTATCATTCTGATTCTGGGAGGTCAGAATGCGAACCCTGCCCTCCTCCTTCATCTGTCTAGAAATACCAGCAATTTGTGTTCATGTAGCCATCTCTTATCAAAATGAAACATTTAGAAATCAAAACACTTTGTTTTGAAGTGAATTGAGATGCACTTTTTTGAATCGGTTTAACATTTAATTTGCCAATGCAAGAATTGTAGTCGAGGTGTGTCACACTTCCATCACCTCTGTAGACCAACTTCCCCAGCCAGACTGTGTCCCACATCACACCAGGATCAAAATTCACCTATGTGACAGATCATCAGAGAGGAGATCTTGATGTATTGTGAGAGAAAAAGTGGAGTGTGAGGCATCCAGAGTGTTGGAAGTGAGGGGATCTGTGCAGAGATTTTATGGTTTGATTCACTTTGACAGCCTAAATGAAAGCATCTCTACATGCGTCTATGTGATAAGAAATGAAATGGTTAATTTAGTTTTCAGTGGAAAATTGCTAATCTGCTCCAGTTACTGGCACTTGTCCACTGACTTGTCCCATCTGTCAGCGTGACATAATGCTGCTGTGACTGGCATTCATGCAGGGGCAATACGAATGTCCTCGGTTATCTGTAGTACTTTTTTTTTTTTTTTTTTTTTTTTAGTTTTGTAGCTCACATTCTTGACTAACTGCTGAAACTAGAAGTAGCTTAGAGCATGGACTTAGTCCAAACACTGTTTGAAAACCTGTTTTAGAGCCCAAGTTGGTGTGACTGTTGATTGCAGAGGAACTGTATTAATGTCAAAAGTGGTGAGAAGAGGATGGATCATCTTCTGAAACTTTTAATGTAGAAAATGAAAAAACATAAAATTCAAGTTGGAGTGAGTTATAATATGAACCTATTCCATCATGGTCACATTTGAAGAAATGAGGGCATTATCTTGCTAAAAGTACAAGGGTCAAAACCAGAGAGCATGGTGCCCAAATTCTTTTCACAAGCCTGACATGAGACTTTCTTTAGTGCTAGACAACTAAATGCTTCTAGTTGGTTATATTAACGTATATTAGCAAGACAAAAAATTGTTTGCTTTTGGTTGATAATTAATCCAAAAAGAATGACGTCTGTAATGTCTTTACAATACAGTTTATAAAAGGTTATTTCAGTACTTACATTTCAGTGGAGTGCAAGAGGATATTTGTGTAACGCCTTGGATACGCTCAAACTTTTTTCAAAAATATATATTGATGTGGCTGCCACAGGCTTGGGAAAGTAAAGGAAAAGCACCACACTTGGCAAGGTCTAGAATACAGGTTTGGCTTCCAATATGTGCAAACTAGTTTTAGACAGAGCCCAGTTTTTGAGCCAAGCTGTGTGCCTAGGACCTAGTATTTTGTTCTGCCCTCATCTTGGGAACATAGTGAGTCCTAGAAGCCAAGGCAAACACAGTGTTCACTTTTGCTGGGTTATGTTTGGCTGACATTTCCTGAAAGGAAGAGCTCAAGAAAATAAAACTTTAGTATTTATTGAGCATCATAATAAAAATAATAACAAAATTAATAACAGTTCATTAAACAGAATGGTTGCAGTTCCCCTGTTTAATTCTGAGAGGTTATTGGGAGAAATAGGCAATGCACTTCACAGTGGGGCGAAGAAATTAATTCTTCATCTATGGAGCGGAAAGTAACATTTTCCACAAATTATTTTGGGATCAAACTGTGTATTTACTTCTGTATCTGAAAGCCTGAGTAGGTGTTCCAGATATCTCCTACAGGAAAAAACAACTTTCCATCCCTTAGATCTGCCCTTCAACTGTTTAAAATGGTCACTGTGCAGCGTCTGGCTTCTGCCTTCCACAGGGAGCTGCAGGCAAGTGGGGTCTTTTCCAGAAGCAAGCAAGCAAGTCAATAGAAATACACCATTTGTTTTTGATTTGGGCCTCAGACAAAGCAACTGAGGGGTTTTATTATATTTGAGCATTTTCTTCAGTGCTGGCACTGTGGCACCTAGATTTCATGCTGGTTTGTTTATTATAAATACTTGAGAACAAAAAAATATAACTGGACAAAATGTGCATCTGTAAATTCCCATCTTTTGACAACAGGGATAGAGGAACATCTGGAAAACACCATATGTTTCACTAGCAAGACTGATGTACCTAAATCTGGGGTGCAGAATGTTAGCCTATATCCCATCACTTAAATCCCCAAGATCAGTTTATCAGCTAGATTTATCTGTCAGTTCTCCCAGATGTACCTGATGTTTGCTTTTGCAATATTGTCTTTGTTATTTAGATGCTACAGCTATTCACAGAAGACCTCTCTGAGGTTTTTATTCTTACTGTAAGAAGAACTCCTAAATTAAAAAAAAAAAAAAAAAAAAAAAAAACCCACTTGGGTAATTAACCACTATTTTTGAATATCTCTTGCTGTGGCATCTCTAAAAGCATTTGACACAAGGAATCAGGACCTAAATACAGTGAAAGATATCAACATGCAACTGTCATGTAAGTGCCCTTGTAGCTATTTAAATGCAGTTTTAATGGCCTCTAAAGGGGCAAAGATTAAGCTGCTACCTACACTAGCTAATAGAAAACTGTATTTATCCACTGAACATGGTGGCTTTCATGAATCCCACTCTTACACATGCACTTGTCTGACTCAGTACATGAGGATCCAGGTCCCTAAAAGCTGGACTCTGCAGTGCTGGCTTGTAGGGGTGCAGAAAAAGTGCTGCAGGAAAATAAGCACACTGCATCTGTAGGTTCCACAGGACCACCTCATCATTGAGATGATCTATCTGCCACTAATGAAAAGATGTGTTTGATTTGCTGCTGAAGTGAATAAGGTAAGGAAGGGTAGTTCTTCACATCTGCTAAGGAGAAAAGAGTAGGAGGAATGTGTTGGATCCCTAAACTGGAAATAATTACCTTCCTTTTTCCCCTGTTTTTCTCTCTAGGCTGAAACTGGCGTGATATGGAAATGGATACAAACTTGTTCTCCCTAAATAACTTGTAGGGGGTTTATAGCTGTGCTAGAGTGGGATTATATTGGCCACAGTTCTCGGTAGTGAGGCTGTGAGCTGCCAGAGCGCTGTTTAACAGGTAAGCCCAGCCCCCAAGCTGTGGGACCCCATCCAGTCTGTGCTGCTGCTTGGCAGGACGTGCTGGTAGGGTTCTGCGTGTGTTAGCTTAGAGGTGCTCTTACAAAGAGGTAACCTGACCTGAGAAAGCGCTGCTTTCTAAGGAGAACTTGTGCCAGCAAGTCCAGAACAGGGACTAAAATTCAGAGGTGGCACAAACCAGTTGTGTATCGCTGTCACCAGTGTCGTGCTGGGCCACTGTAAGCAACAGTCTGTAGTTCGTGTTCCCTAGTTAGAGCTACTGAGCAACAGCAAAGGGAAGCCTGTATGATACAGGTGCATAGTCAGGTAACTCTGCCTCTGTGTCTAAGCAACTTGATACAGCGCATCTCTGATCCTGACACCGTGCGAACCCAACGTAGTCCAACAGTGTAGTATCACTGTCAGCAGGATACACTCAGTACTGGGTTCCCGTGTTACTGATACCACAGCGCTTCCTACCTCTGAGTACTTTAGTGTCTGACCTAGGTGCAGAGAAGAGCAGACACATACTGTTTTCATAGACTTGCATAAAAACTTAAGTTAGAAGAGACATCTGGAGGTGTTTGGTCTAACCCCCTTCTCAAAGGAGAGTTAATTTTGTAGTCACGTACAGACTTACATAGGGAAGTATGAGAAATTAGCTTCATGATACTTAGGTGTATTTGGCCACATTATAACTAATGTCTTCTAAGTTAAATGAGTAGTTACCTGTATGATCCCATCCTGAAGTCTTCCGTTTCGATGTTCTACTTGGGAAACAAGCTAATATTTTCATGTTTAGCAAACGTAAAAATAGGCAGAATAGAAGAACTATACTTTGGCACTGTATATTCCAAGAGGAATCATGCCTTAATTAAGGAGCTGTATCTTTTTGACTGTTACTATGGGATCTGCATTTAGAAGTACTATGTACTTACTCTTGGAAAGGCTTCCCTGTTATGATGTCTTAGAAAAGACACACCAAAATTAAAAATCACACTTTCCTCAGCCGTATCTTCTGATTTTCAAATGAAATCCACATGTACTTACAGTTGGAAAAAACTCCAACTCGACAGTAACAAATTGTTCTCTTCATAATACAATGGACAGGCTTACTGGTTTGTGGGTTTTCGTCCCCCTCATCACTTGGCTGCTTTGCAGAGTCGTAATCAGTACCTTTTAACACCATAATGAAGCAAATTTTCTCCATATGTCTAATACTATATATCACTATGCTATCTGCTCTTGCTGTGCCCATAGCCCTGTGAATCCCATGTCAATGCAGTAAGAGACAGTAAATTGCAAGCTCTTGGCAACAGCACGAATTATTCCCATTGAAAATACTGCATTATATTCCCTGGCAAAAGAGAACATTTAATGGAGTACAGATGATGTGTATTAATCTTTGAATAAGCATTTAATTTGTTGGCCAGGATCTGATTGCCCCCCCCCCCCTTTTTTTTTTGTAGTATTCTCATAATGAACATAAAAAGATTACAAGATTTGTGAATGCAGTCGGTCCTCTGGAAGCTCTGGCAACTGGCTCAGCTTTGGCTCTGGTTTTTTTTCCCCCTTTGTAATTAAAAACACTTACACAAACTTGAACACTCGCATTATTAAGGGCACTTCCAGAGCAAGATGCAAGTTTCAGAACTCCATCACCTCACTTAGCCTTTTCTAGCCAGAGACTCTGAAAAAAGTATCTTACTGAGGCTTTGCTTGGAAAATATATTTCTTACACAGATTGTTAGAACTGAACAGTTTGGCTTGTCTACAAACATATGTATCAAAAGTATTGAAACAGCTGAGATGCAGGACATTCAAATGAATTCCTCCTCCTCTTGGGGCTACCTTGCTTTCATTAGGCTTGAGAATAGAGCACGCTACAATGACTTACAGTAAATCTTGTCCCCAAACTGTTTTCAGAACAGTGTATGGGATGGCAGAGAATAGATTTTGGTAATTACATAAAACTTCAGTTAAAAATACACAGGATATATTTGAATATTCGCAAGCAGAAGCTAAGAGGAAGACCCTGTGGCCTTCCATGCAATGGCAGAGTCTTGCACCAGCAGTGAGTTTGCATCATGGTGGGGAGGAACTGGGAATAGAAGGAGGTTTGAGAAAGATATGTAGAAATCCGAAAGGATTATTTTGTAGTGTGTCCCAGTGGACTATGGATAAGACATTGCAGAAGGGGGCATCACAGAGCAAAGATTTACTGGTGGTATCAGGGAGCTGTGGGCCCTGGATCCCACTAGCACTCCATTAAACTATGTCCTGCAGCATGTGGGATCTCATGCTCCAGGATGTGGCTGAAATGACAGGGTCCTTGTCCCTGCTGTCTTTGAGAGAGTGATCCTGGTCTTGCCTTTCTGTATGGGGTGAGAAGATGAGGAGTTATGCACTGCACCTGGTGAGATTGGGTTGCAGGCAGCTGGGGAGGATCCATGAGCGCAAGGCAGTTTGGTCTTCAGCTGGGGAGGATCCATGAGCGCAGGGCAGTTTGCTGTTCTCCACAGCAAGAAGCGATAGTGGCCTGAAGGAACAAGGATGCAGTCAAGGGCTTGTCATTTAAAAGGGGAAGTGGTGACAGGAAGATTTGCAGGCAACAGATGTTGGAGGAGAAGGAGAGTTCAGGCTCAAGGAGGAAGGTGTGGCTGGTTCAGGGGGCAAAAGGAAGGTTGGCTGGAGATGTGGAGAGCTGTTTGAAACTGCTTTTGGCATGCCTGGGGCTTTTGTGGGGAGGGAGGCATTGTGAGCCCTCATAGCAAATTGGTACAAGTCAAAGCTACATTTCCAGCCATGGACTCTTGGTTGTAGGGAGCAGATTCTCCTCTCATGCATTTCTGCAAAGTTTGTGTTAGGAAGTAAGAACGGCTGGGGGGAGGTATAAAACTCTGAAAACAGTGTTTACACAGCCAAGAGTTACTTCTTTGACTTTTAACTCTACTCTGTATGACATCTTAAGTTTTTGCATCTGTAGTCCTGATTTACAGTGTGGTATTTGCTGTTTTTCCAGCTTCATGTGGCAAGGTCAGATGGCTTGATTCAGAGATGGCAGTCTGATTTTGATAACAAACTGCAGTGGGGTTTAGCCACCAACATTAGGTGCCTTGTTACAGATTCCCTCCCTTCGTAGCAGAGTGCAACAGCCAGGTCTAGCTTCAGGACAGTTCAGCTAACAGGTTACTGAAAACATTGAAGGGAAAAGGAAAAAAAAAAAAAAAAAAAAAAAAAAAAAAAAAAAAAAAAAAAAAAAGCAGAGCAGCTCCTTTATAGTAGGGTAGAAGTTTACCCCTGTGCCTGTCTTATGTCAGTACAATTCCCAGAGCGTATGTTGTGTGATATTCAGGGATGCTGAGCACTCGTGTTTCCCTTTGTTTCCAGTGGAGAATTAAGCCATTCATTTACTCACTAATTGACTGAGTTTTAGGAATAAAATACAAGGAGGGAAAATGCAACAAGACAGACTCTTATGCATTGACATTATGCAGGAAGATATCAACATTTTGAAGATTTGTTGTTACAATTAGTGTTTTTTTCATGTTTGCTAGGGATCTCTTTATTCTGCCATGTCAGTGGGAAGGAAAAAGCAAGGTCTGGCCAGTTTAAGCACTTTGCTTGCTTCAAGATTTTCACCGCTTGTAGGACCCATTTAGATGGTTATCTTGTCCCTACTGTGGCAAACCTTCAAATACCAAGAGGGAGGAGAGACAATTGTGCTAATGGGCCACTGAGTTCAGGGACTGTCAGTGTCCACCCGAGCAGCTAACCTCCATAGATAGGAGAAGCAAACTGGGCCAGACAGAGGCATTTTTTTCTTCTTAGATAAATATGCAAAAAATGATGCTGTTTGCTTGGGATTGTGTAGGATGTGTAAGGCAGAGCTGCACTATAATCTGGACAACTGGGACCTAGTGTTTTAACATAGCCACTGAACCATACTTGTTTTCTGCTGAGCTTCATCAGTAGCTCATAGTCTTGAATTATTACTCAAACTAGTTGATTGAAATCCAGCTATAAGGATCTATTTTGCTGTTATTAGGGTTGTTAAGTGCTTCACTGGGATTCGTCTCTTCCCTCTACTCCCCTCAGTTTGCTGTATGTTGTTATGTATTCCTTAGATTTTGCTTGAAGATTCAGATTCATTGAGTTTCATGAATGCACGATTCATGGCAAAGCTGACACATTTCATTACACTCAGCACATTGCGCAGAGGCTTGGCAAAGGGTCTCTGGGCTTTATTCAACCCAGACACACCGTGTGACCAGCTGTCACAGATTGTGTTGTAAAATTAGAAGAAAACCATAAAACACAGTTGAAGGAAAAGGGAAAAGAAATTGTCCCTCTCCAGAGACAGCAAGAATTTTCACTTTTAGCTGTGACAAAAGATTCATAGAGCATGTCAGACAAACACATACGAAGGCTTTGTGCAAGATTCAGCTGGTTTCAGTTCTTGTGCTTGGATGTTGTGCCATACATGTTGTACCACTGTACAGAAGGATTCACCTTGTTCTAGCTTCAGCACAGTTTTCCTTTTAATGTTGCTGTCTAGTACAAATACAGTTTTTGGTAGAACAGTGTATCCTTTTAACTAGGCTACTGGATTAAAAAGGACCTGTAAAAACACTGCATCTCATTGTGCTGCATTATAGAGCAGTGTGAGAGTGGAGAGTTGTGTGGCCTTCTTTTGTAAAGGAACTAAAATCTGTTTCTTTAATTAGATCTGCCAAAGTTTCTGTAAGGTAGAGGCGCATGCTGCTTGTCCTCATACTGCAGAGCTCTTCTGTCCTAGTGCATGAAACAGAACTTTGTGGGATTCTTGGCTCTACAGATACAAAACACATCTGAGTGTGAATTTTTTGGGTTCCTCTGGCCTTTGGGCTCTTAAGTGGCCCATTCTCAGTCATAGTGCAAAGCTGTAACCTCTCCTGTTGACTCCATCTGAAAAACATAGCGAGGTGGTTATCACAGTACATTTGCTACATAGGATGCTGGATCAAGAGACAGAGCTGGACTGTGAATGTTTGAGGCTTCTTTTTGGGAGAAACCTAAAGACAGGTATCAGACAGTGCATAAGGCTTTTGGTACCTGATTAAAAGTTGTAAAGAAGCATTGCAGAGTTGAATGCTAAGACTACTGAATTTAAGGCATCACTTGGAGGCACTGAGGGACTGATATAGCATTTTTCCTATGATATTGAGTAGAGTAGGAATAGGTATGAAAACAAGATCTCAATTGTTTGAAACAGGACTCCCAAACTTAGTGGATACTGGGAAATTCAGGCTTAAGTGAATTGGCCACAATCAGATAGTAAGTCGATAACGGAGCTAGAACAAAATTCAAGTTGCCTAACTTTTGCTATGGCAGTTTAATGACCAGATATCATTTTTTATTGTGACTATTAGTTAACAGTATGACTTGCAAACAGGTTGTAGCTTTGGTAGAGAGATAATTGGAGACCTCAAGGTGCTGATAGATGACTACTGAAGTTGCTAACAAAATTAATTAATCAACAGTGATGAAATTATATCATCAGTAAGTGAAGCATGCAACACCGTAGTTGGAATCTGTTTAACGCCTGCTGTTTACCTTGACTCATGCCAATTTATAAAATGGATTAAGCTATTTCCATTCCAGCATTGCATTCTCCATGTGGGAGAAGGCTTGCCTAATGAAACGCTTCCAAGTGAAAAATTCTGTTCTGAGGCTTATTAGTCCTTTCCCTCTGTAATAAGGAGGTGCTTGTTCAATGGCCATGCTGAATCCTCACTCCTCTGTAGCAGAGGAAGTAACAAGTATATTCAATGAAGAAATTAAATATGTGTTAAATTCTTACTCCTTCATGTTTAAGGACTATATATAATTCACACAATCTTGGATAGAAGAACAACTTCTTGGAGGAGTTAACAGGCATCTGCAAAGACTTCTCTGTGCAATGCTGTCAGTTGAGTTCATCTCTTATAATCAGGTCAGTATGTTGAAAAGGCAAAATGATGAGGCTACCCAGTGTGTCAGTGCCATAAGTGAAGGTTGGGTTCATGTTTGTTCTCTGCTGGACTCGCACAGAGTCACAGCACAACCCTGTTCTACACTCTGGCATGGTCTGAGGTGAGCACTGGAGATAAAAAGCACCTACATGCTTCATGATAGCACTACTTTTGCTCTGGGACAGATTTAGATCTGGAAAAGGGGCTCAGTTTCAACAGATAATTCTGTATTATTTGCTCTAAACATAGTAGAGATGCTTTGCATCTGAGTTACAACAAAGCTTATCTGGCTAATCCTGCATGATTCACTACATAGGAACAAATTCAGCTTTTTGTAATGTACAAACAGATCCCACTAGCAGCATTATTTTGTTCATAAATGATTTTAAGAAAAAAAAAATGGAAAGCAGTAAGCTGGTACCCAGACCCAGAGAGAACATCTTGAATGTGAGCATGGGCTAATAATATAAGGCAAGCTAAACTATGACCTTTTGGATTTTATCTGCCGTACTCATAAGGAAGTGGCAATGTTCAGTATCTCTCAGACTTTAACTCATGAAGAATAAGGCCTGTGGCATCTGGTATTTCCCCTTGTACTTTTACAGTACTCCTACATCCTTCCCAGTGTAAGATGTTTTTATAAAGACAGTTTTTAAAGACTTTTATAAAAATACCAGGTACGTTTCTACTTCAAGTCACAAAGTACATCAACACGCTTGCACAGACATGTTTTTCCCTGAGGATCTGCGGGATTTTAGTCCTGTGTTTTTTTTCTTATTCCAGCTGGAGTTCTGAGGAACAAGCCTGTTTGTCGGGCAGCGTTTTTGTCTGAAGTGGAATGTGACCTGCCTCCCCAATGAAGGGCTTTCAAATGGGCTGCCTGGGGGATCTTACAACAAACTTGCCCTCGGTGCGGTAGTAAAAGAGTTGCTCTGATATAGTTGGCCTAGCAAGGCAGATTTACAAGAGCAAAGGCCTCGCAGGGGAGCAAAGCCAGCTGGAGTGTCCTCTTGACTGAACAAATCGTAAAGGGAGTCTCTTATTCCTCTGGGAAGAAGTTGTGGGATTGGCCTTACTCCCAGCCTCTGGCAAAAGGGACGTGTCTGTGGTGAGGAGAGGGTTTTGTCCCCAAATGCTGCGTGATGTGGCTACGCTTTCTTCAGTACAGTGCTTTCTTGGCCCATTAAGAGGACTAGAGGAGCTGGAGCTGAAGTAAGAGCAGCCCTATAGTTGCTGCAGTGGTGACCGGAGCTCAACCAGGTTACCTCAGGCCTCTAGATCTGAGGAGGAAGGACGTGCCTTCACATCACTCTTTTGTCTCTGCTTTGCCTATTCCTTGCTCTCCTAGCATTAATAAGACTGCTCTCAGGCTCTGGGGCCTATCTGCTGCTTGCTGCTCTTTGTTTCCAGAGAGATGTTGCTATTCTGATACAGCCAAGCAGAGGGTGTCGTCCTCAGTCCTGCTATCAGGAGCTTAGGTGCATGTGCATGCACAGGTATGTTTGTGTGTAAAGCTGGCCGCCTGAAATGCACGCTGAGTATCAGATGTGTAGCTCTAGATGTTTTGTTTGCCACTTCTGAAGCATCTTCTGCAAATAGATAATAGATGCATCTCTCCCTTTGGACAAATAATACCTTAAAGAAATAAATGCCAGTTGTACTTTTCCTTTGGGGTTTTACATCCTGGAGGGCTCCTCACCAAATAAACTGCTAGCAGGCTGAGTGGGAGGCTGGATCTTCAGAAATGCAATGACTTAGAACTTTTTAATGCAAATCCATGTTTCTGGGAGTTTAAATTAATGGGAAAACCCTATATGAGAGGAGCATCTTTAAGTGCATGCATTTCTTAATCTTTTAACTTTTGAGGTATAAGTTGGCTCTGACTGTTGACTCTGAATATAAGAGTTATCACGTTTTCCATGGTATTGGAATAGCTATTATTTTTCTTCAGGCTATAAAAAAGAGCATGTTTCTGTTAAGTCAGATTACCACAGACTTGCCCTGGGATATGTGAACTAAATGATTTCCAATGGACACTAGCAATTGACTACTCTCTAAAGGGAGATTTTTTACCAGCAATAAAAATCACTTAAGATAAAATTCTGCTTTCAGTAAATTCAAATTTAGGATTTAGAGAATGATGGGTTAGAGAATGATGGGTAGAATTTGATTTACTAAATCAGTCTAGGCTGTAGTCCCATTAAGCAAATCTCATAGGCAAAAAGACATTTGCATAGACCTGCTGCAAGAGTAATCTGCAACGTGTGTAACCCGGAATGTGCTAATACCCACCTAGCGCTCTAAGGCAAGAATGCAAAATGGGAAGCTATCAGCTACCTGCATCATTTGGCTATGTGGTAATTTGATGTTTTGCTACCTTAGTCTTCCATCTGTAGTCTGGAAACACTAACTCTGCATCTCTCAAAACTATTGTGAAAATGTCATGGATGGGAATTTACAGAATGAGTTGAGATCCTCTGGCAAGGAGAGAATGTAATATTAGTGAGAACTGGGCCAGATATTGAGTTCATGCATGGACCTTGGGGACCATAGCTTGATTCAGATGCTGTAGGTAAATCTAAATCTGTGCCACAGTCTGCAGAGAATGGCTGCTTTCCTTTTAATTTGCTGTTCTTCAGTGGGTTTCCAGCCTTTGCTAGCCTGCCTTTTGTGAAATGAATTTTCCACATTCAAAAGCAGCAGTGTTTTATTTTTGTTTTAGCTTTGCTTGGGAATGCAGAGCAATTCAATCAAGAGGAAAATACACCATGAAAAGCTTTGAAAGCCTTGAGGTCAAGGATCTGAAGTTACCCACAATATTAATGACAAACCAGTGGGTGCACCATGGCAACGGATAGAAGAACATGTGGTGTGGAAACCATAAGTAGTGTGGGACTTTGAAAGAGCAGAACCGGGAGAAAAATGGAAATTACATGATGTTCTCTCTGTTCTGTGCTAGGACAGCCATGTACAGTCTAATCCCTAATGCTGGCCTATCCAAGATTTTCAAGAAGGCCCTGTAAGAGATAGAGAAAGAAGTTGGAACTGGAGTTAGACTGCCAAGAAGTTTTATTTTAAGGGGGAAGGGTTTGGAGGAGAACAAGTTAAAGTTACTCAGAAAAAATATACTGATGCTAAAGAGTCTCCATGCATGGCTTCTCCTTTGAGATTTCCTGCTGGGACCAAATGAGTCATTCTGAAAAATCACAAGGTGGTGATAGACTTGTTTAGAAGTATGAGCCACTGCTGCTTTGCCAGACCTGGGAATTAGCAACAATAGGTTGTGCTGTTGGCTTCAGAGGGTGTTGAGTTTCCTAGTGGAAAAGTGAAGGAATTGTTTCCAAAAATGCCTCTAGATGCAATAGTCTATTATTATATACTTATAATAAAAGTATGTTTCTGCGACCCTCTCTGCTGCTTGGTAGTAAATGATACAAATAACTGGATATGGAGGGCTGAACTGTTAAGCTTTTGCATCACATGGCAGTGGTAGGGAGCAGGGAATGACGCAGGGAGAGAGTGCAGCTTTCTTTACTTGGAAGTGAGAGATCTGTGTCAGAAAAAAAAACATGTGAAGTGGTCCTGCTGTAGTTGCAGTCTTATTGTCACCTTCATTCTTACCAGCAGATATGGCACTGATGGGAGAACTTCACTGTCCTCTCTTAAATGTGGGGTGCCATTTTACCTTGCAGAAACTTGTGTCCTACAGTTGGTCCAGACCAGTTTCTATTGGTGTAGTTTAGGGCTTCAAAAACATTTTTCGTTAAGCAGCAGTGACTGCAGCAAGCAATTGGCAGTGGTGAAACCTAGCTCTACAGCCATCGATGGTCCAAATACCATGGCTTGGCTACTCAGTCTAGAGTAAGTGTATTTTTGACCACATTTTGCAATGTGTGGTGAACCATCAGCCAGATCCCCAGATGGCATACAGTAGCGTTAAGGCTTGTAGTCGACGTCAGCATCTGCTGCTCTGCATATTATTCTGTACAAATGCCCCTTTGCTGTTCCCTTTAGCTGTATAAGAACGTCAGCTGTGTAACTGCTGTGGAGCTTTGCAAGCTTTGCACTGTGTTTTTAAGACTTACTTTCTGAAACATCAGTGATACAGTGACTCAAAACCGGGTCATGGTAAACTGGATCACTGAACAGCCCGGGGTTCTGTTTTGCTGTAACATCTGTTGCTGTAGCATTTGTTCTGTACACTGGCAATCATATGACCTAATTCTTTATTGTGTCAACGGGGAGCATGTTTGAGCAGGGAGAGAGCTGAGTTTTGAGGAAAGCTCTACGCAAAAATCTGTCCATTGAATCTGGTTACTTAGAGGAACTTCATTGAAACAACTGAATGAGAAGAGAGGAAAGAAGCCTGTAAGTCTTGGGAGGAAACTGAAGGGTAGTTTGACTTGGAAAAGGAAATAAGTAATGGAGAAGAGCAGCATGACTCTAGCGAAGAATATTAAACATCAAGAACAGAGTATGTAGGGGAAGGAATTGGAGAAGAAAGATTCTTTTATTTATTTATTTTATTTTTTTTAAAAAAAAAGACTTCTGGTAAAGGTGAGGCCTGCAGAAACAGTGAACTCCATTGCTGTGAATGCTGCAAAGGATTGCTTAGCACCTAAAATATGGGCATAAGACCCTTTTGATGGTGTGAAAGGCAGTAGCTCAGGAGGTGCTGAATTTGGCACAGCAGGGCTTTGCAGCTTCTGGGCACTCTGGTGAGCAGTCTCTTTTGAAGCACCCTTTGATCACTTGGGAAAAACTGGAATTAAATGACAGAAGGGAACAGAAAGTTCAGCTGGCACACGTGGCTGAGAAATGTGACTGTGTTTCCCTCAGTCGATTGGCATTTCTTGGGTACCTTTTGATTTCTTGTTCAGCACATTGTTCTACTGCTCAGCTGACTATTTTACTTCTGAACAACGTGTGACTGTTCTATCTTTCCACCTCTTCTAATGCTTGTGGCTTTGTAGCTCCAACTTTATGGCAAAAGGAATTGAGACACAGGCTAGTTGTTAATACTGTTATTTCCTGATGCCACTCTGCTTTCCAGGATAATCTAACTGGTACAGACTTAGTTAATTTTTAATGATCTGCTTTGCGTGGATCCTTTTTTTACTCTTGATGTCTGACATGCATAAATATACTAGATATTTACTATTGATAGAAATGGTGATAAAGGATGAGTGGAGGAGTGATAGCAAAAGGTGTCTGCATGGATCCAAAGTGATACAGACTTAAATTCTGTTGAGTAATGCTTCCAGAGCAGAAATGCGCACCAAGTTCCTTCTCCCTGATTTAGCTGATACCGGAGTACAGTGCCATGCTGATCTGATAGATGGTCTGCAGGAGCTTGGCATCTGTTTTGGAGCAAGTGACAGGATAACTGATCACCGTTTTGGGCAGGAAAGAAGGATTGCCACTACAGTCTACTGATGGAGGAACCAATATGAGTCTGGGGCTTTTGATGCTTCTGAAAACTGTTACCAGTGGAACCTTCTGGGCGGATTATATATATATATATATATATAAATTATATATATATATATATATAATATATATATATATATAAACATGGCAAGAAACTGGTGGTAGGAGGGGTTGGAGGGGAGGATCTGGGTGAGTTCATACAAGACTGTGGTCCCCCTACATTGGAATACTGTTACTGTGATGGATGTCCCTAACCTTGGGGCACTATGAGGATAGCCTTATACTCTTTGTGAGGTGGTTGGGTATTCCTGCAGAGCTGGGAGCTATTAAAGCACCTGGCTACATTGAGGGCTAAATGCAATACTCATGTGATGGAGGCAGTAAGGATAGTGTGGTGGGTGCCCCATCTTGTGTGACCTTCAGTTCACCAGGCAGTTACAGTTGGCAAAGCAGGGAGGAGGTTTGTGCAGCTATTGCTGTCTCTGAGGGCTATGATTTTGCTCGTCAAAACAGATATTGAAGATTCAGCTTTCCCTGCTCCAAAAAGGGCCCAGATGTTGCCCTTGAACTAAGAAACTGCAAATCTACCTTTCTGTGACTGATTTCTTGACTTCCCTTGTTAATCCCTTTATATTGCCTTAATGTGGTGGTGTGGCTCTCGAGCAGCAGCTGGCTCATAAATGTGAGTCTCGTGTATTAACTATGTCATGTAACCAGCCATGGGGCCTATGGGGATTTAGGGGACTTCCCTATGACTTTAAACCTATCTGTGGGAGGAAATAAAACCAGGAGGGGGCTAAGCTCACAATTACTGAATAACTCGGGCACTATAGCAGATGCATAGCCTGGTGCCAATCCACACTGGAGCAATGAGACCCCAGTGGAGCAGCTATTCTTGCCTATGTATTTCCAGGACTTGTAGAGTTACGTGGTGCATATCTTGTGGATTTTGGCTGCACAAAACTTCTGTTATGTGAATGAGGGTTGGCCACTGCTCCTCCAGCTGTTCATGAAGTGATACGTTTCAGTGGTAACCCTGCATGTAATATCAGAAACAGCAGCTACAGATGGAAAATCACCAAAGCGCAAGTCGTATTGACATGCTCAACTTCTGACATCAGATTCCTCAGAAAAGATCCTGAGGAATCTGGGAACCGTGGCACATGATGGTTTATTTCTGGTTTGGCCTGTCTCCTCCATGCAGTTTGTTTCTGGTAGTCTGTGCTCCTCTTGACAGCTGGAGGGTTGTGGAAATGCAGCTCATTGCTTACTGCCTTTACTATTCCTGCTCTGCTAACAGGCTGGCATACATCTGAGTGTGACATATGCGAATGCTGATCATATGTCCTGAGGTGACAAAGTCCTGGAGTACAGTCTGCTCTGTTCTTTCCAGAAAGGATGCAAAAAATAATCATGCATGTTTGCTGGAGCCAGAAGACATGCTAGAACTCCAGCAATTACCTTCCATTAGATTTTGTAGGCAATCATTTACCCAGAGACAGTCTACCATGGGTTGCAGTGAAGAGGTAGATTTGAAGCCTGTTGCTAATTTCTGATCTTTAGCAGTAAAACCTGCAAAGACTGATTCCAGCTCTTGCTGGCTCACTGAGGGGCATGTTCCTAGCTCTTCTGTCATGGTTTTTCTACTGATCCTGTTGCTGCAGAATCAAATGCTAACAATCTGCCCAAGCAACACTGGGCAGGGCTTGCAAATCGTGGAGCACGGTGTCCTTTGGAAGCCAAACCCTCTGCGAGGCTGTCTGCACTGTAGAAGGCTGGGGTGGGATGCAGGGGGAGATGCTATTCTGTGCCTTTTCAAGCTCAGGGCCTAGCCTGTCTACTGCTAAGCGCTTCTGGGTCCTCTGTGCTGTAGGTGGGATTTGGGATGTTCAGTACTTTGTGTGTAGAACGACTTACTCAGCTTTTTACAAGATGTGGTTGTGCTGCAGGCCTAGATGAGCCTGCTTTGGTGTGAGGATAGGCTAGGCAGCTTATTTATTTATTATTTTATTTTATTTTATTTTATTTTAAGCCTTGACCTATTTTATTTCTAGGAGACTCAAAGAACAATGCTGTCAAATCCCTGAAGTTCTTTACAATTAAGCTTTCTCTCCCTAAGGATATCTAACAGTAGGAAATTACCTGTCTAAATCTCAACCTGAAGCACAGATCTAAACGAAGATGAGCCTAGGCAAAACTGCTTGATGATTCCACATCTGTAACAGGTCAAAAACTAGGGCTGAAGCCAAGCTTGTGATGGCATTTCAGTGCTTGATCCAAGTTTTCTTTTAGAGTCCTGTGTTTATATAACCTGAATAGGCTGGTAGATAGGCTCGTACGACCTGTTTAGTAACACTTTACTGAGTAGCTGTTTTGTATATTGCTGCTGATGTCAATATAAACTTCAACTGCATGAAAGTATCACTTTAGCCTATCTAGTAATTTATTTCAGGGGCTAGGCTTAGCAAAGGGTTAACCCCATCTTTGGACTCATCCTCTACAGCATGGTACTTTTCCGGTGGTGGTCCCAGGGAGATAACGACGATAGCAGGACAGACTGTTTTACTCTGGGGTTTGTTTGAATGCCACTCATGCAGGTGGAAGGAGCGGAGTGAAAGCTTTAGTGGCTTCCTGCTTTGGGAAAGGAGAGGAGCTGGTTATGCAGATCACTATTTTCTGGGCACTGGGGCCAAACTTATTTTGTTAGTGAATCTGCTCTCATAATGCATACTCTAGGTATGTGAAGTGGGTAAGATGAGTCATTAGCTCTTGCAACAGTTCCAAAAAAAGAGCAAAAGTCCTGTACTGCTTGTTCACGGCCTTCCTGGTGTTTGCGCAGGGGAAGTCTAAAGCCATTCCCCTGCCATATTGTTTCCCATGAGTATCTGCCAAAGAATGCCTGATGCAAAAAATAAACCATGGCAAGTGCTGTCTGTTTCCATTACTGTATGGAGAATTACTGGCTTATGTAACATACAGCGTGAAACCATTGCAGAGATCAAATATAAATATTGCTCTGTTGTGGAATGTACTGGGAGCATAGTTAACATTTTTGTGGCGAATGAAAAATCAAAGCTCATTATCGCTGGTGAGGTTTACTCTCTTTGTGCATGTTTTTGTGCATCTTTCTATTTCTGTATGTTAAAAACTCCGAGTTGAATCCTGATATTCTGAATCTATTTTTACTCAGTTGCTAGTCAGGCAAAACTTCCATTGACACTAATTGGAAAACTGCCTAAGTAGAGGCTGCCCAGGGAATTCAGAATCTGGCTGCAGCCCTGCTTGATTCTTTTACTTCTGAAATTCCCTTTCTGGAGATTTGCCTTTATATCTTTTAGTCTGAGTTAGCAAATCCTCAGCTGGTGCAAATTTGCTTTGCACCCAGAGGCCAAACACACTTTTTGTGTGGCAGCGACCTTTCCTGCTCTGTGTTTGGGATACGTGTCTCGTCAGCCTGTGGCCCTGCTGCTGGGCCTGTACGTTGTGGGATTTTCCCCATGGTAAGGGATACGTGGGTGATGCCAGCCAGATGGCAGTGGAGCTGTGCTGACTTGCACTTGCTGCGGATGTGGCATGCAGAGTTTCCCCCCCCCCTTTCTTCTCCCCTCATTTTTGGAAGCTTTTGGAGTTTGGCAGGGGTTCAAATGAGTTCCCTCCAATCTCAAAGTTCTCCCTGATGTTTTCTTCCTAACCTGCTGCTTCCAAATTTGTTCTCCCTGAACCAATGCCACCATCTCATGCAAAGGCATCAGGTTAGGATTTGGCATGGAAGGCCCTGCTTTGAAAGACACCTGGGGAAAAACTGGCATGTGAAGTGAAACACGTAGCCAGCAGATGAAACAATCCTCTGGCAGTGTGCCAAAAATGCCTGTCAAGTGGAATCTCCGAACCTGGGGCAGCGAGCAAGGAAGATTCATTTCCTTTTATCGTTAGCTTGGTTTTTGGTTTTAGGCTGTAGCTCAGATGCTGCAGTCACTAACCAGAAAGGACTGGATGAGAAAAACGTAAGTGCATCCTAGACAGATGGTACTGCAAAAACGGGTGGTAGTAAGGTGTCATGAAAGGAAATGGAGGAGTGGTGTTGAAGAGAGGGAATGTATCTGACACAAGCATGAACAAGTCTGTGGGCGATGTAAACCACCTCCTGAAGTGGGTAAGGGAGCTTTTGGTATGTGAAAATAATGCCAGCAAAACAAACTTGCGTGGGCTCATAGGGCTTCTTGTTCCCCGCAGTGGCACTAACGACGGTTGTCAAGTTGCTACTCCTTACTAGACGCTGTCAAAGGTTTTGTTCCCGTCTTTCTCTCTGCAGCCTGAACTGTACTTTCCTCATGTTAGTGCTCAAATTAGTTAGGAGTTCGAGAACGTGAGACCAGACCTCTCAAATGCGTGATTACTCTCTTACCAGCCCATAACCCAGCCTATGTTTTTAACTAACATGCCATTTTCTAGCTATTCTGGAACATGTCTCCAGGAGCATGCTCCCTGCACAGTACTGGTCATGACAAGTGATGGCTTGCAGAGTGGCTTGCCCATAGATGGCTACAGTGGGTTAAGTCCCCTCTCACTTGCTACCAGCCATCCTGTAAGGCTTGTTTTTTACAATGGCATGTGAAGAGGAAAAGCTGTATCAGCTGATGGATATGAAGGATCTTTTCCTTGGATTACTTGCCTGAAGTGTGACAGCTGTTCCAGCTTTGTGAGCCATGTTCCAGTGGTTGCTAATAGATGACACTGTAGATCTTAACACTTTCAGAACAGCAGAGGTCACCTCAGATCTCCAAAGGTCCTCATAACACTCGGAAACAAGCGAACATCAGCCCCAGGTCCCTCTTCTCTTTCCCCTCCCGTTGCTCCTAGTATGGTACAGGTAGTCTGTGGGCTGGGTGTGTTGTGATAAAGCTGTGTGTGGATATTACAAAAGTAGTGGTGGAAGAGTTGCCGAGGGCTTATCGCTATGTCTGCAGAGAAGGAATTCCCAAATTGTGCTGGGACACTTAGTGGCATCCACAGTCCTATTTGTGGGTAACAGTGCCAAACCTCTGAATCCCTTCAGAAAAAAGGGATATATCCCCATTATACTCCCAGGCCCCGATAATCATTACAGGGAAGTGGTGTCCTGCCTGTATGGCCTTCAGAGGAGGAGTGAATACATGAGAAGGTGAGCAGTGTGGTTTTTAGTTGTATATGAAGCTCTGTAAGAATAGCAGATGGAGTACGGCTAATTTGTTATGCTTCTACATAACCATTAATTGGCACTAAGTTAATGTTCTACAGACTTAATACGCTTTCAAAAGATTTTGTAGAGTGCTTATTACTTGGCCAGAGACAATTCACCCCAAGAACTAATGTTGTGTGGACTAGTACTCATTATAGTGCTAATAAAACCTAGTATGAGCTTAAAATCCACACCTTTTTAAAACCTCAGACAGTTTGCCCTTATGATGTGAGTGGAACAGGAAACTTCCTTTGCCAGTCAGCCTCAAAGGTCAGACTTCAGGTTTCTTACCCTCTGATGTGACAAGTTACCTCAGCTATTGGCTCAGGCAGTGAGTTCAGCTGCAAAAGATAGGTCTGCCTTCAGATGCATCCCTGCACTTCCTTGCGCTCTAGGAAAACAATGATGCCATTCTTGGGACATTTGCAGTAAAATGCAGAAATCTGTCATACTGCAAGCTGTTTTCATGAGACTTCCAGTGAAGTATTTGGCAAAGAGAACTGAGTAATTTGGATAATTTTGGGAAAGGAGAATCTGATCTTCAACTTCATTCCTTACTATATTTAATATGTAATTATAGCTAGATAAAATACTATTAGCCACTAATTCCCTGTTACTGATGGAGATGAAATTGAGTTGCCCTTGTAAGTGCCTTATTTCATGCCTTCTTAGTGCCTGAGCCTACAGAGGGACATCTCAGAAATACCTCTTTAGAGCAAGTAAAGCAGGACTTTCCTAGACCTGGGCTGGAGCTGTGATCCAAACTGAGTAATCAGTATTTAGGACTTTGGTTCAAGTTCTCATTTTTGGTGACATTTGAAATAGTCTGAAAGAATCACAGGGCTTAGTGTGCTTTCCAGCCAGGTGGTTCTTCTAGCATCAGGAAGATTAGTGTGACTTTGTATGAAGCTGAGAAACTCCAGGGACTCTTGATGGTATGTTTTTGCTCTGTAGCTCAAGCAGAGAACGGTAAGAATTTCACACTGCAAGAAGCTGAATGGTTTTACATACGATGATGTGCACACCACAAGGTGTCTTTTGTAATCCTTGGCTTCCTCCCATATCTTCCCAGGGTGTACCTATGCAGATCTGAAAAAGCAGAACTAGGCCTGTTTCTCAGTCTCCAAGCTGGCCAGATGCAGCTTGTTTCTGCTCCAGGTCCCATAGAGATGCATTAGGAGAATGCAGAGCCAGAGGTAATACTGCCTGCCCTGTGGCACAAGGATGGGCAAAGAGAGCATGCATCTATCTCTGTCCATGTACGCAGACACACCTAACCCCTTTGCAAGGCACAAAACTGCCAGAGGAAAATTGATGTCCAGGAGCATGAGCAGCTTAGGGGCCTGTACACAACCATCTCCACTCTCGGTTTTTACTGTAGGGTCCTAAGTCATTTACTATGTAAAAGCACACAAAATAAGAAAGCATCCAAAGTGAGTTTCTTGCTTCCCTTTAAGTTGTGGATGACCAGGACCCGCTTTACAATGGTATTTTTGTGCTTTGTTTCATAATATTTTCTGTCTGGGACAAGACACCAAAAAGGAGGTGTTAGGAACAAAGTTTAGTTATTAATACTAGCACCAAGAGACTCCAGCTTCAAACCCAGACTTTCAGGCTTCTGAGGAAATACAAGGGAGGAAGCATTTTTCACTGTAGGGTGGTGACTAGTTTAGTCACCCCCAAGGAATCACTTTGCCTTCTTGAATCATCCTGTAAAAAGGACTTTCCGTTAGGCTGCAAGGAGAATCTTGCTGACTGGAGCTGGAGCAAGAGAGTTGTCATACACAGTGATATACTTTGTGTGTTCAGTCATGAGGAGCCCCATATAGCTCTTCCTTCAGTTTCCACTAAGTCTGTGAATGCCTGTGAGCTCCTTTTCCTTGTGACTTGTCAGCATAACTCATGACCGTGTCCACAGAGTTAATTGTGATATATTTGACATGCCTTATTATAAACAGCAGCTGCAGGCCTGAATGTATACAGCAAGCTTCCTCCAAGTCTATCATTTAGACTTATCAACCCAATGTTGCTACGAGGTCACAGCTATTCAGGAAGCTACATTAACTGGAAAATGACATTTGCACTGAATAAACTTGCTTCATTCTGTACTGAAAAAAAGGAAAAAAAGAATCACCAGTTGTCTTTGGGTAATAAGGCATATGTGATAATGGGCTTGTGGCTGCATCTTCACTTCTTTATGGTGGTCTTGCCTAGATTTACTGTTCCCTCTATTCTGCAAGAGAAGATGGGCCCCTTGTGTTGTTTTGAAAAAAGTAAGTGACCTAACAGAGACCAGATCACAAGACTAAATGAAATTAGTCATAGATTATTAAATTTTAAGGCCAGAAGGGACCATTATGACCAAATATTCTGACCTTGTGTAACACAGACCAGAGAATCTCATCCAAAAACTCTGGGAGCAAGTCCCCCATTTCTGTGGGAGCTATAAGGGCTAAAAGGATATCTTTTAGAAGAAGGATCTTAATTTAAATAATGCAAGTGATAGAGAAATCACTCTAAGAGTAATTGCCATGAAATCATGGCATCCCTCTGTGCCTGGCCAGGGTGCTCAGGACTTAGCTATACCATGAACATTTTACACTGGAAACGTATGAGGAAGGAGAATTTTAAAGCAAAAAACAAACAACAGAGATTCATAGAAAAGATGTCTATGAATTGATTATAGTTCAAGAAACCAAAGCAAACTGCCCATTTAAAGGAGGGGAAGGTGATGAGTTGAGCCAGATTTTATTGAGATGCAGGAGGATATTTCAAGTTGGCTAAACCAGGCAGATTAGTGCAGATGGAGTAGCTTCCTGCAGATCTTGAGCTGCGGTCTGTATGTGGGACACTCAGAAATTACTCTAGTACAGCACAGTATCTGGTAGATGTGAGTCATAGGAGCACATGGAAGAATAAATGCAAAACATAGCACTGCCCTGAGCAGAAAAAGGGCTGGGTGTTTTTTTCCTTTGGAGTGAACTTTATGCTGTTTCGAGCAAATGAGTGCCATGTTCTAGGAGGGAGGACTGGACGTTGAATGCTTCAGAGCCTTATCCTACCAAAGAACCTGTTCCTGCAAAATATTGGAAGCCTCAACATGTTCAACGTATCAATGAGTGTGACAGGCAAGGCCATTCTAGTACATAGCGAGATCAGCTCCTGAATAAGAGTGGCAGTGTGTTAAGCAAACTTCTGCCTGCTCAGGTATGGAGCAAAGGAGAAGAGCAGATACCTTCTCTTGGCATCACTTGTACTCTGAGAACTCATTCTCTGTTTCCCTGTCTGCCTGATTTGATCCTATGGGCAAGAAGTGTTAGACTAAAACCAGCACAAGATCCTACAGTGCCTCTGTTCATAGCCTGGTTGCTTTGCAAAGCATTCGCTTCTCCCCTAGACTGCTCAGAAGTGCAGCCTTTCTAATAGCTTATTTACTGGCCATGTGCCTGCCTTTTAAAGGGTTCACATTTGTTTACCCTTCTGAGCCATGTTCTGGGCACTAAGCAAAAAATCCCCAACAGCCAAAGAGACAGTGCAGCTGATGAGGATGTATCCAACCGAATACCTTTATAGGATCAGGAGGGGAAAAACAGGCACTGGAGTTTCTCAGAAATCCACATGCATCATTTAAAAAGTAGTCTCTTTAGGAGTGTCCATTCATGCCATAGCCAGTTTGCCCCTAGGTTGTAGCAGCACCCCTTAAAAAAAAAAAAAAAAAATTATTATACCACTGTTGTGGTTTGGAGATCCAGGAATAATGGAGTATTTAGGAATATTTATATGTATTTTTTGCTATATCAGCCCTATCTTTGTGTGTAGCTTGTGAGGATATTGTATGAATAATTGACACTAAGGTAAAGATTCATGTTCTGTCATTGATTAGCTAGCGATTGACTGAATTGCCCACCCTATCCTTTGAAGATGAAGTGCTGAATATTTATTGCCATCATCAGAATTCTGGCTTTCAGTTCAATGGAAAAGGGCCAACACTGAAACTCTACCTTCAAACACCCCAAACATTGGTGGTGGTTGGAAGTTGATCCAAGATCAGGTTCCAAGTTTTGCAAATCTTTATCATGGAATGAATAAAACCCCAGGTGTGACCGTCTTGGGGTCAGTCCCTGGCCTCGCTGGAACTGGTAGGAATTTTGCCAGTAGCTGCGGCTGAAGCCGGGAGTACAAGCTTGGGAAGTTCATGATAAGATTGTATTTACAACTTGATCTTATCTCCTTACTTAAATTTAGGCAGGAGGAAGGAGTTTTACTAAGTTAAATAAAGTTAAATATGCTGTCTTCAGAGTATCTCAGCCTGGAGCTTATTCTCAGGTAAAGGGGAAATCTTGGTGGCCTCTTGCCCCACCTTCTGTCCTTATGGCAGACATATCCCCTTTATTGGATATTTTTACTGCAAAGAGTTTTGTGTATTGGTCCAGCTGGAAACTTGTCATGCAACTAATTCTCTGAAGGACATTTCAGAGAACAGCCTGTCACTCTTCAGAGAAATGCCTGAGACTAGTTGAGAATGAGTGTCTTTTAGTGAGGCTGTGTTACACTTGCTCTGCCACTGCATGCTTAATAACATAGGGAGCTGAGAGTTAGCCCTGCACCAGCTCTGCTACCCAGAGGCACTTTTAATTTTCTAGCTACTGAGTACCACATCCCATTTCCACGTGGTGATGCTCGCTGTGACGTGTAGGTTGTGAGGTCTAGCTCGCTCTCTGCAGCAGTGAACCACAGCAGCTGCATTAATCCTGCCCTTTCCAATTTTGTACAATGTTCCCAGTGTTTTTAACTTCTGATGAATTCTGAGCTTAAGAACCGGTTTCTGTAGGTATAGGTAAAGCCAAATTAAGACACAGAAGGATGATCATTTTGAGAGTGTGTCCACGTTACTTCTGGGGAGAATGCACTGCTAGTAGGTAGAAGCAGACATAGAACTTGATCCAGTCTAGGATAGGGCAGAATGTTGTGTGGATAATGGCAAGCAAAACAGCCAGGAGACAAGGAAGAGTGCATATGATCCTTATTTTACTCTGGTAAACTCAATGAAGTCTTACCAGCCCGTGTCATTGTGTGCTTTACTTTGTCCTTGTTCTAAAGGGGGCTTTGGATTTAACATTGGGAACATGGGGAAATGAATGCTGAATGCTCAGATCTCAGTGTCTCCTTGCACGACATACAGTGGCATATGTCCTGAAAACCTGTGTGCCCAGGCACGTTTTGTATAAGCTTCCAGGATTAAGATTGTGATGGGAGCAAATGCCGAACAAATCTCTCTTGAGCAGCTCTCCCAATGTTGCCCTGAAACACAAACCTTCCTGCATAGCTGAGGTGCTTAAATGTGTAGTTGTGCCAAAGTAGTTAAACAGAGGAGAAGAAACCTGACTTGGTGCACAGGCTCAGTTGAACCCAGAAGCTGCTTGGCTGTTGTCGTTGTAGTCTGCAGTAAAAGATGTCCTCATGTACGAGCAGAGAGACTGCAGAGAGGAAGGGGCAGTGATACTAGGTTTTGCCCAAAGCTGCAGATTTTTTCTGGAGCGGAGTTCATATTGTCTGATTTCAACACTTTAAAATTCTATGTCTATTTAAGCCAGATTTCTTCTATAGTCAGCTGAGAAAGATAAGCACTTTAACTGGGTCCCACTTGAATAGAGGTGTTTAAAATGCATAGGATGAATTGCCCTCTGGAGGTGCCTGCCTCTCTTACCTGCCTAATGTTCAGTGAGATAGAGCCAACCTTTGTTTCAATTTTAACATAGTCAGGGGCTTTAGACATCAGTCAAGCTACCCTGGCTGAATGGTGCTCATGGTTCTCCTCCTTATCTGTGAAAGGAAAAGATTCACGTAGCTCAGCTGATGTGCAGTTAGCTCAGTAAGCCAGGGCAACTCGGCTGGGTGTCTGAGCACAAGAATTACAGTTAACTGCAATTTATAAAATACACGCGGATGCATCTCTGTTATCACTTTGTTGCTTTCAGGAGGTAACTAGCTTGTGTTTACTACAGTTAGTTAGCAAATTCTTGAGTGGGAAGGGGATCCTGAAAGCCATCTCATCTGTGCTATAACTACATGTATGCAGATGTTTGTGCATTTGAAGATCTCTGTTACTGCAAGTGTGCTGGCCCAATGCTTCATTTCTGTAATTTGAAAGCTCTTCCTAAGCAGAATTTTGATTTCTTGTGTCTTTTTGGATGCTTATGAGTGTTTCAATATAGATAATTAAACTTGTGCATTAATGAATAATGAAGCAAACCAAAAATTCTCAGAAGATGTTTAAAGGGACACTGAAGAGAGAAGAGGAGGGAAGCTTACCGCGTATCTGCAGACATAACTAGATTTCTGTGGCTGCAAGATAATGACCTTCTCCATTATTAAGGAGATTTTGGGAGGTGCTTTGTTCAGTTGGAGCATTTAGCTTTTTTAAAACAAATGGTAAAAGACTGTTAAGGAGCCCTTCCAGTTTAAGTAGAGTTAGGGAAAGGTATTCAGTTGTATAGTGATTTGAAAATTAAGGAGAACATTGACAAGATCTCTTCTACACCTGTACAAGACTCTTGCTCTTGTTACTTTTTTTTTTTCCTTCAGTGTGAACTGGCATTAGTTCAGCAAGAGTGATAGTCCCTTGGTGTTATAGATGGAAAGGAAGTTGTTTTAGTGCTTGTTCGCAGCCAAAGTTTTCTGGGAGGGTGCAAATTCTTCAAAAGCTCATTAAATTATTACACTCATCCCCTGCTGCACGCTGCAAAACAGTTCCCCCTGCCCCCTAGTCTTAGTGTCCCTGTCAGTTCATGCTTATTATTATAGAGCAGATCACAGGAGGTAATGCCCTGCTAACAGTGCTGCTGCAGGCTCCAGGCAGGCCAGCAGACCCTCACAAATATGGCAAGCGCAGAGCCCGCATACCTATTATGGTTCTCATTATGCTGAACCTCTTCACTGCCAGCTCAGAGTTTCCAGGCAGTCCAGGGGCAGGCTTCGTTCACGAGAATGTGTCTCTCCTGCGGCACAGGGGATGTATTAAGTGCACGGGCTTTCAGTAGATAGGCTCTCCTTATTAGCCTCGATCTCCAAGTGGAGAAACGTGTTTGTCGTTTCAAGGGCTCTGTGTTTTGCTTAGCACACAGATACATAAATAGATCCTGCCTTAATGAAATCAAAGCTGTTTTGAGTCCTATTTGTGGCAGAAGGCAGCTACTAATGGAATAAAAAGAGATTACGTTTATGGATTTTTATCTATGGCTTTTTTCATCCAAGTGTGTTGATGGTACTTTAAAAGAAAACTTTACCATAGACTATGCTCAGTTGTTAATTGTAATTATCCCTATAGTATAAATGAGGAGACTGAGACACAGGAGATTAAAATGCTGCTCAAACTAGTAGCAAAGAGAAAAGAGTTAAATGTAAGCTTCAGCCTGCCTCTTCCAAGCTTCCTTTTGCAACAGGTAGACTGTGCTGCCTCTGAAAAATGCATGTGTGCCAATAGGCTTCTAGGTTGTTTCAAAGCTTTTGGTAAACGGTTTAAATGGCTATTCAGCATATATCATGTGCTGGGAGCTATGACTTCTCATTGTTTCTGAATGAAGAAAAGCTTTGAACCTAATATAAATCAGGGATGCAATAGTTCTGGTTATGGCCAGAACCACAGAGTTTTGCATAATACTAAGGGTGCAGACTCCTGAAAAGCTAAGGCATACAGTGGCTACTCTCAGCATGTTGGTATGAGACCCATGGGCAGCATGCTGGCTGTCTACCTGAGGACAGGCTTCTGACCTCTACTTGCAGTATTGACACATTTACTTGCATACAGCAACTGAGTATCCGCATGCACAAAATGAGCAGTGGCATGCAAGCAAGAACATACTGTCTTTTTTTATTTATCCCAAGTTGCAAATGAAAAAACAAGATTTCCTAGTGTGATATTTGTCTCTTTGATGTTGTAATGTTACATATATATATTTGTATGTACTCAGATTTCTAAGCTAGATTGCAGGAGTATCTGGGGTCATCAAGTTGGGAGGAGATCTCCTTGCATGGCAATGTATATGAACACACTTGAACATATAATCTGAGCCTGAAAAGATGTTCCGTATTAGTTAGGGAGAAGGGCCTGGACAATGAGACCAGGCAATAATGGAATGTAACGCAATTTAGTGTTTACAGAATGAAAACAAGAGCAATGATTCTACTGCTTCAAGTCTTCTGCTGATATTTCTGCAGCTTTTTTTTCTGCTGCAAGTTATTTAAACCTCCTTGTGTCTTGATTTTCTTGAATGTATCATAAGGGGAATACAACCTGAGTCATAAAGGAAGGTCTCTGTCTGTCTGTCTCTCTCTCTATATATGTGTATATATATATGTATTTAGCTAAGGATCCCCAAAGTGTTTAACAACCTGTAAGTCCAGTTCATGGGTACAAGGAAACATATAGAAATAGTGTCCCTTGCTCCCGGAATGTACCTGTGTCTGTCTGGGACTCAATGTTACAGCAACACACTCTTGTAGCATGGCACAACAGTCCACAACAGAGTGAAGATATCCGGCGCCGCATACCTTTTGAAAAAGAAATGGAAGTGTGGATTGAAGAATACAGGTTACCCAAATTGGAGTCAGGAGCTCATGTGCATAGCAAGTCTTACTCCTTCAGTCGACACCCACATTTTTGACAGCCCTCTTGAAGGACGGTACTTCTCACAATGTTGAGGCCCTTTGTGGTGCAGCAGCACGAGCCTGATCCTGAAGACATACATCGTGTTTGTAGAGCAGCCCCAGAAGTAGCTGCGAGCAGAGTGAGTGCCTGGATCCCGCTGCTGTGTGTACACTGCTGCATTGCAGACAGCTAGCCTGTCACCTGGATGGGCGCGTCTAGCGACGTTCAAGCCATTGGGAACGCTGAAGCAAATGTGCACTGCTCATCACATCTGATGCCATGTTTCTAACCTTGCTGTCCAGACAGCAAATATGCTCTTGAATTTGGCCTCAAAAGGCAGGAGTGATGTAACCGCTGCAGTCTTACTGTCATAGGACAAGGGTTCATGTAGGGATATAGCCCTGAAGTTGCAGCTCACAGGGATATCATCAAGGATATTTTCAAACACTGATTTCCAAAATTAAAATAGACCCCCAAAAACTCAAAAGTTTGTCTTCCTCTCCTCCAGAGAGGAGGTTCTTAGCCAGGTTCTTAGCCAGGTTCTTCTGAGGGGCCAAAAATAAGATAAGTGTCCTCTAAGCAGTAAATAGTTATACTATCAGACTCTAGATCTATGGAGGATTAGATCTAGAAAGATAGGTATAGTAGCACATACTCACTAAAGAACTCAGCAAAGCCAGAACCCCAATACTGCTGGGGTTAATCTGCTGGAAGTGTTTTTTAATAAATATAGAAACTAGTTTTTCATTTCACAAACCGGTTATAAATATTTTTTTTTTTAAGGAGGGCCTTGCATGGCCCCAGATGAACCTGATCAACCTCTATTGCAGAGCTGTAACAGGCACTTGTATACCTAGTTTACATGTTGTGAGGAAGCTGGCAAGTTGCAGCTCAGGTGCAGAGGAGGGACACAAGCTTTTTCCTGTATTTCTCTCTTCCTGAGGGTAATTTCTTGAACCCTGAGTAGGGCTGCAGAGGCCGGGGAAAAGCTTTGCCCCTGGCTTTAATGCTTGTCTCTTTTTCCTGCTTGTTGAGGAAAATAGCATGGAAGGAGAAAGAAGTCCAACAGGGAATGTCCTTGGTGGGTAGGAGAAAAAGGAGAAAAGTCATGACTGAAATAGGACAAAGCACTGAAAAACTTGTTGTTGATGGTTTTCATAGTGAGGAGAGTTTAACAAATTTTGGTTTGCACAAATAAATGGTGCTATAGGCAAAAGTTTGCAGGCTTGCAGGCCTACAGCAGGTTGGGCAACCCAGGAATGGAGCTGGGATCGAATATCATCCCTGTGTGAGATGTCCCCCCAAGTGCCTTTTTTTTTTCTTTTTTTTTTCCCTTGGGTCTCCCATTGATGAGCTGTGCAGCCCTGGGGGGCTTGGCCCTCCATCTCCACATCTGTGACAGGGAGAGGTGATGCTGATCTTCACTGCCAAGAACTGCATTCCTTATTGGTTAAAGGCTGTTAGTAATTGGTGGGAAAAAATAAAAACACAGTATTTGAACTGTCCTGCAGGTTGAAGGAGACTGTCTGAATCCATAACCTGCCTTTTGACCCTCTTAATAGCAACAGAATCAGGATATTTATGTAATGTTTATGTTGTTTTCAGAATATTATGTAACAGATGACCTGCTTGAGGAAACCTGTAAATTGCTTAAAGATCTGTTATTGGAAGGAATTACTGATGGAGAGAATATTATGCTGTTATGCATGTGCTACTATGTCTGTCTTGCTATATATCCCACAAACAAATTTTGCTCTTAAAAGCTAACCTATGATAATTCTCTGTCTGTTTTACAGCGATGATAATACGTTGTTCCCCAGATGATCGAGGGTTGGCTGAATAAAGAGCACTGCTATGCCCATGATACTTGAGTGTTGTGTCAGAGGTGCACTTGTGTGCCCTGATCTTGTCCATATGTGAAGCTGAGAGGTGAAAGGATGCATGCATAAGGGTCAGAATTGGACGGTGACTTCCAGATCCAGTAATACAGACATAGGTAAATGGCAAATTCCTCCTCTTTCCATCATTGCTGCCTTCTTGTAGAGCACTAACATTTTTACAGCCTCCTTGCACAAGGATGTACTCAGACAAATGACCCTCGTACTAGCCACACCAGGAGATCTCCTGTGGTTAGAGAGGCTAGCTCTGTGCTTCTCCAAGAAGTCTTTTGTTTGAATTTTTGCTCTGGTCATCTGTGAGATGCAAAGTAACCTAATAAGTTGATCTCAAAATCCATGGAATTGGGTTGAGTTTGGTGCCTCCCCTAGTTTCTAGAAGGGCTAAATGCTGTCTTATGGGAGTATTGCACTGGGATGTTTGCATTGAAAAGATGCATTTCCCTAATACCCACATGCAAGTTACTTACATACTTGGCAAGGCTAGAAACATGAAACTGGACTTGCCTTCTTAGACAATGACTTTGAAAAAGTGGCCTTGCAAGCATATGACTGTGACTGTCCATGTTAAAAGCCTCTGTCTGGTAACAAATGTGTCTGTGCTCAGTCTTTATAATCCTATTCAAGCCCTGTATTCTCTACCAAGACTATTAACTTGTGCCAAAGCTGAGGCTGTTTCTTGTGGTGATCTCTGGGGCACCTGTCAAGCAGGAGCTGGAATGAGATCAGCAACTCATTCCAGATGCCACCAAGCAATCCGTAGCTTCTAATGACTCCCAGCCATTACTGTGCTGAACACAGCTATAATTGGTCACTTGAGAGTGAAGGAGTTTCTCCTTCCCCTGGGCTAGGTCCTCTGCTATTCAAACCTGCCCCACTCACTTTGATTGCATGTCCCCTGTTTTGAAAAAAATAATGTTATAAGTATGGATTCCTCAGATTCCTTCTCCAGAGAAGTCCAGGTTTTCTGGAAAAAGTTCACACTTTTTTTTTTTTTTTTTTTTCTGCTATTTGCAGCAAAAAGCTAAGAAATCAAATGCAAAAATTCAGGACACAGATCAGCACAAGGCAAGGATGAAACAGTTGCCTGAGGAAATATCCTAACAAACCAGAAAGACATTTCAAAATGATCATTTGTGAGTCACTTAATAAAATCACTTCAACACAACTGTGCCCTAAGGTATAAACCATCTAGATTTAATTCCTCTTAAGTAAGAAGCATTTATCTGTGAGGAAAGGATGCTGGATGAGAGGTTTGTTCCTCTTCCTTAGGGGCAGTGATATGTCTCTGAATATATATATAATGGTGGGCAGCATTCTGCAGGACTGAGTGTTTCTGAAAGATGTTTTATTCTAGCAGCTACAAAAAGGATCACTGTCTTATTTACTCTAAGAAATCATTTGTAGGCAGAAATGAATAGTAGAAATAAGTGTCCCATTACCTACTTTTGGAGCTGCTCCATCCCACCAGAAAGATTTCCTACTGCTGTCTCCATCATATTCAAAGCACCTTAAATGGCACAGAGATGAGTTAGCACTCATAGTGCTATGTACTGCATCAAGACATTTGTGTTGTTACATAGCTTGAACGGCACTGCCCATTACCTTAAAATGGCCACTACGCACTGGGAGCTACAGAAAAAATGAACTAACTCTCAGCTTGTATTTTGATGTGCACTGTATGGAAATAATCTGAGCTCTTAGTGTAAGTACAGCCATCTTTTTTCTTGGCGTAGGGTGCTGCTTTGCTAAATTAAGCTTGCTGACATGGCTGGGAATAATAAATCATTGTATCATATTGAATTTTCAAGGTTCAGGAAGAAGAATTACATTTTAATACTTAAAACCGTAGTAGCTGAATGGACCGTATTTGCTGTTGTCACTAACAAGTTTGGGAGACCCTCTCCCCCCCCCCCCCCCCAAACGAAGACCAGCCCCTTGCGTAAAAGGCACCCACCTTTTGTCAGGTAGGCAAACTGATTTTTTTCCCCTTCCCTCTTCCTGCAGTAATCTCAGCTATTGGTGACTGTGAGAAAAGGACCAGTGACTAAGGAAAAGCCCTGCAGGAGCAGTGAAGAATGAAGGAAGTTTCAGGAGGATGAGAAAAAGTCTGTGCTCTGTGTCACCATTTAAAAGATCCAGTGAAGTGTTAGCCAAGGTAATGGAAGAGCTTAGAAGCAACTCAGTAATGGAAAAAAAGGAATGTAGCTGGTGGCAGTCAAAGTTCATTTAACCTTTCAGATTAACCTAATATGGGTTTAGCTCAGTTGGTTAGAGCGTGGTGCTAATAATAATATCCAGTTGGGTTGACAGCTTACAGGCAATAATCTATTAATTGGCTGATAGCGATACTGTAGTACACTGACGATCTACTACAGCATGTGATACCATTCAACATTTTAGTATGAATTCCCAAAGAGTGATACGCTAGTCCCTAGAAGTTGAGAAGGGCTAATGAGGTCACTGGATTGACAGAGTCTTCTGCTGGTGCAGAAAGGTTCAGTTCTTTCTGGATTCAGTACTGATGCAGCTACTGCTGAATATTGGACCCCATTCAGTTC
Organism: Rhea pennata; assembly: GCF_028389875.1. NCBI lineage: Eukaryota > Metazoa > Chordata > Aves > Rheiformes > Rheidae > Rhea > Rhea pennata. The sequence goes on from NC_084674.1 coordinate 12,225,970, forward strand.
ATAATTGGAAAGATTTTAATCAGTGGGGGTGAGTTTTGAGGAGAGCTGGGTGAGTGGTAGCTGTGCTGCCTGCTAAAGGTGAGATACTTGAGAAGCCACAAGAAATGAAGGAGTAGTTTGGCAATGAGTTCTTCGGTCATAGAGATGAAGATGTATCTGGATCCAGTGGAAGCTGAAACCAGACAAATTCAGCCTAGTGAGGAAGAGCATTTTAAACAAGTCCTTAACCCTTGTTAAGGCTTGACTCTTCTCAATCAATGGCTGTTCTTATTTAGGCCAACTACTTTTCTAACAGAAATACTCTGATTCAATTATGAGTTAATTTAAAGATGATGTATGTCCTTTGAGTCACACAGGACAATGGTCTTTTCTGGCCTTGAAAGGTATCAACCACAGATGGACTGAAACCATAAGGTTCCAGACTGATCTAAGCCTTATGCACAGGGGCTGGTATGGTTTGGAGTTTGGGTTAAATATGATCTAAAATGAACGTGTTACAGCTTGCTTTTTCTTCTGATTTTGCCTCAAGATGCTAACTATGGGAAAAAACACGAAGGATTTGGCTTTTTCTAGGGCTCAGGCAGTATCTCATGTCTCAGAGGTGAGAAGGCATACGAAACATTTTCCGTTTTCAACTATTCCCTGCTGGAAATCCAGGTGCGTCTTCACTGCAGTGCAATATAGAGCAATGTCAGCTAATTTAGCTGCTGGAAGCAGTCTAGCAGCACAGGGCTTGGTGAAGAAAGCAGATTCCTTGGTGCACAGCTCTGTGATTCCCTGGCTATGTTGCTTGTGACGCCTGAGAAAGCCCAGCAACGTAAACATGCCCAGAGGTGGAAAAGATGCCCTTGGACTCCTTTGCCATCCTGCTCTGGGAGTGTTCTGGAGTGTTCCCATTTCATGTTATCAGTTTCCATGGGAAAGAGAGCTGTTTGGGAGAATAATAAGGCACGTACGCAGAGGCCAGCGCGCACGTCTTTGGAATGAGGCAGCTGGATTCCATCCCTGGCTCGTACTGGTGCTTTCTGTTGTGTGGAGGCATTGGCACCATGAAATGTCAGGTCTCAAAATGGAAATGGCCTGACATTGTTTGGGACCAATTCCAGGAAATGCCTTTTTGGATAGAAGCACTCTTGCTTGTTGCCCCTTCTCTATGACCTGTGACATGAGGAAAACAATCTAAAATAGGTCATTGTTATGCATGGAGAGAGCCGGTTCCCTAAGCCCCCTTGGTTTCCAAGTAAACGAGCTTTGGAGGTAAGTTAGGAAAAGAGGCTGATTCATTAGCAGCAAGGGAAATCTGAGCATTGGAGAGGTGCCCAGCTACCCAAAGGGATTTACGTAGTGACATGCTTCTCAAACGTTAGGCAGAACAAGCTAAGCAATACACACGCACGCTTGAACTATATCACAATCACATGCTTGCTAGGCTCATTTCTTATCTCATGGGTTTCTCTGGAGAGTATCAGTTGCTCCAATCCCTCACAGGCTTTTAAAATTCTAAGAGAAGGAGTCACAGAGATCTGTCTTCTAATGTGAGAAAACTCTATATCTGTTTTCTCTTCCAAATTAGGTCACCTTGTAAGGCAATTCTGGATGGAGTTTGTCCCTGCAGTTATAGAGGCTGTAAATAACATATGTGTTACAACATGTTTGACAGTATTTCATTGCGCCATCACTAGTCTGTCTGAATGTCATGTCCTAAAATTAATACTAAATTAATTTTATCTGCTGAAAGACCCCAACTGTCACCCTCCTGTCTGGAATGAGATCATTTTAGGCAGTTACTTGCTCAAAGGAGGAAGAGGGCCAGCTCATTTTTCTGGCTTTATTATTAAGAGATGGCTTTTGCACAGAGTTGAGTGCTCCGCTTTGTCAAACCATCTAGAGAGCGAGGAGGAAAACTTAACCTTTCTGGAGCGTCTTTGCTCTCTTCGTTGGTATGACAAGCAAGGGTGCCAGTTAGCATCAGTGATGAGACGGGCACTTGTCCACAAGATCAGAAACGGAAACCTGCAAGCTGCTCTTGCACAGGATGCTGAGCAGCTGTCAGATTGTGAAGATCTCTGGCTCCTCCTGACATGGGCCAGATTTGAATCATTGACCTAGAACTGAAAAGCTTGAAATCCCTGGAGTACGAACCATGGGATAAATAGCTCTTGCAGAGTTGCATGCTTCTATTCCGCATTCAGTTGCTGCCATCTAATGGTAGATTGAGTGAAGAAACGCTTCGATAAATATCTTGTCATTGAGAATCTAGAATGTGGAAGAGTGTGTCCAAATAGTTCTGATCAGTCCCTAAGACTGTTGGGGAACCACAGTGCTTTAAGCTAGTTTTATTCCTCTGTAGAGCAATTCCACAGAGACCTGTTGTGCTGCAAATCAGGTAAGAGGTGTCCCAGTACAGAAAACAGGTCTGGGTGCTGTCTTAGCTCTTCTTTGTTGGGTGATTTCCATGTATGAAATCTGAGTGAAAGTCTGTGGCTGTAAACTGGCTTAACAACTGTCCAAGAGCAGCGGGAACCAGGTGATGAGTGTCCGTGGCGGGTAATGATGATAAAAGAGTAGACAGATGGGAGATACCACTTTTTATTACTATGAGTATCACAGATGCACACAAAATGTCTAAGTAGCATCTCTTAAAGGACTTCGATATAGAAAGACAAGGGGATGGAGGCTAATACAAAATTAACTATCTGTAAATTATTGGGGCTGATGGCTAACAGACAGTAAAATTCACCTTCCTGCAAAGAAATATGAATAGCAGAAAGCAAAGAAAAAGTTGTCCTTCTCCCTGCCAGTCTTCAAGAACTGTCCGCTGGGTTTTTATATCTCTGAAACTCCTAATTTATTTTTGTGGGCAGCTGTTATATATACACACGTACAGAGACACACACCTCAGGTTGGTCCTGGCCTGTTTCTGTCTGCATACAGCCCCCCTAAATATAAAGATACTTTTAACCCATGCTAGCTAGCACTGTTTCACAGAGGAGAAAACTTAGAATATAATTTCTGCATCCTTATACTGCAGGAAGGATGTAGGCTTAGCCATATACGAGCCAACAGTCCTCTTTGGCTTCCGTTGGGTGTCCAGAGACACTGCTATAAGATGGTGTAAAGGGACTGCAGTCCAGTAAGCCAGAGAGGCCACTGGCATTGCACGAAGAGTGCTGGGGACTGGTGACAGGGGAACTTGCATGGCCTGGCAGTCAGACTAGGCCTGTCACTGGTGCTAACTGCAGTGAAGACATAAATCAGAGCTTTATAGTTGAGAAGTATCTTCAATAGTCTCTAGTAATCCAAGAAATGTCATTTTATGGCAGGAAACTGGGAAGAAAAAAAGGTCTGTGGATAGAGTACTGGAAAGAGCTCTAAATTTCCCCTATCCTTGGCTGAAGGAATACTTGTCAGAAAGTCCAGGAGAAGAGGGAAAGAGGCATAAAGGGAAACATAAAGGAGGGAAAGAGAATGCCAAACTTATTCTGAGGCTCACTGAAGGAAACAGTCCTTAAAAGTACTGAGAAGAGAAACAGAAATGGGCGCAATGAGCCCTTTAAGCCTATGTAACTGCTAGGAATATTACCCATAAATCTGTGAGTGTGCAGAGAAAAACAGCCCATGCGAATTTTAGCTTGGTGGAGACAGAAAGGATCTTAGCATGAAGTTGCTTAACTTTGTGCCAGCAAGTGCCTCCCAAACTGCAGTGAGCAGCTGAACTGTCCTATCTAGAGTGTCGCAGAGCTTATTTGTAGTCAGGGTCCAGTCGCTGTTACGTTACATCAAAGCCACGATCTACCTAAACACTGCTATTGCCCTTTTGGGAGGGTAGGGCTTTGTGCCACTGCTATAAGATGGTGTTCTCAAATACCTACCCACTAGTGATAAATCGGCGTTTTCAGAGTGATATGTGAGGGTTAGCAAAACAGTCTTGTCTCCTCCTACATGTAGGTGAAGTTCTAGGGTCAGGTGCTGGGCGCTGCTGATGCAGCTGATGGTTGGACCTAAGAGGGCAAACCCTTGTACAGCAGTGTAATCCTTGAGCTAGAACCATTACCAAAGTATCTTTGTCAGTCAAGTTCTCCAGGAGACTTTCTGCTTGCTCTGTAGATATTTTTCTTTGAAGCTCAATGGTAAAGGGATAGCAGAATACATGTAACAGGTTTAAAAATATTTTTGCAAGGTTGCTGTTTTTTAAACAACATCCCTTTCCTTCTTATTTCCCATAGGGAAACACTATCTTCAGACCATGCTCATGGAAGCATCAGTTGCAAAGCGAAGACATAAAATTACATGAAGGGAGCTGAAATTTAAGCCTTGCCATTATAGCAGTGACATTCAGCAGTAACACGCAGCAGCTGCAAGGTTTCATTACTGTCACTTGCAAAAACTCCCTTTCCAAAACTTCCAACTCCCTTTCATGTGCCTTGCTTCAAACCAAAGCTTGCAGGCCCAGAGGCACCATTTTATCAGGAGGAACCCTTTAGCATAGCATTACGCCTGAGAGATTTCTGCAGGAGATGATATTGCTGCGGCACTGAGGTATGATTTAATATCCTCAATTGTTCTGAAAATTTGAGCTGCGTGATTCAGGAAGCTTGCATGAGTACAGTCATTCAGTGCTTAATGGGATTTATGTGCTTAACTGTAATGGGTTTCTAACGTATTGATGCAGTATGGGAGGAGGATAAAATCGAGTCAACAGGAGTTCTGCCACTGATTTCAGTGGGGCCAGGCTTTGGCACAGGGAGCTTGAAACAAGAACTCTTAAGTGCAAATAAAAAAAAAAAAAAAAGGAAAGAAAAAAAAAGAAAATTGTCTTTCCTCAACTCTTAATTGCAACTGTTGTTTGCTCAGCGTGTACTGAAAGTTTAAAGCCTTCCAGATACTGTCGGGGGAGACTTGGGCATGTCCCTCAGCCAGGAGCAGGGCGACGTACCCTAGTACCCCCAAGTGCTTCCTTCCAGGGGGCTGTTTCCCGGGAGCCCTCTGGCTCCCCGAGTATATTAATAATTATTAATAATAACGGTTTGGTGGGGATTTCTGGGAGGCGCCAGGCTGCAGCGCGGGGGCGGGCGCGCCTCCCGGCGCCCGCCTCCGCCGGGGCCGGCCCCGCGGCTGCCACTCAGGGCGCCGCCCGCCGCCGGGGGCCGGGCTCGAACCCGCGGCGGCGGCGCAGGGCGGGCCCCGAGCCGCGCCCGCCGCCCGCCACATGTGGCGCGCGCCTCCCCCCCCCCTCCCCCCGCTTGCATCCGTTCCAGCTGCGCCCGCGGCCCCTGCCCGAGGCAGGGCGAGGGAGCGGGTGAGTGCTGCGGGTGCGGGTTTCCTCCTGCCGTGGTGGTGGCCGGGGGCGGACGGACCCTGGGCTGGGCTGTCCTCCCTTGCCCGCCCCAGCCGCGTTTGGGATCTTCCAGCTGCGTCCTCTGCTCCCCAGACGTGTGCCGGGAGGAGGACTGATGGTCGCTGGGGTAGGGCAGGGTTTAGGGTGGCTGGGGCCTGTCCTACAAATGGCAGCATCACTGCACATCGGGCAGGAGGCGGTGGGGAAGGATTTGGGGCGCTGGCTGCGCAGCGGGGCAGTCGGGATGAATGGTAGTTACGCGAAGGGATCAAGGTGTACGGACAAGGAAAGGGTGACTGGTAATGATTTTGCCTGGTTATTTATTTTAATGAGATGCCGTGGGGCTGTGGGAGGCGCTCTGTTGATACCGAATTGCACAGTGAGCGTGCGTGTGTCATACAAGGTGCAAGAGGAAGAAAAGGTGTACAGATCAGAGGATAAAAGAGCTCCCCTGTTATCAAGGAGTGATTGACAGCTGTCTGTGCTGTGCTGGCTGTGGATTGCACTGCCCTGTGCTGGATTACAAGATGCACATTGATCCCATTTGATGGCCAAGGCTCAGTCTCTCCAAAGGGTTGGATTCTGATGGCTTTCTCAGTTCCTGTGACTCCAGCGTGAGGAGCTGGCAGGTCAAGAATTCAAGCTGCATGCAACATCCTGCATATCCTTCCAGATGTTTCCTGGGTGGCAGCAGTCTAATGTGACTGCAGGCCTGGCAAGAGAGATGGGACTGCGGAAAGGGAAATCAGTTTGTTACAGCACAAAGCTGATGGTAAATTGAGCTCCAGCGTTTGGGCCAGCGGCAAATGGGTTGTGTCTAGGGTTGGGCAAGTTAGTGGTATTTTGGTATCACATTGGTGGAATGGGCAAAAAAAATGAAGGGTTTTCTGTCCCTGACCTATGTAGTACCTTCTTTCATTGTCTCTTTGTTTCTGGCTTTGTTTTTCAGAATAATTCTGTGATTCAAGGAAGCCACCATGAAGGGTGAGGAAGCACGACAGAGGAGAAAAGAGGGTAGGACTAGGAATGGAGAGCGATCCAGGCACAAAGGAAAGAGCAAGGGTAAACACAGAGACAGCCGACTTGGCAGCCAGGAGGCAGAGGATGCCTGTTTGCTTGCACAGCAGAAGCTGTTGGCTGAGGAGAAAGCGGCCATGGCAAAGTTGCAGGAAGAGTCGGCCATTGCAATTTGCCTGCAGGTGCTTCTGCCGTACCTCCTAGCTGGGCTTGGCATGGTCTTGGCAGGCATGGTTTTGGATTACGTTCAGGTAAGGGAAAAGAACGGATCTGAAATACCTGGAATGGGCAAGGTGGGAGATCTATCTTCAGAGGCAGAGGATTTGCTCTGGAGATGGCAATGGTGAATTTACAGCAGTTTCTCATACAGTGTATCCTTCATCTATTACGTAATTACTTTGTGCAGCTCTCAGGAGAGTGCGTCTGGTGTTTTTCTGGTCCTTTATGTCCTCTGGAGGCAAAAGGCAGCATGGTGCTGGAGAACGTATGAATGAGCTGAGGCACTTATGTGGGAAAGTGCAGCCCTGTGCCGAGGTTGTAGCTTGGTCCCGGGAGCAGGGTGGCTGAGCTGCAGCCCCAAGGGCTGTGGTTGCACAGCACTTTCCTGCAGCAGAATATAGCTGTTTTGTTCCTGGTCCTGGACATAGCTTTGGAAAGCTCTGCATCCCCTCCTTCATTGCTCAAGGATCCAGGCAGCCCAGCACTGTTAACACCTCAAACAGCCAGGATCATCTTGCTGGCGCTTTCCCTTTTCTAAGGCCTTGTAGCAATCACTTAAATCCTTGAGTCTCTTTCTAGTCTGTGATATGCAATTCTGTGACAGTCAGAACCAGACCTTGCCTCTCATAGTGAAACAATGGAGAGCTTTAAAGTAGTGATGAGGACTTAATTTTAGGCAGTTTAAAGCTGTAGTTATTTTCCAGAATGAAAATTGTTGTGTCTTTGTGCTCCAGATTACTCTCACTGCTCTCTGCCTTTTTGTTAACCCTTATTATTTGACTAGCTAGCTGTTGGGTCAGACTGACCTGAGCTATCTGGTACAGTGACACTGAAACTACTGTGCTTGCACAGACAGCTTTCACATATCTGGAGCTATGTTTCTTTGCTAATAGCTCTCAGCTGATCTCCCTAAGCTAAAAAGCTATAAAGGTTTAAGAGTGACAGGATATCCTTAAGTGACTTCAGCATGTGCTCAATATCTCGCAGAATACCTACTTGGATGAGAAAATACCAAGGCAAATCTCCAACACAGTCACAACTATTGTTTGTCTCCTTTGATACTGTTCTGAGAGTCTCGAGCCTTGAGCAGCCACTTTCAAGTTTATTTTTAGACTGTTTAGATGGTCCTGCCCATCGCTGTGGGTCTCTGACATTAAATGTGTGTTACCTCCTAGCCTGAGATATTAAGGTATAAAATAGATTGCAGATAGATTTATAGCATTGAGATGTTTTTCACTCTTAGACTATTTTTCCCTGTAGTGTTTTTCTTGAGAAAGGAGTGGGCCACTAATTTGACTATAACGTGAAGTAAACCTCATTTCTCTGAAACCACAGAAATCTGGTTTCTGTTTCAGGCAAATAAAGAGCTCACAAAAAGCCTTCATGTTAATCTTTAAAGCCTGGGAAATCAACCCATCCAATATCACATAGCAAAAATAGGCCTTTGGCTGTTAGCACAGCGGCATTTCATGTGTGAGCAAGGACCACTCGAGTGCACCTCGTTGTGTGCTCACTGCTGCTAGGATCTGTCCTCCCTGTCTGCCAGCCAGCCCTTGCCTTTGCCCCTGCTGCTGCTGCCTGTGGGGCACTGGGAGATGGTCCATGGCTTTGGCCCCTAGCACCTGCAGTCCTCTTGCTCTCAACCTCTCCATCTAAACTCTCTTCCCTGTCATTTCCTAAAGCAGGAAACAGAAGATCAAGGTAAGAAACAGAAAAAATACATAGTTATGAGCTGATATAGAGCTAGAAGAATCAGAAGTGATACTGCTCTGATAGCTGGGTCTTAGGGTTCCTGGAAAGTGTTAGCATCCTGTGGGTCTAGAGGTCAGGATTGTGCTGTCTTTTAACACTGCTGTGTTATAAGTCATCACCAGTATCCCTGTCCCTCCACTGCAGATATGATAAAAGTATGCTTGAAATTGTGTTCTTTGGCACAAGTCACTTTTTTGTGCTGCTTTTGTACTGTGGCTGTGGATGGAGGCCCAGAGCAGGGCCAGGGCCCCACCAGAGAGACTATTTTTGCCCTACTTGCTCCAGGGCAATGCTGCTTGTTGACTAGTTTGCAAGGTTAGGAATTTAGTGTATATGCATGCAGAGAAGGGGAGCAGTGCATTTCCCCAGATTTTGCCATGAAGGATGTGCAGCTGTAAGGGTCATTTTTTTTCTCAACTAGTTGTGTAGCCTTGTTTCCTGCTGCTTGGCAACACTCTTTCTTCACAAATAGGGTGCATCTCTTTGTGGACAAATCTGGTATGCCTCTTTGCCAGAAAATGTATACATCCTTTGCTGGTACATATGGTGCAAGTCTTTATGAGAGACTCCTTAAATGTATAATACAATGACCCAGTGTACATACACAAGTCGCCTGAATCAGTTACCTTCTCTGCATGTTGATTCATCAGTTGAAAGCTTTTTATGGTGCTTACTTAGAAACAGAGTAAGCTGAAGCATGATAAACTCATAACTCCTGGCAGGTTGCAGTTTTAATACAGGATGTATTGCTGCTGTGTTTTCAAATTGTATCTGAATCATTCAAGATCACTGATAGTTCCTTCACTCTAATGTTTCTGCCTGTCAGTAATCCAGTCAGCAGATAAGGTGACATTTGGGCCTACGTATGCACATTATCAGACCTCTGAAAAACAGTGGCTGCTGCCCAGAACTTGTCCTTTATTCTTTATTTACTTTGTGAGTTTCTAACCAGAACTGGGCCTTCGTGTTGTTGCTTCTAAGTTCTTGGCTGGTACGAGATTGGATTACGTGTGTTTATTGTGGGATTTTTATTAACATCCTTCTTCCAGCCATTGTGGATTTTCTTCCAGTTAGATTAACTGAAATGATCTCCCTTTCCTGCTTTCAGCTCAACAAAGCATTGTTAGGTGGAAGAGACACACAGATGGGGAGCAGAGAAGGCTTCGCATGTGGCTGTCCCAAAATAGCAACCTAGAAAGTATCAGAGGACAGAGTCCCACATCAACAGCTAGGGCTCTTTTTAGGCAACCTGTAATGCTTCTGTAGAGATGTGTGTACCATCTCAGCCCCCTAGGCCTCGTCTTTGGTTGATATGCATTTAGACTAAAGGAAATGCACCATCCAAAATTACTGAGAGCTTCTTAAGTTCCCTATTTATCTACAAGGCAAAAGTATACCTTGTTCTGTCTAATCTGGCCAATGCACTTAACTGCAAGCTGGGGAGCCTGTCATTGGGGCAGAGTCCATAGCCCGTTAATCTTTACATCTCTTTGCAGAGAATATCAGGGAATGGACTGGTTAGTATAAAATGTAGTAAGGCAATGTAAGTAATGTAAGTAATGTAAGTAAGTAATGTTAGTAAGGCAGTGTAATTTAAACATTGAATTTGAACTGAACTGAGAAACCTTTATGTTTCACACCTACAACTGAACACTTAGTTTTAGTAGTTTGCCTTCACTAGGGTATGGCTGTGTTTGAACTTGTGGTTAAATAGTGAAAAAAAGCATGGTTGTTGACCTACTAACCCAGTCCTATACCCTTTCATACTAAACTGTGCTTTTAAAGCCTTTTGACCCTTTGATCCAAGTAGCTCGTCTAAATTATTAGAGAAGAACCTTGACAGAATACCCTGACTCCTTTCCCCATGTGCTTGGCTTCAAGTTGCAGAATATTCTCCTGTCGTTACTGAGCAGGATGCAGATTCCATGGCCATGATGTAGCTTTGATTCCTGGACGTGTGTCAGCCGTTTGACTGTGGAGACACCGGGATGAGACCCCCGCCTCTAGGGCCAAAGATAGTATGTTCCTGGGAATATACAGAAGCAATGTGTTTTACTTTAGGACAGAAAAAGAGATGAGCTTGCAGCATGCCCTGGAAATGGTTGCCCTTTTTCTCCCTTGCCTGTGGTGTAGTTAGATTGTGGAGCTACCTTAAATAAGCTCTGGCTATGACTCTTATCTTGGCCTTTGCAAACTAGCAGAAAGTTGAAGTGATGACAGCAGATAAGGGTGTTCGCTTTTGAAGCTTATTGGCTAGTTCTCTGCATTTTTTTTTCTCCTCTGAAAGCCAGTCATTCAGAGGTATAGCTGGCATACACTGATTGTTACCTTCTGCTGAGACCATGAAGGGGACAGGAAAGCCCAGAGTCTAGAGGGGCCGATCTTCTTGCACTTGCTGATTTAGCTCTGTTGCTTGCCTGGGAGAATGGTACCAGCATAAGACTGTCAGCAACGAGAAGTGTGGACTCATGTTTTCGTTGACCTTTCTTCACCTTGGAGGAGAGCAAAGCAGAACCTGGTGGTTAACTCCCTACCTCCTCGGCCTTGGGACAGTGAGAAAAGTTCAGTGTTGCTTATGGTGGGAGTGAGGGAACTGGGGCTGGTTCAGAGTAGGCTTATATATTAAACCATCGTATCAAAGGCTAGCCGCAGGCAAGAAGTGTAACCCGAGGAGAAAGGACACTAGTGTGTTTGAGCGTGCTGAGGGATTCTTGCATGACCTGTCACTGTTTGAATGCTGTAGCCCAAGCAGGTCTTTCTGGTTTTTACGAAGGTGGTGGGAGCTGAGTGGGGTGTGGGCTCATTTCTATTCATCCATGGACATCTCCACAATCTTCTTATATGTATTTTTTTAATTCCCCTCTGGATATAACTTGGAGAAATAGTGTCCATCAAGTTCGCTGCCACCTGGACTCAAACCAGCTGAACTGATTTTGGAAGATACCCTTGCTTGCATCCCTCTGGAAGCACTGGAGGAGGAGGAGAAGAAATTTGTCATCATTGCTGTGGTTTGAGGAAAACATTTCTTTTGACTTTGGAGTGATTTACTAGGAGGATCTGTGTGATGTCCTGATCTCCCTTGCCATTCTCTGTGCTGAGCATGGGGTAGCACTGTTTGACCATGGTGGTCACCCAGTTACAATTGGAACTGTGCTTTCATGGCAAGAAGCTGAGAGGTTTCACCTGCAAGTTGACCAGATCAGCTAATGGATTTCTTCCAGAGACCTCATTCTCCATTGCCTCCCAGATTTTCTTGCCGTTTCTTCTGGCTGGCTTGGGCATGGTAGCTGCTGGCCTCCTGATGGATGTTGTACAAGTAGGTACATGTAGTTAGGCTCCTTAATAACGAAGGGGTGGATTATTTTACTGACCTTGAGTATTTCTGTTTTTTATTTTTGATGTTTTATGGTCCTGCCAGCCAGTCAGCAGGATGGCGGTAGGCTTTGCTTGCACTGGGAGATGGTATCCATCTTCAGATCAGTAAATGGGCTCCTTGCAAAGTGGGATAGTGGCTTTCAGATAGGCTGCCTGATACTGCCCTCTGTGCATTAGATTGAGTGCTCTTTCCGTTGTATCCAGCTAAACACTTGGAGGCAACTGGTATGAAGCAACTGAGATCAAACTGCAACATATTCCTCTATTGCATGGTATTATTTCTTTCCCTCAAAAAACTCTGATAGGCAGATCTAGGTCAGGGTTATTATTAACTATTTGTCTCATTTAAGGACAAGTTTATGCTTTCAGTTCTTTGCGAACAACCTAATGTAATCTTTGGTCTAGAAGGCATTTAGATACTGTTATGAGAGACATGCCAGAATAAAAAGATTATCATTGCCTACAAACTGAGTGGTTCTTGGCCAGATTCTGAGGTGGGTGCAAGTTTGGAATAATTTCTGTTAACTTCCAGGGAGTTATGCTAGATTTATACCCTTGCAACCACAACCAGAATCTCTCCCATCTGTCTTAATTGTACTGGTGGCAGCAATAGAAATGCAGTATTTGCTCTAGTTTGGGCATCTAATGCCACTGGATTTACAAATCAAAGGGCTGACAGAGTTTCCCAAGAATATATCCTGCACTCTGAGCTCACTAGAGTGCATTGGATTCTCTGGCATTAGTACCACAGCAGGAGCTAAATATGACCACTTGAGTATTTGGAAAGACAATACCTTGCTGCTTTTCTTGCATTGAAAGAAACACAGAAGGCAGAGAAGTTGAATTAAGGGGAATATGAGGAATATCAAATAAAGAAGGGTTAACTGGAGTGGCACACACTGTTGCTATGCTGTGTTTGTCATCTCCACCTTGTGCTGTGCTGTTAGGCACAGACCTGTCTTGCAGCATTACAGAAGTTCTCAGTCTATCCAAGATGTTGTTTTAGTAGTTAGCAGTTATCTTTGGCTAGCTATTTCAGAGAAGGATAAAGACGTAGTACGTACCCATTCTGTACCCTTGGCAGGTAAACAGGTCTTTGTCTAGAAGAAATTCAATGTGATTCCAAAGCCTAAGAATCAGGCTCTGTTCAAATGCTGCTGTGTTAGAACTGATGGAACATGCAAACCATGTATATCTGTGTTGCCTGTGTCCTTTAAATAGCAGATTGTAGTCCACTTGGTGTATTTACTCACTAGACTCTCATAAATGGGGTCATGCCTGAAGCACAAGTAATAATGTATTTCTTGGTAAAGGACTTCTCAACTATGTTAAAATAGAAGTGATCAGTCAATGGGTTCAGCTCCCAAACTCCCAGAGGAGGGAGCCAGCGGACTGAGAGTTGCAATTGGCTTAGGAGAAATGTTATTGAGGTAAGCTGCCGTGATGTCAACAAGTCTGCGTTTAAAAACAAACCCAGTAGCTGGAAAAATCCAGCATTCTAGCCTTTGAAGACTTGGATTGAGCCTTTTAATCTGTGAGCTGCTTATTTTTTTTCTGCCTGTCTTCCTGAAGCAATGAGAAGCAGAAACTCACTCTTCTATCCAAATAAAATACGAGATTTGGTTTGCTGATGCCAGATATCTTAAGACTTACATTGGTGATCATGAGGGCTCACACTGCTGAGATTAGAGGCTTTTCTAGGAGTTTGTGATTTGCCCTTTTTGTAGGGAATGATCTGACTGAAGAATGTGTTTTAGACTATTTCCAGTCACTGCAAAACATTGTTAGGAAACTCTACATCTGCCTTTGCCAGGGAGATGACGTGAGCAAGCTCAAAAGTGGTATCTAAAGCGTGCATGTGAGTTTAATGGCCCTACTCAGAAATACAGTGCCTCTGAGCTGGGATTCCAGCTGGTCCTATCATTTGCAGGGCTGACATTGTTACAAAGATGAGAACAAGGTAGAAATTGTTCATTTCTGTTCCTTCGAACTTTTCAGAATTTTAGCAGTATTTGTCATCTGTCTAGTGATTAAACCAAGATCTTCTGAAGTTACTTTAAAAAAAAAAAATCAAAGAGAAATATATCCAGACAGGTTGATATCAAAGGGTCACCAGCTGGGTCTCTCACACCATAACATACAGATGCCCAAAGCAATAGCTACTTGCTATTTTCTCTTCTTACTTGTGCAGATGATGCAGTCCCTGAGCAGAGCCCGGAGCATGGCAAAGCTCTTTTCTTGCTTGATGCTTCCACCTCCGCTCCAGTGATCCTTGGCTGGCTGGTTGATCTGGATTCCAGGCTGGCTGGCATTGCTGGGGAGGCACAAACCTTGCAGGGTTTGGCCCACTCTTTTACAGTAAGGTTGAGAATCAAGTTGAAGCTTGAAGATCGGAGTTCAAAACAGAAAATTCAGGAAGAAATCTTTGCTTTCTTTCTCGCCCTCCAATCCACTGCAGTGGAACTTGGTTCAAGTAAAAGCCACAAACGTAAGCGATTCCTGTCCTTTTTTGATAGAAACCCGTGACATGATCAGCATTGAAAGAGATTTTGAAGTGGCTTGTGTTTCATGGTCCAGGATCTTTTGATCTTTCTATTGACTTGTTTAGGGCAGTGGAAAAAGTGTGAAGTTTTTAGCTGCTGCCATGGGAGGATGGATGCCCAGGATAAGTAACAAAGGAGATGGCTTGGACTGTGAGGACAGCACAGGGAGGGACAGCAGGGCTAAGCTGCTGCTGGGGAGTCCGTCTCGATACATCATAGAGGTCTCTTCCGGTCTGGGAGCAGATCTGGCTGGCATGGGGATCATGGGGTCAGGTGGACCAGCTGCACTAGTGGTGAGACCAAATTTCTTTCACGCTGTGCTTTGTGAGTTAGGGCCGTAACTCTGTTATGGGGCGTGAAATGGGAGAGAGTTGCATTCTGGCTCGTTACCCTGTTTGCGTTGCAGGGCTGCAGGGGATTGTTCCTGTCCCTTCGAGCACAGTTTCCACTGTGAAAGACAGAGATGCTTTCTAGATCTGATCCAGCTGTCTTTGTTCAGGCAGGTCCTTGCCAGAACAGCGCTAACCTGCCATGTGTGTCCTCCTGTTCCTGCTGACACGAGAGGTGATGGCACGAGGATCATCTATTTGTTCTGTATTTGTAGAGTCTCCATTATAGTGGAGTCCTTAGCTACTGTGGTGTAAATGACTTTGAATCTGTCCTTAGGCTCTTGGGGATCACTAGTGAGACTTAAACAGAAACAATTAAATCAGCTTTTTTTTTTTTTTTTTTTTTTTGTACAATTGTTTGACTTCTATTACTTGTCCAAAGCCTTTCAGTGTAATTGTTTGTAAAGCAGAGTCCCAGGAATCATACCTCACATGTTAAATCTTCGGCTATAATTGCCTAAAACCTGCAAAATTTATTCATGAACACAACGATTGGAGCTCACATTGATATAATAAAGTGACACTTCCCAAAGGTGACCCACATGGAAAATACAAACAGTTGGGTTTATCTCTTGCTTTCTATTGATGTCTTTTTATGTGCAAAATATGCAAGGTCATATATGTGAATGTCTGTGTATGTGCTTATTTTAAATGTTTGGGTTATTTATATTGTGACTGTGAAGCCTGTTTTTTCTCTTGTTTCTTCTGAAGGTGTCAAGTATGTGTTCAGAACTTTCTTTATTCATAATTAAAGAGATAGGAGAAAAGGGGGTTTGAATCTTTAAGTAAAACGCTCACCCCAGTAGCTTTTCTCTTATTAACAAATTCAGATAAAACTGTAGTGTGTCAAGGAAGGTGACTATTCTATTGTTGTTTGTTATTTATTTGGCAGTAAGTAGCTTCTAGCCTTTTGGAACATGTCTGTTTCCAGGTCATCACTGCCAGAAAAAGTGCCTTTTTGCACTGATAGTAATGTCTTGCCTGTTTTCTGCAGCTCTGAGCAGGTATCTTGCACCATGTGCTTAGGGCTGGCTTGGCTGCTCTTCCCTTGTTATAATCCAGAAGGAAGCTGTGAAGTCTTCCTAGCAGACAGCCAAACTACTGGGTTCCTACAGCTTCCTACAGCACAGCAGCAGGGTTCCTGGCGTTTTCAGGCTTATGAAATCCCAAGTGATGTGGAGAATGTGGACAAGGATCAATCCTTCACTTTGCCCTCTAGCACCATAATTAGGGGCAATGATATGAAACTAGCAAGTGACAAGTTCAGAATAAATGAAAGGAGATGATCCTTCACATGATGTAGCCAGCCTACAGAAACTTTTGTCACAGGATGGCACGTGGGTTGAAGGGGAGGTTGGACAAGCAGTTGAAAGAGAAGTCCCTCAGACATTACAAAGTGCCCAGAAAGTAATCCAGCTCAGTACCCCGTGGCAGACAGTTGCAGGCTGGAAAATACTCAGGAGAGTTATCCTATATCCTTGTCCTATTTGTAAATTATTCTTTTTTACATCTGAATTTGGCCACTGTTGGAGATAAGGATGGGCTTGGTGGACCTTTGGTCTGCCACATTGCAGCTGCCCTTATATTTGTATATTCTGCTCTTAGATGTCAAGTTGGTTTTCATTCCAGATCAGCACAGGGGACTTGCCCCCCACACCGTCATACTGCAGCTGAATTTGAGCCTTGTACTTCTGCTGGCTACAGTGAACAAGTCATAAAGAAGGACTCTGCTAGGGCACCTCTCAGTTGATCTGACAATTGGCTTGCCCATACTTTCTAGCAGATACAGTCACAGTGCATGAATCAATGTCAGAGCAGATCTGCAGCCTTGAGAACTTCTAGATGGCTTCTGCTGGTCCACACTGATGAGATCTTCTCTGGCTACAACATGACTTTGCCAGCATCTTTGAATGTGCGGTAGTTCAGCACAGGGGATGCATGAATTACCTTCCAAGGCACTGTATGGTAGATAAATTATACAGGAATCAGCAGAGTTACTTAAGGTTTCAGATCATTTCTAGTGCTGCAGCTGATTCAAGGACTTTGTATAGTTCAGCGTTAGAGGAGCAATAATAATCGGATCATTGCCCCAGCAGCTCAGGCTTATGGACTATCTTAATCCAGGATCTTTATTCTAACTCTGCTGAGAGCATGCTTGTTAACAGAAAGCCTTAGGAACTGCAAATGGAGAAGCAATGAGAAAAATCTTCCCTCCCACCCCCAACCTTAAATACTTTGTTATAAATTTGATTTAAAAAAAAAAGCAGGCATAACTTTGTTGTTAAATCCTTTCCAGGTCTTTGTATGCGCTTTTATGAATCTGCATAGCAATAGGTGTTACTATTACCTATCGTCAGTACAAAAGACGGAGAGCTGCTTGTATTTCACTTGTGGACCCTAATTATTTTTCATGTTGTTCTTTAGTAATGCTAACGGTACATTTTAATATGTAGCCTGCCAAAATCTCCTGTCCTCAGCAAGAAGGTTCCTACCCTATTGGGCTAGTGCTTTGCTGTGTGTGAGGTTAGAAAGAACACTGCAAGCTAAAAATTGCTTCCTTCACTCCCCAAATGCCACTCTGGAGCAGCTTCTGCCCACATATGCATAGCACACACCTGTAGAGCAGCAGTGAGATGGGAACCCATTCCCCTTTGAAATAATGATATTGGACAGGATAGCGTCACAAATTGAGGTAATTTCCTTTGTTTTCTTCCTTCTAGCACTGGGATGTTTTTCGGACAATTACAGAAGTTTTTATTCTGGTTCCTGCCCTGGTTGGCCTGAAGGGTAATCTTGAAATGACACTGGCATCCAGACTCTCTACTGCTGTGAGTGTTTTCAAGGTGGTGGGGAGGGATTAGCAGAAGCCATGAAGAGACTGTGCTTTTATATACTCATACTATGTGCTTGAGACATCCCCTTTCCTGCTATGTGAAAACAAGTGGTGTGTGAGTATTAAAATAATGTTTTTGCCCTCATTTTGCAACTGGAACAGAGAATTTTTGTCTGCTCTTAATCCCTGCGCGTCCCATTGCTGATATCTGGGGCCGTGTGACAGACGCATGAAGGAGATAAAGCAAGAGCTCCGCAGCTGTAAACTGGAGTGTTGGGTTGCTTTTTCTATGGTTATTGACATTTAAGAGACCTAGGGATTTTCTTCCCAACTATCCTTTGGATTGAGTGGCCTCAGGCTTCTTTGAATCTGCGATAGCTTTTGTCACTCTAAATTTGATCTCTCAGCAGGATCCAGTATCCCCCTAAGCAGTTTTGTTTGCTTTGGGCTGTTTGTATTGGAGCTTCCTAGAGCAATTTAGGGGGACAGAATGAGGAAAAGCTGGATTTGTCCGGCTTTTGGGTTGTGTGGGACATGGCAGATGTGCTTAGCCCCGAGCCAGATCGCAGTAGCCCTGCAGTGCTGGTCTGCTGTTCGTGGTCTTGAAACCGCAGCCTCAGCCCCCTCACAACCTCCGTGTTTGGGAGAATGAGACAAAACGGAGCACCTTTCCCAAGGAAAGCCTGGCCTGTGGGAGCCTGCCCATCCCGCCAGCACAACGCTACATTGCTGAGGCAGTGCCCAAATGGCAAGTGTTGGATATTCATCCTCATCTTTTGCTTTTTCTGAACACACCTGAGGCTGACAGGATGAACTGGGTACCAGTGAGAGGCTGTTCCAGCCTCCTGGGACACTGGCCTGGAGCATGGCAGATCCCTGTCAAGAAGAAAGTGCAGGAAAGATGAGAAGATGCTGACATGCATTCCCCTCTCTCTGACTTTAGCAGTCCCTTTCCTGTAAGGTCCTTGCTGCCTTCAGCAGTGGCCTATGCCATGGGGTAGGTTTTCAGGCTGTCTCTCTTGACTCCTAGGCTAACACCGGACAGATGGATGATACCCAAAAGCAGTGGAAATTGGCCACCTGCAATTTAGCTTTGATCCAGGTGAGTCATTTCAAATGGGAGAGGAAAAAAAAAAGCCCTTTTCCTATGCTGCAGCCTGACAGCATCTTCTCTCAGCAGTGCTAGATTCAGAGTTGTCGATTTGGGGCTGATATTCTCAGTGGAGCCAAGCAGAGCACAAGACTTGACCAGTGAAACTCCCTGTGGCCCTGGAGCTTGCAGCTTAGCTGTAAAACAGATCTAAACATTCATTGCCTTTATGAACGAACTGAAATAAGAAAAATGCCCTCCCTTGCAAGGGGAGCTGTGATATATTCCATATTTCACAACAGCCCCCAGATAAAGCAAGTCATTCACTGGTAATGTTGGGGGGAATCAGCCTTGGATGGGAGGGGAGAGATGGGAAAAATGTGATTTTTATAGCTCTTTCTGCTTGTTAAAATCCAGAGACCAACTTAGAGGTTGCACATGGCAAAGCCACAGGGCTTGCAGCATGCGCCTTTGTGCTTTCCCTTATCTCCTTCCACAGCTTTCAGCTTGCTAAGAGTGTTGTGTTGATGGGGATCCCATTTTTGCAGTGACCAGGAGTATTCTTTTGCTGATGGACACATTGTCTGCTGCTGAAATGTTATCTTCTCTCTACAGGTTTCCAGAACTTTTCTCCAAACTTTATCAGAATTTTTTTGAATTCAGCGGAGCCTTACAGCGACACTGCTTAAATACATACTAAATCAGCATCTCTCTAAGGCTTTGCCTTCCAAGCTATGCAGTAATGCTGCAGTTGCACAGAGCCAGGGCTGCCTATGAGCAAATGTGGATGATTGCTTACCAGGTGTCTTTTGGCCCCCAGGTCCAGGCCACGGTGGTGGGACTTCTGGCTGCTGTAGCTGCTGTGATCCTGGGAGCCATCTCTAAGGGCTCTGTGGAGCTAAGCCAGGCTGCTGTGCTGTGTGCCAGTAGCATGACCACTGCTTTTATAGCTGCACTTTCTCTTGGTGAGTCATTTTGTTTCCTCAGGTCAAGTATGTGGCACTCAGAGTATGCAAAAACCTTTCCCTTCTTCCTGGGAGGCCCATCTGATATTCCTTCAGTCTGTCATAGGAAGGAAGGCTGCAAGGAGCATTAGTCCGGTATCCTCAACTTTTATTCCCTCTGAACACTGTATTAGCTCCTCTTCTTCAAGAATCTGTTGTATGCTAGACTCTGCATCCACAGCAGCTCTATGTTCCATGTTATCTGATGCACATAAAAAAATGCCACATGTGAATGTACACACACATGCCCGCACTTTCTCCATTCAGCTTGGGTGACACATTGACCATCAATACTGGCCCATTTCTACAGGAGGATGAACTTATACCATGCATAAAGTCTTTGCTTGTTAGCAGACAGCACTGAACCACACTCAGAACGGACTTGGGCACTCCATGCTCCGCAGAGGAATTGAGGCTGGCTCTGAGGCTCACCTACTTTGACTTCTGAGCCAAGCAGTCCACTTCTCTGGCTATCCACATTTGCAAGGGAAACATGGAGTGGATGGGTAGGAGCATCTTTGTACCAGCTGAAGATGATCAGTTTGTAGGTCTGCTGTGTGAGGGCAGCATGATACCCTGAATAGAGACAGTTGGCAGAGTTTGGTACAACCAGTTTTCCATGTGAAAGGGACAAGCAAGAGCAAGTGCATATATTGCATCAGTGACTCAGTATATCCTGAAGCTGGAATCAAAAAGTGATTGTAGATGCCCGTGATGAAAAACATGGGATGAGATAGTTGTTAAAAGAGAAAAACAGCAGCCCAACTTTCGTTAAATTCTTTCCTCCTGTCTTCCCACCTGATGTGGTATAGGGAGGCCTTGTTGCCATACCATAGAAGGCTTACAGCTAGCATTAGGTCTTTCCCTGGGTATGGTCAAGGGTGGCCAGTGTAGGGGCGTGCACCAAGGGAAATTAGTATTTTATGGCCAGGGAGGGAAACATGGTGAGCTGTCTGGGGAGGGAGGGATTATGGGTGTCTGGAAGAGCTTTTTTGGAGAATGCGGTGTTCTGTGAGGATGTGTTTCTGTGTAAGGGATGTTTTATCTGGGAAGGTGCACACATGGCATCTCTTAGAGGGAGAGAGACTCCACTCCTGTATACGCTTAACTTTGGCGGGCTTCAACAAACACAGAGGTTGTGAGGTGGAGGGAACCAGTTTTTAGGTTTCCTTTGCTGGGCCTGTGAGCCATGGGAAGATATTGAAGAGATTTCAAGTGTCTTATGCCAAGGCTCTCCTTGCCAGTCACAGCAAATGGAGGTTGGCCAGGGAGGGTTTATTCCAGGTGGCTTTTCCACAGTCCTGTGACAGATCTAGTGGCTGAGGGATTCTCACATATTCCTCAGAGGTTTGTGCTCATTAACTTACTTGGAGAAGCAAAACTTTTCTCCTCTTCTGTAATCCTGAAAAGCAGTTGAATTTTACCAGGTGCAGCTTAGAGCACAGTGGAAGAGAGGTGATGTTCACCCCTTGATTCTGGAGGTGCTCACTACATCAACCTTCACCCAGTGAAAATTAAAGCAGCCCCAAGGACTTTGGGCCTCAGAGGGTTATTCTGATAGCTGGGCTGAACAGCTGTTTCAGCTTTTTCTTACTGTAAGGAAGCTCTTTGCCACTTGCTTGTTCAAACTCACATAAAATACTAGTTTAATACGGAAAATATCTTTGTCTTTTGAAATCCAGAGCAGAGGATGACACCAGGATGCTGGTGCATGCCTGCTATGTGCTTATCTATGAGTGTACTTGATGCCTTGGCCTGTTTCAAGCCAACAAAGATTAGGTTGCTCAGGAGGAGAGTGTCTATGTTTGGGCTACCTGCTGGTATCTCCTTTGATCGCTGGAATTTGCATGTCTGTCTCTGGGCTTTTGGTGAAGTTCATAAGGGCAGAGTGATGCCATTCAGGTTGGTGTAAGCAAGAGGACGAGTTCCTGGGGATGCCCAATCTTGAGTTGGGCAGTACCCACTAGGAACAGTCTGGTCTTTGCTTTTTCCAGATACCACGGCCCTCCGGGAACCTGAACAGCAGCTCCAGGGCAACATGCAGCAGGATACATTCTCTGTCTGGTCTGTGTCTTCTCTAGGTCTGGTGATGATTGGCGTGATCATCGGTGCAAGGAAAGTTGGGATCAATCCAGACAACATTGCCACGCCCATAGCTGCGAGCCTCGGAGACTTGATAACCCTTTCCCTGCTGGCAGGAATCAGCAGTACACTCTTCAAGTACATAGGTACAACATGTAGCAGAGATGTGTAGCTCAGCAAGAAAGGGATGAATCTGTGTGAAATAATTGCAGGGCACTTACTCATTTCTGGGATGTTTCACAATACAGGCTGTCATCCCACTGAGATGGGAAAATAACCACAGAGACTTTTTCCTGGTTCTCTTTTAGTAGCAAACTGGAAGACAGCACCTAAGAAAAATAACTGAGATTTGTCAAAGAAATGGCCAGAGTATATTATGCATTGCTTTGGAGCAGATGGTTGACATGTGTGACACTGGGGCTCTGTTCCTGCATCTGTTGGTACCCCAGCAAAGCTGTTTCCTGTATGTGGGTAGTAACAAGCCATTTGTGAAGAACACAAGGCTATCTCTGCATTTTGGCATCTGTACAATATTCTCATACCTTCTCCTGTGGAGCATTGTGGATGAACAGGATGATATTGTCATCTGTGAGTGAGGGAGACGATACTGTATTGTTTTATACTCACAGGAATCTAAGTAGGAGTTGTGGCAATGGGGTTAGCCATACTGCTGGTTGGCAAAGACTTTGGCACCTGTTGACTCTGGAAAACTCAAAACATGTTGCAACTTGGTGATTTATGTTTAATTGTAGCTTGTAAAGTGCTGGGCTATTTACCCGGAGCCTAACTTAGAATAGAAACAGGAAAATAAAAAGATCCAGCAAGCTCAATACCATTTGAAACCCAAACTGTTGCTCCAGACTGAGAGCAGCGTCACCGAGGCAGCTGTTCCCAGTTTGCATAACTAGTTCCATATGCCAGCAAGTGAGGGAGCAAGGGAATGCACGTTGCAAGCAGAGGCCCAGGCATTGCTTCCTTCTCCTTGAGCTTCAGAGGTGTATTTTTTTCAATAGGCTTTTTCCATGACACCATTGCACCTGCCTCTCTAAAGTTAGTTTGTTTTTCGGTGGCTTTGCCTCTGATAATCTCCCAGGGAGTTCATGGCAGAACAACATGATAACCTCCTTATGACCAGAGACGCATCAGTGATATTTTCAGAGTAGTTTAAATAGCTTTGGCCCCTTGAGATGGAAAATGCCCACCCCACAGACATCTAGTCATTGGGAGCACGAAGTGAAGCAGGTGAGAGGAAGGCACCATCAGTGGTGGTTGGTCTTAACCCGTTTTCCTTCCCCAGTGTGCAGCAAGGAACAGGTTGTGCTATGATTAATGATAACAGCATCACCCACGTCATGGGTGAATTCTCAGTCTCTGGAGCCCCGGAGCCATCTGTGTTGCAGCATGGTGGACAGGAGGGGTTCTTGGGTGTTGAAATGTTCTCTGCGAGGTCCTGCTGAAATGAGTCCTTTAAGAATAACAGTGGGATGCAAAATTTAGGGTGTGATGTGCCGTCAAGTGCAGCACCTTCTCCTTATGTATAGCACCCTTTTGCCAGCAGAGATTTTTAATTATTTAGAAATTTTCCCTGGTGCTTTCCATTCTGCATAGTGGAGAGATGAGCTATGCTAAAGGCTGGCAGCTTACTTAGGGGCTACTCAGAGGAGAATGTGGCAGAACTGGCATGCAGAGACTGAAGTTATTCATCCTAGCAGGAGTCTTTGATAAGCATTGGTAGACACCAGTTTAGTGTGTCTGCATCATTGACCTAAATGACTGCAGTGATAAAACAGTGACCGTTTACATCCCAGAGGTGGTTGCATTTCAGTGCCAACTAAAGTCACATGTAAAGAATATGCCTCTTTGTGTAAGAGCCCTTGACAAACGGAAGATGCCATCAAATCAATGCAGTCTCATCCAGGTAGCCTGAGGCTCTGGCAATGTCATTTTGAGAAATGTACACTTTGAACCTGCTTCATCTTCCAGATTACCTGCAAAGTCTGTGTTACAACCCACTGGCTTTGGCCCTAACGCAGAGACCAGATGGGGAGCTTTGTTGAAGAAGCTGTTTTATATCAAAAGGATTGGCATCCACCCCATTGCTTGAAGGTGTTTCTCATTGTTCTGAGTCATGTTTATTTTCTTTTAGTGCTGCACATCTATTTATTTTTAAGTTCTTTGCCTCTAAAGGTCGTTTCAAGGTTATACCCCTGCTGATTGGAAAAGCACCTAGTGGAAACACATGTAAGCCAGCATGAAATAAACCCTGGATCTTAACTGGCTTATACATGCAAGAGAACACTTGTCCTTGTGGGAGCAGACCAGCTGTTCACCAACTCTGCTAGCTTATCACCAAAATTGCCTATAACCAGTTACTTTAGGTGAAGATATGGAGTGTCCCTGTCTTTAGGATGAAATAGGTTGCACCAAGAGACTTTCCCCTTTGCCCTGATATTTGGTTTGTACCTCGAAGCCAGGAAGTTTTTAACTTTTTGTCTTGCTTAGCTGGAGATGAGCTAGACACTTACTCATCTACAAGTAACATCTTCTAGCAGTGAGTTTCACAGAATATTTACAGGTTTCTGTGGTGGAGTGAGGTAGTGGTGTGGGGAATATCTTGGTTCATGTGATTCTTTTGTTAACAAAATTCAGTCTGAGCCAAAGCTTTGCTACCTTTCTTCAAGAAATGTGCAGTATCACTTTGGCAACCCATGG
Organism: Rhea pennata; assembly: GCF_028389875.1. Classification (NCBI taxonomy): domain Eukaryota; kingdom Metazoa; phylum Chordata; class Aves; order Rheiformes; family Rheidae; genus Rhea; species Rhea pennata. The sequence goes on from NC_084674.1 coordinate 12,250,324, forward strand.
AGCCAGAGGCAGTTAATTCAAGATTTCTTTTCCTCACCAGATGTGAAATACCTTTCTCCTCTAATCTGTGCTGTCTTCATTGTCCTCATTCCTCTCTGGGTTGCTATCGCCAAGCAAAGTCCTTCCCTTGCTGAAGTCCTGAAATCTGGATGGCAGCCGGTCATTGTTGCAATGAGCATCAGCAGGTAAACCAAGAGGGAACTCTCCTCTGCATGCGCACACTTGTACACAGTGCAGATAGACATGGGTTCATTTAGAGAGTCGTAGGAGGTAGAACAGCAGAAGGGTGTCTTGTTGAGTGCTTCTCACTTCTGGTGAACAGCCTGTTAGCTGTGAGATCTCACATAGGGGTTACTAAAATGATTGGAAGAAATAAGTCATCAGTTTAAATCTCACACATTCATGCATCTTGTAAGTGCAAGGCAGGAAACCAAAAAGGGGTAAGATGTCCAACCATTTATCTATGATGGTTATTAGCCTCATTTTTATCCAGTTGTAAATGAGACTTCCATGAGCATAGAGCCGAGTAGTTCATTCCCCCATGCTACATCTTTCAGACTCATCTGAGATCTGAGAGAGAGAAAAAAAAAAAATCCTGTTCACCTGTGAGAAATGTGGTCGTTCATAAAAATGTGATTTTGAGTTCTGCTGGTAAATCCTGTTTAAAGGTTTAGAGAAACTTTTGGGGAGGATGATAAAGCTTCCATGACTAATAGCATTTTTTGCTCAAGGGTGGGGAAAGGGATCTTCCTGATCTTATTATGCCATTAACAAAAACCAGGAGGCTATCTAACAGTTATAACTGAGCTGTAAAAGGAGTCAGTGTCTGCTGTAGGAAACGGTCCAGCACTGGCAACGGGGAAGAAGCAGTAACCCGTTGCAGTGGGCTGTTTCCACAGAGTGGAAGGTGCCCTAGGGAAGAGGGAGTGATCTGCCTTCATTGCCTGTCATTTTTTAACAGCATCGGTGGGCTGATCCTGGACAAAACTGTAACTGACCCAAACTTTGAAGGCATGGCAGTTTTCACACCTGTGATTAATGGTAGGCTGGAGGGGGGTTATGTGCATGCATTTATTTTTTTTATTTGTTTCCCTTAGAGTTATGCTATCCACTTTTACCCCTACACAGAGGTCAAGGTTCAAGTCCCAGCTCCTATTGCCAGTGGAAGTGAAACTACTGGTCCCCTTTACATCCCTGCTTGTTCATATCGTGGAGTGTTGCTGGAGTGAAATAACAGGATTGAAAAATATTGGCAGAGCTGTGGGAAAGGTTAACAGCCTCTGATAGTTGTCTCTGAGAGTTGCGTTGACACCTTCACTTTCGTGACATCAAACCTGCTAAGGATGTCATAATAAATCCGTTTTCCCTGTCACTCTCCCCTCAGCTATTTCAGCTCTGCAATCACTTCTATACAGATTGTTGATAAAGATTAATATATAAAGGTTATAGTAAGAACTAATACATGAACCTTTTATGTATGTATATATACATACACACACTCATATATATCACACATATACATATACATATATATATATATATATATAAAAACCTTTTGTGTATATGCTTATTTTTGTCTAAAGTCCATGGTGTTTTGTTACATACACGCCGGTATAAACTGCTGGTGATTCAGGCATTTGCTGAGGATCTACTGGATTATTTTTCTGCTATTGTAATGTTTCTTGCAGGCTAGGCACATTCCAGGGGAAACCCACATTCCTAGGGAAGGCTTGGCCTCTTGCCACCTTCAAAGCATGGTGTCCTCTTGCAGTGTCAGAGGGTGTCATCCAGCTGTAACCTTACTGGATCTGCATAAAGACAGCCACCTTGCTGACAAACTCTTTCCAGCACACAGCCAAAGAGCCTGGTTGGGAAAGTACGTTGAGAGCGATTTTGCGGAACAATGACTGACCCAGATGTCAGTCCGTGGGGCGAGCTGTTTCGCAGAGCTGGTGTCACGGTTGCACGGTGCTCTGTGTCCTTGCACAGAGCACCCCTTCACTTTGTGTGTGCAGGGGAGCCCTGCAAAGCATTTCAGAGTGCTGCTTTAAAATGCCTGTGTTAAGCTGTAGTTCTCTGTCTTGATATCTTCACTTTGATTCCACTCTGGCAATTCTCACTTTTAATGACGGAGCATTTCCCTCCGCAAGGGAGGGAAAACATGAAAAGGCTGTCGGATCTGGATCACTGTTATCTTTTCTGTGGCATTTCTAGGCTGTTCACTCCGGGTGATGGAGGTTTGCTCTGTAGATCATCAGGCCTCTATTTTCTGCTGGAAAATATAACTGCTCTTTCATGTTCGCTAGAATTAATCAGTCTGGAAGGAATTAATTGCCTTTTAATTACCTAACATATTTGGGCTCTGATTCATTCTCATATGATTCCTTCTCACTTAACAAGTGTGTCAGATGCCTTCAGACAGACAGATAATCGCTCTCTATGATTTTTGTTGTCTTTTAAACAATAATGGCTCCCTGGCTGAGTAAACCTGAGAAGCAGCAGTGAGAGCAGCAGCTGCTATTGCCTCTGCTGCTTTCCCCAGGTGTTTTCTTCACAGGTTGCTTTGAGCTGGGTGCAGTTACATCCTCTTTGGAGGCCATGTGGCATTTTTAGCTGGGGCTGGGAAGGAGAGGAAAATGTTTCCAATAAAGCAGTCAAAAGGAGGCGGTCACTGCAGCCTTCCTGATTTTTATGAGCTGTTCTTGCTAAGTGAATAGTGTATTGTCACCTTGGCATTTGGGGTCATATCCTCTTTCTCTTGCTGTGCTCCCAGTAAGCTTGAAAGTGAATGCGGATTGACCTGCCTTGGGCTAGATTTTATGCTGATGTTTCCTATCCCAATGAGGTCAGCTTACAGGTTCACTGTGTTTTGTCCTCATAGGTGTTGGAGGGAATCTTGTAGCCATCCAGGCCAGCCGTATTTCCACATTCCTGCACTTCTGGAGCATGCCTGGAGTTTTGCCGTACAAGATGAGGCAGAATTGGCCCAACCCATGTACCACTTTCTTCTCATCAGGTAGATCTTGAACATTAGTTTTCCACGTCTCAGGCTCGTGATCACAGATGTCTCTTTTATTAAGCCTGATGGGCCAAGAACTAGATGGGTTTCGAAAGCAGAACTCCCTTTCCCCCTTACAAGGAAAATCTTCAGATCAGAAAGCCAGCATCTTTGCAGTGGACAGCTTGAGAGAAAGTTTGTGCTGTACTTGCTCCTGCACTGATACGCAAGGGAACTGGTCTTTAGGGAGCACAGAAGAAAGTCACTAAGAGTATAATTTCAGATTTGATCTGATAAAGTTACTTTAACTATTGCCACCCTAGAGCTGTTATCCACAGTCAGGGCGGAGAGTGGAGGAGGTGAATAAAGCATAGCCTTGCTGACAGTCAGCAAATCACTCCATCCTCAGCAATAGATTAACCTAGGCATCAGCAAAACTGAATTTGGCTGTGTTGTCTTTTAAAATTTGTGGGTTCCCCTTGATTTTTCCCTGCAAGGCTGGGAGTTACTGCTAGAGCACACTGAAAACTGGGAGAGCAGCTTGCAGCAAGGCATAGGAGAAGCAGTGGAAGCTCAGAGCAGCTGAGAGGAGTGTGTGGAAGAAGTGGAGTGAGAGGATCAGCCTGGAGCATTTCTTTGGCACATAGTTTTTGTGCCAGACAAAGCTGCTAGGCCGATACTACAGACGTTTCAAATTTCCACATGATCTAGAAAAGGCATCATCAATGTGGTCAGTGGGAGTGGCTTACAAAAAAAAAAAAAAAAAATCAAGGCTGCTCCTCAATTTGTTAGGCTGGTGCTGAAGGTCTTGAGCATCCTTTAGAAATGGGTTGCTAACTGTCAATTCCTTCCCCTCCCTTCTCAGTGGTGATGGACAGCCCAGATCTGTGTATCATCATTAGAATGAGTATACAGCGGTGTCCTATCCTTCCCTGGCTGTCTGCAGCCACTGTGATTGATGTTCCTGTCTGTATCCTCTGCAGAAGTGAATTCCAAGTCAGCCCGAGTCCTGTTCCTCCTGGTTATCCCAGGGCACCTCGTGTTCCTCTACACCATCCATCTGCTGCAGGGAGGCCATACGTCTCTATCCTTCACTTTTGTGATACTTTATCTGACTGCTGCTTTGTTGCAGGTAAACCCCAACCCCTTATCTAAAAGGAACTTCTCAGATACCATGAAAACAAAACAATCTCCAGGCTAACCTAGAGTCACAGTAAAATTCCCAGCAAAGGACCCATTTTCAAGGTGTGCATCCTTCCAAGCATCTTTTGTCTTCAGTAATACTCCCCTAAAATTGCCAGATTCCCCACATGAGCTTGACTGTCTTTATGGGTGAGCATGGGATCGGAAATATAATGAAGAGAAAGTTACCGTTATCTGCTGACCTGCAGAAAGAATCAGCAAGCATTCACTTAGCAAGGAGGTACTTCTTGCTGTAGGTGGTACCCTTTATAACCATACTGACTTTGTTGCCCCGTGCATTTCTAGGCAGTCTCTGGTCATCCCAGTAAAGGGCATTTGAGAGGATGTGAACCCCTGCCATCAGGTTTCCCTATTCATTTTGGAAACCATTTTCCCACATCATGATGAAGAACTGGGGATCCCTATGGACAGGATCATTCAGATGAAAAGCAAAGGGAAAACCCAAGCCTGAGAAGTTCATCTTTGAAAATAAAAGTTCTGGGTAGCCAAAAGGTGGTTAACCCAGTTTGTTCTGCCTGTGACTTCTATCCCTTGCACTGTTCTGCCTGTCCTGTAGACTTCCTTGTCTCACTCACAAGTGCATGCAGCTGCCACTTAAACTCAGAGGCTCTGACTTCACTTGCCCCTCTAAATCAGTGATGCAGTAGTTTGTAGGGTAAGGTAGCTGGCTTCTTGTTTTGCCTTATGAGCAGCCTTGTGTCTGGGTGAATTCTTTGCATGTGTAAACAGCCAGTTCTTCTTAACCTTTGTACAACCCTACGCTTAGCACCCACAGTCGTAGTTGTAAAGGAAAATACGTATTCTTCTGTTTATGCATCGAGGTAACTCCTCAAGCAGAGCCAAGCATGAAAATGTAGTGTAAATGACAGGGTAAATAGCAGAATTCCAGCAACACCATTGACCTTGAAAGAGTGGAGCCGTGGAGGCTAGCAGAGAAAAGTACAATCATCCTGACTTTTTTTTTCCCCCCTCCATTATAATTTATAAAGAAAGCTAGAGAGAATGAAAGGGGAAAATTTTGGTCAGCTGTAGGGAACCCAGAGAGAATGATCAGAAGCCTGTAAAACATGACCTTGGAGGAAGGACGGAGTGGACTGGGATTAGCTAGTCTAGAGAAGAGAGGCTTGAGGAAAGTCTCATAACAGTCTTTAATTTAAACTACCAAGTTTTTGTAGAGAGGGACGGAATAACATTTTTTATGTAGTTACTAGGGATGAAATAAGAAAACATGGCTTTCAAATGAAAATAGATAGTTTAAGGACCTTGGGAAAAACAAGAGCAGCAAAAAAAATTAATCTGCGGAACTAATTACCTGGCGTATGGCTTCTACATTTTGGGGGTTGTATAGCATTGGTTAAACAAACCACTTTCAGGAAAGATTTGGACATACTTGATCCTGCACTGAAGCAGGGGAGTGGTCCTCATATCATATTGCCTTTCTATCAAGCTATAGTTTCTGTGATTCTGTTATTTAAATTGCCTCCCTTATCTGTCCTTTTCCCTCTCCCCAGCTATCCCCTACAGCTTTCTGTTTTCACCTTCAGAAATGCCGACTCTGTCTAGTTCCTGTTGTGCTGCGATCTCCCATGGAGGGACCACACATGTGAAGTGCAATCTCTTTCTCCCTTCATAATTCAATTAACTAGAGAGTCTTTAATCTTTAGTAGAAGTATTTTTTTTACTCCATCTGTTTATCAGGATCAGGAGTGAAATAGGAATTAAAAGAAATCACAACAAAGATTTAAAAATTGTTGAGATGGAAAAAATGGTTAATCTTTTTAATATGTCAGTGCTGCTTGGGGTAACTTTGATATGAAGACTGCCTCAAACTCCAGTGGTCCACTGAGACTTTTAGGAAAAAAACAAGTAGATGAGATCTGAATTTCTAATGTGAAAAAGAAGTCCAGAAAAAAAAAAAAAGGCTACAAACCCGTCCTTTGGGGCTGCTTGCATATTCATGGCAATCCTATTTGGGATGAAGTCAATGGGAGTGCTCGCGTTTGCAGCGGGAGAAGTGGGAATCATCCCTTTCCAGCACAGGAGATGCTGTTAGTGTCACCAGGCTGCCATTTATGGGCAATGTGATGCTTGCAAGGTGTTCAGGTGAGCATGTTCACACGCTGGACGCTGTTGCGTGGCTGGCAGCAAGAGGCTACGGCACTGTGGGCAATGCTGGACCTGGTTTTGTGGGGTGGTCGGTGCTGGGAGCCTGCTATACCAGGTCCAGCTGAGCTCCATCCTAGTGAAAAACAGCGAGTCTCTGGGGAAGCTGTTTACTTGGAGGTCCCTGTTAGCCCTGGTACCTTGGCCCTGGCCACATGAGGATTTTGGTTGTGAGCTGAGGAAGGCTGTTCTGTCCCTTCTTGCTGCCTCACAGCAGGGCCTGTCTTACTTCTCTTTAGGTGGGAATCCTGCTCTACGTGGCTGACTTAATCGTGCGCCTGATGTGGAGGAAGGCACTGGATCCAGATAATTTCTCCATCCCCTACCTCACTGCCCTAGGGGATCTCTTGGGCACAGGATTCCTGGCCGTCTGTTTCCGCCTGGTCTGGCTCATCCATGGTGCAGACATGAACTTGGGAAACTAAGAGACTGCGCTGCTCCGCATCACTAGTTCGACATGGTGCTTTCCTTTGGGACAACAGGGTACTTGGCAACGAGAGCTGGGTCACCTGGCTGGATTGGGTCTCCCCTCCTTCCCCCAGCACCCTGCCTCTCCTCCCCACTGTGCCTTATAGCTAGGCTCCGTCCGCCCCAAGGAATTGGCACCCACAGACCTGCACCGGGGCAGGTGAGCAAGCCAGTTTTAAGCAATCCTGTGGCTCTCGTGTGCTCTGCAAATGAAGCATTAAGGAGTACTTGGGCCATATTGTAATGAACGAGTATTTTGATTGGCTTCAATCTCTAGCATGGTAACAGCCAGTGAGGCTGGTCCGAAGCCTGTGGAGGTCGCTGGATCAGGTCCTGCAAATGGATGTCGCAACATCGCCATCAAGCTCTGACTTTAGATCAAGGAAAGTATTTTCTTGGCCCCCTTTCTCTCTCGTCCCTTGGGAGGGAGAGCAACCACATCTTTAGACTTATCTCCTCTCTGCGGTTCAGATGCTCAGGGTCTGATGCTCTGAGTTCCTTGCTGGCTCATGCCCAGAGGGAGGTTATTTAGGGACACCGCCTACCTAAGCAGTGCTGTTTTTGTCTGACTGACAAGCTGGATGGATTGTATTTTGAGGGTAAGAGGGCTGGTTTTGTTTTTACGGTTTATGGAACATCTAGTAGCTAAAAAGTTTATAGAAACACACATACAAATAAAGTGATTAAAAAAGGTAATGGTGTGGATGTGGGTGTTATTTTTTATTACCAAGTTTCTACATCAAACTTGTCAAGCTGAAGTTTCTGCTTGCTTATTTCTTGTCCACTGGGAACTGGACAACACAATTTTAATAGAATTTCAGTAAAATTGGTGTTTTCTAGCAAGAATTTTGCAGCTTGCATGTTTCAGGCTAGAATTAAAACCCATTCCCTCTCTTGTAGTCACCATCCACTCATTAAAAATTGTTGTGGGTCTGTATCATTGCCCTGAGCAGTCTAGAAACTGTGTGCGCAGAAAGACCATGTTGTCTTGGCAGTGCAAGGATTTGGCAAAGGAGTCCTTACATCTTCACTGCAGTGTGGTTACCTGTGTAACCATGAACATGTCAGGGAGGCCTGGAGGGCCACACTAGCCAAAGCAGCCGATTCTCACCGAAACTGAATAAGCAGTAGGTTCCTCCAGATAACATAGTCCTGAAGAATCAGGTGTGGTGGACTTGCAACCATGAATGAAACCTCTGAAAAATATTGGAGAGCCTCACCTTTACTAATAATCTGCCTTTGTATATATTGGAGCGGGGGAAAGTGGTCAGTCAAGTCCTTCTTCGTACTGGGAGCCAGCCATCTTTTCTGAGGGTCTACCAGCTCTTTGAACATTTGAATCTGAGGAACTTTAGGTGCCTGCTGGCCTTGGGCTTTGATCTTGGTGCTGCTTAGATTTCCCAGAGCTGTTGCAGAGCTGAGGTCCGTTTACAGAGTTCACATGTGGCATTAACTGAAGGTCCTTTATCCTTATAACTCTTCAGTTCTGCGATACCAGACATAGGGAACCACGCTGCCTGGAAAAAAACAAAAAACCCTGCTATTAGCTCCTCCTCCTCTTGCTTTCCTCTTCCTTTTGTTGTTAGGATAAAAAAAAAAAAAACTGCACTGGCTGAGCTGGGGGCTGTGTGCGTGTCAGTGCTGCGGATGGGAGGTTTCAGTGTTTGGGGCACACTGTCAGCCGTGGGGCTCACTGCTTTATCTCGTGCTACAGGCGGTGTGTGCTCAGCCCTCCTCGGCTGTGCTGCCGTCAGTCACGAACAGCCACATGTAAGAACTGTAGCAGCCGGGGCCAAGGGGGTTGTGCTGAAAGCAACGCAAGGGTCCAATTGCCAATGACAGATGCATTAGAAGATACATGTATATATGGTTTAGTAGCTTGAGCTTAGCCTTTTGTTTTGTAAAGCTTTTATTAGCTCAGATTTAACACCTATTTGAGCAGTTCTGGCCAATAACTATTCCGGCCCAATACCAGCTTTTCTCCTGCCCACCTCACTGCATGTCCCCATTACCTCTCCTGGCATTGGCACTTTTGCTGTTGGCGTGGTGGTGCCTTGAATTGGGCAAGTCTGGTCCTAGGGTATGGTCAGAGCCAAACTGCTGTAGATACCAAGTCCTCTCTAGGCTCCCAGGCATGTGAAACTCCCTGTTTTAATAGCCCATCTTTGCTCCTGCGCACTCCAGTCCCCCAAAAGTTGTGGACTGGAGCCTGTGGATGGTGCTGACTGCAAGGAAACCCAGTCGCCCTCCTGCATCATCAATTCCTGGGGCCTAACACCGGACTGCTGCTCCAGCACAGGATTGCAACGAACCCCTGGCACTGGCATGTCTCTTCACCAGGGGGATCTCTGGGCAGAGCTCCACTTGTTCTGGTGGTAACCCTTGACAGAGGACAGGCACTGGAACACATGATGGGTGCCAGCTGTGTCCTACTTATGGGACCTCTGAGGCTGGCCTGAGCAGCACTGCACCTGCGCATGCTTGGTATTTCCTGCTCGCAGGAGGTGTTGGGGCTGCCCACCGAGTTACTGTGGCCCAAGCCAATGTGTCTCGATTAAAAATGGCACTGCAAGCCATGCTGTTCTGCAGCGTACCTCTCAGGGAGGAAGCCAGGCATCAGCCTCATTCCTCTGCGCTTAGCGGATGCAGTGCACTTAAAACTGAAAATTGCTTCCAGCCTCTAGAGAAATGATATAACTGGAGGAAATGGTTTCAATAAAAGGGAATTTTTTTTTAAGGGCAGCAAAAGGCTAGCTATTTGGCCGTTCAACCTGTTTATTCTTTTTCCTTCCTTCTCTCTTTCCCTGTGCATACAAGAAAAGACCTTTGGTAACAAAGGTTATACGTAACCGTTGAGGAGCAAGTCTTTGATCAGGGTTCCTGCAAATCCCTCTAAATGTGATCCTCTGGGAAAACCACCCCGGCCTTTGTAGGGAGCATAAAACGATGTGTGGACAGCACTGTCTGCTCCCTTCTGGTGCTGGGCGCCTTGGCCACACCATGCACGGAGTGCAGCTCCTTCTCACTGCTGCTTCCAGTTATTATCCCTGCAAATGCCCTTCTTCATAAGCTTATCTGGTCCCCCATTAACACCACCCAGCCACTACCTTCACCATCACCACTAGCTGAGCTGACAGTGACTTTTATTGCTTGTTCTATGAAAGCAGAAAAAGATGCAGGGTCTTTCCAAGATGGTTGTTGTTTTATTTGTTCCTCAAGGCTCCCCAACAAGCAACTTGCTTAAAAAGGAAGAGATGGAAGAGGAGAGCTCCTTTCCCCTGGTCTTCTATCCTGATCAGCTCACACTGGGCTCAGCACTTGTCCTGGAATGAATAATCCATCAAATACAGTGATATACTAGTCTAAATTTTACTTTATTTTAATCTCTGCTGGTGGCAGAGGGAAGGGCAAATGTGGATTGCCAGCAGAAGAACAAAACGTGGCTGCTTTTGGTAAAGCACCAGTTAGAGATAAGAAAAAGTACGCTGGGCTGGATTCTCCAAGCTGGTGTGCAGCCATCAGCATCTGATCCAGGCCACAACAACAGGAAGCAGGAAAAAAATGTTAAAGGGAGAAGTTTTCCTTCACACTGAGGCCTGTTGCTAAACCTCTCGCCCAAGCAGTTCAGACTGACTCCTGAGAGCAGCCACTAGTTGCCCCCCAGTAACCTAAATCTCAGGTTCATTTCTGTGTTTTGGGATGGGAGCGGTGGGGAGGAAGTGAGCTGGAGTTTGGGGGGAGGGAGCTTGGGGACTTTCTTAGCCTTGTTGCTTTGGGGACAAATTGGAAGAGGAAAGTAAGCTACAAAAACAATTGACTCCTGTGATTTCTCCTTGAGCTAATATGCTGCTCTTCGTCCTCCCTTTGCTGCAAGGCACCCGACAAAGCAAAGGAGACAGGGACGTCATCTGCCTGAGGGAGAGATGGGAAGAGAGGTTTGTTTTTAGGGGTGGTCCAAGAAGGATTTACACACACACACACGCACAAAGCCTCTGCTTTCTGCCTCCAGTCTAAAACCGTATTTTTCCAGAAACGTTACTTTGTTAGAGATGCAGCAGCCCCACCAGGGGCAGGTGAAGTGCCAGCCAGCAAACACAAGCGAGTCTGAAAAGCCTCCTTCAAGCGAGACACCGCTTCCAAGACGTACTTGAAACCACTTACATATTTTTTCCCCTCCACTGGAAGTCTATTTAATCCTCCAGCTGGTAAACAGCCCGATCTGCGGTGCACAGCACGCTCTGCAAGGAAACCTCCCTATCACTGAAGCTCAGTTTTGTTTCACTGGCAGAAGAAACTCAACAACTTAAAATGGGCCACCAGGGATAGGGCCAGTGGTTACACAGCATGAAATACCCGCAGCACCAGCGAAATGCCATTTTGTTCTGCTGGAGAAAACAAACAGTGCTGTTTGCAGGACGCGGAGGAAGGGGTCGGCTTGCCATAAGCTGCTAAGCCAGGTTTGACTGTGGCAAAGCTCGACATTACGGGGAGTGAGTGAGTGAATGTGTGTGTGTGTGTGTGTTTATACAGGTATTTTATACACCCATAAAGTGAATGACCATAAGTGTTACAATTGTATAAGCATATAATTTTGATATACACTATGTATAATCATATATGCTATTTTTCGTATATATTACACACATATTATATATACTGCATGTATATGGCACATATTTGTAATTTTTCTGTTATTTGCAGTAATTCTATTATACATTGTAATCATTACATACATTTTGTGTGTGCACACAAACAACAGTGACACTGTTCCTATTTTTGCATTCCCAACGAGAGATCCCTGACAGATCCCAAGCCATGTGCTGTACGGAAGCTGCCAAACCGCAGGGGCAATCCAGCTTGCTCGGGATGGTTTTCCAAGGGACTTGGAGCCTGTCTGGTTCAGGGAAGGGACCCCCCCGGGTACCAGCAGCCCCTGGAGAGCCTGGGGGGGGAGGAGAGCATCGCTGCCGTGGTCATCACTGTGGCAAGTCCAGCACAATCAGCTGCCAGAGCCAGTGCCAGCACCATCTCGGCTGCATGGCAGATGCTTCCTGCAACTCAGAAAGAAGCGTGAGTTCTATCTAATAAAGGAAGAACCATATTATTAATATTATTAATTTAATAAACACCTGATGGGGAGGTGGAGAAAGAAGTGCTTAAACAGTGTTTGCAGGTTTAATCCTTGCCTCAGGCTGAGCTTTGTGCAATTATTGGATCTAATGTGGATTTTCCTGTTTGCCTTTAGGCTCCCGTTGCCTCATCAGTACTTGCTGTGCTTTCTCTCAGCTAGGCTCTCCTGTTCTCCAGGGTGGAGACGAGCACTGCTCAAGTGCTGCTGAGGCCTCGAGCCCCTGCAAAGAATGGCTGGCACTGCTCTAAGCCTGACCTTTTCCTCCAGGGACGGGGCTTGTCTCTCCTGGACATGAGTTTCTTAATTAGAGGGTAGGTGGCTGGTTGCAATGACATTTGCTTTGGTGCTCTTCTCCTGGCAGGGTGCAGGCACTCAATAAAACAGCAAAGAGACCGCAGTGCTCTCCCCCAGCTGTTTTGGCACCCCCTGGCACCCAGGACTTTGCTCTGGGATGTCCTTCTTGCTTCCTGCTGCGCTGCAGGCCGGGTCCTGTCCTTGGAGGTGGCCACCACCCTGTGCAGCATCTTGGGTTTCAAGACCTTGTCCATCAGGAACCACCACACTCCTAGCTGCAAGTAGAGGCAAAAACAAACACCCCCTCCCCCAAAAAACTTTGTACATTTTAGAGCTGGCCTAGCTTTACTAGCTTTACCTAGATATCTTTTCCTCTGACAGACAAAAGGGATGCAGTGAAACAAGTTAGAGAAAATCAACTAAGAGCTACTTGAAGACATGGATACCAGAATCCAAAATCTTACAGGAAATTAAAATGCTTGTAGTTGTGATAACTGGTCACACGGTGTCCTCCTAACTCCATTTTAGTCTAGTCCCCTGTTTTAATGTGCCTGTCTGCAAGCCGGTCAGGCCGGGCAGTGCCTCCAAGAAGGGCTGCGGTGGCTGGAGGAGGCACTGAGCCTCTCTGCAGCCTCCTAGGCTAAGCGCAGACAGGCGTTTGCTGCTTTGGGTTTGGCACAGGTAAAGCTTTTCCAAGCATGGAAAGCTCCATTCTGGCTGAAGACTGTCGCTTCAGAAATATAAAGTGGCCATTTTCTCTATGTGTAGGCAGGTTTTTTGCTTTGGAGAGTATTATTTAGGTAGGAGGAAGGCCAAGGACGTGACCTAAATATAACAAATTGTGACCAGTCCTTTTTAGAAAAAGCCCGAAGGTGGGTGTTATTCCCAAGGGGCCACATTACCCAGAAGACTAAAGCTCTGCAGGCTGTTGCCTTTTGCTGACTGTGGCTGAGGCTGCAGGGCTGCATTCGCACAGGATTCACATGGTTGGCACTGTTTGACGAACCAGCTCAGGGCTCACTTGCTGATGGGGATACTGGGAAGATGGCTGGAGATCAAACAGCTGTCAAAACTAGGGCAGTTTCCAAATCACCACCATCAAGGGGAGGGTTAGAAAACAGCTGGCTAAAAGAAAAAGGTCCGTAATGTGCCATGCCCTTGCTTCGACATCAAAGCGGACCAAAGAGGGCCCTGAACAGCGCAGTGGAGAGATGGTCTGTGCAACAGGTCCTGCTCGTGCCTCATGGACACAGCCAGTGGCACTATCTAGGAAAGCCTCAACCACACACCCAACCTCACCGACCAGTAAAAAGTAAAAAGCCTCCTCCAAAGGCTTCATCGATAGATTCTGTGGCCAGAAACAAAGCAACAGCCCTCTCCCAGCCAAGACGCATGCTGCAGCCTTTCAGGGCTGCCTTACAACCTGTGTACTTGGTGACGGGGCTCCCTCCATCCTTGTCACTCATTTGCCATCAGCCTGTAGAGATACCTGCAGTGGAGAGTATTTAGGAAAAGAAAGAAAAAAGAAAGAAAAATATCCATCCCTTTGTAACTCTGGATCTGGCCCCAAATTACAATCCATGGCCCCAAATTACAATCCATGACCAAAAGCTATGAAAAGAGCTTGTGGAGACTTGAACAGTGTTGGGTTTTTTTTTTTTTTTTCCCCAATTACAAGCAGTGTCAATCAGGGAATGTGAGAGTTCTGAGAAAACAGGAGAAAACAGGACAAATTCACTCCAACCCTGAACACTGCAGATTAAATTTGTTGCATACTATAAGCTGTTTCTTTACTCTGAGTTTCAGCCAGACAGTGGTACTAAGATAGCATGAGAAAGGCCATTTCAGAGAGATTTCCAATCCAGATTGGGAGAATCAGTCAGACTGCCAAGATCACCATCAGTTTTATTTACTTTTTTCTTTTCTTTTTTTTTTTTTTTTTTTTTTTCCAGTGCACTAAGTCCATTCACAAATGCTATACTCCACTCAGAGTGACCTAGGAGGGAATTTCAGTGTACAGGAGCAGATCAGCAGCAGAAGAAAAAAGGATGTAGGGAAGGTTAAAATGCAACAGCCAAAAGTTGTTAGATGAAAATGTTATTTAAAAAAAAAACAGGCTGGGTACACTGGGGTTTTACAAAACCTCACATTGTATTACACTAAGTCAAGTGTTCACAGCAAAGCCAGCAGACACGCTATACAGCAAATGCCATTATCGGCATTTTTAGCTACAAAGGCAGCTACAGAGCCAAAGCCAAACAGAAAAGAGGAAAGACTTGAATATGGTTTTACAGAAATTCAGCTCTTTGGACTGGTTTGAATTAAAAATCCTAGGATGGGTTTGTCATTTTCCTTTTGTGTATGCTTTTTCTTTTTTTTTTTTTTTTTTTCCCCTATTCCGTCTTCAAAGAATGGTTTGTCCAAGGCCAGCCAGCCAAATGGCAAATTTCCTCTAGGTGTCCCTGTCCCCATTATTTTCGGCAATTCTTTCTCTGCAGACACAAACCCACACACATATGCACACGCTTTTTTTGCCTTCCCAGCCTAGCATCACCTCTCCCTTGTTATAGTGGTCTTCTGTGTCCTAGCACAGCGCACCCCAAAGCACTTTTTTACGAACAAAACCTGCCACTGAGCAGTGCGCCAAGAAGAATTTTGGTCTTTTCCCCCCCCCCAATCTGCCGGTGAAGTGCAGGCACCCACTGGGGGGAAGGATTCACCGGCCACGTCGTGGGAGCAGCCATGCAAGTGGGTGCAGAGGAGCTAGTGCTGCCTGCTGGGTTTCACCAGCCCAGCGGGACGGTGGCCAGGGCTCCACGGGGGCCGTGATTGCATCTGAGCAGACACCTGCACCCCTGCCACATGCACAGCTCTGCAGAACAGTTAACGCCTGCTCTTACCAAAAAGGAGGTGTGTGGTCTGGATGCGCTGGATTTAACCAGACCCGCCCCCCCCACCACACACACTTATGCAGACTGCTCTGCTATTGTAGCTCAGCAGAAATCATTATGTCTGTGCTCGCTGGTACCAGCTGTGAATTTGCCCCTCTTTCCTTACACGGAGTATTTCATGTCCCAGTTGAGAGCACATGGACCGAGCAGAACAGAAAAGCTCCAGGCTTTGTCAAAGAGAAAATGCTCCATCACAGTAACACCTTGCTGGCTTGCAGCCTCCTTCCCCAGGCAACAAGAGAAGGAGTGGGAAGCTGGAGGAGGAAGGAGCAAGAGGTGCGGGAAAAAAAAGACAAGTGGGAGTAATTTCAAACAAATGAAAAAACTTACATTAAATTATTGCTTTATTTACGGTTCTATGCAAGTCTCTGACATGCTCCACCCTGTCCCTCCCCCCCCCAAACTCCATGTCCATCCCCAAACAGCCTAGTAGGGAGGAGAAAGACCCAACGGGATCCTGCCCAAAGAAAGAGCCTTCCCAAGACTTGGATCTACAGAGCAGTCTCTTAGTTGAAAGTCACCAGATAAGCCAAGACCTCAAACCCAGCAGTGTCCTATCCCCATGAACATCTACTGTAGATGTCAAAGTAGGGAAGGAAAAGCTCCAGCCCCAATGTTTTGTGAGGTGTCCTCCCTCCAGACTGGGTCTGAATGAGGCATCCGGATGTGGAGCAGTAATAGTGAGGGCCTGGAGGAGGCAGTGAGGATGAACTGAGAGATAAGTATGGGCTGGAGGAGAGGAGTTGTGATAAAATGAGAGTTATCCAGCTCTCCATCACCACTCCCCTGGGCCCACACTCATCGGATGCGGAGATAAGATGGGATGGAGTAATTAAAGAGCAAATAGTCCATTTTGTATAAATTAAAGAGTCTCCTTTGGTAAAAGGGGCTAATGTCCTGGAAGAACTGGGCTGTCATGTCATCTGTCGTCCTGGTGGTCTTGGATGAGGATGGGAACTTGACAGTAGTGTCAGCCCCGACCAGCTGGAGGATGTAGTTGGCATCTTCCACCAAGGTCTCATACTTGCCCACCACATCGTAGTGGACAATGCAGGGGTGGCACAGCGAGTGCACTCGTTCCCAGTGCTCATTGAAGGGCTCCTCCCGCTGTGTCCGTGGATCCAGGAGATAGTAGACAAACTCCTCAAAGCGCACGTCATCCCCACGCTCCAACGCCTTATCACTGGGCTCCTGCCGGTGCCGTCGGATGATTTTGGTCCCATAGCGCTTGTGGAAGGCTGTGTTGTAGCTGCGAGTGAACTTGTTGCGGTATGCTGAGACCAGGCGCTCGAAGGGCTCCCGCACGAAGATAAACTTGAGGTAGCTGCGCAGGCGGTGGTTGATTTCGGGGATGCTGTACTCGGAAAGAGTGTGCAGGTTGGATGAGACATGGGCCTCATTGGCAGGGATTTCCAGCGGGTCCTGGTATTTGCCTTGCCCCGTCAGGACCATCATGACCCGCTTCCAGTTAGTGCAGGCCACTTTGGGCACATAGCAGTAGAGCAGCCCATGTGTATCGTCCACCACCAAGTGCCGCAAGTCATCTGGCCTCAGGAGACGCCGTTTGCGGGTATAACGGTTGCAGACGTTGCTCAACAGCTCACGTCTCTGCTGGTGAACTGCCTGTAGCGATGACTGCTCAAACTGGGGACACAAAAGAGACGGTCACTGGTTTGCTCATGCTCACTGTGGCCTAGACACAACACCTGGCGCACAATAGTCCCTGTGACCTTCCCTTCTCCAGGTTAAGACATTCACCCACATGGGATTTTGGGGACAGTATTAACTTTGAACTCAGCTGGCTTTGGTGTAGTTAATACTTGAACTTGCTGGGGCAAAAGAGGCAACAAAATGTGATGAGGATCAGGCTAAGAAGACAAAGTCAAAGGTGGCATGAGGGAAGAACAGGTGGCGCAGAGGCCTGCTAACCGCATATTTGCTACGGCTCTACTTCACATACACTCATTGAGTTAAAACTCTCTCTTGTAGTTATGTCAGTCCAGGTTGAAGGTTGGCAAGGTGCTGACTTCTCTTCTGCAGGGAAAAGGGGCATGCATGGCCCTGTTGTCCCACAGGGGAGAGCAACATGCCCTGCTTGCTGGTACAGGGCCCCACACACCTCCCGGACAGGCTGTGCACACTGCTCTGCACTGCAGGGAGGCATTAAAATAGTCTCGCGTGTATGCTGAGGTATGCTGACAGGCTCAGTGCAAACATGAACTCATCATCAGCAGAAGCAGAACCAGGGTGCGTGAGTGTGGGCATGTATGCCCCCACATTGCTACCAAGAAAAGGTGACGAGAGATGGGCAGAGAAACACAAACGGACAAATCCTGGGGAGCTGGAGCTGAGGGTTGGGTTACAGCAAGGGCACAAGATAAAGGAGAGGCATGAGGTGCAATGGGAGGTGGTGGCACTGGCTCTTCCTGAGGGACCCTACAGTCTTCGGCTATGTCAGGACCTCGGCAGTAAATGTGTGGCGAGGGGAGCTACCGCACACGATGTCAAGGAGCAGATTGTGTTGGAAGCTGCCTGCCAAACCCACGATGCCTGCCGGCACACCCCGCAGCCGCCTCACGGCTCACGTCGACAGTTTTGCCACGGGGCTGGAGAGTGCGGGGTGTCCCTCCCTGCCTTGACCACGCTCCCATTCTCCCTCCTGCTTCTCCTGTCGCATTGTCAGCCCGCCGAGGAAAGCAGATGCCCCAAAGCATCCAAACTCCTTTTCCTGAGCGATTTGGCTTTCTGTGTAGGCCAGTCCGATGTCACAGGCCATTTACAATCTCCCAGTCTCTGCTGCAACAGCAGGTTGGAGGCAAAGGGCTCCCGCTCCAGCCCACAAGCTCCCTCCTGTTGATTCCCTGCATGGATTATGGCAGAGCTTTGCGCTCCTTCCCAGCCTCATCTACTGCAGGGCCACTATGATGCTGAAGGAATTAGATGTGATGGCACCAGATTCAGATGCTGAAGCCCTCACATTTGAGGCAAGGTGGGGGCCAAATTTTCCAAGGCAGGACAGAGGGTGCAGATGGTACAGTTCAGTGGGGTCTAAAGAAGGATGTGTGTGACTGCTTTCTTTAGTTACTTTCCTTCTCTTCCCCTTTTTGATCCTTGCATCAAGGCCCAGCAGCTGCTGGATCAGCTTCCTAGGAACTCAGGCTCCCCCTAAACCCTTCTCCTGCTGACCCTCCCCCAGCCTCCCACCCCTCCCGATTTGGAGAAGTGAGTTTTCCTGTCAAGAGTGCATCGGAAACTCCAAAATATCATTAATACATCTGAGAAAGGAAATAATTTCCAGGAACTTAAAACAGGAAGATGCCCTCCTCCTCCTGCCAACTCACTCATGAATTTTGTTCACTGACACTGGGAGACGTTTCAAGCTCCGTCCCTGATGCTCTTGCTGGGAATCGCCAAGCCTTGCCTCAGCGCTAACAGCCCCAAGGCCATAACCATAGCTAACAGCCTCACCACCTGTTTCCTAACCCAGGAGAAATGACCCTGTAGGTCTGTTACTCTAGTGAAAGCAATGGCCCCACATTACAAGCTGAAGGCGGTTTCCATTTTGGGACATGTTCCTGCAGATGGTCCCCTGGCGTCACATTGCTCCAGGGAAATAGTCTCTGGCCAGCCTATTTCTGCTGCCTGTGGTTCCCTCACCATCCATCTGGCCCCTCAGTGTCTGTGAAGCTCAGCAGCAGACTGTGAGGGTGGCACCAGCTTCAGCCCAGCACACTTTCAACTGTTTTCCCTTATTTTCAGCTCCACCACCACAAGCCCAAATTTCTCATCCACAAAGAGCGTCCTTCAACAGGTCTCCTTGAGGGCTGCCTTTATAAACCCCTCGTGTGACAGCTCATGCTGTTTAAGGTCAGATGCTTGCAGGCTATTCCAGGAGCTGGTGAGACCTTGGCCTGAGACAACATCAGGTGCTGCCAGCGAGTAGTACCGCTGCCTGGAAGGACAGTATGCAACCGCAAGAAAAAGGGCAAGGGTAGACCACATTGGAGATACAAGGACCGAGCTAAGTGGGGCGAGCACAGCATACCACCCATTTGATGGGTGCCCAGATGCTGCAGTCACTACTCCCATTGCAACTGATGGCTCCTCCAGTACCCAATCCCTTCAGCTCAGAGTGAGGCAAGGTGCAGGCAGATGCTTGGGTCCCTTCATCATTGCTGCTGACAGCTATCAGTCACTTTTATGTATGCTAAAGGACAGTCTTCGCCACGCTTCAGCTGCATCCTCACCTCTCCCTGGGTGCCTGGGAGGTTTACTGAGAGTCATCAGAGCCCAGGAGAAGTGGCGCTGTAGAGATGTGGCTTTGTAAAACAGGTGCCAATAGTTTGGATACTGAGCTCAACTTCCCATCCCATGCATTGAGCAGACCTTTTGTTGATAGTCTAATGTCTGGGGGTGAAAGGTCCTACTGAAAAGGAGTAGCCACCCTCAGACCCTTCCACATCTCATTTCCACAATAGAAATAACCTTGTCTAGACCACCTTAGTGACCACTTTCTCCGGGAACCTGCATGGACAGTAACCTGTGAGAGGACCAGGAGAAAGCATCCCATCTCTGCAGTACCTCCTTATCTCTTTCAAGAGGGAAATGCTAAGGGAAAATGTTCAGCTGGAGCAAATGCAGATCAGCTGACACCAAAAGATGATTATGACAATCTTGGCTACCTGGAAATGAAGACCATAATATCCAGGGATGTAATAAATTGCAGTTGAATTTTCATGGGCATTTTCATGCAATACTGTCCTGTCCATGGGCCAAAGCTTGGCATAGAAATTTCTGTTTTTTTTTTTTTTTTTTTTTTTCTTTTGGAAGCAACCTTCCATGTTTTTAAATTGGAAACCTTTTTTGCAAATGCTTAAGAAAATATTCTAATGATGTAATGTTTTCAGGTGTTTTTTTCCCTGCACTTGCATAATTCAAAGCTATGGGGCTAGAGAAACAGACAGACAGACAGACACTGTCTGCAGGCATGGCAACAAATAAATGTGACTACTTTTCAACAGCTGCCCACTGGATTAAGTGTATGTCTTACAGTTATTTCGGAGCAAAATTGCTCCCTTCATTTCCCTCCCTTTAAAAGCCAGAGAAATTAAGCATCACTTTAAAGGAAATAACACGACGACATTCCAGCAGCATTAGGGTTTGCAGGCGTTGTGGCCAAGGAAGTCCATATCTGCCATTTTACCTAGAGCAAATGAAATTTGTCTGCCTATAGACACAAAAGCACCACCCTAGGTAGTAATGCAAAGCATCACAGATGAAAAGGGGCTCTTGCTCTGGCTGCAGCAGGGGCTGCTGACTGGCTTTCCTGTCTCCTTGTCTGTACTAATTTGCAATGATAAAGAATAATATGAGGGAAGGGGGCAGTGAGAAGGAGTTAATTTTTTTTTTTTTTTTTTTTTTTTTTTGCAAGATAACTTTCGGGTTAACTGAAGACGACCCTAATGAAGATATCCCATGGATATCTCTGGGGTTTCTGCACATCTCTGGGCTCCTCAGCTGAGGATGTTAGCTAAGGCGTGGGGTTCTGCCTTGTCCACCTCTGTCCCTGGAGGATGTGCTCCAGAGCCTTATCTGGAAGCTGGGCAGGGAGTGGTGGGATGGAAATGAGAGCCCGGGGCTGCTGCACCGGCTGCTGGAGCTGTGCCAGCCTCACAGAAACTTTCCCGTGTCCTGTCCCTCCCTCTGCCGGCAGCCAGGAAACCAGGGCCGTGCCGCTGGCGGCCCCAGCACCACCCATCCCTCCCCTCTGCCGCCAGTCTGCGAAGCTGGCCGCCTGCAGACAGGAACCCAGGGGGAAGCATGTGCCCAGCGCCCGGCTGCTCCCTGGCAGCCGCTGGACCATCTCGCCCGGTGGCCGCTGGGCAGAGCGAGGCTGGAAACACATGGATGGGAAAGCCACCACGCGAGGGTCCCTGAGCAGGCAGAGGACACGTGAGCTGGTCTGGGTGGGAGGGCTCCCAGGCCCAGGCTGAGCCCAGTTGACCCTATTTGAGTACCTGCACCCGGCACAGTCCAGAGTGGCAGAGAGGACTGAGAGGTCCCACGTCTATAGTCCTCTTGTGGCTGAGACCAGCTTTATCCATACAGCTGTCAACATAGTATGGCTCTATCAACTATCAGCCCAGAAAGTGCAGCCATGATGCTCTCGCCTTGCTAGGACAGCGCAGAATTTGCTTTGAAATCCTCAGATGGTGACATCTCAGCGGGTTTGCTCAGCTATAGTAACTAAACCACTTGCCCAAGGATCAGCAAGGGCCATAAGCAGTTTTTAATCAACAATTATTTCCCAGAGTGGTCGAGTTTTTCCTTTTGAACACAGCCAGAGGTTTGGGCCCCGTGGCTGATTTGAAGCAGCGAGTGCCCTGCACACTAGAAGGGGTGGAAGAAGGGTTCAAATCTTGCTTCCCCCTGTCCCCCACTGCCTTCTCCCCATCCACTCACCTGGTCGCTCTCATACAGCGCCTGGAGTGGGCTGCGACCGGCCTTTCCTTGCCAGGTGGTCCTCATAACCCTGTTTTCTGCGGCTGCAAAAGGAAAGAGGAAAAACAGAGATGTTGGGAGTGCTGCTGCCCTCACCCTGCTCAGGGCTCCGGGGCTGGCTGATGGCCAAATCCGCTGCAGCCCAGCACGGGCCTGCTGGTGTTCACAGCTCCCGGCCGAGGGAGGAGGCTTCAGCTGGTTGGGGTTACTATGCCCTCGGCAAAACCCATGTGCTGTTCACGTGCCCTGTTTAATCGTGTCACGTGCCATTGACATGTTAACGGACAAGCAAGGCAAGGCAGTCTGAACCTGGGATTTGCAGCAACAGCAAAAGTCAAGCCACAAGCATCTTGCCCACTGCCCCTTTGGGACTCATTCTCTGGAGGCCAAAAATTCCCCTTCATGGACCAAACGCCTACCCAGTGCTCTGCAAAGACTGCATCACGTTGCAGCCACCCAAACCCCTGCACAGTCAACATCCACCATTAAAAGAAGAGCTTTAAAAGATATTTTTTAAAAAAACAGAATAGGCTAATAATTGTGTTATTAAGATGCAAAAATCTCTATCTCTGTTCTAAGTAATTTATGGCTTGCTGAGAACTTGGAGGAGTTTTAATTTTTTTGCACCACAGATACTGTTTTTCCATTGTCATTTTTATCACTCACCCAATTTGAATGGACTGCAATCTGATCAGTTTGACTTGGGATCTTCTGAACAATTACACTTACTTATTCCCAAATGTTATCAACATGTTAAGTGGACTGCAGGTGCTTCATAGGCTGGGTTTTAGTCAAAAGAGAAGGTTTACTTCTATGACAGACAAAAATTCTGTTATATGAAACGTCAATTAAAAAAAATGCCTCTTCCTTTTATTTTTTCAACAAACCTGCATTTAAAGTTCAGCAGGTCCGGGCTTGTCCTTTAAACAAGTAGAAGGTCATAAATAAAGACAACTGCTTGTTACAGTTTAAGGAGTAACTAGGAACAATTCGATCCATGTAGATCTGGGAAATGCCACTGCCTGCTGGCTGCACCAGCAAGTGAATTACCGACCAGGAGGCAACAGGACGCAGCCCAGCATCACCACTTCCCCGCCGGACGGGGAGACGGCAGCTGTGCTTGACTGAGATCGGGGCAAGTCTAATACCGGCAGCTCTGTGCTGAGCCCCAAGGGGCTCAGAGTTTGCATTTCCAGGCTCAGTCACACAGTAATTAGCAGACAAATTGTTCAGATGCTTCACCTAACTGCAATAAGTCCTTTTAATTTTTTATTAGCTATTTTCTTTTTTTTCCTTCCGCACAGCAATGTTCCCTTGAGTGTTTGGGGCTGAAGACAGCCACCTCATCAGCTCCCTCTTCTTCTCTGCCATGCAGATTTGCCGCTTCGAAGTTGGAGGGCTGTCTGCAGCAGCAGCAAACACGAGGCTGGATCCAGCCTGCCTTGAATGCTATGCCAGTCACCGAGTCAGTGACAGATGTGCAAGATCTCATGCTCATAAATTATGTACGGATGCAACCACTTTCCTGGCTATGAAGAAAGTGATCCAAACCTGACTCCTGCCTGCTCGAATCTGCTGAGAGCCTGAAGCCATAGATGTAAGTGATATGCGGCTAACCTCTGTTGAGGTTGATTTAGAGCCCAAAGGCAGCAAGTTAATGAGCACACTACGAACTCATTAAAGAGTTGTCCACTATGGCTCCTAACTCTGAGATACCAGAGACCAGACCAGGGCGTCCACTGCTGGAAGCTCTCAGCCCACGGGAAAGCTTGGGGAGGGCAATGGTGTTACCTCTTAGTGCGTCAGGGTGACTTTGTGTTTGCAATTTTTTCCTGCTCAGGCTGGGGAAAAGAAGGTGAACCAGGAAGGTGAGAAAAGGGAGAAAAAGTTAGGTATCTGAATTTAGGGTTCTAAATTCAAGATCAGCACCATTTACAGAAAGGAGAATTAAGAGGTGGCATTGAGAGCCAGCCAGGAGGAGAGAGGGAGCTGGGAAGATGGAAAGATGAAGGAAGATGGTAGCAAGGTGCCCTGAGAGCTCCTGTGCCCTGCCAGCAACTCTCTCTGCAAAAGCCAGCTCTAACTCAGAAGCAAATCCTGCTTGCTAAGCATCATCATCATGAAGGGTGCTCAGCCCCTGCTGACACCGCAGCCAAGGGGCCACCGCAGCTCAGTTGCTGCTCAGCACTGCTTCAGATCCCAGCCTCCACCCCAGGTTCTCCACTTCAGAGGAAGCAAAGAAAGGGCAAAGCATTCACTTCAGCTGCAGTCCCTCAGCCCCAAACCGCCAGGGATCTGTTATCCAGCACTGCCTGGGCAGAAAGACTCAAACCACACGGGCTGGCTATCCCAAGCTTAACTCGCAGAGCGAGTCCAGGGAGAGAGGCATAGGCTCTCCTCGGCACAAACACCTCCTAGCAGCTATCTGGTCTCTCATCTGCCACCTGCTTTTCATATCTGACAGTCTTGTCGGCAGAGGATACCACGACAGCTCAGTAGTCTCGCAAGGCAGGAAGGGAGCTGAAAACAGCCTAGGCTAGAAATGAGGAGGTTTCCAACTGTCAAGGT
Organism: Rhea pennata; assembly: GCF_028389875.1. Lineage (NCBI taxonomy): Eukaryota > Metazoa > Chordata > Aves > Rheiformes > Rheidae > Rhea > Rhea pennata. Next base: position 12,274,601 of record NC_084674.1, read on the forward strand.
TTTGAGGGTCTGGAACTGTTTTTTGCAGAAGAAATAGGGGGTAAATTACATTGTGAGTTTCAAAATGAAGGGGATTTTTTTTTTCTGAAAGAGATGGTAGGACATGATTGCTTGCGAGACACAGTGACCGAGGAGGTCTTTCCAATCCTCTGTTTTCAGTTTCTGGTCCCACAAGGACCTTCTAAAATCTCAGAGGGATGTATTGGTGGATGGTAAAACATCTCTCATCAATGATTTCTGTTAATGTGAAGGTTTGTAACACAGGAAGTTTTTGTCTCACAATCTGGGGTTCTGAACTTTCCCATTCACTCAGCACCATGAAGCAAAAACAAATCCATTATACAAGCCCCAGATGGATTTTATTTTTTTTACGAACCAAAATAACCAGAAGGAAAAAAAAATCCAACCCTGCCTTCTTTTTAGGGTGCTTAAAATATTTTGCTTAAATGAAAACTGCTCCAAAGTACAAAGTCACCAGGGTCTACGCTAAACTTAACAAGCCATAATTAAGGGGAAATGAATGACTGACTTTACAAGATTTCATCACCAGTGAATATATGCTTGCATGTTCGTGGGAAATGACACTTCCCGCAGCACTGGATTGATCAAGATGTGACTCAACATAAGGTACAGTTTCTTTCTCAATCTGCTACATCAGTTACCCCACAGGAGGGTGAAATGACATCTGTGCTAACGAAAGATAAGAGGAAGATCTAATGTACACAGCAAAGAGCTGAGATACTTGCCTCAATGGACTCCCATTTCCCACTTCTAGGCTTAAGCATTTGGAAATGAAAGAGAATTAGACTGAACCCTTCCTAGTGGGGCTGATAAACTCTCATTTCATTTAAGAGTGCGAACCCACTGTGGTCTGTTTGCAAGCACTGTGCACCGCAGACGCTTGCCCTATATTTAGCAAAAGCAACGTGGAGGCGTTTGTTTTCAAGATTAACACGTGCATCAACAAGAACCTTTCTCGCAAGGGACGTAAACAAACTGAGAGTAGTTCAGGCTGACCTGAAACTGCTAGAAGTGCACACAGCTTGTGCCTGCACTGCGTAAGGCAGCAGTTCCCCTAAATGTGTGCCCAGGAAAGTATGGGGCGGAGACAGGCCCAGCCTGGGAGGATTGGGCTAGCACTGCAGGGTGCTCTTTAGGGTGAACAAAAAGCAAGTCCATAGCAATGCAGGGAGCGAGCAGAGGTATGGCAGGTCAGATCTGCGCTCTGACTGCTCTGGGCTCCACCTTTGAGTGCTACTGAGGCAGAGGTGTAACTGTGGCCAAGAACTTCTCCATCTCACATGACTTTTGCCAACAGTCTAGGCAGAGAAGTTGCAAAATGAAATTTCATCCAGGCTCTCACTAACATAAGATCTGGCAGAAAACAAGGGACCTTCTCTGAACAGCAGCAACTCCCCCCTCCCAGAATCCCTGTTCTGCTCATATTGTACAGGGTTCCAGAAAAAAAGAGAAAAAAATTAGGAAGGCTGCGCCCAGGTTGCTGGAAGAGCCCTGGAGTGCTGAGCTGGCAATGGGAAGGAGCCAGCTCTCCACATTCACTAGATCTTGACAGTTTTTGCTCTCCAAAGCGATGACACCATCGCCTGCATGGGGTGCTTGCCAAACCCTTCAGAGCAAAAGTCTGGACCAATGGCAGGTTTTTACAAGCGCTCCAACCACAAGAAGTCTCCTAACTCAGAAACCGTCTGCTTGTTACATGCTGTGTCCCAAGGAGAAAATTAAATGAGCTCTTGGCTAGGCCCTTAGTATGAGTGTTTGAAGATACTGTTAAAACCCTCACTGGAGGGGGAGAAGCAGCGACGACACAGCCGTGCACAACTCAGTGAGGCATCACGACAAGCACTGGTGAACGCGTCGGGGCAGAAGCCGGTCCGTCTGCCTGGCAGGATCCAGGCCGTCCTTCCCTCGGCTGAAGGGCAGGTGTCAAAAGGGCTGCAAATGCCCTCGGCCAGCGTGCACATTCAGACAGCTTGCACAGAGACAAGCCCAGGCCGCCTGCTCCCAAGGCATCTGAGATTGCCAGGAAGAGCAATATGGGCTATAAAAGCAGCACAGAGACCAGGGCTTCTGTGTCCTCCACAAACCTGGGGGAGGCAGTCTCCACTCATTTAACAGACAGCATGGACCTCCTCAGCCCTAGTTTTGACACCTCACATTGCCCCATGATTCAAAGCTGTGGCCAGCCCTACTTGTCTACCCAAAACCCCAGCACCTGCAACATTTCTGCCAATGCACTTTTCTCTGGGTCTTTCCCACAACACCAGACACAGGGTCCTCATCATGCTGCTTTACCAACACAACTCAGCCCTAACTTGAATGCCATCCCTCTTCCTGGCTACTCCATCCCAGCCACCTCATCATGCAATCCCATGATGCTCTCCCATCCTGAGGTCTCTCCCCAGCCTGTCCCCGACTTGTCTTCCCAGTTCTGGCATTGCCTTCACCACCAACCTTGAGCAAGCAATGGCCTACCTTGCAAAGGCTGAGCTCAAGGGGATCCCACAGACTCCTGGCTGACATGCACAGTTCAAGCCCTTTTGCTGGAAATAAAAGGAAACCAAATGTGCAGGGGGAACAGGGGAAAGGCTCAATTCTTGATCTGTACCTGTTTCTTCCATTAGGTTTGGGATGCAGCCAGCACTACAAGGAGGAGGGGGGAAGGGGGCAGATGGGCAATGGCATTTATGCTTCCCTCTCCTTCTATTCCTTCTGCTGAGACCAAGTCAATCACAACATCCCCGGTACAGCTGTGGTTTACCCATCATTGTGATGCTCCTGGGACTCTAAACAGTTTGGGAAGGCCAATGAATATTGCACATATGACAGTTGACTTACAACAGTGAAATATATGACTGTGCTGCATTTTGGCATCACAGCCCCAAGTACAGCAGGATCTTCCATCATGGGGGAGCTGCCAAGATCTTAGCATCTCGGTTTTCCTTCTGACTTTATAGCTTGTTACTGAGGTTCCCAGATTCCACTGCCTGTGATGATAATCCTCAGAAAGTTAGCAAGGCCACAGTTGCATCCGTAAGTAGACATGTTACTTAGCCAAGGCATATCCAGTTCTTAAATGAGAAAAAACATCAACCTTTGGCAAACACTGGATCACCATCTGGATAGCAAGCATCAAGACAAGCTAGCAGGATATGACTATGATCCCCAAAGTTTTGCAATGAGACAGGCAGAAGGAGATATTACATTTGCCCTCTGCATCCTCAAAGGATGAAGCAAGGGAATAGGAGTGATGCACAGCAGGGGACAGAAAACCCATTGCTAAGGAAGTAATGCTGATCAGAACAAAAAACTGAATGAGAAGAGTCTGAAAGGAAACTCAGACATATTTTGGAGACTGCTGTGCTACTGGTACTTTCAGGCTTTCCTTTGGAGCTTAAAAAGGCAATGTACTCCCTCCCTCTTTTCCTCTTACAGACCAGATTTTAGTACGGTTTCCATCAAAAACAAAGCTATTCTCTTGCATCAGTGTGACATCACGGTAGGATCTGGGGTTTAAATGACTTGCCAGCTCTCTTTGGTAAAGGAGATGGAAAAGTTCTGAATATTTAGGTGTATTAGATGATTATAGAGACAATCAGTCATCTGTGAAGTGAGGGAAAGATTGGCTCATCTCCATTCTAGATTTCTGGAAGCACTAGTGAAAGAATTTGCAGTTCTGGTTGCAGAGGCTCTTAATTATGGAGGGTGGTTCTGTGTGACCACAACAGTAAATCCAGTCCCTGAATTTTAGAGTTTGGCTAGGAGACAGGATTCAGGCAATGACAAGCCTGTTAGTCTGACATCAGCATTATCAAGGCCACAGAAAACAATCTGAAAGAAAGAAAACAATTAAAAGATGTGGGAGCAAATGGAAAGAGGAATAAACTGTAACACGGCATTTACTAAGTGCTGATCATACCTAGGCAACTTGACCTGTCAATAATATAAGCCATTTCTGTAGATCAAGAATATATGGTAGATCTTCACTCAGATGTTAGTAAAGCATGAGATATGACATACCACAGGAAATAATTTTTTCAACCAGAGACAAAGTTTAAAACAGGAACTGTAAGGGACACGAGCAGCTGGAAAGCAGGCAGCTCTAGAAAGGGGAAATGCTGAGCAGAAGGAGAATTTCTAGTGAATATATCTCAAAGATTGGATCTGAGATCAATACTTCAAGAATGAGCTTAATATAAAAATAGAACAGAACAGAAATGACAGGAGGTCCCAAATGCATTAGTTAAAGACTATTGGCTGCCAGTGTGACTCAGTCATGAAAAAGGCAAATGAAGTCCTAAAATATATCAGGTGAGGCATTTCCCATAAAAGCAAAAACATTTTGAATACTATTATCCAAAGCATTGGTGACCTTCATCTGCAGCACTGGCATTCTGGTGTCCTGGGATGGAGGAAGCTGGCTCCACATGGAGCAAGCAGAGAGGAAGACTCCTGAAGTGATCAGGCAGGTGAGCGCAGCAGAACTTGGAGCTCCACAAAGAGCCAAAAGCTCCACTGCAGACCTCTACTCCTAGATGCTGAAGAGATTTGGCACCCTGGAGACCAACAGCCAAGCAGAGCAGAGAGAGAGTTTGAGTGCTTGGACCTGAGTACATGCCCTGAGGGTCCCCAAGGAGTTAATCCCGACACTATCACATCTCCACACTGCTGTCTCAAAACCTTAGCTTTGCTTCCTGTTGTGTCTGCACAAAAATCTAAAATAAGAGAAAAAATAATTGTGGCGCCTGGCCACCCAAAATGACCGGTCTGGGTGTTAATTACAGCCTGTGACTCCCAGAGGATGAGTGCAAAAGATGTTTGTCCATACTGTAGAAAACCTAGTTTTCGGGGCAGCCCCTCTTTAAAGAGGATCCTTTCTCTTAGCTGAACTTTCAAAGAAACTCTAAGCATGATGGGATGAGGAGCACATTTCTGAGGAACTGTCTAGCCCTGAAGCACACGTGGAAGTCAACTGTGCAGCTACTGCAAGCCTGAAACAGGGACCTGAAAGTCCAGAATGGGGGCACAAGGAGGATTTGTGGAAGAGATGGGAAGGGAGGGGGGGGGCTATAAGGGGCTTTACACACTCTGGAAAAAAGGAAGTACTCTTACCCCTACTGTGTTCATAGGGCAAAGAAGTGTTTACCATGGAAAATAAATGAGAGCAATATTTGCCATTTTTATCAGAAGGGGAAACAACACCCAGAGCTCCACAGTCGAAAGGGCTCAGCCTTAAAACCCTTGCTTAAAGCCATGAAGCCAGCCACTGGAAGATCTAGAAATTAAGATCTGGATTTTTGTGGCTACTGAGGGCCACAGCAATGAATTTCTCCAAATTTTGCTACTTTTGACTCCTCTCTGCTGTCTCTCATGAATGTTGAGTGAGTGCATTGGTCGAAACGGTGACAGCTCACTGAGCCCTGGCTACAGAAATACAGTCCTGTTTCATTAAGACAATCTCCTTGCTGTTAAAATAACTGCACCCAAGAGATATGGAGCAGGATCTTGTCATCTAATTTAAGAGAAGATATTGAGATCACGTTGTTCAAAGCGGAATCCTAGCTGCAGTCACTGCCTGCTGAATTGGTGCAATTTTTGATTTTAACATCCAAAAGGAAAAAAACAACAACAACAAAGAAGGAAATGGAGCTTGACCACAGCAGCGATGGGTCCAAATACATACTGCAGTTGAGCTCAGCTTTCTCACTCAGTTTGATAGTGAAGCCTAGGACACATGGCCCAGTTGGCAGCTGGAGGATTTGACACTATCAAAGGATGGGTCAGGGTACAGAGGTGATGTGCACATCGAGGCCTTGCCTGGAAGAACTGGAGCAACTGAGGCAAAAAATACTGGTTTCAAAGAAGCAAAGCTTAATTTTAGGAAGCTCTGGCCCTTTTGCCTCTACTCAGAGCGATGGAGAACAATCAGCACATCAGCTGATTGTTGGAATTTTTTTAAAAGATACTTTTAAAAAGGAGGATGATGTGGGATCCCAAACACCAAAATCCTACACCAGATCTACAAACTTACGGCACTGAAGACACTGACCACAGTTTAATGGAGATCACCAAATAAGTGACCCTTTGCTTTCTTGCATGCTGCATTCAGCTGTGATAAAGTATAGGTGTTCTGGCATTTACATGCTTAGATATATTCAAACCTAAGGGAGCGCCCTTGGGAATTAAAAGCAAAAAACCTCTTTCTTTTTCTTTCTTTTTTTTCCCTTATGGGGAGGTTTCAATCTGGGAACAAGATTTTTTGGCTTCAGCAAACAGGCAATCCAATCCATTTAAACTCCTGTGATCAATCATTGTTAGTGCATCTAAAAAGCCAGGAACATAGACAACACATGCTTGCTGAATTAAAATGTTAGAGAAGAAAAAAAAAAGAAATCACAAAACCACATGCTTGATTTGCTTAAATGCATCTTTCAGCTTTGTGAATTCAAATGCAGTCACCTCTGCTGGGGAGCTGGAAGTGAAACAAGAAGCAGGAAGTATAACTGGCTGGGCTTCATTGATGCTTTTGCTCCTCAAACAAGCTCCACGGCTTGCTGGTTTGCCCAGAAAAACTCAAATCTGCTTGAACGTCTTGTCTGCCAAGGCTGAAGATCCCACACACAGTCATGTGAGGAGGGAGAGATACGTCTGCTGTGTTAGGCCACGTGATAGAAGAGGAGCCACAATGCAAGAGCACAGTAAGACGTTTCTTCTAGCAAGGCTCTGTTCAGTCGCACACCATAGCTATACTGCCAAGCCTTAACTTCTGATAACCTGGTGCAGTAACTGCTTGATTTACTGACCTTAAAACATGGTAAATAGACAGCAACCCTAACCACCCCCCAACTGCTGTGTTGCTTGGAAAGCTATCCTCAGCAGGTTTTGGGGGCCCCTGTCTCTCACTGACTTGCTGTACCACTAAAATGCATCTACTAAGGCCATGGTTTGCAAGGTAAAATGAACATCCTAAAGGATCTGCATGAAGGACACAGACTTTGAGGCCACAGTATGGGAAATCTAGGGTGGCTGGCAAACTGCAGAGAGGCCTGATTGAGGGTGCACAGGAGAGTGACACCTTGCAAATGTGGGAGCTGTACCTCTCACTGAGGGAGAGCAAAATGCATCAGCCATAGCCAAGAAAAATATTCTCTAATCTACAGGATATGACATACGATGTTTTGCCCCAAAAGAGCAATCATGACACAACAACTGGGTACAAAGATCTCAAACAAGTGCTGCTTCTCCTGCCCAACCCCAACCTTTATCTTTCTCATTATGCAAGGGATTAATAAGAGACCCGAGAGATGTAAGAGACATTTCAGACTTGCCTGAAAGCCTCCAAACTTCCAGTGAGAAGCCTGTGGGATCAGCTGGGGCTGAGAGGGTTTGGAAAGGATCTTCTTGTGTAGACAGCAGGCCAAGTTTTCCCTAGATCTCTGCGGTTGAGGTTTGTCCCCCAGACCATTGATGAGTATCTCTACAGTTTGTTTACACTCCAGTGTTAGAGTCGGAGCCCCTTGGGCATGCTCAGAAGCACCGAGTGGCCTCCAGGCCCCATTCTGGCAGATACTTGACAGCAAAGCACATATAGGGCTGGACATTTTAGGACAGAGCATTTCAAGATGAACAGTAACGTTCAGACGGGCATGAGCAATAGCAAAAAGTAACCAGAAAAGACACTTTCTGGTCTTTTCCCAGGCATCTTCCATGTACACCACTGATGGCTCAAATGGTCATGTTACAGAAAAGAGGAGAGATTACATACTCAACAAATGTTGCAATAACAACAGCCCAGCCCACCATGCATGATTCACGCTTGGCAGGTAACACATCCCTTTGGAGTGAATGCTGTATTTGACCTCTTTTGTTCATCCTGGAGGTATGCCAGGGTCATGGTGGCTCACCCTGTGGGGTGAGCAGAAAGAATGATGGAGGAGAGCTGATCTCAAAGTCCAAAACTCTGTGGCTCTAACATTTACAATACAAATGTATATTTTTGCATCCTCTGCAACTGTAAGATTAGCACCTTGGAAATGCCAGTGTTTTAATTTTTAATGGCCTACCCATTTTTGTTCCCTGATGCATTGTATTTTTCCCCCCAGTTATGGCTCGTTTAATCTGTTCTGTTTAGGGACAAAGTCCTTTTACAGAGACTCAAAACAGACCTACGTGATCTTTCATTAGCATCAGTGGGTGATGAGTAAGTGACTCTCCTGTGTAGGAGGTTATGTGGATGGAGGAGACAGGTTGCCATCTGATGCATCCTCACGTATTGTGGTCACAGGCAGATCCACCGCAGTCTGCCTCAGATATTTCCCCTGCTGATGAACAAGCCAGCAATATATAACTCAGCCTCTTCCCGAAAGCCTGCCCTTTGCTCTGCAGGCCAGGCCTCATTAAAAGTTGGTTGGTTCTGCATTTCTTGCTGCGGAGGTAGAGATGGCATAGCAGCAGCTGTCTGTCAGAGGCATCTGTCTCTGCTCACTTGCTAGGGAAAGGAAATAATCCTCCGTTCCCCATTAGACCTCATTCCAGTGGCATCCCTCACATTCCCTGCAGCAGGAGTGGCACCCAACAGTGACAGGGCATCCAGGTGAGCAGAAGCACCCTCCACCCACTTGATCCAGAGCATTTTCTGAAGAATCAGACTTCATAACAAAGCCAAGGGGCAGGATGCCTCTGAGATGGCATAGCCTCCAGAAGAACAGCGCAGGGTGCCCAACCCAGGCCTGGCAGCTGTCTGCATCAGGACCCCAAAATGTCCCAGTCCTGTGCCCTTCTCCCTGATGGTGAGGGCAATGGGAGCATTAGGAGCAGGACCTTCAAAGGGAGTCCAAAACGTGTAGCTGATTCAACCCCTGCAAGGGTACTGGAGCAAACCATTCTCAAATAGCCCAGCTACAGCATATTAGAAAGGTAGGACTGGAGTCAGCTTTGCAGACCTGCTTCCTTGAGCATATCAGTGGGCAGGCAGATCCCTCTCCCCTGCAAAACTGTCCAGCCAAACCTGCTGGCTACTCATCTTCTCCCAGCAGCAGTGCACCCTGTCTCTCAGGCTCAGAAACTGCCTTCACATAACTTGGTTTTGGGCCATAAAACTGACTCATTTTCAAATTGCCAGGGTGTTTAGCAATGTGTCTCTGTGTACATCAGAATGAGTGATCCCCATCTTCTGTCCCAAACACATCCCCTGCTGTAATACAGACTTGAGAGCCAAACCAACGTGACAAACCCAAGTCACTCCCCAAACCCAAGGTGACCTGCTCTAGTTGGCCCTTCTAGCACATGAACTAGCAGGCAGCTGGTAACATTTGAGCCTCCTTACCCAACCTGATGTCGAGTGTCTTAGAGCATAAGCCAATTCCTACCATCTTGCTCCCATCACAGGAGAGCGTAGCACGGCACCAGTCAGCCTCAGCGTCAGGCGCACGCGGAGCACTGCCCGAACACAACAGCCTTTGGAGAAAGAGCTTCCAAGTATGAGCCAGGGACTGTGTGGCTCCAGAGCAAGTCCCTGCCAGGACTGGCGAGGGAAAGGCACTGGCACCTCTCCCTACCTTGGATGTCCTCCTGAAGGATAATGGCACCAGCGTTCCCCTCCAGCAGGAGGAGATCAGGGCTTCATCCCTATCTCTGTCAGGGCCATCCTCCAGGAGGAGCCTGGACAAGTCACTTCTCCCTCAGGAAGGGAGGAAAGACAGTGTTGATCTGCCCTGTCCCTACATCAAAGTGGATGCAGGAGCTGTTTGTTCGTGAGAGGCAGCACCGTTCCCCTCCAGAAAATTTACAGTCTGGGCAACGCTGTTGTCTGGCTGTTGCCCGCCCAGGTGGCTCACACCCCTACTGAGCTGCGTTCCCTCAACAAAGCCCGGTCTCTGGCCAAGTCCCATCTCCTGCAAGGAACATCTGTGCAGCTCACAACCGTCATTCTTTGTCACATCCCCAGACGGATGCAAAGACAGCAGAAATACAACTGTTCTCACAGGGTGGGGAGCAAAATGCACCAGAGGTGACCCACAAGTCTGAAAGCTTGCCTGCTCTTCCATCAGCTGGTCAAATGGAGGCAATTTCCTTTCCCCTACAGCTACAAGCTTGTATAAAGCATTTTCGTAACTGTACCCACGTTACACAGTGGGCTGGTTTTGTTGGGAAAACATGCATCTGTTTGCTTTGTGGCCGAGCTCATGCAAACGGCTGGTAGCCAGCAACAGATTATTGGGAGTTTTGGATCAGATGGTGTAAAATACCCTTGTTTAGAGGGCTTGCTGAACAAGGCAAATATAGGATCATGTCCAGAAACATCCCAATAATGGCAGTCTAAAGCCTAGACCTCCTTCCTCACTGAAGAGGAAGCTATGCAAATGTTCCAGTCAGTGGTTCATGTGTTCCTGATTTAAAGCTGTTTTGTTCAGCAGAAATTAAACCAACCGAGTGACTTGAACTTGGCTGGATCAGACAGAACCAAGTCTCAGCAGTGGAGAGATGCTTGCAAGCTTAGCTCAGGCTTTTTTTCCATTGCTACACATTTTCTGCCCCCCCCCCCCCCCCCGAGTCCTTTGGAAATAGCCAAACCAAATAATTAACCCCTCTCCTCTCACCTCCCAACACATGGAAACTGCAAGAGGGCTAAACAAAGATGTGCTGCAAGAAGGTTACTCACAAAGCTAAGGGAAAAAAAAAACACAGATAAAAGCAACTTGGAAGAAGACACCTCTGTGGCAAACCTGCACAGGACAAGACAGAACGTGCACACAAGATTTACACAAGGAACAGCCCATGTACAAAACAATCCGCTGCAGCAGTGAAGGACAAATCTCCTCTCCCATCAGCTCAGACAGAGGAAGACTTATTTCTATATAGGAGAAGGTGGTTTTGCAGCACCAGAGGCACCAGCGTTGCCTGAAAGTGATTCTTTAGCCACCATCATAGAGTACCATTTCAGGATAAGGTGAGACAGGGGAGTAGGGGAGGGGTGAAGGCAGTGCAATGGCCCACCTTTTCTTCAGTACCTGGCTAAGACATACACCATCCTTCTGGTGCTGATGGAGGGCTCCTACCAGCCCCTATCATGCACATCCCCCTCCCCAGAACTCTTCCCTTCTCCTCAGATGACTCTCTTATTTTTTCAGTATGCCTCTTAATGCTAACTCTAGGCAGCCACAGATGGCTTTTGAAGGGTGACGGGGCTCCCCAAATGCCAGCACCTCATCTTCATCAACCATTTTCAACCCTGCATCTCTTCTGATGAATCATCCCAGTACCTCCTTCCCAATACGTTCTTTGGAAGAATTACCATGGGCAGTGATTTCTGAGGTGATGCCTCCGGCCTCTGAGAAAGCCTTGGAGGATGCCCGATTGTACAAACCTCCTAGAAAAGGGGGAAAGGAGTGTTGCAAGCTCCCTCCACAAAATGGACAAACTCCACTGCTAATATCCCCAATCAGGACCTGGCATTTCCTCTGCCTTTCAGCCCTATGATAGATGCCCACCAGGTACCGTGTGCCAGTTATGTGCTAGCTGGCACCCACATAGAGTGCTTTTCTGAGGGTTGATGCTGTCTCCCACTCCTGCTTGCCTGCTGCAAGCAGACAATGTGCTGGACACATCACAGGTGAAAGTCACCCCCTGGAAATTTTACAATACCTTTGCTGGCACCACTTAGGCAGAAAAGGAATACTATAGACTTCCAATAATTTATGGGTTTTCCAAGCTCAAAGCTGGCCGCACATGAATACCTCCTCAGGCCCCAGCATAATGAAATCAGATATCTATCTGGAAAGAGGCACTGTGAAGACCGGGGAGCAAGGAGAGCCTGATGGTTAGTTTACAAATAGCTTTGCTCCCGCCCTCTGATAATGTAGTTAAGCATGTCCCAAATAGCAACCACCCCCTCGCAGCTTCTCCAGAGACCTAGGGCCTGAGTGGCACAACTGGATGTTAATGACAGCCTGGCTCCTCTGCACTAATGACTGTGGCCTGATAGCCAAGAGACTCATTGTAACAAGAGGCTGATGAGTCACTTGGGAATACATGGGATAATTTGACAGATGGCACCATGTTAAAAAAGAAAAAGCATTCATTCTTCTAGGGATGCACCCTGCTGGCTGGAAGGCAGTGGTCCATGGACAACAGAGGGAGGGGGGCCAGGATACATCCAGGCAATGTTAGTTCAGGACATGGATGAAGGTCCTAAGTGATTCTGTATGGAAAGGGGTTGACAAGAACAGCCATCCACAGGAGTGAGGAATCATCCTCTTCCTGTTCCAGTCAGCCAGGCAATGAGTCTCCAGAAGCAGCAGTGGTTATGGTGAACATCTGGATGTGAAAATACACGGCCTCAGGGAACTGAAGTGGGCCATGGAATACAGGCACACCTGCCTCCCTGATCCCTGAGGTCTGTACACAGGCACCTGATGTCTGGGACTGTGAGCCTGGGGCTGCAAAGAAGTGCCTCTGGCATATTATGGAGGAAAATGGAGTGGCAACAGAGCTGCATCACCTTCCTGTTGGATGTGAGGGTATTTACACCTCTCACAAAGTGTAAATTATTCCCGTCACCACGGCCCTTGCATACACAGAAATCTGAGGGCAGAAGGCATACAGATAGCCCGAGAGCCCAGAGCGTATTAAATGTGTGCAATTTCCAGCCTGCTGGGGAAAGGGAGCCTGACACTCCCTTAGCATGGGGTTGCAATGCCACTTACTCATAACGTTGTCACCCTGCCCATGAACATTTCCATGCTGGATAGCTCAAGTCAGACACCATAAAACTGCAGACAGCAGATAAGGGTCATTCAGCCTTCAGTGCTAAGTGCCACCAGCACCAAGGGCCACCAGACTTCATGTTTCTCTATTTGGAGCTGTCTCAACATAAACAAACCATCTTTCATAGGAAAATGTCTCAGCCCAGTTTCCCTGGTGCTGTGGCAACCTTTGTGAAGAAGAGAACACCACCTTGCCAGGAAATGACAGCAGACGTCTTCTGAACAGCTGGTGAAACAGAAGCAGTAGCCTTACAGCTGACCTGACCTCCTATTGACTCCTTACTGCAGGAAATATAAACTCTTGCCTCAGTGACAAGAGTCTCCAGTTGCTAAGATGGAACTGAAATGAAAGCAATGGGAGTAGAAATAAAGATTCTATCCCAGGAAAGCAAACAGGGAGTCTTAACTCTAGCACTGCTTTGCAATGACTGGAAGAGCACTGAAAGCAAGATCCTAACCAAGAATCACACCCAAACAGGGCATTCTGACAGACTGCACACCAGGCTGGAGTTGCAGTTCCTACAGAGATGTAAATTAAACCTATTTCATGCCTAATGTTATCGTTCCCTTCTCCACTGAAAGTGTTCAATAGGTTCCTCTGCAATGGGCCATTTCTTCATTCTGAGCTCTTGGGATCTGCTAGATAGCCCATTTACTCCAGACCATGCCTGAGCTAGATAAATCACTGCTCTGCCTCAGCCTGCATGCCAGGATCTGTGCTTCCCATTCAACATTGCATGAGCATGTGATGGGAAGGGGGCACAGGACCAGCATTCAGAGTTACTTGGATTTTTCTCCAAACCACTAGAAAAAGAACGTTCTCTGCTGAAGGAGCTCCAAAAAACATGAGAAACATTGCTGACAATATAATCTTCATTGCCCAATTCTATTATTCCTTTTACAGATTTAATAGGAACTAGAAGAAAAGGTGTTGACTTTTCACCATCCTAGGCATGCAAGTGATCCCAGTCACTGCAAAGTTCACGTGACCCTGCGTACAAACCCTCACTGGGGCCCTTCTGAGAGGCAATTCCCAGCAGGCTGTTGTAGTACTTGGCATGTCAAAAGAGGCAATGAACTCATGTATGCATTTTGCTTATCATGCCTGCACGACAAATCCAGCCCAAAGAACTTCATATTTTCAGTGCAAACTCAGCAGTCAGTGGTTAACACTAGAGCTGGGACACTATTTAGCATTAATAAGTTTGCAGCCAACTCCTTCTTCCATATGCTACATACAATTACTCAGACTCCAGCCACAAAGGCAGCTGGGAGATTTAAGGGGACATCATCAGATGTATTTATTTTCTAAGCTGTTACAAAAAGAACATTAAACTTGTGACGTGAGATTGAGTTTAAACCTTCTTGCACTAGTACAGATTTCTACGGCCTCCTTGTCCTTCATATGTCATACACATTGGGCAGCAGAAGAATATTTTCTTTCTGGCTTTATTGCCTTTATTTTCCTTCTTTTTCCTAACAGGAGACTGCCCAGAACCAACTCCTGAAAGCTCTAGTCTGTCTAGGCTTTAGCCAGATGACGCTATTTAAGGAATACTCACCATACCCATGTCGTCATAGGGACCAGCAATTACTCGTTCCAGAAATGACTGTGATTCACAAAAAGATGGTTGTTGAAGGTGCTTTACAACCACTTAAGAACTACACTACGTTCAGGATCCTGGGAGGTAAACTCAGCATTGGCATTAGGAAGAAGCTGTGCAAGGAAGTCCCTTAGTTTTTATAAAGCCTCATTAAAGCTCTTTGCTCTCTTGATTCCTGCTTTCTTGCACAGCTTTCTTTGCCTTTATATTTCTGTAGGTAGTATTCCTTCATTTGTCTCAGATAGCACCTCTTGCACCATCATGGTGTTACTAGCTGTATCCAGACATTTGGGTTTAGTACAGTTGGCCTGTGGCTATGTGGTTGTCTCCTCTCCGGAGCTGGGGAAGGCTCAAAGTTGTTTTTTTTCAAGGAAGGCTTTCTTGTTCCAATTTAGTCAACTTAAGTCAAGGATCAGCTATCAGCTATCCTTTTCCATCAACTGAAGGAAAAGAGTGAGAGGTTTAGCTCACAATAAATCATGCAGAGAGGGAAAGAAATAATCCAGAAATAATTCAGCAGCTTCAAGCAATGTGCTAAATGCCACAGGGTCACCTCTAAGGGCCAGAGCAGGACCAAAAGCCAACAGTGGCTGGTTTAGACAGTTAATTTGGTGGTGGCAGGTGGCTCTGGTTGCTTAGTACCAGCCTGAGGTAGATGTCAGGGAGATTTAACATATCTTAGGCATCTGGGACAGGAGGATGCATTCCACTAGGGCAATGGGCCTAGTTCTCTGCTGTGACAAGGAATGCGATCTATATCTTTACAGGAAAGAGAAAGCTAACAATATCCAGGAAGAATATGGCCTATGTGAGCAAATAAACTATCTATGCATAAGCACCACAGAAATTCATATTTTCAAATGGTTAATTCATCTTACAAGCCAAGCTAGAAGCTTTCCAAGAGCAATTTCTCTCCCCCATTATGCCTGTCATTCTCCTGGCCCCAATTGTCTGCTTGCATGTGTGATGCTAGTCTAAACTGCCAGCATTTCCATTCCCTCTCAATAAAATCCCTTTCCAGTCCACTTCTCGGCAGGAATTGCAGCAGAAGGGCTTGCACTGGCAGTGCCAATGCATAGATCCATGCCTGGATACACAGGGGCTGATTTTCAGATGGTGAGGCTATAGTCCTACAGCTGACCAGAGACATACTTCTCCTTTGAACATCCACACGCTTGGCCATGTTTGCACCCTTGAGTGCTCCTATCACTGCAGCAGGCATAGACAAGCTGTAGCTGCAGTAAAACTCCTGGACTCGGACAGCTGCATGGATTTGTTAAGCCAAGAGCACAGCTGCAACAGCCTACTACCTCCTGTTCAGCTGCTAAGGCCAAGACAGTCCAAGGTGCTGGGAGGCCAGGTTGAACTTGCACAAAGCCTACATCTTGTCTACAGTCATTCCCTCTCTGGCTTTGCATCACTGCTCTTGCTCCTCTTCTCCAGTGGAGGCAGCTGAGAGTGTCTGTCCAATTAGTGACTTTCTAAATGATAGAGGGTCATTAACCAGCAAAAGGCATGGATAAATTTTACAGGCATTTAGGAATGTGTTCATGAGCTTCATAAACTTACAGAGCAGGACTGCTGAGACTAACAGAGTGTGAATCTAGGGCAGGAACTAATTATGGCCTGCTAGAGGCTAAGAAGAAGTGTCTCCAGTGCATAACTGTTCATCACAGAGCTCCTTGTCCCCATTTCTACCGCATCTACTAGCGGGCATGGTCTGAGACCACCACAGAGCCCTGTCTTTCCAGCCAGCATGTCTGATACAGGATACAAACATTTTTAGTGTCACTGCAGCACTGAGACACGGTAGATATAACACCGCTGGTAGCAACTTGTCTGACTGGCTTTTGTGTTTACTTCCGTGGTGCCAGACAAGTGCTGTGGATGTCTGGTTAGTAGCAGCTACTCTGAAGACGCCCCTCTCTTTTCATGGGACAGGAGCAAGGTCTAGTGGATACCTCAGGAAAAAGGGAACCAAAACTCCATCAGAGTCAAGTCAGCCTTGTTTCAGTCTCACAAAGCCAGTGTCTGTGGATCCTATTAAGCTAAAGGGAAATGAACCTCTTCTTCAATAATGCCAGGAGTAATCTTGGAAGAGACCCAGCTGTGAATGTGCTACCACAGCACTTGTGCCATAGGAATGGCCCAGCTCTGCAGATGTTTGCAGGATTGAACTCAAGATCTTCCCACGCCACAGAGAAATATAACTGCAGATATGCTCCTTATGGTCAGATAAGGGGGGCGGCAGGGGGAAGAGCTGCATACTTTAGAGGGCGTCACTGTAAGAAAAGGGAAAAGGAATTTCAAAGGAGCTTCTGATCTCCGATTAACTTATGCTAATTTTCCAGGTCCTTGACTTAAAGGAAGCTGTCTTGGAACAGGGGAGCTAGTCACAGAGAAATCCACAACCAGACCTTCCATACAAACATCACCTTTGAACCTAATGTCAATATTACCCTTCTTTCTGCAAGATCAATAATTCATCGCACAAAACTGCTAAGCAACATCTGGCCAGAGAGGAGGGTTGGATCATGTTTCATGATAGTGGTGAGCGTGTCTGCACAGACAGTAACACTCCTAGAGTCTGAGAGAGAACTGAGGGAATGCCTGCAAGGGAACATCATAAATCCCTCTGCTGCACCCTTTGCTTCCTCCCCAGGAGAAGAGCTGGGCAAGCAGCCAGGAGATGGAGGCCTATTAACCAGTGTCATTTACAAAAAGAATTAGCCTTGACCACTGTCATGACAAGAGGCCAGGACTTATGCCTCTGTGTCCCTCCATACCACATGACATAGGATGGGAGAGGTCCCATAGATCATGAAATGCCCAGTGCACTGCTGTGCAGATCCAAAATGATCAAATGAATATCTCTTCCATGCAAACACACCGCAAGTACAATTGCAAGCACCTCCTAACCTGTGTGCCCAAGCTAGGGACTTGCTGATCTGCAACTTGAGCTACTGACAAGATGCTACCTCCAAAAGACACTTTCCAGTGATGAAGGTGCTTTAAACTCAGCTGAGAATCTGGAGAAAGCTTGGAGGAAGTCTTTGCAAATGAAGTCTAATCCTGAAAAAGCTAGGTCCTTATCAGCATTGGATGTTTCTTCTGCACAGCAGATCTCTGCAGCAGTTTGTTTAAAAGGCTATGTAAGAAATTCATCTGGGCAAGACAGAATGTGAAACAGGCAACATGACTTTCAGTGTGTCCCAGATGCAGAAGCCGCTAAGCAATATGACATATTGCCACAACGGCTCAGTGATAGCAGTAAGGTAGAGCACTGCTAGAAACACGGAATGCATTTACCTTTCATTGCCCAGATGCATTAGGGACAATAACTGGTAAGGCTAGAGAAAGTCAGACATGTTAACAGAGAAGGAGACAAACAGGGCCTGAAAGAGCCAGGCTGGACTGTCCACAGAAGGCTAGAAATGGCTATTGCTCAGAGAGCACAGTAGCAGGAGTAGGAAGCCCTCCCTACTATGGAGGGCTGAGCCAGAGACTTGACAGGACAGCATGTGCAAGAGGGATGGCAAAAGGAGGTAGACAGTGAATACACACACATTCACACCCTTGAAACCAGGCCCTAGAACATCTTAAAAACCAAACAGCGGTTTTCTTCTCAGCACAGACTTGCTGGAGGATGTGGGTAATGCTTTCCTGTATGGGTAAATGGTGATGAGTTACTCCAACTATCTCGGCTGTGGCTGATAGCTGCTGAACCCAACTGTGTCATAGTTGCGGCAGTAATAACCATCAGGGAAAAACCTGCTTTCTTCTCCCACAAAATATCTATTCCCAGCTGTTCCTAGACGTTCCCGTCAATCTGTGTGCCTGGAAATTTGCAACTGTTTTATGTAATCAAAGCTCATTCAAGTATTAAGAGCTCTGGGGCCCTGTGGAGAAAACAAGTTTCCAGGCCAGCCAACCTGTTCCTTTGCCAGGCTGCAGGAATTCTGCACTGTTCAAGACTGGACACCTCCATGCCCTTAAGTTAAAGGAAGACCTCTGTTAACTCCACAAGAGTTCAGTCAAATGTGCTCAGTGGAATCCCAGCAAGCAACAGGGATATGGATTTGCACTAGCTGAACAGATTTTGAATTCCTTCCCCTAGGCAAGGAAGATCTGCTCTACCTAGAAACAAAATTCCAACTCCAGTAGATCCTTGTCTCCAAAAGGTCTGAGCTGGAAAGTGTTACAAGTCAGGGATCTTCAGAAAGTGTATTCACCCCAGTCACCACAGTAGGTCAGTAAGACCTGCTGCAAAGGCCTGGGAAAAATTAAACCTGCTTGATAGTCACTGTTCAACAGAAATGCTGCTGGAGAGCTCAATTTCACTCACAGTACTCTGTCTGCTGACAAGCCAGTCTAAAGACATCCCCAAAATCACAGGTCCTGCCAGGCTGCATGGGTCAGGCAGAACCTGTTTTAGATGAAGCACCAGTTTTAAGATGAAAATCTCTAAAGGAGCTGCTGGGATTTAGATCCTAAGCAATGCTCCAGCACAGCCTTTCACCATCTTTTCATACTGAAATGCCATTTTTTAGGCAGCTGCACAGGGCCAGTCACAGTGATGCCTAGAGCTGACACCGAGACATATTTGCCAAATGCAGGGGAGCATGTGTGCATGAGGGAGTGTGATGTATTTGGTTTTTGCAATCACTGTCCTGTCTGCTGGCTCAGGCTGCAGGTTGAATAACATTGCATAAAAGCACACTTCAGAGCAATGCTGAGCTCTTTCAGATTCTGCCCAATGAAAGAGCAGCAGAAATTTTGAGGCTGTTAAATGGTGGGGTGACTGGCAAGAGTATTACCTACTGTAGGTTTGTCTGGCTATGAGGTCTCTCCCTGGCTTGCTCTCCCACACGCAGAAGCCAACAGGCACTACTCCAACCCATGCAGCAGTGGCAGACAAGAAGAACTGTGTTGCCTCCTGCAAAGTCTGCATCTGTCCCATGCCTAGCTTGTGCAACTGTAGCCCATTTGTTGACCAGATGCCTCACTGAGTTTTCAGGCAGCATGACACTTAAGGAAGCATTAAGCATCAGGGAACATCAGGTATTATTCTGCATAAGATCCAAATCATACAAAGCTGCTTCTCATGCCGTGTGTTTTGGCTCCACTTCCCTCCTCCTGTACTCTTACATCATGCCTGATGCTTCCCATAGAGCATCAGGCTCTCCTTCCAACACTGTAAGTGCAGCACCAGCTTTGCTCCCTTACTCTTTAAAACTCTAAGAGAAGCAAAACCAAACCATGTGCCCCAGTGTTACCTCCTATGCTGGCAAATCTGTGTAGAATGTGCAGAAAGATGAATTTATCTGAGCAGTGACCATCCAGTTCCTGAGAATACAGAGCAATTCTTTCTTTCCACTTCTGCCCATGTTGGGCTTTGACTTAGAGATTTTGGCTTCCCAGTGAATGCCACATGCCCACAACTGGGAAAAAGAGAAGAGAATGAGCCCAGGCAGGCTGCAGAGGGGATGCAAGGGAAGGCAGTTCAATCCCTGCTTATTAGAGCTCTATGAACGGTTTCCCTACTGGAATTACAGGGGGTGTAAATTTGCAGCAGAGAAAAAGATAGGCAAGCCACAGCAAACTTCCACAGAAGCAACATGGCAAAGATCCTAGTATCTGGAGCTAGAGACTGGCGTTGTGGAAGTGGGACATCTGCTTAAGGCAGCAGCACCATGTGTTGGGTGCACTTAGCAATGTCTTCTTCAAGACAGCCCTACTGCATGGATTTTACTATCAGGGACAGTTGTGTCTGAAGAAGGGAAAAATTAAAAGAATCATGAAGGACAGAGGGCAATTGCAATGGACTTGTAACTGAACATAAGCCATGCCCAAAGGCACTGATCCAGGCAGGAGACAGACAGAAGGCATCCTGATGCAAGCTCTACAGGTACATGTACAAGACAGAGCAGACTGGCCTGAACTGGACAGCAGAGGCTGGCCATATGAGGTTCAACACTCCACCGATACCAGGTTTCCTTGTCATCTATGAATGCTCCAGCTCAGGATAGGTCCATTTGTACGAGTTCTCAGTAGCAGTGCAAGCCCTGCACTGAAAGCAGGACTGAGGCATGGTGATGTTTGCACTGGGCCTTTCAGGCTACCAGAGCTTCTCTGTGAGATGGTCTCTTCCTCTTAGACTGCTAATAGTCTTTAAATGCCTTTTAACAAGAAAAAGTTTGGGGCATTTTCCCAGCTGTGTTTCAAAATCTCGATACAAAAAGTAAAAGCCTTGGTTGAAACAGCCTGGCTTGGCCCCACAGAGGTATTTGGATAGTTAAGCTCTTCTTTAGGTACTCAGCTCTGAGGAGCAATAATGGGAGTTAAGCACCTAATGCCTTCATAGTTTCTTAGCTTCTGATAGAAAGTCTGGAGAAAGACAGTTGTGTTTGCCCTGGGGTTAAAATGGAGGGTTTGTGATGCTCTTCATTCTGATGCTGACAGGAGGCAGCAACCAAGGAAGAAAATCCAGGACATAACAAACACCAGCACCTCCAGTGTCTGCCCACTCTAGGAGAGGGGCTGCCAGGTGCTGACTGGCAGAAGACTGTTTTAGCAACTGTCTCTTTTCAGCATCAGTTTCAGGTCCATCAGCCACTGAGTTGAATGTTCAGTTTCTAGCCTCAAACCTGACTAATAGTAGCCAGAATGTCCTGCCTGAAGGACCAGAAGATGCTTTAATACAGGTCTCCATTGCAGGATAAATTGAAGTGTTTGGTTCTTACCAAGGAAACAACAGAAGAGGTTGAGCCTCCTCCATTACCCACATGTGTGAAAACATTGCATTTTGATGGGTCTTCACTTAAACCAGTTTCATGAATGTGTCAACCTTTTGTAGGAAAAACAGAGGTTCTCTCTGTAGAAAGCCCAAAATGTTTGGGTGTAAAATTTTGTTTCCTTTGCTTTCTTCATGAAAATAACAGCTTCCCCGTTCCAACTTTTTCCACTAAATGGAGCTTCCCAGTTTGTAACTGTCTCTGCTCAGAAACCAGTGGATGACAAACAAGTCAAGGCTCACACATTGAGAGATACGCATCATATCCTTCCTGTCCGGGACTGGCTGCAGGCTAGGCAAGATGGAGAGGGGCAGGACTCTTCCCTTCCAGGAGAAGGGGGCCAGGCTGTGCCCCTGGGCTGCAGCTGCTCCATCGGCCACTTATGTTCCTAGTGCCCTGCTGGTGCTGTCTTACCTCCTGGAGAAAAGAAGTCATACCTCTTGCCCATGGCTATTCAAAATACATTAGTCAAGGAAGGGGAAGGCCAATGGTATAAACTCCTTCTGATTTCATTTGGACTTTGGATGTCCAATGATAGCATGATTCTAGCCCTCCCCTTAATCTTTCCCATTTAGAGTTACCCCCTTAAATTCTGCTAGTGAAAGTGAAGACAAAGCTGAAAGCCCTGGTATAACATGCTTCCACAGAAAAACAGTCATGCTGTCATGCTGGAAGGATGCAGCACCAGAAGAGGCTGGATCCATCTGACAGAACAACCGAGATGCAACTTTCTCCTGCAGGCACAGAGTTAATTCCTAGGCACACTAAGCCCTGCTCCTTCCCCCCTCCTCCCAAACCTCTTGCACATATCAGAGATTCACAGGAAACTGCACAAAGCCAAGAAGGACTAAAAAGTATTCCTCATGAAAGCCCTGGCCCTCCAGAGCGGATGGACTTCATTACTGCCTCACATTTCACCACTGGACTGGGCAGATTACTCTGCCACAACAGGTCATGGCTTCACCATTTAAACATGGCAGATCCAAGGGCTTTCCAGCCTGCATTGCCCAATGCCTCTGCTGACAAACATCTCTGTACTTTGAGCACTGCATTTGTGTGCTTGCTCCTGCAAGGTTAGTGACTGCCTCTTGGAGTTCATATTCCTGAGAAGCGGAACCTGAGCTGGACAAAATTGCCCCGCGACAAAAGCAAACTAAACAAAATGAAACCAAACCCCAAGACAACCTTAGAGGGCCTCTTTGATTTCACATCCTTGGCTGTGCTCAGAGTTTGCTAGAGTGAAGGCAGCTTAGCTGTCGTTATCTGGAAAGCTGAAGACACGTATCAGCCAGCTGCAAGCATGACCCAGTCTCAGAAAGCCTTTGCTGGCAGAGCCGTGTTTGAGTCCCAAGGGGTGTACTATGCACGGGAAGTGCAAGCTGTGCAACACGCATCCTCCCGGCTGCTTTGGATGTTGCTTGCTCTCTCTTGCCAGCAGGCAGCCATCAGCAAAGAAAGGTCAATGCCCTAGTCCCTCCGATATCATCATGCTGCTGCTCTTGCCACTTGCTCACAGAAACCGTGGCGTAATATTTCCTATGGGGAAAGGATTCCCTCTCCCTGGACGACAACTGGGGAAATCCCATGCCTGCTGAGTTAGTGGGGAGCCTTCTATTGACTTTGGTGGTGCCTGCATTTCAGCCTGAAAATACCTTCAAAAACTGGGGAGAAACTGTGATCTAAAATAGGCTCTTTCCTCCAGTCTAAGAAAATCCCTAGTTTGAAAATGTTCAGACAGCTACTAGTATCTATGTATGTAGATACTAGCCCATTCAGGCTAGGTCTAGTTGTGTTTGTGGGTTTGGGGACTACTGCTCTGTGGGACCTCAGTCAAATTACTTATAATCTCTGTGCCCTGAAGGGACAAAGCTTTAGGAATACTGATCAAGCTGACCGCAACAGTTTGCAAAAGCAATCAGTGATTTTGTATGCTCAGAAAACTTGAAAGGCCAGTTTGTAAAGATCAGCAGGCTCAACTCTTAGAAGCAGGGATCAGTGAGTATTAAAATTACATACCTTTTAAGGCACCTTAAGTTGATGACTGTAAAAAAGCAATATAACAAAATTCAACAGTCACCTCAGAAAAGCCTGGCTGAGCTGACGTAACTGAAGCTGTTCACTTCTTGTTGGGTGGGTGATCCCTGGGCTGCTAGCCCCAGTTTCAGGTGGAGGTGAAAATCCTCAAGTTTCCACACTTCAAAATGCTCCTGAATTCTGAGTTATCTGATGCCCCACTGCTAACGTCCCTGGTCTGTACAGCATTATCCTGTAAGTATGGGCATGTGGGCACTACCTGTGGGTTGCTCTTGCCACGTGCTTCATCACTGGTTTGTCAGGAGGTTGTAACTGCAACCTATGATGTCCAGTTGGTGTACCTTAGCCACAAGATTGAGCTCCTTCCCTAGGAACGCAAGAGCTTCTCCAGCCTGCTGCCTGGTGAGAGACATTTGGGTGGGCAACAGAAACCATCCCAAGGCTGGCAGGGTGTAGTGGCAATGGGGATCTCTCCTACCCACCATGGCACATCAGAAGGCCACCCTAGACCATACCAGAATGACACGGCAGAGTTTCCTATTTGTGATACCTGCTGCATACCAGTGGTGTGGCCTCTGGCACTGCTACATGTTGTCCTCTTCCTGTAACCCCCAATCCTCATGTCTCAAACTGGAGAAGCAACATCTCTGCTCCAGCAAGAGCTGGAGGGGGCTTTGCTCTGTCAGAGATCAAACTGGTTGATGTGGGAGAGGGGCTTTGCTGCCTTCTCCATTTGAAAATCTGTCTGGTTCCTTCTCTAAAGGCTGGAGCAGTACCGCAACCTTGGCACTGTTATGATCGTATTTCTGGTATCTGTTGTTGTGAAGGAGTCAGATCGAAGGCAGGGTACATCTAACCTGCAAGGCCCCCTGAAGTCCAATGACTCATGCAGATGTAAAAGAACATGAGAAGTCCAGAAGCCAGCAATAAGCAAGTGCTTAAGAAGTAACATCTGGACATGGAACTCAAACAGAATCAGAGCAGAAATAAAGCAACATGTTGACCTTGAGTTTTTTCCTCCCTTCTTATTGTAGAAAGTGATTCACCATTGGAACAAGCTAGAAACAACAGGAAGTGGAGCATTGCCCATCCCTCAGGCTGCCTCTGTGCAAGATCTGCTTTTGTCCCCCACCACAGTTACTTCTTTCAGGCACAAGTCATTGGATTTGATACGGGAAGGACTGGGTGAGAACGCAATAGCCTACACAGGGATCTCTTGAGGTCAGACTAAAAGATCTTACTGTTCTTCCTTGCTTCAAGCACCCAAAGGTGCCTCCTCCTCCAAACACTTCTGGGATCACCCGCTGGACTGCAAAGGGACTTCTTGAGCAATGTGAGTCAGACCCTTGAAAAGGTAAAAATTATGTAAAAGGCTTCCTACAGCATGCAATCGCCTTTAATTAGGAAATACACTCTTTTCAGATGGCGGAGCTGTTTATTAACCACTTAGCAGACTGCAAGTTCACGCACATGTCCCTCTGACCCCTGCTAGCAGCCTGAAAAATGCCAGCTCTCTGGAAGTCAGTACAATTTGCCTACTCAAGTCTCCCTTGAAAGACTGACTACAGGGGTGGCCCCACAGCGTGTTTAGCTGAGGTGGACAGACACTGGGAATGCAGAGAAACACAGCGTCTTACCATCTTCTGCTCACCTCATCTTTGCCTTCTTTAAATACCCTCCCTTCTCTCTACTCCACATCCATGCTAGCATAGCCATCCTCAATTTTCCTGGTGTTGCTAAAATCCACATAGTTCCCCTGAGAGCAGCAATAACCAAACCTTTCATGCAGACAAGGGCCAGCAGCCTCCAACATTTACTGTTGTGCCAGTCTAGACATACTGTGATTGGAGTTAAATGAAACAATGATCAGAGATCCCCACTGCTTATTCCTCCCTTCTCTATACAGAACATGTATAGTGTGCAAAAGTCAGCATAGCCACTGCTAACAATACACAGCCGCCAGAAGAGGTAGCAGGGAAAAGTCAGCTCAGAAGATGGATGACTGATGCTAAGGCCAGGCTGGATCTCCTGGACTGTTGTGGGCTGATGCCGGTGCGGCCAAGTCTCTGACGGAATGAGTCCGTTGAGGGAATATGTAACTACTGACATGAAGCTGAGGTCTCTTAAGGTTTGACAAGGAGCTGAGCACATCCGCTTACAAGTCCAGATGCAGGAGGGTGGTGATACTCAAAGATCACTGTGTCAGTCAGATTTATTCACCATGTCAGTGTAAGCTCTACCTGACAACATGCTTGGCACCAGTTTAATGCAGGTACCTTGCCTTCGGCCATGTGTCTGAGAGTCTGGAGTAAGACAGCTGAAGGCTGATGGGACAGATAGGTCACCACAGACCAAAGTAAACAGGGAACAGTCCATGTGCTGAAGCTGCACACATAGCCAGGGGAGAACGGGCTGCACTGTGTAGGTTAACGTGGAGCACAGCCCCTGGTAAAGCCAGACCTGACAAGGAAAGCTAAAGTAAAGTAACCAAGGGTATGAAGTCAGTGCACGCTTAAGTATACAAATCTACATGTGGCTGCTTTCCCTAAAAGAAGCAATGAGATTTGTCTCATCTTTCCTGATCCACCCAGGCCCATTTCTGCCTCTGGTAGGTACAGTGGGGGATTCTGCCCTGGACTTCAATACAAACAAATTCAGCCCGGCACCAAAATAACTAAGTTGGCAGCTATTTAGGAACTGAGTTATTCCAGCACATGCCGCCATGTGGGTGTTCCTATCGCAGAAGAAGAAAGCCTTATTTCGATATAGCCATTGAGTTCAATGCAGTCCGCTCCATGCACAGAACTGTACTGATGCAGTTAATAGTGGATGCTGCAAATGAAGGAGTTAATTTCTGCTCCTGTGCCCAGTTAGATGAACCCTTAGTGGTTTTCTAATTAAAATGCATTCAATTATACTGTCTTTCCTCCCACACTGTATGCACTGATTCCTGGACAGGACGTCTGACTCGCCAGTAAGTTACATGTAACTGGATGAAGGGTGGCCCAGGAAAGGCAACCTGCAGAATCTTGCAGAAGAGAGAAAAAGGATCTGACTGCTCCAGAGGGTACTTGTAGCACTGCTGCTTTTCCTAGCATTTTTTTCATTAGTATATAAAAACCAAATGACACCAGACAAGTAGAATTCCCAATAACCTCAAGGCAGACATCACTTTAAAGATGACATTTCTGTCTTCAAATTGTTTGCCTAGTATTTTAACTAGTAACTTCTAAAATTCAAGTAATTGGTCTTGGTTTGCTTTCCCTTGAGCTAAAGGAAAAAAGAAGCAGTTTTTAGCTTGCTTCTTTTCCGTATTTGATAATGATCTTTGCAAAGTGCCTTTCTTTCGCTATTGTGAATATTTCACTGAACTAGAGGAGAGAAAATACTGCAAATCAAAAAATACTATAGGAAAGAAATGACATAAATATGGAAGCTGAATACAGGGAGGCAACTATGTATAGAAAACAGCCAGAGTTTAGACAACATTAATATCACTTTAATCCACTTCTTTTGTCAATCATAAAGAAAAAACCTGCAGTTACTGTTCATCATTCTCATCAATGGGCTTTCACTGAGATTAGGAGGCTGCACTAGTTTACACCAGTTTAGGATCTGTACTCCAGACCTACGACCACCTACAGAATCTTTTAAAAAATGACATGTGTTCCACATTAAAGGAATAGATTTGCAAACTGCTAAAGGTTTTGCATTTCCAAAAAACTCACCTGATCAGCCTGTGACCAGCACCTCTCTTGGTAGAGTTCCAGATCCGAAAACCTCCTCAAGCCATCGTGAGATACCATCACCGTTACTGTCACCTGGTTTGCCCTGACCTGATAAGAACTCTACGTGGAACAATGCTGAGATCACACACAGGATTAAACTCAAGTAAGCACAGAAATGTCTGCTGACTCAGACTCACAGAAGTCTTCTTTTAAAAACCAGGAAGCCCTGAAATGAGCTGGATTTTCCAGTCAAATACTAGAAAGTGAACCCAATGTAAAATGCAGTCCTCTCTCTGTTAGGATCCATGGATATTCAAGCAGATTCAGTGCAGTGCTTTTTACTGAATGTTCCCAACACTAAAATTATTTGAGTGAGAAAGTTCTTAAAGAATAAAATACTGATTGCAGACCTCTGGGATTACTGAATGCATTTGATAAACTTCACATGCTATTCTACCAGTAACAAACACTCGCGCAAACGTAATTCCTTTACAGTTTTAGATTATTCAGACAACAAATTAAGCCTTTTTTAGTTTCAGGAAAAAAACATTAAAGTGATAGAACAGCCCTTATAAAAGAGAAAATTCCATTTCTTTTAGTCCATGCTGATAAAATTCCACTAACATTTCAGTCAAATCAGTCTTGAATTTTAAGGTCCAATTTTAAAGGTCCCATTGATGGATTGCTGCTGTAATCAGAACCCATTAGTACACTGTTAAAACTACAGGAATTACTCAATAACATCTCTTAGAAAATAGGCACTAATTTACAGAGAAGAGCAGAAATCAGGCAAGAAAATAAATAAGCCTTCCAGTACAAAACAGTTTATATTTTAATTCTATTATTACTAAATTGTTCTCAGTGTGGAAAATATTTCTAAGAGAAGACATTAAAGATATCCCTTGAGCAATTCAGCCAGATTCCTCAGGACTTTTAGTGACTGTGGGTGTGAAATAGGCACTTCTTGCAGAACAGAGCAACTCTTCTGTCTTTCCTAGCCACAGCACAGCCTCAGAAAGATTTCACTGAAGTTCTGTGTGCCTGTTTTACATAGTTTCACTCCTTGATTTCGCTGAATACAAGGACACTCCTGAAAGGGACAGGTCAGCCAAAATAAGTTTGCTCTAAAATAAAGCATGGATTTTATTGCAAAACACGGGCATTGTTACGATAAGCTAATCACACATCACCCTCAATCACAAAAGTGAAGTTAAATAGTCTCAGCTAAGAAATACATAACCTCTAAGCAAGTATGCCAGTTCACCCTAACTTTCAGCAGATCAGTGCTGGCTTGCAGCTTGGCCCCTCTGGACAGGAGTGGCTCGCAGTGATACCGAAGTGATTTGAACTAGCAAGGGACTGATCCTGAAACCCAGACCTGAACACGTTTCATGGCTCTGCACGCCCGGTCGCTGCTCCCAGGATCCATCCAACGGAGCTGCCGGATGGGGGACCCCAAGGGAGGTGGATGAGGCCCTTCTTCGGGATGAGAAGGGGCATCCTGAAAGTGCAGAGCCCCTCGCCAAAGCAGGGCGGCAACTTGCGCGAATGCCCCGGCAAAGCGAACTCAAACACGCACGTACACACCAAGCAGTCAGGGCGCGGAGGGACCCCCGGGGGGGACGTGTAACCCACCTGGGTTGAGGCTGCTCTGGAAGTAGAAAACGACCAGGAGGAAAGAGCCGAGGCCGGCGGCCAGCGCCACCCGCGGCGCCCTGCTCCGCCGCATCCTCCGCCGCGGCTCCGCGCAGCGCAGCGCAGCGCAGCGCAGCGCGCCCGCGGCCAGGGCCCGCCGAGCGGCTCGCGCTCCGCGCCGGGCGCGATGCCCCGGGCGCCGCGGCCGGGGCCGCCCCGCTCCGCTCCGCCCCGCCGCCGGGCCGCCCCGCTCCGCTCCGCTCCGCCCCGCTCCGCCGGCAGGAAGTGGGAGCCGGGCGGCGGGCGGGGGTCGCTCAGCCCAGCGCAGGGCGGCTTCGCTCCCCGCAGCGCCGGGGCTTTCGCTCCGCGCCCGGCCGTCGCCGCTCGGCTCCCTCCATCCGGACCGCCAGTGCCCGGGACGGGGACGGCGCCCGGCTGCGCGGGCCTGCTGCAATCCGAAGTAACACCAGGAAGAGGAGCGAGAGCGGTGCGGCGGCTGGCAGCAGCCCCGGGGTGAGGGGGCGCCCGCTCCTGCAACGGAACTGCGAGGTTGGGCTCGCCTGATACTCCTCGGCCGGTTTTCCCCCTTCCTGCCCACCCGGCGAGGTCGCGGCTGTAGGCTTTAACAGCAAAGCAAAAGAGGAGCGCTTGGCTCCCCCGGCTTCCCTGCCTGCTCCCCCATCAGAAACCAGCTGCCCTCAAATTGCGGAAGTATTTCCACTCCCTACCAATGCTAAAAAGAATACTTATTTCCCCACAAAAACTTGTGTCATGAGTTTAAAATTCCTCACAGGGAAGAAAGAGTTACTGATGTGCTGGCAAGGTCTGAGTGTTTTCTGATGACATTTCTCAGCATGTTCGATACTCCATAAGCATCACAAAGTTTTGTGGCTTTGAAGTATATCTCTTTTTTGGCTAAAGTCTGCCTCCACAGAATTTAACCGAAAGCAGTAATGTTTCTGAGTAATGCTAACTCAATAAAGTTATATAGAAGGGGAACATAGTTTTCTATTAATCTCTGTGAGTTTTCCGAAGGTGAGAGTGCAAAGCTCTCTTACCACATCCTCCAACCTCCAGGTTCTGTAACTGCAGTCAAAGCAAACTCTGAGCTTCTGTTTCCCCTGTTTCTGTTTTGAAATGGCGGCAATACTATTGGCCCACCTCTGTAAAACACTTCAAGATCTACTCAAAGACCACTTGCCAAATCAGAAAACCAGACTGAGGACTGGATTCCCACTGACAACAGTGGGAACTGTGGGAACAACTGCTTCTCTCCCCATCTGCTAAATACTTAGCTTTTAGAACAAGACGACAGCTGAAGGAAGAGCCCTCAAGAATGGCAAAAAAAAAAAAAAAAAAAAAAAAAAAAAAAAAAACTGAATGTGTGGGCAAGATGGATTTGGTTCTGCCCTCATTTAGGGCAGGGCAAACCAGGGGGAGATACTTCTTGCAGAGGAGGAAGCTGGAATAAAATGAGAGTTAAAGCAAGCCTGCAGGGCAGAGCAGGCCACACTTAGCTGTCACACTAAGCAACACAGCTCTTTAAACTCCCTGTTGTGTAGCCTAGAGAGGGGCAATAGAAATGAGGCTGCGACTGAGAACCTGATACGGCTCCACTTCCTTGCAAAGACACACCAGTGATTGCACTAAGTGGTTAAGAAGATAACTTCAGGTCCTGATCCCTGCGCCTGTCAGAGGTGTTCAGGGAAGCGGCTGTAACGCCTGCCACGGGGGAGCGAGGCGCAGAGTGCTTGGGGAGCGCTTACGGGGGCTGGCTGGGAAGATCTCTGCAGACACAGGCTGCTCTCTGCTGTAAGTAATGCAGCGCTTGGTCTACTCGGTAAGTTTGCAAAGAGCAGGAATCTGCCTTACATGTAAGGATATGCTGAGAGACCCCAGGGACAAAGGGGCTGGCTGAATCCCAGTTATGGGGGGGAGGATTCGTGCATGT
Source organism: Rhea pennata (assembly GCF_028389875.1). Lineage (NCBI taxonomy): Eukaryota > Metazoa > Chordata > Aves > Rheiformes > Rheidae > Rhea > Rhea pennata. The sequence continues at coordinate 12,305,129 of NC_084674.1, forward strand.
GAATACATTTTGATATGTGCTTACAGGCATTAGCCCTTGTAATGGGGATGGACTACAAAAGGGAATCGCACCCCAGTATTTTTATTTCTGAAGTGGCTTCCCACAGCATCACAGGGGAATGGAAAGGACAGGATTTTTCCTAGCATTATAAGAAGGTACCACAGCATTCCCTGCATGTCTACAATAGCAGAAAGGATGTCTGGAGCTGCTGTCCTTGAAACTCTCAAGGGAATGGAGTGAGGTTCAGGGACTGAAGGTGCTTCTGGCCTGTGCAGTGTAACCCCCTTCTGGTAGCTTGTCAGAGTTGAAAGATGCACTCACACACTGAGTTTTTAGTTCATTGTTTGCATCTCTCAATGCTGGAATATCGTAGAAAATTTGGCCCAGAGTTGTTGAAGGAGCTAAGTAAAATAATCATCCCATTAGCACAATTTCTCAGGGTCCAGCCAGGGAAATAAAAACTGTATCAAGTCAAAGTTCACTCACAGTTGGGCATTCATTAAAAGAAATTAAACTAAAAATCTCAGAAAACTTGAAACTCAGACATGGTCCTGTTGAATCCTGCTGACTCCTGTCAATATTTCGTATCCAGAGGGCAGGGCACAGGCCTGTTTGTGATCGTATTAGTATATGTGAGACTAGTCTTACATAGTCCCGGGTGAATGCACTGTTCAGATCCTCAGGGCTAGATGATGTAAGGGAAAGCGTACTGTTAAGACTGAAGATATCTATTTGGACTCAAACTTGACAGTCTCCAATGAATAAGTGCCCTTTTTTTTTTTTTTTTTTTTTTTTTTTTTTTTTTTTAAGAAAGACAAACATGTTTCAAGAGGAAACATGTACATTTTGACAAGAGTTGACTGGTGGTAATGGCACCAGCCCTTGGGATGTCAGCGTCTTGTCACTGCCTGTTTCTGTGTACCTGAGAAACATCTCTAGTCCCACATGCTAATGTGTAGTACCATCCCACCTTCCCTACAGTCCAGTACAGCTCATCCAGAAGAGAATGAGTGACCCCAGCCCACAGGGCAGACAGTGGTGGTTGATGCTTACCAGAGAATGAAGGTCCAGGGTGTGCGTTCCAGGGAGGCATGTCTCCGGGAAGATGTCTCTCTCTTTTTTCTACTCATTGTGTGATTTTTAATAATGAAGTTCCAATTTCTCTGTAAGACCTGTCTCCTCTCCAAGAGCCATGGCTTCTGCTTGGTGATGAAGAGCCTGGTTTGCCCAAGGTCACCCAAGAAGCCCAGAAGGGCAGAGAACAGAACTGAAGCTCTCAGACTGCTAAGTGATTACCCCAAGCACTAACCCATGCCTATTTCTGAGAGAGACACAGTCAGATTCTCTGTGTATTGGAAGAGCATTTCCTAAGCCCCGATAGGAACTGGAGAACAACAGAGGCATGAAGCACGCACCAAAATATGGCTTCTCAACAGCGTGCATGAAATTAGTGTGTCATTTTTCAGCAAACGTACACAAAGCCTAGTGTTCTCTTAGACACTAATCTGCCACTTTTCTCCTTCTGTGCCAGGCTGGGAACTCCCTGGGGCAAGAGCCACCCTGCTCCATATTTGCACATTGCTTAGCACTGTGGGGTATGGATCATGGATGAGCTAATCACCCCTGCAAAGGCAGTATTGATGACCAAGAATAATAGTTAAGAGCTACTGATAACACAGTGTGGAGGAAAATCATCTGTTACCACCTCAGCCTAGAATTGTATTTGATTTGTAAGTGAAGAGACATTGCTTTTTGACTGGAGAAAGATGCTGTGCTTTTGATAAGCACCGCATGCTTGATTTCCTCTCTGCTCATTAGCAATGCTCGTTACTATCTTCTCCACAGGTTTCTCCCAAATGCCTTGCTGTTTGCTGGGACCTTGGTGCCACTGAGTGAGATTTAACCCCAGACTTCAGTCACGTTATCATGTTGAATAGAAATTAAGCAGCTGCAAGTTTCTGCTGGAAACTGATGCATCTGTAAAACCTCCCTCCCCAAGCCCTGGTTTCCCATCTCTTGTGGAGAGGAGCCTTTTAGGGGGTATTTTGCTTTTGCATCCAGGTATTTAATTCTGGAGCATGAATGAATGCCACAGAAATAGTTTACCCTGGCCTCATGCTTGCTCCATCTGCTGGTAGCCAGGTGCTGCTGCACACCACAGCCTCCAAATCTGACCAAGCTAGCAAGGGAATTACACTGATGCAGAACAGGCATTCTTCAGAGACTGGCATCTGCACATTTACTCATGGAGATGCAACAGACATCATCCTGCCTCAACGTGTCCTGTTACTCAATGCCTTGGTGACTGAATTTCATGGCATCGCTGCAGTGTGTCAGCTGAGAGGGATGTCAGCTGAGAGGGACCTTGCAAAGCCCCAACCCATCCCCTGCTTGAGCAGATGGGGGTCCAGCTCATTCTGAGAATTTCCCAAAGATGAACACCCCACAATCTCACTAGGCAATCCTTTCCAAGCTTCACTAACCCTAGAGGGTTTTTCCTACCATCTTATCTGAACCATCCTTGCCATGACTAGGACCCACTACATTTTGTCCTGAAAGATGAGCTGGGGCAGTGGGGGGGGGGGGAGGGGTTGGACCTAGTTCTGTCACATACGTGTTTTAGCCAGGAAAGGCCAATTCTGCTAATATCATCGAATGGGAACACTTGCTTTCTCAAGCAGTGCATTGATTTTCCAGAACCTCCTATATTCCTTCTTGCCTGCAGGATGTGGATTTTCAAATATTATTCCATCAAAACACTGGTGTTTAGGCCTACTTTGCACCTATTTACAACAGTGATAGTTCAAAGCAGCAGAGAGTCATGCTGGGCCAGACTCTATACCATTAAATGCTGTAGTAAATGTTTGCAGGCTCAATGTAGAAGAGAAATAGGTAGGACAAAAGGTAAAATTTATACTAATCTGACCTGAAGAGGTAACTGGAGAGCTACAAGTACATATATAGTGCAGGCTTGGTTATCTTTTAAATCTGCAGCCAGATTTTGCTGCTTGTTATACAAAATAACAGTGATGCCCTGAGAAATCTCCTTTATCTTAGGGGGACAGGGCAGGGAATAAGCAACCCATCCTAAAGACACCCTACACCCTGAGGAATCCCACTGATTTGGCAGGTATGACAGCATGTATTGCCTAAAGTTACAAAGGCTCATATACTTTATCAGAAAAAAAAACTGAATATTAGGATAATGCAAGTAGTATCTAGTCCTGAGAGTTAATATTGTAACCTAGTAATTTCATAGCTTGCTAATCTTTCTATTTCTAAACAAAATGCTAATCACTTCCCAGAGATTCTGTTGCAATTTTCCCTCAGGAAATCTTCCTGGAGACCAAGAAACTAAAAATTGGGTTCTTGATTCCCATCAGTGAAACACTGGCTTCTGTCAAAATAGATTTCAAGAAATCATTCATTCAACTTCCTTGCTGCCACAATTAAAAAATAAAAATAAAAGCAGCAGCTGCTTTCTTTTAAAAGCACCAGTGGTGATGGGACCAAACCAAAATACAGGCTCTAAGGACTACTCTCTGCCTGCAATGCTTACAGCTGCTGAAAATACTGTTGTTATGATGGAAACTCCCATCAACCATTCTACTCAGTGGTGGCAACTAGGGACTGTGTTTGCCTTTTGTACCAGGCATTTATATTTCATCAGTTTATACAGTGTTACAGGCTGGGAACTTGTTCTCTGCTGATGTCTGATTTAGAGACTTACACGCAGAAGGATGTGATTTACAGATACACTGTGGAAAGCCAATTGCCCTTAATCTTAGCACAGCATTGGGAACTGCAGTTACTTCTGACAGCAGGAGCAACAAACCTGTCAAATCTCCTGCTAGGAGTGTGAGACTCACGCAGCCTGCTCTGGTTTTGTGCTCTGCTGTTTCTTGCACATTTACAGCAGACTGCCGTAGCCTCTCTCCCTGCTGTCCAATGCACCAGCTGGAACTGGTGCGATCCTTTCACTGCCACATGAGGGGTCACAAAGTCAAGGGGATGCTCTTACACTGCACCACAGCAGAGATGGGGGCAGCTAATGGTCTTTCTGTTCAGAGGAACCCTGTGAGGTCCTGTAGTAAGTTACCAATATGGTCCTGCCCGTCATAGGTCAGATGTCAGTGCACAGCAGGCAAGTCAATGCACAGCATCTTTCCCATCGGAAGGGAACACACTTCAGAGGAAGGAGATAGAGAGAAGCAGTTTTTCTATTTTGTCATATAGATTTCTGGTGAGCACAGAGCAGCAAAAGTTTACTCTGAGACAGGACAAGGACACTCCACGCTCTTTTCTACACTTTGGTTATGATTGCTGCGAAAGGGGAGTATGAACACTCCAAGCACAAACAGGTCTTTCAAGAAAAAGAAAATCCCTATTAATCTGTGTTTCAGGTTTCCCGCAGAGGTGGGAATTGGTCTCAGTCATTCCTTAAGATGCTTTCTTCTCCAAGAAAGAACCATACTGCAACATAATGACTGCTCTGATGGGAAGGAATGGTAAAAACTCCTGAGGCAGCCCAGAGGGTTTTACCCTGACTCACAAATACCTCAGAGTAAGTAAGTACGTTGTCAGATTTTACATATGACCCACAGCTGTGGGTCTCTCCAGGTTTCTGAGGATTAGTGGCTACTGAAACAGGATCCTCATTCACTGTTTAGCAAAAGTCTTCTCTGTTCTGTCTCATTGTTATCTTGTGCTGTAACTCCGAACAAATAACACTAAATGCTGTTGTATGGGAAAAGAAAGACAGAAAACCCCGACTGCAGCATAAGACTTGCCACATCACATTACAAGGCAGCACAGCAATATTTAAGTCCCCAAGGGTTTGCAAGTACTGTCTTACCACCTGAGGACTGGATTAAAAACAAATCATGGTCAACCTTCGAAGAAAACAAGACATTTTTCATGACACCCAGATCTACTGTAACCACACCCCTGTAACATATGCCGGGACTGGGACTTACCTTTACTGTGATAGCTGTGCAGGTTGGGACATCTCCAGCCTCAACTGCAGCAGGCCTGTCTTCCTCCAAGCCTTCCCTTCTGGTGTGTTTATATCACAGCGCTCCCCATTATCTGAGCCCACACAGTTGGACCAGCCATCTCTGTCCATTTGGAAAGTCCACAAAGGTTTTTCTGTTTGTGTACTGGTGTTCAGTGAAGGTGATGCGTTCCAGTGCATAAGAAGGCAGCTGGGTATCAGTGAACAAACTGCCACATTGGTTGGTAGCCAAAGTAAGCGGTCACCATTTCCAACCTTGTACTTCTTCCACTTGCAGCCACCTGATCTAGTATTCAGTGTTGCTTCTAAATTTTTGGAAGCTGGAAGAATTCAGTGCTACCATTCACACCACTGGTTGAATCATTCTGACACAGAACAGTAGCAGCAAAACCTTGAATTTCCTCATGTGGCCATAAAATATGGTTCAGACACATGTGTGGAAGAAATAATGACACAGCCTGACAGAAAGTGTTGTTAGGAGAGCAAAGGAAAGGGCACAGCCAGGTGTGAACATGCCATCATATGCAGCACAAAGTGGCTCTATTCCCTCTCCTGCATCTTCCCTCCCAATATCCATACAAAGGGTCAAATATTTGGGCTACAAGTTATTTTGCTGTTCTTGCTCTACTCTGTTCTACCCAGTTGTGTCCCTGTGGCTCTGTTAGCAATACAGAAGTGGTAAGAAGCGAGTTCCTCGAACTATTTATTTCTCCTTACATACCTGGATCCTGCTACCCTCACATGGGTGTCTCCAATGACTTCTGTGCAAGCCTCTTTATTGGCCACATGTGAGCAAGATTGCCATCAACTACAAGGCTGTGAGAGAACAAGTTCTTTTGTCAACGTGATGTTTCCCCCCATGGAAATAGCTGTTATCAGACTAGTGAGCAGAGATGGCACATGCACACCAGCATGTTTTGACTTGATATTCTGGTGCTGGAGAGCATTCATTAAATGACTGCCAGGCAGCCTGCCTCTGGGAGCTGATGTTAGCTTCTAGGAAACCACAGCATGCACAGAAATATCTGTTTCAAGTATTGTAGCATCACAAACCAGATATCCAAGGTACTGAAGCCAAAAAATAGGCAGGGAAAAAGCTGCCAGCTTTTGTTACACTGATGAACATCTTTTAAAAACAGTAAAAGCCACATGAACACACTACTGAACTCCTTTTCCTTGTACCTACTACTGTAACATCCCAGCATCTTCCAGCTGTGCACCAAGAGGTTACTAACACCCAACCAAAGTTTGTTTCAAAACCTCTACACAAATCTCTTTTGTACACACTCTTTACTGCATGGAGTGGTGAAGAGAACCATTTTCATTGGTGTGCAAACAGAAACACCTATTTTGCAGGTACGTTAGCAAGAATACAGTTTTCATTTGAAGAGGAAGATGAGGGAAGCTTGTGACAGTCCTCATCTACTGTGGAGACTACTTACCTAATCCCGTCCTTATTCCCAAAGAAAGCCTTTTCAAAGACAGAAATCTCTTGAGTGGGACAGAAAAATGCTATGGAAGTGAAAAGGTTTATTTGGTGTAGTGGCTAACTCTTAAATACTTCATAGAGCATCTAGACCCAATGAGTTGAACGTTATTATCTGCTTTTCTAAAGCTTTTCCGGAAGATGAAGAAGCTAGCCTGCAACTTGGTTTCCTGCAGTCTGCAATTTTGAGGAAAGAGGGTGGTGGTGGCAGCTGTAGTATTGGGTAACATTAATCCTCATATTAATTTGTGGCCTTCTAAAGGTATTCGGAAGGCCAGTTTGGCCATTAGCAAAGAGCAGGTTCCTCATTTCTGCTCTAGAGCATCTGCCTCCATCTTCCTAGACATGCTTCTTCCTCATCTGCAGGACCCTATAGAGGGGCAGCTCTGAGACCCTCTGCTGGGACTTTTCTTGCAGTCCTCAATCTATTAAACATCTCTGTGCATTCAGGTCCTATTGGACCTGCATAGCAGTGACGTGTGAGACTGGCACAAGATCTGCCCCAAGTGCTGATCTGCTACCATGGTTCCAGCATGCTGGCGCAAGATAATTCTGTCCGTGGAGTATGGACAAGTTTTACATTCAGAAGATCCCCCAGATGGGAATGGAGTGGCTTGCAGTCATCTGGAGATCTGTCCATATTACAGAGTAATTTAAGAACTGTGCTTTTTAAACCATTTGACCGAAGCTGCTGATAATTAAGAGGCAGGGAAGGTTTACCCACACATGCATGGCTCCTTTGCCAATGCATTTACAAGCCCAGAACTGTTAATTTGAAGCCTGTAATAAAGCTAGATCGTTGGCTACTGTCAGCACTTGCTCAGAGGCTACTCATTTCCAGCCCAAATGAGGAGCCAGGCCATGAATTCTATATACACACATTTGATAAAAGGAAGTTTGTTTGCAGCGTGTCTTTGTGCCTTCATAGAAGGTATAAAACAGATTATTTTAAGATGGGCTTTATTTCCTTGGAAATGTGTAACAATAGCACAGAGAAACCTGGTATCTTAGGAGGAGAGTGGGTAGCAAAGACTGTTCAAAATTTTCTGTGAAGAGTTCTCTCTTCTGGACTTCAGTGAGCTTTACCTAAGTTAACTTGTTCATGACCCGAAGCCCAAGGCCAAATGATTTGGTCTTGTGATCTTCAGTTTCCAGTCAGCCAGCAACTAAGGGGAGAGACTATAATTAAAGTAACTCAACCAGGTAAGTCCCTTTTCTCAGCATAGTGGCAATGAGCACAAGACTATGATTGGGAGTGTGTTTCATTCTCCAGCTTCTAGGCCTGAGCAAAGGCAAATCTGTCCTCGAGAACAGTGTAAGTGGAGGCAATCTTGTGAGAAGTGCTCATGGCCAAATGAAGCAGCTCCTTATTCTAGTGGGGCACTGCGTGTTGCAGAGTACTCTGCTCCCTGCAGCTTTCACTTTGCCACTGTTATGCACACATCCATCTGAAGTGGCTTTGAGTATAAAGGAAAAAGAAAAAACAACATACGCAGGCTGAAACCAAACAGTCTGACCCTGTAAATACCAACATAAATCACCATCAGTGGTCAGAACAGTCCTATAAAAGTCTTGCCAACCGCAGAATGAGTGTGCTGAGAAATTTCCCTTTCTGCTTATAATATGGTGTTATAGGCAGGGATGTATGTCCTTGTCCCTCTGTTATCAGGGAAACTCGAGTAGATCTTTTTATGGGAGTGTGGAAGGAATTTGCAGCATCAAGCTGCTCTCTGGGATGGGGGAAGGCGGCTTATTTTATGCCTCAGAACTGCTGTAGACCGAACCACTCTTCCAGTCATGCAGTGCCGTATACTTTAGTATACAATTATATATCATGTAGTTCAGTTACAAAGTGCTACCGACCTTTTTCCAGGGCCGGCTGAGCATGACCCTTCTCCTCTTAGCATATCCAGAATACCCAGAAATACTGACACTGCTGAGACTCCCTACAACAAAGCAGCCTGACCCTGGGGAAAAAGGAGAAAGAAATAAGACAACAAAATAGAGCAACATTTTCAAAGGAAGCTATATGACTTAAGTACTGTCATCACTGATCACATTTAGATGAGTCTTCAGGTTCCTAAGTACCTTTGGTACTACTGAAACATTCCCTCAGGCTAAAAGTAGAGTTTCTTGTTTACTGGAGGGGCGAACTGTTAAAATCATCAGCATCTAAATACTTCTTGTGAGGCTGCACTCTGCATGTACTGCCACACTGATGTTAAACTCAGGTTTGTTACTGCAATTTTTGGCACAAAGGACTAATTTTTTGTGCCTAGACATGGCAGGGCTGGTCAAATCCAACCCAAACAGCTTCTATTTCATGGAAACCCTGGCTGAAAAAATCATATAAACATTCTTTGTCTGTCAATCTTCCATGACTTGCTATGTCCTTTTACTATTCCAAGAAGCCTGAGATACTATTTTTATTTAGACTAAAAATAATAGAAGCTTTTCTTCAACCCTCTGGGTGCCCTAATTGAATTATGTATACACTAGTAAACCTCGGCACTGCTAAAACCAAGCAGCCGCCTGCCCATAATATCCAGGAAGCATATCTAGGAGGCATGAGTCCGCCTCCTCCAGAAACTCTATCCTGAGGTGTCTTTTGCAAAAAGTTTAATCCTGGAAAGTTACCAAATCAGGTTCGTTTCAATTATGGAGTAAAGAAAGCACATTCCAAGGCTCTGAGCCATCTCCGAGAAAGCCTAGCCAGCTGATTCCTCTCTTTTATAAAGAAATCTTTCAAGCAAGGACTTTGGTGCACAGTTTGCACAGCCCATAGAACACAGGAGGGGGACGAGGCATTGAATATGCAACTGCGGCTCCTGTTACTACCCCAATTAATTCAGAGGTAACAGCCCAGGTACTTCTGTAGACTTCAGCCTAAACGACTTAGACCAAAGGTTTGTAGGTAAGATCTTAGCCTCTCCTTGCAGATATTAACCACCGAGTGCTGATTTATGAATTTCTGTATCATGTGCTTCCAGAAACATGGCCTGTGAGCTCCAGGCTTAGTTTCCAAAAGTTTTCGGGTGCAATCCAATGAGAATACACCTGTTCACCCTACCACGGGCAATCCCTGAGGAGGTACCAGTGTGATCCACAAGATAACCTCCTGTTTAGGTGCAAATACTCAGGCTAGCTGAGTTACTGTGTGTTCTGGGAATAGCCAGACTTGTTTTAAGAACATTTAGCTTGTAATGTTAGGACTACTGAAAATGTTAAATAACAATCTAACCACAACCAAATCTATATACTGATGATGGCTAACACCTGTACTTTTTGAGCAGCTGCTATATTTCCAATTGGTTGGAATGAAATCAGCTCTGCCCTTTTCAATGTAACTAAAATAATCCATGGAAACACCCTGTCTACTTGACCTTCTCTCAAGTTTACTGTCAGCAGAAGCGGGGTGGAAGGTGGGGAAGAGAAAAAATGCTGATTCTGTTCTACAAATGTTCTTAGCAATACTGTAATTTCAGGAAAGCCAGAGAGAATTCAAATGTCTTTCTCAGCTAAGGAAGAAAGCACAGTCATGTGCCTTCCCCAAAGATTCTTCCCAACTAACAGTGCAGACAGTGTCATTGAAAAATAATTTAGAAAAAAAAGCAGAAAATAGCAGCGTCTTTTTTTTTTTTTTTTTTTTTTTTTTTTTTTTTTTTTTCACTGTGATTTCTGTGGTTAAAGCTGCAGCTAAAAGCAACAGCAGCAGGTTGCATAAGAAACAAAATATGCTACTTTACAGAGGTTTGAGTCAATGAATTGGGCAGCCTTAGAGAAAAATTGGTTTGCAAACTTCAGAAATGGATTTAAACAAAACATGATTATCTCTTTCAATGTGAGCATATTCTTTTCTCAGAAAATTCTGGCAGGAGAACACAGTATAAGATAGCTGAAGGCATGCATTGCTGTACATTTAAAACCTATAGCAATAAGAACTGCTCTGTTTTACTTCCATTTGGCATCCTGAAATTAATGGAGTGAAGGAGCTCAAACAAAGTACTTCAGTCAGCCTCTCTGTGGTTCATGCCCTGAAATGCCCCTGCCCAACAAATCAGTACTGCAGTCCTCTATTCCTTCAGAGTGTTCTCCCACACACGAGATGGAGGAGAGAAGCCACCCCTGTCCTCCCAGTTTTGTCAAAGGAAGACTAGGAATATCTAATAACTAATGAGGAAACGCGAGACTGCAGCTCAAATTGCAGAGGTGGCAGAGAAGTACTTGCTCTGAACAAAATGTGAATGAACGCACTGCTGCAACATGGCCCTCATCCAACCTTGTAGGTGTATGGAGGCCAAGACCCTCTAATTCTGAGGTCCCCTTTGAATCACGACGCTGTGCAGATCCTGTGACTGCTACTGTGCCCCAGTTCTGTGCTGAACCGGGATCAAATTGTTCTGTGCCAAAAGCACCAGGCTCACACAGCTTTTTAATGATGCCCACAGACCATGTGGAAAAGCTTTGTGCTGTCCATCAAGGAAGCTATAGCTCAGCAGTGAAATAATCAATGAAAGGGAATCATGATCATACATTATCTAGAAATACAGCTGGCCAGGAATACAAACCCTTGTTCCATGCAAGGACTACAGGAAGAATTGCGGAAAAATATAACAAAGCCTGTGTTATTTTGACAGTTAAAATTCCTCCATACTGCAGTACAGTCTATATGTCTTTACTATTCTCTCATTCTTCTCTTAGCTTTATTTCCTCTGCTAGTTGATCTGTAGCCAGCCAAACTATTCTTGCAGAGCTCAGTGGAGGTTCATGGTGCTAAACCAGCCAACTATTCATTCAAGGCTAATGCTGACTTTCAAGATTTCCAAAGCTTGACAAAGCAGGCACGATTCCATGGATCTCGTGAGCCACTGTTTTGCCATACAGGAAGGTAAAGTTATACAGTTGCTACAGCTTTAGTTAAAGAAGGGATATATTTTACTAGTTTACATTTTCCATCAAAATCTGAATTGGGCTGTACAGCAGCCAAGAAAAGAAAACCACTCTCAGCTGAAGTCTCTAAAATGCATTCCACAATCAGTCAGGACTACTGCACATTAGAGAGTAACCTAATCCTAAATTCCAGCCTTTGTGTCTAAGGCTAGGAATGGGAAAGAACGACACAAAATAAAATCTCTTTCTTTCCATCACAGTATGTCAAATGTCTGTCCTGAGTTTAGAGAAGTTTGATCCTCAACTGCATGTCAACATTTGGAAAAGTTACAATGAAATTTGAAAAATCGTTACGAGAAGATTATCAAGGAAAAGATCTGAACTCATAGCAACATGACACTACTTAGTGCACTTCATCAACGTGTTAAATAATGGCTGAATAGAATGTGTAACAGCAGAGTGCACCATTAGACTGTGCATAAACACACGGCGTGTTAAAGGTATTGGTTTTGCTGCAAATGAGAAGCGGCAATATTTCTAAGTGGACTTAGCCAAAAAAACTTTCCATCCACTCCAGCTTTTGAAACAATTAATCCCATGGAAACCAGAGTGGGAAATCGTGCTAGGGAACTAAATGCTTTAAAAGCAGTACTTTGGTAGAAGATCTAATAGCAGTGAAAGTAAATGCACCTGACTTTCTGGGCTGCACTCAGAAAAAAGCTCCCTATGGTTTCTGTGGCTGATGTGAATACCTCTACTCTCCAGTATCAAGCCTTCTCTTGCCAACTGTAAATCACATTAAGCACAAAATAAGAGGAAAAATATTTCCTTACTTAGCATCAAAGATCTGTTTTTCTTCTTGTCCAGAAAAGCCCCTCTTCCACCCAACCTACCCTCAAGAACGTTGGTTGCAAAATCAGTCAACAATTTTTTACCTTAATAAACTCACTTAGCATGACAAAGACGGAGTTTGTAAGGATTCACCCCTTCCACACAGCAGGAAGGGAGATCGATATCTCAATTTGACCCCAAGCAGATTTGGTGAGGAAGAAGAGAGAGGGGTCAACAGTGAGTTGTTTGGTTTGGATGCTGGGAGAAAAGACAGGACCTGGGAAAACAGGTTATCCAGAAAACAGACTTCAAGAGGCAACAAAACAGACCTTGATTTCAGCAGTTGATTTGTACAGTCTCCTAGCACAGGGCTGCCTGACACCAGAAGACACATCCAAGACATGACAAATTTCAAGTCTAAAGCATTTGGTGGTAGAATTTCATTCACAAGAAGGAAAAAACCTTTGCTGTAACCCAGTAAGTATTAAGAATAACATCCAATAATGTGTTTCCTCTATCTTGGTCAGAGAATTATTTTTCTGAAATTTAGAAAAAAATAATCACTATGAAGCAGACACTCTGGATGGGGAGTTTCAACCTAAACAGTTACAATTTTGCAAAACTATAAGCAGTTGAGATGAATTTTCATTGCTGGAAGCACTAGTCCATTTTAACAATAGGTGGTGTACCTGCATCGCTTACCATATGCACAGAATCTAGTATTGTGAAGACGGGGGTAGAAACGAAGGCAGAAACTGTTAATCACTAACAGCTAAAGCACTGTAAGGAATTCAGGGAAAGCAGATTTTTTCCTTGGAGTCGAGAGGTGGTAATTTCATCCTCTGTTGCAAAGAAAACACTGGCTACTGAATTTAAATTTTCACAGATCAAAAAGAAAAAAAAAACCCCTCCAGGTGGTTTTTAATCCATAGAGTTAAATGAGCCTATGCATTTTGAGACCCCCTCAGACAACATCTCATTTTCCAAGTCTTTTTGAAATGCTTAATAAAGATGAAATGAGCAGCATTTTTATGACTCATTCCAACACAGGGGCCAGGAGAGGAATGTCAGGGGATACCACTGGGTCAGTAAACAGATACTGCTGCTTCTCTGTATTAGAAAACCAAGGAGGAAGGGATGGGTTTGGTTTGTAGAAAGTTGTGGGCAGAACTGTGTAGGGGAGTAGGATTAGAGAAGATAATTATGGAAAGTGGTGGCGCACAGAAAAAGTGTACAGTGGCTACACTATGAGCGGGCACCAGCCTACAAGTTGGATTGTAAAAAGAGATTAATATAGTGACAGCCCCCTGGGTTTTGAGTCTTGGACCAAATTTTAGGGGAATATTATAGTTACTACCTAAGACAGACAAGTGAATTGTCAAAGTAACTTCAGACATGTGGAACCTGAAGACTGCTTGGGACCAACGCTCTTGCATTCAAGCACGTGCCTGTACGAAACAGTGTCCTTCCGCAGGCATCTCAGCAAAGTAACAGTGGTCTCTCCAAGCCATGCTGACTCTCACTAACAAGGTCCATTTGTGGTTGACCATAAGGCATGAGTCCTACATAAAATCAAAGAGAAAGCAGATATGAATTCAGAGCTGTGGTCACGTGTTCAGCAGAAGTTCCAAAAAAGTCAACACAGATAGGAGGAAAGCCCAGTGGCCGATGGATTTCAGTGCTTTTTTCCTTCCAATTATGCTTTAGTATAGAGGTACTTGATGCTTTACAAGCTATAAAAGGCTTTTAATGATGTCCCTACAAAAAAAAAAAAAAAAAAAAAAAAAAAAAAGACTTCATTCAGAAGAGGAAACATTCACGGCAAAAAGAACTCAGCCAAGCATAGAATGAATCTTGAACTTTTGTAGGAGCTCCATAAATGTTTCTGTGTGCTAATGATGTGTGAACCTGGAGCTCTGTGCCCTACTAATAGCCACAGAATTCCTTTTCATTTAACTAATGCCTTAATCATTACACCTTTTCCATCATTTTAAGGCTGTTGTTGCACATTTGGTTATTGCAACATGGACTTCTAATTCACACTATCTTCTTCCTCTACCAAACACTAAAGCCACAACAAAACGACAACTGAACATGGACAACGTAGCAAGTAAACAGGCCATTACTAGACAGGCATGAGACAATACTTTCCCCTGGGAGGCATGTTCTAGCCAGCTCTTGCACTGAGGTGAAGCGACTTGCCTGTGATCACGCAGTGAGTCAACAGTAGAACAAAACAGAAAATCAGGGTGAGTTGATTCGCAGCACTTACTGTGAAAGGCTGCTCCGTGTTACTTCCTAGTCCCTAGCCCATATCCAGGAACCTTCTCTGTAGGACACCCAGGTTCACTTATTAAATCAGTTTCTCTCTCCTACCACCCTAGAAGGTAGGAGGTAGAGTGAAGTCATGTGCTCAGTGTGTTATGAAGGAAAGTCTCTGATGGTGAGCAAATACACATTTTTCAAGGTGTAGCACTGGGTTTTGAGGGGATCACTGCACAGCCTGTTAGGACAGCAGTAGTCACATGCTGGAGGAAGACAAGTGGTGTTTGAAAGCACTTGTCTTCAAACCACTTCAAATATACACTCAAAAAAGCACCTGGCTTTGTGAGGGAGGATTCTTCCAAAGAGAAATGCCGCTGCTCCAAGCTTGCCCATCACCATCAGAAGCATCCTGGTCTTGGCTTGTACAGAGTAGCCATCCCAAGAGCTTTCCTGATGAGGAATCACTGAATCCAGGGGTCTGGGTTGCTAAACCATCACTGCCCAGAAGCCCCTATTATTTGGTCTCCCACAAAGGTTAAAATCACTCAAAGTTTTGATTGTTATATGATAGGGCGATGTGAGATGGGAGATGTGGGGAGATGTGGGGAGAACGAATGCGAGTATCATGGACCTGGAGAGGTTTTCTAGTTCTACTTACCAATAGGAGAAGACCCTGAAGAGGGTGAGGAGTCCTTCCACAACACCGTGCATGGACAAGAAGAGATGTGTGACTGCCTGGAAGCCACCAGGCAAGCAGCAATCACAGTCTCCAGAACAATTTACAGAAGACAGTGTGTTTTACTCTAAAGAACAAGGAGAGAGAGAGAGAGAGATGTAGGGCTCTTTTACACCCCGAGATGATGTCAGGCACCTAGTGGAACCTAAATGCTTACATAGACACGTGAGGGGAACACAGAGCTCCGAGTCTCTTAGGAGAATGGAAAATATTCAGTCTTCAAATAAATCTCTTCATTTGAAGGTTTATTTTATTTATTGAGTTATTTATTGTACTCTCACAGTTCAGGAGCATACAGGAGAATTAATTTCGTTTACTGTGAAGTGCTGTACTATGGTATGAAGTATTTTATAAACAGAAAGGACTAAAAGGTTTCACTGAATTGCAAAACTGAGTTACTTTCAACTGGGGCCAGAAAACAGAAAAAAGGAGGAAAATCATTTTCCATAGGATGAAAGGAGATGGAAATTAATTATCTGTCATGCTTAACTTACAGCCTTTTATACTTTCTAGGTGTTAATGTTAACTCAGCTAGACTGCTGCCAACCTATCTCCTGTGAGATACCTTTAACTACTTATCCAATTTCTTCTGTTCAAGTTCTTGTGCTTACACATGTCAGAGTGTTTAAACTCCCTTCCAGAGTAAAGAATAAACCTGTCACTTTGCTTCATGCTTGCCCCAGAAAATATTATGTTATCAAAAGCAGAGTATGGAGTATATATTCTAGGATTTTATGATTTTAGCAGGCTCTCCCTGGTGCACACATACAATTCTAAGCAAGCAACCCTCCCTCGTGGTTCTGTTCTACAGGTAGCTTTAGCAACCCAGGTAATTATGTGGAAATTATGCAAGGCTTATTGGAGATAGGCCATTCTGCCTGCATATGCGTTTGTACATTAGAAACTTAAGTATTGCAGAGAAACTGGCTGAATTTCAGGAAAATGTGGCATAGCTCTTCCAGGGGAGCAAACCTTTACAATGAGAGCAGGAGGATTTTGCAGAGATGCACTTAGCTCTCTCTCCCCATGCTAGGGATGCTCTAACTCCCAAAGCAGCACTTTCCTACGGATGCCTGGCACAGCAGGAGGCTGAGTCTGGTGCAGATCAAGCTCAAGCTGTTACACCAGGGTGTTTGTATCCAAACCTGTTAAGGATGCTGCAGACTGACATAGGGAATAATGCCATTTCTAGTACAAAGACAATCACTATCTGTGAAGAGGTTTTGCTGTTCTTTAAAGAGCAGCCAAGAGCACACTGTGCTCTCAGATCCACTCAGCCTTCCATGAACAGAAGTTTCTCAAGCACAGTGTCTGTGTGTATCTGGAGGGACTAAGCCCCAGAGCCGCTGTCCTGACAGCACACTAAGCTGACAAATTTGATCACATCCACAAAGGCAGCATGTACTCCCAGAAAACATCCCCTGCATTGCCTGTAATCTCTCCTAAATTCATCGCTGAAACTTTCGAGGCATCATAGTACCCCTGTCCCTCAAAATATAGTTCATACAAATCCTCTCTTCATTTCATTTAAGGGAAGGTATATATATGATACATACATATATGTATGTATGTGTATATATATGTGTGTATATATATATATACACACACACACACACAGATTATACTTCCCTCTTTGTTCATGGGGAACATCGACTGGAAAGAAGCCAAGCAATTACTGAGCACTAGAAGAAAAACCAGCAAACTAGTTACTCTGAAGAATTACAAATCAAGCCTGAAAGAGATTAAAGAAAAACATTCACACAGGCTAACACAGCTACAGTAAAGTATCCATCCCCTGGGAGAAGGAACCTTCATCCCCACAGCGCTGACGATCTGACTTGGAAGCCTCTCCCAGCTGGCTGCCCATATGTGATGGCTATAACTAATTCCCCTAAAAGTCCTGCTTAATGCAGGCCAACCAATCAATCACACCAAACTCTGAGGAACTGCATCAGAAGATGTACGGTTGAAATCACAGTTGGAACTAAATCTACACTAGGGACGTGTGTTTCTCTGGAGGTCATTAGCCTGCTGATTAAAAAGCCTGCTATCTACCAGCCACACAGGACTGATGGGCCTGGCACATGCAGACTGCCTTCAGTTGGCTTTTGATCTGACCAGACATTCACACAAATCTAAACATTTGCAGTATTTATTTCACAATGCTCTTTTAAATCTTTTAAATGAGATGTGCATATTTAATTCTTCTGATTAAGTATCTTTTCCATTTAGTAGTTACAGAGAAATGAATCATTCCTTAGCAGTAACTGATTTTATACATTAAATCTTTTATTTCAGCTTGTGCAATACTTATGAATAAGCCATGATTTTCTCAAATATATCTATACTCAAGCTGACCCTATAAATTCTGTTATCATTTTGGTTTTTGGATGTTTTCTCCCTCTCTGAACTTTCTACAAATACTTCATTGACAAAATGGACTATTCCACAGCTTTTTGAGCTGTGATTGACCATGTGAGATCACAAGATCTTTTTGTTATAACCCCCTAGAAGTAGGAGAAAGCCATGCCTTTGAAGTAGAGAAGCTTTTTTTCTTGAGAACATCAAATCTTCTGGATCAGACAGACCTTGCCCCAGGCATTGTTCCTAGAAAAAGGATTGCTTTAGCCTTAACCTCAAACTGCACCCTGAGCTGCAATGGGCTGTGAGTGCAGATGGATGTAAATTCCTCTGCCTGAATTTTGAGTTGACCAGATGCAAGCCAGCAGCCATATGGCTGTGTTAGCATGGTACTGTGCCCTAGCTCTGCAGGTCAGAGTCCTCTACATAAATGCAACGGGTTGAAGTCGTCTCTCTCCTCTTAATCCCAGGATAAGCCAGCGTGGAAGCATGCCAACATCTGGACAGGGCATGTCTGCTCAGTGCAAGCTGCATGCTAATGTAGCTGTCTCCCTATCTGACCAGCTCTGAGATTGAGAGGAGGGTTAGGCCTGCCCAAGGACTCAGCATTACATGTTTTTATATATATATATATTTTTAATTCAGAACTCTTGTAATGCACTCACAACAACTTGGCTGTCAAGTGCCTGTGATTTCAAGTGAATTACTTGCAACACCAGCCATTCAGGAGAAACACTAAAAAATAAATCAGCAAAATTTGCAGGGTCATCTGGAGCATCTGGCCACATGATCCCAGCTCTGGAGGATGCAGTTCCCTCCCTTTCTACTCTTGCCTTGATATTAGGGATCTAACAAGGCAGCTGAGAAACTCCAAATGCTACGTGGAGCAAGGATTCATTAAAATAAAATATACCAAGCACATTGCATGTATTGATTTGTAATTCTCACCAGTGGTTGTTTTCATAAAGTAATCGCAGATGCTTGCTCCTGCTGCTTGCTAACAGAGCAGACAAATCTTTGTCTGTCTTACTTAACAGCCTCTGCACCAAAAATCTCATGAGAGCTTTGGACACTTTAAAAGGATCAGCAATTATCTGTGGTGCTGGCTTTGCATTTACTTTCCTCACATATTCATACCAGCAATATTTTATTGCACATATAACAGGAGTAAGCAAAGACAGGGGAGGATACAACTGAAGTGAAGCAGATGTCTTTTAAATTCAGGGCACATACAGCACAGTAGCAGCGAACAATCAAACACAAACTAGAAGTGAAACTCAAAAAGTCAAATTTTATAATTAATACTGAGCACTAGAGAAAAACTTAAGAGCCTAAGACATGCAAAGTAGACTTACTTTCAAAAACACTTAATTTTAAATACTCTATTGCGTTGCTAAGTAAGATAGATAAGGAACTTCATTGAATTTAGCTTTATGTTGACCATGTCCCTTTAACTATTACATTTTGGCACAGCACATAGGATACCTTCAGGCCAAAACATGAGTGTTGTTGAAAGTACAACTGTTCCTTCCCTTTGGAAATGAAAGTTTTTTCTGATTTGTTATATAAACATATTTGGATCTGTTTTTTTCGAGATTCATCACATTGGTAATTAAACTATTAAGAGTGAGTCAGAGAACATTTTGCTGACTTTTTTAAATGTTTATCTTAAGTAGGTCAGAACCTACTAAACTTCACAAAGTAGAACTGATGTGAAACAGCCCTGTTCACTCCAGTGGGATGGCTCTAATGAGTATGGGTTTGCAGCATGTCATCTCAAATTGTGAACTATGTAAAGCAGTTCCATTTTAATTTTAAGGTACTGGGCACATCCAGGCAAGAGCAAAACACAACGATAAAAGAGCAATTCTAGAGAAGCAGCAGCTAATTATAAAATGAGAAAGATCCCAGGGTGGAGGGTTTTTCTTTTTCCTGGTTAATCTAGGAAGCCGATTCAACTGAGGCAGCAAGCAGTGGTCATTAGAAAAGTGTGGTGACATGCAAACAGTAAAAAAAGCTCAAATCTAAGCTTTTACAAAAATCACAGACCTGAGGACAGACATTCAGCTTCTTTTGGAACAGCTCTCTTCTAAAAGCAGGACTTAAACGTAACCCACATACCAGAGGCTATCTTTGGAACAGAAGCCCTTATGCATAAACCAGTGCAATGAGTTTATTGCCAGTGCTGAAGAGTTACTTATAACTCTGATTTGGCTTTCAATCAGCACAGGCTGGGCCACAGAAAGAGGCAGGCGAGAAGGCTAGTAAAACTCAGCTGTTTCTTTTTGCTGCAATTCACTCAGTACTTTATGAATACATTATGGTTTAAAGAACTTGCCTCCCCTTCCACACTTTAATTTTGTTTAGATTTCAAAGAAAGCTAAACATTCAAAGTAAAACTCAGTTTAAAATGCAGCTTCTATTTTGTGCATGCCCATGTGTTCAAACCACACAAAATCACAAAAGCATAATTTCACCTGGTTTTGATAGAATACCAAAATATCAGCCTATGTTTCCTCAAAAAGTTTTTGAATTCCAGGGATATTTGCAAAGCCTTGGACTGAATGCTAGGTGTGCAACAGAACCACAAAAGCTTTATACAGTTTTCTTTTTGCCTGGGTACATTTCTACTAAAACTGTTTCCATGCCAAAACCATGCCAAAAAGGATGAGGTAAAGAGGAAAAAACTTGAAGATTGTCAGTGAAACTGTTCTCGAATAAGGTGACATAAGCCTCACATACAGAAGATTAAGCTTAATCTCTAAAAAGGCTAGTAGACTTCAAAACGAGATACAGCAGCTGTGTTTTGGTTGGCCAACAACTGCTCTCTGCTTTGGCTGCTGCTGGCTCTGCTCATGTGAACAAGACAGGTTATTAAAATACAGCATTCAGCAATCCCATCTTTGGAGCACTTGGCAGAACAGTATTCTCCTTTTTATTTCACTACTTTGATTGAATGTAATAACAAAGCAAAGCAGAGTGATAATGTGATGTGCCTGTGACAACAAAGATAATTGTGTGGTGCTGTCTTTAGTTCAAAGCAAAAGATACCATTTACTGACTTAAAGCGTGTCCTTTTGTTTCAAGAATACCTTTTGATAGGGAAATGCATGCCATTCTATCCAGTACAACTGTTGGGTTTAATTAGCCTTATTTTAGAACATAATGGATAAATCAGCAGGACATGGCAGAAGTCAGAATAAATCAAGTTAAAAGAGCTTTTCATAGCTTATTAGTCACCACAGAAGGAGAGAAACTACCCATTTTCCATAGTAGCAAGCTACACTACCAACCTGAAGAGTAGCTTAAAATAATTAACAGTACAGAAAAAGAAAGGGTGTGTACATGAGAGTGGAACCACTCCACCCAGTACAATGGGAAAAAAATTAACTGGGTGGACCTGCATTCCAGTGGCAACTCAGAATGAGTGCGCTTTATATTTCTGTGCCTGGAGACGCACGTTTCTTGCACATGATCACAAGAGATGAGGAAAAACAAGAGGCAGCTTGAAAATCAAAGGGAGACAAAACAAAGCACTCAAGAGAATAATAGAAATAATTTGTATGACAAGACAAAGGACAACTCACTATGTGTTTTCAGGAGTGCTGGTTTTCATCTTTGGAATAATTACACCGTTTGTTTGGCAATGTTTACTGTGAGGATATTTAGAGTTATTGTGGGAGGACGTGATAACATCCATTGTTACTAGATAACTTTGGGGACCTTGCTATTGGAGACTATAAAAGAAAAGAGATATAATTTGTCTAAGCAAGCTCTACTGCTGTGTTTCAATACAAAGGGCAAAGCGCACATAGCAGAGACAGGGGAAATAACCAAGCAGTGCCTTCTTTCCTGCAGATGTAGGATGTCTGGTATTCAAATCTAACCTTTTAACTTGACTTCTCTCATATTGACAAGAATCAGAAAAAAATGGGTTGAAGATACCGCTGGTTCCCCAGGATGCAACTGTGAAGCAGATTACTTTTCTCTTCCAATTAAAAAACAGCAAAGTCCCTCCGTGCTCCGACCTCATGTAACAAAACCGTTGCTTTTTCGCTGTCTCCCAACACAGACACTCTGCCATCGCTCTGCAGAGTGATCTGCCTCCCACTGCAGTTGGAAGCACGACCCAACTGCCTCTGTGTTCGGCCTGGAGGGGACTTGTCTCCTCTGCATGCTCTGGTGTGCAGTAGAGGTACGGTTGCTGCAAGATGCATGCTCTCGTCCATAGCAACCCAGCACCACCTCGCGCCAGCTCGCGGCGAGGAGTTGTGCTAGGGCCCGCAGCAGAAGCCGCTGGGTATCAGGCTCTTCTTTTTTTTTTTTTTTTTTTTTCAAAGCAAAACTCAGAGAGATGCTGTTACAGAAAGGTTGGAAAATCTAGAATAGGGGAAGACTAGACTGAACCTTGAAGGCTTTTGTCACACAAAAAAAGCATACAGTTCTGTCATCCCTGCCTTATACTTCTTACAGAGGAATCCCTCAAAATGAGTTCCCCTGCCCTAAAAGGTTTCAGGATGCCTCGACTCTGGGGGCCAGGAACTCAAGTTCGATAGATAACAGTGCTGTTGATACCAGCCTGGGAATCCCAGAGGTCTGTTCTGCTGCTTCAGTTCAAGGACTCGAAAGACTGAAGGGAGATAAAAAACCCAAAAATACAAATAGTCCAAATAATCTGTTTTTAAATGCACTCTAACAAAGGTTAAGGCAATGTTTTGCACCTTTTTGGAGCTTTTTTGGTCCAAGTTTTGTTGCCATCATGTCTCCATTGGTAAGTTTTTTCCCGCAGGAAAGTTCTAGGGGGGGAAGTCAGTGCAACTTGCCTGCCTTCATCAGCAGGACACCAAGATATTACTTTTTTTTTTTTTTTTTTTTTTTTTTTTTTAAGAGAAATGGAGGGTAATTTTTGTTTGGAAAAATAAAGAGAAATATTCAAAGTATTCCATTTTTATTTCTGGAGTCAAATCAACTTGATTTCCTCTTTCTCAAAAGGATGTCCCTTTGGTATTTGCTATTTTTTCTGTATTTTGGAATGCTAGTATTTTCTTTTGTTACTGAAAAGATATCAAGAATCCTCTCAGAGTGCCTCGCTCATGAATAAATGTTAAATTTATTAATTTCCTAAATTCTGTCATCCTGGCTGTACAATGTTACTTGAGGCAATGTGACCGCTCCAAGTCTCCCCTCAGCCTGCACCTCCAAACAGAACTGAAAGCATCACTGCTGATCAGCTTTGCCAGCAGCTCTCAAATATACGAAGTCAGCTACTAATCACTTGGCAGAAACCAGATATGCTTGGTGGGCTTTGAGAAGGAAGATATGGAATTAAATCCAAGTGCCTAATAACATGTAAAGAATGCAGGTAACAATTCAACAACAGGCTCACCTCATCCAAAGCCTTTTTCCTGAAGGGTTCAAATGTTTTCATCTCCAGCTCTGCCGTTCTCATAGGTAGGGCCCAGCTGCTCTGTGTTTCTTGTCAATATTGAATACACAAGTCTGTTACTGTCTGATTTGAGCAGAGCAAACGTGGTGAGAAGAGCATAGACGTTACGCACTCCTGCCACTCTGGAAGCTGTTTGAGTTTGTGGGTCAGACAGTGAGAGAAGGGAACAAGATATATCAGAGCACTTGGAATACTTGGGAGGATAAATACTGCACAATACTAGTTCTTTAACATGCAATTACTCTTGATAGCAATGCCTGGCTGATGGAGCTGGGAAGCTCTATTAAAAAGTAAGCTTTATGGATTGGCAACAAAATGATAAGGTGTGCCTTCACCATGAGGTATTTATTTACCACAATGATGGAGGAAAGAAAAATGTGGGTTTTAGCTCTTCATAGTTTGGAGTGACAGCAGATAGAAAAATCACCTTTTGACTTGTAAAAGGAACACATCTGATCTGCAAATTGCTCAGACAGGAAAATCAATATGGCCTGGCATAATTAGTTATTAACACAAAGTTGTTCTACTCTTGACTGCTAGAGGCTTTACACCTTTTAATAACAGACACTGTTATTCTGAAATAAATTGCACCAAAGTCCCTAAACCACACACAGTTCTTCTCTGTCTCTTGGCGGCTGGTTGAAGTTTTGGATTTAAGTAAGAGGTACAGCAGCCAAACGAAAGAGGCAGAACTCTGTGGGGATGAGGTCTAACATGGGAAACAGGCACTGGCAACGTTAACTTTACATCTGCTGCATGCTACTTACTCCAAACACATCATGCACATCCCCACCAAGGGTGAAAGTCTTGAGTTCAGGTAACTCCATGCTCTTCTCTTGCAGCACACAGTATTACACAGGACATGTGACAGGACACAGGAAACATGATTCACCAGGCTGCAAGACAGTGTAGGGATTGTGAGACAAGGCTGCAGTTGAGTGCATGCCTTCCAACAGAGTTTCTCCAAACGCCCATCTTGCCTGGGTGAAACCTTTCTCTCAGGTGCAGAAGTATTTCTCCTACTCCACAGCTCCAAGCATGGGATGAAACTGGCAGGTGGATCACAGGTCTATCTCACACGCTTCGTGACAGATTAGGAAAGAGCATGGGATACAGGCTTTGTCTCTGGGAACTGTAGAGCAAAAGCCAAGTGGGAGAGGTTTATACTCAACATGAGAGGTGTGACAGGTCTGAGAACAGCTGTCAAGCTCTTTCCTTGAGGCAGGTTTTTTCTGCAGGAGCCTAACATGCTATCACCAGTAGTAACGTTGGGTAGGGCAAAAGAGGATAGTATCAGGCTCCCTGTTCTACAGCAGTATTTTGAAGGCAACCAGTGTAACCATTCAGCTTTGTTCATGTGGAGAGAATAAGTTATTCTCTGCTTTTTGAATGCTGAGTTTGTTCTTCACTGCTGCTAAGCTTTTTTTTTTCTTTTCTAAAAAACTTTGTCAACTGAGCAAATCCAGATCTAAAGTAAAACTAGTAAATTTATTTTCAAGATGAATTTAAATTAAAGCACCTGTCTAAGCTGTTTCTGTCTTAATGTAGACTTTGATTATTTCCTTTTCTTCAGTCTCCATCTGCTGTCTGTTTATAGCTACTCAGGTTTACCTGTTTCAATGCTCTGATCAAGGCTTTCTGCTAGAGTAATGTTTTCTATCTTTTTGCCACATTGTCTTGAACATCTGATCTTCAGAATGAGGGTCATCACAGACTGCCCCTGCATCTTAGCAGGGCAGCCATATGGTCATGCTTCTTCACTGCCCATAAAAAGGCTAGTGGCCCTGTGAAACTGAAAATCGTAGTTCTTATATGTCATTTGTTCTGAGATGTTTTTGTTTCAAGATGGAGAACTGCACATGCGGAACTGAAGTCTCTCGGAGCAACAATTCCCTAATAAAAATGAGACTGGTTGTGACAGTTTCCATTACGGTAAAACAGCTGAGTTCTTACAACTCCTTTTGTCAAAATTAAACGCTTCTGCTTGGCATGAAAAGCTAATTCCTGCTTGAAATACAGATCTGATATTTTGCTGTTCAATTAAATCTCTCTGTCTTCCTAGGCAGACTGCAATTGTTACTCAATTTCCTAAGCGTAGCATTTTGAAGGAGGGAGAGACTCGTACACTGTTCTCTCTGAGGCTACATTTTGGATCTGCAAAAGTCAGCCTCGACAACTGTCTCGTGATGCTGCTCTGTTGTATTTGCTGTGTCATCTCCCCTGAAAATACAATCCCTTTGTTACAATAAGCACATTACCCTCAATCAGTTTTCTATCATTTCAGTGACCTTGGGAACTCAGCTCTCCTTGATAATGTGATTCCCATTTGTTTCAGCAAGTTGCATGCGTATTCCTGAGATAGATAAAAAACAGCAAAATCACACAGATAAGTGCCTATCACTCAAGACAAAACCAGAAGTTTTCAGTTGAGACTGATTAGCCTCGATGGCATCCTTTTAAAAAGGAACTTACCTTGGTGGATTGGTGCACTCTGGACTCTGACAAAGATAAGTGTCTTTCTGATTCACTTTTTTCATTGCACGTGCCCTTTGCTCCTTCTCCTTGCATTTCATCATACCCCACATATGCTCATATCACACGACCCCTCCTGGTCATCACCCTAACACTGCAGAGAGGTCTGGTTGCAGTTCAGCAGTGTTTGGGTGTGAGGAGATCCTCCTTGCTCCCACTCCCCTAAGAAACAGGCGATCTCCATTCCTGTTTGGGGAGCAGAAAACTTCCTGCCAGTATATCTGCCCCAAGGGACAGTTTCTGAAGGAGATTTCCTAAGATCAGGAGGTGAACCCTATGAACAGTCTACATAGCATGATGCGACCTTATTGCATGCAATAGTTAAGCATGCACCAAGTAACTAAGTGTATCAGGGTTGCCAAAGCTTAAAGTAGTACAGAATTACAGAGGAAACATCTCAGACTGGAGATACAGCAGGGACGAGGGATTAGTTACGAAATCAAGACTGAAAAGAATGATTCGGAGACTTTACCCCTTCCCATAATTACTGGTTCAGTGGAGTGTTTTTTTCTGCACTGCAGTCATAGCCAGCAGCATATACAGAATAAGGATTGAAATATTTTGAAGTGCTGTCACAGTGTGAATGATTTTCTTTAGAGCATAAAATCAGACTGCGAAGTTATTTTGTCTGCAGTGGCACAAGAAGAATATGAATGTGATTCATATCCGGCCCTGGGCATACAGGAGAGCAGAACTGACCTTAAACGGATTCTCTTTTTTATTCAGAGTCCTTCTAAGAAATTTAAAATCCAGAAGAAGTTATGAATCTGGCTAGATGTCTCTTAAGAGGAACAGAATTTCTGCACATCTGAAACAGCATGACTTTGATTATTTGAAAATGCAGGATTTAATCATTTCATTATGCATACCTTTTCTCAGCAGGCACCACAGCCTAAAACAGATAGAGACAAGCATTAGATAAAACAACATGCTTTCTAGCTAAAGAGATTGGAATCAAAGAGTTTAATCTTGCAGGGTGCCGATATCCTCAATGCCTTTAGACTTGTCTGGAAATGGCAGGTGTGCAGCTTACTGCCAAATTGAACCTTGCGGGGTCCTCTGCTCAGAAGTGACATCTTGCTGGGTAACTTTGCTTTCTCCCTTCCATAGTGCCTATCTGTCCATGTCCCATCCTCAGACCCATAACTTGCAGAATGCTCCCACAAAATATAGCGTGTTCCAACACTCGCTGTCAATTCAAGTCATTCTGACCACCTCCATTTCCCTATCCTGTGTCCAAACTATGAGATCACCATGGGAGAGACCTGGTTTTCAGATCTAAGAAGCGTTTTCTCACCATATAGTCAACAAATGCATTAAGAACAGCGTCTCTGTCGTTACTCAGCTATCTGGTAACAATGCACACCAGTGCTTTGATTAGCAGCACAGTCCACCACACGTGGTTAGCATGCAGGTTCACAACCTTTTCCTGCACAGAGTACCTGGCGTGCTCCTTTCTGCAACACCAGATACTTTTCATCTGCAAGCTTTAACAGGAGAGTTGAAAGACAACCACGGCCAGAGCTCTGCCATATTCCATAAGCAAAATCTGCACCATATTTCTCCCCTGGTACAACAAACAACATTTAGGCTTTTCTATTTTGCAACAAGAATGCTATGCAACACATCTAGCACAAGGATGCTTGTAATGCTGTTTTATTTAGTATAGGGGGAAATGAGTAACCAGAAGAGCCTGTTTCAATTGCAGAGGAGTGCTGGAGTTTACATCCTGACTCCCTTATTCTCCACTTGTTTTGGCAAATAGCTAAAACAAATGGCTTCTATTTCTAATGAAAATAAAAAATATTGAAATCACCTTCAGAAGAGTCTGTGAACGTGTCATAGAACATGTCAATTTTACAATGCCAGAGATGAAAAGTTAATTCTTGGGGTTAACTGACAGCCACACATCAGCTATGCCCATCCTCCAAGTTGCACTGGAGGTGAGTACACTGCATTCTTATGGCTCTGAACACCAAACTGAGGGCTTTCCTATTAGTCTGGGCTCAGTGCCAAGGCTCAGAAAACTATTTACATTCTGGACTGGAGCAGGCTCTTGCCCAGTTGGTGTCAGTGCCAGCAGTGTGTGGCACCTGTTGTGTCAGTGACCAGTTCGTGCCTCTTTATCAGTTCAAATGGGGCTTCTGTGCCAGAGCTGGCACCAGATTGCTTGGCAAAGAGCTACCAGGCAATTTCCATCTCCAGCTGTGGGAGGAGGTGAGCTAGGAGTGGCTAAGGCTTGCTTTGTCAGCTCGTTTTGAACCCTAGCTTCATGCCCAGACCAGCAGCAGGATATCCAGAGAACACCTATTACCCATCACTTTTAAGCTTTTCTCTGCTCCCTGGGGAATCAGGTGTTTGAATAGTTTGACACACACCTTACAAGGTCAGGAAGTTGGCCTGATCTGCCCTAAGCCTTCTCTGCAGAGGATACCCAGGGCATTCCTACTGAACAGTCCACACTAATGGGTTTCAACCAAATCCTCAGAAATTCTTTTTAAGAAAGAGCAAGAATTGCAAACTCAGTCTCTATATGAAGAGTGTCATCAGGTAAAAGGACCAGAGCAATGGCAATAACAATGAAGACCTCTCTTCACTAGGAAGTAGACTGAGAACACAGACCAGTTTCCTACAGACCTAAATTGGATTCACCTAGTGATCGGAGAAAGCAAAGCCCAGTCTCGTGGCCAATTAAATGATGTTCAAAGGGTTACAGAGCGTCAGAGAGAGCTTTAATATCACAGAGACCAGCCAGATGTGTAACATCTGTTCAGGTATTTGAGCAGGTGTCAGTTACAGTCCATGCACATCTGACAGACAAGTTTCTTCCTGGCTTTGCTAACAGATGCAGCAACTGCTCACAAGTCATAGAGAACAGAAATAATCTCTACCTTTTCAAATATCAAAAAACTGTAAAACTTCACAGCTGCATGGTTCAGAAGTTGAATTGATGACTAGACTCCCGAAAATCCAAGATCAGAGTTCTAGGTCTTTCATGCCATGGCTGAATGCATCAATAGCACTCAAAGAGGAGCATGGAGCTGCCTTTCAAATACTGATTGTGACTTCAATAACATTATTGGGTCTTACCTTTCAAACATAGTATCCTCAATTCAGAAAGAGTGTGGCAGTAAAAATTGATTTTCAACACAAGTATTTTATTATTTAAAGGATGGTATTTCTTTCTGAAGTTATATTTAAAACTAGTTAAGAATTCTTGGTTTCAATTAGCTTTTGAATTTAAAATAAAAAGTCTTGGAGTTCATCTTTAAGAGAAGTAAGAATGTTTTTTCTGCAAGCATTGCAGCAACAACTCAAAAGCAATATTCTTGCCAGCATAGAGTGATCACACAGGGACCCAGGGAAAAAAAGCTTTGGAGAATGAAGTGTTCAATTCCTGGAAATTGTTTCCTCATTAATCCATAAGAATCCCAGATCTGTTGACTTCTGATGCTGTAGGACCTCACTACTCAAAGTGTCTCGCTGCTTAAATACAGATCCCTTGGCTTCACATACAGTCCCAGTACCTGAAGTATCTTAGCACCTCAAAGTAAATGAAGCATTTATCACATTTATCCTCGTCATAATACTCCTTTGAATTGTGGCGTTGTTATTACCCACCTCTTACAAAACAGGAGAACAAGGTATAGAGAATCTAAGTAACTTGCCCAAAGTAGTATTAGAAAGACTGTGGCAGAGCAGTTCCAATATTGAGCCCAGTATTCTTAAATCAAAACCTTACAGCACAACTTCCACTTTGGAAACTATGTTCAACAACATCTTTTTGTTCACTGGTCACTGCATTGTTCGCTCAGGTTACTGTAAACAAAATCTTAGTGACAATTGAATAACTGATTCCAGAAAGAGCAAAGAACCATTTAAATCAGAGATTTTTTTTTTTTTTTGAAAACAAATAAAAGGGTTAATTAGCTCTTCATTCACCACAATATCTTCTTCCACAGACCTATCAGCAAAGCTTGGCTACAGAGAGGCCCATCCAGTCATACACACGTATGCATAAACACGCACACATATAAAATGTAAAAATCTACATCTGTTTTAAAATAGATTGTGTTTTCAAAGGATAAAATTCTGGTCATGAAAACCCTGGAAATATATTCCTAAAGACAAATACATCTCTTCTTGCCTGTTTGTCACATACCTCAGTTTTAGAGTCTAGAACCACTTTCTATCAGATCGGGGGGGGGGGGGGGGGGGAGAAGGGGGTGGAAACAAAACTCCAAAGCCAAGATAATGAAAATTTTAATCTTCATCTGCTAACATTACAGGCATTTTCTGAATTAACACTGGTATCTTTGTGTCCCACCTGATGCTCACCTTAAAAGCAGTCTTAAAACTCTGAGTGGGGAATCCACATAAGAGCATGGTTTGGTTAGGCTGGCACTAAACCAGGAATATCCCAAATCCATGAGCTGTGGGCTTTTTGAATCCAAACCTTGGTATCAATTTTGCTAATGACTGTCCCTTGTGTTTATAATGCTGTAGGTGAGAATCTGCACCCAAAATTCCCGAACCTTTGCAGATCCAAATTTTGCATCTTGAGATCACATAGATAGACCCCTCCCCGCCCAGAAAAAAATAAAACCTCCAAACCTGCTGCCTATTTTGAACTTTCATGCCTCTTTGTATCTATACAAATGCTAGAAACCAGCCAGACACCAGATGCATCAGGAAATTAGCTTGTGTCTCTAAGAACATACGTTAAAATGAAGAAAGAGATGATGATCTGGGGACCTGATGCCATTCAGGAACTGTGCTAGAAGCTTTGTCTTTAGGTGATAAAAGGGGGAGAGGTGGCTATTCCAGGGCAGACGTAGGTAGGTAGCATTTCTATACTTGTACAATTTTATACAATATTAGTCCAGACAGGAGTATATTAACAGTGTCTGATGGAAGCAATCGTATTATTTATTAAACTGACAAGATCAATTGGCTGCTTTGTACCAGTATAAAGAGAGCTATTGTACTTTCATGTCCTTTTAAACACAGAGAATAAAGCACTCCCCGGGGTGCTTTCACAGACTGCCTTCGATTAAGAGTTCTTAGAACATTTGATATTGTCAGAGATCAGCTTGCCAGATCCCCAACTGGATTTGCCCTCACAAAAGAAAGAAAGATGGTAGCAATTATAATTAAAAGTGAAATGAGAAGGAAGGACCTTACCTGACTTAAGAGGAGTGCTTTTACTTACTCTTCCCAAAGACTAAGCTCTCAAACCTGAGGGACACTGACCTGCTTCTATAGTACCTGCAGCAGTGTCAGGACTAGCATCATGGCACTGGTGACGGAAAATGGGATATTAATTATCTTCAAGAGGAAAATGTGTCGGGGGGAGAAGGTGAGAGTTTCTAGGGCACAAGTAACATAAAGGAGTTATAAGTATTTTTAAAAATATTTTTTACCTGATTCTGACAAGTCAAAGTTTTCTGTAAATAACTGGCAGGTTTTAAGATGAGACGTACAACAAATCTATATATTCTTTGGTATGGGGGATTAGGGCAGAGTGGAAGGTTTTTTAACAATGTCTTAGATTAATAAACACTTTGGCTATTGCAGCAATCTAGTTATTACCTTTCAACCCACTAGTTGAGAATGGCTCAGATGCAGCGTGAAATACAGCTGGATCACTTAGGAGCTGAAGCCAGGGTATAGCTAGTGAAAGGCCTTTGACTCTACAGTTGCTTTCTCTCGGCGCCTGTAAGAAAGTAAGTCCCTTGTTATTTAGGACGTGATGCGAATGATGTATGCAAATGATGCTTACCTTAAAAAGCATGCTTAAAATGCTGAGTGGGGAATCCACTCAGCAGATATCTACGGGTGTTTTAAGGAGCTCATCCAGAGGATGCACTTTTATGAAGTACAAAGCAATTTCAGTTAGTTTGGAGTGGATAAATATGCTAACCCAGTGGCATACTTAATACTAATCAATACTAATATCAATACTGTCCCAGAGAAGAAATTGCTGGACAGTCACGGAATTTTTCAAAATCCAAATGCCACTTTTACTATGTGCTTCTAAACAGAGGTGTACACTGACTGCACTGAGGCCAGACACTAACTTATGGTAGGAACAAAATCTTTATGGGTATCAAATTAGCGTCATTCTAAATTTTGTTATGTCATGACCATCTGTTTATCAACCTAGAACTGGAACTTCCTGCAAGCTATTGCCAAGTACTGTTGTGATTCTTGTATACCGTGAAGCACAGACTGATCCTTTCATGGCTTGTCCAGAGACTGGAGATGATTCTGCTCACAGTTACAGCAAAAAAACCTTCCTAACTCTATTAAAGGAATTCTATGGCTTTGATCTTAATTTACCTGACTGTAAACAAATTCTAATTTTTGTTTTATATTCAAGCTCAGATTTTGTGTTGGATTTTTCTTCATTCTTACTGTTAACACAGAAAAAAAACAACAAAAAAAAAAAAAGAAAAAAAAAAAAAAAAAAAAACCCACATCTTATGCTGAAGTCTGTACAGACTAGTGTCCCCAGTTAATTACTTCCCCAAACAGTTTCAAAAGTAGCAGCTGATAAGGCCGCGTCGTATTGGCTTCTGCTTAGCTATCTGCTTTCATGATCTTTTATTTTCCCCTATTTCTTATCTCTGACACTCCGGCATGTAGCCCTTTGCCAGCAGTGGCAAGACTCCTCCTGGCCTACTAGCTTCAGTTTCGACGGTGATCTTAAGAACTCCTTAAAGTTTCTAGCACCTTACTTCTGAAGCTTTAACTTTAATCTGCTACTGCTTTATCTTCACTGAATCTAATAAGCTTAGTGTTCAACATCAGGACCCTGCAACTATTAGCATACCAACATACAAAGTTTACAAAAAGGGTTTAAAACGGCATAGCCTGTACTCCACCTTCTGGCTGGTGAGCAACATTGCATGTAAATCATTGGCCAAACGCTTAGACTTTCAGGAAAAAAAAAAAAAAAAAAAAAAAGAAAAAAGAAAAAAAAGAAAGGAAAAAAAAGAAAAAACAGTACAGCCCCTAGGAATATAGAGTCAATTGTTATGACTTCCTAACATGGAGATCTTTCTGATTTGGTGAAATAAAAAGTATCTCAAAAGGCAGAAGTGTAAAATTACTGAAGACCATAGCAGCTAAATTTTGCTTCATATTTAGTGAAAAATCCTAGGTAGCCACTGTGGAGACCTGTAATGCAAGACAGTGTTTAGTGTTACTAATTTTAACATATATGTGACCCTATCTAAATTGGCATTTTTTCTTACAAATGGACTTCAGAGCTGCCACAACATTATGCTGTGGTTAGTCAGGATTAACTAAGACAAAGCTCAAATTCTCCTGCTGTAAAACCAGAGGCCCCATCCCAGATTTTGGTACTTGATCCTTTCGGGAGAGCAGAGCAGCTACACTGGGAAAGCACTGTATAACTGCTTTATTCTTGTGAGAATGATCTGACAGGGCATGAGGGCGATAGGGAAAATAACTGATAATAAAGATGGCAAAGAATAATCTGCAGAAATCAAGGGAAAGAAGAGCAAGATAAATACTTGTGGGCAGAAGAGAGGAAGAGAAAAAAGTGAACCAATACACAGGCAAATGCTCATGCTTGGCCACCCCGTAATACCAGGATCTTTGTTCCCAGTCCTACCGGCTTTCCAGACAGGAGGAGAGTCAATGTAGACAGATTGTGTAGTGCAATTAGCAGGAAGTTTTCCAGCTCGCCTGAAATGATTCAGTTTTCTTACAAATCACACTGGGAACATGAACGTAAAGTCTGCCATTTGATGTGCAAACTTGACAGAAATAGTTGACCTTGCCTGCAGGAATAGTCGAATGATCTCACAAGACGTTCTTGATGTCTTTATCCACACTATGATCCCAACTTGCATGCCCAGAAAAGTAAACACATTTCTAAGAAACAATTATGTGGGGGTACAGCATAATTTATCCTGCTATGGGACATCAAAGTCTCAACAGTGACAAAAGTGTCACTCCCTATAAACAATACAGAACAGATAACTGTGCAAAATACCTATGCAGGAACAGAATAGTCGATCTTGATCACAGGAACTTTCTCCTGTTTATCATTAGCATTTCCTCGGGAGATTGTCTCTTCTCTATACGCCTTTGGTACAGAAAATTTCAGGAAATCTGTAGGATTTGCTCTTGGGATATCAAAAATTCATATACAAATATTATTCTTCTTCTTAAGATGTATAACATCAAAGCCTTCAAACTGCTTCCAAATTTGGCTTCATTCTGAGACACAACTTAGTAAATTAGCAGTTTAGAGTTTCTTTGTATTACCATCATTCATCAGTTTTATTTAGCAGTATCATTCTTTCATTGCACAACTGTAGTTTAGGAGCATCAGGGGCTTTTCCTTCTCTTGTACAAGATTGATGGAGGTAAAGTGAAAGTATTTCCCCAGAAAAGTACCTACAGTTACAACAGTAACTACCTGCCTCACTGAGGAAAGCTCCTATTTGTTTTGGCATTTGTGTCTTTCTGAGATTCATCCTTTCTGATGTGATAAACCCACAGTCTTCTTTAGAAGATACAGTCTTCTAAATCATAAGTAAAAGACAACAAGTTTAAGTTTCTATTAGATACTGAAGTGACAAGTACAAAACCCTGCTTAATAGCTAAGAATATAATGCTAAAGTGTATTTTTATAAAATCAAAATTAATTTACTACTTATTATTATTACAAATTGGCTCAGTCAGAACTGAATGTCTTAACACCCCAGTTTTTTTTTTTTTAGAAGTCCTCAAAAATCCAGATCTGTATAGGGTTTTTGCATTTGCTTACTGCAAAATCAAACATACAGAAAAATAAACAATAATTAGTTTTCTTCTTACAATCTTAAATTGTCTTCCATGACTGACTCTCTACTTGCATGATCTCATTTTTTCACAACAGTACTTCTTCTTGCTCATGGCAGTAAATGTGCCTTACAATATTCAGTGGTTTGTCTCTAGCTCCAGTTCTCAACAGCTTGAAACAACATGACTATATTTATTTACTTCTGAATGAAAAGGGCTTAACTTACTTATTGTCCCTTCTGTCGTGTTTATTAGTGTTCGGTTGCAGCTACCACCTTTAGAACTCTTGCAGGAACTCATTAAAAGCACAAACCGTTGGGAACGTCCTACCAGTCCAAGTCCTTATGATGATGGAGAATACCACCAAAGACTTTTATGTCTGTCTTAAAAGTCTTTTCTATCCTTTTTTTTCCAGTATTTTCACAACAGGATCAATAAGAACCCGTCACACGACCCATCTCTTGTGCTTATTTGTGTGCATATTGATGTCTGTGTTCAGCAAAAGAGAGCAGGCCTAATTCAGAGGGGGAACTGGACTTAGAAAGCATTTCTGAAATATGCTTCCGATTATCCTCTTCTGTCAATGAGTATTCCCCACAAGTTCAAGTCTTATATAAGCAAGCCATAAGGAGTTTTGACAGTGTTCATGCTCAGTCTTTGATCAATTGCTTTTGTATCAGCAGGAAAACACTTTCCCTTCCAGCAGGCCTCAAAAAACTCACAAACATCAACTAGGCTATATAGCACCTTGTGCAAGTTTACACAGGGAGGATGAGAGGTGGATAGGCAGGTGACATAACCCTGGGTAAGGCCAAACCAATTACAGATACATGAAGGGAATTCAAATCCCTGAACTCAAATGATTAAAGTTAAAGTGAATTTTGCCTCTGAATTCACAAACCAAAGTAAATGTATCACTAACATAGTGGACAGCAGAAGCAAATAGTATATGTGTCATCATTAAACATCTTTTTTCAGTGAAGTCTGTACCTTATCCAAACAGAACTTTGTCTCCCCAAAGGACTAGAAAAAATTATTTTTTGCTCTTTCTCCATTTACAACTTTTTGTTCTTTGTTTGGGGTCTCCTGAAGTGTTTCTTTTTCAGAGGATTCATTCTCAGTTTCAGGAACCTGGGGAAAAAAAAAAAAAAAAAAAAAAAAAAAAGACAAGATGGGCTGTTAGCAGAAAAGCACATCTTATCCGTTACTTCCTAAACCAAAAGCCTGTGACACATCAAAACCCCTGAAAGTATCGATTATAGACAAAAAGTATCCTGATTCCCATAGTTATTCTGGCTTTCAGTATCCACTGATAATGAGAGACTTACCACCAGAAGATCCTCTGTTTAAGGGAAGAAGAACAAATAAGTTAAACTAAGCAAGTTAGCAACAATAAAGTTTTCTAGGTAATGATAGCAATACCCCACTTACCCACAGTTCTGCTGAGGTGCTGCCTGTAAAACCCACTACAGTGATTTACTCTGCTCTCAGAGTTGAACTCAGCTGAAATGAGTTTCAATACTGTGAAGAGCTCTTCCTTCCTGATACAGATCTACCTCCCTTCGTCCACAGAACAACCCAAGCAAATACTGAAATATTTTCACCATTAAATTCCATATTGCATTTAGGTATATGAACTAAACTTGATGAATATCTAAACTCCTCCTGTGGAAACAAATGTGCAAGCTGAGATTGTTCTACCAGCAGATGTCACCAGGAGCAGAAAGAAGTGTGATGAAGCACTGGTAGACCCCAGATACACATCAAAAGGCACTAAGACCAGATAAGAGAAGGAACCACAGCAGAAGATTGCGAAAGTAAACATGATTCATCAATGTTTCTGCTTTCTGACATAGTGGGTGCAGTGTTAAAGGAGGACACGCATGACACACTGTTGCACTTTGTACAGCAATATAAAATGGTTTCATACAAACCTGTTCCTCAGGCTGAGACTCCAAATGTTTGTTGACTAAGGAAGAAGGGAGATTCTGAACTTAGGAGTTTCCAAATCCCTGGTCCATGCAGGGTTTGGCCCAGTGAACATTCAGATCATCTATCATAACCATTCTTTTAGATAAAGAAAAGGTAATCCCTGATCTGAGAGTCTAGGAACATGATGATGAAGGTTTCTGACTGAGAGCTGATCAGGCTGTGTAGTGGCAAGATAGGATTTTCACATGTTTAAAAGTCAACATTCCTGTAAGAATGGTGTTAACAAAAAGCATGCAAGTGCCTTTGGAAACAACCCCACCCCCCCCCAAACACACACACCAACACACACATTTTCTTTCTTTCTTTCCTTTTTTCTCTGCCTATAAATGTCTCGCTCTTGTCTGGCTTACTTCCCCTGCAACAAAATAGCAATGTTGTTTAGTTTTGCTGGCTTTCCTTAAAGAAGGTGATCCTTCATTAGTATTCTCTATGAGATGTCCATTTTCATATTTAATCAAGATCTGGGACTTTTTGTTGTGGCATTTTTACAGAAGGAGAGAACCATACTAAGACCTCTGCCACACACATTTCTGGGTTAGTAAATGTAAAAGGGATTATCCAACATAGTCATGCTGTTCAAAACTGTTACAAAGCCTCAACACACTTCCAAGACCAAATTACCGTTAAGTCTTAACAACAGTTGATGTGACTCAGGCTCTGAAGTCCCCTTTGTAAAGTGAGACTGAAATAGTGTCCATATTATTGAAAGTGGAATCTCTAAAAGTAGACAAAGGTTCAGCATGCAACGAGGAGGATGCACTGTAGCCTTTCCCTTAATAGATTTCTAAAAAGGCAAAGCATGGATAAGTATCACTGACTTTAGTTAGAGCTACAAATTCAGAGAACATCCGGGGGGGAAAAAATGGTTGTCACAAAAACATAATTGGCAAAAGCCACTCAAGATCCACTGAAGTCAATAGAGCGTGACCAGTGTCTGTCAGCTGAGACTCTCCCTCAATATTCAGAGCATGAGAATTGGCTGAGATTTTCTGTGAGATCAGAGTCTTCGCAGACTTACTTTAGTTTGTGGGCCTAACAGCAACCTGATCAAAACACAGCAAAACAGCAAATATAAGCCAGACAGGCAACTAACTGAAAGCCATTTTTTTTTCTGTTCCGTCTCATTCCTCTATTGATGGGACTTCACCCTGACTGAGGGAACCCACCAACTTCAGCAAAACTTCTGAGGTGCTGGGAGAACAGATGTCCATCCATTGGAATGTCTTCCATAAACTTTTGTATTCTGCAGACAGTATAAAGTTCTCGCCTTCTCTGTGGTTTCAAAACAGGATATTTTTTAAGGGCAAGCCAAGTGGCTTGACACATTTTCATTTTCCATGTTATTCACAGATGATAAAGAAACAACCATTCAACCTACCCTAACTTTGTTTTCCCCCATTTGGAAATCTAACAGTTCTTCCACAAAAACCTTGGTGAAGCTAAATCCTTTGTAGGGTGCCTTAAAGAAAAATAAAGGTAAAATATCAGAGAATAACAATGATGAATCTGGAAGAAAAATTTTCCCAATGCTTTTGTTAAGTATTCTTTTAGGTTACACGCATAAACAGGAGATTCCACACAATCACCTGTACAGTGCAACCTTAAAAAAAGTCTCACCGGAAAAATTAAAATTTTTTCAGTGAGTGAAATTCAAATATGACATGTTTAGGCAAGACATAAATGATGCACAAGAGAGACCAGCAGCTGTACTACACTGTCTGAGGAACATGTTGCATTACGCCTTTTTGTATCATTTTAACAGAGCAGTCAAAAAATATTTCATATTAAAAATGCAAAGGAAAAAGTAAAGGCTCAGAGCCATCTACTTTACAGAAGACATGCATGTTTCATCCACAACATCCTTCTGAGCAAAAATTCTGAATCTTTTATTTTTTTAGGTATTAGTTATTAGTATTTGGTACAGTGAAAACACAGTAAGAATTTTCTCCCATAATCCTTAGGAAAAAAAATCCTAGTGGCTAAATAAAGGATCTGTGGCAAGTAAGTGAAACCCCATAACTGTAATCAATCAAAAGACATTTTTTCCTGACAATTTCTCTTCACCATCCATCAAATATGGATTTCTTTTTAAAAATAGGCCTATGGAAAATACAGAAATAAGCAGAGAATTCCACAAAGAAAATATCCTTTACTTTTCAGATTCAGTATTTTGTATTTAATGAGTGGAAT
This sequence comes from Rhea pennata, assembly GCF_028389875.1. Classification (NCBI taxonomy): domain Eukaryota; kingdom Metazoa; phylum Chordata; class Aves; order Rheiformes; family Rheidae; genus Rhea; species Rhea pennata. Next base: position 12,343,692 of record NC_084674.1, read on the forward strand.
GCACATGAAGTGGAATACCAGTGAGATACCAAGAATGAGCATGAAATAAATTGGTGCTACTGTGTCTAGTATTTACATGGATAATTGCAGAAACACAGCTTGCATCACTGAAAATTTCTATTCAAAAGCTAGCTTGTTTGCAGAGTCTGATTGACACACACTATTTTTCTGGTGCAGTACGAAAGGTCCATTTTTCTTCAATAGGCAACAATCCCTGCTTCTGCAGGATACGAAATCTTCCAGTATTTGACTAGAGTAACAGTCATTCTTGCAAACTCACACCCTGGCTCTGGCTTTCACTCCCTTCTTCTGTATTTCCACTACCTACTACACAGCTGAAAAACTGCAGCAAGTATTGCTCTTCAGTTTGTTTAGCACACGGTGGCAGGCTTAGCTGCTAGGATCATTTCTTTTTTAGCCTGAACGGATTCTTCTGTTTCTGAACGCAGCAGCTCGTTCAGAATTCAATTCTCTGTATTTCACAGCAGTACAAGTTCAACTAAATGTTTTACATATTCAGAAACCAATTAGGCAAACTCAAGGTAGAAGAGTCTATCCAGAGTCCCATTTCTGGGTCAAACAACAGCTATACTGCAGTGCACTGGATGTTAGCAAGGTATGAAAGAGACTGTCACGGTATGCTTTCCTTGTTCTTGTTTTTTTCTTTATACTGGCTTTCAGCAGAGGCTATCTGGACCTCTGGTCTGCTCATTACAGCTGTTCATGTTACAATCTTATCCAGTGAAAATCTACCAAGTAAGAGCCAATATCAGTGATAGCTTTCCCCCTCCTTTGGTATTTTAAAGCTAGGTTTTCAAAGATCAGTGAATCTGGTAAACGTATCAGAAGAGCAATGTTATATGAACTTAGTAAAAGGGAACATTATTAAGGTTAACCTCCCTCATACATGAATATGCTTACAGAAATCAAAATGAAGATTCCAGATTGAGAATTCCCCCCTTCTTGCTTTATTCTTCCTCCAAATGATACAATTATTTTCCTTTTGCAGCAGCTCATTCAGTGTAAAAGTGAACAGAGATTGGTTTGTTCCGGGTGGTCTGCAGTAAACATTTGAATGCTGTTGCATATGGACAGCAACCATGTGAGAGGATGGTTCAAAGTAAAAAGAAAGATATTCTTGTAAAAAAAAAAAAAAAAAAAAAAAGAAAAAAAGAAAAAAAAGAAAACATTTAAATGAATATTATAGATAGAAATATTTTTTCCAGCTCAGATCTGGGTCTAAATGATCAGTCTTGCTTCTTTGCTTTTTACAGAGAGTCATCCCTCTGTATTTATTTCTTTAAGCATAAGTTGGGCATTTATTCCAATTTGCAAGTACTCTATATCATTGTGAAAAGGGATACTCACAGGCCAGCACTAAGTGACCCAACAAGCTAGATTTGAATCTCATTGGGACTCAGATTATCCCAGTTTTCTGCTATCCATTTTGCTTTGATGCTGTTCACTGACAACATAATGCAGTACATTTTGCAGACAATAGAAAGAGACACAAAAAAGGCTGAAGAAAAGGGAAGATCTACCAAATTATAATGGGGATGCTTTTATGCAATTACTCATTTTCTACTTGTTGTTGATATTCAAGAAACGTGTAGATGCTAGTGAGAAACTTAGAGCTTTGCTGTGCGGGAAAATATAAAGATCATTTTTAAAGCTGCTAAGATACCTTCAAAGGCAGTCAGGCGACAAACACAGGAGTGTTATCAAGAAGGCTCTCAGCCAGTAAGTTCTTCTAAATAGCCCAGAGCTTTATTACACAGTCTTCACTGGAAGATCAAGGAATCAGAATGATCTACGAAACAATCTTAACACTGATTTAGTAATTGCCTGCAAATACAGCTCATTCTTGTATAGATGACTAGATGAGGCCCAGGGGATTTAAGTCCTGTCAGCTCCCCCAAATAAGTCATGAATAGAGTTTTAAGCGATGAACAGACTTTGTGTGGATTCCTCTCCAGGGAATAATTTTTTGCCACACTGGCACAGGAAGAATCAATCATCTGGTAATTTTATTCCATTTGTAAGGCAGTGAACAACTTCAACAAGCAACAACTAATTAACCTTAGAAAAGCAAAGTCAGCCCCAGTCAGGATGAGGCAGTATTTTACCATAGGGACTTAATCACAGTGGCTCTGCATACGCAGACAGCTGATCCTCTTATCTAATATGTGGCATTCTAAGCCAACACGAACTCTGCGGCTTGCTGAAAAGTCAAATTTCATAGCTTGACCTCTAGCCCTTTGGAAATACAGGACTTAAGTTGAACTCTTAAAATTTCCATCGTAATGTGTGGATGTAAAAGTACTTAGAACTCAAGTCCTGTGCAAGAGTGTCTCCTAGACCTGCTTCATTCACACGAAATCAGTTCTGAAAGTATGGAAATGGACTACTCTACCGGCTTGCCTACTGACCTTGTTCCTTAAATATCCCAGTCTTTCCATTCTCTTCCAGGGATTTTTCAGAACTCTGCAGTTTTGGGGTTTTTCCTCTCTAGCTTTCTATCTTTTGCCAAGTATCTTCTCTTCATCTATATATTTGAAGCACAGAGTAAAAACACAGTAGCAAATCACTTCCAGAATTTCTCTCTGTGGATGTGCACACCCTGTCTCTGATGAGGAACAGCAGGTTGTGGTTCATTTCGGTGACATTGGCAGACAAATCTGCTTAACATGACCAGAGAAACTGGGAGGCTGCCTTGCACAAACAGCCCAGAGCACTTGCTGGAGGCACAACGTGCTCTCTGATGAGTACGTTGTGCCAATGATATCTCAAGCTGCAATATAATCTAATACGTGTTAAGTAAGGAACAGGAAGAAAGAATGCATTCCACGTAAATTTAGCCAATGTGTCGTCTGAACTAATTGTTTTAAGTGGTTAGCAAAGCTTACAGAATGTAACTGATGAGGAGATTATTCCCTGAGTCCTGATAGAGATATTTTTAGAGCTGTACTTGTTGACTAGGAGCAAAATTGCTAGGAGTCCAAAATTACCTGTCTTTTGCATGGGCTGAACATCTTCTGGTGAAGACATGAAGCAATAGGCTTGAAAACCAGAGGATAACTAGAGAGCTGTACGGCATATCCATGCAGGCATAGTCTGGAAGAAATTGCCTGACGCAGTACCTGAGAGCATCAAAGATGCAGCAAATTAAAATAATGAGAATTTTTCTCAAATCTAAGAATGGACTCCCAATCTATTTTTGTAAAAAGATAAAACTTATTTTAAAAAGATAGAACTTGCTGTGACTGAAGCTAGAAACCAGTCATCTAGTTGTCACAGACATCAGATGTGAATCATCCCCATCTTCGCCTTTACGCTCCATTCCTGACCAAAATAGGTCAATGAGACACTATGGCTAAAAAAATTTAATATACATATATGAGAGCATCCATGCTCTACAAGGCTTATAAGTAAGGAGATGATATTAACAGTTCTATTTTCCCATAACTTAGAGACAGAGACTTCTACAGGCATCCACAGCTATCATAGGGCCATTCTTGAAAGCAGAAGTAGCACAGATGAAAATCAGGTCTTCCCCAGACTGAGTAGACGTGATCACATCCACTTCCTTCAAATTGCCTTACACAGGCAAAAGCAAGGCTGTTTTAATCTACACAACTAAACTCAGTAGATTTCCACTTTAGTGGCCTAAACTGACTACCATTGACTGGTTCCCTTCACAGGACTCTGGCAATATTTGCGTGACCCACAGCCTTATCTAACACAGCAACCGTTAGAAGATGCAGCAGTTTCCGTTTGCAAGAATAGCATTTTCCTGCCTTACTGCAAAGAACTGTTTCAGCAAGTGTGGGGTATTACATGTATTTTTATTACTGCCAGTGCTAACAATGAAACAAAATGCTTAACCTAGGAAATTTTGACTACACAGAAGTAAACACAAATCTTCTACCAACATCAGTAGGCTGAGGATTTTACTGGATTTGGACTCCAGCTCCTCAGATCAGGCATGTAAGCAGCCCAAGCAATGACCAGATAGAGATCAATCAGTAAATCTGATCTGATCAATCATCAGAGGCCAATTCCCCCCAACCCAGGTAATCTCCAAATGCGTTTTTATGAAGATGACCTTGCTTTTCCTATTTGCGGAAAAAGCTTCCCCAACACCATAGTGCCATCTTTGCTCCTTAGGAAGAATCTTTTGCACCTATCAGTAGTCTTGTGCCATTCACACCAAGACTCTGCCTTGCCCTTATCACCCTGGCCTCATCCTTGCTTCCTCCACGTATTTTCCTCTTCCATCCTTTCTCTTTTGCTCTCCATTTGGTTCATTTCCTTTGAACTGAACCTAAGTAATCCCACATCACAGAATCTGATCTGCTATTTTTGCTGCTATCACAACATTCCCTGTGCTCCCGAGCTGTAATTGTTTCCCTACTGCATACCTCTTTCAGCTGCTAGGTTATAAATGCTGATGAGTGTAGGCTGCTTTGTTTTCAGGCAGAACCTGATGCGATGGGGCCCTAGTCTTGGCTGGAACTAAGTCAGGACCACAGAAAAAGCTACAGTAAAACAAAAATATCACGTTCTGACCTTGCTCACAAACACTACAAGGTAATTGCAACCAAGTTGTAATATAGATTTATTGGTGTTGGCTAGGACCTCTCAATTATAAACAGGTTTGACAAACCTTTTACCGTAATTCCGAGCTCCTTCTCTAAGAGGTCACCAGCACGCTCATTGTGGCGTGCATTCCCAGGGTGCTGATTAGCACATTTCACCTCTACTCAAATAGCTGAAAATTAAAGGAGTCAGAGGATGCTGCCAGCTCTACTCCCACAGTCTGCACTTGAACAGCATTACACAGAGCATGCCTGTCCTTGGCACCTGTGGCTGAAGCTGTGGAGGAAAGCAGTTCCCTTAATGAACTGAAACAATCACGGACAACTTGATGGAGTGGTGACACGGCAATGCTCTGCCCAGTTTCAACACACAGCCATAGCACTTTGTTATATCTCCTTCCCAGTCTTCCACCTCCATGTTATCTGTCAAAACAATAAGCCCTTCAAGTCAAAATCCCTGCCTTCCCATGCCTCACTGTGTAGCTGTGATACTACAACATACAGCAGTCAGGCCAGGGGGGTAGAGGGGCCAATAAAAGTATTCCCAAATGCCCCCAAATCTTTGACACAGCATTATTTCAAGAACCCCGAACATACTCTAAATTGGATCTAGATTAAGTAAACCTAGACATTTGAACGTATTTTGGAAGAAGGAGGGGAAGGGAAATAAACAATGTTTAAGGAGCTGCCTTCCATCCCTCTTTCTAGATATATTTGGAAGGCTAATTGGCCCAACCCACATAATTGTATCTAACCACAGTACACATTCCCTTCACGTATTTCACAGGAAATAAAGACAAACAAAACCCCACACTTTCCAAATGCATAAGGGAAAGCTCGAGACTTTGTTACTGTAATTTCAGATCAACCATAAGAACAGAGTAAACCAGAGACAAAGAGACCAAACCAAAAAAATTTTAAGCTAAGATGCAAAATTTGTTAATGAACTTTGTACATAACATATCTCTGGCTATGGAAAACTGAATATAATCAGTTATATTGGTTAAAATACATGTGGGTGGAATTTAAGTCAGTAGTGAGCAATTTCTGTGTAGAAATCAGATTAAGCATGGGAGAAACTCTAGTTTGCTGATTATCACGCGATAATTACTCAACATTTTGACAGAGCCGGAGGCTCAGCCCAGCCCTTGATGATGACAGAGGAGCATAAACATGTGAGTACGAAACTGTATCAGTTCTGTTAATCCACTGGCATTTCCTTTATGGGAAGTCCATGAACTTATTTCTGATGAAACTCCAGGGCTGCTGATTCATGAGAACCTCTGGAGATCAGAAACAAGGTCCAGACCCCTGGAGAAGGCAACATTAAGTCAGCTGCTGTGAAAATATGTTCTGATAACCTTTTGGAATAAGGTCATCACCAATCGTTCACGTATGTGGAGTTCTTACAGAAAACCCGTCTAGTCTTGGCATCCATTTGATTTGCTCTTCGTGTTGTTACCACAGCAACTGATACTTAAATGAAAATTTCTTAGCAAGCTAGTTCTACACGCTGCCCCATAACATAGCAAGACACAAAAGTGGAAGCTTGAGGCAGGTCTGGGAGGCATTTTTCTACATATTTACAAAAAGAGTTTTCGGTTTTGTTTTCCATTTATTCTTTTTCCTTTTGACAAAATAAGCATCGTCATGCCAATTTTCTTTACTAAAAGTACTCTGTAGGTCAATCACTGCAAAGATTTCTTTTTATTTAGCCTGCTGTGTAGTCCAAGTACCTCTTAAATTTGATTTCTGCATTATGTATCCATGTCCCATACAAATTGAATGTTTTTGGTATAAACTACTACCTGAAGGATGTAATAATAGCCACGTACCTTTGTACATACATTCTGCAAAGGTATAAAAATCTAATTAAGTGTTCCCAAAGGGATTCAGATCTTTCTTGCTGAATTTGACTCAAATGCTTTAAAACTTTAGACCTGGAATATCAGGTCTATATATCCTTGGCAGGACATTTTCACGTCTTGTAGTATAGATTCTGAGACCTATATTTTGAGGGAGTGAGGGATAGCTTGTGTTTGTAGCAGAGGATATTACTTTAGCTGATTTAAGCTGTGGCATTCTCTCTGCTGATTGGCTGAAGTAGCACTGGAACATACTTTATTTCTGTCTCCAAGCCGTAACAGAAGCATTAGAACTAAATCGAGCTCTTAATCTTTGCCTTGAGGAGAACAAATGAGGAATAGTTTTGCCCAAGTATTTAAGCCAGAGGTAGGCTCCTAAAGCAACACCTACACAAATTGCCAGCATTGTGAGTGACTCAAAGATGAAAGGGTGAATTAGTGACTATGGACTGATGCTGAGGTCTACCCTGGTTTACATAGTACGCATTGTTAATCTTTGAAATCAATACGGATTCAGATAGGAAAGGAAGAAGGAAATACAGCTATGATTGACTTTCATTTTAATCTTTCCAGTTCTAGATACTGGGCCAGTGATCTATCTTGCACACAATTCTTTTCTGCTCCATTATTGGTTAACCGAATTTAACAAGAGGAAGAAAGTTAGAGTGATTTACTCAATCAGTAGCAGAACAGCTACCCATAAATATTTCTGGCACAAACCTCCCTGTGAACACATTTGCATGTTTATTAGCTCAACTTTGCCTTCTGCAAGCACTCTTGTGAAGAAAACAAGTCATTAGTACAAAATATAGTAGAAAATACATTTTTAAAGGCCAAAAAAGCTAAAGTGAACTAGAAATTTTTATTGCAAAGAATGTTTGAGAATTTGTCCTCATGAGAGCATAAAGGTCAGAGGTCCAAGATTCAAATTCTATCTGAAGAGAAGTCTGAGTCTTGTCTTATTTGGTCTGAATAGTAAAAATTCTAATTAACAAAATCCTAACTTTGATCTTTTCTCTGAAATGAGAGAAATTATTTTTTCTCTCAAATGCTAACAAGGAAAAACAACCCAGAAGGAATATGTGATGCATGCACTAGGCAAGTAAGCCTATATTCTGAGAGAAAATTAGAGAGACTTCATGGTTTTTGACTCAAGCAATCCTATAAATGCAAGTAACCTTTCTACCTCTTTGCTGACCTCAGTTAGGTAAAAGCTACTGAGAGTAACGAAGAGGGGGGAAATCTCCTCTTAGTCTGACTCTTATGGCAGTTCATTTCCTAATATTTGAAGACATCCCTCATAACACCACGACTTTTTCTTTTCCTCGGCAGTAAATCACTATGCATCCCTTTCCATCTGTGAGGGCAGAGAACAACTATCCACTTGTTTATTAACAAGTACCATGTTTGCTCTCATCCTTCTCCAGTGATATCCTTGATTTTTCTTTAAATAGGAGAACAAAGATATTTACTGCTCTTGTCTCCAGGCCAAGCAATTGTTTTAAGACCTGCCAGGTCATCTGAGCTGCCGGTACAGACAGGAAGCTGGACCGTTCCGTTCTGATCTTTACTTCAGGGCTTCTTCTTCATCCCCCCATCCCCCTTTTTTTTTTTATTATGTTTCAGTCTTTCTTATCTGCCATCTTACTGAACTAAAAAGACTGTTAATGAAACTGGGAGTCTTGTATGCAGCCAGCCTCATACTAACGTTTCCCAGGAAGACTACCAAGAAGTTTCGATTTTGCCCCGGATTAGAAAGGGCCCAAATGCATTACCTTTCAGTCGAGCCTGGACAGGCAGGGTCAGTCGCAACTTCTTGAATGCTCCTGCTAAGATCGTTGTGTCCTCTGTTCTCTCAAAGTAGGCTGTCAAGAATAACAACATGAATTTAAAAAATCTGATCCTGTCAGCGGTGTACTGCACATCTGTATTCCAGATGAGTTCCTCTTACAGTTCTGATGAGTGTCACGGTGTTATTTCATATACTGATCTGGCAGAGCAATTTGAACGCAGGTAAATTTCTGATCTGTATTAATCTGTACTGTAGCTCTTGGTACAGCATCAGCTGACAACAGTCTCCCTCATGTTTTATATCAATTACTTAAATAATTTTTTGTTATCAGTACAGAGAATTTCACAGAAGAGACATATTTGATAAGTCTATGAACAGACAAATGCAGACATTGTGTAAGGTAAAATTTATATGGATTTACTAAAATGAGACTCCTAGAATTATAACATTTAAAATATTATAACCAAATTAACTTTAATATTTCCAGTTCTTATAACCTTGTATGTTAAACATATCTAGCTATCTTTGATCTTTAGACCTCTGCCTCTGGATAATACATGGGAGTTGATTTGTAAAGCCCATACTATTTTCCTTTTTCCAATATTATCTTAATAGAATCAAGGAAATCAAAAGACGAATTATGTTTTTATATCAGTTGAAGAGCTTATATAACATACCTCTGTTCTTGCATACCTGGGATTCAGTGTTCTAACAGTGGACTTTACTCCTCTACTCACCTGCAAATGACAGTTATTGGCACAGTACTGAACCCAGTTCTGCTCTCTCAACAGTTTAATCTAACAGCTTTTTCTGTGAAATCACTGTTGCTTTACATCATTATAAATTAGGTCAGAAACGAACACAGTGACTGCTCATTCTAACTAGCGAAACGTAGAAAGAGCAGCTTCAATGACAGATCTATAATAAAGCTTCTCAGCTTCAATTAAATTTAGACTACTCAGAGCTGTAAGGAGTACACAGTGGAAAATTCTGGCAGGGTGACTGGCAAGCTGTAGCAGATCTAAAAAACCTAAATTCTTTTAAATGTCTTTCATGTGAACTTTCATCAAATGCTATATAAAAAATACAATGAGGATTTAAACAACGAAGGTCATTAAAGCAAACACTTCCTGTTAAGTCATAGTGACTTGCAGAAAATGTCTTATCCGCGCAACATGACCGAGAGTCTCCTGTGTTGTAATCGTAACTCACCGCATGAGAAAACAAGCAGCGTGATGTGTGCGTTTACTGAAGTACCAAAGAGGAGATCAAACATGTTTTTATAAGTTGCAAAAGAGGACAATGATTTCTAGGAGGGACCGGAGTTTTTAAGAATATGCCTTTGGTTAAAGGAGTGTCTTTTGGGAAGTGTTGAATATAAAATATATCTTCAAATGAAAATCATAAATTAAGTGTTATTAGTATTTCTGACAGCTTGCATGGGAAAAATAAAGCTTTTATCCTGTTTCCTAGGTTCACAGTCTCAGTGCAGTTTCAAGACTGGTTCGTCCATCTTGCATGCCCGCATTGTTATTAATACACGCTTCCTTTTGTTTATGTCCTTCACAATTTCTTAAAAAGTGCCTAAGCTTCCTTCACAATTTTGTGGTAAAAACATTTGTTTGTTCTTTGGGCGTTCCCATTTTTGTCTACTTCTATGAGTAAACCTCATCACATAATGCCATTTCTCTCCAAAGAGCGTAATTAAACCCTTTGTTCCTTACCCGGAGACCAGGTCAACAGCAATCACGCACCGAATTTTCTGCTGGCTTCCTGCCACCTTTAGCAGCAACTCCAAAAGTCTCATCCTAACCTTTGCATCTCTGCCTTGTCCGTGTGTCAGGTATCTCTTATTACGGTTCCCCATTTGGTCTCCCTCAGGATTCCTCCCACTGCGTCAATCCACCCCGTTATGCCTGTCCGTCTGCCTCCTAGGTCTCCGTCTACCTTCAGGAGGTACACATGCTCTTTCTGTAAAACCACAAGTGACTACTCTCCACAGTACGGCTCATTACTTAACACTCAATATACCTTTATCTGTCTGTACAGGGGGCTCCGTAGGGCACAGGCTTTTCTCCTGTTCCTTGTACGGAGCTTGTCATTAAAATGCTGCTGCTATCAGCCACACTGCAATGACATCAGCAACACTGCTTTGCTGTAACTACCAGGGAAACGTGCCAGCAGGGGTTGCGGCCTGGTTTAAACTCTTCACGGCAAAGAAAAAAGCAATGATGAAATGATTAGTTAAGTCGCTGTTTACAGAACCCAAAGGGGGATCTAGAGATCCAGTTCAAACATCAATTGTCTATAGAAGTGACATGTCATATAATGGATGCTTGAGTTTGGCAGACAACCTGAAAGAGAAAAACATGCCTGGTATAAGCTGCAAAGTCTTACTTGATACAGAAGCAAAAGCCTTGGCCTGAATTTAGGAACAGTTTCTTCTTTTGAGAGATGACACTCTTTGACTCCTTGAAAATGTTTTTGAATATTATACCTGAAAGGCGGTTATATATAATATCATATTCTACTTAGAAAAGCAAATGCAAAAATAAATGCTAAGGAGAATTTAATTTCCTACGCTATTATACCTGCAAGTATGTGTAACAGCATATACAGATCCCTTCAAAATATTCCTAACTATGAGAAACCTTTGAAACTATTCTGAATTTGAAAAAACTATGCTGCTCTATAAGTAATATGGCAGAGTAACTCAGAAAAGTACAATATCTGTTTGTTATAGAATTATTTAAATAAAAGGTTATAAAATCATAGTATGCCTAAAGAGTCTTTCTGAGTCTTCAAATCATAACAGACCAGGATCTGGATTAACACTGTATGAACAGATTTTTTTTCCATTAGAATTCAGGGGATTTGTTATTAAACTTAAGACTAATATAGAATATATCAGCAAATTAATGTATTTATATAGATATATCTCAAAAATTAAGCAAGTTGTGCTGTCCAAAACCATAACACTGATAAATAAAAGATAGATTCTTTTCTACTCGCTCATTCCCTTAAGTAATACATTACAGCTCTGCTTTTACAGTACAGATCTTTTAGGGCAAGAGTTGCATCTAGTCATTCAATGCTGTAAGGCCAACATTTTATGGTGGTTAAGAACAAGCTATGCAACTTGAAGTATAGCATAAACCAGCAGTTGCAAATGTTTATCTTTCTTTCCTCTTCTACCACTGGCTACGTTAGGATGCTGTGCAAAGAATACAGAACCCTCTTGATCCAGGCACATCTTTGTGTACTTTTCACATAGTTCTTTCTCCTTCAAGAACAAGAGCTGTCAAGAGGAAATGTACATAGAAGACCAGCTTTTCTATTTTTGAAGAGTATTTGGATGGTGGAGCAATCAACCTATTCGCATTTCTTGGAAAGTTCAACTGCTGCCAATCTGAAAAATCTGTGAAGAAGGCAAAGAAAGCAGGCGAAGGCTGTGGGAGGTAGTGAAGGTCTGTCCCAGACACACAAGATCATGCAGACCAGCTCCCCTAAATATTAGTCTTTGCCTATATTTTGTATTTACCCCAGTTTGGAACATGTGGCTAGAATCATTGTGAAAGTCAGATACAGATAAGGCCTTTGTATTAACAGTGGAAATCATTTACAAATCACCTTTTTGGTGCTCCTGTTCCTGATTGCTCTGGATCTATGCAAAGCTAAAAACAACAACAAAAGAACGAACCCCAAACTGATGGTTAAGCCTTTACTTATCCGCTTCTCTGCAGTGTTTCTATGAAATTAGTCTGGCAGGCAGCACAAAATCAATACCAAAGTGCTTTCAATCTAGTAAATACATTTTCTGGAACAAAGTTTCACAAGATGGCTAGCCTCTAAGGGAAAGTGGACCCCGTCTTACTCAGACACTACCATGAACGATCTGATCCTGGTAGAGGCTTAGCGGGGAATGAGCAAGGAGGAGAGAGAACTTTGGTGTTACTCAAAGGAGAGAGGGTTACTGTTGCGTCCCTTTTCAGTGGAATAACTTTCTGGATTTTAATAATCGAAATAAAACGTAAAACATAAGATCTACACCCAGAAGTCTGAATTATTTTTTCAGAGCTGTAACTTCTTTTTTAAAAGCAGGCTGGCTGCCCTACAGATAGGTATAGGGTAAGAGTACATTGATTAGGAAAAATGGATAAATTCAACATTTTTGGTTTTGACTCTACATTAGATACCAGAAACAGCAAAAAACTTATGCTGATTTTTTTGCATGGTTTGTGACACAGCTTCATATACTTTAATTACCATTTGTCCCTCAGGGTTTTTACAAACAGGTTTCATGTAGTATTTCTGGGGGAACTGGGTGCACAGGGTGTTTTGGAAAATTCCACCAAGCATACGCCCTGCAGCAGGCACAGTAAGTACACCTTATATTCGTATTTGAGAAGCTAAATATAAAAAGGTTGTTTTTCAGATCACAGCAGATTCTATTGATAACAAGATGTACACCACACATTGCTTTGGGCTTAGATAACATAACGTAGCATATGATGGGAACTTCGGTTGCCACTTCTCCTTTGCACATCTGCTTTTACTGTGCTGTTTGTGGCCAAGTATATTCTGTAAGGAAGGGAACTGGTAGATAGGAGAACTCAGCATGAATAATGGCACAAAAGAAAATTTAAGGATACTATCTGACTTCCTTGTCAATGTTTTGAGAGAAATTAGTTTAAGACCATAATGTATGCCTAAGTCATAAGATAATCTGATCTGAACTTAGACAGCCAGTTTAAACATTTTAATCTGGAAATTTACCTTCGTTCTAAAGTTTCAGAGTGGGTTTTGCACCAAGTTTGCATAATAAGGCTCTCTCCAACAGACAAGCTGATGAAAGAGTTTGTACCCCTTGTTATGACTGCAGGAAAGTATCAAGTCAATGACTTAACATATGCATATTTCTGATAAATAAAATTATAATATATTCATTTTTTTTACCTGCAGAAACTTCTAAATATCTGCAAATACCAGCCTTTCATCAATTCAGTAGCATGCTGGAAAAGACAAGCTGCAGACATATTCACGTCTCACTGGACCTCTCATGCTCTTCATTTGAGTACTGGGAAAATAGTCTTCTCTATGCAACTAGGAAAACATAGTTAGCAATTGAGAATGTACACGAGGTAGTCACAGCTGGTGAGATCTGTACACCTCTTAGTTTCATCTGCTTCAGCGTTAGCAATATCTTCATAAAATTCAACTTGATAACCAATCACAGGAACACAGATTTTTAGTACAGAAAGGTGCCATATTCAGGAATCTTTGCCAGACAGATGCTCTTACGACAGCACGCATAGCTATTGTATTCTGAACGCCCAAGTTGCAATCTAAGTGTATTATGGCAGGTGATCTATAGCTAAGTTTCGCACTCTTTGGGTCGTTGTCAAGACCTGTTACCTCCTGATAACATTCATGGAAGCACACAGACTCTGTTCGTGACTGGGTTGACACTAATTATTAGTTCACTTTTACTAGCCTCCTCTATAATTAATGCTTTGTTTTTCTGAGACAGTCTACCAACACATCAACTTCAGCTTAAGAAACTCCACACTTAATCATAGGCCATTCATCTATTCATAGAAGTCATTACATTAGTGCATCTATATGCGCTTGCAAAAAACTTCTCCTAGAACTACAAAGAGATTTTTACAGATGAGGTAAAAATTGTGAGCTGGAGCCCATTTTGTCGTGTCAAAAATCCGAGAAGTCTTATTGCATCATGGTGGTCATATGCAATGAGCCTACAAAAATAGTCAGCATTGACATAGGCAAGCCCTTTGCTACACACTGAAGACCTACTTGGGCAAAATATTCAGAGTCTGTTAGAAGTTAATACTCCAATTTCTCAGCTGCAGACAAAAGCAAATTTTATTTTTAATGAAGCACTTATCTTGCAAAAAGGGAGAAAAGAGGATAGAATTTTTTTTAAAAAAGAAAGATTAAACTACAAAACAGTTACTAATTAAATGCAGACACAAATTCACCTTAATACCTTCAAAGTAATACTAGTTTATAGTACAAATTAAGTGAACATGAGCTGTGGCAAAAAGGAAAAAAAAAAAAAAAAAAACCCCACATACTTGTCCAGGTTTCAACTCCATGGCACAACTGGTTCATACATATAGAAAAATCACACCAAGGCAGATTACTGTTGAAAGCCTACCGGGAAGCAGTACCTACATATAGAGAAGAACGCTGCCTCTCGACATCATTAACATAAAAGCATTCGCATGGCATCCCCCACAGTAGAATATGAGCAAGCATACTCATTAAAAATATCTTTTTGTGTCTTTCTAGAAGACGAAGGCTCTAACCAGGTCTGCGTGCTATGGTGAGATGTCATCAGCGTGACAGGGAGTTGCCCTCCGCCAGCTGGTACAGTCCTTTTCAATAGGTCAACTTTCAGCTAATGTGTTACCCCTCGGTACCAGTTGAAGTCATCTTTCTTTGTGTGAAGATCACTTATATATTTAATAAAAAAAACCTTATACTTTATTCATCATTTTGATGTTTTAAAGGAATTCTATCTCATTGATTGCTTTCACTGAGTTTGGAGATAATATTTTATGGGCAAGCAGATAAGAACTGTAAACCATTATTTCCTCATGGATTAAAACCCATCAGCACTGCAGAACACTGGAAAACAAATATTGATGATAACACTAAATAGTATTCAAATTGGATATTGGCCATCACTGAGACCTAAATGAGCAAAAAAATTGAAACATCTGAACAATTCTTAAAATTGAAAATTATGCTCCAAGAAGAGTCATTTGTGGTTTACTTTATGTAAGCTGTGCCTAGATGAACAGAAAAAAATGCATTAGTATATGAGGAATTGCCACTGCCAATATTGGTGAAAAATAATGAAAAGATGATTGGCATAAATCATTCAGAGAGCTTATTACATGATCCTGATCCATAAATTAGACTAACTGGTGTTTCAGAACTGAAAAGTACTAAGGTCAGGCTTACACAGAGCACAATATTTCTTTCCACATTGTATTATAAATAGAAAGTGGAATTCTCATCCCATGGGAAATTCCAATGCTTTGACATTTATTTTCATTACAAATAAAAAACATACTGAGTTGGAGTCTCTGAAACTCTCTGAAAAGTGATAGTATAGAAATATCAAAACAATGTAAATATCATAAAAGTTAATATGAAAGGAATAAAATGTCAATGTAAAATATTTCAACATTGCCAGAAGGAAATAAAGTAAAATTATTCATTTTTATATTTTCCCTCATATTTAATCTAAACCAATGTATTTGCTTAGGATGATTCATTTTTCATAAAAAAAATTCCATTCAGAAACTGCAATTTCTTCAGTTGTCTCTCATTATTAAAGATTGATCAATTGTAAAACTGTTGGGAAAAAAAATCATTAAAAAATCAGCTTTTGTAAACTGGTTGAATTGAGAGCAATGTTGAAGAGCTTCAAGATCCATAGGAAGGAAAAGAAAATAGGCACAATAATTGTCAATCATATTCCAACTATCTATATGTGGCTCTAAAGTGACTTCATGGAAGACAACCAACCAAATTGCTAGCCTATGACCATTTGAACACAAGTTCTGTTGTATTCTTCAAACCCTGCAGTTATATAACTTTAGTAGCAGAGTTAGTGCTTTGGTTGTTTTTTCTCTGTTGTAACCCTGCACATATGGATTTAAAGCTCCTCTTTTGCGCCAACCTGCCAGTGTCAAATTTATCATCCTGTCAGGGAGAAGATATGACAGTGTGAGCAGCTTTCTTCCTATTGACCTTCCATTTCAAATTTAGCCCCTACACCTTGTATCTATGGCCTTACATCTCAGCTTGCTTCTCTGCTTGTTCTCGTTGTGATCCTTTCATTCACTTCTCTTTTATCTTCACTCACCTCCTTCTCCGGCTTTTCTGCTTTCTTACAAAACACTCCACAGAATTTGTTTTGTCACTAACCAGAAGCTGGCTTTCCTCTCCCCAGGAATAATCTCCTAACCCACTGACCTGTCTGTCATCCTACTTTAAGCTTAAATACTTCAAGGCTCTTTGAAAAAAAAAATCATTTATATAAGTGTTATGGCTTTGGTAGTATTCAGAAAATAAAGAATAAATGAGCAGGAAACTTTTTCCACGGGAAAGGCAATTTAATTCTGCAGCAAGCTAACTAAGGGAACTTATGAGGTTAACGGATGCCTTCTGTTCAGATGTTATTTCTTCTTTGCCCATACTGCTTTTGTAAATATACTGTATGTCCACTCAACAGGTACAAAGGGAGATGAAACTTCAAGTGTTTCAATATTCTTAGGTGATTAGTTAAAATGGCACTATTGCTATTCCAGAAAAACAATGGCAAAATTTGTTTGATACAAAACAGATTATCCTGAAATTGTGAATAAAGCAATAAGGAGGACACGTGAAAAAACACTAGTGTGACATATGTACTTGCTAACAAACCTTTGATACTACTGTGCATGGAGAAAATTCAAGCTGGAAATCCAGATGCACATATTCAGATACATGGAAACCTTTTGTTATCTCATGCATCAAAGCTTCTTGCAGATGTCAAAGTGACTTCTGGAAATAAAGTATTGCAAAGAGCAAAAATGTGAATGAAGTGTCCTGCATTTCTTATTTTGCAAGGAGTGAGAAGCACTTAAGAATTTGGCCAACATGCGTTAGAAGCAGTGGCTCTACGCACAGCTCTGTATACTTCACCATGCTAGAGTATGTAAATTTAACCCCTCCCAGGTTTACACAAGAACTCTTATTTCTGCATATGCAGTATGTCTCCACTCAAACGTGTCCGTTTCAAAAGCTCTCCCTTAAGGAAGTTTTCTCCTCTCCTTAATTCTATCTAATTATTCCTAGGTAGCCCTACCTTATTCCACCCTAAATAATTCCTTTTGATATTTATATACCATAATTGTGACTATTTATCACTGTCAGTTCCCTAGGCAGTCTTGTGACTTAGTAGCATGTAACTGCTGTTTAGCATTTCTTATGTTTTGTGCATTTCCAAAACACTAAACCATTAATTACCTATATTTGGCAGCTGCCCAGGGAACTGCAGCTTTTGGAGCCCTTACGATGTTGGGAACATTGTTAAAGCAGTATTCTCATAACCCTGGACATATACTAGCTCCTGCTACGGCTAAAGTATTCTTCAATTTCATCAGACTCATAGAAGTCTTGGAAAGATGGTGCTGTGATTCCTTCCCCCTTTGTGCTGGATGTCTTGCACTGTTACATGTCTCTGGCCTTTTGTGGAGAAGTTGTATGGAAGCAGATGGCTACAGTCAGTGTGGTTCTGAATCCAGATGAATAGGGTGGGCTTAGAGGGCAGAGGTATAAGCTTAGGCTCTGGGCTGTCTTAACATGACTATCTGGTTCTGATCAGAGCTAGCTCAAATCTGCCTGCAAAAGATTAAGCAGAAACATCTTCTCCTTGCGACCATGTCCGTTGCCCTTGTTGTTGTTCCCTAAAGTCAACTTTGCCTTCATCCAAATGGGCAATTGTGAATCTACAAACCATCGCAGCATGGCTGTTGATCATCCTGTAAATGAGAAGTGTACAAAACAGTTTTCAGTTGAATCCTTTAGGTAATCAGTCAGTTTTAAAGAAAGAGGTCTACTAATAGCATAAAACTTCACAGAATCCATGCAATATTTTATTATTATTATTATTAGTAGTAGTATTATTTGTTCTTGAGTGAAATAGTTGAATGCTTCCGTAGGGAAATGGGGTGCTTTCCCTCTCCTATGTTTTAGTCATTAAACAGGGATGCAGTTCTATGTTTATTTTACATTTCCAGAGATACCAAATAAATCACAAACAGGAGCAGTCCAGTAATCAATTGTTATATACGTATTTTCCCCATAAAAATCACCATCCAGTCCAGTTTGACTGGACTTAATCGAAGACATTTAACAAAAGACTAGTAGCTGGAAAACCTGCAGCTAGGGAGGCCAGGCAGAGCTAATTCTGTATCAAGGATAGAATTGAACTCAGAAGAGGAGCTACAAGCCAGGACACACAGTGCTTAAGCAGCAAACCAAACAAGCAAGTAAACAAAAACAAAGCAACCAACAAAGCACAGAAGAAAAAGAGGGCTGGGTAAATGCCTGAAACTGTCCTCAGTTTGATGCGTTTTCCTGAACTTACTTCACACAGTTGTCTTGTCTTGAATGAAGTGTTGTTACATATTAATACCATTAATAGAAATATAAAATATGGCCACCATCAACACACTACGGAGGGGAAGGAGATGTAATGTGCAAGACAATATGCCCATAAGAACAAATGAACTTAATAAACTTGCCATAACTGAAATTAGTTTTAATTATAGATGACTTCTAGCATCAAAGCACAGACATTTCTCTCCTATTACAAGCTATAGCGGCAACACTAATCTAATTTATTTAAAGGAGCATGAGATATTAAGCAGAGAAATGTGTGAAAAAGGGGAGGATTTCCCCCATTTTATACTGTAGCAAACTCAAAGTTTTATGCTTCCTGAAAAAAGTTGATGAGGTCAGCAGCCTGAAAGCAGTGAATGGCCAAGATTCTCCAGCTATTTGCTATGAGAGATACTCATATTCAAGCATCCAGATTAAATGAGAAAGAGCAGAAATGTCAACTTGTGCATCGCATTTCAGATGAAATCTTGATGCAAGTCAGTTTCTTTGTCTTATTCTAAGGAAGAAACTGGCTTACATCAAGACAAGGAAATCCATCACAGACTTTAGGATCTTTTCTGACACAAAATTCTACATACCTGCTATGTGCTCAGCAAATGTTTAAGCTTTGACAAGTCAGCATCTCTCATTGAATGCTAATTTGGTTTAAAAAATCTTCTTGGCTCTAGCTAAATCTACTTAGTTCCACTTTAGTGTTTTAATCTTATGCTCTGCCACAAGCTTCAGTATAACTTTTGGGCAGTCACTTCATTTCCTTCTGTTTATCCATTCTCTTCTTGTGATGCTCTAAGTCCTCCCTCCGTAAACTCTTTGGAGAAATAGAGTGTCTATAATTGTAACTATAACTCACATGTTCTCACCTTCACATCGCACATTGCTGCTAAAATAAAGCTCAGCAGAACTCAGTACAAGCACCTCCAAGATGCTTGGAGGGATCAGCCCTGTCCAATCCAAGTTCTTGGTCTGAGTATTATAAAATAGTTTGATACACAAAGATCTCAGGTTGCACGATTTGACTCCTGCTGCCTTCAGGATCCCAGAAGTGTCACACCCATTCGTATGGAGCTGCGTGCAGCTCACAGTACTAAACAACCTTCCTGCCACCCATCTCACTGTGAAGACGTAGTGAATTTGAGTGAACTTCAGCTATGCATACAACCAAGAATGTGAGAACAACAAGTACTGCCTGAATGTTTGTTCACCCACTGAATCATAACAAAATGATCATTTTCAATAGCTACACAGTGCTGCAAAATTACTGAATTATTCATTCACATAAAGCTATGGTGCAACTTCCTTTATTGATTCTGGATTTAATAGTGGCTCTGTTGGAGGGGAGGGTCAGATATAACAATTACTTAGGGCTCCACAGAGATCCCCAAAAGCTAAATTAAACAATACAATGAGTCATTCAATGCACTTGAAGGGAATTAAGGGGCCTTAATTTCTGCCTGGGGCCACCACAAGTCTAACACTAGCTCCGGCAACTGAGTAGGGTTTATTACCCTTCTGGGAGTATAAGTATGCGTGAGAGGAGGAAGAATGCTTCTGCTTTTTCCTGTTGTTACACAGGTAGTTCTTTCACCATTTTCTGTGAGAAAATACTTACTGTGTCAGAAAATGAACTTCAGAGGTTTATGCAGTACACTTCAAAATAAAGCTCACCTAAAAAGAAACGACAAACAACAAAGTAGATCTGCCCTGTATTACCAATCCACTTCCTACATACTCATTCTAGTGAAAATAGGCTTTTTAATAACCTTTTCTTATAACTAGCGGTACAGATCTTGCAGAATTAAGCCCATATTTTGCAGTTCGTCACATTCCATCCATACAATTCTTAAGCAGCTTTCAGATGAAGAGCCAAACTCTTCTGCCTTCATATACACCTTTACACATCCTCTGAGACTTGGTGGTGCAGAGTTATTACCGAGGGCAGAGTATGAACAGGAGAGCGCGCTGCCTGGATCAAGATCATATGGAGTTTTTCTAGCAGGATTTTTACTACTGCCAATACACTGCAAACTACACTGGACAGACTTAGTCTGTGATCAAACTTGCAGGGTTGACCTTTTTATTAGCAAATCTAGAAGCCTTAATAGTTATGGAGAAACACTATACATAGATCTCACTGTTTGTGCATCATAGAAGAGTCACACTTTAACATTTTATTCTTAATTTACCCAAAAATCAGAAGCACAAAACAATCTAAGATGCTATTTCAAACAAGTTTTCACTTACTTGTTGACACTTTACTCCCCAGGTGAATCACTAGTATTCACCTTAGATGTCTTCTATTTTGAAAAGCTACTTCTTTCATCCTAACCTTCCCCTATATTTACATTAGGTTTCAATTTCTTAGCCATAGAAGTATGATAGTTTATTAAAATTCATTAAGGACAATTAGGCCATCCAGACTGTAGAGTCCTACTAAGACAATGATGTGTTGCTGAACTGGCTGGGCTAATTTTAGGCCATTTAAGTTCAGAAACCAGCAGCAGTTTCCTCAAGAGCTCTGTTCAGGCTAATTTACCTTGAATCATATAGTGAACTCACCCTGCAGATACAGAAGTGTAGAACTATCCTGTACTCTGAGGATAATATATACACACACACACACAGTGCTAGTTCCTGCAGGTTACATAAAAACAGTTTTAGAAGCTACAATGCCAAGACTACATGACTTGCATTTTTAGACTTATGAAAGCTCTTACAAAGTAATTAAAAATGACACATCCTATTAAATCACTCAGTACAGACCATAACAAAGCATACATATATGAAGCAGAAGTTTCTTCAAAAAGCTGCTACACAGTATAACTCTGTACAAGGTCAATGCTTTAAAATCATCTTTGGATTTCCAGAGTTACTGTGCTCTAGAAAGAAACAAGTTTATTTTTTATTATTTTTTTTAAACTGTGAATAAGATCCAAGTCTCTAGTTCACATTCGTTTTTTCCTCCTCAATTAAGTTTATTAAGTGTATTGTGCTCTGGCACAAACACTCACAAATTATTCAGGAGCTGACCCTTTAATGGGAGAGCTCCTTCACACTGAACTTTTGCATAAGTAAAGCAGAGGTAACAATTAAATTGTGGATACCATTCTGTCCTGGTACCGTGTGTCTATTCCCAAAGAACACTACTGACAGAATTTACATGTAGGACAGACCCTGAGTTTTCAGCTGTCAAGTTGTATATTCTATTAATCTTACAAGGCTGCCAATTCAAGTCGTATTTATGGAAAGAAACCTTAAATGTTTTGTATTATCTCTGTTTAGCAAAAAATTGTTTTGCTCTGCTGCCATGTAATGAAAATCAGCCCTAGAATAAGTCTCTCCTCTACAATAAGTTATTTCTTTCACAGTTTTGAAGCATTGGTGCTTTTTAGATAGGTAACACAATGAAAATTGGTGTTGTATCTGGGCAAGTTGATTTTAATCTTTTATTGCAGAAATCAAAGATACTGTCATATCACAAGAAACTGTCAACAAGCCTTGAAGTTAACTTCCACAGCACTAGGGGAAAAAGACTGGGCATGGGAAGTTCTTCCCAAAAAGCGCCGCAACGCTCTGAGTGGGCTAACAGTATGACACCAAATGCTTCACAGGTTGAGAGCTTAATAAAAGTCCCATACGCAAACTAAGAGCAGAAATAGCACCAAGGACATCTCCACCTTGTAAACTAAAAACGAACAAGTAGAGACATCTCCCAGCATTAGCAGCAGTCTGACTATAAGAGACAGGATCACCTTGTACGGTGTGTTAGCATTTTTAAACTCTTACTGAACAGGAAGTAGCCAGCACCTCAAAAATTCCTCCTTTAAGGCTGAAATTCATTTTTTTAAAATAAACGTTTTTCCAGAAAAAGAAAAAAAAATCTCAATACTAACCAGCCCTTTGAAGAATCAAACAAATATTTCATCTCATCAAAACCTGTACAAAAGTTCCATTGTGTCCAGTGGTACAACCTTGCTGCCTCATGCAAGGATTCAGAAAGGAATAAAATTGAAACATTTGAGAGAGAGATGTCACAGCCGTAGTACGGCCATGACACATACGCAAAGAATTCGTTTCATTCCAGAATTTTATTGGTTTAAATAAAAGTAATCACATAAGTTAGGATTAATTCACAAGGAAGGCTAGATAAAGAACACTTGAATTACTTGAAGTGAAGAACACCATTAGAAAAAAGAAATATAGAATAAAGGAGAAATTAATTTAATGACAAATAAAATAGAAACTGAAGCTGGCTCTTAGCTAGAGGGCTTTTTAAATCTATGAAGAGATTTTGAAAATGCCCGAGACCTCAGCTCTTTTTACCATGACAACTCTGCTTTTTTTCCCCCCCAATAGTGATCATGATGAAACCAGAGGGTCTTGACATTTTTTAAATGTTTCACATTGGTTTTGGCAGCAACAATCAAACATTTCTGCTCATTAGAACAGTCAATGGTTTGGGCTGGCCTAAAACTAACTTTGAAGCATATGTTTATGGAAGAGATTCTTGGGTGATGACAGGCAATTAAAAACTGTGATACTATATCATAAGTAGATGACATAATAATTGAAACATACTAATGCATTTAAAAGAGGTCACACTAACTTCAATTTCTGGAGCAGCCAAACGCCTCCATCACCTAAGCTTAGTAACTCGCTATTATCCTTGAAAATGAATCCTGGATATCCTTTCATAGACGCGCTTCTGCAAGGTCAAGTGTTCATATATAAAGGAAAAGAATCTGAGTTGCTTGGCAGCTGGAGTTGAAGGAGACATTCTAGCACTATCTATATTCATAAGAAGTCAACGTCATACATCACTTTGGTTTCATGTATTTACAGACTCCTAGGAGCTTTATTTAATCCAATACCTGTCCCTGCCCAGAGGCTCTTGAAAAGCTGACTCCAGCTGAGGTGATCATCTGGTACCTGATAACAAGAACTGCTACAGTGACATTTAGATTTAAAACAGTGATATAAAAGAATAGTAGCTCAGTCAGTAAAGTAGTGGCATTGTTGCTTCATTAAAATGCAAAGTAGATGAAGCCTTGAGCAGTACAACCTGTCAGTTCCAGTACATATCCTTCCCCCCACCCCCTCCATGGTCCTTGGAAGAAGCCAAGCCTCAGGAATAGGCATAGAAAAGGGTGGTACTTTGATGGGCAGCAATAAAGTAAACGAGTATTTCCTGTACTTTCACAGCAGAAGTGGCTGTGAAAGTAGAAGTGGTTTTCAAAGTAGTAAGCCTCAACATGCTGACAGCAAGCTGCACACTCATGCAGCACATGCTCCTCGTGTGAAATTTATCAAATTATCAAACGACAACGTGAAAAATAGCTGTGGAGCATAAAAGGTTCAAAGGTTTTTTATTACTTGGCCTTTGAAACCAAAAACTCTAATTATCAAGAGTCTAATCCACAAGTCTCAGAGACATAAAAATATTTTACATGCTTATGTGATTATCTGTACTTTGAAGAGTAACATCTTGGAGATTTCCAAGACAAATCCATGAACTTCCTCCATTTTTGGAAACTAACTTTCCAATGACATAATAACTCAGTCATTTTGTAATAGATTTCATAGTTATATTTTCATGTTCCAAAAATATCTGTCTTAGAATTGAGTATTTGGGTTTTAGTGTATTGTTTTATTAACATATTATGAATATGAACTCCTCTCCCATGTCGGACTGATTTGAAATTAACGATTCTATGGTGTTTAGAACAGACACAAAATTAGAAGATGTGTGAAAGTAGAGTCTCCCAGACTTTGGATACTTCTCTCAAGTTCTGCATAAACAGCCCAAAGAAAAAGATGCTTTAAAACACAAGATATTCTCTTACCCCTAATTTCTCTTTGCTAGATCATTGCTTACTAGGTTGAATACCATAAACATCAATAGAAGTGACTATGAGCTTAAGCAGGTCCCTTCATACTCCTTTATTATAAACCTTAAACCAAAACCTATAGTCACAAACTACACCAAAAAAGGGGGGGAAAAAAGTATAGGGGGTTACAGACCTGAACCCAATGAAGCATTTAATTCATCAAGGGAAAATCCTGTTGAAGTAGAAATACGATTCTGTAAAAATGTAATTCCAAAAAGACTTGGCACAACACTTACTAGAAACTTGTCTTTATCAGCAGACCAATTTAAGGTATTTTCCATTAAATCCACACCACTTCCCACTAAGAGCTCAAAATTGTCTATTTTGCTAGCACTATTTCTTATTTACCATGTTACAGTAGCAATCAATTTATTTCATTGCCACAATGAAATCACTGTACTTCAGCATTGTTTTTAAGATAGACAAGAATGTGGAAATCCTAAACATATACAGTAGATCAAATTCAGTTAGACCAAACAGGCACACCCTGCAGAGTGGTACAGAAAACATCATATCTTCGTGACTCTCATATACTTTTATTGCTTTCTTTGTCCTCAGACTATAGAGGAGGAAAGCAGTCCCTTTCCTCGTCTCTTGATTTTCTATATTTAAGTTGATGCACTAAATACATTATTAGATGTTTAAAGAACTGTTTTGAGATTAACCTTATATCAGTCAACCCATAAGACATTTAAGCTACTCTTTGCCACAGAAATAATCCAGGTTCCCCCCAGCCCCCGCTTTCATTCAGCTCATTGGCCTCTAGTTTGGCAGTGACAAATATGCAAAGCCTTTATCATAAGATCAGAGACAAGACAGAGTTGCAAGATTGATTTATAGTATTTTTCCCCAAACAGCTGTTAATAATTCTATCAAAAGGTACAGGCTTTCCAGAAGGCCACAGTTGTCTTAGACCATTTTTCTGCTGCTTAAAGGTTGGATGCTACGATCCTGTCTACAGGATTCATGGGCTTGCCCTCTGCCTCAGAATGCACAACACAGAAATATCCAGTCTCAGAAAACAGTATGAGTTTCTACTTTAAGCAAGTGATCTTAGTACA
Organism: Rhea pennata; assembly: GCF_028389875.1. Lineage (NCBI taxonomy): Eukaryota > Metazoa > Chordata > Aves > Rheiformes > Rheidae > Rhea > Rhea pennata. Next base: position 12,369,099 of record NC_084674.1, read on the forward strand.
AAATAAAGATTATATTTTTCTGAAGTTACAGATGTCACTATGTTGTTTCGGTACTTGCGGAAAACCCATTTCCCTTTTAAGAAAGAAACCAATTACACAAAAGATCAAAATTTACAAATCAACACACTTCAAATAAGTTTGTTCCTTCTGAGCACTAACGATTTTATAAAACATTTTTCCTGCTCGTTCCTTAATTACAAAATACAGTCTACATCTCTTTAAAAAAAAAACTCATTTTCATGTACATTATGTACATTCATTCACAAAGAAATAAAATATCTGAAGAAAAAATTGTTCCAATTTAATTAAGGAGATTGGAGTTCTCCCATTGTGGTATCTTCAGGGAGATAACAGACATGTCTGTGCAAGTTACGCCAACCTGGCAGAGACTCGTTAAAAAAGCAAATAGAAAAGGTTTTCTCCATTAGGAGTATAATACTATATTCCCTATCAGGATTTTTCAGTACTTCTGATGCTTTTCAGTAATGTTTTCACATAGCCCTCCTCTCTGCACCAAAATCTGTTTGGGACTATGGTGTATATTGATTTAGATTTGTTACTGCCATATTAGCAGCTACAGAAAAATGTCTTGTAAGATAAAAAGTTTGCTTATGCATTTCACTCTTGCACGATTCATTTAAGCATATGCAAACATAGACAATGCATACTTTGGAAACAAGAAAGACATTAAAAACTTAAGCTTTGCTTTAAATGAGACTTGAGATCTCAAAATGGCACTCTTACACGATGATCTAGCACTCAAGTTTGACTAATTTATGAAGTATTTCTGAGATGTCCTCAGAACAGAATAAATCAGATGCAGAGTGCTTCTTCTACACTAATTCTATAGCCAAAGCTTTAACCATCAACAGGAGTGCCACACACTGAACGAGAGCAGAAGATTCGTTCAGGATGCTTTCTGCAGTTCAGAGATACAAGTTGTAGACCTTTCAAATACACTAACTCTGCTCTCTAAATTGAGTGCTGAATATCTGAAGATAGCAGCTTAGGAAGAAAGACTTTAAAGGCTATTTGAACTCGCCTAAGGAAGCAAGAAAAGGAAGCTAAAGGAAGACTGTACAGCATTTCCTAAGTGCATATCCCACTGGCATCCTGATTTCAGCGTAACACAAATTAATGATAGAGAATATTAGACTATCATTTATTTTTCCCTAGTAAGAACTCTTCAAATTAAAGGTTATAATCTCTCATGTTGTAATATTTAATGAATGCATTTAAAGTATCATTACTCTAATAAAGTATGACTTATAGAACCACAAGAATGAAAACCAATTTACTCTAGGAATTACTTTGACATTTTAATAATGATTTTCAAAGTGAATTATTAAGTTTTTAACTGTACATGTTACTATTTTTACTGCTGAGAAAAATCATTTTGTTTTTCAGAGTATTAACCATCTACCTGCAGCATAGAAGCAACAAAAAAAAAGAACTAGCAAGGTAAGCATTCCACAGGTGAACCCACCAAGCCACCTCAACCAGAGGAGGTAGTGACTGGGAACTCAGGGGTGCTGCCTCCAGTAAGTTTGTGAATAGGGCCAGTGTTGACCAAAGTCACAGATGAAGACAGCCGGTCTAGTGCACACTGCATTGCTCACATTCTGCCCTTAATCAAAGGACTCTGGAGGACAACTGGGTTTAAGTTAATTCATTACCTCGTGGTTGCTCCTCCCTGTTTCTTGTTACTTCAGCTAGTAAGTCTCAAAAAAGGAAATAAAACAATGTAACACATAAGGCAATGTACAAGTAAAAGTAACTAGCCCATCTTATCTACACTGGATTTAGAGATGAAAAAATGGTTATCTCCTTTTTTGTTATACATAATCATTAAAACAATGCTTTTCGGAGGCAACAGAAAGGTGCTGAAACTCATCGTTCTTTTGCAGAACAGCAGAGAACAAATATGTGAAGGAAGCATGCCCAAGCTGTATTCCAGAGTTCAAGTACTCACTTCAAATTTAGACCTTCATGAATTTTGAGTTGCATCAACTTCTGGATATTTGACAAATAACACTCCCTTTCCTACTACAGTGGAAGGAAGTAACTCAAAGCTGAACAATCTTCTGGGGTGCCTTTTTTTTTTTTTTTTTTTTTTAAAGGAACAATCTATGCTTGCTGTGATAGGTCTCTAGAATGAATTGCAAATACAGTTTAATCCTTGAATATAGGTACAAGCTCTTGCAATACTGGAGCAATGCACAGATGCTACAGTACTGAACGTAACAGTTCTGCCCTACTAATGTGATTTGTAGACAGTAGCAGGATCATCAGCAAAATGCCAAACAACTCAGTCCAAAAGCCTTAACCACTTCATTGCACTTTACTTAAAGGTCTTCCTTCAGAAATGAACTGCAAACGCAAAAAAAATCTGTCTTTCAACACTGCTCTTTCAGTTCCTCTGGTAATGTATTCCACGATCAGCTCATGTTTTTTAGATCTCTTATCATGTCAGAAGAATTTAAATAGGGCTAAGTAGAAATTACCAGTATCAGATTCTGCTCCCAAAACAGCAAAGAAATCACCACAGAGAAATAACACATTCTCTTTTCTGAAGAAACTGAATTGTAGCACCTATAATACTGCCACAGAGAATACAAGGCCAGAAAGTATAAGAAAACTCAAGTTTGCATTTAGAGAACAAACTGCTCCATTACAGGTCTAGCCAGTGCTTGCATGCTACAATGATTATTAAATTTAAAGTGCTACATTTAAGAGATAATCTTGATGAAGTAAACATGCTCATGCAGCATTATGCAACACTGCATGTTTCCATCAGGTCTCAAACATACTGGTCTGTATCATGTTACACTTTCTCAGATAAGTGTGTAGCAGCCCAGAAATAAAGGCAGAAATGTTAATTGTCTTAAGTTCAAAAATCCACCTTTCCTCATAACATTGTTTCTCTTCCTTGCTATATCTTTAAACTTCACCAACAATTGACCTGAGTGTTATCTCTAAAAGCCATTAATCACTGTCAAACTAATCAAATCAAAAGCTTTAGCTAGTGTCTCTTTTCTTCCTTACTGGTTTATCATGAGTTTACTTTATTTGTAAAAATATAAACAAGAACTTCAGAATTTGGAGACAGTACCTCAGTCTAAGACATCTTCTGGCTTACTATTGAAATGTGAAGCACACAACACCTGAAGTGTCTCGGATGCCAAACTTCAGTTCATGCATCACAGAATCAGTAAGGTTGGAAGGGACCTCTGGAGATCATCTAGTCCAGCCTCCCAAAGATTTCCTGGTGTTTGTTCCACTGGAGCTTGAACCCAGGATCTTCAGCATGTAAAGCAGATCTGATAACCACTACACTATCCCTCTACCCCACATCTGAGACAACTAAAAATCAGTCTTCTCTGATGACAACATATGCAAATAGTTGTAGAAAATTTGTCAAGTTAAATGTAGAAATGTATCTTGAACATGTTCCCTGTACCTTGAGTGACACTTTCCCACTCACAGTTTAATGTGGACCTTTCTTCATATAAATCCACACATGAATATCCATATAAACTTATCACAAGCTTAGTTAAGGCATTGGGGTACACGCCTCCTTTGAAGAACTGGGTCATGAGCAACATGCATATACATGCTTGTGCATATGTTTTAAATTCACCTCATTTATAAAAATTTGCGTAATCTCAGAAGCGAAGTCTAGGAATTCAATTCCTTGCAAGGCCCCTAAAAAGATCTAATGCAATGACTGGTGATCAGCCAGAAACAGACCTGCATCAAACAGTTCCTGGCAATGATACTGCTTTTAACACAACTCTTTATATCTTTAAACTGCTGTGCAAACATTAATTAATCCTCAACACCCTTGTAAGATACGCTTATCCTCAAAGAGGTTAAGCAACCAAAAAGGTTGCACCACAGATGTGAGAGTTAAGTTCTAATCTTTACTGTCGTTCCTCAAACAAACCCAAGTACAAGACACAAACGCATTCTGAAAACATGCATGGGCTGCTAACTGAGGTCAGGATCAGTGAGGTGAACATAAGCTCCTAAAGAGCCGGAACTAAATGTGAACATCTCAATACCAGAATCTTAGCCTTCCTAATTCAGTGAGCCAACCCCTTCGCTAAAGAAGGGAGACAAATCAGAACTTGAAGCAAAGGGGCTGGTTTAATGGTGCTTCATCCAGTGTGGGAGGCAGTTGGCCTGTTTCCTAGTCTTTCTCCTCCTCCTCCCTGGCCCAGAGACCTTGAAGGCTAGAGAGATGTCAATCTGGCAATCAAGGAGCATCTTTAATTATCTTCAAAAGGAATAATCCTGCTAAATCTCATCCCTTAGCTGGGAGGGGATGGTATCAAAGGTCAATAAAATTAACATTTAAGAGCAATAGAACTATAATGAGAAGATGACAGCAGTAATTGAGATCCTGAAAGGTGACAAAAGAGGAAGAGAATTAGGGCATTTTCAAAAGGAGTGGTTTGCTCCAGGCAAAGTATGGAGCTTCTTGTTTTGGAAAGAGAGAAGGAAGATCTAGTCCATATTTGATATTTGTTGAGGGGGCTAGATAGGTAGAGGAACAGATGGAGGGAAGTTTTGCCAGCAGAGAGAGGGAAGAGTTCACAGTGCAATCTTTGCTTCCCAGTCCACTCACTTGCTAGTCTCAGCATCTACATGCAGTAGGGAACAGGTGCATTACCCAGCAACATGACTGGCTGACACAGCCCCAGCAAAGCTTTTACTCCACAGGGGTGTCTTCCTGCTTGAGACAGAGGAGAAAAGGGAGAGAGATGGGGGAGAGGAGAAAAGGAGGGGTAATCCCAATCCAAACTCCTCCTCCTCCCCCCACCTTATTCCTTCCTCTTCTTCCAAATCTTTGCCAGCATAGGCACAGGCACCCTATCCCTCCTCCAAACACACAATGCTAGTCCACAACTTCAACTCAATGACCATCCGCAATAGTTCAGACTATATTAAAGCTCCATATAAATTGGCTACACAAGCCCCAAGTCAGAGCATGTCAGAGGGAAGATTACATAAGAAATTCAGTGCCAGATTTCCAGGAGTTGCATTTTTACAAGGTAAGCTGATACCAGCATCTACCCAGTATTACTAGCTGTAGTTAATAATAAACAGCAACAAAAAATAAGTACTGCTCAAGGAGAGCTTTTTGCCCAGAAACAACTGGCTCACAAAATGTGGGTTCTCAGTCTACTTAGCTACAACTGACATGTGCCTGGAGTTTCCAGGCACCCATCCAGAACAACAGAACCAGACAAGTCAAATCACTCACAGCTACAGACTATATGCATTAGCAGTGCATAGAGGGGAAGGCAGACATGAAGTGAAATTTAAAGGACTTCCTTAATGCACATTGTGCCTACACAAAACCTTTTACCCTTATTTTATCCTGAACAGAAGAACAAAAGTCTGCATTAAGTCTTTTCTTACAGATTTATGCAAATCAGGAACTTCACAAGGGGCTAAAAACTCCTGCAACTTTTAATATTTTAGCTAGTAAGCTTATAACTACATTAACAATACAGAAATAATACTTCTGTTCTTTTAGTGGATGAAGTCAAAGCTGCTAAATTGATTACAGGTTTGGTTTATTATAAGCAAAAGCTTTCTAAAGTTCTTTTTTCAAGGCATCTTACTTCCCTACTCCCCAGATAAATCCAAGGTAAGTTTTTTAGATATTCACCATCATGATGTTTGAACTGAGTGACAAGTTATTTAAACAGAAGCTAGCTGAAAATCTTGTAACTGAAAAAAGATATCCTTTGCTAGACTTTGATCTCTGCATATGATGGTCATTCTTCTCTTCCCTATCCAGATACATCTGCTACACAGACACAGAGTTCTGGTTCTAGTAATGATTTCTTCCCTGGCAGGGCATCACAGCAAACACACAAACATGCTGTCATTTTTGCTGGTCCAAAAGAAAGCACAAGTGATACAGGCTCTGTAAAATAAACAGTATTTTTTCTATTCTGCCTTTCAGTTAATAAGCAATCAGTGCTGCCTGAAAAAACTTTGTCATTATAACACTTGAGTGCAGGACTGCTCCCATTTCCCATGCATAGAAGTTAACTTCTGTTATCTTCTGTTAGAAGATATCTTAAAAGGTTGGTTGCTTTTTTGTTTAAGAGGCAGCACTGAAAACACACCAACTCAGCTCCAAGTTGCGAGCTCATACACCTAAATGAAGCTGAAGCTGTTTAATCACATTCTCAGCATTCACTGTGCACAGTTAATTAAAAATGGATCAGTTCAGGAGTTCTTAAACGGTTTCTTCGCTTACTTGAGTAGCAGTCTTGAGAATATATCATACAGTGCTGCAAACATCCAAAAAAGTGGTTTGCTTCTTGAGATGCAGTATTTGTTTAGTTTTAATTACACTTGACCTTTCCTTCCTCTGTTGTTCTCATCCCCCTCTTCTCACACATCCAGGTATTTTCTCCTGTCAGTATTTTTTAGGAGACTTAATAAATGCAAGATTGAATTATTCCTGTAGGAATTTCAGTTCTCGGCTGAAAAATTCAGTTTTTCATTTTTTCCAATATTTGTAGACGTGTTTAAGAGAGGTAAACAGGTCAAAACTTTGTCAAAAGCCACTTCAAGAGGAATAGAGAGATTTTGAAGCCTTAAATAGGAAAGTTAGATAGAAAAGTGTTTTTTTATGTCTTATTCTGGACACTTCAAGATTAAAAAAAATAGTTGCTCTCCCTTTTGACTCCATCAACTTGCATCCATAATTCTTGTGCAGGCTGACTGGCTGCTCTTGTGTTACTTAAGACAAATTACAGTGCTCAAAATATAATTAAAATTCATGCCAAACACTATGTGGAAAGCCATCAACTAATTTGATGATGAAGAGTTTTCTGTGTTTACAATAACTATAATCATAGCCACTCCTAGATCTGAAAAGGATAAATTTCAGAAGTTTAAGCCACACAGCTTTGCTGTTCATTCACTGTTTCAAGAGCTACAATCCAGATAGTTGAAGCAATATTTTTGTCTAGATGACTGATAGTTATAACTAAGAGCAGACTAAGCAAGCTGTTGAATATCTTCAGCTGCAGCCTTGTAATGCTTTCTAGTATTACTATATTAATTATGAATAAGTATCTGAGTATCTGAGAGACAGAACACCTCTTCACTAGCACCACCAGTACACAGGACAAATTCATACTGATATTACATTAAACAGCAGATAAAGTAAGTACATCTATACCAAATTCACTCTAATTGTGCTGAAGCAGTGTGTTAAGAGAGTAAGTGGATGCACTTTGCAATATTAAGACCAAAGGTATAATAAGCACCTTTGTGAATAGCTGACAAGTTGACACAAAAGTCCACAAACTAAGAGAACGATACTTAATAGGCTTTTGTAGCATATGCCATCTCTTATTTGTCCTTTAAGACAAGTATTTCTGTTTCCTGTTGGCTATCCCCTCTAGCTAAAAGATTTGTTTCCTCATTTAAAAAAAAAAAAAAAAAAAAAAAAAAAAAAAAAAAAAAAAAAAAAGCTAAGAAAAAGTTCTTGTGAGGAAAATAATCTGTAACTCTCCACTTAATCTGCACATTCCATATTAATTAGTATCTTGAGACACTCACTTGCCTAAGAAATAACTAAATCCACAGCACAGAATCCATCTTCTTTGAGCTAGTGAACAGCATTCATGACAACAGAAATGTAAATACATTATTTTGCATTTAGTGTCACTGCCTGTATATCTGTACTGCTCATCATTACACAGCTGCCTGGAGAGGTTGTGGAGTCTCCTCCTCTGGAGATATTCAAAACCTGCCTGGATGTGATCCTGCCTAACATGCTGTAAGTGACATTGCTTGAGTGGGGGAGGGTGGGAGGGGGTGGAGAAGATGATCTCCAGAGGTCCCTTCCACACTCAGTCATTCTGTGATTTGCAGCAAAAGTTTCAAGACAAGGTATCTGGTATTTGTTATCTACACAGAAGATTGGCTTCAGAATTTTCTAAAGCCACTTAGACAAGTACTAGGTGAGTTTCCATCATAGTGAGTTTGGAAACACAAGAAAAAAAAATATAGAAAACCACTTTAAAACTATTTATGTTACCAAAGTTAAGAGGTTCTTTCTGCAGTTTTGAGTGTTCTCTCTTGTGGCTCTAACATACATAAAAAGTGCTAGTGCTCATAATCCATAGTCACTTGGCTTAAATAGGATCATTTAATCCAGCCTTTGTATAAACTAAAGTCTGATTCTCTTTCAGTTCTTCTGTCAAGCTAACAATCCAGCTGTTGCACCTTATTGCACTGGAATGTATTCTTCCTTCCAGGCCGGTAGTGTTAGCTATTGCAACATAATGATACCGCACTAGGCGCAAGTTCTCAGACTTTTCAGAACAATGTCATGAAACTTCCCCACACTTGGCCACCATACTCTGCCCTGAGCATATAGAAGAAACCCACAACTTTTTTTTTTTTTTAAGATAACAAGCTATCAAGGTACAGCAAACCTGAAAGGTGCTGGCAAAAACAGGGAATAAGAGAAAATATAGTCCCAATATTAGTCTTTAGGAAAACTGACAGCTAGCACATATAACATCCAGACTCCAGGAAGAGACTACTTTAAATTTAGAGAAGACTGAAGCAGAAAGTACTCTACTCATTTAGCTCAGTCACAGTCCAAACAAAAAAAGACTGGGAAAACTATCTTAGAATCTACATTGAGAGAGATATCAAGTTGACAGTTACAGGTTCTTACTTCTCAGATTCTAAATTTTTTGTCTACCATCTGCTGTAAAGCTTAGAATTCTGACTTTCAATTAAATCTTGTTGTCATGGCAACTTCTACTTTATATGCCAGCCTAATGAAACATAAGCAATAAGTTCACTGTGGACAAATTACTATCATTTAAAAAAAATGCTCGCTACTACTTATTTACTGTATATTTTAAGTGAAGAGTTAAAAGCTTAAACAATTAACTGTACAGGGTGCTCAGCGTTTGTAAAGCTATCATTTATAAAGAGTTGATAGCCTGGGCAAGTTGGATAAAACTAACATGCATAATTAGTATATTGTTACAGACACACAAGCAGTAATTATTGATCATTAACTTGAACTTAAGCCTCCAAATCAAATCTGAATATGAAATGGAACTCAATTAGTGCTTGGTTATTAATATTAAATTCAAGGAGTTACCATTGACTTAATGATTTGTTCCCTCCTTCCACTTCCTTTATAACATGATTACACAAGTCAAACTTCACCATTACTAGTCAGTTTCTTATGACCAAAAGCCCTCTGAATGTCTTTTGATTCCTAAGTTATATTCAACTGTTTAGATTATATGAAGTCCGTAATAATACGTATTTCCTGTTACCACCGGTCCCTTCTAATCAACCTTGGGTTTTAAAACACCTCAGATGAGCCTCTGGTTCATTCACTTCAGTTTTAGAAATTAGTCACTGCTATTTGTGCCAACTTTATTTCAAGCTACAGTAGCTGACCTAAGATAGACAAGCTTTCAGGAATGCAAGCTTTTGGCAATGCCACTCTACAGGTCACTGTTGCAGAAGTGATAGCAAGTGGATGGATCAAGCCCATCAGTTCAGCAGTTGTCTCTATTCAAGTAAAATGGCTACTAACCTTGCAGTATTAGTAGGCACTGAGAACAAAGTCTCAAAATTTCCATGAGTTAAACACTAGAAAACCTTCAGCAAGATATGGTGCTAGTAATACAGCTACTTTCCACTGAGTATCTTTCAGCTACCTTGCAGTTCAACACCCGCACATATATGTAATTTAGTATTTTCTGAAGTACATAGAACTCCTGGTTTATTATCCTTAACTTCAGTATACAGAATTATCTGTTCAAATAGGTTCAATCAGGTTAGATTTTGAGTGAGCCCCCAGAGGTGGCAATACAACTTGTTTCTCCATTTTAGAGATCCTAGTATGTACAAGTCCATAAAGGTTTTGGTACCGTATATGATAAGCAGTACAACTCAAGCACAAAATCTTTAGGAATGCAACAATGTAAACCATGAGGTCTGACACCATTCAGTGTTGTATGTTCTAGTTTATTGAACTTCAAATTCCATGATACATCACATTAAATAGTTAAAGACTGTTCATTTACTATCATACAGTGTTCAGAAGTCTTTCAAAACACCTCATTCAACAAAACTGAAGAGCCAAATTCAAGCATAATTCCCTAGAACAGAAAGCTAGGGGTGGAATGGAATAAAGCCTCAGACTACTGACTATACAAGACACTACACAAAGCGTGACAGCACACATTGTTCTCTGCTGCAATGCATGCTTCAAAGAGACATTCTATACAATGCATATTACCATCAGGGACAGTTGCCTGCTGTAAGTGGGACAGAGTGCTCTTAGACCCTTCTCCTCCAGACTCCAATACACCACATAATAGAGCTGACTTACAGTTTTCAGCCATATGATGTTTTACACTGGAGAGCTGAAACCAAATTTGAGACTATCAGCACTAAGTACGCCCATGAACAGCAACAGCAACCTGACAAGGTCTTGCATTCTAGTGCTCCTGCACTTCTAACATACAAGATTCCTACACTGAAATTTGTATCTTGAAGGCATGTCACCTGAGGTCAAACAACTATGAATGTTAACAGCAATGTCTTAGATTACTTTGAAATTTTAGAATGGTTGAGACAAGAGACTAGTGCTTGAATGGCACTGCTTGTCACTTGCATCCAATTTGTACTATCTTGCTTCAACTGGATATACAGTTAAGTAAAACAAAATGCATCAAAATAAGTCAGTAAACTGTAAACTGTAGGCAAGAACCATTCAGTTTACATTTGTCCTCTGTCTGAGGCATTTATACAAGATACTGGAGCCTAGAAGTGTTAGCTGTAATTTGTGCAACTTCATTTCCTTCAGAAATTCAGTCATCTGACTGGACAAAGATCTCCCATCTCTGCATGGCACTCATCAGTTGTAGCTCACCTCACAACAAGGTTCCGAGCCAGAACGTCAAAAAAGCACATTAGTGCCAATTCCAAGCAAAGTCAGGATTTACAGTTCAAGTTTTCCCTGCTGTAATACTGTTTCCATTTGCAACACTATTTACTCAGGAAGCCTTAAAAAAGCACCTCTCCCAGCTGCAGTACATACAGTGGTACTGATGCAAGTGTTTCTTTTGCCCCAAAGCAGTTGGATGTACTACGGTTTCCACAGAGCCAAGTGTGCACAACATGAAAACAGGTAAAACAGCAGGTTTAACCTCAGCAGCCCCGTTGACTGATATCTTGTCCTGAAGATTTTGTAATATCCATTGTAGTGAACACCTGTAAGACATTAAAACAGCTTATTTACTGTTGTACATTACTCTGTACTGTCATCTACATGGCTACATCTATTGGGTTTCCTCTTGTAGAGCAAGAGCACTAGATTTCTATCAGTGGTTAGAACGGAATACAAGATGCTCAGCACAGGTAATATTTTTACCACATGTCAGATTCTTGCAGATAGAAGTTAAATAAATCTCATTACAAAATGCAATTTACTATTCTTTTCTTGCATCTAGGTAACCACGTTTAAAGTAGGAGTTAAAATAAGTTTGTCTTCCCTTACCTCTGCACAAGTTGGATGGATACCAATCGTTTCATCAAGTAATTCTTTGGTGAGACCACATTTTATTGCAGCAGCAAAACCCTGGGTAACTTCACCAGCATTAGGTCCAAGAACATGAAAACCTATCACACGGTTCTTTAAATAAGAGAAGAAAAAATAGACAGGAATTAGTACAGGGTAAAGTTTAGCAAATGCTCTTCAGAGATTGCTACAACTCCCACCACATCTAAAATGTTATCCACGCTGGTAAATAGCACTGTCTGTAATAAAAAAAGCTACTCTGAGGAGAAGGTAGTTCTACAGTTCTTTTCAGTCCAGTATATTGAACAGAACAAACCAGAACAAAATCATGGGTGTAGTTTGTTCTGACTTGCTTTACAAAGTGATATACCAAGAAGTATAAACATTTTGTTTTAAAACATCTTCCCAGGTTGTTTCCATGCTTCAGATAAGCGCTAGCACAGGTCTGGCTGTAACTTGCAAGACAGAATAAAAACACCTTCTAGTAAAAAGGTTTTAAAGACTGTATTTACTCTACATCCCCTTCCCACTCTCATGTTAGGAGAAGAAAAAAAATAAAAACACATTTCAAAAAAAATCTAAAGCAAGTCCATCCCTCCACTCCAGCCCTTCCATATAAAGTGGTTCTTCCAGTGAGTGTCCAAACAACAAAAAAATCCCCTGTTTCCCCATCTTTTTTCTCCTTAGGAGTTCACCTAACCCTGCAGACAGTAAACTCTCATCCTCTTAGCTTAAAGATCATACTCTTTCACTGTCATTCCTTCTCTCCAAAAGTCATTTTGACACCCAAATCTTCCTTTGCAAATCTGTTCTCCCAGACAGCTTTGGGGATAGTCAGTGGATAGCATCAGCACTTATTTTTGCAACAACACATCACTCACTAGAAATTCCTGTTACTAGTTCTAGAAACTTGGTGATGTGAAACATGTTTAAGTTTCTGCCGAACTTACAAAACTGCACACTACAAAAGCAAAGTCCACAAACCAAAAGCAAGAATGCAGATAGTTACTCAGCACCTAATTGGGGGAAAAAAAATCTGAAGAATTTCTTCACAAGACTATCCTGAAGAACTTGAGATGAAATTTTATAATATAAAAAGCTAGCACTTGCCCAAACAGCTGTTATACCAAAGAACTGGCACTCTCCCAACTGATTAAATCTCTTAAAGTAAATATTTAAGTATGTTAATACAGTGGGTAGAATTGACTTCAGGCAGGCCAGATAAAAGATTTTAGTCTAGCCTGACTATTGTTAGAATACACTCAACACATTATTCCAGCATGTTACTCACATTGTCATGTTTGTTGCAGATGATCTTTGCATAACAAGTATTGTTGTCTCTTCCTGGTACAGTCCATTCAAGTGGCCAGAACAAGCTGTGATAAACCTGGGAGGATGACAAAGAAAGGGCATTATGATTTGATAAAGTATTCAGCCTGACATAAATCTCATTTTTAACTTATCTTTACAAATAGGTAGTTTAGAATTCAACCCACTACACTTTCACGCTATATACTAGATAAGATGAGCGGTACTTTTTCCTGCTGCGCCAAGTAGTTTTTCTTCTAAAAGTTAGTAGTTGGACCTTGATTCAAAACAAGTGTCCCCGATTCAAAGGTTTGATTAAAACTACAGCTTGAAGACTCTGCATTTTAAGATCATATGTGCAGCAAAAAGATATTGAATAGGAATACAAAATTAATATCTAGTTATTATGAATTTACCTCTATTCTGCAAAACAATTAGCAGCAGCAGCTAAACAATGCCAAATATATCTGAATAACACAAGGTGGTAAACACAGCACATCTAAATAGTACTAACAAAAATGTCTCAGGGGAATGCAGAAGCCAGAAATCAGCATCAAAAGTAAAAGAATTTTGGTCAATGTTATAACAGCCAAGAAAATCCACACACAGGAAGAAAGTCATTCCAAATTGAGGTACAAACAAACAAGTGAGAAATATCATCCCAGCAATACAAGATATTACACACATCATTACAGCAATGAGTCTTTCTTCAGCACAAAAGCTACATATTGTTTCCAGCCTGAGTTTAGCTTCCTGAAGTTATATGCTGCTTGGCAGCACACTAATAGTCACACACAACTCCAGCTGTTTCAAATGCTCCTAAACTTTTGGGGTTCCAAAATTGTGAGCCAGATGACAACACTTCACTACTTCCACAATCAAAGACCTGTCCAGCTAATCTTATTTTAACACTACATTCTGAGTCTAAACCAGAGGTGCTTTAGAATAAATTAAACCACAAGTTAAACAAGTCAAGTGTTTTCACCTCCAAGTTCTGCTTTCCATACTCTTCTACGGCTCTCTCTTCAGCTAATCCACAGCTGCCATACTCTAAAGGAGTAAACACTGTCGTTGGTACATTGACATAGTCACACTAAAAATAAAAATACAAATTTATATTTAGATCGTGTAAGTTCTGTGCAGTACATTTTAGAGAGGAAAAGCTGTATTGGCTAATACCTTACAAAACATTCACAGCTTTTATGTTTTCTGTGCTCATGGTTGTCTGAACAAAACAACAACTGTGAGTTACTGTTATTCTGAGGCAAGAAACAGAAGTAAGTAAATATTATATTCCTAGAGGCTTACCTTTGTAGAGCTACCACCATAAAGTCTGCGGGCTAGCAGTTTTCCTGCTTGAATGGCAACTGGAGTAAGTTCAAGTTTTCCATCCAAAATATCACCAATAGCATAAACATAAGGCACATTGGTTTGTTCTTCATCATTTACAGGTACTTTCCCATTCCTTTAAGCAAACAAAACAGAAGAGAGTTCAATATCATGACTTTCTTCAGAGCTTAGCAGAAGCCAAATGAGAGATGCTCTGCTACAAACAGATGTTATTTTCAGCTATCGAGCATATTAGGGGTGCTTACATCTTTTTTACTTCAATAGCAAGTTCTTCAGGCCAATTATCTTTGCCTCTTACAAGTGACGAATTCAGTGGGCCAGTTTTGTCCCCAGCAATAGCGCAAATTTGATGTAAAAAATGTTTAACTTCATTGTCTATATGCATATTTGGATCTCTTACTCAAAGATTATACCATCTCCATTTCATATCTTCCCCTCAGATTTACTCAGCTTCTTGTTGAACCACAAGTTTGAGTTCACTCACACAGAAACACCTTCAGAAAGTCCTGAAATCCGTGTATTAGTAAAACCAGAGAGCAAGTTAATAGGTAAGAAAGGGGAATGAATAAAGCCTTGAATTCAATGGAATTCATATTAAACTGTAGTTCCTAGGCAAAAAATAAAACTATTCCTTAACCACAGTGATCAACAAGTGTTTGTTAATTCAGAATAGTTATGAAATAGATATTTAAGGAGTGAAGTTCATGAATAATTGCACTCATTCATTTTTCAGCAGTGAAAGTTTTAAAGGTTCACTGAATTGCTCAGTGTAACAGTTGTGATTACAAAACACCAGTATCATTGTTAAAAAGAGGTACAGAATAATCCAAATAAGCAGTCTGGGGGAGATGAGCAATACTCACTTCTCATTGATTTTGACACCAATTGTCTCTAAACCAACATTTCTGGTACATGCATCACGACCAATGGCTATCAAAACCTAAAAAAATATAAGTTACATGCAGCAATTTTATGCAAGGAAGTGTTATGCTAATCACCCTTTTCTTGCTTTTTGTTAAAAGTGTTCAAAGCATCTGGTTGAAATGACTTCTCTAAAAATTTTTGGGAAGAAAGAGTCAACAGTATGTTCAACTTGTCTGATGCAACAAACAGCAAAACATTAACATCAGAACAGGAACAGAAATAACACCACTCATGAATTAAATTCCAGATGTTAAGTTTCATTGATTCTGCTGACAGGGCTCAATTCAAAACAAATATTCAACTTTTACATCATTTTTCTAGCAGTAAGTTGTTGGTATGTGAAAAAATTGCCAAACGAGGCCTCCCTTTACTTTTCTCCTGAACAGCTCTTAAAACGTTTTAATACATTCTAATAGCATATTATCTGTATGCCAAATCCAGGAATGCTTACAGTATTATATTCTCCTTCAAAAACTTCCGGCCCCTCAGTTGACTTTGCTGTCACTTTCAGTCTTCCAGGCATGCCTTCCTCCAGCTTTTCAACCTGAATAATGCACATAAGCTTAGAATAGCCTTGAACAGCAGCACACTTGCACTGGCATTTTAAACCTTGACCTACTAACTTGATCTTTTGGTAGTATAAAAAGCATAGTCTTATAAAACATTTATTCTTATGTACAGCTAAAACCTTCCCAGAAAGCATCTGCATCCTACATGTGCTATTCTAACACGCATATTCTATTCTATTCCATATTCTGACTAACAAGGTTGTGTGTGAAAAGAAGAAACCAAAAGAAAGTACTTGCCTGAGAAGGTACGAACTTTCTGATGAACTTTATACCATGTGTTTCCATGTGGGCACCTATTTTCTCTGCCATTTCTTGGTCAAATCCCCGAAGCAGTATGGAACGCACCATCACTGTGACATCCAGACCTAGACCAGCAAGAAATCCTGCACATTCTAGAGCCACATAGGAAGCACCCACAACTAGAGTTTTGCCAGGGCAGTAAGGCAGGGAGAAGAGGTCATCACTAAAAAGAAAAGAAGTGCAAGTTGCAAGGCTCTTCCAACATAGGTTTGCCTTAGCAAACACTTACGCAGATGAAATTCCATCTATTGTGCCTTTTCGTCTTACCTTGTAATACAGTACTCTTTATCTCCAGGGATACCCAGGTATCTAGGCCTTTCCCCTGTGGCCAGGACAAAAGTCTCTGCTGTGTGATAGGTTACTTGTCCTTTCCTATTAGTTGCCTGTTATGTAGACAGTTATAGTCTTTATTATCAGGAATAGGCTTTATGACAAATGAAAGAGAACAATCTTCATTAAGAATCTAAATTAATGGATATGTTTAATTAAGAACAGGTAGTTTAAAGTAAGTTTACTGCATTTAGAGAAACCATGTGGATCACCGCAGAGTAACACACTGAATCAGAGTATCAGGATATTCCCATATTGGTTAGCATACCTAATGTGATTTACCCTTTTCAAGTCTGTTCATATCAATGATTCATTTAGATTGAATTGTTCAAATAATTTTAAAATAGGATGTAAATCCTACCACAGAAAGTATTTTTTCCTTCTCCACCAACAAGAAATCAACAAAATGCCACTGACAGTAGAATCAGCTAATACTTAGGCTTACATTAGAAAAAAATAGCTTTGAGAGCCTAATATCCCAATTTAAAAAAAATTAAAACTAATTTAGTTATTTCCTTGACCTCTAGAGGTCACTGGCCTTTGAGAATTTCACTCACCTTGACAATGCATCTCTCCTAAAACTTGATCTTCATTCTTACTTTGAGCTATTTGCCAATACGTAAAAAGAGAATTTCTTCCCCTCCATTCAAAGGATAATTCAAGTTGAAAGGGAAAGGGACCTCAGGAAGTTACCTAGATCAATCTCTGGCTGAAAGTCTGTCTACTCTACTTCATTTGTAGACCAAGGACACTATTAAGTAGATGACCTATAAGCCTGGTCACTACAACAGTTAGGAAGATGAGGCAAGTAGAGTATAATACCTCAGTGCCATTCCCCTGGTTTGAAACACATGCAGTTCAGTCTTCATGAACTTGTATTAAAAGCAGACTATCATATCCAATGACCAAAGTCTACACACACTTGTAAGTTAACCTTTCACTTACTGCAAGATCACCAGCACATGTTTTGTCTTGCAAAACTAGCAGTTTAATTCTTATGTTGATACAGCATAAGATCTAGCAGCACTCTTATGCAAGTGCTTGATCCAAGTTTATTTCTATAGCCCTTGTGCTTCAGTATTGAGCATTACAGTCACGAAGTTATCAGCTGAGGCTACCTCACTCTATTGAGGCAAGACCTCAGTTTCCTGATGTCCATGTTACTTCTACATAACAGTTACTAGGTTTGCAAATAGTGACACATACCAAAGTGCAATATTAATCTGAATTGTAACTTATTTTTGAGATGACTTCTTTTAAGTTAAAGTGACAATGCTGGGATGAAGACTTTAGCTTTCAAAAGGCAGCCTTACAACATAAGTTTTCCCTGTCCAACCAAATAAGAGAAGTTTTAAACACAGAACATACCTTTATTTTGTGTGGTTCAACAAACTCTCCATAGGAATTGATGTACGTCACAGACTTCTCTCTTAAGGAGACTCGATAGCCCCAGTTTAAAGAACCTATGTAGTTTTGAATTGCTTCTACCATGATCTCCCAGTTGTGTTTAACTGAAACAAGCCATCAGTTTCACAGTTAAGAAAATTAAAGTGCAATGAACTCCTCAAAGAGAATGTTAAGTCTTATTCATTGTATAATATGCTAAGCAGCCATAGTTAGCATTAGCAATAAGGATTTATAATAGAAGTATAGTACAATCTAGATGTTCTTGCATTTAATTCAGTTAATACAGGGAACAAAACACAATTTAGCTTTCACTCCTAAAGGTTTCTATGACTCAAGAGGGAGGAATCCTTCTGATTCACTTAGGAAAGCTACTGAACTCTGCTCTTATTATACTAGTGACAAAACAAGAACCATTTTAAGCTCAAGAGTCTCTTCTGTGCCCTGTCTTGTCTGTCTTCTGCATTCCTACTAACCTTGTTCTTCATACTGCCAGCCATATTTCCTTGAATCTTGGAGTGCCTGCCCAAGAAGTGCTGCTTGATGCATTAGTTTCTTAGGAATGCAACCTACATTTACACAAGTGCCACCAAGTCCTAAAATGAAAAGAGTCCATTATTACCAGCACGAACAGGATATTTATGCTTCTCCTATTATGTGCTTTGTTAGTCACTCATCTATCACTCAGTGTTGCTTGCTACAGGCACACAAGCAAACATTAAGTTCTTTTAAGAGACATTTTAAAATACAGTAAAATACATAATGAGTTTAAGTTTGTATTCAGTTACCTGAGTCAAATTGACAACTACAGAATGTCTTAAATGTCTAAAGATTTATTTACTAAGTACTTCAGATTTTAGTCAAATTGACAAGTAAGGAAGGCAAAATTTTTTGTTTAGTATCACTTATTCCATGTAGTCAAACATATTTGAAATTTTAGCTATGAAAGCACAATCACACTTTGATTCAATATAGATCGACTTGCGAAGTTCCTTACTCATATTCTCAACTGCTAACAGTAGTACTAACAAGATCAGATAGCAGCTGTCTATAGTTATGGAAAAGTGAGGTTTGCACAGACACATCCATCTGTTCTAAAAGTAGCCAAGATCAGCTATCCACAAAAATACAACTAGATGTACAAAAAGGTAAAAAGAAAAATTCAAACAAACAAAAACCACCATGAACACAAACACATTGACCACGTTCTGGTTTGAAAGTGAACAGTTAGAATAAGATCTGATAAAGAACTGAGATAGTTAGCTATGCACAAAACAAAACTAACTGTCTAGAAGAACATGCATGCCAGAAAAGTCCTTTATTATCCATGTTCCAGAGTGACAGGAATTCTGCATCAATATCCAAGAATACAAATTCATAATATATAACAACTCAGTATTCATCACTGGTACTCAAGCAGTATAAAATAGAAATTAACTGTTGCTTACCCCATGAGGTACCCAGAGGTGTTGGAACAACATAATCCAATACCATTACTTTCTTTCCTAAGAGAGCAGCTTCCTTTAAAAAGAGACAAGCAAGCATTACTAAACTTTCCTTTCACCCCTAAAAAGTCCATCTTCTCATTTATGGTTGTGATACACTTCACACTAATGGAAGGCTCTTCAGCTAGACAGTCGTTAGCATGTGGATGCTAAAGATCCACCTCCTCTGCCAAAAAATTTGAATTCTTAAAAAAAATACTACTCTAAAGATTCAATGCATGCCTATCTTCACTGCTGCACCCATATGAACCTATGCTGTCAAGAGGCATGATCTGAAGTGGGTACAAGATGGCTTATCAGCCTAGCAGCCTCCTTTTTTCTAAGGAGGCAGAACTCATCTGGTATTTTCATAAATAACAGAAGTGATATCAAACTGAACAGTTTGGTGCAGGACCAGCAAGATGGTCAGACAGCTGAGGGAACTTGGCTTTTTCAGCACTGAGAAGAGAAAGCTTCAGTGGGACCTAACAGCAACCTTCCAATACCTATGAGAAGGCCATAAAGATGATAGTCAGGCTCTTCACAATGGTAGAACGCTACAGGGCAAGAGACAACAGCCTAACTTGAAACAAGGGAGATTCAGATTGTGTTGTTATACAGTAATCACCAAGGTTGTAACAGTACCCTAAATCATAAACCGATGGCTAGAACATTTAGAGGTGGGAAATCTGTGTTCAATTCCTTCCATGAAGACCCATGTAGAAGAGAAAACTGAATTGGCATCTCAGGTCCTGAGGCACTTTGAACAATAATCAGTCTTGATACTAGTACGCAATTGGTTACCACTTCTTGTAGCTGCTTTATTAGAAATAAGGAGTGAGTCAGTTTTTGAGTACAACTAGAACACTTCATTTCAAATGATGTTTCAAATTCAAACATCAGATTATTCAGGATCCTAAGCAAACAGGAGTACTTCAGGAGTTGCTTGTGGGTTTTCCAGATTACTGTTTGGAAGCATTCAAGTACTGAAATGCTATACATGACTGGGATATACTTTTAGTATCTTTCAGTTTTTAGTTTTACTTTCAGTCAGGAACCTAGAGCTGACTGGAAACTGGTCAGAAACCAGGCCAGAGTTTCACAGACATTATGGCTAGACCACAATTAATTCATTAACTAACAGGTTGAACAGCAATAATCAAACTATAGAGTGTTTTATACTATTGCAACTGATGTAGAGAATTGAGGTTTTATATGCAACCTCCTTATTAAGGATTCATGTTATACCTTGGAACAAGCAAGCCCACCAGAGCCACCACCAATAACAATGAGATCATAGTCATAAGATTCTGCATCCTTGCTATCCCCAAGAAGTTTCTGCAGCGATCCATTCTGGTAAGCCTGAAAAAAATAAACAGAAAAACCTTCTTATACCACACAATTAGACTTCTGAGCAAAGACTGAACCACATTATCTATTCTAATCTAGGTCACTCCATCTGATATTCCCCACTTCAATTTTCTTTTAAACAGAAAAAATAACTGTTTCTGAATCTCGGTATCTGTATGGTCAAAGGCTCTGAGCAGCCTGATCTAGTTGAACCTGCTTCACAATAGGAGTCTGGATTAGATTACTTCCAGAGGTCTCTTCTAATCTAAATTATTCTGTGATTCTGAAGTTCAGAGTCCTAGAAAAAGATTCAAAAGTATTTTCCACTTTGTCTGCATAATATCCTCTATGTCCCAAAGTGTAGTTATCAAACAGCAAATTCAGAAGGCTACTGAAAGCCTATTTCTTCAGTTCTATGGTTTGTATTTAGGGTTACAAAAACTTTCCCAGAATGCTATGGAAGTTCTGGAGACTGTCTGCTTTGTCTTAAATTCAAGAAAATAAATATAATTACATATTTGTAATAGAAAACTTTATCTGCACATTTTGGTCCCAATAATTTAACTCACTAACAAATGAAGTAGTTGAGCTGAAAAGTATGAGAAGTATCTTGACTAAAAAAAAAAAAAAAAAAAAAAAAACTCAAAAATCCACAATAGTCTTGTTTACTCCCAACCGATGTTTAAAAAAAGTTACCTGTAAAGTTGAATCACATCCACCTACATGTATTCCATTCACAAATACATTAGGAACTGTCCTCTGATTAGTTAGCTCTACTAATACTTGCTGAATACTGGGTCCATCAGCTAGGAATATAAAAACAGATATTACAGAAAAATTTTCAAAGAGACCTTTTAAGACAAGCAGACATAATATAGAGTTAGATTGCAACATACTGTAGACATACCAGGAAAATAGTTTTATTATAAGCATCACATTTGTAGATTTGAAATTCCTTCTCAAAAGAGCACACTTAAAATACAATGGATAAATTAGTGCTTTAAGTCAAAAATTCTACAGCTTGGTGTAAAGTTAGTCATTAAGTTTAGTTACCCTATCTCCTGGATTTTTATCAGAGCTTCCACCTGGCAGTATGATGCTCAGCATGACAAGAGTTCTTGCCCTGGTATCACAGGAGGTCATGCACACAGCTTTTCTTTCAAATTGTCTGGTTTTGGCCTATGTTCTCTGTCAAGGTTTGCCAGTGTACATAGACTTGCCCAAAAGCTTTGGGTTAGGAGAATTTGGAAGCAGGTGCCTTTTGCTACCTTTCATACTTCCTGCACCCACCTTACCATCTTAAATTTTCTAGTTTTAAAATCATGCCTGACTTAACCCATCCTCCAAATGACTAGCATCTCCACAAAAGCACAATTTGTATTTCACAGCAGTTGTACAACAGGAGATGAGGGCAGTACAAGTTAAAGGAGTCACTTCTAGAAAAAAAAATTACTCTAAGACTGTATCTACTTAGCATTAGTAATTCCAGCAGTTGCAAGGGAAGTATATTCTTAATTAGGAGTAATTCCAGCAAGGGATTAAAAATAAAAACCCTTTGAGCTGTACAGTGCATATCTTGGGCTATGATTAGTTTATTTTTACTTTATATTAAGGTTGTTATATAATGAGACAGACAACATGCTTTGGATCAGTAAATATTTCCAAACACTACTTAAGCTCAAACACTTCAGAAAAGCATTAGCAAGAAAGTTTAGGTGTGGGGGGAAAAAATGGACGACTAATGGTTCATAATCAATAACATACCAGTGGTACAAGAAGAGTTTGAGAATTATGTTAGAAACTACTTCTTAAAACTACACCCATTATATACATGAATACATAATGCACTGCATGTGCATTAAAACTGCAGCAGCACGGGCTTTAAAAAAAAAAAAAACTATCAATGGTAAAAACCAAGGTACTGGAAATCACCCTTCTTTCCAATGACTCAGCAACTTCCCCATGAAGGTCACTCCAATACCAAGTCAAACATTAACAATTCATTTAAGGCCACAAACGAACAACTGTTAGAAGAAACAGTCATATAATAGGCTTTTTCCTGAAAGACAGAAATCAAAGATTCCCCACATCCTCTATCAGCTGACTTGTACACAAATCAAAACCTTCAGTTATATTAAAAACTTATCTTGTATTAAAATCCATATTAGAGCCTAATTCTGTTTTATCTTTGGATATAATAAAATTATTTTAACTACCTTCCAGACAGTTCAAGACAACCTTAGAGTCACCCAGTTTTAGCTATACTAAGCAGCATATGATTCTATCTTCTACTTACCAATTACATCAAGTTCCAAAGCATAGTACTCTACACCCAAGGAATGGAAGAGTTCTTTTACCTATAACACAAATGAATATAACTTTTCTGTACACAAGCAGACCTCTAGTGCAAAGTTTAGGGTCTGGTACATATTGATGAGGGTAAAATTCGGTTGTTGGACTTGCTTACATAGATCATTTAAGACACGGTTAAAATTCTTTAAGGGACTAAGTACAAATGACAAAGTTTGGCAAAACTGTGTTTTGCATATTCCGTCTCAGTCAAGCCATTTGATAAAATTCAGATTAAGCATTCCACATAAGAGCTTTCCTCCAATACAAGTATTGACATCAAGAAACTGTTTAAGATTTGCTTAGCTGCAGACCTTTTCATCCCTGACACACACAAAAAGCCATGAAAATAACTGCAAAAGCACTAAACACAGTGATAAAGCAGCAACCAGATCCCTTGATAGTAATAACAGAAGAGAAGAGCAGGGAGTAGACGATTACCCGAGAAACAAAATAGTGTCAAGCAATTGCAGAAAAACGTATTGAAGAGCTACATTAAGGATACACTGCAGTATGGTCCTTTGCTTTACTCAGCACTAGAACACCTCATGCCTACTAGACCTGCACCTAGGTTTAGTTATTATACTTAAAAAGAATTTAGAACAAGTTAGCAGCTACTCTCATGAAAGAGTCAATGATTTAGGTTTAACTCAAATCAGCAAATATGTTTTACTCTGATGGGCAAAGAAACAGCAGTGTTTAAGTAATGGACTGCTGTTGCAAGGAAGGAGGAGGAAGACGATGGGTGGAATAAGTAGTAATTGCCTTGAACTGCAGCAAGAAATTGAGAAAAGACATTAGGAAAAGTTTTTCCTAATGACAAGTTGATGGAAGATACTGCTTAGGTACGTGACAATCTCCGTTAGTGAGTGGCTTTAAAGTACATGTCAAAAATGTTCAAACTACCACTTATCCATCCTACCCTGAGTAAGGGGGACAAAACTAGATGATCTCTTGAAATTTTTCCATCTCTGATTTTTGGTTTGCTGTTTAATAACACCTCCCTCAGCCCCCAGGACCAGGTATACACAGTTCTTACTTGCTTGGCATTTCTTTACTAAACCTGCCTTGTGAAATATTTACAGAGTTAATACCAGAACATAACATTTGTTCTTTTAAACTTTTAAATTGTTATTCTTCTCCATTAAGTAGAAGCACTCTACAGATGCTTAGTAATTGGAAGGTTGCTTGTCTCTTGTTTTTCTGATACTGTATCTTGAGTTTGTCAAGTGAATACATGTTCCATGCATTTAGAAGTATGCATGAAGATCTTAATTCTACATACAAGTCTAGACTTTTTTTTAAAAGAATACAGCACCCACAAACAGTAAAAAGTTAGTTGAGATGTTTTGTTGATTTTACGCAGTTTTTCTTCTAATATTCATTCTAGAGGGACAGTGTACATTACTAGATTTAAACCAAGTATTTCTGTAACTGCTATTTTTACTGTAACATCTGTGTGTAAAACTAGCAACACAAATTCTGAACTGTCCTTCCAGTTGGCCAGTGACATACCTCACAACACTGGTATTATAACAGCTGGCAGCATTTACTCCTTTGAAATATAATTTGACAACTTACCTGCGCAAAAATTTTTTGCAAGGCAATGGGTAAAGTCTCTGCTTTTAGTTATAACTGTCTTAATTGATCTGAAAACAGCTCTAGCAAGCAGCAGTGAATAGTGCTTCTGCAGAAAAGGATTAGAGTACAATACCACACTAAATGCCTATGTGATGGACCCTCTTGCCAGCATGAAGTCTGAAAACAAAACAATTAAATCTGCTCCTAATTCAGAAAACATTTTATCTTTCACAACTAGCTTTCCTGATTAACTTCATATTTATCGCGACAGTACTTCACAAAAGTAAGTTCAGTTGATCTAATAACCTTTAAAATGCTAAATATATGACAAAATATTTTTATGCTGCTGGGATCCATGCCGTTACTATGCCAAAACCTGAGTACTACAGTGCCTTCAACCAGAGTTTCAGCTTTATTCAGACAAACAAAGCTGCTACAAACGCTACCAAACACACAGTAAGTTTCTTGTCAGATCATAGAGCAACAGTAACATAGTAAAGTAGTGTCTGCTTGTATAACTGATTGCATTAGTTTTACAATTACAGAAAACTAAGTTGGGAAGAACCTTTGGATGTCCTCTGGTTCAACACCCTGCTCAAAGCAGGGCCAAATCTGAAGCTCTATCAGATTGCTCAGATCACTGTTCAGTTCCATTTTGAATATCTACAGGAATAGAGGTACCATAATCTCTTTGGGCTATTCCAATGTAAAGTTAAGCTACGGCAAGGAAGTTATTTTATCATCCTCATCCCACTACTACTTTACTAAAGCAATTGAACAATAAATTGCCTTTGAAGAAAGAGAATGACAACTGCTTAGTCTTACCACAAGCTAACCTGAATAAACAGAATCAACTACTGAATTCATTTAGAGAATTTCTGTATTATTCTTCTGATGAAGGAAAGCACAGTATTAAATTTTTTCCAGCACAGCAAGGTGCATATGAAATAATTAATTCTTCCCTATACCTCTAATGCAGTTGTACTAGAGCACGAAGGTACTCTGCACTCGTGTTAAACACCATCAGTTTTCAATTAATCCTACCAAAAGTGCACGGTTAAACATTGTCCATGGTGAAAGAGATACAGAGTGTACTCTTCACATCCCTCTTAAGAGCTCAAAATTATGTGATTATAGGATAAGCATCCACAGCATAACTACACTTCCAAATTATACCTACTTCAATAATTCTACCAACTACGGCTCGTTGGCAAGAATACTATGTTACCTACTGCTCTCTCACTCCTTTCACTATTTTCTATGCCTTGAAGGGGAGAAAAACAATACTGAAACTGTTGCTAGTATTTCCTTGTGTTTTATCACTTGATCTCTCATGTGGCTTCTCTCCTTCATAAGCTTTCTTCTTTTAATTCTCCCTTTGCTGCTTCTTTTACATGTTTTCTTCATCATGTATCGCTTTCCTGTTTGGAACAGGACAGAAAGGTAAGACAAGAAACCCTTGCAATCATTTTTCTTCCTCTTCTCCAAATCTACTACCTATTCCCTAACAAAGATTCATACAGGGTCTATGAACTCTCCCTTCTAAAAATGGCTCTCCTGAGTACATCCTCTCCAGGTATTTGCTCTTTTCCAAAGAAATAAAAATAATATTCCTCAGAGCTTATTGTTTCCATTAAGCAAGCAATCTTGTCTAATGGAAAACTGAATAAATGCAGGAGAGAAAAAAAAAAAAACATTAATCTGGAATCTAATTACTGGACTACAGTTAAAACTGTTTTCTAAGGTCTTTGTGTTAGTCTAGCCACACTGCAATAACTGTATACCATAAATAGATGAAGGAATAGGTTACAAGCTTTAAAAGTCACCATGCCCACCGTATCATCTCAAAAAATATTGGCCTGAATGTCATACATGTCAACTATTAACTGACAGATCACAGTCACTAAAGCACACAGAGCAATAAAGATAAGCACAACACTAAGCTCTGTTTCTCAATGGACAGCACTTTACTCAAACAACCTCAACAGAATATGCCATTTCTGTCAGCTGGACTATACTTAATCAGAGAAGGGGAGTCTTGTCTATGTCATTTGCTCAAATTTCTACTGATAGTAAGTAAGTTTTAGAAGCACGTGGGCTGCTTACTATGCTATAACTATCTGCAAAAACATCCTTAGAGAGAAGGCATTGGTTTGGCCTACCACTCACATAAGAAAATTTCCCTCTCCAAAATTTCAATTAAGTGAACAGTGTTCAGTTTTACTCACGTGTTTTCTACAAGTGTCACAATACCTGCCCTCTCTCCTACTGGAATGAAGTCTAAACTACACAGAAGTGCAGCTTTAAGTATTTTCCCACTTTTAGGTTCCATTGAAGAATACCACAACTCTATCACAGGGTTCCAATTGTGTTTTTCACCATGGCCAAATCAAATATGGTGTTATGAAGCTGAACTAATCTTTTCACAACATCCACTTTGCAAGCACACAAGAATTGCAATGCCTACAGACGTATGCCCAGATTCTACGATTATAGTGTTGTTATCCTAAAGTTCTAGTGACGATCCTGCTTCTGTGTAATGGCATTGGCTCACTAGTTATAGCTCATCCATGAGAAAGTAAAATCTAGGTAGATAATGACAAACCGGGGCTGGAAAGATCTGTTTCTCTAGCCATAAGCCATACTTACTTTTGTAAAGTATGCATTCTGGCTACAATTCAGAACTAGTTCTCTTGTTATACAGTCAGCCTTCGGTCTCAAATTTCAAAAATAAAAAGAAAATATGCTCTCTTCAGTACTTTGTCCAAGTCAGACGGCAAAGAGGTGCTCGTGCTTCAGACCAGAGAGCAACTCAACCAGCACCCCGACCTTCACCTAACAGACACAGAAGCGGCTTAGCAGAAGAACAAGCAGCACCTCCCACACCTTCATCCGCCCCTTCCTTCAAGTGGCGAAGGGAAAGAACAGCCAAGGACCTTGCTCTGGGTCCTTGCCTCATTTCAAGCCTGATAAGGGGGGGAAGGGGGTTTCCAAGCGGGGGCACCCAGTGTTAAGCTGGCGGGGAAGAATATGGCTCTACAAAAATACAGTCTAAATCCCTAACGGGCTTTCACAGGAAACATCATCCTGGCGACGTCTGCTTTAAACCCTCTCTCCCCACCACGCGCCTTCAGGGAAACGCCTCGCCTCGCCCCGCCCGGGGGCCTCGGCAGGCCCGCCTCCCCCCGCGCCGGGGCCTACGGCGAGAGGCCTCCCCCCGCCCGGGCGCCGAGAGGAGCGGCCCGGAGAGCGGCCCGCTGCCCCCGCGGCGGCGCGGCGCGGCGCCCAGGGCCCTCCCGCCGCCTCACCTTGTTGCAGTAGGGGCAGTAGCTCTTGCTGAAGATCATGACGCGGTGGGAGCCGATGAGGGTCCGCACGCGGAGCTTCAGCCCGTCCCAGTCCGGCAGCTGGGTCTGGTGCGGCGGCGGCGGCATGGCGAGGCCGAGCGGCGCGCAGCGGCAGAGTCCTCCGCCTCCTCCCTCACCACCACCGCCGCCGCCTCCTCCCTCGCCGCCGCCGCCGCCCGCGCTCCCCGCACCGCCACGGGCAGCGCGCGCGCCCAACGCCCGCGCCGACTTCACCCGGCCCGGCCCGGCCCGCCCCTTCCGGAGCGGGAACGCCGACGAGGCTGGACCAACCTGCCCGCGGAGAGGGGGGGAATAAAAAAAATCCAAAGAGCTCTCTCCGCCCCTTTTTTCCCACCACACACCTCGAATAAAGCTATAATAATCATAAAAATGCTTTAAATCAGAGAAGAGGCGCTAATGTTCAAAAGTGGCGTAAAGAGGGAGAAACTTGCGTTCTTTATACCATCCCCGCCGCTGGCGGGACGTTTGGAATAGCCCGAGCAGGGCGGGCGGGGAGCGGAGGATGCGCGTGCGCAGTGGGGCGTCGCGCGGGGCGGGCGGGATGAGCGGGCTGTGGGGGTCCTGTTCCGTGCCTGGGCGGCCCCTCGTGGGGGCGCCCGCAGAGGCGGCCGGTGCCGTGCCGTGCCGTGCCCGCGGCTCCTCCAAAGTCCGGGAGAGGCACATAGTTCCAGGGCGGCGACTAAAGGGAGCTGAGGCCTACTCACGGGCTTGTAGCCAGCCTTCGCCCTCCCTGCCGTGCGCTGTTGTCATCAAGGCAAAGTCCCCGTATGGAGCCGCCAGCTCCGCGATCGTCCCCGTATCCAGACGTGGCAGAAATGCCCCGCGGAAGGCACCGGAGCGGCGTTTCTGTCCCCTTCGGATATGCTGCAAATTTGGGTGGAAACCTGTGGGGGAAGCTGCCATCTACAGGGCGAAGGCAGTCGTGCCCCGTGTGCCCTCATGTGCTGCCGGGGCTCGGTGGACACCGGGTACACAGGAAGGAGGCGCAGAGGGGAGGGTGTGAGTGGAGCTTCATCTGTAATAAAGTGGATTAAGGCTTCAAAACAAATCAGCTGTGATTACAGAAAGAAATTCCTCTTTTTAGATGGTACTGCTACGGCAAGGCTATGAAGTATCTGGTGCTGCTTACTGTTGGTTACAGATCTCCGATTAGATTTATTGTTCTCTTCCTGAGAGTCATAGTAATTCTCAGGACTGAAAGCTGATGAGGACTTTGTCCTGGCCTGAACAGTGCAAAGAGCCTAAATAAGGGCACAGGGCACGAGGAATGCTGTCTGGTTCTTCCCCTGCTTGGTGGGGTTTTGAGGAGCAGTAGGGTACCAAGGTCCTAAGAAACTGCTCATCTCCCTGCAGAATGAGCTGGTGTTTGCCAATTGGAACAACAGCTTTCTGTAAATAATCTTAAGGGGCTGCACTGCTTTAACATCTAAGAACTCTACTTACTATGTCAAACTGTGCAAGCCTCTGAGTGATAGCAGTCATTTTCTAAAAACGGGGAGAGTAAGGCACAGAGACAAAGAGATTTACTGAGATTTGACAGAAAATTTGTAACCTAGCGTGTAATAAAGTCCTGTGCTCCATCCCACGCCTTGCCACAGACCAAGCCTACTGCTATTTACTAATGCTAAAAATAATCACATACAAAAGTAGTAATGCAGCCAGTGATGAAAATGGGCCTGGTGGGAGGCAACTGAATCAACTTGCTTAATTCCTCTTTGATCACATATATTACTGGTGTTCACTGCCCAGTCAGCCTGAAAAATCATGTATAACATTTATTTTAATGTTGATAATGAAAGAGTTCTAGAGTAAGAGTGTTTTTATCTTCCCTACAGAGAAAAATCTCTTTTCAAGTCTTGTGGCCTCCATTTCAATATCAGCATGTAAATGAGCAGATATAATACCTGTAGTTTCCAAGTTTTGACATAACATGCAGGAGCCAGAATCATCCACCATATAGTGTTCACAAATCAAACAAAACTGCTTGTTAGGTTCCTATCTTTGGCTAATTTTTCTCTTTCCTTCTCAGACTCATTTAACCTATTGAGAAACATTATTGCCCTTATTATTCTTAAAATAATTAATATCACAAACTCAGGAGTTTCTGCCACTGTCTGAAGGCTGATTTTTTTTTTTTTTTCTTGTACTTGGGATCCATCAGCTCCAGGAAGGTCGAAAATGGAAAGGTCAAGGAGCAAAGATGGTTATCAGGGGCAATATCACCTTGGGACATAAATGGGAGATCCAGATGTATTGCAGTGGCAGCATTGTGGTATACTGGACATGGCTTTGGTCTGAGCATGCTCTCCTCAAAGCTAGAGTAGAGGAGCCAGCAGGCAGGTATGGCCCTGCCGTGCTGCCAATTTATGTTGCTTGTTTAGAGAAAGGGAACGGACTGATTTTTCGGGTAAGAAGATTTTGCTTAGTTCTGGAGAGCAAGGGGGCACCGTGTTAGTGTTCTGCCCCATATACCTCAAGGGCTTTTGGTAGCTCTGATAACTGTTAAAAATATAGGTCCTGCACCTATCTTCTGTTTTTTTTCCTCCCCTAGAATATCAAGTCAAATTCCGCTCTCAATATTGTACTCTTTGGGTGTGCTGGGGGTGGATACTTGTACATCCTTCTGGGATACAGACTTTGGACAACCATTATGCTCACTAGCTGAATAAAGCTTTATTCAATAAGGCTTAAGCTTGTTTGAACTGCGGCTTTCTGGAAGGCCAGTCTGCAGCTGCAGCGTGAGTTTAGAGGATGTTAATAAACTTCCTTACCTTCCACATGAAAAGCCTTGATCTGTTTTCTCTAATAAAATCAAACAGAATAAAAGCAACTAGTCCCACCAAGACACTCCTCTCCTATGCATTACTCACCTTAGTCTGAGGAGTAATAAAAAACAAACCACATAAAATAGGTATTAATTATGTAGCATAATGTTGAACTGAGGTTGAACACTGGTAGGGGAGCTACCTTCCTCAGCTCTTCAGTTCCTCAGCTCTTGCACAGAACTAAAAGGCTCTGTGCATCTAAGAGAGCTGATCCTACATTTAAAGACATAAATCCATAACTCATTCTGACAGACATGGAATAAGACAGCTTCTGCCCTAAAAAGCTCCAAAAGACAAAGCGATACAGAACAACAGAAGTTGGGAGCATTTCTAAATGAAGCAATTTGAAAGAAGAGGAAAGGGCAAGTGGTTGACAGAGAAGAACCAGGGAACTCTTACACACTGGAGTGTGAAAAACTTCTGCCATCCTTTTGTCTAAAATAAAATTCATGGGTCACCTTGATTTGTTCTCATTCCTTAGGTACATTCAAAAAGCTGTGAGCCTTGACACTGCTGGAGGGAGTCAATTTAACAGTGAAGAGTAACCTGAGAGTTCCCCTTTCAGCCACGTCCCTTTATTCCCTGACTATCCTGTCAGGGCACAGGAAAGGAAAGGGTACGACTTTTCTCCAGCTTTATCTTCCACTTGGGATCTGTTTATGGAGTGGTGTTCCCTAAGATTGCTGCTTCTTTTGTATCTCCAGAATGCTGTAGCAGAGTCAGGGAAGAATAGAGAATGTATTTTAAAGATCAAGAAGGTGAGAAAACCCTACACTGTGGCTTCCAGTATTTCATGGGTTGAAGAAAGAAAAA
This sequence comes from Rhea pennata, assembly GCF_028389875.1. NCBI lineage: Eukaryota > Metazoa > Chordata > Aves > Rheiformes > Rheidae > Rhea > Rhea pennata. Next base: position 12,400,656 of record NC_084674.1, read on the forward strand.
AAGAGATTGGTGCTTTCTTCAGAATAGATAACTGTCTGACCTTGAACTACCATAGAAATTAACCCTATACCAGGAGACAGACAAGGTCTTCAGCCATAATAATGGGTCCACCTTTCATCGACACTAATGATGTAGACAGTGAGCCATGCTGGAGGCTGTCAGAAGGCTAATTTGATAGCCAGTCATTTGAATGACATGAAAATTGCTTGCAGCTCAGATTAGTGTTCATGGCAAATGATGTCAAAAGCCTTTTGGCATGTTCACAAATTTTGGCAGCATTAAGTAAATTACCATCAGCTCCAACTACAGGATGCACGTAATAACCCTGTGCACCAAGTCTGAGATTGGGAATGTTTTTCAGATCGTAAAAGACTTTGTGTTGGTAGGAAGAGGGAGAGCTTAGGGAGGAAAGGTTGTTCCTTCTTCACAAGAAGAGGAGGAAAATAAGCTCTTCACCTGAGAAGCAGCACTTTCCAGAGAGGGTGGGGCATAGCAGTAACTTCTTTTAGCAGTGGTCATGCTAAAATACAGTGAGTGTGCACACAGCAGAGGGCAATCACATCATCATTGTAAAAACTCAACATCCCACCCAGAAAAGATTGTCTGGACAGTAGCAGAGCATTGAAATGTGACCTGGATGTTAGCTGCTGTTAAGAAGTCAATGGGGGGAGCTCAAGGCCTATCAGGAATTATTTTTCTTCAAAGTCTTGAATAAATAGTAAGAAGCTGTTTTTGCTGTCTTTTAAAGGGTGTCAGAAACAAGGTAGTTAAAAGGAAATAGGAAGAATTGGGACCTGCAGTTGTTAATGATATACACAGCTATTTTTCCATGTAAAACTCATGCTTGTGAAGTCAGAATGGTCAGAGTTCTTTAAGTCTGGTTTTGCAAACCTGCTGGTTTGTGCATGCAAATGAGAGAGAGCTGCATATCAGCTTTTCTGTAGACGTGGTGTTGTCTACATGGCCTTGTCTTTCAAAATTTGGTCCTGGATGTCTGCTTAGTGCATCTTTTCTAATCTTACCGATCATGCTTTTGGTCTAACATATATGATTAGTGTCCTTTGAATAATGACTAATTTTGATAAATGTTGTTATTATACAACGATAAGGTGAGCATGAGGCTTTCTAAATGTGTCATGGTTAAACTGACCATACTTTGCCTTAGAGAACATCTCCTCCCATAGGTGTAGGACACAAGGTTGGTTTATGGTGTATATATTTTACAATAAACAGTAGTATAGAGAATGCCAGATCTTCTTCCTCAGGCAGCTGCAGTGATGTTCTCAAACTCCAAGGATTTGTGCAGGTCAGGGTCTCCCTTTGCCCAGGTGAAAGTCTAATGAAGTCAGAGAGATTCAGTCTGGATCTAAACCTGTATATTTTTACCTGCAAAATAATGGCCTCTGTCGTGCTAAATGCTGAAAGTGAGAAGCTTTTCTAGAGGTAACAGAAAGGGCTCGTGCTCAGCTGCTTTACAGGATGAGGCTTTATTTGTCTGTTTTAAAAAAACTACATGGTGTCCATCTGCCATGCACCAAAGTCACCTTTCCATGCTGAATTTCCTACAAGGGCTTCTTAAAAGAAAAAGGGAAAGAAATGTAGAGAGAAAGGATAGAAAAGCTTTTAATCTTTTATTAAATGTGAGAACTTGGCTATATTTCTAAGCAAAACTAGTTCCTTTAAGTAGTCGGATACTGTGTATTTCCCAGAAGAGTATTTTAATGATTTTTTTTCTTTTTTATTTTAATGAGCTCTAGTGAGACAGCTTCATTGCACTAGCAATGCAAGTGTCCTGGCCTGGGCTGTATTCCCACCTGTATTTCTCACTTCCAGTGAAATTCCTAGTGTCTTGATCTGTCCACTATGACTGTGCTATTTTGCACTTGAGACAGAGATAGAAGCATCAGAAGTTAATATTTCAGAGTAGGGAATATTCAGATGTTTCCTACAGTTTCTGTATCTAGACCAATTTATTTTATCCTGCGGCTGCACAGGAATGCTCAGCAGGAAGGTCAGATGATAAATTCAAAAGCACAGATTTCTACATTGCCTTTTGTCATAGATTTATTATTAAGTGTGTCTCTTAAAGTCTATTTACATGTTTTTTCCTTAGGTAATTAAATACTGTGCTGAATGGAACAGAGATTCTACCAGTTTTTCACCCTCGGGATAACAGTATCAGAGAGAGATCTTTTAGTGGATCCAGATTCCCACTCAGTTTGTAGTCAACCTCTCAGTTTTGTTTTCTTCCATCCTGTGGACAAGCAGGCTGGACATCTTTGAATCTTTGGTGTTAAGAGCTTTGCCCTTTGCTTCACAAATGCTGTGCTCTTTGCTCATCAGAATAGCGGCAGATGTCAAAGGAAGCTATCATTTTAAGATTTTCTCTTGCTTCAGGTCAGTGAGGTGATCCTTAATAGTGGCTGATGCTGACAAGGATAAGCTGTTGGCTGAATTTGTAAATCTATTCAAGGTTTTGCATGTGCTAATAGGCTAGTTCCTTCAGTAGAAAAAGGCCCGCCCAAAAGGCTCTTAATACTTCCTTCTCCTGGATGATGATCTCAAGGAGTAATCTTTCTTGTGGTTATTTGGTGCTTCCAGGCCTGGCTGGGACCCAGGAAAATGGAGAAAGCACAAGAGAAGGTGTTGTGGAACGGACAAGAAGTAATAGAACCTGTATTTTCTAAAAACTGAGAAATGGATGAAGCTCAAATTTCAGGAAGGGATCAAATAAACCCATGTTTATGCTGGAATAGTTTTCATGGCCCTGCTAGGTAATAGCATAACCCAAACACAAACCCAGATTATTGTCAAATCCCAACATTTTATGACATGTCTCTCAATTTTTGTGTATTGTTTAAAAGCAACATTGGGGAGAGAAACTCAAACTGTTTTTTAAGCTTTTGTTCAAAAAATGACTTGAAAACATGGACTGACAGTCTCAAATACAAGCCAACTATGCAAAGAACTGAACATTTCTTAATGGCACAATTTTGAAGCCAATCTGATGATATTTATGTGCTTCAGTGGCAAGACTCAGTACTTAACTCTTTAGGGACTGTGATCTGATTGCAAGTTTGCAAGTGGTCTGCACTTTTCTAGCAAGTTAACCCAGTAATCTGAACAAAGTATTCCCAAACACTGGTGTTTGACCAGGCCTGAACATAGTCTTTTGGATTATCTCAAATTACATTTAAAAATTATGTATTAAAATCCTAATGCTTGTACAGTCCCTAGAGTCCTTATGTGCAGAGATACCTTACATTTCAATGATAATATTCACAGTGTGTCTAGCTAATTTGAAATTATTGACTTTATCATTGGTTAAACTGTGGAGGAAAATCTTAGTGCTGTTCAGTGAAGACCTAAAATCCAAATCAAAACAGATGCATTTATTGATTTTAACTAACTGAACCCAAAGTGATAGTAGCTCAGAGTAAGAATTGCTCAAGAGCTATTGTTGGCCTCCAAGTTTCTCAGGGCTGCCTTGTGTTTGTCCTTCTTTTCCACAGGAATCCACAAAGATCCGGGTCCCCTTGAATGTCAACACTTAACACTGCAGTCAAAACGAAGAGTGAAATAACAAAAATTGCTTCTTCCCAAGCTACCTTTCTCTCTTGAGGTAGTGCTGCCTGCAGCCAGCTCCATTTGATGCAGATTACATGGCATCAGTACTCTTGTTACAGATGCCATGGTCCTTGGTTTTGTTCACATAGTTCTTAGGATTTGTCACGGGAGGCTGTGGTGGATGAGGGTGAGAATGGTGGGAGGGACAGAGCAAGGAGACATTATAGTGGCTAGTTATTTAACTTACATAATTGGTTTTGAAACTCTGCTCGGAAGAGAGAGAAAAATGGGCTAAGGTGTAGAACTGCTAGCACTTCTGCACTCACTCCTTGATTTTTTCAATTACTTTTGCTCTTCCTCATATGGAATCCATTTTGTTATTATGACTTCTTTCTGGCTAAAGTGTTTTATGTAGTACCTTGGATGTTACTGAGTCACTGATAAGTGCTAGCAAACCATCTGCTTATCTCAATTTAAGCCAGAGGATAGGCTGCAAAGCACGGCACGTCCCCCCGCCCCGCATCCCACTCCCGTTTCAATGTGTCAGAGAAAAATGCAGCAGAGGGCAGTGTGTTGTTAGGTTTCAGGGCAACATTTACTGAATTATATTGGGTAGCTGAGAGTAGCCTCATTCTGATGCTTGTAGAACTAAATAACAGAATATTAAAAGCACTTCCACTGAATGTGAGGGTTTTAGGATTTAGAAAGTAGTCTTTTTTATGCTGTAAGGATTTGGCCATTTTAATTTTTAGAGTATCAGGGGAGTGCACACATCAGGTTCTTTTTGTATTATGTACAAGTTCTGAAAGACAGCCTCATTAAAGAGGCAGTGTAGAGCACAGATAACATCAAGTAGGCAGGCTACCTATAATAATGCTGTGTTTTGTCATTTATAATAGTTCTTCCAAACCTTTGGGATTCCCACCTCACTTGGCAAATAAAATATTTGAATGTTGTTAAAGGGAAGCTGTTTCAAGGAGGCTGGGCAGCTGTGAACTGGGGACAAAGCTGCTGGAACAAAGATGCCATCACAGGAAGAGGTGAAGTGCTGAAATTTCGTTTGAGGAAAATTTCCACTCACACAAAGCATCTTGTGGGACACTTTTCTTTTTAGGTGTCTATTCAGGAAATATGCCCTTGCTTAAGGTATGATAGGAAAGAGCTGCATATGGTAAATAACGTGCAATATTTTCACAGCACCAAGCCCTGCAGCACAGCTCATCACACAACAACCCTATTTTCCTTTGGCTGACGGCAGGAAGGTGGATCTGACACATATGGAATTAGAATCTATGGTTTTACGAGGCCTGTTTGTTCAGGCTGGAGGCTTATGTGGAAAGCCATCTCCTGTGCTAGTCTTTACTACTGGAAGAGTTATGTTAAGATAATTAATTCTAGATGCTTCAGACCAGTGGTGAAGGTTTCTCTGATGAATTCTGCTGGAATATATTCTGTGCTTCTCTGGGTTTCCTCTGGAGCAGGGATTTTAGTCTCACAAACTACACCCATACAGAGTGAAGCATAAACACCCACAGAGGTCAAGAAACTTATGTCTGAAGTTAAGCATGTGGTTATATACGTAATGGAAGACATTTTATCTATCTTACTTAATTTGTAAAGCTGAATTACTGGATGAGGGAAAGAGACTCAAGGAGGGAGACAGGCTGTTCTGATGCTGTCCTGTCAAGGGATTGCCCATCAGGACAGGGTGTGCTAAAGGTGAGGAGCAGGTAAAGTCCTGCTAAATGGAGCTTGATCTGATGGGAGCAAACAGTCAGGAATTCAGTTTGTCCTGTTTTGGGTCAAAAGCGAGATGTCCCATTTTAATGCAAGTTCTATGGATTATCAAGGGAAATGGTAAGTGGAAAAACAGCCATAAAAATAAACAGCATTAGAATCTCCAAAAAGCAGCAGAGGAATAAAAGGAAAGAAAGGTAAGCCTTCTGTTCTCCTCCTCACATAAGTGATGTTCTTATCCTAGTAATGGAGACAGGAGGTGGTCAGATGGCATTATTTAGCTGAATGGCCTGTGTCTCCATGTGTGCTCAGATAAAGTTCAAAATGACCTTTAAAAAAATCCATTTTTAAAGATTCTTTTTGCTTCAGAAAGGTCCAACTTTAGTAGCTTAAATTTAATTTTGTTCTTGAGGGAACTGGCTGCAGGGGAGGTAAGGCAGCACTGAAGATACTCACAGTAAACTAATAGCAGGTAAAATGTCATTTAAAAATAGTGAGTGGAAAGCAAGTGCCATTGCAAAGAGGAAATTAATGAATTCTCTTCCCCTAATTCCTTTCCTCAGGTTTGATTTCTGGTGTCTTTTTTTTTTTTTTTTTTTTTTTTTTTCCTTTTTCTTTCTTTTTGACTGCCATTGCCACTGCCTCTGCTTATGTTAACATGAGCCTTATTTGCTGGCTCATTCGTTAGACTGAACACAAGGTCACAAGTACAAGGACACTGTAGCAGTCAGCTGCACACACTTACAGGCATAGTCATGGGAATACAGGCTCCTTGGCTCCAGCTCTAGAAGCACACAGCACATAGGACAGCTCCCACTGCTCCTCAGCAAGCTCACATGAAAAGGATGTACCCTGGATGGTGTTACTCTAAGCCTCCTTTCCCCCTAACACACAGACCTCCTACTTGAGCATTTCTAATGTCAGCTAAAGACCTGGTGCTGAGGCCCATGGGACGCTTTGCTTTTCTTGCACTTGAAGTAGTCAGCTGCCTGCCTGAGTAAAGGTGGAATTAGCTGTGCTGGCAGCTTTGGTTTGACTTGATCGTTGGTTAAGCTGCTGGCAAGCTAAATCACCCCGCCTCATTTTCCCTGCAGATCCCTGCCTTCTCCTGGGCTCCTTGGAAAGAATAAAAGGCATGAGGGCAGTGGATGGACAGGCAAGACTATGCGTGTGTAAGAACAAAAAGTACAGGATTGGCGGGGCTGGCTACTGCCCTGGGAGAGAGACATAAACAGTGTACTTGGGCTGATGACAACACGGTGCTTTGAATGAGTTTTTGCATGTGGCCTTCTCTCTGCAGGATGATACCCCATGTATTGACAATGTAACAGTCTGGCCCTGCTCTCTCCAGCCCTGGTGTGTCTCAGACGTAATGTTCAACAGGAGATCCAGTTAGGAGTCTGACTGCATAACCAGGAACAGTAATTGGAGGCTGAAGTTGGTGTGTCTGCTGTGGATAAAATAGAAAAATCTACTTGCAACTCCAGCCAAAGACTGTTACTGAAATTAGTGAATTTTACTCATTTATTTAAGGAATAACCTACCTGCTTCTAAGCCTGTAATGGATGTGTCAGCACCACGTGCCCTTTTGGCAATGCAATAGCTTGTTCATAGGTGTCGTGTAATTCTTAGTTTTCTTACTCTTCCTGCCACCAAATGCAGCTGATCTTCCTCTAACAGCAATCTGTTAGGGCTAATTCTCTACTGAGCCATTATTATGGCAGGCAAGAAATTCAACTATAATCTCTCTCTCTGTACCCTCTCTCTGCAGGAAGAACTTGGACCTCCACATATTGCCTTCCTGGGAACAGCTACAAGCTCCACTTCTTTACTTTTTTTTTTTTTTTTTTTTTGGGGGGTGGGGGTGGGGGTATTATGTAGCTGGGAATTTGGGCTGTCTGAATGACTCCAGGCAGAAAGTCAAAGATGGTTTTTAAGGCTGGATAACGTATTTCACAACTGTATAATCCTGCAGTAGCCTGGGGGTTTAGAGTTGTTTTGTACTGGTTTTGATGTAGGGCTTATTTTAGGTTTTATAAAGAGATGTTGCTTTTTTAACTAACACTGCAGTAGCTTACTAGCTGTTCTGCAGAGGATCTGTTTGCTTCAGGGTCGCTGCATACAAACCAGTACTTCTCTTTTGGGCTTTATGTTCAGGCATGCACATGGGTGGAGGCATACTGGCCTATGGACATGCATACATGTCTGTATATGCATGCAAATACTATACAGAAATTTTCATATAAAGATAGATACATATCTCCTAATGAAAAAATCTGTGTATGTGCACAAACACATACTAATGTGTGCGCAAAGAGAGAACTGCCTGTCTTCAGACGTATACACAGAGGCATTAGCCTTTACAGAGATTTGTAGAAACATACACAGTCACAAAGTACTCACACTGAATTCAGAGGCATCTTTTTGCAGTATTTGTTCATGTAATGGCTGTGTACATATTACTGGCTGCATCCCAGCACTGCTCTGACCCCTCTCAAGTGACAGATTCACATTAGTCATAGAATAGAAGAGCTAGTAGTGAAATCCAGAGGAAAAGAAAATGAAGCCATAATATAAGAGAACATGATAAGAGTCCATTTTGAGCCATTTTCCTTCCCTTCTCCCCCAAACTCTTCTAGTCTAGTGATAAAAAGTGCTCTTCCTGTTTTTCTCCTCCGACATCATTCTTGATAAACTTTAATAAGTAATCAGGTGTGATCAATGCCAGCTCCTATTCTCCTGCTCCTCTGCTTGCTTTTCTAGTGCAGAATGATTCTGTAAAAATGACCTCCTGGGGCTCCCAAATCGATTCATTCTCGGCTGATCTGAAACTTCAGCCATTTTTCTTCTTTCCTTGTCCCTGGTAGAGAATATTCTCGAAACAGACCTATGCTGCAAATGCTACTGCTGGTCTTGGGGATAGCATGAGTGTGGTTGAGACTAGTGGGGGAGGTTTACAAATGAGTTGAGTTTGCTGCCCCAGCAGCTCTTAGGAGACCAGAGAAGAAGTTGAGACTATGACCCTCCTTGTGCTACAAACACAGTATGCAGCCGGTATGCAATATAGTATGCAAATAACAAGGACCCTTTAATCTTTCAAAACAGGAAGCCTTAGACAAATTAGCCTGGCTACACCATCCCCATTCTTTTCCTCATTTGTAGAAATGAAACTCAGGGACTGTTGGACTATGCTTGTGGTGCCAGTGTTGATGCACTCCTCTCTCTAGCTGAGACAGTTGAAGGAAAGGAGGGTTGGGATGTGGGAAAAAAGCAAGAGAACTCGGCCAACTCTAACAACAGCAACAGCTCATGCCCTGCCAAGCCCAAGGTGATTTGGGTTAAAGGGCTGATGTCAGAGGCTATGTGGGCTATATAAGGTAGACAAGATTGTAAGATATATAAGGATATGACAAGTTAAAGTCCCCATTATCAGGATGTCTGTGTTTTCTGCACATCTGTGTTTTCAATCTGAATTAACTACTATAGCACCCTGTGATAGAGGAGTCATCTTAGAGCCTGTCTCTAGTTGTAACCAGCAGTGGCTGCTTGGGTTAGCTTCCTCTTCCCTTTTGCACACAGCCCTTTACATCACTGGAGTAGGACAAGGATAGAGAAACCCTCTTACCCCTGCATACAACCTCCCTGCATCTGCTTCCCCCCTCAAGCAATTACAAGTGATGGCTATTTTGCTATTCAAGGATCGTGATCTCAACACTCGAGGGGTTAATGCACCCGGGAGGCAGCTGATGCTTTCATACCGCTACGCTGTATCAAACAGCACAGTTTCCAGGAAGATGAATATCCGTAACCAAGTAGCACAGCAGAGCCCAATGCCTGTTCAAAAGAATTCTTTTTGATGATCTGGTTTTATTACTTTCAAAGAACTGAAGTCTCCAAGGTACCAGTGAATAAGGGATGCTGTAAAGCGGCATCTTGTATACACGTTTCAAGCTGCGTCTGCTGGTGCTAAAAAGGATGAAACAGAAACTGCTTAGCAATGACCCTAGGGCCTAAACCCAGCTCAAGTGTTCCACAGGGCATTTGCTGAGACAAAAAGAAGATTTTAACCATTTGCACTGGGACATGACAACTGGGATGCAGGCTACACCATTCGCTTTCCCTGTTGGGAAAACTAATCCGTTTCCTATCTGGAGCATGTGGCAAATGTTATATGTTTCATAAAAGCTATTGCCAAATGAAAAAAAAAATATGGAATATTAAATCAGGAACAGGTCGATGTGAATTCTGGGACTGTCTGCTATCTGGAGAATCTAAGTGATTTAGTAGTATGCCCACACTGGGCAAAAATCCTCAGCAGAAATATAGTGCTTAAATTCACCTTTATTCTTGTATTGTCCCTACATAATATGGATATTTTAGTCGAAAACATAGCTTGGACCATCAATACATTGACCCACCTGGGAAAGTAGTTTGACGTGACATGGGCATGTGAAGGGAGGCAAAAAAGAATGAAACGTATTCAAAATCAGCAGAAATAGTACCTGGTCATGGTTGTGGTTTCTTTAAGCACCGGACCATCTTGCCTTTCACGAAGCAAAACTAAGGAGAGCTTTTATAGCTGTAGACCAGAGCTGGACAGAGGTTGTACTAAAACCCAGATTGTTTGAAAGTCCTCTTATTATTAAAGGATGCCAGCTAGTGCCCTTTCTTCCTAAGCTCTGCATACACTATTATAACAATATTAGCCTATGCATTGCCTCTCAGTGCTTTCACTTTGGAATTCAGATCATGTGTGTGTTTTATAAAAGGCTCTCTAGTGTGAGCCTCAGAAATACATATGCACTCTCCAACTGTGTGGGTTTTTTCTTTCCTGCCTGGTGCACAAATTACTCATTGTAACATGATAAAAGAATGGGATTGTATAATCCTCTTTATAGTTTACAGTTTTTATGGTGCTTTGCCACCATATGTTATAAATTCATGAAGCAGTTGTAGCGTGTAACAGGTTTTTCTGTTTGTTTATTCAGTTATTTACTAATTCTTACAGCTGTATATACATATATGGATATGTATGTGTAAATATATAGAGATACTTGCCTGGTGGACTGAACTGAAGCCTAGAGGAAAAGATAGCTGCATCTGGAGAGCTCTTGTGGGGCAGAAACTAAGAGGAGTAGAAGTATTCTTTTGACCTCCGGTGAGAATTGAGATTGGCTGGAAAATAACTTTACAGAGTTAATTCATATTTCATGCTCTGCAACATTTGGTGGTAATTTCTACTAAAACCAACCATGTTGTAGATTCAAGGAAATATAGAATACAAAATTGTATTATGAAAAGCCTGGGGAATCTTCATGTGATCCTGTAGCTTGCAGACTTGGGGAACGGAAGCTGTGAATTGAGGGAAAAGGAAAAGATGCTGCTTTAATCAACTTCTGGGATTTTTGATAAGCATTCTCACAGGATCCTATGTGCTGCTTCTCCTGAGGAGCAGGGTCATGGAGAAGCAGCTAAAAAGAGTGGCTGATGGGGGAGAACTGCTAGATTCCCAAGCATAGATGTGAAGATATCTTGTACTTCAGCCTGTATAATGCAATTGGCTATACTGAAACACCCATATGGCTCAATAAACTTATGGAGGGGGTTGCAATTACAACCTAGGTGGCCTGCAAGGGTATGTTCAGAAGTGATTTTTGTGAACTGGGGTTTCTTCCTGCCTGTTATTCTGTTCTTCTTTCTTTTCTCTTGTGGCTTTTCTGCAAATATTGTTTGGTTAGGCCTATCTGTTTGATTCATCAATTGTGAATAGGGAATTATATTCACAGAGTACTCAGACAGGTTGATTTAATTTCCTGAAGTTTCCTGGTGGGAAATCAAGCTAGTATTTTAGTGGAAACCCCCAGACATTAAGCCTACTTGCAATCAAGACCTAGTAGAAGGAATACATATAACTCCCTATATATCTATATCCATGTAAGAGTGCGTGGCATTTTTTACATATATACAAACACAGCTATATGCATAGGTGTATATACGTGTGACCATGTGTATTTATGTCTATACCTGTCCAGATTCAATACCTTTCTTGGCAATTCCACTAGCATTCCCATGTGTCTCAGTGTTTAATAGAGTTGGACCGGATGTGTTTACACTTTATTTAAGAAACACTGTTAAAAACAAGAGCATCTTAATCATCCCTAACCATGGTAGCTGCAAATTAAATATCTGAGCTTTTGGAAGCTCATTCATCATAAATATTCTACATGTCTCTAAGAGGCAGACCTAAGGCATCCCTGCTAGTTCTAAATGTGGGAAATTACTCGGAGGACATATGTAGTGTGAGTAAATTGGAATAACCTCTATAATGCTGGTGCCAGTACTTTTAATAATTCCTAGAATTTGTATGTTTTATTTCACCTCTATTGTACAACTTTCCCGTTTAGAAAATGACTCTAAGACAAGACTTACTCTTTGAAACCAAAATTCAAACTGAGAAAGAAAGGAGGAATCAGGAGAAGATACAGGAAGGGGTCAAACTTTAACTCTGTTTAAAATAACAACAATAATTCGCAACATCTTTTCTCTGGCCACGCTGAATTAACCATGTGACTCTTTTGTCTGGTGCTAATTACAATATAGCCGATGATTCAGAGAAAGAAGACTACCTTAATTAGTGGCTCATTAAGACAATTCTTTAATAGTTTAAACTGAAGGAAAATACTTTCTTTGCTCATGTAGAAGGGCAAATTATGCCTGATTCCCATCAGGCAAATTTTTTATTTAGCTACTGATGTCATGTTTGTGCCAAATTCTGGAAGAAAGCTAAACCTAAGCTCTGAATTCAATAATACTAAATTTTGGCAGATAGAAAATGTATACTCTGGTTTGGAATGCAAACTTGGCTTCATTGTTGCCCTGATAAGCGGAATAGACCTCTCATTAGGCCTAATAAGATCCATACCTTATCTGAAGAGTATGATTTCCAGTCCTTCATTTTACAACAGACATGCTGGGTACTGAGCCCTGCGAGAAGTCATACCACTCCATTAGGCTCTGAAGCAAGGCATTAGAGGGCTTGCTTCAGCCTTCTGGGGCTTACTTCAGCCTTCTGCTTTTGAAATGAAGAACTGCAGATTTTCTTATTTGAATGCTAAAGGATTTCACTGGAAAAAATGTTTACACTAAGCTGCAGACATACATGCTGTGGATATCAGCTGCATCATGACAGGACAGGCCAGTGGCGCCTTATTCACTGTCAACAGTTGTGTATACTATTGGTGTGCAAAAACTGTACTCAACTTATAGCTAAACTGTATCTCTGGAGAGGCAGAGATTTAAGTGTTGTACTGCAGCAAGGAGCTAGAAGATGAGCAACAACAATTGGGAATTTTAAAAAAGAAACATGCAAGGCTGCTTTAGCTATCTGGAAAAGCAGCCCTTCGTATCATGCAAATGCTTTGAAAAGGTTTTTGGGGGTTTAGAGGGTTGGGAAGGGTATGGAGGAACATTGCAGCTTGAAAAGTTAACACAGCAGTTCATCAGTTTGCATTTTACACAAAATAAAAGCGAATGACTCATTTGCTCTGTAAAGGGTCACAACTTCCCAGATGTTTCCTCATTGGTGTTACCACTGGCAGCAATACAGCACCTGGACTGTACCAGGGGAGGCTGGCATTAAGGTCTGGGTAAGTGTGTGTATTTGTGTGCATCTGAGGAAGAAGGGAGTGAGGAAAGGACTCAAAACAAGCTAAGAGGAAAAGGGGAGAAAAAATAAATCAGCTGTCTCTTTTCTTTCTCTATGAATCGATTGAGAAAGATTAAACAATTTATTGAATCATTGCAAATCCAACCAAGCATTTACCAGCACAGCCCAAAGTGATCCTTAGAATAACAATGGATTTTCCTCAGCCTTAATAGGACTTAAAAGGGCCAGGTCTATTCTGGAAGGTTGTCTTGAAGGCAGACCTGGGTCCTCCCTTTCTGTGAAGAGCAGTGATAGACTTACCTTGTCCTTCCTCACTAGTAATATGAATGTTTGCAGCACTGCAGGATTTCATAGATAATTTCTACTGGAGATGCAATCTGATGGGAAGACCTGGGAGCACTCAATTGTTCTGTGATCGATAACATAAGCGTTTGGTTACATGATGTTGGCATGTACCACCGTGTCACAGAAGCTGGTCTGCAACCAGCCCCACTGGTGGTTATGTGGAGTCTCTGAGCTGTACTAAGGAATTTAGCTGGACAGAAGCTCTTTACATAAGTATCTCTGGTCTTGTTTACATCCAGGCTTCAATGAACCATCCCATCACCCTGTTTGACTCTGTCTCCACTTATACACTGAACAAAGGCAGAACTCAGCCCTCACTTAACTAGTCCAGAGACATTCAGATCCCCTATCCCTAGACAGTCTTTCTGCTAAATAAGTCACCTGGCAATGCTCCACCTCTTCTCTTTGTTCCTCATTTTGCTTCAGCCAGATCAAGATTTCAATGCAGAGTTTTGGGAGCAAGAATACAATAGAAATTGACATGACTTACAATACTTGCAGATGTTAGATCTAGATGCGCCAATTGTAATTAATCTCACCTAAGGTCTTGCAGGAGCCAGAGAATTTCACTCAGTCATTCCTGAAGATTTTTTTTTTGATTGCTTTGATGTTATTTGACTTGCCCTTTGGCAAGTCATGGTCTCCTGTAAGATTCAGTCTCACAATTACCTGAACTCCCACAGTTAAGTATGGAATAGTCCTAAATCCCATGGAGTCTGTTAAAATCAGCTCCAGGCAAGAGCAAGCCACAAGTCTATTTTCCCTCCTCCTCCCTACCTCCCACCACACATTCAGTTTTGTTGCCTGTTACATTGTGAAGTCCTACCTTTCTGAGTCAGTAGGAACTAAATTCATATGGCTGTCTACCCTTGCCCACCCCCAAAACCACCAAGGTGGGTCAAACTTTCTTCTTATCCCTGGGGAGATCTAAGCTATTTATCTCATTATGAATCCATCTCTCTAATATCTGCAGCTTCTTGTTTCAAATGATTAGTGAGCTGACAACTGGCATTAAAAGTGATTAACAGGAACTTTGTTCAGAGGAAGAAGCACTGACTTTACATACACTATCTGAACTGGGGCAGTCAGTAAGTAGACTCAGGAGAGATTTATTCTGCATTACTCTCAGCCCTAGAAGAACGATGCTAAACGCTATCCCTGTTTTATGAAGCCTCTTATGGCACCCCACTGCTAGATTCAACAAACCATTTTGCATGTATTTACTGTCTTCCTAGCCCATAAAGGCTGGCTTTTCTTTGTTAACTACAGTTTACTGCTACTCTCAGCAGAAGGAAACAATAATGGAAATGAAACTGTACTAGTTTTGAACACCCATCTATGCTTCCAAATGTTGGTCAAGTGGCTAGTGCCTTGTCAAACTGTAAAAGTATGCAATATTATTACAAAACAGTTAACAAATAAGTGTCTTCCAGATGTTGCTGCTTTCTCCACCCTGTGAAACCATTGCAATGCATGAATCCTTTGGTCTTTTCCTATTATTTCCATATCCCTGACTCCCATAAAGCCTCAGTGTCAGGAAGTGCTGACCACCCAACACTGGTGTTCAGGTCCCTGTAGGAGCTAAGAAAACCTGGAGGAGGAGAAGGAAACAGTTCTTATAATTCTGGCTATAGTAGAGGTGAACGAGCGGGCACTGGAGTAGGCTCATTATGCCAATGTCATGACCTTCAGTGTGGCTGTTCGTCTTACTCAGCTGAGCTTGGACTGAAACAGGACAGGCTTTAATGCACTTCCCTGATGTTAAGGTGCTCACAGAAACAGGCTCTTCCTCTTCATAGATTCTGGTGCTAGTTCAGTTCATGAGAATGTGCTAAGTCTTGTGTAACTGACTGAAGGAAGAACAGCAAGAAGATGGTTTGTTAATGCTTTGGTGTCCACCTAAATGCATATTTACTATTTCTGTTATTTAGGAGTGATAGAGCAGGGCCACAAACATTTGTCCCTGCACCTACCTTGCCATAACAGCCGAAGTTATTTTGGAAGGCTAATACTCAGAGGATACACTTTTGGAGATTTTTGCAACTGGCATGTTTCCTGCAGCCCGCTGATCATGCTGACCAGAAGGATCCTCATTGCTGGATGGTAGAACAGAGCCAGCCTACCAAGAGTCTCTCTACAGGATGAAATGGCCACATTGTGCTCTTCTGTTATAGCTCAGAAGGAGGGGCTAAGTTCAGTTCCCTGAAGTTTATCGGTTGTAGCAGGTAACTGCTTTGCCCATGGAAATAAGCATGGTCACTGTCAGTCTGTTTAGCTGAGCACATCTTCTCCTGTGTATTAACACTTCTTTTAGTATTTCTTCTTTGGCAATGGACTGGGAAAAAACAGGAAGTTTCAGTACTACTTGATATTGTTGTGAAGATAAGAGAAAAAAAAGGAGAGGGAAGGATGTTCTCTTGCCATGGAGGAGAGGAGAGGATGATGAGCTAGTGCCTCGGACACATGCTGTTTAGCACAGGTTACTCACAAACCTCAGCATGGATAGTGACTGTGAAGTAGGCCATGATATGGAAGAGGCATGATGGGACACAGCTGCAGTACCTGTTGCTCTGGCTTTGGGAGCTGGCTTTTGGTGGGCTCACTGACCCAAAGGAGTGCCAAGGAGTCTTCTCTTTATTAGAGCTCCCTTCTGAACTTGCTGAGTTTTGCTGCTTGCTCTTCTGACACCATTACCTGACCCAAGAGCCTGAAGGCACAAAGATAGGTCATATCTGTCCCCTTGGTTGAGCAGGTGTATATTGCTCTGCTTGAAAGCACACCACAGCGTTGTTGGCTCCAGCACTTTGAATAAATCCAACTGCACTGTTTATTAGTTTAATTATAATCTCTGTGCCCATGGCACCTTCCATCCAAGAATCACAGGGCTTTTGCAACATTAATTCATCCTCAGAAGTAATCCTGTGAGGTTGCTAAAAGTCTTAGCAATTTTCTAAATGGGTAGGGGGAAAGGAGATAGGAAAGGAAGTAAAGATGCAGAGGGATAAAAGCTCCGATTTTCATTCATATGTGTGCACAATTATGACTACAAATATAACATTGTAATTCTATAACTGGATTGTACATCCACACCCGGATGCACCTATAGGGAACCTCTACCTCGCTACGTTCCATCACATCAACTGTCTAGGCAAGTTGAGAATGCAGTTGTGTGGACATTTTTATGCATGCAGCTACACAACTGGAAAAATCAGGACCCAGACAGTCCAGCATGCTTATCAGAAGCTGTTAGTGGAGCGGGGACTAGAATCTGCATGTCTCAGCTCTTGTCACCCTGTCTTTGCACCTCTTCTTCCTACTCTGAGAGAAGACTCCCAAAGAGGGTCCATGGCATTGCAGAGTTTTTCTTGGTGCCAGTGGCTGTAATGCAAATTGTGAATAAGTCTGGCACCTCAGAGGAGAATATCAAGGCAGATCTTTGCACTGTATGTACTGTACCATGTGTGGTCATTTTGGTCATGAGTTCTGACAGCATAATCTTATTAAAGTTCATTCCTGACAAGCAATATAGATATGGGTAATGGGGGGGGGGGGGGGGGGGGAATCACATACTCTTAGCGGTGACAAGGTAACCTTTATCAGGGCACAGTCCTATTAATCACTGTAAAATTCCTAATTTAGAGAAGTTCATTGGACTCACCGTTGTGGTTTTGCCTCTGCTCACTTTTTTCACTTTAGCTCTGATGTTGTAATTAATTTCCTCTCGTTGCTTCCCTTGAGACCATTGTATCTGTCAATCCACAAAGCGTCTAGGAGCAATGTTTCAGGAGTGGCTTGTAGGCTAGATAAACCTATCCAGCTCTAGGTTCCAAGATCTGGACCTGTTTCCTCTCCTTCTGTGCTCTTGGCCTCAAGAAACAAAATAGTTTTTGTGATTTAGTATCCGATTTCTGTGCTGGGGATAGAATGATGCAATCACTACCATTTGTTTTTGTGGCAGCATCATTTGTACAAACACATCCCTGATGATTCATAGGCAATTGCACTTGGTAGGTATGAGGATGTATACACTGAATGGGTTTTTAGTAATGTATTTGCTGGAAATTAAGCTGAAACTTAGCAGCTCATTTTCCAGATGCCACTGATACAACTGTCAGATGGGAACAACTTCCAGTGCCTGCTTTCCTGAGCCATAATTGAACTGGAGATTTGCAAGGAAAAAACTTTGGCTTACATTTTCAACCATCAGTAGTGATTTTTTGGCTTGCAGCTTTATCAAAAGTGCTGAGAATCTACCCTCTCTAATTCAGGTCACTATTAACTTGTCTTAGGTTGGACACCCAAAAGCAGAGTCACTGAAAACCACCAGAAGTTTGAGAAAAATTAGGTTTTTATCTCCAACTACCAAATACTGAGGCTTCCATAACTTCTGCTTTTATTTGTACAGTAGTGTTTATTGGTCCTAATGGAAAGCCTGTCATCATGAGCACTGAACAGGCAGACAGTGAGAAAAACAGTCTATACCTCAAATAGTACACACCCCAGAGCAGACTTACACAGTCTTAATGTTAGAGGTGAAAGCACAGAGACATGAAAGGCAAACACTTCCAAACCAGCTATCTGCATTCAGGAGCCCAGCTACCATTGCCCAGATTGAAGAGAACATCCCACTGAAAGTCAACATTCAAGCATTCAAATTTGATGCGCTTGCTCAAGGCCACCCAGGGCATATGGAGCAGAGGTAGGAACTGAGTTCTGTGCCCAGAAATCAGAAGTCTTCAGGCAGGATCTCAACCACATGATTATGCTGCTCCACAACTCTCCCCATCTGCACAAATACAGAATGAAGAAGCCTCAGAAAATGTGCTCCAGCAACACATTTTTTTTTTTCTGTCTGCCAAGGAGATACTATTAATTACTCTGTACTCTGGAAATAAATAAATAAATAAATTGTGATCTAGAGAGAAAAAAAATATATAATCCATAAATTAGAAATTGATGATTTATGAGATGCCACCTAAGGAAAATTCTCCATCTCTTTTATACTGGGCTATTTCAGTGCTGGCTTCTTAGGCTGAGAGAATGAATTCTAATATGCAGATGAGGTTGTGATAATGATTTTGTGCTGCGTGGATTACTGAGAAGTATTTTTGTTGCGGACATATTTAAATCATCTTAGCGAGGCTTTGCGTTCCCTGCATAATTTGATGAGCAGTAAGTAAGACACAGGTATGCCATGCAAGCAGCAAAACGTTAAAAGGTTATAGAACTGTATTACATCCAGTCATGTGAGAGAGCAAATTAACAGTGCTGTTCTTCCAAAGAAACACAGGCTGCGGAGGGAAGATCATCAAGTTGATCTCACTGGAAGAGTTTAAAGAAAAAAAACAAACTTGCTTCTTTTATGGACTTGTCAGCTCTTGCCAGTGGGCTGCAGGGATTCAGCTGTTCTTTCAGCTGAGTTTGAATCCACTTTTAAAATTTTTATATATTTATTTAAATACATGGGAAAAGTATATATGCATGCAGTGACATTTCCTGTGCTTGTTGCAGACATCAGTAAAAGACTTGGCACCAAAATCTGTCACTTTGGAATATTTTCCTATTAGTTTGCTCTGCCAGTGAAGTGGGAATCACGATTCCCCAGCATACAATTCCTTCTGACATTCAATCAAAACAACTGACCTAACATTTTAGTAGTGACACTCAAATTACAGGGCATCTTCTGAATAGCTAACCATTCCTTTTTCTTTTTCTCCCCTCTCCTCTCCTTCTTTTACTCTCTCATCCCTGTCCTCTTTCTTCCTTTAATGTAATGTGTGATTGTTCCTTGTCAGGCTGGAGCACGTTCCCATCCCACTAAGTGTCAGCGTGCAGCTATCAGCTTGCAGCAAATTGTGCTTTCCCTGAGCAGTGGCTGATGGAATGAATGGCAGCCTGGAGATAGTCCTGTCCTTCACAATGCAGGAAAGGCTGAAAGTTCCCACAATTGCTTTTCCCTGTGAGCACATTATGGTAGCAGGTCAAGGGAGACAGAGTTAGAGGGAAGAGAGAAGAGAATTAAAAATAATAGGCAAGAAAACTTGGCAATGTTCTGATTATCATTAGAAGGAACAAAACAGTAAATGTAAAGAAAAAATACTCCCCTCCCCCCAAAAGGTCTGTCCATCTCTCTGACTACAAAGCATTTATGTCAGCTTAACCCAATGTGGTTTTACAAGGCTGAGGTTTAAGACTTACAGCTGCAGATGAAGCTACAGCTTCATCTCCTGATATCACGGATAGCAAGGTAATGTTCAGTGGCAGCTCTTCTGTCCTTATATGCTTATCGTTGAATTTCTCCCACTCATATCCTACAGGTCTTCTGCACAGAGGGCTTTTCTGCAAAAATTTCTCTTAGTTCCGTATGGCTTAGGAGTTCAAAGTGAGTGAGCTGTGCCCCAGCTCTTTCTCTGTTAGAAACCCTGGGATAAACCTAGTTAAACATCTTGATTTTGTTGCTGTTGTGGTTTTAGTGTCACTTTTCCCAAGTAAAATGTAATGTGTCCTAAACTATTCTTGATCCTCATCTGCACTTGAGATCCATGCCATGACATCTGTGGCAACTCCCATCCCCCAAATTCAAGCATATTAAAAGTGGGCATTAAATTGCATTACACATTGCATTACACAGAGCTGTTGGTGAAATTTGAACATAGACCCCACTTCTCCATCTGAATATTCTGCTGAGCTAATACTCTGAGAGGCAGAGGGAAGTGGCAATTTGGATAGGGCTGCTATCACCTGCCCCATCAGATGTGAGAAACCCAGGAGACCCACCCAGAGTAACTGCAGCAGCAATGTCTGCTTCACCCTCACTGTTCCCAAGTTGGAGATGGGGTGGAGCTGCATGTCATTGCCCTGCTGCATACAACTGATACGCCAAAATTTGTCTGCATCCAGTGGCTCCTCCCAGCTACTCTTTTGGTCTCTTCAGACAAGCAGCTTAGCCCTGGGCACTGCCCTCTGTCTCTTTGCATCGTGTAGAAACAACAGGGCACTGCTGTAACACCAAAGAGCATAACCTGAGAGCATTTCTGGGACAGTGCTGCAGGGAGCCTGACTGCTATTAAACTCTGCCAAAGACACTACAAGGCTTTTCTGAAGAGCTCTAAAACAATAAGCACTATTTTGCCCTCTTGCCACCTCTACCAGTAACAGAAGCTGTTACCAAGCCAACAGTAAAACAAACGAAACTCTCACATGAAGGTTGGGAGATGCTGCTAATGATATACACTCGCTGCAGTTCAGAAGCATTGGCAGAGAGATCACAAAGTAGTTAGGTATCCTGGATGCTGAAACACTGGATGTTTACACAGATGTGAGAATCCTCTGTCTGCTCACAAACTCGTCTCCATTTGGGACAGGAGATCTGTAAGGAGATCTGAGAGATAATGATAAAATGAGAAACAAGAGATACTTTCTGGGGGGGGCCATCTAGCTCCAACTCCATTGCCATGTGTGGGAGTTACACTGGGCTCTGAGCAAACAGACTTTTTTTCCTTGCTGCCTGGGTTGGCGGCATATGGCTTTCTAAACGTATTTAGTTTAGAGGTTTGCATTTGTATCCAGCTTCTAATTTCCAGCAGGTCCCCATAGCTGTGCTTCATCTGTCTGCCAGGGTAATGGGCCAAATGTAGTTCTTGTCTACTCTGACTAAATGTTCCTATAGTACTAGCAATACCCCTAAGCTGGGCCTGGAGTTATCCCCAAACTTTCCATCCTAGTATGAATATAGGGCGTAGTTTTGGCCCTCTGGGGTCCAGGTTTGCTGCAGTGAAATAGTCTTTGTTATGTTACCATTCCTGCTGGGAACCAAGTATTGTGAAGGCCCTGGCTGTAGCTGGCCAGAAAAGAAATTTGAATTTCCAAAGCATTGAATACTTGCAGATCCCACTAATTCCAGCTGGATGCTTGGATACATGTGAAAATTGGATTCTGAAGATTTATGTAGACTAAGTTCATTTTCCTGCTTTTGGAAGGCTTGGGAAACTTGTCTCTTTATTTGAATTGATGGAACAAAGTTGGGAAAGCATACTGTTTTAGTATTTAATGTTACATTCTCCCATCATGCCATCCAGCTCATTAGGACAAAAACATGAGCAATAAATTTAGCTAGGAACTTTTAATTAGAGGACAAGAGAGGATATGAAGAGGATGGATGCCTAGTGAGTCAAGTCCCCCCACCACACGCATGCACCTGTACGATGTTGTACCCCTCCAGTCTTCTCTATGCAAATCAGTGGCAATAAAACAGAGCTAGGAAGCTGATTGTCCAACGTCAGTCATCTCTCTGTCCTTACTTTTCCCTCACTTGACTGTTTTTGACTTTATAGGCTATCAGATCTTTGGCGCACAGAAGATGTCTCTGTTTATACCAGACCAACTGCATTTGATTCCAGTAGAATAATGTTAATTCTTTCAATTTCTTTCTTATCCTAAGCAGTGATGATCTTCCACTCCCAAGCATGAAAATACCCTTTGTAAAGCTACCTTAGCAAATGCTGCCACAAAAAATTTCTCTGGGCAGAACATCCTGACTACCAAAGGGCTCTTTCATCCAGGGCAGAAAGGCATGGCAGAAACTAATGGCTAGGAGCTGAAGCCAGACAAATTCAAATGAAGAATAGGAAAATAAGGTTCACATTTTAAACTATGAGGTTGATTAAGCAGTAGTTCAAAGAAAACAGTAGATTATTCATCTCCACCTGGTCTTAAAAAAGTCCAGAGGCACTTTCCAGAAATCTGTTTTAGCAGACATGGGTAGTTTTGCTCAGCACAGGGTTATTGGGTGAAACGTAATGGTCTGAGATAAACAGAAGGTCAGCTGAGCTGTTCTAATGGCCTTTTCTGGCCTTAAGCTCTATGAATCAATGAATAGCATGCATATAAAAGTATACTCTCTAAAGCAATGTACTTAAATACATGCCTAACTCTAAGCATGGAAGTATTCCAGCTCTCTTCAGTAGGACTTGCCTACTAAATCAAGGCTCATGTCCTGCAGGCTTGATCTGTTACACCTTGAAGTCAGCAGGGATCTTTTCCCTGACCACTGAAGGCTGCAGATCAGGCTGTCAGAAAGACTTGAATAGGTTAGTACAACTCCTGGAAATGTGTTTCATGCTAAGAGTGCTTTGCACTTGTATAAGCCTTGTCTGATGAAGGATCTCAAAGCACTTTGCAAACATTAATTCACTACTTAAACTTAAAACACAATGATCTTGAGCAGATGAGCTTTGTGTCTTTCTTCAAGCACCATTTATCAAAGGAACAGGTTGCACTTGTCATGCTGATAACAATGCGTAACTTTCCTGCTTGTATTGTGTTTCTAAATCCAGTTTAAGTTGTTTTCCTTCAATATGAATAATTTTTAAACTGTTTTTGAAAGAAAAATGCAATCCAAGCACACTTACTTATTTTGTTTGTGGTGCTGGAAATCAGAGTACAAATGCTTTATTTGCATTACAAATACTATTACAAAGTGCTATGGTGCTTTAATCTATCTTCCAGATTTTTTTATTATTATTCATGCTTGAAGTGCTTCATCTTAATGCTCACAGTAGTTACCATAGGCATACACAGCAGCACCAACCTCACTAGAGGGTTTGCAGTGTTTTGTTTTCTTTTTCCTGATGCTCTTATTACTTGGATGACATTAAAGTATAAACAAGCCAACAGATGTGCCCACAACCTGGTAGCTCTCTTGGTAGAAGGAAATACTTGACTGCAGGAAGAGGGATTTTGTGTATGTGTGTTATTATTGGGATAGTGCCCTCAGTCATACTAGATGGTGGTGTTATCAGAAACTAGATTGGAAAATGATGCCTAAAATCACACGGGAGATAGTATATAGCTGCAGGAAAGACCTGATGGTGCTGGATTTATATTTGAGCTGTCTTGACTAATCTTCCAGCTCCAGTTTTGAAGCACAGATATGCCTGCCTCCCTCTGGCTGTTAATAGCTAAAGGAGGCTGAATCTGAGGGTTGCAGCATGAGCAAAATTACTGGAACTTCAGTTCCATCAAAACAAACCACCTGCGTAGCAGCCAGGGGAACTCTAAGACATGAGACCTCTGATTTCAAAGGCTGTATCCTCTGTTTAGTCCTTCCTACAAATAGAGGGAAACCTGATGGATGCAGGACAGCTGTATTAAAGGACAGTGGTTCTCTATGAAGAATAACATCCTGGATGGATGTCCCATCTCCGTTGCTCATTACTCCCCAAAACTCAGTACAGGATCAGCTTGAGACCTAGAGCATCCTAGGACAGAACTACTGGAGGAGTGACTACTCCAAACAGACTGAATGCATGACAAAGCAGGAAGGTCTTCTGGTATTGCTGCCTTTTGGGGTCAAAATACCACCTGCTGTAAAACAGTTTCACTCAAGTAGCTCTAAGGCATTTTACAATAGGCCAACAGCAATCAGTTTTATTCCTTGATTGCTCAGAAGGGACTCGATTGTTTTCTGGATCATTTGAAAGCTGAGTAAGTGGGGACTCACAAGTATTCCTATCAAAATCCCTGAAGTCAGCTGCTTTTATCTCATCTCCCTTTCCTCCTTTTTTTTTTTTTTTTTATTTTCAAAAACTCATCAACCAAACTACTATGAAGAAGTGTTCGTATTTTAAGTGCACTTGCTATGTATGTATGGAGTCAGCACACACATCCAGCACATAAAAATTTGATAATTCCACATTTTGAAAAGAGATATCAAAAGGCATAATTTAATATGTTCTTACTGAAAAAATAAAGTGCACGTTCCTTGTACTGTATGTTCAACAATCCTAATTACTGAAGCTATTTACATTTGGAAGATTATTTTCACAACCTGAAGGGTTAGAAAAAGGTGGGCTTCTTTGTTTTATGTTGCTTTTTATTTTTAGTGATGGCCAAATCTTTAATTGTCTGGTAAAAGAAGAACCTGAGCAACAGTCCTTCAGGACCACCACTGAACTTCAAATTGGGCTATAAAAGTGGTGTTTGTCTTGGCAATCTCTCTCAAGATGGGGATATTGCTTTGGAAAATGCCCAGCAGTACCAAAGCCTCTGTGATTTCCTGGCTGATTCCATTTAACTGTGACTGCTGGAATTTAAAAGCTGGGGGTTCACTTGTTCATGTTTTCTGACTTGTGTAATGAAGAGTTGAGTAGGGTAGCTTGGGGAACATTCCATACAATTCATATATGGAGAAGGCAATCTAGTAGAAGCAGAATGACAAGTTCTCACTTGAGAACATCTGCAACAAATCTTTGATTTTGGTGTACATTTTAGGATAGATAAGAGAAGTATGTGGAATTATTCTGTAACTAGTATTTTGGACTGTATAGCAGTTCATTACTCAGCAGTATTTGTGAATATTCCATTATCTCTATACACCTCATTCAAGGATGAATACAGGAAAGTAATTGCATTTTCACATTAGACTGGTGGACAATCACTACCTAAAGGGATGGCATATAGGTCTGAGAGAATGTGCTGAAATGTATGCAAATATGTGCAAATGTATGCAAATTTACGATCTACTCCCCCCCCCCCCACCTTTTTTTGCAAAGGATATTAGCAGGTATGCAAAGATCTAAAATTACCCAATCAAGAGGAATGCTATGAGTGTCATGAGGTGCAGGTACCCTAAAGTTAGAGGATTCAGTAGAATGGGTATACGCTATCTGAAACATTTTCTCTTACCCATCTCTTTATCAGAGATAGTCACTTTCTCCCTCCCACTGCAGGAAAACCTAAAATCATAAATACCTGATTGGACTTGGGGCAATGAATTAATGTGAACACTGGTGGTCTCCTGCTGAAATGGAAGGATTTGGCAAATCTAATGGCAGAGCTCTTTTCATTTACTTTTTTCCCCTGTAATTTGGAAATTCAGTGACAGAAGGATGATTTTCAAGCTAACTCCTCTCTGGATTGCTGAAATGCAGGCACCCAGAAGTTGACATTTTGAACAAAGCAATACTTGATCTAGACAAGTAATACAGCAACTATGTGATCACAGAGTGGGTTTTTTCTTCCTTGTCTATAAGATATTTTTCCTTCCTGCTTTCAACAGCAAATCAGAATGTTCTGCACTCTCAGTATTAAGCACTGGTAGACTGGATGATGTTACACTTCCTAAACTATATGTGCTGGGAATAAGACACCATTACTCTAAAAAGCTGAGAATTGAGCGTTTTAAATCAAAGATAGACTGCCTTAGAACTACAAGACACTAGTGGAAAGAAAGTCTTCAGAAAGCTAAACAAGTAGGCAGTGGATACACATTTCATACTTGGTCACTGAGGAAAAAAATTAGTTTTAAAAAATAAAACCAAATATACAGTTATCCATGGTGAAACTTGCAGAGTTTAGGTCTGAGTTGAGATAGACCATCATCCAAGTCTTTAAAGTAGGTGGATCTAGCTGTTAGGTGAGGCTTGGAACACTTTGGATTAATGATCTTTGATCTTATATCATGTTGGTTTCAGTGCTTATAATGGGCTAAAATAAGACAGAGCACCTCAACAGCTCTGGGATTATGGATTTAGATTAAAAGAGTTCCTGTGCACTTTGCACTGGCTTATAGAAATTCAGGGTGACTCTCTGGTCTTAGTCCTAACCATTCCACTCGCCACAGTTGTTTGAACACAGCTGGAAATCTCATAAGCAAAGATATACTTGAATGTGAATACTTTCTTTCATGTGCTAGTCAGGCCAGAGCTATTGAAAGGACAGGTCCTGAAACACACCCGATCAGTGAAGAGCTGTGTAGTGTCAAGTAAAAACATTGACAGAAGAGCAGCAAGTCAAAAAGAATTAGCTACATGGGGTCAGAAAAATCTCAGAAAACTTCAGGTTTGGCTGAAGTTCTGGGAAGGCTCAGAGAGCCCTTTGCCACTTTATTCCTCTTCCTCCTCCCCATCAGGAAAAAAAAATGCTTTGTAGAATCTTACTGGGAAGCTGGAGCAGACTAAAATCATCTCTCTCCATCGTTAGGTCTTTGTGAGCAATGAAAATCAGGGAACAAACCAGGGAGAGCTGGCCACAGGGTGTCACTAACACCCCACAAGTCAGTCAGTCCTCAACTCTTCCCCAGCACCTCCAAATGAGCCACTCATGGAGATAAGTTGTGGGGTAAGGGTAGGAGGGTGAAAGGCTGTGAGGGGATGGAAATTGCTGTAATATTTGCACTCCATAAAAAGGAAATATAAACCTTGATGCTGCTGATCAGGAAATGCAACACTTTCTTACCACTTTTGATATCAGGATGCTGCCAGATTTTTCAACCTGTTTGCTCCTTTGCTATCCAGCATGGTCCAAGAAAGTCCCTCAGGAAATGAATTATTATGGTCTGAGGAAGACACAAACCAGTCTGGAAGGGTTTATGTGAGGGAGTGTGAATGAGGGGCAGGGATCAAACAAATGGAGATTTCAATAACCTGTACTATTAGTATTTGCACAGCATTTCAAACTTGTCTTCTAGGCTTTGTTTCCAAAAGTCATTTGATGGATAGGGGTTACTACCAGCAGAGGAAGGTTCTTTTCTTAGGTCCTCATGATTTTTCTCTTTTGAATCAGATTCTTGGAACATTTGGTCCTATTCTTATTCCAATTCTTATTAAGAATCTATCAGTCTGTCATACATGTTTTCTGGATATACAGGCACACTATTAGGTGTAAGATTTTCTAGCTAGAAAACCTTACATTTGGAATTGCCACTTTTGGCACATGACTCAGGTTGCCTCAGGAAAGCTGATTCAGCATGTGACTTCTGCCAGTACCTGCACAATTTGGCCAGCAGCAGGATTTGCATCCTGCTGGGGCTACTGGGATTTCAAGTAAGTTTTGTGTCTTGACCTTGAAAGGAAGGATCTGACAAGGAATTGGGGGGGGGGGGGGGAAGTGGGATGGAGCTTTCCTTTTTCACTTCTCTTTCTGCTGGAGTCGCATCTTGCCTGCCTAAGGCATAATCCCTCCTACTGGGGTCTGTAATTTGCCCTTTTGTGTCAATTTACAGGTTAAAAAAGAATCCCAGTACTGCTGATCATGGTTCTCCAGACAACTCAGATGGAGGTATGGTAAAGAACATGCTTCCTTCTCGGCTTGCAGTCCACCTGGATTCACTGTAACAATGCTCAGTCTAGTTATTTCTCCCTCCCCCTTTGCTCCTGAGAGTTCTTTAAGTGAAAAGAGATGATAGTTTATCTTTCTTTCATCTAGAAAGAGTCAGCATGATATACTGGAGGAAAAAAATATTAGAAGGATGGAGGGGTTTCTTCTATGTTAGCTGACTCATCAGGAAACAGCAGTGTATTTTTTCCTTGATGGTATGTAAACCTTTTGTGGGAAGAAAAGATGCATCTGAAAAGAAGGAAAATATCTGCTATTTAATAGCAATAATTTTCCAGTAAAATGCATTGATATAATCCTTGACAGTAATGATACTGTTCTTCTCTTTGGTTTCTCTGCACAGCCCTTCCTGAGTAGCTACAAGCTTTGTGCCTGCAAAATACTCAGAAAATTGTACAAATAAGGTCTTATGCTACACTATCTATTGCAATGCTGCTACACTATGATCTGTTGGCCACTTTTAGCTTTCTTCAGCTCATTTTCTAGATGCCAAAGATGCATAAGCTTTTTGCATAGATGTCTCCTAACATGTCTTCTTAAGCTAGTCTGAATAAATTATAAGCCATCACTAAGGACAGAGGTGCGATTTTGTTTGCTTGGAAGGAATTCCACACATTGGGATCCCAGCATCCAACAAAGCAGGAGGCCTTGAAATTTCTTGATCCTTTTGAGCTAAGGCCTGTGTCTTGACTGATTCCCCTTGGGTCCCTTTCTGTTGCTTCTCTAGGTCTTCCTGACCCTTCGAAGTGAGAGCTCAGAGCTGATAAGAGCATATGGAGTCATTCCACATCACTAAGTTAGCCTGGAAATGGAAGTTAGCACTGACGGTAATCTATTACCACTCAGAGGGTTGGCTGCCTGTCAGATTTCTTTGTAGAATGTCCCTGCAAAGGCACGTGTGTCCCCATTGTAAAATTCACCATCCAAAATGACATCGACTGTGCCTTCACCACAGGAGCTATATTAGCTCTCGAGATCTCTCATCCATCAAAATCTGGAGGCAAGTCATACTAAGAAAACAGCAGTATGAGGGAATTCTGAGTTCTGAGTTTTATGGATAGGTCAAGACCTTCAATCACCAGGGTCACCAATCCAATTAGAAATTATACTTAACAAAACCTTGTGAAAACGTGTTATAAGAGTGCTGTGATGTATATGAAGAGTACACAGCACAGGCCCATCTACAACCAAATGATGCCAACCTCCTCCAATATCCTTTACATCAGCATGTTTTTATTGTTGCCCCTGCAGTTTCCCAGCCATTATCAACTCACAGGATGTTCAGTGTCTCAGAAACAGCTAGTAACTGGGAGTCTAAATGTGCCTGCAGTTAGGACTGAGGAAGTGGAAGGTGTGTGTGTGTGTGTGTGTGTGTGTGTTCAGAGAAGAGACATTCCCTAGGAGCTGCAGGGTTTTGGTCTGAGGTCTTCCACTAGCTCAGAGCGTAACAACTCCGACTCTGTGGGTCACAGTTTTCTACTCTGAACCAGGAATGGGGCTGCCGCAACATTATTTCTTTCAGTAGTTTTGTGAGATCAATGGAGGACCTGAAACTCCAGGTTTTATTCTAAGTGCTTGGATGACTCATGTCTTTTCTGGCCTCAGCTCCAGTCCTTTCAATTCTTACTGCAGCTTGCTCCTTCTTTAGCATAAATGTCTTTTAAGACATTCTGCTCTTCTCCTTTGTCCTAGGCTGAGTGACTCCAATTTCCAGTTAGCAGAAATTAGTCTTGCAGTTCTACAAAATGACCACCAAATCTTTTAGACTTCAAACCCAACCATCCTGGATTGTCTTAAACCACAGTTTGCCTCAAGTTGTTCTACAGTGCTATGGCTCTCCAAGACAGCACCTGCTTTCTGAAGACTCCATCTTCCCTTGGTATTTCTAAACACGATGCTCTCCCTTGCTGAGCAAACAGCAAGAAAGCAAAATAGAAACAAGGGAAAATATGACACCCACTGCTAATAAATGCAAAGCAATGGAAAACAATTTTGCCAACCAGGCAACTCAAATTAGACTTCTCTCTCGGAGGAATATGGTCGATTTGTAGCTCTTATTACAGTGTAATGCTATTTCCCTAAAAGTTTGTGTGTGCATTTTAATGAATTCATAAAACCCGGACTGTAAAAGCCCCATGGGGGAAACCTGGCAGCTCTTTAATTCAGCATTAAAGCTCAACTGATGTCAATTGAATTGATTTCTGCGCATAGAAATTGCATTCGTTGAATGAAAACTTTAGCCCTTGCCATTCCCCCTTTCAAAGCTCACTGTAATACAATTGGCTCCTTGAGTCAGGTTCAATTACATGTTGAAAGTTTATAATCTAGTGTGCTGAATGGAGGCTGTGAAATCAAGAGAGAAAACCTAACTAACCTGATTAAACTTTATACCACAGCCGTTCTGGGGCCAGTGAATCCTTATTTTAGCACAAGGGAACAGCTCCTCTCTAAGTATGGAATGTGTCCTGATTGCAGCTGAAGATTTTATTCTGGTAACAACCGCAGTGACCTCTGTCTCTCTAATGGGAGTTCAGAGCTCTGACCTAATTCTAAAATTTTCTTCTTTTAGGCTTCAGAAAGCTTTGAATCAAAATAGGAATTGTGAAGGGAAAGGAAAGATTTAGAAGCTTAGCTGCATTTAGATTCTCTGCTAGTGTTAGATACACATCTGTGTTAGTGTATGACCCCAGAAAGCCTAGTTCTCTGTTGTATTTCTTATGGATTCACATCCCTTAACTCTTGCTTTCAGCATAAGAAAGCTCTAGCAATCCTCCAAAATTTGACATGAACAGATCCCAAGCCAGGAAAGTTTTACTTGTTGCTACAAACTCCACCTCAGTCTGTGAGAGGAGTTGTTAACTTTTGCAAATATTTCAGCAGAAGCAATCTGCAATAGATCCCATATTTTGGATTTTATTTCCAGAATTGCTCCCAGTTCTCCTATGAACATAGTGGAAATCTGATTAAAGTGGCCTTGGTTTGAATTGTTCTGTCAGGGGTCAGATTAATGTTAGCCGTTCTCTTTGCTTTTTCTGTGTTCCTAGTACTTTTACTGCTCTTTCACTGCTCCCAGAACCAAAAGCATATAAAGAAAAAATTATATGATCTTCCCACTATTAAAAAACAACTCAACAGGCTTTTTCCATGTTTTGACCTTATCCAGAGGATTTAAACCATTTACTTATCCTGAAACAACATCATTGTAAGATACACTGCAAGAAGCTACCCTCCAAAACCTCCTTCAGTTTGTTTAGGTCACATGCAAAGAATTATTCATAACAACAACAGTATCAGCTTGGTGTATTCCAGCTAACAGCCACAAGGTCTATTACAACCACAGATCCTCACACACTCACCTGAGACAAGGGTTGTAATCCTTTTCTATAGATGGAGAAAGTAAGGAATAGAGATGTTCAGGAACCTTGGAAAAGTTGGCCGATTCTCTGACCCACAGCCCCGTGCTATGGCCTCCAGCTTGTTTCCTCCACGAGGCAGGTGAGACATGCCTGAACCCAAGCATCCGAAGCTTTAGGTGAAACAATTTCCCTTAATTTGATGCCTCAAACTTTTTAAAACTTATTTCTATTTTTTTTTTTAATTTTAACTTATACCTCCACTGGCAGCCCCTTAGCCAGTCTGGGGCTGCCTGTTGTTGCTATAATAATGTCAGCCCAGAGAAACTTTAATCCTTTTGTCACAGATAACCGCAGGTGTCTGCAGTTACTTGATCTGCTGATCTATGGAAAAAGCCTCATCCCCTTCACAGCTGTTGAAGATAGGTCAAGGTCAAGATGCCTCAATACATCTGGGTTAGAGAGAGCTTCTTGAGGGGCATTTGTTTTCTGTGGTACGCAAGCAAGGTGCTTGGGGTGCTGGGGTAATTTGCTTGAAAATCAAGTAGTCACAGGGCAAGGTCAAAATACTCATCACAGCACGAGCATATGTCAGTACTGGGCAGGGATGGAACCTTTTACCATTGTCCATGAGATGATTTTCTATTCCTAACCCAATAAATCTTTTCAAATCTCTCCTTGGAAAAAACGCCCCCAAACCTGTCTTTTTTTAGTGGTGCTGTAAGAACTGAGTAAATTGCAGAGGAACATGCTCTTCTGAGCATTTCAGTATATGCTGATATGTCTTTCACAGTGGGACAAAGACTGCTAAACACATGGAAGGTGTTTAAGAAATAGTCACAGACGATAATTAGTATAAATAATATGGAAGCAAAAAAGGGACTCTAAAGGCTTTGAAAAGCAACCGATAATTTTGGGCACAGCATCAGAGAAGGACATAATATCCCAGAGTCCTGAGCAGTCTCTCTGGAAACACAACAGACCAGTACTGCAGGAAACTTTCCTTGATGTTTAGTTTCTATTTTCCTTTGATTATTTTTTTCTGTTCTCCCCTCTAGAGCCAGTGTCCCACAGACTCACCAAGCAGTGGTTAGCAGGACTGTGCTTCCCCATTGCTGGCTTTTTGGGGCATGTTTTCTTGTTACCACTATGAATCTGGCAGCTCCGCTGGCCTTAAGAAGTGAGAACAGCACAGTGGATAATGACTGTCAGGCATGCATAGGGTTAATTTCTCTGTAGCCACATGTTTGAGTGGGAACACACTGATAACCCATGTCCCTCAATCCCTTTGACCTCCTTTTCCCAACACACCTAACTACCTTGATGAGCTCTAGAGTGAAGACAAGCAGCAAAGAAGAGAGAGGTTAATGCTCCACTGGAAAGTGAATCCCCATTTCCCTACCCAAATATATGGGAGGAGGTGTCCTCACTGTAGCCCTTGTGCCTGTCATTTTACAGGCATAACATACTTTGCTGCGTTGGGTTTGCCAAGCAACATGTTTGAGATGTAATTGTTACGAAGAAAGAAACAGCAGAAGGATTTTTTTCTCCCCCGCCCGTCTTTTTTTTTTTTTTTTTTTTTTTTTGCTGTATCATCAACTTCAGGCACCCAGCAAAAATAGCCGTGAAATATGGAAATGTCTTGTTCATAGCACACTGATTTTTAAAGGCTTCTGCTGTGCAAATGCAGCTGAGATAGGCTTCTATAGTCTCTTGTCATCTTCCACTGTAACAGAGCTTCCTCGCTATTTCACTGAATAAGCAGATACAACGGGAAACTATTCACCAAACTAAAACAACATCAAAAGCCCATTAAAGTTCTGATTTAAACTCTCCAAAAGGGATGAAAATTCACAGCAAAATAACAGGCACCCAGGATCTCTTCGCAGCTAGCCATCACCCTTAACGTTATCCAACTGTGCTTGGATATTGGATGCCTGGTGCTTAGCTGCAAGTTTCTAGATGTTAGTGGGTTTAAACCAAACCCTTAATGGCCTTTTCCGTGCTGTTCTTTCTTAAACAATCTGCAGCTTCCCCTTTCCCTGCCATTCCCCCGCCAAAAGAGGAGGCTGAGATTGTCCCCTTGCAAGAACAAAAGGAACCTTTATTTGCAGTGCCCAAAAGAGGCTCTGTGTGGGCAGCATCAGTAATGCCCTCCCTGTTGCTCTGTCCCACTCGGGTCGGAGAGGAGACCTTTCTCCACAAGCCATTCACTATTTTGCTGATTTAGTGTTGGTTCCAGTGGGTATTGGGCCTAAGTATTCACTAGATAATCTGTCCCTTTTGCCCAGACCTCTTTATACTGATAATTTCCTGTACTAGCCCCAAGCATCTTTTGCCCATTCAAGGCAAAGGAGAAACTAAGGGCAACATGGGGAGCTGCAGACAAATTAATACCAGTGAAGTAAGATGGGGTTGTAAATCTATCAAGCCTCAATAAGCTCCGAGTAGATACACCCATTCACAATTTAAGTGGCAGTGTCCTGTGATGGCAAACCAGCTGAAAACCCTTCTAATGTTGAATGCAAAAATCCAGACAAATGGTTAGTTCATTTTTTTTAGCCCCATTTAGATTCACATCATAATCTCAGAGGAACTTTCCCAGCTGATACAATTCTGTGGCTGCTGGCAGTTGGTATCTCTAAATCTGCATAGCTTTGCTTCTCCTCTACCCATTGGAACCAGCGCAGTTGAGTCAGTTCAGTGAGCTAAAGCAGCACAAATGGATCACTTTTTTCTTGAAGTGCTGCTTTTCTGGTGATGTGTGTCTCTCGACCAGTTCACTGGGTTCCTTCCTGCACAAGAACAAGTAGGAATGCACTCATGAATGTGGAAAGAGCAGGACCATGGCAGGGTCAGCTGCTGTGGAGCAGCTCCCTGTCCTCCCCATGTGGTCAGTTAGGCAGGGAGCAGGCCATAATTTTAGGCTGGCTTCTCCTTAAAGAGCTGGTCCCATACTCCTAACTGAAACTGATAGGCCCCAGGATGCATTACAGATTCTATCAATACACTTAGCTAACTCAAACTAAAAATCAGGAAACTATATTACCAAAGATAACATGTTATTGATCAAGGTAAACTACAAAATACAGCATCAAATCAAAGTCAAACCTGCATGCAAATCTCAGTATGGAACTGGAGCTGTATTGCTTTATTAGGCAAATCATCAACTAAATATCAGAAGTAACCTATCCTTGGAAATTGCTTGCAATAATCTCAGACTTCAGGTCTCCAGGCAGTCTGCAAACAGGAAACTTGACTTTATGTCTAGCTGTACCCACACCTTTTCCCCTGCCATTTGCTGAGATACAAAATATTCAGACTTTGAATCCAAGCACCTTTGACTGAGAAACAAGGGCAAATAATGAAGATCAAATAAAATTTTCTTCCAGCTGGTATCCAAAAGCAAAAAGGAACTATATTTTTGATGCTAGCAAGGCCACAAGAAAAACTTGCATGATTTCGAGATACCCTAGCTGGAACACAAAACCAAAAGTCTGTGAGGTAGTTAGCTCTGTCTTCAATCCTCTTGTGCATCCTCTGTACTACAGTTTGATGTCTCCAAATATCTTTGCTGTCTGCAGAGACAGCAGGCTATTTTGTGCTTCATTCACCATAGGCTTTCAAAAAGGAGAAATCCCTGCCCTGTGGGCTCTGTCCTGGAGGATTTAATTTTGCAACTTTCCATCTAAACCAACCCCCTTATCTATTATCTCTCTGCAAATCTCCTGCAGGGTCCAGTGCTTTCTCTTCTTTTGCCTGTTGCTGCTCTCCCTGCTGGCAGGGGCTTTCTCTCTGCCTATATTCCCATCCCTCTGAGCACAACTAAAAGTGAGATGAACTTCATAAACCCAGCTCTCTTAAAGAGCCTGCATCCATCATCCCTAATTCCAATAGAAAATGGCTGGAAGAGACGTTATTGTCATCATAGTCTTTGTCATGCTGACCTACCGCTGCAGAGCATGCAAAAGCTGATGTTGGAAAAAGAAGGGAAAATTATGCTTTGAGGACTGCTACCCACTTTGCCAGTAGGTTTTCTGTGTGAAATCCAGTACTGCATGCAGAGTGCATTAGTAGTGTAAACCCTTATAAAAGTCTTGTAAAAGAATCAGCCTGTCAAATAAATGAAAGTCCTCATATGCTAGATACAGAAATGTAGTCTGAAATGCTTTTAAAGAGACCTGATAAATAGCATTAAATAAAGGGAGGGAGAACTCCAGGTGTCAGCAGAGACAGAGCTTGGATACCCCTGTTCCCATTAATCTGATCTCCAGAAGGATCCTAGCAAGAAAGGTCACAGGACTTCTAGGCCACTGAGACGTCCTGTCTCGGGAATGAGAGGGGCAGTGGTAACACAGGCACGTTAGCAGTTTGGCTGCAGCACTGGCTCAATGTCGACTCCTCTAGGCAACTCCAGAGTATGTTTCAGTTAGCTAAATCAGTTTGCAAGCACCCAGGACTTTATACAGCAGGGGCACCCTTCTCTCATCTCTCTGGACACAGTACTTGTGTGTGATGTTTGATACGACCTCTTTAGGTTGTATAAACAAATGAAGATAATCTGGGATAGAAGGACTCAGCTTGTGTCTTTTCCACTTCATGCCAGATCTTTCATGCAATATTTTCTATTGCATCTTCTGCGATAGAGGATAAAATGGGCTGCCTGCTATTAGAGACATTTGGCAGCTGATCTCACAGAAGATGTAGCATAAGTCACAGCTTGGTTCTTGTCCAAATCCACTCCGCTCTGCTGGATCGGCTGCTCACTGTGATGAACATCCCCATGTTCTGCCCAGGGGATCTCTCATCTAAGGGGCAAAGTCACAGCCCTGGTTTAATCCTGCCTTGTGAATGGTTGGGGCAGTTGTGCTATTGGAACAGGAGAAAAAAACAAAATACATGCCAGAAGGGAAGGGTCCAAATTAAAACTCCACGTGAGATGCAAATAAGTAAATGAAGCAAGGACTGGAATGCTGTT
Organism: Rhea pennata; assembly: GCF_028389875.1. Lineage (NCBI taxonomy): Eukaryota > Metazoa > Chordata > Aves > Rheiformes > Rheidae > Rhea > Rhea pennata. Next base: position 12,436,417 of record NC_084674.1, read on the forward strand.
GGGTGAAAAGGATTTGAGAAGAAACTCTCATGATCAAAGCAAAATTTGTAATAGTTGATGTCTTTTTAAAAACTATTATTAATTCAACACATGAGGATCATATGGGCAAGTGTTATAGCCAAATTTAGTTTTGCTTTTAGGATATGTTATGTTTGGACCCATCTAGAGTTATTTCTTACTTCCTCCTTGGGCAGATGTGCCGTATGATTCCAGCCGGCTCCCTGTCTGCCTCTCTCTTTCACTCTCTCTTGCTTGTATGTGCACTTTTTAAGCTCAGTTTTCCCTCTTCCTGCCTTTCTCCTTGCCTCTTCCTTCTCAGGGAACCTTCTGGTATCACTATCACATTACCCAAGCAAAACATAGCATTAAACTGCAGGGCTGAAAGAGACCTCAGGAGTTAACCTGTTCCTTGGCCTGCTCAATGCAGAGTCAGCTTTACTTAAGCCTTTCCTGACAAATGTCTTACATCATTTTAAAGACTCCCACGACAGAGACTCTGCTGCCCTTGAAGGTAACTTGCTCTGATGCTTAAATATCTGCAGTTTTATGTAAATCTGTGTCCAGGGGGCACAGCTACATGTAACTGGACATCTTAGATCATTCCCACTTTCTTCACCTTCTCCCCAAGGCCTTTGTGCCCCTGTGATGTGGTATTTTCTCTTTAGTAGAATAATTTGTCAGGACTGGTGGCCCAGTGTGACATTTGGGGCAGTGTCCTGGAGCCTTCACGCTCTTACAGGTTCTGAAGAAGATAAAAATCCCATTTCCTGATGGATTTTGAAATTTGGCCAGATGCTCAGTCAGAGCAAACCCAGGAGATGTCAGAGTTCTCTGAACAGGAAATTAAAAGAAAAAATAGAATGTCCTTTCAGATAATTCAAAACACTTCACTTTTAACAGAGATATCATGCTTCTATTTGACTTGATTTTCTGTCATATTTATGGCATATAATATAATGAAAAAAATAAATAGGAAGTCATTTCAAAATGAAAACCAAAAATATTTAACTTCCAAAGTATTGAAACAGAGCATTTCAACCATTTCAAAATGATGCTTTCAATTTCTTCTTTTTCCAAACCAAGAAATGCATTTAAAAAAAATCCTCCTCTGCAGAACTTTTCAAATTCAACAAATTGACATTTTTCACTGAAATTCATGTATCTGTAAAGTTTTTTTTTTTTTTTTTTTTTTTTTTTTTTAAATCCAAGGATCTTAAACATTAATTTGTTGTTAGGCATCAGAGCACTTCTGAGAGGTAGTTAAGTGTTATGATCCTCATTTTGCAGAAAGGGAATCTGACTCATAAAGAAACATAAAATGCAATTGAGTTCCCACTTACTTCATGGAGGAATTGATGTGGCCAAGGTCAGAGAGAAAGTCAATAGCAGAGCCAGGGAAAGAACCCAGGAGCTTTGAAACTAGTTCCTTTTCTGTACCAACTAGACAGCACTCCCCTGTAAAGCAGTCAAAATCCAGGTCAGCAATGATCACTCTAAACCCCCTTCTCAAGCCGCAAGACAAAATGGGAACAGAACCAAACTTGGAAAGAGACTCAGACCTTGCTTCTTGAAGATATTCAGAGTCATGATTTAGTCTTATTCAGGCTCCTCCATCCCTCCTAGCCATCCAGCTGTTTTGGGTCCAATCCCATTAGTTTTCTGAGCCGTGGAAAGCTCCTATTGACTTCCCAAAGAGACGGACCAGGCCCTTTGAACTCTTGTGGTTTAACTTGTGATTATTAGTTTCTGCAGCAGAACAGCTCTCTTCTCTGGTCATACCTCAGGAAGAAAGAAAGCTCAAAGCTGTTGGAATGTAGTCACATTTCACTGTGATGCTGAATAACTTGTTTCTGGATTAACTTTGAAATTTATAGCGCTAGAATGGAGAATATACCGGCACTAGAAAACAATATATTAGCGCGTGCAGCTACTGCACAGAAGGTTTTAAGATAGCATCTTGTCATTCCTATAGGCTAGTGTGCCTTGTGGGCACAGCTTCTTCTGACCCTGGATTCATGCACCTTGTGTGTGTTCACACAAACCCCACCCAACCTCCATGTGTCTCCACCTCTGCCTCCCACCCCTACAAACCACCCAGCACCTGCTGCCAGGGTATGTTTCTCTGGCAGCTGCTGATTTTGCTAGCTGCTTGCCTTACCCAAGGGAGGGAGAGATGGACTTTTAAACACCAATGATAAGTCCTACATAACCAGTGCAAGGGGCTGAGCATCAACAGAAAGAAAGAAAGAGAGGAGAAGAGAGAATTTCCCCCCAGCCTCTATGTGATCGTGTGCATTTTCCCCTGACTTTCACAGCACTGCGCCATCTCCTCTTCATCCAGTGTTGTGCAGACAGCACTCAGGTGGCAGCTCAACCCTTCTACATTTACCTTTGCTCCAGCACTTAAGTTGGTCACGGGTTACTGCAGCAAAGACACATTTTATGCTCTCCCTCCCCCAATCCTGTCATTTGGATTCATATAATCAAGCGATTTGCAGCTGAAATTGCTCATAGAAAAATAATTTTAAATTGGTTCATTAATGCTCATTTAGGCAGAATTCTTAAATATGATAAGAACATGAGAATGAAAGAGAATGTATCTGAATGAGAGTAGGAGGCTGTTGAAAGCGACTTTCCTGTAATTGTGAAATCCTGTGTCTAAATATGTTTAGACAATATGAAAAGTCAATTTAAGAAGTTAGGATACTTACAGCCACAGTAAGAGAGGAGCGATCTAGGTAATGCAGATATCCTGTAGCTAAAGCTTTTTTGTTTCTCAGCATGGTACAGGATTCTGATTCGATGCAAAACTAAAATAACATCACAACAGTCAGGAGACACAATATGCAATTGGAGAAATGGGTTGAGAACGGTACTTTTCACACACAGGCTTGTGATGCACTTTTTTACCTCTGTCTGGAATAGAAGAGGGCAAAATAACGTGAGGTCACCACTGAAGCCAGTGGAGCTGTGCTGAATTACACCAGCTGAGGATCTTTGTGACACATAAATTCAATGGATCTCTGCTGGTATATGTCACCTCAATATCTGGCCCTAAAAATACATTAGCACTGAGATCTTAGCCACCGCAGCAGCTAAGAGATGAGCTGCTATACCAAACCAGTTCATCTGATCTGGTCCCTCTTTCATTCTTCATCAGAATTAACCAATGATCCAGTGAGTGCAGAATAGTCTCCTCAACAGTGGCCATATACTCCTTGGAAAAAATTAAATTCCTGAAATACATCTAATTGTACAATAGCTTAACAAAGAGGTCTTCTGGCAATTACTTCCTGAGTTAGCCACTGATCAGCTTACACCGTGAAGCATGAGGATTGATGGCTCTTGTAATTTTATTTAATAAAGATCAATTTAAATAGTCTGCCTTAAAAACAAAAGGAAGGTTAATGAAGGTAGAGTCTTAAATTATATAGATCACAGCTCTGATTTTCATGCTAACAGAAAACAGATCAATGGCAACTGTGCAGTATAATTGGAAATGTAAGAAAACTGAAAACAGCCATACTGTGGAAAAGGTAATAAATACTACTGGCAGGCTAGAATGGGGGCTATCAGAGGAGGATAACACTGAACAGAGAGAGAGGAACAAAAGTCTTTCCAGAGAAGAAGCAGGAGAGGTCAGACTGCAATTAGATCAATGATGGGAAGCATTGGCTCTTCTGTAATACTTCACAAAGTCATGTCCAATGCAATGCATTGGAGTCACCATCCAGGGTAGTGAGCTTCTGAAAATAAGCACACATCTTCTTTGAGCATCAGAATTAGGCTGGAGTAACACTCTCACTCCTGGCATAATTTTGTTCCCAGGACCAAGCTGGAGCAAGAACTTAGGAGAAAAGACAGAGCAGTTCACACAGTAGTGAAGAGCTGCAAAAAGCTGCTTTTTCACACACGGTGAAAAAGGTGGCTAAGGCTGATAGTGGAGGAGAAAATGATTCAGGTTAATATTACAGTATGATAGCATGCTGCTGTGTTAACACAACAGCATTAAAGGGGCAAATTTAAACCTGGTAGATGTCAGGACAGTTCAGAGCTCACCAACTTGCTGCTGTGATTGGGCATGCAGTTGCCACAATGGTGCCTGACTCCCAAGTAAATATTCCTGTGTGCAGCTAATGAGGTGACTCATTAGCACTCTACACAGTCATTGATCAGATTTTCACACTTAGGCACAGGAATCTTTCATGCATCTGGACCTGCACTAGGCTTCTCCCTTTTGAAGGAGGTGTCCATTATAGTTTACGCCATCCTGTTCTGAAAAATAGAAGAACATTGCCAGCTAATTGCTAATAAAAGGATCTGTCTTTCTGTCTGAGAAAATGGACACTGCTTATTGTTCTGACTGTAGCATTCACTGCGATTGGTCTTTGGAGAGCTTGGAGAAGTCCTTTGTAATCTTGTCCAAGTAATCTACAATATAGAGATGATTGTTCCATCTCTGTGTTAGCAGATACACCCTAATAAATGCATTCATAAAATGAAAAAATAATTATTTTTATCAAGGGGATCAGTGGAGTGCCAGGTACTGTGGTTGAGTTTCTTGCATTTTTGAGACTGAGTGATATATCAGCATGGACAAACTTCAAAAGATTCATGGCTTAGAAGAGCCTAGCATGAGGTATGGCTATCTCCCAGACCTCAAGGCAAGAAATAGCATGGGATCAAACTCTCTTATTAGTATTTCAGCATACATAGCCGAAAGCTGACTGTGTGAAAATAAAGCAGACTGTAATGTTCAATCACATATTTTCTGATCACAGTAATCATTCATAGTTAAAGCTCAAGTCTAGACAGAAAATTTGGGTTAATTTTCATTTTATCTGGAGTAAATATTTAAGAATTCCTCTTTTCCACACATGCAACAGCAACAGTCTTGTTCCTAGGGCTTTTTTTATTCAACATCAGGGTTATATTCCCACTACAAATGGAGCCCTATGTGAGATTCTTTCTTTTGCTCAGTCTCTTTATTTTCTGTCTCTGAACTTGTGCAGCATGAAAAAACTGAGTTCTTATCACTCCATGATCCAAGAGTACTCAAATCATGCTAACCATCTGTAACATTCCCCATTATTCTACATGAGAGGTAGCCAAAACTTGAAATAAAATTAAATGTATGCTAGTTACACCAATCTACAGCAGCTGCAGAAATACTGCTTCATCTTTCTCTGGTTATGGATGTTGATAAAGAATGCAGATGTTTCCAAAGTACTGAGAGAAGCTCAAAATGCAGCTGTCATAAGATCTTGACTCTGCCATCACTTGCTGTTCAAGGACTGTCCAGACTTCATTTTGGGGATGTAAACTTCATCAGAACATCCTGCTCTTTTGTTCAAGGCAAAAATAGATCCACATCTGAGGTGAAGGAGACTTTGGCTTTCTCCTCTCTGCTGGTTCTGTTCAAATCCTTTTAAGCGCTTTTCTTCCCTCTGTTTGAATTTTAAAAGATGCAATCCCCTCAATTGTATACAGGCAGCCTAGAAAGGCCTCCCAAGAGTGGTTTCTTTTATAGTGAGGAGAAAGAAATAAGCACCTGCAGAGTATGTCAACATCCAGAATTATATTGAGAGCTAGTGGAAACTACAGACAATTGGGGAAATATCTTCTGCTTACTTCAGTCTCTAGCAAAGCGCTCTGCATTGTGTCACCTTCACTTACCAGAACAGTCCTGTTATTATCTGCTGGCTGTTTTCACAAGCACTGGGCAGCTGGATAAGTTTTGCAGGAAACAAAACTTAAGTGTGTAAGCACAGGAGGACTTTGCCTTACTTAACTGGATTCCTCTAGAGGTTAGTCATCTGAACCTAATCTTGACACCGATGCACTCTTTACTCAATAGAAGACACCTTAAAGCACTATTCCTCTCACCCTAAGAAGGCACCCAAGAAGGATGATATGAATATCCTTAAATGGAAAATTTAAATGCATACTGACAAGCACACATATATATTCCTATAGATGTGAGAGATTCATCCACTTTTCTTGGCAGAATGATACAATCCAAAAGATCTATTTGAGCTTTGTAAGCTAGACTCCTCTCACACCTGCATAAATCAGTGGGAATAAGTGCATTAAAGTGAAAGGAGCTATTCCAGTGCTAAGCAGTGTAAAATCAGTACAAACCAACTCTCTCTAATGTATCGCTGTCTAGTGTACAAACATATATTCTTATATGGGTAAATCCTAATAGCTTCAATTCTTTCTGACTTCCAGAAGCTGCACACTTCAGCAGTCCTACCTGAGGAAGTGGTGAATAAGGAATTCAGGATTTGCCTGCCATTCAGAAGCACTTCCCACTCTTCAGTGTGCATCAGCTTTTGTTTATTTCTACATGCTGCTGCCACTTGTGCCCTCTCATATCAATTGAAAGCGTTCCTATTATTTCTCCTCTGTGTTTATTCTTTTCCAATACTAGCAGATGGTCATATGCCACTCTCTACCCCTCCGTTTTCTACTTCTATACATTTCTGATTGTTGGCACAGCTTCTCCAACATGTCTTGGAAACTTTCAGCTTCTAACTTTCTCAGTGTGTCACCTGTTCCCTTCAGAGCCATAAAAGGAAATAATTTCTTAGAGGGGCAGAGCTGCATATATCTTTCCAGAGTGTATCATGATTAGGTGAATGCAATGAAAAAAATCTCTCCATGTGGAGGAGGGCTGCTTTTCAACACATCCATTTGCCAGGAAAAGAAACATGGCACTTTGGTGGCTGCTGGAGGGAAAAAAAAAAGAAAAAAGGAAGAGGAGGAGGAGAAGGAGAAGCTAATTAACTGTGCAAGTCAGCTCAGAAAGAATAAATAAAGAAATAAAGGACTTAACACGCACGTGCACTTTAAATCCTGTGGCTGCTTCCCTATTCTTACATGTAAGTCTTTAATAATGCACAAGTCCAGCACTCATAGGGTTTCTGGTTTGTACCAAGATAGTGATATCCAACTTCAGCCTGATGCCTGGCAGCTCTCAGGGGACCTTTATTCCCCTTCCTGCCTTTTTCCTTGTTCTTTGCAGTGGCCTGGGGCTATTTCTCACTTGTCTTCCTTCTAATAGTACACTCCAAACTCAATGGGAATTGGCAAGCTGGCCTTGCAAAGGGAACAGTGAAAATAGCATCTCTCCTATAAACATACACTAGCCCAGGAAAACCCCACAGAAACAATCCTCAAGCATATTAGCAAAGCCCAGTTGAATACAGACATACAAAGTTTTCAAATTAGTCAGGGCATTTAGGTCCCTCTCTAATCCACATCTCCCCACACTGACAAATATTTGATTATTTAACAAATTTGCAGGAATACTCCCTCCTGAAATATGCTTCTCCACTGCATTTCCTTTATTTCCATTAATAATCAGCTGGCCTGGGAGGTCATTCATTGTTTGCAATGCAGTGATAAGTGCATATTCTGGACAAACAGAGCTTGTTAAGAAAGACTTTTAGGTCTACTTGCTGGCCTTGTTGCTAGGAAACTGGAAAAGCTACTGTAATGTTGCTTGAGTATAGTGGAATATATTGTTGGCAATCAGTGTCATTTGCCCTAGGTGATAGCCTGCAGCCTTTAAAAATACTGAAACATACCCGTATGCCATCGTGCTAGTGCTGGAGACATTGTGGGAACATATAATTAATTAAGTGGCTTGTGCTTTTTTGTTTGGAACTGAAGGGTCCAAGTAAACATCACCCTTTAAAAGACATTGGGGAAACGTTTAAGACAAAATAGGTTGTATGAATTGCTGGCCTAACTCATTAAAAGTCAAAGCTGGTCAAAGTATGAGTTTGCAGCAGGGCTGCAGGAATCTCTTGTGCATTTTTGCAATACCAGCACAGTCCCTCTGTCTTGTATTATGTTTAAATTTTGTTCCTAGTTGAAGCCTGGAAAGTAATTTCAAAGAGGATGGCAGCTCTCATCACTCTGGGTGACCATACTAGCCCTTTAGACAATTCTGGGTCCTGTATAAGATATATCTATACATTAATCTTATTAAAGCAAATCTTCTTAGGCTAAATAAACACCCAGTATAATTCCAGTTGTCAGGAGACATGTGGTCTTGCGTGGCACTAAAGGTATGTAAGAATGTGTGGAAAAAAACTTGTGATGTTTCTCTAAAAGGGCATTGGAAGAAACTGCAAGCAGATACAGAAGTATCCCCAACAAGATGAACAGCTGTGAGCCCTCAGGAGTGGCTTATAGGACAGATAGACAGCGGGCCACACACTCCTGAACCCTATGCAACCTGCAAGGGGCAAGCTGTTACATCTGCGGAAGTGAAGCCTTTGACACCGTCTGAAACATGAGGTATCAGATGTTTTGTAAGAGGGCCCTTTTTGTCCTCTGCTCTGACCTGCTTTCCTGCAAGGTGAATACAGTTATTTTTTGCTGTAACTTTTCTGTCTCCATGGAAACTCTCCCTAAGAAAATACTGTGCGAGTGTTTTGCGGAAAGAGTGTACAGCACACAGTGCTTGCTTTGCTGGGCTGGACCACCCTTCAGCAAGCCCAGCAAGCTCCAGCTCCAGCAGAGACCAGTCCTTGTGCAGCAGAGGAAGGTACAAAGTGCCTTTCCAGTAGCAACATGTTTGGATTGCTGCATTTGGTAATACTAGATTAGCTATGAAAAGTCTTCTCTAGAACAGAAAACATAGTTATTTGTCCTTGAAACAGGTTTATAATTGGAAATGAGATATTTGTCATCAGAATTGAAACAAAAGTTTTAGAAATAGTTAGAGATAGTTAGATAGAGGTAGTTAGAGATACTAACTTTTTGGCTAGTAATTGTTTTTTTATGGATTAACAGAATTTATGACTAGAAGTGACCATGAAGATACCTACTGTGTAAGCCAATACACCCACACTGTTATCCAGTTACACCCAGCTCCTCTGTCTTCAGAGCAAAGATTTGTGCTAGACTGAGGAAGCCTCCACTCTTGATATGAGAACAATAACAGCTTCAGACTTCACTGCTTTCCTTGGTTGCAGGGGTGAATCACAGCTATTACTGCCCTATTTCCGCTTAGTTGCCTAGATTTTAGGTTGCGGCTATTTTTTCTTGCTGGTCCTTTCTTTACCACCTCAAATTCTGTAAGACTTTCTCTTCACAGAAGCTGTCAAATCACTCTGAAGTGCTCCTTTGTTGGAGCACACAACTGAAAATAAAACTCCACTGTTTCTATATGAAATATCACCATTTTTTTCTAACTAGTTACAGTAAGTTTCAAATCATTAACAAATAACCATTCTTTTGAGATTTAGAGGCTTTATTATGGGTACTGTTATGATTATTTTTATCTACACCACACAGACCAAAGGATTTCCTTCCTGCATCAAGCCCATAATATGTGTTTTAGCTAGTCAGTGATTTTCAACTTTTTTTCCCTTGAGGATCCTGATTGCTTTTCCAGCAAAGGTCTTTGACCCCTTCCGCCTTTGCTGGTATGCAAACCACAGGTCAATACCCCCAGACTAGAAAATCACTTCCTAAAAGCCATCCAATACTGATAGCAACCTTTCCATATCTGTCAATGAGAAAATTTTATACTGGCTCTCCCCTCTCCATGCAGGGTAGGAAAGACCCATCCAGGCTGCCTGGATTCATTCCACAGCTGTTGCCACAGCAGCCTGGAGCTAAGTGTCATGAACACTCCTCTCTGTTCCTTGAATGAAATTAAGGCTTTATTGCTTGTTCAGGGGAAATGAAAACAAAACACAGGTGCCACACAGTAAAAGGAGATATAAAGAGGGAAAGTCTGGGATTCAGGGATGTAATAAATGTGTTTACAGTTGTGCTGTCTGCTCCTAGGACAGGGTACAGACAAAGACATAGCACAAGGGGAGGAGGGAGACAGATTAAAATGATACCAAATATAGTGTAGGGATACCAGCCTCACCAGTAAAGGATACCTAACTGTGGCTACGCAATGCAAGGAGTGTAAATCAAAACACTTCATGTACTGAGATTTAGGCTTATGCAAGTGAAATAGACCTTTCTGTCATCTTCCAAGCAACAACATTGTTTACCTTGTGAAAAGTTTCTTCTATCAAGGTCAGACTCATCCTGAAAGAAGATATGCATGAAGCACTTACATGAAAGGAACGCTGTGGGAGCACTGCATATGCCATGGAGGACTTTGCTTATTTGTTTTTTGGTGGTCCTCTAGGAGATTCATGTAGAAAATTAGCACATCAGGTCATGAAGTGCCCCATGTGCATAACTCCTGCTCCTAAGGCTTTGGCACTTAAGAAAACTCTGCCTCTTTTAGCCCTAAGCTAATACTGTGGAAAAACAAGACATGATGTGTAATTTTATCAGAGATTTCATCTCACTCATTTAAACATTTTACCTGAAATTTATTTTCATGATTGCTTTGCCCATGTACCTCCACCCCACCTTCCTGGTGTCTAACAGGGCAAAGGCCTGGGTATTTGAACTGAAACAAATCTGTCTGTGTTCACTGTGCTCCCTTAAATCCCTTTTGATGATAAGGTTCTCCCTAGCATGGTGTTTGGGACCTTCACAGTGGTTAATAAATGCAATCACTACAGTGCTGAAAACAGACAAGGTAACATCATGCTATTACAGAGACTAGGCACTTTGACGTAGAGTCACTTCCCTAGAGTTAGGCAGGAAGATGACTGCAGACCAAAGGTTGGTATCTGGCATCCAAAATACTCCTGAGTCCTCTATTCTTTCAGGATTATTTCTTAAAGGCCTTGATCATGCATGGATACTGCACAGCCAGGAGAGAAAGGGTAGGAGCAGAGACTGAAGGCACCAAAAAGGTGATGCTGATGCTATACTTTTCTACTGGAAGCAGTGGCTTCAAAATCTGCCCTCTTTTCCAGCTGCAAAGCCCCAAGCTAAAACAGCAATGCCTGACTTGGTAACATACATGTTGTGGGGACTTGCCTGCTCTTGTATTCACACTAGCTACAGAACTTTTCCTGACCCAGTAGCCACCGAGCAGGAGAAACATGGTGGCTGCGTAGCAGAGCTCTCAGCATCACGTATCCCATTTCCCCATATGCCCTGCCCTGCTCATCAGTTTTTCCATGAACTTATACGACCAGCACTCCATGCTTTCTGCTATGAAGATCAAAGAGTAGGTGTCCAGAATAAAAAGCTCGCAGTTACCACGAGGCCTGTCTCTCAACATGCTGGGAATAGAAATGTGGCAATCAGACTTCAAGATGAAATCATATTGGACATGCTGACTTAATCTTGAAAATATGAAGTGGTAAGGAAAGAATTAAAGCTAAAAAGCATTTTGTGTTTTAGAAAGCTGCTCTGACCCATGTTGGGTGAGGAAAGAGAAGGAAAAAATCTTAAAAAAAGGGGGGGGGGGGATGCAAGTGATTAGCCAGTTTAGTTAGAAAAAAAAAACTGTCATCAAATAAGCTTACATCTCCACTATTATGATGTATGATTCTGTTAGAAAAGGAAAGGGCTGAGTTTGGCTTATTCCAATTCTTAGGATCAGACTATTTGATATTTGCACATATCTGGATGTTACTTGCAAGACCACATCTCCCTAAAGCTTCACATATTTTTGCCCAGTCAATATAGACATATCAGAATCAGTTTCAGGGGGGGATATGGTGCAGTACTGAGGATTAGCTGCTGTCCCATTATAACTTTGGCTGAGCTATCAGAGATCAGAAACAATAGTCCGTAGATAGCCATCTACAAAAGATTAATTATAAGCAGAAAAAAATGAAATAAGCAATTTGTGTGCTTCTTATTAGAAAATATTTGCTATTTAACCTGTATTTTCTAATGCACATACAAAACCAGGAAATCTTACTTTCCCATACTATGAGTTACCAAAAAAAAAAAAAAAAAAAAAAGAGGTTTTTGAAAACTTTATTATTCCCATCTCATCATAAAGAGAAAGACGACAGAGACGACGACAGCAATGATGATGAATACTGCCACACTTCATGGCACACCTTGGATTTCTTCATTAAAATAGATACATGGCAGATTGCTGTAGCAATATTTGCACTGCATCTTGGCTATGTGACAAAATTATCAAAACCAGAGATTAGGAAGACCCCTTATCTGCCTTACTTATCAATAAAAGTTTGCTCTCCTCATTGTTCAATGTTTTCCCAAGCTTTAAAGACACATAAATGTTAGTGTTTCTCAGCGTTAGACTATTTGATATCCTTGATATTTTTACAGGGTCATGGGTGTGTATGGATGTCACATCCAGAAGGAATTCTTCCTGAAATACTTTCAAACCATGTAAACATTGTCACATTGCAAGCAATGGAATAAAGTCTCATTACTGAGAGCGTGACTCTGGCGTAGGGGTGATGGCCTGATCCTTTAGCAAGAGGGGTCTTCATATTCAGTCTCTCCCTTTCTTGCTTTTCTAACGAGCCTGACTTCCGACTGGAGGCAGATTTACCCAGGATGGCTGAGGTGGTGTCTGTCCCCACTGTGCCTCTCTGCTGAAGCTAACATACATCAGCCAGTGGGACATGCTTCCCAAACAGGGCCATCCTGGCAGCACATTGACACTGCTCCTTCCCCATTTCTGCTTATGCTCAAAAAATCCGCTTGGCTCTGAGCTCCTCTCCATTTTGCTGTCAAGAGGAGGTCTGCCCTCATGTTAGATGGCTAGTTTTCATCTCAATCCATGTCTTTGTTTGATATAAGATCTGTTGAATGGTCAGACCAGAGGTCTACCTAACCTAGTGTCTTGTCTCAACAGTGGCCAACAGAAGTTGATTTTCCTGGAGAAAGAGATAAAAAAAAGTTAATGGCCAGAATGATTTCCCCCCTCAGTCCTGGGGGGAGTCCTGGTAATTAGCATTTTAGGCATTTCTTGTTACATTGTTTTATTTATTATTTAGTAATCTGTATCTAACAGAAAGTCAACAAGTGATGGTGAACTACTGCTGAGGACTTCTCAGCACTTGGGAAGAGCAGCTTGGTTGGTCAGAGCATGGTGCTGGTGTGTCTGCAGACCTTTTGGGCTCCTTGTTGTTCAGCCAGCTCAGTGCATGGGCAGCACAAAACTACATTTCTCTGCATCAGCCTCGTGGTCTGGTTTCAGCCACAGCCTCAATAACTGAAGAAACCAGTGCTCCTATTCTTCTTTGCGGGATGCGGCTGATACTTAACCTGCCTTAAATCTCTGTAGTCAGGTCACTTAAGAGACCTAATCTCTTCTTGCTGTGAAGAATTTCTTCCTAGCATGGGTATATTAAACCTAGACTTAGAGCGAGATGGTTAGGGAAGCATCATTCTCTTTAACCAAGAGAGCATTGCCCTGGGGCATTCAAGTGGAGCTGCAGGGTTGTTTGTGGCTCATGTGAAACAAAGGTATGCATGTGTCACATGATGGGAAGAACTGTCTTTGCCCCAGGGATATTCCTTTAATTAATCTTAGAAATTAGAAAGAAACTCCATATTATTTTGAAGATTTGTCTTGGTAAATATTTAGGATGAGACTTACTTGCCAGTTCATCATGAGCTGCGTGTTCTGTGTGGATGAGTATTCATTTTGGAAGCAGTGTGTTGTGTTTCTAAGATGCTTCACGCTCTGGGGTATGATTTCCCAGGATATTTTGTCATAGCAGCAGAAATTCAACACCATGCAACTCTCAAGCAGTGGAATTTGTCATTTTCACTCTGCTTTAAAGACAGTGACATTCATTCTTCTGATTTTGATACTTGCCAATAATTCAAGAAAAAATGGCCTAACCATAGTATAGATACAGCTGTTTGCTGCTGGCTAGTTTATTAGTTAAGCTTTTCAATACATACTCACATGGAACCAGGGTACTTTTCAATTAGTTGGCCAACTGTGGTAGGAGGAATGGTGACATGTTGAACATAGATATGTATCTAGTCATGGTCAGGAGCTCAGATGCCTGGAAAACCAGTGAGAAATAGGGAGAGGTTTGCAACTGAGTTTGAACAGAAAACACATCCGAACTTGAAAACATAACCATATTTGCCTTGGAAACACAGTGAGAATTACCACCATGAGATTAGAGGGCTTAGATAGGTGGACAGCTAGGTAGGAAGATAGTGAGAAAGAGAGAGGGAGAGAGGAAGAAGACTGAAGTGAAATAGGAAGCAAGAGAAAAACTAGGCTAGTAAAACAAAGGTGTGTAAATGCTATTGCAGGGCTTTCCTTCTTAAAAACTCTTAATGCTTATAGAAAAGACATAAGAGAATTCTCTACAAGGATAGGAGCTAAAGCAGGAGGAGACAAAAATGGCTACTCAAAAGGCCAGTGCTAGAATTGGGAAGCAGATCAAGACGTGGGGGCCGCATTGCTCAGCTCCACAAAGCTCTATGAGATGGCGTAGAGCATACTTAGAAGATGTGAGAGTTCCACAGAAAAACAGGCGAAATATTTCTTTGTGAAAACTATGATGTGAACGCCCAACACAGTAACTCATCTGGAGGGAGAGTGCTGAGGACCTAACTGCCACTGCAAGTTCACTGCTGACAGATAAGTTACTGCGCTCTAAGACAGATCATCCCCTAGCCGTCCATTGCACTTTCTGCCTGAACTGCTTATTGTCTGCAGAGAATGTCAAGTCCTTGGGGCCTCATCTCTCCCTGTGTCTCCCACATGATGCTGAGGGCCTGGCAAACACCTTTCCTATAAATTATTGTTATTACAAGGAAGTGAACAGGCAGGTTTGCAGTGATCCTAGCAATGTTCTGCCTCTAGAAAGCACAGGTCATAGGAGAATTTCAAAATATTTCCAGCAGCCAAGGAGGCAGATGCAACTTAAAAACCTTTGAAGGAGATGAATTGCAGGAAGTGCCTCTAAAAGACCCACAGCGGCATTACTGTAGAAAAAAACAGCTGCAAAATGAGGTAATGACTCTTCAATACTCTCCAATATGCTGGCACTAGTCCTCTGTGTTTCATCTCATTATCTATCAATATAGCATTAGAAGATCTTAAAGGGTTTATAAGTGGATGCAGCGTTAGTCTGATGGCCTCCTGGGAATGCTGACCCCGCTTTCTACAGGCGGCACAACAAGGCAAAGGTCATACTTGTCCAAGCACACAATAAAACAAGAACCAGACCCCAGTGTGCTTTTTTCCTTGGAGTCCTCTCCTGGGTACTTGCTCTAAAATTGCCTTCTGCCATGTATTTCTTTCTTCTCAGATATTAAAAAAGAATTAAAGATCACAGAATCACAGAATCATGGAATGGTTGAGATTGGAAAGGACCTCTGGAGATCATCTAGTCCAACTCCCCTCTCAAGCAGGGTCACTTAGAGCACGTTGCACAGGATCGTGTCCAGGTGAGTTTAGAATAATAAATAAATATAAAAGATAAAAAGTGAGAACAGAGAAAGGTTGGGGAATGGGGACAGAGGAGGGAAAAGCCCTGTCTGTGAAACCATCACTGTGTGTCCCTCAAGAACCAAACAGCATATACAAAATCATTGCCATTCAATGCACAAATGACATCCTGGTTTGTGAAGGACCTGTAGCAGCTCTACCAGCACAGCACTAGCCTCCAGTGCCATTACATCCTGCTCTTTTCCTGCCCCCACTGCAATAAGATGTAATCTGCTGGCATGCAGAGCAGGATAGAGCCCATCTGGAAAGGAAACTTCATGGAAAAAAGCTTCAGAGGGGATTGACTCAAGCAAGCGCCTCTTCTCTATATAAAAGAGAAATTTCTGTGTGCAGGCAGCAGTAGAATAGATGGAGACCTGTCAAAAAGTGATACATAGGCAGCTAAGTGAAGCTCAAGCATTCATAAAGAAACAATGTTATCAAAGATGAATAGCTTGAAAACTGCTTTTACGAACATTTACACAGGGTTTCACCTCCTGGCAACACAGAAACGTCAATGCTGCTCCAGCAAGCTGACTCATAGCAGAGCAGGAGAGCTTTACAGAAAGCTCACGCTATTTTTTCTTCCGCACCAGGGTCTGTGCAGAGGTGTGTGTGAGGAGGGGCAGGGGGGTGCAGCACCAAGGAATCACCCTAAATTGGTTCAGAGAGGAGTTGTTTTCAGACTCCTTGCCACACTTTATTAGCATGGAAATTCAATAATCTCATTAATTACAGAAAATAGTGTAAGGTGGATCTGCTAGGCTCCCGTACAATTTGAGCTCTCCTTCTGTGGGTAATTGCCAATGACATGTCTGAGAGAAATATCACAGAGATACATAACAAAGGGCAGCACTGCTTTACAGCATAGATCTTGTTGCTATGGGAACTTGTCTTTGCTCCTATCCTGGAGCTAGATGATTTATGTATGTGTAAGAGTTCCTTTATTTTAGGGCTTTTGCAAAAGAAAGAGAAATTATCGGATCTCTATCCGTGTCTATCCATCCAGCTATCTATCTGGTTATCTAATAATTATTTATTTATTTTAATTACCTGCCTATTATAATCATTATCCATTGCCTTATTCCTCCAAATAATTCACTCAGTATCTACTTTCAGGGGCCAAGATATAAGACAATCTGAAGGAAGACGAAATGTGGACATCAGCTACACTTTATGCGTGCATACACAGCTGTACGTGTGTGATTGCTGTTTAGGAGCAGAGGCAAAGCAGCTGAACCAGGTGTCATAAGCCCCTAGTGCCCTAGTGATGCTCTCTGTGACTAGTGCAGCGATGTGACAAAAGCATGTCCCTTATTTCTGCAGCACAGAGCAGAAAAAATACATGCAGTTCTCACTCCTTGCCAATGCTCAGAGAGCCCAAGAATCTCCGCTGCAGGCTGTGTTACGCATTTGAAGATGGAGCACTAGGGAGAAAGCGAAAATCATGGAACAACCTCCCCGAAACACTGAAGTTGGACTGTAACTCCCATTACAACCTTTGCTTGGTCTCGTATGGACCTCAATTAACTTGTATTAACACTTGTCAGAAGTGTTTCTGCGCCAAAGTCAAGATGTTTTTCTAAAAGAACGGATCTGACATTGTTCGCCATTTCATGTCCATCTTACACAGCAAGCATTTGGGTGGCTACCTTCAGTGGCCAGGCGGTGTTTGGTTAAAGAGTGGAAACATGTATCTGGAAGTATGTATAATATCTTAATTCAGAAACAGGAGATCTGGCTGAAGCTGTTTGCTGTCTTTGCATTCTATGACTTGTTAGGCGTTTTCCTGGTAAGCTGTCTGGCCAAGAGGTACCTAAATTTAATAGGAGGTATTTTTTGGTGTTAATATCTGTATTAGAGTCACTGCTGCTACAGTGGGACTGTATAAGCTAACTGTGCATCAATACAGAATGATCAAAAGCTTTACTTTCAGAAATGAATATATTGCAGCCACTGGAGACCCGTCAAAGAAGTTCAACTTCTGGTGTGTCCAAGGATTTAGATGGACTTTGAGAAACAGCCCTGGTCCTGGGAGCTCCTACATCTAAAATTATTTTCTTACTCCCTCCAGTTCTGTGGAACTCCTTGGAAAAATATGTCTATGTGTTTGTGTACAGCAATGAGTGTAAGGACTTTCAAGTTCAAGATCTGATATGGAAGACCTGGTTAGTGACCATGTTCAGGGCCAGGAACGTGTTTAAATCAAGATAATTCAGACAGAACCATGTGAAACCACCCTAAATCCTGTTCAGTCCAGCAATATCTGAAATGCAAGTTCACTCTTGCTTTTAGACCAGATGATACATCATTACTCAGGGCTATTTTTACTGGGAGAGTGCACACGATGCCAATGACGTTGTTCACTTGATGGCTGGAAATAACTGTCTTCTTCTAAAACATACTAGAAAGTCAGTGCTTTAAATTTTCAGAATAGAAATTCCATATTTATGAGATTGCTCTTTTAGCCTGGAAATTCACGGAATAGTAAAGCTTCACTTTGCAAGTTCATGGAGCTGATTGCACTCCTGATCAATCAGTTCCTTGCTGTGTGGAAACCTCCTCCACATAGACCTCCCGCTTGACTTTCTTCCCCTTAGTTGGGCTATGATCTAACTCTGCTCTTGGCTCTGCCAAGGTAGAAATGCTGAATCATGAAATGGAAACTGTGTGTAAGGTTACAAATGATAAGACAAGACTTGTGGCATTTGAAGCACTCTTGCTCTGTAATTTGTCAGGGCTTCAGCACGTGGATTGCATACTTGCAGAAACCATTCTCCTAGTTCATATTGAAGATAAAAGCTAATCCTCTGGCACAGCTGATCGACTCTTCATAACTGGGCTCCCCCTCCCACCATGAATCTGTAGCCAAGAGCAACCATTTGCTCCTCCCTACTTCTTCCTTCACCCTGAGTTTCAGTTCCTTTAAGTTAATCAATATCCTTATTAATATTCCCAAATCAATTATCCTAATAAAGCTTAGAGGGAGCTGAAGGGTTGCTATTCAGCACTCACCTTTAATTATCCTGACTGTTTATTTCCTCATTGATAGAACTGTCTAACTTTATGACAAATCATGGGAGAAACTGCACTACTCAACACACTTGTCAGCCCTAGAGATATGCTATGTTATTATTGTTATTTTGAGAGCCTTTTGCTTACATTCCCTATTTGCACACATGCTTTAGAAAAAGTACCTGATTTTGCTCTGTGGGAATATGATAGGGAGTGTTCCAGCTCCATGCTGCACATCAAACAGATTATTATCTGTTACATCTATTCAATTATAATATTGCCCTGGGCCATGGCACTTTGTTTATGCAGTAGGCAGTGCTCTGTGATCTGCAGCAAGATTGCAAGACATATGTGGGGTAGATCACGTCATGGTAATTCACAGAAAATCAGGTTAAGGTGCATTCAGAGACATGATCCTATAACCATCAGGGGAAAATGGCATTGCGACTGTGCTCTGTTTCAATTAAATCCCTATTTTCTATACAGAAGTGCTGCCAAGAACTTGTAGAGAGAGAGAAAGAGTACAGCTCCTTGCAAAAGTGTGGCTTCAGGAATGCATTCCCTGCAGGGGCAGATTAGGACCGAGGGGCTCTGGCAAGCAACTCAGGAGAGGAAGTAGATACAACTGCTCCTCAATATTCTGAGTGTTGAATTCGATCTATCATTGCTTTAGGTATGCACATATATGTTTTAAAGAAATTTGACTCATTGTTTTTTTTTTCCCTTCCTAGGCTTATTGATCAACCATTTAAGAGGGCAGTTCAGGAGAAGAAACTCCAGGTCAGATTATCCTCTGAGGTCACTCCAGCAATGATTTGAGGTAGGAAGGGAAATGGGAGTCTATAAATGAAAACAGCCTTTCCTAAATGCCTTTCCTCGACCCTGCACATACTGCCCATCCCAGCCAATTGTCTGTTCTGCTTGCCGGCTCAAAGGGAGCCCCTGCAGAGCATGGCTGGATCCTGGCAAGGGTGAGACACTCCCATCCAGACCCCTGAAGCTGAGAAGCCTATCTCTGCTCAGCTGCTGATGGAGCTGTGAATGTCTAATGGAGAAAACATGCTGAGGGGAGACGGGGGAGAAAGGGAGCAAACATCATGTCAGAGTTGGGGTCTCCTTCCCTGCACAATCTAGGTAAATATGGACAGAAGGGAAGAACTTAGAGGGAGAGCTAGGAAGGAGGTCTGAGGTTGCACAGCCTTTCCCTGGGCTAGAAGACATCTCCTCTCTACCTCTCTCCAGACTAGCAGCTCTGAAGCTGCAGGGAAAACTCTCTTGGTTGCATTTTGAGGAAGGCACCTGAAATGCTTCCTTCTGGCAATCCTGGAACTCTTTGTATAGCCTATACAATAAGTTTTTGACCCAAAAGAGAGCAAATGAATGAGGAGATTGACCCTAGAAGAACTGACAGCTAGGCAGACGGAGGCATTTCCTCCATACCGGGGCCAGGAAAGGAAATGTATCACTTCTTTTCAGTTAACCAGTGTATTAGATAAGATCATTCACACCAGTCATCAAACTGATAATGAGACAGGCCCCATTTCAGGGAGATTATTGCTTTATTATGGAGTGAGCATGCGGCAGATGTCTTAATTTTACAGAATTCATTTCACATTATCAAGATTTCTGTCTATCTTATTTGATTTAACGTTTGTTAAGAGTGATTTGTCTCTCTCTAATGCCTAAGACCAGTGCAGTCCAATCAAGCAAATTGTCTGTAATTTAAAGAGTTCCTGGGGGATTCATAATAGAAATAGGACCTTTTGGGTTTTCTTCCGAAAAAGAAAGAAAGAAAAAAAAAGAAAATACATCCTGTTTTAATGATTTCTCTCATCCTAGTCTTCTTTTATCCCAGCCTTTCCTGCCAATATGCCCATATAGCACAATTCCAGATAAATCAGAAATGCAGTGAAAAGTGGCATGAAACCAGCATCACAAGAAAAAAAAAATTGATTGAAGTTTTGAGCTAGCGAGAGAAATGTGAGCCCATCCGAATCTGAATTAATTAAAGATTTTATTAGCATCTGATGGCACCCCAGAGAAAAGTGCATTTTTTTAAATTCTCCCTCTGTTTAAAAAGCAAAACAGCAAGCAAAAGCATTTGTGGGTCATAACAAAGAAATTTCATTTTGGGGGTTACACAGCTATCTTTTGGCTCTACCAACTTACTGGTGAACATGTAATCAAGGCCAAGTCAGTTGGATATCTTTCTGTAGCAAGGATCTGGCAGGCCTATGCTGATTGGGAGCTCAGTTGAGTACAATAGTCAATGCGTTACCAAATTTTGCCGTTCATTTTTTTAGTAGTGCTTGTGGGAAAGGATCTCTGAAAAGTCTGCGTAGTTAACAGACTCATAACTCGGCCACATTAGCAGCTGGGATTTCCAGTCCCTGCACATTTCATCACACTCAAGCCACCAAGGCAGCTCAGAGGATGAGCTCTCTGCTCTGCCATCCCTTTACAAATGTTACCTCAGCTGCATACAGCTGGGGTCCTGCCAGAACTACCTTGATGACTGATGCTGGAAAAGGGAACTCAGGGGAGCACTTGAGGGAGAGCATTGAAAAAATAAAAACCAACAGCCCCAAACAGCAGCGTGTGTTGCTAGCTCCACCTGAGTGCATCAGAAGTAGAAATGCAGCCAGATTTGTACAGTATTTGCCATAAAATGTGAAATCCAAGCCCCACTCCTTGGACATGATCTGCTGAACTATGTCAGGAGGAAGGAGATGGGTAATTCCCCTTTCCACTCACCTCTTCCTTCCCACCACATTTCACTCAAAGCTTGGCCTTCATAACAAGACATTTTCCTCTTAGAGAAGAGATTCCCCTGGACTCCAAAGACCTACATGCAAGACATAGACAGCATGCTCCAGTTCAGTAACCACTGGCATGTACTGCCATGCAATACATTAAGGATCATGACTAGAGCTGATCAGATATTCAAGGAAAATCAAGTAATTCATAATTTATTTTTTCAAATAAGTGCCTTAGCTCTGTGTTGCTATGCTTAGCTAAGTCATTATATGGCATATTTGAAGTTGGCTACCAGTAAATGTGTCACCAGAGATATTACTTAAAATGGTAGCATAGTCATCAGCAATCAGGAGAAGCAATCAAACATGCTTTTTGTTTAGTGAGACCTGAAATTACAGAAGGCACTGTATAAAGTATGTTCTGGTACAACAAACTACAGATGGACTGAGTCACTTCTTGGGAGACTGAATCAAGTTGCAAAGCCTTAGGGAGAGATTTGGTGGTGAGGGATATTTGAGAGAATGAAGAATTAGTGGATCCTGCCTGGGGCATGAAATCATAGAAGACAAGGGACATTCTGGAAAAGGTAAGCTTGGAAGATGCAAGCAAGGAAACCACTTGATGATGACCATGTTTCAGGAACCAGGATTTTGAACATGCTTTAGAAAGAAATAAAATCACTTGCCAAACAAACATGGCTCCATTGTCAAAATCTCTAACAGAAACAATTTCCAAGAGACAGATTCTCAGCTGACTTCTCAGCCCAAAGCACAACATATTCACTACTAGCCATCTGACCCAGCTGTGCCAGCAATTGCCAGTCCCCTAGATGCACAGATTCTAAGCCCTAACAAAGATTCACCCAAAAATGCAGACATTGACCCTGCTCCAGCAGCAAAGAAGCAGGGGACTATGCCACTTCAGAAAGCCCTTCTTCAAAAAGACTCCCTCCCTTCAAAGCAGTCCCACCCTTGAACTACGGTTGAGAGCCTTGACCCTTCCTGTATGGCATGATCCATGACTCAGTGGAAGAGCTGTCACACCCTACAAGAGGGACGTTCACAGGGGCAAGGGCAAAGAACTGCTTTCCCTGTGAAAGTGCGAAATGCTTCCCAGTCTGGTCCTGGTGCTCAGGACTTGTGCCACATGTTCATAATCTCTATGAATGGCAAATAATCTTGGCACAGACGCAAAACAAGAAGGATAAAAAATGCTACTATGTTTGAAATTAATAATTCTCGCAAGTAATCACTGCATTTCCTCCAGTCAGGAGCAAAGATAGTCTGAAATCACCCTATCCACTAATATCAGAGAATAAGAGGCAGAGACCTGGGATCTGCCTTGCTGCAGTGCATGAGCTGAAGGGTCATATGTCAAAATACAGATTTTTCCAATAGATCTTTGTGAAGTGAATGGAAGGAAAGAAGGATCCTTGTAGAGATTCTTGGACTGCAGGAGTCATCAGCCAAAGTAACTACTCACTCATGAACACTATATCCCAAGCCTTAAAGCTGCTGTATTAAACTGCAGAGGGTACACTCAGTAAAACAAAATTCGCTTTTATTTCAAAGGACCCTCTGAGAGTCTGTAGGTGGGAGCAAAGGGTTGGAAGAATAAACAAGGGTCTTTAAGGTAATTATTCTTATTGCCATCTGTAAAACACACTTTTGGCTTGCAGACTGTGATCTGTTCAAGGCCAGCACTGTTGAAATATCATTTTCATTCTTATTTTTATTATTGCTATTTTTCCACTTTCCATCTTACTTGATTCCTTGATTGTTCCCCACTTTACTAGCCTGAGTTGCTGTTTTATCATTGTCCTCAAGAGGCTTTTATGTAGACACTGTAGGTGGAGATGGAGGCTGGGAGGGGGGGGGCAAATCCAGAAAACTCTTTCCATTACTTTTTTTCCACATTTCTTTCACTTATTTATTTTGGTAATAAACACACACAATATCAGAGGAAGTAAAAAAGAAAAAAAAAGGAAGAAGAAGAAAGAAAGACAAGGAAAGTTAGTTTTGGTTCAGGAAGCCTTAAAGTGAACACCAAGAAGAAACTCCTTTTGTTTTAACGTTTGAGTAGCCAGGACACTAAATGAGTCATCATGATTTTGCTGGGTATCTTCGTTGTTTTCAGATTCAGTGTTTCTATGGGCTGTATTAGAGATGCCATTCTACAAATGGCAGAGCCATACTGGCTATGTCTTAGCACTTGTCTGAACAGACACTGAGGGAGGCATTCTCTATTGTGAGCCCCCCTCTCTTCATGCCAACATAGCTGTGGCAGATCTAGCAATATTTTTCCTCTAAGTCTCAAATGGCCACAGTACCCAGCTCCCATGTTGACTGGGACAAGGAATCCCTGGGGACAGAGAAGTAGAATCCCCATTTTACAGTATAAAAGCTGAGGCACAAATGGTTTATTTGTCTAGTTTGAGGCTAAGCAAGTCACCTGTGGCAGGACTGGGAAGACCCTGCAGATGGCTAAGCCAGCAGTACCACTGCTCTTTTACTCTGAGCTTTCAGCAAAGGAAGAATATAAAATGAATATACTTTTGCATATGAGCAGATGCTGGAGAGGAGATTTGTTTTCCTATTCTTTTTGTAGTATCTGCCTAGCTCTGTTGGAGGCTGAATAAATGAGATAAAATGCTGAATGAAAGCTGCAACACCCACTGATGCAAATTTTTCTTGGCCAGTGCTCATGACCACCTTAATTTTCTGCAGAGAAGGGAGTATCTGTTGCTTGGGTACTACAAAACTATGAGTTTGTTTCAAAGCCTGGTGATTTGCCATAGTGCAGCCAACACGTAACAACAGAATAGCCAACAAAAAAGTGATTTTTCTAACCTCTCAACAGAAATGGTCTCTCAGAAGAGCATAGGATATAGCCCCCTCTTTATCCCAGCCTTGGTGGCCTGTTAATTGTCAGTTTTCCTGAAAAGCAAAGGTCCTCTCCACAGCTTGCACCAAGGCAGTCTCTATAGAATAATGCAACAGTCACTCACTTTAGTGCTCTCAGTTTCGTACTAGATTGCAGCACAGACCCCACTGATAGACAAATTAGCTAAGTCATCATTTGAAGGGTTCTCACTGCTAATGATCTCTGGTCCGTGAAGGCAAATCTAAGGATTTCAGTCTATACAGAGCCATTCACATGAGGAACCCAGCTGTTGATACAGCTGGCATCAGTAAAGCATTTGTAACACAGAGTCCGAAAGAGATCTATGTGTAAAGCTCAGTGCCGTTGAGAAATGAAGTAAGTCAAAGGCAATGCTGTTTACATAAGCTTGGAGGTGAATTCTCACTTAGCCCTTCTTGCTGTCCTGCCAATAGAGCCTACCAGAACTGAAGAGATTGCAAAAGCACACTTGGCAATGTGCAAGGTTCCCTCCAGCAGTTAGGATTACAGTCACATGGAGGAAGAAAAGATGATGATAAAGCAGGATCCTAAACAAATGTAGATCTATCGTGGGCAAAGAGGCATGAGTAGATCTAGGGTGCCTCAGTGGATGATAATCGAATATCTGAACCTTTGGTGTGTACCAAATGAAAAAGGGTAGGGGGTTTCTCAGAAAATGAAACTCAGACGTCTCCATGCCAACGAATGTAGTATATTAATAAGGGGGCTGTTAAGTGCATTCCTTATTGGCTGAGCACAGGGCTCAAACACTGCTAAGGAGATCACCTCCAGGGAAAGGACCACTTGGGTGTCAGGATCCTGCTAGAATAGATCAGCTTCACTGCATAGCTGAGATCCCAAAGGACCCTAATGGGAAATGCCTTGCATTGACCAGGCTGGAATAAGTTATGGACTCAAGGAGAGGAGTAAGGGGAACTAAGACAGGAATAAACTGTCCTGGGCAGAAGCTAAGGAAAGCCAGAGATCTGCCAATCCAAAGGGCAAGACAAGGGCACAGTCAAGAAGTAGAGAAGGAAAGATCTCGTCTAAAAGATCAGATGTTCAGGTGATAGTTGGAGGCCGGGAAACCACTCTATAACATGAGGTGGTGACTGTGGCAAGGTTAAGAGAGGAAAAGATCAAATCTAGAACCAGGGCTGGATAGAGTGAAGGCTGGCTGAAGCCAGTATCCACTGGCTTACATGGAAATTAACGTACTAAGGACAAAATAGTCTTAGGCACTGGGGCCAACAGCTTTTAGGCAATCCAGAGTGATAGCTGAAGTGCTGAGATGGATGCTGGAAAGCTTCTCTCCTCCAAGCTATTGCAACTCTGTGTTCGCTCTTGTTTGATGTGCTCCCATCTGGGACCAGTTAGACTGTGTTGCACTGTAAGGGTGAATCAGGCCCTTGTTTAGTGCAGAGAAGGGATTTTTGAGGACTGATTAGCTAATATTTGCATAGAGCTTTAAATGTGTTAAGGGCTGGTTTTACTATGCTTTTCACTGTTGTACAGTGATCTGTAGGTTAAAAAAAAAAAAAAAAGAATATTTTGGCAAAGTGTCTTAGCTTGCTCAGTTACAGAGATAGACCTGTTCTCCTACCCAGCCTTGAAAGAAGAGTTTATGATGAAGCGGAAATGTCTTCTCAGGTTCTCATCTTTCAGCTCACTGGGCTTGCTATATCCTTGGAAATAGCGATGGCTTTCTGGAGGGCGCGGGACACCAAGACTGGTTCAGAAGTGATGTTGGAGGAATGGTACGGGGACTTTCACTCTCTGTAACTTGTATGCTGACCCTACATAAGCTATTGTGATATATTGTGGTATATTTAAGCTATATACCAGTCAGGCTGGACCTTCTCTGCTCTCGCTGAAAGCCTGTTTGCTCCAGGCTTTTCCTTTTCCTCGTCCTTCAGCATTGCTCTTCAGAGCCCTTCCTCACCACTTCCCCCCTGTTTTCATCTCGGAGGAAAAGCCTTTCTTGAGGGCTGATGAGGAAGCAGCCTTTGTTCTGCCACCTCAGGCATGCATGTGGGAAGACTCATTGCCCGAACTCTCCAGATTAACTTTACCTCTGCCTTTCCTCCCCCCTGTGTGTCAAGGCTCCCCTCCTTTGAGCTGTTACCTTATCAGGTCTGTGTTGAACTTCTGCCTGCTCTGTAGCTATTAAACCAGAGATGAATGTTGCTTAACATACCAGGAATCCCTCAGTTGTTACTGCCAATGCCCAGTTTGTTATGGAATTAATTATCCTTTACCATCCGTAAAAATAAGGAACCTCTTCATGCCTCTTGGTAATCAGGAAAGGGGGGCACATTTGATGATAAACATTAATGGCCCTGTCTTAGAGTATAAATTATCAGGAAGCACAAAAGAGGTAGCATGCATTCCTCTAGGACCACAGATGTGCTTTTCTCATCCCCAGGGAGATGCACTGGCCCTGTGAGGCCTTGGCACTCCAACGCTAGTCTTTTCACACCTGCAGCCTGGCTCACTGCAAACCTTCCAACTCACAATCACTTTCTATAAATGGACAGACCAGGAGGTGGAGCAAGGCAGTGTCTTAAAGCTTCTTGGCTGATCTTTTTCCATTGCAAATCTGGGTATCTGTCCCAGGGGTCCTGCCCCTGAGGAGGAGTACCGTCTGTCTTTGTGCTGACAGCCCCTCCTGAAAGAACCTGAACTTCAAAGTTAGGTAGGAGCCAAATTACTTCTCAGGCACCTCCAAGAGGGACTAGGCTAGTTAAGAAGAGAGACATCAGCACTGTCATTGGAAGGCACAGAGTATATCTCACAGGGGACTCCTTAACTGGTAAAGAGAGAGGAAAATGGTAGGCCTTTTCCATCTACAGGAACATATGCTGAATATCCACTTCATCCACTTGTCATCAGAGGGAAGAAGGGGTAAGGGAGAGAGAAACAAAGCTGGTAATTATCTTCCCTGGGTATCCCAGGATGATTGCAGCTGAAAGCGTTTTGGTCAAGACCTTGCTACACACTTTCTCACTGCACTAGACAGCAAGCGAGAGGAAGAATGAGAAAGCAAGCAAGCAAACTAGAGAGTTCATTTCATTGTTAATTAAGTGTCTGGTGCTTAGAGAAGCAATTTCTCCAGCTGCCTCTGGATGGGAGAGGCACTTGTGAGCATTAGGAGAGGATTCTGTAGGTAGCATCTTAATAACAGCAACACACTGCATCAAAAGAAAAAAAAAGAGAAAAGAGAAAAGAGAAAAGAGGAGAAGAAGAAGAAAAGGAAGGAAAGAAAAAATGCAAAAAAGAATTCAAGCTGACAATCTCACTTACAAAGCTAGAAACTCACCCAGAATCCCAAGAAAGGCTGATTAGGTTGCGGCTCCATTCCATGGGAGGTAGCTGATAGATGTCTGACCAGGTCATGAAGCCGGTGTCCCTAGAAGTCAGAGAAAAGCTGTTCTTCCCTCTACCCCCTGAAAATCTGTATGTGTATGTATGGTTTTCTTCTTGTGGGGAGCTGTTCATAGAGCAGTGCAAGGAGTCAATCCTCCAGAGTTCATCCATGGTGGTAACATTGTGCTCCACTCACTGCTGTGAAAACAGTATGGCCCAGCAGGAGAGGGCCTCTGAACAACAGTGCTCTCCCTGGCTAATCCTGTATGCTAGCCTGGGGATCTAGGGCTGGCATCTGCTAACATCTAGAGGTGAAAACGCTGAGAAAGACCCAGCAGGAGCTTTTCCATAGGCCTGATCCAATAGGATGCTGAGTGCCCTGGAGGTGTGGGCAGTGAGCACCAGCAGCTGTGGAGTCTGCAAGGTCTTTGATCCTTAGCTTTACCAGAGGCTCTGAGAAGGAGGACTGCTTTTCACCTTTGTTAAAGCAGAGAGCTAAGACTCAAGAGACCAGCTTTCAGCTCCCAGCTGAGTGAAAAGCTTCCTACTGGGACATGGAGTGAGCAAATAGGCAGGGGTGTCCACAATCCCTGAAGCAAAGCTGTGTCCTGGACTGAGCTCTGACTGCTCGGCACTGAATAACATCAGTCCTTCGAGGCTATGTTGCTGAGAGCCTGTGAAAAGCACAGTTCCCTACTCATGGATGGTTATAGCCAGGACAAATCCTTCATTGATGTGAAGAAGAACTGGCTTAGGTTTTCAGAGACAGACATACAAGGCCATTGATGTGCCCAAACTCCATCTAGCTTTTGAATGCCTGTGGAAATTGGTGGGAATTAAGGACCTCATTACTCTTACGAAGTAATATCAATGTCACTCTTGATAGCTTGTAGCCTGGGTTGCCAGTTAGTGCATTGGAAAGGGTATAGTTCTCTATACCTTTTCAGTCAGTAATTATCAGTTGCTGGGGGTAAGATTAAAGATATTGGTGACCTGATGAAGATATACAAATTTGGCCCAGGTAGAAAATCTGAGTGCTGAGCCAGTTGTGAATTTTCTCCTACATTATCTGCCAGAGAGCAGAAGCTGATGTCAAGTAAACAGAGAGAGAATGTCTGTAAATTAAGGGAGCACTGAGAAATGTTTTAATACAGAATAACGGAAATTGCCTTCTCCTTCATAAACCATCCTAAGATGTGTAACTCACAATGTGTGATAGAGACAGGTACAAATGCCTCTGTACACTCTGGTTTATAAGTGGCTCTGTAACAGGTGTTATCATTTTGTCTGCTCAGTATTTTAACATCATTCATTCGTGCTATTGCAACGTGGCACAACAACGTGTCTTAGAATAATTTACTGGGAAGAAGCAATTGCTATGAATCACATCATATTGTCATTATGAATAAAGTACATCTGCACACGCTGTGCCTTCAAGGAAAGCATGAAAGATACGTGCTCACCATTCAGCTTCTTCCAGACCAACATTTATTTTTCTTCTTTCATTCCAGTTGTTCTCAGTTGCCCCTGCACAAATAACCACATCCCAATGCTCTAAGGCTTTTCTTGCCTCCCTTTTGTTCTTTGTTTTCTTTGTTTAACAGTCATGAAGGCTAGTTGACTATGACTTGTGGGCTTTCTGGAACACAGAGTATGGCTAGCTAGCGCTTGTAGATGGATGCTTTTGTGATTGACTTTAACAGCATCACAGAAAAGTTATGGTTGGTTGGAACCTCTTGAGGTCATCTAGTCCAACCTCTGCTGAAAGCAGGGATAAACTACCTTCTACCTACTTCATACCCCTGCAGTCTGGAAAATGGAAACCTGCAGAGGTATAGAAAGAATTGGAAGAAGATGGAAAATCAGAATAGCCCTTCACACTCAGCAGCATGAAGGTCAAAGTAGTGTCCCTGCATTTAGGATATGCTAGTCCTGTTTCTGCCTAATTCAGAGTGATCTAGAATATATATTTGCTAATTGACTAATTAATTAATTGCTCAAAGTAAATCTTAGATCAAGAAATTGCACTCTCAGTTAGAGTAGGCATGTGACCTTGAGCCTCTTATGTCCTTAACTTTCAAGGCCTGGCCATCTCCTCAGTGTGCACTCTAGTTTCTCAAACCTTTGGTTTTAATCAGAAAAAAAATGCGTTTGTCCCAATTCCATTTCTGAGACACAAGTCCCCCATACTTTGAGTTTGTTCTGTCACATTTGGGGAAAAAAAACAAAAACAGAGAGCAAAAGACAATTTTCAAAATGTCAGAAGTTGACATAAAATGAAATTGCTATTTTCTCCTCCTCTTTCATTTCCTTAAGTCATTGTTCTGAGAGATCTTCCTGCTATCTTTTATTTTTCTCTCTCCCCAACCCCCCATTCTGATTTCATTTTCTATCTGGTCTCTCTCTCTCTCTCTCTAACAATTCTGCCTGGCTTCTATCCAACAGGCTTGTCCAGTTTCTCCCTACACAAGCGTATAACACAAAAGAATACAAAGAAGACTGGAAATGCAATTATAAAACTGTCTCTTCTGCCCAGGCACAGCTTTTTTTTTTTTTTTTTTTTTAGACAGCAACCTCCCTTTCAGCAGAGTTGGAAGGAAAAAAAAAGTAAGCTAGAGCCCTTGTGGGCAATGTCATTGTTTATTCTGGATGAAATGTCCTGCAGGAAACTTTAATTAGACCACTTGTATGATAAAGTAACAGAACAGGCTGAAGAAAAAAATTGAACAAATAAGAAGGATAGTGGTGCAATTACTTATATTTCTTAAAGTCATAACTTGTGGAGCCCAGTTTATTCAGAGTTCAGGAGCTGAGATTGGGACATGTACACTGAAGTTGAAAATAATGCACATACACATGTGCACACACACACAGAGTTTTCAGTGAAATAGCTTTTCATTGGATGTTTGGCCTTTTCAACTAAAAGAAAATATGGATGGAAAGCACC
This sequence comes from Rhea pennata, assembly GCF_028389875.1. Classification (NCBI taxonomy): domain Eukaryota; kingdom Metazoa; phylum Chordata; class Aves; order Rheiformes; family Rheidae; genus Rhea; species Rhea pennata. Next base: position 12,466,737 of record NC_084674.1, read on the forward strand.
ACCTCACCATGAATGAAACTCTCTGTGAAAGCATAAATTCTGGAATATTCAGTTAGTGCAAGAAAAGTTTAAAATTTATCTGGAAGAAAAAATCTGTTTTTAGAATTGCTGTAAGATATACACACATATCTTGTTATGTGTCTGTGTGCATGCATGTGTGTGTATATGTGCAGATTGACACATGTACGGGCACATGTATACCTGTACAATTGAGGCATTTATTTTATTAAAAATTCATTAAACCATCACTCAACTTACTTAATTGCAGAAAAGGAGGTAAAAGATTTGTCAGGAGATCAACACTGTCTGAAAATATGGTATCAGCAATTAAAAGAAACAGCCAACCCATCAACGGCTGAGCTGCAATTCGTAATCTGTGTTGCAACATTCTGCTGATGTCTTATACATCCTTCTCCAAAGCTCATAATACAAAAAACATAATTTCAGAACTCAGATGAATACCCCTGAAGTGACTCTTCCCAATTTATATAGGAATATTTATAAACAAACATACATAAAAAATAGAGAATGTATAGAAGAAAGAAAATCCAGAGGAGTGGACTATAATTTTAGCTGCGACAAGTTGGACCTGCTTATTGATGGACAGAATGAATGAAGCACGATTTGCATTATGGATATATATATATATATATGTATATATATAACATACCTATATATATATATATATATACACACACACACATATATATATATATATCCTACATTCTCATGGAGAAAAATAAGTCTTTTCTTGTTGAACTTGCACTGCAAACACAAGGCAAATGGAGGGGCAAAATGTGTCTTCAGATACTCAGCTGCCTTGAGATGTGAGCAGGGACTGGAGTGTTTTGCAAAGTGAAGTGTTTTAGCTGATCACAACCTTTGCATGCGTGGTCAATCATGAACATACCTCCACTTTGCCACGGGCCAATAGATCTAGCAAGAAAAAGAGAGTTCAGTTTCATAGTCCTGCTCTGCCTTTGGGGATTTGTTGTGATGAGATTGTCAACAAAGTGCAAATGAAACCATCAGGATGAAGCTATGATTTGTTAAGAATTACATGGCCCATCCAAGAGCAATCACTGTGATTCACTAGCCCCTCTGGATTTGTGACCCTGAGGTGAAACTTGAAAGGCTTGTTCCCATGATCCAGGACTTCCCCTGGCCTTCTGAACCCTCTCTGTGATATGTCCCATCTTTTGCCTCTGATTGTCTCCGACAGGCCAAGACTGCTCATCTACAAATGCACAGATCAGTCTGGAGAGAAGTCTTTACAGAGAGACTTCCCACATAATTCTTATCTCTAAATTATATGATGCCAAGCATGAGATCTTTTTCAAACAGAAAGAGGAGAGACTCTTTTCTTCCTCTTAGGGATGGTTACCAACATTTTCCTGTGCTAGATCATACCCTGTTACTGTGCAGATTTCTCAGCATGAATCTTTCATTACGGTGGGAATGAACCATGATTAACTGCGCTTTCCTTAACATCAGCAGGCAGTGAGGATGCTGTGGGCATCTCAGACATGTCCTTCTATTCAGACTATTGCCACAGATTATCCACACATCTTTCTGGCTAGTTATCTTTAAGATGGAAAGAGGAAGGAGAATTGTCACTAGATTTTAACCACTGACTGGAAACAAAGTTTTTGTGACAGGGAGATCCCTGCTGAAGTTATTACTGACCTAAGATAGGCAACTGCAAATCCAGGGAAGGGCAGGTAAAAAGCATTACTACTGTTTCTTTCTTATTCAGCTCTTGAACAGTTAATAGTGTATTGGAGTAATGACATCCAAAGTTTGCATGGTTTCAGATTTCAAGTGCTCCCAATATACAGAGGCTTTTGCACCTCAGATTCTTACTTTTGACCATCTATAATTTTTAATGTACTATTAAAAAGATGAAAGCTCCATAGTACCCCATATGCCAAAACTTTAGCATGAGCATCTTGTTGGAAACACATGCTTTTGAGGATCCCATTTTAACCTATACAGCTTCTTCCATATAAAGATTGAAGACTCTCTATTTCCAGATGCCTGAGAATAGCCTTGGGCACTGACGGGAGTGCTTCAGGGACACCATGGGTCCTCCTCTGCAAGCTTTAGGACAAGATGAAACAATCATCTGTCAGGACTGATGCAAGAAGGGCTGATGCTGCTCAAGCTTCAGGGAGCAGCCTAGGGGACCTCTGTGGTTTTCTAATGCTTTGTATGGCTCTATTTCTAGTCAATTGTGGAAATAACTGGGGAGATGCAGAACCATTTCACATAATTTTGGCTAGGCTTGACACTTCTCTGTTTGCTGCACAGGCAAACTTTGACTGGGTTAAACTAAGAGACAGTAAGGAAGTAGGAGGACTCCAGGGAAGCAGGGCTTTGGGTTGCTTCAGACATACTGCAGTCCTTACTCAGCACAGCATCTAAGCCTGTGCTTAAGGATAAACACATACTCCAAGTTTCATTGGCTTATCCAAGATTTAATACTATCGGTTTAAGCGTATGCTTATGCACTCTGCTGAATTCAGTCCTTGAACTTACAAGCCTGTTCCCGTGGAGGAAAGGCAAAGATCACCAGTGCTTTAATAAGAGAAAGACAGGGCTTCTGGACTTCATGCAAATATCCTGATTCAAAGAGAAAAAGAGAGTACAAAGAGAAGTTCAGAAAGGATCTGCTCTGTCAGCAACATTGGCTCCCGCTTCTGTGTTTTTCAAAGTGAATGTGGTATATTAACATACAGTTGACACACAGGCACATTCATTGGATGTATATGCAATATCCATTCCTACTATACATTGATTCCTGTCTGATAAACATAATACACACTGATGAAAGGTGGCAGAACCTGAAGGGAGCCTGGCTTATCAGCCACAAACGTCTGGAGGAATCAGAAGCTGAAATCAAGGGATAATAACATTTACATTTTTAAATGGACCTGCCATGTGCATTGAATCACAGGCAGCATCAATCCTGCTGCCATTGCTCCATAGCTCATCGCATCTCACATCCTCAGGCATCTTCAGCTGGGGAAAGGAAACAAATTCAGCGTGCATGGAAGTTAGTGCAGTGAATTGGTATATACATAAGATGCTGGCGCACTCCAGGGGACTGACAATAGCGGGGTCTCAGTGCTTTTCAACCTCTCTGTGAAGGCAACGTAATTATGTAGAGATGTGGAGACACAACCTGCTGCTCTTCAGGGTGGATCACCTGAATCCCAGCTATCCTTCCTCTCCTGGGATGACTTTTGGCTGAGTCAGACTTTATACTCCCCTTCTGTCAATACCAACAGTCAGATCGGTCCACCTGCCAGCATCCCTTTGGCACACAGAAACCACAGGCATGTGAACGGGTACCGTTTTGCAATGATACAATATTCCCTGGTAATCCACCTTGCAAGCACCTGAAAGGACTTAACTACATGTACCATACAAGCACCCTGCTGAGACAATGGGAATAGGAACAGACCTGTAATTACCAAGTAAAGACAATGAAATCACACATACTCCTACCACCTGCGGTTCTAAATGAGGGAAAGTGTTAGTTACACTGTTGTATTCCTATAGCATCTCAGGAGAAAAAACAGAGGGCGTAATGAGCTACTAGACTTGTGATAAGCTTATAAGAGGCAAAATTAAAGTGCATTCACAATTTACCCCAATCCACTGTTCTGCGAGGAGGGACACAGAGGGAAGCGCAATTAAACTTTTGCACTTCCCCTTCAATTTGGGGAAATGAAGAATATGCCTGAGAGAACAATTTTGTGTAGTTTCACAGACCCCAGTCATTTACCACCCCCAAAAGGAAAGAAGTAACACGAAGCAAGAGCAAAGGCACACACTGTAGTGGCCGGAAACATTTGCCATGACATTACAAAAGAACTGAATCTGGGCGGCCTGTGCTGCATTTTAATCAACAGACACTCTTTTTTACCCTAAGCGGAAAGGGTGAATTCACAAAACCAGTACCAAAGCTGCCATTTGAAAGACATCTGCAGAAAAGTTTCTTCTAACATGGGCTTAGGAAATCATAAGAATATGAATATGAAAATAGAATGAGAAAAAAATGTATTCCCAGAAGCAAGTTCCCCTCTAAAGAAAAGCTCTGCTGAGGGGAAGGCCGGGAGGTTTTCATGTCTTTTAATACCTTATTTTCAGTACCTTTTAAAGATTATTCATTCTGCAAGTTTTTATCTTTGTTCATTTCTTTGGTTACTATTGATTTGGTGTTATGTAGTTGGGAGTCCTTTTTTGTCAAACGGTTTGTCAATGTGTGTGATTCTTTCAGTAGAAAGGTCCTTCTGAAGAGGACGTGGCCATAGCGTTTCCTATGGATGCTCAGAATTTGTATTCTGTTCACCTGGTAACATCACTCAGCCTTTTCATTGGGGACTCAGATTGTGGCATAGCTAATTCAAAAGCTATCAAACCTTCATTTTCTTACAGGCAAGAGCATAGGGCAAAATTGCAATCCACATTACCTTATTAATTTCATCAATAGGGCTATTCATTTGAAGCATCTTCTAGGGTCAACGGGTAAATATTTTAATTCCCTTTTCAGATGGAGCAGGTTAGAGAAGCCTCTTCAGAAGTGCATTTTAGACAGAATTCTAAACTGAAACGTCTATGGATTAAAAACTGAGCTTTTGACACTAAAAATTGTGCTTTGGCCTCATTCTAAGGAGAGAGAGTTAATCTATTCCGGACAGACAGGCCGTTTGGAAAATGTTCACTTAAAGGAAGAAGAAAAAAGACCCCTGAAAGACATTTTCTTTATTCACCAGAAACAGAATGTCATGGAGAAGATGAGGGAGTGTATGTATAATCATGTATTTATTTATCTGAATCCCACACTGCAAATTTTGTAGGTACAGAAGATAAGACGCTGAAGTGATTGTTTAAACAGAAATTGAGTCTCACCCACTGCAGAGTTTGAATTAAACAAAAATAACCCAAAGCAGCAATGTAATAACCTTAAGTGAGCCTCTTTTTTTAAGCAGCTTAGCCATAATGGAATTCTCTCAGCTTTTTGCAAATGTTCCATGTACGTTCAGATAATCATCAAACTGCCAGGCTTTCCTGGCAGAAGACTGAAAATAAATACTGATCTCACAATGTGAGGATGTCTTCTCCTTTTTTCCATACATCCAGCTGCTTCATGTTGTTCTTCATCAAAGCATGTAAGGGCTCTCACTAGACCAAAGCAACATGTTTTTATAGACATATAAATATGTTTTATAGCCACCGTAGGAATATCTATCTTAAAATGGACTAATGGTCCACCCAAGTCAGATATTCTGCCTCTGATGGTGATCAGTGCCAGGAGTTTCCATGTAAAGGAGGTCTCTAGTATCTCTCTGAATTAGATAACTTGTAAATTGTTTATCATCATGAGTGCTGACTTATTATTTTCTTCTAGTGAGTGCCACTGCAGAGATAGCATGTCAATAAAATAATTATTCTTAATTGCTAGCTATTATTTTCAGTTTCAAAGACATAGGATAAAAGCAAATAGAAGCCTAGAAAAACAAAGAATGAGAAGAGAAGGAGAAAGAACCTAATAGGGAAATAGATTTGAGGTGGAAGTATAAATCGTGTCACAGAAAGACCTAAACAGGGCTCCAGATAATTTGGTCAGTGCCAGGACCTTTGGATTTGAATTTAACAACTTGGACTTACTTGTCATTTAATTAGCACGTATTAGCTATATGTGCAATTTTAGCAAAAGTATCTCGATTATCCCAGTCCTGGAAAAAAAAAAAAACAGATGGAACAACCCGCTTTGTTTAGGTGGTCTGTTTATCTGAGAAGCAAAGAAAATATGTGGATTTGGAAGACAGCACTTGGGACGTGACTGGTAATAGATTTGGACCCTTTGGCTTTGATGAACTGGGTGGCAACAGCAGCAGAACAGCTCAGAGATGTGCTCATTCATACTCTGTTACTAAATGTTTTCCAAGCACTGTTGAGAGCTGCTTCTTCAGCTGAGCTTACTTTGAAAGTTTCAGAGTTCTCAACTTTGAAAATTGTGCATTGGGTGATGCGCCAGCCGGCTTGGTGCCACATGGTACCCAATGACAGAAGGCAAACGTGGCGCCTATGCTGCATTCATTTTCTATCAAAGAGAAGAGTGCAGGGACTTGAAACAGACTCCCAGCAACTGAATAACACAGTGTCAGTTCCTCTAATGAATGCCAGTCTTGAGTGCATGATGGGTAATTAGTGACTTTGATACTTGTGGGGAGCAGGTCGTGATTTTGCTGTCAGGAGCTTCAGTGCAAGAGATATATCATTACTCTAGTCACTGCAGATTATTGCCATACCTGCTCAGTGCAGCTTTATATTGCTTTCTGGGAGAGAAACAAAAATGCTGCACAGGGGTTGGAGAGTTTCTCTGTCTTTTTTTCTTTTCTTTCTGCTTTGTTGAGGAAAAGGAAAGCACCTCAATGTTTTTACACAAAGCTGTCTCTCTTATAAGAGGATGAAAATGAGGGAGAGAAGGAACCTGACAAGTATCCACTGAAAACAACTCTTTAAACCAACAAAGCACATCCACGATGTGCCTAGATCAGTATAGATCAATAAAAGATGATGTTACTGTGATGTCTGTGTATGCATTTGCCCATTTTTCTTGTCCAATATAGGAACAACACATTCTTCTTAGATACATCCCAGGAGGCAGAGGAATTCAGCATATCTCCCTTGTCTCTTAAGAAAATGCTGAAGTAATCAGAAAGGTAGATGAAAAAACAAAGAAGAAATTGTAGGAGAGAGCCAGGTTACATCCTTGGGAAGCTGAGGTAGTTCCTTTGGCCCCAGTTCAGAAAAACACTTAAATGTGCAGGCTGAAATGATCTGCTGAGCTGTGGTGGACCACAGAGCATTTTCTCATCTCTTGGTGTCTATGAAATACTCACTGGCAAGGCTCCACCAGAGATGCATAGTACACATACAGCTGGGGATGCATCCTGGGCTGTGCTACAATCTCTGAGGCACTCATGAAGGTTAACGATGGTAGGCTTGTTAAGCAGCTGAGGCAGAAGGCTGAGTCAGTTATACAGACATTTCAGTACAGTGCCTAATTCAGTAACTGACAGTCAATCTCCTTCCTCATTTTTAAATACAATAGATATTTAAATACAGTAGATACACAGTAGTAAGCCAAATCTTTTTCAAAAATGGGATGAGAAGGAAAACAAAGAGATTTACTCAGAACTATCTGTGCACTTGCTGTGGCTCACACATGCTCACTCAGTTATATCGCATTTGGTGGTGTGGAAATGTGCTAGGTAATTTATATCCTTTTTCATAAATAAAAAATTTGGGATGGAAAAATGGTTTCCTTCAATTACACAAATTACTACACTCTAATGGTTGAAGAAAAGATTGCAGTTCAGTTTCCTGTGGACAGCTTTGACTGTAATACCCATTCTGTGGAATGCTGCTGCTCATAATGGTGTCTGTGTAGCCCTGGAGGATTTAGGCATCTTATGATCATTTGTGGATTTTGCTCTCAGAATTCCCAGAAAACTTGGCCCTGAGGTGCATTAAGTCACCTATCCAAGCTCCAGAGTAAATATGAGGTGGAGCAGAGAGTGAATCCACGGTCTCTTGACTCCCAGTAGAGTGCCTGCCCCACTAGGCTCTACTCCCATTCTCTATGCAGTGCCGCAGCCCATTATTGGCAAGATGGGAAGGAACACACACATCAATGTGATGCAAGTTCAATCCACCTTATTATTCTACCTATCTGGCTTATATATCCTTTCAGAAGGCTCACGTGTTCACGCACTTTATAAAGCATCGTTATTGGTTGACTAGCATTGTCCAGGTGTATCTGCTCAGTCTCTAGTTGACCACTGTGTCAACTCCCTTCCCAGGTGCATATACTTCTGCTTATCTTGCTGTAAAATAGCCAGGGCCCCAACACCTCCCCCTCTTTTTTCAAAGAACAGAGTCAGCTAGCCTCTATGGATCGATTCCGAATGCTGTTCTCTCTCATTAATATTCGTTAATGACCATACATAATCATGCCAGTTAATCCCAGCCACCAAGCCCACTGCACCTTCATGTTTCTATAGGCAACACTTCTGGGTTTGCTTCAGCACCCTGTAGTGCCTTTGCTGTTTCGGCTTTCTCCTTTGTCAGCCACAGCCGCACCCACTTGGCTGGTATCCACATAGTTCTATCCCCTGTGCTATCACAGCTGCAACCTCTTAACAAGGCAGTCATCCTGTCGGCCTGGCCACAGAGCTCTTGACAAATCTCTCTCAGCTGCTCTTGGTCCCCTGGCTCATCATCCGGCAGCAGGACGTTTACTGAACCAATGTCCATATCCGCCACAGGAGCAGTAGACACCGGATGCTCCTCCCCTTCCCAGGGTGGCAGATCATCATCTATTCCCCCCCAAGCCTCCTTTTTGGCTACGAACAAGGGACAGGCACACAGGGAACACTTGAGGTTATCATCGTCAGGCACCCCTTCATACTGAGGTCCCGAGCCACTCACAGCCATCCATTCTGAGTCTCCTGAGCCCTCCTGCTTCTTGTTAGTACTTTGTACAGCACTGCAAATGACAGCAGCAACAGCCGCTTCCCTGTACAACTGTTCCAACATTAGTCAAACTGGTCGGTAAATCTTTGCCAACAACCACACCTCCTTAGATCCCACTTGCACACTTTCCCACAGCTCCTTTCCGACTCGTTCCCATGCTTCCAGCTTGTATACTTGCAGAGCTTCCACTATAAGCCCCTTTCTTTGGCACCACAGTAATAAATCAGTTAAGTCCAACTTTGTTATCTGCATGTCTGTTCTCTGAGCCAATCTCAACAGGCTCTCTATTACTGCTTACTCTATCACTGATGCAGCAAACCCCATCCTGCTTCCCTGACTCACCAGCCAGCCGTGGACATAATCTGCCTTTCTTCGGGCACCCAGCTTCTGCCGCTGGCCACAATTCCCGCCTTTCAGGTGCCCAGCTACTGTCGCTAGCCATTCAGGATCCTTACCCGCTTACGGCTCCACTCCTACCCCAGTTGGTCTCTGAGGATCGCGTCAGGGTCACCAGATGCTGCAGTCCCTTATTGGCAAGGCAGGAAGGAAACACACACATCAGTATGATGCAAGCTCAGTCCACCTTATTATTCTACCTATCTGGCTTATATATCCTTTCAGAAGGCTCACGTGTTCACGCACTTTACAAAGCATCGCTATTGGTTGACTAGCATTGTCCAGGTGTATCTGCTCAGTCTCTAATTGACCACGGAGTTAACTCCCTTCCCAGGTGCATATACTTCTGCTTATCTTGCTGTAAAATAGCCAGGGCCCCAACAATGCAGGAACACATTTTACACTCCTTTTGCACCTCATCCTTCCCAGCTACTCTACAACATGGCAGGAGCCATTTTTCCAGGAGCAATACAGGGCAGGCAGAATGAGTACCATCCCAGCCTGCAGTCACCTGGTGTGGTCTCACTTTCCAAGTGAGGCTTCTTCATGGCCCTTCCTCTCCTAGTAGTAACTTGAACTGAGAGATTGAACAGTCAATGGGACACAGAGACCTCTGTTAAATCTAAATACGATTTCTTTTCAGTTAAAGGACATTGGTAGCAAAGCTAGGTAAAGAAAATTTGTCACTCCGCTGTTCCCCAGACAACCAGACTGTGATTTCCAGGTTATGAAGTAAGACTCTTACTGGCCATGTTTCTTGTTTGGAAGAGGGAGCTTCTCTATCCTAGATTATTCTCTGTGTGCACAGAGTACAGTTACACTTTCAGTTGGCTTTTCCTCCATTGCGTTCTTCAGTTATTACTTATTTATAACATCTGAGACATGAAACTTTTCCAGTAACGATCCTGGTAATTATAGTCATCTCATTCAGTGTTAACAGACCAGCGATTGTATCCTGATTCAGGATCAATAGGATGTTAAAAGAATATACTTATTAAACTCAATAAGGGTAAGTTACTAGTTAATGATGAGAAAATTATGTTACCAATAACTGCGTAATTACATTCTTATTAATGCATTCAAATATCTTGCCATTTAATTGGCATTTAACAAGCTCATTATAGCAAGATAATTAGATAGCCATTAATTGGTAAAACACTGATTGACGTGTAGTATGTTAATAGATATCTAGTGTGGTGTAGTTGTCTTACTATATGGCAATTTAATGCTTTCATGCTCCTATCAATTAGGTCGTTTAAAATATACAAATGTAATGTATTATAAAGTGATTGTATATTTATTGACAAAGTCGTCTTCACTGAATCAGAGTCAATGTATTATTTGCATACATATTTATCTTATATTTCAATACAACCTCTGCTGGTATTTGTAGGAACTACAATGAATTAGCAAGTTCCTAGGTCACTACATTATAATACAGAGCAGAAGTGGGCAAATTATGGTTAATGACCAGCATATGGCTCTTGAGACATATCAGCACTGAGTTCCTGATCAAAAGAAAGGCTCTACTAGGTAGTCCTGAATCCTAGTAGAAATAAACCAGTGGAAATCACTGAGGATGACATCATTAACATGCCCAAGGATGCAGCTACATATCCAGTCCAATTCATCCTAGAGGAAGGTGTTGGGACCTAAGGGGAATTGTTGTCATCTTGTGCTTGTGAGCCACTGTCAGAGCTGTGGCTCTTGGCCATACAAAGATGTTGGGATGCAGTTTGTAGGATCAAGACTGCTGATGCTCTTCTACTAAGGAATGTGGTAACTGAAAATCTTTTATGCACAATGATAAAACCTAGACTCTCTTGTTCTGCAGTAATTCTGTTCATAGCTGCTAAGTGATATACTAACGTACTGGCCAACCCATTATCTTAATTATCATTCCCACTGTCAGCATTGTGACAGTTCACCTCAGAGTATGATCTGGAATTATGTGCTGCCCACTTGATGTCAGAGCTTATTGCCATATGCATAATACCCTTTTCTTTCTAAGAAGGTTATCAGATGCTTTGAAACAGGACAGATAGTTTAAGGATGTAATATTATCACTATGTACCCTATAGCAGCAGCTGAAGTTCCAGAAAAAAATCATTTCTCCTTAGTGTTAGGCACTATATAAATGCAGAGAGAGAGACAGCTGCTGTTCTGAAGACCTTGCTATCAAAATGGACTGGACAGCCACAGGATAGTGGTGGAGACTGAATGTCAGAACGGAAAGGAGGACAAATATTAATCTCACAATCTGTGCTAATACCTGGAAACAAAAAAGATTTTGAAATGTCGCTGTGAGATGCCTCATTATCAAAAGGCAGTAGGGAAATGTCTCAGTGTTACGAGGTACCCCAGTTTGTTGCATCATTCTAACAAAACACTGTCACGAGTAACCTCTTCCTGTGGCACAGCTCCCTTCAATCAATCAGCATTTTCAGCCCTTGTATCTATATTAACATACTGGCACAGCCTACATTACTAATAGTTCTTCAGCAGCATGGAGGTGTAGAGATATTCAAGTCTATAGTGATGAACTTCCTGGGGTTGACTTGTGTGTTCTCAGGGTAACAACTGAGCTCATTGTGCAGAACAGAAGATCTGAATTAAGCATAGAATCATACAAGAAATAATGAATAACTTATAGTACATTTCCCCAGATATCATGGGATTGTTCCCAACGGTGTATTAAATGGAAATGATAATGTGAACCTGATTACAATGATGATGTGAATTTTGTTAATGTTGATATCCCCAAATTAGCTCAGAGGGGGAAGTTTCAACTCAAGTTTTGCAAAACAGTATGTGACTACTATAACCTTTAGAAGAATCCTTTAATTCTTTTTTCATTATTTTTAATTTCAAAGACTAGGAAAATAACAAGAATGACTGGTTCACTAAAAATAGCTGTTACGTGACCATGGAAATATGAGCTTTCTTCAAGGAGACAGTCACCACTGCAGTGTATACAAAATTATGCTATATTTTGCTCAACTGTGGCATCATTCATCTGAGTGTAGGTAGTTCAAAAAGGCTTAGTAAATGTGAGTTTTTGTTAGGAGAAAGTTTTAGCAAGGCACCATGGAGAATGATATGTTTCTTCCAGCCATTATGGTAAAAAAAAGAAATTTAAAGTAGCTGAGTACTTTGAAAAAGCTTATGACTGGAAGACTTGTGGGTCAGCTGAAGTACATGGCTTGAGGCTGTGAGGGTGGAAGAGCAGTTGTGGTGCCCAGGGATGGGCTGTTGCAGGACAGTTCAGAATTTAGGGTTATTGGGAGACTTTGCTTTAGGCCACAAAAGGGATGGATTAGAACAGTAGACCAAAACAGAGATACATCCACAGATTTTAGGTACCAGCCCAGGTTGCAGTAATAAATGGTTGGGTCTGGGAGGTCTAGCAAGGTGAGGGTGCACTGCCAGAATATGGCCTGCATGGTGGGAGGTGATCAAGGAGGCTGGCAGAGGAGCAGGGCACAGCAGGAATAGGGAGATTCTGGACGGGGTGACTGCTGGCAGGGACGGCGGGAGGCCCCATGGAGGGATCCCTCTCACCATGCTTCCTCCTCCTGCACCTGTCTCTAGTGAGTGTTGTGTAAATCTTAGTGCCATGATCAATGACAACTGAAGAGAGAGCATTTATCAAAAGGGAAACTTGATCTATACCAAAAAGGCTGCTCTGTAACTATGAGCTAACAGGACAAACTTTCCTTGCTCAGGTAACTTGGAGAAGTGCCATTAAATGCAATGGGAACACATGGTTTTGAATAGAACAGATTGCTCAACTTTGGGCATAATAATTCCTGTGTTTTCTCCTCCCTTCGTTTTATTTTGCACTAGCAGCCAAGAGCAGGTAGGTAGCCCTTGAAATCATTTGCTTATTAGCCGTGATACACATCTGGGATCAGGAGAGAAATCAGATTAAGCTTGTTTGTGTGTTAAATGTTTGGGAAAAAATGACTTGTTCTAATAAGGGGCAAAGGCTGAAATGTGCTCCCCAAAGCAGACAGCCTTTCCGCTTTTCTGGAGCAGGAACCTAAACAGATTCTCATCCCACCAGACTCTCCTTGCATCACCATGCTGCCTTCCCACCATTCCAACTTGCCCTCTACCTCCCTCCGCAAGAAAAAGACAGGATTAAAGAAAAAAAAAGTACTCCTAGCAAAATGCCAGGGTTTTAAATTAAATTTAAAACAGTTTAATTGCCTAATTGCTCAGCTATTTTGTGCAGTTTATTAACAGAAGCAATTCTTCGGCAGTCATGCCAACATAGCAGAAAATTGGCATTTGAGCCAGCGGGAATTAAAGAGGCAGAGTGCGGAACTAAAACAAAAAGAATGCCTCGAACCTAGTGGAACAGACATTTGAGGCTTTCATCTCATTTTTATCTCACTCCCTAATCTGCTGTAGAAAGATCAAGGCTTGGTTTTGCTTTTTAATGTGGGAATGACAGTTGCTCATCACCAGTGTCTTTGCATTTAGAAAAGTGCTGGGTTTCCAAAGGAATGAATGCCTAAGGAAGCGGCACATTTACAAAGAAAATAAAATGCAATTCTTGCCAATAATATTGGCATCTTTTAAAAGAGTTAATTTGAAGGCATTTTTCATAATAAACCTCACTGTTAAATGTGTGTGTGTTTATTCAAACAAAACTAGCAAATCATCCATATAAATGAATGCATGCACTGACTGAATAGAAGAGATTAATATTCAGCTATAGTATACCACATTCATCATATGCTCTTTCCTTACCATAGAAAGAGAAAAAAAAGAAATGAAAAGAAACGAGAAAGCAGTTATGATGTAGAATAAATAATCCGATATCTATTGTTTTTAAGAGAAATTTTAGACAACCATGAATGATGCTATTGCTCTAAATTTTAGGGCTGCATCCAGATACCCATATGTGAAGCTGTTGGTACATCCTTGCTGAGGAAGCAATCACCTAGGAAGCTCTCATCAGGTTTTATGCAGCAGAGAGAGGAAGAGGGGAACCCTGGGCAAGCTACAGGGACTTAACTCTGTGTTTATTTCTTTTGCATATGAAGGATGGAAATGATTTACTTGCTCCATGGAGGATTCCTACTGCTCTGATTAATCTACAGTGTTGTAACCCACGTAATGCCAAATTAAGAACTGCGTGCACAGTTGCGAGCCAGGTGATGTCCAGGGCAGTTTTGTCGTCTGATACCAGTGCGAGTCAGAATTATACCCCATGTATTTAAAGCAGTCTGGTTAGCCATTTTGTGGCTAACTCGCATGTGAAATTGCAGGAACTGCATATGTAAACTACATTTTTGCAGGTGTCTGGTAAATTGAGGTCTCTTACGGAGAATCAACCATTGCAAGTGAAAATGAGCCAGAGCACAGCCCTTCGTTTCTGTGTTAGAAAAGCATTTCAGGATGTCTCTTTACAATTACAAGGTGGCCTCCTCGAAACAGCAGCTCCATCCTTCAGGCTGCATCAGAGCATCATGGTCAAGAGGATTTTTCCACATTGCGTTTGTCTTGCATGAGCGGGCAGATTTCCTTGAGAAACTCAGAGCATCCTTCCAGCCGGTACTCTTCTCCAAGCCAGCCTCAGAGGCAGGCCAAGGCTGAAGCAGGTGGTGAGCGCTGCCCGACCACTGAGGCTGGTAGGCGTGGGGGGAACAAGAAATCTAGGCGGTGTAATATCACCCAGTGGCTCCCAGGTAAGGCCACCTGCACTAATACACACAGACAGAAGCAGCTGGCAAATGATCAATGCGTGACTATTCCTGGGGAAATGGAAGAGGAACACTTGCTAGATTACTGTGAGTGGTATTCCCTACAAAAGTTTATCCTCAGTAAGATAATCCTGATTCTTACAGTACAGGTTGTCCATACCACAAGGCAAGAACATCAGTTGATCTCAGTGAGGCCAAAAACTTCTCAGAAAGCTATCCAAATAATTATGACTTTATCTAGGATACGGAAGGCCCTTGTTTAACTCTGATTTTAGTATTCAGATAACTCAGCTTACATAACTCAGTGTACATAAAAAGGAGAGGCCGTGGAAATAAATGCACTACGGATGAAACCTGCTATAGGAGAGCTAGGTATTATTCATTAATAGAAAGAATCAGAGAAACTTCTCCCTGCTTGAATTTTTCCAAACACCACCATCTCAGTTTTAGTTCAGCCAAAATATCTCTGATATATTTTGACACATGACATTTTTATGTATTTTTATATCAGAAAAACCATCATTTTCTGTGAGAAGCAGATATTTCCTGTGAATTGGATTATTTAGATGCTAACTATTTGTTTCAGAAAGCCAGTTTCAGCAGAAAATGTTCACACTGGCTCTATTCTTTCATCATATAGAGAACGGGCAAATTTGCCTCCTCTTCTGATGAGCTTTCATGACTGCATGTCTCATTCACAATCTGCTTGTTTCAGCTCTTGCCTATAAATATACAGAGAAGCATTACAAGTAGTGGTCAAATTTCTATATCCTCAGGCCGGAAACTTGGGAACTGTTGAGAGTAGAGGCCCTTATGAAATTCAAAGCAGTTGACTGGGATTTCATGATAGAGGCAAAAGAGAAGCTCTCAGATTTTTGTCCATTTGCTGCAAGTATGAAGGGAGAAGATGAAGAATTCGCTTCTTCAAGGAAAGGACATTGTAATTTCTTCTGGCTTTTTTGCCTCTTACCTATAAAAATGGCAAAGTGAGCTTTACACTTTCTATCTGTTTGAGGATTCTGACACTAGGCGATGACCACACATTTACTTTCTCTGAACCACTCTGTTAATCTTGCTGTACTGAGAAGGTTTATCTCAGACCTTGTCTTTGTTGTTAAGAAAAAGTGCATTTTCCCATGGGAAAATGCACATGATTGAGTCAAGAAGGGCCTGCTGTGGGCAAAGAGATAAAAGTGCTCTCTCTCTCCAGGACATGGAGGGTGAAATGGCAGAGGGTTTTTCTGTGAGCAACAGGCCCATTTTAGTGGGACTGGACAGTGCTAGGAAGCATAGAAAGGCATCCTAAGACTTGAAAGCTAAGGTCTGAAGCCACTGACTGTCATCCAAGATCTATACACTGTTCAGAGTAGGGTACAGCTGAGCAGAGACAGACAACAGCACAGGATGGGTGAGATGGCCATGAGGAAAACCGCCTTATGGCCAGCTGTGGGTGCTCTCCCAAGGTAAGACCCAGTGAGATCCACATATTTGGCAAGAACAGCGTAGACAGCAGCTTTACTTCTTCCCCGTTCAACTTCACACTTGATATCCCAATCCAAACCCTTACTGTAATTCTCCTGCTCTCTGTACCATTGGCAAAGACATTACTGTCTGCTTTATCAATGCTTTCCAGACATGTTTTGGTGATAATGAGACATGCTATTGAGACTGGCTGTGACATTCAGTACCTATCACTAGCCTGTCCCCTCTGCCACTCCTGCCTGATGCTGCAGCATGCTTTGAATGCAGGAGCTCCATGCTCCAGCTCTCCAGAGTCACCAGAGAGGATAACACAGGAGACTGATCATGGATGCCTAGCATGCTCAGGAATTGCTGCTCTTTCCTCAGTAGTACATGAAAGAATGACTTGATGCACCTGAGAAAAAAAGCATTTATATTACAATAAGCTGTGACCTCCTTTTAGCTCTCTCTTTTATGGTATGGTACAAGTATTGAGCTTGGAGTTCATACCCGGCTGCTTACATGCACTTTTGCAACTTATACCCAAGGGAGAGCACGTCTCAAACACAGCGGAAGCCTGGTCAGCACTCTGAGGAGTTCCTAGCTATTAAATCCTGATTTTATATAGCCTGCAAGGAGCCCAAAAGGCATCTTATTCCCACTGGATTTCTCTGAGATTTTGACCCTTAATTCCTTTTGTTTCTTTTGAAGTTCCCAGCTTCCAGCCCTTGGAGGTGGTGATTGCTCTGTTCATACAGCAGCCTGGGACTTCTCACAGCTCCAAAGATTTCCATCTGCACTGGTGCCATTTGCTTTCTGGGTGGCAGTCCTTTCACCAAGCGCTTGCTCTCATTTTCTCCCTCCTAGGTCTGGCACCACTGATCCGCTTACAGTTGCCTCATAGCATAAGGTTCACCTCCTTTCTGTGCTCCTTCTGTGATTTTCGTCATCAGACACAGGTGCATACACTGTTTTTTCCTTCCCCTTACACAGTTAACAAAATTCAAACTCTCATCTATACCTTATTCCCTAGAGAGGTGACTTAGAAGGAAATTGTATGTAACCCCTCAGATTCATCTTTTTACTCCTCATGCCTAAGTTCAGACTATGGATTGCTCAGATGATCTGGAAAGATTAATGGGAAAAAATGATCTTTCAGCTTACTTGTAATTGTGAAAAATACTCTTAACAAAGGTTAGGGAGATACCTTGCAATCTCCTTCCTTTTCATAATAACTTTGGTGAATAGAAAAGCAAGGTTTCACTTTATTTTTTCAGCTTTATTTAATGTTTCAAAAAGAGTAATTAGAATATATGAAAAACAGAAATTTTCTTTTTAATTAGTATGTTGAGGAAGAACTGGGAGGAGGGAGAGGTAATTACTTTTATTTATTAATTGTTTTCATTATAACTATCTGCCAACATCTGCAAAGTGTTTCTTGACCTGACACAACCTTCTAGAATGAAAACCCCTGTGATGGCCTGAAAAATGTCGCTTGGCTTCCCTCTTGCGCACGAGGATAAACACATCAAACATGCACACGCTAGGGAGAAGCTGCAGTGAGACGTGGTGTCCAGCAAAGACCAGGGGAGATGCCAGCCTCTTGCTGCTAGCAGCAGATTAGCAGCAGGAGGAGAACAACTCTGGGGCACAAGAACATTGCTTTCCCTCATGTTGGGTGCAGAGATAGCAGAGTGCTCTGCCTAGTTTACTGTGCTGGAGGGATGTTTCTAAGGGTATGTGGCACAGTCACAGGATGTGCCAGTGAGTGAGATCATCAGAGCCCTCCAGAGCCTGGGAAATGTTGGACACATGTTTAAGCTGGAGGTCCTCTCTTCTGGCTTTTCTTTTATTGCTGTCTCTGATTTCAACCAGAGTGTATCATCCCTCATGGTTTGGATGAGGCACTCTCCCAGGATGGTCTTCACTGTGCAGCCCAAGGGAATGGATGAGAGACAGCAGGTTTTGATGCTTGTTCCAATGGAGGTACAAAGAAGTGAGGGGTAATCTCTACAGCAAATCTGACTGAACCTCTTTAAGGATAAAAGAGTAGAATCCATGAAGTGGCAGAGATCAAAGTGGTGGTATTTAGATGCAGACTGGAACTCTGAAAAAGATTTTGCCTTGAGGCAAATCCTGAATTAAGTTCCCATTTTCAGGTTTGAAAGTAGCAAATTCCCACCAGCAGATCCTCTGAGGCATCCAACTCCTAGAAAACACATGATCAGGTGCTGAAAAACCAAGTCTTTAGCATGTGGGTTCCAAGTAAAGGATTAAAACTTTCAAGGAAAAAAAATTGAATTCAAGGACACAAATTCTCACCACCCACACGGATGTTAATATAACTTATGGATCAAAGGAGGTTGTACTTAGGTCATGCCTTTGTTTTCCAAAGAATCCATCGTGCGCAGAACTGGGGAACTAACTTAGCATCCTGTAAACTTCTCTGATCACTGAAATAACTGGGAAAAATCAGATGTGAATGCCTGACAGAACCCCTACCTTCCAAAGCCACTGAGATCTTGATTCTATTGGTATCCCAAGAGGAAATTTCAATACTGAGCCAATTTCCTAGATTTTAACATTTATTTCCCTTGTGTTTTTTAAACAAAAATCAAAGATAGTTAATATGACAGCCTAGTGATTAAATATATTTAGTTCCTATTGAAAAGGAAATGGGTTATGACTCTGCATGCAGGCAATGTATCATTTCTTCTAAAAAAAACCCCAAATGATAATTTCTTTTAACAGAAATGTTTTCTTTGGCTAATCCACTTCTTCACTCTGCTCTGCCCAAATTGTTTTTCTGAGAGGACTAGCATATGATACAGATCTGATAGGATGCCTTATTTTACACCAAGTAATTGCATTAATTGGTACAGCCAATGATCAATGTTAATTAAAAAAACTACAAAGGCTTAGCATTCCAAAGCTTTCCACGAAAATATTTGAGTATTGAAGCCATTTCAGGCATATAGTTAACTCTTCCATCTGCAGCTCCGTCAAATAAATCCTCTCCTATGATCACACACCCTCAGTAGCCCCATTAATTTTAACTGGTACTATCATGGGACCAAAGAAAGAAAAGAAGTGCAGTTCCCTACTATTCTTCTTCCCCTACCTTTTACAGATGAAATGACAGAGAGTGGATCATGACAGAAACACTCACTATAACCTAATAGACATTTTCACTTGATACTGCAAAGACAAGCTGAGCTGGAAGGCCCTTCTGGAAGCATATACAGGATGAATCCTTATTCATGCTAGACCCACTGGTCAACCTCTCTTTGTGCTCTGCAGATATCACACTATTAGGGTGTTTGGTCATGTTCTATGACACCCTACAAAATTTGCCTTATGAGAACAGGAATCAGAAGCATGAGTCATTCAGAACCGGGCTGAAATTAATTTTCCTCCATGACTTCAGATTAGTAATTATCTATGCTACAGTTTTGATGGCCTCAAGAAAAAGGTGATGCCTCTCCTGAAACACTTAGAAACTGGAAACATTATGATTTGAGCAGCTGGCCCTTTTGAATTAGTTATTTTCTCCTGCTCCAATAACCTTTTATGCTAGCAAAATCTATCAATTCAAATATTGTAGGAAGTGAGCATATTCAGTGGGAAACCAGGGCTGCATCCGTCTTCTGACAGTAGGAGCTGCTACAGTATTGTGCATGTTCCTGCAGACACCCAGATTAACAGTTTGACCTGCTTCCAAACTCAAAAAAGTGTTTGTGGCAGAGGCATCATCACAAAAGGCTGCCAAAATATTCTGCCAGACAGCAATAAACTCAATTTACATTATAACTTAACACTTCCTTACCCCTCATCCTCCTGCCAAGTATGACAACATAACATTCAGGAGCCTGCAGCATAGTGTAGCAAAAAAGCCCCAACATTTTCAAGAAGAAAATTCCTGTGAAAGACCTTCTCATTTGCTGGGAGAGCTGCTGGAAACTTCTGGAAAGCACTGTTAATAATATGCTTTCCCCAGAAAACATCTTTAGCCTGCTCAAGGTGTGATGGGCAAAATCATTGCGCTATGTTTCTTCAATATTTATTTTATACCAACAGATGCAGAGGTCTGGGCTGGTGTCTCATCAGGTGTGACTATGGAATATTTGCTGTGTGGCCATGCTTGAACCCAGCATCTTTATGCGTTGACCTGCTATTGCAGCGGCCTGACCTAGGTGGACTTATTTGTTCAGAAGGTCTGCCTTCTGCAGACAAACTAGAGCCAGTTTTTGCCCTTCTCCATGCTAAAAAATTCTTGCCTGCCCTAGAGTTTGTTTCCTGCCTCACCTTTCCTTTGCCAACACCTTTTTCTTCCTCATTGTCACGTAAGACTGAGAGGATTTAAGGTTATTTTAACCTCAGTCTGTTTAAGAGGTGCAAAGGAATCTTCAGTAGGTAATCACTAGAGTTTCTTCTCCACTCATGTAGGTGTACACTGATGTTAAGAGTTGCAAAGCATCGCAGACAGTTTTGTTTATTGTTATCTGTGTTTAGATGTGATATAACCAGTACTTCGAAGTATTTTTGCACTCTTGAGAATATCTTGCTCAGTTCCTGAAGAGCGAAGCCAACACTCCCCATTAAGCAAGCACAACAGATGTCCAGAGGACACAGCGAAGAGCAGTTCATGGAATCAGTTCAATTGCTGCTGGAATTTTTCTGTCTTCACCAGTTGCTCTACTGCAGTGACCTCCAAACTCTGTTAAGGGCATTAAAAACACCAGAGCCAACTCTGCTTAAATGGTATTTAACATGAAGGGAAACAGGTTCAAATGGAACGAAAAGCAGAGTGTCAGCAAATTGCAGCAAAGCACAAAAATCCGCCTGTGTCTCCAGAATAGTGAATGTATTCTGACTGCATCAGCTGTGTGTATGTATGCAGTAGCCAGTCATATTCAATATTTTTAATGCATATAGCCATATTTTGTCTCCAGCAATAGACTAATGCTGTAATCTCTGCATTAAAACCATAATATTTTTTTAACAAAACAGATTTGTCTCTAAACAGTTCTGATGGAGCTGCTTTTTTGGGGGGGGGTGTAGGTAAATTCACCTACATTTACATGGATTCTTAAATGATCTCTTATTGCAACTATTCTGTCTCCTTCTATCCTAATTTTTACAGCTAATGCACTTCCACAGAAGTGCTTGGTTGTATCTCTGAGTAAGCCTTGGTGACGACTGTAATTTAGCATCTTTGGGGAAACAATTCTCCGTGGAGTTAATATGGTGTTCTGGACAGCAGACTACTTGCTTATAGGCAGCTCAGAAGACGTAGAAAGGACACACAACTGTCTGAAGTTGGGGACATGGACAAACCATGGCATTCTGCAGGTAATGACAAGGTTGCTACTCAAAATTCACAAGCACCAGCACTTTGGAACGAAAGGTATGCTGTGCAATCAAGTACTTGCTTTATGATAAGGTGTGGAAAACAGTGTGATTTCCCAATGATGAAATGGTGAGTGCAAGCTTTCTGAGCTGGAAATGAAAATAAAGAGGATTCCCATGTGCAGTCTGGAACAGCACCCATCAGTTTAACTCCAACAGGAAAATACAATAGTCTCCGGGGTGTTTGGAACTGTTTTGAAACAATCCATCCTTGCCTTAATGGTGGTGATTTGCTTTTCTGTTCAGTACAGTAGGTGTAGTATCATCCCGCACAGATTGTCAGAAATATAACGGAGTTACTGATTCTGCAACTCGTACTTCTACAACAATCACCAAGGCAGTCACCACAAGCAAACTACATCAAAACCATCTTTGGTTATTAGTGGTTTGTTCAGTTCCCACCAGGGACTGGTCTACAATAGGGAATAATAATTTTTGCTTTAGACGAGTCCTGCATTGACCTTGCTGTTCATAACCCCATCAAACACAGTAAGGACTGGTCAAGAAGAGTGTGTTCCTTTCTTGCCTTTGATGGGTAATGGTCCAGAAAGCTCATCCTTGGTCTGCACTCCGTGCTGAACCTCTGTGGATTGGTGGGATTCTCTTTTACCAGATTGTCAGGCAGGCCTCTTTCACTAGCACAAGAACTGCTTTTTGATGGAATCTACAAGGCAAATATCTTTTGTGTCCCTTGTTCTGGTAAGGAAAGCAGTGTAAATTACTAGGATGTTTGAAATGAGAATCAAGAAAGAAAATAATTAAACCTCTCTCCTACAAGCCATGCTGGGCTTGGCTTTCTGCTCTAGCATTATACAGTTAGAGTCAGCAGGAGCAGAGCTTTATATAAGAGTGACTTTCAGGGTTATCTTAAATACTCCTAATGTAGCTAATGTTTTTCATTGTTTCTTCCATGTGTCAACAAATGGCCCTGTATATCTGTCCTGTCAATTCAGCACAGTCTATGCAGTAAGCAACACTCTGGAGCCCCATGCATTTTGCCAACCCCAAATTAGCTATCTAAATAAACCTTGCAAAGCACATGATATGTGCTAGTTCCAGCAGGAGAAATATATGCTTTTTAGATGGGCCTAGACACTCATTATTTGGTGCTTGAGAGCTGTTTGAATGTGCAAACCTGAAGCTTAGTGGTGCTAGAATGCACCTAGCAGGGAAAAAATCCTGCATATACTTTATGCGCATCTTTTTAATGACTGAATTTAGCAACCTTGAAAGAGCCAAGTATTAGTGCAGATTGGAGACAGGAAGTCTGTGGGCAGATACTTTGCAGGATTCCCCACACTACTCTGCCAAGGCACTTCACCCTTGACCTGAAATGGCCTTTTTCTGGCATAGAGACACAGCCCTGCTTGTGCTCATCTGCACTGACTTTCAACAACCTTTGGCATCCCAGACATGAGCCTTGGAGCAACCCTGACAATGGGCCTCTCTCATGACTAGCAGGATGTTATAGCTCATGAAGCTCTACAGGTATGTCAAAGCCCCTTCTCCTGGCTCTCAACTACTTGTCTGCCCCGATCATCATCTCCTAATAGGTATAGGATGATACACTTCTCTTGCACCTCCTCTGCTATTACAGGCTTGCTTGAACATGGACAACTTGTCCCAGTCCAAGATGTCCAAGATGCTATGCATATGAAAGAGGAGGTGGGTGAAATCTCAGTGCTAGATGTCACTAAAGCCAGATATGAATCCCTGTCTCCCAAGATGAAAGTAACTAACTCGCATGTTACCACCCTAGAAAACACTAAGGGAGGGGAAGGGGATTTTGCAAACATTTGGTGTTGACTCCACTCTGCTCCCCTTAAGTCTGTAGGATCATAGCCCTTGTAGAAGCAAAGCTAGACCCTTACAAAATATTTTAATACTTTTGACTGATGATTTTGCACTTTATATATGTGAAGCCATATGTGACTTCTCAGAACCTCTCCAGTTTCCCACCTCTTGCAATGTGTTGTGCTCCTTTTAGCACACAGAAACATATGCCTCCTATCACTCATATTGACAATGGCTTGATCAGACCATTTCTTGGCCGCTGGAGACTACAGTAACCCTGCTAAAGACAACAGGTTACTCTGATTTGTACTAGATTCAGTTCTTCCCTCAAGTGATTAAGCTGTTCAAAATGGTACTCCACTGATGTGAGGACAGGACTGTGTTTTTGATCAGAGAGTCGAGAGTCCCTTTTTACTGCAATACCAACAGTTTTCAGACCTGCCTGCTGTCACAATTCAGCTTAGACATTGCAAAGGCTTTTCTTCCATTGAGAGAAAGCTTAGAGTCTGGAAGCACTGGTCATTCATGGTCTAAGTCTCTCCAGAACATAAGTCTGTCTTTGGTGCCATCCTAGGGTCTCTGAATGGAGCCACTGGAAGCGTAGGTGAGGAATGCTGCACAAAATATGGAATAGAAAGACAATCTCTGGTCCAGAGATATTATAGTCCACATGCTCAGCATTCTTCTTGCAAAGGGAAACTTAGCTGTGCATCCGGCTGACAAAACAGGCCAGAAGGTCAGATATCACAGTGAAGGTGTGGCATAACTGACAGAAGACAGAGCAGAACAGAAATCTGGAAAGCTACTTATGCTCATTAAGAGCTTTCTTTTTTTCCCCCTTCTCATGAATAAAGGCTTAGGGAATAACACTGCACTCTGTGGGTGTTAGCAGCAAAACACTACTATCAAGTTTGCTCCAATACTCCTGGTCTCTGTCATACAGTATCCACAAATGGGCAAAGCAGTTCAAAGGCAATAGGGAGTCTAAATTCGACATATTGAGCAGAGTTTGATACCTTCAACTCATAAAAATTTAAGTAGGTTGAGAGAACGGAAACTCTATGCAAGAAGCGGAATATATGTACTCCATACTCCACTCAGGCTATAGACACACACATATCTTCCCCTTTACAAGTTAGTGACATTTGATGCACTACAGATCTTATCAAAATCATTGTGCCTCAGTCAGATTCACACCTCATTTCCCCAGCCCTGTAAATATATTACAATCACATAACATTTTAATAACTTCACAGGAAAATTGAAAATAAGGCAAAGATGACAACCTATGGGTATAAATTTCAACAGCTTGTTTTTTTATGAAGTCATTAAATGCTTTGAATTGAACAAAAGGTAGGTTCATAGCTTTGTTTAGCAGCGAATTGGAAATACAATGAAGTCTATAACTCTGGGAAAATAAAACCGACTTTGTAGACTAATTTCCCTTCCATTAGGCTCCACAATTCAACCACTAGTGATACATTTTTAAGAGGATCACTAGATATCTTGATGAATTCCCAGTCTGACTATTGATGGTGATTTCATCACACCTTTTTCATTCACAACTACTTTAAACAAATACGCTCTTTACTGTGATTGATGGGGAAGGGATGCATTTCAGTTTATATATGAGGATGGTATGTGGAAATAAAGCCACTTCTTCAGATAAGCTTCTTAATGTGATTCTGCTATCATCTGAAAATTAGGGACTGAATTTTTTAGTGGGCTCATTATGAACCTTTGGTAACTTATTTGCTGGAACTTAGCCCTTTGTTCAAACCATTGTTCAGTCCAGTGACAGCAACGCTGAACTAATGGCTGAGCCTGGCATTGGGTCTGCGAAACAGGGATTAATCCTGACATTTAGAATAACCCAAGTCAAATCCACTGCATCAGGAAACTCTGCATTCAATTTGCATAACTTGTCCAACCCTGAATATTGGTTCATCTCTCATAACAACTGCTCATACTACAGAATGGGCTCAAAAGTGATTTTGGAGCAGTACACCAGGAAACAGGTGGCAGCTTTGGACCAAGAAGCTTTTCTAAAGCAGTGTGAAAGTTCATAGCACAAGAGAAGAGGAGGAAGCTCAGGACAGAAGCAGAAATCGACAGGCTGCTGGAGACACTGAAGGCATGGAATTACAGAAGACGCTCTGCTGGTAGCTAGCAAATTCACATGCTGACGCTTTTCATGGAAAGAAATACTTGTTATCTTCCTAAGAACAAGCTACTCTGTGAGGCAGAGCTGCATCTCAAAGTGCTAATTCCTTCTAAGACCGACTTATCATCTGTTGAGCTAATAGATTAACAAAACAAAACCCAAACACAAAACACAACAGTGAGTGTGATATGATGGAAAGTCACCAAGCTGATGAAGATTTACATGTAGTGATGAGAGGGGAAAAAGGCATGTCTTTCCAATTCAACTCTTTTGAACTTGTGCCAGGCACAACAAGGGAATTGTGAAGATCTGGTGCATCTATAATCTGTACGGGTGCATGTGTACAGTGGTTACTGTGAGAAACACAACACATGCAGGGGTATTGCATTGAATACAGGTCAATATACAAACAGTAAGGAAAAAACTAGTTGTGGAAGTAAGGTAGTTCAAAGCTAAGGATAATGAGAAAGTCTCTGCATGTGTTCATGTGTGTGTCTGTGTGCATGCTGGGCATATGCTTGGAGAGGGATGTTATGAAAAAAGATTTCGTCTGACAAGCTTTTTATTACTCCCATTGAAGTACAAAATTAGGCCTGATTTTGAGCAAAGACCTCACCCCAACTTAAACAGCCATAGGAGGCAATGTCAGAAACACAGGAGACTGGAGAGCTGGTTTGGAATATTGCTAGTAAAATATCCAGGTCCCATGTCCATCTCTCTGCTTTTACTATGGTTGAGCTCTGCAAAATCCTCCCTCGACCTCTTCTGCAGCCCATTCCCTTTCCTCTTTTTTTAGCATTCAGGGTGGAAGCTACACCAAGTGGTGATAGCAGTTTATTTCATGCAAACGCTCCCTGAAGTTTTATGTAAGATGATAACAAATCAAGTTGGAGTAGCCTGAATAGTCCTTTCTCAGGCTAATGTAGAGGGCCCTCTATTTGCTGATAGCTCAGTGTTGCCGTCTCCATTTCCCACCCGCTCTAACTGTTTTTAAACACAGACTCACAGAATCACAAAATGAGGTTGGAAGGGACCTCTGGAGATCATCTAGTCCTGCTCATTATGCTCAGGCAGGGTTACCTAGAGCACGTTGCACAGAATTGCATCTTGACGGGTTTTGAATATCTCCAGAGAAGGAGACTCCACAGCCTCTCTGGGCAACCTGTTCCAGTGGTCAGTCACCCTCACAGTAAAGAAATTTTTCCTCCTATTCGGATGGAACTTCCTGTGTCTTGGTTTGTGCTGGTTGCCTCTTGTCCTGCTGCTGGGCACCACCGAAAAGAGTATGGCCCCATCCTCTTGACACCCTCCTTTAAGACATTTGATGGCATTAGTAAGATCTCCTCTCAGTCTTCTCTTCTCCAGGCTAAACGGGTCCAGCTCTTGCAGCCTTTCCTCATAGGGGAAATGTTCCAGTCCCCTAAGCATCTTTGTAGCCCTCTACTGGACTCTCCAGCAGTGTCATGTCTCTCCTGTACTGGGGATCCCAGAATTACACACAGTAAACACACACTGGCATTTTTTTCAGTGAAATGGATACTATATCTTTCAAGCTGGAGATGTATTGTGGGCTGTAAAGACATGTAAATCATCCTAGAATGAAAGAAAATGTCACATTTACTCCTTAACTGCAATCAATAGGCATTCAGCATGGAAAAAGAAGTGAGTACATACACATGTACACTTTGAACAGGCCATCTTCCCAAACCCACAGTACTAGAATTACAGGCTTGCTAGGACAGAACTGTCATGCAGAAAAGCAAATGAAGACTCAGAGAAAACTCCCTTATTAATCAATAACTGATCTCTTTAAGCAAATCATTTCCAAATTTAGTTCCAAAGGAGCTATGCTAGCACTAGCAGACCTAGTGGGGTTTACAGCAGCAGTTTTACAGCAGAGTGCCAACAGCATGAGCTTAATTTACTGAGCTTTTAGAGAACGCTGAAATTGGACTATGGTACAAATCATGTTGCTACTGTAACTTCACTTTGCCAGAGACGAAAATTCTTCCAGACAGGTAGCCCAGTGCTATAAGCTAACATATGTCAGATTGCCATAGACCCCCCAATTTAAAGTTTCCATTTGGCTCAGTGGGAATTAATTGTTACTTTCTGACTTCTTCTGTTTTCTTTTAATGTCAAACACCCAGCCAGTGAGAGCTGCAAATAATACCCTCCTAAGGGTAAATTGTGAGCTCATTGCTCGTTTAAGTCACATTGAGTGAGAATACTCCCTGGCTGTGCTCTGTGAATCAAAGACAGAGCATATGCAATCATCTGAAGCAGCAGCAGCCGCCTCATTTCCCAGAAAGCTTTGGGAAACCTGACACAATTACCGATCAATAGCCTCTCCAGTTAATTGATGGGCCATGGAGCCAAAAGGGAAAAAAAGAAAAAAAGAAAAGAAAGAGGCTATCAATAAATAATCTTGGTTAGGAAACTAAGGTCTGAGGAGAGGTACTTGAAGTTTAAGGGAGGATGCCTATGCTCAGGAAGACAAATGAGGACTGAAGAGAAGAGGAGCATTCTCAGATAGATGTGTCTTTCAAAGGTAATGGGCACAGCAGAAACTGAGTAAGATGCAATGAAAACTCCTGGAGAGACTGAAACCATTGGGAAACAGCTGTACACTGCTGCTGAATAACAACCCGAGACTACTCTCACCTTATTCTCACTCTAGGAAGCCTTCCTAGGTCCCTCCCTCCACCAAGTCAGGTCTTGCTTCACTTACTTCAAGTAGAAGATCTTTTCTTTGTGCAAAGGAATAATATTGAGACGGATCTTAGTTTAGGAACCTACATAGTGCATCTAATCTCACTCATGGCAGGCAGAGAGAAGGGGAAATTCACTCATACCAGTTGGAGGAGGACATGTGTCTTAGGGAAGGATGACACTGTCAGAGAAGAAAACACTTCTTCACCTCTCCAAAAGTGAGATGAAATCTGAGTTTCAGCCATGAAAGCTTGCCAAGCATCAGGTGAACAACTGCCCTACAGCTTTGCAGGACTAAGCAGAGCAGTGGGGACATTCCCAGGAAGACATTAGGAGAAAGGCTAGAGATCAGAACTGATGTTTATCAGTAGAGTTTCAAAGGTCACGGTGAGTGATGAAAGGCAGGAGAGGCAGGAATCTGAGTCTTTGGGGGAATGCAGCTTCTACTTCACACATAACAGTGAAGTTTTGTGCTATGGTGAGTGTGAACTTTGAAGAGCAAGTATTTCACTTTTATGAAGTGGAAATTCATCTGCACATGTGAAAATAAAAAGGAAGTGCCTTTATAAAAAGAGTGTTCTGATACCTTTTAGGTTGCTTGGAGTCTCTTGAGGACCTACCAAAAAACTTCTACGAAAATTACCTATAGTGGAAATAAAACTGCCTTTATGAGCTGAAGCCTGGTGCTGTCCCAAATGCATGTTGCTGATCTAGTCTCTTGGAACACAAGCTCTATGCAGGTCAGCACAACTTATTTTTCTCCACTAAATCAATTCCAGACCCCCTTCACAAAGCCCAATTAATGAGCTGAGTGTAAACCTTTGATGAGGCTGGAGAATGGAGCAAGAAGGTTTGCCCAGAGGCCACACAACAGTGTTAAGGAAGCTCTTGGCTGCTGCTGTCCAGCAGTGATAGCAGTAGCACCACTGCCTGCTTCTTTTCAGTCTCACTGGATAAATAGCTACAAATGCACCAACCATCACCCATAAATCAGTTGGCAGGAAAAAGAAACCTCATTAGGTAGAATTTTGGAAGGCCTTGCAGTAGGGCCTTCTAAGCTTTACCACCCATCAAAATTCAGCATATATCCTCTTTATTAAGCTCATTTGGACCTATAGCAAAGGAGTTATCAGCAGGATCTTTTTTCTTTAATAGTGAAAGCTGGGGTAAGGGATATGTGAACATCTGATTCACCCTCAGCCTTATCCATTTGCCCAGGAAAGTGCCAAAAGTTGCTGTGCACAGGGACAAGTCTTTAAGGTTAGAACATAGGGACATGTGGTAACCATTTATCCCTCACTGTGCCTCCAGCCTGAGATACACTGGCTGGAAGGCAGCACTGTCTCCCATAAAAGTCTTGCATTGCAGGGCCTTTGGGACAATGCAATGCAGGAAGCTCTCTGCACAGTGTTTCTTAACCTACTCAGGCTGAGTCAAGCATTGTTTTCAGGGCAAAGATGGTTTAAATCAGTTGGTTGAAAATCTGCAAACACAGTAAGTATCCAGCTGTATGAAAAAAGCTACAAAGAGGAGGGAGGTGAATTTGTGGTTCTTCTAGTAGGACAGATAATTATCATCAATTAGCATCAAGGAAGTTCTTGTGGTCAAGACTCAGGGCAAGGAGCTCTAGATTGTTCCCCTATCATATATATTCCTTGTGTGATCTTGGGCACTCAACCTTTGAGTGACTTATTTCAATAAAATGCACTTTGTCTACCTCTTCTAAAGAAAACCAGAGCTCTCCAGGGCAGAGAGAATCTCTTTCCAAGGATTTGCGTATCACTTCTCTGTGGGTACCTCCCCCTGCAATTTGGGTTGTGATGGCAACTTTACAGAAAGTCAATCTCTCTGCTCCTGTTTGGATATCAGATACTCAGCAGTGCTGGCTGAAATGCCTAGGCAAATACCCTGGGGACCAGGTGGCCAGGAACATTTGTTCTGCTGCAGCTTTATGGTTACCAAAGTTAGATGTTAGGCTTTCACTGTTTGATGAAAGCTAGCTCAGCACAGCCATGTGGACTGAGATTACAGCCCTAAGCATCAAGTGATATCACTTGAATCTTTTAACATATTGAACACCCTACTTCTTTTAAGTCAGTGGATCACCAAGGGATGCAGAACTTAGTTTAGGTTAAGAGTTTGGGATCCACCAGTCTTATCTCACTTAGAAAAAAGATCTTCATGTCCTGTCTTTATTTCAACGTGTTCCTAACACCCTGGCTTATCAGACCACCCTCCCTCATCCACTCTCTCCCAGCACATCTCCTATTATCTATCTCCATATATCTAGCAACTCTGTACTGATGTTTTACTCCCTCACTACTGCTGGAGCAATGCAGATATGGATGTAGCACTGCCCAAGGCCTTCTGACAGAAGATCATCAGCATAGGGCAGAAAGATATTAGTATTTAGTATTAGAAATATGGCCTTTGTCACTTGATAATGTTGGTATCATTGACTGCTGTATCCATAAGAGTCAAACTTTTGTCTATCAGCCATTGCTAATCAGACAGACAGATGCAGAATGGGATCAAATCACCTCAAAGATGGGCTGAGCCTATCCAACTGAGACTACCTAAGAAGTAGGAAGGGATTACCTTGGAAGTCTGTGGGCTCATTCCATCTACTGGGTAACTCAGAGCTCCTAAATTAGACCAGGCATCTCTCTGTCTTGTAGCCTCCTGAAACTCAAGTTACCTTTATAAATACCCCCTGGAGATCTACTCCCAGCTCTCTGGTGAGTTTATGCTGTCACTCTGGCTTTGAATCATTTCACTGCATATGCCACTATTCCACCTTCTCAGAAAACAGGGCAATATTTGTCCTGACTGATGTCTTACAGGTATCATGAGGCCTCATAACTGACAGCCAGGATAAAGGTGTTGAAAGGGGTTCAGAGCCTGTTGCTTTTATTGTACACAAGGGAGAGGCTGTTTTATCAGCTGTCACATATACTAAAGACAACACCCTCTTGCCTTTTGGCCAAGAGGCTGATGTGCTTTAGCTGGGAATACTGGCCTTTTAAAGAATTTTTCTGAGCCACTGCTTCTTGCAGCATATGGCTGGATGTCTTGTTAGTCTCTGCGTTGATGGCAGATATCGGTGCAGTGCTTTACCTGATTAATCCCATGAATACAGCTAATAGAAAGAGGGATTGTGCATTTCCTCTCAGCAGCAGTGTTTAACAAGCAGCCACGACAAGAAGCCCGTTAGTTCCTAAGTGAAGGAAAACACGTGCATGCATGCACGTGTGTGTGCATTTGTATGCATGTGTGTAGAACTGAGGAGGGGGCAACAACAGTGCCCCTTTGAAACTCTTGTTATTCTCTTTGATGTGGAGTCAGGGTTGGTGCATATGTGCGCACGCACACACACACACACACACGCACACACGATTTCATTGCTTTGATAAATCCATGCCTCACAGGCAAGATTTCAAAGGGAATTTTCAAGCACCTTCCCTCCTCTTTCTTGAGAAGTTTGAGCAAGAAAAGGTGGGGGAGCCGGGTGGAAGTGGTGGAGTCTGTGTGTCAGCTGTGGGAGATGCAGATGTGATAACAATCAGAGGTGCTGAGATTGCTCTCGGCACAGGCACTGGCAGAAGGATGGGGTCTCACGTTACTCTTGTCTTTCAGGTTGGTGGAAGGTGCTACTGCTCTGTGGCGAAGTCACCAGCTGTATGGATAAACGCTCTCAGGGGGACACAGGGAGACAGAGTATTAATACATCTTACTCAGGGGTTATTGTAGGTTCTGTCCTGTTGGCAAGAAAAACAAAATCCCAGCTGTGATTTCTATTGCCTTCCCTTATCATTTGGAGCCTGCCGATCAGCCTGATGTCTCATGTCTTAGGAGCAGTGCACTTTTTTATAGAGAACAGGAGGGGATGCCAGTGCCCCTGCATCCAGCTCTGGTGCATCTGGGAGAGGGAGGCTCTGTTCTTTCCTCCACAGAAAAATCAGATACTGTCTGGAATGAGAGGCAGGATTTGGAGCTCGCAATCATGTCTAACATAGGAGCCAGAGGCCTCCCCAAAAGAATCTAGCTTATGAATTTTAGTGTGAAAGAAAGAATACAAGCAGGTAGAGATCATAACCTCTAAAACATTTGTGGGGTGAAAATTAAGTTCACTGTGAGTCTTATCATCAACTCGTAAGAGAACAGGCCTTTTTGTCCTTTTTAATGTAATAGCCTCAGCTGCTCTGAGAGAATGTCTCGCATGTATTAGCTCAACAGAGTTTAATGATGCTGTCCCTATTGGCTTGCATGGGCCATCCTGTCTTGAGCAATATAGGCTTCTGCACTGATTTAGGAACACCTAAGTCCACCCTTGCATACCTGGCACTTTAACGGTGGGTCTTAGAGAAGAGGCAAAGATAAAGCCCCATTCAAAACCTCCTTTAATGTACATGCTTGTAATGATTGATCTGCAAGTGGGCATGATAAAATCATCAAACAAATGAAATCTCATAAGGGAAAATTTGCTCTTGTTCTGGGAACATTACCAATTCTTATATATGCACAAGTCTGTCTTGCCCTTTTCAAGAGCAGAGGTGGTAGTGATGCAGGTGGTGCATACAAAATTTAGCACACCTCTCCCACAAAGAACATCTATCCTGCCAGAATATGTGGCAGAGGTTAGCCTGATACACATGTCAGGCCCAAACCCAATACTTTATCACAGTGAGCTCAGAATGAGAGGAACGGATGGACAACCAAATAGACAGATAACAGAGGTAACGAGAAACTGTGGGAAAATTGTCATAAAGTTCCTCTTACTTCCCTCAAAACATTTGGTTCTTTCGTTTCTCCTGCTCACACTTCCACTGAAATTATGCATTTTGATGACAACCTATAAAAAAAAATCATTCTTTTTCCAGAAAGTCCTAACAATGTGATTTTGCTTGTGGATTTTTTTTATGGGATAGTAAATTATCTTCACAAAGCATTTGAATTTTTTGGTGGGGGGAAATTGAATAATTTTATCATGGAAAACTTGAGAGTAATTTGGAATTCACTGTTATAGATAGGACAAGACCTCCCTTTTATTTTTCCATTTGAAACTATGGACTAGATGATCTCCAGAGGTCCCCTCCAACCTTACTGATTCTATGAGTCTATGCTTTCTCAACATTCACACAACTCTCTTATTTTTCTCTGCACATTTTTTTAACTGCACTTCCCCCACCATCCAACTTACATACAGAGGAGCAAAACATTTCCAATAATGATCCTCATACATCTATCAAACTTCAGACTTCTTTCAGGGATACAAAAAAAAAGACAAGTATTTTATTTCTAATAGATTAACAACCTATACATTTCATTTTATATTGGGCTATTTGGATTTATTTACAAAGTCAGTGATACTTGGCTAAATTAACAAATTTTGCCTGGTTTATAGTAAAAGCAGCAAAACCCTCCTATTTCATCTTTTATATGATATTATAAATCAGCACAGGTTCACGAGAAATTCTATGGGTTTCTACTCTAATATATTGATAGGGCATCATAAAGGAGTTTAGCAAGAACTGGAAAATGGAAGTAGTCACTATCTACCACATATTGCCAGTAAGTAACACTAAATCAGTGTGTTCTTGTAGTAGCAGCATATGTTTTCCAAAAAAATCCATCCTTAAGAATATATTGATTTTACTGAGATGGAAAACTTGGAATGAGAAAACCTGTTGGAGATAAAGTGGTGAATCCCAGATCATGAGGTGTTGAATCGAATCTAAATTTTAGATCAATCTGGCAAGCAACAAATCTTTGCCTGAACTTTTGTAGTGATCTGAAAAAAATCATGTTTAGGAGCTTTATATATTATTACAGACATAAGCAGCCAAATTACCTCTGTCATGATGTGCTAGAGTTTCCCCTCTGACTACAGTGCCACAGTCATGGTGTGATACAGTTTCTTAAGAAAAGGAGTTCAACAACCATAAAGTACCTGAAATAGACCAAAATGAAGCCTGCTGACATCTAATAGAAATGATAAAACATTTTATTTGCAAAAATTGTCTATTTTACACCAACCCAGATTGAAAACAAATGTTAGAATATCAGTATTTCACATGGAGTTGCAACTCACTTTTCCTATTAGCTCTAGCAACGAGATATTTATGGAAAGTCTGTAATTGTTCCATTTGAGTATCTCCTAAGCTTTAATTAACCTATACTTTCATCATCCCTGCAGCCCTGTAAAGTAAGGATACAGCTGATATTCCTTTTTGCATGACTAAATGCCTAGCCCAGGGTCACCCCAGGAGTCTGAGGCAGAGCCAGAAACACAGCCTAGATAATCTCAAAAGGCTATCCTTCTTCAAATCTCAGCCTTTGACAAATCTTGGCAAAGGTTCCGTCAAGTCTTATCCTAAATTCCTTCAACAGTTGGTTCACATTCAGTAAGAGCTGAGCTCCAGGGGCATCTGATATTCAGCCAGGCTGGCTTCTGCATG
Organism: Rhea pennata; assembly: GCF_028389875.1. NCBI lineage: Eukaryota > Metazoa > Chordata > Aves > Rheiformes > Rheidae > Rhea > Rhea pennata. The sequence continues at coordinate 12,501,395 of NC_084674.1, forward strand.
ATTTCTTGGCCAATACAGCTGAAGGGTGCCATATCTGAACCAAGCCAAGGCTTTGAATTTTTTGAAATTCATCCACTCCTCATCCTTACTGCTCCCAGCTCCAGACAAAAAGAAGCAACTGCTCTTACGATATAGCTAGAAGGAAAAGCAGCTTTGCTTTCTGCATGTATTCAATCTTCTCTAGCTTCCTTTCTCTCTCTTTTAACAAAATTTATAGTGTATAAGTAAGCTATAAAAAGCAATGAGATGCAATTTATGCAAGTAACATGTTAGTGCTCTGTAAGTTCCTGTCCCTTCGATGAGTTAGACTGGGATAAATTTTTATGTCTGTATTTCATGCTGACATGTCTTTAGGTGCTGGCCAATAAGGCAGGTGCCCACTGGAGAGCACCTAATGAATCAGCCTTGCAAATCAAGGTCAACTAGCCATATAAAAACCAGACCGAAATATTGCCAAATAGCAATTTCACTCTTCTGTTTTGCCCAGGGAGAAAGTGCAGCCATGGCCATTCATCTGTTCCCTTCCTGGCACTCTTTGGTGCAACACATCTGTTCCTTCAGTTGCTGTCAGAGCCTTTGGCAACTCCCTGTCCCTATCTGGTCTTTGCCAGGCTGCTTTGCATGGTGATTTGCATACCACATCCTTTCTGTTTGAGACCATAGCTAATTAAACAGGTGGCTGTCATTATCACCAGCACTTGCTAACTAACTTCCATTCCAGCACCATCACTCCCTTCAATGTGCCAGTGCTATCCCTTCCTTCAGCTGCTTTGTGATGGGCACAGCCTCCTGATGCCACTCATTTTCCAGCAGTTCTGCTGCTCTTCCAAGAGGGGCATAGGCTCTCACCATCCCACCCAGCATCCTGCTCCTGCAGCCTAGTCCAGCAGTCCTTATTTCAAATTCTTTACTATCCCCAGGAACAAGGAGGAGCAGGTGGACAGATGGACAGCACCAGAAGGGCTGATGATGGCAGTGCCATGGCCGCAGGACAACTGTTGCAGCAGGACCTCTGGTATGGAACCACTGCTGGAGCAGAACAGGAGATGCTGAAAGGAAGAGCTGACCTGTGGCATTGACAGCCTGGTCAAGCTGGCCCCATCCCTTGCAGCTTTTTCATCACAGATTTCATTTCCTTCCTCCTGTCACCAGCAAGTAGGTTTGGCCTTAAGAGTTTCAGTCTGAGCAGAGATTTCTGAAATAATGTGAAAAATGGTAGAAGGAGCATCATTCACAAGGGCATCCTCATTTGTGCAGAGCATGGCTCATAGCGAGCTTCCCTGGGAGCACTTCACTTAGCAGGAAAGGAAGAGGGATGCAACGACAACTTGGTACTGTGGTCATCCTCCAGTATCACCAGCCAGCTCTGAAATGTATCAGAGCTTCATGCAATGCTGATACTCTAATATTTGTCCTTCAGCAAATGCTTCAGCATCAAACTTACTCTGCTGGACCACTAGGTAGTCCTCTCACTGAAAAACTTCCTATAAGCAGGAAAAATATGTGTCATTTCCATTTGTGCATTAGGAAGTTATATCCTGGTTCTTCAGGGTAAACCACTAAGAAGGCATTTCAGAATCTTCTTTGTCTAATGAGGAGATCAACCAACCATTTGAATCAAAGCTGGTTTTGAGAAAACAAGAAGAATCAAGTGGTGCATTTCTAAAGCATAGCACATGGCATAGATAACAGCTCCTTTTTATCCTACCCTATAATAGAATTTTCACTGTCCTCAGTGAAAACACTTCTGTATTAATGAAATGCATTAAATTTTGCTATAATAAACAAACATCATTATGTTTCTTGAGGCTCCTCCCATCATAGCTCACTGTATATCATTAGTAGAACAGTAAAATAATATTATAGCTTTATCATAAAAGAGCACATTCTGTATGGTAATTTACCCCTTCAGGAGACATCATCTAGAATTCATTAGAATTAGGACTGTTTTTCCACAGTTCTTTGAGGAATGAATGCAATGTTGAGCATGACACTCTGCTCCCAAGTCCTCTGGAGAGTAGCCATCATTCTCACTTCCATCGGGGATGCTTATAGAGTCATAAATATGAAATTCAACAGGATTCATTTTCATTATGATTCTCCCAGAAGGATATCAAAGGATCAAAGGACTGGTGCACAGACGCATAAAACCTTCCCTCTCTCTACGTTAAGCCATCTTTGCTACACAAGAAGGCTTAGGTAAGATTCCTTGAACCCATTGCAAACTTTCATAACTGGCTGTGGAAGCATCCTGCACTTTCTTTTGTTCAACAGTGTTGTAAACTTGGGTAGAGACTTTAGGTAGAGATTTACTTGAATAGCCTTTTGCAGTGGTCTGAATTCACATTTGACCTTTTCTTTGATAGGCAGCATGAAAGTGTTATGGTAACGACTGCTTTAACCTGAGGGAAAGCTCCAAGAAAGGGTCTTCTCAAGCTGTGTGTCACTGAAAAACACAGATGGTGTCTTTATGACCATGATTTTCTCTGCTCAAAGTCTTACGCAGCCTCAGATCCTTGAAAATTCTCCTTTTCATTCTCTGCAGGGGAAAATTTGCAGGAAAAATACAATCCTTTCTTAAACACACAAAGCACTCCTGGAGGAATTTCAGAAGTCCCAATATTTTTCTTTTCTCTTCTATTTACATTTTATGTGCTTGTTTGGGTCCTTTTAAAAGTTCCTTGCACTATTCTGTTGCAATAATATTATCTGAGTAACCACACAGTCATGCCTTTCCATAAACATAATGCAGTTAAGGAATAAGTACTAATTTAAAAATGTTCTTAAGATAATCTTGCATGGCAGATCAATTTGTTTAGAAAGGTTAGAGAACACGTTATAAATGTTTAAACTGAGAGTACTTTGTGTCATGGTGATATGAAGATGCTTCGTTCATGGATTCACTAGAAGTCATTCTTAGTGGCCAATACACCAAGGAAAAAAAAGATTCTTTGAGTAAATTTGATAAATCTTGTGCCACTCAGGCATAACCATGTCCCTATAGGCAGGTGAAAGTCATGGGGAGTTGAAGGATCAACCTGGTGACAAGAAATGTTGATGTCCAACATCCCTCCTATTAAGCTGCAAGTTAGTATTCATAGGATTCACAACCCCCCCCCCCCCAGCAATTCTGGACCACCTGTTACATTTTGATATCCCTTATGAGATGATCCTAGATTAAGAATGATGGTTGTCTCTCAAATTACATTATGATGACTATGAGCAGGTAAACCAGAGAGAAAGGCTTATGAAGAACAGGAAAAGAAAGAAGTAGTTAACAAAGCTGAACAAGTTACCTGACAAATCAATGCACTACTGACACTCATGGGATCTAGCACATTCCCGCTCAGTGAGAAGTAGTCATGGTGCAGAGGGAGAGATTTATGTCTGTGCTGTTTTTAATTTTTTCGTATTCCTCATATTCCTAATGGTGTCCCATCTTCCACTCACACTCTGTTCATGGAAAAGGTTAAGAAACTCTTTGGCAAGGAGTAATGTCCCACTGTCAGTCTCTATGAGTGTTACCATTTGCAAGGGGCTAGAGAAGTCAGGAAGCTCAGCCACTGACAAATGATTTCACCCAATAAATGGTGCTGGTATTAAGCTTTTAAAGGCTGGTAAATCTTCCGCTCTATTAAATCCATACCTATGGAACCCATTAATTGGTATCTTTCTTACAGGGAAGTGTCGGCTCTAATTTGACATATATTTTATGGATCACTTTACCCCTTGGTTCATAAAAATGATTTGACTTTTCCTCACCTCACTGGTCGAGGCCACTTTCCAAATGCCTGTCCATAATCTCGGATGAAAAATGATAGCCCTGGAAAGGTGATGTGTCAGAGGAGTGTGAGACACACCGACACACATGCAGATGCAAGGCAGCAATCTGCTGAATTAAAATTACAGAGAGAGGAAATGATGAACCGTCTTGTTAACTCAACTTGTCACTCTGACAGCCTCACTCTGTGTAAATAAATAGGGAATAAGAGGAGAAAAAAGTGCATTATTAAAGCAAAGATAGAACAAGAAGATACTTAGGTCATCACCTACTCTAAGCAACATCTCTAATGAAATAGCTGTAACCTCATGATGCTTTGCTCAGCCCCAGCCACATTAGAAATGTGGCATTTCTAATATGTGATCAGATCCTACAAGAGTCTGGGCACTGTTAGGTCTGGTTTCAGCACATCCAAATCTTCTGGTTGTACTGATTGTTCAAGGAATTCACTCAGACAATGCTCAGTATTTAACAGAAAAGAGCAAACACTGTTTTGTTTCCTTTTTTTCTTTAAAGGCTGAAGCCATATGTGTTCCATGTTGGACATTTGTTACCTTTCAAATTCTCTCTAAATATTCAGTGAGCTTTGCAACACAAACACTTTTGTACTTTTCATCGTCTCATTAAACACACAAACATTCACTGCATTCGGTGTGCTCTGAAAGCAATGGCTGCCCTTCAATTCCAGCAGTTCATAATGATGAATAACCACTCCTATTTCTACCTGAGATGCAAAAATCAGCCTAACACTTTAATAGAGCCACTAGGAAAGCTAGAAAAAAGCTAGTCACATCATGATGCCAGAAATAATTTGATGATTTTGCAAATGGTGTCTGACCTGGTGTTAAAAAAGGTCCTCAGTAAACCACCAAGAACATGAGTCTAGTGAAAGGACCAGGTTTCTGTTGAAAGGCACACCAAAGCTCCCTGCTTGTGAGGTTCTACTTAACACTCCTCATAGGAGGAGCTGTTGCAAGGCCAAAGACCCTTGCTTATCTCCAGACTTGCTGTTTCCATTCTGCATCCCTAATTACACCCTGAAATTTCTCTTAGTTACAAGGTAGTAATCTATTTCCTTGTCCCAGCTTTCCTATGCTGTTTTAGAGCAGTGATAGCAGCTCCCAGCATCCACCAAAGAGCTTTGTACAAAAGCATATACATATATATACATATATGTATGTATATATACCTACACAGATCACACAGCTATATTTATGCATCTTAATCATTAACCACCCTGGAACTTAAGGCTCAGCACATGTAAAAGGGGCCCTACATTCAGGCTGACCTATTGCTAGATTCAATGCATCCTTGCCCACACCTCGGCTGTGAGTCACCTGGTGTCCCCTGTGACACTGGAGAATGGCACTGAAGTGCTTGGCTTGGACCCATCTTTTTAAAATAGTCAAATGAGGTCATGAGTTTTCCTAGCATGATTCATATATGGTTTCCCTTATGGACCAACATGGGCCCTTCAAAGCTTTTAATGTGTTCGTTCTCACGTACCCTTTTGAAATACGAGAAAGTATTTATAGCACAACCAAGAGGAAGGGAGGTGTGATGCTTTACTCAGAATTGCCCAGGAGCTCTCTGACCATGACAGCAATGGATCATATCATACTTCACTCTTCAGCTACAGCTGGTCCAGGGTCTTTCTTGTGATTTACAAGCAGCCAGCTGAAAGGTAAATGGTTGTGTTGTTTTGCCATGTGGAGATGGGGATATGTCCCCAAGCACTTCTTTTCAAGTTAGGTATAAGATGCTCAGTTAAAGTTGATGCAGAGACTTGGGGAAAGAGTTTGGACTTGAATATTTTAGAGAGCCATTATCCATTAAAGATTGCTGGTAAATTGGGAAAATGATAGTAACAATAATAGCAATAACAATAATAAATCTTTTCCATTTCATCCTTTCATTCTTTCCTGGGAATATAACAAAGGGAACCACTGCGAGAGCTCTGAGTGGCCTCCTTTGAATTCCCCCTGTTAACTTCTATTTCTGCAAACTTCCTTCTGTTCCTCTGCACAGCACCTGCACAGAGAGGGCTGGAGCGTATGCAAAAGGCTTGTCTCATGGGTAACCCAACCTGAATGAATGCTAAAGCCTCTCCAGCAACAGCATTCTCAAGTGGCTTCCTGATTTTATGGACTTAAGAGATCTTAGTTATTTCAGTTGTGGATAATATGGCTGACTCATCCAGCTGTCTATACTGGTTCTCAGAAACTGCAGGCCTTCTGTCCTTTGTTTCTCTATTCTTTCATATATCTTGTGTTTCCATCAGGCACAATACTAACAGGTCTTTCACTATCATGATAGACTTGTCCTTAGAGATTGCACTCAAACTGAATAGCAATAATAGCTAAATTCAATAACAAAATATCCCAAATTCTCAGCCACCATAGGGGCTTCAAAAGAAATTTGGAGATTTGCTAAGTTTTGCTCCTTGCTTGTGCTCCTATTCTATCAGATACTTATGAAGCACTGGTTCAGATAGGAGGGACTTGCTGAAAAAGGCACAGATTTCCCTCAAAAAATCAGATGAGAGGACAGAAATGGATTTTCCCAGATGTGTGTGTATATATATACATATATATATATATACATATAAAAAATAACCAAAGGTATGCTATATATGTTACATCTCAGCATGCCTCAGACCTCTGCATGGCATTCATTTAAAGCACGCATTTTCACTGGGCTGCTGCTGATTCAGTAAAACTCACTTTTGTTTAATCCTATCTCCTGAAAACCTTTTGCAAATCTGTCCCTTATGCCCAGAGCTGCTTGGTGCTATGAGTCACTTATGGGTTTTTTCCTACCTGTAGTCAGGTGTAGACAGGTTGCAGGAGCCAGATGGCACAGGGGGAAGCACACTTTGCTGTCTACACCTATGCAGAGGAGTAATCCTCTGGCAAACTCCTAGGTTGATCCTGCTCTTTTGGTTGCCTGCTTCTCCATTCTCCCTAACCCGTTCATTGGCAGTAACTTGCCTTTTGAGACCTGTGTGCTGAGGCTATGGGAAAGGAGCTGGGGTGGGTATGGAGGGAGCCCTCAGCTCCGGGGGGAGGAAATGACTGCAAAAGAAGTGAGGAGGACACAGAAGCTTTTGCAAGATCCACACTCCTCAGCATGTTGCTTGTGGAGGAATGCAAGCCCTGCTCAGCAAACGCAGGCTCAGCTTTCTGGGCCGAAGGGTGATCCCATTAATCCCCCAGGGTGCTCATCACCATTTGGGGCAGCTTTGCATGGGAAAATAGGTTTTCGTGACCTTATCTTGATGCCTCTTGTTGGACACAGTGTACCAGCAGAGGTGGGTGAAAGGTAGGGAACAGAATAGGTGTGAGAGGCATTTCCTATTCATACTTTTTTCCTGTGTTGTGAAAACACACCTCCACCCCTGTAGCATTTAATCAGATTCCTTTAACTTTCCCCCCAGTGCATAGCAGGAGGGGAAAAGTCCCTGGCTAAACCCAGAATGCCATTTTGTGGCACTTTATGAACAAACAAGCTCCCCATCAAACCAATCCTTAGAAATGTCAATCCAGGCTGGCACTGAGCAGAGATTAAACGATGGATTGTCAACCTTCCTTTTTTATTTCATGTTTTGAATTTCACTGTTCCTCTCTTTCATTAAAAATGAACTAGAGGGGGAAAAAAGCAGAATAAAATAGAAGCCTTTTACATCTAAAAGTCAAGGTAATTATCTCTTATATCCAGCCTACTCCTCCAAGTCTTTGAATGAAGCCATCATTAAAATCTGTGTCCATCTGGTGACTTTTCCACAGCTAATTAGGTGAAGAAGCCAGTTAACAGATATGTTCTGCAGAAATCTATCTGTCTTCCTCTTTTTAAAAACTTCCAGTCATGGCCCATGTACAACATGGGTGCTGCTTGTTCTGTCTCTCAGATGCTAAAAGAACACAAAAAAAAAAAAAAAAAAAATGCCATGGGAGAAACCGGCTTTGGCGAGCAGCTCACCAAAGTCCTTTCATGGTATAGGGGTTGGGAAGAAAGAGGAACTGGACGTGAGAGACAGCGTGTAGTGAATGTGAATGGGGCCAAGGGATGACAGCCATGAGAGCAAGCTGTGAATGCACAGCACAACAAGGGTTGTGGAGGCAGTGCTATAGGAGACAGAGGTCCTCTCTCTCGGGGCAGGTTTGCTATCCTCTGTGTGGGAAGCCACTCTGGGAGCTGGTCAAATGCTTTGCTGGCAATATTTCAGTGTGCTTCTGTATGGGGCTTCTTTTAATACTGTGATTCTTTCTCTGTGGTTTGTCAGGCACTCAGCCAGCCTACTAAAGACTCTCTACCAGATACCCATCTGCTGCATTTGTTAGAGCTTGTCACCCTAATATCTCAGGGCTGAAAGGTATTGATTCCTCCAGAAGCCAGATGGATGGTTCATGGGATATCCCCTGCTCATCCAAACCCTACAGCAGCTTTACTGTTCACACTTAAAGGACTGTCAATTTTCAGGATAGCCCAAAGTTACAAAGAGATGGTAAGCCTTGTGGGAACCGCCCCCCCCCCCCCCCAGACTGAGTGCTCTCCATATGGACTATTATACCTGGGAGTGGAGGAGTGTGCATGATGCATGAACTGCACTCCAGTTACAGTACTGCTGGCAGCAACAATCTCTGCATACTGAAACCCTCTTTAGGATCACGGGGGAAAACTCAGCCACTCTTACACCTTCTAATAGACTGTTTTCCACGCCAAGAATGGTGGGCAAGTATCTGAGTGTGACTACTGAGGGTGTAAGTCTCTTAACGGTTCTGGCATCAAGGACTTGGGAGTCCTGGCCAGTTATATATGTGATGAACAATTGTCCTGGATAAAGGAGGGTTGACTGATGGACTCCAGCCTTTCAGAGTCCTCTGTCCAGACTGTAGCTCACTCACCCATCTTGGTTTTCTCTTTGCAGATACAGTTGGCAGAGGCCTGCTGCCATCTTTCACAAAGATCTTGGGGTTCACAGACAGAGGTCAAACAGCTTCTGCTTTCCATCCTGCAGCAGGATAAGTGGTTTCTGGTATCCGGTTTCAGGACCGGGCATGCAAGTAATTCCTGCTGAGGTAATCTTCGTGCGTGTGCAACCCACTTCCATAACTATGTGCACATTCGTCACTGAACTGGGAAAGGCCTTGTGATATTTGAGGACTTTTATAGGGTGTTACGCGGTCCCTCCTCACAAAACAGGTGGACCCCCAGCTTCATTGCCCAGCCTTCTTTATTTAGCTGTGCTGTTTGAGAGCATTCAACCCTGAGAGTAGGAACTCTGCCTTTCGTATTCTCTCTCTCCGGACAATGTCAGCCTCAGTTTGGTACTACATTCAGAGGGTTATAACTCTAGAAGGTCTGTAGCAACTGAGGAATACAATAGCTTCCCAATCTTCTCAAAGAGATGTAACAGGGACCACAAAGACTCTGACTCAAGGAAAATAGAACACACTGACCCAAAAGGTCTTGTCTATCTTCAATTTCCCTGATTGAATTCACCGCAGAAGAGAAAATTACTGGAAGGACTTTCATTTTCATTTACTTCCAAAGTCTGAGTCTAAATGTTAAGAGAGCCCAGAAGGGTTAATGTTCACCAGAGTTCATCTCCAGCCAGTGACTCCCTGCTGCTCGCAGATTTAAATCATGCAATTGTCATTATAGCTGGAGATGAGAAAACTTGATAAAATGAACCCTGTATGTACAATGGATTGAAATAGAGCTTGGGCAAGAATTGTAGCGAGGGAAGGATTACAGGCCATAAATATATCACAAGAAAAGGACTTTTTAGATACAATCATAGCTCACTGCAGCGTCACCATTCTAAACGGGTATATATCCTGTTTTGTACCTCACCATTCATGAGCAGTATAGGAAAAGCTGCACAATTCAAACACACAAAGCAAGCGAACAAAGATTATTCCTTTAATGGTACTGCAGTTTTCAGTTACACTAGGTTCCTTCAAGGCCACCCAAGGAAGGTGCTGAGCCAATTAAGATATTTCTCATATCTTGTGATACATTCACCACACTGGAGCTAACTCTTGCCTTGTACATCTTCATCAACAATGCAATATCCCTTATACCAATTTAATTTTACATTGCCTGCAAGATAAAGGCAATTTATAAGTTTCAATGAGCACAGCCTGGCTGGGCTCCAATCCAATCCAGGGAGTGTAACATTTGCTGGGGAATTGCTCAAGACCTTAATGTCTGGCATATGGTGAGCTGCTTTCATTTCTGACCTGTGCAATTAAGGTCAGTGGCAAAAATTACATTAAAACAGTTCTTTATTAATCATGTTCTATCTAGGGCAGATGATGATGACTTCTAAGCACAGAGATCTAGCAATCACAAAACAAAATACCATGAGTCTCAAAATCCACTCACTAACAAAGCTTTGCCATAGATTTTCTTCAGTGCTTTGTCCGTGGCTTTGAAACAATAAATATTGCTGTCATGTCTTAGGGAGAAAAAGCACATGATCAGTGCTAGAAGAAGATCTTAGTTTAAAATGTAGTGGATTTCAGAGGGATCTGAGAAGTTCGTGAGGATTATTTATGCATCTCTCTCCTATTGGTGACGTAAATACTACTTCTTGAAGCAGGCAATACTTTTTGAAATGGCTCTGAATTTTTCTTCAGATACATGACTGCCCTAAAGACATGCTGTCTTCCCCTTCAACACCCAGTGAATGTGGTGTTGCCTGGAGGCTTGAGTTTTGCCAGTCTTTTTTTTTTTTTTTTTTTTTCTGAAGCTCAGCTCCCCACTTTACCCAGAGAGATGCAAATAGAAATAAATTCACGATGTGCCATGAGTTTGTATCCTGTAAGAGAGAGAGAGAGAGAGGGAGGGGTTACCCCCATCTTGCACAAAAAGAATACTGCCACAATCATTTTATGGACCTAATCTAAAGCACTGATGTAAATGAGTCCTGCCATTTGTTTAATCAATTTTAGTTTGAATTATGTCCTATTCTGTCCTAACATATGTACTGACCTGACTGATCCTTGCAAAATGAGCACCTCCAGCAGAGGTCTAGGGTAATTGTTGACCTATTTAAATCTAACTGACTAAAAAGTCATACTGAAAAGCTCTTCAATTCAACATGTGCTTTATCTTTTCATTGACGAGCCTGATGCAGTTTTTTGCTACACAGTTTATTGAGTCATGCTATGATCCACAGTGTCATGAGTTCATTCCCAATGCCTGGAACTGAGAGAATGAGGTAGACTGAATGAGCAAGGGATTTTCAAGGCCCTATCATTAAACAATGCCCCAGTGATGGATCTGACCTACAAAAGTGGGTATCTCAGCCAGGAGAGAGAGAGTGATGCTGGTTTGAGAGAGAAAATATTTAAAAAAAACCCACATTAGACAGGAAAGTGAAATAGAAGAATCCAGACAAATGCAAAGATTAATTTCTTATTTCCATGAAGAGAAATGTGTAAAGGAGAGAGAGACTACCTCAGCCCAAGTATCTTTATCCTAGCATTCGCAAGCGTCTGACTTAGGAGCTAAGAATAACAAGACTATCTCATTTCCCTTTTCTTTGTTATACATTACTAATGCTAAAAAAAAGAGGAAAAAAGAATGAAAACAAGGTGCTCCTGTCTGTGTTGTTTGTTAAAATATCAAAAAAAGAGATTCAATTAAAAGAATAGCCAAAAAGCTCTTGTTTATAGTCAAATGTGTTCATAGTCTCAATTAATAAGTTGAAGAATAAAACAGGAGTTCAGCAAAGCTGGCTTGAAAACAGCAAGTCATTCTGCAAAGATTTTCCCTGAAGATATCTGTCTGTTTTTTTCCTGCTGATTTTTCTAGTTGTTGTGAAGTTTTCTAGCAGTTTAGGTGTCTGCTCGTTTGCCCAGGTAAAGGCATGCAGAGCCTCCACATTGCTACCTCAGATCTGTCCCAAACTGGTAAGCAGCAGATGCTCTGTAGATTTCACATTGGTGGTCAACCTCAGTCTTCCAGACTTTAAAAAACAGGTGTCCCTGTCACACAGACAAGCACATGTGGCTTGAAAAGAAATCCTGTGACATTAAAAGTTGCATTAATGATCCCACTCTTTGTGGTCTCATGCTCCTAACTTGCATGTTAGACTCCAAAGCTAGAGGAGAATCAGCTAGCAAAGCTGTAGGAATTATTGAAAACTAAAAACATCCAGAGTTCAGCCCACAATCCTGTTCATGAGTTATTATAGGACATGTTCCACAAGCAAAGATGGGGTGCACACCTTTGCTTAAAACAGACTGAAAATGCTTGGAAAGGCACCTGGTGGTTTGATAGGCCTCAAAGGCTGGTGTCCTTTAAAAATTACCCACTGACCATAATCTGCATTGTATATTCCAGATGCTACAAGAACTAGCTGACACTGAGAGGCTGAAAATTTGGCCTCTGAAGTTAAAAGAATGCTTTCAAATGACTTAATCAATGCCAGGATTACACCCAAAATCTTGCTGACCACTTCGAAAAACTTCCCTGCGTTGGATCTTAAGCTATTGTGTGTGAACACTGCACATGAAGCTGGTGTGTATTTGCATAGAGACAAGACATGAGCAGTCTTGAAAGATGCTGCGCTTGGAGATGGACTGTGTAGCAGAGCATCCCAGACTCACCCTCCACACACAGCTATACTACCCTAGTTTGCTGCAATCAGCCCTTCAAATACATTTCTTTGCTCTCCTCTCTCCCCTTCACCACCTCCACTACCTCTCTGGGGATTTTCTCTCTCTGGTCTTTTTTTTTTTTTTTTTTTTTTTTAACTAATTCCTCTTTAAATGTTAGCTGCATGCTACCTTGCTCTTTCACCTCGCTGATACGTGATCTACCTGATACGTGTAGCTCAGGACTTCTGTTATCCCCATGATAGGTTTATTTATCGCACTCTAATGATTCTTCTATCCACACTCCACATCTCAAAGGCTGGCTCTTGGGGAAGAGGGTGAGAGGTTGTTGTGTGGCAATCTTTGTTTATTTTAAATTGCAGTAAACCACTTGAGCTGCAGAGATGGGCAGAAGAAACCTGCTTCTTTCTTTCTTTTAACAAATGCCTACAGCTTGGGCTTCTCAGTACAAGAGCCTTCCTAGCCGGAAAAGTCTTCTTTGTTGAGAGAGAAAGAATTATGTAGCTGCAAGATATATCTTACCCCCAGTTTATGTCTTGAGCAAGCAACAATATGTGACACATAGATCAAGATAAGTAGCTGTGCAGACTTGTATTCCAGTGAGCATGCTGACAAGATGTATTCCAGGCACAAATGAGTCCACAAGCCAATGTTTTATGCATTTGATCCCAAGACCATTCCCACCAGGCATGTGCAGGATCAGTTCTCTCCCATGGATTAAGTTGAACTGGATTCCAAACCTGGAAACAGGATCTTCTCTACAATCAGCTGGAGAAGGCATCATAAAGTGTTGTCAGATTTTAGGTCCTTGTCTGCAGAAAAAGCTGGGATACCAAGTGCAGTAGAATGGCTGTGGATGCAAAGTTAGCCCATCTGTGCTTTTTGAACAAATTTGAACCATCAGAGCAAGCAATTAAATCAGTATTTTGTACCATGCAGGCATGGCATACTTGGTCTAGTAATAGCAGCTCTAAAACTGGATTTATTGTATCATTAAACAGGAGGGGTAAGTGTCTCTTGGTGAGGTGGGAAGCAGTTACATGTCTTTGGTCCCATGACAGAGTGAGCTGTATCTGCCCAGAGTATGTTTATATAGATATCATCAATGGGAAGACATAGGATGCTGGCTGGCTTTTTAGTCTGTGTCGGGGACAAACAACAAACATCTGTCACAAACCTTATCAGAGAACAGCTCCTGTTTGTTGGTGCACAAATAAAACTGCAATTGGAGCAAAGATTACAGAGATGAACTGCCAATTGCTAAAAAATCTGCAGCATTCAAGGTCCTGGGAACTTTTAAGCCTTAGAAGTTTAACAGCCCTTCATTTCTCCTTCTAATAACTTACAAGCCCATTAAAAATATATATCTATGTATTCCCTCACCCCTAACCCTCCCCAAAACCAAACCTTTAATCAGCTACACCTTTTAATGCAGAATCAGCAGCAGTAGTGATGAAGAATGACCCTGTAGCAGCAGCCTCTGTGAGGCAGGGTTTTTTCTTCCTCATGCTTCCACTTATTTTCAGCTCCAGTTGTGCCTTTGAAATATCTTTACGTGCTGGAGCTTTGTCCTTTTCATTTCCTCCTCCTGTTTGTGTATTTTCCAGATATAGTCCCTGGAAAAGGTGCTTTCATTGTTATCAGCTAGTCAGACATTTCTGCTTTTTCCTAAGGCTCATGTTACCCTCCTGGGCTGTGCAGTCATACTCTGCTTCGTGCCTGTACGGCACTTGGCATGTGTACTCCCTGTCTGAAAATTAAGTCTCAAGTCACCACTGCAATAGAAGGAATAGTCAGGGTAGAAACAATCATCCTTTCAAAGAACATTTTTCAATCCAAAATATCCCCCATACAAAATGTCTCAAACACACTCCTAAATTCAGGGTGACCTGGAGATCTTTACCAGAAGAGCTGAAGCAGAACTTTAGTCTACTGATTATAATTTTTGTTCTCCTTCATTAGAAAACCATATCCATTAAGCAACTGATTTTTATGGGTCTTTTGAGTCACTGTTTTGCTGTATTTTGAAGAGTCTTGGCTCTTAGAAATGTCAGCTCTGATTTGTAGTACCAGAGAGGATACAGAGAGGGGCTCGGGCAGGTTTCCCATGCAACTCTATCAACACATCTCAAATGTAAAACGTAGCATCTCTCAGTAGCCCAGCCTTGGTTCTCCCCAAATTCTGTCAAAGAGCCCAGACCTGAACCCCCCAACACCCTGAGAGACCACAAGGGGCTAAAAATAAATGGATAAACTTCTTTTGCCAGTAAAGGAAATCAAGACTTGAAGGCAGGTTTCCAGAGGAGAAAACTGGTATATTAATGTCTTACTATACCAGAATAGATCTCACTAAAAACCAGCAAGCCTCATAGTACAGATTTCAGTATTTTCTGTACAATCCAGCACAGCATTAGTTATAAATCTTATCAGGCGATAGACTGTTTGTTCTCGCACAAATAAAATAACAAATGGAGTGGAGATTGCAGAGAGCTGACAATCACTGGAGGCAATGCAACACTCAAGGCTCTTGGAATCAGAAGAACTTTTCAGCTCAAGAAGCTTAACAGCCCTTCATTTCTTTTCTCCAAGAACGTATGAGCCCATTAAAAATATATCTCTCTGTATTTCTCTCCACCCAGAAGCCTTTCTCCTTCAACCAGCTGCACCATTTAATGCAGACTCAGCAGCAATGAAGAAGTTCCCTGTAGAAGAACCCCAAGGAAATAGGATTTTTTCTTTCTTTCTTTACTTCTTTCCTTCTTTCATTCTTTCAGATCCAGTTATACCTCTGAAATCTGTCTAAGCAGCTGGCACTTTGCCTTTTCTTTTTTAATTCTCTCATTTTTGTGTGTGTGTTTTTAGGTACAGCAACTGGAAGAGAGGCTTTCATCTTCATTAGGGCCATACGTTTCTGCAGGTTCATTAGGCGCTTTTTTTTGTTGTTGTTGCTATTGGTGTGCAGTTGCCTGCAACAAGAAAAATAGCTTCAAACATCATTAGTCTGCCAAAGAAAATTTCAGTGCTCCTTCCTGGGGCTTTGGGAGTTTGTGCTGTGTTGAAACTTCAGCAAAATCAAGCATCTGACATCAAGCTTCTTCCTTTATTCTTTCTCATGCTCCTTATGACAGGCATCATTCCTCAGGGTCCAATCTTTCCTTTACATAAACTGTGCTGCAGTCTCAAGCACCAGCCAGGGCAAACCAAGACCCTGATGTTTTTCCAAGGCAACAACACACCTGCAATGATAGCTCCCCAAGATGTGAGCTGACCTATTCATCATGAGAGGTGTTGACTCTACACATAAAAATGACAGCTTAAATGCTATTTAATGATATTAAGTATTTCCCAGTTGATCATTTTAGCAGACTCATTCAGCCATGTGCAGGTTGGCAGTGCTCAGGGTGAAAGGCTACACCTGGCCATTCAGAAACAATCTCCTTGGTGACTGAGTGCAGCTGACATCAGGGTCTATATCTTAAACAGTTTTTCATCCCATGTCAGCTATCAGGAGGACTCCAGGACCCCTTTCTGCTGGCCTCAAGTTTAATGCACAGATACAGTGTGTGCAAAGTTTTTTTGTCTTGCAAACCTCTCCTTTGCATTTGTCTTGCTTACATTTGGGGCCAGTATTTGTTTCCAATTTATAAACTGAATATATGAATCCATGACCTCTCAAAAGACAATCCCCACCATGCCCTGATGAATTATCTATCTGAGTGGATTAAACTGCCTGGAAACTCCAAACGAGCACTTAGGTGCCAGAGCCTGAATGATAATCCTCCAGGAATATTGGCCAGTGTTCGAAACTAAAGACACAACCTTCCATACCATGGTGTAAGCGGCTCTCCTCTCAAAGAGGAACTGTCTCCTAACTAAACTAATAAGCAATCAATCACATAACAGTCAAATCACAATCAATCACAAAAGTCAAATTTATGTAACTGCCCTTGTCATCTAAATACCCTATCTACTTTGTCTATCTTTATAATTGACTCTAACTCCCAGTAGTTTTCTAAAGCCCTGCCAGGTCTTTCTACTCTTGTGGTGTGTATGTGCACATATACAGACAACTGCTTTCTTTTCATCTGCCTGTTTCTAACTGGTATGAGTCTCAAGGTTATCTTACTTCTAACACCTCTTTCCATGGAAGTCTCCTGCAATGAACAACAGATTATCTTCTGCTCTCTTGACTATGTTTCAGGCATTTCCTGCAAGTGATGAGGCAAATAGCGAGTTGCTGCCCTCATAAACTTTCTTAAAGTGCCTTCCAGAGACATGGTAGGCTTTGCAATCTGTTGAGCTTGCCATTGATCTTTGAGAACATGGTATAAAGAAATAATCTTATTCATGTAATGTGAAATTGGAGGGAGGATGCACTATAAGTGTATTTCATCAAAAAACTCCTCAGATGGAATTGCTCAAACTAGACAGGAAAACCAAGTGAGTATAGTAACTGTGAAAAAGCTCTTTGTACTTCATGACAGAGGCAACACTATTGACTAGGCTTAATGTGGTATTGTGGTATATGGGCTACACACACGATTGTTTACAGCACTGGGAAACAGCCTGCAAGCTGGACAGGCTTAACATACACTATGCAGCCATCAATTAAACTTCCTTTGAAGTAACAAGCAGTTCTGAGAGATATGGACTATATGAAGTTGCCGTAGCCAACTATTTTCTACTTAGCTGACTACATTTTTACCTTCCTCCTTAACGATTTTTAGTGTGGTGATTGGTGTTGTGAATACAAAATTTATGGCACTTTGAGACCAGAAGATTCAGGGGAAGAGTGAAATAAAATGTAATTTCAGATCAAAATAACTCACAGAGGGGCTGCTTCACTGACTGTGAGATTAATTGTCATATTTAATGCATTATAAACCTCTACTTGTTAATTTATATCAAGTCACCCCAAGATTTCCAGGCTATTGCACCAGGCAGTTACTGCTTCCAATATAGCTTGTTGTAATATTTAGGTCCAGCATGGTTTTAATGCACAAGGATCTTATTGCCCAATTACAACAGGATTGTTAAAAAATTATTTCATCTCATGACATTGATAATAAATACACTCTTCAAGCCCAAGGTTTATTTTGCAATCATTACTTGCACTCTAGAAGATCAGTTCCAAAATCTTGGCACTTTGTTTTGAATGATCAGAGCACAGCGCAGCCGGACTCCTGAGACTGACCGCCGGTTCAATCACACACACAGGCAAAGACACCATCTTCCCCTGAACCAAGAATGGGCTGATCTTGTGCTACTAAGCACAGGCCTTGGAGACAGTGTTTGCAGTTGGTATTGCTATTTAACCACTCTGTTCTTAATACTGTTCCCTAGATATTCATTATTATCCGGTGTCAAGAGCAGGAGTAGAGGTGAGATGGACATTTGATGTGACTTGGCATGGTCCTATCTGGAGCTCAGCTTTGCTCCTTCTTGTAAGTCAGTCCACTTGCCTGTAAAATAGATGGGAGGTAGATTTGGTGCCACTGGTGTAAACTGAGAGTAATACAATTGATACCATGTTAAACCACATCTATGACATAAGAATAAGACCCAGAAAACTGCTATTTTTACAAAGGGAATTAGATAACCCCTTCAAGATAGTCTGGATTTATGTGCACTATTGTATTGCTGCTACTGCGTGGCAAGCACGTTTTTTTTTTCAGACAAGGACAGATCTCAACAGGCGAAGGAAACCTCAGTTTCAAGCAAATTTAAAGACTATTGATGCATGATTTAGAGGCACAAATTAACCCCCCCACATACACAAACCAATCAAATAGCAGTGTCATAAACGTAGGGACATCAGAGTGCAAAATCCCTCTCTGACTCTCTCCGTGTACTATGCACACTCACACAATGTTCATCTCCGGGTCAGTGGGAAAGATAATTAGAAGAACGGAGTTTCTTGTGATGGAAGATGCCACCTTCATATGATTCTGAATCCTCTCTGTGCCTCTGATGAATTATAAATGACAGCAATAGAAGTGAAGGACACCAGCAGTGACAGTTTGTCAGCCACGCAGGCTATGTGTACAGTTTTTGGGTGGGTAACTTTTTCTTCTCCATTCATACGGCCCTTCACACCACTCATATGACTTGCCTCCTCCCTTCTCTCTGCTCTCCCATTCCTTTTACTCATCAGGAGGGGAATGAAAGGTGAAAGAGAGGGCAGCCTCTGTGAATAGACCCCGTGACTCGCTCACGGTAAAGGGGGGGATTTGGACAGGGGTGGCATAGGAGACTTCTGAACGGTGCTTTCAGATATAATAACTGTGATAGCAAGCAAACAACATCTGTAAGTCCTGCTGGAGCAGGTGCAGGAGTGTGAGCTGGGTTGTCATTTGCCTCCAGACAGACAGGCAAAAAGGGAATCTAGCAGTGAAATATTTCTTATCAAGAAATATTTCTTATTTCCTCCAGCCATACATCTCTCCATCAGTCATGAAGCCTGCAAGTAGACTGGACCAAGGCTTGCTTATTCCCAGTTCTTTAATTCTTCTGCATATTTTTGGTAGTTATTCATCTACCAGTACAAATTTCTCACTCTTCTCAGGTGTGCTGTTATGAGAAATGTCTGCTATCATCATGGTACAAAATGAACTGGACAGCAGTTCCTCTACACACTGTGATTTTTCCCTTGAAATATTTTTCCTTTCCAAAATATATGATTCCTGAATACTTGCTTCCTTTCCCTTAAAAAAAAAAAAAAAAAAGGGAAAAGAAAAGGAAAAGGAAAAAAAAAAAGATATTTCAACTCAAGACATTTTGGAAAAACACTTTTTTGACATTGTAAACACATTTCAATAAATTTCAGAAGAAGAAATTTTTCTCTTTAATTTGCTTTGCAATGATTACCAGATATCCTCATCTGAGGTGAAAAAAACTTGTGGGCCAAGGAAGTTTTATCAGGACTAACAAACACTCTGAGTGACTGGTGTGGAACATACTTCTCCCATGTACTTCTCCTACGCAGAAACAGATGAGGCATACAGTAGTCCTGAATTTTGATTTTAAGGCTAGGATAAAGCTTTGAGCATTTATTTCAAAGAATGGCAAACTAAGCAAATAGTAATAGAGAAGAGTACATGTGCATGAATCAGAGTATGACCATGCCTGAGCGAAAATGATTGGTTGTTAACTTCATTCCTATTAAAGTTCATATTCAAAAAGGCTACAGAGCTGCTATATAAAATCTGAAATAGATTTCTATGCTAACTTCAAGGTCATGTTTCTGCAGCATTATGGAATACATTAAAATGCTCAATTTATACTCAGTAACTTACCAAAAATATAATAGTAGCTTATATTAAATAAACCTCTGCCATGATCTCTCCCTCCTTCACTGTATCTCCTTTGCCCTGTATATTTAATAGAAAAATACAATTCAATGGGAACAGCTTTTCTTTACTGTATTTGCTCTTTACTCAATGAAAACCATAACTGTCCTAAGGATAAAAGAAATTTTCCAAGTGAATGATGAATCAAAGGGCTTGAGCCTGCTCTTGTGCACAAAGTCCACTGACCTCAGTCGAGCTATTTACTGTCCCCAGCCTAAGACTGCCCTCATTTGCTTGTGCCTAAGCTGAGACATAGTTCTTTGCCTGCTGTGTGCAAGTAACACGGTTCCTCTTCCTTTAATTTCAGTTTAACCCAATGTGGTGAGAGCAACTCTACCACAGGCAATAGATTATGATAGTAGAATCCGAGCCCATGTATTCAAGGATCATCCAAAAGCACAGTGAGGCACTGGATCAGTAGAGGACAAAAGATGTATTTCTGTGTTGTGCAACTATTACTGCCTGCTGCTGCAGGAATTAAAGGAAAATGCCATTTAATTCATTAAGATGTGCTAGAATCCTTTAGGGAATATTTTCACTAAAAAGAGTACAGCATCCTGTTAAAAATGACCATATGGCTCTCAGACTGGAGCAGGGTGATATCCAGCCAACTTGGAGCACCTGCAGAGCTTGGGCCTTTTGGCTCCTGCCAGGGTAGATACAGCTTCAAAAATATATTGAGTGGGCTGCCTGATGAGTCTGTGTTTCCTTCATAGTGCATCTCCCCAAAACGCTGCAACTGACTCCCTTCCTGCATCCTTTCCATTGAGACCTGGAGCAAAGAGCAGGGCTGCCCTTGGAAGTAGGCTCAGGCTGGAGTCACAGGTTTGGCCATCCTGACGTTGGGGAGGCTGAGGTTCAGTCTCAGATCCCCCTGGATTCAACTGGGAACACCTTGTGCCTCATGGTACACCTCACAGTTAACCTTACCAAGGTATCATTCCTCGACCATGTAGAGTTCTGTGGTCCAAATCCCAAAGTCTGGACTCACCCCCTCAGAGCCATAGCACTGAGCACTGCAGGGCACTGCCAGAACCACAGCTCCCTGCTGGGAGGAGCCTCTGGGGGCTAAACTGGAAAAATAATCATCACTTTGTCACTCTTTTGTTAAGTCCTCTAATGCAGAGAAACCAGCTCCCGACCATTCACTTTGCCTCTCCCATCGAGTCTGAATTTCGCAAGAGGCATGATTTATCCCTTACAAACCAGCTCCTGTTTTTTCTGCCCCATTTACAGTACTAATAATTATGTGGACTCTTGTAGGCTTGCAGACCTGAGAATGTGGCAGAGATGCCTTTTTTTACCTTCTCATTGCACCTCTGGGCTGACTGGGGACACTGTGTCCTATGCTTTTTGCCCTGAGCTGCCACAGCCCTGCCAAATGGTTATGTATTCTGAAGTACGAGAGGAAGGTGTTTCCTGCAAATGGACAATACATTGAAATTTATTCCTGAGCTCCTATTCACAGGTTTTCTAATGCACTGGGCTCTAGCTTAGCCCTCTGATGAATCAGTCATTTTGTAAAAATGGCACCTTAGTATTGCATGTATATTGCCCATCTCCAGCTTCCCTGGCATATTTATTCAGTTTACTAGTCAAAACTAGTTTCATGCTACACTAAGCCCAGCAGGGTCAACACCTAACCTATAAAATCAAGCTGTCTCTTTTCTCCCTGCTTCATACATCATCATCAACAAAAGCTGGATAATAGAAAGCAGTTTTTGGTCCTAGAATGATCATCGCTGTGGCTGCTTGGGATGTGGTAGGAAGAAAAGAAAGATGGGGAATATGTGAGTTTGCAGTGGTTTGATTTTTGAGAAAAAAGAAAGTGCAGTGTGGCTTGTCATATACAGTGAAGGCACCACATGGACAAGACATGTGTAATGTCTGTGCAAGGTGCACAGGTGCGGGTGCAGCTGCAGCTTCATATGGGTGTGCAATAGTACATGAGCATAGAGAGTTCGGAAGAGTTGCAAGGGTCATGGCAGTAGGTTGATGAGCGTATACTTATTCACTAAAACATCAGCAAATTATTGAGACAGCTTGCAAGAGAGGTTATGGCATTCAGCTCTCCCTCGGGGATATAGTTCTTCTTACTTGGGGTGGACTTGCTGTTTGGTGGAAGACACAAACAGCCTTGTATCTTCTCATCGGAGAAGAACCCCTTTCTGTGCAGGGAAAGATCCTCTCTTACCCCACAAGGAGCAAATGAAGCCGGAGTGAGACTGTACTCCATCTCTCCGGCATTCTGGTGAAGTTTCCCAGATGAAATAACAACTAGTGATTGGGCTTCTTCACTGTTGCTAGGAAGTAAATGAGTATTAGAAGCCCTGGACAGAGGTGAGTTGTGTGGTATTTGTGTTAGGCTTCTGTGATGAAGCCAGGAAACTGTTGCCAACCAAGACCAGGGACCAGCCTTCCAAAGGGACCATCCAGGAGCTGAGATTATAGAAGACCCTGATCTTTCAACCATACCCTTCATTACCTCAGAGCTAGAAGCTTCACACAGGCTGTGAAACACCTAAAAATCTTTCAGAAATAGCCAAAATTTTTGGTACATGTGAACCATAGAGAAGAGCCTGTCTGCAGGTAATGCAGATGGGAAAGGAAAGGAGAAAAGGGATAATTTATACTGGTCCTGTCCAGGGCTGCCAGACTCTGAGCTCCCTATGCCACTAATGGAAAAAGTTGGGATGTACTTAGATCTCTGAAAGGGCCTAAATCATACATATGGTGATACAGACAAATTTTTCACTTTAAATAGATCAGAGCACTATCTCCAAAGGTTTTTCCTTGATTATTCCCGATTTTCTCCACTGACAGCTCTTGGCTGGTTGTCTAAACTCCTCTCACAGAATTAGACATGACAGTGGGCTTCAATACTGGCACTTTGAAAATTGCCAGCTGTCCACAGCTCTGTTTTGGGTCAGGAAGCCTAAGGTTCTGGCAGTACCTGCAGAAATGTGCACAGCAGCAGGAATAGGTAAGGAAGCTGAGTTCAGGAAGGTATATAGACCCCCGTGCAGATGCACCCACTGCTATCCTCTGCAGGTGTCACTGAGACAATCCCTCTTTGGCTGACAAACCCAGGACAGAACCGACCTTTCCAGAGTGACCTGATGTAATTCCACAGCTTGAGCTAAAAAAAAAAGGACACACAAAAATAAACAAACAAAAAACCTCAGGCTTTGGTAAGCGGGAGCTGAAACAGTTGTCATCCTCTGGCACAGGGGGGAAATTGTAACACACACACACACTTATTAAAGCCTTGAAAACGTAATTAAAAATATGCATTTCTATTGCAATGGCATACGCTGAGCTGTGGATTCAGAGCTGTGCTTACTCCTGCCTGCTACACCTGCCCTGCTGCAAAGTGCAGCTCCAAGAAGCTTCGTCTCCAGTTGTCAGTTTTACACGTTGCTCTGCTTAGCATGCAACTGGCACTCCTCACCTGCCTTCCACTGGAACTCAGCGTGGCCCTCCTGCTATTGATTAATTTGTGCTAATTAAAGCCAGCAGAGTTTCTACAGAAAATAAAGATGTGTAAGTGTCAATAAATTATGGGAAAATTCACAGATTAAAGATTGCCAACTTCTGTTTGAAAATAAGTAAACAAATACTAATGGCTCTTTCCAAAGAGTCTAAATTCACTACCAGGGCTGTATGAATGGGCTCCAGAGCTCTCCCTGGATTTCAGCATTTCTAACACTTACAGCAATGCTCTGTTACAAGCTGAAAGACTTGCTTTTTTAAAATATAGGTATTTCTGGTTTCAGAGATAACTTATTCATTGCTGTTTTTTCTTCCTTGCCAACTATCAAAACCAGTGGATTGAATCAAGATTTTTTAGTGCCAACAACATGGCAACCCTAGAAAAGAACAAATGAATAAACACAGGGAATGTGACAATATTCCAAGCTAGCAGTGCTTGTTAGCAGTTGATGGTAATAAATCTGCTGGAAAGCAGATGCAATGAAGGAAACTTTGTAAGGCTTTAAGAACCACCTGGGGACAAGCCTAGTTATTAGGAGATGAACTTGGATTCAGGGACCTGAGATAGTGCTAGTTCAGACCAAAGTTACATTTGTATTTCCCCAGCGCGGGGTTTGCTAAGGAAGTGTTTGGGATACTGACTAGTTCAGAACACACTTAGATCAAAGGTGTTGGATTTCTGCACTCTGTAACTAATAGCAAATGTTTTCTCATGTCAGGTTTAACTTTTTAGCTGTCCCAGAAGGCTGAAAAGGAAAAATGTGGCCATGGCACTGAAACACTTCTGATTTCATCACCCCAACCATATGCAAGGACCTCTAACCCTTCTGCAGAAGGTTACCTTCTGCAAAAAGCTAGCTGTTTGTTTGTTTTTCAGGGTGCATCAAATATGGGGATCTGGGGAAGCTTTCAGAGACAGAATATATTTTAGATCAGTTGGTACCTCCTCTCTTCCCAATGACTATCTCTGAGGATTGCTGGAAGATGGTACACAACAAGCTCCCTGGAGAGTTGAAGATGGGGGAAGCAGTGGGTTTCCTGTGTCTCTGAAGAGCCTGCGAGGTGGCCAAAAGTATCAGAAGTGAAGGAAAAAGACCACTGCTGCTCGTGGGATATAGACAAAGGCTTGGGATAGATGGATGGGGAAAGAGGGTCTGGGGAAGCCTACAGACAGGTTCAGATTAGCATAAGGCTCATGAAGAACAGGGAGTTCAGGACAAGCATGTAGGTTCATGTCTGGGTTAGACCAGTGGCTCAGGTCCTGTGAGGAAGGATTTGAAAAATGTCTTGGACCTTCCTCCTAATACTAACTGTATTTCAGGGACTTCTCAGTGCGGAAGAATAGATGACAAGCAAAATCAAAAAAGCTACAGTCATCAGCAATTCTGTTGGCAGAGTATTTCATTAATAGCTGTCATGCAGGGCTCTGGTGCTTATTGAGCAGAAGGGGACATTAACAGCAGCATTTGCAGCCATCACCTGCTGTATAAATGCTGCTCAGTAGCTTTTGGACACAGAGAGAATAATAGCATCCAGACTGCTTAAAGACCTGCAGTTTTGTGAATCCACCACCAGTAACAGGAAAACCCACCTCTTTCATGTAATCTCAACACAGATGAGATGAGCTGGGAGCAGCCTGCCAGCATGCACTGTTGTAATGTTTCTCTCACACTTTCCTTTCTCTGCTGTGGTCTCTGTTCGTACCCCCTTACTCCCAGTTTTCAAGACAGTACTTTTCCTTGGTGAAAGGCAAACCAGCTGGTTGCAAGGGCAGTTTCAGGAAACTTCATTTATCAGGAGGATCCTCCCTTTCCCTGTAGGCCACCATAGATCTAGTTATCCTCAGCGCTTGCACACGTACATGGCTAACTGCCTGGGAGGTACTGCCTCCAAAGGAAACCCACTATCACCAAAATTTTGCAGCTAGCTGGCAGTTAAGGATGCAGACAGCATCAGCAACAGGCTTCTTCAGCAGGGACAACTCAGTTACTGATTTTCAAGTGGGTGTAATGAACTCCTTAGAAACAAGAATTGTTACGAGATGTGACATGATGCCAGCAAGGCTGAGAATGCAGGGGTTTGGCAGCTATTTTTGTCCTTTGGTACAGGGTTGGGTTCAGTGACAGCCTCTTGCCCTCGATCTTCAGAACTGCGCAAGGGAGCACTGAGGAGTAAGAGCTTAAATGCCAGCTCTGCTCTACAGTGCTTGAGTTCCCTGGCACTAGTGATGGCTGACCAGGATGAGGTCCCATGATGGTGGGAGCATCACAT
The DNA here is from genome assembly GCF_028389875.1 of Rhea pennata. Taxonomy (NCBI): domain Eukaryota; kingdom Metazoa; phylum Chordata; class Aves; order Rheiformes; family Rheidae; genus Rhea; species Rhea pennata. The sequence continues at coordinate 12,526,918 of NC_084674.1, forward strand.
CCAGCACGCTGAAAATAGCCACAACAAAATTAGGAATCTCCTGCCATTGGCTTAATGAGCTCAATTAACTCCTGTGTTATTGCTGCCTCCAATTAACTTTGGAGCTGCAGGTTGTACCCTGCTGAATTTGGTAGTGTGAAGTGCTGAGGGGGTGGCAAAGGCTGGGGGTTCAGAGTTGTGTGGCAACACAGGGGAAGGAGAAGAACAGGGGTTTGTCTGCATACACGAAAAGAGGAATGCAACTGGAATCAGATGGAAACATGATATGAACACAACAGTACAATGTTGTGCAGTTGGATGCCACGTAATTAAGAATTTCTACTGCAAAGCTAGAAGGGATAGAGGAACACTAGAAATCTTTCTATCGAAAGACTCAGATTTGTCAGTCACAAGAGAAGAGAGCTCATCAGAATAAGCATTTCCAAGAGAAATAGGGAAATGCTGATGCACAAGGTAATAGTTAGACCATGTAGAAGGTACTTTGTACAGGTTATGGTCACCCAAAATCAAGACAAAATGGTTTAAATGAGAAGGATATAGGAAAGAGTTGTCTGTTGAGTAGGAGGTTGTTAGCCTAGCATGGTGGACTTCACCTTGTGGTCTGTGGACTCCTGGGGTCTGAAGGTCTCTAGGGCTTAGAAATGTACCCCTAAGCATAATACAACTCCACAACTGAGTTACCACATGGACGAAGGACAGAGAGATGACTGGCTTCTCCACAGGCAGTGCACAGGACAGCAAAGAAAGTGTGGTTTTACTCTGTGGCTCACACTACATTTCCATCCTACAGAGGAATGTATGTTTGATCTGATATATACTTCAAGTTGCAATAAATTCATCTCAAAAAGTCCATCTCCAGAAGACCACTGTCACCTGTAATGGTCAGTACCTCAAGTACCTCAGTTTAGCTTTAGCTATGTGTGAAAGTTGCCTGTTGCTCATTTCAGGGAAGACAAGGAAACAAAACTGACAAGGTCTTGCAGAAAGCGTTCTAGGGACCTTAATCGTTAGGGACATCCAGTAGGCATTTTGTACCACCAGATGCTTGATCTGGCTGAAAAGTTCAGAATCTGCACTCCAGAATCCAGTTTATGAAATCTGTGGACTCGGCTTATAACTAATCTAGTGTGAAACTGTAGGAGGATGGATAGCAACCCAAGAACCTCAGGTAGGATTTATTTCATCTTCCTGTTTGAACAACTACACCAGATCCACTTGTCATAAGTTTCTTTTACAGGCCAGAAAGAGTAATAGGTACTTTAAACTGCAGTTCACCTCATTCTAATATGGACATTAGGATGAGTGCCTGTGTCTCTGCTTGGCTGTAACTGGAGCCTGAGGTGCCTAACTCAGATGGAAATGTCTGCCTTGTAGGAGTGAGATGAATCCAACCTCCTGCATACAGAAACATGGGGTCACATTTTTTTCTTTCTTCCTCAAGAGCTATACAAAAGAGAAACAATCCTTTTACCATATTTACATTCTGAATTACTGAGCTTTTTTTCTACCTTGATGCCCATGTATTTCTCTGCAGTATTTCAAGGCTCTCTTTCCCAAAGCATGAGAGCTGTGCCTGACTGTGGCTGCCTGCCATGGGCCAACAGGTATCTTGACAGTTCTCATTGGTGCTGCACTTTTCAGTCATTCTCAAAGATCTTGGGGAGGAAGAACATGTGAAATGATTTGCAGACATGGAGGAACTCACAGCCACTCATAATGGTCACATGACCCATTAAGCAGCATTTCTGGGCAAAGTCCTCAATTTCTGATCTTCGGACTAGGCTGCTTCTCCACATCACACAATGGGGAGATTTGCAGCTGGACTGGGAGGAAGAACTGAAATGCTTCCCAAGGGCTTTGAGTTATATTTGAACCCCACAGGAAACTACAGTAATGTCACAGGCATTGAGCTTTGAATGAAGCACTAAACTACAGTCATTTGAATTGGGCATGAAACTTCATGTTCAAATGAAAGCATATGCATTTCTTTCTTGCAAAACATGCATATTCAAGAAGTCTCTGGATTGAAGTTTAAAGAGGTAGTGTGAACAAGATATTTTTTCCTCCTCTGCCCAGATCCCTAAGTCAAGATCTTGCTCTACATCCCAAAGTGTAAGCGATTATATTTGCCTAGATGCTGAAAAATAGCAAATTGCTAGCAATGCAGAGACAGGAAAAACGTCATATCAGAGCACTGGGGACAGCTCACGTACGAGGTAAAGGAGCAATTCTGCAAGTCTGTGCATTTGCGCAGGCTGGAAGGAGCTCAGAGTCCAAACCAGAGGAGCAGGCACAGGCTGTGTTAGAGGGATAGTGAGCAACTGAAGTGAACAAAGAGGTGCTGAGGTTTACCCAGAGGTAGGACATCAAGAACTGGAACTGCAGAGGCTAACATCAGTCACACTCAAAGTGCACTGGAGGAGTGGCATGAAACTTGCACAGTGTGTGCCTTCCAACATGATTAGTCCCCTAGGAGTCCTAAATTCACTCACAAAAAAATTAGAAGAAAGAGAAAGCTGTGCCAGCATAAAATCCAGCTCCATTCTGCACAGGCTATTGGTTTCCCTTTATTGCCAGCTCTTCTGGATTCATATCAGGAAGTCTGGAAGCTACACATTCCTAATGAAAAGCAGAAGATATTCATTATTAAATCTGAAATGTTCAACTCCAATCAGTTGCTAGCAGATTTCAAGGTCTGTTTGAATGATCTCCATGCAGCGAGACCAACGCAATACAAACAATAATGAAGCAGCTGTGGCTGAGGCTGACGACGCATGTGCCAAAACTTGCATAAGATTTACCTTTTGTGGAGTACACTGTCTCAAAGGCTGTTCATTCACCCTGAGCTTATATGGGCAACTTTTGCACTCAGAGGCTGAAGGAGACTTCTTAATCTGCTTTTCCCTGCTGAATTTAGCTGGAAGCTCTGTAGAAAATACTGGAAATAGAGCTGCTGCTGGTTGGCCTCTTGTCATTAACCAAGCACTTAAATGGTTAGGGTATTATCTGCTATTCTTGACTCAAGGGATTTTTTTTTTTTTTTTTTTTAAGTCACAGCTCCCTCTGAGATCTAATATGCAAGAACAGAGGCAATCTGAGTTTTGCCTTCCATATTCCTTTCCGAGCTCAGGATCTGGCCAGGTTGAGGCCCTGCTTTTCCCTTCATTGTTTGAGAGATGAAAACCAGAGGGATTCTTCTTCACAGGAGTCAAAGGTGCCTGATATCTTCAGACTTTCTCTTCCCAGACTTCACTGCATGTGTAGAAAAAGCCTTTCCTTTCATTAACTGGTCACTAAGTTGTAGATTTTTCTCCTGGCCTCTGCAACTTCAGTTCTCAAACTATGCCACAAAACACATGTTTCTTGCCAGGCTGTGGATGCTCTGTAATAATTTACATGAGAGTTGCATGCTTATAAGGCATTCTGCTATCCTGCCTGTAAGATCCACTATATTCTTGCATGTAAAACATGCCAAAGTATGAAACCACTCACACTGAAAACAGCCTGAACTCAAACGCAGGGAAAACAAAATGCTTCTAGAAGTAAGTGTTTACAATGTCCAACATTGTAGGCAACAAAGTGACGGGTTAAGAAAGGCAAGAAAAAGCTACTTAATTCAGTAATATAAGACCAAATCTAAAAGGTCATTTTCTTCTTCTGAGTATTTAAGATACTCTCAACCAGCAGTACTGGCTGGCCGGGTCTGTAGCACAGGTCTGATGGTACAGCTTCTCAGAAAGTTAGACTTCTAAGGAAAACATAAAGATAACACAATCCAGACAGCAAGTCTAGAGCACACCAGTAGACAGTTTCAATATCCTCTGTCTCTGCACACTGAGAAGCTCTATTCATGAAATGCCTATTATTTTAAATAAAACAGTGCCTACTATCTGGTCTCCAGATGTCTCAAGACAATGTTTTTCAACAAAGCTGTAATCGAAAGGGCTGTACTTCTCCAGGCCTCACAGCTCTCTCCATTGTAGGAAAATTGGGAGCTGCTTTTCAAGTTTCAGACTAGAAACAGGAGATACTAATCCCAGTAGGAGTATTTTAGGTCTGAGTTACATCAGGGGAAAGACTGAGGCTTCTCAAATTTTGAAGCAGCCTTCTGTTTATTCATCATTAAAATTATTGTTATAGTAAACCAGGAAGATCAGTTTGTTCATCATTAAAATTATTATTACAGTAAACCAGGAAAATCAGTTTGTAACATAAAAATGCAGATGAAACCTTTGCATGTTGGAAGAGGAGGAGCAAGGTATAAAAGATAGCTGCCTTGGTTTGTGCTCAGAGGAAACATGAACTTGCCTGAATGCTGAGCTGACCAAAAATTGCATGACCACATTAGGATGGCATTGAGCCAGAGCTCATATAGCATGCTGACAGAGGGGGTTTATTTAGCTGTTTGGGCTCCATGCCATGGTACTGCACTGAGGTAGGTGCTGGTCAGCTTGGAGCATGGGCAGAATAAACCTGCATTAGTCAGGGACGGGTACTCCTGCAACCCCTTTCTGCTCCCACTAAACATTTGCTCAGCCCCAGCAAGAGTGAAGAAATGTGTCTCATTTTCCTTCCCATATTTTTAGCGTTTGCAGTAGACTTGAAAATTCTTCATCTTTCTGTTTATGCTTCACAGAACAGTTTGAATTTCACAGATAAACAAATACGAATGCTTTCTCTTAACCAGGAAAAGGAATACCACCCACTCTGCCTCCCCAGCACCTAACATGATGGGTTTTGCTGCCTGCTCCAGGGTGGTGTATATCGTACCTAGCAGTCACAGAGCAGCGTATGGGGACGTAAGGTGGGGCTTCCCACACTGCGGAAGATAACACTGGTTCCCTCACTCCCGAAGCCACCCACCACTCAGAAATGGTGGGGCAACTTGCTGCTCAGCACCATTTCTGAGAAGGGGAGTGAAATGGGTCTTCCTGCCACAGGGAGGCGGTAGGCCACATCCACGGGCTGTGAGTTCAGGGGAGAGCTCACATGGACGTTATGAGTCCTGGGGTCATTCACAAGGGAAACACATCCTGATCCCTTCGATTTGAATTTCTGGGCTCACTTTGGAAAGGGCAACTGAGACAAGTTGGTAAGCCAACAGGGTAACAAGAGCTTGCCATGGCTAAAGCCAGCAGAGCAATGTGTGACTTCCTACAAAAACCATGGAAATACAAAAAGTATTTTTTTTCTAAATTCAGTATTTTCAAAGGAAATTCAAATCCTGAAACATCACAGCCACAAGCACAAATATTTCAAATTAGTAATGCCCCGTGGTGTCTTATGCAAGTTGGACTTCAACACTTCTGTGCTCTCACTGTCTTTGTCAGTGGGACCTCTTGCTCATGTTCCTTCTCTGCAGGGTTTCCTTCGTTGGTAAGGGGAAGTGACGATCCCTGGGAGTCTCTGACCACGAGGGTAGCAGATTTAGGGAGCTCAGGCTTGGGAGGGGAATGGCATGAAGCACTCCAATAAAATCCCCCATGTGGCAGCATCTCAAAATCTAAGCATTTTAATACACACACACACACACAAACACACACACACACACACACAGAGAGAGAGAGAGGACTGGATTATTTTTTTGGCTGAAACATTTAGGGTTGTAGTCAAAATGTTTTCATTTTGGGATATTTGTTTTTCTGAGGAATAATTGAAGTTTTTGCCGCAAAGCAGATACTTCACACAACAAACATGTCTTAAAAAACAGTTTAGAGGGAAAATTTTCAACCATCTGTCTGGTTGAAGGACTATTGAAGAGGGAATACCAAAGGTTTATGTAGATATTTTGCAATTCTTTGAGACCATTAAAAAACAGACACTTTAACTCACATGAGAAAAGGTGGAGGACACAGAGAAGAAACAAAAACAGCAGGGTCAAAGGAAATGCGAAGGTCAACGGAAAGCAATTCTGAAATAGCTATGAAAAATTTCAGTAGCCCTTTTCTGTTACTTCAGTGTGCTTTTTCATGTGCAGGGATGAGGTATTGCCAACTCTCCTTGAAAAGTGAAAGGGCTACACTGCCATGTTGCTGTCAAATAGCACTTTTCTCCATCCACACCCCCATTAAAATGAACAAGACTATTTGCACAGTAGGATGCTCCTCAAAAGCAAGCATCAGCATCTAAATCTGGCCCAAACAATTCAGCCCCAGCAGAAATTCCCTTAAGCCTTGAAGCAATGAGTCAGGTTGGGTGTGTATGTGAAAGAAAATAGTAGCAACCAGTGGGTTCCTCCCCCCTCCTTGGCTGGCTGCCAAGGCATTGATTAGCATCATGCAAGCAAAGGATCAGCTCATCAGGGACTTGTTTCTCTTCACTGCTAAGGAGCTTAGTGCAGTAGAGGTTAGCCTGATTCCAGCAAAACAGACAAATCAGTTGGCAATGTGGGCTCCCACTCGCCTTTCCTGTTGAGGCAGACCCCCACTTTCAGCATAAATCCTTAGCTCTGGACCCAGAGGCAGTGGGTGAAATATTAGTGAACCCTCCTACACCTTTTCTGTCAGGCAGCTTTATGTGGTTAGCCCTTCCAAAAAATAAAAAGAAGAGGGGGGAAAGCACTAAACATTTTCTATTTCAAAACAGATTTCATCTTCCATAGAAAGTAATACTGCCTCCAGCCATGTGTAACTTATTTTTTATCCAACGGAGTATATGGGCTTATAACTAGATCCTGATAGGAACCCCGGTTTAAAACATTATTCACAGCAGGTTATTTGATCTTTATTTGCTGAATGCACTCAGCTGAATCCCTATCTCCAAACAATATGAGAAATAAAATGCCAGGCATGCTTCATTGCCCAGCAAGCTCATCTTGATTTGCAGAGACGACTACATCCCTCTCAGCAGTTTCAGAGACATACCATAGCCCTGGCACTAAGACATAGTTTTTCCTTCCTCTTTTCCCACCCATACACTTATTCCTTCCTGCTTTCTCCCTCATTCAATTAAGAGTTTTGAAAAATATTTTAAACTAGTCCTTTCCTTTCCTCTACCATGGCTCTTGGGAAACTGTACTTCCCCCTGTGTATCTGGGATGCTCATTCAAAACCACTTCCCATCTGTTATAGCACAGAAGGTTAGATCCTCATAACCTGCTTGTGAAGCCACAGGACTTTGTGGTGAGACTTACCACCTGAGGAAATGCAAGTAGGAGGAGGCCATAAGGCCCTAATTCTGCCCTAGCAAAACTGGAGCTATTTCATTTAATTAACATAACTCTTGTGACATAAATCAAGGCTAAACTTGTCTCTAACACAAGAGCTTTGCTGCATCTTTTAGCCATGTCACAGTTAAGTGTGGGTCTTGACATCCCAGGTGGCCATTGAGACTGCTTCTTCCAAGAAAGCCCTGAGATGACTATAAATTGAATTCATTACTAAACAGCATGGGGAAGGATTTGGCCATCCTGAAAGGGAAGCCAGAGCTGCTGGGGGGGAGAGGCTGAGCTGCACAAAAGGAGGTCAAGTTCTTCATTCCCTTTGACTTTTGATGAGATATGGCTTTGAAAATACTACCTCAGATATCCTGAACTAAAAATCCCCAGCTTCCTGGACAGAGTCCAAGCACAAAACTTTCTTCAGAAACTTCTGCTTAGGAGGTCTTGCCATGTCAGGGCTTTGGGGATGGTGGAAAGTCTTTGGTGGACATCACTGAAGCAAGAGGTTGTCATGAAACAGGCCTACTATCTGCACCATTATGTCAGATACACCAAGCTGGGGCCTCGTCTCACTTGAAAATCAGTACCTCTTATGCTTCCACCCCTTGGATGCATTTCAAAGCCCATCAGCCCATCACAGTTAGCTCATCCTTCTCCCCTTTCAACATATTTCAGGAGACCATCTCAGTCCCAGGCAATGTGTAGGTCATGTTCATAACTTGCACATTTTCCCTGGGTGAGAGCAGAGCAGTGTCACTGATTTAGCTGAATGTACCCTTCATATAAACATGAATTAAATACACCCCCTGTTGTCATTAACCAATGTGCTGCTTTTTGCAGTGTGGCAGATTTGGCCCTGTCCTCCTTGATGTACAGCCCAGGAGTGTCACTGAGCCTGGCTGGAGGCTGCAGGACTGAGATGGCTCAGCATTGGCTTTGCGGTCAGAGGGCAAACACTCAGGATGTATGTGGTTCACTGGGGAGGGAGGGGGAGATTTGAGGAGTCGAGAATTAAATCTCTCGCTTTTCTTTCCCAGTAATTAACCTTAGAAACAAGAAGAGAAAAAAGAACACAAACTAAATAGTTAGGGATGCGGCTTTGCCTGGATGGATTATAGTCACAGTTGGCCTATCCCCTTGGGAACACTCCTCTGCTATTAATAAAAGGATAAACAAGCTTTTTATTTATTTATTTTTCCTCTTTCCCCAATTCATTTGATTTCACTTCTGCTGCAGGGATCCCAGCTGCAAACTCTGCAAAGGGAGTGTTTACAAAGGAAGCGTGCGCAAGGGGCTGCTCTAGGAAGGACAGAAATCTAGGGTGGAGGAAGTATAGGAAGAAGAAAGTGGGTGAAAATGATTTTAACTACTTCTAGCACTCTATCACCTAGCAAGACTGGCAGAAACTATGATGCAGCTCTCATTCCCACAGGCTTCCTGAAATTCCCTGAGGTCTTCTCTTCCTTGTAGGTACCTGTCTATCCCCTGCTATGCCTGGGGGCTGCTGTCTGTAGACCCCTTGCTGAGCTAGAGCCATTTTTTTTTTTTTTTACTTGAGTTTACTTGGTCCACATGGGAATAGGGGCTGTCAGGCCAAGCATGTGGGGAAGAGTTACCCACCAAGGAAAAGCTAATTGCCTGCTTTCAGACAAGGTGATGTTTGTATCTAAACCATCAGGAAAATGCAGTGTATCTCAGAGAATCAAGAAAAAATAGAAGAAAACTTGTCAATCAGTGTCAAGTTGCTTGCTTTAGAGGGGGTTTTGCCTATTTTGTGGGCAAGAACAGGTATGTATTGAGCTAGAGCTGTGGTAATTCTCTGGTAATTCTTTATATAAATTAGGCATTCAACTGAAACTGAATTTCAAGCACTTGCTTTAAAAAATCTAAATACCTGAATAATATAACATAAAAAGCTCCTAAATTAATGATGAAAAGTATTTACCAGGCTGCTTTGCTTGATCCTTAAAGCAGGAGAAAAAATGCAGATTAAACAGGAGAACAAACACAGAATTTGTGTCACACTAGACACTGGCCTGGGTATTATTTGGACACATATTTTGGAGATCAGCTTGCCTGTACCCCCAGCCTTGATCTTACAAGAATTTGCTTTCTGAAGGAACAGGAGCAATTTGGAGAAGGTCAGTGTGGTACCACTTATTGCTCCTGAGAAATACAAACTTTGAGCAAAGAACAACATTCATCAGCACAGATGCACCCATGATACTAGCTGGCCGTGTCCCCACTGTGTCCCCTGTGAGAGCCACAGATATGGTCCACCCATGCCTCTTTCACACAAGAACCTGCCTGGCTACCCTTACGGGATGCTGCACAAGCTTGGGAGTGTGTTCAAAGGCACGTGCTCAGGATAGCAGCCTCAGGTCATGTCTTTCTGCCAGCACCAAGTGAATTTTTGAGGCTTGGATCAGAAAACAATATATCTGCACCAACTTCATGGGATACATAACTCCTGGACTTGAGGCAGGAAAGGAGAGAGGTGTCTCGGTGCTACTAAGGGGATTTGCTTGCCTTGGTCACTCAATTACTTTAGCCAAGCCTGGGGTTCAAGTTCAAGGATATGAACTTGACATTGCTTTTGTCAGTAAGACTCGGATTATATGGCAGTGATTAATGGAGAAGGGAACCCAAACTCCCAGGTCACTGCAGGGTTACCTGGCTAACAGAAATGAATACCTGCAAGTGTTTAGCTGGATACCAGGCCTGGCACTGCTTCATCAGAGACTTTTTGTCTCCTAGACTATCCCTCTGGTCTTTTCACCAGTGCTGCACTGTACTACTTTTAAGAGTTTGGGAAATTAAAGCCTTTTCTGCCTTTTGTTCTCAGTAAGTGTCAAACTGGAAAGGGAGAGCAGCAGCCAGCGCTGCGTTGCTGGAGCGCTAACCATTGCATTAGCTGGAAAGGGGCAGCCAAAACAGGATGTGTAAAACCCCACCCAGGCTGCCCTTTAATTTTCTGTTATATGGAGTGGAAGATTTGAAAGCATATTTCTGGGTAATTAATTCAAAGAGTGATTCTAATGGCTAATGCTGTCAGTTTTGACTGCAAGGAAGGTCTAGAGCTGGAGCAGGCAGTGAAGGGAAAGGAAAATGCTTGGAGGTCACAAGTGGATGTTAAAATATTTTGACAGCCAACATCCAAAAGGCTAACTTAATGAAATGCTTTGGCCAGCACCTTCCAAGAGGTCTGAAACTGAATCCATTTATTTTTCTCCAGTATAGCATACATGGCTTGGGCCTGGCTTCTGCATAAATCACCATTCCTCATTTGATCACCAGTACCCATCATTCCCAGTGCCCACCAACCTATTCTCTGTGCCACGGCAGAAGCACCAGAAAGAGGGGTTTGGTGTCTTTTGAATTTAACTCCCAAATTTCCAAAGTGGCACTTAGGTTAAGCTCTGCCTACATCTCTGCTGCTTGTTAAGCCAGTGTAGCTAAGGTCCTGTACCTGCATATGAAAATATACCTGATATGTGGTACTGAGGAAATGAAATTAGGAAGTCCTATTCATGGTGTCATTATCTCTGGCCGCTTGGAAGGATTTAATCAAACTACTGCAGTTTGCTGATGAGGAAGCTCTAGCTTGTGACGTTGGTTCCTCCTGCACTTGATATCCCTGTGGTGTTTACCAAACTCCTCTGTCCTATCTCAGCAGGCTTGGAGTCAAGCATAACACTTGAAAGGGATTTGCAGGGAACAGCTCTGCTTCTGTTTTTCAAAAGACTTGGTCAGGAAGCTGGATAGGCACAGCTCCTGGCAGTCAAGCTCACTGGCTTCCACTGCTTTTTTATGCTTCAGAAAACATTCAGGGTAAACAGACAGGGAAAGAAAACTTGTGAAAATGGAAAATAACTGGGAAGACACTTGATTCAAGTTTGAATTCTGAAACAAGTCTTGGATTCAGTCTGCTATTTGAACTCCTTTGCCTGTCTCCGGAGATGAATTCAGTTCCTACTATGTATCAGCTCATTAGCTCAGCATCTGCAGTTCCCACAGATCTTGCAATGTAGCATGTTGACACATTGAAGGGCATATCCTTCATTTGCTGTTCTACACTTTTGTGCGGAACTGTAACGTATAGGAGATTTTTTTTTTTTTTTTTTTTTTCCAGCCCAGGCCTGAGGTGACTGCACTTTGAAATGGGTAAAGGAACACCATGTGCCTGTATCACTTGTGCATACACACGTGCTGAGACTGACTAGACCAGAGCTGGCAGACTTCCACTCCAATTCACTGCATCCGTTTTTGTTCGGCTCTCTAAAAAGCACAAAAGAAAAAATGTCTGTATATAGACACATACAGCATTATAGGTGCTGATATGTACGGTATAGACTATCATAGAATTTGGAGCAGATTTTCACCAGCCTAAGGTGCCCAGACTTTAGTTTGTTTGGGTACCAGACTTCTGGATGGTGGCAGAAAACAACATCCCCCTTTGCACGTATGCTCAGGAGCTGGTCTATCTCTGAAGGAGTGGTACAGCACTAGAGATATAGAAAACCCAGTGTGGGAACTCCTGCACTGGAATACAGCATGCAAATCCATGCATAAAGCAGATGCACAATTGTGCACTTGCTTTGTATGCAAACTCTGTCATTCCATAGATTAACCAGATAAGTGTTTGCCCCATTTGCTCATCAGTTGCATTTGGGCATGCACCTGGAGTTACTGCAGGGCTAAATTAAGCACGTGTCTCCAGAGTCCAAAATTGTCTATAACTTCTGGCCATGTTAATAACATATATATAGTGCAATTCTGTAAAGCTCCTGATCCAATAATGCCTACCTGCAGATTGCCTATCTGAACATATTTTTCACTAGCGGTGTTCTAGGATGGCAAATCCTAGAACAGGAGGATCTGTATCTATATACAGCAGTATCTATATACATATGCAATTAAACCACTGCTTACACAATATCCACCTCCAGATACCCCAGGAAAATCAATAAGTAACATTCCCAGATCAGCAGCAGTCATAAATCCCTCTTTGCAACCAGTAAATAGCCTCTCACCCCCTGCCTCAACTGAAGGATGGAGGCAACAAGGCACAGATACAGCCCTTAGATTCCCCTCTGAGCAGCTGACAAAAAGCCCTTTCTCCCCTTGCACGATAATGAAGGAAGGGACTGTGCTGTCAGGGGTGTGCTGCTGCTTTCTGCCTCACTGACCAGAGCATGGGCTGCTCTCCCTTCATGCTCCACTGCCTTTCATCTTGGCATACAAGGTGCCTCCAGCAGCCCCTGCCAGCCCCCTGGTATTTTGGACACTGAGCGTGGAATGAGCAATCAGATCACAGTGCTGCATGGGGGTCAAAATGACTCTACTCTCCTCCAGCAAAGAGCTCCAGGACAGTGACCTGCTCTCACTGGTAAAAAGAGGAGAGATTTCCTGTTAGCATGCCACTATAGAAGGGCAGGAGGTGGCTAGAGAGGGCTTTTTCTTCCCTGTTCTTTCTTAGTAGCCACTGCAAACCAGGAGAAAATTTAGCCTGCTGAAGGAGAGTGTGAAAACACACAGTAAATTTTGCAAACGTCCAGTAAAAATGTAAAATATACCCAAGATTTCCATGTTACCTCAAGCCAACTACTCACATCTGGCCTTCTCATGGCAACAGCAGGAAGGCATGTAATATCAAGCAGAAGCACATCTACAAGAGACAGGGAGATGAAGCTGAGTTTTACTGCATGAGGTTACGATCCAAGGAGGGAGCAGGATGATGAAGGCAGCTTCGATTTGTTGCAATCCTCAGATGTCTTTTGGGCTTTGCTTTGCTATGCAAAGGTTCACTTGTTTCTGTGAGATCTCTTTCATCTTGGGTAGGAATCTCACAGCAGCAGTTCCTGCAAGGTCTGAGTTGCATTAAGGCTTGGAGCTAGGGAAGGTACCTCTTCTTGTTGGGCACAGGAATGAGAATCTGAACTGAAGAAACTGTCTCAGAGGAGAATACAGTTATTCTTAGGGCATCAAAATCACATCTGTACCAAGGGGATGTACAAAGCCTGGTATTTAATCCTTACACAGTGCAAAACAGTTGATAGAGCTGAAAGCATATAGTGTTAGAGCTTCAAATTATTTTTTACACATTGTTTTCTCACTAAGTTTGCATTTGGATACTTTTACAGCTTTTCTCATCACTTCACGACAGGGCAATGGTATCCGTATGCCCCTTTTTCCTTCAGGGAAACAAGGGCACAGAGAAATGTCAGGACATGGCCAAGGTGGTCTGACAAGGGGCTGGAATTCATATTTACGTGATCTCAAAGACTGAGAAATGGGCATCCACAGCTGCTTGCAAAGCAGGCAGATGAGGGAGAATAGGTAAAAGCAAAAAATGCAGCACAGCTATTATCTGCAATGCCTTTAAAAATAACCCTTCATCCAGGTTTCTGGCAGAGCAGTCCTCCTAACTTGTTAATGTGCTTGCCTAAAATCGTTGCCCTTAAACTTCTAACACTGCTGTAGTTAATGTACTGCCCTTTGCCACCTCAAGTGAGGCTGTGTTGTAGAAAGCTATGCTGGTCTGATTCATGTCAAAACTGTATAATCAGAGATAGAGCAAAACTTGAGAAGTGGCTCTTAGGAGGTATCTCCCAGGTTGAGATCAACTTCCTTTTATGTTTGAAAAAATACAGTGTTTTTCTACTAAAAAGGGAAAAAGTTATGTCTGCAAAACTTCTAGAACTTGAAAATGACTTCAGGGTTTCTGTAAAAACCTCACATTCTTGCTGAAGAAGAGGACAAACAGATGCTTTAGAAAGAACTAGTATTTTATTTCTGTCTGGAGATGGATAAAATGCTAATATCAAGCCCAGAGCTTAAAAGCAGTTACTAACCTATGATTAGGATGACTAAATTCTTCCTGTTTCTCTCTCACACACACAAATACATACATACACCCTTCGCCCCTAAGGATCGGTTTATTAACTAGTGTTTCTCAGAGCTGCTCTTAGTTGGATCTAAGCAAATGCAGCTGAGCTGTCTACTGCCTTGTCCTAAGACTTGCCCAGACCTTGGGGCAGTGCTGACCATCACTAGGAAATCATATGTTTTCTGGCTGCTGTGGAGAGATGTGATGCAGCAGAGTCTTTTTAACAGTGGAATTGGCTTGAGGAACATTGCAGGGGCAGGATGCAGCGAGCAACTGGAATAAAGCCCAGAGATCCCATTTTGAGCTGAGATTCAAATGGACCTTGATTTAATAGGGGTCTCAACTCCAGATACGAATGTGCCACAAAACCACGAAATCCTAAACAAGCAGCATTCAGCCGTGGTACCAGCAAGGTCATTGCTGGCTGCGTTCACTTCTTGGTATAGCGAGGAGTGTGCGGGATTGAATATGGGAAACCACACCTATATGGAGGAATCACAGTTCAAGTGAGGATGCATTAGAGCAGGTCTTTTGGAAATGAGTAAATTTGGCAGCAGGTCAGGAATCAGGATACTGGTACAGTTTCACTAGGGACTGAAAGATGGGAAAATGGGAGAGCACAGGTTGGCATTAAGTCGTGTTGGCAAAGCTCTCCGGAGCGATGGGCGAACGGAGCTACAGAGAATGATTTTGGCCAGGATTCAGCATCCACAAGAAGTGGTGAAAGTGTGTGAGGGCTGGATAACTGAAGCTTTGGCAGGTGGTTGAATAGAGAAAGTGGCTTTTCTGTTTTGTTGCAAGTCTCAACAATTCATGGTGGAAAAATAAGCATGAGTCAAACTGAAACAGCATTTGCAAGCTACTGAAAAACAGTTATTTGGGTGTTAACTTAAAATGCTGCATTTGAGCTGAAATAAGTAATTCAGAAAATTTGATCCCAATTTCTTTAAAACTCATTTTAAAGATTTGGCTCTTTTTTAATATGGAATGCCCTTTCGAAACAAAGGAAAGCCATTTCCCTTTAACAAAAAAGTTCAAGATGAAGCACTGCAACATTTCCAAATATTTGCTTCCCTTTGAAAGTATTGAAATGCAGCATGTCACCCTTGCCTACAGCTTTGCCCTGCTCATTTTATTCTGCCTAAATCATTTTCTGAATGTAACCTGAGGAGTTTGAATTTGAGAACCTTGAAGTTCTGGGTTTTTTTTGAGATGAATTTACTATTTACTGAAAAAATATCTTTTCAGTTTTACTTCAGACTGAAGTAAATTAGCAAAGCTCTTTTGGGGAAGGAAGAACTGCTGAGAGTCTCCATTAACAAAACATCACTTTCATAAGTCATGGGCTCATCTGAAAGTACATAGAAGAAAAAGACCTGAAAACAGAGCTGAAGAATGATAAAAAGAAAAAAAGAAACTGTATAAAAAGGCTACTTACGTTTGTGGGATTTTTTAAATAGCATTTAGACAGAAAGCTGATTCTCAGTTTTGTCTGTGCTGGTATTTTTTCTCAGGCTATCTGAAATTTCAGGAGTTAGGGGAGAAAAAAAATCTCACTTTGCACTGTCTATGCCAAAGAAATGCAATACAATCTGATTTCACTTCTTTCTCTCACACCTGAATGTGCTCGTTTTTGCTTACAAAAGGAAAGACACAAAAGAATTTCAAGAAAAGGAATCAGATGGTGCCGCCCGATACTGTTTCACAGCTAAAATGTGAAAACAAGCCCAGCTTCATCTACCGATACTCCGGTCTCAAAAAACGGTTATTATTCTTTTTAAAGGGAATTCTCTTAAAGGGAAATTGCTCCGAATTCAATCAAAAGCACCATTTATTATGACTTAACACAACAGTTACCTTTTGTCACTAAAAGCCAAACTGATGTGAGAAAGGCTGCGGAGGCAGTATGCCTTGTGCATGGTCTCCTTAGCAGCACAGGATGCCCGACTTGCTCTCCAGATCTAATATCACTTTTATGCAATCTACAGAAGGGCCCTAGTCAGGGACCTACTCTACAGGGCCCCTCACTGAGTAATCGCCCCTGAGAATGATGATGTGATCTTGAGAAACGTCCAGGTCAAACGCCTGCCCGTGCTGGAGGCTGCACCAGTGCAGCACGGTGCAAGCAGCCTGGCGCTGAAGGACTGAGCACCAGGCATTGGGCAACACCCCTTCACGTCTTGGTGAAGGAGCATCCAGCACTGGGTATCACCCCTCCCTGCCTTTTCTCCCTAGCCAAGGAGGTCTGGACTAGTAACATCTCTAGCTCCCCTGCAAAACCCTGCCATGCACAGCCCAAGAGAAGCAGAGGGAGCACATACATGGCACTCTGCAAAGGCTGTACTAGCACCTGTTTTTCCCTCAAAAGTCTCAATAATGAGAAAAATGAATGAGGTTTTATAGCCTTAGATCATTACACAGATGTAAACAAATTTTTCCCTCCTGTGTCCTGGATATTCAGCACAGTGTATAAGTGTGATCAGATTCACCCCCTCCTCCCAGAGAGACAGTTCCTCTGAATAGATGGGTTTCAAAGGACCAAATCTCTCAAAGGCACATTAGGGAAGGCTACTTTCCTCCTCTTCCCTTGCTGTTCCCTCCTGTGCCATCCAGAATTTAGTAGCTTTTTACTTTGTTCAGGTCAGAGCGAAGGCCAAGAGAAACTGTGTTCTGAAAATCATCTAGTCTGAATGCTTTGTTCCTTCCTCATGTGCTGCCAAAATAACATCTTAACACCAAGTGGAAGGAGAAGCACCGGGGAATGATTGTTATTTTAAGTTCTATCTAGGCAAACAGCCATTTGCTGCATTTACTTTATTCCACATCGGAAAAAATACAGCAGCCCCCAGTAACCAAACAAACACCAGCCTTGCAGCCTGCTTCAGCTAGTGGCCCCATCATTGCACGCTGTCCTGTGGTTTGTTTTTCAGTAAAGGAAATCTTCTCGTCCATCTTCCTCAAGTCTCACACACAGATTAAAACCAGGGAAAATTTGCTGCAGAAGGTTTCCAGCTACAGCTGGTGAAGTTTAGGCCCCACACCCAGGCTAACAGAGCAGCTGGTTCTTCACTCTGCAAAATGAGCTGCAGCACATGGACAAGGAGGTATGTTATGACCTGTCCCTGCATTCCCCATGCCGGATACCAAACTGCAATATCACCACTGGCTGCTATGGTGAGATAAAACTGGTTTACACTGCTGGTTTACAGCTGCTTCTTAGCTTGCTTATTTCAATAATGTGGCAATAGGCTTCAGGAAATCCAGGATCTGGCTTGCCTAATAAACCTTATATTGCCTTAGCTAAAAAGGAGCCATGCATCACATTCAAGTATCAAGTGAAAGCACAATATCCTGATGTATGTACCCAGACTACCTGAAATCTAGACTTTGCTCATTGCTGCTGATTTTCTTTATAAACATAGGTAAGTTACAGGGCTTATCTGAGAAATAGGAAGCATACAAATGGTTACTTCCAGACACTTCCAAAGTTTTCACAGGAAAACTCATTTGTGCTGCCACCTCAATGAAAAGCAGCTTTGTTCAGCTTACAGTTACACAAGTAGTCTTTAATACTAGCTCCATTTTCCTGCCCAATTTCTGCTATGGTTTAAAAAGTAAGAAAGATGTAAAGTAGTAAGAAAGTACTCAACTAGAAATCCTACTTTATTGGAAACACCTGCAAAGGATTGAGAGGCACAGACTCTTTGCAATGCTAGTCCTCATGTCAAGGGATTGCTTCTAGACAGCAGATAGCAAGCAACCCAACCAGCATATCCCATTGCCCCAGCTCATAGGGAAGAGCCTAAGAACTGGTTGAGCCAGGAAAATTAGCACAATCCTGAGGCTGCTGTAATATGTGCCATGAATGAGGTCTAACTTTCCCCAGTCCCGCTAGCGCTACAGAAATAGTAAAAGCAGCTTAGAGCCCCCTGTGTCCTCTACAAACACAGCCTGTGCAGAAGAAAGGATCCATCCCTAAAAGCTCCCCTTCCTAATACGCACTTGTGCCACCACACTCAAGGCAAAATGGAAAGACAGACAGACAGACAGACAGACAGACAGACAGACAGACAGACAGACACCAATCCAACCCATCTGAGCAGCACTCTATCTGTCTGCTTTCCTCCTTTTATAGCCTACAGCAGGGCCTGATAGCTCATTGAACACAGGTGAGGGCATCTGCCAGCATTTAACCCTTCTTTCTCTGTTCTTCTACTCTTGTAAAGCCAGAAGATAAAGAAAATAAAGTTGAAGACACAAAAGTACAGTTTAGGCTGCTACCCCGGAACTTTGTAAGTATGAGATAACTTCAGGAGCAGTAAATAGCAATACTGAAGTGAGGAATTCTGAAAATATAGATGAGACTCCTGCCCTAAAGTGCAGGAGGGCATGAGTTACACCAAATATTCAAAGAACATTGCTTTATCCAGATGGTGTCTTATAACATAAACTGTCAAAGTCATTACTTTGACTTTATTATCAGGGTTATTATGTTTTCTTTATTCCTTTTAATATTCCATATGCTGGTCATATAATACTTTTCTTTGTATTCTTGTTCCCTTTTATTCTCTTTGTTTGTTCTATTCATGACTTATCACCTTCTGCTGGCAATTTAATTATTGGATCTATATTATTAGTATTTTTTTTAAGAACGTAATAAAAAATTTCAGTACAAAACACTGCAAGTAATTCAATTTTCATCAGAGAGGAAGGAAGCTGGACGCATTCAATAGAAGGGAGGAGAATACCTAGTTATAACACTTTTAATAAAAATATAATAGCACTTTGTACTTTTTAGCATCTTCCATTTGGAGAACCTAGTGGCTTCGTAATCATAAATATTGCTCAACTTTTCCATTGCACTTTTCTTCTAGAGCTTTCACAGCACTTTGCAAAAGTGAATCAGTATCAGCCTCTCTATTTTGCACCCAGGGAAATAATGTGAAAACCAGTACAATCCATCCAGCCAGGGTCACTGCTGGGATGAGAATACAGGTGTCCTGAGTCTGTCCCTCTATGAGAACAGCTGCACTCAATTTTATTATGTACTAAACAGACAGCCCTCTCTCCTTCCCATATCTCCTTCAGTCAGCTACAAAACTCTTTGCTAACTCTCCTATCTCCTCTTTGGTGCTCTGCCTTTTCCAGGTCTGAACTAGACTGTATGTTTCTCTGGGCAGGATTCATGCAGTTGCTGGGATGAGAAAGCTTCGGCAAGGCTTGCTGCTGCATCAGGAGGCAGCAGCAATTTAACACACTGAGACATTCTGAAAAATCTTAGCCTGTTCCTTAATTACCTGAGACAGATTCCTGGTTTTACATCTTGTCTGAAATGGCAGCTCCCCCAAAAGCAGAATGTCCCGGGTTTGACTGCCAATATCCCTGTGGCTTGGAGAGGGTGAATAGGGGTCGATAGTTCTCTTCCAGTACAAGGATTAGGGGATATCAAATAAGGCTGAAAGGCTGCAGATTTGAAACAACAGCAAAGAAGTTAATCACTTCACATGGAGCTGAGCTGTAAGATGTGGATCCTGTGGATGCTGAAAGTTTACATGGGGGCAAAAGAGCTCCTCAGCGAATTCACAGAATAACAGTCCCTGGACTTAAGTTTACTATAATCCTAGTGTACTGTTTGAAGGAGGGTAATTATGTTGCTTCTATCCTATTTGCTAGACACCAGCTACTGCAGCCCCAGAGACCAGCTGCTGTGCGAGAGGTACCTCCTGTCTCACACGGTGCCTCCTGACAGCCCTCCGACAGGGTGACCCGGAGGGAAGAGGGTTGCCTGCTGAGCCAAAAGGGCCATGTCCTGCGCTGCTTCCATGAGGCCTGGAGCCTGCATTGCAGCACGTATTCTGGGATAAGAAAAGCTCTGCATCCAGGGTAACATCTGCTTTTTGCCGGCAGATCCCTGTGTCTGTACAGTGGCTCCCTCTGTTATCCATGAGTCCAGGAACCCCTAGATCGGGGCTATGAATCTGTATCCTAAGCAGGAAGCAATATATTTTGTCATGTGCTCCTTATAATGTCTTTATACCCCAGGAAAATGGAAGACAATTAAATTGATCTCCAACATTTCATGTCATGAAATAATGCATTTGATATTTGGAATTGTTTTTTTTGTCACCTCCAACTTCTCTCTACAGTAGCTAGGTACTTGCTTTTCCTATCTATAAAGACATTCCTGCTCCTCAGGCTCCAAACCCAGCACTCAGGATGGCAGAAGATGTTATTTTATGATCAGCAAAGCGCTTAGAGAAAGAGCTTTGCTTATTTTCCTCTTTAAATATCAGCCAGTTTTATTTTCTGTAGATCAAAGCTTTCATGGCCTTTTTTGGTTTGTCTGTGTATATAGGGTCAGAAATGAATTAGAGCACAAGGGAGAAAAAGAAATCACCTTTTTTCCTTTTACCTTTTAAATGAAATCACTAAAAACATTTCTGGCTCTGTATTTATCAACCGAACTCAAAACACCCACAAAAAATGAGAGGAGGAGGGAAAAGAAGAAAGTAGAAAGACATTCATGAGATCAGCATGTGTCTAGTAGAGCTTTTTTTTATTATTACTGGGGAATTATTGTATCTGCAAGCCAAGACAACAGCACTCCCTGATGCCAACTCCAGCTGTTCCTCCCTTGTAAAATTTATGAGCTGTTTTCAAGAGCTTGAATAGATCTTGTGATAGAACTTCAGTGTAGCTGCAAAAATATTTTTAATTGTTGCAATGTTGTCAGGTTTCCGTGTGACACTAAGCATGTATTAGTTGACTGATTAGAAAGTGTACTCCTTGAGATGCCAGCCTGCTAGGTCACTGAGCTAAAGGGAAAAGTCGCATCAGACTTCAGAGCTACTCCAAATCCTTGCTGGGAACATCACAAACAAACGGACAGAGTCATGTTCAAATACTTTTAAATAAACAAGTACATTAGTAAAAGAATTTAGTATCTTCCCAAGGAATTCTTCAAAGAGCTCCAAGCTGCATTTTGCACCCTAGGCAACTATGCTTTTTTTTTTTTTTTTTTTTTTTTTTTTTTTTTTTTTTCCTCCCTCCCCTCCTCCTCCTCTTTGTAGGCTAAGAGGAATTCTGGCTAAGCTTGTGATAGATGTCTCTGTCATTTCTGAACTTGCACCTTTATGTGCCACGTGCCACAGAGATCTCAATCCTGTAAGAAAGGACCTGTGAGACAGTAGCCTTAAAAGGACAAGGACACACAATAAGGGACATAAAAATTTAAAGGCAAAATTGGAAAAGCAGTGGGATTATTAATTGCTACCATTTAAGCAAAGCCATCTGTACTATTAGGACCCTTTGTGCCTTAGCATTTGTAGTCTCAGCAAATTAGAGCCATAAAGGAAATTGGCCTCTCCGGACACAGGTGAAATCAGATGTAATACCAAAGGTTACTAGTTAGTTCATGATTCTTTGGTCTACTAAAGATAAAAAGCCCTAAAGTCTATACTGCCATTCCCAGCTTGGCCTATGCAGAAGAGCAGGAGGCATTGCCAGTGAAGGCACAAAGTCCACCTCGTCTGCAGAGGAGGGGACGCTGTTAACTACTTTTTGTGTGTGTGTGTTTGTGAGATGTGTTCAGCCAGGCCAAAGGACTCGCATGGAAGACAGGAAAACCATGATTTTATCCTCTCTTTCTCTTTCAGATGATTTGCATCTGCAAGAGTGCAAAGAGTAATGAGCCTCTCTCTCTTGCCCATTGAACTGTAGAGTGTCTAATCCAAATAACCGTTAACATTTCATTTGAGTTCAGCAGACTTTTCAGCCAGGGCAGGCTCATACTTAACATGTCTTTTGGGAGCTCAGTATATGATTATTATTAAGATTTGAGAAGCACCAGAAGTGAGGAAAAACTGGATCTGCTGGGCAACATCTTACCCTATATTCAGGAAGCCAAGCATTGCTCCAGGAACAGAGACAAGATATGAAAATGATGTACTCAGGTGACTGGAGATATTCTGGCATGATATCATCTAGCGTGCTGTTCCCAGTGCAAGCAGCATATGGCAACTTGCTGCTCTCTGGGATCTTAGTTAAGGATAAGCTTGGTGGTGCATCTACTTGAAATGTAGATTTTTCGAGGATGACTAAGAACAAAAGATTACAGAGCACATTATGTATTCCCAGGACTTTATCTGATGTTACCGATTTTGTTGATGTAATTTCCAAATGGATTAAAGAATGCAGTATCCTGTAAAGTACTGTCTGGATTGTTGATTGTAACTTTGACCCCTGGACTTTATCCATAGCTGTTTGGTCTTTTACTACCAATCTTAAGTTTGTGGAAAGGTGGTGTGAGCTGCTTTGTAGTTTGTAGCAAATTTAATGTGGATGCTTCCTGAACTGAATAATTCAGACTAAACTGAATATAATGATCTTCATCATGGAGTACTAGAAACAATTACCTATATCTTTACATTAACTGGTAGAATGATCCATTGGTGTCACAGGGAAAGAATTCCACATTCTCAGCTTGGGGACGCTCATGAAGAGCTTGCCTCAGCCTCATGAAGTCACATCAGCAGGATACCAAAGTGTAACCTTCCCGCCACGATCATTTTTACCCCAGGAGAGCCACAAATTTTGTATATGCTCAGCCAAAGAGGCAGAGCTCTCCCATTAAAGTCTTCAGGTTGCACAGGTGGATGGCAAAGCAATGAGCAGAGAGCCATTGCTGTCTTTCATATGAAAGAAGCATTAACAAAGAGTCTGTCAGTAGGAGCCTGCTAGTCAGAGATCCCCGTAATGGCAGAGCAAGTGAATAGCATGTGTTTAAAGAGCCTATAATCCTATATTTACACAACAGTCCTAATGGCTCATTCAGAGCCCTTGCAAAGAACCAAGTAAATAGTGTGGTTAGAAAGTCTGTTACTTTGTATTTACTCACTAGACCGTCTGCTGTGGGAACTGTGAATGCCGTAGAGAGCTAAAAGGAGCTTGCTTTTGATTTTTTTTTTTTTTTTTTTGGGGGGGGGGGGGAGGGATTAGGAGGAGCAGGGCTATGAAAAGCTGACTAATAATGATACGGAAAACCATTTTCAATGGGAACTATACCTTCACCTTGCACCAGTGAAGAAGAACAACCGTTAGCACACTTTGTCAAGGAAAGGGATGCATTTATCATCACCTAGAGTCTTTTCATAGAGACTGGATGCTCTCTGTAAGACGTGGGCTTATTCAACAACACGTTATTGAGCTCAATAGCACTCACATGTGTGGCAGGAAAAAATTCATTCCTTTCACTGTAAAAACTACTGGAAAGATGCAAAATGCTGTTTTACACATATATTATTCAAATGCTCTTTTTTGGCTTTGAAATGTACTATGTTTGAGATTGGACACTAAAATTGTTCTTTGAAATGTTTACACATGTAAATGCTAAAATCATCAATAAGCCAAAACTACACACCCAAATCAGAGTGAATCAGCCAGCTGATTAGTATGTAAAAATGAAGCTGACATTAAATATTTGGAGATTTACATAGCAATAAATTAGAAGTCTAAAGTAAATGGTCAATTTTGAAATGACTTTAAATATCTGACAGATTTACTCAAACTAGAAAAATTCACAGAAGAAGCCAAACCCCTTAGTTAATACCTAGTATTTTAGATTCCAGAAACCCTATTAAAGATCCTGTCTAAACCTTAACTAATTAATCCTCAAAATTCCCATGAGGTATAGGCAAGGACTGGAACAGAGTGAATAATTAATAAGAAATCATTTATGCAATGGACTTTTCTTTTTGTTTGTGATTGTCTATACAAATCATTAAATCTATTTATTATACACAATGACTCTCAGAGTTTTGTCAATAATACTTTGCTTGCAAATTGTTTAAGAATTGCAACTAGAAGGAAGAAAGGAATCCTGCACTGTTATTGCCGTCTCCAGATTAATTGCAAAAGCCATCCAAATGACATGAAATGAGCTATGAATCAAATGTTTAATAACTGAAGGTATTGTTTAAAATTTCTGTTCAGTGAACAATTTAAGGCAATCTAGCTTTTTCCTTACTTCAGAGGAAATGACGAAAGGCTCAGGCAGCACCATATGCTTCTGTATGGCCATACACCTTTCATGTGCCCAGGCAGAGCGACTCGTAGAGAGTGGCTGTGTCCGTAGGGGAAAAAGGGATAAGGCTGAAGGCATAGGTCTTCCTGGGCTTCCACATGGCCGGAGATCTGAAAACTTAAAGCAACTGCTGCTGCACCTGTGTCACCTTATTCAAAAAGTCCCTCCACTGACCTACAGCCCTTACCACTGATGAAGCTTGACACTCTCTGTCCTTGGTGCCTGGATTTGCCACCTCCTTCTCTTCCCTGTGTTAACTCTCAGGTAGTCTCTACTCTTAATTTGTGCCTTACCGCTTGTAAAAGTTGTTACTCCATGGCAGCAAAGGCAATGAAGTTAGAACAGCTGTTCTGAAGCACTTTTCAAGTATGTCCTTTTTCTTCTTCATCTTTCTTTTCCCCTTGAGCTGACATAAAAAGATTCATCTAAAAGTGCAGCTGAAATGGCTCTATCAGCACTAACTAGGCCTGAGGGCAAGTTTAGGAGGATTTATACATGCTAGAGGTCCTCTGCTGTTGTGCAAATGAGCACCCATGTTCATGCAGTGTGGACTTGCTGTTCTTAGCAAGAACAAGTCCTAGAACAAAATGTGAAGGTTGGAAGAGACCTCCAAGGATCCCCAATGTCCTAAGTACATGGCTGTCCTCCGGTATCACAAATGAGCTATTTAAAAGGGCTTAGCAAAACCAGAGAGCTGTCGCAGAATTGGCCTCGATCTCATTGTCCTCAGCAAGGCTTCTTATATAACTAAGTGCATTATCATTCCATTTCAGTTCTCAAGCAGCAAAGGCAAACGCTCATTGTGAAAACATGCAGAGGGGTTTTTCACACTGATGGCTGTAGCTCACTTTTCACACTGATCTGTAGCACAGCCCTTGACATAGTCACTTCTAGCTCTTCAGAGCTAGGGAAGGTACTGGCAAGCAGTTGGGGACATGGAGGATGTGATCAGTCAGCAATGATATCATGGGATGAGGAGGCTGTATATTTTCTGTATTTTTTACTTTTCATCTATCTGGCTTACACAGGAGACCTGGGAACAGCTGGGCCCATAACTACAGCTCACAGAATACACTCTGGCATCACTTTAAGATCCAAATATCCTAGGTTAGGCAAAAATCTTCTGAGCTGAGGGGCTAATGGGACTTGGGGAGGGCTAAGCACTGAGAGCTAGAAAAAAAGCTCTTTTTTGTACCTTCCTCAAGACACCTGCCAGTCCTATGCCCTTACACACTTCAGCTAGCACCTGATAAATGAAATAAACCATAGAACTAAAAAATGCCTTTGGAGATCGCTCCAGTTCCTATCAGTTCAGTTCCCTCATTCCCCAAGGAGACTGTAAAGCGAGTGCACGTGGGCCCTTGCACAGCGTTCGGTTAGCAGGCGCTGCGTATGGCTGAATTGCAATTAGCTTTGCCTTGATTGAAAGCCGCTTTGGGACTTTGAATTAGATCTTCTTCCACCTCGGCTCCTGCCGCTGGTGGCAAGGAGCAGGCTGCTCGGCTGCCTTCACTGGATGCGGCCCGATGGTCCTGTGGGTCCAGATTGCTTCCACGCTTCATGTGAATTCCCTAATTTTTTAGTACTGTCAAGATATTGGCTCGACTACATCTAGGGTTCTTCTCTCAGAAGCTTTAGCTAATTAAATGTTTTAAGATGCCACGATGAAAGTTATATAGACACAAGAAATTTTTATGAACTGGTAGCGTTAATTTAAACTCAATTCCAGCAGAGCATGCTGCAATGTTTCGGGCTATTAGCCAATCACTAATGTAAACTATGGAACAGTTAATACAAGTTCATTCAAATCCGAGACATATTTTGATTTGCTGAATAGCTTTAATTTTCCCAAAGCTGATCAAATAATAATAATAATAATAATAATAACAACAACAGCAAGAACAATAAAGACAATTTGAATGTGATCAGCTAATCTGATGGTTTTGCTCCCAGTTTGTTTTTAATTTCTGGCAGGAGTGATATTGGAAATTAAAAAGCTCTCTTGACACTCGAGTGACTCAAATCTCAGACCAGAAAAAATGAGGTGACTGAAGCAGCTCTGGGTCTTTTATTCTCTTCCATCATTATCACAGTTAATAGGAAAAAACAAGGAGGCTGCCCAGCAGTGAAGGCTGAGAACCCACTTTCCCCCCATCTCCTTTTTGTGCCATCCAAGATAAAGTACTAATTATCAGGACAGCTCAAGCTCATTTGTAGGATGAAGGGAATTGAATACTGCTTCCATGAAAAGAGTTACCTCCTATGTGCCCTTGGGCAGGGATTGAGGTGCTTTAGTGACTTAAGTATCTGAATTAAAACACCTTGAAGTGATGGGCAGACCTCCCAGTGGGCTTGCTCCTAGGGAACCTATCATTGCTCTCATTCCAACATCCAGCAAACCAACCCAGTTCCACCCAGATCACTGTGTACAGATGGGTCCTTCATGGAATCCAAAAGCTCAGCCCTCTTTCTGGTTTGGGTGGTTTGGACAATCAGTATGGAAAACTCTGAATTCCAATTTTACCCATCAGACACAGGGAGGCTTGGGCAGCAGTAAATACCTGGATATTCACACAATACCTGCTAACATACAGCAGCGCAGAAAAGTAATTGGATTGAAAGTCTGGGGATGGATAAGAATTCAGTGTGGTTCTGACAGGAAAGGATATCATTTTATTAATGCAAGGCCTGATAAAACTGTCACTGTTGTAATTAACACAGAAAGCACATGGCAGTGCAGGCTGAACTCGTTAGGCTTTGGTCTCCAGTGTAAGGGAGAGCATTTAAAAACCATCAGCTGCAATGATATGGATATAGAGAGACTGAAGTAAAGCTAGGAGGACAGTCCAAACTGAAGAGACTTCAGAGTCCATCCAATCTGTCTCTCTTCCTCAAGAAAGGAGCAAGTCAGTCTAAACCACTCCTTACAGATATCTGTCCCATCTCTTTTAAAAGATTTCCAGCTATGGAGATTCAACAGACTTCCTGTCACCCCCTTCCATATCCAAAGCAGCCAGTGCCATGACATGGAGAGAAGAGCTGTGATACCACAACATGCTCAGCATTAATCTAGGGTTGCCCTCAGACCATTCATCCACTTGCTCTGGAGCTGTTGGGGGAAACCAAGATGGAAATACAAGGCAGATGTTTGTGAGAGGGACCCCAAACCCCTCCACAAGGTGAGGGACATTCCGGGAGCATCTTCGCCGCCGTGGGCTCATCCTGCCCGTCCTGCCATGCTCTCTCTGTGTGGTCTGCATCTACTAGGTGAATAAAAGGAAAGTTTGGGCTGCAGATCTGTCAAGTGCAGCAACTAATCCATTTGAAATAAAAACCCTAGCTTTTTCACACAGGTGCTAAAGTGCTCTATCAGCAGGAATCTGTGTCTGCCATGTTCCAGATAAATGCTCAGAAAGGAGTACGCCGGCGAGGCAAGCACAGCTCTCAAGCACCGCACCTTCATCTGTTTTGTTAATGGCTCCATCTCTTGCCCTCCTCAAGAAGATCGTGCTCACTATGCATCATGGGGACGGCTGAGCATGACTGATGGGTTCGGGTGCTGGGAGGAGTTATTCCCCCTCCTCACTGCTGAGCTGGAGAGATGAACGTGCAGGCAGCCCCAAGGAAATGTGAAATGCAGCCCTGCCACTTCCACCTGCAGGTGGGAAAAGCAGCGTGTAAATTTGCTGAAGGAGAGCTTATTACTCACAGTAACTGCTGCTGGTGAGGACAAGAGCAGGACAAGCAGGCAGCAATGCTTTCCCAACATACCCTCTCCTCCTTGATGCTTGGGTCTTCCCAAGCCAGTGGCAGCATCTTTCTTTAATATTCTTCTATGTATTTAACACTTCTCTTCACATTAGATTCCACCTGCACAATCCTACAGGTATTGTCAAGCAATGGTTCACACTGGGAGACACTGGTCAGCTTTTAAGCTAAGCAAGGCTCAAATAATGGACCAAGAGCGTTTTCCTCACCCGCACCTTCGGTGAGCCCATGCCTCCTGTATCTGAGGCATTAGGAAGCAGGGTGGGAGCAGGCTTGCTGGCTGCCATAACAACTTCTGTGCCTAGCAGAGAGAGAGGCCAAGCTGGTAAATGAATTTCAGGCTAATGGAGGTGGGTGTTAAATATTTGCTGTACTTAAGCAGGAGGGCCTTTATCACTAATTACCAGGAAATGTTAAAGGAGATGGGATGTATTTAAACCTCTTTGTTTGCCATTAAAAATACAGATTCTTTTGCCTCTTTTCCGTGCTCTGCAGCTAATACACTTCTAGCAATAGTAGAACGGCTCAATGTCACTGTCAAAATCACTGTCCTTGAAAATAAAAAGCGATTAATTTTAATGCATGCAAATCATAGGTGAGATACAGCAGCAAGTGGTCAGTGGCTCACAGGCCAGACCGTGGGTTCGTGCCTAGTCTTTCCATACGAACAAGCTGCTCAGCCTTAGCTCTGACATGAAGGAGGCTGAAGGCTGGGGACTTGTCAGGCAGGGGAGCCTCGGCCATCCCTCACTGGCCACGCTCGTGTCAGCTGGCTCTCCTGCAGCAGCTGCCATCCGTCCACGGGATGGGGAAAACACCGAGTCCTTCACGTTACGGAAAGGCCTGAGAATGGCAGCAACACCTCTGCCCACTTTTCACCACCTCTGTCCTTTCAAGACATGCATATTGTACAGCCCTGGGAGGCTGAGTAGATGGGTGAGCAGACAACATTAACTATGTAATTAACTATACAGCTCAATAACTGTAAGGATCCCTTGGCCCTTTCCCCATTACTGAAAGCGCAACACAAAAATGCTTAAAATGCTTCTGCTGATCTTTGCGGCTCTTCCCAGCTCTAAGGCCTGCAGTCCCACCCAGTCTGGCATCCAGAGCAACGCAGGACACCAGCCTCCATCACATCCCATCTGCAAATGCCTCTCCGCTCCCAGCTCAATGAGCACCTCGCTCAGAGTTGAGCTGCTCTGAGAATACACAATACACCTCAATATTTTCTTCTTGTCTCTTTAGGCTTCATACCAAAGGCAAAGCTGTTGAATGACACCTTTCTACTGGCCCCGAAATTATTGAAATTATTGGCCCTGAATGAATCAGATATTAATTATTCCAATGAGAATTTGCCCTAGCAAGTTATCTTCCTGTACAGCACTTGGTAAATATTAACTGCTTCATCCAAAATCATGCTGTGAGTAATCAGGAAGTCTTTTTTCCTTGAAAAGGAAACCGAGGCATGGGAAGAAGTAAAAGACTTGCCCAAGGCATCGTAAAAATCAGTGTGAAAAGGAAACAAGAAACATTCTACAAGCCTACTTACAGGAATTTGTACCTTATAATTACAGTAGATGATGGGGTAACTTTTTTCCTAATATACTAAATGGCAATTTTCAAACTTTCTCCATCTGCATTTCTCAAACATTTTATAGTGGAGAAAAGAAGCCCTGTATAGCACATTTAACTGTCTTTACAACGAACCTGCTTTCTCAGTTGCATATTGCTGATCCCTTAAAAACAGTCCATGAACTCTGGTAGATCTCTGCTGCTGTAATTAGAAATCATTGTAGATAGAACATTTTCATCACAGTGGAAAAATGATGCAAGGACATTTGTTTTTAATCCAAATCAGAACTGGAAAAAAACTAATTTCCTAACCGTCCACCAAGCAGGATTCCTTGGAAACTTTTGTTTCAGAATTCTAGAGTTTATATTGCCACAGAAAGAGGAGACACTGTGCCAAAAAAAAGCCATATTTCTATTGGTACTAACCAGCAACTATTCATGGTATTTTAGTAAAGAGATGCAAAAAATAATGGCAAAACATTACCAGTAGCAAATATGCAGTAATGGTGGCTATTGGCATTTGATCTGCCTTTTTTATGTACTCCTATGTATATGTTAAACTCAAAATTATACAGATGCAAAATTATAAAAAATAAAAAATAAACCTTCAACAAATGTTATAAGCATTAAAAATTTCAAGACTTAAAAATTCTCCAAATAAAAGTTACCAAAAGTTTTATTTCACTACAGTTCATATTTTTTCCCTGAAAGAAGATGCTTATGTTTCATTGATCCCAGGAAATTTTCTTTTTGACTGAACAGCCTTTTCCGATAAAAAACACTATTGTTGTAGAATTTCTAAACTGTTCCAATTCAAATGTCTATTTGCAGCCTATGATAGAGAGACACAGTCTACAGTGGATTAAATAAAGGTCTGAACTTGAAATATGGGATTGTCTCTTTCTTCTGAAATTTGGTCTTGGGTTTGAAATTGAAGTCTGTACCACCTCTGCAGTTCTTGGTTTCATCTGAATCAGAAACTCTTCCTTTTATGAGCATAACTTTTAGTACAGAAAGCCTTACAACAAAGTGCTTTCTCAAGAGATACGTCTGTCCGGGCTCCTTTAACCATAAAAATTCAGAAGTAAAATCAATCCAAAATAAATCCAAGTAAAGGCAAAGGAGAACCCTTATATCACTGAAACAGTGAAAAAGATGCTTTTGGGAGGATGCTTTCCTGGAAGGAAAGGATACAGCACCACCAGGTCTAACACGACCTCAACTGCCTAGCAGAAGCACAGCTGGGTCAACAGAAAGCACCAAGTTGGATATCTAGGAAAGTCAGCTCAGAAGTGCCAAGGTCCTGCCAAGATTCGATACCAAACCAGACTCAGCCAGATTGAGGAAAAGAAACTCTATGAAGAGAAAAACAACTCTTCCAGCAAAATCAGCATGAGCAAATCATCTTTTCCCAGACAAAATTAGTCAAGCACATAATGACATGACAAAACCACCCTGCACCTAAGACTAATTTACAGTGTGTTTGGATAAGCCATTCAAATAAGCCTGATCTCACCTCCAGACTGAACTGAGGTCTGCCTGTCAGCACATGAATTACAGCCGATAGCCAGTTTAGCATGGGGGAGGCGGGAATCACTTAGAGCTGCCACAGGTTGCCAGCAAGGAGCCTGGCAGTGCTGACTTGTCACCCATCAATGCATGCTTAACAAACGAGCTAGGAAGCGGAGCAAGAACTGTTTTGGGAGACCAATGAGGTCTTCATCCAAATGTCTGCGTCTTTCAAAGTCCAAACTCAAGTTTCTTGGCTTCAAAACTGCCACTCAACCTACAGGAGAAAGTGTTCTAGCTAGCCGAAGTGCTACAACTAGGAGATGTATCCTGACGGACTTCAGTGGCCTGGTCAGAGCACTGCTAGGCTCAAAGTCGTGCCAGACATCAAAGGAGCTATCCAGCTGCCTACACACAGGCATCCTAACAACGTATGGGGTCAGAGACATCTGCATGTGGCTGGTGGACATGATGCAGGGATGCAGGGAAACCATGGCATGCCTTTCTCAAAGGGAAGTTGAGGATCTTGTTGTTATTTATTATGATCACAGCTAAACCTTCAGAGATTTCCTTAATTAGCATCATTAGACACACAGCTTAATCTTAAAATCCTGGGCTTGTTAGCATGGCAAATTAAAACTTTATTTTTCTTCTCTTATGTACACGAGGTTGGGTAGTATACGAAGAAAAACTGGGGTCTCCTGACAGTTTCAGAGAGTGTGAGAATCTGGCTTTAATCTTTGACAACTGGAGCAGCATAGGCAGAGTGGATGAACTAGAAGGGTCAATTCCGTGCCAGAGAGGAATACCAAGGGCTGTTACATTTAAAGGAAGACCTATCCCTTTGTGCAGAAGAAAAGCTGAGCATACAGCCTGCTGCCTCCCCCACAGGAAGAGATTTCTAAAAACCCTCCAGGAACAATGGGGAAAAAAACCTGCTTCAGCTAATGAACACTGAATTCTAGCAGAAAGAAGTATCAGAAGTAGCTATGACATCCACATTAATATCAAATGAGTTAGTTGTGATTGATGCTATTCCAGCGAACACCAAAGGAATTAATAATGATTAGGGTCATTATTTTAAAGCATTACTCCCCCAAAAAACCCAAAGGGAAAACAATTAAATGTCTTCAGTGATTATCTTTCACAGTATACTTACTGCAGTGATCAGACATGATATTATGGCTATTAATCAACAAAATGATGGAAAAGGACATAACTTGCATATATCCATGAGACAATCCTTACAAGCACATACCTTATTTGATGATGTGCTTATGAGTCTGCTGCTGCCATGGAGAAATACATTGATTTTTTTGTTTTTCTAGCAGAAGAAGGTTTCTCATGAGTTTGGAGAGTCATTCAGTACAAAAAATAAAAAACAAATAAAATCCCCCACACTCAGGGACACATTTTGCATTCACAGATCATTTGACCCTACTTAGCTCCAGTGGGACTGAGGGAGAGCAACTAAGAGCAAAACTTTCCATGTAACCTTTATCTAGCTCATGTGCTCTAAGCCCAGTATAATTAGTCCTTCATCATTAATGAAGGGTCGTGGTGTGCCTTATCACTGTATTGCAGGTAAGGAAACTGAGGCTCTGAGATGCCATGGGGTTTTCCTGAGGTCACACACTAATCAGGACAGAGCCAGAGGGAAATTCTGAATTTTGGCACTCTGCATTACTGAGTTAATAATCTCCATTTTGCTCATCTCTGGTGCATCATTTCACTACTATCAGCAGTGGGTCAAGACCCAAAGTCATTGCTCATCTGTGTCATGGCCTTGCAATGCAAAAGGAGTTTTGTGGAATTCAGCTCAGTGTCTAATGGGGGGGTTTAACCACAGAGGCCAACTGGGAGAGGGCTGTGGGTTGCAGCCTCTCCCCCAGGCAACCCATCCTATGCAGAAGAGATAGAAAACAAGGTATTTCCATCCATGTGAGGCCTACACCAACAGCGAGGCGGCACAGGCTGCTGCAAAAGGGAAGCACAGCATGCTGCCATCCCGCACCAACAGGTGCAGGCTTTCACTCAGCTCAGACCTGGCTGGAGTTAATTGTTCATACGGATTACATATCTTTATTTTATTCCAAGGCAGGAGTGACTTGTCAGGATTAGCTGAGGGGAAAACTGGCCAATACCATTATGTATCTGCACACCCTCCCACGCAGACAACAGGGATTGCACTATTTATAAAGGCACATTATATACCAGAAAGTGCGAAACTATAGCAGTGTCTCACTTCTCTTCTACGGGAAGTAATATCCACCACACCCACACTGAAGCTGAAACAAGGAAAGGAGGCAAGCTTGAATGCAAGACAATGACAAAACCGTATCAACTCTCAGGAATATTTTCTTCTCCAAGTTAAATTTCAGCTGTAGTTACATTTTCCCAGACCTTGTATACTTGGCTTCTGTTTTCTTTTTAGGAAGTGGTCTGAATTTGCCAGCCAATTCTCTGTATCCCTCAGTCACAACTTTGATGATTAACGTCCCCAGGCTGGGCTGATAATCCCAATAGGAGCCTGTAATCAAATTCCAAATTGATTCCCATGATACAGGATCAGAGGCACAATGAGGAAGCGATCTTAATTTTGCAGCCAGAGCCAAATGCCAATTAGATCCTCAGCGGGTGTAAAATGAGCTGGCATTGTTTTCCCTGGAAAAGATCATGCTGATTTACACCCAGCTGAAGATTTGCCATGACGGCCTTTCTGTGTGCAGTAATCCTGTGCTCCTGCTGCCCCTATGGTCCAGTAGTCCCATATGGAGGTGAGCAAAGGTGCTTTTCCTTGACCATGGGTGTCCCTTTCTCTGGAGTAAACAGGAAATGACCTGCCTTCTCCTCTCCCTCCAGCAATGGAAACAAGCACAGTCCTTATTTTACAGCCCGTTTTAGGTTGCCTAGAAGCACTGAAGGTGGAAATATTTCTGTCTGTGCCTGGCAAGATCTCTCCTGCCCTGTTTTCCAGCCTGGGCAAACACATTGCCCTGGAGCTGCTTTGGGGGAAACACGGGTGAGGGTCCTGCGCTGTCTCGCTTAGGGGATGCACTCTCAGCTCCCAGTGACAATGTTGCATATCTGGAGCTGTCAGAGCATTGTAGCACGGCTGTGCAATGCAGGCCATCTCCCCCTTGGCTGCCATCAGTTGTCACTCAGCTTTCTCCCCGCATCTGCGCTTAGTGTTACTTTCAGAGACAAAATCCTCGTGGTTCCACTAACGCAGAAATAAAGCAGAAAAAAAACCCGACAGAATCTGTCCTTGGAAACGAGGCATTTGCACAGCTGCACACCCATCTCGAGCCACCCTGGAGCAGATTGCCCAGCCCCACCTGGCATTTCCGCTGGTGGCGCACAGCCTGTTTGGGAGGCAGCCTGCCCCCGGAGGGGTTAGCCTGCTTCCCTATAGGAACAACCTATGTTACAAATTGCAGAAGCAAAACAGAATATTTTCAGGGAATTAACTGTATGGAAAATTATCCAGGCTATTAAAAGCCACATGAATGTGCTGAATATCATACATTTTAAGTGTACACAGAAAAACATCATTTTGAAGGGGATTATTGTTTAAACAGGCAATAGGGGTTCTAGCAGATAAGCTTCCTGCGCCTGTCTTCCCTTATTGTCTGGAGTACATTATCTCCACCATAATATTCTCAGCTCTCTCCAGGAGTATTGTCAGAGTGAAATGCTATTTTAAAAGTATATGTTTATGTTTCAATAGACTTTATAATAGCAAACACATCCACCCAAGACACAGTAAGTGAGAGGGGAAAAAAAAGGAGACAGAAAAGCAAGAGACAAAGGTTGCAGCTTCCACAGTATCATGTATAACAGGAATAAATGTTACCCAGCAAAAGACTCTGGGTTTCCGGGGGTGTCCCCTCCCTGCAGAGCATGGGGGATCCCTGTTTTGGGAGGAAGGCTAGCTAATCTGCACTTGACAGCTGCTCAAGGAGGAGCGCAGCACGCACCACGCCATCTCCAGACGAGCAGCAGCGCATGCCACTTGGACCACAGCTTGTTTGCATAGGACTCCTGCCCCCCGCTCCCAGTTTAGCAGCAGGTTTATTGAATTTTCGAGCTGGAATTTAAAGATGGTAAAAGGTGCAAGGCCATGTCATCACAGGCTCCTGGCAAATTGTCATTCCTGCTCTGAAATGGGGAAAAGTTTGAGTGACCCTGATCTTGCACCAAGGTCTTGAGGCACCCACCAGGCTGACTCGGTGTTTTGCTTTACATGTGTTTTACACTATGTTTTGCTGTGCATGTCCACACACATTTGTATATGTGCATGACTGTGCATTTCTACATGGGAAGGGGCAGAAACCATCCCTGGCCTGTAATTCACTTCAGAAAGTGTCAGACATCTTTACAATGTATTTGTGAAAGATATACTGTGTAGACCGAATTTCTAACAAGCTTCCATGTGATTTTCATCTCTCTAGTGAGAGAAACCTGATAAAGATAAAGATCCATTCTCACATCTTGGCATAAAATCATATCTTATTGGTTTAGATCATTCTGTGTCTTATTTTTTTATAGTACTAGTGTTTTCTAGTTTCAGCAGAAAATACAAACACTCAAGAGATCTCATTTTTCTGCTAAATGGATTTTCATTCCACATGAGTTATCTCTCTTTAGATATAAACATACACACACACAGATATACCACATACACCCCCTCATGTTAAATGCCAAAGATACCATTAAATGCAATGTTAAAATAAAAATCCTCAGACTCATGCTCAAAAATCACCTCTTTTATGCATTCACAATTTAAAAGATACTTAAATAGACATTCTTCAAACTTGAGAGTCAATTTTAGCCTTCCTAGTGAAAGCCCATAAAACAAACTGAGCAGCAAATTTTGGGGGGAGCTATTTTGGGAACAGTGCACATATAACAACTCCATTCTTATATACGGGATGGATATATTCACTAGTCTTGCTTACCTAACTTAAATAGGTCAGCTGAACAAAAGCAAACTCTCAGTAACCACAAGAAAATATTACCGAAAGGAATTAATCTGAAAAGAGAGAAATACTTGCTTCTTCTCTGAGAAAAAAGAAAGAGGGACTACAAAGGACAGTCAGAATACTGAATTTATGGCAAGCTTTTTCTTGCAGACTCAGAGCCAAAAATCTGCTGTCAGTTACATTAGTATAAATCTGGAGCAGCTCCACTATCATCATTAGAGTTACAGGCCAATTATGTAATGAAAAGAATCTTTCAGGCTTGCCAAAAATCTTAAATGTATGTCCTGCTCCAGGCTGCACTGAAAGCCTAGATAAGTGGCCTGAATTTCAGCACACCCTGCACCAACATTTCCTGTCACACACCTATTATTATACATATCAACAGCATATGTATAGATTTATACTGTGTAATCAAGCATTATTTGACCTCTAGTACTGGGAGTGAAAAGGAAGTCAACTCATTGACTTTCCATGTCTTTGATCTACAAACAAAATACTACTTGGAAGAGCTTGATAGATGGCTGGATAAAATATCCAGAGAGATCTTAATGCATTTGTTTGCCCTTCCCTTAGATAATGAATGTCAAGGGAGATCATATCACCAGCTGTGCTGGTGAGGTTCAGGATGACCTGGGAGGTTTCAGGTGGCAGAGTCCAGAGCAAGATGTTTTCTAACTTTCAGAAAGTAGTCAGTGCTATTGACCTTCATTTTTAAGGCTCCCTACTCTCTCCTGTGGCTCCCATGGTGAGAAGCTTGGGTAGCAGCCACTGCTCATGAGAAAGGAAGACCAAGAGCCCAGACAGGAGCTTCTCTGAACCTCCACGGTAGCAGAGGCTGCTGCATCCAGAGGGGGACAGAAGCACTTCGCTCTTGAGAAGGACAGAAGGAGCAGGCTGTATAGGCAGGCTCACCGCATGGAGAAAAGGAGAGCAAAACAAAAGCACTAGCTGAACAAGACGCTTCAGTCCTAATTAAGGAGTGTAGCAATAGAGACATGGCCTGCTTTTTCAGCAAGCTGAAAAAGTTGTCCATCGGCTTTAATATCTGAACTTCATCAGCTGAGTTATTGGATTCCCCAACTGGGCACTGCAGAGTTACTACAGCTTTTCACTGGAAGCTAGAGCTGGGTGGGAATGGTCTTCCTGTCCTGTTGAACTACAGAGAAAGAAAATCTCCTCCATATTACCAATAACCCAGTGTTTCCGCAACTTTCCATAGCAGTGGGAGGCAGAGGTTCAAACGCTTGCACTGCCGAATCCTGAGCACCAATCTGTGGGATGCTTTCATATGGGTGTCCTGTGGGCACCATGCCCTTAGGGTTCACTAGAGATGGGGTATGGCTATCTAAAGTGTCTGGTTCCCAGATTGTAGGCCATTTTCCCAATTTATAGTGGATTGGGCATTTGCTGTTTCTGATTTAGATAAAAAGCCACACCTTGGACACAAATACACATTTCCCTTTAAAAGTCTTATTTAACACTTATCAGCTCTTCCTCTTTCCCTTTCTCTCAATTTCCTCATGCCAAAGCTGATGAATTTGTGTTTAAATAAAAAAGGTTGATTTTTGTGAATTGGCATTTACCCAACAAATAAATCTTCTACCAACGCTGCCTAAATCTGAGCCCCCACAAAGCTGCTACCCCAGAATGTGCATGTTCACATGTGCATACAGTGGCCCACAGCTGTATATATCCATACAGATTTTGTAAAAGGCTGGTATTAAACTGTAACCATAGCTAGAGAGCAAGAACGCTAATCGATTCTTATTTTAATGTGCTGTTGAAATGTGGAGTTTGCAGAGTGCCTAGTGTGGTCTCTTCCTCCATCTTCCTGAAGATGCAGAGTATGTAGAAATGTGAAAGGAAAAAAAAAAAAAAAAAAAGGGGGGGGGGGGAAGAAAAGCAGGTTTATCCCCGGGGGTGTAATTGGTCAGCAGTGACTGGAAGGTAGCCAAAACATCAGAAGAAGAGGGGAGAGCACTGAGTAATGAACCACATGCTTTTAATTTCACTTAAGAACTCAAAGCAGGAAAACCTTAGCTATATCCATTGGGACTGCAATCAATATCCAAGCAGATAACAAAGAACTGGTGTTCGGGGTAGAAAGCTGCCCTGACCCATTAGTTTACTGCTCGGCCTCGCTTTAGGGAAAGCTCTCTTTCTTGCCTGTGTTTTTGGCTCCCGCTTTGAATCCTTCAAACACTAGGGAGCAGCAGCTTCCTTTGAAAGCCTCCTGGCTGCACGGTGGGGCTGTTGCTGTCAGCTTTTGCAGTGTGCCAGCCTTTAAAATACAGAGAGAGAGGAGCGGGAGAAGGAAAGCGGACTGGTGGTAAAACGTTCCTGATGATAATTTGATTGCATGCATTAATGATCAAAGTGTTGCAGACTAATTACCAACACTTACCTCTCGGATATTAAGTTATCATTTATTCTCCCCTCTGCTTCCCTTTTGCTTTGCATCTACCCCATGTTCAGGGTGATCATTGGCAGCCTGACACCTCTACCTGTGCTCTCAACTGCTCTCGCAGTGCAATGAGCTCTCACCTAGGCACTCTAAGAGCATCCCTCCTGCAAAGTCGCCATCTGCTCCATTTAGAGGATGCTCCCTGACTCTGAGTGTCTCAGGGAAGCAGGCAGCCTGGCTGAGGGAAGCAGGGCTGGTTTGGCCACTAACTAAAAAAGATTCTTGTGAAGAAAAAAAAAAAAAGAAATGAATCAGCCACCTTTTCTTCCTCTCATCTCCAAAGAATGATCAGATCATGCAGGGCTGATATCTCGCTGGGTCTGCTGCAAGGTGCCTGTGCAGGAGCATTCCCCAACAGGCACTGCCAAGCCAGAAATGCAAATAATGACAACTGCAAATAATGTACTTTTTGAGGCTGCTTCCACCATCCATTTTAGCTAGACAAATGCCAGCCTGCTGCCATCTGGTAGCAAGAGGTACTAAAAAGCCTCAGTGAAGAGGCAGAGGGAATCTCAGGAGTCTTACCAGTTGCTAACAGGGTGTAGAGGAGGAGATTTCTTTTTAACTAGGGGCTTTGCATACTTGAAGATGCTCATGATGGAGACTGAGGAAATACCCCCTCCAGAGTTCCTCTCTGCCTTTGTGCTCTGTGACAACAGGAAAAGTGTCCTTGCCTCCTCTTGTGCCTCCTTTAGGAGGAAGAAAGCGGAAGGCAGGAGCAAATGCAGGGGTGGATTTTATTTTATGTTTTTAATTAGATTATCTTTAATTGACTAACACCTTCCCCTGAGCCATCTTGCTCTGCTCAGAGACAAAATACCACTGAATTGGCCCATTTTCCAAG
This sequence comes from Rhea pennata, assembly GCF_028389875.1. Classification (NCBI taxonomy): domain Eukaryota; kingdom Metazoa; phylum Chordata; class Aves; order Rheiformes; family Rheidae; genus Rhea; species Rhea pennata. The sequence goes on from NC_084674.1 coordinate 12,566,192, forward strand.
ATCACTTTAGTAATTTCTCTGTTCTGACGATATATAACCTCCATGCAGTCTTGACTACCTGCTTGCAACTGCTAGAAACACTTAAAAAATGAGGACTAGATTCACAAGCAGTGGCAATCAGCCTAACCTGAGTGTTGCAAGAAGAGTTATGTTTCTTTTGCATGCTGCTAAGAAACTTTTTCAATGCCTACAAGGGACAATTCCTGGGGATCTTTGGCCACACCACTCCTTCCCCAGTGTGAAGCTAAAGTTCTAGCTAAATAAAATATGCAGAGCTGCTAATTCTGATGGGGTGCTCAAGACATGAGTGGGTCCACACGACTTGGTGATGATCTTATGACTTCTTTACAGAGCATGACTGTGACTGGGGAGGTTCCCATGTGCACAGCTTGATGCATGTCATCTCTGTGATGTTTGCAGGGAGCAGCTCAATTGGCTGCATGCATCAAGTGCTCAGTAAGGCAGTTTCACTGGAGCGCACACACAGCAGATGAGATGTCACTCTGTTTACTTACACGTACTGTGCACAAACTGCCCATTATTGGCATTGCAAAGTTACCGTCTGCAGGAGGCAGAGTATCGCCTTTCGAAAGGCTGTAATGAAAGTGGGTCAGACACTTTCCCTTCCTGGGGCAATCTTTTAGCATAAGCAGGGCTTTAAGTGTGCACGATTCCCATTATTTGCAATTGTTATACTCTTTCTCACAAAGAAAGGGCTTCGTAATTTGTCTGGATCTGTCAAACACACTCCCAGGGATGAAAATGGCCTATTAGACGGTAGGAGGGTGCCCTTTCAATGCTGAGGAAGGGTTCAGCACTCCTCGGAGAGGATGACTCCAGACCTGAACAGATAGGCTGTGCTTGATCTTAGTGGAGAAATGTTCAGGTGGGACTATTCATACGGGCACTCAGATATTCTACTTACTTGCTCACAAGGCAGAGCTCAGCTCACACCTGGGTCTCCACTGCAGCCAAGAGTGTGCTTTCAGGTGTGACCTGGCTGTTCCTAAGCTTCACACCAGAGCCAGGGGTGAATCAGGCCAGTCAAAAGTAGAGCATCTGCCAAGCCAGAAGTTCTCTCTGATGCATCTCCCATGCAGAGCACCTGTGCAACAGGTCCAGTGTCTGCATGCCAGAGGTGCTCTTCATAGGCAATCAGACATCCAGAAATGTGGTAGAACATCACCCAAACAGTAAGGGGTAGATTAAAGTGGCCAAATGTCTCCCAGGTTATGGATTAAGTAAGTCTGACAAAATGCAAATTTCTTTAAAATCTCTGAATGGCTGAGATGGAAGTTATTTTAAAGAAAAGAAAAAAGTCCCCGCCAACACAACCCATTTTGCTTTTTCTTTCAGAATAGCTGAAGGAATGACACAAATTCACTCTCAAGTGCCACATAGTAATGAATATGAATATTTGAGGACTTCCATGTTTTCTCACTCCGGGGTGGAAACACAGCAGCACAAAAAGAGAAAAATGAGGAGGCTGTCCCTCTCCACATGATTAAAGTGCAGGGAGGAGACTTTCAAGTGATGACCTGCAAAGGTTCCCATATTTATTCTCTGTCCATAGCTCTCTGTTCACCACCCATAAAGATGATTTTTTTTAAGTGCCGGCTCATCTAACTCTATTCCAGATTGGGAGAGAATTCAGGCTGGCTCTTGCCTCCATTCTGGCAATGATGATTCTTCAAATGGAAATTAGCCGACAGATTTGATGATGATGCACGAGCCAGAAGAGAATACAGCACACTGCCATAGTTCTGTGATCTCCTCGGGGAAAATAGGAGTAAAAATCCATTTCTGTTTGCAAACAAGATATGTCTTGAATGTTCGCTGGGGACCTCTTGAGCAAGGAGGTGCCAATTTTACTGTCATTTTTCTAGACATCACATAAAACCTGCAACCCTAGTGCACGAGGTATTTCCTTCTCCAATAAAGACCTTTTACCCTTGTGTTTTATGCTAAAAGTGTTTCAATCCCTGGAGGAATTTTTACCTTTCCTAATGCGATTACAAATCTGGGGACCCCTCATGTAGAAAAGGATGTAGAAAGGGAGTCAACTGTCTGCCTGCTTTCCTTCTCTTTCTTCCAAGGCTGCCTATAAATGCAATCTTTTGTCAGCCCCACAGTTCCTGGTACTTGGCACTCATCAAAACCTACCAAGACCACACATAAATTAACACAGTTTCGGAAACAAGAGGAAGGAAGACACAAGGCTCTAAAGACCTCAACCGGGACTTAGGCAGCTCACAGAAGGTGCTCCCAGCTCCTTACAAAATTAAGTCCTATTGAAAGTACCTTGATTACACAGAGCCTATCATTTTACCCAGAAATTGAAGGTTTCCTGACATTATGTTGTCTTTCCCCTCCACAAGCACACAATTCTGAAAATGCACCTAGCAGCTACGCAGGATGTTTAAGACTAGAGGCAGAAAGGTATTAGTGTTCTCAATTCCTAATTAAGAAGTAAAAATTTATAGCAAATTAGCCAACTAAATAGGAGATAGCACTATAAATACTTCTGTGGACCTTGGGCTGAATCTTTTAGCTCCCACTGTAAATGACTGTTACTCTATGCTCCACATTTGTCTCTATGAGTGGATTTAATAGGAAAAAGTTCCATCAAAATCAAAGAATGAGTATAATCTTACAGAGAAAGTGCATCAGGAGCAGAATTTAAGACCATGGACAGAAATCCAAAGAAAATTTAGCCTGAATATCTGAAAACAATACTTACCAGGTCTATGAAACTGTGGATATGTCGCTGCACAGAAAAAAAAGATAAAAGGACAGTTAAAATTAGATTGGAGAAAACATGATAGCGCTGAGGGAAAAGCCTGTGGTGAAAGAAGAGAAGAGGATGAGTAAATAAGGCTTTTTGTCCAGAATTTTTGTCCTCAGTGAAGTGGGAAAGCCTTCCTGAGTTTACAGTGAGAAAGAGAATGTTGCTGCAATCTCTTTTCATTTAAATTAGCAGGTCATCCTGGGAGACTGGGAGAAGGAGGAGGGAGAGGAGGGGACCTGCTTCAAATGACTAAAAGAAAAACAAGGACATCTCAAAGGATGAAGAAAATCACTCAGAAAATGGAGTTTGCTTACATATGCCAACTTAACATAAAAAGGCAGAAAAAAGCAGAAGTCCCTGAACAAAATAGAATGAAAATAGCAAGTTCGAATTATGGTCACAAGGAGTTTGTATCCAGGTGCTGGTTTAGTAATTGGGTCAATGTCTGAAGATTCATGGGTACAGGTGTCCCGCAGGGAAGCAACAGAGCATGCTCGTAGCATACCCTGTATCTTGCGAATCCATCATCCATCCCCAGATACCTTAATTTGTTTAGAAGGAAAAAAAATGCTTTTTTCTAAACCCCGAATGAGGCAACAAATTTGACAGTGAAAGAGAGAGAGAGGCTACCTGTGTGTCCTTGATAGGCTCTTTGCTTTTCCTGGATAAACTATGAAAGGTAATTTTAAAAAGCAACTATTGTCTCAGATTTGCCTCCTCAAACTTTGGCCTTATCATATCTATTCTGCTCTGTTCTCCAGTGGTTCCTGTGAGCTGTCTGTAGCTCTCTGAAAGAGCACCCTTTACAGAGGCTGTAAGTAGCAGGTATTTTGCCTCCTGCCAGCCTCCTGTTTGCAGAGCAATCTCACGGGCAGTCTGTGGACCGCAGGTGTGAATGTGTCCCACTGCATGCTAATAAGCTGAGAGGACTTAGGCAGAAGAGCTCTGGGCAGGCCCAGTGGTGCACACAGACCCAGATGGGGCAGGCTGGTGAGCCCGTCCTCAGGATGGCCCCAGTAAAAAGTCACGACAATCCTATTGTCCTACTCGCCTCTTTCCACCAGTGCCTTGCCTGACATGACCAGCATTTGCCATGTTCCTCACTGCAAGGAGAGAACTACCTGTGCAGCCAGCTCTTTTATTAGGGTTTTTTTACTTAGTGTTCAGGCTTCTCCATGTAAGTATGGATGGGTAGAAGAAGGCTCCTTTGGCACTTGGTGATGGACTCAGCAATGTTTTCAGTGGCTATAGTGGATGTGGGAGTTTGCTGTTGGCCACAAAGTGACCCCTTATACAGAGAAACTTCCTCCTGTGGTTGAGAGAGACCGTAAGGGGCAGGCCTAGAAAAAGAAATTTATGATAGTGTAGAGACCCACAGGAAAATGCTTGTAGCATAGACCAGACCCCGTGGTGATCTAAATTAGGCAATAAATATAACCCAGTCAAGTGACTGTCTCAGAAGTGTAAGTGGCAGCTGATACCTCTTTAACCCCCTGGACATGAGCAGAATGTTCCGCAAAGTATCAGCCCGCTGGCTAATGAAGTTCTCTCATGTTATTTGCACATGCATGGAGATTACAGAGTCTGGTCTATGGATTACATGACAACAGCGATTATTGTGACTGTAAGATTGTGAACAAGGTCTACTATTTGTCTTCAAAGCAATTTTGCTATGAGAGAAAAAAAGCAAATCAAGAAAACTGTATTTGTTTTAAAATGTTCATTCTTCTTATCTGAGTCATTTGGCCAGTTTCCATGCTTGTTGGGTGTGACTGCCTGTACAATTCTCCATTGTTTCTAATGACCTGTTAAGACTTGGGTTAATTGATCCATTCCAACATCTTTCATTAGCCTTCTAATTTTAATAAAAATGCTTTTGAAATTTATAAATACTAAGATGAATCAAGATAAAAAATATGATTAAATATGGTTCTTATTTAGCTGTTTTCCCCCTTGTTTTCTGTAGGTAGTGGTTATGTGCAGGCAACTGGCAGTAAAGGAAGATATAGTGTGGCACATTGCTACTTCTGGTTACAAAAGAAAAGGGCCAGCCAAAAGCTGCATCTTCATCAGAAGGACATTAATTCAATACCTTGGTGTTCACGGCTATTTAGATCAAACCATGAGATCATTTAAAACCTGTTATAAATACCAGAAAATATGGATAATTAATAGAGCCTTATAACTTCCTTGACAACCTGAAACCATGCATGGAGAAGCAGGAAATGTGATTCAGAACTGGCACACACTGGAGTGGAGAACAAAGACTTCACCAAGATTGACCAGGACTTTCTAACTCCAGAACTGCATGTAACCCAAGTATGCAGTGACTGCTGGTTGCTGTTAGAAAAGCTACCTTGTCTAGTTGTAATTCACTACTGCATTGCCTGACCTCCTTTACAAGGATGAAGTTGCCATGTCAATGACTAGGAGCATTTCTATAAGGATGCTACATCACATAAAACTTGTCCCAGAACCAAGCACATATGTGCAAGAAGTCATATGAATGTCTTGTTTTGAGGGATACTCACTGGGGCTTTCTATATGATTCCACCTTAAATTTTCAGGCCAAAACTCATGAGGTGTGCAACACGACTGTGTTCATAATATTAACTACATGCACACATTGAGTTAGTTTAGTAAGGACTATTTGGAAATGCACACAGGAAGCAAGAGCTGAATTCAAAAAGACCTTTCTCTGCAGACATTCAATAGTTGATGAAAGAGCTGTTCACTTTGATGTCTAGGCTCAGCCCTGCTGGGCTTGCCAGATGCCTGGACCTAGCAGCAACTGGGGCCAGGGATGGGGGCTAGGCCTTAAAAGACCATGAGGTTGAGAGAGAGGTAAAAAGAAAGAAGGAAGATAGATTGAAACTAGCCTTTGGAGGTCAGTACTTTGAGGTAGCTCAGTTTGTCCCAGTCACTGATGGGGATGGCCAGAGTCTAGACTTGATGGACACAGACCTTTCTGTTCAATCAAATCACTTTTTATCTCATGCAGTGTCTCATTCCTATGCTAAAAAAAACACAGTGAAAGGACGAGCACGGCAAAATTAGAGGGCACTGTAAGACTGAGAAAGGGAGAATCAAGTAGTTTCACCTCAGGCAGAGAGAGAGAGAGAAACACGTCCAAGGTATGCTGGGAGGGGTATGCTCAGAAAGACCCTGTGGGAGTCTGCAGGCAGCCTGGTAATTATGGCAGTCTTATTAATAAAGAGGGAGCACAGTACAAGACAGATGATCCAGAAGAAGTTCTGGGATTAAGGAGAAAGCTTTACACAATTTTTCAGACAGCATCAGATGTACTTTAATATCAGCCAAAGCTTCCTGGAAAAAAGTGAACAAATAATCTGGTGCAAAGCAGTTCTGCCCATTTTGTCATATTTTCTACTTAGCTTTCAGTATTTTGGGGAATATTTGATCTTTCAAGCACAATTAAAGGAGCCATAAATGATGGGGGTTGGGGCACTCTGCTCTTTTCCTCTCCACAGGTTCCAGGTTGAATTCACTCAATTTTAAAGTCAGTTTCTTTGTTTTAATAAAATTTCAGGCATACACTTAAAGGTTTTATACTAACATAATTATGTATGTAGATCAATAGAAATGCATATTATCAGGTAGGTACACAAGTACACATAAAGGATACATGTTTTTCATACAGCAATCATTACATACAGCTTAGCACTTCGGTGACTGACACAACATTATTATAACTAAATTGGAAAGCATCTTCTTCTGTAGCACCTGCCTTGCTGTTTGCTATGGAGAAGGATGAATGGGAGATATGAGACTCCCCACACTATCCCTTCCCCCTTTTATTTGCTTTAATGCTGTGAGAGGAAGGAAAGTCCTGTAAGAGCAAAAAGGGCAGAGCTTTAACCCAGAGTCTGGTTTTAGATGCCTTTATGGCTAACTGCCCAGGCCGTGTGTGCACCAAGGTGTGCCAGGTTGCACAAGTTTTGATTTCCCTTCACCCCCCCAAAAAAATGTCGTTCATGCAGACAGAAATCAATAGGAATCACAAACATTCTCTTGGAGTGGAGGACACCGCAGTTCCCATTTCAGCTCTGCATGCACAATGTGAGCATGCACGGGCATGCACTGGCATGCACAACCTGAGACTCACTTCTACCTGGGGATATCTGTATTTAGTACTGGCATCGGAGAGCTTCTTGCAATGTACTATTTCTCCTCACTGGAACTCCTTTCTGCCATATCTATTTTCAGCCAGTAGCATGAATGACCATTTTGGCAGGATTATCATTCTCTGTGGTATCCTGGAGCCCAGGATACATTTAGACACTGTAATAATACTGATAAGGATAATAATAAATAAAGCTGGAATCTTGGGAGGACATTCATTTTAATGATTCCAGCTCTATCTGCTACATTCAGAGGTAATATCAGCTATCTGTCTTCGTCCTCTTTAATCTGGCCAACTAATTTAAGGTAATATTTATCACATAAAGGCTCCGGGTATTTGTGAATGCATCTTTTGTCAATGCACAAGACTGAAAAATGTGGATTTCCTGACACAGAATATCCTCAGGGCTAGCTAGTTCAGGATGGAGGCTTTTTGAGTTTAGAGCTCTATCCTGAAAGGGTCGAGCACTTCTCCGTGGTGCTCGGTTTGTTCATCACTCTCAGCCTTCAAGGAGACTGGAGAGCATTTGAAAATAGCAAGATTCAGCCCTTCATAACCAGAAGCAGAGCTGGATATCTCTGTTAAATTGAAGTCTGCTGGATCTGAAATGTCTAGGTTGTGAACTACGTCAAGATGCCATCACCATAGAAGACATCTTGCCCTCCATTTCCTCACAGTTGTCTTGCCCATCTTTCAAACAGCACTGCTGTGCATGAAACAGGTGACTTTTGCTTTTGAAGGGTGTGGGGAAAAAAATGGGAGTGTAAAAAAAGCAGGACAGAAATATTCTTACACTAATTACAAAAGTTGTGTGAGTGTCCAGTTGTTGACTGAGGAGAAAAGAATCTAGGAATAAGGACACGGGCCAAAGATCCATCTAGTCCAATAACCTCTCTGACCAGGCAGATCAAATCCTATCTCTGGACAAGAGCAGATATCTAGAGATTGATACAGGAATAGAGCAGGGATACAGTGACACTTCTGCAAATATTCTCCCATTCTTCAACTTTTTGTGGCTCAGGGATATATTGATCCAGAAATGTAAGTCTTCTTCCTGTTTAATAACCTGAATATGTTTCTCTTCCATGAATGTGCTCATTCTCTCCCTGAACAAATGTAAACTTTTCTACCAAGAATTTCCTGCTGCAAGGAGTTCCACAGCTTAGCTAAATGCTGCAGTAACAATGACACCCTTGTGTTCACTCTGAACCTGCTCAGTGCTCACCACGTTTGATGAACCTTCTTCTTGTCTTGGAAAAGTGCTTGGTCCTCGTATTCTGCAGGGCTCACAGTGAACAGATTTGAATCTGGCAGGAGGTGCCTGCCCTTCTGTGAAAAACCCTTCGAACACTCATGCATCTTACAGCCTCAGAGACGTTGTGGGAAATTACTGTGCAGCATCACATCTGTGCAATATCTCTTAAGAAAGTTCTTGGTGAGCTGTTCAGAAGCCAGCACCTTTCTGAGGACAAAGGCATTCTTTTTTGCTAGACAGGTTGTACTCACATACTTTTTTTCCTCTGCCTTGTTATCCAGTGCTATGACTCATGCAAATGAAGAGCAGCTGAACTTAAATAGAAAAGTCCTTAGAGACTATCAAAGCACACAGAACTTCGGAGAGGGAGGGAAAAATGTATTTGCATAGTCATCATGACACTCATCAGAGCAACAAACAATTAGGTTCTTCCCTGTTGATGAATTAACAATGCTTCCGCTGCAGTGTCTGCTCTGCAATCTCTATCTAGGAGACTCATCCAGGCCTTAAAGTGGTTAACAGACACTTGCAAAAATTTCCCTTAAAAACAAAGAGGGGAACTTCATGTCTGAGACAGTCTATCCTCCCTCAAGGTGTCCCTGGAGAGTTAACTCCTCAACTCACCCAGTCAGCTTATGAGTGTCACTGCTACAACATGCAGAAATTCATCTGATGCTACTAGGTGAATTCATCTGATGACAACATACACAGACACAAAGCCACAGAGAGGAAATCTTTGCTTCCCTCAGAACTATGAAAAGGATGCACATGTATGGGAGAGAGAGATTCATTTGTCCTTTATCCCCCTGCATCTGTTTTGTAAGCTTGAACGTCTTGAATAAAAATGGACAATGTTGGAACAGTATCTCTAGATCTACAAACGCAGGCTTGTTTATCAACACATACCTAAAGCATTCCTGAAACACCATTATAATTAATAGCTTCATTAAAAATAGCATCTATCTGCACATACCAATCACCGCATATTTTTAAATCATGTTTGCTCCATATTCACAGTAAAAACAATTGTTCACTCCTCACTTCAGCTCCACAGAGAGTGCAAAGGGAAGGAAACCTATATTCCTACTGCTGATTGCACAACATGTAGTGATGACATTAGGCATGGAAAAGCAAACCTTGATTTTTTTCAATCTCAAGTGGAGTTTGCAATGATGGCTCTGATGGAGAACACTTGCCAGCCCACAGGCTTGGTTCTTAATCTGTGCAAGTAACTGGAATGAGGATGAAGAGCCTGTCCCAACAAGTGATGTTTTTATGCTGTTGTTGAAGAATCCTCAACCTCAGAAAAGAAGTCTCGCCTTGAACATGAACAGGGGCCATGTATAGGAAAGGGAAATGTGGAGTCCCCTCCCTGGGACCCCATGGAGCTCCTGCAATACAAAATTACAACCTAATGCACAACATTTTCTCCAGAGGCCATCTTCTCCTAGAGAACCTCCTGCCCTAGGAACCTTCCTGTGAATATGCAATACTCCTCCCTTTTGGGTAAGTGGCAGAATTAAAAGAGCAAAACAGAACTAAGAAATCCTTCCTGTCTTCTAGTATCTTTGCTACTTCATTGCTTTATGCATATCCACGGCTGGCCTGAGGGCCTCTCTTTCTTGCCTGGGCAGAGGTGCAATTCATTCATGGTTCGTGAGGGAAGAAAGGATTCATACGCTCTCCTTTTACAGTTGTATAGCCTAGAATTAAGAATTCTCTAACAGATACACCAAAGCAAACACAGAAATGACACCCTCACAGCTCAACCTGGCAAAAATACTGCTCAAGGGATAAACCTATCTCTAATTCTTGACAAAAAGACTCTGAACATAACAAATAACATTTCTTCCTGACTGCCTCATGGAGGGGCTGAGGAAGGATATCCACAAACAAAGCACTAAGTGCTGCTAGTAAGAGCAGAGCGACACTGAGAGAGCAGGATTACAGGGAGTATGGATGATAAGTCATGTCTAACCTCCCCTCAACGCAGTCAATTTAATGCCATCTGTGTTTATTTTTGTGAAGTCTCAAAAAAGTCACACCCACATTCACTTTTTAATGCCCCTGTTTACAATCACATATGCAATAAAATCTAGCCCTCACCCAACCCTGACAAAACAGGTTCCTTGCAGATGCTTAAAGACCTCTGGGAAAGCTGGTGCAACTGACAGCAGCCTCAGCACTGCTATCCGAGCAAATTCTGGGGATCCCAAGAAGTGAGGTTACAGGGTCTTCACCTGTGGCTGCAGGGCAGTATGTTTGTCCTGGGAATGGCTGCATGCAACCAACTAGAGCCAAACCAACTGAAAAATGCATCGCAGTAAGCTACAACATAACTCCTGAGGGACAGGGAACTGTAACTCTGTTATGCCTAGCTTTGCTGAAAGGTTGACAAACATAAGAGGGTCTTGGAAGGAAAAAGATTTGCTCTGCACATTTCAGTAATTATCAAGGCTGGCTTTGGAGTCATCCAGGACATCTTTCAACATCTAAATGATAGAAGATGGATTGTCAATGGGGTAATATTAGCAGGACAACTTGATTTCCCAGCAAACCAAACATAACTTAACTTCCAGTGCTAAAATATTTGAGGCATAGGCAGTCTTTTTTGTTCTACTTAGCTTGTGTCTAAATCTGTGTTGTGGTCTCTAAGTGCACCCACAAGACAAACGACAAGAGAAGCAGCAGCTTTTTAAAGAGCAAAGCCAGAGTCAAAGTGCGAGAAGAAAGAACCACTGAGGAAAGAGAGATATCCCCAATTTGTTTTTCCTGAAAGAATTTTCCTGCTAAAGCAAAGAGATACTTTAGGTTGGGCCTTAATTTCTTCAGTGCAAAACACCATGAAGTGGAGCATACTAGCCCTACCATCCTACTCCCCTAGTCCTCAATGGAAACTGAAGCGTTTCATACTTCCCTCTCCATTACTCGTGACTTCAGTGATGCACATGCTGCTTTGGGAGTCAAGGAAGAGGACAGCTCATAATGAAAAAGAAAAAATTAAAAGGATGATTACATGTGGGGAAAAAAAAGCTCACTTTCTTCCTCAGAAAGGGATGCTGCTGGCTAATTGCTTTAGGCAATACACAGAGGTTACTTTGCAACACATAGTTTCCTAACTAGGCCCTCTTTTAACTGCTACAATAGAAGAGGAGGGAAAAAGGAAGAGAGGAAATGGATTCAAGGCCTCTTCACAGAGAAATGCCCAGACCATCTTAGAGGTCTTTTATCTACTCTTGTAAAAAATAACTAGATTTGGCTGAGACTCAGAGCTCCCGATTCTCATTGTTACCAACAAGCAAGCCCTGATGGCCAGCCTGGTTCCCTCCAGAGTCTGCCAAACAACTGTCATCCATTTCTTTTCCTTCAATGGTTAGATTTTCCTTGCACAGGTATCACTATGTCAGATCAGACCTGCTGGGCTGGTCAATTTGTCTGCATATGGTGAGAAAAAAGGCATATTTATAATGTTACTGTCACTTTGTCTAACTAAAAAGGGGTAGAAGTGATGGGTAGTGTGAAGAGATAAAACATTTTCCCTCAAGAAAAAGGCCCTCTATGTCTCTCCAGAGCAAATCCTGTACGTTACACCGTCACCATTCTCATTGGCAGCACATACATTATTTACTCCCATTTCCAGTAAAGATTTTAGCTGCTGAAATAGAAAAGGCCTCCAGAGTGCTGTTCTTTTCATATGCACGAACATCTCCGTGTTATCTACTTTAGGAATTGATCCAGGATTGCCAAACCCTCCAGCCCCAGTTTCACTACATAATTATTTACAAGTCTCCCCATTGTCTTAGCCATGTACTCTCTTTACGTCCTGTTATTTATTTTGGGGAAGCAGATTTCCCTTTTGAATGATGTGAAAGAATTTACCTGACATGGTGAGAATTTATGAGTCGTGACTCCCAGCTCTTCTCCTTGGGCCCATGAAAGCGCTGCATTACAGGGGCTAGAAAAGGAGAGCAGCATTTGCAGACAGAATGGAATGGACGTGGCTTCCTGGTGACAGGAGATATTTATGTATTTGCCAACATTTTAGTATAAAAATACGGAGAGTTACTAAGGTGTGTGTGGGAGTGCAGAAGGAACAGTAAAATAAAACACAGCCATCAATCTCCTGCCTGCCCAGGGTGGGAAGTGGAGGATGGATCTGAGCTGCTCCTCTTCGTAAGCACTTATTACATAAGAATGCAGTTGGTGGAGAATTTTCCCAGGCTCCTGCATCTTTCTGCAAGGTCTTCTGGCCCAAGACCACTGCATGGACAAATAGCTTGAAGTGGACAAGCCCTATCTGGACTGACACATTAGCAAAAGTGGCACAGGAGCATAGAGAGATGGGATGGTGTTTTCTGGTGCAGAAGCTGCATAAAGACGAAAGAGAAATTCTGTGGCTTTGAGATGTCATTAGTCCTTGGTCTCTGAGGCTATTCAGACCTATTTGTGGTAGGACTGTTTGTCAAATGGGTTGTGGGTCATGACTGTCAATTGATTGCAAATTAACTGCCACGCATGGTTGTTAACTGGCAGCCTCTTACAGTAATAGAGTTATTATTCTTATTACCATTTTGTCCCATTGAAGAGGTTTTCCTAGGTTGTTTCCCTTCCACCTCTAACCCTTTGGCTTTTCTTTCTCTATTCTTCTCTCTTTCTCTCCCAGTGGTTGCCTTCTTCCTGACTTGTCACTGCAGGTGAGGGAGCAGGACTGAAATTTTTGCCTTTCAGCTCCACACCCCATCATCCTGCTTTGTTTCACCCACATCAAGAGCCTCTCCAGCCTCATGGGGATGTTATTGAGAGCACTTCAGACTTTTATGAGCTTGGAGCACATCCTTGTGGACTCAAGAATTGCTGTTTACATGCTCTAGTGTGGAATATAGGTGCCCTTTGAGCACCTGTAGTAGTGAGTTCCTCCATCACCAGGTTTCTCCCTGAGTCGTGTGCTCGGGAGTAAGATGGCATTTTTACAGCATCTCTATGAAATGAAGATACTGGCACAGAAGGACCAACCACAGTCCCAGGGAACAGGGAACCACATGCGAGGAAAAGGGAAGAGCATGCGAGAGGGAGGATGCTATAGAAGGGGAACTGTGTTGTCAAGAAAACTTGAAACGGAAGAAAAAGCATTACTTATCTTCTGTGGGACTTTCTTACCTTTTCTTTTTTCTTTTTTTTTTTCTTTTTTTATGGCTTCAGTAACAAGTGCTTAAACTTTTGTTTGTGTGTGTGTATGTGTGTTCACAAAATGTTTATGGATAGCCATTTGGTTTATACCATTCTGTATTTTAATTGCTAAAGACGAACATTTCATATAAGCATATTTCAGTTTATAGACCACCCATACCGCGTACACTGAGGATATGGCCATCTGTGGGTTTTTGTCATTCACACTGTGCTACTGGCCAGTGAAACCTCATGATATTTATTTTACCTGTCTGGAGAAAAAAACTTCCTTTGCAGAAGTCTGACAAGTTCAGGCACAAAGACAGGATTCTGGATACCCACATTTACATGCAAGTACCTCTTGACTGCATCGTTTATGCAAGTTTTCTCAAGGAGCTAATGAAAGAGTCATAAACCTGGGTCAGTGAGCCCCCGGCTGCAAATTCAAGACATTCCCACGTACCAAGTGTTGCATTTGTCTGTCAAAAGCATTAGTCAGCTCCTGAAACAGCACATGTTCTCCTGAGGGATCTGCAGTCCAGTTGTGTGCATCGCAGTGCCCACAGCCACGTCACACTGGTGGCTGGAGAACAAAATCTTTTTACAACAAGCTTTGTGCTACTAGCTCCCCATGAGATACTGAGAAGAAGATGACAAACAGTGCCCAGATTAAAAGGAATAGCTCTGAAAGCTGTATGGCTTTTTAATTTCCCTTTTTTCATTTGGGCCATGCATTCTGGAGGAGTGATGAACTGCCGGTTCTGCTGTGAAACTGCCCCTTCCATCCTCCCCTCCCACCCCTCTGTTCAAAAATCGACCAGCTGTGCACGGAAGACACAAATAACAACTCAAGCGAGAGTCAGCAGCAGAGAGACAGGGAAGGAGGGTGGCTACGTGGCACTCTGGGACTCGAGGCGTGCAGTTGCCACACGAGATCTGAAGCACGCCAGCTGTCAGGACCAACCCCTGCAATCTGCTGGTGCACATAGCATCACGGTCATGGGTTTTAAAACAGGAGGAAAAAACTCCACAGAAACAGCAAAAAATATTTACCCGAAGTTCAGGAATTGGTTATTAATGATTTCTCCAAGATGTGCATGCCAGCACAGTTATGAGTGCCCATCCTTTCTTCGCTGCAGGCAAGAGTGAACACAGAGCAAGGCAGAACAACACAAACAGCTTCCAAGCACCACTGGTGTTGCTTGTTACCACTTGACTCCAAAGCAGGGAGACAGGCAGAGTGCATGCAAGCAATGCAAACTTGCGTACCTAGAGCCCTTTCAAGCCTTTTTAATTTGAGGCTTTCCATCCAGATTTCCAGCAGGTGTACAAGTATGGAGTGTTTTTTCTCAGTGGATCCACAGCTCAGGTACTGAAAAGCACAGTTTCGAATTACCGCAGCCATGGGGCATAGCAAAGGGCTTTCCTACATAGCATATACTATTGCTAGACTACAGCATACGAGTCTAATGGTAACCATGGTTGGTCAGCCCATGCTTGCAGGTACAAAAACTTGCAAGCTAGAAGCCAGTTCTCCCAGAACGCATGCTCAGCCAGGGCTGCGGGGCATCTGCAGCAGACACGTTCAGATACCCAGCCCTGATGGACTTCTTTGATATATTTATCTAACTCTAACTCCTAATTAGATACAGAATATTATAGATAGTGAGCTGAAGTGGAGAGACTAAGCAGGGAAGGAGTTGTATACTGGATGACTGAATCAGGGAGCCGATCTCCCTGCTCTGAATCAGTCTCCTGAGGAACCCAGTTCAGGCACTGGGCTTACACGGGAACTAGACTAAATCTTGCCTTCACCATAGAAAGGTTCTCCTCGGGATAAAGATCTTACATTCAACACATCCTACAAATCTACCCTGCCAGTGGCCTGCAAATATCTTTTCTAGGTATAAAAAATAAGTCTTTTTGGAGTAACCTTGGCTGAGACTGCCACCCAGGAGTTGTCTTTATCAATGTATTTGTAGTTCTTGCCTGCCAAATGAGAACCAGATTTTAATCAACAATTTGTTTCTCCTCAGGGAGTTGAGCAGTCCTGCTTAAACTTTGAGATATGATAAACACTCCCTTATCATTCATTCATACAAATAAGCACTGCTGCTTACTAGTGATTTCTAAGCAGTTACAAGTCTAAAACTGGCCTTTTAGACCATTTTCTCTAAGGAGACAGGAGGAAAAGAAAGGTGAATATCAGGGAAGGCAAGAACCGAAGCCTTGTAGTTCTCGGTGCCATATGCTGAGAAGCTAGGTGTTACAGTCACCAGCACTGACTGAAGAATATGGGGGAAAGAAACGATGATAACAACCCTTCTCTTAGGAGCTGAATTCTCTCACTTTTCTTTTCTTTTAGGTCCATTCCAGTTGGGGCATGTTTCCCTGGAAACAAATCTAGACAAATCTAGGAACAACACCATGGGAAGTGTCATACTGTAAGCCAATCATGACAAAATGCAAACCAATAGCTCTCACAGAATGATACCTACACAAAACAATCCCCTCTAACATGCCTAGTTTCCAGGAAAAAAACTTGAGGTGATTATTGTTCTTTTTTCTGTATGGAAAGAAAGATGATTTTGATTCTCTTCTACAGCTTCTTCCATTGCTGAGGGGGCTTTCTTGTGGGACACCCATTTCTCATTTCTGCTCTTCCAAACTGGCCTACAAGTCTCAACAGTGAACATAAAAATATTTTGGGAATGTAATTAATGTTTCTGCCTCTTGCAAAGGTATGACAACCCTTGCTCACCCTGTACCTAGATTGTGCAAAGGGCCTTGAGCCCTCACCATGTTAGTTTGCTAATTCTCACTCTTAATTTGAGCTTTGTAGATTTAATCCGAACTTTTCTTGTAACACTAATGTTATGTAAAATATGTTGTAATAGACAAGAACCATTATTGTTCTTCAGGTCAAGCAATCAATGCAGTAATTTCCTTCCACTTTAATGCTATTATTTGGCTGTAATCATTTCCAGTTGAGTTTGCATGAGAATCAAGTTGAAACTGCTCCTGATCATATGCACCTGGAAAATTTTCAGGACTGTCCTCTAGAAAATCAAGACATTCTTCTGATGAGCTTTAATTAACTATGATCATGATTCTGCCAGTCTCTGAAGATTTCTTAGCTTCCAGAGATGTCACTGAAGACATTCAGGGGATGATGTAACTCACTGTATAGTTCTGTCTGAGAGAGAGCTCTTCATGGCCTTGGATTGCAGCCTGCCCACCTTTTTTTTTTCTTTTTTTTTTTCCCTAGCAGTAGAGATGAAACAGAAACAACCTCTCTCTTTTATGGATGGTCACGTCAGCACTCGGTGATTAAGGAACCCAGAACATTGCCTAGAAAGCAAGGATCAAAACGCTGCCAGTTCTCTTCCATAAATCCTGTTCCTTAAAGAATACATACATATATAATAGTTAAATAAAGCAGGGCTAGATACAGTCCAGAAATGGAAAGCAGCGGAAAAGGATGCCATTACCTAGGGCCTTTCATGATGCAACCAGCCTTGCTTATGGGCTAGAGTAGGGAGCCCTTTAGTTTTTCTGACAGGTTTATACCCAATTATCCCTTCAGAACCTGCTTGTGGCAATTGTGCTGCACTATCTGATATTGCAAAAGTTATGCAGAACTTCAAAAAAGATCCTTTTTGAAGGATCTTCAAAGATTTGAAGCCTTTTTTGACTAGATTCCCAGATACATCTTTCCCCACCATATTCCAGTTTGGTTTGGCAGATATGGAGCATGCCTTATGCACAACATGCTCAGGGTTCTTAAGTCAGTATGAGTTTATTCTGGCTGCATACCTGATGTGATTTGACTGTCCAGCATGCCAGCAGATCTTGACCTCGCTGACAGCAGGATGAGGAGAAACTTTGACCCAGTTATTTAAAAACAACACAGAAACATGCTCCAGTAGTGTTGCTGAAAGCAGCATCACTTCATAAAGGCCATTATTTGCTGAGATAGACTTGGCCTGCCATCCCTGTGCCTGTTAGAAAGCTCCTTCTGCATCATGAGGACGGTGTCCAAAAGCAGAGGGACTGCTGGAGCAGAAAATTCGAGGCACACTCAGAAAAGCATGGAGTTGACTTTGCTAACCAGGTTTCCCTTGTGCTTAGCAACAGCTCCAGTGGGCCCCTGGGAGTTTTCAGTCGTTAGGAGCCTTGTTCCTTGGCAGGAACATAATGTTGGCTGTTTAGCATGCTGCTGAACCTGTAATCTACAGCCAAGCAATGGCAAACAT
The DNA here is from genome assembly GCF_028389875.1 of Rhea pennata. Taxonomy (NCBI): domain Eukaryota; kingdom Metazoa; phylum Chordata; class Aves; order Rheiformes; family Rheidae; genus Rhea; species Rhea pennata. The sequence continues at coordinate 12,583,801 of NC_084674.1, forward strand.
TGTAGCCAAGTGAACAGCAGGCTTGGAAGGGGGTTGTTTTTGAGGGTTGATTTCCTCTGCCATTTGCAAAAGGGCATCCTGCAGCCAGGCCATATGATTCAGAATTCTGCCTCACCATGGATGTGCTGCTTCAGTGCTCTGTATGTACAAAACCCTACACTGCACGTTGCGGATTCAGGTGACATAAGGTAACTCTGTTCTGCAGGTGGGTAAGAGGCTTGTAAAAATCAAACAATACATAGCCTCAAAGCATATACAGCAATAATAGACACTGAGTATGTTTTTTCTCCAAAGTGCTGACCGATGCATAGGTCCCTGATGCACCTAGCACCTTCTGCAGTTCTGTTTCATTCTCCTTTTTCTTCCATGAGTGTTACTAAGCCTCCACTCTGTAAAGGCTAGCTTTCCTCTTTCATAGAGCCACCTGTGGCTCTATCCCGCTCCTAGTTCACATGCATGTATATTTGCCCGTCTAAGACCATTTTTGTTATGAGCCACAACATCCCTCACTGCTCCTTTCCTGAGTAGATTTGAGGCAATGGACACCAATCACACTGAATTGCTCCAAATGGCACAACAGTTTGTTGGTATGGAGAATGATGAGCAGGACAATGATAGATTCATTTTCACTTGTATTCTCAGCCAGAATTGGTATGAACTAATGACTATGGCAAGTTGAGCAAATTCATTTGTTACTGTGACCTCTATCAGGATTAAATGCAAGAAGGTAAAAGTCTAGCACACTAAATGACTACCAGAGGAGTACTTGCATGTGTGTAAAACCACATCAGTGTGCACACTTCTGGAGAAGTATGTGTGATGTATATTTCTAATCTAATCTGGACTTGGGGAAAATGTTTAATTTTCCTCCCTCCAAGAACATGTCATTTATTTTCATGTAGTGAAAATAGACACATCCTCTGCTTGTTGAACAGCTCCCCTCCTCCCCTCTATCCATAGTGAAAGGTGAAATTTCTCACCCAGAACCATTCTCTGCTCCATTATGTCTACATCACTGAGTGTTCTCACACTCCTTTCCCTTCCTGTCATTTCCAGCAGGGAACTGGGATCACTTGTACTAAGCTTTGTTTACTGAGGCAAGACAAAAATAAAACTGACTACAGTGCTCTGCATTCAAAACAAACCTGGCCTTCCTTTTAACTTACTGAACAAAAACTCAGGACACAAACACTTTGGGGAAATTCTAGGCTGTGTCCAAATTGGCCAGTCAAAATGAGAGGATTAATGGGATATTTTGAGATAGGGATAGTCAACCCTTTTGACCTTAGGAGCCATATACCAAGCCTCCAGATAACCAAGAGCTGTAAGACACCATAAGCATTGAAGAGCCCAGGGGAAAAGTTGTTGATGGCTGGTTCACAACCAGAAGATGATAACACATTTCTCTGTACTGTGCAGAGGATCTAAGCTAGACTGAGTTTCAGCAGTTTATCCAGGCAACCTATTGACACTGGTACCACCAGACAGTGCTGGGTCATTTTCTTACACAGATGTCACTGAGATTGCTGAGCAAATACCACATGCCCCACATTTAGATCAGCAATTGCACATGTATCCAGTGCTGTGGTTTCTAGGACAATCTCCCTTTCGGTGCCATATACCTCACATCTCATGAAAGAGCTAAGGTGGGTCTGCAGATAGAAAACCCAGATCCTGGAGTGCAAAATCCTCCTGGGGTTTGGGCAGCACCTGGCACTGTCCCCCACCTCAAGCCACCTGATGAAGTTCTGCTCTCAACACCAGTTGGCTGGGCAGGAGCCTGGTGCATTCAGTGTGAGCCCCATGTTGAAGCAGATACCTGACAGATAAGTGCAAGAGAAAACATGAATGTCTTTGTCTAGGCAAGTTACATTCTCGCTTGCTTCCCTGAGCTTGTTTCTTCACACTTCTCCGTCTCAGCCCTCCTCCCCGCTCTGTCTGTGTGTCAGATCAGTCACTACCACAGGAATAAACTCCAGCTGACAGGTAGCTTGCAGGCTGACAGCATTGCAGATGACAATAGGAGGTCCATAGATTGCCCTTTTGCCCTCGTTAACACCTGTATTATGAGCAGCACTAATGGCAACATGACAAGCCAGAGATAGATGGATGCAAACAAACTCCCAGCAACAGCCATGGGAGAGTCATTTGCATCATTATCTATTTCCTCATTACCTGCCAAGGATCAGGGCATTTATTTTTTCACCATGTGCTGCTAGTCAGTTCAGTGGATGCAGATTTAATTCTCCATCCTTTGTTGAAGAGAAAAAGGAGGAGTACAGAAGGATGAGAAAGGATCGCAAGGGTTAAAGGAAGGCTGAAGTTCATCCCCAACTGTAGTGCCAGTCTGATTATGAGCTAAGGGCACAAGAAGTAGAAATATTCAGCTATAAGTCAAACTTCCTCTTAAAAAAAAAAAAAAAAAAAAAAAAAAAAAAAGGAGCATTCACAGAAAATAAGTGATTTCCTAGGGCAGCAAATGATAAAGATCATCTGTGAAGCTCAGTGAGTGGAAAGAGGGGGAGCAGATGGTAACATGACACACAGGCTCCCAATCAGCATCAAAGATTTTGAAGGGAGAAAGAGTAATGCTGCCCAGGTGTGGGAGACAACCAGGCAATTTTCTTCTACCTGGGATGGCAAAGGGACATTTTGGTTAGCATCCAGGTCTCTCATGGAGAGATCTTGCAGTGGGACAGAAACAGACCTGGAGAATGCAGCCAGAAGTTTCTCTCCATGGGAGCTGTAAGGGCAGAAGCTGTGTGAACTGGAAAGGATAGACCATATCTCATTTCTCTAAATATCAGCCGAAAGTTGGAGTTATCCTGACACTACTCTAAATCCCATCATTTGAAGGCCTCAAAACCAGAAGTAAATGAAGAATATTCTCCTCAGGCTCCTCACCAGCTGGAAGAACACTCTGTCACTTGTAAGCATGGGATGCAGAGGTAAGGAAATAGTGCGAAGTACAAGCGGTATGTGAACATGTGTTACCTTCATGTTAGACCAGCCCACTGGTGAGGGAAAGTGGCTTTCAGAGCAGGAACTTGGTATCAGGCTCCACAGGGCTAGAAGCTAGAAAAACACTGAGTACAACAGCAGTTAGATTTCCTGCAAACAATGAAAAGTGTTAAATGGAAAATCAAGAACGAGAGCTGAAGATTAGGTGCAGGGGTAAGGTGAGGGGTAAGCATTTACTCCTTAATAGTGTTTTTTGATTGTAAGAACAGTTCACCTTTTGTATCCTGTTCAGGCTGTGGCCTCCACAGGCTTTTAGGTATGCAGCCAGATAACATGAATATTGTTGGCTTTGTTGAAATGAACAGCTTCCTGCTGGAAGCAAGACAAAGGCCAAAGAGCATCTGCAAAAAAGCATATGCTAGAGTCACAATGGCCCTTAAGAAACACCAACTGCTAATCAACATAGCAAGATAGCCAGGGGGTAAAAATGCTACAGCCCAGCTGAATTCTTGCAATTTAAGCCATGCCCTTCCTAGTAACCCCAGCGCCCCTATTTCTCCACATAGTAGCTAGGGTCTGTCTGTGTAATCCTTCACTGTATATGGACTGAATCTCTTCTGCTTTTCTTGACGTTGAAATCACCACTTCAATTTTAAGGTAACATTTTTAATACAGGTGGTATTACATTTCACAGGGCTCCTAACTGGTGACTCCAAAGATCTCCCCAGGAACATCAAAGCCTGATTAGAAACAAATCTGCCTAATTCTGTCTGCAGTATGAAAAATCCCATGGAACCCAGTCCATCTGGGAAGTACTGAATCATGACATGCAATACAACTCCATATTTTTGCAGAAATCCAGCCATCTGGATTTTTTTTTAAGGGGCTGGAAAACATTTCCCTGTAATAGAGCTCATGTCCTTGTATGCTTTTCCTATTTAAAAACAAACAAAAACAACACCAAAAACTGAGATTATGCACAGGAAGAAGTTGAAGAGTTTTACAGAGAAAAGTGATAAACTATTTATGAGCTATCCTACACTTTATGAGCTTTTCTGTGATTTTACCTAAAGACCCTCAGGATTTTCTTCATTTAGATTTATGAAAGGACAGTATATTGATTATGTAACTGCCACCTGAGGTTTAATAATAAGTAAAGAAGTAAATGGAGTTGCTGAGGAATTTAACTGGCCTATAAATAGAGAGTGGCATCTCCATTAATTCATTAAAGGTATGTGGGAAATGTAAGGTATTCTAATTAACATTTTACAAGGTGGTTGTAGCATGTTAGTTATGAAACAGCATTTGTCATTTTCTTTCTAGCAATTAAATGATATCTAATTCCCTTGCCAGACTGGAGCTGTCTCCTTTGATAGCTTTCAAAATTCCTAAGGAGAGTTTATACAAAAGGTAAAAAGATATTTCTCTCTTTCTCTCTCTCTCTTTTCTTTCTTTTCTCCTTTTCTCTTTTTCTCTCTTTCTTTCCTCTGTTCAATTAGAAAACATTGTATAGTCTGCATGGGTTTGTTCACTCATCATCCAGTTAAATATCTAGTAGCTAGATGTGTCTTACTTAACCACAACAACTGGCCTGGTACCAGATGAGCTTGATATTTATTTATCAAACAGCCCTGTCTTCATAGGATCTAAATTAGAGCCTTATTTGAAATACTTAACCAGAACTTGGATTTTCACTGAGGGCAAACAGTAATGGGTACAGTTTATGTCCCTGCTCTCTAGGATTAGAACTGTCACAATATTTATTTAACAGGAGGAGGCATACTAAGCCATGCTGCAAACATTGCTGTGCCAATATGAAGAGGAACTTACAGCTTTTAAAGTGTTTCTTTCACTGTACGTGCTCTCTCTCCATTCCCTCCCCCTTTCCTCTTCTTCCTGCTGCTGCTACGGGCCCCATGCTCTACTGCTCCACTGCCCCTCTGTGCACCTTCCACCCCTCCCTGTCTCACGTCTGGCATTTATATTGCCCGTTAAGTGAATCTGAGGGAAAGACATGTTTGAAATGAGTCCAAGAAACCTGGGTCTGATGTTGATGGAGGAAAAGGGGGCCATGCATGGCCCATCTCCTCTGTCCCTGCCTGTCCGGGCATCCCCTTCACCCTGAGCTGCCTGATCAGGAACAGCAGAGAGAGCACAGGGCGCTCCATTCTGTCCTTTGGCTTCTCATCCTCCTGTATCAATCCACCCTTGGTGAAGCTCATGCAGCACCACAAAATGCTCTCCAGCTGTTGGCCTGGGAGACAAATGCCCCTTAATCATTAGTTTTGATCCATTGCCACATTAGTGAGGTCACGTGCTGACTAATTGGACCATCAGCAAGCTGATATTAAGGGAGAGCTGTGGAGGGGAAAGAGTCCAGGATCTGCCCAGTCTGAGAGGGATAGGCCCACTGGGAGGGATAAAAGCGCTTATCCTCTCTTGCCCTGGCATTGACATTTTAAATACTCTGAGGCTTATTGCTGGCACCCATGGGCCTCCATGCCCTGGCCAGGAGCAGGGTTAGCTGCTGCCATCTCGAACTTGCCTGTGTTGCACAGGAATTTGCCCCACATAATTGCTTTGGTTCTCTCCTGACTTTCTCCTGTGGGGCTTGAGCTGGGGAGACCGGTTGTATCTCTGAGCTGCCTTGCTGCCCTAGCATGTCCAGGGAAAGCATGCAGTTTGTTGAATTTCTGTGGTTGACTGTGGCATGTTCCGGCAGTGTTACTGTTAACATGGCTCTTGGAATCCCTTTCCACTTTCATGTCATGGCAAAAATTTCAGTGTAAATTATATTTGGGTTTGTTTTTTTAGTGTTACTTCTATTTCACTGGGCAATTCAAATCCCCATTCACTATATGGTATGTGTAAGAAAATGCCCTTGATATTGGTGCTGGGATAACCTAGTGATTTCTCCTTCTTTCCAAGATACAAAACACAAATCCCTTCCTCTGCTTTGTGAAGTTTGAATTTCTGGAGCTAGATAAAGAGATGGGTTCATATCTCCAACTGTCTAGACAGCAAGCAGAACAAGGGAAGGAGAAGAAGCAATGAAAAGGTAGGAAGAAATCTGTGCTAAGCAATACACTTATATTTTTTGCTGATAATTCTGGAAGAACAAAGTTGCTATCTCAGGAAGTTAATATTTTTAGCCTGATTTTCTCTGCAATCATTCTGTCTGTCAGTTCCCCTCTAATAACTTTTGAACCAGTTGGCCAATTTCAATCAAACTTGACAGACAGCTAAAAATCTGAATGATACAAATTTCCTACAGGATTTATGATTTCAGTGCCTATGCTGAGCGGAGAGACCACAGCTCTCACTGAAGGAAACATCCCATAGGAGCTCAGCTCTCACTAACACACAAGAGGACCTACGCTACTGATATAAAGAAGTCCTCTGTGCAGGAGACCACCATGTACGACATTAGCACCTGGAGCCACCATGATTTTGGATGCTGAATAGAAAGCTTTCTAAACCCAGAATGAAAACTGGGTCTCTGCAATGAAAAGAGGAGGAGAGGCAGGTGAAGAGGAGAGAGAAGGTTTATCAGGAGCCTGCGAGGGCAGATGAACTGTACTGCAAAAGGAAGGAGAGTCATGGAGAGCTCCAGTGAGGGCTTTAGGTCCTTGAAGAGGGGTAGAAGCTGCTGAAAAAGCAGAGTAAACTCTACAAAATCACAAATAGGATAGACATGGAGAAAATTCTACCCTTCAATCTACTAAGAGAATAATGAGGAAAAGAGGAAATCTACTAATGAGGAAAGCAAATCCAACTGCTTTTGGATTACCCACCCGATGTCTGGGTAAGGAATGCTCCTTTCAAGGGCTGAATTCCAGAGCTGACAGACTTGTAACAGTCAATTATTGTTACAGCTACAGATGGGAAAACCTGATAAAATGAATCCTGTACTGATGGAGGATTGAAATAGAGCTTGGGCAGGGACTGTAGCCAGAGAGAGATTAGTGGCCATAAACACATCAAAAGGAAAGGACTCTAAGACACAAGCATAGCTCACCATAGCACCACCATTTATAAACTGTCATATATCTCAATTCATACCTCACCATTCATTGGCATCCTAGGAAAAGCTGCGCAGATTAGACCCACAGTCTGACTGAAGAAAGACCCATTTCCTTTAATGTCACCACAGTTTTCAGAAACAGTGTGTTTTTTTTTTTTTTTTTTTTTTCCCAAGGCCAACCAAAAGAAGCAGCTGTGCCTATTAAGATATTTCTCATATGCTGTGCTAAGTCTGTGTTAGAGTTAACTCTGCCGTCTGCATCTTCATCAACAATGTGACATCCTTTAAACCAATTTGATTTTACCTTGTCTGGGAGATGAAAGCAATTTATAAGTTTCAAAGCACACAATCTGGCTAGGATCCAAACCCAAGAGAGTAATGTTGAAAAGAGAATTGCTGGAGACTTTTATGTCTGGAATACGGCATGCTAGTTTCCCTTCTAATCTGGATAACGAAGGTCGTACAAAGTGCTGAGTTGGTCTTGTTGGCCAAGACATTTGATGACCTGCTCACACACAGAGGAAGATTTCAAACCTTCACCAATATAACTAGGAAGGGAGAATCTAATCACTCACTTCAGTGACAACTCTGAAATATGTGTTTTCTTCATCATTTTGACTATGTTTTTTGAAAAGCAAGACAGAAATGACTGGGCTATAACAATGCAGTTTTCCTACAAGCTATGCCACATGGGATTATTTGGTAGTTCACCTGGTGGATTCTACTAGCATCTGTGACTAATTGAGAAGATAAATGCATTTTGTTAGAGTGAGGTAGATTTCCAAAAGCACTTCATTCTATTCCAGCTGAGCTGATTAGAGTCCAGCTCACTGAGAGTCATTACTGTCAATCCCACCAACTGGCCTGAATTTTGCAAGGAGAAAGAAGCAAGAAAAATACATTAAAATGAATAAATCTATATTTCATGACTTCATACAAACTGATTTCCTCCAAAGCGGGGTTTGTTCCTAGCATTGTCATGTCCCTATGACACTCTTGTATGGCTTGGCTGGGTAGTGGATATTCTTCAAAAAGAGAAGCAGTACCTCAAGAGTTAAGCAACAGCATCAGTGAAATTAAGTATGTTTTGGATATAGATGAGATAAGGGCATATATAGCCTCTGGATATAGACACATACAGAGGTAATGAATTCAATATCTAACTCAAGATCTAAATTCTTGCATTCAGCCAAGTTATATTTATCACAGGCTGTGCTTCTTAGAGTACAGTCATAGCTGGAGCATGATTGGAAATGCAGTTCATTCCAGTTACCTCAGACTACATAGCAGCTGTATCTGCCATAGATTTTGCATGTCTGTCAGTTCCAAAATTTAGTGGCATCTCTGTTACTTCTTTTGCAAAGAGAAGGCAGGAGTTTTTGGAGACAACTAAACCATCCTGGGAGCCTGTGTTTGGATAAACTGCCACATCTTCCTGCAATTATTTGGTGGTTGTTGATCATGATTCTAGTAATTACTTACTCAGCAGTGAAAGAGTGGAGAAGATTCCTAGGGAAAAAAATGGACTGAACTGGAGGGGAGATTTCAGTTCAATAAACTCCATGTGGACCTGTTTCAAAGAGTGGGCTCATACCATAATGAGCCTGTACCACAAATGGTGGATCCATAGGATCAGGACTTTCTCATGCAGAACTGGCTATTGAATGACTACCCCATTTCCTACAACAGTCAGTACCAGAGATGTATTTCTCTTGTCTCCCTTTAGAGATCAGGCAGAGAGCTCTTCTCTGTGCTCCATCGCAGAGTGGGCCATGAGACAAGATCTGGAATACTGTCCCCCAGTCCACCCCAGCACATGCACAGAGCAGTGGTGGGAGCCCTGTGCTGAGGAGCATCCAGCCCTGACCCAGTGACAAGAAGGGTTGTTCAGCTGAGGAGAAGAGCTGAAGAAACACAAAACACATTTTTGTAGTTCCACGTATATCTGAGCAGACCCTCCACTTCACGAGGAATAAAGAGATTCTACTGAGACAGAAAACCTGGTCAGAGATTCCAGGTTTCTGGAAAGCAAGTTTCCATCTCATTTTTAACGGTTGAATTTATCTTAAAATACTGGCTGCAAACTGCTGTTTAGGAGTGGCCTTATGAGAAGATCAGCCTCCTGGACACCAAAGGGCAGCATAGGTAGCAACAGGCAGTTGCCGTCTGATTTATCCTGGAGCAAACCATCCCGTTTGGTGATATACCACTTCTGTCAGCCCGTGCACAGGTGACATGCTGGAGAGGTATGCTGGGTAAGCAGGTATTCATCTTGCTGTGGTTAATCTACACTGTAGCTGCTGCAGAGTAAATACATGCTGAGTGAATTAACTCATGCTAAGCTCCATGCTGGCTGCCATTAAGCTATTACTAGTATCCAGGCATCCTCAGGCATTTCTGTTCTGTCGTATTTGTAATCTAAAAGAAAGCCAAGTGTGTGCAGGTCTAAGGAGGAGTTTAGAGAAGAGGAGGAAAAATGAGGTAAATACACCAATTTTAATACCTTCTTAGATTCACCTTCTGGTGCCGTTTCTTTCTCTACCTCAAATGTGTATGAGTGTGTAATTTTTTCTAGAGTCTAGTGGGCACCAGCACGAGATTCACTTCCACTTCAGCATTAGTTTAAGCTATTCTTCCCTTTATCTCAGACACTTCTTGCCATTCAGACAGAGGGTCTGTTGCCATTCCCATCCCCATTGCAGGGAGATGAGCCTCCATCAATCCTGGAGAAAGTATCAGGATATTTTGTCACTCAAATTTCCTTCTTTCTTGTTCCTTTTTCCCTCTACTAGTTTATTCAAGCCTAGAGAAAGAGCTTAGGCCCCAGCTCATGCAGAGCTCTGATGTATGCAAATCCTCCTTGTGCTCCCATGGCCCTCTTTTTTTTCCCCTTCTTTCCTTTTAATTCTAGATTTGAAAATAAAATGTGAGCTGGCTGCACAGAGATCTCTCATGTGTGCAACTTCCAATTGTGGCAAATTGGAACTGTCGATGCAAGCAGCTCAGATTTATTTATATATTTAAGAGGAAGGAGGGAGGAGAGGGAAAGGGAGGGGGAAATGTTAGTAGTGGAAAGGAAAAGAAAAATAACAGATCCAAGCAAAAAGGGATTTGAATCTCAAATACTGCTCCCTGGCCCATATTATCCAAATCCCTCCAGCCTTGTCCATGACTGCCTCTTGCCTAGTTAAAAACAATATGCAAAAGATCAAAAACATTTTTTTCCCTGCAACACTGAGAGTTGTTGAGTTTTGCAGCTGCCATTAGCCAACCCGGAGTCTAACACCGAGACTGATGCAATTAATACTTGGTGCTTCAAAACATTAACATAGCTATTTATATAAATTAGTAACCTTAAGCCCAGGCGGTAGCATTATTACAGCATTACTAATTAAATCACAATAAGCTTAGTTTCCAGTAGTATTAATTATGAAGCTGACATAGTGATATTGGAGATCTGATTGGCCCGTTGTCAGTCATTACCTGATTGGTAATGAACCAGACAGGCAACAAAAATCAAAGCTGCCACTCTAGCCATGCTGCCTCCACTTCCCGGGAAGAAGGCCACTGTTCCAGCAGAGAGAGCATCAACATCCTCAATCAAAACAGTCTTACAGTGCACAGTATTCGTCACATTTGGGGAGGCACCTGGGGGAAGTTGTCTCTTGCCATCTCTACAATTCTCAGTCCCTGGGAGCAAAAAATACTCTTTCCTATGGCTGACAAAGAGGTGGTGGGCCTCTTTTGTGAGAGCAAGTGATTGAACATGCCTTTACCACCTCTCATGGAGATTCTGATTTGACTGGATTAGAGAACATCATTTGGGGATTTTTTTATGGTTAGGCAGTTTTTGCAGGTAAGGATGTGGATTGAGTCCATATGTTGTGGTCACCTCTGTGTTAATTTATAAAAGGTTGTTTATGAAGAGGTGGCTGAAGTGCTGCTTTTAATAGAAATGGCAGTGAGACAAAGCCACCATCTCAGGAAAAGGAACTGGTCCCACTGCAGGAAAATGGTGCTCTGTATCAGGATAGGAGGAAAGGAGGTCTTACACAGCAAAGGTGGCAACAGAAACCTGGCAGTACTAAATAGACAGGGGACAGGCCAGTTGGTGGGGTCTGTAGGGATTTATACTGAGTGCGCTCCCCATTGAACACTGTTCTCCTGATGGTGAGGCTGAAGAGGAGTCAGGGATGTGGAGCACAAGGATGTCTGAAGTAAGAGACAAAACTGGGACATCCGCAGAGCAGTGGCGACCTCTGCTCTAGATAGGAGATGATGGGCTGTTCCACGACAACAGACTTTGCTGGGGGAAACTCTAAAATCAGCTTCCTCAGACTTGCCTGGGGCTGGAGTGTCCCAGGCAGATGTGTGGCAGTGATCTTATCTCCTGTTTTACAGAAGAACTCCTGCCCATCCAGAGCTTTTCAGAGTGAGCAGCCCATAAAACAGAAAAAGAGTACACTCAATGACAGCATTTCATTAAAGAGAGAGTAAATGATTGATGGCTGTCAGTTCAGTCTGCACCTGCCTCTCTTTTTCTTGATGGGCTTAAAATGATGAGTATGCCATGGCAGTGCAAGCAAGTGAGCTGTTTTCCCCTCATGTTATCCAGGACAGTGATAAAGCAATAAAATACTCCATGTTGGGGAGGAGAGCAGATCCTTCTCTCTGATTCAGAGATATAGTCTGAACTCTTACCCACAAAAAGGAATTTTTTCTGAAAAATAGAGCAAAAAGATTTGGGGGTAATCTTCCAAGTAGGTAGAAAGTCACTATGGAAATATTTGGTACAGTGGAAAGATCTGGTAAGCTGATGGAGTTGCAGAGGAGAGAGAAAAGGTTTCACTTAGCTACTGCACCATTTAAATCTACAGACTTTGCAAGGTCCAAGCAATTGGGGATCACCACCAGCCACAGATGAGAAGGGTAAAAGCCCCTGCTACCAGCTGGCAGATTTCTCCTCTCTCTCAAGAGAGGCTCTTTCCTTCCTTTGACGTAGGGCAAAGGGATGATGCAGGTTACATTTCTACCCCAAATTGCTTCCTATATGACACCTGATGCAAAAAGCTGGCCTATGCTTGCAAGCTGGATCTTGCCAGCCCTTCCCTCTCCAGCATATTTCTTAAAACATTGACCTGCAGCATCAACAACAGCAGCAAAAGCTCTAATCTATCTAAAACAGGACACAGAAAATGCAATGTCAAAACTAAACAGCACAAAGATCCCCACTGCTTTGTCTGTGTTTAGGATACAATTCCCACCACTAAGCAAGTGGACTCAAGGCTGCTATGGATTTTTTTCAGTGCTGCAGCATACTGGGCCACTACTGCAGATTGAGTGGGGCAGTAGCATTATCTGGAATAAATCACTAGACATGCTGTCTCCAGGACACCCCTACCAGTTTACACCAACTGATGATCTGACCCTTTCTACGTCTCACTGATGATAGGGGTCCTGGAGTCATAGCCCCAGACCTATGGGCGTTCTGTTTGTGTCAGGCTCTGCACACTACCAAGAAAGGGAATGACGAATACACTCTTTCTACAGGTCCTGACTTTTACAGGCTTACATTCCTGTTATTGCATAGGTCAGCAGATGGCACTGTGACATTTAGACTTATATTTTTTTTTTTTTTTTTTTTTTCTTAGCACGCAAATGTGGTTTTGGTCCTAGAAAAAATGCTGCATTGCTGTTACTACTCTCTCATCGCTGTTCAGTTGTTGAAAGTCCAGTGCTCCACTGGCTGCTTAGAGCTTCCTAACCACAAGACACTGGTGAATACTTGGTAATGGTATTGGAGTGGGACGACATGGGAATGGGGACTCTCGGCAGGTTGGTTTTGGCCGGATCTGTTTCAGGACAGTAGAAATGCTATGATAAGATTATATCTAGTCTATATAACACCAGTTTCTTTTTCAGAGTTGCCACTTCTAAAGGTGGGCTGTAACACTGTAATATCTCTAGCATTTCAATATGTTGAGATAAAGTCTAGGAATAGCTATAGTGGCTCAGATCCCTCTAGCGCATCTTCATGTCTCTAAGCCTGGCAATAAGCAAATGCTTAAAGAACAGTAAGCATGTAGTGATATTTCCCCTTAGTATTCCCTCTGCGATTTACATCCCAAAGGGGATTGTGAGCCAAATGTGATCTCTTTTATGCCCTTATCCAGTCTCCCCTGAAGCCCATGTAATCTCGTAGTAACCACAAAATCATTTAACAAGGAGTTCCACTGCTGAACAGCCTGTTCCTCTTGCTTTGAGCCTGATTCCTGCATTTGGAGAAAGCAAAAACAAGTTGAGGCAGCAAGATAAGTAACACAAAATGTGCACAACAAGATATACTCTCAGCTCCATACAGACAGCATCTTTTGGCAAGCTTGGTTTTATTGCAGCAACAAAGTGATGGACGGGGAAGCACAACAGGCAGAGGATGGGCCTGGGCAAGACAGTGCTATGCATTATAATCTATATGAAAGGATAAGAAACCATTTTGCTGTGAGGTTAGCCAGGCCCATCCTGCAGCATGGCCCAGAACCAGGGCTGCTGGAAATGTGAGAAGCTGCCTGAAGACATTGGCAGGCATTTTAAGGAGGCAAAGACTGAGAGCAAAGAATAACAGGAGTCCCAGGGAGAGACTTAAAGCTCATTTAGCTTTAAGCCCACCAGGTGGATGGGAAGGTAGGGAGACCCTGGAAAGATAGTTGCTCTGGCAATCCACAAACTGGGGACAAAATCCAGAAGAGTCTGCTGCTTATCTAAGGCCAAGTTGAGAGCTATTGGAGTCCAAAGAAATTGGTAAGTAGCTATCAATGAGCACAGAGAGCCCTTGAGAAGGCAGGGACGCCAAAATGCAGTGAAGGCAATGTTTTTGGAAGGAAGCCTCAGACTCTCAGTAAAATTTGTGTTCTTTCCACTTTATGGTCAAGGAGTTGCTTTCATCCCAGAAAGCAGGGAAAGCTAGCTGTTCTCCAAGAGCTACTGCAGGTGTTAAGGGGAGATCCAGTTTGCTGATGCAAAACACAGAGCTCTTCAATGCTCATCTGCCTGAGCCTACCAAAGTCCTGTGTGTGATATGTGTGTTCACAGCACCCATCAGCAGTGTCCTTGTGATTAAAAGGGTAATTGAGCCCATCTCACATATGTTAAGGAGACCCAAGGGATAAGAGTACATGATTGAAACAGCTCCTTTCTTCCCCAAAGGGGATTATTCTGTAAGAAGCTATTCAAGGCCTTTGCTCTGCACTTGTGGTGAGCTGAGCGAATCCCTGGGTGGCACACCCCACTGAAAGGATGTCTGCTCAAAGTCAGGGAGCTGTAGCATGCCAAGCAGGTGCTATTGTGCTCAGAAATCTAGAAAGTGAAAATAAGGATTTAAATGAGGAGAGAGAGAGAGATCTTGTAAAGAGCATGAGAAAATGCATATCCAGACATCAGAGGGGTGAATATCAAGGATGGTGTGGCATTACCCCAGGCAAAGACAGCTTGCTGGGTGAGTGGGAATGGTCTCTTTTCAGAAGCCTACATTTTAAACACCATCATGGCTCCAGCACATCAGTGCTATGTCATTAACCTAGGAAGACCATGCAGTCTCACACAGCAAATAGCTAGCCCTGCCTTGACGAGTCTAAAGCTCTTGGAGGAGCATCAAACTTCATGACAGGCATGAAGTGCCAACAGCAAAGGAACACCTTTCAGTCACTTGGATAAGGATGAAGTAGTCTGCATGCCTAAGCATGTCCATAGCTTCCTCTGTTCACTCTGAAGATCTTTCTTCCTGCTCTCCTATCAGCTTCCTATTTTAATTTGCAGATTATAGGAGCAGGAAGTAGTACAGGAGCCAAAGGATTTTGTCAGGCTGAGTTGAATACAGCAGTAGTCACTGTAGCAGCAGTCAGAACCCAACTATAAACGACCTCCCCAAGCTGCTCATCTTCCCTGTGTATTTTCGTTTTCATCCCCGGCAAAGCACTGCCAAGCCAGAGTGTTCTCTGAAGAGATCAAGAAGAAGCATCCAGTCTGCTGGAGGAATCCACCATCACTGCTGTATCACAGCTGCTCTTCATGTGCTTGTTATAACTGGGAGACAAGGCTGAATAGAGGAGCCAGGGCTATTTTTAAGCACCCTGAGCATATCTTAGAAAACGCAAGGTGGTCACAAAACATGCACAATATTTTTACAGATGATTAGAGTTATGATTCAGTCTGGGGAAGGAAGGAATGTAGGGGCCATGATATGAAATGAAAGGTTACATATAGAAGTATCACCCAGCAAAAACACATTTAGAGTTCCTGGAAAGTGTGGCTGGTTTTATTCCTTGCAGGGGATTTTATTCAAGAAACAAAGATTTACTTTGCTTTGTTTTCTTTCCCTTGAGATGGTACCCAGATTCAGTGTTAGAATACGAATATCACCCAGCCCAGCATTTTCGGCTACCTCCTTTGGAAAAGCTGCCTTCATTGGAAACCAGATCTTGATTTAGACCTCATGTTTCATTTTTGAACTGAATTTGGAGTGTATTTGGTGGGAGATCTATGTTGATGCCAGCTCCAACACGCAGGGAGGCATGGAGATTGGCAAATACAATGTGAAAAGACATAATGCCACCAGCATGACTGTTAGTATGGCTACAGATGTAGGCTCATTTTGGGCCCTGAGACATTTAAAATGGGATGTAAAGCAACTCTAGCCTGAATATGAGAGAAGATGTAGGCAGAGCCATTGCCAAACACTTCCTGAAGGGCTAGATGAAGGGCTAGCTTCAGAGGTAGATGGAAATGGTGAAGAAAATTTCAAAAGCAGTTGGGAAATGAAAGCCTGTAGAAAGAAAATGAAAAGAGGATTTTGAGGCTTGAGATTTGAATATTTGAGTCTTATCACAATAGTCAGTAACTGTGTCCATGCTATGGGGCAGGGACACTGAGGTCCATGCCTACCCAGTTCTGATTTCCCAGTCACTCAGAACAGGGGACCTATGAAGGCACCTGAGGTTCTCTCCTTGCTCATATGCCTTTGCAATTTTGTCCCTGGTAAATGAGCTTTACAGGGATCTAGAGGCACTTCAGTGTCCTTCAGGTTAAATAATCCCAGTGACAGCTAAATGGTGGCAATTTTTTTCTGGAAAACCAATGTTCAGTGAAGACGTGCCCAAACAAGTTGTGATACCTTAAAGCACAGTGCATGATCAAAAGATTGGTAGAATAGGACTGGATATAGGACAGGCCCTGATAAGGCAGCAGCCAATTTGTGTTAAAACTGTGGAAAAGCTGATGTTGACTGAAGTGAACCACCCAAACTTCAAACCACAATTCAAAATGCTAATTCAAAGACATCTGGTTATGTCATGTCTTCCTGCTCTGTGCCTTGTCTCCATGCAGCCTTTCTGCCTTTCCTGCTCTTCTACATTTCTAAGATGGGCTCGTGACAATAATAATGTCTTGTTAATATGAAGGCTTCTTGTCCAAAAGGGGTTAGAAAATGTAGAAGTGCTCAAACCTTAAGAGACCTGAACAGCATAATGGGCCAAACTTCACAAAAAATAAGACTTCACCTTGGAGGTAAGGCTTGGAGAGTGGAGGATGTGATGGGGAAAAGGGCAACAGATTAAGACGTTAGTGGATAAAAAAACCCGAGGGATGGGATGTAGAGTCAGAGGTTTCTGGGAGCTAGCTAATGGGGAAGGGTGATGGCACATCTTAGGTCAGCAAGAGAAGCAGGTTAGAGATAAAGAGGCAAGGAAAAATAGGCTCAAGGTTTGGGGTCTTCTTCCACTAAATAGTACCATCTTGTAAAATTTTACTTTTGTAAAATTCTTATATGTGTGGCATTAATCTGCATATAGTATTTAACTGTCATCTCTCTACCTGGATCCCTTTACAACTCTTTTAAACTCTTCTGGTAGCACCTTGTCCCTGTGGCTGTCCACTTTTCTCTCCTGAGCTGTGCCATGCCATCTGCCCCTGACCTCCACTCTCCTTCAAGCAAAGTGATCCATGAGATTGCTGAGACACAAGAGAGAAGGAAAATGAATAACAAGAGAAAAGAGATTGTTTGGGGCTTTTTTTTCAAAGCAGGACAAGTACTTGCCATTAATATGCAGAATCCTTGTATATCTCAATTATACACCTCCCACGGGGGCCTATTACAGCTACACTGGGCAGCCAACACGTGTCAGCAGAGCGAACATCGAAACACTATCCCAGTGTATTCCAAAAATAAAAAAAACAGTAAAAGTAGGACATGAGCCTCTTGGCAGCTGGTCCTTTATTTTCTCTCCTGCCCCTTCTTCATGTTGTTTTCAGGTCTAACAGCCAGGCTTATGTCTTTTCATTTTAATGTGTGCATACAACTGCAAAACCCTGTATTTCCCCCTAAATGATGAATAGTGAGAAATCAGCACTCCCCCATGATAGTTTATTTAAGTTCATGTTACAAGTCAATTAAAAAATAATAATAAGTAGAAGAGATTAGAAATGGGAAAAATGCCTTTCCAAATGACAGTGACCTTTGGAATACTGATCTCCCTCTATGTTCCCAAAGCCTGGGCACCTGAAAGAGAGGAAAGAGAGAGAGAGAGAAAATCCATCCTTAAAGACCAATGAACCTTGTCCTTGACAGAGATTTATGCCCCAAAATGCAAATACTCCAAGCAATCTATGAGGTTCTGTGCTTTTGTTATTAAACTCCACCTAAGAGGTTCTCAGAAACAGCCGTGAGCACAAACGCAGAGATGGACTGATTTGGAAAAGCAAGTGCTGAAACTGATGACCCACTTCACCCTTACAAAACCCCTTTTAACTTCTTTAAACTTTAACTTTCTTAGACTTTAGGTCTTCTCCTGTCTATTGCTATCTCACCATGTAGAGCTGTGGACAATGCCACCATGGTACTCAGCAAGCCAAATTTTCTGACAGAGTTTTACACCCATGCCAAAACTGACAAATGGCAGCTTGAATACACAAATCAAGCATATGAAAAGGGGCAAATTCAATTCTGCTAAATGCTTCACTGTGCTGTACATCAGGGACTGGCTGGTAATGCTCATTGCTTCCACTGTTGCATAAGCCATGCAAAGACACCGTTCATGCACAGCATGGCCAAGATGATGCCATTGGACACCTGCTGAAACCCAAATGGAAAACCACAGCTGGTGACATTGCAGTGGAAAGAAAGTTAACGTGGAAGGGATGCTGTTGCAGAGAGACTGGGAATTTGTCTGTCCTTTCTGTTTTAAGCTTGATTTCCTGAGCAGGAGTGAAAAAATATTTGTAATTACTTCAAATAAGTGCAGAATATGTTGAAGTTCCCAGAGAAGGACCTGGTCTCAAAGAAGTTTGTTGACTTTATGTGGCCCAGAAGTAGCTCCTGTCTTCAAAGATGTTTTCCTGACATATTATCCTCCTCCACATATTACTGCACCTTTTCTAAAATATCGCATTTGTCCTTTCACTGTTTGTGGTCATATCTTTCCATTATCTGAGAACATTGTATTGTTACCATTAGAATGATGCTTATCCACTCTTTGCCTCCCTTTTTTATGCTACCTGGCCTGACTGTCTTTCCTACCATGCAGAAAAATGTTTGTTGGCATGAAGAAATTCTTTCTACCTATTATGTTTTGTACTTTTTGATTGTCTGTTTTTCTACTTATAAGCTACAAGCTCACTGGCTGACATGAACAGCTATGTCTATAAATGTAAGTCCCAGAGATCCCCTTGTGTGATCCATGCACCCACCCAACCCGTGATACACACACCCATCTCTATGTCTTCAGCCTTCTGTCAACCATGGGCAACTGGGTTTCCAGCCTGAAGGTGTTACAACACTCTTTGAGGAGACTACTGTCAGTGTTTATATACCCTAAATCTCATTATTTCCTCCATCAAATTCTTTTTTCCTTGTATAAATTAGTGAATTACAGTATTCATACAGAGGGATATATAGCCATAAACAGATTCACATCAGTTAGAAAAGGTGCATTTATTCATGAACCCTCAAGTGTTTATTTCAAGAATATTAGCAGCGATAAATGAGCTTCAGAGATACTGGTGCTGTTAAGTAGCTGTGAGTATTCCTACTGGAAGTGTACTTGAAGAGTTTTTGAACAGCTCCTATTTATTACTTACACAATGGATTAGCTGAGCAGTTCCACATGCCTGCAGATATTTTTGAATAAAAAGGATTTTTTTTCCTTTTACGATGTCCCTCCTATCCATCTCAGGAGCAGAAACATGACTATACAACATAGATGGCCACTTGTGCAACACGAGTAGTAAGTCAGAAATAGCTGTTACTCATTGCAAGCCATTTGTAGATGCAGCAGTACTGACTATAGTTTGAACAATTGCAAAACTGCAAGTAATCAACCCTTTAATAAAATTCATGATTTTCTTGCAGATAATCTGGCAAAGAGAAGACTGCTAAAGGAGCTAAATTAACTGGAGAAATCACTTGCAGAGGATAATTTGACCAACTCCACCAAGACAGCATTCATGTGCAAAAGCTCTGGAAAATCCTTTATCAATGGCTTGCTCCAGTAGAAAGTGACTATAGAAGATTTCTTATTGCTAAGGATTAGAGCTGTTTTATATGATCGCAGTGTAGACATAGTATTTTTAGAAAACATCTGCCAAAAGAAAGCCCCTATCTGTGCAAACCATGAAGCTGTTTTTTCAGTGCAATGAAAAATGCAGCTTTGCAATGTTTCAGCAAAGTTTTATACAGAATCTCTAAGTTACAAGCAAGCACTAGAAATTCAGGTGTGTTGTGCAAGTAGATTGGTTTATTTTTGTACTGAGCTGGATTCTGTCTGAAGTCTGTAGAGTTACATCAGTCTACACCCAGCTGAGAATCTACCTCAAAATACTTAGCTAATAGTGTACAGGCTAACTTAATAATTTAAGAGGATTAGTAGGTAGAAATGAAGCCTTGCAGCTATGTGTAACTTATTTAGTTCCACTCCAATTTTACAAATAGATGATGGCTCTTTGGTGGCTTAGGTGAACTGAATTACCATCTTCACACTATTTTGTAGGGACTGCTGTGTACTTATCACAGATACCACATCACCATCACCAATGGTCTGGCAATATATCATCTGAAAAAAAAGGCCTGCCTGAGCACTGATCTCTCTGCTAAGACCCCACATGTAGAAGCTATGTAAGAGATTTTGTGGTGGGGCCCCAGCATGAGGATCCCCTGCCACTCTCCACAAATGCAACTCCAAACTACCCTTCAATGCTAATTGATAGCAGTCAGCATCAGTTTTTACTCGATTTAGGGAGCTGGATGTAAAAAGGTCTTAAACCCATTCCAATTGTTGGGGCAATCTAGTCTCCCACCGAGGTATTTCCAACCTTCTTTGCAATCCTTGTTCTGAGCAGTAGAGTTATTATAATGCCCTATTTTAGTGGGCAAATTTTATTAACATGCTCTACTATCACCTTGACCTTTTTGGTACTTTTAGTACTCCCTCACGTGATGGCTTATCATCACACGACCCCTTCCAAGTGGGATGGAAAGAACAAGTAACAAATCAAAGCACCACTTATAAGAAAGGTCAGTGCAGCAGAATGTGCTGTGGAGACTCCCATGGCCACAGAGAAACATTTACTCTTGCAGACCTTATTCCCATCAGCTGAAGCTGCAACCAAGGCCGGAAGCTGGGAGGAAGCTGGAGGAGGCAGAGAGGGTCAGGAAGAATGGAAGGAAAATAGGACCCATGTTTCAGCCTTAGGGAAATAAAAATCATTATTTTGGGCAAATAGGCTGGGATTAATGAATAGGCAAAAGGTGAGAAGGGGTGTTGCCCTGCTTCTGGAAAATTAGAGAGGTTGTTGTCTCTCTGCAGAGAATGGAACTGAAAACTTGGAAGATATTCGAAACAAAAAAAGCTGGGTAGAAATCTGTACAGAGCACAAAGCCCCTGAGCTAGTGTGCTGGCATTGGCCATCTGCTTGGAAATAGCCGCAAGCCAGGCTCACTGTTTGGGCAGTTGGAAAGGGATCCCCAAGAGCAGTGGTAAACAGCCAGAACAGAGCCAAAGGGATTCTTCCCCTCAGGAAAATCCTTGATTCTTTTTTTACCTAACAGTTAAATCCTCTTCATACCATGGAAGGGATTCAGAAAGACTGTAACAAAGTCAAGGCCGAACTGTCAAATATTTTCAGAATCAGGCCCTATTTGTCATTATAGCACCCAGAACTGTTGAGTTCCTCTGATCTGTGCTCTTCTAAAACACCTCGCTGCTTTTCCAGGTCTTAGGAGGGCTATTCAGCCTGTCTCTAACTGTCTGCTTTGACCCTGATGAGATGGTGCAGCCATTTCAGAACTGAGTCACTTGAAGAAGGTGAAAATGAACAGACTAATTGCTAGTCCTTGTTTACTTAAGACCTTCTTTAGATTCTAGACAAAATGTCTATGCCGTCTTAAGATCCCCCCTTTTCTCCATCCAGTCTTCATACTCTCAGGGCAGCTTTTGGGGGAAATGACTTTCAACAGGGCAGACAAAATTCTACTTTTACTGAAACAACCTGTCTGTCATTTTGAAATTGGTATTTTCTCCTAAACTTCGTACAAGACACGAATCACCCAGCCTCATGAAGCATCTGCCAAGAGGATAGTTTCAGATACTGATTCCTCAAAAGATCAGCCCTTGAACGCACTACTGAAATAGATGGACCTTCCTAAGGTAATTAAGGGCTGAAATGCAGACTTGTTGGATCTCATGGATCTTCCTTCAGCCTGATCCCTTCCTACCGCCATCATACAAGTGCCTTCAAATACAAAACCAGCAATAAGGATTTTTGACAAAACAGAATGAACTAAGACACCGTGATGAGGTTGTCCAGGAAAAAGAGCAGCCAAGATTTCAAGCTGCCAGTTTGTTTCCAGCAGACATTTGCCTAATGCTGACGCAATGAACTGCATGCATAGTCCCGTGGGGCTCACACCAGTGGATGTCAGTAAAAACATCATGCTTTTTTTCCTCTTCCCAGGTGGTCCCCAATACTGAGTTTCCCACCAGGGCCTAGGTCTTCCTATACACTTTTGGTTCAGCTGGCACAGAAAGAAGAGCCTGACTTGAAATTGCAATATTGTTTGGTGTCTGGAATCATCACTTCATTGCTTCCTGCATATCAGATGTTTTCTGAGGCTGTCTGACCCTGTGCTATTTTCATACAACTCTTCTGAGGATCTTTTTTTGACATGGGGCCCGGGCCTTCGGCAGTGCCTGTCCCACCTAAACTTCAAAACTGATTACAAATTAGTCCTGGCCCTGCTTTCCTCTCCCTTCCCCACGTTAGGATGCCTCCAGGTCTTCTCCACCTGCCTCCTTTTCTCATTCGCTGCTCCCCAGAGGATGACAGTACTTCAGAAATGGCTTTAGGGATTCTCTGCAAGGAGAAAACAAGGAAACCCAGCAACAACAACCTAATCAGCAAACAGCTGAGCCGGGGATAAATGCACATGGAAAGCCTGTGTTTGTTTATTACTAATGGGTAACGGAGATGATAACCTTTTAATCCAAAACCATAATGAAATATGCATATTTGTTAATGTGCAACTATAAAATGCAAATCTTGCAAACACAATGGGGAAGGGCAAAGAAAGTGCTCGGCACCAATCCTAATTTATTCCTTTGGTTTCAGACATTTATCCAAATTGAGTTGTGTATGTAATATAAAGTCAAATGAATATGTAATTGTAATGTATATGTATAACCATTTTCATCTCAAATATGCCAACTGTTTATCATAATAGAAAGTAATACATATTTTGCCAAATAAAAGGTTACCTATTAAAATATTTTTACACCCTCCCCACCTCAAGCTTTTGTGCTCTATGTAAAAGCTCTATTTACATAGAGACAATTTCTGATTTTCCCTTTTGAGCTGCACTACCTGAATTCAAAAGATTTGAGATTAACAAAGTAGAATCAGAAAGATTTTTTCAAAGTTCTTTCTTTTGCACTCTCTTTTCCAAAGCAGTATAGAAATTGCTCTCCTAAATATCAATTTAAAACAATAGCTAAAAAGCTCAGCAATTTTCCCCTTTTATTTTCAGCCCCCAAAGAAACAGCTTTTCCCTGTCGCTGTCAGAGCAACTACAAATTCATCTACATATTCATGCAGTAGCAACTAAGCTTTATTTCTAGTCCTGGTCACCACTGCTTTTGTAAATCATCTCTTTAGCAGCTTGGCAGACTGAGGGCTAGAACCAGCTTCACACTCTGTATGTGAGAAGATCTGCATCAATTTGTGAATATCTTGATTTGGGAAGTCACCAGGAAAATAAAGATCAAAAGTGAATCCTCTTCTCCTAAACCCACCTGAAATCAAACCTGTACCTGCAATGGAAAAGTTCAGGTAGTTTTTCTTCTTTTTCTGTGGGACCATAATGCTTATGATTTTTGGGCTGTTGTACTGTGCAGAAGTATTGCTGACAGAAATTTAGCACGGCTTAATTGTCTGAAATCTGAGAGCACTGCCAGGAAGTTAATAGCAGTATTTCCATTGACTTTACTGAATAGCAGACCAGAGGAGTCAGAGCACAAAGGGTTTTGTAATCAACTTCCACCATTTGTTGATCTGTCCCTCCTGACTCTTTTATTCTCTTTCCCACGGCTGTCATACCTATGCACTTCATTTATTCAGTCCTGCCCAGTGCATTCAGCATTTTCCTTTCTTGTCTTTTAAACAAAGCATTTGCCACCTCTTTGTGTTTTCTGACCCTCTTGAGGACCAGAGGAAAGTACCAATAGCCAGAGGAGCAGAGTAAATCCCATTTCTTACAGCCCCAAATTCTATGAATTCAGGCTTTAGAGAGTATGGAGAAGCTAGTGACTTACTAAAACCAAGGAATTCTCCAGTCTCTTTTAACATATTCCTGAAAGCCATAAATAAGACTGTTCTGATGTGGAGTTATAACAGAGTCCCATGAAATAAATGCAGAGAGTCTATAGATTCCCTCTTTTCCCTGCCACCCTGAGCTAGACTAAAACAGCCGCTCAGAAGCATGACTTGAAACAATTCAGTGGTTCATTCATCCCTAGCCTGAAAGTTCTGGTCTCTGCACTATCAGGGGTTGCAGCCCCTTTTGCTAATGAAAATGATATCAGTAGGCCAATAGGAAGTTTCCTTGGTGAAGCCTCTCTGAACTCCAGGACAGCCTTGGCAGGAACCCATCTGAGCTGCTGTGTCGGCTGATGGTGCCAAATCCAGCAGCAGCCAGAGACACAATAAGGTCACAATCTCTGGAGTGAAGCCAACACTTCCAGCTGGAGCCTATCCCACCACTAAGGGTTTGTGGGAAAAGAAGGGGGTTGGTTAATGATTTGAAAAGTAGATAAATGTTATGAGGATAGCACCATGCTTAACCTATTTTTTTCCCCCATTTGGACTGTCCACAGAGATGGTGCTCTGCAGAAAGGCAGCATGGGAGAAGAGGTCTATTTGATTTTGATGAAGGTGGGCGAAGGGGCAAGGCAAAAAAAGCCAATAGACCAAATGAGAATGCTCCGCTAAAAGTCTTCCATCATTTCAGACTCATGAATCATGATGCAAATAAATGAGAAATTAATGCAGTACAGAAATTACTGGGGATAAGGAGCTGTCGGTCAGCAGCAGGAGCGACTGTGTGTGAGACAAAGCAGTAAAGATCTCCAGAAAGAGAGAGGGCTCAGCAGTCTGGAGTTGTTCCTTAATGAGGAAAGACAGAGGGGTCAGCATGGGAACAAGATAGCGTGCGTCTGCATCTGGGAGACAAGGGGCACTATTTAAAAATCCTGTCAAAAGACTCTCTGGACTGATTTGTATTAAAGCCTTATTCACATCTTCTAATGAAAAATCCTCCTGCATCAAATCATAATATATAAGCCTTAAAAGAGAGAGGGAGTGCATGTGTGCAAGAGAGAGAGAGAAAAAAAAAATCAAAAGGGTTGAGGTTAATTTCACTATGCGTCTCCTCTGTTTTGGGGAAAAAAATATCACTGATGAGGAAAATAGCCTACTTTACCTCCTGTTCTTTCCTCTCTGATCCTCCAGTGGCTTTATTTTAAGCATTTAACTTTCTGATAGCAGTTAGGCTGGTCACATTTTCACTCCACTTAGTGGCAGGTTTTGAGCGCATCATTTAGTATTGCAATAGAAGCGGTGGAGCAGGCAGATAGATGATTCACTTTCCTGGTGCTCAGGAATTTTGGGGCTAACAGGTAGCTTAGCATGTTGCTGGTTCAAGTGCTCTGAGGCTCTCTGCAAAGTAGGGCATGCAAAGGTGGGGGCAAGAGAAAGCTGGCCTTCCCTCTTTGTTTTTTGATATCTAAGGGAGGTGACTACTGTCATCTTCTAAGGTAAATTTTCTTTCTCTTCTTCATAAAAGGCATTCTCACTATGAATCCAAGGTAAAAAAGTATAAATTGAGTCTTGATATCCCAGCCCATCCATGCAAATTTGCAACGACAGTGGCAGAAACTCGTGGGAGTCGTTTTGGAAAAAGTGGACGTTCCATAACAGGTAGGGAGTCTTTATGCAAATGCTGCAGTAGTACCTTCATTTGTGGCTCCTGTTGATCCCACAGCCTGCAGGATGCCTGTAACCATAGCAATCTGCTCAGATAGGAAGGTTCTCTATTGTGCATAGAATAGAGAGTGGCAGCTGATGGTATCTGCAGAAAGAAGAATCCAGGCAGTGCCACTGTGGATGACGAGTGGATAATGGGAGAGCACACTCATAGCCCAGGAAGATGATAATCCGTAACAATCGTAGTAAGTCAGGCAGACAGCAGTGTTCAGACACCGTGGGGATGGGCATGAGAAAAGAACACGAGGAGAACAGAATAAACGAAGATAAATGTTCAGCTGACTCAAATGTGAACATATCCAGACGTCACTATACACCATATCTAATAGAGCTGTATACACACAGTCTAATTCCTCCTCAGACCGTGCAGGTCATTCAGCTCTGGAATGGGGCTGTGGGAAAGCCAGACCACAGCTCCATCAGTCAAGGCAATTCGGGAGCACAGTGAGGTGAAGAAAATCTATTGCATTCATAACAGACATGAGCAACTTTGAGATACCACCACGATGTCTGTGCTTTTATGCAAGCACTTAAGAAGACGGTGAACCATAGCCCAAAGCTTAGAGATTTCATTATACGCATAGTCTAAAACAACATGGCAATCCTATCAACAAATGGATCTTAATCTCTTTTAAATACTCCAGCTACTGAGAGTCCCTCAAAGGCATAGAGATCCCACACGGGGGGTTTCTAATACAGTGGTATATTATAAATAGCTGAAACAACACCTGGTGTCTGACTTGGCACTTGTTGGCTCTAGGAGGATCTTTCACATGAAATGTGAATATGGCCTGGCCGTATCTCACGCTCTGCATGCTGACTTGTTCACTGAAGGAAAATACAGAAAGTCTCCAAGTCAGAAATAGTATTTGACACATCAGCACTCCCATAGCTTTTTAGCATAAATTAGTATCTCCCTTTTGTAGAGGGGGAAACAGTTGTACAAATGAATTTCTTTGCCCAAAACCACTGAGGAAGGCAGTAATGGAGAACCAGAATTATCACCAAGAGACTTCCAAAGCATGTTCCTAGCCCTCTGAACCGTGCTGGAGTCATAAATCCTCTTTGCTTATACATTCCTGCACACAAAACTTGGATGGCTTCTCAGCTTTGGTAATATAATCCTGCGACTTTCTGCTCTCCATGTGTGGATCTATGCCTCCTTGGTCACCTGTCATTATTGAAGACCATTAGCTACAAAACAAAGTTTTTGTGTATTTTTGAGGACTCTTGAAGTGTGCATCTCTTGTCACAGCTAAGATTAGAAAACTAGGAGAGTGGACTTCTTGGAGCCTAGGCACATCACGAGTTGCCTGGACACCAAGCAGCCCACACATTCATGTAGATATCACCTCTGACAGTGTCTTCAGCTTTTAAGTTATGTACTCTTTAATATTGCACCACTGGGTGTAACACTGTAACACTATTTTTTTTTTTAATCTGCTCACGTGCACACACACAATGGATGACATAAAAGTAGGCAAAAAGAAACCACAAAAAGGATCCTGTTTATCAAAAAGCAACAGCTCAGGAGCAGTGGTGAAATAGAGACATTGTTACTTAGTGATAACAAAGGGGAAAAAAGCTATAAAAGCTATTGTCAAAATGATAAGGCCATTTCTGTTGTCTCCCCAAGTGATAATATCTCTACCACTAGTGCATGAGTATTCTTAGGATATTTCATGACAAGTGCTAGACAGAGTGATATGCTTAGCCCATAGCTAACTCCAAAGCCTCCAACTTCACCTCTCTCTATATCCCTGCATATGCACCAGCCTCTTCTTTAATACTTTTGCAGCTGTAGTTTGTATTCCCTATGGCTTTTCATGTGTTTCCATTTAAATATAACACTGCTCTTGAGTCAGTTGACAAGGTATGTTTCACTGATAAGCCGCCCAACTTTGTCTTGCAAAAGGTCATCAGAAAGCCAGATGATCACATCTTGAAAAATGTAGGAAATGTTTTTAAAAGTGCTAGTGAAATGAGTTGGGGCAAGGGAAGGAAAAGAAAAAAGAGTAATAACGTGGAAACAAAAATACAGAAATCAGCTGAAAATCTCTGGTAGAAGTCCTGGTGTACAGTCTAGAGATAAAATTTACGCATCCACTGAGAAGCGCAGATTTTCTGCTCATGATGACTTGACACTAGTGCACTTTCAACAACTTTTCATTCTGTCGTTACAAAGGGGAAGAGAACCAGCCCCTGTGATAGATCCATCTCCATGTGTGAATGAAGGATGAGTGAAGGTAGGCACTGCGAGGTCATTACCTGCCTACAGAAGTAAGCAGACAAGGACTAAAGGGAGATGAGAGGAAAGGTCTCAGACATGAGTCAAATACTCCCTTTTTTATACAATTTCATTTTTTCATATATATAATTCATCTGCATAAGACTATGCCAATTGGGCTAGCACACTGGGCTGAGGCTGGATGAAAGGCTTGCAAAGAGGTGAGCTGAGCAGTCTCTCGGCTGTAATGTCTCCCCTGGGGAGTGAGCCCGGGGCTGTCAACATGGTAATTAGCATCAGCACTGGCTGAGGGAAATTGCAAATTCTCTGCTACCCATAGCAGTGGCTCCCTAAATGCTCTGCCTTCCTCCAGACCAAGAGGCTAAAGCAATCACAGGTGCTCAGGCCCATTTAGGCCCATTTTCTAGCAGGTGTGGCAGTGCAGTGCAGAGGGGACCCTCACTGAGCCACAGGTTGTTGTGATCCCTGCTCCAGCTGCAGGCCATCCACCACACTCTTTTTAAGCTCCAGTGGTCCAGGAATCACAGCTCTCCAAGGGCCCCTGCAAGAGGAAGAGCATGCCAAACCTACCCAGGAAAGAACATGACAAGTATAAAATTTTGAATTTTTTAATTAAAAAAAAAAACAGAATTAAAAGAAAACAGCGTCATCTTCTCCAGGAAATAAGAACAATGTCTCCACACTGGGCCACATACCAGGGTCTGCGCAGTTTGGCACACAGCTGGGGCCAGGAGCCTGTATTCTGCTCCTGTTCAGAGAGCCCTTGAGAACGTGCTTGCTCTATCTTGAAAGGTAGAAGGCAGGAGACTCCAGTGTCCCAGACAAAAGATGTATACTTCCTTGTCTCACAGGTCTTTCCTATAATCCGGGATGAGGTAGTGTCCTTGAGACTTCCTTCCAATAATGAGAAAAGATCTGTTTTCCAAAACTGCCTTGGACAACATAGGATATATGGTAATACGTCTAATTTCTAAGCGCACCCTACTGTCAATCAGTAAGTAAAATCCTAAATCCTGGGACAGATGGTTGCTCAGCACTTGTCAAATTTTGGCGCTCAATATTTGGTATTTCATAAAGAAGCAGCAATTCAAATATGGAGCCATTTTTGTCACTTTTCTCTCCTCTAGTTGAAAGCTAAGGAAACAGAGTTTCTGCTGCACCTGCTCTAAGTGTCATTTTGAAAAAAAAAAGCCTTTGTTGAAGGTAGATCTTTGCCCCATCCACTGCAAAAACATGAACAGCTCCTGGCAAGCAAAATGCAGATATTAGCGCCCCTTTGCTAGAGTGCAGCCGGCTCTGGGGTGGTTGTTCATCAACAGCACAGCACACAGCAGTTTTAGAGCAAGGAGTGGGTACGCGTGTCTGGGCATAGCTGTGATAAATGTTTATGAATTATTTTCTCAAATGTCTCCGCCCCCTTCTTTGGAGGTAGTAAAAGTGATGATGCCAAAAATAAGTGAATAAACAAAAAGATCATCATCCTGCAAGCTCCCCACAGAAAGTGACACGAGAATCTGTAGCAGCAATGTCTGTGGGGAAAATAGGGAGGCTTTTTTTGCTTTTTTAAATAAATATTTGAGGCACACCATGAGAGTTGAGCAGCACTGTGGTAAGTATATCAAATACCGAGAATCCCCAGATTATCAGCTCTGAAGGCATTAAGCTGGCTGCAGAAAGTAGCCATCTTGAAGCTGCAGAATTAGAAAGGTAACAAAAATACAGAAAAATAAATAAGGTGTGAAACCACACTAGGAATAAAACAATACCTGCTAAACCATCTGAATAAACAGGGTGAGGAAAACTGCTGCTACTGTCTGCCTGTCTGTCTTCTGCACATTTTTTTCCTCTCTCCCCTTCCTACACCCTTATCTGCTTTTGAAATCAAGTTGACAGAGAGCTACAGGACTAATCAGGATGGGGGGCAGCTGCTGTCTTCAAACAACTCCTTAAATGGCTAGCTGAATTCATCTATCTTCTCTTCGTCTGTGCTTTACATCTTCCTGAGGCCTTTAAAGAACACGGTGTAACATGTGGAGCTTAACAGTTGGCGAATGTTGATTTTAAGTATGTTTGTACATTTACGGATTGATCCCGGAATGATCAAAGATAAATAATCTCCCCAGTGCTCCTTTGTAAAAAGCTAATGAAACCGGGGAGGGAGGGGAGGAGGCTGCATAAACCAGGGTTTGGGTTCCTAGGATTTTTTAAAATCACTTCATTATAATTACAGGAACAATTTTTCCCACCCATCCCCTCCCCCTTTCCATTTTCCCTTACTAGCACCTTCATTCCCCTCATCTCCAGTAAATACATTTACTAATTCTTGCACCCTTTGAATGTAACGTGTCCTAACAATAACAACCTCAGCACCCCCCTTATCACAGCCTTCAAGTCATTTTTGGACTCTGGTGTAGGTTGAAGCTGGGCCCAGGCCCACCCCTTCATGTCCTTCTTAGGCAATTGCATTGAGCACGGCCAAGGTCCAGGGGAAAAATCTAAGGATCCTCCATGTCTCAACTCCTCCAAATCTGGAAAGGGGAAAACTCCTGAAGCAAACATTGCTCTCCATTTGTCATGCTTATGCATATCTTCACAGATCTCAGAGTGGGCTGATAAAGTTTGTACAGAAAGCTACATTATACTTATTCTGCACAATCCCTGCAAATTAAATAAAAGCACAAAATTAATGGCACTATTAATGCCATCCCTGGGATGAATAAAATGTCTAAAAGGAACCTTTTGTTAGCTGTTCTAGCCTGCAGCTCTTCCTGACTTCTTTGGGTTACCTATCCTACTCATACAGTGCTATAATGAGTATCACTTCCAGATCAGCCATGAGGGGCACTGAAGTCTATCTTCTGAAAGTTCATATTACTCTCTTAGCTTTGCTAATTCATTAAGCAGAAGGCAGGCAGAAATATTTCCTGGAGAATGACCATGAAAGAGTACCAACATGTGAATTCAAAGTCTTTCCACTACAAACTTCAAACAGTTTTGCAGTATTCATAGACATAGTATGTAGACAAATTCTATATCTGCATATATAAAAACACATTTAAAAGCTCTCGCTCTGCCTTTTCTATAGGGAAGGGACTCATAAGGAAACTTGCACCTAGCGTACTTTTAATTGGCCACGCTCTCCGTGCTCCATCACCATCTGAACTTGCCAAGGAGGTGATACCAACATCAGGACTGAATTCAGGTAACAGCACAGCACGCTCATTTTCCCTATTGCCTGGTCCAAACTCCTAGAAACAAACTACCATGCCAGTATTTGTGGAGCTGGAACCAGATGTGAACTTTCCATGTAGACTCGGTATCACATTCAAGTAGATGTAGTAAAATAAAGAATTCAACAATGATGTTTTTCCCACCAAAGAAAAAGCAGAATGAACTTAAGCCTATGATCTTGTATATTATGATAGTTGTTCAGACTCTACAAATATGCCTACAGTTTGGTCTCTATTGGATAGATTTTATCCAGATTTCAGAAGTCTTCTCTGAATATTGATGGGGAGGTTTTAGTGGAAGCATTCAGCTAAAAACAAGCCAGCAGAAGACATGAAAGAGAGGAAAAAAAAAAGCATTAAAAGGGGTCACGGCTGGATTTGCTGAACAAATGAGCTCTCTTGTGACTATGAGATCTCACCATACTCCTCTCATTTTTGTTGTAGGAAGCAGCATAAGACAATGACTGACCTTCAAGTACAGTATGGGAATATGCAGGCTGACTCTCAAAAAGAAAACCCACCTAAAAGGATATAATCAGATTGCCCCACAGGAGATCTTTTTCTGTGTTTCTGTTTAATCTCTCCTAACAAATAGCTGTGTGTACTCTTAAAATAGATCGATCATGCATTAAAAAAATAAAAAAGAACCCCAGGATATTATAGTTTACACCTGCAACATAAAATCAGCTGGAATGGAGGAGGGGACTGGAAGCAGACTCTGCTGGCCTACAAAATCCTTGAGTTGTTTGGTTGGAGGCAATAGATACAGATATGGATATAAATATATGGACAAGTAATACATGCAGACCTGTGTGGTGAATGTACTACTGGCTGCATGCAGCCAACCCTCCTCATTCCTTCACATCTCATTAATGTTGCTTTTATTGTAACAACACATTGAGGCCACAAAGACTGGAAGCTGCACGTGAACATGGGATAAGACGATCCCTTTCCCAAAGCTTTTGCTATTGTAACTGACAAGTCAAATGACGGTAGGAAGGTGAACATCCGCCCAGGTTTAGAGGGAGAAGCAAAGCCCTAAGACTGTAGAGGCGAGCTTTAATAAATTGTAGAAGGGGCCTAGCTAGCCAGTTCCCATTCATTTCTGATAAGATTTGACTGCTCAGTTGTTGCAAACCTGGACAAAGCAAGAGAGTCATTTCCACAAAAAAAGGCTCGTAAAAGAACAGAGATTCGGTCTCAGATTTACTCCAGAACCCTAATCCTAAGCCCAAAGTCATCTGGGAGAGGTCGTTTCTTCTGAGGTCAAGAGTGACTAAACCCTTCAAACAGGTAGAACATCAGATCTTAAACCTTATTCACTCACAGCATAAATCCTTTTATTCATGTCCCTAAGGATTTAATTCTCACCCTCTCTTGTAAGTGAGGAAGAACAGTATGACAGGAGCAGCTTGTGGGCTGTCTCTCTCTCAGATCTGTTTTACAAACTATATTCATGCTTGACATGAACATGATAGGTCACTGAAAAATTAAAAACTGAACCCCATAAATGTCAGTGCAGCACCGGACAGGAATACAATCAAACTTTACTCACCATGGTTTAGTGGGGTTTTATTTTTCTTGGTGTCTTCCCGCAAACAGGTCCTTGGCTTTTTTGATTTATATTTTCCCATCTGAAATGCATAAAAGATGTGGTGCTTTTGCTCATCCATGAATCTTACATGGTATTGTTCAAAATTTTACTGAAGGTGACATGACAAATTACCACTAGAATCAATTTGTGCTAGAGAAGGGCATCATTAAAAAAAATGAGGGGGAAAAAAAGGGTAAAAGGAGGATGGGGGAATGAATGAGTTTATGACCTCTTTGAATATGTCATACTCCAAAGGCAGCATTAGCAGGATGAGACTGGCAGACTAATTACCTACATGGCAGGTTCATAGATTCAGGATATGGGGAGAACTCAAAAAGAAAATTTGATCCATTCAAAAGGACTGGTCCATTTCTTATTATCTGTTTTGGAGGGAGGGTGGGAATGGAGGGAGGGCGGATGTTTCACGACATCACTCACAGCTAGCCCTCTCCAACCTTCCCATTTCTCTTTCACAGTAACTGTGCCCCAGTTCCTCCTCTGAGACACTCTTCACACTACCTGGTCCTTCTAACTGCCCAGAGGTATTTCCGCTGTCTCTCGCTGAAGTATTTCATAGGGGCTGCTGAAAGCTTTCAGATGTTGATAGAATGTCTGATACAGCTACAAGGATTGTATTTCCCTGCTAATATGGCCTGCTGGTCTCATGCATACTCTGATGTGATCTGGCCCAAGAACTCTTCCTCCTTTGTCTGTTAGCTCTTGATTCCCTGACTTCAGTTCTCTTATTTGCAAGCCTGTTGCAATCTCTGTGTTGGCGAAGGGCCACCAAAGATAGAGAGGTGTAGAAGATAGTTCCCAGCCCTGGATATACATTCAGCTGGAGCTTGGTCAGGAGAAGGCAGCAGCACTGGGAAGACTACTCTTGCACGTCTCCCCATGAGGTAGAGGAGTCCAATCTGAGACATCAGCCGCCACAGCATTAAGCCGCACTCTGAGCTCCTGTTTCCTTGCAATGCTGCACTAACTTATATGTTGGACAGGAAGACTTTTGGGACTACTGTGCGTGAAAATAGGGAAGATCTCAGCTCCTCTTCCTGCTGCAAGGGGAATGATTTAAGACCATTGCTGTCCAGCCACCTCCTGACACCTCTATGTACTTAACGCCTTTTATGTACCCAGACCTTTTCTACAGCAATAGGATGATTTGGCAGAGTCCTGCCACAGACAGAGGAAAACTACATTCTTCTCACCATTCCTCCTGCAAGGTGCCTGCATTTGCAGCCATCTCTGTTAGCCAGCCTTTATCTGACTACTCTCAAACTGGGTGGGCAGGTAACATACCATTTAGTTACAGCAGATGCTTCACTGTTTGCACAGTATAAAGTAGGCTATTGTCTTTGGTTCAGCTCAGAACAGTCAAAGTAGCAACAGGTAATTTGATATAAGCAGCAAAAATAAATGTTTAACATGTTCATTTTGTTTTCTCAAAGAAAAGCACCATAGTAAGCAGTATTACTATGAATCATGTTGCCATGTGTTACTTCTCCCACATCTTTCAAAGGTGTTGGAAGGGGAGCTTGTTTATGTAGTGAGTAGCATCCTTGGTGTTTGCTTCTGTATCTTGTTTCAACACTTTCTGCCGACAGAAAACTTGTCTCCCTGTTGCAGACCTGGGGACATTTCCCTTTGTAAACAAACACTTTCACCACAAATGCCAAGGTACGAGCTGGGATCAAATTCTGAAATACCTGTGAAAATACCTGTTTTCACACATGGCTGCTATCAAAGTAAATATTAGTTGGATTACACACAGTAACACTACTTCTTGTATATTTGGTCTCTATTAGTCTTACAGGCATTTTACCTTGTTTAATTTTTAGTAGATACCCAAGCATTCTGAAACGCCTGAAGTCATGTTAATTTAGTGTGGGAATTCCATACCTAGAGACAATTCATTTCAAGGGTGACTTTGTACTTTACTTTTCGTTTACTGAGGAAATCTTTCAAGGCTGTTGCTTTTGCACACAGCTTACATATGACAAAAATTAGAAGATCCCAAGTATTATTTCTGTTTACACTTAGCTTACTGGGAAAAGAAAATGCAAACGAACGCATGAGCTTTAGCACAAGCAAAATCTAGAGATTGTTTTAAATCACTGCACCAGGCTTAGCAGATGCATTCTGCCTGGACGCACCTGGAGTGCTACTGAATTTACAACATGCAGTATGTCCTCTTAAAAATTTCTTCTATTTTAGGTACATTGACTGCATGGTGCAGCTGCTGTGCTAGTGAACATACCAAGTGCACCTTATTGGAAATGGTCTGGTGTGCAACCAACCTATATCCAGGTAAAAGCCAGCCTGGCTTACAACCAGCCTTTGAGATAATATGACACTAAACTGCAGCATTTACCCGGTTACTGCTCCATGGAGGCTTTCTGTGGAAAATCCAACAAGGTATAGAGGATCTCAAGCCTGTTTGGATTTCACATGATCTCAAGGTACTTGCAGCAAGATATTCTAGAGCCACACTAGCACAGTGCTAATTTCCACAGGATTGTAGTTAGAAAGGACTTTCTGAGCAATCAAAGCGCAGTCCCCTATAGCTGCAGGCATCAAGTCATTCAATACCTTTATTGGAGATTGGCCTCACTCAACAGTATCTGTTGATAAAAAGATGGCCCACAACCTGGTGGATCTAATGATTAAAACCTTCTAATTGCCATCCTAAATTTATCTGTAAGCAGTTTGTTATCTGTCTTTCCCTCTGCAAGGCTTATCTAGCACCTGTATTTTCCTTTACATAAAGGTGTGTTGATTCCCTTGATTCCCCATCCTGCTGTTCATCTACACAGATATTTATAATAATACCTGTTATCTGTAATAATATCCTTTTTGTTTTTCCTATTCCTGTCCTGCAAGATTAGATCAGCCCAGCAAATAAAGTGAATAAGAAGTAGTGGCAGAATCAAACCTACTGTCATCGGCAAAGCAGCAGGCTGGGTTCTGATGAGAAATAGAGAATCTGGATTCTATGGGAAGTGGACTTTTTCCTTCATTCTTTCACAGCTGGAGAGAGGCAGATGATGGAGATAGAGGGGAGAACTTGGTAGTGAGAGTGGAGAGGCTGTAGTAACCTCTATTCCTTTACCATATGCACACTCAAGGACGTAAGCTGTTGCGCTCCCAAGGAGATAAGCATTTTTGCCCAGTTGGCTGGAGAAGCAAGCCTTTGAGGAATGACAAAGCAAGCATGGACGCTGGATTGCCCCAGTTCTCTAATGGCTGCTGTTTTGAGAAGGAGGTTTCGGATGCAGCGTAAAGTTCTGCGCCTCAAGGCATTCTGCACAGCATGGGGCATGCTGGATAGCAGCTTAGAGAAGCACCAGCCCAATTAGTACCAGTTCATACAGGAACCATCTGTGCTAGTGCAAATCATTAGCTGCAAAGACTGAGTCCAGATGCATTCATCTGAATGGCTAAATAAAGCAGCAGCAATTGGAGATCTGTACAGGGCAGCAGAGCCAGGTAAAGAAAGCAGAACGGAGAAAAGCGTCCTCCTGGAACCCGGCCTGAGTTTCCACATGGGATTCAGGATGGCATTGTTCCCCCTCCACCATGGCCTAACAGCTGCCCTCCCCAAACATCTTCAATTTATAGGATCTTTTCCCTCCTTGACTCCTGTCTCTCTCCATTTCTAGCTGTCTTATGACTGAAGGTAACACACAATCTATAACTTCCCCCTTCATTATACCATACACCCTCTGCTTTTGAATTCCTTATTTCTGTGAATAGCATTTGGGGACACAGATTGACTGAAAGCTGTGGTGTAGTATAAGAAATACCAGAAATAGACTCCAAGTGACCCAACAGGAGCCTAGTACCCACAGAAGGGTTGAAAACACTTTTCTCACTCCTTCCTGAGGAAAAAGAAGCCACCTGCCCTAGTATGCTCACAGCAAGGAATGCCTGATAAGGCTCTTTGTAACACCCTTCCTGCTCTCTTGTTCCAAAGCTCCCCTTTTCTCCACCTTCAAACCCTTTGGACCCACTACTGTTGCCATGTCTTCTGCTCCAGCTCATTGAGGGAGGGCATCTTTCTCACCACCTTGGATATGAGTTGGCTTCCCTTCTCCACTGTATCGCTGGAGGAGGCTACAGTCTTCCAGGGACAGATTGCATTGTTTTACTGGCAGTAAATCTCCTCATCTTCTCCCGTCTCCTACCCTGTGTTACCTATTGTACACACACCCTGCTCTCTAATAACAGCAATGTAAGGCCACTAGTCAGCTTTGTCGTCTTTCAGGAGATGGCTGATAAACTAGATTGGATGCTCACTCCTGTCATGCAACAGATAATCTGTAGGACCACTGATACCAATGACTTCCCCCAAGACATGTAAGATGCAATCCTCATTTAACACTGAGTTTGTTTTACACCTTTCTTGCTACTAGTGAGTAACAGTTTCTGAACTGTTTTGTTTCTGAGCTTCTAAGCTTCTTTCTCTAATCAAAAGGGAACAAAATTAGGTGTTTGGGATTTCTGGTGACTCTGAACACGTCTGGACTCAAGAGATGCACTTCTTCTACCCAGTTTCTGTGCAGGTGGCAACTGGGATTTTAGAAAGGAGGTCCTTTCTCGGCTTCTCCCTTGTTCTCTATCATTAAGATATGGCATGGTTGACAAGTCATTCACTCCTTATTCCCATTGTCCCTCCCCTCTAAAGAAGGGATCTGAGCTTTTGCAGATGGTCCCTCTCTATATAATGAGGACAATCAAAAAAATTTTTGCCTGGAATTTCTGGAGGAGGGCATGTAGGGGAAAAATGGGTGTCCAGAAAGGCTCCTTTCCTTTTTGTTTATACCTCAAACATGTTCTAAAGGAGGCTCAACAGTACAGCTGGGGACTATCAAGCCTGCCAGGAAAGAAAAGCAATTGGCAGAAACCATTGTGCAGGCCAGATGATCCCATATTCCTGGGCTCAAATTCATGCCCCCCTCCAGAAGTTCAAGAGTATTGAGATCAGATGTTTTGATTGACCTCATTATATAGAGAGGGACCATCTGCAAAAGCTCAGATCTGGCTCCAAGCTTCTTCCAAGTCCAGGTCTGGGATTTGAACCTCTGCCTAACTCCTTCAGCCTCTGCCAGGGCAGAGAGAAAGTGTGGCACAAGATTTCAGGAATCCTTGCTTTAGCATAAGCACTAGGCCAGATTTTCAGCAGAGCTCAGTTCATACTCTAAACTCCTATTTCTGGACTGCCTTTCAGACATCACCAAAATCCTATGGCCCTCCTGCAAATCTTGGCTTCTCCATCCTTGACTATTTTACATCCAACCACCAGACTAAGGAATCCATTTGAGTGCCTATTATTAGAGGGTACAAAGCTGACATGGTCGTTTATATTGTAAGTGATCTGTTCCAAAGGGAATGTGGACTATCTGCAGATTCACAGATTCTGCAGTTTCCCGGATTTCCTGTAGGTCTCATGGAGGCAAAATATTTCATAAACAGAGAGCAGCCATGACAAGACCTTTTCTCTTTCCTTTATTTCAAAAAAAATGTATCTTTGAGATTCCATTGACAGCCATTCTCCCTTAACAATCTGCTTGACTCAACACAGGCCATGCTCTCGAGACTTGTTAAGGGAGGGGTGGGGAAGGCATCTCTACACTGATCTCTTCTTTCCTTCTTTCTTTAATCAAAGAAAGAAAACAGAGGAGTAAAAAAGAAGGGGGGGAACTAATAGCCCCCTCCTCCCTACTCCTTGGCTTTCTCCTCTATCTTGCTGGCTGTCAGATGCTCTGACATTCCTTGCACGTAAGTGTTTTGCTTCAAAAGTTAGAAGAAGAGAGGGAGAAAGAGAAACTGCATTGCACAGTCCCTGTTGATAAGGTTCAAAGCAGACAGAGACGCCTCACAAGCATATGCAGCCTCTCCCTCTCTCCCTGTTATAAGGAGAAAAAAAGAAGAGCTAAATTCCATGGCAGTCTTTGCTTTCTCCCGCTGCTGTTATCTTTCCTTGCACACAGGCTGGAGGTAGGAGGAAGATAGAAACTGTCCTGTTTACCTTGCAATTTCTCTCCACCCCCAACCCCCTTTGAAATGTCAGCTCTAAGCTGCTTTTACACTCCCAATTTTTAATGGTATTTGTAAAAAGAAAGAAAAAAAGGCTGGACGTGTTTGTTTGCTGAGTTGGGTTTTTTTTTTTAATGGTTGTTTTAAAATTCCCAGAAGCTGGGATGAATCCAGCTGAGGTTACTCAAAGAAAGGCTCTTCCGAAAGTCTTCCGTGTAGTTAATATTTCCCCAGCCTTGTCATTATCTGAATTTCCCTTTCCTCTACCCTTTCATATATCCCTCTGATTTTCCCTTTCTGCTCAGCATTGGAGTAGCATAGAAACACCACTAAGTTATCACCACATTACTCATGTGAAGAACCCAGCCAAGAATTCTTAGGCCTAGCAAAACAGTCAGAGCCATCTGTCTGTCTGTTGTGCTAGAGGAGGAATAAGCACACAAAAATAACTGAGAAATACACATGTACATTTACCAAAAAGAAAGAAACCCAAGAGCCATGGAAGTTAGAACTAGCCATTGAAACCTGCAGTCACAGAGAATATTAAGATACAGTTTCAGTCGCTTCACTGAGATATTTCAGATGAGCCCCATGAGCTAAAAGCCCTCCCTTTATTGCCTTCAAAAGGGAATTAAAATAGCTAAGATATTAGTGTAGAGAAGTATATAAAAGTTAAAGAGCTCATCCGACTGTACTCTCACTTCCATTCTGTCTAATAGAAGTATCAATCTGCTCAAGTTACAGTATCCCCTACAAGGACAACTTAGGACAAATCCAGCTATGAAATAAGGTGTGTGTGGTGGAAGACTCAGGTGAGGGCTAGGTGCTTTGGGATGCCCAGGTGAACAGTATCTGCTCCTGATTCTGTCAGTGGCTTTATATCTTGCAGGTGGTGCAGTCTCAGGGTAGTAAGGTTTTTGTTGCACCATGCTGCTGGTGAGCTGCTGGTGAGCTGCTGGTGAGCTGCTGGTGAGCTGCTGGTGAGCTGCTGGTGAGCTGCTGGTGAGCTGCTGGTGAGCTGCTGGTGAGCTGCTGGTGAGCTGCTGGTGAGCTGCTGGTGAGCTGCTGGTGAGCTGCTGGTGAGCTGGTTTGTTTCCCACCTGGAGCTGATCTGGGGAGGGGTGCCTGTAAGTCTGCACCCTGAATGTGCTCTTGTATGCCCTGTGGCTATGTTTCCTCTGCACCCTTCAGCTGAAGAGCTCATGCCTGAGAGGGTGAAGATGAGTGGATGGAGCAGATTTACTTCAGCAATGAACATCAATGTGTTTATCTCTTCCCTACAGTTGTTTTATTGACTGCCTGAGATGAGCTAACGACTCAGAAGCGGTGTTTGAGGAGTGCACAAAATGGGTTTGTCAAAATACAAATGATAAGAAAGGCCTATAGTGTTATCAGTATTTACTAGTGAAAGCTGGCAGGAGAAGAAAATATCCCAACTTATCACAGGCTGTTAACTATATCCAGATTATCACTAAGTTAATAATTTATACCAAACATGAAGTTTTTTATTTTTCTCTTATGCAG
Source organism: Rhea pennata (assembly GCF_028389875.1). Classification (NCBI taxonomy): domain Eukaryota; kingdom Metazoa; phylum Chordata; class Aves; order Rheiformes; family Rheidae; genus Rhea; species Rhea pennata. Next base: position 12,624,000 of record NC_084674.1, read on the forward strand.
TCAGAAACTAATGCTATAGATGGAAGCTATTTCCAGCCACAGCAATGCAGCAGCTCCAGCAGGGTAATAGCAGGTGAAGGCTACTGTTAGCCTCTTGTACGGGCAGCAGGGCAGAATGATATTCAATTTTGCGAACAATGAAATAGTCCCTGTTTCTCCTAACTGAATTCAGTCCCAGCACAGTGAAAAGCCCTTGTCTCCCTTCCTGGTTGTTTTCCAGCTAGAAGACTGGGAACTCAGAAAAATCTAAAAAGTGAAGATCCACTCCAGCTTCCAGTTGCCCTGAATGTGTGAAGTGATAAGAGACCTAAGTTCTTCTCAGTTAAAAGATAAGAGGTGTTGTTACTGTTGAGCTCTCTCCAGGTTCAGTGGGTTTCATCTGTGTGACAAAGGGTATCACACATGCTGGATATCATTTAATGCTTCCCTAACCCTGACTGGCCCAGAGGAGCTGTTGAGGAATGACTTTCCATTAAAAGCAGCCTAATATTGCTTCACAGAAAGCCTTCATCATGGAGAACACCGGCTGCTCATTCCGACAGACTAACTTGTACTTCATGAAACTAGCTGGACCACATCCACGACTATACCTTCGTCTGCTTTGGCTGGAAAGATTCATCCGATATTGAATTTTCGGTCTAAGGGCACATGTCCATATCTGATGCCTTTAAAATACTCCAGGGCCTGCAGCAGGAGAGCTGGGGGTCCTGAGCTTTCTCCTCTCTGCTGCTGAAGAGGAAAGTTTCACTGCAACAACTTCAGTCTTAGTGCCAGAACACATCTCTGACTTCAACGTACAGTGCATCACGATTCCCTATACACACATGTGTTTCTAAGGATTTTTTTTCTGTGAAATATGGTCATCTAGAAGCTGAAAGAAGTGCAAACATTGCCCTGTGAGGAAGAGAGACAAAGAGGAAAGGGAAGTGCTGGGGACAGTTCTCTGCAGCCTGTGGTGCCAAATCTGTCTTGCAGCCAGCAAGACAGTCCTCCTCCAGAGCAGCAAGATATGCAGAAAGTGAGTGAGAATTGAAATTATTTCATAGCAACCTATGCCACTTGCCTTCTTAATTCATAAGCATGGGAGTTCAGATCCAAACTTGAAACTCATAAGTGAACAGTTTGGGAACCCATATATAAACCAAGATTCTTGGTCTAGTTCCTCATATACCCTTTTCTGAGCCTCTCCTGTAAAAAGGAGAGCAACTCCTACAAAATAAGCTAAGGGAGAGGCTTAGACTTTGTCATCTACCCTGAGGAATGTGAGTTCACTTACCAGTGAAATAGCAAAAAAATAACAACTAGGTAAGAGCAAACCCACGCTGGTTACTGTAGAATGGCTGCCTATTCACAGCTGGCCTTTGGACCTGAGATCAGCCTGTTTTGCATGTCATGTAGCTCTTGATGCCAAAGACTGAAGTTTCTGCCCATCACATGTGAAGCAGACATTTCAAAGCTAAATATATGGTCTGTTTTCACTTTTTTTTCCTTCAAATACCAGAAGTGATTGCACCACATTATGGACTAATCGCCTGTCAAATTTAATTTCTTAAGCTGAGGCTGCTTTAGAGCCAAGTGAATGAAAAAGAAAAAATGCTCTGTCCAAATTCACTAAATCATTATTTTTATGCCCATATAGTTACTTAGAAATGGGAGCTATTCCTTAACCTCTTGGTTTTACTGTACAGCAAATACATTACTGTCAGAATAGGGCATTATATGCGAAATTTTTATCTTCCAATAGGTCTTCATATCTAACCTGTAATAAACCCAATTTTATGAAAGTAGCAGAAGGTCAAGCTAGGAGCAAAGTCCTCCTTTGTGCTCATTATTGAAGATCAAATAGACTTTCAATATCTTTTCCTACAGCCTGTGTCTAGATCTTCTGTGAGAACAAGCACCTCTGTCTGTCTGTCTCTCTAATATAAGTATATAAAAATAACATGGTTCACCAGAAGTTCCCATAGCGGTATACAGTGTTCAGTGCTGGTCTGCCCTAGGAAGGTCTGAGATAAATTATCTGCATGCTGTCCACCATAGGATGATGAATTGTGGCCTAAGGGTGGATTTGGGTGCAAATCCCAAACCAGTCTCAAACCCAGGTTCTAGTTCCTCAGAACTCTGAAGAGTAGACTGAATTTTGGCAGGAAAATAGATGAAGGAAGAAGGACATGGTCTAATATAAATCCATATACATTTGGTAAAATCTCTGACAAGTCTCTGCTCAAACATTTGGTGGGAACTTCCTATAGCTCAGTGCTAAAATAGTTTGGGTCTGACAGAGCATGAATCTGAGACTAAAAGAGTCATAAGGATGAGGAAAGGGAGATGTGGATCCTTTAGATCTATTTAGATCACTTAGCTCTATTCGATCTAAGGGATCACTTAGATCCCTTGAGGGGCCAATGGGAGCCTAAGGTCTCAGGAAACTTTTGACAGGAAAAAAAAGATAAATAACATAAGAGGCTCCTAGGAAAAATGGTAATCTTACTCCTGTCAATGTTATGTTACCTTTGGGGTAGGGATCTGTGCTGTGAACCTACAATTTTGAGTCTTCCTGGTAAACCACATAGGCATCAATGCCATTTCTTTCTTTCTTTTCTTTTTTTTTCCCCAGCCAATTTAAGAAAGCACAATACAAGAGCTAGAAAATTACTTGGAAGAAAACTTGCTATCAAAAAAGTTATTTTGGACAATGCCAAAAAGAGGTAAACAAAAATTAAGATTGTCTGTGTACCAGTAGAAAACCTTTGAAGTAACTATAATCGTTCTTGATGTATTATCAGAGAGACCAAGTCCAGCTCTGATCTGCTAGTGTTTTTCATCTGAAGATCCCAACATGCTTTATAGCTTCCCTCTGCCTCCTTTCTTATAAGAAAGCAGAAGAGAAATCTGTTACAGCTGGATGCCTCAGGTCACACAGCCAGTCTGCAACTGGCAGAGCTACCAAGTCTATCTCCCAGATGCAGTCAAATTTATTAATTTTCTTGTGTGAGTGAAACATATACTTAAAAAATACTTAAAAAAAAAAAAAAAGAAAGAAAAGAAAAGAAAAAACAGTGAAAATATGATTCGTGGCTTCTACCACTTACCAGAAGTGTCCACCATGTTTTTTTAATGGCTGATTCACCCAAAAGTCTCTGTTATTTCTACTCTGTACATCCTTCTTGGTTCAATCCTGTCTCCTCACTAGCAATTCCTCCCTCAGTTGTGCTGAGCATTAGATCAACTTTTGTTTAACTAGAGATAGAAATGCTTAATGAGAAAAAGGGTAAATGCTTAATGGGGAAAATGTTAGGTATTTCTGAAATGATAATAAAACTTGTAAATCTGAAGTTTTTTGTGAAAACTATAATCTCTAAACAGACGACAAGCCAACAGGCCAAGTTCTATCTAAGCTGCATAGATAGGGCCTGAAAGAAAGCCTTGAAAAAATTATACTAAGCTTCTTCAGATCTTTTAAAAGGTGATGGGGCTGCATCTGAACATGGTTTCACAGTGCACATGTTCTTACACACAAACTCATGCACAGTAAGATAAAGGTTTTGTTCTTGTGTTGATATAGGGGAGCAAAGACAAGGAGTTCTGCTGATGTCCCTGTAGAGCCCATGCTTCTGCCAGGTCTGCTCTGCTCCTCTGTGGAGCCTCACAGGCACAGGGGAGCTGAGGGGGGAGCATTTCTGTACTCTCCTCAAAGGCACACAAAGCTAACAGATGTTCCTGATAAAGTGAAGAGTGGTGTACATTCACCCATTCATTGAGGTCTACCACGTTTGTTGAAGCCCATTTTATGGTGTAGCTCCCATTTGAAGGAATTGGCTAGTGCAGTAGGATTTGAGAAGGAAGGATTGCAACAGTAAGGGAAGTGGGTGAGGGGGAAGCATAAAGTGTGCCCACCAGAAGAAGCTGGGAATATGACTATTCCCCTCCCCTTACTCTTCCCTTCTATTTCAACACAAATAGAACTGATTTTAATAAAGCTGACTTCAGAAAGGCAGCAAGCACAGCAAGCATGAAGTCTGTGTATTAATCTGGAAATAAGACGAATAAATAGCCTTGGGAGAATTCTTGCCTGTTATCTCTCCATCCACAGCCTCTTGCCTCTATGGGACTGCTATTCCATGTACAAACTGGTTACTCGGTTGAAATTTTCTTCTTTTTATTCCATATCTACCTCAGCCTTTGCGGCTGTGCATTCCCCACCCCATCCCAGGGCGTACCCTAGCCCTGTCCTGCACCACATCCAGAGCCGTCCTGGTGCCTCACGACCAATATTCTTGGGTCGGAGACCTTGGTCTCAGGCCGTGCAGTAGCCACAATCCACTCCAATAGGATGCCAGTGTGGGCACCCAGGAATGCAGGTCTGCCCCACTATGTGGACATTAGCTTGTGCCTGTTTTCTCTTCGCTAGGTACCTCCAAAGCATTAGAGCTAGTTTGTGAGAAATAGGAGATAATGGGACCTTGGATGGAATTTGTGCTGGCTGAATTCAGTTCATTTAATGTGTCCAAAGAAATTCTTTCTTTTTCTTTTTTTTTTCCTTTTTTTTCCCCGCGAAATGTTGCAGAAAACAAGGGTCTGATTCTCCATTGTTCTGTGAGTTACTGGCAGCAGAAATGGAAAATATCCTGGGCCCAACCAAGAGCTGCTCAACACTTTTGGGAATAGGAAGGTATAAAAGTTTTCTGCCAGCTGCCTTATCCCTTTTTTCTGCACTTCAGTGAAAGGACAGGGTTTTATTGTGTATCTTACAGTTGGGAGTCCCATCTGTACCTCCTGCTCCCAGCCATGGACTCCTGTCTTCCTCCCTACACAATGCTGATCCTCCTGTGAGCTGGCTCAGAGAATTAAACCAGTAGAATAACATTCATTTCTTTTGTGGGGTTAGTTTACTAAAACAATTCACTGCAAGCACAAACAAGAAGCCACTAGGTCTGATATGTTGTAGGGACAGTCAGGGGAACAGGACAGGTATCACACCCCTAATCTTCAAACTGACTAAACTGTAAAATAATCCCCAGCCTTACCTCTTCGGTTTTATTTTAGGATGAGATTAGTTATCCTTTGTAGACAATTCTATAGTCTTAGATGACTAGTATAAACTAAATATCCAACTTTTAGATACTATCCTTTAGATGAGATAAATCCTATTCTATCACTTTATATTTGGAAGTGCTTCCAGTGCAAATCAATAGGCTGCAGGGCAGTCTCAGATCTGGGTATGTGTCATGAAGCAATGTCAGCACAGAGGCACAGCCCAGCCCATTTCCATCTTAAGGGTCCTGTTGATTCCTCTGAGGGGTCCATCCTGCTGAAGTAGCTGAGGGTTAGGCTGGAAGGCAGAAGAAAAAATAGGACAACAACCTTTAAGCTGGTGGCTTGAAAGGGTTCAGGCTTCTAAGTATGAAGGTAGTGGAAATAACTGCAAGCAGAGAGCATCAGAGAGAATCTTTTCTAGAGAAGCAGAGATTGAAGGTGGGTTGGTGTCAGTCACATCTTCAGACATGATAAATCAGTGCATCCCCTCTGAATCTACTGATTTACATCTACAGGAGTGCTGGCCCTTTAAAAGGTTTATGTAAAGGGAAAAAGAAGGTGGGAATGCTCTTTTTATGAACTTAGGCATCCTGCTTGAAAGTAAGAGAAACGCCCATTAACTTCAAAGCCTGCCATGTTTGTATCTTCCTTTGAGAGGAGAGAGCCCCAGCGAAGCATCTTTATTCAGAAATCTCTGGAGAAACATTTTCTACCCAGAGGCAAAGAGCAATGGGCTGAGAACCAGGAAGCCAGCTTCCCCATTAATGCCAGCATCTATAATTAGGTGTGGCTGGGTCTTGCGTAAGAAGGGCTGGCAGCTCCATCCCTGGGCCATTTGAGAAGGGATTAGAAAAAGTTGCCACACATACAGTGTAATGAACAATCTCCTGCCAGCCTCCAGGGTACCAAAGGGAGGTAGGGAGACTCAAACAAGTTGATACCTAATAAGTCTTTTCCATCTCTGATTTCTGTGATGTGCTATACACAAAGAAAGAAGCAGCAGCTAAAATCGATGCACAGCCAGAGCCAAGTAGAGAGGTTTTAATCAATCTCAGAAGCCATTTATTGTGAGGATCCAACAAAGCAACGGAGATTATCACCATTACACACAAAATCAGAACATGGAAAGCAAAAAAGGAGCATTGAGCTCTTGCTTAGTGGGGGCTGGAATGTGCGCCCGTTGCCTCTTTCTTGGACTTAATAGCAGTATAGCAAGGGTGAATAAATTGGGGAGGGGAGAAAGGGAATGATTAAATCACAGTTACTGATCAATGCTGGGCTTAGAACAGAAGCGGGGTGGGTTTTTTTTGCCTCCCCTAATCGCTTTGACCCAAACCAATCCTGCTTGGAGAGAACCTCCCAGTTTCTCTGACAAGCAGACTTTGCACCAGGTGCCAGAAACAAATTAAACCTTTTTCTTTCTAAATTGTCCATGTCCCCTTTTATACGAAGGCAAAACTAGCAGCTCAGAAAAATAAAGAAAGGCCACATTGTCCCATTCAGCCCTTGTGGTCACTTCAGCTGGCTCCACTAGGACTGGCACCTGTAGATAGAGGACAGCAGTATAGAGAGAACAGCAGCCTCCCAGTACTGCTGTATCTTTCCAGTAGTTGAATGGGCAGACAAGGGGAAGAGAGGTGGTAGGGGCTGGATTAGGCTTCCGGTGTTGTGTTTGTCTTCGCTATACAACCAGGCGGTCACGGCAGTGGCAGTCAGCTTGGCTTTCTATTGCTAAAGACCGAAGTGGGTTCAAGGCCTTTTCACCACTGTGGTACCTCCCAGAAGTCAGCTGCCCCCAGCAGCTGCCTCCTTGTACATTCCTAGAAGCTGCCTTGCTGGAGCCAGCAGTTACCATGTTATTGGTATCCAAGCAGTCTATTTTAAAGGTGATTGATTAAATGCCTGTGGGGCAGATCTGTCTCTCTGTGACTGTTTGCTTTCTGGTCTGCTTTAGGACAGAACAGGAACTTAATGCCCTGTGCACAAATTGGGTGGGAAAGCATGATCAAATCCCCTTTCATAAAATACTAGGCAACACAATGCAGCAAGAGCCATTCCTTTGCTGTTCTTCAGCCATGTCCTTATTCACATCAGCAGGTATGCATTTTCAATGCCCATTTTCACTCCAAAACGTTTTGCACCATGGCTATGAGAAACAAACAGCCTGAACAAGCACTGGAGAAATGCAGAGAGGGAAAAACCCAAACAAAACAAAAATATTCATTAATCTCTCTTTAGTGTATCCTCCCCCCACCTCCCGCCCCACCTCCCTAAAACAGGAGATCAGGGGGGCTGGCAAGGGGGAGGGAAGATCCCAGCAGAACAGCCTAACTATAAAAATACGACTGCAGTTGCTAAAAGCTCAATCTATTTTCAAATGATGTGCTCTAATGGAATGTTGCTGTACATCTTTTGATGAGACAGGAGTCTATTTAAAAAGACAGGCGCTTTCGAATGTGCTTTTAAACCCCGTCTGTCAATTAGAACAACATCAAGGGTTCAGTGGCTGGGAAAAAAGATGACAGTAATGAAAAACTGGGAGGGCAGGAGAAGAAAAGAAAGATAAAGACAAAAAAAGTGGAAAAAGAAGACAAGAGGAAAAGAAAGAAAACAGAATTACAATAAAAATAAGAAGAAAGAAAGAAAAGAAAGTGAAAAGAAGGCAGAATAAGATTCATGAAACAAGATTACACTCATTTGTCCCCTAAAAGAATATATTAATTCTTGGCCCAGAAAGATGCTGAATTTAGACAAAGCAGAAAATGCAATGCATCTTACACCTGATTCCCCACATTACTCTGCATCTCTTTCTAAATCAATGGGAAGAAGATGGTGCTCAGCCTCTCCCTGGATGGCTGCCATGCTGGGAACTCTCCCTGCAGATCCACCAAAGATGCACATGAATGTAGGAAGATAATTTAATCTTTGAGATGCACTCACATACTAAGCTGTAGAGCACCATAGGAAAAAAGCCTGTCAGGAAATTTATAACTGGTATTAAGAGCAGGAGTGAGAGAGCAGTAAATAAGGCACTGGGCCACAAACTGAATATGGGAGAAAACAAAACATTGGGCAGGGTGCTCTGAGAGAATAGTTTGTGGCCTCTGCATGGGAGGTGATGGGCAAAATAAGGGTGAGCACAGTTTTGGCAGGGGTAAAGAGCATAGAGAGCATAGAGGGCTGACATCTCTGAGCGTGAGAGTGCAGTTACTGCCATACTAACTGTGCTTTTTAAATCATTTTCGAGCATTCCATTTCCTTTTTTAAAAAGAAATTTAAAAAGGAAAATGCCAGAAATCTCATCATTTAGCACGATTTTGCCCTCTCCTTCCTTTTGCCTTAGGCCACTGGCAGTCTGAAAACCTTTTGCTCCAAAAAACAGACCTCTGTCACTTGACCTAATGACCGAGATTGAGAGCAGTAATAAGTGGCTGAAGTCTGGGTAAGAACTGAAGGGAGATGGCACATATGCGCTGCCTTTAACCCAGCCTGCACCTCCCTGGACCTCGGCTACCCCATGGCGTTGCGAAGGAGTCCATCCTGCCTGGGCTATCGTGGGGCTGCGGCCAGCCTTGGTGCCTCGTTCTCGAAGCAGGGGGCTGCGAGCTGAGACGTCCCCAGGCTGATGAAGGTCCGGCCAAACTGTGAGAGTTCGGCTTTCTCAAATGCAGCGGCTCTATTTGTGTCCAGCAGCAGACCCCTAGGCATGTTGGGGAGCGTTGTGATACAAATCAGAGTGGTTTTGATTTGCTCTTTCGAGTTCAGGGCTCAGACTCGTCCTGATGTGAGATTCAGATATCTAAATGCTCCCATAAATGTCTGTTGTAATGTCTCTGTGCCTCAGTCCCCCTTTTTTGAAAAACCGTGCCAACAGGGAGTCTTATGAAGCTCAGCAGGAGCTACAAGGTGCTCAGACACTGACAGTGGAGTCCATATCCACAACTCGCACAGAAAAATACCCTGTCACCTCTTTCATATGTATGAATTATTGTCCTGGAAGAAAAATAGAGGTTTCTGCAGAACAATTTGTGGTTTGCACCTTTTGTATTGCAAGAAAGAGAAGTACTTGTCTGAACATTTCTGAACTCTCACTCTTAGCGCTGTGATTTAGACACTTCTGTTTAATTAGGTTCTATGACTATACATCGGTTGTGACCACTGTTGCAGTGAGCCTTAAAAAGTCACAACTTCTAGCACATTCAGCTCTTGGAGAAACTAAATAAATCCTCTGCCCCCCACCTTTCCCTCTGTGGCTTGCAGATTTGTTCACAAAATCCAGGGCACTATTTCTCCAAGTTTGATTATAGACCTTACTCCGGTTACAGCAGACCATGATCTCCCTACAGAAAGCTGTTTGATAGCATTAATACTATATAGTTATATACATTTCTAGAGTTCACAGGCATCCCAGTCAGTACCAGTACTCACTGTGCTAGGTGCTGTACAAAGATACAACGAAAGAGTGGGCGCAGAGTTGTAAAACCAGCGTCAAAGGGAATCCTCCCTCCAGAGTAGATGAAACTGGATATACATACCTTAATAAGTAAAACTTCAGGTTTCATGTGTCTTTTCTCACAAGGCATTTGAAGAAAGGCACCGTGGGTCCCCCAGGCGAACGGCAGTCTCCCTCATGTGCTCTCCAACCATGGCAATGTAATTAGTTTAGCCTGCAGGGAGAGAGGTAATAAAAGAGGAATATGCTAACCTGAATTACTTTGCATTTTTGCAGGATCAGCTGAAATACGGTATATTGTTACCTTTTCAGGCAACTTTCTTATATACCTCAGCCCTGTTTCTGCACAAAATGGTGCTTGTTCACCATATGTCTCCCCAACACTTTACATATATTAACTGTACTAAGAACAGGCACCCATTTGGTGTTAAATAATGAGACTGGGGTTTCCTAAGGCAGGCAAGAGAATGAAGGAATGTAAAATGCCACTTGTGCCTAATTCCCTTAGGCCTAACTCCAGCTGTAATAAAAATACCCCAGGGAAACAATTAATGGCTGAGCTGGCTGCTGAGAAAAGTTCACAGCTACAGAAATACGAACCTTGCGTCAGACCTTAGCACCCAATGCCATTCTTTCAAGTTCACTGAAGGCAGCCTCAGCAGCCCTTATTTTCTGTGGCATGTGTTCCCCTTTGGGACAAAAGAGCATGGCTCCACTATGTCAAGGCCTGCATGCACTCAGTGTCTGCGTGGCGGGCAGGCCAGCATCCCCATTCCGAGGGGACCTGGCTCTTTGTCCCAGTGCAAAAGCAGTTTCCCGCTCCTCTGTGTCAAGGAGCAACTCTAAGGGAAGACATGGGATGTTGCTCACACGCAGCCATGTGCAGTGGGGACTGGTACAGGGTGACACCAGAGCCCACAGCTGCTTGCAGCCCCGAGGGCACTTTAGGGTGCAGTGCCAGGAGGTGGTGATACATCGAGCTCTGAGCGTGCAGCCCCAGGGATCCCGCACTCTCCAGGCTTGCCAACCCAGCTTTCCTTCCCATGTGAGCAGCATGTAGCCTCCCCAACCCTCAGCTCCCCACCTGTACAGTGGAGGTAATATCCTCCCCTGTTTGGAGAATAAGCCATTACAGTCCACGAGGTACTCAAACACTCCGCAGAGAGGGCCTTGTAAGTGCCTCAGCAGAGTGGGTATATTTAAGCAGCCACTGCTCAGATCTTCAGTCATCATTACCTAGAGAAACCAGCTGTTCTTCTGCTATTTATGATCCCCCCCCTTAAATCTACCCTCCCTGTGACTCAACCCACAGGCTTTAAAGTGTGCAGTGTATTGACATTTATATAGTTCATTTCATACACTTCCTCTCAAAGCTTTTTACAAAGCCATGAATTACATACCTGTCACCACTGAATTCATTCATCCAAAAAAGAAGCAGTCATTATGCACTCGGCAATAAGCCTCATAACACCACCCGTCATTGAGTTTGTATATGTGTGCACCAAAGAGATAAAGTTACTTTAATGCCATCTCTGCTATTAATGCAACAGAGAGCAAGGGAGGGGGGACAAAGGGGAGCAAAAGTGATGGGTGGGAGGGTCTGGGTCTTTCTCTGCACCTAGATGTGGAGATGCAGCATATATTAACTTCTTAAGAAGCTGCAGCTGTAGGGAAGTAATTATGTGAATGGCAAGGTGCCTTCATCCCAGGTTATAGAAGAGATAATAAAACAATATAATACTTTGCATTTGTTTTGCTCCTTTCATTCTGGAATCCTGAAGTGCTTTTCAGACATTAATTAATTCTTGTTAAAGAAAAAGGAAATTCAGCAACTCTGGAGCAGTTTTCATTTTGGGGATGGAGGCACCGACAGGTTTGCAAACTTTCTCCAAGCTGTAGAAAGAATTAGTGGCAGAAATAAAGCCCTAGGTTTTTGATTCTCAGCTCGCTGGTCCAGCTCATAGACTCACCTCCTTTTTCATCTACTCCTATCAACTCTGTTTCTTTTTAATCAGTATTCCAGTGAGATGGCTTCTACCACTCAGGTAAAATCTTCCTTAACTTTTGTCTCAGTGCACCAAGCAGATGCATAGCAGCTATTTGATATCCCTCGGCTTGATTGCAGGCAGGCACAAGATTTTCCCCACCATATTCTAGAGATTTTAGGACTTTTCTCCCTGACCCTGTGAGCTCGCCTGTGTGGAGACAGATTCTAGTTGTGGACGGCGGGGAGCTGTACCGACTCCAAAGCCACAAGGACCAGGCTGAAACTGCTCTGTCTTGCAATCCCAGAACATCATTGCAACACGCTGTACTGGTACAAGACTTTGCATAGGGTTAACACACTGCAAGATTTATCCTTTTTTCAGGTAAATCTAGGACCTGTGCAAATATGGAGCCATTTGCAAGTGTTCCCAGATCTTTTATAGTTTTGGAAGCTTGGAGCAATGCAGAGGATCGGGACCTTAGTGAGTCAGACATGCCCAGTCCTGACCCTTTTTAGATCCTCAGATCCAAGGTCCTTAAAATATTTATTTATCTTCTTCCCTGTAATCTCAGATTGTCCCAGGAGTTCCACCTTCTTTCAATGGATGTGGTCAGCACTGCTTGTTACAAGTAATGGTGGCTTGTGTAAGGGTCACCAGACCGCTCTTGGATCAGAGTCCTCGAGTTTTGCTGACTTTCACAGGATAATATGACCATGATTACTTCAGGAGGAGATCTCTTCCAGGGAGCTGAGAAATCAAAGTACACTGCTAAGTGAGAGAGTACTTTGATAGCCAGAAGCTTGTCTCATCCTCAGTGAAAAGGGGATAATTCTGTACAGAGGAGGTGAAGAAGCTGGAGAGGGGGAACAGGGTATAAGTTCAGCCTCATTCAATGAGGCAATGAGTCAACACTGGATCATGAGAGCTTTGTTTGGTGTGCGACTGAAACTGTATGGTGACAATGTGACAGTCTCTGATCTCACTTGAACTGTCTGATCTTAGCAGAATCTGAAAGCAATGCTGAATGAGGGAAGTTAATTTAACTTGGGGAAAACATAATTTTCTTCCTCTTCATTTTGTTACACCTAGCCTGGCTACTGCAAGAGGAGGTAGACTAGGTAGATGTAGCTCAGTATTCACCATCCAAGTACATCAACTTCATGAAATATGTTGATCTAGAGGAAGAAATGTCAGGAAAACAAAGTGTGGGAAAAGAAAGGTTCTCTTGCTGAAGACTGCCATTGTCCTCACTCTTCCTATTCAAAGAGAAGCCAAGAGAACAATTTCCTGGGATCACAGTCAGGTAGTATTCCAGACTGAGTTCCTGCAATTTCAGTTTATTTTAGAATGGAGAAAACTGATATACCTTCACAAGATAATAAGTCCTGAGAAGACCACTGAAGAAATACCATCAGCTCATGATTTCCAGTCCGCGAATGATTTCCTAAATTGTTCTATCAGAAGCTGGGAAGGATGAGTCCACATACTCAAAGGATGCTCACGGGAACGGCTTCTCTAGCTGACTCCTGCTCAGGTCTCTCACTGAATTCTGCATTCACTAGTGATGAAGGTCAGCCAGATTCTGATGAAAGTGATGGTCCTGATAATTTCTGGTCAGGAATGAAGGAACTAAAATAGCAATTCTGTTTTGCATTTTATGAATGTCTCCTTGCTCAGTATGCAACCTGGCAGGCACTCTCCCATCTCTGACAGTTCTGGGTGACACCACCACTCAGTTTATCTCAAAGTACCTTCAAAGAGTGATTAGACAGACAATCCAGTATATGATTAGACATACAGACAGATAAATGAGAATATACAGAACCTTGTTTGCAACCCAATCTGTGTAGGACTGCCTGCAATGTGGTATCATCAGTCATTTCTAAGGGGTTTCTGCTGCCTGTGCCAGGTAGATGAAAAAAGTACAGTTCATTCAAGACGCTGGTGTGGTATGCAGTGATACAGATTGTGTATAGTTACAGTGATGGCTGACCTGTGTTGGAGAAATATCTTGTCTTACTAGGGATCATTCAGGCCCAGAGTTTATAAATTAATTGGTAAACAGTATGTGGTTTCTCACTGAAGCCTCTTTCTAAATTCATGTCATTTACTTATTGATATTAGTATCACTTAAATCTACGTCCCTATGTTCCCCTCTTCCAGGCTTTAACCACAATGCTGCATAGTGAAACACTAACGTGCAGGAGTGTATTTGCAAAGCCAGAAAACTCATCTGGGAATCAAACACTCCAAAGACCAAATGCCATCCTCCCTCCCCCTTATCTCAATCCAAAGATCCCTAGGAAACAGGCTGGACCAGAACTGCTGCCCCTCTCATAGCTTTCAAAAGCAACAAAAATATTTCTAGAGAAATAGCTTCCCTCTGTATTGTATTAGCTGAAAAGCACAAACGCAGAATTGTTTTTTCGTCTGTGCACCAAATCACACTTCTCAATGGGGTTTTGGAGATTAGATATGTTTAAAATCACTCAGTAAATGGCAAAATAGAGCATAAAACAACAAAGAGGGCATTGCTTTATATCTAGTTAGATTGTGGTTATTACAAAAAGAGATATTTTACATTTCTTTAGTAACTTCCACTGCAAAGCATTCAGCAGGCTACTGCTGAGATTTTAAAAGCAGTATGTTGGATTATATGCCTAATACTCACTAATTTAAATGAAAAATAGAGATAGATATTTACATTTCCTACATATTCCATTTCTTTCTCCTCAGCACATACACATGCAGACTCTCATAGGCACACAGAAATCCCTTTGGCTATACGGTGGTTTCTGGAAAGGGATAGCCAGGCTGGTTATCAATATAACAGAACGACCAAACCATTGTTGTTAACTGGAAGTGAACAGGAATGAGATCTCTAACTGGAAACATAGGAAAAAAACAGAGAAATATTGAACATTTTTCTTTATAGGGTGAGGACAGAAGAGGTAACACCCATGTTCTAGAAAGGACATAACAAATTCTTTGAGAGCTAAGATGTATGAGACATTCACTCTTGCACCTCATCTCAGACACCTCCTACAGAGAAAGACTTGACATCCTCTGTCGGGTTGGTCCTGCATCTCAGCCATGACCAGAAATTCTTATATTTGTGGATCATTCCACTGAGGGATTCCTCAAAACCTGTCTCACAGTTCAGCCCACGCTAATCCCAGCTGTAAGTACATTGTGTATTGAGTGTGTCACAAAGCAGAAAGCTGCTGCATGAGGCATGGTGTGTTGCAGATGAGGGCAAAGGGGGCTGAAAATTGTAGGAAATTTAAACCTGGTTCCAGTTCACAGTGATGTCAAACCACAGGAAATGAAAGCAGAAAGTGAAGATTTATGAAAAAAAGTGGCAGGAGTCATTATTATGTGCACAGTATTGATTGAAGAAGATCGTGTTGCCCCCAAATCGAAATGGCTTTTACGTGTTTGGGCCCATCCTGACAAAAACACTTTCTTCTCTGTTGACGAGGCCATGTTGCCATGGAGATGCAGGGCTGGATGCTTGGCAAAAGCACGTTTCGATAAGGCAGGTCTAATGGATATATTTTCACAACATTCACAGTTCCTTTCTGCTCATTTTCTCCTGAGCAGACTCATCCATTCCTTCCATTTTGATACTTGATGAAAAAATATCTTTTTAATCTTTTAATTTAGCTTAGATTTCCCTCCCTCCAGCACTAGACCTTGGCAATTAAACTACTTCTCTTTGATGCTCCACACCAAGGCCAAATACCTGCTTTTCATTATCAGGTTGGGTGGCTTGTTTACACCCTCCCTCCTCCACTTCTGAATTTCTTTGTTGCTTGCTGTATGTTACAGTTATTGCGAAACATATACCCTCATGCTTTTGCTAGTGAAATGAGTCATAAGTTCAGGTCTTCTCAAGGATAGGCCTTCTGAAGAGCTTGGGACCACACAGTAATATGATGTTGGCTGGTACATGTTCTGGAGCATACAGCAGAGAACCTTGTCTATGCTAAACCATAGCTACTAATACAGTGCCATCTAGAGCAAAGGCAATGTGTAGCCAGGTGTTCTTCATTCTGGAGGTCTCTGGTTTCTGTTCAATACAGGCAAATGTAAATTTCTTTTAAACTAGCACAAATGCAGGAGCAATTTCTCTGTAAATATACATGCACAAACACACACATTCCAATATACAAGTAAGTTATTTCACATCCATTTCTATCTGAATATCTCTTAGCTGTTAATTTCCATCTGAGTATTTTTTTGACCAGCTCATGGAACCTTTTCAAGTTTCCTTTTCAGGAATTGCCAACAATAATATATACTAGAAGGGATGTTTGCAGAAACATCCTATTTGAGTGGATAGAATATTTTAAAACAATATCTTCAGTAACTGAATTGAAAAAAAATATATTCATGTCACAAATTGCATTTATGCCATGTGGCCTCTGTGACCAATTAAAACCAGTCAACTCCCTTTGGATCGGGGATACTCTTAATGAACTGCTCCTGGAGAAAAGAGCAAAGAAATATTTGCATCAGCAAACAAATTCAAACAACCAATTAGCTGGAGAAGATCAAAACTGCGAATATAGAAAATTCACAAACAGAAAAAGAAACAAAATTCATCCAATAAATTATTTAGCATGAATTATTTCCCCAGTTTTCTTCAAATTGGGTTCAAGTTATTATTAATTATATATGGAGCCTTTTACCTAGTAGGTCAGATTTGATTTGGAAGTGGTGGAAAGCCATCACCTCATGCCGGCTGGTGTTGAATAGGCCGTGATTCAAAGGCAGTTCCTAGGAGCTGGTAATACAAAGCTTGCGTCAGAAGTGACTCTTATGAGCTCTCTTGTTGCAGCTGTCACTAGCAGCCCAGTTTTGAATGGCAACAATCATCAAATGGAGCATTCATCTTCCCTCTACCCCCGGAGTCAGGGCTGAGACACACTGTTGGATTAATATTTTGGAGGCCTCACTGCTCAGTGTCTTCAGTGAAAGCCCAAAGGACTGTACACACCAATGCTGTCCATCAAACCTAGTAAAAAAGTTGAGATGTTTCTTTCTTCTTTTGTACACACTAGTGGTCTTGGAAAAAGAAAAGAAGAAACAAGATTGAGTATCACAGGATTCCTCATTTCTTTGGCTTCACTTCTGAGCTGCACGTCACAGCTTTGGCCCAGGATGTGGGCTGTGAGATGTGAGGCAAATCCAGTAAAGGAATAACCATCCAATAAGCAAACTATTTCATCTCCTTATGCTTCAATTTTACCATCCACAAGACGCTGCTAATGATAATTCCCCTGCTCTAAGATCTTTGGATAAGAGGCTATGTATGTAAAAGAAACCTCCAGCATTAACTCTTTAAAAAAGCTAATCTATGTCTGGTTCAAGTACAGAAGCATGCAAAGCTCAGTGTTAGATGTGATTCCACAGTGCAGAGGAGCCATAATTTCGAACTACAAAAGGTGCAGTGACAAAGATGATCAGAAGCAGGAGACAGCTTCAGCAGGAGGAGAGACTAAGTAGGACCCTGTGGGTCAGAATGGATCCCATGGATCACATAGGATCCCATGGCTCAGAAGGCAGATGCTGACGGAGAGGTGTGTCTACAGGGTCATGTAAGTGTGAAGGTGGTGGAATAGGAGCAGTTATTCACTTTGTACAATATAAGACCTATAAAAGATTAGGTAGCAGATTTAAAACATGCAGAAGAGAGTCCTTTCCACAACACTCCTAGTTACTCTTGGTAACACATTGCCACAGGATATGGGGAAGACAAAACTACAGGCAAGTTCAGATGTTATCGGGCCAATTCAGAGAGGACAGGCCAAAGCATGGACTTTACACTCAGCAGTCTGGAAACAACCTATGCCTTGGGAAGCAGGTGAACTGCAGCTACAACGATATGCCAGGAAAGGAATATTCTATAACATCTTGTTCTTATAGCCTGATCTGATCTAGATTATCACAGTAGGTGAAGCTGGATTTAAATAATATCTTTCACCAGTCTACCAGCTCTGAGGAAAAGTGCTAGACTCCTGCCAATATCCCTACACTAATTCAAGTTTTGCAAGATTTGCAAGAACTGCACACAGTATTTTCCCAAATACCAAAAGTCTGCACCCATATATATGTGTTTGTAAACTCCTCTTGCAGGACAATGATAACAAGACTGAGAAAACATCCTGTTAACAGGTCAGCTGCATATGCATATGGCCACATACAGCCACTGGTTGAACACACATTTTACTCTAGTTTTCTTTCCCAGATGGTTAATGGAAGGAAGTGATGATGAAGGTACGATAGGAGAAGGCGTGAGTATGTTGATGGCTTCCTTGTAGTTTATTTTTGTGGAATTTTCACATGGTCATGCTTCATTGATAAAATGAGCCCCAGGAAGGTTTATTCATTTTGCTGCTTATTGTTTTCTCTAACAGGTGTGATCGCTATGATTAGGTCTGTATAACGGCATTTTCTTGTTACTCGAATTCCTGCTGTCTGTTTCGGATGCTCCTGGCTATAGCATTACAGTAGCTGCTGCTTAGAGAACAAAGAAAATGAATTGTCCTCCTTCCCTCTTTTTTGTTCATTCATCCTTATTAAACCAGAGAAAAACATAGCCTCTCCTTCACTCAGATCATTAGCCCCTGTTTTTTGTCTGGCCCAACAAAAGATGTCACGAAACATCCTCCTACTTCTCCGAGATGTGCATCTCTCTTGAAAATGCATCACAGAGTAATAGCGGGGACACATGAAAGTGTAGGAGCAGATTTGCGGTTGGTGTAAGCTGATAAGGCAAAGAGCCATGCTGGCCCTGGAAAGCTTCCCTTTGCACCAGGGGCTGGGTAACCACGCTATCACCTCTCTGAGTTATAACATGGCCAAAAGGAGTGAGGGAGCGCTGCGCATGTTGGCCTCTCCTGGGAGCTGCAGGAGTGGGACCACCATGCACAGTGTTACAGGAGCAATGTCGTAGGAAAGACTGATATCGAACGGTTGAATGGCTGTTTACTACATCTTTCCCTGATTTAGAGGGTGTGTTTCTTTCCTTACTATTTAATGCATACACATATATAACCCACCAGATGAACACATATATAACCCACCAGACGAGTGGTGTCAGGGAATGTGCCTGGGAACATGGTGTCTGGGAATGTGTGATGCGTCCGGTTTAACCAGCAAAAAACTAATCTGCTTGGAGGCCCCAACAAACCAATGCCTCCACCCTCAAAAAACAGTGAGTCTGCCCAGAAAGCAAGGGAAAAGACTGCTCTGTTGGCACTATTCAGAAGTGGGATATTTTCCCTGTCATTTTCTTGTCTCATTATATGATGTGCCAAAAATGTAAATTCAAATGATGCTTTGGAGCAGGGTCTTTCCGGGAATGATGGGGTTGCATTTTGGCAGCAGCCTTAAGGTCTGATCAGTTTGAGGCTACGAGAAACGACAACGCACTGAGAAAATGAGGCTCTCAGGATAACAACTGGGGGGTATGTACTGCTTTCAGTCAATCAAGCCCAAACTCAGTCACAGAGTAATCAAGCTCAATTCAGCCGACCTTTGCATTATTATTGTTATTATTTACCACTTGAATTACTGAAGCACCTTGAGAAGGCAGCTGAAATGAAAGTGGAGAGTGCTGGTGCTGTTTAAAGATATAATGAGAAAGCGTGGCTGTCTGGGTGAGCACACAGCCTGCAGGGATGAGGCTAGTGGCAAGCAAGAGAGAAAGGGGGCTGCAATTACGCATCAGCAGGGTTAGCCTGTCAGTCCTATGGGGAGGATGCTGCTCCCTGACTTCTGGCAGGCTGCTCAGCCTCTGGCTTCCTTCTTGGCTGCTGGAAACAGAGACAGCAATGCAAAGCAAGAGCCCGGTGTAGGTCTTCTGCAGAGCTGCGTACTCACTGAGGGACAGCACAGGGACACCATCCTCCTATGGGACCGGGCACAGAGATACCACCATCTCAAGGCTAACACTGACCTGGTAGCCTTGAAGGCCAGGATACATGCACTCTGTTGTTTCCATCTCATATCCTAAACACGGAGACATGCATCCCTATCTTGCTCCATTAGCCCATCAGGGCCTTAGTCTTTCTCGCTCTTCCTCACATGTGGACTTTCGTATCCCACAAAACTTGTTGAACACGATGTACTTCAACCAGTCCTTCCCTCAACATCCACCATTCTCTGTAGTAAAGTTGAGACATTCCCTGGCATGCCAGCTGGGTCCTGCCCAATTGAAGCAGGAATCATCCCTTTTCTTCCCTCTGGTTTGCTGTTGAACTCACACAGACTATCATCTGTAAGTAATATGCTAGAAATGTTTCTTTTTTTCATTAAAAAAAAGTAATTTATTTTTCTAATTACAAAAGAATATAGGATAAAAAAAATAAAAGAGAAAAGAAAAGAAATTATGACTACCAGATGGCGAATCACCATTTAGCAGGAGCAGGCAAAGAGAGGACTCCGTCAATCACAGGGTAAGTGATAAGACACCAGAGTGAACTACTGAAAAGAAAGGCAGCTCATTACCCAAAGTACTAAATTATTCTTACTGGGATTTCTCCTCCTTCTTTCCCTTCTTCTATTTTTTATTCTGAGCCATAAAGCAAGTAATTCTACTGAGACCCTCTTTTAAATGATTAACATTTCCATTTTAACTTTTGTTTTTGATTGTGTCCCTGCCATTAATCTTTCTGTCTTTTCCTATGCCCTGCTAGTCACCTCATCTTCTAACTTTCTAATTTGTTCGGCCTGTCTCACGAATCCACAAAAACAGCCACAACCTCTGCTGCTGGGGGGAGCCACAGCAGGAGTAAGACAAGGTCATAGGGGTCCATCCAGCAGCGTCACCATCCGAAACTCCAGCAGCATTGAGGCACCATCCTTCCAAAGAGACTTGTAGCTGAGATCAACTCTCTACATGTGTTTGGATGGATACTCAGGGGCAATTTAAAAATCCTAGGTGAAGAGATAATCCATAGATAAGCATGGCCAGCAATCCCTGCTTAACTGAGATGGGAACTGATAGTATCTATGGCTGACTGAGAGCTATTTTGGGCTCTATTCCTTTCTGCTGAGCAGCTAATTCATCACTTGTACAGTTCTGAAAAGTTTCAGACAGCACGATGTCCTCAGCCAGTGCCACAACGGCATCCAATTCACGTGTTTGAGAAGGTTGGGCTCAAAGCACAGCTCCTGCTGGGAAAACACCAGAGAAAAGATTTTAAGTTAAATAGACTGTTGTCTGTTTCTTGGGGAAACTGAAGGGTGTTTTGCACATACCTGCGTAAAACAGAAAATAGAGGCAGCATTAATTTCTCACTGATGGAATATGTTTTGCCATCAGTTCCAAAAGACTTGCAGGTTCTGGCCTGTGGATGAAGAGACTTGTGTTTCCATCCTGCCACTGACTCTGACTTGCTATGGGATGGTCCCAAAATCTCCTCCTACCTCAGTTTCCCTCTGTTATGAAAAAGACAAATATTGTTGCTTTCCTTTGTAAAGTTCCCTATGAAACACTGCTAAAATAAAGTTAGAGCTCAGATTTTTGTAGCTGCTCTCCTCTTCCACTTTACAGAGGAAACCTGTACTCATTTATCAGGGAGTGGAGAGTGTGGTAGCATCTGACCCACAGGCACCTACAACAAAAATGAGCAGCCCCATACTTCCCTGGGGAGAAGGCAAACTGAAGCTGAGGGTGTTCCTAGAGCATTAAACCCTTCCCAGGACATTTTCTTGCCCTGTTGGCATTTATAGCTTGTTGACATGTTTTAGGAGTATTAGGCAAAATACAGATAGTCTGGCATTTTATTACCCGTATTTCTCTGGTCTTTATGACTGAATGGAACACGACTTTGCTAATGAACTAGTCTGAAATGAATGCATTTGTAGCACTAACTGAAATGAACCCAAGGTCTTGCTTTTGAAAAGGAGTAAAACTTATAGCACTCTCAGCATAGCCTGCTTTCTGAATTTAACCCTGCCTGCTGTCTTTTGCTGCAATGAGAACTACAGCTGTGCTGGAGCACAACACAGCAAGGCAGTCTCTATCTGTAGGAACCAAGGACTCACAGTGCAGGATCCTGGGGAAAGGGCTTGGTGTCACTCCCCTCCTTGCCTACAAAAGTAGCTTAGCAGAGGTGGTAAAAGTCTTTACCGGAAGGAGTTGAGGAGGGATGGGGAGATGATCAGGAAAAGCTTATACCTAGGCAAAACTCTTCATAGAATTCTCATCTACATATATCTGTGAGAGATCCAGGGATTGTGTCTTGTAGCTTCGTCTTTGCTAGAAACTATGTAAGCAGAAGTGGTTTCAGTCAATGTATAAAGTACTTCTAGCAAAACAGGAGTTTTAGCTTTTAACAGCAAGGGACACTTTAATTGTAGCAGCTTACAAAAGTGGATACTTGCTTGTCAATAAAAACCAAATCTTGCACTTGAAGTGAAAACAAATTAAAATTAATTAATCAGTAGAAAACACTTCATTTGAACTGGGAAAAGCAGATGCAACTTGCAAGTCTAGGTGGACAAACAAGATAATCAGATCAATACCCGCACTTTTCTTACTGGCTCACAGCCACAGGCTATAAAGTGAGAATAGGTATGTGGATCCACTTCATTTCTATTAGCAGCTATCAGCTAGTTCTGTAATTAAGTGGAATTCAAATCTGCTTGGGGAGTTTGTGCTCTGTCTCTGGATAGATCTTACTGTGCAAAGGGGCAGCCCCTCCATGCTCGCGCTATCCTATATCCTTCTCCCACGACTCATCTTGCTTCTGCTACATGTATCATTCTTTCTATTCTTCTATCCAAACCGGAGTTTGCTGTGAAATGGAGCTTCTAGGGAAGCGCTAGGTACTCAAGAGACCAACCCAGCCTCTTGCTCCCTAATCAGTGCCATTGTCAACAGGAATTGCAGTAAAGGAGTAGGGCCAGGCAAATACGTTAGTAATGCTCTAACTGAAACTAGATTACAGTACCTTGACACAGGGGCAGGGATAGGGGAAAGCTTTTGCTTCTTTTAAGTTTTTAACTGTTTAAAAATACTGCTTAGATTTTGCGGATGACAGTTTTCTTTCTCACATTCAAAACTGAAGCATATTCTCTCTGGGGACAACCCCTTGTACCAATGGGGTTCTCAGCCTCTAGGGGTGCTCCCATTGGCACAAAAAGTACTGGAAATATCTAGGAACAGATTAATGTCCTGGCCACAGCAGCACATCTGATTCTGAGGGCTAGAAGTAGTGCTAGTTTTAACCAGTTAAAGATGCCCTGTGAAATCTGGGCTCTAATTCTTGAAAACCTGACAGCAGGGAAGCTAGGTAGTCTCCTGGATCTTATTGGAGATCCCCTCAACAGAAGAGAGCAGATCCTTTAATTTTTTCAATTGCATTTTAAATTATTATTTGATATTTGCTCCCTGCAAGAAGAAACTAGCTTGGTTTTGGTTCTGGTTGGATACTTAGGAGAAAGGTTCATAAATATTCTTTCAAAACTGTTGCAAATTAATTCCGTTGCAATTCTGTGTGGTTTTGCTTGCCATGAACATTAAGCAAATGAGTTTTTGCTATAGTCAAAAAAAACAATTTCAAAAAAATGTGGAGAATATTTGTCAAAAAAAACATTTTTTTCATTTTGAATTTACAAGCGGTTTCAGCAGTGATCAGATCAGAGCCTGAAGAGTTATTGTCACCCTACTGGGGTCAAGAAGCATGCTGTATCATCTCAATGCCCAAGCCAAATGGGTCACACTGCAAAATTCAAGTAGCACCAATGACTCATAAGCCAAACAAGTGACTTGGAAATTATCTGGAAAGAGTTTGTTTCTGTTTAACAAAAAGTGGACAAATCGCAGGCAGAACGGAAACAGTTCTTCCTAGTTTTTATTTCATTTCGAGAGAATGCATAGTTCTCTATTCTCTATGCCTTTTTCCAGCCTCTTTCTTAATTTTGCCTCTTATTAGTTACACTTCAAGCTTTTTGTTTAGGTAACAGAAACATGTATTTCACCTGCAGCACTTTCTTATTCCTGAGATGAACGTGGGCTGTTTTGGAGGCTGGAAGAATCATTACTGAGAGATTCAGGGTCTGTTTGCTATTCCAGAAGCTTATGAAAGAAGAGAAGTTGGGTCCTGATAATCAAGATTTTGTGTGTGTTTGTATGCACACCTGACCGTATGTCTCAGTGGCTCTGTTCCTTCCTCACCCCCCTCCTTCCACCCAAGGTCTAATTAAAACAAGAATGCACCAGGCTGCCTTTTGCTCTGTTTCATCTCCTGATATTTTTATGTTAAATCCACCAAGGAAATCTCCTGAAGGCTTTGAAGTCTTGGGGTGTGTGAATAAAGATGTCACAATGGTAGACACGGGGCTTCTTAATGAGGACAGGAGGTTTGATGTCGGAACACTTCAGTGCCCAAAGGAAAGAGATGCTCTCCAACAAGCTCACTTGCACTCTTCCTCTCTCTCTCTCTCTTTTTTTTTTTTTTTTTTTTTTTTTGGTATTCTTGCTGCAAGCACCTTTTTTTTTACCCTCTTCTACATATTTTTTTCCCTCCCCGCCCAGAAAGGAAGAAGGACACAAATGAGAGTAAATGTAGGGAAATGCACAGTTTTAAAAATCCCAGCATTGTTCATGCCACCATTTCTTTATGCTGTTTCATCCTGATACCATCTCAGATTCCACTCCTATCCAGAGTCCTGCTCCCTCTTTTCCTGTCTGGGCTCTGTCTCAGACTCCCTCCAGCCAAAAAGTTCTGACTCAAGGAGGGGAAATTTAGCTCTACTGAGGGGAGTTTCACTTGAAAGAATCCCCATGAAGTCAAAGGTTAATTTAATGTGAGATGAACATCTGGTCCCTAGAATACATAATACATGATCACAAGCCTGGTCAGAGACCACTGCTCCAAACATTCCTTGAAACTTCACCTCAGTTCAGTCTGGGCCACATCTGCTTTGAATTTGCTTCCTGGACTCTTATGCCTATTTCTTTTCCCTGTTGCCTCTGAGGAGTGAGTTTGTAAAATCATAGGGCAAATAAAAAACAGAGAAACATATTTCATCTCATCATTCTCACAGCCTATGTAAACCAGCTGAATAACAGGATGTCATTAAGGCGAGGCTGAGTATTCTCTTGGGAATATTAGTTTTGTGGTGGAGAAAACATCCAAGTATCATGGGAAGAGGCATTTCCTCGACTTGGGAAATGCCTGTTAGAGCCAGGCATCCCCTTCCCTTTTGAGTGTACTATTCTCTATGGGGCACTGACCTGTTGTCCTGTTACTGACCATCCAGGTGGGATCCAGTTCACATGATGACCTGTCACTCCTAAGCAAAGCTCCACTCTCAAATTTCATGTCCCTCCTTTGTGCCACAACATCCTGGACAAGGACCGTTTTGGCTTGCTGCCTGCTTCTCTCCCTGCATACAGGGTTTCATGATGGCTTCACCTCCCTAAGGACCATTTGGGAATCTGCTTTCTCTTCTTATCATTTCTCTGAAGAATCTTAAATCTTCCTCATTTTCACAGTATCCAAACATCTTCCACCACAGTCAGCTCACCAGTGCAGTCTACCGTGTGTGACAATTCTCCGGAGGAGGGCAGCATAAATGGCAGTGTATGTTGTGTTAATGTTGTCTACGTACATACACTCTTCTGAGTTTAATAGCAGAGAAAACAAGGTTGAAAGAATATGCTTCTGCTTGGAGTACGAGATGATGAGGTTGATACAGGTTTCTAAATGTTAATTGTTAATCATCGGGGAATGGTTCTTGAGCAACCCTGCAATTCTGAGTGCTTTGCAAGGTGGATGTGATCTGCCTCCTACGGGTTCAAGCGCTTGCTCTGATACCCTGGAACTATGCCAGTGAGTAGCTTGAACATAAGGACTGACACCTTGAATCCTCAATAACTCTGAAGTTCATGTCTACATGAGAAACCGGGAGGAGAACTTTCCTTTTTGTACCAGAGAAAGGGAAGTTTGGGCAATGCTGTAAATCCAACACAGTGGCTTCAGAAGCCAATTTGGTTCCTGAGGATCCAGTCTGTATGCTTTTTCATTAAGCTCAAGCATAGCTGGAGTTTTCACTGCAAACCTCAGAAATTCAAGCTCAGCATGAGTCACTCCTGAAGTGCTGAAATATTGAAGGTTTCTTTCATTCAGGAGCTGGATTTACTGACACCAAATGAGCTGTATCATTTTTCATCTAAGAAAACCCTGATGTTTGGAGTTGGTAGTGATGACGATAATTGTTTGAAATTAAGCTTTGCATTGACTGACCACATCTGCCAAGTTCCATCCTTGCCAAATAAGACACAATCTTCCTTCCCCATCAGGATTCCTCTTCTAGCCCCCTTGGGTGATGCTAATACATTTTAATAGGAACATGGGCGTACACTCACCTCTTCTGTGTGTACTTCAATTTAATTGTCTAGTCCAACTGCTGTGAGGTGGCTGGAAGAAGGGAGGTTATGTGGGAGAACTCACTCAAGGAGTAATGGGAGCAGGCATAGCATCTGGGCTGGAGGTCCTAGATTTTAAAACATCTTTGCAGGTGCAGGATGGGTGGTCCCACAACAAGGGGAAAGTGGACAAGGACCAGTGGACTCTGTGTGCTCTAGCTTGCTAAGACCCATGTTCTCCCTTGCTTCACAACTTCATGCAAGGGGAAGGTGGGTTGTGAGTCCTTTCTGTCGCTCTTGAAGAAAATCATAGTTTTTTTTCCCTCTTTCAAAAAACCAAGTACATAGATCCACGTGATTTACTTAAAGGATATGTATTCCTCAGACAGGTGGAGTTCCACCAATCCCTTGCCAGAGGATGCTCCCCCTGAAGCAGAGGACTGGATATGGTGTTTCTGCCAAAATGTTATCCTCTCCATTCCCTAGACAGTGATTTACCACCAGCCCTCCTCATTGACAGTAGAAGTTAACACAACAGCAGTGAGTGGTTATTTCAGGCAGAGGAGTAAGGAGACAGCTGGGTTGGTAACCTGTTAAAGCAAGATTTGCCAGAGGCTGCCTGTCAAAGCAAAGCCACTCTCTGCCTGTCGAGCTCAACACTTCTGCGTTATTATCTGGCCTCAGACTGCAACTCTGACTTTGCTGCACTTGAGACAGTGAAAATTCAGCAAAGACAGACAACCAAGTTATTTGCTTGGGGGCTGGCAATTATTAAGTGAATGTTAACTAATCCAGTGTGTGTACACTAAGAGCTTGCCCAATGATTGCTGTGTAGTTTTAGCTACTTAACAATCCCTTTGCAAACTAAAGTGCCACAAAAGCCTGTTTTGTTAGCTCAGCAAAAGCCTAGGGAGTACAGGGCCACATATTAGTTTCCCAGAGATCACCAAACCTGGTCTCCAGATCCAGTCGTCCTTGGAATCGGAGAGCAGTTGTTTAAGCAGCCCAGATCGCTACTGCTGCTATAATGAATGCACTACTTCCATCAGATACAGTGTTGAGTTCTGCTCAGGTTTAAGGTCACCTCCTCTCCCAGGCTGTGTGAAGCCATCTGGTTTTTGTGCCACTGACCTTTGTCAGTCCACATTAATTCACAGAGATTGATGAAAGGGCCCAGAACTTGCTTTGTGCAGAGCCATGAGTCACTGTTGGGAGTTAGATGGGTAGTGAAAAAGCTGTTCAGTTTTGTTTTGATTTCCAGATCTTCATGAATAAATTCCTGCTCAGATCCAATCAGAATGTTGCCTATAAAATTCTCTTCCTATTACTCTGACCTTGTTTGTCTGAACTCGAAACTCTACAGCACTGCAAGCCAGTGTACTACCAAGACCCCTTATAACCCCAGTCACTAGTTCTGGTTTATCATTGCACATTATCAACTTCACCCCAGCATGCCAGTCTTCTTCCTTTGCTTGTGCACTTGTACATAAACACCTCAGCATCTTTTCCAAAGCCACTCCTGTACAGACAGCTCCCTGCCCCATCTTATAGTAAATCTGTGCAGGTCATTGTCTCCAGGGGATGTGTGCTGGAAACCCCATCTAAACCAAAATTTTAGCAATACACATAGCTGGCTTGCGCAGCCTGAGCTATAGCCAGACCTGTCAGCAACTGCTGGAGTAAGTCTGACGATACAAAGCACCAGCAGCTTATGAAAATGATTGATTGACACTAATTGGAGAGGTTTCTGCAGGCATCCCCCTGTCACCAAAGCCTCTGGGAGGAAAGGTCTCCATCCGGCAGCACTGGTAGAAGAGAGATCAGGACAAACTGCCGGCAGAGGGAGCTTCCCACTGCACATGCCATGGCCTCTGCAGCATCTCACAGGGGGGAGCTGGGCAGGGAGGGAGTACGTGCATTGTACGCCACTTAGCCTTTCTTTCGCCTGGAGCCCCAGGTCGCTGCAGTAACACAAATGCCATCAAACCGCTTCAATTCGATTTGCTGAACTTCAAGGGGTCCTTTGGTATTCACAAAAAACACAGAGTTTCTTCCATTCATTCTGGAAAGTATTTTCTTTCTTTTGTTGGTTGTCTGATTGTTCATTTTACTCTGCTATTTTAAAAGGTCTGTCAGGCAGCCACAGAGGAAAAAGATTTCCACGTGACCAGTCGTGTGCCATGCAGAAAGAATAGCAAATAGTGGTACTAAGCAGTCTGCCAGCTCTCTGTAGTAAGGAGGCTAACTGTTTGAGCTAGTCTCTCCATCCTTGTGATCCCTTGGGATCAGGGATGTTTTCTAAATGAAAGACTCCCCTCCAGTGGACTTTCAGTTTGGGAAATCCCATTTGGCATGCTCCTGTCACAGCATGCTCTTGCTGTGCCCTGAAGTGCTACACTGGTGAAAGATGGGAGAGATATTTCTCTTACGCAGACCTGCAGAACTGCATGATTGCAATGCATCTCTCTGAATGAAGGGAGAAAGCTGTCAAAGATACGGATGGGTGGTCAAAGGCCAGGGTCCCCCAGGGGAATGACCGGTGACCTCTGCTATGGGAGCAGACATAAATGTAAGCAGCCTTGATTACATCATTTATAATTAATTACCAAAATCGACAGGAACATAAATAATAGGAAAGGGTCTAAATGAGGTGGAGAAGGCCAAGTTATTCAGGGCTGACCATGCTGTTGCCTCCCTTTTTCTTTGCCTCTCTGTAACTAGACAACAAAGGAAGATAGGCCAGGGCCTGTGAATGCAAATCTCATGTTCTTGCCCCTGCTACAGTTTGATGGTGTTGTCATCTTTGCCTAAGTAAGGACAGGCTACTAGACTATATTTGTGGATTTTGTCTCATAATTTGCTTCCCAAATTGAACAACTACAGGAGAAGGGTGGTGGTCTCTTCTCAAAGAATCTTTTTATGCCCAGCAAACATGTTAGAAGATGGAGCATTTACATTACCTGCATGTAAAAACCTTTTGTTGCCTCTAATGCTGCTCTGTGCGTTTCTGATGTTAGAGTTGCATGTGTGATTTCTGCTATCTGCAACGTGGACACCAAGGAGACCAGGCAACTCAGATTGCTTGTGGACAGACATTCAGATCTCAGGCCAAAGCACACCAGCTAAGAGAGCTGATGCACCATTGCTTATATCTCTCTTGTCTTTGCGGTATTTTTGAAAATGGAGTTTGAGTCATATGTTTCAAAGCCTGGTGAAAGCCGGAGCAATGCCACTTATATGCATGGAACTGAATGTAGCTGAAGCCAGTTGCATCCTCTCTATGGATGAAAGCTTTCAAAACAGCTTTAGACTTGGGAGCAGTGAGAACGTGCCCCTTGAAGAGTATTTTAACAGCCACGGGTTGTCCTAGGTGCTTTGGTATTGTCAACAGCTAGGAACCATTGCATCACAGCAGGTCTGTGTGAGGTTAGGGAAAAACTATTGATTCATATGCACATCTGGGCTATTTTTCTAACAGAGCAATATCTATGTACAAGGGTTGCCCCATCTTTAGATTACTGTAACCTACACATCCTAACTATAGGGATACTTTCTGTGAACCATTTGATTTCTAACCTCTAACAAAATGCATTCCCTTCTTGACTAATCTAGGAACTGATTAACCTTGGTGAGCTGAGAAAACCTCTGACAGAAAGGAGATAAAGCTGATTATGTTTTTGTTAGGGCCATGATTTGCATGGAGAAATGGTGTGAGTAGTTCCAAGAGGGAAAAGCAGTCTAATCTTAACTGTGCCCAACTTCTTTAACAAGAGCTTCATACAGACAGCAATGATGGGATCAGGTGAGCTGGCAAAAAGAGTGTGTGTTCAGCAAAATCAGGCATCCCCTTTTTTCCTGTAGAAATTAAAGCCATATGAAGTATCTACAGTGGAACTATGAGCCAGACCAGCTGTGTCTGGTTAATTAACTCAAAGCTCAGATGAGATTTGTTCGGAGAATTAGGGTGGGAGGGGTGAGTCAAATGAGGTTTTCACTGGAGTTAGAAAAAATCTGTAGCACTGTAGAATTTTGACCAAGCATTTCCCCAGAACTCCCCCAGGTGTAACACAAGGAGGCCTGGGTATGATTTTGCCTCTGAGGTGACCTCAAAGCAAACATCATCTTGACATTTGTACCTGTGAGAGGAACAAAACAAGAATCTTCATAAAGGAAAGCCAACACACATCAGTCAGCTGCAGTAAGTGTCATAATGAACCTGACTGATGTCAGAGGACACTACGGCCATAAAACACCTGTTTAGGATTGCTCTGGATTGTATTACTAACACTGCCTTAGTTTCCTGGCCTAGAAATACTCTTTAAAAACAGGTGCACTCTGCATTGCTTGTAATGCATGTGTTTTCTTCCATGCTGTATGACCAGTGAAATGGGAAAGGCCACTTTCCTATTCCTTGTCTTAGCTCTGTTTTGTGGTCCTCATGCCAGAGGCTGACTCAGCTGAAATCAGTGCTTTTTGGCTCTATAGAGATAACTGTGGGCATTCTTTTCATTGTTGTTATTGCTTTTTTCAGGAGCAGAATATTTTAAATGTCCTTGGTTCTTAAAAATCTCACTAAGGACAGAAGTGATTAGCAGGGGACTATGAAGTTTCAAGTAGCAATACTTCTTGGAGAATGCTCCACCTGTGGGAGTCAGTTACTCCCCTGGCACCCAGAACGAGAACTCGACTGGCTTCCATAAGGTAAACAAACATGTTGCCGGATCCTGATCTTGATTATATCTGTATAAACTTGATTATACAAAATATACAGTGCCTGTAATGGCAACCTGATAGTTCCTGCTTCAAACACAGTGAGTAATCTCTGCTTCAAAACCCTGCCCTTTCTCTCCCCCTTTTCTCCCTTTCTGGCAGTCTGTGTAAATGATTCTAAGAAGTTTCAGTTAAGTTCTTTTGTTTGTTTGTTTTCCCTTAATCTTATTGCAACTTTTGGAAGCCTGATTCAGACTTCCTACTTTGCACCCTCACTCCCCTAAACCTAACAGTGGCCTGCTCATCTTAGCATGTCTGTTGCTTGGCCTTTTCCTTCTCTGAGAATGAAGTAAGCAATAACGCATATCCCTACTCATCTGGTGAGCAGAGCTTCTGATGCCTGGCCTAAGATTAATTGTAGGGTTATCCAAGTCATGAAAAAATATTCTGGGGAAAATGCAGAATACTTCTTGCTTAGCTGGGCCAAGCAATCTTTCTTTTCTAAATTCAGTTATCATTGGGCAGCCAAACAGATCTCTCTCTCTCTCTCTCACTGTTGCTCTCTTCTGCTGTAGGTCAGCTACGCAATGTGCTGCTTCTTCCTTGCAATTTTGGGATACAGCAGAAAGCTTAGTTTGCTCTGGTACTTTCAGAAAGTCAGCCCAGTTCTCCCTTTGCTCTAACAGTGGGTTAGTGTAAGCCAGCCAGCAAAACCCAACACACTTCTGCCCTTGGTATAGTTTGTCAGTCACACCTAGATTTCATGTGCATTATTTGGAAGAGGCAAAAGGCATTTTTCTTCTGTACTGTCTCTGTTTCAGTAGTGATTGATACAATAAAGGACTAGAGGCAACCTGCCTCTTTGCAGCTGGATGTGTTTTGGGAGCTTCTGATCCACCCTGTATTAGCACTGATGGCAATAACTTGTGCCTGACAGTTTATTTTTGCAGGCCCCATATGCAATGGGAGGGAAAACTGTGACAAGGTGGTTATAAGAACTGGGGGAATGAAGGAATTCATGCCACATACATACTCAGACCCAGCAAAATTCTTCAGATAAGAAGCAAATGACACCTTCTTCCAATGTGATCTTATATCTCAGAGGAGTTTACTGAGGCTTAAGGTCATTTACCAGTCCCACTCATGCCTCTGAAATGCCTATCTCTTTTCCTGAGGAGTTCCCATTATGAAGACTGAGGTATCCTGTAAAAACTGACCCTAGACAAAATCTGACAGAGGTATACTCTGCTGTCCACCTTTGTCCTCTGAGCTCTATTTACCAGCTTCCTGCTCTTCACCTGTGTCTGGACTGTTCTGACTTCTCCTGTCCTGATCTGATTCCTGCTTCTCCTCATTCTTCCTAGCCTTTGTCCAAGGCTGCTCCCATCCTTGGGAAGGAGCAGTGCTGTTCATATTTAGCTGGGCAGCCTGCAAGGCTTTCTGCAAGTTTCAGGAATAACTTTCAAAGTTGTTGTTTATTCCCTAAATCAACTCATGCTACGTTCAGGAAGGCAACATTGTCTATTGGCTTTCACAGCCAGCATCTACTTTTTGCTTAAGGTCTCTATACAGTGTGAATGGAAGCCCTGATGAGTGTGTACGTAGCACTCAAGTAAATGCCTGGTGCCTTCATGTCATTCACAGTCTCTCATGAGCTTGCTTCCTGCTTCCACAATCCATCATGTTAACAGTGGGAGCAGCCACACTGAGCATGCTGTCTCCAGATTCAGAGACATGGGCATCTTCTCTATACCTTCAGAAGAAGCAAGATTTTCCAGATGAGGGGCAGTTCACAAATCTCTAAAATCTGGATCTTCTGGGGTGGGTGAGTAGCATTTGGTGTTGCACCATTTAACACTAGACCTGTAGCAAAGGAGCACTTAAAAGCGCTTACAGAAGAAGCAATGGACAAATCTCAAAGGAGGAGAAGGTATCCTGTTGCTACCTTGGAGCTGCATTTGGGCCAGTATCTATAAGTATCTCTGGAAGGATGGGTGAGCTGAGGGCTTCAAGCAAAGGATATGTAGAGGGTAAGAAAAAGCAAGATGAGTAGTAACAGCTCTCCAAATGATGAATTTCTTATCCTGAGATGCTCCTTTCCAAAGTGACTTCCTTTTAAATGGCTTTATAATCTGATAGGAGTTGATCCTTCACTTTTAAACCTACTTCTGCTCATCAGCTTTTAGAGCTGAGCAAAGCCATTCTCATGTCCTGTCCTGACCTGTTGATAAATACAGGATGCCACTGAGCAGCTGCCGTGTACCACAGGACTGATTTGTTGGGGAATGGGGATGATATCTGTAGACTTCAGGTTCAGTACTTTCTAAGTTTCTAGGGTAAAAGCCACTAGAGGAATGTAAAATATTAGTGGTATTTTAAGAAAGTGTGTGGGTGTATAGACACAATTAATTTCCTTTTTATAGGCCTACATGGAATATCTTCATCTCTGAGGAAGATGCCTAGATCTACAGAGCAGTAGCATCCCAGAGGAGGGCAATGTTCTGTTCATGTTACCAGAAAATGCCATTGAAATTAGTGCAAGAATGCTGTTGTGGTCAGGCAGTGTCAGCCTGATAAGTTATCATACAGGTGAGAGACATGCAGGCACAGAATTGCTCCATCCTTCCTAGGCTGAAATCTGTCTCTCTCTTCCTCGTTAATACATACAGTACTGATCACCATAGATTTTTGTTATGTTAGTCCCCTAAGATCAGAGAGGAGCTGATACGACTTGGAAATACATCGTGTAGGATTAAACAGCAGAGGGTATGCGTGCTCGCACACACACAGGCCAAGTGTCTGCTCTCATGCTATGTATTGTTGTTGACACACTACACTTTAATGGCTATAATGTCAATGGGCACTTTGGGACCTTTACTTGTGGATTATTAATGCATTAGGCCACAGCTTTTATGGGTTATTGTGTCAAGAGCAGCAGGAGTGGATACCTACAGTATATGGACAGAATAAAGACATTGTTTAATCAGTTTAATCAATGCCACAGCCCGGTAAGTACTGCACCTTAGAAATCCTGTAATGCTGCTCTGTAATACTTGCTCTTCGCAGGTGTAATCTCACTGCAGTTTAGAGGACAGCATGGTAAAAAGACTAAAAAGAAAAGAGACTGGAAATACTGTCTAGAGAAAGGAAGAAATCCTTGTGACTATAACTAGGCAAAAGTGCATTGCTATCCAAGGCTGTGGGGAGATTATTTCCTGGCACTAGCTGCTCATACCCTGAAGCATGAAGATTAATAGGCTCTTTATTTTATTGTTAGTAACTGCAGGTGCTGCTTTTATTTATATAAATGTGTACTGCTATCCTCACTGTGGGCTCTGCCCAGGATGAATTCTTCCGTGGGACTTCAGGGAGAGAAACTTTCTCACGCTGCCTCTCTACCTAAGAGCAAACATCATACCACAGGCCTTAATGTCAGTGTGGGTGGGTGTCTCCAAGTCCCCCGAAGGTGATGGAAACTGCATGTGACAAGCCTTGTTCAAGGGCTAGATCCTATCGTTCAAAAGGGCCTTCTTGAACACATCATAATTTATAGCAGAGACTTACGCCTGGAGTGCAAGCAGTTGTAACTGAACTCTCCACCTGATCCACTCTGGATAAATAGCATACATATATTTGCCAAAGCCTCCTTTGACAAGACAAGACATAGCGGTTAAATCTGTAGATGAAGTAGAAAAAGGGCAATACAACATGTTGGAGCAGTCTGAATGAAGCCCTGACTGCTGCTCGATCTCGGTGCTGGTGAAGAACACAGATCCTGAGAACAGCGTGGCAGCAGCTAGAAGGACGCACGCAGCACTGCATACAGTAAGAAGTGTCCTCGGTGACATTTGAGCAGTACAGTTGCTTCCAGGCCAGGCAACTCAGTGAGAAAATGACAGCCCCACTGAAGGGCTCTTAAGAAGAGCCTGTGTTTTAAGTTGACTCCTTCCTGGCAGGAAATGTTATCTTTCTCAAAATTGCTGCAGCTCGGTCACAAGACCTGGAGAAATTATCCTCAGAACCAAACTACCTACCTGTTGGGCAACAGAAACAATAATTAACCAGTCATAGAAACAATGACCATGACACAGGTCACTGTTTCTTCCATATTCTTCTAATATTCAGGCTGCAATTGCATGAGAGGCACAGAGGGCCTGAAGCTAGTTGGATACTTGGTTCCGTAAAAAATGGGGCGCAAGAGATGGCATTGACTAAGGAGAGAAATTTCTTCTCTGCAGACTTCTGTCATTCCACTAAAGGGTAATGTCTTTCATCTTCCTGAGGTCTCAACTTCATTTTTAAAGGAGGCACAGAAATTCCTGATTTTTCATGACAATGCTGAACACAGATTTTTTTTTTCATCATGTCATATCTGGGCCCTGGAAAGGCCCCTGCTTTTATTGTGTGACGACACAGAAATTACCAAGTAATTACAGGATTATGCAGCACCCTGTAAATTAAATGTTACCTCTTTACCTTTTATAGAACAAAAAATAACCATGTAATTACCTAGTGAATTAAGCTGTTAAGGTCTCATGGTAATTATACTTGGAGTCAAAAGCTGAGTTCTTCTGGTAGTTACAAGTAAAGAATTATCTTTCATTTTTAAACATATGTTGCAGTTGGATCCCAAAGCCTGCACACTTCCATTTTAATAACGCTATGGCCTGCCCAAATGGCAAGAGGCATATGTCTCCCATCTGAGTGTGCAAATACAGTGAACGTGTATATATAAAATAGATTGGACATATGCAAAACTGACCTAGGTTCATACTAGAAAAATTATATGAACTGAAATGAAATAGAAATAGAGGTAAAACATGATTAGGCAGATGCTAACATTTAAAATTACGCTTAGTTTCCTGGCACCACAATGACTTGTTTCCTGTGAAAACAAGTTCCTGTGCTATTTTTAATGTATATGTGTGATTATAGCTTGAAAATAGACATTCAAGATGGCCAGCAAGAAGGTTTGTTCTTCCTAAAGGAGGATTCAAGACTTGCAGTGTGTAGGTGAGTCCTGCCTTGTGTCAGCAAGGAGGGGACATCTCTGTGCAGGCAGGAATACGAGGAGCAAATACCATAAACCAAACACATTGATGGCATAAGCTTGGAAAACGGTCCTGGCTCTGTTAAAGGCTTTTGCCAATGGGTTAAATGTCATTCTGCAGTCACGGGCAGAGCTCTGGAGAATGCTTGTCAGGGAGCTAGCTCACGCAAGGTAGCCAGGGAGAGACAGTGTGGCAAAAGAGAAGAGCTCTCTCTTTTTGGAGCTAGCTGCCAAAGGAGAGGTGCTGGTGAGGAGCAAGAGTTTGTCCATG
This sequence comes from Rhea pennata, assembly GCF_028389875.1. Lineage (NCBI taxonomy): Eukaryota > Metazoa > Chordata > Aves > Rheiformes > Rheidae > Rhea > Rhea pennata. The sequence continues at coordinate 12,659,898 of NC_084674.1, forward strand.
GAGCCCATTCCTGTCAAAGAGGCTCCAGGGAACATGTTTCCCTGCCTAAAAAGCATTACTGGAGACTGAGATCGCTGCAGCAAGTGCTGAATGTCGCAGAAGCAGCAGTGCAGCCAGCGAGCAAAGCAGGCATGTTGGGCAGTGGGGCAAGAGGGTGACTGCCTCATGTTGGTCCTTGTGTCCAGTGTAATATGGCCAAGCTGGGCTGGGATGAAGGGGAAAGCTCTGTGACGTGAAGCAAGCAATAAAGGGGGGCCACTGGACAGGTGATTGCAAGTGCTGTAAAATACATGGTCGGGTCTGTATCTGGGATAAGGATCTGAAGCATGTGTGGATTACTACTGTTGCGCTGCATATTCTAAGCTCCCGTCACAGCTGGCTAAAAAAGCTCTTTTCTTTTTTTTAAGACCCATGTGGATTTTTAACTGTTCTGAAAAAACTTTCTTCTTGTTTATTTTTTAACTAGAAAATAAGAGCAGATTTTTTTTTTTCTTAGCCTAGACACCAAAGTGTAGTGGTTTTTTCTTCTCCTTTCATTTAGGTTTCTATCTTCAGGTCTTTGGGAAGACATTTCAATGAAAACCTAACAAACTTTCACTGATGAATTGATAACCAGACTGAATGTCTTTTCAGCCTGAAAACAGGCATTTTTATAGTTCCCAAAGATTGCTGCTTCAGCTTCATAATTTTAGGTCCCTACATTTGAATAATGGGACCTTACAATATGCCTAACACAGTCTGAGAAATGCAGTACCTTCCCCTTTAGCACTTCAAAGAGGTGTTATGTGCACTTACTAGCTGATTTTATAACTTGCTTTGAAATACGTAATGTATAAGTGCTCACTGGTAATCGTGGAAGAAAATACAGAACCATGATAGGGAGTTGGGTGTTTCTTTTAATGAAGCTTAACACTGACATTTTAACTATTAACTTTATGTCTGCAGTCTCTATTGCAGATCTAACTGTTTCACCTACGAGTCATCACTAATCCAAACAGTAATTGCCCCAGGTACAAAATGAATTCAAGTAATTATCTTCTAATCTTTTGCAGTTTTTATTATTTTGGTTTTAATATTCAGCAACTCTCTACATCACTATATTTCTTAGTTCTTAAATCCTGCAGTAATGCTGCATGCTGAAAGCAGTAACATGCATTTACTTCAGAGTCATTTATACCCCATGGTAAGCAGGTTGTCTCTGCTATAGAGATGCAGGGATATTTTAGTGCAAATGAGCTTTTTTACATGTGTTTTTAGCATCATTTTTCACCTTGTGGCCATCAGCTTTACTGTTTTGCAGTTCCTATCTGGCAAACGTTAAAAACCACCCTTTGGAATTAGATCAGAAAATTTTTAAAGATTTTGAAAAAATCACACTCCACCTCATTCCTGGTCTCTTGCATAACATCCCTTCATCCTGACACAGATTACTGCTAGCGTTGTACTCGCCCAGTTCCACTGCCTTAATAGCCTTACGTCTCGTCTCGTTCAAAGTGAGATCAAAGAGAGAAAAGTACCAAAGGGCTTACATTCAATTAACAGGAAAGGGGGCAGGCTTTATACGTGCTCAGCAGAAGCTCTGATTGCAACAAACTGCTGACTGCATATCATGTACTATCGCTATCAGCATGTGTAACACCAGCTCTTTCTCTGCCACGCTGAAAGCAAAGCAAATGGCATTTCTGTGTTCGCTCTTGATGCTTTAGGATAAAGCAAGCTGGGGTAGCCCATGCCCCTCCACAGAGCTGCTCAGGAAAGGGAAAGGAGGGGGCTCTGCATCCCAATCTTTGTTTTGTTTTGTTTTCCTCAAGACTCCAGACTGAAAATTCTCTGTCAGGCCTTGACTGATATGTTGGAGAAGTTGAATTTTTAACAACGAGTGATTTTCCTCTGCATTCTTACATGAATCTTGCAGTTATAGGCTTAGCCTATGGCAGTCAGAAATCCTAGGGCAAAAGTTGAGGCTTTTGACCTTTTTTGTATATTTAGAGCATATCATAATAAAATAGGGCCTTCTTATCTCTCCGAACATGCTATCCCCTTCTTCCTTTTTCCAGGTAACTGTAGCATTAGCAAAAAACAAAAGGCAGGAAGGCAGGATGTCTGACAGCTAGCTTGTACCAGATATTTAGGAAAAAAAAATAGAGGAGTTTTGTTTGTTTGTTTGTTTTGTTTTTTTAAGAGTGGTCAGATAGCATGGATCCTTTTTTGTATTAGACCACTCTCTCTCCATTGAGGTGTCAGCAGATAACCTTGAACTGGTTAACTGTCTGAACTGACGGTGACCTGGTTACACTTGTATACAGCCTTGTTTTGCATTCTCTTCAATTTACTTTTAATGTAAACCTTGCAGAGCAGAAAGCTCCTGCCACACACACACACATGCAAAATCTGTTCCTAGGGACTCTGTAGCTGCTCTTGCCAAGAATATCCTCAACTACTTTAACCTTTTAAAATTTCCTGCATTACCATGGGAGATGACCACTCCACACATTTCTCACAGGTTAACAATGCTATAAAGAGCTCGGCTGGTTAGTGGAATCAGAAAACACAGAAAAGGTCAAAGTATGCAGGTGCTACAGAGGTTTCCCTCTAATTTAGAGTAGCCTGTGACCTTCACTTAACCCTTACTTTAAGTGATTACAAATTAACGTGGGCACCCTAACCTGAGCTCTAAAAATCCAAACGAATTGAAAGAAGAAACTACATCAAACTGCTTTCCATCAATGTCAGGCAGTGTTCTCCAACACACAGTTACCAGGTAGACATTTATGTCTGTTAGCCTTACTTAGTCAGCTAGCTATATTTAAATAAAGTCCCATTAACTTCACCAGCGCTGAATGGTATACGTGCATTTGTACCATAATGCAGTCATCCTTTTGAATAAAGGCATATCCAGCTGGGGCTCTTCTCTACAAGGTGTTTTTTTTTAAATCTTTTTGGCTTGTGCAGGACTTAACAGCTATAACGTATGGTGTTTGCATTAGCAGTCAAAGCAAGAATTTCAGCACTATAAATCCATAACCTGCTTTCCATCAGCTGACTCTGTGCGCTGGAGTTCAAGACAAAGCTTTCTCTGATTTCAGAGGACAACATCTAGTCTCCTGGGCTCTAGGAGCCGAATGCCTGCCCATGATTAAATATAATCAACAAAATGGAAGAGGGCTCTGCAGCAAAGCCTCCTGTGACACTCCCTGCCTTAGAGCAGGTGACTATACTGTGATTCCAAAACAAAACAGGAGATGGGGATGTGGCTGGATGATCAGAGGTCTAGGGGAGACCTGTGCTTGGGCTCCTCTGCAGAGCCCTATCTAGGCTCTGTGGAATTGGTGACATCTGCCAGCCGCAAGGAGATGGGATCCCCTGACCAAAACTGTAAATATTACTGAGCCAACCTATTAGCACAAAGGGAAAAGTCCTTAATGGGACATGTATCTGCACAATACTGGCAGACCTTCCTTCTGATATTCTTTCAAGTAGCCTTTATTTCCTTTTATTCCCTGAATGGGCACCTACCTCACCCTTTTTTTTCAACAGCAAACATGGAGAGAGAATCATTTGCTAAGGTACAAATACAGGTGTTTGGTTTCTTTCTTTTCCCTACTCATGTAAATCTATATCCCAATAATAGCAGCTAAAGCAAAGAAAAACATTCACAGAAAGACCCCACAAAAAAAAGTTCTTAACTCTGGTGCAAATCCAATTCTTCACCAATTTTGTTGGCACTGAGAAGGCGGGGGAGAAGGGAAGATATGCATTGTCAGCAGCTCAGATTTGTTCGTGATCCAGAAACGGCTTCTCAGTGTTTGATTTACTGGCCAAGAGGATACTATACTTGCTGAATTCCCATGGAGATGGCCTGATTTCCATAGCAACTGGATTCTCTCTCTTGCCTTTCTCTTTAACAGGTAGAAACATGCTTATATCCTGAAAATGTTAGATTGTTCAGAGTATTTGTATATTTTTGGAAGCCCATACACTTTATGGACAATGTGTTGAAATAGAAGCACCTTAATTATATTTTTGTATCTCCTTTTGGAACTAGCAGTGACGTTATCTTTCATCTCCTGCTCTTAAGATTTGTTGTGATGTGAGCACGAAGTTTTCTTTTCTGCTTCCTTTCTATTCTTATTCTTTTGTCATTGTTCCAATTTTCTATTGGACAGTCTGCAATGCAGGGCGGTTGTTGAAGAAAGCTCTTGGGGGAAAGAGAGAGCTGATAACACCAAATAACAGCAATATCCAAAAATGCTTGTTGTATATGTCTATAGGTAGAATTTGATCCAATCTGTGTTCCAAAGATGAATTAAAAATTCGTGCCATAATGTAGCATGTTAGATAAGATATCATGTTGGCAATAAATATATGCAATATTTCTGACCAGTTTATTGTATTTTAATGATTTCATGTTTTGATGTTATGTTAAAGTATCCTCTTTTTAGCTATGTCCTTGCTCAAGTTTATTTTCACTACTGCTGCTTTCTAAAATACAACTCGAAGGAGTACAGAGATCAAACGAAATCCACAAGTAGATGGCTTACCTGATGAGCTCCTTATAGCCATTGTGAAAAGGGTTTTAGTGTGTTAAAAAGAGGAGAGACTTTGCAAACCATTTCCTGAGGATCTGCTGAGGATACATACAGGACAAAAAGTCACAGTAACAGGCATTTGCATAGTGGTGACATCGCATGCCAGTCTGGTTCATCATGGATGGGAGCTCCATGGATATCATGAGCCATGTTTGAAAATTAGAGGGTCTTAAAGGACAAGGCTTGTACCTTAAATTGGATTTGTGAAGGACAGGGGAGCTGGGGTGCTGTGGAAAGCATCTTGATTATGCACAGCCTGACTGCCTAGATGACGACTAGTATTGAGGCTTCTGCATAGCAATGTGTGGTGACACAATCGAAGGAAAGCTGGAAGAGATGAATGCAGATCCTGTGCCTGTCAGGATGGCTAAAAACAGCAAAGAGTATTCCTGATAAGTGAAGATATTGGGGGAACTGGGAAGAAAGACAAAATCCATGCGAGGTAAAGATTATGAGCAGCGCTATCGAAGAGGCGCTTCCCCTTAGCTGTGAATCACAAGAATAAGGTGCCCGCACCGGAGAGAGAATTCACAAACATCCATTCCACGCAGCAGCGAGCACCCTGCCCAGACCCCGACAGCGCTTAGCTCCCAGCAGCAGGCTCCAATGCCACCTCTCTCCGAGCAAGTATTGCCCTCATCCCACTGAACTGGCAATTAAATAGTCTGCTGTAGTCATCTGGGATGTCACAGCAGTGCCCTAAGGTCCTGACAGCTCTTTGCCAATTCACTGACCTCCATTATGTTCCGAACTGTGGGAGGTTACACCGAGAATCAGCCTAAAAATGTGACCGATTTTCCTGTGACACCCCCCCCCCAAAGTCTGACCTTACATCTGAATTTACATTATTAAGCTCGGCATGAGCCAGCAGCTGAAACCAAACCCTCTCTCTGGTTTCCACTGGTAATCGGGCTGCCTTCAGCTCCCCGTTAATGCAACCCGTGTCGCTTTTGTAGCACCACTCGCCTGCAGGCCCTGGCCCGCCTCCCACCCACCCGTGCAACCGAAGGATTTCTCTGGTGCTTCGCGTATGGACCACCCCTCTCCCCTTCCTTCCCCTTCTTTCCCCCTCCCTAGTTAATGCTGAAAGCCGTGGAGGAAAGCATAGCAAATTGAAATAAATGAGAGCCGAGGAAGAAAGGGGGAGGTTGGAGGGGAAGGCGAGGAGAGAGCTCCTGGGGATCTGTCAGTCTGGCTGCCCCGGAGGCCATGGGGGGAGAAGGAAAAGGCGAGAATCAGGCCAAAGCTGAAGCAAAAAGTCTGGTCCTTGGCAGTGACAGGAGCTTTATTGCCTGTGACCTTCAGAGCACTTAGCACTGATGAGGAATATTCAAATCTCTGTATTAGGGTTGTCATAGGAGTGAGAAGGGCATACGTGTGCATGGGAGTAAGGGTAAAGCGATACAGGGTAAAGTGGGCTGGCGCAAAGATGAACATGCATTTACCTCTGATGAATCAGCGCAGGGCTACACCTTTCACTCCACAATGGTCTGTCCTTTTCCTGTTTTTCTTTTCTTTTTTTTTTTTTTTTTTTTGCAGGGGAAACACCACAGCAAAGAAGTGAGGGGAAGAGTGCAGTTTAGCTAGCCATCTGCGTTGCACCACGGCAGTGCAAAACCAAAATGGCAGCCTCTGCACTGACCACCCCTTTCAGACGGGGGTCTCAGCTCCTCTGAAGAGATTTCCATCATGCCGTGCAACAGCAGTGACTGTGTGAAGGAAAGAAGCCATGCAATCGTGCAGCCGTATCGTCTCACTCTGCGGGCAGAGTAGTGTCAATGACACACAGTCCATGGAGACGAGCGCACTTTGTCAGCAGAGAGCCCAGTGCCTGCACCCCAATGTCTGCGGTGCTCTCTGAGCACCCCAGACCACAAGAACAACTGGAGGAAATCTATTCTTTGGGGCTTTCAGAGAGATGCCAACAAAGAACCCATAGAGGGCACTGATTTGTCAAAAAATCTTAGAGAAAACATGCATTTTGGCAAGAAAGTAAGTTATGAAGGGCCTAGGCGTGTTTGAGTGTCTCCTGTAGGCGGGTTATTTCTGAGTTAATGATGGACTGCTTCTTTTTTTACTTTCCTAGTCTTTCTTGAAAATGCAAACATCACTAAGAGGTGGGAGAGGTGGCTTCCATTTCCCATTTGCTAAAGGAGCAGATGGCCCCACAGATGATTTCTCCTTGCTTCCCTCTGTTGGTAAAAGATTTGTAGCTTACCTCTGTGAATATCATTTCTTGGCAAAGATTTTTCTGAAAAATAGCAAAGAAATTCCCTGTACTGTACTTTCATGCTTCTTTATCCTCCCTTTTTTGTTTTTAATTCCACCAATAATGGCAAGGTGTATAACTGCAACTGTATTTAGTTACTTAGAAGACATGTAGTGCTTGAACAGCTCTGCCAACTAGCCTGACCCCAGAGGTCATCCTACAGGAAGGCTGTAGACATCTGACCTTCACAAGGATCCTGCTAGTGGCTCTCAGGGCTCTGTCAGGTTCTTTGCCCCGCAGGCTGGCGTGCAGGAAGTCAAAGATGCCTCACTCTGACCCTTCAGGGCAGTTTAGTCATCAAATCCCAGATTTTCCAATGATATAGGACCACAGCATGTGTGCATGGATGTATGGTGGAGCAGAGGAAAAGCCCTTATCATCCTCCCTTTCCTAGTGCCTCTGTTTCTCCCCACTCCCAGCTGATCCTACTGCTCCCCATGTGAGGCCAGCTGGGAAGAGGCCCATTAGCAGCAGCTCTGCTGCGATGTCTCTTTAAAGAAAGTGTAAAGAATAAAGATTTACCTCCAGGTTTAGGAAGACAATTATTGTACTTTAATTAAATATGAAATGACACTTAAGAGCATATCCATTGCCTTAACAGCAACTCTTTACTAATAATAATACTTAGCACTTACGTAGCTCTCTCCAGCTATACAGTGCTTCACAAACGTTAACTAATGAATCCTCACAACCTCCATGTGAAGCTAAAGAGGCTGCTGGTGTGATGGGGAAGGGAGAGGAGGAGATGTATCAGGGGAATAACCTCCTCTTGTCCTGCTGCTGCTTTTCAGGCTGTCAGGGTATTAATTCATCCTCCTTTCTGTCAGCCTGCCCCGAATTGTGTTTCACTGTGGCACCTCATGGTAGGTAAGTTGAGCGGTGAAGGATAGCAGCAATGGAGAAATGAAGCAATTCCACTGTCACCACAGAGGCAGTAGCTGGAGCTCCTCCAGGTCTTGTCGCGATGTTCAGGATACCCTGCGGTACAGCAACTGGTCTGCAGCACCCAAAACTCCCTCCTATCCTATCACCTTTTCCTTGTGAGGGAAAGAGGGCTCAGTTCAGGGGCTTTAAAGTGAGTTTGACTGAAGCTGGAGTATATTGAAGTGGTCATGAGAAACAAGGTGGATATCAGTGTCTAAAATGTAGGAATCCGGTACTGGGACTGAAATAAGTATTGTATCTGTCTATTAGCAAATCATTGAAGACAAAATTGTGCCTCATTTTTAAGTAATACTGTGGTCTTCCAGCCAGAACACTTTTCCTGAGCCTCCTTCACTTCCCCTAGAATGTGATTTTGATCTGAAATCACAGTTTTCCTGACTACTGTACTTCCAGAAGAGTGAACTGTCTCCTGACAGATGTAGTCATTCTGCCATTTCTGAGGTCCCTTCATGCTGATCCATCCTTCAAGACCAAGAGGGGGATGACAGATGCTATGCTAGTCTATATTTTCTATCATATTTACCTTTTCATTATTGGAGCTGTCTGTATGGTGGTGCCCTCATTGGAAGAATCAGGAGAGAGAGAAGGAAGAAGCTCCTTTGAAGGTAATTAAAAAAAAAAAAAAAAAAGAAAAGAAAAAAGAAAAACTATTACAAAACAAAGTCATTGCTTCTGTGACACAAGTCCTTGAACAAATTGCTGCTTTCCAAGAGGAAAAGGCACCTCGGGCTGAGCTACAGTATGCTGTTGCTGCTGACACTGGTCTGAGCAGAAACCTGCCTTGCAAAAAGATTCCTTTTATAGGTCCACCACATATGTCAGAAAAATGTTAATTCTCCGTGTGAAATTCACATAATCACAGAATGGCTGATGGTTCATGGTCAACTTGTTGTGCACCAGGACTCCCAGGTCTTCCTCTGCAGAGCTGCTTTCCAGCAGGTCAGCCCCAAACCTGTGTTGATGCAAGAGGTTATTCCTCCCTAAGTGCAGGATTTCACATTTGCCTTTGTTGAACTTCATGAGATTCCTCTCCACCCATACATCCAGTCCGTCCAGGTCTCTCTGAATGGCAGCACGGCCTTCCAGTATATCAGCCACTCTGGCCAGTTTTGTATCATCAGCAAACTTGCTGAGGAGGCGCTCTGTCTCTTCATCCAGGTCATTGATGAATAAGCTGAACAAGACCAGGCCCACTACTGATCCCTGGGGTACACTGCTAGCTACAGGTCTCCAAATAGACTGCTCCACAGATCACAACCCAATTGGTTAAGCAGTTCCTGCATTTTCTCCATGGAGCTTGTGCTAACCTGAGATTTTCCTCTCTCTGGGACACAGAAGGAAGAAAGGGTCACAGTGAGTAGGGTGGATGTTGCTCTGCAGGAAGTGGGCTCCTCTTTCAGCATTGCCCTGTCCACCTCAAAAAAGGATAAATGAGTTGACTCTCCAGAGATCTCATCATCTGGTTTTGCCCTGCATTTGCTGTGCTCTCCTTCTCCCATCTCCCATGGCAGGCTGGGCTCTGCCCCCGTTTTGGTTTTAAGATAGCAAAGCTCTGTTTTGCCTATGCTTCCCTGGGAAGAACTGACAGAGTTTTGCATCCATTCCACGGCCCCAAATGCTCTTCCATCTCTGAGCTGTCTCACAGTGACTGGGACAAGGTGGGAAGGGAGGGAGGAAGGAAGCAATGAACAGTCAGGACTGTTAGCAGGGAAAGGTTATCTGTCCCTTTTCACAAAAAGACTTTTTGCATGATCCACTCCCAGGCTCTCTTTTTCCCAGGCTAATTCCTCTTAAAAAGGTAATAAATATTCAAAACATGCTAGCTTATATTAACAGCTACGCGCTAACAGTTTCAGCACCTACAAGTCCAATGCCTGTGTGTATCCGCAAAGCAGTTGTCAAACTGCATTGCTTGTAACATTTAGGACTGTTTTGGAAGCAGGTCTCAAGGCTACACTCTACAAAACATTCTGTATTGGCCAAGGGGGAGAAAAAGACAATGTGACCTAGAAAAACTTGTCATCTTCAAAGCTCCCTGATTCTGCTGTTGTTTATTTAGCACTGTAACCCCACCAGATCAATTTCTAAGTCATTGAGGGTTGTTTTTGTCTTCCAGGAAGGTCTCTAGCAAGCCTCAAAGTTTGAACATGGTAATAATTTCAGACATAGTCCTGTCAGCACCAATGGTTTGAAGTATCTTCCCAGATAATTCCCTGGTGGGCTTCTTGAGGCTGCATTTAGATACGAAAATATCACATGGTACTTCCTGTAACTTGGTGTAATATCAAAGATTGCCTCTGATACTAAGCAGAATCAGAATCTTTCTGTCGATCCTAGTTATATTGGCTTTATATATTAAAGAACTCTAGATAAGTCAGTGGAAAAATGTATTCAGTGTGTGAGAATTCACCTGTCCAACCCTAAAGATACAGACTGATAGAAGTCAACCTCAAGTAATTTATTCATGCCTCAATCTTTCTTGTCTCAAAAATTGCCTTTACTCTGCTTTTGACCTGTTTGCATACCCAGCTCCTGACTTAAGGTGCTTTTTTTAAGATCAGAAGATACCAGTAACTCTGCCACCTTCCTTTAGCCACAGGCAAGCAATGAGGTTGGGCATATTTGAATTCAGGAGTCTACCAACAAGACCATTTTGTTGATTTGTCATGAACAGCTTGTACATATGGCATGGCTGTGCAGGACAGCTGCCCCATAGGTGGGGGACTGTTTTCCATCACCAAAATGATGAGAGGAGAATTGTATGGTGCACACCAGGTCATTTACCCCCGTACAGGACAGGGAGCAAAACACACTGGATCTGACTCACCCAGGGCTCACTCCTTTGAATCCCAGGAACTTTGCCTGGTGTGGTCCCAGGCTTGCTGGAAATAACTGATCCCTCACCTGCTTCCTCCTTCCCACATGATCTGGGGATCTTTCTCCTCCTTCACAAGTTAACAAATTGGCCATTCTGTGAGAACAGATAATTTCTTCTTAATGGTAGCCATTTCTCAGCATGTACTTTAGCTGCCAGCTTTTGAAGGTAATTGCATTGTTATTTAAGAAAGTCAAAGGTGCATTTGTCCAGAGAGGTTCTGACTGTGAACAGGCAGGTGTAGGGCTGGCCAGGAGATGGCTTTGCATGCTCTTGTTACAGCAAGGTGTCACTGCAGGCAGCCAGAAGGCAGTGATAGATGTCCATCTCCCTCCCTACTCCCTGCTTTTTTCCTCCCCAGAGAAGAATCAGGAAAAGCTTTTCATTGCAAAATAACAATGGACACTGCAATGTTGAAAATATTCAACACAAAATGTTCCTTTTCTGCTAAGAAAGTGATGTCACAAATGACCTTATTAAAAAAAGGTAAAATGCTTGTTTACTTAAAACACTTGTTCAAAGAGAGCAAATGTGGCTTTAGGACATTTTTCCTTCTCCTTTTTCTTTCCTCCTAAATGAGATTGAAATACAGTTTCACATTTGCAAGGCCCAATGCCCTTTCTGCCAAGAAATCCATTGACAGTCCAATCAAAAGACATGTTCTGGTTACAGGAATCAAGCATCAGTCAAATGCTTGAAAGCCAGATCTAGCAAATGCAGCAGATAATAGTATTGAAAACAGCCAGTGGGGGAAATGAAAAAGTAATTGGAGTATAGGTAAGAGCTGGTTTAAGCAGGATGGATCAGCGTATTGCTGACATGAGAAAGGGAGGAGGCAGAGGGTGAAAGCTAATGAGAGGGATAGTTCTAATGATGGAAGTAGTTCAATGTGTCAGGCTTTTGTTTTCTGAGGACTGAGAGAAGGATTTATTTGTGCAGAGGCAATTCAAGCAATGAGATTTATATGCCACCTATACCATGAGTCTCCACTAGCTTACAGAGCGGGTTCAATTTCAGGATTTTACAGGATATATCCGTACTAAAATGATACATGGTATCAACAGCGAAGACCATGGGGCCAACCTGGCCATGAAAATGCTGATGCTGGTGACAGCAGTTGGAGGTGGGAGACCAGAGCTGGGTTAGCAAACTTCAGAGGACATGGCAAAAGGCCTCTGCATCAGCCACAGGAAGAAAGGGCCACGAACACCCCAGGGACTCGTTATGTGAGCAAAGCATTGGCCTCTGTTCATTCAGTGGCTGCGTTACTAAACAGTCATTTCAGTCTCTGCAAGCCTTAAAATTTGCTGATTTCATCCCAAATGTGAAAGTCTAAAGAAGACAGGAGTGAAAATGAACAGAATAGAATTTGATTATATGGACTATATCTCCTAATATATTCCAGAGCCCTAGCTAGTAAAATACCCTGATTCTGATTAGAACAGTAAGAGCGGGAGAATTACTCACTTCCTATGGGTAACATGACGAGCAAATTACCTGAATTACTTGTAAATCTGTAATCCTCTTTTGGGACTCAGCACTATGGAAATTGAAGAAAGGAGCTCTTGATCTTTTACACTACAGTATGTAATCCTTCATTTTGAGGCTTGGGTGGGTTCAACCTTTTCCACCTCCGTGCCCCAGGCCCATTATTTTGGCATCTCTTTAGATTCACCTTTTCCGTCCCACTACACGAAGTACCCATTGGCTATCTGCAGCGCCTGGCTCAGGATGGACCGCTTGCAGGAGCCGTTCCTTCTGCAAGCCCTGGTGCATCAAAGGCAGAGTGGAGAAGGGGACAGTGGGGATGATGATAGAGGAAGAACTGAATACTCTGTAAAGGTGGCACAAAATTTTCCAAAGTAATTCAGATCCAACTTGAGCAAGTGATAAATGAGAACAGCATGGCAGTGACAGGTCAATCAAATATTTATAGAAGTTCATCCATTAGCATTGCTGCAGTGGAAGAAAGGGATGAAGTCAGGACGCTCCCAGACCTGTGAGAGGCATGTGCACCAGCCAGCTCCAAAAACTTACCAGTGTGTGTATATCTCTGTCTTATCATGATGGGGATCAAAAAGACAAGGTGGAAGGAAGAGCTAAAGAGAGATCGGGATTATGCAGCACCAAATTTTAGAATAAATTCCTCTAATCTCTTTGGGTAGATTAATGTGTTTGTGTACTGGTGAAGACATCCACACACCAAAAGGATGGGAAAGAGAGATGTACATGTAGGTATATACATATATGTATGTGTACGCACAGTGAGAAAGGGCATCAGATTTTGCATTTTCTGGAAAAGCAGTTGCTACAATCAATGAAATGCCAGAAAAGGTTAAACCACAACAGCTAGAAACAGCCCAAGAAACCTTAAGGAGAGAGCAGACTGAAATCAGAAAGCCTATTTTTAGGATCACATGTTATGATTTGATTAATATTTTAAGAGGCAGTTATCATATGCTAAAAAGCTGAAGGATTATTAGTAGCATCCTAATGTGCTACTGTCAGAGTTTTAACGAGCGAATCCTGTCCATATTTTTCCATCTTCACCTTTGGTCAATCACGAGAAGCCAAAGGTGAAGAGAGGTAATGTGGTTGCACTGAAAGGTGCAAAGGGCTGTGGAGGAGATATTCATTTGATTTCAGCATTTAAATGCAACTGCCACAATGTAGCCCTAGCTGAAACAAGAGGCAGTATCACACAGCAAACGTGCAGGTGGAGCAGTGTTTACCTGGGACATCTCTACCGTGTTGCCCAAACAACAGCAAGCTTGTGAGGGGACTGCCTCTGGGCTCAAGTGGTTAAATAAATGCTTGACTAAGCACAGGAAGGATTGCACTGAAGTTCCTCTTTGTCATATTGATCAGCTCTATATGCCTAGTCACAAAAAATATATGATGTTCTGCATCCTTTCTCAAGGTTCCCTGGGCAGTTCCCAGTTCCTTTGGCCATTTGCGCTTCATCATTAAGTATGGTCTACAAACACATATTGCTCATGTGATGGGCTCATGTGATGCCCCTTCTAATGCTACTCAGGAACAGGATTCCTGTAATTCAGGAGGAATCTGTGAAGGAAAATGAACTCTTTCGTCTTAATTCACTGATCTCCTGATGAACTTTCATTCATCTGGCCTGGGAGCAGGAGGGATGCCATGTGTCAGAGGCAGCCAGTCAGCCAGGGGATAAGGCATTGCCTGACACTTGCAAACAGCCTATTTACTGAAAATTGATGGTCCAAAGTTGCATGGGGAATTTGTATGAAGGGGAAAAAAAAAAGACAGCCGGTAATTGGGATCGGTGGGTGAAGTGTCAGCAAACAGAAGAAAGGGATACTTTGGTGACAGTGATAAATGCTAGCAGCTTTTGGTCTCATCTGGAGGAGTGAATTGGAGCGAAGACTTTGTAAGAGAAGGAAGAATAAAGAGACAGAGGTCTGATGGATGTTATACTGGGAAAAGGGCTCGCAAGACAAAAATTCAGTGGAGTGTTTTTAGGGGGAAGATTAGAGGCAAGTCACAAGGGTCCTTCCCCAAGGCTGAAAGAGTGTATCATAATTTTTTGCAGCCTCCAGAATAAGTCAGCAAGCTGGGTGTGGGATCTTCTTCACAGTCCCTCCATTTCTGTTCTAGATCATCTCTTAACACACTCTAGTCCTCTGACAATCTAAATCATCATGACTTTAGTGAAGCTCTTGAAGCTACCATACACTGCAGTGCCTGAAGAACAGCCCCTGCACTAAGATTTCATTATTCTATTCCAGCCCTGATAATTCACAGGTTACATCATTCTCAACAAGCAGCCCCAAGCACTGTTCCTGTCTTTCCATCATGTGGTAACTTAGACCACCCATAGCATCATGCTTGGCAGTGCATTAAGTCACTAGACCACCCATGCCTGGAGACTCTCCTCCATCTGTGCTGGGCACTATGCCTGCAGAGTGGCTTTGCACCTGCACATGCTCAGGAGAGTAGCCATCACAGCTGGACATCCTGGGGGTAATGGACAAGACAGATCTGCAAACAGGGGCTCTTCTCAGGCACTGGAGTACTGACCACTCAGGACTGGTTTATTTTTTTTCAGCCAATGTGGCAGATACAACTCAGAGAGGAATTTGCCTACAGACTTAGTATATGCAAAAACGAGGTGCCATTTCCAGACTCATTTTTCTGACTCTACCAGCATTAACACATCTCAAATGCAATTGGCACCTCTATGCTACCAATTTTAGAAACGTTTTGCTTTGGAGGAAGGACTTGAGCACAGAGGTGATTATCCCTCCCCTCCTGGCAGCGTTAGGAGTTGTATGACTTGCAGAGAATGTCAGAGATGAACAGCATATAAAAAAGGGTTTCAGCAAATGCTCTTTTCCAGGGTACCAGAACGTGCCTTCATACTGCTGATTTAGACTCTGGAGGATCATTGCCCCTTACAAGAGAAAAGTTCCTGGAGAAAGTACCACAGATATCTAACATGTCCTGAGACAGTACATACCAGCAATGGAAAGAGGGACTGATTCAGCTGTCAGTAATGTACATGGAGGGCCAGCAGACTCAGTGGAATTCAATGTTTACTTCTGTTACTGTGCCTCTTGTAGACACTGATAAATGTTAGGAATTTAAAAATAGAAATTCACATTAGATTCCTTTAACTCATTTTAGATTTTCTGCTTAGCTTTATTAAGTCGCTTTTGAAAGCAGTTTAGCCTCTCTGACTCTGACTGTGATGGTCCTGCCTCCCAGTCTGGTTCACAACAGGAATAAAATAAAATACAAGTCTTGTGTTTTTTCAGGAAAGGGATGCAGCATTTGTCGAGGGTAACACATGATGGGCACTGGCACGTTGCTCGCTGAAGGACCCCATGATGGAAGAGTGCGTTGGTGAGGATGGCGGCACCCTGAGGAGAAGGGAGGGAAGGCAAATGGTGGGTGGCATGAGGCTGTATCAGGAGCACCTCGGGGCCAGGTTGGACAAAGGTGGCAGCTGCAGGGTGAGATGAAATGAGGAAGTATCGGGAGGGGTCCTTCCCTCCATCCACCTGACTCAGGCCCATTCCTCAGTCTCTCCTTTTCACAGTCAGAAACCAGCAGGTGGGTTAGCTTTCACACAGTGCATTTCTCTTTTCTCACCCTTGCCAGAGGTTCCTTATGGCCCCTCCAGCACACATCTCTTCTCTCATCCTCGTACCAAAGTGCTATGCTCTTCTAGGACCGGGATCCCAGAAACAGCAGGCTACGACGTTTTTTCTAGCCCTACATATCAAGTTTGCAAATTTTAATCTTCCCACGCCCTTTCAGAAGATTGTATCATGAGGAATCACAGAAAGGATCTGGAGATACTTCTACAGAAACAGGAATATTAGTGAAAAGATTTTATTTTCTATTTCCTGAAGGGAAGTACAACTAAGCATGTCTAGGCATTTGCAAGCAACAGATCTCAAACTTATTTCCTGCATGTTGATGTAAATCAGGGGTAGCCTCACTGGAGTGAATTCAGCATCTTCCTGAGCTTTTGGGGCCTGTTCCAGCTGCCCCTAAAACCAGTGAAAAGATGCCAGCTGACTTTGCTAGTCTCAGTTCAAGCCCTAAATGCCTAGTTTTAATATCCATAAGCTGCAGTAAAACAATCCACATCTCCCCTGTTCCACCCTAAACTCTGCCTGGCACCCGCCATTTAATTTTGCATGACACAGTTATAATTTTTAATAATGCCACTGCATTTTCTTGGCTAAAGAGCCTCTAGAGACTCTGTCTGAAAGAAAAGCTTCCCATCTCCTCTTCTCCATGCCTGCAGGTGTATCTGTATCATAGCAAGCCTTTCCTAAGCATCTCTTCAAAGGCACTCATAGCTTCATCTCCTCTAATCTAGATGCACTTTTGACATGGCTAAATAATTATGCAATTGCATAGTAAACTGGTGGTGGGAGATATGGAAGTGGCAAACCTCTGTTCTGGTGATGAAAAACACAGTAATCCTGCCTATTGTGTGAGGCAGCAGAGCGTTCCCTGACAAATTGGAAACAGAAACAGAGAGAACCCGAGCACTGCATGGACAGGAGACCAGTACTGATTTCTGAGAGATAAACCTCTGAGACAGAGGCTTACTCCTTTGGGACTTTTTCCAACAGGTGCCAGGGAGCAGGATGGAGACCAACAGAGTTAAAAGTCTAAGCTGCTATAACCAGAGGTAATCAAACTCTACCATGGCCAAACCTCCACCAGTGATACAGCCCGCAAACAAAGCTGTGAGATGGAGATTTGTCTCAAGGGATTAGTCCTCTCCCCCTCCATTGGCATTTTGGTTTTTGACTGTTGATTATAAGAATAGGGGAGAGATGGAAAACTCACGTCCTTGGTATTGTGGCCTAAGGGAAGTGGATACCATCTAATCTAATAGAATACAGAAAGGAATTAAAACTCCCCTAAAAAAAAAAAAAAAAAAAAAAAAAAAAAAAAAAACTTTTTTTTTTTTTGAATGGGTGGGTGGTCAATGTGTTGAGTACCTGGCAGGAACTGAAGTGACACGGTTTTCTTCTCCTCCACGAGGAGTGAAAACATATTACCAACATCAATGTGTCTCAAGAGCTGGGTGACACATGGTGACAGTGGACCTCGTGTTGGCAAGCTTGTGCTGCTTTGCAGAGAGATTGCCTCGCAGCACTGCTAGACGGTTACACTACAGTTTGAGGACTACGTGCTGCCTCCACACTGCGGGGAGAGCCCAGGGCACTGCTGTGCTGATGTAGTAGTGCTCAGGATCAGAGGACAAGGCCAATGGCTGGTCTGCAGCAGGCAGACACCCACTCGGTGTGAGGTAAGGCAGGCTGTAGCCATGCAATGACCAACTGAGCAGATTAAAGAAATGCCCTTAGCCCGCTTTGTGCAGGTGGAGCCATCTGGGACAGCGCAACACGATGTCTCACTGAGATGTGCTGTGACTTTCACTAGCCTTAGCTAAAACAGGCCTGGTGTACACCAAAACAGCATGGCTTAGCAGGAAGCAGAATTGGCAAAAGGCAGAGGGTGCCCCCAGACCCATGCTGAATGCAGCCACGCCAGCCTTTACCCTGCCATCTCCAGTTCACCTGTTGTTATAAGGCATGTTTCTTCCGAGTCCCCCTCCTTTGGGATAAGAGCAGTGTGTCAGCTGCAAATATGGACTGAAATACGCCAGAAAGTGGTGGCAGGTGGGAAAAAGATATATTACATCCCAAGATGATGATCTTCCCATTCAAATCAATTCAGTTGCACAAACAGCCCCAGATCTGCAGAGAATACTGTTTGGATGGGGTATTTTATTCAGATGGCGTATGAAACTTATTTTTTGTTGAATTTAGTTTTAATTAATTGTACTGCCAGGGGTGAGCTGAAATGGCCTCTATTTTTAATTTTTTCTCCCCAGAGTGGATGTCCTTAAACTCCTTCTGATAATGATATGGTTGTAGCCTGCAAAAAGCCAGTCTGGATTTATTATTCTGCCTCTTCCCTTGTCCCTTCTAATCCTAGAGAGAACATTGCAATGACTGCTGGTTAGAAAATTAGTTAAGTGAACTGTATGTTATATTCTCGGTCTGTATCACTCCTTATTAGGGAGAAAAGATAATATAGTTCCCTCTCACCCCTATGCTCACCCAGCATTTCATCTAGACCTCATGTTGGGAGTATTTCAACTGAGTATTGCAGCTCTCTTGCAAAATGATGCACATCTCAAAGCCCTTAGGATAACTCTCAACTTTTGCAGCAAAATACAGCATGTAGTATCGTATATACAGAGAAAGACAACAGAAAGATGTGTTACTGATGCACAGATTCTAAAGAAACAAGCTTGTCAGGGTTGATTCTGCACTGGGCAAGGAGCAATCTGTCACCTGTCTCAGATATGAGCCCTGCCTCTGCAAACAGTATTTCAGGTGTTTGCAAGACAGCCCTGCAGTATTCCTTTGGGCCGGTGAGGCTGCAGTCCCCCCAGTTAAGTGTTCTTGATTTATTTGGTGGGTTGCCTGGTGAGCTCTGCCGCATCTAGGCAGTCCTTGTATTCAAGGAAGCCCTGGAAGAAGCTGCTTTGCAACCTAACATCAGGACCCTGCTTGACATCGGTGCCTCCTCCATCAGATGCTCCGTGCATCAAATTTGGAGATCAGAAATGCAGAAGGGCTGCAAATGGGATGGTGTATGAAATAGCGGACCTCTTTAGCAAAGTGTGCACAGGACACCCTATAGCTTAGTAGACACGCTACAGCTTAGTTAAAAATACGGTCACAATTAAAGTATATCTGTAATGCATAGAAAGCTATAAAAGAAAGTCCTGTAAAACATTATTATTGTATAGTTAATAGTGTATTCTGCTTCTCCATATGGACCATTTAAGGGGATGGAATTTTCCCAAACTAAGCCAATTTATTGCACAGAAGCTATTTTAAAAGAATATCTGACAAAGGGATAGATGAGCCTGTTACGAGGATACACTCCGAGAGAACTTAAAGGACAGCTCCAAGGAAGGCCAACCTGATAGGAATGGAGAGCTATTAAATGAAGATACTCTTTGTGCTCCAAATCCAAATATATCTCATGCAAGAGCAGAGCTTTCTAAAATAAATCCCTGTGACAGATGAAGGATTTAGGCACAGCCAGGTTGTCTGTTTAATGAATTCCCAGCATTTATTCCACTGAGGGAGGACCCAAACATCGGAGTTTAGAACTTTTTCACGTGGATTAGAATAGCTGCAAATGACAGAAAACTAATTTTTCCTGTAATTCTCCTTCACAGCTCATCTGTTTTACTTTTTATTTTTAAAATAATGAGTAATTCAAAAAAAAACCACCAATGTTTATCAATGCCTCTTTTGAGTTCACTGAATATGTGTGAGCCATGAGCCTATTTGCATGTTTTAGCACTAGTCTTTGAACATACCTGGACAACCTCAACTTGGAGAAGAGGCAGATGGCTCAAAATGGAAGTTATTCACCTTTTCCCATATGAGATTATATCCTCTCCTGCAGCAACCTTTTTCTTCTGGAGACCCAGCCCCTTCATGGTGTATTTTTGCCTCAAGCCTGGCCTGATAACAGGAGGTTTATGAACCAGTGGAAAATGTAGGGTCAGTGGTTTATCTGATAAACCAACAAAAAAAGAAAGGTACTGATCAGTCCAAGAGAATGACATCTGGACTGCACAGGCTGTCAGCAACCTTCCAGGAAGTAACAGGCCACATGCTGAAATCCTCTGTGCAAGAGGATTTTTAGTCATTTACTTCTTTGATTTCATTTTGAAAGTGAAGATTGAAGCACTGAACTTGGAGCATTTAACAGCTGACCTCTGGTCACAACAGATGACCAGCCTCATGGCTAACCCCAAACAAATCATAAGAAATGAGAGTCAGAGCCATTTTTTTGGCTTATTTAATTTACTGATCTACCTGATAGTTGACAGAGAGGCTGCCCTAGCCCTTTTATCTTAGAACAAAATTGAAGTCTTCAGTGCCTCTAACTCTAGAAGCAGCTGCAACACAGTCCTGGCTATTTGTACTCGACTTTGCCGTTTGGCCTGGTTGTGCAGAAGAGACTCCAAAGAGATTGGATGTGGCCTGAGAGCCATAACAAACGCTCAAGTCCCAAATTCAAAAGTTTCCATGTCTACGCATGATGTTGTGTAACCCAGACTTCTACACCAATTTTTGTTGCAAACAGATGTCTGCCAGGTCAGCATCCTGCAGTCATGGGAGACTGGCAGCTAGAAGCATCCCAGCTTAAACCCAGATCAGAAGTGGTTTCTCCAGAGATTGACAGGTACAAGATTATCTTACTGTTACTGGCTGCCAAATTCCTGCTCTCCAGGAACTACCCCTCATGTAATGACCACCTGGGAGTAGAGAAGCCCAGCTATAAGGGAATGGGGTTATGCTGCTGCTCCAGAAAGGTCAGGTTTCCCCTAGCTCCTGTATCATATCAGCCCTGTGCAGAGGTTTCTGATATATCTTCATATGTTTTAACTGGTTTTAGGTGCCTACTTTTGTCACCTGAGTCTCTCCCCTAGAATCAGCAGTGAATACATGCAACTCCTCTTAGGACTGACAGAGACAAAACACATTGGGGAACCTACTACACTAACTCCAAATCCAGACCAGATGATTGGCTTTAGGATTAGCCTGCTATCTGTCTTTATCCTTGACCTTGTTTCCTTTCCCTTGGCACTAACCAATCCTCTTTCCCAGATTAAACAGTGCCAGGAGATGCTGGGACTAGGTGTTAGCAGCCATCCAAGTGGAGAGTTGCTTTAAATCCACACCGACTTTTTGACTTCTCTTCCTCTCCTGAGCCACCAGTTATAGAAATTTTTCATCTCTGATAAAGCAGATTAGCTACTGGAAATGTCAAATACAGGCTACAGACGGCTGCACTGTAAGGAAATATTTCCTTGCTAGCCCTGGAAGCCGTTGAACATCGGACCCCAAGAGAGATGCTCCACAGTCCATTGCATGAAGTGACTTGGCCTGTGAGGCTATTAATGCAGAAATACCTCTATGTGTTCTGTTCAGTGAGGTTACCTAACAGCATCGAATCAAACCTACAGACAGCTTTGTGGAGGGGAGGTAGAGTGAGTTTCTTTCTTTCTCCCACTTCCATTTCTTTCATTTTTAATTTTGGTAATGGATCAGAGTCAAATGAACAACATCTGGCAATTAGCACATCGCTTGTATGGCTCCAATCTGCAACCAAGTTCTGAGTGTTTGCCTTTATTTTTAAATGGGTGGCTGTCAGAGAGAATTAAATGGTTCCTAAAGAAGCACACAGACATTATAATTAAAGGTATGCCAACCTTGACAGGTAGCTGGGAGTGGAGTTCAGATTTTCAACTTTTCATGGGAAAGGGGGCCATCAGCATGCGCATGTGCTTTTAAATTCCATGAGTTTCCCCTGGCTGATCTATCCCCAGGTGCTTTTTATACACCCTTACTTGCAATTAATTGTCTCTTTGTCTGCTCTGTTTCAGCAGCAATCCAGACCAGTATTTCAAAAAAAAAAAAAAAAAAAAAAAAAAAAAAAAAGGCAGACTTTAAATCTAAGAATAAAACTGGAATCCATTAGCTGTGACGGCATGTGCTTCTGTGGGGCTTTACTGTTAACAAGGATAGGAATGATTTAATGGCAAACAGAACAGAGAGCATAAACCTGCCAGTGCACTGAGCATCCTGAAACCATGTAGCCTGTAATCCTGGACAAATGCCTTCTAGCTGGGAACAAAATGCCTGCTGCTCTGAGTACTTTCCTGCCAGACCTTGTTCTTTTGACTGTGGTCCTCCTCCTGCTTCAAAATGCTCTAACTCAAATAGAGGCAAATCCCCCTTACTTCAGCATAGATCCACCTAGTTCACAAGATCAGCTGGCAGTTTTGGGGAAAAAAAAGTTCAAAAGACCCAATGGAAACTGGGTTCATCTGTTACCTTCTCAACTTTGACTCCAGGAATGGATGAAGGGCAAATAGCATGGGAATAGGATTTAGCCTTGGCCTCACCTAGATACTCAAAGAATTTCAGGCTCTGAGGCTGCCAGTCCAGGGTCTTCTGTGGCACATAAAGTGGCAGATACTAGTTCCCAGTCAATCTGATTTTGTCTTTACAGAGATTAGTAGAGCTGGAGAGCAGATAGAAAGGACTGTGCTGCTATGGAGTTTCTATGCTGTTGCAGATCTGGAAGTTTGGACATTTCACTAGGCAGTACTTGCAGGGAGATTGCAGTTTTTCCACAACTTCCTTTCTAAATCCATACCTGACACATTCCTTGGTTATTTTATCTATCTGTAGATTTAAGTTGGATGGACTTTTTTACCAGATCTAGGAGCCCAGATGTTCCAACAGGGATGGCTTCAAGCAAAGTAATGCTGAAAATATGGCTTTTAATTTTTCAAGTAAAACTTTTAAGACAAACTCATTCCACTGATCCCCGCAGTACATTGTAAACATGCTCCTAGCTACCCACTCTTGATGGTGGAAATATAATACGAATATGGTGCAACTTCATTTCGCTTCCCAAGGAAGAGTGGAGCATAGAAAAGAAATTAGGAAAGAAGGAAGGAGTAACACAGGCATGGATAAGAAACTGCAAGGCTTGTGAACGCTTGAAGTTGGCTATCCTCTTCCCTGCCTACAAACACTAGCAATATTTATACCGTAGCTCAGAGAAGCCAGGAATCATCAATTCCCCTTGTGAATCCAGTCCAGCACCTCCCATGCCTCCTCTCCACTGTGAGAAGAAGGTGGGACATCCAGCTGGTCGGAGCTCACCTGACACTTCAGCATGACAAGAAGAACCTGCCTGTCCTTTGACCATCAGGGAAATGTCACAGGTCACTTCGGCACTTGTAATGGGTTTGTCTAGCAATGCTGAGGGCTCAGAGATAGGCTGATTGGTGGTACTGTGTTAGGCAACAACCTCTCTCCTCATGTGCCTGCAGTAAAAATGGTTACAGGAAAAGGTGAAAAATGACTGAAAGAGAGTAAATCTGGGGTAGATACACTAAGGGAATGGTGCTTCCTTTCTCCACCTCACACCTTCGCACAGCTTCCTCCCGCCCTACTCCCCTACCTTTTTCGTTTGACTTCCTAGATCTCTCTCTTTCTTCTCCCCCCTCCCTTGCCTGCTCTCCTCCCCAACCCCTCTCACTGTCTCTGATGGATGGAAGCATTAGTGGAATCACTGTAAATAATGTGTAAAGTTAGAAGTTACAACAAGGTATCTCATTAAAGCCGCTTCACTCATCTTACTTCCCAATTAATGTTTAAGGCTTCGCTGGAATGCGGTGACAATATGTCACAGCATATCATTGTGGCAGGCGACAGGAAGTTAATAACCCACTGGCCCTTAAAGGAGCCTTTAATGTCAGCTGCAGAGGAGTAAATAACATTGGTTTCTTCATCTTTCCCCTCCTTTTTCTTTTCCTCTTTTAATTCACTGCAGGAATGAAAGAGTTTTTGCTGAAATAACATCATTATCTCATAAAGCCACCTTCCCACAGAGACAGAGCACAAAAGGTGTCGCCCAAGGCACTTTGGGATTTTCAGCCTCATGACAAAGTTGTTCCAGCTCCCCACCCTGTAAATATGAGAGCTCATGGAGTGTTTGCCTTCAACACTCTTTCCTTACTCCATTCTGTTTTTCTTTCATTTTCTTAAAAAAGTAATTCACTTATCCTTCTTTTCTTAGTATTAATTTCTACTCCACCTCTGCCCCCACACACCTTTAAGTCCTTAAACACAACTTCACAGTATCAGTGTAGTGGAAAGTTTCCTTTCATGTATAATGGTTTTATCTACTGTTATAACTTTCTTCCTTTGACGAGGCTACTTTCTAGAGGACGAGTCATCTTTGTCTTTTGTTCTTCTAAGTAACCTTTCACTTTGAGTGCAATTGCAGTTCTTTATCCCTCTGTTGCCACCTGATGGGGCTTGAGCCCTCATGGAGTTCAGCCATCACAGGTTCCAGATGGAAACAATCCAGAATGACACCACTGAAGTTAAAAAAGTGCTCTGGTTCACTCTAGTGCTGCCAAAAGTGTAAATTAAGGTCTTGGCTTCCAAAAAGGTGCTGTGGAATCATCATGGACAGCCAGATCCCCATTGTGAATGTTAAGATCTGTTAATCATGCTGCAAAAGGAAATAGGAAATAAGTGACTTCAGCATCTTTTGTTGGTGTATTTCTTCCATGAGGAGGAAGAATAAAAATGTACAGATACAGTATTTATTTGGAAAAATTACAGTAAAAAATGTCTAGGACTTGCGGAATGAATCACAGGAACTGCCTGCCCAACTCAGCTACAGATCCAGTACTGCACATCAGGTGAATTGCACATGAGTTCTCACAGTCTAAACTTTAGAGTCTGTACAACGACTCTAAAAATGCTTGCTCTCTACACCTAGGTTATTGCTTAAGTGTTTGGAATGGTATTTAAAATTTCAGGCTAAATAGTCCAGAGTTGTAACTATAGAAGTGCATATTCTATTTTTTGTGCAAAGGTCATGATGAGTATGTCCCTAGACTTCCTTTCCTATAAGAAAACTCAGGATGAATATCAAGAGCAGACTGCCAGTACTGACACTGTTACTGCAAAAAGCTCCCAAAAGAAAAGTTAGTGTGGGTATTTTCATTGCATTTAAAAACTCTACTAATCCCCAAAATTTGGAAGGCTGATGGGATCCAAAAGGATAGGGATGGCCGACTAACCTATGTCGCATTTTCATGTCAGGATGAATGAACCATAAAACTTACACTGAACGTGGAGAGAGTTTTGGGGAGGGCCACAAGCAAGGGAGGCCCATCTGGAGTCTTATTGCAGATGACAGAAGGCTGATCATCTAGCTGGATCTTAAGGGATCCAGTGTTTGATCTCAACAGTCCTGGAGACAGACTTTTGCACCCAAATTGGAAACCACAAATAAATTGAAGGAGATGGATCTAAGTGTCCCATGGGAGACCCCAGTAAGGTAGGAACTAAGAGAACCCTATCTTACGAGGACCATGGGCACCTCATGCAGGATGAGGTCTGCCACAAGCTTAGTGCACGGTAGGGTTCTGTGACATGCTTCTCAAGCCCTGTCTAGACCCCGACCTTTGTCCCTCTGCCTCAGTCAGGCCATCTGTAAATAAGATTAATTCAGCCTCCTAGTTCTGCCTTTCTTCACTGCAGGAAGTTTAACAGATTGAGAGTTCACACAGTGCTTTGAGATCCTCCAGGAGAGCCACCACAGAACTGCAGATGTGCTCAGTTCCTCCTCCCCTCTCTTCACTAGCTCAAATACATTATTGATTTGTTCGTTTAACAGGGGCCACTTGTCAAAAGTATAGCAGCATTAGCAGAACTTGACGTAATAGGGGAACGGCGAGGTCTGTGATTAAGTTTAGACAGCCTTGTTTGACTTAGTTAATTGGTTAAATATATTCAGTTACATGTGAGGCTTCAGATTTTCTGCTCCAATAAGGTATAATATTAATTTTAATTAAAGCTCAACAAAGTTGGCCAAATATTTCTATTTTCTGAGTATTTTTCTTAATCATATCATTCATATTCCAATATAACAGGGATTCTGGTAACAATAGAGGCCTGGAGCCTTTTTCTCTGAACATGAAGAAGTCAAAGAAGAGCTAGAGAGGCTAACATTGAGCAGAAGTGAATTTTTAAAAATCTGTATAAGCTGAAGGAGAAATAGGGTGGAGCAAGGATAAATTCACCTCCTCCCAAGGCAGGATTAACCTATGTCATTCCTGACAGATATTTTTCTAGCCTTCTTTTAAAAATCTAAGGTGCTTATGCAAGATCTAACTAAAAGAAGTTGCACCCCCCCACACACCCCAAGCTTCCCAAGGAACATTCGCTATCAACCTTAGGCAATCCCTAATTATTGTTCAGTGTTCTCTTTCTGAAGATCTGCATCCATCACATCATGAAGAACAAAAAACATCCTACAGGCTGTCTTAGTCAAAAGCCCCAGAAATTGGAGACTCCCATCACAAACTCCGGAACACTTTCTGAGCCTTGACTCAGATTACAGGGACTCCCATGGCACACCATGCTCCATCTCCATCAGTTCAGCTCTTCTTTTGGGATGGGGTGGGGGAATATTTGTTCCAGGGAGCTGCTCACAGGAAGGTCAAATTTGCAAAGGGATGTTCCAAGTGGCCAAGAAAATCCCTTCATCTATTGCCTCGAGAGGCTTCAATCTGGTTTGCTCAACTGCTATCATCCTAGGGCCACAAAGGTCTTCATCCAAAGCTCTGTAGTTATATGAGGAATGTGCAAGCCCCAGCACCACCATCAGACTCACATAACTGGAGTAGATTTACTTGACCTCTAAAACATAGCAGGGCATCCAGCAGGTGTTCAACGGCGGGAGGTGGCTACCTCTGATGAACCATGTTGACGTAATAATTGCAAGAGTCAGTATTGCCTTCTTAATGACAGCAATTGAAAGTGAAAATACAGCCATTGCACATTAAAAATAGAGCACTGCTCCCATGAAGCAGCAGCTGCATTTGAGGACTTTTCCCAGTGCAGAGCTTGCAGGACCGCCTTCCTGGATTTCCTGCCAGCTTCCCACCCCTCAACTTTGCATTTCAATTATTTTTCCCTCTCTCTCTCTTTACATGCAGACTCAAAAATCTGAAAGAAGAAAAATGGAAAGCAACTCTTGTGCTGCCTACTAACCACAGTCTGGATTTCTTTATATTATATACACAAGCGGTCAATTAAAAAGATGCGTGATTTTTCTTTTAGAGTTGGGATCCAGTTCTGCAAGCCTTTAATTATCTGTATAGGTGGAGCCAGGACTGGGAGAGAGTAGAAAGAGCATATTTTCTTTCTTTCAGCAGATCTGTCCCTGAGAGCTTTCGGCTCAGGTATTTTAAGCCTAGTGAAAAACAACAGCTCCTTTTCCATGTCTTTTCTACTCCTCTCTACTGCAAGACCATTAAAGTTCTGATTTCTGACTTCCACAGGACCTGCATGCCAAGCACATACACAAGCACTTTGTTGAACAAGGGCCTCAGCTTGGCCTGGGGGTCATACCTTAGTTGAAAGGTGAGCTTGTAAATCTTTAGAGCGTTCATACATGTTAAACAGTGTTCCTGACATAGTCGACAAACATCCACACCAACTTCTGCTGGTGCACTTCTGACTATATTGAATGGCACACCCTACGCTGACTTCTTATCTTCTACTAATTGTACTTCTGCCCCTTAGAAATAATATGGAAGGGTATCTGTAATGCAAGGTACAGTGGTGCATTTATTCCTTAGGGCTCTGACAGGAATACCCTGTGAGTCTGAAGAACATCTGAGGTGATTTGCTGTCCCTGGTCAGATCTTGCTCTAGTCCACAGACTAACAGTCCGCATTTGACAATTCTTTCTAGCCCAGCAGCATGGCCGAACAGGCAGTCTCCGACATGAAACAGAGAAGAGACCACAGTTCCTGCATTATATTAAGGATAGATGGAAGCCTGATTTCTGGGCTGTGCAAGGTTCAATAGAATAGCATTGCTATTGGCGTTTAACAAGTGCTGTAGAGGGATAAAGTGCAAAAGACCACAAGCAGGTGGCACCCACGGCATAGCAACCCACAGGGAGAATCTTGACACCTTATTCTTGTTCAGGGTGTCAGCGAAGCTGGTTATGTTCTTCGGGGAGTTCATCAGGGGGCTTGAACGGAGTGAGACATAATTATGGAACAACGCATGTTCTTCTCTCATGCACACCTCCCTTTCTAAATTAGCTGTCATGTCACAAAAAAAACATTTCTATGTTCCACAATCAGTCCACTTAACTGTAACAAAGCAGTGCAGATCTATCAAACTCACAATGAGCTCAACTAATGACTGCTGAAATTACGAAATCAGTCCTGCTTCACAACACTTTGGCCTACCTCTGTACCTTCAGTCGTCTCTCTGCTTGTGGCCTTGCTTGGTGGGGAAAGTGTCATGTCAGAGGGCACTAAGGGTCACATCCAGTCTCCAGGCACATTGCCTTACAAAGCTGTTCTTCTAAAAGCATGTGTTCAGGCTGTTGGGTTAATGCCTTTTTTACTACAAGGGGGGCTGACGGATGCTGGGGAGGGCTCTGGGCAGTCATTGGAGGAATAGAAGGGAAAACGGCAGAGCTAAACCTAGCAATAAAATACCAGCAGAGTGCATTGTTCCTGGTCCTTGATTATGCATTTAACTGCATTGCTAAGCACTTCTTCTTTTTTCTTTTCTTTCACTTTTTTTTTTTTTTTTTTTTTTTTTGTAACCGCTCCTCGGAAGTGCAATCTCACTGCTATTCAGATACAACGTGGCTTCTATTCTCTCTCTCCGTTTTAATTATGTGTCCGCCACTGCTCCTTCTCCAAGCTGGCGGGCTCTGAGATTCATAATTTCAGCTTGACACCATAGTAACCACTTAGTTTGATTCAAGACTCTAATGTCATCTCTGGCTGGTCTTGAATAGAACAGGGAGAGAGGGTGTAATTTGAAGGCAGCATCACATAGAAACTGCAATTATTTCTCCGTTTTGGATGGAAATGTAAACAAAAGGTCATCACTGGTCAGTGCTCTTCACGTCCATCCTCACACATGGACAAGTTGACTTTTTTGTTTATTATTTCCTCACCCACCCACATGCCTCCACATCAACACCAAAGTAGTAGCCAATGTTAGTTATCGTCCCCCCATAGGGTCATGACTACACGTCTGGGATGACTCCTTTAGTATCTAAAAATGGCCCCAGGCATCTTATAAAATCTCTCTAGGATCTCATGAAGAGGCTGGAGGGGACTCTTGTCTGCTGCAAGGTACAGCCTCAGTAGCCCTCCTCAGTTAGACGCTACAACAATCAGCACACACTGGCAGACAACCCTGGCTTCTGCTGTCCTTGCAAGGAAGGGATTTGATTCAAAATCTCTTCTTTCCCCTTTTTTCTTCTCCCATGCAGCTCCCATGTAGAATTTTTTTTGTGTTGTTTCTTTGAGTTAAACATGTGTGTCTCATATCTGGAGATCAAACTCTGTGGCTCCAGAAATGACTCTCTAGAACTCACGAGCCTCCCTGTCCTCCACCAACACACAGCGGCTACCTTGTAGTCATCTCTCAGGCTTATAATAAAAGAGTTACAAGACAATAAAGCTACAGTCCATTATTAGCCTCTAGTCTGTGGGTTGCCACGTCTCTGGACTGAATTCCTGTTCCCACTGGGAAAGACAGAGACACATAAGGAGACACATCAGCAAGACGGATGAATGTGTGTCCACGGTGGAATACAGTTCACTCAGCAGCATTCGCTGCAAATCCGGCTGCACTAAATGAAGCTTTCTTGCCCTCCCCCAATGGCTCAGTGATAGAAAGGAGTTAAGTGAAAATAAATGCTCATATCAAATCACAGGTATTGATTTTCTGAGCTAGTAAATGAAGGCGCTTTATCTCCAGTGGGAGATTGAATGTCTGTGTGCCATGCTTTGCTCCATTTTCATAAAAAGGGAGGAATGGTGGAATTATTTTACCCGGCTTCTCATAAAATGTAAAGGGAGCAGATCCTCATGTCAATGATAAGAAGTATCAATCAGGAATAGTTCCATGAAGACAATGGAGCCATTAGGGATTGAGAATGGAATGACAAGCCAAGGATGCTATCCTTGGGCACGGACTCATCCTTCGGCAAACATGGCAGTGTCTTTGCTTGGTCTCCATATCCCTTTTACCGTGTTTGGTGACAAACCTGTTTTTCACAATTTAACTTTTCTTTGCTAGAAATTAAGTTTGTATCTAAATATTTTAATTTTACTGTCTGGTGTAAGATGAGAACAAGGGTTTCATGACTACTTATGCCAGTTTTGAGTGCTGCTGAGTTCCAAGCAGGAGGTGATATTGAAATTGCAAGTATATTACATCTAATAATCTGCAGAGATCCCTTAAGTGGAGCTGTCCATGGCCCTGGGGAGTGATTTAAAAGATAAAAATTGACTGATGCAATGTAATTCATGTAGGAATGGGGAAATCACTGTTACAAAGGTCCTTTTGGAAACAGAATCTCTTTCTGACCAGGTTCACCTACACAGGCATGCCTTTAAGTGAAAAAGTTAAACTTCTGCATCTGAGATCTACAGATCTGTGTCAAACTTCCATCTTATCTGGCAGTTACCCATCTTATCAGGCAATTTTCTGGCACTAGCAGTCCATCTGTGCAGCCCTCCACCCATTTCACTATGCGGTCAGCCCTGATGAATTTTGTTGCTGATATTTTTCAAAGTGGAAGAGATCAAAGATATAAAAACAGATGCAAAGAAGCAAGTCACTGAAAAGCAGATCCTGTACCTTTGCTGCAGAAAACAAATTCTTCTAGTATAAATTTGTGTTACTTTTACTTACTGCATTTTCATTCCCTGCCTTTCATCACCCTGCATACCAAGACAGAGATCTGAGAGGATCCAGTTTAACTCACTGACAGGGTGAAAGGAAAGGGCAGACAGATTTCAGCCAGAAGTGACTTTCGCATGATTGAGGGATGATTAGGAGACACTCGTGTTTTTGACTTGGATACTGAATACCTTTTTTATCCCTACATTATCAAGCAGAGAGCCAAGCCCTGAGTGCAGAGTCAGAATTTCCAGGGGCATAACCACTGATCTCAAATTCTGAGGATTCCCTGTGCTGACATGAAGAGATGTCAGATTTCTATCTGGAGTTCAAGAGAGGCTATCCTGTTATGCTTACACGGCTGGAGGTTATTGCTCTGTCTGCCTCTAGCCTGACAATTCCTACCAAATTCTGAGGGAGCAAGGTCAAACCAAATCTATTAGTTCAGTGGAGAAAAGCCCGTGTATCCTGTCCTGGATTTCCCAGCACTGGTATGTAATGAATGAGAAGACTAACTGTTGAGACAGGTTTCCACTGCAGAAGAGCTTATGCAGAAGACAGTAAGAGACACATTTGCCTGTTAATGGTTGAATCTAAATGGTGGGAATGTTTCTGCAGTAGCACTAATGTATGTTCAAATGACTGGGAAGGAAATCCACAGTATAGGGCAGGTGTATCAGACACTGTCCTCACTGACCCTTCTTCCACCAGGTATTGAGCATGGCTCTTTTGGTAACATTGACTTGATGTCAGGCTCCCAAAGTGGTGGTCTTCCTGTGCAATTGCAAAGCAGCACTGCAATAGTAAGAAAAGCAGTTTCATGACAGCATCCTTTGAAATTTACTTTAGTATGTCTTGGTTACTGTAGAGGCCTTCTCGAGATGGTATAAGAGCATCTTCCAGGAGCTCAGATCTACTCAGGGAGGTGGCAATTGAAATAAATAAATGGAACGAGGCATTCTTCTGTAGATCTTGATTGAAGCAGTCAACTCACCCTTGTCAGAGCCATAGGGCAAGTAGGTGAGATTTCCTGTTCTTATTCCCAGTGGAAAGGTTGAACATACAGCGTAGTGTTCTGTTTTGGTAGGATTTTGAGTTTCATGATAACAATCGTTTTATGCCACCAAGCTTTATTAGCCTTCCTTTCTACCTTTTTTTTTTCTTTTTTTTTTTTTTCTGTAGTGGAGGAAAAAGACAGGTTGCTTTTTATTATTACTCCCTTACTCACATGTTTGAAGCATCTTTTTCAATAATCTTCTTACTGCAACAAGCAGAAACATTGCCCTGCACAACCTCTCCATAAAGTGTGAACATCAATCCTCTCTTATTAAGCTGAAGCTAAAATGCTCATAGACAAACTGTTAAAAGGAAGAAAGCATCCACACTGTGGTTGAAAAGGTAAAATGCAGTAATTGTCCAAACCTTTCAAGGAAGAATGTCTCAGTGGGGAGGGGAGAACCTTTTTCCTTTCTGTGGCAAATTGCCAGAAAACTCCAGGAAAGCTCGCTTCACCAACATATATTTATTTTTAGACACAAAATCACCTTTATTGCCCTTGATTCCTGCAGATTTTTTCCAAATGCAGAGAGGAGAAGCAAATACCTTTCCCTACCCAGCTTCCTGCATATGTTATCCCTATCTCATGCAGTTGCCCCTTTCGAGTGCTTTTAAATCTGATTTATTTGCAGTCTCCCGAAGTAAAAAAAGCATTCCCTTTAATGTCTACATAGCAACAAGTGGGAGAACTGGCAAATGTGTGGATATATAGAGTGGAATAATCTGATTAAAATCAGGCTTTCTAAATCTAAACTAGTCACCCGAAGCTCCTTTCTTATTGCCAACAGACATCTCATCAATATATAGTCAATGGAGCCAGAGGTACAATTCATCTCTTTCTAAAGTAGATGCCTAAAGTAGGTCAAGTGAATCACATCCTTAAGAGCCTATTTCTCCCCATTGACTATAGAGGGATCCTAGCATGACTAACACCTTTGCAGATACTGAAAGCAAAGCTGACTGAGATGACTTCTATCCTTTGCACAGGCCACTCTGTGCTCTTGAATCCTTGCATGAGTAGCTGTTCTTCCCTGATGTGCCTGATGTTGTGGTTTCACTGTTGCTATTACTCACTCTGGGAAAGTAGGGCTGGTTCAACTATGGAGAGAGGCCTAAAAACATAGGTCTCACTGATATATCCTGAGGAAACCAGGAAGGCATTGCAGGCAAAATGGGCAATGTGGAGAAAGACAGCATCCTTAACAGTTCCTTTATTCTGATCTTGGACAAGCTCAGGTTAGTGTAGCTGATGGTGGTATGGGTCAGTCCTTCTGAAGGCATCTTTCGTCAGTCAGAGATGGCTGAACCCATGGAAGCATCTTCTCCTGATGTGACTTGAAGCAACCACATGGCAGAAAAATAAAAAAGGAGACAGGATTAAAGCACTGGAATAAGAAAACTCAGCTGTTTCTCTGCTATGCTGAGTCCTTGTCACTTTGGGCAAGTCACTGTCTCTGTGGCTCCATTTCCCACCAGTGGCTCTGAAATAATGGCCTCTTCATTCACTTTCCTCAGGCTCCTCTCTTGGACCACAAGTCCAAGGTGGCAGGGTATGAAGATATAAAACCATGGCCCAGGGGGTTGTTGATCCCTAGACCTGATACACAACTTTAGTCCAAATAGCAATAAACCGTCTGAAAAAGCATCTGAGCTTGACTGGGAATGTAAAGTGGATTGGGCCATTTTGGTGGGGAAAAGCCTTTTTCCTTATCCTGATTCTTTAAATGACCTTTAGAAAAAAATATATCTGCAAACTCAAGCAAGACAGCATGAAAACAGACCTATGAAATGCACACCAATCTGCTCAGGTCTAGCCAGAAGTCTTCCAAAGCAGAATCAAGAAGTCATATGTGAGATTTTGATGTCTGGTGAAGAAAACTTTTTAAAGCAAAGGAAAACAGCCTGTTACAGGCTGAACAAGTCAATGCCTTTCACAGCTGTTCTCACCAACCCAGAAAGACAGTCCATATATTATTTAAACCATTCAATTTATTGGACAACTCACACTGGTTCTCTCTACAGCAGTCAGAGCTGATGACGACTCACAGAAAACTTTGCAAAACATTCTGTTTCAGCCAATTTTGTTCCAATTGTAAAAAGTTTTTCTCTTTTGCTTGGATCATTTGCATGAATAAAGGTTCCTGTCACCTGTTCCTTGCCTTGGAGCAGATCCTTTGGAAACAGCAACACACTCACTTATGCCACTTCAGAGGGTGGTGTTGTAGAGCTTCATAGCCCCAGGCCAGTGCCTTCAGATGTAGTGAAGACTCTACTGGTGACATCATAGCACCGATGTATCAGAGAGAGAAGGCAAAGATGAGCCTTTAATAACATCTGTTCTGAGATCTGTTGGAACTGGAAAGCGGCATTAGCTGGAAGGCAAGTGCTTCCATCCATGGTTTTGAAGAGAGAATTGTGTTTAAAATCCTTCTCAATATCCAGCAAACCACCCATCTGGAGTTCCTTGGGTACCAAAATGACACATATGCCATAAAAGAAGGAGGAAGGCCACATGTTTCCAAATAAAACCCACACAGGCAAGCTTCCCAGTGAAACTGGGAAGAAAACCAAACTTTCTCACCCTTCAAATAATTTCAGGTCTTAGTTTTTCAGCCTGTGCTTAGATGAAAGTTTGCATCCGTTGTTGTGGTATCTGAACAACTTTTCTTCCTTAGTAACAATCCTTTGCCTCTCATGGATTTTTTGACATCTGAGTTGCTAAGTGATGTGTTTATATTGAAAATGCATGTGAGTAGATCTTCCCCAACTATAAGGGGACAGGAGAGAAACAACTCAACAAGTGCACGCTCAAGCATGCACAAGCACAGAAACAGCAGACCTAATACAGGTAGTTATAAATCTAATAAACTGGCAAGCGCTATGATCCTTTTGCTGATTGTAAATAATTCACTGCCAAGATGCTTGTAAGAGCAGCACCTTCTGAATAGTCATTGGGAAATTGCAGCGGGTGCTGAGCCCTTCTGGGTCCAGTTATTAATCATGTTTAGTACAGAAGTGCCAAAGGGTCAACACAGAATGAGCCCCCTTTGGGCTAAGCACTGTATAAACACCAGCTCTTGAGTTTAAAAGGGAGGAGAAACCACTGGCATAACTATGTTAGCTCAGCCCCAGAACTGTCAAGATTCAAGATTTCTTTCTTCTTCATGAAATAGCGGTAGCTTTTAGGCAGAACTCTCTGCTTTATGTTAGAAATAGATCCAAGTTGCTGAGTTTGAATTCTTCTAAATATCTGAATGTCCCTAGGATCTGGAAACATCTCCCTCTGAGTGTTTGAAGGATCTAAATAGGTAATTCTCATAAACCTGGTCTTTCTACCTTATCGGCAGAAAGAAAAAAGTGGCAGGAAAAAGGAGAAGATTTTGCCCCTTCCTTCTGGAGATGTTGTTTCAGAAGTGTAATTTCTGTTCCAAAAGTTGTGTGTTCTCAACCTAAAGGACTTCCCTCTGCTACAAACATGCAGATATCTCAAACCTAGTGGCTTTCTCAAATGCTACTTCACTAAAGTATTTACAGGGAAGAAGAGGGGCCACAAAGAGTCAGGGAGGAAAAACAGGGGAGCAAGTAGTTTCTGTGGTGGAGTTGTTCAGTGATGCAAACCAAACAAACTTCTTTCAAGGGGTCATTTGAACAGCTGTTAGACCATTATCAACCTTGACCAGTGGCCTAAGTGTAGAAAAATCTGAAAATATCCCATTATATTGTGAGCCAACCTGTACCCTTTTATTGCAATTTCTAAATACACACTAGCACAGGCTGAGTTTTTAAATGAGTGTTGAAAATACTTTAAGGGATCCTTCCTTCTTTTCCTACCAAAGAGTTGGTGAGAAACAATTCAGTGGAGGTTAGCTGGAATCTCCCCTCTACCACTCACTCTCTCGCTGCTTAGAAATGGCACTTCAATTGCCTTAGCTGTAAAACAGGGAAGAGCTACACCTCTACAAAGGTCTCTGAGATCTACTAATAAATGTTCCCAGTCAGTGTTGATCAATACCATAGAAATTTTCTTCAGTTTTGAATCACAGGCACAATTTTTCAAGGGGCATGACTTAGGAGAGGTGGCTGTATGTCACCTGGAGCAAAACTTCTTGCTGACCAGTCATGAAGTGCAAGAGGAGAATTTGCCTCCTAACAGAAGAGCTCACATCATCACAGGCTGCTAGAAGGGTCCTGTTCATACTCCAAATTGCAAATCAACCTGTCCAGACTCCCCTCCTGCTCACTCCTGATGAAACAAGCTGCTTGTGCTGCTTTCATGCCAGCTCCCCAAAATAAAATCATTAATACTGTTGACCCTAAGCATGCAGATTAGGCATGCCTGCAGAGACTCTCTCACCCCCACCACCCACCAGGATTTAGGGCTAGGAGGTTTTTTAAATCGATAAGGCAGAAAAGCAAGGGCCTTGCTTTTGCAAGAGGACAGTGCTATTGGGACTCCATGTCAGCAGGTTTAAGAGGGATGTTGGCCCCCCACTCAGCAACAGCTGCAAACAAAAGGAGTGCAGGAGGCTGGGGTGGGGGGTCAGTCACAAGAGCTCTGGTGGTCTCAATATGATGAACAGCTCCAGGCTTTGCCCAGAGTCTGACTCTGGGGACTATGAGTGTGGGCTGCAGCCCTTTAGGCTAAATTCTCTGAAATTAGACATTTATACACATGTGTATAATTTAATCTTGCAAGCCATAAAGCAAAGGTTGGCCCTGCCTCTTCCAAGGTAGATTTCCCAATAACACCTTAAATGAAGTGTCTCAAATAAGGATTTAATTTAGACTCAATAAGGAGAGTTATTGCTCTGTAATGAAATAGTGAGTAGTTATTGCAAACACATTTAGTGAGGTTTAACAGCCTCATAATAGGTATGTAGAAGCTGTGGCCTGGCTAGGAAACTTCAGTGAATATCTTCTTAATCTTATACAGGTATTTTCTCTCTTTTCAGTCCACAATTACTATTTTATTAAGCTTACATAAAGCAGCTGCCACAGATGGGAAAACCCACCTTGTTTCCCAGAATTGCCTGTTATTGCCACCCCTCCAAATGACTACCAGTCATATCATTTGGAGTTAAATTCAACATTGCTGACCATCCATCCCTTAGCCTATTCAATGCATTAAATTGGGGCTGGTGCCAGGAAAACTGACAATGTGGATAGCATCAGGTCTGGGATGTGCAGTGCTGATATTTCATGAGCTGCTTAGGAGGGATTTCTAACCTAGAGTATGGTATCTGCAACACCTTCAATGAATGGGCCTGATTTGCTTTGAATGAGAACAGGAACACATACAGAGTGATGCTCACATTTGAGGACCTGTGAGTCCAAAGGAAATAAATCTAGACTTGGTTCAAGGCAGGGAGGGTGCCCCGAAACCCAGGGGGCAACAGAGTTTGAAATAACTAGGTCTCTGTCCCTGCGTTCAGCTGCCCATCCCTGGGGCGCACTATGAGCACTCTTCCGTCTCAAACTCTAGTACAGAAAACTTACAGGCTGCTGCCAAAACAGTTTCCCAGGTTCCTTGCCTTAGCCTGCTCCTATTGTAGATCTTTTTGCCATAGAATTGTCTCCCCCAGAGAAAGACCCCTTTCCTGCCTGCTAAGTATTAATAGCAGCTAGATGATCCAAACCCAGGGGGAAACCAAAGGCTTGGTCTTAAAGGCAGTGGGTACAATCAGGGAGGCAGGTAGAAAATAGAATCAATGATTTTAAGGGGAGAACTACAATCACACCTCAAGCTGTCTCAAAAAAGCCATGCCCCAGCAAACAGAGGAAAGAATCACACTTTTTTTCCCACCAGCCAATGACTTAAATTGATCTAATGCAGGAAGTCATCCTGGCTAATCCTAATTTTATAGGGTCTAATGGCCATCGCTTAGTTGTGATCACACTTCACCCAGTGTGTGAAAGAGGCACAGCTCGAGTTAGGGCGAATGTGAAGGCAAGTGCAAGATTATCTTCCTTCCAACTGTAGAAAATGAAGCAGGAAAAGGGGGGGGGGGGGAGGGGGAGAGAAGAGAAAAAACACGCCCTGATTGTGTAAGGCAGTTCAGTGCACATCAAAACCTGCTCGAATAGATCCTGAGCAATTATAGAGATCCCTGCTCTGTATTGATTTTAAAGATTACTTTTAGGATCTAAATGGCCTGTGACAAAAGGCCTCTGATTAAGCACTGTTTTTCCTTTTTTAAACCTTGAGATGAAACCTGTACTTCAAAAAAAGAAAAAAAAAAAAAAAAAAAAAAAAAGAATAAAGATGAGAAATAAAGGAGGCTATTTGCAAACTCCCAGTGCAGGAGACTCTTCTGAGTCATATCCCTGCCGTGTCCTGTGACCTCATGCCTGAATGTCCCACAGGCTGCTCTGCACATGTCCTCTCCTTACCATACTAAAAACTAAAGCTGTCATCAATTTTTTTTGATAAATCAGAGACTGATCGTCAATCAGTTAAATGGTTAGTTAACCATTTAATTTTATGTTTTGAGAAGCTTGTTGCATGTCTATAAAACATCCAACTATGTTTCTGAATCAATGAGATTAGATTGTTCTACTTCAGGGAAACATTTTCAGGTATTTTAAAACTGAACACACTCAACAAACCATTTAAAGTTGCAAAATTATTCATCTGACCCATGCCTGCAATTATTCAACACAAAATGCTCGTGAATGAATTCATCTACTTTTAATATCAAGGGAAATACTTTTCACATTTAAATTTCTTTTTCTAGTAGGACTTTAAGAAACTGAATATAAAGAGAAAATTTCTACTTTTGTTTGAAAAATATCCAAGAAATGGTTTCATGGAGAGAGACTAGGAAACAGAGAAGATTTGATTGATTACATTTTTTTTTTCTCCCTCTTATTTCTCCAAGCCACAACAGACTTCATCCATAGGTCATGCTAACAAACAAGCCTATTTTCTCCTCAGTTCAGACTACCTGCTGGCTCTCACACTAGTCCTAGACAGGACCAACTGCCCTGAGCTCAAGAGTAAAGGCAGTGTGAACCTAGCAGGTTTGAGCAACTTAGCTCTGAAAGCTTCAGCGCTCAAGCACAGCTGCAAAGGACCGGGGTGGCTGCTGGGAAACCAGTAAACTAAATGTACTAAAACCAAAACCAACAAATATAGCAATGTTTGCACTTGGGAAAAAGAAAGATATAGCCAAACAGCACAATACACAGAGAGACCATCTTCTTTCCCTTTTAGCAATCTAGATGCTCTCTGTTACGTCAGTAAGGACATGCTTTTCAGCCATTACAACTTGTACTACTCCACAGGCATTTAGCCATTCAGGACACACACAGCCTTAGTTTATGGCTCTGTTTTTTTTCTTTCCCCTAAGGCAGGCAAGATGCTGCATGACACAAATGTAATACAAGCATACAACATGTCTGCTGAACCACATGGATGAGGCGCATAAGGCACATGCCCAGGCAGAAGGCTGAAGTCCTGGAGTAATGGACAATGCCTGTATGGAGGCACTCAAGGAGGGCAACTGCTCTTATCTGAGATGGTCTTCATGCTTCATTAGAGAGGAGATGGTTTTTCACACATGCCATCCAAAACAACACACAAAATAAAATAGCCATGAAGTGGAAGATAACCAGCTTGCATGTCTCTCAGGACTCTGCATTTGAGAGATCTTTTTGGCAAATTTGGGGTGGTGGGAAAGGAACAGAGGGAATCCTGTCCCAAGGCCCAAGTCCTGAGCATGAAACACAAATTCTTGGGCCAGCAAGAAGATAAACACCACTGTAGTTTGTCAGAATCAAGTGTCAGGTTAAACTCCTCAACCTGGTGAGCAAGGCAATGCCTGTTGTGTACAGAACAATGAATTTCAGTGAATTTTTTTAACTCTTCATCAATAAAAAGGTGATTCATAACTCCAAGGCACAGGACTGCAGAACATTGCTAGGTACATGACTGTGTTTATGTCTCGGGGAGGAAATTTTCACAAGCCTTGAATCAGTTAACAATCCAAATATACTTTCATTTTTCAAAGTCCCACACAGCTCTTACCCAGGGAACTGGATGTGAAATTTAGCTATTGAAGCACTCAGAGTGTGGTCCATTTGTTTGTTGCAAGCTGGCTCCTGAAATAAGCAGGCAGACTAGTAGGCCAGGACCTTACCAATGAGAAACCTGTCAAGATCTTCCCCCTTAAATCTGACAGGCCAAATTCTGTTCTTCTTTGTGCTCTTACGTATGCACCTTTATATATATATCATTTCACCCCACTAATTCAGAGGGAGCAGGCAAAGGCAGAGGAGTACCTGAAAGATCTCCTTGATTTTCAAGCTGTACATTGCTGTTCCAAGAGAGAGAAAACATTAAGCTGCTCCCATGAGAGCTGAAGAGGTGACAATGTCCTTAAGACATCAGAACATTCCCTCCAGCCTCTCCGTCAAAGTCCCATGAGGTCTCAAACTGCTGCTTCATTTCTTAAAATGAAAGGGAAGTTATCCCTGCAACTGAATGATTTCTTTCTTCTCTCCCCTGCCACATCCATCCCCATTCTCTTCCTTGCAGTTCTGATGTCTAATTTGGAAGAATAAATCACATGAACACAGCCTTTTGCCTTTCATCACTGCCCCATCCCAATGCTACCACTTGTAGCTTGTTAGAAGTACTGCAGCTTTCAAATGATATCCCATGGACGGAAGAGGGAGATAGCCAAAATTTCTTCTTTTGGGGCTAAGAATCTGTGTATAAAGACTTGATGGGGGACTAAGAGGAAACCCATAATCTGTAAATTTAGTAGTTCAGCTCCTTTCCCATCAGCCCTTGAATGAATAACAGAAAATAGCCACAACTTGCTTAGGAAATGATTAAATTAAATAAAACAGGATGCACGTCTGTATAATACTCACCCCTCAAAACCACAACAGTTGTTCCAAACACTGGGTATAAACTTTGTGTACTCATTTAGAAGGAGCGATTTTCAAAGTTTGTCATTTAGAAAAGCCCAATACACAGACATGGAAGGAAAAGGCGAGAATGATGAATTGAATTGTCTAAGTTGAGCTTGCAAAGTCACCTCTCCTGAGCCACCCTTCACAAGGTGTCCAACCCCTCCCTTGCCTTACCAGTGACCTACTGGCGTCGCAGATGCCACAGTCCTGGACTAGAACATCACAGTCCTTTGATCCATCTTTATGGCAGGAAACACTTGGGGAGGGCTGACTCCTCACTCCTTCAAATGCGCAAGTATCTTCAACAGGATCTCTGGGGAGAGAGGAAATTGTCAGCAAAGCAAATTGCTTTTT
Source organism: Rhea pennata (assembly GCF_028389875.1). Lineage (NCBI taxonomy): Eukaryota > Metazoa > Chordata > Aves > Rheiformes > Rheidae > Rhea > Rhea pennata. Next base: position 12,700,776 of record NC_084674.1, read on the forward strand.
GGATTGCTTTTTGTCCCATTGTGAGAGCTTCACTTTAGGAACTATCATGGGAAGGAGTGACATGGTCAGGTGAAAATCCCACATCCCAGAGGCTGCTCTAGGCTGGTGCAATGTATTAATAAACCAATTCCTTGTGGCTGAGGCAGTAGCGCAGAGCAGCCACTACTCCTTTGGAAGATTATAGCTTTCTGCTGGAGCAGTGCAGAGAGAAAGACCTATTTTATACCTAAATAATAATAATAATAATAAAGGGAAACAAATAAATAAATAAATCCTTCTTGATAAATGCATTATTAGCTGTAGTGGGAACAATTACAGGAAGAATGGGAAGTGACAGCTGCAGGCCCCTGATAGCCAAGGCACAAAAGGGGAGTTTTAGACAAATGTCCTTCAGATAATGGGTTTGTTTCTCATGTAGTATGGGGAGGGAGGTGCTGGATATGGGAGGCATTAACAGGCTGTGCCACATGTAGGGAACAGAGATGCTGCTGTACTATGCTGCAGCCATAATTTAGCCTTTTTTTTCCCCTTCAGTGCACCGATTTCATATTTTTCTAAAGTAATGTAGATTTCAGTGTCCTTACCTTCTCTTCAGAGAGCTGTTCACACAAGGATAGGGGGAAAAAAATCCTGGGATTAACTGCTTTATCAGTATGTCTGTTTTCAAGACAGAGCTCTGACAGTAGGATTGTGGGTGAGAGAAGTACCTCTTCTGGAATGGGACAAGAGCCTGTAGAAACATCTGTGTTGGGGGGCAATGGAAACTCAGTAGCAATAGCCCAATAGATGCAATCCAGGTGAATGGGAACTGCTACCAGAAGGTCCCTTCCTCCAGAATTCTCCAGGAGCTTCCAGAACTCGGGTATCCTCAGGAATTTCCTCCAGAGAGGCTGGCTTCTGGATTTGTGACTTCCGTGTAACCTGAGCTTAAACCAGTGCAGCCCTTCTGCCAGATATTGATGACAGTGTTCCCCTGGTTATGGAGTATTCTGGATGGCAAAGGCAAGCAGACAAAAAAGCTTGATGGGAATCATAGGGTTCCTCTGCTCTAGACCTTGGACTAATACTCAAACTATGATGGCTAGGAGCTCACTTTAACCTCTTACCTCAATTCTGCTCCAACTAAGGATGAACTGTTGACAAAGCAAATCACATTTCCACATTTTTCTGTGGATCAACTTTATCCATGCTTCTAAAACTGGGATTCAGAGTCCTATCTGTTGCATATCTATTGTTCTCCTATGAGGCACATGCTTTTCCAGTTGCACAATAATGAAAGCTGTCTGTTATTTCAGGAGCACAGGGAGGTGTAGGTAATGGAAGGCAGAGGGAGAATAACTCTCCTGTGTAGCAATGAGTTCCATAATAACAGTGTGAGAACCAGTTGCAATTTGCTGGGGATGATGACACTGAGGTCGGACAAGCTGTGTAATTTACATCCAAGAAAATGTAACCAGACATGACCAGAAAAGGAAGGATCACTCTTCCAGTTATTATGAACAAAGAGCATGTGGAGGGAAATCATAGAGGCCTCTCCACAAGACCCTTCTGCCTTCAGCTTAGCTCCGTCTCAGCCTAATTACATAGCCTTGTTTGCATTAGTATTGTCTACCAGCTCTCCAATGTCCCCTTCTCACTATGTGTCCTTCAGAGCCATTAGCACAGATTGCACAGCCATGCTGGGGATTCCCTAAGGGCATACATAAACTTTTCACGCAAAATATAACCAGTCCAGCCCAAGGCAACACCCAGGAGGGAAGATTCCAGCCTAAATGTCTAGGATTTGGATAAGCTGCAAGTAACAGAAAGTAGAGTCTAATAATAGGAAGTGTTAGGGAGCCTTAATAGAAAGCAGCATTACCAGGCATATGCTCTGCATATAATGTATTTTCTCAAAGTTAATTGCTCGTCAGTTCAGTATATAAACAAAGACTGATGATATCACCGTGCAAGTGGCAGGGCTCATTCCACTGTGACTTTTTTCTGCTGCTAAAAAAAGACCCACTCCAAACACTGTTCTCTGCCTGCTCATGAGGGGCAGAGTATTTGGGGAACAGTTTCTTACAAAATTTAGTGGCTTTCCTGGACCTAAAGAGGACTGTTCTCTCCCCTGCCAACAAACATGTCCAGCTGAAGCAGGAGTGCCACAAGGTCTCTTCATCCTTAATGCATTTTCATCTTCACCTCCAGGAAGGTTTTGATAATTGCCAAGTCTTTTGAAATCTTCACTAGAGGAAAGGTTGGGGCTTGGCTTATGGAAAAACAGAGGAGCTACAGGGACCAGGACAGAAATGCTGGACTTGCCAGTGCAGTGTTGTTACAGCAAGGACTGAGGTCAAGGACACGAAGCATCTGAAGTTAGGATGTCCAGGGACCAGAGGCAAACTGAGCGTTTTGTTTGCCTCTTTGGCCATGCATGAGTGTTTTTAACTCTTTCCTTTGGCAAAAAGGAGCATAGTGACATTTATTTCCTTCAATTTCTGTGCAGGAGGTTAGACGTAGGACCCAGAGACTGGACATTGTAAGTGGGAAGAGGATTTAGGCAATGTGGAGAGCAGATGTTGGAAACAAGCATAGGTTTGAAGTTGGAGGTCTGATGGACTCTGAGGCAAGAGGAGTTAACAGGTAGAATGAATAAGGATTGGAAAGCTGATAAAATAGAAATATGTGAGGTCCACAGGATTTTAAAGACTGACCATGAACACAGTTGATTATTGATTTCTTACAGGCTCATTATTCATCCTATCTGAAGACAGGTGGGATAGATTCATCCGATGCAGTTCTCTGAAGGAGCTGTCTGGAAATATGTTGATGACACAACAAGTTGAGACCACAGACCAAACTTGCAGACAGTTGAAATGAGATGAGAGAAATCCTATTTACAAGACTTGTTGGATTTTGTTTCTCTATTCCTTTTGTCATTCCTCTGTGAATAGGACTCTGCTCATCTTGCTTCAGATGCAGTAGTGCCAAAATTCAGTCTCTTCTTGTTCTCTCTCTCTCTCTCTGCCTCTCTCGTGCACAAAAAGATAATGGGAAAGAGCCATTTACATTTACAGGATTCAGTGCAGCCTCCCTGAGACACCAGCATGAAGGATATATTGCGGGGATATGTCCAGTGTCCAGATAACAACCGGACCAGGGGTTAGGGAACAACTGACTTTGGCAGTCTCCATTTCTCCAGGTTGTAAAACAACTCTCTGAAAGCTGTGTCTAGTAGGGCAGGAGAAGCTGCTCTGGCTTTGGAAAGCAAGGACTCTATAGTGCTTTCTCCTCTGCTTCTTTTATCTCGTCCATCACTTCAGCACTGGAACCTCCTGCAGTTCTCACCTGACAAAACGTTGAAGTGAACAAAGACTTAGTGCCTTCTCATCTCTAGTTGCTGCCAAATGGTCAGGCAGGGATGGAGTAGAAGCTGTCAGGTACTGGACATGCTGTAGCAAGAACCATGAAACACAGGCAGTGGTCTCCATTTGAAATGCTGCCATCACGCCCGTTCTCTGCACATTCCACCTTTCAGAAGAAAATTGATTAACGTCTTGGAAATTTCAGCCCCTAATGAAATAGATAGCTTTGAGGAGTTGTTGGTGGTGCTCTACTTTTGATTTCCAGAGATTTACCACCTCCAGCCTCTCAAGTTTCTTACTTTCCTCTGAACTCCTTTACCCTCTTCCCAAAATATCTCAACCTTTTCACCTAGGTGGCTGTATGGGAAGGGACAAATAGCAGCCCCAGATTCCTGCCAATATGACTGCTGGTCCAACAGTCCTGGAACAAGTCGTCCTACCCCATCCCTTTCCAGGTGGACCCCAAAGACTTACAGGTGAAGCAGAAAGAACACATTACAATACGGATTGCTTTCTTCATTCCACCCCTCCCCCCAAGCTGTTTTTCCACCTTCAACCTGAAGATGAGATTTCTGGCCCAGGAAACACACATCACTCACAAAGATCCAAAAATGCATTTTAAGTACCATGGGATCTTACAGGGCAGTATTCCAAAAACTATCCTCTCCTTTACATGGGAAGACATGCTTTTTCTGTGCTGGAAGTAAAGACAATGGCTCCATCTGGGAAACTGGAAGGGCTGGCTCCAGTGCCTCAGTAGTTTGCCATCCGAGGCCCCAGTAACAACCCGGTATGACATTTTCTGTTTGCCCCCTCAGGACAGTTCAAAATATCTCTGCAAGTTACAAGGGTAAACATATGCATCTCCTAAATAAATATGCATGGACTTTGGTGGACAAAAGTAGGAACCTGGTGTTTACGAGCCAAAGACAGAAAGATCAGCACTTTGCAATTAGGCCAATGGGTCTCTAAGTCTGCATCAAGCCTGTGGACACCACATGACATTGAAGGCTGAATTCACTTGGCTTGCTGAGCATCATACTAACAGCCCAGTCTGTCCCTGATGGAGCAGAGCTTCTTAACTCTTGGCTTGGCAACACTTTCTGAAGTAGCCTTAAGGCTTATCCATGAAAGATGCCAGAAATCTAGGATTCCAGATAGTATAAATGACTGGTCTCACCTGGAATCGTACAGCAGGAGGCATAACAAAGTGTTGGTCTCTGGCAGCAAATAGATCTAGACGGATCACCAGCCTGTTTCTAAATGGCAGAGAATGAATGGCCAAAGGTGAAAATTGTCTGCTCTTGGGTGTCCACTGTTTACAATAATCTCACTACCCAAGGAGGTAATAAGTTATCCCATGGTAAAATATATTCTAATTTGTCATTGGCTCAGCCTGCAATGCCAAAATCAGTGCTGCTAATCGCTAATAAAGGGGGTTCACAGGAGCCTTTGTTTATAATGACATGGTGGGTGATAGCTCTTTATTGTTATAATCCTCTTTCAGAAAGCATCTGATGGGGAAAATGTCTCCTCTGACAGTTTGCTTAAATTTTCATTTGCCAAAACACTGAATAAACTTCTTATTTGTCTAATGGAACTAGAAAGAATTGTGACACTTTTATTGTTTGTTTACTTCCTCACTGGGGCACCAGCTAAATTGAAGATGTCATCATGCAACACTGAGAATCAAGCTTCTTAATTTAGCTGATTGGTTTGCAAACCAGGGTCTCAAAAGCACCACTGAGCCATGGAGACTCTGCAATGACCACAGACTTGAAACATGCCAGTGAACTGCAAAGAGGAGATGTAATGCAATGGCGAAGTAATCTAAGAAAAGCTACTTCTTTTACAAGGTATTGCACAGAAATACCAGTCAAACGGCATCTGTAAAACCAGCAGAGAGAAGACAGAGTAATACATTTTTTTCTGTAAATCCTGCATAATTAGCAGCTTCTGCTAGATTAGTGCTAGCTCTAATTCTGAACAGATGAAGGGACTGGATTTGTGGCCTGAATTCCCTCTAACATTCACTCTCTTTACACCTTTAAAATGAGAAATAGAGTGACTCTTGCTTTACACCACAATAAGCAAGGATGGAGCACTTGGGTTGCAGATGGAGTAGTAGTCCCCCATGGATCAGTAAGATTTTCAGACAGATCAAATGTTGAGCTTCAGGTAATTGCCAGAGATCCTTTAATGTCTGAGTTTAACACTCACCTGCTAGAAGAGAACACAATTAGGCAATGAGATGTGGAAGAGTCTGAAGTGCCAGGCATAATAATTCAGCAGTAGTATGCTGTTCGGCAGAAAGCTGAAGGCTGAGTGCTGTCAATTACATCAAGGATGAATTAATACCACCAAATTCATGTACTGAAGCATCTTATTATTGCTATGATCACATTTTATCATGAAGCAGCTTGGGTTAGGTTGTTTTTTAAAATTTATCTATGTTAATTTTGTACAGAGGCAAATAAGTTATGAGTTGGAAACTGTATTAATTTCACTGCCTGAAAATATTTTAATAGCTGATCAGGTCACTTTGTTGTTTTTTCTTCTTCCTCGTACTGCTTATCATAAAATTAGTGTTTTGTACAACATATACTATGGAATATCAAATCATAAGTTTCTTGATTCCCATCCCACCCAAAATTTTCCAGTCATCCTCTCAAATTCAATTTCCTGACCATACATTTCCCTTGCCCACCCCATCTCCCTCTTGTACTTTTTAAGGATAGGCTTCTACAGCACAAACAGAAGTGGATTTCACAGTCCAAAGGGAGATTTCCCCATCCCCCTCAAGGCAAATAAACTGCATTTCACTCTTATAGAAAGCACAAGGGAGCTCAGCGATCAGAATTCACAATTGAGGAAAATTGTAATTCAGCCACATCCAACAAATAATGTCACATACTGAGTACATGATTGTGCTGCGTTATCCCATGCTCCTGTAAGCAACACTGCTCTTTGCAGACCCTGGAAGGCTAGAGGGGAATCGTGCCATTAAGGGAAGCCGCTAAAGTACTTTTCGTTTCTAGGTCACAGGCTCTAACCCAGACCACTGCCAAGCTGAAAGTCACTAGTATTTGGTCACTTGTGCACACTTGAAATCAATAGAAATCTGTCCCTTCGTGGCACAGAGACCCTGACACCAAGTGAAGCCAAAAACCATGCAGACAGCATGATCACAGCCTGGCAGGTAGCTAATATCTGCCACACTTATTCTTAGAGCTAACGAGACTCCAGGGCTCCCTAGCCAGTACCTTGTAACAGCACAAATTCAATTTCCATTGAGGAAGAAAGCATAAAGGCAGAATTGGGAGAGGAAAAATAATTTCTATGGCCTCTCCTATTTGTTTACACAGATAAAAATGATGGTGTTCCAAAGCTCAGCTGCCCTGAGGTGATACCAAGAGAGGTTTTGCCCATCCCATTCAAAGAAACGGATATGTTTAAATATTTGCTACTTCTACATCCTAGACTGAAAGTCTTTAAACTGTTTAGAGCCAGTAGTTAGTTCTCTACCTTGAGAGAATAGTGCTCTGACTTATTCTTCCTCCATAACTTGGAAAGGGTGTCACAAGTTGTATGGTTTCAGGCATCCCCCGCTAGGTATTTGTTTGCAGCAGAGCAAACCCGTTGGTGAGCATTCACCCCAGTAGGTTGGGGCAGCAGAGCATCTTCCTCAGGTGCTTTGGCACAAAGCAGGAAGACTAGCTGAGAGCTGCCAGGATGTTGCAGATAAGATCTCCTATGAGTGCAGCAATATTCTGAAGAAAAACATGCTGGATCTATCCTGGATTTAGATAGAGCCGGGGGACACAGGCAGATCTAGGCAAAGCAGGAGGTGCAGAAGAGCAGGAGCATCTACAGATAGCAGTTACAAACCCCCGCCTCTAGCAGGTCGCTTGGACCCCAGAGTTGGGTCTGCCATTCCTGGACACCAGCTCTGAAGGGGAATGGCCTCCTTCAAATGCCCTAAAGGGAGAGAAAAGGTCACTCCGTTGTCTCAGTCACAGATAATTCTGCACAAGCTCGACATCACCAGCTACAAACGTCAGGATCTCAGAAACACAGAGGAATCCAGCAGTAACATTTTTCTTTGGCTTAATTACCGAAATAGACAAATTGGAAATTGGCCCATCATGAAGATAAATAGCAATAAAAAAAATGCAGTTGAGAAAACTTTCTTCTAAATTATAATTAACCACCCACCAGCAGCTACCTGACAGAGGTTGGAGAGGAGGCCATGAGCAGCCCCTCAAATCAGCCAGCAGCGTATCCAGTGATGCTCCTTGTTACTGCACCTTCAGGGCACTTAATGCACCATTTTGCTTTCAGTACAATTATAAAAGGCCGCTTATATTTTCTACCCCCCCCCCTTTGTCTCCCCACCCCAAGATCTCTAATAGTCTAAATTATCAGCAAATTGCCTATTTGATAAGGGCAAGCCATTTTGCATTGAGAGCTGAACTATTTCCCACTTCTGGGGGATAATATTAGGCAAATAACAAGCATCATTCTTTTGACATGTACAATTATTTGCCAAGTGTATGTTTGAATAGCCTGCTCCTTTGTGTGACAGGGTCCGTTCCCCATTAGCATACTTGACAGATGAATATGCTGGGTCCTTGTGGAAAACCTGGCAGTAACCATGGTGATTTGGAGACAATGTTTTGAGTGAGGGATGTATTATCAATTTCAACTGGAAGTAAAAAAAGTGTATCGTTAACGAGCTGATCTGCAATCCAGGAGAAATACATTGTTCCCAGGTAATTAAGCCAATCTTGGTACTAGTTTTAAATCCACATAAATTAGAGATAGAGGGGTCTACCTGTTTTGTTGTTTCTCTGTTTCCTGATAGAGATTTTTCTCCTTGATTTTTTAATTAAAGTTCTCTTTGAAACAGCCAAAATATAGTTTTCTTTGTGCTAGGAAGTTCTGGAGGCTCCATGATAAAAATGGATAACTGGGACACTTTGAGTGTTTTAGGCTGAGCTGAGTCACCCACTTCACAAAACCAATCCCAGGGCAGGCTGTCCACAGCCTTTTTGGTTATCTTGGCTTTATTTGGGAGTAGCGGAAGAATTTCTCTCATTCCCACCTTGCAGAAGTGGTTACATCTCCAGAGTAAACCTGGCATTTGCATCAGGTCTCACTGGTGCCTGACAGGACTTAGGGAGCCTCTGCATCCTGATGCCTCTGCCAGCTTTAGTCTGGCCTCTCTCAACATGCGATTTACTGGGTGAGTTTGAGGGCTGATAGCCCGAGCTCACTACATGGATCCAAAGGGACTGAACTGTGGAGGCGAGTGAGTTTTCCAACACTCACCCTTATACCTCCTTGCTCAGAGTGGGTACATCATTTGGCCTCTCCTGTTCATGATCTGAGTTTCCCTTAACTTGATACCTGACATCCAAACCACTACTCATAACCCACTCAAGATCCTATAATAGTGACAAAACTTTTTAATAAATCCTTCCTCAAACACTCTTCTCACACTCATGTGTGCATGGATTTCCACATCAAAGTCCTTTGGTGAGAGGCTAACAGGCACCATCACCTACTTTTGGTTACCTGGTGCATCTAAAGAGACAACTCCAGATGCAGCACCAAATTCACCAAAGGAAGGAGACACATCATCATGCCTTCATCTGATTAGAGAGGCTGCTTGCATGCCTCTTTCCTTTGGGAAAGACAGAAAAAACAACTTATGCATAGCAATGCTTTGCTTTTAATCTTGACTATTTAAGTCTATATAGAATAGGTGAAAACCATCTCCATTTTGTCCAGGGTGTTAGATAGCATCAGCTTTGCCTAGGTATAGATGAAACAGAAGAGCAAGACTAACCTTTTCCTCATGCTCTTCTAATAGAATTGAGCAATCTGAAACTATTGCCTACTCTCCCTTTGAACCCCCAAATCCCTGCAACACAAAATCCTGCTTTACTGAAGAAGAGGCAGATTATAGAAACAAGGTTGTTATTAGCAGTTTGATTAGGAACATATTTTCTACAGTCCTTCATTAACAAGAACGTCCCTGCCTTTTCAGACAAATTTACCCTCATTTCCCACACACCTGGTGCCCTCTCACTTTTATTATTTTAAAACATTGACATGAAAAATGCTGAATCAGGCACCCGAGGTCAGAGACAAAGTTACTTTTACTGGACAAATACCACCGTATTTCAGGGCTATTTTTCTTGCCTTTTCCTTATTCGCAGGCCTTTGTCAGGCAAACATCTGATTTTTTCCTCCCACCCCCAGTCTCTGTCCCCAGTAATCTCCCTGTTTTGGACTTTGGCAGGTTGAGAGCTACAATTAGAGCCAGTGTTTACAGTGCCAGCCATATGGCTTGCAATGCAAAACAGCAGCTGCATGGGAATTTTGAAACGATCCCTGCTCAAGGTCACTGTGCGCATGGGAACATGTGCCCACCCAGGTGGTATGTGCAGTCCTGTAGCTGGCTGCTCTCTTATAGCGCACGTAGACATCGAGTGCCTCCAATGCAAGCTAATGCCAGAACAGCTGCGGAGCACTAATAGTGTCACAAAGGCAGCATCTTGGTGAAGCATCTAAACCGTTGCTTGCTGAAATAACCGATGGGAACATCAGCAGCTTCTGCCTTCTCATCAAGAGACCATCTGCAAATTCCTACAAGTTCCCAGCACCGCAAAGCTGCTCTTCCTCAGTGGAGCTCGTGTGGCTCCCAGCGCTTCCCACCAGTTTTAGCGGGCTGTGCTGAGAAGGACTTCTGGTTTTCCTATGGGCTGGGAAGGAGGGAAATTAAGGCAGACAGACTGGCTGAAGTCGCCCAGGAGCATACAGTGGAAAGGGCCTTAAATGTGAGATCAAGGCCTGCACTGATGCTGTCTCTGTTGTGCTCAAGTGCATTCCCTTTTATCAGAGGGGATTTTGAAGCAATTCTGGGTCCCTGAGAGAGCAGGAGTCTGGGCACCACTCACAGGGAGCCACAGCAGGTAGTGAGCACCTTGCTCTCCTGAAGCAGGCTAATACTACACATTTTGCTTCTGTGGTAGCTCTGTCCTGCTTGTTCCAAAGATAAATGGCAATGTGGCAACGGTTATAGCCTGCTGTCTGATCCATAGTCTCAGCTGCGCAGGTCAAAACACAAGGCAAAGAACTGTCATAATAATCATGAATCCATCATACCCATGTCAAAAGAGCAGTGATTTTTCCCAGATTAGGCTGATTTGGGGAGGAGGTGGTATTTAAATTACTTATTTTCTACAGGAATAGCTGTATTAAAAAAATAAACACACAACCTGAGCATCTTCTGCAGCCAGCTGCTTTTCAGGAAATCTAGCACCAAAGTGACCAAGATGGGATTTCCTCCAGGTCCCATGTGGCATTAGCAGACATGCTTTTAAGGATGTCATATTCATAGAAGAGCAAGAACGTGTCCTGACTGGAGCAGGCATTTCCCAGGCTGTTTATCACCCTCCTGTAAATGAATGAGAGCATTTGATGCTTACAGGCTTTAACGAGACCAGAAGGGCATTCTCCAGGACTGCGCCAAGTGCCCTGCTCTTCTCAGAAAGCATAAAAGTGTGTCCCAAAGATTGACACATGGGCTGATGCACAGCTTGTCATCCTGAAGCTTTACATATCACATTGAATGGTCCACCCCTGAAATGCATCCACTGCTGCATTTCCAGGATGTCCTCATTTAACAATGTATGGCAACATCACACAGCAGTTCAGCACAGGGAGTAAAGAAGCCTGCCATGGCTATCTAAAACTGCCAGGAGGATTTAGCCCAATAGACCATTGCCAGCCTTTGAGCAGGACACCAGCCCTCTTCGGTCTGACTGTCATGACTGATTTAGGACCCTGGCTTTAATTCTAACCCAAAAACCAGTGGGCAAGATCTTGTCTGCCTGTGTTAAGGATCCTTCCCAAAACAAAATCTGTATGTAAAGGGAAGGAAGAGCTTTCTCAGCACAAACACTCCATTGCCAATGTTGTTGTCTCTAGTACCATGTTCAGTCTTTATGCGACGCTTACAGAGAAAGAGCTACAAATATAGAAAGATGATGGTACACAAAAAACTTCTCATAATATTATGTAAAAAAACATTATTGATAGATCTTCAGCAGGCTATAACAGCTGAAAGCAGCACAAAGTCAGAATAATTAAGGCATATAATAGAAATGCTAAGTGAGAGAACAGAAAGGAAGACAGTAACTTAATCTCTTGGGTTACCAGGTGGCATCCCAATACCCAGTCAAAAAAACAGAAACTGGATAGTATATAAATGTGAAGAGAAAAGGCAGAAGAGGTAATGAGGCAGGTGGCCCCAAATAGCTATTCTCCACAGTCTCAGCCACTGTTGGAGACAACTTGCATGAGGAAGGTGCTGCTCAGAAAGCCCTCAGGCCCAGGGGCAGACTGCAAACACTGTGGGGCCTCTCCCAGGTTCACAAGGGCCACAGCAGGTAAGGAATGTCCTATTAACGTATGTGACCTTAAGGATGTGTTTCATCTTTCTTTGTACCTTTGTAACATTTTTGCAAAGTCTCTCTTCTAATTAAATATATTTTTTTGTCTGTAAATCCTGAGCAGTGATCAGTTTGGAAGTTGAATAGTGACCACACCTCAGTACATCACCTCGAATGATTCAGTAGTCCTTAGGCTGTATTAGAGGACTCTCACTGCACCATTCACCTCACTAAAACATATCCTCTAAGGGTAACATGATGCTTCCCCACAACTTTCATTAATCAGTTGGGAAGCTGATAATGCAGGAACAGGACTACAAGCCTTTTCTGTCATCAGGTGAGTTCCCTCCCACGTAGACAAGTATCTAAACCATGAGTGTCTCCCTGTGAGTTTTTAACAGCACCTATCTTAGGTTTTACACTATGTATTGCTATGCACTTGGCTGTAGCAGGGCAATTGAAACCACTTAAATGAAGTAGTTGACCCCCTTATATAGTCCATGAAGAGAGCCAGGTGACTGACAAACAACTGAGAAAGCCTGAGAGCTATCATGGCTTCTCTGTTGAAAACACAGAGCTCAGTGTAGTGAGAACTCCTTCCCTTCAGGCATGAAATAATTGCCTGCCAACCCAAACCAGGGCACTTATATGCCTATGTGTCATTGTCTAGAGAAGATTTGGGTTAAGTGAAGCACAAAATAGGAATTAGCCATCTTCAGGGTTATTCAGTACAGGATACAGGCTTTCTGGATTGCTCTCCTGGGCATGGGTGCATGAGTACCAAGCAAACCTCAGTGCAAGTGAAATTTAAGCAGTTCAAGTTTTAGTGACTCCTGAATTCCTCACTGCTCCATAAGCAGAGAGTTCTCTTGAAGACTTTCTTTTTTCTAACACTGACCAGGGCCAAATTTACATATCCTATGTCAGCAATATGGGACCTCCTTGCCATGTTTTAAGTCCTCCTTACTGCCTCTCATACATTCCTGGCATGCCCGTGCTGTAGCAACAGGCTTTTTTCCCCAGCATCGGTGTGACTGACAAAGGGACTGGAGAAATGATAACATGTGCAGTAGCCAGGACCAGTCTAACACAAGCTGTTGTTCCTGTGACTTGCCTTTTATTCCCTCAGGCTTTTGCTGGACACCCCTTCTTCCCTTTTGCTTACAGACTGCCACCACTATAGCTGGAGAAAAATATTGATGGAAACATACCTTTTTCCTTGATCTTTTCCATCTCTCTTCTGGCACTGTGTTCAGCCTTATCCCACTGCACCAGTTGCACCCACATTCATTCTCCCTGCTTTCAGCAATATTGCCAGACATTTGCAATGGATTAGGGGAGCGACATCCAGCTACTTCCCCACTACTAGTTTGTTGGATCTATTTCTTCCCCAGTCCTGATCCTCCCTAGCAATAGTGATATCTCCTTCATGATTTACAAGGTGGGCAATATATTTAAAACAGAGACACACTGTGAGAGAGTGGTTTGCTCAAAACACAGGTGATCCCAATAGCAATCAAGAAGCAGGTAGCAAAGGGTGGATGAAGAACTGGTGTGTATCAGAGGCTGCCATATCTCTGTAAAGGTCTCTGTTCTCATAAGGATCTCAGCTTTCCTGGCCCCAATAGGCTGCAGACATAGGGAGTGATGTCTATTGCAAAAGAGGCTCAGAGGGGAGTATTCACGCTCCCACAGGTGACCAGAGAGATAGCTCTGTGTACTTTTTCCTCTAGTATCTAAAGAGGCCCTTCCAGAGCATTATTCAAAGTGTCTAATCTGGGTTCCCTCTCTGAGGGAGCTTGTCTCTTTGGTGACAACAGAGGAAACCTGGAAGAATTAGATGCTAAAAGTTGAATGGAACAAATACTCTCTCACATTTTAGCAGCTAGACCTACTCATACGAGGTTCTGAGGAACTGCTTGTTAGAGAAAAAAAAATCTGACAGTGTATTCAAGGACTTAGGGCCAGAGGTGGTTCAGGCCTCACTATTATCTGCATTACTCTGCTCTGAGACTGACAAGTTGGAGGTCAAGGGGAAGAGACTACCAACCTAATATCCTCCCACAATAACCTTGCCTGGATGAGGCACTGATCTGTGCTGTCTCCAGCAGTGGAGACAGCATTTTGTATGTCCCACCTTGCCCACTGTGAGGCAAGGCTCCGCTGTGCTGCCGAGGTCCAGGAGTGCCCAGCCAGAGCTGTGTCCCATCCCATAACATAGATTTTTCTGGTAAGCAGCAGTAGGCTATTTCCAAAGAGATCCAGGATGAGTGTTACTATTAGACATAGGCCTAAAGACACATTAAAACATAATGAAGTGTCTTAATCACCCTTTACAACCTAAATTTATCACAGAGAACCCTATAAAATGAAAGTGAAAGAGCAATTCCACAGCTGCATTTACCCAAGATGGATAGAGAGGTATTATTTGTTGTTAATGAATGGCAAAATCATTGCCATCTCCCTCCTATGAATGAAATATGTGGGGATGTAGAGCAAGGGCTCTGGGCTGCATACAAGGCATTTTGCAATCAGCTCACAGCACCTATTTAAACTGCCTGAAAGCTTGGTTACACTGATGCGCTGACTAATGCCCAGACACAGACATGTCTGTCTTAAAAGCTGCTGCTAACCTGGTGCTCGATACCTCTCCTGCCCCTCCATATTCGATTGCCTCCATCAGCAGGATTTTCCTTCACAGAGCCCAGGGAGAGAGCTCAATGCTTTCTGCATCTTCTTTAATGAAGCCAAGACATCTCAGCCTGAGTGATATTTTCCCCTGTATAATTAAATATTTGGCAGTGGCTAGATATTTAGAATAAGTACACTAGGTACAAGGTGCCTGCTGGGCTGCTGAGGCACTGGCTGTATCCTAAGTAGGAAGCACCTGGAAGGTTGCTGTACTGATGAAGTGATGCAAGGCTTTATGGCCTTTCTTCTCCTTGCTCCTCTCCCTTTACCCCACAGTGCTCTCAGATCTCTCACCCCTCCAAATCTGTAACATACACCGTGATCGAAAGGAAATGCAGGCAGCCAACTCACACATAAATCCACAGGCACAGCAGAAGTACTCTTCACTTAGATCCATTCAAAGTTTCCATGGGCCTCAGGGTTGGGAGAGCACCCCGTTGCCTCTCCATCTGAGCAGAAGCCCTCGTCTACTATTCTCACCAAAGGCTAGTAAATTCCGTCCCACATTTAAAGGCAAGTTGTCTGCTGTCTCCCTCAGCCCTTGCCATGCTCAGGCCCTTTATTTTATGCTGGTGATGAACCCTGAATGGGGCCAGGCATCCCTGCTTGGCTGCAGAGAGACACCAGACAACTTGCCAGCCTGCCTCCTCCAGTGACAGCATCCCTGCCACCAGAGCCCCCAGTCTTCTTCCCAGGACTACAGTGTTTAGCTGTGAGCTGCAACTCAGGGCAGACTAATATAAAGTCCTCTAAATGCAGGGGGAGTGAATGTAAATAACTGGTTCTCAGGCCCAAATCCACAGAGCTTCTCATATTCTTTCCTTTCTGTCTCATAGGTGCCCTTTATGTGTGTCCTTATATCTCTCTGGCCATAAGCTTAGGCTTATGTGCTCTAAGGCAGATCCTTGCTCTTTGACTGCCATAACCTTGTCCACTGCAAAGTTAAGCATTTCATCCAACAACTAATTTCTGTACAAATGGGCAGGGGCAGGATGCACTCTTGAAGGGTAGATGTTTCAGAACCATTCCAACGGACATTTAGGAAGCTTCAAAGCGCAGCTGAAGAGGTCCAGCTCCCTGCTTTACCACTGATTGATTGCATGAGTGTGGATAAATAAATCATTTCACCTTTCTGCCCTCATGAAAGAGAACCGATGGTCCTTTTCTTTTGTCAAGTACCATGAGATCTCAGGTGAAACTCAGTCAGTATTTTATTAATTCTTCTTTTGGGCTCTTGTTATTACAGTGATCTGTGTGGTCATATACCTTTGAAGTAAATATCAACAGGAAATAGGAAAAGAAAGCTCCCTATTATCATGGGATCAGACAGTCCCATCAACTGCAAATACTGAGTCTCATGTGAAGGAGTGAGTGCTGTGCACACACAACAGCTCAGATGGCCTGATCCCACCATGGCTCAGTTAGATGTCTTAAGTAGCCTCTTGGATGCACACCCAATCAAAGTTACAGTGCAGGGGGAAAAAAATATCTTTGTACATTTTCAACTCTGGCATTTTCGAAAGTTGATGGCATAACACGACCTTCCTGCCAGGAGACACTGGCTAAAGTGTGTATTTTCCTTGAGGGTCTCATATATCGTCCTCTTCTGAAATGCGGCTGAGGCATGTAACTCCTTGTTAGGCTGTGTTCTGTGTGCCTACCAGAAAATTGTACAAATACAGCATCTTCTTGTCCTTGAAGAGCCTATAAATAAATGGGCTCTTACCTTGACTGCAGGCTGCAGCATTAGTCAACACTCAAGCAGTTCATTTGTAAATTTGTACACAAAAGAATCCAAGACACTTGAAAAAGCAGCAGAATGTACTTTTTTGTGTGCGAGTGGATTTAGTGCTTGAGCAAACTGCTGGACTAACAGGCTGAGAGACCAAAGGTTTGTATTTATCCACAGATCAGGACCAGCACAGACAGGTAGAGTGTACCTTCTCCCTCCTTCTGCCACACAGGCAGTGCCTCCAGAGCCTTCCAGGCCGGCTGCCACCAGGGCTGAAAGAGACCTGGGCATCCAGCTCAGCTCAGAAATTAGTTATATTGCACCATGACTATCTGTCCCTGGAACATGGCATTTTTATTTAGTTTTGAAATTTGAGAAATGCCCGAACCAGCTCCCTCCACACTATGTTCCCCTTTTCTACACCCCCTCCTGTAGTCTGGCTTCTTAACTGAAAACCTTATGGTTTATTTTGTCCAGTCTGGGTACTTAGCATCCCTGAAAACCAGGTCCAAGGCAGTGCATGGGAGCTGGATACCAAAATGCAACATTTTCTTTTTTTAAAATGTATAGTGGCTATACTTATTTTTTTCTAGCTATTATTAGCCTTACAGCTGGATGACTTAATCTATTCCTCATTAACTATCTTAATTCTACCATTTCAGTAATTTATATTGTCTACGGTCTTGCCACTTCATACTATTTAATTTTGTGAAGTATCTTGGAAAGCTGCTTGTCCAGCAGAACATACCGTGTTATCCTGCTGCGTATTGCACCACTGCAATTTCTGGCAGTCCAACTGTACATGGAAGAGGGACAAAATGAAGACTTGCTGTCTACATGAAACAAGCTCAGACCGGTCTTATTTTTGTGAGCCATCATCTCTCACCTTAGTTGCATTGTGTGGGATCCTGGTTTATTACTGAGGACCAAGGACAGTCTCTACACAAACGCCACTGAAGGAAGAATTAAAAACCATCACACGCTTAGTGATGCTAAATGAGTATTCAAATTGGCTAATAAAAAAGTAATGAGGAATGCCTGCAGCCCTGAGCCACCTAAAGAAAATCAACAAATGCCAGTTACAAAGCAAACACTTTCTGTGGTAGGCAGCGGGGATTTCAAAACAAGGCAGGGAGGGCTTGTGGGGAAACGAAAGGAAAATAACACGGGAATTGCAACTGCCAGAGGAAGCAAGAGGGAAAAAGATGAGGGAATTTTTCACTGAAGGAAAGACAGAGATAAAGAGCTGCTTCAGGGATTTCCCAATTAAGACAGGGCATAGAGCTATTCATCCTCTGAGCCCATGGGTGGAAGCCCTCATTGCTACCGGGTGCTGGCCATTATGTGCTCCTGCCACACTGGGGTCTGGTTCCTGCACTCATCCTCCCTGGAGCAGCTCAAGGAGGAAAACAACTCCTGAATATTGTACGGACTGCTTGAGATTTGAGCAAATGGCCTGCCAGGCTTCCTCATCCAGCCTAAAACCCTGTTAGAGTTGAAGGTGGGTCTCTCAGTGGCATCTTCCATGCCATCACCTGGCTTGTGAGAGGACACCCTACTGCAGTATGTGGATTCATGAAATAGTCAGCCATGTCCCCACGGCCTCATGGTGGTCCTGTAATATGACCCTGCTTTGGACACTTCTCTCAAGACTCGCCTTCCCTAGAAATCAGGTATTTAGTCCACTAAGCTCTCCTCTAGGCAACAATCCTCCTCACTGTTCTTTGGATGAGCAGACTTGATCTCTGGAGGTTCCTATCTCCCTCCATCAGCTATGAGGGCCTGAATTCCACGTCTGATGCTGAGATAGATAAAGTTAGTGAAATGTGTGCAGCTCAAGGGGAAGCCTCCTTCTGCCTTGATCTTCCCAATGGTATGAAGGAGACAAGGAGTTAAAGGTGGATAGGTGTCTCCCAGGAGCCTGTGAAGAGAGCTATGTTAGAGATTGCATAATGCTCAGGTGTCCTGGAGATCATATAAGTATCTATGACAAGACAGTAAGAATAATTTGCTCTACAGCTGTGGGTACTGATCAGGAGCAGTATCCTCACACGTTTTGGTCATTATCACAGTCCACTGATGTGTGATGCCATTTTTCCAGGTGATGGTTTCTCTTTCAGCAAGCATTGAGGTGCACATACATTTCAGTAGGTACCTTGAGGGTCCTTGGCATATTCTATCCCTCATTTAAAACTCAAGGCACCTTTAAAAAATGACAAGTCAAAGAACTTGAGTTTAACAGACCTATGGGAATAAAGGCTAACTCTGCAGGGGACCACACTATTAGAGTGTAAATGAGCTCAGAAACAGGCCAAGCAACATATAAAATGCATACCTAAATTGGTAACGAGATTTCCTGGCCTTCCAGGCTCAAAATCTTTCCCTCAGCTGGTTCTCTTATGTTATTTATCTCTTCTGCTTGAGAACAGTGGCTTAACAGAGCAGCCAAACTTCAAAATATGAAGGACGAAGGGAGGAAAATTTGAAAAAACTATCATCCTCAGAGTACCCTGAGTTCAAACAGGGGCAAAAGTTTCCAGATTGCTACTGAGGTCTTCTCAATACACTTCTCTCTAACACCCTCAGGAAGGATACCTTTTACCCTTGTGAATAGCTCAAGGGCTAACAGGAGAATACAAGTAACATTGACTTTTGTGTCACAGAGATAAAGAACAGAAAAGGAGTGTGAAATAAGAAAATCCTGGAAGAGAGCCAAGGAATGTGTTTTCCAGAAGCATATAATCTGTAATTGGGCTAATTCTGATGTATTTGTGTCTCCAATTCTTTGTTTCACTGTTGTCTGTATAACTCTTGATTGGAACATTTGATGTTCTTTTTGTGAGTTCCTAAATCCAATCCTCTCTGATGATGTACATGAATGTGCATCTGATGGATGTTTTCCAGCACCTTTTTGTTGCCTCAATTAAGGGATAATGAATAAGAATTGTTCCTATTTGTAAAACATTTCCTGCTTCCCATTGGTTGGACAATATTTCTTAATTAAACACAAAGCCTTGTAACATCAGTTAGGGGAGCGACACCAAGCTTAGAAAGAGAAGAAATGAAGGAGTAAGGGAGAGGTGAGGGGCTTTTGTACTTTAGCAACTGGCTCATGAGGGCATATTTGATTTATTTTAATAATGGTCAAACGTTGCAGCTTTTTCTGATACCAAGAGAATGGACAAGGACCTCAGGGCAATATCCACTCAGATCCATAACTCTATAGAATACCCAAATCAATGCCTCAGGGAATAAGAAATAAGATGTAACACCTTTTCTTTTTAGTCATCAGACAGAATCCCATTCATCTACTAAGGAACAAAGGGGAATAACCATGGTCTGATACCTGCTAGGTCATATGTAATGTGAGCCTATAGCTGGCATGCAGAAAAATAAAATAAAATAAAATAAAATAAAATAAAATAAAATAAAATAAAATAAAATAAAATAAAAGCAGTAGGTACAGCACTGTGTCTACCTCAGCAGAGATTGGTAGGAAAGATGAGGTCACGGATTCGTACTAAACTCATCACTTTGGATTGATGTATATACCAGTGCTGGGTCCAGGATGGGGGTGAAGCTGTCTTTGCACTGCCTCTGCTGCTGTGCAAAGGAAGAGCATGCTTATGTCACGCCATCTTTCACCAGCATGACATTCATTTCATTGCATGATTTTAAATAGAATCCATACAGATCTGAACAAAAGGATATACTATGCAATTTCATGTTTTATCCCAAATAAAAGTGTTATAGAGTGTCATATATTCTGCCTATAAAAAGCAGATTTAGCCTGATCCTTAGCCTCTAAGATTTCATCCATCATCAAATCAAACATGTCTGTGTTGTCCTCTTTAGTTAAAACCGAGAATAAGTCTCTGTTTGGCTCCTGCAGCTTTGAGCCATAAGTATATTAGATCAGCTGTTCTTCTTGCTTCACATGCTATTTTCAATAAACTGCAGGGTGTGACATTTGTGGGGACACTCAGATTATACAACATGATGTAATTGCTGACTAATCGGATTCTATCCACACTTCATACCTATTGTTTCTGCCAAACTTTCTCATCTGCAGAGTACAAGCAGTAACTGCAGGAAATCCTCACCCTGCAAGGGGGCCCTGGCCCATGGTTAAAGTAAAGCCATATGTTTAATGCTTAGCACACAATGTTGGCAAAGAAGAAAGGCAATAGAAGTCTTTGGAGCCTGTGTTACCCACGCAAATATCATCTGTGAAAAGCAAGTCTGTCTCCTTTAACACTACTTTTAATCCTGATGTCATCTTCTTCACTCCCTCTCACACACATGGTGTTTATTTTGTCATAGTGCATCGTAACCCAAGAGTAAAATCATGAAAGGCAACAGAGTTTTGCATGTGTCCTGAAGCCAAGTCTTCATCTCCACAGAATACATATGTTTAAATATAGAATGAGAGGGGAATGACAGAGATATGAGGAAACTGCATCTGGTTTTTGTCATCTTAATATACTGTAGTGGTATTTCTGAGCCTAGTCCAGCTCCAGCTGAAATAACTGGACAACCCTTCCTGTCTGCTGGAGTGTCCTGGGCAAATTCTACGTCCTGAGCACTGTTTCTCTAGATTTGCTCATAGGAATCTGGGAGCAAAATTTGGATCTATGCAGTAAAAATATTCCATTGGCTCTAGTGTACCTACCCATCTGTAGACAAAACAGAGGAGGATCAATAGATGTTACCTCTGTGACTTTGTGTGGATAAAAGATGGCAGGTTAACCAGTCTGGATCCTGGAATTATCTTTTGATTCACAAAATAAAGAACATCAGCGTGAGTGTCTTGCATTGCTGTCTCAAAGCCCTAATCTGCAAGCACTCAGCTAGATAAAAAAGAAGAGTTGAATTTCCAGTCGCCTCAAACCCCAGCTTCTCTGAAGCTGCCAGTGAAAGGATGGGCTACTCTGTTCTCTCTGTTGATACCATGTAAAATGTGCTTAGATACTCTGGAGATGGAGGCTCCTGTAACAAAGAGATAAGCTCGCAATAGTAGCAGCTCTGGTGATAGGATGTGTGAGTACTGGACACAATACTGAGACTCTCAGGAAGACATCAAATGGGCTGATAAGAATATTCCCCATCTAGGCTGCGCAGAGACCCGGTGGTCAGGCCTTTATCTCTCCCCACACAGAGGCTCTCCCTCTCCTTGTGATAAAAACCCCTCTTGTGATAAAGAACCCTTCCCAACATCCAATCTTTTCCTTGTTCCCCCTCTCCTGTCCCCATTCCTCTAGTCTGTACCCTGTCTCCACAGGCTGCAAAGCCTGGGTATATCCTACTCAGGAGCATGGCTTCTCTGTGCACAGGAAATGCTATAGATTTTTTTTTCTGCTGCAATTTAAAAAAAAAAAAGAGAGAAAATCTGCTAGCCACTCAATAATTAATCCTTATGAGCACTGATTCAGCATGTCAGGAAGAGAATTTTGCACTCACATTGTAGTCTTTTGTAATTGAATCTTACGCTGTTATATCAGTGTGGCCCCCAGGTGAGTATGCAATAGCTGAGGGCGGGGGGGAAAGGTAAGATAAAGGAATTACAATAGAGCCAAGCTAATGTGAGAACATGGCAATGTCTTCTGTGCCTCAAGGTGTTAAGTTAATCTCCGATAAGTTATTAACTTATTAATGGGCTGAGAAGGGATGAACTACTTTTCATCCAAAGTCCCAAGTGCTCCTCATTGTCTTCTGCATACTTCTCCTGTCAACTAATTCACCTTCAGTACTGCTCTCCCATTGCTCTGCCTTCCTTCCTCCACGTATCCTATTTCAGACATAATGAATGAACTTCACTCATTAGAGCTTCTCCATGGAGTGCACAAATCATGCTCAAAGCCTGGGACAGGGGGGCTGAAGGAAAGATTCAAGGGCAGAAATCTGAGAAACAATAGTTAAAGAAAGTATTCCAACAGTTGTCTCCTTCAGTTTCCACCAATGTGAAAAAGCAAAAAGCCAATAAACTCCAGATTAAACCAAAGGACTCAGAGTTATATTTCCACATCCCAGCTCTCCAGTGCTCACTTTGCACAGGGTCATAGTGAGTATTTCTGCACTCAGTGCCTGATGTATGGTGCATTACCTGGGATCATGTCATTTGTCAGCTGTTCTTCTGAGGTACCAGACACTCTCTTCTCACTGATTCCAGTTGCTCTGAAAACTAGAGCAGAAATTAAAAACTGATGAAATGGGGTGAAATTCCAAGTCCATGGAAAAAGGAAATGCTGAGGAAAAGAGTAGGAGCTAACCCTAATGGGAAAGTGGGGTTCATAACTGCCAGCCCCTTGTATTCCTGTTGTTGCTGAAGACCTCCCAGGGAACTGAGATCTGGTTCCTGGTGCCTTGGCAAATCAGGGTCTGGTCCTAACTCACTCCCAAGGGATGTAATTGCTTCTCGTAGTTGGATTCCCTTTACTACTGAACACTTCTCTCCTGAAGCCACAGTGAGGTGAACTGCTGTGCTGAAAGGGCGCTTTCCCTACCTATCCCCATTGCAGAGCCACAGAACACCGTTTTCAAAATCCCAGCTTGCTAATCCATTTTTCACCAGGTCTCCCTCTGCCAAGAAGAACACACACAGGACATCTCACAAAGGTGCAGAGAGGATGAATTAAGCCAGTGATCATAAAGTTTAAAGCTCCCTTCTGACTGTGGTTTAAAAATGGATTGTCTCAGGTTGTCTGCCCTGTACCATACACAGAATCACAGGCGGAGAAGGGCTGAGGTTGGAAGAGACCTGGAAATCATCTAGTCCAACTCCTCTGCTCAAGCAGGGTCACCTAGAGCACATTTCCAAGGATTTTGTCCAGATAGCTTTTGAGTATCTCCAAGGAAGGACTCAGTATCTTCCACAAGTCTGGGAAACCTCTTCCAGTGCTCTGGAGCATTCCCTCCATCTGGACAGAAATGGAAAGTAAAACGGTTTGAGGGTGCTGGGAAATTAAAAGATTTCTTCACTGAGAGGAGATTTCTGCCCTGCCTAGAAGCTACCTCAGACAACTCAGACAGCTGCCTTTTGTCCCGCTGCTGCTCTCCCCTCAGCACTGCATCACCTTGGCCCAGATGATTGGGTTGAGGAGAACCAAACACATCCACAAAATGAGCTTCTGGCATTCTGACCATGCCAGAGGCCTCTCCTCACCGCTCCAGTAGAGCACAACACCATTTTTCCACTATGAAAAACAATCTGTGCTTTCAATCTTCCCTTCCAAGTGCAGGCTCAGGCACTGGGGTTGCAGGAAGCAGATTAAAAGGATAAAATGCATTATAATCCACAGAAGATGATGAACCTGATAAATCTTCTACACAGAAAAACAGTGGCTTGTCAGCAGAAGAAAGGCAAGAGGCCATCGGATGCCTTGGCATGAGGCAGAAGGGGAACAGAAAATAACCAGCAGCCAACTTTCAAAAACACCCAAGGGATCTTCTTTGCATCTGATGAGGCTTCATCCCATCTGCCTCATCCCATCCCAGCGAACCTCTCCGTTCACTGGGAGACAGGCTGGCATCTCCCTCTGTGCTGCTGCTGCTGCACAGGCTATGGAGCTCACTGGAGCATGAAAGATACTGTGATAAAGATACACTGACTGCCATTCTCCTTCCACGAGAAACAGGCTCAGCATTCATATACAGATGACATCTGAAACACCAGCACTAGTGAAGGAGGAAGGAGGGAGCTGCTCTTTCTTTGCCCTTTCCATTTTCAATATTATGATTATTATTTGCAATTATTTATCATGAAGTCAGCTTCTCAGGTATATAAATAGAGGCAGAAGTCATCCCCTTTCCCTTCTCTGCTTCAGTGCACCCATCTCTTTCTTGCCTCACCCAGGCTGGTTGAATTATTTGGTAGATAAAAGGCTTTTTTGAAAATTCCCCTGCTTTCTCACTTTGTGAGCTATTCCCATGCCAGTTCTGCTTTCCAGCAATATCAGCTGTGCAGATGAATTTTCAAACTCATCTGGATGAATTCTCTTCTGCCAGCCGGCTGCCTGAAAGCCTTCCCTGAGACCAGGTTCTGTTTGCACCACAGAGGCTGGCTGGCACTGAAGTTCTCTGCGATGCAGCCATCCTTCCAGGATGTGGTGCACTCGTCACCACGCCAGGTAAGGGGTAGCAAACTTTCCACTGTGGGGTTTGCCTGCAGCTGGCTGGTTCATACACATGTTGTTCTAGCCTTTGCCAGGTGACAGCAGTTTCAAGATGGTCTTCTGTCTGCTGAAATTCATGATTCATCCCAGCCTCTTAGGCGGTGGGAGGGCGGGCAATATCAAGGCCATTTCAAAAGTACCCTCTGTGTGTATAAGGCAGTGATACTGGGAAAAAAAACAGTAGGACTGAGTCTTGCAAGCATCTGGCAGAAAGAAACAATGACCTAAAGAAATCCTAGTTAAAATATCCATTCTGTTCCAGATGCCTTGGGAGACTTTCAGTGAGTCACTGAGTCCCAGTTCTCCATGTGTAAACCTGTGGGGAATACCAGCCCTTTCCAACCTCGCAAAGGCATTTTGAGGATAGATGCCACACTAATTGAGGACCTTGAAGCCTCCAGCATCAAAGGTCTCCAAACACTTTAATCAAACAGCTTTGCTCCTACAAGGAAGACAAACAGCTTTACTGCTGCGATTATTGATTATTGATTTTCCTGTCCCAAAGGAAACTTTGCAAATCCTACCAACCCTGATCCAAATTATCTTCATGTTTACAAAGTGCTGAGATCTGTGAGTGTTTTCACAGAGACCTAGCACTTGCTAGGGAATCAGAAAAAAACACAGAAATCAGAAAGAAACTGTCAGAATCTCATGGCCTATCATAAGTACAAGGAAGTGACCCCATACTGCAGCCAATATCTCACTGTCAGACAGAGATAAGAATCTAAGCAGACTCCCAAGTGGTGAACTCCTGGTGACAAATGTGAGACGGGCCTCCTCATGGACATGGGAATGCAGGCATCTTGTATGTTTTCAGCACGAAATCATAAATCATCCAGCAGTGCAACAATAGCTGGAGATAAAGGCTCCTTGCACACCTGAGCAGGGATCTGAGGGCTTCTTTAAATGCAGGCTTCGTCATGAAGAAGTCATTGCTCAGTGAACCCACATGGTCACACCAAGTCCATGTGTGACAGTCTTAATGCATAAGGAATACAAACCAGAGCACTGGTTTGCCACCTTCCTCAGCTCAAACAAAAGGAGTCTAAACTCTCCTGGACAGAGAGAGAAATATGGCTCAAATAGCCACCACTGCATTATATCAAGTATGAGTCCAGCTGCCTCCATTTCATTTACATACAGGCATCAGCCAGACAGGAATTGTCAGACAGGGAATCAGCCATACATACAGGCACTAGCTCACTCCATCTGTATGCTCAGCGTCAGATGAGTCTCATTAATACGGTATCAAGCTTGGATCACTAAGCAAACTTGAGCTTTTGGGTTGGAGTTCAGTCATGTCTGGGCAGTTCCCCTAACAGACCAATTCCTGAACATCTCAACCTGATACGATGAGTGTGGCCAAGCACACAGCAGTAGCTCAAGCAAATATAGGTTTGATTTTCCTTGCTTATCAATACCTGTTGCAAGGCAGGGAAATGTCACTTGTCTCTTCCATCTTCCCCTTTTATGGCATACAAAACTGAGAGGATGCCTAAAATGTAACTATATGCGCTCCCAAAGGTAGAAGTGGAAGTCACTATACTAGTATTCCCATGTCCCTTAATCGGCCCATACAGAGCCTTTAATGTCCCCACAATTATTGCCATCTGATGTAGCATTATCCCATGATGACTTGCTGTCATATTCATGACAGCATTACAAACCTTGGGGAATATGGGTTCCCAGCAGAACCACTTTGAGAGATCCTTTATTATATTAACACCAACAGATATTACCTCTTTGATAAATGAGCATGTATCTATGAATAAATACAGGAGTACATTTGATATGTATTGTATATCTGCAGTGACAGAGTAGAGGTTTGTATAGGCATGTGCTTTTAATATGCACGGAGGACACAAGGCAGTGGTAACTGGCAATTACTATAGGTTGCTGCACCTGTGTATTCCAGTGAGAAACAGATGATCCCAGGCAGCCACCTAGAAAAGATGTTTCCACTGCATCCCTTCTTTTGCAGCAGCTGAGAGATACCCATTCTGCACTCTGACTACATAAGACACCGTTTGGATTCAACAAAACCTCTCTGTGAACATGATTATGCAATCTCAGTTTTACTTGCCTTTTTTTCTGGTGTCTCATGCCACTAGAAAGCAAAGGAAGGTGGAATTTTCCAAGAAATTTTACATGAAAAAGTCCTCTTGGGAGATCTCCATAGAGGTGCTAACTGGGCTAACCTCTGTCAGGGTTGGTATAGTTTGGTGCAGCACATCAGTGGTTGGGCTTGGAAGAAGCAGGCCCATAATGGCACAAAGCATAATGTTAGACTCCAAAGTCCATTTTGAAGACCAAGGTTTCACATGAATAACACCACTTCTGCAACTCAGAACTCACAACTGGCCTGATGCAGAAGAGCCCGTCTGCTACCCTACATGGAGACCAGAGCAAAAGGAGACCATCATGCAGTGACAATGTTCTACAAGAAGCCAAACTAGGGACAGACAGAACCTTTCCACTGAAAAGCTCAAGGGACAAAACCTTAGCTTCCCTGAGGGAGCTTCCAGAGAGCCAACACAAACCAGATTTCATCCTATAACTCAACTCTGCAAGAGGAGAATTGGGAGGGAAGAGAGAAAGAGCCTTATTCATTCTCATAACTCCTCAAAAGGAGCTCATGGTCTCCAAAGGAATGAACA
This sequence comes from Rhea pennata, assembly GCF_028389875.1. Lineage (NCBI taxonomy): Eukaryota > Metazoa > Chordata > Aves > Rheiformes > Rheidae > Rhea > Rhea pennata. The sequence continues at coordinate 12,727,836 of NC_084674.1, forward strand.
GCAGCCTGCACCTTGCCTGGGAGACCCATACCAGTGCTCTCCTGCTGGATGTCATTTCTCTACCCAGGGAGTGAAAAAAACTGATTTCTCAGTTCCTTCTGACCCAGCCTGAATGGCTCTTTGTTATTTTTTCTGAAAAATTTAGAAGTTGTCTTTGAATACTATAACAGCAAGGTAATGGTTACCAAGGGAACAGGCCAGTAGAAGGTCAGGCTTTTCTGTTTATTTTTTCATACTTTATCTAGGCTGGAAGTTTTTCCAGACCAATCAGACTGCTGTTGTTCCATCCAAGAGGAATGAAGATGTCTTCTGCTTCAAAGAGGACTGAAAAGAGAGGGGATATGTAGGTCAGATTTCCCACACCTGCACATCACAATCTGAGGGAGTTTCCCCAAAATTGTTGCTGATGGGAGAACACTGTCATACCATTGGCCATTCTGATGTCACTCCAGGGACATAACTAGGAGACCCCTATGGTGTTAAGTTTAAAACTGAGTTTGCTTGGGGGCTACAGCAGAGATGCAGAGTAAAAATACCTCCAGAGCACAAAATAGAAACTGAGCCAGCAACTTACCTGAAGTAAATCTGCACAACTCTTGCATTTCCATGGAGCTATGCCACTTTTCACCAGGAGAAAATTCAGCCCTCCAAGGAGGCTAAAACTGAGTACTAAACAAAAACTCTCACATACTAGGGCATCATGCAGCTATGAAATGGCAGGAATGCAGAGCAATTTCTGCTGTCAGAGCAGACCCTAGATGTGGAGTTAAAACTGGAGTAGTTACAGGAGAGCAGAATTTGATGTTGCCCTTCATGTGCTGATTGCTTCAGCATCATTGCCTCCTGGCCACAGAGGACTGTGGATCTCTACTCTTTAAGGAGGGTTCTTCAACTTTCTTATGCTGTCCTTCAAGTGTTTGATGTTGACTGATCTTGGAGGTAGGCTATCTAACTGGATAGAGCTTCAGTACAATGGCACATGGCCGCTATTGTACTGCTACTGGCAAAATGTTTGATTTGTAGTGTCTTTGTTATCCCAACAGGCTGTCCGAGTTAAGCGAGATACACAAACCAAGGAATGGCCATTTGAAGTCCTTGGTACATGTTTAAAGCTAGCTGCTGCCAGTTTTCCTGCTCTGAGAACAGTGCCAACCTTACCCTCAGCACATCAGTTTGGATCTCTTTCAAAGTCCTTCACTAGGAAAAAGGCTCTTTCTAATGCAAACATATAGCTTAGCTGGGCCCAATCACAAGTCGTGCTAGGGAAGATCTCAGGAGGCCCTACTTCTGTATAGCAGAGCCACTTGACATTTATCAAGTTCAGTTGACCTCCCAGCCCCTGATAGGGTCAGGCAAACAAGCTGTCTCTACTGCTAGCAAAGACCTGATTCTACTGAATGTCTAAATGTCAAGGCAGGTCAGTCAACATGTAATCAGCTCTCATGGTATTGCCATGAGCTGAAAGGCTTTGTACCAGCGGCCCAGCAGACTGCTGCTGGGAGAGAAGTTCTTCCCCAGCTCTAAAAGCAGCAAAAGCAAATAAAAACTCCTACCTCCAGCTCATCCTTCACAAAAGAAAGTCCAACTAATTGGGCTGATCAGTCAATAACATGGTTTTGGAAGAACAGGTTTTGATGTGCAGAAAAATACATGTTCCCAGCACTGAAGTGTTTGTGATTTGTGCTGAAATAGATGCTTAGAGTTGAATTGTTGGAGCTGGAGGCTTTTATATCTTCTTTCTCAAACAAAAGGACAATGCAAGTAGCCATTCGGATCTGCTCATGCACAGCCTCTGCACTTGATACATGTGCATGTGTGTGTGTACCCATGCATGTTCAGGTAAGCAGTGGGAGTCTGCAGAAGTAGGCAGCCCTGAGTATAGTCCTCACCAGCATGCGTTCATCAGGCACTGGCAGGCACACTTCCAACTGATTTATTGATATTTTATATTTAAATATCAGGTGATCATTCAGCCCCAGTGAGTAATGTTCAATAACAACAGAAAGGAACTATCTCCTGTCAGCCCACACAGCCTCCTCCATCATTTGACATCAAGTGTGGATCCTCACCCTCGCTTTTAGAGCTCAGTGGGGGGGCTGTGCCACACGCAGCTCAGTCCCTCCAGCTTTTTTGCCCTGTCATAGACCTGCACTGCATTTGTTCCTAGAGGAGCCCCACAGCACCCCAGCTTGCCAGGAAAGCTCTACTTTCATGTACTCCTTGGACCATTGGGCAGCATCACTAAACACCAACCTTTTCTGTGAGTCAAATCAGGAAAATTCATCATATTAGAGCTATATAGTTCTTCCTTTGGGTGGACAGAGGCTGCTATTCCAATTTATAGCACTGGGGCCCACAATTCCAATTTATAGCACTAGGAGACCTTTTACTTTAAGAATTCAGGCTGTAGGTGACTTTGCATTTTCCCTGGGCGAGGGGGGATTCATTTGAGATATCTTGTTCATAGGGATGATGAACATCTGCCACCACACCTATTGGGTGAGTTAGACTGGGGGGCAACCTGTCCACTGCTGGTGCCTATATCTGTTTCTCAGTGTCATCTGTTACTGGGTGGCTCTTTAGCCTTGTCCATCTGTCTTAAGATTGCTCTTTCTTAGGAAAGAGGGACTCTGCATGGCATCTAACAAAAACTGCATACCTCCTGTCAGTGCCCTTGCAATAATAATTCACTTTCCTAACACATTCAGGTAGAGCATAGGGGACCTTGTCAGCTTAAAAATCACTGCTGCACTTCTGGGACTCTGAATCCAGCAGTACCTGAGATGACTGAAACAGGAAGGGTTTTTGAAAAGCAATTTGCTATCCACTCTTTTACATCTTTGTTTGCATTTTCCATTTCTCTCAGCTTGGGGAATGAGGCTCAGTGTCAAGCTTGCGTTTATCAGTGCTTAGCTCTTAGACTGTCACTTTACAGCCCTGTCTGCAGGCTCTGCAGGTGGTACTTCCCTTCCCCTAAGAGAAATGGCACCCCCCATAATTTTTCTTCCCATTCCCATCCAAAAAATAAAGACCACAAAAATGTTTCTGCTGGTGTCAGGCTTTGTAATAGCTCATTCATTTCAACCCTAAATTTGAGACTGAATTTGAGCTGGCACTAGCTGTTTAATATACAGGACCTGTCTTATTACATCTCTGTCTAATGCATATTTGGGAGCTTTCCCTGAAAGCTCTTGTATAAAGAAGTATTATGACATCAGGAAGTCTAAAAGTACCTGAACTGCAGATGTGATAAATTCAGCAGGATGATACGTGCCTAGAATTTGTACTTGTCTTTTTCCATTGGCAAATGTCCGCCTGGGCTCTATCCCGCAGGATAGCTGTAGAGAACAGCCAGTTTGATGAGCCTAACCAGCCATTGGATGTCACTTTGGCTCCACACTAATTCAAGGGAAACAGCATTTATCTGGCAGCCAGGCAGGTAGCTCTTCAGCAGCTGAGAGTTTAATTATCCAAGTTTCAGGCAAATCCTGCTCTTGCTATCTCCAACCAGCTGCCACAGAGAAAAGACATTCTGGCCCCATCCAGAAGTTTGTGAAGCTCTTGTAAGTTCCCTTTTGCTGTTAAAATGAGTCCCAGCCCATTTGGCTTTCCCTGTGAAAGTTCCAGGCTTGATGCAAGCAGAACAGGGAAAAGGTGAAAATAATACAATGGGAAAAGGCTCTGGATGGAGCAGGCTGAGCAAGCCATGGCCAGGAATGGGAATTCTGGGCAGACTCCAGATGGTGCCTTTATCTAGCTGTAGCAATTCACTATGATGGACAGACACGAGCACCACTTCCTCAGGATGCAGGACATGGTTCAGCAAGGGTGCCATTCTGCAGAGTGGAGGTACCACTGTCTGGTTTGCATTCAGTCCAAGTCAGTTGTGTTTCCACTGATGGACCTCTGCCCAAGTCTAGACACAGAAAACTGAATGCCTTCTTTGCTTCCATCTTTACTGCTGAGGCCAGCCCTCAGGAGTTCCAGACTCAGGAGACAAGAGAGAAGGTCTGGAGAAAGGAAGACTTTCCTTTAATCTAGGAGGATTCGGTTAGGGATCATTTAAGCAAACCTGACCTCCACAAATCCATGGGCTCCAATGAGATGCACCCATGAGTGCTGAGGGAGCTGGTAGATGTTATTACGAGACTGCTCTCCATCATCTTTGAAAGGTCATGGAGAAAGGAGAGGTGTCTGAGGACTGTAAGAAAGTCAGTGTCACTCCCGTCTTCAAAAACTGCAAGAAGGAGGACCCAGGAAACTACAAGCCAGTCAGTCTCACCTCCATCCCTGGAAAGGTGATGTTACAGCTCATCTTGGATGTCATCTTTAAGCATGTGGAGGAAAAGAAGGTGATCAGAAGTAGTCAGCATGGATTCATCAAGGGGAAATCCTGATAATCAACTTGATAGGCTTCTATGATAGAATGACTGGCAGGGTAGATGAGGGGAGAGCAGTGGATGTTGTCTACTTTGACTTCAGCAAGGCTTTTGACAGTTTCCCATAACATCCTCATAGGTAAGCTCAGGAAGTGTGGATCAGATGAGCGGACAGTGAGATGGATTGAGCATGGCTGAAGGGCAGAGCTCAGAGGGTTGTGATCAGCAATTCAGAGTCTAGTTGGAGGCCTGTGTCCCCCAGGGATCGGTACTGGGTCCAGTCTTGTTCAGCTGCTTCATCAATGACCTGGATGAAGGGACAGAGTGCCTTCTCAGGAAGTTTGCTGATGATACAAAACTGGCAGGAGTGGCTGATATACAGGAAGGCTGTGCTGCCATCCAGAGAGACCTGGACAGATGGAGAGGAATCTCATGAAGTTCAACAAAGGCAAATGTAAAATCCTGCACCTAGGGAGGAATAACCCCTTGCACCAATACAGCTGGGGGTTGACCTGCTGGAAAGTAGCTCTGCAGAGAAAGACCTGGGAGTGCTGGTGGATGACGAGTTAACCATGAACCAGCAATGTGCCATTGTGGCTAAGAAGGCCAATGGTATCCTGGGGTGCATTAGGAAGAGTGTTGCCAGCAGGTCAAGGACGGTGATCCTGTCTCTCTACTCAGCCACATCTGAAGTACTGTGTACAGTTCTGGGCTCCCTAGTACAAGAGAGACATGATGTTACTGGAGAGAGTCCAGTGTAGGGCCATGAAGATGATTAGGGGACCAGGGCATCTCCCCTATGAGGAAAGGTTGTGAAAGCTGGGCTTGTTTAGCCTGGAGAACAGAAAACTGAGTCGAGACCTTATCAATGTCTACAAATACCTTAAGGGAGGGTGTCAAGAGGATGGGAACAGAGTCTTTTCAGTGGTGCCCAGCAACAGGACAAGAGGCAACAGGCACAAACTGAAACACAGGAAGTTCCACCTGACTATGAGGAAAAATTTCTTTACTGTGAGGGTGACAGAGCACTGCAACAAGTTGCCCAGAGAAATTATGGAGTCTCCTTCTCTGGAGATACTCAAAACCTGCCTGGATGTGATCCTATCCAACGTGCTCTAGGTGACCCTGTTTGAGTACAGGGGTTGGAGTAGATGATCTCCAGAGGTCCCTTCCATCCTCAGCCATTTTGTGATTCTATGATTCTATGTAATTCTGTGAAAACGAAGGCTATGCCTTCCCCCTTTTTGCCCTACTTCCACCCCTTTGGCAGTCTCAATCGGAAGGTAGTAGATCAAACAGGCCAGAGGGACTCAGTGTTCTGTCTTCGCTGCTGCAAGTAAGTTGAAGGCAAGATAAGAAGAGAGATCAATCTCTATAAAGGCAGCTGTTTGCACAATGTTTCTGAAGGGGTAAATGGATAGAAGGTGCAACAGAATGGGGAAAACAGTGACCCCAAATGAAACCAGCTTTCCTTCAAGATGAAGAGAAGAGGCCGGTGTCTGAGGAAGATGTAGAAGGTGTAGTTGTTAGGGGGGGCTTTCTTCTCTTACCTTCTCTTACCTTCTCCCAGTGTCTCTGACACTTGTCACGGCTCCCGTAGACTCCCCATGACTGATTGCTCCATGACTGGGTTTGGTACCCATCAGATCCTCTCATCAACAACAATCAGCATGAAAACAAAACCCGTTAGTACTCTCTCGGGTTCTGTCCAATATCTAAATCTACTATGTCAGTCACCCATTAAGCTCAGAATGAGATTTCCATTTCCAATACATCATTCACACCTTTGCAGCAGGGATGTCCCTACTCTTTCAGCCCCACAGCAGTTGATGCTAGAACTATTTATAACAGACCACTTAAACACCTGTCTGGAGAGGTGGGAATTAATGTGCTAGTGATACACTTCCTTTTTCTTTTATTTTCATGCCCTCCACAGACACACACAGGCACAAGTGGCCATTTTCAAAGTACGTTTCTCTTTTGAATATGAAGGCAATATACTCAATTATCTTTTTTTCAAAGGTAAACTAAGACCCTGGTGAGCAAATTAGTGACTCCCCCTACCCCATTCCTCCTGAAAATGCCGCCATGAATGAGCAAGAGCATATCCAATCAATCACTATCTATTTTGTCCACTGTTCCTGAGCAATCAGTAAGGACTCCTGTAGATGTTCTCCCCCCTCTCCACCTAAGTATAGACTCTCCAAAGATGCGGGTGATTTTCATAGGTGAGGTCTCAAGATAAATGGAGGGTGACTGTGGAGCTCAAGGCACGTCTGAACCTGGAGGAGACGGAAGAAGTAGGATCCCATAAACTGCTTTAATAGTGGGGGGAAATACATGACCCTCTCTGCCCTTTCCTCACCAACTCAGGCAAACGTGGAAACCAGCCAGCCAGCTGCTGACACTGGGATTGAAATAGACATTGGAAAACGAGAGAATTCCTGCCAGAAATTTGATCTTAGGCTCCCTCCTTGTAGTACAATGGGGCTGTCACTAAACAGCCAGGCAAGTTGCCTTGGGTGTCTTGGTTTTCCGACCTGTGTGAACAAAAGTGTTTATTTAACAGCATCTCTCCAGGGTTTCCTCAGCTCCCTAATCTCCAGACCTGTCAGTTTACTTGCAGCATTGCCAACTGCAAACTGATTAGTCCAGTCCCCCTTCTCCTCTCCCCCACGGTTATCACTTTTATTAACAGCAAGGGGGTGATAATGGGGAAGGATGATCAAAGCTGCTGGTATTAACGCAAGGGATTAACGGTATTTATATTCCTGATCAGTGCACTCTCAGTGTGGAGAGGGGACTGCCACAGATCAGCCTCTTCCAACTGAGAATTGCTGCAGTGCCACTACCTAAATAGCTGCTGGCTAGTAAGTCCTCATAGAACAGCTTGCCTGTGTCCACAACAGGGTTCAGGCAATTGATCTCTATTTTCCCAGCACTCTTGTGGACTTGGGAACAAGGTCCACAACCGATATAAAGCTAACTGGTGCTGGACAAGGAAAATGAGCCAACACTGTAGCCAGGTCACGCTGGGATTAATTATATCATATTGTCATAGGAAAAAAAATACAACTCTACATCCTGCTCTACTCTGGGACTTTGAAGGAAGTTCAGTGGGAGAAACATTGTTGAGGGAGGGAATAAGAAAAAATCCATGCCAGGTTTTACAAGTAGGACAGGAAACTTAAGTCCTCTGCAGCCATCCAGAGAAAATAGATGTGTTTAATAAAGCTATGCAGTGTGGTATATTGATTCCACTTAGATTCCAGCAGTAGCTAGGCAGCAGGCAAGGACGCAGGAAAGGAAGCAGGACCAGCTGACCTTGGTCAGTCATAGTTGCTGGCTAACATGCAGCAAGCCAAGGTGCAGAGGCTTTACCTGGCAGGAACTGGAGACCAGTGCAATGGGAAAAGAGCAAATGACTCTAATATCAGGATTAAGGGGGATGGGCAAGAGACACCTTTGGGGACACAGCATTTCACAACATTTGGAAAAGTGAGGATACAAGGAAATTGTCCATATCTCTTCTGTCCTTCTCTGAAGACTCTTTGAGAAGGTTCAGAGCCATCACCCTTTAAAAGCTCACAGTTAGTTCTCAACATATAACCCACTTCCCAGACCAAAGCACAGTGCATGGATACTCAAAGATATGTGAAGAACATAGGCAACTCCTCTCCAAACCATCCAGTCTGTATAATCTGGTCACACTTCAATGTTGAGCCAAATAAGTTAATCCACAGCCAAAACATTATAATAAAGTCTTTATAAAAGGCAAGAAAATGGGTGGCTTGCTCACCAGTTCTGGGCAGCCCCTGGGCAACTGCCCAGCAAGAAAAATTTGGGCTTGGTTTGGTTTGCTGGTTTGAACACTATACCATCCGGGCCATAAGATGCTTCCCTATCCAGTGACTGTCTGGAAGCTCTTCTTCTTAATAATTATTATTAGGAAATAAGCAATCTTAACATCCTATTTGTTTGCATATAATTTAGGGTCATTACTCCCTTCACGGTGAGTTAGAATTATCTGTGGCTGGCTGCAAAACTATATCTGCCTCCCAACCCCCTGTAGTTCATCACTCTCTGTCTTTCCTCTGTGCAATGTAATAATGTCGTAAAGGTTTATTTATATCATCATAATAGGTTGCTGTGGAGATGATCATTATGTCACAAGTACAGGCCAGGGAGTTTTGGCTGAAGAATGAGTTAAAAAAGGACCATGGAGGTGAACCCTGCTGTTTCAGTGCACACTCCCGTTCAACAGAACATCTGCATCTGCACACATGCACAGCAGGACCTGCAGATTTCTGTCACACATGTGACCATGTGCAAACAAACTGACTTGCTGTGGCACAGTCTCAGAGCAGACGTTTTAATGCATTGAACAAGTCAGGGACAACTGAAGGAAGAGACAGGTTTTTAGATGTGTAGGAGGCAAGAGTCAAACATGGTTGTGCAGTCCACAGAAAAAGGCTGGAGTCAGCTGATACAAGGTACAGGACAATAACGATGCCCTAAGCCCCTTTTCCTCCCATTCTTTAGCCTCCCCTCCACCCCATCACTGCCATGGTAAAGATCATTCCCTGCTGCAGAGTTTCAAAGGTGGCATAAACTCCTGGACGAGCCATAGTGACTAAGAAACACTTCACACAAACCCATTGGGATGCTTACTCATTAGAGTTGTTCTAGGCTACCCTGCAAGCTCAGGCTTATAAACTGGGCTCGACCAAACACATCTCAGATCTCTTTTCTGGAGAAAACCTTTTATACTATACACTACTTCCAAAGTCCTCACACCTAGTACAGCATAACAGCAGCTGTCATATAGGATGATGTGGACTATTTACAGGCTGCATGTTTTTGTCAGCAGCAAGTCATGATCTGCTTGTACCTCACATATAATCACAAAGAGCAAGCTAGAGATGAAGGCAAGATTATTTTTCTGTGGGTCTGCATGCATTCAAGAACAGCATGGCCAAATCTAACTGAAGGTGATATAGGAGAGCTGACGATTGGCATCATTGGGCTCTGGATAAATGGAGCACCGTAGGATCATGAGTTCAAAGGAAGGTCAGATCACTGTTGACCACCATTTGTTAGCCTCTGGCAGCAACTCAACAACTTCTGTGAAATAAGGAGCTAGTCTTGGCTTGAGTCCCAGTGGAACAAGTTTCTGTATCACTGAAATTGCTATCCTAACTGGATTCTTGGCTAACTCAACAAGGGAATGAGGAAGTAATTCAGAAAGTCCATCCTAATGATTTAACATGTTTCTGGGAGATCACCCTGGAGTAACACAGGGGTGGTTTCTGCTGAGTTTTGGTGTAGCTGGGAACAGAAACAACTGCTGGGCTCTGATTCAGGTGGACAGGTAAAGACTAGACATCACTGCTAATCAGTTATATTACCAAGGACATAAAGCAACCCAAAGCTCAAACGAAAGGCAAGGTGAGGTGTGAAGGTCACTCCATCCAGTGGAGAAGGTCCACCAGAGAAAGGCAACCAGAATGACTGCAGAGCAGCTGGCTAGCGAGGAGGGAAGGAGAGAGGAACACAGTGAGGGCACAGACTTGTGATGGCAGTAGATAGGGCAAAGGCAGAACCAAGTCTCACCACACTCATTGAAACTAGTCTTAGATCCCTGGCTTTGGGATTGACATAGGCAGGAGAAGGAAGGTTTGGGAGGGCTGTACAGGTATTACAGCCCACTCAACACCATGTATGGCTATTCCAAGGCAAAAGGAAGTGGTTGAGCTGATGTGTGAGGGCCTCTTGCTGCCACATGTCCATTGCATCTGTGAGGCTAGGGGAGAGCTAGGCAAGCTGTTCCCACTCCCCTAACCTCCTTTACCTCATGTCCATAGCAGGACTGGAGACCATGCAGCAACAGAGGTGGCCTGCAACCCATTCACACATGATCCTGCATTGCTGTGGCCACAAGAGACCCCGGAGAGGGAAGGAAGGGGATAAAGGCCAAATGAATTATCCAGATAGCTTGTGGGCCTTAAATTGAGCATCCTATCATATATTAAAATAAATATAATAAACCAAATCACTATAACTTGTGTGAAATTCACTTATTGTTTTAAATCATCATTAACATCACCCTCATAATTAAAATCAAGCAATGGCTTAAAGAAACTAGTGCATAGTTTTATATGCAAACTCATCACAGGAAGGGGAGAAAAACCTGTAAAGTGAAAATGTGCTTGTTTTGCTAATAAATATTATTGGAGGGACTCCCAGCTTTTCACATTACCACAGTGTGATATGACAGCATATAATGGATTACTCAGCTGCCCGAAGCCATTGTAGGAATAAATCCCTTTTAATATTCATGTGCGGTCTTTGAGAAAATAGATGTAAGCAGTTAATACTTTTCTATAGACAAAACAATGCCGTTTATCAAAACAAAATGTGTGCTTGAAAACAAAAATCACTGAGCTTCTGGACTTGTTCTTCTGCAAATCAGAAAAAATAAGACCCCAAAAAAGACAAACTGGGGCAAGGTGGTGTGCAGAAAACAAGCCAGGGATGGGCAAGACGTGAACAGGAGTGGATAGAAAGGGCAAAAGAGCATAAGAAAATATCAGAAACAGTTTGTGAATCTGTGCTTATAAATAGGGCACAAAAGCATGGTGTCACTGGGTGGAGTTGTTCATAGTGGAGTTGCTGGTTGCCCTACAAAGTGGGAGAGAAGGGAATAAATGGGTGACAGGAAAATCAGGTGCTTCTCAAGAGTAAGGTGCAGTGCTCTGAGAGGTGGAAGCTAAACACAGACCTGAGCTTTCTGGAGGACAAACTGGGGTAGATGGGGACAGTGGGGGAGTGGGGGGGAAGGGACACTGATCTCCCCTCTTCCAGCCCAGATCTGGCACTGCACCTTTGAGGGGGCCTGGCCTGTGGAGCAACTAGCATTGAGGCTTATAGGTTTACCTTGATGGGGAGAAGTACCAGCCCACTCTGTGCTTCAGCTCTCTGCTCTAACCAGGGACCCTGAGGCAATGCGGTCTCAGAGCCTAACAGGCAACTTTAAAAGGTATAACTAGGACATATTCTTATGGGAAGCTGACAGCAAGCTACACAGCATGTATACAAGAAACAGCAAGACAAGCACGTAAGAGCTTCCACTAACTAGCAAGAGTGGTGTTTACTGGAGGGTTGTGGATACAGCAAAGCCGTGAACAGGAAAACTTGTACTTGACCAACTGAGGGCTATTCTCTCCCAGCCCTCTGTGCAATGTTCCTGCTTTTTCTTTTGCAATTGATCTATAAAACCTGCAGGGTTTTTATCTCTGGGTTGTTTTTTTGTTTTTGTTTTTTTGTTGTTGTTGTTGTTTCTCCCTTTACACAGTGGAACAAGGGAAGCAGCAGTGTAGGCAAACCTTTGTGCCTGGCAGGGATTGCGGTAAAGGGAAGTTAACCCTTCCTGCCCCAGCTCTTCTGCAAGCAGTGGATGCCTGGAGGGAAACCCAGAAAGCAAAACTCTCACAAGGACGGGAGGGGAATGACTTCAACCTCTCTGAGTGAGCAGGCAAAAATGAGAGACTTCATCTCACAAAACTACAAGCAGCTCAAATATGAACCCAACTTTCATTTGACCACCATGATCTGTGGCAAGATGGTTGATTATAAATGGCTGCAGACACAACTAAAACTGAGAGAGAAAGAGAGAGAGAGAAATATGTAGAAACTTTTTAGTTCTCTTTCTGCTGTGAGATCTAGGCACCAAAGTCAAGTTTAAATTGAAGAATTAAGAATAAATAAGGCTCCCTAGGGATCATGCTGCTTTGATATTTGTGGCTGCATAATGGACAAAGGAGTTGACTCACACATACCTTCTGGTTGCCATGTTCAGAGACAGTCTGTGATGACACCCTTTAGAGCCCTTGCAGAATCACAGTAAAGGCAGCACGGTGTCTTCCTTGGGTCGGGATAGGCATGGTCCAGGCTGAAGAAGACGCCATGTTTTTGAACCAAATTCAGCTCAAAATGTAGCCCAAAAGACTAGCAGTTCTCTGAATACTGCAGGACTTAGCCAAAATCATGAGTCTGTAAAGACACATGGCAGTGCTTAACGTGACCTTCTTGCCAAGTGCCACTGACTTCTACGGAGCTGCTTGAAGAAGTTCGGGATGTCCATGTCTAAGGCTTCAGCTGAACAAACTGCAACACCTTGAGATGCTCCCATCCTTGAAAATACTCTAGCAAAAGGGGGGAAAAATAACCAGTTTTTAAGATACACAGTTTTATATTAGCAATTCTGACTGTTAAGAAGGAAAAAAATAAATGAACTTACTGGATCAAGTCACTTGGCTCACTCAGATTTTATTCTCATCAGCACGTCATGATCCATTAACAATGGAGTTCCCCATACGGGCAAATTTTCAGCTGTATAGCCATTTACTTTGCCATTTTTCTACATCCATTTATTAATTTACTATAACAGAAAGTTTGTAGCTGAAAACACCAGGAGTGTTGCTTTAAATACCAGAGAGTTTTATAAGGTGTATTTGGTAATATGGAAGTGGACCAGACCACGTTCTTCTTTGAAATTGAATAGGTCCGGGAGACAATTGGGTACCGGAATGGGAAAAATTCCTCCCACCCACCTCTTTCCAGCAAAGCAAAGGTGTATCTTGCCTCGAAAAGGAAAGAAAAAGTTTCACCTTTTAATTGTTGTATTGAGTATTTCATTGACCACACTTTTTGTTCAATATCTCTTTTACCTCTTAGATTGTCTGATCAAAGGCTTTTTCCTTCCTTGCATTAGACTTGCAGTCTCTAGCATTGATCCAAAATCAGAAGGGAAAGAGGAAAACAGGCTATGGGAAAAGAGAACACAATTAACACACAAGCAGCTTCAATTCATGGGTGCCTTTAAACACCTTGCAGCTCTCTGTCTATTCTGCTATTCTTTTATTTTTTCTTTTGTGTTCAGGAGGTTTCTTTAAGGAAAGCCTTTGTCAGCAGCCCAGGGAGAAGATTAAAGCAACCGTCACAGGGAAACAGGTTACTTTGTGTGTCCAAGATCTTAATCCACTTTATTAAAATGTTCCAAACCTTCGTTCAAGAGGAGAGATCAGAAGGACATTTCCCTGTCACCCTCGGCGTGCATTCGTTCTGGATACTTACACTTCATTAGAGGCTTAAAAAAAAACCAAAGGCCAGGTAAGGGAAAAAAGTGAGAACAGGATGACCAGAGCGACTAGTTAAAGCAGGAGGTGCAGCTTTCCACTTCATGATCAGTGTTAGTTCTCTGGTCCCAAGCTGGAAGCAATTGAAATCTTTTTTCATCTGAAAGACATTTTTGTGTGAATCAAGTTAGAAATCTCTGACTATTTTTACCTCTGAGGTTCAAAGAAGAGAAGGATTGTTGCAGTGAGCAAAGCTAAGCATCTACCCAGTCTTCTGTCCTGTTTCTGATAGTGGCAAGGAAGAGCACAAGAAGAGGGTGAGGATATTAATGCTGCTTTGCTGTGTACTCCACCTGCTCCCAAAGACCTCAGGCCTGGTATTTCCCATCTGAAGTGAAGGATTTCTGTAATCAATAAATCTTGAAGGATTTTCTTCCACGACTTTGTCTAATCCTTTTTCTGAATATCTATAATCTTCTTCTGCACTAGGATGGTCTTTCCAGAAGGAGGGTGAAGGACATAAACGTGAGGTGGTGCCTTTTTTCCTTAGAAGTACCCAGTGAGTCGCTTCTTGTGATGCTTAGCTACAAGGCTTTCACGTTAAGACATGACTGAAGCACTGGAATGTTTCATTCTTCTAGGGAGCTTCAGTAGACCTCTTTGGGGAAACATGCCTAGATTAGGTCTGCCCTTATCCTGAGATCTGGCTACAACTTATTTCACACATTCTGATTTTTCTCCCACCTCTGATGGTGGAAAACTAAATTCAGGCGAGGATAGAAACTACCCCAAGTAGCCATTATACAGATCTAACAAAGGCAACTGCTGTAATGGCATTTCCATATTACCCTGCCTTGGATTTCAAAGGCTACTTGCTTTAAATAAGTAGCTGCTGTTTTGTAAAGCAAGTGTATATGATGCAGACACTCCTTGTGCTTCCTGAGGGTGCAATTACTTTCTTATCTATGTTGTACTGCTGTTTCTCTTCAGCTGAAGTCATCCAGTGTGAGACTGTGGGGTTAATCTTTTGAGTAGAGAAAGTCTAAGAGAGCTGTAGAAAAGTATGGCAGTCTGAGGAAGCAAAGAGCAAAGAAATGACATCTTGGCAGGCAGGGAAACATAAGGTGTTCTTGAAAGAAAACCATTGCATTTCCCATCAGTGCTGACTCATAAAAGGGCAGGTTCATTAAAGGTGAAATACACAAAAACTAGAGTTTGAACAGTTTAATACTCTGCAAAGCACCTATGCAATTGGCTTTTCCCCTGCATATTGACTCTCCTGAACCAAGAGTACCAAAGTAATTTGCTTTTAACATATGTAGCCTCAGTAATAAAACTGTAGTTGAAGGCTGCATTTTATTTATTATTCAAATTATAGTTGCTCTTTGAGGTGTGATGCAGCCCAGCTTAGTTTGAAACTGTTGATGCACAAATGAAAGGCAGATCCCTTCAGTTCCTCACCCCAGAGACAGCCACATCACAGGGGGAGATTTTTCAAAGGGCTTAAAAGGACTAGGTGTAAAGCCCTGGTGACTTCCCTGCACTCCTAAAGGCCCTCAATACTCCTTTGCAAAATCTCCTTTCCACTCAGGGTGACTGGCAAACACTGAAAGAAAAGGACCACAGAGCTGAGATCACTTGCATTAGACTCCAGCCGCTCAGGTGTCACTGCTGTTCCCTAATCACAAATCATGCTTTTTCTAGTTTCATAGAAGGCGTACTACCACATTTTGTATCCACTGAGACTCCTGTTCCAGGTATGGCACTATACAGTAGCTCAGCCTGCAGCATCTTGGTGCCCCATGTTTATCTACTCTCTCCTGGTGGCCTCCACAGCATTTGCTCTATTTTCAAAGCCTATTTTTGAGCCACTTTGAATTCCTTTTGTGCTTAGAGATCCGCCTTGCTCTTCGAGCTCCATGCACCCTCACCAGCAAGGTTTTTAAAGCAAGGCCATAGCTGGAAGTTCTGTCATTGATACGTGATGCAGAACAAAATCCCGCTCGCTCGAATGCAGCTAGATTGGCTCAGCAGGGCTGACAATAGATGAACTGGGTCTTATCAGTGAACAGAGCAGATACAACACAGGAGCAGCATGCAGGGAGCAGATAGGAGCTCTGCAAAAGGAACCAGCCCAGCTGGTGATAGTGATGGTGTTTTTCTTTTTCTCTTGGTTGTTTTTTGTTGCTGTTGTTTTAAAGCTGGCACTTTTCTGACCACAGTCACTGCATTAACGGGGAAGAGAAGTAAAACTTACTGACAATCCAATGCAGGAGCATGGTGACGAAAGGTCTCAGTGGGGTACGTTCATCCCAATGAGCCACTGCCTCATTGGGCAATTTATTCATTGCTCCAAATGTATTTGCTGAATTTAATGACAAGTTGGCGGCATTTCTGCAATTAATCCTATCAAAGGGAGATGATTTTACATGGAGTCTGTCCTGTATCTTCTATCCTGTGTTTTTGTCTATAAGGAGAGGGGCTGCCAGCTGTCTCCCAAGTTAGGATGTTACAGTTCACGGCAGTAAGAGTGGGTTATTAACCAAGTGTCTTCTCCTGACATTTGAAACCAGCACAGCTAAAAAATATAACCTCAGACTGTCCTAACAAGCAATCTCCAAATTATAAATATGCAACAGTAAGAGAAAGTATTTCTTTGCCAGTGAAACACTGTAATGAGTGGATGGCTCAGCAAATCTTTTACACAGCTGCTTTCCCCTCTGCAGATACTGAGATTTATAGTAGGAAGGAAGGGGGGGGGGGAAATAAGCAGTCCAGGGAGTGCAGTGTGGAGGGGATAAATCATGTGTGTTCAGTTCCACCTCACACTCTGGTTTGGATAATCTGCCACTTCTGCAACTCTTTTTTCCTTGGATCAACCATTAATGGTCCCATTCAGTGGGGATTTGGAGCCAGAAATGAAAGTAGCCCCCAGTGCCAGAAGTAAAAATTTGGCTAAGATGGTAAGGGGTACAGATCACGTGTCCAAAGCTTTTAAATACTGAGTGCTCTTTGAATCCTGATGGCCTTTTATAAGGAGAGAGGACCAAAGGAGAGAGAAGCAATGGAGATGCTGTAATTTTTTCAGAGCTGAGAATCCTTTCCTTATTCACTTCCAGTGAATAGGTTCTTAACCTCTTTATGCATCTGTCCAACAGTATGATGTTTCTGGTGATCGCCATTCCCAGAAACAAAATCACAATGCTGGGGGGGGGGGGTGAGACCCAAAAGAAACCACCTTACTTCCTGGCAGTGGTGGACTGGGAGGTAAAAGAATAAGTCTTACAGGCATTTTGCCTTCCTAGTGCTCATAGCATCCAACAACCAAGTCCTTTTGTAAAATACAATCCTTAGAAATGCTGCCATTAATAGCAAAAATATATATAAAAAACCCTCAAACATAAAAAATGGCACATCCTCAGCTGATTTACAACCTGGTCTTTGAACCAGTCCTCCTGTTCTGAAGAAATTTTCACTTCCCTTGGACCTGAGCCAGAGGAGAAAGCTCACATCCTGACTGGCCCATTAGCAGCAACGTACTCAGCTGGAGAATCTGCTGTATCAGTGACAGTGTAGAGTAATTCATGTTCTGACACCACATCATATTTTGAGGTGAAGCAATTTAACCAATAATAGTCATCTTTTGACTTCAGAAAAAAACGAAGATAACTCTAAAAGCTGATGCTGTCTCTGCACCTCAGTGTTGCAAACTTAGCTGCTCAGTCTATTAGCTGCTAGGAAAAGGTTTAGCCAACACCATCTCCCCCCCCGCCCCCCAAAAAAAAAAATAAAAGAAAGAAAAAAATCACTTTCTGATTCATAGCTGTTTGCTAAGGTGCTAAACAGAGACCAGCTGGACAAAGAGACTCAAAGGAATCTCCTGGAGAATGAGAAGGTCTCATTGTTGAGGACACAGAGATGCAAACATCAGCAGAATACATAAGATGCTTTGTACTTTCCTTATTTATCCAAAAAGCTGTTTTTGTTTATTAAAACCTAGTTACAAGCTGCATCTCACCAATAACCTGGAGTGCTTGCTTGGTTAATTTAAGCAAGCAGAGCTTTGACGAAGTAATTTTACCGTCCGCAGGGATCTGCCAGCTTATGCCGGTCTTCACTATTTCAGATGAAATTGAGTTAATTTTCACTGAAATTGCTTCTTAGCAGACAAACACATTCCCCATCATTGCGAGCTTATGCCTCTGCAGCTCTATTATTCTTTAATTTACACACCCCGGCAGCGAGGGATTAATGCCTAAGATATACAAAAGGCTACAGTGTGGAGAGGAGAAGGGGAGGAGAGTGGAGAGAGAGTAGAGCTCTGCAGGGAATAGGTAATGGTGTTTCAGTTTTATAGTCAAAACATTTGAAGTTTGGCATTAATATCGAGTCAACTCTTGTTGTCCTTTCACTCTGGAAATTCATCCTCTGAAATCTCAAGGCAGAAAACATCTCAGCTACTCAGCCAGGCCACAGCTCATGGCAGGCCCCTGCAGGATTGCTGGGTTAAGAAGGCAATCACCAGGATATTGTAAACCACTCCGCATCCAGGAACTGATTGCCAGAGGTCAAGGTGATGTGCAGCAGAACTGTACGACAAGACTGAATTTCACCTTTGCATCTTCCACTATGCTCTTGCTTCAAACAGGAGCTTCCCTGGGAAAATATTACTGCCAGGGCTATGGGGATGCCTTCAAATGTTCATAAATTAAAATACTGAATTCTCCTAAGCATCTAAACCAAAATATAACTTCTGACAAAGCATCTGCAAATGGATCAGAAAGGGGGATTCAGCTCACAGCTCTTCCATAGTGAAAAAATTGATGTCTCAGGTTCAGCAGTCTGTGTTCCTGTTAAGTTTCCAGTGAAATTCTAGGGTAACAGCATGTTAAACCAATCCCTGCCGATGACTGATCAGAGCTAGTCTTTTTTTTTTTTTCTTTTTTTAAATCATCTCTTCAGTTTTTCTTGATTAAACAGCTAAATTGTCTCTCTTTTATTACATACACCTCTGAGGTTCTCCCTTTCAAGGCCTACCCTTCCTTTCCCTATCCCAAACTCCAGTGCTGTGTCCAGTGACACAACCCATCCATTCCCCTGCCCATGTGTCCTACTTCCAGGCAAGTCCTCTCTGCTATCTGTGCCCATGAAAACTTCTTTACCAGGGTACTTCATTATTCTGATTCCACATCCTTTCTTGCTGCCTCCTCTGCCTTTCAGGGCTCTCCAAGAGTCATTCTCCTCTTGTCTTAAATCCTAGATCTTTGGCTGTAAAGCCAGTGGAACCAGGAATATTGCTTTTTTTTTTCTGTTTTTAGGAGTATTGCCTCCTTTCTACCATCAGAATGACCACAGTTGAGTCTGCTAGGTACTAACATATTAAAGGCCAAGTTTCCTTTATTCAGTAAGTCCTTTCCTAAGGATGGGCAAGGGTATCTGTGGATGGGATAGCAGTGGGAAAATAAGACCTCAACATGATTCATGTTGAAGAAAATTAAAGGAACTCTGGTTCCCCTCAGAAATAAGTTGACCAGCTTGCAAGGCTAGTACCAGCTCTGCTGCATGTTTCAGAAACCTTAGATTCTGAAGCAAATGTTTCCTGAATCCAGGAGTGGGTAATTGTGAGAAAGGAAATAAGATGTTATTGCGTTGCACTAAGGAGAGACTTATAAGAGAAATGTCTGTGCAGACAGAACAAGACCAAACCTGAGAACAAGAAGAATTCCCTCCATTTGAGGAAGAGGGAGGAGAGGGAAAAGCAGAAGATAAATATTAATAGAAAAACAATTCCAATTAGATGAACAATAAATATTGAAAAACACAGGGCTCGTTCAGGCGCCTGCAGTTGGAAGCAGACTCACAGTGCCAGCTGATGGAAATTAATTCCAGTGTTCCCCTCACTGGAATAGCATACCCGGTTATAGCATCAGGCTGAAAAGATGTGTTAAAATCAGTGGCCTATCAGGGTACGGTAGCACTAGCAACATGCCAACACACAAGGATGAGAGAGACCAGAGGCTTAGACAGCAAATTACTGAAGATGCTGGGAACTGCAGCCCACTTGCATGTGGTTCTGGGCCCTGGAATATGATTTCAGCTCCTGGTTTTAGCAGGAGAATTACCAATGAGAAAACACGGTCCAAGGAGGGGAAAAAAATGAGCCCTACCTTTGATGTTCATTTGAAGAGCTGTTGGCTGATCATTTCCGCTTCCTTCAAACCCTCATTAAACAGCTTAATCCACAAAATTTATATGAAGTATTTACAGAGAAGGTGATTTTTCCATGAAGACAGACAGAGAAGATGTATTCATCTGGCAGGTCTGGAGATGGGTATCCTCCCTCCATCCACAGGAAAGGAGTGGGACAGGGAACAGTGGCCAGTGGCTGTGGTCAAACCTACCCTGCAGAAAAGGGAATGCCACAGCTTGATCAGGATTTGGCCTGTCGTGATAGGAGGTGTAAAAGCCTGGATAGAAAAAAGGTACCAACACTGAAGTATGAGCTGGTTTAGAAACAGTTAAAAGCCAGGTCCTATAAGCAAAAAAAAAGGAGGATAAGTCACAGTAGTGTATTATCTCCTCCCTCTGCAATCTGGGAGCAACTTCTACCATTTTCCTAGCAAAGTTGTTTCAGAAACCAACTCTTTTCAGCTGCTGACTTTTATCCTCATGCATTTTTATACAGTCTCTGCCAGAATGAGGAGGGTATTTACATTTTTTAATAAGCCTGATGGTTTGAAAGTAATTGGGGATTTATAATGGGTTTGTTCAGGTCTTTTTGTCCACTTGAATACCAACTGCTAGTCTTAGGCCTAACAAGCAATATTATCTCTATGGTGATGAGGGAGCCTCAACAGGAGGCCCTGAAGCCAAAGAGGAAAGCACTGGTGTGTTTTGTTTTATTCTTTTTCCTTTGAACCTTCATTTTCAAATGAAAGAAGCATAACAAAATTTAAATCAGGAGCAAAATTCCTGCAGTCATCCAGTGTCCATAACTCTGGCTTCTTCTACTGGTTCTCCAGGATCATGCAAGCAGTGTCTTGAGCTCCATCAAGGTGATTTTTTCTGCTTGCTAGGATTTGCATTCATTTGTTCTAGTACGGTTCCAAAGTGATCTTAACCCTACTCTTCTTTTGGGGGAATCAGATCTTCAGTGGTAAGGATGGAATTAACCTGCAAAATTCAAGGATAGGTTCATATCCCTGCAGCTGAATGCCAGAGATTCATTTCCGCTTATTCCTAAAACTAAGAGCCAGTGAAACAGTAGAAGAGCAAAAGGAATAGAAGCCGGGAAGAGATCAGATTCATTTGCGATAACGGGGTTTTCCATGAAGACTGCTATCAAAAAACAGACTCCTGGGAGTCACTTCAGCTTCCTTGACATTGCTGAGGGCCACAACTGAGACTGCAGTGCTGATTTGTCCTAGGCTCCTCTAGAGGAGGAGCAGCTGACATGTCACAGGTGATGCACTCTGAGTCTAACTTTCAAATTGGAGCATTGCTTCTTTGTGCCTCAGTTCCCCAGCTTTTAAAGATAAGGACCACCACTGCCTGTCTTCAGCAGGAGTAAGGCTATGAAAGAAACAGAGATCAGCAGGAGCTTAGTGTCAAAAGGGGGGTGGGAAGTGTCCACCAACACTCACAGAGAACTATGATAACGAAGAAGAAAACATGACTAGCACTGACACTCCTGAGTGGCAAATATTCACAAATGGGTTTGTTCCGGAAAAGGAGATCACAAACAGCAGTGTGACCCAATATCATTGGCTTTGTCAGAGGCAGAGCCTCCTGGTTCATGCCATCACCTCTCTGTGCTTCAGACCTCCCTAGGACGCAGGGTGCACAAGCAAATCAGTTCCCAGTCCTGCACTACTATCTCCATCCTGGATCAGCTAAGGCTCTGGAAAGAACAAGCTGCTTAAGCAAAACAAAAAGAAGTGGAGGCACTGGCATTTGCCAGAGCCCCCACCTATGTGCTTTGGGATGAAACCCATGCAGGATATACAGGCAAGGGGTATCTTTCTCCACTGGCCTCAGGGAGAGCCTGCACAGGACACAGGTGGTAGAGCTGGTGTCTCCAATGCACGGGTAGAGGATCAAACTAGTTTGCTCTGAAGAACAAGGTCTTACAGGCTGCCGGAGGTCACGGCTAGACAGAATCAGGAGGGGACAATTTAAACATTGATTTGAAACTGTTCTGTGGATTGCCATGAGCCCTGGTTTCAGGGGAAAAAAGACCAAGTGAAAGGGGCAATGCAGAGGGCAGCAGGCAGGGAGGGGGCTGCAGGCAGGGAGTCACAGCACAGCCCATCTCAGCACATGGCAGCATGGGACTGGGAGTCACGGCCCCTCCACTCACCCCAGCTAGTCAGACGCATGGAGGGAAGAGAGCATCCGAAGAGGGAAGAGGCAAAAACAGGGTTAGAAAGTAAATGGAGATGGGATGGGAATAGGAGAAAGGCAGCAGGGGGTAAAGGGGAAAGTGGGAAATGAATTTAAATGTGTTAGAAAATTCCAGGCAGACGAACTTGAGCATTCAGCAGCTGAGATGTGCGGCTTCATTAGTACAGACCGATGGAAGATAGAGACATTAAGGAAGGAAATGTGTGACTCACAGGGGAAAATGGGAAAAACAACACATACTATAGCAGCTGCTGTGTTTACTTCAATTAAAGAACAGCTCAAAGGGTGTGTTGAGGGGAAAGGAGGGGGAAGCAAACAAAGACACAGATGAAAAAAAACAGATGAAGTGACTGTTACCCTCAAGCTCCTAAATGAACTGACTCAGGAGTTTGAACACAGATCAACAGTTCTTGTGCCTCGACAGAGGCAGAGCTGCTTCCTTTGCAGAGCTGGCCTCCGGCAGGGCTGCTGGTGCCATGGTGCTGCTGGAGGCATGTGGAGCCAAACACAAGGGTACTGAGTACCCTTAAAAGCACTGCCCCAGCTTTCAGGCTTTCCAAAGGGAGGCAGCTTCCTCTTTCTGCCCATCCATGCTCCATGATGCCTTGGGAATGGGTGAGCAGGGCATCCTATTGCATCAGACTCACCAGCTACAATGTGTCTGCATGACGAAGGGAGGACCTCTGACTGGCAGCAGTGGATGTGTTAATCACACGCATGATTCACAGTAGCGCCATATGAGCCAAACAGAGGCACATTTCATCGGGATCCAGGCTGGGGAGGGATGCTGCAGGAGCAACTCCAAATGCTTGCCCTAACTGGTTCCACCATGCAGCAAGTATCACCTCAACCCAGTCCCCATGCCCTAGGATCTGGCTACTTGCATCACTGGGAGCCAGGCAGCATCTCCAGCTCTTCTACATCTTCCCATTTGCACCTCAACACTACATTGGCTGGTAGCTCTCCTCTAAACCAGGGACAAAAGGCATTTCTTTTAGCTCCTCCTGCAGTGCCCAGAGAGCCCATGTACTCGCGGAGGTTGGCATAGGGCACACTGCAGAAAAAGAAGCTAATATTAACTCTAGCCAGAGACCTTAGTTATTTCATCTGCACTGGACACAGTGCTGGGACACAGGTGGGAGCATCCCCACACTGAGCAAACAAGAGAATGAACAAGGCAACACCTAATTCTTTCTCTTTCCCCTAGGAAATTGCCATCCCTAATTTCTGAGAGCTCATTAGCACTAGGGAAAGATGGTATCCCACCTGCCCATCAACCTAGGAGGCTTGATTCCCAGGAGATTTTCCATCCAGCCATTGACATCCTCTGGCCACTCAGGGTAGTGCTGGAAAAGTGCTAATGTTCTCTGAGTGCAGTATGGTAAAGGTTAAAATCAGGTTGACCACCTCGCACCTGAGTCGTGAATCCTTGACACTGGACTGGGCCTAATCTGCCTGTCAAAAACATCTCCCTCGGGGTTGTGCCTGAGACCTGGAGGGCTCAGGCAGCCACTAAAGATGAGTGAGGGACCTTTCTACTCAGAGTACGAGGAAGGAGATGGCATGGACGCTATTCCGTAGTGACTGAATAATTTTACCACCTGAGTAGTAGTCAATAGACAAGAGAAACATTGTGGTCAAAATTTCATGGGACTTTCAGTGAATCCTGTTTTCAGCATTCAGATAATAAAGGATGGAAGTGAAGAATTAAGTAGACCTGGAAGAGCAAGAGTGAGACAGAGAAGAAGAAAAAGTCAGAAGAAATCTGTACTTTTCCAGACCTTCCCTCCTTGCAGCTTTCATTAGGACAAAATGTGTTAAGGATGTACGGGTTGGGGGGGGGGGGGAGAGAGCTTTCAGTTTAGAACCCACTAACAGCCATAGATCTCTGTTCCCTTTATGGCTTCCCTTACATAAGAGGTTTATCGCTTTGCTCCAGCTGTGACACTGTTCTGGAAGAGTTAGCCACTTTGCTTGGTTGACTGACATCTTAAATCTGGAGGGTGCTGGGTCAATTCCTACTCATGGCCTGCCCAGGTGATCAACACAGACAACTTCAGAATGTCAGAAAAGATTTTCTTTCATTTTCAGTTGGGGAAAAAAATCTTTATTCAAATTTTATCCTTCCCTCCTTCTCATACTTCTCAGTTCCTGAATACTACAAATCCTGGACCCCTGTGCTAACTAGTTCCATATATGAGCACAGCAGTGAATTTCATGACAAAGTCCCACTGTCTCAGGATAATTACCTGCCCAAAGTCTCAGATGGAGCGCCTAGATACAAGCAAACTCCGAAACTCCTGACATTTATCACTCTAAAGAACAGCCAGCAGAAAAATGGCCCTTATCAGATAAGAGGTGTCAGTCAAGATTTCAGTGTAGTCAGCTGCAGCTTGAAAAGGACACATCACAGTGTATCTGCAGAACTAAGCGTGATGAATGTTAAATCTTCACAGCATGGGAATCAGCACAATGGATCCCATCTCCATACTTGATAGTGGGAGCTCATAATTCTCTCATGTGAACTTTAATGCCAAAAGTTGCCATAAAGGACCACCGAGGACACAAGCGCTTTTTCTTCAAAGCTTCTGAGATAGGCAACATTAAGTGTATGCAGTTTGGGCTAGCTGTGCTAAGCTTCCTCTCTGTCCCTTCATCTATCCCCAGTCAAGCTGTGTCTCAGTCAGCCCTCAGTTGTTACATTCTGGATGGATTAAAGAGCATGTGAAGGCTTTTTAAGGAAAGCAGTATTTATTCATCACTCATTTGGATGAGTGTTAAATCCTAGATCCTCTGCTCCTCTAATGATCTTTGCCTGATGGTACATTCAGAGACTTGCTTTGCACAGTAGTGGGGATGTTTGATCTAAAGGCTTCTCTTTACCCAATATTAAATATGAATTTGAATCATCCTTTGGGGTCTAATTGTGTAAGATTTGGGGGGCAACTCTGCAGGGTCACAGAGTGTATTGACAGAAAGAAGAAAACAGGAATTCCCTAAACAGCTGATAAGAGCCTGGAAGTTTTCAGTAATATTTTAGTCAGAGGAGGAAAGGAAGTTTGAAGACAGCAAAAACAGCTTTCTTTGTTCACTGTTAAAAAATAAATAAAAAAAAAAAAGGAAGGATAGCCTTCCTAATCAAATGTCTAGAATTCATGCAGGCTTCCTGCTAATTCCATCTTAAAAGAAGTGTTAACTGGTTTCAGGCACTCTCCAGTGGAGATGTGGGTGGACATAGATCAGATTGACAGTAAGTTCCTCAAAACTACGAAGTGTTGACACAGCATTAGGCATAATTACACTTGTCAAGGATGACATACTGTTGGAAATTTTCTATTGCAGAGCTAATGGTGGAGAGATTCTTACAAGATCCTCCATGTTATTTCTGGATGCCTAGGGCCTTCAGGGATGATCTTGACAGACAAACGATATCTTGCTGGGTGACAGAAGGTTCTGTTTTAACTACAGGTAATGTTACTAGCTGAACAATTTGAAGCACCTTTGCTTGTCTTGATCCAGAAAGCCCAGTCTGTGCATTTTGGGATTGTCACCACTTAAAGTAACGTAAGAAATACCACAGAGTAAAAAGACCTGCTGCCAGCTGATCTGTGACCTCCAGTAAAGGACAAACACTTCAGTGTAGTGAGGGAGCCCAAGTGAGATAGTGAAGACATTGGGCTACTTGATAAGAATAACATCTGGTTCTCTTCTCTTCTTAACCCTTCTAGAGCTTCTAGAAGACAAGGACATGTTTTCTTCCAAAATTACCCACTTATCACACCCCGGCACAGTGCTGGTTGTAGTCCAGAAATACAATAACTGCAATAGCACTCCCTAGCCCAGATCATCCAACTTCTTGCTGGCCTAGCAATGCAAAGATGACATGAAGTTCTCCCCAGAACAACAGCTTTCCTCTCACCATGAAATATAGCTCAGTCAGATAAGGGCTAAGTAGAAAAAAAAAAAAAAAAAAGGCATGTATCAGAGTAGGATGGAAAACCCAAGGTTTGCTAGAAATTTAACTGAGATCTCACTGTGTATCCTAGTAGACTCCAATGCCTGCTCTGCCCAATTGGTCTGGAAAGTTGTCTTTTTGATCTTAGAAAAGGGCATGTAATGTACTTATTAGCACTTACTATTTGCTTACTAGCAGGAGCCTAAGCTAATACACATAGGTATATGAGCATTACATCAGAGCCTGCAAGCAATGCTGCAGATGAGGCGTTTTTCTGCCATGGAGGACTTACCTCTTTGCCACAGCACCACATGCTTCCTGCTGCAACTTTACACACACTCTGGAGCAGAAAAGTTGGCATTCGGTGTCTAAGGATGCAATGCAGAAATCTTTATCCATCTGAGATTAAAATGAGGGAGGATGGGTAGACCACACCAAATGCTGAGAACCTTAGACAAATGTTCATTGTCTTCACTGGGAGCAGTTTAAATAAGAACAGAGAAGTTCAGGATTTGGCAGAGTATATCTAAAACATTGTAGAATGACTGCCATGTGCATGCAGACAGTTTTCATGCATAATATATATAGGATCTTACCATATGTTTAAAGCATCAGACAATCAGGCCAATTTTGAATCATTTTATAAAGCTTTCCTATAGTGTTGCATTTGTTCTAAACAGATGCATTTCTCCTCCTCTTCCTCACCCCCCCCCAACCTTCCCAGTCTGCCAACACTCACTTATAAGGAAACCAGGTGTCCTCCTTTAAAAAAGAAATAAATCATTATCCAAAGGAATCCGTCCAGAAAAAAAGTAAGTGCCTATCTCTCTCTGCTATTTTTATTTCAAACAGGAAATATGTTACCAAACAAACTAACAAACGGACAAACAAGAATCAAAACAAGGAAAAGGAAGACATGAAAACTCATAGGAATTAGGTTCTGAATTCTCCAAAGCCAAATGCTGATTGTGCCTGTCATCAAATGTACAGAACAGATGAATTCAAGAACAGAATGAGCTCCAATGATAGCAGATCTGCTCTGGATGAAACATGTCCTGCATCAGTTATGAGAAGGGCTGGATGCTCTTGTCTTTAAAGTGTATGGTTTGATTTTATATTAATTCATCAGCAGCATCACAGATCTCAGGGGCTCGTCTGTGCTCATTAGAGGTGTTCTGCATATGTGCTTGGAAAAGAACCACAACCTGATTTGTCTCATTGCTGTTCTCTGCTGTCATCAAGTTACCCTGCGAGGGAGCTTTTGGCAGACCCTTCTGCAGTTCAAGAGCATTGCTAGGCCCTGGCTCAGCCCCAGCCAGGTGCCATGTGCCCCCTGTGGTGGTGACACTAGGCAAGAGAGCTGAGGAGCCCACGCCAGTCTGAATGTGCCCACCAGCCTGTCCTACTGCAACATTAAGAGTCATTGTCTCTATCACTCCCTGGGGCAACAGCAAAACCACGTTGTGGGCAAAAGCCAGTCGGATCAGTAATGGAGCAGCTGGGAAATGCTCACAGCTGGCTCCCTACTCTTTACAAGGAGTTCCTTCCACTCTTGTGAGCTCTTAGGGCCCTGTTTTATATCCTAATTAAATTGAAAGAAAAGGAATTGGATAACAGTCCAGAAGATTTGCAAGCTACATCTATTTCAGAAAATGACTCATGTTCCCACTAGTGTAGCTCATCAGGTCCAGCGCATGCTCTAATGTGTGGGACTAATAGATTTGTAACAGTGATATCTAATATGAGTCTGTTCTGGTTACATACTTATCATGGGTCCTCGCAGGCTTTCCATCAACGCTGCTGAACGGAAGCACTTTTTATTAAAGAAAGAAAGAAAGAAAAAATTCTTTGTCCATAAATCACTCAGCACATTAGTCCCCAAAACAATTTGCTGAGCAAGGTCGCATTTCCCTTACATTTATTTAGATCCTTAGAAAGCTCAATGAGATGAGAAGATCAGACAGAACACAAGAGGCTGTTTCTTCAGCTGCCATGAATCAGCATTGCTTCCTATCAGCTGAGAATCCAGCCATACATCGAGAGAGCTATAGCAAATATGTAACAATTTCTTTATAGTCTTGGGGTCTGATAATGATGATCCATATGGTGTCTTATTACTTGAGAAAGAAGGGAACAGTTACAAGGACAAATGACTCTTGGCTGGTTCACAGCTCATTTTACAGCCCTGTGGGAAAAGTCCTTTTGATTTCAATGGGCTTAGGTTTGTCCCATGGCACAGGAGCTCACCGCAACTACGAGGAGGGAAAAATATTTTGTTGTCTTACCTTACTTCCAGATAGTATTTTAGAGAAGCAGCCTCTGATGCCAGTCTCAGGCAGGAGCAGGGCATGACAAATCAAGTCAGAGAGGAACAGGCTTAAGTGAAATATAGTCACGATAATGCTTCTCTGCCTCTCAGTTATCTCCAATCTACTACTCCAAACAGCAAGGAAATTTGCCAGCTCTGAACCCTATACCACATACTGTCCCTTTGATGCCACAACTCTCTCCTTCATGTTTACACCCTTCAGATATTTCTAGGCTTTTTTCTCCACACGCACACACAGAAGTACACGTTGTCATCTCATAGCCTTGTTTAACAGTTTGAGGCTTCCCACATAAATCAGTTTTGCCAAATGTCTGATCATTCTAGTGATCAGAAGGCAGAAGGGGTGGCCTAGTCGCTCTTCTTTTAGCTTCCTCCCAGGTTTTATTATCTGGTCACATTGTGGCTGGCCAAGCACATCGTTTGTTTTGAGGACAAATCCGAACCATTTAGGGAAGGGCTGTTTCCTCCCCACAGCATAATTTGCCTCCACAGAGGCAGATGATTTTATTTGCAGCAATATACTATTTCAAACTGATCTTTAACTTATCTACTGGCAACCTGGAGGACCTTTTCTGTACACTATATGGCATTTGCTGAAAATAATTTGTCAAGATTGTTAATTTCTGATATAGTTGTGGCAGTGGGTGTTCCCTGAAACATTCACAGTTTCAGTTGAATTCTTTTCTGGTGGAGAGAGCTTGGGCTTTTATTATTTTTACAAAAAAAAAAAAAAAAAAAAAAAAAAAAAAAAAACACTCCCCAGGGAAATAACGTTTTAATCTGCTTCACCTTGACGCTTTCCAAATCTTTTCTTTTTGTAGGCTGTCTCAACTACTCTGGACACTGTTCTTGTACATACAAATAGTTGGCCATTTTTACAGCAAGTAAATATCAGATTACAGTATCTGATTTGTACAGTCTGGTCCAACTAGACAGACAGCTAAGCACTATAAGGTATTCTGCTAAATAATTATTCCCATAAAATTTCATTATCTGAACTAGTCATGTTTTCCAAATCAAATCTTTGATCCTTCCCCCAAAATTCATCAGAATCGCCTTTCTCTTCCTCTAGGCACCTTAAACAAACCACTCCAAAATATCAAATAAAAATACATTCAAACCTATTATTCTGGAAAGATAAACTGGAGCCAAATCCAATGGATGTGGTAGCCTCCTTCCAGAAAACTTCTGGCTTTCTCTACGAGCCAAATAGCACCATGTTAGCCATTTCTGGGTGTTTCTTAGCGAAAACATTTCATATTGCCATAGTCAGTTATCCCAGTCTCATCCTAGCAATGAACTCCAACAGCTGGCAAACATAAATTTGTTGTTGACCTGAGGGTGGGAAATTGGGCTGTGCGAAACAGCATGACAATTACCCAGGGTTTGACAAAATCTCCCACCTTCGTCCACCTCTGACCTCTGCCACTTCCCAACATAAAAAGCAGCTTGTAGAGCAGAGTCCTCACAAACAGGGCCTGACCATGGGTTAGTGCTTCACTCTTCATCAGATATTAAGCCAGTCTCTGTGCATGACAGCTCCTGTCTCTGTGAAATGCAAACCTGTCTCTTTATGGACTCTTTGGGTTACAGAGGGTGGTGTGTAACCATAGAAACGGTGTTGTAAACCAGCATGGGAACTGACGTGTAATAAAGTGCTACCACCATGCAACACCTGAACCGAGCCTTGCAGGAGAAATAATTATGGATGCGCCTCTAACAGGTTTAAGCACTGCTCTCCTGTGCAGAAAGTCAAATGGGGTCTAGAGGACAAGGCTTAGCATGCAAGGGCAGGTATCATAGAATCACAGAATCAGTAAGGTTGGAAGGGACCTCTGGAGATCAGCTAGTCCAACCTCCCTGCTCAGCAGGGTCACCTAGAGCATGTTAGGCAGGGTTGCATCCAGGCAGGCCTTGAAGATCTCCAGAGGAGGAGACTCCACAACCTCTCTGGGCAACCTGTTCCAGCGCTCCATCACTCTCAGGGAAGAAATTCCCCCTCACGTTCAGGTGGAACTTCCTGCGGTTCAATTTCTGCCCATTGCCTCTTGTCCTGTCACACGGGACAACTGAAAAGATTTTGTTCCCGGCCCCTAGACACCCTGCCTTCAGGTATTTATACACATTGATAAGATCCCCCCTCAGTCTTCTCTTCCCCAGGCTAAAGAGGCCCAGCTCTCACAGCCGTTCCTCACGGGGCAGATGCTCCAGCTCTGATCATCTTCATAGCCCTACACTGGACTCTCTTCAGTAGCTCCATGTCTCTCTTGTACTGAGGAGACCAGAACTGGACACAGTATCACTCATTAATGCAATGTAAGATCCTTAAGTTAAGGCCTGGAAACCCATCAAATTTATATTGCACATGTCAGCATATGCAAGACTCAGCAAGCGTGGTCAGGATTTTCTAGAGAACATCCTGGGTCTTCTTGGCTTGTTCCAGAGACCAGACCATGGATAGAGGATGCCCTTCTAATTACACAGTATTTAAATACCCAGATGTCTGAGAAATATCTGCAAGGAACCTGCAATAACCTGCAGAAAGGAATCCACATACCAAGATCATCAAACTATCAGCTTCCATGCTTTCAACTAGACATTGAATACCAACAGCGCTCAAACAGGAATGCTAAATCAGGGAGACTTTCAGTGTTAACACTAAGCTCCTTAATTGTTTCTTTCAAGAAATTTCCATGAATCTCAGCAGATCTATGGGAGTGCAGAACATACAACTATCAAAGCTGTGGCTTCAGGAGGAGAGGAAGAGCAGATGCTCTTCTTCCACCTTCATTATTCATCTGTGTTGGGAACAATCACCATCTGGACCTGAGATTTCAGGCCAACATTACTCCTTCTCTTGCCATATCTACATCTTCAGCAATAGGAAACAGTGATGCACACGCAGCACAGTCCTACACTGGCACTAGTTTCTGTCTGTGAATTGTCCTAAATGTGGTACATGATAATAAATCATGTTCAGAGCATGCTGATAATTCTGGGCAAGCAGAACGTTAGTCTCTAGGGCCTACAATACAGCACTTAAATAAAGTTTCCATACTCTACATGGTCTGCTGTAACAAATAATGTCTTCTGCATCCCAGGCAGGTTATTTAGCCTCCTGTACAAGAAAAAATGTCAGAAAGATACACATGTAGGCATTAGAAAATGCTCCCACTCAGTGTTCTCAAAGGGAGCTTTCCAACAGCTTGATGTTCCCCCTGTAGTCCTCCTAATAATTAATGGAAAATAGAGACCTCTGGGAAAATTGTCACTGGATAATTAATAAAAAATGAAAACGAGAGAGCAAGAAGAAAGAACAGAGATGTTGCAAAAAGCCTGCAAATTGAAAGAGGCGGACTTACAGTTGTGATTTCCTTCCCAGTCTCAGAGGGAATGTAATGCACACTCCACGTTCATCAACAGCTTACCCAGGACTCCTTGCTTCTTCCATTCACACTTCAGAAACAAGAGACATTGTGATGGAAATGTTTGCACCTTGCTGCATTTCTCAATGGCCCTGCACGCACAGACTTGCTTACACAGAAAGGCTATGAATGAGGAAACTCTAGCGCCCTGTGTGGATATATAACTGGGTGATCACTTGAAAATAAAGGTTGCCTTTTTCTATCTGTAGGTTCAATCTGCTTGTCAGTTTGGCGGGAGGGGTCCATTAAAACTCAGAAACAATGTCTTTTCTTTATCAAAGCAGTGATGAAAAGTCCTTCCGCCCCAGCATCTCTGAAATGCCTCTGCAAAGAATGAATGCTCTTGTTCTTCATAGCATGCTCGAACACATTCATCTTGCTGCTCCTAAAGGAGACTGCAGAAGAATTTTTGAAAAAAGAAAAAAAATGGAAAAAATAAACAAATAAATAAAGCAAATAAAATAAATCCTCATCCTCTTAAGGTCAAAATTAATGCCCTCTTGGGAGAAGTGGTTGAGAAAACATTGCTGAAAATGCCCAGCTCCCAATGTTATCTCAGCCTATAGTTGGCCA
The DNA here is from genome assembly GCF_028389875.1 of Rhea pennata. Taxonomy (NCBI): domain Eukaryota; kingdom Metazoa; phylum Chordata; class Aves; order Rheiformes; family Rheidae; genus Rhea; species Rhea pennata. Next base: position 12,760,037 of record NC_084674.1, read on the forward strand.
ACATAAGTGCATGAGTTCTCACAGCTGCTGGGGGATCCTGAGAGAGAAGAGGATAAAGATAGGTGGTCTTATGATTAAGCCAGAAGACAGTGATTCGACAGATCTGGCGTCACCTCTAGACCTCCCGCGTTGACTTTGGGCAAGTCAATTAACCTCTCTGTGCCTCTGTTTGCCATCTGTAAAATGAAGATAAGAGATTTCCCTACAGCATAGGACCGTTAGAAGGAGACTTGCGTGTTTGACAGATGCTCTCATCCGATGCCAACAGGACTCGTGAGATTTCAGTGACAGGAGAGCAATGGAGTGGAGAAGACCTGCTGCCACTTAAGGTTATGCAGTTTTGTAAAAACCTCAGCAGGTATCTGTTAAGCTTTCCTTGCCACCTGTCAGTCTGCCAATGCCTATACTGCTTCTTGATGAAGGCCCTGTTTTCACTATGCAGCTATGCAAATTCACAAGGCTTACAAGGTACTTCCCTGTGCTCTGCAACATCCACCAGCTACTCAAGCCGCTGGGGTCAGCATGGGGTTTTGCCACTAAGAGATTGGGGAAAACAAGCCATAGAGAAGCAAACTCTGCCTGCCCTTTGAGTGAAGAAGTGTGTGAGGTCCTCCTGCCCTTGGGTCTCTCTTAACGCCCTCAAGACGCATGAATAAATTCTCTCTCCTGGAGGGGCATCCTGCACATCTCAACAGTATAGGAGGCAACAAAGCTGTCCTGTCCTGCCCATCTCTCCTATCACATCACTGGGGATCACTAATCCCTCTACATCCTTTACAGCTTTGGGTATAAGGGAACAAAAATTGCCATCACTTTTTTCTTTTTCCCCTGCTTTTTTTTTTTTAGCATCAGAAAAGCAGAGCATTCCTGTGCTTACATGGGGAACGCTGTATTTCCACTACCAGCTTCACAAGGCTAGTTAAAGCATCTAATCCCGACCCTGCCACAGCCTGACTGACCCTGCTCTGCAAGACTCAGGAGGAAGATTTCTTTCTCTCTTTCCCTTTTTTTCCCCCATGTTAAAATCCTGCAGTGTTATTAAAAGGAATTGTTCAATTCCTTTAATTGGCTCAGAAGATAAATTCTTCCCTCAGCCAGAGGGTCATGGCCATCAGCAGCTATTTATTAGCTGCATTGATTGAGATGAACAGCCTTTAAATGGAAATAAATTGAATTCTATGGCAAAGAGGATTCCATACAGGCTATTAATGTTAGACAGGGAGGCTTAGAAATATTTTTTATTTACTTGTCCCCTCCTCAGCTCCCAGCCATCTCTAAGCTCCTAGGCACTTCACATCTCTCAGTCAGTGCCCCCTCCTCACAGTGATGATTTCCTCACTTACCAGGCAAGAGCAGGTATGAGGATGCCGCTGATGATGGAGAATCAGATGAGCTTAAGGAGACTCCAAAGCAGGTCACCAGGGGCTAGTAGAAGAAGCGGTGGTGATGGGGAACAAGAAGAGATGTCCACCAGCATGCATGAGAGGAACAGAGCTCTCCCATCCTTCTGGGACTTTATTATTATTTTTGCCTTCTTCACTGCTCAGGGATTGTCTTTGCCAACACCTGTTGGCTCCAAAACAAATTTAGTGGTGCTTGCCTTCATTCTAGAGTTTAATTGCTTAAGACTGTTACTTTTAGGTTGTTAATTTATTAAAACCAGATCTCCTGTATTGCTCTGGAACCCAGAAGAGTCATTACCTCTTATTACAGGCACTGGTGCATGCCCAATTGCCTTCTTTCTCTGGTCACCTCTGTAATTGCAGCTCTCTGCTAAGCTGGAAAACTCCCACACACAAGCTAGGCATCCTCTTCAGGGTGGATAGGCAGAAGAACACGTATAGTAGCAAAACTTGCTCGGAATACAAACAGATATAACTTCTCTGAAGTCCACAGAGAAGCACATGATTTCATTAGAGATACAGAGAGCCTGTAAGTTATTCTGGTTGTATTTCTGCAGGTGGGACAATAAGTGAAGTCAGGAGCTCCTGACAACAGACAATTGCTGGAGGCATTATGCAGACTAGACCTTGCCAAAATACAACAGCAGATGCCTGCAACATCCAATGGAGCCAGCACTGGAAACTGCTGAAGTGCTGTCCTTACCCAGTTAAGCCAGCAAAATCTTCCTGAGCTGTGATATGGGCCCTCTCCTGAGTCATACCCATCCCCTATGCCCACAAAGCCAGGCATTCTTACTGTCTCACTGCAGCGGGAGTGTAGACAGGGTTGCCCAAGGACAGGAGGTATAGGAGAACCGGCAGCTGATACAGACCAGAAATTCCCCACTTACTCCCAACCAAGGAAGGGGTTGAAAAGGCAATTGGTAGATTAAGAAACTCACGGTCTATTTGGACTAGTGCTGACTAGCCATGCAGGGGGTGCCTGCCCCTCTCAGATGATTTTCTGAGATCCTGCTATCACAAGAAGACAATACACATCAATGCATTGCAGATCTTGGAGACAGCAACCCACACAGCACCACATGCTATGGCACAGCTCATGCTCAAGGCACACGACATGCAAACTTTCTCAAAACCGTGTGCATGTGCTTTGTATCCTCACCTAGATTTGGCTCTGAGCTGCACTGATGTAGAAGGTCAGGCCCAGACATGAGATAAAAACACCACTAAACATTGGAATTAGGCAAAAGTTCCAGATAGGTTGGGGGCTGACTTATGAGGTTTCCAAAACCCCATACCTGCTGTCAGGAGGGTTCAAGAATCCAAGTCCTCCAGAAGTCCAGCCTGTGGTCTGAAGGCCACCAATGTGCTGAGGCACCCAGGCATCCCACAACACTCCCACAAAAAGCAAGCTCCTGGTTGCTTCCCACACCTGCTGGCAGGCACAGGCAAAAGCTCTCCCCGCCTGCCAGCAGGCAATTATAACAGGAGTGTTACAATAGTAAAACAATAACATTTTGTTTACCTCCTTGGTAATTGGCTCATTTTATCACTCTGCCTCCAAGTGCTAGATAATAATGGGAATCAAGACAGGCTGTAGGTTTTTGTATCCAAAATAGTGTAGGTGCATCTGTGATTTTAAAGAAGTTGTGAATTGCTGCTCCACACTCCCAGTCCTGGAAGCCATGTGGCTGGAGATGGTGATAGGAGCTACAGGATAAATTTGATTTAGGGATTTTTCTAGGATCCAAAGTTGGGGCAAGCTAGACTGTCTCCTCAGATGCCAACGGGCTTGTTTTGCCCTAAATCCACTGAAGTTCTGGTCCTGCATCCTGAAAACAGCCTATGTTATTCTAGGATTGATTTGATTTTATTTAAGTACTTGATTTATTTTAAGTACAAATATCTGATGATCTAATCCGAGATCTGCAAGTAGTCACACACAGCAAAAAAAATGACACTTATAAAGATCCCCAAAACCCATTTCATTTAGATTAAATAAGGCAGTTGTTACTGTGTTTTAATATAAGAATTGATTATTATAAGTGCTCTTATTGAGCTTTAGCAGCTTAGAATTGTATCTATTTCATCACTGTTAATCTTTGATAAATATGTTTTTAATAATCTCTAGGTATTTATTGAACATAAAACTGTCTCGTAAAATTGAGAACAAGATTGCTAAAGATACTTATTGTACACTACTTCAATACAAATTCATTATTAAAAACCTTTTACTGAGGTTTACTTTTAACCACAAAATAACAGATGTGTATGCTATATAGTTAATCTATAATAAATATATTTTTAATAAACTATTGATATTTAACCCGCAATAATGATCTTAATAAATATGATGCATTGAAATAGCTACTGGACGAGTTGCTCTTTTTAGTTCTGTCAAACGCTTGGAGGATACGTGGCTTGGGAGAGTAAAGGTGAGAAGAAGGAAAGCCATGGTCTGGTGGAAAGTAGTTCTCTTACCAGTGCACCACTGCTCTAACCTACCCTGGCCAGTGGCCTTATTGCTATTTCAGTCCCCACATCTCCAGTCCTGCATTCTTTCATGGCTCTCTGCCATTTGATCTCAGTCCTGAGGTAAATTAGCATTTGATCCTGCATGTCCATATGAATCTGCCAAGTCTGTGAAGCCTGTGATACAAAGACTGTTAATTCATCACGGGGTGTCTTCAAATGATGCTCTGTGTACCCAACAGTTTTGTGAAGTGGATAAACCTCCTCAAAGGATCAGAAATAGACCAGAACCCATACCCCTGGGGAGAAAAAAAACACAAGCTTTCTGAAACTATGGATCAACAAAGAGGTTCAAATGAGGTGATTTGGGCTTTGAACTCAGCAGAGGCCACCAAATAACTTTGACACACAAACCAGACAGGAGTCTGGTTCCAAGCCATCAGAGGTAAAAGGTTTGACCTGCAGAGCTGCTCAAATCCCCTGGGATACTCTCAAAGATGTATTTGTCATTCTTTGCATCATTTAATGACAGGTTAGTTGCAACAAGCCAGCGTTAGTGGACATGCACAGAATTTCACTCCCACTACTGATCAAATGAGAGAGGAGCAGAATAATTCCTCCTGAGTCCTTTCCTCAGAGTCCTGCCCCAATTGTTATATGTCTGCTATTACAGGCCCTATAATCCTTCCTGCAGGCCACAATCTGATTCTCATATATCAGAGAGAGCCAAAGATCTTAACATGCAACTTTTAATTGAGCTGTATCATCTGCCACAAACATGAAATTAATGGTCCTACATCATAATCATAAATTCATACATAACCCCATGCACCAGCAAATAACTCTTTCCAGTGATACTACAATGGTAAGCTGATTTGCAAGGAGCGCACGCTACCTAGGAATTCTAATTAACTAAATTAACACCATCACTTCAAATCATGTCCCTTCAGTAGGATATCTCCAATTGGCCTCAGGCTGGAGGAAAGCAGCCAAACGAAAAGCTGAATGCATCTCCACGGGTCCAGCAGGCTAATATTTTATTAAGGGAAATATCTGGTGGTCGCAACGGGCCTTCTGTGTGTATGTGGCCACATGTAAACAGTAGAGCTAAAATTTTGCAAGCATTTATAGGCACACACTCAAGATACACCATGGCACAGCACATCTCCATACAGCAAAGGAGCTGTTCTCAGTTTCTCAAGAACTTCCTCTATTTAACCTGCAACATCAGGAGCCCCCTTCTGCCATGCTGTGCACTCTCAAAGTCAGCTCCTGGGGCTTTTGGCACTCTCTGGGGGCAGGTTCTGCAGTTCCTAACTTCTGAAGGCTAAAAGATGCCTTTGATAAGGCCAAGTGATGGGTTTGGGCTCGCAGAGCAGAGCAGGGGCAGAGCTTGTCCTTGTGACTTGACTGGGCTGTTTGGAGCTTAAAATGTTCCCCTCCTCCCCTGCCCCCCACCCTTCCTTTTTTTTTCTGCCTTGGAGAAAACAGGCTTCTATTTTGCGAGCAAGTTGGATTCAAGCCCACAATGATTTCAACACTCCCTTGGCTCCCTTTGGACTGCAAGCCCCTGCAGGCAGGGCAGACAGACAGGTGCCCCGGGGGAGATCACTCCAGTGCCCTGGCCACTTCAGTGGTGTCAGTCAGGGCCAAGGGAAAAACAAGGCTCCTACCAGAAGTGGGGTTCGAACCCACGCGGGCATGTGCCCATTGGATCTTAAGTCCAACGCCTTTACCACTCGGCCATCCTGGTGGGCTGCCTGCCATCAGGTGTGCCACCTCCCACCCTAAGGGCTGCACAACTTGCCCAGCCCTCAGGGGGACCCAGAGAAGGACTGACTTTCTCAAGCCCAGTGACACCCTCTTCTCCTCATTTCTTCTTTGACTTCCCCAACAAACTTGCTTCTGAAAGAGCATAATGACAAACCCCCTCACTCCCTTCCCTTGCCTCCCACAAGAAATGCTTCCATTCCCTGGTTTTTCAAAACCTCACAATTTTGCCTCCATGTCCTGCTCCTCCATCTCCAGGAAGCATGTCTCTGCTCACCTGCAGCTTGTCCACCCAGCACCCTGTTTGAACCCCAACTGCTGTGACACAGCTGCCATTGTCAAACCCCGCTACAAGGGAAACATCTCACTGGGAGAGACAGAGCCTTGTGGGCCATGGAGGGCAGCACAGACCCTGCAGCACCATGCCAGATCCTTGTGCAAGGACCGCAAACATCTTGATACCTCCAGGGCCCCTGGTGCTGGCAGAGAACTGCTGTAGCATCTTGGCCTGATTCTGCTGAGTGCCCAGCAGGGGAGGGAGCTGCTCTGAGAGCCCTTCAGTGCTCACCCAGACAAGCCAAATAGTTAAACTGTGCCTTAGGTCCTGCTCCTCACCTCTCTGGACTGCATTTGAACTCAACTGGAATGTTTAGTGGTAAAAGTCAGAGGGAAAAGGGGGTCCTTTTTGTTTGTAGTTAGACACAGAGCGCTTTTTTGCCCTCTAGAAAAAAAAAAACAAAAAACACCTCCCTCTTTGGAATCATGTGGGATTCAAACTCACAGCCTCAAAACACCTTTGTATTCTAGACCTTTAGCTCTTAAGCCACAGGAAGCTGATGCTTTTTATCTCTGCTTTCAGCCCATCTGACTCTTCCCAGGCCAGCACCTTCGTGTCGGGCTGCTGTTGCTTTGGGGGAACACCAAAACCTATTCCAGTCTTTTCCCCTGTCACTGGATCCCCAAGTGATGCTGACTTACAGTAACGCAGCTACTTTGCCAGAGGAGTCCATTCACTGAAGCAGCCTCAGCTGTGGGAGTGGCTGAGAAGACCTCAAAATATAATGTGGGACACCTGAGCAGATCTGACAGATCATGGAAAGATTTTTCTGATCCCAGAATGCCAAGACAAGCAGGAATACATCCCAAGACAGGGATATCTCTTTGGGAGTGAGGAGGAGGAAGTGGTGGTGCTTGGCCAAACTATCCTGGGTCTGTCCTGCTTGAAGCTCAGTAATTCCCTCATCATTGTCTGGAGACTGCTCGTGGCTCTGCCCTGGGGGATCTTAGCTGCTTGGAGGGCTTGCAGCTCACTGGTGCAGAGATAAGAACCACTGACCAGAAAAAGGGTGTTTCTGAGCCTCAAAAGAGCTCCTCCTCCAGGAGGGTACACCTTGGCCTCCAGAGACAACACGAGAGCCATGGAAAGCAAGGAAGAGGGATCCCCAGACATTACACTGGGAGACTCTGCAGTTCCTCAGCTTAGGAGAGCATTGGGTTCGTCTATTCACAAGCAATAAATTCTGCCAGCAGGAAATTTCACCTCTTCAGGCACCAAGAGGGAACAGCAACTTCCCCTATTTCCTTTTGCCCTTCCCATTCAGGCACAGCAACACTCTGAGTTGGTGCCTGTGTACAGAATTGCAGCTGAGCACCCTCAGATGCCTCTATATGCAGCATCTGCATTAATATCAAATGAAATCATGCTAGCAACAGGTGTCACGCTAGCCAGCTCCAGAAAAATCTGTTCATAATGAAAGACTTCAAAGCATTAATGAGCTTGCAAAGCTCTCCTCTTCATTTATGGAGCTGGACCTTGCACGGTTGGCATTAAGACAGGGGTCACCCATCAGGCAAAGAGAATGCACGTGCATGACAGTGAATATAATATATTTGTCATTCTCTAAGAAGCAAAATTAATCATGCTCTCCCCGAAACAAAGCTTTTATGCCACATCTGCTTCTTACATTGTGGAGAGAAAGGAGCTGCTCTCGAGCACAGCCATGACCCACAGTGCTCAGATCCCCATAGTGCCCACTGCACTAAGCTTTGAAGTTAACATCTTACCTTAACCCTTCAGGTCCAGGCTGGGAAGAGTTACTTGAATCGAGAGCCTGCGTAGGTAGCCCAAGGGCTGAATAATTGGTGAGGTCACCCCTCCAGGGCAGGTTTAAGGCAATGCTAGGAGGGACTGGGATAGATGCACAAGAGAGCAGATTCAGCTGATGCTTGCTGCCCTGTGTCTGTTCTGGGATCTCCCTAGTGCCTGCAAAGGAGGTTATGCTGGCCCAGAACAGCAAAATCTGCATGACACTTCTGCTCTTCTCATCAGGGACCATTGCCTCCTAGCCTCTTCCCCTCTCCAAATCTCTACAGGTTCCCATAAACCTCTGTGTTGAACCAGCCTCCAGTGCCCAGCCACAGCCCAGCTGCTTGCTCAATTTACAAGCTATGTCATCACTCTGACTAGGAGGAGGCTACAGAAATCAGCCTTGCTGCAGGAACAGTGGCCAGCTCAAGCACAAGCATGCAGTCAGGCACTGCTGGCCTCATTGGCCCTTTCTCCCAAAGCTGCTCAGCCTCCTTGGCCTTCTTGGAGTCCCCTCTCCTCAGACACCCTGACCAGCAGTCACCCTGCCATGGGTGGCTCAGACAAGGGACAGGGGGAATGAGATGATGGCTTGTTGCTATGCTTCTGTTGCTGAACCTTTGGGGCAATCTCCATGTGCAGCCTTCAGTGGAGTGGTGACAGCTCAGCTTCCCTTGCCTTGATCAAATTTACTGGCACATCAGAAAACCTATTGGGACAAAGGAAGGGGCACAAATACTGGTGCCAGCCTGAGTAGTCACAGGAGCAGGTCACATTTGAATACTCTCAGAAGATGCTAAGCTAGAAGCACCTCAACAACACAAAAGTTTTGTTTAGCAGGAAGAGGTGGTGGCAACGATGGGAGACACATGTCTAACACAGACCACAACCTAACCAAAGTCTCCAAAGATGACCAGTTCAATTGGTGTTGCATTCCCCAGTAAAGGCAAGATCGATCCACCTCTGTCTTGCATCTGGTGGGGAATGCAACACCAGCTGAATTACCTGTAGCATTCTGGATATCTCCTGCGCACATCTCAAACCAGGCTGGCTGTGCTTCACTTGCAGTATCCCTATGAATGACAGTTGGAAGGTGAAATGGCTGCAGACTTTCTGAACACATGTTCTGTAAATGAAAGACATTAATAATGTCCAGAAGTCAGAAGAGTGTTGTCCTTAGCTTCAGAAACACGTTGGCAACGTTAACTGGAAAGTAGTTCCTTCTCTCACCTTTTCTCCCCCAGAAACAGATCTCCTGGCACTCTGTGTTTAATTTAAACAGCCACTGGAGGCAACTATCATCCCACGGTTATCACTGCAGCTGGAAAGGGTCTGATTGGTAGTTAAGAAACAAAAAATCCAGAGCCTTATAATCATGAGCAGAGCAGAGTAAAAATGGCACTTGAAAGATTTCAGTCCAGAATAAAGCCTCTGCTTTGTTAGTACAAGGGCTAAAATAATCTCTACTGCATGAGTTTAGATATTGGTTGGCAGAAAGAAGCAGGACAGGGTTCTCCTCTTCTACCTGTCATGTAGTATGAAAGCAATTTAGGATGCAGATTACAATCATCAGGAGCACAAAGCAAGTCAGAAGTTTGGCAGCCCTACGAGGGTCATCTTAGATTAAGTGGCAGATGATAGCTTTGCTTCACCTTGCCCAGCAGGTGAAAAGTTATTTCTGCTTATAGTGACAGGGCTCCTGTGTTGAGTTTGTATAGCACTTAACAAAGAAGTTTTTTGGACTTGGTCAATTTTTAAATACGCTATTGATGTCCAACCCGTAACTTCAAACTTTTACTTTAGTTTCAGAATAAACAGGCAGTTAGCAAACACAGAAGCTCATTCACTCTTCTTTCCTATTTTTCCTACCTCTTTAAAGGCAGTTCAGGAAACCAAGCCAGCCTCACTTTGGATTCAGAGGGCTTTCTTTACAGAACGGCTAGAAAACATACATTGTAGTCTTGTGCCTGAAAGCTTACCCTCTGCAGAATCTGATATGATGTCCCACTGCTTGTTAGCTCAAGTCATCCCCTGCAGAATTGAAAACCTTATGGTGCTCTATAGCTCAAGAGGAAAGGTTTTCCATGAAGCTTGCAAATCCTGGTATTTGGCCAGAAAACCAAAGACCTCTTACTGTGGGCGCACAGACTGGATTAAAAACCAGTGGAGTTGTGTAGTTACAGGAGGTTATTTATCCCAGAGGGAGAATATGTTTTCTTTGTTGAGTAAATTCTTTCAAAAACAACAACAAAAAGACTCCAGAAAGTTGAAAGCATTGTATCTACCAGAGCTAAGGTAGTAAGTCATAGCAAATAATGCATTTGTCTAGATTCTCCTGACCAGAAATGATCTCTCAGCTGTTTACAATTTTCCACAAGCTATTGTTATTTTAAATTATTCACCTAGTATTTTCCACAAACAATTCTTGATCAACAGACAATTCCTCAAACAAACTCGAGGATTCAAACTACCTAGGCTACACATCATTGTTTCTACTCTGGCACTAAATTGGCTCAGAATGAGATGTCTGAAGTGAATTGTAATGGTTTGGCATTTCATAGTCATCATTCACTCATGTTCACTTATTTTCAGAGATGTTCTGGACAGGATGCACATGTAAATTATGAAGGCTTTATCTATTCTTAGCCTGGACTATATTTTGTGAAAGATACCATCATGGGCGCGTTTCTCAGTCACTATTCCATCCCCCTTCCAAGCACCATCACATACACGCAAAGAAAATGAGTCAAGGCTTATGTAGAAAGAAAGCTCAAGAACAATTCTATGTTTGCAGCTCTGTGATACTGATGCCTCAGACTCCAGTGCCCAAATTGTGAAGAAATAAATTAGACATTCAGTGCATGTTTGTCTATCCTTGCCTGTTGCAGTTAGCAAGAGTTTTTCTACAGTCGTTGCAGAAGAGAAATATCCAGAAAGAGCTTCACGCTATCTGAGCCATCTACAGAGGTGTTGAACACACTGCTTTTTAGAAATAAACAGGAGTAGAGCTCTTCTGTTTAGTTCAGGTCAGACATCTAGTTATCAAATAACTAATGCCAAGGGAGATTGAATCTGCCTGTAGGAAAGGTTCTTACAGCAAACAGAGCTGGACACTGAACAGATTGTTTCTGGAGGTGGAACAACTAGCACTGGAGACTTTAAGCAATTCATACAGAAACCTGACTGATCCCAGCTTAACACAGGTGACCTCCAAAGGCCTCTCCCAGTCTTAGTCTCCATAACTAAACTTCAGCATTTATTGGTGACCAATTTTCTGTAAGTCAGGCTCTAATAAGGGCATTCCAAAAGCACACAGGAAAATCTACGTATTGTGTATTTTTGGCTGCCTTCTCAAGTGACAGCAGCCAGCAACAGGAAAGAAAGGCTTACCAGAGAACTCCATTCTTTATGGGTCATAACTTAAGAAACACTGCAGTACATGGCTTTCAGAAGCAACCCAGAAGAGAAACGAGGCAATTGAGCTATATGGACAAATATCAATAGAGATCCAATAGCCTTGCGTGTGCCAAAGAAGTCTCCTGTAATTATTTACATAGCTTGGACAAAAATGAATGGCAAAGCCTTCTGTGTTCCACCTGCAGCATCAGCAGTGCCCACTACTACTTGTTATCTCAATGGGATAGTGTGCAACGTGTCACATCCCAGATGTCAAGGTACATCTGCATGACACGCGTTCTTTAGCCCAGAGCTTGGCTCCAGGCTAAGAGCTAAATATGATGTTCTCTGCAGCTAAAACTTCTTCAAAAGCCATTCTGTGTTAATTAGGGAAGGGAAATTTTGGCTGCACAATCTGTAAATGAAGATTGGCTTGGGGAATGCTATGAAAGTCGCTGTTTTGCGAGAGAAAAAGAAAGAACAGACTGATTTCTAAAAGAGCTGCACCTAAGAACTTCAGAAAAGTGCAGAACTTCACTGACATAATAAAAGACTGCCTAAAAGCAGAACATCTCCTCTGGCTCACCACATCTTCTCCCAGAGGCACCACATTATTCCTGCTGCTCACAAAACAGCTTCTGTCTCCTTTTAATAGTTTTATTTTTAGACTTCTCATATTTAATTCTCTCTTTTTCCTTATGTAAGGTGCTTGGAAGGGTTGCAGTGTCAAACAACAATTACATCAGAGAAAATTTAGAATCCACAGTGTTGAAATGAGTTTTTGCTCTTGACAAGTGAATAGATGTAGTAAGTGAGGGGATATAGTTGTATCAAAGAGAGCATCCAGCTGGCAATGTTATAGCATCTCTTGTGGACTGGGAGCACCAACCTTCGTGCGTTGGCAATCTTAACTTGGAGTGCATTGGCACATCCCTGGAATTAGCATGGCCTGAGACCTAGGCACACACATGCAGCTCTATCAGCACATATGTGCCTCTCCCCATCACCAACCTTGAGCTCAGATTAAAATGAAGTTTTGCCATCCTCTTGCCTCCACCTTCCCTAGATTAAATAAAGTACGTATGCCTTTAGCAGTAGCTTCACTTCAAGTAGAGGTCAGGCATTTCCTTAATGTCTGTATGCACCACTTTGCCTAGCATTAGTCCACTCGGAGCAAAAGTGAGAGTAGAAAAAGGCCTATTAACTTCTCCCAATCCATTATTTTTGAGCATGTGGGTACATACCCTAAACAAACTTGCAACACCTTTATAAGTTACCCCCTTCATCTGTGTTGCAGTAACTGACTGCATATCTGCTGGCACATAGCTCCAACATTAACACGACTTAAGTCCAACACAACATCGAATCTTGGAATACCTCCAGGTTTTCCCATTACCAGAGCTTTAAAGGCAGCCACTGGAAATTGTCTACAAGTAACTAGGTTGTATTTTCCAACAAATAATCACAGAATCACAGAACGGTTGAGGTTGGAAGAGATCTCTGGAGATCTAGGCCAAAAAAATCAGAGAAGTGCCAGTTTGAGCCTCCACCCACAGTATCATACAGAGATCAGTGATAACTGAGGCCACAATGGGTGAACAAAGACTTACCAAAAGATCAAGAAAAACTTTTCTCCTTAAAAGACAGCACAAAATACCTTGCGAAGGACTTACAAGTAGATATATAGAAATACTGACAGGTATCACTGGGACTATCTGTCATGCGATGTCTAAAATCAGGTTATGGTGAAGAGTAGGTGTACAGAGTGAGCTCACACATAGAATGTGCAAGAAGTTTTATAGAGATAACAAGTTTATAGAATATATATATTTTTTCCATATGGGTTCCCAGCTGGACTTCTATGCTGACTTGAAAGAGACCATCTTGTTAAAAAACATCAACAAGGACAAAATCCAGGATTGCTCCTCATTGGATAAGACCTTTGAAGGAAGCCATTGAAGGGCAAGAGCTCACATGCTTCAGTGGGCTTCCCACTACCTCCTGTGGGAAAGGGAAGCTTCAGTGGGCTTCCCACTACCTCCTGTGGGTAGTGGGAAACTGGATACTGTCTGTTTGTGTGTTTATTTGGGGGGGGGGAGGGTGTTATTTTATTAATACCACAGTGGAATAATGGAGGCTTATTGAAGAGAAGGAAAGTGTAGGGGGGGGAATTTCATGAGCTGTTTGTTCCTGCACACTTGCAGCACCAGTGCCTGTCCTGTCTCCAGCATTTGAGACCCTTCTCTGTGCTCTGCCTGTTTCACTTAAAACATCCTCTCAGCTCCCTGTCCTTCCAGCCCTTCACTCCTAGCTGTCCACATCCTGAATAGCACGGACCTTTGAGAGGCTGGTCTACAGGTCACCTGTAGACCAGCTGGTCACAGCTGAAGAAAGGAAGCTTCCCCCAGAATAAAAGCAGGGACTACCCCAATCCAATGTGCCCATGGCATGCTGGAAAATTTGGAACCAAACCTCCATATATATATAAAAAAAAATGCTCCTCAGATTTCTGCCATTTCTCTATGACTAAATTTTTTTTGACAGTCTGTTTTCCAAGGAGCCACAGAGAAACACATACTAAGCCTCTATGAAATGCTGTGGGCATTAAGCACTTACCTTCCGTATCTTCTTTCAGATCTCCTGATCACAAACAACAGACAGGCAAATCCTAGCATATTTCATTTATTCATTTGTTTTCTTTTTCTGTGGTTTTGGAGGTATTTAAGACAGTCTTTCTTTTGGGATTTACAGCCTGAGTTTGTAATAATTAGGCAATTTTTTTTCTTTTTTTTTCTTTTTTTTTTTTAAAAAAAAGCTGCTGAAGATGTGGAGTTTTGGAAAGTAGTCAATGAAATTATTATTATTATTTTGTTGCACAGCCGTGCTAAAGTACAGGGGAAAGAGTGAAAAGACACTAGTATTTGTTTCCTTAGCTTTCAATTCCTATGACAAAGCAAATAACAGTTTTGGTCTCAGTTCACAATTGAGCTAATTGGTAACACCTCAAATTGTATGTCCTAAAAACTCCTAATTAGCAGCTAAGGGCAGCATAAACGAGGTAGCATTTGCTCCTGCGTGCTCCAGAAGGACCTATGGATCCATAACAGACTGTTAAACTTAAGATCCTAAAGCACACATCTTACTGTGTATACATGCAAGAAGCCATGCTCGTGTGGGTGCACATTATTTCTTGTTCTGTGTTTGTACAGCAGCTAGCACAGAGGGACTGTGGTTCCTAACAGATTCTTTAAAAAAATGGGATCTATATTTAAAAAATACCGCTATAAATACTCTTTTTCGTCAGACTTCTGCTATCCCCAAAACGCTGTGGGTCACAGTCTGCTGGGAGATGTTCACTGTTGTCTTACCTGTTTAATTTTACAAAGCTCCCAAGGAGTTTCCTTCTCATTGCTCTTTCATTTACCATCCAAGTCTCCTGCACCATGGGAAGAAATGATCCAGATACGAAGGGGCTGGGAAAAAAAACACAGATGTCTTCAAGAACTAGACACTAAGACCTGTTCTGCAAAAAGGGGATTACAGGGAGAATGCTAGGAGCTATGCACCCAGGGCAGCAATTCACACATTCACATTGTATGCTGTAAGACACTGGTACTTGAGATGTTGTGAGGAGACAACAGTTTACACTATAATGAGGAAGCACAGTTGCAGGCCTACAACACATGCCTGTGATACAGATCCAGAACCAGTTAGAGGTCAGCATCTCCTGCTTCCTTGATGGTCCCTGAAATGAGTCCATGAATCTCAGCCCATTGTGGTTTTTTTTTTTGGTAAACGCCTGCAGCACAAAGCCGTTGCAGGATTGGCCCTACATTGATCACGGTCAGCAACTTTGCCACAAAAGGAAAAGACTGATCAGCTCGAAGGCAGCAGCTGTGCTTCACTCTCAGGTAGCATCTGGAGCCCCGAAGGCTGACTGGTAAGAGCAAGAGGCATTAAGACTAATACTTCAAAATTTAGAAAGCATTGCTGGGCACAGAGACAGAAGGAAAAGCAGTGGCAAAGTGTTTTCCTGAACATCACATTAGTCTCCCTGTACAAACAAAAGTGGGAGATGTTTTGCAGCATCTGTCCATGCTGTACTCTTCTGTAATTAAGTCTGGTTTCTTTTCTTTCTCTAAAGCACTAGCCTGGACAGAGAGGTCTGGCCATTTCCACCTCTCTCCTGTTTGGTTTGAGGGACAGCCACACTTGCATCATGGCTGTCCCCATCCAGCTCCTCTGAGCACCCATTTGGGGAGACATGGATATATTTGCAGAGAGGAGCTGGCAATGCTCTGCCCAGTCTTTTGAGAATAAACCTATACCACATCTGTGAGAGTCAGAGATGGAAAAAAATTAGTCCTGTATACAGACTGATGGAGAAGAGGATAACTGTGTCCAGTTCTGGGCACCCAGTACAAGAGACATATGGAACTACTGGAGAGAGTCCAGGGTAGGGCTATGAAGATGTCTAGACCATCTCTCTTATGAGGAAAGGCTGCAAGAGTTGGGGCTGTTTGCCCAGAGAAGGAAAGACTGAGAAGGGATCTTACCAATATCTACAAATACCTGAAAGGAGGGTGTCAAGAGAATGGAGCCAGACTCTTTGCAATGGTGCCCAGCAACAGGCACAAACTGAAACACAGGAAGTTCCACATGAGTAAAAACTTCTTCACTGTGAGAGTGACAGAGCACTGGAGCAGGTTGCCTAGAGAGGTTGTGGAGTCTCCTTCTCTGCAGATATTCAAAACCTGCCTGGACACAATCCTATCCAATGTGCTCTGGATGATCCTCCTTGAGCAGAGGGGTTGGAATAGCTGATCTCCAGAGATCCCTTCCAACCTCAGCCATTCTGTGATATACCCTACTAAAGCAGAAGCTTGGGTTAGCAGCAAAGGTCTTTCTTACAGCTCTTTCCCAGCTTAGTGGCAGCAGACAAAACAGGGCTAGCACCATATGACTTGTGAATGTTTAACAAAAGCCTTTCTTCAAGCTCTCTCTGCTCTGCTGTTTGCATGGCTGTAAGAGGCAGATTGCCATCTCTTATTAACTAAATAAGCAAGCAGCAGAAGTTGAGCAAAATAGAAACACATACACAGCTTGTCTGCAAATAGAGACAAACGTCTCCATCACATGGGTGCACCCAGCTGTCTAGCTGTTACCTGCTTAAACTGCTTTAATTTCACATTAAGGTCAGTGTAGTAGTAGCTTCTCCTCCTGGGTAGGAAACCTGGCTAATGAAACACTCACATTGATACTGAGTCCTCTTCAATGCATCAGTTGAGTGTTTGAAGGAGCGGAGGTGAATGCCACAGTCTTTCCTCGTGAAGGGTAATGATGCAGCCTGGATTACTTGGACTGCGAGAGCAGGGCTGAGTAGGCACAGCAGCTGGCATCAATGAGTGAGTATTCTCCACAGTTTCCCAAGGAAAGTGTGGGGTACCTTCAGTTTATAAGGCAGTGCATTCTCCATGCCTAATCCCATGCTACAAGGAGTGTAGAAAGCCCCTGCCTCTATGTTATCACCACCCAGGTCTGTGCTCCTTCCTCATGTCTTCTCCTGGGCTAGCTTCACATTTATCAAAAGTTATCTGTTCAGCTTACATGTCCCTTCCCTCTACCACTCACATAGCCCTCTTGCTTTCTTCAGGGAATATAGGTGGGCTGAATGAACTATCTTTATGTGGAGTCTGAGACGTTTGACTTTTGGTCATATTTATTACTTTTCAGTTGCGTTAATTTCTCCTTTCCAAAGATCAGAGCTCCTGATCAGGTTTTGATAAAGTCCATGGTAGTGTCAAACAGAGCTATACTATGATCACTGCTGCACAGGAAGCCATTTGTCCTGAACCACATCCTCCATGTTGCTGAGGAGAAAATCAAAAAGCCTCACCTTGCCTGCCTTAGAAGTAACTGTTCTGAGGATAATTTAAAGGATCAAGACATTGATCTACTAAACATTGCTGGTCTGCTTATATGTGGGCAGGCAAAGTCGCTCATTACTGGTGATTTATCAGCTTTAGATGCCTCTTTGATCTTCCCCAATGTGGTTCATTCAATATCCTTCTCCTATGAGGCGACTGGGGGGACAGCCCTATCAAGACATTTGCATTATTATGGCTTATGATTCCTGTCAATGGAATTGTCTCCGCTCAGACACTCTGTCTCACTGGATCCAGAGAAATCTTTCAGAGCCCTACGATATATGCAAAAATAAAAGTTCCTCTTGGATTGAAAAATTATGATACCAGCACCTCTAAATTGCTTTTAGCGGCTTTCTGTGCTGCCTCTGGCTTGGAAGTGCTTAGTTTACCAACAAAAAAAGAAAAAAAAAATCATACGTTCACACACATTTGAGATGGAAAAGCCTTGCTAGATTCAGCTGGTCCATTTCTCCAACCAAGGAAAGAATATCCCCAGCAATCTGTTTTCCCTACTACCTTGTCTTGTCTATTTTTAAACATCCCACGTAGCAAAAATACATTTAGACAGTCAGAATTTCAGAGCCAAGTTAGCTGTGGAAGTATCAGCTGTATCCTAACCTGCTTTGTCTGGTGGCAGCAGCTAAATTGGTCTCTGTTGCCTTTGAAGTCAATGGTAAAAGTCTTATTGGCTTCACTGGGAACATTCTCAGGCCTTTGGTATGGATGATTAGAGCAAATAGCTATGGAGCACTGATAAGCCATTCTTATACTATCAGTTTCCAGGCCATAACTGCATTTTAATAGGCAAGAAATTGTCTCAGCAGCAGTCAGGGCACAATAATAGCAAAGCCATGTGGAACACACTGCAAACTGGGTCTCCACAGAAGTGACTTCTGCCATAACTGTACAGAACTAACTCTACAAGCCCAGACAAGTTCAGTGGAGTATGTGATTCAAGGGGAATGGCCAGAGGTGATCCCTGTTGTGCCTCGCCTAATTATAAAATCTATCAGAGGTCATTTGAGCCTGTAGGTAATTTCAATGCATTCTTCCTTTCCAACAACCTTTAACATCAGGAGTGACAGGAACCCAGAACATCATACCTGCTTTTCATACATCAGGCAGACAGTTTACGGATGGCACGGCCCTGCTATTTTAGCCAAACAAAACAGAAGAGACTGGCTGTTGAACCACAAAAGTTACCCTGCAGAACTCATTTCCTTGAAGAGCAGGCAGCTACCTGCCTCAACAGGGCAGATGGAACACGCCACAGCAGTGGCAACACACTAGCTGAAACAACGTCCTCGGTGAAACATAGTCCTTTGCTTTTTCTTTTTATTTACTTTATCATGGCAGGTAGTGGGAGTCAGAATTGGATTTAATTTTAAAAGTTGTTGTGCTCTGCTGGGAGAGCTTTCACTGCCTCCACATTTCCTGTCTGGAAGTTCTCCCAAAAGGATGAATTAAGCAATATATGACCTGTATGGGAAATGCACTTTATTGAAGCTCTTCTAGAGTGGAGCAGAACAGCTGGTTTAACAGAGCATATAGTAAAAATATACAAAATGAACTGTATTCAGGTAAAACTGGGCTGTAATGAGGTAGAAAGTAATTATCTCAAATTGTAATTTTGCCTATGCACACAGGGTATCACTTCTCTGTGATGACTGTACCAGCATGGAGTACCATAGCCTGATGGTAGCCCTGGGGAGCGTAGAGGGGAGAAGGACCTTGGTTTTACCTTCCCCACAGCACCTTCTTGTGCCGTAAACTCAGAGAGACTAACGCAAACTCTGTAAGTTTCAGTATCCCAGCAAGAAAAACCCAAATAGACTCTATCCAAAAATTGCTTAATTAACTATATCTGACAATCACAGCAAAAAGTGACCCAGCCCTAGTATCAGTATAAGGGCAGCCATGCCAGAGATCAAATGCAGTTTAGTTTGCTTTCTTATATATGGTTTTTGTAATTGGTAGCAGTAGCACATCTCACAGAAGTTCTATATTGACTTGTTGGCAAATAGTGTCTGTAGGCATCTCTTGTGCAGGGACCTATCTGACACTGGGAGTTGGCACTGGGGGAGCAGTCACACCAGCCCGAGCTCAGCACCTGCTCTGGGCTGTAGACGAGCATCTCCGGGTGGTAATGCTTGGCTGCGCAGCCCAAGCAAAAATCTATCAGAGTCCTGGCAGCTCCAATAGAGCCCAGCATCTCCATCCAGAAGCCTCAATAAAGCACCTGCTTTACATTCATGTCTCATCCTCTCCCCCAAGGTGGGTTATAAGTGCAATTAAGTTATTGCAAATTTACATCAGGGCTAGAGAGATGAGAATCTGAACAGAAGCTTTAAAAGACACTTTTTTTTTTTTTTTTTAGCCTCACATAAAGCACTGGCCAGATTTACCACGAGCTTCCTCTGTGAGTGCATGAGTTATACACATGCTAAGTGTCCCATCTTCATGAATTCTGCCAGTGTTCTCTTTTTAATGGCACTGATCATAGGGAATTCATTTGGTCTTCATATAGCTGTCACCTGTATTACCAGAGTGATTTCATTCTAATTTAGCATTACTTAATGGTGAAGATAAAGTTAAGTGTTAGCCATGTGGGTCTTTTCTTGACTTCTCTCTCCGACACAGCAAGAGTGTGACTGCAGGGCGTTTTATGACCAATAATTCAAAAGATTAGAGAAAAGAAGTAGCAAATACCACCTGCTTGTCAACCATTCACGGTCTTTCTGCTTAAACAGTTATACCTGGATCTTTGATCTTTTTCCACCCCTCACCCCATCTGATCTCCATGGTTTTTGGAGTTCTTTAGGCAGTGCAACCATCAAAAGTGTTTTTTAACGGTTCAGCTTTAGGAAGCCTATATAGAAACACGGCAGAGAGCACCATACTTAATGGCGCTAGTCTAGCAGTCAAATTACAGCCAGCCCATCTTAGTTGAGGTGTCTGTAGGGCACTACAGGCCACTGAGGGTGAAAACAATGTGGGGAAACAATGTTTTTATAGCATCAGGTATATAGCAGAGAGTGATTTATTTTCCCAAGTCTCTGTGCCCCCCACCCTCCTGCTTTTCACCCAGCTCAGAAAGGTAATCATTCTGTATATATCACTAGCTTGTTTAAACTGGAGATGAAAAGCTACAAAAGTAGAACTTAATTGAACCTTGTATTGTGTTATTAAAATGCTGCCGACCTCACTTGCAGTCCATTATCAGAGGGTTCTGCTGAATGCTTTAATTAAAGACAATAAGGCTAATAAAAAGGCATCATTTTCCTGTCTCCAGCACCGCTGGAGAGTTGGGGCTGATGAGATTATTTCCTGCTAATGCTCTTCTGCTGTTGTTGTTTTTAAATCTTTTTCTCCCCACGGTTTGCAAATACTGTCAGAGCCTGAATTGTAAGAGATCTATTAAGAACAAAAAAAAAAAAGTGTTTCTAAAACGTATGCTAATATTTGATGAGCAGAACCCCTCTTCCAAATAACCCCTGCTGCTTTCCCCTAACCTGCGCTGTCTTTTGCCCTCAGATCCAATCTCATGGTAAGGAAAAAGCTTCCCCACATGCACCCGCGTACATCTATGAAGTGATTTAAGGACTGCTCTGCTCTCAGCGTTCCTGCACGTGGCATCTATCTCCAGCCCTGATGTCAGCAGGCAGGATGGTGCTCTTTGCCAGAGGGCAAGATCCAGCCCAGAATGAGTAGTGCAACACCTCTCCATAACTAGCATGCTTCTTACTAAAAGCCCATATGTGCCATCTCTATTTACTTTCATACTGATAATATCAATGACTTTGAACAGGCAGCGTTTTCAGAGCCAATTAAGGAAGCTTAGTCGGGTAACCTCATCTCGCTAACTTTGGCACAAGGAGGCAGAAGAAAGGGAAAATGACACCACAGCAGTAAGACGTCAGTGAAAACCACCATGAGGATGGGTACCCAAAATGCTGGGGGGGGGGGGGCTTGTCACAGGGAGGTGGGTATGCAAGGGGGAGGCTCTGCTTGCTCCAAAAAGAGGGGAAGATTCTGAGCAGAGCATACTCACCCAGGGCTGTTTCTACCTCTGGATGCATGGGGTCACACCATTTCCTGACTGCATCTCCACTGCCTCCAACAATGCCTGTGAGAGCTCGACCTCGTGCATGCCTTAGAGCCTGCTGACTAGCATAATCACGTGGGGCGAAACACAAAAGGAAGAATGGGAAATCAATTGGTGCTCGTTGAATGGGTGCATTTTACAGAACAGACACATGCACCTGCTAGCAACCAGGCTGAGCCCAACAACTCTTTTTACCCCAACCACAAAATGGTTAAAACTCTGCTAATGATCCAGGCCATATTTGAACAAGAGACCTAATGGCAATTGGCATTATAACCCTGCTGTGAATAAGCCAGACCGTGCAGTCCTACTGTGATTAAAAACTCCTTCTTGGACAATGGAACAAGCAGACAGACGCTAAATAACTGAACTTTGCCCCTGCAAGGAGGAGAGCAAAGCACTAACCACTGAGCCAGCCCAGTTTGCCAAGACTTTTATAGGGAAGGAACTTTTACAATTAAATACAGCAAAAGGTTTGCTCCACTTTGAGCCTCTGAACACAGGTTGAAAGAGGCAGAGTTGAACATGGAAGCTAAGTTAAAAAAAGAGAGAGAGAGAGAGAAGAAGAAAGAAAAGAAGAAAAAAAAAGAAAGAAAGAAAAAGTCTCAGTCTGAAGGCTGCAAGCTCAAAGTAGCTAGAAACCCCATCAAGTGACTGAATGGGAACAGTAAGAGGCGGGCAAAGACCACAACTCCTCCCTGGGTAAAGTATGAAGCTGTAATGTGGAGCAGACTGACCTAGTTACATATTTCTCTTTCTCTCTCTCACTGCTGCAGTTACCAGGCTGGGATGTTGCAAAGCAAATTATAAGTGAAGTTTTCACCATCCAAGCTGTGCAAAGGGGAAATGGGGAGTTCTGTAGATGTAGGCATGTCCAGCAACACCACCTCAGACCTCTTTGGAGGAAAGGGGCTTACCTCTGCTGCATCACCCCACCCAAGCTGGTTCATCCCATCACTTCCTTCCCATCCAGCCTTCCATCATGTGCCAGCAGCTGCATGTCATCTCTAACACAGCTGGGAAGTGGCCCACAGCCCAGCAACATTTGCAGCTCAGTCCTCCTGAGCACATAGCAAAGAGAGAGGCACACTTCAGTTAAACAGCCTATCACCATCATTCAGGTTTGCAGTTCAAGCAAGGGAATTTCTCTTCACTGCCAGGGCCTTTTATATCCTGCTTCAGGGGAGATGCTGCACAAAGTATTGCCTTTTGCCTTTATTAAGCCAGCAAGTGTTGGGGTGGAGGACCCTAAACAATGCTATGGGATACAGGCATCTCATATGAGGCAATGGCTTTTGGCAGCACTTCTCAGGTATGAGACCTCTGAAAGTCTCTTTTTACATTTGGACACAGTGTCTTTTAAAATCCCACCCTAAAAAATCGCACCTGGATTTCCCAACACATGGCAGACCTAATGGCACACAAGTCACCCACCAGGCTAAGCTGACACAAATCTCACTGTGCTCCCAAAGTGAGCACTGGAGCTGCAGCAGGCTGCCAGAGCCCGCAGGCAAGATGGTCCTCGTGCCTTTTGGTCCCTTTTGTACCCCAGACAGCCAAGGAAGCCCATGCACACTGACTTGGTCAATCTCTGAAAGCCAGGAGGTTTGAAGCAGCATCTGTGATCTGGATTCCTTCCCATCCCAAATCTCTAAAGCACTCATACTACTGCCTATTTACAGAGACTGATGACCTTAAACTACATTCCAGACAGCTGAGATGAGGTGCAAGAGAAGTTTTCCTCTTGATAAGCAATTAGATAAAGAAGCAGCTGTCAGGAGAAGCAAGAGAAACAATCAAGGGGAACATTTTCAAAAGATGAGCAAGCCCTTTGGGGAAGACCGTATTTTGGAAGACTCAATGCTAAATGTAGGTGCTTTAATGACTTATTGGGAGTCTCTAGTCTATAAATTCTAATTAAAACAGAAGAGAAAAGAACACCAGAAGTTTCTGAACTTTCTGCCATGAAAAGCTATAAGGGCTTTTTTAGCTCGAGAGTATTTGAGGCATGCATGTCTTGTCCTCAGTGAAAAAGTGTTTTGACAAGGGGAGAATTTGGAGTGATTGCATGAAGATTCACTGTCAGTTGCAGCTACTCCCTTCAGCTGAAGCACAGGAATCTCCAGAAGAGGACTAGCTCAGATGTTCAGGCTGATGCTAAGCAACTATGAAGCCACGCAAAATTCATCTTGCAGACAGTTGCTATGAGCCCATTTTTCAGCATCATTATCTTACTTAAAACACCAATCTCCTTCATCAGAAGGGAGCAAAAAGAGGAGATGGCCAGAATATTGTAGGTCCTCTCTGCCTCAAAACTGGTTGAGATGATCCTGGGCCACATAGACAAATTGGTAGGGTTGTTTCTCCAATGCATCAAGTTAACGTTGTTGCAGAGGTATTTTCCCCATGCCTAAGCAGTTCCAATGTGTCTATACTAGAAGAGGACTTTCAAAATGCAAAGTCTCAGTCTAAACCCTTCTCCTTTTCCTTACATTTCTAAGCAGACCAGAATATTTAAAAATAAAGTATCAGTTATAACTTTCAGAGATGCCAGCATTCAGGCTTTGCAGAAGAGGCAAGACCAAAGATGATTCTTCAGGGAAGAATAAGCTTCTGCTTCACACAAACGAGGAACAGGAGCTCTAACTCTTCTTATCCAGCCTTGGTACATCCACTTAAGTTCACCCCTCTTGATCTAGAAAGTTACATCTTCAAACGAAGCAAAGTTATCAGTGATGACCCCAGCACCAAGATTCAAGCCCATGAGCCCTTCTTAGAGAGGCACATTACTCCCCACACAACCAGTTGACAGTGCTGTAATATGCAACTGGGGCAGCACCCTAAGGAGGGAGACGGAGTTGCCGGAGGAACCCGTTTCCTAGCACACAGTTGAGCTTGCAAAGAATGTCAGGAGACTGACAGTCATACAGCTGGGGCGAGCACAATGGGCTGTCATGCCCATCAAGCAGGAGGCTAATTAGAGAGCACTTCTTCAAACACAGCTGCCTGTGCCATTCAAAAGTTGCCACGTGCTTGTTCTGAATGGGGAAGGCCGTGGCCCTCCAGTACAGAAGCAAAACTACCCCCTCTGCTCACTGCTGTCCTAAACGATATCTTCAGAGCTAGAAATCACTGCAGAGAGATTAGACAGTAACTCTTTCCTCCTTCCCAAGCCACAGCTTGCTCTATGAGTATCTTGAGCAGAAGAAAAAAGGTGGCAGCAAGAAATAACTCATTCAATCCTGAAAAAGGTGTTTCATCAGAGTTATTAACCTTACTAATTTCTTTTTTTAAATGAGGATTAACCAACTCTTCCAGCCTTTCTTAACCTCTTCCCTATTTTTCCCACCAGTGATATTCACTGGCTCAAATTCATAAGCAGTTTCCATCCTCCTGCAACTCTACTAACTGGAGAATTCAAATGTTTACCATATCTATTTCACTCATGCCTGCAAGAGCAGACCTTTTCTGTTCCCTGCATTCCCTTCTGTCTTCTTTCCCTCAAGAGTCATTCTCGCTGTCTCCCCTCCTGTACAAACGCAATGCTTTTTGCATCAGCTACATCTCCACATTCTGACCAGCTCCCTTGTTATCTTTTCATATGTACAAATGCAATAAATAATGCAAATGAACTACCACTTAATTATTTTCTCAGCTTGTAGCACAAGGAGCAATTTGGAGTGAGGATCCAAGGTGGTGAGTGGCAGCACCTTCCCTCCCAAAGGCAGGCATATGGCAGTACCACCGCTCTCCCTGCCTCCCACCAACTCACCCTGCAGCTTCCCAGCAAAGAGGCACTCCACAAAATTTAATTACTCTGCTAACATGTCCTATATGCTCAGTGGCAGGGAAGACTTTAATTACATCTACACTAGACTTGCTGAAAAGCCTTCATTCCCCATCTCCCTGTGGCCTAACACAGCACCCATGAGAAAGAAGGTATTACCAGAATCTTCACGTTGCCCAAACATCAGGCTTTCAGTACCAAAATACCTTTGATTTCCTCCTCTTCTCTGCACGCACATCCACAGCTACCAATAGAGCTGAATTGAAAGCAATCTTCCTCCTTATAGAGTGCTGACCAGCATCATTAATGAATCAATTAACAGTTCTAATAGTCAGAACGCCCTTCCAACATTGCTCGTTTATATGTCATCTGAGAGACATCATCCTTCATCAAGGGAGTGGAAGACAAAACCTGTTCCCACCTGACTTTCCTTTTCCCTCCATACTCCCAGTACATCCATGCCTTATCAGTTGGCTTTTCCCCTCCTTTTCCCACCCCATTTTACTTTTCATTTTCACAGCTGCCTCTGCAATTGCTAATTTCATAGCCATCAGGTGTTGCTGTGGTGGCAGGTAGTCAAAACTGTTTTGGGGCACAATACATCAGGCAGTAGACAAGGAGCAGGCAGGCATTTGTTTGACATGACATTGTTATGCAAAGTTGCTTGCAGTACCCAAGATGTTTCATGCAGCTAGATTGCATTTTCTGGAGACAGAAATCCTTTTTTAGGGGAAGAAGGGCTGGAAGCAAGGGAAATCCTTTCTTTCAGGATTGTGTTTAAGTGTGAGAGCAGAATATGTATTGTAGCTCATATACTTTTAATGTGGCTTGTGGTTTATGTGATCTAGTCTGTAATTTGTTCCACATCTCATACTGCCTAGAATTTGATCTAGCCACATCTGAATTGTGATAGTCTGCTTTGCTGATTGCCTTGTGGTGAAGCATCTCCTACTAGCTATGGTTAATGTTTTGAGTAAAGGCCATTATTTATTGTTTGCAAAGTCTTCAGGCAGAGGGGCAATTTCCAAGGATATTGTGGTTTGAGATACACAACAGAGGATGCTTTTGAAGAGCATTTTCCAAAGTATGGGATATATATGTGCATGTATACACAGCTTGTTTGCTAAACTCCCTGCACTTCCTCCATCAAAGATCCAGCTGTATGAGCCTATTTAGGAGTGTACATAGTGCTGCTTTCTGTGGAACTCCATCCTGGGCAAGCACAGGCATTGTGGTTTGCTCCAGGATCTTCCATGGGCTATGGATTTCTAACACACACGCGCACGCACACACACACACACACACACACACTGTGCCAGCCTGCACATCCCTTAGCTCTACCACTGCATTGGGACACCCAGGCCCAGCCTGCTTACACTTGACAATCTAGTCATGCTGCAGTCATAAGCCGACCTCAAAACAGTGTTTTTAGACATATCTAACCAACTAGCTCAGGTACCACTAGCAGGGTAACCAGGACAACTTGGAGTTCAAAGAAGACTGAGAAAACAGCTGTAGAAACACAGGTAGCCCACACAGAGCTCCAGTCTTCCACAGCTCAACCACTAGAGCCCAGACACATCTCCAGTATGCTGCTGTTCCAAGGACTTATAGCTATGCCCTTACAGCTGGACACTTACAGCCAAGGATTTTCCCTGTTAAAGCACATGTGAGGACACAGCTGCAGTATCACTGAAACTGAGAAGTTTACCCTGTGCTTCTTCCATACAGTTGATACTACTTAGAAAAATCATTCACTGTCTCAAGATCTAGCAGGACTCATGTATTAGGTCAAGGAGGGTTGGCGGAGAAGTGCTTGTCTTGACATGGAAATACTGTTCCCTTGGTCTTTTAGTTACATCAGGCATAGAGGGGTAACTGTCACGCTGGCCAGGAAGCTGATGGGTAATATAAAGAATATGGGAGGCCTATAGGGTGCTCCACCTGGTTCTTCTGCTTAGGCTTGAAAACTCCATCATCAGGACTGTGGAAGACTAGGGACTAGGCATATGCTTAGCTCTGAGACATAGGATGAACATTCCTCTAAATCACATGTAACATCATAGCTTGAGGAGTCCTGTAACATGCTTCTACCGAATACTTTTTCTGAGTGAACTGATTAGAAAAGAAGGTTTTTGCAAGGATTAGTCATTTCAGGAGGGAAGGATTTTTAACTTGCCTGATTTAATGACAAATTCACCTTCCTGGAATAACAGCTGTTTCTTGCAGGGGGAACAGAAGGAGCGAGTTTGGAGGCTGTTTCTATCCGTACAAGAACTTAGCGCTATACTGGAGAGAGGATCTCTAAGAGGTGCCTTGGGCAACGAGTATGTCAGGCTTATTCTCTTCGTAGGATACCTACAAAAACAAATTAAGAAAACATCAATGTGAATGCAGGTTTCGAACAGAAAAGATCACAGATTCAGGAAAGAGGTTCAAGCTGTTGACTGTGTTAGAGATCCATCTGCCTAGCTTGTAGACAAGACAATCAAAGAGAGCAGCTAGTCTGACTCTCTGCATAAAACAGGCCGCTAGACTACCAAATGCTACTCCTAACACCAGCTTAGACCTACATTTGAGAATAAAATAATCCAAATCCATTTGAAAAGAAAAAGATTACAGATATAATAAAAACAGATATATTTGCACCTCCCAGCTGGGCAGATAGTCCTCAATATACTGGAGGCTAACAATGACAAAAATATTAGAGTATTTTCATGAAATATATGCAAAATTGCCTCTGTACGTCTTGTATGGGTGCCTTTTGTTACTCTGTTTGGCCTTAAAAAAAAAAAGAAATATTCTTCCCAGTCTGTATGCAGGCAATTCTGGGTCAAGTAGTAGAATAGTGTCCCACGCTGCGGTGGGAGGCACTTCCTCATAGCTTCTTGCATTCTTTGTCCTCTTGCAGGAATTCTTTTGCTCAAAGAGAAGCTGCATTGCTGCATGTATTTCCAAAGTACTTCTGTTCGGAGACATTGTGGGCCTCTGGGGAGCTTCCTTTTCCTCTTATTCCAAGTAGAGTCTTACCCCATGAGCAAATGCTGGAGTTATAGTTGAAGCGTAGGAGTGCAAGGCTTGTGGCTTGGTCTGCCTTCCTCCTCATCGCCCTCCACTCCGGAGCTGCTACATGAAGCATGAAATTAACACATGCCCAAGCATCACATCACTGATTTCTCCTGCGAGAGAGAGATAATCCACAAAGTCACTAGGCAGAAGGGTGGCACAATACATTCTCTTTCTTTCTATAGCCTTTAATTCTGATACCTTTCTCCTCCATGAGGCTCCAGTGAAATCCCCCGCATAAAATATTTCTCTAGAAGAGCACCAATCTAGATGACTCCTTCCCTTTCCCAAGAGAACTTAGGTTGCATTAACTTTTCAGGCCTGCATGCAAAGGACCTGATGTGGATTTGGACCAGCTCTGCTCTAGGATTTGTGTAGAAATAAGGATTTCTTTTTCAAGACCATCATTACTTCTTCCAGAGTCTGGAGCCTAAAAATACTACCCAAACTGAGGAAAGGGAAGGGGAGGAAAAGAAAAGGAATAAAAGAAGCAGGTAGGGAATCAAGCAAGAGCACGTGACATTCCTGATACAAAGGGTCAGGCTGCATTTTTGAACAGCTCAGCCCACTGCTTAGGTGCGTGGTAATGGAAGATATTGCTCTTCCCTGTTTTAAGCATTTGAGTAGTGGCTCTGCCTTTTGGGTGAATCAAATTGATTTAGTCCAGTCCCCTAGTTCCATTTCTAGGGCTCCTCAGCCAGGACTCCCTAATCTGCAAACAGGATTTCATTGTGATAGGCACTTATGATTCTTCAATTTATGGCTTGGCATTAAATTGAGCTCCAGCGATGCAGGGCCTCTTAGATTATGTCTGAAGGATAGGAGAAGTGCAGCAAGAGGGGTGGGAAGATAAAAGTGTTCTTGGAGAAGCAGGCCTCCCTTCCTGAGTAAAAATAATCCTGTGACATCCTGCCTGCATGATCCAAAAGGCTGTGGTTTTGAAGGCAGAATGAAATCTTGTTCAGGAGGAAAAAGAAATAAATTCTCATGAACAGTAGATTTGCAATTAAAAGAAGCAGTCTTCTGAAGTTCCTGTTCCTCACGTAAGAGAGGACACACATACACCTCATGGAATAAATAGAACAACTGAAATTGTTTTAGTCCCCAGGTCCAATTTTCCATTTTGGAGGGCAGCGACTTCTGAAAGAAAAAAAAATGATTTTTTTTTTTCTGTTCACAGGGAGAGGCAGGCAATACAAAAATACCTAATTGTAGAAGGAATGCTTGGAAGTACAGATCTCAAATCCAATAGCTTGTCATGGTCTTAAATCAGGGCTTAAACCAAGCATGAAGAGATGCTGCAACCATCACTTAGACGTAAGAGCCTTATCTTAGTTGGTGTTGCAAGCCTGCAGGACAGGTCCAAGCTGCAATAAAGGCATTTCTTTCCTTCCAGTCTCAGAGCAGAGCAGTTCTCCCTAGCTTACATTTTAAGGTAATGTCAGTGCAGATATTGAGGATACCTCTATGCTGCTAAATAACAGAAGGTCAAGCAAGGCCAGCGTGTATGGGTAAGTCTGTGTCTCATGTCCTTCTACCTCAAGCTGGCAACATGTTCTCTGTGTAGCACTTGGCATTCAGTCTTGTCTGGGACCTGTCCCCTCCAGGACACCCTAAGACAATAATTATTTTTTGTGCATACTCTTGCAATTCAAAATGCCTGAGACAATGTGAGGGCTATACAGAACCTTGCCAGAGGCGTATCTTCTACAATAGGAAACATGGGGTGTGAGTTGTACGGCCTGAAGCACAGCAAGAAAATCTCTGGGCATTCTTGAGACTGCAGAGCCAGGACAGTGTTGGAAGACTGCAGAGGACTGTGCAGTCTGACCTACACTGCCTTTAGGGCATAGCTCCTGGACTGAGCTACCCTCTGAGCATTGCCCAGAGACATACTGGAGACTGTCCAGGACAAAGCCAGGAAGCAAAATAATAAAGTAGCATGGACAATCAGGGCCCATTCTCCAGGGTCCTCCCTAGCCCTTTCCTACAGCTCTACAGGCATACCCAGAGGAGCTGCCTCATGTCACACCCAACTTCCCTCACCCTAAGAACCTGACTCAGAGCAAAATAATGCCCAGCCAACCTCCTATTCTCATGTGTAATTTTCTAGGCCCTGTATTGTTCAAAGGAAACACATATTTTGCAGCTAATGTTTTCTGGAATGCCGGCAAGGATGGAAATAAATAGCTTTTTTTTTTTTTTTTTCCAAAGAATCTCTCTCTGTACAGTAACATGAGATAAAGAAAAGGTACTTAAATAGCCAGCGGATGTTTCCTCCCACTTAATATGAAAAGCTGCTTCATACAATGGAGGTAGGAGGATTCAGCAAAGAAGAGATCTCAGGGATCTATTATATCAGGATAAAGCACATAGGCCAGCCAGAGGGTTACTGCAAGCTCCCCTTGATGATGCACCAAGGATACAGAGAGCAAGCACACTCACGTGAGACATGAGATCCTTGGCTTCTACTCTCAGCTCAGGCAGAGCTACATGACCCCAACAAGTCACATCTGCCCTGGCACCTCACTTCTATGCCTGTAAAATTCAGGGAGCAGTCAGGGGAATAAGTTCTGTCCCAGACAAAGCCCACTGCATGGTCGAGGATGTCACTGCGTGTACCAGCTGAGCTACTTGCCCCCATTGGCAGAGGAGACGGGAGTCATGCCTCATGCCCCTGTTCTAATGCCCTATTGACTGGACACCACCGAGCTGACTTCTTGGACAAAATCAATAAACAGACAGTCAAACACTACTGTTAAAATGCTAAATTATCCCACCGATCTTCTGGTGATCTAATGGACTCTCCTGTAAGGCGTTATTAATTTCTAAGCCAAGCTGTGTCAGTTGGCACAAGTTACAGTAATTACAGCATATTTAAGAAACACAATCGACTATTTAGAGTAAACTCACAAACATCTCATGGAGAATTTCTTGCTCTTTAATTACTATGCAATACCTGTCCCTTTGTGACAATCTCCAACCTGGATTTGTGTATTAATTTACATGTATTCTTTTATGTTCCAGCACTTTGGAAAAGCAGGGAAATTACAAAAGAAGGAGAGCAGTTCTCATGTTGAGGGTTAGGGCCTTCAGGTAGAGAAAAGTACCTGAATAATATAAGTATGTGCTCTGCCAGCTTTCCCCTTCTCAGCACAGGAAGCTCGACTCCTGCAGTACGGTCCTGCAGCTTTCCTTGTCATGCCAGACCCAAACCCAGCCCTGTTTCTCTGAGCTCTCCCCACACAGCTCTCAGCCCTGACCTCCACAACCCCCCATGACTCCCATCCTAGGGGTGAACTACTCAGAAAAAGCTAAGTCAAGCAAATCATGCCTTTGCTTACTGTTGTGCATCCCGAGGAACTAGGGCAACACCTGCCTGAAGCTCATTTCCATGCACACAGCAAGACCCATGGCCGAATCTGAATCCAGGGCTTCTGTGTTAGCCGAGAGCCGTAACCCCAGCTGTGCTCTCCAGTTCACTGCCTGCCTTATTAGTGCTAAACAGCATCCTTATTTAACACACTTCAATTTAAAGTGGAATGGATATTTCTTACTTCAGAAAGTCTCACCTGCCTCTCAAATGGCTCTTGGCATGCTGCCCATTCTCACTTGCATTTTGCCTTTAACAAGGCAAGCCTTATTCCTCTCAAATGGAAAAGAGCTGGCAAGCCTTGATTGAAAGTTTGGAGTCTTTCCCCCTCCTCATCCACTTAGATGCCAGAAGATCCCCCAGATCTTTATAGCATTCTTATTGCCAGGAAAGCAAGGCTTTTGCCAATACACATCCTGGGTTCCTCATCATGGAAACTGAAGCTAACATCTAACAGAGGCACCGGTGAAGACTGGTTAAAAAAAAAAAAAAAAAAAAAAAAAAAGGAAAGAAAAAAAAAAGAAAAGAAAGGGGAGAGACATGTATTGTTCTCAGAGATTGTCTGGCTTCGTGCTACCTCTGCCCCCTTCTTTTTTTCCTCCACTGCTATATTCTCAGAACATTGAAGCCCAAGGTAGAAATATCTAACATGTCAATTTTTTTCCTTCCTATCCCCAACCACACTCCTTCCACAGGTACCTTGAAATGTAGAGATCCAAGAGAAAAGAGCATCACTCACCATTCTCACTTTCCTAACAAGATCTCATTATGGTGCAGGGAAAACTTGACCCTGTCAGAAGTGTCAAGCCGAGGCATCGCATTTATTCTGCACACAACCCCCTTCGTCTATAACTTCGCAGGTGCTGGAGGGAGGTTGTTCTCTCTTTCTTTGATTGCCATAGGGAGAAAGCTTTTCTTTTTTTTTAACAAAACTATTTTAAAAACAGATGCTTAACTCTCTGTGCTATTTTAAATGATGCATAGAGAAAAGCCCACAGCAAAGCCACGGTTTTGCCCAAAGACTGAGAGAGCTGAGCTCCTGCTTGTGCACAAAGGGGTCTTCGTGAAAGGGACCCACAGGTGACTACTTTGAAGCAAATGGCTCCCCTTGGGCCGGAAAATGCCCATTCAGCAATTGCAAACCTGCAAGAGGCTTGCTCAGTTAGTTAGGTTTTGCTGGTCAGCAAATACCCTTGCTCATCTCCAAACACTGTGAACTACACTACTGCAAGGTGAAGAGCAGGATGCAGGGAAAGGTCCCAGCTGCTGGGCACTACACACAGCATGTGGTTCTGTCCATGCTGCGGACTGGCAGCTAGGCTGTAACTTGGGCAAAACTTTCAAGAAATGCCAAACTCTAGATATGTTCTGGCAGGAAGGCAGCAATAGGATCTTGTTTGTCTCAACAGTGTGAACCGGGCTTAAGACTGTCCTCCATGGGACTCAGGCTGCGGTGGCCCCTTGCCACAGGAGTGACAAATTAGAGGATAGACAGGGCTTGGCACTTATTTCACTGGGAATGTGAACATATCTTGTGAGACCTTTCTGGGTGAACATGAGTTAGTCTGAAAAGATCACGTGCTGGCCAGTGGTCTTGTCTCAAAACCACGTGCAATGAAGGTAGGCTGCAAGTGAATTGGACTGAGGTTATAATATAAACAGAAAGTTAGGCTAAAATGGGGCTCATGACACAGAGATGAAAATCCCTTGATGCAGCTGCAGTAAAGCACTTGAGTTTGCATGATCTTCATAGTTACATGAATCTGAATAGTCATCTCTCTCCTCATGGCTTGATAAACTCTTTGCCAAAAACCCCACTAAGGCTGTTCAGCATGGTACCCACAGCCATCACTGAAGAAAAGGCTTGGATGAGAACTTCCCTAAGAGCTGAGCTAACTTGGTCCTGCCACAGACCACAGGAAACAGATTAGGACTCTGAGTCACCCACATGCAACTTCAGATTTGTCTCCAAATCCCCAGTGGTTCAAATCATCCACATGTGGGGGCTCTTTGTAGATCACGTGCTGTGAAGCCAGGGTCCTCAAAAGCCACAGGGTTCCACATCTTGGGGACAGGGAGAAAGAGCACTTGTTTCTTACACTTTCTGTCTGTCCTGTCAGCAGAGAGCAATTACCCTGACACAGGCAGTGGCAGGAGTGCCAAAGCTCCTGCAGACATTATCACTAACAGGGCCAAACTCTAACACTCTGAACAGTCACGGGGGGGGGGGGGGGGAGGGAAGAATTAGAAACCCCTGAGTAGGCAGCCTGAATAAAATGCCTGGCACCTAGAAAATGGGTTTACATCTCCATCCTTAGCTCGGACAAGGCAAGAGGCACCAGATATCAACAACTCCAGAGTGTCAACTCAGATTTAAACCATCATCTAGAGGCAGAAGGGTTTACTCTTTGAGAATGTATTATTTTGGTACATAATAGATTATAAACTCAATCTTTGAAGTTACAAAACCATATAGTCAGTGTTTATCTGTGGTGTTTGATTATTACAAAGTTGCTCATGCTCAGCAAATATGTTTTCTAATAATCAGCTGGCATTTACTTTATAAACATCTGTGTTATTAAACACAGAGAAAGGGGATTCAGGGATTGTGACAGCAAATGGTCCTCGACCAGTCTATAAAGCATCACGTGGATTTTTCTAACTGCTCCAGCAAGAAGTACTAGAGCAGGTCAAAGCCTCCACCCAGCCCAGAGAGATGCTGTGGCTCTCAAAACTCCCTCTGAAGGAGACACAGCTGCACTGCCTGCTAGGTAAAGGCATCCCATCTGCATTGATGCTGCTGTCTGGCACTGAATTATTTAGTTTCCCCTCACTGTGAATGGAAATGATCTGCAGTTTAAATGGGATGAAGAGAAGTTTGCATCAAAGGCACCTTAACTCAGTCAAACACACATTGGAGACTTCCTTGCCTGTGACTGTCAGGGGTAATAACCATGGCTCTGATCAAACAAAAGGCCCTTCAGACCCACTTAGTCCCTGTAATCTGCAGGTTCACATCTCCTCTTCCAGCTGTCATGGAAGAGCGCACTTAAAGAGGCTGAGTCAGAGGGAGATGGGGATGTTGGGCTGTGGAACCTGAAAGACTTTGTGTAAATTGGATGTTGCTGCGGTGCTGGCAGCCATGGGCTTTCGAAATGCCCAAATGTTTTGTCATGGGCTCTGGTAACACCCTCCATTTTCCTCCTGACCTGACAGGAGAGGAGGGCCAATAGTAACTGTACTTTTATTGGCTAATTCATATGAAAGTGTAGGACTATTAGAGCTGTCACTGGAGTGTCACAACTCTTCAAACACTGGCTTTCTCATTTCTTAAATCGCTTGCCCCTGAACACATGGTCTCTGACCTCACACATCCTGCACAGTCAAAGCCACCAGCAATTCTGCACTCCCCACCTTGCCAGGTCCTCTCAGCTGCCACAGCCCCACGCAGTCCCTATATCCCAGGGCTCCTTTCCCCAGATCCTACATGTTGCCAACACCAGCAACCACTGCAGACATCAGATCTCCTCAGATGGTAGTTGCCTTTTCCAGGTCCCACTGTGACAGGGAGCTCTGGTTCCTTGCTTTTCCTCCACACAGGTAAATTCTCCTATCCCATTCTTGTCTGTGAGTTGCCCTGCGTTTCAGGATGCCTCACACTGGAGGGAGGCAGGCAGATGCTCTGGCATTGCAAGCAGAGCTCTGCCATCTTTAGCACAGCACCACAATTCAAGCTTCCCTTTCTTTCCAGCTCCCCTCCACTCCTCACCACCAGAATTGCTAGTATTAAAAGGATTACTGAACAAAATGATGGGAGAGAAGGGATTACAGAGCATTATCAGTCTTGATCCCCTCTTAATTAATTACCGGTCAGACGTACTAAAGGATGGCTCCAGCACATTCCACAAAAGTGAAGAAGAAATGACACAAGCAACTGGAAAGCAGCTAATGTTAAGGAAAGTCTTTGGTAAATGCCAGCACTTATTTGCTAATGCAATTTTCTTTCTAGGAAGGGGTCTTTTAAAAAGTGCCACCTAAACATGGCTTTTGGTATCACTTTTGGTATCAGCTTGCGTTCCACTTAGCACTCACCTTTTGCTCTTTCTAACACTTGGCCATTCTCAAGTGTTTTACAGCACAACTGATATACCAACAGCTTCCAAGCAAAGCCATCTCTACCCCATCACCTGCCCCCCTCCTCCTCGCAGGGGCTAGGGCTGGCTTCACAGAACACCTTCGTCCCTCAGCAGGCTAGAAAAGCCTGGGGTGAACTTGCTCATACCTACTTAGCTTGTCAAAGGACTCCTGCTTTTCTTGAACTAGGCTGGGGAGAGCTAATCAAAAGGAAATTTTCCTACAGTCCTTATGGATCAAGGCAATCAGCACAACAATCAGAGCAACACTGCAGTAAAAGAAAAGAGAAGGGATGTAGTTTCAGCTCTGCTCTCCAGGGGATAAGATACCAGATCTATTTTTTTCTGTTTCCTGCCCTGACAGGAAAGGCTGTTCTTATCCTTCTCAACCCGTTCTTTCTTGAGAACTGGCCTCCTGTTATTTTATTGTTCAATTCTCAAAGTTATATCCCAGTAAATCAAAGCTGAGGAGTGGTGTCTGCATATTATGTCTTGTAACCTCTCCAGTACCTAGCACCAAAAGTTAGAAGGAGCCATACTGTAATGGCAACTTGGTTTTACCAGTCAAAATCATTTTTCCTGAGAGCAGAGCTCCAGCACTATATCTTGGCCTGGCCTTTTCCCACTTCCATATCTGGTAAGTCTGTGTATATAGGATCACATCCTCCCAACCCAGAGCTCCCCTGCAAGTTCACAGTGTAACCCAAGCAGAGCTGAACTCCAAAGGAATCACATGCCACACTTACAGAACTCCACTCATGCTCTCAGAAGGACCATGATTTTGAGGTGCCCAGCCTTCCTGAAACAGTTTTCGTGCCATAAGATCCCACAGGGACACCTTAGTTCTTGGTGACATGCTATAGCGGAGCACCAAGAATCCCAGCCCAAGCACAGCTTCTTCAGGCTACATGCTAAGGAATTGGGTGCACCACGTTCACTAGCTCTGAGATCCCCCAAATCTTTCCAGATTGCCTATTTTTGCTCCTTTTTTTTAACCACAATAAATTTGTAGCACCTTCAAAATGATAAAGCAAATAATAATAATAATAATAAAAGGCAGTCACTAAACCGTTGCTCAAACACTTGCTTAAAAAAGATCAGGGAAAATTATTTGTAGATTCTCGACACATTTCTGCCAGCTTAGTCCTCTGGTTGCTGTGCTGTTAAATGATCAAGATAGAGCAGGATGCAGAAATGAATGGACCAGCCAGGATCACCTTCCTTACTGTATGAACTGTTTGGGCTCCACTGCAGTTGTAATTTGTCCCATATGTTCATGCTCACAATGGAGCAAGGACTACCACAGCTCTTTCCTTGTGTCAGAAGCTGAGAAACTCCTGTGGGGGAGCCCCAAGACCATCTTTCTGCACCTAGCTGAAAGTTTTTCAATGGACGTCCCTCCAGTCACTAGGATAGGCAAGAGGCTTGAGAGTGTGAGCTCTGCTTTTTCTTGAGGGCTGAAGCCTTTTTCTGCTCTGTGCATAAGAGGTTAAGGGAAAGGAAGAGCTAGCAAAATTTCTGAAAAATACCAGCATGCTGGTTTTGACAAATGCACAAATTGGAGCCAATTTGGAATGCAGATGTATGTAAACATGCACAGAATTATCCTATTCCTCCTGAATAATGTCACCTCACAGCCGCAAAGCTTCCGAACACTCTGGTGAGGTCAGGCCTGTTAGAGCTTCTCAAATCAGGGAAGAGGGGCTGGAAGACACCAGGCAAAAGAGAGAGTGAAGAAAGAGAGAAGGAGGCACCTAGTCATCAAGCTGAATGCCACAACACTTGGTAGCAGGACATCCCATCTCCAGGGTTGGAGCTGTTAGTTGCCAAGAGCCCACATGCTGAGCCAAACATCTGGCTTCAGAGGAGAATCCAGAGGTCATACGAGAGACCTCCGAACCTGGGAGGGAGGCACAGTGATGTACTGCTGCTGTCTGCTTTTTGCAGGAGCAAATGTCCCATAGAGGCAAAAGATACTAAAAGGTAAAGGAAAAAAAAAGGTCAGGAAGAAGCAGAACAACAGGTAGTAGCACGTGCTGAGCAGACCTTGCCAGGAACACGACCCACCTTCCTGTGCGCAAGTACCGTTCTGAGCCAGCCACTCTGCGCAGGAGCCAGAGACAGGTTTACAGGGATGGCAAGGGGAACTATAGCCAATATGCCCACCCCATCAGTGCCCCAGCCACGCTGTGCTCACCAGGCCACCTAACAGGCCACCTAACAGGGTCTTTGCCACTTCTTCCTGGCCACATAGCAGCTTGCTGCTTGCACAAGCTCTGGCCACAGTTCTGGGGCAAAGCCTCAAGACTCCAGCCCTGGGCTCTTGACTGCCCTTCCTCACTGAAGCACCTCCAGCTTTAACAGTGCCCCAGGAGCCCATTTTGAACACGTTCAATACCAAGGTCTCAGATATCAGAGAGAGTTTTTAGAGCTGCTTCCCCACTCTGCCTGCAAATGTCTTTAATCTTCAATCTCTAAATACTTTTTTAGGGGACAGGATGATAAATGCCAGACCACAGACATTAGAGTCATTTACCCAAGGTCACACTGTGATTCAGAGGCAGAACCAGAAATGGAAAACAGCAGTCCTGACTCTGGCACCATTGTTTTAGCCATTCTATCATTATCCTTTTTGGCTGTTGCCATGGAGATTATTTTAATGATGTCACCCATTTCTCACCAGGACATCACTAAACCAGTCCAGTAGAAATAGTTCACAAGCCATGACCAGGGAGAAAGTCCCTGAGAAAAAATACCCTTCCCCTGCACGCGCTTCCCTAGTGAGTGGTGGCAGTAGAGAGACAATTTCTGGCAGTGCTAGGGCGGAAGTGAATATATTGCAAACCTTTTTCCACATGAAGACTCCCTTTCTAATATCAAACTTGCATCTTCTCTATTTACCCACTGACAGCCGCTCCTGCCCTGGCGCAAGCCATGAGCCTCAGCACGGATATTCCCAGGCTAATCTCCCCAGTCCGCGCAGCACCTGAGAAGCCTCAATTCTATTTTTCATAAAGGTTTGTATGAACAAATCTCTTTCATTAATCCCATACCTTTCCTCAGCCCTCTGCAAGCATCTTGACACCAGCCAGCTCCGCTTTGCTCCAGCACTTAAGGAGGATTTAGAGATGAGTGAAGCCCCTCAAACACAGGACTGCCTGATTAAAACAGATGATAAGGTGAGGGACACATCAAAAAATGAAGAGAACATCAGCTGTCCTGTAGGCTCAGCAAATCTTATTTTATACACGCAGACTCAGCTAGGTAACTTGAAAATCTCAGCTTTGGGAAGAAAAGAATATAAATGAAGTGGATAAGTCCTGAACAAGATAACCCACTTCCCTACCTCTTGACTGGAACATTAGGAATCACCAAACATCCTGCTGAGGAGAGCTATGATCCAAAAACACTCCTCCAAGAGCAACTAAAGCTAGAGGCTTCAGAGAAAGCTAAACAAGCATTCACACACATAAATAAAGTATAGTAATAAATGTCTTAATAATTAGTAATGATACAGATGCAGCTGAGCAAACAGCCCTAGATCCACAGAAACAAACCAACCCTCCGCTTTCTGCCCTTCTGTCTCAGCTCTGGTGATAATTGCTTGCATGCCTCCATCTCAGAGGAGCCCAAAGCTCTTGGTAAACAGCGACAGGGATGCTGCACGCAGCAGGATGCTGCACACTACCGGGGCAGCTGGCTACAGTGGCTGCTGACCTGTGGGTACCACGGAGCCCCGCCAAGCCAGGCACAGTCACACCTCACCTGTACCATGACATTTGAGAGCTCACACAGACTCTTGCTAGAAAACTGTCCCTCTAGGGTCATTACAGGAGCACTGGTAACTCTGCAAAATAACACTGAGGTCCCCGATACTCCCCAAGACCCATGACTGACCTTGCCACAATAAGTTATTTATGTTATTTATGGTGTGTTTCATTTTGCTGACTGGGAAACAGGCGCAGAAAGGACTTTGCCCTTGAGGTCAGGCATAACAGCAGAACCAGTGGTTAAAAAAAAGTTCAGTCACATCAAGCTGGGTCTACAGAAGAAGCCAAAGTTTTTCAAGAAGAAGCCAAAGAAGAGACAGTTTGTAAAGCTAAGCATGAAACTTGCTCTCTGCTATTACTTTCTGCATTTTCTGCTTTTAGGTTGTAAGAGAAAAGAAGAAAAAGACGGGAAAAAATCAGGCAAGTTTTACTGGTCAGTTCAGCAGCCCTGACCATCAACAGCCCTGTACCTACAGCCACTTCAGTGCCTCTGCAGTGGCTCCACTTGGCATCTGGACTGGTTTACAGCCCCTGTCTGGGGTAAGGCTAGCACTAACTCGAGAGCATCCCTACAAGACTTTACTATCAATCATTTCTTCCTCAGTTATAGAAGAGAGAAATCACATGACAACCAGAATCAATAAGGAAAAGCAGAGTCAGGACAGGGAGCAGAGCTGTATAAAAACACAGAGATGTATAAATACCCCTCTCTGAACTCCAACTACTACAAAAAAAAAAAAAAAAAAAAAAAAAGGAAGAAAAAAAAGAAAAGAAAAAACAACTTTGAACTTTCCCTTTGAATCCTGAGCTCTTCTAGCTTCCCCGACTCAAGGATGCGTTTCCAACCTCAGAAAGAAAATCCCCCTTTTGTAAAAAACATTAATTAGCTTTTGGGATCTGGGCAACTAGATATGTCCCTAATCCTATGAATACTTCCAGTCTCCAGTTCAGAGCTAGGCTGCCTGGTGCTTCCCTCCACAAGAAGCTTGTAAGGGGAATTGGCCACCTCCTTCAGTCACTGCCTCTGACTGGCCTGATATATTTTTAAATATAGGAAAAAAAGAAAAAGGTAGGTGGCAGAACAGGCTTGTTGGGGAGACACTGATGTGAATTTGATCGCTCTAAATGGTGCATTTCTCCATTATCGAGACACATAAAGCAGTGTCAATCACCTCATCCTACTACAAAAGCTAAGAGCTTGCCAAAAGGTTGGCAGCATTATGCACGCCAGTGTAGGTGGCAGGATGTTATGAGAGTGAGTGCCAGTTTGATGGGAGCTGTTTAGATTATAAGGGTGTTGACATGTGTTTGTCGTGACTTAAAGTGTTAAATCTTGGAAGTGGTATATAAAGGCTGACATGAAAGACTCTGAATAACACATTCGTGTATGTGTACGTATGTATTTGTTCAAAGGTCTGGGGATCCAAACACAGATCAAGGTTGTGAATTCCCCAGCTGTCCTGGAAAACCTTCAGTTCAAACACCCTCCAACATAAGAGGATATATTAAGCAGGTAGAGGTTACGATATGTTTTTTTTTTTTTCCAGTAGTTCTGGCTCAAGAGACTGAATGCCCAGGTAAAACCTTTCCAAAGACCAGGTGGGCAGAGAGGGTACGTGAGAAGGAGAGTTGTTGTCCTGTCCTAGTATTAGGCACCTGAGTTTGAAACTGATCTTTCTTAACAGTGTACAGAAAGGGATTCCTCCAGAAGGTAATTCAGGCAGAAGCCAAACTTAGGTGCTCTGAATCTATCCCCGGAGAGATTCCGTGTTCATGTGCTAATGAGCGTGTGCCACAGGAATCAAAATGAGTGAGGAATTTAACCAAATTAGTGCCTCAGACAAAACCAAGCCTATTCACAAATCCAAATACATCTTAGCATCCTTTCTAGCAGGAAAAAAAGACTCAAACATATATATATATATATATATATATATATATATATATATATATATATATATATATTACTGCCTCTCCTGTTTCAGACTAAGGCATTAAAAGCCACGAGACACATTGATCTTGTGCTATTTCCCATCTAATATTGAACCACTTGAATCTCATGGGAAAGGTCATTCTGACCACATCTCTACCTGAAGAGATTTGTATTGCACAAATGAGCACCGAGATACTCAAATCTCACGCCCACCACACATGGCTGTTCCCTTTGGGTCAAATCCTGCCAGGGTCCATTAAGGCTCCCATTGGCAGTTACTGAAGGATGTAAAATGTCCTTTCAAAGGAGACACAGCCAGCCCAGGATGGAAGTTGAGAGGAACTCCAGCTGGACTGTTATTCTGGAAACTGCCATAAACTGCAGAGGTGAACTCCAAATGCAAGATCACACAACAGAGACCTGGAGGTAAGCAGATGGCTTTTAAAACTGGGAGTCTCGCACCAGCTACAAGCGAGTAATTACCAGCAAGTCACAGCTGTGCTGGACCACATGAGCAGGTGAAAATATGACTGTGCTAGGGTGTGATTGCACTGCCAGCATCCTCTGACACTCCTCTTCTTCCCTAGCTAGCCCTAATGCTACCAGATGTAGGATTATTTGCTTTAGAGAGATTGGAGCAATTTGTCCTTAGGAAGCCTTTAGAAACGGGGGTGAGAAAGAAGTTAACAAGAGGCTCTGAAGTGAAGATGAGCATAGCTATTATTGCAAGAGGTGAGGAGTGTATCCAAATAAACACAGAGCTTTCCAAAGAGACTGTCAAAGGCTAGCAAGGCACGACTGGGGCGAGGAGGGAGACTTCTCCTACCAGACCTTTGGAGGGCAGCCTTGAGCCACGATATTTTCATGATATTGCCACTAGCCTACTTAATGATAATCAGAGAAGACTTGCTCCCTCATTTCCCGTTGATGGAGTCAGTCTACTTGTGAAAGCATAAAGGTACCCTGTTCCGAAATCACACATCTGCTCCCTTCCCAAGTTACTGACTACATCTACTGGTTGGGAATGAGCAGTTAATGTCAAATTTCTGAATCAAAATGGCAGACTAGACTATAAAAGCTAGACTGACTTCAGTGGTGAGACTGCTCCATGTGCTTGGCTTTTACTCCAGCTACCCAACTACGTCTGAAGAGCATAGCTATACTAGAGTCTCAGGAAGGAGTGTGCATTTGTTTTCATGTGTCTCAAGAAATGAGAAGAAGCAAAAAGAATGATTTGGCAGAAATGTCTCCTCCAGCCACTACTGTTTCTCTGAAAGTCACTGTCAAGCAATTTCTTTAAAATCTTTCTTTAAAATCTTGAGTGTGAGATTCTTAGACGATGAGCTGTTTCCTTCCTCTACTGAAGTCCAAGAGTTGGGCCATTCTCTCCTTGAAGATTTTGGCAGCAGAAAGAGGTGCCGTGCAGCATAAGCCATGCTCCAGGAGAGCCCCAAAGTGATGAACCACCTGCGACTCTCCTGAACTTTCTTGCCTGGCCTGTTAGAAATTAAGAATGTCATTCAAGCCAGGTAAATCAAACCCAGCACCTCTCTCAGCCACCCTCCCCTTTGCATTAGCTTTCCAAGGACATTGCAGAGATTTCCTAGAAAAGACAACCTGATGCTTTCACACAAAGGAGAGAAAAAACATCTCAGCAGGGAAGATACAGCCACTATTCCTCCCTCCATCTCACCTCTTCCCACCTCACTTTCTCATTTTTGGGCAAACTAGCCGTTTCTGTCAGCTCTGCGCAAAGGCAGGCAGCTCTTTCACAGCCGGTGTGCTGGGAGTGTCACAGCCCCCACTTTTCCACATTCCCACCTTCTCTCATGCTCGGAGCCAGCCACTCGGATTGACTGGTGGATGACATGCCTGACTGGGCTGAGGTAGTTCAGATTGACGGTTTCCCCAGGGTGCTGCTCCTGACGGGATTAGCAGCCAGAGCTCAAAGCCGCATAAAGATAACTCTTCCTTCCCCCTCTTCCATCCTTCCTTCCTTTCAGCAATGCAGAGTGTGAAGAAAATGGCACTTGGATTAAATAAACTAACAACTGACATACAGGGCTTTTAGCTGTTAGTGAGTCAAGTGTCCTGTAACATTAAATAAATGCGAGATTAACCTTCAAGGCCTCCACACTAAATTATTTATCTTGGAGAGGCGAGGAGGTCAGGATTGAAACAAAGGGTAAATATTTGCCGAGAGTGCGCGGCGTGCGGTGGCTGCCCAGCTGTTTGCTGACTGTGTCTGTGCATACCCACCCGCAGAAGCAGGAGGCTCTCTCCTATGCTGCTCCTCCTGCCCTCAACAGCTATGTCCCGCATGGTGGAAGTTGCGAGGTCGGAGGAGATCCCTAGTGATTTGACAGGGGCCGATAACATGTTGCAGTTCCACGGCCTTTCAGAGCATTTGATACTCCATAATTAGCAATTGCATCTGTCTTCCATACTGGAGTATTATCAACTATATGATTTACATACAACCATTCGTGTAGCCACTGTAGGCAGGGAATTACCTGATAACAAAGTACCCTGCTGTTCATGCTAAGTGACAGACTCAGAAATATTAGTCTGTTTAATCAAAGCACTAAGAACACTGAAAAGACGAAAATATTTTGCCATTCCCTAGCTGCTCTCCCCCATTAATATCCTCAAGCATTCTTCTGTCAAAGATATGCCAATTATTTTCCTTTCAGTAAAAAATTAAAATGAAGCCACTACTGGGAACGCATACGGCATCTGTTTAACAGTGAATAGCAACATTACAGTGCATTCTAAGGTGAGAAATGCAAAAAAACAACTATGGAACTATGTCCAGGACTGATGGAATTAGTCAGGATGCACAGCAGCTTAAATTATCAGTTTTTATACTTTCCAGAGGGCTAGCCCTTGGAAACAGAAGCAGGAGGATTTCAGTGTTTTTAGGAAGAGCATCACCAAATGACTAATCAATAATCTTACTTGCAGCACCCATTTCCACTGCTCACATTCCTGTCCCAGCCTTTGAGCAGATCCAAACCTGCTTAGATACAAATGGATCTCACAAGATCACAGCATGCTGCAACCCAGTAGCTTCAGATACTCACTTCTGCCAGCAGCTGCAGAAAGCTTGGCATTAAATACAAAAATGAAATAAAGCAAGCTCAGAGTAATCACATAAAGAGTTAAGCT
This sequence comes from Rhea pennata, assembly GCF_028389875.1. Classification (NCBI taxonomy): domain Eukaryota; kingdom Metazoa; phylum Chordata; class Aves; order Rheiformes; family Rheidae; genus Rhea; species Rhea pennata. The sequence goes on from NC_084674.1 coordinate 12,804,426, forward strand.
ATTTTTGAATAGAAAAAAAAATCACAGCATGTTATTCAAATTGTATGGAGGAAGCATGAGTAGGTTGCCCTCTGCTCTGGGCAGGATGTGTTGGTACTCAGCGGGGTATACAAAATTTCTCAAGCACCTTCTTGGCCTGTCCTGTTCATGTACAATGCATTAAACCACTCACAAGGTTTAAGGTCAGGAGGGTATTTTCTCTGATTGAGGGGAATCACTGGAATTAATTTTTACTTTTCTTCACAGTAAGATGTGCGCTTTGGACTGTAGGATCATCTGCCTATTTCCACCTAACAAATCCCTGCTACTTCAGAGATCAAGGACACTGACACTACTCTTGGTATCTCTTAGGAGTACTTTAGTTTGCATAGTTTTGCTTTCTGTGTTGGGTAAAGTTAGTGGCATGCAGAGTAGGTGCTCTCCATTGAGCACCTTGCCCTCATCTGCCCTGCACAGTCCTTTCCACTCCTCACACTAACTCCTCATCTGCCTCCCACAGACCAAAGAGCTGATTTCCAAAGAAATCCCGTCTCACTCACATCACCCCCAGGAGTCCCAGCATACCGCAGATTAGGACAGTCAGGAGAGTGTCAATATCAGTAGAGCTGGAAATGAGTTATCCAAACAGACGAGCCACCAGCCTCTCTGAGGATGGGGGCTGCTCTGCTGCCTTCACTACTCAGTTGATGAAGACTTTTCTGCCAAAGAGCATGTGTTTTACTGTGGAATAAGGGAGATGTGTAAACTGTGAAACCCAAGTGGCAGCGAGATATGCTGCCTTCTACCAATTATGAGTAGAGTTGTAGGTAAAGAAGCCATAGCAACAAAAACTTGACCTATTCCACTCCGGAGACAGAGCTGGAGCTTATTCTGGTTTTAATGTAGTCTCTTAACACCTACTGCTGCTAATGATTCCTGCATAATGAGGAGGATTACAGATCTATTACAGATCTGACACCTCTTAAAGAATACGCCATTAATCATGATCATTTATTTCCAAATTGGTTTATAATTTTGAAAATCTTTAGCAAATTACTCCAAGTGCAAGAGGGTGGGGGGCAAGGGACTTTCAAAGCAGACTTCTACACTATTTCCTTTCTCAGCTAATGCCTTTTTCTGAGAAAATAAATGCTCATACATGTCTGTTATGTATATGGGCATTTATATATAGGAATAGTATGGGATGAGCATGACCAGATGCATGTGAGTGACAGCTTACATGCGCAGCTTACTGAGATTGTATATGAATGGAAATCTGTCTATGCACAGATGCACGAGACAGTAGGTGTGGACAGAGGCAACTTTTTGCAGAGTGCCTTCAGTTTTACCAGAAGAAGGGTGACTGAGTATTTCCATGTGCACATTTCGGCTGCTGTCCCCTCCACTCCCCTCCTTTCCACTCCTTTGCATCCTTTTTAAATGTCATCTCCTGCTCTTGCCTCTCTCCAGCTCAGCTCCTTCCTCCCTACCAGCCAAATGCCCTGTCCAAAACCTCAGCTCCTACCTTCCCTCTCACCTCACTCCAGAGTGCCAGGGAAGGTGCACGGCAGCCCTGCTCCCTGCCTCTGTGGATTAAGTAGACTTTGTCTGGATTACAGCTGCCAATCAAGTTCAAGTGCATTTTTAATAGTTTAATTTGTGGCACAAGGTTTCAAATAAAATCATCAAGTGCAGTCGATTAAACTCATTAAGTCCTTACGGACTCGTCTGTGTACAGCGCTGTTATCAGATTCCGAGACGTGAGAATTAATTAGGCTGCTGTTATCCTTTGTCTGGATTAGTGTGCCAGGCCCAGCGGCCGGGTGTTTTCCTGTGAAAACGCTAGGCCCATAATCTCCTTACGAGCACTACCAGGGGAGACAGAGGCCTAAGAGATTTCTTTAACATTCCTCAAAGATCAAACAACAAGAAACACAGTGTTCTTTGATTTTTTTCCTCCTCTTTTTCCTCTTTTTTCTAATTTCTTGGGTTTTTTTTTTTTAAGCATACTGTACAACTTTATTAATAAAAGGATGGTCAGCGGAAAGAGGGAAGGGAGCTAGAAACTGCATGGGAAGTCAGCAGACTCCTGATACATAGGGCTAAGAATGCTCCTCACATTAACTGCCCCTGCCAGAGTACACCAGGGCTGCCCCGCAAGGCTCCTTCTGATGCAAAGGGCCTTTTCTCTTCTGCCTGATTCTGCAGTCTTTACCTAGGAGCTGAACAATGCTTACTTAGGTCTGGTGGGGTTATTTCCCCACTGCCATACCCCTTGGATCACTGCCAAAATTGGATAACGAGGGTATTAAATGCTGCTTCATCAACCTCTCCATTCAGCCATCCCAGTGTTCACACTCAACTCTCATCAAAACAGCATCATGTTAACAACATGTGTCAGGCTATAGAGATTCACATCCAAAGAGACTGACATTAGCCCTCTTACCCTTTGCAGGGTCCAAAATAATATAAAATCATGACTCAACAGCTGCTACACAACACAGTTCATGAGGACACTCCAGGATGTTATCATTTCTAAGGTGAGCATGATGCCTCCAGTATTTGAGTTACCTACCTTTGGAAAGTATGACTCTTTCATAGATCAAACGTTGTAGATCATGAGTTGCTTGGAGACAGGTATGAGCATGCAGATAAGAAGGAAAGTGCCATACATCGGCAATAGGGACAGTTTAATTTAAATGCGAGGATGTATGGAGATGAATGTGTGGGTGGGTTTTCCAATCTGTACTAGAGGACATGGTGGGTAAATGGGCCAAAATGAAGGTGAATATAGATATATGTGTAAATCCTCTGTATCTCACTGTGTTATCGCTTGCAATATTCTGGCTCCTATTCACAGAGCAGGATCCCACTACACAAACAAGATTACAATGTAACATACTACACAGACCCATAAAAAGCATAAATACATCTGACACACATTCACCCTTATAGGACTTTTAACAGCCAATAGCTCACACCCATAATATCAATATGCAGAACCAAAATACAACATCATACCAATACAATGCAACATGCAATACAATACAAAGCAAATGGACCGCCTCAACCCAAGGGCAACTTAAGAATTCCCTTTCCACGCCAGCAAGGTCCACCCACAGAACTGAGTGAGTAATTCTATAAGCATGCAGATCCCAGATGAGAATTTTTTAATGTGCCATAGGCAGGTAAGCTGCCCGGCTTTCTAATGGCATGAGGAACTTCATTGACATCAGTGATTTGAAAACCTCTCCCCTCATATTAAGGCTGCTCTTCATTTATCAAAAACTCAGCTATTACAGAATTGGGCTGGAGACGAAAGAACCACAACAAGCAATGACATACAGGTGTCCACCATGTGCAGCAATGAAGGGTCCTGCTTCAATCAGATCTTTGACAGTGAAATTTGTGGTCCTTAACGAAGCCATTATTTCACAGAGCAATGTGGCTACTGAAGGGACTTATAAAGGCATGTTTCCAAAGAGAGCTTTATCCAAGAGGCTTTTCTGGTGTACACAAATCCTTTCCGATGGGCCAGCTGCCGGCAAACATGCCGCAACAAATTTATGAGAACATAACAATGCTGTAAAGAGATGAACTTAAGGGACAAGGAAAAGTAATCCATATTAAGGCTGGCAAGGGTTTTGTGCCTGCTAACAGTCCCGCTGAATTGCATTTGAGGGGAGCTGAACTACAGTAATTTCTAAACTAAATCACTTGGGCCTGCCAGTACTTTCTCCAGTTTATTACAGAAATTTACTCACAAGGGTCAGTGACCTTTCAGTCAATGACTCCCCTAGGTGACTTCCTGAGCTGAGTTAAGCTACGAGCATTTGCTCTCATCCTCTCTGATCTCCTCTTTCTCTCCTTCTCCTCTTCCACTTCCCCTTTTCACTTGCCTCTCCACTGAATCCCTTCTTTTTTTTTCTGTCTCTCTATTGTCAAATCACAAGGAAAGAGAGGTATCAAGAGCTGCAGAGGTGGCAACAAGGTGCCTACGGTCTCAGGAAAGAAGGAAGATTTTCATAGCTGCTTCCCTATACAACTAATGTGAAAATAGGGATGAGGGTGAGAGCAAAGTTGCAGCCCCCACAGTGCAGAGGACCCCCAGAATCATTTCAGCTACAAAGGTGATGAGAAAATGGTGAGAGTTGAAGAGTTTAAGCAGAGGATGAGGTAACACAATTTAGCAACAGAGAAGAAAGACTGGATGGCTGGAGAAAAAGGTAGAGCAGCGGCACTGGCAAGAAAGGCAAAGCCTAATGTCCAGCGGCACTTCGTGATGAGAGCTACTGGTCGACTGTCCTGACAGTGGAGAGAAGCATATTCTACCAGTCTGAGGCAAACATCTAACAGTGTCTGGAGAATCATGCTCTCTGCTTATTTTTATGCCTTTTCTAAAAGGGAGTCACACAGTTACACACTTCCTGAGCCTTGAACATCTGCAGTTAGACAAAATGAATCCTACCAAAATCTTGTTTCACTGCAGCCAAATTGACACAACATCAGAGTCATACTCTGTTCTCCAACAAGTTCCCAAGGCCTGATATGAATCTAACCTTTACCATTTTCCCAAAGGAAAATAAGCAAAAGGAATTCTGCAGGAAGTACTTAACACAGGTGTTCTGGAATGTAAACTTTTTAAAGTTTAAAGGCATTCCAGTCTGCAGCAGGATTTCTGCCACTGCTACATCCCTGCAAGTTTACGCCTCTTTCTGCCCAGATGCCTCTCTGAAGTATTCAGCCTTCAGCGTTTCTTATGGCCAGCACAGGTTTCCACCAATTGTTCATCACAAGGGTAAACATCAGAGTGGCAGGCATCCCTCCCCTCCCCGATCCAGGCCCCCAATGGTTCTCCTTTCAGTGTCTCTTTCTCACTCACTAGTTTCTTTCTTCTCCTCTACCACACACAGGGAATTGATGAATATCTCTTTAAGGCCTTGTGTCTGCTGCCTCACAGCATACCCTTGTAAATCAGATAAATATCTCAAGGATCCTTATCCTGGGAAAATTGAGATAATTGCACTAAATTGAACTGCCTCTTTTTTTTCTTTTTTTCTTTTTTTTTTTTTCTTCTTCTCTTTTCAGCTGGAGTCTCTTGTAGTAACAGGTGCACTGACTGCTAATTCCTGCACAAGAATTACTCTCTCTCGCTCAGAAAGGATGGCTGTCAATAGCCGGTCCAAGACAAGCTCATGAAGTGCTATTTAACCAAGATACAACATCAGTCAGGAACCTTTTCACAGTTCCATCCAAGTCTCTCCTGGAAAAAGGAGCATTGTGAGTGAACCGCTGACACCCACATGTCCAGAAACTGTCTGTGAAGGTGTGAATTGGTGAAGATTGTGTCTGTAAGGAGCAATGTAGGACAGGTTTTGAGATACACCTTCAGCAGTGAGCCTAGTGCTGTACAAAACCCTGAGGAAGACATATTTCCTGTCTCTACAGTCCAGATAAAAAAGATGAAACTTTTGAGACACGTGAGGGAATAAGCTTTTGGAACGGAAGAGGAGATACAGAGCAAAAATACATCCAGACATCTTTCTGGCCTCTCTGTATCTGTCTCTGAGTGGTAGTAATAGGTGTGTTTCCACATTCCATTCTTTCATAAGCAATGGTCCCACTGCCTGCAGAAAGCAAATGGACATTTTCTCCAGACAAACTGGCAAGATAGTGACTATGAACTTTGCCCCAGTCATGCTTGTATGTTTGTCCTACAGAGAGCCAGGTTTTGAGGGCAACCTCACAAAACATGTCACAGTGCAGTGTGGCCATACTCCTTAGCTTTGCCTTGGGAGCATACAGCTTCCAAGATGAAAACAGGAGACACAAAGTCCTGCACAGAGGAATGGCTTGCTTTAGAGCACAGGTCTGCCCCAGGCCTCCATTAGGAATAAAGGCAAAGTCTTGGAGAAGAGCTGGGTCTTGACTGTGACCTACTGCATGTCATAGCCTCTTAGAAGAAGGGAGGCTGGGGAAATGAGGTTGAATGGAAGGAAGCAGAAAAGTAGGAGAATATCTCACCTGAAATGTGTCTAATGGGGCCAAAAATTTGCAGTTGGTAGGGGGAAAATGAGTAGATATTAGGATAGAGCAGCCCAGAGGCTGTGATGAGTGAATCAGGCTCATCAAGGTTGATACCGATGTATATCACTGTAGGAAACTGACAAAGTGAAATTTTCTTGGGAAGCACTTCCAGGCTGTTTTGCCCAGTGTCCATGGCTCCTCTGATATGATGATCCTTGCAAAATCAAAGTTGTTCAAACACTGTTGTGTCTTGTAGACATGCTTATGATATGGGAACACCCCTTTATGGCCACTTCCTCCTAAAAAGAGTGAGAGCTTGGAAAATATAAAGGATCCATGGAGGTCATGGAGAGGGAGTAGAAAAGAAGATGACTGCAAGAGCAATGGAGGAAGAAAGATGACTACAGAGCTGCATAGCAAGCCTGAAAGTGACCTCAGTGATGACATGGGACAACGGTGAAACAGGAACAAAAAAACACAGCAGAAAGATGGATGAGATAAGCAGGATTCAGGTGAAAGGAGATGGTGCTTTAACAAATATCAGGAAAACTAACACTATAGGACATGCAAAATTCAAGTTAATAAAGCCCTTAGTGATTTGATCTATGTTGGTTTGCTTTGATCAGGTCCTGATTGTTCTAGTTAGATTCCCAGGGGCCAAACATCTGGTTTGGCAAGCCAGCACAAACTCACACACACACACACACACACACACACACACACACACACACACACACACACACACACACACAAATACTCTTCAGTAGCAAGCAGTTTATTAGTAGATACTTACAAACAGACCGACCCGATGGTAATCTCGAGAAGGACCACCTCAATGCTTGTCCCGATCGTCTGCATGATGAGAGAGAGAGTCAGCAGGCACAATCTTTCTGGGCGTCCCCGAGGAGGCAACATGGTCCTCTGTTGTGCAGCAGCCTCCCTCTCCTTCGGAAAAATTCCAGTATTTATGATTATTCGCAGTAGGCGGGAGTCCTGGCACCTGGGGCCAGCAAGTGCAGGGGGTCTAGCCCAACTCCGCTCCGGTTGCATAACCAGCTATGATACTACGCACACGTGCAGACTTATTTCAGGGGCCACATTGACTTTGGAGGTCGCTATTTCATTACTCTTCAACTTCTGACCTTCATGTTGACTGTTTCTCACAGTGATTCTGTGGCTGGAAGCCACAGACTCTATATGTAACCAACTGCTGTTCTTTCTCACAGATTTCCCAGACCTTGTTAGTTACTTATTTGTATTCCGCTTAACACAGTGATACTGTTCTAGGCACTAAAAAGTTACAACACTAGACCATTCTCACCAAGTATCGGGTAGTACAGATATAAAAAGTTACAACACGGACCATTCTCATCAAGTATCACGTAGTACGGATACACTGATGTCCCTTCCAACTTGAATCTTTCTATGATCCCATGACAGAGCAGAAGAACACTAACACAAAACGAGAAGAGATGAACACAAGAACATTTCTCTATATTGCCATCATGTGCTTCTCCATCACCTAAAAAAGTGAGAACACCTCCCACTAGCTGTTCAGACCAGAGCCAGCTACATCAAGTTATTAACCCTCTCTACCATCGCAGTGGCAAAAGTCACCAGCAAAGCCGCGAATTGGACAGCAGGTGAGGAGATCAAGGGACAAGCAGTGACCCTGCTGTTTTTCCCTCCGGGGGGAAAAGCTTTAAAAAAAATAGTTTATACTGTTTTGCTTTTGGTGCTCTGCAGCTGAACACACAAGCAAATTGGGACTGTCAGAGGGACTGAAGGTGAATGATGATGCAATCCAAAGAGGATGATTACTTCTCTAACAGATTTCCAAGTAGCACCTGAGATCTCAAGGTAAACCAGAAAACAGGATTTTTAGGTGACTTTATGTAAGGGAGGGAACACAAACACAGAAGGTGCTCAGATAGCAGGAATGACTGCACTCAGAAAACCAGGAATGTGTCAAACAGTGGACGATGACACAGCAATGCTGAGTGGCCTTCCAGGAGTGATGGACATCTCTTCAACATTGCAAGCACAACTGTACAGCAGAATAAGTCCTTCTTCAAAACAAAAAAGAGCTCACCATGCCCAAAGTTTTCCTGCCATGTTGACATCAGGGCAGCAGCCATGGAGCTGGAGGGCGACTGCGGTCTAGCACAGTAGCTCTGGCGAGGCTGCTCTTTCAGCGTGATTCAGAGACAGCAAGTTCCATATGTGTTAGTTGGTGCCCATGTTGAAGGGTTACTTCATGCTAGGCTATTTCAGGCCTGAAAGCTAGGGAAATGAGGAGCATTCAAGAGATCTCTAAAAGTAGACATTCCATCCATGAAAAAAAAGAAACGGTCCAAAACAGGGAACTGCTTTATAATTAAATGCAATGCACAATATCTCTGGCTCCCACAGCCACTTGTTTCATAATGAAAGACCTCGTCCAGCTGCAGTTTAGACCTCCAAAACCCAGCCAGCTTGTCTAAAGCACACGTATGGGCTGGGAAAAAGCAAAGCAGACTGGCTCTAGGCCCCTTAAGACTATTACTGAGCTTGGGTGAACAGTCTTGGGGCTGCAGGTGGGTTGAGAGAAAGGGCAACAGCTGTTCCAACTTCATCCAGGTCTTCTGTGCCAGTCCTCCCTTCCCTCATCCCCAGCAGAGCTATAGCTCTGTGCAGGTTCATCAGAGCCCATTCTTTTGAAAATGCTCTCACACATGCCAGTAATAACCTGAAAGCCCAGGCAGGGCTAAGACAAGATGAACAGAGTGGCTGAGCAAAGCAGTTCAGAGCTGTATTTCTACCCAGAGCTTGGCTAGCACGTCTGTACCTGTTCCAGGTTTGAAAGTGATGAAGAAGGGACAGAAGGAGGTCTCATGAGTCAAATTTCTTTTTTTTTTTTTTTTTTTTTTTTTTTTTTTTTTTTTTGTCCCTGATGTTTCACCTTCCTCTGTCAACTTACCTGAAACACAGCCTCCACAGATAGCGCATCCTTTGGGTGCAATCTGACGGCACAGATCTGCTATCAACCTCCCTAAGAACGTCTGTGCTAAGGATTTTCTCAAAGACACTTTCCTCTGTCTTTCATGGGTTTATTCCACCTTTCATTTCTCTCGCAGACCCTGAAAATCAGGTTTCGTGGTATAAGTCAGGAACCCTTCAATCCAAGCTGCAGTATTTCTGAAATATCCGTGTGCAAGTCACTGCTGTCATTACGAAGCAACAACAACTCCCACTCAAGATCAGGCCCTAGAAGATGACTCCTCTGCTAGCTCCATGCTATATAGCTTTGACATAAGCTTGAAAGTAGCACTGCAAATGCAGGGTAGTGAAGTTTATTCTCCATGGCTCCCTTCAATCCTTGGCCTATCTGTACAAAGAGGCTGAGGACAAGTTCCAGTACTCATGGGGCAGGATGACACCTACCCAGCCTGTGAGCCACAGGAGTCTTTTCTGGCATCAGCAGGCTCCAAGTGACATTTTCACTCTTCTCAGGAAGAATAGGCTTGATGGTGTTTTGACTCCCTTCTCAGAGACTCCCACCTGGCAACTTTGCTCTCAAATACAGATCCTGGGCTGCATCCCGGAGATGTGTGTAAGGCATGAAGTGCTGTCAGTCAGCCTCAGTCACAACACATCAGGAGGAAGGGGAGCTCTGGAACAAGGAGAAAAGGCTGAACAGAAAAAAAAAATATGAGAGGAGAAAGGCAAATCAAGAGGGAAAATAGCAAGGAATATTACACATAGCAAGAATGGATTTCATCTGTGATAAAGCAGTTGTGCCAGGCACAGAGAAGGACGAAGACATTTAGATGCAGAAATTGGACAGAGAGGATAGCAAAGGAAGTGATTTGGAAGGGAGGACTCCTGGTCTGAAATGCAATCTGTCATCTTTGTTGTTCTCCAAGTAGCTTAGGGCAGTAGAGACTGTAACTCACCAACATATCAGCAGCATGGTAATTAATGTAAAGTGGGCTGTAGGGACAAAACTACCAGATAAAGCATGTGCCTGGCTAAATGCCACTTCTTGTGTTGGCTCTGATACCTGCAACCTCAGCCAAGAACGACCAAATGGCCTCAGCAAAGTTGCTACCTTTCCCATACCATGGATGGGTTCGCAGGGCACAATGAACGGTCATTGCAAAAATGACTCAGGGCAGTTCTTCCTGCCTCTGCCCAGACATTTTCATGTATAAGAAGATACCTTGCAACCGTTATTGGCAAGAAAGGCAAAACTAGGCATAATGGGAATGACTGGGGAAGCAACCAAAACCTAGCTCATATGAAGACAAATGTGAGTAAACTTTGACAGAGGATAGGGCACTGGACTGGTGAGTGGGCCGGTCCCTTCCAGGTCTGGAAGATGAAGGAACTGGAAAAAAAGACCTCAAATAATGAATAAAAGTTTGAGATTAGTCAAGTATTCTCATATTATTCCTATAATATTAGGAATATTAGGAATTTCAGTCTCTTCCACTATGCATGAAATGAGTAATATTCATTGGGCTGAAGAAAGAGAGAGAGAGAGAAGGAGAGTTGATTACATAGCTTAATTTATATAAGTATTCACTGGAGCTTGAAGAGGAACCCACAACTCCCTCACTTCCAGGTGAGTGACCGAGCAACTGTGCTTTAAGTCCTACTTATTTTTACTCCCTTTCTGCAGTTCTGGGATTAAATAGCATTTAATTATTTCCCACAAAGTGGAAACGCTCAAATAGCAGAGACAGAGTGGATTCCCCTGCCACATCAAACCAAGAGCGTCCTAATAACTGGGGGATTCCTTTCAAGATGGGAGACATGGGTTTAAGTCTCCTGCAGAGAAAGAGGAGTTTGCATGGGGGAGGGCTCTGGCCACTAAGCTATTCATTCTGTAAGAGTGAAAGACGTTCCTCTGCCTATGCAGAACCTGATCTCTGAGCCATAGTCTGAGGATGCTGCATGGACTGGGCCTTGCCAGCAAGGAAACATGCACAGAGTGCACATATAAACCCTGATGCTGCTTGGGCATAAGGTACCACTGATGTGTTCAGCATGCTGAAGATGGAGGTGGGCCTGGCAACATGCAGGAGTAGGTACTCAGAGAGGGTTGGAAACATGGAAATGTTAGCAGCCATACTGAGAGGCAGCTGAGCAGGGGTTCTGTGGATCCAAATAAGCCCACTAAAACTACTTTACTTTGCAGGTATAGCATGCCTCTGTCAAAAGGGTCCGTTATTCCACAAACCTCAGAGGGCAGGGACAACAGATTTGTTCTCATCATCTGCATCATCAAGAAGATGCAGGAAGGCAGAAGGGAGGGAACTGCACAAGAATCCTGCTACCCAGACGCAGCATTCCCAAGTGAACATCAGCAAATTTTGTCAGTCTCTTGTCTATAAAGAGGCACCATCCTCTCCCTAGCTCAGCTGTGTGTTATGAAAGCACGACTCAGGAAAAAAATCAAATTCTTCATCAGCGAGGGACAGATGCCGCTTGCTTGAGGGCTATCTGCAGCTTTGATATCAGAGGCTGAGTTCAGTCAGTTCCCATAGGGCTGGATTAGATTTTTCCTTAGCTTCATGGCAGACAATGGAAATGAAGTGGGTGGTGTATACTTTAACTTCAAGAGGCTTTTGCTAATCTCTGTGGAGGAATCTTATTACAGAAATGGAAGTGGTCATGAGGAGTAGGAATGGGAAGCTATAGAAATTACATGTCACCTAGGAAGTTGGCTGGAAGAAATGGGAGTCTCTCTGCACCTGGGCTTACAGGGAAAGGTGAGTACACTCCTCCCAGATCCTTTTACTCACCATCTTCAGGATCTTTGATGGTATTCCTCAGCTTCACCCCGACCTCAGCTCATTAGCTGAGTGCTACAGCTGATCCCTTTATGTATCTGCAAGTGGTAGCTAGAAGAGGTAGCAATAAAATGAAGAGTATGCAGGGAAAGCTAGGTAGGAAAGCAAAGAGATGTTCCAGAGTAGAGCAGGACACCAATCCTTTAAACCTTGGGTCCCTTCACTAAATCGTTTACCTTCACTGGGGAACAGAGCTAGGGGTCCGACCAGTGGACACCGTACCTAGAGTGAGGACCCATCAATCTTGCAGGTCACTCTTCTGCTCTAACCATTAGGCAAGGCAGAGGAACAAAAAGCAGCCATAGAAATGAGGCTATGGTGAGCGCTGCATTTGACTGGCTTATTTGCTCCATAAATTACTGTGTTTCAAAAACTGCCACAAAACATCTTCGCAAACCCAAGGAGAGGGAAAGGACTCAGGTATGCCACCAGTCCCCCTAGCCTGCCCTCGACATGTAAAGATATCAGTCCAACAGCACATGCTTGCAAACCCCAGCCCGGCTCTGGCTGGGTTAATGTGACAATCCGCTTCTGACAGCGTGTCAATACAAAGCAATTTAGGAGTGCATGAAAAATCGACCTGAGGTAACAGGCAATTTCTCCGCTCTGCTGGGTAGACGGAAGTAGGGACCAATAAGGCCAGCATTTCTGCGTGTACTCACCTCAGCAAGGTCCAGAGTCTGCTGGCACACACTGTCACATTAGCAGCTTTCTCTGGAAAGGGGGTGGAGCAAGACACAGGCAAACCACCCTTTACAGGGCACAGTCTCAGGATGGGGACAAAGAAGAGCTGCGGGAGGCATCCCATTCTTTATTCCCATAATAATTTTGTTGTTTAATGGGAGGCATTTGAATAAGTAAAATAACAGGAAAATTGATTGAACCAGAGTGGGTAGTATTAAATACTCACATGATTACAAGGCAGCACCCTGACCCTGAGCGCAAGCAACCTGCCACATGGCCAGGCAGCAGCTGCTGAACCACTCCAGGCTGGAGAGGGACAAGCAGGGTGTCCAAACGACCCCAAAAACCTAACACCAAAGAATTCATCTCCCATTTTAAGCTACAACCAGGGCACAGTCAGATGGGATATGGGATAATGATGGCGCCACACAGGTAAAGAAGCGCAAGTCACACACACATTGCCCCATGCAGGACCTGAGAGAGGTCACAGGAGTTAACATAGGGGAACAGACCACATGGTGGGAAAAGAAAGTGAATAACATGGAAGCACTGAGGGCCACTCTCTGCTGTCTTTCTCTCCCTGGCAGTCACCAGCACAGATTGCTGGGAGGTAATCACACGCCTCTTGCCCACATGGTAGCCACCAGTAGCCATCTCAGAGCACTGCCTCTGACACTCTGTGCAAACACATTGGCTCAAACATCGAGGTTGGCAGAGAAAAACAGAGGGTGAGACCAATCCAAGCAAATCTGTTTCCAAATCCAGAGAGCAGCAGAAATGCTCTGGCAGTGTTCATCCAGCATAATGGGCTCATGAACACTCCCACCATGCTAAAAGCATCACGGTCTGTCGTTATGGAAAGCAGAAAACACAACAGACTGAGTCTACACCTCTTAGTGCAGACTTCTCTCCTGCCCAAACCCAGGTTGTTTCAGTCTGAAGATCTGATTCAGATCCCTCACTCATCTGGTGAGGCAATAAAAGCAGCCAGCAGAAACTTGCCTATTTCTAGAGCAAATAGCTCCAAACACAGACTGAACTTCCTGTCCATGATGTGCATGGTACACAATGGGAACTCTAGAGGATCCTAAGCAAGGAAATGTAGAAGACAAAAAAAAAAGGAAGAATGGTTAGAAAGCAAAAACATTACATTTCTGTGAGTATGCCAGAATAACACTCTGGGTTAAAGCTACCCTTGGACACATTTTTATCCAAGATACATGGGATACAGCCAGGGAAGTAGGGTTTGAAGTTGGGCTCTTTTTGTGTATTTGCATTAAGAGTAAGATCCCCATTTTATTTTGATTTAATAAGGTAGTTAATGCATGTTAACAAAATTAAAATTCATTATTAAAAGCAGATGTACAGTTGTATGAATAGTTAAGCATTAGATTTGCCTTTAGATCATCCAGAGCTTCAGCGTATGCTTCTAATAACCAGCTGTCATTTACCAGTGATGTGGTAACTCTCTTACTAAATTCTAAATGGGCATATGGAGGTTACATTTAAAGTAGTACTTTTTTCTCCACTTCTATCTTTTCCCACATGCAACTGAGCCAACTCACAAATTTCCTGCAACATTTTTTCTTTTAGTTAATGGGATGCATGTTGAGATCAGAAAGGCCAAATGATGACCTGCCTTCTTGTTTTTACATCTCTTTGGAAAAATCCATATGACTCTCCATGTGTCAGAAGAGTCGTAATACAACCCAGATGCCTCAGCACTAATTGCACTTTTTGTACTAGAAGCAGCTAAGCTCCCCTGAGAAGCCCTTCAACCACAAACCCTTTTTGTCCAGTGCTGCTATGTTCCTGAACGGCTTTGCCATAACAGGCTGGCAAGCTCAGCTCTTGGACAAGCCACCAGCAGCAACCCAGCATGAACAACTCTTTAGTCACAAACTGCATATTCAGAGACTGCCAGAAACCAGGGCACCATGGGACTCGTGAGAAGCAAAATCAGTTTCTGTGATCGGGACAGGGGTAAGGGTTAAGCAAGAAAATCAATCTCATTTGCGAACTTCCAATGGGGCTGCAGTAATATACCACCAAATAACACTTAAAATCAGCAAAACACTTCCACATTACATCAGTTTTAGTATCTTTTGCTTTCTAACTGAGGCAAATGCAATTAGCAATGCAGGACTCAGCACCTGTACCTTCTAGCATTGCAGTCGCCAAATGGGGTCAGAGGGGATGCATCTTCCCTGCCAAGTCACCCCCTGACACAGACAAAAGTTACATCAGTTAAGTGGGGATAGTAATAAGGGCCAGTTTCATTCTGTCCTACACAGGACCAGCATTAAGACTTGGCTCACACAGATCTCTTCCTGCTGACCCCATCTTTCCTTGAGATGGATCTATATGTTCTTAACTGTGTTTGAATATTTAGCACTGTTGGCTAGGGGAGAGGAGGGCAGGAAAGAGGGAGGCAGAGATAGAGAAGCACAGACAGAGGAGGATTGGAAAGCCCTGGTGCTGCAATGTGTTAACTTTATATTATCATGAGTAAACCCCTGAAAGCTTGGAGGCAATGATGATAGCTTCAGGAGGTCCCTCTTCCCACCTTTCCCAGCTGCCTGTGACTCCCGAGAACAGGAAACACTGCCCCATACGTGAGCGCCAAGCATTTCCTGTGCAGCAATGCTCCTCATCCTTCCCATCACAGCTGGATTTCCATCACACTCTAGAGAGCCACAAGGCTCCTCTGTGAGGTGAGCCAGTGTTCAGGACATTCCCCTAGCTCTAGGTCAGTGATCTTTCAAGGGACACATTTCATCAGGCTCCCTTTCTCTATAAGATGTCAGCTGAAAAAGCAGAAGGAGGAGGGAGTTACCACCTTGCACCACTACCCCATCTGAAGATGTTGCTTCCCATCCACGTCCCTGTGGGATGCCAGCCAAGAGCTGCCCTTGTGCTGTCAGTGCCCCTGTATCTTAGCTTCCTCATACTACTCTAAACCACCAGGTATTGGCAGCTTCTACAGCACAGAAGCCAACATACCACAGCCACCCACCATGCTGAAAAACACTGCCTTTCCATATTGCTCCATAAAAATGAGCTGAAAAGGAAGTCTTTTTTAACCCCATTTTTTTCCATCATTAACTGAGAGAGTTGGAACTCATTACAAGCCAGGTAAGAGCATCTGCAGATTTTTTTGTGATAAAGTTCGGAAAAAAAAAGAAAAAAACAGAAGGAAATTCTTTCTTGCAACCCATGGAGACAAACAGCAGCACTGTCTGCCTCCAGCGATGGGCAGCTCAGGGAAGCGAGGCAAGCATCGCTGGGCTTGCTTTCTTCCCATATCATCCTCTAGGCACTGCTGTTGGCCACTGTCAAACACAGGATATTTGTGGTCTAAACTTGTCCATCTTTATGTCTGAAGGTCCTGTACACTATGCTATCAATCATCCATAGAAATATTAAGCAACTAGAGAGCTGAAGCTGTCATCTGTTACATTCATTCGCTTGAGGATCAAGTATCTCAGCGAAAGCAGGAACAGAGTCCAAATTCAGAGCCTCCCCCACCCCCGATCTCATTACAGCCCTGGTACATGCACAAACCCCCTCTTCCTCCAGGTCTCTCTTCCCGCAGCATTGACCACAGCTCATAAATTAGTAAGTGTATGTATTTTTTGAATCCGTTTTGTGGTGAGGGAGACATTGAAGATGAAGTGGAGAGGAGCAGAGGGGAGGGGGGAGAAAACAAATCTGACACATATAAACAGTTCAAACACTGCAAAATGTTTAACAACATGTAAGTCCTTCAAAGCCACAAACCCCATAGTCCCTATCTGCAGGCTGGATTCCCCAATAGGTTTACTGCTAATGCCAATGTAAAAGGCGGTGGTGAACAAGGACCCAGAATTCTTTGTTCTCTCATCAATTACGTGCCAAGTTAAAACCCAGGGAAAGAAAAAAAAAGTCTAACCCACAGTTGCTCTTTAATCTTGTGCAGCTTATTAAAACCAAGAGGACAAGATAATCCACCCAGGCTGGCAAGTTGGAGGCTGCTCATTCCCTCTCCAGAAGAAATCAGCTCATGTTTTCTCCTCAAGTCCCAAGAGGCTCAGAGACCAGAAGACACTGACAGTATGCTACAGAAAATAAAAAGAAGGTAATTATGGGAAAGGTTCAGAGAAAAACTTGTTTCTGCACAGATACATAGAGATCTAGCAAGAGCGACACATGCTGCAGGAGCTGCTGGTTACCTAGTGCCTGGTCATCAGACTAGAGAAGCTGAGCCATGGCAGGGGTTGTTAGCGCAATGCGCAGGCTAAACTGATTCATCCTAAACAGCTGAATCCAAAAAAAAAAAAAAAAAAAAAAAAAAAAAAAAAAGTCAAAGAAAAGAAAAGGGCTCTTTGTTTTAAATTGCACCGTTACTTAGGGCACTTGCTCAGCAGTTATGGTCACATCTCTTACTTTGTCACGGACTCCCTTAGGTAAATGAGGGAGATGGTACAAAGGGACTAACATACCAGAATAAGGTACAACTGCAAGTATAAGCAAACTGAATAAGCCAGCACATACAAGAACGGCAATGGGTAACGACAACAGAAAGCAAAAAGGTAGAGAGAAAAGAAGAGAGGTACAGTGACAGAGAACAGGAATCAGTTAGATGATACAGTTAATGAATCTAACCTGTTCCCATCCACATCAAATTCAGCTAGAAAAAGGGAGATGGCAAAATGGAATGCATTGAAATATTCACATACTCCCTTGAAAAGGTAGGAAGAAAGGTGATAGAAACCAAGTGGAGCAACAAATCTGGCCAAGCATGGATACCAAAGTCTCTGTTTCACTAAGGAAAGGTGAGGCAAAGAGGCAGCAACATCTTAAGCAAGGCAACAGATGAAAGACGCACACATGAAAGGACAGATGATCAGCTGGGGCCAACACCACCTGGAAAAAAAAAGACAAAAAAAAGTCAAGTCAGCTCTCTTCGGATAGTGCTAGAAGTCTTCCATGTAGCAGCAGGCTTGGATAGCCACAGAGATTTTTGTTAACACAGTTAGAAAGAGAGAGAAACTTCCAGGAAATATTCATTCTAGGCGACTAACTTCAAAAACAAAGCAAAAAAAAAAAAAAAAAAAAAAAAAAACGAAAGCTACACCAATACAGCCTACACATCCTAACTGCAGTGCTTGAAGACTGCAACATCAACGTTGAGTAGCTGCATCACCAAGAAATGATAGTGTTATCGCTCGGTATCAGTGAGCAGTAAGAATGCTATGGAAAAGCTGGAAGTGGAAAATATCCTTGGGCAGAGTTATTTTAAACTTCTGCTTTTTCTGACTTAGTTTAAACAAAACAGATGGATAAGCAACAGTAGAGTGCTATCTAAAGGTTCTTGGTTTCGAAAGGGCAAATACAGGTCTTGGGTATACAGGAAAGGCTCAAATGTCTTTGAATCAAAGGTTCAGAAACTCCCTAGAGATTGCATCCCAAGCAAGAAAAAAGTATTGAAGGAGCAGTTCCCAACTTGCTGGAATTACTATTGTAATGAGGATAAAAAGAGTAAGTAGAAAGTACAGAAGGAGGAGGGATGTCTGAGCAGCAAAAAAATCAGTGTTTTAGAGGCCAGAAGTATAGGGATAAAGCGAGAAATGCCAGAAGTCAAACTAAGTTAGACCTTGTGAAGGATATTAAAACAAATAGTGAAAGGTTCTCCAGGCAAATCAACACTAAGATAATAAAGACAGAACAAGCAGTGCTGTGATGCAGGATTGGGGGAGAGAGCCCTAACAGTAAATGAATTTTTCTCAGCAGTTCTGAAGCGGGAAAATGATTGTAAATGTATGAACAAAGCTGGGTGACTAATATGGCAAAAGTGCTTACCATAGCTGAGATGGAAGAGAAGTTCCAGGCTCTTCATGTGATCGAGAAAAGGAGCCAGGTAGCTCCCAGCCAGAAGTCCTGGGAATTAGCCCATGAAATCAGAGGACAGGGAGAAAGGACTTTGATAAATCTATCACTAAGGAGGTGGAGAACAGAAAATGCATCACCTACAGCAAAGGATGGAAAAAGCAATCTGAGTAGCTACCAAGCCACAGTGTGCAAGGAAGGAATCAGACTTGGGAGAGGAAATGAAATGCAGATCATGCCAGACTATCTTGTTTGAGGAATGTTTTCATTTTTGTTTCACTTTTTTGTTAATAACTGATCATCTAGATAATGGAAAGTCTGTATTTCAGTGAAACATTTGATACAGTGCCATGAGGGGAAGCAATTTGTTATGGTAAAGAGGATGAAGCTTAGCACAGGCAACATAAAGCCAGTATGGGATTTGGTGGAGGGGCAGTGGCAGACTGAGTGGGAAGGTGACAGTTCAGCTGCAGGGAGGTTTTCAGGGGAGTACCTTGAAGAGCAGCCTTGAGACTTGCCATAATCAGCATTTTCACTAGTGAACTAAAGAAGCTGGCTCGTGACAAGCAGAAGAAAAACAGGCAAGACAATGTGGATATCACACTGGAAGCACAGCTCAAGGATGGCTCGAGCACTAGAAACAAATAGTGTCATTTTCAAGATCATACCAAGAATTTCTACTACAAATGGGGAAATTATCAATTGAAAATGACTGAAGGGGATAAAGTGCTGCTTGTCATAGGCAAGTGCATGCTGACTAATGGAATATAGCTACAAAGTAGGCAAACTTGATCCTATGATATACGCAGGCAAGGGTTTACAGCAGAGGAGAGCATCATCCAATTGGCAATATAAACGTCTGGTCATTCACTCTCAAGAACAAGAACAGATGCAAAGAAAGGCTGCCAGAATAACCAGTGAGTGAGAGAGGGGACAGGAGAATATAGTTTATTCTGCTGAAGGAGACGTGATTGCCCTCTTCATCCTGGCTGTAGTTATCAAGCAAGGAAAAAAAGCAATGGAACTACAAAGCTATAAAATAGCCAGAAAAATGCCTAAGCTCAAAATTATGGTTTCTAATCACCAGAGCAGTAAAGCAGCTGAGGGGAAAATAAATAAATAAAGAAAGAATTTTTAAGATGGAGCCTACAAATAGTATGGAAGGGATTCTATGCGGTGGTTCCCAGCTGGGAATTTAGCCAAGGTACTGGGGTTAACACACCCACTACTCTGAAAAGTATCAAGGGATTTTCAGCAGCTAGATATTGCCAAGACCTGGGTTTTAAATCTCCACTGCTGAAATGCAACTATTTATTCAGAACAGCTCTACTCAAGCAACTATGTGAAATGCTGCTTTGAGACTCTCAAAAGTCTCCTGGGAAGCAGGCAAAAAGATATATATTCTGTCTGGAACTGATTCTCTTTCTACACTTTTCTCCCTCTCATCCTTCTCCACTATTAATAGGATTTGCATCAGAACGGCCCAGCCCTTGGAGCTGTGCTGCTTCTGGCTCATCTCCCATCATCCTGAGCTTGTCACCCCTTGGAGACAACACCTTCAGACATGTAAGCATGCAGAGCACGGTCCCAGCAGCTGATGGGGACCTCAGCTGCACAACACACTCCTCCATGTCTCTCATGGCAAGCAGGGAAAGAGTTCAGTTGCAGCAGAGTATAGCACAGTTTAGACGTATCTGAGAATTAGCAACCGGGAGCAGATGCTTTCAGAGTAGCTCAAGACCTTCTTAATAACATCATCCTATCTGGACCTAAAGAACATGGAACCACCTCCACCCCAAGCAATAGGAGAAAGTACAGCATGCTCAATTATTTCTAGGGAACAAAGAGTTCGTCTTAATAAATGTCATCTCTCTACACTCCTGCTATGGGGAAGGCCATTCTTTGGAAGATCCAGGTTTCTTTGTGCCAGGGTCTTTTTGATGAGTTGATATACTACAATTTTTTGCAACAAGCAAAAACCCTGCAAGAGGAGACTACTCATCCAGTGCTTTCATTTGTTGGGGGATTTTTTTTTCCTTATTCCTTTATCCCTTTCTCTGCTCTATATAATTTTTCCCTTCTACTCTACAGCACTGGCAAAAACCTCCACACCAAAGTCCACAGCCTAGATCTGAACCAAGGAGAGCTGTAAGCCCTGCTGCACTGGCAGTGGCCAGCATTCATGACATGGCATGCAAATTCCAAAGCACCATGAAATAGCAGACATGAGCTGATTTAATCCTCTTCCAGCTGCTCGTCTCTTAGTTGCTCTTCTCTAATCGTTAGGCCTGGCAGCAAGGCTTAATAAAGAGGAAAACCCAGGTGCTGGGAGGGAGGCAGAGCGGCGGGCTGCAGCAGGCTGCATTGGCTCTCCTGCCAACAAGGATTTACGTGCTGCTGGGCAGCAAGGGGTATGTGAGCAGCCAGAACAGCTGATACAGAGATGAAGCGGAAAAGAGAGTTTTCTCAGCTGCTCCGGGGAGTTAGTTGCTTTTTTGGCTTACCCACGTCCATTCTGCCCCTCAAGGGAGTTGCTTAAGGTCGTTTGCCAAACCAATGAATGTGTGTTGCATGGCTGTATCACACGTCCGCCTCCTGTGATGCACACTAATACTCCTATCACCTCCATGCAGTGTTTGGCCCAGCATCTGCTGCAGGAGAGATGCCTGCTTTTTAGCCTCGGGGCAAATTCAGCACTTGCTCATCCATCACCTCAGAGACCAAAACAGGCAAAATGCCAGTATCCCTCATGAGCCTGTAAATGAAGTCAGCACTGGTAGGACATACCAGGTTTGGCCACAGTGGGAAGTTTAGCAATAAAAGCTTCCATTCCCCTGTTTGTGGCCTGCACTCTTCAGCTCTGAGCCAGCATCCAGCACTCAATGTGAGAAAAGACAGTTCGGTCCCCAATGCTTGGGCTGCTCCTGATCTCCTCTGACTCCTAAGACGCTCAACAAGGTCAGGCACAGTTAGCACTGGCTAGTTAGCACTTGCTCCTAGTCCAAAAGAGACACCTTTACACTTCCCTCAATCTAGGTTACAGCAGCACAGGGCCAACCAAAGCTGAGACAACTGCACGAGGTGCTGGTAGGAATGTGCCCAGCAATGCTACGTCTCACCTCACAGCTGGCACTTCAGCAGTGCCAGCACACAAGCCACACAAATTAGATTGTCATTGCTCTGTATGCTAAATACATTGTGAACACCCCTCACCACCGCTA
Organism: Rhea pennata; assembly: GCF_028389875.1. NCBI lineage: Eukaryota > Metazoa > Chordata > Aves > Rheiformes > Rheidae > Rhea > Rhea pennata. The sequence goes on from NC_084674.1 coordinate 12,826,042, forward strand.
GTACCTCCTGCAGCCATACGTGACAGGTGGTGCCACCTCAGCTCTCCCTGGGCACCCAGCATTCACCTCCCAAGCCCCCACCCAGCTCTTGTCCTCCTTCTTCCCCACCTCACACACATGCTCAGCCTCTCCTTTTCCTTTCCCTTCTCTGCTTGTTGCATGGAGGGTGAATTTGACCTCAATCTGTCTGCTTGAATTAGAGTCCAGAGCCGTTCCTCTCTGCCGAGCACAGAGCCCCGTCAGGGCTGTGAGGCCACATCTGCCACACTGGGTTATTTGAGATGGGAGATTCAGCAAGGGCTGCTGCAGTCGCAAGATAGCAGAGGCCAAGGAGGGGTACAGAGGTGAGAAGAGGTAGAGTTTGTTGCACCACGCCAGAGGGAACAGGTGACCCACTGCAACGATGGAAGGTTGCCTTCCCACAAAATTCTGCTTGCTCAGCAGGTCAAGGCCAAACAGAGAGGGTTAAGGAGTGAAGGGAGAGTGGAGACTTCTCACTAGAAACAATTGAAGGTGGTTATGTGCATGGAGCTCCCACTTCAGAAATCTAGGTCTTTTGAGTTTTCAGATATGTTTCTTGGTAGTACACCAGAGATACCTATAAATAAAAATAAATTTAAAAGCAAGTAAATAAAATGCAGCAGCAGGACCATTCTTTGGCCCAAGGCAAGATGTATAGCATAGCTCACATGGCTGAAATCTCCTCCCCTTTTCCAAAATCATAGTGACCTCATCCAAACTGCTTTCTGGGAATAGTTCCTGGTCCGTGACACGCCCAAAGAGTGCCTGGCCTGAGAAAATGTTGTTTTTTCCAGGATCAGCCCCAAAATGTGCTCAGGAGTGTACTAACAAAGACAAAACACAACCTTGAGACAGATCTGGACCCAAGCTCTGGCCCTGTCTACTTTACTAGTATGCTCATAGTCCTCTTATCTCCAAAGTCATTTAGATCTGGAGCAAATATTGCTCCAAACATCTGGAGAGATGGATCAGACCTGCTTGATTTTCTGAATGGGCCCAATTTCTGTGGGCTTTGTTCCCCTCTCATCACTAAAATCAGAGACTGGTTGTGTCGGCATCCTCCCAACCCTGGAGCCAGCTAGCTGCTCTGGAAGCAGTTGCTCTCACATGGAGGTCACCTGGCCATTAGCTCAGGTAGCACTGTAAGCACAGGGCAGTGCCAGCTCCCCTCTCAGTAACCCAGGATCATTCTGCCATCAGGAGAGCCCAGGCTGCCTGAGGGGTCTTCTGCAGTGCTAGTGTCCCCAGTAGATCTGCTCACTGTGGGGAAATCCTCCACCCTGGACAGGAAAGGAGCTCCTAAACCTTCACAGTTCCTTGGCCCAGGCCGCGAGCACCTCCTCCTTGCTCAAGCTGGAGCCCAGCTCCACAACAGAGATGAATCAAAAGGAAGGATTAGAGAGAGGAGAAAAGGTGCCAATCAGCCTCTAGGTGAAAAAAAAGGGGGGAGCAGAGATGTTTGCATCAAGAGCTGAATAGCTAGTCTAGGAAGAAGCAAAAGGATGACAGCTACTATGATGCCCCTCACACGCAGGCAGCCCAGTAAACTGGTCAGATGGGGAAGGCAGCAAGCCCTGGAGGACTCCACTATGTTGGGTACAGATAACAAGCTGAGTCTGGCAGCTCCACATATGTCAGCATCTATTGCATCTCATTCCCTGAAGGACAATGGGGCAAACACAAAACCCAGACCTCCCACAAGCCAACCACCAGACACACTCTTCCATTGCCAGGAACAGTCTCCCAGCTGCAGACACTCTCGCATTCCCTCCTTGCTCCCTTCTAGAAGCACTAGCAGAGATATTTCTCCCTCAGAAAGAGCAGGAAGATAGGTCTGCCAGCAGCACCCAAACCATCATGGCAATGGACTGCACTGACATCGGCACAGGAGAGAGCATCAAGTCCTTCCAGGTGGGCTGAAGTTCGCATCTCATTGCTACTCCCTATATCAGCATGTGCTGACACAAAGGTTTGTTAACACTGCTCTGGAGAGCCTAGCACAGGGTCAGAACAGCAATATTCAACCATTCATCAAGCCCACAACTTACAGCTGTGGAGTTCAGAGTGTGGAGGCTGATTCTACTTTTCCTGGAGACTGAACCAGTCTGTTCTCAGGACCTGTTAAAAAGTGTAGATCTATCTTCTGAAATGCCTCAAATTCTCAGGTGCTCAACTCAGAGGTTTCTGGGCCAGTCCTCCTAAAGGGAGGGTGAAATATCAGTGCCGGGGGTGGGGAAAAGCTCTGTTAAGCCCCAGATGTCTATCTGTGTCCAGAACCTCCAAGACTTTGCCTCATCTGTCAACAAGGATGTATTATAAATGTGTGTAAGGTGTAACTAAGATCATAGAATCATAGGATTGGTAAGGTTGGAAGGGACCTCTGGAGATCATCTAGTCCAGCCCTCAAACAAGTGGCCCATATGGGGATCAGTGCACATTTCTCACTGGAGGTACGTTTCAGTGTTTCTGCATCACTTTCACTCTATGTCTTGCCCAGTTTGGAGTCACAGACTCTCAGACACTTTGGTAATAGTTTCTGGGTGGATAACTAAGAGGAAAATCCAGCTAGGCTGGAGGTGTCACAGGTCTGAGAGGGCTAGGCAAATCCACACTCTCCATCCACTCTCTGCTCACCTCCAAGGGAAAAAAACACCGCCTGCTCTGGAATTGTTGCTCTTTAGACAGAAAACACAGCACGTCTGCAGGCGTGTGCCACCCAGAGACTGCATGGCTCTGCTGCCTTGAACACTCTGTCTCCATTGCCACTGAGGTTCAGCTAGCAGTTGGGATACATGACAACATGGTGATGACATGACAGAGGCTGCAGCTCTTTTGCTGGAGGACAGCCTTGCCATGATGTCCTGGTGCATTAGCAGCAAAGAGAGTGGCACATCCTCAGAGCTCTCCTGATGGCTGGCCTGGCTGCGTTTTCACTCCTTTCCTCCTCCAACACGGCCCAGCTCACAACCCTATGACCTAAAAACCTCCTCTTGCTTCACTCTAGGGATACAGAAAAACAGTCATCAGGAAGAGGGGAAAGGGTCAGATGCCAACAGGGAGAGATCCTCCACATCAGATATATAAACAAACCAAAATCACTGTTTCTCATATATGTCACAATAAGTAGCACAAACTGTAGCTGCAGGAAAATCCAATAGACACCAACTAAATACATGACTTGACCGCCTCTGCCATGGCAGCTAGTGGTGGTTTGCTGGTGGCAGCAGAGCATCACTGGTCATTGCTGACATTGCTGAGTCTCTGCTTCTCCCCATCCTTCTCTGCATCCCCAGGATGCCAAGGACAGTCAGACGCTCACTAGCGTAATCAGAGCTAAATACACAGACCTATCTACCAGCTAGCTTAATGTGCAGTACACCACAATGTCACAGCTGATGTCCAACCTTAAAGCTAGGGGATAGTCACTTTGCCCTGAATCCAAACCCGCCTAAATCAAGAATAGCAGGAGACCCAATGAAAACACCTCATTTAGGCTCCTGAAATCCAGGAAAGCACAGGCAGGGGCACATCCACTATTGCTATGCAGGGTGCTACAGCTGGGGCCAGCACAACAAAGGTTCTGCTCCATTTCTTGCTGTGACACAGAGAACCCATTCACCACCAGAGATATCTGGAGTGGCTGCTGGGTGGCTAAGGAGCCACAGGTGGGAAAGCCAGGAAAAAGCCCACAGCACAGCCCAAGCCCTGGATTTTGCTAGACTGCCTGCACAGACGTTGCCATCCACTTTAGACACCCCAAAAGTGGCTTGGAAAAGTTGCTCTGGTGTGCCCACCAGCCCAAACAGTGAGATCTCCTGAAAAAGACCATGCTACAGCCAAGTAGTCTCTTGGTATTGCACTACAGCTAATCCAGGCATCTGCATCGCTCTACAAACAGCAAGTGGGGGATCAAGTAGGTCCCATAGCGCTCGTGTCCAACCCCCTACAGCCTCATGGCTTGACTGCTAAACTGCAACCAGCACCCTAGGAACGAGCATTTCACTGGCAACAGCCACATCTGTAGAAAAACACTTCCCTTCTCTTATTTAAGCTGCAACCACTAGAGGGTAATCCAGTCCTCCAAGTTAGATCAGCTCCTTGCTTTGAAACAGCGGGCAGCAGGTAGGTGCTTTAACCCCAGCAAATAATTACAAGGTGCCTTTCAGCAGACCCAGTCTTAATCAGCATCCAGATACCCCTTGGATATTCAGAGAGAGTTTCTGACACAACTGAGTGAAATAAGCTGGAGAAGGTATCCTGATTCAATGTCACTGTGCTGGGGTACAGTTCTGACTCTGTTTCTTCTAGTTGGATAATGTTGCTTCTCCAGCTTACTACAAAAGTACAAAATAGTAATAATAATGAAATAGCATTTTATAAACCCACCATAACCCTGAAATCTTCATTAATTATGAATTTTGCATGGCAACTGTTACTAAGAGCATCTCCTCTGAAACTGATGTTCAAAGAACTTTACATCAAATCTTCAAACAGCTGAGAAGGTTCAAGCTACAAAGTCGAAACATCTGTTGCTTTCCATGCATTTTTCAATGGGGAGATCAGAGAGGAGAAAAAAGTGTACAAAATAATCCTGGTTCTGCTTTATTATTTAAATACAATGACAGCCTATGATACATAGTCTGTGCAGAGAGAAAGCAGGCAAAAATTAACACAGTGTTGTGCAGTTCTACCTACTGGAGCCAAAAATATAATATGCTTCCATTTATTTTAAATTTAGCCCTTCTGGAAAATGCTGTATTAACAGCCCTGGGGGATGAAGTCTAAAACAGGAAATGAAGGGCAATATCTCCAACAGAAACAAAAAGCTGAGAGTATAATCACTCCTCCAGCTGCCATACAAAGCTCAGCTAGTGGTGGGAAAGTCAGGATGCACTTTTATGGGATGCATCTCCTAGTTACATCTAATGTCAGAGAGAGCAGGGAACAAACAGAAAGGGTTATCTTTGGTGACCTTTGGAAGGACCGATCACACCGAGCTGCATCTTAAAAAAAATGCCTTTAAAGCACACCTTCTAAACTCTGCTTTTTGCCCCCAGAATCTAAGAGCAGGCAGAAACCTGGACACTCATGTCCCTTCATACCTGATCAATTCCATTTAGTAAGGTCCTTCCTAGAGCTGACTGCAGTGTTTTACAAACTTCTCATTTTAAAAAAATCAGCATCTTTTTACCCAAAACCGAATCTTTTGGTCAATAAAAGATCACCAGTGTTCCCAACATTTTCCACAGCTTTGGAAAGTATTTGGTGTCACATTGAATCAGTGTTGCTTTAAGCGTAACATTGACATATTTTGTTGGACAGTAAGAGGAAATTTCCAACAGCATTTGGATTAAAGACTCCAACTGAATGCATAGCATAACAACCTCTAGCCAAGGTGCCCTAAGAAATATGACCCAAATGTTTGCAAAGCCCCTGCAAGCTTTTGCACTGTTAGTTTTTACCACATCTCCTCGAGCGTTGTGTCATCACACAAATATTATTTGATGAGGGGTTTACCAGTGCACGAGCCCCTCTTTAACAGGAAAACAGGTTCTCTTCAGCATTTGAACCATGTGCATTTGGGGCTCCGCTGCCCTTCTGAGAGCTCTTGCCATTTCTGGACCGGAAGAACCTTGGTCTGACATAAGTAGATTGACTGGGAAATACATTTGCAAGGAAATAAAGGTCAAGCAGGCGTACAAGCTGCGAGCCCAATAGACTCCTGTAATTGCTCAAAAGATTGCTCCAAACCTGACTGGACATATTGCAAAGAAGTACTAAGTGAAAGAGGCTTGGAAAGACTGAAAGTGAGGTGGGAAACAAGGAGAAAGAGTGTGACAATATAAATATTAAGGCAGAGGGGAGACTGAGATGAGACTCTCTAAGCAATGCCTATTTGCTCCCTGAATTCAGAGCCCAGTACACAGGCACAGCAGCACTGCAAACCCTGGCTCAGGAGGCTGCCTAGGGAGAGGTGCAACGGTGCAACTCTCCCTTGCCACAGGAAGAGGGGAACCACTCCACACCAAAGGTAGCAGGGAAGAGGCTGCTTATACTGTACATTGCCCTATATTCCAGCTGAAACTCTAGCTAGAGTACGTTGTTGCAATGGAGCACAGAGGCAGTGAAAGTCATAGCTGCTTTCCCATCTTGATTTCAATGTAATTTGTAACCTCAATTTGAACCCCATCAGCATGATGGCTCTTGGAGTCAGGTCAGGTCAGAAAGGCCAGAACAAGAAGAGGAACATGGAGCTGACATTTTCTGAGTGCCCTGTCCCAGAAGCTTTCCTATCTCCTGGCCCACTCAGACCCACCTGTCTCAAGCAGTTCCTGAGCCATAAAGCCCAGCACGTTTCATTTACTCTTGTACGTGTGACAGGACATCATCAGTCAGAAACGAAGGCTGAAGCCACTGCAGAAATTCCCTCCTCACCAGGCAGTGCATTTCAATTACCACATAGCAAGCTTCCAAGTAGATTTATCAAACTGGGCCTATAAAGCAAATTGAATAATCTCATGCTTCAGACCTATAAAATGTAAGTATTATACTTGAAAGTACTTTAACAAAGTAATAAAGATGGAGAGTGGGGGAGGGGAGTGGAAAGAACCACCAGCTCTTTCTTAATGTATTACAACAGAACTGAATCAGTGCCCGACTTCAACCTGCCTTGCTGTTGAGGGAGCCATTTCCTTACACCCTCACAGGGGTAGGAGGGATGTGTCCTGCAACTCCGCTATCTGGATTGCAGACAGATAAACTTTAAGATGTAAGGCTGTATGGCCACAAATTTTGCCCAAGACTGCTGCCTTGCTGCTGAATCTCCAGATCTCTCCAAGATAAAGACAAGCAAGGAAAGCTAAAGATTATTGAGGTATTTTAGATCTAGGAAGAAAAAAAAAAAAGAAGAGGACCATCCAAAACCAGCATCTGTCAGCAGGTAGTGAGCAATGTGGTCTTCATGTCTCTGCTGAGCAGGACCAGTAGAAAATGGATTTAACTGCAACAAAGAAGATTTAGTTTGGTCAGCTGGAAAAATGTGCTGACTGTGAAGTTGGGGAAGCCCTATTTTATGCTGATGAGGTAGAGGGCTAATCTGTACTGCAATTGTTTCAAAGAATCAGTTAGAGGCTGACTGGGGATAGGGAAGATATTTTGATGCATTGAGTAGGTCTGAAATGCTGTTTTTCATGATACTAAATTATCTGACAAGCAGGGTACCAGGCCGTGTGAGACACAGCAATGAACTCAGCTCTTCTGGGAGCTCTTCTCTTCCACCCAGTTCTGCAGACTCTCTGAAGGCTCATTATTTTCAATCCTAGCCATGACTGTAGTACTAATACTCACCATAAGCAGACATTTCACATACATCCTGATATTAAAATTGAAGCCAGATACCCCCTCTCCAGAAGTGCACTGTCCTTCACACTACCTCAGCAAAACCCTACAATCAGAGGAGCCTTCCAAATCCTGGCCATTGTAACTCTAACCCCTACTGCCATTGCAACCAGGAGCAACTGCTCTCACTAGTATAAAAAGATGTCTTCACACTGCAGGTACCAGTTTCCACCATTTGGTGTCCAAAGATAGGAATAACTCTCCAGGTCTTGTTTTTCTGAACCCCAGTTCATTCCCTTCTTTCCATCAGGCCCTTGGGAACCATGTTCACGCTGAAGTCAAACCTTCTCCTTTACTGGCCAGCTATGCAGGAGGCAATAACAGGAGCAATCATCATGTGTGAGAGTCTAAACAGGAACTGTACCTCTAGCTGAGCAGCAAACTACAGAAAGGGCATAGCTACTCAGCTCTGTCTCCACTGTACCTCTGCAGCCTTTATGTGGTCCAGAAACAAACTTACTCTATGCTATCCAAGTCTCACAAACTCTATCTTTCACCTGAAACCATAAACCAAATGCTTTGTTTTGATGGCTTTTCTTCTCAGATGTCCGAGCCTGAAGCTTGCACCAATAAATACTCTGCACACAGAAAGGAGCAGCAGGGCATTGCTTCCACCTTCACTGTGGCAAGAGGAGGGAGTCCAGAGGCCACAGTCTGCCCAAAGCAGCAGCTGGTTCATCTAGTCCCGTAGACATTGCTATGCCCAAGTACTCAGCATGGGCTGCATCCAGGGTGGACAGCCTTCTTGCCCACAGATAGAGTATGTTTGAGTCGACAGATTTTTTTTATAAGAAGAAGAGATAAAGAAGAAATGTAACCTTAAGTCCTTCTTCAGTTGGTTTTCTAAAACACAAAAACATGGGAGCCTAGCTCTCCACATTATGGGTATATGTCTGATTCAAGAAGTTGGGAGTAACACAATCAAACACTCACCCAAACTGACAACATATGTCAAGTCAGCCCATCAACATGTGTAGACGTTCAGCTCTAGCAAGTCCTGCTTCAGCCTAAGGCCACATCCCATCACAGCATGCTGGTTGAGGACCACATATTCATTTAGACCTGCTGAAATACGTGCCCAACCTTCCTCTTCACAGCAGCTTTAGGTCCCTCACTAAGGTCGGTATGTAGAACCACAAGTTGTGATGGAGTGTGGCAGTAAAATCATTCAGCCCTTTGGAAAAACATAAATATATATATTTATGGAGCCTGAAAATTTACCCCAGTGATTTCCCATCACAGTAAGCATCCCTGTGACCCTACACTAAAGCCAAAGTAGACATTAAACCCCTCTCCCTCACTTGTTATTTACTCTCCGCCTGCTGCCTTTCTTCTGCCCCAGTGACCACAGTGTTCACAAGTCCCTGCTCTTTCTTTAACCTCATTTTGGTTTAGGGTCTGATTAACTCTTGGTGTTGGATTTTTTCATCATCAAAAGGCTTTGTTGCTATGGTAACTCATGGGGGAGATTATTCAAACGAATGTGGCCAGATAGCAGCAGGGTCACAAGGATGGAGAAGCCTCCAGGGAAGGCAGTGAGCCCTGCTCCACATAGCTTTGCCCATGCTTCCTCCCTGCTGCCAATTACTGCAGATGAGCACCAAAATTGCTCTGCCCTGTTTAACTCTATCTGCATCAGCACCAGCACACAGGCTTTTTTTTATTTTTCTTTTTTTTTTCTTTTTTTTTCTTTTTTTTGCCTTTTTTTTCTGTGTGTCACTAATTTTACTCATTTTCTGAGTTTGTCTAGAATAGTAAAAGACTTGATTAGAGCATTCCCAGTTTTAATTGTAATTAGGACAGTCATTGTACAAGCTATAAAAGGAAATTGGGCTACCACTGAGTGGAAGAGCCCCTGAGAGAATAGGAGCTGCGAAGGGAGAATTTCGTTCATAAAAAAGAAAAAAGGCTGGTTGGGGAAGAAATAAAACTCCGGCTCAGGATAGTGTGACAGTCAAAGCGGCCCAGGCATCTGGGACCATAACAAAGTGTGTTTCCTAGTGATTTCAGCATGGGTCGCTAGCGTTTTTTTCCCCCCAGCTGCAACCTTCTGCACGACCTTGAGAAGCAGCTCTGCTCTCACGCCTCAGTTTCCCCCCATTGGGACTAAGGGAGGGAGTGGGGGCTGTGAACTAACGATCCATTTTACAGCATGAGTTGCGGTCCATGAGTGGCGAGTATTAAAACAACCTCACAGGCCCTGTCACTCACCAGGGGCCACCTTACTGCAGGCACCACAGGACCTGAGCAGAGTCAGGAATATCGCTACACCTGGGCCCAGGAGTATGTGGGAGCCACCGGCGAAAAGCCGCTGTGGGTGTGCCAAACAGGTCCCAAGGATGGACTAGGACATTTCTGCTTCTTTCCAGCAGAGGGAGGAGAAGGCCAGCTCAAATCTGCACTGGTGCTGATACTGCAGCTCCTGGGCAAATACCTAGACATAAGACATGGAAAGAGACCAGACCCGACCTCATACACACCCAAACCCTTGGAGAAGTGACACTCTCCCAGGTCACAGCAGCACCCCAGCAGGACTCCCGGCTTAGAATGACTTTACTGACCACCTGAGCCAGCCACGTGGTCATGAATCACTGGATAAGCAAGTCAATGGGGGCTAAAGTAGGGAAGATGCCTACGTTATTTCTCAACCCACCTTGTGGAGAGATAAATTGCTTTTAACTTTCATCGCACAGAGCCTTTGTCACAGTCTCTAGCCCTGGCCACTGCAACCCCAATGCTAGCTGCCTGCTCAGGTAACCAAAAGCTGGTGGAGCCACAGATTTGCTCCAAAGAGCAGCCAGGAGCCTCAGGAAAGTGGGCACCTTTCAGTGCTGCAGGCAGTATTCCCACCGGCACTGCAGCAGAAACCGGAAGCAATTGCCCAATGTGCTGGAGAGAGGACTTTTGCAAGGAGACAGCACCTGCCAAGGAGAGGAGGAGGCCAGCAGCACCCTCCTGCCTGACCAGGGGCCAGCACGTGACCAGGGCAGCTCTCATTGCTGCTTCATGCCTCAGTTTCCCCAGTGAGGTGAGAGGAGGTCAACAGTGTTCAGGAACATGTTCACTGTGCCACCACCCATTCATTCAGCATGGAAGGATAGCTCACATTGCCAGAGCTGTCTATCTGATGACGTAACATTCAAAAGAAATCAATTTTCCCCCTTGCCCCAGCTTTAATTCCACCAAGGGAGACAGTCGTTTTCCTGAAGTAATAATTTGCCTCAGTCTAAAAGAAAAAAAAGCTCAAAGCTCTGAGTGCTCATCACACATTAATGTGTATCAGCCATCGCCCGCCATCTCCTAATGATCCCACCTCTGATCCAAGCCTTGAACTGTGTGCATTTTACCGCTACATTTAAAGCAAAGAACAAACATAAACTGGTTGCTTCCCAGCATGGCTGTGATTTTCATTAGTCCAAGCAGGGTGAGGAAAGGGGTGTTACTCTGCTCAGCCCTTACTGCCTTCACAATTTATGGATTTTTTTTCTTTTTTCCCCAGCAGCTCAGAGGAAACTTAATCACCACCTCAGAGTGGGAAGAAACCCCCCCATCACATCATTCTCCTTGCACAGTCGTGCGATGCTGCCCTAGCCTTTCTCATGCAACATGTTAATATTCCAGTTTGGTTTAACTGATAATATATTTTTTATATATAAGGTTACAGTAATTGTGTGTGTGTGTGTGTACATATGCTTAAGGTTTATCTGCTTCTGGTCAATGAGCGCTGTGGGTAAGGCCGAAAGCTTCTCTGCTGTGAGCAGTAGCTGCACCAGGCACCCCTGAGCCCTTTCTAGGGGGATGTGGAGCTGGCAAGGCAGTGACATGCCTGGGACAGCCCAATTAGCCCAGCTGCTCCCTTCACCAGCCAGCCACTGGGACACAGCTCTGTAGCCTTGTCAGAGAGGGACTGGGGCTGCCTCAGGGCAATACAGTGATGAGGGAGAAAAGAATAAGTGGCCTGGGGCTGTCTGTGCACAAGCAGCCAGGATTTGGTCGTTAGCGAATTACAGGCTCATCAACAGCTGGAATAGCACCTTGCTCCTGGCCGGGCCAGGCAGTCAGCATTCCCGAGCTCTGGAGCTCATTAACCAGCAAGCTTTTCCTGTCTGATCTTTCGGTTAAGCCCAAAGAGAAGGATGAGCCTAATGCCATCTTTAACAGCTAAGCCTCTTGGCCCTCAGCTCCTCAGGCTCAGAGCAAATCCGTGGCAACTCCGTGAGAAAACAAGCACCAGGAGATTTCAGTGGCAGGTAAAGCAAGTGTTAAGCTCCCAAAGGCAAGCTTGCTTGTCTCAGGAAGCAAAGCTCATTGAGGGCTGGAGAAGTTCGCAGTGCTCAGGCCATTGGGAAGTGACGCTTTCAGAAAGGTGGGCTTCAGAAAGACCTTTCTGCTGGCCTCATTTCTGCTCACAAGCATTACTCATAATTTCCCATATCTTCCTGCCAACCCACGTGTGTGTAGCTGCCTGAGAGTGCCTTCCCAAGGAAATGTGTACATGTCTATACACCACAGACCATGATCCCAGTGTCCTCTATCCACCTTATCTCAAGGGAAAAAATGACATTGAATGAATATCTCTTCCTACAGGAGCCAGACATCTATCTGTTTATGTGACCTGTTTGCCATGGAGTGCGTAACAGAGACAAAGGAAGAGTTACAACCAAGGGAGACCCAAAGGCTAGAGAGCATCTCCAAGGGACCACAGAGATCCAAAGGGGAGATGCAAGGCCACGAAGGTGATGCAGGGATAACAGCCTCACAGACAAAACCCTGACTGAGGTCTGCTCCTAGGTTTTCCACCAAGCCCGTCCTCAAGAGGGATCTCCAGATCTGGAGCCCTCAGAAGCAGGGTGTGCTCATGGTAGCTCCCTCTGAAGGAACATAGGCACAGTGGGGTGCATCCACAGAGTTTTTAACATCTCAGACAACTGCAGTCTGATATGTGCCATGCACAAACAAAGCGACTCACCTGGATCCCAAATTATGGGGCAGCTGGCATCTCACAAGTTATGATCCTCCAGACTTTCGGAGTTAGCCACTGTGGGCCTGACTCTGGAGCTCAGCATCTAGATGTACACTGAGGAAGATGGGCAGCTAAAGAGAAATAGGCTAGCCCCAGTGGAGACTACACCACAGCAGCTGTGCTTGCCAGCCCCATCTTGCTCGTTGGGCTGCTGTAGTAGTGGCTGCTGCAGATTTACTGGATTACTTGTATCTCAGGCAGCAGTGGTGTATGTTATTGCTTGAAGGTTCACATTTTATCATTTAATCAAATAAAGTGCATTTGTGGATTACACAATCATTTTGCAGGCCCTGATAATCTTTTTCTGCTTAGCTCTGCACTAGAACTTAGGAGGCAAACAAAGACATTTATAGCTGTCGTTGGAGGCCCTGGCTTCACGCCAAGAGCTCTTACTCCTTGGAAAAACTGGTGCAATTTCTATTGAAGAACATCCTGGCAATCATGAAATATTAGATATTTATTTATTTTGCCAACCAGCAGGTTTTTAAGCTTCTAGTCCCTAGTAAAATAATGGAGCAAATATTAAGAGCAACAAAAAAAAATAAAAAAGAAAATCCTACCTGCAAAGAGCTCAGAGCAAAGCAGTAAGCTCTAGTAAAAGGGTTTATTGGGATCACAGCATGCCCCAGACAAGTTTCACACTGCCCATGGAGCTCCTCCAAGAACCAGTGGGAAAGGAAAGGCCACAAGAGCTTTCCTCAGTGAGGCAGAGGAAAGCATTTGAGAGGCGATGCCTGCCTCAAGCCAAGGCCACCCATTGTCACACTGTCTCCAGGGAGCAGGCGGCCAGGTTAGTGCAGGACACTAGGTATGGCCACACGGGAGAAATAGCTGCCGGGGGATGGTGGTGGGACACGTTGCCTCTGGGATTCACATCCTCCATGAAGTGAGGCTTGTGAGGAGCAAGGCAAGGGACCATCATTTTAAATATTGCTGCTGCAACCCTTACACCACCTTGACTGGGTGCTGTAGTTGCAATTATAAGCTGTTCTCTAACAGGGAGCACAGCCCGGGCTTGGTAACACACTACCCGGCTGAGCCACAGCAGTTTATAATATGGGCAGGAGAGACAGCAATGGGCCAAGGCATGCAGGGTCCTCCAGCAAGAAAATTAAAATGGGAGTGGGAAGGGACCCGCACGTGCCCCACGGCACTGCTCCACAGGGGGGCTGTGGAGAGCCGGACTGCAGCATCCCCCTGACGCTTCCAACCGGGATGCGTCCCAGGGATACCCAGCCACATGCTATGGGGAGAGCATCTCATCCCATGGGAAAGACCCCAAAGGGGTCTGCTAGCTGGTAGGGTCAGCACCCAGAAAAACAGCATGTTTCTGCACAGGCAAAGTCCCTTGGTATTTTCAGACATATCATAAATTGTCATAAGTTTGCCACACTTTACTTATTTGGACACAAATTGTCTATACTAGGTGCTAGCCTAAAAATCTTTAGGAAGTATTATTTAAATATGGTTTACGTACAAAGCACAGAGCTCACCTGCCTGATTCTTGATTTTCAGCAACTTCCACTGTGGTCACTGGAGGAGTGCTGGCAGATTCCTTCCTAGAGCCCTTTGGCATGCACAGAACTTGGCAAAATTCAGAAAGTTGAGGGAGTTTATTTTTTTTCCAGTTGCCTTGGCCTAAATCCATCCAGAAACCTGAGCAAAACTCAATTCAAATGTGATTTTTTTTTTTTTTTTTTTAAAGGTTAATGTTTGGGAAGTTGGGAAGAGAAATTGATTCTTTTTCAGAGAAGAAAAAAAGATCAAAACATTCTTCATTTCAGTGGTGTTATAGCTAAAATAGTGGATGTTTAATACTTGCCTCTGATGGTTTCCTCAAGGCAGAGTAGGAAAAATCCAGAAAAATCAGGAAAATATCCATCTTATACACACAGTAAATGCAGAGAAAAGATGCATTTCTGATCTGTAGTAGCCAGACAAATCTGCCAATCCCAGACGCTCCTAGAGACTGGCCCTGGAAGTGGGAGTCCCGACGGAAAAAGCAGCAGCGCAGCTGGCGTGCTCGTGGTCTGCCCGCCAGCGGCCCCCGGCACCGCTCGGGGGGTTCGAGCCCACCACTCCCTTAGGACGAGGCCTGGCACCATCGAAGAGAAACCCCTGCACTACCACCGCTGGGGACGGACAGACGGGCGGACCAGCCCGCCGGCCCTTGCCCACGGATGCCCGCTCCTCCCGCTCATGCTGTGCCCAAAGACCCAGGCAAGACACCGGCTTTAGCAAAAATGTTTAATCTCTCCTTGATGCGTGTGTTTATTTACAAGTACTAAATCTGAAGAACATTAAAATAGGAAATAGCAGGATATTTACACGATCAAAGGGTGCTGACCAGACACGCTGGCCTGTTGCTTCAAGTCTGAAATAATCACATAAAGTTAATAAGGACTCCAGATTTTTTTGTTTTCCTCTCCATTTACCTTAATTTTTAAAAACTATTAAAATTCTCTGCCTTTCGTCAGGTTTGCTATTAGATCCCCCTCCCTCCCCTTGATTTCTTAATGGACAGCTAATTGTGCGCTTAGGCCCGGAGCGGGAGACCCCGGTGGGGGCCCCTCCAGCCCGCCCCGCTGCTCCCAGCTCCGGTGGGGACACGGGGCTCCCACTGGAGGGGACCCTGGAGAAGTGGACAGAAGGGGGCCAGGCAAGGGGAGAACTGGACTGCACTTTATTTTTTTTAACCTCAAACCAAAAAGAAAAGGCAACGTGAGCACAGAGAGGGAGGCAGAGAGGGACCCTGCTGCTGGCCCAGGGAGAGCATCTGTGGTCCTGGTGGTCTGTCCTCCTCTCAGCATTTACACCCCCTGCTGAGAAGATGCAAGGGTGGTTTGGGGACAGGGCTCCTGCAAGGGCTCTCCCTACCCTGTTTTTCTCTTTCCTTGTCCCGTCAGGATTAAACGGCAGCTGCTCCCCAGCCAGGGTAAGGAGGCGGGACGGGCTGCCTGCTGGGAGCTGGGGGGACTGGTGCATGATTAAGGACTTTGGGTAACCAGGTGAAAGGCAAAGGTAGCACCAAGAAGCGTTGGAGGCTGAGGCACTGCAACACCCGCCCCACAAAGCATGTTTCAGAGCAACACCCGCCCCACAAAGCGTGTTTCAGAGCAACTGTCCGCTCATGCCAGCAAGGAGATTCCAGAGGCCCCACTGCCCCTCGCTGAGGAGGTCCTGACCGAGTCTCTTGGTGGAAGAAATGGCGAACGCCCCAAAGCTCCTGCTCCGCCAGCCCAGGAACTGAGCAGGACTGAAACAGCCCATGGTTGGGACCACGATACGGACAGTGCTGGACACTCGCTGTCTCCACAGGGAGGGAAGAGCAGGGCGGGGGGGGGCCCAACGCTGGCCAACACTGAGGCACTGAGGGCCAGTGAAGGGCAGGTGACACCTGCAGCTTCCGCCAGCCCAGCCAACCCTTCCCCACCCAGATGGGACCTTTGGAGCTGGAGCCAAGACATCTCTGCTGACGAAACCAAATCAAACCAAACCCAGCCCAACAACCAATGAATTCACCCGTTCCTCTCACACAGCCACGAGAGCATCCACTGTGTCCACTGCCAGAGAAGGGTCAGGAAAACCCCACTATGCATATAACCATGCTTCCAGCCCTTGTTTTCCAAGGAGGAAATTTGTAGGGAAACACTTTGTCTTTGGCAACGAGCCTCCATCTTCTCAGACTACCACCTGGGAGGGCCCCCACTATCTCTCAACCACCTCCAAAAACCTACACGCTCAGCTCCATCAACAGCCACCCAAGCTCCCTGAGACATCGCTACCACCGAGCAGGTAGGACGCAAGGTACTTTCAGAGAAATACTTTGAAACAATGACTACCAACACAGTGTCATTCCTTGGGGACATTTCCCCGACACCTGACAACACTGTGCAGAAGACAACAGCACTAGGAATAAACTCCAGGCCAACCTCCTTGCATCTCTCCCAGACCACAGACCAAAGCACCCCTGGCCACCCACCCAGACCAGCATCTCTATCCCACCAAAACCAGCATCGCGATGTTCTTCAAAGCTCCGCTGTTGGGTCAGTGACTCTCGTAAAGGATCCACTGAGTGAGCCACCACAGCCCAGAGCGACCTCCTGGGAGGATTTCCTCCCACCAAAGTGGCTGAGCAGCCCTCACGTGAGAAAAGCGGCAGACACAAACCCGGGGTGCACGGTCCGCTGACACACAGCTGTCCTTAAAGGCTCTCCAAGTACCGTATTTGAGATGTAAACAACTGAAGTCTTTCTTTTCTTCTTCTTTTGGACAAGAAAGTGACAAATTAATTTGAAATTAAAAAAAATAGATAACAGGTCTAAACAAACCTCTAATATTCAACACTTGCAGTTTTTTCGTTTTATGGGGTTTTTTTGTTTGTTTCTTAAAAAGATCAACTCAGACTAAAATCTAGCACAGTCATGCAACAGCCCACAGCTCTCAGAAATCCAGCAACAGCTCAGAGTTCGTAGGTTTGAGAAACAATTATTACTTTTTTTAAAAACACATTTTTGCTGTTATTATTTTTTAAATCAGCATTTTCTCCCTTCCCTCCTTATTAAAATAAAACAAAATCAAACAAAATTACAACATAATGAGAGATGTGCAGGCTTCAAAAGATTGTTCTGCATGGTGAGAAACGCTTGGAAATTTCTTCCAGACCATTTGTTTTTTGGGTTTCTTTTCTTTTTTCTTTTTTTCTTTTTCTTTTTTAACTGGCTGCGCAAATTCATTTCATATTTATATTGGTTTGATTCTCCTTCAGTTAACTATACAGCACCCCCCTGGGGCACGAGAATTAGATTGTAACCACATACATATATATACACACTTTTATTTTTTTTTTTAATTAAAAACTTCATTATTTCTCCCTCTCCCCCCATCCTTAACTTGTAATTTAACGGAACGGACAGAAATCAGCTGGGCTTCTTTCCATTTGATTGACACAGCCACCCATTTCTGACAGAGTTTGGCCCCCTCTTTGCCTTGGCCCAGGCAGCAACTTTAGCTCTCAGAAAAGGAAATGGTTTGCTCTTTTTTTTTTTTTTTTTTTTTGGAAGGTTTTGGTCACCTGGGCAACATTCTGCACTGCTTTTTTTCTGTGAAGGATAAAGCCATGAGGATCTGCCGTTTCCAAGGGGATGGCTGCAGGAGGGACATCCCTGGGTGTCCAGCGAAATGACAGAAGGCAGCAACCCCCAGAGGGGCAAAGGGGCAGAGGGGGGACAGGGTGACAGCGAGAGACACAGAAGGAGAAAGAATGAAAAGACAGAGAAAAGAAAGGTAAAATCCTAGGTGGAAAATCCTGTGGAAATTTAGGCTCCTGGGGATGCTGGAGCTATCTACATCCCCGTGTTGTGACTCAGGACACCTTGGTCTCGCAGCAGGCAAGAGGTATGGCACTGCAGATCTCCTAAAGACTGCTGCAGAAACAGTAATGATCTAACCCATCTTCCCCCAGGATCTGGTCCCTTCCCCTCACGTCAGCACAAAAAGATGACAGGAAAAAAAGGAAAAGTTTTTAACCATGCAGTCAAAAATTTCAGCCCAGTCCCTCCCTTCTCTCTTCCAGGGATCTGCTTGCCCTAACCTGAAACAAATCCGTTGAAGTTGCTCCTGTCAAAACTGCTTCTAATTGGACTATTAGGCTGCTGCGGGTTAAGGCTTAGTTACAGGAAGAGCGTGGGACTGACAGCTCCCCAAGCCTCAGATCTTACTCCTTGTTAAAGAAAGCAGTATTTGACTAATGTCTCCCATGGCCTCAAACAGCAGAGCCCGCCTGGCGGTGCTGCGAGGACCATGGGTCTGGGGTCCTGATCGGAGCTGCTGGCACAGCCGTGTTGCCTGCAGGGGCTTCATTAAGGCTGCTTTAGCAGCAATGGGACCTACAAAGGAGGCGCTCGGCTTTGGGCAGCTCATGGGGATGTTGGGAGATGGGTAAAACCAAAAAACTAGGCTGCCTCTCCATCAGAGACCTCCCCAGGTTGGCTCCACACCTCAACCCATCCCATCCCAAGTCACTGGCAGCCTCTTCTGACCATGAGCACTGCCAACCACCTGCCCTGGGCTCCAAGCACCAGGAGGTGCGGAAAACAGGAGTGTTCTCAGCCACAAAGGTACCTCGCAGGCCTGGGATGCTCCAGCCCCAAGCCTGTGGCAGACGTGCCCAGGTTCTGCCCCCCGCAGGGCTGCTGATGGCAGCACCCCAGGCTGAGCCGCTGCTCAGTGCCTGGACCACCCCACAGCAACTTCAATGAGAAAACAAGGATGAGCTCCACAAAACACTGATCACCCCTCAGTGATCCCTTGGGACAAAAACCTCGGGACCTTTCTTCCTCTCTGATCTTACTCAGCCAGATCATAACCTTCAGAACCACTCGAGCAGCATTTAAATAAAAGCATCTATTCAGCTAACAAAACTCCCACTTTTTTTTGATTTTTTTTTTTTTTTTTTGCACTAAACAACATTCAAATAAAACATGGCACAGGACATATTTTAAGAAATATCAAAGCTCAGGGATTTCTCCCTTTCCTGCCCACCCCTACTGCCCCCACCCCCAAATCTCCCCAGCATCAGTCCTTTAGCTTATTTTTTTAAATCATTTTCGTTAGTTTGTTGCAAAATTTAGACTCTTTTTCCCCCTCCCATTTTTGTTATACTTTCTTTTCCTCCTTAAATTAAAATTTTTTGTTTGTCTTGTGTAAATTGTGCAAATATAGCAGTTAACACTAGTGGCAGAAGGCCAGAGAGAGAGAGAGAGAGAGAGAAAGGTGGGAAAAGACAGAAAAAGAGAGAAAGGGAGGGAAAAGAGGGGTAGAGCTAGGCGGAAGGAAGGAAGGGAGAGCAAGTCAAGTACAGTAAAAATAGGAGCCCACCCACCCTCCCTCCACCAAAGTAACAACAACATCCAAATGCCGTCCTAGAAAGCCCCGCGGTCCCAACCCTCCTGCCTCGCGGGCGCAGGGGTACTGCCCGGGCAAAGAGAGCCTGCACGGGGTGCCCAGCGGGTCCATGCGGCACGTGGCTCCCATCTCCTCCTCCTTGCAAGGTCTCTGGTGCATCCCGGTTGGATTGGGTTTTGTTTGTTCGTTTTTTAATTGTCGTTGCTGCTATCATCGGGATTTTTCCGCTAAAGCGCGAGGTTTCCTTGTTCATTCGTGGGAAGTGTGTCGAGGTGCGACAGCTCCCGCGGGTCCGTCTGGCCCCAGCCCCAAAGTATCCTGCTGCTGCCGCTCGCTGGCCCTCTCTTCTGCCTATCCGCTGCTTGGGAAGCTGGCACAGCCGCCGCGGCCTTTTCAGCTGCTTAAGGCCATTGTGTCGATCGCCTGCTCCAGCTTACTCCTCAGCCGCTGCCTCCTGGCCTGCTCGTCCTTCTCTAAAGCAGCTAGTATCTAGCGGAGAGAGAAAGGAAGGAAAGGATGAGAAAGAATCTCTTGTACCCAGATCCGCTCCTAACTCCTCATCTTTCACGGGTGGCCACCGAGAACAGCACAAGGGGTCATCAAGATGTGGGTCCCAAAGGAAGCAGCTCAGGTTCGTTCCTGTGCCTACCAGAGCCAGGGGAGATGGTGGGAAAGAGCAGGCTCCAACTTCGGGAGGCAGAGGACGCTGCCCTGAGCACTGCTTTCCGACACCTAGAGCCTCCCGGGATCCCTTACGGGCTGCAGCATTGCCAGGGAGCTGCTGATTGCAGCAAGTGAGAAACCAATTTGTGTGAGTGGAAACTGAAAAAAACCAATCACCTAGCCTCAAATGTGGGGCAAATCCCCCAAACCTGAATATAACACCTTCCCACCACCTCCATGACTGCACTAGAGAGGGGTATTTCAAACTAAGCTACAAGGTCCCAGAGAGGACCTGGCTGCTCTGCAGAGGGACTAGAGCACAGAAAGACATGACAAATCCACAAGGCTTCAGCCGCTGTTGGCAGCAAAACCCTGGTCCTGAGTAAGGAACACACTCACGATACCAGAAATGTCAGAAGACGATGTTCCTCCACTGAAATCGCCTCCCTCAGAAGGAGCTCCTAGTTGGGACAACAGCTCGCAGAGTGGGAGGGATGGTCCCCACCCTGCCTCGTGATTGACACTGCCCTTCCCAGAGGTCCAGGGGAAGGACTTGAGGCAGGAAGGTGGAAGACAAGAGTCAGACTGGGCAAAAGGGAGTAATGAAGCAGAAAACTAAGGGGTAGTTGCCCTCCCAGCAGTCAGGAGTCTTGTCTCACTAACATCATGCCGGCAGAGCAGAAAAGCTGATTTTAAAAAAGAACAAACCTGACAGAAATCTCATCTCCTCGGGTGAGCTAGTCCAGAGAGCAAATTTTTTGCAATTAAATATCAAGGCATCCGTCAAAGGCGACGTGATTAACCATTTCATTGGCTGCATAATTGGAAACAAACTGTTGTATAATTAATAGACTTACTGGGAGGCAGGCAAAGTCCATCAGGAGCCCTACAGGTAACTTCTTAATGGGGAATCCACTCTCTTTGATTAAGAGCTGCTGCAGTGCCTGCAGGTTTGCAGAGCCACGCGCAGGCGTGCTGCGGAGCAGCCTCCGTGCGGAGATGCAGCAGCCACTGGCCACGGAAAGGCTCTGGCGCTCTGTGTGACTCTCCGGGACAGGACCACACTATTCCCTGTCTGTCAGGGCAGTGAGAGCTGTCCCACACTTCAGGGGAAGTGGAAACACCTGGAAAGGGCTGGTCACACGTACAGTTACGGAGAGCAACGCTACCAACCCTGCTTCAGCAAGGGGGGAAGCCAAAACTCTTGGCATTGAGTGTCAGCTCCTACAGCAGGGAAAACTCCTCCAACTGCAGCATGCCAGAGAGAGCCAGGCACATCTGATTTACTTCTCTTTATAGCAACAACCCTGGGCTGCAGCTGGACTTGCAAGAGCTCATAGACTCTGCCAGTATAATCTGCCTTCATAGACACTCCCCTGTCCTGAATGTATGTAGCTACTGTCTGCCATCACAGTATACAGGGAATAAAGTAACTATAATAATACTCAGTAGAAATCAAAATGCCACGTGTCTTAAAAGTGGCTGAGCTGGAATCAAATGACATTGGTCCGAGAACTTGAATGGGAGTCTATTCCCACCGTCTGCCTCCTCTGCCTTTCCTGGTAAGACAGCTACATATTATGGGAAGCTTAGGTGTTGAAAGATTCACAACCTGCCCTTGCATTTATTTGGTCCTCTCTTATCTCATCCTTACGGAAACAATAAAGTAAAAGGAAATCTGTGCAGAGTATAGAGACCCAGGTCTGTCACCTGCTGTAAGGAGCCAGGACCACTGATTACCAAGACGCAAGTACCCAAATGAAAATTAATTATGATTTTCATTCACAGCCAATGACAGCGTATTATTGCACTGAACAACAGGAAAAATTATTCTCTCCATTTTGCATCAAAGAGGGTGCAATTGGGCTGCATATAATTGTGATAATGAATGAATGAAAACAAACAAAGGGAACAGCTGCGATTTATTAATCCCATTACAAATAATAAAAGAAGTTCCTGAGAGCTGTGAACACACTTGTGATGCTCTGAGAGCAGGCAACAGTGAGACACTCAACAGATGTCAGGCGGCAGTGAGCGGGCAAGAATTGGAGCTGCGTCCCTGAAGAGCAGCTTGTTAATGCCACGCTGTCCCCTCCTTGCTCTCGCCCTGGGACAAGTCCCCAGGTTTAAGGCCCCAGGGACTTTTGGTGTGGAGGAAGCAAGTACCTGAGGGATGACAGAGCAGGTACAAACCCCTGCTCCTTTGTCCACACGATTCTGCATCACCCACTTACCCCATAATGCTTCACATCTCGAGCAGATCTGCTCCCTGCTCTGCCCAAGCGTAGCCTCTGTTCAGCTTCTGTTGCCTCTGCCCCCATCACAAGTCCTTGCCCCCTATCCTAACACCGTCACTGGGGCAGTCAGTTCCGCCACCAAGGAGCAACCTTGTCCAGCCACCCAAGCAACCCCTCTCCTAGGTAAGGCTGCCTAATGCCAAGAGGTAGATTGGTAGGTGTTCAGCCAGATCCTCCAAGCCTCTCCCACCCTCACGGCAGCCACAGAGCTGTCGTACAAATTCCAACCCCACTCTCAAAAGCCTGCATGACTAATCCACTACACAGAGCCAAAGTCTCCCAGACATGCCATCCCACAGAGCTTGAGGAACGGCCTGCAGATCCCACCAGCATGGTCATCAGCCACACAGCCCCTTCCTTGAGCACCAGGATGTCCCCCATTCCCACCAGCGAGCCAGAGGGAGTGAGTGGCATTGACTGGCACCGAGGCCATGCGCTTCATGCATGCAAGGCAACCAGCTCCACGGGGATTTCAGCAGACATGCTCCCATCTCCATCTTTAAGACAGTAGGTGTTTTTCTGCTATGACTTGCCATTCAACTTCCTAAATTCCAACCTCACAGAGGACCTCTGGGACACCTCACGGAATTGCTGCAGGGTCCAAAGTGAACCACTCCTTCAGGCTCAGCTCTCCTGCAGTGGAAATGAGGCCCTCTCTCTCTAAGTGAAAAGATGCTCTGGTACTGTCATCTAAATAGGCTACCGTTTGAACACAGCCGTCAGTCAGCTTTATTGGGGAAATAAAATCTATATTATCATGTTATACATATAGTCCCATATTTTAGTGTAGTTATAGATTTTATTGCTTTAATAAAAAGATGCAGAGTGTGGACTGGAGTGGTGCTTTACGAAGTTAATTTGTATAAATCACAACAGAGGGGTTTTTAACCATTCCTAATAGTGTTTGCAAAGAAACCACTGAAGTGGCCACCACATCCGCTAGCATCCCCAGGGAGCAGAACCAGATGATGCCTGTATCACTGTGCTGTCACTACCACCGTGGCACAAGGTCATTTTCAGCAGAGAGAAAAGGCAGGGAGGGGAGGCGCACTGAGCTAATACTATTAACTTTGGAGCCCCGCATAGCTCACACGCCAACTGCTCAGACCGGAAAAGAAGTAGGTGTTTCCCACATTACTTACTGCAGAAAATATGAGAACAAACCACTACCTCTCTGACAACATGCACTCAAGAAGGGCCTGGGCAGGGGGAGCTGCATGTCAGGCAGTAGAGCTAGCAGAAAAGCTGGTCAGGCAGCCCACACTAGCGGGAGGATGGAGAGCTGAGGGTCAGGGGACAGCAACAGCAGGGTCAGAGCAGTTGACCAGATCATCCCTCACGCAGCCCCAATCTCTGCTCCCACTGACTTCATCCTCCTTCGCACGATCTCCACCCGCCTCTAGAGACCACTCTGAGTCAGGCGCAAAAGCATGTACCAATAGGTTACGATGAGTCTGACAGCACAATTCAAGCATGTTCCTCCATCCCCTCAAACAAAGGCAACACATACAAGGGGCACCTAAATCTTCAGTACAAACCCTCCTCCTGCACCAGGCATGGCTGTCCAAACATAGACACGGAACAAGTTCCCCACCCATACTTCACAGAGTATTTTTCTGCAGCAAAAAGATGAGTAAGTGGAAATGAAGGAAAATGGATGGGGCTTGCAGACCAGGTTTGACACCCCTCATTCACACCTCTGTAGCTTACCTCATCCTTGTACTTGGTGATGTAGGAGTAGATCTCGTGCAGTGCGCTCATACTGTTGAATTGGCTGAGGTGTAACCGCGACTGCTCCGCCAGGTACGCACTCATGTCCTGGTCACTGATTGCTGGCATTTTAGCAATATCTGCATAATATCTACAAGGGAGAGGTGGGAGAAAAAGAACAGTGTGTCTGAAAGGGGGAGAGGCATATGGGGACGAGCCCCACTGCAATGCTTGCCGAGAACACCCTCTGGAGAAACAACGCAAGGAGCATCTTGTCTCAGAGCAGTCACATACAGCTACTGCTCATTATAATGCTGCCATTCATTGATAGGTTTTCTGAGCACTTTGCAGAAGGGTCAGTATCATTAGCAACATGCTGCAGGTAGAGCTTCAAGAGGCAGAGCCACGGCCGAGCCCACCCACCGAGCCCCAGCCCTGAGAGCAGCCAGCTGACCACACTGCAGGGCCAGCTGCAGCTGCTCCAGCGGATTTCCCACCCTTTTCCAAACTGCATGTTTTCCTCCTTCACGTCCCATTGTTCCTGTATCTTGCCACCAAATCCCATCCCCCAGAATCCTTTGCACCTGCAGCAACACGTAAGGATTTGTTATCATTCTCCTGAGTTTAGCATGCCACTAAACCCAGCAATGACACATCATATTCAATGCAATATTCAGTGCATGAACACAAGACAACTTCATATAAAATCCTTGCATTTATACATGCCTTCTGAGCTCTCTCTAGTTACATCTTCCTCAGTAACAGGCATTCAACAGAGCCTATTACTGGAGCCTGCAGGACCCAGCAGAGTTAACACAACACACCAAAGAGCTACCGATAGCTTTAGTTTCTAGTGAAAACCAAGGTTTTTCAGAAACTTCTGTGACATCAAAAGATCTTGGGCAACAGAGGACTCCATCAGCTCTGATGTCTTATGGCATTCCTTGACCAAATTACTTTGGCCAGGTATTCTGTTTTCCTTCTCTGATGGCTGCTATAAACAAGATACTAGTTTAAATTTCCTAGTACATCGTAAAATTAGTGTTCCCATCCCCTTAGCTGCTTCACTCATATGCTCAGCAAATACCGGGAAATCCAAAACACAGCTTATTTTGGGTTTATTGTGGAAAAACAGAACATACTGTTTAATCAAAATCTGGGGGGAATCAAAGCCTCAACATCCCATTACAGCAGGAGCAATGCACCAAGCAGACACATCAGTGCAGTGGTGATGGGCTCTCACCCACATAGGGAGCACACACTACACACAAGACTGTGCACAAGCATCTCCACAGCCTTGACAAACACACTGATGTGCAAGCCACACAAATACCTCCACTGTGGCTATATGCTTCTTGATCCTCAAGGTACCTCTATCTCCAAAGGAAAAAATCAGGATATCTCAACATTAAGTTGAGTTTTTTTGGTGACTACTTAGCTGTTCTCTGCATGGAAACCCATGAAGACTGCGCCTACAGTGTTTGCTTTAAATGTGTTTTCATTAGGGCTGTTTCTTAAAGACATGAGACACCATTTTATCATTGAGATCTCAATGTTCACATCTGCAAACTCAGAGGACAGACTGAGGTCCTTTATGAACTAGGTTTGGGTCCACAGGCCTCTTCTGAAAAATAAATCCTATTCACAGTGAACCAGCCTTTCCCTCTCCCACAAGCTGGAAACACAGCGTCAGTCTCTCCCAGGTTTGTTTTACTCTTCATGACTCCTCAAACAACTTGATAAACTTTCTGATACAGTGATTAGCATCATTAGCATCATCAGCCAAACAGTGAGGTGGAAGATGGCTGAAGCACTTGAATAAAAGCAAATTGCAACAAGACCACTTGAGGAGATGAATATGAGATGCACTCCATCCTATGCTGCTGAATTCAACTAGTGATAAAATACCCATGCAGGTTTTCTTACAAGGAAGCTCAGCCATATTGAGAACATGATGAGAAAGATATCCTGGATGCTGACAGAGGGTTTCAGAAGAAAGGAGAGCCATAGCCCAAGCAGAGGATCTCTAACTAAACCAGGCATCAAGCAATCCACTAGGCTGTTCAAGATACTATGCATGAAGATTTCTCATAAAGTTGACACTATTTCCATCTATCCAGAGGAATATTAGGGACAAAAAGCCCAAGACTTCTTAGTTCCAGTCAGCTTTGATTAGCAAAGAAATCTCGTAGAGATCCTCCTGGTCACCCTTTAACTTTTACAAAGGTTACTCTGCATGTGAAGACTTTTGAGGGGATAGACTCATGGTAGATACGGATTCATATGATGAACATATTCCTGCTGAGGAAGAGAGCTTTTGGCTGCTGTAACAGGATCTCCAGGTAAAATGAAGCATTTGCATGTTCCAGGTTTTATTACGACACAAAGAATGACAGGAAACAATAATTTCTCAGTAGAAATATATATGACTTGCATGAACCAAGATGACAGTCAGGACTAACTGTTCCAGTAGACACGTATCAGTCCATACACTGCAGTGACCCTAGCAGCAGTCCTCTTGGGTTTCCCCAGGTTCTCCCACCTTCTAAGCCCTTTAACATGTTATTTATGCCTCAGACTGACTGGCAGGATGCCCTTTCTTCAGCTGGTGCCTGAACCAAGCCAGCAGACAGACCTTTTATTGTGACTCTCAGTCCCACTCAGCCACCCTCGCATCACTACAATCCTGCCTCTGCAAAGCTGTGCAATGACAAATATGCCAAAGACAGAAATACCAACCAGTTACTCAGTAAAACCCCAGAGCAGATGAGAAGTGGGAAATGCAGTCACTTAGCCAGAATAGGAAGTCACACCTTACCCAACACAACTCTGCCTTCCTGCTCTGTAACCTCTGGGATCTTACTCCACACTCAGCAGCAGCACATCCAAGCACCTTCTTACTCTGCAGTAAGCGACGACAGTAACATCTGTCACCAGTTAGATCTCCCATCTTCTCCCCAGGGATACAGCATGTCTAGACCAATGAATTGCTTTGGAATAGTTTTATACTTTTCTCTCCGGGCACACGCAGAGCTGAGTTTTTTTGTTATATAGATGGCAAGGTCAGAAAAATATACCTTGTGCTTAAAGGCAGTGAAGTCTGTGATGCTCCTAAGGGACCCCACTCCAAATCCCCCCAGTACCCTGCAAAGAACTTTCTCACATTACAATGCAGCTCATCTCTCATCTTACCCATCACATCTCAGGAACATTTTTCTTCTGATCCAAGTCATATCATCCCCTAGGGACAAATCTTGTCTTTTTACCTGCCTGCAAAGCACCAGGCATGCCAATGGTGCAACAAAAATAACTGTGTACGAGCAAACATCCAAAGAACATGATTTAGGCTACAAAGTCCTCATGCTTGCAAACTAGAGAATATGAGGCTTATTGTTGGTTCGGCATCTTTAATTTCATCCAATGCACATTCAGTTTAGGCACTGAAAGAAGTCTAGGCACCAAAGATCCTTAGTAAAATAGTGTGCATGACCTAGAGCATTACTCATCAGCACAAAGGAAAGCTGTATCAGCAATCTCAAATACAACATTTCTTAAGCCTCATAGAGTCCCACTTTGCAACTCAGTAACATTTTAACAGTTGGTCTGTTTGGAGGGCTTTTTAGGACATTTCCTAGGTTTCTCTCCCAAAAGGATAAAGCTAAATACAGCATTATGCCTGAGAGTATCAATTTGCAATCAGGAGCATTCAAATTCTGAACCTTTAGCACTGCATTAATTCAGTGGGACAAAAGGATGCGTCTCATCAGCTAATAGTAAATGAAGGGTGTTGGAAGGAGTTGCGGGACCTGCTTCTTTCTCTCCTCCTCGACACAGAGGCAGCAGCCCAGGCATTGCCTCAGAACATGTGCTTTCATCAGATGCCAGGCAAGATGTACAGGTGGATGAGAGATGGGAAATGGTAATTTTCAATCGTTTCAGCAAAACCTGGAAGTATTGTCATGGTATAAAAAAGGCACTTCTCTAGTCCAAGGCTTTCTTCTTACTGCTCTTCAAAAGCAATCAAGGAAGGTGTTAGCAATTCTCTAGCACAGACCGTGATAAGTTTTTACAACAGAAAACATCACACAACCTAATGATGGAAGTTGCTTTTAGTACCCCTTAAGAAAATCATAAATGGTACTGTCAAACAGTCATTCCAAATCCTTTCCAGAACTCAATTACAAGAAGGCATCAACTCCCAAGCAAGAAGATCATCTTCCATCAGTGTTAATATGGTCCTTCATCAGACAACTGCTGAGAGTATTCCCAAAGACCAAGTCCTCAGAGGACGAGGTATGTACACAAGTCCTGCAGGTAAAGCAAGGAGCTACTGTCAAGTCTACTCACCTTTCTACCCAGCTCTTGTAGTTGGGAATGTCCTTGGCATACAGTAGTTTGTTGGATGGGGAGTCTTTTCCTAACTTGTGCTCAGAAGTTGAGCAGGAGTCCATGAATGTCTGAGCCACCACGGATAGGCACGCATCAGTAATACTGTTCTTATGAATGTCAAACACAAACTGGGGATTCTTAATCACATTCACCCAAAAACGTAGAGGTAGACTGAGGGAAGAAAGAAACAGGCATCAGTACCTGAACGAAGTGCTACAGCTAGCACACAGATCTCAAACTGCAGAAGAGGAGCTCATGAGAACTCAGAATTTGGCAGGTTCATTTTCTCAGCTCCCAGGGATGCAAACAACCTGGGTTCACCTGTGCTCCACTGTGATACCACATCCTTTGCCCATCATGACATGGTCACAGCTACCCATGGAGAGTGGCACTTAAGAGGCAGCACAGAGAGATTCCTCAGCACTGCCAACACTTCAAAACGCCAATGAGGGCAGCAAAGACTGCGGCTTCTTCGAGGATCCACTCATATTAAATAACCCTTGCTGAGCCCCTCAGCCAAACCTGGCATGGCTTCCTTTTCTAACGTAAGTCATCGTGTCTAAAATGCCTTGTGGCATTTCACACATCTCCCATGCTGGAGGAGGGGATTAACTGGGCTCCTCAAGGGACTCATTAGCACGTTTACTAGAAGAGGAGAATTTAGGCAGTGTCAGATACTGTACAAAAAATCTCTCAGTTGTAGAGGCACTGAGTCTCATGGTCAGCCTCACACTGAATGTTTGTGCCTTATTTTTATACGTGACACTCTTCATTGCTCCATGCCCCGTTCTCATGCCCCTCTCTCTTCTCCCAGGAGCATTTCTGGGCCTCCTCCCATTAAAGTGCTCTCAGATCTGTCATCCCTCAGCAGCAACACCCAGTGAATGCTTTTATCTTAGACAAAACACACTTCGTTCCCTAGGACTTTCCTAATGAGGGTACCGGGTGCATGTACATATTTCATTTGTGAAGGGAATGGCCTCAAGAAATTAGCTCCACACATCGAATTAGTGCCCAGAGATAAGCACAGGCATTAGTATGCAGGAGCCTGCATGCCCAGCCCCTGCGGAATGGGGCTTTTTTTCTCCTCCCTTGCCTTTCGCTCCTTCTTTTAATATAGAAAGCACAGTTATAAATCAGTTCCAAGCACTTCCACACTCTCACATCTCCATTTAAAAATGTTTCTTTTCCTGCCCTGCTAATTGCCAACAGTTACTGAACTATACAAAAGCAATTTGGCTGCCATTTAACAAATGCCAGACACGGGAATGTACATACCCGTCTTCAGTAATGGCAAGATCAGAGAGATGAAGTCAGTGAGGCAACAGAAAAGAAGAACGCCGAGGGGGGGGTTGTGCAGCACAAGCCAGCACGTACATGAGCCCTGGCCCCATCACAGTATTTACTGAGGTCTCATAAAGAGCTCCTCCCCACTTTTCAGAGTGATTAACAGAGCTGATGGGTGAAGTCTGCAGGCTAGGTTTTGGAGGATGCACACATGGCTTTGCACTAACTTTGTTATGGTATGCTTTGTTATGGTATGACTGGAGATCATGGTAAACACCTTTAGGACAGTCAAGACAAGAATACAGGCTGGCATCTCTAAAGGAACCTAAAGGACCAAGGAGCCTAGCCTCACTGTCTCAAGGTGAGAGAACTACCATAGTCCTCAACAGACTCCAGTCATAAGGGGGAGTGTGGTGCCTTGGACAGTGGGCTGTAACAGCTGAGGGAGCATAACATTCCTGGGATTTCTGTCTTACTACAGGAAGGCATACAAGAGATTTACCCACACCCAAAATACAAAGACATGGGATCCCTCATCCCAAGTCACTGCTAGAGGCAATCAGAGGCATATTTATGCTCCCTTGGGAAGGGCAAGAAGCATGGTTAGCTGTGATATCTTTAGCTATCCATCCTGCTGCCCCTCTCCATTACCAGTTACTCTTCCAGGTGTGCCTGACATCGTAATCATTGATCTGATGCTTATCAGCTTGTTCATCCAGAAAGTCAAACATGTATTTGATGGCGAGGGGCAGTGCGCTCCCACGGTGCGCTGTGCTGAAGATGGTCTCAAATAGGTCATCCACGAACTTCTGAAGGGTGCCCTGAGAAGAAGAAAGAGAGAAGGGCCACTCAGCAGTGCCCAGCACCAGCAGAGAGATGAGTACTGGTGTTGGCCTTTAAACTAATCTCACTGCTCTTTCTACCACCTGAACAGGAGCACAGTACAGCGAGTGCAATCATACTGGTTCTCAGTGGTTTATAATGGAATACAGAAACCCTAGTGATGAGATTCGTCCCTCATTGCATGATCTGGCATCCTAAAAGCATACAAATAAAAACCCCATGCAGAGCAAAAACCAAGTGGTTGTATGGTGCATCAAGGTGTTTATTTGGGACCCATCAAGGTACTAAAGCCAGAATACAAACATAACTGAACAAACCCTCAAGTCCCGTAAGAAAGGGAGCCAAGTCACAGAGGGGCTGACTTACACCAACCCCTGCAATTCAACACAGCCCTCCACTCTTCTCTAGGGTGATCTCAGACAAATAGCACCCGCCTTGCATTAGAGAAGATTTTATCTGTGCTGAGAGAAGTGGAACCCGCTGTGATGCCAAATGCCGTAGGTAATCACCATTCCTACATCACTGATTTTACAGCTTTATCTCAAACATAGAGGATGAGGTGCCTGCCCCAAGCAGCTCCGCTTTGCTTAGTGGAAGCGGCAAAGAGTGTAAAAAGCAAATAGTAAAAACCACTCAAGAAATATTCATTGAGGGGTTTGATACATAAAGACATCACCTCCAGCTCAGGAAGGCTCTGAGATCAAGAGAGAAGCTCCTTCTCTGTTGAAGTCTAATAAAAAAAAATTGCTTATCAATCCTAGAAAACCTGAATTGCTACCCCTCCCCACCAAGATTTCAAAAGCCAGGAGGTAGTTTGGGGTCTCTGTGCTATACCTTGGTGGCTAACAGGCGGGTCAGGTAGATTTCAGAGACCATCTTGCTGCCCCGGTCGCCTTCCCGCTGGTCCATGTGGTCATGGTTTTTCACTAGGTGCCAGAGTTTGGTGCCGCTCTCCAGGTCAGGTGTGATCATGGGGGTCCGTGAGCGCAGGCTGTCAGGGCTGCTAGCTGTCCGCAGCATGCTCTCTGCAAGCATCAAGCACAGCAGGAAACTCTCTTACCCTACTGACCTCCATTTCACCTCCAGCCTCTCCATTCCCCTTCGCTTCTGATGCACTGACTTCAGTGCATGTCACAGCCATGAAATACAAGCCATGGCCTTCAGCCTCCAAATTCAGCTGTGCTGGGCATCACCATGAATTGGGACCTCTGCTGGGGACTGTCCTCACAGCCTGTCAGGCTAAATTCAATCCTGGCTGATGTACATATGCCAGGATCATCTGATATTCTGTGAAAGGGATTCTGCAGAGGTCTGCTCTGTTTCCAGCACGGAGACGTTAGGATCACAGTCTGACCTCCTGCAATAGTCTGCACTGACCACAATATTCCCTTCCAGACTAGGGCTGAAACACATGGACAGCACACTCCATGGAGCCCTGAGCTATGCTCATTTAAGTGCAAAGCACTTCCATGCCTATTTGAATTAGATTTCAGGGGAATAAAATGGAGAGAACCCCTTTAGCAGTAGCCATCTGACACGTGACTCTCTCCCCCAGGTCCAACACCTTGCAAAGAGAGATGGTTCCCCGAGTATCTGCTCCCTCTGTGATGACAGAAAAAAACAGCATGATGCAGGAGAGTTTAGGGGTTTGGAGGAGCTTGTTCTATTGAGCTACAATTACAGTCATCTCCCCTATGCCTTTGGCCTGCAAACCCAGCCTCGTGCTACCAGTACACCAGGGACCACAGTCTAGATCTCCCTACACACTCACCGTATCTGCTGAGGGACTTGGTGAAGGTGGAAGAGTTGGAGATGTTGTATGCTGAGTTCTGCTTGGGCACCAGGGCTACTGAGGAGC
The DNA here is from genome assembly GCF_028389875.1 of Rhea pennata. NCBI lineage: Eukaryota > Metazoa > Chordata > Aves > Rheiformes > Rheidae > Rhea > Rhea pennata. Next base: position 12,858,437 of record NC_084674.1, read on the forward strand.
CATCCGTCACCTAAAGGCAGAGATGATAAAAGCAGACTGTGACCCCAGGAGATGCACACAGCTAGGAGAGGACTAGTCCCACAGCAGAAAGAAACCATCAGCTTTTTGAGCCCACCATGGCTGGAATAGCACTGCACTCCATCCCAGGGACTTCTGCCTCCAGCAAAGATGACCTGCGTATCTACCTCTGCAACAGCTCAGAGACAGGGGTCAAAACATGAATCCACCAGAAACCTTGACATGAAAATGGCAGAGCAAGACACAGCTCTTCAGGATCACAGTCCTGAAGATGCCCCATCTAGTGCCTCTTTGAACAGACAGACCACAAACACGAGGATCATGCAGACCTCCTGACCACATCCTTGCACAAGCAACATGGTCAGGAAAACCAGGTCCAAGCTCTGACCAAGCTGAGGAGGGAAAGGAGAGGCTCAAGCTCTCAGTGAGCAGGTGACTACTGCTCACTGCTCTGTGCCATGGACAGCCTTACCTGGTAGTGGGCTAAGGTGTTTAGCCTCTTCCAGTCATTGTCAATCTTTGTGGTGACATCTTCATCCTGCAGTATGATCCGGGCCATCCTGCCCTGCCGCCACTCTGGCCCCATGAGGGAAAAGGCTTATGGTTAGCAAAGCGTTTGGAGCACAAAGCTAAGGCCTCACCATAAACAAGAGAGCCCTACCATCACCTTTTGCACCCAGCACTGCTGACTATCAACATGGTGTTAGGCAAAAGCCATCTCTAGGTACCCAAGGGAAGATGGCATAAATTTGAGTCTAGCAACTGAGTTTTCTTTGCTCCCCTCTTCCCCATCCTCCTGCCCCTCCTTCAGGAACGGGACTATTAACATTGTTCTCAAGTACTTCTGGCCTCCTTGGTCTTCAGTCAGCTCACACTACACCCTCGACCACAGCTGGAGTTGAGGTATCTCTTCTCCCCATTCTCTTTACTTGTAGGACTCACTCTCATCCTAGAGGTCCTCATGCTGGAGATTTCCCCGTGTGCACCAGCACTGTAATCCTAGCCAATACAGACTGGACAAGCATAAATGCAATGGTCCCTCCCACCAGGCATGTCCTGTAGGAGACTCACATTTCTCTGCCTTGCTTTGAACGCTTTTTGGCACTTGAGTGCTTTTTCTGGCACTCCTCATAGGTGAGTGCTTTGCCTCTTTCTTACCCAGGTCCATATCTCCAGCTTTGGGTCGCTGTGAATAGGGCACTCCCTTGTACACAGCATCCAGCAGCTTCTCTTTCACCTGTGTGATGGTGTCACAGTTCAGCACCTTGACAGGAATCTCAGGGGCGTTTTCATTCTCGGGGTTCACACAGTTCAGTGTCTGCGCAGCACAGGGGAACAGAAAGACTTGTGTTAGCAGAGGTTACACACTGGCTGCAAAGGCAGATCCAAGGACAGGCATCCATAGTCCCTATCTTCTCATCCCCAGGCCACTGTGGAGGTGCAGGCACACAGCATGTTTCCTGCTCCCTTTTTCTCCTTTCAATCTCTAAATCTCCAACCAGCCCCAGAAAGGCAGCATGGTGCCAATGCAGGCATCCAAGGGGAGCCAGCAAACCATGCCTAAATCACCAAAAACCTGTCTAGTCTGAACAAAGTCCATGCATAGAGAGATTTCTAGCCTGTAGAGGCAGGCACAGAAGCCATGGGAGGAGATCCTGCCTCTACTTCTTGAACAGCAGAGGTGGAGACAAGCAGTCCCAATCCCTCCAAAGGTGTGTCTTCAAATGGACAGAGCACCAGATAATGTAGGAAGGCTGTCAGATAATCTCAGTTTTGGACAGGAAAAACTTGATATTGGTAACAAGTTCCCTAACAACGTGACCCTTGCTCTTAACTCAGGCAAAGATACAGGAAGAACAACCAGCTGTATGTTTAGCCAGGGAAAGAGCTTGGCTTAACAGGCAGCTGGACAGAGCTGATACAGGAGAAGGAGTATTCCTTCATGACCGACAGCAATCTCAAGACTCTAACTCTTGACCTCCACCCAACAGGAGCCGCTGACTTGATGGTCCAAATATCAGTTGTACTTGACAGCATCTTTGTCCCGATGTCTCTCAGTGTCATGGGGTTTGCCAGGAGAGTTGGGGAGGGGAACACAAATTGTGTTCAGCTTTCTCAGCTCCATGGCAAGAGCGAACCTTGCCATGCAACAGCCCCATTTTCTGACCCCACCTGAGTCAGGCACCATGCAGACAGAGCAAGAGGCAGCTCAAAACTGCTGGAGAGAAGAATGAGACAAACTGCTCTCTGTGAAATATTCTGGCTGCCTCAAAGACCTTGTTAAATAACTGAACTGAGGGGTCTCAGCAAGAACCGGTACTGGTAAGGCTCCTGCTTGCACTAACCAGCATTTTGTAGTCAATCTGCTGCCGGATAAGCTTGTCTTCACTGAGGGAGTAGCGAGCCTCTCCTGTGATGGCATCGATGGGTCCTTTCTCCATCTGCTGTTTGATGGCACAGTACAGCATGAAGAGTGGCTCCCCAGCACACTCCTATGGAACAGGGGGTGGAAGGGAGGAAGAGAGAGGGGTGAGAAGATGCCAGGCACCAGTTTTGCCTTTCAAGAAGAACCACAGTGACAAGAGCCTGCTCTGTCCCTGCAGGACAAAGCCCTATAGGTGGATTTATAAATGATCTCCAACCTTTGACCATGACTGCAAGGACTGCATAGATTCACTTCTTCCCTTGAATCATTCATCCTCTCTTTCCAGACCAGGTAAAGGTTATCCCTTTGCTTATAAACCCATAGACCCAGTTTCCCAGCAATTTACAGACACTCACTGATGAATCCTACTCATTCCACAAGGAAAAAATAAACCAAAAAGGTTAAACTCAGGGCCACTGACCAGTAAAGCTGCTCTAAGATCAAAGAGGAGATGGATATGACTTTGCAGAGCTGTGTCAAGCATGTTGGGTTTGGGGACTTTCTGTGTATGGAATAAGAACTATTCTCTCTGAGCTAGGGGCCTGGCAAAGCTGAGAAAAACACCTGAAGACCTGAAAGCCTGAAGGCTCTCCCCCAGAAATCAGGGATGCAGTTTTGGCTTCTGACAAGTGCCCAGCCTTTTGTGAGCAGAGGGTCAAAGGAGATTTCTTCACACAACAGCTAGCCACAGCCAGCCAGATGCAATGGGAAGGAAAAGCAAGAGATCAATTCACTGACAACCCTACCGCTTAGCCTCCAAACGATGGAGTAGACTGGGCAACAAGCTTCCCTACAGTTAAGCCACTTGCTACCTACACTTTTCCCGCTGCCAAACCCTTACGGTCAGAGCCAGCTCTAGCCCATCAGTGTAGCCACATCAGTGCTGATCTCCTAGGTGGGAGTAAGGAACCAAAACTAGGTGCTCCTCAGGAACGAAGTCTGAATGTTGAATCTGCAACATCCTGGCAACAGCCAAGGACGTGTCAAGGTTGGAGATACCAGCCAGGCTCTGACCACAGGCAGGGTGGGTGAGGATGACACAGGGAGGCTGGCAAGTGACACCCCTTTATCACCCAGGGTTCAAACCTCTCCCTGAGCCGCATCCCAATGTGCCCTTCCAGATATAGGTGTTAGTCCTCACAGGAAAAATAGATAACATGGGAGCAGAGAGGACTAGGAGAAATCCCAACAGATTTTACCCCACCAGCCCTCATCCTTCCTTCCCAGCCGCCTCACAAATAAATTGTTCTTTGGTGCAAAGTGCGGCTGCTCTCCCTGTCACCATATGCTGTTAGCATCTCGTTAGCATCTGCGGTAATTAAAGAGACAGCTGCTAACGAGCAGGAACAGGCATACATCATCCCCAGACCTTCCGACAACACGCCTGTCTTTGAAATTATGTTTCATTTGCAAACTTGGCTTCATTAAGTCAGCTTGGAAAAGTGAGAGAAGGAGACAGAGACCCAAGGTGGGTGCTACACTGCTTATTAACAACTGTCTTACAATGTGCAAGCACCAGACTGACCATAAAGCAATAAACCTGCATGGTGCTCCCGTAGCAGCCCAAGCCAGCTACTCCAGCCACAAAATAAAGACCAGGAGTCACTTCCTTTAATTGCTTACAAAAGCTCCTAGTAAAACTTCCAGTAGGGGAAAGTGGCACAGATGAAGCACAGAACTGGAACAGCTTTCCCAGTCACATCTTGATTCCCTGCTCCCTTCTCAGCTCACAGACTTCCTCTCTCCTGGGCAGCCCTGGTACCCAGCTTTGCATAGAAGTGTGGTGTTTGAAAGGACCCATTACCAGGGCGAACTGCCTTCAAAAAACATCCTGAGCAGTGGTCTGGTTGGCATCACACATCCCTCTCATTGCCCTTGACAGCAAATGCTGACAGGGAGGGTGTGAACCACAAGAGATCTACCAATCTGGCCTGGTCTCACCACTGGGAATCCAGCTGTTCCTCAGCTGTGTCTCAGCATTACCTCTTCCACTGCTCAAATGCTGGCCTGGCTGACACAGGATAAACCTCATTTTGGATTCGGGGGTGAGATCTGGCCTTATTGTGCCCTTGCAAGACTGCACAGCCTCCCCAGAGGGAACAGGTATGAGCAGTCGTAGTCACTTCCACAGCACCATGTGGACTTTCTGTTGCTCATGCAGTTCCCAGGATCTCTCTGTGGATCCTGGTTTCCCTCCAATCTGTCAGGTACCCTCATCTCAATGCGAACAGCTGCCCTGTTCTCCTGATACTGCACATCTTCCACATTACAGCCTCTCTCCACTTGGCTTTTCCACCTGTCCCAGTCCCTGCTCTTAACATCCTGCCCACCTCCAAGACCTCACTCCAAACCTCACTGTCTGCTGCCAGCTGGCTGGACTGTGGCATTCAAGACTATCCCTAAAAATCTCTCACCTCATTTTAGTGGCTGGTGAACCAAGAATAAAGTATCTTCAACAGGGCCATAACTTTTTTTTGGCTTCGGCCTCACTGCAGAGCACAGAGGGATCAAGAGCACTGAGCAGTGAAGTGGGCTCTCCCTTGGTGGCCCTCAAGGACCTAGACCAAGATGCTGCCATAGGCCACAGCAAATTGAGTTGCTATCAGAGGAGAACAATTCAGGATATGTCCCTGACACAGCCAGAGACCATCAAAATGAAAGAGGATGTGAGAAACTGGCACCTGTTTTTTTGACCCAAGCTGGGTGGTAGGCCCACGATGATCTTCACAGGGTGAGATATGACAGGGGACCTCTGAGGCCTGGGACAGGCCACCCTGCTGGCTGATCAAAAGCCAAACACAGCTACGTCCATGCTCTTTGCTGGCCCCTGGACAGAATTTGTTCACCTCCAGAGGGAATAACTGAGGAGCAAGGCCCCGGGGGAGTCTCTCCATGGAAGTGGCTGAAGAAGCGACTCTGCACCAACTCCCGCACACAGCACAGACGCATGCACACACGTGTATTGATACATGGGGAGCGGCCTTAGGCAGGCTGAGGCGAGCCAGCTAACACTCAAAGTGTCTTATTGACTAGATTTAGCTCATCAGGCACCTAATATTGTGCATTTTTCAGTGCTTGTCTCAATTTATCCCTCTCCCTTTCCCCAGGGTGTCTCATTAAGAGTCTGATAAATGCTACTACAGGGCCCAGTGAAAGTGCCAGGCTTTGCTGACTGCAAGCTGCTGCCTTGCCTTCATCTCAGGCCCTGGGAAGGGAGAAGCAAGGCCTGGACCTCTGCCCTTGAACATAATCCACACTGCCAAGCCACACATGGAGGGAACATCATGTGCTTGAGCCACTGGCCACCTTGTGCCACTCTGTGTCTCCCATGATGCTGGAGCTGCCCAGGAGGGCTGCCCCCTCCGTATCACCACTCAGAGGGTATTCGTGGAGCAGGGTCCCCAGCCTTTCTGCCACCAGCCATGAGGCAAGCTCTCCTTGTGGCACAGCTGGATTTGCCTGGGCTGCGCAACTCCCCAGCGGCGTGCCGAGTCCAGCTCCGGGCACCCACACAGGCGGGTTTGCTGAGAGGCGAGTTGGCAGCTGGGCACACATGGACCCAGGCACGTCCGCCTGCCTCATTTACATGCACAATTACCGCAGTTTGGTGCAAGGCATATGTTTCCCTGCTGGCAAACTGTCTGCTACAATACCTGCTCCATCCAGTGCACGGATTTCTTCTGCTTTTGTTACCACCTGTGATCTTCATCACCAGAAGACAGATGAAAAAGGCCCTGTGGGGGTCTCCTGTGGTGGGGCTGACCCAAGAAAGATCAAGAACGCATCCTCAAGTCTCTTCCAGTCTAACTTGAGTGACTGAAGCAATGAAGTTTCAATCACTTCCCTGGAAAGGTGATCCCCAGCATAACGAATCTTATTGCCAGCAGCTTCGTCCAAGCCCTCTGTGTATATTCCTCCCATAATTACATACCTCAATCAGATTCTTGTTCCTGCTACTAACCCACAGAGGCTAGGGGCAATTTTCCCTGTCAATGCCTTGGCTTAGCCAAGTACTTTGCAAAAACAAGGTGCCCTGGTCTCATCCTCATGTCCTCTCTTCCTGCTACTCCTTATTCTCAGACATACATCACCAGGGACAATGTGCTTGTGCACTCTCTGAAGGAGGACAGGGCCATACAACCATCGATGCAGGACAGTAATGGTAAATTAATTGCTCCAAAGCAGCTTCCAAACAAGATTAAGATGCCCCAATGATCTTAACAAAGGACCCAGGCTGGCAGGGACAAACAAGATAGTCAGATCATGCATACAAAACCAGCAAAGACCCCTCTGAGCATCAGAAGAACATGTGTCGTGTTTTGCATTGCCAAGGCGCATTCTTGCCCACTTCAGGAGGTCCTAAGGGAGTTTAGCCACAATGAGAGCTATTCTTCTCTGTCTCTTGGATCCCTCAGAGTCACCCAGGCCTTCTACTACTGTCACACTGTCAGAGCAGGTCACCAGCAGAAGCACATCCAGTGACACCTCCTGAGCTGACAGCTCCCACCTGCTCCCTGGACATCACCCATCATCTCTCCCAAAGGGGGATCCAACCCCTTGCTCAGCCCATTTGCCTCCTGGAGTGGGTTGCATGGTCCTAACTCATTATACCTGGCACAGCCATAGCAAGGGGGAGGGATTCCCCTCTAGGAAAAACTGTGGCATGAAGAGGATGCAGGGAGTTTGAAATCTCCCTGTGAATGGCACAGCTTTTCTCCCCTCCACCCCTGGAAAGATATCTCCTCTGCATGCTACAGCTAGATTTTTATAGATACAGGCTATCCCTCGATAGAGGCAAAAAGCCAAGTGCATGTAAGTGATATTATAAATCACCTCTTGTTGACAATCACTTGAGTTCTGCACAGTCTCCTGCTCACTCTCATCTCTTGGCTGGAAATGGTTCAAACCCTCTTTATCTTAATGAGGGATGAAATCCCACAAAAACGGCTGCATGCCACCCAGCCTCACTGAGCTGATGCCAGGCAAGTTCCCAAGAAATTTCTCTGCTGATTGACAAACCAGTAGCAAATCCACAAACACTGTCCATCTAGCCCGTTTGATCCCAAAGCACTACAAGGACAGAGTTGGGTATCCACGGGCTGCAGCTATGGCAATATAACCTGCAGGACCACTAGTGGCAGCCTTGGGAGGGGAATAAACAGCAAAAGCAAAGACAAGAGGGAGAAGATATTCCCCTACCAAAGTGCCTCAGTTTCAAAAAACAGATGAAAAAAAGCAGCAGTTTTAATTAGAGAGTGCAGCACATCAAACTACAATTCAAATGAGCAGCAAAAATCCTGCAGCCACAGTCATGTCTGCAGAGGGACCAAATCCTGAGGCTTTTCCCTTTGAATTACACAGGCAAAGGCAAGGAGGGGGGAATGCGAATCCACTCATAAAGTATTCAGCTGAGTTGCTACAAATCTAGTCTTTCTAAATGTACTGTTTTCATGAAGATCTCAAAAACACTATGCATTAAGCAAACTGGACTGGATTTTATTTCTCAGTCTCAAGCTACATCCCCAGAAGGTGAGCCAGAATCACAAATCACATTTCAGAAACAAAGGAAGAAAACCAAGACTTGGAAGTGATCTGTAGTCCATTAGGGTATAGCAGAGCTCAGGAAAAACACCGTTCCCACAGATCAAGTCCATGTGCATAACACACTGTCCCATTGCAGCGAGACAGGAACCCATGTTCCCTTCCACACTGGGTTAGCAACCGCTCCCAAACTCACCTTCAAAAACTTGTACAGGAGAAACGTAAACCAATTCGTCAACATCTTCTCTGCCACTGACTCCGTTCTGTAGAGGAGGCAGAGAACAAAGCTGTCAGGAGAGCATACTGAAGGTCTCTGATGTTTCCCACAGCAACCTCAGCCTTGGACCTTGGCTAAATTTTCTTTGGCTTTAAAAGGTCAGACCTGGAAAGGCAGGAAACTGAAAGCAAAGGGGCATAAGCAGAAAGCAAAACTCGTAGTTACTATGAAAAAGATCTAAAGATAGTGCTTGCTAACCCATAAAGAGCTGGGCAGTGAAAAGCCTGCCCATCTGCAATGCTGAGCCATATCAACCCTCCAGGAAGTAGAAGCAAACTGGTCTACAGCGTATTTAGAGAAGTGGAGAGAGCTGAGAATGATATTGTGGACATTCACTGGATGCCCATCGGACACCCTACCCCCAGTAGCTTCTAAAGTTTGTTTCTTTTATCACGTCCCACTGAAAATGGGCACTTTCCTCCATGAAAGAAGGATTGTATGAGAAACCCAAGCTGAATGAATGTCAGTAAATCTACTTCAAGCTCCCCAGTAAAGGAAAAGCATGACCTGAAAGGAAGAGCTGAGATTGTCAAGAAAGATCAGATCCCAACCTATGTTCCCATGACAAGAGCACCTCCTCCAAAATTGGCAAATGCCTGATTTAGCTTGAAACTCCTCTCCCCCATCTGGAAGTTGCTGCTCTGCCTACGTCACTCAATGACACTGCTGTCCTGAAATGGCCAGCATTGCCATTACACCACTACTGGGTCACATAGGATTTCCCAGCAAGATCCAAAGTAGCAAGTAGCATTGGGTCCTTACAGCCTCTAAGCCCAGGACACAGTAGCAGAACAAGGAGGACAATCAACATGAACAATGGAGGGATAAAGAAAAGTTTTCCCCATCCCAAACTGGTCCAGCTCTCTGTGCAAGGTCTGTTCAAAAAAAATCACCAGATGAGAAGAGGACATCTGGTTACTGGCTCTCAGTGGTGGTGGTGAAGTTTTGGGAGACAAGGCTTTGCAGCCTAGCTCCACTCTGCTTCCTTGCCCTTGGATCTGGAGGCTCTCAGGCAGGGACGCAAAGCCCTGCAAAATACAGAGGGCAGCAGTCCATGGAGAACTGGTGTCTGCAGCTATTGCTCAAATTTTGGTATTAAGGACCTCTGCGAGTCTTTTGAGAGATGATCAACTCAAAAGGCTGCAGCCCACATGGCCTGGGATAAAATGAACACTAGATTTAGATCTGGTGATTTCAACCCCAATGTTTTAGGTCAAACTTATCCTCAGTGCTAATTCAGCTGAAAACAAGAGGATTAAAAGGAGAAATTAGTAACAGTCAACGGTTGGAAGCTTGAGATGATGTCACATCACCACTTCTCAGCTTGCTGCCTCTGCCATACTAGCAAAGACACTGTATCCCTAGGAGGAAGAGTAGGGTCAGGCAGGAATAGCGTTAGGTGCAGCAGATCAGAACAGGGTGTGGGGACTGCAAGGTGGTGGTGCTTCAGTGACAAGGGGGAGATGGTCAGGCATAGAAGGAGCTGAAGATGACACAGGACCCAAGTGTATCACACGGTCCTATGAGGACTGCTTAATGTGTCTGTATCTGCACCACAGGCTGGTCTCGCTGCCACAGGATTAAAATTCACCTTAACAAGTCCATTATTTTTAAAGTTGCTTTCACTCCTTTTAAAATAAAAACACCAGCTAGCCCCTCTTAAAATTCTCCAGTTATTCTTGTTCCGCTTATCCATCCATTAATCATCAGGTTACCACTTTCAAATGCAGATGGTCACAAAAGCACAAGTAATGCTAATGACCTCAAGAGCACAGTCGCATTCCTGTTACACCAGGGGAACGGAGAGAAAAGAGTCGATTCAAGGAAAGAAAAAAAAATAAAAAAAAAAAGGACAGAAAGAAACCAAATCTCAGAGCCACCAAGAGGCCTCCCTGTGAGATAATGGCAATGCTAAGCAGGGAAGACAGGACAGAACAGTTCCTGGCAGCAGATGGTTTGGGTAGAAAATCCACTTTCCCAGAGTTCATTCAACCTTGGGGCTGCACGGACCTTTCTCTTGTGCTAATGGACTTAGCCCTTTCTGCCCTCTCTGGAATAGTTCAGTCCTCCTTAAACTATTAGGGGATGGTAATACCTGAGCCTCTAGAGGAGAGAAGCCTTCCTGCACCCTGTCAGGAAAGATTAATTCATCAAGGGGAAGAAAAGAGACAAGGAAAAGGACGTGGGGAGAAAGCCAAGGGAAGGGGGTGGACTGAAGCTATTCAACAGACATCCTCCCCTGCTCCCAAACTAGGTCCTTTATGGACAAGCCTGCAATAATCATCTCAAGTCAGCTTCCATAGCTCCTCCGGTGAGCCAGTGCCACAGCCCAGGCTTCGGAGGATGTTTGTCTTCATCTGCAATAGAGCCAGATGCCACAGCGATGGAGGGATTATCCAATAACAAAATAAATAACAGCTCCTCCAGTTAGATCAATGTTAATCCCATTGCTGCAGGAGTAAGTACATTCTCACACCCAAGAGCAGGGCTAATCAAAGGGATGGAGGAAGAACTGTCCTGAACTCCACTGGCTCGGTGACATGGCCCAGAAAGAGCAAAATCTCTTTCTTACATGTTATGAGGGGAGGCACAAGTAAGGTTCCGGCCCGGAGATCTCATGCCTGCCTGAAGCCTCCCACAGCTCCATCTGCAATGGGTCCCTGAGCAACACTGCTTGGGCCCAACCCTCCTTGGGCCGCCTGGCCCTTGCTGGGTCTGCCCTCGTGCTGCTCCCACCGCTCAGGCACCGCAGCTGCTGGCCTCGGTGCACTGCCTCTTATTTATATTTTATTGATTTGCTTCATTCCAGAGTCTTGTTCCGATGGCAGCAGCTTTGTGATGCTCTGAGAGACACAGGAGCTGAAAATGTAGTTTTAATATTTCAAGGAAGCTGGTTGTCACGGGTAAACGGGAGAGGGATATTTAGAAGGGAACAGCATCAGAATGCGCTTGGGGAGCATCAACGGAGGACACGCAGGTCAGCATCTCCAGATCCCACTCCCTTTACAGCCAGGCACATCTATTCCACACCCCCTCCCTGGCACATTTCTAATAACTAAGAGATTAAGGGTTCCTCATACTACCCTTTGAATGTAGCTGACAAGTGAAGCAGAGAGAGATGTGCCTAAAGAGACAGGCTGAGGAAAGATAGCTGGGACATAACTGGGAACCGCTTGCACCTGCATTTTCTCCAGACATCTCCCCAACATGCTCTGTCCAGTCTGGTCCTGCCATGAATTCTGGTTGGCGTTTGAAAGACATCCTGCTTCCCTCAAGGTTTTCTGGTGTCATGTCATAGCCCTGAGCCTTCCTCATCACAGGGAGAGGGGTGCAAGTGTTGCTGCATCTCCCCTGGAGGCTCACAGTACCAGGACAGCGGCAGCAGAGAGATCGGGAGGCATGGCACGGCATGCAAAGGGGAGAGGAGGATAGCAGGGACGGCCTCGAGCGGGGCTGGTAGAGCTTATTAATTGTTTTTGTTCAGCACTCGGTGTATCTTTCAATATTCATCAGCCCATGATGAAGGAGAGCTCAGAGCTATCGTTAAATATTGATGGGCGAGGCAGACGCATGGCAGAGCTTGGCACACTGCCTCCTGCTCGCGCTCTCCCCCAGCCCCTGCGAGACTCCCTGCTTGCGAGGATACGCTCAGCTTTCACAGGAAAACCCCCGCGTGCCCTGCAAGGTGGGCAGGCGCCAAAAGGCAGCAGGGAAAGGAGCTGCCCACGGCCAGCTCACGGAGGGACTCCCCTAAGAGTCGCCAACAACAAGGCTGCTGCGAGGTTGTTCACGGGTGAGGGGAAAAGCAAGAGCTGCCTCACGTGCTGGGAGATGCAGGGAGCCACGCAATCACCTGGAGAGGGGAACGCAGGCAGCAGCGTTGCTGCAGTGACAGGCGCTGCCTCGCTGCAGTGTCTGACACCAGCCAGCATCTCCCCCGCTCCAGCCCACGCAGCCATCAGCCGCAGAGCCGTCGCTGCCACCACCTGAGCCTGTGTGGACCCATATGGGCCAAACTGGAGCAAAAACCTCACCAGCGCTGCACCTGCACATCCACGTGGCCGGACAGGGTGGTCCCAGTCCCCACACCCCTGCTTCGTTCTACAGCATCGCTAAGTATCACTTGCATAGAGGCAAGAAAATGCTTTACCATGGGTCCAACGCAGCAGATGCTGCCACAGCCAACACTAGCATCACCAACTGCATCCCTAAAGGACCCCAATCTGTGTGCATGCACAAACAGGGTTAGCCATGCACACACCAGCTAGCAGATTTGGCTTGAAGAAGCCAGTCTGGAGGAACTACAGGAGACCCATAATGACACCAGTGGACAGACTGGTTGCACTGTAAGGCAGTTGTCTCTGTCCCCCACTGCCCACCTTCCCACAGCACCCTGTGCCTCCTGGATGGACACTCACCTCCTCAAGAGCAACTTGGGGTGGTTCTTACTCTCCAGGTTCTTCTCAATAAGGTCAGAGAGGAGCTGCTTCAGCACTCCCGTGGCATACTCCATCTCTCCCTGCAGTGCTGTCATGATGAGGGAGGCCACGTTGCCGCGGTCCCGCATGGAGAAGCTCCGCTGCGCTTCCAGCGTGCGAATGAAGGTCAACAGGAAGTGTTTCTTGTTCAAAAGCTGCCCAAAGAGGGTCAAGGACTTCTCCACATTTGCCTGTACCTGCAAGGATAGAGCAAAGTCAGTTGATAAGCACAAGGGCAATGAGATGGTGGTGGCTGAGCCTCACAAGACCTGGACTCACTCTCCTCCTGCAACAACATGGTGAACTTAGAAACACCTATCTGGACATGCCCTGCCAAGACATCACAAAATATACCATAGGGAATCCAGAAATACCAATCAATACATCAGATATTCCCACAGCATCCTCCAGCAGCAGCTGCCATGGGTGCTTCAGGACATGGGGGAATTATCGCCAGGGGGAGCCAGCATGCCCAGTCTCTCCAATCTGTGGAGACAGTCTTGGCCTTCTACCCCGGTCGCTGAACAGCTGCCTCATGTCACAGAGATGAAGGTTCAGGTCCCTTCCATGGAAAGGGAGGTGCTAGCAAAGGCTGGCAAGGCACAGCCCTTCCTCCCTGTCCCAGGCAACCTCCCGGGGACCTTGCCACAGTGAGCACCACAGTTCATTCTATGTTGTCTTTAGAGGCACTTTCTACAGAGAGCTTTAAATCTGCTGCCCCACAAAGTCTCTGAATACTGTTTCTCTAGGGGGTATGAAAAAGTGTAAAAAAGAAGCTGGATTTACTCTCTCTGTACTATTAAGCTCCCTCTTTAGTAAACAGCTTCACTTTCTTCCAGAAGCATTACCTAATGTATAACCCATGCTAAGTGCCAAGCAGCACAGTCTCACGGAACTACCGTGTACACACTTGCATACAAAGACTCTTCCCCTAAGATGTGTGCGTGCACACACCACACACATGCACTTCTCTCACATGTAACACTTCATCTCTGAGAAGAAAAAAAATACAATTTTCTATTTCAACTAACAAGAAGGTCAAGTCTCATCCAAGACCCTGCAATGTGCCCTTCAGATACTGCAGACTGAGCACTTGCCCCTTTTTACCACTCATAAAGCAAGTAAGGCCAAAATACTGAGCTCTGCAGACAGCACAACTGTCTGGTTTTGGGGTATGGATTTCAGACAGAGAAACAAGCAGTAATGGAAATCTGGGTCTCCACCACTCTAGACACAGACTGAAATATCACTCTTACTTCTGAGACGGCCGAGGTTGTATTTCAGGATGTACTTGGTTCTGTACTGCCTGGCAGGGACTGGACTGGGATCCTTTCATCTCTACACTGCCTTCATTAGCCCAGCTCTGGTCAGCAGTGACCAAAGTTCTTATCAGAAATGAACATTTTTTACACATCGCGTTTTCCCATTAGAAAAGATGGTTTCCTCTGAATAAAAGACTCGCTGTGGTAAAATGTCAATTTTAATGATTTTTTTCCCCTTGCCTTCCTGATTGGGAGAGTAAGTGAAAAATTTCATTTCATGTCGATATTTGGAGACAAAACAACACTTTTCATTTCAAAACATCAACTCAAAATGAAGAACAGGGTTTTGACACATCAAATCATTTTACTTCAATCAAAACTTTGGATTGTCTTTCTTTAGTTCAGAGAAATTCCTCACTGTTGTGACTTCTCCCTTCCAAACAGCTGATGATTCCCACAGGACCAAGAACAACAGTAGTAATAATAAATAATAATAATAATAATTCCCACTCAGTCCTTGTCACCTTGTTGTTTCTGCATTTCCACAGCATGGACCCAAGGGTCACAGTGAAGAGTGCACCGTCACCAGCACCCTCACAGACAGAAAGTATCTGGGGGACAGAGTCCTACTGCACTGAGGTGTCCCCAGAGGGAGATGGGCCCATGACAACTCTCTGCCTTTGGGGTTCTTCCCATGGACAACACATGAGCAAGTACACAGCTTCACTTACTCTAACACAGCTCAGAGGATAATGTCCTGATAGGAACGTAAGTGCTTTAAGTTACCTTCTCCAGCAGTGTCTCACTCCTCACTACATGGAGATCTTGATGCATTGACACTGCTGACTCCAGCACCTGAGGTTAAGCAGCATCAATAGTTCCCTGCCCTGTCTTAAACCTCTGGGGATCAAACTATCAGACTGCCTGCTCCTGTATTAACTGAGCGCGTCCCCACTGCAAAGGCATTTCACATCGCAAGAGCCAGGTGAGCGCAGCACAGGAACACAAGCCCCAACACCAGGAGCAGCAGTGCCCTGGCAGCACAGGCTGTCCCCATCCACGAGGACCCTGGAGTCTTCTTTGGCTCTGAAGACACTCTTGGTACACTTGTGCTGGCAGAGCTGGCTCCAGCACCGTGGCTGTCCTGGAGACATTCCAGATCCACTGGAAAAGCCTGGAAGAATGAGGACTGGAGTGTTTCAGAGCTCTGCATCCCGACACCTAGGCACTCCCATGCTTACATCAGGGATGGTCAAGGCCATGTAGAGGAGGGTTGGGAAGGGCTTTCTCCCTTCAGCACCCAACGGTGAGCAGAGGACAAAAGAGCAAGCCACCACTCGCACGGAGCCGTGCAGCACCGGCAGCACAAACGCGCCTGCTGAACAGAACGAGCGCTGTCCTCCGGAGACGCAGGGATCAGATGGCATGATCCGATCAGAGCTGCCTTCCCAGCGAGCGGAGCAGCCAGAGCTCGATAAGCTGGGGAATTGGTCCTGTCCGACAGAAGTGTTCTTATCGGGGCCTTGACAGGCAACACGAGAGGAGGCAAAATATCCATCACAGGCAGGACGAGCAGGCTTGGCGCCGGCAACGCCTGAGCTCACCCCGCACACGCACACGCAGACACGCTGCCTCCCTGCCTGGCTGGGGCTCCGTGTTTAACTTGCTGATCATTAGCAGAAATAAATGAACAATACTGAATTAAATATTTAATCAGGCTTAAATTCTCACAAAGCAATGAACCTCCCCCCCACAAACCTAAAGAGAAAGGGAGCTGGTAATGATGGTTTAATACTTGGCTGCGGATTAGCGTCTGCCTGAGCAAGTGCTGTTTCCCTCCCGTCACTTGCAATAGCTAATGTTACATTCTGAGTAAAGAGACAAATAAAAGCAAACCTGATTAAATTATATGAAGCTTACACAACTGTAGTTGCCTTATTTAATCTCTTTTGGGCTTTTTTTGCTCCTTCACAACTTTAACCCTTTGTTTCCCAGACAAGGCTGAGCCTGTTTACTTTCTCTACAGGGATGTTTTGAATTTGGAGAGCTGGAAGTGGGATAAACCCACAAACTTCTGCCCAGCCCCCTGCACTCCTATGGCCAATGCAAAATTACTCCACTGTAATTTCCTCTCCAGGGCTCTGCCACATCTAGTTTGATATTGTTTCCACTCTTCTCCCCTTGGGAGAAGATCCCGTATCAGAAAAGATTTCCTGCTCCTCCTCCCTCTACCATGCTCCTTACACAGAGCTCTGTATGAGCTCTCACTCCCTTCTGCTGGGGCTCCCGCAAAGCTGGTCCCTGCGGAGCTGCCGGAAGCAAGCGCAGACCGATTGTGAGTGTGGCCAGCCAGCAGCCTCCGCAGTGCTGGCCCAAAACGCTACCCAGGAATTTTGACTGCAGGGAAGGAGGAGGAGGAGGCGGTAGCAAATCCTCAATCTGCCCATGCTTCACAGGAGCCAAGCATCTGCCCCTAGACCGGAGGAAAGCAGAAACTTCGGAGAGCAGCTGGATCCCACAGCAGTAGCCCTTGCACTTCTCCATAGGGAAGTTAGCTATCACGCAGAACTGAAACCCCAGCCTCACTCACCCTACCTCCAGGTCCTAGTCTCCCAAAGAGGTAATGTGGACATGGCTCTCCAGAGGGGAGGCAGAGCTAAGTTTGGCCCAGACAGGTAGATTCACCAGGGTGTCCTCCCCGGACAGGTTAGCATGGAGAACCAGCACAGCAACATCAGCTCTGGTCCCAAAGGCCAGGCTCTGCCGTAGGGAGGTTCACGGTCGGTACCTCCCCCTTGCCCTTTGGGGAAAAAACTTAAGAGCAAAAGCAGAGCTGAGGTTAAAACCTGGCATGGACAGGAAGATCTATACCAAAGGAGGGCTATTCTCACACCCAGGGCACTAGTCCCTGGCCATCACACCAGAGGTACCGCTTGAGCCGCTTGCAAGCCTTGTCTGCAAAGGGAAATCCATGGAAACAGGGTCCCCATGGCCTCCACAGCTGAGATTAGACTACAGGAACAGGCCAGGCAGAGGGCTAGATCCCCTCGCTTTAGCTACACTAGCTTACAACATCAGCATGTGCACTCGCAGTTGGTAAGAGCTTGTTGTATTGTAATCTGTAACCATGCATCTTGCACCAGGGCTGATTACTTCTCCTAAATACATTGTGAAGCCCACGTCAACATTAATTACTGTGCCAGGTCAGCAGCAAGGGGAAGCTAAGGTCACCCCTCCTCACCTCTCCAATCAAGGGCGGCCTCACTACCCCAGCAAACAAAAAGCCAACTGCTGTGCACTTGCATGCACTAAATTAAACAGACATGGGGAGGCCAGGCGAGGAGGGGGAACTGGTTTGGGGAGCAGAGGAAGGACAGCACGGGTGGGTTCTGCACAGGGGAAACAAAGCCAGGGAAGCAGATGATGTTGGACAAGTCTGCTGGAAATAAGTGGCTGGTCAGGCATCAAACAAACCCAATTGAATAAAGCAAGTGCCGTAGAAAATGACAGCAGCAATGATATTAATATAAATATTGATACTAATGTCAGAGAGCACAGCAATCATTTGGCGGCCAGCCTGCACTCACATTGGCTGGCACATGGCAAGATGCTTTCTGCCATGGACCTGGAAGAACAGGTAGGCATCCAAGCCCACTTGCTGGACGACGAGACAGCCTAAGGGCAGCAAGATGTCCCTAAACCACTATGCCCATGCTGGCAGGAGCCACAGGCTTCGCCTCCATGCTGCAGCTCTGAGCAAGCACTGCCTGCTTCAGCTCCTGCAGATGGGCTGCAGGCACCAGCCCAGCGGGCTATACAAACTGGATTTGCACAGCCCCAGGAAAAGGTATCGCTGGGTGTCACGGTGCTTTGAGACTGAAAAGCAATGCCCTGCTCAGGGTGGTAGCGAAGGGCCAGTGCTCTCGGCAAGGGAAGGGGATGGCACACATTGACCTAGGAAACCAAAAGCTACAGCCACACAGAGACAGGAAGGGTAGGACAGAGTCAGAGAGGCCGGGGCTCTCCTCTCACCACCCAGGCAGACACACCTTTGACCAGCACCTGGGGAAAGCCCCCAGAGAAATGTCCTTCCAGAAGGACCTCACCACCACAAAGCAAGCCAGGACGGAAGTCCAGCACTCCCAGCAACGCAGACCGGAGAGGCCAGGTGGGCTCCACCAGCACCTCCACCTGCACAAGACAATTTCGGCTGTATATTCCCAGTACTGCAGCCTCTAGGTTCCCTCAACGTCTGCTGCAAGGCAACAGCCTACCAGAAGGCCTTGCAAGCACAGACAGCCCAGGAATTGCCTTTCTTTGTTATTTTTACCCAACATCCCCAAAACACTCCACCTCTGTTCCCTGCTATTTGCCCTCTCCAGTGCCTCAGGGTGGGCTCACTCCCTGTATCTAGAAGAGCTCAGATATGGGAACAGGATATTTCTGCCTGCCATTGCCAGTCTGTGTTCCTCCTGGCAAACTCTTGTGGGCATACTTCCTCCTGTATCACCCTCAGGTGCTGCAGTACTCAGCACTGACAAGGGGCTTTCATGACCGAGGGAGACAGGGTCCATGAAGCTCAGATCCTTCCTAGCAGCTCAAGAGAGGGAGGTGGCACTTCTGAGCACATGGGATAGGGAAGCTCCAAATTCCCACAGTGTTGAAGGTTGCTGTGTGGACCAATTCACATGAAGGACATCCTTCTCCCTTGCTCAAAGGAGAGAGCAACCTGCCATGGAGGGAGACGAGCAGCACCACTCCACATAACCTCTCCTTTCCAGGGCAGGCATCCCAGAGTCACATCCCCAACATGAAATATGACAGAGAGAGAGACAGACACACGTTACCACACCTCCATCTCCTTCAGCACAGGGTGGTCTTCTATTCCCGGAAAGAGAACCCGCATGGCATAGGTGCGATAATCCAGGAAGGGGATACCAGCCCCATCCAGGTCGTTGGTCAGTTCGTTAATGTCAGTCTGCAGTTCAGCAAAGGCTAGCAGGGAAAAAGAAGAATTAAGTAACAGGGCTTTAAGTCCCAGCCACGCTTGACCTTTGCTTTCAGCTCCTCCATGCCCAGCACTACCACCCAGCCTCTGCTGCTCTCCGTGGCACCTGAGATAGATGACCCTCAAGGCAATTTCCTGGTGTGAATCAGCTTCACACCCCCCCCTCCTCTCCCCCAGCCAGGCTAGTATCACTGTCCCTATTTTACAGATGGAGAAACTGAGCAGCAGAGAGGGGAGATCAGGTGGTAAATCAGGTGGCAGAACTGAGAACAGCACCACCAAGTCCTGCTGCCAGGTCCCAAGGACTTGAATACCCCTCTCTCAGGATCCCAAAGGTCCTGTGGGCAGCTGGGACTGGCAAGGCTTGAGCACAGCCATAGCTTCTAGAGAAAGCATTAGCTTAAACCACAGGAATGTTCTCATTTCATTTTGACCTAAATAATACTAGAGAGTAGCTCTGAACACACCCAGCGCAGCATCTCCTGATCAGAGCAGAGACATTTGCGGCTCCCAGGAGAAAGGAATGGGGGGAAGGTCCTGAACCTTTAATTGCACCTACAGGGAAAACCTGATGGGATAGAAGTCCTAGAGATGCACCAGGGAAAGGGGTGGGGAGAGAAAACCCTCAGAAAAATCAAATTAACAGCACTTTAAAGGGAGCTGAAAGCAAGGCAGAGGACTGCAGGCTCGTCAGCCTGATGAGAAAAAACAAACCGTCAGCTTGAAAGGCGTGCTATCTTATCTGTAACTAGTGGGACTAGAAAAGAGAAAAGGCAGGGAAGAGATTGTTCCTTTTAATTAAAAGCAGATCCTTTTATCTGTCAGCTGTGGAAGATGAGACACCATCCCCTCCACGAGCTCCCTCCCCTCGCCCTGTCACTATTGCCATCCACATGCATATTGGGGATAGGGATTTGGTAAAGCAAAGAGGTTTTATTTCTTTCTCTTTATTATTATCTTGCTTTAGATGCCTGTTCCTTGCACAGCCTCTGGGCTGGTTGTGGTTGGCAGGGTCAGGGCCTCAGGAGCCAGCTCCAGGGGATAACGGACAACTAGTTTTATCAGCAGGATCGTACAAGGAATTCTGTCCAATTTCACAGCATCGGTCTGTCATATAATGAGAGACCAACTGCCTGCTTGTACACAGCCCTCTCTACCCTCCTTCTTTCCTTTTCTCACATTTGGAGAAATGAAGGAGAATTCCTTAACTGGAAAATCCTCAAATCCCACCCAAAATGAATTAGCTTCCTCTGATAACACAGCTTGGGCCGCTCCTGTTCCCTCTCTGAATAGCAGCAGGAAAAAGGGGGAGAGCACACAAAGGCTCAGGGTGGTACAAGAGATTCCAAGATCTGCACATTAGTGGATTGGTTAAAGTGTGAGGAAAGAAACCCTGAAATCAAGAAGGCCCTGCCCTACACAACTTGAAGCGCACAGCTTAGGGAGGGACTGAGCAGGAGGAGGGTGGAGATGGGAAACAGGAAACTGCTAATCGAAGTGGATAAGGGACAACTGCATGCAATGCAGGACCTGCGTGACATGCACACTGGCCCATTCCTCCTGTGACAGCCCATTCCTTAGCACCAAGACAGGGGGGATGCCCCTATAGGCATGGGGTGTGGAGGTGAGGAGGGGAGAGTTGAACAGGGGAGCCCTCAAAGTCACACATGGCATCTCACGGGACATGGGTGCCCATGGCCTCCCTAGCTGCCCTCCAAAGCCGATACAAGGCCCTCAACTCCAGGGCCGAGGGCCAGCTGACCTCAGTGTACCACCAGTGGAGGGGCCAAAGCTCACCCACCTTCTTTGCACTCCAAGGCCACCCGGGACTCAAGGTTGTCCATCTGCAGCTGGAGGCGCTTCAGGGTACGGTCGGCATCCCGGGACTTGCGTTTGTAGGCAATGAGGACTACGATGATGATGAGGAGGAGCAGACCGCCGCCACTACCGATCCCAATGATGGCGGGCAGTGTCAGCAAGCTGTCTGAGTAGATCTGCAATGTCCCTGGGGAGAACTCGAATCCTCCAGCCTTAATCTGAGCCATGCAGAAGAAAAAGGGTCTCGTCTCAGTGCCCAGGCAGGGGGCACGTGTCTTGCTGACAAAACACAGGGCACGGGGCAGCTCTCTCACATACGCTGGGAATCAGGGGAGGTTTTCAAGCCCAGGGGAGGGACGGGAAAAATGCAGGATGTCCCCTAGAGCCTCACTGAGCTGCAGCAGAGCCCAGAGAAATATCACAGTCCACCTGATATGACCCAGCAAGGTGACAGCGGGCCTGTGAGGGGAGATGGCAGCAAGTGCGGGGGCAAACGCCAGAAGCTGCCACACCGGGAGCTTGTCCGGAGCAGCACGGCACATTTTAATGGGTTGCAGAACACAGGCTGCTGCGCCGCTGAGGCATGCACCGAGCAGGCAGAGCTTGATGTCTCATTCAAACAACATTACAATAACAGATGGGATGTAAAGCGAGTTCCCTGACGGATGGGGAGCCTGGGGGGACTGTTCCAGGTCCCTTTCAACTGCATGAAGCCGGGCAGACCTGGAGTGCTAGTACTGCTGTGATACAACCTGATAAACAAAGAGTCTTACTTACAGCACAAGCCGGGACTGGGGGGAAGGGGAGGGAAACCCCAGATGCCTTGGCACCAGCTCTGTCTTGGCACCCAGCAGGGAAGGGAGGTTTCTGGCAGGGACAACCAGGGCCACCCAGGGCATAGTAATGCCAGACTGAGCATGCCAGGGAGGGGAGGAAGTATTCGGTCCTACCAAACACGTAATTAGGCAGAGAGATGCCTAGGGAGTAAGAAGAGCTCCTAAGGACTGCTCCTATGTAGGCACAGACTAACAAGTCCTGATTTGAGAAAGCCCAGTGGCACTGGGAGCCTCAGATGAGGGATGCAGCAGCGCCCGTATAAAGACAGGGCACCCAGCTGCTATGCTTTACTGAAGGGACAGTCCCATCTTCCATGAGAAACCTTGCATTTCCATCTCCCAGCCCTCAACACCAGAGAGCTGACCCATTAGCATTACCGTGACTTTGTGCTGGCCTGTGAGGTTGGGCGACTCGCAGAGCAGCTGGGTCTCAGAGACTGTCAGGGTGCATGGAGTGTCCCCAATCAGCACGGTGTAGTTCAAGCGGGAATTACCAGCAGCCGGTGGGAGCAGGTTCCTGCCCTTTGAGGGAACAGGGAACGAGTCTGTTGGTTCTCATACAACAGGGAATGTTTGAAATACTATTCATGGACCAAATTCATGCTCTCACAGTGCATGACAAAAAGTCCTCTCCATTGAGGGACATGTTCCCACCCCTCTGCTCCTGGGCACACGGCACACGCTGCCAAGGAGGGCTGGGGCTGAGAGTTCAGGGTT
Organism: Rhea pennata; assembly: GCF_028389875.1. NCBI lineage: Eukaryota > Metazoa > Chordata > Aves > Rheiformes > Rheidae > Rhea > Rhea pennata. Next base: position 12,880,817 of record NC_084674.1, read on the forward strand.
CCTTACCTTGAGAATGAGAGGAGAGCTAGGTTTCAGCTCCAGCATCCCCGTGGGGCTGAGTGGCTCGAAGACAGGATCTGGGTAGTAGACAAAGTTGGTGGTGTTGACAATCAGCAGGGCCTGGACGTTATCCATGACAAAGCCAATCTCATCTGGGCGGTCGCCAACCTCCGGAGGGCTCCGTACAGGGTTATCGATGGAGGGCGCGTAGCACACCATGGTGGTGTCATTGTAGACGGTGCAGTTCTGCAGGAGGCACAGAGGGAGATCAGACCTGGCTCCTAGCAGCTAAGATCAGCATCTAACCTCACAAGGATCTCCTGCAAGCAGCAGCTGTGCTCAGTCTCTGGACACTGGACTTAAGACTCTGGTTCACCTTTCCCATGCCCTGTTATATCAGCAGGTGCCACATTCTATTCTAGAAGTAGCTGCATTCCAGGGGCAAGGAGAGACTCTTGTTTGCAATGGAAGCATGAGGGGATGGTAGGTGAAAGGTTGCTACAGATTGGATCTTTCTGTCACAGTCCTGCAGAGATCCCACAAACCTCTACAAAGTTGTCATCATTTTCCCATACTTGGATCTCAAGCACCTCTCATGGCAGCACAAGGGCTGAGGCTCTGCAGTGGGACACTGCCTGGGTATCTCTCTTCTAGTGGCAGTCCCTGGACACAATCTCATCAGGACATCACGCCTGATGGGGTACAGGATGCGTTTCACACATTGTGTTGCAGATAGATAGGATCCCTCCTCCTCATGCTCTGACCCAAGTTCTCAGTCCCATCCTCAGCCAGCATCACTTACATTTTCCCTTTCAGAGCTGCAGTACTTGGCCCGGATCTTGGGCTCTTTGATGGTGGCCAGGTTGGTGCCAGTCACAGTCAGCAGTGTCCCACCACTAGAGGCACAGAGATGACAGGTTAGGAGAAGTAGCTGTGGCACTGGGTGCCCAGCTCTGAGATGGGAGCACAAGTCATCGCCACCCAAACTGTGATCTGCTCCAGCCTGTGTGCACCTTACTGCCCCCAGGACCTGTTTATTCCACTCAGACATCACCACAGCTGGTAGGATCTGGCATTTGCTAACACTGAATCATCTCAGCTAACCTGGGGGCCAGCTAGAGATAAAAACCCTACCTAATAACACAAACATCCCACTCTGTCTGCCTGGCCTGTGCACCGTGCAGTTGGTGTCTGAAAGCAACTCTCAAGTCTTTCAACTAAAGGAACAGAAGAGTCTGCGATGGGAGAGCGTCGTTAGGGGCAGGTCCTCTCTACTCTCCCCACCATGTTGGGAGTGGACAACAGGGCAGGCTGGTCCCTGCAGGATTTTCTCCACCCCTCAGCATTAAAAAGCCCACAGTCCCGGAGAGCTTAGCCATGCTCCTGGGGAGCTCGCTCCTCATCAACACCCTGGGGAAGGTTTCCCTTGGCACTAGTGCTTAATGGATTCCTTTGCCTCTTCTCCAGCCAATTCAAACCTTTTAGAAAAATATGTAAACATTTTAAAAATCCCCCAATGGGAAATATTTTAATTTTATTCACCGCCGCCAAATGTCAAGCTCAAATTAAGCAGCTCCAAAGCACTCTCTGCTCTTGCCCCCTGCCAGGTTGAGCACTGCAGGCCAGGAGTTAGGAGGGACGTGGTGCCAAGTCATTCCTTACAATCCTCTCATGATGTCCCCAGAGCATGGCCCAGCTCCTATTGCAGGAGTGTTGAAGAGTACAGAACAGAACAGCCCTGGAGAGCCATGCAGAGAAGAGTGCTCCTTGCATCCCTCCACTCCCCCGCAAGCTAGCTGTGATTCCCCTTGATTCACCTGTTGATGCTCCACTCAGGATCGATCTTCTGGATGGTGGGGTCCTCCGTGTAGTTGTACTTCACCTCTGGATTGCTCAGCTCTGCCCGATTGATGTTGATGAGGATGGGGGACCCACCAGGGCTCTGGCCAGGTGGTGTCCTGCAGCGGATCTCACGGGCGCTCCTCCTGGGGGCAGAAATGCAAAAACCATCAAACACTTGGGGAGACGATCGGCATCCCTGGCTACGCAGCAGGGCACAAGTCAGCCTGTCAGTGCAGCCCTGGGCTGCCAAGGTTGCAAGTACATCCATCAAGGGGCTGGGCTGGGCTCTCTGCCTCATCCTGATTCCCTCTCCCCTTGTGAGGCTGCTGGGGGGAAAGAGAGAGGAAAAAAATAAATAAAGAAACGAAACAAAAGGCAGCCAGAAAAGGCTGAGCAGCTCCTGAGCGTTCCCATTGCGCGGCTGCTGCAAACAGCAGCGATTAGGGCTGATAACCAGTAATTACCGCAGGAAAATATTTAAAGAGCCGCTCCATTATCATCCCTAATCTAAAAATTATCCACTTCATGCCTCAGGGCTTTGTGCTTTTAGAGAAAAATCCACGTTCTTCGGGCTCTTCCAGGAGCCTCTGACACAAAGAGGTTTTGGAGGGAGAAATTCCTCCAGCCGCCAATGGGGGATAGCTTTCTCATTTGGTGCCTGGCTCCCCAGCACAGGCTCCCTGCCACCAGTGTATCTGGGGGTCCCACCATCTCTGGAGCTGCCTGTCTCTCAGCTTCCTCTGCTCTCCATGCCCCAGCGTCCCTTACCACGAAAAGGCACAGGGCCGTCCCCCAATAGTCACAGTGACGTTGCTGCCAGCGTTGAGGTGGCTTCCTTCGATGGCGATCCATGTGCCACCAGAAAGAGGGCCTCGGGCTGGGATCACTCGGGAGAAAGTGGGCGTCTGTCAAAGGAAAACAATAATCCCGGGGTTTGAAAGGCTGAGGACCGAAACCCCAGTCTCAGAGCACCTGCGCAGGTGACAGGGACACCAGGAAGCTGCTCACTGCAAAGCAGAGGGTGCTGTTTGACAACAGTAGGGCATGAGGCTAAGGGCTGACAGTGCCAAGAGGGCTGCAAGGAGGCAGAGCAGGGAATGCCTCTGAGAAATTCAACTAGAATGACCCAGTTCCTGCCCAAAGCATCTGCAGCTTTGCCCAGGGATAATGATGAAGTGGCCTGTTTTCCATCTCATCTGGAAAACAACACAACTAGCAGCAGCTCAGAGAGATACTGGCCCCGAAAAGCCCAGCATCACCTCCCCCTCTGCCTGGAGATCCTGCGTAGCCTTACCACGAAGGTGAAGCTCTTGGGTGATATGGCCCTGTAGCTGGGGGAGCAGTCCCGGATGCACACTTCCACACGGGCATCATGCACCTTGCTTGGGCTGGCATCTCCAATTTCACACACAATCCTAAAGGATGCAGGAAAGGAGCCCTCAGTGCCCCTGCACCAAGACCGTCCCTGGACCAAGGTAGGGATGGACCACCTTTAATAAAGGACAGATCTGACACCAAGCTAATGTCCCAGCAGCCAACAGGGTAAGTTAGAAACCAAGGAGGTGGCTGCTGGTTATTGTCAGCCCTGGGGAGATCTTCCCCAAAACCCCCCTGGGCTCCTCACCACCACCCAGAGCCAGTAGAGTTGCCTGGTGCTCCTCTCCCAGTCCAGCCTGGTCAGTTCCATGTTTTCTGTGGCCAGGACAATGGCCAAGCGCAAACGCACCTGTCCCCTAGATACAGAGGTAGCTTGGAGCACAGTACCAAGCTCCCAGGCGCAGCGTGTGCCCACCCCTCACAGGGTACTTACTGCTCAGCACTGATGTATTCGCTCTCAATGGGGATGCACATCACTTTGCCAACACGAACGCCCCAGCGAACATCTTCAAACTTCAAGCCCAGGTTCTCTCCGGTGATGGTCAAACGCGTCCCTCCTTGCCTAGGGCCTGTTTCAGGCGACAGCTAGGAGACAGCAGAGCACATCACCAACAGGACCAAAGTGATTTGGTCTGCTGGCTGCAGTACTGAGGACCACTGCACTGGGTGAATCAGTTCCCTGCCAAGTGGCAAAGAGCAGACATTCACATTGTTGCCTACACTGTGAACCAGACCAGACTCCAGCCACCTCTCCCATAAGACCCCAAAGTGCAAGGATGGGGGAAAAGGCTGTCGTGTGAGGAAAGAACAGCTCTTTACCCAGCCTTCAATTATAATAAATGCCAAGGTGTCAGGTGCTCCAGTGTCTGGATCTGTCCCTTCTGACAAGTCCCAAGTACCTGGGGATGAGGTCTCCAGCTCCAAGATGTCCCTGAAGGAAAAATCACCTCCACTGCAAAACCAGTAGTGATTCTGCAGAGAGCCCTTCCCTCCTACCCACTGTGAGGGAGGCAGAGGGAAGAAGGGGGCAAACAAGTCTTGCTAACCCCAACCAGCTCCCAGCAAAACCAGTGCCAAAGCCAGCCAGGGAGGGAGGGAAACCTCTGCCCCGGCAACACGCCTCATTTAGCAGGATGATTCCCGATAAAGTGGACAGGTGTGGCCTGACAAAAGGCAGCAGGATGACAGATGAACAGAGAGGCACAAGCCCACCACTGCCTCTAACAAGGTAATTACAGGCAATTTTTACACCAGATCTCACTGGCCCCGGGGTCCAGCACACACCTGCAGCTCTAACCAGAATTAATGGCAGAGCTGCGTGCACCTAGGCTGGTGACAGGAGATGGAGGTCGGGTCACTGGCAACACGAAGGCAGAGAGGAGGGTAAGGGAAAAGGCAGTTGCCAGACGCAGATTAGGAAGAGAGCAACCAAGGCTGGATTAGCCCAGCCAGATGGGAGGGAAGTGCATCCTCACACAAGAGAAAGGACCACTCTGATGTAGGCAAAACCTTCTTCTTCTCTTGCTAGGTCCTCTAATGCTGGGAGGTATATCCTAACCCTCAACAGGCCCCAACAGGAGGCTCTTCAGTAAATGCACACTCTCCACTAGAAACCACCCCTTTCTACCTCCAAACACCCAGCACGGGCAGACTCACCCTACAACAAAGCAAGCACAATTCCGTGGCCATCTGGGCTGCTGCAGCCCTGGGGCCTGAGCCTGCTGGGTACCTCCCTCTTGCTCAGGAGGAGCTCCTAGATGTCCTCCTTTGCTCCTAGATGTCACCCCCAGACACAAGGAAAGACAGAGGAGCAGAAAGAGAGGGAGACATGCAGCAATGGGTGTTGTCCCCCCATCCACAGTCCCAAAGGACTGCATGGAGACAGGAGCAAATCTCTGCAAGCAAGGCCAGGCTACAGAGAGCACCATTCTGGGGTTAATCATCATTCCTCAGATTTGCACCTGGCTTACCCCCTTCAGCACGCTTGCCCAACACCTTTCTATACAACTCCAGCACTGGGCAGTGCTGGAGCAACTAACCAGCTGCTGCAGACAGAGGGAGAGTTTGGGACGTGCCCAAGGTCAGCAGCAAAGCTGGTAACAGCACCCCAGGTCAGGCTCCCATTCGCAGACCACAGGGCCCACTAACTCTCAGCAGGCCCAAGGCAATCATAGTACCTGAGTCACAGTTTACAAGGCGACAAAACCATTCAGGGCTTCAGGGCGTTGCTGTTTGTCTAAACCCAGAGCAGCTGAAGTCCAGTATCAGGGCTCATTAAGGCAGCTGCAGCAAGAGAGCGGGTTTATTCTTCCCCTTCAATTGAGCTCCGCTGGGGCAGCTGGCAAGAAGCAGCTGTTTGTTTGGTATTTTTAAGTAAGTGTTAAAAGCTGTTCCAGTATGTTAGATTCTTCCCCCTCCATGGCAAACCTGACAAGGGCCACGTGTTCAGGGAGAAACGAGCCCAGGAAAGAAATGACACCGTTCGCCACACAGCGCAGGAAGGTCACTGCTAAACAAGCCATGCAAGAGGAGGGAGCTGGGGAGGAACTCAAGAGTCCACCTCGAATCTCCCCTTTCCTCCCTCTACCTTCAAACCCCCCAGCTCCAGCTCTGACACACATTGCTTTTCTTCTAATTGGTTTCACAGGGTCCTTTCAAATCGACAGGCAAACAGCTTCTGCACAAGCGGTGTGCTCGCTCCCGGTTCAAGCGACTGGCACTGGGCTGGAGGTGTGGAGAGCAGAGGGTAGGAGAGCCCAGCCTGGCCAGGAAGGAGGGACATCACTCTGCAGATCACAGCCCAGCACCATGACCATGACTTGGCAGAGGTTGGGGTCTGCTTTTCACCACTACCAAGCAATGAGCAAGGGTATGACTGAGACAAGGGGAGGGGAGAGAACCGTGGTAATCCCCAGCCAGTGTAACCACCTTCCCATTCGTGAAGATGTCTGCACCCCAGCTTGCTAGGCCAGTAAAGGGGCTCCAAGCTTTTCTGAAATCACTGTAAGGCAGTGTCCAACAGGGTTCCTCCAACACATTGCTGCCCTGTCTGAGCCAGGCTCCTCTCTTGACTGTTTCCAAGTCTGTCTGTAACCCTGCTTTGCATTCCTGGGTGCAGGACAGGGATTGTGGAAAACAGCAGCAACACTCCTGCCTGCAGGCTGATGGAGGACCTTTAGACCAACAGCAAATCACATCCAAACAAGCTGTCCAGGTGACATTTGCCCCCAGGACTAAGCAGAGAGGAACAGAGGTGAAGCCTACCTGCTACCAGATCCATTTATGCCACATCTCCAATTACTGAAACAATTTCCAAATCATTTGGGGCTGGAGAGCCTGCTATCAAGGCCAGACACCACTAGCTAATTGGAAATGGCTTGTGGGCAGCAGGTGTAGTATCTGATGCCTGCAGCTCACAGCCCCAGCTCCCTTCCAGGACACCCAGGTAAGTCTCAGGGTTGGAGCCATCACAAGCAGCCCCAGTGTCCCCCCTCATCATCCCCAGTATGTCAGCAGCACCAAGGAGGCCCCAAAATTATTTTTAAGTGCTCTTGTTGTCCCAGCCAGGACCAGCACCAGCACTTGTGCAAGTTGAGCTCAGTGCCAGTGGTGGCTCAACCTCCTCCAGGTTCCCCACTGAAACCGTTAACAGCCTTTTCCTGTAGAGCATCTCAATGAACAGCCATTCTTGAGACCAGGCTGTTCCAGGAGGCATAGTCCTCACTGACAGACTGGGCTCCTAACTCTGGCAAGACCCCACGATGCTCAGGAAACCTCTGATCCCACAGATCAGAGGAGAAGGGTAAACAAACACATAAATCCTCTTCCCTTCCCTGTTAGGTGGGAGAGCACCTTCTGCAAATGCCAGGTCCTAAGGGTTCATGCACACCCTCCTCAGTCAGGCTGCCCCCATACAGGGTGAATGGCTCCTACAGCACTGACTGCTCTTGGATGTGTTTACCTCACTGCTGCCTTCACTTCAGCTGCCTGGGAGGGTCAACTCCTCAGCTCTCCAAATTCAAAATGACCACCCAACTTGTCATTTTGGAAAAGCAAGGCCTGAAAACAAGAGCCTGTGAGTGCAACGGTGCTGCCTACAGTGAGACAAGCACCAGCAAACCTCTGCCATGCTCCCCTGAGGTCCCTCTTCTGCTCCACCATGGCCCCATAGCAGGGCTGGGCCATCCCAGGCATGACGCAGCCCCCACAACACCCACTATCACTATCGCGAAGGGCTGGCCTACGGGAATTCAACCCAACCATTGAGGCAAACCATCTGGGATGAGGGTGTCCTGCAGCAGCTCCATACACACAGTAGCAGTCATGAGGTCGCCCTCACTTCCACATACTCTGCTTCCATTTTTCTGTCTGTAAAGACTGCTTCCCTCACACACATAGCAAGGGGAAAACTAAACCAGCCACTGAACTCACTGTTCACAGGATGTAAGACCTGTGATATGCAAGCCCTAGGGCTCAAACCTGCTCTCCTAGGGAACAGAGTCCATCGTGCCACCAGTACTAAAATCGCCCCAGCACACTACAGGAAGAAAACTCTTTGTAGGCAATGCATCGTGCAGGCAGGACTCTTGGCAGGCATAGGTGTGCCAATGGGGGCATTCCTCTTCTCCAAACGGCTTTCATCCAACTCACTGCAGTGCTTGTAACCTGCAAGAGGCAGGCGGCTTGGGGGAAAGGCACGACTCTCATTTCCAGCTTTCATCAGATAAGACACTGAAACCCAAATAGATTAGATACTGTGCTAAGACTCTGGTAATTAACACCGCCAAGGCCTGCCTGGCCTGGAAGCCGTGGGTAAATAGAACATATCGAATAGAATTACCTACCAATCCTTCCTAATGCACTTGGAGCCAGGCCCAACAGACATGTTAACATTAATATACACAATCTTATTAAATGAAGGTCATAAAAGCTGTCAGAGACACACAGAGGATAAACTACCAACCCCAGCAAGCACAGCAAAAAGAGGAGGAGCAACCTGGATCCATGGCTTTCCTGGGATCCTCCATCCTTGTGTATGAGGAATGGTGGAAACTCCAGAAACAAGTCAGAAAGTCAATGCAAGCCGTGGACACAGAGAGTGGATTTAGCCCTAGAAACTAAAGAGCTGACAAGGAACAGACAGGGCCTGAGAGCCAAAATGCTCAGACAGAAACACTGACAGGATTCAACCGTTTCGAGGTGCCAGCCCAGAGCCCCACTGACAATCCCAGCCCGGTCCCCTTGTGCGGCCACCACTGTGCAGGGCCTGTCCTCCCCTGTCCCCACGTACCTTGGTGATCTTGGGGTCTGTGCAGCGGCTGTTGCCGTTACTGGCGTGCATCCAGCTGCTCTCATAGGCCAGGCAGTGTTGCCGCAGCGAGCAGCGCTTCTCCAACACGCACCAGCCGCACTCAAAGCGCGGATCAGCCTTGAGGCAGAGGCCACAGCTCTCCCGCAAAGCCGAGCACTTGTACAGGTGAGCTGCAAGGGCAGGCAGAGCATGGCAGGTCAGCGCGGCCCCCAGGTCCCACGGCTTCAGCACCGGCTCTCACAGCCACCAGCCAAAAGCCACCAGCCCACAGAGGGGAAACCCCCAAATGGCCAGGAGACACCAACACCCTGAATCCAATATGGCTGCAGAGCAGATTGCCTTTGGGCTTCTTGTAGAAAAAAGGCTCTTATTTAGAAAATAGGCTGAAAATCTGCACTGACACAACCTGAGACTGGGGTGGGGGGCACGGGGCTGCCTTCCGACGCATCGTCGCATCCTGCACTTACCTTGGATGTTCTGGGGGTTGTCGATGACAAAATTCCCATTCCAGACCACGGACAAGTTGACCGGCAGGTCGCTGATGTCGTTGCCTTCATAGAAATACTGCAGAATGAGACAGAAGGAAGCAGAGCCCGTTAAACGGCAAAGCAATACACCCTAACAAGGGGCACAGAGAGGCGTATGAGACCATAACAAGGATGTCTCCTCTGTTAGCCAAGACAGACGCTTGGTTCAGACTTGCCTGACCAGGGACAGACAGGCCTAACACAGCAACTGGCCAAAGCACTGGACACAGCACACGCAAACCAGTAGGCTGGACTGACAAAGAAATAAAACAGAAAAGAACCCAATGGGATTCCAAATAGACCAAAAATCCACTAACCCGAAGGTCTGAAAGTGCTGCCACTTGCAGTGGGGAAAACAGATAACTCCTCTGAAGCACGCATCTACCTCCTTGCAACCAGAAACTGGAGCTCCATGAAGGGACTAAATCCTTTGCCACATCCACTGTGACTGTGCAAAGGAAGTCTCCAGCTTCAAGAGCAGCCCCAAATTACATGAATTGCATCAAGTCACAGCCGTGTAACCAGGGGTGGGCTAGAGCCAGGCTGGAGCAAGCGTGGCACAACAGCCCCTGAGGTGGTCTCGGAAGATCCCTGCAATGTGCTGTCTCCTTGGGGCCCCCTCAGCCCTCATGTTCCCCAACATCGGTGTGCACTCCCTCAAGGGCCTTTGGCTGCACCTGCTCCCTCCTCATTCCTACCACCAACACCACCGTCCCTGTTCCCATTGCTCTTAGGCTGCTGATGAGCAGAGATATGACAGAGACGAATCCAGGTCTCCCGGATTCAGAGAATCTGGTACATTCTCAAACCCCACAATGAGCTCCTCTCCCGGACTCCAATATCTACCGCTACGCTGATGGACCCACCTCCAGCAGGCCCTTTGCTCCTTCCTCTCTTGAGCTCTGGTAAGCATAGCTTCCCCAGCAGCAACTCCAGACTGCCCCAGTGATGGGCAGCTCCCCTTCTAGGCTCAGATCAAGCCCAGGTAGCCCCAGCAGTGCCAGGGCATCCCTCTCCCAGCTTGCACAGCCTCCACACATCTCCCCGCTCAACGAATATGCAGCCAGCAAAGGCTTGCAGCCCAGCTCTCTGCAGCCGTGAGGCAGCGGCATATGAGGGTGACCTGGGGGAAAAGCACCAAGATAAATTACCCTTCAGCTGCACAAAACAGCAGAGGCCCAGCCAAGGGCCAGGGGAAGACCCAGTTTCATCCACTTGCCCATTTAAAAGCATCAGTGACCTAACCCACCTTGTGCCAGTCCTCGGCGGGTGCCAGGTCCAACAGCCACAGTGGCAAGCTCCAGCAAACAGCTGCTCCTGTTCCAGCACCTCCTCCCCACCCAAATCCTCTCTCCCTCACTTGAAACCTGAGCCAAAGTCCTGGCAGCCCCATCAATATTCCCCGCACAGCCTCCGCATGCAGGCGGAGAGGTTTAATCGATACGGAGACAGGAAGGCAGTCGGAACCGTCCCTGACAGCTAATGACCTCCTTCGGCAAGAGATTCTCCGCTCCTCTCCGGAGAAAATGACAGGCGTGTCAGGAGAGATTAAATGAATGATTCATGGGTTGCTGGAGTTTGTTAGGGAGCCGCAGACACTCGGGCAGCGGCTGGCCCAGGCTGAGACCCTGCCTCTCCACTCTCCCAGCTCCAGAGGCAACGAGGCATTCGGCAAACTCACAGCCATGCCTGGACCTCGCCTCCTCCCCTCACCCATCCCTTGCCCCGGCTGTCCAGGCCTCACCTTCGTTTCTCAACGGCCTCGTTTGCCTCCGCAGTGAGGCTGACCCTGGACCAGCAGCAATCAAAGCAAAATCACTTACTCTAATGCCAATGAACAGTTCCCAGCACCCCAAGAGCAGAAGTGGCTTCCCCAAGCTTCCAGTTATGAAGGAGCTCAGTGCTGTCAAGAAATGGGGAAACTGAGGCAGAGCGCTCAAGGATGTGGGTGGTGAGCCACCCCAGATCAGACAAGCCTGGTTCAGGAGCACTCGGCAACAGGCAAAGGGATTAAGACACACAGAACCTGCCAAAAGAAAGATGGCAATGGATATTCTTCTTCCCTCACTTACCAGTCAGGGCAGCAGGGGCCAAGAGCCTGGGAGCACTGCCAGGGAGAACAGCAGGTTTGGGGCTAACCAAAGGGCAGCAGGTGCTGGGTGATCTAGCAGAGGAAGAGGAGGATGGAGGTAGTTGGCTCCTGGCCACTGCTGGGGCAGGCAAGAGGAGGACTGGTCTATGGCAGTGGCCTTTCAATCCCACTCAACATAAGGCCAAAGGCATTTGGGGTCCATGCCCCGCCTAAGCAAAAGCCCTACCACTGTCCCTCACTACCAAAAGAAGAGGATTTTCCCTGCCTCGCTCCGACATGAGTCCCACTGCCTACAGAAATAACTCACCTCAAAAACCACTCAGTAGGCTATGAAACTCGCAACACTGGTGACCCACCCAGAAGAGGTGGCCTCAGCACCTCCTCAGGAACAGCCCCCAATTGCTGCCCCATAAAGTAAATTCGTCCCCTGCTTCAGCCTCTGCTAGCACCAGAGAAAACATCAGTGAGTCTGGTCTGCTCCACCAGCTCCAGAGGTGGCAGAGGTACAGCCCACAGGAGAAGCCAGCGTGCCCATGCAGCTGTGGAAAGCGAGACACACTTATGTCCTCATCTCATCATACACTAGTCCCTCCAGCGCTGAATCTCTCCCACCTGGGCAGCATCACAAGCTGCAATCCAGCATCAGGCAGCGCACAAAAATTGTGCACGTATCTGAGACGAGACATGGCTACACCAACGCACTCACATCTCAATCCCTCTGACCCCACAAGGTGCAAACAACCACATCTCATCCTGAGTTACACCTCTACAGCTGTTGGCTGATGGTCCTATGCCCAGGAGCCACTCCACAAAAATGCAGCGAGGAAGACCCCAAAACACAGTCCTCACTAGGGAGGAAGGCTGCTCCTGCTAAAGGCATGAAACATCCAGTGCAAACCCATCCTTTTCTCAAGAACCCAAAAGCTTTGCCAAGAGCTCACTTCTCTATGAACAGCTCAGCTACACAGACGGACGCAGGCTCCCAGCATTCTCCAGGCACAGCACTACGCAGTGTGGCTCAGAGGACTTTCAGCCACCTCTCCATAGCACATTGTCTTCTCAGCAAACAGCCCCATCACTGGTTCTGTGAAGACTCAATCAGAACCGGGCTGTTCACTTCCTTCTATCCTACATCCACCTTTTCAATCAGCCAGAGGCTAAAGACATTCCCAACAGGACCACAATTAGGGGCTAGCCAGACTCGCAGTAGCAAGTGGAGACCCTTGGCAGCACAAGGGAGCATGTGCTGGGGAGGATGCATCGGCACCAGAGCAGAATTTAGCTGTGACGAGCCACGTGGCAGCGTAAGTGAAATTGGCATTTTCAATTTGTACTCTGACATGTCTCATTTGGGGCCCTGGCATCTTGGGAAGGCATCCAGCCTGCAGCTGTCCAAAACACTTATTTGCATCTCTCTGCCCCGGCTGCTTTTGGAAATTAGTTCTTCTGGGAGGTGGGTTGGAGGGTGGGGAAAGAAGAACAGGATGAGAGGCAGAGAGTCTATTAACTCTTCATGTGCCAGTCCTGAGGTAGCAACAAGTTTTTAAAGGAGGGAACAGGCACAAGAGACTGCTTCTGGCTCACAGGACAGGTCTCCCCCTCCAGGCCCCCGTGCTAAGCACACTGAATTTGCAGCAACCTGAGCAGATGGAGGGTCACTGCTTAAGCAGCCTGAAGCACAAGACTGTGTGGAGGTAAACGGCAAGCAGGACTATATGCTGTTCTCCTGGCAGGCATTCACATTGTGGGATCACGCAGGAACATGGACAGCAATGCAAACTGTGTCCTCAGCACGTGCATGTCCACCAGTTGCGTTTTACCTGGCCTATAGAGATGGGGAGCAGGCCCACAGCTTGGAGGCCATCACAAGTTCCTGCAGGATGCTAGGAGCTGAAGTTACTGCTCTGCCTGGGCAGAGCTGTGGCCATAGGGGCTCAGGTTTCCACCATCTTGGAAGCTGGCATCCACTGGATCAGTCTCTAATTCTCAAAGTAACTCTCAATATGTAGAGCCACAAAGCTCCCTGACACTGGGCTAGTGGGAGAGCGCACAGTCCAGTTGAGATGCAGCATCACATCTCACCACTTACAGGCGCACGGGGACCACAGCCTACTCCTGGGCCGCACGGCCCCAGGGTTATCCCAGCAATCTGGGATGAACCCCCCAAGTTGTTTGCTTCCCCAGTCCCTTTGGCTGCCAAGCCCAGCAGCTCTTGCTGCAGAAGGGGGCCTCTGCCAGGCTGCGATCGATTAAAGCCTGATGTCCAGAGATATTCAAGCACAGGCTCTTCTCTCCTTTGGCCACCTCAAGGAGCTCCCCCTCCAACAAAAGCGGGTTTCTCAGCTTTCACCCAGCCAGCTTGATGCTGGCCCCATTCCTCCGTGACTCAGCCCCATGAAGCCAAGCCAGGTTTTTCTGCCTCTCCAGACCGGCCCCAGCTCCTCTGGGAAGGTCACATACAGAAAAGCAGAGGTACAACCCGCCTCCCAAAGCCTGGGGACAGGGTGGGGAGCAAGGGATGGCAGTCACACAGGAGCCACAGCGAGGAAGACAGCCAGCACCACGGCCACATGCTAGTGTTATACAGGCACAGACAAAACCTCCCCCCTGCTCTCACTCCCCTGAGCCTCTTCATACCCTCAAATATTTTAACCCTCTTACACACTGGAAAATCCCCCTACTTGCTCCTTCTTGGGCTTGTCCTCTTTGGGGCTGGCCTAAGTTTCAGGTTTAATTAGTGCAGCAGGCCAGTCAGGAGTGACAAGACCATTTGGTGACTGCTTTAGCAGTAGGAACTCATGCCACAGCACCAAGGGACAAGCCATAAACAAGAGGGACAGGCTGGACATTAGGGAGGATGGAGGCTGATACCCCGGCTTCGTACCTGTCATTTACCTCTGCACAAAGTAGCTGCTTAAGAGACATGGTTACAACTAGATGTGGCTTTGCGTGGTGTAACTTGCCACGCCAGGAAAAGCAGTGGAGAACCGGGTCACCACCTGATGAGACAGCAGATCTCCAAGTGGTTTCCAGTTTCAAAATCAGGGCAAGCTGAAAGAGGAATCATGCTGCTGGCCAACCTCGAGCCACGGATCAGGCACCCTCGCCACCATCTAACGATAGCTGCTGCTGCTGCAACTCAGCATTGAGCGTGGGAGAGACGATGCTCCTCTCCGCCCACAGGACTGCAGGTCACCGGTGCTGTGGCGGGGCTGGCACAGATGGTTTCTGGGGAGGTTTGGAAATCCAAAATAACATTTGCATTTAAATGTAATAACCAGTTACCTGACAGGTCTAGTACTTGCACATCTACCCAGGAAACCTTTGCATTTTAAGAAACTCAGCCTTAAGCTTTCACTTCCCCTTTCTGCACCCTGATTAACAGGTAAGTGCCTTTTACTGACCTTTTCCAGATGAGGGAAGCAAGGGGCAGCTATCCACTTAGTCAGTGCCCTCATTAGGGTTTAGTTCCTGTCTCCTGGCCCCCAGCCCAGACTGCTAAACCCTTCTGCCACCAGACCCCCACAGCCTGCCCCACCTGGCCTGACAGATACAGATCACTCAGGGGTTATTTACAGGTCTCTGCAGCCCATGAGATCCAAAGAAGAGCCCCGGGGCAGCTAGTAGGTCTCATCACACTGGCTCCTCCCTGTTCCTTGCTAACATATTGCTCAACATCCATTAAACACTTAACTTATTAACATCCTGATTAATCAATCACTGTGGCTGCCAGCAATCTGTAACAAGCTGTGGGATGAGAGGCCAGGGCTGGTGCGAAACACAGCAGCAGCCTCGCTGCAACACCATGCTGTGCTCTGCAAACGGACCTGGGAACCCTCAGTTGTACCGAAGCAGGAGGTACCATAGCAGCTGTCTCGAGGATGTGGTATGGGAACAAGAAGCTTGCTTTGGGAGCAAACAGTCACAGGCACAGCCTACACAGCAAATGAATGGCTGCTGCAATGGAAAAACATGCTCTTTGCCCACCATGGCACTGCCAGCAGAAGGGAATGTGAGAATACATGTCATCAAGTGAGGTGGCAGCAGCAGAGGCATGAGCTCCTTGGCTCCTTATCTAACCAGGAGCAGCCTTTTTGTACCTCTCTGGAAAAACCTACCCACATGGCCGAGTATGGATGTGTCAGCCCCACCAACCTGGACATGGCTATTCCCAGCAAGGCTCCGTTCTCCAGCGAAATGACTCAGGCAAGAGGCCTCCTTGCCAAGCCTTTCTCAAGATTCTTCGCTCAAAAGTTATATCCAAGATTTTCCTAAGTAACAGTTGACAACCCCATGTGCTTCTCCCAGCTCTGCTTCTCATGTCTACTCATCCTTGTGGAGCATCCCACACTGGAGATACCCACCAGCCCAGCACCGGGAGAGCATGCACTCAAAATCTGGGGGCAGATCTTGCCAAGATGTACTTCAGGGTGCTCCAGCAGGCACCACTGGCTGCATGCTGACTAGACAAAGATGCCAGCCCTACCTAGCCCAGCTGCAAGGCACTGTCTGCCAGAGGACACCAAATCCCTTGCCATGGGGCAGCTGTCGTGCTGGAGATATAACCTGTGTGAAGCAGACTTGAAGGAACAGAGGGATGCAGCACCAGGAGAAAGGCAACAGAGGGGTTGTTCCCATGCCCACTGTGAGCTGTGTGAACAAACCCATACATCCAAATTTTCCTTTCAAACACTACCTCAAGATCCTCCCCTCCCTCTCACATGCACCATCCCCCTGGACTGTATTTCTGGAGGAACGGTTTGGCTGCAGCTGTGTCCTATTTTTCTGTAGTTGATGACCTCAACTCCTTCCTCGCACTACGGGGACGGCAGTAATGTACATCGCGTCTCGCCAGGGCTCAACTGCAATTCATCATTATTTTATCTGCTGGAATTTAATTGGATCCTATCAAACTCTCCTGATACTCCCTTTTCACTTTAAACACTGCTGCAGGAAAGATAAATGTAGGCACTGCTAGGACAGAGAGCACAGCTTTGTTGGTGAGCGGTTCTGGGGTTGTAGACTCCAATCTTGTTTCCCTCTCCATAGCTGGTTAATTAGAGATACATATACTGGAGGTGTGCGGCACTCAGAACAGAGCATGTGTGTATGATTTATGTTCCTCTATAAATATACACTAGACCTAGTAAAATCCTGTCATATACACAACAGCACAACTTGACAGCAATGCCTGGACTGCTTCTGTATCTCCTTTTGCTCTTTTTATGTAGGTCTTCTCCTTTCCTCCACCATCATATTCAATTTCTTCACCTGGATTCATCCTACCAAAAAATTCAGCAGGGTGTAAAAAAAAAACCCAAGATCCTAGGACTGGGTCACTAACACCCAGGCTCCAATCTGATATATATATACATATATATATATTATATATGCCAGGATTTGCCTCCCTTCCTAAAATCTAGTACCCTGTCTGGAACCGGGCATTCCAATCTCCACCACACCTGGGTATCGTGAGGGTCTTCTGTAAGAGAAGAAAGTGCCCCTAGGACTCCTGGCGGCTGCCTACTGCTCTTGCCACTCTTGGGCAGCTCATTCATCCTCTCCACACCCAGCTCCACTGTCACCTCCAGGACCAGCATTCCCCATCTGGCATGAGCAACACTTGAACAAGTTCCCTGAGGACCTGTGATGATAGGTTTGATAGATGAGCACAGGAACAACATAACCCTATCAACTCACTCACTCACACACCTCTGTCTTCCTAAACACTTGCAGAAATGCCAACCACACCAGCCCCACACAAATTAGATGTTCTGCAGTCAGTTATGCATTCTTCATTGGATGACCAGGGAATAGGGAGGAAAGCATCCCAGCCCCATGTCAGTTCTTCATGGGGGCAAAGACAGGGGACGGAGATGACGACATCTGGCAGGACAGGCAAGCCTCAGGTGGTGCCTGCCAGGGATCTGACGAGAAAATACCTGTGAGGGAGACACAGCATTGACACAGCTGCTCACCACCACATGTGGCTTTTTTTTTTAAAAAAAGAAAGGGAAATAACTGAGGCATGAGGCTTGAAGTGTTGAGAGAACAAACTCAAATACTCATGGAAAGGAGATCAGGATTCTTCTTATTTTTATATTTAAAGGGAAAGAACAGTTCTTAGGCTATTATAGCCTTAAGAGGAACATCCTCAAGAGAAAAAGTAAAGTCCTTGACAGTGAGATCACTTGTAGCCATTTTGCCAGTACTAGGATTTAACTTGATCAAGTCAATTGTTTGAATACCTGTTTTCCTGTTACAAGCGGTGCTGCAGATTCCAAATTATGGTACTTTCCACAAGGGAAAGTGATCACTTTTTGCAGCAGGTGGAAGGACAAGTTCCTTATAGGGATGGCAGATGGAAAGAGTGGGCAAAGTTATGGGTTGCTTG
This sequence comes from Rhea pennata, assembly GCF_028389875.1. Taxonomy (NCBI): domain Eukaryota; kingdom Metazoa; phylum Chordata; class Aves; order Rheiformes; family Rheidae; genus Rhea; species Rhea pennata. Next base: position 12,898,360 of record NC_084674.1, read on the forward strand.
GGAAGTGAAATTCAATGGTGTTACTGCATAGCTTTACTGATATGTAATCATTTATCTCCATTGCAAGGAAGGAAACCTGAAGATGTCTGCTTCCAAAAGATTTAAAGTAATTAGCAAAAATTAAAATTTACTGGAAAACAATCTTTTGATTTGATTTGATTTGCTTCTTTGTAACATACAGAGAAAGTCTTTAAGGTTTTGTTTGCTTTACTCTCGAGGAGGAGAAAGAGATTTAAGTGGAGATATAGAAAAGGTTTTTTTTTGCTTGCTTTTTGACCTGGGATGTATGGGGAACACCAAGCCTGGTCTCCCTTGAGTTTACTGAAGGTCTGTTGGGCGTCTCATATAATGTTTATAGTCAACATTCAAACCTTAATGAACAGACTGCTGAATATTTAACAAAGACATCCCTGCTTCAGAGTGCTAAAACGTCATCAGACATTTTACTAAAACTAAAGACAGTTTTAAGTGGACTTGACTTATTATTCCTTCCGTTCACCCTTAATTCAGGGAAGCATCCCTAATTTGGCAGGGTAATTAACCTCTTGTTTAGATCCCATTGAACTCATGGAAACAAAACACTTAAATGCCTTCCTGAATCAAGGACATCAATTTCTCACTTCCACACTCCAAGGATATCATCATTTCACTACTTCTTCACTCACCAGAGTGTCTTCCACACCAGCCAAGACCTGAATTCCTAACATGAAAAACGGATCAAAACTGAAGACATCAGTAGAGCTTTCCAGTCTAATCCACCCATCGCAAGGAAGCAGCCAGGGCCACCAGCTCAGTGTCTGCACCCTGACACCCCACTCCCTGCGGGTCATTCCAGGATGACGGCACACAAAGCATGAAGTGCTATCAACAAGCCAGATGGACTGCAAAAAAGACAGGGAGGAGACAAGTTTCACAGAAGGGTGAATTTGAATCACTCATACTATAAAGCAGCCTGGCTAAATGCCCTCAAACATTAAAGCAGACAAGCAGACCCTGAAAGTAAAGACAGTTTCTTTCAAGCCAAAACTTTTTTCTTCCTTCTGTGAAGCTACCCTGTGCCTGAAAACAAAGAATTCTGGCTGAAACCTCAGCACCACAGAGTTGCTGCCTCCCATTCCCATATCCACATAACCTGCAGCGTCACTGATTTTTCCAGCCATCCTGCTTTGCTTTCAGGATGCATCTGGCAACTTTCAGGTCAAACAGACAGTGCTGAAGGCACCTTTCACCTGAATCCTGCACGGAGAGCATCTCCATACAGTCGGAAACAACAGTGCCCAGCGACTCACAAGCCAACCAGTCCTTCTGGGCAAGAGCTAGAGAGGCTGTGCAGCTCATGACACCAGTGCTGGAAGCTACAGCACTGATGTGGAAAACACAAAAGCTTTTTGCTACTGCATCTCCTTCTGGCTTGCAAATTGAAACTTACTGGGGAAAAATGAGCCCCAAAAATTATCCAGGATCCCCAACGCAACTGTCCACCCCTCCCCTCAGTTACTTAAAGCCTCTGATCCTTTCCCAGCTACATGCCTAGCTGACTGCATCTCCAAGGGGAAGAGGCAGACACAGGGAGACAGAGCTGCCTGCTCGACTCAGGATCGCAGGGCAGAGGGGAAACCTAGCAGGAGGGGTGGTCTGAGCCGGCCAAGGGGCAAGGACATGAAGTGGCCCCACAGCTCTGCAAAAGCAAAGGCAGAAGTTCACAAGACATCTCCCTAAAGTGGAAGGGCCAGGGACCAGTAAATCACTGCAAGGGATGAAATGTTGTCACTCAGCAGCAGCCTGCTTCTCCCTTCAAGGTTTGTATTAGGAGGAAAACCACAGCTGGCTTCCTCCTGCCCCAGTGACACCCCCAGCACCAGCTCAAAATGGCCTCCTGGGGATACTGGGGCACCATAAATGTCCCCGTGAGGATACAGTCCAGTTCTGCTCCTCAGTTCACCCAAAACACCCACCAGGACCCTTCCCCATGGGTAATGGTCAGGGCAGAAAAGGCATCACTGCTTCGCGTGAGCTGGGAGGCCTCATCTCCCGGCACCCTGCCGTGCTGAGCTGGGCTCGGCTGACTAATCCCATTGACCTTAACAGAGCGACTCATAGGATGCAAGTCTGGCCTGCAAATTGGCAAGCACAGGAAAACGACGCTTTTTCCTATGGGGTGCCAGAACCTACATCCGCTCTCCTCCCAGACTTACCACAGCTCCTGCCCAGGGCAGACATGGTTTTGGCTTGCAGGCTATTAAAGCACCTCTGCCCCTGGCTGAGCCTGGACAGGCTCACGGGGACAAAGAGGCCCCATTTCTTAAACCCTCTGCAACAGGAAAATGCTTCCTCCAAAGCCTCCGTGCTGCCAGGCGGCACAATCCCCTGGCCTCCTCCCCGAGCCGACGGGGCTGCGAGGAGGCCGTGCGCAGGCATGAGTGCATTGCAGTAACAGCCTGCAGATGGCTAAGCAGGTATTTGGCATTACTGCCCTCCTGCTGGGAAAGCGGCCGCTCGGCTGACCTCCAAAATACTTCCCGCATGGCTGCAATACAGACAGAGGAGCTGAGCTCGGCTACTGGTAGCAGCGAGACCGCAGTGACGGGACCCCCATCCTGGAGATGTCTATGGTGATGAGACGGACGATTCATCTCTCGCAAACACAAGCAGAAATCCATCACGTCCCTCTTGAATCACGAGCTTGCACTGTGCGAACTCCTGCAAGTCAGACTACGAAGCATGAGCTCTGGGAGATGGATAAAATGGGATCCAGGGGCAGATCCACACGGTAAAGCACTGGTGAGGGAAGCAGTTAAAATTGGAGATTAAAACTGCAGACTGTCAGCCAAGTTAACTTGGCGGACAGACCTCACTGCAGCACTCAAACACACTTCTTTCCTGGACTCCCTGTCCCAAACTCAGGAACAAGACAACAAACTTTTGCTCACGCCACTCCGCAAGAACAGCTTCTTCCAGCAGACCTCTGCAGACCCCTCTCCAGTCCAGCATCTTTCTACTACAAGCCTCTGAACTGGAGCTTGCACTTTGCACTGCTGGGTATGTTACCATCCAGGGCAAGCACTGATCCACCTAAAATATTTCCACCACGGAGCCCAGCCATTCTGGACAAGAAGTATTTTTGCTGCTAATAAATGGCATGTTTTGCAGAGAAAGAGCCCTGGTAGCAAAGCAACCCTCCTGGCGGTAGCACAGAGGGCGTGAGGCAGAGGACTCGGGATGCTCTTCATGGCCAAATCCTCTGGACCCCAGGGGGGCCTGAGCACACAGGAGGAGGGAGGGAGCCAAGGCCAATCTTCAATGGCTTCTAAATGTCACTCATGCCACTGAAGGACAGGGGAGCAGGGACTGGCGCTGGTGTGAGGCTGCAAATGAGCTTTCACAGGGTGAGTGATCGAAAACAAATTTTAAAAGGATTAAATCAGAGGGAGAAGGGAGGGACTGTCTCCATGCAGATGAGGAAAGGTCGGTGCAGAGCCCAGTGGGGCAACCGAGGAGCTGAGCAACGCCGTTTCCCTAGAGCGGACGGCTATTAATACCTCAGATCTGTTTGCTCACAGGCTCGGCGCTTCCTGCACAGGATTCACCACGTGGCACGGGGCGCACACATGCACCTCGCAGAGGGGGCCACAAAACGCCTCCCTACTTAAGGGCTTAAGGACAAGGCAATAGCAGAGGGCAGAGCAGTCTGCAGGAGAGAGCTTAGCGGCAGAGCCGCGGGTACAGAGAGGCAGGAGCGCCGCGCCGCCGGGGCTGGGATGCAGAGCAGGCAGCCTCAGGGGGAATGACGCAGCCGTTGGCTGGAGCCCGGGACGGACGCAGCGCTGCACGACCCGACCGGAGGGAAAGCACTCGCTGTGCCGGGAGGCACGAGGGAACAGGTGTGAAAACAGCAGCGTGTGTGTGCAAAGCGGAACAACCAAGACGGTGCTGGCTTGTAAAGTGGGATCATTTGGCATTAGGGGAAACCAAGAGCAGGCAGGGAGGCAGAGGGGTGGGGGAGACAAGATTTTGCAATGTCCAGGCCAGATGGCTCTGGCCCAGGCAACTTTCTTCAGCTTTCAAAAGCAAATTTCTTTCGAAGTGCTCCTAAAGCCAGGAGGGTTCCCCTGGGGTAACGGCTGGTCCAGGGACTGAGGTGTTGATCCTGTCCAGAACGACCCTGTGCAGCAACCCCCTGCAGCTGGGAGCCAGTGAGCGAGCACTGAGTACAGGGGCAAAAAGGGGCTGGGAGATCTCCATGGGCCCCACAAGTACCCGAAATCTCCAGTACCTGCCCACCAAGTCATGCCAGAGGGAAACGAAACCCAGCTCTGCAGCAAGCCAGGGAGCCCAGCACTCCCGGGGCATGGCAGGAACGAGCAGCCTGGAAACGAAGTGCACGCTAAGCAGGGAAGCCCCACACAAGCTACTGCTGGAGATCCCAGCCGAATCAGCGAGGACAGGAGGTCCATGCGCCGTCCTACGGCACCCCTACCCGCCACAGGAGAGCTGCACACTCACCGAGGTGTTCTGGCACTGGATGCTGGTGCTGTTGAAGCGTAGGGCCGTGACGCGAGTGGTGCTGCCAGGGATGTGGAAGATGCACTCGTAGTTGCGCTGGCCGGATTGCGGCTGGGGCAGGTTCTTGGCTGTCAGGGTGATGGGTTTTACTACCCCCACAGGGATGTAGATCTGGGTGGAGGGTAGGATCTGGGGGCAGTCCTGCAAGAACAACAACGGGCAATCCATGAAGCAGAAAGACACTGAAACCTCCCCCCAGCACCAGAACACCTGGGAAAAGACCACAACAGGCAATCCGGAGCATAAACTTGAGCAAATCTTTGTGTGCAACCAACCCAGAGTCTCATGGCTGCAGTGGTCAAAGTACTGAGCACAGAAGAAGAGACCAAAGAGGGAACTGCCTACAGGGCCATTTGGTGTTTTTCTCAGCTCAGGTCAATCCAGAGACCTCCAGGTTGTAGGAAGTGGGGAGAAGAATCAGCTATACGATCTGCAACACATTAGCTGCAGGTTTGACTGGTAATGAGAGAGGTTTTAATACTGTTACTGCTGTCAGTAGGTTTCAGAGTTAACATCTACTGGGATATGCACTATCAGAATCATCTCAGACCTTCTGTGTCCTTCAGAGCCTCCATTTTCCCTAGTTCCAAATGGGTAGAAAAGCCTCCCACCCCCCACCCCCTTCTTTTTAAAAAAGGTGACATTCTGCAACGCCTTTCTGTGGCGAGATGCCGTTCTGCAGCAAACTTTGCAGAACAATAGCCTTCAGAAGTGCCCTCTGCTCCTACCTGTTTTCCCTGTCAGCCTGCTGCTTGGTCAAAGACACCCCTCTTGCTGCAGGCACTCAAAGCTCTGCCAAGCTGCCCCAATCCAAAAGCTCTTTGTAATCCTCCATCTCAAGAGCCCTCAGTGACAATCACATCCGAAACATGAGAGAAACCATGGCCACATGGCCAGTTAGAGGCAACATGCACCCAAACCAACCTGCTGAGATGTCTAAAGGCATCCCTGCAATTCCTGAAGATGACTTGCGTCATCCTACTGAACAAGTGACAGAGCTGGCTCCAGCTCTCCCAGCACAGCTGACCTAGAAAAGCCAGCTCAGCCCCTGCAAAAGGAGGAGTGGTGCCTCCTGCTTCAGGATCTGCATAAAGCTGCTTCTCACCAAGGGGAGCCCAGCCACGCGCCAGCCAGCTCTGCCTGCTGAGAAGCCACCAACACACCCCACGGAGAGCCCTGGGGCAGCAAGGGCACAGCCGCTCCTGCAAGGAGATGCTGAGCAGCATGGCCTCAGGAGCAAGGCAAGGCCACCGAGCCCCACAGCGGAGCTCAGACGCGCCTTGCCAGGCCCCCACGCTCCTCAGGGAAGGAGCCGTCAGGAGGGCAAAGCTCAGAGCTTTTTAATAGCTGCTGGTTCTGCGCTGCTCCTAGGGGAGCCCCCAAGCCTCAAGTGCAAAGAACACAAGGTGAGCACAGAAATAAATAAGCTCAGGCAGAAAAACAGCTCGAGGGCCCCCAAGGATGCCACCTTGGCAGCAATAGCCTGATGCAATCCCACGCCAGCCTTGCAGGGCCCAGCTGAGGTCTCTCACCTAAGGCAGCTACTCTTGGAAGTGTCGGCTGTAAGTAACAGCACAGGGGAAAAAACGTGTTTTTTTGAAACTACCACCACTCAGGGACCAGCAGCAGGGCCGGGGAAGGGTCATCCTCTCTCCGCAGCTGCCCCACTGCTCCCGTGCTGCTCCGTAAGACGGGCGCAGTAGGAGCCACAGGCAGCTCCTCCCCTGGCCGTGGCCAGCCTCACGCAGCCCAGGTACCTCCTTCACCTTACCCACATACCTCCCACATACCTTTTCTAAAGATTAGCCTCAATCATTCATTTTTCAGTTTTTTCTGGAAGAAAAAAACAGCCCTACTCCTCGCTGCTCCACAGACCAAATCCTAGGCTGGCCAAAATACTTCACTGCACTTACGGAACACCTGTTTTTTTCTGGGCAGCATTTAATCGAGAAGGGAGATGGTCTTTATCCCAGACTACAGGATTAATGTAATTATAAAATAACACATAGGAATGGGGGGGAAAAAAAAGCAGTTTCATTTAGTAAATACTGACATAAAACCCCAACTGGTTTTACTTTTTAAATTTCCTGTTCTTCTCAGCCTGTATTCCCCAAAGAGGCATATTTTTAAGGGAAGAAAACTATTTGTCCCCCAAACACACCAAAGAAAACGAAAGCAGAAAGGCGCGGCGGCGGCCGCGAGGGGCCAGGCAGCGGGCTTGCAGCGCCGCCTCTGCCACCGCCTGCGCGGCCCCCGCGGAGGAGCCACCCCCCCTCCGCAGCACGGGGCCGAGGGCGCCGACCCGCTTTTAGAAACCGCCCCGCGCGCCGGCTGCGGTTTATAATTAGCCGTCTCTGCTGCAGCGAGGCGGCGGGTCGCCCTCGGCTCCCGGCTCGGGACCGGAGCAGCGCTGCCAGCGGAGCCGTCCTTGCCTGCTCGATCCCTCCCTGCATTGCAGGGACACGCGGCGGGTGGCACGCGCTGTCCCCGCAGGGTACGCGCAGGCTCTGCGAGCACGAACTCTCCGCTCGCTCTCCAGCAGGACAAACACCACCGTTGCCTCATTCTTCCACAGCTGCTACTTTCAGCCTGCCCGGGGATTCAGGTAACCCCATCCTACCCTGGCTGCTCCCAAGGACCGCTCCACAGCCAAGATGTCCAACGCCGTCACTGCCCATGTCAGGCACCGTCACGGTGCCCAGCTCCCCGTGCCTGGATGGGACACCGGGCAGAGCCAGTCTGAGCAGCGGGCACGTGCTTGCCTCTCCCGCACGCGGGCCTGTTTCGCTGAGTAGCTGTTTGAGCCAGAGCTGAGTCCTCCTGCTATGTCACATGTCCTGCATCTGCTGGCAGAAGTGTCTCATCCAGCAAAAATTTCAGCCTGCTCCAAAACAGGAAGCACCTGGTGCTCATGGGCTCTCGCACAGGGCTCCCTCGGTCCCCACATTCCCTGCCGCAGGCCAGGGCGGCTGCGGCTCTCCCTCAAAACGCAGGGCTGGCAGAGGGGCATTTAGACAGCTCGCCACCCTAAAATCAATTCAAAGAGCAGACAAAATTTGCCCAGGCACCACCTGTCACTGAACTCCCTTGGAAACGCTCTGCACAGCCCACAAAGCTCCCCAATCCCTCAGTAAACACTGACTCGCTTCTCTGACCCAGCTCCCTGGATTGGGGAGTCATAAAATGATGGGATGAGCACAAAAGCAAGAACCCCCACCACCACCACCCTTCCAAACCTTGGAAATCTCAGATTTTCTCCCATTAAAACTGGATTTTTAGCTGGATAAAGATGCTTACAAGAGTGTCTAAATTTGCTCTGAGAGTTAAAGATTTAGTGCATACCATGATGTAATTGCAGTGGTTTTCTTTTCTCTAGCAGCTCCCAGCTACAGTTGCAAGGCTGCATCATCTGCAGAGAAGAGGATGAAGGCAGGCTGGGGCTGGGCTGGACTGGGGTCACAGGCAGCAAGGAGCCACAGGGTAGGACACACTCCATTTGCCCCGCTGCCTTGCCTGATTCCCCTCCGTCTCTCCCCCCTCGCTCTCTCTGGCTATTGCTTTCCCCCTGCCTCAGCTCCCACACTCTCTCCACTGCTCTCACCAGCTCTCCCTGCTCATGTTTGCTGCATTCCATCCCCCCCCAACTTGCAAACACCTCCATCCCCATGGCCACGTCCTTGAACAAGCTTCTCTGCTCAGCTCCATCTATCTTCCCTCTTCGCCTCCTGTCGCACTCCCCACTTTCACGAGTTTCTCTAAACAGGCGCTTTTCCTACTTTGTCTCTTTGCCAGTTGAGTCCAATTCTCTCCAGCAGGCTTTACCCCTTCACATATGAGGCAGGCCCCTGGCCACCAGGACAGAATACGGACAATCCACAGAGCTAGGCACAGGGACAATGGACCCTGGCTCCAGCTCAGCTGGGGTGCTTACCCCAAGGGTGCTTGCAGCTGCATGGGCCAGGACAGCAGCTTTGCGGTATTGCTGTACACAGCCCCGGGAACTGCGAAGGGCACTATGGACAGACTTCACTGGGCACTATGAAGAGTTATTCATCGACATCCCTTCTGCTCTAGCTGCCTACGCACCCTGAAGATCAGACTTCTTCCTAGCCAGGTCAAAGGGCAATCTTCTCTAAGGCCTTTGGGGTTCTCCACGAAGTCCTCTTGGTCTCACCAATTCTCATCAGTTGGGGAAACAAGGAGCAAACATGAACTGAACTCGCTTAGACTGAACAAATATGCTTAGTGCCTGCAGGAGGCCAGCCTTTCACTCTCCGTATCAGCAGACACCAGGGATTATCTCAGGAGAGCAGCTTTATGGTAAAGGAGAATTCAGTTTCAATTACTGAGCACATCCTCAGCCACCCCTAGGAACTGTGAGCGGGAACATTGGAACAGTAACACAAACACCAGCCACGCTCCCTTCTTCTAATGTGCTCATCAACCCTTTCGCACATCTCACTCCAAGAGAAAGCCACAGAGGACAAAGATCTCTGGGAATCTAAAGTAACCAAAGACTCCACAGTGCAAGGGTCTCAAGCCACAGCAGCTGGACAGCAGGGACATCCTTCCTGCTGCTGCCATTCCCAGGCACATTCAGATGAGCAGTGGCTCCTGTCCGCACCCTGTTCTGCATTTTTCCATCCACTGGAACAGACCTGGCACAAAAAGACACTTCTGCAGAGCTCAGTTATCCATGCACTTCCACAGTAATGTCCCAGGCATGCCCAGGACAGTGTTCTGGGTTGCCATTTGCGGTTTCCTGCAGAACACCTACTTTTCCACCTCCAGAAAGAACTGAGTAACTCTGCCTGTACTGCAGGTGCCAGTGGAAACCAGCAGATACAGAGTTAAGCATTAGTAGTAAGAGATTTCCATGCCTTTTCTGACCAATACCCACCACACTCAAACCAGCTGAAATGCAGACAGACCAAATTCTGCTTAAAATAACTACTAGAGTTAGACATCCTCCCACAGACAGGATCAGGCTGAACATCTACCATTAATTTGTCCAGTGGTGCCATGGTCTGGCACCAAGTAACCCCCACCCACTCGCTGGGCTCTGTGGGAGGTTTGGCTGCATTGCTCTGGTTTGGGAGTGTCCTCAGCACCAGGCCTGATGAGGAAAGGGCCATGATTTTTAACCCCAGTCTGAAAACACAGCCCACAGAAGCAGCTGGTCTGAGGGCATCTTGCCACTCCTGCCAGGAACTGCTGAGGCCACACCAAAGTGAAAACAAGCTGAGCCAGGCTCTCCAAACCTCAGGCCAGGCACCACTCCAAGTCCCACTGTGACCAAAAGGTCTGCCGGAGGACAGCTTGCCCATGCTTGGAAGTGACACAAGTTCACAAGCTCTGTCCTCTGGGAAAGGTGCATGCGTCTCAAAGATGACATGCCACTGGGTATAAGCAGAGGCTCTGTGGGGAAGGAGGAAGAGCTTCAGAAGTTTGCCCGCCATGCCCTCGGCAAGCAAGCACTACGGGAACAGGCATGCAGAAAAGCTGCAAGACACCTAGTGGTCTGGGAATCGCCAGCACTGAGCACTCTGTTTGCAGAAGTGATGTCAGAGCTGGCTGGAAATGCAACCTCAAGAACAGGGCTCCATGCTGCCTGGGACAGGCTGACTCCTCGCCAGATTTCTTCAGGGCACAAGCTGGGAGAAAACAGCTTTTTCTAATGTGCTCACATGACATAATTCCCCCTTGTACTGGGCTGCTGAGCTGGGTTCGTCCCGACCTGCACATCACACAGGCTGTCTGGGGCACAGTCAAGTGCCGATGAAAACAACGCCACCCCCTGTGCTTGGTAATACCCCAACGAAGGTGAGAGAACATGCCAGAACTTGGAATTTAGCTCTGTTTATGATGGAAGAGGCAGAGGAAAGCCATCACTGCTCTCTCGTATCCACAAGTCCAAGAGGATCAGCGCAGAGTGTGCTGACTTCAGCTGCAGTAGGGACATGGCACAACCCACACAGCTACATGCACGCAGGCTGTGCAGGGAGAGAAGGGGCTGTTTGACAAGCAGCGTCGCATTTTCAATGCTTGTCGCTGTGCAGAAATGGCAAGTGCCAACCCCACCTACCCACACACAAGAGCAATAGTCGGGCTTTTCCAGCTCTCCAGATGCACTTGGCTGAGAGAAGGCTTTGCTCAGCTCCATGCTCACAGCAACAATCACAGTGAGATCCCAGCCCAGCCGTATGCAGGACACCATCCACATCCTTTGCCCCTGAAGTCCATGGAGACACAGAACTGGGGAGCACCCAAGTATCAGACGGGCTGAGATTGTAAAGCTTGACTGTTCCCCCACAGACATAGCCAACTCCCCTCAGACAGACAGCAGGAACAGGCATTCTGGCTTTCCATGGCAAACAGGGAAAATCTGTAGGGCTCAGCCTTGTCACGTGCATTCCTTCCCTGGCACAAGAGTGATTGTGCTGCTGGTGGCTGGGTTCTGGCTGAGAAATAGCCCGGTTCTCAAGTCCCCTCCTGGAGGGCCCTAGCTCCTGGAATGATGAAAGAGGCAGGGGGAAAGAAGGGGGAAAAAATTAATTGTTCCCTGCTGGGAGTTTGACCTGTTTCAGTGAGGAGCCCAGAGCAGCTACAGAGATAGGAGTCAGAAGGGAAAAAGACACAGCCAAGAGGGAAGTGAAAAATACAGCTGAGGGCACCTCAGTCACAGAGGGATCCATCTAACTCTATGCACGTGCCAAGTGCAACAAAGAAACCTGGAGATACAGGGAGGACAGCACACAGGCAAACAGAAGCCCACAGGCCTCCACTGAGACAAAGGGAGACCTTAGAAGACACAAATTATAAAAGCTGAAGATTTACTCAGAGATGCAGTTACTGCTCCTCCTAAGCCAGGAAAGCCTTCTCTCAGAGCCAGCCAAACCAGCAAAGATCTTGAGGGACTTCTCAGCTGCTTGCCTTCACACATGATCTGTGAAATGGAGACAAACCCTTCTTGTTCTCCTTTGTTCTTGGGCCCCTGTCCTGGCTTGGGAGGCTGATATGATACAAGCTCTGTCAGAGCTCAGAGACCAACAAGCCTCTGAGAGGTTTTTCTGAGATGACTCGGACAAATGCTTTCTCCAGGACACACATTTGAACCATCCCCATGAAGACAGTACATGGCTTTGTTCCTGATGGCAAACATCAGGCAGTAGGGCCCTTTCCACTCAATCCTTTTACAGGCGACTGGAAACCAGGCTAAGCTCAGGTCTGTGATAAACAATCAGCCTTGTGCTCATGAAGACTCATTGTCTCCCAAATACTGCTAATTGCTCAAGCAAATGAAGAGGGAAGCAAAGGGGAAATGCCAGCACTGCCCCAGAGATACCTCAGGATGTCTTGTCATCTCAGTCCCCAAACAGGGAAACTTGCCTTGCTTTAAATCAGTGCGTCCATCAGACAAAAGCACCTCATCTAACACCAACTCCAGCTCATCAGTTGACCCAGAGGGGTCAGGAAGGACCTACTCATTTTTGCTTTGGCAGCCCAGACAAGGTAGGGTTGAGGGTATGTCATCCGGCTATAGCAAAGGTATATTTTGCTAGGCTCAAACCACTTTTACAGCAGGTGTTTCAACCTTTTACCTACTTCCTCAAGAAAGCATCTAGCAGAGCAAAATCCTGGTTCTACTGAAATCAACAGGAGTAGCACTCTTAAGGTTCCTCAAAGTTCATACCACATGTATATACCCCTCAACACTTCAACGAGAGAACTATTTCCCTCCAGCAAAGACTGTGAGTACTGACCAGCATGCTCAGGAGGGGCTTTTGCTGCTGGACACCAACCTGAGTCACCTTCCAGGAGTCTGGTGGGGAAGGGAATGAAAATCTCCTCCCCAAAACTCTCTTTTCAGGACCCAGATCAGCACAGGCTTTTTGCCAGACCTCTCCAAAATGAACCCAAACAGCATACTGTAGAGAGTACTGACTCCCTATATTGCATTCACCCCTACCCCCAGCAAACCACAGAGATCAAGAGCTGGGCTAACTCCTAGTCATCCTCCACTATAGACAGCAATAAAAGGAAGCCCTCAGAGAGCACAGCAAAGATTAAGGTCCCCCCTGTTTTAGCAGGGACTTTGAAGCCTCCTCAATGGGATGATGCAGGGAGGAAAATGGGGAGGGATACAGGCTGGCAAAGGAAGCACTGGCAACCTGGTTGCGATGGACCTACCACCCTGCAGCTCTTGCTCAAGAACTTGTACAGCATCTGCTCAGAAGCTCAGGCAGTGATGCTGGGGCAGGCTGGAAGGAAAGACCTCCTGCAAGGGCCCACTGAGAGACAGATCTCCCAGGTCAGTGGCACAGATCCTGCATAAGGTAAATCCCAACAAAAGTAATCCAAGTTTCTTAGCAGAGTAGTAGAAATAAGGTGTAGTCAAATGATTTGTTTTACAGTTTTAAACCTTTCCCTCTCTGAAAACTAGTTGTTCAGTAATGACAGTTCAAGCTTGCTCCCTTCAAAAATATTAAAGGGAAACAATTAAATGTCTTTGTTTTTCACTTCATTCAGCCTAAAGTGCTTTCTGACTTCAGCCCAAATTCCCAAGCAGTCTCCCCGCAATGGCTTGTCAATGAATACAGACTCTCCCCACTAGCATGCCATCCCAGCAGCTCTTTCCTCAACTCCTTCATTGCTTCCCAGGCAACCTTGGAGAGGAGACCCGGCTCAAGCCACCTTACCTCAGACATGTTGACGCGCCCTTCCAGGAAGGAGCAGTCAGCAGCATTGTGGGTGCAGATGTGGCGGTACTTGCACCAGTGGCAGGGGAAGGAGCCATTCACACAGGACAGGCAGCTGCAGAGAGAGCGAAGCAGGCAGCGTTAGGGTACCACGGGGCAGGAATGACCCCCCAAGGCCTTTCATAGACTGCCTTCTAGGTTGGTCACATACAGCAGCAGGCTGAGGGCTGTTCAAGCAACAGTTATCTGGATGGGAGCAGCCTGCTCTGCCCCCACCTCTGAGCATCCAGGACCACCATGCTTTACTCCCCAGGTTGCCCACAGCCATTATGGAGCCCACAGTGTTCCCATCTCCTCCTTCCCTTCGTGCCAGCCCAGCTGGCCATGCTCTTCCTCCTCTGGCCAGCATGGAGCTCACGCGTGGGCTGTGGCAGGGCTGCGTGACCCCCCCTATCTATTTGGCAAGCTGACCCCTTCCCTTCCCGCTCGCCCGCCCGCCTGCCTGAGAGAGGGCTCAGCTCTAGACTTTGGGAGCTTTATTTTGGTTTCATGAAAGGCAATTTTAGCAAGAGCAGGCAGAACAAGGGCTCTCCACTGCAGAGAAAAGGAGGAGAAAAAGCCAGATTAATGTACGCTCATTGAGAGGGAAATTATAATTGGCTAAAGGTTGGGTCAGATTAACATTTCAGGACTGTAGTGCCTTTCAGTTGCTCACAATACATTGTGTGTGACCTTCTCCCTCTGCCCCCCTCATCCACAGCCCCTCGCCGGCTGTGTGTGTGTTTGCTTCCCACCCCCTTTCTCTCCAGCCTGAAACATTTCTCTCTCTCTCTTAAGCCTCCTCTCTGGGCTCTTTGTGTTACATGCTCATGTGTACATATCCCGCTCTCCCCTCTGCAGCTCCTCAGGGCCTGAGCTCAGGCATGCTTTGATCCAGTGAGCCGCGCTCCTCTGCCTTGCAACCCCCCTGCCAGCGGCGCCCGGCAGCTCGGGTAGGGAACGAGCACTGCAGGCCAGACGCTTTTTCTGAGCAGTGGGGAGCAGCCCCTCCAGAGGGACCCACATGGGGAAAGGAGCCATGGGGCCAGCTCAGTCCATTGCTCCTTCCTCTTGCTGTTATCCTGGGACCTATCACAGTGAGCAGCACTCTGGCATCCTGGAGCCTTTCTCCAGCAGCCCAGGGCTCACATCCCTCCTTCCTGGCCACAACAGCAGCCTATGCCAGATAGAGGGCAAAAATGAGGCAAACTGAAGTTCAGGTTGCAGAAGACAAGTTATATGATAGTATTAATTGTTGCTCGTGCCACATAGCAAGCAGCCTGGGCAAAAATTGTCCCCATGATACTTCCTCTGCTTCACAACAAATAGTTCATAGAGGTGGGTAACTCTATAGCACATCAATCTCATTATGTGCTCATACCATCTAGGGCCAGATATCACCAGCTAGTACGGTTTGCCAGGCATTAAGCCCTGCCTGTACCAGGTAGTACCATCATTTAGCAGCACGCAGTTGAACCTGCCAAAGAATGTCCTCCCTCCTCCAGGCAGGGTCACATGAACTCACCAAATGCTCTCAAAGGCCACCTTAGCCCAAGCCCCAGGAGGTATCTCTGTCAGCAAGGGCAGATCATCCAGCCCCATCACCATGGAGCCCAAGCGCCAAGTCGGGCATGCAGCTTCGGAGGCCCTCACCCTCTGCAGAAGGGACTGACTGAACTGCGACACCAGAAGAGCTACTGCCAAGGAGGACTGAATCCTTTCCCGACATTGTCCCAAGATAGCAAAGCCCAGAATTAATGCAGCCAGGCTTCAAGGGGCAAGCCTGCAAAAGGCAGCGTGTCCTGTGAAACCAAGCCTGTCCTCCTGATTAGGACACAGGAAGAGCTACTGATGCAGGAGCTGCAAGGCAAGAGAAACAACTACCTTAGCTTAAAAACAAGACCAAAAAACCACATCAGCACTGCTCATCTCCCTAAAAGGCTTCTTCCTGCTCTCACTGATTTTACTAGGACCAGAACTGGGCCCAAAGCAATTATATTTAAAGACAAGGCCTTCTCCTAAACACAGCACCTGTGGGAGGCAGGAAGCCCTGTTCGGCCAGAACCCTCTTCTAAATCACCACACTACCGTTTTGCCTTTACCTTCATGAGAAATGACAAGGGAAACACAGTATCACAATATAAAGCACCAGAAAGACAACCTTCCTGAAAAGTGATTTCATCAGATGGAGGGACCTAGCATGCTGAATCCCTCGCCCGGCAGCAGACTTGTCACTTCAGAGGTGTGGGGAAGGCACAGGAGCAAGCCGCCGCGGCAGTCAGCTCAAGGTGCAGACAGCTTTGAGTGCAAATGCACACCTGGGGCTTTGCAGGGCCACAGCTCCCTGCCCTGGAGTTTCACACACCATTACATATACAGCAATAGCTTCTTAAATCCATGTGCACACACTAAGGAAATATTTAATTAAGCTGCTTGCAAAGGGGGCTGGAAGTCATTTCCATGTTTCGCTCACATTTTCACTTCCAAATGAACAGCCCTTTTAGCTTTACCCACAAATATGTTAATTGAGATGCTCCTTATGCAAATATATGCGATTTTATTTCAGCTGCAGAGATTCAACTTAAAAGCACAGCCATAGCCTCCTATCTCTGGTTGCTTTGATGGAGGGAGGTGTGGAGGGTGGGGGGAAGCAAGGACACAAACAAAGCAGCAGGATTGTTCCTACCCCCTATCCTCATGGCAAGGGCTCAAGCAGCAATGGGGAGGCAGACAAATCCAGGATATTGAGGCAATACGGCAGTGAAAGCATAGGTTAATCCTAGCGGAAGTACGGTAACCACAGAAAGGTCATTCAAAAGAGGAACACGTACAAGTCTCAGCAGGGTAAGTCCCCAGAGAAGTGCCGTCGCTGCGATGCAAGTCACTCATCATGGTATAACCAGAAATCCTCACATAAAATCAACCCTCAGCAAGCGCTGCACCTCAGGAGTTATTTTCTAGCCACAGGGTCTTTCAGGCTTTTAAAAAAAAAAAGACTCCTGAATCTCTCCTCTGCCATCACTTGAGGCATTTCAAAGCAGTTCAGATGAAGAATCTGACTTCAGCCTTGCCTTTGCCCAGGCCACTCACCAGCCCATGCACCTCAGCCCTGCAGTTTTTTGAGGTCAAAGACAAATCATATTTGGCTTTCAGGGCTGTCCTAAATGGAGAAGAAGGGTGCTGGATAAGGGTGTGATTGCAAGCCAATGGTCAGCTCTGTAAAAGAGGTGCTCCACTCATGCTGCCAGGTGAGCCTCCAGCATTTCTGAGGGTCTGCTTTGCCAATCAGCTTCTGTACTTTCTTGCTGGTCTCTTGGCAGCCTCTTCACTTACCGAACGAGATGCATATTCCTAATGTCTCTTAGGTTATCCTTCAAGTATCCACCATGCTAAGTGTATGGATCTCCACATCTTAATTCCCCTTCATGTTGCTTCTAACTTAACCAAGTCATTTTTGAAGCTATAGTCCTTGGAGATAGTTTTCACACTCTCATTTCAGCCTAAGCCTTCCATCTGCCGTAAGGTTGTCAAATGTAATTGTAAGTACACTCACTGCCACACAAGTCTCACGCCACAGCATCTTTTCTGCATTTAAAGTGTGTCTCAGTGAGCACAACCCAGCTGGCTAAAGACTCTGTAAAGTACCAAGGAAGTTAGTACCTAGGTGTTAATAAAATGGTTAAACCCCAGTTCTAATGTGCTTTGGTCCTGCTGCCTTGGGCATGGGTGATTTAACATTGCTCCCCCTGTGAGCTCCCTGAAGGACTGTCAAAACTCAGGAGTCCTGGAGAAAAAGACAGGAGCTCTTCCCTTTGTTCCCAGCCAGCAACTCTTTCCCTAAAGGCACCAGACTGTGATGAAGCAGTGCTATCATGCACCATGCCAAACACAGACACGTGATTGCAATTGTGCCCCCTCTCTATGTGCCATCCTTACTAGTGGAGGAGCAAACAGCTCTGAAATGTAAATATTGCTGATTAGGCTCTAAGCTAACACCCCCTCTCCCAGGAGCACAGGAGCTTCGAGACTCTCTTAAGGCTCTTTCTACAGCCACCTCACTTTGTGGTCTGCAAGTTTTGCTTTATAGCTTCAAGAAGCAGGCAAACTGACTGTCTTGTTTAAGGGAACGGAAAACTGATTTGATCAGGAGACACATCTTCCAGCAAGAGGCATCGGGTTGAACAAGTTCCTGCAAATAGGTCTAATCGGATCCCTGCTGAAAAAGAAGAGGCAGAGCTCTCCGGCATGCTTCAGAGCCAGGCACGTCTGCTCAAGGTCAGGCTCTATGGAGTGGTTGGGGTTGTATCCCCAGCGTGTCCATTTGTCATTGCTGTCTGTTCCCAACACAGGAGCAGGTTGCTCGGCAGCATGATGCCATCTG
The DNA here is from genome assembly GCF_028389875.1 of Rhea pennata. Classification (NCBI taxonomy): domain Eukaryota; kingdom Metazoa; phylum Chordata; class Aves; order Rheiformes; family Rheidae; genus Rhea; species Rhea pennata. The sequence continues at coordinate 12,916,042 of NC_084674.1, forward strand.
TGCTGTCTCTCTCCTTCCCACGGTCAGGCACTTTTCCCTCATCACTTCTTGCCTAAGCAGCTTTCATCACTCCTGATGATTAGAGGGAGTCTCTCCTTCATGTGTTGAAGTCCCCCTCCCTGAAACATACTGGGAATGCAAGGAGCCCAGCCAGGCAAAAAAACCTGATACTGGAGGTGCAGTGCAGACATGAACCCATAACTTGCTCCCCAGACATCTCTATTGCCTTCTCCACCGTGAGCCCTTCCAGGTGCCACACAACCAGACACTAAGCCAGCAAGGAGTTCAGGCTGGGCAAAAGGAAGCATTAGATCCACCAGCTATATGTGTACAAGAGTGATGAGAGCCTCAGACAAGGATTTCATCACTCTGCACAGAGTTGTCCATACCACATCAAGCCCACGCTTGCTGGAACCTCACCTAAAAAGAGCAGATAGTCCTGCAGGCCACAGCAGCAGCTCCCCACTCAGCTGGAAGGGGCACGGGCAACCACTGAGTAGCATGGGGACAACATTAGAACCTCCCCACACCTTCCACAGTTGCCCCCCAAAGCCACTACAAGCTTAGTGCTGCTTCCTTCATTTCAAAACCAATTACAAACTTGCTCACAGCTGAGGTCCTCCTAGATGAACACCTAACACAGATGCACAAAACCAACAGTAGAAAGGGGGAGACAAGACAACAGAGGGGCATTTAGCAGCACATTAAGAACATCTCTGGTATCTGGTTAACAGGCTGGTCACTGCAGAATAAGCCCAGACCTGCCGGGGTGGCTTCAGAGGACCTTTTCCTCAAAGTACCCTTAGGCAGGTGAGCAGAAGACAACTCTAATAACCCCAGTAATATTGCTACTATTTCCATGTCTGATCCAAAGCATGGGAAGCTAGTAGGACTCCACATCCAAGCTCATTCCTCATTCACCTTCCCTTGCTCTTAGCCTCAGGCATGCCATGCATGCCTTGCTATTACATCGGCATTCGCACGGTCTGGAAAACAAGTCAGTTCGCTTCTCTTATCTCCGGCTTGAAAGAGCTGAGAGCTCTTCAGCGCTTGGAGCGCAGAGAGGGGAAGGCAGAAAGCAAAACAGGCATCCACAGGGGTGAGATAAGCCTGAGCAAGCAAACAAGAGAGGGAGGGAGAGAGGGGAAAGAGAGGAGTGGGTGACTAAAGGTGAGCTCCCACTGCCTCCATCCTCTCCCTAAGCTGCCTTCGAAGAACAAACAAGGTAGGAGAATAATCTATGTATTCAACATAACTACTGTGGGCTGGGACATGGAAATGTGAGCGTTGTACGCGCATGCACACACACACGCACGCTGGGGCTCTTAGCCTGGAGCAATGCCTTTCTGGAGGAAGGACACAGAGTAAACCACAGGGAGGAGAAAAGGGGGCAAGTTCATCGGCATCAAGTGCAGAACAAGGGAAGCTCATTGAGAAGGGAATTTATAAACAATGCTGATGGAAACAGCATCTGCGTACACACACCACAGACAGCCTAAAAGCTCCCAAACTGCTCCTCAGACCTTCTCTTGGCAAGGAAGAGACATCCTTAGTGAATATTCTGCTCCGTCATAGCCTGCATCTGGAACAGCAGCTGGAAGGGGTGAAAGGCTGAATGGCAGCAATTTAGGCTTTATATCAATCTATTTGACCCTGAAAAGGGGGATAAAAGGAGGCAGAAATCCTGAAGGGTGACAGCAATGGGCAGCCAGTGCCCCACACACACACACATCTACAGGCAGACCACAGCCACATGCTGGTGGCAACCCTGCTCCTCCTGAGCAGGACATGAGGTGGACCCCAAATCTAGGAAAGCTATCACAGTGGGAGACCAGCTGTCATCTCCTTTCATCCCACCCTCTCTGCCCATCTCAAGCCACCAAGTTTCTGCGCTCCCTTTCCTGCTAGCCCAAAGATTTTCCATCTGTGTTGTGCTGACCTTCACCAACGGCCTTTCTCCCAGAAGTATGTGTGGGGCATGCTAGAGCCACTGCAGGGTGGGTTCAGGGTAGCCCAACGTCACATTCTGATTAGAAGGTGCAGAATCAGTCCCTGATTTTTAAGATCTCCAGGAACAAATAATTCCCCTTGCACATCCGAAGCTGAGTGAAACACAAAACCAGACTGTATCAGCTCTCCCAGCAGATAACAAATGTGACACAAAACTGGTTATCCTGAGTGATCTCTGTTGCTGTCCTACAGGATTTTCTGCCTGCCCTAGCCTAGGAGTATGCACAGATCTGCTACTGCCTCACAGCTCAGAGGTGGCTACTCAGATGCACTTACTCAACTGCTTGCAGCCATCTGTCCACGCCTTCAAAAAGAAAGCACCAAGCACATCTGTAAGAATCAGGAAATTAGTAACACTGGGCCTGCAGAGAAGCAACCAGGCTGTGTGTAATCAGCTGCTGATCCCACCGCAGGCAGCATGCAGAGGCATAGACACAGCTAGCCAGCAAGGCTGCAAGTCTTCAGTGAGAAGCAGTGCGGAGTGAGGACTGGTACTGTCCCACCGCCTTCAAGGAGGCCTTGAGACACACTCTCTGAACGCTGGGAGCACTGCAGCCAGCAGGCTCTGCAGTGATTCACACACCAGCGAGGAGCCCGGACCCATCTTCCTTCACACAGCCACACTGCTCCCCCAGCCCCTGGGCAATGCATTAAAATCCCATTTGCCTAATGGAGACTTATACCAAAAGCCTGTGAGACAGGGCTGCTCTATTCAAACATAGCTGTGCTCACATCTCTTCAGTCAGGGTGAGAGCCACTGGCATTCTTCCCCATTGCTCTGGTCTTTACAGCACCCTCAAGAAATTCAACATCCCATCGCTGATGGAACCTGGGTGTCACAACTGTCACTGGGGTGAGGCAGAACTACAAGGTCTCCTCCTCACCCCTCTCCAGCCCCTTCCCAGGAGTCTTTCCATATTGGCATAAAACCAAAAAGATAGACTACAACAGGAGTTAGGCAGAGTTTCCAGAGGGGAAATCCAGACAGCAAACATGGAATTACCGGGAACAAATACGCTATGGTTGTCCTTGGAAACAGCTGGTGTCAGTCTCTGCTGGAGACAGCAGGCTGGACAAGGACGCTCTGAACTATTTCCACATCTCAGTGCGCACTCCCTCCAAGATCCTCCAGCTTTCACAGCTGGTATCCCCACCCCTGCAACAGAGCTGTGATGTTCCAGTCCCAAGGAATTCCCCTTCCTGAAGCACTCCTCCAGCCTCCGCTTCCAGGCTCTCCATCTCTCTCTGGATTTCCTGGCTTGTTTGCAAGGCTGATTTTGCACTCATCTACCTTGCCAGCAATCGCAGGCTCTACCAGAGTCACTCAGGGAGCCCGGCATTATGTCTTTATCTTTAAAGGGTACTTATTTCCTAGAGAATGCTTTGAAGAGGGAGTTTAATGCTTACAAAAATGACTTCAACATCTGCTCATGCAGCTTCTGGACACAGGCTGATTCATTAGGTTATCAAAGCCTCAGAGTGGTCTTTAAAAGCGTGTGCTTGATCAATGCGCCATAGGCAACCCCCAAGGGAATCCATACTGGTCTCTGCCATGGGGTTTCCTATTATGTCCTCCATCACAGAAAGCAGAGCCTACATCCCGGATCTGATGACCAGCCCACACTTCCAGCTCTGCTCCCAGCCCCAGGGGCTCACAGTTTTCCTTGGCCACTCAACACCCATGTCCTTCTCTGCAAGGGATCCATTATTCTGCATCAAACTCCAGGTTTTCACTCCTTTGTTCAATGCACCTTGGATGGCTCTCCCAGAAACACCTCCTCCCCAGTACACAAACCTTCAGGAGAAAGATGCCAGAAAGCACAGCCTGCAAATGTCCACTTGAGCCCCACAAGAGTCTTGAGGCTGACAGGGACGTGGTACTTGGATGCAACCCCTAGAAAGCTATCCAAGTGACTTGGAGCAGAAGGAAAACTGCTGCCACACAAGCGGCTGGTCTTCCTTCTGCACACCATGTGGGTGCACACGCTACTAACATCTCCAAGAGGCCGTGGTGTTGCATCAAACACTCCTTAGTTAATGAGTTGTTAACAGTGGTCTCAGGGCAGCTCCAACACACACTGCTTCATATTGACCTGCCTGCCCTTAACAAAAAGTCCCCTGCTAAGAAATTCAGATGTACCTGATCCCTTCCTGGTCAGTCCCTGCTGACCTGTGCACATCCACAGCATACAGACCAAGCATTTGCGCTGGTCTCCCTCAACCCCTTGCGCTCCTCTCGGTTTAGCGAGCGGCCACCCAGTTTATCTTGCTGCAACTTTTTCAAAGAATAGAGCAGCTTTTTCCCAGCCAGTCTACTAGACACCACAGGCCTGACCTTGAAAAATAAGCTGTGGGACAACCTTGTCAACAGTCAACACCAGTTTGGCCAGAACTAGCTAATCTGTACTGAGACATGCAAAAAGGGCTCTGGTATTTAGTATTACAGTGACTCCTCTCCAAAAAGCAGAACGAAGAACAGAGTCACTCTGAGACTCTGTTACAGTTTTTCCTTCTTAAAGCAGCATGGCCAATATTGACAAGGTCTAAACAGCTTAACTCACTGGGCTTTTATAAAACACCGTTTTAACTCCATCCTCAAACCATCTTGTGTTTACTAGCAGGCCTCTGAAGTCTTTTGAAATTCCTGTCTGCTAACTGGAACAAGGTGACACATTGCTTCCAAAAAAGGTGCTATTACACATATTCCCCACCTGTCTCCTTCTCTGTATCTCTGCCTTCCTACAGGCTGCAGCAGGAATCAGGTGCAAGGCACGTCCTCTCTACAGTTAACAGAAAGTGATTTGTTTTCATCATAAACAAATCTCGCTCATTTTTCAATCATGGCAAGCTCTGCCTCTCTGCTCACTCTTTTAATCCAGTAAAGCTAGAAGCAAGGCACTGCTTCATTTCACTTGGTCATCCAGAGCTGCTAGAGCAGCACTCCTGGTAGCTCTGCTGTCCAGCAGTTCCCAGGCAGCCTCGGGGCTGCTCTGCAGCACTGGTTTTCAGATGCACTAGTTTTCTCCATGCCACCAAACCTTAGCACACCCTCTCCGTGTTGCTACGTCATTTGCAGAGGCATTGCACCTTTTCTGTGTCACCTACAGATCACCTATGGAGACATATCAGCCACGGTCACAAAGGGCCACGTTGCTTTGTGACGAGTGAGAGGCCATGTCCCATCACGCTGGGTGGCAATGCAGAGCACTGCAATAACAGAAGGGAAAAAAAGAGGGATTTAAGGGATTTACCTGTAAGATACTCCCTTGGCCTGCTCCCCCATATTACCTTCAGAAGCCAAGCATATGGGCAATGCAACTCTCTTTATACACTATGTAAATGGTAGAGCTGTCTTGCGTTCCCTGGAGTTACTCCAGCTTACACCAATGGAAGAGTTGGTTTACGATTCTTTTATCTTTCCATAATGACTTGAAAATCTCTCCTAAACATTTTGTCTTCAGCTGAGAAATGATTTAATACACAGGCCCCTTGCTCCCAACCTAAACAAAGCTGCCCAAATATAAAAACAAAGCATTATGCATGGCGATCGGAGAACTCCACAGGAAAAACATTAGCCTCGTGGAAAAGCGTATTGTTCCTAATACAGAATTTATCAGGCTGACTTATAGATTTTCTTCCGCAAAATATGAAACCTGGATCTGAAAGGCTATTAACTCCAAAGAGATCCATTAAAGACGCCTGCCTGCAAATGGTATTTAGAAGTATTGCATCATACCAGATATTGTCATATTCTTTGGCTATGAATTGATTGCAGGTCACAAAGTTAAAACTGCCTCCAAATATTAAAATCCTTGACGTAAAGAAAATAATAATAATGTTCAACAGCCTAGAACATGGACTTTTCTATCAGCTCCAACCGGAGCCCATAAATATTAATGCATCCATAATTAGCCTTTTTAAATAATGCATCCAAAATTAAACATCAACGCAGTAATAAATCAGTCAGGGCTCTTTGTTGTAGGTTTGTTTGGGGTGGGGGGGGGGTGCTCATATATGAAGCACGTAAAATAAAATGCCAAATCCCTCACCAGCTCTTCCCGCTGGACCCAAATGATGTGGCCCTGATTGGACTATACCTGACGCTATTTGTACTTAAAAGTCTTGTTTCTTTCATTTAGAAAAATAGAAGTCACACTGGCTTTTTGATTTGCAAAGCAATGACATGCAGCCTTCCCAAGCCAAAGCTGAGCTGGTGTTATCAAAACCACACAACGTGAAGGGAGACAAAGCTCATCTTGTGAGTCAAGGTGAGTGAGAAAGTCAAGTTTGCAAACTCCTTCCCTCTCTCCTCGCCCTCACAGATCTCCCCAGAGCAAAGATCTGCCCCCTGCACAAGGAGCAGGCAGAGCAGACATCCCAGGGCTGGGAGGGATGCCCCCTGGTGCAAACAGTCTGCAGGGGCCATTCCTTCCTTAAGCCATTGGAGGCCTGCCTGCTCTCCAGGCTTCACATTCCCAAGTCTGCCTTTTGCAGGCAGACTGCTCCTCGTCAGGCACGCGAACGAAAGCCCTTTGGGCTCTCCTTGGACGCATCCCCTTCGGCACTGCAGGCAGAGTGTTGGCTGCAGGTGCCCAAGCTGTTCCCTGATCAAAGCACTAAATACAGCTTGTTCGCTGAACATGCTTTGAAGAAGCCATCTGTAGCAGAGCCCCAGCAAACCCCCTGAGCCAAGCTAGATTCTTTGTAAGAAGCTGCCCAAAAGAGATCATTCTACATTTGCTTATCTGAAATTACTGATTAGCCAGAGCGTCACCATCCGTGGGAGGCTTCTGGCAGGGTCACAGAATCGCTCACATTCCTGAGCTAAAGTGTCTTTGCCCAAACACACCCCGGCATCTCCTCTAAAGTTTCCACACTGTATCTGTCTCTTTGCTGTTCAAACCCACTGTCCACAGCCCCTAATCTGGAGCTAGCTACTAGGGGCTTTAGACATTGTGCGTAAGACAGCACATCAATAATCCATACCTCTTCTATTTTTACCATGTTCATATCTTAAGCTGCCTAAAAACCCATAGGTAGATTTCAAGGCAGTCTGACAAGAAAGCAAATTTATAATTACTTCTGCTTAGGAAATTCTTGGGTATATGCCCCACAACATGCAGTATGTTCCATTCGGTGTTGCTATAATTTTCCAGCTTGCACTCCAGCAAGCTTGGGAAGTGAGTACCTTCATAGGAAAACACAAGCTCTCCTTACTTTTGCATAGCCAAGTCACTCCTCTTAACAAGTTTCCAGGAATAAGATGCTCAGCATTTTCAGTTACATGGATTGCTAGAGTCTGCAATGCAGTAAATTCCCTGTTTCTTCCAAAGCTTTTCCAAACAAAGTCCATTACAAGTGAGACTCTGCCTTGATGTTACATGTTCCCATGTGCCCAAATGCAGCTGTGGTCTCTCTGATCACTGTCCCAGTTTACAGAGTAAAAGGAGGAGGTTTCTCACTGCAAACCCCACTATCTGGACTCTGCTTTCCTCTTACAGTATCAACAGCTTCGAAGCTGAGATCTCTCTCTCCAAGTCTCATGTAGCCCAACCAACCTCTCCCCAGAGCGTGCTCATGAAGCCCAGGGCACTTACGACTGATGGACGCTGCAGTTGTAGAAAACAAAATCCACAGAGGCAAACTTCTTCCCCGTCTCCTTGGATTTCAGATAGAGTTTCACCACCCGCTTGTCCCCTGGGAGACAGCAAGGCAGAAACAGGCATCAAAATGGGCACAATGTTCAGCCCAGCACTTAGCCCACAGCCCATTATGGGCTGGAGGCAGCTGGGCAACAAACTCCATCCACCCCAGTTAACTAACAAAATCCCCCAGATCAAGGAACGAAAAGAGCGAGGGTCCCATACCGATCCAGCTGCCGAACAGGTCAGCAGAGCCCAGGCACAGCACTATGCCCCTTTTGCCTACTACAATGTGCTGACAGGGAGGTAGGTGCTTCAGGTTGTGCTAGCAGCATTGAAGGGAGCTGAACAGTTTTGGGGACAGCAGAGTACCCTAGAGCCCCTCGAAAAACCTACATCTACCTGGCAATGGTCTGTAGGTGGGAAACAAGGTCAGGTGCCTCAGGGTGTACAGGACCAGCACATGGACCATTAGCAAGAAACTGCACTGACAGCATGGGAGAGGGCGAGGGCAGATCAAAGACAAGCATCAGTCCCCAACGAGCAGCAGCATGGTTTTCCTCCCATATCCCAAGAACCTGTCTTCATTTTTGCTCTGAAGCTGAGGGTTGCTGCTGTCACAGAAAGACTGTCAGATCCCTCTCCCAGTCCTCCTCTGCGTCTGGCTACTGGGGCAACAATTGGGGCAACAATCAGGGCAAGGTTTGCCTTGGGCTCTGTTTAGCTCCCAGGGCACAAACAACGCAGGCTCACCACGGCCCCTGGTGATGGGGATGACGTCCTTGGCAGAGGGAGAGCTGCAGTAGATCTTCCCATCTTCGATGCGACTCTCCGACTCAGTGAAGTCCTCAAAGGAGCAGTTAACTCCGGCTGAGAGGTCTGGGACATTCCAGGCCTCCAGAACCAGCTGGGGAGAGAGGCAAAAGCATCACAGAGGGAACCAGCAAACAGCAGAGACTTCTTAGCGTCCAACAGGAGCCACTCCAGCGAGGAGAGAAGCTCAGGGCTACATTCTACCTCCATCACCCATACCTAGCAAGGGGGACCTGCTGCAGGCTAAAAGCAAGCACCATCCACATCCATGAACTCCCAGCTCAAGGAGGGAATACAGATTTAAACAGGTTAAACACCAAATGAATCACTACCTTACATCCTCTGCCCTCTCCTGCACCACAAACCATTACATCTCACCTCTCTACAAAGAGCAAGCACAGTGTTTGGTGAGGGAATATTTTAGAGAAAGGCATCCACTTCTGCAGACATCGAGAGGGGAGGAATTCACCTCTTCCTTTGCAAATTCATTCTAAGGGTCAGCAGTTCTCCCTTTACAAAATGCGTGCCTTATTTCTAATTTGAATTTGTCTCAGCTTCCAGCCATTAGTTCTTGTTATGCCTTTCCTTGAGAGATTAAAAAGCCCTTTAGTCCCTGATATTTGCTCCTTGTAAAGGCACTTATACTCTGTAATCAAGTCACCCCTTAATCTTCTTTTTGATAAGCTAAGCAGATTGAGCTCTGGAAGTCTCTCACTGGAAAGCATTTTCTCCAGCCTTCAACTCATTTACATGATGTTTACAGGAGGTTTGCCGCCTCCTCCTTTAAAAGGTGGACTCCAAGCCCGAGTGCAGTGTCCCAGCGTCAATCATATCAGACCTCTGTGCCATACCCTGCTATCAGTCATGCAAATAATCACAGATAGAGAAAAAAAAGCCTCCCAACTCACAGCTCCACCCAAAGAGCATTAGGAGCCCTTTCGGACAGACAGGGCATCAAATGGAGGGCTCGTGCCCCAGTTACAGCCAGGGAGCTCTTCCAGAGCCACCACTTCCTAGAGCATCTGGGAGCCTGTCTTCTTCCCAGATGTTTAACTCCATGCTTGGCAATATTAAGACTCGCTCTCTGGTAAACTAGTCCCACTCGAACCCAATTGCTCCATATAGCAATCTCATCCTCACAGCTATGTGCCACCCCGCCAGTCTCAGCATCCTCTGCATATCTCAGCAGCAGCAATTTCACATTTATTTCCATATTACCAATGAAAATGTTAAGGGGAAGTTGCACTGCACTCCAGTCCCTGCAGAAGCACTTTCAAAATATTTCTATTCAGTGACAATTCCCCTCTGACAACTACTTTTTGAGATCTGTCACAGAGCCAGGTCTTAATCCACTTAAGACATGCTTTATCAATATTGTATAATGCTAATTTTTAATCAGAATGTTGTGTTGTACCAAGTCAAATGCCTTGTAAAAGTCTAGAGACATCACATCCCTGCAGTCTCTCTTGTAACTCAAGTCATAATTTCATCGAAGAACAAAATACAGTTTTTGGACATAAAATCACATCGAATAGCATTAATTATACTCATATCCTTAATTCTTCATCAGTTGTATCCTGTATCAGTTTTTTTCCATTAGTTTTCCTAAAATTAATGCCAAAATAAGCAATCTCTAACCACTGGGTTGTCTCATTTGCCCTTTCTGCATATGGACAAAAAATGAGCACATTTTCTGCTTACTGAACTTTTCTCAATATTCTCTTATTTATTACAAAGTTGCATCTACAGGCAGGCCAGAGGGCTCCTTGGCCAACTCTTTCAGGACTCCTAAGTGCTAGACATGTAGACCTGGCAGTTTTCAAAAGTTTATTGCTAGTATATGCAGTTTCATATTCTCTTTACATCGCTAATGGTCTGGAAAATACTCCATGCAAGTACATCCTTTCTGTTTGCACAGGCAAAACAAAAAGTTATGCATCCTCGACTCATCCCAAAATATCTACTAGTGGCCACTGTCAGAGACAGGATATCGAGCTAGATGGATCTCTGGCCTAAGTATGGCAATCCTTATGTCATTATTTATATTATGCAGAAATATTTATTGCTCAGTTATGTCTTTTCTGAACAGTAATTAACCACTCTATTACCTCCCTCCAGCAACAGGCCAGCCTTCATCAGTCCCCTGCACTTTATTACATTTTCTTTGTATCAGACCTCTCTTTCATTGAATATTCCTCACTTATTTTTAATTACCACCTTCCCAGTCACCTGCCTCCACAGGGTCAGGACGTACCTGGGCCAGGCAAGCGAGCAGGAGAAGCAGCTTACCGGGACCTTGGACATGGTGACCGATATATTCTTCGGCTGGACGGTGAGCTGGACGCACTGCCGCAGGTCGGAGGCGAAGCGCTGGGGCTCATCCGCCCGTTCACAGCGGTCCTTGCGCGAGCATCTGGAAGGGGAGGAAAGCCCCATGGTGAGGAGGACCCCCTCAGTCCTGGGCTGGGTTTCAGAGGGGCGAGAGAGGGCGGCAGCCTCCCCGGGCAGGGAGTCCCCGCGCTGCAGGACCCCGAGCCCCCGTGGGGCAGCGGCGCAGCTCTGGCCGTCCCTACCTGCGCCCGTTTGCCATCGAGCGTCATCGCCCCACACCGCAGCACGTCCAGGAAGCCAACCCCAGGCACCTCCCCAGCCTCTCCGCCGCTGCCCTTAACCCATGCTGGGCTCCCAAATCACTGCCCCGAGCCCAACGCCGACGTCCTTCTCATCTTTCCCTGCAGCATCCGTCCCTCCCAAGCGCACGCGCCTCCTCCCCGTCCCTCTGGAGGGCAGCCCGCGATGCTCCAGCGTCTCCCCAGCCGGGCCGGCAGCGCCTTGCAGCGCACCGCTTGCCCCGCACGAGCAAACAGCTCCTCACACCTTCTGCGGTAACAGTACTTCGCTACGGGAAGCGCTTCAATTAAATCGTGGGCAAAACAGAGAGGGAGAGCAAACAACGCATGCACCTCGTGGGCCGGGCTGAAACAGGAGCAATTTCTCTCCCAGGAAGGAGCAGAGATGGCTGCCAGCCCTCGCCCGGGTCCCAAAAGGTGCGCGGGAGCCAGCGGACTTAGCTGAAGCGCCTCCACGCGCTTCAACAGCCGGGGAGGGACGCGCTCCCGCAAAGGCTCCTTGCTCCTGTCCCACCCGAGAAGTCCCTCTGCCGCCGGGTCCTTCTGGGTCCTTCACCTTCAGTCTTCCTTCTTCGCACGAGGATGCCGGGCGCGGGAGCTCGCCCGGGGGATTAGGGGCCCTTTGCTCGCAGCTTCGCAGCGCCTCAGAGGCCGTTAGCAGAGCCCGGGCGCCGCGGCAGGCGCCGGCGGCGAGCACGGGCTGCCTGCGCTTCCCCTCTGAAGCGACACGGTGACTTCGGTCCCGGCCCGGGGGGCTCAGGCCCCTGCGGTTCAGCCACCCCCTCGATCCCGGCGGGCGCGCTGGCCCCGCAGCTTAACCACAGGCGCCGGCGGCAGGCTGCGCGCCCAGCCCTCATCGCCGCCGCGGTTTCCAGCCCGACGCAGAAATCGCCGTTTCGGCGGAGCAGGGGGGAAGCAGGCAGAAACTCCCCGGACGGCTCCATCCCCGCGACTCGCCCGAGGGCCCGGAGCCACATCCGGGGCGGATCTCCCCAAGGCCGCCAGCGGGGCTGGGGGGCCCACAGCAAGCCCCGGCGGCCGAGCCGGCGGTACTTACACGTTGTGGAGGACACACCAGCCGCAGTGGGGGTCCCGGGAGCCCAGGCACAGCTCGCAGCTCTCGTACTGCTCGCAGCTCTCCACCGGCACTCGCGTCACCTGCGGGAAAACGGGGAGCGAGCGGTGGGACGCGTCGGCTTGCTGCAGCTCCCACAGCCCTAGAGGGAGTCGAACGGGACTGAGGAGAGCGGTGCAAAAAGGATGGGCCTCGAACATGGACGGAGGATGGACATGGGGCGAAGTCAACGTGGGGCACCCGGCATCGCAGCAGGGCACGTGCCCAGGGACATCCTGCCCCAGCTCCACCATGAGGCAAGGGCACCGCCTGCTCTCCCCAGAGCCCTGTAGGTGCCCTGGACCTGGGTGCCAGCAGCTCTGCCACTGGCAGGGACCTCCCAGGCCTCTGCACACAAAGGCCTTATGATGCCCGAATCCCAAGCTGAATTTTGCCCCGATAAAGCTCTTTCGGTCACTGGATCTTCACAGTTTCGTGGAGCTCAGCAAACAGGCTGCAATGGTGCAGCCCCTGCACCAGCTCCCGACGCCTCGCCTGCTACGTGCCCCCGCAGCTAACAGCCAGCCCAGCTCTGAAAGGGTTACAATTTCTTTATTAATTGCTCCTCCAGATTTGATTAAAATCCCCTCATTCCTCCAGCCCTTCAAGCTCCGTTACAACTGTTCATTTAATTACTTTCCACCAGCACTCTGATAACACCAAACCATCGTACAGGAGAGCTGCTTTTTTTAAGGAGAGGGGAGGAGAAGAGGGGGGTTTTACAAAGCTGGGAAGTGGTCTGCATCATCGGAAGGGCAAGGGAGAGAGGAGGCCACCAGCATCATCGGAAGGGCAAGGGAGAGAGGAGGCCACCAGGAGTGCCAGACGCCACCCCTCCGCCGGCGCGTGCAGCTCCGAGCACCACCGTGATGCTCGCCCTGCCCAGTACGCACAGCCGGGCTCGCAGCCCACTGCCGGGCTCGGACCAAAGGGACACAGCCAGTCTGGTGCCCAGGAGCTCGCATCAGCATCACACGGAGCAAAGCACCGCAGCACACGCCGTCCTGGCTGTGCTAACACGCAGGCTCCGTGCAGCCGCGGGTCCCAAACCCAGCTGTTTCCCACAGCAGACAGCTGCAGAGCCTGGAGTTAGAGAGCAGAACAGGGTACAGGGAGGATAAAAGCCCAGGAAAGAGCCCCCTGCTCAGCCAGTGCGACTGCCCAGGCAGGGCCCTCGCTCTGTGACTCAGTTTCCCCATTGCTCCCACATGACAGGTGCAGAGAGGGCAGGAATCACTCGTTAACATCCACAAACTTCTCTTCCAAAAGCTAAAACGATCACTGCAGCCAGAGAAAAGGGGCCTGCTCTCAGCCCGGGGCACCCACCCTCCCTCCTGCCAGCTCAGCAGGAGACGGGCTCAGCACGATGTCTACAGGGCTCAGATAAAGCCGCCCAATCAGTACCCTCCAGTTTGCATACTAACGAGAACACCTGTAGTTTTCCCATGTGTTTGTCTCACACTGCTGCAGGCCCACAAGCAAACGGTGACAAGGGGAGGAGGTAGGGGTCTGGAGCAGATCCTTCCCAGCAGACCTCGCACAAGGAACTGCTGGGTCTCAGCTCCTGAAGCACCTTTTGGTGGGAAAAAAAAAAATCCAGTTTGGCATAATCCCCTCTCTGGAACAAATTTTTATGCTCAACGTCTCTCCCATGGAGAGAAGGCTCAGCTGGCCTGGCCAGGACAAACAGCCCAGGACAGCTATACAGAAGGCAGATTAGCCAGCCACAGCCTCCCAGATTTCACCTAGCTCCTTCCTATCTACATGTTCCCAACCTCAGCCTCTTTCTGGGGAACCTCCCTCATTTTAACAGCCAGAGACCTGTGCCCAACCCAGCTTGCCCGCTGAGCAAGATGCTCAAATCTAAGAGGTCCTGGCCAGCTTTGGCAGAGCACCAGGCACAGGAAGGGTCGTTTCAGGGAGGGTTCAGCTGCAATGCACTCCAAACCCCATGCTGTTAGCTACTGAAGAGGACCAAAGAAGAGTGGGAAAGCAGTGGACACAGTGCTGGGAGACCTCGCTCTGAGCTGGGCAGCACAGCATTACCATACTAACGAACTTCAGAGCCTCTCAAATCCAAACCGAGTTTCTGCCTCACCTGGAAAGCATCAGGTTTCCTTTAGCACACCAGAAACAGGAACTGGGAGGAGGAAGGAAAAGGTTCTGCTCTCCCCTTGGGGTTGTCTAGACAAATCAAAAGCTCTGTTCCAGCATCCTTCTCCCTTCCAAACCCCTGGGCCAGCGGCCAAGAGATGTCTTGCACTCCAGGTTCAACCACAGTCCCACCCACACACACCTCACCCAAGGAGACAGATGAACGGAGACACTGCGAGATGAAGGCGCACTTGCACACAGCCTGGATGTGTTGTCCCAGGCAGAGACAGTTGGTTTAAGCACCGCTGCCTCAAAACACGACTGGCTCTGGAGTCCATCATGCCCTGGCCACCCCACTGCCCCTGGGTGCAGTTCCCACAGCAGGCTGGGCAGGTGAAGCACGCTGTCGACGCAGGCAACGCTGTGCTGCAAATGTCAGGGGCAGAGATGAGCAATCTGACTGTGACTGCAAGTGAGCTACACAGGCACTCTCAAAGTTTCCTGGACAAGAATAATTCACCCACAGCAAAGCTGCCCAAAAAGACAGACAGGGGAGCTGGGGTTATTATAAACTGAAGAACTGGTGATGGGAGCATGGAAACACACTATTGGGTCCTCTGCTCCCTGGAGAACACGTGGGGACCTGCCATGGTCAGTCTCTGGCTTCCTCCTCCTCTGCAAACAGGAGGGATGTGAGAAGACAACATCATTGTCTCTAACAACACGACCAGATTGAGCCCAGGGTTTGACCACACAGTCAATCCAGCGTGACAACTCCTAATACTGGATGCAAAAAAACACCACTGCCTCTTACCACAAAGCTCAGGCACAGTGTGAACCCGCTTCACCCGTTCCAACGTGTTCACAACCCTTTGATGGATTAACTCGTACCAGCAGGCTCTCCGGCAGGTCCGGGATCATGCATCCTCACATAAAACCATCTAAAACTTCTTATTGTGAGTCCTGGCTGAGCTTCTTATTGTAAGCCAGAATGGCAATTGTGTACCTGGGCCTGATCTGGATCAGATTTGTACCTCCGGTTGGAGGCAGGGGCCGAGGTGTGCACGCAGCAATTTGGGGGCACCTCAGCCACTTTAGCCTCTCCACTTGCTCGCGAGCTGCTCCCGGTTCTTTAAGCCATCTCATTCCTTGCCCTGCACCAAGCAGCTCAGGCTGCTCTCCCATCCGCTCGTCACGAGCCCCACTCAAAATGCCAGGCGTGCCGACTCCAGCCTGCCTGGAGAAATGCCACGTCCCCTCCTCTCCCAAGGCAGACAAGCATCCGCCCCGGAAGAGAAAAAGACGTTCAGAGCGAGGGGATCCTGCTAATCTGCAAGAGGCCTGCTCAGCCACCAACGGGAGGGCACGGCCGGAGCGGGGAGGTGGTTTACAGCCAGCTCGACTCCTCCAGCCCCCCTTCGCAGCAGGAAACCAGCTCTCCACAGCAGTTAACTGGAAGAAGGGTCAGACAGCCCTTGGTCCCAGAGGAATGGGGATTTCAAGCAGCTGCTGCTAACAATTAACGCCTGGGGCACAGGACCACAGCAAGGAGAGCAGCAGCGGTGCCCCGTCTCCGAGCTGGTGCCTCCAGGCAGGATTTCTGCACAAGGGAACTGGAACAACCTGCCCCAAAGCTGCAGATGGCTCCTGGGGAAACGCAGCCCCAGGCACATATGGCTGGGGTGAGGGGCCAGGGCAGAGGGTTTTCAGTGCCGTGCAGCTCATCACGGCCAGCTGGAAGAGCTGCACGGAGCAGCAGCCTAGGGAGCCACATCAGCATCTCGCCTGCCCTTCACAGCCATTCGGGAACGGCAGGCGAGTGACCTTCTAGCAGGACGGACGGGGCCCCAGGAGAAACACCGATGGATCAGAGGGAAAGAGCAGCCCCTGCAGGGACTGACAACAGGGTGAAGGCAGTGCTGGGGAGAGACAGGCAGTGCATCTGGGTAGCAGCAAACTCCAGCAGCTCAGCTGGAAATAGGTGGCTGATGGTGGGCAAGTGACAGAACATGGGGTGAGGGGGTGGCCTTGGGGACAGCACCCACCTCTGTGAATCCCTGCATAGTGCCCTCCTCACACAAACTGCAGCAAAGCTCAGGAGGATGGTGCTTTCAGCCCCAAGTCAGGGACCCTGCCACAGACAAGCCAGGCCCTGCCTAGCGAGCTAGCACGTCCCAGCTCTGATGGTCGCTTTGTCTCCCCCCTTCCATAGAAAAGAGGGGCTGGAGAGTCGTGCTGCAATGCAGGCCTGGGGCTGAGAACTGACAGACTCATTGCCTGCCAGTCCAGTTCACAGCAGGGAAGGCGGGCCACTCTCCCTGCCCCTGCAGTGCGAGGAATAGCCCGGGGGGCAGGAAGCACGCATGGGGAAAGCATGTGAACATAAATGCTCACGCGCACTCCCAGACGTGATGCACACAGACACACAGGCTTGTGCAGTGCCAAGTCCTCACATCAAGCCACAGTACGAAGTGCCCAGGCTAAGAGTGCTCTTGTCTGGGCTGCCCAGCCAGGCCGGCTGCTTCCACTAGCTCCCAGGCAGCTGCTGACCTCGGAAAGAAACGGCCAGATGCCCTCTAGGGAACTGCCCAAAAAATGTGCATAGTGCACAGGACAGGACAGGCACAGCTGGGACCACAATCTAGGCACCAAGCTAGGAGAGCCCAACGTCACTCCCATGTCACCTCGCTCATTCAGCGGCGCTGCTCGAAGCCCGACTGCATCCCCACGCTTGGGTGCCTCAGGTCTGGCCCCCAGGCCCATCCCTTACCTGTTTCTCTGTCATGGCGTAGATGTGCTGGCGGTCAGGGCTCAGTACCAGGTCTCGCAGGATGGAGCTGCCCTCATGGGCCACGACGTTTTCATACTGCAGCGCTTGGTGCTTCCTGTCAGCCAGCAAGTCCACAAGGATCTGCGTAGAGAGGAGAGGGGGTTAGCACAGACTTGCAGCTTGCCCCGTGCCCCATCAAGGATGCTGTCCTGCTACCGCTCACTGGTGGGGCAATGTCACAACCACCACAAGACACTAAAGCAGCAGTGACTTTGTAAACATCCTGACGCTCTGCAGAAAACCTCAGTTGCAATACTTTCTTCTCCATCGCTCACGCTCCCCTGCACGCATTTGTCCCCTCCGTTCCCACCATGTTCACGTTTGGTCGTGGGCACTGCGCCCACCCATGCTGCGCTCTGTGCTGCCCTGGATTCCCCCCCACAGCTACCCTACATTTTCCATTACTCATTTCCAAAGTCCCTCCAACTATCAATGTGGCATGGAGGAGCCCAAAACTTGCAGCAAAACAGCAAATCCAATTTTGCCATGGCTGTAAGGAAAGCAGCTTGTACAGCACACGTGCAGAGTCCTGTCCAAGCAGGACACCGCAGCGCACGCAGGCAGGGCTCGTGTCTCCCCGTCCACCAAAGGAAACACTTGGGCTCATAACTGGGGAAGTCAAGAGCATTTCAAGGAAGCTGAGGGTCAACAGAGATTCAGAAAGTGCCTTCATTTCCTGAGCAGGAACGTGGCAAATGCTCTAATCCCCTTATGGCTCATAATTATGTTCAAGCTCTTTCCAAGTATACTGTTTTCGCACTATCGGCAATAACCGTGTTATGAGGCACCACGGGGCTGGAGTCACCCCCCCAAGGAGGGGCCAAACTCAGAAGCACTACCTGCCGTAACCTGATCGCCAGCAAGATGCTTCCCAGTCATGCAATCACACGTGAAGCCCCTGGACTCGGGCAGCCTCCGACATGGGGTGGCCTTGAGGAATACAGTGCCCGAGAAGCAGGTCAGACCAGCTCAAGAAGTAGAGCGCTGCCCTCATCCACCCACACGCTCCCAGGGCCCAGCACCTCACAGCCTTACCAAACCCCTTCTGCCCTCCTGAGCCACCTCCCCCAGCCCCTCAGCAGCCTGGTTCCCCTTCTGCAATAAACAGACACCAGCATTTGCATAGTTCCCAATCAGGAGGATACGGGGCTGGGAAAGCAGGATCCCGGTGTGCAGCTGATTAGCATGGAAATGTATGCGGCTCACAAACAAACCGGGGCCCGTTTAATTAGAGCGGCGCCTTTGATTCACCGCCAGCCTCCTGCATGCACCAGCCCTGGATTATTTTTAGGCCGTTTTACAAAACAAATGTATTTAATTAAGAAAGAGACCCCTGAGCAACCAGAGAGCGATGAGCCCTTGGCAGCAGCGAGCAAAGGAGCCGCCCTCTCCCAGCGGGACCCAAGGACTGGGGTTGCAGGGCCAGGTATAACTCTTTGAGGTCCACGGCACAGCCCAGGGACAGGGGAGGCTGCTGCAATGCACTCCCAGCACCTGAGAGCACACCAGCCTCTGCGGCGGTCATACACGTGGTTCCCCTGGCCGGGGCAGGAGTCCAGTTCGGCTGCACACCATCCCAGCTCAGGAACGCCCACCCTCCCACCAACGCGGAACCAGCTCCCTCCCTTGCTATGGCAACGTGACAAACGCACCTTTCCAACCCTTTTATGGGCCATAGCTGCGGCACAGAGGATCAATATAGTTCTACCCTGGTTTTAAAATAGATCTATGGGTGGATGTCACACTTGGCAGTAATTTTTAACTAGCGGGGTAATTTCCCCATTACATTATTGCACCGCGCAGTGCTGGGAAAGAGATGTATTAAAAAAACAACAGATACAAAGCACTTCCAGTTAATTTGAGGCTCCAGGAAGAACCTAAAAATAATCATTGTAGTCAAGAGGGCTGGAGCCAAACCGTAAAACATCAGGGTAAGCTAAGAGGGGGTAAAGGGCTACCCCCAGATGTGCACACATATGAAGTCTCCTCTCCAGCACCTGGCACCTCTTCTCCCCAAAAGGACACTCTAGAGACAGTAGATAAGCAGCAGCTGAGGTCTAGGGTAATGAAATTTGAAAGATCTGAAAATTAAGTTGCTTCTTGGTTGGCCAATATGCAGGACAAGGAGAGAGCTTTAGAGGTCGAGAAGTTTGTTCGTTGTAGACAAACCTCCCAAGCTGTTCCTCCCTGGCCTCACAGGACGGCCAGGTCCAGCTCCTTGTGCCAAACTATTGCAGGGACTGTATCCCTGCGGGCAGAGGTGCAAACCCCTGCAATTACGGGCTTTCCAACAGGATCAGCCTGATGGGAACTTGCCCACCCCAAGTCTCATAAATGGGATGGACTGTTGGGGGCTGTAACACGGTGGTTTCCTCCAAGCCCATGCATCCTATGCAGAACATGCCACTGCTCTCTCCACAACAGCTCAGAGAGATGCACTTCCCTCCACCCTCTCCCCACACATACGCTTTCCACCTGCTGGGAATGGGGGTATTTAGCGGGTAGGGGAAGGGGGAGAGGATGTAATTTAATCAGAGCAGCCCCTCTCGGAAATGTGCTTCTTCCTGCCCACTCCCCACTCCCTTCCCACCCAAGGGAAAAGACATTACCAAAAAAAAAGAAAGAAAGAAAGAAAAAAAAAATCTATTAACCTTTCTCCTCATCCTGACGCTGATATAATTACCCAATACTAATAATTACTCGCACTAATTTCTCGCTCAGAATTCCTGCCCTCGTTCTGCCTGCCTCGTGCGAGTTCAGTCGAGCCGGCTGCAAGCAGGCTGCAGGCAGCAGCTTTAATACGCTCCTTCCTGCGAGGGGGCTGGAAGCAGCCCCAAGGGAGAGAGGTCAGGCCTCCGCGCTCCTCCGGGCTAGGCTGAGATGGAGGAAGCAGGAGCAATGTATGCTATCCCCTTCCAGCCCCATTCCTCACTGCGGGCAGCAGCAGCTGTGTGATAAATCCTCAGGAAAGGGGTAAGTTCTACCTGGCACAGTAAAAGCAAGGTGCAGAGGAGAAGGAAAGGGTCATTGTGCGGGGAGCAGGAGGAAGGAGGCAGAGGACACCCTCCTTCTGTCACACAAACGTTCACCTATGCGTCACAGGATATGTGTGAGGAGCTGCAAGACCTCTTGCACAAGGCGTCTGGGGCAACAAACTGAGCTGACCTAGAGCCCAGTAAGACCCTTTTAGCCGCACACATGGGCTCCCCATCCAGTGCAATAACTCTTTCCAAGTTACACTCCCCTCCCCCCAAGTGGGTTGGTTTGCTCCTGGGTGAGGAGAGGTGCAGAAGAAATGCCTCCCATCCCGAGGAAGAAGCCAGCAGTCACCTTTGCTCAGCAATGATCTGTGCTAGGGGGAACGGGTATCAGAACCATCATGGTCACTCAGTCATTGGCACGAGCGATTCACACACTTAAGAGACAAAACTGGATGGGAACAAATCACGCCCACGCGGTTTAGTCTGGGCGCAGACCTTATCAATGCAACCTCTGCCTTCTTCCAACCAAGGCCATGAGCAGAGCTCCTCCTCTGTTCTCCCAGCTCTCCCCTTTCTCTGCAACAACCCTGGCAGGCTGGGCACTTAATCAAGGCTGGGATTTTTCCAGTCCACTTGCCAACATGGTGCAGTGGCACCCTACAGAAATGAGAAGAGCACCCCTCCTTGCCACAGAAGTTGGGTTGCTGTCTCATCATGCAAATGGAGGAGACTAGAGGTAAGAAATTACAAGTTAGTTGCTTAAGGGAATCACCTTAAAACAAAGCTGTCACAGGTGGCATGCTGTCCCCACACTGGCAGAAGCAATGAGAACCCGTCCCACCTTCTGTGAAAGCTTAATTTGGGGGAGCACAGAGCAAAATTTCACTTTGAAATGAGAGAGTTTGAAAAACTGATCCCTAAGAAGCTGAGCAGCCTCGTGGAGGGAGTGCAATGCCACGAGGTGCACAGGCATCTCTGCTTTCTCAGCTTTGCAAAAAGTTCCCCCCTCCCAGTTCAGCCATGGAGAACCTCTGCAAATGATCAGGGAAATGACCACAGGTGGACATGGCCCCGAGGCGATAAACCCTTTGCCCTCCCTGTGCACTCTCCCTCTGGGCAACCCAGCATACACTGCACACAGCACACCATCGCCAAATTCCTCCACTTTCCCTCAGCTTTTCCAGCCCAGGGAAAGGAGGCCCAGAGAGAGGTTAGGACAGAAATGCTCCCAGCTCCCCACACCATGCCCCAACCGCACCAGAAGCGTGCTTCCTGCTCTCCCCAGGGAGGGAGCAAGGCAGGTGTGAGCAGAGCCGGCTCTGTGCGAGAAGCTGCATCTGGCAAGGCTACCTCGAGGCAGAAGGACCAGAGTTTAAGAGACAGAGACATCCCTGAAACCTAATACACAGATCACGGTATATTCTCACGGCCCTACTTTCCCTCACCCCACACACATTCACTCCTTGCATCAGCTCACGGCCCTTCCCCTTCCGTGAGCCCCACAGGAACCAGGAACTTTTACTACTGAGGCAGGAAAAGGCAGCAGGATCCAGCCAGTGAAAGCACAACCAAGCAACAACTGCAGCCCAGCATAAGAGTGCAGGTGGCTCCTGCAAGTAAAATGACCCTTGGGGGAGAGACAAATCCACATGGGCAGTGCTAAGCCAGCTGCTTTACTCCTGGCAAAGATGAGGACTGTAAGGAGTGCTAGAGGGGAGACAGAAATGGATATCCTGCAATCCTGATAGCATTTGCAGCTGGAGTTTCTCTGGGTAACCAGATCTCTCCTTGCATGGTGCATATGCTACATATGGGAGGAAACGCCTTCTCTCAGAGCACTCTAGTGTGGGATTATGCTCACAGCAACCACAGGAGAAGCAGGGAAAGGAGGTGGGATATGGGACGAGAGGGCCCAGGGGACTGATATGCCCTGGTGTCGTACTACAGCAGTTCCTGCATCCTGTGTTGACTCTTTGATTACAGCCCATTTATACTTTTCAGGCTCCAGGACAGACCATATTCACATAATTGCTGAGAAAGCTAAGGAAGAAAGACCCCTAGCCGCCAGTCCTTCAATGCAAATCCACAGCTTCCCAGCCGCTTGCATTTGCTGCGCATCCAGGTGACAGCATAACTGACTCCATACAGCCGGTGACACGTGTCCCAGAGAAAGTAATGAATTAGGGAAGATGGGGAGTAGAGCTACAAGCTGCTCGCAACTGGACAACAGGCTTAAGGTTTGGCTCCTGTCGTTTGACACCAAGCACTTTCCCAGTTCAAAGCTTCCCTGAAGTAACATGAGGGCCATGTCAAGGTGCACTGAGGGGTGCAACACAGGCACAGCACAGCTGGAGCACTTAGGGAGTCCACAGTCTGAAGAACCACAGCAGGAGGAGCCTAGTTGTGACTCTACAGAAAAAAAGACCATTCCTTACACTGGAGACATCCCTGGGACATGCAGTTGAAACTGCTGATGTTTCTACCCTGCAGCCAACTCAACCCAATGACATATGTCCAAGCACTGTTGCAAAAATATTCAGGCATAGGATTATCAGAAAGAGTCTATGAGCTTTGCAGAGGTTTCTTAAGTCTTCAGGACAAAATACAAGAGTGTCTTAAGAGTTGCCTGGCAGAACTGCAGTTCTTGAGGATGTTCCTTTCCTAGCCAGAAAAGAGAGTTTTCCATGCCACACAGCTATTGCTAATTTGGAGGCGAACAACAAAAATCACGTCACCTTGCTCAGAATCATGCAGCGATGTAGGGCCACAGTAGGTCAGCAGCACAGACCAGTTTAGCTATGTTCTGCCTTGAGTCAAGACGCTCCCCTGCAGATCTCAGCCTTCCTTTACAAAGCATGTTGCCAGAGCATGCGAAAGCTTCTGTTAGGACCTGGGCATCTCCAAGTAAGCACTAGTGAACAACTTCTGCCCTTAAGAGCTTACAACTTGACACAAGACAAGACGTCAATCACGGATGAAAATTCAATTGTGGGAGGAAGAAAGGCTAATCAGATGCATTTCAAACGCAAAATTTACTTCACTTAGCTGACCTTAACTTTCTCATCTGTTTCTAGACACTTCCGCCGCCCAGCCCACAAGACTTGTTCCCCATCCTACAAGACTCCAAGAGACCTCAAATTAGCTTGAGACACAAGGGGAAGTGAAAGCATCAGAGGGCAAAGAAAACAGAGAGACAGTTCCCTCCATTGCAGTGTACTTTCCCCCTCAGCAAGATGCCTTCCAGGCTGGCCCAGGTGCAAAGACACTCCCCATTTCAGGACATGCTCATAATCAGCTTTGTTAGCTTTAAACTGACAGTCGTTTGTCAAACCGATAAGGGGAAAAACCTATCAACATACTTACAGGCAGCAGCAACGGGCACAAATTGGAAGTGAGAACTTGTCCAGGCCTGCGCTTTGGAAAGGCGCATCCCAAGATGAATGAGCAGCAGCAGCCACAACCAGCCAAGCCCTAGTTGCCGTCAGCTGGCGGCCACCCAACGCTGGCAGTGGATCTGGAGGAGGAACGTGGCGGAGGACAGGGCTTTACAGCTCAGCCCAGGCAAAGACACGCCAGGTGGAGAAGGGGAAACCACAGCCAGGGAGGCAAAGTGGCTGCAAACACGCCAAAGCCGTTTTTGCATTTAGAATGCACTGGCAGGAGCCTCGCTGGGGTCCAGGCTCCTTGCAAGGAAGCGTTGCTGGCAGCAAGTGCTCAGGGTGCACAGTGACTGTCATCATGGGATGATCTGGTGCCATCCACATTCCTACATTCTTGCAAGTCCCCCACCAGGAAGATGCATCTCCTTACCCAACCATCCCTCTGTGGGGCTCTTCCACCCCAGGCTATCTCCCTCACCATCCAGGCTTTCAAGCCCATATCCTTGGTCCCCAGCAGTACCCCGCAGACTCCTCCTCTTGGCACAAGAAGTGCTCAGCGAGGCTTTGTACTCTTATCTGCACATGGCTGTGATTAATTCTCAGTGGCTGGCAGTAGCTACAAGAGGAGGGCGCTTTCACCCGCCTTCCACACTTCAAAGGCAAGGACTTATCTGCCTGAAACACACTTTGCAGCCTTTTCACGGGGACCCTTTCCAGTTCCACGGGGCTCGCATCACATTGACAAGCAACACGAAAGAAGGGCTTATTTATGGGAATGCATTTCAAAGCTTTCCCCCTTCTCTCCCCCAAAGCTCCCATTTGGCCACACTCAGCACCGACACTTGCTGGAGGAGACAGCGAGTCACAAGTCCCTTGCAAACCTTCAACAGACAACCCAGCACTGCTGCTGCAACCGAGCCCCAGCAGACGTCCAGGGATGTAGGCTGGTCAGAGGGATGAAACAGGGCTCACAAAACAGGCTGCAAGGAAAGAGTGCTGGACTCTCCCTGTCCAGAGACAGGGCTCTCCCTGTCCCACCATCCTAGCCAACATCCCAGCTCCCTCCTGCCCATATCCTCTTCCCAGCCATCAGCAACAGCAGCCCTGCAGCCCGGCCCTAGCCGGGACAAAGAACAAGCTTTGGTCGCTACCGATCTGAACAGCTGTCCCTTGAGATGAAAAGTATCTCCACCTCCTTTGCAATCACCAGTTCCAGCTTCAGCACTCACAAATGGGAGGAGGGGACCAACGAGTGCTGTAGGTGTATCTCCTCCATATCAGAGCACATATGGACCTATGTAGGGCAGAATCCAGCACCTGGACTGAAGCTTTTCCCTCTCTACAGTGAAACTTGGCCTGGGCCAACTCAGTTGAGTGCTGATGCATGGAGCTGGGGGACACAAACCGGACCCAGCGGATCCAATGCCCTGCGCACCACAGGATCCATCATGCAGCCAGGCAGGGGGAGCAGACCCCGCAGTGGGGCCAGCCAGCCCTGGGTCACTCCCCGTGGCTGGAGAAGGGGCTCCAGGGCCCAGCCAAGGTCCCCAGGAGAGTGGCAGCTGCCATCCTTGCAGCCATCTCCGGTATCTAAATGGGGCCGAGAGCTTTAAAACAAGGTTCCTGCTTCAGGGGCTCCCCGTGGGGTGATGGAGGGAGCCAGCTCCTCTCCCATTCACCGGCCACAGCAGCTCCCCTTCCCCAGCCTCCTCTTCCTCTTGCCATACTGACGTCAGGCCGACTGGAGAAGGCAGATGGAGATGCCCCTTCCCCGCTCCGCTCAGCGAGCACCGGCCCGGCGGGGAGGGAGGGAGGGAAGTGGCGTGGGGCCACGGCCAAGGGGGCCAAAGCCAGCGCTGCCGGCCGGCTGTCGAGTGGCACGGGGTCGGCAAGCAGCTGCGGGGCCACCGGGGCTGCGCCAGCTGTCCTCAGGGGGCCGCGGGGACAGCGGAGCCCAGGCGGTGACACCAGGGGAGAAAGCTTTTAAGATGCCTCTCCTAAGGGCTCGCTCCCGGGTGGCGATGGCAGGATCGTCCCAAAGGCGCTCCGGCGACCCGAGCGGTTAGGGGCCGGGAGAGCCCTTCCTGCAGCCCCGCTCCCCGGATGAGCCTGAGCCGGGCTCGCCACCAGCCCCTGCATCCCGACGCAAACATCCCAGCTATGCGGAGCGGGCAGGGAGCCGGCTGCGCCGCGGGAGCCAGGCTACCTCGCTCCCCCCACCCTGGACCGGCAGCCCTCTCCGGCGCCGGCTCCGACAGCTGCTCCGCACAGGAATGCATCCGCCCCGACAGGCGGCCGGAGCCGTCCCGGTCTCTCACCCGGCACATGTGCCTGGGGCTTGGTGGTGTCCCCCCCCCACTTACTCACAACAGCACTTTGGTGAAGGTCTCAGATGCCATCTCCTGCTACACCCTGACCAGATACAGCACAGGGCAAAAAAAAGGACTGCAAAATTGGTCTGCCAAATCACCTACGCCTTAGGAAGCCAACAGCTCTGAGGTTGAAAGTTGGTATTTGGGGGTATTTAACACATACTCCTGCAGGAGAAGGCTGTCCAGCGGAGCGAGGAGGTGCTGATTTGCCCCTCCAGGCTGCTCACAGAGGAGCAAAGATCTCCAGGCAGGAGGCCCAGACCAGAGCAGACCTCGGCATCCGCCCTTCGCGCAGGGCTGGGATGCTCTTTCCTCATCAATAATACACCGAGGAAAAGGGGGTGAGATAAGCCATCTACTTTCATTCAGGGAAACTCGTTCATTTCATAAAGATTAATATAAGCAAGGTTTTCGTCCCAGGCCCTACATTGCCGTCAGCCGGAGAATATTGGAATTTTAATTATATCAGTATAATAAAGCAAAAAAACAGGGAGATACTCAATCTAAATCAATGCTTATAACAGCAACAAATTCTAACGACTCACCAACGCTGACAGACGTGATGCTGGTTAATCTAACTGGTTTTGAAGCACACGTTATTAAGGGTCTCTGCTGTTTTATCTGCACGGCGGCCAAGGAGTAACCCGGTGCTGCCCCAGCACCAACGGTTCCGTGTGCCACAGCAACAACGTGCACACAGCACCTCAACATCTGCAGCCCCACAACATCAGCCTGGACCTTGAACCTCAGCCCGTGCCTCAGCTCGCTTCAACACTAAGGAGGGAAGGAGGGCATGGATTGGGGCATATGATGGGTGCCAGCTGCCAAGACACCCAAGTTTCTGCACTTTGAACAAGCAATTGAAAGAAAAAAAAAATCTCTTTTCCCTGGGGTGACACTACAGATAGAAAGGGGAATCTGCTTCTGCTGGGCTTCCTCCTAACATCTAAGGGAGCAAACCAGTCACTTCCCTTGTCTGTGACTGAATGGGGAGAGAGGGATTATAACACAGTTTACCCACTTGGGGGAAGTCCTCAAACATCAGAGCAACCAAGAGAGCTGTCACCTTGATCAGACCCCTGCACAGCAGCCTATCGAGGGGAGCAAGGGCCGGGGACCGACCAGGCCAGCCAAAACTGCTCCATGAGCAGTAGGACAGAGAAGCACTGCCCAACACAGATCTTAACTGCCCTTGGCAGAAATAAAAGGTTGGTGGGAATTGTTATTAGAGCAGTCCAGTTCCCCGGCTCTCCAAGACGAGGGTCCCAGGACAGAGGTGCCAACCGAGCCGCTCTCCAGACACCTCCTTGCCGGGATGCTTGCCAGCAGCACTGCTCATGGCCCTCACTCATGGGAACTGCCAGGGTGGTGGCAGAGCAACCCACACGCCGCTGCCCCGTTAGCCACCCCACTTCCGTCCCCCGCTCCTCCCCAGCCCAACAGCTAATCCCGCGGTCTCGAGCCATTGATTTCTCAGCTTTGCCCTTCAAAACTCTCCTGGCTCGGTGCCTGGTTTGTATTGTCTAGTTACTCAGGAGCAAAATATCTCTATTATCATTGCAATTATTTCCCAATCAACATCGCTCAGAGCTGATTCAGTCAGAGGAGGTAGGGGGGCTCTGACAAGCAAATCAATGTACAGCCCTCACCCTTGGGGCTGCCAGGGACCCAACAGGAACCACCGTGTGGCACAGGGAAGGGTGGGCAGAGAAGAAGGATGCCTCCTCAGTACCAGCACCACAGCCCAGGCAGGCACGCAACTCCCCCGCCTCGGATGTTTTTCAGCCTCCATCGCTTGGCCAAGTGACAGCAACGTGATGCACCTGGGCATGAAGCCTGCACATCGCGCAGCACCCAGCCCCGCACATCTCACTAGCTTCCTGTGGCACCTTGGGTATGATTCAAGGGCTTTATCTCTAAGGCACTTCACAGCTAAAGAAAACCAACTTGGGCTCCTGGATAAAAGACCCTAGTTAACAGCTTCACTCCAGCATGATGGGTCTCTCCAGCAAGGGTGATGCTCAGCTGCACAAGGGCAAGGATGTCCCCAGGGCACAGCAGTGGCTGGAAAGCCAAAGCCCTGCAGAGGGGGCAAGGATCAGCACAAACCCACCTCTCCAGGAGCGCTGCACTCATACCTAGCGTGTCCACTCCAGCATCGTCAGAGAAATAACTATCCCAATGCACATCCAACAGAAACTCCTCCTTGGCTCTAGACACTCCACTGCACACACGGTGCTTTCCCAGCAGAGCAGTGCACACAGAGTGAACATGTCACATCATTTCCTGAGCCACAGCAAGGCAGGAGGGATGTGTACGGTCCAGGTAATACACAGAGAAGGAAGTTTGGCCTTGCAAAACACAGATATAGTACATGGCAAAACAGATTGGGACTTTTTTGCTACTTTCATTTGTTCCTCTCTAGGTAGGAAGGTGCCCCGGGTGACAGCGGTGAAGGACAGAGCACATCACAAAAATAAAGATCGTTTTTCTTCTGTTTATCTATTGTTGTAGGAATTCAAAGTTTTGCTGCCCTGTTTTCCAGAGGACTCCGGCTTTACTGAAGCTACGACAATGCGACATCAGATCCCACAGGAGTCGGACTGCGCGTGACCAACATGTGGCTCCTGAAAGCTCATAGTTAACACCTCAAGGACCAAGGGAGTCTCTGGGAAGAAAGCTCTCATGTTAAGGATTCAGTACCCAGCGGCAACAGGATGGGGGAAGGACAGGCTCCCCGCGCTGGAACACTGCCGGCGATCAGCTGATCTTTCCTCCCCCTTCAACTTCAGGAAAATAGCTATTTCCTTCCTGATTCCTGCAACAACAAGGCAGCAAGAGAGAAGCTTCCTGGGGACTGGGAAGGGGCCACCCACCCTCCGCAGAGAGGAGCTAGTAAACAGAAAAGCCCCCGCAGCATCCCCGAGGTTACAGAGCGACAGACCTCCGGAAGCGCCTGCTTCGCGGCTCGGCTCTGGGCAGCCAGGGGATCGCCGGTGGGTACAGGCCCTGCTCATCTGCCAAAGGATGGGGCCAGAGCCCTCCTGCAGCCCCTGATCCTTGCGCTTTGCAAAACTAGTGCCACGTAGAGATTGAATGCTAAGCCTGCATTTCAGAAGGGCCATCTCCGAAGTGGCCTACTCCCGTGGTTCCCAGTGCACTTGCCACAGCCGTAGTGGGGAGCGGGACTAGTCATCCCTCTTTAACCCCCACTCCTGGCTTCCCACATCCCACATCTCCTGCATCCTGACCTTGCTGAGGAGAGGAGTGCACCCAGGATCCCAGAGCAGCCCACGCTGAGGATGTGGCACCCGAATCCCAGCACCTCTCTAATTGCAACCAGGTGGGCAGCACTGGACAGATGCGCCAGATGTGCCACTCCTCCTGAGCTGCTTCCCACCAAGAGCCTCCTGCTTAACTCCTTGCAGCCCAAACCTCCCTCCCAGGGCGAAAGGCACAGCTTTGCTCTGGCAGAGGCGACCACGTGAAGCTCGCATGGCCCACGTGAAGTAGTCACACAGGGAAAAAGGTACATCCCCTGTTGTGCTGGCTCTGAGTTTCACTTCCTCTGGGCTTTTCTTTTTGTTTTATTTAGCATAACTCTATGTCTAGAGAAGACACAACTAAATGGTAAATAACCAGTATGTCCAGTGATAGCCACAGATCATCCCAAACAGCCGCCTTCCTGGGATTGTTTCCCCATCACCTTGAACAGACAGAGCGGGTTTGTAAGCTGCAGGGAGGAATGCTGCACAAGGCACCATGGGCTGCAGTCGAGATTTATTCATCCGTCAGATTTCTCTCTGGAGCCCTACGTTCAGGCAGCATAACCCTGTGAACTCTGAAACCTTCCACAACCCTGTCTCAGCAGCTCCCAATTCATTCAGTTCCTGCCACGTAAGTGCAACAACCATTATTTCCACAGGGTACAATCCAAAAGCCATTTGCTGCAGTAATACATTTCAGTAAATGTATATAATGTGAACTAAATCCACTGCCCATTCACATCCACCCATGTGGAGAAGGACAACCCTGACTGTGCAAGGCAGATTCAGCTTCACCTATTTAACGCAGGCTTTGATCCCGTCCTACAGATCAGCTCTCTTCTTGCTGCAGATCTATGCTGTCTCGGCTTTTTATCTCAGTGGACAAATCACATTTAACGGTGCAGGAGACGCCGTTAAGCAATAAATGATCAGGGTCTAAATAACACATGGCACACTGACAAAATTAAATATTAATATGTAGCACAGGCAGCAGAACTGGACATACCGAATCTCTTACGACTTCAAAGACAAAATTATAGGTTGCATAATGTATACTCCACTTTCATGGGAAAGTAATCTATTACATGAGGAGAGAGTTGGAAAGTTACAGCCACACTTCCCCCCCCCCCCCCTTTAAATCAACATTTCTGCTATTGACATGCCAAGATCAGAATTCCAGGGTCTCCATTTCCTCCCAAAAGAGCCCCTGCCCTCAGACATAAGCACCTCCAAGATTAGAGGAAAATATCTTTCACTGCACCATGGTAGGTGTTCCTGATGATAAGATCTAGCTAAATCTGGCTTCAGGCTGAGAGCAAAAGAGCGCGCGTGCAAATATTTTGCTTCAAAACGAACCCCGCCAACAGACACTCAGACCCCTCTCGTCTCTCCAACTTGAGCTCTTAAATTGTTTGTTAAATTCCCTGCTCTGACATTTCGTTTGCATTTTAAGGCTTTGTTCTCACACTCAAAACCTCTGGCCTTCAGCAGCGTCTCTAACCCAAAGCATGCTCCGTAGAGCCGCATCTTTCACTAGATTATACCCTTCTCCCCAGCCCTACAAAGCCGATGAAAAGATGTGGGGCCACGGGGCTACAGCTCCCCATCGCGCAGAACTCGGAAGCGATGAGAAACACTTCTCTGCAGTGGGCTCTCCATTCTAAAACAGGATGAAAATTAGCCTCTTCAGTCTGTGGATAGGAGCAATTTCGAAGGAGAGATTGAGAAGATTGAGAAGATTTAAATATAGAGATTGCTTTCCCTAAGGATATTGCTTGAGATATTTAAGAGCTCAGCTTTTACATAGCACGGATATTCTCTGCACAGCAGTCGTACAGATTTCCTTCAGCACTAATGCAAAACCCCCCACTCCGCTTCTCCCGACAGCCCTCCCGTATTCAGCCTAACGGGGAAGCGGGACAACATCGGATAACGCAGAACACATGGGCTAACGCGGGGCGCACTCGCCCGCACGGCCCCGGGGTGGGGGGAACAAACTCGGGTGCCGAGGGGCTGGAGCTGACCCAGGCTCACCAGCGCGACAGACCGGCCAAATCGGCACAGCAAGGCCGTGGTTAGCACCCAGCTCAGACAGACTGCCCGCGAATACTTGTGTTATTTAGGTAATAACCCCTGCCATTAGTGTTAACGCAAGGGCGAGATGGAAAATTAAGAGCCCGGCTAACTTCCTCCGACGTCTCCGGCACGCACAACCGCTGCGCGCACAGCCAGCGCCCCCGCACGAGGGCTCGAGGACTGCTTTGTGCAAGCGTGGCTCCCGTCAAACAAGAGCGGAGCACATGCCACGCTCAGAAACAAATTCTCAGAACAGCTTTGAGAAACACCTGCCACCATCTCCATCTCCCCATAACGGCAAAGGCTGCCAGGGGATCTCATGCGGAGGCTGCCAGGCACTGCTACTTCCCGGCACGATGTCCAAGGAGCTGCTTTCAATAAGACACCAGAAATGCAGATTGGCACCTGACAGCTTGGCACTGGCGAGAGACGTGCAAACATGAAGCATGATCAGCCCTTGCTGGCCTGAAGCGCTGGTGGAAACTCTCCTTCACATGCTTTCAACACTTGCACTTCGACGTCCCGAGCGGGCTCTCCTGACGGCTTCTCCCTTGTCAATCACTCGTCCCTGCGTGCGGCATGCCAGCAGGCACCGGCCACCCTCCCTGGATGGGAAGACGGGCCAGACAGGAACGCAAAAGGGACCGGCAGGTCCCTCCCAAACAAGGCGCTGGCGAGCTCTCGCTCAGCAAGGCAGCACCGGGTTAACACGCGTGGTGACCCAAGGTGGGGAGAAAACTGAAATCGCACCAAGCTGCTTGGTGAGATAGAGCTGGAAAGAGATGGAGCAGAGACAAGGAGATGGGACCACCACAACTCCCAGCGAACAGCACACTTCGTCCCGAGACCAAACCCTCGCAAGGCTTAAGGGTGCGCCCACCACGCGCCTGCATATCGGCACTGTAGAGGGAGGCCAAGGGGTGGGAAATGATGTTAATTAAAGTTTTAATTACTGTAACCAAACGAGTAGTATAATTACTTTATTCTCACAGAGACTTCAAACTGATTAAGCGTCACGTGCGCAATCTTTAGGTTGATTTGATTTTTAATTAAATGTGCCGTCAAAGATGGCGAGGGACGGGCAGGATGACGGTGCAGCCCTGCCTGCTCCTGCCTTGCTGCCCGGAGACCTTGCACGGGAGGAAAGATGGCCAAAGAAAGCAGTCCTTGCTCCTCTAGGAGCCGGTAAGTTTAACAAACCGCCTTAAAGCCTGAAAATCTCTGCAGCCAGCTTCTGCTTGCCAGCCCCATCTTGTCCCTGCACGCCAGGGCAATGCAAAGGCCCCCCTGCCCTGGTTGCTGGCTCCCTACGGACACAGCATCGTTCCCAGCCTTTCGCACCAGCCAGGGCAACGGGACAAACCGGACGCAGCTCCTGGGACAAGTGATGACAGCTCTGCCACCTTCCCTTTGCTCTGAGACAGGCAAGCGAGCAGGATTCGCGCTGCGGGAAAACATGCGACTTGAGTGCTTGGAGGGCAGCAGTTTGGCAGGTGCTGGACAACAGGAGGGTCAGCCTGGGGCAGGGAAAGCCACGCACAAAAGGAAGGCAGCAAACATCTGAATTAGCTCATAGCTCTAGCAGGCTCTTCAAGCAGAAGCGGTTTTGCACCGCGAGAGGAGCATAAGGGACGTCGCAGCAGGATGGTCACACCACCACGTGCCGTCCTCAAAAAGGAGTGAGACGAAGCTGCGAACCCTCCTTCCAACAGACTTCCTCTCCTACATCTTAGCCCTTGTTTTACACACCCCAATCTCTCCCTACCTTTAGAAACATCTTTAAAATATCTCCACATAGGCCCCTAAAATATTAATAAACTTGTGCTGCCACTGGAGGGAATTATTAAAAAACAATTTTGCAAAGGTATCCTTCTCAAATAATAATAATACTAAAAGACAAAGCGGTAGAAATTAAATTCCCAGTCCCCAACCTCAAATAAATAGTATCAGAATTTGAAATGAGACATAATTACCTCGGCAAGGTTAAAGCCGCTAATGCACGCAGAATACAGAATCACCATTCATCATAATCATATCTCATATCACAGCCATTATTTATAATTAGGAGGCACGGTTTAAAAAACACATAAAGACGCCCATGCAATGCAGTAATTCTGTTATTGCTCCTGGAGGCCCAATTCTGGTCCTTTCAGAAGCTCCGATTTGTGGAGTCCATGATCATGCAAATATAATTCCCCCAAAACCTCCTAAAGTCATTCCCCAAAAGTGTGATGCTCTTGTCATTTAGAAGGAAAAACCCATCTCAAAACTAGCTGCAAGTCCTTCCTAAATGTACCAGTGGCAGCAATAGGATAGAGCCTCTGCTCTGAGCAGGGCTGTGCTCAGTTTGGCCAGGTCATTTCAAACCCAGCCTGGCTTGCAAGGAATCCAGGTACTCCTACTCCTTCTACTACACTGACTTTTTCCCCAAACGCCAGTGCAGGAAAAGTGGACATTTTCTTCCCAGAGTCACACTCCAGCTCTTCCTACCAGCCTCCTCCACACTTGCAGCAACCACAAGCATGTGCATGACATCTCAGCTCTTGCAATACTGCAAGGGGTTAAAAAGCCCAAGGCCCTGCTGGGGAAAGCTATGCCCTTCCGAAGCAAACAGCTGATTCATCTTCTGGCCCACAGAGCCAAAGATGCCGGCTTGGCACTTTCCTGAGCATCTGCCCGAGGCCCGGCTCGGCCAGCCTGAGCTCCCCACCTGCCCAAGCCCCGCAGCTGACTCGGCACGCCAGCTCAACCAGGGGACAGGCTTTGCCTCAGCTTTCTCAGCTGCTGGATACTTTTTTTTTTTTTTTTTTAACATATTTTTAAACCACAGAACAAGTTATAGCGAAAGCTGGTGAAACCAAAAGCTAAACGAAAAGCTGCTGAAAGCTGCCCTCCTTTGAAGTGAGGGCTTTGCAGGCTGCTCCTGAGTCCCAGTGAAATATTAACAAGCTCCCAATGAAGTAAGAGGAAATTACCCTTAATATATTCTGGGGAAGTATGTAAAAGGTGGTGACTATGCAAGACCCAGAGCATGGTGACAAGCTGCAGAGCTTGCTCCAGAGATACTTATCTTCAAACTCACTTCTTGCAGCAGAAGAGACGGGCAGTAAGTTCTCAGTCCCTGGGGGACAGTAAGGAGCTCCGTCTCACATCTCTGCAGCACAGAAGCTAGAGCAAAGCCCTGGTGCAGAAAGCACCAGCAAAACAGAGCTGCAGCCACCTCGGGGCTGAAATATGCATCTGATTCAAAGGGCAAAGCTACATGTTTTATTGTAACTAGAGAGATGGTTTTGCACCCTTCAATAGCTAGTTTTAAGGCAACAGCCACTGCACAGAGAGGAGGTCCCAAGTGCGCAGAGCACCATTGCAACAGCTACAGC
Organism: Rhea pennata; assembly: GCF_028389875.1. Classification (NCBI taxonomy): domain Eukaryota; kingdom Metazoa; phylum Chordata; class Aves; order Rheiformes; family Rheidae; genus Rhea; species Rhea pennata. The sequence continues at coordinate 12,950,630 of NC_084674.1, forward strand.
AGAAACCCAGGGATGAGATCATGGACGGACAGGCGCAAGCACACTCACCCACGTAAATCTAAAGCGTTTGCAAAGATGGAAAAACAAACCAGGAGAAGCCAAAGAGGAGAGCAGAGCCAAGAGCCGGAGAGGCACAAGTCCTGGGCAGGACAAATTCCCTTTCCTTTGCCGCGGGGCTGGGAGCTCAGCCCTGCTGCGGGCGGCCCGCAGGAGCCAACCAAACCCCGCTCCGTTCACAAGTCTCATGACTGTTACTCAGAGCTGAGGCTTCTCAGAAGTCTCGCTAAGTTGTAAAACACAAAAATAACAATAAAGAGCTAATTCACAGTTGTACACAAATGCACCCTTGCAAAAGAAAAGAGAAAAGAAAAAAAGAAGAAACAAGTTCATAATAAAGCCTTCTGCAAACACATTAAAACAACAGCTGGAGTTTCTGCTAGCTTCAATACAACCTGGTGCTCACAGGCTTCCTTGCCTCCTCCTTGCCTCCTTCTACACCCTACAGCAATGCCCCGGTGGAGAGAAATCCAGAGTGAAGCCACAGCAAGGGCGCCGTTATGGAGGGCAAGACCAGAAAAAACGTGAGCCCAGACCCTCCTCAGGGCAGGGAACTGCTGGCGCACAGACCCCAGGTTTAGTTCTGCAAGTGCAGAAAGGAGGGCTCCTCCGCCCGAGGGGGCAACGTGCCCATCTCGGGGGGACGAGGCGCCGCAGTGCCGCACCCTGTCGCGAAAGATTATTCCACCCTTCAGGATGGGGAGCCGGGGAGCTGGAGCATCTCCCCGGGATTGCAGCACAGGGCCAGGCCAGCCTGGCAGGACCAGTCCTTACGGGGCAGATCGCCTCGGCGTGCCAGCCAGGGGATGTGCCCCGCCACGCCAGGGAGAGGGACACGGCAACGGCAAAGGGGACCACGGCAGGCAAACGTCTCCTCAGGCAACAGGCACCATCCTGAAATGAAAATAAGCATCTTGCACTACTGCTCTCACTGCTGTCTTTAAGCCAACCCCAGCTACAACAACATCATCACTGCTACAGACATTAAAAAACAACTTCTAATGTCAGTGGCAGCAAGTTCACCAAAACCAAAAGGAGCAGAGAGATATTTTGCAGGATTGGGTGGAGGATCACTATTTGCCCTTCCAAGCGCTGAAAACTAATCCCCCCTTTCCCTTTTTATCCCATTGAAAACTTGACAGAACCTCCTAGCGCTTTGCAGTTGAAATTGGCAGGTCTTAAATTAATTGACTACAATTTTACACAACAACATGTTTAGCTGAGAGTTGGCCCAGAGCCTGCCTGGCTTGCCATCGATCCCCAGACACTTTTCAAGCAACCTCAAAAACTTCGTAACACATCTAAGGCAAGGAAAGCAGATTGCGAGTGTGACCCACTCCCTGCCAAAAACCAGCCCTGCTTCCCTGCGCCCCCTCCCTGACCCTTCTCCAACTCCTCCAATGTTTTCCCTGCTCTCGTTAATGGCTTGTTAAATTATTCTAATCGTCTCCGAGGATTGTGCTCCTCCAAACTCTGAGGAGCACGATGCAGACTCCATTCTTGCTGGGTTACGGGCCCGCTGGTTTGCCATGGTAACCACAGCAATGGGACTGATGTGCGCAACAGGCACAGGGGAAGTCAGGGTTTTATTTCAAGCCATTCTGGCACATTCCTGCTCCTGTTCCGCTTAATACCCCAAAGGATGAAGCCCGAAGCAAAAGACAGTGACAGGGTACCAACTCCAGCAGCAAGTCTACAAGCCGCCTATCTAAGGCTGGGAGCCCTGGGGTTAACTCGTTTGTGATCCTGAACACAAAAACACACAACCTCAGTGCCCAGGAATGAAATGATGTCTCCAAATCACCTCCAAGCCTCATGCAGAGCCAGCTCAGCTCAAAAACAATCGTACTCTTGTGAGAAGAGGGCCTGAGCCAGCACCTCCTGTCACACTCAAGTCTCCCTAGAGCCAAGTCCCCAAAGAAATCAGGTTTGGATCCCGTCCGGCCACGGCTCAAGGCTACAATAACATTATTGAGGCTTCCAAGCCTTGCGGCAATGCTGAGGGCTGCTCTTCCCCGAGCTCTTGCGAGACGCTGCCTCGGCCAAACACAAACCCCAGTGATGATTCAAGCCCAGATCCAAGCCCTAATCTAATCCTGACCAAGGAACCATCCCCGGTGCCGGGCTCCTTTCCAGGGCATGTCCAAAACATGAAACGCACGCTCTTGTCAAACAGGCCTCCCCTGGCTCCTGCGCCGAAAGCTGGAGGAGGAGGAGCTGGGAGGATTTCTCCAGCTCTGCCTAGAACTGGGGTCAAGCAGCTGATACTCCGCAAAAGCCAAATTGGGGGTGGGTTGTTTGTGTGATTTCATTTCTTGAATAAACAGAAACATCCTGTATGTGATTAAGAGGTTTTATGAAAAACACACCAGCACCAAGCACTCCAGCGGGGGCTGAAGGTACCACTGCGCCAGGAAGGCGGAAAACAAAAGGAATTGGCTTCCTCGGGTGCACAGAGCTCCGGGACGGCCACACGGTCTCAGCTTCCCAGGAAAGTTTCAGGCCACACATGGGGATAGAAATCCTCCCCCGAAAAACATAACACAGTCCTCTCCCATAAAATCTCATATTTTTCATACCAACCTCCCTTGCAACCTCTTGCTTCTGACCCTCTCGCAAGCAAGAGGCATAGCAGGGTTACAAACAGGTCGCAGAGCAAGAGCTGCAGAAGACAGGCATAGGAGGAGGCAGCCAAGGTGATAACGTAACTTCCAGGCATTAATTCCATTCCCTTTCTTTATCACCTTCTGCCTGAGGATATCAGAGCACTCTGCAAACATTTAGCACTTGTTCCTCCTTTTGGCTGGGGGCATCACCATCTGTAGGTTGCACAGAGGAGACACTCGAGGCCCAGGCAGAAGTAAGTTGACTACAGTCACCCTCCCAAAGACGGTGGGATCAAGCTCAGCCCTGCCAAAAAAGAGACACCTGCCTGGACTTAGGCGCCTCTGCCACCTCCTCAGCCCTGCACGCCACCATAGCTGCCTTGGTGGAACCATGCCAAGGAAACACATGCTTTTGTTTAACCAGCTTAGACTGAGGAGAAAAACCTTTAAACATTACACACACACACACACACACAGAAATTTTGAAGTTTTTCTATTTGGTGAGGGTCAAAATAGGCCAAAGTTTTCATTTTTGCTGGGAACCTTTAAAAATGGGCTTCACTCAAACCACCCATGAAACTCTCCTGACATTTAACAACACAAACTTTTCCTGCAATTTATTTTTTCTATAAAAGTATCATTTTCTCAATGAAAAACTTCATCAAAAATTCAAACTGTTAAAAAACACTCTCTCTCTCTCTCACTCTATTTCTCTCTCCTCCATTCACAAGCACAAACAAGAGTTAGGGAGGTTAAAGGGTCAGAAACAACATTTTTGACCCCAAAGCTTTGCCCTAAGAGAGTCACCAGTTCTCAGCACTACTGCATAGAGCAGCAGCTCTGGCAGGAGCACAGAACTTAATTTAGACCTCACTAGATTTGTACCAGTTGTTCAGCTCACAAAAATACAACTGCTTTACAGGTACATGGTACCTATCTCCAGCTGCAAATGTAGGGTTGAGTCAGGGAAGAAAAAAAAAAAAAGAAAAAAGAAAAGAAAACAGAACCAACTCTATTAAACAATATTCTCAGTGATTTGGGCGCAATTTATATCCAAGCCTTTTGCAGCAATGCAGCAAGACATGGCTCACACATGTCAGCACACAGGACAACTGGGAAAGGAAAATAAGTAGAGGTAAGCAGAGCAGTTCTGTTCCCCTGGAGAGAGCTAGAGAGAGGCACCAAAAGCCATCTGGACAGATACAGTACCGAGGAGGATTGGAGGATGCTTTTAAATGACTTCCATTTCCAAAAATGAAGTATAGGTCTTGTTTCAACAGCCTGTGCTAGCAGATGTCAGGCTCAAAAGGACAAGGCTGGATAAAAGAGGGGACACAGGAGAGAAAGGACATCGGAAATGGATGCAACAGATGTTGACTCCGGCTCGTGAAGGAGCCTAAAGCAAGTCCCCTCCAGGGTTTAACACCTCTCACCTGAGACACTGGTGGTCTCCACATCCAGGATCCAGGGCTGAGGAACAGACAAGGCATAGGAGGTTGTGCTTGACGAGCACATCGCACAGAGCGCAGGGTGCACGTGGCTGCAGTCCTCTCCTGGGAACCACGGGCTCATAAGCACCAGCCCAGAAAGAGCCTCTCAAACATAGGGGCCAAAGAATCCTATTTTTGTCCCTGAAAAGGATTCTGCTAAACTCCAGTCAGTAATGCTGAGCCTTGGTACTCACATGTATGATTGAGTTACTGCAATTTAATGAATCCTCCCGCATTAGATGAGCCATGCTGCTGGATCCTGTGGGCACTCTGAATAACCAAGATGGACTCAACTTTTATTTTGAAGTTTAGGCAAGCAGATTCTCCTTGGTGTTTGCCACAATATCTCCAATCCCTGCTCCTCTACCCCCATGCAAAAGGTTGTAATTTTTGACCTCTTTTGAAATAAGCCACCACTGGACAAAGACGCCAAAGATCACACAACAAAGAGCCCAGGCATCCTGCTTCCCGAGCGCCTGCTCTTAACACCGAACCAAACTCTCCTCTCAGCTGGGAAGAAAGCCCAGGCACGTCATTTCCCAGATTATTTGCTCTAACTACGAACTCACAGTCCTTGAGTTTCTCTTACACAGATTTAAGAGGGGGAAGGAGAGGCAGGAAGGAAACCCTGAGCTAAGACATGGAGTGTTTATCTCACCTGCTAAAGAGAAACACATCTTTAATTTTAAATGTTGAGCGTAAAAACATATCCCTTGAGGCTCATAAACATACCAGTAAGAGAGGGAGAGTAACAGAGACAAACCCTGGGGAAATAAGCAGAGAATTCAATTTGGGAAGTTCCCATCCCTCGAGCTGGGTGGAAATCGTCCCCTGCGGCGCCTCGGTTGGCGCGGGCTGCGGAGCAGAAGCAGCAGCTTCTTCCGAGGCTGCCACCGGCTCGCCGGGCAACGCGCCGGCTCCAGGCGCAGCCGGGACGCTGGCAGCGCTGCCGCCTGCCTGCCGGCAGCGATTAGCACCCCCTGCTCCCTTCGGAGCGGGTAATTGCGGCGCACCTGATCCGGCTCTGCAAGCCGAGCTGACTGGACCCCTCTCCCCCTGCGGAGAGAGGACGGAGGCAGCGTTTTGGCAGTAGCGTTCACGCAGCAGCAGAGTGTTGCTCCAGCATGGGCAGTCCCGTGCGGCGGCCCAACCTGGGGCTGCAGGAAGCGGGGGCAGGCTCAGAGGTAAGTACTAAGCAAGAAAAGGAGGAAAAAGTTGCAGGAAAAAGAGTTAACCTTGCTGGATGCGTGCAGCTGAAGTACTGATCCAACTCAGACCAACCTGCAGCATGTGAACTCGCCCCAGGAAGAGGTGAGCACCCAGCAGGATCCAGGGACACCACCACGCAAGCATGGGCCATCCCCGGGCTGGATGTGCCCGGTTGCTCTTCTACATGCAGGAAACGTGGTGCTTCTCAGGGTGTGTGTGAGCACCAGCTGCCTCCCCAGCCACGGGAATGACTCAAGGCCCCATGCCTCCTTCCCTGCTCGTGTGCTCCCCAATCCCAGCAGCCTGGGCATCCACAGGCTACGGGAAAGAGCAAGCAGCTGGTCTCTCAGCTCACCCCGGCCTGGGCAGTGCAGCCAGGCCCATCAAACTGGCAGTACTCAAGCTTGTTCTGATATTTCTAGGGCTTTTTTACAACTTTTACACCCTAGGTTGCCACTGTCTGGAAACCACTTTGAAACAAGCCTCGTTGGAGGTCCCATAGCCACGCGAAACCCCAGCACATCGAACCGAGAGCGCTCTGACACCACGCTTACCAAACTCCCACGCTGGGCAAGCACCACGACCAGGATACAGCAAGAGGCCCGGACAGAGCATCACGCAGCCAAACGACTCTCCCCTACAAGTCTGCCCCTCGGCAGCTTCGCTACCCCACGTGAGCCTCCCTTGTCCCCTCCGCTGCTGTTGCTCCATCACGCCACTCTGCCCCACAGCCTACCCACCAGGCGGCCAGCCCTGGGGGCACGCAGCACCCGCACGCTCCCCGTGCCAGGTGATGTCCTCTCCGTCCTGACCCTGCTTCCACGAGTGACAAGGCAGAAACCTTGACCTCCTCGCCCAGCAGAGCTTTTCTGAACAGCAGCATACATGTGCAAGCCTTGCTAAGACAGCCATTTTCCACAGCTAATTACAGATATACTCACCCTGACTAAGACACAGACCTATTTTTGGAAGCTTTTAAAGGGAAAAAATATACACACACGCACATATATATTCATATATAAAAAACCCACCAGGACTGCATTGCATTTCTCCTCCATGAAATTTTTCAGTTGTGATTCATGTAACAGCTGCCAGTTGCCTTTTGATCAGCATCAATGGAACCCAAAAAACCCGATGAGCTGAGGCAAAGCCAGGCGCTTGCCCAGCCGCCGAGGCGCCCATGCCACCCACCAGGAAAGCTGCTGCATCACACTTTCCACTGCAAAGCACTTTACAGGCTGCGAGCTTGGCTGAACCCCCACCCCCACCCCAGAACAGCCCTCGGAAGGATTTTGCAGCAGTGTCTTTCCATGGAATTTAAGTTTAAATCCTGTTCAGGAAGGGCGCCACCGATGACGCGAGTTTGGCGGAGCCCAGTTTTTGGCAGAGGTCATTTCTGGGAGGAAGCAAGAGAGCTGGAGAGGATCTCTGCAGGTAAGAAAAGGGCCAGTGCTCCCCTAGCCTGGTTTCTCACACTGAAGGAGACTGCATCCTTGTGTCTCCTTCTCCCTCCTCTCTGAGCAACATCTGAGAAGAGCCCGCAGCAAAATCACACACTCATCCGTTTAATAACGCCCCTTCTCCAGCTCCCACCCGCACGCCTCCAGCACTCCGGACATCGCGGCTGCTGGGCTCTGCTCGGCCTCGCTGCACCCCTGCTGTTGCAGCCATAGAGGACATCGAGTTCTCCCCAAAAATGTGAGTGTAGACAAAGCCTCTAAAGCGTCTTGCCTCAGTAGCTAACCAACTGAGCGAGCAGCTTTGCAAGCATTAAGCCTCCAGCTACCAGCAGCAAAAGGTTTGCTCTGTGGATGCAGAAATGTAATTAAGATCTACAGGGCTCTGTCAATCACCAAGGGGAAAGAAACAGCAGGAAAATCTCTCTTGGGACTTGGCAGAAGTCTATGCATTACTGGTCCCAAGGTGCCTGAGGGACTCCAGCTAGGTAGCACAAATCCAAGCTGCCTCTGGAAGAAGAAGCGGGCTCTCTGCCTTCCAACTGCCTCTTCTCGATTGCTTTGTGAACCATAACCCTCCCAAAGACAAGACTGTGCTCTCCTCACCCTCCTCCTCAAGCCTCAAAACTTGCCCCATCACCCACCCCAAGGAGGAAACAGCATTAAAGATCATCTCCTCCCTCTGATAGCATGCACAGCTCCTTGACCATCAGTCCCACAGAACGTATCTTGTTGGAGCCCAGAGTACCTTCCCCTCAACCAGCCACCCATCACGGCACTGTGTCCCCTGCTCCCTCACACTCCTGGGAGCTGGATCTCAGCACAAGCACCAACATTGCAGTGCATGACCAGCAACCCCACCACACTGGCTCTCTCCCATCCTGGACTGCCCTCAGGCCACAGCCCTGCCTTGATGCCCTCTCCGCTCTCCTCTTTGACCTGAGAGAAGCATTACCCCTTGGTACAAAGGAAGTGTGGAAAGTTAATAGCCCCGTGAACAACAGTAAACCCCCAGGGTGTCCCCAGAAGCAACCCTTGCTGGAAAGAGCCAGTGCCATGTGCACAGGAGAGAGAGCGAGCCCCGGCAGAGCTGGGCACAGAGAGGGTCTGGGGCTTTGGCCTGGCACCCCAAAGCAGGGGCTGGGGCATAAAGGAGACAGTCTCAGCATGGGTCTCCTCTTCCCCAAGGAGGAGGCTCTCAGCCCTGCTGCAGCAGAGCTCTGCAGACACCTGCCTCCACCCCAAAGCCAGCACAACAAAATGCTCCCCCCTTGCCCCAATGCTCTGCCTGCTGCCCTCCTTGCTGAGTGGTACTGAACACCTACCTCCCCAGGTAGGACAAGGGGTCCGCCCTAGAGCAGAAGGGGTGAAGGAGTGGGAGACTAGCAACAAAATCTCCACAAGCCATTTACTGGTTGCCATTAATTGCAAAACCCTCCTTTCACGGCCAGTCCCATGCCTCAGTCCCAAGGAAGGCAATTCCCTGGCCCTGCCCTGAACTACTGGCTCTGGCAGCAGGCAGCATATCTGCTGGCAGGGGAGGAGGGAGGAAACACCATGCCCTGGGGCTTGGCGCAAAGAGTATAAGGGGAAGCAATGATCAGGAAAGGCAGAACCTGCAGAGAGCAAACCCCCTCCCATTCAACCCCAGATGGTCCCCAGGAAAGTCTCATTAACCCTTCCCCTCCCGGCCAAACCAAGGAGTTTAGACAGGCAAGATGGGACGGGGTAACCCCCTGGGTGCCCCCAAACTGAGCCATCCTGCACAAAGCCAGCACACTCGCCGTCGGCAAAGGGGGAAGTCAAGAGATGCACACAGCACCGCAGGAAAGCCGGGAGGGCTGGGGGGAGCCTCGTACAGCCACAAGCCCCGCGCATTGCCAGCGCCCACGATCGCACACAAATTGCTTCATTAAATTTCATCACATTAAGCCAGTTTCATGAATTTAGCATTGTCCCCGGACTATTGTTTGTCTGAAAATTAAATTACAGCAACATTTGTTGTTTCAACAAGTCTGTCAATTACAAATGAGGCCGGAGAAGGGCGATGCACCGGGAGGCAGGTGATGCCACTTCAGCAGTCACTTCTCTGGGCTGGCTGTCCCAGCAAAGGTGGGCAGTGTGGCCACATCTTCCTTTTTGGGGGGTGGGGGGGAGCAATTAGCAACTTTGCACTATTTTCACAGGAGCCAATCATGCCAGACGTGGGAGAAGCAAGCCAAGCTGCCCAGCAAGTACCAGCATTGCCATTTTGGATCAGATACACTGTCCTACTCATCCACTGGACCAGCACCGCAGAGCACCAGGCAATAATCCTTCCAGGCAGCCAAAACCTGTAATTACATTCACATGAGGAATTCTGTTCAGCAATCCAAGGCTTTTTGATCTTTCCAGATTACAAAGCTTTGCTGTGAACAGGAACTCTCTCAAAAAATTTCTCATTTATTCTTTTTCCCTTGAGCAGCTCCTCTCTGCAGTATCAGAAACAAAGGTGACAACCTTTCGCTTCGTTAAAAAAGCCTTTCGAGTGAAGTGGACTATAAATAGCACCCAAAAGTGACCCATATCCTCAGCTGAGGGGAATGAAATGAAGAAGAGTGAACGAACAGCTTCAAGGTCAGGGAGACTTTTCTTTGTTCAAGGTCTGGTAATTTTATCAATGTTAGGAGAGTAATCCGAAATACATCATTGTGGTTGAAGCTAATAAAAAACACACGGGCTCTTTCAGCCTGGCATCGTTTCCTTCATTTTTACACAGATTATTCCAGGAAGACGACACTTCCCCCAACACTAGCTCTCTCAGCGCTACCTTGCCCTATTATATTTCTACTCCACTAGCTCTTCGGGACCTTACGCAGTGCTCCAGCTCTGTCTCATCAGGCCTGGCCCTGCGCAGAGCAATTGACAGACACTGCCCTCAAGAGCACGAAGTGTGACAAAATTAAAGCACTACCAGATTATCCAGCCGTGCTTCGTGAGACCACAGGGTTGCTGCCCATCGTCTATTCTCTTTCTCAAACTCTCAATCTGCAGAGACCCAGCTTGTCACATGATGCTGGCTCTCTTCCTTATATCCAGCTGCTAAATTGCATTAAAAGAACTAAGTATCCATTAAGTAAAACTTTCCCACTATTGCCTCCCATGTAGACAATTGCTCTAGCTGCCAGGGGGGTGTTTTGTGACAGTGGCTGGTCCACGGGCACACAAAGAGCAGGAGAGGTGCCAAGAACAGCTCTGTTACATGGGCCACCCAGGGAAAGGGCCTGGGGGCTGCAAAGTCCACGTCAAACCCCAAACAATAGCACTCCCACCACCCTTCACACCCGCTGCTGCGTGTCTCACTGCAGCCCTGGCTCTCCTCCACACAACCAAAGGCCCTTTCCCTTCTCCCTTTCCCATCTCGACCTCCTTGAAAGCTAAGTGGGGTTTTACAGGGGAATTTCACAGCTTGAAAGCACTTGGAATTGTGCCTGCATCTTCGTATTTCTTCTCACCTAAGAAGCAAACAGTGATGCTGCAGAAGGCAGGAAGGTATAGTCAGCGCACCGCACAAAGTCAGCTTCTCCAGTCAGCCGGAGATGAGATACATGAACCTCAAGGACCCACAAAAGGGCAGGACAGCAGAGGAAGGATGTGGAGCTGGGGCACAAAAACATGAAGTATTCTGAGCTTTAGAATGTGGGGAAACACAAGAGAAGAGAAAAAATGAGGGAAAATAGTAAGAATCTGAAACGATTCCATTCTGAGTAAAAAGGGATTGGAAGGTGGACACTGTTCCTGTGGTCTATCCTCTGAACTCTGGGGCATTTACACCCTCACCTCTTCTATCTGAGATGTTCTCCCCTGCCAGCACAATCCCAGGTCTCTTAGCCTGCTCCAATCTACACTCAGCCATGCAACGGCGTCCAATCAAGGGATTACAGCGAGAACCCATCAAAGTCATTTCACCATGAATCACCATCATATAAAATGCTAAGTATTATCCTTATTGTGGCCTAAGCCAGGATTAGCACCCATGTCTCCTAAGGCTGGAAGACTCCTTTCCTTATGCGGGCAGCATGTCTAAACCCTGGTGCCACGTCCCCAGCTCTGCTGCCCTTTGACGAATGGGGCTCTCGGGTATTTGCGCGCATGAGAGGCACACCAGGATTACCAGCGCAGCCCTGATCCGCATGTTTGTTTGCATTGTACTGCGCAGGTTAAGTCTGACCCAGACAAGATCAAGGCTGAGCAATGTGGCCCTGTGGACTGTAATCACAGCATGCCACACGCGTTTTGCCAGTTCCCAGCAGGCCGAGGCTGAGCTCCTGTGCCTCCATCCTGCAGTCCCCAGGCGAAACAGAGGGGCCATGTCTCGAACCGCAATTCCAGGGGCCTGGCGCTGGCCTGGACCATTATACGCATTTGACCACACACCCCAGCTCCTCCAATTTCACAGTTCATCCCACACTGGTGATCCTACGGGGCACCTATCCTGACGCCTTGGCTGTTCCTACCAGTCCCAGTCATTAACATCTTTTCCCCGCTCTGTTTCAGAGAAGCGCAACTTGTACTTAAACGAGGAAAGGAGATAAAGGAGGCCAAACTTCAGTTCATCCCGAGCTCTCTGGGGCCAAGCACATGTGCCCAGCACCTGCCCCCCATTTGTACTCGTGCAACAGAAACGAACGACCCCTGCACATGCCCAAACCACAGGGACAGATGATGGGCTCCAGCGGCCGCCAAGACCGCCAAGTGGCAGCTGAGACCAGCATCCCTCATTCCTACTGTCTTACTCTTGATTTATGACAATTTTTCCTGGAGGCCCCCGAGCCACCTGCCACAAGGATCACAGCAGTCAGGCCACAGGGGATTAGGGCCAGCTGACTTACCCAGCCCTCGCTATCTCTACCTGAGGCAGCGCTGGGACACACGCAGACCCAGCTAACACCAAAATCAGCTCAGCCCTGACCAACTTGCTGGCAAAGGTCTGGATTAGCCACAAATTGCAGGAAGCCAGGCTTTCTCCACCACAGCAGGGCATCGCGGTGCCAAGCCAGGCCTCCTTCCTTCCCCGCCACCACGGCGGCCGGCCACCCTCCAGCGAGCTTCCCAGTCTTCCCAGTATGGATCATTCTGCAGCCCAGCGGGATGGTGGAACAGCTCACCTGCAGCGTGGAGACGCAGATACGGCAGTGCAGACCCACAGCGCTTCGCGCTCCAGCACCTCCTGCGCATCCCCCAGCTCTCAATTCACTGCTTTTTCCACCCTCAGTCCTCGAGATCACCCACCTCCCCAGGCTCCCAGTGGGGCAGCCCAAGCTAAATAAAAATGGACAGGGCTGACAGCAGCACTGCCCCTGGAAGCCGAGAGCTGGGGCAGAGCAGGCGGCTTCCCTGCTCCAGCGGAGCGCAGATTTCCTCCCTCCAGCGAGCCATGGATCAGGGCAAATTCCTCAGGCACCATTAATCTGGGCTAATGGGGCTGCACAAAGGCAAGGCTGGATACCAACACTGGCCCTTTCCACCCCGGGAATAGCCGAAACCCCTGCCTCAGAAATTGCTGCCTTCCTGATGAGCTGTGGGGCTCCCCTGCGTCCTCCCTTTTCTCTGGTCCCTTTAGTGGGAGGTAGGAGCTATTCTCCCACCTGAAAAGCCAAAATTAGTCTGCTTTCAAGCCTGTGAATAGACACAATGCCTCTAACAGGAGGGACTTGACAGAACTGGGGCCTCCTCCCTCATTTCCATCTCAATGGGGTGGCTTTTCATCCCACCCCATCCATCCCCCTGGGGCCACCTCAGAGGTCTCCAGCAGGAGATGTGCTCCCATTTCTCAAGAGTGGAACAGGGGTCAGAGGCAGGAGACCACAGCCACAGTATCGTTCTGCCCCTGTCCTGGTACCCCGATGCAGAAGATAAATGCTGAGCAGCTTCATGCTTTGCCAGTCAAGCTAACCCCTCCGTCTGGAAGGGAAACCACAGAGCTTGCTCGCAGCACAAAGCTCGAGAGCTTGCCCCAGACCCCAGTCTCCAAGCCACACCTCTTCCCCACCCTGTCCCGACCTCCCTTTGCCAGGTTTCAGCTAAGGTCAATGTGGAAGGGACAGTGTTTCAGTCCCAAAGCTCTCTGTTCCAGTGACGGTAAGTCCCAACTCTAAGACAGACCCCTGCCCATAGCTGTATGGTCCCAGGTTGCCAGAAGATGGGAAAAGCGTCCTCAGCTCAGTCCACCAGGCCCTCTGTCTTGCAGCAGCCCCAAAAGACTTTGGGGAATCCCGTTTTTCAAATCCTGATTTTAAGACACTTGGATCTTCTTGCCATTTTCTCCCCTCAACCTATTCCCACCACTGTCCTTCCCCTGGCTCCTGCCTTGCTATAGGTCACACTTCCCAGCAGTCAGTCCTCTGCATCCCACAAAACCGCATATCCCCTTTCCAGACAGAGCCCAATACTCAGCCCAATGAACCTCTGCAAAAGGTTTGGGGGGCAGGGAGGGCTCAGCATCCCTACTGGTGACCCCAAAGCATGGCCTAAAAGGGGCCCGCTGAAGAGCGGGTGCAGGGTGGGACGCTAGGACCCGAGGGCACGCGGAGCTCTTCTGCCTGGCTCCTTCCTTCCCCCGGCGCTAGTGAACCGAGGCCACCTCTGATTTATAGCCCTGCCTCTGACCGCTGCAAACAGTCCCACAGCAACGGCAGCAGTAACAGCGACGGCGCACGGGGGCACGCACCCGCAGGCTCTTTCTTCTCTTTCCCAGCCATACTTCCACTGAAACAGGGCAACGGCCCCTGCCAGGCTGGAGGGGCTCCAGGGCATGGGGCGATGCGCCGGGGCAGGCCGTGAAGGCAACGCTGCTGCATTCCTGCCAATGCCGTTCATGCTCCCGAGCGGCCCCGTGGACCAGGCTCTGCTCCGGCTTACATGGCCTCGGGTGCGAGGATGCTCGCAGGGTTGCCGAAGTGGTGTTTGTCCTAAGATCCCCTTTTTTGGGGGGTTTCAAAAGCCAAGTTCACACACAGCAGCTCAGTTAAAGATGAGGGGTCTTTGCCATTTCCCTCCATCCCCAGGAAGGACAGACCCACCTTTTCACCCAGCACCTTGTTCATCTAGCAAAAAAGATCATTTTTTATTCCAGTCCTGCTGCTACCCCGCAGCCACACATACCCCTTGGTGAGACAGGAGTCAGTCTAGGCCCTTCCTAGCACCATCTCATGTCACCTCATCACTCACGCAGGGCACACGTCATCCTACCCTCCCACATCCCTCACTCTCGTTAGACCCCTCGTGCTATTTTTGTCATGCGCTGCTCAGCTCCCTCCACTGCATCCGCCCTTCCCCAGTGGCACAAGCATCCCTCCGGGGACACATGGAAAAAGGGTGCATTTGGGAGGCGAGGGCCTGGTGCGTTCGCTCAGCAGGGCTCGGCACCAACCACCACCCGAGCCTCCCAGCGCAGCACCCACCTTGCCTTCTGCCCGCCCAGGTCCCACCAGCTGCCTCAGCCCTTCCCTGGTCCCCGAACCGAGACACTGCTCTGGCCAGAGGAGCCTGCGGCAGCTTCTCAAGGGCTCAGCTCATCCCTGCCCCTGACAAAAGTCACCTTGCCCTGACACTCACGGAGGGTGTCTGGGTGAAGCCCGGTGGCGACGTTACCTTACACATCCCCAGCTCCCACGGCAGCCGGCACGGGCTGATGGATGGAGGTGACGCGGCGCGCTGCCTCCAGCCGCCCCGGCGCGGGAGCCGGGGAGACCTGCACCATCAGCACTTTCTGCAAAGGAGGTTTTCGCAGGGCTTGCTGCTGCATCCCCGCCAGGCAGGGAGCCAGGCTCGGAGCCCTCTTTCCCTCATTTCTTCACCTGCCGGCTTTGTGCTGAGCACAGAGCAGATGGGAAGAAAAGCTACAGCCCGCGAGTCGACAGGCCTGGGGCATCGGGAGGAGGGAGCGGGGTTCAGGGCTGCACAAGCAGCCGGCGCAGCCCTCGCAAAGCCAGAAGCATGAAAGACAGCAGAAGTGGGGACAGCCCCATCCCAGACAAGGCAGGAGCCCAAACCCTCGCGGGGTCTCTCCCAAGGAGACGCTTGAGGACGGGAGCCAGCAGCCGCTCCCAGCCCCAGCCCTGCTGCCCATCAGCGATCCCAGAGGCCAACGGTTCACGATGAATTTCTAATTGTTTCCTCCAACAATGAAACATCCTGTTCGGAGCCAGGCGGCTCAACAAAGCCAGACGCCGACGAGCGGCAAACGGGGCCTCTTCCTCCTTAGCAGGAACCAGGCAACGCGCAAGCAAGCGGCCCTCGCGCTCCTCGCCACGGACCGGGCAAGGGAGGCTCTGCTTCCCTCCTCCCAACCCCATCGACTTAACACACCAACTCCGTGAGCCTCCACCTTGATTAAAACAGCCAGCACTTAAAAAGACTCCAGCAAGAGCTCTCAGGGGGGTGGGGAGCCGCCAAGAGGTATTTGATGGATTCACTTTGGCAACCGTTGGCTACCTTGTCATGCCAATAAAATTATTGCTATTGATTGGAGAGAAAGGCAGATGCATGCTCCACAGCCCAGATCTCCCTCCCGGCGCTGGAGCGACTTTGCAGAAGCCCAAAGGAGCTGCCTGCACTGTGGGGAGGGGGAGAGGAGGGTTCCTAGGGAGGGGACAGAGCAGGAAAGGGCAGAGGGACGAGGCAGAAGGAACAAAAGGGCCTTGTGCAACAGGGACAGCTGGCTTCCTGGGCTCCACCTCGGGGCCCTCCACCACGCAGAAGGAGCAAGAGCCACGCAGCGAGGCTCCTGCCACATGAGCGCTGTAAGACACAGCCGGCAGGGCCAGGCAAGCAGCATCCCCGGGGCCAAGCACATCTGTGCCCCCAGGGTGAGCACAGGGGCACAAAGGGGAGACACTAAGGCCACCCTCTTGCAGGAGGGCTATCCTGGCAGTGCAAGCAGGCTACGCTGCCAGAGCTATGGTGAGCCCTGGCCCACGTACAGTGCAGTGTCCAGCCAGGCTGTTGCAAACATGTTTCAGCAGCACCTACCCCAGGTACAGCATCAGACATTTAACCCTCGCACTATGCATTCAGCAGGACTGGTGCCTTCAACTGGGGCAGCAAAGCACAGCAGGAACCCCACAAACATGCCCTGGGGCCGGGGAGAGGCAGCAATGCAGGCAGGCAAGGCAGTTGGATGTGGTGGAAAAAATGAGATGCTCAAGGAGCCCTAAATGGTCACAGGTTCACCCTGCAGGCTTAACAGACCCTTGGCCCAAAAGCTGCCCCTGCCAAAAGCCGCCTTTGCAAGGGGCGGCTCCTTGCAGGACAGCAGAAAGCAGGGTCACAAGGGGAGTTAAGCCTTTCCGCACACACTCTGCGAGCCGGACTTCACGCGCTGAGAGACAACGAGCCCATTTTCAGCCAGGAGCCCCTTAAGCTGCATTAGCGCTAAGTACAGGGTGATGGGGAAGGACCCGCGTGGCTGGTGGGGACAAGGAATGGTGCCCACAGCGGGCAGGGAGCCTTCTGGCTTGTACTTCCAGGCCCACACAGACTGTAATCCTCACCAGGTCATGCCTACCAAACACTGCCTTGTACCTATGAGAGTGACACGCACATCTGTGGCCCAGAAGAGCTGGTTTTGGCAAGGTCTGTATTCATATGTCTGATGCTAGCCCCACCCTACTGCCCTGGGGACCACCAGGGTGGTGGATACCAGACCCCTGCAGTCGAAGAGCTGCAAAGCCTCCCCAAAGACAGCAATATGATCTCCACACAAGTACCAGCAGATCTATCCTCACCTCCAGGAGCCCCTCCCTTGCTATGCCTGCCCAAGAGCAAGGCATCCAGTTTGAAACTAGTAATCCAGTTTCAACTCACTACTACTTCACTCCGAGGCATCAGTCTGGACATGCCTACACCAGCACACAGTCTTTGGGGGAGGTCTTGCCCTCACCGTGTACCTATGCAAACTCATAGGGACCTATACGACCACTGAGCTCAGACAAGACAAATTAAGGTCACTAGACGCTCCCAAAGCCAGCAGGCAGCCTCCCTGGGGGGGATGCAGCCCTGCTGAAGACAGGGTGAGCAGAAGGGCACAGCTCCATCTCCTGCTCAGAAGCCCTCAACGTTAATCCCGCAGCCAGCAAAGGAACCAGCGGCCAAGATACCCAGCACATGACTAGCAGATGCCCCACCAACCCGGAGGGGATAATTACTGACTCATTGCACAGCTAGAAAAAGGGGGAAGAAGAAAGTGGGGCCATTCATGATAGGAAAATATTTTGCTTTTAGAACACTAGAAGAAAAAAAAAATCATTTCTTGGAAGCAAACAAAGCAGTGGAGAAAAACATTAGTCCTGCCCCAGGCAGCAAGGGAAAACCAGACAGGAGTCTAGCAGCAACAAAGGAAATCCCTGCAAAGCACAGGACCAGCAGCTTCCTCCTTCCAAACTGATCCCTCCACCCTGCCCTGGAGCTCAGCTCCCCCCAGCTTCTTGCTAAACTTCACAGCATTGATTTTGCGGTCATGCTGCCAGACAGGACAAGGGTTGCGGGTATACCTCAGCGGCCTTCTCCAGATTTTTAAGGTGCAGATAACTCCACACAGTGGGAGCACTTCTACAGGCTGCACCTCTGGATCCCCAAAGTACAGCACTCACGCAGCTCCCTCCCCACCCAGGGCTTCCCTCTGCAGGACAAGGGGCTGCAAGGGAGTGCTTTGATCCTCGCCAGGACAGGAGAGGAACACCGTCCTATGTTTGTGTAGGGACAGGGATGACCCACTTAGCTTGAAGAGTTTATTTGTTTTATTTTTATTATTATTAAAGCAGAGAAGCCAAAGAAATCAGACACGGGGCCAGCTCAGCTGTGCCTTCTGTGGGAGAGAATAAACAAGCTGCAGAGAGCAGAGCTCCAGGGGGGAACAGATTCCCGACACAGACGCTCCCTAATGCGTTAGCACCCAAGGCCATCTGGTTTCAGAACAAGTAAGAGAGCTAAAGGGATTACAGCGGCGACCGGACAGCCAGATCTAGACAAAGAAACATCCTCCAAAAATCAGAGCTCAGCTGGCCACGTAAGAGACTTTCGATCTGACACCACCTCAGCCAGGATGTACTGGTCACACTGCCTCATCCCTGGGCCTGCCGAAGGGATCCTCCAACACCTGGATTTAACCCCCTGTGGGACCAGGCTTTGTATGCAGGCAAGATCCCATTAACAGAAAGATAATATGGTCCTGTTTTTCACAATAGCACAACAGAGCACCCAGAGCAACCTGACAGCAGGGGCAAAATGCCAGCCCACTGCCAGGGAAGTGAGAGCAGTGCTCGCCATAAGTGTTGCCACAACCTCATAGCAAATGGTTGTAAGAGTTTAATAATAATAAAAATAAAACAAACTCTTCATCCCACAAAGAATGAGATATGCCCACCACATCCACATGATACACCTCTCCCTAGCCACGCTGCCAGAAACTCAGTCTGGCTTAAAAAAAAAAAAAAAAAAAAAAAAAAAAAAAAAAAAAAAAAAACTTTGCATGGTCATGAAAACAGATTGACACTGTCCCCACTGAACAAGGCAGCTGTGAGTAAACAGAATTTCTCCACTACATCCCAGCTCTCATTTCAAAAACAATAAAAAGTATGCCTGGTTCCAAGTCATTCCCCAGCGAGGAATGAGTCCCTGAGCAGGACCCTGTTGCTGCCTGAGGTAGCTGCAGCCACTAGGCTTCAGCCACCCCAGCGCTGCTCTTCCAGCCCATGAGCAGCCCAGAAGCAGCAAGAGCAAAGTTAATGTGGGGGACAGGGAAGGCTCAGAGGTGCCATCCTATTTTTCCATGTCATTATTAAAGCAAGCAAGATCACAAGTCACAGAGGCACAAACCTATTTCAGAGGAGTAGACATGGATGGCAAGGGTCATGGCAGGCTCTTTTCATCCTGTCTCCCCAGCACACATCACCCCAACACACCAAGAGCTGAACTATGCAATGCTCTCCAAGTCCATGAGCTCACATCCTCCCTTCTCTGCATGTCTCTTCACCACCCCCACCCAAAAATCACTCCTTTTCCTTCATTTATTGCCAAGGTCAATCCCCCTCTCCTCTATGCAGGGCATCATATGAAGTAGCTGTTTGCAAAGGAGCAGGCACAAGCCCACAGAGACCCTTCCCAACCCACTTCTGCACCACTGGCCCCAGAGAGGTCACTTGAAGTCCCACCACAATGGGCCCAAATTACCACCCAAAGCCCTGACTAATTCTCTTGTTTAATCCCCCTCAGCAGGGGCAGCAACCTTGCCAGAGGCACAAAGATGGCTGGGATCAGCCCCACAAAGCAGGCTCCTTTCCCTCATTTATATCGCAGGGGACCGCAGCAACCCAAGAACCACGGAGAGATTAGGCCCAGCTGGCAGCTTTTGAGAGAAGCTCATTTTGCTCCTCAAAAATAACCAGGCAGCACCCAAAATTGGGACAACCCACAAGGGCCATACCAGAGCTTAGCAAAGGCCCTAAGGCAGTGCCTAATTTGCACAAGGAGCAGATGGCAGGCTAACCAGGCCATGGCCAGCATGGACTCCAGACTATAGCTCCCAGGAAGCCTGGTCCCTCAGGCTCCAAGGTGCATGCTACAGCAACGGAGCAATTACTGGGATGGGGGCTGTTGCACTGACCAGCACATGCTTTCCCATGTGTTCCTTCTTCCCTCTCTCCCTGCAACACTGCGCATATACGAAACCAAGTCCTTGGCACATACACATTAAGATGCAACTACAGGTGCAGTTTTGAATGTGCCTTTCAAACACATGACTGAGCACTCTGATTTGCAATTATACAAGCAGCTTTTTGTTCATTGGACCTTAATGGGAAAGACAACCCAGGGGAAACCGACTGCCCAATAAAAAGATGACATGTCAAGTGAGGACTGGTGATTTCCAAGTACGAGTCAGCCATTAGGAATCCAGCCTTGCTTCCCCTGCACAGATTTCTTCTGGAAGTCCCCACAGCAACATGCTTACAGCTCATATCCTCTTGTCACTTCCACATTCCTAACAACCTTTATACCACAGCGTGCAAGAACATGTCCCGGACACCCCATCAGATAGCAGAGGCTAGAGAACTGATAGGAAATGGCTCACATCCAAAATTGGCAGTGTGCTAGAAGTCATCCCCACATTACTCACCCTGGCAGTGGCAGGAATTCCCTAGACAACAGAGTCCTGTGACTGTTGGCAGAGGGCAGCCAGCACGAGGAGCAGAGGGCCCTCCGAGCCTGGCCTCTTTGCATAACTTCAGGCCATCCAAAGATAACCGCATGCCTAGTACGCAGGCAGAGAACAAGCACAAAGCAGACTGCCACATCTTCCAGTGCTATAACCCACTCAGCATCTCTGTGGTCCTAGATCTCCATCCCACCCAATGCCTCCTCCCTGTCCCAGCCCACAGCTCCCTTCTGCTGCCATGCTGCAGCAGCCTATCCCCAATTCTGCAAATGTACCTTTACCCTTACACTGGGTCCCCTGTTTTCCCAGCTGGCTGGGGCTTACAATGACTTTTTCTCCCAAATTACAGTCTCCCTTCCCTAGACTCCTCCAAACTCAGCTTTACCCTCAACACCCTACGGGACAGAACTTTTTGCATCATTGATGCTTCACATAATACCTGTTAACCAAACTGTCCTTGAAGCCAGCTCCTGTGGCAGAGCAGACAGGCTCCTGTGTGGGAGGATGGGTCAGTAACAAGTGCACTTTGGTCAATCTTCTTGCATGCACAGCACCAGAAAGAGAGGCCCCAGGGTGCAGGGAGACGGCCAGGAGGGCAGGTCGGGGACGCCAAGGAGAGGCGACGGGCTCCAGCTGTGACAGCAGCAGGTGCTGCCCCACGCCCCAGCCTCATAGCAGCAACTGTTTGTAGCTTGGCTGGGGAGATATGGTAAGGAAACCAGGCTCGTGTAGCTTTTTCGGGGGACAAAGGAAGGCTCTGTCTGTATGCAGCAGCCTGGACAAATGCTGGGCAGGGGAGCTGCCATCCAAGGAAAATCCAGACAGAGCAGTGACTCTGCCCTGACCTTACCCCAGCCCAGCTGGGGAAACCAGTGCCCCTTGTCACATCAGCATCCATTACAGGGCTCCTGGGGATGGGGAGGACAGAGCACCCATCTGTCCCCTGCAATGGCTCCTGGACTTGCACAGAGACACCATCGCTCGCAGAATGCTCCTTTATTGTAGAGTCTAACCCAACCCCAGAAGAGAAGCCCTGAGGGTGAGAACACAGAGCTCACCCCCAAAGCTGCCTGTCAAACATGCAGTGGTATGAGGCAGGCAGCCTGCTGGGCCCTGGCACAGCCGCCCTTCCACCTGCATGCAAAGGCATTGATGACCAGCAGGAGGGCAGAGAAACCTAAGAGGGGAGCAAAACCACCCAGTGGTGCCAAGCCAAATGCAGGCACTTGCCAAGGGGACAGTGGGAAAGGCTGATCGTTCATAAGTGAGGGGATTATGATCACTGCCAAAAGATGGGCAGGCAGTTGGAAAGCCTCTCAGCCAGCCCTGCCAGCACCCTTCTGTCCTGCCATAGGAGACTTGCTGCCCACTCGGCTTTTCATGATGTCAGGAAGAACTGGGAGTCCCACGGCAAGGAGGTAGACCACCACACAGCCCTGTGTCCTCAGTGCTCACCTTCACCCCCAACACTGCACAGACACAGCAACACTCTCTGAACTGTCACTGTTGTGCTGCGCTGTTCCCAACACCAGGGCCCAAACGCATTGCAGTAAGGCAGCAAGAAGAGGTTTCTTCACCTACCACCTACAAACATTCGCTGAAGCCAACTCAAGGACCAGCTCCTGGCTGTGCCTCTCAAATGAAAACCTTGGGTTGGGCTTCTACCCATTTAGACATCTTTGAAATATCTCCAGCTCCACAGACGTCTAAGAGGGGCATTTCCCTACCAGCCTGGGGTTCCAAACTGGACTTGCACAGGTATCAGTCAGGGCTAAACTCTGGTTTTGCATCCCTTTTCCCCATACCTCCAACCCCTCTTGTAACTTTGCACTCTCCTTCCTGCTGAACCTATACCAGGTATCCCAACTCCAGCTGGGGACACATTAGCAGCCCTTTCTTGTGCTCCCCTGCCAGCTGAAGCTCACTCATCCGCAAGGCTCTCCCAGGGCAGAACCTGCTCTGTCCCCACACTGGAGGGCCTTTCCCTTCCCATAGCGTAGACCGCCAGGGCAGGCTCTGATTGCAAGGGCTCCCGGGGAAGATCAGGTAACTGCCGAGGCAGCGCTTTGCCTGCCCTCCAGGCCCAAGCAGGCAGCCTCCCGCAAGGTCACAACAGTGGACAGTTCCAGCCCCCTCAGCCTCTGGGTGACAGCAGCCACCAGCCCAGCACTCGGAGCTGGTAAAGTGTTCCCATGTCATCATCCCACCATCGCAGAGCTCTGCTCTCCTCTCGGGGCCTTCTAAGCCACTTGAAGCTATGTGGAAGTAGATTTGCCTCCAAACCCATCCCAAAACCTGCTGAAGCCCTCCCAAAGCACTGTGCCTTCTTCTAGTGCTCCAGACACCAGCAGCACCACCTAGCTACCGCTCTCTGCCAGCAGGTACTGCCCCAGCTCCCATTTCTCTGAAACGAGGTGCAGAGAGAGCCTGCACTGCTCTGGCAGCTCACTTCTGCCAGTGACGAAGGTTTCTAGCCATCTCCATCCCATGCACCACCTCCAGGCCACTCAATGTCACTGTTCCCCAAAACACCCCACGGCTGGAAACTGAAAGCCCTCTGAAAGGCCCTGACATCCCGTCCCAGAAGTGCATGACTCTCTCCTTCCCCACCAGAGGGGAAAGGCAATGGCGGTACAGTAAGCAGGACAAGACAGCACTGTCCCTCAACATCAAAGCCAGTAAAGGTACACGTCAGGGTAGTATGGACACAACAGCACTGCCAGTCACTGTGGACCAGGCCACCGTGCTCCCATCTCCAGCTGGCGCATGGAGCATCTCCATGCCCATCTCCCTATGGGAGACTTGGTCACCCCAAATGCTTCGGCCAGGAGCAGCATCTTGACATGGGCTCTGCTCCTGACACGGCTAAGATGACCATGACAAGTGTGGGCACAGGAAGACTGTGTCCTGATGATCTGAGATATAAGGCAGAGAGCATCCATGCTGCTCCAGGAGCACTTTATCCCATGCCCTGCAAAAAGGGGCTGCAGACACCTCCATCCTGCACAGCCTCCTTGCCTCACTCAGCATCACAGACTGTACAAATCCTTGCAGGACAGTAAATGGAAGTTCTCTGGGTCCTCCCTCTCAGATTGGGCCTAAAGACAGCACCAAGAGATGACATCCCTGAGGGCCAGCTCCCATGCACAACCCAGTGGATCCAGGCTGCTACGGTTGGGTATCCTCAGAGACATGGGAAATGGGTCTCCCTAAAGCCAGATTTGGTATCCTCTGCTAAACAGATATACACTGCCCCAGGTCCCTGCAGGACTAAAGGCTCATCTCTCTCTTGGTCTTCCTCCTCTCAGATTCAAAGTTCAACTAGAATCCACCCTCCTCACGAGTATCAGGGTCAAGGTTTCTCTCTGTCTGAAGTAAGGGACCTACGCAAGCTGTGATACATGTACCAAGCTGGCCCACAAAGCAAGACCCTGGCACCTGTAAGGGGCAAACCTACAAAGCTTGCCTGGAGTCCCTCGGCTAAGACAGGGTTGAGATCTATTGCTTTGTTCCCCAACAAGCTCCTGCTTCATTTCTTTGTGCCCTACAGCACATGCCTTGTAGCCACTAAGAGACCCTACAGAACTAAGACATACTGGTGATGGACAGAAATCAGCAAAAACAAAGTTAGGAAAAGGTCTCTGGGAGATGGGCCACTCAAGCCCATGGGCTCAATGTTCTAACCTCAGTCTTGACTTGGCCTTGTACCTAGGCAACAGTGTAGTCCCAGAGTATGCACTTACCCTATACAACCCCCTTGGAAGCAGCTCTGAAGCTGCAAAGGCCAGGGGAAAAAAAAAGTGAAAGAAAGGAGGCAAAAAAGGAAGGAGAGAAAGATCAAATCTGCCATGCAAAAAGGAACTGCCAGCATCTCTAGATAAATAAGGAACTGGAAGTGTAACACTGTCCCCATGGCTTTGTGAACCCTCCTCCTACACATGCTCCTTCCCTCCCATCCCCATCCTTTATGCTGGCACAGGCTATTTAAAACCTCCAGTTTGGAGCTCAATAGCAGGAGAGACAGCCAGAAACACAAAACCAGTCCCTTCACATCCTTTATCAATCAGGAAGGGAGGACAAGTTGCCTCCGTCAGCTCCCTGCCTTCCACATGCACTCAAGCCAGCCATCAGCGGTGCTCCTGCCAGCTGCAAGCTCCCTTGCACCCTGGAGACTGCAAGAAGTAAAAGGAGAGAAAGCAAAGCAGAGGATTCAGGATGGAGAGCAAACCTCGGATTCAGAAACCCCGCTGCAAAGATGATCTTCCAAAAGCAACATTGCCTTGCATTGAGCACGGGGCAGCTAGGCAGGAGTCCTGCGCTCAAGACCCAAATCTGACAACTTTAGGCCCCATTGCTGCAGTTTTCCATTTACAGACTAAAACAACAGTATCCCTGCTCAGAGAGGATCCTTTTTTTCCCCTTCGAAGGTGTTTCACAAGCTCTTGTCTTGAGGAAGGGAAGAGATACGGCCAAGGAGCGTGTGCAGTTCAGACTGAAATAGGAGCTGCTCTGCTGGAGAATAGGCACTTGGTCCCTGCTCCTGGCCCCAAGGCAAGGCAAGGGGGCTGCTCCCTTCCTCTCAAAGGCTACAGGCCAATGCTCCAAACTTCATCGAAGACATTCAAAACAACCTCCCCTTCCCAGCCACTGCCCAGAGACATCAAGCCGGGATGCTGTGTCCAACGCCTGTTTCTGGCTGTCAGCACACAGGGAGGGGGGCTGGCGATGACGGGGCCTCTGTCAGCCCTGCTGAGCTCAGCGCACGTGTGCGTGCTGCCGGAAGGACCGAGACCCTGCGGGGACATTGGTCTGACCTCCCCACAGCCCAGCTGCCCCCTCCTCCCCACACTGGCCCCTCACAGCCTGACACCAATATAATGAATTAAAAACTCTCCCTGGCCGGTGCTGGGCTGGCTTGGGGCCAGCCGCTGCATTCCTCACCCACTGAACCAGAAACCAGCACCTCGGCAGAGAGGCGCTTCCTCTCCTCCGCCTTTTCTGCTGGGGACGAAGGGGAGTGTCAGACGGAAAGGGCTGCTCGCAGGCCAGTGGCCCAGGTTAAACACAGCAAGGGGAGCTGGACATACCGGGGCGACCCAGCACAGCAGAGGCGCAGGAGCCAAGAGCTGTGTCCTGCTCTTGATTGCTGCCAGACACCCCGGTGATTTGGGGTTCCCAAGTAAAAAGAGAGAGCCATGCTGACATCTCTCATGGAGCAAATAGGCTGAAGGAATAATCAATAACCATGGATCATGTCCATACTCACTCACTCAGAGACTGAAAGCCTCCAGGACAGCTTAGGACTTTCCTAATATAACACCTGAATACCCAAGAGCACGGGTATTTTTAAAAGCTAGGATTAGGAGGGGAAAAAAAAAAGTTTAAGACACAAAAGAGTTTAAAATTCAGGGCATTCTGCCCATGATGGGGTGCTGGAGAGCCCCATAAGCCACCTTTTCTTCCAGCAGGAGTAAATGGGCCCAACTCTCCAGCTAAGCCCTGATCTTCCTGCCTCTGGCAGGGATTATGCCAGGACCTTCGATATGCCTTTGCCTGGTTGAGGATGCAGTTAATGCAAGCTGTGTTTATACAGGGCATGTACAGCTGTAATTATAGGAACGATGTTATGATAACAGGAAATCCATGCCCCGTGGAGATAGTGAGAGAGAAACACACACACAGAGCTATTTGCTAATTGCCACCAACAAAGAAGCCTTTTGTGCAGCAGTGGGGTAATGGAAGAGGAGTCTCCCCCACGTCACAAGATGGCTCAGGGCAAGTGGGCTGCATCACCTCGCTCCACCCAAGAGAGCTCTCCTGCCAAGGGAAAGGATCAGACTAGCTAGGCTCCTGTTTGTGGCACAAGGTTGTCTGCCCTTGGGCTCTCCTCGACCACGGGCTGTCTAGGCAGCCGTAACCTGGCACGGCAACGGGAACACAAGGATGCTACCAGTATGGGCAAGAGCAGAGGAGAGACAGCCTTCCCCATCCAGCTGCCTCTCAAGAAACATATCCAGGCCTCCAAAGCCATGGCACTTCACAGCCAGCTCAAATGGAATGGGGAAGCCCAGGACAAAACCTAACTGGATCAGAAAAATCCCAGCTGTAGTAGAGCACAGCTCACCCTGACCTCAGCCAAGAGCACCACTCTCCTGCAACTGGGGTCAGACATCCAAATTTAGACTCTACTTCCTCCATTTCAACCAAATTCAGGACCCGAGGGTAGCAGATGAGGAAACTCTGAGCCCAAGAAGAACCAAGAAAAGCTCCATCTTGCCCATTTCAGACAAGCCAACACTGCCACTGGGCTAGAAACTTCCATCAACATCAAGAGCATGAAGTCATGAGCACCCACCTTTGCTGACCCTTTCCAGGTCAATGGCAAAGCACTCTGGCCCCGGACAGACAGAACCTGTCCCGTGACACTTGCAGCATGAACCAGCACCCCGAGAGACGAGATGCACACTGATGTAGCACCAGTCAGGACTCGATTTCCCTATGTTATAACCCTTTCAGAAGACAGAGGTTTAGTAAATCTGACTAGCAGAAAAGAGCAATGGGAAACTCTCACTCACCAGCACTTTTGCTCACTACCCACAACACATCAAGTCCTGCTATGAAGGAAGCACAGTCCTATCTATGAGGGGCCAGCTAGCCAACCACACATCCCTCTGTCACCACAGCACAGCATCCCACCCATCGGTATCGCTCAAGGCGTCCTACCTTTTTGATCTTCCCGCTTCGTGTGCCTGCAAAGACAACGGTTTGTCCTCTGTAATCGTAGGCAGCCACCGAGGTCATGCCATCCTCCTTATCCACAAAGAGCGGAGTTCCCTCAATGGTGACCGTTCCACCCAGCGGCTGGTTAAAATCCTGGCCGCAGAAATTGTCGTCGATCTGCAGCGGCTGTTGGAAGAGAACAGAGGAGAGATGAGCTTTTTGTCAATATGCTGACACACTACATAAAGCATGGAGGCACCAAGGGGGTGACTGGGACGTTGATTTAGATCGACGATGAAGAGAGGAAGTGATGGGAGCCCCCAAGGACTCACTGCAGCCTCCAGTTCAGGCCAGCCCCAGGGAGGTTTCCATCACCTTGCTGCGCAGCACGAGGCATCAGCCAAAACAACACAGCCAGCTGCAGCCCACACAGGCTTCCCTTCCCACAGGGTGATAGGGCAGGGGGCCACGAAGGCTTTGCAAACAGCAGCCTGGCACCAGGAAAAGCCAGCTGCCTATTAACTGCAGGTATGGCCAGCCAAGTGCCCAGAAGGCACTTCTGGGGAGATGGGGATGTTGCAGGCAGTAAGTGCCTGCAGAGAGGCCACCTTAGTCACCAGGCTTGGCCCGTTCCCTTTGGATACAGTTGCAGGAAAAGCTACAAAAAGTAGGGCAGGAGGAAAGGTAACAGTGGCCTGAACTCCCCAGTGCCTGTCAGCTGTCTCCCACCACCATCCCATTAGCTGCTATCTACACACAGAGCTCCACCAAGGTCCTATGTCCCCTGAAACATCCCTAGCTTGCAATGCCTCCACCTCCCTCCCCAGCCCTGATGTGTTCCCCCATCCCTCCCTCATCCTGCCCACCCAGCCATCCCAGCAGCTCAGCAACCTGCTCTCCAGACTTCCTGACAGGGCTGGAGCTGATTGCTGATCTGGCTGGTTTAGAGAACAGCCACTGCCCCAATTCTGTATCTCCAGTTCTTCAATACTCTTTGCATCCTGTGGATTCAATTACCCTAGCAGCTCTCAGCCTGAGGCCAGAAAGGAGGTTGTCAGTAGTTTTCCAAAAGATATGAGAGTCTGCCTGCTCCCACTCCCCCCGCCCCTTGCATCCAGCTCACAGATAAAAGGATGGGACAAGGCATGAACTGCGATTCCTCAAAATTCCCTGTGCACTGATGCAAAGCACTCTGGACACACCCAAGCAGCATTGATAGTGAGCAGCAGAAGATTTGGTCTTAAGGGCTAAACTTTCTAAACTCAGTGCAGATGGCCAAGAGGCAAAAGAGGCCTGAAACCTCTCCTTGCCCCCAATGTTCCTCAGGAGAGGTTGCAAGAGCTCTCCCACTATCCAGTGCCATTTGTGTCAGCCAAGACTTTCCTCCCTAAGTGCAAGGCATTATATGGATACTACAGAAAACAGAGAAGGTCTGCGAAGAGGATCTGAAGGCCTATGAAGCAGGCACAATACAGGGCAGGCAAAGGGATGGAGAAGGATGAAGGTAGTGGGCCTCCAGCTCAATCTGAGCACTAGCAGAGCTGGGGGGAGCCATGGTTGAATGCCCCGTAGGCTGCCAAGCTCACTAACTCTATCCACAGAGAGCTGAGAGCACAGCAAGGTGCAGAGGCATTCGTGGGAAGCTTCTGGGCAGCGGGCACATCCCAGCAGGAGCATGCTCCAGGCAAAGCTGGAGAGCCAGGCTCAGAGCTGCTGCCTGCCAGGCAGCCGCTGCAGAAAGTCGAGTGCTGGTCCCGCCCCCCCCCCCCCATGAGATTGTTTTAGGGTTTTATAAAATAGGCCAAACCTGCAAGGCTAAAAAAGCCTAAGCTCAAATCACTGCTGAATCTAATTATACACCCCAGCAGGGCTGTCCAGATAGCCCCAGGTGAAAATTTAACATCTCACTTTGCCAACAAGACACCTTCAGAAAGGACTTCAGCCTAACTAGAGCTCAGCTGCCCCCTTCGCATCTCAGCCCTGGGATGAGAGGCATCACACACGGCCAGAGGCCCTGTCAGCCCGCTGCAGCGCACCAGTGCCCTGTGCTAAACTCATCCAGGCCTCCTCATGCACAGCGTAGCACCAGTCTGGAAACTCTCCCTGCCAGCTTTTATCCTCATCCCAGGCACTCACTGCACCATTTCACACAGATGTGCACACAGGAAATTCAGCACAACTCCTTGCCTCTCCCCCAGCAGCAATCACGTTTCAGCAGGGGCGACACTGCTCCCTGCAGAGAGCTCAGCAAGGGCACTGAGCAGGGAAGGTGCTAGAGAAAGGAAGGAGGATTGCTCTTGGGAAGTTGGGGACAGCATCAGCCATCCCCCATATCATACTGGCTTGCTCTCTGACATGTTCTCTGCCATTGCATTCAGGACTGCACAGAGCACACTGCTTTGAGAGTGCAGTGGAGAAGAACAGGGCAAATCCACCCTGACTTCACCCTTGGCAATTCCCTACACAGGGGAAGAAAGTACTTTGAAACAGCTGGCAGGCCTTGCTTCAAGTAGAACTTGAGGAAACATCAGCTTTCAGCAGAAGGGAAGAGCAGCCACCAATTCAATTCAACATCCTGTGTGTTAATCCCCTGGCGCCATGGGCAAATGGGGCAGCTGGTGAGCAGAGCCAGCCCTTCAGCTCTCTCCGGGCATGCAGCTACTCCCAGGTCTTCATTGCTTGCCCTCTCAGCAAGGCAAATGTCTATGCAAGGGTTTACTCATCTGGGTTGCTTCACGTGAGCAGGCTACTGAACAAGGAAAGGGGCAGCAACTCCCCAGATCTCAGCCCTCAGTGACACACACACAGCTGCAACTATTTGCAAAGTAATGTTTGCAGGATTGGGCACAAACCCCCTAGGCACTAGTCAGACTGGCTCCCCTCAGCCACAAAGCAGCAGCAAAACAACCTGTTCTCCATCCAAAAGCGGAGCCGCAGCTGTTCTCTGTCCTCAGCCCTGGGTGCAGGGAGCCAGCACACCATCCCTACTCCATCCCCGGTCGCACCCATCACAGCCCACGTCCGACAGCGGCGTTGCTGTGGTCTTGGAAATATGCTAGGCTAGTACAAATTCTCTGTGAGCATACACATCTCTCTCCCTCCTCACCCTGGTGCTACCTTCAAAGCAAGATGGTCTGTAACAAGGCGGGAGTGGCTAAACACCACGTCCCAGCCCTCCCCCAGGGACAAAACACTTCCCAGCCAAGAAGGTGCCAAGACAAACTAAGCACGGCTCCTCAAAGAGGTTCACTTCACAGAGCAAAGCCTCCAGCAAGCACATTACCTACCAAACCAATTAATTCTTCCTCCTCCCACAGGAAAATTTTGGGGACGTCAATGCATATTTTTGCACTGCCTTGCCCCTTTCCCACTGCACCCCAAAGAGAGCATCTACTCCTGGGCTCACCCAGTTGCAGCACCTGGATGGGCTTGGCAGTCACCACTGGACTGCGGCTCCCCTGCCAGCATCAGCTCGTGTTGGTTAAACACTTTCCTGCATTGGCGGATCCGGGAGAAGCTTTTTACAAAAGCGCTGGAACAGCAGCCAAAAGCCATTGCGGTTCAGGCAGTGCCCGGAATTGGCAGAGACAAACGTAGGGCAATTTTCCCAAACGCTCCTTTCCCCTGAGCGCTGCCAAAGAGGGGCTGCACTATCCCTGCTAGAGAGTTTGGGGATTCAAAGGCATCATTCTCAGGCCAGACAGAGGTGCTCAGGATGAGGTTTGTAGCTCAGGCTTCTACAGGGCAAGGCAAAGCAGGGGAGGGAGCCCACAGGTACCTGCAACAGTGGGAAGGGAGGCAGGAGGGACAGGACCAGAACAGCTGAGAGCTCGGATGGCTCAAGTGAAACATCATAGCTCATGACCTTTCTCCATGGCACACTCTCAGTCTGAGTCTCTCCATCCGAGGCCAGGCCTGACACCCTTGCTGCGCTACTCTGACCCACTGAGCAGAAGTGGCGCCTTTGGACACAAACTCCAAGGCAGCCCAAGGTCTAAGCTACATCAGGTGGGAGAGCTTAGCCTCTCTGGAGGTCCCACACCAGAAGACAGCTGCATGCTGCTGGACACCATCAGAACCAGCAAAATCCACCCCGAGAAGCCCACAACCTGTCCCAGATGAGGAGCAGCTCTGGCAAAAACCCTGATGGCCTCAGTGACGGCATGAGGTTAGCGCTGCAAGGGAGGCACCGCAAAGCACAGGCGCTAGGATAGGCAGCCTGCTTGGGCCATGGGATTTTCCGCTTCAAGAGATTCCTTATGTAATTCTGAATTTAAAGGGGAGAGGTTTTTGGCAAGCAACTGCCTCTAAATACATTCCTGTCCCCAAGGGGCTTTAAATCCATACAGCATGTGCATGTAACATATGGGAAAATGTCAAACTCCTAAGCTCCACATACACATATGCACTAAATGGCTCCAACTGCTGAAAGCAACAACCCCATGACTTTACCCCCTGGCACAGGTCCAGGCAAGGGAAACCATTCCCCAGAAACTGAAGGTCAGCACAGCCAGGACCACTTAACACCCCAGGAGAAAGCTCTGAGAAAAGCTGCCCCTGCAGCTAGCTGTTAAACAAGGACTTGGCCACTCAGCTGCTGCACCAAGGCATGCTGAGATATCTCGCAACAGGCTCAGTGCTGGCAAGGCTCCCCAGGTGCATACCAGTTGGTATCACACAGTTAAAGTGGAAAAGTGCATGATGGCAAGCCTCCCCCACAAAGGTTTAGAGCAGCATGCTTTACCCCACGTGCACAACTAGCAACATCACTTGCTGAGCCAGCAGGACTCCATCACACATCCAAATGCTGAATTCTGGGAGTAGCAGGTTCAGAAAAGGCTAAAAAGCCACCTGACTGCACCAAAATAGAGCAAGTGCCCACATGGAAGAAGAGCAGGAGCATAGTAGAGGCTTGCTTGGAGGGGCAAAAAAGGAGGGGAAGGTTACCCTTTCAAAGGGCTGTGGACATCATCAATTAAACCCAACAGGTATCAAAATGAAAACAGACTACATGACGGATGACACAGGAAGAGCGGAGTCTCCAGGTGGGTAGATTTGCTCACACCAACTTCCCTCTGCAGCACTGCAAAACTGAGTAGGAGCTCTGCGCAAGCACAGGAACCGGCACTTGCAGGCTCTGCTAGGGGAGGTCAGCATGTGCAGCTTCATCCCCCAGAGCTGGGTGCACAGCAATTGAGCATCCTGCACACAGAGGGGGGTAATAAAAAGAACGAAAAGCAAGCCTTTTTATGTCCAAGCCCAACGCATTCACAGCCAGCACTGGTTCAGTTTGACACCACTTGCTACAGCTACAGGCTGCCTCTGCCTCCTTGTCATGCCGTGGGGCTAACCCAAAGGCCAACAGTCCCGCTCACAGCGGCAATCAAGAATTAGCCATATGCTGTCCTCTTAGCAGCAGAAGTGCTGTTCTGCTTGCTCAGTTATTCTAACTTCCTTTTTTGGGGGGACACCCAATTTAGAATATGGCCAAAGAGTAATTCCTTTCCTTGTATGACCTTTTTCACCTCCTTGCCTAAACTCAGATGCCTTTGGGTAAAGCCAAGCACACAAGATATACTGTGCAAGATATACACTAAGAGCAGGGAGAAGGGGGCAGCATGCACCAAGAGTGGGGAGAAGGGGGCAGATCCTTCCAACTGGAAGAATCTACATCAGTTTGCAGAAAGAGGGGGGGAAAGGAAATTAGCATCTCTCAAGTCTGAATCCTGAGGTTTTCAGAGTCCTCGCCAACATATCCACCAGCCGGCTTGCTATGGATCTTCCTCTGCATTGTGAGGTTGGAAACTTCAGAACAGCAGATCCAATAAAATTCATCTTTCCAGCAACAAACTGAGTTAACTTTAGCAGCCTGTAATTACTCCCTTCTGCCTCCTCAGAATGCACCACTCTTAGGGTAGCCAAAGACTTACAGATTAACCCCCCAGAGCTCCCAAAGCACGCCAGCTCCCTGGCACAAGAGCTCCCAGTTCAATCACTAAGACGACTCTGCTCAGGAAGCGGCATGTGACCAAAAGCTAATTCATAATCCCCAACATGAAGCAAGAATGAAGAAATGTATGAGCTGATAACACAGCTGCATCTCTGTGATTCTTCAGGCATTTTGCTGAAAAAGGCTTAGCCCTTAAGGTGAGGTGAGAGAGAAAAGTCTCTGTTTACTGGCATATGTTTCATCATGCTTCCAGAGTCAGGCTAAATCAGCTAAACTAGAGAGCACTAATAGCTGGTGAGCTATTGCCTTACATTAGAGAGGAGGTTGCACCTTCCAGCACAGACACGTGAAAACCACTTCCTCAGATAAGATCCAAAAAGAGAAAGAAAGAAAAATGCACCAGTCTCAGCCCCAAGAAAACAACTCAGTAGCCCCAGTGAAGCTCAAGGAGTCCTGCTGACCCAGGCTCACATGCCCAGGCGCTGACAACCCTGAAGGCAAGGTGCCCACTTCCGCTCCCAGCATGGCTCTGCTCTGCACGTCACCCATCTCAGCAGGGTCCCCCCTGCACCACCGCCCCGAGGAGAAGAGCAGCAGCAAAGGGGTTCATGGCAAGCTTGAGCCCCAGGGGGGCCAGAGCGTGGCCAGCGAAGGTATTTAAGCCCCAGCAGCCCATCCCAGCCAATGCAATTTCTGTTCTCTCCACACTCCGCAGCTTCCCCAATCTCATCAGCTGCTGAATATGCACAAGGATAAATGTTTATGTGTTTACTTCACTCTGCTTTGTCTCAACAAACTCTCTGGGAAATGACAAATACAGCTGCACTCCAGGGCCACACGGAGCACCCGCCCACCACCAAGATGCAGCACTACCTCGATAAATTATTACGCCAACAATTAGCTCATTAACAGAAAACTGCCTCGTTAGGGAAGTGCAGGCAGGCACCACTGCAAGGCTGGGCCGAGGGAGGCAGCAGGAGGGTTACAGTACCGAACCGGCCATGGCAAAATGCGAGAGGGAGGGACAGGCAAAGTTGTCACCTCTGCTGTCACCTCACGCTGTAGGCCCTCGGGGAGGCCAGGTAAGGAACACACTGGGGTTAGCAGCGCCGAGGCATTCACTGGTCCCTCAGCTAAGCAACCAGAGGCTGACCCTCCCAATTCACCCCACCGTGGGGACATACTACAGAAACCACCCTGGGAGCTGTGTCCTTCAGCTTGCGCGCAGCTCTGCAGGGATGAGAGTTTCACACCACTGCCAGGAGGTTTTCCTGTTTGGTTGGGTTTTGCTTTTTTAATTTCAGTGCATTAATCTGACGCAGCAAGGAGCTGCCGATACCAGTGTCAGCTGTCCCTAGCCACAAGATACCCCAAGGACCCCACCTCCTACCTTTTCTACCCGCATCAAACCACCTCTCCGAAAGAGGGTCAGAAAACTCAGATTTCTTCCGGGAATCAGGCTGAAGGAGCAAGGAAACCAGGCGCCTCAGACACTCAGAGCAGAAGCAGTGCTGGCCAGACGCGGGCTGTCTCCTTGACATGCCTTGTCTCATTGCCTCCCTTCAAGCCCACTTACAGAAGCAATGAGGGAGCAGACAGGAGAGGCGAGATTCATGCCATTTAGCGTTATTAATTGGTCAGTAATTTGCCAGTTAATATTATTATATATTCCCCCTCCTCCTGTGCCTGTCATTCACCACCTGCCTTCCCACTGTCTTCTCAGGGGAAATTTTCACCTATCTGCCAGGGGCCGCTTTGTGGCAAAACCGATGCTGAAAGCCAGAGCCTGGCATCCAGTGGCACTGCCCCGCCAAAGGGGCATCTCCAGGGGCTGAGCCCGTGCTTGCTCCCAGCTTTGTTTGCCAGCCACAGGATAGTTGCTCTGGCAATTCAAGTACTCTGGGAATCCTCAACCCCACCCTTGCTGCAAATTTCCACTTGACCCTGAAAAAAGTTGCTCTGGCTCCAACTCACCAAAATCATTGCACTTTCCTCGCACTGCCAGATCAGAACCTTGCTTCCCTACCTCTGACATAAGGGCATGATGGGGAGACCTGAGCACATCTGGCCAAGGCCATGCATTCCTCTGGTCTCTACATTACACAAATAAAGCAAAGATCTGGGCTACACAAGATCAAATACCTGTTCTCTCCACGCTCAGTGAAATTCCAGGAACAGCAAAACCTCCACATGGCCTCAGGAACAATTTAGGAAGTGCAGCTGGGGTAGAGGGAATGGACTAGATGGTCCCATAAGATCCCATCATTGCCCTTGTGTGCATGTGACCCATTCTGCATACGGACAGAGACCTGTGCATAGGTCTGAACAAACCTGAATGAGGAGTCTCAGCACCAAAGGGGTTAACAGACAATCTCTGCAAGCACTCCCTGCCAAAACCACTGGGCAATCAAACAGGGTTTGGAGGGCTCTGCCTCAATTTTGGGGGGATTTCTAGCCCAGGCAGTAAGCTGACCCCCTCTCAGCCTTATAGAGTAGGTATTGCTACCTTCTCCCCGGCCCAAAAGAGGTAGGGAAAGTTCTTGGATACCCAGGCTAGGATGCCAGGAGCCTGCTCAGAAAGTGCCTCCTTCCAGAGTTTGCTCACTTTCTTTCCAGCTGAAGGATTGCTGGTTCCCAGAAGGGAAGAGAGAAACAAGAGATTGGAATGAGGTCCCCCCACCAAGTTTGTTCGGCTCACCAGTGCCGGAGAGGAACTGCTAACATCTCCTGAGTGCTCTGCCAAGTCTGGCGGCCTCTCCTCCTGGCTCTGACACAAGCTCCAGAAAATCCAAGCTGCCCTGCAGCACTCTGGGATTAGCATCCCAAAGTTCACCTCGCTGTCATGGCAGCTGTGGCCAGCCTCGGGGGTTGGTGCTCTGCTTAGGAGGTATGGGGATAAGAACAGAGGAAGAAGGGTCCTAGCAGCACAACCAAAAGGCCTCCCTCACTCCCCAAGATGTTTCAACCCTTGCCGCCTTGAAGCTTTTGTCCAGAGGAGAGGCTAGAACACACGATGAAGGCGACCCCTACGTACCGTCAGCACAGACTACAACCAAGGAGGAACGACTTCCCAAAACTCACCTTCATCCACTCATGCCAACACAGGAGGACCAGTCCTCAAGAGTTTGACTTTACAGCACCGAGAAATCCCTCCCCCTGACCACTGCTGAGCTAAAGCAATAAGGCTTTAGCATTATTTGACTTTCCAAAGGAGACTTTAAACCATAAATTGTGATCAGGAGCAAGAGAGCTCCTGGGACATTTTCCATATGGCTCAGGTGTAAATCCCAAACTACTGACTTTCGCAATTCACATTATATACCTCCTTAGAAAACAACATGCCCTTTACTTTCTGACCAGCATTCATCACTGTGAGATCTGTCAGCTGCCATTACCCATCCCAGAGGTGGCTGCATTTTACTGGGGGCACAGAGATTCCTGCCAGAAAGAGGTTACACACTCTGTGGGATCCGATTTGGCTTGCTCTCAGCACAGCAAGGGGCCATCCTCTCCCTGCTGTGCTTGGCACGCAGGACGGTGCTGGGATAGCAAATGTTACCTGGCCCCCAAGGCAGGCCTGGTACCTGGCAGAAAGCAGCACCTCCCCAGTTCAGTCTAGCTGGCAGCACAACTCAACAGCAAGAACCACCACCTGTGTGAACTCGACCACTGCAACTTCGGTATCTGCAGCTCCCCACCCACAGAAGCCATTGCAAGACAGACATATGCCCTTCATCACCTGCTCTCCCTCTGCCTTGCAACATGGTAACCCTGCAAGACCCACTTCTATTGGATTCAAAGAGCACCTTGATATTCAATTACTCATGAGGAACTGGCCACCTGGGCCGACAGGTAACCATTGTAGGCCCCTACTAACATGAAACCACCTCCAAAACAGAAGCAGATGGACCCCACAAACAGGGACTGGCGCAGTGGCCCCAACAGCCACTTAGGACACACACACCCTGCAATAGGAATAGCCACACTGTCCAGGTAAATCCCCAGGACCATGAGAATTGGACTGCTCCTCCCCCCATGCCCATCTCCCAGGGCAGACTGGGGACGGCTCTACCTAAACCTCTCTCTCACACAAGCTGTCCCCACCACAACTTCTCCAAGACCTAGACATCAGCCAGGCGCTCCCAGAATGAGCCAGCTAAAGACTTACGACACCACCTCTGGAGGTCTCTAATTCAACCTGCAGCCTTGACTGCAGCAGTTGTGACCGTACAAGCTTCAGGATCTACAGGAAATAGAGGGCACTCAGGGTTACTCGTACATGGAAATTAGACTCTCCCCACAAAGGCGATACCTGGCTGAACTGGTGCTTCCAGTACAGAGCATGAGCATGACAGATGTTTGACGCTGTGAGATCCTCAGGAGGTGCCTGCCAAGCGGCTCCTACGCTGTGTGCATGGGGTAATGCAGCCACTGTGAAAAGGCAGCTACCTCTGGGATGAACAAGGGAGCTGTGTAGTGGTGCACAGCAAAACATAACTCTTCAAGACAGGAAAGGCAGAAGAAATACAACGTTGGGCAAAGCTGCACTGGGGACCAAGAGCTGCAGAGCTGGGTTTTGGCCAGGAAACAAGTTTGTCCTCTCTCTTATTAAAGTATGCTTAAAGAGCACAACAGGGCCAGGCCATCAGTCTTAAATAGCGCGCTACCAGAGCACCTTCAGCAATGAAGCAATTGGGAAGAGGCACGTGCTTCCCAGTACTGCCTCAAGGAGACAAGCACTACCTACTGGGTCACCGATCTATGTGGCACAGCTCGAGACCTGCACCTCGGGTCCAGGCCACACACAGCCCTGCTCCAATCTTTCTGAAGTGCGATGCGATCAGAGCTCCTGAGCAGCAACTTCCAGTGCCCATTCCTACTCTCCTAGCAGATGAATCTCCACTTGCACAGTCCTTCCTCTTCCTCCCCTTTCAACTCCAGTCATGGCAGGGGAAAGGCATGCAAGCAAAGCACCCTGAGAAAGGAACAGCCAGGGAGAGATGAACCCAAGGGAAAAAAAAGTCAGTTCAGCTGCTGAATTAGATGTTTCTTAGCTTGGGCTGCCAAGGAAATAGTTATCTGGAATGGAAGTGCAAGCATAGGATGTGCAAACCCCACAGGATTTCATGGCCTGTGCCACAGAGCAGCAGAGAGACGACCTCTCTGTGCATGTGACACTGCATCCAGCATGGATGCCAAAGCAGCCACTGTTTTTCCCTCCATCCCACGATGTTTGCCTGCAAAACAAGAACTTTCCTGAGATTTACCAAGACGCCACCAAGCACCCACCAGTACCTCCTAGCAGCCTCTCACTGCAGCACAGAACACAGCCTGCCAGGGATGCAGCCTTCCTCACATTAGATAGAGAAACAGCCAGGCCCTGAGCTCACTCCCTGTTCAGGTGGCTGCAGCAGGGCCAGAGCCCCCTCCCCAAACACAGTACTGCCAAGGGAAGCAGCGGCAGACAAGCCAGGAGAACATCTAGAGCGTGGGAGGAGGCAACTTCTCTCCCTGAGTCAGCAGCTGTGCAACCCAACAGGCAGCAGTGTAACGATTTCATCATTTTCCACCAAAATTGAATTAGTTCAAAGCCAAAATCAGATTTGTGAGCCCAGTGCTCTTGATAGCAAACCCTTTACTTTGTCAGGCAGCTGTTAGCTGTCTCCTCCGGAACTGCAGAGAGGAGGGAGGCAGGGAAGGCAGGACACATGCTCACAGCACCTGCGACCCACCACCAGGCACCCAAAACCCAGAAAAGGACACGGGAAGGAGCACAGTACCCTCGTCTCCTCAAATCTGCAAAGATCAACCTGTGTGGGCACTCAGGCAGGGTACTTAATGATAGTCAAGGGCCACAAACCAAGGCTGGGAAGACATTGGTGATACCAGGGATAGGAATCAGCAGTACCTCCCTCAGACACTGCCAACACACACACACCAACCACATCTTACAGCAAAGCCCTTCAACACACAGATCTGTGAGGGGTAACTTGGAAGGGTCTGGGGTCTGAGGTCTGGAAGCCAGGGACTGAAGACAGACTGGCTGGGGTAGAGACAAGC
The DNA here is from genome assembly GCF_028389875.1 of Rhea pennata. NCBI lineage: Eukaryota > Metazoa > Chordata > Aves > Rheiformes > Rheidae > Rhea > Rhea pennata. Next base: position 12,989,371 of record NC_084674.1, read on the forward strand.
ATGAACTCACTGAGTTGATACAGCCCAATTCCTTATTCAAGAGCCAGGGCAGTGAGAGTTTCCCTTCCCCTCTGTAGCATGACTGGATACGCTCCTTGATCTTATCCTTGATCTTCTTCAACGTGAAGAGGCAGAGCACAGACTCCTTGGGAGGCTTAACCCTGTTTTTCTGGCCCTGGGAGAAGATGGTGAAGAGGATATCCTCCTGCTCTGAGATGCCCAGGTACTTGGCCAAAGTCTTGCCAGGTTTGGTCAGGTAAGCGTCCTGGATCAGGCGGTATTCGATGCCATCCTGCACACAGCCAATGGGGAACTCCACGTACGAGTAGAACTTGGGGTCATCCACACAGAGGCGGACGATCTTGGAGGTGAAAAATTGCTCTCCAGTGGAGTCAGGCGAGGTGAGCTGGGTGTCCAGCTGTAAGGTCAGGTAGTAAACAAACTGCTCACTGCTGAAGCTGTAGATGTAGTAGATGTCAAAGGTGGGAAACTTGGAGAGTGTGTCTGAGGGGATCTTGAGCTGGGAGGAGACAAACTCATCCTGGTAGACGAAGCCAAACATTTCCGCATTCTCCTCATTGGCCATCAGCTTGCGGCTGGAGAGCGTGGGGAAGTACTCCGACTTGCCATCAATGGGCGTCCCAATGAAGAGCTTGTTCTGCCCATTCAGTACCTCAATGATAACCCCTGACATGGTGCCTGACTCATTGACACTGGAGAGGTAGTGTTCCTTGCGGTGGTGAGGCTCGCCCAACTTGAAGAGGTCATCCAGCCGCAGGAACTGGCATATACCCTGGGAGGCACTGCCGCAAGCGATCAGCCGATTCCCAGAATAGTCCACCAGCAGCAGTTTATTAACATTGTTGGTGGTGACCAGACCATGTGGGCAGGACTGAACACTGGGCGGAGGGTAACACTTCTCATTGTCCTCCACGGGCCCTGTCACATGGGTCCGCAAGAGCGTCAGGTTATTGGAGAGCTTATAGATCCGATTGACAGCTCCCACATAGACCTCCCCAGTTTTGTTATGGACCACCAAGTGTGTCAAGCTCCAGTCTGTAACTGGGAAAGTCCTAAAGGGAGACTTGGGGCTGCCTTCCGCCAGCGGTAGCCAGGTGCTCCCCAAGAGCAGCAGGGTCCAAATGTTGACAGACAAGTGGTGCTTGAGCCAAAGAAGCCACATTGCAGCAGTGTCACATCCGGCCAAGGCCGTGTCCAAACCCAGCCACAAAATAAATAGAAACAAATCCAAACTAAAGGGATGGGGGAATTAGGAGGAGCTAACAGGACACAGTCTCCTCTGCTTCCACTGGCTCTGCATTCAGGACATCATGGGCACTGCCAATCTGGTCAACCCTAGAGAGAAAAAGACAAAACAGAGATTAGAAGGCTTTCCTGCAACTCCTGCCACGGTATTAAGCTTGTTCCCACCCAGCCAGCAGAGACTGTGCTGCTTCATGCTTTTCTTCTAGGCAATATAACAAAATGCCCCCACTATCCTCTATCCCAGAAAAGGAAACCCAGAGATGCAGGGACCAGGGGAACCTGTGAGATGCTAACAACTCCAGCTGGTTGCACACGCATGCGCACACACTCCTACACACAGCATATTCCTGATATCATCAACCAGAAAGTTGCCATTTGCTTTGTTTCACCATCCTGACCTCTAGCACAACTCCCTCTCCAAAGAGGGCCATACCCTGCTCTCCGCTCCACCAACCCCCCTGGGAGGAGCAGCAGCCGCTATGAACATCCCTGCAGATGCTAGCTGGACCGTGCTGACACATCCCCGGCAGACAGTGGCCTCGCGACTCGCTCCGGCACGCTGACTGCATACAAATGTCTCCGCGGAGCGTAGCCGGCCCTGACCCTGCACGCCAGGCCTGCTTTTAAGACCGTTGGCAGCTCTGAAACATTACCCAGGGATCAGCTGCTAACAAGCCGTTAGCTGCGACGCAAGCTGGCTGCCCCTGCCCCATTTCATCACGCCACCAGGAGCACATGCAAAAACCTGGTTTGCTCCCAGCTTTGAAGCACACGAGAACCCACACAGTTACTGCAGAACGCCCTCTTCCACCTGCAGAGACATTTCCCCAGACCGAGGGGTACTCAGCCCTCTCACCAAGCCAGCGGATCTCCTTGGCAATCTGTGTCCAGCCCCTCAAGTGCAGCAGTGACCATGCCCTGAAGCAAGGGCACTTCCAGGTCTCCCCCAGCATGCAGCCCACATCCTGTTCCACCATTAGCTTAACTGCAGCTCAGCGCACCGAACGGCTGGCCACTGAGATGACACTGCTTTTACTAAAGGCTAGAGGGGTGGGGACTGGGGGGCAAGAACCAGGAAAAGTAAGAAAAAGCTTGATTTTTCATTAGACATAAATGGCATCAATTTACTATTCAAACAAATTGAGTCTGCAGAGGGGAACTGAGACTCGAGCCCAAGCAGGCTGCGCCCACCAGTCCACCATGGACACCAGCATGTTGCTCCATCCTTTGCATCTCCATTGCCCAGACTGGGTGTAGGAAACACAGCTCAAGCCACTGCACAGAAGAGGATCTCAAGGCATCTTTGAAAGGTGCTGGGAGCTGAGAGCATTGAGTGCCCTGGTACACATCCATGCACCACAGGCATCAGAGAGGAAATGGGCTCACAGGGTGTCCACTGGCACCACAGATACCTTCACACACCAGCACCTTCAAACACATCTCTTGGGCTGATGTTTGATTTGGGGAGCATGACTGTGCAACCTGCCCTTCTGGTCAACAGCTCTTCCTAACAACCATATCTTGGCCCATCAACCCAGGGGTGGACACCATCACTCCAAAGGTTTGCAGCCAGGAAACTAATTCAGCCTTTTATCTGTCAAACCTAGGATGGGAAACAAAAGATACTCAAAAAACAGGGGGGGGGGAAGAGCCTCCCTCTCCTTATCACTGATCTCTGACTTAATCCATACAGGGATAATCTGCTCCTGGCTCAACACAATAAGGCTGATTCCCACCAGGGAGTGGCACAGGTAGGAAATATGGCCCCTGGTGACTGACTGCTTGGCTCTGCCAGGACCTGGTGACTGGGCAATTCACCAGGCAAATCACTAAAAAGACAGCCAACATCACACCATCAGCTCTGCACATGAAAAAGGCAGGGTTGCACCTCACTTGAGGGCACCATTGATGGCCAGCACAGCAGAAAGCTGAGCAGAGCAGGGCAGCCAGCTTTTAACTGTGCTATTGGACTTGCCAGACAGATCCTGAGGCCGCTGAGTAGACCTTGAAGAGCTCTGCTCAAGGAGCAGGGAGGCAGCCAGGTCTCATAAAAAAAAGGATTCCAGGAATGGGAATAGGTCACGATAGCTTTGGAGACAGAGTGAGAGCAGCCTTTACCCTTCTGGGAAAAGGCTGCGAATCCAAACCAGCCCCAGCCCAGAGCTGGGCAGGAAACTGCCCGGAAACATAATCAGTCTCTCGCCAGCCCTTTTGCCCAGCCCCAAGAGCAGCTCTCTGTGCACACAGGAAGGATACTCTGGTAGAAAGGATCAGCTGAGGGATGACAGCCATGCCCATACACCAAGTGATCTAACCCAGCCCCCCGTAGCAGTGATTTTCTGCAACTAGCCCAGGCAGGTGAAGCACAACGGGATGGTGAGGTCTCACTCCCTTGGCAAAGCAGCCACAAGGGACAGGGCTGCACAAAGCCCATGACCCCAGAGTGACAGACAGACAAGCAACCAAGAGCGGTATGAGGCTTACGTGACTCAAACCAAAAGCAAACCACAGCACAACCACAGCGCTATCTGCACCGCGTGGGGAGAGAAACAATACAGCAAACACTGTCGCAAGGAGATTACCATCTAAATGAAACTTGATTTATGCACCAGCAACACACCACAGAGAGAGGAAAAGAAATAGGGAAAGGCAGCAGAGGCAGAAGCAGGAGCACAGTTATAGTGTGGGAACACCAAACCAGAGCATTGCTCTGCTGGGACAAGGGAGCAGGACAGGGAAATCATTTTCTCAGTGCATTTCTAATTATTCATCGCTTCTATTTCTGGGAGCTGGTAGGAGAGCCAAAGGTCAGACTGCTGTGACAAAACAGGGTTAGAAAGCACAACAGGAGATTCCCAAATTAATTTAGGGAACTATTACGCAGGGGCTGGAACAAAAGCAAAGCGAGGCAGAACTGGGGTGAGCGGAGAGCAGACGGATGATAGTCTGCAGAACTCCACAGAGACTTCTGGTCCTAAATATATTTTAGCAGCAAGATCTTGTCCCAGTGCCCTGACACCAGTAGTGGCTTTGCCCAGTAAGATCTGCTGAAAGCAATCAGTGTTAAAAAAAAAAAAAAAAAAAAAAAAAAATGTAAGGTTGGTTTGTTTGCGTTGCTCTGTATGAAATGATTTGGGTTCCTGAGACCTGGGTCAAATTAAAGCAGGGGTCACCCCCACAGCCAATGAAGGCAGAAGGCAGCCCTGCAGAGCACAGACCTGCACAGCCCCATTTTGCCCCAGCAGTATCTGCGAGGGTGGCCAGGGAGGTGAGTCACGCTGGCCAAAGGCCACTTCCCTTCTCCTACACTGCTTCCAGCTCCGTGTAGAAGTCCCAGCACAACTAATGGCAGGGCTGGCATGCAGCAAGGTCCACACTTCAATCATGGCAGAGCTGCACCCAAGCTGCATCTCATCCTGAGGCAGAGACACCAGGGCAACCCTGGTCCCAGGGCAGCATCAGCTCTCCTCTGGCCGCACGCCAGCATGTCACAGGCCACTGGGATTAACATCTTGCTGTCTTCTTCGAGGACTGATTTCCCAGCTCCCCACTGCATGAGTTCGCCTACAGGAAGTGAGATCCCGCGCTGGAAACACGGCCACCAAAACTCATGGAAATCTCCGAACAGACATGCTGGAGCCAAGCCCAGGCCTGAAACGGGTTGCATTAAAATAATAGATCTCAGCCTGGGCTGTGCACGAATGCCAGCTCGAAGAGCAACGCAAACAGACCTAAAAATACATCCCATTATGCCGCCTGGGCAGCAAACTAAACGGCACAGAACATCCTGCAGCAGGGAGCAGCCCTGTGCACGGCCGGTTCAGCCCGCGGCCATGCAACCCGGAGCGGCCAGCGCACACGGGCAGCGCTGCCCGCGGCACAGCACGGCAGGCTTGTACTTATTTCGCATGTACACAAAGGGTTTTCTCTCACACACATGTATACATATATATACACATACACACATACATATGTAGAATACATATGTATGTGTGTGTGTGTATACATATATATATGCATATACATATATGTACGTATATACATATAAAATCTCGGGAAACCTGCTGTCAGAAGCAAAGCTGACAATGCAATTGCACAACCACCAAATCCACCCCAGTCCCTTTTATCCCATGCTGGGAAGGAAATTTGCTAGTGCTTTCACCTCAAAAGTGAGGAAGAGGCCTACATTGTTTTAGACGCCGGTCACAGCTGCTCTGTGAACTGGATTGGGCAGGAACTTCTGCCGGCCTCGCTGCGGCCAACGCTCACACACACACCAACTTCAAAAGAGCCTTTCATCAAAAAGCCATTGCCTTGCCCTGCAAATGCCGGCATCCCACTTGCTTGCTAGTAAAGAGATGGAAATGGGTTGCACCATCCTTCCCCTGAGGTTGTGGCTTCCCAATCCTGCTGTGCAGCCAGAAACCTGGGTTTGAGACGGGAGATTAAGCTTTGGGGAAACAGTCATCACTTTTGATAGCACAAAGCAGGACAACTGGGATGGAAAAAAACTTAACCTTAAAAGGCAAAGACCGGACTGAGCATTAAGGACCAGCTCTCCACTCATTCGGGGAGCGAGTCCAGAGCCAGCAACAGTGACAATGCTACAAAACAGCAATCTCCACCAGAACAACTGAAGCCACAGTTTGAAGCACACTGATGATCGCAACAGCGCAGATCCACCTCGTGCATGCGCTCAGCTCGCTCTCCCACTGTCACGGCTGCAGGCGGATGAGCTGAACATCATTAGAGACCCCCTCACTTGGCGGGCTCACATCGCAGCATCCACTCCATCAGCAACGGCACACACCTGGGTGAGCCCTGGATGACTACTGGAGCCGCAGGCAGACCTACAGCGCTAGCACTGGGAAAACATCCTTCTGCTCCAGGAGAAACTGCTCTCGAGGAGCTGAGATATGACTGTAAACTGCCCCAACAGTTTTACAGTCTCGCTAAAGAGGAGCGCTTTGGAAGAAAGCCTGGAAGACAGAACCGATGGGAATGAAAATCCTCATAAGTGACCCCCTGAAGGACAGGAGAAATGGGATCTAATGGGTCTTTATCTATAATCACTCTGAGTCACTTGCTGCTTTCAGCGATAGGAAACGGTCTGAGAAGGAACCAGCTCCATCTTCAAACGCACGAGCTGCCTGGCTGCCAATAATTAGCAAAAGGGAGAGAAAGAGAGGGGGGTGATTATATGGAGAAGAGAAAAGCCCCAGGCCACAGGAGAGTCAGTCTCACAATACATTTGGTATATTTTTAGGTTTGCCTGCCTGGGAAAAGCCTTGCAACAATAAGAAAAGGCTGGTGGTGTTACAGAGCTAGGAGCTGTACTACATATGCAATCATCTGCAACAAGGCTAAACTTTAACTCCTTCCTTCGCCACACACATTAATTTAAAACAATTGCTTAGGGAACTCTCTCCTGTTCCCCAGCTAGCAAGTGAGTGAAATCATTACAAATCTCATCCCTGGCTCAAACCAAACCCTGATGAAATCAATGGCAAGCTCTGAAGCAGCCCGACTCCAATCTCAATTACAATCACATGTATCAGGAAAATCTCTAGGGTCTTCAGAGCTCTCATTTCCTCCTGGGTCTCCTGCTATCCCACGGGCATGGGTGAGGGCAGCAGTCCTGCCGAGCCATCGCATGTGGACACAGCGGCTTCCGCTCCAGCTCTGGCAGGATTTCCTACGCAGCCTTGGGCAAGTAATTGAACCTCTTCTGTCCTGTCTGAGAAACACAACATGGAGAAGCAGTCATCTGTTGCTCAAGGGGACCTCATGAAGAGGTTTGAGCCTTCAGCCAAAGGGGCATAACAGAATTAGCAGCAAGGAGGGGGGGGGGGGGGAAGGCATTTTCTCAAGCACGCAATTCCCCCTCTCCAGCTCTCCACAAGAAGTCATATCGTACCAAGAAAAACTGATCTAGAGGCTACCACTTGCTCTCACATTTAAGAGACTGTACACTGCCCTGCAGAAAACCATTCCCAAGCAGGGCCATGAGCATTTCTGAGATAGAAACACGGCCTTCCCCACACCACAACATTACAAGGCAGAGCAAAGAGCAAGGACAGTTTCAGCAAGTCCAGCCAGCAGCACTTATCCTTTCCATGGAAACCAGGCACACTCTTACTCATATTCCCCCCCCAATTATGTTCACATCTCAGTGGCTGCCCCTTCCGTTATCTTCAGGTCACGCCTAGGTATCAAAGAACAGGCAGATCTGGGCTCCAGAAGGACTGCCAAGAGGTTTGCTTCATACAGCCCACAAGCTGGATAAGTATTTCCCATCAGGAAACTGCATCCCATTTTTCCCTTGAGCATCTGTAGCCAAGCCATGAAGACCAGGACTGTCTGATACTCGAGATGGAAACCAACACGCAGCCCACGGCCAACCAGCCGCCCACGGCACAGCCAGCTGCCTCCCCTCCCGCTTCGTGAGGCCACGACGCTCGCCAGCAGCCAGGGCTGCGCGCACAACATCTCATCTCGACTGAGGGCCGATCGGAGCCCGTCGGCGCAATCCACGCGGGGAGGTACGATCTCTGCAGCCCGCTGCTTGCAAAGCCCAAACCAGCCAAACCCCGCGCAGCGCTCGCCGCAGCCCTGCGCGCGGATCAGGCAGCGGGGAGCTAACAAGGCAGCCAGGCCACGCGCGGCAGGCTGAGCGCTCGGCTCGAGGGGAAAGGAGCCCGCAGAAAACAGGGGGCTCAGAATGACCTGAATTAAGATACGCAGCAGAACAGCGTTGGCTCCTGCTTCCGGATCAGAAGGATTTGGGGTGATAAAGCCCAGCCCCAAATCGAGCAAAGCAAAGAATATTGCGAGAGGGTGCAGGATTTCATGGAAAGTATCAACACACATGGGGCAAACTATGTGCACCTCACACATCCTACCAGGCTGTTGCACTGTGCAAGTGTCCTGAAAGCTAGCCCTGCTGGCAGGTCACCTCAAGTCCCACTAGACCCACAGAGAGCCAGAAGGAGACCTGCAAGCCAGATCTCCCAACAGCCTGCAGAGAAGTTCAACAAGAGAGGTCCTCTTGCCACCAGTTTCCTTCCCTTAGCTGACCTAGCTTCCAAACAGCTCACGGACACACTGAATGCACATTGCCTCCCCAAAAGTACATCTGCAGCTGGGGTTGGCTGCAGCCTCCTGGGCTCTGCACCCCTTCCCTGGCTCCCTGTCCCACCACTCTGCAGCAGGCCTGCTCCCTGCCATGGCAAACCTCTCCAAGGAGCAGAGCGTGCTTCCCAGAGGCCCCAGCTATTTTGAGCTTAGCTCATTAACGGTTCGGCTCCCTCAACAGCCTCATTTTGGAAAGGTCAGGAGGCAAAAGCAGCACCCAAGGAACATGCACAAAGCCGCAATCGCAACCCGTCTTTTGCTTCTGCAGCTCTTGCCTTGTGGCTCCAATATCACATGCCATTTCCCCCCCCCCCCAACGTAGGATTTTTTTTTTTATTATTTTGTATTGCTCTACTCCTTAAAGCCTAGCTGGGGGCAGGCTTTGCCCTGCATATAGCTTTGCCCTCCCCTAGATCTGACCAGCCCCTCATGTCAACCAAGATCAGCTTCGGGGAGAAGCTGTGGGAGCAGCGCAGCCCCTCGGGCTGCTACCACCAAGCACCCTCAGCCCAGCTGCGGCCCCACCGCCCGGGCTCCGTCGCAGGCCCAGGGGACCGCGCTGCCAGGCACACGCTAACATGCTCCCCGCTCCCCAACTCTGCTGCTTTGCAGCCTCTACCAAGCCAGGGCAGCCACAGGCACGAGCCGACGGCTCTCCCCTCCTCGGATCGATACACCTCTTGCAGCTTGGTTCTCCGGGGAGGCCTTTTCTCTCTCTCTCTTGAACACATGCACGTGCCTCCCCACTTTGTAACCTACCCGGTACACAGCGATCCCAGCCTCCGCAAAGCCAGCGGGAGAGCTCTGCCTTCCCCAAACCTCAGAGCCAATCCGAGCAGCCTCCCAACGAAGGGCTTGGACCGGAGGCTTTCCGTTTGCTGGATCTGCCCTGCTCCTGACAGGGCGACGCGGCTCCGGCGTTGTTTTAATTCAGCACGAGTCCGGGCTGCTGCCGAGCCTCCCGCTCCTTTGCCCAGCCCCGCGCTGACACCAGCGTTCCTGCAGTCACGTGGCGAGCGGAGCGCTGCCGCCGGCGCGCAGAGCCCGCTTCAGCCCAGTTAGAACAGCTAGGGGTCCACCAACTTCTCCTCTCCCCCAAAAGCGATCTCCCCACCCCTAGCTAACCCTCAAGCTGAATCCGATTTTCCTTTCCTCGAGACCCCGCGTTCGCCCCCCTCCTCCTTTAAGCAATCGCTTTGCAGCAGGCTCTGTCCCAGCCCGGCTCACTGCTCCCGAAGCGCTGGGCAAACCAACGGAGAAGGGCCCTAGGAAGGCAAGCCAGATCTCAAAGCTGCTTCCATTTCAAAGGTCCTGGCTCTGCACAGCTCCGAGTTTTGTTTGCCCAAGGTGGAGCTGACCTGGGAGCAGTGAGACAGCCCAAGAGCTAGCAGCGTCTCGCTCAACAGCGAGACGGACAGCGAAGGAAACGGAGAGGGAGAAGCGCCTGAAAGCGATCCAACAGCAACAAAACAGAGGGGAAACTCTGCTTTGAGCGACTAACAGAGGCTTCATTCGAACACAGGATGGGCCGCGAGTATCCAATAAAAACAGCGAGGCGCACGCATGCACAGAGTCAAAGGCTGCGCCTGCCCTCCGCGCTCCTGCCGGCAGCGCTGCAAAGAGGCGCGAGCCCCGAGCGGCAGCGCAGCCCCGCACGCGGACACGGCGCGCCAGGACGCTTCCACCCGAGAGCGTGTCTGCCTGGGACCGGGGGGGGGGGGGTTTAACCCCAGCACACCTGGCCAAAGCAAACTCTGAAGCGTGGATGCAACACGTCCAGGACCCAGCTGCCTCCCCGCGCTTAGCGAGCTGTCCTGGCCAGAGGGGACGTGTGCATTTTCTGCTGCCTGCCAATCCCCTGCCAAAAACTCACTTTCTGCTAATGGAAGCGGCTGAAAGGTGCCTTCAGCAAGTGACGTCACCCTGCAGACAGCCAGGGAGCAGCTCGGCTCTGCACCGCGGCACGGCACGAGCGAGGGGTGAGACGCCCCGTGGCACCAAGCCCCAGCTCCGGCCTGGCAGCCGGGGCACTTGCAGCACCTGCACGGCCCCGTGCAAGCTCACACGAGTCCCGCGTGCATCCCACCACCCCTCCCCGTGCTACACCGTGCGGGGCAGGACTTCTCCCGTGTGCGCCAGCCAGCCAGCCCAGGGGCACCGCTGCCACACAAATAATAAAAATCAGCAGCTCGTGCGGATTTAAGCCAGGCCTGCCGGAGGCTTTACGGGCTCGCCGACACACACGGGTGGCTCAGCGCAGGCTCTGCTTGGGAAGCGGAGCTGATCTCTCACCCGCCTGCCTTCCTGCGTCTCTCCTCCCCCATTTCTTCCCAATGACATCAGCCTGAAAAACAGGTTCTTGACTTCTGAAGAGCTCATCAGACAGTTTATTGTCCTGCTAAAGCGAGCAAAGCCCCCCGCACCGTCGATGGAAATGATGTAGTCCTGGAGGAGCAGGACCCAGCGATAAGCGGCCGCGGGCTGACGCGTAACAGCCCGTGATCCTGTTTGCATGCCAGCACTTCTAGGAATAAAAATGACTGAGCAGGAGACGGGGGTGGAAGGAGTGTGACACTGCTGCACGGGAGAATGAATTTTAAACGTTTTATGAAGGCCTCGGCAGCTCTGAGCTTCCCAGCTACAAACGCCAGAGCTCACCTTACCAGAGCGCCACGTGCCGAGGGAATTACGCTCTCCCTTCTGCAGCGGGAATAATCTCCGGCCTTCCCTCCTGCCCTTGCCACAGGCTCTCACAAGGCTGTCCGTGCAGCTTAGCCTCACAGTCTGCCTGAGATCTGGTTAAGCACCACTACCCCGGTTTTACAAACGAGAAAGGGAGGGTCAGTTGGCCCAGGACGAATCCCTGCAAAATACACAATCTCCCAAGCTTGAGCTCCTGCCTTGGCTCCATCAACACTCAGGCACGAGGCAGCCCGATCCACCGAGCGAGACACAAAAGCCGAAAACCCAGGCCAGCTCGCGGGCTCTCCTGCTTCCCAGAGTCAGACAGCAAATCTGCAGCAAGGCCAGAACAAGACGGCAGGTCCAAACACCACCCAGCAAAGCCTTCAGAGGGCTGCAACGCCGGATTCTGACTAACGGGGAAAATTATTCGGCAAAGTGTCCCCTGTGCACCAGCCAAGCTCCAAGACTATTTTTAAACTCCTAAAATATTTTTGGGTTTTCCTTTTCCCCTGTTGAAACTAACAGTCTGCACAGGAAGACTGGAACAACGGCCTATATATAAAGCACTGCTGAATGCACAAAGCAAACAACTTATTGCCATTATAATTACCTTAGATGTTATCTGCAGCTCTAACAGGGTCGGCATTTGCAGAAGGAAATGTGGCTTTCGCATTGCATTGCACAGAGTCATTTGAAACACGAGATAATCCCTCCTCCCATCCCTGCCAGAAGAGCCGGCCACCAGCAGCACCCGCTCCCACCAGCGGCCGCAGACAAGATGAAAGAAGCCAGCAGGCATCTGGGCACCTACATCGCATGGGAAACTTCTTCCCTGAACATCGGCACCGACCGGCATCCGCCTCTCCGCTCGCAAGGGATTTGGTTCTGCAAGAGCCTGAATATTTTGACACACAAGCAGTTGCTTAACTAAGCACATAAGGCAAAGGGACTCTCAGAGCTTCTACAATTACACAAACGCTTCAAGATTTGCCTGGATTGGGGCCAGAGGCCCCACATCGCAGAGGATCAGGCCCCGGATACAAGCGGGGAGAAAGCGCAAGGCATAGAGAGACACTGGAGTCAGTTCAGACAGCAAGGATCTAAGCCGACTTCCTGTTAATGGTATTAAAACAAGCCTCTCTCCTAACCCCTCGTACGCTGGACTGCAGCTCTGCTTCACTGAACTCTTAAGAAAACATGAATCACTCAACATTTATCAGTTCAAAACACCCGTGCAATTAACAAGATTTTTTTTCCCTCCAGTATAATTATATACATTTTAATGCAATTACCACCCCTGTATTTTGTACATTAAACAGTAGGCAACCAAAGGAAGAGAGAGACTTTATTTTTCTTGGCTGAGCATTTCTGAAAATAATAGTACACTGCAAAACAGCTTTGGTAGAAAGGTTTTATCTCTACAAGAGAAAGCGGGGTGGTGGGGGAAGGACTCAGAAAACAGAAGGGCGGAACAAGAGAACTGCTGAAAGGAAAGCAAAATTGCAAAGTCCATCTATGCCGTTCTCACTTGCCTGTCACTACGTGCAGCCACACGTGGGAAGCGCCCCTGACACCACGGGCAGGTCCTGGAAGTATCCCCTGTGCCCCAGCGCCTGCCTCCATCCTCCGCAGCCCAAGAGAAGGAAAACCCAATCAAGCAAATGGTCATCGGATGCTGGGCCCCCAAAGCCGGGGTCATTAGCCAGATTAAAGTTCCCGAGCTCCGGCCAGCAGCACCGATAGCAAAGTGCAGCTAAACTGCCCAAATTGGATTACTACTACAGCTCGGTCTCCATGCCAAGTTGACCGGCAGATTGCGGGATACTCGAGACAGCGCACGCTCCCAGTGCCCCGAGGCCGATCTGTGAGCTGCCGGCAGGGAGACGCAGGAGAGGCTGGGGAGGAGACGAGACAGCAGATAGCCGGGCGGCTGCTCAGCCCCACGGACGCAGAGGAGACGGTCCCCGCACAGCGGGCTCCCCGGAGCACGCAGCCTGTCACCCGTATTGCTGCAATGCTCTCACCTCCAGGCACTTTCTCCAGCTAAAGCCCTTGCAACGCTTCGCTCAACAAGCGGAGAAGACAGCTGGATGCAGCAAGGACCTGTCCCACTTGCAGCATGTTGCATCTCAGTACCAGGACCCAAAACCTACCCCAGAGACGACCAAGCACCAACCCACGGAGCAGGGGGCACGCAGCTCCCTTTGCTGCAAAGGCCAGGCCACTCCAGAATACGTTCACCCTCAGGAGAGAGGGTTCATCCGAATTAGTCTGCCTTATGTCACACTTGTCACTCAAGGAGGTTTAAGAGGAGAAAGGAGCAGAAGCCTTTATATTCGAGGGCAAGCTTGACAGTCAGGACATGGAGTTTGTTCTACAGACTCAAACATCTCAGCACATAGGCAACAAGAAGGCGTGCCAAGCCTTTGCCGAAGGGAAAATAAACTTATGAGTGTTTTTAATTCAGGTTTTAAATGGTGACTTCCCCCTGGAACAAAGGCTGGAGACAACCGTAGGAATGGATGCTCTGAAGAGCAACACAGACACCGTCTGGGTTCCTGGATGTGCTCCCACCAGCAGGTTCGAAGACGTGTGTTTTGGCTACACAACACACCGAGAGCAGGGAAGATGAGCCATATCTGCCCGTACCTGGCACAGACGCCATCAGAATTTATTTACTGACTCGAGCTTTCTCCTCCATGATACACATGACATTTGCTCAAACCTAACTTCCAAGTAGAGCTGGAGGAACACGTTGTGGCGTTTACACGCGCTGTTCTGCTCTGCCAGAACTAAGACAAGGCATGGGCTGAGGCTGTGTGCCAGATATGGCATCAAAACACACCAACACCTTCCCTAGAGATCATATTTGTAGTGGGAATTTTTTTATAGTACAGCCTAGAACATTTTACAGCTACAGCCCTAGAAGAAACAACCAGACACCCCAGCACCAAAAGCTGGCAAACGCCTGTTCCTCCTAATTTCCTATGGAGTCACAGGCACACAGCACCTTGCAGGGGAAACGGGCCCCTGCCCAAAACTGGGACAGGGCAGGAACCCAGGGCCACGTTGAACTGAACACCCAATCACTTGGGTTTCCCAGCACAGCGGGCTTTCCTCCGCATGTGTGGCACACCACAAGGCAGGTCACTAGTCAAAAACCAGTCAGAAGCACTCTGAACACTAGTTTTTTCTATAAAGCTCAGAAATACCTAATGACGCAATTTGGAGCAAACGCTAATGGATCACAGAGCTCTGCACACATATGTCCTACCAGTCCAGGTCCCAAGTTAGTGCAAAACCTGAGATTGCAGGGAGCCCATGCCCACCTTCCCACTGCTGCACAGAGCGACAGCAGCACCCTTGCTGCCTTGCCTTCCCCAAGGTCCATCTTCTTCCAGTGTGCCAAAAGGCACGACTGACCAACTCACTCACCAACGCAAGCAACTGCAGCACTGAACGCTTCAGTTGGAGACGCAAAGGTGGCCAAAATAAAAACACCACAGCACGCAGCAGAGGTCTGCTCCCAAAGGCAAGACTCCCCCGACTTTGCAGAGAGCCTGACAGCACGAGCACTGCAGCACCAGGCTCCTCGGTTTGGAAATTCGCAGCTCGGGGCTGAGCCAAGCTCCCGCCGGCGGGTAACGCTACAGCCGGGAGCAAGTCAGATGGCAACAAAGGCCCCGACCTGCTCCGAGCCTGGAGAATAAATACCTACAGGTTTCCTTCATTAAGACCAATCCCAGGGCCACACTCTTCTCTTTGCTCAACGGACGTGCAACACGCAGTAATGCTACTGAAATGCATTGCCCAGCCTGCCGTTTTCACCCCACGAGCAGAGCAGGGGCCGGCCCCAGCGGCTCCCAGCGGGGGCTGCGGCTGGCGCGGCTCGGGATGGAGGAGGGGAGGCAGCCCTGCCTGCCAGCACGGCTTTTATTACCCTCTTCCATTCCAGCAGTGCAGCGCTCTCGCTAAACAGCCTGCATGTCCCTCTGTCCCATCCCTGATACAGTTAGGAGGAGTTTGTTTATCTTTTTCAGGGCCCTCTGCCTCCGACAGGAAAAGCGCTTTGTTTTACAGACAGGGGCACGGGGCTGTTTTCTGTGGCTACATGCACAGCCCAAACATGCACAAAGGTCCACTCCGGTGCTCGACTCCAAATCTTTCCAATTTGTGGGAAAAAAAAAGGCCAAAAGGGTAAACTTCAGGCCTGCCTCCATCCTCCCCCCCAAAGAGCTCCAGCTACAAGTGATACAAGTACCAATACTGCTGTGCTAACAAAAGAAAAATGCCATCGAAACTAATCTTCGGAGTACCAAACGCAGCACAGAAAGCCCAGCCCCAAATGGTGCAAGACCCAACCCGCCCCCAGCTGCTGCTTCCCTACAACTCCATCAGGGAAGAACATCCATCCCCATGCACGTCCACCCGCACTTAATCCGAGCGGACGGCTTCTCCCTAAGGGTCGGCATGGGGACTTTCCAAGGCACACATGGATCGGGACTGGGAAGCGCTGTATCCTCGTCCCTTTTTGCCTGTATTTCACCCTGCCGTACGATCGCATATTCTGAATTTAAACTTCCTCACCACCCACACAGCCCGGTATTGTCTCGCTGCTGCCAGCACTATAATTTACTAATATCAGAAGACTGAGACGAGGCAAACAGGCAGAAGCAAAAACCTTCCCTCTCGGTAACCACTTAAGACATTATCTGCACATCATCCCAGAGTCTTCTGCCCCACTGAATTTCCCCAGCTTCTCTATGTTTCTACCGCATTCGGTCTCCAGTGTCTTGAGAGAGATACATCAAGTCACTCATTTTACCCACTGAGTATATACAAAAGACCCTGAGATTGTTCAGGAAGCAATTAGCCGCTGTTCAGAGGAAAATGGTGTTTTCAAATGGATAACCTTTGATGTAGTCAATAGCCTTGTCTCCTTTTCCTTTTTATTTTTTTTTTTTTTTTTTTGCAGCCTCTCACGAAAGAAAAAAAAAATCAAGAAAAAGGCTAATAATTCACTCCGATACAGACCTCGCTCTGCCAGAATGGATTTTACCTCAAGCCCAAGGAAAAAGCAGCTTCAAAAACGCGGCTCGTGTCCCCAACTTTTCTCCCCTCCACGTCCCAGAGCACAGGAGAAGGATCATGAATATTCATCTGCGCGTTAGCAGGTTCTGCTTTTGTTTTGTCCTCCCTAAAGCACGGGGAAGGGGGGAGCTAACAAGTGAGGTTAATGCCTGTCTTTTCTTTCCCATCCATCTCCTCTTTAACCAGTGACCTTCATGTTAAGTCCTGTTTACACACCACCCCTCCTCCCCGGGCTCCCACACACACCAGCACTCCACCGGGGCAGAAACAAGAATTTCCCCGCAAGAAGGACACGGTAAAAGAAAGGATTTCGGGATTTATTTCAGCGTGCCACAGAGATTTTGCAAATCCCTCCTCGCTAGCACACTGGAGCCGCCCGTGTGCGTTTGCAGGCATCAGCAGGGCGGATATACGAAAGGGAAAGGGGCGAGGGACAGAAGGCGGGCAGACAGACAGACGGCACCGTTACCATTCGAGGCACGGGACGCGCACCGGCACGCAGCCCCGGGCACAGGCACCGCACCCGCGGTACGCGAGGCGCCGCGCACCTCCGCCGAAGTACACAGCGAGCGCCGCACCGGGAAGGCTTCGCGGCGCGGCTGACAGCCCGCGCGGCGAGCCGCCCCGGCGGAGCATCCCCGCGCGACCGCGGAGGCTCCGCGGGCTTCGCCGCCAGCCCCAGCCGGGGCGTCCTGCCCCGCGGCCGCCGGCGCCCGCTCACGCAGCGGGGACACGTACCGGCGGGCTCCGGGCGATGCGGCAGCGGCTGCGCGAAGCAAACCCCGCGGAGCCCCACGGCGGGCGGCCCCACGGCTGCGCCCCGCGCGGAGGCACCCGCCAGCCCGCGGGGGCTGCTCCGCCCGCACGCCTTCGCCTGCCCCAAAATCACCGCCGGCTGCAGCCCGCGGCGCTCCGAGCCGGCGCTGCCCCAGGGCCAGGAGCCCCCCGACGGCGCCCCGCGAACGCCCCGCTCGGAGCGCAATGCGGGCTCGCCCCAGCCCCGCAGCCGCGGCCCGCCCCGCGCTCCCGCAGCGCGGCGGCCCCGCCAGCCCGGTTCGGCCCGGCGCAGCCCGACGGGCCGGCACTGCCCTGCCCGGGCAAGCCCCGCTTCGCCTGATTTTTATTTATTTTCCCCTTTTTCTAAAGAGGGTGCGGGGAAAACGCAATCCCGACCCCCTCCCCCTTCTCCACGCCCCGAGCACGCACAAAAAGCAGATGCGCGCACCGCGCCCGCGGAGGAAAGTTGCAATCGGGTTACTCACGCCTTGGATCGCCGCTCGCCGCAGCCGTGCCAGCCATAATTGCATTCCACACCGAGCCGCCCGCCGCCGCCGCC
Organism: Rhea pennata; assembly: GCF_028389875.1. Taxonomy (NCBI): domain Eukaryota; kingdom Metazoa; phylum Chordata; class Aves; order Rheiformes; family Rheidae; genus Rhea; species Rhea pennata. Next base: position 13,006,883 of record NC_084674.1, read on the forward strand.
GCCCCCCTTCCTCTCCTCTCCTCTCCTCCTTCTCCTCTTCGTCTTCGTCTTCCTCCTCCTCTTCCTCCCCGCCCTCCCCCCCGCGCCGCCGCCGCCGCCGCCCGGGGCTCCGCGCCCGCCTCGCTCGCGCCGCCGCCGCCGCCGCTGCCCCGCATGAATGGGACGGCGGCGCGGGGCCCCGACGGAACGCCCGCCCGCCGCGCGCGCCCCCGCGGCCCGCGCACGCGCACGCCGCCCCGCCGCGGGGGCGCGGAGGGAGGGAGGGGGCGGCGGCGCCCGTGCGCGCCTCCAGGGGGCGCCGCGGCTCGGCCGCGCCGCTGCGCCGCGGAGGCGGAGGGAGAGGGAAGGCGGGGGAGGCGCCCTGTCCTCCCCCCCCCTTAAAAGGGCGATGCGCGAGGGGAGGCGGTTTAAAAGCGGCCACGGCGCGGGTGGGGCTGCGCTGCCGCGGTGGGAGAGAGTAAATCCCAGTAGCAGCGGGGTGTCCCCACCACCACCAGTCCTACCACTACTCCCACCGCCACCACGGTGCGCACGTGGGACCTTACCCGTGCTGAATCTCCACAGCACTGGGGACACCGGAGCAGAGGGGCAGCGGTGCCCCGGTTCCTCACCCCACAGGTCCAGCAGGGTCCCCGGCCTGCTGCCGTGCGCGCCGGAGCGGCAATGCTGGGGCGCTGAGGCAGCTCTGGGAACATGGCCCCTGTAAAACAACAGCAGCAGCAACGTTCCTGCCCCTCAGAACAGTTGTGGGGGTGAGAGGGAGGATTTGGGATGAAATATTCACCGTTGCGCCTCACCAGGCAGCAGTCCCATGCCACGGCGTCCTGCAGCCATTTTGGGCCCCGAGGCCCCTTCAGGCCCTGCGGCCATTTTAGGTCCCGACGCCCCTTCACACCCTGTGGCCATTCGGGCCCTGCTCTGGGCTGCAGCCTCCTGCCCCCTCCTGTCCTCCATGAGGACAGACAGACAGACAGACCAGTGGCCTGGGGCAGCCCCTTGCAGGGAGGGTGGTAGGGAGCAGCAATCACCTCTGCCTGGGCAGCGCAGAGGGCCGCCCTCCTCTCCCAGCCTCCCTCCAGCAGGACTTTACCCTCCAGAGTTGTCAGTTCAGCATCTTTCTGCTGGCACCGCATCAGCTGAGCTTAAAAAATAAAATTACAAAGGGAAGAAATAATAAAAGCCAAAAAAAAGATCAATTGATAGTCTAAGTTGATTATTTGTCTTTTTAAAACAGAGTCCAGGCCAGCCACTTTTATCAGTTTCATTTCTGTCCCCCTTTATTCTCTCTCCCTTGCTTTTCCCTCTTATCAAGCCTGGAAACGACTTCCCTTCCCGTGCAGCAGCGGTGCCCCCTTTTCCCACCTTTCCTCCCCATCCCGGAGACCTGCCCGTCTCCCTCCCAGCCCCCCTCTGCACCCCAGCGTACAGACAGGGTCCGGCATGGGTTTGTAGTCCTACGGCGATGAGCGATTGTGTTTCTGCTGCTCTGTCATTTCTTAGATGGGAAGTGACCTTTTTATAGACAAATAAAAATAAATAAAGTGTTTATAATCAGGACTACACCCCCACTGATTTCATCAGTGGTGTTTGGGATATAAACGGCACGGAGCTGCTCTGTCCAGATCTGTCTGCCAGGAAACGGAGTCGCAGGCACTTGCACCTCACCAGGACCCCAGCTGGTTCGCTGAAGCATGGGGGGAGCCACACGGGTGAGTTCTTCCTGGGCCGAGGCCACGAGCTGCTGGCCACACACGTGACCTTGCAGGCACAGAAACCTACAGCTCCCAACATAACGGGGCCAGATTGCAGAGCACTGGCAGTGAGGGTTTCCAGGCACTGGAACAATAAATAGAGATGGTTGGTTCAGCCTGGTCTTGGTTGCCTTTGGTGCAGCCACCCAGCCAGATCAGTAGCCACGCTGCTGGGACACACTTTGCCCTTCCAGCTCAGACCTACCATTGAAGTTTAGGAGTCATCACCACATATCAGCTGCACTGCCCTAACACATGTACTCACCTTGCACAGACAAGCAAATATGCTCACAGGGACCTCTTTCACCGATGTTTGAGCAAGCATGCTTGCCTCCACATGCACCAATAGATAAGAACCTGTACACAGCTCAATACCCTGGTTGAAGTGAATAACTAATGCATGAAGCCATGGAGATCAGGACACCTCTTCCATCAAGGAGAGCACAGCCTGCTGCCAGTTTTGGGGAGAAAGCAAGGAAGGAAAGCCAAAGGTTGCTGGAAGCCCCTAGTGACCCTCAAGCAGCCAGAGTGGAGAAGGAAAGGGGTCCTAGGAGGCTCCAGCAGGGCTAGAAAGAGCAGATGTAGTGGAAAGTAGGTAACTCAGGTAAGTGTCACAGTAAAGGTGCTCTTTACATCCTGTCCTCAGTTATTAGGACATTGACACTGCTTGTGTGAGAGACTGACCTTGCTTGAACCCACTCAAAAGCACAGACAACATCTCTGTTGTTCAGATAGCGGGTCCCTACCCACCTAAATAGGGTCCGTATCCTTGGATTTGATCTTCCTTCATATTTCCCCTTGCCCTAATTTCGTCATCATCTGCCTTGTGGAGGCTGGGAGAAACTGGGAATTGGCACGTTCCCTTCAAGATGCCAGCATCGATGCTTGCCTTTCTCCCACCTCTTATTTGTGCACAGAGACACACATGGGGCCCAGACATAAAAGCTTTTGAGACAGAGGAGAAAAGAACAAATCAGTTAGCTGTGACTGCAGGGAAGTGGCTGGGGTTTGGATTACTTCCCCCAGATAGGAACAGTTCTCCTTTTCCTTTTTTTTTTTTTTTTTCCTTCAAGAGACTAAATTTAGTGAATTCCTTTCACATTAAAAACTTGTCAGGTATTCACATCCAAAGAGGGTCTCTTGGGGGAGTTACTGAGACAGTGAAACCTCTTAAACATATAGAGAAGGAAAAGATATTCAAGCAATCTCCCACCACCACTTTTAAGTCTGCTATCTCTCAGGAGTGCTCCACGGGCACCTTGGTCTCATGGCTACTATCTTGTGCTGCAGGCACAAGAGGAGAGGCAATAAATTATTCCTCTCATTGGGATTCCCTGCTTTGTGCACAGGGCAGGATCATCCAGCCCTTGGCCAGGCAGCAACCCGGCAGGCACCAGCTGCCGGGCCACCACTGTGAGAACTGCATGAGACAGTTCCCTGTTTCTCCTCTGCTCAGCACCAGTGGGAAGGAAGTCAGAACAATTTATTCTTGCTGAAGAAAGAGTGATGGATTGTCAAAACACTGACGAGCAAAACCAAGGTGGTGGAGCTAAGAAAAGCACCCAGGCGTCCTGGCTCCCCATCACACCTCCAGCCAGTTAGCAGCCCCCTCCTGAATCCTCTGAGGAGGGGCTGCCCTAGAGAGAGAGGAATAAAAAAAGACTGCGAGAAAAAACAAGCAGCCTCCGCACCAGGAGCCCAGCGCAGGAGTTGGGGAGGGATCGGGTGCATGGCAGGGAATTTTCCTGGGTTCATATGAGGTGGGAAGGAGCCTCAGGCTTGCAGCAGTCTGCAAAGCTCATGCAACCAGTGTAAGGGCTCATCCTACACCATGCCCCAGGAGCAGGAACACTTGAGAATAAGGGGACACACTTGTCACTCACCTGGCTTCTCCCAGGATCTGGGCACCTCATTCCTACAAAGGGGCCCTCATTAGCCTGGAAAGCCTGGCCTTTTTGTCCTGCCTCTGATGGAGCCTTAATTGCTCTGTTTTCCCCTTTCCTTGTGCATACTCATCCCTCTTTAACTGACAAACTACCTAGGACTGACAGACTCAGCCGTGCTCCTGCATGCCCTGGAGACAGCTGGCTTGAGTGGCACCTCAAAGGCACTCAAAATTTCAGAGCTCCACAGGGTGCTGGGAGGAAGGATTTGTAGCAGAAGATGACTCTGTTCTCAGTTGGACCAAAACCTCAGAGGTTACAAGTTCGGCTGGCTCATTCTCATTATGCTGAAAGCATGTGGCTGACTCTGCACTTCTTACGCAGAACTTTGACCAAAATTACATTTAGAGACAATCTGTTCTCGATGTGTCTGGTGCACTTTCCTATGTTACCAAAAAGACCAAGGGGCATTTTGTTCTCTAAAAGCAGCCTGACAACTACTTTGTAAAAAGAAACTAATTGGGAGAGGATTAGATCGCGGTAGAGAGCCAGAATAGATGAGGAAGCTGTTCCACTCAGCTCACTGGGTTAATCCAGTCCAACTGAGTGCAGAGGGACTAAAAATAAGCAGCTAAATTCACAATTTTCAACTGTTTTCAATTTCTGACTGCTAAAAATTTCCCCTTGGGAATGCAGATTCCTGCACAGTGCATACAGGTCTTCACACACAAGGCATCTCTTTGGGTTATGTCTCATGGACCATCTAAAAATGGATCCCTAGAATCTGCAACTCCAGGTTTAAACGCTCTGCTCTGAGCAGTAATGCTTATGGAAGAGAGAAATTCAATGATCTCATCCCAGAGGCCTTTACCTCTGCATAATCTAACATGCCCAGAGAACAGCCTGCAACAAATATTTGGGCTTTGGGGACATTCACACCCAAACTCTCAGAGCTCAGCTCTGTCCACTGAAATCCCAAGGCATTCACTGGAAGAGAAGAGGCTTCAAAAGCAGATGAGTTCTGCACAAACATCAGTGACGGGTGGGTTTTTTTTTTTTTTTTTTTTTTTTTTTTTTTTTCTCCTCCTGTCCTCACCGACATCTTTACTAATAAAGAACCAGGGAATGGAAAGCCTGGGCAGACAGGCTGGGGAGGCAGCGCGGTGTCCAAACAGAGGGTTTGTCAAAGTTTTCCAGGAGGCGTCAGCAGCTCTTTAAGCTCCTTGACAGCCAGGATAACACAACGTGTCTGCAGAGCTCTGGGGATCCAGAGTGAAATTAAAACGGGTAATGAATAGAGCCATTTTTCAAGAGATTGCAGCTGCAAATGCAAGTAGGCCAGTAGGCAAAAGGCACTGAAGAGGCACATGCGGAAGGGACCTGGGATAGCAGGGGGGCTGTCACCAGGCAAGCACGTGCTCCTCCTTCTCCCGTGCCTGGCTGATAGGAAAGGCACTTCGCTGTCTGCCAGTGTGACTTTTATCTTGCGCCTGCTGCTATGGATGCCCTCTGGATCGGCAGGCACCTGCAAAGTGTCGCTGATGGAGCGGCCCTTCCTCCACACCTGCTGTGCTTATGTTCCTTGAAATGGGGAATTTTCTATTAGGGGCCTCGGTGGGCAGGCAGCGCTGCCATTAATTACAGCAAGAAGCTCCCCTTTCTGTGTCGGATCGTGAAGCAAGAGTTTTACCAAGTGAAACAGGACGCTGCAAAAGAGGGAGGAGTATCAGGAGAAAGAGAGGCCAGAGAGGACCCTGGTTTCAGTGGCCATGTCAGGCTGGCAGCAGTGAGCCCTCTGACCAGGGGCAGGGTCCTTCCTCAGGGTGGTTTGGTGGGATGGCTACTGGGAGCTGTATTTCTGTGAAATGCTCTGCAGGATTCCTGTAAGATCCTCTAAGTCCACAGCGAGAGGTCTGGGAGTTAGTACTGACAGGTGGGACCCAGAGAAGGATGACTAGGACCCTGCTGCAGGGCTGGGGGAAGACACTTCTTAGGCAATGTTTGAGACAGTGGTTGAGAGCTCACTCCGCTCTTCTAAAAAATGATTTCAAGCTCACAAGAGACCTGGTTGTCCCAATGAAGGTTTATCTGCCAGCTGACAAGTGCATGCAGCCGTTTCCACACACCTTCCCTTGTGCAGGGGGGAAACCTGCAGAGATCCCCTCTGGACATACCTGCACAGGCTGAGCCTTCTTCCCAGCTCGTTCATCCCTTAGCCTGTGACTCAGAGCAGCGCTTAATTAGCAGGAAGCCTGATGTAGACACCTGTCAACTCCTCTGAGACAACCAGCATTTCACGTTAGCTGCCCTGGGGCTGTTCGGCAAGAACAGCTCTCTCTCCGTATTGATATTCCTTCATCTCAGCCTATTTTCCAAGCCATCAAGCTGCCATCTCAACCCTCCCAGGCCCAGCAGCGCCAGGGAGAGCAGCCTCATGTCCGTCAGCTCCTGGACTCCGATCCCACCTTTGCCGCTGCTCACAAACATTCGAGCCACTTCGTGCTTCCACCCAGCAGTCTGAGGGCTCCCTGCTAAGTAAATCAGACATCCCTTGATGAATTAAATCCAGGCTTCCCTGCACAGCATGAACCAAAAGCAGACAGGCCTGACTTCAAATCAGGGCAACTTTGAAGGTAAGAGAGAAAGTCACTTACCGACTCTGCAGCTCTGCAGAGAGTCTGTGCAGACACAGACCTCCTTCACCCTCCAAAGACTGTGGACATAGTATCACCGCCTCAGCCTCCGCTGCTCCAGAACTCCTACCCCACCAGGAGATTCAGCAGTAGCTGTGCTAAGATAAACCAATGGAGACTATGCAGCTGCTTTGATTGATTGCAGCTTCCAGAAGGGTGCAGTGCAATCGTAAGCATGTTTTATGCTGGTGGCATTTAGCAATGCTGCTGGACATCATGGCTACCTGTATTAGCTTCTGTGGCAATTTACCTTAGGTGGACAGAATTTCACCGTAAGTCTTGCGGAGATAGCAAGATGCAGGACAGTTTGACCAACAGTTTTAAGAGAGGTATAAAGTGACCCGTGTTAATTGCACCACACATATTGACTGAAATTAATGAGGTTTGAACAGCAAGGTAAAGTCATGGCTCACTGCCTCGGCTGAGCCTCCAGGAGGTTGGAATCATCTCCATTTCCTGGTCTGGAGGTGCTCAGAGGGACGTGCCACATTCTTCAGAGCCACCCTCCATTTTCCCTGATGCTGTAGCCCACCACGGTGCTGTTCCTTCCCACCTACTCTATTTCTTTTCTTGCCAGGTCCAGCTACAGACTCTTTTTATAGAGCAGATTCACCTTTTCCTTCACCTTCAGGATAAGATGTGTAAATTCCTTCTTCACAAAGGCTTCCTGGTCCTCCACAAGTGTCAGGAAGAGAGGTGCTGTGCTCTATGGGCAAGGGACACTTGGAATGGTCTAAGAGCATTCCCCATCATTTCATCCATGGAGAGAAGAGATACAATGACTCTGTAAAGATCAGATGATGCATCAGCAGCACCAAAAGGGCCTTGTTCTCCCTATTGCCTTTTTCCAGCTGTGCTTTGCATCAGGAAAAGTATGGCATTGGATCATAGCCCTGTGTATTCAAAGCTGCTGTAGTTGTCTCTAGTTCTAGGTATCATGCCCCATCTCCAGGGCTGGCTGTTTCCTCTAGGATTCAAGTCAGTGGAAGGATCAGCACCAAACCCCTTGGCCATTCAGAAACGCATCTCTGTCATACGGGACAGGCGAGTGGCCACGAGACGCCGAGGAGTCCCTTTGCTTTTGCCAGTGCCTATGTAAAATTAAAACGGACAAGGAAGAAGCTGCTGTAAATAATGCATTTGTGGTGCACTACACAGCTTACAGAGCACATAGTCATTGTATAGTCTTATTTAAAGAAACTCAGCCCTGGCTGCATCATTAAAAATGTATCCTGGTTTCAGCTTCATCCCATATATACTCACCACTGTGAAGCAGGTGGCTTGGTGGCTGTTTTCATGCCTTCCCGCTCTCAGCTGGTCTGAGGCAGCCTCATGCTGGTATGAGTGAGGCCTTTGGGTCACATAAAAAATTCACACACTTGGCATCAAGCATTTTCCATCCTTCCGCTCACTACTCCTCCCTTGCACCTGGGCCTGAGGCGACATGGGGACCCAGGCTTGCTTTCTGTCGCTCCATCCACTGGTTGCAAGGCACCAGCAGCGCCACTCCTCTCCCAGCATCCTCCAATCTGATAAATGATGTTAACGAGAGCTGTTAAGCCCAAATCTGCTCAAAGCATAAATCCCACCACTTTCACATCCCACTTGTAAGAGTACTTCAGTGCTTTGAGGTGCTGGGGCTTAGTCAATAGAAAGAGCACCACCTCCTGGCACAACGCTCCCCAGGCTGGCTCCACGCAGGCAGCCAGCGCTGGATGCTCTCTGCCTGGCTGAGCTCCTAGCAGTGGAAAAGGAGCTTTGCTTTCTTATTTCTTATGCTCAGGGCTACAAAGGGCCAGAAGCAGTGGTCAGCACTGGAGTGCCCTTGCCTCTCCCCCTTCTCCCTGCAGGTGGGCTCATTTCTCCCCTGCACATTCCCCTCGCTCGCGCCCTGCATCTCTCCCCAAGAACAGCCCTGCGGGCTGCAGTGTTTGCTGCTTTTTTGCAGGCTCTGGTGTTAAAAGCTGAAGGGAACTGGACCCAAAGGGAGGCTGTTTCCCTCCAGCATCTTCCTGCCTTGCTGGAGACAGCAGCAAGGAGCCAGGCCCCTTAGGAAAGCACAGGCTACCACATCCTATTTGCTCTTCATTTTCATTCCAGAGATGCAGCTCCCGAGGCTGGCATATTGCACTGCTCTCGGCTGGTGCCATGAGGGAATTTAATTCACCCTTGGTTATCTGGAAACAGTGGCTGGGGCTGAGAGAGGAAGTGGGATTGCATACAAGGTTAGGGGTTGAGGAGAGCCGGGTGAAGTCTCCCAGTGCCTGGTTGAAATTGGCCACAGGTCGTTCAAAGACCAGGCAGCTACAAGCCCAAATGCCTCTTTAGAGAGGCAGCGCTTCAAATCACACACGTCCAAAGCAACGCTGGCTGATTTATGATGAGCAAATGCCACTCACAGGCTGAGCGGAGGCCCGGAGGCAGGAGCAGGGCCGTGCATGGGGCAGTGAAGGGACCCCCCCATAAAGAAGCATCACGCTGCACAGGACGCCTCCGTTCAGCCGTCGTGCAAACGCAGCCTGAGCTCCACAGTTGCCAGCACCACGGGAAGGAGTTTATAGGATCCCACAAACCCTCAGAGATCCTACAGCCTGTGGGAAAAGGTGGTTACAGGATCCCATGGCTGTTGGTACCTGAGCTCCAATGGCCACATGCCGCAGGCGATACACGGGAGCAGCTGTGTGACACTTCCCTGCCGGAGCAGGGCAGCCGCAAGCAGCCTCAGCAGCTCCTGAAATGGTGAGGCCACCTGCCCTGCACGGCACCGGCATGGGGCAGAGCGGGACCTGCCGGGGCTCCGGTCCCGCCGGGGTGTCTGCGGCAGCGGGTGTCCGGGCCGCGCTAATTGGCAGCGCTCGTTTCTCCAGGGAGGCCAAGGCAGGGCCAGCGGTGCTCCCGTTCTGCCAGGTGATCCAGATTAAACAGGAGCAGAAACATACCGCTGAATTAGAAGAGGTCAGCGGTACCGATGAAAGCTGTCTTCCTCTTTCGAGGTCCTGTGGCTGCTCCCTGCACCCAAACCCGTCCATGGCAGCTACTTCAGTGCACACGGTCTCTCCCTGCTGTGGGATGTTTGTCTCCATCCTGTCCCCCACCAGCCTGTTGGTGACAACCCCTTGTCCCTAAGCCGGATAGGGCTGCCACACGGCCAGTGATACTGCAAGGACTGGGTGCAACTCCTGCACCATCTTGGATCCTGCAAAGACCTTGAAAGAAGAGGAACCGGAGGCAGCAGGCAGCGAAGGGAGGTGACCGTGGCCACAGACGGAGCGAGCGGCGGAGCATTGCTCGTGCTCTGGGCAGGGCTGGAACTGCCAGTTCACTGGCAGGCGGTGCACAGCCCCTTCCCAGCTCCTGGGGGCCGGCACGGGGCTCCGGGGAGCGGGCTCATCCTCCCTGCGTGGGCATGGCCAGGTGCTCCCCAGCCTGCCTGGGCTTAACAGCGGCTCTGCAGGGAGCTGGGGAAATCAGGGTGATTTCCAGCCCCAACCAGTACTGCCCCCCTCCAAATCCCCTCAGCAGGGCCACAACTTGCAGCCGAGACAGCCACAGCAGCACTGCCTTCAAGGGGGGGACTCGCTCCAGAGAGAAAGGTGGCTGGCTGCACCCCGACCCCATCGGGAGGCAGAGCTATCCACCGAATTCACCTCCCCAGCCAAAATATCCTCGCGCTGTGCAAGAGGGAGCGCACACAAAAAGCCACGAGGGCGTGTGAGGCCCCAGGCAGGTCTGGGAGAGAAGCATTATTAATCGCTTGTAATATTTATCCCTTTTGCTGCACACCGCCTTCTCCTACCCAGGAAGCCCTTGCGCCGCTGACCGACGGGATGGAAACTCCCATGGTGGAAAACCTGGCAGCTGCTGCACGCCGCGCGGGCGCCTGCCACGTCCCCGCGTACCCGCAGCCCCTGTCCGCCCGGGAATCCACCCCGGCATCCCCCCGTGGAGCAGCTCTTCAGAGACACTGCACGAAAACCTGGGAGATAACACATGCCTGCGACATTAGCAATTAAGGAACATTAATTATAATAATAATAATTATCACAAAATAGCATTTTTATGGCACAATATTATGCTGAAGGATTTACAACATACTGAATCACGAACTTCGTAATTAAAGTTATTTTAGTTTCTAATTTTGTTTTAATTCTATTCCAATAAAAGATACGATAAATATACCATTAAAAAAAAAAAAAAAAAAAAAAAAAAACAGAAACCATTACTTAAGACAATTTCCCTATACAGGGATGTTATATTGCATATACTGCAGCCCTGAGTTCCCCTGGGAAGCATCACGATCCTTGACGAGGCAGAAATGTTCGGCTGCACAAAATACACCCCAGGAGCTCCTGCAAGCCTCGCCTCGCGCCGGCGGCCGCTGCCAGCCCGCGGCTCCCCTTCCCCGGGCCGGGAGCGGGCACGGCGGCAGCGGCCCCCCTTCGATGCCCCGCAGCGGCGCTCGGCCCCATGGCGTCGAGGCTTCAGTTTTGCGCCCACGATGAGCTGAGCTGTGTTTATTCCCACATCTTCCTTCGGCCTCCTGGCAACACAAGGAGCCCGTGATCCCTGCGCAACATGTCACTCTGCCTCGGACTTCCCTCCATACACCTGCGCCTGTCATTAGGAATTCAGAAAGAACAAAAAGATGACTGAAAAGCTAAAAAAAAAAAAAAAAAAAAAAAACCTAAAAAGATTTTTTAAAAAATCCAAAGCTGTTCAGCCTTGAACTACTCAGAGGGTTTTTTTTTTCTTTCCCCTCAACTTTTTTCCATCAGCAAATGTTGATTTGCTAAAGGGTTTACAGTAAAAAAAAAAAAAACACACCCCTTTTTGAAGAAAGTTCATCGTTACAATAAACAATAAGAAGGATATGGAAATTGTTCTGACATAGTTGAAGAACTGTGGCTCGGAAGAGCAGTGCCTGATATCTCCATTTTAAAAGGATGTTTCATTTCCCTTTTTCAAGTAAATTCCACAACATTGAACAAGTCAAAATTGGAATAGAGAGGTTCACGGTTACCAGAACAGACCGCTTTGACCGACCTGTATTTTGTCACATGGGACATTTAAGCGAACGCATCACCCTGCTGCAGAGCAAGAAACTTTTCAAAAGCACCGATTCTCCCCTGAAACGACCAATGCAGCCCCGCATTGCCCAGCTGGAGGAGCCGCGTCCCTTTAAGCCACCCAAGGGCCCCCGTCGCCCGTGCCGCGCCGAGCTGGCCCGCACCCTGCGCGCAGTGTTTGCTCCAAGCAGGAGCCAGCGTCGGCCACAGGCAACTGAAGGCCCCTCTTGTCCGTTCGTCCCTCCAGGAGCCACCTCAACCGGCCGGCTCGTCCCCACCCGGCGGTGGCAATTGCCGCGCGCTCCAGCTAGCCAGGGGAGAGCGGCCGCCTTGGCGCGCGCGCCCGCTGGCTCCGCTGCCGCCTGCGCCGCGCTCCTGGCAGCACTCCGCAGCCTCCGCGGCGGGCCGAGCCAAGCGGGTCCGCGCAGGCGCCCGCAGAGCCGATGCCGCGTGGGCCCCTCGGTCCTCCCTTCCTTCCCGCGCGTGCCAAATCCTGGTTTTCCCGTGACTAGTGGGACAGCCGGCGCTGCAAGACAGTGGCACCGCTGGCCAAGAGACCTTGGCCCCCGCGGCGGGGCAAAGCTCCCAGGCACCACACCGCCCTGTCCCCGTCCTGCTCCACGCAGGCAGGGAAACCGAGGCACAGAGCGGGGCCGGCGTTTGCAAGAAGCCCCGGGAGCTCTGGGTGTCAGTGCTGCAACAGGAGCCTCGGCGCAACAGGGGCGTCCGGGTGCACCGGCCACGAGCCATTTCGCCGTGGTGACCCCGCAAGGGGCACCCCCCCGAGCTTGCCCCTCACCCTGCCCCAGCCCGGCCCACGGCCCCGCTCCCGCTCCCGCGGGAAGCCGGAGAGCCCCGGCGCTGCCAGCCCCGGCCACCAAACTCCTTCATTATTAATGAAGTGCTTCCGTGCACGCTGCTGCCCACCGGGGCCTCCCAAACGCAGATCATCCACCGCGGCGCGGACGCAGGAAACATTACAAGTGGGTCCGGGAGACGATGCGCCTTGGCTCGCTGACATCCTGTAAATGATGGCTCATTCGGGAGGCAGCCGGGGCAGCACCGATTCCCAGAAAACCCAGCAGAGCTGCCTGCGGGAGATCCCGAAACGGTCCGTGCCAGCCACGGAGAGACCCAAATTCCGTCAGGAAGGAGAGCAAATCCCCCGAAAGGCAGAGCAGGGATGGCAGCGGTGTGCATCTGAGGGAAGTGACGGAGAGGGGTGCTTTTAACTAAAAGAGGTGCTTATGGTACTAGCAGGACTGTTAATTGATTCAGAGAGTGATTTCTAAATCATATCCTGACGTGTACAACGCGATCAATAACTGCATTAAAGCAGAAGCCTGGCTGCAAGCCCTTCAGTTGCGTTACTTGCCGCCGCCCCGCTCTGCGCCCCCGCCGGGGCCACGGAGGGAGCCCTGGAGAGCAGCGGGGCTGGCGGGCGCCCGGCGCCCCGCGGAGGAGCCTCCCCACGAGCAGGCACCGGCCCCGGCAGAGGTGCCAGCACCCAGAAATGGGGCTTTTCAAGGTCACGCCGTGGTTCAGAAGCACACACAGAAACCTGCCTCCTTCTCCAGCACCACTCGGGCACTTCCACTGCAAAATCATGCTCCTTCTCCTGGTCTCTGTCTCCTGGCTACTCCCATCAAACTTATTTAATCTGGAAAAACAAGAGAGAGGAGGAGTGATCATTTCAACAGAGACGTGCCAGAAATCCTGAGGAGCTCGGCTGCCTGGGCTTTTGCAGCACGGCAGGTTCAGGAGGAGGGTTCCCACCCTTAAGAAGGGGTTTAGCAATTGGAAGAACAAGTCTAGAAGATCCCTTTCTCGTGCACACTTCCCTGGCAAATCCCTGCTGCCCGAGGGGAGCGCTGGGAGCTGGAAGGACCGAAGCAAATACAAACACTTCAGCCTGTTTGTAAAAAAAAAACAAAGTTTACAAAATGATGAGTGAAAGACAGTTAATGATGCATAGTACAGTTAGTGCCAGGGAAAATGCTCTAAATTAAAGTCCTCAAATATGAAGAGAATCAACATTTAATAAGACAGTTAATGTATGTTATTTAAATGTCACTTCATTATTAAAAGTGTATATTTTTTGAGGTTTAATAACCATGTAATTGAGGCATCTTTTCTATAGTTAAACCTTGGCAAATATGTTTTTCATAATTAGCCAGTATTTATTTAACATGCAATAACCATCCCATTAAATTTAATGACTTCAATTAATAGGTACAGAGGGGCCTTTTTTAATGTCAATATGTGTTTCCAAAGCTGGTTCCTAACGTGGCGTGCGCGTGCAAGGAGCGGTGCCGCCCCGCTGCTGCTGGAGGGGCCGGAGCCTCGCTGGTGCCCGCAGGAACGGGGGTCCCGGGCTGCTCGTGGCCGGGAGCAGGGGGCCGCCAGGACAGCGCTGGGGTGCAGGAGGGGGGCGCTGCCCGTGGGCACCCACCCGGGGGCCTGCCCCCTCCGCGCCGGGACACCGGCTCATCCCGCTCCGTCCGGCGGCTGCGGGCGCAAGGCCAACGGGCAAATGTCGCTAGTGGCCAAAAGACAGAAAAGACCCGGCCCAGCGTCGCCTCAACGAGCCTTGTAGCCATCAGCAAATACCCAGGGCAAACTGACCCCTTCAATAATCCACCCAGGAAAGAGTCATTAACCCGCCTGCGAGAAAGGCCACAGGCGGCTGCGCGCTGCCACCCAGCCGGGCCCCGGGCTGCAAAACCCTCGCAAATAGGGAAGAAACCTCTGCTGGGTGGGCGCGTTCGCCCCCCGCCATCCCCCGCCGCGGGGGCGCGTTCGCCCCCCGCCATCCCCCACGGCGAGGGTGCGTTCGCCCCCCGCCATCCCCGCCGCGTGGGCGCGTTCGCCCCCCGCCATCCCCCACGGCGAGGGTGCGTTCGCCCCCCGCCATCCCCGCCGCGTGGGCGCGTTCGCCCCCCGCCATCCCCCACGGCGAGGGCGCGTTCGCCCCCCGCCATCCCCCGCCGCGTGGGCGCGTTCGCCCCCCGCCATCCCCCCGCCGCGTGGGCGCGTTCGCCCCCCGCCATCCCCGCCGCGTGGGCGCGTTCGCCCCCCGCCATCCCCCACCGCGTGGGCGCGTTCGCCCCCCGCCATCCCCGCCGCGTGGGCGCGTTCGCCCCCCGCCATCCCCCACGGCGAGGGCGCGTTCGCCCCCCGCCATCCCCGCCGCGTGGGCGCGTTCGCCCCCCGCCATCCCCCCGCCGCGGGGCCGCGTTCGCCCCCCGCCATCCCCGCCGCGTGGGCGCGTTCGCCCCCCGCCATCCCCCACGGCGAGGGCGCGTTCGCCCCCCGCCATCCCCCCGCCGCGGGGCCGCGTTCGCCCCCCGCCATCCCCCCGCCGCGGGGCCGCGTTCGCCCCCCGCCATCCCCCGCCGCGTGGGCGCGTTCGCCCCCCGCCATCCCCCACGGCGAGGGCGCGTTCGCCCCCCGCCATCCCCCACGGCGAGGGCGCGTTCGCCCCCCGCCATCCCCCCGCCGCGTGGGCGCGTTCGCCCCCCGCCATCCCCCCGCCGCGTGGGCGCGTTCGCCCCCCGCCATCCCCGCCGCGTGGGCGCGTTCGCCCCCCGCCATCCCCGCCGCATGGGCGCGTTCGCCCCCCGCCATCCCCCACGGCGAGGGTGCGTTCGCCCCCCGCCATCCCCGCCGCGTGGGCGCGTTCGCCCCCCGCCATCCCCCACGGCGAGGGCGCGTTCGCCCCCCGCCATCCCCCGCCGCGTGGGCGCGTTCGCCCCCCGCCATCCCCCCGCCGCGTGGGCGCGTTCGCCCCCCGCCATCCCCCACCGCGTGGGCGCGTTCGCCCCCCGCCATCCCCGCCGCGTGGGCGCGTTCGCCCCCCGCCATCCCCCACGGCGAGGGCGCGTTCGCCCCCCGCCATCCCCGCCGCGTGGGCGCGTTCGCCCCCCGCCATCCCCCCGCCGCGGGGCCGCGTTCGCCCCCCGCCATCCCCCCGCCGCGGGGGCGCGTTCGCCCCCCGCCATCCCCGCCGCGTGGGCGCGTTCGCCCCCCGCCATCCCCCCGCCGCGTGGGCGCGTTCGCCCCCCGCCATCCCCCGCCGCGTGGGCGCGTTCGCCCCCCGCCATCCCCCACGGCGAGGGTGCGTTCGCCCCCCGCCATCCCCGCCGCGTGGGCGCGTTCGCCCCCCGCCATCCCCCACGGCGAGGGCGCGTTCGCCCCCCGCCATCCCCGCCGCGTGGGCGCGTTCGCCCCCCGCCATCCCCCCGCCGCGGGGCCGCGTTCGCCCCCCGCCATCCCCGCCGCGTGGGCGCGTTCGCCCCCCGCCATCCGCCGCCGCGTGGGCG
The DNA here is from genome assembly GCF_028389875.1 of Rhea pennata. Lineage (NCBI taxonomy): Eukaryota > Metazoa > Chordata > Aves > Rheiformes > Rheidae > Rhea > Rhea pennata. The sequence goes on from NC_084674.1 coordinate 13,022,598, forward strand.
CGTTCGCCCCCCGCCATCCCCCCGCCGCGTGGGCGCGTTCGCCCCCCGCCATCCCCGCCGCGTGGGCGCGTTCGCCCCCCGCCATCCCCCCGCCGCGTGGGCGCGTTCGCCCCCCGCCATCCCCCCGCCACGTGGGCGCGTTCGCCCCCCGCCATCCCCGCCGCGTGGGCGCGTTCGCCCCCCGCCATCCCCGCCGTGTGGGCGCGTTCGCCCCCCGCCGCGTGGGTGCACCATTCTTCCTCCGTGGCCCCGTCACTGCCACCTCCGCAGGGCGCCAGCCGCTCCCCGGCCCCAGCCGGACACCCCACGCGAGCCCCCCGTGCCCTCTGGCCGCCCGGCTCCCCACGGCCGCCCCTCGCACGCTCGCCAGCCCGCGAAGGCGCCCGCCGCCTGCTTTTTCATTTTCTCTTTATTGCATTTTAAACATTTGCTCGATAAGAATAAAATCGCAGAGATTAAACCCTCAGCCGGCGCGTGGGGACGTGACCCAGGTTCGCGTGCCACGCGGGGCACGAGCGAGACGCGCCGGGCCGGGCCTCGGGCGAAGCGAGGCGCCCGGGCCGAGGGCCGCGGCGCGGCCCGGCCATCCTTCGCCTTCCCCCGCGGGCGGAGGCGACGGGGCCCTCTCGCCCGGGGCTTCTGGCCCGAAGCTGAGCCGGGAGCCGAGGAAAAGCGGCGCGGGCTCGCGCGCGGCCCCACAGTGCCATCTCGCGCCGCCTGCCAGAAAGGTTGGGGGCCGCGGCCCGGCCGAGAGGCCCCCGCCGGCGGCCAAGGGACCCGGGCCGCGTGCGGCGCTGCGGCAGGGCCCGGCCGCGCTCCGGGCCCGGGGCGCCAGGCTGACGGGCGAGGGAAGGGGGGTAAAACCCACTGTACCGGGGGAGGGGGGGAGGGAGAAAATCTGCTTCAGAAATTACCGCTAGCACCAAATGTCCCTTCTTATCAAGGCTGGATGGGTATTCAATTTTCTCTTCAAACGCCTGCCGTCTGAAATGGTAATAGAATTTCAAATCTAGGGGAAAAGGGAGGGGAAAAAACTGAATATGCAAGGATTAACAATGCGAGAAAGCGAGGGAGAGACAAAGGAAGAAATTATACCAAAAAAATATAGTTGGAGCCTTTGCAGGAATTAATTAAATACAAATATAAAGAGAAAATTAACAGTCTCATGCTTAGGAGGGGTAGAAAAAGGATATTTTCTGAGTTTAATTAACCTTTTTTTGCCAAGCACAATGAAGAGGAAGGGGGGAGGGAAGGACGGCAGAGCAAAGCCTCCTAATTGTTTTGGCTCGCAGCAGATGATTACGGGCGCCGGTGCCGTCCTGGGTCCGCCGGCGCACGTTCGCGGCACGCGTGCGGTCCTGGCTCGTGCGCGTGGCAGAAGTGTTTGCATATAAATAACTCATTTGTCAGGCCTAATTGGTAGGTAGCCCAGGAGGGGCCACGGCAGAGCTGGGATGAGCTGCGGTCGCCCTGCGAGCAGGGGCCTCAGGCCCAGCAAAGAGGGAGATGGTCCCTTGCGGCCGCGTTAGCGGGTACCGGAAGCCGCAGGATGTCCCGGAGCTAAGGGCAGGGGACGGCAGTGGCACGGGAGCTGGGACGGCTGCACGATCTCCGCCATCCACGTGCTGCCCAACATCTCATTTGTACGTTTGGCACCTGTGGTGCTCGGGGCATCATCACTGGGTGATGGCTCAGGGGTCGTACAGGTTTTCAGAGCAGCCCAGACACCTGGAGAGCCTCGCTGTCACCCTACAGAGGGGCTGCACTGATTTTCCATATCCTGATGCCAGAGTCTCTTTATCTCAACACCTTCTCTGTGTGACAGTGAGCTGCTTCCAAGGCCCAACCTCTCTGCTCTCCACCAGCTAGGTCAGGTCCTGGCAGGGTGAAAATACAGTGTGCAAAGCAAGTTTATTAAGGCTTGAGACATTGAGGTCACCTTGACAAATATAACTCTGACCTACTCTTCTCCTTCCTGAGTGTCTCACAGGGGCTGCCAGGGGCAAAGCAGAAGCTGCTGAAGAGGAAGGTGCTCTCTGGGCTAAGTCAGATGGGGCTAGACCTGCTCCGAGCTGGGCAGTGGGGATCCAGGCATGTTGCAGGGATCCGGTAATGCTTTTTGAGGTTTCATTCTCAAAACCCTGGGAAGGGCTGGTCTCCTCACCCAGACATCTCTCCTGCATAGCCACAGAATCCAGTGGCACAACCTCAGGACCTCTGAGAGCCCCTCTGAGAAGCAGGACCAGATCCCGGTATCTTTGCAGTGGTATGATCTCTGCCCCACCAACTCCACACACCTCCAAAGCTCTTTCTCTCCCAGTGGCTCCTTTCTCTGCTCCTGCCCGGCAGCTCAGCTTTCCCCATGAGCCTTCCCGCCTGCATGCCAAGCACTTTCTGTTTTCGCTCTCTTTACCCTGATGCCCCTTTAGTTTGCTGTCACCATCTTCTCCACCATCAGCCCTACTAGGTGCTCTTGCAGAGCAAGGAAAGAGCACTGCACGAGTGAGTGATGGCCACCACACCCCAGCCACAGGAGCTGCTTAGGCCACAAAGCGGACTTTGGGGTTTGCTGAAACAGAAGATGAGAAAGTTGGTCTGAACAGCAGCAGCTCTAGTGACTTTCGCAGCAGGCCAATCCATCAGATTCAGCTCCATGCAGTGCTCCCCCTGGACAAACTGCACTGCCTTACATCCAGGCTTATGCAACCCGGAATGACAGAAATCACCTGTTATTGGTCCATGGCCCACTGGGTCATCAGCAACAAACACTGCCACCCTCCTCTGGGTCTCAGCAGCTGGACTTGCCCTAGGGGGAGCCTGCTCCTGGGGGAAGCCCTGCAAGATGCTTGCTCAGTTACTGCACAGCCTCTGAACCAACATGCAGGGTTTTCTTTGACCTTTCACTACATCTTTTCAACACATTGGTGCTGTGAGGTTAAGATGGCAACCTGCTTCCCTTTAACCAACAGCCTGGATCAGTCAGGAAGCAGAGGTTTCCTGAGGATTTGTCCCACTTAACATTCTTCAGTCACCACCCATGAAGAGGTCCTTCACCACTAGGCTGGCTCTTGGGAAGACCAGCAGCTGCCCTCAGTGGGACGCCCAGAGCCAAGTGGCAGCTCTTAGTGTCCATCCAAACCACCGTCGAGGCTGCATGTCCTGGAAATAAACTCTTTATAGTGCTCTGACCTCAACCGATCAGCTGGAGGAGGCTGCACACAGCAGGTCTTCACGCTTTTCTCATGAGACCAGATCTCAGGGATTTCCAGGCAGGCCTATCCTGTTACAGCCCAGCTTCCATGGGGCACCGGGGCAAATTCATCATTCCCAGGCGGGTGGTTTAGGAAAGGCAAAAACTGAACACAGAGCTCGGAGCTGATCTGACCCTGCTTGCATGGCCCAGTTGAGGACACACAGGCCCCAAAGATTATCTGGGAACTGAGTGATTAATAAGTTAAACGCAACACCAGCAAGCATTTACTTAAACTTGCTGTTTAGGAATAGATTGCAAAATTATTCAAGAGTCTTCAGCGTAAATTATTCCCAGTATAAGGATTGTTTAAATTACAATTGGTAAATTATGTAACTAGTTTATGTAATTTATAAATTGAGTTACATAAATTAGCAACATAAGGTATAGCATGAATGTCAAATTGTATATTTAATTGTTGCAATAATAGCTCAGCATCAGATTAGCTTGAGGATTAATCCAGACAGTACAAAGTCTGGATATTACAAATAAATAAGTATAAATATCAAAGTGTATACTAACTGCACAAACTAGAATGTTATTGGCATTAATAAAATGCAAACAATCACTCAGACAAAAAAAGAAAAGGAGGCTGAAATAGGAGAACCACTTTGCTTTTCAGTTTGCACAGATGCGCTCAGAAACTCTATTCCTCTAGTAGTCACTTAACTGATACCAGTCTTTGGACCACAGGAATTCAGACTCAATACTCTACAAAGCATTTTTAGGAAAGGGAGAAACTACATGAGCCTTCTCCAAAAGTCCACGTCCGACTCCCGGAGTAATGGAGTATCTCCGCCAATTGTCAGCAGTAAGGGCCAATAAAATCGTCAATGGCTTTGCAATTAAGAACTTCTTAGTCTAATTAAGGGCACCTTCACATTAATTAATTCACTGCACACAGTGCCATGAGTATGGAAGAAAAGTCCATGTGGTAAATTAATTTGCTGTGTAACTCTGACATGCTCACCTGCCATTATTCGCTAATCCAAGTTCTTGGGACCTGGAGGAGTTTTAGGAAACCAGAAACAAGGCTGTTATTTTTCTCCAAATTAACAACCAAAGGTACATTTCCACTACTCCTTTTTCATCAGCACTTCCCCTGCTCTCTCATAAACTATTCTACCCTTAAACTCAGCATGGGCAATACTCAACACCGGGCCAGGATACCTTTTTTTAGACACAGACATAATGAGATTAAAGGCTCTTCTCTTGCAGTCCTTAGGTAGGCTTTGATATCAATTGAAAATCTGGAAAGCTTTTGGGGGGAGGATGTGTGGGGGTGTGAGGCTACAAAAGAGAAGATTACAGTTTACCTCATAAATGACTCAACCTAAGATTACAAGGCTGAATGAAAATAACTGATTTGGACCAGCCAAAGCAAGGAGAGGCAGGAGCAGAAAGAAGAGTGCCCTGGGCCAGTTGTCAGGATGCTTCCCTCCCTCTTTTCTGCCCCTTCCTTTCCATCCCTTCATTCCTCTCATAACAAGTCCCCATCATTTTGCTCCCTCCAGGCTCCCTGACCATATATCTCAAAGCTACTCTACCCTTCCAGATGTGCCCTATTTTCCAGAGCACCTTAGCTTCTTCCAAGGACCATGTTCAGAGCAGCTGGAGGAGCCAGGGGGAGGTAGGGTGCTACCTGTTCCCCTGTCCCTTGGGAATCTTGACTCACAGGCTGGCTCAGTGGGCGCTACTGACAGGTAGCAAGGATGAGCCATGTATCATGCTTTTTGTTGCATTAATTCTCAATTAATGCTAAAGGCATCCAGGTTTCAGAGGTTTTTTTGTTTGTTTTTGTCTTTTTTTTAACCCCCCTTTAGTCCTTATTAAGATCTAATTTTCTTTCAGGTTGAGTATGGCAGTATGATTTCCTGTGAACAGTTGCTATTAAACTGTGATCTACTTGCCCAGGAATGCCACAAAGTCTGTAGCAGCATTAAGGCAAGTCCCAGGTGTGACTAGGAATAGATCTAGAGCACAATTCTCAAGTACAGCTTATTAAAACCTCCCTTGTTGATAGTGGCGATGGGTTCTTGCAGAGAGCTGTGAGAGTCTGGACCTCATGGAAAACACTGGTGGTAAGGAACCACAGAGGCCAGAAAGATGATATAAATTGGTTTTAAATTGTGGTATGCACACAGCTCTCATTTTTTTAATGCAGTTCCTTGCACTATTTAGCAGAGGCTTTTACCTAGCAGCAGCAGAATTGTATTTTGAAACACCTGGCCAGTCTCTCACAAAGAAAGCAAATGTAGCCCTTTCCTCTGACGCAGACCATGCCATGCTTACCTCAGACACTGTCCCCTTGAGATCAGATTCCTACAACCTATATAGGTGTACTCCAACCATTAGCTGAAAATCACTTTGAACAATACTACTAGAACTTTTTACATCAGGATTAAGCAATGCATGCTCTGAAAAGGACTTACATTTTGGTCTTTGAGGAGGAGAACCAGACCCTGTTGTCTGAGGTTGTTTCCAAAAGATTGTCAGCTTAGACTTGGAAGTGTAATTTCTCTTCTCTGTTCAGCAACAGGCTAAATCGGTGAGCCTTTCCTTAGACTGCAAAATTAATTTTTCTTGGTGGTGGGGAAGTCTGGCCAAACAGTGGCTGGGTGGAACCAACTGTTGGCACACAGATGTCATAGCTGGGTTTCATTAGGATGTTAGGGAAAGCAGCCATGCAGCATTTCAAATATATTACTGTGGGTATTCCATTTTCTAAATTGTCCCCAAGTCTGGAATGTATACTCAGGGCACCAAAAGGAGCTACATAAAACAATTAGACTGTAGTAGTGAAATAACAAATGAGCATTTTGTCCTTTTGTACTTTCTTTCACTTAAAGATCCTGTGGCGCTGTACAAGCACCTGAGTCAAGTTTGGAAGAAGCCTATTACACACATAAGTCTACTGGTCACAGCTTGTGCCCCACATTTGGGCAAGCCTGCCTGCCAACTGCCACAGCCTTCTGCTGTGCCCCTTCCCACCAAAGGTTCAGAGATGACATTGCAGAGCCATGCTTGGGAACAAGCATAAATCACACAGCAAAAGGTGGCTTCGGAAACCTGCAATGCGTGTGGACGCCAGGCTTAGTCTATGTGCAATGCCAGCCATCACAGATGTACAGCACTGATCCATTCAATCCAATAAACTGCAATCCATGGAAGTTATTGTTAGTTGAAAACTGCAAACTGGAAGCTAAGGAGTACAGTGAAAAGCCTTCAACACAAAGAAGGCTTGCAAAAGAAAAATAAGTAAATAAGGATTAAAGGGGCTATGAAGGCTATTTCATTGAAGCAGCCCATAAAGAGCAGTTTCTCTGCCTTTTGTAAGCTTTCATTTTGGCTGATACAATTTAAACTAAATCCCGAACTGGCATCCCTCCCCCCCCCAGCTCATTAAAAACCATGAAGTTTGGTTGCAGTAACCAGCTAGCCTTCCTCAGAAGTTAAAAAGGCTACTGAAGGAAAAGGAAATAATGAATTTTTAAAAAGCCGCGCTTGCACTCTGCTTTATCAAATGGCAAAAACTCAAATCTCTCCCTTGGTTCAGCTGCTCAGAGGGGGAATGCATGGCAGCACTGGCAGAGTTCCTGTTTACTTGTTTTACGATGGTTGCAATGAGGAACCCATTAAATTAATAGCCGTGCTTTATTTTTAATGCAATGTTTAGCTAATCTTGACTTACAGTGGCACTCCCCCTTTGAAGAAAATAAACATCAAACTCTGACAATGGATTCTATTACCAAGACAATAGATAAAAGAGGTCACAGGAAGCAAAAAATAACATCCTTTTGATGCCTTCTGAGGAAGTGTCACTCACATCCCTCAGCTGCTGTCCATTACAGAAACTAGCTCAGGTAGTTCCAAGATCTAAATAACACAAAACTGATCCCAACTTGTAAAGGGGGAAGGGGGGAAAAAAAAAAGAAAAAAAAAGAAAAATAAGAAGCAGCACACTGCCACACCAGAGCCATTGCAACTCCAGCAGCCCCTGAGTGCCCAGCACCACTTACCAGAACATAGAGACACCTTTCCATCCCACACCAGAACAGAGAGATCCCACATCCCCGTGGACTGTCACTCCCTAAATTCAGCGGTGGATATTCTCATTACCTGCAAACTCATAATGTTTAAACCATCCATTCACACACTCCTCAGTCTGTATCCAGGTTAATGTGCAACTGAGTCATAACGCATCAAAGAGCAAGATCAATCTCAGACCTAAGAAAGCTAACAGCAGCCTTTCAGTTTGCCTAGTCAGTGCCCAGTGACTTGAGGGCCACCCTCTCTCTGGAGGGCTCCAGCAGCACTGCCCAGCACTCACAGAGCAGTTGCCCACCCAGAGACACAAGAGCGGCTGTTTCATTATGGACGCACACACAGAGGGCACAGCCTAAGCGCACGCGGACACAGAGAGCTTCCAACTTCTGTCACCCAGCAGGTCAAACCAATGCAGGTCACTACTGACCAGAGACAAGTACGAACAGTGTCTGATACAGCACCTGACTTGTCTGCGCTAAGTATCCCACTGGATCAGGGACAACCCCTTCAAGTGCTGTTCACCAGGTCCCCTTCTCATGACCATCCAACAGCCAGTCATGAATACTCCTTCATGGGCAATAAACCGGGAAACTCCTAGCACAGAGCTCTCAGAAAAGGGCAGCTGCTTCAGAAAAGATAAAATCCAAGTAAAACAAGCCCTTGTTACACCAAAAACATTTGGTAAGGACAAGTAGCAGAGAACCCAGATGGATCTCTAGTCTCCAACATGGTGATCAGAAAGCTACTAGCCAAGCCAAGGCCAAATAAGGCTTCTTTCAGCCACTCCAGCCCTACATCATTTCCTGGTTTGCAGTCTAAGTGACTCAGTAATCTTGTCTCATCTTAAACAACGATAACAAGAAACAATTAAAAAAAATCCACAGGGAAGAAAATAGAAAATTTAGCAAACCAAACCGTGGGCACCAGTTTGCCACAAACAAGCAATAGGAGATGGAGGACGAACACAACTTTCTCCTGAGCTCTCAATCCAATATCAACTTAGTATCCAAGGATTTTAAGGATTTTAAAATCAGAACTTTATCCTAGAAGATGCACAGAAAGGTGAGCAGATTGTAGCCTTCCAAAGGCTGCCATGTGAGCCAGTTTTGTTTGGGATCATGCTAATTAGCAAACCTGCCCCAAAGAGATCAGAAATTATATTCGTTTCTAAACGAACTGTAAGGACAAAGGGCAAGGTAGGAATCAATAGCAGACTCCAGCTCCCCAGTCCCCCCTTCTCTTATACTGGCTGAGTCTGTCACCCTATAGCTCACACACAAAACAATACAGGCCAACAGGAAGCAAACACAAGTACCATTCAACTTCTTGTAGCACCGTCTGCACAGAAGAAATTGCTGGTTCAAGCACAGACAATTCTATTGAGTGATGGCAGGAGGAGTATCTAATTTAGGCCATTCAAAAAGGAAAGCCAGCTTCAGGTGCAGCCTCTTCCACAGCCCAGGGGGAACAGCTGATTTCTTCTACAACTTGGAAACAAAAGTTGGCTTGCTGTTTGCCCTAGCAGGAAGACAAAGGAAAGTTCTTTGCCATGTGTTGACCTCTGTAAAAAGTCTGAAAAGAGCATGTGTGGCATTAAATCCAAGACACAGTTTTGACATGGAGCCCTGGGACCAGCAGCTGCTCCGTTAGCTCCCCCCGGCTTTGCCCCAGGCTGCACAACTACCACTATGCTAGCATAATTAGACACAAGAGAGGGAGGTGGAGGGACATCATTACCTGCTCCGAACAGCATGAAGACAACTACCAGCCCAGGCTAATCATTTCCGTTTGCATCAGCCTTCAGCGTTCCAACACTGAGCGACTAACAGCTTAAGAGAACTGGGGAAGTGACGAGAAACCATGACACACGCAAAAAGGAGAGTGAAAAGGCTGACAGATACGGAAGTTAGGTGAGTTAGCTCATGAATATCATATCCATCTTCTCCAAGGTCAAAAAGACAGACAACTTCACTGAAATAGAGCGGGTGTTGTGCCACACAGTTCCTGTACTCTGTATAGCCCTTCAGGCTTCCCTTGATGTGTTTTGCTTGATGTTGCATCAGCTGAAAAGAGAATAGAGGCTGATAATTCTACAGGGCACAGTGCAGCTGCTCCTCGGGTTGCAAAAAGGGCTGCAGCAGTTGTAGGTTTTGTTTTAACTAGGTGCATTTTAACTACAGCAATTGTTAGGGGGAACGAGAGGGAATGAGTGAAGAGTCCTTGCATCTACGCTATTTCTAGTCTCAAAAGACCAAGTCACCAGCCAAAGCGAGAAAACATGTTTGAGATACACAGAACACTGGCTATGAAGCATTTTAGGGAATCAGACACAAACAGTTTAGCAACAAGCTACAGACAAACACTTTTAACCAGTTTGGAAATAAAATATAACAACAACTTGAAAGACAAATTGAAAAAATCTGCCAGGAAAAGAAGCACACAGCATGTGATCACAGGATTCAACAGACTATAAAACAGGAAATGAGACTCACTCTTCTCTCCCTACAGCTGCACAAAACCCTCCTACAAAGATTACAGACGTGCTTGGCAATTGCCTTCCTCCTCCAGCCTCTCCTGTTGTGGACAAGGCAGAGTTGATAGAAGACCAAATACAGAGCAGATATTAGATAAAGCATCTTGCAAAGCCAAGTGTGAAATATTAACAACAGGAGGCAATGGGTTGTGATTTTATGCAAGATCACAAATTTAGTGGTTAGAGCACCTGAGATGCCCTTGCATACTGGAACCTCAAAGTGCTTGTTGAATGTTTCATTTAAAAAGCTATTGAAGCAAACTCAGAAATTTTCAAGTAGATCTTCTGTAACTTTGTTGTTCCATTCTTTTTCTTTCCTGTAATGCTAAGAACTTACACATAAATAAAAAGGTTGTTTCTTCCATTCATCTAGCCAGTTTTAAAAGACTTTGTACTTCTAAAGTGGGCACTCTGCAAGCCTATACTTTCACATTAAATTATCACAGTTGTACACACTGGATGCAAATTACTAGATGCATTTGTACACCCAATTACCCAATTTGCACACAGAACTGCAGTAACTGGGCAGGCAAAACCAACATGGTGCTATTCAGCTGAATGGAGCATTGACTATGAACTGCATCTGGCACTGGGCAGTTTTTGGTTTGAGCAGGTTAAAAAAAAAATAAAAAAAGAGAGAGAGAAAGATCACTGATATTTCTGGATACAAAAAAGCTCCTTTTTCATCCAGCACATGCAGCACGGACAGCAGCACTCTGGCAGCCCTTACCCTACCTCAAACTTGCCTTGGAGGAAACTGCCTCAAATTTAGCTTCCACAATAGACTTAGACCTTGTTTATCCTGCTGTCCAAGTTGCCCATTGATGCCAGCTGTGACAGTAGTTGTGTGAGAAGGCCATCTATTCAGCACTGGACACCAGGCTCCAGGAATAATGATCTTCGCCACTTTGGAACGTAACTGACACCTGCTGTCACAATCTTGCACAAAACAAAAAAAACAAAAAAAAAAAAATCACACACTGAACATCCAACAAGCAGTCACGGAGAAACATAAGCAGAGGGAGCTTATAAGAACAGGTATGGTTTCTTCACTCTTTGCAAGGGCCTCAGTTATATCAGACAAGCGAAGAGAAGAAAGAAAATCAGTGTAAACTGTGTTAACATTCAAGAAAAGCTGGGTAACCTGCACATTTTTGCTTATATGACATCTGAAGCTCTGCAAACTCGGTTTCATCCTTGGCAACCTCCTGTCAGCATCACTGCCTATGTTTTTTTCCCCAAGTTCAGGTATTTGAGCAGAGGATTATAGCAACAGTAGCAACTACCTTGTTCCTGGGCACTAACCACCACCAACAGAAAGGGACTCTTTGACAGGCAGATGGGACCACAGTTCCAGCACCCACAGAATCACCATGAGATCTGCAGATGCTCATTAAAGGGTAAACAAAAATCCTACCCAGCATGGCAGGACTGAAGAGTTTTCAGCTTCAAGGCTATACAATGAATGAATTTCTGTCCTCCGAAACTACCAGAGGCTGAGGGTTATGTGAGCCAGTACTGAAGGGGGATGAGGCGGAAGAGGTACGTTTTCAGCTAATAATCAAGCAGTCCCTCATCTGGAGATACTGGATGGCCTTAGAGTGCCACTTTGTCCTTGCTGGGCTGCAAAACAACTGCAGTGCACCTGGCCAGCATTAGCTGGAGATGTTACATTTATGATTTTTATGGCTGATTTTTTCCCCCTATCCTCTATCAATTGAGTTCACTGTCTGAACGATCACATCTGTTTACGTTTCACAGACACCTGCATATCTTGAGATGACAGCAACTCCCTGAATGCTGTAATCAGTTATTTCTCAACAGAGGAATTGCCAAATTGGTAAATAAAGCTCATTATAAAAGAACATGAAAATTTATTACAGTTGCCTAACAGAGAAAATTGTCCAGTCCCGCCAGATAATCAACCCTGGCATCATAGTCCCCCCCAATTTAGGGAAGCTGAAATAATGACATGCAAATTACTTGTGCGAAGGCAACACTGGATGGGGGCAAGAGGAAAATGAGAAAAAGACAAAATAGGTATTTTTCTCTTCAGACCACCAATAATTTAAAATCTAGTGAGAGATAAACCTTGCTGCTCTGAATTTCTGTATGAAGTGTCACAAGTTCAGTGGCTCTGCAACACTTACCCACTTACCATTCTAAGCAGATCCCAAAGCCCGTATGGCAGCATCAGAAAAAGCCTGTCCAATGCTGCTACGGACAGACTAAAGGGCACTAAGAGTCCTGCTTGGGCTTAGAAAACTTACCCTTTCTCCTTTGGGGACAGCACGTTTGACCTGCATGCTGATAAAAAGACAAGTTTTGCAAGATTTAGGACTAACAAAGATGAGCTGTGAATACGCAAGCATCGCACTTGTGAGGAGGAAGAAGGCTGTGGTATCAGCACCCTGGAGGAAGGAAAGGGATTTTGTCCCTTTAACCAAGAGCTAAAGTGTAAAGTGGCTGCCTAGCGGAAAGAGACCAAGCAGAACATAACACAGAAAACAGTTCTCAGTCCCCCTCATCCATTTTCATAAACACTACATAAAACTCTGACATGACCTCCAAAAATACCTGTGTTCGCATTCTTCAGAACCTGTCAGACACTCGGAGAGGACACAAGGAGCAAACACTGCCAACTGGAGGAGAGGCTTTGGCCAGAGAAAGGGAATTAAGTTACAAAAATAGACCTGCTCACCTGTGCTGCTGACACATCTTTTGCAAACCTGTTGCACCTACCTCTTATAAGAGAATGAAATGTCAGGCACAGACAACTCTCACTGCCCCTTGGCTCCATAAAGAGAGGGCACAAAACAGAGTACAAGGCAGAGGAGGGATGGTGCTTTATAGTTGATAAAGGAGGAACTGTACACAAGAGCTGGTACAAAGAAAGATTTGCATCTTTCTCTGCATTCAGCAGGAAAAATTTTTTTCAGTGTGATTCACCAAGACCAGTTCCCTTCAGCCAGGGCTTTGCACTCTTCCAACTACTTTAAATAAGCCAAATTCTTTCAGCCTGGGACCAAAACGAACAAGTTTTGTGATTTATAAACTGTGACTGGAAATATTTCTATTCCTCATACTTGTTGGGAGATTTGTTGGCAAGGGTAGGAAGTAGAAAACAGCCATTTACAAACTCATGGGACTGAAGGCATCTCACAGCAAACAGTGACCATTAAACACTTTATTTGTTAGGAGGGAACCTTGGAAGGGAAGAAACACGCCTGCTGGTGTAATGGATTGGAGCATGCTAGGAACAGTTAATCCTAACAAGCTAGCCAGGGATATTTCCCAGTACTTCAGACTCCTGTCTTTGAAGCACAAGGACAAAGACAAAAGCTCTCCAAACTCACATGGGAATGGGTGAAACCAAAGCTAGTACATAGTGAGCTAGGCCAGTGTTAGGTAAGCCTCCAAACTACAAGCTGTGCCAAGAGCACTTGTAGTCAAAATAATTCTTTACATTGTAACACAATTAAAAAAGGAAGCTTTATGTCCCCCCCCCCACACACACCCCGGACCCTCTTCCAAACTCTAGAAACATCCATCAAGGCTGATACATGCAGGCAATCAGAAGAGGAATCATGTCGTTTTCTTGGACCGCTACGGGCAGAAGGCACCAGTTTTGGTCAGCATCTATACAGAAGGATGCTGGGGCTTCCAAGGGCGTCTGTGGTCCCCATCTTCTGCTCTTTGGTGGCTGCTGCTCTTTATCCAGAATTAACTAACAGCTCCTGGAAGAAAAAGGAGACAAAGCAAAAGACAGTAAGTTAGTTATTCAGCTGCTGACACTGGACTGCTTCTTTCAGAAGTGAAAGAGCAGTACTAGAATGGCTGAGAGATTACAAGACATCCCTCAGAAAAATCACCAGGTATTGCCTGCTACAAAACACAGCAAGATACTCAAGAGTACAGAGGACTATAGAAGAAAATAGGTCATGATATCAAAGGCAAGATTGATTCTGTGAACAAATAAAACTGTGGTCAGCTTCAGTTCAACCATTGTCCACATTGTCCGTGCTGAGGGACTAGGGGTGGAGGGGAGAAGGAAAAAAAAAAAAAAAAAGAGAGAGAGAGAAAGAGAAAGAAAGAGCACACAAGTGCATTTGGAATGATTATTATTTACAAATTGCCACAAGAAATAGCAGGTCTCCAGTCCACGATTCAAAAGTATGCACTCTCACTCTTGATGAGGTTGAAGACCAAAGCATTTTTTTTTTATTCATAACACAGCAATGGCACCTTGAAGCAGGTACTTCAGGATGACCTCGTAAAACCTAAATCCCTTTCTTGCAATTAGACTGAGCCCCCATGGACTTGATTAACTAGGGAAGCTTCACAGGCCACCATGCTGGGCCACAGAATGACTTCCAAGTTGAGAGCTTTCCACTATAAGTGCCCCAACACAGGCTGCAGAATGACCTCCTCTGATGGCCTACAGCAGGAGTGACAGAGGGGCAAAAAGCCTCTAGTCTTAGTTAAACCCAAAGTTAGACTAGTTTAGTGGGGGAAAGTAAGCATACCTTCATGCTAAAAACGCAGCCTCAGCAGGAAATGGGAACACTTGGATTAGCTACCTTCAAACATGCACACACCACTCACTCATCCCAACCCCTGGAACAGGATCAGCACAAAAAAAAAAGGACACTAGAGATAGAAAAAGAAGAAATAAAGGGACTCACATATAACTCCAGCGCCTGACATGTTGGAGAGTCTTTAGCTTTTAAATATTAAGACTCCAATCTTTATCAAAATTTAAGAAAAATCAAATCTGTTTCCCCTCTCCCCTACCACAAACAACCTCTTGTTTTGCAACTGATACATCATCAGATCCTGCTGGCATACACTTATCAGCTGTGGACTTCTAAAGAAGAAGGGAGAGAAGAAACAGGAGGATTTAGACATTTTTAGGATGGTAGCTGCAGAGGCTACTATGGCCTCTTTCTATTTTTATCTTCTCACTCGTATAAATTCAAAGAAATCAGTCCAACAATGCCATCAGCTGTGAATGAGAACACAGCTGGCACCAGCTCTAACTCTCTTCCCAACTGTGGATCTGTGGCATTGATGCTGGACTCTACTTTTAAAAAACTAGGTAATCAGCTCTTATGCATCAGCAATGGCATCATTATAATCAAGGAACTGCTGGTGTAGCTACATTAAGAGCAGAATTGCATGGAGTGATCTGGTCAAGACACTGCTTTTCCCTCCTGCTCTGACTAGGTTCACCCCCATTTGCACTAACCCATGTTTAGAGGGCCTTGCTAAAGCCAGCTGCAGAAAGACAGCTAAATAATTTGTAACTGCGTGTGATCCCACCATCCAACCAACTAGAGCTGGATTTGAGCTCAGTCCTACTCCTTGTGCACTGATTTTCCCATAGGAGAGAAGCTGCTGTTCCTTTTAAGTGAACCAGAAAGGGGGACTTCACATAACAGTGACGTTACCACACTTGGCAATATCTATCAAAAAATGAGGGATGTCGTTTAGGTTATCTTTCCACAGCACGTTATATGCACTACCTAATACTTGCCAGGTCAGCATGTTAAGCCTACACTCACTGCGCCTCTCCAAAGACAGCCCCTTCTCTAACAACAAACTGGAAAAGCTTCAAAGGATTTGAGAATAGAGAGAAAATTGTTTGACAAATTATTTAGACAAAGCTTATCCAGAAATCTGACAAATGAACCATCAATATAACTTGACTGATTCTAATTTCCGAGGTAATTTTTCCCATCATTAGTGGCTTAGAAGTTTCGCACTGAGCAACATATTTCAAAATCTCCAATAGCACTCACACAAATTGTAATGAGCAAAGCAGCAACAACTCGCAATCAATTTTGCAATAAAGTAATTTGCTGCATTCACACTGTAACACTTCAGTTAAGTGTCAAGGAATGCTGTATTTTGTGATAAAACCACTGATGTGGCCACTCTGTGATTAACCCTGATGGAAGAGGTTATAACTCTTTTTATAATAATTTAAAAATCATAGTTACACAATTTCATGTTCAAAATCTTAACTCTTTTTTAAAAAAAAAACTTCTTTGAGGGGAAAAGACAAATAGTCAGCACTTAACTTCAATCAATTTTTTCCAGTCTAACCTCTCTACACGCCAGGACACATCAAGCTGGAGACTCACAAACATTCCTTGTGTAAAAACATCAGGTTCCATCTCACTTTGGACAACTAAACTTTGTCAAAGTCTCTTGTGCTGTAAGCACCGAACCCAAAGCTGACGGTCTGCCAGATAGGCTAGACACCAATTTCCTGCTGCGCAGCTCACGCCAGGGGAAGTTTTATGGACAAAGGATGCAAGTAATGATACCATCAGTCAGCCCAGTCTGCTCCCAATCATGGCCTGATACAATGCAATTTGTACACAGTTGCATCCCTGACCAATCTGTGCTGGCCAGAGTGACTAATTCCTCCTTCCCTCCCTTCATAAAGGGCACATACTGCTCATGAAGTTATAGTGTTGGCATTTCTTGGGACCTGAGGCACTCTCCATGCACAACCAACTACACAGAGGGATGCCTTTCCCAGCTGTTTCAGATGTTTCTGCTCAGATGCCAATCCAGCTCTCACAACATTTGCCAAACCTGTGTAAACCATTACCATCCTGGCTGGTAAAGCCAGTTCTTGAAAACTGAAACCCTCTAACATTGGTAAGGTGCAGTTTACAAAGAAAACAAAAACCACGTACAGTATCTATTTAGCTAGGATCCTGTGCTCCCATGGATCTTTTGCAGAACACACTGTGCAGTGCAGGCACAGCTGTTAACAGCTAACAACACTGGAGGCCAGAGCCACAGATCTATACCTCAGCTGCTGCAGAAGTTCTCACGGCCACAGTGCACAGCACAGCGGAAGCTCTGCAGGCCTCGTGGTCTGTCGTCACGTCATATATCTGTATGCTCATTACCATACACAGAGTTGTTTTCAGTTTCTAGGCCACCAGTTTACAAACCTGCACTATCTACTTAAAAGCCTAGTTGCATCTATTTCAAGACTTGCATGCTGTTCAATACTGTGCAAGGACCCCACCACTCTTAAGACTAAAACCACTCTTGGTTAAGCCAGCTATTTACACAAGTGCTTCAACTTACGTTGCAACCACGCAGATACAGATTAGTTACCTGTTGGTTCCCTTCCAATCTGGAGTCCTCCCTGCAAGGTTCTATCAGGCTATGACACTTACCTTGAGCAGAAACAGCCAGGAAAGGAAAGGAGAAGCCTTAACTCTACAACATGCCCTTATCATTGTGTATGCACCTGACAAAACGCATATGCAACAAGTCCAAGCAGCCTGCAACAACAAGCTCTTCCCATATGATGGGATTCTGCCAATTAATTGAGCTGAAGTTCAACCTAAAGTTCAGTGACCCATCACAAAATACCTGGCTCACATTTGGTCCTTGCTGTCCTCTCAGCAGAAGAACTCAGGGCAGCCTTGGAGAGTGCACTACACACACGCTAACGTAAAGGGCAGTGCCCTTCCTCTTGCACACGGAGGGGAAATGACTTTAATGCCACTGCCAATATAATGACAGGTAGACACAGGTTCCAAGTCGTTAGGAGCTCCAGTCTAGCTCCTCTACATACAAAAATTGTGTCCATACAAAGGGGTTCAAGATAATTCCCCACAGCTGCAGTTCCAGTAAAAACAGGAATGGTAATCTGTGCAGTCTCAACAGCAAATCCAACTGGAGGCCACTGAGCTATCTCCTCCACGCCTCTCCTGGCATGCAAGAACCTGAGCCACTAATCCATGATCTTCCCCCAGTGCGAGATCCTGCTTGTGAGCTAACAGCAGCTAAAACTGGTCAGTTGCTCACGGATGTAGCCATCGCTTCACAGCAGCTGCAAGGGAGTTGGCAGCTTTCCAGTTCTGGTTCCAGTTGGTGAGGAGAAAGGGCTGAGCTCTGCAAGCAGATCTGCTCCACGCATTTCTCTCCTGCTGAGAACAGAGTTTAGCCAAAGCCCAAAACAGCCCTTCTCCCATAAAGGAGAGCCAAGGATTTGGTGTCAGCCCCAGGGCAGCAAGTCTCAACAACAAGGTCTTCTAACGCTCTTTTTCGTCCCACTCCTCCTTTATCATTTCACGTCTGCCCATAAGAGCTCATGGACCAGCCAAGCAAGTCCACGGCCACCTCCTCTCCTTCCACGAAGGCTGGAGAGCTCTTTGCCTCACCTAAGGCTCACAGCTCACGGAGGCATCTTCCTCCTTGAAAACCCAGACCTTGAAGAACATTACTACTGCTGTTTGCCACAGATGCAGTTTGCCAAGCAAGACATGTTTGTTTAAACAGCTTTTAGCCTCCCAGAGGTAAACCCTGCAAGTTTCCCCCAGCAGATAGTACCTTACCCTTGTTCTAATAGTCCCTTCAGCAGTTACACCTTGGCACTCACACATACGGGCAACGTGTAGCTATGAAAAAATCAGAAAGTAGATCTGTGTGATAAATGACTTGCTAGATTCAGAGTGTCAGTGACAAAGTAGAAATTAATCTCCATAGTTCCTACCTCTCTGCCTTGTGCAGAGAACTATTTTTCCCCCAACAAGACAGAATAGTTGTCTGTACAGAGTAGACTTCAGTAACATGACGGCACAACTTTTTCACCTCTGTTAGTCTGCAGAAAGGCATCAATAAAATAGAAAAAATCCTGACCACTCCTAAGATGGGTGTTCAAGGCCTTTCCACTGGATATTTGTTGTGGGCTTATTAGCACCCCCGACCATTGCAAGGGACGTTTAAGTCACTTTGGTTTGATGTATGCTGTAGGTATTTTTTGGTTATGTGCAATTTGTTCCGTTACATTCAGGGTATTGGCTATTTTGTGGAGCAGCTGTGCTGACTAATGGATCGCAGCACTTCTGTGCCATATAGTTATTGCAGTGAAAAGCCTCTCTGTCTCTCTCATCCTTCAGGAGTCCAAGAGTTGCTGTCCTTGGGTTTGGAATAAGAAGGGGCAGGAGTATGCCTGGCAGCAGCAAAAAACATTAATTCAAAAAGCTATGAAGAGAGTTTTGTTTTCCCTCTTCTCTGTACTGGTGTTAATAGTTTTGCAAAGCAGAGAAGTTCACCCAGTGACTTCTTGGCTACTTCCCCAGATGGTGTCTTCAGAGCTGGCATGACAGCAGAAAAGATGCCTTTCAAAAAATTTGCAAGATGCATTGTCAGAACACCCCAGAAAGCACTTTCACATGGAAGTCCCCCTGCTCTATGTACCCCACAAGCAAATTGTGTGTGTGGGGGGGGGACACAACAATTTTTGAGCTTCCTTTCCCCCCTGCCTCCACATTCTCTTTTGACTCATATGAGCTGGCACACTGTTTGCTTTACTCTGCCTTGATACCTCCCATTGCTCTGCGTTACCAGAATATGAAGCAATTTACTAGCTAATTTCTAGCTGGTCTGAGCATCACCTGTTTGTTCATGCATTATAACATTGATTTCCTCCAGCCAATCGTTCTGATCATTGTTCTAGCTCAGACAGAGCCCCCATCATTAGCCTTGCTTTGCAGGAAATGTTTTGCCACTGGCTGAGCAGCTCTGCAGTTATTAGAGTGCATTAAAAATCATCTCATTTAGGAAGATCCATCTCCCCGCTGAGCTGGTAGCCCCAGACATCACAGTAGGGAGTGGGGAAGGCAACACCTGTTTTTTTTTTTTTTTATTTTATTTTTATTTTTATTTTGGACATGTCCTAGAAAATACTGAGGCCAGAAGGAACAAACACCATGCTACAAAGGGTCACTACTGAAAGGATGCCTGTTAATTAATCGGCATTCATACTGAGGATGTTTTTTTGTTCAATCAACATTAATTGCATTTAATCTTGTTCTCACCATTAGCAAAAGCCACCAGGCCAGGCTGATGCTGCTGGTTCCTGACACACAGATTCCACTTACATTTGGGAGGCAAGACAGGAGGGGAAAAGTAATGGAAGGAAAGAAAATAACCCTTCCTCACCCCTTCTGCATCACTGCACAGTTTCATTGGGTCTGTTTCATTATTTAAACAATTTTTGTTTCCCAGTGAAATTACAGAGGAGCTCAAAGGATGGAAATCAGACATGGAGCATTTCACTACTAGTTATTCTTGCTCTCCCGGGTACTGGCTCAGAGCTTTGCTAACCTGCATGGCCCTGGCTATCTTGTTTCCATAAAGGACTGAAATACAGAAAGGTGCTTATGTGAAGTGAACTCTGCTTTTCAGTTCCAGGCTGTTCCCAACAGCTCTGCCAATGCCCCTCAGCGCAGCCTGCTACTGCTGTCTGCCACCTTCGATGAGCTCTGCCAAAGTGCTTCTCTCCCACTTGCTACTGACCACAACTCCACCAAAAAGTGCCAAATTATGCTGAAGTCTGACTGGCAGTGACTTCTTATAGCAAAGCAGTAGTTGCTATTAAACAATCTCCGACCAAATTTTGCCTTGTAACTCAGTGCATGTTTGAAACTCGAATTTCCAAGGTAAACACTGGTGCATCCGCCAGCTCTTTGGCTTTGATATCAGGACGGCACCTTTATCTGCACGGCCACCTGTTTGGAAAACCAAAGCTTTCCTCTTGTGTCAGCAGGAATCAAGCCTTGGGGCACCTGGGCAACTTTTGCAGCCCATAAAGCCCAACGTGGCAGATTTCATGACTACAGTCTCATTGTCTCTGTAAAGTGTCTTTTCCAAAACAGGATGGAGAACAGTAATAATCTGGACTGGGCATCATCTCTGCCTTTCCCCTGTGGCAGCACACAACACTTGCCTAAAGCCGGCACTGCAGTTTATCACAGATTTTCTTTATCCCTCAACAAGTGCTAGTCCCATTGCCTCTCGCCGCATAAAGAGACGTATCACAAGTGCTGTGAAGGACTGGCTGAGTTTTAAGTGGTTTGAAATGGCTCCACTAGACTCGGTCAAGATTGCTTTAAAATCATTTCCCATTAGGACTGTGACCCTCTCTCTTTACAGCCAACATAATGATTTTACCTCAGGGGAAGATAATTGCATCCTACTATCTCTACACATCAGAAAGTGTAAGCTACAAACACTACTGCACCTTTCCAGAGCAAGCTAAGAGAAGAGAATTTATAAGAAAAAGGAGATAACACTGGATACACCTCTACACCGCAACCGCAATCACCCCTAGCGTTCTGCAAGCTTGTGCATTAGGCGCCGGGGGGGATAAAGGGATTCAGAAGGCACACGATGTTTTGAAAGCAGAACAACGACAACTTGTACAAATTCAGCTCCAGTTTTGTAAGGATTAAAATGAACTTTACCCAACTGTGAATTATCGTTTACAGAGCCAAAAGGAATGGAAAAAACACTGACTGATGCAACAGAATTTCATTCTTTCAAACCCTAAACCAAGTACTTCAAAAAATGAGCATAAGCAACAGTAACATTATTGCTGAGGGACATCAGCTTCTGTAGCTGCAGGGGTTTTTAACTGCTAAATTGCCAAGTTGCCAAGCCTTGCTCAGAGCAGAACTAAACGGTATGGTGTATATGAATGAAGGAGACGTCTCCATACTCTAAAGCCTGCTCTTGCTACTGACCCTGGAGGATAACCAGCAGGGAAAATAAAAAAGGAAAAGAGAAAAAATAATAGAAAAAAAAATCTTTTGGCTTCAGAATGCGGTAAGTTGTATAAATGACCTGTTCCCTCCTATCACAAGGAAGAAAGAGATGCAATAAATACCTGCAAAGCCATTCCAATATTTTGGATTAAATGGATTACAGAAACGGAAAGTACGTGATATAAATGTTATAAAACAAGAAGCCAGGAAAGTGCAGGAATTTGAATCAAGCTGGCAAATGATTGCTGCAGGCTACTGAGGAAAACTAATACAGAGAGGGGGCAGAGGAAGGATACCGTAACAACACTGACTGCTGAACACTTGCTCAAGTGAGTAAATTCCGAATGTCATATTTCTGCTTAAATCTACCCCAGTCCTGAAACAAAAATAGCAAATCCTACTGTTAAAAAGCAGCGGAAGTACAAAAGTCAGATATGCAGAGCCTCATTTCTGGAAAGATTCCCCTGTGCATCCCTCCAGACTGAAGTTTGTGACTTCAATTATTCCTGGAACATTGCGTGTATAGGGATTCAACGCAGGGATTACTAGCAGGATCCTTGTTACAAGTGTCACTTCTCAAGCAAATTACACTTCACTGGATGTCACTAACACACACAAGAAAACAAATTAGATGGCAGCAAGACAATAAGTCAGATCTGGTGCAAGAAAATCTCCCAGGGTTATCCAGAAAAATAAAGAAGTTTTGAATATAAACTCCTAGAACATTTCTAATCATGCAGCACATTAAAGCTTTATGTGACCTTGACACAATACACCTCGATACTGGTGGCTCCACACAAGTCTGAGACCAAGCCTTGTTGAGGCATATCTTGCGAAGCAGTGCCACCAGAATAAGTGGGGAAGAAAAATTTAAAAAGGAAAACAAAACAAAACCACAGAGAAACAATCCCAGCTGTGCCCTGAACTCCTAAGGATCACCACAATTCCATCTATTACCTCTGACTTTTCACCTCCAAACACCCATTGATGAAAGCAGCAAGGAAGAGAGGACATCATGGTGTTTGGGGGCAGCTCCAGCAGCTCCCCAACCCCAGGACTTGTCCACAAGTTGAACCCAAATTTACATACTGCTTTTCAGAGTTCCAAATCTCATCCTGGAACAGATTATTAACTTGCACTTGTTCTAGCAATCATTTCTTTAACTCTGGGAATTATCATGAGCATGAAGGCATAGAAATGCCTAGTTCTTACATGCAGATACAGTGCAAAGAGCTGCTGAAAACACTTTACAAACCTCCATCTATGGCAACATCCCTCCAGGACAGGACTTCAATATTGGCTGTTAAATTCTCATCGTGGAGATTTCATTTGCCCCTCATGAGTGTTACTAAACCACGCACTTTTTCTAAGAGGTATGGAGAGATAAATACTGTCTGGAGGGCATGAGTGGGAGTCCTAGACTTTATTGTCAGATTTCTCCCAACTCACCCAGCAGCTGTAGATAAATCCCTATCTTGGTTTCCCTTTCTGTATGCAAGAATAATGCTACTTGCCGACCACACAGAGGTGTAATAATTATTCACCAGTAGAAGACACTAAAGAAATGCAAAAATCAGAGTTCTCAATGGACCCATCCTCCTCTGTACAATTTGCATTTAGGTGTCAGAGGAAACCTAGTGCATTAACTTGTTCATTTCTGCCTTGCTGTAGAAGACTCCTGCACTGAATAAAGACAGACTCCAAGGTCAGGGTTAGCATGGCCACATCTCAGGTATGGCTCACTCCTGTCTAGTCCGGCTTCATACACCAAGCACACACACTCACAAAAAAAAAGAAGAAAAAAAAAAGATAACCTCTACAGGTATCCTTTTTCTATGCCTAATTCTATTTCTGCTCAGTGATACAGTGAAATTCCATGCAGAAGCATTATGAGCTTGACTGGCTTTATTTGTTTAACAGTTTACATTTTCATTAAGCTATTGCTATTCGGCAGCCAGTAATTTTATTTGCGCGATAGCCGTATTCATCTCGCCCTCATAGGTATGAATGTCGCTCTCCTTTTCTTCTGGCAGAAGAGGCAAAAATCAACAGTGATGGAGCAGAAGCAGGTCTGCAGATTCACATCTCTATTTACAGATACGTGTGGGATATAACCACTACTTGCTTTTGCACAGTATCTCCCAAAGACTGTTTGAGATCACAGTAAATAGCCTATAGGTAAATTAAGAATATTTTTCATTGGGAGACAACTTCAATCGCCCAGGGGCAAAAGCAGAAATTGAAATGTCTTTGAGTAGAATCAGCCCCTTTGACTCAGCACTGCAAGCCCTTTGCATTGGAAGCTTACAGCTGATTGGGCTTTTACTGTATTTGACTATCAGACTTTTAAGTATTAATAATATGTCTAATTCTTGACAATCTTTAAATATCTTGAAAGATTGGGTCACTGGAGCTGAAAGATCTGACTAAATCAACAAGCAAGAGAAGCCTGCACCAAATCCCAGCTTGACAATCCTCCACCAAGCTCAGGCAACCAGACAGGAAAATAAGAGGCATTTTGAGATGATAGAAAACCAGGCTAAGACAGCCAAATGACTCCAACACACCTTTTAAATAAAGGCTTTAGAGGTCTCTCAATAAACAGTAAACATTTCACCCTACAACTCCCCTTGCACAACACTAAGGAGCCAAGAAGCATAGCAGCTCTGCTTGCTGCCTTGGTGTATGACTGAGAATCAGTACTCAGGGCAGGAAGGCATTAGGTCTTCCCACTAGTCATGCCACACGAACCTGAATGTTTAAGGCAGGGACAGATTTAAAGGCTGTGGAGACATTCAGTCATGTAATTAACCCGTGGATGTCCAACCACAGTCACACCCAGGCAGCGGTAGGCAGGGTGCTGCATGCTCAGCCCCAAATGCAGAAGCCATCAGGGTCAGTACTTCAGCACGACGGATTTGTTCTGAGCAACTGCCTCATTGTGTCCACCATAACCAATGCAACTAAAAAAAACCCAGCAGATCCCCTACAACCTTAACCATAGATATGATCAAACAGAGGGAAGAGTTGTGAACACTAGGAGATACAGCTCTATTTCCCAGTTTATGGCTCCTCCTGCTTAAATTCCAAGTCCTTCTTTCAAGACTAAAATCCTTTATCAAATTGATAACAAGCTCACCATTTCTCTAGCTCCTTCCTGTCTCCTTCCCTCTTTGGAAGGCATCCCAGTGAAAAATCAGATTCTGGAATAAACCACAAAAGCCTCCTGAACAATTATTTCCTATCTCCTCTACTGCAAATATATAGTCCTGCCTCTGAGTTAGGACAGAACCCTGCTTCTATCTGTCCAAACGTCACTTTTACAAGCAGGACCAAGGAGGAATGTTTACCTGGAATGTTTTAAAATATAAAAGAGTGGAAAAGAAAGCAACATTTTATAAATGTGCTGTTTGTTTGTCTTGTTGACACCACTCAAGTGGAGGGTGTTTTGGGTTTTCTTCTTGGTTTTGTTTTGGATGTGACAAATGATGCTGGTCCCATCTTGTAATTTCCCTCACTGTACAGTATGTCTGTTCACAACAGATACCAGCACAGCTGCTTAGGTGTCCATTTATCTGCTAGAAAAGTATTGTTGATTTGGAACCAACTCATCCTAAAACGGTAGCCCCAGAGGGAGAGAGAGAAAAGGGAGGCAGCGATAGAGACGAGGGAGCTGTCAGCTGGGAATATGGCCATGCTTCTGCTGCACAGGTTCTGGCAAAAAGCAAACATCATATTTAGTTTTAGCTACAGCCTCTCTTCCCCCCTCCAAGACCATTAATTCCAAGCGTCACTCAACACCTCATTATATCCCTTCCCACAAAGGCCTCATCATTAACATAAATTCTACTTCTTTCTTGCAACCTGGGTGAATAAAGAAAGCCCACAGCCAAGGCTGACACCCACGGTCTGCACTGGAGCAAAGGAGCTCCCAGCTCCCAAACTGAGCAGCTTGTATTTCCAGATAGATAATGCAGAAGAGACAGAGCGTGAGAGAAAAGAAAGGGGAGAGAGGAAGAGCAGTACAAAGGGGGGGGGGGTGCAATCAAAGGGTATTTATATTTTGTGTTTACAGAGACTATGCAGAAAATTGGCAATTCCTGCTTAACCAGGATCAGAACAGAACCAG
The DNA here is from genome assembly GCF_028389875.1 of Rhea pennata. Taxonomy (NCBI): domain Eukaryota; kingdom Metazoa; phylum Chordata; class Aves; order Rheiformes; family Rheidae; genus Rhea; species Rhea pennata. The sequence goes on from NC_084674.1 coordinate 13,048,142, forward strand.
CTCAAACACTTCATCCTTTTGTAGAGCCCTTCCAAGCAGAATTGCACTCCCTACAAAATGGACAATATAAAAAGCTCAAATATCCCTGTATGTGATATACAGGGACCCTATAATCCTGGATCCCAGCAAGTTCCATGTCACACCGCCTGCCACATGCAAAGCAAGAAAATTGAACAGATTAGAATGCTTCTAGAAAGGAAAACAGCAATCACTAACCGCACCTACCATAGCTGGGAAAGCATGCACTCTCGTTACAAAGTTTGTTTTGAAGTAATAAAACACGTTGAAATGCTTACCACCATTTCACTCATTCCATCATTAACACTAAAGACCAAGGGCACATCTATCAGACACTGCCTCAGAAATCCACCAAGTAGCAGATGGCTCAGGAGGGTGTATATTCCAGAGGCTCAGCACCACCACACCTGGACTGCTAGCAATATCCCAGCTAGCCAGGTGAAAGCTGGTTTTGATATGTCATTGTCATTCTGCAGCAGAGGTATGTCCTGGGAGGATGTTGCTATGGATTGATATTCTGCCTCTGGCTTAGGGAATGCAACTTCCACGGGTGCACACAGGTAAGCTAGAATTTTTGAAATTGTTTAGGTAAGAGTTACTTGCACAATAAGTGTTTTAAAAGTCACTTGTCACGTTAAAGGTTTGTTAAAATCAAAACTAAATTAGTGGTGTAACTATTAAGATTAGGAACTGTCTCTTAAAAAAAAAAGATGTGCATATTTTTCACTTGTAGGGCTTTTTGAAAATACTGAAACTCCAAGTATAAGACAGGGTATCAGTCCACTGAGCTTCAGTTGTGTATGGTAATTGTTATCACTATATGACTTAAGACTGACACGTATATTCAGAAAGCTCTATATTTATTGCATCACAAAACTTAAGTCCACAGAAAAACTGACACTCCTCAGGCAGTAGGTGATCCTACTGTCTCTCATCCACAACCTGTCAACAGCTACAGCCTCACACATGAGCAGTCCTTAGTGGATCTACTCAGCTACCAAAGCTGCCAGCTCTGGCTGACTCTGACCAGAGGCTTTCAAGCGCAAGGCTCTGAATTATGCAAACCGAGCGTGGCTCCACTGAGACCAGCCGATCTTGGCTTTTCAATCCGCCTGTAAAGAAAACGCACGCGTGCACAAACACATACGCACAACCCAGCCCACCCAGCACGAGCAGCACAGGCAGGTCATTTGATTTGCAGAGAGCTATTCCATTTGTCCCACTCTACTTATTGCAGCGTTTGAGCAGACAACCTGCTCCCCTTTCATCTGCTCCGCAGTGGCCATCTCTCCAGAGCTGCCCGTCATTTCCTTATCAAGCAGTAAAAATGTAGGATCACTGGAGACACAGCACAGCCTTGCTGAGATTTCACTCTCTCAGTGGGATGTAAATGCCCCTATAATGTTGGCTTTTTTAATCTCGTGTTATTATTACCCGCGGCTGCCATTCAGCCTGCAGAGAATAAAGCGCCACGGCTTTCAGGGCCCGCACAAAGCCTCTGTGCCTTTGCCAGCGACTGGACAAACAATAGCCCTGTGTTTCAGCGGTATTGGAAACCTTTATGTTGTGGGAGCCTGACTGCACGCGTCCCTCTGCTCAGGCAATGCTGAAGTGCGAGCGTGTGCCTACGAATTCGTCGGTGACTGCTGGAGCACGTGGCTCCACAGCTGCCTGCAGAACCGACGCGAAAGCATGCGTGCACCCGCAGGCCTAGCCCTGCCTCTCCGAGTGCCCTGAGGGATGCCGGCACGGGCCAGCAGAGCCAGGTGGGTCATCTTTATAGACCTACCAAGGGGTACAACACCGTCCAGGCCCTCTCCACAAATACTTCTGTTCATCTCTGCGTAAACGATGTTGCCAGCTCATATGAAAGTCTGATGATGAATGACGTAACTATGAAAATGTCAAAGCTTCATTTCCCAAAATCATGTTCTTGCATTAAATCTTGGCTTCTATTTAATACTAGAGGCTGTGATCCTCATGCTTGCAAAGAAAGCTTAAAAGTGGAATAACTTTTTTTTTTAAAAAAAAGCATAAATTAGAACACAAATGAGATTTGAAAAGCATACTGCTCTGGCAATTTGAGGGAGACGACTGTTTTGGTTGGTTAGTTATTGCTTGCAGGGGACACTGCAGATGTGTGAACTCTTATGTAGCTATAAATATTCTCTCTCACAAGAAAATGAGCAGTACTGCACACTCTTCACATATTCAAAACCTAAGACAGAAGTAAGAAACTCCCCACAACCCACAAGGTTGCCCTGTAAATTGGTTAGAAATGCACTGGGGTTATTTCATTTCATTTGCCTTCTGCCTTCCTTCAAACACTTGAGTCACATTTTCATACCTACCTCCACTAGGCAGGAGGGCTGGATTTTATTTATTCTTTTTTTTTCCATTATTTAAAAAACATAACTAAGGTTCTCACATACTTATAAAACTTCAGGAACAACTCTACAAAACTAAGGCAGTAGAAAACATGCCAAATATGTAAAGATTTGGCAACGCCAAGTGCCTGCCAATCTCTCTGTGGCAGGAGGAATGTCTGTCCTTCAGCCAATGTTTCTAAGCATTTCTAATCCCAATAGCCCATATACATAGAACACACCTATGCTGCCAGCTGTCTGGGAAGAGATCTTGACATTTTGCAGAAAATCACATCCAAGTCTCCCCTGAATATCAACATATGACAGGAAAAAAAAAAAGAAGAAGAAGTAGGTCTTAAGACTAGATTGTTATATTTAAGTGAGAGCTAAAGTTAACATGGTCGAGGCAGTGGGGAAATGAGCACAGCTTGAATTACCGCACGTTGAGTACCAACGAACCAGCTTCCAGCTTTCCTAGATCCTCCCTTTCCAAACCACAACCGGCAGTCCTGGGTTAGCAGCTGGCCTGTCCCACTCCTCCTCTCGTGAGCCAAAGGAAGAAGGAATTTAAGTGTGAGGAAATTGAGGCTTGTGCCATCTTAAAAAAATAAGAGACGGATGTTTTCAAAACCTTCTGCTTCATGCACCTGAAGAGAGAAACTGCAACTCGCTCTCTGAGCTCCAGCTTCACGGATAACTAGGCAGGCTTGGGGAGATCAGGTCTTGCTCTCTGTGGATAGAGTAATGGGACTGCAATGTTCTCTTCCAAAAAAGAGTAATGAGGTACCCAAAAAGCCTGCAGCAGTGTGAGAGAAACAAATGCTGTTAGATCCTTCACAGGCCAAAGACGGATTAACAATAACAAAACTAGCATACCAGGACCTATCAACAGCCTTGCAAGCGCTAAGAGGAAGCTCAGGCAGGGCAGTGACACCCGCCTGTGTTATGGCCCTGCTATTATTATTGGCTTTCAAATTCCCACACAATCCAAGTGTCCAAACAGCTTTGAAGCAAGAGAGCAAGACAGGCAGGTGAATCTGAACTCTCATCAGCTATCTGAAAAGATGGTATAAATACCTTGCATTTCAGTGACATTTTTCATCCGCAGCATTTCCTAGACATCCATTCAATCTCAACACTCCAAACCACAGAAGTAATATCTGCCCATGTAGAGACTGGCAAATAAACACAAGTTAAATGACTGTTCAAGGTCATCCAAGGACTACAAGACAAAGCCACACACATCTAGCAACCAGGTAATTCTTCCCTTTTGAAAGGCATGCAAATACACACACACACGAGATCAAAACTGCTTAGCCAGGTGCAGAGCCTGCTGTGATCAACACAGCTTCACTGAGTAGTGATTCTTATTGCCGTTTCATCAGTGCTAAAACATATGAAAATAAATAAATAAATCAAGCCTTTATATCAAAGTTCATTTAAACAGATGCAAATAGGGATGTGGAAGTTTGCATCTGGGCTAAGTTACTACAATCCATACATCCCATTTGTCTGTTAGTTTTTAAATTACCCACCAGCCATCAACAATTTAAGCCTCTCCGAGAGGCAGAGATTAACTAGGAATTGCTAATAAAGAAATGATGCTCATCTCTCACTCCGGTGAGATCAACCTCATGATAAGTTGTGGACGTTTGGGAACAAAAGTGAGCTTCCTACCAGCAAGAAGAGAAACAGAAAGATGGGAAAATGCTGCTATGGGGAGGGGAGGATCTGGAAGGCAAGATTATCAGGAATGGATTCACATCCACACTGCAAACCATAGACTTTTATCAAATGCACTCAGTATACCTGGAGAACTGAGCACTGCACTTCTGTCCAAGCGGCAATGCAAATGAGATTTTCAGTGAAAGACAATGAAGTCAGTATGTAAATATTAATTTAAAAATCTAGTCGACAAAGCCTCAGTTGATCTATAAATAGCTGTTATATTGGCAGGTGATGCTGAAAGCAGCTATCCCAGCTCTTCTTCCCACAATCTTCCAATGCCATCTTGTTTTTATTGACCCTGGAGACAGGACGACTTTGAACTGTACGCAGCTTGCTCCTCTGCTGCTACCTGCAGAGCAGGCATGAAGACTCCACTCTACAATACATATCTATCAAGGCCCTTTAAAGACAAGGACTGAGTGGCACTGAGCAGATGATGGCTTGCAGTGCTCAATTAAAGAGAGCAAAAGATTCAGAGAAATGGAAACATCATCCAGCCTCGCTTTTAAGCAGGAGGTGAAGAGGGAGTTGCCCACTCAGGTACATCAGCCATTCAGGGAATACTTGTAGCAGGCACTATCCATCTGCATTTACATACAGACTTGGTAAGCTAGGCATCTGGGATAGCAACACCTCTAGTAAGTCTAGGCCACCAAAGCAGCATTTTGCCATCTCAGAAAACGCGAAGTCGAATCCTGATTTCTTTCCTCTGTTTTACTCTCTCCGGAATTACAGTTTTATAATGCATAATACATTTTACAACCCTCTACCAGCTTTTTGTGCTGCACACACAGGAATCCCCTCTTTCACAGGGGCATATGATGGTTGTTTAACAGACAGCAACACTACACAAGAGTTTAGGGCTGGCAGTCAGGAATATTGCATCCTGATAAAACCACACAGCACAACAGAATTATCCAAAGTGCAGCACGGCCAGCATCCATGGAAACCATGTGAATTCTGATGTTTTAGGCTATTCACATGGATTTATATATATTCTCCCATGGATTTATATATATTCTCCAAAAGTCTTTCAAAATCTCAGTTTTCCTTTGCTGCAAAGAACAGTGACAACAGCCCTGGAGGGCTGGGCTTGTAAATAAGCAGATTGAGTAAGAGGAACAAAACGGACTTTGTTATCCTCCCCTCCCACTTGCTTCAAGTTTCTCAGGAAACCTCCTGAACACAAGAAGTCACTATGTAACCACTTATCATAGGGCTAGAAAAAAGGGAAAAAGAGGGAGGGGAGGGCAGAGAGAAGCTCGAGACCACAAGACCAACACTTTCTTTTATAAGGCCCACCATATTTTTACAGGTTTTTCCAGCGGCAGGCGCTAGAGCATATCCCGATGGGAACCTACTGCGCCAGGCGCTGCGTTCCCATCGGCAATGGCAGCGCCTGGGTGTGCATGGCAGTCAGAAGGGTGCACAGAGGCATGCTGGAGCTACACACACAGAGAGTCCAGGTACGCATCCTGCGCATAGCCTACCCAGGTGCTGCGCCATTAGTCCTCAGCACTACCTAATCGATTAGACGAAAAGCATTTTCAGGACATCTGTGTGTGCTGCCACGGCACTGCAGATGTGCTCTAAAAGATCACAGTCATCTAAACCAATGGAAGTAACATTTTCTATGTAGCAAGGTTTGGACAGACGATTGTTCCTTCATTTATCAAAAAAAAAAATTCAAAAATCGTTTTTAAAGCAAGTTTTAAATGCAAGGGTTAAGCAGAAGTTTATAGGCTTGTAACTCTGAGATGGTCAGATCTTTATAGTCTAGTCTTTACGGCCACCAGGAACTATGGAAAGGAAGCCTCTCCAATAAGGTTCACTTACTGTGCTATCGTTTTCAAATGGTCTTGCTTCTCTTTTCCATTATTTATGGAAATAGGACAGACAAGTTTAGTCTAGCAGAACAGAAACTTAAGGGGAGAAAAAAAAAAAGGAAAAGAAAAAAGTCATGCTGAGAAACCCAGGGAGTTTAGCAAGGGAAGTGCTACACACATTGCCAAATGGTTGATAATAAATAAAGGAATGAGCTGTTCTCTTTAATTGACTAGAATAAAACTAGAAGTAATAGATTTGCAATAATCTTTACTAGTATTATTTACTCTAATAAAATTTCCATAAATCTAGTAGCAATAGATGCAAGTGGCATCAAGGAAAAAATGAAACATTTTACACAGTTCAGGAAATGGGAGATGCTGCAACAAGGCTAAAGAATTGCCTTCCCAGGAGAAATTCAAGGCAGATGCTGACTCCTTTCTCTTTGACATAAAGGTACATACAAACCTGCAGTGCTAAACAACCCAGCAAAAGCTTGTTCTAGTGCCCTTTCCTGCAGCTCTTGCAAAGTTGTGGCTTCCTTTGTCCACTGTCTCCTTTTCATACCAGAATTTCCATTACCCAGATCCTTGATTTCAGAGCCCAGTCAGTTATAATCCAGCAGTTCTAACAAGCTGGGAATCGAAGAAAAGTTTAACTTGGTTTGGTTCTCTCTGAAGCAAATTTCGAGCAACCAGAGCAGAGAAAAAAATCCAGCTTATCCAGAGTAATTCATTCTTCACGCTTGTTTAAACATGGTCACTCACCGAGGACAGACTGGCAGCCTTCTTTGCGGATTGTAGACTCCACTGCACTGCTAGGAGCTGTACTGAGACAAGTCCACATCACATGTCAGTGGAGATGGACTGCATCCTCCAGCTCGTGGATGGAAAGATCAAACTGCCAGAGAGGTTCTCTTCATGGCTGGGTATGCTTTTTTTTTTTTTTTTTTTATTTTTTTGAAATCGACAAGCAAAGCCAATTAAAGTTGATAAAGACACATTCGTTGCTGATTTTTCCTTACTGCCCACTGCTCAGTGCTAGAATAATGGATAATGTTCTGCCTGTGGGTGTATTTTCTAAGATCTGTCAGTTCTGACAGCATTTTGGCACGTGGATAACTTAAGATTTATACCAAGGGTCCAGGAATGCACCATTTCTCAGTAGCTGATGGGTACATTTTTCAGCAAGGCTTCCCTAATTAAAGGGCTAGAAAGAGATGGGATCAGATTGATAGGTTTGCAGTCAGATATTTTACACTCACTTTGATGAAATATAAATCACTTTCTGAAACTTCTGGACACATGAGAAAAACATACAAGAAACTACAGCGATGTGTCCAAAATACTACAATTACTTATTCTCAAATTCCACCTCTGCCCCTACAGTGAGACCCTAACCAGACATGCTCAAGAAAAGCAATGCTCATTAGAAGGAAAGGAGGGAAGGAGGAAAAAAAGAAAAAAAAAAAAAGGAAAAGGGAAAGGAAAAGGAAAACTGATGCTAAGAAATGAGACACCTCTCAGGACACTCCCAGCGGGAAGTGGTTTGCCCCGGTCCGGACATAAAAGGTGTAACCATCCTTGGAGCATCAACTGAGGCTGGGAACACTACATTAGTATTGACTGCTCAGTTGGTAACCTTCTCTGCCAGACCAGTGGGAAGTTCTGCCTTGTCCTCAGCTATCATAGCATTGCAGCAGCCCTGGAGAAACCACAGTCATATTTAATACTTTGACTTTAATACATGTAAAACTAAAGAGAACATTTTGCCTGTTGGCATCACTGTCTCTGTCAGAGTTCCTACCCCTATGTACATGAAATATAATTCAAGAGAGACCAACTACAAGATCTTTCGGAATACCCTCAACCTGGTCTGGTATTAATGGGATCTGCAAATACTGAGCTATTCTGGGGAAAAACAAACAAAATCCCAGGGTGACAGTCCAGTATCACAACGTGAAAGTTCATGAGTTTCTTGCTCCCAGAGCTCTTTCCAAAGCAATCTACCCTTACAAAATCATCCAGAAAAAGACTCACAGAATAACCATCTGGAATGGGGAAAAAATGTTTGTTGGTAATTTAAAGCATGAAAATGAAGGATTACAATGCAGAACAACCAGGATGTGAAAAGCATTTCCAGGCACTGAGAGGTTAAAACAATTATTTGAACAGCTGGGAAAATTAAAATGGTAAAATAATAGCTACCCTTCAAAATTCTACAGATGCAAAGAGACTCTTCAATGAATAACTGATAAAGGGGAAAAAAAACATTTTAAAAAGAGAAACTGTTTCATGCATGAAGGTCATACAAGTAACAGCTCCTCTTAAGTACCTGGATTTTCAGACTTGGCAAGAGATGAAGTAGTGGAGTTAACACAGCTGCCTTTTACCTCTAGAGATCTAGGGTCAAATCCTGAATATTTTAAGTTACACATGAAAGTGACTTTGGTCATGCCTGTTCTGCTGCTTTTTTGGAAACGTTTCTATATCACAGGACAAGCAAGGTCACCATGTGATCACACCAGCACTGGCATAGCGGTTAGTTTGCTTTCTTAAGGCAATCCTGTCACTGGCACAGACTCACAAGGGTGCAGCAACTGTTGCAACTCTAGAGCAGGCAAGATTCAGATAATTTTACTATCCCATTATCCAAAGCTCCCCCATACACAGAACCTCCTCTAGCAAGAGTGTGATGGCATGTAACTTTTCAGAAAATTACAGTCTATAAGCAGCAGCAGCTAGACTTTTCAGGAAAAATTTAAGTGGGAAGAACAGCATTGCTCAGGACCACAGTGTATAAGAGTCCAGGCATGGACAGTATACAGAGCACTGATCAAGACAGAGGACACTGACAGGCGGATTTAAGGGTCCCATAGCTCTAGTAGGGCCACCTTCAGGTGGCATGAATACTCTGAAAGAGCACAGCTGGGGAAAGTCTTTCTGCCACCTGGCTCCGGTTATCCTTTTCATAAGCAATGGATCCTTTCTCCACTGGCTGTTTTAAAGCAACAAACCAAAAATCTTCAAAACATAGAGGAGAAATTAACAGCTGAATAGGCAGCACTGCAAGAATGCCAGCTCTTCTCTGTACTTCCCTTCCCTGCACTTCAAATGCACAGCTTCTTCCACATAAATACGAGCAAACTATTACAAGAACATCAACTGAACACACCTCGTCAAATAGGGTCAAAACATGGGAATCCTTTAGCAAGGACAGCCAGAATCAGAATGGGAGGCCACGTTCTTCCCTCCCACTCAATTCTTTCATCATCTTCATGATTTACTAATGCAAACCAGTTTCCAACTGGAAAGTCTAACTACTACTTCTTTCCTTAAGTAAAAAGAGAAGTCAGATAAACACAAAGGTCCACCTAAAAGGAGATCTTCTTTCTCTAACAAAAAGGCTCTGCTATTTTAGATTTATTATTAGAGCATTTCTGGAGAACTAAGACGGAGCCTACTCAATCTGCATGTTTCTTTCCAGCATCTAGTCTATTTAACCTATCCTGGATATGACTTCTGTTTTTCTCCACTTGATAATTAGCTAGTACTGAGACCAGATGCTATCAAGCACCTCCCTCTAACATTTTAGGCTCCTCACCATATTAGAAGAAAACATGCAGAGTATGAGCTTACAAGCCTCTCCCACGCTTCTTGCTGCAATCACCTTGAACATCCACAGTGAAGTGAACTAGGTTTGACCACTTCCAAGATCAGAAACTTCCAATACGTTGCAGAAAGGAGCATGCACTTCCCCTGTGTCTATAACCAAACCAAAGTGGCTGATACAGAAAGTAATCGGACCGACAGAAGGTTTCAAGTAGAAGTCTTGACCTTCCCATGATCCTGAAGGACCCTGTGACACATTTCTGCAAGAGTCAGGACCCTGGTATTCTGCCAAACTACATATAGTTGGTTTAACTAAAATTATGACTGCAGCTTCAATTCAATATGCCATCCTTCACTTCCAATCCCAATCTGCTGGAGAGAGCTGTTGAACTGTTAAGCAACTGCCTTTCCCTGCCCCTTAAGTGCCCTCATTGCAGTGATGCCTGAATAGATGCCAGTAGCTCCGGCTGGACTGCAAAACCATTTACAGAATTCACCAGCTGGGCATAGAAGTATCTACCTGCCTTAGTGGGGTTGCTACTCAGGCTGGGAGAACAGCTAATTCATCTTTGGTGTCTTGTCATGATACTGATTGTGATAAGGACATAAACCAGGAATACGACAGCTTGGCCTCTGCCTGTACCAGCATGACGATCAGTGATCAATCTTTTACCTGCCCACGGCAAACAATTCTGCAAGGCTGATGTCTAGTTAAGTAATGCACTTTGGGATCTTTCGGGGTCAAAAAAAAAAAGTGTATAAATGTGACAGGGTGGAAGAAAAATAAAGAAGCAGAAAAAGAAAGTGTGCAGCTTACATAAGGACACACCTTTTTGCCCTTCTTCCATGAGAGTCTCTGAATCTTACCCATGTTTCCTGAAGTCACTCTCCCCTGGGCCAAGCCACTTTCCTTTTTAGGGAGGTGCACAGGGCAATGCAGTGGACTACTCTACGTCCTTATGCGCCTCCAGTACTCACAGCCCAAAGATTTCTCTGCTCCTCTGATCAGCCATGTTCAGATGCATATTTAAAATAAGACAGACACTGAACTCTGCCTTGCCCCCAAGGGAACTGCAGTTTCCTCTTTCCAAACCGCCAGTTCAGTGCTGCAGGGAATAGGCAGTCTGGTGTCAGCTCCAATACAGGTTTTAAAGTGAAAGGAATGCAAAGAGGACAGAAGAAAAGAGGAGGGAGGGAGGAAGGGAGAGGGTGCAGGGACTCTGGAAAGAACCACGTGAAACAAGATAAAGGAGAGAAAGGAAAGATCTGAGCACAAACTCTCAGAGGTGAGTAAATGAAGAGGCAGAAAGAGGAGGAGGAGGTAGTAAATACAGGCAGTAGCATATGTCTAGCTTTCTTATACATACCAAAAGGAAAAATTCTACAGGTGGCTAGAACTGCTCATGCTAGGAAATCCTAGATAGTAGCAAGGATATTGATTATTTCCAGAAGGTCAGCCACAGGCAGTTTAAAACCCAAGCACACTGCCCACGGTTTGAATTTCAATCTCAGAATTTATCAGAGGAGCTATATAAGAACAAGTTACACTTGCCTATAACCACAGTCATTTGATAGATACTGTTCTGAACTAATGGGGACCCATACCATTCCTAGAACAACAATCCTAGCAATCTTCAGCACACCTCAAAAATTTAAGTAAAACAAACTGAAAATACCATAGATAAAATAACTTGGCAGTGCCTTACAGAACTTGATTCCAGTGCCAACAGGCCAAAAGATTTCAGGCCTCAGGGCTGCATGTTCTAAGATCCAGTTCAATAGGAATAGCAAATTTCTGGTGTTTTTAAACTTATATAAAGGGTTCCAAGTAGTTAACCTCAGGAAATCAGGCTTGGAAACTTCAAGATGTTGTTGGCTTTACATTAAATAAATAAATAAAAATTAAGCAAATACCTAGAAGTAAACTTGCAGATAAGAAATTGCAAGTCAGAGAAATTAGAAGGGCAGGTTCTTACTGCTCAACAACTCACATTCCAGAAGCCAGTCAAAGCTTCAGGGGCACACGAGAAATCTGTGCCAAGATCAGGAAATGCTTCCAATTGTTGCCTCTGAAGCAATTATCAAGGAGAAAGCAAGCTTGTCTGTGGTGAAATACGCAGGGTGGTGTGAACTTACCACCTTGCTGTCAAAAATGAAGTGAAACCAGGTACCATGGTCAAGTCCAAGTGCAGCCAAGGGAAGCACCAACAGAGTGTGCAAAGTAAGAACAGAGTCTGCAATTGGACAAATTAGAAACAAGTAATGACCAGGTGAACAGATCGTTCAAGAACTGGATCCAGGATAAAGGTGGAACAAGTGAACGTGACGAAGAGCAAGCAAGACCCTGGATGTCAAGTTACAGTCTAGAGGCTTGTGAACCATTTCAGAGCCACTGAAGAAACTCACTTATGTACTCAGCAGGCAAGTCCAAACTCAGTCAGATCCAAAACTGCTGTGGAGATTAACTGCAGCCAGCTACAGACTAATACACAGTCCTTGTCACCTTTCAGGCAAATAACAGTGTAGAAGACTGCTGGGCTTTCTTCTCTCAAGAGAAGCAGCCTACTTCAACCTTAAAGTGCCACAAGACTCCTATTTCTTTATGTTATCCCTTAAGAAAAGCTTTTCATAGAAGCCATGAAAGCTTTTTGCACTGGACAGCCAGAACCGAAGTCAAGCAAAAATGGCAATCTACTTGGCTGAACAGAGATGCCATTCAATATGATAGCCACAGAAGCCCATGTTGACAACTGTTTGAGACAGTAGTTCAAGATATTAAGAGAGTCAGAATTCCAACTTGCAAGATTTACATAAAGCATATTTTGAACCTGATCCTTCTGCTACAGTTGGCACCTAGAGATCCTCTCCCTTACTTCTGCTCCTTTACATCATGTGCTGTATGACATCTACCAAAGCCATCATCTTTCCAGCAGGAACAGACAGGACTTGCTGTTAGGTCTCCCCAAATGCTCAGATCAGCTCTCTTCTCCATATTGGATCTCAGATTCCACAGCTTAGTGAAGCAAGAATATGAACCTAAGATTCACGTTTCCACGATGGGATTTCCATAATGATAGCAGATCTTGTTCTAGATACAACCACTGTGAACTTTGTGACGTGAACTAAGCGTGAGATAAATGAGCAGACAGCGAGGTGGATTGAGAACTGGCCAATAGGTAGAGCTCACAGGGTTATGATCAGGGGTGCAAAGTATAGTTGGAGCCTTGTAGCTAGCGATGTCTCCCAGAGGTCAATATGGGGTCCAATCCTGTTCAACTTCTTCATCAGTGACCTGGGTGAAGGGACAGAGTGCCTCCCCAGCAAGTTTGCTGATGATACAAAACAGGGAGGAGTGGCTGATACATCAGAGGGCTGTACTGTCATTCAGAGGGATCTCAGCAGTCTGTGCTTGACTGGATATATGGGCAGAGAGGAACCTCATGAAGTTCAACAAAGGCAAACGTAAAATCCTGCACCTACAGAGGAATAACCCCATAAACCAGTACAGCCTGGGGGCTGACCTGCTGGAAAGCAGCTCTGCAGAGGAGGACCTGGGGGTCTTGGTGGAAAATAAGCCGACCATGAGCCAGTAATGTGCCCTTGTAGCCAAGAAAGACAAAGGTATCCTGGGATGCAGGAAGAGGAGCATTGTCAGCAAGTCAAGGAAGGTGATCCTCCCCCAGTACTGAGCCCTGGTGAGGCAGCATCTGGAGTACTGTGTCCAGTTCTGGGCTCCTCAATACAAGAGAGACATGCAGCTACTGGAGAGTGTCCAGCAGAGGGCTGCTAAGTGATCAAGGGACTGGAGCATCTTATATGAAGAAATATTAAGACAGCTGGGTCTGTTCAGCCTGCAGAAGAGAAGACTGAGGGAGGCTCTTATTAATGTGTGTAAGTATCTGAAAGGAAGCTGTTGACAGGATGGGGCCAGACTCTATTCAATGGTGCCCAGTGACAGGATGAAAGACAAGCACAAACACAGGAAGCTCTGCCTGAACATGAGGAAAGACTTCTTTACTGCAAGGAGGACTGAGTGCTGGAACAGGTTACCCAGAGAAGTTCTGGAGTCTCCTTCCCTGGAGATGTTCAAAAGCTGTCTGGACACAATACTCGGCAATGTGCTCTAGGTGATCCTGCCTGAACAAGGTGGGGTTGAACTAGATGATCTCCAGAGGTCCCTTCCAACCTCAACCATTTTGTGGTTCTGTGACAGGATGTGAATCCTCTCCTTTATATTTCTGCCGTGTGATGTCACTATTTATTTCTTCACATCCCCTTTCTTCTACAGCACTGCACTACTTCATTGACTCAACAACCACATGAGAGCGTGAAGGCAGAGGCAGGCTTTCAGACTGAAACAGCTGGTTTTCTTCATGGTATCATGTCCCAAAGAGGTAAGGAGTCACAGGAAAAGAGATTGTGCTTATTCTCAACAACTCCGCACCAGAGAAGAAAGCACAATCCTACTGGCTTTGAGAAAAGTGCAGCAGTGAGATTTTAAATATATTTCATACTACTGATGCACCCTATCTGAAGATTTCAAGTGAGAGGAGGGCATAAAGAAAAATCAGACTTCAAAGCCTACCACTGTACTCACAGGATCTGAGAAAATTTTATAAAAATGATCCCCTGCTCTACTGTCCAAATCTTATATGCAGATCTGCTGACATGACCAAGTCTTCGTGGCAACACTTTCCACACTCCTGTTAAGCTTTGGAATCTGTCAATAAGGCAAAAGTGAGTTTAGTGATAGACAGACCAAGAATAACCAGAGGGGACTGAAGGCAATGTTCAAAACTCATTGACTCTGTGACTGAGAGCAATGACTGCCAGAGACAACACTGACCCACATCACAACGAAGGACTATACTGAATACCCACCTGTGAGTTGGTATCTTAAACTATTTCATTCAAATGCAGGTGTTTGTCACTCTGGTACTTTGACTTGCCATACAAGCACAACATTGCAAAGTTTCCTCTTCCCCAACCCAAAGTACTGTCCTGCCTCGACACACAGGAACAGAAACAAGCTACCAAGGAACCAACAATTGCCTGACAGCTAACTGCAGAGACTGCTATCAGCAGGAAAAGGTGCTCAGGCCATCCAGAATCAGCAGTTGCTCTGGTCCCTAGAGCTTATGCTTCCCAAGTGTGAAATAATCTGACTGGACAACATAAAAAGGGGTGCAGGGAGCAAAATCACAAGCTACCTTAAATATATACTTTTTTTTTTCTCCTTTCAAGTTGCTCACACCCAATTCTGTATCTTTTACCTTATTCTAGAAAGGAAAATAACAGAACGTATATTAAAGGATCAAGCTATTAACTTCTGAAGGCTGGACCTCTGTGCAGCCCTCTCTTGCAACGAGAGTTTTGCTTCTGTTTCTCAGAAGCAAAGAGAGAAATGAATAGTTGGATAGAGAAGAGAAGGTGCATTCCAAAGGCAATTCCTAAAAATAAAACTGCTCACTGTCTTCTTAATTGCTACAGTGTCACCCTTGTTGAGCCTCTCCAGTGACGCTGATTAGTGGTAACTGCAAATCAGCAGGGAAATCAAGGACCCTCAAAACATTTAAGCAAGTCAAAGAGTCCCCATGCGGAAACAAGCTATTCCATGGGCAGCAGAACTGATGACATTTGGATTAATCCAGATTCATGTCTCAAGATTAAGTTCCTGTGTGACCAAACTGATGTCTAATAAAGAGCAAGTCAATACCATTCCCTCTGTAAGTGCACTAGTGGGGTTCCTCTCCTCTACCTAATTGCCTGCTTTTGCAAGACATACAGAAACTTATTACTTCAGAGCCTTTGTGCCTTCTGAGGAACATCACTGCAACTACTCAGAAGGTTCAGAGCAGGACGAGAGTGAGAGGGAGACTAGGCTCACAAAGACACCCCAGAAGGTTATGTAAGCCCCATTTCCTTACTGAGGAAAAAGAATTCAGATATGGTCAGTGAGGGGGGAGGAACACAACAAAAAGAAACACATTCAGAACTTATGCAGGCACATTAAACCCAGACCAATGTTACCCGTGACGCTTGAGCAGGCTCTGCTTCGCTCTCTAGAGGTTGCTCTGTATGTGACAAAGCTCCTGACCTTCCAACATCTGTTCAGTTTCTATACAAAAGCAAGTCAGGGCCCTATAAGGCAGTACGACTCTGTTGACATTTCAGTCCCTGAGAGAGAAGCTCTCCCTCGGCTTTGTGTCAGCCACCTCTGGCTATGTCAGAAAATCGTGCATAGTTTGTTCTCTCAAGCAAAGCCGTTTGCCTGTGCAAAGGTTCCCTGCAAACAGATGGATGGAGGCAGCTGGATGAAGATCTGGAATCATTGCACACCATCTCACCTTGTATTATTTATCCACATTTACTGAATACAGTCTGGCTTTAATCCATCAGTGCACAAAACCTGCTAATACAACTACATGATTGGAAAGACCTTCCTAGATTTTACAGAGCTCTATTGCAGCAAATGTCAAAGCTCAGCAAAACAAGAAGGAACTAGGAACTGTCTTGGGCAGTCTGCAATCTCCCTTGCTCTTTCCCCTGCTGCTTATGTTTGATACTCCACTAAACAAGGATCTTGAGCGCGCTCTATCTCAAGTCCATGCCATAGCTTTGTGTGTATATGCAGCCCACATCAGAACAAGTTGGAACAAAATATGAGATTCTCATTTAATAGCTTCCAAAGCACTTACTCTTCCTGAACAGAGTGGAGCCTCAAGCGCTTCAGATTTTTTTCATAAAAACTGGAAGAAGTGGAACTTAAGAAAAATATTATACCCTATCTATCCTCAGTAAACAAACGTGAATCTTGAGTGCTTCTGCTCCAGGAAGGTCAATTTGGAGTCTATACACATGGTTTAAGCTCAGCTTTTGCAGAACAATAAGGTGGCACAGTGCAAGCCACCCACAAAAATTTCCCTAGTGCACCTCAGGCCTACCACAGGGCCTTCATCACTTTAGCTCAAGGTACATACAGCTAAGAAGATCACCTGAATCACTGCGTCCAATCTATTTTTCAAATTTCCACAAGACTTCAGGACTTTGAGCCTCAGGATCCTACTGAACACACTAAGAGTTGGTACTAAAAGACCAAATGTAACAGTGGTGAAAGGCACTGATAACATCCTAGGGCCCAGAAATATTATGGAGCTCATTAAAATGATGATAATTCTAAAAAGTAGGCCACCTTTAACACTACTGAAGACAAAAGTTCTCAACAGTTCCTGCTAATATGGCCAACAGTTTATGTCAAACTCAGTACTTGGTCTACATTTGAGTCTATCAGAAGACACCATCAGAAGCTGGGAGGCTACCATGGAAGCACAGAGCACAGGGCAGGAAAGCAGCACCATCAGCTTAGGATATAGCATGTTCTCCACTAAGAAGTGCTGCACTGGTTCTAAGCATGGCGTTAAACATAATGCCTGGTTAAAGGGCTGTGCTGTGTAATGCTGCTGTTTTGAGGGTGTATCATTTTGGTCGCTGTGCTGTGTAAGAAACTTAGTGATAATCCTGCTGTCCTGAGTAATTATATCCTCCTCACAGATGGGTTTCCTACAGCTTCAGTTGGAAGGGCATTTCACATTGCTTGTTTGCATGTGTCAGGGGGATGTCAGGGGGACCGGGAACAACTGGAAACACCCACATAGTTCATCTACATATGATGTTTACCTGTGGCCAGTGTTTCAGAGGAAGTACCCATTTTCTCCCTTCTTCCACCATAAAAAGAAACCAGTATACATGCTGAAATATGGGATTCAGATGGCATAAAGACAGCACAAATAGTGATTCAGGCTCCTTTCCAATCTCTGCAAATATCAACAAGTCTCTCTCTATATCATAATCTTAAATCTTTCTACAATGACAAATTCTCCTGCTCTGTCGAAGAACTTCTTTCATAAAAAGTTAAAGTTCATAATTGAAATAGAGTAAATTACTTGCCCTGCTTCCCAGCTAGAAGACAAAACTTCACTTCCTTAATATTTAGAATTTATTCATAATTTAAAGGAGTATATAAGATTAAGTTCTTCCTGAAGTTTATACCATGAAAACATGTTTACTTAGTCTTCTTTTCTGAGCCTCCCTCCAATTCTGAAACACACATATAATCACTTTGCCAGCCACAGTTTCAATCCTTGACCCAAAGGCTCACAGTCCTATCAGTAAACCTCAACAGCAGCAGTGTAAGGACCAATCATGAAACATGCACTGCTTGTCTTATCCCCTAATAAGCAGCAATCAGAATCCACAAATTAGTTCAGTCCAGTGTCTCTTATCTATTTCCATGACAATCAAGAGCCCATTACATAGAAAAATCTCAGAGCAGAAAGTCCTGTAACCTAAACAGCTAAAGAAGAAAGGTGTCTCCTAGTCAGAAACTTAATAGCTCAGATAGCTAAGTTGGGATAGTGCACAGTTCTAAACAGGAGAATATACTGAATAAACTAAATGTAAAAACTTTACAGTAGTCTGATCTAAATGAAGGGGGGTGAAAATGCTCCAGCTGCTATCACCTTACTAACTTTTAAGCTTCAGTTATCTAATTTTTAAGTTCAAATATCCAGTTTCCTGAAGATATAACCTTGTTAGCCAAGCAAAAGGCAATTCAAAGGTCCAGGAATCCGTACACATGATGCAAGTAACTGTAGCAGGAAGTACTACGTCAGACTCAGCAGAAGGACACCGCGTCCTGCCAAAGGCTGCGTGACTTGGACGAGCGGATGCTCCCTTCAGTTTCTAAGGCAGTGCCCGCAACATAAAAATCACCAGAACACTTGGTCCAACCTTCGCCCTTGCTGGCAAACTTAGAGGAGAGTCCAAACATTGAGCAAATGAAGAACTAAATTCTCTTTTTTCGTACAAAACATTCAGATCAGATCAGGACTGAAGCATACGCTCCACAGAGACGAAACTGGAACGATCACTGTGCACTCTTTAATCTGTTTCAGAGTTAAAAACCACTCACAATCTCCTTAAACAAGCTTTAATCTCATTCTGAGATGGGATCTAGGTATCCGCAAACAACCAAAAAGGCTGCAGATGTACTGGATGTTGCTCAAAGCCTCCAGTCCTCCAATAAAAGAACAACGTAATATTGCTTTACTGGCAGACTGAACCAAGCAACCCTTATCTTCACCCCCCCCCACCACCATGTAGCTCAGTAGAATAACCCAACAGATGATCTGCTCAGGAAAATAAACCCCATCCTTGTGGGCAGCAAACATGGACTGATAAACCGAGTGGAATAAAATGCAGAGGCAGATGGGTGGAGGTAATCGGAAATGACAGAAAGATAAGCAGGCAGAGGGCAAGCAAAGAGCTTGAAGGACAGATGCAGAAAAGCAGAGATTTTTACAGAGTACAGATATTCGAAAAGTTAAATCAACAGCTTTCCAATAGCATTATTTTTAAAATCATTCCCCCTAATATATGCAGGGAGCCAGCTGCTCTCAAAATGACCTTTAAACTCTACCTACGATACCTTATTAGACTAATTCAGAGCTAGAGGTTGGCTGAACCTGAAATCCATTTATACAGGACAAATCGGCATTCAGCAGGGACAAAGAGCAAACACATTGTCAAAATAATTTTGTCTGCATTTCTGGACACATACTCGGGCTTAACACAATAGCGCTATGAGCACCTCCAACTCTAGAAACAACATGATACACATGGTGCTGCAACACCAATCTAACTCAAGCCTTCAGTTACCACTTCCCTCATATTGGAAAGGTAACAAAATTCTAATTCCAATATGTGGCATTTTTGTGGACTTGTTCTGTGAGTCTAGAGATCTCAAAGAGCCCTCCAGCAACTCTCAAAGGCCTCCACAAAGACCTTTAATATCCCACAAAGTTGTTATAACCAAAAAATCAAGTTTCTTGCCAGCAGATCACAAAGCATCAGTAGCAGAGCTGACTCAAGTGCTATGTTAAAGTCACTGTGATACACTGACTTTAACACATACTGGTCCTATTTTGGAGCACTGAAGTGCAGAAGGATTACTTTAAATGGCTACAGAAAGTCCAGCCAGGACTGACAGTAATAAATTGCTTAAGAAGCATTTCAAGTATACTAGGAAATATCTCCAGAGAAGGAAGAGCGTTAGACAGCAAGGCAGTGTCACAAAGCGGTGAAAACCGTAAGTAATTAATGCAGGCACCAGGCAGAGAGAAGTCTCCTCATAAAGTTTACGTTTTGTGAAAGGTGAATGCTCCACAGCCTTGGACATAGAGCCTTTGTAGGGAGAGCAAATGTAACCAAGCAGCATGAGGATGACTTCCCCATCCTTCTCCTTCAATACCACACACCTCTGACTGACAAAGGGACTAACCTCCTACTAATAAGAGGGCTTATCCTGTTGATCGTCAACTTCTCAAGATCTCTTTGGCCCTGCAAAAAAAGAGCTAGTTATAATGGTCTTGTTTGCTTGGTAGCAACTCTTCCACTGGATCAGGACCAATGCCACCAGAATAACCTCTCTATATGCTATCCACAGAGGCAGATTCAGCTGACTGGTGAAGGCATTAAATCCTGCTCCTCATGAGAGCCATCCAATCTCAAGACCTGCTAACAAAAGTCAGTTGATGGATGGTGTGTGAAACCTGAAACTGCATGTAGCAAGAAACCACCCTGTACAGACTACAACCAGCAATGAACGTAACAAATTTTCTTTCCCCAGTTTGTGATGAGGACTTAAGACACCGCAGATATAATTTTCCAAGCTACAGCTAAGTTATCAGAGAATGGATCTAACATTAGTGCTAAAGTTAGGAAAGCTAGGGCTATTCTGGAACATCTTAGAAGTGTGAAGGCATTTGACCACTGACCTTCTGCTTCTAGCCAGCAGTTGCTATCGACAGCAATTTTTGTGGATCTGTTTCAATCTAACTTCAGCAGTAAAACACACAGTTTAAAAATTGGAAATCAACTTCCTTCTGTCCAAGACTGCTTGGTCATCAGTCTTCTAGAATTAACCTGAGTAAGAATTTCCACTTCCAACTTGCCAACACAGTGCTACAAATCTTTTGCGAAAAAAAAAAACATTTGGTATTAAAACAGCATGATATATCACAACACTCTCTGACTTCCAAGCAGCTATTTCCCATACCAGATGAGCTCTATCAAACAAAGGCTACTGTTCTCAAAAAAAAAAAAAAAATTGACTGCCACATCATATAGAGAACATAGAATCAAAGAATCCTGTTAGATATGGTAGCTCCATCTATATGCCCAATAATTTAAGCAGAAAAAAAAAATCCTGATAGCTGTTCATGAGAGAAAGGCAGTTATTTCCAAATAGTGCTTGGCCTTGTTGTGCTTGCAATTACGACACTCCACTTCAATTGAAGGTTTTCAGATTCACCCACTCAAAGATCACATCACAGCACAAAGTCAAATGCTATGATTTCGCATTCCTCACTGTATAGCTCTTTTAGTATTTTTATTACAGAAAATTTTCAGACTGTTTTTATACTGGTTCAGGTAAACCAACTTTCTAATCAAATAGAGCTGCAGCACAGACCGCATTTTAAATGTGGTAAAATACCAAAGAGTTCAAATTCAAGAAAAGTAGCAGTGTCTTGACTTTTTTTTCCACTTGTAACCAAGCTGGCTTCAAAGTGATCTGTGTTTATTTATGCATATTTAGATTAACTTTACCTTACAGTATACCTAAGATCAGAACCATTAAGAGAGAAGTTAGACCCAAAGGTAATTTTGCCTCACTGAAACAAGGTCCAAAAAACCAAAAACAGAAATTCAAAAATAAATGCACAAGGTAGACAGTTCTGGAGAACAGAAATGGGGTCATCAAGTCCTCTTTTCAGACTAGGAGAGGCAGAGCGTGGAAGAGGAGCCTTGAAGGAGAGTCAGCTGTGCAGAAAAGTTTCAATCTGATTTAGGCTCCTGTTTTCTTTGAAAATGACAAATTTCAGAAGGTGCCACATTTGGGCTTTACGTAATAGGTGGACTGCAAACAACAGGTAGAGAAAGGTAGTAGTTCATGTGGGTTAGTAAGTGCTGACGATACACCAGGCTTTGCAACATCAGGGCTTTGTGAAGTGTTGCGATACACAGCAAATAAAGAACTTATGCCTTCAGCTTCATAAATACAAGGGGGATGCAGCAGCCATTTCCATATTAAGTAGGCCAACATTTTACTCTGGGACATGCCTCGTATATTAAGATGGCGGTTTACATCCTTTCAGTAGCTCTGTATTTCTGGTTTATCCACTGACGAATTCTTGGGGATATGAAACATTTTTGAATAGGCACCACAGACCCACCAGAATCAAGAACTGCCGCTTCAAAATCAAAATAGTTAGTTTCCATCCTTTATAATTAGAAGCAAAATGCAGATCATTTTCACCTTTGCAAATAACAGGTCTGGGGAATGCTTGGGCACAGTTAATCCAGCACTGCTCTCCTCTGTGTTTACGACTAAATAAACAGCAGCTGCCTGCAGCTTGCGGCCTCTCCACCGATTCCCTTGTGGGGGCCATTTATTGAGTCATAAACTCCTCCGATAGTGTTATCACCACAGCGTTTGCACAAATAAAGGTCGGAAGAAAGAAAGATTAAAAGACAGAATCGACTTTACAGAGAAAAGCAAGAGAAACACTTTACGGATGTATTTGCTTTGAACAGGGACAGACAGAGAAAAGGTAGGGCACGTATCCACCTGACAGAGGATGGCTGAGCATCCTACTCCAGATACAAAATACACAGATTTATCTGAAACCACAAAGTTGAATTTCAGAATGCTCAAAAAACCCTAAAGCCTTCCAAGTCAGATAAACTGTATTTCAAGCAGCATACTGTGTGATATATTTATATCTTCTCTATGTGACTTCAACAGCTAAGATCTACCTCTGCAGAATCTCAGAAAGAGAAAAAAATCCTGGTATTTCTCAAGCACAGATACTCCCCTCACTCTATCTGGCCAAAGTCTTCTTCCTCCAGACGTGTGTTCTACATGCTGGCCACTAATCTTTAATTCAAAACCTATATGAACAGAAAGCATTTTGCAATCTATCAGAATGGAAACAGCTCTATAAAGAGAGCTTAATATTACCTGATGATAGGAGACACCTGCAGTGCAACCCACGGCATCCAGAGCATCCTGAAGCTGATTCTATTAAGGAGAGAGAGATTCAAGCGGTGGAAAGGACAACTCCTAGCAGGCCATGCTCCAGCTTGAGCCAAGACACTCAAGTGAAGCTACTTGATCTGGATGGGACACTGCGTGACCGTATCTGCTGCGTGTTCTCAGTAACAATAATTGAGGTCACCACCCACAAATTAAAAGCAAACTTCAGGTAGAGTTGCAGCGCTCTGCCCTGCGTGTTAAACAGGAACCAGGCTTTCCAAAGGATGACTTGGAAAATTAGAAACAGGAGATTGATCCCACTACCTTTTATTACAGTCAAGGGTAAACGAGAATGCCGAATGCTCAAGGTTCTATTAAAAAACTACCTCTGCTGAAATCTAGTCAGATCAGAGTGATTTGCAAGGGCTTGTTTGCATAGCACAGTGATTCACAGCAAATGAGAGTGTGAATTTTCCCTGCACTTCCATTACTATCTGAGAACATCCATACACAGAGAAGTTGCGGCACAATAAACTCATTCTCTAGTTTATTACATTATGATTTCCCTACGTAGACAAGCCCTAAAGCCTTATTTGAAGCAGGTTTACATTTGTCTGTTATGTCTAGTAGACTCATGAGAAGTTGGATGTAGAATAGGGAGAGAGAAAGACTGCAGAATTATGAATGGCTCCCAGCTCGATGTATACACCTCCTATTGACAAGGGAATACATGTATCTGAGTATGCAGCTCTTTATAACTTGGTTTGGCCAGAAGCTAGAGTGCTAAAACTTCAGCTCGGTCCCTCTATGAAAGACAAGCATCTAAAAGACACACTAAGAGAGCACTTGGAAATAAAAGGATACATGATCTTCACTAGGACACACCTTTCTGCACACTTGTGCCAGAAGATGCTGTCAAAATTCTCAAATCACACTACTGTATGGTCACCAGAGGCCACATTTTTCAAGTGGCAGCTAGTCAGAGATCCCGTTGTACAATCACTGATTACATAACAAATTAACCAACTAAAACTCCAGGGAAATTCAGACTTGCCTGAGGATGTGAATAGGAAGTAAAAGAACCGGCAGAGTCACACAGATATTCTAAAAAGCTTGTATGTCAGTGCACATTTGCGGGGGGGTGGGGGGGAGATTATTCAGTAATAGGGCTTGGACCCCCCAAAATTGTTTTTCCCTTCCATCTGGACTCAAAGTAAGCAAATACTCACGTTTCCACTGCCCACTCTCCTTTTCCTTCTACATCCTCTTCTTACTGGCATGAAATAAAACGGTGGGGAAACAGCAGCAGCAATTTTCAATTCTCATTATCTAACGGCAGCAGTAGCTCTTGGTGAAACTTGTGGTCAATAAACTACAGGCAATTTGAAAAGACACAATGGGAACTGCCCCTCCCACAGCTGTCCCATTATCCCAGCTCTTATTAGATTTAAAACCAGCGATTTTTATGCCGTAGCTGAAGTCCTGCAGAGCCATGAAAACAGGCCACCAGAAAAGATAAAACACTCCTAAACTAAACAGCAGACATTACAGTAACGTACAGCCAGCGGACAGCGTAAGCAAAACTCAGGAGGCAGCGAGCGACACGGAGCCCGAGCGGGCCAACGCCGCTGCTGCGAGCCAGTGACTGCACATCCACAGCTTAGCATTCAGCACGGCGGAAGCGGGAAAGCCAGCGGGTTAGACGACGCTAGCCAGGAGCGTACCAGCTGCAGCGCTGACGATCGGAACAGCTCAGCAAACACCCACAATACAGGCATTGACTTTGGAGTTCATGGTATAGGCGTATCTCCTAACCAGCAGAGAGAAATACTTGCCAGTGGATGGCAATTCAGCTGACCTATTTTAGATGACTGCGTTAGGATCACACGTGCTCTAGTGGTGCCTGTTTCTCTCCTTTGACTACAAAAAAATCCAAAAGCCTTGACGATCAGAAAACATACAGAACAGGCAGAATCAGCCGCATCAGCACTACAACAAAATAATTTTTCCAATAAGAGGGCCTGTACAGGAAATGAGAGCAGAAAATAAATTTCAAAATTCATGAAATGATTACTTGATATATTTGTCTGTGGGGTTGAAGTAACTGAGGATGCATCTAACTTCCTGGCTCAGAGACACGCAAAGCAGAAGGCAAAGGGAAATGGGTGCCCAAAGGAATGGTCTCAAACCAACCCAGTAAGGGGGAAGATGCAAGGAACTGTAGTCATCCACTGTGAGCTGTAATTTTCATTCTAGAAATTTAGAGCTTTCTTTCTCTGAGTCTAATGTATATTGCACCCTGGAGACATTTTTACCAGTCATCAAAAGAAACTTGCAGAGAACCAGATGCTTCATTAAAGAATATTCACAAAGCCTTATAAAATCTTCAGTGAAAAGCAGAAGAACAAATCACCAGCATGCAAGTGAGCTGAAGTCACCCATCCAGCTTTAATTACAACATCCTCCAGTCCTGGAAAACAAATTGTGTTTTAAAAAAAATAAGATAAAATAAAAAATTCTGTCCCTTCTTTCCCAACCTGAACTTCCTCAATGAGGAATATGAGAGACTGAAAGCCATTTGGCAGAATATGCTAATTTAAGCTTAAAGAAAAATAGGAGCTTAGAAGGGGGAACGGAGGAGGGGGATTTAAAGCCCTTCGTGAAAAAACAGCTGCTCATGATTGCTACCTGCTTCTCAGGAGTCAGAGCACTCAGAGCAGTGAGGCAAATCGTAAGGGCTTGAGCTGTTCTTGGATAAAAGAAACCACAGAAGATGTACTGGCTTACTTGTAAGTTTTATTTGTACTTGTTCTTGCAGAATCCTTTAATGCCTATATCTAACCGTGAGACTCAGTTACCCATTTCCTAGTCTCTCTTGCTCCTTCTTAAAACACAGCAAGGAGATTTTCTGTCACCTTGCCATCAACCATAGTAAATTAATGTTCTGTGCACTGATCCTTCCAGGAAGTTTCTAAAAGAGCAGAAAAGTATTTCCAAATTCACTGGACACTCTGGCAAACGAGAACACCCCCCATTTTTGCCTTATGAAGAAAAGGTACTAAAAAAACACCCCACTACACAAATCCAAGGAAGCTCCAAGTTAATGGGATCTTCCACTGCCCTCTGCTGTTATCAGTCATTCAGCTTCCAATTTACTCTTTAATAACGCTGGGCTGGGGCTCAGGGCTGGCAGCTTCCCAGCCCCTTTCTCAGGCGGGTTGGAGCCGCAGCTTGCAAATATGCTGAAGTTTAATGCAATCTGTCTTCTTTGGTAATCACATTCCACCCGCACTGCATGCAATAAAGATGTATTGGTAAATGCATTTGCTAAAGATATACTCCACTGAAAAGGCTACAAGCCTGATTTACAGGAGACAAGCAGGAAGCACCAGGTAACGGAGGCTGGCAATAGATGCGCCAGTGCTCTGCACACAGCAACAGAGGGCATGGATTGTGCAGCAGCGGCACCACTTTCCTTTAAAGCTGAGAAAGAAAAAGAAACCACACGTTTTGGGAGCTGGGGACTTTAAAGATATCAGAGAAAAGCCCTTTCCCTGGCAGCTTTAACCTTGCTGATTTGCAGACATACAAAGACCTTCTTTGTAAACAGGAAGGAAAAAAATTCCACTAGGACTAGCAACAACATTTGGTCTAATATATCCTGACAATTTTCCCATCTCCTTCTGTCGGGCTTCTTCTGGGAGCCGGCTGGCAGCTTGTTTCATGTTATACTTAAATCAGGCATACAGCTTTCCCTTACAATGCTAATGCGACAGAGAAAGACTGCTTCTATGAAATATCCACCTTCCCCCCCCTTTCACATTAGTAATCCCACGAGAAGAGTCTCAGTTTTCTGTTCCTAAAAGGCTCCATCCTTTCCCCAAACCCACCCTACTACAGCCTCAGCATCCTTTGAAGAATTTCTCCACAAAGTGTCCATCCTTGAGGGACATCGGACCAAGAAGTGAATTTTCCTCCAGGGACCAGCCAGCATCATTTACAGTCTGGACATCACAAACAGCAGCTTATGTCTTTCCTATCACTTTCCCCAAAACCATCCTAGTCATAACATCCTAACACTGCATTTTGCCTTTCTCCCTCTTACTTGCTTAAATGGCCTAATGCTCCTCCAAGGTGCTGAGCAGCCACAGTCCTAAGGCATTAACAGAAGCTACTAAGACTCCGCTTCTCTGAAAACAGCTTTTCTCACACAGTAACAAAAAAAAGCTTTCCAATTGTGAGGTCCCATAATGAGAGCAAGGATGTTTAGAGTCCATTCAAAATATTGCTGACATTGGCAAAAATGAATTTGCCTACTGTTTGCAGAACAGTAAAACTTGTGAAAAACAGCATTGCGACTGACTTTGAAACCTAGGAGTGCCAATACTACTGTTTTGGTGCCAGCTCAGCATAACAGCACCTGCTGATAGAAGAGATGTTAGGACATACTACAGCGTGAGTGGGAAATGTGAAAGTAAAAAGGTGGATCCGGAGGAAAAATCTGTCTCCTATCCAGTGAGTACAACAGGGAAGTTTTTGTTACCTTCTGAGCTGCACTAACGCAGCGCTGATACTCCTTAGCCAGCTCCGAGCATTTGAGCACTTCATGTTTGTTTTCTTGGTAGCACTTCAGAATTTCAGATTGCAGCCTTGCACACACAGGATCAGTGCTCCTCCTCCTGCAGGGCAAACAAGAACAGAAGAGGCATGAAGACAAGTTCTCACCTACTTAGTACCACCTTACTAGTGGCAAAAATACCAATTTTGCCTTGGAGTCACCTAGTCCTAGAAAATAAAGAAACCAAGGGAGCAGCATTCAAAAGGGGTCAAATGGCCAACAGTGTCTTTCAGCTGAAAAATCCAGAGTACTTAGCAGAAAAAAAGAGCATACTCTTTCTAGGTTGGAAGATGAGGGAAGTTGTGTTTTATCCTTAGATAAAACATCATCTCTCCTCTACAGTTAGGAAAATCAATTCCAAGGAGTTCAATGATTTCCCCAAGTCACATTGGAAATCTTTGGCAGAACTTGGGAATCCCAGCTGGACCTGCCGAAGTTCTATCATAGTCTGATGAGGGCCTGAATGGCTTTTTGAAGGAGTCACCTCCATCTATTGAATTCTCATCTATTTAAACACTTCAGAAAAATCCAGCATGGTTGGAAACACTGCAGTCCTCCTAGTGACTAGAAAAAGCAAGGAACAATAGGAGGACCAGGTATCTGTTTCTTACGTTTCTGAAGTAATCAGTACTCATACCCCATAAGCGGCATTATCAGCTACCCAAGAACAATTAGAGATGTTTCTACATAGACCGTAATGTGCACGTGTACATATGGCACATCATCAGCAACAGTACCAATAAAGGGGAAGGTTGTTGCAAAGTGCTGCCAGCAACAACGGCACTAACACACTAATGATAGTGTCATCAGCTGCACAGACACGCAGACACAAATTGCAGGAATTAGCAGTACTACTGCCACGGTATATTTTACATGAGGACAGTGAACAGATGCTTAGGTACAGCAGTTCTCAGATGCAGCCTCCCAGAACAACAACAACAAAAATTTAATTCCTTGCATATCCTGCCCCAACATGGTCACAGATCTGTGCGCAAACCTCAGATACGTCTCTTCTTTCCCAAGCAGTTGACAGTACAGGCAGGCACGAATGCCACACGAATTCATTGCCACAGTAACAGCAGCTGCCCATTCAGCAGCAGCGCTTCATAATCAGACAGGGAGGAAACCTGACCTACTTCTAGGGCAGGTTTCTTTCATCAGGTAAAACAAAGAGATTTCTAGGAATATTAAGATCTTAAGGCAAGATTTTCTAAAAGATTTTGGAGAGCTTAGACATGAGTTTCCAAGCCATGCTCATTTTTGTAGGGCTCTCAGGAAGGCAAGGGAAAAAGACAAAAGAAGAAAAAATATTCTGTCTTTTGCATATGAGCAACCTGGTTGCTTCCTCAAAATACTTTGCTTGAGAAACTCCTAACGAGACTTCTTTAGCCCTCAGTTATACCACCAACACACATGGCCAGACTAACTTAACAATAGCATCACAACAGTCACCAATAGATGATAAACCACCAAAAATACTACACAGACTTCTTTTTCCAGTCACTTTCTAATCTAACAGCCTTTAGGAGAAATATATATTCTATGTATGGTCCCTAGAGGCTAGTGTGCATTTGTAATTTTGTATGTTCAATAGAGTATCATCATAAAAGCCTCTATAAAATCCGTATTTTAAAGTATCTTCAAATTTTGAAATAGAAAAGAACTCACAAAGAGCTTCAGAAACTCATAATGTTGGCATTTTGCTCTGTCACTAACTTTAATATCACTCTAATCAAATCAGTGAGACAGTGGAAATGATACCAAACAATACCAGGTCAGGAAATACCACCAAATCCCTCAATTCATTGAAAAAGTTAAGACTTTTAAAATTAGGTTTTTTTTAACTTAGCCACATTAAACTGAAGGGCATTTTGCAATTTTCATGTACAGAGCCACGAGGGGAAAAAGGTACAGCACGTCACAAAATGGTCTGCATTCATCTGAACTGAACCGTACCATACAAACATCCCAGAAATATTTAGCAGCATGTTCAAGATCCCCATAGCTCTCCATGCCAACAACGGCAACTAAGTCCTTCTTTGTCTGCTCCTTCACTCCGACAGCAATCTTCGTTGCCTAGAGTAAATATAAAGTTAGGACTTATTTGCAGGCTTAGACAGTAGCGCAAAATTAGTGGCTCTCTCATTTTGGAGACACGATGACACTCCGCCCGCAAAGCGGAGGGCTTCTTAAAAGCCAAGCAGCAGGGAGCCACAGAGCGCCCGTGACTGCCTAAAGCCTACCGGAGGCACGGGATCGAGCAGTGCGAGACAACATCCACTGCACAGTGAGCACCTAAAATCGGTGTTCGTACGTGCCGCTTCCCACAACACAGAGGATTTACTGGATAACCAAATTCCAGGTGCGTGGAATGATAATAAAAATACTCTCCTTGCATCAGTAAGTTGCTGTTTCTTCAAAACAAAATCTCGAACTCCATTTATACATCAATAGCACCAGCTTCTTAAAACAGATTTAGAGAAACTAACCAATGCAATGCAATGCAAAGTCAGTTACAGCAATTATCAACAGAAATCACACAAACCAATTTACGAATGCCTTCATAAGTGAACTGGAAATTCAACAAAACCAGGTAAATCCTACTGAGGATGACATTTCACTCCAGTGCTGGCAGCTCGCGCTGCTCAGGAGATAACCGTTTCTGCGAGGTTAGAGCACAGACCTTTCACATAACAGGTCACTGTTTCAAGAATAGCACGCTATCTCCAGAAAAGGTAGGCAATTAGCCTCCCTTTAAAATGTTACGTGTTACAGTTCCTATCACTATTATCAAAACAGATGCAAGAGGCTCACTTACAGGAGCTAGGAAAAAGGGGGAGAGAGAGAAGGGCTGCGACGAGAGGGGCAAGGATACCCTCCACGGATGGGGAAGTACAGGACATGAGCTCCAGCAATGCCTCAGATATAAATACAGGACAAGCAGAATATCAAACCAATAATACAGGCTCTCCTCTGTTTAAAGGAAGAGGAAAAGGAAAAAGATGACAGGCAGGAAAGAGAAAAGGATGATCCTAGGAAAAAAAATAAGTCCTTAGCAGCGTCTCCCTTATCATGCTGGCAACAGACCTTTGCTTCTCTACTGCCCAATGGGAAGGAAGGCTACGTACACATGAAATCCATGATTTCAGATCTTCCTCTCCCCCTCCCACTGAGCAATCTAAACCGAGCCTTTGTCTGGAAAAGAAGGGAAAGGTTTTCTTAAAATGAAACAAAGGACATCCTTCTCTCTGCTATCTGTTCAGGTAAGCACAGAACGAGTGGGATCTTGCTGCATTTTGACACACCAAGAGTTACCAAATCCTCTCTGTCACTGCGTATTCCCTTTACTTTATTTAATAAATGAAATCTCATCAACTTATCCTTCTTCTATTATCACTGCTGACATCAATCTGATAATATTGGCTTGGCGTGGAATCGTGCTATTATATGTCCTCTTGATATTTAATTTAAGAGAAACGTCTGCAGAGGGGTGAATATGTGAAGCAAGTTTTTTATTACTGGCAGCAGTAAGGATGCTGGGAGTGAATTAGACATTCATCTTAGTCAGGGCCAATCTAGTGGCTCACAAGAGCTTTTCTTCTTAACCCTCTCCTAGCTGTTCAATAGTGGCAGGTAATGGCTGCTCTGGTCAATAATTGCATTCGTTTGTTTTGGTAAATTCATTTCTACATGAATATAAACCCTATGAAGAAATGCTGATCATCTAGGAGGTTAAAGCAAGGTTTTTACAGCATTTCCATCATAAGTTGTGGGTTAGTAGGAAGAGTGCTGGTCTAAAGATCTAGCAATTAATCAAGAAACAACACAGCTTTCGAATACACACACACACACACACTCACTTATTGCAAGAACTTATTAAGGCAGTATCATCAGGATACAGACCCTATCGGCATGAAGTTTCAAACACAGCGCAATGATGGCTACTAAGTGCTTGCTGCTGCTAACAGCTTTCCTCTTTGGAACAAAAAGTATGGACTCAGGATTGGAAAGTAAAGGAGTACAGAAAGATGTGTATGTATTTGCTACTCCTTCCACACAACTGAAAAAATTAGACTAGCCAAGTGCAGATACAGCTTTAACACTTAGGACTTGGCAGCTCTTTAAACTAGTGCAAAAACACAGTGATTGCCACACGTTCACTAGGCTTTGCCAGGTAGAACACTGATCCTAGATGGAGTCAAAAGCAAGATCCTGTTTTTACCTTTTACCCTGGCAAACCATCCAGGCTCAGAAAAAACGCAAGATACAGACTACCGGTATCAGGCACGCGTATTAGGAAAGTGAAAAGCAAAAGACATGCAGGATCTCTCATATAAGCCAATTTTAAAGTAGCTAGCTCTAGTACATAGCTACAGGCAGCAATGTAAACCTTGTAGGTTCCTTGAAATTCCCTGAAGGTTGCAAAATCCAGCAAAAACTGGATTAACTACTCTCTGCTGCATGACTGGATTGCCACCCGTGTTTGAGCTGCCTTGAGGAAACCCAGGTTTATCTACACCACGTTAGCCTCCACCGTAACCATTTTAGAGAGCCTGGAGAGTGGTGGGTCAGCAACGAGATGTGCTGGTAACACTGTGAGCAAAGCCTAGGGCACATAACAGCGGTTTCTGCAAATCAGGAAGGAATTAGAGACTTGTCATACAGCTAGTTAGCGTATTTGTGTAACTAGGGTATATTATGTGCATTTCAGATGACGCTCGGTGATGTTTTGGCCACACAAATGCAGCGTGCTCCTGTGTTGTACTGTACATATATAAAAACCAAAAAGAGGTTAGCTGACCTGTAAAACTGCATTCTCCCTTGGGTAGCAGTTGGCTCTCCCTGATGGCTTCTCTTTAACATGTCAGAAAAATAACTCCAGACAGATGCAATGCACAGCATATAGGAAGGCTCCATCCTCTCTCATTATTGCATCCTTGACATTTACAACAGAAAATTAAACACAATTGAAGCATTTCATTCATATATAACAAACTCATCACCACAGAACAAGCAGCCAGGGAAGCCAGCTTTCAGCACGGGCTACAGGATGCCGCGCTACCACAACGCGAACGTCACAGCCTCACTACCGCCTCCGGGATTCCCTGACCCTGCAGGTCAGCTCAGTAACATGGCTTGAATGAAAGAGGGAAGAGTCATTTTGCAGCTGCTTGGTAGGAGAAACGGAAGAAACTTAAGAGATATCCAAGTGTGTACTAAAATTTTGATAATATTTATGCTACATAACTTAGCACAGTGTAAACAAACTGCATGCGTCATCAGGATAAACTGATGTGATTAGGAAGAAGGAAATATTTCTGATCAGCCTCATGTATTCAGAACATTGCTCATCAAGCTTTGTCACTGATCTGGACTGAATACAAAGCTAGGAATAGTAATATATTGCATAAAATGAGAGGAGATGGATTAAAAGGTTACAAGGTTCACTTTCAATTTTCACAAGAATGGGGACATTACCTCCAAATTTCAGCTGGAGCTGTACTGTAGTAGCTGTAATTCCTGTCTTTCTAGATCTTTCCCATATGCCTCACGGTATCCCTCATGTGCCTACAGCACACTACCGCACCGCTGCAGTATTTCCCCCTCACCCCTTTCCCTAAACAGCTGCATTTCAGAACAGGCCACCTGATTGACTTTTTCAGTACCTTGTCTATAAAAATGATAATGAATGCTTATTTATAAAGTACTGAGAGTTTCTGGGTGACTCTATGATCCTATAAAATTTATCACTCACATACCTCCCAATTGCCACTCCTATTCTGACAGCATGTTGAAGCTGACACGTGATTCCTTGCTGCAATTTGTGCCTCAGCTCACCCGTCCTTTCCAGTACAGATAGCTCCTTTCCTTGCGATCACAGACACGCAGAAGCTGTTCTGAAATTTTCTCCTATATAAATAATTAGATCCTATCACCAAGCAGAAAAGTTAGCACAAATGCCCAAATCTCAATAGTGTCAGCAACCTGTTCTGTCACTACAGTATGTTCAGTGAAAACAGCCTAACCTAATCACATTTTCTTCATGAAATAAAAATGAATACCACACAAACTCCTGTCCTTTTACTTGTTCTAACCCGAAACACAGGCAGTCATTCCCCACTTAACCAACAGGTAAACCCTAAAAGACTTCATATTATGTCTCCTCATTGATTGCGGCTACATCAAGGCAAAGGTTAAATTTAACTGGCTTCCTTATCTTCCCTAAGGTTTAAGGCTCTTTCTTTTTTTTTTTTTTTTTTTTTTTGGGGGGGGGGGGAGGGGAGGGTCGGGATGGAACAGGATGAGAAGGGGACAATATGTAGAATATTGCACAAAACCATATGAGATGGCACAGTCCCTGTCCCACTGAACCTGCAAACCCAGTTACTAATCACATCTACTGGCATTCTGCATGGCAGATGGCAAGTGGTTCAGAACAATGGCTTTTTCCCATAAATAGATAATTCTAATATACATTTGGATGTAAATTCTTTACTGATTATGATGGCAGGTTATTGACTTAAGAGGAATTCTGCCAGTATGGAAGAGGAAAGGAAAACTACAGCCTCTTCCACAACTTGCCAAGGGATACAGAAGTGAACAGAACTGGATTTCCTGCCCAAAAAGCCATGCACCATTCTTTCCAAAGATGCCAAGCTACTAAAAGTTGACTAGCAAAGACGAAGAGCCTAAAGTTAGCAGCAAAACGGTCTCTGGAAGCCGAGCAGGAATGAGTCAGAATCTTGTTGCTGGAAGGAGTTCTCTGAATCAGAAAAGAAAGCTGGCTTAGCTCCCACAAGGCAGAAAAGCAATATAGCAAGCAATAACTGAATCTGGAAACAATACATAGCCCAACAAGTGACCCAAATAGGGATTTTCTTTCTTAAGATAAAAACAACATCTAAAAACTGATTAAGAACTTAGCCCAGGATGGGAATGCATGCATTACTGGCCCCAAGAATACATAGGCTGTGATAGTCAGTGCTGTAATGTCTGGGGGTCAGCCAGGGAACTGCATACTAGAAGACTGCTGAAATTGTATTTTTTCGGTATATTAAAAACCAAAAAAATATTGTAAAGAAAATAACTGAAAATCTGATATGCTGATTTAATATAGCCACACAACATAAGACACAGATAGGTTCAGTACATTTTTTCCGTGTGAAATTTGTAATGGTGTCAGAGTGCTAGCAAAGTGTTCTTTCTAAAAGAAAGCTTTGACCACTAATTTAAATAGCAGTTACTTTCCTAAAATGCCACAAAGTAGTATACTAAGTCCTTACAGTCACACTCCTCACATCAGACTACACAAAGGTGGGCATCAGTGAAGGACCAAAAAAAACCCAAAAACCTAAAAATAAATAAATAAACCACAAACCATCAATATATTCATTCACTGACAGAGTGGCTTGATCCTGCTAAAGATGCAGAGAAAAATCTTGAAGGCAGAATGGACCTGCTATCCTTGAAGTTCTAGTGGGATCTGAATAAATATTCACCTTACTATAAGATCCCCTTGCTTCTGCGCACGTGTTCTGATCTGCCAAACCACCGTGTCCCCTTTTACCATGCTGTTGAAGGCAAGTCGGCCAAGCGCCGACTCGGCAAGACCCCCATTAAGAGCTACTCATCCTCCAAGAGAGCATGGATAACGGTGCTTCCAGAGAGGAAACACAAAGCCTTTATTATCTATTTATAAGATTTCGGGGGAGGGAATTTTGTTTGTTTTAAGTAATGTCATAATCCCAAGAAATCCTCACAGAGTGCAAAAAATCCTAATAGAAAATAATTTAGACAGACTAGGTTTCAGCTTAGAAAGAACAGCACATGAAACATCTCTGGCGAGCGGACGAGACCAGTGCCTACCTCGGGCTGCTGCACTCAGCTGTGGGTGGTGGCCACGATCACGTTCAGCCCCCATCAGTGCAGTGCTGAGAAGTTGTCTCCAAAGAAACAATATTCCTCCCAGAACAGTCCACATAGGTAGAGTGCTCCTGCTTTCCAAATGTCACTTTTGTGCCAAATTAGGCATGACTCGGGTTGGTGTGGCAGGCATATGTCCCAGACAAGCAGGCAAGAAATGCTGCCAGGACTAACAAGGAGAACAAGAGGACAGGAAGGAAAGGTGAACCCCAGCAAGGTCCTCTAACACCAGACTGAGCATCACCTATCTCGAGACTCTACAGTTACAGACTCGCACAAAACTATTTTACCAGAGTGCTATTAAAATCACACCAAAGAAAAGGAAAGGAGGGAAGGGAGAGCTGAAGCCCGCTGAGATGGTAGAGATGACTTCTCTCTCCCTTTACAGGGGAAGGGAAGAACTCGCTCCTTCATCAGCCATGAGCACCCAGCAGCAGCAGCCTCCCCTGGGGAGGGAGCTCACCAGGTTGGAGGGTGCGTGCAGCTGGCCGGCCACAGCAGCCATTCGCTCAGCAGACGGAGAGGGAACATACTGGGGTACAGGAGCTCTGACCTATAGAACAAGTTATTTCTTTCCTCAAATTTCCTCCATCAGTACTTGTCTTTGGTCACTCCTATCACCTCTCCATTGCTCTAAGAGTAAACTCTGACTCAGAAGTGCAGACAATTTGCACAGAGCATATGATCCATAATCAAGAATACAATTACTGTTCAAAACAGCAACATTGCCCTTGAAATCAGTTCTTACTGAATTAATGACCGGATTGTAAGGAGTGTTACCTCAATTTTGCCTTAGGCTGCTAATTAGCAAACAAGTCATTAATTCACTGATAACAAGTGGTTTCTCAGGCATTATTGCTTCTGACATCTTTAATTCGACACTCTTTTAGGAAAGCTTCCCCAGACAACTTTAGCCTCAATCCCTCACAAATCAGCCCCGTGCCACTACCAGCAGCACACTATACAACACACGTGCAGCGAGGCAGAGGCACAAATACACAGCAGGAGAGAGATGAGTTAGGTTGTTAATTAATATTCAGGATACCTTTCCCAACTGAAGCCAAGGGGAGGGAGGGAGCAAAGGCACAGGAGGTTCCTGACTTTGTTTTGGACCTGTCATGACATCTAAATGCACAATAAAATACTTTGAAGCCTGGACAAATAAATCTTGCTTCCACCACAGTGCATAGCAGAGAATGTAGTTCCCACACTAAGGGTATGGTGCCGCTTCTGTTTTCACTGCATTCTCTATGATGAGACTTTGAGCCAAAAGTATTTCACGTACTCTGATACACAAAGTACGTTTGAGTTTGTTGAATCAGCTGCACGAATATCCATGCTTTTGAAAACAATCTGGATTTGGCCTGCCAACAAACCCTGATCTAAGAGCTCTACAATGGCAACATTACTACAGAATACAAGTGCTTTCCATGCAAAAATCGATAGCAATAGAAACATGCCTAATAGACTACATGCAGTCTTTGGCACCTCTTACTCTGCTATTCCAGTCTTTGCTGCTCAGCTCTTAATTTTACAGACTCCCAAGTTCTACCAATGTACTTCTGAAGAAAGGCTCTTGCAATTCTGAAATATATATTAACATTTTATACAAGTTTTTCAGTTCTAACAGAACTGCAATCTCAGTTCATTGGACTGATTTATTGATCCCTCCTCACACATGGGAGAAAAGATGATATTGCAAACACTAGATTAGAACATCATTTACTAACTGGACAAAAAGAAAATCTTTTATTTAGAAACAGCACGTTAGTAAACCCCAGGAACTGAACTTCAGAAAGAAGACAAGACAGCTTGGATAAAGTGTGCTAGCTGATCAATCTTCAGGAATTAAAAATCAGTCCAGAAAGGATGACCTGAGCTAACTGGAACATTTACACAACTCCACTCCACATATTTGACTTTCATTACCACAGACCTTATCACTAAGCAGTAGGGAAATATACGGCAACCAGAAATCAACATAGTGGCGGAATAGTTGCATAATGATGGGCCTTCCTGAATTAGAAAAAGTTTTAAAAACTGACCCATCTGCTCTTTTACCCACCTTTGAAACATCTTTGGGGGAGACTCATACCTTAGCCTGTTTCAGCAATCTCCTACCACAGACCAACTCTATAACCGCAAGGAACAGCAAAGCTTTGACTAACTAATCCCTTTAATTGAAGATTACATGGAGCAAACTCACTGCAGACAGGAATGAGAACAACTAACACAAACCAAGCGCTGAGGGAAAGAGAGGACTGGGTTGGAGCCAAACACTTCTCTTGTAAAGGTATCATTGCAGGGTACAAAAGTGCTATGCCGAGATAAGGCTGTGGATAAGCTCCAAGCAGTCTTTTATGCCCGAAAACTCTCAAATCCCTATTGCAGGGGCTCTTAATTTCAACATTGAATTAATCATCTCTCTAATCTAATAATAGGAGAAATCCCAAAGCAATTTTATTTGAAAACTATGTCTCTACTCTTCTCCCTGTTCCTCCCCTTTGTCCACATAATATCTATTTCAGAGCTTGACTGCCAGGCACAGTGCTCAGAAATAGCTGGGGCCTTGCAATAGATTTCAAGATTAATAAACTCAAGTATCACCACATAACTGTCTCAAACTTTCCAGATCCACACAATCAAGTAAGAAAAAATAAAACAAAAGCAGGGAGGGGAAGGGGGACATTTCTCCAAGCTTCTGGTTACTGCTGCCATTTTAACTGAGGGACCATCAATCCCATAAAATGTTGTGCAGTTTCATAAGATCTTCACTTCTACGAATACTGAAAGTGAGCTGTAAATGTCCTCTTCCCCACAGACAGTCTATCCAGGAGCTTTCCACCCTGTGCCCACCATGAGGTGGTTGCCTTCTCTATCCCACCTCCAGCCCTGGAGGATACTTAGTATTTGCCAGTTTCTCTAACATAATCACCTTAAATACTGATGCCCATTAAGTTTAAAGATCTTAGAACCATTAAATGGAACTCTTAGATACTAAGTCCCGCATAGAGTAAATCTCTTTGGCAGTTTCTCCACTGGAGAGCTGCCGCGGATTCAAAGCTGATCTCTATCAGGATAAGATAGAGACATTCTTTATGCACTCCTTGACAACAGCACAAAGCACTCGCAGTCCTCTCGGCACAACATGCAAAGCAACAAGGTCTTCAGTAAGTAGCGTCAAAGAGGGTTCAGCAAACTATAAGGAGATCTCAGAGGGAAATTCAGCTTCAGAATAATTTTATCTTTTAACAGTTTCCTAATCCCCTTACCTCATTCCTAGCTTTACCTTTTAGAGAGAGAGTCGGGTGCCCAGCCCCACCCATGCCAATTCTTGCATCTAAATTTAACAGCTACAAAAATAAAATAAAAATAAGATAAGACTACCTTCACAAAAGAAAATAAATCAAATTAAAAAAAAGACCCAGCATTTTGAGGATAAATCAAGTGTGCCTGCACTAAGCCATAACCTCTTTACTGATGGTTTTTTGCCTTTCCCTTAACAGATTCAGGGACTGTAATAACATTTAATCCTCTGAAGCTAATCTAAATGTAACACTCAAAAGAAGACAAAGACAACACAACAGAAAAAAAATTTGGCCACTGCCTTTTGGGAGTGCTGCTTTATCCCCGGAGCGAGCGCATTAATAGAGCTTGGAATGAAATGCCATTTTATTCTCTGTAGCGGGGAGGGGATTAGCAAGTTGTCTTCTCTAAACCCAGTCTGAGTCATGGCTCTCTGAACACTGAGAAAAGGATGTGGAATGAAGTGCAAGGTAGAGAGCGCTGGCTTTTTATTTACATGCTGCTTCTTTTGTGGGTAGTTACTGATGTGCACAGTTTGCAAAACAGGAAAGGACGGAGAAAAGAGTTCTAGGTCCCCAGACTTTAATTCTGTTGCTCAACAAAAGAGAAAAACAATAATGCACCAATTGTAATAAAATTAGAGAGACAACATGTCCGTGGCAATGGTCCAATTCACAACAGCATGTAAGCAACAAGGGCAAGTTACTTAAGGCGCCGAAAGCTGTTTTCAGTGGTTTCTTGTTGCTAGGATCTCCTTCCAGGGAGAAGGAAACAGGTTGGACAGAGCAAAAAACCCTGATGGAAGAGACACTGTGGTAAGAGGAATGCAGAGAGAGGAGCAGGCTGGGTTCAGGTGAAGGGATTAGGAACAAAGTCCATCACACAAGCCAGGCCACACAAGCATCGAGCTTAGCATCCTGCCTTTAAGTAGAAGCCAGGAGTTAATGCCCATGTCAGTGATTTAATATGAAGCTCAGCACTAAGCACTTCATTTCTGTTTCTATACAAATGGAGATAGAAAGGTTTACCCATCTACCTTGCAGGCATGCTGTGAAGGGTCACCGGTAGAAAACCCACACAATATTTTCAGGCTCCAAAGTGCTATATAATCACTAAGAAGAGGAAATGGCCTGTAGAACACTTTACCGGTTGTGCAGAACTGTAGGTATTGGTAAAAAAATTAAGAAAGTCAATAAACGCCAAAAAAATAGTGTTTTTTTGTTTCAGGTATTTCTTATCTTTGCTGTAACATGGTTTCTGAAAAACAGTGCACTCACTCTGGAAACAGCCCCAACTCAGCTCCTCTCTTCCTTCATCAGCTGCACTGATAGCACAGTAGAAGACAACAAATACAGGGTAAATCAGTCTCACAAGCTGAGAAAGGCAAGTCAGAGTTCACTGTGAAACAGAGATGGTATGAACAGGGAAAGAGACACGATGGAAAGGAGATGCGCTCTCCTCTTCAGGTGGAGAAAATGCCACTCCTGATTTCCTGTGGATAGAGGAGCCGGTGTAGTCCGGCCCATCCAGTGTGTTTCTGGGAGCAGGCAGTCCTGCGCTTCACTCACAGCTTGGCTACAAAATCCAATTCACGTTACTTTGATTGTGTTTCAGTCTGCTCTTCTCACCCAAGTTACTAGATCTGCATAAATAAGTCTTACCTAGCTCAGCACTTACTGTGCTTGTCTGTCTAATATGAAAGTGCAAAACAACATGAACAAACTATTCTTTCCATTGAATTCACAGGATCTTGTAATTTATTACCATAAACAGGCAGCAGCAAATCTTGAATATACAAAGCCTAATAAAAGGCTCTCATAACATGCAGACTTCAAGCCCTACCAAGTAAGCATGAATGCCAACAGGCAAAGAAAGTCTTCCTTATTCTGCTGCAGACACATCGTGAACCTTGCTCGAGGCAGGTACGCTCTTTGAGAGTCTCTGCTGTATGCTGAGGCAAGCAACCCTGAAAAGGATGATGGCATATTACTGTAAGAGATGCATGCACTGCACACTGACAAGGAAAAACGATGATTTTTGCAGCACATACCATTATTATAGGGCATTATCAATCCTAAATTGCACATTCTCACACACAGCTCAGTGCAATGCTGGTTATTCCTGAAAATTTCAATTGTAAAGAAATAGAGAATACAAAGTTCTCTTTCTTCACAGGTTCACTAGCTCTGCACAGCTTGTCTCTTCAAGGCTCACCATAGTCTTCAGAAACATCTTTTCACCATAAAATTCATGTTAGGCTGAGTGCCTATTTGAGCTCTAAGGAGGGCAGCCTAAGGAACCTGCCCATTTCTAATAGCTCTAATGTTTATACAGCCTCCAAATAGGAAAACACTGCATAATAAGGCCAGAAGTCAGGGATTGGCAGACGTTAAGAACTCAAAAAAAAGGGGAAAGGACCTCAGAGACCCTGTAACACATTTTCTGAACCGTAAAAGAAAAACCATTAACATTTGCATTGGTTTCAGTCACTAACCATTTTGAGAAATGACTGCATTACCAGACAGTAGCCTGTATTATCAGTCTACCTCCACAAGGAACAGAGTAGAAACCAAATTAAAATCTTGGGAATTCAATTAAGATTACAACAAGAAATAGCTTAGCAACAATATGTAACAGCAAGTAAAGAACATAACCAACAGTCACAACGTCTTCCTTTACGATCTCCTGCGTCAGTTAAAGGTATCCCCAACAACTGACCACACCTCTACAGAAGCAAACAGAAGCAAATTCAGAAAACACTGAAATGACTGAAGAGTGTTAGAGCTTCACATCCTATAAATTTTTAAAAATGTTATTTTAAAACAGAACGTAGATTTCTACTACGGGAGACTGTATGCAAATACACATAATGTGTCAGTTGCCTTGTTTTGGCTTCTTTAGCAACTTATTGCTCAACTGTCCAAACAAAAACGTGAAATTACAACAGGTTATATGATGCTTTGGCAGCCAAACAATTTTAAATAAAGACAACATAATATACTGCACACCCCACTAGCATATTCATTACTGTATTATTATCTATTTATGCAATTTAGTATCATACAGTCTGGACCAGACCCAACTGGACTACATATGTTGCTACTCCAGTATACTGCACATTGGCCAACTGTTTACCCAACAGAGATGCGTGTGCTTCTCTTGACTGTGTAATTGCTTTGGACTCATTAATATTAAAGAATTATAGAAAATATTTTTTCTTGGACAGCTGTTAGTGCATGTGGAACAATAAGCTACATAACACAACTAGCAAATACAAATGGAATTTAGATACTAAATATGCTCATGGTAAAAAAAAACAACACTAAAGATCCTCTAATTATGTCACGATGAGTGAAAAGGTCAGAAAAATCATTTCACCCATTCTAGGAAAACATTCATTATAATTATAGCTCTATTTTAATTGAAATTTACAGGGTAAAGCTTTATGCTATTTACCTTTTTCTTCCCTGGTCAATGAAAACTTTAAAAATCATCTTTCATACTCTTACACACTAGCCCAATGCTGCAATGTGTAGGTTAAATACACTGGGTCAACACCTGAAGAAATTAAATATGTTTCATTGCCATTTTGAAAATCCTGGAAAACATTCGCACTGAATCTGGATTTTCTAATCCATGTCTTCCCTCTTGTTTCCCCTTGCAAAAGCTAACAACTTTATCCTAAACGCCATTAAGCTTGGCACAGAGAGAGAGGGAACGCTGGTTTACAACTGCTCAGCCGCCTAAATACCTGGCACGAGGTAACTTCCCCTCCATCCGAGGGAATATCCTGAGGCTATACACGAGCGTTATAAAGCACAACCAGAAACTGTTGAAAAGAACACGAAAGGCCTCTTACTTTATCCACTTCTCCGCGCTGGTGGCTGCCTCGTGGTACTGCTCCGACGTCAGCTTGTAGAGTTCTGCGTTCTGAAACGAAGAAGGCAACGCTCAGCTCCGGCGGCCTCGCAGACCCTACCGCCACGCGGCTCCGTCTCCGACCGATAGCGACTGCCAACAACGAGCAGCACAGGCAGCGCAAAGAACAAAACGGCTAAAAAGTTTATTTACTTATTAACAGACTGCACTGAGGCCACAGCGTGTCCTCCACTACATGCTTCACCTTTGTGAAGGGAGAGTGGGAGTAAACGTCTCTAACGGCCAACCATCAGCTCTGATTATTTTGATTTTTTTCATGTAACCACAAAAACAAGGTGTTTCCAGTAATGAGTTATTTTGAGGGACTTTTTTTTTTTCTTTGGGGGGGGGGGTGTATT
Source organism: Rhea pennata (assembly GCF_028389875.1). Lineage (NCBI taxonomy): Eukaryota > Metazoa > Chordata > Aves > Rheiformes > Rheidae > Rhea > Rhea pennata. The sequence goes on from NC_084674.1 coordinate 13,090,909, forward strand.
TTAATTGCTGTGGAGAATCTTGTGAGTTACTGAAGCACCAGGCTCAAAACTGGCTGCTAGTGCTGGAATTCATTTTACATCTCAGTGCTTTGACTTATGTTACTTATTCTTTAAAAGAAAATTATGCAGCATGTTTCCATTTTAACAATATAGCGAGGCATATCAGGTATCAGCTAATGCACTGCCAAAGAGTCTGGAGTGTCTTGCTTTAGGGCTGAAGACATTTGCATTAAATTCTCCCGAGCTTGCACAGGAAGAAGGTTAGTTCACAACCGCTCAGCCCCTGCACACGGAGGGTGCGTATGCAATTCCCCTCCCCTGCAGGGCTCGCAGCCATCCCAAGCATGACCAGCTCAAGGGAGCCACTGCACACCCTGAGCTACTTCATTGAAAGGTCTTGTGTCACTAACTGCTGATAAAGCTGATTTAAGCAAAGCCTCTGGACTTTGAACTAAAAAAAGCTGCAGTTGCCTCATTCAAAGCTCATCTGTAAGGCCCTCAGTCTGAAAAAGCACCTGCAAAAGATATGCAATCATCTATCATAAAAAAAGTGACAAAACTGTATCGAAAGTGAGGACAGCTATTCATTTAGGACCAGCTCGAGCTGCTATCTTGTCTCTCCCTCGACACGGTCATTTTATACCGAATACCATTCTTGCCTTTCTTCATTTATTTTCCCATGAATGCAGCTGTGGTCCTGCACATGATGAGACTACACATATTGTTTAGTGGTTGGAAAATGGAAACGGCAGATATAACTCAAGTTCTATTAGTGGTTCTGACGCTTGTGCAATCCTGGGCAAGTCACCATTTTCCATCTGCGAGCCAGGGGTAACAGCTGTCTGTATCACAGAAGTTGTGTGAAGCTTAGCTAATTGGGAGGTTTATTAAGGTTTTTCAAAGCCTAGACTTCAAGGTGTTATTTTTAAGCATTTTATCTCTGGTGCTTGAATTTATGTCACATAACAGAAAAGCCACAGATACGACTTTGCTTTTCAAAACTTTGACCTAAGAGACAAACTTAAACTGATAAAACACGGATGAGTAACCACCTCAAAATGTGCTTCACCAATAAATTGTCATTAATGTTTTCATTTACTTACTTGTTACATAATGGTCAAACGTCTATGCTATTAAATCCATTTTATTTCTTCCTCTAATGAAAAGTTCAGCTTTTAATGGAGCCTTTTTCTTTGTCCTGTAAACAGACCTCACGACTTTCAGCTCCCTGCTGTTACTTATTCACATATGAAACCACAAGACCTGTGGTCCATTAATTAAATTTGCCATTAAAAATTAAATAATGTGAATAAGTAGGTATAAGCGTTATCTCCACGGGTTTCCCAAGTCTCACTGTTTCGCCAATTACTTCCTAAGCAATTTTCATATTTCATACTGTCTGATTTCTCAGAGGGACAGGATCTGACAAATCAAAATGAGAGAAAGCGGGAAAGAAAGAAAGAAAGGTAGTAAAATTAAACATTTTTCAGGCAATAGGAACTAGCCCCATCAGATACTATTAGCCTGCTGCACTCTGCAGTGCAACAGCAGCAGGAGAAGAAAACAGGAACAAATATGTTGTACCTGAGACCCAGCGTGAGGCTGGCATTTAACCCACCTAAAGAAAGAAAAAAAATAGCCAACAGATTCGTTTGCTGGTTTCACTGTTGATTAAAGTGGTTGTGGCAGGACTTTGCCTAGTTTATTAGAGACAGAGTTCAACCATCCCATACCATGGACAGCCCCAGCTTCAACATCAACTACAAATCTGGATGGAAAAAGCACAGAAAAGAAGCAATATGAAGTGACTTTGGATCCTAAAGTGGATGAAAAGCAAGAAGAGTGGGCAAGTAAGAAGCTGAATGGAGAGGCAAAAATCTCAGTGAGGGAGAAGGAAAGGAGCAGGGAACGAGACCTCAAAGAAACCACAAGGTACACAGCAGAAAGCAAAGATCAAGGAGGGGCACAGAAGATGTTCAACCTAAAGATTAAAATTCCTTATTTTTAGAAACAGAAAGGAAAATTCTTTGCACATGATCCAGCTGTCCTTCATCTTTAAATCAAGCCTTTCTTTCTCACTCTTCACTCCTCCCAAACAAAGAAACTAAAACACCAATGAAGCAGTATTTCTAATGAGTATGAGTGAGTATTTTAAAGGCTTCCTCAAGGAAGAAAGAAAGAAAGGAAAAAAAAAAAAAAAAAGGCAGGGGGGAGCTACCATTTAAATCTGAGTTTGCTGAAAAAGCAGGCTTGTTAAACAGGTTTTCTTTGGCCTCTGGGCCTCTTCTTACCTTTTCTGCTAAAGCAAAGCTAAACAAGTAGCAGACAAGGAAGGGCCTTTCAGTGCGCGTGCAGTCATGGCAGGTTCTGTGATTTGAGGCTTTTACCTGGGGAGAACAAATTTCCAAGTAGCCTCAACTATACAACTCTAGCTGCAAACCTGCTTCATTTCAGTATTTTGCCCTCTCACATTGTGGCAGCATAGAATATTCCAATGGCCTAGAAAAATCCAGGACTTTATAGTAAGTGAGGAACCAAGCCAATAACATGCATGTCCTTCCAGGGACTTCAGTAGGGCCACCCACACCTAAAGGCTATTCAGCTGGATCAAAATGTGCCATCTGCATTGAAGGAGAGACTGATCTGCCCAAAATCTTGGCAAAGTACCTTAACTTTATACTGTGATATTCAGTTGCACAGCAAAACAGAGAATATTCAGTATAAAAATTACAACATATCAGTGTTGCTTTTAATTTACTCTCACAATATTTGATGCTTGAGATAAAATGGCAGCTCACAAAGGAAAAAGTGGAACAGGAGACCTCAACTATTATTAAATAACACTCCTGGCAATCTCAGTTGCAGAAATAAGTTTAAACACATGACCAAAGGACACCATAAGAACTCAAATAACAAGAGACAAAGAAAGAACGAATGAACCACCTAAAATATTTCACTTCTCTCAATAAAGCTGAGCCTTAGGGGAGCCAACTTCAGAACATCAAAGGTTTGTCATATGGGGACAGCGCTCTCCAGAGAGGACAAAAACTAAACAAAGAAATGGTCATTTGAAGGATTTTCCCCTGCTATTAAATGATGGTTCATAGCAAATAACAAAAACACTGAGAAGTTACACAAATACATAACTAAAGCTGAAAGACCAAACAGAGTCACTTTCCTTTACCCTGCTGTTTCTACAACATCTTTGCTACTAAACCCTTGCTCCCCATTCTACCCCCCCAAAAAAAACCCCACAGGACTGAAAATCGTCCTTCCAAAGCATATCGATTTTAAAACTTCAAGCTAAATTTAGAGCAATTTTAATTCAGCATCTCCCCTTTGCTGCAGCCATGCACAGAAGCTCCTATATTCACTGCTGCAACTTTCTGCGCTGCCCAGGTCCTTTCCAAACAATACAGCAAAGAAAGTAAGAAAACAATATAGCAAAGAAAGGAGTTCTCAGGGTTATTTCAGGAGGGAAGGTAATTCAAGCATAAAGAGAAAATCCTGCCAGCTCATTCTCACATTGACATTAAATCACGTTCCTTACAACTTAAGTGAAACACGTACTACTTGCAGTAACATGTAAAACAGACAACACAGCAAAACGAGCAAGAGGAACTAGAAATTAATCAGATTTTAGGCAAAATTCTTTGCGAACATTAAGCAGCAGCCGCAAAAAGCTGACATGGGAACACTGATTTCTCCATCAGGTTAAGACTGGGTCAATAGATCAGAAGGTGTTCGTTTTGAAAAGTAAAATAAAAAGACACACACAAGAGTTATCTTGAGATATTTTGACACCTCAGAGTACAGAAGCTCGCCAGTGGTCACAGTGCTTAAAGATACAAAGAGGATTAACAGCTGTTGAAATGCTGCCAGCCTAGATGAATGCTAGCGATACCTCGGATGAAACGGAGCAGGCCAGCGGAGGCCTTGACAAATGCTGCAGACAACAGCCGGGGGATTAGATGGTGCAATCTGCCTCGCACCTGACAGACACATCGCTTCGATCTCCTCTCGCGACGTACGCGCTCGCTGGCTTCCAGCAAACCTCCAAACGCAAGCCCCGATCAAGCCGAATGGAGCAGTGGAGCCGGTGCCGCATTAAAGAAAAAACGTATGTTATGCTCCAGGAGCAGGAAACATCGAAAACCAGGCAAGGAGAGAAAGGCGAAGGAAAAGCAGACGTTACTGCTCCTCTATCAAAGGTGTTCAAACTCATCTTTCGCGTTGCTTCTGAAGTGAGAAAATTGGATTTCACTCGATCTTGATAACCCTGCGTGACTGTGGCCCCTGCTCACTCGCTCACACGCTGGGGCAGCGAGTGCAGCTGTGTTCTGGACACAGAGCTCCCATACAGGACAGAAAGCTACCGAAAAGCTTTAGTTAGTGCAGGCTTTGGGAACCGCATCTGCGCGCGTTACTGCCTCAGGAAAACGAAGGTATGCCCTGGCTCCGGAGACTTCGTGGGCTGCTGGTTCACACGCACTGCAAATCAGGTCATTAGTTCTGATCTCTCACAAGTCCCATGCAAATGGTTCCTAACAGCTTTGAAAAATTACCCCATCTACTTGCATCCCTCCCATACGTACACAGGCAGATGAGCTGAACCAATTTTTTCACTAGATGACTTTTTGGAACTGTTAAAAATCAACCTACATAATCAATCATTCCTATCAACTCTGGTCCAAAACAGGGGGTTTGGGAATTCCAGGACACAGTGGAAGAAGCGATCTCTTTACCAGCAGAGCACATCCTGGAGGTCCTGCTCGGCTGGCGTTTGGCTGAAGGATAATCACTCCTGCTTTCGCATTCCTACCAAATGCAAGTGCGTGCGCACACACACAGAAACTGATTAACAAGAACAAAATATGCACATGAAGCATATCATGGGGAGCCTAGAAACCATGGGTTAAACTTCTTTTATGGGGATTCAAATGTTTTCTCTTATAATAGAGGGAAGTTGCAAGCAACTACAAACAGCTTGTTAATACAGAAAAACAACTTTTATCCAAAATCAACATTTAAACACAGCTCTGTTGTTTGCTGTTCATACGTGGGTTCATCCACTCTTCCCGCTGAGGCCAATAATAAAACGAAAGCATTGAATTTGTGTCATCCTATTCTTTCCTTTGGCTATGAGATCATACAACTTGGATTAGGAATTAGAAAAGCCAGTAAAACAGCAATATCCCCAGTAACAACATGGGAAAGTTAAACTAGTCATCATCAAAAATACATTCCTGTTCGAACAGATCTTCTCATGCCTGCAATATCCTGGGTTGAAAGCAAGATAAAATACTGTAGCACATCTAGACAGCTTCGCGTTGCTAAAATCCCACAAAATACCAACCTCTGCAAAACTTTGGGGAGATTGGATACGGAGAAGCAGGGGGAAAGGACCACAGCCAAGTTTACCCTGTGGGTAACAAGGTAAGCACACGAAAGTTAACGCAACTTGCCCTAAACTGCATAGATGCTGTACCTCAACAAGGCATGGAACGAGGCTATACCCCACAGCTTCCTAGAAGCAGGTCCCAAACTCAGGATACTCCATCTGATTAGGAACGGGTTTACGATCCCAGATCAAGACTGCACTCCAGAGTCAGAGCGTCTCCAGGAAGGTACCCTGAAAAGAGTCCAATTAAAAGCTATGATACGACATCTTATGCTCCGTGCACAGGGAAAAAGGTCCTACACACGTACCTCACAGAAAGATGGTATTAGCAACTCCGGAGAGTTTGCAAGAGCCTCACTGAAAACGCGAAAACCCTCACGTTATCTTTGAGCCAGAAAGACAACCAATGACGAAGAAATGGGGACAAAAGCACAGAAAGAAATACGCACTGCATTTACGTGACGTTGCATTAAAGCAGACTGTTCTGAAAGTCTGTAATGAAACAACAGCAATTCTTCAAATACAAACTCTGGAAAGTAAAGTCACCTTCAGACAGAAAGGCCACAAAACGCCAGCAGGCAACCCAGGCTTTCTGACAAAGACAGCAACGGCAAGGCGAAAGGCCCAGACTAACAATAAAACCGCAGAAGACTCTCCCTATGCTCCCCTCTTAGCTGAAAATTTAATATAGGAGCTAGAAGTCTTAAGTGAGGAATTCACAGTAAAAGCCCAAATCAATTCTACCCGACAAACGCAGGTAAACAGGCCTCAGAGGCGTTAATTTAGGCTTTTCAGCACCCGCTTTCGAGACCTCCTCAGCCTGGCTGACCGGCCCAGGGAAGGCAGCACGCCCGGCCTCCCGGGCGCCGCGCAGCCCGCTCGCCCCGTCCCCGCGGCCGGCTGCGCTGCGGCACAGCCACTCTCGCGGCGCTGCCCGGGCCCGGCAGCAGGTCTGTCACCAAACCCGGCACGAGCTGCCAGAGCACGAGGCGCCGCCTCTAACCGCCAGGCGTTGTCCAAGGGAGACTGACGAGCATACGGAGAATCAACGCAAAGGGAACGGGAGGAGAGAGAAAAAAGAGGATTATCAGAATATCAAGAATACCAAGCTCCAGAGCTAGAAGTTTCACTAGGATCGCGACCAGCGCTTCAGGGGAACAGGGGGGAAATAAAAATACTAAGAGAGGCAGTCGTCAAGCACCTGTCACATAAAGCAGAACATTAAGTACATTCCCCTGCCAAATGCACCGCAGGAGGAACATTACCACTACAGTTTGATGCCATCGCGCAAGTGCTAGTGATCTCATAGAGCCTTCAGCAGAGGCTCGCTTTCCTCCCGCCAGCCTCCCCCCCACCTCGGACTGAGCCACACAGCCAAAACTCCCCGGTTTCTCTGCTGAGGATATCCCTAAGCCTCATTTATAAGTTGCAGGCAACTGGATGAATAAATAGTTTCTGTCCCACTTCTAAAAATTTTAATTTTGTTCATGGTCCCATCCGTTTCCATACTAGGTCACCAAGGAGTGGAATTCACTGGCTGCCAAGAGGAATGCGGAATAGGAGGGATCCATGGCAGGAGAATTTGCAGAGGACTGGAGAGCACTGAAAAAAAATGCATCACCTCCATGCACTTCCTGGGCACAGGGAATTGCAAGGGCGAGAGTCACTATTAAAAAAGAAAAACAAACAAACAAAAAGCAGAAATACACCAAAACCTGCACCTTCCACTCCCTCCCAGGGTTTTTCCTCTAACCTCAATTGCAAATTATTCTCTGTGTGCAGTTTCCAGTAAATCAGGCTTTGCTAAATAACCCCGACATATGCAGGGCTGAGAACCAGCCAACGAGCAATGATGAGATGTCCCTGAAACGATTAAGGAAAACGCAGACATCTCTCGGTTACAACAAAGCCTGTTGTTCTTTCCCCTTAGCACATATGCAGTGCTGCAAGCACTGTGCCGAAAACCTCTGATATTCAAAGACTCATTTGGTTGACAAGGAGCCTGTGGATTCGCAGACAGATTGTCACACAAACTGTCAGGTTTTTAGAGAGACTATCAGACCTCTCTTTGCCTACGTTATGGAGCACATCAAAGACACAGAAGATGAACCAGACGCAGACTGCACAGATCTGACAGAACGGTGGGTGTACATATTCGGAGTACTGTACTGTACTGCTGGGGGGGAAGGGAGGTTTAATGTGAATAATCAGGGGCTGAAAGCTCCAGAAATGTGACAGTTTTTGGCAGCAATTCTCATCTTTGCATTTATTTATCTAAGAGAGAAACTGCCATACCAGACACAAACTTGGGAGAGGAAGAAAAATTGTATCAGCTGCAATTTATTTTGCCACCGTACTTTTTCTTTATTAAGCCCAGAGCATTTCTGGTGATATTTGTATTTCCAGTCAGCATTCTCTCACTATGCTTGTGGCTTCTTTCCCCATTTCATCCTAGAGTAGAGTTTGGTTTAATGATTACAGCCAAAGAGACTGCCAGTAACTTTGCAGGTCACTGTGCACGGGGAATGGAAGAGACAAATCCATGCTTTCGCAGGTGCCCTCTGGCTGCAGCATCTGCCTCCAGATGCTCAGAAGCTCATTATTCAAAACTTCAAACTCAGGTTATGGGTAATCAGCTCCTCTGAAGACATATCTGGACAACCAAAAAAAATGAAGACCTTACTAAAAAAAAAAATATATATATATATACATATTAACCTGAAACTCTAAGGTCTCACTTTTAAAATGCAGACAATATTCACTCATTTCCCAGTGAACTAGAAACTTTAGTTAATAAAAGCCTGAAAAAAGTTCCCAGCTCTGCAGCTCAGAAGCAGTCTTAGAAAGATAATTTGATGTCATTCTTATTTATTAATATAAATTAGACAATCATTACAGACTAAGAGTATATTTGTTTCTACAACTGACAAAGTTATTGATCTAATTCTACTACAAAATGCTGATTATTATTTAGAAATTAAAGTGTAAAACGAAACACTGGTATTAGGAAAATGAATGAATGCAGACTCCGTTGCCCTGCCTTTACAATACCACAATACTGTCACATAACCTCCTTTTCTCCCTGCTAGGCTTCAGCAATTCCAGATGAAAAACCCCTAGTATCTTTTTATATTTATTTTGCTATTCAAAAGGGATTGAAATTCTCCACACAGTAAACAGAAAATAAAGACGATGTTTATCCTAAGATAAAAAAGTCAAGGAGGACGGGGGGGGGGGGGGGGAGGAGAAATGGTGAAAAGGATAAGAAAGAAATCTGAAGATATTTGTAAGCAATTTCTTTTCCATCATTTGACAGTCTCATTCTCTCCACTTTTAGTGATCTTCTTTCACATGATTTTTATAGAATAGTTCTGTTTCTTCTGAAGAGGACAAGGTATTGAAGAGGCATCTTTGTAGCTGGAAAGAGCTTGTCTCTGAACACAAGCCAGTTGCAGCAGAAGGACCACAAAGCACCGATCAGGTGAGAGAAGCATTTTCACAGCACAGTTACTGAGAAGTACTTTTTTATTTTATATATATATATATAGATATATTTTTTTCTAATTAAAAAGAAAAAACACATACATACACACCGCCCAACAGGCAGTGCAAGCAGCCACAAAAATGCTTCATTCCTATACTCTTGCCAAAACCATCCTCAACAGTGGCATACAGCATCACATGCAACCTTGAATACTGTTTGGTCACAATTAATTTAACATTGTATTTTTATTATAAAATCCAGGAGGAGGAAAAGGAGGGGGAGCGGGAACAAAGGGCCTTCTCAAAGGGCCCATTACAAAATAACAGGAAGAATTACTTATTAGCATTAAACCAGAAAATTCTCATAAAGCCTTGTTGCCAAGGGTTCTCAAGAACATAAATGGAAGAGTGTCACAGACGTGGTGCATCCACAGTGTATCACACACCCTTTGACTTAAGCTAATTCTGCTCCTAGAACTTAGTCTCTGGACACCACTTGTAACAGAGTGCTCCAAGCAAGCAGCCAAGGACCTTGTCTACAGGACTAATCAAAGAGGCAATAAATGTAGGCTTAAAGTTCCTGAAGGAATTACAGATGCTCGTATCAAAATACGGCCTTGGACAGGAAGCTGCTGTAGTTGACGGACTGTGTAACAAGAAAATGGTTAGGAAAGAGCATCCTGAGTACCTATTTTGGGCTCATGAAATGTTAAGTTTTTCCACCTATGCCTACTGGACAAGACCATACGTAACTCCCAAGCCTACAGCTGGGGACTGCTGAGCTCAGAAATCAGATAATAGGAACACAACCATGGAGACACAACTGTAATTTTGCTGGGAATGATAGGAAAGGAAAATATACATATATATATATATATATATGGTGTGTGTGTGTATATATATATATATATATATGTATGTATGTATATACATACACCCTCACAAACACACACACCGCAGGCATGTATCTAGAACAAAATCCTCTCTTCAAACAAATACTCAAACGTATAACCTCAATCTGTCCTATTTTCAATTTGCAAGTACAAATTCTTTATTCCTACCAGGCCACCCTTTGCCTATCACAGGAACTGACAGGAAGGATGCTTTTTTAAATTAATATTTATTTATTTATTTATTATTCTTGCTGCAACAAACCAATGCATCTAACTGAAGGAAGAGTTATCATCTCCATGGCTCACAAATGAATGATTAGCCACCAGCAAGTAATGGCTTTTTGCTGCTCCTAACAGAAGATGCATCTGGAGGAATGACCTAAAAACGCAGAAGGCCTCATATACCACTTAATCCCCTGATCTTCCAAAGGTAATTTGGTGGTAGACAACTGTGTTATGAAAACTGAAGTTAAAAATAAGGACTCCAGAGAACAGCTGAAAGTTCTCAACTCGTTTACATGTTCAGACAGGCCCACAATAGAACATTTTAGTATACCCAGATGAGTACCCTCCCTTTCAAAAAAAACCACAGTCCAGCCAACTCACAGTTTGCTACACATCACAAAAAATTAGATGATTTCTGTACACTGTCCAATTCATCATAAGACATCTCTAGGGGGAAAAAAATCCAGGTGCTCCTGGAGTGACCCAGACATGCAATCTCACAGCAACATTGTAGGCTTAAAATTATATAAGCAAAAAAATGTGGATTTTTATTCAGAATAGTGAGGGGGAAGGGAAAGACAGATTTAAGCCTTTCCTCTTGTGAAAAGACTTGAAGTACAATAATTGGGATGGAAAAGCTAGTTCTGCTCTTAAAATAACCTAGTTATTACAAGTCTTCTCAAATCAGAGGCTTAGACTTTTATCTCATTGCCTGCACACATTGCTCCCATCTCTTGCTCCTCTGTTGCCCCTTAGTGACCGACCCAGATTAGGTGGCCAGCTCTGTTGTATCTGGCTCTGTGGCCTTCCCCTGTTGCCGCTCTTGCCTGCGGCGCTGCCCTGGGTGCAAGCACCCTGCGCGGTCCTATGGGCCACCGCTGGCAGTGCTCTGCCAGGGCTCACCTCCAACCAGCTCTTGTTTATGGTAGGACAAGAGGCTCCAGAGGGCCACCGCAACTGTGCGGCACTCAAAGCAGTCTCTGCTGTGCCTGTGCGTGCATGTGTATATGTATGCACATACACACACACACACTTTCACTCAGATTGTGTTAGTTAATGGCTACAGCATTGGTGAGTGCATAATACAGGACAAAACTCTTCTCAGCATTTATCAGGGTTGGACTCCACAGAAAGCAGCCAATTTTAGCACCCAAGATGTATGTTCACCAGACTTATATATATAAAAAAAAATCTACAACACAAATTAGTCATTTCATATTTACTTACAATGTGGTTAGAGTAAATGGGCAAGTCAGGAAATATTGATTAGAGTCAAGGTGTTCAGTGGTAAACCAAGATAGGAATCATTTTTGGCACAGCAAAACATGTAGCCAAACAACCAGCTAACCCAGAAAAAACAAGCAAACAAAAAGATCCGCTAGACATAATCCTGCGATCGGCAGATTTTGCCACAGGTGAAACAAGTATCATTTGCAGTCAAGACCTCACAGTGGGCCCAACAGTGCACACATATTTAAGAACATTAAAACACATTCTTTACAAGCTACTTCTGAGTCATTCTGGTCTCTTGGGAACATGCATTATATGTTCAAGAAATTGCAATAGTGCTTATTTATATGTTTCTATAAAATGACTGGTGGATGGGGAAAAACCTTCAGGAAGTAGCCTTGGGCTGTCATGAAACACTTATTTACCACACCCACAGTAAACTACTTCTATTAAAAACCCACACATACTTAACCACTTCAGCCACTAAAAAGGCAGAGTAGTCACTTCAAGTTTGGTCTCTGAACTACTTATCTTCAGCACAAATTTGAGATGTTCTGTGAAGTCAGTACAATTTACAGAGTAATTCTAAGCCGTATTTTTCATAAACATGACAACAGCACGTTCTATAAGGACAGAGCTGAAATTTTAAGGGCCTTTTAAAATAGGTGTAGGTCTTAATTCTATTTTTAAGTCATAACATTGATGCTTTTTTCCTTGCCACATGCAGAAGGAATGCTGCAGGCTAAACAGAAATCTCAGACTCCCCAAAGGCAGGGTCTTAGCAAAGTAGAGTCCAGACACACACGGAAGTTTTGTCTACCTAAAACAATTTGCAGGATCTGGAATATCCTAAGACGAGAGCAAGTTTCAGTCATCCAAATCCCAGCAGATGGACAGACTCCAGTCTAAGGTCTGGAACATATTTAATCAATTCACTCTGCTAACTCTCTACAGTTTCATAAAATAGCCAATACTGCAATAACAGGACCAAAAATTAATTGTACACTGGTTGGCCAATTACCTGGAAATAACGGGCAGCAAGGCAGCGTAGCTGATGTTAAAATACAATAATACTACAGTAATACAGGTGAAGCTGAGAGTGCGCATGTATATGTGCACCGCACTCCATTAGAAAAGTAGCACTGTTTTTACCAGTAACAGTGCTACCTGTATATATACACATTTATAAATACCATCCAGTTTATAAACAAGCATATAAAGAGCACAAGAAGGGAGAAAAGTCTGAACTGTTAGGCAATCAGAAAATAACACAATGAAATCAAGGAGAAAAAATTAGGCTGAATTTAAGAAAAGTGGGAGGATAAGTTAGAAATATTGGGTAATAAAAAAAGCTTTAAAAAGAAAAAAAGAAGCACCCTTCGTTTCACTCTCTTCAAACTAGACTGGAGAAATATTCTCATTTGCTGCTCTAACAGAGACAGACAGGATCACATTCTAGGTCTTTTTGTTCTGCCTTTAACAAGTCTTCATAGTGATACACTGATGAGGCCAGATACCAGATTGCTATCTAAATTCAGCTTCTAAATTCAGTGCTAAGACTCTAAGTTCAAACCACACATTGCCACATTTATTTCACAAGTCGAGCCTGGGGATGGATTCCTCCAAGATGTAGCAGCCCATAAGCATCGTTTTTTTTCCCCCTGCAAAGGTACTCTAAATGGCAGGAAAACAAAATCCCCGCAAGGCTCTGACAGCTCACCCTTCAGCACGCAGACTGCAAATACTTCCCTATGCTAATCGTGCGGACTGAAAAGGAAGCAAACGCTCAGCCGCTGTTCGCATAGACGCTCCTTGTAATTTGAGGTAATGTACTGTACATCAGCCAACACATACCAAGAGGGAACACACACTGCGGGGAAGGCAGAGAGGCAGCGCTGACATCCAGCACATTTTATTTATCCTATTACAAATGTTCTTCGAGTTCATCAAATTACAAACCAATTTACCTGGTCTCTGAAAGCTGGTGTACTGAGCTATATTAGCTACTCAACTTTACAAGCTCTCAGTAAAACAACCATTAAACAGGCGAATTGAGCACAGGGTACGGAAATTTAGTTTGCGAGGCGGCCAACGGCAATGACACAGGAACCGCTCCCCGCGCAGGCAGGCGCTTCCCGGAAAGCCTTAGAAAAACTGCCTTTTCCGGATGCTGCTCAGCCCTTCTCCGATGGATACTAATGGGAAGAAGAAATAAGGGAGGCAGGATTCCTTCCTCCTTCCTGCCCCTTGCTCCAGCATGACATTTAACATCTGTGAATAGCTGAAAGGAGGAAGAGGAGGTCAGAGCTGTTTCAGATGACTATTTCAGGTTTGTTCCTTTTTCAATTTCGTTCCTGTTCAGAAATTTAATTCTCACACAGGGCTAAAAACTTCAGTTCTCAAAATATCCAGAGGCTGCGCCCTGACCAACTCCTAGAGCCACCGCTGCCTGAAGGGGAACGTCCGCGCAGAGCCAGACAGAAGCGATCTGGACGATTAGGGAGAATCTTATCAGCCTGTTACAGAAAACTATACTGGAGATTCTTCTTCTTGCGTTCAAAAGATTAAATCAGCAGTTTGATGAACTGGTGCTTCATTACATTGCTCCACTGGCCTGAAAGGCAAACTGCTTTTTTGGATCTTAGCTGCTACAGATTCACATACAGCAATGCTCCTCCCTTCTGTGGGAAGGAGGGCTGGAGAGGCATGGGGGAAAAGAAGAGAATTCAGCAAATTAGGTGGGGGGGGGAAATGAAATTGTATGGAATATTGTAAGGCCCAGTCACAAAGACTGGGACAAGAAATACTCCAGGAAGGAAAATACATTTTTTTTAAGCACAAAACTTAGTTTCGCATTGGCTGTTCTTCCTCCGAGCATCCCAAAGCACTCTGCAGAGCAGTAAGTTAGTGACTGGCAGCACCGTGGCTAGAGCAGCCATCACACACACAGCAATAGCTCACACGCAGCCCTGAGACATTACAGGCCATTTTATTGGGAAAATAAATGGTGTCACTGACACCTGCCAAGACATATCAACTCATTTGGAAAAGGGCACTGAATCTTTAACTCCCACTGAGAGGGCAGAGGGCGCAGTTTAAAACTAACACCTCGACACGGCTTTCGTTTCGAGCGCGAGGTGAGCACTCTTCAGGTCTCATGGCCACCAACGCCCTGGGACCCCAAGCCAGGGAACCGGCTCGTTTTTGTCAGCAGAAGTCGCTTTCAACCCTTGTCAAAGGACATCAGTTTGTTCAACCCTGCAGAATGTGCTGAAAAATTATCATGAACATCCAATGAGAACATTTAATATTTTAAATATTTTTTTCTAGTGTACCCTTACTTTCTCTGTAAAGATATTTATTGAGATCAGTTAATGCTGAAAAGCATAGAAATGACACGGGATTCAAATGGAGGGGTGACTTTGGTGCACTCCAAGTGGGAGACTGCTCCAGGAACAAGGATCAAGATCAATAAGAATAATAAATAAAAATAAATTCACCTTTCTCCCATTCTTTACATACCACAAATGCTTTACAAACATCAATTAAATGGTAAATGCAAGGGCAAAGGAGATTAATTTAAACAAACTAAACAAGGTGAATGCCACACACAGAATTACAAGATTTGTGAAGCTAAGCTGAGAAAAAGGTGCAGTCAATCTTATTAATAAGAAATGGTATTTGTTTAATGCATTCCTTTCCCACTTGCAGAAATACAGCGCAGCTTATGAATATCTCTTCTGCTCCTTACTGTTCTGAAAAACCACAAGCAGAAAACATTGCATATTAATGTACCCACCGCTCACAGTAGTCCGTAGCCACCTAATAAAAGATAACGTGGGAGCTGGAGCTTAGGAAAATCCAAGCAAAGAAAAGAATCAATCTGTAGCAAGGTGTTTCACTTCATCTGCCAAGATTACCTTCAGCCTCTCTCTGCTGCTTGACACTACTCCAAAAAGCTATCTGTGTTTTGCTATACTGTAGCACTGCCCTTAACATTTGTCAGGTTAGATCAAAAAAAAAAAAAAAAAAAAAATAGGCCAAATAGCAGAAGGAATCAAGAAAATATTTACTTGGGAGAAAGTATACAACTAATAAGCTAAGTGAAATCCACTGGCATCTGAAGGAATCCAGGAGAGATTGCATTTCTTTCTTATTATACTTTGGCAAGGATGTTTCTGCTATTTGGAGAAGGCAGGATAATACATATACAGAATACAACTACTTAATATATACTGTTCAGTACTAGGATTTATACGTTACCTATTTATACCAAGCATCAGCTTAAGTTTTTCAAATTGGGTGTTTTTTTCTGTTTTTTCACAGAATCTCAGGCCCAGCTACCTACCCAGAAAAATAGAGTACAAAACCTGCTTAACATCAGTTGAGTCAAGACCTACTTTTTTTTTTTTTTTTTTTTTTTTGGGGGGGGGGTGGGGTGGGGGGGGTGGAGGGAACCCCTCCACACACAGAATTACATGAATAAGATGCAAAATTACTTGAATTAGCCTCAGGCTCATCAATGCACTGCTTCTAATTCAACAAGTAGAGGTCTCAAACTGGATTCTGTACTGGAAATCAGTCACATCAGGAACACAAGCCTGGAAGGGAACATCTGTATCATCAGTTCCAAACTCCTGCAATTACACACAGTCATGGAAGAAACTGACAGTTCAGAGGACCTATTCCCTGTAATTTTCTGATTACTAAAATACTACTTAAACATCCCAAAACAAAAGACTTGTAAGCAACCTAGGAAACCAAAACCCCCGCCCAACATAATGAACAACCAGAGGAAGTAGGGAAGATGAGGGACATCACTAGCATCCTGATTCACTGCAAGGAATTTTTTTGATCAAATTTAATTTGAAAAAATAAGAAGTCCATAAAATACACACTACACCATAGGCAGAACAAAACTTAATACTTGTACACACAGACACACGTTCTGACAATCTAATATGGAGGATGGGGTGGTGAAAGAATACCTCCCAAGAACAAATCACATGGGTTAATCCCAGCATGACTACTTCATCCATTCAAATCTCCACTCAAAAAATCTGAATACTGCTAGAAGCAGCAGTGCATGACATTTGCTCATTAGAAGTCAGAAGTGCAAATCAAGTGTCAGGTGTTATTAGGAAAGAAACAGAGAACCAGATGACGATTCTCACACAGCTGTTGTGTAAATCCTTGGCTCACCCAAATCCTGAACATAGTTTGTGCAATTCTGGTTCCCACCTCTCAAAGAGGATTGACTTGATGCGGAAAGTTTCAAAGAACACCAACAAGGATGATCTAAGTACAGTAAGTGAACGAGGACCTTTCAGCCTAGAAAGAGATGACAGTGGGAGATACAACAGATCTACAAAGCTGTAAGAGGCACGAAGGGAAACGGGGGCTTACCTGTCACTTCCTCTTCATGAGGATCTCGATCATCAAATGAAATTAACAGGAATCTGGTTCAAAACATGCGGAGGGACAAGTTTGTTCACACACAACCTATAGTTAAGGTACGGAAATGTTTGCTACAAACTGAGTTCAAGGGAAAGCTGGACAGTCTGATGGAGAAGAAACCCATTCAGGATTAGTAAACACACAAACATCTCAGGAAGTATCTGAACCACAAGTGCCAGAGGCTGAGAAAGAACTTGCAACACATATCACATACACTCACCCTGTTCTTGTAGTCATCTCTGGGCATCCACTTTTGGTCACAGTCAGGAGCAATGTATTGAACTAGATGCATCTCTGGTGTGACCAAGCATGGCTGCCCCCAGTCTTATGTCCTCTAATGCTTTTAATAAAACTTAAAAAAAAAAAAAAAAAAAAAAAAAAAAAAAAAAAAAAAAGGAAAAAGCCAAGTTATCCACATGTGGTGGACGAGTGAAGAAAGAGCAGGAGCATGTCTTTCTTTAATGTACAAATAATGAATATTTCTGCTGAAACGCTGAAAATTTTTATAATACATGTCCTTCGCCATGAAAATATTAATAGAAGAGAGTGCTAGAGAAACTGAGTTTAAGATCTATTTGAAACAAGGCACACCCATAGCTCACTTCATGCAAAACTGAAGGCAAAATGCTTTTAGCATTTTTATAGCTTTACTGTTTCACAACACTTTGCCCTCCCATTATAAGCTATTCCATCTTACAGATGGAATAACTGAGATAGATGGGCTAAGTAATTGTTTCAAACTCCCAAAAGAGAAACAGCTATTAGAAAATGAGAAGTTTTCTGCTTCCACTTGTGTGCTCTGTCCAGTAGATTACAGCACTCTTTTAGAGATTACAAAATAAAGGGATAATGTATTCACACAATCTGCTGCATGCAAGGAAACTACCGAGTTCAATGTGGTCAATACATCTCAAAGACAGAGCAGCAAGGGGAAAAGGGCCCAAATACAAACAAGTAAAATGAGAAACCTGTAAAAATCATTCACACAAGCAAGAGGCTGAGAGGGTGAGGGCTGCTTAGCTTAATGGCAAGATTAAAGAAGGAACAGAGCAGAAGCCTACAGCTAACCTATAACAAACAGAATTCCTTTTATCCCTTTCACGTACAAGACACTAAATGAAAATAAATATTTGAAAGTGGTAACAAAAAACGGATACGTTATACAGTTAACCTGTGGAACCCAATGCCACATGATACTGATTCAAAGAGCTAAGTAGAATTCAAAAAATGGCTGTGACATTTAGACGGATGACGAAAGTAACCCAAGTTTCATGACAGTGAATAAAAACACTGAAGGAAGATAAACTCTCACACAGGAAGGCATGTGTCAGCCTTTAACTGATAACTCTTAGGAAGACACTTTTCAAGGCTGCTCTCTGAAAGTTTCTTTTTTCTCCCTCTCATCTTCCTTTGAAGTCTTTGAAAACTGACCACTTTCAGAATAGACAGGACAGTCTCCATGTTTGATCCCATGAAGCAACTACTATGTTCTAAGAGCTACGATCCTCAGATAAAACACAATTATTCTTAGCACCCTACCAGGAAGGTACTTGGCTCTCTACATCAACAGTTTAATAGAAAAAAAGAAAAAAAAAAAAAAAAAAAAGGAAAAGGAAAAAGAAAAAAATAAAATAAAATAAACCTTCAAAGCCAAATCTGTAAGTCTCCTACATCTCCCACTTTTGAATTCTGTTATGATTCAGAAATGGGGAGCAAGTCTAACCAACGGTGTGAATAAGCACAGGAGAGGTGGCAATTCCCAACAGATTATTCCTTAGGAGGAGATATTTAGGCTTCCTAACTCTACAGTGAGCCAATACTTCCTTTCATCTCTGGTTGAATGCCTCCAAACAACCAAGCGACTCCATGCCAAGTGACCATCCCATTTCAAAGCAGAAAAGGAAGCAAAACCTCTACTTCTATACACACACACACAGATCTGCGAGGGGGGGGGAGGGAGAGAGGGAGAGGTTATACACATATGCACTCAAGTATATATACGTATACATATGGAAATATATAAAAAAAAAAGCCCAAGTTGGAAGGTTTTAATATAGTGGAAGGAAAAATAAATAAATAAGTGTCAAGGTCTGTGTGTATTCAACAAATAAAAGCAGAATTATATAAAAGCTACAGCTAATAAAAAGATTGTTCTGTGCTGTGTTTCCCATCTTTCCAACCATTATAGGAATAAAATTATCCACAGAGAAGATTGAAAACCTTTTTCAAAACTAATACAATTAAGCTTTATTACACTGTTTCAAGTACATTTCTCTCCTCTCCCTTCTAGCCCCCACCACCTCCCACTCCAATCTACACTAACAGTTGGAAGCATTCTTCTATTTTATTACCAGCAAAATGCTAGTGTTTAAGGGTCAAAAACTATCTAGTGTTTCAAGAGAGGAAAAAATCCTGTCCTTTTTATCTACTTGCTATTGTACAAGAACTAGAAGAGAGTTTCTATGCATCTCTGCAATTTGAATGAAAGTATGGGCTAGCCACTTTATCCCAGAGTGAAGACCCTGAACTAAAACATCCATCACCTTGTTGAAAAATTCACTCCACAGCAAGAGAAACTGATCTGAAAATGGAAACAGAAAATTTAACGAAAGACTAAAAGGAGGACAACGCATCCTGGTCAAACTTTTCCCAACTCCACTGTCCATAAAGGACAGATACACATACAAATTTTCCCTGCAGTTTCTGCTTCATGAAACTAAATCTGGAAAGAAGAACATAATAGAAGCACACAGCATGAGACCAAGAAATTGCAGAAATTCCCTTTGCATATGAACATATGGACAACTGTGATAATTAGAACGATAGCTGCTAGATTGTTTGCAATTTCACTGAACAATCCCCATTATCTAGAAATAGAATTTAAAATCTGAATGCAACATTGAGTGGTAGTTTTAATAGTTTATTTTTTAAATGAAATGTATGGATTAAGTGTTGCAAAATTGTATCATGCAGAATTGCTCATGGGCATGTTCCACCATCAATGGTTTGGGGGGTAGAGGGGAAGCTGCATGGACAATCAGGTAGCAGCAGAGAATGAAAACAGGCACACGATGTGCCAATAGCTTCCTATCATTTCTATAGCCTGTAATTTTCCAGAGTTCCATACTCACCATCATGCTGCATGTAGATATTAAAGCTGATCGATTACTCTATCTCTTTATGATCCACCTTTTTCATCACTTTGCATTTCTTTTTAGTCACATAACACAACTACAAGTCAGATGTATGCAGCTCACTGTCAGGAGGTCTAATTGCTTCAAACTGGAGAAGATTATTCTCCACATTTATTAAAAAATAAAGACTACTTATAACATTATTTCATTTTGCCAGGAAGTGAAGAACGCATTAGTTCAGAAGGAACAGCACGGCTGCTCCTATTTTTATGGCATCAATTTTTAAAAACTCATCACGGTAAACAATTAAACAGAGAAGCAAATCCCACATTTAGGGAAGAGATTAAAATCCCTAAATGGATTTTAAAGGTCATTTCAGGCTTAAAAGATGCTTGACAGTGTCTCTTTAAATCATGTTCATTTCAAAGGCTTATCCAGCAAGAAGCAGACAGTGCACTGCAGCAACCGACTTTGAACTGTCGGGCTCCCCAGAGAAAAATTAATAATACAACTTTAATTCATATTTATAGCAAGATTTGTGATTTTTTTTTTTATTATTTAGCACAAGAATTTTAACAAAAGGAATAAAAAACAAGGCAAACTTAGCTTTCACCTAAACCCATGGTGAAAAAAAGTCTGAACTATTAGAAACATTAAGTTATTCAATTAAAATCACTTATCTTTCAAATAGGAATTGTTTAAAAAATTTGGCTCATACAGCTTTTTCATGAAACTACGTAAAGGTGGGAGAAGGATAAATAATAAGGGCTGGCAGTTCCAGATCTCGACACAACGCTTCTCATTTCTCTATTCTACAGATCTGCTCAGATCCATGTCCAATCCTACTAGCATTCAGATGCCACAAAAGACAGATAGCCTAGCCTTACCTTCCTCTCAATGCGGGCCAACTGCTCTTTATAGAAGGCCTCTTGCCGCTTCAATTCTGCCTCTCTGCCTTGCAGCTCCATGGCCTGGGAAGAAAAATAAAAGAGAGCTTCAGTAAAACAAGAAATTAAAAAGATAAAAGCGTGAAGGCAAGAAAAGCACACAGGATGCAGATTGGAAGGAACTCAGAAAATCCCAGTTGCTCAGGACTGCTACATGGGATTCCTCTAGCTGGAACTTCAGATCTTCAGTACTCTGGTTCATTTTGGCCTATTCCCACAAGCCTGAATTACTCTAATTAGTATCATACTCAAACTCATTACCTCATTTTTATTTCTTTTCATTAAATGACTAATAGGAGGAAGGTGACACTTCTGGACCTTCCTACTGTTTTTTTCAGAACTGCACATTATCCAAGCCTACAGTACCCTAAAACCAGCCCTCAAACCCTCCACTTCATAAGCACTTGCCTCTTGGAGAGTCAGAAAGCTTTTACGGATCAGATACATCCCTATGACCACGAAGGAAATCCCAATACAAGTCTATATTATAGTATTTTGAGAGAAACGCATTCTCACCAAACACATTTGCTTTTTATACGTATACTTCAGAGTACCGTGACAATTTGCAATTCTCTTCATATGCTCTCTGCACGTTCACCATCACCACCCCCAGAGTTCCTCTGACTGAGTGTTGCCCTAATTGGGGTGGGGAGGGGAAGAAATCAGAGAATTTTCTTCCTTCTGAAGTATAAGCTTGACACTTCCAAAACAGCAAACCTGCTATACAAACACTTGTTTAAAGTAGTTCATCAACCAGACAATGCTCAAGAAAGGAGGGGAGGAAAAAAACAAAAAAAAAAGAGAGAGAGAGATACACAATGAAAGTGTCTGTGGTTACAGTAACAGCTTTTCCCTTTGAGCTCTTTACAGCTGGCAGTATTTCATTGCATTCCTACCCCTAAGTTGAACTAGCATTAGGAAAACATGGCATTGACGGAACTAAAATAAACTTTTCTTTAAGACTTGAAAATACAAAGCAACAATAGCAAGAAGAATGGCACCAGCTACCCCACCCACCTACATACATATACAAAATCTCTGTGGCCGTATACGCTACTGCCAGGTAGAAGACCCTTCAAAACCAGACCGATTAGCCCGTTTAACATGAACACAAACCCTTCTAATCTGCAGCACTGCAGTAGCACTGCTCTTAACTTTTAATGATGTTGGTACAATCATAGAAATGCTAGTCCAATATGATTAAGCAGCTGGAACAGAAACATCCCCATAGGCTTAGACCTGTCATTTTATGGTCAACAGCCATTGTTAATGAGAAAAATTATATCTGAAAGTAAGTTGCTGTGCATTTCTTTCTTTCTGCTCCCTAGTAATGCAAGTATGGAGGTATAATAAAGCTAAGAAGAAGAGATTGAGCTAGGCAGCACGGGATGGTTGATGAGAAGGAAGTAACTTTCAGAGCGTAGGAAACCTGGCGGCAGAGAGAGAGAGAGAGAGGGACATGTTTTGAGAGTGGTTTTTTTGTTGTTGTTGTTTGTTTGTCTTGAGGTTGGAAAGAATAAGAAATAATTTTGGTTCCCATGTCTGCCATCCCAGCCAGCCTGGCCAGGATAAGGCATAAGCACTAGAGATGCACATCTAAATCCTTTTACTCCCGAACATGCTTGATCAAAGGCAAAATCTCCAGCTTCAATTTAACCAAAGCTGCTGCATATTCTCTGGCCTGTAAGTTGGCTAAAACAGGACACCGCAGAGGGCAATGAGCTGTCCTATACATCTTGCCTAACCAAACAGATACCACAGCAACAAAAGAGGCACTGAACAGCAACTTGTGTGCCAAAATTACTGCCCTTATTCTGGTAAGAGAACTACAGCTATCTTTCTGAATCAATACCCAACTGCTATGAAGAAAACAACTGAGTAAAATTTAACCGAAATGAAATTGGCAGAAGGAGGCAGCGTGGCCTGGTGGGAAACCAAAGGACCTCGAATTCTCCTCCTAGCTTTCTGCATAACACCCATAAAATCAGATTACTAAACACATACCTTGCGCTCCTTTAAGGAGAAAAATATGTAAGTAAAAGAAAGAAAGGTGACACAGTACTGACCCCTCTCCTGTACAATTCAGATGGAAGGTGATTCAGGTGTAAACAGCAAAAAAAAAAAACACTCAAAAGTGTTTCTGCACAATCTAAACAAGGAATTATGTGGCAGTGCTACTCTCTTGGAGTAGCGGACTATTTGGGGAGCACAAAAATAGCAAGTGTAGCAATCCTGGCAGGCAAGAGCCTTTAGTCTTTTTCTGGCAAGATATGGACCCACGCACCCAACTTCTCATCCCAGAAACTTGCCTCATCTCATCCAATAAGAAGTTCACCATAGTTACCCATATACCATCACCACAAGGGATTGCAACACAAATACCTGGTGTCTCGAACGGGACGCCGAGGTGCAGAGACATTAGAGGCGTGCTGATCTGCATGATGATAACGCCCCCCGATCTCCCAAGCACAGCTGACTGGGCCTGCAACGCCGAAACGGGAAAATGCCTCCACATCGATGCAGGCAAACATACCTTTGCAGGACTGGCCTGGAGTCCTGCAAAGTCCACATCTAGCAAGAATCAAAACCAGATCTCCCAACTGCACATTACGGCCTTGGTACACACACACTACTCTTCCCTTCAGTACAACTCTTCCAAATAATTTCCCCCCATATTATCACCATTAAATTGTATGACTCAGACGTACTTTCTATGCCTTGCTTGTTTTAGAGAGCTGCTGCTCTTTCAGACCACTGGAGTAATATTCTATTTAGTGACAGATCTGCTTGAAAGTTGCTTTCTGTTTCCCCTCTAGCCCCAGCTGTTATTACTAGAAACTTTAGTACACTTTAGGATGTTTGAAGTATGAATCGTACCATCAGAGCGTGTGTCGTTTGAAATATTCACTGTTCCAAACTGGGTTAGGCAACAAGGGAAATTTTATATGAATACAGGATATTTATTAAGAGTTCCTCTAGTCCTGCTGCTTATTCCCTACCTAAAGTCAGAAGCCTGTGATGTCCCAGACAGAACTGGCTGCCATGGAGATGATTACAGTTTCACAGGGGACCGAGACTGCAGGTGGTAAACAAAACCTCAGATACACTTTTCACACAAAGGCCTTCAGAACTAAAGAATGGATGGAGGAGGAAACATGTATAACAACAGCGGTTTGGGGAGAAAAAGAAAAAAAAAGTCAGATTTCACATCCATGCTGGAGAAGCTATATCTGAGCTTGAACACATCATGCACAAGATAACCCAACTCCATAGATGACAACTCAGAAACTGAAGAGAAAACACAACAGGGAGCATGAGGTAGAGGAGAGAGAAACAAAACAGAGAGGGAAGGGAGACTGAAAGTAGTTAAGACATATGAGTAAACTCAAAACTTAGATTGGTAATATACACACATATACACATTTTATCTATATAAAATATACTGTATATATATAGATATTTGTGTGTATACATACACACACGTACAATTACATACGCAGCAAAGCGTATACACGGGACAAGTATTTGCAAAGGAGTGTATACAATAGGCAGTTTCCCCTCTGTAGAGTATATAAAATATATTTTTAAATGCTCAAAAACTCTCCATAAGGGAGCCAGAAGCTAAAAGCACTACATGCTTACAAAAGGGCAGTGAAGGTACATCACTAGCACGCTAATTTGTCTTCCATGGGCATGGATACACAAATTGGTGGGGGAGGTTCTTTAAAGTTCTTCCGATCTTTACATTTTTTTTCCATGACTTAAATTTTCCCAGGTTATTTAGGTGCTGCTTTGGATCATGACCAAGAGCCAGGGCAGAGTCGTGTGTAACTCCCTGGCTGCTCCTCCTCTCCCTCTATCATACAACCCCTTTAGAAACAAGCTGTAAAACTTGTATATCAACTAATACTCAATTCATAGCTTTAGAACAGAACAATTCAAACACTGGTCAGCTAGATCACAGATAGGTCAAAAGAAATATATAAAGCTCTTAACTGAGGTAATGAAACATTATTGGTTTATTGTTAATGAACAAAGCAAAAGACACTTCTAGCCTTACCCCGAACTGAAATCAAGATACCATGCACTAGCATTAGTGTATAACTGGTCTTCTAGAACTGGGCTCCACTCTAGCTGCATACATTCAGAAATCAGTTTTGGCTTTTCCTATCATCACCAGATTTATATTACTTTTATTCACAGTCTTTTCTCATCACCTTGTTAAGCATGAAAACTAGGGATGAAATCTGCTAAAAGGGGGCTTCTTGGCAGGGTCAAATGACAGTAGGGAAAGTGGCACCCAGGAATAAAGTGCAGCAATAGCACAGCCCACAGCTGATGGCTACCATCAGGCTGCCGCTCTCTGCAATACTGTTTGCATTCTGGAATTAGGGGAGAGGGCACAGAAAAGAATCTGCTGGAGAAAAACAAACTCTTTCCCTGCAAAGGGTAAGTACAGCTACAAGGAAAGGTCCATACCACAAACTATAAAGAGCTTCCTCAAAGGCAAGTCACAGCACTTGGCAAGATTATTCCAAAAATATTTATCATCTTGGCAAAACACATTCACCAGTCACAGACAAACTAGCAAAATGATGCCTAGAAAACAAAATCAGTCAGAAGCAATCCAGGGAAATAAGCTGAAGGATAAAGGAAAGATACTTAAGTCTTTATCAAATGCCTTGTTTCTAAATCATTCTGTCTTTGCTGAGAGGAGCTATCAGCTTCCCCCAAAGGCATCTAGTAACATCTCTGCAACAGCATAGCAGAGATGTTTTGGCCGGGTACCTCAGCTTGCCTCACTTCACAACTACAAATTCTTACACCTCCTGCTTTCCCATTTTCCAACGCTGGTAGCAGTCCGGGTGGCGGCGGGGCAGGGAATGCTATTAAAGGCTTCAAGACTAGAAGAACGAACTGACAGTAGTGCACGGAACACCAGAACTAGCTCCAAAATTA
Source organism: Rhea pennata (assembly GCF_028389875.1). NCBI lineage: Eukaryota > Metazoa > Chordata > Aves > Rheiformes > Rheidae > Rhea > Rhea pennata. Next base: position 13,116,638 of record NC_084674.1, read on the forward strand.
GCTAGCTGGCATGTTCCTGACCAAGTCAGAAGGGAATGGCAAAGCTGAAAGGCCCACGCTGGAACAGTAAAAGGCAGCTTAAGCACATCACGCCTGAGACTTAACAGCAAAATTTTACAGGGAGGACTGTACAAGACCAGTAACCATGGGGAGCACTGACTCAACCTTCACTTGCATCAGCAGTAACATCACCGTCAACAATGTGGAGTTGTCTGCAGCCACTATTCCAGACATGTAAGGCTTACAAAATCACCCGCTTTTTTGTCGTTTCTCTCATTCTGTTGAAAGCAGGAGACTGTTCTTGTTTTCCTTTAACCCCTGACGCAGGCTCATGGCCTTAAAAGCCGGTACTGGTGTAACCTGCGTTTCCTCCTGTTTCTGCTGCTCTCTTAGCCAGCTACACACATCACCAGATCATATGTGGTTTCAGCAGCTGTAAGCTACACAAAAGGCACCAGTGAAAATCTTTATGGAGGAAATAATATGCAATTTTCTAGCTGAACACCTTTTAAAACGTAATGACAGAAAATAAAATCCTGCATCTGTGCTCAGCAATAACAATCTGTACACGCGCAGTAACAACATGACACTTGGAATAAGCAAGATCCAGACAAAAAGAGAGCTTACCCAGGCATCCAAATCCGCTGGCTTGGAATAGAGAGAGCGTAAGAGAGAAAGGAAAGGAAAGAAGAAAAAGAAATCAGTGATTTATGCAGGCTGCCTGCTGCTGCACAATATAGCTCTTAGGACAACAAGTTCAGAAGAGTTCCTTAAAAATGACAAGCATCTTAAACAGTGCAGCACTGTCCCCTGTTGGGAACTGTGCTATTAAAGCAAAACAAAAACAAAAGCACACCCGACCCCAAAAGTAGAAACAAAACAAAAACTCCAAATACTGTTGCAACATCCCCCTGTAGAGCAGATGCTAAACAGAGATAGATGTGAAGCAGCCAGCGTCAGGGAGTCATGCAAGGCACCGCACAACGGTAGAGATGCTGATATCCACACCACACACCAACGAACGCGGCAGTGCCAGGCGTATTCAAAAGGAGGCCAACAACTGCACAGTTTCCAAACTTCCTGCAAAGAACGTGCATCCTTTTGCAAGGGCATTTTTAAACACACAGCTGTTCTTAAGTAGCAAGTCATCATCTTTGCTGGACGATTTCAAAGAGTGCTTCCTAACAAAGTCAGTTGACTGATGAGATTCCCAGCCAGATCTTCCTTCATAGGCAGGTGAATACATGTGCAGTTCACAGTCCAAACCGCTATACCAAATACAGGCTGCCTTCAATGGCTTCTTTTCTTTTTTTCAGCGAGCCAATTTAAGGACTTCAGGGAGAAGACGAGCAGATCAAGCAGGCTGCAGTATCACCTCTTATTTACTTATTACTACTTTTTACTTACGCAGTAACCCTGCAGCAGCAGAGCAAGATAAACATTTCATGCCCATAAACACCTCCTTCTGAAGCCAAAGCATTTACGAGGCAGCCACAGCACTCATTTGTTGTCAAGGGCTGAGAGCCTTCCCTGCCTCTCAGGGCTACATTCAATCAGCAACACATTTACTAAGCAGGAACTTCACAGAAGGGCTGCCTTTTTATTTTGTTTTTGTTTTTTTTTAAAAAAAGATTATTTATTTGACAGGGGTTGACAGGGCAGGAGGAACTTTCATCTTGGTTATAGTTCAGTGCCAGAGGGAGCAGACAGCAATACGTTTATGGGATCTGCCATCATTTTTATGGTGCAGAGCAACTACTACAGGTAACTAAGAGATGATGTGTCAGCAGCTCTGTGCCATCCACCCTCATCCTTTGCCACAACTGAGGTGGGGGTGGAACTGAACATCTACAGTTCAGCTAGGAGAGGCCAATGCCCTCCTTTCTGCAGACAGGCTTGATACAACAGCATCAAGTCATTGGTCAAACAAATCAACACACAGCCGGTGTTCACTGTATCCTCTGATCAATCTTGACAAAAGCCTGATTCGAAAAATTTTTTTCTTCTTGATGATTTTTTTACAGTCCAGACAGATGTTCTTAGTTTTTTTTTTTTTTGTTTTTTTTTTTTTAATATACATTTGATCGGTTGCAAGGTTGTCCATCCTCAGCAGATGGACAGGAAGAACACGGCACTCTTTATGGTGCATATTGTTATTAGAGTAGATGGATCACAAATGTAGGTAGCTCTTTACTGATTTTATATCTGTCATCTGTGGGTAACCTAAGCCATTAACTGTCACTCTCCTGGTGGAAAAATGCTTGCATGGCAAAAGGAACAATTGGTACCAACGCACAGTTGCTGAGCAAGAAGAAACCTGCCCTATCGCCAAGAAATGGCTCCCCTTACATCAATAAAAGATATAATGTACAATAGTAGAATTACAGTCCAAAGAAAGAAAATATCATTGCTAACACAGTGCATCTATTCTGTAGGTACTGCCAAAGGCTTTAATTTTGTCACATTTCATAATGGAGAAAAAAAAGTATTATTCCAAGAATAGACAAATATACTCCACTGAATGGAAACAGGAAAATTAAAACAGGTTTAAATGCAGTAGGACATGTTCTTGTGTTGGAAAAAATAATTACATTTAGAGTGAAGCAAAAACTAAATTAAATATAATAATAATGAAAACTCGAACAGGCTGCTGGGTTAAATCTTGCTGCCTAGTAAGTCTACGCCAAGATCTTTTGGTAGATTTTTAGGTGTATTTACCACTATTGACTGATAATAAAAGACAAAAGGTGCCCAACTAATGTTTTCAAAGTTTCTGTTAGCTGCCTAAGAAAGATAGCAAGATTTCTTGCTTCCTAACCAATTGAACTTCACTGTCAGCTCCACCTGCAGCTTTGAGTTTTTTAAAACCTGTCCCCAGACACAGTCAGCTTTAGGAACTCTTGATAGGACTGCTGTGTTCTTGTGCTAAAAAAAAAAAAAAAGGGGGGGGGGGTTAATTTCTTCTCCAAGTAATCCACTAGATAGCAACTATGGGAAACAGAATAAACAGTGGACTTACTCCTTTGGGATCAAAACCAAATCAAGATTCTCCTCTTCACTGCACCAGAACCAAAACTTATTATTCAGACTGGATCTGAAGCCAAACTAGCCATTGTTATTCTAGGTATTCATGTGGAAAAAGACACAGTCCATTTGGGTAACACTCTGGTTAGATATGGGAACTATGCAAGTAACACATCTGCACTTCTGAAAATTCACATCAGAGTACTGATGCTGCAGGCAGGGAATAGTATTCCAGAGGTATCCACTGCCCAGTTTCCACTGAAATCACGTATATAGAGCCAAATTAGTACATTATTCATAGGAACAATCACCTACACATGACCGCCACTAACGGCACACCACCCACATCTACGGCAGACAATAATCAAAACACCGCTCTGCAACTGGGGCTGGGGAAGGAAGCGATCAGCATGGTAAGGACCAGCCTGAGGAAGGGCACTGCCTTCGTCATCCGTTGACCAGACTAGAACCCGTAAATGCCAAGTTTCATTCTAGATGCTGATTACCTTGCCATAATTAGTAACACTGCCACATTACTAATCTCACTACAGCATAGCCAACAACTCAGGAATCCAGACTACTAGTCTGGTAGATTTCCTACTTAGGAACTCAATAAAGAGTATTTTTAGAGGCATTGCCAACTTTGGGAGTGGAAGATAAGAGTGGGAGATGCGAGAAATGAAAAGCAGCAGGTGCCCAAAACCTAAGACAGCTGCTGGCAACAACTTTTGCACTCATGTCAGGATCTGAGGAGTTCGGCAGCACATATTCTAACATCTTGATGACCAGACTTCATCACTGAATGAGCAAAGAGTCCCTTTTCCTTAGGGCAGTAATCCAACTCTAAACTTTTTCATGACAAGAATTAAAGAATATATCTAGACATTTAGTATCCACTCCAAACCCTTAAATACTTCCAGTTTAGTGGAAAATTGAAGCAGCATCAATATTAAAAGTAACAAGAGTCAGAGGCGTAACCAACTGACAAGGGAAAGAGGGCAGGAAGAGAGAACTGAACAGCAATCAATTCTAAGGAAAAGCTGTGATGAAATTACTCGACTCTAATACGTACAGAGCATATACAATTCCATAAACACTAAGATGGGAAGTAGCAGTAAAGCCCCCTGCCCTTTTATGATTCAGGGACAACTGCAGTTTTAATACTTAAGGCATTGCTGAAAATAGGTTTGCAATGCTGACAGTTGACAGTTTCTTTTTAAAACAAAGAGAACTCTATTTTATCAAATCCAAAGCAAGCCATCTGCTTTCATTGCTTGCTTTAATACTTCAGCCCATTCCAACGTTCTCCTTTTCCCATCACTGTTTCCATACATGCATACATACCAAGCTTTCATTTTGCAGGCTGCCAACAGACAAGGCATTCAATGTCTATAGAAACTTTTCAGTGTGTGTCAGGTCTCCAGAGATATATGATCAAGATACTTATTCCTGATAGCAGGTAAGTCAACAACCCACTCTAAGTTTTTTACCTCTTTGCTTAAATTCCTACTCTGCATATCAGGCACAAGAACCTCCAAGTCCCTGACCAATTTGGGGGGGAGGGACACCCTTGAGAGAGAGGGCGCATCACGAACTTCACTATTAGTTATGTCACCCCTATCCTCAAATATTTCAGACCCTACCCAGTCAATAAAGTATTTTCTCATAGAGCTAGAATCAAAGACCATTCAACTCATTTTGGATTATTTCTAGCTCATCATCAATATCAACTCCTATTTTGACAATCTAAGTATAGTATATGGCTTTCTAGGGCCAGAACAAACAGGAGAATAACGGTTTCACGTGCCTACATCCCAGTGTCATTTCTTGGCAGGCACCTGGGGGACATAGCTCCATTTTAAGAACCTGGCAAGAGGAAAGCAATGTTAGCTTCCGAGTAAAACATGCTAGTTCAAACACAACCAACATTTTGAAAAAAGAAAAGGAAAAATAAAACACACACACAAGATGACGTGCATAATCAACACAAATGTCTCAGGACAGCACAAACAAGGAACTCCAAACTTGCTCCCACACACTACATGCAATTTCTACCTGCCTCTAAACGCAACAGATAATCTGTAAGCACTAGCCAGAGAATATAGGTTTAATATACTACAGTGAATCCAGGGTTTCTGCTACAAGATTACAAATCTAATCTCTTCTTGTTTAAAAAAGATTCTTCTCAAATGCTACACAGTTTAAAAAGAAACACAGTTGACTTCGAGGCCATTTTTTTAATACAGGCAAAGACAGTCTTAATTATATGCTTGAGTAAGAAAATTCTTGAAAACCTTCAAAGTCATGGTCATGCGTCTCCTTTGTCTCTTTATGATTCCTTCAGTAGGTGGAGACACGAGGTACACTTTCAAGCATCACAGTTTATATTTTTATCAACTTGTAAATTTTCTTGTTTCCTCTAGTCTTTCATCCTAGACATTTGCAAAATACACTTTACTCAGCATTGCAGGGTCAGCACTGCATCTTTCTGGAAGCAGAATCCTATTTACCAGCTTATAAGATATATATGGGAAAGATGCACAGTAATCAAGATTTAATATAAATCAAGTGCATTCCCAAGCCTTACAGAATGAATCACAAAAGGCAGGGGGGAAATAAGTGGCATGTGCTAATATACATACATTATCAGGCTGTTATTAAGGCATTGCATATGGAATAAAGTCGAACCAAAACATGAAAAAAAATAACGGAGACCGCATGGAAGGAGAAAGGACTGAAAAGTAAAGAACTTCACTGCAGTCACCCTCATTTACATGATCACTAAACAGAGATGAGTAGTCAGCATTCAATTTCCCTACCACTATTTCTGAAAATGTACCGCAATCTTGGCCTGCAGCATTCCTACATCCTAAGCCTTAGTCAATGTTATGAAAAGGCTGCCAATTAAGTTGTGGTTTTGAGCTACAGAAAAAATGTCCACTAGAGACCGATTCCTGCTTCCAGAGCACTTGCTTCCCACTGTGCATTTTAGGAAGCGAATACGCTGGTGCTCAAATGCACTACTTGCTCTCTATAAGGCTATGATCAGAGAAAATGCTGCAAGGTAGCATCTTTTAATGAAGACCAAGTATATCATAATGGAATCGTCTGCAAAAAGAATGTAGATTCAGCAACAATGAGGATTTCAGGCTATTGTAAAACTGCTCTTTATTTTTACATTGCAATCTCTAGGGCATGATTGTAACAAGAGCAACTTGCAAATCACTGTCACTGCCAGCAAAATTTTGATTTCCATTTGATAGGACAATTTGCAAACAGCAGTTTTCCACATTGTTCAAGGGCTTAACATTTGTAAGAGCCACAAGAATTCAATGCTGATTCAACGCTCATTTACTGGGCAATGCAACACTCTTTTATGCAGTAGGAAGCATAACAGCTCAAGGCAGATGGCTTGAAAAAAATTTCGGGGGAGTGAAGACCATTCTCTAGTAAGGAGCAGTAACAGTTATTCTCCCATCAAGGGTCACAAACCAGAGGTTACTGCTATAGAGAGGAAGGAGGTTAGAGTAGGTGCAACAGGAAGAGTTAAGCAGCTCTAATGAGTTTTCTTTGGAACAAAAGGAAAAAAAAAAAAAAAAAAAGTGTTGTTTCACTCTCAAGTCCCAGGGGAGCTCCTAAAGTTCAAACGTGCTAAGGAACCAAAGTAATATTTACTCCTAGACCTTTTGATCAAAAGCAAAAAGCTTGATTTCAAAGTTTTAAAATACTGCAGGCATTAAATATAGCCATTAGATGACATGACAGACCTAAGATTCATGCTTCATGAATCTGCAAAATGAAAGAGTCAACCCAGCTCAGAGTATCACAGAACCCTAAAGACAGATAGCCACATTTACTATAGTAGATACTATTTACAAACGTATCTCCACGTTGATTGCTCTCTAATTATAGACGGGGCACATACAATCATTTACTTTCTGAGAGCTCCTTTTGTACACGACACCTCCAAGTCGACGAAAGTAATCTTAAGGAACCTGTTGATTGATTTATTGATCAAACAAGTTGACCGGTGTAGCGGACTAGAAATAACCAGACCGCAAAGTGATTTGACAAATATTGCTGGAGACTAGTCACTAAAGGCAGTGGAAAAAAAAAAAAAAAAAAAAAAAAACACTCTTAAAACTTGAGTTCGGGCTTTTTTAAGCAGTAGAATCTATACTAACAGTTGCCCTAAAGTTTTACTTCATTCCTCTTCATTCCTCATGCAGATCTGCTTGGTCACATGAACTCCCAAACCAAATGCTCAAGATTATTCTGTACAATCCAGTATTGGCTATTAAATTCAGCAGAAACAACCGGCAGAATTTCAGCTCCTATTAGCAGAAAATGAGAAGAAAGAAAAGGAAGAAAGAATAGTGTGTTCTACAAGAGTTTGAGATGCAAAGAGATTCTTGTATTTAATTCCTTCCATATTCCATAGGATGGAAGGAAAAGAGGTACAGACCATCCTTCACAGTTAGTTTGCAGTGCTCTGGACAAGTTTCTGGCAATTCTGTGGTGGGACTCTACTGCAGCTTTCAAGAAGCTCCAACAGCAAAGAGTGGATTACGTCCCTGACCAGCACTGAAAATTGTCAACCTCACCGATCAAATTATTCACTTTGATGGCCTTTTTTTTTTCTTGTAGATTTAATTGTGATTTAACCAGGTTTTCAGTGAAATATTCTGGCAGCTTATCATAAGACTGAACTGAACTCAACCTGTGCTTGTTTACACTGTCCAATTAGTTGTGGTGAGAACTGCCAGCCAAATCCAGCAAGCAAGAGGCAACCATAGGACTTAGAAACCACTCAGGTGCAGCAGAACTAGGAGGTGGGGAAAGAGTTTAACTGAGAGAGCAGGAGGTGAAGGAAAAAGCTTGCATTATTACTATTATTATTACAGTATTTTAGACCATCATGTATCATGGTGGTATTCAGAAGTTTAATTCTTTCATTGCACTGGGGATGACTGTAAACCTCAGCAGTGTCAGTAACTTTTTCCACAAGCATAAAATTAAGGAAGGGAAAAACGTTCAGGGGCAGACAAAATAAATTAGCAAGACCAAATTCACAATCTGTCATAACCCCTCAGCATTTTAGGAAATAAACATCAGACTTGTCAAGGCAACCTTTAAAATAAATAAATAAAACCTTTAAAGCTTTATTTATCACCTAATATTCTCCTTCCTACTTGTCATATAATACACTATACGTATATAAAATCAAAAGCAAAATCCTCTCAAAGAACCAACACTTTAGTGCTCCATTTTTCCATTTAATGTTGAAACATATACCCACAGAGACCTTAAAACATTTTAAAGGATCAAGCTTTTCTTCTCATTAGTACCACTATCACGTTGTTCTGAACTGTGGTCATATAACCTTTTGCACCTTTTTCACTCTATTGAATCAATCTCCCCTGGCAACTTCTGGTGTGGCACTCTGTTCCCCCCTGCCTCTGGCTCTTCTTCCCTCACTAATTCTCTGTTCGGAACTGTGAAGCACAAAATTAGACGTTTCAAATTAAGCAAAGAGAGAAAATGAGAGAACCTTATTAAATCAACATTAGCATCAGAGTGTCTTTAGAAGAGAAACTCAATTGCAAAACATTACTTGTCTCTGTAAAGCTCTTTACCTTGACAGAAATGAGAGACAGGCAGCAGCCAAAGCCTTCCTCCTCTGCCCCCACCTTCCTCTTCATGCTGGTCACAGTGCTTGAGCAAAAAGAGCTGCAGTTTTTTCAGACCACAGCCCCAAAGGGAACAGAGCTTTACTTGAGCTCACAAGCACTGGAATTGCTGGCTAAAAAGGACAATGTCTATCAACGTGTTGTTAAAAAACAAACAAGCGACTCCAAAAGCACCCTAAGTTATTTGTGTGTGTGTGCATGCATGTGCACATGCGTATCTCTACACACAAAAGTACTCAGCCTTTCAGAAAGGGTCAACCACAACACTCTTACCTTAAGTCAAGTTAATTTTTTTACCTCTTATAGCAACACAAAGAGGCATTTGAAGTTTTGGTCACCTTTCTCAGTCCCCAATGATCAAGATTACTGACACTTTAGGCAACGGTCAGCATGCTTTGTTTAACTTTCTGGGTGTGAACCTGCGATTCCAGGTCAGATATGCTCAATTTCACTCCTTTTCAAGAGAAGTCACTGGAATATCATACCACTCCCTTCTGCAGGCAGATTAGTCATGCTTTTGAAACCAGAGATCCCTCTGAGGATGCATGGCCTCAGGGACATGACATTCCCTTAGCACTTTTTGATTAAGAGTTGATATTTGCATTTTGTACCAATACATAGATTGAGTGTACACAACTTACACCACTGTGCAACAGGCTGCGTACTTGTCTGTTGGGCTGCTGCCTAAAACAGGTAGTGTTTCAGAAGTAATTTTGTAGGGAGAGCTTGTAAAATGTGTTGTTGAGGAGCACTATGGAAACAAATCCTATTAAAACAAGCTAAAGTCAAAAAAGTTTTTTTAATATTTCAATTAATTAAAATCTATGTTTAGAGTATCCCTCTAGCTAAAGATTATCCTAGGGGTAACTCAATTCCTGAGGACAGTATTAAGTTTACAGTGCATCTTTGGGGAAAACAGCCACTGCTCCAGTGGAAATGGAGGTTGAAGTATTTGGTTGCTCTTGTCCTTTCAGGCATATATAGTCACACCTTTCAGGTGTATATTAGCCGGCAGTAATAAACACTTTGCATTTTAGAGACAGATTTCCATCCAAGAGCAGACTCCCTTACAGACAAGAAAAGCTCTCTCTGCAAAGCAATGAGTGTTGGCAGTTGAATGGTTCTGACACCTCTCCAGAGCTGTAACAAAAGTGACTACTACTTCACATCATAGTAATGCTTAGGGGCCTACGCCTTTAACCAGGTGCTAAACAAAGTAGTTCATGCACCACAGAGTTAAGAAAAGAACACAACAAGGAAACAGGAAGGAAAAGGATAAAAGTAATAACTGCAAAAACTAGTAATAAAAAGCTAGTTTGGTCGTGAAATGATTGTCTATCCAACACCCATTTTGTAAAATAAGGGCAACAACAATACAAGAGTGCTTGGAGTTTTCCAAAATGAAAGGGTCTGGTAAAGACTGACAATTTACTATGGAATTGTAAAGCTAAAACATGGGGAGACAGAAGAACCAGAACATATCTAATGAAGCACTGACCCAGCAGTCCTAAGGCTCCCCTCAATCCCCTCCGAGGTCAGTGAGAAGTCATTACCAAAATGCACTTTACCGTCCAGGAAAGGACGGCATTAAGCACAAACTGAAAACATATTTTTTCTCCTTTTCTCTGCTGCAGCTACTTTTCTTATAGTCTTTCCCTAGCAATCTGAGCACAGAACTAGAACTGGCCTCCGGAAGCCTTCATGTCCAATCCTTTGCTTCTGTAAGGACATCAAATAACATCTTTAATTCAGTTGCACAGTTGCTATAATAATGTCTGACCAGCACTATAACAACATCATCTTATAAAGTTAAGCACTAAACAATGATCAAAATTAATAAACTAATATGTGTAAATTTTCATGTATTATCTCATGGGATGGGATATAATTGTGTTGCAAGGCCCTCGCTCTTGTACACAAAACACCTAGAATGGCAAAGCAGAGGAATACCACTTCAGTCAATAAAAAATAAACAAATAAATAAGCAGCACTGGAATATCAGAGCTTTTGCCAAGTAATAGACTCTATTTTTCCCACCAACACCAAGTAATAACTCAGCATTTATATGACCAGCACTTTCAGCTCTTTAGTCAAGGTTCCCAGTCTGAAGATTTTTCAGACAGCAGTCAACTTTTAATTGTCACACAGAACTAAAGGAAAAGGGTGAGAACTGGAGGGGGTTGGTTGTTTGTTTACCACCATCTAATTTTGCTTCTTAAAAATCATAGGTCGATAAGATAATTTGGCAGATACAAACTTCATAACCCAACCGTGTAATTAGATGGAGGCACTTAAATCACTTCTAACTAAAGGCTTGGAAAAGCTTTTAAAAAAAGTTTTTTGAAAAACCTCAAAAATCACAGAGAACTAAAGAATCAAACAGTGTAAAAAAAAAATCTACACATCACCTATTCACCTTTGACGAGTTCAATGATAGCAACACACCACAACAACGCTTCTTGAGATAGATACTATTCAAAGAGGCAAGATGCAATAATTTGTCCCGATTCATGCAGAAAACACCAGACAGGACCATGACTGAAATTCTTCCTTCTTTGATTTAACCTATTACGTTTCACAGGATACCCAAGTTGCAGAGGAAATTAGTATTTTCACCATCACATGTATTTGCTCATATTACTGAAAGGAAGACAGTCACAACATACTGATGCTTGCCTGTTAATATCCTTCCAAGACGGCACAATCCGAAAATTATCTCGAACCAACTACAGTATGGAACAAAAAGTTATATACATTTGAGATGAAGTAAAATACCTGGAACAGCAAAGAAAGAAATCTGTATTTAATTCTTAAGTCTCCTTTAAAGTAGTCATGAAGCAGCAGTGAATGAGGAATGCCATCCACCAAATTCAGATAACTAGTACTACTCACTGTGATTAGCTCATGCTAGGTGCCAGCCTGCCACCTACTACTGTCAATAGGGAAAATTCACTATCAGCTCCAAGAGGATTCTGAAGAAATGAACAAAAACACTAAAAAAAAGCAGCAGCAAGACAGAAAAAAAAACCCACAATGCAAAGAGTCAAGCAGGGTCTGCTTGCAGCAGTAACTCTTGGCTGCAGCACTTAACCCACTTCTGGGACATCACTATAGTAACTTGTCTCATCATCATTTTTTCTTGTTTTTTTCCTCCTCTCTTCCAAGCAGCAAATCAGGAATTAATATTCACAGGTTCTATGAGTGACATAATTGCAATTTAAAAAGGGCAATTAATCATCAGCCACAGACTTGCCAGGCTGTGATCCTTTCTTTCCACACCTGCCAACAAGCACACAGGAGGCAAAAACATCACGTTTGCACATAAAGCCCGGAAATGCAATTCTCCCTCTTCCTCCACCTCTCCTTTACATTCTCAGGTTTCACAACTTATGTTATGCTCCCCCTAAACCCTCCACAGCCCTACAATGTAGCCCCTTTGAATCACTCACCCACCCTCTCCCTAGCTGCTCGCCCACAATGCCCAATCAGTCCCTTGCCATTTGAATGCAGAATGCTCTCTGTGTTTTAGCTTCCCCATACCATCAAACAGACCACTATATTGTGCAAGTCTACTTTATCTCAAAAGTACATAAGATAATACATTGCTACATATCATAGGGAAAAAAAAAATCTGTGAAGATTTAGACCTCAGCAAGCTGTGAGGTCTTCAAGTGATAGATTTAAAACAATTGGCCAAAAGACCTTTAAGATCTTGGGCCAAAAAGTTTATACAAAAAACCTCTAGGCCAAAAAAAACTTGCTTAAGCAGGTGCCACTGCTCCTAGTCAAGCACAGCAGATTCATGGAGACTGAGGACTTTTGTTCCAACACAAGCTGCGTAGTCTCCCTACCCTCATTCCAGCCAGTCAGCCACCAAAAATTAGGTTTCATCTTAACAATATAGGAAAGTAATTTGATGCTTTTGTCTAAGAAAGAGGGTAATTTCAATCCTAAGAATTAAGCCAGCATGCAAACTGAAACACAAATATGTATTGCACATCTTGGTCAGAGTTCCCAACAAAGGTAGTTGGCAGAAACTCTCTGCCAGGAGGTAACACCAATAAATGGCCTCTCTTTCATCTGTTATTAGATAATAAACAGGCTTTGCTTCCTCACACTGTCCTCATTTCTGTGAGGTCCCTCTCATAATTTGCTATCTTTTTGACACACGCTCTTGTTTTCCTTCACCCACAAGCCTGACCACATCATTGCAAGTTAAATGACACATCTACAGCCTACTTCTCTCAGCTCTGTGGAACTAGGCAAGTACAATTACAAGTTCTCACCAGCTTTTTCTTCATGTAGATTTTGCAGAGGTTTGGTAACCTCTTAAAGAGCATTTTATTCCCATGCAGACCTTTGTGTTCCAACAACACAGGTATCATGTGCCCCCTCATCCTCTGTTCAGAAAGGGCTGACCTTGTCTTTCACCAACAAATTGTTCCTTAACAGACAAGGGAGTGCAGTGTTAAGAAACATCGGGTATTTCACTTAAGTATGTACCCTTTCCCAACCTAGGGGTGAACAACCTGTTGCTTAGTTGCATTTCCTCACAATTAATGGCTGGATCAAAGGCTCTTACTGGATTCTTCCGCAGGCAGAAAGGATGCTTACATAAAACAGATTTGGGAGCAAAGCTTGAAAGCCGGAGAAAAGACGAATGCCCCTCAGACACATACAGGGCTTCTGTGCTGATGCCGAGGATCACAGATGCTGCATTTCTTAGATTTCTTTGTTTAAAAAAAAAATAATGCTTGTGCTTCCAAATCTTCTTAACACCTGTAAGCTTCATGCTTCCAATCAGCATTTGCTCACATCTTTATCTTCAAACCAGTACTATGAAGTTTTGATAAGCCTTTTCCTTCCCAATATCTCAGTCCGTATTAGTAATGGGCACTAAAATCTTTCCCTTTCCCTCGTCCACGTTTTACAGCCAGCACTGCCCGAGTTGTGTGTGAGGCCCAAAGCACTGCCCTGTTATTACACACTTATCTCTGCAAAACCACCCTGCACAAGTGACAACTTTCATGGCAGGAGGAGGGGGAATTGTGCAGCTTTGCGATAATTAAAGCATAGACGAGTGTCACTGCTGTAGATAATTATGCATTAGCAGTGAAATTATTTAATGGAATAAAACAAAGTAAGCCGAGCATTTTGTTTAAAAGGGAATTTAGGGTCTGCAAAAGATGCCGAACCAACGCCCCAGGAGACTGAAAATGACAGCCCTCTATCATTCACACACACGATACAACACCGGCAACAGCCTGCCAGGCTTCCACCTCACACCTACACACGGAGGGGAACAGAGGAGATGCAAAAGAGTATTTTGGCATCCCTGGCCATTCAGTCTCATTTGTCTGATGTCTGTCCACGTAGGGACCAACCACTAAATAGAGAGGAACAACTGACTGGGAACAACTTCCTAAAATGAAGGTATTGGCTCCAATAGAATGGATTAATTCAACCCACAGATTTTCCATAACCACCCCCCACCCCAAGCAGCTATCACATGATATCATTTTTAATTAGCATCAATACAGACAAGACTCCAACCAAAACCAGAAACAACGGGGTAAGCAGGTACACTGCCTGCAACAAAACTATCTCTTCCAACTAAGTCCATGAGGTTCCCCCCCATCCTCTCTCCTGTATCCTCTTGCCTTAACAATCATGCACCTACACACGCTCTTGCCACTGCTCTCATCTAGACAGCTCTCAGAGTCCTCCTGCTTGTTAAAATGAGGACTCTCAAGGTCAGTCAGAATTTATAAGGCAGCCATTTCATCTTTGTGCTTCTCTGGCTACTTTCCTTCCTAAAAGCTGCTGAACATTGGAGATTCTGCTGGGTCTGAAAGCCCTGCCAACACCAAGGCCAATTAGGAGTTTCAGAATGATGCATATTAAAGTTATTACGGCAGTTATGCAGCCAGAATAAATCTTAACTGAACCCTTAAGTGGTTGTTATAACTTGTTTCTCCTTCTTGAAAACAGATGAAAAGATACAAATCTCCTCCCTAAAAATCTGCAGGGATTCAAGCCAGCCACCAACGTCTCTCTTAAAAGAGAGAAAATTATCATTCATTTTGACCAAGGCCAACTAGACCATCTTTGTTTTTTAAACTTCAGTCAAATCAATTAGAAATTCACAATACCAACTGGGACTGACCTAAGGTACTTCCATGAAAGAAGAACACCATCTACATCTGAAACATCCTCTGAAAGAAACTCCAGAGATTGCAGTAAAGGACTTCACTTAGACCTTCTAGATAGTCTAGTGCTGATAGTCAAAAGGACATAGATATTCCACTTTATTTTTTACAAAGAACCAGGTTTTGCAAATATTACCCAATTAGAAGACTAGGATGTAGATTCTCTCAAAACAGAGAATCTTGAAGAGAATCTGAGGAATGGATGCAGTGATACACATCTTGACACTGAGCAGGAGATGCTGTTAGGACAGCATGTGCAACTCTTCTCCCTTCACCTGCAAAACTGAACTTGCTGTTGGGAGCAGTTATCTACCTCTAAAATGAGTACTATTAGAATTGAACTAGAGAGCTGGAGAGCAAAGAGAAAACTGAGGTGGCTAAGAACATACCGTATCACTTCCATGGAAACCTGCACTGGCTTCATGACAACCTTGCTCTCCCTCAGCAGCCTGAACACACAACAAGTTCATGACCTGCTAGATCCATGCATTTAAGCAGGAGAGTAAGCCACAGGAAGCATGGTGACAAAATGAAAGAGAAGAGCAGATGCATTCAACATATATCTCCAGTTTGTAAGTTTTGTAGGCCACTATGCAGCAGTCTATTCAGTGGCCTCACAATTTGAAGCAACGTATTTCTGCAGAAACCAATGGACTGCAAACACACAGAGTAAACTCATTCTGAAAATTATGGTAACTCTTGAAGAAACTAGAGCCAGAATTAAAATAAGTAAAAACTTAGAGATATTTCATTGGTATGCAAGTAATTTGAGGGCTCATCAGTTCTGGTCCACACCTGAAAGGGAGCCCTCTTAGATGTTCCTTCACTGCCATCTTCTGGAAATACTGTGTCTGTGAAGTTGCTCTGAATAAGAGTAAGTGGAGTAAGGAGAAACTCAATGAAGGAATGATCATTCGCATGCAACTGAAGTGTTTACTAAAACTCTTTAATCCCAAAGTAAGGAGTGCTACAACCGGAATTATATCCCAAATGAACTGAGCAGCAGAGCACAGAGCCCACAAGACAATACACAGAGCAGCCTCTAAGACAAGCAGGTTTTGACCCTAAATACTTCATTAATCTTCTGGATTCTACAAATTAGACAGGTAAAGGGATATTAACGTGGATATGTTGTGTATAGCTTGTTTATTAGATTCCATGTGCATCATCACATTTCAAACACTCACTTGAAAATACAGCTAAACCCCAAAACACCAGTTTGCTCATACACAAAAAAAAAAAAAAAAAAAAAATTGTCTTGCTAAAGAAAGCAGAAAGTTTCACAAGAGTTCATTCAGAGTCAGCAATGAACTGGAAAAAATGAACAGGTCAAAAAATATTATCAAATATTTTTATACACAGACACAAAAAGTGTACCTAAAGTCTGTGGACCAGTATATTGACTTACTAGTAGATGACATGACTTATCAAGCAGGATATTTAGGTCCAAATCAGTCAGCATTATAGCTCTTAAAATAGCCAAATGACTTGCTGAACACTACAGGGAAGCCTAACCAAGCTCAACAGCAACACCTGCTGGACATATAAAATTGGTTCATTATTTTTTTGTTTGTTTAAACAAAGATGCTTGTTTATGAAATGAACTTCCACTGTAGTTTAAGAATGCTCACAAGGACATATTTCTTGTCCAGAAAGCAGACTCAATTTCTAAACACCAGTGCAAGCAACATAAAGGCAAAACGTTGTATTTGCATGCAAAGTACGGTCAGAAAAATCCTTTATCCTTACCTATCCTCCGAGATACTCGACAGCAAACCACTGAAATTAAAATGGGTTAGGATTTACAGTAGTGAGACTCTACTGGAGGAAATCATCTCTGTCCAGCTGCTTCAATCCCATCCGAAGAATCCCCAAGGTACCCGTTGAACTACTTTATTTCCTGTGGGAGCAGCTAGTACGTGAAAGGCCCGAGGCAGCAAGGTATTTACCAGATGCACTAAGTCCCATCTAAACGAAAAGGAATGGTAGCTAAGACCATTAGAGCTCCTTTCCCTCCAGGTGCCTTAACAGATTCCTTATTAACCTTGGAAAATAAGCCTGCTACAGCAGGATGACATTACTGGAGCAGAAGCACTGCTAATAGCCTCCACTTAAACGGATCGCAAACTGATACTTCATCTAAATCAATTACAATGACAACACATTTTTACCTCAGACAGGTAAAACGCAGTAAACTACTTCTAAACTATTGTAAAGAAAAGAAAATGCAAGTGGCTGACAACACCACCAAGATTCAGTTAAGACTTTCATCGCAGTCCAGAACAGAGCCACAGTGACCCAGGAGCCCATTAGTTACACAGGCTTGTGAACAGCTCTCAGGTGGTAAAAGGCAAATCACAAACAGATTTGTAACAGACCTATATGATAACCTTCATTAGCACAAAGCTTAGAAAAAACTTGACTACAAAAGGCTGAATGAGAGGCACACTGTGGGGCAGGGGAGGAAGGAGCAACTTTTTAAATCACAAAGAAAAAAGAAAGAAAAAACCCACAGGCTAGTCTGAAGTTCATTATCTTCTAAAATTTAGTTTGCTTCAGAGCTTAGCATTTCCATGCTTTTTCAAACTTTGTACTCAAAATAAAATTCTTTTACCCTGAAAAATCACAGGATTTAAGAAATATGCAAGTTTAATCGCAACTGACAACTATATATTTTTTTAAAGTTCCTAAAAGTCCCCTAAAGTTTTAAAGTCCCAATGCCCCCTTGCCACCTTCAGCTCTTCAAATAAGAAGGTATAACATGAAAATACAGCAATGACTGACTGCTCAGGTTCTCAATTGGGAAGAAAACAGATTTTGTAAGGATCTATTTGTGTAGTGGAAGACCGGAAATCAGCAGAAGGGAGCCACAGCTTCAGCTTGACAGTGCCGATTACAGCCATAGCAAGATGAGGAACAAATCTATTCTGTTCAGGGGCTGGGGAGAAGGGAAAAGGAGAGAGAAGATAAATAGAAGCCTATGTGTTTAGAAAAAGAAAGGGGCTTGAAGTCATCTGCTAGACAGTGACCCACATTTTCCACAATAAAAACATTAGGCAGAAGATCCAGTGAATGGACACGACAGGATCCCATTCCTAACCAAGAGCTCTGGTTATTTAATAAATGCATCCTTCATCTAATGTTCTGATCATGCCAGTATTCAACTTAACTTTTTTGTTTGGAGCAGAAATTATACATAAGTCCATTCTATCTGCCTGATTACTTTTCATTTTCAACTCCTACAGTATCATCTTTCAAGTTTGCCCGTTATCATGAGGTCTTCCAGGCTAAAATGGCTCTAAGCTTTCAATGTAATAGACAGGCAAAAGAAAGCCAGGTAACTCTCCAATTCCTTCTCCCCAGCCCCATCCCAGCTTTTCAGGTGTTCTATTTTCATTGTTTTAAATAAATAAACAAACAAATACACAAAAGAGAAAGTCATAAGCTCGTTTCCTCTAAGTTCAGTTCCTTTTAAGCAGCTCCTTTCCATCATGTTTTACTCACTGCTCATAAATAATATAGATAATTGCAGATAGCTGTAACAAAAACAAGCAGAGAAAAATGTACATATATAGGAAAGAAAAATTCTGAGGTGATCTATGGGCCTAGAGGAATTCCTGGCAAATAGCAACAGTTGCATCGAGATCATGTTTTCAGCTAATGTAAGGTAATTAGAAGGCCAAAAATAATACAGGGACAGACTTCAGACAAAGCTAAGCAAGGGTGCTGGCAGCTCAGCTCCCTCTGAAGTGCACATTTCCTATCTACTACCCCCACACAGTACATATAGCTATTTCTTCTCCTATAAATTTACATTAGAAAGCAGTAATGCCACTCATGGAAAGACAGGTTTTAAAAGTGCTGAAACTCCAAAAATCTATAAGCAGTGTGCAATTAGGAAGAAATTATGCTGACTAATAAGAAACTCTAAGAGAGCCCACCCAGCTGCCCAAGAGTTAACATCCTGCGTTTCTCATCAAAACCTCTTCCAAGCAGGTTAAGTACACAATAGAGCATCTAAAGCACAGCAAGAAAAGCTGCTTGAAATTCCACACATGTGCCTCAGCAATGTATTTCTATTAATGTCCAGTGTGTGTCAGCGTGAAGATAAGGTACCAACATCATGTCCAACCAGCCAGCTAGAGAATGGGACGCTGTGTAAAACATTGTGTGATACTTAGAAACCCGCAGAACAGTGGCGCCTGCAATCTCACCCTCCGCACACATGCCTGATAACACCACCAACAAGGGGGGGCAGCATGAGGAAACGGTCCTGCAATTTGGGGGAAGCAAAGAAATTGAGAGAGAGAGGCTAAGAAAAATGAAAACAGATTTCATCAGTAAATAAAAGCAAGTTTTACAGTGCCCAGCTTTAGAAGAGGATAGAACTAAACTGGGAAAAAAAAACCAAAAAACTTAATAAATTAAATTTGCTTTTCATACGACCTTGCTTTATTTTTTCTTTAGGATTAGAAATAAAGAAATAGCCTCCATGCTCAATTTGATTACTCCCACTATATCACATACATTCAACTTCATCTCTAGTATGAGCCAAGGAAGCTATTCCCATCTCAAATAGGGCTATTCTCTGTAGCACCCCTGTGTTGTCACCTAGAATCACTTCAAAGCATGCACATCTAGATTCCAAGGCAAGAAGGTGTGGAAAATGACAGAAGCACCACAGCTAGTTTTCATGGCATTTAGAAAATACGAAGGAAATGACAACCAGTGACAGGTCACCCACCCCACATCCTCATCATCTGAGAGAGCAAAAGCAATCTAAATTTTCCACTGCATGCAGAGTTACTTCCTAGCTATTATACATCATTTAAATTCACGATCTTTTCTCGTTTTAGTAACACTTTTCAATTAGAAACATCTTTAGAAAATTTACTAGCTTATTTCTGAAGACCATTGATTTAGGATTCAAGCACACTACTGGCATCTTTGAAACAGAATACAATGAATACTGCAGAGTTATAACCAAATACTATGTTACATGTACATAATATCCCAAATACATAAAACATAGGAAACCAAAATCATAATCCTCATACCACAAGCTATACCACATTTGACTAGTACTGGCTCACAGGAGGGGAAAGGAAAGCCTACTGAAATACTCCGATGCATCACCAAATCTCTGTAGCTTATGTCCCCAAAATTAGCTGGAACAGAATTCTGCTGTTCCACAATGTTTCTGTAGTAAAAACACACATACACAAACAGTAGCTTTGATGGACTACTCATGGCAAAATAAAAACTTTTTATTCTCCTATTTCTTTATCAATTTAATATTTTATAGCTACAGAGAAGGAAAGAAGAAGGCTAATCCTAGCTTTCCCTTCTTAAATGACAGGATTGCTTTGCTATAACCCTAAACCAGAACAAGTGAGTCTCAGAGAAGTTTCTGTGGAGCACGGGAATTTTGTAGACCCCAAAAAAAAGTGTAAAATCTACAAAAGGAAGAATTGAAGCCAAGAGAGAGGAATTAGGCAGCTCCACAGACATCTTCAATTTGTTGCGGCTGTAGGATTTAAAAAAGAGGCCAACCTTGTGATAAGGTCCCTTAGCCCAAGAGCCCAAAAATGAAAAGCTCACATATGACTATCAGCTGCTGAAATCTGCAAAAACTCTCCAAACAAAAATTAACCTTCAGAGTCAGGAAATAAAAGGCTAGAGCTGCAGAAATTGAACTGGTCCAAAAAAATTTTTTTTTTAATATATAATGTCCAACAAATCATAGCAACAGTTGCAGGAAAAATAAAGAATATAGAAGTAGCATCTTATCCCCAGATAACACCTTTGCTTTCCCTCAAGAGAAGGGGGAAAGAAAGGAAGGGAGGGGAGTGAGTACTTTTACTTTCCAAGTTCATTACAATATACTTTCTCCAAGTTTAGAGGATTTTCTTGTAGGGTTTTTTTTTTTTTTGTTTTTTTTTTTTTTTTTTTTTTTTTTTTTTTGAGTTAAGTTTAGACTCATCTTCCCTGCTGTTCTTCAAAAATCATTAGTGCTCCAGAGACCAGAAGTTATTAGTTTGTTGGAGACAATAGATAGGTAGATGCTTTACAGAACCATGCCAAGTTTAAATTTAATGTAAATCTTTCCAAAGTGCATCGTTTAATACTGAAGATTACTTTCTATAGGGATCCCTTAAAGTTTCTACAGTTTCATAAAAAGAAGCAATTCTTTCACTGCAGAAATGCCCCCTATTCTGTTGTAGAAGGCAGCAGCCAAAGAGAAACCCTACCATGAAAGAAAAGGAGGGATGTTCTGGCCAGAGACTGTAGGAAAAAACAGGCCACTAACTTTAAAGACTCCACTGATGAACACATATTCCTCAAAGGAAGTCTAGAAAAAGTATCTCTTAACTCAGACAACAGGAATGACAGAGAGAAAAGGAGCAAGTTCTAAGGCTATTCAGCCCAGCTATTTAAGTCCCCTATCAGCATCTTGCAATACAGTTACATAACCCAGCCCAGACTCCTCACCCCAGGAGCAAAGCCATATTCGTTGCAAGTATTACCACCCTCCTTTGCGCATAGCGGGAGAAGGTCTCCATATCAGACATTAAAGATGCAGAGGAAGACCATAACACACCACATGCCTAATGGCAGACAGCTAATCAGAGACTGAACTAGCTTTTGGTAAAGGCAAGGCAATATTGCATGCTTGTTAGTTGCCAACAATTTTACTAAGTGATTAAAAAAAAAAATTTTTTTAATTATTCTGAAATTCAGACAACAGAGGCTAAGATCTGAATTCCCTGTGACCTATTAATATACTTCCACTATTCAAACATACATCTACTACTGGAGCTTTGTATGTCACAAGCCCTGAACTAGCAGAAGTTACCATCTAACTAATGGAACCAGCCCCAGCAAAGGAGGAGCCTCTTCCAGAGGCGTAGTGTCTTCAGCCAGCCCAGCTCAACTAATTGCTTGCAGGGAGAAATCAACTGAGAGTAGCACAAGTCCACAAGCTCCATTTTTGAAAGTTGAAATTTGCCAGTTTTAAACTTGGAGAGCACAACAATTCTCCTTAATATACAAACTGAGCATTACCTTTTTTTGCGATAAATCATTAATTAACCAAAAGTACATCTTTCCTTTTGTATCAACACATTTAAAAGACAGTTTTAGTCAATCAATGAAAGCAATCAGAAACAACTGCATTCCAACATCTAGCCAAAGATTATTCTATACTTTCTGACTTAAATCAACGTTTCATGCTTCACCCACAAAACTGCAGTTCAACGAAGAAACATTCACAGAATGGAAAAACAGATTGAGAATTTTGGTGATAACAGGGAGGTGATCAGATGGAGTAGTGCTTTCTGTTTGGCCTCGTAGAGAAGAGGGAATGATACCATAAGCCTGTGGATGGAGCCTGTGGGTAAAGATCAAACATTAAAAATAAATAAATATTTGTTAGCAATATCTCTTTCCAGAACAAACCTATTTCCTACATACAGGCTAACAGCTTTAGAAGGGAGAGGGTTTTAGCCCAGCATACTACCTTTTCACTGCAGAGTAAATGTGATCAACTGCCCCAATGCGAGCAGTATCCAAACCACAACACAAAGGTCTCGGAGGAAGCATCTTTCAATCAGTTAATTTACAGGGGGACTGAACTGGGGAGAGGAGCAGTTCTGACGACAGAAGCCTCACCCAGAAACGGCAGCCTCCTGTCACTTCCATCACTGCACTGCCACGGTTTCAAGACACACCGAGCTGCCACTGGATCTCCGTCGGTCACCGCAGCTGTCACAATGCCAGGAGATTGTTTGCATCAAGAGCTTCTGCGTTCTGGAGTGTTGATCAGCCAGGATGAAGCCAACACCCAGCTTAACAGAAAGTAACCAAATGCTTTAACGAAACTCTGTCATGTCCAGTACCCATTTTGAAAACCATCTTCAGGATAGGTTTCACTGAATCTACAGCTGGTGTGGTGTCAAGCTGGTATAAGTGAACACCACTGGGAAATCTGCAGCCAAAAGTATGCAGGACTAGCTTAAAGCTTCATCAGTGACCAGAAACCTACCAAAAATCTTTCCATCCACAGGCTTATGGTATCATTCCCTCTTCTCTACGAGGCCAAACAGAAAGCACTACTCCATCTGATCACCTCCCTGTTATCACCAAAATTCTCAATCTGTTTTTCCATTAAATAAGTATATAAACAGCCTATTTATGTCATTTCCAGAAGTTTTACCTATCCATCCTTCGAGCCGAGGAAGGAAATATACTGGTTAAAATATCAGACCAGTCTGACAATGGAACCTAACAACACACGTGTTGACACATCCAAACCTCTACACTTCAGAATCCCACACTGACAGGATTATGCCATCAAAAACTTTTGCATTGATCAAAAATCTTTCCTCCTCAGCATTCTCATTTCAGCCCTTCTCTCTTGATTCAAGGGATGAAGAGAGGCTCTGAAGAACAAATAGGCTGTATCTGGGAACAAAACAGAGTAATTTGAAAGGAACCTCATGGTCTATGACTAACTACAATCAGTTGCCCAAGCAACTAGAGACAGGACAAATCTTCATATCTTGTGGGGATTTCTTCCGGACTCATATTCCGGGGCAGGCTAATTACAACAGCACAGTGCTAGAGCCATCGGAAAGCAGAGGCTGCTATCCAGCAAGCCAGTGAGCCAGACACAAGCAGGAATTCAGGGAAGGGAAAGTTGTCCTTGATCAACAGCTGGAGAAACACTTTCCAGCAATTTAGCAATTCTGCAAGTGGTCCATTTTCCACACAGCAACCAGTGCCCTCTAGTCCTGCCTGAAAAAGCTAATTAGGGTGCAAAGTTTGTCCTTCCATCACTCCATTTCTAAATTCGTTCTTTCAAAGGGGGAAAGGAAGGGAAGACTTTTGGTCAGTAACTCTGACAAAGCCATTATCCTACGGGTATTAAATGGGGAGATAAGAACTTCAGGGCTTTGCACAAATCACATTAGTTCAATTCTCAAATCCGGGTAATGCTTCTTTTCAAAGTATTAATTTCATTTATTCTATTTGCTCTCCCTCTGTCCTGATAACACAGGCACACATGGCCCCTAAACGAGATCTTCCTATTTTATAGGTTATAATCCTCCTTTTCCAGAGTAGTAATGAGATGTCTTTGCTTAATCGCGTTTATTCCCTCCCCCTCCCTTCTGCTTTCTCTCTCCCCCCTCATTCTACACTGATTTGTCTCAAGGTTTCAGCGAAAACCACTGGAAGCCACTGTGTCCGGGAGGGAGGCTCATGATGCATATGCTGTACAGCCTTAGGAGATTACAAAAGTGGAAAGGAGAGAAAAGAACAGCTTTAAGTTTCTTTTTTTAATCAACAAAAGAAAAAACACACAGAATCTGAGAAGTTGAAAGAAGAGATTTTGATAATTGGAAATGAAAGATAAAAGATGTCTGATTTAGGAAGAAGAGAGACTATTCATAACACATCCCAGCAATTAAATAACTTGCTTATGACAATCTTGGAAGTTCCTCAGGCTAGAAATAAAATAAAATAAAATAAAATAGCTATATTGATTCTTGCATAAATCACATGAGATACGTGGCGTGCTACAAGCATTAAATCTCACAGACCTTGTTGCAAAGTTCTAGACATATAATCCTTGCTCTATCCCAAGTACTCATGATATTAGATTATTCAGAGGGTCTAGTCAGCACCAGGGTCCTGCAGTGGTGGATACTGTACAGACATACAAAACATTTCCTCTTTATACAAACTGTATAAGTCTTCTACAGCAGATTACTTCCACCTGAGCCAGCCCCCCAATATGGTCACTCAAAAGCCACATTTGCTCAAAGAATAAAGTAAATGCTGCAAAGTTCCTACTTACCTTAGGTTTTGAGTAAAATGGCTTGAAGCTTTACTTTAAAAAAACCTCTGTATCTGAAAGCCGAGTAACTTTTTCAAAATCGTGACAAAAACATAGACCAGGACCCATGTTCTTAATTCTAAATTCCTCTTGTAATCAATGCACCAGTTATTATTAAATCAGTCAGTTTTAAATTGTACGCTGCCCCACAAGTGATGAAGTAATTGTACCCAGGACCTGACAGCAAGTCCCTTATCAATGGGTAGTTGTGTCATAAAGACACTATTAATAATAGTCAGTGGATGAAAATGGTAGAGAACAAAATTAAATGCCAAATGACTTTCAGCACAATCAAAATGACATCTTTTCAGAATATAGCTATAGTATTTGGATATATGGCCTACAAGTGCTAAGGGTACAGGAGAATACTGCAGCATTACTGTAGACAACTGTACCAACAAAGGCTATTAATGACCAAACTATTGAGATTCTGAGGGCACACGGCAGTTCAAGATCTTATTGCAAGTCCAAAACAAATAAATAAAATCCTACTAAATTAAAGGCTGATAAAGGCAAATTATTCATTTGTTCTTTTCCTCATGGGAGCTATCTCATTTTTCTCTGGCTTCCCCAAGGGGTCACAATGCGAAAACCTGGAAGTTTTTTCCCTTACAAGTTTAAGATAATTTCCAGATTCTATAATACAGCCACACTTAGATCATCACTAGGTATCTAGTTCCACTACCCACTTCTATCTCAAGGAGAAGATGGATAGGAGAGAGAGATGAATGTGTAGCTCACACTCATCACTTGCCTCATATTCTAAGACTACCAAACAGAAAATATTCAAGCTCTATTCTAAATAAAGGAAGGAAACTGCATCAGAAGACAAAGGACAGGTATGATTTGTTTATAGTTGAGAAAGTAGAATAAAATGCCCATGCTTGAAGAGAAAGTGTAGCTGAGAAAGTAATTCTAGTAGGTATCCCAATAATTTAAAAGGCTAGCAAAAATAGCTCCTGCTTAAGATACATCCAGAATCCAAAAGGTAACAGCTTTGATCTCATTTTGAGAAGGACAGGTTAGACTATTCTATTTCTAAGGGTCTTAAATTTATGACTGATCAAGAGATAAAGAGTAATGAAATTTAACAGTTTCTCTATTCTTGCATAACATTCAGGGCTAACACTCCATGGTCACAGTTTATCTTTTATGAGTTACACTAAGATTTTTGCAGCGTATCAAGTACGCTGTATCTGGATATGTGACACGGCAGCATTAAAAGCTAATTCAGATAATAGAACAGCCTTTATATGCTAGAGGTCAGATCCCAACTCATTTTAGAGGTACCCTCTTTATACTTCACAAATATTGCCTGACACTGCTAGTCACATCTCTCTACTGTCTCCACATCCCACTACTGGAGGCCAGGCCTCTATTTCTGAGCAGGGCTTTAGATTCAAAACTAAATCCACTGACTCCCCTCTCCCTTTACCAAGCTCTACTAATTGCATTCATAAAAAGAATATTCTCTTTCTAGTGGGAAGAAAGCTAATATCATGCCTGCTGACCCCGATCTCCTACCCAGAGGAACAGCAGTCACTTGCCTTAGCATTACTATCCTTGAGCACAATCAGGCAGATTTCCCATTGTTAGTGTACTGTCAGGAAGAACTTTTCATTATTAACCCAATCACATGCAATAGGATATCACGGAGTCAAAAGTAGAAACGGATCCAAAACCAGAAATGGACAAATTCACGGAAGAAAAGTCCATCTTTTCATATCTTTCACACTGGCGATTAAGAGCCAATGTGAAAATACAACCTACCATCAGAGAAGCCTCTAAGCCACAGAAGAAGCTCAGAGTATGCAGGTAGGAAGTATTGCCATATGTTTGCTCTATTCTTATACTACCCATAAGCATCTGCTATGGATCACTGTCAGAAATGGGCTGTAGCCAGAAGAACTTTCAGTATGAACCATTACAGCCACTCCCACGTAAATTTATTCAGTCCTCCCAAATGGCTTCATAAAAAAGCTTTGCAAGCCAAGGCATGGTTCAGACATATGACTATTACTATTCAAAGTACAAAAAAACAAACCACATAGCCACTGAAGATTTCTGCATCTAAATCAAGTACATGCAACAGATTAGTAGGATCAAAGGAAGACAAATACATCATTACTCGAGTCCATCTCTCCCTAAACTGTCCTTTCAGCATGCATTAGAAGATGATTACTCTTAGTCTAGTTCTCTCAATGAACAGTTTCAACATCACAGCCTAAGTGAACAGGTAGATCCATCTCACGGTGGCAAGCACAGTCCCACTTCACAATCACATCCTAACACCTCATACTGCTATAGGTCAGGACAAAGCAACAATTTCAGTACAACTCATCTTGTTTATAGGCCACCACTGTCATATTAATGTATTCAAATGAATACAATACAAAGCGATATCACAAGAGTACTAGGCACAAATATTACTACTGTACATTTAAGGTTTTCAAAAAAGCATTTGTTCTACTCAGTTGCATCTCACTGTGTTTATGACTCCACCACTGTTCCTCTCAAGGGCTGGTATTACAATAACCCCAGTGGGTTATCTCAACAACACTGAGACAACTAACAGTAAAAACTGCAGCTAGAAGAAGTCCCCAAAAATAAGTCCACCTACTCAGCAAGAATTGGGTTCAGAGTCAGTGAAGCAGAAGAGGTTTTAAGATGCTTGGTTCCTAAAAATCAAGCTTAGGTCTTCTTCAGAAACATTATAACATTTGATAGTTTTAGAACTGTTCTTCTGTTATTAGAATCATGAAAGACTTAAATAATAGAACTTACTAGCACTTTTCACTAATTTATTTGTGTAGTTATACTCTAACTAGCTTAAACAGATCAGAGCTTAAGGACAGATAAGGTCAGTAGAATCTGATCTTGTATGTACTGAAAGATTCGTTTCGTACACTCAGTAGTTCAACAGAACCCTCTCTAGTTCGGGCAGCAGCCCCATGTGCACACACACTACACTGACATGCCAGTCATCCCTCCTCCCCCACAGGGAAGGCTGTCCACAGCACAGTCATTGCTTACAGCTTTCCCTACAACCTTGGCCTTAGGATCACTGCATAGCAAAGGTCATGCCAGCTACACTGTAAGCCAGAATTTATGAGGTAATAAGTACTTCAGCCTAAAGCCACAATTTCTAAACTCATTACACAAGTGATAATTAATTCCTTCAAGCAGAGAGATTCTAAGCTCCTGCGTGGAACATATAGGGGGTTTTTTCATACTCACCAGCTGGGCCACTCTCTGCCTCTCTTCATTAGTATTGTTCCTTTCCCGCTGAAGGGCAGTATTCAAGGCCTCACTGGCTGCTTCCCTTTCTCTCTTGGCCAGCCGGAGCAACTCCTCCTGGACCAGTGCCTGTTCTCGCTCATACCTACAAGAGTGCCAAGGGCAAACAGAGAGGAGGTGATCAGCAGACTTCTGGCAACAGGGTCGTGACTCAACAGGGACAATTCCTGGCCAGAACCAAGACATAAATTCATAAATTTGTTTGGCATAAAGCCTGTTCACAGTCTCTGCATATCAGCAGCAATTCAGAAGTCCAACAAACTGCAAACATGACCTGCAAGTTCAGTGAGGTACAGTTCAGGCAACATCAGTACACTGTGCATACACAAGCTTATACTTCAGTTACATCTGACTAAGTACTTAAGTATGACCTGAAAACAGTCAGAATAGAGAGTAGTTAACTAGATAAATAGATACTGCTTTGGAAAAAAGATCAAGGGGCATACTACAAAAAAATGAGTTAGCCTATCCGACATCTCCATTTTGCTGCTCTACAAGGGAAGGGAGTCTTTCAGAACACACACAATGACAGAGTTGAGAAAAGCAGCTTTGTCATGTCCACAGCCCAGACACCCGAGTCTCAAAGACAGCCATGAAGGAAATTTAGTTCATTTTGAGCAGTGAGAATCCTGCATGTAAGTAAAGAGAAATTATTCTGTGGTTCAGTTCATCTTAATTTAGGTCAGAACAGACCTTTGAAGATCATCTACCACAGCAGAGCTAACTTCAAGGTTAGATCAGGTTGCTCAGGACCTTGTCCAATCAACTTCTGAATATCTTCAAGGACAGAGATTCTATACCCTTTCCAAAAAACATTGAACTAGCTTTACCTAAACTCTCCTAGGAAAGCTAGGGATGCATCAGGAACAGCATGACTGA
The DNA here is from genome assembly GCF_028389875.1 of Rhea pennata. Taxonomy (NCBI): domain Eukaryota; kingdom Metazoa; phylum Chordata; class Aves; order Rheiformes; family Rheidae; genus Rhea; species Rhea pennata. Next base: position 13,145,635 of record NC_084674.1, read on the forward strand.
TGCACCAGGTTTTTATAGGTTTGGACAGTCAACAGCAATACTGAAAAAGAGACTCATAGCCAGAAAAGTATAGGCACAGTAAAGAAGCCATCAGATCAGCAAAAGAAAAAAAAATGAAAGGTCAGAGCTTCAAAGCATCTTTAAGAATACACAAAAAGACAGGCCACTGAGTTACAGTGAAACTAAGTTCTTACTGCCCTGCATTACCTAAAACTAGGAAAAGACTCCTGAGGTTTGGATAAAGAGAAGTGGACATTGCCTTCAGCAAATATCTCATCCTTACCATCACTTTACAGTTATTTATAGCTTTAAAAAAAATTTAAGTCCCAAAATGACAGAGAAAAAGTATCAGACTTCTTCAGTTGTTTCAGAAAAGGTAACTGTACTCAATTTTATGTTTCATTAGTCCTCAAATGCATGATTTTCTGTAGCTACCAACTCTTTACCTTAGCCCTCCCTGTTTCTCCAAACACCATTCCAACTGCTCACATCTCCCCTGCCTTTTGGCTAAGGGACAGACTTGAACTACATGAAATGCTCCATGGCCCTTAACTGAAGAACAAGGCTTCAGAGGGGGTTCTGTAGGTATTAAAACATATAGTCACTGCTCTCAGACTGCAGAAGACCATACATATATGGAAATAGCCAAGCTGCATCTTCAAGAAAAATTTCACCTCACCTCCTGTATAGTTCCTGCTCTGCCGTAGAAGATTTCTGATCAGAGTTACTTGCCATTGGTGGCTGGATTCCTAGAAAGAGAAACAGAAGCATGTGACAACTGCAGAAAATGACAGTTTCTCATCACATCATAGATTTGAAAAGACATGAACACTTCAAAAGTGAGTATTATCCCATCAAGAGAAAAATCCAATACATCTAGAAAAGCCTCAAGTTAAATTTAAATTGTGTGGATGCAGCTAGAATTCACAAAGGCAAGAGACACCAACACCTTTTTCAATAGGGCACACTGAACAAGGCATGTTGCAAAAATTCCTAAAAGAAGTTGCTACTAGATTAGCATCCTTCTAAAAGGATGTGAACCTCAGAAAACCTGGTTTATATAAAAAATAAACAGAATTTTGGTCCTGCTTTCCACTCTTTTCCCCTAGTTCCACTAAGTCTTCTCCTTGATCTCCTCCTTTTCTTATACTTACAGAGATCTCACAAGCAGAGATGAAATTACTTGTTGGGAATTCAAACTATCCACGACGCTGAATTCACTTTCAAAAAAGGCGTAGGCTAACAGCAAACATAACGAAGGCCTGGTTCACTAAGTCCAGATTAGTCTGGATGCCCTAAACAAATCCATATTGATAACAATGGCCAACAATGTATATTTGATCACCAATAGAAATCAAACAGTTATTTGACTTGAAAAGGACAAGTTCAGAGACCAAGTTCTCAGTGGCCATGATCTTTTGTGGCATGTCACAAAATAGTCAACCTTAGCCAGTCTATCAATTTTTTTCCCTTCCCCTCTCTCCACATGAGCTTATTTCTGAAGAACATACAGCAACATTTCACCGTGCAATATACTCCCTGTGTATGGAAAGGGGAGAACAAGACAGCTTTCTAGAAATCAAAGAAAAAAAATTCTCTGCCTTTCTTATTGCACGTTTATCTGAAAACCTAAAGAGATCTTCACATAGTCGTAAAACTTCATTAATGTACCTGAGACGGTTGATATTAGCATTTCAAGAATGGAGGACCTGAAGAAACTAGTTGTCTTACTGAAGGTCACACAGAGATAGAGCTAGAGATACAACCATAAGACCCCAGTTGCCACATGACATTGCTGCCTCTCACAAACAAATAAGGAGGATGTCTCAGGACTGTGCTGTTCAACTTCAGTGATACTGATATCTATCTACATAGACATGTCAAATGCTAACCAAAGAGCTCCTTCAAAACAAGCTGGTCTTGGGGAAAAAAAACAAAAACAAACAAAAAAAAAAAAAAACAGGCATGCCACATCACATCCAACTGACAGTGCTATTGAGAATAGCATAACTCTAGGCAGTAGATCTGATGGGGACCGACAGTACCTGTCGGAGATTTGGGTGTCCCTTCTGCAGCTGGGGACGATGATGCTGTGCCATTGGATGAGTGGGGTGATCTCTGGTTGTCCCTTTTAGGTTGAGAAGATTGTTTCATTCGGTTCACAACATCTTCAGAGAGCTGAAAGCACACATTAACATAAATTAACCCAAGTAAACTCTTAATTTATACATATTTCACTATAAAAGTTCCCTACTTGTTAATTTTCATGCTACTGCAAAAATATTAATGATTTACTCATTTTAATACCAGATTCCTTTGAATCCAGATAGTCATCATCTGTACATTGACTTCACATTAAAAAAAAAAAGTCAGTCAAACAAAAAACAAACACACAAAAAAGAAAACTCACGCACGTATCAGTAAGCAATAAAGTCCCCAAACTGCTGAGTTAAAAGGCTTCAGACAGGAGAACAAATCTTCTACAAAACACTAACAAAAATGGAAAGCACTGTTAACAAAGTCAAGTCCTTGAGTAGGGATGTATTATCAGGAGGGGAAGTAAAGCAACTAAGCAGGCTATAGTCCATCTATGCTTCCTTCCCCCCCCCTCCCCTCATGCCTGCTAACCCTGCTCTGCATAGCAGAAGTGCTGCAAACTATGTGATGGAGAACAACTGCACAGCCTTCCCGTTCATGTAAGGCCGCAACCAGTTTTGCGATCCAAACTTTATTTTCGCTCCCTTACTTGGGTTCAAACCTCGAAGAAGAAAAGTAAACTCAAAATTTCCTGGAAATTCAGTCCAAGGGGCTTCTCACAGCATTGTAAGATTGACCCCTTCTTTTCCACAATGGTCAGCAGTTCTGGGCTGACCACAAAACCGTAAAATAAAACGAAATGAGATTGAGTTTCCCTACCTGTGTCTGTCGTGGTCTGACAGTACCAAGAACAGTGCGGATGCCAGTGATGCCCAATCTAACAGCATTTTTAATATCTTTGCTATACATTGTATTTGTGCCACTTTGGGGGTCTTCTGCCCTCCTCCCTTACATTTTTGCTGTATTCAAAACATATGCACATACAGTACCTTCAACATTAGGTTGGATGAGAGATAGCCCCAGACATAACAATACCCATCACAAAACAAACTGCATGACAGCAAGGAAGCCTTTACTTCTCCTGGGGATGATACAGGGGGGTGGGGGGAGGGAATCCCAGTATTAATTGTCATGTATCTAAAGCGTGAGGGCAGTGCTTATATATTTTAGGAGTTTAACCTAATTTTCTAAGGGAAACCAGTCTCATCAAATAACATGCAGTACTACCAGTCAACTTAAACCTCAGAGATACTAGATATCTCAGAAGTAATTCATTTCTTTACTAACTTTATGAAAATCAGCAGTAGGCTCAAGGAAAGAGTTCCATATCAGCACCTCATGGAAGCAATCACTGATATAACTTACCTTGAGACTGTTCTGCACAGTTAGCCAACATGCACATACAGACTAACCCACAGTGCTCCACATCAGTCTGCAGCATGTTCCCTCCTACCCAGAGAAAGATATCCAAAGGAATATGGAAAGAAAGCATCTACGGACACTGGTTTTTAAAAACACAAATCTGCAAGAAGCTAGTCTTGGTTAACTGCAGATTTTTATACACATATCCTCAAAAAGCAAGTAATCCCTGTGGTACTCTAAAAATTGGGAATGACTACTTTATTTCACAAAACAAAAACAAAACACACACACAGACAAAAAAAAAAAAAAAAAAAAAAAAACTTTTTACTTTCAGAAGTGAAATGGAGAGAGCTAAGACCACCACAGCTCAACTAATCTACTCAGGTATCATGAGACATATATGGCCCTCTTCATTTGGAGCTCCTACACAGACCTGTAATAGTGAACTCACATTTTTTGCCAGTCCCATCACTGATGGAGCAGCTGACTAAATTAAAACATTTTGTTCTGCTGCTTATATCATAGGCGGGGTTAAGCCATGAAGTGGCCCCACCTGCACACTGCAAGAAGAAACAAGGCAAGAATGACTTTACCTGAAAAAAAACGTAACTAGGATTGCACCAAGTCTCCTTTTAACATATGTGAAGTGATTGATCAAAACATGGGGGAAAAAATAAGTAACCATAGCAAAACTGCCTTTGCAAACTCATTTCAGAGGAATTTTAGGGAGGGAGGAAAAAAGCAGATAGAGGTATAACAAAGTAACAACAATGAAAATGATGGTAAAAAAAATAACTAAAGAGAAATACAGAGAAAGTCCAGAAGGAAAAAAGAAAAAAAAATGCACCAAAAAAGAACAATACAATCAGCTCTTTCTAGAGCTTGTTTTTATGATGTCCGTATGCAGGTGTTCAAATGAAAGTTTGTGAAGTAGCTTCTCCCTTGGCCCTCCCAGAAGCACCCCTAACTCCTCACTAATCCCCAGCAATCTCTTCGCAGCCGGGGTATTCAGGTAGTGATGTTTCACCAAGGAACTTGCTAACGTGACTCAAGGGCAGACAGCTCTCCTCTCGGGCGCTTTCAGAGCCAGCCAGCGCTTCCACCTTTTAGCATCACGTTGCTTGCAAAGCAGAAGGTGGCAGCCAAGGGTGACATTAAGCAGCGAGGAGAAGGGCAAAGGGGATGAGAGCAGAATTTGGAAGAGGATAAAGCCTTAGCAGCTCATCTCTCGGGGAAGGCCAAGCCTCGGCAGTGAGCCCTTTCCTCCACTGCCGCCCACTCCCGTAGCGCTGCCTTCCACTTCTCTTCCTTGCTAGTTTTCCCCACTCACCCTCTCCTCCAGCCCCACACCGCGTCCCCGGACCCCCCTGCGCTGCTCCGCCCCGGCTCAGCCTGCGCTGCAACCGCGCCTTCCTCAGCGCAGCTCCCCGGCCCGCGCAGCCCCCGGCCAAGCCCTGCCCCGCGCCTCCAGCACCCCCCTCCCCCCCCCTCCCAGCCCCTCTCCCCCCAGCGCTCCCAGGCCGTCTCACCCTGATGCCCTGCAGCACCCGGACTTGATCCCGCTCATCCAGCCCGAAGGAGACCCGCCTGCTGCCGTGGCTGCTCTCGCTGCCCCCCATGCCAGCGCGGAGGAGGCGGGGGAGGCCCTCCCCCGCCGCACCCCCCTCCTCTCGCACCGGGGCAGCCGCTGCGGACGACGCCCCTCCCGCCGCCTGCCAACATACCCGCTCTTCATTGGCGGCCGGCTGCGGGGCAGCCAATAGCGCGGCGCGGTGCTGGCGGCAGCGCGCGGTGCAGGCTGGGGGCTGTAGTCTGCGGGCGGGACGGGCGGCAGCGGCGGCCGAGGCCTCGGGCGCTGCTGGCGACGCGGGAGGCAGCTCGGCTCCCAGAGCTGGCGCGCAGGCCGGGAGATCCCCCCTGAAACCCCCGGCGCTTCAGGAGCAGCCGCGGGACAAAGCAATCCGAGCGGGCTGACCAGGAAAGCCACCCGCGATAGTAAACGCCTGCAGCAAAACACCTTCAGAGGCAGTTTCTACCCGCTAGCTCGCCCGCAGCTGCCTTCCTCCCTCTGCAGCGCAGAGGCTCTTGCCAACCTCACCAGCTTTTTAACCAAACTGCCCCTGAAACTCTTACTTCGATACGTTAAACACAGGGGGCTTCTTTACTGGGCAGAAATTAAGGGAGGAAAACAGCAAAGCAGCAGAAATGAGCACACCGAAAAATAAATGAAACTGGGAAGCCTAAAGCTTCACTCCAAGACACTCCTTTACATTCAGGAAAACGGGATGAGACAGGCAAGCAACCAGTGCGCACGACCAAGACGCCGCAGGCTGTGGAAGAACCTCCGGGCAGCAAGCTCTTGCAGGGGGCGTCCAGGCAATTCCCCCCTCCCCCAATCATCTCGGCAAAACATCCCCTCAGCCCATCAGGAACCCAACGTCCATCCTTATATCCGCTGTTTCTCTGTAACGCTTGAGGGAGCACGTCATCACCACCTTTCAGTTCACACTTCTCCAGTGATTAAAAACAAATACAGGTTACAGTCAATATGAATTAGTCAATTTTACAGCAATTGCTTTATGGGCAAAATTAATTATCTCCTTTGAGCCAGCAAAGACTCAACAGTTGTAACATTACTTGCTCTGAGAGGCACTCAGAGGTCCCAGGTAGAGCGTCAGGCTGTGCTGCAGGTCACACAGAGCCATGATGGGGCAGGGGGTACACTCATTTGATGGCTCCCACTTTTTGTGCTGAAAGAGCCCATGAACAGTTACTGCCTGTTTGCCTCCTCTATCCTCTGAGGATCACATGGACTTCTACCATTACTCTTCCAGGTTTATGGGTTCTCAGTCATGTAATTGCTTCTCCTACAAAAATCATCCCATAACTTCAATTATTCCATCTCCCTTCTTTAGACTGTTTCCAGGAGTAACTCTAGGCATAACTCCAACGAGGTGCCAGGCAATATCTGCAAGGATGCAAACGTGGCAGAAGGGAGAGTATGCAAAGACAAATAAAAATGCAATTCATATCTACAGCAGAGTTTTCCTGCAATCTCCAAGAACCTCAAAACAGGGAGATGGAAGCAATTGTGATGGTGTCAGAGCAGCTGTACAGTAATTCAAAAACTCTTTATCTATGAAAATAGGAGCACATGATGCTACGATTAAGTGTCCCCTTGGGCAACCACTACAGTTTTTTGGGGGTACGCTGGCAAGAACATGGTAAGCTAAGGTTAGTATTATCACACGAGGAACTGACTACCTCTAAAGCTACAGACAAAGCTCACTCCACCTCCCCAGCCCATACCCCCCAACACTGCCAGCTCACTTAGCTGTTACATAGGGCTATTCTGTCCTGATTCAACCAGAAAAGTCAGTCCAAATACACAGAGTTCACTTCAAAGGCCAAAAGGAAAAATAAAGGTGTACAACAGTCAGTTCATAGTTCCATATGAGCAGAGACCCCTGATGCTGGATTGGTCAGGGTACAGCTAGATGTAGTTAATGGCAGGAGAAGAGTGAAAACTTCACTGATTTAATTATTTGTATCTGGAGACCACACTTTGCAGAATCATCTGCTGTTCTAAGAATATACTTTCAAGAACCCAAAGTCTGACTCTGTCATTCCATTAATAGCTGCCATATCTGTTCAGGGTTTTATTTTTTTGATTTTTAAAGAAAAATAACCAAGAAACATTCCCCCCTTATGATAAGTCACTTGAGAAAGAAAGTATGACTATTTATGCCAAATTTAATTTTTTTATTTTACAAACAAAAATATACATTTACTCTATAGTCTCTTTGCATCCCCCCCAACACACTTCTGCTCAAGAACCATTGTGAATATGGCCCAAGGCATTTATATACATAAAAATACAACAGGAGGAAGGTCAGTCTATGACCTAGTGCAGAAACTCCTCAGCAGCAGAATGTGGGACGCTCCAGAAATGCTGGAGTCCTGCCACCAAAGGAGAGGATGGACATACTGACCACCTGCTTTGGTGATCCTTCAGCACTGAATTTAGCTGATAAAAAGGCAAATTCATAACCTGCTCCTCACATCATCAAGGAGGGCAGATAAGTCCTTTCAAGTTCAAGGTGTTATGAGAGTCAGCAAATACTCCTTGGGAATGGGAAAGCATTTGTTCCTTTATTCCTGAACCACTTCAAGATTTTCACATCTCTTGGCCATTTCCAAGGCCCACCAGCTGCAGGGAAGCTTTACAGATCTCCCCATAGAGGCTAAGAGCAGCTCACTATCAGTGTTGTAAGCAGCATTAGAGCCAGCAGCAGGGCAATTCAGGCACCATGTCATCCATCCCTTTTACAGTAAGCAATTAAGTGTGGCTCAGGCCTGTTCACAGCAAGTGATGGGAGAAGCACAGAACAATTTTCTGATGTGGTAAAAAGTTCACCTGGCCAGTTGCTTGTCCACCCCTTACACAGTCATTGCATGGAGGGGGAACGTGAAAGGCCGTTGAACCACATGGTATAAATTCAGCTCAAACACATGGAAAAATGGAAGCCTTTTTTCCTTAAAAGTAAATTAAAAATTATTTAAAAATGAGGGGGAGGCTGTTTGTTTTTAAGGTGTCAATGCTACATGGAAGCCTGCAGGGCAAAGTCCACAGGCAGCAGAACAGAGAAGCTGCATTGCTCATTAACAAAGAAGATACACAAAGGGCCTGCATAGTTTTGGCAACCAATGTGCACTTTGTGCTCCTTCCCAAACTGTTTCTTTCCTTACTGCAGGAACACCTGGTAGCAAATGCTACTACCTAGTAGCAGTGTTTTGCGTGATCCGAACTATCACTGCACCTTCCACAAAGATTTCCCCAGAATTCTTACCTCAATATTCTTCTTCAGGAACAGGAGCGTTGGGCAAGAGATGCACACAGTCCCCAAGTGTTTCATATTCCCTCATTCTGCCATCTCTAATAGAAAGCTGCCATAGGTTATAGCAGATCTCCACCTACCTGGAGGACTCAGGTAGGAAAGCACCCCCAAAGCTAGAGGAGTAAGCCTCTTTATCCTTGGAGAGCACAGTAAGTCCCAGAAGCCAGTCTGATGCAGTTTTCAGCTGAACAGTCCCTGGATCAGACCACAGTGCCTTGGAACTGCATGCCAGGCAGTTCAGACAGTCCCTTTCCAGAGGGGAAGGGGATAATAGGAAGTTCCAGATAGCCTTTAAATGAACCACCCTTCACATGCACAGAAGTATTTTCAATGCATCAAGCCATAAAGCCTATTCAGGCCAGTAGAAATCCAGATACCTGAACTGCGGCATAAGAGAACGCTGCCACAGAAGCAGTAGCAGTAACCTTCTCCCACCTATCTCCCAACCTAGAACACTAGTTGGCTCAATTCTAGCAGTTCCACTGTGTTTGAGAGCTCTCCCATCACTGGCAGCTGGGATTAATCATGGACTTCTGCTCTGCCTCAGGCATCTGAATTTCTCTGGAGCCTTCATCTGCAGTCAGATGTCCCGGAGCTGTCCTTTACAACCCCCTTCCAAGGCCTTGCTAGATCCATGAAGCAGGGTGGATGTGTGGAACACCCACCTAACATGTTTTACTCTTAGAAATCAGCCTTGATTCAGTGTCCTTACTTGTATTTCACTGAGTTCAGCTGCAGCACAGTCTGCAGAGACTGTTTCACAGCTGCTTCTGCTCAGCTAGTCAGCATGACTGCCTGTTCTTCTTTCTGCCTGTCCTTCTGTCAGGTTGTCCATGCTGTTACCTACTAACTAGTGCACCCCAAAATAGTCCCAGGGAACTCGGAACAATTCTCTTCATATCTCTTCTCCTTCCCACACTCCCACACACTCTCAATGCTCCTTTTAATCCCCAGAAACTGCCATTCACGATTTTCATCAGTATTAGCTGAAACTGGAAAACACAGCTGACGAGCTTCCCTCTCCAGACACTGCTGTCACTAGGAGCCTATGCAACTACATTATGACAAGATCCATGCAACTATGCTGCTTGAGAATGTCCAGGAAGACCATCTTTGGCTCCAAGCACTGAACACTTTTTATATATGCACAATACAGCAGTCAAATCAACACCCTCATCTCTAAGTGCTGCTCCCTAATGGGCAAAGAAGTGCTTTCAGTCACTGAAAAGGAAGGCGTACCAGTCAGGCCCGTCTTCTGGGTCATATTAGCATCTGGAACATGGAGGATCAGGAACATTCAGTGCTTATAGGTTTATGAACAAAACTGTTCCAGGTTGTTCTTGGGTAGTGACAGAAAGCACCCTTTCCAAGGGGTTTGGGGCTGCCAACTGTTCCACAATAAGTTTAGGAAGTCCTAAGGAAGAAGGAAAAAGCCATGGCAGATAGCCAAGGACTGATTTCCAATGGACATCCTAACAGCTGTGGTATCTGGGAGTTCGGAAGGAAAGGAACGAGGCATCGTGTGAAGGGGGCTGCACTGCCTTAGGCATTGATGGCTTTCCAGCGGTCACTGTCTATGCTGTTGATGCTGCCCACATGGTACGGCATAGAGGCTACATCATCCAGGTAGGCTGCAGTGTCAATCTGAGTGCTCGAGTAAAAACCAGAATCCATTCCTTCCTTCTTGGCAACAGCATAGGGGTGGGGTAGGTGCACATCTACATCTTCAGGTTCATCCACTTGACATTTGTAGGAGAAAAGGATCTTTGGCTCAGACCTGGAGTCATTAAAGATTTAAAATACTTGTTTAAGCAATGCAGAATCCCATTGTAGCCACCTATCCTTAACTGAAACTCAGTAGCAGCAATAAGAAACTTTACATTCAGGCCCTAGAACTCTTTGCATTACCTCGTGGAGCAATTGCTCCACGAGGTAAGTTTCAGAACTGAAACCTAATGCCAATTCTGGCTTCAGATCAGGCTATTCAGGCAAAATAAAAATGGGAGAATCCAGACTCCAAGGTGGGAAAATAATCATGAGCTCATCCTTGGGAGTTCTGAACTACTGAACACATCCAAACACCATTGGACTCCATGACAGCCTAGCTACAACAGAACAGGATTTTGCCTTAAGTGCCATTCATGGGCATCAGGAACACCTGAGGATCAGCAGTTTCCATCTAACTCCTGAAATCAGAAGCAAACAGTGTCTGCAGATTGTAGAGGCACGTTCTGGTAGTTTAAAATAATTAGGAACATAAAGTGCTCTAAAGATTACAGTTTGCTGCTCATGGACAATAAAAGGTAGAGCTTCTTGCACTGAAACATTTTTTTTCCCCCATCAAGATGCACCTCTCCAGAGGTCCACATGGTGGCAACCCTGACTCAGGAATTGTGCTTCTGAGCATTTTTACAACAGTCCAGCAAGCCACTCACCATTCAGAGGAGCTCCCAGCAAAAGGACTGGTAACAGCCATTGGGTTACTTAACTCCCAGACTCTCTATGGAGCTGTCAAAAATCCCACCCAGGAGACCACTTAATCTTCCAGGACTCAGTCTCTCATTAAGTAAATAGTTATCAATCTTAGCAGCAAAATTTTGCATAACAGATGCAGACACTTAAGAACTGATCCTCAGGAATATTCAAGAAGAATATAATTATCAGCTCTACTTTGCACATGAAGGAGTCTTAGATAGAATTGCCTGGCCTGAGGTCACACAAGGAAAACAGCAAGTAATAACAGCAATAAAAAACTGGTTCTCTAGGTGGCATTCTAGCCACTGCTTTTATTCTACAAATGGGGAAAACTTGGGAACAGAACAATTAAACAGTAATATATACTTTTATAAACAGCTGTTCCTGGTTACTCACCCGAAGAAGCCTTTTAGGAAGGCCACATAGATGAGAGGTGCAAAGAAGCTGAAGTAAAGGAATGTGGTAGCATCAACACAACTGTAAAAGGCAAAAGGGAGTATCAAGGAATTTAGCATCTGCACACAGTACAACTAAATCACCCCAGCAACATCTGCCCAAAAGAAGTGATCCCATTTCCCTCTGGAGTGTCTGAGTAGAGCAGAAGAAAACCCTTGCAATAAAGAAACTTAGACTAATGCAAAATAATAGACACTGCTATCAATGTGTTGCTGCTCCTAAACATTTGGGGGTGGTGGGGAGGGGACCATGTCAAGTCCCAAGGTTTGAGCGAGAGTAGAATCTCAGTGCTCCCAATTCTGACCCACAGAAATGACCCACATTGGCCATTTCCTAGAAACAGCATGGATGCTCTTTGTCATATCTGCAGGGACCAATCTCTTGCTTATTAACTATGAAGTATAAACCAATGACAGAGCCAATGGTCAAACTATTACCCTCACTCACCACCTCAAGATCAGTGCAGAGTATCCAGCTCCCTATACCTTTCCACTGCAAGTTTCCTGAGCACTTTGAAATCTTTAGGCGTAAGAAAAACAGACTCAACAGCTTTATTCCTCCTTAGGAATCACAAAAGCTGTTTTCTCAAGAGAGGTCATGCTGAAGAATACTCATATGCTTCATGGGAAACTGAGCTGCAGACCTCCTCCCCCAGGATACATACCATAGTCCCTCTATGATATCCACACAGAGGAGGGCACTGCCCAGTCCCTGCACCAGGTTCAGTAGAGCCAAAATTCCAGCATAAACATAAAAACTCTTCCTGGCTGTAAGAAAGACATGGACACAAGGATGAAGCTCAATTTCATCAGCACTAGCTCAGCACAAACAGCAGGTCCTGTTTGATGGAGATGGTAAAACCAATGGAAACATCTCACCATCTAGGCTGCTTAGGAATTCCTGAAGAGTTATGACTGCATGTTTCTGTTCCATGCTGCCAGAATTGATAAAATGGGCTAAGCCATGCTCTAGTGTACATGTACACTCACAAGACACACAGACGGATCTTAAAACAGAGCATCATGGCAACATATGCAGAGATATTACAGGCAAACGTCTGGAACCACTGTCAGTCAAACTTGGACATAAAGAAACACAGCTGAACCAGAAGCAGCATCATTCTGATCTGCAGCATAAGACAAATGCTCAGGAGACCTGAGCAAGAGCAGCAAGTATGCTGGCAGCTAAGTAGCCCAGAGATCAGCACTGGGTAGATCAGGCCGAGCACCACACACCTGTAGCAAGCGTCACATATTCCCTACCTCAGGTACCCAGACATGGGTACCAACATTACTCAGACCAAAAAAAAAAAAAACAAAACAAAAAAAAAAAAAAAACAAAGAACAAAAAAACCCCAACCAAGCAAAGACACCACACACACTCCAAGCGCACAATGCATCTTAAAGTAAGCACCCAGACAAAACTTACTAAGCACCTCCCAACTAGCCTGCAAAGCCCATGGCTTTTCTTTCCCAGGTGGGTGACCAGCATACATACATCATCATGCATGCATGCATTTCAAAAGAAACTATACAATTAAGTAGCCATTTTTATGGCTCTCTGAAGATATATTTACTGTGACAGTCATACTATACCTGTGCCGATAACTGAGCAGTAATTCTGTTTTTTTAATGTAATGGCTTAACTACTTAAGTAGCAGTGCAGTCACTTTTACCCTGCCTTGGCCTCTGAAAGGCACAGCACACTTTCAGTCCTTTGCTATTTATCTGAAGTACAGATACAGGACCCTCTTAATCCCATCTGTCCTATATCCTAGTGCTGTCCCCATCTATACTCTGGAACATGCTACTGTCACTTACAGGGCAAAGAAATCCGGTCTTTCAGAGGAGTTTTTGGAAGTATCACCACCAAGGAATAGACCTGTTGAGACAAAGAACTAACTGTTCCATGGCTGTTTGGTAACTGAACTCAAAAAGCCTTGTAGGGATGGTGTGTGGTGTCAGACACTCCCTAGATGCTCTGTGGGGAGCACAGACCCCTGATATTGAACACAGTGCAGATGTGAAGGCTCCAAACCTCACCCCCATCAGCACACATAGGCTGGTCACCAAGAAACAAGAAAGTGAAAGATATCTTAAGTTTAGCTGCAATTCAATTGCCAGAGGTTACATCACCTCACAACACTCATCTGACTCAGCTTCCCTGCCCCACAAGAAGCATCAATGCTGCAGGAACAGGATTGGGAGGGGGGAATCTATGGCCTTACCATACACATATCATTCTCCTTGTCCCATTTAAAAATTCAAAGAGGCAGATAGAGCGTGTAACACAGGTTTAGTATTCACCAGAAAGAAGAAACAAGAGCTGGCAAGCCAGAAATGTCTCCCTCCATGGCCATAGATGTTGAAGTCTTCTGCTGAGAGGTGGGCATCAGGGTACAAAATTTCCAAGGTCCCCTAGGAGAGAAGTGGTACCATCAAGATTGCATTAGTCAGCACCCTGCCTGCTGTGGGCATCTGGACAAAGGTGACTACATTTAAAGAAGTTTGGATAACAGCTGTCTCTGCCTTCTCACTAAGGCCCAACCATTTCCTTGCTTAGGTCATGTCAAGCTCATATAGGAGAGGTGCAAGAAACTGAAGACAAGTGTATATAGTGGGGGGAAGCAGCAAGAATCTGTCTAAAGGAAACCAGCATCAATGACCTCCTGGAAGGGAGGTGGAATGAAGGGAAGAGAACAGATGGAGGCAGCTGTCTCTCTGAAACAGACTAAGAGAGTTCCACCTCTGTTTCCATCTCTAAAGTAGACCTTTCATATTGGAACATCCAGAACATAAACACATGCACTTGTGCAAGAGTCGGAAAAGGAAATAGTCTCGTTCATCTGTATACGTATACACAGAATAGAGAAAGGCACTTGTAAGCAGTTATTGAATCCAGATATATAGCTCACACACTTGATGTTTAATGAGGCTCCTCCAGTGCATCATGTGCTAACAAACAGCTCACTGCCGTACTGCAAGCAAGAGCCTGAACAATGATCTGTGTGTTATTCTGGCGCTGCCTCAGATAAAGAGGCACAGGGTGGCCACTGACATACCAAGAATAAACCTAGACATATACTGCATTGTTTGTAAAGAGGTGGAGACAGAGCTAATACACTGAGCTAGCAAGCCAACTGCTAGTTTAAAGGGAAACAAGAGCTCTCAGCAAGAAAGACGACAAGAAGCTGGAAAGGCTCGCTGCACTGCCCTTATCTGACAAGGGCACTTTGCTTCTCTCCATCTTGTTTTGGTGGAACTTAAGAGTCAAACTTGTTGCTCAGATATGAAAATTCTTACTTCTCTTTCAAAACTCCTGAAACAAGGCTATTTGTCTAAAACCCATTTCATTTCTTGACCTGGGCTAAGCCAGTCATGCCATGAAGAGTACAGATATCTAGTCTCATATGCTCTGAGGATCCTCATGCATCACCACAAGCATCTTGTCATTCCCCCAAACCTCATCCAAAGAGCAAACCTACCATTTATCCCACATTTCCAGTAGGAATCCCACATCTAACTGCCTAAATCTGAGCAAATCTCTCTTTTGCAAAGACCAGCTTTTCTGCTCCAGGGTACTTACCTGGGTGACAGAATATGCCAGAGACAGCACTGTGGTGATTGCCAGAACACGTTTCACACTTGACTTGCTCTCCAGATGACCTGGAAATAAGGAGTATAGGAGTGAATCAGAATGTGATCCCAACCCTGGCAATAAATAAATAAATAAATAAATAATAATAATAATCAATTATTTCCAAAACCAATACAGGAAGATTCCAGGAGCCTTCAAGGGGAAAGTTAAAGTACATTTAACCTCTGGAAATTGCTTTTCTGTTTGGAGAATTAAGCCTTTCACAGACAATACCTTTAAAATCTGCTTTTTTATACTTGCTTTCCTTCTGCCCCCACTAATACACAGAAAGCAGTTAAGTTTTTCCAACAGCGTTACAAAAAGAAAAAAAGAAGGAGGGGGAAGGAGGGGAGAAAAACAAAACCCACACAATCAGGAATGACCCCACTATCACATACACGGAGCAGCTGAAGAGTTTCTTTTCAGAAAAAAAATGTTGATAGGCAATTGAGTTAGGGTAGGGGAGAAGGCTTTACATACTCAGAAGAATACGCACTGGAATATGGTGGAACAGGCAACCTCCAGAAGTCCCTTCCAACTTAAATAATTTTATGAGCCCTTTAAAGAACAAGGAACTCATACTCAGATGTCCCACTGGTAGGCATGACAGACATACCTACCAGTTTCCCACTTCCAGCCCACATCAAGAAGTACTCCAAACAGCTGCCTTAGTTTCACAACTGAAGGAAGTAGAGTAACAGGCTACAGGGATGGCTAAAGGGGCTGAACAAAGCCAGGACGGAATCAACCAAAATGGGATAGAAGGACTGCCAAAAGAACTGTCCTTCTTGCATAAAATGGAGTTCAAACAAAGATCAGCAGCTGATCTATGCATAGAAGTCCTCTTCACTTAAGTTGTACCCTCCTTCACAATGTGCATGCAAGTGAAAAAAAATGCACATATAAACTTTGAAACTGCACAAGTCAGAAGAACTGTGAAGATGATCAGGCTTTCAGCCATTTCTAACAAAACCTGTTGAATTTGTCCTCTGTATTTATTCTAGAGATTTTCCACTTTATAGTACCAGCATTCACACCAACTTACAGACACAGCCTCTGTGGAAAGCAGTGGAATAGGAAACATTCAAAACACTCAAACGCTTTCTGACACATACCAAAGGCAAGGCCTAGGATCACCACACTCAGCTCAATGGCCAGAAGGAAGAACCTTGTGATCTCCCACAGGATCTGAGGGAATAAGAGAAACCAGACAGGCATGATTAGGAGGAATGTGAAACCAATCGTAAGATAATACAGCTAAACTCTACTCTCTGCTCCACGAGATGGCAGCCTCTGAATGGAGTAGAGCATTTCCACAAATCTTCCTCATGCGTTTGTCTCAGTGTCTGACTCAGCCTACGAAACAGAACTAATGTGTGGTAGCAAGCAAATAGCATGCCTCTGGAGAAAGGAAGTGTCCATGGCTTGCCACACTTGAGGCTTTGCCACTCATAATGGATATGTCCTTTCTGGTGTACTCCTAAGAGCCACTAACCCAAGAAGATCTTAGAAGTATAGCAAACAGGGTCAGTTCTTAAAGCAGTAACATCTGCAATAAACTTATGACTGAGAAAAGTCAGTATTCTGCTGTCCTCCAAAGCCACTAGCCCCAAAATGTAAAGCAAATTGTAAAACATTCCCTCTTTCCAGCTGGTCATTTTCATTCCCATGGTTCATTTAGTGGACAAAAGAAAACAAACAGCAGGTTAAGTGACTTTTAGGAAGAATTATGCAATAAACTAGTGGCAAACCTAGGCCTAGATCCCAGAATCCTGGCTCAATCCTTTTTTCTCTAAACAGCACTCTCTGGCGGATACACAGTATTTTAAAAGGCATTTGGTGAGACACTTAAGAAAACATAATCACACTTCTAACATCTCAAAATAGATAGAATAACACACATAATAGACACATAACAGAATGTGTCTACAGGAAAAATTGACAGAGTATCTGCCCTACTGTATGACTTCCCAGCAAGGAGTACTTAGCAGCAACACTAACATAGCCGAAGAAAAGCACTTTCTCACACATTTCTCCATTTTTGAAGTCCTGTAGCTAAATTTACTCACAGGTAAAGAAAACGTGCCGCAGATACCCAGCCACTCACAAACAGAGCAGTAAAATGCTCCAGCAGGTAACACAGAAGAAGGGCACCACACTGATCCCATTGAATGAAGGCGAGAAAACTGTACTCTAAGGGTGGCTTTTCTGCCTTCAACAAATCAAGAACAGAGCTATTTGTTTTAGGTGATGCTCTGCTACAAGTCAAATGTCTACAAAGAACAGCACGTACAAACTTATTTCCTGTTTGCTAAAAGGTTTGCCCTGTGCTCAAGGTGGCTGCAAGGACATTCAGCTATCAGGCTGGAATTCTGTTTTATTTGCTTTCAGTAAGATAAAAAAAGTATTTTTCCAAGAGCCACACACACAAAAGCAAGAATGACAAAGACCAGGTGTTGCTTATCCTTTTAAGGTATTTGAATGTTTAGTTCTTGCAAAAGAGTCGTTCCTTCTTTGCAAGAGAAAGTTTTGCTGCCACTATCTGCATGTCCAATTTAGAAAGTTCACTGTTTTACAGCCCCGGATGTTGTGATCATTTAGATACAATTATCAGAACAGGATTCCATAGTACACAAAGCTATGAGTACTGCAAATAAAACATTCTTCCCGAATTCATATAAAAGGGAAGCAGAAACAGAAGCACTGCATGAGGTAGAGCCTCTGAAGTCAGTGTTGCACCTACCTTATCAGCAACTGTGGCAGCATCAGAGGCACTGACAGTCATGGAGACAACAGCACGGGCAATGCCAACTAAAGCCACCACAAATACCTAAGTGAAAAGATACCAAAGTGAGCTGATGTCAACAGGCAGGGATGCAGCAGTTACTAGAAATTCATTTGGAATACAGTTTCCAGGTCAGCTTTGAAGCCTGGTAACAGGTACAGAGGACTTCAAGTCAGATTCAAGCTAATTTGCTGAAACTGGCAAGAGGATTCCTTGGGCCTTCCTAGACTTAAGAGTCTAGGAAAGAACAAATTCCCTCAAATGACAGATTAAACAGCTTTGAAAAGGTCTCATCCACTCTTTATTATAAAGGCCTTTAACAGCAGAGAGCCTTCCCACCATTCAGTCCACAGGGTCTGGGGAAAGGAGAAAATTAAAACAAAAATACATCCCTCCAAATTACAAGATCTAATGCTTGGTATGACTAAATAAACCAAACATATCAGATAAGCAAAGCCACTTGACATTAACTACCACACTTAGATCTGTGATAAAGGTGAAATCTTCCTTCACTCAGCACTGACAATGCTCAGGAATACAGAAGACAACCAGCTGCAGCCAAAAGCTTTGAAGTCTCTTACCCTGCAGTGCAGTGCAACACAAAGATACCCAAGTAAGCGCATGTACTATTTAAGCGTGACAGCATGGAGCTCAGAAAGGCTAATTTACCAGCCCCTGTGCTGTCATAGCCATATTAAGCAATTAAGAGCTCAGTTGGATATATCCATCCTTCACAGTGCAATGAAGACTTAGCCTCTAAAAAGACAGATTTTCCCACATAAAAATCACTAGAGTCATGTGCTAATTTATTATAATGCTCTGTAAATGACACAGTTAAATATATCACAAATTGGAAAGAGTCCAGACTGATTGCAAGGTGGTTTGAGAACTGCACCTATAAGCAAACCACCTGCAGTAGAATGTTTCCCCTTAAAGGAAGGAGCAATGAAAACAGCATGAGACAAGAATGTGATATTCCCTTCTGGGGTGGAAGTCCCTGGGAGAAAACAGTGACAAAGTCCCTGAATATAATGCTGTTCTATAGCAGCAACAACTTATTGGAGAAGAAAACACACCCTCTTTGTTTCTTCTCCAAGTAGGAAAAGACTCTTCTATTTACTTAGCTTTAATCGCTGACCACCAGAAAGCACTCCCTGGAGATGTGACAAAAAACTGTTTGAAAGGAAATCCTCACAAAAATCCTTTTCATCCTCATTTCCCAATAACATACTCCAGAAGATCAAACTGAGTGAAAAGCATTTCCCTCCAAGGCTGTTGCATCACTCTCTGCTTCTCATTCTGTTTTGAGAAAGCCAACAGCATACAGTCAGTTCACTTCCCCCTCACCCCCCGCTTTGGTTTCTCAGGAGTTTTGCTTTCCAAAGCCTTTGGCACTAACTTCTTTGTGAACTTCTTACTTCGTTACTGGAAACATAATAGAAAATTTAAACTCAAACTGGAAATGACTAATAGTATTTTTTAAAGAGTTTGAAGCATTTTAGTTACCTGGTTATCCAAAACTGTGCACCAGCCTAATGCCAATATTCTGAACATAAGAGCTAACAGGACCTCTCACCAGACAGGCACTGTTTTTGATACTTCTTGAGTTTTGCCATGCTCATACCTGTACATAGTCTGAAGAAAAAAACTACTCATCTAACACAACTCAGACACACATTTACTTACACAATCCGTACTAATCTGAGAAAGAGCAGGCACGTTACATTATGTTAAGACAAGCTAGGATCTAAAATGCACCCATGATAAGGCTTCTGAAGGACATTTCTACACAAATCCAGGTCAGTCCTTAGCTTCACTTCCATTGCCTCATGAGCAATACCACAGTTAATCAGAATGAGTGCTCAGACACTACTATAGAGGTCCCCTCGAACTGATCAGAAGCTGCTTGTACCTTTTTTAATTGGGAGAAGGGAACAGAGAAGAGATCTTACATGTTTGAGAACCGTGACTGTATTGCCTACATATTCTGTTTCTATTTTAAGCTGCAATGAGAACATCCCCAAATGAGTTTCTTTCCCATCATATCAAAACGGCTGCTAACAGGGTTGGGTTTCTACATGCCTGGACTAACCAGAATACTGTTTTCTACAGCAGATGAAACAGTGGGGAAAGATTTGTGTGAACCTGTTGGGAAGCTGCTTCACCTTCACTGTCTCAGAAAGAAGCTGGTCTCATTTCACATGCAACTTCCTCCAATGTGCCAGGAAAACATAAGACAAAGATGACAAAGCAAAAACAAAGCAAACACACACCACAACTATGACCACAGCAGAACAAAATCCACCCAAATCCAGATATAGACATTCCCAGAATCTATGAAAATTAGAATTCAGACAGTGGGGGGCAGAAGCACATGCCCCTATGACTGTTTCTTATGATACACTTGCATCTTATGATACACAGTAGATCTTTATCCCTGTGGAGATCTGATCTAGGTTCTCTCCAATGGTTCAGTGATACTGTTAATGAGCTGTAACAAACAACTGTCACTCCTCCAGCCAGTTCAAAAGCATATAGTGGTACTCACTAGTATGTAGAATGTAGTGAAGATTGGGCTGGAAGTGACTCGGATTTTGGCCCTGGCAGAGGGCAGCTTCCAGAGAAGAAACATGAAGAAAAGCACATTGGGAACCAGGAGCAAGAGATCCCAGTAGCGGACTCTGCAAGGGGTAAATAAAACAAAAGCATTTACCTTGTCTTCTAGATGCTGAAGATCAGGAATCAGCTCCAATCCCATCTCACCCAACCTCTGAGAAAGAAAGCTCTTTCCCTTGGGCCAGGGACAGTATCTGGTCCCAGCTTCTCCTTCTCACCTGGATTTCCCAATGTCTTCATAAAGCAACAGCAGGCATTTGTGCGGCACAGTGATGTTGGTGTCATTGATTGCCTGTGTTGTTGTTGGGGACAAAGTTGTCACATTATCCAGTGCTGTCACCAGGGCAGTAGCGTGTGTGATGTTGTCATACATGGCGAACCTCATCATAGAGATCATGGACTGGAACAGCCTGCCTTCTTTCTGGTCCAGGTCAGGCACAGCACAAGACAACCACAGCAGAGACAAAAAAGCAACATTAACTCAGTTGCAAGTCAGAATTTAAAAAACATATCCCTTCCATTAGGCCCCAGCACTACTACTTCCAACTCATTACAGCAAATTATCATCATCAGAAACACTGTATTACACAGTGGAGTAAGTGCCATCTGCCCCTGCTCCATATAGTCATTACAGTAGGGAGGACCAAAACCACTATCTTGTATCAAGATAATAAGCACCTTCAAAACAGTGTAGTATGAAGCTGGATTAGATTTCACGATTTTTCTTTTAAGCTTTAGTAGATCCGCAGAAGAAATCAAGACGCTGCAACAATACATAGCATCATTGGATAAAGACAGAAAACATGTATTACAACATTAATTACCTTTCTAGCTTCCAAGATCATCAGAAATTACAGCCAATGATTTAATTTCAACTACAGGGAAAAAAAAATAATAATAGGGCCCCTATCTAAAAACCTCACAGTCTAAGATTAGAGAAAGCCTGATACACCTTTATGTCAAGGGACTGTACAGACTCTTTAGCTTCAGAATCCAACACCAACAAAAGACACGATTAATCATTTTTTCCTTAATCCTCTGCAAGGCACCACAGACCAGCATCATTACTGGCAGTCTGCAAATCTAGAAATAGAAGCAGTCCTAGCTAACGACTTAGGATCCTAAGGTCAAACTTTACAGTATCAGAGAGCTGTGGGCAGACCCCAAGAGCTATGATACTCAGTTCCTTTGTCTGACCCCAAGAGCTATGATACTCAGTTCCTTTGTCTGACCCACCTTCACCTGTCCTGCTACTTTGAAAGATGACAAGACAGAACTTCTCCTTCCCCTGCTGAACTGCATTCCCTGAAAGCACATTCACATCTTTTCTGTTATCTGTCTATCCCCCAAGTCCTGCACTGCTGTGTTATTAACTATCATTCCAGAAGTTAAAAGCCAATTCTTCTCTCCCATCCATGAACTCCATCCACTGTATGACAGTGCAGATGGCTTGGTAAGTATTGCACTGGCAGAAACAACAGTAGAAGTTCATTCCTCAGTTGCCTCTGCAATCACCTTTGAAGCTTGTACTTTAGAGAACAGGATTATGCTAGAGTTTTAAACAAGTTTTCCCTAGTAAACTTGCTCCTCACTTGATGCATTACCTCCTGCAATCCCTCTCCTCTCCCCACTGTAAAATGGTAACCCTCATTTTTAATACATTTGACTAGCTAAACACAACCACAAGGCCCCACCATCTCTCCAGGCTGGCACTCCCCAAAGAAGTGGTCAGAGATCACACATAGATTCAAAACACTTCTGTTAACTGTCATCTTAAAGATGCACACTGCCAGGGACAGAGAGCGCTCAAACAGCCTGTGTGCTACAGTTAATTTGGTATTAACTGCGGGGGGGGGGGGGGGGGGGGGGAAGAGAGAGAAAACCACAAACAAAAAAGAAACTCAAGTAAGTTTAGCGCAGGCTAGCATGGTAAAAATGACAGCTTCAGCAAGAAGACTCAAAAGGCAGTTTTTCTGCTAGGTACCAGATGATTCATAAGTAGGAAAAAAGCAGCACAGCCCTGTGTCATCTGCTGAACTTCTACAGTTCAATAGCACCTTTCCAACAGTCTCAAGCTCAGGACTGTCAGCCACAAACTTTCTCTTCAGAGAAAAAGATTCTTCTCAGGTCTTCTAAGGGTAGAGGGGATCATCACACTCTTGGCTAACGTACCCTCCCCTTTGACCCATCCATGTCGACAGATACTCGCTGAGTGGAGACTTTCTTTTGTGGCTGCCGTACGTGGTGCTACACAAGAGACGTCACATTAAACAAACACATGCAGACCTGGAAAGATCAGCTTTGTGCTGAGGTGGCAAAACCTGTGCCAAAAATCCTAGTTCTAGTAACAGTTTCAGCAAATAACCTTTGTATTATTGACTTCTCTCTAGAAATATTTTCTCTTCCCTCCTTTCTTTCCTCTTCCCTTCCCTTCTCACTTCTCTGAATTCATATAATTGATTTCCTGTTAATTTTTTCCTCCATTCTCAACCTGAAACACTGGAGATCTCTGTCTCAGCAGCAGCAAGAAAGAATAAGTTCACATTCAGCAGCACAGAGGAAATTCCATCTTAAAAAAAAATGGGAAAGGGTGGAAAGAACCTCACAGAGCACCAGGAGAGCAACAACTCTGAGCCATTGCACCAGTCCAAGACATCTTCTGAAACACAGAATTTGCTGCCTTTCCTACTGAAGAGAGCTCAACTATAAAGCTTCTAGGGGATTACATGGGAAAGAACAACCTTCTTATAAAAGGACAAAGAGGTGCCTATTTTTTTCCTATAGAAGCCACCACTATCATAAAACACCAGCACACTGCCGATAAGGAGGGGAGCTGGCCACATATAACTGAGCTCCAGTCACAAGCTTTCAACAGGCAAAGTAGAGTCAAGCTTGCGTCCGCTAGGCTGCCTCTTACCGCCTCATGTTAGTGTCCGTTTCTCCCCTCCCAAGACGAGGCATATACAAAGGCAGAGCAGCAGAACATGCAACATGAGGGCAGAAGTTAGTCAAAGTCATCAGCCAAACAGGTTAGTTTTCATGCTTTTCTAATAGTTAAAGCCTACAGGAAGGATGTGGGAAATTGTTCTGTTCCTGTCAAAACCACAGCAAGAATTCCAGGGCAATGGGACCCAGAACTGATAGCAAAGATCAGGTTATGCTTCATCATCCCCAGCAACACTGCTCCTCGCAGCACATTCTCCAAACCCTTGCCCTGTCCAGTCTGAAATAAATCCAGTCAGCTGAGCATATCCAAGAGATCACTCACCACACCCTGCCTTCACAAGCAGCCCCACTGCAATCCTGGCCCGCTCATTTTCAGCCTGTGCAAAGGGGGTGAGATCAGTGTGTAGCCACATAAAAGCAAATCAGTGCCATAATCCTGGTTTTCTTGTGACAGGCAACCATGGGGGGGGGGGGGGGACACAAACAAAATATAAATAAAGAGAATGTTTTTCTACACCGCAGCTGAAGACAGCTTGACTTGATTGAGGCCTATTTCTTCGTCCACGCACTGGACTCACAAGCAGATTTACAGCAAGAACATCTCTATGACTTGTAGGCTCTCTAGGCAAAGTGCTAGGGAAGGTTCAGCTGTTTCTTCAATGAAAAGGACTGCTCTTCTTTGCCTCTCACCAAGTAGATTTCATTTTTTGATTTATGATGTTGTAATTGTATCAGAGTCCAATGAAATTCAGAACTGAAATCATTAGGCAATTCTCTGTGCTCTCAAAGACCAAATACAAAGTTGAATTACACACCTACTGGAGCTTCAGCTTTAAGAAAGAAGTGATAGTTTTCTTTCTTTTGGAAAAGGGCATCAGAAATCTCATACATTATATATCATACTAGGGTTAGCTAGGAGCTAACCTAGATAAACAAACAGAAACAGAAAACAACCCATCCTGGGTTGTGCTCAACAGGAAGTTTGACTGACCTGACCCCTGCTTAAATACAACTGCTACCCCAATGACAAAGGTTAAAACAGTGCTTTCCTTTACAACTTTTTTTTTTCCATTTCTCATTTTTAACATAGCTTTTCAAGTCTCACACTTTGTACTCTTTAGTCAAACCAGCTGCTTTTTCTTATTTCACCCTTAGAACAAATTCACAAGACAAGGATTTTCCACTGATGACAGAGGACTAATTTCTCTCTTATTGCCAAGTTTCATTATCACATCTGGTACTGGACTAACTTTAGAAAGAAGGAACTACAATGCTAAAACCTGCAATGCTTAAAAAAATACATATATCAACCAGAAGAAAATAGCAAGAGCAGGAGCATCAGCAGTAATCCAAAACTAAAAGACAGAGAATGCCCATTTGTGAATAAGTTCAAAAAAAAAAAAAAAAAAAAAAAAAAAGTATGTATTTCAGTTTTCTTTCAGGAAGACAAGTGTACAAACAGCACATAAGAAGGGAGGGGGGAGGCAAGCAAAGCAAAATAACAGTACACAGTCACTATAGTCTCCATTGGCAGGGAAGAGCTATTTTACCTATTTTGCCTGTTTTTAAGGCAGCTAAAGGAACCAGGAGAGCTGGAGGAAACCTGAAGCAACAGTCTACCTTCATGAGAGGCAAAGGTGCCTCTGCTGCGCTGTGGGCACCTGCCCCGCTGCGAGAGGGTCCCCTGCAGCTCCACGGGGCACCGGGCCACCGAGCCGAGCCGGGCCGAGCCGGGCCGGGCGGTGCTGCGGCACGGCCGGACCCCAGGGCACAGCGCAGGGAGGCAAAGCCGGGCAGCAGCGAGGCCGCAGCAGCCGCGCCTGCCTCTGCCGCGGCCCCCAGCTGCGAACAAAATAAATAAGAACATAAATAAAACGAAACAAAACGGGCGCTCGGCAGCGAGGCTCGGGGGGGCGGGGGGCAACGCCTGAGGCGTTTCGGGAGCTGCTGGGCATCGACCCTAAAAAGCACCTTGGGAGCGGGAAGGGGCGCGGGCAGCCGCCGCCCGCGGGCCCCGGGGGACCCCGCCGCTCGCCCGCCACCCTCACCCCGCCAAGTCGCCCCCGGCGCGACCCCAGCGCGGCCGCTCCGCCGCGCACGGCCTCGGCGGCGCCTCGCGACCCAGCCCCGGGGCGCGCTCCCCGCCGCCGGGCCCGGCCCGGGCTCCCCCGGCCCCGGCCCCCCACCTGCCGCCGGGCCCAGCCCGGCCCCGGCCCCGGCCCCCTACCCGCCGCCGGGCCCAGCCCGGGCTCCCCCGGCGACGCCGCTCAGTCGCGGGGGCCCAGCACCGCCATGCCAGGCCCCAGCCCAGCCGCTCCCCTCACGCAGGGAGCGTCGACGAAAGACAACCCCAGGAGAGAGCCGCCCGAGCAGGCAGCCACAGCGGTGAGGTCAAAGGCGCGCTGATGCCTTTTCGCCCCGGCCCGGTGTCGCTTTTGAGAAAGAATCCCCGAGAGGGGTGTCGCTTCGGCCAATCAAAGGCGTCTCTGGAGAGAAGGCCTGTCAAAAAGGCCAGAAGAAACAGCCGCGCCGGCCAATGGGGAGGGGCAGGAGGCGGGACTTGCGAGGCAAGCCTGTGGGTTTTAAAGGCGCCCTGTCCCCGCGCGTCCCACGCTGGGGCGGGGAGGAGGCAGGAGCGACGCAGCGGAGGCTCACGGCCTTCGCCGCCTTCGTGGTACCTGTAGCCAAAACTGCGCGGCCCCGCCATTAGCCCCGGGCGCGCTCGGGGGCGGCCTTCCCCTTCTTAAAAATGGGTGCGGGGAAGAAAACACCCCCCCCCATGCCAGTAGAGGAGGCTGACCTCGGGATCCCGGAGGCCAGGTCAACCCCGGGGGCGGGTGGCATCTCCGTGCTGGAGGCACCGCCCCGGGGTAGACCTGGCCCCCGTCCGAGCCGGCGGGGAGCTCACCTCGGCCCGCCGCTGTTCTGGCTTCGCTGCAGGCCGCTAATGGCCACATCGGCCTCTAACACGTAGGCTCTGCTCTATAACCTCACCTGTATAGCTCCCTGGTGAGTCTCAGAGGGGCGCAAACACAACGGCAGGCGTACGGGCGGTCCGGGCATCTGTACTGACGCACATTTCCGCGGTCAAGAAAATACAGATTTTAGGCTGCCCCAGTGGAGGAATTATTCGTTACGAGGTGGGGGGTTAATAATTGTCTTCCACGGCCCAGATCCTGCAGTCAGCTCGCTGCAGGGGGGAATGATTAACAGGCCGGAGAGCTTGACTTCTAAGGAAAGTTTAATGCTGACCGAACTAACTCGGCACAGGCCAGACAAATAGCAGCCGAAGGAAAGTGGCACGCAATTAGGAGGATTTGGAGGCACAAATACCAGGCAGAGAGAAGAGATGTTTAGGATGGTAAACGGATATAACTGGGACAAATGAGCAAGATTAAGAAAGGAAGTAAGGAAAATAGCTGGCTAAATAGCATCAGGTCGCTCTCGGCTGTAAGAGCTATTTGACCGCGAACACAGTTGCAAGGGGGATGCTGGTTGTCTGAGTCATTTCAAAGACTGTGACTTCTGGTGTGGTTTTGTATCTGCAGTTCAACCTCTAGAGATTGCTTCTACAGAAAAGCAGGGCTTTTGCTAAGCTGAAATGTGCTATACAAGCTCCACACCTTTTTAGAAGATCCCCATATTGAACAAGTTTGCATGCCCTGCTGTAAGACAGAGTCAGCATGAAGTATTTTGGGATTCCCCCCCCCCCAACACACATGTCATTCTCAGCTTAAGCCCGCATGATCCTCTTCTCAGGTTCAGCTTTCCAGCTTCGCCTCAGTAAGCCCCATGGAGAGGAGGTACACTTAGACTGCGCTGCTGGCTTCAGCCCCCTGCCATCATGTTTTCTGCTGATTTGAAGCAAGCTTTTATGCTGGTGTCATGCCATTGGAATGTCATCTGGAGAATCCAGTCCTTAGCTCATCTCCTTTCTCATCGTCACTCTGGTTAATCATATGTTGCATGATTTTGGCAGCTTCTATTTCTGAATCCAAGCTCAGAGGCTAGGCAGGTGTCAACATCTCTGAGTTACAGAAGGGACGCTTCTGCTTAAAGAGAGGTAGAGCTTCTGCCTAAAAGCATAAGCTATCTCAATAGCAGAACCAGGAGTAAAATCCATGTCTTCTCACTTCTAGCCTCAGGCTCAAACTATTTGGATATGTTACCTCCCACATAACTGTGTCAGAAGGCAAGATCTTGCCTTCCAATCCACCTGCTCTTTCCATCTGATTCACTCTGAGGCTGGAGCTTAGGCCACCAGGATTGAAAACTGTGTCTCTCAAACAGAAGACTGCTGAATGCAACCACAAGGATCTTGAAACTTTGACCCTGCCTTCCTCATTGCTCCTTTGAAATATGGAGATGATGAGAAATTCACACATTTCGCCAGTATTAACAAACCAGTACAAACATGATGTGTGCAAACATGGCTCTGCTCTTCCCAGCTCAAGACGCTGCCCCTTGACTGCAAGCATCCTCCAACTTCAGCTGAGAACCGCTGCACTCTGCACCCTCTCCCCCATCCAATGCTTAGTGGTAGCAAGGCTCACTCGGTTTGTCCTTGCTGTGTCACTCACAGTGTTGCCAGACTAAAGCAAGACAAGAGGTGATGTTTAGCAGCGATAGTATAACCTTGAAGACTTCAAAGAAAGCTAGCACTTGCTGCTTTACCTGCTCCAGCCTGCTGTCCCTGGGCAATCTCAACTGCCTTGCACTCGTCAGAGGTAGAAGGTGCAATTACAGTTTCTAAGACGGTATTATGCTCTCATATCTTTGCCAAATTCCACTCTTCTAGGATATCTTATCTCTCTGAAATATTCTTCCCGTTTGTGTTGGATCAGGCTACTGGACAGGATATTATTTTCTGGTTTAAACTGCTTTGCTGTGCAGATGCTAAGCAACTGGAGAGACAGATACGGCTATTTTGTCTCCACTTACCTACTGATTTCTATTATTAGGCATAAATTTTTTCCACAGGGTACAACATGGGCTGTATTCATGTGTCTCTGCCCTTCTGTGCAGCGGGAATTCAGTCCCCATTGCTCCTCCTGTCTTCTCCTGCTGTTGTGACTTGTGGCAGTAGGCTGCTGGTTTGCAAAATCCTAATGGTGTGTTTTGGTACAGTCGGGAGTTTGATATTCAACTGAGTTCACCCAAACAAGCTCACAAAGGACACTGGGCAGCTCCCTGGGAGTAAGAGCAGAACTTATTTGTGTCCTGACCAAGAGCCCCAGTGCAAACAGGCCTTCTTTGTACCTCAGCGCTCACATGCCCTGGTGCATGGTCTCTAACACAGTGGAAGGAGCCTGCCCCATGGATGACAACTGCCTGTTTTTAGTGATGGTTTTAGCTGCCCAAATTCAGCTCTTCTCAAAGAGGCTGAGCATGCCACCTCAAGCACATGACAGCTCAAAGCCAGCACCCAGAGAGAGCAGGGAAAACACAGACACAAAGTCCCCCCAGAAAAGAGACTGTGAAGGAGATGGGACAGAAGATCTGTCCAGCCAGCCAGCCTGTGCCTGGAGAGACAGTGGCACCCCATGGTGACACCAGTTCACCGCAGTAGGTCACTTGGACCTTGCCAGACAGCACCTGCCTTACCACAGGTCTGGTGCTACCTTCTCATAAGCCATGGTGATGTCTAAGAGCCTACAGGCAGAGGCATTTCTGGGGGACCAGGAGCTTCTGGTCCACCCTCAGCACCAGCCAGCACATGGCATGCTCCTGCATCATGTGTCGCAGCGATAAGGCTGAGCTGCTCTCCTATTTATATCGTGATGCTTCTGCTTTGGTATATTAGTGCCAGGCTGAATCATCCAGCTGAGCTCCTGGAAGAGGCATTGCAGATCTATGATTGTCAGCTGCCTCCTTAGTCACTTTTGCTTCTTATGCCTCCTGTTTCAGTGTTACTATCCCACATTTGAGTGCTGCCAAGTGCAGAGACACACTGATATTAAAAGGTTGTCAGATACCCTTCAGAAAAGACAGATCTCCAAAATTCAAACCATCTGCAGTTATGAAAGAGCCTGTGGCTGGAATGCCAGAGTTTTCTAGCTCATGTCCTCGACAAGCAGCAGCCCGTTAGTACGTTCTGTCTCAGAATTGCTCTTCCAGTTTCCATGAGACAGGCACTCTTCTTCATTTCCTGTTCTAAATGGTATCACTCACTGTGCAGGTGCTGAACAACTGTGGAGACAGATATGTAGGTCTTTCAGAACTCCCCTGATATAGAGTCATGTCAGAAAAATAACACCAGAACCATATTCCCACCTCTTGTAATCTCAGAGTGAACCTGTACGGAATAAAGATGATACAAGCAGATCTCACAGGAGTCAGTGCAAACCTGGTCAAGCCAGACTGATTTTGAAATAAAAGGTGCAGACATTAGAATATCTACATGTGAATTCACACTGGAATCTCTCCTGTGACTCAAATTCCTGGCACGAGGAAGTCCAGCGTGACAGCCTGGCGGGAGCAGCCAGACGGCATTATGCTAGGTGTGACAGCGTGTACAACATGGGAATGCCGGCAGGCTGCCAGGCCCCTCATCCCCAGAGCCTGTGGATGCGACGGGGGAAGCGGGGACCATGCCAGCATCCGCTGGGGAACGCGGCATCCCTCCAGGCTGCCCTGGGGAGGCCAGGCCGGAGCTGAGTGGGGCTCGGTGCTACCCCTCGGGGAGTCACTGGCTCCCTGTGGGGCACCTGAGGCGGGTACGGGCCCCTTGGCGGGATGTCCCTCGGGATGGGGTGTCCCCCCGCGCACCCCCTCTCCGGCCCGCCACCCCTTCCTGCCCCCACGCCGCCTCGGGCCAGCTCCGCGCTCCCGCCACGGCGCCTCATGCATATTCACGAGGGGGCGGGGCCTGCGGGCAGCCTATCCATTATTCATGAGGTTTCGCGCGCTTTTGCTGACCACGTGGGTCTCTTTCGCGCGGAATCCGGCTCGGGCAGGAAGAAGCGGCGGCGATGGCGGTGAGCGGCCGGGCCGGGCCGGGCCGGGCTGGGCGGGAGCAGCGGAGCTGCGCGGCGTCGGGCGCGATCCCCGCGGCGTGCAGACCCCGCTTCCGCCTCGCCGCGGGCGTCTTTGCACTGGGGCCCCGATCACCGTCGCGTGGGGTGCAGGGGGGTTTCGGGGGGGGGTCGGAGGATCCCACTGGGGACAGCCTAAATGCCGTGGAAAGTCTCCCCAGTGCCCTGCACCGGCGAAGGGAGCCGGCAGTGGGGAGACTGGAGCCTTTCCCTCCCCCCCGGCTGATTTAGGCTCTGAGGGTTAATCCCCCCTTCCGTGCGTCTCCGTTGTCATTTGCAAGGAGGGCAAATCTGGAAGCACTGAGCGCCTTTGCCCCCGCCCGGTGCGGGGAGGAGGGTCCCGCCGCCCTCACCCGCTCCCTGCTTGCAGGACTCCTCCGAGTCGCAGGCCGCGGCCACCAGCCCCGTGCGCAGTTCACGCCGGGGCGATGCCTTCACGTCCAGCCCCGGGCGGGACCTGCCCCCCTTCGAGGATGAGTCCGAAGGGCTCCTGGGGACCGAGGGGCTCCCCGAAGAGGAGGAAGAAGGGGAAGAGCTCATCGGGGAAGGGATGGAAAGGTAAGGAAATCTGCGGAGCCGGCTCCCTGGGGGTTGTGTCCAGGGATGGGTTTTGCTAAAGCGCACCTGGATGCAGCCGGTGACACAGGGGCCCTTAGCCGTGGTGGGACACCTCTGGTGTACTGGTACCTACAGTGAGGGTGCCAAAGAGCTGCTGGACCGTGGAGAGGGGTAAGGACGACGTAACATTGAAGTCATGGAAGAACAGAACAAACTGCTGATTGGGAACAAAATGCCATTTCATCCAGTGTGGATAAACCTGGATCTTCTCTAGATGGCCTGGGTGATGCACATCCAGCTCAGCTCCTTACTCTTGCAGGCATAAGTTTCGCTGTTTTGTTACTTAGGCAGATCTGCTGGCAAGGTAATAAACTTTACAATATAGAGGCCTGAATGCTGGCATTCGTAACCATGCTGCTGTAGCGTTTTGTACTGCCAGGCATCTTCCTTCGTAAAATGCCTTCCTGCCGAATGTGTTCAGTCTTGCTGCAAAATACCTGCCCTGACAGCCATCCAGCAGTAGTCAGAGATGGGCTGGAGACCTGGAGCCTGGCCTGATTCAGTGCTATCTGTGCGTGCTAGGGACTACCGCCCCATCCCAGAGCTGGACGTCTATGAAGCAGAGGGCCTGGCCTTGGACGATGAGGATGTGGAGGAGCTGACCGCCAGCCAGCGGGAAGCTGCAGAGCGAGCAATGAGGCAGCGAGACCGCGAGCTGGAGCGGGGCATGGGCCGCATGAGGAGGGGGTTGCTTTACGGTAGGTGTACATCAGCTTTTACAGGTAAGCTGATCCTGGGTGGTTGAGTGTAACCTGGCCCTTGTAGGGGAGCTAGTCTCTCTCCCCATCAGAAAGACAAGGAGGTCTCTGGAGCTCCAGCAGCTCAGAGTACATTTGGGTTCATAGAAAATTCTGGCAGTGAGCTTGGTTGGACTCCCCAGGACATGATCCCTTTGTTTTGGGCTTCTGGTTGCTGCTGAAACAAAGTCAGGGTCCCAGGCCCGTATCAGGGGTTTGGGATTGTACCTAGCATATGCTGGGAAGTGTGCTGGAGCTGGTGTTCCTACAAAGACTTAAGTGGGCTGGCTGGGAGGGTCTTTATTTTACTTGGAAGTCCAGGGCTTCCTCCTTCAGCATATTAATGATTGTGTGTGGGTGCTGTTGAATATGAATATTCTTGTTTCCACTCAATAAGGTCTATAGCTACATTGTGAAAGATGTAGGAGCCAGGCTAGAACTAAGCCTGAGTGTGGCTGAGCTTAGGCTGGCCCCCTGTTTGTATCCAAGGCTTTGACTTAACTCTTTGCTTTGAAACCCATGCAATTCAACTGTGACTAGTCCAATGAGTGGGAATGAGAATCCCAATTCTGACAAGCTTTTCCTCCCCACCTTCAGACAGCGACGATGAAGATGAAGACCGCCCTTCGCGGAAGAGGCGGCTGGCAGAACGGGCTGCCGATGGCATGGAAGAGGAGGATGAAGATATGATTGAGAGCATTGAGAATCTGGAAGACATGAAGGGGCACTCGGTGAGGGAGTGGGTTTCCATGGCAGCTCCCCGACTTGAGATCTACCACCGTTTCAAGAACTTCCTGAAGACCCATGTGGATGACCATGGACACAATGTTTTCAAGGAGAGGATCAGCGACATGTGCAAAGGTAGGGCTTGGTGATTACAGGCTCTCTTCTCTTTAGGCGAGTTGCAATACTTCCCAGTGAACCAGTCCATAAGTGGATTTTCTCCACCTTCTCTGTTTGTCCCAGACGTTGAGTCAGCACTTTAAAGAACTCTGATGCTGATGGAAATAAATGAATAATGGAAGCATCTCTACTATCTTCTTTGATTCTGGCTTACTAATAAGAAGGCCCTTGGC
Organism: Rhea pennata; assembly: GCF_028389875.1. NCBI lineage: Eukaryota > Metazoa > Chordata > Aves > Rheiformes > Rheidae > Rhea > Rhea pennata. Next base: position 13,178,371 of record NC_084674.1, read on the forward strand.
GTCTGCTACTCATTAATATTCATACCATAGAAATGCTGGCAAAAATATGTGGGGCAGCAGAAAGTGGTCTGCAAGCTCACAATCTGAAAGAGACAACAATTACTTGCTGTCTATGCCTGTTATTTTCGCACACTGGAAACTGGGTTATGCAGTGAGAGGACACAAATAGACCTTGTGACTTTGAAAATGATGTCAGTGTTGCAGCCATGTATTCTGACTAGGAACCGAGAGAAGCAGCAATCCTTAAGGCTGTCATTGATAACTTTTAAAAACAGAAATTGTCACATCTAAGAGTAATTCATAAGTCTAGCTTCTTATATTTCTTCTTTATATTGGAGCAGAAGCTCCAGAAGCCTGAGTACTGGATCAGGATCAGTATCATACAGCAAGAAAATAAAAGCCATTTGTCTTGTTCCTTCCCAGGAACATAAGACGCGGAAGGTTTTTGCCAGCAATTCAGCACAGTTGTTTCTCCTGTTAATTTCTATTTCCTAGAGATCTGCGGTGGAGTTATGTATTGGAGTGAGGATTCTAAGTCTCAGGAACACTGAGCCTGGGAAATATCTGTGCTGAACTGGTGAGGAGTTTGGTACTGGTAAAGAATTTAGCAGAAAAATAACTGAAAACCAAAAGTTTTCCAACCATTTCAACAACTTGATCTCTGAATATTTTTTGGTGGGAGGTGTAAACATCAGCCAAACCTGCAGAGAATAGGTTTGTCTCTTCTGGTCTTTTGCAGACTCTTTGAAGGGTGAGTAAGTTGCAAATAACATTCACCCCTGTTTTTTCTCCAGAAAACAGAGAGAGCTTGGTGGTAAACTACGAAGATCTGGCTGCCCAGGAACATGTCCTTGCCTACTTTCTGCCTGAGGCCCCAGCAGAAATGCTGAAGATCTTTGATGAAGCAGCCAAGGAAGTTGTGTTGGCCATGTACCCCAAATATGATCGTATTGCTCAGGAGATCCATGTCCGTATCTCCCACCTCCCTCTGGTGGAAGAGCTGCGGTCACTCAGGTGAGCAGCAGAATTACTGGCTCAGGAGAGCTAGACTGCTGACTAAAGTTCTGCATACATCCAGCAGGATGACTGAGCCCAATACAGGAAAAAAATCAGTTTAAGGATTAACTTCAGTGTCCCCAAAGACAAACCACAAACCTCAGGAGAAACGCTTACTGATGACTGTTTCTATTAAGCCTTTAGCAGTTATGCCTTACTGCAAGAATGCCTTCTGGGTCTTCTGCTTTCTCTATGCCCTGCAAGCATCCAGCATCTCTCTCCCTTTCCTTAGGCAACTGCACTTGAACCAGTTGATCCGGACCAGTGGGGTAGTAACGAGTTGCACAGGAGTACTGCCTCAGCTCAGCATGGTCAAATACAACTGCAGCAAGTGCAGCTTCATCCTGGGACCCTTCTTCCAATCCCAGAACCAGGAGGTGAAACCTGGTTCCTGTCCAGAATGTCAGTCTCTTGGTCCCTTCGAAATCAACATGGAAGAGGTAAGAGATGTGGGCACCTGGGAGCCTCTTGTCTGGACAGGGTTATGTGCTTGTCCTGCCCAGGCTGCTGTGTTGCCTGTTCTTCCCACCTGGCCTTGACTCCCTCCCTTTGAACAAGCTTGGTGCTGTGAGAGGGCAGTAGTGCTATATGCAGAGCATAGATCTTGTCTGTTTGAGTTAATGACCTGAATCTGCCTGATTTGGCATCCACAATCCTTTACTGTTTCTTCATTAGTGTTTGGGCTGAATCTTTTGCCACATTCATCTTTGTGGTACATATAAGTGACCTATAAGTATTGTACAAATGCAGAAACAAAGCATCTAGCTCTCCTCCTTCCCAAGTTAGATCAGTATTTCCTGACATTAAGGAAACTAGAGGACAGTAGCAAAATCACTGATGTGGAGATTCTGCCTTCCCTTCTTTGCTCTGATACCTTTGACTTTAACAAGCATGGTGTCCTCCAGGAACCAGTCCAAGATCTGGGAGGACCTTGGGGGCTGAAATGCAAAGGCCAAATGTGGCAAAGAACTTCGCTGTCCTCACGGTTGTCCCCACATCCTAGAACTGCTCCTAATAACCTCCATCCCTTCATGCCCTTAGTTTGTACCCAGGGTCTAGTAAATCTTTGAATGGACCTTTTCCAGTGAGGTGCCTTTGAAAAGCACCAGCACTGCTGATACGAGCCAGACTCGCTTGGTAACTTTTATTTTGTTGCTGCAGACGGTCTATCAGAACTATCAGCGCATTAAAATCCAGGAGAGTCCTGGGAAGGTAGCTGCCGGGAGGCTGCCCCGCTCCAAGGATGCCATTCTCCTCGCTGATCTAGTTGACAGCTGCAAGCCAGGGGATGAGATTGTGAGTAAATTGTTGAAGTTATGTATGAGGTGAGCACAGAGCATTTTTAAACTTGCTGACAATACAATAACATCAAAGGGACCTGAACAGTTGTATCTAGAAGAGTCGGGGAGAGGCATGTGGGTGCAGACACATTTGGACAGCTACTTTCAAGATTGGTATCTTAAAATGGAAAGAAGGGGCTGTTCTGTCCTGTATGGGAACTGATTACCCTCTCTTGGTTCCAAGGAACTAACAGGGATCTACCACAACAACTATGATGGCTCCTTGAACACTGCCAATGGGTTCCCAGTGTTTGCAACTGTTATTCTGGCCAACCACATTGCCAAGAAGGACAACAAGCTGGCCATCGGGGAGCTGACTGATGAGGATGTGAAAGTGATTGTAGGTCTGTCCAAAGATGAGCAAATCGGGGAGAAGGTGAGTCAGTTGCAAACAGGCCTCCTCTTCTTGCTAACAGCCAGCCATCAACTGGCAGCTGGATCAGAGAGTGATGGACAGTATCAGCTGGCATAACGGTAGTCAGAGGAACTTTTAGAAATCCTACTCCTGTTTGAGAGCATCTGGTCTTCTGTAGCTCTCAGACAGCTGTTGACGAGCATGAGTTCCAGGGCACTTTCTCCTTGTACTTTTGGGGATCAGATTCTCTCTCTTCCCTTCTTTCTCTGAGCCTTCCACATCACAGCAGGGCAAAAGACACTTAGACACTATTTATATATGTGATCTTAGTCTTAGGTTTACTTCTGTCTGCATGGAAAGACCTGAATTTCAATACTCAGAAGGACAAAGCTCCTGTATGGGTGCACATGGAACCTCACTTGGGGTGGGTTTGTGCTCTCTAGTGAGAGGATTTCATTCTGTTATCTTGGTCGCACACTTTAGTACTCACTGTGCAATTCCCTTTGGGCGGAGTAGCGTCATTTGAACCAGGGCTGGTTTGAAATCAGTAGTCTCCAGCATCGGGATATTATCAAAATACCCTTGAGAAAGTACATCAGTTATTTATAACAATGAATGCTTGACCATGACGGCAAATCATGTGCAGCACAGTGCATCCAGCTACTCTCATGTGCAGTCAGCAAGTCTCAAATTGAATCAAGGTCTCCAGCTTAGCAACATCTGATAACAGGCACAGCCTCTCCAGTGTGCTCTGTGCACAACAGCAGTACGGAGGCAGTGTCAGGAGTTTCCAGCAGCAGACTACAGAATCTCCCATGGTGCAACAGCACCTTTTTTGTGAAGCTACTTTAGGGGACACTGGGTGGATAATTATATCAGAAAAATCCCCCTCTCGGTGGTTAAAGCACCCTCTGGAAAGAGCAGTATTCTAAGGGGAACTGTAGGTACTGCCTCATAGTGCTTTTCATGCCAAATTGTGCCTAGACTGAGCAATGGTTTTCTCCGGACAACTTACCAGGTTTTCCTTTCAGATTTTTGCCAGCATTGCCCCATCTATTTATGGGCACGAAGATATCAAGAGAGGCTTGGCTTTAGCTCTGTTTGGTGGGGAGCCCAAAAACCCAGGTGAGTGTCACTTGTATTTGGTGTCACATGGTGCTGCTTCATTCAGCTGAAAGCAAATGAATTTGGGGTTGTCTGCATTATTGCAATGACAGTGGTTAGAGTTGTCTGTATATCTTGGTGACAGACAAGGTAACAGACTAAGGGATATCTGCAGTGGAAGTGTCTGTTTTTATCACACAACAAGTTTGGTGTAGGAGTTGAAATGCTAAGACTGAAAACAGCTCCTGCTGCAAACCTGGGCAAATTTTTATCTGTCCTCTTCTAGGGGGTCAGGTTTAATGCCTCTGCGGAGGCTGACCTCTTGGCATCCTGATTTCTTAGAAGGAAGTATTCAGTGAGGTTAGAAATGCTGCTTTTCACGCCTGCATTTTAAAAAGATACAGTTGTGGTGGGAAGTGAGAAGGTTCTGCTTTGGATTCTACATGCTCATGTGCCACTAACTTTGGTTCTTCATTACTTTGGTCTTTCTGAGTGCTCTGAACTGTAACAAAATGTGACAGCATCCAAAGCTGATTTTCCCTCAGCTTCCCTGTAGAGTGTTTCCCTTGTCTGCTCTTAGCCTTACCTTCAGCTCTGTGGCCTACGGGGCAGGGCTGCTATTAAGGTGTACACAGAGGACTCAGCTGCTTGTGTGTCTCTCCCATTTCTGTTATAGGTGGCAAACACAAAGTCCGTGGCGACATCAATGTGCTTCTGTGTGGTGACCCTGGTACTGCAAAATCACAGTTTCTTAAGTACATAGAGAAGACATCTAGCAGAGCCATCTTCACCACTGGCCAGGGTGCCTCTGCCGTAGGCCTCACAGCCTATGTCCAGAGGCACCCGGTCAGCAAAGAGTGGACTTTGGAGGCAGGAGCCCTTGTGCTGGCTGACAGAGGTGTCTGCCTGATTGACGAATTCGACAAGGTGAGTCCCAGCTTCATCGTCTCTGTGGGAAGGCTGAGCTGTGGATAGACTGATTGTAACCTCTGCCTTGAGGAGGCACTGTAACTCAGGCTACCATCCCCCAGCCAGCTGGGGTTTCTGCAGTTTGGTTAGGCCCTTTGCTAGTCCGTAATGTTGTATGCTGTCTTGCCAGAGCTTCCCACACAAGCTAATTCCCCTCGGTGCATTGGACAATGGATGTAGACATAGATTCAGTTCAGGTCATCCTTGCTTTCTCATAGATGAATGATCAGGATAGGACCAGCATCCACGAAGCCATGGAACAGCAAAGCATTTCCATTTCCAAAGCAGGCATTGTCACATCCTTGCAAGCCCGTTGCACCGTAATTGCTGCTGCCAATCCTATAGGTAAGTGCTGGGGGACCACAGGACCATCTCAGGCCTCCACCATCAGTCAGTTGTCACAAGAACTGCAGCTTTGCTTTCCCTGCCTCTGCTTGGTTTCTGCAGTCTGGAGCAGAGAGCAAGCAGTAAAGGCTGCCCGTGCAGGAAGTCTGTGTTTGCTTAAATGCTTCGCCCTTGGAGAGTCTATGTTTGACCTAGAGGTTTGTCTTTGTGATCCAGGTGGGCGATATGACCCATCGTTGACTTTCTCGGAGAACGTAGACCTGACAGAGCCCATCATCTCTCGATTTGATATCCTGTGCGTGGTGAGAGACACTGTGGACCCTGTGCAGGTACAGGCTGTGCTGTGAATATGAACTTGTGCTAGGCTCGTGGTGATGCTGTTGGGATATTCAGCTGCAAATGGCCACTGTGTTTTGCTGTCTACTGAGTGACGTTTGTTCCCATTATTCCACTGTTCTCTTGTAGGATGAAATGCTTGCCCGATTCGTTGTGGGCAGCCATGTCAAGCACCATCCAGGTAGTAAGGAGGCAGTGAACGGGGATGCCAATGAGGTGATTCTTCCCAATACATATGGGGTTGAACCCATTCCCCAGGAGATCCTGAGGAAATACATCATCTATGCCAAAGAGAAGGTCCACCCCAAACTCAATCAGATGGACCAGGACAAGGTAGCCCGGATGTACAGTGACCTCAGGAAAGAATCCATGGTGAGAATACTGAGAAAAAGAAGAAGGAAGTACATATCCAGATGGCAAATCAGCCACTGACTGCTCCAGCATAGGTTGACACATTCTAGCTATTCACATCACAAGAGTCTGTGCCACTTTTTTTGTGGGAGAGAGGCAGATACAGTGGTGTCTGCTGAATAGATGATTCATGATCTAGTGCAGTCTTGCCTGTTGATAATCCATTGACTGGACACATATTTAAGTGCCTGCTATTGCAAGGACTTCTACTGTGGCTGAATCTGGCAGACCAATGGGAGATATCAGTATTAGCTCAGCCCCACATTCTCCTGGTGCACAACAGGGATTCGTTCTGCATAGAAATGGCCTTCTCTGTTGTCCATGGGATCTCTTGGATTTGTTTTATCCTCTCCCTTCTCTTCTTATTCCAAAAAGAGGAATTTGCTAAGGTCAGAAGGAAATTTTTGGAGCTTGGGCAAACTGGATTTTTATTGTTCCTTTAACTCCCCAGGAGGTAGCAGGGGATTGCTGTACCTGGAAAGGCAGTAAGCAATGGCAAAGAGAAACCCAGAGTAGCATCCTCTCACACCTTGGTGAATTAGTATGTTGAATAGGAGAGCCTTTTCTGCTCTGTGCAGATGTGCCAGCAGGTGGCAGAGCCTCCTTAGCCTGGAAGGGTCCTCAAAGGCCCAGGAGCAGCTCTCTATGGTAGCAAGTAGGTTCTGAGCCAGACTAGCCACCTTTCTAGTCCCATGCTTTTTATTTTGCAGTAAGAAGTTAATCCCTCTTCTCCCTCCCTAGGCAACTGGCAGCATACCCATCACCGTGCGTCACATTGAATCCATGATCCGGATGGCAGAGGCTCATGCCCGCATGCACCTGCGGGATTATGTGGTGGAGGATGATGTCAACATGGCCATCCGAGTGATGTTGGAGAGCTTCATCGACACGCAGAAGTTTAGCGTCATGCGGAGCATGCGCAAGGTGGGTGTGTGTCTGTTGAGGGTTGTAGCTGCACCCTAGCCCCCATGGCTTTGACTGCAGCCTCTTTGGCTGCTCTGGCCATGGGAAAGAACTCAGCCAAGCTCAGCATGGTCATGTCCTACAGGGCAATGTGGTGTGCCTGTGTAAATGGAGTGTTGAGAGTCTGAAGACACTGCTACATGGCTGTCCTCAGTTAGTCTGTGGTGGGACACACAAACTCTCTGAGGAGCTGTGCTTTGTTGAGGCTGAGAGATGTGAGGCATGAAGTGTGTCCTGAGTCTCTGTGTCCAAAACACTGCAGTTGCTCTCCTTCTCTGACCTCTTTACTCCTCTTTTGGCACAGGACTCCCACTACTTCTGCTGCCAGATAACGGTTATTGAGACAAGCAGGCAGTTAGTTTCTTCACTGTTTTTCTGTGTACAGCTCTAGGGCTCCTCAGAGGACAGTTAACTACAGTGTGGCCCTCACTGTGGTTTAGTACGCAGGAGTCTGCCCTTTTCTCCAGTAGCAGGACCTGGCTCTGAACAGCTCTTGGCTGGCTGCAGCCTGGCATTTATCCACTCTAAGAGCTTGCCCTCAGTCTGGGCAACCCGTGGCCTCTCTCTTTGACTGCAAAGAGGCAGCCAAATGCAAGCGTCTGCTGGGGAGGCACAGGGCAGTCTCGGCAGAGAAGCTTGTCCTTCCCTCCCCCCATGGGCAGCCATCCACAGTGATACACAGCCAGCCTCTGGGAGGCTCCAGGGCTGGTTGCGTGGCCCCTGCAAAGATTGCAGACAGTGGCAGGTTTGAGAGTAGCCAGCAGAGAAGTGTCTTAGCTATTATGGGACTGTTGTGTAACTGCACGTGCAGGTGGCAGCCTGGCAAGGCCTCAGTCCCTTAGGAGATGTTACGAGTGCAGGTGACAGTGGTGTCATTCGGTTCCCCTTGTACTTTGTGGAAGGAGGGTGTTGGTTGGTGTCAGGCACGGAAGACCTGCAGTGCGTCACTTGATTCCTAACTCTCTTGGCCCCTCTCATCCTCCCTCCCAGACATTCTCTCGCTACCTTTCATTCAAGCGGGACAACAATGAGCTGCTGCTGTTCATCCTGAAGCAGCTGGTCGCGGAGCAGGTGATGTACCAGAGAAACCGCTATGGGGCCCAGCAAGACACCATAGAAGTCCCAGAAAAGGACCTAGTGGACAAGGTATGGGCGTATTGTAACAAGCCTTCTTGGGGGTTAGTGCCCATTCTCCTTCTGCAGCCTCACAGGGGTGCTCTCAAACCTGTAACTTCACTTTCTGAGTTATGGCACCAGAGAAGCCTCATGTTAATCAGTTAAAAAAAAAAAGAAAGAAAAAGAAAGAAAAAGAAATGGGACTGCTTCATCTGTCTCTGCCTTTGTCTTGTCTGAGAGTGCTATCCTCTTCCCCCTCAGTTCTCATGTACCCCTTCAGAGCTTTCGATTTGGAGCAATAAATCCTGCAGTATGACTGTTACTTTGCAGGTGAATGAGGGAGGTGAAGGAAGTGAGTTTCTTGGCACTTCCATTTAAAGAAAAAAATGAGCAGAAAAATCTCTGCTTCTGTGAACTTTCCCAATCGATACTGGGGGTCATTCTTCTCCTCCCTAATGCGCTCTCATCTCTGTGCAGGGGATGCATTCTTGGCTTCGTGCCATTCCTGGCTGTGCATTTACCTTGCTTAGTACTGAAACAGCATTTCCTTCCCTGGTTCCCACTTTTCTGCTCTTCACAATGACTGCACAAAGTAACTTCTCCCTCCAGAGCCACCAGCCTCATGCTTGCCTCTTCGACCTCCCCCAGTTAGAGGTCACCTGCAAAACTGACTCCCACTGGGAGAGGTCTTGGGGGGCTCTTGAATAATACTTGTATTTTAGCTCTAGTGGAAGTAAAAGGACAAGCTGAGAGCAGGCAGATGCTGAGCCAGCATCCTCTCTTTGCTCAGCTCAGCTCTGCCAATGCTCCTTCATCCTGACCTACAGTCTCTCCTGCTACTGCAGTTGTGGTTCCTGCTGAGCAGAGATTGCTGACTGTCAATTTGTGTGAGGCATCTGCTATGGAAAACCACATGGTTCCTATTTTTTTTAATAAACTTATTTTCCCCTTCCAGGCTCGGCAGATCAACATTCACAACCTCTCTGCCTTCTACGACAGTGAAGTGTTCAAGATGAACAGGTTCAGCCGGGACGTGAAGCGGAAGCTGATTGTCCAGCAGTTTTGAGGCTGGCAGTGGAGTCTGCCACATGCTCCTATGAGATAAAACCTCGGTGTTGCCACCCACCCGGGAATGCTACAAAGTAGATCATGATCCAGAGGGACTAAGCTGTGCACTCTCTTGCTTGTTCTGTGCCTTATGGATTAAGGGAGTGCTGAGCTGTTGAAGACTTTGTAAATAGAACAGAGTTAAGTAGTTAAGTGCCCAGCTAAGTCTGTTTAGCAACTTCAGTCACTGTTTTCCTTGTAGCTGAGCCCAGCAGGGAGAAAATTGCTGGCCACATAGATGGCATGTTTGCTCTTTACTTGTCCCTAGCTGTTATGGGCTCATCTCCAGGAGGGGCAGAGAGGGAGCATTAGAAAAGCATTTGTCTGTCTTATCCGTGCCCCTTGAATTGCAAGCACCCTCAGGGATTCTCTTTTCCCATCTCTGGCGACTGTGCAGCCTGCTGGGTGATAATTGAAACTGCTTTCAACTCTCCATGAACCAGCGAGCCTCTCAGCTCCAGGCCTTTGTGCCTGACACTTGACATTTCCCCAGGTACCCACATGGGTTGACCTTGTGCTTGGTTTCTGCAGGAGAACGGAGGGGATGGGGGAAAAATGAGAACTTAAATAAAACATAACTGTTTCTAATATTAGAGGTGATCGGTATGGGCAGTGGAAGCTCCTTCAGTACATCCTGAGGCAGCATCCAGAAACATAAAGGGAAGGGCTTTCCCTCCTTCATTGAGTGCCTACTCTGTGCTGCTGTGAGCAGATGTCCTTGTCCCCTGTGCTGAGGATGAAGTACCCCAGTTTTGTTTTTGAGAGTGGTGGAGAAGCCCTGAGCTGGAGGGGTTCAGGAAGAACAGGGTGGGCTGAGTGTTGGCACACAATTCCCGTATGTGCATTTTGAATACATTTGTTTCTCAATACCCTTGTGTCTCCTACTCTTTTGGGAGTTTCTGCAGCTACAGGGAGGAAAGAAAAGTAACTCAGCAACCTGGACACTGTACCAGCTGCCTAGCAGTTTGCTGATGCAGGAGGAGTTTTATGTCCTGGGATTCCCATCCTTTGTTTGCTCTTGATATTAGCAGGAATTCTCTGTGGGAGTGGAGGAGGATAAATCCCATCTATGCTGGTCTCTCAGCTATTGCCCATCTTCGCTGTGGAGGGATACCAAGAGATAGTTGTCCACAGGACAGTGTGATGAACCATTCCCACCCAGGGCCTGCAGTGGATTCTTTTCCATCTTAACAGCTTATTGGAGCAATGATCCCACTGTGGGACTCTGTCCCATGAATTGCCTTGAGATTGTCCCATCACAGTATATATCTCCTACCTCACTTCCTTTCCAAGTCTTTGTTTAGACAGCCTTGATTTCATGTCTTGGCAGCAGTTTGAATTCCAGTCTGGGAGAAGTAGTAAACCCTCTCCAACACACAGCTACAGTCGGTAGCGAAAGTGCTTTGCCTGACTTACAGTTTTGAGGGACTGTAAGGCATCCCCAGCCTCCTCCCACCTTTGCTTAAGTGAATTTGTAAACTGTATGGTGCAATTCTGGGCTAGCCAAGCAGACCATGTTCCTGGCTGTCAAACTGCAGAGTTTGTCATGCTGATGTGCATGTGTGTGCGTCCCCTCAGCTTGGTTGTAACTCGAGGAGCAAGCAGTGCTTGAACCCTGCTGGGGGCTTAGCACATGACTCTCAGCCTGGAACTGGCTCTGCGTGTTGCCTTTTCTGTCTGCCGGCTCCCTCCTGTGTATTTGTTTAACTATTTTGGCTGTTTTCTCCCTTCCCACTGGGTCTCAGTCTACTAGGCCTTTCTGCAGGCAGCCTGCAGAGGCACTTTTCTGGCATGCCCTCCCTGCCTGAGCTAGCCCTTTGCTGCCTGAGTGCATACACAGGTCAGGTGCGTGTGTATGCTGGGGATGGCAGAGCTGCTGCATGCCTGTAACCACACAGTGAGGGTGTGCTTAAAGCTGGCATGGTCCCTAAGGACTGGGGTGCAGCACCTCACCTAATGCCAGAGGCTGTGGGCAGAGGCAGGCCCTGGGGAGAGCAACCATGAGTATTCGCAAGCTGCATCCGACACTGTGGGAACCCACATACTTTGCTAGTGAAAGCATTGACCCTGAGATGATAAAACCAGCAGTAAGGAGGGATGCAACAAGCACGTCACCAATGGAGCTTGTGTGTTTAAGGAATTAACATTGGGTGTGGAGAGAGGGAGAAAGGGGCTTTACATTGTGCTAGAGAAATACAAAGTGCTTCCTAAATGCCCCTGCCATGCCTTTGGTGACCCGGGCACCTACCTAGCTAAGGATGTCACTGCAAACTGTAAGAGAATACACAGTGTGAGGAATAAGTGGGACTCCTGGTTTTCCCAGTACTTCGCCCTGTTGCTAGGCACATCCTTCAGTTTTGTCCTACAGGCTACCCCTGCCCCCTTTGCTCTGACTGCCGCTCACTTGGCACTGGGTGTGAGCAGTCGCGCGCGAGAGATGCTGTTGTTGGAGTCACTGGTTTGTCACTCAGCCCTACAGAGGTAGTTAGGCCTTCCCACCTTGTGCTGCCAACATCCAGCACAGCAATGAATTCTTGCGGCTGCACCCTTGCTAATGTTGGCATCAGCGGCTCAGTGGAGTGTTAATGCTAGTCTGAAGGCATGTTCCTCCTCTCACAGCCACTGAGCTCTTTGAGTTCCCTGGAGCAAGTTTTGGCAGTTGATGGCATTGTGTGTCTGGTCGGGACAGGGGTGCAGACAGGGTGAACACAGATGCTGTTTTGATCGGGAATCGTCTTGCCAGGGGGCTTGTTCCAGCAGAACGTAGCAAGGATTTTACTGCATGGCTATGGAGGTGAGCAAGCCAGAAACCAAGCTCTAATGAAACAGAGTTGTTCCCCTGACAACCTCTCTGCTGTGATTCAGACATTGCACAGTGCCTCTGACAATGTGGGGCAAAAGCAAGGGTCTTTGGGAAGTGAGGCTTGTCCACAACAGGCAGTGCCTGGGCTTCCATGGGAAGATGGGGGGAGAAGAGGGTGGTGATCCTGCAAGGAAAGCCAGGCAGTGTCCCTGCTAGCGGCCATGGCTTCCTTGGGGTTGTGGTTGTTGGTGACTGCTGAGTCAGACTGTCTTGGAAGAGCATCCTGACTTTGGAAAGTCCTTAACTAGTTTAATTTGAACGTGCTGTATGCAAACTCCAGAGAGGACAGTGTTGCTCTTTAAGTCTCATAAAAGGTCATGTTTGACCTTAGCCCAGCATGGAGCATTCTGGATAAATGGAGCATAAGCCTGAACACACACTCACACACGTGCGCGTGCACACACACACACACACACACACACACACACACAGAGAAAATACATACTTGTTTGGAATATGTGAGCAGGTGCCTGCAGATAACCATCTAAAACGTGTGAGGGCATGTGATGTGCCTAAAAAGAGAGGGACAGAGACCCCATCCCCTTCCTACAAGTTCGTTCCTATATATTTAAAGGGTTTAGAGTCTTGATGCCTTCTGCTTTTATTGTGATCACAAAGCTATACAATATATAGTCTGCAGCTCCTGGGTTGTATCCAGTGTGCTAAGTACTGGCTCTAAGCCTGCTTGTCAAATGGCAGATGCCCCCTGAGTAGGGAATGTTCTATATTCACCAGTATAAGTTTGTTTTTTTTTTTTTTTTTTGTTTGTTTGTTTGTTTTAATTAACACAAAAGGAACTTAGAAAAATTAACATACACAGCATTTTTGGATCAAAAGTATTTCACTTTCTCCTCTGCCAAAGTTTGGCTGGAACCTGGTCTGTCCATCTCCTGTGGGTTTAACAATAGACTGGCTAGGAATGGGTTTACAAGGTCTTTCCCAGTGCAGCTATGCAGTGGTTGTACTGGACAGTGTCATCTTTGTGTCCCAGAGGAGACAGCCAGCTGCCATTGAGTCAGGAGGGCCACTTGAGGTGCTTACAGCTCTGTCTGTTGACCTCGGCTGATGTGAATACTTGAATTCCAACATGGTTGTTGTCCCATGAAACATAGGTAGGAGAATATGTTGATCGAGGCTGTGTATCCACAGCACAGCTGAGTTACTGCAGACAGCTAGCCCTTGTGCCACGCTGAAGTGAGGATGCACTCTGAACTTCCTTGTATTTTTCCATCTCCTGTGATGCTTTTCCACTTAATGCAGAGCCAAAATTGGATCAGGCTTCTGCTGTATTTTGCATTTATTAGGCAGCTGTTGCTGCCATGACTCTGATTTAATATCTCCATTATCATAGAGCTCTGGTTTGCCAATGACTCCAGCCATCCAGTATGCTCCTCAGCCATAACTAAATGTCTGTGGGGAACGTTGAGGGGCTGCTGAACGTAGCATCTTTCGAGGAAAAGCACCTTGGAAGGTGTTTGTGCTCCTTTCCACTCATCTTGTGAGCCACTTCCCTCCAAAGGCGAGGTGAGACTGTGAAGGGAGACCTGAGGGCAGGTGCCATATTACTCCTCTGGGATTATTTGGTGGTAGGGGGATCTGAAAGCAACTGTTCTGTGTGAACAACGCTGAGGAGATTCAGTCCCATCAAACTGCATAGAAACACAGCTGTAGGAGTGGCAGTGGTTCAAGAAAGCCATCGCATGGCTCTCCTCAGAGACAACATACCCCAGCCCTCTTCAGCCACAGGCTGCTCCCTTTGCTCTGGCACTTTGCATCCCAGCATAACTAGCCATCAAGGAACCAGGACTTTATCAGAAGATAGTATGAGGCTTCTCAAATTAGCAAGGAAAGGTGTAAACTAGGAACTACCTCTAGGTCTTTCACAGTGAAGGTGCTTTGTTTAGGAAGGGGAAGAAAACTCCCTCTGAATGACCTCTCAGGTTACTGTGCAAAGAGGAAGACTTATGTTATCAGGATCCTAAGAGTACTCACTAATAAACCTTGATTGCCAGACCAGTCTCACCTGGGGCCTCCACCCACATCCCCCCCAACCATAGGTCCAGGAGCCCCATTTAAACTCAAGTTTGGGCAGCTGGTTTCTGAGTTATGTTGTAGGAGTAGTGGTTTCTAGTTCAGTCACAGCTATTTTCCTGCCTGGCAACAGACCTTGCTGGTCTGAACCCCAACCTGCAGACTGTCTTGGCTTGACCTCAGACCGTGTCCCTGTGGATTTGCCCAGTGTTCATTGGACTACACGTGAGCCTGCTTACCTGAACTGACTTCCCAGCTTCACCCTGCACTTGCTTCAAGCTTGTTTGATGATCTGGATTCCTGGTTGAACCTGGTTACTATCTCTGGGTCTGCCCTGCTTGCCTTTCTAGCAGTGCCCCTGTCCTACCAGTTGTGTTATCAAGCTCAGCTCCCTGTCCTCTAAGAAATAGCCACCCATTGATGCTCCTGCCTGTGTTTCTCAAACTCTGCATAGCAAGGGCTTGGCAGTCACTTGTGTAGGCTTAGGTCACTGCTCTGAGAGAGGCAGAGCAGGGACTAAATATCCCATACCTTGCTACTAACCTCCTGTCTATCTTCATGATATTTACTTTTTTTTTTTCTTTCCCCCCCCCTGCAGATTTTCTATCCCTTGGCAGCCCTTCCCAGAAAGGCATTTGGTCTCTCTTAGGATCTGAGTTGCTGAACTCCACACTGAGATAAAGAGTTTCTCCAGGCTGTGCTGAGCAGAAGCCTAATTTAAATGCTGTGAATAACCATAAAAATCTATCTTTCTTTCCTCTTCTTGGTGGGGAGATCAGCAGTCACCCTTTATGTGAGTGGCAGGCAGTGACTGTCCCTCCACGAGCTAATGCCAATAGAATGATGACTGAGTTGGTGTTCCTCTGGTGCAGAGTCCTATCCCTTGGGGTATCGGGAAAACCTGCTTTGGTTTTTATCTGGAGAGCTGTTTGGTTCCTTGCCCCAGGTGGCTCTGTTAGATGGTTATTCTAGCCCCTTAATCAAACCCAATATAGCTTTGTTTTCTTCTGCCCTCAGGAGTCTGTTGGGCTTTGCTGTCAGAGCCTCCTGCAGGGGAATGGCACGGCTGTTAATGCAGCGATCAACTCTGTTCAGTGTTCAGAAATGTAAAGCTTTGTGGATGGAGAGCAGCAGGGGCATGTGAAAACTGGGAGGAAAAGTAAAGAACAACTTGTGCTTGCTCTTCTACCATGCCTTACGGCGGGGGATGGGAAACAAGCAGGAGTGGTAACAGCTCTGTGGCCCAGGTAGGCAGCATGCCTCCTTCCCCTAAAGGAAGAAAGCTGATGCAGAAAGAGACAATACAGAAAATCTCACTTCTACTCTTGGGCTCTAAACAGAGCAGATTCTATTCCCCTCCAATTACAGCACACCCCTGGAGCATTAATTGCTCTAGGACCTGCACCTGAAGTGTTTATTATGTCTTCCCCCCACGTACTTTTTGTAGAAGACTGGTGTAGAAGCTTTGTGCCGTGCCCAGGGAATGGCTATGCCCCTCACACTGAGCTCTGCAAGAACAGAACAGGTACCTGCCCCCGCATGGTACTACAGTCAAAATGTTTCAGTGTCCCAGCATTAAAAAGGCTAAGTCAACAAATAAGCTTACAAAACATTCGTTGGCGACTGTAATATCTGTGTATACAGCAAAAAGGGAAGGTTAATTCTCTCCTTGTGCTTAAGAAAGGAGGGATTGGACTGGGCCTGGCAGGGGAAGTCTTGAGCCTCCCCAGGAAGGGGGACTAGATGCCAAAAGGCTACCCAGCTTGGTGGGAGGTGGGGTTAAAGTGTTTGGTGTGCTGCAAGCCTTCCCCAAAGAGGCAAAAAACTAAGCAAGCTGGAAAGAGTTTGAGATGTTTTTTTTCCTTCTGCCCTAAGAACAGGCACAGATCATTTTTTCCATTGTATGTACAAATGTTAGTGTGCAAACGAAAAGCAAGGGTTAAACTTTCCCTGGTGCTAGTAACATCTTGCATTTCTAATATTGCAAGAACCTAACATCTGAGTGCTTATTTGTTTTGCTTCTTGTTTACTTTCCTGCCCTGATGAGCAATGGCAATAGATTAATTTCACCTTTGTAGGTAAATTAAATTTTGATGTACTCAGGAGACTAAAACATCTTAATAGTATACTTGAATGTGTTGTTTTTGTTTTCTTAACATGAAATTTCAAAACAAGTTGGACTTCTGTTGAGAACAGACTTAACATTTATTTTTTTTAATTAATAAGTTTAAGGCATTGAATTCTTTTCCTTAGTTATCACCTCGTTCCTCAGTAATACTTGTTTGCTAGTATCTTGAAACAAAACATGACCCTTAAATTGAAATCAGAAAGCTAGCTGAAATTCCTGAAGGCAAAAGCTGTTTTGGTAACTTATGGGAGGAGACAACAGAAGGATTTTCAGTTTTGTCAGCTTAAAATACACACTTACTTTCTGATCCTGTATAACAGCCATCACTGTGAATTAAATAACTTGGGGAAGAACAGAAAAACACAGACAAAGGCAATATTGAGGGGGAAAGAAAAATCCTGCTATCGCTTTTCAGAACAGTTTTGGAGCAGCTATATATTAAAAATAAAACAAAAAAAAAACAACAAAAAAAAAACCCAAACAACCAAAAAAAAAAAAAAAAAAAAAAAAAACAAAAAAAAAAAAACTTAGTGTAGTTCCAAAGCCCTTTTTACCACTGCTCTAAACATTGTTTGAGAATATACACCAGGTTGGAAAGCTGGAGAAGATCAAATGAGGAATGACAAGCCTTTGCTTATAAAGTTGTTGTTATCTTAGAACAGACCCTAACTAGCCATGCTCATTCAAGGTACCATAAAATGAGATGACACAGGGGCTGGGTTTAAGTTCATGCTCTCTTGAAAAAGAGAGCTCCTCTCCAGCTGTTTCCTGCTATGCTGACAGTGCTGACCTGGCTGATTGATGTTGCCACTAATTTTTATTTCATTTTCTTGCCTAAGATGCATATTCTCCTTTAATACTGTCCCTTTATGTTGCTCAGTCTGAGACCAATGTACAATGTCAAAATAAATCCAAGCAGCATGAGGGAACACCATAAGCCTCAAAGGAAGTATGCACAGTGCCATGCCCACGTGGTTCCATTCCTCTAATCTGAGGGCATGTAATATATGAGGGCATTTTTGCACTTTCTTTAATGTGATTAGGATGCTGTAGACTCTGGATGCAACTTCTAAGATTTGAGGGTTGATTGTACCAGAGTCAGGATATCTGAATGGCGTTCAGTTACCCACTTGTAGTAAGCCACCTGCATGCTAAGAGAGCCAAATTACCAGCAGAAAAGTGAAAAATGACAAGAGTATTCATTGAATACCATGCTCAGGATCTGAATGCATTAAAGCGTTTTTATCTCATCTAACGGCTAAACTACAGCTCAGTATTTCCAGCTGCGTTTCCTGCTCCGTGGGGCTAGTGGCTTCATTGATTGTGGGATAAAAAGGATTTTCAGAGCACTGGAAGGACTCTTTCTGAAAAAAGGCGGAAGAGATGGCTTTGTTTCGGGCTTGTTACCCAACCTGATAAGGCAAGACTAACCAGGGCCTTGTTACGTGCCCTTGTACACACTGACTACCCAGAGCATGACAGATGTATGGAAAAAGCCTGCAAAAAAGGCAGGCACCTGCGCAAGGGGGTGACTTGTCCCAGTGCTTGCCTGGTAGGAGCGATGGAGGCTGGTATCGGTAATTCAGAGGAGACTTGGTTGGTTGGTTGATTCACAGGAGGGTTCAGCATGTTTTGGCCCACGCAGGGCAGTGGCAGGCATCTAGACGCCCTTCTTTCTCTGGGTGTTTGGTACAGAGAAAGCTCAAAACTACGAAGTTCATGCTAGAAAAATACACCGCCAATAATTCCAGAAGATTCACAAAACTAACTCTTAAACCAAATGAGGTTTGACTCTTATTTGGGGGTGAGTTGGCATGGGCAGATTCTGTTGTAAAATATTTTTAACAAACTCTTATTTTGGAGTTAAAATGTTTCAATCTGAAATTCTGTCTCCCTTTAGACCTATGTCCTGCGTCCTTGGCCCCGCATCTGTGTCGTCGCCCTGGAGCGTGAGGCCCGTGGAGCCAGGTGAGCTGCTGACTCGCTGGGGCTGTCGTGGTGCCCTTGTGTCACCCTCTCTGGGCGCGAGCCAGGTGGTGGTTAAGGAGAGGGCACCTCGCGCTCCTTTAACGTGCTCTTTGACGTGCTCGTAGCTTACTGCGGAGAAGAGCGCGCGGAAGGTGACTCACCGATTCACCCTTGCCGCAAAAATCTTTGTGACTTAGGAACCAGCAAACCCCGCACGCAGGAAAGGACCCGGTGAGGCAACGACAGGGCGCCCGGCTCTTCACGGCAGCCCGGGGGTGTTTGATCTTTAGCCTTTCCTGGCTGGCGCTGAGGCGCTCGGCGGGCGCTGGAGGAGGACTGCCGAGGGCGAGATGCCTGATGGCTTAGCTAGTCAACGAAGAGGGTGAAGCGCAGGGAGCGCGGGGGTGGGAAGGATACAGAAACAAGTCGGATGTAAAGTTGGGAAAATGAAGTTGCCCCAGTGAGAAGCTTCCATGTTAGAAAGTTGAGGTGGTACCAGAGGGAGAGAGGGCTGGGAGATGTGACCAGCTGGTCCGTGGGCCAGTAAGCACAGCAAATGAGGAAAGGCTGGAAGAAAGATGTGTGGAGGGTCTTTCCTCCATGAGGTTCAAAAGGGCCTCGGTTTGGGCAACTGTTCCTGTCAGACTCCCCAGCGTTTAGGCTGAAAAGGGAGCCGCACGCCCTCCTGGACCTTGCGGAAACCCCCAGCTCTGGTCGTTTTTCCTGACGGAAAGACGCCGGCGCAGCCAGGCAGCGGCTCCACGAGGAGACCCCCGTCCCGTCCCGTCCCGTCCCGTCCTTCCCCCGGCGCGGAGGGGGCCCGCGGGGCACCGCGGCCTCCCGCCCTCGCGGGACTCATCACCCGCGGCGGCGCATGCGGCCGCGCGGCCGGCGCTAGTTGCGGGCGCCGGGGGTGGGGGGGCGCCCGGGGCGGGGCGGGGGGGGCGCCGGGCGGCAGCGCCGCAGCCCGGGATGGGGCCGGGCCGGGCGTGCGGGAGCTGCCCCCGCCCCGCTTCCCCGCCCCCGGGCGCGGCGGGCAGCGCCCGCGGGAGGAGGCGGCGCCGGGCGGCGGGATGCAGTGCGGGGCCGGGCGGCGGGCGGGCGCGGCGGCGAGGGGCAGAGCCCGGCGGGCGGCGGCGGGGCGGCCCCGCTCCCCGTGAAGGAGGAGGCGGCGCGGCAGGGCAGCGGCCGCCGCCGCCATGCAGCCGTTGCACCGGGCCCTGGCGCTGCTGCTTCTGGCCGCCGGTGAGTGAGAGCCCCGCGCTGGGCACCGGGACCCCCCCGGGCACCGGGTCCCCCCGCGCCTCGGGTCCCCCTTTCCCTTCCCTTCCCTTCCGCCCGGGGTCGGCGCTGGGCGCCTTCGACGGCCGCGGTGCGGCGAGGACGGAGCCCGCTCCAGGCGGGAGATGCCGCTGCGCCAGGGCAGCCCCCAAACCGCCTTTCTCGCGTTTGTGGCTTTTTTTTTTTTTTTTTTTTTTTTTTTTTTTTTCCTGGCATCGTGGCAATTTTACCAAGTACTGCGAAGGACGGGGGCAGCTCAAACCTCTCCCTGTTCCCCGCCGCCCCCAGGAGCCTTGTCCTGAGATCTGGAGGGGAGGCAGGGCGCCGGGGCAAGGCGGCTAAGGGCGGGAGCATCGATACTGGAACAGTTACGGGGGCTGTTGGGGGAAAATCCCCAACAAAGAGACCCCCTCGGAGGCTGCTGAGGCCGAGATTGCCCTCTCCCCCCCCCTCCACCGCCACAGCCTCTTGCAAAAAGCTGGTCGAGGCGAGGCTGCTGCTTGCAAAAAGCTGGTCGAGGCGAGGCTGCCAGCAGGAGCTTTGGACGGGGACCTTTAAAAGTGCGGGGGAGTCTTTGTCTTGAGTCATCCCGCTTGGAGGGCGAGCTGCGCTCCCAAGGAGTCACGGGCTTCCAGCGCGGCTGAGCCCTGAGACGGTGGCGTCCAACCCCCAACACGTCTGTCGTATCCCCGCCACCACCACCACCGTCACCCCAAAACGTTCCCTGGGGGATGTGCCAGCTCTGCGGGGCTGGGGCCGCGCTGTCCGGGAGCGGTACGAACGGCACCTGGCCCCGGTGGTCGGGGGCTCCCAGCGCTCCCTAAAGAGGAGGAGTAAAGCCTTTAGGTTTGTAAACAATAGGGAGCTCATAGAGCAAAATGAATCCCTCCAAAAAAAAAACCTTCTGGGATCTCGCGCCAGTGCTCTGTGTCACAGAAGCGCCAAGTCTTTCCTGAGCTGAGCCGGAAGCCAATTCTGTGGCATCCTCGAGGCAGATTGTCGATGCTGGGGAAAACCACGGGCACAGCTGGCAAAGGTCCTTCAGCCACATCTTAGCAGGAAACTTGTGCTGCCGACTGCTAGAGCGGCGTCCCCTCCGTGGAGGGGGACAACGTGCGTGGGGAGGAATGGTGTTCCCACCCAGCCCTTCTGCCAGCACAGGTTGTCCCTGTCCCCATTGCTTTCAAGCAACACCTGTCCCATGGAGGAAGGAGAGGGATCACGCGATTGTTTTAAAATCTGGTGGCCAAAACAGCTGATGCTGCTTTGAGAGGAGGGTGTGTGTTTTTTCTTCTACTGAGCCTGCTGGAAACTTTCTAGTGCTGCTGTCCAGCTGGTAATGGCACTAAGGAGCTGAGTCCTTGGATTTCCCTGTGGTCCTCTCTCCTGCCCTAGCAGGGTGAGATGTAGGGGTGGGATGGGAGATGCAGCTCTGAGGGTCAGCTCAATTCTTAATCAGGCAAAATTGATAATCTTGGTGGGTTGTGGTGGCTCTGGGGACAGGAGGGTGGACTCAGTTGGCCAGGCACCTCCAGAGTCCTGGATTCGTACCTTGACCAGAGGTCAGAAGAGAGGACGAAGACTTCTGGGAATTTTAGAAAGGGAGCCCCGTTTTGGTTAGCCACCCTGAGCTTTCTCAGTGGTTTGGGAACCGTTCCAGTGTGGAATAATTCAGTGCGCTCTGGCATCGTTCCTTCAGTCCTGCAGATCAAGAATGGTTAAAACCTGAGAGCCACAGCAGCTGAGCATGACTGATCCGCTGCAGGGAAGGTGTGTGTCCCACAGTGTGCCTCCTGGGATCGGGAGCCTCACAGGCTTGTGGGATGGGCTGAAAAGGGATGTGTGCCACCTCGAGCACCCAGCAGCGCGATGGCAGAGCATGGAGACATCTCTCCAGGCTCTAGGTTACGTGAGCCTCTTTGCTTTTGCATGTAGGAAAATGATGTGGTTAAACGGTGGGGGAAAAGGGAGGGAATTGGGTCTTTTCCCTCTCAATGTCTCCCTAGGTGCTTGTCTGCACGTGGGCTGCTAAGTTTTTTTTTTTCTTTTTTTTTTCCCTGCCTGCTTAGACGATTCCTTGTTAGCACTGTATGAACGAACCCAAGCTGAGGGAATATAAATCAGGATGGATGAAAATTCCCTGTAGTCAATTTTGCCTTGGTCTCTTCAGTGCCAAAAGAAAACATTCATTTAATTATAGGCATCAGGGATAGAAATAACTACATTAAGCCCTCAAGGGGAGGCTGCAGGTGACAAGCTGCAAATCGGAGCGCACAGAAGTTTTCCCTCTGCTCGGCGTGGGAAGAAGCTCCGGCATTTTGTGGGTAAATAAGTGAGCGGCAGTAACAAAGCCAGTCCCACCGCAGGGCTGCGGGGAAGGTGCGTCGCTGCCCATGGCAGGCAGCAGGGTGAATTTGCGTCCAGTTCTTGCTGGCTATTGAAACATGTAATCCCAGAAGAATGGAGAGAGGCTATTTGTCAGCCACACGAGTGCAGCCCAGACAGAGTCGCACAGAAGCAAAGCAAACACGTGCGTTGGTTTGTTTAGAGGGCCAGGGATGCTGGCAAGGAAGATATGTGCTGCCAGGGCTCGTATCAGACCTGTGCTGTCCACATGCCTGCTTAAGCCCTGTTGTGGTTGCCAGGATTCAGATGTACGTTCCTGTCTTGGGGATTATTTTTTATTGTTTAGAAGCCAGATTTGCGGCCTTCCCTCTATATGACAACTGCACTCAGCTCTTCCTCTCCTGTCTCGTGTGCTGTTGAGGTAGTCAGGACCTGTACCTGTGTCCACGGACTACTGAAGCGTTGCGTGAGGCCAGTGCTTTTTGCCAAGGATGCATGAAAGTGTGTGGAAGGTGGAGGCTTTGGGGACGAGCCTGCTGCGTGGCCCAGCAGAGCGTGCAGCATACGACAGGGTGGTCGTCGCTGTGCTCAGCTGCAGGGGCTGGAGCACAGCGTAACCATTTTGTGCTCAGTGTTGTGCGTGGTGAGTTTTAACGCCTTTTTGGCTGAGCCAGGCGGAAAGGACATCACTTGTGTTTTGTCGTGTGGCCGTGTCTTGAGGAAAGTCCCTCCTGCGTTTTGAGGGAGCGCTTGCCCTGCCTGTGCAGGGACGCTGTGAAGATGGAGCAGTGATGGGCCTCCGTTTGGTGTCCTGGAAATGGGCAGAGCAGTCCAAGCTGGGACTTTTTTCAGCTTTCATCCTGTGGCCTGTTAATGCCTGGGTGCCAGTGGCTGCTGTGAAAGGTGACTGAGAAAAGCAAATTCGCTTCTGTTGTATACAGCTGCCTCCCCTGATGCTGTTTGGCATGGGACCGCGTCTCCCCGGGGCTGGGAGCTGCCACTCCAGCTCACACGAAGCACGGAGGAGAGCAGACGTTACAGCAGCAGAGGAGGGGGGTGTGAAGGCTACGAGACAATCTGGTGAGAGCGTGGAGGGGAGGGTGCGAAGGGAAACAGTCTGGGAGACTGAAACCAAGCAGAGCTATGACTCGTGGCATGACTGGTTGAGGGAAGGGGGGTAGATGCAGTTGTCTGAGCTGCCACGACCTGCTTACGCAGGGTACTTCTGCTGGCGGTGGGAAGTGGTGTAAAGAGAAGTCCTGATGCTACTGTTCCTAAAGACAGGAGTCCTGACTCATCTCAGGGCTGGCATTTTCATTGCAAGTGGGGCAACCAGGACAAACTGGTTATGACTGAGGATGCCCTGCACCTCTGGAGGTCAGAGCCTAGTGCATGTGGGGTGCTGAGGAAGGGCACACCTGCAATTACCTGCAAAAGAAGGTCCGTCTCCTGGCAGTGCCTGGCCACCTCCTGGTTTGACCTCTAGACCTGTGTCCTGTGGGTGTTCTCTGCTGAAATGCCAGGGGAGAGATTGTTTGCGGTCCTTTGCTGATGGCAATGTAACGCCTACTCAGCACGTACAGACGTGCACATCCTGTACCCTAGTGCTGGAGCACTCTCATCGTGTTAGCTGTGAGGATCTATAAAGGCTTGAAAGATGGTGGCACAACTATTGTGTGCTCTAGGATCTCTCTCGAACGAGCTGTCCCAAGGCAAGGCCTTACTCAGTCACACCTTGCCTCATTTTCTCTAGTTAGGGCAGGTTGTTAAATACATGTGCTCCCTGCAGACCCAAGTGCTTTACCCGTTACTTCTCAATTGTACCGGGGCTATGGGAAAGTTGGATGACCTGGAGAGATGCTTGGCGAGGGACCTGCTGGCTAACCAAAGGAGGGATGGCAATCTGACCATGCTTTCTAAAGCCCTAGCTAGAAATGATCCCTGAGATTATGGTCCTGGCTGAATTCAGGAGTGGTAGTAGGACGTGAGAGAGCAGCAAGGTGGCGTGGGAGCTGGGCTAGGAGAAGAGAGGCATCCTAGCTGGAGCGTTTCAGCATGGGGATGGTCTGTAACTCCAGTTTAGCACTGAAATGACTTGGCCAGGTAACCTGGTTGTCTTGTGTGCTTCCTGTGCAAGCCATTGAGTGTCTGGGGGGCAGAGGCTCCAGATGAGAGATGGGAAAGGAGCTGGGACACTCCTCAGCTGAGCACTTCTCTTCCTCTAGTGTCTGTGGCTAGGATCCTTTTTATCATTTAAATTAGCCCTGTGTTTTGTTATGTTCTGCAAGCAGTTTGTGCCGTTGGCTGTGCTGCCCCAGGGCCTCTCTTCTCCCTGCCCTTGGTCCTTGCTCCCCAGCCTTTCCAGGCGCAGTGGCCTGGGGGAGGGAGGATCCCTAGCAGATGCTTCCCTCATCTGGTCATTGTGTTTCTGTCCTAAATGATTATCAGTAAATGACCCATTCCTGACCCAGGAAATAAGTGTTGGACAACTCCTGGGTTTGGGATAGGCTTGAAAGGAAGGTCAGTGGTAGCGGGGCCAGATGGACATCATTGATCTGCTGCGTTGGCAATACCAGGATGCCTCTGAGCTCTCCCTATACCCATTGCACACCTGCTTGGGTGGTATTGCACAGGATCTACTAGCTGGTGGAGAGAGGCTTAGTGAGGGGAGAAAGCCTGGGCCTGTGCTCCAGGCCGATTCTCTTCCCCTCAGGCAGGGTTGATCCTGCCTAGTGGTAGTAGTGTGGTGGGCATAGCATCTGAGGAGGAGAGGCTTGCAGAGAGAATGCAGATGGGGAGACAGGCAAAGCAAACGGCACACGAGCCCCTCTGAGTCAAGGCAGTATGCTGATATCTTAAGGGATGCTTATGTATTTCCTTGGAGAGAAAACTGAGGTTTACTTCTTTTTAATTAAATTTTTAAAAAGTCATTTGACACTTTCACAGCCAGATTCCATTTCATCTCCCCAAATCCCTACTCTCAGTTCAGCTGGATACAGAAATAACTTATTTCCTCTTTCACTTCTGGTCTGTAGGCCAAATAGGATCTTTTAAACAGCTCCCCCAACCTGTGGAGAGATAGTTTGCCTTGTGCCAAAGGATAAAGTAGTTCTCAGTTAATATAGAAAATGCTTTCAGATTCTTTCAGAATTGCTTTGAAATGTGAAATAGTTCATATTCACTGCAATTTAGGAGAAGACAGATCTCTCCTTAAACTCTTGGGTCTAAGGGCTCAACAGCTCCTGCTGTTGAGCAAAGCTCTCATATCTGCCTTGTCTGGGCATTGACTCCTCTGCTGAGCTGAACGGCTTTGAGTTGGAGGCATTTTCTGAGGGTCCACTGCAACCAACAAACTCATTTCGTGTGTTTGAGAGACACTAGCCTCGCTCTCTTTCCAGTGCCCTTAGAAGGCTAACACAGGAGTGTTACTCCCTGATGTTAAAATCTGCTCATTTTGCTCCTCATGGAGGTGATGGTCCTTCCCAAGGTCTGCATTACCTCCTCATGTCATCTTTGGGGGTGCTGGCAGCTGGAGAGCTTGGGAGGTCTCAGCCCATGCGGGAACTCCCTGTGCTGATTTTGGTGCGCTCTCTCTGCCTTTGTTCCTCTCCTTTCTCCATTTACATCTCCCACTTTCTCTCCTTTCTCGTCCCTCCTCTCCCTGAACTGGGGCTGGTTTTGCCTCCTCTGCTTGTGGCCCTGCTGTTTCCTGAAAGGCTGGCTACCCTCTTTAGCATGCACAGCCTCAACTCCTCCAGGTTACGCAGAGGTGCCGCAAAAATAGAAACAAGAGACAAACGCTCCATTGAAGCAGCTGGCGAGCCCTGGCTTCGTTCCCTATTCCTTCCCATTTACATTTGCAAGATTTTATTCGCTTGTGTTTCATTTTCCTTATCGCTTGATATCTGACTTTTAAAATACCAGATCAAGAGACTGATGGCAAATGGAAGTTGTCTGATCCTTGTCCCTATCCTAAGAGGAAACTGGCTAGCCGCAGATTTCTTGGGCATCAGATTTCCTCTCTCGGCTGTGCCCCCCTGCCTCCCAGCTGAGCTTCTGCTTTGATTCTTTCTTTGCCTTGGTGCTGACAGCTGCACTGAGCTCCTTTGAGATGCTTGGAGAGGGTGGGAAGGTGGCAATGCTTAGGTCTGCTGTTTGGCGTCCCAGGCCTTTGGGTTATCACTGCTGCTGGTGCAGAAGGCATAAAGTGTTGCTGGGGTGCTGTCAGGAGAGGTACCGCTTTATATGCTGTTGCAATGGTTCAGCTGACCCCGTGGCGTTAAGGCTGGTGCTGGGACAGAGGATTCCTCCAAGCCAACCTTGATGTCCAGTGCCTGTGGATCAGGTCCTGAGGCATTATGCTGCCCCTTCCCCCCAGTGAAGATACCTGGCTCGCTCAGGCTCTGTCTGTTAATGACTCACTCGTAGGGCTGTGAGGATGTAGTTTTATCTTGGGCTGAGGAGAGCGGAGCATCCCAGTAAACAAGATAATGCAGCTTAGGGGTTTTAAACTGGGTAAACACTTCAGAGTTAAATGAGAGTAAACAAACTTCGAGGACCTGAGCTTCCTGCACAAGTGGAATCAGCTGTCCAAGTGCCCAGGTTCATCTGCAGCAACGTGTCAGTGGTAGAGGTGGCAGAATGGGTTGTAGATAAGGTTTCGGGACAGCCCCAGTGGTGTACAGCGGGTGGAAATCAAGAGGCTTGATCTAGGCTTTGAGGTTGGGCAAGGTTATATTTCACAGCTTTTTCCCTTTGCCTAGCTGGGTGGGAGACTTGGGCATGTGCTCTAACATGGCTGGAAGGATAGACAACTGCATTGGCCAAGTCTCTGCCAATGGAGGTCAGAGGAAGCAGAGGTATCTGGGGGATGTGGGGGGGAGGGGAGATGAAGAGCTAAAGAGCTAAATCGATGCAGGCAGTCGATTGCAGTCGGCCCAAATCTTCCATGTGGTCTTGGGTCTGTGATGGTCTTTCTCCATTATTCTGCTCCGCTTTCTGCATAACAAGGAAAGTGTTCCCTTTCTCCTGCTTGCTGCTCTTGATCATTTTTGCTGGAGCCGTGAGCTTCTCTGAGCTTCTCCAGGCAGATGCTCTGTCTGACAGGGCTGTACAGAGCTGAGCAATGCTCTCTGCTAGTGATGCAGACACTGCCGACTGTCTCATGTCAGGCTGGGGAAGCCTGGTCCAGGTGCCATTGCTTTAAAGCCTGGCGAGCACACAAGCAGCACTAAACAGGCGGAGGGGCTGCCCTGGGCAGGTCTCTCCAGACCAGTGCTCCGGCGCAAGAAGTGTGTGAAGTCTTGTTCCAAATGCAGACTGTGCTGTGGATGTACAGCACATTGGGAACTGGCCTGTCCCTGGGGATGCCCAGAGGTGCTTTGGTTGGCCTTGTGGTGCTGCAGTATCTTTCTTCTCCATGCACCCTGCCTCTGTTGCCATTCCGTTTTTGTTGCTGTGCTGGCCTCGGCCAATCTTGTCTTGGATCAATAGAACAAACTGACAAGACATGCTGAAGGGCTCAAGCATACGTGGGAAAGAGCAACCAAGAAGCTCAGAGTTGAGCTTTGAGAAATGCATTTCTGGGCCTCCAGCGTTTCCAGAACAGGTTTGGTAACCAGCCCTATGAGTGAGCAGTGATTCCCAAACATTTTCTGCTGACAAGTGAGTGTTTTCAGTGAAAGCACAAGGTCCAGCCCATTTGCCATTTCCCCATAGCTCATCTCTGCACCTGCCCTGGTTTGAATTTGTCCATCTCGGATGTGGGGTTGTAGATGGTGGTGGAAGGAACCTTGGGAGGTCTCCTAGTCCGTGCCCTTGCTTGAAGGCAGATTCAGCTCTGCCTAAACCATTTCAGACCACATGTATCCAAATTTGCTTGCAACATCCAGATGAGAATTCAGCAGTGCCTGTGAAAGGCATTAATACCTCGATTTTCTAATGCTTCAGGACTGTGCAAGCGTTTTCACCTCTGCATTCCAGTGATATCTCAGAGCCATTCCTAATACAGGAATTTCTCCTATTAAGATACCTCTAATGGATAGATATAAGTTTCTTGTAGCAGAAATATTTGTTGTTAATTCCCAAGATGATGACTCTGTATTATTCCTTTTCATAACATTTCTGTTCTTTCCATCCTCAAGATTGCCTAGCTCTACCTATAATCTTTCTGTGTAGCAAAGATATCTCCTCACTTTGTCTCTGGTTAATTTCATTATCATGTTCCTAATTTTCCTGCCAAGGTCACTTAGGAAAATATTAAAGATGATGAGTTTCAAGGACAGACCTTGAGGAATTCCGCTAATAGCCTCCCTCCGGCACAAGGCACTGTCATTTTTCCTATAGCTGAGGACTTACAGTTTTTCTATTCATCACTGTCTTTTCTTGCTTCTCTTGTAAATCTCCATGTGGTGCTGTATCAGATATTTTACTGAAGTCCAGATAGATTAGATCTACTGCATTTCTCTTGTCTAGAAAATTAGTTATCAAAGAAAGTTACCAAATTAGTCTTCATTTCAGCTTATTCAATTAGTTCAGTTCAGTGACTAGTTCATTAAATTTTGAGAAACTGACTATGGGCTGAGAAAGCAGGAAAGCTTCTCTCTCTCCTTTCTTTTTTTCCCCCTTCCAATCTGTGAATAAAAATCAGCTGTGAGAGGATGAGTGTTTCTAGTTCTTGTGTACTGAAGACCAGAGGGCTAGGAAACAGTTGGTTTTGTTCATTGACTGCAGTTAGTTGTTTCATTTGCTTACCAAAACTATTTTAAATGTGTTTTGGTAAATTTATTTTTTCCTTTATCTCTCCATGATATTATTCAGCTGATAAATACCATCGCTTATGATGGTATTTATCAGCTGAATAAAGCCAAGTTTCAGATGCTGTTTTCTTGCATTTTAATTGACTTTCAATATGCATGTGAATGTACCTTGACACAAATCACAAAGTCTCATCGAGGAAATGAGAAATGTTAGCCAAACTTTCTAATATAAAAAATGGAAATACCAGGTTTATAATTGTTTAAGAAAGTCTATAAAGTATTACTCATCTCCCTGCTTAGCTTTAGGTAGATATGTTTGCTGTTAGTGTGTTTTAATTCTTACCAGTGACAGCCCTTGCTTATGAAAACAAAAGGTGTGAGTGCAAAATGATGTTCAAATCGATGACTCAAAAATAGATTGCTAGCTTGCTGATTTAAAACATGATTAGAATTGGTGATTTAAATAATTTTCATTTAAATCAATCTCCCTGCATGTGATATAGGTGCAGATCAGGAACACTAAGGTGAAATCTTGGCTTTGTGACAGTCAAGTTGAAAGTCTTGTTGACGTCACAGAGCCAGAATTTCATGCTTTAAGTGTAAAATACGCCACATCCCTTCCAGAATGGATGATTAGCAAGGCACCCCCTCTTTTCAGAGAGGCAGAAGCCTCAGAAAGGGCAAACCATCACTGCCCCATTGAACAGCAGTGCCCAAGGCTGGATGGCTGCTTGGTACTGGCTGCTTCCTGATTGATAGGAACGCTCTTCTGTGTAGTTGTGGGTGTTTCCTGAGATATCCTGATTTTTCTCATCCTTTAAGAGTGCAGCTTGCCGGAGGGGCAGGTTACCCCAAAAGCAGGTAGGCAGATAGAGTTGGCAGGAGAATACAGGCTACTGGGTGTCAGTCCTGTCTCTGATATGGGTTTGCTGTTGTTGTACAGGGACATTGTGCCTCTGCCTTGCCTCTTCAGAAGAGCCAACTGCTGATGGCCTCACTTCAACTTCCCTGCTGGAGTTTGCTATGATGTCCCATCTGGAGGCCCTGAATTCCCATGAGCAAACCAGCCCAGAGGCCCCAGAGGCTGAACTCACCCCCAGCTCTCTGCATACTGCCCCAGGATCAGGCTTTGCCAGCGAGGAGAATGAGGAGTCCAAGATCTTGCAGCCCCCGCAGTACTTCTGGGAAGATGGGGGAGAGCTCAACGACTCCAGCTTGGACTTGGGACCGGCAACAGGTATGTTATTTTTACCCCATTCTTTCTCTTCTCTTTACCAGGGCTCTGTGAAGGCAGAGGGATGTAGGGATCTGTTTTCCTGCTTTGACACAATTCTTGCTAAGAGGGTCTGAGATTAAACGTCAGCTCTATTTTATCACCTCGGTGCCTGACGTGTCCCCAGTGAACCCTGAGCAAGCACAGGCTTTAGAAAACAAGTTGCAGCTGAGCCTTTATTCCTGAGCTGCTACGAAGTTCCCTGAGCTAGGAGAAATTTCACTTCCATCTCCTTGTTTGTTGTTTGCTTCATCTTCTTTCTCTCTTTCCTTCCTCCTTTTATTCTCTCTTCTCACTCCCTTCTTACTGTTGCTGTCTGAAGGTCTCAAGACCGTGGCTCAGAGGTCCAGACCATCTTGGAATTTGAGTCCCAGCTGAATTCCCAAGGCCAAATCCTAGATTTCTCATGCCATGACTTCAGTGGGGACTTGAACCAAGTGAAAACAGCAGGTTTTCTCCATTGCGCAGTTGCCCGGCTGCCGTGTCCTGTCCGCTCGTGAGGAGCCTGGGCCAAAATTAACTGTATGAGGTGTTTGAGCTTGCCTTCCTTTGTGGAATGGTTTTGGGTGTTGGTCCCTTAGCGTTCCTCCCCTGAGCCTCTTGATGGTTTAGAAATGCTCATGGGGAGAGGGATGGGAGGAAAAAGTGTTCACAGGGTTTCTAGTAGCTTAGGAGATTACTCTGCATACTTCAGCACTGAGTGTCATGCAAGGCATGTATTAAGTGTTACCAAGGCCAGGCTTTCAGCCTTATCCCTCCTCCCTCATCAGATATCACTGCCTCCCTCTCAGCAGGTCTGATTGAGGTCTGGAATTAGAAAGCACAAGTCTTGTTTTAGTCTTATCTTCACAACCATTTTTGTGACCTTAAAAAGGCCTGTGCGCATGCAGGGCTGAGGGCTGCTGTGGCATGCTAATTGGCAATGCAATGACTCGGGTTGCCTGCTGCGGCATGACGTGCGCTCTGCAAGGCCGTAGGGCGAGGGTCATCCTGGCTTAGGTCTCTGAAGCCCTTTGCTCACTAGCATTGCTGTTAAATTTGCTTGGCCACTGCCGCTGCCCCACTGCTTGCATGGCCCCCAGGGCCCTTACAGTGCTGGCTGTGGGGAAACTCTGCAGCAATCTCGTGGAGGATGGCACTCGTTCCCACTAACGCGTCCCTGGGACAGGCTCAGCCTTAGCTGCTCTCGCGCACTGGCAGTATACTCAGCGGCGCTTTTATTTGTGTGCCAGCAGGCACCTGCATGCACTCACAGATCTGGACGTGACTTGGAAAACAGCATGTGCTTGTGCATTGAGAGGGAGATGCGCTGGGTACCAAACCAGCCTTGCCTCTTGCACGTGCCTCACTCCATTTGTATGCAGAACACGCTCATCTCCTTCCGTTCTCGCCTGCAGTACTTTCCAGCAGAAACAGATGTGTGCTTTCAGCTGTCCTTTACACGTCCTCTGCCCTATCTGGTGCCCACCTAACCACTACAGTGCTTCTAAGCACTGGCTTTTCCCTGACCATTGCTGTGTCCAGGACACATTTCTCATTGGCATTTCAGAACCTTGGTTAATAGAACAGTTTGAATTATTCAACAGCTGGGAATACATATCTACTTAAAATTTAATTAGAAACCTGCTGTGTGTCATTTTACAATAAAAGATATTGTAATAGCATCCCTAAATTGGGCAGCCTTCTCCTGTCATGCAAAGTCTGTGCATGAGAGAGATACACTCAACCTTACTTGCTGCATGTGTGACAGATGCCGTGTGATACCTTGTGGAACTGTGTAATGACATCTGTTAGGTTATTTTCAAAGTATAAATCCATTAAACAGTTTCAAACAGCTGTTTAAAAAAAAAAAAAAGGAGTAAGGTTTAAGTTTTCCTTATGCAGGCTTTTTCTCTGAATGGCAGTAGAGTATAGGCTGGCCTAGCTGATAGCTCTGCCCCAGGCACAGCTCTGAAACCCTGTATCAGTCAAAGCACAAAATAGGATTGTTATACTCCTAGAGAGAGAAAATTCCCCGCTTTGAAGAGACATGTAGTACTGGGCTTCTTTCCCTGTTTAGTTTAAAGATATTGGGCTTGGGATTGATGGTCTTATTGTAAATACGCAGATCTCCTGAGATTTCAAAGCTGTATTAGTCATCTCTCCTTTTTCCTGTCCCTCTGAAGTCTGTACGGGGTGCCTGCTCTGCCTTTGTGTGACTTTGCAGGCTGTGGGAGATAAAAAAAAAAAAAAAAAAAAAAAAAAAAAAAGGCAATAACACTCTGCAGCTGCTGCACTTTTTTTTTTTCTAAGTGCACTCAAACATCCTTTAAAAATATTTCTGGAAAACATGTGGCATCTAGGGCCACCTGTTAGTCCATTAGAAAGTAAGAAAAGTGAGAATGAACTCCCACTGGTTGGACACAGCTCAGCCTGGGGCTCTGGTTCTCTTGAATAATGTGCTTTTGCTGTTTTATGCTACAGAACAGTAAACCTATATTGACGTTAGTGAGTGCCAGTCTGTGAAAGGGCCCTGGGATTTGTCTTCTGTCTGAGTGTACACAGGGGTGCACACTTGTGTGTGCACTAACCCATTGGTATGTCCTGGCTTTGCTGTTCATGCACAGCTGCTTCCCAGGAGACCTACATCTGAATAAATGGATCTGGTCTGGTGGGGGTGTGGTGCTATATCCTTAGGGAAAGAAGCAGTGAGTGACTCCCATCTCAGGCAAGAGACAGGTGAGGGAGGCTACCTGCTGCATCTGCATCCTGCTCCTCTAGGGCTTCCAGGGAATCCAGAAACTGCTTGGGTTGTAGTTTGAAGTTTGATTGCTTTGTCTCACCTTTTGTATTAAATTGGCCTGAGCCAGGGTCAAACCTACGAGGAGATGAGGACTTGCAAGGACTTATCTGGCCTTTCTTGCCCTCTTTTCCCTACTTCCCATATTGTTTTGCCTGAAGCATTTCATCCACCCCCATTTCTTACTAGCCCAGTGTGTTTTCTGGGCCAGAGATGTGACATCTTTTCTTTAGGGGTAGAAGGGAGTTATCAGGGCTGCAGGTCTCTGCCAGGTGCAACTTCCTTGTCTCTCTCATCTCTGGTAAAGGAGCTACTGTGGTGCGTACAGCCTGATGTAGTTCCTCGTTTGCATATCTAAGTTCCTTGTCGGCTCAGTCAGAACCTGGTGCACTCGCGTTCCTCCTCCAATCAAGGCTTTGGATTGAGACAGCCTAATCATTAGTAGGAAATGGGATGTCATGAAAGCTGATCCAAGACTTGAGGGGCTGGTGAGGGAAGGTGTATATCTGTCTCTTCCCTTGTCCAAGAAATTGGAGTGCATCATCACATCTTCCAAACATGGTGGTGGGCTAGCATGAAGCTCACTACTGCTCTGTTAGCTCCACAATTTTGCCTTTGAAGACCAAGGCATAGCTGTGTGGAAGCTATCACATCTAGACTCATGAGCTGGGAATTCACTAGGATAGCATGTGGCACTTTGGGGAAAAAAATTGTAATCTTTTAATTATTCATGGTGATTAGTAGAAGGGATTCCCATGAGAGTTAGGATGCAAGATAACAGGATAGATAAGCAGAGGCACTGCATTCAAAGAAAAGTAAGCTTTCCAACCAGCTAGTGGGATAAAATCTCTCCCATCCTCAACTATTCTTTTGTCAGAGAGATCCCAGTCCCTCCAGTCGTACAGAAATCTGCTCCTCTTCATCCAGACTGACAGCAGATCTCCAGTTCTTAATACCATCTTCAACCCAAGCATTAATGAAATGAAGCACCTGGTAAAGACTGTCTACATAAGAAGCTTAATGCTGAGCAGCCCCCTCCCTGAGCTTAGCTCCCGGGATGCCTCTTGTTTATGCCTCGATTTAATGTACACTGACGCATTAGGTGATCCGTCTTGGGACAAGCCATTGCTGGCAAAAGCTGACCTGTGACAAACAGGGTTTCTCTGGGCATGGCATTAATCTGACATAACTATCACCGACCAACTGTGTGGGTGGTGGTGACTCATTCTGTCCTGTTGCAGGTTACACTGAGGGGGAAAAGGTATTGGGGCTATTTAGGAACAGCCATAGCCCTTCGAATTAGTGCCCAGTCTCCTTCTGAAGCAACTGCCAGACATCGGTGAGACTTAAAATTTTATTTCCTGGAGTCTCTCTTTTAACTATGACCTCTCTTCTTGTGTGTGTGTGGATATCTCTTGAAGTCCCAGATAGTAACTTCACCTAGCTCTTCAGGAAGATTGGGGTATTAACCCAAAGTGGCTAAGTGCCAGTATTGGTAATTACATTTTGCTTCTGAAATCCGCCTGCAATTTCAATCAGGTGTAGTATTCCTTTTTGCAGTAAGCCTAACTGCTTACTGTTTTGCAGTATGGAGCACATAACACCCCAGAACTTGCTGCACTTTAAGCAGCAGTGGTAAAATGGACCCCACACTCCATGAATATGGTAGGTAGTGTAATGTAATGATGTTAGCAAGCTGTGTTGTTGTTACAATGGGAGCACAGGAATGGGCATGTCTTTATTATAGTGCCTTCTAGTTATCAGTAATTCAATCACTGGTTAATGTGATCTGCTTTAATCCAATAAAGACCTTATGGTCATGTTGTGTGTACTAAAAATGATGAGGGTCACCCTTTATTCTGAACTGTCACAGTCACTTTAAACAGGTAATAATGGTAAATACAGGCTAGGGAACCTTGCAGGCAATGACTGAGACCAGCTCTTCTGAATGAAAAAGAAATAGAAGTGCAATGAATTAATTGTTTGGCTAGGGAATTGTGCTTTGGCAATGTGCCAAGTCTTGGCCCATCTGGTGTCAGGGAAGTTTTGGTATTGATTTCAGAGAGAGCAGGATACAGCCTAAAGGACAGCTCTTGCAAAGGATTGTATCTCATGTTCACCTCTCCCAGGGCAGCTCATCCACCTCCAGCCAAGGGAAATGAATCTGTGTGACCCAGACCTAGGCCTGTTGGGAGATGCAAAGGGCAGGCCTTGAGTAGTAAGAGAGCTGTGTGAGATGTTTTCTACAGAAAACATTGCCTGAGGGTCTTTGCAAGAGAGCTTGGAGGCGGGGGCGGGGGGCTGAAGGCAGCTGGATGTTGCAGTGTGAGTAATATTGCTACAGGGCGTGATGCGACTATGAATCTCTGGGAGAGAACAGGGCATGGAGGTAGTGGCTGCCTGCTAAACTAGTCTGGTTCATCCCTACCAGACTGCTTTGGCCAGATACTGAGACAGTCGTGCTCCAGAGGGCAGCTCTCCTGAGCCATCCACCTCTGATGGGGTTGGCTCCATCATGGCTTAGCTGTCCTTACTTGTGGCTGCTAGGGTGCAGTATCCAGGCATACATGATCTCTGTGTATATCCACATGTTTTGGTTGTGGTCCGACCTACTGCTGATCTCAGTGGAGACTGGCAGAGCAGACCCTGGCAGGGAAGGAGCTGGTGATGTGTGCGGTTACTGCCTGCTCCTTTCCCAGGCACCCTTCTGTCTAGCAGCTCTCTGCTCCCTCATTGAAATTCAATGAGTTGATAAACCAGCCTGACAAATCTGGCATTGCAGTCAGCTCTGTAATACCCATCTCCTTAATGTAAAACCCTGCCTTACTTCTGCAGCAGCAGCATGGGTCGCTTGAGTCAGTCTGGTCTTCCTGTTCCATGCTTGCTGTTTCTCATGAATCTCCACAAGAACTGATGGGCATGGGACTGAATAGTGCTGATCTAGGATGATGGGAAGGTCTGTGCAGTCCCTTTTGCATGCCAAGGGTGTGGGAGCCAGTTATAGAGGGTCTGCTGAAGGGAGAGGACAGCCAGGTGGGCCTGTGGGTTTGCAGGGTCTGATAGACCCCTCACTGAAGGAGAACTGCTAGCTAAACGTTGGAAGGGATCACTAAAAATGAGAGATGTTCTTTGAGTTGACCTAGAGCTGGGTGAGGAAGGAAAAATATTAAAGGAAACGTTGAGAAGTTTTCCTCAACGAGGAAGCTTTAGCTCTGGATTGCACACAGATGAGTGACAGAAAACAGCTTTTCTGGAACAATATCTGGGAGGAAGATGCTGGGACCAGCTTTGTGGCTGGGATCATAGCAAGGAAAAGGATGGGATGCAAAAATTCCTTTGAATTATGGAAGAGGCATGTAAACTAGAATCAAATGTGAGTGCCTTAAAGAGACTGGACCTTCCGAAGTTGATGAATACTCTCTCTTTGGAAGTGAGGCCATGGGAGGACAGTTACAGGCAGGAATGAAGTCCCTAGCTGGAAAGTTTGAAGGGAGGGACTGGATGATCATCCCTGAACCTTTGCACTTGGAAGCAATTGAATTGTCCTTAGGAATCAAATTGTACAGAGAGGTCCTCATTTTAAGGAGCATAAAGCAGCACAACTATGACCAAAACACCTTGAGTTTCAGCATTCTCCAGTTGCTAAATTTTGCATCTTGCCCCATCTGAATAACAGTCCTTGCAATA
This sequence comes from Rhea pennata, assembly GCF_028389875.1. NCBI lineage: Eukaryota > Metazoa > Chordata > Aves > Rheiformes > Rheidae > Rhea > Rhea pennata. Next base: position 13,214,587 of record NC_084674.1, read on the forward strand.
TTTGACGGGAATTGAGGTTATAATTGATGGGATCTTACTGAGCCAGATGGGAACAGGATGCTCCCAGATTAGCACACTGGACAGTGGGGAGGCTGGTGGCAAGTAGGAATGTTAAATCAATTAGCAGTGAGCATTGAGGGCTCCTGTGTCTGCTTCCACCTCGCTGACTTACTGCCCCAGGGAAGCGACTTTGGTTTCGGTCTTCAGCTGCCTTGTAAGACAGACACCTGCTGGGGGAGTGTGGAATTGGTTCTCCTTGAACTTCAGTCACCACCTGGGGAGATAGCAGAGGTGGCAGTCCCTCAGGCTTCCTTAGACCTTGTTCATGGAAGGTGGCATGGCTGAACCACACGAGGCTTTTCCCCTTGGGATCTAGCTAATCCATGACAGAGCACTTTAAGGAAGGGTTGACTGCATGGCCTTGAAGGAGAGCTGACAGTTCAGGAGCATTTCTGTCTCCCCTGGGGCAAATGTCTTGCTTCTTTCTGCCTGGTCTCTTTTTTTTTTTTTTTGTGCCCAGCTACCAATTCTTGCTATTCTCCTACTGGGAAGAAGCATGGGGGGGAGAGGAGGTATAGAAGAGCTGAGAAAAGCTGAGCGTGCAGGCACAGGAGATGGTAGACTGGATCACAACTCCTTTAAAATAATGTCCTATCTGACAGGGGGAAATAAGTATCTCCCTCCTTGCCCACAGGGCGGCAGTGCAGGCAGAGCTCCTGCAGTTCCTGCTGAGGCTGGTGTGTTCAGTGCAAACCCCTGTCCCAGTGGCAGGAGGAGCAGAAGAGCCCAGGGAGAGACATTAAACCTTCACCATCTGTTGGAAGAGGGTCCTGACCTAATGTCCTCAATCCTGTGATCTGTGGCTGTTCCTGCTGTTAGCCATCATCTGTCTAGCAAGGCAACTACTTCTCTATAGATACTGGGATGCATAGCTGTCGGTGAAGGCCTTTGGGAAGGCCAGCAGCAGGCAGCATAGAGGTGATGGCCTTCCTCTGCCTTTCCAGTAGGCGATTGCTCCTACCGCCTCGGTGGCCACCAACAGAGCATCACCAGGGAGGCTGCTGGATAGCAATAATCTCCTTTAATCCTCAGGATCCTTGGACTGAGATGAGTCTCAGTCAGGCTGGGTACTCTAGTAAAATACAGCAGCAAAGCAGACATATGCTAGAGGGAGAATCTGCCCCTGGTGGTGAGTAGATCTCAGTGGTCTGTTTGCAGCCTGAGTTGGGAGAGAGTCACCACATGACATCCCTGAAGGTCAGCAGCAGTGTCCGGGGCTGTAAAGCTCATCCCTGGGTGGCATGCGGAGGGAGCTGCTAACAGTAAGGCAAGGTGGTGGATTAAAGGGAAGTGCAAAGTGGTGGATTAGGGAAGCCACTTGCTGGTGAATAGGAGTATCTTCGTGCATCTGCTAGGGGCAGAGGGAACAGTGTGATTCTCTCCCCACTTCCTAGTCTTTCCAGAGCAAAGGGGCTGGGTTGCCAGAGCAGCATGGGCAGCCCTGGTTGCCAGGGAATATCCAAGGCAATAGAAGTGTTTGTCTACATGGCCATCCCCACTTGGGAGCTTAGTGCCAGGTCCAACAGCAGCAAGCAACGGTTTGGGGTGGGGAGGGTGTGGAGATCTCTAAGACATCCGAATGGCTGCTGCCCACTGTACTCAGTGAAGCAGCTGCTTTGGCAGACAGGCAAAGGGACGGAAGTGTTGAGGATTTTAGACAGGTGCTTATTAATAACCAAAACTTGGGTTAGAAGCTGATTTCTGGCTGCAAAGGGACCCTCTCCCCTCCATTTCTTGACCAGAATATGTGCTGTGCTTATCTTGGGGAGAAAAGGAGTTAATTGGGATGAAAACCCCCTGAAACATGCTGTTGGGATACAGGCAGTTTCTTGAGAAAGATGAAGACTGATTTATGCCTGTTGGAACTTTGCTGAGTTCTAGCTTAATGTATCTGATCTTACGGATGCTTTCCTTATCCTGGGACGGCTCCTCACTGCAGTCCCAGAAGAAACCACTGCTTGCTCTGACCTTATATTTGTGAAGTGCATTTTTCTCCTTCAGCTGCATTTTCCTAGCGAAGTCACATGCAGCAAGCAGTGATCAGAGCCACAGAACAACCAATGGCTGAAGTTGAAGGAAGAGAGGGATTGAATTCAGCTCTTGCTCTGGCCTGTTTCTCGCCAGCAAAAGAGCTCCTTAGTGTCATGGGAATCTCGTAATTCAGACATTTGAGATTGCTTTTCTGCAATGAAACCAAACACACAAACGCACGAACAGAAGTCCTGCCTTTCAAAGATGCCCAAGTTGATTCAGATTTTGATGCTCTTTGGGCACACCAGGAAGCAGGATCTGGTTTGCAAGGCTGCTATTTTTCCTCCCTAGTATCTCCTGCTTTGCTAGTGGCTGACTACTGTTACAACCCAGTATCTGTCTAAGCCCTTTGTGAAATGAATCCTTGGGTCCCAGCTTTTTTCACAATGCTTGTAATCTCACTTTAGAGATGCCAAATATCAAACGTGGTGTTTGTGACTCTCCTGGCTAGCAGGTCTGTGAAAACATCTTCGGTGCAGAAAGAGGTGGGGAGGCTCAACATATGAATTATTCTTGGGGAAAATGAGTTCAGTGGGATAGGGCAGGGAGGTTGGGGGGCCATGGGAAGTTGCACTACACTTATTGGCTGGGATTGTTCCTCTTCGCAGTGGCAGGCTACATGCTCTGAGGGCCTCTGCCATTGGACCCTCTTCAGTGACTAGCCATGTATACTGGGGCTGTCTCCTAGTCTTTCAGAGTTCTTGTATATGTGAGATGTGACGCAAAGTCTCTTGGATTTCTTTTTAGACTACAGCTTCCCTGTTGCCTCTCAGAAGGCCCAGCCCAAAGGGAACAGGACGCAGATGAAAGACACGTGGGAAACAGCCACCCTTCAGCCACCAGCAGAGCCAGCTGAGCTGGACTCACACACATCTTTCTCTAGCACGCTGGAGGAAGAGGAGGGGCTACTTCCTATAGACCACTCGAAAGGAGGGCCAGAGATCCTGCAGACCTCCAGGCCGAAGGACACATCATCCAAACCAGTAGGCCAAGAGGACTCCTTGCTATCCGTCCTGTTTTCCACAGTCTCTGCAAGGCCAAGTGTTGTGACTGAGGCAGCCACAGGAATTCAAGAAGAGGAATCTGTTCCTCCAGGCTTAGACCTTGGGAGTAGCATGGGGCCAGGCCTTCAGCCTGTGTCCTCTGTCTTTTCTACTACCACTGCAAGATCCCCTGGTGTTTCAGAAGAGCCTTTTGAGCTGACAGCTGGGGACACATGGGCTGTTGAGGGAGCAGGTTTGGAGCCAACTGTGAACACCCCAAAAACAGAGCTTGCAGAGCCTGCAGTGGAGGCTGATGATGAAGAGCATTTGGCCAAAGAGGAGTTCCCAGAGACCACGGTGAGGTGGGAGACGCTGGAGCCCACGGTGCTAGCTGGAACAGAGCAGACAGTGGAAATGTCTGTGGGGACACCCTCTCCCAGCAGCATCTCCCCAGACACTCAGACCTTTTCTGGTGGAGACCAGCACCCTAGATACTCCACAGCTCTTTGGGACAGATCTGATGAGCCAGCCCTGGATCTTGCCTGGAATGACACAGAGTTGGCCACAGAGACCGTGGCAGCAGAGAGGAGCATGTCACCACAGGCTGGGGATGCCCGCATGGCTGTGCTGCCAACAGAAGTGCCCTGGAGTTCACCACAGGTAGCTCTGAGAACGAGGACTTGTTGGGAGGTTGCAAGGGAGATATTTGGATACTCCTCTCAGGAGGTGTTTAACTCCTTAATCTTATCTATCACCCTAAGTCCAACCAGTTTAAATAGCATCTTCTACTCACTCTCTCAGCCAGTAAATTTTGGAGGAAGTTTTCTGTTCTTTCACAGTATTTCACCAAGGATCATAGATACCCTGAAGAAGGACCTGCCCCCCTCCTGTCTTCCCCCATGAACTGCTGCACAGAAATTCTGTTTCTAATAAATGCTTGCCCTTGGGGACACAGAGAGCAGCAAAAGCTTGTTGTTTCCTCAGCCTGCATTATTGGAAGTGTCAGGACATAAATGGCCCCAAGGACCTCTAGAAAGGGAGTGAGAATCAAGTGCTATTTTTGCTGCTACTGCTGCTGTTAGCTGCAAGGGCTAGATGCAGAGCAGGTGGAGCAGGGTATGGCAATCTAGGAGGCTGTTAGGTTGGGAGAACTGGTGGGTGAGGAGGTGCAAGGTGAACGAATCTGGCAAACTGGCAGGTGGTTGATAGGTAGGAGGAGCTGGCTGATGAGAAAGTACTGGGGAAGGTTTTTTGTTTTGCTTTCTACCCAAAGTACTTGGGACTCTGAGGAAGTGACTTAGTCCCTTTGTATGTCCGGTCTTGCCTGCAAAATGCTGCCCTATCTGACCAGTTTGTATAAGGACCACAGAGGCTCCTGTTCAGGTTTTCTGCTGTGTTAAACCTTAGTTACATATAAAATAAGGCTTTAGGCTAGAGAGAGCTTTTCAATGAGTACCTGAGTCCTTTTAGATGTAGGTAGAAGGTAAGCTGAGCTGTGGCATGCTGGCACAGTAACCTTGTCCCTGCCTATATTCTAGCACTGAAATGAAAAGAACTTGTCTTAGCTTACAGATGGAAAGGTGAATCCCCCTGAGTTCAAAGAGTTAGAGGACGGTTACTTCCTTTGAGAAGCACCTCCAGGGGGTACAGTGCAGCCCCTTTCCTTGTTCTGCTCCCTTGCGTACCCTGTGAGTTCAGCAGGACAGCTGCATTCACTGCCCAAACTCAACTGTCTTTATGTCTTGTCTTTCAAGGTAATCTGCAAAGACTGGAGCAACCTTGCAGGGAAAAACTACATCATCCTGAATATGTCGGATAACATCGACTGTGTAAGTCAGTCCAAAGAGAGTTGATGGCGTGAGAGGAATAGCACTTAAAAATGCTGAGGCAGGCATGGCTCTTGCTGTGTGCTTTCACAGAAAAAAAAATTAGCACTAAATCTTGACGTCCCTGTAGAGCTTGTGGAGAGAAGGGGGATAGGACAGAAATATTCTCATTCCCCAAATAGGGAAAGAGAGGATTTTGCTCAGCCTAGTGCACGTCAGTCGTAGTTCAGATTGGGTTTTGTCTGTACCAGTCTTTCCTGGATTGTCATGAGACACAGGAACATTTAAAATTGCACCTGTTTCTCAAAGGGAACATGGCAGGACTGAGGTGGGACCTTCTATCTCTTTCATTTCTCTTCTCCTTCCTCTCCTTTCAGGTTATATTCACTTTCCTTTCATGGCTCAGGGGAATAAAGATGCCCCATTTGCACTGTGAATGGTTCAGTGTCAAGCAGCTGTCACTAAATCTTCCTTAAGTGCCTCTTCTCCCTACCCTGTTACCTTCTGTGTTATCTGGGTCTGTTAACCAGACATGCTCTGCTAATCCAATGCGTGTCCGTCCATCCCCATAAAGCTGCAGTTAATTCATGAGCCCAAAGCCCCTTGTGTATCTCTGGTAAAAGGGCTCATCCACCTCTGCTGGGCCTTTTACCAGGCACTTTAAAACCAGTTGTGAAAGGCATAGGGTCAAGGTGCCCTTCATATTTCTACGAAATGATTATAAGCCTAGCAGTCTGCGACTGAAATGTTGCATCAGGGAACCCTGTTCTGTCCTCATGTGTTTGCTCTCTTGCTTGTTACAGCTCCCGCACCAGGGTGGGCAGGCTGGTTTTGTTACTGCAGGGTGGCTCGTTGACACTGACCTATGTCCGCTAGTGTTTGGGGTTTTTTGGGGGGGCAGATGGGGGGAATATTTCGGGGCAAGGAAATTACTGTACGCAATAAAGTGTGCCAACCTACCTTAAAGAGAGGTGAAAAAGTCCATCTCTTTCCATTAGTCTTCTGACTTTAAGCAGACCAGTTTGCCCTTTGGGGAGTTTTAAGTATTTCTGTTGCAATTTACAGTTGCAACTCAGAAAATGAGTCCTTGAAAACCTGAATGCTACTGCACTGTTTCCTCCACGTCCTAGTCATCATCACTGTTTCTCCTATTTCTGCAGTTTAAATGCTTGTTAATTTTGTAGTACATAGTAGCTCCCTTCCTGTGCACTTTCCCTCCCATCTGCACTTTCCATGTTTTAAATCACTGAAATGGCAAGAGCTGAAAAGCAGAAATGCACAAAATTGTGTCTTTGCTGTTGAATCCTCAATTGTGCCTTGCTGAAAGAAGACAGTACCCTAGGATAGGCAGGACCGAACTATTTTTCTACTTGATTTCATGTTTCAAAACATATTTCCAAACGAGTGATTTGTGCTGTCCTCTCCTTTATTCAAAGAGACGCTTGTCAACATACATATTTAAAATGAACATTGCTTCCATTCCCTGCCTCCTGTTATCACTTTGCGTGACTGAAGCTAAAATCAAGCTCTTTTCCTTTCCATCTCTGTTGATGTAGTTTGTTTCCTAGCAGGGTAATTTGTTCTGTTTGGGCAGCTCGGCTACCCCGTCTGCCCCTTTTGCTCTCTAGTTTATGTCCTGGACCTTTGTTGTTTGGATTTCTGGGGCTTCAAGGGAAAGTCTGCATTGCCAGCACTGTAGTTTAAATTAGGATGAATGGATATTTCTCAAATATTTCCTACATTTTGAAGCTCTGATCCCACTGAAAAGCTGAGGGATGATGAGGGTGCTGAGCCCCTTGCAGAGAGGTGTGCCCTGAGCTTTAGTGTTCTTCAGAGCATCTGGTTTTTACTCGCAGGGGTGATGTCTGTGTTGCTGGGTTAAGCTGGCAGCCCTTTTATCTTCCTTACTGGGCTCTGGCCAAGGCAGTCATTTCAGTCTGTCTCTGGGCAAATCTCCCACTCACTTTACCTGGGAATTTTGCCTGAGTGAGAACTGCAGGGTCTGACCTGAGAGCGGTACCCAGCATCGCATCGAGAGGTGACCTCCACCTTGGTGCGCTCATGTGTTCAGATGCCGTCACAGGTCACAGCTCCCTCCTCTCCCCAAGGAGAATTCATCAGCGTTCTGTAACCTCTGCTTCCTCGTCACTAGAGGCATCTCCCTTCTGTCTCTGCTCCCCCTTCCTCCACCTCTCCCAAAATGGAGCCACAGCTGGCAGTGGGGCCCCAGCCTGCCTGGCAGTGAGCCGCGAGCAGGAGTCGCAGGCGCGCAGCAGTGTGCTGAGTCCTAGCACAGCTCCTCCTGCCTCCGCCTGCACATTGCTGCTGCCAAAACCCGTAACGTGATGAGGGGAGGCACTGGCAGACCCTGGTGATTCGGGCCCCAGTCATCAGTGTCGTTTCCAATTGGGCTGCTTTCGGCTCAGGTCTGTGCCTGCCCTGAGCGCTTCAAATTGCCATGGCAACAAGAGTGCTCCGTTTTATTAATCATCTCTGTGGCCTTCAGGTTGGCATGGCAACCAGAGATAAGAATAGAAAGGCAGGAATGGGAAAGCAGCAAAGGAGCCTGCCAGGGGATGGCTGGAGCGTGTCAGGCAGAGCTGGGCCTCCTGACCCAGTGCCTGGGAAAAGCCTGGCTGAGCTGGGGAAAACCTGGCTGCTTCTTCCTTCCTGCCTTGCAAAATAACAAGGGTCCCTGTGTCCTGGGGGCTGTGGGGTGCATGGCTGTAGGCATGCAAGAGGAGGGTTGGTGTGTTGGGAGAGCTGTATGAGTCTGGCCTACGAGACTGGGGATGTGCAGGGGGTGTTATGCTGGGTTTGGGCACACCTGAATGCAGGTGATGCTGGTTAGTGGGTCTTGGGCACACAGTTGCACCAGCATCCCATTGTGCTGCATTGCCATCATGCAGTCACTGAGGTCCTTTTCCCATGGCAGGAGGAGTTTCGGCTGGAGAGGGGTCCCCAGCTGCTGGCACTGGTGGAGGATGCCTTCTCCAGACAGACGGACAGACTGCAGGACCGCTGGCTGATCTTCCTGAGCAAACCTAATGAGAACGACAAGCACTTGCTAATGACACTGGCAGGGGAGCAGGGTAGGTGCTGGGAGAAGGAGTTTTCTAGTGATGCGTGGCGTGGAGGGTGGGGGAGACCCTATCTTTAGGGGTCTTGCAGTGGAGATGCTTGGTTGTGTTGGAAAGAGCTTTTGCTCTCCAGTCTGTTTCAGTGTTTCTTGTTCACAGTGTTAACTGGACTTAAAGGATGGAGGGGCATCGAGGACACAATCCTTTTGTTCTTCTCATCTCCCTCCTGTTGCACCTCTGCAGTTTGCACCAAGCTCCAGCTTCTCTGCTCTACCTCCTGCTTTATTCCTTCTCTGGGTAGCTTTGAGACAAGCATCCCTCAGTTTTCTCCCCATGTTTCTGTGCTCTCTGTGGACAGGCCCTTGCTGCAGCAGCATGTGAAAGTCTGCTCATAGTTCACTCCTTAACTTACCGCTTCTTAACTCTCATCCAGACTGGATCAGGCCTTATAGTGCCTCCCCAAAGAAATAGAAGCTGCCAATGAAAGGTGGGCCAGGGTGGAACGTTTTGTTATCTCTTTATCCCATTCTGGTACCGAGAGTGCTTTTTCTCTGCTTCTGCTGCCTGCTTAGTGCTGGAGGCCTCTTATGTTGATGTTATGGCCTATATTAAAAAAAAAAAAAATAAAAAAAGTGGTATTCTGAAGTGGCTTGCAGGGGTAGGAAAATGGAGCTAACATTTGAGTGTGTTTGTTCTATCTGTGCTGTAAATTGAATCAGTCCCAACCCCTTGGGCCAGACCACATACCAATGAAAAGGCTTTTGTGGTCATTTGGGTTTCTAATGTAAAGCCTACATGTCACAAGAGGGAATGTCCTTCCTAGAGAAGAAAGACAGGTCTGCTCCAGGAGCATGGCTAAGCTGGGAGATTTCTGTGAGTTTAGAAACCTTGAGAACTGAAGTATTTTCTGCTCTGAAGAATCATGCTTTTGTTCAGTTTCTCTTTCTATTGCTGGGCTAAGAGAAGGGAAGGAGAAATGGGCTTCAGCTTTTAAATCCTTGCTGTGTGGCCAGGCTGTCCTGGCTTAGAGAGCATCCTGAGAGCTGTTAGGGAAAAAGAGGGTCCTGGGTGTGATGCTTAGTGTGGGCTGCAGCGCTGTCTTGCTGAGAGCCAAGCTGTCACAGCACATCTCCTGCAGCCTCTGCTGATGTGCCAGGCACATTGCTGTGCTAGGGCTGCCAGCAGAGCACAACACACCTGCTAAAGGATGCAGTAGGTGAGCCTGAAGCTCTGTGGGAGCATCCTGAGTGCTACAGCTCAGGATCAAAATGCGCTGGGCAGGGCACCTGCCTCCATGACTTTTTAGCTGTTGCTGCTCCCAGAGCAGACAGATCCTGAAAGCTCCCGTGACTGCAAGAATGGTACCTGGGTGCCCTAGCATCAATTCATGCCTGTTTCTTTTCCCTTTTTAAGAACATTTTGAGATATCCTCGGTTATGATTCTTGCATTTTTTCAGCCTTACAACATAATGTACTAAGTAACAAAAATCCATGGGTACTCCCCTGCCTCTGTCATGCTGTGAATTTCACAGTGATGAGTGCTTCTAACCAGGCTAGCCTGAGCTGAGAGAGCAGCACTGATCTCTCCCTTTCCTTCTCTCCAGGTATCATCCCTACAAAAGATGTTCTCATGGCACTGGGGGATGTTAAGAGGAGCTTAGCTGAGGTAAGAGCCTTTGCCTGCATCCATCCTTTCAGGTTGGCTATGAAATTAAAATAAGCACCTGGAAAATTGGGGCCATATCTCAGTCTAACTGAGTGCTGAACCCACAACAGGTGAATAGATGAGTCAGGTGTTTTTGCAAACTCCCTTCTCCCCTCTTTGCTAATTGCAGAATCATCAAATGTCAGCTCCCAGTAAGAGAGCAACTGTGCGTTGTTCCTTCTCTGCTTTTCTGGCTTGGTTTTGAAGCTGCATTTTACATGCTCATTTTGTTGGGACCTTTGGTCTCTTCCCTTCTACACCATTTCAGATCAGCCCTGCTCACCCTACAGCTGATTTAAACACGCTGGCAGGCTGCTTCCAGTCACTCAGCCTTTGCAGAAGGGGCTGGAAGAGGTGCTTGTAGTAGACAGGACACATTCACGCACCTTTCCCCTGCGACCTCAGGTTTCACTCCTTCGGAGTGCTCTCCTGAAGCAATCGATGCCAGATTCGTCTACCAGCTGCCTCTAGTCCTCACATATTTCCCTGTAACCCTGGACAGCTTGGAAGAGGACAGAATCATGGGCAAATTAGTGCTGTGGTCTCTGAGCTTGCCCCGTAGGCCAACTGGACATGGAGACATTGACAGCCTGATTCTGCTCTTCCTTACACTGCTGGAGTAATTCTGATGACTTTAGCAGGGTAAATAGCAGCAGAATAGGGCCACTGCCTTTCTGTCTGTTTGCTCTCAGGTTTTCCCCCTGATGTAACAAACTGGTGCAGTTAGACAAAGCAAATTAACTGCTCAGTGTGGTATTGATTGGCTTACACCAGAGAAAGTGCTAAGAGCGAACTGTGTAGAAATTGTATGACTGAAATATCAGCAACTAGAACTGTCCAGATAGAAGGATTCATGCTGGTGCAAGGTTTGACTTCTTTGTGCAGCAGTGAACCTACATTAACATGGATCCTACCCAAGAGCCTTGCCACCTACCTCTGACTCTCCAGTCCTATCAATAATGAAACACGGCTCATTGCATTGACCTTGTGCTAGCACGAGCTTAGAAGGAAGAGGGCGGATATTCTCTTACACTGTCATACTTACTGTTGAATTGATACATAACCTGTTTAAAATCTACCAAGTCACTGGGTGCAATTTTCAGCTTTGTTTGCTGACACCCCATTCCCCAGCTGGCCATTCCCCAGCTTTTTGGAGCAACAGAGAGCTGTGCACACTGAAGACTTTGGATGGACCACTGTGCCCTCCTAGGACTAGAGTCTTATTGGAAACCTGTTAATTATGCTTTTGTTCTCTGTCTCAGTCACCAAAACTTCAGCACCTATCAGTGATTTGTAGTTTGGTTTGGGAGCTCTTAGCCTGGGTCAGTTTCTCCCACAAAAGCATCTCTGCCTTGAACATTGGTGTGATCCTTTTGCACGGTGAAATTGTGCCCGCTGTCATTTGCTGATATGTCAGGTCTTGTGGAAGATGGAATTAATTTAGTCATGTGCCTTCCAGTCATGTAAGACAATGTAAAACCTGCTTCCTAGTCCTGGATTTTAGTTCCTCTGTCAATGGTGAGGAACCTGTGCTTGAACCTCAAAAGTCCAAACAGGTTCCTATCCCGTTCATGATTGCAAGCTAGTGGTTTTAATGTACTTTTCCTTCTAGATTGGCATCCAGAACTACTCAACCACCACAAGTTGTCAGTCGCACCCTAACCAGACACGCAGTGATTATGGGAAACTCTTCGTGGTATTGGTGATCATTGGCTCCATCTGTGCCATCATCATTGTTTTGGGGCTCATATACAACTGCTGGCAGAGACGCCTGCCCAAGATGAAGAACATGGTGAGCTGAGGGTGGGTGGGGAAACCTTTGGGTTGGAGGGGACTGGAGAGTTAAGAGGGAGATCATTTTTCCTGGTCCACCTTCTGGATGTTGCTGGGTACAATGCTGGAGCAGCAATGCAGCCCTTGAGGCATAAGGGAGATGCAACCCTATGGTTCTTGCTGTGCTCAGGACAGCTCATTTCCACCATGAAGGCTTGGCCAGGAGTAAATGTTCCTTTTCCCACTGACCCTGCAAAGTCCCCAGTGGCCCTTATAGCCTGGTCTGACTGTGCTTCTCAGCTGCCTCAGGACCTGTCCCGCTTTGTCTCCTTTGTGTTCCTCTCCTTCCTCTGCAGTCGCATGGTGAGGAGCTGCGCTTTGTTGAGAATGGCTGCCATGACAACCCCACCTTGGATGTGGCTAGCGACAGCCAGTCAGAAATGCAAGAGAAGAAGCCGAGCGTGAATGGTGGAAATACCATCAATGGCCCCGACAGCTGGGATGTCCTGATCAATAAGCAGGCGAACGAGGATGTAGATGTGTTTGAGGAAGACACGCATCTTTAAAAAAAAAAAAAAAAAAAAAAAAAAAAAAAGGCAAAGAGAACACCACCCCTTTAAATACATTTGTCTCTCTACCATTTTGACTGATGGACCATGGGATCAGGGTGGCTGCTCAGGAACTTCTTAAAGGCTTGGGACAGGTCAAGTCTTGGGCATGTTTTCCTGCTGGAAGTCCTGAGCCCACATGAAAGGCTTGGAGCCTGAAGGATCACTGAAGAGGGAAGTAGGAGGGGTGGGTTTGTAGGACTCCGTGTGTGTGTTCTTATCAGTAGCACCAATGCTTTCATCACCTTTAAATGCACTTACTGTAGCTCTCTGGTAGTGGCTGAGAGTGGCTGGGCTTGAGAAACAAGGCGGTGAGGCTGTATGCCACAAGGAATCTGGCTTTGGGGAGTAGATTCACTTGGAGTCCAGCTTGGGTTATAGCAGCCAGACTCTGACTTTGCTGGCATCTGGATTTATAGTTGCAGAGCTGAGATCATGAGCAGGTGCAGTAAAACCTGTATCTCATTCTGGATATGGGGAGCCAAGACTCAGCTGATCTCCTGGGCAGAGAGTGTGCAGAGAGATTTTCTAGTGCTCTAGCATTAGCTGCCAACTGAATGGGCTGATGTTTACATCTGGGGAAAACATCCCCATGTGATCTCTTTCCCTTCTTACCCCCAACAGCCTGAACCCCTGTTCCAGTTCCACAGCTCCCAGTTGAGCTTGCAGCGTTTGAGCACTTTAACCTGTCTTGGTCTGCTTGGCTGGCTACAGAGAATTTGGTGCCATGGTGCAGCATCTTAGCTGGAAATCTGCTTTAGGCTGGAGAGTTGCTCAAAAAGAACTTTTACCTGCCTCTTTCACCTAACAGCCTGTGAAATCAGCAGCAAGGTATCCCTTATCTAAGTCTTAGTCTTAGGTTGGCAGGCCTTTTCCACTCTTATTCCATTTTCCAGGGTAGTTTGATTTCAGTTAATCTTTTGAGGTGAATGTACAGCCTATATAAAACTTCTAAACAGGAAAAAAAGCAAAAATTCAGAAACAGTTTTATGGTCCTTGTTATTTTCTTTTCAGGAACCTGCCTTAGGCGGAAGTGTTTAATGTCACATTGGTGTAAATCAGGGGTAACATCTTTAAAATCACTGCGTTTAAACAAGCATAAAAAATGGTTTAGGTGAGATCAGGATCAGATCTAAGAGTTCCCCAATGCCTATTTCCCAGCCATGCCTCAGGCAACTTTCAGGCCCCAACTCCCTGAAGATGTGTGATAAAAGGCATGTGAACATACATAATTGTTCTCTGAGCCCTGCGTAAATTGAGACTCAGAACTACTTTCAAACTTGAAATCCCAGAACATTTGATTCTTCTGTCACTGAGAGATTGAGGGACTTGCTTAGGTCAAAGGCAAGAGTATTCCCTTCCATTTATGATTAGCTGCTTGCTTGCTTTCTGCAAGATGCAGCTTCATGTTTGGTCTTTAAAGGAACCTTTGTACAGAAGGACCCCAGATATATGGCCTGATGCTTAACCTATAAATCTATCCCTGTATGTACAGATATTTTTAGCATGCTCATCCCTGATGTGAGTGCCTAAAGTCAAGATACATAAAGAGTCTGTAGTTTCATTTTTGCATAGCGCTTTGCATACAGACTGAACCGCAGATTACTTTGATGTAGGACCATGTTGATATCAGTCTATTATGGATTCAAGAAAGGTGATAGCCTTTCCTTTTCTATCCAGATTCCAATTTTGCGTGTGTCTGTTCTGCCTCCATACCTTTCCCTGCATTATATAGGAGATGGTGTTCCTCCTCTTTTTTTTTTGTTTGTTTGTTTGTTTTTGTTTTATCTGTTTGGTAGAGTTGCAGAGTTGCCTGGAGGAGCTCCCTCTCCTGCCTCAACAGTTGACAGTGGGTGGCTGGCTTGGGGGATGCTCCATGGGCATGAGCAGCCACATGCAGCCCTGCTTCGAATGCCCTTCGCTGGCAGCACTCTGCCCAATTTGATCTGTGCAGTGAACCTGCACAATTTCAGGAGCTGTGTTGATGGTGCTTTGGGGCTCACAGGATTAAATGTAAGTTGCTGTTATGACATGGTGAGTGATTTAAAGCATGGAGTTAAATTTTGAGTTTGTGTAGCACTTAGCATAACAAGGCCTGGCATGGCTGTGGCCTTTAGGCAGTTTCACCATATAAATGTTTATAAGTCCAATAATCCTCATTAAATACACTTTTAATACTTGGTGGCTATTTAAAAGGTAAAGGCACCAATCAAATGTGAATTAAGTTCACCCACAGAACACTTCCTTGGTGTACTTCATTGCTAAGAGCTGATTTGCTGCCCTATTTTCTCTCCACTTTACTGTAAATTCAGAGAAAAAACAAGGTGCTGATAAAGTAATGGGTCTTGTGTTGCTGTCGGGCTTAGCACCTTCTAATCTTGTCTAAAATCTTCAAACTTTAAATAGGCCAAGGTGGCTGTCCAGGCTCCTTGAAAAGCAGTGCTGACCCTTGAAGCTGTCAGCTAGCAAGCTCTGCTGATCTGGCTTACTCGGGCCTGATTGTATTCCAGAGGCTGTAGTGGTTTCTTCTGAAGCTGAAGTGCTCCAGGGTATCTTGAAAGTGTCCAAGGGTGACTGTCACTAAGCTGAGAATAATTTTCTGATGTCTCAGACATGGTACGCTTGGCTGTATAGTCTCAGTTTAGCTCCAGAAATCTACTGGTTAAGAGCATTTCGTTTTTAATATGGAGATACTTTTTATATCTTTTCCATTTGTTCTTCTTTGTATTATTTTTTGCACTAGGCTGATCTTGTTAAGTCAGTTGCACTGTTGTCCCTATCCTGCAAACCTTGCGGACGGGTCACCTCTCGGTACCTGCGGGCTGGGAAGTGCTGCAGAGTCAGGCTCCTGGGAGCCGGTTTCGCTCTGGCTCTGTTGTTCAGTTTCCAGCTCCGCACAGGGAGGAGGCTTTAAAGAGGAGAATAAATGTGATATTGTTATTTGTATCAGGAAGCTTTTCTATCACTTTAATGTAGTTAAACTTGTTTTTAACAAACACTGTAAAAGCTGGACTTCTCAGAGCGGTGTGCCAGGTACCAGAGCAGACAGAAGACAGTAATTCCTGGAAAACTATTTCCCACATACTAAGAGTTCGTTGTAGTCCCATCTGCTAGATGTTTGATCACACTGACACCTGGTGGCTGCTGGGAGTTAGAGACAAAGAATAAAAAAAAGGGACTTTTCTTCCTCCTCCTTAACTATGGATATTTATTTTCCTGTGATTTACCTGGAACAGTCGCCTGTTGTATTCACGCGGGGGGCTCGCTCAAGGGATGGCTCGTGTGAGCGCGTCCCCACCCGCAAAGCGTCGAGATGAGCTGTTCCCGGGCAGCGACACAGGGCCGCAGCCCCGTCCCCCCGCTTTCTCCTCCACGTCGCCCCTCTGCGAGCACGGCCAGACGTCAGGGGCGCCTGACCAGGAATGAAGGTGGTTCTCCGGAGCGGAGCTCTGCGCCCTGGGGAGCGCCGGTGTTCGCCCAAGGCACAGCCGGCGTCAGCAGGGTGGCCGTCCCCGGCAGGGACGCTCAGATGTTTAAAACGGGACCCGCAACGTAGAGCAGTAGCCAACGCGCACGAGGACTCTGCATCTGCCCGGCTGCCCCGTGGCCGACAGAGGGTAGGGAGACGCTGAGGAGTGACCCAAGCTCTGCAAAGCGCCTGTCACGTTGAGAAGGTCCTTCAAGATCCCACCTCGAGAAGCCCTCTGGGCAAAGGACGCCAGTCTGAGCAGCAGCTTGTCCGTGTTTCGCCAGTCGCGTGGCAGGAAGCATCTCCTCACCGGGGGGGTCAAGGCACCTGGGGCTCCACCGAGAGAGACGCCACGTGCACCGGCCCCCGCGAGGGCCCTGGGGGCTCGGCCCGGCGGCGAGCGGAGCGCGCCGTCTCGCTGCCCTTGTTCCTGCACAGCCTGTTGGAGGCTGCTGCTGGAGAAAGCTAGAAACTCTTGTGTCTGCCCTGGAAGCCACGAGGTCGTGGCTTGGTCGTCTTTGCAATAAAAAGCACCTCCCGGTGTCTGAGCACTGACTTGAGCCGGAGTCCTTTGCCTCTGCCCGAACTCGTGGCCGCTGCATCTGCTTACAGAGCGTCACTTGGGCTTCCTCAGCGGTGGGTTATCTGCCCACGCCGCAGCAGCGAGCGTGGCTGCCAGGCCCCGCTTTCCGTAGGAGCCCGCC
The DNA here is from genome assembly GCF_028389875.1 of Rhea pennata. Taxonomy (NCBI): domain Eukaryota; kingdom Metazoa; phylum Chordata; class Aves; order Rheiformes; family Rheidae; genus Rhea; species Rhea pennata. The sequence goes on from NC_084674.1 coordinate 13,230,826, forward strand.
TCCCCCCGGGCTCTAGAACAGACCCCCCCCCCCCGACGCCCCTTCAGGCACCCCCCAACCACGTGTGCTCCAGAACCGCTGCGTGCTCCAGAACAGCCCCTGCTCCAGGATCCCCCCACTCCAGAACAGCCCCTGTTCCAGGACCCCTCCGCTCCAGAACAGCCCCCCGTGCTCCAGAACAGCCCCTGCTCCAGGACCCCTCCGCTCCAGAACAGCCCCCCGTGCTCCAGAACAGCCCCTGCTCCAGGACCCCTCCGCTCCAGAACAGCCCCCCCGCTCCAGAACATCCCCCGCTCCAGGACCCCCCTGCTCCAGAACAGCCCCCCCGTGCTCCATATCCCCCCCTCTCCAGGTTCCCCCCCGTGTTTCAGAACAGCTCCTGCTCCAGAACCCCCCCGCTCCAGAACAGCCCCCCCGCTCCAGAACTGCCCCCCCCCCCCCCCCCCCCCGGGCCCCGCCAGGCTCCGTCGCTCCTCCGCGCCGCCGGGGGGCGCCGCGCTCCGCCGCGCTCCGCCCCGCCCCGCTCCCCGCCCCGCTCCCCGCCCCGCTCCCCGCCCCGCTCCCCGCCCCGCTCCCCGCCCCGCTCCCCGCCCCGCTCCCCGCCGTGTTTACATCCGCCGCCGCTTCCGTCCCGCCGCCGCGGCCCCTCCGGCCCCTTCCCCCGGCCCGGCGCGGCCCGGCCCGGCCGCCCTCCAGCCGGCAGCGTCAATGCGGCGCCGCCGCCCCGCGGCCTGCCCCGGCCATGGACACCAGCGACCTCTTCACCAGCTGCAAGAAGGGCGACGTGAGCCGCGTGCGGTGAGCGGCGCCGCCGGGGCCCGCCCGGCCCGGCCCGGCCCGGCCCGGCCCGCGGGTGGGAAGGCGCCTCCGAGGCGGGGGCCGGGCTCGGCCCCGCCGCCTGCCGCGGCCGCCAGCGCTGGGTCTCTCCAGCGGGGGCCGGAGACAGCTGGGATGTGAAAAGGAAAATTCATAATAATAATAAATGCGAACAGGCAAACACGCTTTGCCCCGAGGAGCTGGGCGCGCTCCGCTGTGTCCCTCCTCGCGTTCGCAGGCTCGCCTCGAGTCTTACCCGCTGCCGTAAAATCCGGGCCGCGGGGTCGGATGCTCGCGGATGCTCGCGGCTCGTGTCCGCGCGCACAGCGCTTCTCTTCCCTAGCTCCCTCTCTGCTGCTGGGAGTCACACCTGCAACGGTAGGAAACTAGATCTCTGGAAAATAATTGTCATGGAAATACTTAAGCACCTTGCCCTGGAGGCTGTGGTCCTGTCTCTGAGGCGTAGCAGGCTGCTAAATTTCAGCTCCTTGCTGGTATCGAAGCAGTATGGTTTGGCCGAAATGATTCGGACCTGGGGTCAAAGCATTTTCTTGTCTGCAGTGGTGAGTGAGAGTGTATGCTAGGGTTGAGCCCAACACTGCTTTTTGCTTCTCAGTCTTGCTCAGTTTTCTTGCTCCTGATGTGTGGATCTCTCCAAATAAACAGAACGAGATCTGTGCTTCAAAGTGCTTGCTAGTTAAGGATAGATAGGCAGATGGAAAAAGTTTGGAGGATGTTTACAGCAGGTGTTTGAGTTTACTGCAAGCAGTAAATTGCATCATTACTGTGGCCAGAGAGGCCCTGCAGGTGGCCTTGCAGGTGTTGTAAGAGGGCAGCGTAGAAGAGAGAGTGGAGAAATGATTGATCTGGGAATGCTGTCCAAGCAGAGCGGACAACATGGACAAAGCAGGCTGATTAGAAAGGAGCTGAATTGCTTTGGATTTTGAATCTAGAAGGGATTTAGCAGAGGAAGCTAAAGTTTGAGACCAGAAAAATGGAGAGAGTAAAAGAGGGGAATGATGTGATAGATGAGGAAAAAATGACTTGAGAATCTTTGTCAAGGCTAGGGGAACCTTTACACAGGGTCAGGAGAAATTGTGTTGCAGTAATTGAGGACATGCTATAACAAGAGCCAGCTTGTATAGGAGATTTGTGTGCAAGGCAAAGGCCAGCTTCTAGAGGTGCCAAAGAGGAAGGCTTGGCAGCATTTGATACAGTCTAAATGTGCAGGGCGAGGAAGTGACAGGAATTAAGGACAGAGACACTGATATTATTACTTGTGACAACAAAAGCCACAAGCAGGATGGGAGTCCAGCTTTAGCCTTGTAAATTTGGTCTCTTAATTTTTAAGTGCCTGGACTGTGCATGTTGTTGGAGAAAGTGAAGGTCTTCCTGTTAGCGTTCAGGCTTCATTCATGATTGCTGTTAGAAGTCAGCAAGAGAGAGCTGTCAAGCCATGTGGCAGAACCGTGCTCTTCAGGTCATTCAGCTGATACCCCTTCAGCTCTTGCTTCCCCGAGTCTCGTGCAAGTTTTTGACCTGTCTTTGGAAGTTACTATCCGAAAATCAAAGTTGCATCTTTTTAGAGAGGAGAATGTGGCTGACTGAGCAACTGCAGGAAGTTATAACTTTGCTCTCCCTTCTCTTCCAGATACCTTCTTGAGCAGCGAGATGTGGAAATTAATGTCCGCGATAAATGGGACAGTACCCCTCTGTGAGTCCTGCAACCTCGTGTGCTGGCTGGGTGGGAGGATAGGGCTTTTGGAGTTCTTTTGTCCTCTCTCCATCGGCATTCTTACAAAATTTGTTTTGTGGGAGCTCTGGCCACATATTTTTGCTTCTCTCCTCTGTGGGTGCTGTGCTAGATATGTCTTGCTCCTCCCATCTGAATGAGACTTGTAGAAGTGCTCAGAAACGTTTGTGACCAGATTACCTGAATTAAGCAGTCTATTCTTGGCCTGATGGGACTGTTTTTTCTCAAACTCTGTGGCATTCTAGCATATCTTTTCAGGTAGAGGCTTTGCTTGGTGAAATGCAAAGTTACTGTGGGATCACTGTCTGATGTGGCTGGGAACATGCGGTAGGCAGTGGAGAATCCCCATGCTAGTACTGAGGAAGATGGTATGGGCTTTGTATCTCCTCACATGCGAATTCCAAAGTGCCTTTAGACATCTGCAATATATTTAGCATATGAAATATCTTCCCAAAATAAAGGTGGACTAATGTTTGCCTGCTGCATTGCAGGTTACAAGGCTAGTTTGTCAGGCAATTTGAGATCCTCATATGGAAGAGAATCATTAAAAAGCTTAGATTGAGGAAAGAGGGAAAAAAATATCTTAAGCAGGACTTTGAGGTGCGTTTGCTATACCTCCGCTGTGAGTGCTGTTCCCTCGTTACCATAGTGCAGTAGCAGACTGACCGTTCTGAGAATGCAGTATAATTGCTGAGTGCTCGTGAAATGAAATCCGTTAAAGCAAAGAGGCAGATTTGGCAGTGCAACAACAGATGCTGATCCAAGACTGGGACCTTGAGATCTCCTTGCAGGATAGCAAGGCTTAGCATTGCTTAGGACAGATCCTGCTCAGTAGGTTGCAGGGGTCAGACTTCTGTGCTATTTGGGAGCAATTTCATACTTCTGTGAGGAGACATCTTTTAAGCTTGTCAGTGATCTCTCAGTGCTGAGGTCTGCATGCTGTGGTGTAAACCTAGCGCTGAAGTTTTCTTCATATTGTATCTTTAATTTTCTTTCTCTTGTTATTGCCAGATATTATGCTTGCCTATGTGGACATGAAGAGCTCGTACGCTATCTTCTAGCCAATGGTGAGCAAAGACATGCTGCTTATGGGTGTCATATCCTTCTCCATACCCGTCTGTAGGGATTGTACACCATCTAGCTGTCTCTTATGAAACCTTTTATTATAACCAGCCATCTGATCAGTGATCTCAGGCTTCAGTGAGACCCTACAGTCACCCACAGAAGTGGTCCCTTCTGCCATTTACTTGCTGCTTGAATTTGCTACAAGGAAGCTGTCTTTGACTCATTAGACAACGTGACTTTTTTAAAATCACAGATGTTTTGCAAGGATGTGTTACTACTGGGGATGTATTGATGCAAGAGTTGTACCACATCTGGAGATCTGTCTGTATAAAACTTTCTTCTACTGTTCTTACAGAGTCTTGCTTCATACACAGGACTGTGTATGCAAAGGCTTTTACTAATTTCAAACAAAGCAAGGCAAATTCAGGCAAAATAGTTGCTGATTTAGTTCCTAGCACCCAAATTCCTCAAGGTTGTGATGTTGTTCTACCTTGTGGCAAAGGAAATTGTGTGTAGAATCAGATCTCTGAGGATTTGTCTCTTCTACTACATTCAGCACACCTAATTATCCACTTGTATCATTCTAAAATAAGAAAAGGAAGTGCCCTCCAAACATCTAGTAAAACCTAACTTTAAAAGGCATCGCTTGCCTCATGCAAGGCAAAAATGCCTTTTGGGAGGAGCTTTTAAAAGTCCGATAGGTGATCTTACTCTTGATACAGTTGAGTCTTCTTCTTTGGACCCTGTTGGAATTGTGCTGGGAGGCGTATTATCAAAGTCAACTTAAATGAGTCCTGACACTCTGTCAGGAAGGGATTTTGCTGAGGGAGAACAACTTTACGTTATGCATGTGTAGAAGGAATTTAATTTTAGTGATTATACTGAGTAGAGGATTCCAGTGAAGCTTGTCACTAGCGAAAAGTCATACACAATTAGTGACCATCCATGGGCGCATGAGGAAGATTAACTGCCTGTTGGACTTATACCTCTTGTCATTTTGCAGGAGCAAAATGTGAGGCAAACACTTTTGATGGGGAACGTTGTTTGTATGGAGCTTTGAGCGATACCATCCGACGCCTGCTGAAGGAATACAAGCAGATTACAGCAAAGTGCATGAAGAGAGACTATTACGATGTCTTTCTACAGCGGTAAGCAGATGGGGCAGCTACATGTGTAACACATTTTATTACTCTTTCCTAGCTGCTAGCTTGGATATTCAAGCTGTCTATTAGGGGCAAGTTAAGTGGAGCCTTGTGTCATCCTGTGCATGCAGGGATTCCTGCTTGCCCTGAGGGATGACTTCCAGATACGTGTGCATTTAAAAGATAGCCTCCAGTGACTTGTGTGCAGACCCTGAACAGGTGGAAAGCTGGTCTTTCTAATGGAGAAGCATTAGATTGTCATCCTTGACAGTCAAACCAAAATCAGATTACTGAAAAAGCCTCAGTGATTTAGGATAATATGTCAACTGAAATTAAGTTTTAGGCCTGAAGTGCTGTAGCCCACAAGCCAAGGTTTCCAGCGGTAATAATAAATATCTCATTTCCAAGATAACCAATTTGGGGCTTCTGAAAGAGCTCTTATGGGGAAGAGTGCTCAGTTCTTTCTTTTTATTAAAATTTCATTGAAGTTATTTAATTCTAAGATGTTTCTGAAAGTAGCTTGTTACATCTTGAAGTCTTATCCTAGAGCTTAAACAAATCTAACTTGTTCCACAGTTAGAGGAATAGTGGTATCTTTCCCTCTTGTTTCTCTACCTGGGCAATTCTGATGCTATTACATAGACCTCTTTTTTTCTTTTTCTTTTTTTTTTTTTTTCCCTTTTTTTTCTTTTCTTGGACTGATTTTTAAAAACTAAAAACAAGGTTTCAGTATCTGTATCTTCAAAGTGTGAGAGCAAGCAAGTGCTAGAAAGATCTGAAAATCTTCCCATTAGTACGAGGTTCCAATTTGGAAGCTGTGGGGGGTAAAAAAAGATTAGAGGAAGAAAACTCATTTATCTGAGTAAAATCAGATTCTACTTTTCAGGGAGGTAGAATTGTGCATGGTGATTTTATCACTCCCCTGCTGAGTTTGTGACTCAGTTGATGCAAGGCTGAGCTCGCATAAAACCCAAAATGCACTGTTGTCTGCTTCTCTTTCTAAACAGACCTTACCTTAAAATTGAAACAAAGGGCATCAGTGGGGCCAAAAATAAACACCTAACTGCTTCTATTCTGTTTGAGTGGAATATTAGTAGGAAGAATGTTCTGGTAGTAGGAGCTTGAAACAAGCATTCAAGACCCTGCTATGGCACCAACTACTCGTGTGACCCCACATCTTTCTGTGCATCAATTACACTTTCTAAAGGGAGGATGATGCCTGACTTCTCCTGCTGGACTTGATATTTTGGGTATGGTTGTGAGGATAAATACACAAAAAGTGATGGGTACTACAAAATATTAGTGATAGATACCCTCAAACTTTAAAAGTTTATTCTTTTAAAAATGAGGGGGATGAGCATGCAGACAAACAAGACTTACATGGTAATTGCCTGAGTTCCATGCCTGTAACATCCATCCTTCTGCTGAGGGTTGCTGATCTCAAGTCTTCTTCTGTTTGCTGCATAGTTAAAGCATGCCCTCTGACAGTGGCCAAAGAGCAGGAAAACAGTGCCTTATCTTGCAGCGGGGTAACTTTTCTGTGAAACGTGTGAACTTCTTTGTAGCTTTGACTGCTTTCTGTTATCTGACAATTTAAAAGCAGGATTCATCTTTAGAAGTATGTTTGCAGACATAACACATTTGATGATGAGCAAAAATCATGGGATCCCCTCATCACGTGTCAATCAGTCCCTCTTTAAAATCTGTGCTCCCTGTGTTCAGGGGTTCATCTAGGGCAGGAAACTTTCTGTAGCCTTCCTCTTGCACTAGTAAAGCTTTTCCAACCCTGTTGGGAAAGGGAGAGATCCAAGTTTATTATGTGCAGTACCAGCTCCTTTGCTGCCCTTTACAATTGGGCAGGGAGGGGCTGCAATGTCCAGAGGTATGTGTGGAGGAGTGGGGTGGTATGTGGGAGGACGTGATCTTATAGGACAGTGAAAGTACCCTGCATTTGTCTGTCCTTTCTGGGCTGGTCTCTAGTTGAGCCTGAAGGTGAAACCAGGACGAGTTTGTTTGTTTTGTTTTTTCAGACTGCAAAATAAAAGGTTAAATCCTGAATCACAAAACTGGAAATGAGGTTAATGGAGTCATGCAGAATGTACTTCTTTACTGTGCTTAGCAACAAGATTCTTTCCTACCTCTTCCAATGTCTTTCTTCAGATCCTTAAGACTTGTCTTAATGGCTATATCTGAGTGTGAGATAACTCAGGCTTGTGTTCTAGCCCTTTCCTACAGATTTGGACTCTGTTCCTTCCTCTCCCTTTGCAGTCTGTGCTCTCCGGCTTCTGTTCAATTCAGATGTTGTATTCCTGGTTTGACTGGTAGAGGTTACCCTAATATTCTCAGAGTCCTTTGGAAGTTCACTTCTTCCTCCTGGACCGCGTGAATACAGCTATGCTGTAGCTTTGATAATCACATAGAGACTGTTTGGGTGAAGATGAACTATTCAGGCCAGTGTTGAGTAACTTTTGCTAGTCAAAATACTCTTCGGGATGGGGACTTCCCTCTTCTTATCTTGTTTTGTAAAGACAGCATAATACAAATGTTAATGATCTTAGTGGTGTTTGGTTTCAAGCTGCATATACTAGGTATTAATTGTGCACCACTTAGATAAGCTTATGAGTTTTGCGAGTTACTGATACCATTATAAACATCAGGCTTGATAAAAGGTATCATGGCAAAACAGTCTTTTAACCCCTTCTTCTCCTGTCCCTTGTACTCTGTGACCAGTCTATTTAGAGCCTAATAGCACCACGTCCCTGCTAGCATTTTTCCGTTCTCTCTTGTCTCATTATGCAGCAGGTTTTCTCTGTCTTTGTTCCTTACAGGTTGCTGGAACAGGGTTATCAAAGTGACATTGTTTTCATCGTCCATGGCAAGTCTTTCTGTGCACATCGCTGCATCCTCAGCGCTCGCAGCGCCTACTTTGCGGAAATGTTCGAGACCAAATGGAAGGGGAAGAACATGATAGTGTTGAAGCACCCGCTGGTAAGCAGGGCTGTGCTTCCACCTCTTTATTTTCTTTTGCTGTTTCAACTGGGTGAGAAAAGAGAGTGGGAAGACAGTTTGAGACTTAACATTAACAATCCTGGGGCTCAGAATGACCCTAGTAAAGTAGAAGGGCTTGTGGGGGCACTTTGTGCGCTAAAACAGCATATTACTCTGATAAGAAAAGGCTGTAGACTATGCACTTCCCCTTTATTCCTTCTGTCATGGGTTCAAACACAGCTTAATTAACTGTGGTAGCAGGTAGCTATTACCATTTGCCAGCTGTGTCACAACTCCTCTGTGGGATGAGTTGAGTCTGTCTGATTCCTGGTGGACAGGTGGTCTGCAGTGAAGACATCACCTCTATAATTGGCACTAATTGAGTCTCTTTTCTTGCCTTTATGGCAAGAACTAAATAGGCCATAAGTGCATTCCATCCATTAATCACCAGCAATCTAGCATGTGTTTCTGTGGTTTGATTGTGTCTCTGCAAAGCCTCATGAGCCTCTCTTGGGGCAAACACACTTCCGGTTTCTAGGACATTACTTGATGTCTCTCCTTCTTGCTCTTTCTACATCATGGTGTCCCCCTCACATGAACAGGAGGGGTGGAAGTGCTTGGGACTAGTGAAAGACTGGACTTTACAGAGCCTGTATTGTAACTGTCTATTTAGATATAACCTATAGCATCTCCATTAGTCAGGTCCCCCTAGGCACATGGATTAGTATTAGTTAATACCTTTAAGGAATTGTATAAACTGGGTGGAGTGACAATGTTAGTTATGTGGGGAGCAAGGACATTGTCTGGGTGATGAGTCTGCTGTATCTGAGTTGTCATGGGGCAACTATTGCCATATAGGTGGTATTTTTCAACTTGCTCAGTATCATGTTTGTATCCAGGCAAGTTTTAAGTTTGTTATGTAAATTCCTGGAAATTCCAAAGGTAACTTTCCCATATTTTATTTTAGATCAATCCAGCAGCCTTTGGTTCCCTTCTGCAGTATCTATACACAGGTAAACTACTGCTGTCTAGTGTGGTTGGCATGTGGTTGGTGGGTAGTTGAGTGTCCCTCTGTTGTGGCACTGTTTGGGCTGCACAGGTTTGCAAACAGGTGTGTTTGGGCATATGAGTTGCTAACACATCCACTCACCTGGCAGAAGGGGAAAGTGTGAGCAATCTCCTGTTCTTCCCAGGTTGGTACCTTTTGTCCGTTGTTGTCCTGCCAATAGCTACAGAGTCAATTAAAAAATCAGCTTTGGTAGAATGGGTGGGTGGATGTAGAAAATACGTTTTAACTTAGGAAAGTGTATTTGTCCTCTGGGTTAATGATCCCCAAAGTTGATGAAAAGCCAAGTTCACTCATAGGACATGTTCAGTCTGGCAGACCTGAGCTCTGAGTGCTAAATGATTTGACTACATGCTAATATTTTTCCTGAACAGAAATTGTTCCTAAACTGTCAACTAAAGTACCGAACACGTTGCGTCATAGGCATGTAAGTGCTGAACCATTTCAGACCAGAAGATGGTGCCAGAAAATAACTATCTTCAAGGTTTTCATTCCCCAGTTCAGTGTTTTCACCAGTGTTTCTTGTATATCCTCAGCAATGATAAAGGATTCTGGGATGACAGCTTATGAGCCTGAAGTCTTTTCTCACCCTAAACCAGATTTCCCATGGCAGCAGTTATGTCCATTTCTGTTGTGCTGCTCTTTCACCTTTTCTGAGAGAGAGAATTGTAGGTTTTCTCTCTAAGCCTGTTTGACCTCTTGGATGAAGATGTAGAAACTAGGCAGTGGGAATGTGAGTCAGATGCCAAGCTGAGATTCACCAGAGTGGTAGACAGTGGGGTAGCAAGTCTTAGCTTCTTGGACTGAGTTGGAACTGGAGGCTGAAAGGTGAGGCAGTATTATCTAGTTACTGAGTTTCTAGGCCATCAGGTCTTCAATCTTCTGTTTTTACAGCTAAATGATATGGATTATAAGAGCTGGCCTCTTTTTTTTTTTTTTTTTTTTTTTTTCTTGTCAGGTCGTCTTGATATCGACGTAGAATATGTAAATGATTGCAAGAGGTTAGCCAAACAGTGTCGGCTGCAGGACCTCATAGATGATTTGGAGACCAAGTGTAAAAAAGTCTATGAATTTGGTAAGCTTTTTTACCTTATGTTTTCTCTGCTGAGCCTGTATTCCCTCCCTCTCAGAGGGAAAGAGGAGAGTGTGCTGGTAGATGTTTCAAAGGTGGTGGTCCAGAAAATGAGTCTGTTGTGTGATAGTTCTCAGTTACAGGCTTTCTGTAGGGCAGCTGTAGTAGTGTTTGACACATGCATGTTCATTTGTATTGAGCATTTTCATTCTAGTAGAGCAACCATAGTGGCAGGACTTGGCTGTGGCTGCCGGACAGTCAGTGAAGCACCATGAGATATACTGGGAAGTGCCTTTTAGCAGAGAGCTTGTTCAAGTCCCTGGTGAGATAAATATGTACAACTGGAAGTCCTTTTCTGCATTTAGATGACTTCTAACCAAAGTAAAACATCTGATAATTGGCTCAAAATGGATGCTGTATGTGCATAGAGGGATATAACGCCTTTTAAAAAGCACAGAAATATTTCTGAAGCCATGTGTATATTTATAATGTGTTCATGCACAAGACCTTAAATAATGCAATTCTTTATTTAAGGGCTTTTTGTTAACCAGGAAACTTGTGATCTAATCATGACATCAGCTCATTACATAAAAACCATGGAGTTTTTCATTCATCTCCTTAGTTCAAGCTAAAGGACACGTGAAAAGGAATTAAAACAGTACAAGTAGAGCAAAGCATGGTGTTAGTCATTAAATGACAGAGAATTATTTGCTAATGAAACCTTCAAGTTGAAAACATCTGATTCTCACTTCATACTCTTGGTTAACTCCTTTACTTCAATCAAGTTACTTTTGACTTGAGAATCTAGTCCATAACATTTAAATCAAGAGCACGCTTTTCTTTTGTGTAATAGGTAAGGGTGTAGCTATTCAGGCTTTTCTTTTTGATTAGTGAGTTTTGATTATTCAGCTTCCTAAAGTTGCATGGCTTAGCAGATAGAGACAATACTTCTGATTCAACAAATGTCTCAGCTGCAAATCACGTGGAATGTGCTACTGTGTATGTTCTCCCCCTTGGCATGCACAGTTGTTTGTTGTGGATAGGATACTAGGTCACTACAGTACAGCCGTTCTCATACAGACCAGGGTGCAAGTCCTTACGTAATGGAAGCTGTATCATAAGTCTTGCCTCAGCTGTGTAAACACATCTGAAGAGATGTGAAATGCATTTCTTGGTACCTTGCTTCAAATAAGTCTAAGGTATTGTTATTTAATAAGTTCTGTATTAAATAGGTGGTGGAAAAGGGGAGCGGTGATAAATACTATGCCTAGAAAATAAAAATTACTGAAACAATTGTGTAACAGAATTATCTTGTGTCATTTTTTTTATCAGAGAAATTCAATGATATGCTAGAGATTTGGGGGGTTTTGTTTGTTTTGTTTTGTTTTTTTTCAGGATGTAGCTGAGGTATGTCATGACCATTCCACATTAATACATGCACAGTATCCACATGCAGTGGATACATGGAAAAAGAGGTGAATGGTTTAATAGCTGCTGCTGCCTGAAGCCACTGCGTAGTGTGTCATTAGCAACTTGGGATTGTGAAGTGCGATGATTAAGTTACAGAACTGCAAAAATACTGAATTCTTGGGATGCTCAAAATTGGAAGATGATGAAGTAACATGTAATGTTTCAGGTTGATTGGGAATTTCAGATAAGCTTTACTTGCAGATGTGCTAATCTTCATGGGTGGCACGGGACAAATCATTTAACTTCTGTGTTTTTGGAGAGGGAAGAGTAGTTCTCCATTTCTAAAGCTTAACAGAATGTGTAATCAATGAGTGCAAAGCTCTGATGGAAGCACTATGCTTTATTTATGACAAGTTGGATTCAAATAAATAGAACTGCTGATGGAGCTGTTAAATAGGTCTCATGTGGGAGCTGGGAAGACTTGTTGAATCCTCAGAAAATAATAAATAAATAAATACAGGTGTCATAGATTTTTTTTTTTTTTTTAAGGCGGGGGGAAGATCTTTTGATGTCACCTCTGGCACTTGACATTACTATTCCCTCTAGCGTACTAGGAATCTCTGTATCTTTAAAGTGCCTTTTGTGGCATAGACATCTGATTCAGGTATGCAGAGCCAGGGTCATGTGTTGCATCTCTGTTACAAAGTTGAAACATGATTAATAAAACAGTGTGAACTTAAGCCTGTGCAGCTCCAGTGGATAACTGCAGTTCCTGTAATCTCATTGTATAGAGTTAATCAGCATTTCAGAAGTGGTTAATGTCTTGGCATGCACAGACAGTAGTTTAGGAAAACCCTAGAGAGGTTGACCCAATGCCTTCTGTAGCACCTAAGATAAAATTTCAGTGTAACTGCTTGCATATTTTAACCCATCCGTATATTGTGGCTATAACAATGAAAAACTGTTCCAGAAATACTGTTGCCCTATTTGGAAAAGCTCAGACAGGGTTTATCCAGGCTAAGCCATAGTCTTTCTTTTAAACATGGAACACTTATTTTCAAATACGTCCAATATGATTTATGCGTGTAGTGCAAAAGGTTTAGATAAGGTTTGGGGTGCTTGCCTTATAGCAGGGGCCCTAGATCTATAGAATCAGTGGTTGTAACCAGTCATGGTGTTCTGAAGAGGATATGTAATGCAGGTATCTGAGTGTGGCATCGTTTTGGAAAGTTTTATTTTATTTTTTTTAAAGTGGTGCATTAGCTCAACTGAAACAAAAGACTACAAAGATGTATTGAACAGTGAAAACAAAGGCAGCTAATGAATAGATGGGTGACATTCAGTGCTCTACAGCTGGGCTAGAATGGGAAGAAAAACAAAACAGTTCATTCTCAGCTGTAGTTGAGTTATTCCTTCCAGCTCACTGCATTGTTTATGTTGTTTTATCCAGAAAGCCCTTCATTCTCGCATTTTGTAAGAAGGTGATCATCCCTGCTGCTTGCTTGCAGCCAACATCATTTTCCTGTTCTATTGCTTAGGTTTTTTAATTCTTTTTGTTGGAGTAGAGTTGCTTGTGATGCCAAATGCTGTGCTTTTGGACTGGGGGAATGTAATGTCTGAAATCTCTTGTGATACATGTGCTTCTCGGACATAGCACTATTCTTTCATGTTCCTATGAAAGTGCACAAATGCTTTGTAGATTCCATGAGAAGTCTTTCCCTTGACTAGGTTTAAAACTTGCTAGCCTCATTAGTGTTTAGAAAGCCTGATTGATCTGGAAACTCTGCTATGATAGGCACTACACAAATGTAGATGATACTCTGGCGTAAAGAATTTCTAATTGCACAGTGAGAATTTTTTTTTCTCTCATGGTCTGTAAGTGGACTCTTTGAGAAAGCTCAGTGAGTCCTGTTTGGGTGTTAGATCTCCTCTGGGCTTACTTACTCCAGAAGTTGTATGTTTGAAGTTAGTCCTATTAGAGCGGCCTGTCTCCTTGCTGTGTGTAGAAAAGATGGTACCCAAACTGTCTTCTATTGGTAATTATCCTGCCCTTTCTCCTATCTCTCTGAGATATTCAGCCTGTTTGAGGTACAGTGGTGGCATATATGAAAGGTACTGTGGTAATGTGGAGGAGGGGGAGGAGAACTTATTTTGTGGCACATCAGTCTTGTTTCGCCCACGACCAATGGAGTCATGCGATAGAGCTCGTGCAACGCTGCACAAAATGTCATGAAAAATGAGGTCTCAAGGTGGTGTGATTCACCTGTGAAGGGTTTTAATGCGGTGAATCAGACCTGTCAGAAATCCCTCAGAATGCTTCAGCGTGGGGCTGCTTAACTCTTTTGTCCTTGAAAGTTAACTTTGCTTTTCTGTGGCTACTAACAGTACCTCAAGCCTCCTGCATCACAACTTCGTATTTCCAAGTTGTGCTCCGTGTTTTTCAAGTGCCTCCCTGTATGCCAGGGACTCTTGAATGTCGTACATGCTCCCGTCCTCAGCATTAAGCATGCTGAACTGAAAAGAGGTCAGAGGTAGTCAATGAGGGAGGGAGGTGACCAGAACGTGGAAGGGCTGGGCTGGCAGTGGTAGAATTATAACGTAATACTTGGATATACTTTGGACTAGTGACCAGCTTCAGTGCTGTTCACAAAGCTGAACTTCTGTAAAGCAGGAAGAAATTCTCAAGGCTTGAATTTTATGCAGACTGCTTGGTTGTGTCAGAATACTTGCTTGTATTGCCTTTCCCACTGGAAAAGGCATTACAAGTGCTATAGCAAGCTGCTTTTTCTGAATGGGGCAGAGCAAGCAAAGGGGCGGGATGACAGGCTTAAATCTCACCTCTGTCATGATGTGGCAGATGGTCTTGTTCCCGGTAGTTTCTGGAGGGACCCCAGCCTTTTCTATTTAACAGGTGAGATACCAGTTTTGGAGTAAACTGAGGGCCTGTACTTCAACCTCAAGAAAAGCAGCCCCTTTGTGGTCTTGGCGGCAGTGTGACGGGCTATACCCACGCTGCAGGGCTGAATTTAAAATAAGCAGGTAGGGACAGTTGGCCTCGGTGAGCTCTGCAGCAACCTTGTTCGTAGCAAGACTGCCAAACTAGATACATATATTTGGCTTCCCTTTTACCAGCCTGTTTAATTGGATACCCTGATAGGGCAAGACAGGAAGACACTCGTGACTGTAAAAGGAAAATGAATTTGCCATCTCTAAGGCTTATTTGGTCTCTTCAGTGGTAGTAGTGATAGTTATTTAATGTTTATAAGCAACACAGGCCCAGTCAGGAGGGCAGGTGATTTGGGGGCCTTTGTGCTGTGAGATCTACAGGTACAGAGTAGATGGCAGATCCCGATGCCCAGCACATACGAGCTACATGAGAATAAAACTCTTTGTACCCTGGAACGAAGTTAGGATGGCACTGCTGAAACAGGACGGAGAGGGATGGAGGCAGACTTGATTTTAACTAAGTTTCCCTACCTTGGACTCCACTTCCTGTCAAAGGGTGGAGGGTAGGGGTGGTTGGTTGGGGGAGGCAGCCCAGGATCACCCTGTGGCTCTTAGCGGGGTTGGAGGCAGCCCGTATAGGACAGCCTTTGACTGTAATTGATGACAAGGGTTGCAGATCGGCTTGAAGTGTGCTTTAGGAGACTCTGCTGCATTCAATCTCTTGGTATGAGGAATAAGCAGAAGTTTGAGGAGAGACGATAGAACTTGTACCCCCTTCCAACCCTGCTTGTCAGCTGTAGTGAGGGTGTTGTATGAGTGTTTACACAGAGGCATCGCTTGTGTCTTGCAGCCAAAGCTAAACAGCAAAAATATGGACGTTCCCTGGAGTTTCTTTCTTTTCTCTAACGGGAGAGAATCTTTGCAGAGGAATTCAGGCATCTCTGCTCTTTTTTTGTTTTGTTTTTTGCTTCTTCCAGTCTCTTCCAAGCCAGGGACCTGTGTGAAAGTGCTGACGATTGAGCCCACAGGTAACTGCCGGCTGCAGGAAGATCTGGCTCTTCTAGCAGACTGCGCCCTGCCAGCCGAACTGCGGGTAGGGAGCATTTATACTTCTTATTGTCTCTGTGGGCCTGCAATACGTATCCACATGTGTTCATTCTTGCTCTCTCCATTTGTGTTTCGTTGCTTATTTCCTAGTATTAATGCTCCAAGCTGATTTTGTAAATACTGAAGCTTTTTATTGTCTAGAAGGGCTGTAAAATTGTTTAATCAGGCTGTCTGTGTTGGTCCCCCCCGCAGGGATCTGAGTAAACCAAACACTTGCCATGCTGTTAGTGGGAGTTTCCCCGTTGACTGCAGTGGGACAAGAGTTGGCCTCCCGCTCTTTTTCCCTCTCCTTGCCACCCTTACTGAATATGAGAAGTATTTTATCAGGAGGAAAATGTGCCTGAAGGGACATATAGATGGAAGATGGCTTGCTGGGCCTACTTGCTAGGAACTGACACCCTGCAGTGCTTTCAAACCCTGAAAATACTTTCAGCGGAAATGCGAGTCCTTCTGAAGTGAAATTAACTTGATTGACAGAAGATTTGCTTTTTGTAGTTATTCTCATGGACCCTTAGAAATAGCCCCGCACCACAGCAGATTAATGATCGCTATGTTCAAATACCGTCAGGATTATCAGTTAGACTCGGATATGTAGATCTCTTCCAGTTGCAAATGAACAGGATAAGTATCAGTGGCTTTCATTCTCCCTGCCTTTGTTGTTCTGCATAATGTCAGCAGATTCTTTGCTCTTGTATATCTACCCTTTTTTCTTTCTTTGCCGTACCAAGCACTGGATTTAATAACATGAACTCATTTTAGGTGGCTGCTGTGCCCAGAGGTCATACGACTAAGATAGCAAAGTTTATTGCCCCCTTCCACCCCTCCCCCTCCCCCCAGGATCAACCTGCCTGCTGGAGAGGTCAGGAAAAGTGCTGAAGCAGAGAGGATCCTTCACTCTGTCTATGTTTGCGTGCGCATGCACGCACATGTGAGCTACTGGATAAACTTTCAGAGCTAGGCTATGCCAGTGCATTTTGTGTTGGCTTTTGGCACACCTGTTTCTCTGAGTCCTGAGTACCTTATACAGGGAATTTTCTTCCGTGAGTTTTCTTCTACCAATGTAGAAATCTTTTACATACTCTTCCTCCCTACCCCCAACAAAATGTTGTGCTTTTATTTGTGCCTTTCAGTGTGCTTTATTTGGATGTTTACAGACTTTAAGGGGAGGTGATACTGTAAGCCTCAGTATCATCTTCCTAAGTATCACAAAAATGGATTGTGGCCTCCAAAACAGTGAGATTAACATAAATTGTAAGCCACTTCACAAATAGAGAATGCTTTCTGTTTGTTTACTTGTTCCCAGACCTTGGTGATACACTGATGTCAGGGTTAGTGTTTCTAGACCTCAAGAAAAACTTCTTCAGAATAGGAGCTGGGAGAAAAATACAATATTCAGAATAATATAATCAGCTGACAGCACTGTGAATTCCTCTGTGAGTTGTGGTTTCCTTGCTATGTTCATAGACCAGAGAGAAGGCAGTTACAGTAGCATTAGACTTGTAACTATAAAATTGAAGAGGGCATGGGCACACATTTATTCACTGGAGAATTTATACAGTGCACTGATGTGGGTGCTTTGTCTGAGCCTGATTAATTCTAAAAGATTCCCATGTTTTTCTTCTATCTTGCACCTTTTTTCTTTCTTCTTTTTCTTTTCTTTTTTCTTTTCTTTTTTTTTTTTTTTTTGTTAATTTACAAAGAATATGTGAAACAAAGATCATCATCCTGTTCCCATTCATATCTCCTCTTAATGTTTGCAAACTGCTAAATTCTGTGGACTGGGAATATTTGTCTTGAGACAGAAGAATCTCATGTTTTCATTCTTATGGATTTTAATACCATACTGTGCAAGGAATAATATATAAATCATTTAACCTAAAATGTCAGGGACAACTGAACAGTCATGTACAAACACCGCATTCTTGAGAGAAACATTCACATGTTTTCCAGCCTATGCAAAAGAAAATTAGTATCCAGCCTCTGGATAAATGCCAGCATTTCCTGAAGGCATTTCAGGGTAATGATCAGAACTTGAGAAGAAATGTTTGGAACTGCTGCATGTCATATAAGGCTGTATAAAACGAAATTGGATGTATATCACTCTAAACAAGTAATATACATGTAATGGTTTTGATATTAGAGTGATGCAAGAAACTGTATGTATCTCAATTTCACAGTTCAGTAACGAACTGTGATTAGAACAGTGATTAAAATTTGATGTCTTTGATATTCAATCACAGTTCATTATTAGCTTCTAAAGAGAAGAACTATCTATTCTTTGAACTTGTTTCATGTTTATAATTTTTCTATCTAGTTTTTCGTTCCTATTTGTACTTGGAAGTCTTTTCTTTTTCCTTGTATGTTTTTAAAAGCGTGGTTATTGTCTCTGTTTTATTTCAAACTAGAAATGGCCAAAATCTTTCTGACTGCAACAGCTTCTTCATCAGTGAAGCTCCATCATAAGCCAGACAACTGTTAAAAACCATGTGGTTTCCCACTGTCTGCTGGGTGACCTATGGATCAGAGACTCAATGGCTTCCTGTATATGAGACTGCAGACACATTGCTTTCTAGTAGCTAGTTTTTCATTCCCTTTTAACTGAAATCTTATTTTCCAAACCAAAATGAAGTAAGACATAGGAGGATCAGAATCTTCCATGAAATAAATACCATTCTTTTCACCTGTATTGACATTTAGTGCTGCTGCAAAAATTGTGACCATTTGTCGCCTTTGGGATAAAGCTAAATTCTATATTGCATAAAAAGAAGAGAATGGAAGAAATTTGATGGGTACCACCTTGTCCGTCTCTGCACTAGTGCAAGGTGATTTCTCCTTGGCAGTTATTCCTGTGCTTTGCTTAGCCTGTTTGGCACAGGCACATTACTTGAACTATGTGCAGTTTCCAGGATTTTGTCTGATCCAGTTGCATCTGATTATAGGCTGATAATCTCCTCCTGGGTCACTAACCCCTGTATTTTATGTTGTAAATTATTTACAAGTAAATCTTCATGCTGGGATAGTCTCCTGGTCAAGGTACAAATTGTTGCTACTGCTTTGTTTTGCATGTTGTTGCCTCCAACAACGCTTCTGTTTAAGCATTAATAGTAAATTCTTAGCAGCAAAGACGTGGTGCTCCACATGTGATGGCTGTAAGATCTTGTGTATGTTCAAGCTGTCTGATTTTAGATATGTGTTAGGAATATTTCTGTATGGTGAATGCCTTCTTGTGACTGTGTTTGCATTTTGTAGATTAGACTGTTTTGTGTTTCTTAGGCAATATACTTAATTTTGGCAATTGTGCTTTGCCTAGACAGGGGTGTGCTAGAGAGGTTGCCTGAATGAGGGGTGGAAAACAGACCAAAATTTTTTACAGGGAAACCCTGTAGAAACCTGAAAGGGAGAGGAAATTTCTCAAGTTTGACAAGGGAGGAGAGTAGAAAAAGTAGAGATGTAAAACGGAAAACTCTACACAGCCACTTCATGCTGAATAGGTGAGACAAAGACATGGACCTGCTTTTGTAGTAGGATTTGGACATGACCTCGTAACCATCAGCATCAGAGTGGGACCAGCCAAAGCTAGAAGCAGGAAACTGAGCCAGTAGGATTTTGTAATTCAGGAGACAAACTCTGAGCCAAGTAAAACTCTATGTTCATCCCAGAAGTATGGTTTACCCCTTATGCCTCTTAAAGATCTATGTTTGGGGAACAAAAGGGGAGCAAAGAAGGGAAGCATGTACAAGTTGGGGTGGTTATGTCTCAACCTAAGAGCGTAGGGTGGGGATAACAGCAGGACAAAGGGAGCAGGCAGTTGGGTCATGGCTACTAGCTTTTATAACGGGATGCTGCAGAGAATGTGCCTGCAGATCCCAGGCTGGGGTTTCTTCATTGCCTAGAAACATAGTCTAGATTGTAGCAAAACAGCAGCGTGGGGAATCTGCAGATGGGCAACTGAATGTCATCTTTGATGCTGGAGGGGCCTTTCGTGTTACAGCTGTATAAAAAGCAGTGGTAGTAGGTCAGGTTGGGAGCTGGGGAACGAAGAGGTGGGGAAAGTTCCCTGAATTGCTACATCTTCTGGGAGAGGACTTCCCCAGTGGGCATGTAAGAAAGGACCCATAGGGGAGAGACACTATGGGGAGATAGCATTAGCGTGACAGTCACGTGCACAATTTGCATGTCACTGGGCCTAGCTTTCCTGTAATTAGGACCCAGAAGGTGCCAGAGGTTGCTGTGGACAGACACAGAGCTGGGCAAATGGTGCCAGACTGCAGTGTTCAGAGGTGTTGTGGGCCTTTGCCAGCTTGGTACCTTGCCACGTCCTAGAGCATGTTGCGTGAGAGAAACTCTGCTGCATACAGACTGAGCTCGGCTGCGAGCATCGGGCAACGTATCCCAGGCTGTGTCGTTGTTTAGTTTGGGAGGGGGAGTTACCTGGGTCCTCAGTAAACCTGGAAGCGAATTTCCTGAATTAGGGTGGAGGCAGGCATGTTGGAAATAAGTAGTTTGCTTAGTCTGTGATTAGAAGAGAGGTTTTTATCGTTGGTCAGGGGTTTTCCCCGGTGCAGACTTGGGATGTAACCATCCTGGATGAAAGGCGGTAGTAATAAGCTCCTCATCCCAAGTGGCTCAGGGACATGCATCTGGGAAACATGAACCAGAGGAAACATCTATTTCCAGAGATTAATCTTGCTGGTTACATGTCTGTGAATATAAACTTTTTTCACATCTGAATTATCTTGTACATAGAATAAGGTGAAAGTGAAAATATTTGAAATTATCAGTTTAAAATAACAGAAGGCCAATGGATTTTTTTATGCTGTCTTTGTTGCCATGTAGGACTGGGAGGAGGTGCGTTGGTGTTAAAATAATTCACTAGAGTATTAATACTGCAACAACACTATCTTTGGCTGCAAATCAAATGAGAAATTTAAAATGTGCTTTGGAAATGTTGCATTATTTGAGTAAGGCAGTAATTGTAGCCAAATCACTTCAAGTTGGTGTATACATCTGTGTAATCTACACACTACCTCATCCACCTGTACAGCTACACAGTAACATGCCAGTCCTCAGCTGCAGTGTGCTTCTGGTGCCCACTACATGAAATAAACTTCACCTGTCCTCAGTTATTAGCCTTCCTAGAAGGTGCAGAAATGCTTTCCAGAGGTGTCTGGAAACTTCCAGATGCTTCTGCACAAAGGAAAAAGCCAAATCGTATCAGGAAGATTTCTGTCAGGAGTGTTAGGAATCCAGTCCTTGACCTGTGTTTGCAGCATCCCTGGTGCTCTGAGGGAACAGATGGGTGGTTGGGTCTGGGAAGACTAAGAAGTCTAAACCTAGGGCCAAACTGAGAAGTCCGGACTGAGGGTACTTGTACTATGGTTGTTAAAGGCAGGGTTTTCCGATTTCTCTTCCCAGGTTGGTTTTGGGGAGTTGCCATTTGACAGCACCGACAACTTCAACAGTTGTTCTGATGTGTGTTTCCGGGTGGCAGACTATAACTTCCTGTGCCATAAGGTATGTGCTTGTGCTATGCTTCATTCCTCCCTGCTCGTTGCCCTGAGTCTGCCTGGGTCTCCCACTCACCCAGTGCTGGATTCACCCTGCAGAAGCAGTATTGCCTCATTAGCTGGAAAACCAGCAGTCTTACTGCAGCTGGAGACTGTATCTGAAGCACTTAACGAAACAGCCAACCCGGCCTTTCTTGCAGAGATGAGGAGATGGATTAGTGATTTGAGCTACAGCATTCGCCACTGCAAAACCTCCTACTTTTGGTTTGTGAGTGCAGTGTTTGGAGAGGGCAATATTTGATTTGCAAGTCAACAGCAATAGGAATGGATTTTGAGAGTTCCCACTCAGCCTTTTTGCCCTACTTCAATGCTAATTTTGAATCCTTTAAGCTTACTAATGCAGGGTAGGTATGTTCAAAAGTAAGGCATGGCAGGAAAAATGAGAAAAAGCTGTCTCAGAGATTGCAGATGCAGCTTCAAAACAGGGAGAGTCAGAATTATGTAGTCAGAACTTCAGAAATACCTTTGCTCTGACTGTTGGTTGGTTAGCTCTGTCCGGCTTGGAGCCGTGGGAAGAGGTACTAGTGTTTTCACCTTTCTTCCTCTGCAGGCATTTTTTTGTGGTCGCAGTGATTATTTCAAAGCCCTCCTTGAAGACCATTTCTGTGAGAGTGAGGAGTTGCAGACACAGCCCAGCATCCCTGTGGTGACTCTCCACAACATTACAGAAGACATTTTCATCAGAGTCCTCTACTACATCTATAGCGATGACACAGAGGTGAGGCCAGCCATGGGAGCCCTTCCTCCTTTACTGTCTTATTCTGGAGGTGTTCACAGCAGTGTCCTCCTGCAGCATGCTGGAGATGATTTCTTAAATTCCACTGCACTATTCAGGCTACTCAGTTATCTTAGGAACCTATATATGGGAACTTGCTGTTAGCCAGTAGGGATCTAGTTTGTGTATGTGACATTAGGGAATCCAAATCCTAGTTTTTCATCCCATGACAAAAGCTTGGAAATTGGTTTGCATGTTATATGTTGGCCCAATACAGTGCCAGGATTTGCAGATTTCACCTGCATGGGCTCTCTGGAGGGTGAGCATCTGCCACTAGATGGCAGCTTGAACACATTTGGAGATGTGGAAGTGTTAAAGAGATTCCTACTTATTTACTCTTGGCATCACAACACTTTTTTCCATTTGTAGTAAGTCATTATTGCCACTGTTATTTATTGCTGGGGTAGGCAGAGGTCCCACTGGGAGATCAGAGCCCTGCTGTGCTCAGTATCACAAGCAGCAACAAAATTACCTCAACTCACCCAGTTTGCAGCATAAAGGAAGGTGCAGCAGATCTCAATGTTCAAGCAGCTTCCTGCTTTGGTTTTGGAGCAAATATTTTCCACAAGTTTAGCTACAAGATGCACGGGCATATTCTGGCATTGGGGCAGTGAACAGGAACACTTCTGCACCTGCCAGTGTCACTTCTGCCAAGGAGCATTAGTGCTCTGGGTTGGGTGCTGCACACAGAGAGCGCACACAGCTGTGGCCTTGTTTCTGCTGACCTGTTCCACCCCAGGCAGCAGCAGGCAGTGCACAGTAGGGAGATAGATTCAGCAGGCAGCAAGAGCAGGACTGCTGTTGGTATTTGAGAGAGTGAATGCTTCACCTGTTTGCACTCTATTCAGCCACTCTCTGAAAGGGCAGGCAGAGAGGGAGGGAAGCATGTTAGGTTGTGAGGACCCTCCAGACTGTTGTGGCAACACTGCAGTGTAACCCTGTCACCATGCACCTCTCCAGTCTGCCTGCGCATCTCATGACGGCTTGCAGGAGGGATGCTACCCAAGCAGCCATTCCTCTCCAAAGGATGCCTAGGCTGTCCTTATTTGGCAATTGAGAGCACAGCTCAGAGCAGGAGGATGGACCACCAAAAACATGTAGGAATGGAAAAGAACTTGCTCGTGTGTTTCCTATGGAGAACAGTGCCACCGTAGAAACTAGCCTGGATATCAGACCGAGCCGCAGGCAAACTTCTGTGCAGAGTTCATCTGTTTTGAGAAGCTGCCTGGAAAAAATATTGAAGAAAACAGACATGTGGAATTGGAGCTATATTCTTATGTGGAGTATTCTTTCTCCCCTTTGGGTTTAGCCAGCCAAGTTTCAGCATTCCCAATTCCACTTGCTTTTTTGCAAAAGATTTAAATATCTCTCTCTGCCTTGTAGCAGTGACAGTCCTTGTAGCCAGGATGAAGAGCATGTGCAGAGGACAGGAGAGGCTCCAAGAACACTTGTGTGGGCTCAAGGGGAGCTTTCAGAGAAATGTTTGCCAGGTCTGCCCTTTATCGAAACAGTTGGGATCTGCTGCCATAAAAACCACTGACTTGAACGCCTCCAGCTTATGAGGTTCCTAGAGCATTATGAAAGGACAAAGCAGCACTTGATTAATAACCCCAAGAGCTTTGTTATACCACTGTGACACTATAGCATTTGTGGCTTGTCTCTAACACATCTTGCATCCTTCTGCACAGCTGTTGCAGGGTATTATACTGCTGTGACATTTGCTCCAAGTAGTCTCAGCAAACACCGATGTGGACAGCTGTAGGGGAAGAAATAATTGGCTTGTGCAGTTGTCAGAATGGGAAACCACATGTGTAGATGTGTACAGCAGTGTTGCTGCTGAATGGTCATCAGGGTGATGGGCCACATGGCACCAGAGTTACGGTTCCTCACTCTAGACCTGTGTGGCTCAGTCTGTAGGTGTTAGTGATCTGGCCTCCTCCAAAGCCAGGGTATGCTGTCAGATTCACTGTTGAGTTGCAAGTGGGTAACTGCACTCTTTGCACTTCACATTAGCAGGAACAGAACTGTGTGGAAAGAGACTCCAGTTCCAGGTTAGTGACGCAGATAGCTGACTAAAATAGGATCTGCCCAGCCAAGGGGAAGAGATTGAGTGAAGCTGGCAGTGGTGTCACCTGTATTACCTACAGTATTTCTTATTATCAGATCACTTGCAAGGAACAAAAGTACCCAAGAGGGAAATGGGGGAATGATTATCTAGCTCAAGAGTCTGAAAATGCGCCATGGACAACAGTGTAAACTTGAACATTGGGTACCTGAGTTTAGCCCAGTTTGAATGCCTATTCAAAGCCCCTCAAAGTTTACTTGGGGTGCAATTTTCTGTCCTTGGATATATCCCTATGTCACTGGATTTGTTCCTTCTATGTGGTCCATCCAGCTTTGATACAGATGTGAAAATATTCCTTATCTTGAAGGCCCCTTGTGCCTTAAGGCTAGATTTGACCTTCTACTTTAGATACTGAGATGTTTTGCAGGAGTCTTGGTTCTGACTGTAACTGCTTGAGATTGTTACTAATTCTTTGGGAGCTGTGTTTGAAGTAGAAAAGAGGGGCTGCTGTCCTTTTCCTGCATGTTTCTTAATCTGAGATCTCTGCAATGCTTGTCTCTGCAAGAAGGCTGTGGTATGTATAAGCTTGCCCAGTGAGTTTTTGTCAATGGATGTTTGCTACCCTGGTGATCTTTCACTGTGGTGCAGAGTTTCTTTGCCAGTTGAGCTTCCTCCATCAAGTGAACTGGGACACTGGTAACCGCTTCTTGTAGTCCTGCATGGGCTGGTTTGGGCTTGTCAGGTCTCTGATTTGATAATACCTGGAGTTCCCAAAGTACATGGAAATGACAGCGGGGGCAGGAGGATGGGTTGGCTGATCTTAAGAGAATAGTGTGTTGTAGGGTGTGTGTTGGGGGATTGTCTTGTTGTGTTTTCTTTTTCTCTCCAAAATGTGAGTCCAGCAGTACAAAGTGGGAGGTAAAGAGATAAAGGTCTAGTGGAGGCAAAGGTGCTCTTTGTCAGCCTTTTTCTTTTCCCCATCTAGAACAGGCTTTAAGTTCCTCTGGCAAAAGCCACCTGGACAGCCTGCACAGCCTGCAGCTGCACTTCAGTGTTCAGTATTGCTGTGTGCTTGGCTAGAGGAGAGAGTTACAGGATGGCAAACATCTTGCTTTGCGAGGAGCAGACTGCAGCATTTCAAACTTCTGCCCACCATTACAGTGACTGAGTGGAAGACCTAACCCTGAAAGTCTGAGCTCCTGATATAGGGTTATGATTAGCACTTGCCCTCTAATAGGCAATACCAGTTCAGGAAATCTCTGCTAATATGTAAGAGAAGGCAGTAGTTTGCCAGTGGCAAGTGGAGTCTGTAGGACAAGATGGTAATTCCCCTCTTTCCATTGCCAGCTGTCACCAGAGAACGCCTACGATGTGCTATGTGTGGCAGACATGTACCTGCTGCCTGGACTCAAGCGCCTGTGCGGCAGGACCTTGGCACAGATCCTCGACGAGGACAACGTTGTCAGCATCTGGCGGATCGCAAAGCTGTTCCAGCTGACTCGTCTGGAGGACCAGTGCACAGAGTACATGGCAAAGATCATTGAGAAGGTAGCAGAAAAGGGCCATATGTGCCCATAAATTTGGCTGCATAATGAGCCATAGATTAAAAACTAGGTTTTATAGCTGTACTTTGCTCCTTAATAAATAGTTGCCATCTCTGGTTTGAAGTGCTTCCTGAAAAAGAGCTATAAGAATAGGAAAGCACACGTCAGGTTAGGGCTCAGAACAAGGAGTGTGGTGGTACCTGACATCACTGCAGTAACCTCGATGTTGCTGGCCATGTAGCATGACCTCATGGACTGTGTGCTGCAAAACCTGCCCAAAAGGTACTGTAAGTTCTGTGGGCAGATGGCTGTGCTGAGCTTTCAGCTACCATGACTGGAGCAACTACAGTGTTGCTCAAATACACCAGCTGCAGCCCAGAGAACTGGGGTGTGCAGGGCAGCTCTGTGTTGGAAGCACGTCGATGTTTGTCTGTAGCCTACTGAGGATCTTCCTAGCATAATGCTATAGAAAGGAGTAACCAAGGTGATCTTCACCCTCCTGCAGGATGACAAATCTAACAGAGGTTTCCACAAGGAAACTTGGCTGTTGACCAGCCAGAAGTAACAAATCTAACACTGAAATTTCATTTATGAGGCTCAATTTAAGCGTTATCATGAGTCTGATTATAGCTAGGAGTTTCAGGACTCAAGGAGAAAGTCACTATACAGAAGGACAGGCTAGACTGTGGGGTATTTTTATACCTATACGGGTGTCTCATAAATGACTTGTACAGCACACATGGGAAAGCAGCACTTTTCACCTGCAAATTGAAAGATGTGCAATTCTTTCTGGCTTGTGAAAACCACGAAGGAAGTAATTTGGAGACTGTTCTCTTGCTCATGTACAATTGGGAGATGATAGACAGATCAGCATGGACCCAGACCTGGCTTCTGAAAAGGGATTTTGGTTCAAAAGCAGAATGAATATCATAAGTAGAAATGGGGCAAGCTATGACTTTGCTTAAATGTTTGCTTTTCATTCTCCTCTAGCCTGAACAGGAGTCATTGGGCCCAGCACTGTAAATGTGCCTTCCTAGGGGCATTGACACAAATGGAGCCAACCCAACTGTTAAAATATCAATAGCTGCAGTGTCTTGTGGAGATGCACTGATGCTGGCAACAGGGGAGAGGTTTTGGCAGAGACTTGTAGTATAGGCTGGGGGTCAGCAGCCTGCTATGCCCAGACACAGTTTGATAGCATGGACAGACAGAAGCTGCCTCTCACCCTTCAGCATGCCGCATGTTCCTGGAGAACTCAATACAAAATCATTTATGGGTGAAGTGATTTTGTCAGGCTGGACATGGAACAGAGCAGCTGTGATCTACTGACTGGCTGTCGGTGATGGGGCTGAGAGCCATGATGGGCAGAGTAGTATTTGTGGTTCCTGGTCCTCAGTTGGGCACATGCACCCTCTGCCTTGCCTGTGGCAAGACACTGCCTAAAGGTGCCTGGCAGCTTCTCTTGGCTCCTGCTGCTGGCTCTTGCTGGGGAGCCTTTCTTGAGGGAATTTTATGTATATTTGTGGTGTCCTGGTACCAGAGCTATGAATACTTGGTTAATGAATATTCGAGTGTACTGTGTGGGGTACAGGTTCCTCACAGTCATGACCATTTATTGTTGGAATTTTATTGCCTCCTTCAGATGAATGGCAGGACTGCATGTGCACTCAATGGTACGTTTGCATCTACAGGCATGTCTCCAAATGGTGTCTGTAGAATGCTCAGGAAGATTTGGGTCTCCACGTAGCCTTAGCATTCCTATCTCCTCCTGCTGGCTCAACAGTCGCTGAGCCCATTATCCTGTTGTCTGCCCTCTGGTCTTGCTAATGTTTATCTTGTCCATCCCATCCAGCTGGTGGAGTTGGAGGAGTTTGTGACCGCTGTGAAGGAGAATGCGGAGGCTGTGGAGGAACGGCAGGAGACTGACTCCATTCCCTTGGTCGACGACATCCGCTTCCACATCACCAGCAATGTGCAGACTTACAGTGCCATCGAGGAAGCCAACCAGAAACTTGAAGCTCTGGAAAACCTTCTGGCCAGTATAGGGCTCGAGTGCTGATGTGTGCAAACCTTGCCTGTCATATGCAGCCTGCGTAACCCTCTACAGTGATTTGACTCAGACTGCAGGAACATCTGAGTCTCTGAATGTCCCTTTTCCCCTCCCTTGTCCTCCTTCCCATCCACTTCCAGGCATGGTTTCTTTTTAATTTATTTATGTCTGGACACTTGCATGTCTGGTTTGTGTTTGGTTTTATTTTGATTTTGTTTCTCCTTCCAGAAATAGCTCCTAAAGCACAGCCCAGTTCAGTAGCTGCTGCTTGTACAGTACAGTGCAGACAGGAGACTGTGGGTCATTGAGGGCAAGGGAGCTGCTGTGGGGAACTTGCTACTGCCTCGCGTAAGGACCCGTCCTGTTCTGTTGTCCAGTCACACACTTCTGAAACTGGGTCGCACCAGGGTATTTGTTACATTGCCACTAGCAGAGGAGGAAAACTGGATTAAACTCTCCAAATAAGTACCTTAGAAAGGAGCTGTTTTTTCTTTCACTGTCAGCGTTATAAGATTGGCAAAGGTGGGCAGTGCTTCCCTGACAGGGACACAGGATCACTTGACTGTTTGGAAAGAGCTGTTTTCACCTGCTATTCTAGTTCATAGGTGAAAAATGCCAAAATGATTTCCAGGTCTTCCCTAGCTTTTTGTTGCCTCGAAGTGTTGGCATTTAGATTTGCACGCTCAGGGGAGTGGCAAAACTCAGGTTTTAAAATATCTGAGTTCTGGCAGATGGACGATTATTTTCAATCAGGAGCATAGCAAAGATACGATGTTTTCCTTGTACTGTGTGAGATGCACAACTTCAGAAATTAAAAGCTTTGCTTTCTGAACACAAATCTTTGGGAGTGTGGTGGAGACCAGAGACCTGTTCTAGAAGGCAATAGCTTTCGATGCATTAAAAGGGTGAAGTTCCCGTTTTTGTCCTAGCAGGACAAGGAGCACCTTCTTGGAATAGGCACTTTTCCTTTCTCTTGGTCTGTTGTTGGAGAGCAAAACTCACTTATGCTGGTGGGTCGGGGGAGAGGGGCCTTTTGGGCCTGTTGCAGGGCAGCTGTCCCACTCTCTGACCTTCTGGCTTGGCTCAGCCTTGAGCCTTGTAGCTTTATTGTTCTCCAGGAAATTCACTGTTTGTGCTAATGAATGTTTTTGAATCTGTGTTCTGCAGTAGGTCGCGTTATCTCTTCGTCTCCCTGGACTCCTAATGAGGGTAATGATGTTCTTTCTCCTTGGCGCCAATCAGCAGCCGATACCCGTGCGCAAAGCCTGCTTCGCTGCCCTCGGAGCTGTTCATCCCCAGCACAGCGAGTTGCGAAGGTCTGGAGCCTCTAGGGCATGGAGAGGGCAAAGCACACTCTGCCGTGCTGCGAGTTGGGAGGGAGAAAAGGGGTTGTGTGAAGTACAGGGGGGATCTTGCATGAACAGTGGGCTGCCATTACTGGTGGATGCTGATTGTCACTTTGGTCACTTTATGAGGCAAGAGCTTAAAATAACTCTGTCAAAGGGGCCTGGCCCCCCTACAGCTGCAGGGGAGTGCTTGCATGGGTAAGGGACTGGTCTGGACAAAGACTTGTTAGAGATGTGGAGGTGCGGGCAGGATGGGCTGCCTTTCCCTGCTAATCCCATGTGGCGAAAAACACACTCTCCCCCAGCATGTGAGAACACACTGCCGTGCTCAGCGCACTGCCCAGACCTGGCACGGCTTTGAAGTTGTGTGCTCTTACGTGGGCAGGCTGGGGCAGGCTGCAGAGAAGCTGCTCGGTGGTGGTTGGGTAATGCACTCTAGAGAAGCTGGACTCCAGCAACAGTGTGCCAGGATTGAGCTGCACGGGCAGGGAGCTTTGGGACAGACATGGCAGGGCAGGAAGGAGGTGCATTGCCAAACTGGACCCTGGGTGCTTGTGCAATTTGTCATCTGTTTTTAACTGGTTTCTCTTGCAGGACAAGTCCCTTTAGGGTAGGGGGTGATGGCTGCATGGCTCTTCAGGCAGTGTCTGCCTTGCTTCTGTTTCAAAATGCTTGTGTAGAAATAAAAGGAGTCCCTGTGGTTTGCTTTCTGCAGCCATTTTAGGGTGGGTAAAGGAATGTGTCCGTGCAGGTTTGTGTCCCTGTATGAGAGCAGGGAGCAGCAGGGGAGGTTCTTCTGTTTGGGGTGGTGATGTGGAAAGGAGCTGTATTTGTTATGCAATTTGTGGGATATACAAATCTCTTCACCTCCATGTGCATCTCCAAGCTCAGAGCAGCTTTGACACAACAGCCAGAGCGCTCAACACAACTTGAACTGATAAAAGCAGCTCAGTAAAGCTTTAATATGAAGTTCCATATATTTTAGGGAAAGAGGGGTGTTTAGTGTGCTTTGGAAACAACTCATAGCTTGACCCAGCTAGTACAGTTCACCAATGTTTTTCCTCCCTTTGTTGCTGAAGATGACAATAAACATAAGCAGGATGTTTAGTTTATCGCATCCCCTCTGCTCTTCCTGTGTAAATTCCCTATCTGACATCTCGGTAGTTGGCTTTCCACAGCATCAGGGTTGTGACAGCTCTGCACGAGGCTCCGGTGGAGCCACCAGAGAACTGAGCGTGGCCTTTGCCTTCTGCTTGTGCTGAACGAGATGCAGAAATGGGATCACTGAGGAACGTGCTGATGTTTTTCTCTGCAGACACCTCAGCTCCTGAAGCAATGTGGACACTGGTAGCAGGCAAAGCAAGGAGGAGGCAGAGCAGGGGCGGTGATTTGGAGAAGCGTTTTCTCCATATGACTGCTCTTAATTCCATTCCCGCATCCTTAAGCATGGAGCAAGCGGGGCTGCAGTTATACGAGTGCAGTGAAAGGTCAGTGTGGCCTTTTGATTTGCACCCCCTGGTAGCACAGTTGCACGCGGGCTGCCAAGCAAACGCCTCATCCGTCTGCGTGCACTTAGTGGTCGCATCTGTGAACACCACCAGATTGCCCAATTACTCGGGGTCTTTTAACCCCCCTCCTTTTGGCAAAACAGGGCTATGAAAAAGCATGCGTAAGCAGATGGTCAGCATGCAGGCAGGCTCCTAATAAGATGAGCCGGGTCATAACATAGATATGAATTTACTTTATTCACATTGCAAATAATTTTATCACAAGATAAAAAAAAAAAACTAAGGATTTTTTTTCTTGTTGCCAGTGTCCTTTTTGTGTTCTGTTGCCTCTGTCCTTTTTATTTACTACCAGCCACCTGTTGAATTAAGGAGATTGTAAAGTTTATCAGAGCAACAATATATATATATAAAAAGAAATGTGCAAGCATGTGTGCAGCAATAAAAAGCTATATATTTCACTATATCTATTTCTGCTGTGGCCTATTTATTAGCAGCTGACGTCAGGGTGGCTTTATTTCTGGAAGAACTTGGTGGGTTCCTTCAGTTTGTTTTCCTGCACCCAAGCAGATGGCTGGCTCTGCATCGTCCTGCTTCAAGCAGTGAGGAAAACGTGACTGCTTCGCTCCCTTGCTGGCCTGTTTGGGAGTAAGGTACTGTGGTTTTTATTGAATCCTTTCTCTTAGAAGTGTTTTTCATTAGCAGCACCATGGCACAGCCTTGATAAACACTGTGATGGTGTGTCAGGGAGGTGATTTTTATCTTGAAAAAATTGCTCTGGGCAGTCCTCAGCAGATGAGTTGTCCATCTTCTCCTCTTGTCACCCTGTGCTGGTGTTGTCTGTGCCTCTGTCATTACTGGCTAGTTTATTCTGTTCGTTAAATCCAAGGGTGGGGATTGCTTAGCCTCCATGGAAAGCACTTCCTGTGCTTATCTACACATTCATGGAGCTGCTGAAGCATGTTTCTGAAAGCTCAAGTGCACTGAAGAGTCTAGGCAGTCCTTCATCTCCTCCCTGAAAACACAGAAGCTTATTCTGTCTTCTGCCATCTCATGTGTCTGGGTGGCTGCAACAATCTCCATGGCAAACAGCAACGATCAAGCTGCCCCCATGCAGCTCCTGGTGACTTTGGAGTGTGGCTGGGGCCCAGGGAGCGGGGAGCAAAGTGCATCCCTGAAGCTCTGCATAGGAACTTCCAGTGTTTCTGGGAGAGAAGAGCAATAGCATCTGCGTTACTAATGCTGCTGAAGGGAGGGACCTGGCTGGGAAAACTTCAAGCAATGATCAGGCTTTTGGGACTAGGCAAACAGTGCTTACAAGGAGTGTTGTGCTGCAAGAGCCTGGAGTAAAAGGTATCTTCAAGATTCTTAGGCTGTTCAGGTTGGTACAGTCATGGTCAAACTGCAGAGACGGCACCTTCCTACCTAAGAGCTCGCAGTCAGCCTGTGTTGGCAGGTTGCTCTGCTCTGGGTGACTCGGATTTTTCTTCTCTGTTGCTACAGGTACCCTGGCAAAGCCCGTTGCGATTTGGGGAGCTGGATTTGGTCCGTTCATGCCCTTTTGTTAGGGATGAGCAAGTCTAGCTAGTGCTGTTGATGAAAAGCAAAGGCAGAGCCATGGCTTTAGTCCTCTGCTTGCAGGGGGTCACACGTGCCAGAAGAGCAGGTTTTTCTCTTAGCTTCTGAGCTAACCAGATTTGACATAACAGATTTATTAAGATAATAGAGACCACAGGGGCAAACTGTTTCTCATAGCAGGGCCCTGTTTCTCATGAGGAGCTGTCTCGCTGCTGATGCTGCTGCCTGCCTCGAAGATGTGCTAAGTGAACAGCGGAGTGAACTCCGTTTCCAGGGTTAAATGGCTCCTCTGGTGGAGATGTCTCCTACTAGGTCCTGCAGCTGCGCCAGCACCGAGCTTAGCGGGTGGCCCACGAGCTGCTGGGAGAGCAGCAGGTTCCTGCAGGCTGTGTCGCTTTTGCTGATCCTTGTGCAATGGTGTAGGAGAAAGACAGTGAATGTAGCCCAAAACAGCAACGCGTTTGTCCGTGGCTCCGTACAGCAGCCGCCATGGGCAGGCTGCGCCTGGCAGTCTTGGCGAGATACACGGGGCACATGTTTCGGGGTGGGCAGCTGGTCCTTTCTGTAGCAGTTATTTAAAAAAAAACAGTTTGGAAATCAGAGGTGGGTTACAGGCAATAACAGGCAAATTCTGCAGGAAGGGAGAAAATCTCTTAGGGGCCAGCAGCCACGCGAGGGCGCGGATATGGGCTTGCAGATCCCCGAGTCAGGCCGCAGCCATGAAGTTCAAGTGAGACCAGCTTTGGGGAAAGGCGGAGAGATGTGCGTGGGCCTTTCTCTTCGGGGCAGTGAACTTTATAAGCCCACAAGTTCACAGCAAGGTTTGAAGGGCATTTCAGGAGACTGAAAGCTTTGGAAGGGAATCGGTACCAGGCAAAGAGTTAGCCTAGGTCCCGAGGGTCTGGCTGCTCGGTTCCCAAAATAAGCTCTGAGAAAAGAGTGCGAGAGCTCCCCTCTCCCCTCTCCCCTCCTGGTACCGGCAGGGCACGCGCGACGGGAGAGCGGCACTGGGGAGCAAGACCTGCTCCAGACCTGCTCCCTCCAGGCTCAGGCTCTCACGTTGGTTTTCTCATACCTCGTCCCTGAAGGTTTGTTTTGCTCCCTGCTCTGGTTGCTGGTACGGAAAAATGTGAGGCCCTGGGGCACGGCGTGCTGGGAAGGGGGGCAAGTCCGGAGCAGGGGCAGCCTTCGGAAAAGGTCGGGCCTGCGGAGAGGCCGCGAGGCTGGACGTGTCCCTTCACGGCATCTGGGTTGTGCGCGGGGGGTGCTTCCAAAGAAAACCGCGCTATCTTCACGTAGCTTTCCCGTGGAAGAGTCCGAGCCGCTCTGCGTCGTGTTGAGATGTCGTTAAAATCCCTGTAAGAAACCAGCCCCCCCCCCCTTTTCCTTCCCTTACCCCGCCGCTCCTTTGCTGGTCAGGGTTGTCCCGCTACCGCTCGCCCAAGGATGTGATAGTGATGAATCGCGTGAGCAAGGTGGTGCCGCGACCTGCTCTGGAGGGGCACCGTGGCACGTTTTCCATCTAAATGAAGACACGACCGTGGGATGGAGGCTGCTGTCCTTGGAAAGCTGGGAAGCGCCGGCTTCTCCTGGCGCTCTGGCTCGTGGCAGGATAGGCCGTAGCCCGGCAGAGCTCTGCTCGCCTGCGTTCGTGGCCCCTTCTTCAACGGGGGCAGCAACCGTCCCGCTGCTCCCCCTTGCGCCCAAGCTGCCCTCGCCTTGCTGCTGCCGTTCTGGTCTTCTCTTGAGAGCTTGCACAAGCGTTTTCCGTGCTGCACGTCTTTCCCCTCTCCTCCACTCTCCCACCAGGCCGCGTGGATTTCCACGCCAAGTTTCTTTTAATTAGACGTTACCACGCGTTTCATGCATATCACGCAATCCATCCAAACTCTTAATTAATCTCTTAGGAATTTTTTTTTCCATCTGAATGCCCGGAATATTTCCAGACCCAGAAGAACTTCCCGGGTGTGCCTGGGTCCTGCGGCAGCGTCTCTGCCACCCGCGGAGCCGCTGCGGGGGACATGGGCGGCTCCGTGCCGTGCCGCAGGCGCCGGGATCACACCTGGAGGGGCCCGCGGGATTAGAGGTGTTTGCTCGTGGATGTGGCTGTTTAGTTTAATTATCCTGCTGTGAGGAAGCTAGCAGGAAGGTGAACAGCAGCTTCCCTGTCAGGTGGAGAAAATTGGCTGCAGCATTAGAAGAGACCAGCGCTGCCTGATAAGCTTGGAGAACAGCACTGTTTCGGAGCAAAAGGGAGACTTCTGGTGCTTACAGACAAAAAGAGCAAACATCTGCTGGAAAACAAAACACCCCCGCCTCGCCCAAAGCAAGGGAAACTGGCCGCCGGCACAGCCCGCGGTGCCAACGGGCTCTGGCTGCCTGGTGGCAGCAGCACGTGGCCCTTCTGCTCCCCTTGGCAGTGGCTGAGCTCCGGCTCCTCGGCCAGCTCGCGCCATGGCTTGCGACTGGAGCAGCTCCCCCGCGCAGTTATGGGGTCCTGGAGGCCAGCAAAGCCACACTGCTGAGCCGTGACCTTGGGATGCTTTGCCAGTGTTAGCAGAGCAGCTAGAGAGCCAGCCCGTGCGTGCGGAGGGCTGCCCCCGTCTCCCTGCCCGGAGCTGGGGCAGGAGCGTCCCTGCCGAGCTGCCGGTTGACAAGCGCGTTACAGTTCCTCTGGTTCCTGCTTTACCGTCGGCTGATGCCCCCTTGCAGTACGAGAACGAGGCCCAGACAGCGCCAGCACAGGGTGACGAGGAGAAGATGGACGACTCACTGGCTGAGGACTGCCCGGAGAGAACGAGCCGGCTCCAGATAGCAGCTTCTGGCAAAGATCCGAACTGGGGGGGGCTGAAGAAAGGGGCAAAAAGCAGCAGCATCCTGCAGCCTCGCGGGAGAGGGCTCGAAGCACAGGCTGGAAACAGAAAGGCCACCTGCAGCCAGGACCGACCGCGGTGGTGGTGGCACAGGAACCTGCCGGGGAAGCTGCAGGTCTCCCTTGGCGTGGGGGGTTCGTCGGGCACCCCAGGAGCACCGAGCCCTCAGCTTTGGCTAGCCGAGGGCTGTTAACGTCGGCCCCCAGCGCCTGGGAACCGCCTGCGGGCGCCGGGAGAGGCCAGGCGCGCTGCCGGCCCTCTGCGGAGCTGCAGCGGGGGGCGAAGGCAGCCTTTAAACCGCTGCTGCTCCTGGTCACGTTGCAGATGCTTCCTGTTTGAATTAGGCATGTTTCAGGACTGAAACAATATTTTAACGGGCTTGTAAAACCGTGGGAAGAAGGTCAAGCTTGTCTGGTACTGCAGGCTCCTGCCCCAGCTCCAGCGCTGCGCTGCCTGGGCCGGGGGAGCACTCGGGGCCCCCCGCGTCCCCGCGCGGGCAGCGTCCCCAGCCCTCCTAGTGCACCGGCCGTAGCAGAACCGAGCGGCTGTAGCTGGATGTGAGCAAATCCGCCTCCCTTCCCGTGCCACATAGCAACGTTTACTGCAATGCTCCAAGCTAATCCAGCCTCTGGAAAGCCGACCTCGAGGCAGAAAGGGAACGGCAGGCCTCCGCGAGCGGCAGCCGGGCAGCGCGCCGGCCACGCCGTGCGGCGGCACCGGGGGCTCCGGAGCCCTCCTCTGCAAGCTCAACAGCAATTTAATCTCTCTCTGCCTTACCCTGCTCCTGCTCCAGAGAGACAGCAGTTGTGAACGATGCCCTCAACCACGATCTGTTCAGAAAACATAACTTTATTATTAGTTGCAATATACATTGTATTCCTTTAAGAATCCTAAACTTGTACATTTTTTCCCATTGAAAATACATGTGTATGTATATATGTTTATATATATATATATATATATATATGTATGCATTTTATTGAACTGGAACACAGTGGAACAAAGACAAGCTCAGAAATTACTTGGAAAAATAAGTGTGATCTCAATGGGTTTGTGCTGGCAGTGTGCTAGGGTAAGTGGTATAAAAAGACCAGGCTAAATAGAAAATGTCTCGTGTAGGTCTGGAGGAACGGTGTCTCAGTGCTACAGGTGGTGGTATCTACAGCAGTTACACGTTACTATTGCTCAGTCGCAAACATCACCTATTCCCAAAGGCAGCCCAGCCTCTGGGGCGTCTCCAGCCAGCAACATGCACGAGGCCAGCTGTGCTCTTCCCTACAAATGGTACCTGCCATTTGAAAATAGAGTTTAATTACGTTTCCCTTGGCAGCAGCTCTGCTCATTGCTAGCCCGGTCAATACAGGAAGCGTTCCTCCAGGGCCTGGTGCAACCTGACTGGGTCAACATAAAGCAGCTTACACGCTGTGTAAGGGCTCAGCAACTGTCCTGACCACGCTGGCTGAGAACCACAGCTGCTGGAAATCAGCATTTCAGGTGGCCCAGGTTGATCTGCTCCTGGCTTGTTGCTTCCACAGTGATTCCCACCACCTGAAAATCTGGAGGTGTATATGGGCAGAGGCAGCAAGCAGGTAGCAGGCAGAAAGCCGCTGGCTTTTCTTCAGGTAAGCTTCCCTGTGTTGATTGCCTCAAAAGACAGCTCTTCAGAAAACTGGCCAAGGGTGGCAGCAACTTCTGCCCTGCCAGGGGTTTGGGGGTGTTTTTGTTTGTTAATCTGATTTTTCAAATGCAGCTTCCTCAGGCCACATAGCATTGCTGAGCTTAGCTAGATGGAGGGACAAGTCTCCCCTAGACTGACATAACTGGTTTGCTTTTGTTCCTTCTGAGCTGCAGATGCTCCGTGGTGAAAGGATGTGCTGCAGCAAAGGCACGGATTGCAGACCTTCCTCTGCCTGAGGCCACACTGGAGGGAGCAGACGGCCCCGACCCTCCTGCTGGAGGGTCGCTTCCCTCTCTCCTACAAAGTGCTTGTCAGTTTGTGAAGGGATTTAAAGGATGTGGGCACTGATCTGCTCCTACTGACTTCCTCAGGAAAAGTGCTTTTGAAAAATATCACCTTTAAGTTGTCATCTTGCTACTACCCCAAAACACCTGGCTCGGCTGCATCATGCCTGCTTGATTCCTGTTCCAGCTGAAGAAGCAGGTGAGGTTTATCACCACTGAAATCTTTCCACACTTGCTGTCTTTCCCCAGCAGTATCTGGCAAGGAGGGCCCTTGCTCAGTGAAAACAAGTTAGAGCAAGCCAGTCTGTGGGCAGACACAGAGCAGGCAGCCTGTGCATCGTCTCCTCATTCCCCTAGCAAGTGTCGCTGCAGGTTCAGCAGGGGTTGGGGACAGTGCTAGATTGCATCAGAATAACATTTTAATCAAAAGCGCACAGTGCTAGGAGAACTACAGCTCGTCCTTCTCCTCGGAGGCAGGAAAATACAAGTGTAGAAAGGCCTGCACCAACCTGTATAAAAGAGCTTTCCTGACTAGGTCCTCAGGGCATAGCACACGTCCTCGCATCACTGGTACCTCACCGCTGGCGGGGCTGCACGGGGCCTGGCCTGATTCTGACTGTTACTGCACAGAGGTCCCTTTCCTGAACTGTGCCAGAACTGCTACCACTGCTTCCACTGCTACCAGGGCAAGAAACGGGTCTTGTTTTGTCACTGTGGGAGATACTCCAGTTTCTCTCATGGAGCATTTAGTGGCTCCCTCTTCTTGCAAATTAACTCCTTCCCTTTGGCTAATGCCAAGAGGTGTATAATAATTAGGGCCACCTTTTGGGTAAATTCGCCAGCACAGCCGTGTTGTGATCGCTACGCTGCTTTTGCTGTATTGATACAATGCCTTTGCTCTGCAACAGGGTCTTCGGTCTTTCCTTTAGCCCCACGGTCACTGGACGCTCAGTCAGCTCCAGCATTTGGCTCGTCTGCACCACTGGATCAGCTCACGGTGCTCCAAAGCAGCTTGTGCACCAGTGCCCCTGAATACCCGCAGGGCAGCAAGACTCGGGTTGGACAGGTGATTGTACCCTTTACTCTGCCTTTCGCTCCCCACCTTGTGCAGAAGGGTGAGCTCAACCCCGTGCTGATCCTGCCAGAGGTAGCTGTGCTCCTTCAGAGGAGAAAGGGTAGTGCTTGGACAGGATTTCTATTCATGCTTTGGGTCTCCTATTAAACTGATGGACCATGAGGACACCCACTGTTACTCCCCACCCACCAGATGCTTTGCGCTTCTCTGTAGCATTTTTTTCGGGACATTTTCCAACTGATGAAGGAAAACAACAGATTATGACTGTAAAGTTATGGTGAGAGAACTGGTTCCTGGTAGGACAACGTTATTCCTTGCCAAGAGAAGGAACAATTAACTCCTTTAGATCCTCCTCCCATTTATTTCCCAGTTCCCTGCCACCTCTATATACATCATATATTATATTACTATATTCTCTTAAAACTCTGACCTTGCTTCTTTAGTTTCAGTAGCACAAGTAATTAATCCAAAAAATTAGAAAGAAAGGAAGAAAGCAGCCCCTAGGAATATTTACAGAGTAGTTCATCTTGCAGAGGAGATGGGGGGGTGGCACTGGGAATAGCACAGTTTTTGAATGTGTGAAGTGAGTTTGATTCTACATTCATCCTTTTCCCCTCTGGGATTCTGTTCTGATGATGAAAATTAGAAAGCTGTTCAACATGCTTTCCCAGAGTGCAAACTCACAGAGGAGTTAGGGTGGGAGGAGAAAACACACTGTTTATTCTTTTCCCTTGAGTCTGACCTGCTAATAAAGGTAGTATCCAAAGGGGTCTGACCTTGAAAACCAGCCTTTTGCTTTCAAGCATAAGTCTATTCCCACCCCCCATCGGTTCTGCCTTTCAGCCTCTCTTCATTACCCAGCAAGCATTCTCCTCTAAGGGCCAGGACTTTTAAGGTACTGGATGGTGGGAAGAGGGATAGGACTGTACATACCTGGAATCAAAACCATAAAATGGAAGATAAGGACCTGTTTAACATACCAAAATTATTGCAGTATAAATACAATCCTGGCACCTCAGCAAAAACAGAGAGGGGAAGTGATAGAGGAGGCTCAGTGGATAAGGGGCTGTTTAATAAAACTACCCAACCTGGAAAGCTTTAATGGCTGCTCCCATAGCTATAAATTCTTTCTGAGATTAGGGCAATGGCCATTTACATGAGCAAAAAATGCTCCACCTTGTGCCTCTCCCCCCCACCCTCCCTCATGCTGTGCATGGTACAATATCCCAAGAGTCTCTCTGTGTTAGATCTTTTTCAGAGAGATGTCTATTAGGAATAGCATCTGTCCACAGAAAAACCCAGTAAGAGTTGCAAAAATAATTGCTCTTAAGTATGGCTGGTTTCCCCAGCTGCTGAGACCTTCTGACCAATCCACGTTAGTATTTCTGTGAAGACCGAGGTAGTGACCTCAGGCAGCTCTCTGTGGAGGGCATGGTAGGCTTCCTCATACACCTGCAACCAAAAAGAGAATAAAGATTACTACAGCAGAAAAAATTCCCAATGAACAAAGCAACCTTCAGCCACATCTTGTTAGAACTCGCAGACCCAACATATCCTGCTCACATCTAGTCAGATTTTTTCCTAGACGTGGCAGGTTATGAAATCAAAGAGCTTCCTTGAGCTTTGGCCCACACCACTTCATAAAGGGATCCCACCTGAACTCTAAGGTTCTCTGTTGATGGAACCTGTTCTGGATTGTGCTCGAGGCAGATGTTGTTTTTCTTTAAGATTCTTTTCTAGGGGTGGAAAACAAGCACAAAGGGGGTAGTGAGGAAGGACAGGACATCATATGTCTCTACACTTTCTGCTTTTTGTGGTAGTTCATGAGCTGAGGTCTTTTACACCCCAGGGAAAGGACTGGATTCAGTGGAGCCATGAGCTCGCAGCAGCTCACGTAGACAGATTACACATGTCCTCAGCTGAGCACCTCAAACTAGTCACTTTGGCAAGCTGCCTGGGACAGTGTGTAGGTAATAGGTAATTTAGTAGGTAAATAGTAGTTTATAGGTAATAGAAGTAAATGGAAATATTTTTTCCTCCTATTTCTGATCCCCTTTCCACAGTTAGGTCCTCATGGTAAATGGCTCCTTCAGGATTTGATCCCGTCTCCATTTTATATCCCTGACATCTGCCAACCTTTTAGCTCCCTCCCATTTTTTGTGTGTACTGTTTCTTCTTCTTTGCTGCACTTAGCATTCATGGTGCTAGAGAGGACATTGGCATTGGAGCTTGACACTTGTGCATGACCAAGCACTCTGCTGCCCTTTAGTAAGCTTTCCTGTTTCTTATCCCAATAAGAAGCAGGAAATCCTCATCATGCCCTTGGAGTTTAAAGGACAATGGGGGATGTTCCCATCATGCCTTGTGTAATTTTACTTCTTTCATGGCTAGCCTATCCAGTTATTTTTCTGATGACAAAAGCTTTCCCTTGGTCTCCCTGTCTCTCTTTCAGGCTCATTCACGTGATAACAATTGGTTAATCAGCTGTGGCTCCCTTGAAATGAGCAGATGTGAAGGGGCTTTTGTTGTGCTGGGCTTTGGAAAGGCCTCCCTGCACCTTCATGCACTGGGGCATGAGGTAAGGTTGGTGCTAACACAGTTGGTATTGTCCAGAAAAGCTGTTGAAGGTCAGCACTTCACTTGGTTATGAGCCTTGCTCTATGGACATGCCAAGTTGCTTCATGTCACAGAGATCTCTAAGTACACAGCTACCAACAGGATCAGGTATTCAGGTCACCCACAACCCCCTGCTCCAAAGGGAGTTCAGCTGAATTCTCACCCCTAATGGCCTTGTCAACCTTAAAAGGCAAGAAGCAAGCTTAGCCCTGTTACTTATTATAACGTGGATATTGGCCAAGATTCCTTGAGAGAAGGTTTGGGCCTCTGCTTAACGACTATGTTGACATACCAGGACAGTCCAGCTTTATACAGTCCTGCTTTCCCTCAGTACTGCTTACATCTCTGAAGGGAGCTAAGCACATTCCCTACCCCTCACAGTGACTGGTGCTCCGGCCAATCCTAACAGTACAATTCCATAAAAAGCAAGAAAGCAAGATAACCTTGAGTGTTTTGTCTTGACTCTGCACCGTGTCCATCAGTAAATAGGACCCTCTGATATCACAGAGCTTGTCAGAAGAGCCGTGCAGCACCAGGATGGGCAGAGTCAGCTTGGGCAGAGCTCGCTCAATTCTGGCAATGGCGTTCATCAGCTGGATGACAAAGGAGACCTTCATGCCACCGTGGCAGACCAGGGGATCTGCTGTGTACGATTCTATCTGGCAGGGAGAAAGAGGTAATTTAAGTTTAGCAATATTTCATGCAGAGAAACAAAGCAGCTCACTTTGGCTGTGAGGAGTCTCTTCCCTTGCTTGCATAGCCATTTCCTGACCTGTCAGGACATCCTGTCGTCAGAGTCAAAGCTGATATCTTCACTGCAGCTTCCCAGAAC
The DNA here is from genome assembly GCF_028389875.1 of Rhea pennata. Taxonomy (NCBI): domain Eukaryota; kingdom Metazoa; phylum Chordata; class Aves; order Rheiformes; family Rheidae; genus Rhea; species Rhea pennata. The sequence continues at coordinate 13,271,979 of NC_084674.1, forward strand.
CTGTCACAAAACCTGGCTTGTTCCAAGTTGCATGTTTCTCTTTTACATCACTAAAAAATAATTTGAGCCAAAGATCCTTCTGCAGGCAAACAATCAGTGTCAGCCAATGACTGTTCCCCTAGGGACACCTGGTTACATCTATTTCTACCCTGACATGTCTTTCTGTCACTCAAAGATGACAGTTCCTTCTGCATATGGTTCTTCAGCCTGCAATATTCCAAAGTTGATATTGTCCAGGTCCTTACCCTGCTTTGGTGAGGTCCCAGATGTTCCTCTCTCTCTGGGGATAAAAACAGTGATCTATAGATGACTAGCATATCTGATTGCAAAGCACTCCTACACTTAGGGGTTCTCTCTTAATGTGAAGCTTGCAGCTAGAGACAGAATCAGCAAAGACAACAGTACCCCATAACCCTTCTCCTCAAGCTGGACTACTCCATGCTGGAGCCTGCAGGGCCGGGCCTCCAAGGGAAGGTGGCTTCAATGTGCCTGCTTTGTGTGAAGCAAGCTGTGGGCTCATGGCCAATAACATTTAGGGAGCCCCGTGGCTCAGTGTAGTTCTTCATTCAAATGATGGCATTAGGTGGTAGCCCTCCCCCCCCCCCCCCAAAAAAAAAAAAAACAATAACCAAACAAAAAAAGCCCACAACTTGCTCAGCCAGACTGTGAGAGGATAAAACTGTACAAGAGCTGGTGCAGAAAGTTGCTAGGAAAGAGTAGTTACCGCAACAGGCAAATCTACAGTAAATATTTGTATACTGTACACGGAGACAGCCCACACAGCCACTGCCATCTCAGTATTTGCCAGAATGCTTTGATTATGGGCTGGTCCTTGGCAGAGCCTCCTGTTCCTCCCAATTCTGACAGATGTTTATAGAAATGATGATTATTTATAGACTAGCTGAAGACAGCCTCCCTCTCTTCTCACAGGCTTTCCCTTTACTGAAGGGTAAGTCCTCTCCTGATGCTGCACATGCCTGCCTTGAGGAGGCCAAGGGTGGGAGGTGACCCATGATGCCACTCCAGAGACACCTAATTACATAGAAGTTTGAGACCAGATGTCTTGCTTCCAGTCACCACCTCCTCCTGCTGGTCCTGTTGCTGGCAAGCTCTATCCCCTGTTCCTGAGTGCTGCCCTGGGAAAGGAGTGTGGGGGAGTTTGGGTATATAGGGAGCTGGCACCTTTCAGATCCCTCCCTTGTTTTGGCCCTGACGAGAGTTCTGCACAGTGCTAAGCATGGCTGAGGGGGAGACAGCCTTAGAGCCACTCTAATTTGTGCTCTAGTTGGGCCAAAAAAGATTCAAGTTGCTGTAGCACCTACTTCTTGACCCTTGGACACAGCAGAAGTTTCCAGTATCTGATTACAGCCAATGTTATAGTTTGTCATAGGGAGGAGGTGGCAGGAGAGCGCAAAGAGATGAGGTTCATTCTTAATGCAAACCTCTGCTGTGCAAGGGGTAGCTGGAGATGTAGCCAAGGACAGCTGCTTCAGTCTGAGCCTTGAAGCTCACAAAAACTGAGTCCTGTGTGAAACTGAAGTCATGGGCATGACAGAATACAGGGCTGGATATACTGGTAGAGGAGTAAGGAGAGCCCAAGGGTCCATAGCAATGTATGGCCTCACTTTTGGCCTCTGTGCAAGACCATGGCTGCATCTAGCCCTTGCACTAGCCTCTGATATGAGGTGTGGTTTTTGACAAGGAGACAAATACAGACTTCTCTCATCTCTACAGCTCAGAAAAAGAGGATCTTAACTTTAATATCCCCCTTTCAAAGAAGCAAGTGCCTGTGCACTCTGAGGATTTGGAAAATACTGTTTGTAAGAGGCTACTTCAAAGGTGAAATTCTGGTTAGTATAAAAGGATCCACTCTTAATATGCCGAGCATCCTCAACTCCTGGTAGAGTTGTTAGAAGATGGAGATGTTCAGCAGTGCCTGGTCCTGTCTGTATTCACAGGGACTCTTCAAGTGCTCGACCAGCTTAGGGTGCAGAAACTGCTGTTTCCCATTCTCCATCCCCGCACCAGCAGAGGAACTACAGGCAGAGCAGCTCGGCCTGTTCGTCTGACATACCTTCTCTGGTCTGAACTGCTTCAAAAGGGCAAGAAACTGCCTTTTTTTTTTTTTTTTTTTTTTTTTTCCAAAACATCAACCTACTGGTACTCCCTTTAGCTGCTGGGTGTACCCTGATATTTTCAGCCAAATCTGTTGACTTTTCTTCAGCTTTTTAAATAAAAACACAGGGCTCCCCTAGCTACTTAGCAACTAGATCTGGGAGTTATTTGGCTAGATCTATGTCATAGCACTGCACTAAAGCAACACGACTTTGACATGTGTTCTTCCTATTTTTATTTTTTTTTTCTTTCTTCTTTTTTTTTTTTTTAATTGAAGGCAACAGATGAAGGACTCTAGGTGAGGTGGGCAGGTGGACTGATAGAAGTTCCATTCCCATGGAGTAAAATAATGTCAATGAACTTACGTGAGTTGGCCCCTTCCTTTCCCCCATACAACGCTATAAATGCCAAGGGATGACCTAATGGGCTTCTTTCTTTCTTTTCCCTTTCTTAAAGAACAGGAAGTTTCTGGGTGCTGAGCAGCCAACCAATATTTTTGTATAGATGATTGGAGCTGAAAAAAGAAAAATCCAATCCCAACCAGGATTGATCAGCACTGCAGGAGGGAGGATTGTAGTCCCTGTGAATGAACAACAGTCAGAAGTTCAGTGCATGAGGTGAGTACAGAGCACCAGGTTGCCTGAGAAAAGAGGGAAAGATAGCGAATGGGCTTTATCTTCTGGTGGGAAAAGGTAGCAAGAGAAAAGCCTTGCACAGTGGAGCAGCCTGGGATGGAAAAAAAAAAAAAAAAGAGGTTTAAAGAATAGCCATCTGCATCATTTCCTATTGTAAACTTTAGCTGTAGACAGAGTTCAGAGAACGTAGGGCTGATCTTCAGCATCCTGAAGGATTTCTCACCTGCATTCTTGCTCTTATTCCTTATTATACTTCTTCCTGACCTGCTTCTCTCACTACCTATGCTTTCTGACTTTCCTTTGTGGGCACTAGAAAATTGCAGCTGACCTCCTGCTCCTGTTCATTACATGCCGGTCTCAGAGCATGTTCCCATGCTGAAGAGCTAGCATGGCACGTTCACCTGAGGAATAGGGACTAGGCATGTCCATGTCCCAGTCCCCACTACTGACAGGTAAAATGGTTTTAATAAAACTGCCACAGAAGGATTAATTTAAACCATTTCATCCATGACTTTAAGCTTACAAACCAAACCAAAACAAGTAAATAAATAAATGAGAACATTTAGGAGTTTGTTGAGATGACTGATCTACACTTCCTGTTTTGTTTTGTGACCAAGGTGAGTTGGTGATGTAAACTGTTTTTCTTTTGTAATTCTAAGATAGAAACAACTATTACGGCTCCTGCTGTGCTAGGTTTCCCTGCTTAATGTTTTCATCTTTGTTTTGTATTTTGCTCAGCAATAAATTCATTATAAGGCACCTATAGCCTCACCCTATGTGAGGGTCATAGAGTGTGTTGGTGTAATCAGTATATATATATATGTACTGATACTGATATGATTCATCAGAAGTGTAATCAGTATACTTCTATACTGAAGTCAGTGGGACTATTCCACTGAATTCAATGGGAGCTAATGAAGATTAATGGGGTAAGAGAGTGTCCCTGAGACCTTATTCACCTTGGAAGCGGGAATGGGTTTTTACGATTGCTTCTTGCTCCCTTCTGTGTCTCTTGCATTTGATATAACAATAGACTAAACATCTCCATACTATCCTGTGTTCCAGTCCCTACACCCTGAGGCCAGCATGCTGGGAACAGAAGATCATCAGGAAATTCTTGGCTGACGTCCCAAAAATACTTCTAGAGAATAGAAAGTTGGTCTGGCAGAAGAATACATTTAACATATAAATAATGGATGTTTCCAGCACAGTGTGTGCTTTGAAGCTGCACATCTTGAGACTGAAAGTGGGATGGAGTGCGTGTCAGCGGCAGCTGGAGTACTAAGATGATGTGTTGCTTTCAGTAAGTGCCTGGAGCCTCGGGTGCTGGGGTGGAAGATGGTCAGGAAGGCATGTTACACTGCAACTGACAGCTAGCTAGGGCAGTTGTGTGTTGATTTGCAGGCATGCCAAGCAGAAGAGTAAGGAGGGGTTTGTCTCATTTTGAAGACTACTCTATTAAAGTAGATGCTAATGAAGCAGACCTACATTTTTAGCCACTTCAGGAGACTTGCACAGAATAGGCCAAAGGTAAGTTCCAGACAGGAGCTATCACATGAGATTGGACAGTATGGCTAGGGCTGCTCCATGTCAAGGGAAATGTCAGCAGAAACAACACTTACAGAAAATTATTGAGACTTGCAGCATAGAGCAGTAGGAGCAGCAACAAGTAATTGGGTAGAAAGAAAACACAGTAACTTTTAAAATGGACTATGTCCAGTGGTTGCTGTGGTGATTCCTAAAATCACCCCAGCAGCCTAAATGGAAAAATCTGGACAGTATTGTGCACCAGGCTAAGAGTGCTCATTTACACTTTTCTGAGTACATTAGGATGTGAGATGCTTGTGTCCTGCGATGCTTTTTGGTGCACCACTAGCACCTCCCAGCAGAGGAATCAGATGTTGGAGGCAAGTATGTTGGGCTAATTGTCATATAGAGAGTAACATTCTCAAATTCCTCTCCTCCTTCAGAACACAGGTCACTTTTATCTTCTAAATGCAAATGCAGGAGTGAAAACTTTCCTCTGTGTGTTGTTGCTGAATTAGTTCTCTAATTTAACTTATTATCTGAATTATATGCAATGAATTACAGCAGGTGAATGCAATTAAGAAAAGGTTTCTATAGCTTGACTAAAATCAGCCTTCTTCCCAAGTACATATTTTGTGCAGCCTTGTACTGTACTTAAGAACATATGCCATACTGCATTTCAATATACAGTGGATTTACACCAACACACTCTATGACATTTTCCCAGGACCTACTGTACATCTTTCTTCTCCAAGCTTCTTGAATCTCTCTGCTTTCAATCCAGTGAAAGATTATGCCCTGTTCATAGTTACGGAAACTGAAGTCATTTGACCAAAAAATTCTTTGGTAGGGCCAAGAAATATCCCCTAAAGCCTTGCAGCTTTTCTGCAAAGCTCTTTTGCCTTCCAGTTTACTGAATGGGCAAGTCCACAGATTGAATGTGCAAACAGAGGTTGAATACATTGTACTTATACAACTGCTGACATTGTCTTTGCTCCTGATCCTTTCAGCTTCCATCCTAATGCTGGTATAGCTGCCCTCCTAGAGGAAGGCATGAGCAGCATGAGAAATTATAGCCTCTTTCGGCGAGATGCAAGCTGACACGGGAGCACCTGACCACAGGAACAACTGATTTCCTCTCTCCAGACAAAGCAATTTCATTCACTTAAAGTTCGTGTCTCTCTCCGTTCTCTTCTCCCACAACAGTTAGAAGGAAAAAATCTCAGTATACATTGCTGGAGCAGTTGCTAAGGCATCTGGGTTTGCCAGTGATCACATGAACAGGCTGCAACAGTTATTACTGGAAGTGTGCATGAATGGGAGAAGAGTCTCAAGCTATGGCCACACTGACAAAAAGAATCACCCTGAAGCAGATCCATTCATGATCACAGTGGTGGAAGCTGGAATTAGTTTGTTCAGTTGCAGCTCATTGAAATATTATTCTGAGGTGCAGAAAGAATACATCATTTATTCAGAAAGGCTGTAGCTGGGCCAGTACATCATCCTGGAGACCTTATGGCAAGGTCTTTGGGGCAAGTATTCTCTTCTTTGGTATTTGAATACATCCAGCACAATGCAATCCTGGTTTGTAAGCAGGACTCCACAACACAACTTAATACAAATCACTACGACTGTAGTGTTTTGCATGGTATCCCTGCAAAGAGCAGGGTTGGAAAGTGTGATCTTATCAGTGTTTACAATCTGTATGAACTATTTTTGCCATTGTAATGAGCAGTGGTGGCCTATGGTTCCCATGTTTGCTACCATAAATGTAGCACGGGTATCTGCTACGTTTTGTGCCCAGAATGGCCAAAGGTGCATGCTGCACTGAAAGGATACACTGCTGATTTCCAATGGGGAGCCAATTTCTCTGCTTACGTAGAAAGAGACATGGCTCCATTGACCTCAGAGATGTTTTACCTTTTTACATGAACAAAGAGCTTGCCCTAGTGATTTAGCAAAACACCTTTCCTTTTTTTTCTTTTTTTCTTTTTTCTTTCTTTCTCTCTCTCTTTTTTTTTTTTTACAGCAGTTTTTTTTTATGAAACTAGGAATGCATACCAACTCAGCAGTGACTTTAAATGGCATTAAGATTCTCACCTCCTTCTTGTTCCGGGAAATTGCATTTGGATCTATTGATCCCAGGGACAGGTTTGGGAGAACAAAGTTGAGCACTTTAGCTGCAAAAACCTGTGGGAGAGGAAAGCAAGTAGTTAGAGGGCTAGTTAGAGCAAGAGTGCCAAATTCTCAGCTGATAGAAACCAGCACTGAAGTTAAGTAGTAAAGAGATATCAGCTGCCACTGGTGAAGATCTGTCCTATATTTAAACCATTTGTCATAAAGGGAAAGGATTTAAACTGCTCCTGGAACCAGGCACTGGATGGGCTAGTTTGAAATGTTTTCAACTGTCCACTTGCAACATCACAACTTCATTGTACTTTGCCTTTTTCTCATTTTCAAGTTAATTTCAAAAAAGGCCTCAGTTAAACACTTCCTTAGAAAAAAAAACTGTCTCCATTCTTCTGTGGGGCTGGGTTTTGTTGTTACTAGCCTTTCCTTGCTGTCACAGTCCTGATTTCAAGCTGCAGAGCATAAGTGATATTCTGTGCAATCTGCAGTAGTTGCCTAGGCTGCACTCTTTTCGATAAGCATATTCTCAGGGGAGCCTGCAAATAAACAACAGCAAAACGTGCATGCATTGGCTGAGGAAAGCTATTGCTCGCTTGTCTCCTGGGAATGAAACACAAAAGCATTCAGCAGCCCAAGTTTGAGATCTCTGGCAGAAGAAAGGGTAACATATTTCATTTCAATAGCAATCTACAAGATCTTTCATACCAGGATTCTGCTCTGATCTTTGATAACTGTCTTAATTAAGTGATCACCATTTAAGTCAGAAAATACAAAATTAGTTTTTATTGGTCTATTTTATGGCCCTTTTGTGCCCACAGTTAGTACTTGTAAGGTGTACTGTCACCTATGTTCTCTGTTTCTGCTGATGAGCAACGCTTCTAAAGCACTCTCTGACATTTTAGATCTCAGATGATACATGACAGAGTAATTACGACATTAGAGGAACAATGCAAGGCTGAAATCAAAGTCGTCCACGACTCAAAAGCAGTAAAGACTTACAGCAGATTTGAGAACACCACTGTGCTTTGGGGTGGATATGACAAGGAAATTGCATCAGTGTCTGCAAGTAGATCAAGCCCTTCGCTGACCATGATGATATTGTGTGGGCAAAATTAAGTTCCACTGAGGTCCCTGGGTTTGGACCAGTTAAAAATGTATCGACACAGACAAGTATGAGTTTACAGTGCTAATGAACAGGAATTGGGTTTTCTTTGGTTTATGTTAATTCCAGATGACAATGATTTGGGGAACGCGTATTTATGAATTCTATGCAAGGTTATGGACTATGTGACCTGTGATGTGTTAAAGGACAGGGAGTCAGCTATGTTCTGATAAGGCTGTAACACCTTTGTCTCTCTCAAACCATTTACAGTGACCTAGGTACATGGCAAGTAACTTTAGTTATCTAGCTGAGGTATATAACTTAGAAATAAAATTGCCCTAGGTTCTCTTACGGAGTGTGGAGAGTGAGAGAAACAACCTCCAGAGCGCACATAAGATCTGAATAATGATTTGGAAGTGCCTGTCTCCAGAGATTATCGTGACAACCTAAGGCAATTAGGCAGCCCTAAAATTGGGGTCTGAGTTATGCTTTCGGGTGAGTTCTTATGCCTAATGATTGATTACTCAATGGAAAATACCTTAGCTTAAGAGGTTAGCTGGTGACTTCTCAATTTTTTTTTTTTTGAGTATTGGCCACAAGATCAATATATTGGTATCAAGAACACAGATATTGAGGTCAAGACTGCACATAAGAGACAGTAAAAGATGGCATGCTTTTTAGATGGGGTTTTTGTTTACTTGTAGATTCAGCTGAAGAAGGAAGCTAGTTGGCATACTCTAAAATTTCAGAAGAAGCTGTAAGTTTGATGGGGATTCTGCTCTGTGTCTGCTTGGTACATGTGAATATTTATATCCCCAAAGATCTGCAATAGAGATTTTGCAGGAGAAGCATAAATATGAAGCTTTTCCTCACATGAGCAACAATATACCAGCCTACCAACATCCTGAAGGCAGTGAAAGTGTGACAGGGAAAGGAAAACTCAATACATGCCTTATTCTCAGAGTCTCCGTTGTTGGAGACAAGCTAGACAGCCTTTTGCCAGATTCATTATGGCCATTTTTCTATTCTAATTATATAGGCTTATCATCAAAACTCCACAGGCTAGTGATGACCATGACTGTGACATGCTTTGGAAATGTTCCTGAGATTTTTGCACGTTTCTGGAGTTTTGCCAAATGGAGTAACTAGCAAAAAAACTGCTGAAGAGAAGAAATGACTGATTCTGACTCCAAGTATAGCAGTACACACTGGCATGGGTTGCTGATATCAGTGAAATCATTTCTGGTGTCCAGCTGTACAAAGAGAAGAACCAGCCCCATATATGGATATGTCAGATACACCTACACACATGTATACTCCCTATATGCCTAAAAATAATTATTACTTATGTGCAGACAGACCTAATCTTGGTCAAAAGAACTGATTGTGACAGGACTCTGCTACCATTCTTGTAAAAGTTTTCATATATGCAGGAAATGCTGCATTTCCTCTCATGTTTAGTAGGGCCTCAAAATTCAGATGCAATTTTGATGATTTTTGGAATCAAAGTCATGGCCAGTGGAAAAAAAAGGTCCATGTTTTAACCAGGAGGCCAAAAGGTTTCCCTGAGCCTTTGCTGATTTTGTGAGCACTCTGGTATCATTTATGACACGTTGGTCTTTAATTAAAAGCTGTATTGTTCAACTGCTGGCTATATGTGATACCTGAAGACTTTATCTCCCTGTTGGTTCAAAGTGGAAATGTCAATTCTTGAGAAAATAGCTCCCAAATGGTCAAGAAAAGTTAAAACAATAGTAGCATTATTACTGGTTGGGTTGAGGATGATACTATTGAGTAACGGTTATTAAAACTGTTCCAGGCCAACAGAATCATTGAACAGTGAACAGATAATTCACTGTTCAAATTCAACTCTGCTTTCTATGACAAAAATCCCAGAGAAAGATAGAAATAGAGAGCTGAACATTGCCTCTTGCCTGGAAGTATAATTTAAAGCTGATTTTGTGGGTTTTGCACTAGTTTAACTATATGGGTGCTCTACAGCATAGACCCTTTTCTTCTGCATAGAGTAATCCCTGTTCTCCCCCCACCTCTGCATGCTTATTTCTCTCTCCCATGACCTCTGCTCACTAAACTACTTGTGTGAATGCTTTTAAGTTCAGTTACAGATGAGCTGGAGTAACAAAGATGCAATTTTGTTCAAGCTAGCCAGCCTTATGTTGACTGAGGCAAAAATATCCGGAAGAGACACTTAGATGAGCTACAGTGATTACCTTGGGAGCAGCTGGAACAGTCACAGCAGGGATGACATACTGCCATGCCTGGACTACCCATACCAAGCTACCCTATCTATGTTTGTCATGACTAAAACATTTCTGTAAAACTGGAAAGACCAGAGAAAAGTCAAATAAGAATTTGTAATTTAGTACTTTCTTGCAGTTTGATTATATCTTTAGAAACAGTCCTCTGCATTATTACTGTATGCAACTTCAGCCTGAATGACTGGAGCACTAGTCTAAGAGACTCTCACATACTGGAAGAATCTGATGTTCATTTAGGTTGGAAAGCCATAGCTCAGTAAAGGCTAAATGGAAAAAACAAAAGGCTATTGCATACTCGGTCTTTAAGGCATAGGCTGGATGCTAGTATAGGCTTAATCATTCGGGAACATTTCTTAGGTTCCTAGGTTTCTGAGGTTATCCTGCCCACCCAATTTTAAAGTGTTTAATAGCGGAAGTTCAGCAGGATATACACTTCTACTGTTATTCTACCGTTTGTCAGCACATGTAATTCATGTCTTTTTGCATCCTTCCAAATTTAGAAGATTTGGAGCCAAGTCTTGTCCAGCTTAGTTGAGAAGACAAGGGAGAAGGACAGCTAGGTCCCTTGCTCCTCAGTAACTTTGGAATGAGTAGGTAGGTGCCTCTGTTGGGACACAGTATTTACAAGCTGCCAATGAAACTGTTTCTGTAAACAGCAGAACTTATTTCTCCTGCATGCATTCTGTAAAGGCACGTCCCTTCTGCCACGGCCAGGGCTGGTTCAGCAGTGACTGAAGGTATTCCTAACACTAACTGAAGGACTCAGCATGGAATGTGGCCCACTATTATTGTTGCCTTGAGCCCCCGTTTGCTTAGGCCAAGGTAAATTCTTGCTTAGTTGGAAACTTCCCCAGCGAGTGGATGAATGCAATGGTCCTTGGGAAATGGCTCAGGGCCTAGAAGTCATACTAGTTCCAGGGGAAGAGCCAAAGCCTTTGTATCTCAAAGGCACAAACATCAGTGAAATGTCTTTTGGCTCTCAGAGGAAAAAAGCACACAAGTGTTTTCAGCTCCACTTTCTGGGGAAGAGTGGCTTATACAGGAATACTCTGCCTGTTATCATTCCTTCCTCTCGTAAATACCTTTTCAGCCCTATGACTGACTTCAGTTAAGTTTGACAAAGCAAATACTTCAGCGATAATTAATTTTTCAGTTTTGAGAGGCAACAATAAATATGAGAGAGAAGGAAAAAAAATTCACTGTGAACTTGTGTTATTGCAGATAGGAGACTCTCTAGGAAAGGTACCCTATAAACACTCCCCAAATACTTCAGTTAAGAGATTAGAATTTCCTATATTGAAACCAAGCAGCTATCTGACACTAATCTGCAGGAAATCAGATTTTATCAATACTAGTTCCCACGGAACTTGTTAGCCTTTATTTCTGTAAGGGTTCAGCATCTAACAAAGCAAAATATACAGCTCCAGAAGTGGAAAACTTTTTTCCTGTTTTCCTTGACTTCACTAGAAATAGAAGCTTATCAGTATCTCTCAAATTTAGACCCTACTTGATTTTTTTTTTCTTTCTTAATCATTTAGTCTTTATCCCTTTCCCAAGTAAGAAAAAACAGGAGCACTGGTGCTCATGGGATGTTTATGCAGATTCAGACATAGCCTCACCTGAAAAGAATCAGCTACCAGCATCATAAAAGCACCCTTCAGTACTTTGAATCTTGATTTGTAGCCTCAGCAGATAGCTTAGGCTAGAGGAGAAGATACTACGGATTATGCTGAAAGCCTAAGCAATGTTTCCTTTCTCTCAGAACAGTGAAGTAGGAGAAATAGTTTAGAAGTACATTAAAATAAGAAACTAGAGCTAGAAAAAGAGCCTAGGGATAAAGGCTAAAGGAATGAGAAGTGTGGGAATGAGATGTTCTGTTCTTGGCTTAACTGACCCTTCCCTTTGCTTCCTGTTTCTTTCAGGATTGTTGTTTATTCTTTTAGAAATTCAGAAATGAGGGGAGCAAAAAAGAGATGAGGGGTCAGTTGCCCAGCAGAATTTCCCTGGGGAAGGGCAGCCTGGGCAGTGCAAATTTTCATCAGAAATAACTCAGGAAAAGATATGTGAATAGGAGGGGGTAAAGCCTAGCTGTAAACTGAAGAAGGTATTTTTCTGTCTGAGCAAGAACCAGTTATAGTACCAAGCCAAATGGGATGCTGCTAGGGCAGTAATTCTTTAGCTGGAAGCCTTCTTTGAGGGTGCTGAAATATTCCTGGGACTGAAGAGCTCTAGTTTTGTTTAGAAATTGGTCACCCCCCAAATACCAAAAATATCCCTGGCCTGACTTAGCCAAAGCCCATGTTGCAACTACACCAGACTCTGTATGAGTCAGGAAGAAAACTGTAGGAGAAGGGAAAGGACAGCACCGTGTGGGCTGCTAAAGGGTGTGGTGAAGAAAGCACAGTCTGCTACCGCCTCCTCGGGTGGCATCATTCTCTGACTCTTATTTAAATAAGCTCTCCTGGACTGGAGTTCAAAACTCACTTCCCCTCTGAAAAGTAAGTGGGGGTGTGGGGGAAAAGAAAAGTATTGACTGGCATCCAGGTGGTGCACATCTAGTGAGGGTTTTGCATTTTAAAGATAGAGGTCTTAAAGCGCTTCCTTCAACAGAAGAGAGGAGTGACTAAATGCAATGCAGGTGTGCTCTTACCTTGATGGGTGTGGCGACTTCTGGGCTGGCTGCCACTAAAGGGGAGATTAACAGCATGCCTGAAAACTCACTGGGTCTCTCACTAGCTGTCAGAATGGAGATGGCTCCCCCCTGTAATGCAAAAGTAACAGCCCACATCTTAATACAGATGCCAACGTCTCATTTACGCAGTAATCCTGCTACTGGAAGGGTTTTAGACCAAACAACCAAAAGGTTCCTCCCCCAGTGAGATTGCAATGCGGTCAGAGAGGAAGGCTAGAGGATTAGGGTCAGTAAAACTGAAGAGACTGAACTAAGCTGATTTTTGTGGTGGAAAATAGATCTGGTTTCTGCCCTCATGCTGTAATACCCATCACATCACACTGAACAAAACTGTGTGCAATATCACTGAACTCACTAGGATGCATTATATCCTCCTTGCTTAAGTGTGCTAAGAAGAAACTGTCTAAATGGGTAGTTCAGGTGGAACTTGAAAAATAAGTTGAGACTAAATGAGTGGGTGAGACTGGTGCTGCATGGAGGAAAAGGGGACATGCAAAGAAGTGAAGCAGGGCTTGCTCTGTACCTGTGGCACAGCTAACACTCAGTGACAGGAAGGCTCTCATCTGCAACTCTAAAATAATAGCTAATTACTCAAAGTTAAATATTCTTCTCTTCAGTGTCCCCATCCTCTTCCATTCTCCAGCGGTGTGTCCACAGCTAGACAGTTAAAAATCCAGCGTGCTTACAGTTTCCTTTGAGCTAAACACTGGTCACGCTGGGTCCTCCTGTGTGAGCCCAATAGTTGATCACTAGTTGGAGGTGGGGAAGAGCAGAGGAGAGGAGGGGGATTTGGCTGGCTTGCTCAGGAAAGTTCGTAGAGGATTAGTTGCCAAGGGAAATATTTGGTGAACTTCCATGCTGCTGAGGAACCAGGGGCTTGTTAAATGGAGCGGCAGCAAGAAGAATCTCAAAGACCTCACTGGGAAATTAGCTCCTTGTTACAGAGGCTTTGGAGCACAGTGAGCACTTAAGAACATGCCATGCGTTCTTATGTAAGAACACTTGTTTATCTGAGTATGGGCTGAATCCCAAAGTACTTATTCATTTTTCTCTTCTCCGGGAAGGCAGGGAGAGGAGATCAATGACATCAATGGGAATATTACTAGCTTGAATAAAAGGATTTAGCCCGTGCTGTCAGAATCAGACTTCAGATCTGTTCACCAACTCAGTGCCTTTGTTTTTGCAGCCCTAATCCTTGGTACATTTTTCTGTAAGGTTGTTTAACAGAATGAGGCTACAGGGAATTTTTGTACTTCATCCTTGATCCACTTGCAAAGCTTTGGAGGGCTTAACCTCCTGCTTACTGGTTAAAATGAAAGGAGAAATCCAATGCTACAGGGAGGTGGTGGGATTTGGTTAGGTACCTACTGTGAGTGAATGGTCCTGTTAAAAAGATAGGACCATTGTTGCAAAAGGCACTAATTATGGCCATGATCCAGGTAGAAAAGTTAAGGACTGACAATATTCAAGACAGATCTTAGAGGTAAAGGCAGGCTGGTAAATCACACAGTGTATGAAGTGGGTCAGAAGCTTGCTTGTAGTTTTGTTTTTCCTTCTGTGGGCTGAGTTACTCCTTGTTGTCCAGAACAGTACTACTGTGGTGTGGGACATATCCTGAATAGTGGTAGAAAGTGTAGAGGAAAGGGTGCTTACCATGGAGTGTCCCAGAATGAGAATGGGGAGGCCAGGATGCTCTTTCTTCATGAGATCAATGTGCTGCAAGCTGTCTCTGATGAAGACGTGGAAATCTGACACAACCATACGATCACCCTCACTCTGCCCATGGCCAACTGCAGCAGAAAAGGAAAGCAAGCATCTAAGTCATTCAAAGCAATGGTTGAATTCAAGAAAGGCTTTATCAGAAACATGCCTGTTAGGCTTTTACTATCTTAACCTTCTCCTGCAGCCAGCTCTCAATAGGAAGAACTGTAGAAATGCAAAGGATGCTGCACAGAGGCAACAGAGGAGCTGTCTGCCTTGCTGTACAGGTAGAAGGTCACTGCATACTGGCCCTAGAGATCACAGCTACTGGAGTCTGAAGGCTCACCACACAGTAAGAATTGCAGTGTAGAGTCTTGGCAAGAAATGGAAATTTCTGAAAACTGGATACGATCACTATAAACGTAACAGGCCTTAGGCATAGCCTTTTCCAATACCTCAGTGTATATGAGCTTTGCAGCATCCAACTGTTCCCACTACTACTCTAAAGCACTGAGTAAGCTGGAAATCTTCCCTGCTAGCAGTTCAAGAGCTCTTGGCTGAGGATCCCAAGTGTGAATCACTGCAATGCTCTGTAATGGAAATACATCAAGTGGCATGCTCCTCCTAAACAAGTGTTAATGCAAACTATATTGCACCTGGAATGCTGTTAGCTTATTCTGTATCTGGGAATTATCTTGTCTGATCAAAAAGAAGGAAGAAACTAAAACTGGAGATGATGAGTTGCTATGGAAACAGGTATCCCTGTTAAGAGGTGGAGTCAGCAATATCCATGAACACTGTCCTAGGCAATTTTGAGCTTGCAAAGGCTTGAAATGAAAACCTCCTCTGAGAAGCAGTTTGTACAATTTGTATGACCACATATATCTACTGTTATCTATCAAGAATAGAATTCTTCCCTAAAAAGAGTCTCTTTGCTTGTTTCCATCCCATGCAGGATGTAAAGGGAAACTGTGAAGGGGAAAACCGCTAAGAAAACCGTATCAACATGGAATTAGGTGCAGGATGTCTCAAACATCTCCTTCTTACAGTGTCTCTTTAAGCCTTCTAGGGGGATCAGCTGTAGGAGATTTTTAAAGGCACGAATAGGCAATGACTTGTTAAAGGGTGTTAAGTGCCTGATAATTGTTTATAAGGTACCCCCTCTAGTGATCAGCAAAGAAAAGCATTGCCTACCCAGCCCCGCAGGTGAAGGCTTTTCAGTTAGATCTGTTAGCAATAGTCAGATCAGAAGAAATCAGTATGTCTAAGCTAAATTTTTTTGCAAACCATCAAAAAAACAGAGCCACCTCCTAAATTAGGCAAAGCTTCTAAAAAAGACCTGGACAAAATATGCCCTATCTAAGAAAAACTGAATACAAAGCTTGCACTTATTTTGTCTTGGCAAGTGGTCTTTAGAGCTGGGTGCCATGGCAATGAACACTAAAATCAACCACAATGTGAGGTAATCAACCACAGGTGTCATGATGGTTAATTATAAATACCTGTTACTGGTCCTGCTTTCTATGCTTACTCTCCAGTTCTATTTAAAATATGGTATAGCAAGCATCTTCCATGGATCAATGACCAGAAATAATCTGGAAAGCCAGTTAAAGTAAGGGTTGTAATAGTCTATGGAAGTGAAACTGTCTGTGGGGCTACTGGAGCTATTTACTTTAAGCTGATTTTTATTATAGAAAGAAGACAGAAGGTGAGTTTTTCCCAAGCTTTATACACATTCAGTTTACCTGCTTTGTGGAGTTCAAATGTTTTCTCTGTTTAATATTTAAACTTCAAATTTAGTAGATTAAAAGCAGTTGAATAGTTCAGAGAGAGGAACCCTTTCTCTGAGCAGAGCTCTCCACCTTCAATTTTCTTCTTATTTATTTATTTTTTCTCCTTTCTGGTAGTACTTGCACTTCCTTCTAGGATCTCTTTCTTTACAACACATGCACATGTGTGCACATGTATGCACACACGCATGCACGAAAGCTGATCAAGCAGAAACAACAAACCTCCATGGCCTAGGTCTGCGTATGGGCTATGACTCTGTTGTAGGGCTGTTAGGCTTTACTCTCTTTCCAGATGATACAGAGGCAGGTCTGGAAGGCCTCCTCAGTCTTCAGCATGGATAAAATTACCTGGTCCTATCAAAAAATAATGATAGTAACAGTAGGAAAATTCCCTGGTTCTACCACAGAATAACCATGCTGCTGACATCAGTGAAAGTTATGATTGTAGGAAGCTGATACCTGTGCAGTAGCTGTGACTCCTGAGCTACTGTTCCCCATGCAGATGGCACAGAACAATGCCTTGGGGGGCAGTTTGCCTGCACACATTAGAGGAAGGCCACTTAAGTATGGATTCTTAGTCTTTGTATTGATGCTGTCCCTATTGCTTGCCCAACGTTAGCCAGATGGCATTTCTAGGTTGTGTTCTTTTATTTTACTACTTTTCTTGCTTCCCCTCCAAGGAACCAAACTTGCTCCAAAATATAATAACTTTACTGAAAGTTTGAATCTCCCAGATGAAAAGCTCTTCTGTTAAATGGAAGACATCTGCACAATCGAACTTTGATACAGTCAAGAATATCAGCATGTTTTTCTCTGTGTGTGTGGTTTTTTTTTTTTTTTTTTTTCCTCCTTCGGAGCTATTAAGAATGAAAGATCAGGTGCATCCTTGATGTAAGCCTATTTGCTATAGGTTTTTACTGAGAATGAATCTGCCTTAGTGGTTCCATAGTGCTGGTTTCAAGAAAGCTGGTGCAGAAGGAGGGGATCTAAAGGGAACTCTCCATGAGACCCAGGAACTGGAACTAACTACAGGCTGCTCAAAACAGAAGTGAGACAAGGGCAGCTCAGAGAAGTGTCATGTGTATCAGAACCCCAGGAGTTCCCTGTAACAACTCCCCTCCTGGAACCTCTAATTTAAAGAGAGTGATGTCTTTATGATGAGGCTTTTGAGATGCTCATCTGTAAAGGGGTATGATTATCAATGCAGATCTGCATGGTACACTTGATTTTTTGAAATATATTGCCTGGTTTCATGTCTAACTTAGGTGGTTCATTGCTAATAATTGTGTATCTGTAGTGGCTCAGTGATTGACTGTTTCAGGTTGTGTGTACTGAGATAATTATGGGTATCCTTTCCTATGTGTAAGCCTTTAAAAATGAGAATCTACAACACTTCTAAAACTTTTTTTTTTAATTGCAAATGTAGAATTAGGAGATCTAAGCCTCCCTCTCCAACCAAACACACTACTGCAAAATAACACTTTGCTCAAACAAGGTCTGAATAAAGACTGCAGGGATCTGTCCCAACATGTAATAATTCTTGTTCTGTTTTGCCTTCTGTATTTTCTGCATGAACTTGTTCAGATTGCAGCTCTACCACTGTAGAGATAAGAAGAGTAACTCACAATCAGGTCTATTTGAAAGCAGGACATAAGAGCATGATTTCATCTATGCTTATAGATCTTCCAAAGCCACACACCTCTCTTGATGTTTCAGAGATATTTCAGAGATGAAACATTTGAGGTGTGAGGGATCTGGGGACTGCATTATCGCCATATAGATATCACTCTGCCTGCATAAAGGATCCCTGTGGTCCTGCAAATGCATACTTTTACAAGTCTGTCCATTCCTCGAGTCCCATATCCTTTATGCTCTTGCAAGCCACTCCAAAGCAGTCAGACCTTCAGCAGACATCTGTTCACTCTCCTCAAAGGATTTTACATACTGGTCAGACTGGAGATATGCTAAAAAATGTAAACAAAAAGCATGGTGAAATTGGACACTCCCTTCCCTTCAGTACAGGTCAAATGGATCTGACTCAAGAAACGAGTGTAGCCCAGCTCTAGACTTACTGGACAAATTCATTCACACAAGGGGACCCATGCTGTGCGCTTCACCTGTCGCTCTGCTGTTGGCTGCTTGCTGATGATTAATTTCCGGCATGATGCCTTTTTGCTGGGGCAAAATTCTTCTGCTTCAGCAAATTCTGTTATCTTAATTTCATCCTGTTCTTCTCTGCTTTCTTTTCCTAGGCCTTGTCTACCCTCAGATATTTGCAGAATTTTGGTTCTCACACCCAGCTTTTATATAAGCCATAAGTTACACATATTCCTTTCTCTTTCCTAGATGCCAAACCCTCCATGACAAAAGCACGCACTAACCCTAGGTTGCTCAGATGAGGAACGAATTGCTTTTCAAAGCTTCAGTGGAATGTCTTGCTGTAGAAGATGAGGTGACAGAGGAAATGCAAGGTCAAATGTTGACTTCAGCTATGCTGCTGTAAATTTACTCATTTCAGCAGTGTTTCTTAAAAGCTTACAGTCATAGGAGAGCAGAAATTACAAGCCATATTGTTTTTTCAGCCTTTGCTCCCTCTTTATTATGGAAAAGCCATAAAATGGAGTGAGAGGACATGAAAAAATCTGTCTGGGGAGTAATAAATCTCTAGGCAGAATCTGGATCTTGACTTTCCTGTTCTTTAGAGGTTTGCAGCTTTTGGGGAAAGGGAATGGTTTAGATCCATTTCTACTGGACTGGTGAGGACACGATCACAAATGTCTGAGGTCTGAAATGTTGTCTCTAATCAACTGACGGTAGAAACAATCAGGAAGAATACAGACCTGGACTCCTGTTTCACACAGTGTATTTATTTTCCTCTCTAGATGTATAACTCCAAGAATTTAAAGTGGGAGAACCACTAATAGGGAGGGATAGGAAAAGTTCAAGCACTTCAGACTTACTACTCTCTCTGAGCATAAATACATTTTAAATTGCAAAGGCACTAATGAAAAAGCTTGGATCCAGAAATTTTTAGAAGTAGTTAAAGGTGAGAACTGTCACCACTGCAAAGTCAATTACTAATCTGCCACAGTCAAAGAGCTACTCTTGCATCACAGAATCCTGCACCTAAGGGAAACTTCTTAATTATGTCAGAGGGGACCATCAGCAAGGCTCAGTGCAGTAGTAACAGATTTAATAAGGCAGAGTATGGATGCAATTCAGTTCCCAAAGGAGCCATGGAAGGCTAGAAAATGTAATTTTACTACTTCAGCACTGGCTCTGCAGTAGCAGCAGGTAGCAGTACATCATAGTACTCCTGTTGCCATACTGAGCAGTGGTGTAAAAAGGAATAACTTTTGTTACAGCCTACACTAAGCTCAAGCTGAAGATCCTCTTATTTCACTGCCTCCCTGATCAATAATATTATTGGACAGATTTTTCTGACGAGTCCATTTGATACAATCCCTAAATACCTTTCAGGAGGTACTAACATGAGTGTTACATATTTATCGGCTCTTTGAATGACTTGCTTTATTCCTGAGGACCTCAGTTTTCTGCCCAAAATCTGAGAGGGAAGTGGCTCCTAGCTTGTGCACATGATCGTTGAGCCCATTAAGATGGGCCCATCTAGCCCTCACCCTTCTTGTTCCTCATCCCTCTGAGCAGGCAATGCTGTTGCAGAAAGACGTGACAAAAACATGTCCTTCCCTGCTGCTAAACTATCCGAGTTAGGGAAAAAAAATGATAATTAAAGGATCTCACAGACGGTTTTACTCTGCAGGTGGCCCGAGTGGAGTAGCAATACTGGCCCTTGAGCCTGTGGGAGGGTGATGCTGATGACAGAAGTTTGGATGACTTTTCCAGTGCAAAAGGTGCGTATGTGCCAATCTAATCCCTCTCCTGTGACCTTTATAAGTAATAGCATGTAGCAGGCTTGCTCAGGTGGGGGCCCTTGCAGTGATGGTATCTGACAGGTTCACAACAAGGCTTGCAATCCTGCTGCGGTGGGAAGGGACTACTTCAGTAGCTCATAGTGATATCCAGCCCCCATGGACTGGGAAATGGTGCCCCTTGTTAGACCCTGCCTTCTGTTCCACCACGTACTAAATGCATGCAGATTTATAGGCAAAACCAGCCAAATCCACTGCATGCCAATACAACTGTCATGCCACAGACCTGCTAGGATGTTTCTGTCTAAGCCTTCAGCCTATACCTTTGAATTTCTCTCTGCATCTTCTTGCTGCCCTCTGACCCATTTCTGTGCAATGCCGACCATCAGCTCGTGGAGATGTTAGATATGACACTGCAGATGTTGAAAGTGTTTAAACTGGCACTGGCAAGAATGGTTAGGATATAATGTAATGGTTATATTTAAAAGCAGGAAAGGAAGCAGATAGTTTTTAGGGGTGTTTTAGGTTTGGAAGGCAGTGTAGCAGCATTAACTAAGTAGTGTTAGAAGACATTACGGCACTGGGTCTTCTACGTCTGTTCTTTCAGATATAGCTGATGTCTGTATTAGGGAGATTATTTAAACTCCTCTAAGAACTGTGCTTCATTGCACCTGTATAGCATCCAGCACTGTAGGGTGTCATCACAGACCTTGGTCCTAGGTTCTGCAAGAACTGAAAGTAATAACTAAGTCTAATTCTGGATCGTAAGGTAGCATAATCATACAGAGGAAGAGCTAGGAAAAAGCATATACAAGGAGGATGTGGGTGAGATAATACACAAGATGGCACTAACAAGGGGTGTACATAGCAAATGATATGTGAAGCCTTGATTTTTCTGGTTGGATTTTTTTTTTAAGGTTTAATAAAAAAAAAATAATGAACTAGTAAACACTTGAAATTGCCAGAACAGTTAACTACTGAACAAACTATACTTGGTTTATAATGAATCTAGCACATATTCTTTTCATCAAGTGAGTAAAGTTCATTAATTAAACATACTGGACTTTGAAGCTCCTGATGGTCAATTATTTGTTTAACGAGCAGTACATCTAATCCACTGTTCAGCCACACAAACAACTAAAGCAACAGGAAGAAGCTTCAAAGCAGGACAATCAACATCTGGAAAAGTCAACAGACTGTGCTTTGTCAGTAACATGCAAAGCAAATGTTCTACTTGCAGACACAGGAAGCACCTCAGATTCCACTGTAAAGATTCCTACTCAAAAAGTTGGTTTTCTTGCACTGAGAACACTCTTAAAACAGCAAATGAAAAAGGAGCTTGATCCTTTTTTCTTCCACTGTCTGTCTTTTCCCATTCCTTTGCCAAGGCAAAGCTAGTCCATGGAACACATTCAGTAGGGTCTACTGCCCATAAAGATACTCTTCCCACTGCATTACCATGATAGCATCTTTCAAACTTTAGTGTCTCCCTCCTTACAATTACCATGAGGTAAGGAATACTGTTTTCCCAACTTTGCATATAGATGGAGACCAAAGGCAGTACAGAGATAGCTGAGCTAGCTGAGAAGCAGTGTAAGTTGTCCCAGGATATGCCACATTACCATGACTCTGTTCCTGCTGCTGCCTAGGTTAGCCGATCAGAGGCCATACTGCAGTATTTTGTAGATACACCTTGGAAGCGAGCTTTTCCAATGGAGGCACTGAAACAGTGTCTGTTTGACCTAGCCTTAGCTGTGCCCAATCTCTCTCATCTTCTCCCACTGCTGGTTTCCACAAGAAGGAAAACCACTGCTTAGGCTGGAAAGGAGAGCTGTGGATTACCCATGATCTGGACCAGCAGGAGCCAGGACCATAGAGTAAACCTGCTCTACAGTATAGACAAGCTTTAGACTCTAAATGTTTGATAGAAGCCTACTGTGTAAGAGGACTACTTCCCCAATCAGATGGGAAGTCCTGGAGACTGAAGGGAAAGAGTTTACCCTAACCACTAGTTCCATCTTTTTTTTTTTTTTTTTTTTTTTTTTTTTTTGCTCAAGGCTATTTTAACACATGCTTATCCTTAGTAACTCTTGTCCACTTCTCTATCTGGACAGTCCTTGGCATCCAGCTGTGTACATACAGTGCAGATCCTGGGTTGTCCATGGCAATGGGCACATAAGACCATTAAATATGGTACCCAACAGAAGCATCTCCTCATCTTTGGTGTTTTATGTACTAACAATGTATGTAAGAATTGCAGGTGGATTCTGTCTATCTCATATCAAAAGGGGGTCTTGTCTAGAACACATAAGTCCATCATCTTCCTTTTCTTTCTTAAGATTAAGAAAATCATTTTTCTTTCAATATTTGCTGGACAGGTTTTCTTCTCTTGCCTCACACAAAGAGTGCAACAAACTGAAAGCCTCCTCCCACATCAGAAATGCATTTGCAGAGCCAAGTTATTTTTAGAAAAGTACACAGAGAGATATATTGTTTGTAGTCGCAGTTAAGGAAAAAAAAAGAAACAGGCAAATTTCTATACCAAAATTATTTGTGACTTATTGCTGGCATGCAGAGAACTAATGTCATGCTGAAGCCAGTTAAAATCTTTTCTGTAGTCTAGAAATGACAAACAAAATGACCTGGTACGTATCAGAATAGTCATTAATTTTGTCCAACAAGACAAACCGTTTCTGTCAACGTTGAGAGCCAAATTATCTCTAATGAATACAAGCATGGTTCTTTTGGCTTTAGAAGACTTGCCCATTTCTTAAACTATTGCTGAATTTGGCTCTGAATTTCACTTTCTTAAAAGTCTTCCTGGAACATCTTGCTGCTCAAGAAAACATGCTGAAAAAAACATCTGAGTGTTGTGTTGTAAAATAATGAGTACTTCATAGGCTGCATTTACAAACAGCAGTCACTATGGCCAAAATAAAAATATTGTAACTATCTCCTAGGATATCTTACAATGAAAGGGAGCCAAGACACTACGAAAACCTGCTCTATCACAGTCATTACCTATGTAGTTTGTATTAGTGTGACTGTCTCACACTTTCACTGCAGAATCAGTATTCAGCTTTGGAGTGTCTTGTAGAAGTTAAGGCTCGTGAAAGAGAAGAGTATAGAATCCATTTACTTTTCCACAAAACTCATATGCAACAACATTCCACTTTCTTCCTCAACTCCTTTTGCAATGGCACCTTCCAAGGCAGCCTGCGTATTTTCTGCATGAACATTACTGTAAAAGGCAGCTGAAGGGAATGTCCTCTGCCAGGGTACTGGGATCAATGGTTTGAAAATGCTGCACAAAGAGGACACAGATAGTTGAACAGCTGTTGAGTTCCACTGCAAAAGAGTTTCTTTTTGATGGTGGATGAAGTGATTCCTATCTAATCTCTTCTCCCAGGAGATGAAAACCAAATATAAATGTAACATATATAATCAGTGATGCAAACTGTATGGTGTCTCTAAGTAGTTTTATAACCAGGAAATAAGTGGTTTTATATAAGCTACTGTAATACTTTTCAGCTACTATTCTTGCAATGTTGAACTGAGATTTCTCTGTTTCCTGAGGAGCATATCAGCCTGAAGTATAGAGAGGACGACTTTGTCTAACATCAGAGTTGGTCTTCAAAGACTAACTCTACGAAATCTGGGGTGACATAAAACCAGTATCAGCTGTCAGTTACTGCATAACATTTCCATGGACTTTGCTGAAGTTAATTCAGGTTTTCTTATATACTGCTGATCTCTTAAGAATAGTGTAGGGCCTCTGTTGTGCTTTCTACATATGATTTAAGATTTAACTAATGGTACTGAGAGTTTCACACTCACTAGGAGTGAAGACAACACCTTTGTCGCAGCCAAGGAAAATCTGCCTGCTAGTTTAACTTATCTTAACAAAAATATGTATAAAGGATACTTTTATTCTATTGCTTTAGCACCATAAAAATCCAAAAATGGTGCAAACTTTATTTTTCCCCATATGAAAACAAGGATGAAAGTCCACTTGCATTGCATTAACTTTCTGATCCAAGGTCCAGCTTTAACATGCCTTCAAATAGCTGTGACACCAATTCAAAATGTCAGGATTTTCAAGGAAAAAGCCAGAGCTGCAGTGGAATAGCACACTCCCCTTCCCCTTTGCTGCCCATTTATTCCAAAGCATTGCTGGCATGTGGCTTGGCTCTCTAACACGCACATGCTATTAAGTCCTAAATGACAGCTTGTTTAACTAGAAAACATTTCCCTTTTTCCTTAACAAAGGCCATTCATTTCTTGCTCCTCTGTTTGGTTAAAGACGGTTTCATTTGCCCTGCTTGAAAGTTTGCACAACCCGCCTGATTGTTCCCTTCCAAACAGCGCTGCAAGTTAATGACCCACCTCTTGATCTCTGAGCAGGGAGCCTTGCCCAGCATATTGCAAGATCATCAGCAGGCTGGTTACATTGCAGAATCCATACGTGTGGCTTGAATATTTTTATGCTTGAGAAAACAACAGAATCGATTAATCTCAGGAAAGAGAGCCCTAATTCTTCCCTGCTAACACTAGATTAAGCATCAAAAAAAAAAGAAGAAGAAAAAAAAAAAAGAGGAAAGCTAGAACATGGGAACTTGTAGTAACTTCTTCTATGCTGTTGACTGATGTCTTGGGGGACAGGCACAACTCCTTTTCAAGCTATCTTCAAAAGGTTCCCGTCCATGTAGACCTCCCAATGGGAACTCACATCAGTAACAAAAATAGTTTAAAAGAACCATTCCTCACCCAGTTTATTTATATATTAAAATAAACACATGCTGCCATACAGAGCAAGGGCTCCCAGTGGGTTCTGTTTAGTCTATGAGATTCTTGGCACTAGAATACATCATTTCTCTATTCCAAAACTATCTTGGCACTGTTTTTCAGTTATATAATTTTTAAGCAACTGGCAAGGGAATAATAACGATGCTTCTTAAAAGTGGGAAATATGTTTGAAGACACTGACAAGGTGTTTTACAAATTAATCTACCATAAGGTAATTTGCAAACCAGAACTCCCAAACTCTTGCATTAAGGATCAGTTCTCCCCATGACTGGTCTGAAGGAAGCTTGGAGTAACATCTTTCCCATAGAATTAAGGAGATTTTTGCTTTTTGCTTCACTCATTCGCACTGCCACATGGCAGTGGTCTTGTGACCAGGTAGTGCTACACTCATCAGACTGGATTTGTTCCCATTCCTGACAAGATGTGAAGGAAATATCACTCTTCTAAAGTTGACAGCCTTTCACATCTATTTTGCACAAGCTTATTGATATACTCTCTGAAGAGCAGGTAGAGTATTTGAAAGAAGGGTAAGCTTTTCTTTCTCTCCCCTCCCCCCCCCGAGTACATGTCTTTTCTTAGACACTACCAGAGCTGACTGGGATCTGTTTTTCCCATCAATGCAATTAAAAAAAAATCTTCTGATTAAGCAGGCCTGACAAGGAGTGTTCCTGGGTGGGACAAAACTGCCTGGTGTGCTAGAATAGAGTCCAATGACTGCCAGTTGGCTCATGACCGGGTGGTATTTACATGGCGCAAGTCACGGGGAAGCAGCATGGCAGAAAATAGCTCTACTAAATTTGTCTTGCAGCAAAACTGTCGTCCTCTCTTGGTACAGATTGATTTCAGTGCTATTGTTTCAGCTGCTTTTTAGTATTTGGTATCGTTTTCTCTGTATCACTCCTCTCAGCAACTCTAAAATCCTCACAGTGTATTTATTTACCAAGCAAGTCAGGATCAAACAGGCAGGTTACTGCTGTCTGTGCTCTATTGCTCATTTAATACCACAGCTGCTTAACAGTAGACAAGACTGTTTCTTGCTGGGTCTGCACTTTAGGAACGACCCACAGGTACAGCTGTTGAGCTGTTGAAGATTAGGGACCTGTATGTTGCTTTTGGGCTATACAAGCTAGTTTTTAATCAGTCATTGAGGGAATGTTTGCAGCTCACAAAAATCTTTCTTCAAAACCCTTGTCGGGATGGGTGCAAGGTTCAGGAAAAGGCATGGCACTGTAGTCAAAATAACAAGATAGTATCAGACAGTATCAGTTCAGAAAAGCCCTGAGTCTTCTCTGCCTTCCCCCAGCCCTCAGCCGAACCGAGCATAAACTTGGCACCACTAAAGATTGCGCTGCATACTCCTTAGCATTAGACAAACTGCCAGGGTCTCCCAGCACTCCTTCTCTTTGATAGATTCAGAACCATAAAATAAGTGCAGTATGGAGAATCTCAGTTTTAAGGGAATCTGGGTTGAGAGCATTAGTCTTTGTATCATCTACAATTCAGCACATTTTTTTTTCCAAGCTGAAAAAGGATTTTCAAATTGGAGAGTACTGCCAAGCCCTGAATAAATCTCAGCATTAGAGATGCTGTTGGTATAACAGCTTTCTCCATGAACTGAATCTGCAGACAGTATCTTTGGAGAAATTAACTCCTCAGTGTCACAAGATAGACTCTGTGACTTCAGTTTTGATGCCCTAAGAAATCTCACCTAAGGGTTAAAACTGGTTATTTCCCCTCAAAGGGCAATAATATTAATGGAGGATGAAGAAAAGCACAGAATTAGTTGGTACAGAGTAACTTTTCTGCCTTATCTGTGAAGTGGCCAACTTTCCAGGTGCACCCTTGAGTACAGATTTAGTTGGTGAATGTACAACTACTGAACTAGTCTACCCGCACATGTAATTATCTGACATTATGTTTTCTACCTACAGTGCCTGCCTGAGCAGTTCCCAAATCAAATGCTTGGCGTGTGGATATTTCAAAATGCTATACAGATGAAATTTAACTTTTGTTATTTTTATCTTCTGCCTCAAGATATTTTACACTAGACTGTGAACTGCTCTCTTCACTGGCTAAATCTTCCTCTTAGCCTGTGAAGAGCCATTCACAGGAACAATTCTGCGCTCTTAGAGCTAAGGGCTTTTCATGTGCAAGCTCTCTGAAAGTGGGTTGCTATCACCTTCTGATTTCACAATGAGTAACCTGAGATGCAGTGAGGTGAAGTGTTTTTCCTGAGAGATACATGTTGAATCTATGGCAGAGCTGAGGAAAGAGTGTGGGTTTCCAAACACCTTCTCGTGTATTTTAGTATTGTAATAAATAATGAGCTTTATCCTGGTTTGAATCATATTGGATAGATCCTACGATTAAAGAGAAGGTCCCCCTGCAAGAGAAATCTGTGACTTCTAAAACTGCTGCTTACAGAAATGAGTTGATGAGTTCTCATTCTATGACTTAATGAATACATTGTCACATTACAAAACCAAACCGCCTCCACTATAGTTGGTTCTCTGGCTGCTGGACTGCACATAAGACTTGCATACTCGAGAGGATAAGACTCTTCCTAGTTGGCCATAGGCTTTGTGAACCTTTTGCAATTCTCATTTTATAAAGCAGGAAGATGCTCAAGGCTGAAGGAAATGTTGTTGTGATACTAGAAAAATCTCATCTGGATTGAAAAGTGAACCAGATGCCAACCAGATGTTCTGCTTTACTAATGGACTCAGAAATTAAGAGGATCACACTGCCAGAGGCTTTCAATTATGAAGATTAATTCTTTTTATATTCTGAAATTATTCTCTCAAACCATCAATGGTGTTTCTCACAGTTCTCTGTGCATCTCTTTATCAGCTCAAATGAGGTTTTCTCCTCTATAATAATAGTCTAAGACATGTTAGCTTCTTACTAATATAGCAAAAACAAGCTTAAAACCCACAAGTCAAATTCTGGCCTCAGAGAAGTTGGTGACATTTAGCTACCGCCTTCAGAGGGAGCAAGTTTGTATTCTGCGTATAGAGACATCGAGCTTAGGCAATTAGAAAAGAAACCCTCAAACCACATAAGAATCACATATAAATGTGGTTTTAAATTATAGACATTCTGAAAATAGAGAGAAGCTGCAGTGCTGAGCTGGGAGCGCACGCATTGGCATTACCCCTGAAGGAGCAAGAGGCAAGACTCAGAGAGTCTGGCACATGAAAGATCTGCCTCAAAGGGGAAGGGGAAAGGCAGAACCAGGAGGAGTCAAGGGGTTAAGTAGTAGATAAGCTTGAGACCCTTGTTAATGTTAATGCTCTGCCAGACTCCTTTGACAAGATGCGAGACCAGAACAGAAGTGCTCTTCACCAACATATTGTGGGTAGCCACTAGGTACAGAAGAGATGAAAATATTGTTGCTAAAAACATAGCCACAAAGTGGGCAGAAATACACTGAGACAAAAAGTGAGAAGTAAGTTTCTAGCAGTCAGATGAGCGAGAGCCTGGAACAGCCTACTCAGCTGGAACACTGCAAACAACTAAACTCTGGGTAAAAGCTGAGCTTTGCCTATTTGTGAAAAAGATTTAGGAATACTATTTGTAGAAACAAAAGACAAGATGATCTTGGGACTCTCTTCCAGGCTGTGATCCTAATAAGAGTGTGTTTTAATGAACAAAGAAATGTCCTTTCCATTTCACATTCAAAATGAATGTGCAATAAGGGGAACCTGATTAACTGAAAATACCAGTCACTATAGCAAAATATGTTTCTTTTGCAACCCTCAGACAGATAAAAAAGGGAAGAATCTGAATATGTGAATCTGAAAATCATGAATTTTCCCTTAGTTCATTGTCTATTTTGCTTCTGGGGCTTGTTGCAATATTCAATGCCTTGTTTGCAGTGACTGCTAGAGAACATTTGTGGTTTAAAAAAAAGTCTCTGCTTCTTTTTAAATAAGAAAAAAGGTCTATTCGTTTGAGGACTTGTAAGAACAGTCTCTTGAAAGTGCTCACAGTA
The DNA here is from genome assembly GCF_028389875.1 of Rhea pennata. NCBI lineage: Eukaryota > Metazoa > Chordata > Aves > Rheiformes > Rheidae > Rhea > Rhea pennata. The sequence continues at coordinate 13,300,640 of NC_084674.1, forward strand.
TGTAACAAATAGAACTACTCCCAGGAAAATCAGCAGAGCTAGTTATTTATGGAGGAAATCCACCAATTTGAACCAGGCATATGAGCTCTATAGCTCTATAGCAACATGCTGCAGTTCTTGAATGAGCAAATAAGCCATCAAAGAACAAACATTTGAACTACAAAGACACTGCAGTGCTTCTGTGTCTTTATTTTGACAACTGATCAGCCTGATCTTCAAGCACAGACCATCAAAGGATCTGAAGCCTCACTTGCAAGGAACCTGTTGTTGGTTTAGACGTTGTATCAGCTATTAGCATTTCCCAAAGCACTAATAAATACAGTGCAGTGTATTTGCTAGGGGCAGGCCTAGGGAATCTGCTAACAGCAACGATTTGGTGAAAAATGGAGTAAGACTGGCACATTTTTTAAATCAAAGCGCATAAATGCATCTGGCTTTAGTGAGGCTTCCCATGATTTCAGACTCTCTGTTACCTATGGTCTAAGGAAGGTCAATCCTTTCATTCAAAGTTTTGAAAAGTTCTTTTTTTTTTAAGTGAATGATTTCCCCATATACAGTAGCTATTCAGTTCAGAAAAGCAGTTTTATTCATTAGTTTGTAGGCAGGTATAGAGTCCATTAAAAACCAGGATGGAACAGCAGTTACAGGCCATTCACTGACCGGGGATATATTTTATATCTTTCTCTTCATAAAGTAGCTGTCCTTTGCCTTTGTTCTATGCAAATAAGAGCCTTCTTTGAATCCAATACTTAATAATCCTGTTCCTCCAGTTTAGCACTGAGCTACAGAATAACCTGAGGTGGATTGTGTTCCCACAGCTCTTGTTATCTCAGGAAGGACTGAGGGGAAATCAGGAATATATTTAAACCCCAACAGAAGATATACACACAAATTATCTTCTCCTCTGTTCTTTTCAAATGATGTTCAATAACTTAGAACTGCCATTTATATCTCAATAGGATGACAAACTCCACATCTGTATGAAGATACGTTTATAGGTGAGGAATGATTGGTAATTACCTTCTGAAACAGCTTCTTCCAAATCAGACACATCTGACAAATAAACAATAGGGAAGCTAGTCATATTAATGATATGCTGTTGCCATGGAAAAATTGTCCCTGTAAAGGTGAAAATAAACTCATGCCTCCTCTTTTTATCTTATCTAGATCAACTCCCCACTCAAAGTGTTTCCTATTCAGTCAGGTTGTTCAGGGCCAGCCCAAGTCCAGCTGAGCTTTAAATATCTCCAAAGATAGATTCTCCCACCTCCCTGGGCCCTGCTCCAGCAGTTGCCTACCCTCAGAGTAGAAACATTTTTCTTTCACTGTACACTTTCAGGAAGAGTCTGGCTCTGCGGTCTCTACACTCTCCCAACTTGCAGACAGCAATAAAAGCCCCTCTTAGCCTTCTCTTCTAAGGCTAAATAAACCCAGTTTTATCAGCCTCTCCTTGTACATCTTGTTCTCCAGCACCCTAATTGTTTTGACAGCCCTCTTCTGGCCTCGCTCCAATATGTCAGTTGTTTTTTCTTGTGCTTGGGAGCAAATTGGGCTCAGTATTCCAGATGCTGAATGGAACAGAATAATCACTTCCCTTGAGTTGCAGGCTATAATCTTTCCAGTACAGACCAGTATTTGTCGTCTTCACCACAGGCTCACACTGTTCACTCAAGTTCAACTTGTCGTCTGCTAGGATCTCCAGCTCATTTTCTGAAAAGCTATTTCTATCCACTCAGTGCCCCATTTTTACTGTTGCATGCGGCAGTCCACTCCAAATGCAGGACTTAACAACTATCTTTGTTGAAACTTCATGAGGTTCTTGTCAGTCCATTTAGTCAGCCTGGCAAGGTCCCTCTGAATAGCAGCCTTCCAGTGTATTTCCACAACTTGATATCCTGTAAACTTGCTGAAAGTGCATTCCATCCCATCATTCACATCATTAATGAAAACATTTGACTGATGACATATGCAACACCTTGGGTTTTTTTTCTTTCCTTCAAGAACATAGGTTCCTCTGAACAACTTCTTGAAGCCAAAATCGTTGCTGATATGAACAAATCAGTAAAGGAAATGACATATGGAACTGGAACAATATTTCAAGTAAGTTTGTGTCTCTGTCCAGTAGCCATAGGCAGTAGATCTAGCTGCTAACATACAATGATCTGTTCTCTCAGCCTTAGCTCTCTAATAGACATCTGGTCCTTGTCCTTCCACTCTCAACCATCTTGCATGCATACCTGTTCCTTGAGCTAGCAAAGCTGGTTGCTGGTGGGCAGATGAGCTGCTGAAAATATTACAAAGATTGTCAACTGTCCTTCACTAATAGGAAATACAGTTACAAATTACATGCCTGAACCTGCTTTGTTACATGGTGACAGAATTTTTAGGGGTTTATCTGAGAAAATGTGAAAGTAGAATTTGACCCTTGATGTGAAGATTGATATATGTATGTAAAAGTTGAGTATAGATAACAATTACAGAGATCATTGAGTTAACACAAGCAAAACAACTTGTAAACTGAAAGGAACCTAGTTTGGTCAAGGCTATTTCCTCTTTAATTTTTCCTTATCTTACCAAAGTGAACCATTGGCTGAATAATGGATGTTTTATTCTGATTTTCAGGACTTCTCCTCCAGAATTCCTATCACTTAGCACCAGTATTATCTGCACTCCACACAAATTCAATGGTCCCCTCCTCTTTATCATGGAGAGTATTCCTCATCTCAGATGCAGACTCATGGAGGGGAAGCCAGAAAGTCTTAACCCTCACAGGAAAAAGGAGGCCTTTTAAGTTTCCCTCATGAGTGACATGTCACTCCTCTGTCATGCAGTGTGTCTGTTAACAGTTAACAGTGACAGGTTAGCGAGCATGGTCTGGAAGGTGGCCAGCGCTGACAGCTCCTTGCTCAAAATTGTTCTGTAAAAAAGGGAGCATTCTGTTCCTGCCATTGCTGTTTCCCCTTCTCACTAGAGCCCGTTGTTACAGCCTCACGCCTCCTTGTGTGAAGGCCAACAGCGAGGCTTTGTTCAAGGAGCAGCTGCTGAGAAGATGTACTCTCTCATGGAATGACCCACTGACATTTCTCCCTCTGCTCATTAATAAGCAGTGAATAATTAGGAGAACTAGGGCAGATTGCATGGCCCATTTCTTTCAGAGTAAAAAGGCAGCTCCTCAGATCCCAGTGTGCCCTAAAAGGGATTCCCTCATAGAGTGGGCTTGGTGCAAAGCCAGGGGAGCTAGCTCTGTACCACCTTCTTCTCAACACCTTGTAGGGTCAAGAAGGAGGAAAGCTCACACCAAAAATTGGATGAGGCAAGAATAGAATAAGAGGTGCTGCAGCTCAGCTTTGCTCTGAAGGGGCTTGGAACTCAGATCCACATTTCTCCCCTGTTCACCTCAGCCGCAGCAAGAGCCAACTCAGCTCAGCCAGGAAATTAACCTGTTAATTGGATAATATGTCGGGTTTTGATGGTGGGTTTTCTTTTATTCTTCTTCTTCTTCTTTTTTTTTTTTTTTTTTTTTGTTATAATAATCTATTCTTACAGAGCGGGTAAGGGAATGGCTGAGCAGCTGGAAGGAGCAGACTAATTGGGAAACTGAAGGAAAGCATAACTATCACTCCAACTAATATTTTAAAACATATTATGGATGTCTGTAAGGTTCAAGTCAGGTTCCAGTCCCCAGTAATGGTGAAATGCCAGGTAGATTGGCTGGAGCATTACTAAAGTTATCAACTGTGCTTTTAGTAATACTACACTGATTATCACCTGCAGAAGACCTTTATGATTATAACAAAATGCAACAGCATTGTGATTCTTTCCTTGACTTGAACAGGAACTGTACTAATCCTAAAAAGGGGCCAAAGGGTTAAATAAAATGGTTCCCAAAGACGAAAGCACAAATGAATGTCTACTTTCTAATTCTAAGTTCATGGTTTCTAAAATAGTTCACAGAACAGAGCAGTGAGGATTTAAATCACCTTATTTGACTGGATCTGGAGTTTTAGTTATAGTAAAGGCTAATGGGCCAGACTAGAGTTTCTCAAAAATAACAGTAACAACAATAAAAATAATGTGCATATCTCTGTTTAACAAAATGGATTTTAAGTACTTACAACTGTCTATTGACAAGAATACTCCTCTGCAGTTGGACACCACAGCATACTCAGACACAATTATAGTCTAATTCAACTACATCATATTGTAAGAGATGTATCCAGACCCCTTCTTTCTACATGAGGTGTATGACCTCTCTGGGATGTACTATCTCACAACCACCAACAGAGCACAACTCCATGCAGCAATCTGAGAGAAAGCTAGAGAAAATATAATATCTAATGGAAAGAGTGTGTTCAAGAGCTTCTCCAACTCCTGGGTAAATCTGCATCTTTTAGATGTACGAATCATATTTTGCCTGTAATTTCCAGGAACTCCAATTTTTTCCTTAGCAAAATGTCGCTTTGGCTCTGAGATCTACAGTCATCCTCTGCCAGAACAGCTGGAGTTGAAAAGTGATTGGTTTCAACTTGTCAGGGGTTCATCAGCCGAAGGCAGACTGGTCTCCCAGTATATCGTGAGTTAATTCTGCTTTTTGTTTTTCAACATCATAATTCATGTCTGTATTGGGAGAAGTACACATTGTAACCTTCTCTGTAGAGTCAGTTCTCAGCTTTACTTGAGAATCCTCACAGCTGAGAGCTATTTGTTTTATAGAAGGACTTTGCTCCAGGTTCTTGCAAACTTTTTCACTTCCTAAAGAATTACATTGTGTACTGTAGTATCTGAACTCTAATCTGATAATTATACACTGCGAGTTCACCTTCTGCATGCTCTGCATATGTTAAACATTCCTCACTGCTGCCTTTGAAGGCATATAGGCCTGCTACCTTTATTCAATAAATGGAGAAGAAAAGGCTTGAGAGAGAGAGACTGGCTTAGGACTACTCTGAATCAGAAGTCAAAACAGGAATAAAACTGTAGAACACAAGCAGTGCTCTGCCAGACACACCAAACAACTATCTCCTTTGAGATCCCAACGCTAACAGTAGCCTGTAGAACATGCTTAAAGAGAGGATATAAGAAATGGGGCAAATGAGCATGACTCTTCCCTGGTATATCCTCTCAGCTTCTTTATCTACCCATATGCTATGCAGCAGATATCACTGCCTGCTTTGCACATAGCAGCACTGTTTATGACTCAATCTTTCCCTCAGTTAAAAAATGGAAAACGATGAGGCACAGTGCTGAATTCCAGAAGGGGCTCCATGTGTCTCATATGACAGTTAACACGGATCAAGGTTCAAAGTATCATCTATCTAGAAGTTCTCTTATAGTCCTATTATTTTTGCTATGTCACAAGGTTTGTATGGCAGGTTTTGGAGCTATATATATATAAAGACTTATGTCCATACATACGTATCATGGTAGGACAGATTAATGACCCCTTAGCAGAACTCTGCCCAATACAAATGAGTGATCATAAAAGACTGAAGGTCAGACAAGCCAGGATAATTTGAAGGGCTAATTTCCCTATAGGGGCTGTTCTTGAAAAGTTTAATCTAAAGCTCTGAAGAATTTTATTCTAACCTTTTTATTTGGCAATTCTTGTGAACTATTAGCAGAAAATGCTCCAGCAGCAGCAAGCTGACAAACAAGAATGGGCTAGGATTCTTCAGAATGAAACTATTAGTAAAAGTATTTAAAGAGGGCTTTCATTACTCTTGAGTAATGTTCTGTATGCAGAGAAAATACACAGCAACAGAGCGGAATTCAACCTGACAGCTTGACTCTACCTTTCTTCCAGTCTGTGAACTGTAATAGCATCTTTCATATTCCATCTCCTCCCCTGACACTTGTGTAGAGAGTGAAAAACACAGAGGTTTTGCATGACTGCAGATCTCATTGCAACCATCCATACTACTCAAGAGCTCTGCCTACAGTGTGCAGTAGTTCCAGGACCCCCCTGTATTTATGCCTGGGGCTGGGCAGTGCATTATGAAATTCTCCTAGTAGAACAACTTTCATAACTTCAATGAAAGCCCTAAAGCGGATGCATTGATAGAGCACAACAGCTAGTGCTATAGCCTCTTCTCTAGCCAGAGAGAACATCTGTCCTAGGATGAGCACATCCGTAGCAATCTAACTGCTCAGAACTTATCTGTTGGTATAATTAAATTAGTATAAATTTCTAGTGCAAGCAAATCCCAGTTCTGTGTGAGGTCCTTCCTGCTGTGGTGGACATGAATAAGAACAGAATTCAGGTGGGGAACAGTCATTTTGTACTCCTACAAACACTAATATTTCCAGACCCAGGGCTATTTCCAATATGTAGTATGGAAGATTCCATTTCCCAGGAATGTTCGAGCATCATACTGAAGGCCAGAAGCCCTTCTCTTTAAAAAAAAAAAAAATCCCGTTATAAGCCTCTTGTCAAAGGAAGTGCAAACAGTGTATGCTATTGTCTTCTGTGTCTCTGCAGAAAAGCAGTTTAAACTTCTCCTGCTCTAGTGAGGTAGGATCTTTGAATCAGAGGAAGCAGAAAGAGAACACACCCACACCCAGCCTTGGTAATAGTCACCAAGAAAGAGTTTGCTAGGTGCTGTGTGCAAACCTTCTCTGAATAACGCTTGCCAGGACTTTCCTTAGTCGGTCCTTGGAGATCATCGTAAAGGCCGCCTGATCGCATCATTGTAGTACTGCCGTCCACAAGCATTCCCTTGCTCTGTTTTGACTAAGCTGTTATTTCTCACTTGCAGTACTACCCTAATTCTTGCTCTTATTAATGCCAATATCCTTCTTAAGTCATTCCCCCCACACACCCTGTTCATCCATGTTTAGTCCTTTTTAACCTTTCTGTGTAGATCAATCCTTCCTAGAACTATGAATAAATAAAAGCCTTCTGTTCTCATCAACAAAATAGTCTTTTAACAGTTGCAAGAACAACATAGCAATCGCTTCAAAAAAACCCCTCATATTTGATGCATTTTTAAATCTCCAGCTATTTTCTACTCTTAAAAAATAAGTGCTTTGTTAAGTAGAGAAACCTGTGAGAAAATTAATGGGGAGCACAAGCAGCAGTAGGTGTCTGAGAGGGACCTGCTAACCCATCACAAATGCTCACCGCACACAAAATAGCACTGAGTCTAAAAAAGAAAGCTGAACTTCAGTTAGAAACATCTAAGGAATATGAATAAGCTGTTAGATCTGCAACCTTTCCCTTTGCTTTGATCCGACATTACACATAACTTAAGACTGGGAAATTCACCAGCTACAAAGAGGTTAAGGAGTAGAAGGTTGCTATGCACCAGGACAGGTAGAGGTTTTGCTCTGCCTCGATGGAGAGGGTATTTTGAGGGGCTGTCCTCAAGCAAATCTAAAGGCTAGGGACTGCTATACTGTTAGAGCTAAAAATGTCACCTTTCTTCCTCATCTTCTCATATGACAGCCACATCATCCATAAGAAGCACAAGCAAGTCCATGTGAAAAAGCATTATTGAAAAGCATAAGAGACAAGTAAATATATTTTTGTGACCCTTGCATCTTGGAAATGCTTTTGTAATTGCTATTAGTTGACACTGGCTTTTGAAGGTAAAACTGTGGTTGTTCTGGGTTCCAGCCACATAACACTACTAAAGTGAGTAAGAGCTCAGGAAATGAAATGTTATAGGAAGTGAGATGAGGATACCTGGAACATTGTGTGCTTTAACAATTTAAAATACTTGGTACTAGAAAACAAAGCCACATTCTCTACTCTTTACTTTTATTTTCTTTGTTTTTTAGCTTTACAGATTTCAAAAAATACTGCATTACAACTAAAGCTAGTTTCCTAGGCTGCAATCTGTCTATAACTTTCTGAAGAATTATAATATTACTCCAGTTTGATGAATCTCCCATGGAAATTCATTCTAAGAGGGTCTTCCTAAACTGGCTGCCAATAACCTAACAAATGTTTTTCTATCTCTTTTTCTGTTAGAATTTTGAAAAAGCTTGAATTTCCACTAATGAGTTGTGTTAAGACATAAGACAGAAAACTTATCAACATTACACTATTTCCATCCGAAATAGGCTGCAGGATGATGTCAGGAATCACTGATGTGAAGGCAATCTCACAGAAGTGATGCCATAATAAAACAATAACACAGAAATAAAACTGAAAGGTGAGATCTCATTTCAAAGCAGATAAAACTCATTGAAATGCATAGCAAGGTCATCTCAGCAGCCTTAACTCTGCTTCATGAACCTGTACTACAAGTAAACCCAGAAACCATGGGAAACTGTTACTTATAACCAATATTATCACATAAAAAACCAGAAAGATTTAAGACATAACAGAACAAAATGCTCTATTACAAAGAAATAGCATTTTCCTCTTTCATGGAATAGATATAAAACAAAACAATTTAATAATATCATGCGTAAGAGGGGGCTAAGATATCTCCTGGAATTAAGTTCACCACTGTGGGAAGTTCAACGTATAGCAGTCTCAGGATTACTTCGGCTTACTATGAGGTATCCAAAAGAGTGAATACACAAATAACACATCCTGGAATATCCTTAAAATCTTGAGATACTAAGAGAACTGAGCTAGTGCTACCTTTTCACTGTCAAAAAAAAGATTCAAGTTTGGGTGAATATTGTCACTCTATGAAGTACCAACCTTTTTGCTTTAGCCTTGCATAACAGGAAATTGTGGTGTGGAGCCGCCTTCAGTGAGATTTAGAAACAGTGGAAAACATTTATAGAATCAGCAGTACAAATGGAAATTATTTTTCCTTCTTTTGATGGAAGGATAGATACCATATAACCCAGTCAAAGTCACACATACTACGGAGTGAGTAGCTTCCTGACTCATTTGGAAAATCATGCTAGCCACACTGTGGAACTGCATTAATAACTGCAAGGATAATGTGATGATGTTAGGGATTTTAGTCATGAGTTTTCTGAATCAGAATAAATGTCCAGATCAGATAATCTACACCAAGATCATAAGACTTGAATCACTGTAAAAGTTGGGGAACAGAAAGCAATTATTTTGCTAATGCAATCAAATAATTCATATTACAGAGAGACATCTAAAGAACAGGATACAAAAAGGTAACATGCTGTTGAAGTGATCTGGAATGCACAAAATGGTGGAGAAAAGCTATAAGCCTCCCAATCTGATCTGAGCAGTTTCGCAGTGGGGATGCATCTGTCCTTCTGCTCATGCTGGCATCCAGCTAGGGCTGTAACCTGTTCCCTCCAGAGAAGGTTTATCCTCACTGCGTACTTATTTAGGTGCACAGATTATTTTACTGAGCCTAAAACACATTACTTGTCTTTCTAACTTGTCCTGTGTCTAATCCCAGTTAATTTAGCTTCTTTGTGTAGTACAATTGTGTTTCCATTTTTCTGCTTTCAGGTTCCTCTTTTCCCTCTCCTTTCTGCTGATAAAGAAAACCAAACTGAATTTACAGAAAAATATTGTGATCTTGACAGGGAGAATGGAGTTATTAACTGGCATGAGCAATCACAGTTGTGTTAATTGTAGCAAAGCAATTAATCCAGCAACATTAGTCTATAGAAAAAAATATAGAATATTTACGCTTCTCTAGTCAAAAAGATATTAAAGGAAAAAAAGAGCAAATATATGCCCTCCTATGCAGCACAATAATGTCTGATAAGAACCTCCACTTTGAAAGCTATTTTTCCATCTATAGATGAGGCGTTTTCCCTATCAAATCCTTGCCATAAAATACAATGTGTTATTGTTTGTTCCTTCAAATATTTTTATTATAACTCCACTACATAAACCATTTATTAGGGGAACAAGGGACTAAAGCAGGCATGATAAGCATGCACAGTCCCAGGTAGGCCCAGAGTACTGGGCTCTGGCGTTTGAACAGATTTTATGTTCTGGAGTTCAGTATGTTTTTGCATAGCTTTTCTGTGGTCTAGTAACATAAATTTAGGTGGATAGCATGTGGTCTCCTCTGCAGTTTTTCTCATGAACTTTATACCATATAGATAAACAAAGAGGAATAGAGACACTTTCCACCAGGATTATTGCACACTTGAAACCTGATGAGCCTCCTTTTAGTTAGGTCTAAATCAGAAAGAAGTATATTGAACTGAATGAACCAACGCTTACAAAAATTGTCCCTATATGAGGAGAAACAGATTCATGTTGTAAGCAAAGCTGCTTTTGACTGGGCCAACTACCATTGTAAAGCCAGCTCTGTATATAACAGATAATCAACTGTCCAGAAAATTAAATGGTTTTTACTGATTTTAATTGAAAGCTGTCCTGAGGACCAGATACTTTCTGTTTCAGGAAAAACAGAGGGTTACTTTCTGCTCGTCAGTGGAGGTGCTGTGAGTGAAAGGCAGTCACAGGAACAAATGTGATTGGATTCAGTGAGGTTTTGCCTCTGCTCTTAAAGAATAATGGACTAAATGGCACAATGTCTCAAACGCTCTGGTTGCTAGAGCATGCAGAGGAGAGAGATGCTTCAGTATTAAATTCAGACAGTAATCTGCAAGGATAAAAACAAAACAAGATTTCCAGGTACATGGAGGGCATCAAGTTGCAAGAGTCAGATGTGAGAAGAGGCTACCAAAGGACTATGATAGATGGTTCAAATATATTACCAGGATGCCCCAGCTCACGTGCTTCAGATCTGATAATATCCAGTGTATCTTCTCCACTGAATGAGGCATGTTGCAGAGCTCCTCAAGCTAGCACATGCTGGGCCATGGCACAGCACTACCCAGACTTACTGGCTGGGGGCTGAAGTGGTGTTGCTGTTATAGCACAGCCTTGCCCAAACTCAAGCATGCTACTTTCTCATCAGAGCTAATGTGTATGCTGCCAGCTCTGGTGTCTCTACTGGACTGTGGAGATGTGTTCAAAGGTCAGTGTCTTCTCCATGTCTGTCCACATCCCAAGGGTGAATTTGTCTAGTTGTATGTGTGTATGCAAGCTACGCTGTCATTTCAGCCTCCCCTATGGGATCATTTAGGACAGCAGTGAGCATGACTCCAGCAGAAATAGCTCCTAGTCCCACTTCAGCAATGAACATCCCCCACCCCACCCCACCCCACCAGCGATAAGACAAAAGAGAAGCAGTCCCACAAGGAGAGGTTAAAATTGCCTCAGCAACAATGTTAATGAGAAGGCTGAGGAAAACTCAGGAACTGAGGTGGCTATGTTATAGATTCAATATGGAGATCTTCACAAAGTATGAAAAGAATCTTTCTCTTTTCTGCTGTGGTATAAATATTTTATTGACTCTTCTCTCACTGCTGGGTAGCTTTAATGACATTTGCCTCTCTGAAGTCCTGACCTGCTGTGTATCAAGTGCTGTTTTAGACTACTCACCATGGTCGTGGGCAAATACAAACAAGTTAAGTCCTGTCAGCCTCTGGGCCAAGTCATCATAACGGCCGCAGTGTTCCCCAGCACCATGAGCAATAAACACAAGGGCCCTAAATGGAGCATGAAGGTATATATTGTTAACTTGGCAATCATCCCACAAAGGCTTCAGAGTTGCAAGTAAAAACAGTGTATTAAACTTAGCAACGTTTCAGACATCAACAAATACAAGGCAAATAAATAATGGCTGAGGTGGGTTTTAGCAGAGGAGCACAGATTGCCACCCTGGTCTACCACCAACCTGCTTCACCAGGTGGCTTGGTGCTAGTAGGATATATAAAGTCAGATATAAATGGGACAAACATATTATTCTTTCCCATTTGTCTGCCACCATGGTCTTCTACAAGTTGAAGGTGCATGTGAGCATCAGCAACAATCCTTGGCCTGGCTACCTACATCTTGGGCTGGAGGTTTCTACTGCTGCTCCCACAGTAGAAGTGTTTCCACTGATTTCAGTTGAGATTGTTATTTCTTTCTGATTTCAAACACAAATGTTGTCCATAACTTTTTAGCTTGTAACATTGATGCTACAGAATCTTGCTAAAGATGAAATTTCAGCTAAAGAATAGATCCCAAATAGAATGCAGAACTTTGGTTGGAGTTTGGAGTTTTGTCTTTTGACCCAAATTCTGGTGATTTTACCATTGCAGTTTCTACTGCAAAATAATTGTTTCACTTTGGTGATTATAAAGTGACTCTTACATAATCACAGCACAACTATAGCCAGGGATCATAAAATAAACAATCTAATAGACACTTTTTGAAAGGCATTATGCAAATACTCATCTTCAAAGATTCCAGTTTTACCAATGGTGTTTAATTTTCACCGGAATGTCATTAAATGAGCATGATTAAAGTTGAATGAAATGTCTCATTGTTTTACCAGGCAAAATAAGTAAAGAATTATTATAGTAAAAGTAACAAGGACATCACATAAAGTTTTGCTGGATTTGACAGGTGACTTTTTGAAATCTAGCTTTAGCAACATAAACCTAACTTGTTCATTTAAAAGTACCATCTGTCATCAGAATATCAGCAACCACAAAACTGACTGAAGCCTACAAGTTAAAGATTTTCAGTACATTAACAATTAAACATTAAATGAGCTGACAATTTAAAAGAACAACACTAGTTTACAGCTAATAAATTCCTCAACTTTATTTTGATCAAAGTTTTGAATACATTTATAGATAGTATATTCACTGGAATAAACTGCTTTGATCTTAATATATTTAAACTTAAAAAAAAGATGTTGGATGATGTAGAAACCATTGCTCTAGCTCTCTCATTAGCACCTGCTTCAAAGTATTTGTTAATGCTAGACAACTTGAAAGAGCATCCATCCAAACTAGAAGGATTTTACAGAGCAAACAGCAAAAGCTAACGCAGCAATGCATGGATGCTCTAGTTTCTGTCTAATATTAATTAGGAATGGTGAGGTTAGGTTATGTTCCATATTTAACTTGCTGTGCCTAACAAATGCTTTTTTAATGTCACTAAAGGTTTCAATGTGATTGGTGTGGAGCACTCATTTCTTCCCCTGTCAGCAGATTTGTGAAATTATCGATGCACTTGCCAGACAGTCAGAATTTCAGGATATCTGTCAGATGTCCAAGCTCAAGTGTAACATGTATTATTAGAAATCCAAATACAGAAGAGATGGAGACACTGCTTATATCATGATAGAGACTATTAACTTTCTGCATCTGGGGCATCATTGCTTTGTGTATCCTACATCTCCCAGAGGTGTGCAGAAAGATTCCAGCTAGTGCTGGTGTAGCGAGTCACTATTTTATACGTGCCCCTGAGAACTGGAGACATCATTTAAATGCTTCTGCTTCCACCCATACATAATAATCTAGGATCTCAGACCTGGTCCTGGGTAAGGAGATTGCACCACAATCTCCAAGTCTGGGACTGATGGATCTGTCAGGCATTCAAAACTGCCGATGAAGAGTGGCAGGTCAAACAAGACTGGGGTGTTAACCTGCACACTCCGGACTCTGCAGTACTGCAAGGAGTGGCACTGCTTGCCTAGGATTTGGATGAAGAAATTAAGGAAGGAAATGAGAGAGAAAATTCCTGTGTACTCATCACCCTGGTATCCAGCTGCATTAGTTAGGCTATGTTTTTCTGCCTACGCCTCCTATTAGCTGGCTTTTGACAGCTTCCCTGCTTACTGCCTTACTTAAGCCCTCTGTTACTCTTCAGAGCACCTGTGGTTTTTCTGCTGACTAGGCACGGAGATTAAGGTGCAACTTGGCTAACTAAATACAGTCTTTGATTTCTCAGAGAAATATTACTTGAATGTATGAACTGAAATACATCAAGTGAATGAAACCTGAAAGGAAGCTGGTAAAGAGTGCTCTGTCAGGAAATGCTGTTATTTCATCCCCCCGACAGCAAAGACCTAATTCTGCTTTCATTCACATTGATGCAGCACCATGATTTTGCCTGAGAGCATCCTGCAAGATGCTCAGCCCCTTCATCTTCTCTGAAACCAGTGAGAAGAGAAAAAACTCCAGAGGCATAAGGTGATCTTGCAAACTTTCCTCAGAACTAGTTCTCATTCTAGGAAGGCAACTGTCTTGCATTGTGGAATTGAGACTTTGGACATCACAGGAAAGGGACCTGCGTTACTATTTGACTGCAAAACACGGAATAAAATTCCTGAGAATGTTTGTGCCTTAAAAGCTCTAATGCCAGTGACTGTCAAGCAGACTTAGATTTTTTTAAAAAGTTTTGTTGTATAAATAAGCTATGTTAGAAATAAGGAGTATAATTTCCATGTTGTTATGTCCAAACAGAAGTAGATCTTTGTTGTTGTTGTTCAATATAAAAGTGTGAGTGACTTCACTGACTAAAAATTAAGTCACCTTTACACAGGTCTCTAGGTCCAGCTTTAAGGTGTAAGTTTACAACTCATATATTAAGCAGCCTTGAAAAGCTGAAATCAGTAAAAGCATCATCTGAGCAAGAACTGAAGGATTCAGCTCTTTCATGTAATTTTTCATTTTCCACTACAAAACAAGTCCAGATTTGGCAAACAATACCTGAAGGCAGTATAGCAAATACATGGCACACATATTTTCACTAGCAAGCTGGCATGAAAACACAGTAAGTGATTACATTGACTGACAGCATTTCTTTACTGTATGTAAACATTTTTGCAGACACCTCTGCTCTTGCATCACAGTGTGCTCTTTCCTATCACAATGGCTGAAAAGGAAGAAATACATAACAAAATACCAGCGACTGTTTTCAATAGAAGGGTCTCTATGAGTCATTTAAATTAATACAGAAACCCTGCAGGCTTTAGGATTTTGTAGGACCATAGTGCCTCTGTGCATGACCTCAATGGATGTTTTGTTTAAACAAGTTCTGCGTACTTGGCCTTGTACAAAACTGATCTTGGGAAGAAATTTCTTCATCTCCAGCTTTTGTAATGTCACAGGTGAAATCCTTGGAAACTGGCACGTCTCAGGCAGAAAACATTGTGTGAAAGCTGATCTATGCCTGAACCCCAGGACTTTCATGGGGTCTGTAACCCTAGAAAAGGGAACCTTCATGTAGCTTCAGATGCTTCAGCTAGCTTTGGCTGTTGGAACTGCAATTGCTAAACATCTCCATATAGCACTGCATCGGCTTCTGTTCACGAGGGCACCTAGCTGGCATCTAGTTACACAATCCTCTGGAGCCTTTAGGTGTGCCTGCACACAAAGCCAGGGTGTGAGCTGTAACATGAGTAGGCATCCACGCGCTAGTTCTCATCTATCTAACGCAAGTAACAATTATGGCTATTAAAGGAAACCAGTTTATTAACTGTTGATTGCAAAAGCAGTAATTTTCATAGATCCGTGCCCTTCCAACAGCCTCTTCCCCCTGCCTCCCCACTGCAGGTTTCTATCTCCTGGTACTGCCCATCCTGACAAACAGCCAGGGTTATTTAGCACAATGAAGGGTTAGAACGATATTTTTTCTTTTTACTGTTCAAATCAACAGTCCCTCTTTCTGTTTTGCAAACACACCTTGCTAAGCAAACAATACACACAGAAATGCTGCACGTGCACGTAGTATCGGGCACATGCAGGCATACTTTCCTGAATAAGGGTAGCCAGGAACGGTACAAGTCAGACTACATCATGATGCAATGAAAGTTGGTGTGTACGAAAGCATATGAATACACTGCCTCTCTGTCCTGCTTCTCTGAGAGGTCACTGGTTAGCCTAAGCTTAAGCTACTTTCAACCCTTGCATACTAATCACTGTAACTACAGATAAATAATATATTACTTCTCTATAGCTAGGGATTTAAGCAAAATTCATCAGAAAAGTAGGACACTGGTCCCTGGGCCAATAGGGAGTGGCTCTTGCAGGATAGGAATTCAGGCAGAGGAGCAATAGCAGAAGTAGTTTAGAGGTTCCCACCTTCCTTATTACTGACCACATGTTGCCACCTCTGCACTACTGTTAACTTCCTCCTCCACTGTGCCAGTACAATTCTTTATAGATTATTTCACCGATTCAGTTTATAATGCAATTCCACAATCACTTGCAACAGAAAAACCGAGTAGGAAATAAACTAGCACAGAACTCACGCAAATGGACAAGAGCTCTTTTAAATCAGGCCTCTGTCGTTAAATAAAACATACCTTGAAACTACATCAAAAAGCGGATATGTTATGAAATAGGAAGGCCAAAAATAAGATTTAGGACTTGGACACTGCTAGCACATAAAACACACATTCTTGCTTTGCTTTGTTAATTGATTTAGGGCCAGAAAAATCATATTGGAACTGATCTGGACAAGGGGAATGGTGAGTGGGATGATACGATTTTAACATCTTGAGCCCTCCATGGCCAGAGGCACTTCTGCAAGACCCTTCGCGTGCTCTTTTATCATCCGAAAGAAACTAAAGCACTGAGCTTAAAACAAAGAACTGAAGAAAAGCTTTCTATGACTGCATATATAAAAAATTCAATCTCTTCCACTCCATTCAAAAGCATCTCTCTTCAGAACAATATTTAAGTATTTGCTTAACATCACAAAAGTCCCTTAAAATCATGACTTTCACTAGGACTTATGAAATATGAAATTAAAGTTAAAAAGGGTGCATATATGCTGCCCTGAGTAAGGGCTGATTTAATCACATACAAAACTGCTCTCCTGGATGAGACCCTTGCATCTTAAGCTAATACTATGCTATTCTCTGTTAGACATAATTGTCACAATCCTGATTCTTAGAACTGAAATGAACAATAACCCTCAGTTATCAAAAACATATCAGTGATGGTATTTTTTGGACAGGTAAATGGATAGCTGGCAGCAGTCTTTTAACTTGCTAAAAGAATGTAATGTCATATCTAACTATTTTGCTCCCACAAAATGTTATCATGAAAAAATCAGTTACAGGTATATGTTCTCTTGTTATTTGTGTTCGTGATCCTCACTGATGATGAGGCTTAGTTACCTTTCCCATAATAAGATTAAGCACTCAGCAGCTTGTAACTTTGTTAAACTTTAACCGTGATTCCGATTTTTTACCCTTGCTATTTGGTTAAAGATTAACTTTTTTTGGAAAGCTCTAACCAATCATTTCCAAGAACACGTAGTGCAAAAAAATATTTTGTTCACTGTAACAGATGTCAGTGACCTTTTCTCTGGCGTGCTCCAGAACCTCTTGCTTTGGCCATAAAACCTAACGTTTGGTAGGAGGATACCTTTGCATCTGCTTTTTGGGTTAGCTTTTGCTTTTTTTTGTTCTGAGGTGATCTATGGCCCAAAGTGACCCTGACAGAACTTGACTACCTGAAGGAACTGCTAAAAGCTATGGCAGTTTTGCTGACATTGTGTGCGCTTGTGATTTAAGTGGTTAGCCAAGAATTCAGCCTAGTGACTCCAGTTAGACAAGGAAATTTATGATGGAGTCCAGTGTGTCCCTTGATGCCATCTTTCTGTCTCTAAGTAACACACACCCTGAAGGCACTGAGAATGACAAGCGGCAATGGCCTTGCTCCTAATTTCAAGCCCTGTTTCAAGCAGCCATTAAGCCCAACAGCTTTGCTCGCTCTCTTGCTCAGCTTTTTTTTGGGAAATGCATTCCCAGCCTCTGCTATATTGGCCCATTAATGCTCAGCTTTGCCATGCAAGTCCATAATCTGAATAGTTCCCTCCTTTTTTGGCTAACATTAGACTTTAATGATGTAACCACACCAAGCAATTCTAATGCTACTTTTCACAACTCAGGAGAAAGCAAGTCAGAATAGCAAGAGTGATGCTTGGCAGAGTCTCTGTTGACTTTCCAAAATTGCGCACTGTATAGCACCAGGATGGATATCTCATATGGTCCAAACTTGGGGAAACTCACCTCTTCCAAGCAGACAGACTGAGGCAAGAATCCCTCCTGTAGTAGCTCAACATATAAAAAGCCTTTGAGCACCACAGGACATGCCAAAGGACTGTGCACTATGTTCATGCTACCAAAAAAAAAAAAAAACAAAAAAAAACTCCTTGATTTAATAGGACTTGTGGGGATTAAGATTCTGTTAGTCTGTGTTTAAGGTGGTTTGATCGGTTCTAGTAGAATCAGTAGTTTCATTCCTAGCCAGTACCTCAGCTGGCTATTAAAAAGTAAACCCTTCCAGCAAACTGTGCTTCCACTCAGCCCCAAACGGTTGCTTTTGGACAGCATCCCTCTGACTAGCATGACAGAGGCTTAGGGCTCAGTCTTAAAATCTGTGCGTCTTGATTCCATGAGCAACTCTGCTGACTTCAGTAACTCCACACAAAAATGACTGCATGTCTAGTCTCATAATAAATTTTAAAGTTGCAACAATTCCTTGTCTGCATTGTGTTAGTAGGAGATCTTAGAACTAACATGACCTCCAGGAGGTATAAAATGGGTAGGTTACTCAACTGCACCTGGGAGGGTAGACATTTTAAATCAGTGGAGCAGAGGTAGAACTGCATAGTATAGATAGATTTCTGTACAAAAGGCTCCACAGGATCTAGCTAGAGCCAGCATGAAGCAGTGTAGAGGAACAGCTTATGCTGATTTATTGGAGCTCTTGAAAAAAAGCAAGTTTTCACTGAGAATAACTTGTGAGTAGCCTACTATAGGGAAAAGAGATGAAGGAAAATTCAGGTGAGGGTGAGAGGGAAGGAACTGTTTGAACCTGCAACTGCCTGGCTCCAGACAAATCTCTGCAAAGTTAACATTTGAGATCAGCTGAATTTTTTTAAAGGAAGCTTTGAAATTATATTTTAGGGGACACAAGGCTGAGATCAGAGGTGAAATGCTTGATGTGTAATTTAAAATTCATGGACAGGATCCTTCCACCCCTTTCTTGGCTAAAATTGAAGAGAAGGGATTCTAGGATTACATGGATTGCCTCAGGGAGACACTCCTCCACTTTGACAACAGAGACGGGATTTTCCCTGGCAGAACTGACTGACTGCAGGGCCTGCTGCCCTACGTTTGTAAGACAGACAAGCACGCCGGAGATGGAGGCAGCTCAGGTCCTGGAGCTGCATTTTGCTCATGCTGCTGCCGTTGTACAGAGTGCACTGGTTTAATCCCTATTTTCACCGTAATCTTTGAGAAGAGAATTACGACTTCTCTTTCCGAACAAAAAGTGCGTTGCTCCCATACACCAGACTGAGGAATGGATTACCGTGGGTAAGCCAGGGCAGTTTGGCTGAACTGCCTCCTCATGGGGCTGGCAGTAAGACTGGAATCGGACACGCTTGCTCTGTTCTTTGCTCTGCTGCAGACCTTGCGTGTTACAAGGGCAACCCAGTTCACCTCCTTGTGCACAAGAGAGATAAAATGGAGGTCACATCTCCCAAGGGGAGCTACAAGGATGAATGCACAAAGCATTCAGTGTCTCTCTGAGAAGTCTGTGCAAAGCATTATTTAAAGAGAAGCCATCAGCTGCAAAATTCAAGTTGAGCTGAAATCACACCCAAATTTTTTAGCTGAGCTTTAAGGTGAAGAGGGGAATATTCAAAGAAGCAAAGGAATTTGTGGCATAAATCCCCCTGGAAATCAGGAAAATAAGATTCTTTCTGTTCATTTTATTCAAAATGCATTTTCACTTGTAAGCAAAGTCTCTGCAGATTGAAGACGGCTGTGGGATCATGATGGTCAAAGGAGAACCAACAGAGGGTAAAAGCAAGAGCAGTTTTTGCAGAGCTCCCCCTCCTCTTGTAACGTGTACTGAACCTTTAAAGATTCTCAAAGGGGAAAAAAAAAATTACAGTTTAGCCAGACTTGCAGCAGTTTCTTCTTGAAATCAAAATGCAGGCGCTGCCTGGTGAGCCAAAGCTCTGGGAAAAGAAAAGCTTGTGTAATTAAACGGACTGCACTTTCAAAGCAGGAGCAAGCTACAATTAAAGGGCCAGAAGCTTTATTCTGTGCAGTCACTACCACTTAAACTCAGTGCTACTAACCAGTTCAGCGCTAAATCTGTACTGAACAACCAAAAAGCTATTTTGTATAAAAATATGATTTTCTTCCAAAGTAACTGTGTAAAAATAGTTCTTTCTTACTCAGTTCACCTGCAGTTCAGGTATATTCAGAGCACTGTTACCAGCTCCAGTGACAGTGTGAGTCTACTACTTATTGCTCCTAAAAGCTTACAGCTTGGCAAATCCAGCTGAACCCTAAAAGAGCAAGCCAGTTTTCTAGTTAGGAACAAAGTGTGCTTGATTAAGAGATTAGTTCAGTCCATGCAAGATTGCTCCCTGTATTACATTCTAGCCCCAGTGAGACCGTTTTAGCCATCTAATCTCACCTTCTTACATAGCACAGAAAATGGAATGACACTCCAGTATTCCTGTATCAATTCCAGCACTTCTAGCTGAGCATCTGAAGGTTTCAAAATATAGAAATTACTTGGTAAAGCTATTCCTCTTGTTCAGGTCACACAAGCATTTGGTGACTTTTAAATGCTAGAAACATGTTTGTTTGCTTGGTTATTCTCAAATGTTTCCTAAGCTCTGAGACAAACCATAAAGTGGTGTAGAGAACACTACTTCTCCTTAAAATTAAGCATTGTTTCTTAAGTCCTCTAAAATACATCTGTAGACTTATACTGGTTTCACATTTTTCACAAGCTATTTTTCATGCAGGAACGGAACATCACTAGCAGCCAGAAATTGGGCTCCTCTGAGCAAGGGCTTCTTCACAGAGAGTCTCCCTAAAAATCAATTGCTCTTTAAAATGGGTTTGTTCGCATTTTAGACTCAAGCCATGGCTCTAATCATCTCCAGGCTCAGGCTGTTATCTCACTGAGTAGATGGTACTGATAACACATGACACACAATATTGAAAAAGTTATTAAAGGAAGAATTCAAATCATTACCCTGGTACCTGTATATGGAAGAAACTGAAAAGAACACACCCGGCACAAGAGGATCAGACTGTTTTCAAGTCATTCATTGCAACAAAAACTACACAAATAAAGGGTTAGGGTCAGACATTCTAGGTTTGTTGGAGCAAGTCTTCCACCAGCTCAGAAGAAAGCTATGAGTAAGTAAAGACATGACACTTTACCTGCCCTGTGAACTTGAAATAGTATGATATTATTATTTTTAATAAAGCACTGGGGGTACAATACCCATCTATGGCAGTGGTTTGAAGCACAACATATAGCAACAATTCCCTGAAATACTTAGACCTCATAGCATGGTTTGTAACTAGGCAATTCCACCATAATGTGCTAAGGAACTCTTGATTACTTCCCACACAGAGGCTATTATCCTTCCTCACGTTTACCTTTCTCATCCAGTTTTGTCTGTGGTCTTCTCTGTTGACAGAAATCTTAACTGGTTATCTTTAACAAAAGGCTTAACTTGTAAAAAGTCAAGTTCAGTTAAATCGATGTCACAGATAACCTGAGTCTCCTTGAGCCAATCTTTTTCTGAGTGATTTTCCAAAAGCCAGTATGGAATTATCCTATAAACTTGGAGACAGAAACTCAAGGATTGATTTCTTAATCATAAAGCAGTTATGTATATTTTAACATACTATGAGATTAAGCACATTAATTTCCAGTGAATAATACTCTCTCAGCGTATCCCAGAGCTGCACTTCAACACTGGCCAGCCATGAAAAGAATCTTTGCAGAGAGAGGTTTTACAGGATGTGTCAAAATCAATATTAGGAACTATTCCTCTGGGAAATTAGTAATGTCACAGGCAAAGCGTTTGCCAAAGCTTTGAGCATGTTCCAATTAATCTAGTATTCCACGTTTGCCACAGACCTGAGGTAGGAAAGTAAGTTGAATGTAAACAGTTAAACGTGACATACAGTAATCCTGTTAAGACAGTGATTACTGGAACATATGCTTTAAAAGCTGAAACATTTATTCATGCTTTGAATCAATGTAAATTTG
The DNA here is from genome assembly GCF_028389875.1 of Rhea pennata. Lineage (NCBI taxonomy): Eukaryota > Metazoa > Chordata > Aves > Rheiformes > Rheidae > Rhea > Rhea pennata. The sequence goes on from NC_084674.1 coordinate 13,322,450, forward strand.
ACACACTGTTGAGGTGCGGTGGTTTACCAGCAGATGATTTACCCGTTAACAAATGGATAGAGACTTCTGTCTACCATTGCCAAATCCAAGCCTGTGTTATTTCTAGGTCACACTGAGCCAAATGATCTGTCCAAAGATTTTAGCTACAGCAGGCTTGTTTCCTAAAATGTTCTTTCATTTCTAACACCAAGCAGCTTCACCTATGGCAGTAAGGACTGCCACACTAATGTAAGTAAGGAAATACTTGTCACTAGTTTCGAACACTGTCCTGTTGATTCAGTTTCAAAAAGAGATGTATTAGCTTTAAACATCAGAAGTTGAACGAGGCCTTGACCAGCTTGGGGTGCAACTGCTAGAATGGGAATGAGTAATAAAAATAAAATAAAAGAGTATTTAGTTAGATATGCCATTGGCTGCAATCACTTTAGGTACAGTCAAAGAAAGAAAGCTAAAGGCATGTGGGATGCCTTTTCTGCAGTAAGGCTTAAAATAGAAAAGGAAATCAATACTCATTTACAGTATCTGGCAGTCACTGAACCAAAACATACATGTACACCTACAGCAAGGCAGAAATAACAACATTTATTTAAACCACAAGCTGTTATTCTGCTGCAGGAATGCTGTGTTTTATGTGGATTGTTTCACCAGGAACTGAGAAATACTACATATTTGTGACCATTTTTAAAAAACCTTACCAATATAAAGAGCAAATACTTCCAGTATTACAAATATTAATCTTGTCACTGCTAGATCTGGCTCTGCATGCACAGTGTCAGAGCTGATGTATGAGAAAACAGCAGGGAAGATATTTTGTCTTCCCTCTTCAGTTTTTCTTCTGCCAACTTTGAAGACACCATTTGTGGGATCACATGTGATGCCTGCATCTGTTACATCATGGAACAGGAAGGGAAGAGCATTTCATCACCTACATTGCTACAGCTTCAGAGGCACAAGGGTCTCAGATGAGGGTCGACCAATTGCACTTGCCACGTGGGTCGTGGGGAGGAGGAGCGACCTGAGCTCTGTAACTGTGTGAATGAGAGGAGGGGGCAGGAGGCAAGAAGCAACCATGCGAGTTCCCTGCATGATGCTTGTGAGCTGGCAGGTGTGCACCAAGCAAGAGGGAGGCTCGCTAACTACCTGCAAAGCCATCGAGGCAGTAACTGGCAAGAACGGCATGTCTGAAAATGTTTTGCATTTAGCAAAATGTAAACGGGCCTTGATGCTACATTTAGCTGTGCTGAGTGATACAACCACCTTCCATAAAGTAACAGAAAAGCTCTCACACACAAAGCAATCCTCTGATGGTCAGAAATCTTAAGTTAAACTTCTAAAGAGAAATGTAAACCTATGCCTAAAAATGATATAATGTTTCTACTTAATATGTAAAACTACTGATTTTAGGGAAAGGATAGTGTTTAACAAATTAACATTCCCCAAACACAGAAAGTGAAATTGAATATAAACAAAGTGAAACTGCTGACTGATTTTTTTTCAATTCCTCAGCTTGGAGAAATGTGACTAGTAAATAAATAGCATAAATAATAACAACAGCTGGATTTTTGTACAACACTCCTTAATCACAAAAATCAAAATGCTTTACAAAGGAGGCAACTATTGTTATGGCACAACCACTGGACACAGAAATGAATGGGGTCTCAAAAGGTCCTCTACTCCATTCCAGTATCCCAGGGAAGGATCAATCTTTCCTTCTACTGCCAGGTAAACTAAAGTACAAGAGGTAAAAAGCCTTGTCCCTAGCAATATAGCATGTCAGTGGCAGTGTCACCAAAAACCGTGGGGATGGAAATGCAGTGTACAGTAAATCCTGACCCAAAAGAAATAAGTGGGAGTTTAACAGTGGATCCAAAACGTCACCACAGGTTTGCTGAGTACCAGTCCTGGGCTACGGTGAAACTGGAAAGGAAAAGTAAATTTTTTAAAAGCTTTCTGTTCTAATGAACCTGTGTGTGGCTAGAAATATTAGAAAAACAATATGTGCATTTTCAGGACAACATGTTTTCAGATATTCAGTATTCCTTGTGGAGGCCCTGATGACGACCGAATGCTGATCGCTTGAATATCCTTTTAATGAAATGAGATTATGAATACTGCTCAGAATACAGTTTTTAATATTCCAAATATTGTAGACTAGCTTTCACAGAAGATTGAAAGAAAGAAGAAAAAGCTTAACCATGAAGTCAGCTAGATGTTATCTCTACAGCAGTTAAATTACTTACTGCTTCCTCATCGCTCCTCACTCCTGGCAAATTAAGCCACTGCAGATTTCTGGAGTTTGACAGGTGTATTTGAAATGTCACTTAGGTAGTTTTGAATAGTAAAGGTAAAAAAATAAGCTAAAAATAAGAAAAGTAAGCTTATCTTTCTAGTTGGTGAGCTGGCTAGCCTACCGATACTTAGAGCAAATTAAACTGTCCTTCTGTTCTAAAAAGGCCATGGATTTGAGGGGTTTTTCCCCCCTACTCCGCAAACTTCAAGTTTGATCAAGGAAGACAGAAAGCATACAGAACAAGTCCTTTTTAACACAGGTCAGGCAGATGCCTGAAAAAGTTCAGTAATCTTTTTTTGTCTATCAGCTCTACAGTGGTTTGTGCATTTTCTCCTTATCTACCCATATTCAATACTGGAACAAAAGATTACTACACTATTACCTCTGAATATTTGGTTCTAGCCCAGTCATCAATATTTAGTCTCCTTTTTCTCTTGTTGTTCTCTTTTCTTTATTCTAACAGATTGCTGCTGGGACAATTGTAGCTGAAAAGCAGAGAACAACTAATGCATCACAGGTAGATTTTTAAAAAAATCTCTCTTTAAACAACAAGCACTCTTCAAATACCAAACTCTGGTTTCCTTCAGGAAACTTCAAAGAATAGCTTAGTTTCTTTAGCAGCTTTAATGCAGCAACTTCAGATCCTTCTGCAATGAACCCATTTCATCACTTGCCTGGATGATTATACCAATTTCTAGATGAAGAAACCAAAGCATAGACAAATTAAAGGTGTGCTTCTGTAAAACACTAGTCTCTGTCACTGGCTAATGACTGTCTTGACCATGTTTTTTGCCTGTTCTCTTCTCTTCATTGACTTCTTTATTCTGTTATCTGACACTATAAGTTTTTTAGGTCTAGCAATCTGCCTTTGCCATCACTTTGATAGGATGGGAGGATTCAGAGGCTCCCTCCCATCAACAAGTGACCACCTGCCAAAATACAAATGAAGACAGATCCTGGCCAAAGAGTAAATACGAAGAGCACATAGAAGGGAAGTCCCTTTTATTCCAATGGAAGTAATCATGAAGTATGGTATTATTCAATGTCTTGGGAAACTGAAAACGGCTACACTTGTAGAAAATCTACCATGATGACTACTAAAAGCAAAAACAAGAATGAATCCTTACAGCCATAAATATGTACTGCATCTGACTAGAAGAAACAGATATATTCACACACAAAGCACACTCCAAGACCCATCCACCTTCCTGCTATTAGCTATCTATCTTGTGGATAGCCTGCAGACTACAGGATAGCCTGTATTGACATGGAGGCAGGCAAATCTGACCAGAGCGGAATTTAGCCATCAGCACTGCTTTCCACTGGGTGCTCCCTGCCCATTCCCAAGGCCATACCTGCAGTACTACCGTCTGTCTGGACAGCGAGGCCTTCCTGACACCACTACCCAGTGACTCCACCAGGACTGGTTGCTTTAGAAGGTGTTTATGGTCAGGACAAGCCTACAGTTGGTACTTGGCATTACTGTATCAGTATTTCTCTTCCAGTTAACGAGTGAGATTTTATCGGTCTGCAAGAACAAACTCTAGGATGGGTATAGTTTTAGTGATGCCAAAAAACTTTACCCTGGCAGGGGTAATTTACTTCCTATGGAGCAATAAGCCATATTGATATGGTGAAAGAATCTCCATACTGCTTAAGTAAGAGTATGGATGTACAGATAAGGATATAACTTTGGGATGTAGAATAGATGGGATGAGCGAGGGGATCTGCCCAAGCATAACTTATGGAATCTGATGGGTAGGATACAGTAGTCTCTCCTTAGTTATTTCAGGGTATGAAGAGTCAGTCATTTGCAATCAGGGTTGTGTCACATCTCCTAGATAAGGGACAATAGAAGGTCGTTAAACACTGATGGCTTCCACTCCAGCGGAAGCACATTAGGACAACGGACCGAACCTAAGGAAGCCAGTTCAGCCAAATGTGTCTGCAGGGACAGGTCTTAGAACAACGGAATTTCCCCAGAAGAACAAAGAGATTAGATGTTTGTGCTGGCTCCAAAAAAAGCACAAAACCATAGCAGCTTGAGGGGAACTTGCAAGGAAATACAGGCCAACTCCTCTACAACACGCATCTAGAAAAATCACCTCCTTCTAGCCAATACAACTATACCAGCCAACTTTTGATGTGGACATACTTAGAGTGATCTAAAAGAGTTACTGGTTGGTCCCAAAGGAAGATCAAGAGCGAGTGAGTTCTAACTGAGGCAAGGAACTGCGTGCAGCTGTTTTTATTATTTTGTCTAAACCTAGATCTTTCTTGTGCTAGCTAAGCAAAGACCTCTTGTGTCTGGAACCCTGATAACATTGATGTGTTTGTCAGCTTCAACTACTGTGTCACGCTGAAGAAATGGCTTAATTATTTAGAGTGCTCCCAAGTTTGGTGATCTTAAGAAAATGTATATAATGGAGTCTGAGAGGAAAGCCAGTGCAGGGCCAGCTCAGGCTGAAAAAATGCTGAAGTTAGCAGGCAGGTGAAGAAGGCAGGGCTCTAACTGTTGAGTGTCCAGCTAAGGGAATTCCATCAGGGTCATGATACAAAGCCAGTACTGACTATGCTTGTAATCTCACTAGGAAATGAACTATTTGCATGAGAGAAGCAAGGTGTATTTAGCCTTCAGTCTCCGGCAGAATCAGGAGCAGAAACTCAGTCTTGCAAAACAATCTCAAGAGCATCTTCTTCTTTTCTCATGTCTCTGCCACCACCTCTGATATTCACGAGGCAAAGTTCCCAAGAATTCATCTAGTTAGTGGCACTAACTAAGAATGATTCTCTTCTATAGTCTTGGGGCCAGGATGAAATTTTACTGCTTTGCAATTCACCACAGGAAAATGCTGAAGTCATCTTGTTCTAACACACCAACATCCACAAAGCTGCACTGTCTTCACAGGAGAGTTGCACACTTGTGTTCCGATGCTGACCTGAACAATGCAGGTATCTGAGCAAAAGGAGCAGTTTAATAACACTTGTTATTCGTTAAGCAGCTTATTAGCTTTTTTCTTGGGTTCCATGGCAAAACAGAGGCAGACTGGTTTCTGGGGAACATTCTTGTGGAGTCTGAAAAAAATTATCCTACTAATGAAAGCTGTTAGAAACATCTATAGCAAGAATTGAAGCTGCTCTCCTGTCTGTCAAGAGTCCGTCTTACGTGAAGCTTGTTTGTTAATTTACCCACCCTCTAGAAATGAAGAAGAAATGCCGAAAGGATGCCCCGTTCACAATGAATAAAGCTGTCACATGGAGCAAAGAGAACATAAGCATTAAAGGCACATATATACAGCTGACGAATAGAAGAGAGGCTTTAGCGACACAGGCAATAGCAACATTAGTCTGGAATGTTGATCTGACAAGGACAATCCTTAAGCAAAAATCTGTTATTTCCCCTGTGCACTGTGTATGGAGGGAACTGAATTCATCCTAGGACTAGCTATGCTGATATAAGGCACTCAGCACCAGACAAATTTGGCCCTTGTGCATTTGTTTGAAGTTGACCTCATTAGTGAAAACAGAAGTGTTGTTTCAGAGTAACACTGGATTAGAAATTCCTTTAAGGAAGCTACCTCTTGCTGGCTGGTAGACTGGTAGCTCGGCTACCACCTATTTAAAGAAGCCAAACACAACAGAAATGTATTTAATGCACCAGACAGCTATTTTTTTTATTTTTATTTTTAGAGGCTAACGCTGCACAGTATAATTAAAACCACTATAATGAGTGACTTAGTTCCTTTTGCTTTGACTTTGCTTCAGCTTATTTATTTCTTTATTTATTTATTCATTCATTTTGGAAGGGTCTGAAAGTCATATTCAACTTTGTCATCTGCTCATGCTGAGAGCTGTGCTGTTTTTCTGGAAATGCCATAGAAATGCTGGGTAATAAGGTGCCAAAATCAGCAAGCAATATTCAACAATTTAAAGGCTGGTTGAAGTATAAAGGCAGTTTGTATTCCTGCACCACAGGCAATTCTGCAAAGTCCTTGGGGAAGAGAGAAATATATTTTCTTCTTATTGGATTGGTCTTTCAGTGCTAACAAGTCAGAATGAATAGCAGGCATTTTTCAAAGAGTAAAATCCAAATAATATGTAAATAGAAATGCGGGTGTTTCTTGTTTATTTCGTTTTGTATTTTTAATCACCCTTTTCAGATGTAGAACTGAAAGAATACCTACGAGGATAGGGCTTACTCAAACAATTGCAGCTGGGTTCACAGTGTTTAATGCTGAGCCAATCTCTTTTACTTCACCTTAACAAGCAACCAGGAACTCCTATGTGGCCTTCTTCTGTGTCTCATCTTCGGGCAGCCTCTTCAGGCAGACTACTTCAATTGCTAGCAATCATGTAAGCATACCTAGAGACCACTGTGTGGAAAGACACACAAGTATCAAGCTGGCTAGTCAGATAATTATTTCTGCTTTATGAGGAAGCTCATATTCAAATACCTTTGGGATCCACTTTTTCAAAAGCTCCTCTAACTGCAAGTGTCCCAAGCTTCCAAACTAAAGTAACTGATTTATACTTATTTACAGGGGGGAAGAGATGAACATAACTTTCTCTATCTGAACTCAATGGTAGCTGCAGGTTATCAGCACCTTTAAAACACTAAGCTGGGTTGATAAATCTCAAAGGGCTTACTCGAGGTCACACAAGGGGGCTGAAAGTGCTCTAGATAAAATTGTTTGTACTTATGTAAGCAGTGACAGTAATAACTGAGCATCCAGAAAACTCTAAGGGGATACAGAACAGAGAGGAAAAGGTGGTCATCTCTGAACTTCTCCAGGCCCTTTAGGAGCCTCAGAGGAAATGTCCTGACTTCTCCCTGCTTTCCTTCCTCTTCCTTGTCCCATCTCTATTCTTAGTGGCTTTGTCTGAGAGCTGGGAACAGAACATGGTCTCTTAGTTCTTCCTATTACCTCACATTTTCACTCAGACCACTCAAAAGTGGTGGTAGAGATTTTATCTTTGCATGCACGGAGCTGTTGCTTTTGTTTATACTTTGAAGACTACTTTCCCATTAAGGTAGGATTTCCTCAGCTACTTGGACATGCCATAGGCATGAGATCAATCTGTTTTGGTATCAGTGTTTTAGTTCCTCCAAACAACATTAAAATGTACTGAACTTACACTGCCTAGCCCACATCTTAAGCTTTGCACTTACCAGAGAGCACTCAGTGCCAAAGAGCTGCCTGTTGTCATGCTCCATAAATCTTGTTGTTGGCATGATAAAAGAAAATGACACCAGAATATGCTGGTCTTTTCTCTGTGCTGCATCAACAAGGCCACTTAATTATATCTTGTGATGAAACTGGCTCAACAAGTTGGGCAGCTTGCAAGGCTGCTTGCTGGGGAAACTGCAACTGCACTGCTGTCAGCAGACAGCAGTAGAGGACATCCAATCCCCAGCTCTCTGTTTGGGAGTGACCTCCTGCCCCAAAAAGAAGTAAGTGGAAAACAGTGCCAGCCGCCCTCCTTAGTCTCATTAATACCTACTCTCTCTACCCCATCTAATCGCTATGACATCGGAGTGCCTTTGTGTGTCAGCTTCCTGTGAAGTAATCACCTAAATCCTCTTCAAAACAAAACAGATCCTGCAGAGGAACTCACAATAGGTGCCTTTCACTCGCACGACAACCTTGGCCTCGGTGGCACTTACAACAAAGCTTCCATATGTGCACCAGTATGGGCTGATCAGTCAGATCAACACCACACAGGATCAGAGCCTGGCTACCTCTGAGCGCTAAGCTAAAGATCCTTACAAAATTTCCCATCTTCCTGACAAATCGTTTTAAAGAAAGGCTACAGCACATCAGTCCCCCACAGCCCTTATCCACCTTCGCGGGCCTGCTTGAGGAGAAAAAAGCAACGCGCTGGTTCGGAAGGGCAATGTCTGGCCGCTGGCCCCCTTCTCGGAGAGTGCCCAGCCATTGTTTGCTGTTCAGCCCCAGGCTCGGGCTACTTTTTAATTTTTCCGTTGGTAGATATCCTGTTTTTTCTTCCTAGGCGGGGGATCAAGGATGGTAAGTTCTCTTCTAATTGAAGTCAATGATAACCTTCGGACATCTGCAGTGAAAAGGTATTTCTACAGCTCTAGCTGGGATTAGATATATAATGGATCAATGAAAGATCCCGCCATTTGATTATTATAGCATCACTCATTAATGTTAAGATTTCAACCTGAATCAACAATTGAGTTAGAAGATCAAGAGTTGCCTTCAGTGTTAGAAATTGAATAAATTGGTAATGGGCCTGTAAAAGTCCCCTGAGGTGTCTCTGCCTTTTCCTATATGTATGTGTACCATTTTTGCTGAACATTTAAAATGAGATGAAAGTTGCTAAGCTTCTACATATGAAGCAGAAAAAGCTGAGCTACTTATGAAAAGTGAGAGGAAAAAAATGTATTTTTGGTCTGCCTTTCTGTCAAAGCACTTCAACAGCATTCCTGAATGTAGAATCCAGGCCCTCACTTGTTATTCGGTTACTTACAATCTCCCTCACACATAACAATGCAAAAAAAGCTAATAATAAACTGTATGCCCACGCCGTACACACAAATATGCATGCACAAACACACACACTTAGGAACCACTTGTAAATGAGCAACACTGATCCCATCTACTTTGTTGTCACAAAACTAGGGCAAACTCTCTTTCAATTAACTGCTTGGCGCACAGAGCCCTGAAAACAATTAACTATCTGGAGGACTTAGACACCAAGTTTTAACTTTCAGTTCTTTACCATCCTTTCATTTCTTGATCAAAGATATATTCATTCACTACTAATTTGCTAAGAAATTAAAGATGAAAAGAGAGAGCAATTCGATAATTCAGTGAAGAACACTGTGGGCAGTTAATGATTAATTAGCATTATAATACGAGACAGGCTGGTTTCACAGGAGAAGATTGTTTTGATACCAGTATTTTTCTGTAGAGGAAATCTTCAGGCTGGTGCAAGGACTATGCAAAATATCAACGCCAAAAAGTTTCTTCCCTGTTTCTGGAAGGCAGTAATTAGAAGTAACCAATAAACACTCCATGGAGCAGGTGATCTTAAACCAAGGTGGATGTTCTAGAGCCCAGTTAACACAACTGACCTACAGTGGGCACCATCCTGCTCCTTGGGGACAGGGTAGCAGTGGATATTGCTTAGCTGCTTGCCTACCTTGCATTTCATTTCCACAATGTATGTCACTCACAAGGCCCTGTAGATTGGTTGGCATGAAACCTGAAGGCAGGTAACTTGGCACCTATCCATCTCTCAGCACACCTACAGGTTGATTTGGAGATAGAAGGATGTCTAACCTATTGGGTAATCAAAGAAAAAAACTAACTCCAAACTACTGCTTGAACAACTTTTTCCTAAAATATTTCCCAGCTGTACAAAATCATTATAGCTTATCCTGTCGGCTTGCAGAAAAAGAAAAGAATAAAACAATACCCATATTTTTATAATGTAGCTACTTATGCAGGAATACATGTCAAGCCAGAATCTTAGAACAGATACTGTCAGAAAGAAAAAAGACCATAAACAACTAAGGGAACACTGAGATAGCTTTCTATAGCAGATCATAATCAGCACATAATCAGCATAGGAATCTGTTACAGGAAAGGGATTATTTAAATTATGAAAAAGGTGCTATTTAAATTTCTCTGATTCTTTGTGTTTATTACCGACTTCAGTTTTGAAATCATAGACAGTTTCCAGCAAAGGAGCTCCCTAAATCATTACTAACTACAAATTTTAAAACACTCAAAAAAAAAAAAAAAAAAAAAAAAAAAAAAAAAGCCCAATACAGTCAAACCGAATCCTGCCTTTTGTCCCAAGACTTCTGCGATTACTGTTCAAACTGAATTCAGATTCTGCTGTTTAAAGTGTTGACACTAAGAAAATTAAAAGCAGGAGACATCCCTAAGCTTGTATTGCTTTCCGATTGTCTGCGGTAATAGTTCGACGATACCTATTATTGCTGATAGGCATCAGACACCTGTGTGCACCACTCTGTGGCACTGCCAACCTGTCCAGCTGTGCATAAAATGAAAGTAACTCTGTGTTCCACATTAGTAAGGCCTACTTAAGTGAGTAAAGGTTTAGAGAATACAGTCTTTACAGTAGCTTTCTCAGATGAAGGAAATGTCTTCTTAGCTGTTCGGTAAAGCTGTATGCACACACTCCTATAATGCTAGGAATGCCATAAATAATATTTACATGAACAGAGTCTTATTTATTGATAGTAGAAAAGAGTATTGCTTGAAAGTGCTCACCTGGGAGTTCCTGCTGGCTTCCAGTACCTGCAGAAGAGGTATTGCCCATCAGCATTGATGATATGAGGCAGGTCCTTATAAGGGATGTTTAGAGGACTCCGCTTTGGTGAACTTTCCTCTGGCATTCTGGAAGAATGACCTGCAATGTGATGGAAGAAGCAAGACATACTTTAAAAAAGGTGAAGGCAGGATAGAGGCTGATAGGCTCAGTAGCCACAGACATTTAAGAAAGTCAATCAGTAAGGCAAGCACCACTGATGGAAGTCTCTCCTCCACATCCCAGCCAAAAAATCTTCACTGCTCTAAAATCGAAGCCTAGCATTTTGTGATCAGAAAAGGCTCACATTTTGGGGGAGGGTATTGGAGGGGGGAAGGAGAGAAGATAAATCCACCATCACTACTTCATTACAGCTTTCTCTCCCCCACTTCTCCCATCTGTGTTTATTTTTCATCATTTTGTGAAACATCTTAAAAAGAATATTTTAGCTGCAATCAAGTGCAGATTGTGCAACAACCACTACAGATATGAAAAAACAGCTGCATAAAAGATTTATCTCTGCCTTAACATCTCCAAAGAACAGCAAAGGGTACACAGCAGAGGTATCTGCCACTGTGTCACTATTATGATCTTCTCTGACATCTCAAACAGGAAGGTGGTGGTGGTGAGAAATGAAGCATTTCCAGGAGAATTTGTCACAAACCTGTTTTCATCCTGTGCAAGGGTTTGCATTCTAGTGAGAAGCTGGCATCGCAAGTCAAATGCAAGCAGATAAGGCTTTTTGTATCTCGCTATGGAGAAACATTAACACTCCACCAATCATGCAGCCCCCACAGGTCCCCGCTCAGTTGCCAGCTGGTCCCTCCTGGCCAGCTCCGGTGCGCCGGCAGGCTGCGCTGGGCTCGCTGGAGCTCCTCTTCCCCGGCTCGCTCACTCTTTAAGGAAAGTCGCTTGGGTAATTCACCACTTCTTGTTCATTTCATCAGTTTTTCTCAAACAAATTGCGTGTGTGGGCTGAAGTGGCGGTGGTGGGAGGGGAGGCTGGGAGGGTGGGGGAGAGGGAGGGCTGATGAGTGGGAAAGCTGCAGTCCACTTTCCAGAAGCTGCTGCACACATCAAAGGCACCTTGAACACATGCAGCTGTAGCAGCCCAGAAAGTTACTGTTGCTGCAGGTTGTTTGCAACTTTACTTCCTTCCTGTCACTTACTGTTTCAAGGCCACGGCGAAGGGGGGAAGTGGGGAGATCTTTTTTCAAAGCGATCTCTGCTGCGAAGCCATCTCGTGTGCAAACACAACTTCACCAGCCTCTAGCTGCGAGACGGGGGAGCGGGAGGGAGGGGAGGAGGAGGGATTCAAACACCAACGCGATCCCAGGTTGCAGGCAAGAGGGTGCTGATGCAAACCCCGCACACGCATCCTCCTCCCGCCTCGGCAAGGCAGAGCCTCCCTGCTTCCCCGAGGAGAGCCGAAGCCGGGCGGCTCCGGCGCACGGTGCCGCCGCTCCGGGCTGCTCCCAGGGAGCCGGAGGGAGCGGCGAAAGGGAAGTTACCGGTGGCCGGGCGGTGCCGGGACGCGGTCGATGGCCCCCGCTCGCCTCGGCTCGGCTCGGCTCGCTGCCTCCCGCCGCGGCTCAGGACCTCATCGCGCTGCCCGAGCGGCTCTGCCCGGCGGAGCCGCGGCTGGCAGGAGCCCGGCAAGGCAGGCGCACTGGGGCCAGCGGCGGCGGGAGGGTGGAGCAGCGGGGCGGGGAGGGGAACGGCGCCGCGGCCGGTCCGCGCTTCGCCTTGCGAGGCGGGGGCCGGGCGCAGCCCCCCCCCCCCCCCCCCCGAGGCTACCGCGGTCACCGCCCCTCCGCGGGCGCGGGGCGGAAAGCGGCGGGGCGCCGCGGGCGGAGGCGGGTGGCGGCCGCGCTGCGGGCAGCGCTGCACATGGCTGGAAGCGTCCTGGCAGCGGCTGCGGGGGCCGCCGCGCTCGGCCCGGGAGGAGCGAGCGACCAGCGCCGCGCTGCTCGAGGTGCCTCTCGGCAGCGCCGAGGCCGTCGGGCGCCGGCAGCGCTCGGGGGCTGCCCGGCGCCGCGGGCCGGGCTCGGGCTCGGGCTCGGGCTCGGGCGGGCGGGGGGCGGCCCCGCTCGGCATCACCTCCTCCCGCTCCGCGGGGGCCCCCGCGGGGCTGCCCCGCGCCGGCTCCGCGCCGCGGAGCTGAAGCCGCCGACGGGGAGACTCGGGAGCGGCGGCTCAGCCGAGCGGCGGCGGGTGCCGGGGCGCAGCCAGAGCCCCGACGTGCAGGGCGTCCCCCCCCCCCCGCCGAGAAAGCGGCTCCCCCCCGTCTGCACCGCTCCTTGCAGGCCCCAAATCAAAACCTCCCTGTGCGGGTTTAGACGGGCAGCTCTTAAGACTTCGAAGCCACACCAAAAAGATGGAGTCTTTCAGCTACTAGTGCGGAGGAGCACCCCAATACCTTGATTTGCACTCTCACTCATGCTATAAAAAGACAAGTTAGAGTATATAATTCATACATATACACAATCTAATAGTGTGCATGATCATCACAGACTATATACAATACCTATGTTGTTACTGTATAATTTTGAATGTATTTTACAGTATGTTATTTGCTTATGAGAATTGTCACAGTAAGGTTCCCTTGAAGTTAAAATACCTTCCCAGCTTTAAAGGATCCAGACACCGAACTTCGTCATTTAATTCTGGTAAATGCTTAGCATTTATCGAGTACTTTGAAGTACTGCCTATACTAAGAGCACGGATTCAGGCCTTTTATGTTTCATCATGATAGTATAAACTTTAATTTTTAGATGCCTACATGTGCACCAAGGTCTCAGGCTTTTTAAGGAAAAGCACCTATTTACAGTATTTTTTTAAAACCAGGCAATGGCTCAGTAAGTCCCAACCTGGGAACAAAGACTGAGGAAAGGAAAGAAATATATGATAATAACAATAACAATAAAGGCGAAACCTCTGAAATGATCCACATAAAAAAGGAAATCAAAAGCAGATTTCCCCCCTTTTAGTGTCATTTATATTAAATGCCTTAGAGGGTTTTTAGTTATAACCAGCAAAAGCAAGATTACATATTCCCATAACTGCTATAGTTAAAAACCCCCCAACATTTATAGCTCTTCATAACAAGCAAGATTTAGGTCAGATGGAGTCTTAAACAGAGCCCTGGGAACTGCACTTGAAGGTGTATGATTTGCTGGGCCAGCTACTGCCTAAACACTGATGGGTGGTATTAAAGAGCTATCACAAGCCAGCTCCAGAGCCTGGCGAAGTAAAGGCATGTATATTTATTGAAAGGATATAGATCAGATAATAACTGGATTAAAAGAATGAAAGAGAGAAAGAAGCTCCCTTCCCCTGCTCACACAATTTATCTGCTGGGAACACTACTACTTCTCTACAGTGATCTGTGAAACTGCCAGGAGCAATCTCCTCTTCTGCTTTGAGGTTGGGAATAGCTGAGTTCCCAGCGCCACAGCTAGAGGAGGAGGAGATGAGGAAAATTCTCCTTCTAAAATCCAGGATAAAAATAGCTTCTCAAAGAAAGTGACCTTTGCTGGGATATGAGGGCAAGATCCTATCTTGACGGACTGCCTTGGTCAGTCTGGACACAGATTCCCTTGATATCCAGTTAACCTCAGTGTAGTTAACATTCGAGTCAGCAGCCATGTGTGCCAGGCCCAGAGTCTCACCGGCGCACAGGAGCTCGGCGTGGAGGAGTTGGAATCCCTCCTTCCCTGCTCCACAGCTCTCCAAGAGCCCCCAGGAATTTTGGACATTTCTTCTCATGGACATCCCCCCCCCCCCCAACACACACATCTTGTAATTATTATTTCTTACAGAAAGGAATGAAAATCAAGTGACTAGTTACCTGATATTTTTATGGAGCTTAAGCTGTAAATGAAAAGCCACTTGAGAAAATTGTGTGGATTGGGACTGAAGGATTCACCCAGCCGATACCAAAGCAGCATACAACTTCAGCAGGGCAATTATTGCATACCAGTCTCTCAGTGAGAAATCAAAGGGATGTCTGCGCATGCAGTATTTATGAGACTGTAACATCTTCTCTTTTCTCTGTGGAGTGAAATACATTTTGGAAATACAGTTTAAGCTAAATCAACTTCTTAATAAAGAACAGAAACACACTGGTGAATCTCTACACTAACTCAGCAAACGCTTAAGCCTTGTTGGGAAAGATATTTGTTTTTAGTATTAAAGACTAAACCTCGCTTAATTTAAGCATCTCCACTGACTCCTAAGGTACCCACAGGAGCACAGAGGAAAGGATTTAGCCCTCAAATAAGGCAAATTTTAGGAAAAGAATCAATTTCTCAGATAACAAAGAAAACATATATATAATGAAAAACTGTTATCCCAGCAAGGGGAAAAAGAGAACAGGCTAGAAATGAGGGAAAGGAGAGAACAGGGCAGGTAGAAGAGAGCATGGCGGGCTGGACAGTAATTCTGATGATGTGGTAAGGGAATGACATATGATTTTCTTTGTGACTTTTATGCACAAAATACATTTTTAATGGATCATATCCTGTTGGTATGCAGAGGTGAATGGATTTTAGGAGATCCTTTTGCTCCAGTCAACAGTATCATGCCCCTAAACTGCAAAGTAGTACTTCCAGTTGAGAAGTGGATTTGATGGGGTATGTATGCTAAGCCATTTGTGGTTCTTCTCACTAGGACCATGAAGAGAACTTTTGGCAATGATGATGAGGGAAAAATAACAGAGAAGGAGGAAGCAAAAAGAAAATATCTAAGAAGTATGTGGTTATAAAAAATCAGCTCCAACAGAAATATGCTTTAAGTTACAGTAGGCAGGGAGCAGCTGGAGAGAGAACAGATCACTGTAAGGCAGCAGAGCACATGGGAAACAATGAGAGATGAAGCATTAAAACCAAGTGAAAAGCAAAGAAGCCAGTGTCACTACTGCAGTCACTTTAGAGTCATTATTTCAGTTTTGCTCTTCTCTCTATTTTTGTATTCATCCCTAACCACAGTCCAGTCACTCAGCTTTACTTTTTTGTGTAATCTGCCTTTGCTTGCCTGTTGGTATCACTGAATAAGACATGTATAGGGAGGAGATAGGAGTGGGGGCTAGGATTAACTGCTTTTGTTTCCCAATAACATATCTATTTTGATGCCTTCTAGACAAAAAATAAACACTGTGTCAGGCAAACTGGCTTGAGGAAGAAAATGATAAAGAACTTTTTTTTTTTTTGATGAAGTTAAGCTAAAAATATCAGAAGAAATTATAACTAGGTTGGCACCAGTTTGCAGTTCTGCTATCTCGTGCACCTCTTCACAAGTTAGAGCCAAGGGGGATGTAGAAAGGTTGAAGGGTTAGAGCAGGGCTCTCAGCATCCCAGAAATTGTATGCAGGCTTCCGCTGATTTTCTGCCTATCGGTAATTATTTTTTTCTATTTTTGCTCTCCCTAATCACAGTGGGAATAGAACTATTAGATTAACATGCCAGTGCTTTAATACCTCTAGATGTAAACTACAGTCAAGCAACAAAGTATTTTTATTACATAAATGAAAATAATTAGTGTTAAAAATACTCCTGTTTTTCTGTAGGCAATAAAGATTTGCAAATCTTGCTGTCATTAGAAGTCACTTGTAGAGCTGTGACTACAACAGTAGCTATATAAGTGAAGTGACTAGTATCTTGTCTGTGCTTCCCATTTAACAGGACCAAAAATACACACTTGAAAGTATGCTATTTGAATATAGGTTTCAGTCCTTTAAACTGATGTATAAAAGATAGCCCATCCTACATAATTGCTAATTTGAGAGCTGGTTGTTTTTAATTACAGAAGAAATACACATTTTTGTTTGAGTGCTTGTTTGGGTTTTTTTATTCATAAAACCCCTAGACCATTGATACCAGATTATGAGACATTCCTCGTACAAAAAATATAAAAGACACTCTCCAAAGGTAGGAAATTCAAAACCAAAGCCTGAAACTGTGTTCTAGAGTTTCGCCTACCTGGGGGGAAGTTGATAGAGTTATTCTGACAATACTCTGTTTCAGAATAAATATGAGATACTTTAAATTCTGGAATTTTGTAACCTTAGCAGTATCTCACAGAGGGAGATGATCCACACTAGGTCCTACAGAAAATAGCTCCCTGGTCAATTTTATCAAGTGCACAAGTCTCTGATTTTTAGAAATTGCAGTAGGTATTGCAATTCTCAGGCACTAGAGGGCACAGCAATAGCTTCTCTGTGCCCTTGGAGTATGTGGACACGAGAACCCTACCAAATTCTCTTTCCTCAAGAACTTTGTAAAAAATGTTTTTCTCAGATCCCCCTTTATCATTAGCCCCCTTTTTCTTTAGACATATATCCCTTTAATCTCTGTGACCTGTGCTGCTTTCTACACAGAAGTTTCCTGTGATGATCTATAATTAGTCCACTTTCCCACTGGATTCACTCACATCATGAGAATAAAACTTCAGGGTTTTACACCTTAGACAAGCTGTAACACTTGAAGGGGAATCCCATCCCTGTCCTTATGAAGACAGGTTAATGAGTCTGTTATGGGATGGCATTTCCTATTCACTGTGACATGACTATATATAGCCATATTTGATAAAATTTAGCTGCCTCTGTAGAAACAGCATTTTTATAGGAGAAAATGTAACTGGAAGATACCTTAAAGAAAAAGGTTCTAAACTTTGAATGTAAAAATGTTTAAAAATCAGGAATAAGATAATATTATCAATTTTCTCTCCATGGAATTACAGTCTCAATTTTGAGAAGTACCTGACCGTTCCTTTTCTCATTTTTATTACTGAGGATAACTGCATTATCTACTTTACAAGCTCAGCATAATTGTGTCAGGATTAAATACTACAGCAAAGAGATACAGCTATTCTGTGGCGGGTAGAGCGGTGCTTTACTTGCTTTACTTTGGTAGCCAAACTGGAAGCACTGACTAGAGAAGAGTTATTATTGTGCTGCCTGGTTTTCTTGCTGCTTTGCAGTTGACAAAGCATCATTTATCATGCTTTGCATTCCAATTTTTCTTTGCATGTTTTCCAGCTCATCATAACATAATTATGTTTCTGTTTCTTCCAGCCAGGGGCCGATACTTTCTTTTTCTAAGACAACAGCTGCACTGCACAACCTTGATGAATCCCCATAAGGGTAAAATGTGTCTGTGGTGCTTGTTTCTGCCTTGGCAACCCAAATGTTCATGATCTCTTCTTTTTTTTTTTGACAAATGCTGTTCTAAAATGCATCCAACCCTGATGCTTTCATAGCATTTCTCAAAATGAGGCTTTATATTGTGATTTAGACTTGAAATATTAAACAGCCTGGCTGGTTTGTAATTTTTAAGGCTTCTTTTGTAACATTTCTTTTTATAATGTTTATAGGTTCATAAATACTGAGATGGAATTTTAAGAGGACCATGATTATTGATAGGGAAATTATTTTTTGAAACAGATGGACTTTATGTGCAAAAATCAGGACAATCTAGAGATCTGCTTTATGCTCTGAAAAGGCATCTTAAGGGAGATTTATTGGTACAGGTGAATTATTTCCTTCCTTGGTCTCAGTTTCTGCAGTTGCACTGTAAGGTAAAGGTAATTGCACTAACCTGTTCTATGAAGTGCTTTAACAGCTACTGATGGAAAATGCCATAAAAGACCCCTCATATTTTTATTATTATTTATTGAAATATTTCCTTTAACTCTTATTTTACCTCAGATTTAAAAGTACTTCAGAAAGGAAGAATAATACTTTTATTTTACAGGGGAAAAATTAGCGTAGAGGAAAGTAGGGCTCAATACTGGAGGCAAGCTGAGGGCAAAACTCATTCTTAATAGCTCCTGATTTTGTTTACCCAATTATGCAATTACTAATTCCTACCTCATCTCAAAATCTATCCATCAGTGCACTGCGAAAAACTCAAGCAGTAACTCTTGCAGTCATTATAGAGTCTCCAGCACTTTTGCAAGCACAGAGAGTTACGTGTCCTGGACAAAACCACAGCTTGGTTAACCACATTCTGCAGGACAGAAGACACCCCAGGGAGGTGTTTCATGGGTAAAAATTCATGTTCAGGGGTAAAAATTACAATAATTCTGCACACAGAGGCAAGAGTTTTAACTTGTATGATTAATCCTATTTACACTTATGTGTGCAGTGATCGAAGGATACTTTGGGATCTTTGAGTATGAAAGTGTATGTAGCAATGTTTTAGTTCCTATCCATCATATTGATTACTGATGTAAGTGGCTGAAAAGGCTCTTTGATTCTTGGTGGTAACTGTACCTGCTTAAACAGGGTTAAAGTGATCTTCCACCCATGAATTGTGACAAAGTTACTAGCAATTCTGCTGTTGCTAGAAAAGGTAGAAGGCTTGTTGCTTTGGATGTATGATGAATGTATGGATCACTAGAAGAGTTAGATACCAGGCTTTGTGCTGTTTCTTTCTTACAGCTCTATGGAAAATCCTGGTCATTGGAAATCTGCTCAGATATTTTTTAGCTTTTTCTCATTTGTCTTTGATTTCTTTACTCAGTCCACTTGCACATATTCAATGTATGGCTATGTAAGACATGCATTTTATTTCTGATTCATGTACAGTAATTACTTCCTAACATCTGCATAACAGATTTTGTAAGTAAAGTAACTCTGCAAATATTTAAAAAAAATCGATGTATAAAATCTTTGAAATCTCTATTACTGGGTTTTGTTATCCACAGCTGACTGGATCCATTCCCAGCCAGGAAGCTGGTTCAGCAAAACAGCTGCATTAGTTATTTAACTGGAGGCCTGATCCTACTTTTGCTCACACTGATGTAAATCAGGAGAGGTTCTAGAGAAAATAAAGAAGATCAAGAATGTGAAATGCTTATTGGAAGAAAGTAAGCCTCATGATATGAAACAACTAGAAGAATTCTAGCAGATAATCTGTGATGCTGTCTTAAGATACTGCATTAGGTCAATCTTACAAAAGCCTACTACCAAATGCTTTGCTTACTCCTCAAAGTATTCTCTAATATATATACTGTGGTAGTACCAACTGGCCAACAAAATCAGGGCCCAGCTGTGCTCAGTGTTCTACCCTAGTAGTGCAAATTCACGTCACTTACTCTGTAGTAAACACCACACTCAATACTGTTTGCAGCTGGTTCATACATGTTCTTTTATTTATTTTTTACACTATTTATGATATACTACTTGTTACAATTGATAGTTTCTAAGGCACCAAACCACACTCACTGGTTTTCCTCCTATCCTGAATTAATGCATGTGCTAATAAACCCAGATATGCACTTGGAGAAAGGAGATGTTAAATGAGAAACATAACAGGGAAAAAGAGGACAGAGCATCCACAGGAGCTTTAAGTCTTTCATATATAAGATGACATTATTCTATCTTAAGACAAAAAAGGATTGTTACTGTAGCCTCATGTGCTTTAGAGATGGACATCTTCATACCTTTAACACTCTTCTTATTTGACCTTACTTGTAAATTAGCAGCACGTGCTGGTTATTAACATCAAAAGTTGCAGTATGTAGGAGTACAACCCCCCTACACTATCAGCCTGTTTTCCTCAACATGAGATATCTCTTATATCTTGACTATAGTTTGTGATTCTCTTGTAGCAAAGGTACCTGTGGCTTTGTTTCTGCTGCAGGCTGATGCGTGCCGTTACAGATTCCTGTTATAGATCTACAGGTAGGGCTCCCTGAACTCTAAACACAGGAATCTTCAAATTCACAGTAGTATGCTTTGATGTCAGCATCTGTGTTCATTATTTTTACTTGTTGAGTTTTCCTGGTACATCACTGCATCCTCTCTGGAGCTGCAATAGCTTTTTATTACAAAGGCTAAGGTTTGGAGATATTACCTTGCTACATAGAAGAGAAAGCGCTAAGCTCCCGTATATAGATACACAGTAGCTGCATGAAACTCCATCATTCCCAGATCTTAGGGAGTTTTTCAGGAAGAAGACTGCATAGGGAAGGCTGCAACATTTAGCATCTGAGCCTACAAGAAGAGAGTACAAAGCAGTTCTATCCCTGCTGTCTTGTGCAACGTGCACGAGACATGCTGAGCAATGCACGTGTGGCTCAGTCTCAGCCGGACACCTGTGCCTGCAGCCTCAGCTCCTGCAGTCATGTAATTACAGCAGCATCCATGCTTTAGTAAAAACAAAGATAAGCTTCTAGCTTTTGATGTTGTGGGGGTAAGTCTGAAATGAGACAGGAGTGAAACCAATCCAGCAATGCCTGCCTGAGTCCAAAACCTCCCTTTGCAGCCCAGTTCAGCCAGGTACCCCATACAGCACCCCGACAGTCCTAGGTCTCTGCCATGACCCAGCTGCTTCCACCTCTGCCCCCAGATCCTCAGGTTCTTCAGTGATACACGCTGCAATAAACACTGAATTCTGGGTCAACTTCAGTAATTTCAGAAAGGTAGGTTTCTGCTTGATTTGAAATCTGTGAGCATGAATGATTCACTCAGCATAGTACCCCTTGGCCATTCATATCTATATGGTGATAAAATATATTTTTAATTATTAGTCTGGGGTATTTTTTTTTACTAGACAATACCCAACTGTATTGTAAGAGCTGTTGGGAGACAGCCAGAGAATTTGGCAGCAAGATATAGAACATTTGGACTCTCGACACTTAGGAACATATGGAAAGAGGTTTGGAATGCTGCCACATGAGGGTAACTTGGGAGATGCTGAATTTCTTCATCACTTTTTTGTGGACATAAGTAGAAGAGATTTTACTTTTTTGAAGGGTCCTAATTCCTGCTCATTTTCCATGATACCCTGCTGCTCTGGAATAAACCACTACATTCAGTAGAAAGATCCGAGTAAAAATAAGCCGGATGTTTATGGGGACATACAGATGGGTAATTCAAACGGTGACAATATTGCAAATCTTCCCAAATTTTTACCTCCTAATTCTTAAGATGCCTCCTAGGTGAACTCATAAAGATACAGTCTGGCGAATCAGATCATGGGATGAAAGAGGTTGTATGGTGCTGGGCCTGAGACAAGATATGTGCCACTTACAGAGTCCTTGAGGTCCTAGAAAGTGGTACATGCTTCTTGTTCCCCCTGTGACCACCTGCCTCCCCATCATCTACACACATATGAATGGACAGGCAGCTCAAGCCAGCTGGCTGCCTCTGGCACATAATTTAACTATGTGGGTTGAAGATCCAGCACTAAACTACAAATGCCAGTCACGGTTGGAGCAGCAGGGAAATGTGAGAGAGGAACTATCTCCAGTTGAATGCTCAGGACTGACATATATGACACTGGTGTCATCTTCATGCCATTTTAGGGATAGTGCCTCATGCCCATGATATGGGAAGTTCAAACCTCTCAGTGATACTGCATCTGTTTGTCAGAAAAGTGACGCATAGTTATTTCATATTTGCTAATTCCTACATCATAACTGATGCTTGGGAAAGGGTTTTTTTATGCATTTTTTGTGATGCACTTGAGCAGCAGGTTGGGGGGCTGTGGCAAATGCAGAGTTTATTCGCATGCACAAACCTGTAAGTTCTGCTTAATTTGCACCACTGACACATGGATTTTGCAGCTTAGTGAATACTAATTAATCTCTCAGACTGCTAGGAAAGCATCATCATCCTCTTTTAGCGATGAGTGATGAAGGCCAGGAGAGATGAAGAGGCTTGCACTGAGTTACAGATAAAGCCATAGCAGTCAGAACTATGGTATTCTTTGGTGTCTGGAATAATACCTAGAATAAACCACCAAAGTGTGCTAAGACCATATCCAAACAGTAGGAAAGAAGCCGTTAAGGTCTTGCCCCTCAATCTCTGTCTCCAGTAGCTCAGATCAGGGCATACTGCAGCTCTCTTCCCACCTGAGTGATCAGGTTTCCTTTCCATGTGAAGGCATAAGGCGGATGGGAGGGTGGCGTATGCCCAGATCTCACTTTAATATGGAGCTGGAAAGCAGCCAAGGTATGCATTCAGTTCTGAGAATTGGGAAGCACTCCCAGACCCTGAGTTTCGGTTATAGTCTGAATGTTTCTTGTCCACAAATTCACTGTGATTTTTTTACTTGACTTTTCATGTGACAGTTTGTTTCAACACAAGCAACCAAATAATGACTGAACTGGGGCAAGTTCTTGTTATTCCTTTGCTGACAACATACCGGGGTCACTAGGGTAGCTCTAGTTTATAAAAGGGATATGAGAAAGCTAAGAAGGTGACATCCAGGAATAGCAATTGTGAGTGAGGAGGAATTGGTGACTAGAATGGGGAAAAGAGCACCTCCTTCAAAGGAGTGCAAAGGCCTGTCGCAATAGCTTTTGAGAATTAACCGTGTAAGTCAGGAGAAGAAAAACGACAGGCAAACTCCAAATAGTTTGAATGGGATCTACTTTGGAATGAAACTTCTACTTCTCTGAATAAAATCTGGGAAAGATCTGTAGGGTTTGGAGCATTTTTTGCATCCTGTTACTGCCATATTTTTAAGCCAAGTAAAATCTGATTTGGAATGTTTACAGTATTTTGCCTCTTCTCACTCAACATGCTTTTAGAAACATTACAGTAACTTATTTTCTGTGCAGCCACAATGGACTCAACTTCTGCTATTCTGACTATGCATTTCCCTTTCTGAGTTTCAGTTTTGGTCTGCATCTGGAAATCTTCTTTTTGACCCTAGCACAGTTATAACCATTATTTTCTTAGAGACATTAAAAGCACTAAACTAATGTACAGAACAGTATTTCCACAAAACCGATGCAATCACATGCTTCTTTGCATTTTCCTTCCTATCTCTACTGATCTAAAAGAAGAAAATTTTCTCTCCTATCTCATCAGCCCCTTCCTGGTGTCTGATTAACTTGCTGTTATCACAGGTCTTCCTTTGCACTATTACAGTTCCATTTCAAAAGAAAGAAACCTGATGTTAAGCTCCTGGATTGTGGCATCGCAGCAAGAATCAGGTTTCTGTTTATCACAGGCTGGGCCTTCATTGAAAATCAGTGGATATTTTGCCTAAAAGCAGCAAGCAGTGCAGTATAAATCAGTAATAACTGCTTATCAGAGGACATCAGGAAGGAAACCCCAGAAAAAGACTGTAGATGACAGAAGCATGAGTGTATAATCGGTTTGGGAAGCTTTCTTTTGCATTTTTTTAGCGTTCGCCTGGATTTGAAAGAGACACTTTCTTTAAAAGTACAAAGACACCTACAAATTAAGCAACAGCTAGCTCCTAATGTGTGAAACTGCAATTTGCATACATCATGGCAGCTGCTGAGTTGGTCCTTATTACCTCTACTGGAGTGTTAATTCAGCCACATCTTTCTCATTTATTTAAATGAAAAAGCAGCAGGTGGCTGGCATGCCACATTATCTGCAAGGCAACCTGGGAATCAGGTTGGTAGAGCCAGAAGGAGGTTTCAGTTCAGAGGGACTGTGGGGGTGTTGGTGTTGTCCTCTAGACCAGGGGACGCAGGTAAGTTCAAGATTTCTCTTGGTCTGCTCTAAAGGTCAAATGCTTAAAAGTGTAAAGACCCTTATGGGGGGAGGGGGGAATTGATGTTGTACTTTGACTGGAATAAGGAAATAGGTAATAGGATTAAGCTGGATTCACTGGTTAAGTAAGTCTCTGTTCTCACTCCCTGTATATGCAAACTGGCACTGTATATATGGGTGTGATAACCAAAATACCATTACTGGCTCTAACATAATGCAAGTAGAATAACATCTATTTGTAGAGCACCTAGCGTAACATAGCCCCAAAATGCAATCAGGGTCTGAGCGCACTGCTGTTCTCCACACAGCCAGGTGGATGCTAAAGCCTTCTCGGTGCGCAGGAGTAGCTGTGTCACTGAGCAGCAACATTGTCATCCCTGCTGCAGCCAGCCTGAAGGCACTTAAACACATGACTTATGCTCCGTGGATGAACTGGCATCAGTAGAATTACTCACATGTTTAAAGTAAAGCAAATGTGAGACACTAGTCCCAAAGCCAGTCTCGCTCTCTGGGAGAAGAGAATAGCCCCCGTATCTGAAGGGATAGGATTAAGTCCTACAAACAAGGACATACTTGGTCATTCTGGGCCAATTCCAGGGACATATAGAGGGAGAGGTACTGGAGTAATTTAGACCTTCCTCTAATCTCTCCAGGGTATATGTTGCCTCAATGCGTATGTTTTCTCTTTTGTTTCTGTACTAACCCATCCCAGTATAATTCCCATGTGGCCCACGTGATTCCACAGTTCAGGAGACCCAAGGAATTTCTGGGCTGGGATGATTAGAGAAGAGGACAAGTTAGGGAGTCATTCTTGGGCATGGAGTCAAACATGAGACATTGTTGTTCTAAACTACAATTTTCTGCCACCACTTAATGGAGTATCTGTATAAAATCATGTATTTGTCAGCAGGGAATGAGCTAGAACAAAATCTCAGAACAATGACAAGAGTGATAGAGGAGATACGTTAAAAGCAACGTGCTAATCAGTGGCAGTAAGGGAAAAAATGCATCCTGATAACCATCGCGCACTATCCAGAATTTACCTAAGCTAATGTAGACCTCTTCTCAATTATAACTCATTTTTGGCTTGTGTGTCAATTTATTACAAATGATGTAAAAGACTTTTTGTCTATGGACAGTTTCCATTTGTACTACATAATTGCCTGTCAAAACAGGTTTTCATTTTTTTGGATGAACTGTGTATCTCATATCTGTTCCCAAATTCTTTACTCGTACAAACAGTCTTGGACGCTGGTATGACTTTTGCTTAAAAAGGAGGCATTTGTCCAATATCTTAATCACTAGAAGTGAAGGTTAGAAGGGAATTTATTTGTTCATGCAATGTCAAAGTGTACTGTATCAATGGCATGCAAAAATTGTACTAAAACATAAATTCAGCACATAGTCCATAACTGGTATATTTGCATCAAATGTGTCCCTTTTATCTCATACCTACTTCTCATCATTGTTTGAAAATACACTGTGTTAAAAGATCATGTTTGTTATTATCACAGATTTTTTTTTTCCCTCTGCTATTAATCTACTGAAGTTCAGCAAAAACTTTTGTCTTCGCCCACTTTGCAGCCAGTATTTTTATAATTAAAATCACCATGACAACAGGTAATGATATTGGAATGAAAGGCTTATGACTTAATTACATGAAGAAGGTAAAAACGGGCTTAGCTTACAGCAGTGAAAGCTTTAATTGTAGCAGAAATATCCTGGGCCTGATTCACTATTGTGTTACTCCATTTGTGTAATCATAAAATGCTACTGATAGCAGCGCAGCAGCTCCCCTGCTGTAAGATGGAGTGCCACAGTGCTGACTCAGATCTCAGGTTTAATTTCAGTGAAGTGCAAGAGAAATATTCAGAGTTCCCTAAACGATTGAAAGGAATTTGTTTTAAAAGCGCTAGTTAGTGTTTTTGTGAAACTGGCTCATTATACAAATTAGCTGAAGAAACACACCCATGGAGGAAACATGATTATTATGATGGTAGCAGAGTGGTTTCATATAAATAAAATTCATTCCCCAAGCACTCCGTGCTAACCATTGTGATACTATAAATTGTTCTATCTAACAGGAGAACAAGGCAATTCAGGTGATAGGGTTCACTTTTATCATAGCTGTTGCATTTTGTTAGTTGAATATTCTGTCTTGGGTTCTATGAAAACTATAGTATCAGATCAGATATTTTTATTTCTGGATAAAGCTGAACTTTTAATAAGAACAATCTGAGAGTTCAGGCTATATATCTTTGTAATCTGATATCAGAAAATTTCTGACAGGAATGAACTTTAATCACTTTTTTTTTTAATAGTTTCACTCACAAACTACAAGAAACGTGCCTTTAAAAATGATGTACATCTATATCTGTCACCTTAAACAATAAAATGTTATTAACAGTTGAACATTCCTGAATACTCCCTCCACTGTTTTTGAAAATATCACATAATAAAACCAGTAGAATAAAAATCTAGATAAGGAAACACTTTCCATTTTCAATTTTCCCAGAAGCTATTAGATCAATCAATCAATTAGTACAGCAAATAAATAAATTAATATCATTTAAAAAAACATTCTGAAAACCCCTTAATGTCTTTCTCAGCTAAAAGTATAGGCTTAACATTAATCAATTTTATAACCCTAATTTTTGCTTAATCTTTCTTCCATCTTTGCTTAAACATATGGAAATATAAATATATTATGGCCCTCTCTATTTCCCTCTAATTTAGAGTACAACACCATTGGAACAGATCTGCAGCTGATGTAAATCAGTGCAGCTCCATTATTCTGGACCAATTTAGGGGATCTGTTTCTGATTTACCTTAACATAAACAAGAAGATAATCAGACTTTATATCTGATTAAAAATATAAAGATAATATTTATATTCAGTCAGGAACCCTTTTTTTTTTTTTTTTCAAACTCTGCTCAGCCTTTGTACAAGGAAACGCTTATTTCCCTTGAAGTGTCATTTTCTGAACAACTTCAGCTGTTAGCAGCCCAGCAGAGCAGAAGAAAGAGTTGGGGGAAGCTCCTCTTAGACGCTCTGTACCTGAAGAGACAGCGGCCTCAATTCTGAGTGCAACGTGAACAGGACGGACTAGCAATGGCGCTGCCTCCTGTTCGGCACCCCGAGTCGGTGATAAATAGGGGTCACTCTGGCCATCGCCTAGGTGGGAACTGCTCCAGCTGCCAGAAACAACTGTAGCACAGAGATGGGCTCGGTTGTGTGCCCACGGCAAGGTCTCTGTGGGCGCGGGACAAAACTCTTTAAGTGGTATCTGCGCTCGATTCCCAATCCGGTGAATTCCCAGGGGGATGGACATAGCATCAAGCAGCGAGGACTGGGAGATGAGAGAAACAGAATCAGGGCTATTAGGGCCTGAAAGCACCTAACGTCTGCAATATCAAAACCACACAGGGAGATGCTTCTTTTCCCACCTTGTGCTAATTGCACATAGAGCCAAATTGTCAACGGGTGAATCACGTCCAAGGGGGAAACTTAAGCTTTTGTTACTACAGGTTAAAATGCCCTAGATCCAAATAAATCCGTGCGGTGCAGGCCTATTCCTAGACTCAGGTTTGGGAGAAATCCAACCCTCTCTTAGTAAAGGGAAAGCCTCTGTCTGTGTTTTCCCATAGGGAAAGTGGACCCTTGCGTATCCATATCTGCTGTCTTGTCTCCCACGTTAACCTCTGCCAATGACACGAAACAGTGGCTGCGCCGTTCCACAAGGATCTCACTGTTTTATAAGAGTTTAATTTGGCAGGTGGCAAGTCGGACAGTACGAGCAGGGGCAAGGAGAGCAACATCAGTGCCAACCCCAAGGCTTTCAGCTGAGTCCTAACGTGCCCCTGCGCGTGACATTAAAACAGCTCCCTGTGACAGCCCGGAGCCCGGCTAGGTCTATTTATAGCCCCTGGCACCCCCACCGCGCACCAGAAGCTCCGTGCTGCTATACGAGATCTGTTTCCCTCCCTTTCAAACCCAGTCTCTCCCACACAGTCTCACAGACACCTGCTGCTCCAAGCGTCAGAAAGGTACACGTTAAATCTTTTCCCCACTCGGAGCAGGGAAGAGACGGGAGTTCGGTGTTGAGACAGGTGGGCAATGTGGAAACATCAGGGCCAGGCTGCTTTGGATTTTGCTGGGTATATGCGAAATTTATGGGCAGGGGTCCCTAAATGCATGTCTCGGGGAACCCTTAAGGATGCCAGAGATGGGGCCTGTATACAGCTGTGCAAGACAGCTACGTGGTGGGGAGGCCGTCGGGTCCGTCATTTAATATCTGTCGATGCTGAAACGAGCCCTGACAGCTCTCTAGAGCGCCTGCCATCCCTTTCAAAAAGGAGATGGAAGAGATTCGTTGCAAACAAAGTTAGGACAATAACCCCCAAAGAGTATCAAACCCAGGGTCTGTTTGTAGCTACGTGGGGTTTGCCAGTAGTGCAGAAATAGAATCTGCCTGCGGATGCACAAATTTCAGCATGCGAGTTCTGCGTGCGGGGCAACTTTGCACCCTCCACAAGGCTGCAAACATCTAGACTTCTTTCCACCAAGAGGTTCTGAGAGACTCTTGCTTTCCTATCACAGTATCTGTAGGTGCTTGGGACTGGTTTTGACCATTAAGAAGCTGAAAATTTTTATCATGATGGTTCAGAGGGGCTTGCCGATTCAACGCATATTGATGCGTGTTAGTGCAGGGGCCGTTTTGGATCTGCTGCTGTGTTGCAATGGGTTTGCTATGAATTTTCTTTTCTGTAGGTATGGACATACCCAGGTATTTGCCTGGTAGTGACTGAAACTAGAGAAATTTATGGGGAAGGCTGGCTTCAAACTGTAACTAATGGAATGCTGATGTCAAGTTATAGTCTGTAATATGTAATTTATTCTCATTTCACTGCTGAGTGACAGGGATATTAAAGCCTTCACACACTAGCATTTGCTAACCAAATGGATACATATTCTACAGTTTTACATAAATATTGGCAATTAAACTTCACAATCTTTTCTGGTATATATTTAAAAAAAAAAGCAAACTGAATTTAGTTTGCACCAAATTTTTAAATTATGTTTCTTTTAATTGTGCTATAGTCCAATTTAAAAAACACAGTATGATCTAATAGTTCCAGAATGCCAGTCTTTCATATACTATCCAGTGTATCAAGCATGTTTAGATAAAAGCAAAAAGAGAAACCCTTAAGACCTCTGCCAGGTTGCTTTAAAGAGCTAATGAAGTAAGTTTTAGAAATATAGTTTCTTTCTGCTGGCATCTATCATTGGATATGTAAAATACTTCTGCATGCTCCTTCTGCATATGAGCACTTTGCCATTTAAATTAGTTTTGATATGTAAGAAAATGATCTGCACATGGGAGCTGCAGAAGAAATGGGCTCTGTATATATTTAGCTTCTATTCTTCTTGTGCAATTAATGTACATAATCTGCTCAGACTGGGATTTGTTTATAGGAACTTGTTTGTGCACAAAGCCTCATCCATTTTCTAC
This sequence comes from Rhea pennata, assembly GCF_028389875.1. Lineage (NCBI taxonomy): Eukaryota > Metazoa > Chordata > Aves > Rheiformes > Rheidae > Rhea > Rhea pennata. The sequence continues at coordinate 13,352,040 of NC_084674.1, forward strand.
TGAGGTCAAAGGGATCTTTTTGACTAACACCACTTTGAATCAAACCAAGATTAAGGTCAGGTGAAGGCATATTTGAAAAGGTGGCCCACAGGGTCTTTCATTTTCAGCTTTGATTTTTTTTTTAATGAATCTATCATAGTTTAAAGAAGAAAAAATGGTATTTTCTGAGATAGAATCAATATTAATCCAATTCTACAGATAGGTCTCTGCCTTGGCAGTAAATGGAGCTCAAACTGTCAAATTTTTCCAGAATCATAAGCTACATAAACACTTTGAAAACTGATCAAAGCATCTTCAGGTCTCCAATGGTCAAACGTGCTCCCATACACTGTTTCTGAAGCACTGCAGGCTGCTTAAAACACCATTGTTACGCGTCAAGTTTCTCCCAGCAGTAAGAGCAAAGTGCTTTAAGACTCGCTTTATTTTTGCTTTAAGCTAAAAGCAACAAAATTAGAAAGAAAAAATAAGCAACTGCAGAAAGGACACATTATGTTATAGGTAACAACCTGAATGCAAGTGTCTTGCAGCCTCTGCCGACAACGCAAGGCTCCCAGCTGTAGGGATGCAGTGAAACCCAAACAGGCTCTCATCAGCCAGTTGTCCATATGGTAACAGAGCGTGTGGGGTTACCTTTACTGCTTGTAGGCTGGCAGCTTGTCTTCCTGCATCGAAAGCTTCCATTTATACCACTTGCACGCTGTGACCCACTAAGAAAACTCTCATGAGTATGCCTAGCAACAAGTTTTTCAGCAGAAGCTGGTTCATGGGTGGATATTATGAGACCTTAGGTTGCCTTGATTCAGTTGTCTTGGTGTCAGATAGCATGTAAAAATAAATAGGTGCCACTGGGTTTGAAGGAGAAAAATAATTTAAATCACTCACAGAAGTATTTTCACACAATCTTATATATGCCAATGACAGAATTTGATTTGCGATGTTCACACTTTTGAAACTTTACATCCTCCTTCCTGTCCAGCAACAAATCAATTCAGATTATCTAAAACATACATGCTATAGGACTGATCCTGGCCCCACTTAAATCAGTAAGAGTTCTTTTTCTGACTTCAATGGGAAGGAGATCACTTCATCTGGTAAACTTTCCAAAACTGCCTAACTAATACAGGTACTAAGCTCTAATATATAATGTGATGCAGACACCTCAGTTCTTAAACTGTGTGGTGAGCTGAAATAGGACTTGGGTTTGTTTGTGTGTGTTTGTTTTTAAACTTAGATGCCTTTGAAAAATCTGAAAATCCAAAATCTCTAAGTAAATAGCAAATAGAACTTGAAAACTTCCATAAAGGTTGCTTTGCTGATACTAATCATGGAGACAAATGGGATAAAAATAGTAAATGGATGTTTGTCACAGTGAAACATTTAAGACATGTATCTGTATACCCTCTCAAACCACACAAATTTTATAAGAAAAAATGTCAATGTTCTCATACTTAAGTGCTCTGCCACAAATTTGTTATTTTATCTAGCCAAAAGGGATAAATATTTATTTCCTGAATTAATTTCAAGTCAAAGCAAGAAAGTAAGTTTTCCCTGAACCTGAGTGGTCTTTTCAGTATAGATCTCTAGACAAACACTAGAAATGCTTCCCAGTTTGACCACTGATAACTGTTATTTGAATGTGCTTTTTCAGACAGTTGGGCATCCAACGTACACTGATTTAGTTGATTTAATCATGGTTTGTTTCTAATGATATCATGGGGGACTGTACCTACAACTTTACTCAAGACAAAGTATCTAATTTCTCCCCTATTAACTCTGAAAAAATGAAGAAAATCAGATTGAACTGACGCAATTTGTTCTTAATAAATAGGTGCTCTACCTGCTTTTATCACCTTATTGCCCTCTAAATTCTTATAATTTGGTTGTGTAATAATTTCTTCCAGCATCTTTGTAGGTATCAGATTAGGCAAGCTGGTCTATAATTCCCTGGGACCTCCCTTTCTGTATCTTATTCTTATAACTTATTTTTTTCTGATATCAAGATTAGTAGTATTATTTGCCTTTCTTGAGTAGTGCAGGATCTTTTTTATGGTTTAAATTCTTGATCTTAAATCCCAGTGCAGTCTGCATAATTAACCACCCAGATTATAATGTTATAATCATCTGGATTCTGATTTCTGCCTCACTGTGACTGTCAGCCAAATGCCATAATGCATACAATTACCAGATTTGCTTCTTAGCTTACTGGTAACAAAGGAAGCACAAATAATTCATAGGCAGAAGCTCCAGTTCTTTGATGTGACTGAACTATGATCCATTCAGCACCTGAAGGGAGGCAGGCTGCAGATGGGGTAACCTCTTTAAGGGAAGGGGAGGAAGGAGGAGGAAGAGGAGGATGCAGGATCCTCTGTGCCAGAGTCCATGGCAGCAGCCCTGCTGCCCCATGCTGGGTCCTGTGACCTTGCCTGAGCCAGGTCCCTTAGCTCCCACCCTCCCGCCACGGCACTGCGGAAGAGCAGATTCCTTACACTGCAGCTGGAGAGAGAAAGACAAGACAAAATTCAGACAAAATAATGTCTCTAATTACAAGGTAGCATTTTTTTAAGAGGTTAAGGGAAATTCCTGGTGAGATAGTTCCATCTGGTTTACAGTCCCTTTGCGCTGGGGCAGTTCAAAGAGGTTATAGTGTAACTGAGAAGTGCGGATAGCATTTATTTATAGTTTGATAGCCTCATAAAAGCTGTAGAGCTGAGCTCACAGCAGTGTACTTATTTATGTTTTAAACTGCTCATGTAGCACCCTACTGCCTTGCAGAATGTGTGCCGTAGCTCCTGCATAAAATTATATATGACTCTTTATAAGATTCATGAAACAAAGGCAAAAAATATGAAATTAGACTAACAAAACAGATAGTATGCAATAAAAGTAGCAGCCAGAACTACAGAAAAATAAACAGCACAGCTCTGAAATAAAGTAACATCAAGAAGATTTGCACCGGAATCTATTTTTCACAACAGAAGGAAAAAACCCCAAAACTCTTAAGAAGCAATAGCTCTGATTTCAGCTCCTGGTGACATTACAAAGGAGTCGAGTCTTGCCCTGAAGGTTTTATAATGACAACCCAGCCTCTGGCACAATCTCAGTATAGTGTCTCACTGTAAATTATATTTGTATCATACTTATCCTTTCTCTTAATATCAATGTACCATCTTTTTCCTCTGTAACCCAGAGGGGAAGCAAAGCAGCACCGTTTCATTATTACCCTTTAACAGTCTTTCCAGTGATATAAGGGAGAATATTAATATCCCTCCAGTGACCTCAGCTAAACACTACTAAAAGCCAGGAAGAGAGTGACAAGTGTGTAGCTAATGTATAGGGCTGAAATCCTGAACTTAAAGAAAAGATTTCAGCCCTGGGTTTCAATCCTGGTTTCTTTTTAACCTTTTAGCTTCGCTTTCCTCAGCTGTAGAATGGGGAAAGCAGACTTACATAAAAGTTGACAGCGTGATTTTATTGAGTGGAGCTCAGTAAGGAGCCTGGAGTGTTTTCAAATTAAAGTGACTAAGGAGGTATATTCTTAAGAGGAAAGGCAAATATTGTGGGGTTTTTTTTAAAAGCTTAAGGTAATCAAGCTCTGCCTATAGCTGTGATCCTGTATTTACTGACTGTGGAAGCAGTGTTGCTTTGCAGAATCAGATCAGGTGGGCAAAGAAGAGGTTGAAGGGGTACAAGGTGGAGACTCGTTGCATCGCTCAGCCCAGGGCTGAGGTGATGGTTGGGTATGGACCAGGTCTAGGTAAGAGGCGGCCACCATCCACCATTTGCAGGCCACACGTTACTCTTGATGCTGGGGAGGAGGCCTGGAGCGCTGCTCCTTCACAGCAGTCCTCCGCTGGCTTTGTGGGCAGAAGGGTAGGAGACTACATCGCACGTGGCACAGATGGGCACTGCCCTCCATCTGAATGAAGGGTGTAGGATTTGTCCCTGTGACTTTTAATTACTCTACAAGATGATTTGTGCCTAAAATAGTATACAAACGGTGTAAGCTATACTGTGCTTTGAGATTCTTACTGTTAATGTCTTACTGAAGAAATTGAGGAAAAAATGGCTATGAGCATGTTGTGCTAGATATCCTAATGTCCTTAAATGAACACACAAAACTCTCAAATCTGCTGAGCAGTGTAATCAAAGTGTTGCTTTGGAAAAAAGCTAAATTAATAGTGAAAAGACACTTAAAGGTGACCAGCATAGGAAGCAAAATGGTAACACCGTTCTACACGCTGTTTCTTCCTGATATGTATAAAAATGTGGAAAGGATGACGGTGATTAATCATCTCACTTGTTTTTCACATTAGAAATGCACATTTTGTCCATCATGGAAAAGATGGAGGATGTGTGAAACTATGACATCACAGGAAAGAAAAGGAAGAAGTTGATCAGTTGGGAGGCAGAAGTCTGTTCAGTCAGATTGTTTTAAATGATTTGGGTCTTGTTTGTATTTAGTAACACTGGCATCAAGTTGGGGAACGAACAACCTGATAAAACCTTACAGCTCATCTGCTTGAGATGCGCAGTGTATTATAAGCACACACATGAGATAAGTATAGTTCCTTTATCAAAATGCAGGGAAGATGGAACATTACAAAGTAATAAAATAGCAAGAGGAGAAAACAACAAACTGGTCATCTAATTATCATAAAGAATTTGAAAAATAATAAAAAGAACAACTTCTTTTTCAAAAAAGGCTTCTACTGACTGATTGACAGTTGATGCAGGATTAAGACCTAGGTTTTCTCAAATTTCAGTGTAGCTAGCAAAAAAAACTGTTCTGCATTTTGGAAATACCATCACTTTATTTTTGTACTGAAAGTACCATAAGAAGAGTTTAGAATTTAGCCCACATTCAGGCTATGAAGTTAATATTTTGTCTTCCAAATCCATTTTTACATTCTGGTAATAATCCAGATTCATTTCTCAGATGTGTTGCTTCTAGTCCCTGATTTGGAATGTGGAAAGAAATGATAAAATCAAGGAAATACTAGTCTTCAAGCATGCCTAGCTTTTAGTTTATCTCCCAAAGTGAAGAATCCATGTAATTTCCAAAGCAGAAGGATGACCATTTCCAAAAAGAACTGAACAGCTAAAAGAGTAGGTCTGAGACTGATCCTATAGCTGTAGAATTCTCTTTCACCTGGGAGATAGACTGAAATTTTTTAAATGTTGATAGTTTATTTAGATCTGTAGAGAGATCTGGACTGTTTGTGAAAATGCCTTGAAGTGGATTTCAAAGAATATCATATGTTCATTTTTTATGTTGATGCATATTTCTTCAATGAAACCAGAGCTACTCTTTGTGAACTGTTTTTTCTCAAATCAAGTCATACAAGAACCCGATCTTGCAAATATTTAAGCTGGTGAGGAGTGTTACTCATTTGAATAGTCCCATTAAGCAATTTACATCATGTTTAAAATCTGTATGAAGCATGGTTATATCCTACCTTTTGGACTTGTCTGTGTATCAGTGATTTGTGAAGTGATTCCTTAATTCATTTCTGCAACAGAGCTGTCTCATTACTACATTACAGACAAAAACTATGTTAAGGACCGATACTCCTCCAAGTGATAGGTAAACATTATTCTCCCATTAACAGATTTACCACTATACCTCCAATTCTCTGGCTAGTTAATCGGAAAGTGGACAAAATTCAGTAAATGGCCAAGAAATAAACAGCAATTGGATTATTGTATCTTTCATATTTTCCCCAGTAAATAAACACAGAGGCAGTAAGTAAATAATTATAATTTAGTTAAAATCCCATCTGATGTTGTTGTAAGCAGAACTAAAACTTCATCACTCTGTAGCACCTTACCATGCAGCAGCCTGCTGAAGGGCCGGAGGACAGCTGCCCCGTTTATGAATCCTTACCTCAAAACGATCAGTATCAGCTCTGTGGAAACCAGTGGTCTATACCTCGATGTGAAAGAGTGAAGAATGTGGCCCATTATTTAGACCCAATTGCTTTCTGCCAATTATGCTGTGACACTCTAGGGGTAGAAGTTATTAACCCTACAGGTAGAGCAGCTTTGTGTTGAAGGAGTTTCTGTTGTATAAATTCCATAGTGAAGGCAGATTGGTAGGTGGTGGGGAGGCATGACCCAGAGGAGCCAGGGCACTGTAATTAAGTAGGTAGGTTTGACAATAGCTATGTGGCTTCCCTCTTCCACCTCCCTCCTCCATATATATTAAAAAAAAAAAAAAAAAACAAAACAAAAAAAAAAAAAAAAACACTCTTTTGTACCTCATGTTCTCCCTTCCCTGCTCTCTGGGCCACATTCATCTCTCACCATTGCCTTCAATCTCTTTCCCAAACATGCTGGAGATCCAGCTCTTTTTCTTTGCACCCTAGAACTGCACTCAGTATTGGATCTGAAGTTGTCTCTCTCAAACATCTGCTTGACTAAATGTCTCTTTCAGCTTCAGGTGTGGAGAGAAAGCTACCAGCAAAGCAGGGAAGGATGGGGCAAAGTCAAATCTATTGCTACAATAAAGAGCTATAGAACTATACATTGCAGTTTAAGAACTTGGCTGCATATTCAAGATTTAAAAAGAAAATCCCTCATACTTCTGCAATCTGACTATTGAAAGATGTATCAGTTCCAGACTCAAAATAACTTAGAGTTCCAGACTCTTTTATTTGCTTAGGTACCAAAGCTGGAGTGAAAAAACACATACTGTTTCTACAGTTGGAAGCAAGCTACGTTGGAAAAGGAAATGTTATATGCTTTGGTATGTATTACTGATTTATATATCTCCCTATAGAATGACTATCTTTAGATACTAAGAGTAAAATTAATTTGCCCAAGAATTTGTTCTTATTAGACAATGTTATGTTTCTTCTTCTAGAAACATTCGCAATGGAGACCTTATTTGAAAGCAACCTAGCATTCAAACAGCCCTTCCAAAAGTTAGACGAATTTTGAGGAGATTTTAAAACACAAAGCTTGGAAATAAATCATGGATCCTAAGACTGAGGAGAAAAGAAAGCAGCACCATAGCTTGACTTTACTGGAACAAGTAACAAGAATGAAAGACGCAGCAGAGATAATTGATGTTGTTCTAGTTGCAGAAGGCGAGAAATTCCCTTGCCATAAGGTGGTGCTGGCTGCATTCAGTCCGTACTTCAAAGCCATGTTTACCTGTGGCTTGGTTGAATGCACCCAAAGAGAAGTAATATTATATGACATTTCTGCGGAGAGTGTGTCCATAATACTCAATTACATGTACAGTGCAGATTTACACCTCACTAATCAGAATGTGCAGACTGTTGCGGTTGCTGCGTATTTCATGCAGATGGAAGATGTCTTTAGTATATGTCAGAAGTACATGATGGACCATATGGATGCTTCAAATTGTGTGGGGATTTACTACTTTGCAAAGCACATTGGAGCAGAAGATCTATCTGATCAAGCAGGGAAATACTTATATCAGCATTTTGCAGAGGTGAGCTTACAGGAAGAAATATTAGAGATTGAAGTCCAGCAACTGTTGACACTTATAAAATCAGATGATCTGAATGTTTCCAGGGAGGAGAGCATTCTGGACCTTGTCATTAGATGGGTTAATCACAGCAGAAAATCACGTGTGGTACACCTTATTGAGCTCCTGAAGCAAGTGAGACTGGTACTTGTCAGCCCTTCTTTTTTAGTGGAAGCCCGGAAAAGGAACACAATGATCCTGTACAACTCAGAATGCAATGATATGTTTGAGGAAGCATTAGAAACCATCAGGATATCCAGACTGCCTTCTCTCAGTCTGCGATACGGCATGGAGACTACCGATCTTTTACTCTGCATTGGCAACAATTCTCTGGGCATTAGATCAAGACATGGTAGCTATGCAGATGCCAGTTTCTGTTACGCTCCAGCAACACAGAAGACTTACTTCATTTCCTCTCCAAAGTATGGAGAGGGTTTAGGTTGTGTTTGCACTGGTGTTGTCACTGAGAATAACGATATTATTGTGGCAGGAGAAGCAAGCGCCGTCAAAATGTCTAGACAAAAGACCAAGAACATCGAAATTTATAGGTGTGTACCTTCTGTCAGAAAACTTTTGATTTTTTTAGTCCAAATAATGTTTCTGGGGATAAGAAAAGGCCATTAGACAAAGCATTCTTTCCCTAGAAGCTTGCACAGAGATTTCAGTTACTCAAATCAGTTTGTCACAACTCAACTTCATGGCACGATGAAATTATACACATACAATCAAATCCTGATGCCTTTTCTCATGAAAGAGTATTTACTGTGGTGGCATCCTTGTGTAAATAAGCTTGATTAGGTCCTCAATCAATGTATGTGGACTTTGTATTCTCCTAACTCAAATCAACATTTTGCTAGGGTTTTCTTTCCTAGGTCATTAGCAAAGGGAAGGAGTCAAGGGAATCAGCTGAGAAGTCCAGTAAGACAAGGATGATACTCTTCTATAAAATACTATGTTGATGATACCTCAGAGGTAAAATGATAATGGCTGACAACTTAAAACTCTCATTTTGTTTTCACTTGTGTCTTTTTCAGATGAACCCATTTTAAAGGAAATAGGAGCTTTTCTGGATTCAATTAAGTAAAAAAAATAAAATAAAAACAGCATTTTCAAATATAGGTGCCTAAATTTTATGAAGTAAATCCATATTGAGGCAGATGAAGGGGCCTTATTTTCAGCAGTGTTGAGCTCTCACTCTTCTCACTGACTTCAGTGGAAACTGGGAATGAACAGCACATGCAGAAATAAGGGACTCCTATATTAATTAAGGTCAAATATCTTCCAAAGGGTGCCTAAAATTAGGCTCCTTTGTACTAAAAATATTTGATCTTGCAAACATTGAGCTCAATTTTATAACTTTTCTGTGAAGAAGAAAGCTCCTCTTGTCATTGAATCATTGAATAAACAAAGAAGATCAAGAGGGTAACACTTGAAAACAAGCTGATATGACCTTGGTGAATCAGGGCATTCACAACTTTGGATTTTCCTACAGATACCACCGGCAAGGAAACCAGTGTTGGCGCAGTCTGTGCACCACTCAGTTCCGTGAACTCTATGCACTAGGCACTATCCATAACGATCTCTATGTAATAGGAGGGCAAATGAAAATGAAAAATCGCTATCTGGTCACAAACTGTGTGGAGAAGTATTCCATGGAGCAAGATACCTGGAGAAGCATAGCACCTCTTCCCTTGCCACTAGCCTGCCATGTGGTGGTAACGGTGAAGAATAAGCTCTACGTGATGGGTGGCTGGACACCACAGGTTAATAAAAGTGCTAGTTATTTTATTTTGTTTGTTTACTAACAACCAGAGCTATGCTTGGTTAATATGTTGCATAATTTTATGGTGCTTCTTGCACAGGAAAATTACATCAGTGATATGAGAAGAATAAATTGCTCTCATTCCTCTGACATCTTTCATAGGAAAATCAATTAGGGTAAAGGGGAATAAAATCTGTATTATATCACCTTTACTCTAAAAGCCAATTTCTGGAAGAGCAGTTTTTTCATAGAGACTTTCACTGTAAGCAAGAATCTAAAATGTATCTCTTGTGTCAATATGAGTTCTATTTTAAACAGCTACTGAGTTAAATATTGAAGACTGAATTGAAATAATTGGGATGATATTTAAGTACTTATTTGGCAATTTTGTGTCATCACAGACTGGGAAAATGGATTAATTTCAGCCTTTCTGTATATATTGTCCTCTTAATTTTTCTAGATATCAGGAAATAATGGTCTTTTAATCACACAGAGACCTTTAACAAGCCCTATATTAAAAAGGCACATATAGAGGTGAATTTTGGGATCAGATTCATAGCAGACTCATATCTGAGTTCATCTCAATTTCTCAGAAAACCTTTTTAATTAATTAATGTTCCTTGTTTTTCATTATATCCTATTTTTAATGAAAAGTCAAAGCATTATTTGGAGAATAGACTCCTTTAATCCATGTATTTGTGTCAGTTGTGTTGCTTGGCCATGTAGAGTACTGATGGAAATTTTCAATGGGACCACAAATACCATCTTCAATAATAGAAACAATATTTAGAACTATGCTGCAAGGCAGGTAGATGGCAGAAACAGTGCTTACCCTCTTTAGTATGTCCAGTGTGAAAGATTTTTTTTAAGAGTGTAGTCCATTTTTTACTTCCTGCTTGGTGCAGTATAACTTTAATCAATCAAGTTAGAGCCCCACATCTACCTGACAAAGACGAAGGGCATCTGTAATCTTTATTGCTGACTAGTATTTTCAGAGTATTATCACATCTCATTGGTTTGTGATCTCTTGAAATTAACGTTAAAGTATTTAAAAGTGAAAAGTATTCAGCAAAAAGTATTTCTACCTCTATGGATATTTTGAACACAGAAGTCCCCAAATGGAATCAACAGAAATACCGGAGAGTATTCTGATACTAAAACAACTGAGCAAAGTACCTCTCTATTTTAAGAATTAAAATACGGGAACATCCTTAATGTAGAAACAGTTTGTCTGTAAAAAGCTTGAGCTTAAAGACTTGTTATATAACAAAGAGAGATTTTAACTTAGACAACCATCTTTGTCTTGCTTAATAGTTCTCCAGAACAGATTGTAAGGGGGGAAAACAGCTTGGAAACACTAGTCAAGAATATTGAGCCAAGAATCATTTACAAAAATATAAGCACCTGGAAAACACGTGAAGCTAAAACCTGCCGATCAGTTTGATCTGTAACAATACGTGAGAGTCTGGTTTTACGTACAAAATGACAATACTAATTGACTAAAAACTATAGCTTTGTAACATGAGCACATACCCGAGCAGATCAGAACAAAATTCGCTAAAGTACTCAAAAAAAAAAAAAAAAAAAAAAAAAAAAAAAAAAAAGTACTTTAATGCTGCAGAGGGTGCTGAATTCTTCTAGTATCCTATATCTCCTCACATTCACCTTTTAGATGCTGCAATTGTATTTGTGAGGCTGTCACAGCTGCACTATGAAAGCATATTGGTTTGTCAGGTCAGGAGTTGCCTTTATATTCAAGCAGCACTGAATGTTCTGACAATCCTTAACAAATACTAATGATGCAGCATTGATGGAGTGCTGTAAATGTATGTGTCCATTCACAGGACATAGATAAATACATGTTCCCTTCCCATTCAGACTTTGCAATTGACTAAGACTAAGTCAAGCCAGGACATAAAATGACAGCTTAGGAGGGCAAAGACTTGACTCACCACAGCACTGCTCCAGCTCAGCACTGGTCTATCTTCACTGACGCCAGTAGAGTTAAAAACCCAAGTGTACTGGCTGTGAATTAAGCCCTGGTAACTGGGGGCTCTTAAAATGGCATGAAGCATCTGCTGAGGGCTGAAGGGCAGGTTTCAGATCCTTGAGATAGAAGGGACATTTATTTTTTCTGTATATAAAGAACACTGTGTATACTCTGAGATGGTTCACATTAAAGTTACCACAAAAATGAGGTAGGATGTGAACTTACATTACGTCAAATGGCGTCTGCTCGTCAGCATACGCACTTACTTTATGGTAAAAATGACACGGCTTACCCCACTTCCAGTGAATACTGAATTTCAGTGTCTCACACTTGCAGAGAAAGGGCACGCTCGTGGGCACTTACAGGACAGTAACCAAGGGACTATATATTTACTTCCTAGTTTTCCTCCTCCTATCATTTCCATCACATCAGTGTTGGAAAAGTGTTTTGGGATAGGAAAATAACAAGCAAAGCAAGAATACATATAGCATCTTCACTAGTAAGCAAAGTAGTTCTCTCCTTTTCATTATCTCTGCATGAAATCTTTCATCTGGAGATATTTCAGAGCCCTCCTCCACAGGTTATTGCTTGCATTCCAAGTTACCATATCAGAAAACACAATCTCAGTTCCTGTCCTATGCCAGAGAGGAAGAAAGAGGGAAAGAAGACTAGAAAGAAAAAGAGGAGTAGGAGTGAGTATAAAAAGTATATTATGGTAGCAATGATACAGTGTAAGGTTAAGAGCTTATTATTAAAACTATCGAAGGAGAAGACATAGCAGTTGAACGGTATTACACCGTTTAGGTTGACTAAATAAACATGCATGGTAGTTGAGAATAAGTTATATACGTAAACAGGCCTGAGAAAGGCAGCTAAGTACTTCACTGAGGCTCGCAGTACAATCTGAGTAACAACGTAAATAGAGATTCAACCTTTAGCAGGAATAAAAAATATCTTATAGAAGGTTTTCCTTTCATTATCAGGACTTCACAGGGGCCTTGTAAAAGAGGTATGTCCTGTCAGAGCTGGACCCATGAATGTTTTGTTATTATCCAAATCCTCAGCTTTATTGCTACAGAATATAAACGCCCTGTTATTCACTTGCCTTCTACAATGCACTTCCAGCCACAAGTCATGGTGCTGTTAAACTGTAGTGAGTATGAATCACTTCACAGCTAGAGTGGCTGTGTTGATGTTATTTATCTGCTCAGCTGTCTGCTGTGATTAATTGCATGCAGGCGTGTGCAGAGGGCTCCAAATGTTGTATTATTATATGGCTGTCATATTTCATACAGATGGATCTGCCTGACGATGAGCCGGATCGATTAAGTAACAGAATGTTTCGGTATGACCCGGGCCAAGACAAATGGACAGAGCGTGCACCAATGAAGTTCTCCAAATATCGCTTCAGCACAGCTGTAGTCAACAGTGAGATTTATGTCTTGGGTAAGAGGAAACAGATTTTTAACAGATAGCACAATGACTTTTTCTTTTTTTTAGCAATTTGCCTCAGTGAAGCAAAATATCTTACTTGTACCTTTGCTATGTACAGTAAGGCAGAGTATGTTGGACTAAACGGGTAGTATTTTCTGGAGCTATTTTTTTCCCACATAATTTCTTCCTTCCTTAATTCATGTCGATTAAATTAGTGACAGTTTAGTGCTTTGGATTAATGTAACAATGATACTTTGCTTTTTAAATCATTTTTCTTTGGAGTATCAGTGTGCTCTATAACTAATAATGAATTCAAAAAGATGGGTAGAGAAGCCTTGTTAGCATCATTTTACAGACGAGTAATGGAAAGCTGAAGTAACATACTCAGCGTCATAAAGGAATGACACAGGAAAAAAGAGAATTTGGATCTCCCAGTCAAAACCAAAATGATTTGTGAATTCTGATAAAATTTAATGAATAACGATTCATTCTACCCGCCTCAGTGTAGATAAACCTTTTTTGATAAGTCTAAATCTTTCATTTTGTCATCTTTAAAGTAATGGAGTTTATGACAGAATTAGTATTTGCACGAACTCTGTTTCCAACTTCTCTCTAAACCAACAGAAAGAACACCACTTGTTTCAGAACACTAGCAAACATCTCAGAAAACCAAGACAAGCAAGGGATTTTTATGAAGAGAAAATGATTATATAAGGCAGGAAAGCATGGATGGAAAGAAAGGCATTGTAAGTATTGGGCATGATATAGAGAAACCATTGAAGAGGCATCTTGGAAGGAGAATAGGAACCAGGAAGGTGACTAAGAATGAGAGGATTACAGCTAGGAGTATGACTGGAAGGTGCTTACAAAGGTAGGAGAGAAGTTTGTATGACCAGCTAATCCACAGATGGGCTGTGGGTAACCCACACTCTTCCATGCTCAGGGTCCTGAGGGCATGAACAAGGTGGCAATTACATCGGCACCTTTTAATCCCTGCTGCTTCAAATTACTCCTTTCAAGCTTATCAAAGTGGGCACAATAAATATGGTCTTATCAAATTAATATATTTTTTATTTTAGAGATGTTTTTGCTTTGTCTGGGGTGTTATTTACCATGGATAATGGAGAGTGTGTTCCTGACATGTAACACAGAAGGCATTTTGCAGAAGGCTTCCTGGAGATGTGCATCTACGAAAGGTGTCTTTGGAGGAGCAGAAGGGGAAGATGGTTTTAATACGGCATTTGTCTTCTTTTAGAGATGCTTCTTTCTCTACAGTGGCTTGAGCCAGACCCACAGGCACAGCCAGGAGAAAGAGTGAAAGAGGCACACATGCAAAAGAGAGTTTCACAAACAGAAAATTATTGTCAATAGTTACTAACAGGTGAAGTATGCAGTTCAATAAGGCAAGTGCTGGCTACTTAGGTTCCAAGGCGCTCTGAAAATGTGGAGGTTTAATACTCTTTAGAAGGTTAAATATATACCTTATTTATTTATACAGATAATGATGCTGTAACTGGGAAGCAGAAGCAGCAGTAACAGTTGGGAAGAGAAAAGCTCTATTCATGCATTTCAGTAACAAGCATTCTGAGATCAAGACCAAGAATTCTGTGATGACACAAAGGAGTCAGGGAGAAAAAAAGGACCTGTCTTCGGACGCTTGTGATAAAACAGGCTGACAGCTGTTTTCACAGTAACTCTGATACTGAAACATGGAAAAGCAGTGGCTAATAAGGAAACTGCATCCATTTTCTTCCCTCAAAATCCCACAGAGCAAGAAGCATATCTGAATGAATACAATAGTGAAATGTATAGATTGTACACAAAGCATAGTTTTAGTCTGAGAAGTGATTATTAAAATGGCATTAAGGAGTTCCAAGTGTATGTGTCTCTTAGAGACTTTCACGTGAGTTTCACTAACATAAAAAGCATCATTTTACTACGTATAGTTGCCAAACTGAATATTAACTTGAATTCTTTCTTATATGCCATTAACTACCAATACTAATTTTTTGGTGGGAAGATCTTTTTTAACAATTTTATTGGCAGATAGGCTGGAATATAATCTAATTCTGTTTCCCATCACCTTGTTGGTTCACATACCTTTCCATGAGCAATCCTTACTCGAGCAGTCCTAGGGGAATAAACGCAGTTAATCCTGTGATTAACAATCTGCTGCACTGGACCCTTTGCTCTTGTCACTAAATATGACTAAGCATATGCAAGAGTAGTGTCTGATCTTACCTTTAATAGTGTAAATTTGGGTAATTCTGCTGTAATGAACAGACCTGCTTATAATTTATACCAAAGATAACTGAACTCACAAGCTGCTCCAGGGAGCAGATTTTTGAGAAAGATTGTGCTATTTTTATGATGGCATTTCTGAATGTGCCTCTGTTCTAATGCTATGTCCACTGCAAGGTGTAACTGCAGCAAACGTAGACTGAGTTAACTTCAGGTAGCATGAGTATTGATTGTGGGAAGACATTTTACATAGGCTACAACACTAGGCTCCTTTTACAAACTCCTGATTGTCTATTTTCAGAAAATTTGTGAGGATTTTCATATCTGTAAATCTGTAAAATTTGGTTGAAACTCACCAATAGGCTCAAAAGCTATTAGAGGGCAGACAAAATAATGCAAACAGATACAGATCACACACGTACCAAGCGCAAGTGTGTAATTCTTGTTTCCTTAGGAAATCATATAAAATTAGAGCTAATTTTTAAATCAAAAATCAAAGCTTATACAGAGCCAAAAATGATTTGTCAAAAAATTCTACCTTTGAATATGCTGTTTTAAATCCACCCTTAACTGCATGGGTGGAACTAAGAAGATTTAAGTATTGAAATTGAGAAGACAATTTGGGTGGGAAATTTTAACCAGCATCAACTGAAAATTCTATAGAGGAGACTCTAAAGCATTTTCAAATACCTCTTATAATGATGAAGCAATTTTCAAAAGAATTCTGTCTGGAAACAGCTTTACAGTCACTGATACTGGCATCTCATTCTGCTGGTATCACACATGGTCTCATCTCCAGCTGTAAACTCACACATGCCAACTGTAATTAAAATCTTACACAGAAAAGATGCATTTCATGCTTTATTCATGGTGACAAGTTCTTGTTACCTTGTGAATTCTCAGACTGTTGGGCTGTGAAACGGGTACAGTTTTCCTTTGGAAACAATTGTGATGGTATTCCAGGCTGGGTGGACAGACAGTTCATGACATCGAAAGGAACATATTGAAAGCGCTCTTAATCTGGCTAATGTAGTACTTCATCATGCAGATGACATTCATGAGAGAATGAGAATGGAAAGAATTGAAGTTGATATTGACAGACCAAAGAATAGCAACTGTCATGAGAATGGTAAAACCATTGCAGACTGTTCAAAGCTATGGATCCTTTGGAGTTTACACTGTTTCACAGGGAACATCGATGCTGTCAAGGCCAATTTGTTCAAAAAGACACATTCTGAAGAGGATCACAGCTCCGAGGTTGTCCTCACATACTGATCTTAGAGGTGGCTATACTCGGGCACCATAGCTAAGCTTTTTTGCTACAGACGAGATAGAGTTTTGTGGAGTTTCTACCATTGCCCTTTACACCCTCTCTGCCTCCAAACAGGGATTCCACACAGATGGGTTGTGTGTGTGTAGAACTTGAATAATCTAGCAGGCTTCCACAGAGTCTCAGTTGTGGACTGTGGACTGTGGACAGTCAGTGAAGTGGCAATTCAGAAGCACAGCAATGCTTTGATTCCCAAAAGAATCGCCCCGTTTTCAGATCTTACTTGCTCCTCATGTAGAGCAATGTCTCCATGTGTTTCTTGTAGCCTGCACTGATTTAAAAGGTCCACTGGGGAGTTCTGGGGACAGATGAAGGAGAGGAAGGGAGGAAGGATAGAAGTAGGAAAATGAAAGATATTATCTGCATTCTGTGAGGACCAAGTCTTGCTTCCTGGAAGTAAAAATATAAAGAAATACATAGCTGTAGCTGAGTACATAAAGTAGTATTGCAGAGAGACAAGACTTCTTTTGAGCAACTCTTGAAAAGTGACATATGTCTTTAAAAAAGTAAGACTGTCATCTCTTTCATCGGTACAGTCTCTGTGGACAGTTTGTACAGTTCTCAGCACATGCAGGGTTAGTTGGGACTCCAGAGCACAAATGAAAAATCACTGCACTAATTTCATCCTCTCCTCTTGTCTCTAAAATATGAATCTAAGTTCTATCACAATATAAGGCCAAAAACACAGGTGGATCACTAGCTTTGAATAAGATACCATAACAGATTCTTTGATATACAAGTCTAATTTTTACTCTCATCCATACAGGTGTAAATTTGCTGCAAGTCTGCTGATTTCAATTGTGTTGTGCCAGATTCATTTTGTTCTAACCAAGATCAGAATCTGACACTTAGCCTTTGAAGTGTTAATTTTTGAAGAGTCCCATTGGCACAGAACATAGAGTACATAGTCACTGTCCAAAACCCTTCCCAGTCTAATTGCCACCTCCAGCCTGTAAAACTCTAATGACCCAAATGGAATTATTCTAGAGTCTCACTGATGGAAAGAAAATGAGAAATAGATTAGAGTTTTTTGTCTGAGTAATAGCATT
Organism: Rhea pennata; assembly: GCF_028389875.1. Classification (NCBI taxonomy): domain Eukaryota; kingdom Metazoa; phylum Chordata; class Aves; order Rheiformes; family Rheidae; genus Rhea; species Rhea pennata. The sequence goes on from NC_084674.1 coordinate 13,369,341, forward strand.
GTTCGGGAACCTGTACCACAAGTCCTTAATCAGCAATCCTGAAATATAATTGTCTGTTTGTTGTGTAATGTTCCTAGAGAATCTTTTGCTATTTATATGGTGTACATAATCCTTATAAGTAAATGAACAGCATTTCCTGAGGCTCAAAATCCTTTCTCCTATTCATCCTATTTGACTGGTCTTAGCTCTTTCTCTCCATATTTTCCCAGGAACATAACTATATTCGTTAGAAAGCCCAAGAAAGAGCAGTATTGTGTTCTTAATGACAGAGGCAATTGAGATACTTTTGGAAGAAAACCAGATGGGAGGGCTCTATTTAAGGTCATGCATTTTAATCTCTTGCTTAAAAAAAAAAAAAAAAAAAAGAAGAACTTTGCAGCTGAGTCTCTGAAAACTCATTACAGCTGATGGATAAATTAGAAGAAGACCTGCCAAATGAATTAGCTTGTATTAAAAAAACATTCAACTACTGTCTCTGAAATACAGGTCACTAGTAAAAATATTGTATCACTATGACAGCTTTAACTATGTGTTGCTTTTATGTTACATAATACCTGTTTTATAAATAAGCACACACAGAAAGACTTAAATAAGAAATCCTATTAGTAAAGATCTAGGAATCAAAGAATTTTTGTTTATCCTCCTTAGTTTGGTATCCCACCTCACTAAAATCTGTTTTTTCCCTGAGTTCTTGTTGAGAGCTTATTTTAAAAGTTTTAAGCAGTTAAATGAGGTTTAATACTGAATATCTCCATCATAATATACTTATTTGAATATGGACTATGAGGTCTCTCTGGAATGGAACGCTTGTGTAGGAGGGACTGGAAGGAGACATTTTAGCTTTCATGCTTCAGTATTAACTGTGTGTTTGAGTAACATCCTTCTTTCAAAATAGACATGTCTGTAAATACGTTTTGGACTTCCAACAAGTGGTAGATAATGGGTCTGATTCTGCCCTGTTATACCTGAGCAACAGTCCTTGTAGTGCTAGTGTGCAGGGAGGAACCTAAGGCAAAACCTGGTCTGATACATGAGACAAGAAATGTTCCCTATTCGTTTAAGGATTATCAACTGAAAGAAGAAGAAGGTATTACAGGAAAAAAGAAGGAGCTGGTACTGAAGTGTTGACTGTGTTTAGGAAGACAATCATTTGGTTTTCTCAGCCCTGTTTCTAATCAATCTTTTGATCTCATGTCTCCCTACAAGCTACATTACATCATCTGCTTTGCTCTGTGATAGTAAAGAATGACTGTGCTTCTCATTTTCATTTTCCTAAGTGCCTGCCAGGGCTAGCTTTATTGCTCCCTTATTTCTCCATGAAATCAGTTATATAGTCCTGCTTTAAAGAGAGTGAGAGAGTAATGTAAGTGCTGAGACTCTCAGCTTGAGTGCTGTTTAAGAGTAATGAAGGGAAATGTTACATAAAAGATTAGCGCTATTAAATCCATTGTGCATTCCAGAGATCAATTTAATAGTGAATTATTTTACGGGAGGAGAAGGAGAGCAGGAGCTTACATTTCACTCGCTTATTGGCAAACTACTCCTTTTTTCACCCATCTTCAGTTTCCTTTAATAAAAATTCAAGCAGGCACTAGTAAGAATGCATCTTGCTCAGTATTGTGATCTGAGGGCTTAATCACATGGCAAAGAATTAGAGCATCAGGGCTCTGAGTGCACTAATAGGCCTTAATTACCCTGACCAGCCTTACCTGGGGCCTCCCACCCACAGCCTCCGCTCATGGGGTGAGGAGTGTCCATTTAAGCTAAGGCCTGGGCCTTCAGTCCCTGCTTTGCCTGGTGGCTCCTGGACTGCTGACCTACAGCCATCGCCGTGCAGCTCTGCTTGCCTGCCTCTGGTGCTGTGGATCTGCACCCCGACAGAGAGGTCATTGTACGGCTCACCTTCTTTAGGTAAGAGCCTGCTCTTGCTGCTTCCTATCACATTGCCCCAGCTGACAGATTGTAGGTTATCTCTAATTTTAGCTGTCTGTTTGTGGGAGGATCAAATTAAAATGTATAAAGACATTTAGAGTCTTTACTCTGAATCCTCATCTTCCTTCCCCTCTAAATGAAGTATGTAGGCTCTTTTCAGTTCTCTCTGTGTCATGAACAATCTTTTAAGTATCATTTTGGTAAGCTATCCTGTCTACGCATTGTGCGCTGAGCAATCTAGAGTTGGATTTGGACCGCTAACCTGAAAATTAAATTGTCCAGGTCGGACTCAGTTGCCTGGCACATCTAGCTGTGTGAGTGCTCAGTTCTTATGGTTCACTGTAGCTGTTTAGCACTACTGTCCACTTCTACAAGTGTCAGTTCCAGTGATGCAAGTGAGGTCACTGGGCAAGTGCAGGTAGGAATATTCCCTCTCTGTTTCAACCTGATTATATGTTAGTCCTCTCCTATAGATACATGTACACATATATATGGCACCTTTAAGGCACTTAGCCCCTTTGCATCAGCTGAACTATTACTAGGGATGTCATCTACCACTTCACAGGCATTCCCACTCTTCTGCTGAAAGGGTGTCCTGTTATTAGAACAGATGTGATTCAAATTGCATTTAGTCTTCTCAAGTAAGAATGGAAGAAGGGGGAGGCAGCTGACCTAAAGCAAAGCAATATGTTTTTCCTTCAGCCAGTTATGAACAGTGTGTGGGTATAGCAAGGCACAAGAGTATCTCATTGAAATTCTGAAGATGTAGTAATCACATCACCTATCTTGCTTTGCCTTCTTGCATCAAAGGCTTTTCTTTTTTTATCCTAATTCCTTAATAAAGATCATATATTGTATTTATATATTTTACTAATGGAGCTTCATGTTAAATTTAAAACCCATTAGAACCACTGCTTTCAGAGTGCCCTTGAAAGTATGCTTGATTGTGGAATCATCCAAGCGTGATATGGAAAGCTCTCAAGCATTAATGGGCTTGAGAACACAAAGGTGGCTTCACTGGCTTATTTTAGTCTTCCAGTGGCATCTGAAATATCTCCCAGGGAAAGCAAATAATGTAAAAAGCCTAACATGTTGAAAGGATGTATTTGTAAAGGGGGGAACTGATTCTGGGATTAAATCCTCTTGTGTGATGAATGTGAAAATGACAGAAATGTTCAAAACTCCCAGTGAGAAATCCATCTCTCTCTGCAGAAAGGACATATAATTGGGCTATGTGCAGAGAACTAAACCAGGTGGTGTTGAATTCACCTAGTCTGTCTGTGATAAGAGGGGAGAACACGGGTTAATAACGCGAGACCCTCCACAGGGTCCATTCCAGTTCTTAGCAATTGTTGTCCTCCTGAACACCTTTGGGGACTTCTGGGAGGTTGGGACCACAGCATTGATAGTTCTAGGTGGTTGAAGATACAATCACAAGTGCAAAATTCCAAATACACAAATACACAAATTTTTGTGTATTTGCAAATACACAAAAATGACCCCTTTTCCATGTACTTTTGGCAGATCACTTGGCACAAGAGTATCCCTCAAGCGACCTGCAACATTCTGCTCTTTTTACTGCTTTCTTTCTTAGCCCCTTCAAGGTCACCTACATTTCATGCAGAGGCCCATTTAGGAACACACTCTTGTTCAACTGCTTTACCAGAGAAGATGAAATCAAATAAAGAGAATCTTCATGGTCTTAACTGTAATTTCATATGTCTACATTTGTACTTCTAATGGTTTCATAGATCTGTATAAAGAAAAAAGAAAGACAGGATGTTCTGGACCTTTGAGTGACTGAGTACAAAGCTTGGTGAACTGCCTGCCATGTGAAGTTTTTTTTTTTTTTTCTGCCAACTTGAAATCTTGTTTGGTAGACACATTGCAAATATGATGGATAGTCTGGCTAACATCAGAAACCTCCACCCAGTTGCAGATGTGGGCTGATTTAAGCTTGAGAAATTTTCTTGCTGATTTGTGTATTCTATTCTTTGGGAAAAGCCTTGAGTCCCCACAGAAAGGGGGAGGGGGGAAAGAGTATTGCCTCACAGGAGGAATTCTGAACTACTGCATCTCGGAATACGGCAAAGCAATGCTGGTAGAATCGAATATCTTCAGATTCCTTTGTTGCTGATATTTCAATGTTAGCATTGTTTTAAAATAGGAGATTGAAATTCTTTTGTAAGTTTGATTTCTTCTTGTTTGGGATACTATTTTTTTTAAGCTTGAAAATTAATTGATTTGCTTCTCACTTTCTATTTGCCAAGAACTTAGTTTTGTGTTTATTGTAAAATTAACCTGAAATTGGATTTACTTCAAATGGCTGAGGGTGTAAATAAAGTGGAGATACTTTGTACCTTCAGGACTGTCTCTCTCTGAGTATAATAGTGTTAAAGCAATTAAACTACTGAATGAAGGTTTTGTAAATGCTTGAAAACATACAGCAGCTCTTAAGCTGTTGTAAAGAAGCTCCAAAAGTCACTAAAGATTATTTCTCTCATAATTATATAAGGAAAATATTTGAAGGCTGCTCCCCTGGGTTGCCAGCTGAATGTCTTCACTAATTGGTGATGGTTAGGACTTTTTCCAAAAGTTACTAACTGTGCTGTATCAGTACTATACCTGATTACCTGATTATTTCTATTCTTTCCTAAATTACTATGCCCCACAATTATTGAACTTTGAAAATAACTTTGAGAATAACAAAATTCAATAAAATAAATAAAAATCAATTATGCCTCTAGAAAAGTTCTGAGGCATTTTGGCTACTGGTACCCATGAAATGATAAGGCATTCAGAAAAGCTGTTCAGTTGACTCTGATATGCTGTATGTGTGCCCTAGCTAGTACCATTCTTCCTCTAATTGAACAATATGTTCTTTCATTCTTCAGATGAAGACTCTGTCTGTGGGTGAGTGGATATTCTTCAGAGTAGTATAGTAACACCTGATGTAATTTTAAAAGAGTAATTTTAAATGCTTTATGATAAGCAATCAATTATAGCCTTCTCGCTGAAGAATTTTTCTGATTAGCTCCTAAAACTTTCCTTGACAGTGTTGTCCATCAAATTCCGAGCTGCAGGATAAGTTTCTTGAAAGTCCCCAGCTGGGTTAGAAATAAATTTTCTGGGTGCCAGGGCTCTCAACTCATTATACTTTAGTTGATAACCTTCTTTGAGTGATAGTTAAACAGGGCTATCACCTACTAAATGAAGATGTTGACACTGGATGTCAAAGAAAGCACTATATGCACATATCAATTCAAAATTCAGATTTTGAATTAGATCAAACACCAATAAGTTCAGCTGAAGGATGGCTTCCCACTGCTGATAATGGACACTGAGTTTGGTTCTAATCTTGCTGCCCTGATGCAGGCATGAGTGCTTTACCTGTCTCAAAAATACAGATCTGGAAAAGAGTGAAGGCAAATTCAGAGCATTATGGTCCCTATTTAAATGTTGCCTCTTGCAAATACCTTTGGAGGGTGCACAAAACGTTAAAAAAGAACACAATCCAAACAAAGGGGTAGATGGAAAACCATATGTGAGTATAACTTCAAGCACTAGGGGTTCATTTATCTGATAGATCATCTTAATAGCACTGTGCTGGAGCAATGTATTTTAAAAGCAACCTCACCAACCCTGCACAGGTTATTTGCAGTCATTCCATTTTCCATATGCAAAGGTACAATTACATGCAGTATCATCCATTTGGGATTTGCACAACTGAATGGTCCTACAAGTGTATCTGGAAAGCTAGCCCTTCATGCATACTGCTGTCGTTCTATATTTAAAAGTGGTCACATACACGCACATGCACAAAAGAACTGCTTTAGCATACCATTAGTGCTCATTACAGGGCATTGTATCCATTGGCACAGATGGAAAACCTGCTAGAATATGTCAGCATATTAATTCTGGAGAACTAAAGGCTGTGAATTCAAAACCTGGATTTGATCACTGGAAAGAATTTGAAAATGCAGTGTTTACACTATGCTTTCAGTGTACAGTGTTTGCAGTGTGCCCTGAGATTACAGGTGTATCTGCAGCCTGTTGCAGTATGTTCCAGCAAATGAAAACTGGGATCTGTTTCAATCCTGACAGACAGATTTCAGGCATTCTGATTAACCCTTCCACTATAGGATTTGTCACAAATGACTCAATTGGCACTCCTGCAAATTGGATGATTTTGTTTCTTGAAGCTGACTTCCCATGAGAAACGGATGAAATCTTTTTCTTGTGTTGAAAAAGATGCAAGTAAATCCGAACAATCATTGGTTAATAAGTTTGAAGGTCACACCCACTAACAACAGTAACAGAAACAATTTTTGATACACTGAAACTTAATGCTAGTGATTTGTCCAGCACACAGAAGAAGCAATTAAAAGAATTTCTACTGCATAATCAGAAAACAAGACAGAATACCTTTGCTTTTCGAAGACATGCTGCTTGTCCTTCTTTTGATACCAAGCTTCAGAAAGGTGCTTGCTTTAATGTCTGTAGATAATGTGCAGTGACTTCTGCTCTGAGTTTACTTTCTAGCAAGCTTTTGGAGCTGAAAAAGGCAAAAGCAATGCGATGAGGACATGTAAACAAAAAATGATGCAATCAGCAATGTATTTTTCAGTGAAAGCGTGTGGCTGCTATAGCTGAACTAGTTATCTTATTTTGCAGGAGGGATTGGTTGCCTCGGTCGTGACAGGGGACAGACACGGAAATGTCTTGATGCAGTGGAAATTTATAACCCTGACGGAGACTTTTGGAGGGATGGTCCTGCTATGCCTTCTCCTCTCCTCTCCTTACGAACAAACTCTACAAGTGCAGGCTCTGTGGAAGGGAAGCTGTACCTCTGTGGAGGCTTTCGTGGAGCAGGTACTGAAATGAATCTGAAGTTCTTTACATAGCTCAAATTTCACTGTGAAACTGTCATGAATTCATGACTTGTCATCAGGTGGTACAGGCATGCCCTGGAACCACAGAGCTGATTCAGCCCTTTGGACTGCTGACTCCTAGTGTCAACATGAATTGTGTTCCATACTGTTTGTCCTCCCCCCCATTACTAACAACAAAATTTAAGTTTGTGATCTGTACTATAGCTGTCCACATCTATGGTCTCTATAGAATCAAGGATCTACATCCAGAGCTACAGAGATTAGAATCTTAGCCTATGTTAAAACATTAAGCATTTGGGCATATTCTTCTAAGTTTAAGGCATTATCCGGCTGCCTTTAGCCAAAGTATCTGATTCTGTTTATTTACTTGTATGATTTCCATTATTGTCATGTTGAAAGAACTCATATATCTAATGAGTTCTTTGGGTAGGGAACTGAGTTACAAAGGGACTAAAATTCCAGATCCAATGATTTCAAATAATCCTAGCTCTATGATCACCCTTCTAATTCTTCCAACTCCAACTGTGCCTGATTCCACTCTTTGTATTGCAACTAACTGTACTTGTATAGGTTTGTGTGCGTAGTCTTTACTAACTAAATCTCCAGAATTCCTAATCATTATTGTTTTCACTATGAATGCAAAGAGTCTCTTAGACCATACACACTTATGCTCTCCTATTGTAGCACCTGCTGCCCTATCTCCTCTCTAGGAGAAAGCAGTAACACAGATATATTGTCATGGCTTATAAATGTCATGTCAGGCTCACTGTTGCCCAGAATTTCCATATGGTATCATTGGGTGACATATCCTTCATGTTACACTGACACTAGTTTCACTGACTTTTACTTCTATAACAAATTCTAAACTTAGAGCTGTTGTACACTAGAATGATGATTGCTTTCCTGTTGGTTCACAAATCGCCTTCCCTTTCCTTCATTTGTTTTTCTTTGAAGAAGTTGTTTCCTGAAAGCAACTGTATGGCTGCTAGCAAACAAAAATTGTGCCATCATATTTTTCTTTTTCTCAGAAGTATTTGGGGGGAAAAAGCCTAAAGTTAGTGGGTATAAATCGCAAAAGGCTGATCACTTGCACTGGCAAGCGAAGTGATTTCATTCAGGATGACTAACGTATCAGTATGGAACCTTCTGAATAAGGTAGCTTCAAAGCCATAAAACATTCTCTACATAACATCAACTTGTTCTGTCATTGAGTCATGTGCAAAGAGTGGTACTACTGGGAGAGGCTGAAAGTCCCCCTGTGGGTTTCAAGATGACCATCTTCTTTATGTTTGTATAGTGCCAGCACGATAGAGCCCTGATTCCTGACTGCACTATTGCAAGTTACATAATTATGTGCAGAACTCCCCTGCACTAAGAGTATTGTTTAGATTGCAAATCAAAAAGTTAGAGTTAAAAAATGCCAGTTTTACAGTTACCCATGCAACCTATTCTGACATTTGTAAACAAGTTAAGAAATAGTATCTGATTGTCTTGTTAGACGCTGCTGTGATATCTATTAACAAGGGAGCCAATATAAGATTCTCACTAGCAACTGTAAATCAGATATATCCAAATGTTTAAGGAGCCTGACAGGAAGCTCTGCCTAAAAGAAAAGGTTCTTAATATGTTTTTCAATTTATTAAAGGAAAAGGGATTTTCGAATCTTCTTCATAACAATCATAACTTCCATTTACCATCATCAAAAAGGCCTGCACCCTAAGTTACATGCACTGGACAAAACATTTGCTGTTCCCATTACAGAAGTAATGTCCATTACTTACAATAGGAGATGATTAGCAAGCCAGAAGGAAAGATGGGTAGAGGTCATATTCTAAGCCTAAAGAGATCTAGCCTGCTTCTCTCCCTGGACCCTTCATTCCCTGTATGTTTGAAAGAGTGAAGGATGTGGGTGAAGGGTGGACTGAAGAACAGAGGATTATTGGTGTCATATGGGACCTCTGAGAGGATGGCTTTTTCACATTTAGTTCTTCAGCAACTTGAAGATATTCACAGAATAAATAGCATGTGCTGCTGTTTTAGCAGCAGATAGTTATTTTAGAATGTCCTTGTTGCTTGCTTTTAGTTTATTGGGTTTCTTGGCATGCCACTGAAGATTTTATGAGGGAGGCAACCAAGAGAGGATATTCCAGTTTTATAAAACATCGTAATTATTTTCAGCCAAGTGGTGATTTTGGAACAAGCTGGAGACACAGCTGTAGTCCAAGTTTTGTACCTGCTGAACTCTACAGGACCACTGTGAACCCTGCAAGTGGGTTCACAAAAAAGTCTTATGCAACATATATGAGGGACAGCAACCAATTCTCCATACAATATCCATGCCCAAGTCTCTAGCTTCAACTTGCCTTTGCATTTACTTAAAGCCATTCTTGATTCAGCAGTGTGAAAGCTGGCCTACTAAGGAGGATGTGGCATTTTCATTTTACTCTTGTACGCTCCATGCTCTGTATGCATTTCTGTGTGAGTACTGACCCAAATGGATAATCAGAGACATTGCACACACACACGACGCTGAAAAGCAGCTCTCTACTGCCTGAAAGGCATTAAATTTGAATGGAAAGACAAGCACTACTGCCCTCTCAGCTATCATAATTTCTGAGTGTCCCATATAACACTGCATGAAGTTTTGTGATGGCAGGATTCCCCTCTCTCAAACCTTTAAGTCTGTTTGAAGGAGGACAGCTAGAGTAGCATTAATAGCATGCCCAGGAGCAGAGGAAGGAAAAACTGCAGCTACTTAGTCTGTTAAGGGGAAGCTACCTGGCCAGCTCAGAGTAGCATCTGAGTAATGCTAAACACAGCCTCTCAAAAGGATGAGTGTGCCCTAAAGTGTTCCCAAGCTTCATCAATGGAAAGCTTCCTCTGAATCACAAGGAATAGTGTTCAACATTGAGTTGTGTTGACGGACACAACTTGTGTCCACAGCTTGTGTCTCGCAGCTTGTGAGAACTCCTCTGCTGACGTTTCAAGTTTTAACCTTGTTTGAGGTCTGGCTGTGAAAGGGGAAAGCGAACTCATTCAGCTGCAGTTTAGACACTTATGAAGTGCCTGCGTTAGGAACTTGGTCACACTATCCCTGCGGCATACAGAGAAGCACAGACACTTCCAGAGAGTGATTCAGGTCTTAATACCCTAAACCTGCTCTGAAAGACCAGAAAGCAATTCAGAATACTGATGGTCTGACTCATCTCTTGATTGTCAGTGTTTCTATGAGAATATGAGGGATCTTAAGTTGCCTTACCTAAAACAAACACACTTGGAGCTTGGTGACTATGGTTAGATGATAAAAACCACCAAAACTCGTGCGCTGTATTATTAACCAACAAATAATATATCTGTTATGATCATGACGAGTACCCCCAAATCCTATCTGTTTGCTTTGAATTCCAGTTTTCTGCTTTAACATGACTTGCAAAACTTCACCTTTCAGCCAGAAGTTTATACAAATTAGTATTTCAACTAAAACTATTATTAAGGAAAATTAATCTGCTTGTCTCTGACACTCAGCTTCAGCGCATGTAGCCCCACGTCATAAATGTTGCCTGTCATTTGTCAGCACTCAGCAAAATACTGAGAAACATTTAAAATGGTTATTTTTGTCTATTAGTTTATAGTTCCGCACAGAACACAAACGCTAATCACTGTTTGAATATTCAAAATGACAGAATAAGCAATAGCCAGCTAGTTTTCTACTAATTGTTAAAATATGTTGCTGCATTTACTGCCATAGCTATAGATTTTAAACTAGCCTTTGCAGATTAATTGCATAATGTTCTTGTGGACACGTTTTGCTTTGCCTTTACATAGAACTAAAATCTGACACCTGCACAGGTTGACAGCTATTAATATTAGTCTGTGTCTGGCAGAAGCCGTCTCATTAGTATGCCTCACTGAAGGATGTGGTAAGCAACTGTTAAGGTATGCAGCACCACACGTTTATAACATTCCTGCCAGACTGGCTCCCTTTTTCTTTGATTGTTTCTTTGAATTATAAATATTTTTATGGTTAAAATAATGAAGGCAATAGTGTGTGTCTGTGTTTGCTGGGACTGTTTTATTTGCTTTCTTTGTTAGCTTAACAGAGGCACAGGTCTGTTGACTTTGCCTTGTTGCACCAAAAATACAGATTTTGTGGACTGTTTCTGGAGACTGGAGGTATGTGAAAAATCACTGGGAATCTGATTTTTTGATTTTAGTTTTAGATTACAGATGTTGGGCCAACTGCCTGGCTCATAAATTTGAACCAATAAATCCAAATCTAGACTTAATTTTTGCCTTGAGGACTTAAATTAAAGGCTCTTTACCATATAGCAATTGACATCAGCTGATGTGCAAAAGGACAACTACTTCATTTCAAATAATAAAATACTTAATAGGTCTTTGTTAGTGGTACATATTATTTAAAAGGCCTTATGATTTCATCAGCTAACTGTGCTTGATGCGGAACTGTCTCTCTAAAATGGCAATTATGCCATTTCCATCTCAAATACATTTTCTCTGCTGTAAACTGTATTTATAATTTCCCTACTATATACTGAAGATTTCCATAATGTGTTTAGCATCACCATCTAGTCATATGTAGGACCAGAGCTGCTCAACTCAGTTCTGTTATTTACTTATTACTGACATAAAGCAGAAATTCATCTTTCACTCAGGTAGTGGTACAGGCAGTTAAAAAGTCAGAGAAAGGAAACAGGGAGGAAATGTGTCTGAATTTTGAACATAAGAATCTATAATCTCTTTTGTCTTTGCAACTGTGTAAGACAAGATAGGTGATACTGTGACACTTGCAGAGTCCTAGCTGTGTGTTGTGATTCTACCAAAAAAAAAAAACAAAAAAAAAACAAAAAAAAAAAACCAAAAAACAAACAAAACAAACAAAAAAAACCAGAAAATATAAACTATCCCAGATGCATTTGCTGTCCTCTTCTTCATTTACATAAATTGCAATCCATACATTGCAATAGAAGCTAGCTTGCGGCTGTGCAGAACCATGTAGTAATTACTATATTCCAGCTGAGCTAATGAGTCTGTATCTCCATGTCATCCTCTCCCGGCAGTGGACTAGCTTAATAGTTATTTATTTTGACTAATCTGCCATAAAGGTTGCTCTCCTCGGTCTCATCCATTATGCGATTTAGCTGGAGAATCATTGTTATTCTTTTTTATTATTATTATTTGTTATAATGGTTATGGTACATTACTGGAATCAAATTAATTTTAGAAATATTAAGGAGCTTGGCATAGTAAATACTGCACTTGTGAAGTTTGGGGGATGACAGGGAAAAAGCCTGTTTCTCAAGCACCTTGCTATGCTCCCTGTTAAATAAAGCAGAAGGGCAAACTCTTAGCTGCCTATTTGCAGCACCGTTTGTTTCTCTCAGAATTTACTGGGCAGTGATGAATAATTGAAGTTCCTCTGCCCACAGTTGTTACCATTTGAATAAATACTCCCATCAGTGAAAGCGACTCAGGGTCCTGTGTTTTGCTCAGCACAGAAGTCTGCTGCCGGCTGCCTGACGTGCCGCAGGCACTGCCCCGTCTCACCAGCCTACGTGCCGAATCCATCCGGAAAGCTGCCGGCCCGCCTTTCGCCCACTTCTCCCGGTGCCCCAGCGCAAGCCGCGAGCTTGGAAACTGGAGCGGCTCCCTGTTCCCAGGGAGGGCTGCCTGTTTGCCCGGCCCCCATTAGCTAGAAACTCGCTACAGTAAATAAGGCCAATGCAGGTCAGGATGAGCAGCACACGCTCACTTCAGATCTAAAGTTGACCCAATATCTGCCAGTGCTGTATTAGTAATTCAGTCATGCTTTTTACTAAGGCTCAGTTATAGCTTATAAAGGGTTAATAAATGATTAATAGATATTTTAATGCATTTTAATTAATTGCTGGAGAGGTCAATAAGTTGTTCAGAAACATGGCTTACAGCCATGTATGACATCTTCTATTGTGTTCATAACTGCCTGTCATGCATACTGTCTAAACATGCTTTATATAATCTATTAATAATTTATTAGCCCATTGTAAAGCATTTAGAAACAGTATCTTCGGATGGCCTGAACCAGTAATTCTTGTTTTGGTCTTGTAATCTTTACTCATATGAATAGTGCATTGACTTCAACAGCACTGATCTTGGTGCTACTGAAATCCAATTCTGCCATTGCCTTCAGTGCAAGCAGGACCAGCCTCAGAAGACTGTCTGAGACAGGCCTGGTCTATAAGCTGTAGATAACTGGAAGAATTTTTAAAGATGCAAGAAAAACAGTTGAAATAATTGAATTAGAAGATCCTTTCTACATCACATTCTCCTTTTTAATTTTTTAAATTTTAATATATATTGATCTGAGTAAAGGAACCAACCATGACACTATGGTCCTGAAGAATTACACAACAGAGCAAGAGGATATAGGTCTGGTCTATGAGAGTATCTTACCTTACTCCCTGTAGGTGCTCTGAAAACAGCAAGCTGCCACAGTTGTAAATTCAAGTCCCAGCCTGACTTCCAGCTTTCCCTGTGTCTGATGGGATACAGTAGCTTGATACTTAAGGCTGGCCAGCATGTTAAATAGTCAAGCCAAGTTCCCTCTCCTGTGTATTCCCTGTGTGTTTCTGCCCACAGGCATAGATGATGGATGTACTTGACCTGGCAAGGGGTGTTCTCTGTGCTATGCTAGCAAGACTGGTAGAGTTAGGGGGTAGATCACATACACAAATGGGATTGAAGGCCAGAGACTTGATGAACTTACTCTTTTTCGTACTGCAAGCAGGAACTAGTACATCTGGTGCTAATGATCTAAATGCACTTTTATCTCATTGGAACACAAACATGAATTCCCAAGTCACCTAACTTCACATTATGTAATTATGAAAGCAGCTATTAGTAGCAAGGAAGATAAGTAGCAGAGGCTTATCCCATCCACTTGAAATTGTTGTGTGCTCTCTGGTATAGATAATGGTATGTGAAAACAGATACAAACTAGCACTGGAGGCTGAGTTGCTTCAAGGCAGTTCCAGCATGGCTGCTAGGTGACAAGGACTGGGGAAGCTACAGAAAGAAAAACCTGAGTAAACATTTTCTGGTCAGTTTGGGGATTTGGCACTGGCAAGCACCTAGTGATGGCTGAGGGCTTTCTCAGTGGAAAGAGGAGAACAGGCAGTTAATAATTTAACTACTAGAGTTTTAGTGGCTTTTCTTTTTAAATTGATTTATAGTTAAAAAAGATAAGGCACATCAGGGACTGTGAAAGCTAGAAAGGTAATGATGCTAGGACAACCTGAGGAAAAATGCCAGAACTGGTATCAGCAGGAGCTTGGGGAAGTAGTCTATATGAGAATGTCTCAGGGCACAGAGTACAGGGACAGTGTGACAGCAAGACTGTACCAATATTACACAACAGGATTCCATGCAGAGGTACCTGGCCCTGCTCTAGATAAACTTGGTTATGTGCTGGCCGCCATACAACAATATGTCCATGTGGCTATGCTGCACCTGGCACCCAGGTGAACTTCCCGAAACTACTTTGGATACTTCTCCCTACACTGATATATGGAGCGACTTCAGGATTTGTGACTTGCCAAAAGTCTCAGTATCTCCATAATTCTGTTTCCTCATCCATAAAATGGAGGAAACTATACTAGCTCACATCAATGGGCTACTATAAGAAATGATTAAATATTGACCACACTTCAGCAAACTTGCCACAAATTTAACCTCAGTGAACTGAAATTAAGCATAAGTTCTTTTTTTCTCTGTGAGTTCAATGCCCTGGACACTAAGCAGGCAACAGTAGTGTAAATTGCTTGGTACTGACTTAATAGTATAATAGCTGTATGGTTAATGGTCTAGATGGACCATAGATTTTCCACCTGCTTAATTCTTTTATGTCTGTCTCCCCGAAAAAAAAATAAAGAAAGAAAGAAAAGAAAAAGAAAAAAAACCACTATTAATTGTATTGGAATGCTCAATTACAAACAGGAAACAGAAGAGAAAACCCAAAGAGATCAAAAGTCATAATAAATACTATATTCACAAGGGAAAATTGTCCCTCCTCCAATTATGTATGGAATGCAGTTTAAAAAAGAAAAAAAAGAAAAGAAAAAGCAGATCAAATATTTATAATGTTGCCTGCAGGCATACTGTGGGTCTTCCATGTATGGTCCATCCTGATTTATGGTCCACTCTGATTCAAACAGGATAAGAAAACATACAACGTAAAATAAAGTCTGGCCATATTTGGGGAGGGAAGGAAATTTGAAAATACACCTTTAAAAGGAAAACATAATTGTGTACATGGAGTGGAGGCAATCACTTTACTGAAAATTATTATCTGCACATTCAGAGAATATGTGTGGGGAAAACTGTTTTGTTTACAGACCAGTGTACAAATGAGAATTTAAAGACAAGACTTATATATTTTGCTTGCCAATCACTGTAATTGTACATATGAAATATGATTCTAACATTTATCAATTAAACACATTTTCAGGTCTAACTGAAGTTCTTTATTTCTAGTAAAAGACAGGTTTGTAGGTTCACTATTAGTCTTCAGACTCTACTTGTATTTTATAGAAGTATAACTGTACTAGCAGAGCTGTGATTTTCTGTTAAAATATCACAATTTCAGGTATGGATAGATTCATGCCAGAATAAATGTTCCTTATGATGATTTAGCCTTTTTGTGTTCTGAACAGGAACAGGCCATACTGCTATAAACACCATTACACTGTTTTAAAAGGGTCTGTATTATGTCTAGGTTTGTATTTTACTATCTGAGTGATTCCAATACAGCTACAGTGGTTTAACTCTTAGGCAGAAAAACATAATGAAAAAGTTTTAGAACTTGCCTTTATGGCTAAACAAGAATCTACAGAAAAACTCTACCTCATTATGAGGAAAACGTGAAAACATTTGGAAGTGAAAGCCTTTCATTAGGTAAGGTGGTTGTCTGGTAAGTGATACAGAATAATGCTATGTGTGACAGGGAATTCTATGAGGTGGCTTTTTAAAAGGATAATCTGTATAATAAAGACAATTTCTATTTGTAGATGACACCTTACTCTCCTTTAAGCAAAACTGGCTGCTAGGATACTGTCTCTTTTAAAAGAAAATTACAATTACAATAAGATGAACCACTGAGGCAGAACTTGAAATTATTTTCACCTAGGTAAGTTTTAGACTTAAAACTGAATGTTGGTATTAAAGCCCAAATACAGCATTAAAATTGGGAATCAAAGGTGACAATCTTTCAGAATTTCTCTTTGAAAAACCCTGCTTTTTCTCCTGACCTGCCCAAGAAAAATAACAAAAATCAAAGGACTTCAGAGTTGAGCTGTTTTAACTCATTCTCTTTTAAAAAGAAAGAGAGGGGTTATTTTTGAAATATGACTGTATTGTGAGCAGTGCTTTTCCTTGCATGAACTTTCTGATCCAAAGGGTGCTGTTGCCTTTTAAATTAAACAAGATAAGACTAGAGGAATGATTGTTTCCCTTATTCCAACAACATAGACTCTTTTTATCTTCCAAGGGTTAAGAGTTAACCAGCACTCCACGTACTGGAAAGCAGAAATTGTAGAGAACAGAACAAAACCAGTTAAAACATCCCACAGAAAAAGGAAACAAAGGATAAAGGTTATGAGTCACCAGTGTCAGGAAAAGACATAGCAAGGCTTGTAAGGAAGGGCTGCTGAACCTGCCTTTGATGTTTTAATTATAATTTTTTTTCTGAAGTGTTCCAATCACCCACAGAATGTTTTAGACAGTTCCAGTGTTTTATTTGTTCCTCTGATTACCTCATTTTTGTCTTGATCTATGCCAAAGAAAATCCAGGCAAAATAATTTATTGCATAAAGGAGATGATCTAATAATAAATACAGGGACTGGAGCCTCCCATGGTCACATCTTATGTCTGTTTGTGTCTTTGTATTTGCCTTTTTAGAAAAAAATATTCACTCTTGCAGGGTCATATAAAAATAAGATCTTTGCTGATATGTGCACACCATTTGTTTCCAATCTATCAGTTGTGCTTTCTCTCTCCATATGTTACTGAGTATTTCAGCAGTTTACTGTCTTCTTCTATGGATGAATGCTGTTTTCCTACCTACTATTCTCATTTTTTAATGAATTACCCAAATTTGATAACCAAAATAGCACAATAACTTTTTTTTTTCACTTTCTGTGAACAGAAGAAAGGAATGGAGCAAGGACTATTCAGATGAGGCTAAATTCTGAAATCTTACTCAAATTTTACTCAAGGAAGTTCCCAGAAATTGATGTAAGTCATAGCGGTCAGGACTTGGACCAAAAAAAATTATGGATTATTTTCATTCACATTTATTTTGCCTTCTTCCACAAGTGAATGCCAGACAGCTGGGGGGGGGGGGGGGAAGGAACAGGGGCTGAACTATAGGACAGAAACACTGCGTTATACTCCTTACTCAGGTGAGAGAGAGTGGTCAGAGCTGGTGATTGGTTGGTGAATCATCTCTTTTAATAGACAACTAACCAAAAAGAGCATATATTTGCATAAAACTAACTCAGACATCCACAATTCCCACACGTGCGCAGGACCTACAGTAAAGCAGAAATGACCCCAATTAGCTCAGTGAGGAAACAGACTCTGAGAACTCAAGAAGTCTTGTTTCCTTGTGATCTCCCCCATGCTAAAACTACTTGTAAAGGAGCCCTGGGAGCATTTTGAATCTCATGACACTAAGTCATAATAGCATCAATATTGATTTCGCACTGCACCTAAACAATAACGTTACCTTATAGGTAAGAGCAGTAGACCCCCAAGACAGTCGCCTTCTGGAAGAATCTGTGGCCTGTAAGAAATAAAATATACATCTCGTTTCTGTTCTGTATTTCAGTCCTCTCTCCTTTGTTCTTTTGCTGTCAGATCCACTGAAGGGTAGTGTCCAAACAATGAGATGCAATCACTAGTAGTAGAGGATATTTTTCGAGGTAATATTAAAAAAGAAAAAAAAAAAAAAAAGGATTGAGCATTCTAGAAGGAAGAGCTGAACAGGAATGCTAGTCTAGACTCTACAGTTCAGCCTGTCACTAACCTTTCAAGTCTCAATACACTGTTGAGTATTTAATGTTTCTCACTGTGACAGTGGTTCTCCTGTGGGCTGTGAAATGTCTCTGCTTGACAGTCTTTGAGACCTAGCTTCTAATAAAGCTATCCAGAGGTTCATCAGAAGGAAGGCAGGGAGACTGACAGTGAAACATATGCACGGCCTTTTCTCCAAGTAAGAAAAGTTTAGATTAAGGTTACTTGCTGTGAGAAAGCAACTTGGAAATGAAAAGAAAAAGTGAGGCAAAAAGAAACTCACTTTTCATTTTCAGGAAAGAACTTGGCTTTGAGTAACAACTGCTGGAGAGTTCAGACTTGTGTTAGCAAAGAAAGGGTTTTCCTTTTTACGAGACGTTTAATACAGCACTGCTGGCTGACATCACAGTTCTCCCCTGCATGGTGATTCTTTTGTTGTTTTGTTAGTTTCAGTAAAAAGCTTCTTTTCTTAAGATTGCCTGTGAGTTAATAGCATTGTTCTAACTTGACTGTTCATGACAACTTCCTCAGCTCTTCAGAATAGCTAAAGTGTATGTAAGGCCCTGGAGATTTATTTCTGCTCTGTTCCTCTCCCAAATCACAGGATGTCCAAATTTTGCACCCAAGCAAAAAACATTATAATGGCATGCTTCCAGGAGCCTGAGAGCTGCATTTTATTCAGGGGCAAAGAAAAGACAACATTCGGCATGTAGGCATACTCATCTTCGTTAACAATAGGCAATGCTCCATCTTAATCTGAGCATTTGACAGTCAATCACACAATGAAATGCCACCTGCACACTTGGGCCAGGACAGAGCACTTCACGTTTTTGTCTCCTCAGCTGCACCTGCAGTTCAGAGCGTGAGGACTGAATACACTGCATAGATCTCCACCTGCACTATTTAGTTTGCTATACATTGACAAACTAGCATACTCCTTAAACGGTATAGCTGCTAATAGCACAAAAAAGTACCTCTTACAGAAAGATAGCAATTCTAACTGTGCAAACTTTTTTGATCCCGTTTGGCTTCACTTCTGATTCCTGCTGTTGTTCCTACTGTTTTTCAGCTCGTCACGAAGTTATTACCAAAGAGATCCTTGAGCTGGACACATGGGAGAACCAGTGGAATGTGGTGGCCATCAACGTCCTCATGCATGACAGTTATGACGTCTGCCTTGTTGCGAGACTGAACCCACGAGACCTTATCCCTCCTCCACCAGATTTAGTGGACCAATAGAAAAGCAGTGACTCCCAGCACTTCCAGACTCTACAGACACTGAAGAATTTGGAGAAACACGTGCTGAAGTGACTCAGGATGATAGCTGCATCCCACGGAGAAAGACCTGCAACATGTGCTTAAGGAAAGAATTGCCTTTGAACTGCACTTCTCAGATAATGCTTAATTTGTCAGTGCAGGTACTCTAGATTTCTGTGCTTGAAAAGTCGGAGTTCTTCAACCTTTGTGTTTAGCCAAAGTGCACTGTCTCTTAACAGTATTCTATTCTGCTATGCAAGCTCTAGTGTTTGGTGTAGACTGGGCTTCTGGGAAGCTTTGCCTCACAGGCACAGTGGCAGCATTCCACAGTGCAACAGCACAGACGAAAGCAAGCTCTAGCCAGAGAAATTCTTCCTTTGCTGTATATCCCACTGAGTTGCACTGAACTACTGAGGGGACTAAAAAGTACCTGAGGTCAACTGATGAAAACTAGTCCATTTGTCCCAGAAGGATATATTGTAATTGGTTGATCCAGGAGCAGAGGGAAAGCAAAGAAGAGACAAGGAGGAATCTGTCTTAAAAAAAAAAAAAAAAAAAATTAACAGTTCTGTTCAGAAGCCAAACACACCAGCTACTGAAAGCAGTATCTAACTCATGGACAGGACAGTCAGAGATCCTTTCTTTGTTGGCAGAGATGAGCCTGTTCTAGTAGAAAACAGTCTTCTGGGAGGTTTGCTAGTTTATCAATACCAAAGAAAAGAAGAATTCTAAGTTTTGCATAGATCCTACCTGTCATGAAATCTGGTTTGATCAGAACCTAAAAGCTCAGTTAGAAAATCCTCTTCCTTTGAGAGAGATGGAAAAGGGGACAGAACTAAAAAGTAGTAATGAAACCGGTGTTATCAGCATACTAGCTCTGCAACCACAGAGAGAATACATGTGCTAAATGGTTAATGTTTATATAAATGTAACTGTTGCTGTAAACGTAAATGTAGCTGTTTTTATAGAAGTTGCTTTAATGAAGTAACATAAAGTAAATCACCAACAATTTGGCAATAATCACGGGAAGAACAGTAGTTTAAAAGATGTTTCTTAAGGCAGCATTATGTTTATAGGGCTAGATCACAGTGAGTTAGAGAAAAACTTAAGTGTTACTAGTACCTGTTACCCTATTTTAATTACTCATGACTATTCCTCATCTTTTCTAGTGCCTACCTTATAGTATATCCATGTTTCACTGCCTGGGCACTGCAAACGAGAGTCGGAAATCTCAGTTTTCTTGAGTCAAAACTGCTAATAATAGTATGCTGCAATAGACAGAGAATGAAAGTCAGAGGTAAACACTGTAAAAGTAAGCTATAATACAGCACAAGAATGATCAGTAATTCATTCTTAGCAAGAAGTTGCTTTTTATGGTTACAAAGCAGCAACAAAAATGGAAGGAAATAATTAGCAAAGAAAAGGGGAACTGTCAAGTAGTTTGTGCATAGTCACTTGTAGGATTTGCATTTTGGAGCATCTCCATTTTCTTTTTAAATCACATATTTGGCTGCAAAAATACTAGCAAAATACACACACACACACACGCGCGTATATATATATATATATATATATATATATATATATGTATATATATATATATTGCCTGCAATGCTTATGGCTGAAAAAGATGATGACCCAAAAGCCCTTTCTCCTCTCTGGCTTCTTTGATTCATGAACTACTTTCTACAATATCCAGTGGGAATATTAAACTGTCTTATAAAAACAATTAGCAAGAAGGTCACTAAAGTTTGCCTGATAACTATAGCACCACACTGAGGATTGCTCAGGCAATAGGGAATTTGGGGGGGGGGGGGGAGAACTAAGGAAAACATGCAGGAAAAAAAGTAGGTCTGTGAACCTAATAACTAATCTCATCTCCCTTTAGGTTCCAAAGGCAGAATGAGTATAGTCTAAGCACATACTCCTGTGTTCCTACCATTTCTGTATTATCCATTCTTTTTTTCTTTCCTTTGTTGATACATAGGTCATCAACTCTTTAGGAAAGAACTGTGACAAACATGAACTTCAGTGGTACAAACTAGCAACCTGTTCTTAAAATCTTAATCACTCTGGTTGCTAAACACTGTCTTAGGTATAAGATCAAGAAGGCAAAGAAAATCTGCATTAATATTACAAAAAAAATTCAGTAGAGAGTTCTTCCAGTTAACCATGCAAAACTGGAAACACCCTTGTAAGTCTAATTGTCACTGCAAAGTAGAAGTAACCTTTGCTGTAAACCTTTGTTGCTCAAGTCAGCAGGAAGCAATGCTCTTCAGTGGCCACTCTCTTAGCCAAACAGCTAAGCGTTTCCTTGTGATTACCACAAACTCTGCAATAGCATCTACTGATTTTATTTCTATCACCTTTTCTGTTTAAAAGTGTTTTTTTCTTTTTTTTTTTTTTCTTCTTTTTTTTTTTTTTTAACTTGGGTCTCTGCATTTTGGGCCTTTCCTGAGCTCTTCATTTTAAAACCTGAGTTAATCTACTGGATTTTGCCTTGTGAAAGACAGTCGACTTAGAATATTTCAAGGAGGAAAAGGAGATTTTTGCAGGCTTGCATTAGTCAAATAACAGTGGCATTATTTGAACATATGTGTGGAACATGGCTGAGCACCTCTATTATTTATTCCATTAGTGAACTGGCCACTTCTTTCACAGTTTGTATGTCCTGGTTTTTAGGCTGACACTTTGTGACTCGGAGAAAAACTATGTACTCTGTGAAGGTCTGCCTTGATAACCAAAGGAGAACAACGGCTTATGTTTTATACACTGACTTTGCTACCAGCTAGATTGAGCAGCAGTGGACAGAGGGTTTGGGTTTGTTTTGTTTTCATGAGCCACTGGAATGCCATCTGCCCCTGCATACACTGAGCACTGCTTCATG
Organism: Rhea pennata; assembly: GCF_028389875.1. NCBI lineage: Eukaryota > Metazoa > Chordata > Aves > Rheiformes > Rheidae > Rhea > Rhea pennata. Next base: position 13,391,377 of record NC_084674.1, read on the forward strand.
CTCTGCCCGCAAAGTCCAACAATTAGCAGGAATTCTTGTGTTTCAGTTTCTCATTTTTTTTTCCCATATCTGAATGTCTAGAGTTATATATCAGGGAACTGTTTTCTTCTGGATCAAATATGCAGAATGGGGGTAGAGACAAAGTAATTTAGGTACTAACTTCTTAATTCTATGAAGGCCCCATTTAGTTCATTGTTGGCCCTGAGGGTCACCGCGATTTCTAAACTAATTCTTAGAAATGAATGCCTCACTGAGGAAGGAAGGAAAAAGGAGAAGGCATACTTATTGAGAAATGTAGGTCTGAGCCAAAATCCTTCCTAGAGTATGTCAATTTTGCATGTCCACTGATATATTCATGAGTAATCTCACATTGCTGGGAAAGTCCTTATGAGTCTTCATTTTTTTTCTATTACAAATCCCAATGCAGAAAAAAAACCTGTAGAATAGGAATTCTCCAAGCATGTGACCTTCACTGAAATAATAGTTTGCTTCAGCCACTTTTTATCTGAGGAACAGTTAGCTGAGCTTTTAATCAAAGCTGTGCTGACATCATCCATAATACCAAAATGCAAATAAAGCAGCCCTGGCAATCTATAGAACTACGTAAATGAATGGGAGGGTTGTTATGCAAAAGCATTCATTTAATTTGTCATTATTCATGAAATATTGAAGTATATCACTAGTTGTCAAATATGAAGAAAAAGGTTGGAGAGGCAGCTGGTGATGTTGCACAAGGGAATAAAAAGAAAAATGAAATGCTATAAAAGGCTAATGGAGGTTCTCCACTTTTATCCTCAACTAATGCTTTATTTTGAAAATGTGCGTGCATAACTGATTTCATGAGGATTCCCTTTGACCTCTAATCTCAGTTTTTGTACACGTGGTCATTGTAACTGCCCATACATGTAATCCATCAAGTATCTGACTACCCATTCTAACATACCACTATGGTGATTGCTTGTAGTTCATAGTCACTGCCCATACCAAGTAAACATACACATACATTTTGCACCTGGGCAATATTGAAGTTTATGGGCCAGATTCTGTATTGTGTTCCAGCTGTACTGGACCATTCACAAAGCCATGACTTGCTAGCCAAGAATTGCTTTGGTACGTACAAAGCTGTCAGAGATACCTTGTGCACCAGCGCTCCCAAGCACATCCCAAGCAAGAGGCAAAGGGAGCAGCAAAACTGCAACACCAGTAACATCAATCAGAATGTTCTGACACGCAGAGGTGCCTAGGTGGGGTGCAATGATCTTCCCCTTCTCTTCTAGGGTGAGTTCAGATGTAAAAGGACCCTGAAATGTGTAGTGAGATTCTTGAAGACCAGTGAAAATAAATGCTAGAAAAATACATGTATTTTAAATGTTAAAATTTATTAAGATCTTTGTTTTATTGCTTTTTTTGCTGATCTGAAAGACAATAACATTCTTTTAATAAGCTCTTTAGCCAGTGATTGCTCTCTGAGCTATAGTGATGGTCTCTTTCACAGGCTCTTCTCTTAATGGAATATTGTAGCTCTTCTGAAAATTTGTTTCATGAATCACAGTGCTTTGAATCACCTGGTCAGAATTTCAGCTACTCTTTTGCAAATTTCTGTGTCTCTCCCTACAGCTTTTCAAGTGGACTCTAGCTGCAGCTTCAAAGAAAAGCTACTTCACCCCCAGTTGTGCTCAGCTGGAACTAGTGCATTTGCAATTTACTATCATTTGACATGTTGGGTTTGAAAGCAATGTATTGGAAATTGGCTGAAATACACAAAATAAATGTACTTCAGAAGTACACTTTCCTTCTTTTCTTGGCAAACGTCTCCTCTGTGTGTGTACCACCCTGTCTGGGTGTCTGATGGAATGATTTAATAATAACCCATGATTTCAGCCACAGTGAAGGTTGCACAGGGGGCAATGTAGTTATGCTGCCAGAGCAGACAGAATCAGCATGATAGAAAGCTGTGGCTCTGTAAAGACTGGCCAGCCTTGACCTAAGAAATTACCTTCAAACTAAAATGCATGTAAGTTTTCTAGGATGTATATTCATGTATTTTATATACATATGTATAACATTATTTTTAGAAGGTTTTTTTTACTAACAGTAGCAGGATTTTTTTTAACACATACCTGGCAACTCTGCCTTCTGCAGAGCTCATCAGAGTACTTTTAAAAAGTGCTAGTCTTTAAATAGATGGAACTATTCCAGGCTTCAAGTCGAACAGAGGCTTAAATTTTTGGCTTGACTAGGGAGCAAATGGGGAAATCTTTCAGTCCTTACCTATGCCTCCTTCATTCTCCAAATCTTAGGTTTTCAAAGCTTTGTACAAGCCTGCCCTGTATACCCAGAAGATGGGAACGGCTGCTCTGGGTGCTCAGCAGGCTTCAGACTTCGCAGGAGCCCGCTAATCCAGAAACAAATCAAATTTGAAAAACAGAAGGAAGGCCATACCAACTCCCTGGATTTCAGAACCCTTGTCTTTGGGCAGGTTCAGGCCCCAAGCTAAATTTTGTGGTTCAATTTCACTGCAAATAAAGCCTGCCTACTTTGTAATGTTACTGGTCTTTTGGTTACAGCACAGGTTTAAAACCAGGTGATCTGTGTCCTGCTTAGTTTTGCAGCTCTCTCTCTGAATTATGCTGGTAAGTTTGACTTTAAATGCCTTGCATACTGCTCGTGCCATATCTGTAATGACTGCGAGTGCAAACCACGATCATTATCTGTGATACCTGAATACTAGCTGTTCCGCAGACAGATTGAGGCACAGAGGGAGGCACCTCCATTTTTGCAATATAGATCAGGTCTTAAAGTCAGATATTCTCTTGCGGTTTCAGTCAGGGCAGGTTCCATTAAAGGTCTCTTAATTTATCAGGTTTTAATACTGCTATTTTTTCTGGATTTTGTCCTTTTCCAGTCATTCTTTATAAAAATACAAGTGACTTTGCCAGCTTTTCTATGAAATGCATTATCCAAACTGGCCTCCTGAGGCTGTTGGCTTTTCATTATTAGGGTCGAAGTACAGCCACTAAAATGACAGTCAGCTGCACTAATTTATTTTCTGATTCAGCAACTTCATAGAAGAGGAAATGCATTTCATCCATACGTACAGTAATGTGAAAGGAAACCACTTCCCACATATACAAATTCCTGACTCATTCCTTTCAAATGTGGCTGAAACAACTACCAAATTCTAACAGAAAATGCTATGATACCCCTTAGAGCTAGACTCCCGGGCTTTCCCTTGTATCCAGAGGAGAATCACAGGGAGGCAGTGGTGTAACGAGGGCTCAGACTGGAAATCTGAACGTTTGGGTTTCATTTCCAGTTCAGTCACTGTCTCCTAATCTTGAGCAAACTGTTCTCTGCACTTAGGTGTATCCATGAGTAAAACAGCCATAACAACACAACTCTACCTCATTTTGGGTCTGCCTTACTATATTTCTAGATGAGATGGCTCACTGATGTCTTTATGTCAAAGTTCAGAGATCAAAAAGCATAATAAAATAGCAGAACACTAACATTATTGCACAACTGTCATCTATCTGCTTTTTGGTAATATGAGTGTCCAGGGCATTCAGAAACTGAGTCCTCCTGGAAAAGGAAAGACTTGATATTTGCAACCATGATATTTTGTTCACTCTATCATAGGTAAACAACAAAGGATATCAAATCATGCAATATGTTAGGCAGAGGAAATCTAAGGCTTACCGCATGTGTTTCATACCTAGTCACACTTCTACACAGGCAGAACTAATCTCGGCAAATTGAGAGGTCACTGACTGAGGCTAAATTTGAGCAGTAGTAATTATAAGAATGGGTGAACTGTATGTTTCTCAAAGCAGTTTTGATTTAGTAAACTATGCCATTTAGACAGCCACAATTGCTAACAGGCAAAAAAGAGAAGGTGTTTTATAGAAGTGTAGCAGATTTACTGGATAACTGAGACTTGAGCTGAATATAGACGATCTACCACACAGCTTTGATTAGGAAAGCAGCTGTTGGAAGTCTTCTGGGATTGCCATAAGGAACCTGGATCTGTAATGCATTTAACTGGCCACTAAAAGGCAGTGTTACATCCAAGAAATCACCTACAGAATACTCAGAAGAGGGTTTTAGGATTTTGCTGAAGTGTAAACAGTGTAGGATCTACTTGCTCAGTTACTGAATTTATACCAAGGATTATGTAGTTTTCCCCATCTGTGTGCACGTCCAACTAATCATAGTTGAACTGGTTGGTAATTTACAACACAGAAGTCATGAGAGTTCAAAAATCTTTCAGGTTATGACAAGTTTTGTAGTGTACAGAATATTTGTTACTAAACAACCAGGGAGATGTATTGGTCCCACAATTAAAAAGCAGCAGCAAAACAAACACATGCAGTTATTTGCAGGACAGAACTGATCTTAATCAGAAAACTACCTAATTTTTTTGTTTTCTTTTAATTTATTAGACTGAAAGCCTGTGTGTGACAGTTAACTGGCACCTTAAAAAATTAGTTTATAAGGAGTTACATGAATAAAAATAGGACATATCCCTCTTTCTCTCGCAGTGGTGTAAATCAAGTATAAATAATTTTACGTCAATGCTGTAACAAAAATGGAAGTGAGACTCAGATTTAAGATCTATCTGAAAATCTATCTCTACTCAAGGAGGCTCAGTGTTAGAATCTCACCCTCTGTGTTGAGGATGAAAAGGAAACAAAGCAAAAGATGAGATGTGAGAGACTGGTAATAGAGTACCAAACCTCTTCTTCTACTATGGGGCAAATCTAGTGCAAGTCAAGAATTCCCTTTAGATGGCTGTCTACTGACCACTGCTAAACATATATGTATATAAACATACACATATAAATATACATATATGGCCTAACTTCCAGTGGACAGATAGTTCAACTACTGGAGAGGAAAACAAAACAAAACAAAACAAAACAAAAAAACAAACCCCCAAACACAGTCACGGCTGGTTTACACAAAAATACAAGGTCAGGGTCTGAATAACCTGCAAGATTCACCTTCCAATCTCCAAATGAACAGTCAAAAGAAGTTTGCATTACGTTTGTTTCTACCCATAACTGGAAGAGGAAAGGTTAAATGTCTTTCAAGAGTGCTTAACTCTCGCAAAGATGGAAAGGAAGAAGTCAAACTGGAGCAGTAGTAAAGAGAAGGGGAAGAGCTCTCAAACCTGTCTTTAAATTCATTTCAGATGTTTATTCCATCATTCTTCATTCTGCTCCTACCCTCCAGTTAATTCACTCAGAAATACCACATTAAAACAAGGGTGCAGTTCTTTACCTCAGGTCAGCTCATGTACTGTAATGGGAAAGGCCATATTTAATCCAGGTCTCAAATGTCATATTGGACAATCCAGTCTTCATTATTTGTATATATTTTTCTAAATTCCTCCAGAATGACAGGCTAGATGCTTATACTGATAGCCTAACAAGCTTCCTCTGAGATAATGTGTTTCAGTTCTATTCCTGATTGCAATGACAGTCATCACCTACAATATGACAGTATCTACCTAACCATCTCCCTAAAAAAGCAGATAATCTTTGCTTTTCCTGGAAATCAAACCAGTGGAAGGACTGATCTTGATAAGTATTATATGTAGAGATGGCTATTGCTATTCTAATACATAGAAAATAAAGACATACTTAAATCCATTGTCCTCTTAAATAGACAAAGATTAAAATTGCAATGGCAAATATTGTACTCTGTGACAGTTGGTGGCATGGCCTCTGTCTTCCTTTTTTGCCTTTACGAAGGATCACAAAGTAACACTGCATTGACCTTGTCCCAGTGAATCATATTAAACTGTATGCCTTTCGTAAGAGGTCTTTCCAGATTGCCGTGAAGTCTTCAACTATACCTTATATTCAGAAAATACAAAGCTCTAAGGATTCTTAATGTGCTTATTCCTTGCAAGTATTTTCAGTAAGGATGCTCTAAGGACAAATTTTTGCCTACTGGAATCAATGGCAAAATTCCCATCAATATTGGTATGACTAACTTTTGCCCTATGGTTATTTGAAATGTTTGCATAAGAATTACCTTGACTCATAGGATAAATTTAATGGTGGGTTAAAACGACATGACAGATGTGTAAGTTAATGTGATTGCCCATGTTACACTAATATTATTGTGTGATTCCCTCAAGAGTCTTCTACTCTCCTAAATTTACTTATTTATTAAGACACCTATTCACGTTCCATCCCTCTACAGTGCCTTTTAAGACTGTAACGCTTGCCTAACCACTAACAAGAGTCTACAACAGCACAAAGCACAACTCAAAAGGTAAGAAGATAAAAGTGTAAGAAGAAAAACGACCTTTAAAGGTGGCTGATACATTCCAGTTTCTCTCTTCTGTCAGCTGGGACACACTTGTACTTAAGTGTATGTTGATAATGAAGCTATAGCTGTATTGCAGTTGTGAGGTGTGATTTTAAACTGAATAGACGTACCCAACCCAGATCTAATGATTAGCAATGAAGATCCAATGGCCCAAGTGTCAGCTGCCCTAGCAGTTCTGTGTGATCTCCAGCTGGACTGAACAGCCCACGCTGAAGCCCGGGTTATTGTGTGTTCACTGCTCTTGTTACTTATCAGCCTCAATTAAAGCTAACTCAGGTACTCACTTACATTGCAGTCAGAACTCCTAAATGAGTATAAAAGAGAATAAGTATGTAGTCCAGCTTGCAGAATTTAAAAAAGTTCTTTTCATTCAGATCATTTTGCAGTCCATGTTGCCATGAAGCTACAAAATTGCCTATGCTGGCAAAGCACAAAGAGAGGCATAGAGATGGGAACAAGCAGCTGCTAATGGGTGTGTGGTATGGCAGCTGCTTATGCCAGCACTAACACTTGAAAAGTCACTCAAACTGTGCCTTAATGTACTAGTATTCACCTCAGGTTTGAAGCTAGCCCACTGTAAATGCTGTTCATTGGAGTGCTTTTAGGAGACAAATAGTCAAAGACTACGCAAAGATTGATAATTACCGCAGATTCTTGTCATGACTCATGCATTAATAGCCTACTGCTTGATACCTTCTCATGTTCTTGTACAAAGATGCCAAATAGCACATGAAGAAAACCATGGGATAGGACGTTTACCCTATTTCCAGTATTAATAGCTGGTAAAACCTTCCTAAAGGTTTTAGTTAAAGGACTTTTCAAAACAAATTAAGAATTCACTCCTGCTCAGCACTGCAGCGTGAAGCAGTCATTTGACACACAAAATAATACTTATTTTGCCAGGAAATTTGCCATTTCCTTAAGCAGGTCATTCTTTAATCTGATTTTTTTGTTTCTTATTTTAGACAAGCTCCTGTAACAAAAATGTTCAGTGTAAACTGTTAAGCCGCTTCACATGTCTGTAAAGCTCAGGCATGTTAACTATTTCATTGCTCTTTTCAGTTGGCTTGGGTCTTTGCTCACTTGCGTTTAAGGACTTTAATATACTTGACCTACTGTGATATTGCACAGATCACCTTATAGTTTCTGCTTTATATACCTAGCTGAGCTAGATAAATCTTCATATGTAATTACATGATTTACTTTTATAAGGAAAGTAAATCTTCATAAACACAAATTCAAAGGGAAGCCATAGCTTGGTTTTTCTGGAACCATCTGTGCACTGTGTATTTAAATCATATTTGTTGTGATCTACTTTACTGGATACATTGTATGCAATGCATTAGGAGATTCATGAAGATGTGATCCACTCAATGGACTTGACCTAGCTCCATTTAAATCTGCATCATTTTTAGCCAATAGAAAATAGGAGCAGGATCAAACCAAGAGTGTAATCCTGTTAGCATTTATAAAAGCCTTCTCTGAGATCAGGATATAAATAGTAATTAGAAGGCGATTAAGAAAAAGTGATATGCAATGAGTAATTTGTAACTAGTTTACACTGAAACTGTGATAGTCTTAAAAGGAAAGATGGTATCAAGAAAAAAATGGCCAGCTACTGAAAGACACCGTTGCTCCACTGAAAATTACGGATGGATCATTTCTAGAGAAGGAACTAACTTCTGAAGATGACAGTATAAAAATCATAACAAAATCCGCTGTGTAACCATCCACAAAGACTATCTGCTCTACTTAAATTATAGCAGGTTTTTGAGGCATACTTGTTTTTTAAAAAAAAATTGGAACAAATTTGACGTCAACTAAACAGTCAAAACAAAACTGAAGTCCAATACCAGGGGAAATGTATCTTTCTGGGGAGCACCCACAGTCAGAATGCAGAAGTGACGGTCACTGTGTTAAAGACATAGCGATTCCCTTTTGTAGGAAGCAGAAAGAAAATCCGTTAGAAATACCTACAGAGACCTCTAGCTCTATTGCCTAACATTTACAGTTGCCTACCGTACAGTGGTATGTTATGGAGATAAACAATCATGATAAAAATGCATATAATAAACTTTAGAAATATAAGACTGGAAATTCGATGCTGTTTTACTTACAAAACGTTTCTCATGCAAGTGTTCCCAGAAGCTGTTTTATAGTAAAGTTTGAATCAAATACAATAAAAATCAAATCAAATCCAAGCTCATTCATTCTAAAACAAACAAAACAGCTCAGGTTTCAATTTGGGTATGATAATGAGTGCATGCAAAAATATTCATGTATTACATATTTGATTTTCATGGAAAAGTCATGAATTTACAAGCAAACCTCAGCCACTACCTATGTGTATCACAACAGTACAGATTCATGTACAAATTAACAGTGTAGTTGTACATCATTGTGTGCATGAGGTTATTCAAATGCAGTATCTAAACACTGACCTGAACAGATTGCGTAAATGCAAAAGTCCTATGTTCATGGTATTACTAATTTTTGACTACTGTCAAAAAATACCAGCTAGAGAGTAAAAGAATCAGGTATCATATAAGGCTTGATAACTTGAATATCAGCCATGCTCCTCTCATCAGTACTTTTCTATTCCCAAATATAGGTTCAATGTGTTTTTACCGTGAAAGGTATTTTTGCTAACGCCTCAAAAAATTCTAGAGAAAATTAATGCCCCATGCCAAAAGCTTTCTCTGCAAAAGTGTAAAGGCTCTCTCAAAAGGTTATTTGCAATGATTTCTGTCCTAGCCAACCTCCACATGGCGAATATCACGATTAAGTCGGCAGTGACGCCCTATGTAAACGAGGTGATTATCAGAACTGTATGTATCTGGTTACTAGACTGTAAGCACTTAGAGGAGACTGGCATCAATATTTCCAAGACAAGTACTTTTTCTCTTAGCATTCCAAATATTGATTTTTTTTACTAAACAATGGTTTTACAACAACATTTTAAAGATTTTTAAAAAGCATATAAAAGAAAGCCAGTTCTCAATCTCTAGAAATATGAGTATGTTCACATTACTTAGTTCTATTATCCTTTTACAAAATCCAATCAGAGAAGCCTTAGTAAAACAAGTAATAGGACAACAAAAAATAAGCTTTCTCTGTGGTAAACTTTTATGACTTTTACATAAAAAGAGTATGTTAGTGACTTCAAAACCTCAAAAAAAAAGTCAGAAAATAACATGTAGAAAGTGTGTAGATATTAATAAGAGACTTTAACCTTGCATTAGCTATTTCATTAAAATAATCTCTGCATTTGTTTGAACTGTGCTATGGACTTCCTGGTGTTGCTGAAATAGTCACCTCTTGGTTTAACATGAACTTATATAATTTGTAGACTGTCAGTTGAGAGCCAGCCATTATCAATCAAGTCTGGAACCCTGTTGCCAGCAACAGCCAATACTACATTTCGCAGCGAAAGGTGTGAAACTTCTTTGTCCTTCTTTCATATGTCTCTACTGCCTGTAGTGCACCTGCTGATGATTCAAGTATCTGTTTTACTTTATTTGCTAATCTGCATAACTCGATGATAATTTGTCATAATTTGAGCCCTTCATGGCACATTTTAGCAAATAAAAGTTAGGTTTATAACAGCTTTTTCTGAAGTAATAGCAGTGCTATCATTGCAAAACTACATGTTATGTTCTGTGTCTACATGAAATGTTGAGGCTTCACTTGAAGATAAGGGATAAAATGCTGGTCCCACTTAAGGGTCGCTATTGTTCTTTGACAACACCAAGGTTTAGCCATTGGTTCTTTGTGTTACACAAAGAGCATGTTATAAAGAAAGTCTGACTTATCAGAGCCAGAAATCAGGATTGTATCTATCAAAAGGAATGCTGTTAATACTGCCACCTAAGAGCACAGCTGATGAAAGTTACAGTATTAGAAATATTAGAGATATCTTATTAAGTATTGCCATAAATGCACGGAATAAAGTGATGTTCCAGGAGTGCCTGGATGAACAAATTGGAGAAATATGGGTGTGAGTCATAGTAGGAGTTCAGGATTCAAAACATTTCATGCAAAGCTGTACAAAGACATGCAGTTAACCTCTCATGTCCTGATAATGATGTTGGAAATTCTTTTGTGTGCTACAGTGTTGGACTTGTGCCTGATGGGGAAGCTAGACTTGGTTCTTCTGATGTATCTAGGGCCATTCTATTTAAATAGTGGCATAGGTATCTCATTTTAGAAATCTAAATTGAAAATTTTTTGCAAATACAGTTCTGAAACACTCTATGATCCTAGGATAGGATCAAATTTTGCATTTCTTACCCATCTCCACTTAGGAGAGAGGATGGATTTCATCCCTTAAAACATTGCAGGTTTCATCTTTTGGAATGCATTTCCTGAACTGGAAATCAGCAGGGCTAGAGGGAATTTGTATTTTCAAATGTTCCTTTTACTAAGGAACCAGAGGGTTTGTTTGGCTAGAAAAAAATAGTATGTTTTTAAGTTTCAATTAAAAAGACAGTCAGCCGTTTCACACAGCATCTCTCATCACCATGTAATACTCTATAAAATAGAGTACAAGTATAAATTTATATAAGAAAACATAATTCATTGTTTCTTCAACTAGAAATGTGGCTCTCAACATCTGCTCACCACAAAGGATTCCTGTCTGCCTTTTGGCACATTGCTTCAGGTTTCACAGGCAAGCTGGGGAAGAATCTCCAGAGTAAGGACTCCACGGGAAATTCTAGCTCTGTTGAAATCAATTGAGTTTCACCATTAGCCTTAAAGAAGTTAGGAATTAACTCCCTTTTTAGGCTAGAAGGATAGTCTTTGTTCTAAAAATGGTGTTTGGTTAGGGTTCCCTGGAGGTCACTCTTAAGTCCAGTCTCACCTGCTGTGCAGACTATGAGCCTGTACTTGTGACATGAATTGTTTTACATGTGCTACAGCTTCCAGAATCCGTAAGAGCCCACGTACCTGCGCAGATAAATTGGTAAGGACATCTGACAAGTAACTGTCAAGCAGTCTGAAAGACAGTCATGTGGGTGGCAGGCAAAGGGAAGATAAAGCATGTCAAGCTTATGGTTACTCCTGGGAACATTCTGTCAGAGCATTATAGGTATAGCTGCTTTATCTAAGCCAGATATGCTAATCTTTTTGGAGAACCTCACTGCAGTTAAGGGATCTCTTATGGTGTTTCTGTACTATACAGAGAAACTTGCAGTTATTTTATAAGGTTCACAGACCTGAGCACTGTGTGCATTACTGGGATCTGCCTGCAGTAAGTTCCTTGCAGGACTGTGGACTGTATCTATACTACCCTTAGCATGAGGAGTTCTGATCCCAAATATAACCCTTTGGCACTGATGTAACATAACTATTAAATAATGACAATCATAAAACTTGCCTACAGTGTGTGCGTATTTCATGCAAGCTTTGGCATCGTAAGTAAAGCTGTTCTTCCACCTTGTGGTTAAATAGACTATTGCTTGCAGAGTTTGTGCATTAAAAATCAAGCACTGCATATGAATAATGCTATTAAACAGATACACTGCACAGAGCACTGTTGCTATCACAGAACCTCTCCTTCAGACCAGTGCTATGAATATTAACTAGCTAATTTTGTATGGTGAACACTTGTGTGTACATGTATGTGTGTGTGTGCATGCCCACATGTGAGTGTGCAAATTAATAGAGTTAGGTTTCCCTCTAGTGGCCTCAGCCCACAGAAGTTTTGAGACTTGGTGTAACAATGACTAAAGTCTCCTTTAGTTTCTCCAGTAAAAAAAAAACGTTATTCAGTGCTACATGCGAGCTTTGTCACATTGCTTTAAAAAAAATAGAAAGACTTGGAAACAGAGTGCAAGTATGTCACAGACCAGAAAAAAACGATCTCGTCAAATAGAGATTGTGGCCTGTTTCTGTGAGCAATGTCACTAGAACTAAAAGGAGTCATTTAGAGGCAGCGAAAAATTCATCTATGCTTTCTTCTCCATTTCCACTCTCTCCACCCCTATTTTCCACTTTTTACTTTCAGCTACTTAAGCAATCATACAGTCTTTGTCATTGCATCAGGGTGCAATTCAGCACAATTGGGTCCAGCATCCCCAGTCAGTCACCACACAGTGAAGCCCAACTTCAAAACCAGTAATTAAACATCAATTCTGTGCTAATGTAATAGAGGTAGCTTGAGATACATAATTTTGTAGTAAATGCAGAAGATCTGCACTGTGTGAAACACTGGAACACATTGGCTAACATACTTCAGAGCCAGTAAGTGAGTATCAATGTTTTTAATGGTCCTAAATTACACTTCATTCCAAAGCAGGATTAGCTTGGTTATGTAAGAGGGACTGATTTGGTTCAAGGAAGAATAGTGAGGCATGAAAAGAACAAGCTGTTTAAAATCTATGCCTGCTTCTCAGATGTTGCTGTTCTCTAAAGAGTGGTTTATTAATTATGTGCCATCCTCCTCCCCATTATCATTCCAGTTCCACCAGCTGGCACTATTCTAAACTGATTCTCCTTGCATAGTAGGTGCGCCCCAAACACAGCGTAAAAATCAACCCTCATACATCACACTCCTTTTTTGTCACTCAATTTATAATCATGATCAGCAGTCAAAATGTTCCCAGAATAAACCGTCAAAGTCACTGAGGAACATCATTTTACCTAGAGCGTCACATTGCAATCACTCCCCAATAACCAAACCTTCGTTTCTTTTGTTCATCTGATCAGTAGACTGACAGCTGATTATAAAAAGGAGCTGACCCTGGAGCCTCTCTGTTTTTTTGACTTCAGATGACAAAAAGGGAGATTTTCACTTTAACACGCTAAGAAAACTAGTTTTGATCAATAATTTTTTATACCAAGAATTGAACTGCAGTCGCAAATTTCAGCTGTAAGACAGTACTCTCATTTCCCCTGAATGTGAAGTTTTTCAGATCCAGAATGGACAACATATAGAGGTAAGCAGAAATACTGAGTTCAGATATAAAGACAAATGCAGATTTCTGTTGAGTTCTAGTACTAGTTTGTAGATGTAAAGCTAGTGATTCAGTCTCCATGTCTAATTAGATGGATGCCACATCTAATTATAAGGTTCATTTTCTTACAGTAGCAAACCAAAGTACATTTTTGTCTATAATTATTTTCAAAACAACAAGAAGCCAAGAAATCTGGCAGTGGGCCCAGGCACAGATTAACAGTTTATTTTTTCACCTATCTTATATCACAGATAAAGGCTACCAGCATGAACAACAGGTGGGACTTTTACCCCATGAAGCCAGTTTTTAGGAGTAGATATCACTGTGGAGGGGAAATGACTGAGACCAGTCAGGACTAGCCAACCGCGCAGGTACAATGATAACATGAAGTCAGTTGACAGTTCCACAGAAAAGGATCTGGACTTTTAGGGGCCTGCAAACTGAAACATTACTGTACATTGTCGTACTGCTGAAAAAAAAAAAAAAAAAGAGCAAACTGAGATAACACATCCTGGGATGTATGAACAGAATTAATACATATTAAGCAATTTTTATGCTCTTGAAGATTCTCCTGAGGTCTGGTTGGATTACTCTATCCTGTTTTGGACACTGTACTTAAAGAAAGATTCAGACCAATTAAAATCAAAATGAGAGTGAATAAAATTTGGAGTTTGGAAAAAAAAAACAATTATAAAAAAGATCAAAAGACAAATTACTTATAGACAAGGAAATCAAGGGAACATGGAGTGACAGTATCACACACATAAGTGATAGTAAAGAAGAAGAGAATAAATTACATGCCCACTATGGTTGGGACAAAAAGTAACCGCAAAATAAAGGAAGAGTTAGGTTAGATGTGAGGAACTATATTCCAATGAAAAGTATAGTGAAGTGTTGGAATAGGTTGCTCAAAGTAATTGTGGATTCCATCACTGAAGGTTTTTAAAAGTTGGTTAGACAAACATCTTCTAGAGACACCTAACCTATGGGCAGGAAGAACTGGATGACGTCCAGAGGTATCTTGAAGCCCTATTTTTCTAAGATTCTACTCTATGATGACAGTTTTACACCAAAAGACCATCACATCATCTTTTGTTGGAACAACCATTTTTACATAAATGAGATGCTCTTTAACAGACAATGGTATCATAGCAAGTCACGGGAGAACACCTCTTATGCAGTATTTCCACACCTTCCTACCTGCTGGCATTTATTTTAGAAAACCTTCACCTACTCCTCACCCTGACTCTTCACATCAATCTACTGATGTTTACTTACAATGTAAAAATTTGCTCACAGGGTGAAAGCTCCCCTCTTGTACTTATTTTTGCAGATGCACTTCTATACAAAATCTATATATGAACTGTAATTGAGTTGTATTAACACCTCCATTTGTCCTTCTCCTTCCTCTGTTTACCTTAGTTTTCAGAGCAGTGGTAAGTCCCTCTCTAAATGCCAGGAAAAGAACACAGGACATAAACAGCTCTTGTATAACATGCTGATATGTTGATATACCAAGACTTGACACATGGCCCACAGTTTCATATTTTCATCAGTGTTTCCTATTCTATTAGAAGCCAGCTAGATTTGGTATGTTAGGGCCTAGCCTGAAGCAGAAGGCCTCAGGCGCTATCTGCATGAGACCATCAGTGCCCATTTTGTGCGTGTGGTACACCTGCACAGGCGCTCACTGCAGAAAGAAAAGGCCATACCGTAAAGCTGTAAAAGCAGAAAATAAAGGATAAGTGTATTTATCTGTTAGACTCTCTTAAATCAGCGTCATGACTTCTGCTAGCAGAAACATGCGCGTCTCAAAACACTCCACTACCTCAACTCGTCCTCACAGGCCTCCCCCTGTGCCCGTCCCACACGGCTTTAAGATGGAGGCTCGGAAAAGGAGGACTACAGCTCCCAGCATGCCCCGCGTCGTCGCCCCTCCCCCCAGCGGTGTCTTGATTGGCTGCATAGCCTCTGGGGAGCCAATAACCATCAGAGACCCTCGGCGGGCCGCAGCCCTCCTTGGGGAGTGTAGTCCACTTTGGGGGCAGCGCAGGGCACGATGGGAGTTGTAGGCGCCTCGTCGGCGCGGCCGCGGAGGGCGGCGGTTGCTGGCGGCCGGCGGCGGCGGCGCCTGCGCAGTGGCGGCGGCGGCCGGCGGACGCGGCGCGTGGCAGGAAGCGGAAGGAGGCCGGCGGCGATCGATCCCTGACGTGTCTCTCGGAAGCCGCCGCCGCCGCCGCCTGCTCTTTGCACCCGTCGGGCGGCCGCCATGGGGAGTGAGTATCGGGGCGCCGGGCGGGCCGCGGGGGCTCGGCGGGCCGCGGCTGCCCTTCGCGCCCCCGAGACGGGCCCTCCGTGCGGGCTGCTGGCGGCTCGGGCGGCGGGGAGCCGTCTGCGGGGCCGCGCTGCCTCCCGCGGGGGCCTGGGGGCCCGCGGCAGCCCTGCGCAGGCCGGGCTCCTCTCCCGACTTCTGACCGGGAGGGTCTCCCGGGGGGTTCCCCCCCTCTCACGGTGAAAGACTCTTCTTGTGGCCGGGACAGGCCACAGGTCGGAGCGTGCCCGTTGCCTTGCCGAGGCAGGGAGAGGTGCAGGACGCCAGGTTAAAAACCAGCGCAGTTACCGAGGTGAACCGCGCCTCCGGATCGCGGCGCTTAGAAGCTGGCCAAATGAGTTATCGGTCTGCTCCCTCGAGGAGGAGCCTGATCGTCTCTTGAAAAGCATCTTAGTCAGTGTATACATTATAGTAGACGTAGGAGAGAGTCACAGCTTGATTCAAGTTAAAACCACAAAACAGCGTAACTTTTCTGGTAGCTACTAGTTTGAAATTAAACGAACAACTTCTGTGGTGTTGCCATAAAGTATTACAAAACGGACACTAAGCTTGTTGCCTTCCACAAAGAAGTAGTTTCAGTTCTCTTACACTGAAGGCTTCACCACTCGGATCAGTCCAAAACATGTGTTTGCAGTGTGAGATTTGTAGTGAGAGGTTTAGCGTTAACTTTCTTCCAAATCAGGCCTTTCAGTGTCTGTTCACAGGAGAATATGTGATTCTGTAGAGAGAACCTCCCCTTTTGTATGCTTTTTCTGAGACTGAGGCAACTTTGACTTTTCCTAATAAGCAGGTAAATCCTTTTAACTGGGAGATCATCACATGAAAAGTTTTGTAAAGTAACTTGAATTATTGCTCGTGAACTATATGTAGGAATTCTTCAGCTCTGTGGCCCAAAAGTAACCTCTGAATTAAACAAAAGCAGACTTGGGTATTGTATTTCTTAAATTTCAGATTAGAGAAGAAGCTATTATGAAATAAAAGTTCAATGATGTTGATAAACTCCTACAAAACAGCAGCAGGTTTTTTTTTGTGCTGTTAGCCCTAATCAGTGAGATTAAAAAGATAGTAAATTTTTGTCGGTATCCAATCCATATTATACCTAGTAAGAGGTACTTGGAACAGATAAGAATAAAAAGAGTGCTTTGTTAATGGAGACTTTTAGAATTTAAAGTAGGTGTCCAGGTCCTATTTTCTTTGAGTTTTTCCATATGTTCTTTGTGTATTTACTGTGTCTTTCAACTAATTTTTTTACAGTTAAATTTCTTGAAGTAATCAAGCCCTTCTGTGTTATCTTACCTGAAATCCAAAAGCCAGAACGGAAGGTAATGAAAAGGTTAATTAAATTTCCTTCATAGGACTGTATTTGTGTAACATAATTTGTTTACAGCTTAGTTTGCATTTATGTTTTTTTTCTGTTGGGATAATTTTCAGTATAGGTATGCTTATTTTTGATGGAGTCCTTGTCTAGTATGTCTTGTAGCATGAATATGGTTGTAAAAGGGTATCTTTGTTGGTAAATACTCTTGGACAGGTATGGTTGTGTTTTAGCAGTGAACCATGAGTTGTTGAAAGCAGTAAATATTGGAGTGTGAACTATAGTAGTTTAAAATAGCAACCTGAACATCTTTGCTTCTTAAGTTCTAATCTAAGATTATTTGTTCAAATAAGCCTTGCCTTCCCTTCCCCCCCCCCCAATCAGCAACTGGTTCTCATGAAAATATAAGGGTTATTTCTGTGGAAATACTAGAGTTACTTCTCACTTGTATAAGCTTGTTTATTTGGATTAAAGTTTCAGTAAAACTTGTCATTTTTCCTCAGCTTTATAAAATGTGAAAGGGATGAAAAGTTAGTTATTTTCTTCAATATGTCCTATACTTTGTCCTTTCAGAAGAAAATCAAATGAGCTTAAACTACTATGAAAGTTGACCAGTTATTGTTATCTTGACAGCCTTATTTGCTTTGTTTTTCCCTTAGATTCAGTTTAAAGAAAAAGTATTATGGACAGCTATCACACTCTTCATCTTCTTAGTATGTTGCCAGGTATGTTTCTTTCCCACGTTCTTAAGATGGAATGTTGAAAGATTGTTACAAAGTCTGTACTTTAATCCTGTTTCTCTCTGTTGTTTGAAAATTCAGATTCCCTTGTTTGGCATCATGTCATCAGACTCAGCAGATCCTTTCTACTGGATGAGAGTGATTCTGGCTTCAAATAGAGGTATGGTCAGTAATGTGGAGTGAAATGCTTTGGGCTTGCTCTTATGTTACACTCCATTTTAATGAAACCAAATCAGTAAGGAGAGAAAAAGTTGTTTTATGTATTACATAATGATAAAAAATATGGACATTGAAAAAGGCACAACTTCGTTGGCAAAATGAGTTTATGGCTGGATGTATATAATTATTATATAGGCCAAAAATGAGGATTTTGGAAGAGGAGGTGTAAGGGTTAAGGGAAAGATGATTCCTGATTACTTGTATAGCTGCCATTACAATGTTCTGTATATTTTTCAAGATTTCTGATTCATCTTCAAAGCTATATGCTTCCATTGCAGTTTTCTGGATGACATCTTTGAGTCACAATATCTCATGATAGATTAAAATTCATAATAACTTATATAAATTGTTCAGTTTCTCACTGAGGGTTTTTACTGCAGTTATAAGTTAAGAATTGTGACAGTTACCTGAATAAATATATCTTTTGGGATATCTATCAGTTTGTGCTGTGATGAGATCTATGTATATGCATACAACTTGAAGCAGTCACAAAAACAACTCTTTTCTTCATTTTTAAAATAATGAATAATATGAAGTATGATTGTCAAAGGCATAAAACAATGTAGGAGTTTCTTTTTTATGTGATACAGTTGTTCCAGACAGGAGCAGTCTTTCCTGCAAACAGAGTTCTTAAGGTACTGAGAAGTACTACATTGCTTAGCAGACTGATTTTAAGTAAATTCTATTTTCACTGAAAACCTTTATGGAGATTTGGAGTTTTATATTATCGCCATCACGATACAATGCCTGGAAAGTCCAACTTTGAACTTCAAAGGTGGCTGGAAATATACAGTCTGTTATTTTCTTTCATTGTGCTTCCTGTGTCTGTCAGGTACGTTGATGGAGCTGGGTATTTCACCTATTGTGACTTCTGGCCTCATCATGCAGCTCTTGGCAGGCGCCAAGATAATTGAAGTTGGTGACACCCCAAAGGACAGAGCTCTCTTTAACGGAGCACAGAAATGTGAGTAACAGATGGTATTCGAGACTGAGAAAATGTTTTGGAGTATCTAACCCTAACCACAACAACCATAGACTTACCCTGCAATTAGTCCTGAAGTCAGATGTACAGGTTTCTGTACATGTGAGCATGTGTTCACAATGCGCTAAAAATTTCTGTGTTTAAGCAGTCTTTTACTCACTGCTTTTAGCTCACTAGCTGTTAAGCTTTAGATTGGTTTGTAAAGGAAATGTATCTGTGCAATTGGTCTTGCTGCTGTAATCTCATCAGATAAGCTAAGTGATGTACAAATTATGGAGACCCAACCTTTGAATGGTGTTCGTCAGTCTTAACACAAACAGGTTAATCTTAAGTTTGTTGTAGTTGTTCTTGCCTTGCAGTTACCTAGAATGGTTCTTTTTCAATAATAAGGGATGTATATGCTCACTTGATAAATGCCTTTTAGATAAACTTGAATCTTCTCTAGCTATTTTTTGCTGCTCTGCAACACTTTCTGATCTGTTCATTGAAAAAAAAATCATAAATTGCTACGGTGATATCTTAATTCTGTCGGAGTTTTCAATACTTAAGGCTATCTTTGGTAATCCGAAATACTTGCGTCTGAGTGTATTTTTTTTCTCTTTTTCTATTGGATTTCTTTCTATGTTGAAATGTTTGTGTTACTTATTTCCAGTGCCAGATTTTGGACAACAGATTTAAATTTGCCCTTGAATTTAAGTATCTGGTGACTTATTTTTATAGGAAGTTGGGAAGGAATACAAAAGTGCTTATATATGTCTTGATTTTGTCTGCTGGCATAAATCTGCAAAACAAATACCTTTTTTTTTTTTTTCTACAGTATTTGGAATGATCATTACCATTGGTCAGTCTATTGTCTATGTAATGACTGGAATGTATGGAGACCCATCTGAGATGGGTGCTGGAATCTGCTTACTTATCACAATTCAGGTAATTTCTATTCCCATGTTGTTATCCTTGCTCTGAAGGAGTAAAAAAAGCAGCCTACGGACTGTTGCCTGCCTCGCATGTAGAGAAAAGAACTCAGTGTGCCTGCTTCCTCATTTATAGTCTTTCCTTGTCTTATTAATACAAGCTTTGTAGCAAATCAAAAAGGGATGTGAGTAATGCTGTGATTCTCTTCTGCAGCTTTTCGTTGCTGGATTGATAGTTCTGCTCCTGGATGAGCTCCTACAGAAAGGATATGGTCTTGGTTCTGGCATCTCTCTCTTCATTGCCACCAATATTTGTGAGACTATTGTATGGAAGGCTTTCAGCCCCACCACTGTGAACACAGGACGAGGTAATATGACATGTTCCGTTCCTTTTACTTGCATTAGGATTGAATTATTTTATGGCTTGAAGCATAACAAATCAAGTAGCTTCAAATTCACAGCCTTCATATTCTTTTATAATTCCAGCTCTTTACAGGCTTATGTAGAATGGTATAATGATCGCTTAAAAATAATTATTTCAGTTGCAGAAAGGTCTTTCTTTTTTTCCATGAGAGCAAAAAACTTTTGTTTGTTTGTTTTTGTCAGCATGTTAACTTAAATGTTTCTGGCATCTTAGTTATGTAGATGCCATGCAGTGAATCTTGTTGATGTGGAAAGTGCTCCTATGCAGGCTACAAGTGCAGAGACGGTTTTGTTTTGTGGGGTTTTTTTTGTTAGTATCTCACAAGGTATTTTCTGAACTCTATTTCTTACAGTGTCTTCAGTACAACTTAATAGTGGTAGACTGCTATTATATTAAGGCTGCTGCCTAATTTACTGACAATTTATTTCTTTCTACTCTTTGCATTTCTTGCTCTTTGTCCTGAAGACCTTATTGTCTAAACCTAATAGGGGATTATGTTGTTTTAGGTACTATTAAGTAGAAAACAGAAGGGAGGTTGTTACATTTGCTGCAGTAGAAAATGAGTAATTCCCCAAGAATGATAGCATAAAGCATGTTGTCTCCATCTTTAAAAATTTTTTTTTCTTTCAATGAGTTTGTGAATAACAGTGTTTCTGGATATCAGTGGTCATCTCATTTGATTTTTGGGTTCTGATTAGTTTCTAGGCCACTACAGTGGGATTTCCAAAAATTCCTGGTACTAATGTAACTGATATGGAAGAAGACAGTGGTAAACCTCAGAGCATGTTCACGATGAGAAAGGTTGCAGCAATCGCGTTCTGAATCCTGTATTTCAGAAATATGCCTAATAGGACAAAGCATTGAAGTTTGGAGACACCACAGCACACATAACTTGGGTTGTTCTTTTTTTCCATTCCAAGGTATGGAATTTGAGGGAGCCATCATTGCTCTGTTCCATCTTCTGGCTACTCGTACAGACAAAGTCAGAGCTCTTCGTGAGGCCTTTTACCGTCAGAACCTCCCCAACCTCATGAACCTGATTGCTACCATCTTTGTCTTTGCTATTGTAATCTATTTCCAGGTCAGTTGGTATCAAGACTTGTAAAACTATGTGATAGAATTAAATCTGTATTCTGCTTAACTCTATGGGGGGGTTACATATTTATCATCTAGTGCCTTCAGAAGATTTGCTTTTGGGCCTGCCACATATAGATGTTCATTTAGCACTAGCTTCTCCTAATCAGTTTCCATACTTACTGTAGCCACTCAAAGACTTAAGACCACCATGGGCTCTCTAAAAGAACAGATGAATGTGTATATATACCTTATAATTTATATATATACACCTTATAATCCATATAATATATATATAAATAAAATTATATTAATGCCTTAGCCAAAATACTATGGCTTTTTGCTGGAAAATACCTTAAAACTAATCAAAACAGATTTGATATTCTTCAGCAGCTTGCTGAAATAAACACTAAGAAATTCAGACTTAAAGAATTTAATGTCTCTTTTTCTGGACACTATGCTCAGTCTTCTTACACCTTCAAATTTCTTCTAGTGTCTAGACATTTCATACCTTTTAAATGTGTGAATTTAGACAACCCTTCAGGTTTCCAGGGCCTTGGCAAAACTGTTTAAGTGGATAGTTCCTCTAGGTATTGTATGTGATACTTGCTGGAAGTCATTGCATTTTTTTATTTTATTTTATTTTTATTGTTAAGGCCTTGCACTTGCAATTGACCTGTGGTATATTTTCAGCTCATCAAGATACGATGAGATTTTTTCCTTGGAAAATTTTTCAGGGCTTCAGAGTGGATCTTCCTATCAAATCTGCTCGCTACCGTGGCCAGTACAACACCTACCCTATCAAGCTGTTCTACACTTCCAACATTCCCATTATTCTTCAGTCTGCTCTTGTGTCCAATTTGTATGTCATCTCCCAGATGCTTTCTGCTCGCTTCAGTGGCAACTTACTGGTTAGCCTACTGGGCACGTGGTCTGTGAGTATTTCCTTGTGTCTTTCATACAGCTTTGTAATGGTCATATTAAAATGCTTAGTTGAAGAAATGGTCTCTGTAAACATTGAAGTGCGTTACTGCAGGTGGTCTTGTACATTGAAACTCCTAGATTAGTAATTAGGAGTTATTGCTCAATTTAAACTATGAGTGCTAGTTTAAATTGATAGAATATGAGACTAGTTGTGAAGAGTTTAGATGTTTTGTCTTTGTTTACCTTGGGCTCTTCTCTGCTGACGTGGGTATTTTTGCTTTTTGTTGCTGTATTCCATTTCCACATTGGAAGCTGCTGAAAGCTGAATCTGTGTGTGTATCACTACAGCAGCAGACAGTGTACATAAAGCTGATAGATAAATCTAGACTTAGCTTAATGGCAAAGAAATAGTGAGAAAATTGGTGACCACTTGCTTCCTTTTCTAGGATACGTCATCTGGAGGCCCAGCTCGTGCTTATCCAGTTGGTGGACTTTGCTATTATCTATCGCCTCCAGAGTCCTTTTCTTCAGTGTTAGAAGACCCTGTCCATGCAGTTGTTTATATTGTATTTATGTTGGGATCCTGTGCTTTCTTCTCCAAGACATGGATTGAAGTCTCTGGCTCCTCTGCCAAAGATGTAAGTTTACATATTAAAAAAAAAAAAAAGGTGCGGGGTGAGGAAAATACGTGATAGAAACAGTGTTGTAAGAGAAGTAGGGACTTTTTTCTGAAATGGCTGTTGTGCTGGTAATCTTGTTGTCGTCACTGGTATAAACAGACTTAGCTCTTTCTGATCCAGAGCCATTTAAAAATAAGAACTTTTGTCTTTTTTGGTAAGAGTAGAGATGAAGGATAGAATCAGGGTATTTTTGACCCATTTTCTTTATTCTTTTTTCGTAAGCAACAACAACAAAACTCCAAAAGACATAATTGCTTTCACTGGCATTAGGAAGCTTCTGGCGTTACTGCATGACGTCTGATCAATGTGAGAGAAGACAAATTTACATGAAAGTTGTAAACTTTTTTTTAGTGCCAAATGACAGCTGCATTGTGTGCAAGGCAGATACCTCTTGAGGACTTGCTGGTCCTTACGGTCCCAATGGACATAGGTCTGGTATAAGGAGATCTTTGTTTCTTTTGGGGGAAGGTTAACTAGAAGTTACTTCTCTCTTGAGAGAGCAGATACCAGTGTACCTGTGCCTAGTCACTTAAAACTTTATTGAATATTTATTATTCAGCCAGTGTTTCATTCTGAAATTAGAATTGGAAAACAAGATGGAAAGTAGCTGTCATCATGAAGTTTCTTTTGTATTGTGTGGTTTGGTGTAGAAAATAGTTTGACAAGCCATATGGAATGGTTTTAGTCCATTCTTTAACAAATATGTAATAGCTGTTGCATGGTTACTGTAACAGCATGAGCACTCTTCTTTTGGACTTGCATCTAGTTGCTTTTTGTCAGACGTGGAGGGAGGCACTCGCAGCCATGTATAGCTAGGTTTTCTTTCGATATGAACCAAGAAATGTCTTTTAACCCTTAAATGCACTTTCCTGATGCTGAAGAAAAGGATTTTAAGTTCACATTAAACAATGTAAAAAACCGATAAATCATTGCTTAAATGTTCATAATGTAGTACCAAAATGGTAACTTAGCCATCTGGAAGTGCATGGTTACGCAGTACTTTGGATTCAAAGACAAGCAGCTTAAGAGGTTTCCCTGCTGGAGTTTCAGTACCCCTCAGATGATTATTCAAGTGTTTGCAGGGCTCTGTTGTAACTCTGTACAACTGCAGTAATCCAGTTTTAAAATAATGTTCCAAAAGCACTTTCTTTCTAAGTTGCATTGTTTCTGTGGCTTGATTTATAATGCAGCCCCTCAAATACCTGTTAGCTCAGCTGAACAGGTTTGCTAACATGTACTAAACCCTAACCAGTAGATGGTAGATGACAAAATAGGAATTGGCTTGTGTGTGTGAGAGTCTACCAATTTCCAGACTTTTCTTTTCACAGTAGGACAAGAATTACGTAAAAGCTTTGCATAATTGGCAATGTGGAGAAGTGCCTGTGACTGCAGTCCATCCAGATGTAAAATATTGGATAAAGTCTAATTATTAATATAAGAAAAAGTTTTTACTGAAGTCCCTTGGTTACGTTTTCACATACTACTTGGTTTTATGGCTTTGACAAATGACACTAAGCTTACTTGTTCCATTTCTTGATTCTTGCAGGTTGCGAAACAGCTAAAAGAACAGCAAATGGTAATGCGAGGCCATAGAGAAACCTCCATGGTACATGAACTAAACAGGTGAGCTGCACATTTCACAAGCTGTGCAAAGTGTTACAGGGAAACAGTGCACATCTTGTTTAGACTTCCATTTTTTAGATGCTAAAACGTGGATATTCTTTAAGCTTCTGTATTATATGCATAAGATATAGTATACACTCTCTTGTTAATAGCTGGATTTACACAGTGCAGCCTGCTATTGCCTTACAATTAAGGAATGTACCTTAAGCTCTGGGGCTTTTATTTTCCTCTTGTTTTTGTACTTTTTCACTTTTATACTTATTTTTACAGGATAGTTAATAGTGAAGCTTTAAATATAATTGACTACTTCAAACTGTTGCACAAGTATTTTTACAGTAATTTTTAATATGTTAATATGTCTTAAGAATTCTGTTTGCACACTGATCTTGCTTGAGAGAAAAGAAACAACAACAACAGCCAGCTTCTTAAATCTACTAGATGTAGAGTTAGGCAGGGATTTGTCTCTTTAAGTTTTTTAATTGCAGAGTAGGGCTCATGCAACCTTCATATTATCAAAGAATCACAACTTTAGATTTCATTCATCTGTGAATGACTTGGGGATCTAGAAGCCATGCATCTCATCTTTGTGCTCAGTTTCATGGAAAACAGAAACATTTTCTTTTCTGCAGCTTAGTAGTTTTTCCCTCCAGTCGAGTTGAGTTTTTCTTTCCTTATCTAGTACATTGGCACTGTTATGTTCTTTATCTTGGATTGTTGGACCTAGAATAGAAGAGGGTATTCTGCCATTGACTTTTTTTTTCTGTTCAGCTAATAATTTTAAGATTTTTTTTTCCAACCACTTGACGTTAATTACCTCTATAGTCCTCTTCGTGTTCTCAGTGGGGTTGGCTTTCTATATAAAAACCCAGCTTTTCCAAATTATGAATTTTTCATAGTTCCTGTATACCACCAACCACCACAAATGCACTACTAGTACATTTCTAAAATCCTGAGCAAGGTCTAATGGTGCTTTTTCTATTCTCATTATGTGTTTTACAGGTACATCCCTACAGCTGCTGCCTTTGGTGGTCTCTGTATTGGTGCCCTCTCTGTCTTGGCAGACTTCCTCGGGGCAATTGGGTCTGGAACTGGAATCTTGCTTGCCGTCACCATCATTTATCAGTACTTCGAAATTTTTGTAAAGGAACAGAGTGAAGTTGGAAGTATGGGAGCTCTTCTTTTCTAAATGTAGCTTCTCATGGACCCAGGAAGAGGGGAGGAACATTCTTGAAATATACAGTCAGGTGAAAAAAAGTAAACTTGAGTATGTCATTCTATAGGAACATGTATTTTAATAATGTTTCCAAAGCGCATTCCCTTATGTTCAAACTTTTCTAGCATACTGTTTGCATTTTATAAATTGCTGGGGGAAAAAGTGCAAAAAATTTTTTTGAAGAAAATTGTTTTTTAATTATGTGTTAGGAAAATGAGCTTTCTGAATTGGATTTAGTTCAGTCATTCTTCAGTTTTTGTTTCATCCCCTTTCAAAATGAGTGTACCTGAAGCCTTTGAAGGTTTTAATAAATAGTTATGGGGAAGATTGTTTGTTTGGAAGGGATTTTTTGCATTTAACTTGTGTTTGCAGCTCCTTTGCAGTAGCGGTGAGAAAAATCTCTCCCTCTAATGCTTGAGTTCCATAGTTATGGTTGTAAGCACAATGTTTAATATATTCAGTTTTGTGGGTTTTGTTCGAGTATAGCAGATTTAGGGATGCAATTGTTTCTTTTTACTAAATTATATCTTTAATTCCAAACGTCTTGTCTTATAATTACTAAGCTAAGCCTTTTAAGATGTTGAATATTGGCTTGAGACTGTCGTCAGCTTTCTTTAAAAGTCAGAATGTGTTTTTTTCCCCACCACCCCTGCTCCATAAACAGAAAGCTCAGGTCAATCCAGATTCTGACAGAGTCTGTGCCTAAGAGTTGCAACTCTGAAACTTGGTAATACAGGCAGCTTTGTTTTTGAAAAAGAAAAAAGTAAACAAACAAACAACAACAAAACCCTTTTAATTACAATTTTTGTTGCTGTTAGCCGTAGCACTTCTAGTTCTGATACTAACTGACAGAAATGGATGTTACAGTTGTTTAGATGCAAATCTTGTACCCTTTGCTAAAGCTAAGTTTCTCTGATCAATAATAAATTCTGGACACGTAGCAATGAGAATATTATCTGGCTGGTCATATCTAGTGAATTTTGAGACTGTTGTCACAGAGGAGTACAGAAAGAATGTAGGTACTTGTCTCAGTTTTTTCTCTGTAATTCTAGATATGAGACCCTTGTCAGGTAACTCCTGTTATTGCTCATGTAGAAGACTTTACTGTCTTATAGCCTCATTGACTTGGATGGTGGATATAAAAATAATTTGCGGAAAGGCATCGGGGCTCCTTTTTTTCAGGGTCATGCCCTCAAATCGGAGAAGTTACAGTAAAAGGCTTTAATGGACCAGAATAATCCTTAATTTTCCATTTTAATTTAGATTGTCAATATTAATCAGGTACCTAGGACCAAATGCAAATATTTGTGTATGAGTCTTGTAAATACACTTTTCCTCAATCAGTATTGGACAACGTGGAAACCAGAATGAGAAGTGATAACAGTGGAATGTTTCTCTACACTGCATCAATATGACTTCCTGTGCATTTTTTCACGTTGTGCTGACAAAATATAAATTACTATTTCTGCCTGGATTGATGAGACTTTTTGTTACATTCCCCAAGATGACATCCAGAAGCCCTTGTTAATACACTGACTCAAATACCAAATGCATGAGAATTTTGTGAATCCTGTATGACATGCACCTATCAATAAAAATGAAACTCCTGGGTGAAGATCAGAATTGGAAAAGGAGCACAAGTGCCAGGAGAAAATAGCCATGAAGTGCTTGCTACCAAGTATTCGCTATTACTTCACACTACCTTCTGTAATTTTCCTTTGTCTTTTATAAAATAGCATGCCACAGCACAATTCTGGATGTGAAATCAGAGGCAGTTCAAAAGTGACTTTAAGAGAGGGAAGGACTGTGGCGAGTTTCGTTCATTTGTTTGATTTGGCGGGGGGGTGGATTTCTCCCCCCGCCCCCCCCAGGAAAACAGATCTTTTCAAAATGAAGAGGACTTCACTTCTGAGCGTGCAGTTCCGGCAGGGCTGGAGCTGTACTTGCATTTTTGGTCATATCATCAGTCTGAACAAGTTGCAGTTTAGACCATCGGTTCTTGAGTGTCTCAGCACTTTTTTTATGCATCTGTATTTTTTGCTGTCTAGTGCTGGAATCTGTCGATTATCAAGCAGCTATGTCCTCAAAGCAGGACCTGCTGATCAAGACAGATGTTCACAGTGGATGTTCACAAAAGAAATAATGCCTAAACAATCTGCTTTATAATGAAATAAAGTTCATCTTTGGAACTAAGGCTTGGCTTTCAGTGCTTTGAATATTGTTACAATTCTAACAGTTGTAGAACATTGTTACCAGGCTAAAAGACTGAAAGTTGATCCCTGTTGAAACAGCAGTTTATGAGAATGTCAATATAAAAGAGAGAAAAATTGTGCTTGCTTCAGAGTCTTCTCTCAACAATAGGTTGTTAACATCTTCTGAATTTACCCAGTGCATTTGTATTCCAGAAGAGCCACAATTCAAACAGTGCTGAAGATGTGCAAGTAAATAGTGGAAGAGTAAGGTAACAAAATGTCAGTGTGACAAGAAGAGTGACTGTATAAGTACAGTGCCAGCTGGCAAATTTTTTTTTCTTGGGGGAGTAGCATGATAGTAATAACAAGATATTAAGTACATTAGTAAAACTCGAGGACTGATGATATTCCAACATTATTTCTGCCCTCTGAGTTTTTAAACTTAAGTTGGAGTAAGAAAAAATGATGCCTATTTCCAGAAGCAGATATCTAAAAGCTAATTTCTGAAAATAAAGCTACTGTTTATATGGCCTAGACTTCTGGCATGTATGAAATAATCCTAAATAACTGCTTCATTTCTGTAAGTTGAGACACTTTCTCTGCCCCCACCCCTTGCTGCATTTTTTTTCCTCAAAAAATTTGCATTAGTAATGAAGTGGTTGCTGGAGGGATATTTTGTAATTACTATAGATAGAGGAGTTATCCACAAGACAGTTAAAATATTAAGACCAAGGCAAAGTTTGAGACCCTCTTGCTGTTGATACCATTTCGAGTGAAATTCCATTCATAGCCTGATTTTCTGCACTGTAGCTTTCATGTGAAAGCTGGTTTGCACAGCCCTACTTGCGCTAAATACCTGGAAGTAGATAAAGATTTTAATTTGAAATATTTTAATGTCAATTACATAGACAAAATAGGCTTTATTTTGCTGCAGCCACTTAAACACATGAGCAGTTTTGACAGATACTTTTCTATTTTTAAGCTTAAATTTACTTTTCTCGGTGTGTAGGGAGAGGCACCTCCATTTGGTGGCAGAGCGTATGTGCGTTAGGTTTCCTTGTTTCCTCCCCTGTCCAGCTCTGCCTTTTCAGAATTACAGCTTGGAACCACAATTCTTACGCGACGGGTGGCTGATTTCTCATTGCCACTTAAAGTTCCCTTAGGTTTAGGCCGTAGGAATAACTGAATTGCTCTCCCCATGTTCATGCTATCTCCACATCCATGCAGTGTTGAGAGGGGAAGGTCATACTGTTTGCCAAGCTCCTCAAACGTTTCATGTGGTGGTAGTGGGGTTGTGGTGGTGGTGGGGTGTTTTTTTTTTGTTTGTTCGTTTTTAAGCATTTTCCTTTTGGCTGCAGCAATCAAGACTTGTTTTATTCTGTGAGATGTTTCACAGCTGTATTCCTTTGACTGCTTCTGGGGATAACCTTGTCCCTCTAACTGAGATGATGATCTGTGCAAAAGACTTATCAGTAAGCTTTCAATAACGGAGGAAGCCAAGTGACCTAGTAACTGTTTTTCCGAATTGTTCCCTCTTGCAGCCAGGATTGATAAGCTTTAGGTGGCCTTCAGTTTTATTCCAGCTTTAGGAAGCTGCATGCAGATTTGTGTATGCTGCTGTTTCCCTACCGCCTGCGTGTCACCTAACTGACAGGTCTTCAATCAGCCCTCGCTGCCCGGAATACTAAAACCGTTTCCTGCTGCATCTGTGTGCGCCGACCGAGCAGCCGGGTCCTCCACGGCCGGCGCACGTCTTTGCGCGCGCGCCGCGTGGCTGCAGGCTCTTGTCGCCGATGAAGATGTGCCCCCCAAAAAGGGGAAAAGGGAGGGAGAGGGGTGACATTTCTGAAGCTCTCGCTTCGCCGGGCGCGCGGCTCGGCCGGCCTGCCGGCTCCGCGTCTCCGGCCGTTCCCCCTGCCAGCTTTCCGCCACGCAGCCCCAGCCTTCGCCGCCTTCCCGCCTGGAAAGGCCGCGCTCCGAGCGGCGGCCGGCGGCACCCTCCGAGCCGCAGCGCGGCGGCGCAGGTGCTCGAGCAACGCGGGCTTGTGCGGGGCCCCCGGGCCGGGCCCGCCGCCCGCCTGGTGGCGGTGTGCCCCCGCCGCTCGCGCCCGCCCGCCGGTTTTCCCTTTGCCTAGGATGTGAAAAGTTGCAGACGGGCTCCAGCGCTCTCTACATGCTGCGCTGAGGGGCAGGATGGCAGCCGGTCTGAAACCGACCCCCTCTTCTCGGTGTTTGTAGTGTTTTCCAAGCTGCCGGGTGCCCAGGAGGCGGCTGCTGTTCTGGCCGCTTATCTGCTGAATGCTGCTATGCAATTTAAGCCCAGATTGAGGCAGTCTATGGGACTGGGGAAAAGGCAAGAAAAGAGGCATTTAAAAACAAAATCAATATTCTAAGCTGGAGGCCTAATTAGTCAGCGAGGCTTTAAGCTGCTGTTTCATGACATGAGACTGGATGGAGCTGCTAAAACTGAAACCTTTTTGTGGGCCAGGTCCTCATAATCCTCTGGCTATTGCTAATACGGCGGTAGCCAAACTGGCAGCCGCTGGCAGAGAGGAAATACCTGACAACTGGCACCTCCTTTGGCAGCTGAGCCGAGGCGCTGGAGCCTGAACGAGCACCGACACGATGCACTTTGTCATCGCGCAGCGGGCTGTCAAGGTCAGGCACGAGGTGCCTGCTCTCAGATATTTCTTGCTAGCGAAGACTGAGCCAGTGAATCTTCCAGCAATACCTATTCCTGAGAGCTTAAAATAGAAAGGACAAATAAAACAGCAGGGATACGGTTGGGAGATAAGTTTTTAAAAAGCTGACCTTCAGATATTTTTGTATTGCCTTGGGCAAAATCAGGATCCATGGCATATATATTATCCCCAATTCCCCTTCTATGTAATGAACTTTATTGTAGATTAAATAGCTTTACTTCTTGGCAACAAGAGAACAAGGAATCGTTGCTGTTGCTGAGCTCCAAAGGGCTGCAGAACTGTGCTTAGCGTGCCCAGAGCAAAGCTCACCCTGGCCACACCTGTGGTCATTTATGCAATGATTTGGGATGTTAGTGCTCGGCTGCAGAGCGTGAGTTGTGGGATGTGGTGAGGAATAGCAGTTCCAGGCAGGAACTGTGGGAAGAAGTAACACGAGAGCTGAGGCAGTGGGAAGATGTGTCCTTGTGAAGCCAGTACGCTTTGGTGTGCCTGTGCCTAAATCTGGGTACATCTAAGCATGCTCTTGAGCTCCAGGATTGTGCTGACTACTGACAACAAACTGTGAGTGCATTGAGCTAATGGGGATTTTGATCAAGGTGGTGGATGGACAGCTAGGTACCTTGCCTTTCCCCAGTAGGAGAAAGCCAAGAGCACCTGTGTACTGTAGGAGTTGATGTTTTGTCCGTCTGTGATATCCCAGATGGACGTCGTGCTTCCTTTCTCCAAAGTTTCCTTCATTTTCTGCAGATGTAGAATGTGTAAGATCGGGAAACGTTGTCAGTTAAAGGTGCTCAGAAAAGGGGTTTATTTCTCTCAGGTTTTTGACTGGTTTTGCATGAGGCAGCCAGTTTTGGGGGGAACTGGCTGTAATTACACACCTGAGAGAGATGCTTGGCTCTGAAGATTGTATGGTCTGAACAAAAAGGTCAGGTAGGTGGAGGGAAAATGAAGCAATGCTGCGGAGAAGGATAGGACTTGTCCCAGGTCATACTGCTGGTCACTGCAGAAGTCCTGACACAAATACAGTGTGTGGACCGTGCCGTGTCTGTACTAGACTTCTCTATTCTATTGACATCTGTTCTTGAAGCACAAGAAGTATTCTTGAAGTATTTTGCAGGTTGTAAGTCTGTGGATGAGTCGAGTTTGAGCCTGCTGGAGGTTAAACACCTGTGGAAGGCTGTCTCTTCCTGTCTACCAGCATTAATCCGAGGCTGGTGTGTTCCTGTGTGCATGGGCTCTCCAAATTGGTGTCCTCCAGCACAAAGCCCTTTCAAAAAGGGTACCACTGTTATCTGGAAAAACGCTATGTTGTCGCGTTACCCCGTGGAGCTGTTATTGTGGTGATGAAGTGCAGATCTGACAGGGTGGCTTTGCCTTTCTCATAAATCCTCTGGCAGGAGACTGATGTGATTCCTGCCAAATGCCTCCTCGAGTGGTAGGAAGACCCAGGAGGGTCCAGGAGTAGGATGAATGCCCAGAGAGGTGGGCAACGGAGGTTGGAGGTGGCCTGTCCTCATTGTGCATCAGAGCTTTGTGCTCGCGCAGATGTCTGCCGAAGGCACCGGGGCCTGATTCCCCCTGGCAGGGAGCAGGAGCTTTGCGAGCTCATCTGACATGACCGTTTAAAGGATGCGAGATGAGCTTCAGACAGCTCCTTTTCGTATTTTTCAACAACAGCAAGAGTAGTTGACTTCATGTGAAACTGTTTTGCTTTGTTTCTGCTGTGTACAGGTCTAAAACATACTTGGAGATTCCTGGATATACATTTTTATTTTCCTCTCCCTCCCCTATAAGGAAAATGTTTAGTGCATCTTTATTTTTAGCTACTGTTCAGTGACTGTGTTTATCCTTCCCCAGCCTGGGTGGGATATTTTTCCCTGATTCTAGATGAGGGAGGGTGTGTGGCATTTCTGAAGACTCGTGTTAATAATTCTGAATTATTCTGGAAAGATCCGGCCTTCTGAATTGAACAAAGTAAATTCACCCTCTGAAAAATCTATCCAGAAGGACAGGACTCTTTAGGAAAATATAGTTATCAGCCTCTGTAATCTTAGGTGCCGATCATGTGTACCCAAGTTAGTACAATACGGATGTCCAGACGGGCTGGAGTCATTCAATAAAGCTGCTGCTATAGTTCTTTACATTAATAGTGAGCTTGAGCACATCGCTCTTGCGGTCAGCGGTATGCAAAACTACATGTGGCCCTTGGGCTTGGAGAGCTTTTGGGGTGATAAAAGAAGGGATGAATAGAGGCAAGGCTCTGGGTCCCAGCGGTCCTAGTACCTGTGAAATGCTCGAGACCCGGAGAAACTATTACTCTGGTGCCGGAGGATCCTCACTAGCCCCCATGGCGGCGCTTGGCTTGGTAGGTCCCACCGCTACCTAGAAGTACGTTGGCTTGTTGGGGCCGCTGTTGTTCGTGATAAAGGTCCGTTGATTGGAGGTTCTTGGGATCCGTCTGCCCCCAAGACGGTGAGTTTGCAGCTGCAGTGACGCTGCAGTCATTTCAGGACGTCAGGCTAACACAAACTGGGCTTTGTAGGGGCAGAAACAACATGACAGTGGTGAGTCCTGATTTGCCAAATCTTCTACTTTCTCACCATGCGAATATGGCGCAACGTATGTGACGGGGACTCGGCCAATGTGCTTTGCTCCAAGTTCAAAGCCAATGGTGAATGTATTCCTGTGTCTGTGTTCAGCAGCGAATGATCTGCCAGGCGTGAATACACACAGGGTTCAGATCCTGCATGGGACACTACTGCAAAGAAATATGTTCAATTTTTAAAAATCTTGGAGGCAACTGAGGAGTGGAGAGGATCTTGTTTCTGGAAGAAAATATTTTTAAGGAAAAGTGAAGTATCTCCTTGACTTAGTTGTTACACAAACTAAACTTTATTTGCTTCTCTAAGGATGAAAAATTAGATATAATTAGACAGCACATGGAAAACACTGTTGGAGGTTTGTGAAATAGTTGTTATTTTCTTTACCATATCATAGTCAAAATGCGGCACATACTAGAAGTGGAACTGCACTGCATGCTAAGATTCTTGCACTGACAGATTAAAAAAAATGTGTATGTATATTTGACCCTAAAACAGGAGGGAATAAGATGTTGAAAATAGCAAGCATCAGTACTGCTAATGTGTATATAGAAATGGTTATATCTTATAGCTCTGAAACAGAATGCAAAAAGGGACTTAATTCTGTGTTAGAGAACAGGCTGGGGGCAAAAAGGATGTGAGATCTCCATATAGATTGATTATAATGTGGTTAAGAGTGCAGTGCTAAGGACTGACAGCAAAACTGGCCTGCAATAAATGGGAATTACAGTTACCTACCATTTTAATTTAAAACAAAATAACTCAAACTGAAATATTTATGCATTTTATAGAAAGCTTCCCCCCCCCCCCATAAAGGAATGCAGAAGTAATGTTATCACTTTAAAAGACAACTTGTAGGAGAGGATGTTTTCCTCTTTTTCTCTGTGTTGGGCCTGCCCAGTGTTTTTGCACCTCCAGGTCCCGCTGCTCCCCTTGGGGAGGGTGGACGGGGCTCCACCGGGCCTCAGAGCTCCAAAAGTGTTTGGGAACTCGGGCGTGAATAGCGCGGGGGGGGACGGGAGCCACCCCGACGGAGAAACTGCCCGGCTTTTGGCTGCTACAATAACTGAGGCAAATAAGGCCGTCTAGGGAAAGAGCTTGATAAGAGGGGGCGCAGGATGCGAGGTCCTGTGTGCGTGCTGGTTGGAAAGCAGGTGGCTACGGAGGTCTCTCATGCAAGTTGGACACGTGATTTAGTTCATAACTAGAAGTAAAATTTCTGTCTGTGGTTTTGGTAGATCTGCTCCAGCACTTTGCTGTGGGGTTTGGTTTGGTTTTTCACTGGCCTCAAACTTCCTAGGAAGCGTGTGGTCAGGGAAGCCTGTTGTGTCCTCTCAGGGGTGCTTTTCTCTCTTCTGTTCCCTTCTCCATCGTGCCTTTCCTCTCCCTTCTCCAGCTGCCTCTTTCTTGCCTCTGGTCTCCTATAAAACGCAGCCTTCCTCCATGCGCCCCTCTGACCCTCGTCGCACGTCCAGGGCACAGAGGGCTTGTTCCTCCTCTCTGGCTGTGCTTTTTGGTCAGCCTGTTTCCACTTTTCCCCCTTTCATCCCTGTTCTCTAGATTTTTTTTTCTCCTTCCGCATGCTTCTGTTTTCAGACCTTCCATCCATCTTCTCCAGCCTGCCATGCTCCCTCACCTTTTCTCTGCTCTTTGCCCCTTTCCTTCAGCCCCTTCCACCACCTTCCCATCCCTTCAGCGCTGGATTAATGAGTGCGATGGCCCAGCTGAGGGCAGAGCAAGCCACCAGCATGTTTGCGCTGTTACTCCGTCGTAGGTCTCCTTTGCGCGACGCTGAGCTCTCTGCTCCGTCGGCAGCAGAGGACAACGGAGGTACCGCAGCCCGGCATGACGGGCACATCGCTCCTGGCTCTGCGAGCTGGGCTGCCAACAACACCGGCTGCCACGTGCCGGTCTTCAGATCGCCCCCGCAAATGAGCAGAGCAGTTGCCCATGTGCTGTTATCTGAAATTAAATCTCCTCTGCCAGCCTTCCCCTGGTGCTGGCGGAGGGAGGGTGGTATCTGCTCATCAGCCAGACTGCTTCCAGGTGGGAAAAGGGAATGCTGAGCCCTGCCAGGGCTGGGCTGGTGGAAGCAAGGACGCCGATGGATTTTGCGGGGCAGTCGGCAATCTTTCCACCTCCTCCTGCAGCCCAGACCTCATCACCCAAGAAACGCTGGTACCAACCAGAAGCTGGAAAGGAAACGTGCCGCGGATGCAGAGGTGCTGTAGTAGGGGATCAAGTTAAGGGCAGCCTTCCAGTTTTCCCGACGTGGAAAACGCTCCCCTGTAGCAGTGCGGGCTCTGCACTGCCAGAGGCACCGCGGATCAGCTGGGAGCCGAATCCGAGGCGCCAGCTGCCTCGGGCCGCTCAAAGCCTGGTGTCTCTTGCTGTAAGAGTGACCCTGGTGAAACTCCGTTCCTGATCATCCTGTTCTCTACTTTCTTTTCCAGACAGTTTTTTTTTTTCTTTTTTTCTCTCTTTTTCCTCCCTGGACTGTGCTGTGATGCTCTGCTCCGTTAGGCGGTTGCACCTCAGCCCAGAGGTGGCTGCAGCTCACTGACAGATGAAGTGGAATGGTTAAAGCAGTACTAGGCTGGGCCACTGTAAAATATTCTTTATCAAAAATAAGCATTGCAAGGAGTGCTGTAATTCTTTTGACCCTCCCCCCCTTTTTTTTCTCTAGCAATATTTCCGCTATTTAATTATTATTTTTTTTCTTTTTAATATCTCTCTCTCCAGACTTTTTATTCCAGCCCCACTGCCTGCGGCTGCTGCGGGGTGAGGGGAGAGAGGCTGAGTGACAGGCTAATAACCTGCTCCGGCTCTCGCTCCGAGCCCAGTGGCAGGTGTCCCAGCGCCCCTATTGAATGCCACCATCCAAAAAAAATATATAAAAAAAGGAGAAAATTTATCAACAATCTTCCTTCAACAATGATTTATTATTGCCATAATTTGCCTTGGTACAATGAGCCGCCGAGCATGTTCCTGCACCCGGCTGACAGGAACGTGATGGCTCCAGGTTCCCATTTTATTTAGTCTCGAGCCGAATGTGATTTGGTTACCCCGGCCCTCTCCTCCCTCCCCACCCAACCTTTTCTCCCTCGTTTTTGTTTTCCGGGGGCGCGTGTTGCGCGTAACCCTGGGCTGGCTGACAGCGCTTGTAAAAACCGCGAGTCGATCTCGCGGCGGCTTTTCACCATTAATCAAGCTGCCTGGAATTGGAAAGTAACACTGACAGGCTTTTATCTTGGCGAGGAGGAGGATGGCAGACGTGTTTTATGGCGGATGAGCCTTCGCGGCTCCTATTAGGCCGGGCCTTCGGCGGCGCGAGGTGGCGCCGCGCGGGGAGGCGGCGGCGGGCGGCGAGGGGGAGGCGAAGCCGGGCAGCAGCCTCCAGATAAATAGATCCGTCAGTCAGGCGCTGCGGAGGTCTCCGGGCGGGCAGCCGCGGTGGGTGACAGAGAAGGCAATCAAAGACAAAACAAATCAAAAGGTACATCTTATCAGCAGCGGGCCAGCTGGACGCGCGCGGCGCTCCGGGGCCCCGCGGAGGGCAGGAGAAATTAATCGTGCTGTCGAGGCCGGAGAAATTGTCGCGGCGGAAGGTCCGAGCTGGGGCGAGCCGAGGTGGCCGGCGCCGGGGGAGCAGGGGGGAAGGGGCGGGGGGGCCCAGCCGCCGGCCCGCCGCCTCGCGGCCCCCTCCCCGGCCGCCTCGCGCGCCTGACGGGCGCATTCATCGCGCGATGATGGCTCGGCACCTGCGAGCGCTACCTTTAATAATATAGCCCTCGCTCAGCTGTCACCCTGAAAGAGCAATTTTTCCTCCCGCTTCCCCCGATGCGAAGATACATCCGTAATGAGAAGTGTGACAGAAAGCGGGAGCGCGGGGAGCCGAGCAAAGTTTGCGAGGACATTAATCAAAAAGTGAAGCCGGAGGTGACGCCGGCCGGCTCCTCCGGCCCCGCGCGGAGCTCCGGCTCGCGGAGCGCCCTGCCCGCCCCCGGGGAGTCGCTCCAGCCTCCTCGTCGCCTCCTGCCCCCGCTCCCGTGGCGCTGGCGCTTGGCGGGCGCCCTCGGAGCGGTGGCCGCGCCGCGTGGCCGCCCCGGGCCTGGCGGACGGGGGAGGCTCGGGCGTGGGTCGCCCCACCGCGGCCCAGACGCTGGAGGTGCCGCGCCGGGGCCGGAGGTCTGCGGGAGGTGCAGAGGCGGCTCGTGTTTACTGCGTTTGAGGAACGCATCTGCTTTAATTCGAGGGATAAGCAGCAACGTCCTCGAGCGCAGTTATCTCCTGTGGTTTTCAGCAGCGTTCCCAGCTCGGCTCTTGCGGCTTCGGTCCCTCCCCTCGGACGAAGCCCTTGGGCTTGAATTCTTCGGCATTAGTGTTTGGCAGCCTGCTCCCTAATCCCGCGTGTTCCTTCTCTAGTACCTACAAAGGATTTGCTAATGTGCATCTGTTTTTGTTTTTAACCTCATAAAAGTGGGGATTACAAGTAGATCTGGATCAAACGGGCTTGCCTGTGAAAGCCGGGGGCGCCGGTCTCGGCGGCTCAGCGCCTGGGTCCCGCAGGCTTGTGAGAAGGCAGGGAGGGCTGGATGGTATCCTTGCAAGATGTGTTCTCTTCTCTTCACTCTCCAAAAACTGGTGATTACTTCATGCCTTCTCCATGAAAGCAGGTAACTTTTGCAGACAGTAGTTGGTGGATGTGCCCAAACCATATGGCTGGGAAATCTGATGGTAATAGGTGGTGGTAAGACCAGCCCTTGAGGAACCTTTCCCTCACACGTGCAGGAAAGGTGAACCCCAAAAGGGTAAATGCAGCCGAGGCAAGGCAGCAGAGCTCTGGTTTTCATGCAGACCCCCTTAGAGGGAACGCACAGAAAAGGAAACTGGACCCGGGAGTTTCTGAGCCCTTTATGTGCGTAACAGATGAGCCCTCCACACCTCCCCCCTGCAAAGATGATACAGAGCTGTTTTGCTGGTGTTAAAATGCGTGAACAACGTTTTATTTTTTTTGTCTGGTAATGTTTTCTGAAGTCCATAAGCTGGTGTCTTCAAGGCTTAGAGATGTAAGAACAAATGCTTGGGCCTATTTCGAAAATGAAACAACTGGTGCCTAAACTTCACTGAGACTTTGGCTCCTTCAGGAGGCTTAGATGCTCTGGAGCATCTCACTGCTACATTCCTAAATTCCCACTAATCTTGTCAACTTCAGCAAAAGAAAACCTATCTTTATAGATCCAGGGTTTGTTTTTTGCAGAGACACTGAACATTTCTAACTCTAAAATGCCCATGATTACTATAATATATATAAAAATAAGGTCCTAAAGTAGTAGGTGCTTGGAAACTCATCTAAGGGAGCAACTTGTTGAAAACTGCAGCATAAGTTGGGAATAGAGTCGTGTCCGGAGAAATTGGAATGGGACTTCTGAGCTGGGCTCAGCTGTTGCCTCTGTTGAGCACGCAGCCCCATGGAGGTACACACTGTGCATGAACAGGCACCTGCCCGGATGCTTTTGGAGCTTGTTGTCGGGAATTAGCTGCATCTTTAAGGCTGTTACATCCACAGAGGCTCGCTGGCTGAGAGACAGCTGGTAGCAGCATACCCCTGCCAAGTGAGTGCGCTCACATTAGCAGAAGCCCCAGGAGAGAGCCCTCTTCCAGTGCAAGCAGCAGTGCTGAGCCACCTCTGTCCTTGCTGCCCAGGTTTTCAGGGGATGAACTTGCATTGCTGTGCCTCATAGCTGGCAAGGCCACCTTCAAGAGCTGCAATGGGGTTATAACACTGAGTTTTCTCCAGTTTTGGCACAAATATCAATCTTTTGGGGCTAGAAGAACAGGACTATTGGAGGATCCTGCAGCAGATGCAGGAGCATGCTGCATGCTGCTATGAGAAATGGTGCCCCTTCACTGTTATGAATCAGTCCCCAAACTGAAGTCCCTCAAGATATGATGGTGCTGGCAGATATATCATGCAGTGTAGCCCTTTGTGCTGTCTTCTGCTCATGTGTGGCCTCTCAGCAGGTCTCAGCTGCATGGACCCTGTAGTGCTGCTCAGGCAAAGTTAGGTGTCCTGTCGAGAAGCTGTTGTTAGTTAATGTTATAACACGCTGCTTGTGGCTTTGGCAGGTAAGGAAAAGCATGGGAAGCAGAGGCAGGCCCAACAGTCTGAGTCAGAAATGGACGAAATTGTATCATACAAAGTTGATCCTCGTATCTGTCTAGATCGACAGTACCCTCAGTGCAATCAGGACGGATTTTGTAACAGTATGGCTGAACTGAAGCTCAGGTCACAACATAAATCTATTAAGTCGTAAAACAAAACGGATTTCAAAGTACTTCTTTGCACCGTGGTTAATCTCCTGCAAATTCTATGACTCTAAAGCATTGCACAGACTGTGTGAAGTCTAACCAGAGAGGTGTGCAGAGGCTGTCACCTTGGACCAGACACATCTAAACATGAGATGAGGTCATGTTTACATTATATTTATGGCTATGGTACAACACGGATATGTTGCAGTATTTTGATTGCTTTTGCAGATGGGATCAAATTGTCTCTTAATCACATTTAAAGAAATCAGATTATGAGCTGACTGCTGTAGCACTATTCTACTAAGATGATTATGAACAATTTGGTCCTGTCTGCAAACATCTTAATGAAACAGGGAAGCTACTCAACATAGCTGAATTTACACTGTAGAAATGACTCAGTCTTCAGTCTCCTGCTCTAATCACCAGACAGTATTGACTCTCTGACTCTTGTGACTTCTTAAAGTGTTGAAGACCACAGCACAATGAGCCCTGCCACTACCATTGCTATGTGATGAACAGAGCTCTTCCTCCCCACTCCCCAGCAGCAAGCAGAGCCCTTGAGCCTTTTCCTGTCTCCTGGACATCACTGGGGCTGAGGGACTCCAAAGTGATCATCTCTGTTCTTCTCTGGTTCTTGAGGTGGCAGGAGCTGAACAGCATGCAGTGTGTTTGCCAGCACCACTGCATTTGCAACCCCCTCATTGGGCATCACTGATTCCTTTCCACCCCTTTTGCTGTATCTCTGCTGGAGAGGGGTAGTAATTCCCTGTGAGATGATGGGAAATAATTTCATTTTGATTTAATTTTTTCCTGGCTCAACCTGAAATGCTTCAGAT
The DNA here is from genome assembly GCF_028389875.1 of Rhea pennata. Classification (NCBI taxonomy): domain Eukaryota; kingdom Metazoa; phylum Chordata; class Aves; order Rheiformes; family Rheidae; genus Rhea; species Rhea pennata. The sequence continues at coordinate 13,431,754 of NC_084674.1, forward strand.
GGCCGAAGCTCTCACCTCCTTTCCCTTCTTCAGCAAAAATTGGTACACGCTGTTCCAAATTCTTGCTGAAATGTTATATTCTCTAGTTTCAGAAGGCCCCGTGCTGGAGCCTGGATAGACAGTCCCTAGGAATGTTCTGTGCTAACAGTGGTATTTGACACTAGTATCAACTGCCTGTCTTCTCTGTAAAGTCAGGAAGCTTTCAAAGACAAAGCTTGTCTCTTACTGGCACATGTCCTGTGCCATGGAGCTGTGGCCCTGGCTGTAAACCTCCAGCCATAACCATGAAATAAGTCAGAGTGACAGCAGCGCTTGGCTCAGGTCAGAATCCAGCCAGACATAAGGCTTTGGGACAATCTTAAAAATCTTTTCTCATATGCTTTATATTTCTTGCACTAACCCAGGTCTCAGTTCAATTACTTAAACATAGGCCTCAAGGGCCAGAGAGGTGCCGTGGGGCCTCCAAGGCAACCGCATGGGGGTAGGTAGGAGCCATGGGGCCTCCAAGGCACCTGCAAGGGCTGGCAGCTGTGCCTCATGGGGACAACTAGAGCGACATCACGTTGGCACTGCGTGCTTACAGGTGAACCCCAAGTTATCTGCTGTTGTTTTATATGTGGTCACTGCTGGGTTTGAGCAGTGCCTTTGCTTTTGTAAGAGAGTCTAGAGTGTTTTGTGATCTGCTTGGGTTGGTCTCGCTGTTCTTGACCATGGTGTTGAATCCAGTCAGGCTCCCCTGGAAGTTGCAGATTTCCCAGGCAATAAACCCCTCTTTGTCTTTTGGGAAGACGAGCACCCCCAATACTCGCGTTTACCACCACCGCTTTTGAAGGGGATAACAGCAGAGCAGGGAAAACTGCAAGTGAGGCATCAAGGATGACTAAAGCACAGCTACGGTACTCACAAGCACTTCTACTGCCCTGCAGAAGGCAGCGGGTCACAGCCAAGGGAGCTCAGTGTGCCAGGGAATTAGCAGTGGCAAGGCCAGGTCTTTGGGGTCCGGCGTGCTCCAGGAGTGCTGCCATTGCTTTTGCTGGCACTTGCTTGACAGAGGCCTCTGAGAGGCCACCGACCTCCCTGTAGGAAGCAGAGCCACCAGCCATCTCCCTGCTCGCAGATCAACAGCCTCAAGGGCTGGGGAGCGATGCTGAGCTCTTGAGCAGTGGTTCCTACCCTGCAATCCCTGCTCCCCTTCCACTTCAACTTGGCTTCCAATCTGAACCAACATGCAAATGCACTTGAGTCTCTCCTCTTCCTCCTCCTTAGCCTGGTTTTCGCAGAAAACCATCACAATCTTGGTCCTCAGCTAGTGGAGAGGGGCAGGGGCAGAGCTGATGGTGCTTGCACTGGGTTCACCTGCCACACAGCTACAAGCCAAAGCGAACACTTAAGTCCTGTCCTCTTTTGAAATCTTTAATTGACACCAAAAAAAGTTAGTTTATAGCAGAAATAAATTGGTTCTTATATTTTATTGTTTAAAGGTAAAAAGCATGCTCTTTCTCTGATCTGCTCACTTGATCAAAACCTTCCCACTGTGTAAATGCTGCCACTGCAGCCTTGTCCCCTCCCAGGCCATGAGTGCTGGCTCTTTGCATGGGATTAATGACTTGGAAACGTCCAATTAAAACACATAGGCTGAGGCAGAGGCTCCTAAGCTGTCTCTCTGCAGAGGAGTGCAGATGATGAACTGAGAGCCCAAAGCGTGTTTATGCCCAGCTCCCAGCACTGGTGCTGAGCTGAACACTGGCATTTGTTCCTTCTGGATAAATAGTGATGCCAGGAAACGCTGGTGCTTGTGTCTGGGCTCCTGGGTGCTGGCAGTCCTTGCCCAGCTGCCCCAACCTTCCTACCCGCCAACAGCAGAGCAGCAGAGGAGATCGTATCAGAAAGCTGGAGGTGTGTGGATTGATATGTGTGAACATCCCCTTTGGCCACTTTATGAGCATCTCCAGTTTCGGGAGATCAGCAGAGCTCACTGAAACAGGTTTGAAGGGGACCTGTGTAGTTTGGGTTTTGATTTTGTGATACTGTTTTTTAGTGACTGTGGCCAGTCTGCTTTTCCGGCAAACCTGGGTTTTGTTTTGCATTTGTGGAAAAAAAGAAGAGGACCTAAAATTTTTTTCTCTACAAAGAAAGTGTGAATTTAATTTAAAAAGGAAAATATTTGATTGCTTAGTGGCTCAAAAGAAGTTAGTCCCTGTGAGGTTTAAAATAAAATCACTCCTGTGGGTTGTGACTTGCGATTACTGAGGCTTCCTTGCCAAAACAATGAATAAGCATCATCGTCTCAACCTCTCTGAAGTTCTCCCCATCCTGAGTAGAGCTGGCGTGTTTCACACTTGGCATATACAGGCATCACTGCAGAGAAAGTGTTTCCCAAAGGGAGTATTTCGCTCATCCCAGCACAGCGCTAAGGATGCAGTGCCTAAACCAAGGTGCTGGCATCTCTCTGGTGTCCTCTGGGCACCATGTGTCCATAAGGAAAGGTTGTCTGCTCGACATGTGCCTTGTGTCCCTCCATATGAACCCTTACCCAGCTGTGAGCATCTGCGTGCTGCTGGGCACTGTTCTCCCTTCTGCGGTTGTCCTCAGTGCTAAGCTGGACGTGGTTTTGAGAAGGTTGTACTTACGGACAGCTGCCCATCATGCTGCTTCCTGGAGAGGTAAAGCACAAGAAACAAGATTCTGTATTTCAGATAGATAGTTTTGTCCAGCTCACATCTTGATAGGGCTCAGTTGGCCAGAAACCACCTGCCTCTGGCACAGGGTCTCTGAAGATGTCCCTGGTAGGGGATTAACAGGCTGGTGGGCCTGGTAGGTGTGGAGCAGCTTGTGTCTGTGCTCCCTTCCCTCCCACGTGGGCTGGCTGCTGGGATCAGCCCTAGTGATCTCTCGCACCCCTGCAATCTCTGAGTCCAAACTAATGAGTTTGGACCAGCTTTTGAGATGGAAAGAAGCTGACATGTGGGTGGTCTTGTATTTTCTTGACATTGGTGGTCTTCTAGCCAAGTCAGGCCAGTTTTCACGGTAGTTCCTGTTTTTCTCGTAAAGGCTAAGTGCGTTCTAGATCCTTCTAACTGCATAAAAGCTAAAGAAATTTCAGACTTTAATATGTATAAAGAGGGGAAGTCAACTTTCAGGTTCCTTTCCCAGTGGTGAACATGCTGTGCCATTTGCATAGCAGGCACGTACACTGGATTTATGTGCGTCCACTTTCTCAGAGCAGGATTTGAGTGCGGCACTACTTGGTGCCTGAAAGAGAATTGCAGCTTATCCAGCTTATAATATTCAACTGGTTCCTATAACCCCCACCCATCCCAGGTTTAATATTAGAACTATTTTTCACGTTGAAACCGAAATAGTACAAAATATGGGCTTGCTGTAATTGTTGTTAGATTATGTGTCACCCTGATAAGATGTAACAAATATTTTCCTACACAGCTGGGCCTGTTTCCCTGCATGTAATGGATGGAGAAACTTCTCATAGTGTGCAGGCAATCGCTCGTAAAAACTTCGCTTAGAAGATTAATGCAATAAGTGCAACCTTTGTGGAAAATAGGAAGAAAAGAATTAAAATAATGGCCCATTTTCCCACATTTAATATTAATACTCAACCTTCTTTGGTGGGACTGTTCTTTGCTACATGTGCCTTCCTACCTCAAAGAGTGGTTTTGTGTCAATTAAGTATTTCTATTTTTAAAGAGCCTTCATCAATAGTTCCTGTATATGGTGTAGTTATTCTTGCAGGAGAACTATTTCTATCAGTAATATGAAAGACTATTTTCATGGGCAAAGCTTTGACACCAATAAGTCTGTTGGATGTCACTTAATAGGCTAGATAAACATTGCCTCGCCACTTAGCGTAGAAGGATTTTCCTTTTATATCACAGCTTTATGTCTTTTGTAGACACTTTATGGCTCTTAGAGAGATGTCACCCTAGGGAGAGCATTCTCCTGAACTGGTGCAGTCAGGGATGTGGTAAGTGTTTCTTTGGTGCTGCACAAACACTAAACGCTCTCACATGCTGAACTGAAAATGGGAGTTGATTGGCACTAAATCCTTCAATAACATAACTGAAGATTTATTAGAAGAACATTAGTGGGTAATATTGATCATTCACAAGAATATTTTGTAGACCTAAGTCTACAGTTGCCCATTAAAAGGATTGTTGCCCCTTTCAGGGGGTTGTTTTGTACCATAGCTGAGTTGAAAGGATGACTTTACATGACAGAGTAGTGACTTTTAAATCACTCAAGCTTTAGGAAAAATACCAAATTGGATTGACTTCTGATGCTTTTTTTCTCCCTACATGTGTATTTTAAGATCCTGTTTAGTTGTAAAAGAACACTTGTACCTGAAGCCAATCTCTGGTGACAGGTACCATCAGTCATGCAAGTCAGCTGTGAAAACAGGGTCAGACACAAACTGCTAATTTTCAGTGGGCAAAAGGTTTGCTTCTTCCTAGGTCCTTCCCTGCTATCTGAGGTCTCAAAGTCTATCCAGCTGGAGTTTTATAGAGGAGCCGTTACTTTACTACTCATAAGAAACAAGATTCTTCCCAATTTTACAGATTGAATTTTTACACAGAGCATTTTATAAGGAAATGATTGTTTTGCCAGAGAAGAAGCTGAGTTTTTGCCTTCTCCTGCAACGGTGGGGAGTGGGAACAGGGACCCCGAGATTTCAGGATTCCGGGAGACTCCAGCCTCCACTGCCACAGCAGGTCTCTTGCTGCTGTGTGAGTAGAAAGCAGATTTATCAGCAAAAGAGCCAATGCCATCAAACTCTAAGTGGGACTGGGAACAGCTCTGACATTCAGAATTATTTAGGGCTTATTCAAACTTCTTTCTAAATTGATCAGCTGGATGTTTCAGAAAACTGAAAGAAAAATGCTACTTATATTCTTAAATAACTATGTTCATAACTGCCAAGGACTTCCAAGCTGCAACAGCGGGGAAAAAAAAAGTTAACTTTTGACCATGCAGCAGCTTAATTCAGTGGGTCTCTTGCTATCATGCCACAGCACTGAAACAGAACATACCAAACCTTGCAGAAGTAAAAATATATTTTAGAAATGGTGTGGATATTACTGTGATGATGTAACTACAATCTCTAATCATTCGAGGCAGTAGCAGAGCTCTTTTTAGGTTTGAAAGCAGGATTGCTCCTTGGCCAGAAATATTGAAAGATAACCCCCAAAAAATCATTTAAGCATCTCTGCCACTACTGTTTAGTTGCAGATGTAGAGAGAGGCTTATTTAAAAGTACAAAAGCTACTTAGAGCTGCATGACAGAGTACTGAAATTTACTTTGAAGAACAGGACGGGTTTTTTACATGACTGAGATGGTGGAATGTTATCAAAACATTCTTAAATCCAAATCATTCAGCTTCCTTCCAACTCCTCACCTTTCCCAGCAGACTCTGCTGGTCAGACTACAATTTTAGAGCTGAAAAATCATTAGCAATTATTTTCACAAACAGCACAAGCTTCTAGACCAAACAGGGGTGAGGACACAGCCCGTTAGGAGCTGGATTCCTTCCCCAAGGAGACGATAACTGAGCTTATGCCTTGGTGTTTGCAACTCAGAATAAGACTTAACAAGGAAGCTTTGTTACAATTGATACATTGCAATTAAGCCACGTAAATGAAACGTATATAAACGTGCATGTTAGGACTCTGATTCTTTCAGTGTTTCTCACTACCAGAAACTCTTGATTAAAAAACTGTTAGGAAAGTGTGAGATGAGTAACAGAGGAGTTTTTGCACTTAAGGGGAAGTGGGAGGGGAAGCAATTGTCAGTATCTAAATAAATGTAATACTACTGAGACTTTTCCAGTATGAGCTCTAATGACTTTCAGTGAAGGATTCACAAAGGCTTAGTAGCCTTACATGTGATATTTGTTTAAAAGCTTCTCATTTATGAACATGGAATAGTTTTTTGAAGAGCTGTAAATACTGCTCTTATCCTCTCTTTGTAACTGCTGAAAAGGAAAAACATATGTACAAGCAGGCTCCTCTGGAGAGTTTTTTTTTTTCCTCTTTCCCCCAACATAACCTTTTGCATTAAGCTCATCTAAATAAGTGTACATAAGGTGGTCTATATCACAGAAGGTTCTAATAAGAATCGCAGGTCAGTCATCTTCTAAAATTTCTATGCTTTTTTTTCCTAGTTTATCCATTTGTATTTCAATGTTAGAAGAATTAGAAATCTTTAAAACTTTCATGTTCACAGTGCTGAAGCAATCAAAGTATCAGTAACTGCTCTACAAAAGGAAATATGCTTCCTAGACACGAGAGTGAGACTAAATTCATACAGAACAGGATTTCAAACTTTAGTTATTAGGTTGTTGTTTTTATTACTTTTCTGCTAACTTATTTTTGTATATGAATATTCATATATTTCTATTTTGCAAACTTTTTTGATCTGGGGTGATCAAAAAAGTCAGGATAGAACATAGTGTGTGTGGTGGGGAAATGCTGACTGTGACCTAACGCAATTATTTAGTTTGCTTTATGAAAACTCAAGGAAGGGATAAGTTACTGGGGAAGAAAGGTTTTAAACAGAGTTAACAGAATTAGTATTACATATTCTGTGTTCTCCAGGGATGTCTCTAGGAATAAAAAACACAACCTATAAAAAAGTAAACACTTAGCTGTTTAGTCAGTAACAGGACCTTTCCTTTCTTTAGCTGTAGATCCATTTTCATATTACAGATCCACTTTTCATACTTTTGCTTTGTGATTTCCAACTTATTTTGACAGTTTCTTTAGGCATCCAGGACAAACACATGCAAGCTTCAGGTATTCTTGAAATATTTTATTTTAAAGCACTTCAGACAAACTTTGATTCAAAAAAAACCTTCTCATTTGTAAAATGAAACTATTTTAAAACAAAATTCATAAAGAAAATAGACTGTTCTTAAGCATCAAATTCAGTTAGCACTTTTGTTTTGAAATCTAGAGACAAACAAAACTGATGGGTCCAGAGCTACATGCCTTATATATACTCATAAAAGGGAGAGTAAGATGTTACAAACATCATGGAGCATCTTACTGTTGACTAAGATAGAGGGACACTTGATAGTTAACTCTGTCCTGACAAAGCAGTCCAACATTTAAATATTTTCGGTCCCAAAAGAGACAAACCATTAACATCTCTCATTCAGTTAATAAGCCAGCCTTGGGGAAAGGTTCAAGCCACTTCAAAGCATCTAACTTATGAATAGCTCTTCATTTCATGTACTTCTCCTGTTGATCAGCCAAGATCTTTGCTGAGGATTTGGCATCATAGAAAAGTTCATTTATTTCTTCAATATGCTCCTTTTCAATGCTGTCTTTCCCATTAATCTTGCCAAGTAGGTTAGCTGGCGTCAGTAACTGCACAGCATACCTGTGATCAAACGCAGATGAATGAATAATTACAATTCAGTACATCTCAGTGACTTGAATATAGGTATAGTTAGGAGATACATTAGTGTATATATATGACTCTTTATCAGCAGTTTAAGGTCATCAAGACCTCTACCAGACGTACTTTTTAAATGAGGAAATGAGAGGAATATTGCTATTTTAAATGGTAACAGTTTTCACAGATCACATGTTACCATACAAGAAACACTTCCAAATGTGAATTAACCTACTGCGCTTCTAGACCCAGTCATACTTAACATACAATGGAGAAAATCCAGCTGGGCTCAACTTACCTTAAGGTTGTTTTTGTACCGATTTCCCCTAGGTGGTTTAGGGCTTCTTCGCTAATATTAATTCCTTCTGTCTGAGCACGAAGTTTAATGATCTGTTGGGATAAATGAGTAAATAAACCTGCAAAATTCAGGCAATAGCCCAAATAATTAGTATATTATACTACTTAGTTTAGTGGCTGGAAACTCCATCACCTTAGAAATGAGATATAAAATTAGAAGAGACAGAGTTATCCTCATGTAGTTTATCACCAAACTAAAGTAGACTTGTAGAATTTCAAGTCTTTGAATAGCTAACATATAATGTTGACAAACTGATTATTATACAAGGTGGGTGAAGTAGCGTGTCTGGACTGCTAACCTCTCATGATAATCCTGCATGGTTAGCTAAGTATGTCTACTAATGAGAAGCAGAGTATGGAAACTTACACAAGCAAATTGAAAGAGTCTGCAGGAAGCAACACTGGCAGCTGGAGTCCTGCAGGCAGAGCTGCATCAGTTTCCAGATCATGCTGTGCATCACCTCTGCTATACAGCACAGCCCTCCAGTAAGCCCTACAAAAAGCTATGCTCTTCCCTTAGCAGCTCACAACTTTTTATTCAGCTGACAAATAAGATGGTAAAATAAATCAAAAAGTTACTTTCTAAGATTCACCTGCCCCTGCAAGAAGAGGAAAAAAAATCACTCGGAATAATCTAATCTTTAAAGAACAGTCTCAGGCTTGTACTAGTTTGAAGATCTTTACAAAGTTGGAGAGCAAGATATCACCAAAAACCTCGAGCGTATAAAGCTGTAACAAAAGTGGCACAAGTCTCTCGGTAGTCCGTATTACCAGCTGAGTGATAAGGGGCAGACTGGATAATGATGTTGTGTTGTAGTGCTGAGATAACTCTGGAACTGCAAGCCTCATATAATACAGGTATTTTTCACTTTGGCAGCTTTGTAAACAAGATATCAAGAAGCGCTCGTTTAAATTAAAGCTATAAAAATGCACCAGAGTAGGCAGGGTAGGGAGCAGAGAAAAAGAGGGGTGTGAAATGGCAGAAACTTGTGCTAAGATACTAGTAACAAACATGGTAAAATCTATTTCAAATTGTAATTTAAATTTGACGATTTTTTTTGTATTCTGTATCAACCAAACATCACTCTCCAGTCATTCAGATGCTGCTACTTTGTGCTCACTTCTTGCTAGAAATAAGATACCTTCAATACTCCTTTTTCTTTTTTAAGGGCTTAAAATAATGTTAGTAACCTTTTATCTAGCAACTTCATAGACCCCTGCAGAAGGGCAAGAGCCAAAGAGCAGTGAGCGCTCAGACCAGTGCTACACAACATAATTTCTACATTATCAGTACAAAGTACTGGTTATGAACAAAGTTTCAGTAAGTATGTGGGCAGTTCTTGTGCTGAAAATCAAATCAACTGTGAAATCCAGGCCTATGAATCTCACTTACACAAAACATCAACAAGGAAAACTTCTCCTAGCATGAAAAAGAAATCTGAGCAAAAATATAAAAATAAGATGTCTATAAATTTATCTTTTTCCTTCCCCCATAGCTGTATTTAGTTACAAACTCAAGTGCAATAGCCCTTCCTCCCCTCCCAAGGGAAAAGTCATTTGAAAGCCTTAATTCAAGGGAGTATGACTATTATGGGACACAATGTCTGAAATATTTTTAGCTTTAAGAAAAGCTACTGTAAACAATTCCTTCCCCTCACTGGTAAAGAAGGGTAGAAATCACAACACTTACCTAGCTCGTTTGAAAGTGAACAGTTCAGAAGCTGTGATAGCTCTTTAAGAATCTATTATCTGGCACAGTAACACAGCATACTAGCTGATAAGTATTTTATGTATATGTACATATTTATACATATAAACAAAGTTTAACAAAGTAAATCAGAGTACATACTCCTACTATGCTAACTACTCAAAATCCACACGCAGTTTGGGGAAGTCCAGACAACAGATCTTTTAAATCTCCAGGCTTTAAGTGAAAGTCACACTTAAAAACTGGTTTTGTATACAGACAAAACACAATCTTATTAAATCCCTTGGCTGCTTCCACTGTAATCTATCCCAGAGTGCTTTGAAGTATCCTTTCAGGTACAGAAAAATAACTCCTGAGCATTGGTTCGCAACAGTAGTATGTGAAAAGCTCCTCAAATCAAGTGAAATGAAGCTTTGCCACTCTGTGTATATTCGATAAATGCCTCGGCTTCACCTTGGCACTTACCCAGCAGCAGAATACTACTATCTTGTGACAAGGCTCTCCTCCATTGACACTATCTCTTAAATCATACAAAGAATTGACATGATAAACCGTAATGGCGCCTGCATTGTGTCACTTCACAGCATTGAGACGCTAATGAGGGGGATCTTTGACTTGATGCATCATAATGGCACCCAAGCTTTATAATCGATACACAATACGCTGTGATGGCCCCACAGGAAAAGGTTCAGGCATTCAGAAGTGTATCTCTGCAAGGTTTACTGTGCTTGCATTTTCAAACTTGACTAGGAACATGAAATACATTTAACTTGCAATTTCAGGGAGACAGACTACACAGGTAAAAGCTATAATATAGAGAAGGGAGGCAAAAAACGCAGTGCATGAAGTTGTATTTCACAGCCCTTGTCTCTTATGTGGAGAAACAGCCTGAGGTCTGGAATCAAAGGCCCTAAACTGTAACACTTTGTTTCTTAACAACTGAAAAAGCAACCTGCAGACTCTATGGAAAGCATACCTGTATGAGAGAGAAGATAAGCTAACAATTCACACCGTTTCACACAAGTGAGATGTTGCTTCCAGCTCTAGACAAATTTACCAACATAACTCATCAGTGGGTGGAAATGAGACCTCAAAACAAATTGCACTCACAATTTTAAACAACTTGTAAATAGTTACTAAAATGCCATACATTTAGGAATTTGTAAGGTTCTGTGCACGAACCCTGCTGACACCACAGTCAAACAGCTCTAGAGTAACAGCATACAAAGAGATGTACTAGCTATCCCAAGACATTTGAACTCCAGGGAGTTTTTAAAAGCTCCTTTTAAGCGTTGTGCATACCTGCTTCATTTCTTGGGGTGTATACAGCATGGTTCGGATAATCATCACTCTGTCCAGCAAATCCAGTGGTATTCCATGAGGAGATAATATATCCTCTGTGCCTCTAAAGGAGGAACCAAATAGAAAGAAATTAGATACTAATTTGAGTTCAGTACATTCATTTGACTAAGATCAGTAACAAGTGACTAACGCATCTGCTCTTTTACCATTCTTGTCTTCCCCTAGAGACACACTCCCCAAACACACAGCCAGGGAATATATCCTAGTTTGAAGTTCAAACTGGGCAGCATGAAGGAAACAAATGCTATTTCATATGCTCTTAAAGGCATCACTCACTCAAAAGAATAGAGGTAGTGCTTGCTTGCTACTGCATGCTTTCTTTCTCTTTTCTCTATATTGTATCTTACTATATATTTTCTATAACATTCCAAAGTATCTTCCAGCAAGGAAAAAGTCATTCTTCCTAAGCTGTTTAGCAAAAATCAATAGAAATGATATGCAGTATCAGACATTTGGGAAAATAATTTGCTCGCTGAGCAAGCCATTACTCTGTTCAGTCCTCTTCCCATCCCCTCCAATGAATACTGCAGTGGTTTACTTTCCATACCGGTAATCTAGCAAGTTGAAAGGTGGAGATCTGTGCATGAAGGCTATAGCAGGATCTGACCTTCCCCCATTTTACTTGTTTGAAGTACAACACCTAACAGCAAAGGCTGCGGGCAAAACAACTCTTGTTTTTCTGAGACAACCAAGATTTGCTGGGAAGTCAGAGTGAACAATATGCAGATTCCATGGGATCTATTAAGATCTCAGATGAAAATGACAAAACACTAGTAGACAACTATGTTCCTAAAGTCAGTGCCAGCATTTAGGCACTTTTTTGGTCATAGTCTGCCATGGGAAATGAATCAGTGTCCTGCAATCACCTCTTGCTGTATTCTCCAGTAGATGGTGCTCTCTTTTCTAAAGAGATTGTTTCTCTTAATAGGTTACAGAACCAACTGTATTATACACAATTAATCTCTTCCCAAGCCTTTCAAGAGCCATCAGTAAGTAGCTAGATCAGAGCATCTCCAACTACTTGACAGAGTAGTATACAGTTAAGCATGTTGCTTTTGAAGGACTTAACTTACCAACATTAGAACTACTGTATAAATATCATCCTTTCATAAATTACAGGTTTCTCATAACAAGAACAGCAGTGAATCCATGATAGACATTTCACGCATTGGCCAAGAGAGCACCACCATGTCCACCTTAAATATTTTTAAAGGACTTACACTTTGACTTCTAAGCAATGAAAACAGAGAAAGATTAATACCAGAGGAGTCAGTAAAAGAAATTGCTGGTTATACAGCTGAGTTAAATCAATTTAAAGAGTAGCTATCTTTGCTAATGGCAGCTTATTTAGATGTAATTAGACCTAGACGACAAATTAGCAGTAGAAGTTAAGGAAGAAGCTGAAGGAGGTGAGTCCTTTTACTGAAAATGCAAGGAATGTATTGTCTGGGTGCAAAATGTTGAAGTGGGGGTATAAGCTGAAGTAAAGAACAAATTACTTAGCATGACCAGAAAAATAGAAAAAGACAGACTAACATAGTAGGAAAGAATGAAGAGTAAGAAGAGGCTAAATTGTGACAGCCTTTAACAGTGAAAATAAGCAGCTTAAGTCTGATGCAACAAAGATAGGAGATAGTGTAAGGACTCAGAAGAAGCAGGAAACTATGGTATTAGAAGTTTGTAACTGTAGTGCTTTGAATGTTCTTAACATGCAGACAAAAGGTGTTAAAGGTATCCAGAAAGAAGGGTAATTGTAGCAGAAAACCCAGGATATAAGATTGTTCAGAGGCTGTCAGAAGAAGGACATGTTGGTGCAAGTAAGAGGAGGAATTCCATTCTGCTCTAACTTGGCCACGCTAGCACTAAATGCTTTTCCCATCACAAAGCTCGTAAGAAGCCTACAAGTACCAACACAGTTTGTTTAGCTATGCAGGAGATTACCACAGATAACAGCATCAAAGACAAAAAGCCTTCAAAAATTGTAACTTTTTCTGTTGATACAGCTAACTCTAAGGTTTATCAACAATGCAAACTGAAAAATTGAACTTTAGACGTCTTACCTGATAATGCAGTTTCCTCGGTTGGAAGCAAAGATGACAATGGGGGAAATAGAAGATTCTAGTGCTCGGTGCAGGTATGTGAAACATTCAATATCCAGCATATGAACCTCATCTACAAAGAGTACACCTGGGACCAGCTCTGCGATGCCTTGATCAATGTATTTATTTACCACCTTATTTATCTCTCCTCGAAGTTTGTCTATCAGAACCAAAAGAAAGTATGTTAGTCGTTCTGCTAGTGAGCTATAGGCTTGTGTGAAAGACTTAAAGATGAAAAAGTTTCCCTTAAATTTTCTCATGGATTAGTATCTTACTGCCTTACAAGGCAAGTCGCTGTAATGCTACAATTCAGTGGCACTTAAGACTGAACTAAGTAAGATCTATGGTTTCACTCTTGTATTGAGTAGACACCTGTGCAACAAAATATTCTCAAATCGAACTCCTAGCACTTAACTAGGATTATCTGTCCACTTGCATTGCTTGTGAAACAATGGTGGTGATGGTGGGAAAGTCAGTCAAAGATTAATTTAACAAAGTTTTCAAGCATGACTGAAAAGAACATGACTGAAAGAATAAAATATTGCTACTGTATTTCAGCAAAGCAGTTGTGTTCATTCAAAAAAAAAAAAAAGCCATATAAAAATTCTCTGAATGTATGCCATGCAAGATGTTACATGACTAAGTCTAACTTTAGAACAAGCAAAGTGACCTCTGGAACAGAAGAAATACTTCAAAACAGCACCATTCAACTTACGTATTGAAACAGACTTTGATCTGAATTTAGATTAGTCACTTATTGAAACATCTTTTCTTTCACAGCAAAAAGGAGAATAGATCTTTCTGTAGATCTTTTTTCCTCCAACGATCTGTAGGTATGCAGAGCAGCAGTATTTCGAGCTTTAAGTCAATAGGCAGCTGGTATAGAGGAGTCAATGCAAAACCAAACTAATACTGGAGCCTCTAGGAGCCATGTTTGTGTTCCACAGAAATACAGCATGGTTGCTTCATGTAAGAATGCAAAGGATTTGGGTTTTTTGTTTGTTTAGTTTAGCAAGTGGTAGGAAATGTGAACCTTGCACTCTCTGGCAGGAATATTTTTGAGGAGGAAAGTGGCACTAGCATTCTGACTTCTTTCTCCTCAAGAAGCTGGATGCAGAGTGCAGCATACAGAGCATCACTACACATGTAAAACAATACTATGGTGTTACTGATTCTAGTTGCTGCAATTCAAGCAGCTAAATCACTGCTTTATGAAATTTGAATATTTATGAATAAATATTATGAAGGCATTCATTGTTAGAGATGCTGCATGAATAACTCCATTTTAATGCCCTTGTAATTGGCAAATATATAGGTTCTGTTGGACTAGAAATATGATTCAGATTCATACCAGTAATTTCAGTTTTCTTAGGCTTCATCAATTGTCCCATCATAGAAAGGATGTCTTGCCCACCCTATGAAAAGAAAGTTACAGTCCAGCTATGAGGTCTGATAGTGAAGACAAACAATCCAAACAACGATTTTGTAACTCAAAGATTGATTAAAGAATCAGATGCTTTATTTCAAGCAAAGGTTGATTACTTGTCAAAGGTTCAGTCACTTCACTGCAATGATATTCTAAACATAATCGTTTAATTAGCTACCTCCTCATCCTTTCTTTAGGCTTGCTCATTTGGAGAGCATAAGAGACCAAACTGAGATACTCTCTTAAAAATTCATCTATTTTTGTCCCACAGAAGCTCACAAGAACTGACAGGGTCAGGGAAACAGACACTTGAGATTGCCTGCTTGCACTGTAACTGTTAAACCTGCCAACACAGGAACAATTATCCTTGATTTTATCACGTAAGTGATTTTGTTGAAAAAAAGGATGTTTATTTTGAAATGGAGTAGGTTAAGTGCTTGTGATATCATACTGGGGATGTCAGCCTTTGTTTAAAGATACTGTATTGTCATTGGCTTTTGTTTATGACAGAAGCAGAGTTCCCTCAATACTGGGTTTATTTTAAGGTACTGCAAGCAGTAATTCTCTTATTTTCGATTTCTTGCTGCGGTATGTGCAGAGCAATACTGCAAAAAATTACAAGGGAGTTTCATGAAAAGTTATGAAACACTTCTGAAAGATGCAGGGACATTAACAGAATCTACAGCAAAGTCAGAATTTAATGACCATTTATCAAAGTGCTTGCAGTTTCCTTTTCATGGCCACAAAACCAGAAATACAGAGCAGAGAAAGTTAATCTGCATTCGGAACTCCTGATAAATAAAATGATGCAGACCTGCTGGCTGTTACTACCTCAGTGCTTAAGCATCTTTTCTTCAAAACAGAAAGCAAAAGATCTCTTTTCCCAGTGGCAGCCTACACTACCGTTTTTTTGCAGGAGATGGTGTGGGAAGGAGAAAGGTAGGTCTAAATGATGCATTAACTGTGAAGGCAGTGGATCCCAAGTATCTGTGTGGAAACTCTTCTATAGATATAAGGCTGCTCTCTATGGTACGAAATGTGCTCTGACACACATTAAATGACGAGTCCTGAACCCTAATCTAGCAATGGCCTCTCTAATCTGTGTGGAAATGAGCTGCAACAGGTCCTCCACACAAACAGAGAGGGGAATCAGACTGGCTTTCAAGGTAAGACTTACTGCTTTTCCTACAGTAATGTCTTTGCAACGATTTAGGATATCTTGAAGCTTTCTGCATCTCCTCATTCTAACTCTCCATTGCATCTTTTTCAAATAGTTCTTCTGTAGAGACTTAATCTGTGGAGTCAGATACCTGAGGTCGAGCATTGGCCACGTCCAAGTCATGCAGGGTGACATCCTGAATAATTTCCTTTTTCTTGTGCACATCACCCTTTGGCAAGGGAACGTACTCTTCAGCTTCAAGGTCAAATTCCGTAGCATAGGTATCACACCTGCCTTGCCTCTGAGGAAAGGCAGAGAAGAGAAACCCAAGTATAGGAACAGATCCAAAGCAAAAACCTTGAAAGATACAAACTTGAGAAAGGACTTGGTTCACAGTTCTAGTACTGACAAGTTTCTGCTAACAATTCAGATGCCCCACTCCCTGCTTAGCAACAGGCATATCCTATCTACTGATCAAAGCTCAAAAACCCTGTTGAAAAATACCTGACATTTTCAGTAGTAAGAATATTCCACTCTTCTCTCCCCTTCTTTTAACTGTATGCAATTCTTGCTAAAGGACAAATCCAGCAGATTAACTGGAGATTGGAAGAACTGTTCAAGACTCCTTTGTAGGTGGGTGATTTATTATATGATACAAAATATTATGCTCATCCGTTAAACTGCAAGTATTGCTGTACACAACATTTTAAATCAGATATAAAAAGAATACTAACTAATGCAGTATTCCTTTCTACATGTATATATCTTGTGGAGAAAATACTAGAAAGATAAAACAAAGATTAAATACACTGCACATGTCAGCCTGAAAATGACTAAAGTTGCTTGTTTCTCCCCTCCCCCTCCCCCCCCCCCCCCCATTCCCTTAAAGATGTCGTGATCTTACAGAAAAGAAAACTCATCCAGGCAGCATCAGTGATAGCTTCCTTGCCAGATGACCTTAATTGTGAACAAGATGACCACGTTCTCTTGGCACAAGAGAGATTTTTCTCTCCAGATAAGAAAAACATTGTGCTCTTTTTAAAACTTTCATGTAATCATTCCATGTCAATTAAGGTTCAT
Organism: Rhea pennata; assembly: GCF_028389875.1. Taxonomy (NCBI): domain Eukaryota; kingdom Metazoa; phylum Chordata; class Aves; order Rheiformes; family Rheidae; genus Rhea; species Rhea pennata. Next base: position 13,448,353 of record NC_084674.1, read on the forward strand.
AAATCAGAGAGCCTTCTGACAAAAGGAGAGAAAAATCTGCGAGAATACATCAACCTGCATGGAAGTGCAGAACCATTCTTGTTTTTACCTTGACAGCTCCACTGTTTGCTTCAATGTAAATAACATCACCTGTTTCCACTCGCTCCTTCTGCAAGCTTTCAAATATGCTTGGGTCCAGCTGGAGGCAAGTAAAATTCAAGGTTAATCAGAATAGCGCCATATTATTATGGTAATAAAGGAAAAGAAATTTAGTCTAAAGGTTCCTTCCATCAGACAAAATTAAAATGCAACTACCCCCAAAAACACATCTAGGATTTTATAAAGCTGTAACACTCAGTATCAATAGAGTAAAACTCACCATAACAGGTGAAAGAAGATGCATAAAACTTTTTTCTTACAAAAAAATCTGCTATCTGAAAGACGTGACATAAATGCCAAAAACTTAATGACACCTGTTCCTATCATAAAATATGCCATTGTATAATGTGGCAATACATTCATACATAAAATGTGGCACTTGCATTGCTTTCTAGCAAGTTTTATATATATAAAAAAAAATCTGGCTCTTGCTTCTAGAGCAGATCACGCAATCTCTTAAGAGTGAGTATCCCCTGTGGAGCTGTGTAAGGGAGAGCAACATGATATGGAATATATTACATGCTTTTGCTTCTCTTAGTATCTGTTTATTCATTTCTGCTCTGCATTTTGTTGTTTTCAGAGTGAACAAATGCAAGTCGATACTTAACAGACAGGGACAGCTTTCAGTTCTCTCTCCATGTTGTTTAATTTTCCTGTCAGTAAAATGAGTACGAGATTTGTACAAGAAAACAATAGGAAAGTGGGTCTGAGCTGGCAACATACCAGCTCAATTTCTAGTTCTCCATCACACATTCACTAGAACATATCTCCTCACACAGAAAGAAGGGATGTGACAGAAGGAACATTTTACACTGAAGCAGGCAAGATTTACTGAAACTATCCTCAAAAATTCAGTTGAGTATCAGAAAAATAAAACCAAATGCGCTTTCTTGTACAATTGTTATCATGAGCATAAAGCTATACTTGTGGTCAGTGCAAACATGTCACAGACTGAGACAGGTCATAGTTTAGCTTCTCATCTCAGGCCCTTTGTTCTATGGTGTTAGAAACGCTGTAGAACTATTCAGAATCTCTTCCTGCTTCAACTCTCCTTTGACTCACTGAAGATATACAAGTGTGTGCTGCCAAACAGGAAAATAAAAGGTACCACTGCCTTAACTTTGGAGTTATCCACAGTCCAATTAGTAGGAGAGAAGACTAACACCTAGATATTCTAGATAAAGTGAATGAACATACATTCTTAGAAGTAGGATAAAGTTGTCTAGCAAAAGAAACAGGCTCCTGGCATCCCCCTTCTATTGAGATGGATAGCAAGATCTTAAAATGGAGGTAAGAGCCGCTTTTTTTTTTTTTAAAAAAAAAAATATAAGCAAAGGATCATGCAGATCTGAAAAATTGGATTCTACCATACATACCTTCAACTGCTTAGTCCCCTTCGCAGTTTTGAGTCCTATAATTACATGGCTGATAGTTTTGCCATATCCCCCCATAGGATTTTCAGTCTCACACGGAGTTAGCTCTGTGACTTCTCCTTCATAAACCTCCTTGGTCTCTTTAATCCTCAGTCCTGCAAGAAATTATTTAGGATAGTATCAGTACGCAAATCATTGGCCATGTACGTGCAATTATTCTTACTTAGAAGTCTGCTGCATTAATTCCATCAGAATGTAACCTGTTACTAGGCTATATTACGTTCAGTGGTAATTCTTTACATTTTTAAAAGTAAAGAGACCAATTACTATTCCGTTCTAGGTAAGAATATTCATCCTAGGTCTTGAGAGGGAAAGCTGAGCCTAAGTTCTGACCTGCAAAGCAATTTATTAAGCTCTGAGAATTTGTTTTCTTTCTGTCCTCTATTATTAGTTCTTGAAGCAAATGTCAGTATCTCTACTTTTCTCCATCCCCCTAAAGAGATTTGCTTGATTTGCTCCCCCAAAAGAGGAGATTTGGCTGATTTGTTTAGATACACTAGAAAGAGAGAAGCTGTTCATCAAAATTCTGAAACTAAAATCAGTAACACTAATTTAACAGGGAATCTTATGCAATTTACCTACCCTCAGAAAAACTCTGACAAGCGGGGAAAAAACAGCAGAAAAAAAATAACTTCACAAAAACTTAAATTTAATCAAGTAAGTTAAAAATAACAAAAATTGATTAACAGGTACTGTATTAGAACCTCTTTAGAAAAAGTTATTGTACCATTTAAAATATTTTTCTAGTTAATAGCAAAGGAAAAAAGGCTAGGAAAAGTTTACCAGACTCTGCTACAGTCCAAATATAAAACTATTTCAAAATAATTGACAGCAACATTTACTTTGTAGTTTTTGAGATGGTTGAGAAATCTAGTTATCTGAGTATTTTCTATGCTAGTCACAACTTCTGTAATTGACTAATAACTAAATAACTAAGTTATTTTAAATTGGTAAGCAATACAGAGCTGAAGAGTTATATGGTTACAATGTTCCAAAGAAAAACCACTGTCATCACCACCACCACTACAGTATGCAGACATTCTAACTGCAAGAAAGTTCAAAGAATCCACATCTGAAAGGACTCTATAAAGTCAGTATTTTATGAGACACTCATGCCGTACCAAAAATAATGAATGGGCTGTAACAAGATATAAGGAAGTCACCCTGCACAGTCTGAAGTTATTAGGGCTTTATAAAACTTTCCTTGTTTCATAACTTGTCATTTTGCTTTGAAATAGATCAGACACTTCACCAGTAATCTTGAGTTGCTGATAGGAAAATATAAAGGACTGACAAATACGAGTCTGTCTCCCTCTACTGGACCCAAATTAAGAGTAGGATTTGAAATGTGAGAAACAGGTTAATTGTGAATAACATAACAGTTTCCTGATAAGAAATGTTTGCTTTTCCTTACCTAACACTACAGGAAAAAGTGTTATATAAATTAATTTCAGAAATTTTTAAAACGTTTCTCATATATGCCAAAACATCTGACAAAAAAACAAACAAAAAAAAAAAAAAACAAAAAAAAAACAACTCTGAGTTACAGAATTGACCTAGACAAAGCTGCATCATATAGGCTACATAAGCAAGGAGTATGGAGCAATATATGAATCTGTAGAGTAAAATGATTAGGGCTAAGAAGTGGATGTTCACAGGTTTGTTTTTATTTATTTCTTTTCCCCGACTCACCTTTTAAAACTTTGAGCCTCAGCTCTTTCCTAGTCCCATAGATTAGAAGCCCACTTGTGTTCGGAGTATATTTTGCATGTTTCTAAAGCACATCTTACAGTTTAATTTAATCTGAAAAGAATCTGGGTCACACACCATGACTCTGCTCTGCTCCGCAATGCAAACCAAAGCTGAGTCAGTAGGGCCAGCTTAGAGATTTGCTTCAGAAGCACAATTCTGATCTGAACTAACGCACTCATGTAGATGCATCCATAGAAGACACTTACAGATGAACATGATCCGAATAAAGGTAATCAATACTGTTCCTTTATTTCAGATGAATCTACATGTATCAGCTATGAACTTCATTTCTGTAACTAACGAAGACATTTCTTTCTTAAAAATCAGAAGAACGAATCTAAGGAGAAAATTGTGGGATATTTCATGGTTTGGCTCAATAGCACTGTATGGAGTTAAACAGTGCTTGTCTGATGTACTGGCATTTACATCTTGGAGATACAGGGAACAGATAGGCTATTTAAGCGGCTATTCCAGTAGCTATTTTTTACTGCAGCCGAACCCTAACATTAGCTACTGTCAACATCCTTGCCAGCTGCTAATAAGCTACATACAGGATTAATCACTCTCTGCTAAAGTTTTTTTTAACCTGTACGATAACTTCATCTTTTCACTCTTCATTCTGTTTTTTGTTTCTTATATACCATAAACTCTCTACTATACCCGAACAGTGCTTGACAATTAGACTATGTCCAGTCCACTATTAAAAGATTCCCAACACGAATAATTCTGATAAAACAATTATTAAGCTGGCACTGAAAAACAAATATGAAAGAAGACAAATAATACTACAACTAGGATCCCTGTCTAGAGATTTACTGTTATCTTGGCCAAGAATTTTAGTAAACTGTGAGTCTCCGCCATTTCCTTACACAACAAGGGGTCCAAACCAGTCAAACTCCGTTGTTTTCATGGAAAAAGTTTTACATGAGAGACTGATGTTAGTACCTCAGATCATAATTTATAAATTGAGGTGGCTAAATCACCTGAAAGCAAAATGGATGATATGAGCAATAGATGATGAACATACAACCTGCTGATGAGGAATTATACAAAAAGATATATAAACTAATTCAATACATTAGGTACTGATTGACATGCGAGCTGAAGTTTCTCTTGCACCCAAGTTACTGTTGATGTTGCACAGTGCATACAGAATTTTTCAGAAAGTGTACCCCTTTAAATTGTTTATTTACCAGACAATGAATTGAAACATAATTGTTAAATTTTAAAAATGATTTAAAATGTTTCATTACAAAAAAAAGTGCTTACGAGTCTTCAAATATTTTGGAGATTTTTTTTTTTTCTTCTTAATAAAGGTCGTGTTATGAAAATGTGACAGAGAATTCAGCAGAAAGGAATAAAAAGTTCCATCTTTCACTAACACCAATATTTGTTTAGTGGTTTCTCTCTACTGACATTCAGGGAATGCAGGGAACTAACAATGTAGTTGGCTGTTAACTACAGAGAGTTAAAATACCACTATCTCTAGAAATGACAACACAGATGGCATAAGTTTCATCTGTTGGTTCAAGTTTCAAAATCTCTGACAGGGAACTTCATCACATCAAGGAAATATTGCAGACTATTCAATCTCTAGCTTCCCTCCCCCAAACCCTGCCAGATTCATGGTAACTAGGAGACCAGAGACTACTGAAAATTACTTTCTTATGAAAGTCAATTGAGTACTTTGGTTGCACCAACGAGAGATTTCTTCACCTTATTGCTACCAAATATTTGATGAACAGGATGAAGTTTGAGGGGGAATCATAGTACAGAAGCTAACTAAAAAGATTAACTGTTAATATATGTTCAGTACTAATATCAATTAGGCCATCTTTAGGCAATCCTCATAAAACAAGGCCCACTTCTAACTACATTTATCAGCTGTCAGCAGCAATTATATAAGAGGTTTTAGATACTCAGTGAGGTTGTGTTGCAAATTTAACCAACTTACATTAAGTTTGTAATAGCCTTGTATCTTCCTCTAGAATCAAGGAAGATGTTATTTACTTTGCCAGCACTGAATTCTCTTTATGCTTACCTGAACAGTAAGTCAGGCTGAACAGTGCCATTTGGGAGTCCCTGCTTAAGCCTGTTTGCTTAGTAGGGTGAAATCTTTAAAGGAAAAAAGGAGAGAGCATTTTGCTTTCTACCAATTTTTCTGTTAACACACAAAAAATAAAAGAGCTTTTCTTTCAGCTTTTTTGAGACCCATAGGCAAAACTAAGAAATGAACTTGGAAGATAAGAGGAGAGTCTGGCGAAGAAGAATGAACCAAAATTACTACGGGATGACACAATGACTAAATTGTGTTTTATACACAGAAAACCTTACACATTCCACAAGGTGTGGAAGAGGTTCATCCAATTGAGATGAACACTAAAAAGAAGAACAGACTGTGACCTGACACTCACTAAGGCCATTTAGAAGCTTTTCCTGTTTAGATTACTGGGTAAAAAAAAAAAACAGCAAACAAAAAAACAGAATCACACAAATACTTAATTCTTTTGGTTTTTTTTTTCCCTGAAACTTACCAATTGCTCTCCGAAAGTTTTCCATTAGGACTTCTGTTTTCTTGATCTCAGTGGAATAGACCTCACTTCCAACCATAGGACAAAAGGGAACTTTACTCCCCAGTTCCTGAGCAATAGCTAAAGCCAAAGCAGTCTTAAAAAGAAGAAAAAAAAAACTTAATTTTTTCAAGAAAACAAAGGATTCTTTCTTCACAGCATTAACTTTATACATCACATCCTATTTAATTCAAACCATCGCTTTAATACTAAGCCTGTTCTGTCTAACTTGCAGACTTCTCATATATAACCTCCACACCATACCAAACAAATTCAGCATACACACAAAGTGGTTTTTATCATGGACTTGTAAAACACTTTAAAGAAACAATACCAGGCATTTGAATTTGACATCTGGTGCAAAAGGCAGTAAGTCTTAAATAGCAAGAGGAAAACAAAACAAAAAAACTTTCAAGGTCTTTAGTACTAAGTTAACTTTAAGACTTTTCTTCAGAATTCATGTTAAGTATGTGTTTGGTAATCTATATAAGATAGTTTCATACTAATGATACCTGAACAAACCACTGGATACTGTCATTGTTGATGACACGGCAAAAATCAAAACATAAAGCAAGAAACCATGGCAATACAATCACAAGAAAACTAGCAGTAGATGGAAGTCTCATGCAACTACTGCCCTACAATGGTTTTGACAACAAGTTGAATTAAAATAATTTAGGGATGCTTTACGCTATATCAAAAGAAAAATATTACCTTGCCAGTTCCAGGAGGTCCTGCCAACAGCACAGCTCTGCCAGCCATTTTCTTGCTTTTGATTAATTCCACTATAACCCCACAAGCCTATAAATAAATATTTAAACTGTTAAGAAATGTATTGCTACAGTATCTTTCATTCCAGTGTTATTTAAAGTATTCAGAAATACTAGGCTTTACAAACCTACTAAAATTAAAGAGGATTTCAGTTTTATGCATAAACAGGCGAAGAAAGATCAGGAAGACCTACTTCTCAGAATCACTGTATTTGCTGCAGAGATTAAGAAAAAAGTCACAAGCAACAACACTCAGATATAAGAGCAGAGACTTCTGCCAGTCCTAGGATTCCCCAGTCCCTCCCAGGATTACGCACACGCGCCAAGGTTTAAGAATAAAGCACGGAACGACCCCGGGGCTTTCAGAAAGACGGAAGGGCTAAAGCACGGGCCCGGGGCCAGTCGCCAGACTGCAGCTCCGGGCACCAGACCGCACCTCCGGCCTGGGCCGGGCTTTATTGCCTCCGGTACCCCACCGTCCGCGCCTAAAGCGGACCTCCCAAGAGCTGCGGCGCGCGGGACAGCCGCGATGCTGCTCCAGCCCCCGAGCAGGGACGGGCCCGCGGCAGCGGGGCCCACCAGGGGAAGGGGCGCCCGGCCCGGCCCGGCCCGGCCCGCCGCCGCCGCCGCTCACCTCCCGCGCGTTCTCCTGCCCCACGAGCCCGGCGCCCGCCGGCTTGGCCGTGCCGCTCTCATCCAGCCCCAGCCCCTTGACGTGGCTGTGCGCGGCGATGCGCTGCGTCTTCGAGGTGCTCTTCACCTCCTCGATCTTCATGGCGACACCGCCCCGAACCGCGCTCCCCGCACGCGGCCCGCGCGTTACCAAGGCTCCCGGCGCGCGGCCGCCCCGCCCCGCCCCGCCGCCCCATTGGCCCCCGCGCCGCCGCTCCCGACCCTTATTGGGCGCGGCGCCTGCCTGTCGCCCCGGGCGGGTGCTTTTCTTTTAGAGTCCGTCCACCTACTTCCGCGCGCGGCGCTTCCAGAGGGCCCGGCCGGGTGCCGTCACCCTAGAAAGGCCGGGCCGGTGCTAGAGCGGGCGCCGTCGCGCCTGGAGGAGAAACTCAGCTCTTTCGGTGCTCTAGCTCGGGCTGGAGCTGGTGCTTCTCTGTGCGCCATGGGGGCTCCGCAGGGCCCTATGCCCGGACGACGGGCCCGAGGCCTTCCCCCAGGAGCGCTTTCTAGATGCTTATTGAAGTAGCTGTTTGTCTGCTAGGTGCCTTTCACTGGGTGCTTTCAGCTCTCCGTGTAATTGAGAAATAGTTACGTTTTTTTCTGTATACCCAAAGCGTTTCTGTAAGCTACTGTGGTTTTAACTTGACTTCACAGCATAATGTGCTGTACCAAGACCTAAAATGCCATTTCTGGGGTTTATGATTTCCTGAAATGAGGAAAGAATGCTTCATCTTCTTAACAGGTAGCTGCAAAAACTTGCCCTTGTTTTGTTAGCTCTGCAAGGCTACAGCTTTTGTACCTTTATATTCCACTGCAGTAGTGATGCAGGTGGGGGTCTAGCAGTAACTGTGCTGTGTCTTTTATGTAGTGCTTAAATGCCTGAGGTGGATGTTACTGAAGTTTGAGACACAATCTTGGAACCTGTTACTCCAGTGACATACCAGTGTTTATCATCCCTATTTGTAAATACTGGTGCTACCATTAAAAACAAAGGGGGGAGGGGAGAAAACCTCTTCTAGTGGTGAGTATGTTGCGGTTTGTGCATTTGATTATAAAATAGTGCCTGTGCTTGTAATCTTTAAGGCTAGTGGATGAACAGGGTACGATGCTGGGTTGCTGTCTGGTGTGCCAAGGGGTAACAGCAGCTGGGCTCCTCTGTAGCCTGCCAGGGAGAGTTGCAAAAGCAGCTGTGTGACAGGATGAGGTAGGAGAATGGCTTCTAGGGATGATGGGTTGTGCTTCAGTTTGCAGAAGCCTGGTGAACTCTTTCAGCTGTTCTCTTTTTGTCTAGGGGCTTCCACTGGTTGTCACTCAGTAAAGAAAAGACTTTGCTATTTGTTGCTTTCTTCTTCTGGTAACTTGTTCTATCAATTTATATTTACATAATTAGTTTAAATTGCAATTACAATATAATTGCACACACATGTAGTTCAACACACTTGTCAGGATATCCTCTTACATGAGTGCTTAGTTAACTTGTATTTGTTAGGTTCAAGAGGAATTCTTATCTTGTACATAATTTAAAAAGTTTGGGGGTTTTATTGGTTTTTTTATTCCTTTTGGGGCTACCCTAGTCACAAAGTACAAATACCTTATATACTAAACTGCAGATTCTCTTTTGTAGAAGAGCAAATAAACAGCTTTGATTTTGCTAGTGCATTGAATTGCTGTAAGTATTGTGGATAAGTCTGGTCAGTTTTCAAGATTTGCTAGTCCTAGGAAAGAAAACTAGCAAATTCCCCAAGAGTTATGCAGCACATGGTACACCTTTAAAAAAGGAAGGGCTGGTAGTAGGTGAAATACATAGCCATTGGTTAACTTAGACTGAAATTGTCCCTGCAATCCATGTTGTTTTCTTGTTTAAAGTTGTGGTGGGGCCCATTTCTGAGGCAATGGTGTTTCAAAGTTTATTTGGTAATATTTACTTGTTTCTCTGCGATGGAATTCTGAGTATAAAACTGTACAGGACAGAAATAGAGAATTACTGTTAACTTTCATTATAGTTTAGAGGAAGAAGAGGAATATTCCATGTATTTAAAGATCAAATATGCTTCATAAGAATGTTGAACTTCAGAAATACTAATGCAATTTACAGATTATTTGATAAAGATTGGTAGTGTACCCATTTAATGTGGAAGGAAACTGAAAAACAGAAGTGTTAAATGTTTGTTTAGTGCAATATGATGTCTCCAAAATAGAATTGGAATAGAGCCTAACAGTCAGGCTGCTAGTGACCATCTCTATTCAGTAAATAAAAACCTAGTGCCATGATGAAGGCACAGCTCTAGTACTGACTGCAGAAACTGTTATGAAAATAATTTGAGTTTTTATCTGCAGTAAAAGCTGATATTTCAATACAAAAAGAACAAATAAACAATTGTTTGTTTGACAGAAGTAAGGCTGACTTCTCCCTCTTCCTTGCTAAAATTGGTATCACTTAAAAGAGGTTTTTTCTCATCCATAAACTATGAATGATTTGGCACATCTTACTGTATTGATTATTTACTCATTCTATATGTTCTCTGAACACCGTACTGAAAATGCAGTTAAAGGGCAGAAAGGAGTACTTTTAGGTGAGGGAAAATAAACAATAATCCTTCAGACCACACAGGATTAATTGTTTATTCCTCAGAAAGAGCAGAGTAGAACTGGAACTACTGGAAAGCTTAGAACTGAACTTAAATAGCTCAAGTGATCCATTATAATTGATGTCTGATGTGTAGTTATGATGCATCAGCTTGGGAAATAGTGAACTTCAACCTAATGTGACTTTTATGATCTTGACTAGCTAACATGTTTATTAGAGACAGGGTGAGTGAATGTAACTTTTGTAAGGCGTGAGTTGTCTTTCTCCTTTGTCTATGCCAACAAATGGAACATGAGTGGGCTGTGAGACTGTTCTGTCCATCTCATGTTATAGATGCTTTGAGCATAATTTAATATTTCACTAGCCAGTTAACCAGGAAAAATAATACCTGTCGCTAACAGTCTGAGCTATTATTCCCCCGGTTTAATCAACTCATTTTACCAACGTTTCTCTTGCCCCCCCCCGTTCGAGGTCTCTTACTTGGCACAGACGTCATGTGATACCCGATGTGGGAGCTGGAGACTTGAGAGCTGTTTTCCTAGACTAAATGTTTGAGGTTACAGGACATGGCCTAGTTTCACATAAGCTTTCAAATTTCAATGGGACATGCTGAATCCTGAAACTGTCAAATAGTGTATTATTTTTAGAGTGAGAGAGAATATGTGTGTGTGAGTGTGTGAATGACCTTTACATTTTTACCCTATCCCAAAAGTCTGACTTCCTGCCCTTTCTCCCCTGAGTCCTTGAAAACGTTAGCAATTAAAATGAACTCTTTTAAGGAAGAAATTCAGTATAGGAGAGAAGAACTGAAAACGGGGGGAAATGGCAACTGCTACAAACTCATTGTTTCATGACAGATGCAGGAAGATGTGGAAGAGTTGGGATTCTTTCATTTTTTGCCATGATCCCCTCAGTCTTAGTAATATCAAGATGTGTGCGATTTCCTTCCCTGCCCCACAAAAGGAGCTGGAAGCTCTTTCTACTTTTCATCAAAGCAGTGGGAGTGAATCTTAACAAACACTCTCTCTCAACTCCCAAATTTGTAACTAATTCTAAAATGCTAAGCTAACAGAATGAAACTGTCTAAACACACAAAAGTGCTCATGTATTTATCAGATTTCTCCTCCTTGATTTTGGTGATGTGAGTGTTCATTTTATAGGTGCCACGTGGACCTTGATCTTGCAAAGATGGTATTTCACAAAATCAGATCCAGAGACAGTAAATTCCTTGACAGAGGTGTTTTGAGTGGCATCAACAAAACTGGTCACTGTGGCACACTTAGCTAAAGTGTAAGTTATTTAAATAATAATTTCTCTTCCACACAAGGACAATTGCCGTATATAGAGACTTTCAATTCTCTTCTGTATCAAAAGGAAGAAAAATAAGAACAAGTCCATATTCCCACTTTACACCCCTCCTTCTTGCAGGTCAGTTTTAAGAGTATAAGGCTGTTAAAGAAATGCAGCTGACCTTGAGCAGTAAAGTTAAATTGACTTTCCCATGGATTTGTCTTCCTTCCTTACTCACCCTTAACAAAAACAATTTTATTTATTGCACATGAGTATCTGTATCTCTAGTTGGCTGGGCAAAAAGCAGCTCTTGCTCTGCTTCTCTGGTAAGCTGGTAGCCCAAGTAAAACGGGTAATACCCGAACTCATGTTGTAGCCTTTTGTACTGTGTGAGCTGTTGCATGGGTCCCTGCGTTTACCTGATTGCCAGTGTTCACAAGACAGGTATTCATTGTCAGAGCTTGTTTGAATGTAGCCGGTGTTTTAGATGTGCTGGGAGGACTGACGGGTAATGCATCAGCCTTTTGCTTAGGAATTGGACCAAAATGTTGCCTTTTTTTGATCTTTTGTGTTAAATGAGTTCAGAACAATCTAATAATTAATGCAAAAAAAATTAGACAATGTTTCTTATATGAATGCGATGTAATATGATATAGTGGTATCTATGTGGATTATAACTGTATAGGGCCTTTTCTTATGGGAATAAATGCATACTTTTCCTTAACTTTGCAAGTGTGCATTGATATAACAGATTGAGACGTTCAGGGCAGTGAAGTGCTCATGAGCTATGAAGCCTGATGATTTAACAGGAAACTATTCAAAGCCTGGGAACTTGGTTTGAAAAGTGACATTACGGTTAATTCAGCTCCCATGACAGAACTCCCATCAAGCTGAACTGTTCTGCTAAAGAAACTGAGTAACGAGGCTAGCTCAACCCACTGGCAGAAGCCTTCGAGTTCCTTTCTCTCCTTCAGGGAGATCGCTGCCTCACAAAACTGCACTGGGAGCTAAGGAAGGCTGCTGCTGTGGGGGGTTTCTCCTCTCCCCCCCTTCCCTCTGCCGCTGAACCACTGACTGTGGCATCTCGACTTCTTGGTGTTTGGCAAGGAGGAATTAGTTTGTACCCAGTTTTAAAGCTCTTTGAATTCTTTCATATTGAAAGTGCTGTTATATGAGGCAACTTTGTAACAAAAAGCCTGGGACGTGGAGTCAAAGCCGAAGTTAAATCCGTGGTACTGCGAACAACCCTTACGTTTTAGGGTCAGCTCCTTCATTAGTTATTGATACGTGAATGCTAAATGCTATTAGCAATGTATATTACTGTACATAGGGAACGGGGAAGTGGCGGAATTGCGGCTCCGAGCGCGCGGGCCTGCGCCGGCGGGGCGCCCGGCAGGGCCGCGGGCCGCGGCGGGTGTGGGCCGGTTCCCGCCGGTTCCCGCCGGCGCAGGCCCTTTAAGGCGCGGCGGCGGCGCCCGGGCGGCCGGAACGGCGGCGGCGGCCGGAACGGCGGCGGCGGGGCGCGCGTTGCCGCAGGGGCGCTGTTGGGCGCGCACCGGGCGGGTGCAGCGCCGCCATGGCCGCCGGGCCCGCGGCGCCCCGCCGCCTCAACGTGAACGTGGGCGTCCTGGGCCACATCGACAGCGGCAAGACGGCGCTGGCGCGGGCGCTGAGCACCACCGGCTCCACCGCCGCCTTCGACCGGGCGCCGCAGAGCCGCGCGCGGGGCATCACGCTGGACCTGGGCTTCTCGTGCCTGCGCACGGCGCTGCCGCCGCAGCTGGGCCCGGGGCCCGGCGAGCTCCAGTTCACGCTGGTCGACTGCCCCGGGCACGCCTCCCTCATCCGCACCATCATCGGCGGTAAGGGCCGCGCCGCGCCGCGCCGCCGGCCGCCGCGGGGGCGGGGGGATCCGCCTTCCGCGCGGGGCCGCGCCCGCGGAAGGCCGCCCGGGCCCGCGGCGGCGCGGAGCGGCGCTGCCGGCCTCCGCCTCGGCACGTGCTGGCGGCCGGGGCTCGGCGCCCCCGCGGGCCGCGGCGCCGGGCCGCCCTGGCGCTGCGCCCGGCAAGCGGCGGGGGGGGGGGGGGGGGGGGGGGGGAGGGAATCCGGGCCCCCCTGTATCCTGGTCCTCGCAGACAGTGCGCGAGTGGTGGCTCCGCCCTGCGCCGGGGCTCGGTTTGGGTCGGTTCGCCTTGGCTTTAACAGGGTCCCCCCGCCCCCCCCGCAGGCGGGACGGAGCCCGGGGGCGGCTGGTGCTTGACGGGGCTTCTTAGCGGCCTGCCCGAGGGTCAGACCGCTCCTTCGGGAGGTGTGAAGCAAGCCCCCTTCGCACGGCCCTGTTGCTTGCCAGTGGTGTTTGCAGTAATTTCTTTGTACTATTTTTGTTTATTCCGTGTAGAATAACGGGCAGTTATTTATGGCTTTTTTTCCAGCAGTGCTAAAATGCTCTGTAGCGTCACTCCATGCTCCGCTGTTCTGCGGCTGCAAGGGAGGAGTGGCTGTGCGCTGAATTTCAGCAGTCTGTGACCTTTTAGTCATCTCTTGTACCTTACAGTCAGTTTTCATTCTTGAAGTAATTGTAAATGCCTGATTATCTTCTACAGAGTGAAGTTTATTTTGGTAAATGGCGTAACTCTTCTTGGAAGTATTGATGGTGACTTGTAGTTCTTCAGGAGACGACAAATCTGAGCAGGGGAAACTTTCTCATGAAGAGGATTTGGGAAAACTTGGAAAATCATGTTTTGTTACCATTTTAGAGATTGTTGGGGATGCTTGTTTAATATTTAGGCTTATTTGCTTACTATCTATTAATCTTAAGATGTTTTGAGCAGTTAGTCACAGCTGTCCACACTGATTAACAGCTAGGCAAATTTCACTACTGAGAAGCCTGGGAGAAGAAAAATCTGTGGAGAGTGGAATAGATCACATGATAATTTTCTTCCCAACATGAATGATCCTGTATGGGTAGCTGTACAGGTAGCAATTCACATACAAGCATGTCGGCTTATTTAGTTCCATAATTTAGGTTACATAATTTAGTAAAAATATTTGATTAGCCTCGTTTACAGCAATTCTTTGTATCAAGAAACGGAACTGTAACAAAAATTTAGTATGATGTTAATATTTAGTTTAAAGAAGTAGAAATTTCAATTGTCTTCGAAGGTATATGCTTAAATCTCAATAGTGGATTTATTTTTTTACTACCAGATTTAAGAAGTGAGATCTTGGTGTTCATATTTGATCTATGCTGCTGGGACTATTCAGAGCTCTTATGATTTTAATATGGTTCTGGTGGTATTCAAACTGAAGTATAGTATATCCTAGGTAATAGGATAGAGCCTTCAGTATTTAACAGTCAGTATTTAAATATTGCCAACTCTTCCAGCTTTTCAGAAATGGAAAGCCAGGCCTCCTGGATTATGATACTTAAATTCAAATTGTTTTCATCTACTTCTGAATCATGATTTCTTGAGGTTCACTATTTCAGATTTTCCTTACTATCAGGAGGCTAATGCCTTTTTTTTTCTTTTCTTTTTTTTTTTTTTTTACTTTTTTCAGGAATCTGATTTTTGTCATTACAGATTTTCTGTAAACAAAGCTTTTAAGTAGAATCTGAGTGCAAAGTACTGTATCTTCCCATGTCTACTCTGCACCTCTGCTCTTTACAATACTCATCTTCTGAAATTCAGTCCTGAGAGATCTGTAGATGTGAGGTAACCTGTAGAAAAGCTAGAGACAAGAGGACTGTAGGGAAGGAAGCAGGATGTGAGGAATCAGAAGCAGGGATGAAAGCGGAAGGCTCTGTGGTAGCAATCTCTTTTGTATTGCCTTCATCCACGTGCAACTTTTACTGCAGAAGTTACAGGTGTGAAAACATGCTGTTGCATGCTCTTATTTAATGCTCTGTTTTCCCTCCTTTGAAGGTTGAGCTGGTTGGCTCCCCCTTGAGTGTCCCCATCTTATGGGGTTGCTGTCTGCTCTGGCTGGGAAGCACCAACTTCAGTCTCAAGTCTCTCACGAGACAACTAGCCTTTCGGCTCCCCCTCAGGAGCACCTCAGCAGCTCCCCGTGGGAAGCGAATGGTCTTTTCTCATCTCAGGTCTTCTCTTCCAGAGGACCTTTCTCTCAGTGGTCTCCCAAGCTCTCCTCTAGTAGCAGTACCATCTTCTCTAACCTATGCTTCCAGAATGCTGTAGGGGTTAATTCTTACACTGTAACAAGGGTGATACACCCACTTACAGATTAGCTGAAACTATTTATTTACCATTCTTTTAACATATTTCTGTATCTAGATAATTCTTAAAGTGAATTTTTCATGGCTAAATCTGGTATTCCTACATTTTTGTCGCATTATGTGAGATAGTCCTTGACCTTGGTAAATGCTTTTCACAGCCACTTACAAGATGCTTCTGTGGAGACAACACCTTAGGTTTAAATGAATGCGGAGTATTTGAGCAGTAACCAAATGGAATAGAAAATGGAAGTCATATTTCATTCTGTGTGGCTACATTTTTCTTATAAAGCTTGTCCTTGAAAACAAAATATATCAAGTGTTAAATCAAAAGATTTTTTTTAACCTGCATGCTAAGAATTGGAAATGTTGTAGACAGTTCCACCCAAGATGCTTTCTTAAAATTCTGTCTGGAAGGTGATAGTCAAGGTTGGAATGGAATAAATGACAGGCACTTGACTTATGTGGTGGTTCTTACTTGAATTTAAACCATAACGGGTTTAATTTCCAGTCACAGATTTTTGTATCTGATGTTGCAGGAAGGTGTTAAGTTATTGTGGGTAGCTATACAGCTTGGTATGTCCTATGTATTTCATTTATTTGCACTATTCTTGTGAACAGCAGGTCCAGAACTTTTTTTAATAGTATATTTTAGCAATTTCAGAACTTTCCCCAGGTGGTAGCAGGTTGATTATCATGTAACAAGCAGTGCAATAAACACTGTACTGATAGCGTTTTGTGGTGTTTGCTAAACAGAGAAAACAAACTTGAATAACTGAATTTTGATGATAGATTCTTTAGCTTGTCACGACAGGAGGCCCCTGCATCAGCCTTATGTTTCCTTTCTGCACGTAAGGAATGCCTGCAAAATGCAACACAGCTATCCGTATTATTGCTGTACTGGTTTAGAGTGGTATGTTTGGTAGGTTTGTTGAAATTCCACACTGAGGTGAAGTAGCCTCTGTCCCAGTGCTATGGGTGTTCTTAAACTTCTGGGTTTGTTCAGTCTCAGGTCTCTGAGCTTCAGCCGAGCTGATGCTAGTGACTCTCATCAGGGTAAAAACAAGACTTGCTTTTACCTGCGCTTATCACAGCCCCGTGCGTGCAGTAGGGTCCTGAATGGCTTTTCAAATGAGTTCAGTAGCAGGGGATGCCTGCAGAGAGGTTAGATGAGTTAATCTTCCCAAAGAAATTCAATCCTCGTATTTCATTTTAAGACCACTTTGCGTAGCAAAGTAGTTCAAGCAGGAGCAGATTTTTTCCTTGCTGCTGGTTAATTTCATGCCCCCGCAAGGGTCGGCGCACTAAGGCTGGGGAACGCGGTACCTCGCCGTCGCGTCCTGCGCCAGCCTCGCGCGCAGGCGGGGAGGCCCGCCGCCGAGTTCACTTTAGGCAAGCTCGTTTCAGATGCCCTTTATCTGCCTGATTTTGAGATGGGTTCCCAAAGAACTTCTTGGAGGAAAGAGGGGGGAAAAAAAAGGGTTCCCCCCCCCCCATGAAGTTATGAAGTTCAAAGGACAGAGTAGCCTTATAGGGTTTTAATTGGAAAGCAGCTGCTTGACCCTGGTTGTCTAAACCTGGGGGGGGGGGGGTTTCTGACAAACTCGTGGTTTTGTAATCCTTATGGCTGTCTGAACCTTCGACCTCTCTGCTTTATGGCCAGAGCTTCGTTGTCACTGTTGGTCCCTGCAGTTCCTTTCAAAGCAGACTGCCTTGTGAGTGTCTGTTTCCACTTTGCCGCTGTGTCCTGTTAAGGAAGGGCATTAATTCATACCTGATATACTGAAAGGGCAAGGACTTTTGAACTTGCACAAGAGCTTGGGGAGGGGGAAATAAGCGTAGCGAAAGCATGTCTTGCTGATGCAAATGAGTACAATGAAAACAATCTTGAGAGATCAAGGGAAATGTGGGCATGCTACCAGCGTTCAAATTCAGTCAGATACAGATTATTTGTAAGATTAACATAAAAGTACCTAGTTTTGCTGAGTTTGTTGTAAGCTGTTAAGATTTAACTCAGGGTTAGTTTTTTCATTGCCTCAGTATGAACTTTGCTTGTTGACAACTTTGAAGATATGACTGTCCCCCACCCCGATCCCAGGTGAATGGACAAGCAGAGTTTTGCTAGACCTTTCTTCATTAAAGACTTCATTTTTGATCCTGGTATTGACTCCTGTCACTTCATATGACAGGAGTGAGTCTGTAGGGTTTGGTGGTAGTATTCACAACCTCTTGTCAATGGGAAGCCAAGACCGGAAGGACTTTTTGTCACTGATGTCTGCCTGTTGTTAGAGGAAGAAGGAACACTGATCCGCTTTGAGAATCAGTTGTGCTTCCTCAAGATAAAAGTTCCTGGAGCCAGTGACCATTAGTGGATGGGTTTTAGAAGAACAGTGGGGAAATAAAGGGGTTAGAGTAGTTTCAGCAGGTATCTGATTCCTGCTTGTAGTGGGCTATATTCCTTTTAATGCGTATAGTAAAACAAATCAAAGTAGCATTAGAATATGTAGAGATGGTGTAAGTTCATTTGTGTAGGCTGTAATTGCTTTAGTACTTTTAATCCTTCGTTTACTGGTGAACGAGGTGCCGCCATGAGTTCTGTTGTGCCTGAAGGGACTGTTTGCGTGGTGGTGTGTACCTGCCCGGCTGCCAAGGGCAGTGTCTGTTCTGTAGAAACACTTTGAAATGCACCTTTCTAAAGGGCTGTCTTAAAAGTCGCGGTGGCCTGCGCTCGGTTGGTCAGTGACAGCATTCTGCTGCATGAACGCATGAATAAAACTTGTGGAGGCCTTTGGCCTCTGAGTGAGCAGGGCTGAGGGAGATGTGTTCGGGAGGGAAGAGTGCCTTGTGGGGGTCGGTAGGTGCCCTTGTGATCAGAGAGGTGACTGGAGAGCTTTGAGGACTGCCTTGCTGCCGGCTTGAAGTGAGGATAACTTAATAATGAACCTCATTTTGATTAAAAAATGTATTAAACTGTAACTCCCATGTAATGTACTTTATATTCTCGAGCTGTTATTTAGCAGTTGATGTTACTGAAATACTCTTGAGCCAAGAGTTCAGCATTTCCAACTAGTACTGGTATGCATGCTTGTTTAAACACTATTAAATTTGTGTTTATTGTTCTTGTAAATTGCTGACATTGCCGTGTATTAAAACATTAAAATAAACTTTATTTCTGTAAATGAAATCTCTTTTCTCTTGAAACTGAAACAGTGTCTTTTTTTTAATCACTTTAAGGAATTTTGCTGGTGCCTAATGCTTGTCTGACAACTTAAAGGAGTGTTTTTATTGATGTTTTCAAATTAAAGCCATTTTTTTGACTGAAGGGCTATGTGTAAAGAAGATGCAGCTGGTTTAAAAATAATAAAAAAAATTACTGCTTTAAAAATAAATTCTTCCCCTCTCCCTGAAGTTCCCCAAAGGAATTTTTCTCTGGGATAGTGCAGTGCGCAAGAGGGCAGTGTTTGCTTACAATGTAGGATCTTAATGATAAATATGTAGGGTAACAGGTCAGCCTGGATGGAGTGACCTTACTTTAAAATGAAACAAAATTAAGTAGCAGATTTGGAACTGAACTGTGGCTTATCTTCCTCATTCCCAAAGAAAACTAACTCTGGTTTAAAGAAGTTCATTTTGGCTGTTTCGATGGTGGTCCTTTATACTTTAAGCAATTAAAAAGTATAGCCTGTTCATAATGTGCGTTACATGACAGACAAGTAATGCAGATGAGGTAAAATAACTGGCTTTCAAGTAAGTCACATGTGAGGGGAACGACTCTACATCCACATAGACTGGGTCATTTTTTTTTATCTTACATTTATGGAAAGATAATCTAATTTAAAGCAATTGGAGAGGTGGGAACAATGGTATTCTGTGTGCACATAACAATTTCACATTTCTATCTTCCCTTCCTCCCCAGGTCATTTAACAATTTAGTAACCGCAAGGTAGTTGTAGTGAATCCTTTCTGAACTGTTCCTGTGCTATATAAAGCTTCCTGTGTAAGACTGCAGTAGAATTAAACTTCTTTTTAGGTGTGTGTACTGGGTTACTTTAACATAGTGATTTTTCACATGGAGTTTTTACCTATATGTATCATAATTTTCAGTCGAACACTTATTCCCCCCCCCCCCTTTAGACATTACTTTCCATTTCTGTGTGTATTATCACTTTTGGTAATGGTGTAGTAGTGAGACTAGTCTACTTGGCTGTTATTATCTATTTTGTGCCCTCTTCTGATTCTTCTTTTTTTATTTTTTTTTTGACTTGAAGCTGATTTTTCCCATTAGAATAACAGGTTCAACAGGCTCCTAAGCTATGCAATAACCTTTAAGTAATATTGGATGACAAACACAGAAGTGTATTCCTTTCCTTCTTATGGGTGGAAAAATTTAAAAGGAGCAAGGAAATCATCTCCTGATCTCAAAATCGATACTGAATAATAACTTCCTAAGTAGAAGTAGGAAAGAGTTAAGCCAGAAACATACTGTTTGCAGTGCTTGTGTTTTTTTTAAAAAAGTGTATATCTTGGTTTTGAAGATGCAGTTTATAATTTAATTCTCCATCTTAAATATAGATTGAAAACCAGAGCTTTATTGAACAGTTTCTTTGTTTGAATGTTAGATTGTCCATTGCTAATGTAAAGCAACTTTTCTATGAAGCTTTTGAGTGCTTGTGTGCATACTTGCTTATATAAAGCAAAATTGTACTAATTCACATTTCATTATTTGAAACAAACTTGACAGCTTCTCAAGAAAACATAATAACTATAGGCTGTTATGGTGCTGAGCAAGTCTGTTGTTTGATCATTCTTCCTATTGATTTAAAAACAGAATATCTTTGTTCCATCATACTGTGTATTAGCATTCATCAAATAACTACATGGCCTTTCATTTCAGTTTTGCTTCATGTTTCTTCTTGCTTGAAATTTTTCAAGCTATTTGGGAGAGTGGTTGAGTTTTATTAATCAGTTTTTAGATGTTTTAAATATAGGCTAATATTGTGAAGTCTTATACTAGATTTTTATAAAGGTATAACTTAAGGATATGAAGCATGTTTATTTTGACCAGTGTAATTTTTAATTATAAATTTCAATGACATTTTTCAAAGTAGTATTTTTACTTACAATGGATGTGTTTGCTTGCTATATGGTTCAATTTAGCAATTCAGTGATCTACTAATCATCAAACCTTTATTAAAAGGTTCTACTGTATTTGTTCTACTGCTTGATTTAGGAGCTGCCTTCAATTAGTAGATGCTAGATATAAGTTGGATTGTACATTGCTTGGTATAGAATGCAACTTTTAAAGGAAAAACAACTAGTTTAACCAGATGGGGCTGTGAACTTTGTTTCCTAATTATGTCTGTTCTTGTTGTTTATACCAGAAATAACCATGTATGTTCTTGGAGGACTGCTACAAAGTGCCTAAAAAAAAAAAAAAAAACGCAGATGGAAAAATCAAGGGTGTAATTCCAGAGAAGATGTATGACAAATCTTCCAGCTAAGAAAGCAAACCAAACCTCTGTGTTTCCATTGTTCATAGGTGGAATAAAAAGTTGTTTGAGTGTGACAGCTAGTTGTTTTCTATCCTGGAACTGTTTGGTTGGCCTGGCAAGCTAGAGAGCAAGGACAGATGTTACTTGATGGTAATTTCCAGCTGGATTCGTGCATGCATTTTATTCTGCGGGTCACAGCTCATAATGGAGCAAAATTGAGTGAGAATTCCAGCAAAGAAAGGCTTGAACAGCTCATATGATAGCTATGATTGCAAAGATACTGGCTGTTCTGTGAGAAAATATTCTCAATACTATCTGTAAAATTCAGATTAAATAGCCATTCTGAAGTGCTTCCTTTAAACTGTTTGATTCCATAAGCATTGCAGGCTAAGTAAATACCAGTAATTCTTATTTCCCATCTCCTTATCAGTTATTCCACCGAAATGTTTATGCACAGCCTATCTAATCTCTTGAAGTGAACATGAAATGGTTAGTGTTGGCTTCCAATTTGAATTAAGATCTTTTTCAAGCCTAAGCTGATTAATTCTATATTAGATTGTGTAATTATCAGCATTACCAGCAGCAGAGGTGGTTGCAACCAGACAAATATGTATGTTGAATATGACAGTAGAATGTGAATAGTAGAAGAAAAGAAAATAGAATAAAGAGTTTAAACAAAAATGAGTCATATTCAGCAGCATCCCGGGGGTAAAGGATGGCATGGGGACTTAAAAACCCCACAGAGTCACAGATGGTTGAGGTTGGAAGGGAACTCTGCAGATCATCTAGTCTAACCCCGTTACAGGGTCACCTAGAGCATGTTGCACTGGATCGTGTCCAGGCAGGTTTGGAATATCTCGGAGAAGGAGACTCCACAACCTCTCTGGGCAACCTGCTCCAGCACTGCGTCACTCACAGTGAAGTTTTTCCTCATATTCAGGTGGAACTTCCCGTGTTTCAGTTTGTGCCCGTTGCTTCTTTGTCCTGTTCCTGGGCACCACTGCAAAGAGTCTGGCCCCATCCTCTTGATACCCTCCCTTAAGGTATTTGTAGATGCTGATAAGATTCCCCCCTCAGTTTTCCGTTCTCCAGGCTGAACAGGCCCAGCTCTTGCAGCCTTTCCTCGTAGGGGAGATGCTCCAGTCCTCTGATCATCTTCGTAGTCCTATGCTACAAAGCCCTATGCTCTCCAGTAGTTCCTTGACTCTTGTACTGGGGAGCCCAGTACAAATCAAAGTTTGGATTTTGGAATTTTAGCAGAAGTTGACCCAGGTAAGAATCAGTGCCTCTCACCCCTGCCCCTCCAAGAGAAGATTCGGAGAAAAGACGATTCATTTGGGTTTACTGTTTAGCATGTTTAAAAATTTCGTATTTTTCTTCAGTTTGTACTGCTGTAGAAGAATCATGAGGGTTGTTTTGTCCACTGCTGACTTGCTTTCTCCAAAGTACCAGAAAAGTTGATTTAATCCAATCCCCCTGTAGCACTTTGTCTTCTCTGCCAAAGCTTTCCTTTGTCTTATTTGGGGCCCAATATATGATTGACATATAATAATAGGTGGTACTCTCAGATATCAAGCCTTATTTTTAAATAGAAAGCTTTGCCTTGATTTGTTGTGCAAAGTTTCAACTGTCTTTTATTTCCATTAAATGTGTTGTAGAGCAGGTGGCGTATTTTAATGGAGATGATTCCTGCCTATGTAAAATTTGAAATGTCCTTTGAGAACTTGTTGGATAAGGAGAGCTGTAGAAATGTTTGAGAGTTGTTGATAGAGCTATCCAATTATATTAACCAGGGTAGGCAAGGGAAAATGTCTTTTGTCCCAGACATTTATTCATGACTAAATCTACTTTTGTTAAATTAAACACTTTCTTTCCAGCATTATTGCTTTGGAGAAGAAACTTTCCAAAGTATGTGAAAGCTGCAATTCAGAGAAAGAAACAAAATTATTGTATTTCTCTTTTTGGGGATCAAGAAGAGGGGGAGGGAAAATGGATTCCTTGTATTTGACTGTGCTGTTGGATAAAAGACAAAGCTCGGTCTTTCTTGCTGACTAATGTCATCATCAAGGCATGTTTTTCTCCCACGGAGCAATTTTGTCTCCATTGAGACCCCCACAGCCATTGGCAAGACCATGGCCTGAGATTAAATCTCATGCTTGGGTGAAATTCTAATGACTGTAATTGTTTCCTCTTTTCAAGTCTGTGGTCCCTTCATCAAAGAGTGGTGCGGAAATTATGCAGTTATGTTGTGAAAAGGGAGGTCATGATTACCTGAACCTGCGGTTGACTTTGGGGGGATTCTGTGTCGTGTTCTGGCAGTGGTTATCCACTCTGACATTCCAGTATGTGATATGATTTAAAATGTGGCTTAGAGTATATACGTGGCGTGCCACAGTCCTCTCTGGGGTTTGTGTGGCTCTTGCTAGGCTACTGCCCACTGTTGGATGGTTGTTACCACTCTGCCGGGAGGGTGGTGGCGGCTCTGCTATATCAGCCATCTCCACTGGAATAAGACTCATGGAAAAGATGTGAATGTGGGTCAGAGTAGGTTGCTGTGAGTGGTCTGTTGCAAAAGACAGAGTCCAAGCTGGTGCAGTTGTGAAACAGTGTATAGCAGGTGCTGGACTTGCATCTCCCCTAGGTTGTAAAGGGCCAGGAACTTACTGGCAAGCGTTGGTTTGCTAACTCACTCATACATGTCAGCATTTACTGAAAGCTTCCAACATCTTGAAGAATTGCACCATGGTAGTGTTAGATGTGGAGACACTGAGTATAAGTATGTGTGAATGTGAATATGAAAATACTGTGCAGTTTTCTAGAGGTAATTTGCCTGAGCCTGCAGATTTGGTAGCAATTGAAGGCTCTCTACTTAACGAGATGCTAAATTTCTGCCTCTGACTGCATACCACTTCATGTTATGCCTGCTGTGGAAACTTGTTTTCCTGACTTCTGTGTTTAAATAATTCTGTTATGTTTTTGCATTGAATTACTTAGTCTGCATCCTAGTGATGCAGAGAAACAGTTTGATTATACATTGAAATATATACATGCATCTATTCTGCTATGTGTTGGAAAAATTCAGATGAGTAGTTTGGGTTATTTGACTTTATCATGCAGCTCTACATGTATGTAACTTTGGAACCGTACTCCTACTCAAAATTCTTTGGTTTATCGAAAAATCATATGATGTGCATTAGAGGACAAAATTTTTGGAGTTTAAATTGTAATAATTTATGAAATGTCCTTTAAAGACAGTTGAAGACTTGACGGAGAGGCATTTCAGTAGAGGATAAGGGAAAACGTCAAACCTGATATATCATGTTAACGATCTAGACTGCAGTTAGAAAAAAATCCCTCAAAACATCAAGTTATTTTTAAAAGCACTTAGCATCAGCATCTTTCCCTGACTAACTTGTCTCTTTGTGGCTCAGTTATATAATGAATATTCAATTAAGAGTATTCAAAAGCAAAACAAAAAATCCCGAGCGTTAACAGTGCTGTTCACCTATATGACTAGCTTTTGACATATAGAATGGAGACTTTGGCCTGTATCTGACAATATTATAACTTTGGAATAGTGTTATCAAAAATGGCTTATCTCCTTTTCTCCTTCCCTGTGTCAAAAATTTAGAGTGTCAAAAGCAGTTTTTTTCATGCAAAATAACATAGGGGTGCCTGTATTTGTGTACACCCACTCTAGAAATTGAAATAATTCTTGCGTCTTCATTTTTGAGTACAGCATAATAACAGTTTTGCTGAACATTAAAAAATAATGAATGGGGCATCCTGAAGGCTGGAGTTTAAAGAAATATTTTTCGTACTTTTAGTTTGCTTGCTTTGTGTTAGATTTTTTTTTTTTTTTAAACCTTGCGGTAGGGACAAATATACACATTCCCTTCCTCCTGATTTGTCCCAAAGCAGACTGTCTGCCCTGTGAATGAGCAACGTGAGTTTGTGTTAACAGGATATAAAGCTGGGGTCTGGTATGCAATTAAAAAAACCAAAATCCTTTAGGTTTCAGATACAGAGTACAGTATGGACATGATAAAAGCAGCCAAGGTCAGCTCAGCTGGAATAGTAGAGCCATGACAACCTGTCAGATGCTGGGGAGCGTTGTACGGTGACAGACCTCATTGAAATGCAGGATACTTGGGTGGTAGCCTATAGATGGCAAATGCTGATTTGTAGTAGGTGAGAAAAATAGCCTATCTGTCTGTTTTTCCAAAATCAAGTATATTCTGGAAAGTGAGGTTTGCTGCTGAATAGTAATCACTATTAAAAGTATTTTAAAAGCTGTTGTAATATCTCTTTCTAACTCTGTTAGTTCCCAGCCACCAAAAATTGAGCTTTGACAACCTTTGAGCATGTCACCAAGCCTGTATTCTTGCTAGGTGACTTCAGCATTTCATTAAGAAGTGATTAATACTCTTTAATTATACAGTAGTGATGCATATACAGTTAGAGATGCTGTTGCTTTATTGAATTTGGCCTGTGACTAGCAATTTCAGCGGATTTTTTCTTGGCTGGAGTTTGTTGCCATGCAAGAATATTCAAATAAGTAGCAGAGAGGAGATGATAGTCTTGGCATTGTTTGTAATGATAATATTGCCTGTCCTTTTGGAGGAAAATGAAAAACATCACACTTTTTTTTTTTTTTTTTTTTTTTTTTTTTTTTTTTTTTTTTTTTTCTTTAGAACTTCCAGAAAATTTATTCTGAGATCCATGTGCAGACTTTGCTTTTGGCAGCTGAATGTCACCGGTACGTTGTATACCTCTCTTAGATGGAGGAGAATAAACCTTACAGCAGGTTGATCTTGAAACTTGCAGTTGGAACTGGCTTTTCTCCTCTATTCATATTTCAGGCAGTTCCACATGTGAATTAAAATCCCATTTGGGAGGGACAATGCAGTAGGAAAGGAGGTTGAAGAACAGTTTCCTAATATTTACATTGTGGTGGTCTTATCTGTGTGAGTATTAGAAAGATGAGAAGAGAAAAGGTTCTCAACATCGCTAAAAGCTGGCCTGGTCTACTTTGTCGTGGCTGGGTGAAGATCGAGTTTAGGCGGGCCCTGCTGCTGTGAGGGAGAACGGCTCGTGGCAGAGAGAATGGGTTGCTGATAGCCTGCTCTTGATATACTACTATTTTTTCCCTTCCTTAATTATATAGCCAGGTTGCTTCCAGGTTTAACGGTATACAAGCTGTCGTTCTTGTTTAGTAATGCTACTGAAATGCAATAGGCTCTTTGCCTACCCAGTGGTGCTGTTGAGGGAACAGATTTCTGCTGCTGACTCTTGGAACTGAAAACTTCAACGCTTTCATTTTGCTGATAAAGCCCTTCCTAAAACTGGTGTGCTTTGGCTGCCCTGGGATGCTGTGATTTAATTTTCCTTGGATCAACAGAACTTTAAATCATCCCTTCAAGAGAAGGAGCAAAATATCTCATTATACTTTTAACTCTTATTTTTTTTACTTGCAGAGAATATTATGTAGATTTAAAACATGATGACTACTAAAAGAGCAAATATAAATGTATATATAAATATATATATTCCCTCTATAGTCTTTTAATTTCTTTTCTCCACTAACAATTACCTTGATTAACAAGAACCTCTAGAGATAAAAATGATGTATTTAAAATTGTAAATGTGTGTTAGCCTTGCTGTGTTAAGGGAGGAAAAATTAAAATCCAATTCAGGTGATTCTTTTTCATTTTTTTTTTAAAAACACTATGTAGATTGGTCATTAAAGTCTATTTCAATTTCCTTCTAGATTATTTACCTTTTTTTCTCTCTATGCTGTGTATTTCAGCATTATATTTTACAACATAGCAAGAGATTTTTTGATTTTTTTTCTCAAAAGGAGATTAACTTTATCTTTTTAAATGTATCTTATAAAGTAATTTATTGGAAATACTTTAATCCAACTGAATTTAACTTTGGGGTTTCCAGTTAGCTGTCAGTAAGAATATACTTAATAGATTTTTTTTTTTGTATTTCTCTCCCATTATTTTTACGTGATTCTTCCATAGCAGTTGTCTCTACCAGTTGTGAAGACCAGAGGGTTAGATAACAAATGAAATATATTTACTTAAGTTCACCTAATGGAATTCATATGCTGAGTCTTCTATCCTTCGTTCTATAATTCTAGTTTTTGTTGTTAGAAAGTTTAATTTAGAGTCTAATTTTCTCTTTGAATATGTGTCTAGTAGAGATGAATGTGAAACAAGACTTAACAAAATGTGAAGAGTAGCAGGTAGATGTGTAAAAAAAAATCCCACAAAGCAAAATTAGCTAAGAATGTGCTTCTGGAAAAAGGGAAGTGTATAATACTGAGATATTCTTGGTGTACTTCTGACACTGGTTTGTATTGACTCTTAGGAATTTCTTCTTAGTCACTTGAACTATGTCATGAGGGTTAAATTAGCATGTGCAGATACTTTTGCTGAATTTCTGGGCACCTCACTTTGTTTCTAGTCCAAGCTAGATTGTGATACCTGAGGGTCCATAGCTGGTACTTTTTCAATTTAACAAATGATGTTCTGAAATACTTTGGTTATGTTGCTCCATGAAAGTGTAAAGTGATAGTGCCAGATGATTAGGAGTGGCAGAGTTACTGCTTTGCACTTGATACTATTGAACAAATAAGGGGTTGAGCGTGGAGGACGAAGAGTTGGGAGACCTGTAGTACTTTCCCCTGTCGATCCTTTGTGGTCAGAAGCACAAATCTGGCCTTGCTGAAGGTTCTGATCTTGATTTGATATTTCACGTAACCAGCAGATGTTACTATTCACAAAAACCTTTGTTTACGCAACTTGCCACTACTACTTGGTAAAATGCCTATACCCCTGAGTCAACCCTTTTATTTTATTCAGCGTTGTTCATTCATCCTAGAGAAGATGGGGGAGAACTTGCTTTGAAATATTCTGAAAATCTGTAAAAATCATAACATGTTCTCTTATGTTTAAACTGTTCTGTGAAATTATAATGCAGGGAACCACTACATCTTTTGAGATTATTCAAAATACCTAATAGCAAAAGGTCTAAACCTAGCTTCCATAGTTAGTTGCTCTGTTCTCTATTCATACCAGTAACACTTTTTCAATAATAAAGTAAATCATTCAAGGTATTTTAAGAAATTTCTTAAGCTAATATTCAACCAACAAAAACTTAAGTACCTTTTTATGGTGTTTATTCTGCTGTTGAACTAAACCTTTTAAAAAGTCATCTTCATTTAAAAAGTTCACGATACCTTAACTTTTTCAGTTACAGAAGGCAGGTTCTCCTTCCCTCCTATTAGTGCTGCTTAAATTTTAAGCACTGTTACTGTCCCTTATCTTTATGTGGTTATACATCGTTAAATTCCAGCCCCTCTTAATACAGTATAAATTCCAGTCTTGGCAAGTATTGTATTTAGTTTTATTTAGTAATTAAACTCTGCATTGATTTCCTCCTTTACAATGAACATTACCTTTTTTTTATTACAGTGGAGCTTTTATTAATTATATGAATGCTGTATTATTGTGAAACACAAATGCCATACAGCCTGCGATATCTGGATTGCTTTGTAGTGTTGGCAATTTAGATAGTGTATCCAGCATAATATAGTTTGTTTTGTCCTGAAGTACTGGGATGTGAGATTTACATGACTGTTGACCCCTTGGGACTATTCTGAAATGAGGTGTATATCTTGTGAGGCAATACTAGTCAGCAAAAATTTAAATAAAAATAAATACAGTGTCAAAAGCTCTTCTATTCCTCTGGCAGAAAGTATGAAATAGTACCGTATGCTTGATAATGGTTTCCTTGGAGAAGATTCTCTGGCATAATGTGATTTAACTTAGTGAAATGACAAGCTATAAAGAATGCTTGTTATTTTCATGATTTGATACTAAATTGTTAAATGGGACCGGATGTCTACTATGGACTGAAGGCCAGAGAATTGAGTCTGAAATTAATCTCTTACGGAATTTGGGTGGTGAATCAAATCTGTCTTTTTAACAAATAGAATTTTAGTGTTTTTCAATGCTGAAAACCTTGCTAAAGCGGACTAGGAATAAACTGATACGTCACTACTTTGAGTTCAGTTTCAAGTGATGAGTTTGCAGTGGTTTTTACATGTAAAGCTTTTGGGGTAGTTTAGAATGAATTTTTAAAACCTTAGTAATAACCATGGCAACGTTAACTCATCAAATACTAACCTCTTCGTCTGAAACTTGTAGCTTGTAAGTGAACAGGGTGCCTAATATTCAGAGTTGCAGCAGGGCATATTGACTGACTGCTTGCTAGACTGGTTATGAAAGTTTGGGTTCTCCAAAACACTTTTGTCACCTTAGCTCTGTTTATCTGTGTGCAGTGCAGAGAATGAAAGGGAAAGTATCGTTTTTGCAGAGCTGGCATTCTTCATTTAACTGTTTTGGAACTGGTTTTAGAAAGTTTTTTTTCTTTTCCTGTGCCATACTGCTCTAGCTGCATAGTAATGCAGCTATATGCCAAGTTCTATTTCAAGAACTTGGCACAGAACTTGGCATAAAAACTGAGATTGTAGAGCACACATGCTGCATATATGTTTATTTTCATTCTTGATCCACCACTGCTGCTCTTGTGAGGGATACAGTTCATGTTGCTATTTGGAGATAGTGAAGGTTGGGGAGTTTAGCTTTAAATTGTGTATCATGAAGTTGTAAAATTGTATATCGTAAAGTTGAACAGATTTTTCAGTTCTCATATGAATGGAGTTGTATATTGATGTGTAGGACAGAGTAATAGATATATTTTCCTTAGTTTTCTTATATAAATAATAAAAAACCTTGGCTATCCATTTACTAGCAAGTTGCAGCAGGATTATTAGCACTTTGGTCTTCTGCAACAGATTTGCTTCAAAATTTGGTTTGACCATACTCCAAAGTACAGAAGACTTTGGAATATAATTCTGGTAACTTGAGGTAACCTTTTTTCCTTTCTGCTCAGATTTCCTACTTAGATGTCTGTGCTCAACAGAGAAGCCAAAGCTGTATCTAAACATGTGGGAGAGTTAATCATATGTAGAGGATGTAAACCGAAGCAGGCATGTTTTACTCGCCAGTACTTGTAGTGGGTCTCTTTATGCCTTGGTTTCTCCCTCCGTTTGATTCTGAATTTTTGATGAAGCTTGCCTTCATGATTGAAACACTTTGGACCCGTCGTTATCCATAGCGATCTGTCAGTGCAGGTGATCGAGTGCTAAACACTCAGCTCTGTTGTACCTCTGTTGCAAGCGCGCAAGCGACTCGATCCATAGCGTTCACCTCGTGGGCAAGTTGTCCTGGCTCCTGGTCAAGGCTGGGCTTCCCTTTCTTGACCCTTTGTACTTGGTACAGTATCGGCCTCCCGACGGGCTCCGTGGCCGTTGCGTGGAATGCGTGTCTAATGCCTTCCACTCGGCCCGTCAGTATCGTTCTATAATGTTAGATTTAATTGGCTGTTTTTAAACTTTCATGTACAATTTGGTTGTACACGGTAAATTACCACCCTCTTTGCATTTTCCTAAGAGCAAGAAACTAGAGTCCAGACTCTGAGCTTTCCCTTGCTGGCTTTTACTGTTGCCCTTGAGCTCTTTTAGAGACAGCAGTGGTGGGTAATGTTTCTGTCAGAGGACAGACTTTTACTAGTGTTTTTTTTTTTTTTTTTCTTAGCTCCCAAAGATTGAAAGATTGTACTCCTTAAACTTCACATTGTATTTTTGTGCTGACTTCTGCATTTGAAATTTTAAAAAGAACTATTTTTCTTCTGCCAAAGAAGCATCTCCAGATTAAGAACTGTTGCCTTAACCCTACCTAGTGTGACTGGGTATCCAGTGGTATTCTCCAAGTGGTTTTGTTTTATATTCAGATATCTTTTAATTGTAGGTGTTTGTACAAGAGTTCCAGGACAGTATTTCATATTACCAAGGTTTGTTTTTACTCTGGGCACTTTTATGTGTGGTACTGAAGTGACAGAACTTCTAGCAAGGCTGGAATGTTAGTCTTGACTATTATATTGATTTGACTTGCATGTAAATACTTGATTTGAACATCAGCAGAAACTTTTTGAGAAAGAGGAGTAGCTTAGTTCTGAGGGGAAAAAGAAGTTGGCAGTATTAAATGCGAAACAAACTTCGGAGTTCAGGCTCAAAACAGTGATGAGTCTCTTGTTCATGCTTGGTTTGGCTAGAGTAAAACAAAGCCTGCCTTTATCCTCCATAGCAGGCTCATGAGCTCATGTTTCGGCTCCCCCCCCCCACTTCTGACATGGACTCCTGACTTTTTTTTTTCCCCCTTTGCCAGACAGACAGTAACTCTACACAATATTTTTAATCTCAACAAGACGTCTAGTGGCTGAAGATGCAGAAGTGTTGCATCAACAGAGAAGGGATGATGGTCTTTAGTCATAGTTAGAGCTTTGCAGGTCTGACATTCCTGGCCAGAGAACCGCGTCCTGTGGCTGCTGATCCTTCCCCGGCACAGCATGCCTGCTTCAGGCAGGAGACTACCTTTCACTGACTCCTGTGGTGTGTCTCCCTGCGCCTAATTTCAGGCATCCCCCAAAGTTATGACTAGGAGTCTCAGTTTGAAATGAAAGAGCTTGTTGTCGTGTTCAATTATCTCCTTTCTGTCCATATTTAAAGCAATGCTGGTAGGTAAAAAAAATGATACAGTAAAATTACTCTGTTATAACATCTTAGGCTAATAAAACTGAAATGCTGATCTGAATATTTTCATATTTTTGTTATGCTGGATGTTTGTTGTCAGTTGTTAACCTGGCAGTGGAATTGGGCTCACTGCATTCAACTTCAGTGGATTCCAGAGTGCTAGTTTGAGCTAATTCACCAAAATGTATTCACTGAAATAAGTTGTCATAAATATTTTCCACTTGGGTATTAAAAATTGCCCTTTATATAGAGTGCATTTTATGGATTTCTTTTAAAGGAATTTAAATTCGTAGTAATCATGGATATTGAGTAGCCATCAGGATCTTCTATTCTAAGTTATGAGGTAACAACTGTTTATGAAACCAAACACAAACATTTCCAAACTTTTTAATATTGTAGGGCAATGCTTAAAGCAAGTGATTTTGTGTATGGCATGACTGTAAAGAGATGAATGGAGCTCATGAACCTTTTTTGTTCCCTAAAAGTACATACTTTCTTCAGTTTCGGATTTAAGAGCTTTCATTGGGTCCACTGAACTTCTTGAATCCATATAAAAAAATCTGCCTCAATCGTGTAATTTAGTCTTACAGTGTATTTTATTGTGCAAATAAACTATCAGAAATTGATTTATAAGATGCTTGTGTTTAACAGACGTGCCCATTTGTTACGTTTGAGTGTTACTGTAGCAGCCTGTATTCCTTCCGAGCCCCTTGGTCGGGTCTGTTAGGCTGTTCGTCAGGTACTTCTTCCAGCCCTGATGTCCCCAGTTTAGTAGAGGCAAGGTGGGGTAATGTGTTGATTTCTACCTGAATGCATCATTAAACATTACAAGAGGGCAAATTAGGGCATGGGGTTGGTGTCTTTTTCTTTTTTTTTTTTCTTTTTTTTTTTTTTTTCCTTTTTGTAAATCCTATTTCTGATGCAAGGGCAGTTCTGTCGCCAGCCAGTCCAGCGTGCGTAGACGCTCCCCCTGCCATAAAACAATGAGCACATTCAGGCACAACTCGTGTTTTCAGTTATTAAAAAACGGAGCCGTCTGTCTCTGCCTGTGACTTTAATCTTTAAGCCTTTATGCTCTGTACCCACCCCCTCTTTCTTTCCCCAACCTTTTGTTTGTGAAGTGCAGAGCTACAGGATATGTGGGCCTGGAGTTTCTGAACGTATTGTACGTTCCCCTGGCAATTACAGATGTTTATAAACCTGACTGATGTTATTTCAGTATTGTGGAGGGTGAAGAGAAAATTAAAGAATGCTTTTTTTTTTTTTCTTTGCCTCTAGCAGTCTCTCTTTTCTCTCCCTCCCTCCCCAATTTAATGTGAAAAATATGAGACCTGTGTGTGAATCTTCCAGTAGCTTACTATAACTCCTCTGTGGGGACAGTATATTTAATGCAGTGTTGTATACTGCGTGTAGTACTGGATTTTAGTGCAAAACTATCTCCTCGGTGTGGGGGCTATCACCTATGAGGTTCTTTGCTCCAAAGACAGAGATAAGGCAGCTTAGGACTTCCAGTGCTTTAAGAGCAGAATCCAATTTATTAATTTCCAATTGTATGTGGAAACTATTTTTTTGTTGCTTTAAAAAAAAGTTTTGTAACCTGACAAATTAGTGATTTACTTTTTGATTAGTGGCTTGCAGAACTCTTCAAGAGAAATTTTGTTCTGTAAGAGATTTGAAATTAGTTTTTCACTGGTGTTACCTGAGCTATCTAAAGCTGCAGGTGTACTGTAAGGTTCATGTCCCTGAATCTGCAGAGAGGTGGAAAGAAGAGAATCTAGTAGTGAATCTCTGATCGGGATGTTAGATCTGCATGTTTTGTTGGGATTTTTGTTTCCTGATCTTTAGGGTGGTTGACTTAAAGCACTGATGAATTTAAGGAGAGAACCGTTTAATGAAATCATGGATTTTAGGAGTCCTTGAGGCAGAACACCTTGTTTGCAGCTTGCATATCTCTGCTTGTTTTTGTTTCCTCATTTACAAGTTCAGTCACATTTCCACATATGTATTCAGGTCTCGCTCTTTGGGTCCAGCTGATGGTGGTTCTTATTTCCTATGGCTACTGCACAAAAGCTACTTCAGGTTGTTCGTAAATAAGTAATTCTCTTAAGCACCCAGAGGGAGGCAATAGATGCTCTGTAGTAACACTTCTTCAATCCTTTTGGAAAAAACAGTTGGTCTTCACACACAGTATATTCTCTTTATCTTGAGATAATCAAGAATGCAAGTTGTATATTGCTTGTGTAAGGATTTCTGAGATGCAATTTTTTTGCATTAAAATATGGGCTCTCTGATTGAATTCTATATATGATAATGTAACTTCAATGTAGTGTCTAAGAATTTTAAAAGAAATTGAAAAGATAGACTGAAATTTTAATGGAGGGCTTCATGTACAGAAAACCAAGCCATCTGCATAATATCTGTAGTTTTTCCTTCTGAGTCCAGTACTGCACATATATATTTTATATACATACTATATTATATATATAGTGTATTTAAATGCATTTAGAAATACCAGTATTTTGACTAGAAAAACCTCTATTACATTTGTGCTGATCTTGAGAAAAACATTGGGAGGGGGGAAAAGGCTAAAATCATAGTTCATTACCTGAAGCAGTGTGAGAGGAAGGGCGTTCACATGGGAACTGTTTGCTGTTTATGTGCTGTTCTCTTCTGCATCTGAAACAGCCTTAACTGTATCAACGCTGGTAGCTTGTTATTTCAGTCACCTTTAATGTACCACTTTTCTCTTCTCTATGAACTCTTCTTGTGTAACTGTTGTAACTCAGACAGCTATAAATGTATCTTACTGTAGGTTGAAGCCATAGTATCAGGAAGATGACGGTAAAACCAAGACCAGGGAAATGTCATGTCTATAGGTACTGTAGAGGCTTTCACATACTACTTATGTCTCCACTTTCCCACTCCTATGTTCATCATATTAGTGAAACATTTCAAACCTCAGGTGCAAAACTTTTGAAGACTGGGAATATTTTGTCTGATGTGAACTGAGTCTTTAGAGCAGAAGACTTGAGATCTCAGTCTATTGCAGAGCTTGGAGTAGTCTTGTTTGCAGAGTTTGGTGTCTTTGTATCCAGGCTGGGTGCTTGATTCATTCTCTGTTTTTAGCCACTCTTTTTTTTCTCTCTCTCATCTTAGAAATAGCTTCAAAGAGGATTTATCCTTAACTTCTCTTCTTCAGCCTCTCTACAGTGATGCTCTTGAGTGTCCTCTCTGGATCTTCCTGTTCGTCCTCTTTGAAAAACGGAGCAGGGCAGAATTGTCACATCTTGCAGTCACTTTTTTTTTCCCCAATGTATTTAGCATGATATGCAAAAATACTTTTTCATTCAAAAACTCAATGGGAAATTTTGTAGAGAGCACATTTAAAGCTGATATCAATCAAACTTTTTTTTTTATCTTGTCTATTCCAAACTTTTTGCTTTTCAACATTTACTATAAAGACTTTATGGACTTGCAGAGGCCATTTACGGTCAGGCATAAGTGCAATGCTACAATATGTTTAATTTTCCAGAGGAGTACAAAAACACATGTGGCCTTAATACCAAAACAAAATACCTTTGAACAAAAAGTCTGAAGCTTGAACTAATCACTCGGGAGGTCACAGGAAGACTTACCCAGAGCGCATGATAAAATCCGAGGAGTTCAAAGTGGAGTTTTACAGATACTGGCTTTTTTCTGTGTTGTACCATCCTTTTTACCTGCATCATGAACATGTAATACTGCACACTTGCTGCATAACTTGCTACTGCACTGTTTCAGAAATGTTTTGCAAACTTGGCAACTCTACACTGAAAGAACAGGACGTTACAAGGAAAACCTCTACATTTGAGACTGATGTGAATCAGTGGAATTTTCTTGTGGTGTTTGGAAGCCCAGAAATTTGACGTGACTTTTTCTTGTTGAGATGTGTTAGAGTCTGGAAGCCAGACTATGAGATTGAACACATGTACTAGGTACATGTAGCAAAAAGTTACAACCTAAATGGTAAAACCTCAGGTTTGCTGTTATCCCGTGCTTTGTTTTGCTTCCAAATGTATGAAAAAATTATTTTTTTTCCCCCTAGTATATGCCATGGGTTTCTGCCAGGGATGATGAGCTATAGAATGACATTCAGCCTAAATGTTAGGTAACTGTTATGCTAGTTTTGTGCAGTATTCTAAATATTTGACTTTCCAGCTTTATTGATATCTGCATTTGCAGGTATTCACATATGTGAGTGACACTAAGAAGTTAATGTTTGCTAATTCACAATTTATGCACTTTCGACTTCAAGCCAAGAAAATGTAGCTGAAATACCACGGTGTTGAGTAATCCAGCAAATGCTAACTTTTTGTGGCAGTCATCTGCGTCTACTCAGGATGATTGTTACTTTTTCAAGGTACGCAGGATTTTTTTTTTTCTTTTTAAACCCCTTCGGTAGTTAACGCTCTTGGCCTTAAAATAAGCTGAGGTCTTTTCTGGGATACTGTTCAGTTTGTCTATCTTGCCAGTATTGAAATTTAGATCTATTAATAGGTAATTTTACGGAAAAGGACTGCTATATATAGAAGGGTGATGCCTTTTCTCACATGGCTTTTGCTTCCATTTTACACATGCTACGTATAATATGACATTTCTTTCTACGAGGCAGAATCACTTTTCTAGAAACAGTGAAGGGATAGCATTGCCATTTGTTGCAATTTTCTGGTTTTCTCTAACCCTTGAAATATTTTGAGCAACAGGAAGTGAAATGCCAGATACAACTGGTGATTCTTCTGATTTTCTACATTTTCTTTAGAAATGGTCAAAGTAAATCCTTCAGAGGAGGATAAAAGCAAGAAACCCTTTGATAGTGAAGGTCTCTTGCTTTGTTTCTTACTGATGCCACTTACACAGGATAAAAGCACTAATATTTTATTTTGTGATCAATGAAACTTCAGCCGACTGAATGCAGCTTTAGGAATCGTAGTTGTGTAAATACCAAATCCATGCTCTTATTTGTTGAAAGTGAAGTGACATCTAGGAGCACTGAGTTTCAGAGGGTTGTGTAACTTCCCCTTTTGTATAATTGTGCTCTTGTATAAAAATGTTTTATTTACCTTCTTTTGCTCAATTTTGTATGCTTTTGTCATTGTATGATGTTAATATGGATTCTTTATTCTTTGTAAGTGAAGCTGAATGTGAAGGACTTCATTCATTTATCCTTGTTTCCTATTTTTGAAGCTACTGTTGTCTTTCAAATTCCTTTTCCAGGATGTGATTAGATCTAAATGCAGAGTATAATATTTTCAGTATTCCCTATTGCATCCTGCATACAATCGAATACCTTTTTGACTGCTTCTAAATACAAAAAAAATTTGCATTGAACTGCCTATATCTGTCTCTTTGCAGATTTCTAAAATAACAGCACTTTTTTGTCAGTACGTATGTATTTAATGTTTCTTCCAGCACTTCCTAATGATAGATTGACCGTTTATTCAGCTTTAAATTTCTCTGGTTTGTCAGGCTGCTTTTCCGTGAGCAGCTTGGCCTGCGACGGCGTCTCGTGGGTGAGAGGGGAGGTCTGCGCTGCCTGCCTTTTCCGTTCTTGCCCTTTGCTGCTTCGGACTCCTGGGTCCTGCAGCGTCCCCTGCCCCGTCGTGGGTGCTCAGTGGACCCCGCGCGAGCTGGTCTCCTTGCTCCTCTGCAGGAGAGCTGTCTGTTACTGCTGGGTTGAACCGACTGAGGGGGCTGAGCTTAGCTTTGGTATTTATTGGGCCCTTCTTGAGCTCAGTAAGAAA
Source organism: Rhea pennata (assembly GCF_028389875.1). Lineage (NCBI taxonomy): Eukaryota > Metazoa > Chordata > Aves > Rheiformes > Rheidae > Rhea > Rhea pennata. Next base: position 13,485,734 of record NC_084674.1, read on the forward strand.
AGAATTGTGGAAGCATGGGTAGAAGGAGAAGGTGATGGGCAAAGTGGAGTCTTTGCTTTCACCCTCATCGCTGCATGAGGCTGCAGCCTGTTCAGCCCAAGCTGAACACCTTTTCTGAATGTTTCGCTTCGCTGATGACTGCTCCTGGATAGCTGTCTATATAAATAGGGATATATGTACATTTATGCAGTAACAAAGTAAAATGTGTACTTGCCTTGGCTTGAAACTGCAGTGGAAATGCCTTTTGACTGATGTGTTTTATGTTTACAGTGGAAGTGGAGAAAAAAAATCCTCTCATACTTCTGAAGCATGCTTGTGGTCAAATACAAACCTTGGCTTGTCTGCAGAAGCAGGTGTCCTTAGCTGTGGTGTTCACCTCATTGGTGCTGCTCATGTGCATTCAGGTTAAGAAAAAATTAGCTGTACTTAACTGCTGCTGTGTTAGGGAGAAGGGAGGGAAGGTGTAAGAAGTAATTCTATATAAAGATGTGCGTGACTTGTGCCCGTTTTTGAGTGGGCATTACAAACAGTAGATGGTTGATAAATGAGGGAAATAAATGAAACCAGTGGTTTCTACTATAACCAACCATTTAAAAAAAAATTAAGCTGTTTGTATTGCATTCAGGAAGAAAAGGTAAGCCTCAACCTCCAGTACTTATTTTTGGAGTTTTATGTGATTATAACTGTTGGATTTGGTCCATACAGAAGCCAAAATTCTGAAGGAAATGAAAGGCTGTACTTTATTTTTGCTGGTGCTGAGGGAAAAGCAATATTGTATAGGGCACTGGGCATGAAATGAAAAATACAACATTTATTTCAATAAGCATTCAGAGTTGCTTTCAAGGGCTACTGAATGTCTGATTATGACATGTAACTATTTATCATCAACTCTCCTGTTCTGTGGTGGGTTTTTTTGGTTGCAGCTGTAAATGTGGCTTCTTGCTCAATGCAACACTGGCTATGATTTGGGGTTACGTGTGGATTTGTTTGTAATTAAAAGTCTCCTATGTAACTTTAACTTTGAAGCCGTCTTCCCTTCCCCCAAACCCTGAAACAACAATCCCTTCCCGAAGCATCTCCTCTGCTCCTCTGGAGCACTTGCACTGGTGTAGCGGGAGTGATTTGAGACACTCATGCATAAAACTCTGCCATAGATTAACTTCAGTCGTTCATTTTTGCCCTCTCTTTCAGAGCAGAGCTTGACCTTCTGATTGTTGATATTCCTTAGAAATGCTTGCTACAGGTCTTTGGCGTGGTAGTTTTGGGGTGTACTCTATGCTGCTTATGTGGTGTTTCCCTGCTGCCTTTAAACTGCAGTGTGATCTGTTCTACCCTCCCAGCCTCTCTTACTGTGCAGCAAGAAGCTGTAACTGCATCCTGAGCATTCTCTTACGTATGTGTCTCAATGATCATACTTGACAGGGTTTTAGCAGTTCAGACCCTTACTGTTTTTCTGAATAACTTGATGAGACATTGAAAATAATCTATAAGGAGATGTCAGGTCAACAGCTCGGTGTTAAACTGTTTGTGTCACAGGACCAAGTGTGTGTGTGTGTACATATATATATATATATATATATATATATACACACACATATATATATAGATGCGTGTGTGTATGTATGTGTGTGTATATATATATATATATATTTTTTTTTTTTTTTTTCCCTCTCTCCTCCTCTCCATGCTTTCTGAGTAGCTCACCTTCAAGGTCTCCTGCGTTTGCCTGTTGAGCTAGTATCTTCTACTGCTCTTAGACTAAACCTTCTAATCTCAGTGTGAAAGATTTCAAATACCTTTTAGACTGCGCAGAAGCATACTGTGACAGTAGTAATTCACAGTATTGTTTATTTTGCCATAAGAGTAAAACAGTTGGAAAGGAAAAAAAAAAAACTTTAATCGGTCTGTATGGCTGAGGCTTCCCTTTTCATAACGATAAGCTATCTAGGCCTACGTTCTCTACATGTGCCCAGCAAATGTGTGTGTGCAACTTTCTTGTTCTGCCCTCTTGGTTTCTTAGATCTCTTCCTCTTCTAGAAGTCTTTTAATAGAGTAATTTGAGTTAGAAGGGACCCCTGGAGGACATCTGGTCCTACCTCTGCTTAAAGGTGGGACAGCCACATCTAAGTAAGCCACTTCTAAGTTAAATCAAGTTTTCCAGGATCATTTAGGGCTTCGCAGATGGCCCAGTGTACAGGCCATCTCTGAAGTGGCTAAAGGCAACATGGGACTCTTTACTTTTTCCCTGTAAAGTCTTACAAAGGATCTTTTGATGACTATCTTTCTTCCCAAGTTGTAATGCATTTTTGATACAGTCTTTATGTCCAGGTTTGTTTTTTCAACAGAAGTCATCCATTTAAGCTAAACCTACTCATATGCATAGCATCACAATAGCTGGATCAGTTTATCGTGTATTATTAGATGTTCCTCAATCTTTCCTATCGTAACTTTCTCGGAGACCTTATCGGGGCATTGGTATGGCCCATCAGGCTTGTTCAGAAGTAGGAGGTTAGCTCATCTCTGTCTTTCTGAACACTTAACCTTCTGTGCTGGTAATACTGTGACTTTAGAAAGCAAAACTCTCGTGGGGACAGGTCTTAATCTCTGAAGGTAGGTAGAGCAGTTTCTTTATTCCTTGATACAGTGTTCTTTAGATGCTATTTCCTATCAAATCTGTAAAATGTATTAAAACTGGGTTTCCTTGGTTCTTGTAGATAAGTTTGTCAAAACAATATAAATCCCGTGTGAGATATTCTAATCATTATAGGCATTCTTTGAAAAACACAGCTCTGTTCCTGACACGTACTTAAAACATAAGCAGGAAAGATCCTTGGATAACTTGACAAGGAGAAGGATAGAAGCTCACATTGCCTTTATCCTGTTCAGGAGAGGATAGCACACTGGTTCATCTGCAGAGCCCTGAAGTATGCTCCAAGTGTATTCTTATGTGAGGTCTTTTGCAAAAGAAACCCTTTTATTCCTTACTAGCAGTTATTTCTTGGCATCACTTACTACTTGCAATTGTCACTCAGAATTGAAGAGGAAAGAAAAAACTGTAAATGACAGGTTATTTGGAGTATCAGAAGTGTGCTCTCTAGAAGCATGCCTTTATGGACATCCTGCCTTCTCTTTGTAGCTATCAGCTTAGGAGAGACCTTAGCGCCTGGTTTTCATTTAACGGGAATTTGTGCAACCAGCAATTTCTCTTTATTGTTCAGAAATCAAATATAATGCATATAATTGTAAGCTTTAACGTGCATTTACAGAGAAGTCTTGTGGCTTGCCAGTTTGACCTTTGCTATCGCAAATGTCCCAGACTATATGGAGTTTGAAGTTGTATAGCTTCCTATCTGTGCTTCCAACTGCTGAGACCTTTTTGGAGTGGCATGCCTGAAAGCAGTGGGACACGCAAACTCCATGGAGTTCCTGTTCCTTTCAAAGCATCCTAGTGAAAGTTACAGTATCAGTTTTGATCCATAGTTTACATTGCTTTAAGAGGGTTTCTTCATGTGTAATTCATGTATCCCAGTTATGCACATTGCTCTTCCCCCTCACACCTCCTTTTTCTGTTTAAATTTTGGAAGGTTTTATATCCTGCAAAACATCTTCCTTATTCATCACCATGCCACCCCAAGACACCTAGCAAAATCCTGTGCAACTTGTAGCATCTCCCAAGGTGTTCCTGTGTATGAAAGGAGAGAATAATTTATGTTGTTTCTGAATAAAGGTCCTTAACAAAAAGGGGGGACTGGGAAGGGGGAAGTTCCATGCTCACTGCATGAAATAGACAATATTTCCTGAAACAGGAGATACTAACCTCAAAGAATTTAAAATAAAACATTGATTTTATTATTTTTTAAAAGGGGACTAGGAGAGACAAAAATGGTAGAATAGTCAGTCTTTTTATCCTAAGTGCAGATGAAACTGATTAAACCTTAAAAACTCGCCTCAGTCCACCCGGTTTATTAATTGAAGAATTTCCTCTTCCCCAGAATGGGAAGTGCACATTAAAACAGAGCTTTGCCCCTGAGTAGCAGTGATACTTGAGAACGGTACATTTTCTACAATCCTATTTTCTCTTCTGTGCTAGAGGAAATCCTAACATGGTAAAAAGCATATATTTTTTTTTAAAAAAAGTATGTTTAAGGAAGTTCTCTTTCATTTCCTTGTAAAGCATGAAATCAAATTATAGCCCATGGCCCACAATTATTTTATTTTTACATTTCAAATTCCATTTTCTGCTTCCTTTCAGTGCCCATGAACAGGAGTTGTACTGTTTGTGCAAAGTCAGCTAAAAAGATTACCATAAACAGAAGACGACACAGTAGCTTAAAGAAGCCGCAGGTCAGAGTCCCGGCTTATGCTCAGTGCTGGTGTGTCAGGAAAACCTCCTACCGATGTGCACTGGAACTCGACCTGCTTTTCCTTCTTCCCTCTGCTAGTGCAGCTTTTACTATGTTTAAAGCCAAGTCAGCTTAATATTGATAAGATTATGGAAAAATTTGTGATACAATACTACAGCTTGTGTTTGCCAAAATAGTGGTGGTAGTAAATGCTCAAAACTTCTGCAGTTGTTGAAGACAAAAACATACAGGTTCTTCCTACTTATTGAAAATGCCTTTTGGTTCTCCTTTTCAGCCACACTAAAATTGCCAGTTTTGGAACTAATGTGAAAGACTGATTTTTTCCCCCCCCCCTTACCCCTGCCATATTACCCTTGTAAACTTATTGCAAACATTGCACTTTGCCATATATCTTCATCTACCAGTGTGAGAATTCGGTTGTATAGTTTGCAAGTGTGCAACAGGTTGCACAAACGGAAGGATTCTTTAGCCCACGCACATGCAGAACTGCAACAGCCTCTATGCTGGAGGTTGAAGGAGATACGCTTTTTAAGAAGTGATGTTTGGTTCCAAAGCAAACACAGCAATTATTGTGTTTTATACATGTTTTAAAGTACTGCCTGTAGATTAGATATCTGCATGGTATTTCTCTGAGAATACTGATAGATTTGTTTTTACTACCTTTATACTTTTGCCCAAGGATGTGAGAGAGTAATAAGTACAAAATTGTAGAGTTTGGACTTCAGTTTCTACTTTGGTGAACAAAGTCAGCTGTGCTTTACTTGTATAAGCTACATGGAAATCAAAAGTGGGCATGTTACTACTACACAGATTTCTCATAAATGTGTTATGCAAGGGATGGAGGTCTGCAGCGTTGCCTGGAGGTGCAGCTAGGCTAGTCTTTGTTTTAGTCAAACTCTGAAGATACAATATGCTAATAGAAATGCAGAGAGAATGAAATTAGTGTCCGTTTAATGATTGAAAAGTTCATCAGTGTGTGTGGGTGGGTTATTTTGGAGGAGAGGGAGGGTTTTACTATGATATTCTTTTGGGTCATCTGTTGTGTTGTGTCCCTTCAGCTGTTCCGGGATATGATGTGAAGAATCAGCAGTGCGTTAAGTGCTGTGAGTGTTACGGTTCTGCTCGTGCCTTGGAGCTGGTGCTCAGTTTAGGGAATTGGATTTGCTGATGGCTGCTGCCTTCTGAGCATTTGAAATTCGTCATAGACTATAACGTGGGAGCATGCCGATTTGTCTAGTCCAATGAACAAAGACTACTTTGGAAACACTGGTGTTTTATTTTTGGTGTATTGAAATAGTAAGCTGCTCAGATTGGGAGAGGCTACTTAAGAGCAAAGTCTGCTCTGCTTGGCCAGACAAGAATACTGTGTATTTCAAGGTGCTTGCTGTGGGTATCCGTGTAAGCGTGGATCCTGTATGTTCTGCAAGCAGTAGCAGTAAGTTAGTTAGCTCCCTGGTGACTGTTCACAACCTGATACTGCCCAAAACGCAGAAGCAAGAGTGTGTGGAGTACAAAGCACGGACTAGACTCTTCTCTGTATAAAGTTATTTTGTTAATATCTCTCAAGTTCTTGTTTTCTTGTCAATTCTATGATACAGATGAATGCTATTGCCTCCAAGCTTAACTGACACAATTTTCACTGCCTTTTCTCTCTGATGCTTTCTCACTAGCCTTGTTGCATTTTCCCCATATCTGACTGTCATCCAAATTCTCTCCATTCACCTGTTATCTGCCTCGTTTGTTTTTTTCTTCACTCAATGGCCACTTATTTCTTTATTTTTCCCTGAAGTTATCTTGCAATATAATTCCCATATTCTTCCACCCCCTTGTGTTTTGTGGCGACTAGTTTGTTGCATTTGCTTTTAACAGGGCTACACCTGAGCTGTTTGTCATCACAAGAAAGATATTCTACTAGCTGATCTTTCGTTCTCAGGCTAAGTGAGAAATCTCGCTTCAGTAGGACTCTTCATCTTTCTGAACTTCCTTGAACACCTCCTGTAGATGAAACGGCAAATGAAATGTTACTCCCCTGTTTTTTCTGCAGGGGAAATCATTTGAAGAATATCTTAGTTTATCATGGAGTCTGTAGGACCTGCTTCAATGTAGGTATAATGGATTTTTTGATTGTTGTGCTTCCTTATACGCAGATCTTTGTCTCTCTGACTCATTCAGATTCATTTCAAGCTCCTCTTGCCTGCTGTGAAGGTGTGAGGAACACTCATCTCTCCCAGATCGCTTCCTATCTGTGCAGGACAATATCCTCCCCCTTTTTTTTGAGTAAAGCATTTCAGTTCCTTTTTTATTCTCTCTCCATGCCCATGAGAGCTGATGGGAGATGCTCTCTGAGCAAATAATGCAGTTTTATAATGTGATATCATCACCTTGTTTTAGTCTTGTCATTGCTTTTGGTGCGTCCACTTGGTATGACATTTTTATGCCTGAATTTCCAAGAGAGACTACATGGACAAGAATATTCTTACATAATTCATCCTTGCTTGTCTTTTGGTAAATCTTAAACCTAGAGAAAAATTCACTGCAAACATTGTTCGTTTTGTTGACTGAAGTCCGACATGGTAGCAAGTTGATTAGTAGTCTGCTAAAGATTATTTAAACTGCAGGTATGAAGTTGAAAGCTTTGTACCTCTTCTCTTGCTGTTTGTATGCCATAAGGAGGAGTATACAGAATTCCATGCTCATGTTCTAGAGTGTGGTTTCTGGTTTTGTCACCTTGTTGCAAGTGAGTTGCTGTCTTTCTTGATTAGAAATCTTATTTGTGAATCCTCTGCTTTGACCTCCCTAGATTACTCCAATTTTGTATTGAACCTATTTTGTATGATGGAAGACATCTAAAGAAGCCCACTGTAAAGTAAACTGAAGTATGAAACTAGGTAGGGGAAGACTGAGGGATTCAGAAGGAGAATTGTCAAAGATGTGGTATTAAATGGTTCAAAGAGGAAAGCTGAGAGCTGATTCTCAGCTTTATTTTTTTGTTGTTTTGTACTGGGGTTCTTTAAGGAGACATGTCTTGGTATGTGTGAGCAGACTCGTACAAAACATGTCTTATGCAGAATGTTGTTAGTGTTTTTTGTCAATACTGCCCTTCATCTCTCCCTCCCTTCCACGACTGCTTTGGGGACAGGTCTGCCCTGCAAGGAGCTGCTGCTGGTATGGCTTTGGTTCCAGCATGCAGCATAGCTCCTGCTAACGGTGCCCAACTGGCATGATAAGGATTTGGAGGAGGCACAACTGGTGTATCAAGGCACATACTTGTTAACCTGAATTTAGTGCTGATTCCTTGTCTGTAACATGTTTTCATCTGGAGTGTCCTGCTATGTTTTTCCATTGTATTTCCGGAGTTTTTCCATGGGCTATTCCCCCCTCCTTTTTTTTCTCTCTCTTTTTTTTTTTTTTTTTTCTTTTTTAAACTGTTGTTCATTTTCTCTTTGCTATGAAATGCCCCAAGGAAGACATTTTTGAGTTTCTAACAATTGGACTGTTTTTTTTTTTATTTTTTTTTAAGTGTTGCCAATAGAATTGTAATAAATGGAGCAGTTGCAAGCATTTGCTTTATGACAGATGTATTCAAATTAGTAGAATCACTGTTTCAAGATAGTGACCCTTGTATTGAAGCTGCATCCAGCAGCTTCAATACTGATTTTCTTTCCTGTTGGAGAGAGGAGATACTGCACCATATATACTGTTGCAAATCAGCTACCCTTTCCAAAATCAGATTCATATCTGGTTACTGTGGTGTAATTATGGAGTACAGTGATTTCCATGCTATAGTAATTAGTCACAACAGAGTTAGCTAAAATTCATGCAGCGACATTGTTCTTGCACTGGACATAAGACTTATCTTATTGTGGTATTAATAATTGTATTTAACTTAATTAAAACCAAAGCATGAATTCCCATTCATTTTAATTGTCAGCTGCATAGTAAGAGTTGCTATGTGATAGTTTAATACAAAACATGAGTGTCATATTACGTTGTATTACATTGCATATTACATAAAAAAGTCTGCTACATGTACTCACAAAAACGCATGTATTTTGTTTAAAGTGTTTTGTTCTACTTCAATTCCCTTCCAGCTATTCATTCCCCTTGCCTCCTGTTTTTTGTACTGTACTTCTGTTTAGTGTATAACCAAAGACCAAAGTCTTTTGTACAGCCTTGATATTTGTTTTAATTTAAGCAAGTTCTAAACTAATGCAACTTTAGCAACAGTAAAAACAAAAAATACATCTGGAGGGATTATGCCCACCTTCAGTTTGTCTTGGAGAGTGTTACCCCCTGTCCCTAAAGGATTGGGGGGAAATTTTTGCAGAAACTTTACAGATGTCATAATTATTCAACTAGATCTTTAAAGAATTTAGCATTCATTGTTGCGAGATGAAAGCTTTAGTAGGTTGAAAATAGTCATTTATAGCCGTAACTTTTTTCTTGTTGTGGTTCCCACCCACATATTCACCCATGCACTTGAGCCTCAGAATGATCTCCTGTGCTGAGTTCATGGGAATTAGGAGCAAGGGTGGCTGTTTCCATGTGACAGTCATTGTAAAGAAAAAAAAAAAAAAAAAAAAGCGGATTGGAGAGGGCAGAAGAAGTTGCATCCATTTTATATTTTTCTGATTTATATTCTTCTGTACTCTTAGACATGAAATGTTCTGATGGTTCAGCTTTAGATTTTTGATTTACTTTTTTAATGTATAAACTCTTTATATTGCAGTCTGATTTACTTTTTTAGAATCTTATTCAAAACATGTGATTTGAAATAGTTCTTAGCTATGTGATTAACATCTTCTGGCTGGTGATCCAGAATGGGCTTGTATCTAAGTAGGAATGAGATGGAAAGGTCTGATTTTAACTAATGCAATGCCCAATGTTTATTGTAAGCTTCTCTGAAAACATGAATTTCAGGTTGCTGCACTCAAGTAATTAAGATTGTATGACAACAATACTACTGAAAATAAATTAAAAAAAAATCCCTAAGTGTGATGAGTAACATTAGCCTAAAATCTAGGAACGTTTTCATGAAGAACAGAGATTGAAATCTATTCTGTTTTTGACTGATACAGAGGGCGTGTTCCAATTATGAAGACTTTAATTGAGAGTAATGACGGTGCATTGCGGGGTTTAAATCAGCTCTTCCTCACAGTGAGGAGTTACAGGAATTTTTGTGGTAAATCTGCCTCTGGTGATGAACTTGTTTTCACTCTTACCAAATTTTGGACACTAAAGGAAGAAATGGTGGGAACTTTGCAATTCTTAAGCATATTCTTTGTGTGTTTAAGTATGTTCTTGCCTAGCTTCTCTTATTATCTTTTGGAGTTCAGGCAAATGTCATGCTTGGTTTGTTTGTGTTGTGGTACCATCTTCACACCTAAACTGTTAGTATGGTGGAAAGTGCTTGCATTTTTTTTTTTTGTATGGTCTGATGGCTTTATCATATAGCTTAAATTCCTCAAGTCTCAGCTTCAAACAGTTCTGCATTTGATGTTTATCTTTTGTTCATACTTCTCAGTCTGTATGTATGCAAACAGTTTTTTTTTAACAGAAACTATTTGAAAAAAATGATCCTTAATCTTTTTGTGCTGCTACAATACCGACTGTGAATTCTCTTCCAGGTGCCCAGATTATTGATTTGATGATGCTTGTAATAGACGTGACAAAAGGGATGCAGACGCAGTCGGCAGAGTGCCTGGTAATTGGGCAAATTGCCTGTCAGAAGATGGTGGTAGTTCTGAACAAAATAGATCTCCTTCCAGAGGGCAAGAGGCAAAGTGCCATTGAGAAGATGACTAAGAAAATGCAGAAGACATTGGAAAATACAAAGTAAGTTAACAGTGAAGTTCCTCACCCACATTTCCCCTTGAACATGTTTCTAAACACACCTGATCTGGCCTTTGTTGAACAGAGAGATACCTTGCAAAGCTAATGAGGTAGATAAGTAGAGGATGGTGAGTAGTAACATTACCAGAAACTTGAATGTAATCCTGAAAAGTATCATGTATAGAGAAGTATTTTCCTATAATGAAGGAAACATTAGGGGATTCCCTTAACTAAGGGTAAAAGGTGTGATTCATCTAACTAGGCAAAGAGCAGAATGGTGGAAGTTTATGAGATATAATATGGAGGATCCGGTTGGGTTTGTGGTCGTCAGTCTTGTTCAGTTTAATTATTTGAGGTAAATGACTGAAGTACAGTGATACTCATGAGTGACAGTGTGGCTGTAATGAGGTGGGAAAATATAATGCAGATACAATGTATTTAATGGCACAGAAATTGAAGCATAGGTTGTTTTGCCCAAGATAGTAATGGAGCACTGTGACTTACTCCTAGATGTCTAACTGTTAAGTCACGTTTTGACTTGAAGTGTGAGGACAGCACTGAGCATAGTGGGGGCAATGTCACCCGTTCCAAAAGGCAAAGCTTGACTGGATACAGCAATTCCTGTTTACCTTATTTGTGATGATAGAGCAAAGTCCCTTTTCAACTACATCATTGCTGCAATACTGACAGTGGAGATCTTGCTGTTTTATCAGCTCTTCTGTTGTTCTTCCATCCATTCATTTCTATCAGTATGATGTACAAGTCGCTAATAAAATGAAATTTCTTGTTGCCAACTTATCAGAGTTGCAGAGTTCTACATCTTTGAATTCTCTCTTGTAATTGTTAATTAAAGGACAAGCAAATGCAAGGTATCTTGTTTTTCTCCATAGGTTGCTGCCTTTCATTTTAGGGAAGATGGAGGAAGAAGACACCTGCAATTTAATCTGAAATGCTTAGTGATTTTTATTGGTTTTGTTTTTGTAGATGTCTTTAGTCAAATTCATAGTTAATCTGACTCGAGACAGCATTGAACTAGTAGAAGCTAGAAAAACTTCAGAGTAGAGATAACTATCTTTTGACTTATTTTTTAGTTGCTTGAAAAGTTGATATAAAATACGTAAGTTATCATTAAGTAGCATTTTAATATTCAGTCTTTCTCATCTGTGAATATTTATAATCTATACCAGACAGCTAATGATTTTTAACAGTTGAGTATATCTTCATATACTACTCAAATTTTAAAAGAAGGACATTAAAAAAAAAAAAAAAGTAAAAATGTTTTACTCTTCTTGAATGGCAGTCATTGCTGCTGCAGATGTTTAGTTTTGATTTAGTCCACAATTGTATTGCAGATAGTTTGAAAAGGCCGTTTTAATTGCATACATTCATAAAGGAAAGACTAATTTTTGGAAGGTACTATCTGGTATTCGTAAATATTTCCTTACATACACTGTCTGAATTAAATCTTCTCTTCACAGCCTGGGATACAGATGGGTCTTGCAGCATGTCTTAAAAGTTAGCGGACTTTGTGAAAACTGAAGGGGACGTGAGGTTTTGGAACACTTAACGGTGAAGTCCTTTCCTCCAGCCCCCTTTTAAAATAAGGATTCACAGCAGCAGATCCCAACAGCTGTGATTCCACCTGGAGAGAAATGGTCTGTCATAATGTTTTAATTAGTCATTTGAACTCTGGATCTTTTAATGCTCTTTTATCAGACATGTCTACGTGTTGTTCCCATAACACAAATTCAGTATTTGCATGTGTACTCTGTACTTTATGATGCTTTGAAAGCGCTGCTGCCCTGAGCTGGCTGTAAGTGCTAGTCCTCTTACATCTCAGGCCTGTGTTCTTTCTTGACAGCTTCTTTCTCATTTGACTTTGAATTTCCAAATGCATGCTTTAACTGTTTTTTGCATTTCTGAACTGCATTTATTAGCAGGGCATGTGCTGAGGCCATTTGAGAGTTGCCTCTGACCTCAAACACTTAGCTCTAATGTTTTCCCAGGACTAGTTACTTAATGATTATGGGTCCTTTTCATACACAAGTACATGTGTGCAGTTCCATAACAGTAATTAAATCAAACTGCAAATGTAGAATAGATGTCACCGTTTATAATAGTGAAATTATTGTGGTGTTGTTGGATGAGTCTGTGGAAGGTGAAAGAATAGAGGAGAATAACTGTCATTCATATATTTGAATAGCTTGGCACTTGCAAATTTGACCTCATCATAGCTTGCTCATTCCAAAGATTGATATGAAAGTAAAAGCAAACTGTCCCCGTGAATGGAATTTCTGTTTTGTCATGATTTGTTGCTCATGCCAGCTTTTATCTTTGTCCAGCAGAGTCTAAACTCTGCTGACAATAAATCAGTGTGATGTAGTAAGACAGTTCTAGCAGAGCTGCATCATATTTCGAAGTACTTCCAACTTCCAAGGCAGTATGTGATTATTCCAGTTTGTTCTGGTAGATGGTAAAAGGAGTAAGACACCTGATTCAGCATAAATTTATATTTATTACAACACATTGCCCAGAAGAGTGTATGAAAATGAATTTCCAAAATTTTTTTATGATTAATCGCGTGGAATTCTCAGTACAGTTTATGGTTAGTGGCAGGATTCTTGGTGCATAGTTTTATTACCCTTTGTCCCTAGATGCCTCAGGCTATAAACAGAGAAAATAGCTTGTATTCTGTATTACTGTTTCACCACTAAATGAGCTCCTTCTACAGAACTTAGGAGTTTTCCTGTATCAAGGCATTGTCTTTTTCCACCAGTTTTTTCTAAGATTAAAGTTTATGGGTTGACAGGACAGTGAGGAGTCAAAACGATGATGGCAATCATGAATTTAAGTCTGAACCTGTTGTGTACAAATCAAGTACCTGTAAGACCAATCACTTTTTTTTTATTTTACTGCTGATTATCATTCCATTGCTTTAAATTATATATAATTTAACATGTTAATTCTGATTTTTGCAGAAATGTAGTAGTAAGTTGACTTACAGTCCAACATCCCTTTCTAAATTGTTTTCAAAGCAAGTTATCAGATGAGACAAACAGTAGTTTATGTTTTGGTGAGCAAATGTTACAAATTCAATCAGCTAGTTTAAAAAAAGTGCTGCTGAACATCAGGGACTTAAAGAGTAAAATTCATTGTAAGAGAAGAGCTAAACTGAGGTTGAGTGTAGAAGAACTGTTCTTCTCTGAAGGTAAATGCTAAATAGATACCATAATTTAGCTTGCCAACAACTTGATATTTTTGGTTATGATTTAGTTTCATAAATTTTGATTTCCACAGAGTTAGATCTTACTGTCATATGCAGATATTTTACCAGCTATCTTGAAGACTCAGGTAGATAAGATGTGCCATCTTGGACCTAGTTCATGTTTTGAAGCTTGTCTGTACAGCGAGGATTAATATTTTTAATGAAAACTGAAAATCGTGTTAGTCTCCACATAAATGGCTTGAACACAAGGCTGCTGCAGTAAGATGTAAGTGGCCCTTGCTTCTGAAATAAACCAAAGTCTGTCTTTTGCCCACCAGTGGAAGTTGAATCAGAGGCTAATGCAAAGCTAAACAATACTAAAGATTTTGTAGTGAAGTCCAGTAGCACAAATGCCTGTAATTCTGGGAGAAAATGTCAGTTATTCGCTCTGGGGAAAAGTAGATAAAAACTGAAGGCAGTTTCTCCACATTCATTGTCAGGTGAGTCTGGAACTACTTTGCATTTGCCCAAGTGGGAGATCTGTGCTCTAATGCTGGGAGTCTTTCTCTCTTTCAGGTTCTGTGGGTGTCCTATTGTTGCTGTTGCAGCAAAGCCTGGTGGACCGGAAGCCCCGGAGTCTGAGACTCCACTAGGTGTTTCTGAATTAATTGAGGTACCTGCTGAAGCGCATAATAATGCCATAAAATATGCTCAAACTTGTTAAGTTGTTGAGTACGCTATACTAGTACCTAATGCTGAGGAATTCCTGCATTAATGTGGGTTTAAGGAGCCTAATTCTTTAGGGATCCCTTTTAACTGAATGGAGGAGTTGAGGCTGAGTGCCTCAAAAGGGCCCTTTTCCAGCTGTTTGGTTTTAGTGCTTTTGAATAGCTGAGGCTGAAGAAACAGCTGTCACACATGTAGTAAAATGTGTTTTAAAGTTGTTAGGGATTAATTACTAAGCATAATGAATAAAAGTAACTTTAAAATTCTGCCAGATCCTGGTGGTGGTCTTTTATAATCACCCCACAAATTAAGAAAACTAAAGTTGGGAAGTTGAGCGCTAAAGTTACACATCTGGGTTTGTCTCCCTCATGTGCCCAAGTGCATGATTCTTTGTTCTGAACAAGTCTAGCCTCATCCCTCGCACTGGATGGATAGGGCTCAACTAATGAGCAGGTAGTCAGTATTTTTTTTTTTCTTATTCTCATTATTCACTGTGTGGCCTTATGGCTCCATTCAAATACTGCTCTGCATTCAGAATGATTAATTTCCTCCTGGACTTTTCTTTGGCACTCGTCACTGTGGTCTTGAGTGCTTGGCAAACAGTTAACTTATTTCTGAAACACCAGTATGAAGTGTAGAGGTGACTTTTATCCCACGTTTCATTTGGGAAGCTGAGGCACAAAGGAGTTAGGTTCCATGCATTCACTAATTTTGGATGCCAAATTTGGAGCTCCTTCAGGACATACTTATATACAGTACTTAATGTGGTCAGGTTATGGAACCTGCCAAATTTGATCACAGTTGAGAGTGCTTAGTGCTTCTGTTCATCAGGTTTTGGTGTTTCTGTTTGGACAGTCTGAAAATGAGGAATACAGTCTGTGATTACTTGTGGCAAGTTTCATTTTCAAGAGAATGACATTGCATAGAAGCTCTGGCATAAGCAAGTGCAGAATCCATTCTTTAGAGCAGCACCATGTGCCTTCACCGTGAAACCATCTTTCTCTTGTAATGCTCTGCCTTGCTCACTGCATGCTTTGCACCTCTACGAGAGATGAAGAGCACTGCCTGGATTCACCCTGGACATACCCTGAATAAGATAGGGCCTGGAAAAAAAATATGTGGCTGATATAACAGTATATCAGAGTCCATGTGAGCAAGAAGGGCTTTAGCAAACTGATGCTTCCCAAATATTCTTAGTTCTAGCAATGCTGACTTTTTAGGTAAGGATAAATTTTCAGGTTTCACAAAAATTAAATTATGTGGTGTATTATGTTGTGTGAAGCTTACACTGTGAAGAACATTCAGAGTTACTGTTTTGGGTAGGTGGGCTTTATAGCTTGTACTAGACTTGTCACTCCTCCTGTGAATAAGCATTGCATCTTTTCTGTGAAAAGCAGTGCATCTTTTCCTTGGTAGATGTCACAGCTGCTTGCAGTCAGTGGAAAGTAGTCCTAAAACAGAGGCATTATTCTTTGCAGACTTGTCAAGGTCTGATCTGGTTGTTGCAAGGTTTAAAATGCCTCTATATTGCCAAAGTTAGGATACAGCACAAATTATTAAATTTAGAGATGTCTGGAGCAATAGCAGCTTGGCTTGTACAAAGGCAGGAGTTTGCACATGGCTTTCAAGCACCAAATACCATACTGACCTTGCAGGTGTTTGTGGCCTGAGCTGAGGCATTGTGGTGTGCTGTGGTCTGGCCAGACTGCCTGCAGCAACATCCACGGAGGTGGGGATAAGCAGGTCTTCAGTTTTGCCTTTGTCTAGATCTAGGTAGATTTACTGTGCTGTTCTCAACCTTAAAAACTTCGAAGGAAATACCAATATTGCAGCTGTTTCTGTCAACTCTGAGACTTAATATTAGAAGAGTTGGCAAGTGAGCTCTGCTGTTGAACTTCAGAGTTTTATCCTTTCTGTCCTTGATAAGAGATTCTCTCTCCATCGTTCTACCATTGCAACTTAGGCTTAACCTGCTGTTCCTGACCTTAAAAGCAGATATTAAAGGCAGCGTCAACTAAAAATGCTGATGTGATAACAGGAGTAGGGATCAAAAATGATTTGAGATGAGGAGTAAATCAGTTCATCTTAATCTCTATTAGGTACATGACTGAATTTCTGTAATTAATTTCTTCTGTCTATCATAGTGTATTTCAAGAAACAAAGTGTCAACAAAAGTGCAAATCCTAAACTTGGAGAATTTTTCTAGAAAATGCTTCTTATATAGCTATTTCTGTTAGTGGCTTGATCCTCCAAGAAATACTAACATAAATCTGAAGTAATGTTTGGCTGTGTGCAGGTTTGTTCTCATAAAATCAAAGAAGCTATAGTAACAAAATACATTAAAAATGCTCTTTTTGGAAGAGGGTAAAAAAAAAAAAAGCAGGGGGAAGGGTACAAGAGTTCTTGCTTTGCTTTGCTGCCATGCTTAGATTGAGTTTGGCAGCAACTTTGTTGCCATTGCAGTTTTGCTAATCAAGCTGAATGTGCAGCACCAAATCTAAGGCAGAAAATCGAACTGTTCCTGCTGTTAAGTGTGCATCTCTGCTGTGGCTCGCACAGTTAATTTGACATTGGTGTGTTCTAAGCTCATTGGCAGATGCCTGAAATCAGTAAAACTGCAAGCTTGTTGAATCAATCATCCACTCACCTTCCTTTTGCTTTATGGCTGTCGTGACTCTTCACCCAGGCATGGTGCTGCTTTTATCTTTTTTTCAGGTCCTCAAGTCTCAGGCTTACCTGCCGTCAAGAGACCCCTCAGGACACTTCCTTATGGCAATCGACCACTGTTTCTCTATCAAGGGTCAAGGCACGGTGATGACAGGGACTATTCTTTCTGGCTCGGTTAGCCTTGGTGACAGTGTGGAGATTCCTGCCCTGAAGGTGAGTCTCTCATTTTCATTTCCTTCCTCAGTTTTTCTGATAGAAGGGTACACTTAACAAAGAAGAGTGTGTTCTCCAATCTGAATTTATTGACTTATATTCATTGTCTTTATTTTTCTTTTATTCTACTATAAGCCAAGCTTATAACAGAGAAAAATACTGAGATTTGTAAATGAGGTAGCTGATAAAGTTAACTGCTCAATTTTAGTTGAATGAAGAGGATAGAAAGCTGGCTTGGATTAGTGTGTTAGATCTTTAACTTTGAGAAAGCAATCTGAACATCTTTCCAAGATGGCATGTGCCCAAGGACTGAACAAGGTTTGAGTGGGGTTACTTGCATTTGCAGATGCTGTAATGCAGTGAGCAGCCTTGCAAAAGGCCCTGACGAGGTAGCCTTCCCGAGGTGTTCGGAGGCGAAGGAAGCGACAAGAGGAGGGCACGGCGGTGCTGGACGCACACTGCCTTTGTTTGCTGGGTGCTTAATTGACGTCAGCATGTTCTGAGCGCTGCTGGGCTGCGGTATGTGGCTTGCTCCAATCTAGCGTTTTAGAGAGCCTGCAGAGAGTCGAGAGGCCTTTCAATGGCCTTGGAATTGCTTGAGCATTGTTACTGTTTTGTTTCCTTAAAATAGTCTGTCTTTAAAAGCCATCGAGGTACTTTGATACTTGGAACGAGCACAGTCTGTTTCACAGGTGCTGATTTTACTGCTGTGACTTTCCCTTTCTGTTAGTTACCCTGAATGAGGTAAGACCTGAGCGTTTTGCAGCTGCTGCTTGAAATAGCCCCAGTCAGTTGCATGTGAAGAATAGACAAGTTGTGGCTAGATGGGACCTTTCAGGGCTGCCAGTATTATCAAGTCCTATTATTTTAAGGATCTTGCTTCTTTCACTGAATGGACATTCAGTGAAATGTCCATTTCTCATCTTTGCTTTCTCATCTTTGCTTATACTTCGCAGGGAAGCGAAGGACTAAGTGGGGCATTGATTTCATCTGAAATATTTTGCTGGTAGCTTGCACTTAATTTTAGGTCAGCCTTAGCCTTTTCTATGGTAGCTGGGATTATCTGAGACTGTGTGTGTGTGTGTGTGTGTATATATATATATATATATATACATACATATATATATATATATATATAATTACACACACACACATTACCTTTGGATAAAAATAATTTGCATGATACACACCATCATGTCCATTTTCCTGGTGGAGTTCCTCAGTGTCTGTATTCCTACTCAGAACATGCAGCCCGTCCTGGGAGCCCTGCCTTTAGTTTCTGCAGGGACCAGGCTTAGCTAGGTTGCATCAGCCTCTTGTTTTCCCCTTGCACAAGTCCCTTCCCTTTTCTTTGTTTTCTACTTGCTGTCTGGGACCTGGTGGCACAAGGGCTTCAAAGAGGGACAGGCAATTAGCAGTGCGAGGCTGAGGAGTGCAGTGAGTGATGCCTCCTGTCCATCAGGGCTTTGCATAGCGAAGGCAGCTACTTTCCCTTTGGGGTAGCACTGGTCAAATTTCCTGTTGCTTTGGGCTTCAGGAGTTGGGGGTGAGACAGAGCAAGGTAATTATTTCTTTCAAAGAAGGAATGCATAACAAGACTAGGGATAGAAGCGACTGCTTAGCTCGTAATGTCCAAGAATATTTTAGAGAAATACATCTAGGAATTGCAATCTGTTCTTTGAGGATCTCTATGGCAGCAGAAAATGACAAAAAAAAAAAAAAGACGTAATGAATAACTTGTCTATTGTGAGTGGGCATTTAAGAGTAGGGTAGGAGAGACTTAAAAAAAAAAAATTAAAGGTGCTTTGGGGGATATTTAAGAAGATGCTTCCCCCCTTCCTACCCCATCTTTAGTGGCTGAGGGAGCAATCAGGTAAACGGCAAGGAGCGGATAAGCAGAGTGTTGACCAAGAGGAGCCAGATCGCTCGACATTAATGACATTAACCACTTCCCTCAAAGTTCATTTTGAAATAGTATTAATGGATTAGTCTTTCTACTGGTTTGTAACCATGGATTAATCTTTCTGCTGGTTTGTAACCAACACATCTGAGTGGTACAGTAGCGGGTGGAGATTTTTGTTTTGCTTTATGCTGCTAGCAGCTTGTGAATGTTGCTGTTGTACAGGTATGGAAGCCAAAAGCACAGTAAAAGGAAGCAATTTTTGTAGGTTTGAACTGTGTGTCGTGCTTACCCCTGCTAGCGTCCCAGCGAGTTAGGCTGGGATACCTACAAGAGGTCAAGCCTTTGTCAGGCCTACGAGGTAATGGAGGAGGAAGCACATTTCACAACACGTTGTGGTTTATGACTCCCTCTGACCTTTTTTTGCCCTGACCCTATGGTTACTGAGATTGACAGCTGGTGCCCACTGGGCATTTAAGGACATTACAAACCAGCTGCTTTTTAAATTTGAGGAACCCTCTCGCCAAATGAAGTGGCATCGCTTTGCAGTTGTGCTAATGGACTTCGACATTTTTGACCGCTTGAACCTGCACAAAGGAGGGACACAGCAATTAAAAATAAACAGTGACATTCTCAAACGCCCATGCTTGCTCTGATTGAGGTTGAGAGCACCAGCAGTGCGTGGATTCCTTTATGCTGTTGCCTATGTAAATTGCCATCTGGGGTTGATTATCCATACAGCAGAAAGAAAAATTATATATATGTTTGGCAAAAAGCTTTGACACAGCAAACAGTTCACTATCCAATTCAGTTAATACTGTTTGTTCGCTAGCACTTGAAATCCACCTTGAAGAGCGTGAACTTAGGATTTCTGCAGCAAAAACATAGCGTTGGCGGAATTCTGATCGTCCTTTAGGATTACTGTAGTGGTCTTTGGTCTCTGCAGTGCTACAGTTTACAAACTATAACAACTTACGTGACATTTTTATTTCTGCTTTATGAAAGTTCCTGGAGCTTACTAAAGGGGTTTATTTTATTTTATTTGCAATAGAGATTCATTTTGATTTACTGATAGATTTGGCCCATAATTGTTTCAAAATGTTGATCTAAGTATATTTTATTTTAGTGAATGTAGTTTAAGTGAGAATGAGTTTTGAAAGTTCTAGTTCTGAGTTACACCTTTTATAGCATTCTTTAAAAATGTAAAGTATTTTTTCTGTGGGGGGAAAAATATCTCTACCTACTGTATACAGATGAGAAGAATGATAGTAGCTTGTGAGGAGCAGGTGTTTAGAAGGCCTAAGCAAAACAGGCAAGAACCAAGACTTGGCTTTTTGTTTTTAACATTGATCATCTTCAAACAAAAAACAGTGTGCAAGTTAATGCAAAATATGGTGGGATATACAGTCTTCATCCCTTCTGCCTGCTGTTACTGATTATGACCTTAAATTGCACAGTTGCAGGCACATTAGGAATTCTATAAGAATGCATAAAACAGATGGTATTTTAATGTTCCTGTTCAGAGATGATGCTTGGAATCAAGGAAACTTTTCCAAGTTAGTTGGTAAGAATCACTTCCTCTGTTTCAGTGTTGTGGAAGTTCATAAATGTAGTAAGGAGGCAAAGATGTACAAAGTAAATGAATGTAGAGTCAGGAGATGGGATGAAGTTGATTCATAGGGAGGTTTACTTCAGAGCAAAGTAGTTGGATCTTGATCTGTCAGTAAAGTGTGGTTGTCCTGAAAGTGTTGACTTGACATTGCCTTATCTATGATCAAGTGCTGCAGTGACCACAAAGCATGTATGTGCCAGCCAGGTATGGAGACCACTGTTTTTGTCATGATTCTAGTAAGTACAAACATGCTATTTGCTTTATTGGAGCTCCTAGCTGTTCTGTTTTATGAAATTTTTGAAGAATGTTATATAATTATTGAAGAATATTGCAGCAAGTTGATGCAAACTGAATGGCTGGTGGATGTTAATTCCGTTGGAGCCTGTATAAAATGTATATTTTGTACTGCATTTTGTCAGAAGTTCATGAGTGCTTTGAAGGTTGACTGGCTGAGTTATTGATAAATGGTTATTCTGATGTTTACCTGCAGGGAATCTTTTTCTTCACTGTGTGCTGGATTTGAATAATGTATCTGGTATAATACAGTGCTAATAAATAATGAAAGCCAGACGCCCATTCACTGGACTGCCTTTGGGAGCAGCCTCTTTGGACACTGTTTTTTGATATCCTTGGTGTGGCTGAGCTGTTATTAAAGGGGAAGAAGAACATTAATATCAGGTGCATCCTTTCACTATCCTTGAGGCTTGCAGTAGACATTTACTGTTATTAATGTTGAACAATTCAATCTCAAAGTTGCAAAAGTGTTTATGAAGTTATAGTTGGAGAATGGTCATCCAGGTGTTTCAGTTATTTGAGCTACTTTCAAGAGGTCATCTGAGACATCAAGTATGAAAAATGTGAGAAACTTAATTTCTGTTTATCTATTCAAGTCCTCTAGTAAAGGAGAGTGTCTGTTTTAACCCATAGTGGATTCTGACTTGGCAAGGGCATATTTCCTGTCAAATTATATGGACTTTCTGAACCTGTGAGAAGTATCATTTTGTAAGCATGATACTTTGAGAAGCTTTGTAGAATCATGTACCTCAAGCATATGACAAGAGACCTTTTATAAGCTGCTTTGTTGGCTAGATAACCTTGGTCTGGTTTCTGGCAGACGTTCTGTAGCTTTTTTGCCTTAAGCTGTAAAAAATTCTCCAATGTCTGATGGAATAACTTAAATAGCATCTACAACAGTATTCCCTTCAAACTACTCTAGCTATCCAAATTGTAACATGCATTTGCTTTTGCCCATGTGAGCACTTCAGCTTCTCTGACGTACCAAGACCTCCAATTAGTGAGCTTTAATATATAAATGTAAGAAGAAGTTGCAATGCATATAAGGTTTGGTTTTTTTTAAGCTCATAGAGTTGCACAATTTAGGTCTTGTCAGAGAAAATATCCCAGTATATAAATCTTGGAAAGCATGTTGGATCAAAGTCCACTGAGTTTCACCATGAAGACATTTGTATGTAGAATTTCATAGTGAAATCTCTCGAATATATTTTTTCCATATTCATTTTTCATTTGCTGGCCCCACATATTGTACCTCTTAAGTTCAGGGTCTCTTTATTACCTTTTGCACTACAAGTAAATAGAGCCATCGCTAAATTTTGAGTGTGTATTTGAGTGCTGATTTTGTGTCTTCTTTCCAAGGCCTTTTTTTTTTTTTTTTTTTTTTTTCCCCTCCAATACTTATGGAAACATCCTTTACATTGCTGAGGTATATCTGCCAGGGAAGAAGGTTAGCCCACCTCAGTGTAGCGCTGCCCTTCTTGGGAATATACTGTAGGGAAAAAAGATGTGGTCACTGAATACAATTCTCTTACTGTAATAACAGTCATCATATAATTTGACTAGGATTTATTCACTTAAAACTAGTTGTTTTATCCCATTACTCTTTTGGGAAAGCTTTTCTACTATCTAATTCCTATGATGGTTAGAAATGTTTTAATTTTCACCTCCCATTTTCCTTGGATGCTTGATTATAACTTATTTTATCAGTATATATTTGTTTTGTTAAACATTTCAGGCAACTATCCTTCTTTTCACTGAAGTAATGTGAAGAAGAGCAGTTCAGAAAATCTAGGGGGGGGAAGGCTGAATTAAGGAAATGTAACTGATAAAATTATTTCCTGATAAGAAGGCAGTTCATAATACGTATTAAAATCTGTGGGTAATGAAATACAAGAATCTTAAATCCTAAGTCAATAAATTAAGCGAATATAAATAATGTTATACATACAGTTTAATTCAGTGCTAGTACAGAACTGTTTTTTTTAAGTTGTCTGCCACTTCTAAAGTGTGAGTTTGTTTTTTGGAGATTTTTCTACTATCCTAGAAAACACCAGTGTGAATCCTACTGGTTTTACATCAGCTGTGGCATTTACTTAAAAGTAAAACATACAGGATTTGGCTCATGCTGCAAAGTACTGCTTTCAACGCTTAGGATACCATCAGTTATTTTGGAAGAATTATACTCCTCAGCACAGTTCTTTGTGGTTAAGTAAAGGATTAAAGACCTGATCCAGTGCCTGTGGAATGAAATTTAGATCTGGCAATAAAAACTTCTCAAATCTTTTTGGCTTGATCTCATGAGAGAATAGGAGTAGCAGATGCTGGGCTCTTTGGAAGATCAATTCCCTCATTTTTTTTTTTATGTATATTTATATAACTTTTTACTGTTATCTTTAATTTCTTATTTGTTCACTTTCAAAAATTAAGATACTAAAGGAATGCAATGTATTTTAAGTTAAATATTTCTAATTTTGGACTTAAAGCTCATGAGAAGATGTGCATGTTGCTATTGTTTTGCTGCCAGCTACCGAGGTGCTGTAGTTTTATTCATATTGGTAGTGATTTTTATTAAGCAGTGTGCAGGTACAGTCAAAACAGGGAGAAAGATCAGGACTGTGTGTTAAGGTTTATTTTACTGAGGAGCAGGGATAAGATATAATTGGAAGGGAGCTGAATGTGTATCATGCATTTAATTTTTTTCTACTTAGTCAAAGCAGAGGGGAAGAAAGCTGGGGAGAGAACAGCCACTCTGAGCAGTGCTAATCCAAACCATACACTGTATTTTTGGAGCTTGTGTGTCTGATGTGATCTCTGTAGGCAGAGAAGTGGCCTGGTCAGTGCTGGCCAATTAACTCTTCAAATACTAAAATTCATCTGCAGCTTTTCTTAGGGGGTCTAGATGTACTGTATGCTCCCTGCCAGCTGGATGGAGTTTAGATACAAATGCCTTCTAAAGGATTAGAAAAACCACCCAAGAGGTATGTGAGTTTCTTCCTGTGGTGGATCTGAAAAGGGAAGGATTTGTGTCAGTGCTTCTGTCCACTCAAGGTGTTTTTAAATGACTGGGATCCAGGTACACAGGAAAATGCAGCATTGTCAGAAACTGTACTGTTCTCAAAGATGAATTTTAATTTGTACAGTTATTCTATGATACTGTGTGGTTTGTTCCAGATTATCTGCTACACTAGCTGGTTGCACGAGACATTTTGAAGGGCATTTTTTTGTTACGCTGTCACATGGGTAATTCTGTCTTTAGAGTTTTGCCGCAAAGAATCGTTACTGCCTTGAGCTCTTGAAGAACTGGAACCTTGTTTAGTGGGGTTCAGAATGATTGTCTCCACTTCATTATCTGAGGAAATGAAATTAGATTGTGCAAGATGAACCCGATGTTTTTCTTTGATACAGTGATTGATTTTTTTCTTAGATAAATCAAATTACACTTTTGTCCAGATTTTAGTAGATATTTGTCTCATGAGAACTATTAGAAAAGCTGAAGCAACTTGTTACAGAAATACAAGGCAGGAAAGAAATTGAGCTGAAGAAGAGCAAACAGATTGACGTGAGAACACTATGGGTGGAGTTCTTCAGTGGCTGGTCTGGTCCCACAGGTTCACTAGTGGCTCTTCCCTGTGCTCCTGGGGTGTAGGCATTTTCCCCACTAGCTTGCAGCATTAGTCTACTTACCTGACTCACGAGGGTTGCTGGCAGATGTGACTTCCATGCAAAGTCCTGCACAGTTACTTCTGGCACTGCCTGTGATGCTCAGCATGCTGTACCTCCTCGGGCGTTGTTAACCATACTGGGCTGATGGATCTGCCAGAGCAGTTCGCTATCCCAATGCTAAAGATTACTGCAATTTCAGGAATGGAAATATATTCTTGTATGTAATACTAGTGAGAGAGTCAGCTTCAGTGCTACAAGATATTTAAGGATAAACAAATTTGCAAGTTTCATCTGGAAAGAAAAAAAAAGAGGGGGGGGAACGTGAACACCTAGGCTGTTAAACTGTGATGCTTAGAGATTTATCTTTATTACTTTGGCTTCCCTCATCCGTTCTTCATTCTACTTTTCCTGCCAATCTCACTCTATCTTCTTTCCCAGTCTTAAAGTTTGTTTTTTGACATAACTCATCATTTCTGCTTTCCCCATAGTTTGATGGAACTTTTTCCTCTCTCTTTTTCAGCGTTTGTTGTTGCTGTCCTAAGTCACAAGCTAATTGTGTAGAGACATGTTTCCGTACATCTTAGCTTAAAACCTCTGATGCTTGGAATTGAGGTCAGATGAGAAACTTTGAAATGGCTTTTTTGAACTCATTTCCATCAGCTATAGCTAGAGCAGGTCTGACAAAGTGAAGGTGAAAAGAGGAAAAGACATGGTAATGGAGAAACCGCTCTCTAGAAGACAGCAATATTCAGAAGATGGTAAGCAGGCTCCAGCGCTGCCTCTACAGGATACGCCAGCTATTGATTTCATAGAGTAAAATCTGTCGTGCGCTTTTTGTTAAAACAGAGTCCTGGAACCATCTAATGTGGGCACGCTAAGCAGTGTACTGTAAGCAATGTACTGGAGAAGAAAGATTTTAAGATGACTTGAGCCATGGTTGGGATGCAGCTGAAAAAAAAAGTATGTGTGATCCTGGCGCTTGTTAGGCAATATGCAGTTGCTGCTCCAGCGGGTCAAATGTTGCTTTCTTGGGTACGGTGACCCTGGCATCCAGGATTAGTTTGAAACTAAGTTAATGGGTATTGATACAGTAATCACAAACTTCCATCCAAATGCCTTTTGTTTAAATTTTATGGTAACTTTTAGAAGCAAAGGATGGCTGTTTTGTGTTTGCAGAATTTGTTTGTTTAAGCGTTACTGCTGCCAGGTCACTTTTTTATTCTTTTTTATTTTTATTTTTTTAATTTATCGGGTAGAATTGTTCTTGATACAATTCAATTGAAAACAGACCCACATGCACGTACACATATAGTTTGAACAGGAATCTTATTGGAACGCTTGAATAGTAATTGGAAAGGTAACCTCCTGTATGGTAAACATAGCTTTCACATTGCATTCCTGCTGTGAATGTAACTTCAGTGTGCGTAGGCTTAGTTAGGGCAATGAGTAACTATCGTGTTTTAAATATTTAAGTTCAAGTGCTGGAGGCTTTGGCAAAAATTCAGCAGCTAGAATGAAGGAAGGGAATGTCACTTTTTGTTCTTCCTTGGTCATCCATATACAGTACAATTCTTCATTTGATCAGGCTTTTAAGAAGCAAAACAGTTCCCCAAGCACTGTGCTGACTAAGCCATGGTCTGTATGTCAAAAGATCTCCTCAGATCTGGGCACTGGCAAAAAAAGTAGGATCTGAATATTGAAAGTCCTTTTTAACCTTACTCAACTAAGATAATTGAAGATAAACTTCCAGATTTGACCAGAAGAAGGAATAGTTTAGACTAGTGAGCAGGTGCCAAGCAGCCTAAAATTAGTCTATCGCTAGAATACTTTGTTCAAGGAATAATGTTAAAACCCTATAGAAAGTCCTCTGGATTTTATGCTTTGTACTAGGTATTTGAGATACTCTTCCCTCCATGTTTATAAAACTCTTTAATTCTTTGTTATTGCTATGAAAATTGTAGAGAATTGGCTTTACTCTTTAAATATTTTTGTCCCAGCTCATCGCCTGAGTCTATTGTCATCTGCCTGTGACAGTAACATGCATTAACACATTGCCCAAACTGAATGTAAATGCATAGCTTCACCAGGACATTCCTGTAATACTATATTATAATAAACGGTGTGTTTTTATGTTGAAAAATGAAAAAAAAATACTAAAGAGCCAATGTTTACAGTATCTGCTGGAATAATATAATTATTCCAGCTGCCCAGATAGTGTTGTGATGAGCATGGTATAAATGCGTAGATACAGATTTTCATTTGCAACTGACTGAAATGAAAACTACAAACTCCCAGGGTCTTCACGGTTATAACAATTAGCTTGAAAGCATATGCCATAGAACACAGTTGGCTTTTTTCTTTTTCCTCTAATGAATAAATAATCAAGAATAAATGTTTCACACTTTAGAAATTGCAGTGTAAAGGTCAAATACTCTTAAAAAGAGTCACTATAACTAATGCTTCTTTAAATATGTCCTTAAGTTGACTTAAAGCTATCAGGCCTTTGTGAAAGTTGAATTTACCAGCTGACTCATTTTCTGTCTGGGCAACTGGATTTTTTTAGAAAAATATTTAAGTATATGGTGTGCAAGAGGTTCTGCCAAAGAATGGCTGCAATGATCTTATTGCTTGTTCAGTTCAGGAGGCAGAAATAAGGAATGGGAACAGATAAACTTATTGGAAACTGATCCTGTTATACATGCAGATGTGAATAACTTTTTTTTTAATGGGAAAGAGGTATTGAAATTCCTCATGCAGAAGTTTGGTCATCACTTAAGTTATATGATAGATTCCATCTATCATATTAAGCTCTTAAAGCTTTTTTGCTCTTTCCCAGTATTCAACTAGTTATTTCTTTCTTTTTCTGTTATGGTTGTGATATTGTAGGTGCTTTTTCTTAATATCATATTTAGTATATGCATTTCAATAGACATTTGTGTTAACCATCCTTGGAAGAGTTTGTCATCTGATGTGCAGTACCTAGTACATTGGACTGCAAGTGAATTAAGTGATCGCTTAGGGAAGGAAATATCTGTTGATATAAATTAGTTCAGTTTTGAGGTATGAATATGGTTTGTGGTATTTGTTTTGCCTGGTTGAAGACATTGATCCTGCTTTGGAGAATAGAGGGCAGTGACGGAAAACCTGTAAGGGATGAGGAATATGCAGGTAGACTACAAACACTCAAAATGAAACTGTGGAAGAGAGCATAAGGGAAATGTAAAAATGTGTATCTTTACAAAGACTGAAATGAATGCCCAGTAAAACTAAATTAAATGTCTAAGTTTGGCATTGGAGGTTGAGTTTGGATCAATACAAATCAACAGCAGTTAGTTTAAGCTGAATGCAAAGAAGTATACAAATCTGTATTAAAAAAAAAAAAGAAAATGAAATCTCACTGTGGACTTCAGGAAAAAGTTGGAGGCTGGTGATTGAATAGGAATCAGGTTTTGTCGGAAGTCTCGGTGTTTCTATTTCAAGTAAGTCTTTTTCTGTTGTTGACCTTATGTTCACTTGAGGAATCATGATTATTTTTATAAAATGTATTTTTAATTCAGTAAGGATGCTCAAATTAATAGTTTGTTCCTGTGTTGTCAAAGGCTAGTACCAGAATTAATTGGACTGTAGGAGAAGGTTATTAAGGATGTCTTTGGCCTAGGTAGGTCCATCTTCTTTCTCCTCTACTGTGGGAGATTATTTTCCCATGTGGTAATACAGAAGTGGGGTATTAACTTGCTGAGGCTTCTCATGAGGCTAAATGTGGACCTGAGATGCTACATAAGGCTGAAGTTCCATATGATTTATTAATTAAATTATCTGATGTAAGACTATTTCTCAGTCATGCAGTTCCCTAAATAGTGTCAAAAAGATGGAAATGTCAAGTTGGTGGAAATCACAATATGCCTATTTTTCCTTCTTGCAGCAAGTGCCAGCAGATTACAAATGCACCTTACAACTCTTAAATAATCATTCTTAACAATAGTGTGAAAAAAGAGAAGTTCAAATTTCTTTCAAGTTGTTTCTTCTGCTTGTGTCCTTTTTTTTGCTCTTTGCTATTCATCCTATTTGCTTGGAGTTTGGAACTTTTATTTTCAAACTGACATTTAGAAAGGACTCCATTAAATGCAACTCCATTTGAGCTGGTAATTTTGAGGGTAGTTATTTTCATTTTTAACTTCTGACCTATCCAAATGTTCCAAGAATGTTCTATCATGAACTCAGTCCTTTTTTCCAGATGCCTGATATATGCAGACTGCACATAAATGGTTGTGTCTTGTGAGATCAGAATCTTTCCCCATTTTAAGAGATGCTCTGGAATATTTAAGTTCCATTAAAAAAATTTTTTTGAAGCCAACTGTAAGCTTACAGTTGGGGCTATTAGAACATGTTCAGAGGTAATGCAAGAAATGAAAATACGTTTAGGGAAGACAGTTGTGGATTTAACTGGTTCCATTCATATGTAATCTTTAAAATACCTAGAAGATGAAGGCTCTTTATTTGCTGTATTTTCAGTAACACAGAGGGTATCTTCATCAATGTAGAATTCCATTGTTGCTTGTGTCATTTTCTTAGATATTATTGCAAGGAAATTAAACAAAATTTTAAAAGATACTTTTTGTAGTAAAAGCACACAAATAAGAATGAGAGGTGGTTCTGTTCAGTTTTTGTTTTTTAACAAGCTGCTGCTGCTGCTGCTTCTTTTTTTTTTTTTTTTTTTAAGAGTTCTCCAGCTTTTTAATTTTTAAAACAGATTTTAATTTTTGTCTGTCAAGGTGGAATGAAGTTAAACTATTTAATATTGGCAAGTAATTTTGAAAATTCATATGTGGGAATAGATATGGATTAAAAAAATATTTTTTACATCAAACTTAAGACAGAAACCTAAAGGAAATGTAACATTTAGGCAGAGTTTAGTGATTATGGTGTGATTCACAAGAGAGACTTAGGCCATTTAACTTATTACAAACAGTTGTGAGAACTGTTCAGATATCTAATGTTAAAGTTATCTGATTCAGTGAATGCAAATTCACAGATCAGACATTGCTTTTTTTTTGTTTTGCAGTGCATTGTTTTCTCTGGACAGGGTTTCTTCTCTCTTCTCTGCGGTGAAGTTTTGTTTCATTTGTTCAGTGTCATGTAGCTACGATGTCTTAAACTAGTATGTTTTACTAGTGTCAGGGCTTAGATAGGCTTCAATGGAGAGAATAGTATGATGCAATAAATTTTTTATAACTATGCAAGTACTTAAAATGTGCATGCTTGTTTTCTTTCTGTTTTCCTGTATATGGAAAATCACTTTTACAGGAGCTTAAATTTATGTTTAAATGTCATTATATTTTAAGCTTAATATAAAAGTCTATCTCAAATCAGATGGTGAACCTTTGTGTAAATATATTTTTGAATCTGTTGGGCATATCTGTATTGGAATATATGCCTGTAAAAATGCCATGTATTTTCTTAATATTTCATATCCTGTTAACACTTCTTGCAAGTCTTTGTTCAGAATTCAAAATAATTTATTTCAAATTTTAAAAGTAGGGGCACTTGTAATGGGTTCCTTAGCTTCAGTGTGAGCTGTGAATGGTGGATTATAAACATTTAATAATTTTAAAATAAACTTTTGGTATACTACAATATCTGTGGTGTGTGTTGTATGTGAGTTTATGTATTTTAACTTCAGAAAAGGTGTGGGATTTTCCATGAACTATAAAGTTGAACTTTTTTCACACCTTTGTTATAAAGACTGAGCTTTAGGAGCTGGTTCAGATTCTGTTCAATCACAGCTAAGGCTTCATTTGGTGCCTAACCTCCTCCTCTTACCCTTCCTCACCTCAAAAAAAAAAAAAAAGAGAGAGAGAGGAGGAAAAAAAAGCAAAAATAATGGATTATAATGGATTCTGTCTTTTTTAATCTGTGCCTGTAATCAAATATTAAAGCTATAGAGATGCTATGAATAACATTACTTAAAAAAGCTCCCTCATATATCTAGCAGGGTTTTTTTGACAAGTATTACTCAATTTAAGAGACTGCCCCTGTCTCCTACACTGATAAGAGGAACATGCTTCTCAGAGTATATGGAGAAGGCACAAGAAGTCTTGAAAGTTTTTTTTGTTTTGTTTTTTTTTTTGTTTTTATTTTCTAATGTGAGTACTTAGAGTTGCAAGGTAAAACAGATTTTGCAGAGGTGTTGATTATTCCAGTTACCACTCAAAAACATTTGCAGGTACAAGAGCCCAATGTTCATGTAAATCAGGCTGCTCTTATTTAACGAGCTAAATTGTTTAACTTAAAAAATGGCTTATGATCTGCTGCAGCTTAATTTTTATTGGTACTGTTGAAGTAGTTCTGTAGCTGTTTAAAATTTGTGAAAGTACAAAAAAGCCCCAAACACGCTATCCCAATATTGAATCTAAGACTTCTGCTATATTTAAAGAACATATTAGATCTATTTCTCAAGTGTATTTTAATGTAGAAATTCCATCTAGTTTGAATTCATAGCACTCTGATAAAGATCAAAATTTTACAATAAAGAAAAATACATCAGTGCTGAGACAGACAAATAGTGGGACTCTTGAACCTTCAGATTGTTTTTATATTTTTGTTCATAAATACAACAAGCTTTATTTCTGTGAAGTAGATGGCTCAGTGAAAAGGGGAGAAGCTGCAACCAGCATAGGCAGGTGTTGGGCAAATGTCTCCAACAAGCTCTTGCAAGGGTTGTGATTTGGACCTTTGCTTCCTTTTATTATTCTGCTCACCATCTCACTTCTGGGATTTGGACTTAATTGTTGGATTATTATGTGATGTAACCATCTAGCTTAAACCTATTGCTTAAATAGGAGTCCAGCCAGTCTTTGAAGTAAGAGGCACTTACCTCCTGTGCAGCCCAAGCTCATTCAGGTACTTTCTCCTCAGAGCTGGTTCACTGTTGCTTCAAGTCTTTTTCACTGACAAAATAGTTAGATTCACATTCGATGTGTTTAGTTATACCTTTTGAACTACACTTACAGAAATGTAGAAGGCTTTACAAAGAATAAAATTGTATTCCAAAAGCCATGAGAGTTCTCAGCCTCATCAATTATTTTTAATATTG
The DNA here is from genome assembly GCF_028389875.1 of Rhea pennata. NCBI lineage: Eukaryota > Metazoa > Chordata > Aves > Rheiformes > Rheidae > Rhea > Rhea pennata. The sequence goes on from NC_084674.1 coordinate 13,517,303, forward strand.
AAAGTCAGCAGATGGAGCCAAAGACTTGTAGAAAAATTTCTTGTGCTTGAATGTGTATTAAACCACAAAACCCACACAGTTTAACTAATAGTTCTTGTACTGAAATTTATAATAGCGAGGCTATTTAAGTCTGGTGCTAACCTTCATTCTAGCATCCCTATTTCATACTCTGTGCAGAATGAGAGTTCACCCCTTCATACCCCGGGAGTCTAGCAAGACTAAAGAGAGCAAAGTTGGAGCTGGAACCTTTATTTTCTTTGCAGATTTATTTGTGTAAGGTTTTCTGAAGCTGTGATCACCACTTTATCAGAAAAATGGTATTATGTTTTGTCAGTATTTTCACTTCTCCTGTGAGCACAATAATTGGAATCCACTATTGACAGTTAGATTGGAATTCATTGCAACCTTATTTTTGTTGCTGCACGGTTGGTAAGGGACTGGGGTTTCATGTTTTTCCTCTGATTCAATTGAAATCGGCCTTTGCCTCAGATAATGTCAGACTTGATACTCTAATAGGCTACCCTATGCTTTTATTGAATGTTAACAGAGTTTGGGGGTCTTATATAGTATCTTTAGAAAAATAAGGGAGTAAAATGTTTTCCAAACTGTGTAATTTATCACACGTTAATAAAGTAAAAAAGCCAAAGGCAATAAATATATCTACCTTTTGCAGGAAGGAGGAGAAAATACCTGTCATAGTTGTAAAATGTATTATTTAAAGGGGGTGCAGATAGCGATGATGTGGACAGAATGGAATATTCCAGTGGAACATACAGTCTTGCCTTTCAATAAAGATGGAAAATGAAAATTTATGTGGCTAATGGCAGCTGTTTTAATTAAAACTGTTAAATTTCATTTTCAAAATTCTTGCTCCTCTAAATCTAATCCTCTGAAAGGCTGTGATGTATACATGTTAGCCCTAGAATATAAAGTGGTGTATAAATATATGTTTAAGTATTGCATCTGCTTTGTTTTTGCTCACCTTCATTTTGATGATACTCTAGTTTGAAGCATCTACTTACAGTGGCTTTGCAAGCTTGGCTTATTGGCCAAATTAAAAGCTTTTCTTATTCGTCTCTTTATCTGGTCTCATCTATGCCTAAATTATCATTTCCCCCACTCATCCAGCTGAGAGACAGCAATAAAACTTCAACCAGTTGTACCAGCTTGCTGACTTGCTTTCCTCTAATCAGCATTGGTTGTAATAGCAAGATTTCTAGCATTGACATTTTTCTTTTGAATAATATAAACACTTAGTTTCATATTCACTCCCAACTTACTGTAGGCATTTTCTTTTTCTCCATAAAGATATCCAGTCGCTTCCAATAAATTTTTTTAAAGCCTTGAAGTTGTACCAAAAAACCATAAAACATGTAACTTGGGGTGCACCCTCCAGTCCTGTCTTACTCTCATCTCCTAAAAGTGCAAGTAACCACCTCTTGGAGTTGCGCTGTGATGGGTGTTTTCTAAATCCATATTCACTGTAAAAGAATAGTAATGTGTTTTAGAATAAAGACGATATAAATTTTGTGGCTTACAGGGAGACGGTGTTTCTTTGCTGAATTTAAAAGCAACTTCTGGATATGCAGTCCAAGTTTAGCATTGATTTCCACTGAGATAAACACAGATATCCTCTGTGTAATACTGCCATGAAAGATTAGAGCAATGCTGTTTTGGTTTTTGAGAGAATGTTTTGGCTAATGAAGAACAGTTGGTAGATACGGTGACCACCATAGTAGTGTCTACTTGGTGAAGACACTATGAAAAGCTGCAGTAACTAGCTAGTGTTTCAGTGTTGCAGACTTCCCCTGGTGAGTTGCTGCCTTTGTCAACAACTTAATGCTCTTCTGATATTATGTATCTATCCTAGTATTTAGCTGCGAATAAACCTAATTGGGTGCTTCCTAATTTTATACATTTTTTTTCCAAACAGATGTCTATTTGGGGCTTGTTTTGTCCTTGAGCGTTTTGTAATCATTTTCAATTGAAAAGGTACATACGTTTACAACATGTATAATGTATCGAGAGAAAGTGGTGATGCAGTTTTGCACTGTTTAAGGAATTCATGATCCAGTGCAGAATTTTAGAGAATGGCAGTTGTTGAGACCTAGTAGTTATAGTGAAAAAACTGCAAATGAGGAAACATGATCATGAAAGAATGCTTCAAAAGATCTGATAACCACACTGAAAAAACCATAAAGAATATAGTGAATAAAGAAAAGATTTTTGCATTGGTGTATAGGCAAGATAAGCTTGCTTTCAGCTGGAAGCAGTCATTTTGGTGTACATCTTGTGGTCTGCACATTTTAGATTATACATAATCTTGGCTTTAACTTAAAAAGCCAAAGTTCTAGCTCTCAAGGCTGCAAGGGAGTGACAGTGGCAGTGTTATAGTTTGGACCTGCAGATATGTCCAGAGTATATGTTTTTGCCCTGTAAAAATCTTCATTGGCCATTTCAGTGATGGTCTTAGCAGCTGTCATGGAAGCAGGGACTGGACATGAAACCTTGCAGGATAGGAGATGGAAGATTCTTCAGAGAAAGAAATCTAGGTAGGAGCAGAAGAAAGATGCATAGCTAGAAAAGGGAGAGAAAAGAAAAAGTAAAAGCTGTTTTTGTTATGTCATGATACTGTATAAACTGCTAAAAGGTTGTGCTTTGCTATGTGAAATGCTAATGGCGCAGTGCTCCAGTTCACTTTTTCTTAGGCTTCAGGTTGTCCTCCTTGCTTTTTCCAAGCTTCTGTCTTTAGCAATCTGTTGCCAGATATTTTTGCATGATGGCTGTAGTGGCATCTTTTGTGTTACTCGTGCATGTTGCAACCTCAGGGAACCTATTTTTAAGATTCCTTCATGGTCCACATGTAGTTTCCTTTTAAAAGACTCAATGGATTGAAATGATTTGTAAATTGCTGGCTCTTTTCCTCCTTTTCCTTCTGACTGGTGACTATTTCCGTAGTGGTAACGTGTAAGCTCCCAGAACAGATTTTTCCTTCACCTTTTTGAAAGTATTCTTACATATAGTAAACCATAAAGCAAACTAGTAAATAAAAAACAAAAACCAGGCAAAAGCAAAAATGAGTTTTGCTCGTAGCTTATGCCGCATATTCTGGTAACATCATATGAGTCAGGAGAATCCTGTTGTGCATCACCAAACTTCAGCAATACTTGAACATCTCTGCAGAATGTGTTTGATTCCTTTTCTGAATTGCAGTATGTTTTCCATGTCCCGTATTTCTGTTATAGGTGTATGTGATACCTGATACTGAAAAAGGGGACTCACTTGTTTTAAGAAAGAAATTAATTTGCACAGATGTTTAGAAATACTGCAATACATTGATGGAAGATGTAATTGGTTTGGATCTTGATGAAGATTTAAAAATGATGTTAATAGGCCTGCCACTGAAAAGATGGGGGCAGGGGAAGGTGTAGAAAAATTTATCTGTCTGATGACAGCTGAGAGGTTTAGGAAAATAAAAAGTGTGTTAAAAGATAAAGTAGTTTGGAATTCTTTCATTTGAATATAGCTCCTGGCTGTCATTGCCAGAATATACCTGGTATGCTTTGCAGCGCATGTCAGGAATTGCTGCTTTTACAGTCAAACCTTGTTCTTTTTTTTTTTTTTTTTTCCTTTCAAATTGGACAGCTCTTCCATAGCAAGTTAACAAATCCTTGAGAGGCAAAGAAGTCACAACTCTACTTCTATTGTAAATGCTTGTTGTACCAGAGGTGGGAGACCCTTTCTGTGAGTTAATCAAAAAGGCCTATGCAAACAAGCAAGAGGATTTTTTTCTTCAATCACTCACTACAGTTACAGAGCCTGACATTGTTAGGTGAACCTTCGTGATCTCATAGGCTACTGCATATTCCTGTGCCAGACCTCTTAATAAAAGTGTGGGGCACTGCATACACAAATTCATAGCAGCTGTCACACCTGGCTGTGGTGAAGTTTGGTCAAGACCCTTTGAACTTTTTATTTCACACTAATCCCATTTAGTGTGATCAATATACGGACCTCCAGCTCCTCAGTCTGTTAATTAGGTGTCAAGTGTTGGGTTGGCTGGTGTCAGGCTGTAAAATACAAACACAGAAGAGACCATCAATAGGGAAGTGAAGTGTTTATTGTTGGCTGTATAGTTTGGTTCTGGAAAAACTCCCTTCCTACCCTGAGATGTCCTTAGGGATCTCTGGTACCTTTTGTTTCTCTCAGTAGTGTAAACATATAGGTAAATAAGTGTTTTACCAGAAACGTTGGTGTGGCTGGGGACTACAGAATTAAGCAGAAAATCCAATTCTACTAGTAATTTGATGTTAGGATACCCCATTATCTTTTTTTTTCTCTTTTAATAGAAATGCTTATCAGTTGATATGACTTTTTGGTTTTTGGCTATTTAAGATGGGAATTTCTTTTTCCATAGCTACATTTAAAATAAAGCTTCTCCCAAGACTTTACCTATATTTATTTTAATTTGTGCTTTGTAACAGTTGGGGAATAGGCAGGATAGGTAAGATCTTAATTTCCTTCATCTTAAATAATCTTGGGAGATTTTTGAACTCCTACATCTTCAGTTCTCCATCATCCAGGGAAGGGTAAATATGTACAATAATATTTCAGCTTTCATACATTTTGTGTTCTTTTATTTCAGTCCTCCAGTGACAGAAAGTACTGGGGAGTTCTGAGTAGTTTGTTTCATCTCCTTTGAAGAAAAACTTAAATTTATAATCCTAGATCAGACCTTTCCTATAACTCATGCAACTCATCCTGTTACTGTTTTAATATATGGCACCACTATTTCATTAAACAACATCCAGGAATAATTAGTTCAGCAACAATGCCTCGGAACAAAAGCCCTTGATTTCGTTTAACTTTATAAGTTGGTCTCTTTTGATCTGCAAGAGCACATCTGGGGCCTTTAAGAAAGCAGAAAGAAAAATATTAAATGTTTAGTAAGGCCATTGGTGAAGTTTTCAAAGCACAGTAACCCTTTGGTACCAGGATGTACCCTTTGGTACCAAAGGATTGCTTAGAGGGAAAAAAAAAAAAAAAAAAAAAAAAAAAAAAGTGTGAATTTCTCATTTCATAAGATATCATATGGCAACTCTCTATGGTAAATGTTGTTTTTGTTAGCAGACAACTATTACATTTTGGCTTTATTTCCAGCTTCATAAGGTGCAGTATCTTTATTCTTTACCTCATTTTTTTCCCCTTCATGTTTCTGCCCTTCCTCTTCCTTCACTCAGTTGCATGTGAATAGATGCATCAAAATCATTATAAACCTGACTCTTTTCTGCCATGCATCTATGCAGTAGAACTTGCTTTTGCTGTGTCAGACTTTGCGCTGTGCTGCTTTGTTCTTTTAATAGCTTAGTATTGTTTGCCAAGGTAGTAGGGATAAATCCATTTGTTCTTTCTCTAGACTCAACTGCTGAGATTTTGAAAATATTATACAATGCAGAGGATATAAGTATACTTATCTAATCCTAAACACTGTTGCTGACTTGGATTAGAAATTGCTTTCCAGTCCAACTGTGTAAAATTTACCACTTATAACTTTTCCTTGAGGTAGGATTTTTTTTAAAGATTTTTATATACCAGTAGTTCTTAATTTCATAAAATAAAAAGGATTATTGCAGAAGACACTCAAATCTGAATAGTAATTCATGCCTTTTTCTTTCTCACAGCAGAAGTAGCCTTTGTTTTAATTACAATTAGCATGAAGAATTCGCTAGGAGTAGTACTGTATCATTTGATTTGTACTGGTGTGCATACTTGTTTGCTCGTTTGAATGCTGCATTGCACTAAAATGCTGTTGTATTTATAGTCCACGTATCTTCTAGAATATATATATATACACAAATCACCATGATTACTGTTAACGTTTGCTACAATTAATGAAGCCTACCTGATCTTTGAGTAATTACTCATCACTTTTGTTTCATTGTGTATAAATCATGGCTTTTATTAATGAGCTTATTTTAGAGAAGGAGTGGGAGAATTTTGGAAAAGAAATGAACGTAAGTTCTTATTTTTTCCCTTGGCCTATCAAAACAGAAGTGAACAGGCCTGAAAATGTTATTTTTCATTACAATTTTATTTTTAAATGCAGCTTTCTGTTCACTCTGTTTATTTTCCTTAGTGAGCCTTTAACTCCAAGGTTATGACCTAATACTGACCTCCTCTTTCCACTCTCAATTGCTTTTGACCTACTCCATTAAGTAAAAAGAAGTAACCTAACAGAAGGGTAACCAGATCACTGCTACCACCCCAAGGAAACAGGCAGGTTTGGGGATGCTCTTTAATCTCTCTATCCACAGAGCCTTCATTTTAATTTGCAAAATTGAACACAGATCGAGAGCAGTAAAGCCTGAATACAGTAAATATTCATGCCTCAGTGATCTAGAGTGGCTCCATTACATTTCAGAGATTGGGAGAATTACCTTTTGGATTATGTATATTCATGGGCTGATTTTTATTTGAGATATAATATTACTCACGTTGGGCTACATGTCACACGTTCTACCAAAACCAGCCTTCTCACAAAGCTCCAAATGTTCCTTACATATAAAAGTTTTATTTCTTTAGTCTATAGTTTCCCCCTTTTAGTACTTTTCAAGGACTGGTAGTAAACAAATTTCTTTTAAAGAAGGAAAAAAATCCCAGTAGATTTTTTTTCTATAAATCCTTCAACCCTGTGTTTACTGTGATATATTCTTTTGCATGTGACTTTGAAGTCTTCAGATAAAAGTATTGTTATTGTTCTAAAACAAAATCTATTTGAAAAAAAGCAATTCAGTTCATTCTGCTGGAAGAGTAACATTCTAGACAGCTTTTCTTAACCTATATTTGCACTGGTTTTGATTTCTTTTTGGATTTTTTCTTTGAAAAGTTGCAGTAGTTTTAATTGATATGTAAATGGTAAACTTATCCCATGTCAGAGTTCTGCTATGGGTCTGAGGTACTTGCTGGCTAAACATGTCAGCATTATATATGCTCTTAAAATGTGTATCTTGTTTTTTGTGGAGAGGAGTGGCACAAGTGTTGCCACTACAGTTAAAGTTACTTGACATCTTAAGATTCCCTTTTCAGTTATATAAAACTTAGAATTCTGAGTCATTTGGAGATGAAAGGTTACCTGTGTAGGTGTCTGGCTTCTGTTTCCTTCTCCACATCCTTGGAGAGCAGGATTTCTGTCCTACTGAGAGTCCCATGCATGGAACAAGCCTGGTGGTTGTGCTCTGGCCAGAGGAGTGAAAGGGGAACATGGTCTGCCTTTCGTTTTTCCCTCTCCTCTCTGCAGGAACAAAGAGGATATGTAAGTAGATTCACACAAATCTAGAGGAGCAATGCAGAGAGAATGTAAAGGAGCAGTGGAGCTTGGTGGCCCAGAGCAGATAACTACCGAGGTAGGACTGCCTGCTGGCTTTGGCATGATTTGGTGTTGCATTTCTTTACACTTGTAGAGTGGCACCAGTATTGCTTAATGTGACTCTTGATGTTGCCCCATGTGATTCTCGGGTGGAAGAAGAGACTTAAGGGATGAAAGTAGAAAGAGCGCACTGAGAATGAAGAGGGCTGGGGAAATACAGGATCAAGGAAGTAATGATGGTAGATATGGGTAAAGAGTATAAAAGTAGGGGATGACAAAGACGGAAGTTGGCTAGAGGAAATATGAAAGAAGGTAGTGCTAGAAGTATATGTAATTACTGGGAAATGTTGCTAGGGCAAATCATACTTGACCAATGCGATTGACTTCTACGAGAAAATGTAGACATGGGAGGAGTCTTTACTTTGGTAAGGCTTTTGACATCTCTCGTGGCATTCTCATTTGGAACCCGTGGAGGTATGGACTGGGCTTAGGATTTTTTGGAGCAAACTGAAAATTGACTGCAGTGCTTGAGGTCATTAAGAGCTTTGCTGTGAATAGGTAAAATTGCTGTGAAGTGCAAGTGTTCTGAAAAATCAGCCTTTCAATTTCAAATTGGACACCTGATTTTTCTTGAATTTGGATCATGACAAATTATGTGATTGTTTCCTATATGCATTTGAGGGTTAAAGCCATCTTACATCACAAGGGTGATATAGATTGCTGAGCTTTACTAGAGTATTTTATTATTTGCTAAGAAAGTATATATGCAGTAAAGTGAGGATTTGATGGTACATAGTAAATGATTGATGCAAGGCAGCTCAATTATGAGAAAAAAAGAAATAGTTTCTTATTCATTGAAATTTTTTCAGCCTGTGCGTGAAATGGAGCAGGTTCTATTGAAAAAGTTTGTGAGGTTGTATATTTAAAGGGTGCAGGAGAATGGATATGCACAAAAGGCCACTTAACTTTGAGTGAAATCTTAATACTTGCTAACTTTTGATTTGTGATTGTATGTGTGAATATACATACAATTATGTAATTAAAGTTATGACATTAAAGCCAGCATGAGAGTAAAATCATTGACTTGCTTTTTTATTTACTGGGTGCATAGCCATTTTTGATACTGTGAAAGAAATCAAGCTAAGGGGATTTTATTAACTCCTTTTATATTGTTTTATTCCAGTGTTGTAGTGCAGGCTATTCAGTCTAAGGAATGTTTTATCAAAAAGGAGTATTTTAAGAAAAATCCGATAGCGTGTGTATGAGATTAGATCAGTGCCACAATGGTCATACAGTGATGTCCTCAAACTTTAGTTTAAGAATAAGCTAAAAGAAGCGTTCTATTGGAAATTTTTCCTCTGGATGCTATATTACTTTTCTGCCTGGAGACAAAGTAAGGCCATGGTCAAACAGTAGATTTTAGAAACATTCAAGACCTAGCAGAAAATGGTTGCTAAGCCACATCCTACTGATATTAGCAAACTTGGAGTGTTTTCTGACTTTGAGGCTTTTCTCATTTGTAGTTGGTCCTAACTGCCATTTTGTCATTGACAATCAAGAGGTGGCTTGCTACAACTGGAGTACAGAGTCAAACTTTGTATCATGTAATTGCTGTTTGATGACATACTGTTGGCAACTCCTGTTTTGTCTTGGTTTTATGCTTTTTTGAAATCCCTGGTGGAAGATCTGTGCAACTCCTAATGTTCATTGAGATGTGACATGAATCCCAAAGGTTCAGAGAATGAAAAAAATCTCCACACCATCCACAAAACGACAAGTCTTTATTTGAAAAAAAATAAGATCTGGAATGAGTAGAGCAAGGAACTTGACTCATGAGTTCTGAATGCTTGTTGCTTCTGTCTTGTGCTTGTGCAGCCTGGGTGTCCTATGAAGCTTTTGAGTGGGAAAGATTTGCCTTCTTTGCTAAAACGCATTGCTCATTTATGAGACTCAGTCTTGCTTATAAATGGTCATTTCTCATTTATAAAGGAAGGAATTCATCATTCTTTGGTTTTAGAAGAGGATTTATGAAACAATCTGATTAAATACAAGAACTGTCTTGTGCCTGAATTTGATCTTTATTTAGTCTCAGTATATGACCTTAGACAAAGGTGGGCTGAAAAATAAAAATTGCTGTAGTCTTTCAGGCAAGTGGGTTACCTTTCAGACAATGTAGTTTGATATCCCAAGACCGCCAGCAAGTACTGGAAACTGGAAGGTGAGAAGTCTTAAGCTTAATTTGGAACTGTAATAGCACAGTGGGGAGGAAGACTATCCTTTCTTTCAAAAGCAGCAAATATTGAATGCACTTTGGTACAGCTGGGCCTTGCTTTGCTGCTCCTCTTCAGCTGAAAGCAGACACTTCTACTGGGTGATACTAAGGTGTCATTTCTTATATTTAGCATCCTATTGAGGTGTGTGGTTAGTCTATACCTTCCAAACACTTTTCCTATTTGCATGCTGATTCAGGCAGGCTTGTTTTCTATTTTTAAACCTCAAGAAACCATGCTTTCTTAATTCCTTTCCCTTCTCAAATATAAATTTAAAGGTGTGCCCTTGCAGTTGGACTCTTAGATATTTTAAACTAGTTGGAGTCCTCTGTATTTGAAATGAGATCCTTTTTTGTAATACATATGCAATACTCCTTTTATAAATATTGCATTTATAATCTATTTTTTTTACATGATAGACTATTAATAATTTATTATAACTTGCAGTTTCTCATGAACATTACAGGAAAGGTATGGTTGCTGTATCTCTTGTATCAGAAAGATGCACTCACAGCACGGGAGGCAGCAGGATGGCTAGGTTCTTATCTAAAGAAGCTATGAGCAATGGCACATGGCTGATAACTTAATGGAAGTTGGATAAATAAAGGAAAAGAAGCTCTGACATATCAGGGAAAAAGTCATTAGTGGACAATTTCTGTATCCTGTTTTCTATTAGTCTGTACTAAATTGCTTTGAAAATCTTAGTGGGCTTTTCCTTTAGTCTTCAAATAACAGGTTTTCTTATATTGAATACATTTGTTTATCTCAAGGGCTGAACTGTTTGGGTGCTTTTAATTTATTTTGCATTTTTTTAATCTGCATTTGAACACATGCACTTCTTGCAGTCCTCTTCTCACCCTTTTAACAGACCTTTACTTAATGCTTTAGGAATATTAATATGATTATCCAAATTGAAAAAAAAAAAAGACAAAAAACAAAAAAGACAAAACAAAAAAAAGCAAATCCCTTTGTGAATGATGTAAGATTTTAACACATGGCTCTTGATTTATTTAATGAGATATAGTCAATTTGCCTGTGCCACATTTACAAAGCAAAATGTGAGCAACTCTCTGAGCTAAGTATGTAGCAAGTTTTATAATGCTGTTTTCCATGTTCACCTGCATTGTTTGCATGCAATAAAGTCTGTCTTCTTAAAATTACACTCATATTATTCACTTTGCTTCTAAATACCTCATTTCCAGAGGAGGTTAAAATAACCCTCCATTTATTGCATTGCTTGAATGATCCTTGCACTATTTTCATGGACATGAAAAGGCAGCATTTTAAGAACCCAAAGTTGGCAGTATGAAATAAATTTAAAAATATCCCCAACATATTACTCCTAATTGGTTGCAGTTATGGATTTCTATTGCTCAGGACAGAATGCTCTAAAATGTTCAGCGTAATTTGGTTGTGGATGGGTGGACTGGCTGACGTAGCCCCAACTCCGTGCTTGTAACTTCTCTTACTGTACAGCTCAAAATACTCAAAAGTTCAGAACAGTGTTATAACTTGTGGGGGTCACCTACATATGGGGAAACTGGGTATGTGTAAGGGAAACAAAATCTAGTATTTAGTGCCAGTTGTTTCCTGCTTTGTATTTTGAAGGCCAGACAGAAGAACAAAGATGAATTTCAGTTATGTTCTTCGGTCTCCAAACAAAACTACCATTTGGAGTATTTTAAGCCATGGACGAATGTCTTTGTCAGTCAAGGTCGGAGTGAAATGGAATAAAATACTGTACTGATGTCCATGGTCTGTTCAGAAAACAGGAAATTAGTGATTTAAAGCTACTTTGGCTGTTGTTTGATGCAGTTTGATGCTCGCTTCTCCGGTTCGCTTCTCTGCCAGCTCCGTGCCCAGAGGAGATGCGGTTCCAGTTCAGTTCTCAGGCAGTCGAATCGCCCCCATCGCTTAAGCGCCACGTAGCCCGTTTTCCTACACGCGTTAGCCCCTTGGAACAGAGCTTATGGTCGATGAATATACTGCGCTATATAATGAATGCTTTTACCATGATTCCAAAACCGAAACACACAGGAAAGAAAGGAATGGGTTTGGGAATTAGGATGCTGTTTTCAAGGAGGGAATTGGTCAGAATCATAGACTTTTTTTGAACTTGCATTGGAGACTGATCGGAGGACTTGCAGCAGAATTTATTGGGGTGGAGGGAGAGGGGGGCTATTCTGCTGAAGCCTCACGCAACAGCCAGAACATGCTCCTTCGAGGACAGCCCAGCGCAGGGCACGCCGGTCCGCGGGAGCGTGCGCCGGCCGGGTGTGAAGAGCAGGGCTCGCGTGACCAACCGCCTGGAGCTGGTCGCGGCCGGTTCCAGCCGGTTCCGGCCGCCCTGCACCAGAACTGCAGCCGGGCAGAACAGCCCCCGCTGCCTCTGCTCCGGTGTGTTCAAGGAGGGTGGTGGGCGAAGAGATGTGAGGATGTGCGACAGGGAAAACCTGAGGGACTGCAAAGGCGGAGAAAGGAGCTGAGGAGAGGCTCAGGTGGAGGCATGAAAACATGGTACCTCTGTGGGGAACGTGGGGGACCCATGCCGGGGCAGGGACGCTCCTGAGGAGGCTGTGGTCCTACGCCGGAGCAGGAGGCAGGGAGCCGCAAGGAGGCTGCCGCCTGCAGACCCCCGCCGCCTGCGCTGCCTCGACGAGGGAGGGGCGAGGAGGGTTACAAGAGCAGAGCTGAGCCTGAGGAGGGTGAGAGGAAAGGCATTTCCCTATGTCTTGGTTTAATTCTGGTTATTGATTTGGATACTAAGAAACAAAACAAAGAAGCTTGTTAATTGGCGATAAATTAAATTCAAAATCCTGAGACAATTACTGCAAGCACTTGTCATGGGAAGCGACATTTTAGAATTATATTTCCCTTTTAAAGTAGTTTAACATTGAGAAATGTGGAAGCAGACAGACAGTTTTGATACAAGCCAGCTCAGTATGCTGTAGTTGAGAACTGCAAATCTAATTGAAAAGGTTGAATTGCATGAAATGGGTATTTTTAAGAACACTCGCTAATTCTCTTTGCGATCATTATGTATAGTCTGCATGTCGGATGCATCACACCTAATCATTTGAGTTAACTTAAGGTGAGAGTAGGTGTAACACTTCAGGAGTGTTTCATAGATAACTACTGTTCTTTTAATTAAATGCTGAGGTGTATTATGAACATACGAACACAACTACAGGTGCTTTTTAAACACAATACTTTATCTGAATTCTGTGAAAGTTGCTTCAGGTGAGTATATAAAAAAATATTACAGAGTCTGGCAAAGGTTTTACTGTAATATTTTAACTTAACCCTTCAGGTGAGAATTTTTTTTAAAAAAGGGATATTACAGACTTGAATGTTCATAACCAAATAAAGAAAAATCTCTATTTTGGCTCTGTTCGTGGTAGAAGACTGTGCAGGTCTTTTATGAGTTTCAGTTCCATTTTTGTGTTAGGGATGACAAGGCTGGAAGGTTGCTTAGCTCGTGCAAGCTTATTCCCTCTGTTCATGGTTGGAGAAAATGGAAGATATACTGCCAGTATTGCATATGAAGTCACACAGAGTTTTTCAAAATGATCTAGACTAGTATTTTCAAATAGCAATTTCAAATTTTTTATTACTTGTTTATTTGAAACACATTTTATTTATTTATTTATTTATAAATCCTAAAAGGTTAGATGTTGTGTCACCTGTTGCAAACTATGATGAAGCCAGAGAGGGGCGTAGGTTATAGTGGAAGAAAAAAAGGAGGGATTTGATTCAAGTCTCTGTAGTTCCAGCCTTCTAGAATACAAGCAGTCAAGTGACCAGAGGAGTAGGAGTTAATTGCTAAATTGTTTCTCTCCAGCCCATCTAGAATGGGTAGGATTGTCTAGGAGGTTGGGCTGAAAGGATAATGAATATGTATATTTGACAAATGAAAAAATTGAAACTCAAGTCCTAGTAACTGTTTAAAAGCCTTTTATGTCTGTTCTCACACTAGTTAAGATCACACTGAACTGTTTTGGTTCAGCCTTTTTAGCGAGGGATTTTTTTCCTACATATACAAACCTCCTGATCTCCTTTCTCATAATGCCCTGTAGATTGTTTGAAAGTACACAGACATTGATGTGGTATTTGATTTGAAAAGTGCTAAAACAATAGCTTGTTATAATCTGGAAAAGGGTGTATCTTTTGGTTTTGGTGAGCAGCCAAAAGTCCAGGAACCCAAACAGTATTTGTGGCAGTGAAGCTCATGGCCACTGTTGTTTGTATAGTTGCGATTTCAAGAAAGAATACAATTTTTGATGTTTCCCAGAAGCTTTGTACCTGCTAGATTTTTTTCCCCTTGTTTTTCTGTGTTTGGAAAGGATAAACAGTCTATATATTCTTTGTGCTCATTCTTTGCTGACATATTTGGAGTGCTTTTTTGTTCTAGCTACTGAAGATTTTAGTTTACACAGTAGACTTCATCTACTACTACTCCTTGATTCTGATACAAGTTTCTGTAGCTTCTGTCCCATCTTTCCTATGCTGAATTTACCTTCTTTCTTTTCTACAGTCTTCTCTCAGTATTGCTTGCTTCAGTGATGTTGGGAAGACGTATATAAAGATTAGTCTGAAGCCAAGTATTAGACGCTTCCTATAGGGTGGCAGGCTTTGTAGAAAAGGAAACAATGAAACAGATTTCATTTCCCCTTCTTTGAGGCACCTGAGGCACACAAGCAAGCTGATATTTTCAGTGTTACAAGTAGATAATTCTGTGATTAAAACTCATAAATCTTACTTCTCTATGCTACACAGAAAAGTCTGTCATAATTGACTTGCTCAAAATTGTGTAGCCTCTGAAATACTGAGAATAAAAACCAGATCTGCTGAGTCCCATCCTAAAATCTTCAGGTTTTGAACTCTCTTCATCAATGCTTGTTTATATTGGTTTCTTTCTTTCAGGAGCAGAATATAATGGGATGGGCAGGGATTAGAAGATAGGTTACTGAGGTATGTGTGCAGGTTAGAAACTTATTTGAGAACAGTTACAGATGCATAAGATAAAGAAAGCATGAATGGTGAGAATTGCACAGTAGCATTTGGCAAGAACCTTTCAATAGCTGTGGAATTGGTACTAAGAAAAGGGAGAGAGCAAAAAGGAAAACAATTGATACAGATATTGGAGACCTGGTCTGCTATTTTTGGTTTTTTTTTGTCCATGTTCACAGTGCAAGTCATTGTATAGTCATAAAGACTTACCAAAGAAATGATCTCTGGAACTGAGATTTCTGTGGAGTTAGGGTTTTGGATCTGAATTTTGAGGTTTCATCCCGTCTGTAATGCTTTGTATAATTTGTATGTAGTCATGAGTCTTCCAAGAACTTATTGCATATTTAGGAGAGAGTTACTTTATTCTTGGCAAAAGCTATCATTATTTCCCCTATTAAAAGCTTCGTATCTAATGTAGAGAGTCCAGGCAAAGAGTGAATAGAACTCAAAAGAGTGAACATCTGTTGGTGTGAATGTATCAGGTAGCAACATAAGCACCTAACCAGAAAAAAAACTTGGTTTTACATAAACCAAAAAAAAGAAAAAATAGTAGGCAAAACCAAATCAGAAGCCAAAACAAAACCTTGTTAAGATATACTTAGCTTGTTAAGCTAAACTGGTTTGATCTAATCAAGCTCAACCAAGACTGATCCTTAAAAGCTTATTTCAATCTTCTCTTCCACTTGAGGACTCTTTGAAATAAGCAGTATAACAACAAGCTTCTTAGTGCCAAACTTTTTTTCTATTTTCACTTTCGAAGTATCTAGCAAGAGTTAAATTTTATGTTTAAATGCTGCCCTACTTTTTCTACAGTCATCGTAAGAGGTGGAATTCCAAGTTTTAGTGGCAGTTATACTAGCCTTATATTTAATAAACATGTAAATCCTTGCAGGAAAAATTTGAGGATGTTATCTTTTCTTTGTAATATGCATAGTTTAGATATTTTTCTATTACTTACTGTTTTACAGTGGTGGTTTACAAGATTTTCTTGTGCTTAGTGCTGTATAAATACACCATAAAGTTTTCTGATCTGGACTTTTTACAGTGAAATTCAAGCAAGTCAAAGAACTGAATGAAAACATTTCATAGAAGGGGTAGAGAAAGAGTCATGGGGTTCCATCTACTATTTAATTTCTGATGGCTCCAGTGCTTGAGAGGAATACATTAAGTAAGCTGTGATGTGGGTATAGCTGTTGCTTTGCACGTTGCCTTTGGGTATTGCAGCACAGATGATGCAACTATCAACGTAATTGTGGCCATGATAATCTTAGTCTCATGAACAGAAATATAATTAGGTAAGGGGTTTAAACCTGTGTTAATTTTAAGTGATAGGAGTGTATTCTCCATCTGTTCATTTTCTACTTTGTGAATTGCGGACTCTTCTAGAAAAGGCAAGTCTCCTTAAAAGTGGGCAGGGAATCATATGTAGCTTGGTGCTTGTGATGCACACATGCAATTAATTTTACTTCATTTTCTTTCTTACTCTTTCATCAATAGGTGACAAAGAAAGTCAAGTCTATGCAAATGTTCCATACTCCTGTGACTTATGCTATGCAGGGTGACAGAGTAGGCATCTGTGTGACCCAATTTGATCCCAAACTGCTGGAACGAGGTCTAATTTGCACTCCAGAATCACTTCACACTATCCATGCTGCTATCATTTCTCTGAAAAAAATCCAGTATTTTCGAGGAGCTCTTCAGACAAAGGCTAAGTTTCATATCAC
The DNA here is from genome assembly GCF_028389875.1 of Rhea pennata. Lineage (NCBI taxonomy): Eukaryota > Metazoa > Chordata > Aves > Rheiformes > Rheidae > Rhea > Rhea pennata. The sequence goes on from NC_084674.1 coordinate 13,533,673, forward strand.
AGTTGGTCATGAAACAGTCATGGGAAGAGTGATGTTTTTCAGTCCAGCCCCTGCTGACTTCAATGAAGAAATTCAAGAAAATGTTTTTAATTTTGAAAAAGATTATCTTTATCAAGAGGAATACTTGTCAAAGGACTCAAAGACTTCAGAGGAGAACAAAGAAAATGATCAGTCAGAAGTCCAGCTCCCAAGGCAACAGTGGGTCCTGCTAGAGTTTGAAAAACCAGTCACTTGTCCTAAACTGTGCCTTGTGATCGGCTCCAAGCTGGATACGGATATTCATGCGAATACCTGCAGACTGGCATTTCATGGGGTACTGCTTCAAGGTATGGAAGACAAGAACTATGCAGAGACTTTCCTTCCAAAGCTGAAAGTGTACAAACTGAAGCACAAAGAAGGACAAGTGGAAAGGGTAAGCTGTCTTTTTAGTGCTATATGTGGGAAGGGGGAGTCTTCTGTTCCTCTAAAATGCCTACGTTGTTGTGCTACAGAATTTTCACCGTGTTGTATTTCAGAATCCTTGTATATGTCTTTCTTGTGTTTGTATGCCTAATACATTGCATCTTGTCTACTTGCAAAGTCAGAAATCATTGTTTAAGTGTGACTAGTCTATTCAGCTTGGAGTGTTAAGTAATTTGATGTTATTGTCATTGGTTCTTTTGGTGTCTAGCCATTATATGTTAACTTGTTTGTATACCTTCATAAGTGGCTCATCTGTGCCCTTTCCAGTAGACAAAACCTATGGCTTTCCACTAACATGTATAGCACAGTTATTTTGTAGTACACTGGAAAATGAAAATAAAAAGACAATGTAAGACAAATAGTAGGCAACACTAGGTTAAATAACGCAAAGAATGCTGTAGATATGTTATTTATCATATTAAATATTTATGTTATTTCTATTATTATCTTATATGTGTGTTTTCACATTTGATTAAATCAAAGCCTCTATTACTACCTTATTTAAAGAGGCAGAAAAAAATTTCCTACAAGATGTCTTGGAGAGATCAAGCCTATGACATGGTTGAACTTGGATACTTGGTTAATGTATTTTTTTTGTGTGTTGTGCAGGTGATAATCAGGTATGTTTTAAGTGCTTTATCCACCTCATTGTGATGGAAAATAGAAGAGTTAGGGTCTGGGGTAAAACTTAATTGGGGCATCTGGTGGTGAAATATTTCATAATGAATGGTACAACTGGAATGCAAGGAAATGTAAAATATATAAAGTAGTTACCCCTAAATGAACAGAGTTAGTGTAAATTTAAACTAATGTGTACTTGATGTGTTAGTGTGATACGTAATTCCTTTGTACTTTGTTAATTTCTGAGTAAGGAGTTACTAATCTTGATTTTTCCTGATCAAAAACCTGCTCATCTGAACAAGACCTTGAGCATTCTTGCCTCTGTTTTTTTGAAATACATGAGGTTGTGTTGATTATTGCACAGTATCTGGCCTTCACTAAAGAAAACTAAACATTCATCAAAACACTCAGCTTATCAGATTTGCAATTTGTAATGCAGGCTTCTTAAATACCTTTTTGCTGGTTTATTTCACTAATTTAATAGTAAAAAAAAAATCAAGTTCCCTGCCAGGGCATGGTTTTGAATTAGTAATATTCGTTTCTTAGATCCCTGCTGTATTAATTGATTAAACAGACAATTCATATTTTCCCTCTTTTCTTTCAGAGGCTACTAGAGTTTAGCTTTTACTTTCTTCCATGTACGGGATTTCTCCTTTACATTTCCATTACTGACCTTGGAAGCCATTTTTTACAAAGGAACTGGAGTTTTGTGTTGTTTCTGGATGCCAGTCCTGACACTAGGAAGTGAAGTAATTAAGAGAGGAGGATAGCTGCAGTTTTCTGAAAATACTATCTTAAGATGGGGTACAGGGGATACCGAGAATCAATATCACTTGATATTGTTAAAATCTTGGTAGAGGGTGTATTGTTTCCTTTGTTTGAGACCTAACTACCCTTATCTTTGACTGGATGGTGATGTTGAACCAGAATAACAGACCAAAGTATTCTGTCCTCTTTGTCTAAACTTCTTTGATTTAACGTGAATATCTACAAAATCTGCTAATTTTTGTTTTGTTAAATGATATTCTTCATCTTGTTATATTTTATTCGTGTATAGTGCTCTCTGAACTCTTGAAACATTTGCGTTCTTCTTCAGTAAGATTGTCATTGCGCATGGCCCGTGCTGCTAATATCCAGAGACCTAGCTTGTCAGCTCTTTGTTTCTCTGTGGCCATTAGGAATATGAAGGAGAACAAAACTGTGTGAAGTATTGAGACCCATGCTGTTTAGTGTGTGTTTGTTTTTTGTTTAACTGAAATGAACTAGTCTCAGGTTGTTTCTTTATTTTTGCTACCAATGCATGGCACTTCTGTACAGGAGTTGAAAACTTGCAGAACGCTAACTGTGTGAATGGGATTTGTCTGATTGGGTTAACTGACTTTGTAGTTAGCCTTGGTTGTACTTTTAAAATTGTTTTCATTTAGTGCTATTTTCAAATCCATTGCCAATTTACTGCCACTTATTCTACTGCTGATTTTATTCTGTAAATAAATTATTAATGTTAAACTAATTATTCAAGTATTGCTTTCCTGTCTGGAAAATAACTGATGAATGTGTGTTATTTAACAGACATAGTAATTTATTAGGCCATTATATTTTTGTAAGCTGTTTTGATATACTCCCATGCTTTTTAAAATATGAAACTCTGAAGGTTGTTATTTTATCCTTTCTTTAACTGTGATACAGCAGGCAGTAAATAAAGACCTTGATCACTCTCAATAGAAATACTAATTGGCTGTGTAAATGAGTGGCTGACATCAGATCATCATTCCACCTGCAGAGTTAGATTTGTTCTCACATCTTGCTCTTGTGGAACTGTAGGTAATGCAGAGTTAGTACCTGATGTCTACCAAAGGGATCTTCCAGTGAATGTTACTATAGCAGAAGTTCACAATGTGAAGTCAGAGGGGCATGCAGGGACTTGAGAGAGTTGATGGGAAGAGAATGGTGCCAGTTTTAAAAGGCCTGCTGGAGAAGTACTTACAGCACTTACTGAGGTAGCTACTATTGAATCCTTGCTTTTGCAGAGCAGAGAGCAGCAGGAACAATTGGGTGGTACAATGGCTTTTTTTAGTACGCAGTCACTAGCTAATAGAAAATCTGAATCAGATGGTCCCACCCTGCTGCTGATGGATGGCTGAAGATTAGGATCACTGAATTTAGGGTGTCTGTTCTTGGCACTGATACAGGAAAATTTCATTCTCTGCTGGGCAAGGAAGTTCCCCCCTCCACCTCCTTTGGGAGGTGTAAAAAGTAATAATTAAAAAATGTAGGGGTTAGGTTTAGCTCAGTTGGTTAGAGCATGGTGCTGCCAATGCCAAGGTTGTGGGTTCAGTCCCCGTACAGGCTACGCTGAGGGTTGGACTAGATGATCTCCAGAGGTCCCTTCCAACCTTACCATTCTGTGATTCTGCTTTCATAACAAGTGAACTTTTCCTCTAGAGAATACTACTGGGGAAGATTAGTTTCATAGCTTCCTGTGAAGGATTGGGGGAGAGGGTGACAGGGGGCATGTACCTTCCACCTTCCCAGTTTCAGTACAGGTTGGAAATATACTCTCATAGCAGGGCTGTAGTGGAGTATAGTAGTAGCCCTTTGTAGAATATTGCGCTTAATCTGATGTGGGCTCTCCCAAACCCCCTTCTTACTGCTAAAATTTAAATTCCCTGCAGTTTAACTGCCAGTTTGCCCAGGAGCAGTAAGGTATTTATAGTTTGGCTTTGTGTTCCTATTCTGATTAATTTAGGAGGACTGATGAAATAGAAAGAATTGTAAATTCATTAAGTTTCACCATCACAGTACTTTTCCTTTTGTACCCCCTCTGGGGGTGTGTCCTCACTCCCCCACCTGCTGGATTTTTTTTTTTTTTTTTTTTTTTTTTTTTTTTTTTTTAAGTAAAAGAGCATTTTTTTTCTCTCAAAGTTTTCTTTGGCTCCCTAAAGGCAAGTGTGACATTTTCTACTGTTTCATGTAGAAATCAAATCCATGTTTTAAAAAGTAAAAATCATACATAAACTGGCAGATGATCTTGAATTCATACATTTTACTGAAAAATAACACACAATCTTACTAGCTTTTCTCATCTGTTTTCTCATGCTGGTAACTTCTACAAAAATCCACGTACCCTTCAACATCTTTTCTACTACTCAGTTTCCTTTTCATATTTTGATGCTTCAATGCTATGAGAGAGCAGAGCGCTGAAAGAGAATTAAATACTTCTGTTATTCACCAGGATTTTCAGATTTACCTGTCTGTAGTATATCCTTTAGCCTCTTCTTTGCCATCATTGCTCATTTATTTGCTAACATTTTTTTGTTGTTGTTCTTTAGTATTTACTACTGCCATATCTGAGCGATTTGCTTTTAAAACATATTTGTAATCTGCCTTTTGGTGAAGTTGATCACTGATATCTGAATCTCTCTGCATAGTACAGAAAACTTGCTTCAAAGCAGGATGGAGAATATTATTTTAGGTTTGTACAGATACTGGAATTGCATCATGGTTATGAGGAAGTTGCATGATTCAAACTGGAGTTGTAGCTTTAGCTGCTGTGTTCAAATTGTTACCTAAATGTGTGGATGCTTCTCTTTTGCTTTAATGCAGATTTTGGAGTTAGGGTAAATCTATAGGAGTTATTTTTAAGGTAAATCAAAATATGCCACCTTCTGAAGTAAGAGGGCCCCTGCAAAGGTTTGTCTGCTGAACTTGATTTTGAAATGATGTAGGACACTAGTCCAGCTTCCTCATACAGAAAGGACTTCAGAGATGGGAGAAATGCAATGGAAGGAAGTTTCTGTCAAGTTCGTCTTTCTTGTATAATTATGTGGAAGCGGGGGGACTGTGGCCCTCTGGACAGTTCTTTTTGAAAAACCTTCTTGGCTGCCTGGCAAATGTATTTTCAGTAGGGAAAAGAGCTAGGCTGGCAACAAGTGGCTTCTACTGATAAAAAGGTAAAAGCAGGGCTGAAAGTGCTCTTACAAACACTAGTGTTGCTTCAGAAGAATGATGCAGCAATGTGAAATAGTGGGAAGTGAGATGCTGTGAGGACTGCCGAGTAGAGGATCATGAACGAACAACTTTGTCACTTTTTGCTGACATCCTTGGCCTTCTGAATCAGAGTATGATGTTTGAGAATGTGGGCTTGCTAAACTGTAGCAGATTAGCAGCCTCTGGAGTCAGATGCTTGCAAATTGTAAAGGTAAACAGTAACTATTGTCTCTTGTCCTGTTGGACTTCTGAAGATAGCCTCCTCGCAAAGCAGTTGCCCCCAGTTTGATGGGGGAAGAGAAGCTTGCATTAATTCTAACACCACCTCTGGAATATCTCCCTATCAGAATTTCACCTCTAAACAGCATTGCAGCTTAACTCCCATCTGACTTACGACGCAGTTATTCAGTTCCTAGGATAAATCCTTTATATTTGCTATGCTAGTGGTTTTTTTTTTTTTTTTTTTTTTTTTTTTTTTTTTTTTTTTGCTTCTGTGGACTTTTGGCTTCAGCTTCAACTGAAGGTTGAGCTGCAGAAGCATATCATGCTTTCCTGCATGACTCAGATATTCTGCCTGTTTTGAAATTGTTTGTACAAGCAGGATTTATCTTGGGATGGTTGTCACAGGGTCCTATTGTGGAGGATGTTCATAAATCAGTCACTCTGTGGTAGAAACAAAAGGAGAAGGAAAACTCTCTGCCTTGTTTGCATAGCACAAGCTGCACCTTCTGCACTTTCAAGCTTGTTTAGTGAAAATACATGCATACCTCAGCTACAATTGTTTCCCATTTTAAGTTTAATAGAATGTTTTCCTATGATAATGGACTTGTCTTTTATAAAGATGCTGAAGAATTACTACTTTTTCTGTATAACTCTGACATCAAAAAGAGAATTAATTCTCTCCATCTAGTTCCAAGGTGTTTCTCATTTGCCTTGCTTTTAGGCTTTGCTTATTTGATGGGAATCAAGCTGCACCTGTTTCCTCAGCAGTTTCCTTCCATGTGTCATGGTCATGAGATGTCCTAGTTTTACTCACATCCATGCTGTTCCTAAATTCTGTGGGTTGCTGGATGGTGAGTTTTCTTATCAAATTTGTACTCAGAGGGGGAAAGTGTAGCTCTGTTTGACCATTGTGTAGCTAGCATGCTCAGTTTCTAGAGGAGAGTAATATCACTTATTGCTTAATAATAGTATTTTAGTAATTGCTGAAATATTGGTGTGATTGAAGTGTCCTCAAGGAAAAAAATGTTGTTGTAGAAGTGAGATGTGAAAGCAGAGGGAGTTATCAAGACTTTTATCAGAGAGATAGAGCATCTCTTCTGAAGCCTGAATGGAAGAGAAAAAGCCTGTCTTTCAACATCTTTTTTTTTTTTTTTTTTTAAGAAGACTTTTGGTTTTCCCCTTTCTTACAGTAGGATAGCAAGAGGTATATAAGAGCAAGTGCGCTTCATAACTGGTCAAATGGAAGGTTTTTGTCACCATTATTCAACAGATCTTTCTGACCTTCCTGAAAGGAATTGAGATGATGTGGAAACAGATAGTGGTAAGTGACCAGTTTAGGAAGTTTATGAGGAAACATTATTTATTTAATTTTCTCTATCAACAGTGACCCAGACTGTTCTTTAGAGGTTTGGCATTTATCAGCAGGCATTTTGAAATGTAGAAGTTGTAAAAATGCCATTTTTTAATACTCAATTTGTGCTTAATTTTCAGCTATATTTCCTCTCAATTTTTTGTGGTATTTTATGTGTGAAAATAGCAACATTTAATTTACAGAATATGGTTTGAGTTTACATTAGCTCCACCACACATTTAACCAGACAAACTACTAACGTAAGTTATGAGGGAGAAAGAACTCTGCCATGATTGAAGAAGATCCGACATAAGGAATGAGACCAGACTTCCAGGAAAGTTTTCTTTGCTTTAAGAGGCAGTTGGTTAATAAGAAAGTACCTGAGTGTTTCTTTCTGAAAAGACTGCTGAGTAGAGGATCATTTTGGCACTCTATCTCATTGACATTCTTTACAGGTATCTTCTCAGTAATATTAGAACCTGTCTCATGGAGTTGTGTCTGTGCACTACAAAGGTGTTTGCTACAGTTCTTTGTTTTCTTTTGCCTGTTTGGGGCTCGAAGGAGCAGTGCCCCTGGGAATAAAGAGAAATACATTTTATGGATATCTGCGTAAGTAGTTAGAAACAAATACAAATGTTTTGCTGGCTTACTAGGGCTATTGCTTAGTCTGTTATTTTCTCACAGCTGCGCTGTAGTTTCCCAGTAGGATATGTGTTAATAAGTAACACACTGCATCAGCCGGGCAATGACACTTTCTGAAGACAAAATCTAGGCGACTGATACCGTATGTAGACTAATACTGGCAAAGAGAGAGTGACTAACAAGACCAGACTGTACAGTGAAAATTAATTGGGTGTTGCCTGCCCTCAGGCACTGGCAGTGACCTGGGCTGTCTGCAGAACCTTCCATGACTCCTGCTGGGAGAACTGGTGGATGTCACTCCATCTACTGTAAACATGCAGACGCCACAATTAATATTTTTCCTGCTTTGAAGTCTGAGCATGAGTTTGTTTGGTTCTGCTTGGCTGCTGATGGTATGCTAAATACTGTAATAATACAGAGATGAAGGTAATCAAGTGAATAACTAGTGAATGTGCTGTGCACTTCTAAAAAGCATTGTAAAATAGAAATATAAGAGATGCTTTTACTGGCTCTTGTTCTACTCTTGAGTAAAAAGTTTTGTGAAACTTAGTAGGGGAAGGAAGGGCTATTATACTCATTAAAAAGAAATACCATTTCTGTTAAGCAGTACTGAGAAAAGGGTGGTGATATTTACTGACTGTCACAAAATGTGGATTAACAGTTTAATGAATTTGTCATAAAAATGTACCAGCCAAGTCACAGAATCTGGTTGCTTATATGAAAAGATTGGTATTTTGTTCACTCACCAACAAAAGAATGGCTTGTTCCTCATGACTGGGTAGCAGAATTTTGCAAGGTTTGAGCAACACCTATGGCTATTATTTTTATTATTAAATCTAAAATGCAGACATGCTTTTGGGTCTTACAAGTGTATGGACAGCTGGTCTTGATTTTTCTGAGGTTGTGTAGGAGTCACCTGTGGGGGAATCAGTTTGTCAGCAAGACAACCAATATACCATTCTGTTTATTTGATACAAAAATAAATTAAGAATGTTACTTAGATTGCAAAATCAAGCATTTGAAAGTTAGGAAATGCCAGATTTACAGTTGCCTATGCAACATTAATTCTTTTCCCCTGTGCCTCTATCCTGTGCATTTAATAAGACAGGATTCCTGTGAAATGTTTTTGGATGTGGTCATGTAAAGACTGTGTCATGGGGCATATCAAAGAGGGGCAGAATTAAGGTTGTACGGACATCTGGCATTTCTTAAGTGCCCAGTTTTGCAACTTTAAATAACTTAGGTTTTATATAAATTTAATTTCCTAGGCATTTTTGAAGTAAAAAGGTAAAGTAAAACTAAAACCATATATTATTGGACTATAACTATCCCTTTACTGTCCACCTTCAGTAGGATTTGGATTACAAATATTCAGCAGTGTAGCGTGGAGTCATGTTGCTTGCTATTGCTCACTGTATTAACCAAATAGTGTAAGGGGAAACTTACCTTAGGGAGAAGGTGGACTTTTGGGTTTAGGATAGTGGGCGTTAAGTCCCAACCTTAACTGTTCTTCTCAGCTACTTCCTTCCAAGTGCAAGATGGGCAGTGGATCCATGTACCAGGCTTGGAGAACATTAAGGGATGGGACAAACGTTTTTTTTTTTTTTTTTTTTTTTTTTTTTTTTGGTATGTCTGTGTGCTATACTTGGAGGAGAGTGCAAGTCTGTGTCAAGAATCTGCTCTCTCCTCTCCCTTTCTATTAGTTCCTTCAGGCTGTCTTTGAAGGGCTATTCTAACTGACTGTTTAAATTCCAGGGAGAATTCTGTAAGTCTGTTCTTTATTCCTTTCTGCTCTCCCCAAGTCATTTTGGAGCAGTCTCCTTTAGAAATATAAATTACTATCACTTGTTGACCTCCTGTAATATGGCCAGATTTATGCACTGTCCAAAAAGAAACTTGTTGCATCTCATTAATATTTTCTTACGGATATTTAGAATCTCAGAACCTGTGATTATTGCAGTTAAAATACTTGAAAATAGTTGATGCAAATGTCTGAGTTTTCTTCAGTCACTGAGATACCACCAGAATCTTTCAGATACTCAGAATAACGGACTCTAAGTCATCAAATCTAGAATTTTTCTGTGTCATTCTTATAAGACAAGACTTCTGCATAACATCTCTACAGAACAGCCTTTTTCTTGTTTTATTCTTGGATAGTAAACTCTGTAGACTTTTAAATCTTTATTTGTATAGCACTTAAAACTGAGGCTATCTGTTTTGGGGCTGGAGGTCCTAAACAGTAAATAGTAACAATCTGTAGCCTCTTCTTTTCCTCCCTGTATCTGTTGATGTTGCTTTTTTCTTTCGTAAGAGGAACAGTACAGATCTGTTTAATAAAATTGTACGATCAACCATTTTTTTCTCAAATGATAAAATGTATGTGCTTCTACCTAGTCTGTGCCATGAATTTAGTGCCTGTGGTTTCTTGGGAATTTTAAAGATTCGACCTCTGAGAAATTTTAATAGATACTGAACAAAACTTGTACTACAGACGTGTATAAGGAAGTCGGTGTGCAGTTTGTATTATGTGCATGCCTGGAGACACCAACTAGTATGTATAGTCCTTTTAAGATTTAAACAGTGTAATTGTGGTGTTCTTATTTATTAATTGCCTTGACTTAAGAAAGGCTCCTTTCCACAGTTGAACTATTTTTAATCAGGCTATAGTGATGACAAAATGCTTAGCAAAGGGAAGAGTGCTTACGACCACTCAGTAGAAATCCACAAATGGAATTGCACAGAAAAGCAAAGAAAGGAAGATGATTTGGACTTGTTTAGGGTGTGGGAAGCAGCTATATACAAGTGAAAAGATAAAGTGGGAGAAGACCAGGGCTATAATGTACAACAGTAAGGTTGGAAGGGGCCTCTGGAGATCATCTAGTCCAACCTCTCTGCTCAGCAGGGTCACCTAGAGCATGTTAGACAGGGTTGCGTCCAGGTGGGCCTTGAAGATCTCCAGAGAAGGAGACTCCACAACCTCTCTGGGCAGCCTGTGCCAGTGCTCCGTCACTCTCACAGTGAAGAAATTCCCCTTGACGTTCAGGCGGAACTTCCTGTGGTTCAGTTTCTGCCTGTTGCCTCTTGTCCTGTCACATGGGACAGCTGAAAAGAGTTTTACAAGGAGCATGGGCCAAGAGGAGATGGGGCAGACATCTGAAAACCAAGTGGAGTTATGTGCAGGTATCTGTGATAGTTCCTTACTCTATTAGAATGGCAGTAATAAGAGACAAATTAGTGAAGGGAATAAGTTTATTTTGTTTGGGTTTTTTTGTTTCCTTCCTCCTGGATGAATGTGCAAAGGCAGAAGTTTATAGATGGTTGTTGGCTTGGAAGATGAGAGTATCTTTAGAGCCCCACACAAAAATGAAAACTTGTAGTGCATGATGGAATTCCAAACTGAAAAATCTTTAATGCTTTCTTTTATGCTGATGTGCGCTCTTGAAGAAATTACCGTGCTAACCAAATCATTCTTTGTATCAAATCATTCACCTAGGCTGCAGTAACAAACTTAAGTCAGAGCCATATTTGGAGAATCAAAAGAAACCCCACAAAGCCAATTGCAGGTGAAAACCTGTCAGTTCCTTTGTCCTTCATCCCCTTAGGACTCCACATATGGTCATTTTTTTTCAACACGTAAGCCCACGTTTTTAAAAAGGAGAATAGTAATTTGCAGCATCCAAAATATTCCCACTTCTGACACAGAAATGAAATGTATTAAACGGTTTTCTTGAAATAAACGATCTGTCATTGACAGTGAGATGAAGTATGTTTTATAAAGTACAAAAAAGTAATGAAAATACTTTGCATCTTTCGTACTATTATTAGGTTGTTTTTTTCCATACTGTTGTTCTCTGCTTTGGTTCCAATGGACCTTTTTTCAGTTTGTCCAGAATATTACTGAGACCTATTTTTATCATTTATTTTAGTTCTGTTTGGTTTATTTCTAATTTTAAACAACATAATTTTAGGTTAAAATGGAAAAGACGATTCTGTGTCTCCTTCTAATACTTGAAATCCAGTATTTTTATTTTGTCTCTAATTTTCTTATTTCCTATCTCTCATTTTGGCTCCAGTCTGTTTCCTCCTGTGTGTTTGTTGTTGTTGTTGTTCTGATCCCCTTGTTTTTTCTACAGATGGGTTTAAAATACGGAGTTCTCCCTCAAAATTTGTGTGATGACTTGTTTGAGAGGGTGTTCAGATGACTGTTCAGTAACTTCTAAGTCACCTTGAAAATGAGAGTGGTTTAACAGGCCAGATAGTGTAGTTTGCTATTCTTGCAAATTATTCTTGCCAATGTTAAATGGAGAGTGTAGGCTGGCTAATCTTTTGTTGAAAACTGCTTAATATTAGCAAAAGTGTTATGTGCTAGAAGCATGTGCATCACCTATGGCAATAAACTACTTTTTACTTTTTTCCTGCAAACACAAAAGCCAAGTGGGAAGGGATATTTCATAAACCCAGTGCTATTGTGTCCTCTGGTCTAAGCCATAAAACAAGAGTAACGGAGATGTTCCCTTTGAACTTGAAATCCCTTTCTAAGCTGTGCTGATCTAACCTCAGTGAGAGAGGGAGACGATACCAGCCAGAAAAATTTCTCTTTTGGTTATTTCCCTCCCACTCTCCCCCCCCCCCCTTTTTTTTAAAGTTCTTAAGTGAGTTTGCTGCACTTCTGCCCATAAATTTAAAAAAATATTATCGTAATGTAGGTCAGTGAACTGAAACGCCACTGTACACCATGGGGGATTAAAGTCAGAGGCAGCCCTCTCCCACTCCCACTAGGTCATATGACAATATAAACAAGAAATGCAAGGAGCCTTCAGCTTTTTCTTGCCGTAATCCTTTGTTTATGCAGCACTTAAACTGACTTTTGGGGTCGTCTCTGTCTGGCATTAAAGCCCTAAAGTTTTTTGAAGTTTCTCTGAAGTTAATAAAATTAGTCTGCCCTCATTGCTAGGCCCCTTGCTGTTGCTTCAGAACAGACTACGTATCCCTTACTGTCTTTCTGGCATTTGGCTTTTTAAGTTAACAATATTTTATAACAAAAAAGAGTGTTTGAGAGAGAAAAGCAGAAAGATCTCCCAAAAGGCTATTCAACTAATATGCAAAGTGATTGCTGTTGTAGATGTTCTGAGAACTCAAGAGATTAACTTAAAATCTAGTGATTGGAGGTAAATTGCTGGTAAAGTAATTGGAAGTGTTGAGTTTCAGTTAGAGTGAACAACATGCATTTCTGTGGCTTTCTACGAAGAAAGACAAAACAAAAACTAGATTTATTTTTATAAAACTCTTGTAGTAGAAAAGATGAGGACTCCTTCCTAGCAATTACCAGTGAGCTGTTGCCCCTTCACTCATTTTACTGCAAAGAATCATCAGTTATTTTAATTCTTGCTACACCAAGTATTCTCTTGTTATTTAGTTATCCTCAGGGATACATTCATGAGAGGCTTCGCTAGCTCTTGCGGCCTCACTTACTCTTACTCTTTTTTTAATTTTGTTTTTTGGTGTAGTATTTAGTGTGAGGGACAGACACTGACACAACGATTTTGTTTCCAAGTGCTACTCAAACAACTTGCTGTTTTCCTATTATCTTAGAGCTATCAAAAGTGGTTTTTTTCCTCCCCCATGAGTAGCCTTTTCAAATATCTTTTTAAATAATGTTGGTTTGGACAGAATGTTAACAGCTAGCTAGAGGCGGAATTTTCGTAAAAGTTAACCAGCCTAATGAAAGGAACAATGCAGATGACATCCTTGGCCCAGGATATGTGCAGTTGCAGTGCTAGAATTAGTATACAAGTGCAAGTCCCTAAAAAGAACATTTAAAAGGAATGTGGCGGTTTCTTTTTTGTTTTATTTTAAAACATAGAGTATGACACTTACATGATAATTTTTTTCTTATTATCATATATATATATATATATGTATTTTAATTTTAGGCTTACGTTGCCAGTTTACTCAGAGGTTGCATACTACACTTGTTCACACATCATTCTGATTTTTTTTTCTGACAGACTTGTCAGAGAAGCTAAACTGAACCATGCTAGTATGACTATTTACCCTACAATTCAATTTTTTAATTAAGGTAAAGATGACTTTGAAGGCCTTGGGGGGGAGGTCTATAATGTAGTTTACAGTGTCTTCCTGCCCAAATTTGGGGAATAACTGTGGAAATAATAGATTATGGAAAAGTCCTTACAGGAGTATAAGAGACCATTTGTATTTCAAATATAACACTGAGAAGCAAGAAGCTAGCAGTGGAGAAGCGGGATGTTCTGTTTTGAAATTTCTGCTTTAGAAATAAAAGATTTATAGGGAGAATTGGAAAAAATGACAAGCTGTGCAGCGTATAAGTGCTTTTCAAGTCTGAATTAATACCTTTTGTTAGACTTACACTGCAGCCCCAAAGAAAGGCATATGTGCCTGAAAGTTTGTTTTCCCCTCCAACTATATCAGTTGCTCTAATAAAAGATATTATTCAGTTTCGAATTTAGGCCAGAGGTTGCCAAGCAGTGATACTACCATTAACAGTTCACAAGCTACTTCCAAGCAGTGTATGGAGGGAGGAAAAAAAAAAAAAAAAAAAAAAAAAAAGGTGTGTGGGGGAAGAGAAAAGAGCTGTGACCTTTTGCAAAAAGGCAAGGAATGGATGTTTAGGCAGCAAATGCTGTCTGGACATCTGAATACTTCTGCCTATACTCTTGACTTCACGCAGCTGAGAGTTGCTTCTGCTGTTGTCGTCTCCATGTGAAAGAAGGAAAAAAAGGCTGTAGACATTTTTGTTCCCACATGTGTGCGTGGTTTGGGGGATGCTGGTGCCGCAGTGTGCACTCTATGGTACTATGTGACCCTTTCAAGAATGGTTATAGCTGAGCAAGTGAACCCTGTATAATTTAAACAGTTACAAGATTTGAATATATGATGCTAGATTTACTGCTGTGCTATGAACTGAGTCTTTTGGCATTAAAGTATGGGCATATCTATGTAACAAATTTAAAAATACAAAAGGATGCTGGGGATTTGAATGTGTGTGTAAAACTACTGTTTGTGGAAGAGGCCTCAGGGAAGGAGAGTAGCTTTTAATAAGCTTGCAACTTTTTGGGTCATCATTTAAACTGAATAAAAGGAGTTTTCAAAATCTGTTGCACCTCTTGACCATTATTGGTAGTTATTTTGCTCTTTGAAATTCTTAATTTAACTAAAAATTGGTCCTAAGATATGAGGAAGAGAATAGCATCTTTTGCCAAAAAAAAAAAAAAATACAAATTTAAATATTACCCCAGTATTTCTTCTGATAAGTAAATAAAGGCTCTTGCTGTAGCTGAGGTGGAGTAACTTCAGGTGTTGAGCATGCAAGGATATTCACACCTACAGGATTAGGCTCACTTGACTGCATCTCATACTTTGTAATGCCTAAGGAAGGATAGTTTATCTTGCCTTACCTACCAACCTTGCTGCCTCTTGTTTCTGATAGCTTAATTAAGAATCCAAGCTTGGAATGGTTCTTTCCACTGGGTTATAAACCTTGAAATTAAAATCTGATACAACTGTCATAAGGTTTTTAGTTTAACAAATCAATGTGTGTGTAAAGGTGACTATTTAAAAAGCTGTATTTAGATGCTGAGTTAATTCTGTCACCTCTTCGAAAGTGTAGCTGTTGGAACGCAGTTCTGGAGCTAACAGACAAGATGTTTGTATAGGTGTTAATGTGCTTGCTCTAGGGATAAGTAGTAGAATGCACTTTTTGTGTGCATTGGTACTTAAGTGCTTTCACAGAGATTTCAAAGTAAATAAGAGATTTTAATTAACTGATCTTTACAGCCCATTGAGACAGATTTCCCTTTTCCTATATGGCAAAAAGGGAGATAAAAGCAGAAATATATTAATTCTTATAGTCTACTATAGTTCTGAACACAAATTGCCTTTAAAACTGAGATATTCTAGATGGCTAATCTAGTGCTCTTTGCTCATTAGAGGGTAAATGGTTTTCCAAAGGCAGAGTGATAAAAGTCACCAAACTGTCTCCGAAGTATAATTTTTTTCCACTTTAGCTGTAGACTTACGAAGTCATATTTCTTTTGCAGGTGATAGATGATTACAGTGTGATTGGTCGTTCATTGTTTAAAAAGGAAACGAACATCCAAATTTTTGTGGGTCTAAAAGTCCGACTATCTACAGGAGAAGATGGAGTAATAGAAGGTGGCTTTGGACAAAGTGGCAAATTTAAAATCCGAATTCCAGGTAGGTGCTCATAATTTCAGTGAACAAATGCTAATCTGTGTCAAGTATAAAGGATGTTTCCATATCACAAGTCTGCCTGAATATTTCCAGTAGGTGCCTAAAGGTTGTAGTATCAGCTCATACCCATGGGGTTGGTGGATTGTGCCTCCTTTAATTGATGGTAGTTGTGACTTATGAGATTGAGTGGCCTGAAGCCACATCTGTGTATAAAAAAATTGCAGGTCTCAAAATGCTTAAGTATCAGTAACACAGGAATTATGCTGTACTCAGAAAAGTTTGTGGAAATCTCTCTGCTCTTAAAATATGTATGTTTTTCAACAGAGCCATCCTGAGAAAATGAAGTAAAACAAACCTGTGATTATTTTTACCAATAGCTACTTGTTAAATATAGCATTCTGTATGCAAGTTCCTTAGGTTGGCTGTGTTCTACATGTTGTTATTACCAAACTTACCTTCAAGCAAAAACTGCGAGCACTTTGGTGAATGATTTTTTTTTTTTTTTTTTTTTTTTTTTTTTTTTTTTTTTTTTTTTTTTAGGGATCTCAGGGGGATTTTATGGCTTGTGTCCTTTGGTGTTGTAACTTTATGTGGTACTGTATTTTTCATCATTGATGAACTACTGCAAGGATTTCTGCCTCCTTAGCTTAGTGTGTGGGGAATGATGGGTTCTAGAGTTTCTAAGAACTGTCATTATTGTTGCTTTTTTTTCTGTTAAGGCTGAAAAGCTATTCTGAGCCTCTGAAGAGCAATAATAACTGCTTCATTTAATTCAGCTTGTACGATAATGTTCTAACAATACCAGTAGTATATGCTAGTAGTACTTTGCATTTCTCTATTGTCTCCAGCCTGGTTGTTAGTAGTTAGGTCTCTACTCTCTCTCTCTGGGCAGATGAGCAAAAATACTGTTGTTCAAGGGGAGAAAAGGAAGCATGATGTAGTATGACACCAAATAATCACATACCAATTGATGTACAGAGAAAACTGGAAAAGTTTCCTGATTTCTTGCCAAAGATGGACTAGTATCCATTTAACTTCAGGCTTTTTGATGCAGATGTATTAAATCTGGCCCCTAGCAAATAGTCTGTATTTTGACTCATCTGATGAGAATTTCTAACTAAGCAAAAGGCTCCATTTTTTTTATCCCAGTTGTAATAATTCCAGTTTTGTCACCAAATGGCAGACTTTGCAGGTAGCACTGAAAGCCTATTAGCAAATAGAGTGTATACTTAAAGAAAGAAATTGCAGTGGGTGCATGCACGTTTTTCATTTTTCTAATTGGAAGGGTTTTTAAGTGTTCACTAAGATAGGTAACTTCGGTAGGTGATGAAATAATGTGTGAATGGACTGTACCACTGAAAAGGGTTCAGGCTGAAAATCAAGATGACGTCTTAAAAATGTAGTGTCATTGGTAACGTTTGTTCTGTAGAGGCAGTGGACTGAGCAGCTGGCATATCTGCTGCTTATGTGGGAGATCTGCTTTTGAGCTTCTTGGTGAAAATGGCCATAGGAACTTAAAGTGAAGGCTAGTGTATACATTTTAATAAGCACTGTTGAAATGTTACCACTAGTTCCTGTTTATTATCTAGCAAGTATTGTTTGATGTTATATCTGTTCTTGTGGTCTGCTTGAGCAATAGTTGTAGAAAAGAACTTTACTCAGAGCTTACTGAGTAAAGGACAGTAAAGTAGGAACAGAAATACAATGAAGGAGAACAGGAGGATGGTACTTACATTGCCATTTCCAAATTGTGGGTTAAGCAAACCCTTCTTCATGAGACAGGCAGAAGCCTAATAAGGAGTAGTCTTTGTCACATTTGTCAATGTAAGAAGGAACAATAACTGTGAACCAGCAGTTGTGTTAAGAAAATAGCACATAAATTTAGAAAATGTCATTTTAGTTTGAAGGTCAAGTTAATGCAGAAAGAAATGATACATTTCACCAAGGTGTTCCTTATCTAAGCTTGCTTATGCTTTCCTGATGTTTAACAGTAGATCATGAAACAGAGGGTCCTTTGTGTCTGCTCTTCCAATGAGAAGAATATTTGAATTTTAATTAAAATAATTGAATTTAGTATTTCTGTAAGGTAGGCAGAATAATGTAACTTAATTTTTCTTTAGCCTAGATCAAATTTGGGTGCTTTAGCCCTCTAGAAAGAAGAGGCAATAAGCAAAAATCAGCTCACGCACAGTATTTAGCAAAGCACAATTAGCAAAGAAAAAAACCACAGAATCTGGAAGGGTCTAAATAACTGTTTCTTTAAGAGTTAAAAAGATTTGTGTGTAGGGGGAGGGCTATTGCTGTGGTGCTGTTTAAGTCAACTGCAGTTCACATTCCATTGTTAGGTCAGTGTTGCTTTTTTAATGCGTCTGCATCCTGTTTGTGGGTTTCTCAATTTTTTTTTTTATTGAATTACCTGATCAGATTCTTCTCTCCATTCCCCACTATTCTTCGGCTTGGTTCCACTCATTTTCTGTTTTACAGACTTCTGTGAAGAATTCTTTATAATTTTTTTTGACTTTCTTTATTTCTCAGTGATTCCTTCACAAATATATTAACGAGTGGGAGGGAAGGAAAGGAAAGTGCAAGTTAAACTGTCTCAAACTGCCTCAGCCTGTCAGTCAGTCAGTCTTATTTAAAACCAGTCCTAACCACTGGAATTGAATAGTTTGGGTAGTTAACCTTATGATAGCTGGGGTCCAGTGTTGTTTTTAGAGATTTGTTTCTAAAAAAAATTAAGTAGATGTATCAGAGACGTACCTTGATAGCTTGAGGTGAGAGTGAATCATGGCACACTGTGGTCTGTTACAGAGATTGTTCTGGCACTACTGCTGGTGGCAACTGCCTCTGGCACCATGGTTGCTTGCAAGAGGAAGTATTGGGGTTTGCATGTGTTACTCCTTTGTCATTTGGAAATGGCTTGTGTTTGACTATAGATTTCAGTTTGGGAACCTTGTGTTCCTTTTCGTGGGCTGAAACTTGGCAGACCTTGGAACTGGGATTGATAGAACACAGGATCTGTTTCTTTTTCTGGCACTGCTTATATGCAACAGTAATTCTCTGTATCCTCTCTGCTTTTCTGTTCTGTAAAATGGGGATAGTTGTTATCTATTTTGGAAAAAAAAATAAATGCTGTGAAACCTCTGACTTGCATTTATTCCCGAATTTGAGTATTGATATGTTATGAAAAGGTTCAATTATTTTCCTTTAGAGTGTTAAAAAAAAAAAAAAAAAAAAAAAAAAAAAGTGTGTCTAGAACATAGCATGCAATTGAAAGTTTCTCAGCCCCTGAAAGATGTCAGCAATTTGGAAGAAGTTCAGGAAGGAGCAACAAGAATGCTGAAGAGGCAGAGGGGATTGATTTATGAGGGAAAGAAGATGAAAAGAAATGCATGAAACTTGGCTAAATGATGTTTAAGTGGGAGATACGATTATCTGAGAGTACTTGAAGAGCATAATGGAGGGGAATCCCTTCGGGTGGTCTGAGGAGGTAGAACTAACGCTGATAGCATGATATAAAGCAAAGCAAAGTGTAGCCTGATTATTGAGAGATGTTACTTAGCGGAGATTTGCCATCTTTGCAGAGAAAGAAGCTGAAGTTCTGTTTTGAGAGTACTTATATGTAGATGAGTCTGGATGTTTGCTAGTGCCTGTTTCTTTTTTTTTTCTTTTTTAATTTCTCAGGGTGGTGGAAATTAGAAAAACAATATATTGTTCATATGGTTTCTGTTGTATTCAGGTAAACTTTTATTAGCTGAATGACACTACACTGTTTAGTGTCATTTAATTTAAACAGTATATATGCATGTGTATGTATGTGTGTGTATATATATGTATATGTGTGCATTTGCTGGCAAATCTGCTATTCTCTAGGGCTAGGTTGTGGAGCTATTTGTGTTCTAAGAGAGGAAAAAGTTTCAAGATACATTACTCTAAAAAATAGTTGGTTTTTAGACTGGTTGTATAATCAAATACATAAAAAGGAGGACTTAATCACAGAATGGTTGAGGTTGGAGGGGACCTCTGGAGACCATCCAGTCCAACCTCCTGCTCAAGCAGGGTCACCTTAATCTACTCTGTCAGCTCAGCTTGGTTTGCAAATTTGTAATCTGATTTAATGAGTCCAGTGATATCATTTAACACATTGGTGCTAGATACTCAAATTTCATTGGTTCTGACATGTTGACTGTCTTGTGTTTAATTATTGTAAAATGTAGCAGCTTTTAAAATCTAATTGGTATGTATGTGGTATCTCAGGCATAGTTCACTTTTCTTTCTGACTCTGCCTTTACCATCCAGTTGTTAGTAAAACATTCATCCTTTCTGTTGTGCTGTGGTGTGTTTGACTGCAATTTTTTCTTCTCTTTCTGAGCTCAATACAGTAAAAATTGCTATACATGAGATGTGTTAAAAAGCTACATTATTTCTTAGTACAGAAGAAGCAGTGCGTATCTAACATTCATAACAGTTCAGCATATTTCTGAATTGAGCAAATTTAAATGTAATAAAATGCACACTCTTCACAGGCAGAGCTACAAATGAGAAAATCAGGATGTGAGCTTTTTTACTTTAGTATTGTTTGTACCTGTTCAGGATAACAGTAGTCTTAAGCTTCTTACAACAGCTGAAGGCAAATTTGTTTGTGACCATTCCTAGTGTTGCCACTTTTAAGTGTTCCATTTATAAGTGTTATTGCGTATGAGAGAGCAAGTCTGTTTTCACTGTGTCTACTTCTTGTCTTGGTAGAAGGGTTGAATGCATCATAAAAGTCTACTCTCAACTTACAGTGTGGAAGTTCCTTTTAGTTCAGGGGTCACAATGCCTCTGGGATCTTGCAGTGTTGGTATAAGATGATGTAAAGTGGCAAGAATTAACTAATGTGCTTTTGTTCTCAAGACTCGCACATTTTTATGTGAAATTAAGGGTAGAAATGTTAAGTACTGTTTTTCTCTTTTCCTTAGTGTATTGTGGAGATGCTGTGGTATTTAGTGTGGTATTTCTGTATCTTGCTTGATTCATTAAATTGGATTCTGTGCTGACCTGTAAAGTTCCTAAGATAGAGAGGGAAAGCACTGATTCAAGAACTGTAGGTGAGCAGCATTGTTCTGCCTAATCTCAATCCCAGTTGAAAATTATGGGTTTAAAAGTTAGGCTCTTGTAAATTATTTCTTAGCATTCCACTTAAACAAGGAAACTGAATGAATAGAGTTTAAATAATACTAGGGAAATTGTAGTTGTGCAAAGATAGAAACATGCAATGGGAAAATAATTTTACATCCCATGGACTTCCATAATTTCTCTTTAGGATTATCTTAATTGTGTTGTAGTTTCCTTTTATTCAAGGAGTGTGTCACTCTTTTGATGGCTCTCAGCTACTATATGCACACCAATGTAGGTAGCATTTGTAGAGTATTATTATGGCTTCTTTTAAACAGCTATAGGAGATGAACTTTAGTTGATAGTAAGTGACTGCCATACTTCAAACTCTGTAATTTGGATACCTTACAGATACCAGCAGGATTAAGGCAGTCTAAACTTTTTCATTGCACTGAGGATAATTAAACATTCTGTCACTAAGCAGCATATTTTTTTGTGGGAGATCATTTGGAATTATTTTCTTGTGTTGTGCTAAAGTAAGGTAATCTTTTTTTCTTCGGACAAATGAAATTTAGGCCTGTTTAAAGTCCATGTTTGTCCAGTCTGTCTTCTCTTTTATTAGAAGAAAATAAAAAAATGTTGGCTTCAAGGATCTGGTAGGTTGCCATCCTTGTCGGTATCAGGTGAGACTGAGCAGGATTTCAGTCAGCAGGAGAGACGAAAGCCCAAAGGCAAAGAAATTTGTGTTTCTACATTTTATTTAAAAGCTGGAGATTAGCTCTGGTTGTTCTTTCACAATCTCTCTTCCCCTTCTCTCTAAAACAAACAAAGCCTAAAATCCTTAAGGGGTACTTCACACAAAAATCTCCTTCTGTCCTTTTTGTGAAAGTTGGCTAGTATAGTGTGGACAGGAGCTGGGAGAAGATTGTTGCCAGGGAAGCATCACTTCCCTGTGTGATCCTCTCCTGAGTGGATTAGGCTGTAGTGATGTAAATCTCCTGTTGACTGTATAAGCATTAGGAATTTATATTGCATTTATATGAAGAACTTGAAGAGAAGGACTCATCTGCCTTTTAAGGGGTGGCATCCTGCAAGCCCATATTGACTTTTGGAGCTGAATATCCAGTTTTCTTGACCTTAGAGTGTGGGTTGTTTTTTGTAGAATCAAAGCCAAGATTTGTGCATGTTCCCTTTAAATGAAAACAGAGGTCAAAGTAATGTTAATTTATTAACTGTTTCTCTTCCTCATCTGTAGTATTATCAGTAGATCTTAGTCTTGACAGTAAAAACTGAATTGCAGGAGTCTGTCTCTAAAGTTAGAGCATTGAAGAGTGATGTATGGATTGTAATGACTGGTTTGATAGGCAGCTTCATTGTATACTAGAATGAGTATTGTGCCCAGGGGAGGTTAAGACCCTGGATATCAAAATATAATTGAAGTATGTGTTAAGCAGGCTGCAGTTCTGGGATCAAGCAGACACTGATGATAGAAATATCAAGCACCTGGTGACACAGCAGTATTTATTGAGTGCCTATGGAGAAGAAAAAGGTCCAGGTCCTCTGTAAGCCCTTGGTTTGGGTGCAGTACAAGCTGCACAGTGATCTTGCTGGATTTTTATCTTCCTGTAGAACTAGTTAGTTTTGAATAATTGAAAGGAATGAGATGAGCCAGCTTTTTTCTCCCCCAGTTCCCTTCCTGTCTGTGCAAAAGGAACTTCAGGAGAGAGTTCCTTGTTCAGCAAAAACACTTTGTATCCAAAAGATACCCTTCCCACAAGCAGCGCTAACTGCTGTAGTTGGAAGGACCTTTGGTATTCCTGCATTACTTGATGTAGTCTTAATGTTTCTTCCCTACTCATCATACATACCATTGACTATGGCGCTCCCCTTGAAGCTGGTGTCACAAGTGGTCTTCAGGAAGAATCACGGTACTCTGACTAATCGTTAGTTCGTGGTAAAGAGCAGTGTGCACTGAACCTTCTCCTTGCCCTGGATAGAGAAGCACCTTGTTCTCACAAAAGAGTGAGCTTACCAGCACAGCAAACTCAGGTTATATATATAAGATGTTTCTAAGCCATGAGGACTAGGTGCATAATTTAAACTAAGATATGTGCTCAGCAGCATGTTTTTTAGGATCTGGATTTTCAAAGGAAGTGCACTATCTTGAGATTTGTGGTAATGCTATTTATTATGACCCTACTTCTGTGTAGGGTCTCCTGTGGTCTTGCATCTTCCCAGTTAATCCAGGCTTTGTTATTTTGGCGGACTGTGAGTTGGAAGTTGCATTCCCTGACAAAAAAGAAACATCTCACATATTTAGGGCTGCTACTTTGCAGATTTTTGAATAATCACGGCAGCAGCTGTAAGCTGCTTGGTCCTTGCTGCATGGTCTAGATCATTGATGGGGATGTGTCTGGTTATTGATGTGGCTAAGCAAGCTGCTGCACTTTCAACTCATATTTGCCATCACATCACCACTGGCTTATCTAGTGACCTTTTCCAAATTATCAAGTATCTTGCAGCTTTATTTTGCTTTTGTATAAACCACCCCATTAGGCCTTCATAAGCTTTGCCTAGTGTGCTTAGGAAATTCTTCGTTAAAAGGAGTTCTTTTACAGTAAGTTATCCTTTTGTAGGAAAAAGGAAAATATGTTAGTAGATGGCAAAATTAAGTATTCCATCAGGAAATGAGCAAGTTTATTTCCTCTATAAAAATAATCCTGCCCTATTTTGCATGTGCAATAGTTATAGTCCAATAAAACTGTATTCAAGTTTTTAAAATCTTGCCACGTTGTCATTTAGAATACTGTTTGCTTTAAGTGGAGAGACCTTGCAAACTCAAATATCCTATTTCCAGATAGGCTGATTTCTGCATTTAATTTTGATTTCACTGGATTTCTGCTGCTGAAATTGCAAACTGTTTGGATTAGAACATGGCATGGAACAATATGATCAGTCTTCTCCTTTAATATTATAGAAATGTAATTTGGTAGTGTACAACAAACACACGAGCAGGATGCATGTGCTACCTTTTGTTTTTTGTTGTCTTTTTAGGTTTTCATTTTGCAAATTCAACACTCCTTCCCTGTAATTTCAAGTGTGGAAACTTTCTGGAGAAAGAGTATAGCTAGCAGTGTATTTTATTATGTGTCTATAGAGATCTGCTAGGCAGCATTAGAACAGCAAAATATATATATATGCACACACACATATACACACATACATATATATAGGTTTCCTAAATACTGTGTGTCTCCTAGAACAAGTGGGAGTTTCCATTTTTGTTTTAATTCTAGTCCAGTTCAATATGCGAAACCATATACTTTCCACTGTAGTGTTTGAATGCTTCAGCATATTCCTTGAAAAAGTACTGAAGGGTCTAAGCATGGTTTCTTCAAAAGTGTAACAACATATATATGTCTGATGATAAAACTAAAATTAGTTCACTGCCACTCATTTGTTAAATGCTATAGTTCTGGGAGGGAAGAGACTTTTCTTGCTAAGGTCTTAGTTGATGTCTAATACAGCTACGTATGAGAGATTCAGAAGATCCTTGTGGAACCAATTATGGGACTAATCTGCATCAGGAGACTGTCAAAAATCAATACTTCTCTTTTAAAGTATCGTGAGACCCTCCAAAAAATGTGCTGGGGACTTGCACATTTTATGATTACTACCTCTCTTCTTTCAAATGTTTTGTGGGAGTTCTGTTCTGAAGGATTACTCATTTTAATGAGAAATGACTGCTAAGTACTCTGGGCACAGGTGGAACATGAGATTTCATTGTTATCTTTTTGGGTACAGTTCATTCTGTCCCCCTTGTAGTGGGCAGCTCTCTCCAAGAGCCCTCTTGCTGACTTGTTTCCTTAGAGTCAAGGTGTGGAAGCTGAGATCTAGATTGTATTCCTAAGCCTGTAGTTAATTTGTATAACATTGAAGGAGGAATTATTTTCCTTCATCTTTTTCTCCTTTCTTAAGCACAAAATGCGCTGATGTAGAGTCCTCACTCATGACCTCAGTATTTGAATGGAAAATACTCAGTTCTAAACTTTTATGTAAGTAACTTTGATCCTGTGAAATGTCAGTTTCCACAAGCTTGGTCATGCATTCAGAATGAAATATTTCTCCCGTTATAGAAAGCGGACTTGTTTGCTTGATTTTTGATTGTTCATCCCTTGGGCCCTTCACCTTCCCCTTCCACCAGTGTTTGGTCAGATATCTTTGTGAAGTCTGAGTAAAAACATGCACCATGAGGGCTTCCTGGGGGCATAGTTCTTACGTGATTTGCAAATTGTAGGCTATTTGGAGTATTGACTTTTAACAGTAGCCAGTGCTTAGTGGATATGGGAAAGGTCACCTGACAAGAATGCTAATGTTGAAGGGCTGATCTAAATTTTCTTTCTGGGACAAGAAATAGTTTTATTTGATGGTGTGCATTGATTTTTATGGACATCTGTGTAAAGTACTCTTTGGTATGTTTTCATAAAGTGATGTGAGTACTTGAAGGAAATAACTGAAGCTTCACTGGACATGTTTTGATGGGGGAGAAGGGTGTCTGCTGTGAAGTGGTTTTGTACAACGTGAACAAATTCATTTCCTGGCTGTAGCTATAGTGTTACTACATTAAAAAAAAAAAAAAAAAAAAAAAAAAAAAAAAAAAAGCTGCGGCAAATCTTCAATACCTGGAACAAAAGTTATAGGTGAAGAACATCATCATCCTGATTTAGAAAAGTATCTTCTAATAATATCTGAGGCTATAGCTTCAATCATAAGAATTGCATTTTGCCTGCATATTTGTGCTGTAGATTTTATCAGAATAGATTTTTTTAAACCTCTGAGCTCCCAATTCTTCCCCTCTTTTTTTTTTTTTCTTCTCTCCAGCTATTGCAGATTAGGAAATCAAGGAAATTTAGTAATTTGGATAACCTGTTCTTCCCTGCTACAACTGTTAGCTACCCAGTTTCACTTACTGATGTTACTTTAATCTGCATTGTATCTCTTGTCGCCCTTTCCCTTCCCCCATCTCTCTCCATCCCTCTCTCCTCCCTGAGCAAGTTCAATAGCATTTTGTATTTATGAATATATATTATGAATATATATATATAAATATATAAAAGAACTATAGAACTCTGAAACAAGAAAATGGTCCCATGACATCCCTTCAATTACTTTGCTGTTTTGTCCTTAACTGTCTCTGTCTTTGGATATAAATGAGGAACATTTCCTGTGCACCTGAGGCTTATAATTCAGTTCCTGGCTTTGCTGCCAGCTACATATTTCTGAATACATTTGCTTACCTTCTCTGTTTTCTATTTGTGAAAATAACATTCCCTTTCTCAACTTTGATCACTTAGTGTATGAATGTGTTAGGCTAGGGACTAAGTAGTCCTAAAGTGTCTGCACATATGGATTGGTGTTATAATATGAATACAACACAAAATATGCATTTGTTTTCTTTGATTGCAGAAAATTATCTTTGCAAGCTAGCATAATGCTTACATGGGCTATGCCAAGCAGTGTGTGCCAGGTAGCACCATTAGCAGCAGAGAAAGAAAACGTTTTCAAGGATTGAAAATGTAGTAAAGAATAAAAGTTTCTGCTGACAGAAACAGGCTGTTTGTCATAAATTGGGGATTCTCTTTTCATGGCTCATTACAATTGACTGTTCTCGCAGGTACCTCTTCAGAAGATGTATGAAGTTTATAGTCCCTCTGGAGTTCATGTGGAAGTTGATACCTAGTGGTATCAACTGTGGCTTTTTGCCCTAATTTTTCTTCATATTTTCCTTATTATGCTATAAGAATACTCTAAGGTACTTTGAGGATCTAATTGTTTTTGCTATTTTTTTTTTTCCTTTTTCTATATTGAATTGTGAACATTCAGAGCAGAGTTGAAGTTTTGGTTAGTTGGAAAAAGATGGTAACAGCCTTTATTCCAGGACTACTAAGAGAACATGCAAGAATTTTCTGGAAGCAAAACTAATATTTCACAAAAGGCAGATGCATTTCTTTTTCTAGTTGTCACTAAAATCACATTTGTTGAATATATATGAAGACTTATATAAGAGGAGGCTGTATTTACAGCTAGGACCAGTTTTAACTCAGTATAGCTCGGGAACTGGTTCCTTTTAGCTGTGCTTTTTTGTCCTTCAGGTACATCTATTCTACTCTGTGGATTTTGGCTGCTTGAACTTCTGAGATGAGACCAATTTTGAACAAGAGGCGAGCAACCACAGTGCACCAGTACGATTTTATTGTAACAGGGAAATTGTAAGAAAACTTTAGCTAGATCTTTGGCTTTTGCCTTTGTAAAGCTATACAGATTTTGTAAGTGTTTACAGAGTTGATAGAGTAAATTCAACATGGCCTGAGAAAACTAAAATTGGTGTATTACTGGTGTTAATTTTTTACTTCAAGTGAAACTTAAACTTTGATTTAATAATCCAGGCTCTGCCTTCATGGTTCTTTCTTTATTTTATAAAGTTTAACATTCTTAGAACATTTTTGCCTTGAGTGAGCCCTGCTGAAGACCAAACACAAATCAAATCTTTTGGAGAAAATATAAAACATCTATGTCTTTCACTATTCACCAGTTTATTCCTGTGAAAAATCAAATGAATCTCTCACCCGTGAAAGTAGAATAATTTGACTGTTACTGTCCAACTGATCAATGTATGTTTCACTAATATTTACACTTAAATATGTGATTAGGTTTCAGAGTAAGCATGTACTAGAACAAAAGCAGGAGTGATTTTCATTTAGAATTTGTTTCTGTAAGTGCAGAAAAAGATCACTTTTATTTTGACATCTGGAAAAAAAAAAATCCAGGGAGATTAACAACTCGTCTTTATTAAAGCTCAAAATCTTATTTTAAAAAAAAGGTGACTATAATATAAAATTTTGTTTTGCAAGTAAATTTGGTTAAGTAACTTTGTCTCTAATTTTTGTAAAGGATAAATTTGCATTATGCAGAGATGGTGACTTTTAAGTTGAGTAAGGAGAGGGAAAGAGAGAAACCTGTAAACTTTTGAGGGAAAGGTTTGTAAGAATCTGAAGTTTCCTGCTTTTGTTTGCTGTTGACTGGGAATCTCCTGTTTAAGGCCTATTGACTGCATCTCTCTGTATTTAAAACTTCTGATCGTATGTTATGAAGATGTAGTTTTGATTTCGGGACACGCTACTTCTGTAATAAGTGAAAGCATGTTATAGTTTCCTTGCTACTTTTATTTAACCAGATACTTAGAATTTATTTGGGAAAGAAAAGGCAGGGAAAAGGCTAGCTGTAAGCAAGTTGAGGTAGGGTATTTCAGTCCACCTCTGTCAATGATTTCTAATTGAAGCTGTCTGAGTCAGTCTTAATACAATTTAGTTATCACCAGCCAGAAGGATTTTATTTATGGGATGGGGCCCGTTAGAACTTCCTCCGACCCCTGAGAAGCTGTGAATGGGAGAGAGCTGATCAAGCAGGCATGCCTGGCTAGCGTATGCATTTCTTTAATAAGGCAGGGATTGATGTCTTCTGCAGTTCAGGGGTTAGGTAAACAGCGGTCCCTCGGTTCAAGGCTCTCCATGTTCATTTGTTTGTTTATACAGATCTCAGAAGGTTAGGTTAGCCTTCCTGACATCTCAGGGGAGCTTTCCTGACCATGGTATAACCTCATCTGCTCCAAAGTCATTCAGGAGGTGTTGCATCCTTTTTTAGGAAAGGTACCAGCAGAGTGGAGGTGCCTATAACTAGTACTTAAATGGATGTAATCAAAGTGGATTGAAGACTAATCTTGTCTTCAGCAACTCATAGATAATTTGCACATATATTATATGTAAATAACTATTGTACTTGCATGCTCTGACTTGACATTTTTACACAAAGATAGCTAGTGACTTAAACATGTGACTGAGGCCCTTTTTGAACTGCAGTTTTAAAAATCAGTAACACATGATTAATTTCACCAGAACTTTGAGGTTAAATCTAATTTTGTGCTTCTCCTATTGACTTGGCAGTTGTAGTCTGTTAAATTGGATAGGTTAAATCCTGAATAAATAAGTGGCATTACTAATTTTTAAATAAGTTAGTGATGGTTACATGTTGAATGGTACTGTGAGTTAGTGTGCATCTTATCAGGTTCATTTCCACAGCTGTCCCAGTCTTCCTCTTGAACAGAGGCTGGCAATGGTCACATAACAAGTGAGAAAAGTACAGTTCAAATTCTTCTAAGATTTGTTGCAATATAATTCTGATGAGTGGAGTTGTTCTGGAATTTGAGGATGACTGCTCAGTGTTAGGGGAAGTGTGCTTTCTCATACATGTGACTGACTGCTTTTAACATGTGGCATGTTGTGAAGTTGGCTTAAATCCCAGAATCTGTTGAATTAGTTTTTGCTGATACGATGTCTGGCAATTTGTACTTCATTTTTCTGCAGCACCTCTGTTCTGCAGCCATGAAGACCCAAACAGATATTAATAAACTAGCCTTACAGCTACATCACAGCTTGTGAAATGTCCTTTCATACAGGTGGGGGGAAACGGAGACATAAGTGTGGGCTATAAATTGTCAGTGCCTGGACTAGGTATTTTGGAGAGAGCCAGGATGTGTACTGACCTTTGCTGTCTAATAACCCAGAGTCATGCTGCATGACCTGCAGTGTCATAGAGGCAGGGTAACTCGGTTGAGTTAGCTTTGTACCAGTCCCAGAGCTTTTTCAGGAAACCTGAACCTTGCCAATAGTATCAAAAATAGGACAACACTTTTTAAGTAACCTGTCATGTAGAATTCCACATGGATGGCACCTGTGTTCAATGTTGGGGTGTTTTGAGTGGGAGAAAGGAGACCATTTCCCAGCTGACTGAGGTTTTGAAGTGTCAAAATATGAATGTCTTGTCACCTTAAATAATGTGTGGGGTCTGACTTAAATGTTGGGTTTTGTATTTAATCAGTATTAATATGATAACAGGAATGTGACAACTGAAGCGAGCACAAAGAGATTATCTTCTTAGCCAAATGCATCCATTAGTTAGGAAACAGAGGTTTCTATTAAATGAAGCAGACAGATGGGCTATAGGAGGTGGCTGAGAACAGGAGGGGGAGGGGGCAAAAAGGTGAAAGTTGAGGTTTAGAAAATCTCTATAAAAATAAAAACAAATCATCTGTCTTAATGGTTGGCGTTTTACCCTCCCGTTGCACTTTAGGGATGGTGCTCCGATTCCTATCGAGAACATTACACTGAAACTTAATCTAATGGAGCACTTACTCCTGTCAAAGTGGCTCAGCAGTTGCTCTACTACCCCAGAAAGAAATGACCAGCAAGGCTTCAAATACAGGACAGTGTTGCCATCTTCTGAAAAATTACTACTTTAAGATCCTCGTAGACGGTAGATTTGATCTTCTCAGTGTAGTCTGTCCTTTTTTGTAGAGGAGTACGTTGGGAAATAAAACCATGTTGCTGCATTTCAGAGCAGTCGTAAAATTCTGTGCGTGTATGTGTGTATGCATATATATGAATCCCTGTCCAGTAACTGTTGCAACAATGTTTACAGCCAGTGTTTGAAACTAAGATAGTACTATAAATAATTTTAGATAATGAAGATGATAAAAAGAAAATAATATAATTAAAAGAATTTTACAAGATGGGCAATTCACTAAAATAGATGGAGTAACACAATACATTAAAAATATTTGTAACAGCACAAACAGGAGACTAGTGACAGGAAACATCTGTCTTGCCAACTGTCCACTGGACTAGCCACTGCATAACATCTCCCCAAAGGTTGAGAGAGGGAACTTGTGCTCTGTTGCATAACTGAACATCAGAGCTGCAGCCTTAGAGTGTGTGGTTCTTTTCTGCCATAAGGTTATTTGGAGAGGGGAAAGGGGAGAAACCCTGGATCTATTTTACTTGGTGACACATGAAAAGAGCCTTTTAGGATGACTTTGCCTAGGGTTAATGGAATGACTGTGAACACATTAAATTTGAAGTTCAGTTCTTCTGGAAGTTTTTCCTGATAATTGAGCCTGGATGCAACTCTGTCTAACATGCTCTAGGTGACCCTGCTTGAGCGGGGGGGGGGGGGGGGGGGGGGGGGTTGGACTAGATGATCTCCAGAGGTCCCTTCCGACCTTACTGATTCTATGATTCTGTGAACTCGATTTAATGTGGAAACAATTCTGAATGTGAGTAGTTAATGTCTGGTTGGCTGAAAAGAGTCTTCCATTGGTTGGTGACTTTTAACTTCCATCCTATTTTGATTTTGCTGCCTACAGTTGTTCCCCACTGGATTTTGCCAAGCTTTCCCTTAGCCTAGTTTTGTGTGGAATATCAGAATTCATGGTGTAAAGAAAAGAGAGAAACTGGAAAGGGAAGTGTGTAGCAAAAAGAAGAAATAGCATCCTCTCTGAAATTTCCAGGCTTCACATGGAGTTTAGGAAATAAATTAAAGGTTCTTTTAGTTGAAACGAATCACTGTATTTGTTTGCATTACATCAGTTTGATTGTTTTTTATTTCTTTCTAGAGTATTGTCTTAAATATTAACGAAAAATGGGACTCATGGGAGTCCAAAATGGACTTTTCTTGCCTCTTCACATTTGGTCCACTGTCCTTGCCTAGCCAGTTCCAAATTAACTGTAGTTTGAGGGGCATAAGCTATATGTTCTTATAGACTCTGAATGTAGAGTGCTTTTAGAAATACCAGCTTCCTTAAATACAAACTTTGTTGTAAATATCATGCACTGACTACTTTTTTCCCCATATTGTCATTTATTTATGTATACTAATTTTTTTTTTTACCCCTTCTTCTGCAGTAGGTGACAGCTTAAGGGGAGGAGAAAAAAGCCTAAAAATAAAGCATTTGAGGCAGGTGATAGGTTATAGAGATTCTCCTTTCCTGTTTTAACAATAGGAAACGCCCTGTACATACTGTGTGGAAGGAGAGGGAGCAGAGGAATTCATATTCTCTTAGCTTTTATGAAGGGTTGCAGGAGACATTCATTTTGCAAACTGCCTTGTCGTTCCCGTTTTTGAACCTGACACAGGGCCTGCTTTCTTGTATGTGTTGTTTTTTCGAAGGGAGGGAGGTGACTGGACGGCTAGCCCCCTGACAGGGCAGTTTTAAAACATTCATAAAACTTTATTGGGCTACCACCCTTCCAGATAAATATTTTCTGAGTTTATGGGCTTATTTTAGGGACTGAAGCTTAATAGCAGCTTTGTAGCCCTATCCGTCCCCAAAATAGCCTTTTGGCAAACCCTACCTCATGAGGCTGCCATGCTTTCCTAGGTCTTCAGAGTTTCTTCATCACTAAGTTATTGCCCTTTTGCCCCCTTCCAGCTTTGTATGACTAAATGAGATCAATGCTAAATAACTCTTTCCCCTTCCCTCAGGATTGCTCGGAGTTGAAAGCTGATCCAATGTACCATATTTGGTTGTCATGAAAGGAGAAAGATTACAGTAGTTATTTCCTTTATTAAATTGGGTTTGTTAGGCCTGTTTATTAGTATCTTAATTATGAAAGACTGGACTGCAGAGGTGCCTAAGATAAAATAGGAACTTCAGGACCGCATAGGAGACTAGAACAGGGTCATTTGGTCTTTTAGATTTTCAAAACAACCAACCACATTTTTCTTTGTTTTAGGTGAGATTGACAAATCTTAGTCTGGAAATGCCCTTTTCCAGACCATTCAGTGTTAAACATTGCATACACCTACTTTTTTCTTTTTCTTTTTTTTCTTTTTCTTTTTTCCCCCCACCTTAAAAATAGAAATATTTGGTATAAAATAATACTCAGTTTTGTTTCTATGTTTCCATGACTATTGTCTTTTATGTCAGTATGTCTTGAGATTTTTCCTGAAAGTGGAGCTGACATAATCATGACTCTCTAGACGTCTAGATCCGCCCTCCTCATGTCTAATTTGTTTAGATGAAGAAACTGTTTACTTCTGGAAATACTGTTTTTCTGTAAATGTAACATTACTATAAAAAAAAAAATAGGAGTGGCAGAACTGATATGTTCCATGTAAGAATGAATTGAAAAGGTTCAGATCCTTCAAAATACCTGACTGTCCGACTATTTCAGTACAGGGCGCTGACTATTTCAGTACAGGGCAAAGAGATTAGGGGCATGGCTTCTTACAGAAGAGGGGGCTCTGGAATTGTGTATATTATATGCAGAGTTAATTTTCATGTAATTCTGGGCAAAGCAGACAGTTGGAATTTTTTATATATTCATATGTGAATATTATTACAGTATTCATTATTTGAATATTATGGATATGAACAGTTTCAAGTCCTCTTCTCTGATGTTTTGTAGTGGTAGTTTGTCCTCCTGCTAGTACCTGAGTGTTCCACAAGCAGATTGGGTTTATCCTCTTCTTATTATTCATTTGTTTTTTTTACCTCTGTGAAGGATGTTATCTCTGTTTCACAGATACAGAGCGGAAGTAGAGAAGAGACCTTTAATAACTTGCTGAAGGTCACCCAGCAGGACTCTTGAATTTTACTTCACTGCCATTATAAGACCATCCTTGCTGGGGCTTTTGCAGTGTGTTCTGTTTTAGTTTAGTTATGTGCAATGTTCTTTAGCTGACCCCGTTTGAACGGGATAGGGTTGGACTAGATGATCTCCAGAGGTCCCTTCCAACCTGAACCATTCTGTGATTCTGTGCTTAGGTCAGCCAGAGTCATGTTGTCATTGATTGCTGATAAAGTCCAAAAGAAAATAAATAAATAAAAAAAAAGGCACCATAATGATGTGTTGATCCCTTCATTCAGGGATTGTGGATTAAACTTCAGAAGAAACTGGTGGTTACCTAATTCCTGAGTATTATAAAACTGGTCTAGCAATGTAACTGAAAGGCATTTTAAGGAAATAGCCTGTATTGGAATGAAATGTTCGGATGATTGAGTAGTTCTCTTATTTCTAGGAACTCATAGTTTTAATGACACAAGATTAAGTTTTTAAAAAATGCATCTTGTAGTGTTTCTTTTTTCAGTCTCCGTTGTTTGTGGTACCTCATAAACATCGTGCTGTAGCAAGACTTTTCAAAGTACTTGATACACATCAGTGTTCCTGCTGCAATGACATGATACAACTGGCGAAGTTCCACGAGCCATTTTCCATTGCCACTAGAGAGACTTAATTTTGGGCTGTTCATGGCAATAAGGGCATGTTTTAGGATTCCACAAAGGAAGATGATGTAGAATATGTCCTCCTTTTTGTTAATTTGTCTGTGCATACCATGCATGGCTCATGTTCAGTTTACTGTACCCTGAGTGGAATTTTGCATACTATCCTGCTGTTAGTATGAGATCACGTCGTCACAGTATTCTACTTAGCCGCCCTCTAACAAGCGCTAAGCTTGCTCCAGCCATAAGTGGGGCTGTGAAGGCTTAAGGCTTGGTGATGACAAGGTGTAAGGCTCAGACGGGCTGCCTTTTTGGATCTAGCATGCTTTGTTACTGAATTCTTGCTGTGATAGAAGACAGTGCACATCATCTAATGTAATGATAGCGGCAGGTGTTAACTAATGTTGCATACCATTTTATGTTGACATCTTTTTCAGTTAAACACCTTCCCCCCCCCCCCTTCCACCCTGCCCTCAAAAAGGGACCTAGTGGGGGGATTTTATCCTCCTCTTAAGCAGTTTTGGAGAAAAATCCTGCAATAGTGTGTGTACATGTACCAGAGTTCCTAACAGCTTCCTTCCCAAAATAGCAGGCTAATGGTAGAGAATTTCACTCTAAATTATAGAAGAAATGGATATAGAGAGATATTAAATATACTGCTGAAGACATAATGGGCCAAATCTAGATGTAATGAGGATGCAGGGACAGAACTTGATAGTAGATATTCTTCCTTTTTCTTGAAAAGATAAAGGATTTAGTGCTTTTTTTAAATTTTATTTTTTAATCAGCAACCTTGGAAGACCAATAGCTTAGGTGAATTGAGAGATATTCCTGATACTTGAATTTTGAACTTTATCTGTTTTCTTTTGTTGATTTAAATTTGGCATTTACTAAAAGGTAGACCTTCTGAAGGATGTAACTCATCTTCAGCATCATTCTCCTTGATAATGGATTGATGTTCAAGCACTGAGGTTCTGATGGGAAAATATGAACTCCAGGCATGAATTCATGCTTTGAAAGCAGAAATAGAAGTGAAACAGTGAGCAAATATGGCTCTAGAGGAGAAAATACACTTCTCAAGTTTTGTTAGAAAGTAATTAACCTTCTGTGGTAGACATGGAGACCATAGGAGGAGGACAGGAGCTGCTCGGTTGCCTGTGATTTGACTTAGTTTATGGTCTTGAGTAATGTGCCTGTTCAGCACTTAACAAAAGCGTATTTGATGAAACATTAAACTCATGAATTATGTCTCCAAGAAAAGTCTGTCTTTTTAATTTGTAGAATCAAAAATAAATCAAGATCTTCAGACCTCGGTGGAGTTATGTTTAAATATGAAATTAAAAAGAACAGGCTGTTTAATTGACAATGATACTTTGTAAACTTTAAAATGAATAATATCTAGCCTTTTGGATAAAGAGGACTGTCTATTTCAAAGTTTTGTATAAAGAACTGCAGCATTATTAACCTTATTTTATCAGTGGGGAAACCGAGAGAAATAAAATGATACAGTGAATTGATAAAGTCAGACAAACAGCGCCCCCCTCCCCGGATTAGACTGCTTAATTTTCAGTCTGAATGTCTATCCATTCGGCTGCATTGCCTTGAGACCAAGTTGCACTATACTACGATTTGTGGGTTCTGTAAGGCACTGATCATTCCTTAGTTTTTGTCGGTATGAGCAACAGTTAATGGTTCTGTGATAGTCTCACTTTAACCATTAAATGTCTTGAGTTACTCCAGGTTTATACATACAAAACACACAGAACCTAGTTGACTTACGAGAGAACAGTAGCAAGTGGTGAAATTCCTTACAGTAAAGCTCTCAGCACAGTGACTTCCATCACATTGGAGAGCCTGTTATTTTCTCCTTGTCCTTTTATTGTGCAAAGAATTTTGTTTTTTCTCTGCTTTATTAATACATCAACTATTTTTATTCATTATTTTGTAAAAACTGGTTCGTAGTTAGATACTACTCTGCTGAAACTAAGACTATTCAGAAGTTTCCTTTGACTATTGTACTAGACTTTGATTACTGTATTTCAATGAAAGTACAGCTTTTGTTTTCTTGGAGGGTTTTTACCCTTATTTTCATCTTTTGGGGGATCAGATCAGAAGTTAATGCAGAATATG
Source organism: Rhea pennata (assembly GCF_028389875.1). Lineage (NCBI taxonomy): Eukaryota > Metazoa > Chordata > Aves > Rheiformes > Rheidae > Rhea > Rhea pennata. The sequence goes on from NC_084674.1 coordinate 13,569,534, forward strand.
AAACCTATCCATTGAAAACTCTGCATTTATACAAGTTTTTATGACATAAGAGATTTTGAAATGCATAATGACTGTGATCATTAGCTTTTCACTTTGTGTCTATGGGACTTTTGAAGAGTGAGACTTGCATTTTTTGGCATTGGTCAAGTAGTCTGGTCTTCATAGACTTGCCATCTGTAGTGTCTTTGTGCTACATATTGTCCCTGGGGCACCATTTTATGTTTTAATTTGCAGTTTCAGTTGCTGATGTATGGGCTGTTCTGTTGAATAACTTTTATTTTTGGTGCCATTATGCCTGCGTATTTTATTTGATTTGTGTTGCGTACGAAGTGTTTTCCCCTTTTATTTAGAGCTGGTTTATAATAGAGAGTTACTGTTGTATAATTCTGAGTGAAAATTACAACTTTATCAACAAACACAAAATGCTTGTTTCATTTGAAAAATTTGTTCTCCACTCGTCAAACTATTTATTCATTATGTGTGCTGGTTTTTGTTGATAAATAAAACAAACTGCTATTTCATACGTACTGCGCATTACGATTTATTAAAGATTCACTGGTATGTAGAGCACTTACTGCTATGAACACAAATGAAGAGCTTCTGTAAACAATTGTTTCAAGATTTCAAAATAACAGAAGTGCTGAGAGAACCGTAGCCTCAACCATGCTGTCATGTTTTTGTGGATTAATGAGTTGCTGTTGTCTCAGTGATAGTGACTGACTGCCTGAATGCTCGGATCCCATCCCAAATGTGCAATAAAATAGTTTTAGATCTCTGTTTAAATTCCCAGTGAAGATATTCTGTCTTGCATATGATGTGCCTAGGAGTGCATTCACAGTTACTGAAGCTCAGCTGATACACACTAACTTAATTGCTTCTGTAGCTGATCTCTAAAATGACAAATGTCTGGAAAAATAATTCCTTAGTGCTAGTATCAGGAATTGTGGAGTGCTTTAGAGCAATTCAAGACCATATTTGAATGTCAACTGGAGAATGCATCAACACTTCTAATATCTGACTCGTCTATCAGGTCTGTGACTATCTTTTTGTCATTGATCCTAATAAACGCACTATTCTCAGGTTCCCAGACTCCCTGTGCTTTCTAATCTTCCTACCTTTCTCAGTTCAGTTCAGCTTCACTTATATCTTTAGCGCTGTATGTCTGTGATGAAAAACAGTAAATACAAAGGTAGCTCTCTGGCCATTGTATCCATTGCTTAAGTACATTTGTGGTAGGCAGGGAGGTGTCATTAATCTGATCCAGCTTGCAAGTTCAGTTGTATTTTATGTGAAGCATATTGAATCTTAATATGTAGTATTGCAATTAGCAAAGTCTTTCGTTAATGTGTCCTTTTGAAATTATGCCAAAAAATCTCAAATTACTGAATTTTAAAATGCTATGTTTGGCCTGGGAAGGCTGAATGCTCATACAGTGCGTATCAGTCTAGTGTATACTGAATGATGTTATGGTATTTTAAAATATGCAATACATTCTGTATGCAGAACTGTACACAAACACTCGCGCACTCTTTATTGTGGCTGCACATCTTCAGCTTGTGTGGTATGATGTACACACTCATGTGCACGCCCACACACTAAACCTTTGCAGGTCAAAAAGTGAGGATAAACTTTTGAACCCAGCTGCTTCCAAATTAAGTACATGTGTGGGGACCACCAGAGCTGGGGTTACCGTACTCCAGAAAAGTGCCAGACACTGACACCCACATACTGTACTGCAGAAGACTTCTTGTCCTTCCCCTGGAGCCTGACGGATGATGCATTGAAAACACTCTGTCCTTTCTGCCCTTTCCTTGTCACCAGAAAGGACAAGCAGCAGTTTGGTGACTTCTCCCTTCGTTATGGAAATGGGACTGATACAGTAATCAGGATGCTACATATGGAGCTTTTTAAATTACTGCTCTTCAGTCTTTTGTTAGCCTTCATTATTATTGAAGATTTTTTTCAAATCATAAAAATGACATTTTTAATATGCAGAATTAAAGGCAGTATGGAGAACACATTTTTTTGTCAATAAGCTTTTACCTTTTAAACCAGTTATCTTAGTTTCTGCTCTGGGTATTTTAATTGAAGATTAACTACTGTTAAAGAGTATACAAATTTAGGTAGTATATATTTGGAGTATTAAAATAGGGCTCAGTAAAGGTGGGAGTAGAGCGCCCTGTCCATTATAATTTTAGATTGCAGAGCACAAACTAACCTTCATTTAGAAGTCAGGACAGCTGACTGAGAGGTTCTTCTAATGTTAAGGGTTTATTTATTTATTTTTGTTCACATTAAAATTAAGTAAAAGTATATTTTAGAGTTGCTAGTTTAGTAGGTCTCATCTGGGTATTTTATCTTGCTTCTGCTGTCTTCCTTTAATACTACACCTTTAGTAGGTCGAAGAATATAGATGTAAACATGAAACAAAACCCTCAAAGTAACCGTTGTTACACATTTCTTGCTTCTAACTTTCTAAGGAAGAAATCTTAATGTGCTTATTGCTCGCTATCTTTTTGCCCAGTACCGAAGGTGACGAGTTTGCAGACAACAATGAATCAGTATTTTCCTTGCACCTAAAGGAGAACTCGGCTTTTCACACTGATTAAGCATGTGTATTTAAGGCATGGAGGCTGATGTTTGTTTTCTGTTTGAGAGAGGGAGCTGAAGACACTGCCTTCATTCTAACCACTTGCATGCATCTTACTCAAGCTGCTTGTTTTCCTTCCAAAGAGTCAGGCTACTCTGTTTTTTTTTCCTTACTCTCAGGTAGTCCCTCTTCAAAGGAGGAAAGATAGCTGTCCCGAGGAAAATCTTGTTACTTATTGTTTAAACCTATTCGGAAGGGAATACATCTGTTTGGCATATTTTGATAAGATTCAGATTCTTCTTCCTTTTTAGTTTTTACTAGAGCTTGAACTTAAGCAGTGTAAATATTAAGATAACTTTATTGTAGATCTGTAGCCTTTATGAACTGTATTTAAAACAAACGTTTTTGTGAACAAATATGGCGCAAGTTCTCTTACCAGTATGCAGAATGAGGGGATGCTGCTGCTCCTTCCATTATGATCTGTGACTACTGAGATAGCCTAACAAAAAGCAGGGGGTTGGGATGTTAACCCCTACTCAGTTGGGTTACCCTGTTAGACTGCTTCCTCATTGCATTTTCTGAGGTAGCTCTACACCATGCTGCCATCTGCGGGGTACATAGGTCTTTAAGAGGAGAGTGTGACTACACTGTGGTGCACTGCAGATTTCTTCCCCTTTCAGTATCTGTTGTTGTTAAGAAAGGATCCTAGATAATATAGAGTGGCAGGACTGAGTTAATAGCGTAGTTTCTATGTTGCTAGTTTTACCAGGACAAAATGCTTATGAGTTAGGACTGTGCCCTTAATCCATATACACTTTCTTACTCCTTCTCTTTTCTTGGATTTTCTTGGTGGTGGTGGTGTTTTTTTCCCTCTCCTCTTAAGGAGTGAGGTTTGAACCACAGAATTACCATGATTTTTGCTGCAAAATCGGTAACAGCTGTTGGAATTATAAATGACTTCTTGGTTGCAGTCACAGAACCTGCAATTGATCAGCTCTGCCCTGAACAGTAAGTAGAGACATCAGGACCACTGAGTCTAAGTAGAGAGTAAGAGAGGATGGAATTAAAACCCTAAGGCAGGAGCCTAAATAAGGAACACAGTCACAGATGGGTATTTGAAGGGACATTGTTTCCTTTTATTGGATGATTTTTGGGTGCTGTGAAGTCCAAAGCTGACTGGAGCTCTATTGTGATGAGAGCAATAGGAGCTAAAAGCAGGAAAGTGCAGAAGACATTTCTAAGCAAATGTAACTTGAATGTGTATATTGTCAAAGCCAGGACATCTGCATTTCCTCATTTATCCTACCTCAGAGGACCTGTACCCTTTGTTTCTGGTTGTTCTATTGTTTTATCCCCTCAAAAAATACAGTATTTTGGCAAAACTCAACTAGTGGGCACAAGAAAGCTGTACTTTGGTATGGTCTCCTGTAAGTCACTTAAGGTGATAGGCTGAATATTCCTCTATTTCGCTTGAGTAAGGTAGGATATCACAAATGTTGACATGCTAGCATAAGGTAAATATTTAACAGTTACTTGTCAAGAAAAATAAATCTTGATGTGAGAACTCCTGAAATAGACTTACTAGAACCCAAACATAATGAAATAAGCAGTTATCACACAAGATACTGGTCTTGTGGTTTTGGTAATGGGGCTAGCTTACCTCTAACTTATTTGTATGTTTTGGTTGGTCAGTTACATCTTCTGTAATGTAATTTTCCTCTCCTTCAGTGCTGCCTTTTACTGAACTCCCTGGAAACAAACTTATCTGTGAGAGGTTTTTTTTTGTTTGTTTTGTTTTGTTTTTGTTGGTTTTGGGTTTTTTTTGGCAACGCAAGTCAGAATGACTTGGTGTTGTGGAAACATGTAGTGACTCTTCAATCCCAGCTAGAAGGTCGTCAGTCCACAGAGCTGATTTGAGTGTGGCAACGTCCTAGAGAGCAAATTCTGAACCTTTTCCATCTCACTAGTGGCAGATTTGGGTCTAGATATTGAAACAGACTGGAATTGATATTGGGAATCTTGCAAGTTAGGTTCCTGTAACTAACTAACATTCTTTTCTGGGTGGTCACCTGGCATTAGGACACTTATTAATTTCTGCTTCTGAGTTGTGTGAATTTACCTCTTGCTGCTAAACAGTATCAGCACCTGGAAATTTCAGAAAAATAAGGAGAGTCAGTTTTGGGGATGGGTCAGGCAAGCTTTTAAATATGATCTGCTTCCTGTTAACATGGACTTGAACAGAAGAGATTGTACCTGTGTTCTCTGATGTTTTACTTGACTAAGTTTTAGAACAGTCTGTGCCCTAGGAAGACTGTAATGAGGAAGGAAACCCAACCTTTGGGTGCTTGCCTAGAAAAATGGAAGTATTGCTGTGGCATGGATAGATGTATTAATCTCCTAATATGTGCTAGATCTGAATCACTGTAGCAAATTGATACTGCAACCTGTGCTATCCAGATTAAAGTCTTAATGTTTAAAAGTATGTCTACCCCTTTATTAATGTACCCCTTTATAAACGTGCTACCTTTTGGCCGTGTTAGACTTTGTTAGTATTGTTGTTTATTTGGAGCCCATATACTGTAAAGCAATTACTAGAGAATATTAAATTTGGATTTAAAGGTTTGTTTCTGGACTTTGTCATTAGTGGGGAAAAAGCATGAAAACATTGAACTGAAAGTCTTCATACTGAGAAGGCAAATTTAAATAACACTTATGCCTTTAAAATAGTAAAGATGTGCATTTTAAATGTCTTAATTTGGAGGGCAAGCTGATGACTCTGCATTTCTGAGATTAGTGATATTGTAGCAGCTTAGGAAGAGGAGCCTCAGGAGCAACTACCAGAAGAGTTCCCATTCTACAATCTCTTCCTCCTTTTCTAAGTTATAAAATCATTGGCTGATTTATTTCTATAAGAACATTGTAACATAGCAGTAGGTAAATACCACACAAAGAGAATCAATTAAAACTCGATGCTTACTGAGTGTGTGTGGAATTGGAAAAAGCGTAGTGTCTTAATTAGAACGAACGAAGTAAATTCAGTTACTGTGAAGTATTTTTTCACTGCTAGATGATTTGTGGGTGATAAAGACATGTATAGATTTGGGGGGGGAGGTATTTTAAAATAAAAATCAGATACATGTTTTCATCCTGTGGCTTGTTGACTGAATTTACTTGGTTGGAATTTTTCAACATTTAGAACAAATTAAAATTCATGAATGATTTCTGCTTAAAGGCACAAACTCATACATACAAAGTTTAAGCTTCTAATTGGTTACATACGTAAATACTGTTTTGCACATGCAAATTGTGTGCTTGCTTGGTAATGAAAATGCAGGTCAAAGTTTCTGAACAGGTGGGTGCAGTAGGCGTTACTGGTTAAAAGGTAACTCTTGTACTTAAATAACTTTTGTCTTTACATTGCTTTGTCTCTCTCAACTGCTTTGAGGAGGTTTGTACGAAAGATGTGAAGAAAACATGATACTGTGGTATGGTGATGGCTTGCATCTTTCCAGTCTATAAAAGCTCTTTTGTGTTGTCTTCAGCAGTGACTGCAATTTCTTGGAACTGCTTGGAAAAGGTTTTTTGGTTTTGCGGTAGTGATCCTTATTAAGTCCTGAGCCGTGAGGTTTTTGCACTTGTATGATCTGATCCTGCTCAGGAGGGGGAGGTGTCATCCTACCCTGGCTGAATTTGTATCGGGTTAAGATCAGCATTGTTTTACTATATGGTGAATGCAGTACTCTTTTAATTGTTCAAATCACTGTGGCTAGTTGATTTCTGGTAGAGCTAAGCGAGCTTTTTCACAAGCATTTCATAAATCTGGCAGGCTTTATCATAAAGTTTTTGTTTGAGATTTTCTAGAAACTTCCATAAAATGTGACTTGCGCAAGGAAGGTGAGCAGTCAGAGAATGTCAACAGAAAATAACAGTAATACCAGATAAAAATATTTGTTCTTTTCAAATATGTTATATTGTGTGGATTTTTTTGAATGATTTGTTGTAGTTTGGGATTAGTTGAGGAAGCTTCTTTCTTCCACTGCTACAGTACCAATGAACCCATCATACTGGGTGCACAAATTAAGTGTTGCTTGGGTTTGTGTAGTAGAACAGCACTAAGCATTACAAGCTTGTTTCTTCTTTGGAGTTTCTTTGTAAAGGAAAAGGAGGTGCGTGGTAGGGTGTTTTGTGGCTATATATGTGTGCACAAATGATTATGAATTATTGATAACTAAAAGAAATTATATTGGAATGTAAAATTGGTCTTAAAAAGTTAAATGTGAAATAGTAGATAAATTGGGAAGGAAAGAAAGAATATTCCCTTCCAATTATTCCTTGCTAAGGCTGATTTATGCTGTAATAGACTTTCACTGAAAGCTATATTCATTTATTGAAGAGATTTTTAAGATGACTGGAGTCTTTGAGAGCAGCAGTTTTGTAACATGAGACAGATGATTTGTGTCTGAAGCTTAACCAGATAAGCATCCTGTACCTACAACTGGAAAACATGCAGTACATACAAAATAAACCCATCCAGCATTGTCCCCTGGGTGGCCTCTTCAGTACTTTTTAGTATGTGACTCTTGCTCTTCCCGTAGAGCCTGCCTCCTATTTGGCTGAGATCCACCTGTCAATGGCATTTCTATCTGGAGACCTCACCTAGTGAATGCATGCCCTGTGAAGCACCCACGCATGTGGGTGCTGGAGTGCTCCGCGGCAATGTTCACCAATTTGTGTGCACTGTTGGTTTTGGCAGACTGCAAAAGAGAGTTGGATGGAAGTAGACTGTGGAAGCTTGAACTTGAAGAGCCACTTTAGGAAAGAAGGCTATGAATAATAAAGGAAGAAGAATTGGCAAACATGTGAATTTTGTCTTGGTAAAACAAAATTACACAAATTTCCAGAAACCCTTTGGTAGGAAGTCCTGGCAGAAGAACTTACTGGCTATTAAAAGACTGAAAACTTTATAGTAACACAACATTCTCAGACTGTTTCTTCTATTCCACCTCCTCAACATTATTTGCTTTGTAATAATTAGTTTGAACTTTCATCTCTTTCTGTGGATCAAGTAATTTTCATACAACTTCAGGATTTTTTTCTATGCTTTAAATCTTTCTTCTAAATAATTTTTTTAATAACAAAAAAAAGGCCATGAATACATTATAATTTCAATTTTCATGGTGTGTGAAAGATTTCCGCACTAGGTCTTTATTGTTTTTGAAGAATTCATCACCCTAGTTAAGAAGCTTAATATAAATTAAAGAAGGTATTAAGGAACATTAAGACATCAAAATGTGGAGCGTTCTTTTCCTTTCGATTGCTCCAAATGCAAACAAGTTGAATAAAATGCAATCAAAGGGCCTGTTTGGAGAACACTGAGTGGCTTTACAGCTGTGCTGTAGAGAACCTCTGGTAAGAGCATAATTCAAATAAAAAGGCCTTTCTTTCCTCCTCCTAATTCTCTTTGTTGTGGTGACAACAGAGTACAAGCCCGATAAAAATTTAATCACCTTATCTTTTTAAAGCAAATTGCATATTTGTTTACACACAATATACGTAACATAAAAAAGAAAAAGCTGCTATCCAATCCCCCCCCCTTTCTAATCGCATTAAAGGCCCTTGCCTAGAAGTTTTAAAAAATTAAATGTTTTATTCTTTTATTCTGAAGTCCCATTGTTCAAGATGGCTTTATAAAGGCAGCCCAGGGGAAGATGAATATCGCCAAACTTAAACTCTAGACCAGCGCTGAGCAGTAGATGCCTGGGATAAGTCAGCGGAGTTGGTCTAGCTTTACTGGCTTCTGTGGTGTCTACTCAGCATCAAGAGTTGCAGGCAGAATGGGAGGATTACAGGCCCACGGATCTAGCACTTTGATTTGAAGCTGCTTTGTAATGAATTGCCTTTGATTCTGTGACAGATCTGCTAACCTGAACTTTTTCCACATTGTATGCCTTTCTGAAAGGTAGCTGTAGGCGAGATTGTATATTGCTACTGTTTTTGTTACTGGTTTTTTTATTAGGCTGATTTTTTTTTTTTTTTTTTTTTTTTTTAGTTCCTTGTGTTGAATTCAAAGCATGTTTATTCGTTTCTGCTCACCTTAGTGCAGAGCACAGACACTGTTCTTTCTGTTTATTTACTATTTTATAGATACTGGGACTATCATACACTCTCCTGGCCCACCCTTGAGTGGCTCTAACCTGAGAAATCCCTTACCAGGTATAAATTTATTCACAGCTTGATATTTTAGGGACTTTAGAATTAAGAAAACTCATATATTTAGTGATTCTACTTCTAGATAGTTACACTCTTTGGGACAGTCTGTGTTTCTCCCTCTTGACTGGAGAACTTAAGTAGCAAGGACCTATACAGTAAAACTTGCGAAAGTCTGTCCTGTACAGTAGTCTTAAGAGACTCTCTTAGATTTTCCATATCGCACTGATTTCTGTTGACCTGCATTCTCCTTTCCTTCTATCTTGGAGATCCAGTGACAAAAATGCCTGGTCCCTAAGACTAGCAGTAGGAACCAGGTGATAAGAAGAAACAGTGCTGGCAAAGTTGTACATACAGAGGAGTACATGAACTAGCCTTTTTCACGTTTACCTGGTGGTAGAATCTGGTGGAAGAGGGACTTCTGTGAGATACACTGGTTAATGCCTTAAAAGCGGAGTTGTTATACGTGGTTTTCTAATATGGATTTCTGCCAGGACCATTACGAGAGAAAACACAGTTGTGTATAAGTACAAAAATATGCTGTGCTGAGTAGAAAGGGGTGAAGGTCAAGTTAGGGCTCAGTGTGGTTTTTAAATGTCGATATTTATTATACTAATAAAATAATTCAAGACTGAGATTTCCTGAAAGAAACAGCGAGTGCTCTTTGATTAAAGAGAATCTGTCAGAAGATCAACTTGACTTCAGCAGAGTCCCGATCCCTAATCAACCTAGGGAACAGCAAGTGTGTGTCATTGGTAGAGATAATCATCAGTTCTAAAAACAAGTAACCATCTTCCCCTCTCAGCCCAAATAATTATGACACTGTTCTGTCTTTAACTGTTTAAATGGTTGTGGATATTTCACACTGACCTGCCCATAATTTTTGTGTTGTTGAAATATAACAAGAGCCTGCCTACCTTCCCAGGCTTCCAACTACATTGCATATATTTGTATTAATAATTTGATGTCCTTATTATTCCACTTTTTTCACAGTTGCTTCTGTCATGTGCTGATCATTTTCCATGCACTCAGGAAGGATAGCTTTTACTTCAAGGATTTTGAAAAATTTGTAGACTAAAAACACAGGAACAATAGGTTAGACAAAAGCAGTTCTCAAGCTTTTATTTTCTTCTTTCCAGGGAAGTTACTCTTCCTGCTGGTATGTTGAGAGAATAAATATAGCATTTAAGCATGGCCTAAATGACTGCATGGACTTTGAGTGACAATCAGGTGAAAACAGATTTTTCAAAAAAAGGCTATATACTTCAATATAATACTTCAGCTGCCATAATTTCAGCCTTGTTAAAGTTCTACAACCACATTTGTGGCTAGTGCAAAAAATATTTTAAAAAATCCTTTCACTCCTTTAGGCTAAAAGGATGTAACTGGATTTGAGGACAAGGTTACACTAGTAGTTGTCTGCAAGTTGATCCATTTTGTTATGTTCATCCACTGTATTGTGTATACACTTAATCTGTTTAGCGAAGAACTGGTAATTATACTGCACTGGAATCTCTGGTTTAGCCTGTATTAAAGGTAAGCTCTGGCCTATGGAAACAATGAATTATATAGAGTATGCAAGTCATGGCTATTTTCCAGGAGTGCAAGGGATCAAGACTTTAAGAGATTTGACCCAGAAGGGCTCAGCAGACAAGTGGTTGTTCAACATAATATCAGCTGTGAAATGTATGTTGACGTATAAAGCAAGGTCGGGTTTGGTACTGTCAACCCATACATGTTGCAGTATGGCCAACTAGCCAAGAATAAAGGTGATCTCACATTGCAGAGCTGTGATTTTGGGGCTGAGGATATGTTGGGTTAGATAGTTTGAAATACTGCTGTGGGAACTGCAGGCATCCTTGTAAAGTGTGCGTGGGATTGTGTAGTCTACTTATTTGAGTAATGGTGGTTACAGACCAATAGTATTGTACATGGTGGAGACCTGTCAGGTGCCAAAATCTATCCTGCCACATGACTTCAGGCAAAAGAGGTCCACTCATATTTAGTGTTGGATTTTGACATTGTATTTGTGCCAAAAAACAGGTTAAAACAGGTAGACATTATGTAGATTTGGGAAGGTGGGTAATATGTATTGATCATCTTGCTGGAAATGGAGATGAATGGTACACTCAATGCATGTGTGGTGCACTATCTCTCCTTGGTCTAGATGGTAAATTTAGGACTAACAGAAGAAGGCATGTGTGGGGGAGTATGGCATTTGATAGCCATTCGGCTGCTGATACTGTGCGATACTGGAGCCTGAGCTGCCTTTAGAAATACGAAAAATATCAGACTGGAAATCAAGACGCTGACTTCATGCAGAGGGTATGGCAGACTAATTAAAGGGGGGGGGGAAGTGTACCAATTGAACCTATAAAACTCTTCCTGACCTTGAGAAAGCTCACAGTGAGCTGTGGGAAACTCCAAACTGTCCCCTCTGAACTCTTTTGTGTTGTTGTTTAAATATAGTAACTGCTTTTTTAATTAAAAAGAAAAATTAGATGGCATTTCAAATTGTGTCCATGGTGCCTTGGGGACCTATTACAGTACAAATTACCCTATACTATTTAGCGAGGTCTTGTTTACTATTGTGTGAAGCAGGGGTTACCAGTGTAAGGATGTAGGACAAGAAGGGCCCTTCTTTGAAAGTCTGGCTCTGCACATGAAAGTGACGCCAGCAATTGGAAGCAATTTGTGGAATTGTTTGATTATATTAATTATGGCACCAGCAAACAGTGCTTGGGAAACAGTTTTGTTTTCTTGCATTCTTTCTTGATTGCTTGCAGCAAAAGCCAAGATACAAAATGTGCCTTTAAGGACTGCCGGAGAGTGCAGTTCAAGCCATTGTGTAGAATTGGCACTGAGCTTGAAAGGGTTGTGTCCAGCTTGATGTAAGAGTTTTCCAAATACAGCTTTGGCCTGAACTTCACCTAGGTCAGCTTTTAGAATTAAAACAGCTTCTGTCTTCCTCATCAAGGAAGATTAGCCCTTTCCCTATTAAGTCGTAGACATAATGAAAGCCATATTATTTCCAGTTGCGGTAGTGCCACCTCTTATAATAATCTCTTTCAGTCCAAAAGCCTGTACAAACTTAACAAATTGATACACAAGACTCAATTCAGTTCACAACCATACTGCAGCCTTCTCTGATGTGGTACAGAGCAGCTGTTCCTCAATTTGTGGGAAAATGTTTTAGTAGCTAAGAATTTCCAAACAGTCTAGCATGCTGAAACTGCAGGAATAGTGCTGATGATGCAGGCTAGCTGTCACAACAGTGTTTGGTCAGGACACGCAACAGGCTACTTTTGCTCAAAGTGGCTGTGAGACTACCCCTTCCCCACCCCAGTCACTGCTATCAAACCATGAATTATGGGTACTTTGTTCAGACCCCAAGTACCATGCTCGGACATTAATATTACTCTCCTTTTGAAGGAAAGTACCCACTCTTCACATTAGTGCCGTTGTTGGAGGCCAATTGCTGTCCCTGCCCAACTTTGCACTGTGGTTTCATTAATATTCACAATCCAGGCAAGGTGATAATAGCAGATCTTGTACCAGCTGGAAGAGAAAAAAGAATCTACTCTGGAGTTTGAAACTCTAGCAAAATACTTCTAAGAAAGCTGACAAGAGGTATAGGAAAAGGTGGTGTGAATTGAAAATAGCAGAAATGTTAAGGGATTTACATAAGTAAAATTCATTGCTTGATCTGTGAAAGTAATTGAAGTTCAAATCCTGAGCTCCTGAGGCTAGCAAAGAAAGGAGTATCCCTTGTTTCTTGAGTGAATCTCTAGTCAACTATTAGATTGAAATTGTCTAAGTAATCATATTATGCTTGTTATCATGCTGATGAATGCCTAGAAGCAGAATAGATTGGCTGCTACAGAAGTAGTGTGCTTAAATCTTTTGGCTAGAAAGGCTGGTAGGTTTATTTTGACCGAAATGTCAGGTGGAGAATTTCTATCTGATCCCAAATTCCTGTTAGTTAGGGGCACAGTTTTTATCATTTACTCTTTCTGAGGCATCGTACATTAACTACAGGCAGATGGGATACCAAGATCCAACAGACCTCGTCTGTAGATGACTGGTCATCTAGTCTGCTAAATATAGTGTGGCATATCGATTTCTTATTACAGTATTTATGGGTAGAGAGCAATATAGTGCATTTGTTCTTGGAAGGTTTAGCAAGGTATCTATTTTCTGGTCAGCCTAGGTTTTCTTGGCTAGGGTAATGAAGGAGAAAAATGACCACCTTAGCTTGAGTAAAATCCAAAGAGAGGATTTTTGGATATCTTAACATCACTGTTTGTTATCTGCTTATATAATGGTGTAACATAAAGAATAGATGCTTAAGCAGCAGCATTGTATTTTCCATTATCGTTGTCCTTTCTGTCTTACTGTAATGATAGATGTATCGGGAAAGGCTGGGCAAACTGATCTTCTGATTTTGTGGTGCTTCTGCTTTTTCTCTAAGTCAAACTACAAGGCATTATTTTAGGAATAATTGTATGAGCTTTCATGTTTTTTATGGCACAGATTAATGTTAATGTTTTGGGGAAGCTACTGACATGCTTTGGGACTAGATGAAGAACTAGTGTGTGCTTGCTAATATATTGTGGGATTCTTAGAAGTAGCATTCTGTATCACTAGCATTTCACTTAATTTAGCCAGAGGCTATTGATAGCGTTTTTCTTCTTGTTAGCAATCAGATTCTAAAACCAATCAAGTTCTGGATATCAGCCTTGTACACCTGATTGAACCTGTGTAAATATATAAAATTCTTGAGTGGAAATATATAGCTATTACAAGAAAAAAATACCTAATTTGTTTATAGTTGTGTTGTGCTGAAGAACTGGATTCTTGAGTCCTATAGTAACAGCAAAAAGTTTCTGTTGCTTTTCAGTGGTCAGTCATTGCAATAAGCGTGGGGAGAAGGCAAATCTTTCTCCAAACAGCAATCACACTGCATCAGTGTGTACACTAATGTTTTCATCTGGGGCTCTAATTATTTCAGATTTTCAACTCAACAGGCTCTTAGAGTCCATTTGCAAGAGAGCTATTGCAAGCACATGCTCCTTAACTGTGTGATGAAGGTTCAGGCTCTGAGGGTTCAATTTAAGGAAATCCTGAAATTGTGAAAAACAGCTGTCACAAATAATACATTGTGAATAAGGATTATCCCTAACCCATTGCCCCTTTTAAGTTTTGCTCTTTTTTCCTTGCCTCAGGAAGAAAGAAAAATGTCTGCCTGTCATATTAATAAGTTACATTTGCCTTGGATAAAAATCATTTCCAACATAAAATGTGCTATGTTAACTTGTTCTCTGATCTCCACTCAGTTGAGTGTTGACAGGAAACAAGAAACTGCAGGTGGATGAGTCTTCCACCTGTAATGTTCAAAGGAAGTGAATAGGATATTTTGAGTACAAAGGGGAGTTCAGTTTTCCACTGAATCTTTGATTAAATATTTCTGAATGGAATGGGATGGGAGGTTTGGAGATAATACCAGCAGATAAAGAATAATCTAGTAAATTCTTAATATTGCATGCAAAAAGGAGTATTTTCTATTCCTGTGATAGCTAATAGCATGGCCTCACTGCTGAGTCACTAAGAAACCTGATTTTGAGTTTTTTGTGACAGAGTGGTAAAAGTTCTGAGCCTTATCTGTGTCATCACTTTTCCAGCAAACCATTGCGAGTACCACTGCTGGTAGTTACAGTAATATGTTTGCTGATTTTTCTATTGCTGATGATAGGATTGATGTTTAGTCTTGATCCAAAAGTCAAGTTCTTGTGAAACAGCAGACTTGAAATCTTCTAATATGAAATCTTTTTCCAATTACAATCATAAATCCTGTTTTTAAAAAAAAAAAAAAAAAAAAAAGCATAATCATCCGTGCTAGCTGAGACCTTCATGTTCATCCATACTAGCTAGTATGTAGTTAGCAGTAAGCTTTTTTCCACATTTGTGCTTATTAAGAAGAGAGTTTAGCCAAGTAATTTATTACCCTTGGTTGTGCTGGAGAGTGTGGCCTGTACCTATATTACAGCTATTTTCAACAGCGTGTTTATCAATAGCTTAGAAATTACTCCTTTCTCTGACTGGGGAACAAGGAGTTATTGTGTTATCTTGTCATCTATAGTGTGTATAGCGTTTGGTTTTTAAAATCTTCAAATGTTGCTTTGTTAACTTTTAAAGAGACAAGACTAAATAAGAAGGGAGAGGGAGGTCCCTGGGAATAAGGGTAGAAATGAGGAGATACGAAGTATGGAAAGAAAAGTTGAAACAGGAGAGGGATATATAGAACTGGTCAGAGTAGTGCAGAAAAGCAAATGGGATTGCAAGTCAAGGAAGAGGGAGCTGGATTTTAGGAGAAATAGCAAAGGCCACCTTTGAAGAGCCTTTCATGGTCAAAGAAAATGATGGGGAGCAGAAGGTAAAGCAAAACAAAAGGACAAAACAAAGATGGCAGACTGGATTGATAAGAAAAAACATAGCATCAAGTGAAGGAGGATAAAGTACGTTCAAGCTTACAGGTAACAGTTCAAATAGAAATATATACATACATACATATATATATATATGTATGTATGTATAGGGAGAAAGCACATCAGTGCTCCCTCATTCTACAGTTAGATTAGCAAAGGAAACTAGAAGAGCGGATATTGTATCATATTTCTTCCTTCTTCTACCTGAAGTAGTAGTAGTAAAAACAAGCAAATGAAAACCTTGCTTTGGACATCTACATGCTTTAGGTGTTTACTGTGATTTGTGTACTGGCCAACACTCCTCAGCATTTTGGCTGTGGAGACTCTGTTCCCTGAGTTGGACATAGAGACCACAAAGGTCAGTCAAAGGATGTTTATCACTAGGCTGTGTTAAGCACCTGAAACACATAAGCCTGATTATAAGCAGAAAATGAAACATTAGGGAAACCTTAAAACTTGATAGATAGATGCGAGGCATCAGGATCTTAATTAAAGAAAGCAGAGGGGGACTGATGTAAGCAGGTATTATTTATACATAAGAAGGGGCTCTGAATTCTAGCTCTGAAATTTCCATACTAGTTATTTTAGTCTGCATATAAACGTACAAATTACTTCACAGTTCTTTTGCAAGTAATTTTAAAACTGTAGACTGCAGTACCTTTAAATAGAAGACATTGCAAACTAGTAGAAAGCTAGCTTTTATATTCAAAAATGATGTGTATGATAGTGCAGCTTTATTTTGTGTGTGAAACAGTTCATAGAGTTTGAAATTTTTTTCTGATGAGATAGCACTTTTCATTTGAATTTGAAAGTTCACTTGTTTGCATTTATAAATTACTCAGTTTAGATTTATTTAGACAATGCTGAGACAAAGGAAATTATATTAAGGCTCCATATGCGTATTTGGTACTTAATAGCAGTTGCTATTAGCAGTTGCTGAAACTGAAAGAATGGGGTAGGATAAACTATTCTACAACTTGATTTTCATATCTAATCTGGGTTAGTTGATGCTACAAGTACATTTTACATGAGAATTGTCTGAGTTCTTGTTATATACATGGTTGAGATGGTAGAAATGAATTTTGCTATGCTTTCAAATATCTTCTGTGCCTCTGAGGACTGCCCATTAATAATACTAATATATAGGTATTTCCCAGTGTTGTAGGCAAGGCATTTCTTAGAACTTTGAAGCTAAAGTCTTTTTAACACATGGACCTTTTCAATTTAATCCATTAGCAACTTGGCAAAATAAAGTAATTGTCCAACAGAGGAAGAAAAAAAAAATCTATTAACATTTGCTACAAATCTGAGTAGTACAGGCAGCACTTAATTAATGGAACAGATTTCTTGCTATGTATTCAAGCTAACATAGCTATTGTTCAGCAGAGATTAGACTCTTAATTTAAGTAAGTTAAACTAGACCTCCATATAAAAATATCCATCATTTCAGCTATTAAAGGTCTGATGTCTTCTTCGGTGACAGATATATTTCCCTTCATTTCCTTGGTTTTGTAAAATGTAAAGCATGCATTGTGTGTAATGCGAGAAATGCACGGAGGTAGATGAAACCTAGATTATGCCTCCCT
The DNA here is from genome assembly GCF_028389875.1 of Rhea pennata. Lineage (NCBI taxonomy): Eukaryota > Metazoa > Chordata > Aves > Rheiformes > Rheidae > Rhea > Rhea pennata. Next base: position 13,586,402 of record NC_084674.1, read on the forward strand.
GCCTGTCTCTCTACTTGTTCCTTTGTGCTGTTCCATATCACAGAGCCTCTTCAGCCCTTAGACCTCCTGGCACCAGAGCTTTTTTTTTTTTTTTTTTTTTTTTTTTTTTTTTTTTTTTTTTTTTAAAGCCATCATTTGTTAGGGTATGATGCCAGCCATCTAATCTGTTAGCAGAACGAGGGCCATGGAATCTGATTAGGTAATTTAGATACCTTGTGAATTTAATAATTCACCTGAGCTGCCTTTGGCTGTCAGCCCATAATTTCACTTGTAGGAACTACCACATTCTTCCATTTTTTTTCTGTAATCTTGTTGCCCATAACACCTTATTTGAATCCAAGTAGGTGTTAATAGCTGCAGGTGTTAATGGAAGTTAATGTGCTGGCTTGGAGGAAGTGAGATTGCTTATTTTTAAATACAAGCTTTTCTCTGGTACAGTTCTATGTACAGCATATGCATTTTTTCTTAAATTTTTATTTTTTAAATCATGGGATTGCTTGTTTAGCCATTTATATGGGAAGAATGGCTTTTGGGTGTGTTGAGCAGCTCAAGTGCTCATCAATTTTACCAGAAGTTTTTGAAGCTCAGTTTATCTGAAGCAGTTATTTCATCATCACTGCTGGAAGAGCAGCCACTTACTGCTGCAGTTCAGTGTTTATTCTGAGGTGAGAGATCCTGACCAGGCTTGAGGCACATCATTGCACTAGAGCTGTACAGACTACAGAAAAAGGATGTCAGAGTAGCAGCTTAGGTGCCTAACTTCTGATACCACAAGTGAAAACTTTGGCTACTATTGTAGTGTCACACCCGCCTCCTTTCCTCTCTCCTTTCCGCCAGTAAGGTTTTTTTTTGAAATTAGAATCACAAAGCCTGCTAACATAAATAGAAGTGTTTTAGAAATTGTTTTAATTAATTTAAATTGCATATTTCTGAGAGGATTTAGAGTTAAACATCTTTCTTCAACAGTAATGTGCCAGTAACAGCAACATAGCAATAGTGATAAGACCCAGAAAGGGGAACCAACTAGAAAGCAAAATAAGGTGTTTCTTTGTCCACAAAGTAAATGGTCTTCCCAGGAAAGTAGAGGAAACTCTGTTCAGGGACACTTGCAATTAAGTTGGTCAAAACAGTAGAAAAATCTACAATAGAAAAGAAATCCTGCGAAGGTAGAGAGCTGTGACTGCTGAGGTCACAAATTTGGCTGGTTTTAATTTGTTTTCCTTATTTCTGCCTATTTTTGTTACTTTTTTTCTAGCAGTACCCAAGGTGTGCTGAGAATTTTCCAAATAGGAAATAAGTTGCTTTTCATGTAATGATAAATTATTTTTCATAAGATGGAATGATTGTAAAGCTAATGACTTATATAAAAGCATCCAATTAAAAAATGGAAACGGTTGCATCAAACATGACTATACAGTATAATAAAGCCATATAGTAAATGTGATCAGGCCATACTATATTATCTGATTTGGTTAATTGAACCTTACACGTGCAGGGATAATCATTATCAGACTTCTCAGCCATCACAGAAAAATCTCAATTATTTTTGCAATGAAATAATCATTGCTTTTTTGTGTTCTGCTATATGAAAAGAGTTCTGTCTTAACCATGAAATACAAGATCTTGTAGAACTATGCAGAGTTGATTCTGCCTGATGCTGACTTCTGCAACTTTAGTGTAAGTTGTAGTTAGTTTAGTTACGTGTTGCTTTTCTCATCCTTCTCCTGTGCTCTGGCATGTTGGAAAAAGTTCAGTTTTTCTCTAGAAAGCAGGAAGACCTATCTAGCCTGGAGAGAAGTGCTGCAGGGCGAGGTGTGGGATTTTCAGAACCCCTGGTTAAGAAATGGCAGAATGGTAGTATCCTGGTTTTGCTTCAACACTTTGTGTTTCTTACATTCCCCTTTGTGTGGTGTGGATGCCGCTTGGAACAATTTGCTACCTGACATAGGAAGATGAGAAGGTGGGCTCTGGTGCTGAGCCCCTCTACAATGAGCCGTAAGTGCCCTCTAGATCCGTCTCTAATGGAGCAAATCAGCTGTGCTTGTAGACCTTCTGTCTCCAGTAAATCATAAGCATCTCGATCTTTTTGTCAGGCTGTGATATGAGAATCCACATCTGAATTTCAATATGAGGGGAGAGAAGCTGATTAAGTGTTTGAGATAATGTTATGTGACACCACAGGTTAAAAATACCTGAACTGATTTTGGCCAAATGCCTGAGAACCACATTTCAGTGTATTGAGGTGGCACTGAAAAAGCTTCCAAGGAGCTTTCTGTCTTCAGCTTTAAGGAAGCATTTTTTCAGGACTGGTCTTTGAGGAGCTGCATCTCTCTTGTTTTACAGCATTTCTTCTGACTTGACTGTCTTGTGTTTCTTATCTAAAATGCTACCAGTGAGACAAGTTAAAATAGAAGTGTAAGTAAATCCAGCCATTTAGGAAAAAAGAACAGGTATTTATTGTAGGACACAGAGAAGGTCTTTCTAGAGAAAGACTTAAGTTTAGTATTTAGATCCCTGAAATCCTACATGGCTTTTTTTTTTTTTTTTTTAAGAAGTGACTTGTTAGGCAATCGTAACTCTTAACAAGTACTGTGTATTAGCCAGAAATAAAATTGTATCGTTGGGTAAAACTGACCAGTGTGATTCTGGCAAGTCTAGGAAACAGACTAAAGATATTCAAGAACCTCTGAACCTTAGGGTTTTACAAAATTCAGTATTTAACCAGTGGTTATTTTTTCATTCAGGACCTATACTTTTAGGAGTATCCTCAGTGATGAGATTTCTTTGACACCAAAACAACTGCCAAAAGAAGTTGTGGGAAGTTTATGTAAAATAATAGGAAAGGTCTGCTGAGTAAAAGGCCTAGCTGAGGCAAGTTGGTTTGACTTGTTTAAAGTTTTGTCTGTATTTAATACTTAACCATAGAAAGCCGCTGATTAGAGGAGTCTGTTTCAGGGTGTCCAGTGGATATGGGGCTGGGAGTGATCATCCAGGAGACTACACTGTGTTGGGGATTTTGCGTTTGTGAACTGTGTTTGAAAGCTTCTCTTATTTTTTTTTTTTCCATTAGTTACCATATTCTAAAAGTGTGATATGGAATGTAACATTCCTGATGTAACTGATTTATTTCCTTCAGTAGTTTTCAGAATTAATCTTGCATGTTCATTTTTTTTCTGGATCTACAGAAATGTGGTTTTGAAAAACTTTTCATGTATGTTCTTGTTTTTTTTTTTTTTTTTTTTTTTTTTTTCAGATGGATTAAGGCCAGATACCAAGATGCTTCTCACTGTTGCCTCCAAGAAGAAGCCTAAGGCAAGCAAGGGTGATACAGCCAAAGAGGATGAAAGCAACAAGAGTGATTTGGCCCAACCAGTTGCCATCACTCTTCTCTTTAAAAGATATGTCTTTGATACACAGAAGAAAATGATGCAATCTTGAGAAAGCAGGTCTTCCCTCACACCTGGAAGACCAGACTCTGAAATGAATTCAGGTGGAATGTATTTCTTGTCAGAATGCATTTGACTTTCCTTACCGATAGAGCCTGGAAGCTCCTGCTCAATATATGCCCCCTTCCAGAATCCCTGTAGCCTAGTTTTGTTCTGCTTATTTTATGTCTTTGCAATTTGAACCTTTGTAGCCTTTCAGAGAACATCACCTACTGAACAAGAAGTTTTGAGTGTACATTTTAATAGCAGTGTTTTCCTGGAGAATTGTTTAAAAGTTTCTTTAAATGTTTGCTACCAGCATAATCTAAATGCAGTCAAGATGTGAATTTTATGCGACTCACAAAAGAAAACTGATTAGTCTAGGTTTGCTTCCCCAAGCAAAGCGAGAGACAGAAAGAACACAACGTAGTAGGTGAAACCTAAAATGGATGTTTCACGTTCCTTCAGCTGCAACTATGTAAGATGCTATCTGAGAGATGGTATGGATTTTTTTTATAAGTATGATTTATATCTTGAAATGTTTTTCATATTAAACATGATGATGCATGTAACTGAGAGTCTTAATTGTTCTATTTGCTATTCCAAAGGTTCAGAACCTTCGTCAGTGACATTTTATGTAGCTTCTCTGAATTTCTTGCCTGTTTTTTTGATTCTCTAAGAAACTGGAAGACTAAGCCAATCTGAACCATGATGAATCTTCCTCTGGATTTTTTTTTCATGTAATGAAAATATCTCTTTGTGTAGAAGGTTGCTCTGGAAACAGCCAAGATCTTTATTTCATTAAAATAATAATAGATGATTGCAGCATAAGCCTTGTAAAATGAAGATCTCCAAGATGCTTTATAAACCATTAGTTGTTTAATAGGGATTTCATGGCTGCTTTAGTTCTTCCTCTCAAATTCATGTCCTAGGCTCATGAAAAGGAGAGGAATAGTAGTATTCCTTGAATTTTTTTAATTGTTATTTTTTAATAAGCATAGGACATTGAAATATGAAAACAAACAATGTCACAGATAAGGAAGCTGCAGTCTTGAATAGGAATGGGACTTAGATTTGCAGCACAGAAAGTGTTAGTTTCTGCCTTTTGAACAAGTTTTCAGCCTTTGAACAAAGTAAGTACTTGTTGCTGTTAAATAGCAGACTAACCTATTTGATGAAGTCAGCCATGAGATAACCACGTGTATAACAAATGCATTACTTGTACATAGAAATAAATAACTGTAATAGATCACTAGTTTATCAAAGTGTTACTGATTGTATATCCATTGACAGACATGAATTCTGTGGTTCATATGTTCGTGTTTTTCCCAGTCTGTCTTAATTTTCTTTTTGATTTCCAGGTGAATAAATGGACAAGAATGGCAAAAAATATCAGATACTGAGAGGATATTTTACATCTGGGCAGTCATGAGGCAGGGCAAATCTGGTGTCTAAACTAGTTTGGCGATGCCCCTTTAAATCAAAACAGAAAGAGCACGTTGTGGAATAATCCTGAACAGTTTCTGCTGAGTGAGTCCCAGCAAAGCTTTAGCACATCCCTTAAGATTATGGGGTGTGCTTTCGGTGTGATCCCAGAGGAATTAGGCAGGCAGCTTCAGCTATGGCTTAAAGTGACTTTTGCTGTCAGACTTGCTGGAAAATGTATCCTTCTGTAACGAAAAAAATTCATTTCACATCCCTGTCGCCTCTTCCCCATTTCTGTCCGCTTCCCAGACACCCTCAAGGCTGTCTCTGGAAAGAATATTTATTATGTTATCTTTGTCTTAAGCCTATATCAAATCCTGTTTTGAACCTTGTACTGTTGCCTCTGCTTAAGATACTGCAGTGATGGAAGCTAGAGAAACAGATGACATAGAAGGGATGCCTTTACCGTAGCAGGTTAGTCTAAGAATTATTGGTATAAAGCAATTCTTATAAAAGAAAAGGAAAAGTGAATTGTTAAGGAACTTGAAATATTTTTATCCGCATAGTTCTAGTGTCATCCCTTGCCAAATTTTAAATGAGTAATTAAATTCTGCCAACTCTGTTAGAGTTTCAGAAAGAAAAGGGTAATCATCTTGAAAGTTATTCTACTGTGGAGTATTGTTGGCTGCTCCAGAGTTGTTAGTCTTGCGCTTACTGGCTTTTTGTCTCTTGTTTGTAAAGCATTTTGGAATAATTCTGGAGAGGAGACGTTATGTCAGTATAAATAATGGTATGTATTTTTGCAAAGCGTCATCTGATTAATGTTTTCCCTCTCCACTGTTTTCTGTAGCAGCCTCAGTGAGTCAGTCACTTGTTATGGAACTTTATCCATTTGAAAACACGATAGTGATGAATGCTTATGGAGCCTCAAAGCTCTCTGCTTGGCTGAATAGTCTTCTAGTGTTGGGTCCCATAATTCCTTTGCTTGGGGAATTCCAAGGGAGGGAGCAGCAACAGCTTCCAGAGTTGTACCTCCATCCCTTTCTCCTCCAGTGTCCTATAATACACCTTTAATTCTTCCTCTTACCTGCATGAGACCTCTCCAAACTAGCATGCTAAATCTGTCTTTGCTCCATCTTCTTAGTCCAGTATGTAGCCACTTCCCAGTGCTCTATTATTTCACATCTTTGCTTACTGCTTTTCCCTATTTTGGCTCCTCGTCTGCATCCAGAGGTGCAAATGTAAATCCAGGTGTTGGCAGAGCTCGCACAGCAGATGTTGTGAGCACGGCATGGTAGAGAGGGCTTGTGTCAGCTCAAACCTGTGATGAGTAGCCTATATGCAGGCACTTCAGCTGCAACTTGGGGCAGAGATTTCATGTGGACGACTACTGCTGACCCAAGAATAATACTAGTCTGTGTAGAGGTAGACACTCCTAAGCCTCATGTGAATGCTTTGACCCTCCACTTGTGCTTTGTAAATGTAAAGCTCCTATTGCAAAGCACCCCGTCCTTTCATTTTGTTCTCCTAGCAAGCATCTGTATAGGACAGACAGCTGGAGGTATTTTCTGAAGACTGGGTTATGGTTTGGGGCTTTTCCCCTCCATTTTTAATTCCAAAAGGAGAACTTAAGTGTGCCCAAGAACTTTGAATGTAATGTGCTATTACTGCAGATCTGTGGCTGCTGTCCTGAGGCTGTTGGATACACATTTGAAAAAGGGTGAAATGGTGGAACAAAATGATTATAGGAAAATCAAAGCTTTTAAAGACATTTGTTGGATGAACAGATGTTCAAACATTCTTTTATTTGGTTTCCAGACAGACGTAAAGACTTTCCTTTCATCCTCATAATCAGTGTATTATGCTGTAATTTGTAAAAATGGCATTAAAAAAAATATTAACAGGGTCATATTGTGATCTACTGACTCTGTGTCATTAAGCCGTGAAGCTAAGAATGACAACTGGGAACAGGGGTTAAATGTTGCAGAATGTACTGTACTAGCATATATTGTCAGGCAGCATTATAATGAATACAAAATGGAATAAAGATGTAAGAAATTTCTTTTTAATAATGCTAAGGTTATCAGTATTGCAAAACTAGAAATTGTTACAGTAGTACAGATGTTCCATGAATAATGTATCTTTGAACTGTGGGGAAGGTAGCAAGATTCAGTAGGTGGCATCCTTCACTTGAAATCAGAACTAAATCTCCCTACCTAAAGATGAGGTATGTTTGATAATGAAGATTTTTGGATGAAACTTGAAAGCCATCTCCTAAAGAAACTATTACTAAAAATTATTGTGCATTTAATGATGGTAGCCGAATAATTACCTCTGGTCTGTTGACCAAATCTGAAGGTAACAATGTTCTCTCTAGGTGTGGTTCCTGGTGAGTCTCAGTTGAAAGTAGTTTTTTGTCCTTGCTTCCTACCAACTGTGTTAATTTTGTTGCAAGTACCTGACTACAGATAAGTCATCTGTACTGACAGAGTACTTGAAATGTATGAGGAATCTCTTATTTATGGGCACTAAGCATTTCACATACTTGTTGGAGTTGTACAGTTGAGCAGCCACAGGGTGGCAGAACAAAAGTAAAAGCCCAGCATGATGAGGAGTTATAATGATACAGTCTTGTCCTAGAGCAGCCATGTTCCACCCCAGGACTGTCTGCATTTCAATGCTGAGAGAGCAGGCTGTGTATTTACATCTGTAAAGTGCTCAGGGATCTTGTGAAATGAAGGATGAAAGGCAAAAGAGGAATGATAGTTATCAACAGCTTTAAAAACTCCTTTTGTTTCCATTTTAGTTTAATATCCACAGTAAGCTCAAGAGCTCTTTATTTACAAACATATGAGTTTTAAATCAAATTAAACTGCCTATATAAATAGAATAATTTTAAAAGTCTAGCTTAGGGAGCTAAACTGCTGAATGCGGAAGAGAGGGAAGAACTGTATGATTCAGTCTGTGGTGAAACAAAGCTTGCTAGATGATGAGTATCAAGAAAGAATTCGAGGGTTTTGGGCTTTTCATGTCTAAGCAAATATTGGAGGAGGGGGAGTCTTCTTCAGGGATACCGCAAGTTTTTTCTGATCTGTACAAAACTAGGTTAGTAATGTAGGGTTGTGGATCTCTCTTGGACCCTAAGAAAGAAGGGGAAAAGTGCAGTGGATCTACTTGCTTCATATTGTCTGTGTCAGAATATGAAGTCACTCTCATATCTATGGCTGTACATGCAATGCTGTTTTTAATTCTAATTATTAGTGGACTTACGAACAGACCAGACTTCAAGACAGAATGTGTTTTCTGTTTCTCAGCAAGTGTTACAATTTTTATTTATTTTTATTAGTGTCACTGATATAAGTGCTTTTTCCAGATGCAAGACTTGAATGTGTTCCCGTTCTCCAGTGAATGTTGTTCCTCAGAGATGGTCTGTGGTACCTCTTAGTCTCGTGTGTTTATGATGCATGTTGTTCTTTTTTTAATAGATGACAGAAGTGAGGGAATCCTATCTTACAGCTCTTTTTGGTCAGGATCATCTGTAAAAGTAGCTAATCAAATAGAATCAGATAAACCCAGTGAGAGTTTTGTTAACTCTTAGCCCTAACCTGAGCTCCAAGGGTCACTATTAAAAACATCACCCTCTTGGCTATTGAGCCCTCTGTTCTAGTCTGTGTTTCTAAACTAAGAGGTAATTTGAGGTCAAGAGCTGGATCAAGAGCTACTGAACAGCACTGCTACTGACTGGGAAGCCTGCTAGTGCCATTGTGTTGGCATTTTTGGCTAAAGTGATCTGATTACTTATGATCCTCTAAGAACTCTAGGCTATTCATAAGCTCTGTAAGATTCTGTTTAGATCAGTTCCTTCTCCAGACTACTTTGGTCTGTGCTTTAGTTGCTCGTTCTTAGGTTTCTCAAGAACGGGCCTCATTCATGTCAGTCAGATTCCATCCTCTTTGGACCACAAAATTGCTTTTATTAGATCGTATATGGCCCCCTTTCAGATGTGTAGGTACTAGTTCTCTTACAGGACTTGTCTGTGAAAACTGATATTTTAGTGCCTATAACTTCAGTCTGACAATTAGTAGTAATCCATGCCTTCATGGTGAATTCATTCCTGAAACAGTATTCCATAAGGACAAGCTGAAACAGACCCCACACAGTGTTTTCCCCTAAATTTCTTCCTATGAGCTAAATCAAGCAATTTATCTTCCAGTTTTCTTTCTTAAATCTCACTTTTACCAAGACTAAGTTGGGCTTTGCACCCTGCGTATCAGAATACTGTTTTACTACCTGGAGAGGGCAAGCTCTTTCCAGAACTCTTCAAGACAATGTCAGGATACTCAAAGATTATCTGTGTTGGTGCCCACCTGCATTAAAATGTGTGTGATCTCTACAGAATATGGGCTATTCTTTCTGTGGAGACATTAGAAACAGAGAGTATCTAGAGATGATGATTCAAAGAAGGAAAAGAGGTTTACTGTACAGGAAGCAGAAGTACAAAAATTATTCTACAAGTAACTGTGGACCTGAGACATTTTTCTTGTGTGCTTGTATTCCACAACTTTCCATTCTTTCTTACTACTGCAGAATACAAGAATATAAGAAATACCCAGTTTTACGCAATGGCAAAAGAATGCTTTCAGTCTTGCTTGCAGTACCCTTTCTGATGACTGACTTTTTGGTTGCCACTGTGCACTCAGCATCATATAAGCATGGTTTAGATTATTTTTCCCTGGATGAATTAATTTGCATTTATCTATTTTGAAGCTTATTTGTCTCTTTGCCCTGTTGTTCAGTTTCATGAGATTCTTCTGGAATTTCTCACCACATAGAGCGACTTCTGCATTCTTTGTAATGAAGGAATCTGAGAAGTGGGCCTGTTTGTGCCTTTAAGTCATTGGGATGAGGTTTTGACAAAGGAGGGAGAAGGTGTTTGAGGATACTTGTGAAGTATGCATGGCCTGAATGAAAGGATGCTTACTATTGAAAGTGTGTTTTTTTTTTTTTTTTTTTTTTTCTTCATACAGAGTGTATGTGCAGCAGAAGCAGAATGCAGCTCATGCAGAAAAGTGAGCAAGCATTCTTTTCTTCCATCACTGACTCATTTCAGACCTTGCGGTTTAAACGTAAAGATGATGTTCTGCGTGCGTCATGTTCTGCGGTTGGGAATCACTCTGAAATGTGAACAGAAAGACATGGAGGTGGTGGTGTATGTATGATGATCTCTCAGGCTGCTCTGGCACTTTTATTCTAAACAGCTCTGGATCCTAGATGCATCATCACAGTGCCAGCATCTCTTCCTCCAGCATGTCTTAGAGAAACAGCTGTTCAGAGACATCCTCTGTCCAAATCTCATTTTCTAACTTTAATCATCTCTTTGTAATAAGGAAGATGGGTCATTGGACCCTGGCTATTTCTTTTTTGTGATCTAGTAATGGTACTGTGTCATCAGCATTTTCTCAGCTTTCCCAGACAGAATTAAGGAATTTAGATGAGGTGATGCTTCAATACCTTGAGTTTGTGCTGCTTTTCTGTAGATGCTCAATGCAGAGCATGTTTAATGGTTGCCTCATTAGACCAAAACTCCATGATGTCACGCTGCTATTCTTATTCAGCACCCTCTCTCTTTCCAGGGCAATTGGAAATAATATTTTCATTTAAGAGGGAGACAATAATTGAGTTCTATAGACTGTTACTTAGTGCAACAAAAGCTGCATTTTTTAGGTTTCATTTCTCTCTGTGCTTTCTGAAGATGATTGTTGTAGTGTGTTATCATATCCGTGGAAAGATTTGTTGGAAATGTTGGACTAAACATGAAATCCCAATAAGAAGCTTTTTCTTTGTTTTGCGTCTTAAGAAACAAAGGGAGTGAAGATTATGAGACTGTTGGTTTCCTTGGCAAAAGTACCTTACTGCATCTTTCTCTGAAAAATGTCCAAGGATCCACTCACCAGATTCCTAATTTTGTGATGCTGAAAGAACTGTATTGCCTGTGGTGCAGTCGTATGTGGAATTTTCTAAGTCAAGTGGAGTTAATGTTCTGGCAGCTCATAGCAAATGAAGGCCTCCTGCAGTCTTACAGTGAGAGAATTAAGAGCACTTGGCAAGTTGCAGAAACAGGGCCTACATGAGCTAAAGGGAAAGGTAGGGTGGCAAGCAGATCAATTGGGCGTGAGGGAGGAAGGCTGCACAGCTTGAGTGACAGAGCATGAAACATGTTTTCTCACGTACATCTTTTCTGCTGTTTTTTAGCTGACCTAAAATATGTTTAAGTTAATGTACAAGGGAATGACGGACAGTAGAGAGGTGACTGTGCAGAAGATAGTGAAGGCCTGAGATGCGGCAGTAGCGGTGATATGCTGAGAAAAAAATTGAGTATTGGTAGTGGGTTTTAAGAATGTTCATTTGGAAGAGCTATACTGTGTTTTCTGTGTTTCTCAACAGAAGATAGTTGTTCCCTTAAACATTCTCCTGCTTAGCGTTTTTTTTCAGAGTAGTTTTAAACTGCTGTTATGATGTTTTGTCATCTTGTCTTTTTAAAATGTTGCAGTCAAGCAGCCCTGCAAGAGAAACATTTTGTTAGGAAGGAAAATTGCAAACTTTTTGCAATTTGTATTTGCAAATACAAATTGCTCTGTACCTCAGAGGATTTTTTTCTGCTCACTCCAAGATTTGATCTGTACTGCAGCCCTGTTGAACAAGTGGCCTATTTGGTCTCCATGCTGTTCTGCACTGTAGATGTCATTTGCCATCTGGCAAAACGTGGTGTGGCTGGGCAGTTTCAGGAACACATTCAGGTTTGGAACAACAGATGAGCAGAAATTTTAAGTTTTGGGATGAGATGGAGCTGGCAGGGGAAGAAAACTGAAAAAGCAGAGGCCTGGCTTTCAGCTGAGATGTGTTTGTAGAGGCCTAGAAACTCCACGGTAATGACAGTATTAGAATGTGCGGGTATCTAATAACTATGTTGTTGTAACAGAGGTATTTAAATATTTAAAGTGTCAGGTTTTCAACATAATTTCTTTGAAATTTGCAGTTGTTCCAAGATCAGTATTAAGAAAAGCACTCTGCAAAACACCCTAGATATATCTGTTCCAAGTACTGATAGTAATTGTTCTCTTTTAACAATTTCTGTCCTTAATGTGATATACTTCAAAAGCAGCATTAGACTAGCTTTCACCTATACCTTTATGTTGCAGTGAATGTATACTTAATGTATGGGTACAGAATTGGAAGAATTAGTTTAGGGAGCTATCCACTGTCACATGTGATGTGATGCAGAGGTGAAGCTGAACATTTGGACTGTAGGCTCCGACTGTTTGCCTTCCTATGCTTTTTACCTACCACATGAAGGTCGCATCTGAGGCTGCAGTTACTAGACTTGAGACAGCTAGTCCATGCTCCTCAGAACCCTTCCTTTGCTTCCTGGGACAAAAGTAAAAGAAAATTTGAGATCACTTCGTCTTCCACTGAGACAATGCAGACAAAATTTGTCTATTTGTGCCCTGGTCCTTTTTGATTTGCTCTGTCTTTTCAAGACAGATGATAAGATGGATTGTTTGTTACAAGCTGTGCACCCTAACAAAGGAGGCTTGTTTAGCAAATGTTACTTGTTTGAGGTTACTGAAATGGGCACAAGGGGAGTCACGGTGGCTATGTCCAGAATCGTTTGCTTAATATGTTAACATTAATGTGATCTTTGAAAGAGCTACGAAGACCACCTTCCGTTTGTACATATAGTTTGCTGATTTACTATATTAGTTTTGCTGTTTAGTTCCCTCCCACCTCCCTTAATTAGAAATTTTAATTACTGCATACTGCGTATTAAGATGTTAAAGCTTTGACTGGCAGTTTGGAATTGCAGAAGGATCAGCCATCTCTGTAGGGCTGTAGCGCAACAGGGATTGGCTCGCACCCTTCTGCCTGCAGGTATATTTTGCATATTGAGTCAGATCATCAGAAAATGTTCCTCTAGGTAGCATTCGTTTTTCTGATTAGACCTTGTCCCTTCCAAGTGACCTGAGTTTAGAGGAGAGATACAGATTCACTGATCATACACAAATTGGAAAGACCATGTCTAGAATGACGAATGGGTGAAGTGAGGACTTGTTTCACAGTGGCATTGAGTCAGCCTTACCTCTTTTTCTGCTTACTCCAGTTATGATACTGTCAGTGTAGGGAGGATTCTCTGTTCCAGTCTCTGGAAGTCAGGGAGTATATCTGCATTTCCTGGAGCTCCAATTTTCCATCCTGCCTTGTCATTTAGAAGAGAAGTGCCTGGAGAGTTCTGGCTGTCTTTGCTCTGCTGATGTCAGCTGTCTGCACACTGTGTAGCATGTTGCAGGCACATGTTGGGTGTGAGGGAGCCTTGAAGGCTTCTTGGCTTCTTTGTGTTCTTGAAGCTCCCTTACCTCATTTTTATTCCTTCTCTTCTGCCTTCAAATAGATTCTTGGGAAGACAGGGACTTGTATATTAGAATCTAATGTTTTTGGAACCCCACACTTTCTTGGAATGGGTAATTGTGCAATAACCTACTTGTAAAGGAACTGTTTCCCAAACTCCTCATGATTGGTGGATATCTTATGTCCTTTAAGCCTGAAGTTTCATATTTTTGTTCTGTTTAGTGTAAGTGTAGGTTTTTCTGTTACCTGAATACCCAATCATTTAGAAAACTGCTGGAACATATTTTTCAAGACATTGTGTGGCACTGTAATTCAACAAGGTAATTATGAAACTTCAAAAAAGTATCATTTTAATCTGCAGTTTTTCAGTTATTTTTATGTTCTGTTGGAACGGAACTTTGGGATTTTCCTTCCTTCTTACTGTTCTTTATTTTGTTTACCTTTGTCAGATGTGATCTTACTCATCTTTTAAAAGGTGCAAATCTTTCTGACCTCCCTCTCCTATAGAAAACTGTTCATGCTTCTAGCACTATCAGATCAATATGCTCTTCAAAATGAAGCTATATCATTGATCAGTAACATTTTAATAATTTCAATAATATCTGTCCCTTTTCTTAAGCATCTAAATTCCTGTTCCCCCCCACAGGCCTGCTGTGCAGGGTACGTGTTGTATTGAGCTGTTCACAGCTATGCCCAAATCTATTACCTTGAATGCTTCTGTAAATGTATCTGTAGGTCAGTTTATTCCTTCTTTGTGGTTACCTTTCATTTGTCAGTACTCAATTTCATTTACCATTTGTGCTATTGCCCAGCTTTGGTGGTACCTACATTTCTCCTCCTCCTCCTCTCAGGTGAATTAACTTTGGGCTATTTGCGAATCTTGCCAAGTCATTGTTCTTCCCTTTCCTGAAGGCCATTGAAGTTAAGCAGCGATAGGTCTAGCCTGGAGTTTTTCAGTCCTCTGTTGACATTTCATTAGGTTAAAGCTTGACTCTTATTTTACTTCTGTCCTTTTTTCACATCAGTCCCTGATACACGATGGAATTACCTTCTTTTCCTGAGTTACAGTCTTCCTCCTTAACATCTTGTGACGATCTGCAAATGCTTCAAAACAGATGGTCCTTGGTAAGCCAGTGGTTTCTCTATGTGTTTGCCTAATTCCAGTAGAGTGGAGATGCCTGATTTTGCTTATTTGGTGTTTGACCTAGTACATTCATAAGGATGGCTTTGCCACCCTGCCTGCCAGCCTGGTTTATATTATTGCTTTACTACTTTACCTGGCGCTAAAGTAAATTCACTGGTCTGTAACTCCTATGAGAATTTTTAACCCCAGCTTAAAAAAAAAAAAAAAGATAGTATTTGGTAGTTGACTAAAGTGTGGACATGTATTTCTGTTAGAATGTCACTCAGTTAATACTGTCGGCAGTACAGCTAAACATTGTAACAGTCCATCTTCTGATTGTCTGCTTATTTATTGGACTCTGCCATTTTTCCATCATCAGTAGAGGTGAATAAGGATACCTTCACTACTTAGAAAGTTAAAGGAGAGAAAGAATAGTTAAAAATCCTTGTTATTTGCCATACAGTAGCAAAATAACCTGAATCAAGTTACTAATTGCTAGAAGTTGTCAGGGTTCTGGGCTTTGAGTGGAGCAGTGGTAGTCCACAGTCAGTCAGAAAGTTGGCACAGGCATCAGCACAGGTTCTTGTGCTCTTCACCTGGTTTGAAACTTCAGATTTGTAACTGAAAGTTTCATTATTCCTCTGAACTTTAAACTAGCCCTGTCAGAAAGCACTGAGGAATGAGTGTATGCTGGAAGGGCTCCTGAAAGTACCATGCTTGAGCCAGGCAGCCCTTGAAGAGTCACTGAGCAAACCTAGTGTACCCTTTAGCACCAGGCTCTCCTGGCTTCTGCCCCTAGTAGTAACATCTGACTCCAGCACTTATGTGCCTTCAAAAAGGAGCATCAGGAGAGATTTTGCAACAAGTAGAAAATGAGCAGTGATGTAGAAAATATGCCATGACTGAAAAGAGACTGATTTAATTAAATGTTTATGGCTGGGATGCTCTGATGTAAACAGCCTGTGGCTCCTGGCTTGCAAATTAGGTGTCTTTCTCTTTGTGGCTAATCTAGCTGTTTATGCTTGTGGTACCAGAGATTGTATTGCTCTGAGCACAAAATAACAAATCCAGGTAAATGGCAGTGTACTATGAGGTAGGAGAATTTCTTCACTTAACCACAGGTGTGTGGCATTTCTTAGTGATGTCCAGTAAAGGTAGAGCAAATTACAGTACAGTAGTGCCTCATTCATTCTAGGTTGTGGCATTTGTGTATTAAGAGGAAGAGTTTGATTGCATACATGATTTGGAAGACAATATGGTAGTGGCCTCATTCTAAGATTGCACCAAATCAGATGAAAAGTACCATTTCTCAAGCTTCCAGTCTGTTTCTGGCAGTGCCAGTTTTTCCTTGGTATCACATGGTTTGGTTTGGCTTGTGAACTTATGGCATATGAAGCAGCAATGTTCAGAAGAGAGATATAGTGGTGGGGGCTTTTTCTTTTTAAAGAAACAAACAAACAAACTTGAGTTAGTTTTGAAGGTTCCTTGCTCAGTTTAAATCAATATAGAGACAGGAAAGTAGATCCTCATTTGTCTTATAAACTTATCTCCGTTTAGATGGAGAAATGATAAACAGATCTCTGGAGCTACCATTCAGTTACTAAATTTACTGCTAAATCTGTTAGATCTCTTTCAAATCTGTCATTGGTAAGTACTTCTTTATGCCTTTATATTCAGGAGTTGTCATTTCTTAGATTTATAAAGAGTGACAGGGCTGTTTTTTCTTGAAAGGAGTTCTAAGAGGTCATCTTGTCCCTCTCCCTACCCAACAGAAGGATCAGCTATGTTTGTTACTCTTTTCAAGTGTCTAGCTAACTTGTTTTTAGAGATTTTGTCACCCTCTGTGAGATTGCTTCACTGTCATCAGGGTTGTAAAGTTTTTGCTTTTGTTTTGTCTTGCTTTTTTCCCTAGTACTTCACTTGAATCTATCTTGTTGCAGTGCAAGAAGAAAGCCAAAAAACTCGAGTTTTTTGTTATCCACTGTGGCATGGGGAACAGACTATTCTTTTTCCCTTTGCAGTGCTCTTTTATGTACTTGAAGACTGATCACATCCATGTGCAGTATTCTCTCGTGGACTAACTGTTCATAGTCTGTTCAGTCTTTCCCACTGAGCTGTATTTTCTGGTTCTGGAATTGTCTTTTTCCTGAGTTTCTCCAAATGGTCAATACTTTCGGTGCATTTCTCTAAACCAGGCAGTTCTTTAGTTAGAGCCTCATGAGTACTGAATAAAGCAGAGGTTAACTTAGGGTGCAGGCCATCTTCCTATTTATGCTTCCCAGTCTGCTGATACTGCAGAATCGTGAGTGAGTTGACTTATGTTTAATGTGTGAGCTAAGTAATTCCATGATGCCTCTCTGCAAGTCTGTTATATGGGCTTTTATTTTTTGTTTTGTACTTACGTGTTTCTGTGTAATATATTACTTCTTCCTCTGTTAAATAGCATCTTATTTTTTCAGACTTTTTCTGTAATTTATCATGATGACATAGACTCCAGTCCTTCTTTCCAGCATGCTCATTCCCACCTGATCTTACTTTCTAAGCAGTCAAGACTATTATGAAGATATTCAATAACATTAGCTTGAGGACAGACCTCTGTGTACCATGCTTCATATATCCTTCCAGACAGAGTACCGTTGATAACAACTTTCTTAATATTTTCCAAAGTTTCATACTCAGCCTATAATATGTATCTCTAGATTACTTTCCCCCAGCTTGCTTATGAGTACGTCCTGTGAAAAATGCTAGAATTTTCCTAAACCTAGTTACAGCTGTATTCTGGGTGGCTTTTGAAGTTTTTCTCGTTGCTTTTGTTTGCCTTCCACTGCAAAACTGCACCTGTCTAAAGGGCATGCAGTTATTTTTGTTTTTATTAGAACTCTTTTTTTCAGAGTTGACTTGAAAGTCGAAGATTTTTTTGTGTGTGTAAGAGAATGCTCGGGAATGTGGGCTACTTTGGTGCAAAATGTAGTATAAGCAGGTAATATGCAATTTTTCCTGATTCTGTAGGTGCACTTCATTCTTGACCTGCAGGACTCGGTCTTCACAGCGTTGACTTTTTCATTAAAGTGTACTCGGCCACATCTTTAAATCAGAGCTGTTGCCAAACACTGAAGAGCCTAGCGTTCGAATTCAGATTGGATCCAGTTTAACATTACAGCCTTTCTCTCTTATGGCTCGCACCTAAATCAAAGGAAACTTATGAATATCTTCTTGAGCTGAGAAGAACTAAATTTCACTGCTAATCTGGACAATAGTTCAGTGACAAGGATCAATCCTAGAAAGAATTTGAGGAGACTTTCAGGCTCATTTTCAGATATGAAATAAAGTGGAGACTCGAATTGCAGGTGAGTTTGCTGGTCCATTTCAGTAAAATGATGCTTTGAGGTGTGATTCAATGTTTTTGTTAATATTTAGTAATCAAATAGGATGTTTGCCTACAAACCCTTCTCCTTTTGTGGCCTTTTAATAAACATATAAGTTCAAACGCTTATGTCATGAGAAGCTATTGGATTTAAGCCCATTTGAACATGCAGATACCAGGATGCCTTCCTCACCTTTGTGTGTAACAAATGGGTCGTAGTTATTATAAAGTGCTGCACAACTTCACCTTTGTACAGAGTGTTAGGCAAACAATCTGCAGCAGAAAATGTTTGCAATTGCCTGAGCCCTGGGAAAAATGCTCTTTTACTCCATTAGTCTTGCAGCAATTGCTCTTTTCTTTCTTTTTTCTTTTTTTTTTTTCCTCTACTCACTCAAAAGAGCAGAGAAATGTATCTTTGGAACCATGCAAGTAGGAATTAGCCAACTGTATTTTACACGTAAACTAACAAATAAGAGGAGAGAATCTGAGCAGCCCTCAGGGACTTGAATTTGTTTGCTGCTGGGCCGTTCTATCTGCAGCTGGCATCGGTGGAAACCTGAGTGCTCCATTAAAAGTCGACAACCTCTGTTCGCTGGGGCACAGGGCAAACAGAGCCAGCCTGTTCTGCAGACAGACTGACAGTCTTTATCTCCCCCCACCCAGCTCGTGATGGGAAATGATGAGACTCTGAAACAAAAGCTTGAAACTAGGACTAAGTATTCCTACTCTGCAACTGTTGTACCAATGAGCAGTGGAGACATAAGGTTGCTTTTCAGGGGCCATGTAGCGGGAAATTCACTGAGAGCAACACATTACATGAGGACTGGGGCTCATCTGTGGATACTAATTGAAATGAGGAATACATGAGACTTGGGCTGACTCCCAGTAATGACCGGCAGTGTGTGTATCTAAAAATCTTCATTCTGAGACCTGGGATTGCCTGGGTGAATTACCAATCTTGAAGGCAATGAAGGCAATAATCTATGTAGTCTCCATGTTTTCAGCTATCACCATAGATTAATGCAGGTAACTGCTTACTACCCTCTCTCCTTCCCTGAAGAGACTCAGCCTACTCCGTGTTACATGCTATCTTGCATTAAATCTGACTGCTAAAATGAATAGTGTTCTATTGGCAGGGCAAGATTCCTTGATGCAGTGACTGCTCGCAGAGAGTAAGGTAGGAGTACATGTGTCTGTGTCTCGGTGGTGCAGTAAGATTAAGTTGCAACTGCAGCAAGTTGGGTTTAGGGATAATTCATGTGAAAAAATGCACAGAATTAGGCGTTTTTCCCTTTTGAAGAGACAGCACTTCAGTGAAGGGGGACAGTGTGCCACACAGGATGTACACTAAGCTTTGATGGTATCATAGTCTGAAGGGAAGTGCATGGTACTCCAAACGCAAGGGAAGTGGTCTTTCCACTTCAGTGAATTTGCAGATACTTGAGTGGTAGACTCATCAGTTTTTCTCTGCAGGAGAATATGCTTGTACTTTGCTGCTGCCTGTTTCTTTGTTCTACCTACTGGTAGGTTGGAGATGCGAAGGTTGGGGCAGCCTTGGCTGCAGTGACCACAAGATGGTGGAGTTCAGGATCCTGTGTGGAGAAAGCAAGCCAATAATTAGGATCACAGCCCTGGACTGCAGGAGAGCAAACTTTGGCCTCTTCAGGGACATACTTGGAGAAATCTGGTGGGTTAGGGTCCCAGAAGGAAGGGACATCCAAGAACCATTTAAAAGTAATGCGAGTTCTGAGGTTATTGGGGGTTTGTGCATAAGCCCACCATCCTTTTGCTTTTTTTTATAACGCTATGTCCAATTGAAGTAACATATGTGAAAGGAGGTCTCACCTAATGAACTCCCTCTTGTTCTTCCTGATCTCTAGTCAGTATGAGTGATCCCTCAGTGGCAATCAAGATAACTTGTGTTCTAAAATCTTGACTGTAGATATGAACACCATAAATATCCTTCAGCTGTTGGCCTTTCAGCCTATGTTAGGTACACAAATTGAATCATTGCTCTTATATTACCTGTTGAAGGTAAAAGTGGTATCTCATGCAAGAAATTTTCAGAAGCAGTAGCCCTAACCCTACTCTTGTAACAGTCAAAGGGAGTTTTATGACTGACTTTAGTAGGGAGGGATGGATATATCCAAACCATGCAACTGAGGGCTGAAATAGTGTTGCTAAACTGTATGGCTGCATAGGTGGCCTTGGCCATCTCTAGCACAGTTCCCTATTGCACTGTGTAGATGTGCCCAGAATTAAGGCATTTTCCCCTGAGTTATGGGAATTTAATCTCTTTCTTGTAAGGCATATACTGGTACCAATAAAATAGTCTCTAAGCATCCTCTCCTCTCACACATTAAACTTTGATATCCTTAGAGAAGAGGGGGGGAAAAGGAAGATGGCTGAGGAGTGTAGAACATGAGCACAGGCCATTAAATATATTTGGATGTTGCCTTCTGTTTATAATAGTGTGTGAAACCTAGGGATAATCCACTGCAGAACTGGAGGAGGGATGACTCCATAAAAAGTACTTCCAGCCTTTAGCCTGTGACCCTGTTTTATGTCAATTTGACCATGGTGTTGTGCTGTATCAAAGAATAATCAAAAGCAGTTGTGTTGAATGAAACAGTACAAACTCTTGCCAGAAGGGATTTATGGATGAGCTTTACTGTTATGTATCATGTCCACTTGGGCTCTGGGTAGCCTGAAACAGGGGTGAATGCTTAAGAAATTTTTGAGAACATTTTCGTAGGTGTTTCTAGAATCTGTGTGAAAAAATCTAAGTGAAGGTTTGTGGCGGAGGAGTGGGTGGCAGCAAAACTGTACAGGTGCTTTTTGTTGAATTGTGGTTAACTTCAGTTTTTAAGCGCCTCTCTCTGTTATGTGGTGGTCCAAGCCCACTTCTTGGCTTTATGGCTTCTGAGTCTTCAGAGGTCCCGTAGTGTGAATGTTAGCAAGGATTTATTTGGCAGGCCTGCAGTCCCCGTAGCGAGTCTCTCTGGCATACATGCTGAATATTGCATGCTGGGTAAGTGGATCATCTGTCCCTTTTCAGTCTTAGTAACTTCAGCTACTTTACATGCCCTTCATTTTCAGACTTAATTGCCCTGGGTGTCTCATAGTCTCGAGTGCCCGTTGTTAAGCGTGTTGGGGGCAGCCTTTGGTTCGAGCCGTTCTGTGACTTCTGATTTGTGACTGATTCTCTCTCTTGTCTCTGTTTTGTCTCGCATTTTTGTGATCAAAAGATCTTGCTTCTTAGAGCACCTAGAGCAGAGTTAGAAGCGGAAGCAATGCAAAACTCAGATATGTCCCCATCTCCCTTCAATCTGTTGATCTTCCGTGAAGGCCTGATAGTGAATGACATTCATATAAACAGTGGGTAAGAGCCCTGATGTGCACAGTTCAAACATCCTGTCATGACCTGGGCACATGTAGTTGATTGAAAAATAAACATGTAACATGCATAAACATTTGATGAGTTTTCTTGGTAGTATTTCATGTTCCTGCTTTTTTTGTTTTGTTTTTTAAGACCTACAGCTTATTCTCCCATTTTCCCACCATCCATTCATAAAATATAGCCTGTTTTTAAATCTGCTTCAAGCCGCTGGCTTGACTGGATGTCTCTGTCTCTTCTGTAAACAAGTTTACGTGAAAGCAAGGTTACATGGCATAAGAAACACAGTACTTCACAGAAATGCTTTTCTCCTAGTAGGGACCCCTTGAAGTATTTTATACATTTTTATTAAACCTTGCACAACCTCTCTTCCTCCATGTGCTTGAGGGAAAGGGCAGTGTTTAATCTAGAAAGTCGTACAGGTAGGGCCATTTCTGTTGATTCAAATTTTGGAATCTTCATCCCTGGAAACTTTCAAGACCCAACTGGCCCAAAGGCCTGAGCAACCTGGTCTGAATTCAGCTGGAGGTGGGCTAGGTGCTCTCCGAAGGTCTTTTCCAACCTGATTGATTCTGTGAATCTGCCTCAGAGATTGTGTGCAACCATAGTTAAGATCAGATGTTCTCATGCTGAAATTCTTACAGCCAAAAAGAAAAGCAGCAGCTGTCAGTGTATCCCCTGGCAGCTCTCCAGCTTTGGAGTCAGTCTCCTGTTCTATCAGAGAGCAGCTGAAGCATGAGGACCTTCAGAACACATCACAAAGCTTACTCCTTTTCAGAGGAGTATGGAAGCTGTCTCAGCGATGAGAATCCAACCATGTAACTCCCAGATTCTGGAAAAGAAAGGACTGGTAGTGCCATTCACTTGGGAAATGATCATATGGGACTAAATAACAGGTGTGTGCGCACAGGAATTGTACATTGGCAACCGATGTGGAAGGCCAAGATGGTGCTTCTGCATTAGATACCACTTTCATTGCTGGCTTCTGTGCGGTAGGCTCCTGCAGTAAGATTCTGAAGAGCAGAGCTTTTCGGGGACTGAGAGAAGAATAACTCATCAGTTATTGAAAGAGATGTATCTGGAAAGTGCAATGAAACTACTTTAGAGGCTTGTTTTTGAGTGTCAGTGGAGTAACATGACAGAGGATCCCAGAGCCGTGCTTCCAGAAGGGAGAATACTGTTTCATGACAAGGCGATATGCACTAGTCTGCATTACTCAGGGCACAGTCCTTCTGAGAAAGGTTTTCCATCCTTGTGTTGCCTCCAACAGTTAGGAAAACAGATGGCAAACTTGGTTCAGGAAGTGCCGATGTTAGAGAGGATCCAGCCTTGAGCCGGACGGTCCTTAGTGACAACCATTTTAGCATACGTTGGTAGAAGGCCCTGGTTAAGTCTCTGGTAGAGACTTGCATATATGGTTGTCAGTTCTGTCCATGAGGAGTTTGTTTTTATTATGAGTTGCACTATGTGTGTTGTTCATCCCTAACTCTGTCTTTTTGCTCTCCTGCTATCCTCAGCTCTTTTCAGAAACCTTACATTTATCATTCTTGGATCATCTGTCTTGTTCTGGCTTTTAAAAATAAAAGCTTTTCAAAGGGCCTTTGGAACAGGCTGTGTTATTTTTGGCTTGGACTCATAGTGATACTCATTGCAGAATTAAAACTTCTAATTAGCCAAAAAAAAAGCGAAGGAAGGAAAATACGCTGCTGCAAAGTTAAGGGTGTCATTTTATTTGCCCCAAAGACATGGAATTTGGGTCTGCTACAAAGCTTACTCTGCCCAGAATATCAATGTATAATATGATCAGTGCTTCCCATATGTAATCTGGAATCTTTTAATTTTTAAAACCTCAAGCAAGCATCTCTACCAGGATACTTGGATGCTGCCTCACTTGATACAAACATCCTAATAAGAACCATTTAAAATTTGCAGACATAATATGGAGGGGACAGGATGCCAGGAGAAAGAAGTAGTGAAGGAGGGCAAGGGAGAGGTTATCATTTAAAAAAAAAAAAAAAAAAAGAGAGAGAGAGAGAGGGGGAGAGAGTAGAAATGGGAATGCTGATGACCTCTGCGACCTTGAACAAGACGTTTGTTTCCTGTGCCTTGTTGTTGTTGGTTTTCCCAGGACGTCCCTTTTGAAAAATATTCTGAGATTATCTGTCAAAAGGCTCAATACCATATGAGGAAGGAGTTACGTATGTGTAGAAATTTGTACGATCTCATTGTTGCTTTGGGTGGCTGCTGCTTGACACTACTCTCTTTCCCTTTGTGTGGGTACATGCTTGGCACTGTCCAAGCCTTTGGAATTGGCATAGGTCTTTCTATGATGCTTGTACTGGAGGGGGAGGAGAAGGGGACGTTTTGTGTGTGTTTGTATTGGTGTGCATTTGCTTCTGCCTGACTACCTGTGAGGTCCCAGTCAGGTTCTCTGCAAAGCTGCTCTGAGAAGTAGAGGGAAATAGGAGAGAGAAAAGCAGATGATTGACAGTAGCCCTTTAAATTTCTGTTGTTAATGCATCAGTAATAAGATAAGCCTTATCTTTAAATGTTCATGGAATCAAGACTTTGATGGAAACAGGCTTTTGGGTTAATATATTTTTGATAGATAAAGCAGAAAAAAAATGAGAGATTAGGGGAACTTACAGTATCTGGAGAAAGACATGCTTTTCTTTTAAATGCTGCTTCTTGTATGCTGTGTTTGAGTGTGTGTGACATACACATAGGTAAATTATGTGTTTGTAAACACACATTCAGTGTGTGTGTGTTTGGTGGGGGGGCAGCAAGAAGGGGTGTTACTTGTCTAAGAGGCAGCTAATTGAGATGAAATCTGCTGCCTGCCAGTTTAGATGAAAAATCTCACCCTCCCTCCACTTCTGTTCAAGTCCAGCTGTTGTCAGGTGGGTAAATGTGAACGGATAAGAGGTTGCAGTGCAGTATAGATTTTGCCTTCCTTGCCACCATCTGTCATGGAAAAGCAGTTGTGTGCTGGTCCTGCAGGGGTTTGAGCGGCAAAGTTCTGCTGTTGGTTGCACTGCAGAGGGGGAGTTTGGGATGTCATAGTCATTACTGCAACTGTGCGTAGTACAGCGTCTGGAAAGGCCGTGCCAAAGGGATACAGTCTCCTTGCAGCAGAGAACTGCAGCATCTGTGAATTGGATCACATATTATTTCGTTACTGTTTTTCAGTTGTGTATCTAAATCTCAGTTATTGAATTTTGTCTATCCTGCCCCTCCCCCCTGCTTTACACCCCCTTCAGTCAACAGTCATCTTTGCCGGCTTTTGTCTCCCTGCCCATGAACTCTTACGCAGCAGCCCCAGCCATCTGAGCTGTAGAAGAAGATCATGACAAGGAGGCGGAGAAGACGAAGTCTTGTCATACTGCAGTGCTAATTTAGGGAACAAAGTAGAGGGGAAACCTCCCCTAATGCTGCAGTACAGCTCTGTGATGATGTACAAAGTTCAGCTTACCATCCAGGCAAGGAGGCAAATATGCTATCGTAGTTTTAGGGGAAGGCGTAAGAGAAAGCCAGGTGGATTCTGTGGTGGTGTGTAGAGCAGAAGGAGGTGAGGGAGGAGGAAAGGCTGCAGCATGCAGATGCATACATGTCTAGCCTGGTGAACACAATGTGGGGGAACTGTTCAAAGAGCTGTACTACAGTGGCAGAGGGAAGAGTCGCTGTTCCAGTCTCCAAAACAATGGTCTAAGGCGTTAAGATCAGTAATTTGCTTCACAGAGGAGGAAGAAAAGCAAATAGAAAGCTAAGTGGTAATCAGACCTGAATCCTGTCTGGAAGATGGACAGGACCTGATCCTTTAGTTACAGAAATGCCACATCTTTGTAAGTGCCCCAACTGTTTCCATTTCATCTGCAACCCACTTGGACTCAAAATGATGCCTTCCTCTAAGGTTGCAGCCTCAGCATTTTACTGGATCTTCTGACCATAAATTACTGCTACAGCATCATGTTTAACTGCTGGTAAACATTGTCTACAAGTGAATGGCACAGCTAGAAAGATGGTTCCAGGGTCTGTGAATATATGCAGAAGTACTACTGGTCCTAAAAAAAACTCCCATTCAAATCAGTCTAGGAGAGCAAGAGATACAAACTTTCATTTGAAATCACCAAATCTTTAGTGTGGCAGTGCCAAATTAGGGCTTTGGCTTCTCTTTCCGTTAAATCTCTTGAGCTTAGTTTGAGGTTTGGTTTTTGTTTTCAAGATACTCTAAAGTCAGCTCTGAAAATGAAACTCATGAGACAGAAATCTTGGCTCTTTCTGAAGTCATTGGCAGAAGTTTAACTTAATGCAGTTAGGGCTGTAATCAGAGTTAGGCAAAGAACCTTCCAAGGAGTAATTTAGTTCTCTTCTCAGAAGAGACTACAAAAGTGGTAGAGCACAAATTCCTCTTGTATTTATCACTTAAATTTATTTTGATCTTTCATAGAGTGTTAGGGTCTCAGTTTTGATTTTCTGAGCTTGCATATCCCTGGTTGGGCTCACACGAGTGTTGTTTCTATTCATCAGTGCTTTAGAGCATCTGTCATAAATGCCAGTATTTACACACTGCCCTGAAATTAGTTTCCTTTTAACAATTTTCACTGGTAAAACTCTGCTGTTGGGAACTGAATGCGTTTTAGAACACTGCATTTATGTTGGTAGAATGTATTTATGTTACTCATAGACTTCTATATTTAATTAACATAAAACAACTGTCTTGAATCTAAAAAGCTATCTGGTTGCAGTTAGTTCTTGTTTGCTAATTAATTACCAATGAATGATTAAAGACTTGTTTACTGAGGTTTAGCAGCTATCAAAGACACATATCTAGCACTCAGGGGATATACCATGCAGTAACTGAATTGCTGAATTAAATTCTTATTGGGAACCTGTAAACTGTGACTGAAGAAAGCTGCTCTGCAGCTGGAGTTTCTTGTAACAGCCTGCCTGTGTCTTCCTGGATCCTCGTGCTGCTATAGGTAGTGTTGTTCCTAATGGGTAAGAGTAAATGGATTCTGCTGGCTCATTAGGGTGAGTAATTTGTTCGTTCTGCAAATTCAAGGTAAGGCAAAACAGCATATTGGGTGTAGCTATGTTGGTAGATCTGGTCTGCTAACTCCCAAATACATTATGCCAGGTCTATGACAGTCTTGTTTCATCCATGTTTCTTCTTCTTGCTCCAGAGAGACTGCTGTGAATGGAAACGTCTGTCTTTTTCTACTGAGATTTGTTTGCAAACTAGTCCTCGCTTTGACTTGTAGATTTATTTTTCATAACAGTTTGCTAGATGGCTTTGTTGAATTGACTTAAGTCTGTGGGTTTGCAGATTATTTAGTCTCTGTGTTCATGATTGCCTTGGACATCAAAGCCCAACTGTGTTTGCCACGTGATGAATGAAGACAGTGTTTATGGTGGTAATTATTGGATTCTTTGGTTCGTTTGTTGTCAGGTAACAAACTTGGAGGCTTGAGGAAGCGATGAGTTAGCCCCCTTCTCAAAACCAAGCCCTGTAGTTGTCTGGAGATGTGCACCCAATACTGCTTGTTGCTTTTGACAGTCCTGCCCTACACCTTGTGAACAGCAGAATAACAGGGAATGCTGACTGCCCATATTTGCACACAGAAGCTTATGAATCTTCCAGCAGAGTTTAGCTGTTCCCCATCTACTTGTATGAACTGAATCCATTCATGTAAATGTTTGTGAACAACAAGGGGCAGAAACATGGTTTATGAGAGCAGCAGCTCAGAGCTTGAAGGAATGTTTTTAAAAGCAGTCTTGCAGGGCCTTTGGACCTCTTTCTCTGTCAGGGGCTGCTCTGCTTTTTTGTTTTTAGCACATGGGCGACAAAGAAAGATGGGAGACCAGGAAGGGTGTAGAGAGCTACTAAATGGAGAGAAAACCCTGATGGGAATTCATGAAATGATTTCACCCATTATTTCATTTTCTCTTGTGCTTTCCTTATTTGTAAGCCTGAGGTTTGGATTGCTTTTCTACTGGCCTCTCACACTAAGCAGAGCTGGCGGGGGAGGGGAAAAAAAAAAAAGGGAATGAGCAACTGCAGCAGAAAAGTGATTAAAAAGAATAATTAGCATTTGCCCCTGATAAATGAGCAAAGCCATTAATTAGACTGATTTACTCCTGGCTTTTTTTTCCCTTCTCCCTCCCCCCCCCTTTATATATTTTTTTTTTCCTCTTTATCAAATGGCAGTGCCGTGACTGCCCCTTTGGTACGTTTTCATCAGCTTTTCACCAGTTGTCAGAGCTAACACCCGCCTTTCCTGGAGCCCAAGCAGCCTCTCGTAGCTAATGGATATGGAATGCAGCCAGAGCTGATAGCTGCTAGATCTCTGCTAGCTTACAGGTGTTTCCATCATTACTAGTGTATTATCTGCCACTGAGTCCCCTTCCTCCTCCTCTTCCTCCTCCTTCTCCTCTTCTCTTTTCTGTTTTTCCCATTCTTCGCAGTGCTCTAGAAGTAATTACAGTTTAAAAAAAATTCTTGGCAGATTTTTAAGAATTTTATTTAATGCAACATGATGTCCCGGTGATCAAATCAATTTCTTTTTTTGGCACAGTGACAAGTAGCAGTGCTGCTGCTGTCGCCTGTTTGAATGTAATTACCAGGATGAAAGGGAGAATTTTAATTAAGACAATTTCTCTACCACTACCACCTTCTTCCTTCCCCCTTATTCAAATCGTGAGCTGGGGGCTGTGGGTTTTTTAAGGATTTTTGTATATGTGGGTTTTTATTGAGAAATATTAGTAATCATAAGGCTATTGCATATTATATCACAAGTATGTCCTCCCACCCTGCTGAGAGCTGGCTAAAGGCAAAAGTCTTTGCAGAATGGGAGAATTTTTATATATTCATACGTGTGTATGTTTGTGTATGTGTATATGTATATATACACACACGTGTGTGTATGTATATACAAACACATACACACACAGAGTCTCAAATCTCAGATGGGGGCTTGACAGTTTACAAGTAAATATGAACATTAAAGTCCTGTTTTAAATCTGAATGACACAAATGTGATCACTGGGATATATGGTTTTGTGATTAATTTATACATTCCTGTAATGACCAGTGGCCAAATTCTTTATGCAATTTGGGGCATTTGAAGGAGAAACAGACCCAAATCACTGCGTGAAAGCCAACCACCACAAACATTGCAAAATCTGGATTTAACCTTCACTCTTTAGGCCTGCCTGTAATTTAATGAAGTTTTTTGAATTATGATCTGGAAGATAGGTAAGAGAAGGTGCTTCTGAGGTAAAAGGAGGAGGAAGGAGTTGTTGGCAAAGGGGAAATGTGAAGTCAAACTGGAGAAAAATCTGTGGGGGTTAGTTGGAAGGAGCTGATAAGGAGGTGAGAAGGAAGTGAAAACTGATGTCAAGGAGCTTGGAGGTATCTTAGAAAATAAGAGAAAGGGTTCATTTGAAGTGAGCTGCTTTTTTTTATATTCAAGTAAATACAAATGGATGTTTATTATGAACCTCTGGTATGGGAAATGAGGTTTTAGGAGTAAAGACTTGCAGATTGAAATTAGGGTTTGGCAGGGAGAATATGAGATGCGGAGCTGAAGATTTTGGGAGGTAGTTTACCAAATTATCCAGTCATCCAGTCCCGCAAGTCTTCTGATTTTTCTGTCAAAGGGTTTGCATCTTGGGGATTATTTTAACTATCTCTTGTTTGGAGGGGTTTGCTATACTGCAGTTCTGGCATCTCTCTGCCCCTGAATCCCACCACTTTTTGCAAGACTGAGGTCAAGTTCTCTGCTGCTGTGAATACTGCAATGTAAAGGGAGCAACTAGGGAAAAAGCACTGAGAGGAATTTCCTCATTCTGTGTGGGGAGGTGAGGGAATACCTTCCAGGTCCTGCTGAAATTTGCCCATATCTGCTTTCATCCCCTGCCTTGCACCACAAAACCCCAGTGCTCCCGGGCACAGGTAGGGCGTCCTCTGCAGCCTGGCCATGCAGGTCTGTTAACAATCCAGAGAGGCTAGCGCAGGGTAATTCAAGCTGCGTCTTCCCCCCGGGCAGGGAATACGCTACCTCTATAATATGCTTTTTAACTTGCAGTGTTGGGACCAAGACAGAGCCATTACCAGGGACTGAAATTAGGTCTTCAAAGGGTTGGTGTTGGAGGGGTCTAAAGAGAGGAAAATTCAGTTCCCAGCTGCATTTTTTTCAAGTGTCCCGTATTAGCAGAAGATGATTTAGACCATCTTGGTGCTGAATTTTCCCAAAGAAATGCAAGTGTGCATGCAAGTACCTTCGCTCTGAAAACTATGGCAGGTTTTCCACGCAGGACTGATCCCTAGGCTCCCTGCACTTCACCCTGTCTTGCTGGGGAACACTTCAGGCAGGACTTTAAGATTATTGGACAAATGGAAAAACCAGCAGAACAAGGTAGACAGCTGCCAAAAATGAGTTGCTGAGTTTTTGCACTTGTAAAGAAGCTGCTCAGTGATATTCAGAGGGGTTATATCTCTGCCTTGCTTGTCATGCTAGCTGCCATGGAGGGGCTGGTGCATTTGGCCAGGACTGGTTGAAACAGCTGAAGCAAGGGAACTAGTAGAACTAGATTTTTGGCTGCCTGTGTCCTGCGCAAGGAAACTATTGCTGCTAATAAAATCCCGTTGCTCACACCTGTGTTTTCAAGCCTAAAGTAGGTTTTGGTGTTTGTAACCACTGCAGTGCATGCTCTTGATTGTGAGGCTGTGAGATTCATGGTACTGAAAAAGCTTTGAGGGAACTTTTGTTATCTGGCAACCAGCAGGGGACAATTACCATAGCTCAGGTGAACTATGGTAGCTTGCATAGTATCTTGTTGGTTATAGATCCGGTATATGAGGTTATAGAGCCTGTCCTAAAGAGCTTGGTTTGGATTGGCATGACTCAAGGTTGTCAAAAGCTGAAGGCAAGAAGGGGACTTCGATTCAGAGGTCCACTGGTTACTCAAAGATAGGCACAGAATGTTGGTGATGGCGGAAGTGAGGCTTTAGGAGGGATTTGATTATAGTAAGAAGATGACTTTATAAAGCAGGGGCAGGAAAGCATGTTGCAAAGTAACGATCGGCATGAGAGAGGGCACAGAGTTGAAGGCAGTGATATTGATAGTGAGAGTGTGGACAGAGCAGTGTAAAAGAGAGCAAAGCAGGAGCTGACTGAGGCAGGATTTGGAGAGCTTGGGCAAAGATGCTTGAGTGCTAGTTAGTGGGAACCAGCGAAATGACCCTGGAAAGTTGAGCTGTGGCAGGATGTGAGTAACAGAGTTACTAGGTGGAAGAGATCAGAGGACTCCAGTGAGGGACAAGACCAAAGATATGTTGCTAGGACAGGGAGAAGGGGCTATAGCATTGTGCTGTTGAAGGTGTGGGCTCTGCTGCATCTGTCCTAAATGTGACAGTCACTCGTGGGCTGGCACTGACCACCACGATGTCAGATTGTGTTGGAAGAGTCACTTTCTTCTGGATGCAAGCCTTCAAGGGTTTGGCAGAGTTCGGATATACTGAGTTAGCGAGGAAGGATTGGTATGCGCACCCCAACCACATGCAGATGCAGTAATCTGAATTATTCGTGTGCAGCCCAGGTCCCTGGCTTGCTCAATCTCAGAGTGGAAATTGCGCCTGAGGTTAATGCACTGCAAAGAATGTACAGGAAATGTTTCACATTTTAAACAAATAAAAATCAGCGCATATTTTTTTAACGCTTGCTGACCAGTTCTTCACATCCTGTTAAGCTAAATATTTGCACGGTAGTAGTGCAAGGGAGGCTGAGCAAGGAACCTGTGTATTTCACTTGGGTGGCTGTATATTGTGATCAGCTGCTCTTTCCTCTTCTGTCTGTTTTTCTTAGCAGGGTCAGGACGAGTTTCACAGTCCGAGTGGTTCACTGCAATTCTCTACAGGATATCCTCATTTTACTTTAATGGGGAGGAAATTAATGAAACATACAGGCCCTGGGGCTTCGAATACTATACATTAATATTATCCCAACGCATTGTGGTATGTGTGCGCTCTCAGACTAAACTTTACACGGCACAGAGGAAGTTGTGATCAGATTCAGGTGCCTGTGAAATTTAAGTGGTGGGGGGAAAGGGAAAAAAAAATAAAGGAAAAGAGAAGCTTGAAGCAGTTTCCTTCTGTTTCAGCCTCTGATCAGTGTGAGAACAGAGATGTTCAAATGGGATCAGGTCAATACAAGCCAAACAAACTATCCAAGCTTCTAGGACAGGACCGTTTAACTTTATTTGTGTATTGTGTAGGAACTACATTCTTCTGATTTGCTCATTACCTACTTTGGAGAGTGAAGTCTTCCCATCTTTGGGTGAATCATTAGTGGTCCAGAAGATAGTGGCTGCCTTTGCAGAAGGTAGGCTGTGAAAGGATTGCGTATCTTTCCACTTCCTTTTCCCCAAATGAAAAAAAA
Source organism: Rhea pennata (assembly GCF_028389875.1). Lineage (NCBI taxonomy): Eukaryota > Metazoa > Chordata > Aves > Rheiformes > Rheidae > Rhea > Rhea pennata. The sequence continues at coordinate 13,617,978 of NC_084674.1, forward strand.
AATACAGTAAGTGCTTTTGAATGTGTGCAAGCAGGCACACGATAAAATGTGAGAATATCAAAGTAATAAATTCAGCTTCAGGATTTTTTGGGTGGTAACGAAAAAAAAGCTGGTGACAACATGAAATGGCCTGAGCGTGCAGCCCATGCACCTTGTGCAAGCTTCCTTAAAGGTAACAATTTTCGTGCACTTTTTTTTGTGATGCCAGCCGCATCACAACCTGTGACCTAAGAGCTGAGAGCTCCGTGCCCTGACACCACCCTTCTAGTCTATGAGGCCTCTCAAGAAGATCAAAAAGCTTCGACTGGAACAGCTGAGACCCAGGGCACCTGGCTGACATCTTAGCTGCTCTTAGTTGCTTAAGTGTAGTCCCTCACATGGTAGCTGCCCCTCTATCTGGACGGAGTCATTAACACTGGGTTGTGTCATGCCCACTACTCAGGAAACTGCTGACAGTGAATTCTGTTTTTCCATCTGGAATTTTTGTTTTGATTTGTTTCCCCTTGTAGTGTGATTTCCTCATGTTACACAACTGGCACCATCTCTGCATCAAAAAGAACCAAGTCCTTCACGTTTTCGGGGGAAGAGTGTGGAGAAGGAGACCTTGTTTGGAGAAATCAGCTGCATCGAGGAAAAATGAGAAATTAAAAGGTCATTGTGGTTTTATTTTTTCAAGGGCTACCAGGATTTTTTTTCTTAAAAATATGCTAAAATACCAGAAATTTTCTATGGACTCAAGAAGGAAGTCACCCCCTCCCATTCCCAAGCTCCACATCACTGGCTCTGTCCATTTGATTTTAAATGTTGCTGAACTGCTTGCCTGCTGGAGAAAACCACAACTTGAATATTACCACATTTTGCAAACTGAAGGCTCTGCCTTGGGATACGCGGACAATTTATTAGTGGAAATATCTTTAATTAATTTGTGCACAAGTTCGTGTTTTTCTTTAATTCTTCTCCCCAGGCACTTGACCCATAGTAATGAAATCCGAGAGCCCTTTTCAGAAAATGACTTTCTCAGCATTTTTGTTCCTTTTAAAGTTAAGTGTATCGCATAATGACCATGAAATGTTATCCTTTATTAGGAACACACTTTTCACTGAGAGTCTTCAAATAGACTTTATTACCAAGAACTCTGTGGTAAGCTGCCATCTGCTGCCTTCCAGTCAGACTGGCCTGGCTTTGCACTCTGCATGTGAGTATCTCTGAGGACAAGTGCTCTGCTCTGATAGCTCAGTCTGGACTGGCCATCTCTGGTAGGAGGTAGGTCCCTGGTGAGTTGATTTCATTTTGACCCCAAAGGCTGAGCTGAGGAGAAAATGTAGCTTTGACCATGAGTGGCCAACAGCAGTTTGGGCATTCGCAGCCCAGCCATACATGACTCTAGAAGAATGGCTATCATGAACTGACACTTGTGTTTGGGTGCCCTACATGTGACCTACTCCCGTGGGGAGGTTAAGATGCCTCCAAATGTTCCAACTGGAAAGACAGGCCTTTTTGCTAGGTCTGAGTGGAGACTATGGCCAGGATGGCTCCTGCTGGCTCAAGACCCCTCCAGTGTAATGCTGAGGTGGCAGTGGTTCTAAGGTTTCCTCTTCTCCAGGCTGCCTCTAGGGAAAGTTATCAAGCTCAGGAAATCAGGCCATGTTTCTAGAGTTTTGATGGAGGTAACACTACAAAACCAAAATGGGATTTTTGCAGGTTTTTTTGCAACTTAAAAAGATTGAGTTTGGGTGGATGAGAGGGGAGTGCTTAACATCAAGTGATGAACCATTCTGATACATAACCAATCTGAAATGTGTTACCTCCCCAACCCTATCTCCTGCCTCATAGCTTTCACTTCAAAGCCTAGCACCTCCTGATGCGACATTTAGGATGCCAGTTGAATATCGACTCAAAGGATGATGTCATTAATGACTAGCTCAGAGTGATGTTTTTATGAATTTTTTCATTCAAATACTATTTGGGCCTTGACCCTGCTGAGCGTATGAAAGCAGTGAAGACTAAAATGTCAGGAATTCACCATGCTGTAACATTACCATGTTGTCCTGAAATGGGCAAAGTACTGGCTAGAACTACAACAGGGGGGTACAGAGCTACAGATGCAGGGGATAGTTCCCCCCTCCAGATCTAAATCCCTAATTTTGGGCAGTAACACAGGGTATTTGCTGTTCCCTTCTGTCTCTGTTCTGTTTGATGCTTGGTCCAAGTGGATTTGAACTCAGGGGTTGGGGTCAGCTCCTTGGAACCAGTTCATGTCTTGCCTAAGTGATTCTTCTTATCCCAGGGATATTAATAGCATTTAGAAACCCCACCACCACCAACAGCAGAAAGGACTGTTTCACAAAGGGTCTATCTCTGTTGTTTTGAGGTCATCCATCTCCCTGTCCCAGTCCCATTTTCACTCTGATTTGTTTAGACCGCAGAATGGGCGCATGAACAACTCGTTTTGTTTTTGTTTTTGATGAGTGACCACAAGAACATTGGCTGCATGTGCTTTTTGTTTGGTTGCAGTTTAACAGCTGTTCCCTTTGAAATAACCCTGTTTCTGCTGGCTTTATTTCTTAGTTGCTCTTACCCAACTTTTCTGACCGGTAAGCATTCTCCCTCCTCCCCTCCCACCTGGCCCTGTTCCCTGCCCTCCCCACCATTACACTAGGAACCCTTTTGGTTATTTCAACCTCCGTGATTAAACTGGCCCCCAGTTGTTATCAAGAAGATTCAGGAAGGAGGATGAAAAAAGGAAACATAATCTTATCTGAGAATAGAAAATATGATAAGGGCCCCCTATCTGGAGGCTGCAGTGTCCCTCGTGGTGGGGCTGCAGCAGTTCCTTTGAAAATAATCACTGACACCATCTCTGCTAAATCACCTTTCGCACAGCTCAGGCCTTTGATACAAAGGCCCCTGGCAAAATTAGAGCAGGATTGTGCAGACCCCAGAGCAAACGCATTAATTGCTCAAGAGATGAGAATTAGGGGGCACCCAGCTATAATTGCATAGGAGGAACTTCTGTTATTTTGCAGGAGGGGAAGGGATGGTGTGCCTGCATGTGTATTTGTGTGTGTGCACGTCTGTCTGGTTACTCCCGGTTGATGGCTATGAGTTATAAAGCATGACATGAGATGCTAATTAAACAGCCTTTGTACATTTTAATCATCCACGCAGGAGGAATTAATGCTGAACCAAATGCAATGCAATGCAATGATGATCCTAGGTGCTCAGTTCTTTTAGGTAGTCATGGATAAAGCACTAAGAGAGCAATCCTCTGCTGGTTATGTGTAAACAGGAAGACCACGTGGGCCTTTCTTGCTTCAAGTAACTTTCCTTTCTTCTAGTTTTCCTGTCAGAAGCCTCAGGGTTAAACTTTTCTTGTTTAATTTCAGCTGAAGTGAATTTCATAGTCTTGTATGCCAATAGACCCTACTGAGCATGCTGCAAAAAAGCTGATGCGTTTTTCCTGAGACATTGGCAGACTTCTGCCATGAGTGTACTGGAAGAGTGCAGGCATAGCAAGAGGAGGCCTTCAGGGCTGGAAGAGTAAAATATCCTTCAGGCATAGGATTGAGATGCATTAAGTGAATGTGTAGAATCATAGGAAAAAGAAATATAGGTCATAAGCACTACTACTAAAAAAAAAAAAAAAAAAAAAAAAAGAATCCCTGTAATCTTTCTGTCTGTCTGTATAGGCTGAATGTGTAAGCAGTGCCTAGCAATTTCAGGTACTCAGGCTATGGGTTCTTGACATTAGATGCCTTTCACAGAGTGGTGTAAAATAGCCCTTTTTAAGCAATTAAGTTCTTTTTTTAAAAAAAGAAAAAGGTCTGAAATGAGGCACTTAAAAGTGGAGGTTTCCCAAATCCCAGATCTTTTCTGAAAATCTTGCCTTGCTCATTGACTTCCTGCATTTGTGATGATCCTGGCTTGTATCTTTTCACAACTAACGCAAATTAAATTGGAAAAATCTTAAAAGAATAACACCATCTTACAGGTGTTTTAGCCATTTGCCATCAGCCACATTACCTGTTTCCAAGATATTTTCAGACAAAACTAAAAGTAGTATGCTTAAAAAAAAGCCAACAACTTCAACAACCAAGCAAACTTCAACCTTTTGTGAAGATCATAGAATCATAGAGTCGGTAAGGTTGGAAGGGACCTCTGCTCAGCAGAGTCACCTAGAGCAGGTTAGACAAGATTGCATCCAGGCGGGCCTTGAAGATCTCCAGAGAAGGAGACTCCACGACCTCTCTGGGCAACCTGTGCCAGTGCTCCGTCACTCTCACAGTGAAGAAATTCCCCCTCACGTTCAGGCGGAACTTCCTGTGGTTCAGTTTCTGCCTGTTGCCTCTTGTCCTGTCACATGGGACAGCTGAAAAGAGTTTGTCCCTGTCCCCTTGACACCCTCCCTTCAGGTACTTGTACACATTGATAAGATCCCCTCTCAGTCTTCTCTTCCCCAGGCTGAAGAGGCCCAGCTCTCGCAGCTGTTCCTCATAGGACAGATGCTTCAGCTGGTTTGGGGCATAGGAAGTGCAGAAATTGTCACATATTGTGAGATAATTTAAATAAAGAACTTAAACTGAATTTAGCAAAGCTTGAAGTATAGCACAGCAACTTTGAAGCATATCCACCTGTAATTAAATCCATTACAACTACTTTTTCTCTTATTCTCTTGCTGTGACACTGCTATACAAGGGAAGGTCATTATAGCATAGTCATCTGCTATCTCAAGGCAAGATGTTGAAAACAGTACTTCATTGCTATTCTAAGTTTACAAGTTTGCAAAGTAACAAAATTTTAAGTACTGGCTTGGAAGCAAATTGCAGCAATGGGAAATTGGCACAAGAAGTAGTAAATAATCTTTGTCTTTCTGTTGAGCTAGTTTTGAGAGGCTGGCATTTGTGAATGCAGCCCAATGAAAATGAGTGTTGTAGTGTGTTGGTCTGTAACAGAGCCATGGTCCATGTGGGATAAGGTTATGGATGACTGGCAGAACCTTCTGCACAATTTTTTCTAGATACACAAAATATGCCCTTTAGGTCTTTTCCTCCAATTCTTCAACTCGATAGTGTGAGTTATGGATGGAGGTGCCAGCCTCAACTTTAAATTTCCTGTTGCGTGTTGATTTGTGGGATATTTATGCAAAGGAAAAACTCATTGCTTTGTAGAGCATTCATAGAAGGCTGAAGAGTGAATTGGAACATAAATCCATTTTACCATTTGTTTGTGGACGGTATCCTTTTTGTCTGTAGCTGACTGTGAAATGCATCTAAACCAGATGCTCAGATTTCCTGCATCCTTGCTGGATGCTCAAATCTGAGATGTTCTACAAGGGGCTAAGCTAAAAACCCGGGTTCATCAAAATGGCTTTGTTCTGTAAACTTCTTATAGTTGTACACAGTCCCTGGCCCAAAGACGCTGTGCACACATGCTGGTTCACTTGCAGCAGAAAAAAGCAAGGTATGGACCAGCCAAGGCCAGCTGTCATTCCAGCTGCAAAGTTGCTCATTGACATTGCTCTCTGGAGGTATTCCCCCTGCTGCTTTTGTGAAGGCAGAGTTTTCTGAGGCTGTACTGTGAAGCATCTTGGGGAACTGATCTGGCTTCAGGAGAAAACGAAACGCTACCTTTAAAAATGCCTCACCTATTCCTTGAAGTGGAACAGTTCTGTCAGGCTGGTGTCAAGCACTGCTGCCACAGCATGGCAAAGGGGATTGCACACTGCAGGGCGGAGACAGCTTAGGGAATCCCCTAAGCTGGTATTGCTGCTGAACTTGTAACGTGAAACTCTAACCTCAGCAAAGGAGAAAACAAGTATGTGAACAGTTTAAAAACAAAAAAACAAAAAAACAAAAAAAAAAAACAAACAAACAAACAAACAAAAAAAAAAAAAAAAAAACCAAGGGAAAGACTGCTTTAATGGAGAGAGTACTTTAAAATACCTAGGTCCTTCTTCTTAAAAAACACACACACACAAAAAAAAAAAACCCAACTTGGAAGCACTGTTGTTCTTCCTGACCCCAAAGTGGAGAGGGGAGCTGTCTTGGGAAGTTTGCAATGTAGAAAGGAGAGAAAGGAAAGCAAAATAAAACAACACAGTACCAGTAAGCGTCCAGTCAGTAAGATTTAAAATCTTTGAGTTTTAAAATAGAAGGGGATGTTAGTGACCATAATAAGGAAAGAACTTCTCCTTGTGACACTTAGCACAGCTCTTTTGTGCTGCTGGAAGAGGCTGCATGCAGGACTGGAACGTTGCTGCTGTTTGCAGGCCCTTTATATCATTGCACCTTTTAAAGAGGGGCTCCCAGGCATTGCTCAATCTGTAACCTTCATGCGCTTCCTGCGGAGCACGCTCTTAAATTATTTTTTATCAAAAAGGCCCAGAAATTTGATAGGGGAGATGAGGAGATGGGCACGACCAGGGAGGATAATAAAGAAGAACTGTCACTTCCCTGGCTGTAGCTTTGTTGGCCCTCCTGCTTTCTGAGATAAAGACACGGCGGCTGGCTGGGGTTCTATATCAAAAGACTGATTTGGCTGCTTGATTATATATGAAATATAGATTTAAAGCTTAACTTATGTTCCCAAAAGCGAATCAATCGCAGGGTAAACCTGACACATTTGTTATGATCACTAAAGAGCTTTGCTGGGTATGTTGATTCTCATAGTGGCTGGAGGGGCTTTAAAAAGCTGTTTGGATCCAGTTTACTGAGATCTTACCTGTTCAGAATACATTATTTATTAATAACAACAAGGGGTTGGGAATATTTTTCTTTCTCTGTCCTTCCACCTCTGGGTTTCAACTGGTATCCAGCTCCAAAGAAAGAGTTAAACCTCTTTTCACCAGTCATAAAGAGCCACAAAAACTTCCAGAGCCACTGTCCAGAAAGGCTGTGATCTGGCTAAGTGCTCAAGTCCTTGTGAAGATGACCTTATTCAAACCCCTTGTTAAATGCTTTGCTGGATCTGCTGCTTCAGGCTTTGTTCCTGGAAAGCAGAGTATATCAGCTGAGAGAAAAGCTGCCCTAACATGACTAAACTGCTTCTGGTACCTAAGCAAGCTCTCAGAACAACATGGGGCATCTCCATGGGTACTAGAGGAAGAAAAGCCTCTCGGGGTCTGTAAATCTTTGCGATATTCACCTCCCATACAGCACTAACAAGTGTGCAAGGTCAGTGCAACAGTATGAACTTGCCAGGAAACAGTGGTTAGAGCCATCCTGCCTTGGCTGACAGGCCTCTGGGGCTTGTCTTTTCACAAATGACACACATACACGCACAAATAAAACCCTGACAATCTCTCTCTGCAAAAGCCTCGCAGCTTCCAGGGGGAAGGAGTGCAAAGTAATTTGATGCCTTCATTATCTTTGTAACATGAACCAATTTGTCAGCAAACTACTGTGCGGCCTGATTCCTGATTGCAGAGAAAACCAGGCTGGGAGGGAAGACTATTATTTGCAACTAGTTTAAGCATTATTCTTTTCAGAAGAATATAAATATACTGTGTAGGGCTGGCTCATTAGACACTTACCCATTTGTATTTATGGTTTAATTAAATAACTGCACAGGAGGAACCTTGGTTTCTAATCATAATAACAGTAACGGTCTTGCCCTCCTTGTGGCAGTTTCTTTTAGGGGAGGCTTTGTAGACATGAGTGTGTTTAATCTGTCATCTTCCATCCCTTGGAGGAAAGAAGGAAGTAAAATATTTTAACTCCTATTTTACAAGTGAGGAGACTGAAGGATAAAGGGTAAACCAGCTCCAGGTTACCTTGGTTGCTGACTCCTTATGAGAACACTTAGTTTTCTGTCTGAAATGCAGGTCTGTGAAGCTGGTGTAATTAGCTGATTGCTTTTTGCTTCAAAAGTGCTAGTGTCCTGGGCAAATCTGTATGGAGCCTCAAAAAACCCTGCTTTTACTTCTCTTGTTTTGTTAAAAATTCCAGGCTTAGTCCAGCTCTCCAGTCATCCTGAATCTTACTTTTCAATGAGTTTGGTTTAAATTGCAGAAATTGGGAAGAGATTTGTAGTTTGTCATGGCTCTGATTTTAACCTAGAGCAGGAAGGATGTATGCTAGTGAATACAATCCCCCCCCCAGTCAAGCCCCTTCTCAGAACGGCCTGAGCTGCTCCCCATGCTGTGGGAGATATCTGGTAAGGGCTGAATAGCTCAGGCCACACAGTATGGGGCCAGGAGCTACCTGTAGGGCTGGTGTTAATGCAGGCACAATATGGATTACGTACCAGCAGTAAAGCTGCACCCAAAATGGGCAATCTTCTGTCCGTCTCCAAAGATGGCCTCTAACCCGATAATACTTTCTCTTGTGATATGCGTATGTGTTGTTTCTTCAGACCTCCCAGACCCCATAGGTTTTTCATCCTATGTTTTCCATGAAAGCTACTCCATAGAATATTTACTTTGAGTTTTTGATGTGGGATGGTCTGTTTTGTGGCTTTGGGGTGGAGGCCTGGGCTTTGGCATGAATATAAAGCCTGATACTTTTAGATAGAGTCAACATAGGCTTTCGGTATCTACCCATCCCTTCTCCTGTTGTGTTAGCTCACCTGCTTGAATTAGAGTTGGGGCTGAAAACGGATGGGTTAAGAGATTTTCTGATTGGCCGTATGTCTTCAGACAGGTCTTTAACTTTTGAAGCTGAATTTTCTCTCTGGAAAGTCAGGTGAAATCTGAAGAAGCTGCCTGTTGCTCAGAGGAGGCAGAGGCAGAGAGCTTTGATGTTATTTTCTGTTATTCCTAATCCCTGTGATAGCTGATACTTTGATTTTTTTTTCCCCTCTTCCATGTTTAATGTAGTTGCTTAGATTGTTCAAGCTTTTTCTCTTCTTTAACTCAGTTAAATCAGATTTCCAGTTCCCTGAAATATAAAATACATGGAGGTTTTCTCTAAAGTATAGTTTATGCAAATAATTCCCTTTCTGCATTCCTGTGCTAGAGTCAAGCACTGCATATCTGATTGGGCTCTTAATGACTTTTGGGGATCATTTAAATATCTAGCTGACTAGCCCAGTTAATAATCAAAGCTGCAGCGCCTTGAAGCAGGAGTGACTCATGGAACAAGAGGAAAGCTGCTGGTTATTTCTAAGCGCCACTCCTGCCCCTTCACCAGACGTACAAACTCTGAAGGGCACAGCATTATCAGATGTTCCAGGCAGCGTGCATCCTTTCTTGCTCCCAGTCACATGTTCAGGTGCTGCAAACTACCAACTCAGTTTCTAAACATCTGTTGCCTGTTCGTCCCATTGCAGGGAGATCACTGGAGCTTGCAGATTAAACAGTTCAGGGGCAAATTTAGCATTTGAATTGCAGACTTTGTTACGGGATAAGGGGTAACCCTTAATTGTTGCACTGGGGATAATGCTTTGGAGACAGCTGTCTTTACTCCTATGTGCTGAAGTGTGCTTTGACACTGAAAGTAGTATCCTTGAATAAACTGGAAAACAGTAAGCCTTGGGATTTGTACTTGGAATTACTACTCTTGTTTCAAGATAATTTTTCCCAAATGAGTGTTACTCTATTCTTACGTTTGTTCCAGTTTTTCAGGTATTTTCAGACCATCTCCCCAAATGTATCCTGAAATTTCATGCAATTTCTACAATGATCTTTCTGTTTTGTTGTTTTCTGTTCTAGAGCTTCATGGATTGTTGTCACATACTGCTACTGCTGACTGTACTGCATCCAGACAAAACTATGCTTTGGTAATAGAAAAATAATGATTGCTTTACATTACCCTGCTCCCCAAGATTACTCTTCTGAACTCTAATGTGATGTTAGGACTACTGCTAGGACCTTTGGCATCTCTGTACGTGTTTTGAATGGCAGTGTTCACTGAGATATGCTGTTTCTCTGATTTATGAATCAAGATATATTCCACCAGAGAGAATGATTGCTTGAGGGAGGAGAAGAGGGCTTTGATCTCACTGTGCTTTTGAATTGTGACTGTAGAATCTGTATTAGATTGTAATCTCCTTGGGGCAGGGACATCTCTGTTTTCACTGTACAGTGGCTAGCATGCATTGGGTGCCATGTTGTCAACAACAGAGATTGAGTAATGATTGATGCTCTTAAACTGTATTTATTGACCTTACAAAGTGTGGGCTGTTTCCTTCCCCATCCTTCCTGTGACTAGTTATGTATTTTGATTTCTTTCCCCTGATCCCCATCTCCTTAGTAGATGGAACCCCTTTGCTCCCTGATCCTGGGAAGGGTTCTGCTGACCGGAAATTGCCTAGGTTTGGTGCTCTGCTGTGTAACTTCTAGACTTACAGATGAGGAGGAGGGGCAAAAAAAAAAAAAAAAAGGGTTGGGGGGAAATGACTAGCGCTTAGCGCTGTTCTGTATTGTGCATTGTGTGGCTCTATACTGTCAAAAAGCTGGGATCACTCCCTGGGAATGGTTTTTCTTAGCCGTTGCAGGAAGCCACTGCAACTCTGGCACTCCACCTGCACTCAGCCCAGCCTCACACCATGAGCAGTGTGTTGGTGATGTGTGGTGTGAGATGGGCAGCATTGTTAGGCTGCCCAAAGCCTGCCAGGCCTGCCCCAGCCCTGTGCAGCTGTGTGCATCTTACTCAGTGAACAGCGTTAGCTTTTATGGCCAATCTGTGATACTCAGATCAACTATCCATGATTGGTCTTAAGCACCCTTACTGACCTCAAAAAACCTTAATATGGCAAAGGCAGTAGGGAAAGCAGACATTATTTTTGCATGAGAGAGGAGGCCAGCAGTATGCGTCTTTCTGGTCATAGGCTGTTCTTAGCAATAGCTTGATTCCCAGATGTGCTGCTTTTTCTGGTTTCCATTAAAGGAACTTTATTCCAGAAAAGGACCTGGACATCTGTTCTAGGAGTGTTTTTAATAAGAAGAAAACATCTCAGAAGCCCCTGAGCTCGCTCTCTCTCTGCAACAAAGCTCCAATTTTTTTTAAAGGGATCTGTGACTTCGCTCGTGAAGTGCACGAGCAATTTAAGATGAAAGCAGTCAGCTTCCCTTCTGAGAAACAGGACTGGACAAGAGTCCCAGGGAGAACCTTGTAATGGAACAACCACTTGCAGGAAGCTTCTAGAGCCAGTCACAAATTTTTCCCTTCAGCAGTGTGATTGTAGAGGTGCAATTTATCTTGAGCTGCTAGTTTTACTTCTCTTGATTCAAAGTGTTGGAGTGAGTATAGAGAGCATGAGAGGTTCAGTCACTGGGCTGAGTTGCCCTAAACCCAGAAAACACTCTTTTGGAATTTCCTTTCCCTCTTTCTCTTCCTCTCCTCTCTGCCCTGTATCTGAAATGTGTGGTTTTTTGCCTGTTAAACAGGTTAAGGCCTCAAGTCAGAGACTTAGAGTGGAAGATGCATACTGAATCTGTCTTGTCTACTTCTCTCTAGAACTACTCTTTACTCAACTTTAACAATAACCTCATGTATAATGGTTTCACCAAGCTTTTGTTGTCACTGCTACTATAACACTGTGTTTAATTCACACTCATTGCATTTGAGTGAAAAACTTGCCGTTCTAGGACAAGTAGAAAAGAGAGATATTCAAGGTGTAATTACTGTTTCCTAAATGGGACGTGCTTAGAGCTATTGACAGAGCTGTCTGTGTCCTCCCAAACTGTGTGTACCTCTGTCATCTTTTAGAGTAAATGATGGTCTATGGCAAATGTGATATGGCTTCCAGAAAACTTGTGTTTCCTTTGGCTCTGCCTTTAATATGAAAGATGAGATTTCTGTTTTTCTGCTCATGGTGGTTGGGACTTGAGGATGGTAGCTTCCTTAGTCTTCTCAACACCTGAAATTGTACAACTTTGTTCTCTTTGGATGTCATCCTATATTTTATTGTCCAAAACTCTGGGACAGAGGGCCTCTCCACCCCAGCATGCCTCGCTGTAATGCAAAGGCTGTTTACCTAAAGGCAACCTCTGAAGAGGGAAAACAGGATGTGCTCTCGGATTATTTGAATGGAGCTGGCTGAGAAATGTAGTCTTTGTGGAAACTGTTTTGAAGAGGGCTATTTTTTCTCCTGTGTCATGACAAGAAGAAAGTGTCTCTGGAGCACATTTAAAATGATCACTTCTTTTAGGAAAGAAGAATGTGATTCTGAGAGAGAAACAGAGAAAGTACCTTTTTAATGACCCACCAAACTCCCAGTGTTAAAGCTGAGGCACATTTAAATGAGATCTCCAACTCAGTTTGCCATAGTGGTTTCACTCTATCTAAAATGGCATGTGTTGTCTCATTTTGCATGGGTTGCTGAGCAACATCCCAAACACTCACCTAATTCTCTTGGTTCTTCACCTGCACAGATCCATTAATGGAGACAGAAATCTTTTGTTTCCCCAGCCAGGATAGAAGAAGGCAAAAGATTTGTGAAAGGGAAGGGAGAGTTGAAAAAGATTTTGCTGGCGGATGACTGTACAGTGAATCTTATAGCCCCATTTAATATGTCAGTCTCCCAGAGTAGCTGATGGCATATGTGAACTGCAGCATGTCCTTGAGCTATTGTGTAACTTGGTGGATGCATGCAGCCCCTGTTCTTAATTAATCATTTAAGCAACAGTAAAATCAAGTGACTTTACTGACAGTATCCAAACTGCTGACCTCAATGCATTTTAAAAGTTTGCTGGATATTGAACCTCAAATGACCCATGGATGGATCTGGAATAATAATTTTCATAATCCTCAAGTCATTATCTTAAGAGGGAACGTATTGTTCTCCTAATTAAGTCCGTCCACATGCTGTGCATCTTCCCATGCAAATGCACTGTGCATAAACTAATTAAAAGAAATATACAGCCACAAGGACTTAAACTGTCTTTTATGCAATCTCTTTAAATTATAAGGAGTCTCCCTCCTCCCCCCCACTCTCTAACAAGAGATTCAGCACCATATTTAGCAGGGAAAACCACGGAGCAAATTTGGATCAGAAGGTGGATTTCCCCAAAATTTGTTAGAATGTTTTATGACATTTTTGTGAGGGCCCTGGCTGAATAGAAGACCTTAATTAAGAAAGAGTTATGATTGCTTAATAGGAGACAGTCCCTGCCCTGAAGAGCTTACAGTCTAAACAGACAAGACAGCCAAGAGCTGGAAGAGCCTTGTTTTGCTGTTAAACAGCTCAGGCATAGAAGAGCTGAATGACTTTTTCAAGGTCATACATGCAGCACTGGAAATGAGAGCCAGTCCTATGTCAGCACTGTAAGTAGAGGACTCTTACCTTCAGCAGTACGCCCAAAAGACCTAATGTGTGGAAAAGTATTAGATGCTATAGCTCAAGAAAGCAGTTTCTCAGTGAAAACCACTGGTACTTGGTTAAATGAGAAGTGACTGTGAAGCTGCTTGATTATTTTCAGTAGATGTTTCATTTTCTGTCATTGTCACTTTTAGGTAGAAACAGGATGCAACCATGCCATCTTTTAAAACACACCTTTCCTCTTAGTAAAGTAATAAGTATGTGACAATACATGCTGAACTGGCACCTGGTTTGAGTGCATGTAAGCTCTTCTGAGTTGGGGCTTGTAAGCTGAGTTTGAGTGTCTGATTCTGGAGCATCTCACTGTTTTCAGTAGTCTGAATTGTCTTCAGTGGATTTGTAGAGAGTGGCATTTGCAAATCATGGACAGTTGTGGACATGTTCTGCAGAAAAGCTGTCAGTGACAGAACATAACAAATGGGAGAGCCAACAAAGGAATGGTTTGTGAGTAGAATGACCTGAACAAAATAGACAAAGTAGTTTGTATTTGCACTGAGGTGAACAGTCACAGTATGACCATGCCCATCCTTGAGAGAGTACACAAAAGCAATCTTTGTATAAATTGGCTCTTCTGAGGTGGGTGAAAGATTACCATCTAGTAGATGAGATGGGCCTCATAGCCCACAACAGCCCTTCTGAGTTCTGTTAAATACCCATTAGTTGGTTTCTTCAGCTTCTGAAGAAGTGATACCTGCAGTTATTGAGGCAGCATGGGTGCAGATTTCAGAAAGAGCCCGTCAGTTTGCAGGAATGTCATCCACCCTGGGATTAGCTCAGGGGGGAATGGCGAGCAAGTCCTCAATGATCCAGGCGTGGTTGCTAGCTGGGGAGAGATTTGCTCTTCCCTCTGGAATCTGCTGTTGCAGAAATGGGTGCAGATTGAATCTGTAGCATGTTCTGAAGTACACAGCTTTGAGCCCTGTTAGAGATGGGATACTAGACAGACCTTTGACATGCTTTGGGTAGGAATTTGTATGTAAATTTTGAGAAGGAGCAGGGGATTTACTTCCTCTGCTCCACGGGCAGTTGGAAATGCAAAATGGAAGATGAATTTCTTTAGGCTGGTTTTGATTGCTGTCTCATTCTTTACAAGTGGCAGGTTTCCCAACAGCATCCATCCCAACGCAGTACTCATTTAAGTGTGCAAAAGGCAGATAGAAAAGGAGGATGAAGAAGAGCCTGACTCTGCTGGGAGGCCCCTGCAGCACAGTATCAGCACCAGAGTGAACAGGCAGTTCTCATCTTATCTGATATAGTCCGCAGAGCAGACAGATAGGACTGCAGTATTCAGTATGATGAGAATGTAGGGGGTGGACTCTACCAAGAGAAAAGAAACCCTCCCCTCTATGGATGAGCCTTCATCTCTGAGATGTTTTCCCCCTCTCCAGCCCTCATTCCAGTAAGAGGGAGGATCTTTTCCCCATCTAGCAAGGAGATGAAAGAGTGCCCCCCATTTGACACTTCATGAGTTGGCTGAACCCTACAAAATGATCTTCATAAAATCCTGATTCCAAAGCATCAAAGCTTTTTCCTGACTGGTAAAAACCCTAAAAATTCCTGGAAGAACTGCCAAAGGGCAATGGGGCTGATTCTGACAACTGCCTTTGGTTAGAGCTGGGTTTGGTTATTTATGGGGGCCGGGGGAGGCAAGAACTTTCCAAATGAGCGGCTGAACCAAATATAACAATGATAAAAATCAATGCAGTTATGTGAAGGGAAAAGAATGCCTGCGCTGAAGGCCTGTGTGAGCTTGCACTTCTCTATGCTGAAACACCCTCAGCATGGCGCTGCTCGTGGCATCCCACGCTGCACCGTTTCCCCATACATTTCACAGACACCTCTTCTGTATCTGCTGAAGTGTGTCCTTTGTGGGGGGATTCTGGCTAGGTTTAATAGTACATGACAAGACTATGCACCAGTTGAGGAGAGAGTGAGGAGTAAATACCATTTGCTTCTAAAACCAT
This sequence comes from Rhea pennata, assembly GCF_028389875.1. Classification (NCBI taxonomy): domain Eukaryota; kingdom Metazoa; phylum Chordata; class Aves; order Rheiformes; family Rheidae; genus Rhea; species Rhea pennata. The sequence goes on from NC_084674.1 coordinate 13,633,202, forward strand.
GGCCGGAGGAGTAGCCACCTGAATGTCGTGAGGTGTGATCTTACCCCAGTGAGCCTACAGCAGGACTGGTGTCTCAGCCCATGAAAGAATCCAACAACTGATCAGCAGCATGCTTTTGTGTTCTCAGAAAGGTAGCAGTATTTTGGCATCCAGGTCACGCTAAGACTCAAAGGAAAATGTGAAATGCTAATGTTGTTCCCTGAAGCAGATATTATGTCTTGCCAAATACTAGCTCAGACAGAACTGGTGCATGAGAGATGGAGGCTGGAAGATAAGGTATCGAATGGATTGCATGGAAGCTCTTGAATGAAACACAAGGTGTAAAGATGAACATTTCCTGGCTGAAAAGCCTGAAGAGATCTACTCCTGTAACATGAGGATATGAAGGGACTGAGTGGGCAGAGCTTTCAAAATCCCATGGGTTCTTAGGTAGTCCTGACGTGTTATTCTTGTTCACTTATAGGGGGCTATTGGTGTGCATGGTATTGCACAGTTATGAGTCAGAGCAAAAAACTCTGTCCCTTTTCCAAAGGAAGGGAGCACAAGGGGAGACAGTATAAGAGAAGGCAGAACATATGAGATTGGGACTGATCATTAAATCTTTGCGTGCGTCCTGGAATAGAGGAGGAGGATTTGTATTTCCTTTCAGAAGGAAGTTTGCTTTCCATCTACTTTAGGAGGAGGAGGCATGTTGAGTATCTGGTGTAAGAGGGAAGACGGTTAGAAATCAGGACTGAGTGGGAGAGACAAAGTAGCTGGTGAGAAGGGATGTTTGAACAGGATTGGAGATGATGACTGCAGATTGCTTTTGACTGAGTGCATGTTTGGGTTCCTGTATTAATACAATTCTGGATGCTTGCGCAGGTTGTTAATAACCACATAATTAGCCAAGTCAATATCATCATCTTCCTATCGTTGGCTTGCTGGTTTGTTTTTTAGGTATCCTTTGGTGGGAAGCCTTCAGTACTGTGACAGAAAGAACATGAGAAGTATAATTTTTCACTTGAACCACTTGTGTTTTTCCACCAAACTGTCTTGTACTTCTTTCAGCCAGCTGTCTTCTATTCATGCTTAGCCTCACCTGCTGAGGAATATGTATTTACATTCTTGGAAAAGTGATGAGGTTCAGCCTGCTAAGGCTATTGTTCACCACTGCAGCAAATCATAGCTCTAGGTAAGTCTAATGAAACAGGGAATGTCTTCCCCAGCAGACAGTCTTATCCAGTTGAGTTTCTTTGTTCCTGTCAGGTTCTCCATTTGCATTTGTGGTCCCACCACCAGGTTGCCATTCACCACCCAGCTATCTTGTGGAAGTTCAGCCCTGGCCATAGTCACCTAATATGGAGTCTACTTGCTCCCCTCTCTGCTCGTAACTCTCAGGCGGACCTTGCTTGCTGCATTTGAATGATTAGGCAAAGAGAGGGCCAGTCTGAGGTGAGTGATTTGTTTACTCACGAGATGGCAGGACCCTTGGTTCTTGTTAAAGGCACCATGAGATAAGAGCTGCTGTTGATGATGTAAGATGTTTTTATCAAGGATCTTTCCCTGAAATGACAGTGTTTATCCACATTTTCTCTCCAGCTTATTAATGAAACCAGAGAATTTTCTCCTGCTGTCTCTTCTTTCTGGAAAGCCCCTAGACAAAAGAGTTTTTCAGACACATCATTTCTTTTGTGAATCAAGCTCTAACCCCTTAATGTTCAGCAAATAGTTTGTTCCAAAGGGACTGTGTTGTATGTGATCGTAATTACATTTTGCTTTTAATAATCACAAACACTCTTGTTTTCTAAGAACCAGCAAAACTGATTTCCAAATCATTTAATTTGAATGGTGTTTTGTGTTTGTGTAGCATCTTTTCTCCGCCATATGCACTTCTAAAGGAAAACAATGTATTAAAAAAAAAAAAAAAAAGGCAAGTACGTGTGGGGGAAAAACCTTGCAGAACTTTAAAAGACTCTAAACCTGAACAGGGAGGGTGGGATCAGCTAATTTGTCCCTCTCTTGTGTGGTTTATTAAGCCTTTTGTTCTGGAACGCATGAGTTCAGTGGGAAGGCGGTTTTTGATATATAATGTATTTACTTTTGCTAATTAATTAAAGCAGTATTCATATGAAAATGCCGACTGATAATGGCTTTCACAGCAACAACTGTGTTTTTTAAAGTAGCAACTTTTAATTACAAATTGACTGGCAGAAATATATAAACCCAAATATTGTTCCACTGATTTCCTTTTAACTGTGTTACTCTTGCTTGATTTATCGGATTAGAGCTTTTCACACATAGTGCGTAGAAGATTTTTTTTAATGAGAAATTAAAAGATTACCAACAATACCCATAAACCATTAAAAACACAAACTCTAGATGAATAGTAATTAGACAGAATGATTTGAGGCTGATAAATTGAAAGCAATTAATGTATTTGGGATTCTGAAGATAGCTCTGTGTGTTCCAGGATGCATTGAAGTGTTCAGATTTGGTGCTGGATTGTGTGTGGAGATACTTGCACTGCTTCCAGTGCCCAGGGTACCGGCAGAGTGCTGGTGGAGAAAATGCTGCAAGGGATCCTCTGGGCTTTGAAGAGAGGGAGAGATGAGAAGCTGTAAGAGGGTTTTATTAAGGAGGCTGAATGGTTATATCAGAACAGGGCTTTCTTGGACCAAACTGTTTGTTTGTTTGTTTCAAGATTAATTTGGATGTAACCAAAGGGAAATGTAAGGGAAAACTAGAGAAGATAAAAAGGGAAAGAGTGCCAAAGAGAAGTAAAAGTTTCTCATCTGTGCTGTGATTTATCTGTAACACACCTTCTGCTTAAGCAGTCCAGAGTCAATCAGCCTGCATGAGATGTTCCTTCTTATAGGAGATCAGTAGGAGATTGTATTTTATAGTGTTGGACTGTAACCCGAGCAAGAACCCCTGGATTCTTTCTCTTGGCAATGCAAATGTTTCAGGATACTCTTTCAGCAAAAGGGAGCGCTGTCGTGTGGAGGTGCCTTTTGATGTCGTGTTCCTTGCACTTGGGTCTAGAACAGAGCTTACCATGATTTCCCATCTTAGGAGAATACTTTAAGAAAAGAAAAATAGCAAAAATGAAATCTCCTGTATCAGAATTGAAATGGCTCTTCTAAAAAATCTTAAAAGAAAAACACCCTAAAAACCTAAATCTCCATGCAACTGATCTGATTGATTGAAACATCTTATTTCAAGTTTTACCATTTTTATTCTGAAGTCTTTCCAAGTACAAATTAAACAGAATGTTGAAATGAAGAGTCATTGCAAATAAAAACCTGAAACCTTTTTCCAATTTTCCCCCAAGTCAAGATATTCATCAGAATCAACCCTTCCTTACACAATGTTTTGCTTGTGATAATTTGGCATTTCTGATGGGGAGAAGGGTGTTTTTTTCATGAAATAAATTCTTGACATGGAATACTGCAGATGGAACTCCCTTCTTCTCTACCATCAGCTTATCTCTCTATTCCAATCCCTTCTTTAGATGTATTTCTTCCATGAGGCTTTTCAGTGCTTATCCGCTGTAGAAAGAAATGCATTATTTAACAAGGCAAGAGCAAGAACAGTGTATGCCCTTCATGTTTAACCATCAGCAGCTGGTATCTAGTTTAGGGAACTGGTTTTCAAAGGAGCTCAACCTCTTGAAAGCACTTAGCAAAGTGGATGCTGGTGGATGCTGAGTTCTTTTGAAAACCTGACCGTCAACTTTCTGGTGGAAACTGTCAGACTGAACCACAATTCTTTGAAGCTTTGCCCTGAAAAATAGTGTTCTGTATGGAAACTCTATGGCTTGTCAAATTTAGGGAGCCTAATTCTTTCAATTGCCGACAGCCCAGCACATTGGAATCTAGCAGACGCACTGAAGATTACATTTGCTGGATCAGGAGTCGTGTTTTCCTTTGTTTTAGTGCTTTCTGCCTTTGCTTCATCCCTGTGCAGCACAGGGATGGTCAGTTCACTGCAGCTCTCATGGGGCAATTTATTATGGTGGTTTTCCATCCCACTGGAGTCACAGTTGATTGCAGAGGAAAGCAGTTGTGTCAGTGAAGAGTGTCTTGCGTCCGGAACTGGACAGGTACTGCTTTGTCCAGTGGGCTCACTCTGGGGAACATTTGCTATTTTGTTGAGACCGCTGTAAAATAGTGTTCTGGGCATTTCATAAAGTATTTTTCATTCCTTATACACTGATTCAGCCATCAAATTAACAAATAAGGTTCCTGGAGGAGCCACCTGGGACCTATTGCAGAGGCTGGATGCCAATAAAATTCAGTTGCATGTTGCAAAAGGGAAAAGGCCAATAAGGAAACAATAACAGAAAAGCTCTATTAAAAAGGCATATGGATACAATGTTGCTGGCCCAGTTAATGAACCTGTTATATTCAGTAGTGCAATAAAATCTGAAGTAATTGCAAATGAAACTTAATGCCTTGTAAAAGAGTTCAGCTCCTTTCTTCTGTGGCTACAGCTCTTTTGAAATAAAGGCCTGATCCAGCAGGAGGTGTATGTGTGCTGCAGAGCTTAAGTACTGTTTTGGGAAACATTTGATTAACTGTGGACAAAGTTGAGACTGTTTCAAACATTTCAGCTGTTCTGGCCAGCGTAGCCTTCTGCAGGAGAATGTGGAACAGGGAAGTGCATGGAGAATTTGACCAAACCCTGTGCTTGTGGGATCCTGCATGTTCTGGTATTTCCTGCAGGCTCAGGAATCACTTCAGATAAGAGCAGTCAGAAATCTATAGAGGTGATGACTACTTTTCCACTTGTTCTCAAAGGTCCTATTTCCCTCCATCATACTGACTAGACTGGTGGGCTCAAAAGTTCTGGGAGGAGCATGGGAAATGAGTCTTTCTAATGTATCTGATTGTCTTAGTTTGGCCCAGAATGCGTATGCATCTTTATGGACATGAAATTACTGCCTGCTTGAGGCAAACTCCATTTGTTCAAGGTAAACAAAGGAAGAACATCATGATCTGGCTTTCTGTTACAGACTTTGGATAGTAACAATTTCTTTAAGACATAAGATTAAATCCTGAAGTTTATTTGCACTTTGTTCTTAAGTCAAGTTCCTTTATGTGGATAAGAAATGTATAGAAAGAGGGGATTTGCAGCACCACCATTTTCCGGTGAGGCTAATGATACCTTTGGTTAATGCCCATGATCTAGGGGTTTAAAAAAGAAAATGAAAACCAACAAAAACCTGTTTAAGAACTGTAGCTTCATCTTAAAGACATGTTTTTTTTAGTCCTTATGATTTTCCCTTCCCTACTTAATTTGAAAATGTGGCTTGGTTATGCCTGAAAGACTCAGAATCTAGCAGGCAGAGAAATATACCCAAAGCTGATTGTTATTAAAAACACCCTCTCCCCCCCCCCCCCCCCCCAGACTGATGGTATTTGAATTCCTGGGTTTTTATTGCAGTTTTTGGGCCAGGGGAGCTGAAGATCTAGTAGGCGACTGACTTGCATTAGTTCAGAAGCTGCATCATGGCAGTTTACTTGAAAATGGCCTGAGCATGTTGAGCCTGATGAATGACCACTTGCATCATGGGGTAAGCAAGGACAGTGTGGTGCTACAGAGGGAAATGGCAGTCCTCAAAGACAAATCCTTTCTAGTTCCATGCATAAACCCCCACTTTTCAGGAGAGCTTTATCAGTTCCTGTAAAGGGGATGCCTTCCATTCCTCCTCCTAGTAAGTTTTTCATTTAATTTGCAGTGCTTTGTTTCCTGACATGAATTGACTATAATTGATGGATAGAGCTGTGAATGGTCCTTTTAAGTTCAAATGATGGTTCTAGCTGCATTCCTCAGTTAAAAATGCACAGTATCCTTCTTTCGAAGCATGTGCTAGCAGAAGTCATGGGGTGCTCCCTGAGAAATAGCCTGCGTTTTCTTTATTGTGATCCTTCCTTCCTATAATGGCAAGAATTAGGTATCCTGTTAGTCTTTGAATTGACAGTGTCTCCATTTTGGCAGTTAGTGTCAGTTAGTTGACAAAAACAGGGCAAATTTCTGAAATTTAAGTGAGATTTCTAGAGAAAGTTCCTTCTCCTTTTCCTTGAAAGAAAGCAACCTCCTGCAAACTCTCCAGCCCAGTTCTTTCCGTATAGGGTTAGGGCTAGACTCCTGGCCCTTATTAGTTTACTGTGTAACTATGGGGTTGATGTGGCTTCTGTCAAGGTTCTTGTTGAAATTGTTCGTACTCTTTATGCTCAGAGCCACCCTTATACATGAATTCCTCACTGTCATAAGTTGATTAAGATCCATGTAAGTCATGGCATCTGTCTCTTCCTCTCCTTTCCCCAGGTAAAGAGCGGTGTCGGAAATAGAGACAAACAACTTAGTCCTATGGTACCGAGAGCTGATGGCAGCAAAGACACAGTCTCATGGAATGGCATTAGAAGTTTTCAGTAATTGAAAAAATACTGTCCCTTAAAGCTGGATGCTAAGTTTGCTGAATTCCGTGGAGAGATTTTGTGATTCCTTGCTCCTTTGAAAGGAGCAAGGGATATGGTCCTAATCAAATATATACAATTGTGGCTAATTGCTCATGTACTGGCAACTGGATATTCTAGGGACCAAAATTAGGCCTCTAAATACAGGTTCTTCAAATTTGTTAATTATGAAGGAGACAGTGCTTTTACTCAAAAGGATATTGCAGTATAGGTCAGTGGACGTTGCGTGCTTTGGAAAGTTGGCCTTTTTATATGGGTAAATGAGAACACCATCTGTTTTCAAATCTAGTCCCAGCAGAAAATGTTGAATGCTTGAAAGTCTATCTGGAAGGAGATTTTAGAGACTGCCTCTTCTTCCATTTCAAAGCTGAATTTTGCAGGCTGGCATGTTCCTTCAGCTGCTTTTGGTAGTACTGAAATGATACACCTGTTAGGGCCATATGTATAGATAGTCAAAGACTTTACAGGAATCGTTGTTAAGATGTTTTTAAAAAAGAAAGGATCTGGATGTTTAGATCAAGAATATGAACTTGATTTCCATTTGGAAAGCACAGGCCAGCCAGGAATTTCAGATCTAGATTTTGATTTGAAACCATAGCAAAGTTGGGTATATGATCCCAAGCCTGGGGTTGTCTAAACATGGAAATCACTCAGAATTCAAGTCAGCAAAAATGAATTTAAAGGCACTGAATAAATGCAGTGATCGTGGGTTGCTAATCTGCTCACCCAGGAGCTCTGCTGTTCTCAGAACACAGCCATTATTGTCTAAAGTACTACCTGTCCCATTGCAGCTTGGATTTGATGTCCCTGCCTGTGGATTAGATGCAAGGAATATAAAACAAAATACATGCACAAAACCTGTATGTTTCCTTTGCAAAATCAGACTGTGCACATAGCTAATTCTTTTCATGTTAATCTACATTTACAACCTGATAACAAGCTAGAGCTTTCTTCTAACCAGGCTTGATTAAATTTGGAATATTTCTTCCCAACAGGAGAACCCTTTCTGCTTTCATGAGTAAACATGATTTTGTACTTTCCGTATTTCCCTTTTTTATTTTTATTTCAGAAATTCTTTATTATTATTATTATTATTATTAAGCTACTTTTAAATCAATTTCAGCAGCTGGAATTAATTTTCCTGTTACTGACTCTTCGCTTGGGCCTGTCATAGAGCGGGAGGCTTTCTATTAGCATAAACATAACTGAAGGCTCTGGAATTTGCATTAATGTACTTTTAACAAGTTGACAGTCTTTTGGCACACACTCTGAGATCTGAGAAGCAAGGCAAAAAAAGACTGTATTATACCTTACACTGGCTGGATTGTAAGAAGCTGTCAGGTAAAACCTCAGGTTTCTTTTCGTAGTACAAAAATATGGGACAAAATATCCACTCATAAGCAGGTGCATATATCTGACAATTCTGCAAAGTCCTTATTGCTTGCCTCCTAGCTTCTCAAAGAACATGCTTACAACTCAAGAGCGAGTTGTTTTATTGTTGTTTAATGGATGTGGAACTTGCATAAGGGCTAGTGGTGCTGAGGTGTGAAGTATTTTACAAAGTTTTTAAAGTGTTTCGGGAAATATATTTCAGTAAGAAGGCCACTGGTCTTTGAAAAATGATTCAAACCCTGCAAAATGAGTTAGAAGATGCACATAGAATAAGAAGCTGGTACTGCAAGTCCATGAGGTAAGAATTTCAAGAGGCCTCAGCATGGAAATGCCAGCAGATTCTAAACGTCATGAGTGAAGACAAAAAGACTGAGAGAATGGTTTTATAAATCTGTTTATATCAAATAATTAAAATGTTGAGTCTTTCCATCTACTTTCAGCTCTAAAGGGCAAGTGAATTGTAGTTTGAACCTTCCTTCCATAGCCACAGGGACCAGAACTTGGTTGTTGGTTAAACAGAAGCTGAAATTCCCACCAAAAGACATGGCTTATATTGGCAAAGCCTTAACAGAAGGTGAACATTAGGAGAGCTGGTGATATCTGACCAAACTCTGCTTGCTTTGCAGTTTATACATCAAAGGAGCTGGGTTACTGCTGCATCAGTGTGGCAACCAATGTGCTTGTCTCTATTGCTATTTCCTTACAGAGAGGACAGTGTAAATGGGCTCTGTTGAGGCTAGAAGCTAAGATTTAATTGACCCCCCACGCTGCTGGCATCAACTGTACAAACAGCAAGCTTTGAGTAGATCTGGATCCCTCGGTTATGTAGATATTTTGCCTGCGTATCAGTGAGCTTGATGTGTGTATTTAAAGAATGAAATAGGTTTTCAACCATTACTTAGGTTAAAGATGTTAAAGTATTTGTGAAAAATGTACAAGTTGACATCAAATTTATATGTATATACACACACACACACACATATATATATGCACATATACAGAGAGAGAAATATATGCATATAAATGTATGTCATATTATTCCCAGTTATAGTAGAAAAGTAGGCAGGAGAATATACTTGGATTGCAGATCTGACTCATATCAGTTGCCACAGGAAGAAAAAGAATAAGGAGAAATGAGGGAATCCTTTAAACTACAGGATTTTTTAAATTGAGTTCTTATTTGACTGTTTGTTTAGGCTTTACATTAAGACAAAAATGTGTGTTTAGGCATCTCCTCCTGCTGGCTTCAGAGCAACTATTAAAGCTCATTTCCGTAGAGATATTGCTAATACTGGCTCCAGAACAGAGAAGAAAGAGAGGCCTGGAAGAGCTTCTCTGCTTAGTGGGACTAAGATCTGCTACAGATGGGGGCTTAGAGAAAGCTGAACAGTTCCTATAGCTTGGCATATAGGGGCCTTGTTTGCAACTACATGATTAAACAGCTGCCAGTGGTTTGTGAAGGCTGGAGAGTTTCTCTGCATCAAGCATGGTTCCTGGTATGGTTTGTCTCTTGAGCTGGAGAGACCAAAATGGTATCCGTTTGGTCTGGAAACTATGACATGACATCGTGGCCAGCCCTGGAGTGATATGACACTGCTTACAGTCAATAATATGGTAATAGGGCTTCGGTGCTTGAAAGAGTCACTGAAAGGTGAAGTAGTTGATAGCTGAAACCTGACTGAATTTGTCTGTCAACTCAAGACAGGATGGATCTTTCTACTACTCCTCTTTCTTCCTCTTTGCTCCTGAATCACATTGCCTATTCTGAAGAAGCCTTTTAGGAAGCTTATCTCCTTGCCCATATCACACTTCAACAAGCCCTTGGAAGAAACCAGTCCTAGTGGGATAGGCAGTGCATTGGGCAGAGAATGGGCTGCAAAGGCATTAAAGCTTTACTTTATATTCTTATTTTGATAAAAAGGATACATTTTCCCCCTCGCACAAAAAAGATTTCTCTCCGCTTGCTAGGCTAATCTCTTTGAATCACATGAGCCCAGAAATTGCCTCAAATGCAGGAGTGAGGAAGAGGATAGCTAATGTAAAAAGCAGGGTTCAGCAACTGTGCTTGTGGAGAGTGGTGTGAACCAAAGCCCAAGGCCTTAACTACCTACCTGAACGTTAACTTTGCTACCATCAGTGGTATTGTGTGAGCAAACATTTAAGGCTGGGGCTGTAGTCAGGATGTGTGCATCTCTGAGCAGTGGGCAAAGGGTGGGGGCTGGGAGAGCTTTGCGATGATGGGAAGAGGAGTGTGGGAGGGGAAAAGGGAAGGGTAGTTTGGTTTAGAGATACTGTCCGCAGCGCTGATTCACAGTGCTAATCGGATCTTGGTGGCATTTTTCCTCTGGTATCTGCTTTGGGTGTCTGTCACTGTTTTTGAGAATTTATCTTTCTCATCAGAGCTTGGGTTGTGTTTTCTTTTTCTTTTCTTCCCCCCCCCCTTCTGTCTCTTCATTCAGTGCCTGAAAGAGGAAAACATTTAAAAACAAAATGTCCTTTTCTCAGAGCTCTTTCAGTAGGCCTGGACCATGGTGAAGTTTATGCTTGTGCAGATTGCCAAGGAAGTGAGGTGCCTTGAGGGCAGTGGCCAGCCAGTATTACCTACAGCCTTTGCTTAATTTTTCCTTTTTTGATAGGAGTTTTTAGTTACAGCCTCCCCCTCGCCCCATTCTCAAAGCAGTACTTTGGGGGCCTGCAAATGGTTCCTTTTTTTTTTTTTCTGCAGCAAAGGTTGCTGTATGATCTTTTTGTTGTTGAAAGACTCGCTATGGCAGAGATCCCGGGGGTGCGGGGCCAGGACCTTTCCTTATGTCTCCCTGTTCTTGACGAGCTTGAGAAATGGCAAATTGTGATTTAAACTGGCAGTCTAACTGCACAACAATTGAGAGAATCTTTGTCTCACCTAGTGGGTCTACGTCCATATCGTCACCTCAAAAACCTGGTGAAAAATAGTTCTGAGAAGTTTTTATTAGAGCTTGCTTTTTGGCACTGCTGGAGGCATTTGAGCCACTGTCACGGAGCTCCACTCTGTCCCTTGCGATCTGACCTGCTTGGATTGAGATGAACCCCTGAGCTAAGTGGAGCTTGTGAATGAGTAATACAACCAGCGTGCCAAACCTCCAGACTCTGCAGCAGGGGAAAAAGGGGTTCAAGTGTTAGTTGTTATCTGTCAACTGAAACCTCCAGTCCAACCCCTGTTGTATCCATTAAGTTCAGCCCAGCATGACAGGGGAGCTGTTTGGGGAATGTCTGATAGAGGATGTTAGCTGTATAAAGCTTCATTGGTGAGACCTGTCTGTAAACATCATCTGTTGTTAATTCAGCCTCGCATTCTTAGAAAGCGACATTTCTGTGTTCATTATTTGCATTTTCTAGAGGAGAGAGTTTTAAATATGGAAATGAATGGAGATATTTGAACAATTGATTAGCGTCTATTTCATATTATTATTGAACATAGGTATTACAGAAGTGCCTAGAGACCCTAGATTACAGTAGGGCTTCACTGAACAAGGCACAGAATGTGCTTAGGGGAGGTATACCTTGCTGCAAATAGCTTATAACCGTCATAGCCAAGGCAGACAGCAGGGCAGAGGGAAAGCAAGGGGTAAAGTGACTTGCTCAGGGTTACGTGCAGGAACTGGGCTATAAACAGGTCTTCTGACTTTGCCCAGGCCTTAAATATTGCTGTCTTTGCAACCTTACATGGGCAAATGACAAATAAGAGTACCATGTAACCCTCAGAAAGCAAGTGATAATATTGCTATAACTCTGTCTCTGCAGTGTTTTTACCTTCCTTCTCTTGACAAGTCTTAGACCCTGAGCTTTTGATGGGAGAGGTGTTGGTTTTCTGGTGAATAAAGCATGATGTTAATTATAAGCCTTTTTCTGTATACAAAGTCCTAGAGACCAGAACAAAGAAATGTACCTGTCATTTATTTAAATGATCTATGAAATCAAAGAATGTTCTCCAAAGTTTATATGTTGGTTTATAGGTCTGTAAAAATCAGGGTATTTGCTTGGCTAAATGTGAGGAATTTGGATGAAGCAATGAAAGGAGATCAAATGTAATTGGAGGCACGGACTGACCTGTTTTAGGCTACTTTGCTTCAGGATTTGTGTGTGAGTGAGAATCAGAATCTTCCATCACTGGAGTTGATGTTTTTTACATTTGGATTTCTACCTTTTTGAACATGGAGGTAAGGAGATCAGCTCCTGGGTACAGCCATCGCAACTGCATCCATACCAGAGCTGGTGCGGGACCCAAATCATTTCTTGCAGACAGAGTCTAAACTAAACAGTCATGCCATAATTTCCTGACACTCGAGATGCAGAAGTGCCAGTTGGCAGTTGTGGAAGCTGTCTGTGTCCTGGCATGATGGGATGGCTTTTAGTAGCTCTGTTCTTGTTGAGTAACACCTCACCCTAAGAAGGATCATGCTCATTTCTTAAGACTTTTAATAGAGGAAAACATAATTTTCTTTGAGTGTCTTTGTCCTGTGTAAGCTATTATTGTCATTAAACATAATCCTACTCCATGGTGGCTTTGACCTAATATCTTATATTCTAGAATCAAGCATTTCTGTACTTGTCTTATGTCTTTCAGTGAAGTATTTCCTACAGCATTCAGACTTGGCTGAACTCTGCTCCTACTAAAATCAGAAGGTGTTTTGCTTGTGACTTCAGTGGGAGCTGTTAGATCTGTGCTTGGTCCTTTGAAAATCCCATGCCTTGTGATTGTGTGAGTTGAGCAGGCAGGGAAGAGGATCAACAGATCTCCTATGTTTCATCTTGAGAACAGTATTTTGGACTGCTGTGGGGAAAACTGTTGTGAAAGGCAATCCTGTGATGTGTTAAGTTACCTTGTATAGGAATATTGTGGCGACTGTAGGACATGCAGAACAATGTAGTTGGAAGGAGTCAGAGGGAATATATGGGGGTATTTGTTCTAGAGAGGAACTTACGCATTTCTTTCTGCCTGGTCTGTAATATGTTTCGTTCCTCTAATTAATTTTTTTTAAGTCCTTCAGCCCATATTGATTTTTTTCTCTTAATGCTGAAGTTTTCTTTCTCTTGAATATGTTGTCTGTAACTAATTCCCAAAACTCTTAAAGCTTTACCATACAGAGACATGAACAGAAGTGCGCAATGCACAGGGGCATGTGCCAGTCCATATTTTCTGGAACCAACAGTAGGCCACAGCTAAGAGCCCCTTTCCTCTTTCAGAGTGCACACCTCTCACTGCCAGAGCCAGTGCACTGGCAGCAGGACCCCAAGTTGAGCTTTGAATTTGTGGGAGAGGCTGTGCAGAGGAACTGAATGGTTAATCTGGTTGCATTGAAACCTGCTGGTAGCATCCCAACATCCCAAACTTCAGAACCTTCCTATGACACTGGATTGGGCATTTGTTGTGGTTATCACAACAGTAAAATTGTCATTGGTTTAAAAAAAAAAAAAAAATCCCGTTGTCCAGAAATGCAAGACAACAGCATTGGCAAAGAGAGCCCATCCTCCGCACCCTCCTTCCCCTCGCGACCCTCCACACTCAGGAAGTGGCAAGGCTGTACTGTGTGGCCAAAAACAAGACAGCAAAACTCTAGTGAAAAAGGGAGTTAGAGCTGATCGGTAAGCCAAGCATGGGCGCTGAACGTCTCTTAAGAGATAAGTCTCTGACGCTTGATTCTTTGCAGTCCTTTTGGAGTCCGTGATAAGGAGGCGGCAGTTGCTTTGTCAGAGTTGCTTACGCTTTTTTGTGCAGCGTGTTCAGTCACTGAACTTATTCAGATAAGACAAACATCTAAACTCCATTTCCGGAGACACGTACCAGTCTTTGTACTCAGGCGATGGTTATAGCAGGGATGGGCTACTAGAGACAAAACAGATGTTGAAACACTGTGAGAAGGACTTTCCATTGTAGCTTGTGGTTCTGTATCTCATTTCTTCCTCCTGAGCTCCACAACTAGAGTTCTGACTTTCCAAGTGGCCCACTGTGGGGGGTTATTTGGTAAAGGTGCCCACAAGCATCCTGCTGGGAGCAGCAGGAGGTGAAGTACTTCTGAAAACTGACCAAACTTCTGGGTGCTGTAGGATTACCGAAGCTGGGCCCTGCCAAAGTCTGGTTGTATCCAGACTGGTGTGTATCCAGTTCGTAGGATTTGCAAGTCCTCAGCCATCACAAGAAAACTTTTTAGTGAGTACTTCACTCACTGCTGAAAGGTAGCCATGTGAGAATAGAAACGTGATTGATTAAAGCGAGCAATGTCTGGATACAATTGTTTAGGATAGACAGTGAAGGAAAATAATGTAGCCAACTGGAAATCCGCAGAGAATTTAGTAAGGTGTCAGGACGTGATAAATGCCTGAGTTAGAAATCAGTCAGACTGTTACTTAGCACCTCTACTGCAAAAAAAAAAAAAAAAAAAAAAAAAAAAAAAAAAAAAAAAAAAACTGGGACAGCTCTTGCAATTAGTTAGACTTTCTTTTTAAAATCTCATGCAAAGCAAGAGTATCCTAGAACAGCTTGTACAGGTCAGCAGTACTGCCTGGAAGGAAGGAATACTCCAAATAACTACCTGTACCAGACTTTTAACCTGTGAGCTCTAAGTATTTGCATGAGTTGATATGGGCAGATATACATCAGATGGCTAGAGCTGTCCCCCTACTTTGGTATAGGAAATAGACTCAGAGCAGTCAGGATATTTGGACAGTGGGGTTATGAGAAGCTATATCTGAGAGTGTTGCGCTTCTGGTTTTGAGACTCAACATGAAAAGGCTGAAATATAGTTTGGGTAGACACCTGTGAATTTGGAATTGGTGTAATATATCTGAATACCCCAATTCTTGTATGATTTCTGCCACTTTCACTCAGGCCAGAAGCGCTCAAGTTTTCACTGCCTTCTCGACAGACAGGGAGCTAAATATGTTTAACAGCCTTCAAACCTCAGAGAAGACTCAGTTCTTCAGCAAGAGGATGATTTCTCAAGCTGCCTCTGTTCAAACTGGGTAATGCTTGGCCTGTTCTCACCTAACGCAAGACTGGCTCCTGGCAATCTCTTGAGGCCCAGGCTTGGTGGAGCTGAGAGTACACAGCCACCACTCCAATGCTCATCTAAGGAACAGAAAGAGATGAATTTCCCAGAGCTGTGCAGTACTCCTGCTGAGATCCTTCACAAAATTGCCATCTCGCATGAGGTCAGTTAAGCACCAGGTTGCCAGTGATTAGACAGGAACAAACTGATATGTGCTTAATTTTGTTCATGATCTGCACTGAAAATGTTGGTACTTCGTTTTCTCGGAGTCCTAGAGGAACAGGGACTATTGAAAAGCAATTTTGCTATTCTGTCTTGCACCACCTCTGACATCCCTGGTAAGAGGTGTTTGTTAATTCTCCTTTCCCCTTTTCCAACAGATTTCACACTGGAAATCACTCCTATGTGTTTGGGGGATCATTCTTCCCTGTGACCCTGCACAGTTGTCAGCTTAAACCTCAAGTGAGCAGCAGTTGTGTCACTTAGGCATCTAATCCCATTTATACCCTGAGATATCAATTATAAGATACAAATAAATTTAAAAAGCCCTGCACTGGAAAGACCTATTATTAGGTCATCTAGCATATGGCTCTGTCAGCGTAGGATTATTCAATTAACTGGAATCAAAGTCATTAGTATGGCAGATTTTTTTGTTAATTGTTTGCTACCAGAGCAATGATTTAAGATACTTTTAAATTTCATTGACATTTCCTCTCACTGCCAGTTGGCCAGGGTCAAATATTGGGCCTAAGGCATTCAGTGTTGTCTTTCTGCTATCTAGATCAATAGAAAATCCTGTCCTGAGAGAAACCTCTTCTCCTTCCTCTTGCTGCATTGCATTCTCTTTTTATAGCCTGTTCGGAATTGCTGTGTAATGGTGTGGATTTCCCAGCTTTTCCTGGGATGTTCTCCCCCCTGGCTGGGAGCTGTTGTGGAAAGCAGTGACCTGTTACAGTGGCAGGCCCGCAGTGAATTCATGACCTTGTGCTTCACAGTTTTTCCTGTGCTCTGTTGATGTGCTGTGGAAATGAGAACATGTTTTGCCTGCAGGCAGAACCTTCCAATCCTGCTGCCCTACAGCAGTGTTTCCCAGACAGTGTTTCTTCTGCTTTATCTTAATATAGTTACTCATATCCCAGGTGGGATGCACCTCCTGCGGCTATCTGCCCCTTGTACTGCTCCGCTCTGGTGCCCTCTACTTCCCCTAACCTTGCTGTTCAGTCTTGCCCTTCCCATTCCCTAACCTGCTGCCTACCCTTACGGAAAGGCCGTGCGTGTCGTCCTTGTGGAAGGCCGCTCACTGCGTCAGGGGAACTCGGAGCTGCTCAAGTCATGATTAGTGAAACTTTCTGTTGTTTCAAAGTCACATTGACCTGAGTCCTGCAGCAAATGTGTATAGCGTCTGTTGCCGTTGTTTCGCATGAGGGAGCTGCAGTCAAATATTAAAAAGGCAGCAAGAGCATTAAATTATTCGGTAACGGAACATTGTCATTCCTCCATAAAACTATTTTGACCTGTAGTTTTCTATGGAGTCCATTGCTCTTAAATGTGCAATGAGAAAGGAAATTAAAAATTAATCTTTATTTCCATCTCAGAAGAAAACCTTAATTCTCTGCATTGAAATTATACTCGTAATCCAGGGTAATAAATTATAGTTTTTAATTGCAGCTAGTCACAGCCAATCAAACGGAGACGTGTCTCTTTCTCTCGCCTGCTTTAACTTTGCTATGCAGAAGAACTCATGGAGTGCTGGAAAAAATTCGCATGCATTGACCCAGGCTGTTAGCACCACGTAGAATAAGGCTAGGACACATTACAAGAAGGCTCTGCTTTTCTCTGGCACCTCTGAGCCAATGATTTGAAAGCACCTCATGAACAAGAATTACCCCATACACACACATACAGGGAACTGGGTAAATCCTGCCATTTCCCTCTGGTGAAGGTGAGATATGTAGCATGTTTTTGAAGGTCCTATAGTGAGTCAATGTTGAGCTATATCCTAGTTCAGCTGATTTGACTGTTGGGCAATACTCCTTCCCTAAGCAGGGAATAGAAGCCAAGATGCCCTGCTCTGGCCCACTGACCAACTTGGCTAACCTTCAGACACTTGAGATGTGATATCATGCCTTTTTCTGACAAAAAGCTGTGCAAAGCAAATACTTGTTTATGCTTGGTGTTTGGTGCAGGTTACCAGTGTGTTCTTTCACTTTAGAGTATGTTGCAGACATGAATTTTTTCTTGGAATTTGACAGTAGCTTTACATATGATGGAAGCTACGTTGGAAATGGCTTTACTAAGGTATCCAATACTTTTAGCTCAGCCAAAGAGGTCTTTCTGTTCCCAAAAAACTAATGCTGTTTATCTGCCAGCTCTGTTCTGCCTTTCTCTACTAAGCCACAGTGTTTAGATGGGTACTTGCATACCATCTGTACTGCTAGGTCATCCAGGCTGGCTATCATCCCACCACTTGAACGGTGGCATTGAGCTGGTGGTTTTCCTCTCTAAGAATAGCCTTAGAGGGTGTTCAAATACCTGTGCAGTGCATCTGAATTTTTAGGTTGCACCTTTCTCTGAGCAGTCAACTTTTTGCACTTTTTTATCCCCTTACCCCTGAGACTACAAGATAAATCTGCGCTAACAGAATTTTAAAGATTTCTTAGTATTTTCAAGCTCAGCAAGGAAAAGGGGGAGCCACCAGGAATGGAATCCTCTACTGGGGGGGGGGGGGGCGAATGCTATTTGTAGAGGTCTATGATTTTGAAAATAGCTCCTGGGTTTTTTTTCCTATTTTTTATTTTAATTGCACCAGTATGTGGAAGAGTGGGCAGCAGAACAACAGAGAATTGGCTGAAATATTGTAGACAGAGATGTTAGGAATGAGATGTAACCCACCTGACATAAAAACCCTTCTGTGGTGGCACAGTGTAATGAATGTTGTTATTACCAAGAAGGCTCAGGCATGTCAATAGTCATTGATTTGGGAAAGACTGTAAAGTCTTTGCAGGCAGTCTGTGACCATTCCTCCTCCTATTTCATGAGCTCAGTACTATTAAGTGCAATGAGAATGGAGTGCAGTTGAAATCCTTACCCCAGGATGCATAGGAAGGTACGAACAGTAAAGCTCACCACATTTCTGATCAAAAGCATTTAGGTTCCTGATGAGTAGTTACTAGATTCCAAATATGAGGACCATGCTAGCAGGAGATGCCTGTGCTGCCGCAGCTGTACCAAAGGGCTGGTCTCCCCGCGGGAAACCACGCAAGGGAACACTAACGGTCCAGGTGGGAATGGCTGCCCCCTTCCATGCCAAAGGGAGCTCTCATTCGTGTGTTCTTCTGTCCCAGCCCTAGGGCAGGTTCAGAATTGAATTAGATGACTATAAGGGGATAAATCTGATACCCTGAAGTTCTGCCATCTCGGGCCATCCCAGAGCTTTCATATGTTTTGTTATGTGGAGCTCTCAAAGAAACAGCAGTGACCTGAGTGTTGGCAGGGGTTACTTCTGCCTAAAGTCACGGGGATGCATTTGAGCAGCTCACTTGCACTGAAGTATATCTTGCCACGTCTTTGCTGCTATCAGTGTGCAGGTTAGCTATGTTAGAGGTACTCTGTGCATACTTACATGTGGCAGTCACACCTCTGATTTGTTTTGTCTGGGCTGTTTTAAAATACAAGTTCTATCCCTTTCTGTAGCAGACTTAACAAATTGGATTGCTTAAAGGCTGTTTATGGTAGTCTAGTTGAATTTTGCAGTTAACTTCTTATTCTTCTGGTTCTACCAGTTAGATTAGCCCTAAATAATTCTCCTCCTTTTTTTGTAGTATTCAAATATGAGTCAAAGCTGAATAGGTTTCCCCCTCCTTTACTGTATTTCTTCCTAAATCAGTTCCCCCAAGTTCTTGGACATTTTTATTCCATTTTTATTCCTTACTTTATTGCTTCTCAGCTTTCTGCAAAAATAACACAATAGTAAAACAATTATTGAATCTCTTCTAGTTGTTGAAACTGCAGAGTAGCAGTATACTCAGCATACTGCTGAGGTCAATGAAAATATAGCTGCTTGTGGATCATGAAAGAGGTTCTTAAATTTTGAATGAGACAAGTTAGTAATGCAAAAAGCAGGGACTGCCAGTAACACACTTGCCCAAACTCTGCTTCCCAGCAGACAGCAGTGAAAATAAGAGAGCACCCAGAGGACTACACTGTGTATGTATACATAAACAAAGCTCCCTCTGGAAGTTAAATGGTTTATCTAAAATTATCACACTGCTGAATGCTCTTTAAAAGAGGTACCTGAGGGCTGGGGAAAGAGCTGCAGTTTTGATTGTCAAAACCAAAGGAAGAATGACTCTGGAATTTATTGTCCTGTATGTGTGATTTTTGTATTTAGCAAAATATTGAAACAAGGATTTATGAACTAAATAAACATGTTTCCGGAAGATGATGCAGCTGTATACCTTTAGCAGTAGTGGTGACATGGTGAATATATCTCATCAGAAAATATTTTGTTTTATAGGACAGTAAAATTAATGAATGAAAGCAAAAAGGGAGGTATAATGGATCTGGATTTTAACAAGCATGGGAATCAATACCCCATGGGATTTTGCCTGAAACAATTTAATTGTATTGGACTAAGTAAGGACATGCAGAGAAGAAATAGGAAAAAGAAAATGAGGAGAAAGAGGGAGTAATGCTGTGACTATGGTTGGAAATTTGACTGAGAAGATAGGATGGCTTGGTTTTCAGGGCCTCAACCAGTAAGTTTAATTTCAAGCTTTGCTGTGAGTTTCATGAGGGCACTTCACTTTTCTTTGGATCTTGGTATACTGTGCTTAAAATGAAGCTGGTACTATTGCCCTGCTGGCTTGTGAGAATGATGGCTTTGAAACCGAGAGGTTCCATTAACCGTGGGAGTGGATAGTATGTACCGATGTCGGATTTCCTACCCCGTCCCATGACCAATTATAAGAAATTATCCATTTCTCATCATTTCATGCTTCATGTACAAGGAGTGGAGACTGGTTCCTGTTAGAATAGCAGCATTTCATACACAGTTTCTGTCAGTGCTGTTATGAGCGCAAGTTGCAGAAACAAGAAAAATTAAGTAAAAAGTTTTTGTGACTGCAGAGCAAACACTTCCCCACATGTAATTATTATATATGTGTTGTGGCCTGTGAATTTCTTTCTTTTTTTTTTCTTTAATTTGACTGGGATTGTGTGGGAAGAGGAAGAGGATTTATCTGACTTCTGGAAATTTCCTGTAGTGGATGAGAAGAATTATCTTTGCTTTTTATATATTCTGGGCTTAAAGGAAGCTGGAAATATGTAATAAGAGCTCTTTGGGGCTATGCAATGGTCATTCAGACTTATAGCCACGTCATTTAGTGTTTGCTTTGCTTCCCATGTATTGGGAAGTAAGGGAATTGCCTTCTCTATCCTCCTGCAGCTTGTGGACGCTGCTGTTCCTGCACTCAGGAGCGTTTACTTTTGTCCACTCCCCTGAACACTTGTGCTATCCAGAGAGATTGTCTCTAGCATGCACTGAGCAGCTCTTCCTCATGCACTCCTGTGTATCAAATACTTCCCACCTTGAAAACTTCCTTGGTTAGCTGCTCATTTCAAAATCATTATTAATATATTTGCACAGGGATTTTGGAATTTAATTAGCCTCTTTTGAACTGCTCTTAGTGTGCTTGTCTAGAGAAACAGAAAATCCCTCCATGACTTGTTTGCTTTCTTCCTTCGTTGGCTTTCACTAGAAGGGAAAGATACCGTTGGGTTTTGCAGCCCTTCTGATGCAACTGGTGCTGAATTCTGAGGATAAGTGTGGAGTTTTGGGAAGGAGACTGCTGCTTCTGTGGTGCATCAGGGTCTCGCTGCATGCACGGAGGGGGTGTGAGCACTGGCACAGACAGGGCCACTGAGCACAGTAAGACAAGAGTAGCTGGTGGTAGGGATCTGTACAGTGTCTGAACACACAGCTCGCTCTCGCCTCGCTTCTGATGTGGACACGTTTGCACTGTGGCATCTGCACTGGCTGAACTTGACTCCCAGTTGCCTTTTCATTAGTTTCCCTTGGGGACCGGCTGTGATTTGAATGCCTCCTGTTTCCAGAGGCAGGAGGCCAGTTGGCACAAAATTATTTTAGTTTCACTTCTTCAAACTGTGTGTTCAGAGCAACAGTTCTGCTACGTGAATCAAGCTTGTGTTTACACAAAGCATGTTGCAGGATGTGCATGTACATGCACGCAGATCTGCAGGCACTGTTCTTCATTTGAAGGCTGCTTTTCGTTTTTTCCTTTTACGTGATGCTGCTTTGAAAGACAGACTGAGTGAAGCAGAATACTGCTTCTGGTAGTCCCTGCCTCTGCATGAGCATGCACACGCGCTCTCTTTCTCTCTTGCAAACCACAGTGGTTATGACCACTGCCTCTGGTACTGTTGTATTGGTCCCAAATTGAGGAAGGATGACTAACTTAATCACTCAAAAGTTTTGATTTCTAAAATTAAACAGCCTGCCATATGTGCAACACTGTTACTATATTTATGCCAGCAGTTAGTAGGCAGCATCAGCCAAGCTAAAGGGGCTTCACAGCTGCAGCTTGTGCCTGTGCTGTTGCTGTGCGTACACAGATGTTTCTTCCCCATTTTCCTAAATGCAGCTTGTAGACATTTGTGAAAACAAAAGTACTTTTATTCATAGAGCTTTCTGGACAGACTCTGAGTCATCACTTTGTAAATGTGTCTTAAGGCTTCTTGGTGTGCCTTAGCTCCAAAGGAACACGGGTGGAAGGGTTGAGGTACTCCATCACGCGCAGGAAAAGAGTGCAGCAAAGGAGAACTGAAAGCTCCATCCCTAAATGCTAACGCAGCTGTTCTCTGAAACGTCAATGAGAAGAGCGAGTTGCAGAAAGCCGACCCTGGGAGATGGTGGGCACCCTCCCTGCTGAGATACTGCAAGAAGACTGAGCACGGCCCCGAGGGACCTGTGGCACCACGCTGTCCCGACTGCCTGAGTGGGAGCATAAGTGAACGAGACGCCTTTCTTCCACCTTTTGCTTTGTCGGAGCACAGTTAGCATTGTACAGGTTTATTTGGATTTTGTGAGAGGAAATAAGAGGAATAAGCAATGGATAAAAGCCAGGATGAGATGTACTGAAGTGGAAGGAGTGGAGCCTCATTCTTTGGAGGAGGACAGACTGAGGGATGAGATGTTAGTTATTATTTTGGTTCAGGCAACATTCCTCTGTAATCTTAGGCAGGTTACTTGACTCGGTTTTCTAGCAGGAAATCTGGCTTGCCTAACAGAAAGGTTAAGAGATGAAACAAATAGCACTAAATATTTTAGAGTATTTGAGTGAAACTGAAATATTTTGACATATTACATGTGATTTTGCTGAATGACTTGGTGACTTATTCGTGCTTTTGTTAGAGCAAGTGTTACTGCAAAGCAGAGGCAGCCGTGTTTTTTGGTAGGGTTGCATAATGCTTGCTGAGTAGGTGGCAGAAGAGGGTTTGTTTTTCACTTGCTTATGCTTTTTATTTAAAACAATTGGAATCCTTGCAGATTTCTTACACAGAGAATAGGGCTCTGTGGATCTGGCAAGCATGTGTAATGGAAGTAGAGACTATCTCTGTCCCTTAATTTGGGCAGTGTCAAATTAAGAAACCCATATAAATTATATCGGACTGTAGAAAACAAACTGTAGAGAAGCCTTGTGTCACCAATTCATTGACCTTCTGCACGCTTTCCTCTAGGAATGCATAGGTGATCCTGGGGTACAGGGACACCCTAGGATAGGCAAGGGTGGCCTGTGCACCCTAAGCTGTTACTTGTGCCTGCACGCTCCAGAGATCATCTTCAGTACGTGAACATCACTTCAGTGTCTATAAACTATCTGTAGCTAGTTTTTACTTGTGTGGACCAACTTTCATTCTGGAATTTACCCAGAATATGCCAGTTCTTTCAAATTCAGTTAACACACAGAGACAAAATTAAACCCTGACAGGTAGCTGCTTTTTAAAATCTTCCCTCCGATTCATTTTTCTTTTGACTCACTTCCATCTGCTCCTTGTTTATTTGGAGCTGACCAAGAGCTATGCCAGGCTGTTTGCTGTTGTTTGTTAAGCTTCCTTTAGGAGTATTTTCGTGCCTGCTGTGGCCAAGTCAAGGAAAGGCCTTCCCATGGCACAACCTCTGCGTGCTAGGCAGCAATCTGGGGGTATGAAACGAACAAACAAAAAATGGGGAAAAATCAGCTCTTAAAAAGAGACAGCTCAGACTGAGCAGACTTGCTGCATTTGAAGTTGCTACTGAAACCAGGAATTGACATTCCCAACTGCTTCTGTTCCTTGAAACAGCATTTGTATGTACAGGTAAAAAGAGCTTTTATGATTTCTACCAACTATTATTTTGGCTGTGGTGGTTCCAGGTAAATTAATTACAATTCCAAGTTGCCTGGAAACCATGAAGCATTGGGAGGGAAGGAAGGATGCTTTAGTGACAAAGGCAGCATGGCAGGAGGCAGGTGAGCTGACTTCTTTCTCTGATGTGACACTGACTTTCTGTGATGTCTTGGGTAGCTCAGCTTCTCTGCTTAGTCTCTGCATCTAAGCAGTACTGTTTGCCAGTATTATTAATAATGATACATAATAAATTATTAGCATTTGAGAAAGGCTTGAATTTATTTGCAGAGAGCTGTTCTGGGAATGCAAGTGTGACTAGTAATATTTCTTGTAGTTAC
Source organism: Rhea pennata (assembly GCF_028389875.1). Lineage (NCBI taxonomy): Eukaryota > Metazoa > Chordata > Aves > Rheiformes > Rheidae > Rhea > Rhea pennata. The sequence continues at coordinate 13,656,824 of NC_084674.1, forward strand.
TAACTAACATTGAGTCCATATTTGGACTTATACTTTAAATGGTAAAACTGCAGTGTCAAGGAACTTGCTGTTTATGCCTATATGGCATTTGGCCATCTCCTTTTTGCTGTGCTCTCTTTGCCTGCCATCTAAAAAGGAATGCAAGATGTATTGATCCTAGCTTTTAGGACTCATTCTATTTATGCACTCAAACCACAGTATGAAGGTACAAACAGCATCTGAAAAGGGAAGATCTATATTAGAATGACAAAGAGAATAAACTAAAGCAGCCTCCCCTCTCTAATGGCCCGTCCTGCTGCTGTTACCAGAGGGAATGCCCCAGTGCTGCCTGCCTGAATGATGCTTGCAAGCCTCCAGCATCAGGGGATTTTCTGAGCACACTATTGATTTTTGTTGCTACATTAAGCTTTTAGCTTTGCAGATGGTTTTCTTTGAAATCATTAATACTGTGATGCATAGCATAAGAGATGAAATAGCTCTTGCTGCTGTTATATACGCACTGTCTGCAATCACTTTCTCCTTCTCTTCTGTTGAAGCCCCATTCAGCTGAAGTACCTCAAGGAGAGCAAGGAGAAAAGGAAGTAAAATTGCAAGCCATGATGGCCTCTGAACCGGGTGAGGAAAACCAATTTTTCAACAATTTGAATGCAATGGTTAAGGCTTTCTTAGGGGTTGTGAGTCTGCAGCAAGGTAGTCAGAGCACAGCCTAGAGCTGGAGGTTGGGATTCTCTAGAAGGTTATGTGGTTGCATGGATGTGGAGAGGCTGTAACAGTTCAGTGAGGGATGAGAGTTGTGATCAGCATGTTTATGCCTATTTGATTAATGAATCTTAGACAGAGTTGTCAGGTAAACTAGGACCTTCCCCCTGAGGTGGAAGATAGTTACAAGTAAGTGGTGGCAGTGCAAAAAAGGGAGGAGTGTTACTATCCCTGAACTGAAGTTTAGACCAGGTCCCAGTTTTGTGCCCTTTAGAGTGGGAGTTAACACAACTGAAGCATGTGTCGGTAAATCTGAAGGGTTGTGGTCATTTCAGATCTATCCAGTTTGACAGGAACTACTTGAAGACTGGAGCCCGTTACTGCAGAGAAGAGAATCTCCCATCCCAAGGGAATGGGAATGATACCGCACTACAGGCAAATGCTATGAAATTGTGCAAGCTCAGCTAACAAGTGCTGAGACACCAGGATGCCTAGGCAGGATATAGTGGGAATGGTCTCATCTTGCAGTTGCATTGGGATGCGAGGATGTTAGTACCAACTCTTTTATTCTGAAACAGCCAGGGGGGTTGGCTTTCCTCTTGGCTGTTTCTCAGCCCCTGTGCAGAGGGGCTGATATTGAGCAGTTTTGTCCCACGATCTTGAAGGATTTTGGAGACTCCTGGGAGTCAGTTTTTCTTCTTCATGTTGGGAGGGCATAGGTCTTCTCCATTGTCTGAATGGGCAAACTGAGGTTACAAATGTGCCAGGGCAACTGCCCAGCAGCACACATCTTACCTCCATGTTGCTAGGCATGACCTAGATGTTATTTAATGTAAAAGACCACAAGCCCTTATCAAACAGTATCTGCACCCTTTCCTAAACCATCTAAAAGCCTATTTACACAAGATTCCAGGTTTCAAGTTGTTTCTCAGTGACTGGGCAGGGCCCAGCCTCATGCTGTTGGCCCATCCTGCCCATCCATGGTCCTAGGAAGCCCAACGGCTGCTGAAGACTCTCCCCTTTCAGATTGTACCCCCTACCTCCACATTGCTGCACAATAGTCGGTACATGTGAAAGCTGATTTGCATCATCTGTATGCTTTATTACAAGGAATGAAGCAATGTTATGGGACAAAAATCCTCTTCCAGCTCCAGAAATAAACTCATGCTTTTCCAGACAGTGACTAAGTCTTTCCAGTCTGACTCCTTGTTTGTCAGGGTCTGAGCCAAATGACCTGGATTCTTTAGATTTAATAATATAGCTTAATTTCTGGACAGTGCAAAGAGCTCTGACCTCTTAACACTCCTGCCTTCAGCTCCTGGGAGACATTGAAGTCTTAGAGGCAAAAATAGCATGTTTCAAAAAGGGAAGAGATGTTGCAATGTGGTCACAGAAATGATAAGTGCAGAATTCCTAGTGACTTCTATGTCATCTGGCCCACACAGTTATTTTACTCCCAGTCCTTCAGCTTCATGGGAAGGAGAGCTGGAAGGGACCTAGAGAAATTATCTAGTCCCTCCTGCTGCCCCAAGATGGAGTCAACTTAAGTATTTGTTCTGATGCAGCGTACCTCACACTGCTTTCTGCTTGTATGTCCGGCACTGCCTGTCCCTCTCCCACCAGACCCCTTTGGAAATCCCTCTGCTATGCAAGTGGATGCTACTGAGGTGGGAAGCTGCAGTGCCCTCTTCTCTCTGCACTTCACAGTCTTTCCAAAGAACACTGTGCACCTGCAAAGCCAGCGCCCAGTTTATTTGCAGAAGCAATTAAAGGCAACCCATCTTGTTGCTCTAGATCCTTGATGTTTATTCTTCCGTTTTGATATTCTTCTCCTAGAACAGTAATTCATACACGAATTGTGTATGTAATGCTAGAACATTAACAACTCTATTTGTATTGCAATTTACTTTTTAATATTTATTCTCTATCATGTCTCCATCCAGACAGCTCAAATAAGTCCATCTTATCACTAGAAAGTGTTTCTCAGTTTTACTGATGGCATGTATGCTTGGGGAATGATGAGCTTCCTACCTTAATAAGCAGCAAAAAGAGTTTTTCCTCTTCTGCTGTCTTCTCCCCTCCCCCAGTCCACTAGTGTGTCAAAACCTTGAGTTTTGTGTAAAGTTGTTAAATAAGCTTCTAGGCAAAATAAAAGATCAAAAGGGGTCTAATTAGCTGCAGTCTACTTAGGAATTGTGGATGTTCACCTAGTTTTATAAATTGACACTTTTAACATTAAAACTCAAAGCAAAAAACGATGTAATTATTCCTTTTTTTTTTGAGCTTAGGTTTAATATCTTTATTGAAAATTGGGTACTTCTATGGCATCTCAAGATGCTTTATTCTATCAAATCTGGAGCAAGTCATTTTTCTTTTTGGATTGTAATGTGGTATAAATGATAAGGGCCTGATTCAGAAAGATTTTCTTTCCTCCCCATTGGCAGCCTGATGAGAAAGCCTCATAGTCACATCACAATAACCTTGGAGATAATCTGTGGCTTGAGTTTTTGTGAAAATGCTCACTTTAATGCGAGGGAAAAGAGTGAAATTTTGAGCTCTTAGGGTGCCCAAACCTAGCTTGTTGTCACAAGATTTTTTACCCCCCCCTTCTTTTTTTAATTTATTTATTTATTTGCCAGGTGTAATGTGCCAAGGCAAAAGCAGATTTCTGCTAGGATGTTTCTGTGCTCCTTTCACTGCTCTGGGAGTACTTTACATTACATTTAAATTTCAGAGAAGGCAGCAGGTATTCAAATGGAGAATTTCTGATGCTTAAAGCCAAAGGAGGGGAGAGAGATATATGGATGAGTGTTTTCTATAATTTTTTCAGTTTTGTTCTGATAAGACTTGATCATATGTCTTGTTTCTCAATCTCCAGACATTTGAATGTACCATGTATGATTAATTTTCACGTGTTAAATATTGCTAAATTTGACCTCATTGATCTAGAGTAGTGTGGACAGATGAGGGGAGGGTCATCATGAAGTCATGTGTTAGGGCTAGATGGATTATGAATATTATTTATACTGCGGCTAGAGACACAGGCTTCATTTAGATCTAAAGTTTGATGGTTCTGGCATTTTACTAATACATAGGAAGTCTTGGTGCCTGCCCTAAAGACCTTACCACCCATAGAGACAAATGGCAAATGCAGGTTTGTTTGAGGGTGATTGCTGAAAAGGGTCAGTCCTTCAGTGAACTTCAGACTTTTTTGATGTTTATCTAAAAGTACATGCAAATGGAGGTGGGTTTCTTTGATCTGGGGTTCTCATGAGAACTGCCTTATGTAATTTCAATTGCTCCCTGGCTTGTATCATAAATACTGTGAGTGAGGTCTCCCCTGGGATTTGGCACAGCCCAGATTTTAGCTGGATTGGAAGGGAAGTGGGGCAAGATTTATGCAGCAAAACAGGGCTTGCAGAAAAGAAATTTTTATTGGTATTTTTTATATTTTTCTAATTCGAAAGTTTCAGTTCTTGATGATCATGCTGGGCACAGGTTCAAGATTTCATGTGCACTTGTCTCAGCTCAAATGCTGGAGGAAGCTTCTGCGATGGGATATGGATCTTTTTCCTTCAAAAACATAATTTTTCATTAGACTGTCGGATTTGGATAAGAACTTTCTTTAAGAATCCAGTGTGGATTGATTGAATAGTTCTGACTCTGCTTCTCTGATCTAGTGTAGTGATTAGAGGAGAGCCTTTCAGGTGTCCCTGGGACAGTGAGAGATCTGGCTACTTGCTTCTGTAGGATTTTCAGTAATTAGAGCTGACTGAATTAAATTCCTAGTACATTTATATATTATTGATTCATTATGAAGGTTTATTGAGAGAATGGTGTTCATTCTTTATTACTCCTCAGTTGTTTTATGACCTTAGTAGTAAACAGACACTGCTTTCCACCTCAGTGACAGCGCCTTTGTGGAAAGGATTCATTTGTTCTTTTCTTGTGCATACTCCATACGGACTTTGCTGCTATATGGAGTATGTTAGTCCAAGCCTTTTCCCGTTTGCTATTTAGCAAGATGCCCACTGGCTTCAGTGGAAAGAGATGGTGCCCAAAAGCAGCCCTAGAAACTGTTGCAGTTTGTTGCAATGAGTGGCTCAGGCGATTTTGTGGCTGATGCAACATAAGGCTGCTTTTGTTAAGGAATTAATGAAGTAGAGTTTTGGTCCCTCTGTCTCACCCAGAGCAAGCGGAGACTGGTGTTCTCTTTGGCTGTATGTCAGGACGTGGACTTGACCTCCAGTGAACAGACTGATGTTGTTGAGCTGCTCTGAGATGTTGACCATACTGCAGAGAGGGCTTATGTCATATGGAGCATCACTCTTGGGAAGCTGAGCTTGGACAGCACCGAGCAGCTTCCATCTGACTCTCATATTGCTATAATGGTCATTAAATAGCACTTTAATGTTTTACAGCTCAATGCTTTCATTTAAATATGTAACAAAGATTTTCCGTTAAGGGAATTTAGCTTAATCATCTGGTTGCATGGCTGATTTGAGTAGTGGAATAGAAGTCTGCACAGTTCCCCAAATGCACCAGAGAATGAAGTCCTTATGATTTAGTAAACTGTACAAGGTGAAGTATCTGGACTAATCAGTGGATCAATGGAACATGTCACAAATGCGTGCACATGTTAGAGGAAGGGAACTGACACTTCCATCAGACACAGCTGCTATTTAAAATGAAATGAATATGCTTCTTGATTCTTTTGCTTAGTCTTTCCTAAGTTTTCCTTGTGCCAACCTGCATGTTCTAAGTACTTCATTTAGAAACATGTGAATCTTACTTTTGTTCTTGTTCCTCAGGAACATGCAAGTGTTGTAAATCAAACTATATTTTAACCCTTTAGAAAGTCATCTGTGAGTTGGCAGATGTACCGTACAGCTGCCCATCAAATCCAGTAAATTGCCCATAGCTAATGCCTGGTGCTGTAGTGCAAGTCCAAAAATTCCCAGTGTATCTCACCAGTTAGGTAATAAAGAGAGAAACACAATGTCCATAACGCTATGCTACGGAGCTGGATAAAAGGCATTATGATATGTATTATTATTAGACTTTGACGACCTAAAAAATTAGTGGATTAATCATGTAACTGTATAATTTATGATTACCTAAAAGTGCTCCCTCTTAAAAGGCTAGCTGCAGATTTGATTTTCTTGTGCAGAAGTGAGTTCCCAGCTACTCAGTGTGATTTGTTTGATTTATTGCAACTGAGCTGTAATTGTCACTAATTTTACAGAATGCATCCAGAAACAAAGTTAATACTACTTTTCCACTGAAGCAAGCAGTCAAGTGTGTTTGTATTGTCTTCTCCTGGAGAAATCAAATGAGGGCTTAGTCCTAAAACTCACTTTCGATATTTTGAGTTCTTGAAAGTTTCTTTAGAGTTTTCAAAGATAGGAAATCCTCTAGAGAGCCTCTCATCAACATAAAAAGAACTTGAAATTTGTGAAATAATTAACTTCTGTAATTTTTTGGCATTTCTAAAACTCCAAACATCCAAATGGCTCTATTTTGACCATTTTGGTTTTAAAAGTGTGTATCAGAGTACTGGCTTTTCATTTCCTTTTGACTGACAGCTGCTGGAATCAGACAAGATACATCCCTTGGATACTGCTGGACAAGGCTTATAGGTAGAAGTAATATGTCTTATTAGACAAGCTGGTACAGCTGGAAAACTTGGGCAAACTTCAAGGCATGTGAGCCCTTCTTTAAGTCCGAAACAGAAGCAACAACTTTCAACACTAAACACATACTGAGTGAACAGTTGCTCAGGGTGTAGTTAGGTATGTGCCAATTAGATCATCTCTGGAAAAGTGGTGGTGGGTACCTGTATCTCTAGGTTGTAACAACTACAACAAAATACTTCCGGATTATTTGTAAGCATCATTTAAGACATAGATGATGGATGACAGATTTTTTGCGAGGAAGAGTCTTTGTGTTATACGAGTGGGAAAGCTGAACTGAATTAGTGGCAACATATGAACATGAAAGCTCCTACTTTATGCACAGAAATATGTTTCTTCCAGAAATGACTCAAGTGTGTTTCAACTTTTCTTCCTTTTCAATCTCTACAGGCTCTTATGGGAAACTCAGAAAATGGCTTTCATATTGACAGCCTTTCCTGCCGTGACACAGACAGAGTAATCTTCAACGTGGAAGGTGAAACCATGTCCCTGGGGTAGCGAGTCCATGGAGAAGGTCACATGTGACTGACAACGCTGAGCTAGTGAGATCTGCTGTTCTAGTTTTGTCAATGATTACCCTGGCCTGACAAAGGTTCTACCATAAGCATTGTGGTAACTTCTTAAAGTTGATTGGGAGCTATTAAAGAGTGATAAAAATCAAGATATTTCTGACCATGGTGATCAAAGGAGGAATTCAGTGATACTACAATAGGTGCTCAGAGTTCTCTGGGCATTGCCATCGGTATTGTTTAATGACCCAAGTGCTATAGCTGTGTTGGGTAAATAGCTTTGGCAGGTATATAGAAAAGAAGTTCTGGGGAAACAGGGATTTCAGAGCAGCAACATAACTCACTGGCCTACAATCCACTCTTCTTGAACACTGGCAGTTGTCATATTGTGCCTGTCAGCCAGCAGGCTGACCCTACTTCGAGAATCCTGATCTGTTTAGAAACCTGCATATTTCCTCTCTCAGATTTCAAACATGTTACTTGTGGTCTAAATGCAACAGTTCCACCAGCTGAGCTGCTGAAGGTTTCTTTCTGGCTGAGGTTACAGGACACATGTTAAAAGCTGGTGTCAAGTGAATACTGCTTAATAGGGTTCTGAAATTTTCCTCCTTCAAGAATAAGGGTAATTAAATGCTCATGCCCAACCTATATGAATATGCTATTTTGCAAAACAAGTCCTTCACCCTACCATGTTGAAAGATTTAGTGGCCTGTGCTAAGAAGCCAGGAGGCTTGGGGCATGGAAAGCATTATGTCAAGAGCTGCATGAGCAAAGCCACCAAGTCCCTTGACAATCCAGAATATTTCTTCCTCCATTATCTTCCCCCCTGACATGTGGATATCCCCTCCCTGCAGCTGGCTTGGTGTGTGGAGCAGTGGCTGGAGGGAAGTTGGCTCACTAAATCTTAAGCCTTTCATGCATGAGTCCCCAAATTGCCCAAACCCACCACACTTTGGAACGGTGTGAATCTCCTTCTTGTTTCTGCTGACCAACAGCCAGCAAAGTTTCCCAGGCATCGACTACGTATGTGTGTAGTAATGAGTCATTTCTTTGGGGCTATTGTTTAAGTCTTCAAACCATGGAAGGAAACTGGGAGCCCATTTAGATGTCATTAAAGGTCACTGGCTATTTTTATAGATTATGTTAGAGAAAACCAACTGCACAAAAAGAATATTCAGGTTGTGAAGTCAGGACTTTGAAAAATATTTTTAGTGGCCAACCTATCGCAAATTTCTATAGAACATATGCAAACTGTAATTTTTCAGGGGCTCAAAGTTTGGCCAAATATGTGCTGCTCTCCTAAATATTGTAAAATATATATATTCCATGGCACTATTGTGACCTTCCTGCCAAATTTTAAATCAGTGCTCCAAACTATAGCACTGAGGCTTTTCAGCCAAAGTCTTGTAAGAAATATCTATATATGTTTTTCAAATGTGGAAAAATTTTCCTCTAGTGGGTGAACTATTTTAGCTGAAATTTTACCCCAAATTCTAACTGGGGCAGATAATCAGCATGGAAAGTTTTAATTCAAAAGATTAATGTCTGGCAAAATTCTAAGCAACCAGAGTCTTATAATAGCGAGTTCTGTACAGCATAGCCTATCAAAAGGAAATAATTTTTTCTGTCTGTTTTGGTTTCGATGTCATTCCATCAAACATTTAGTTGGGGGAGACAGCATTAGGTTCAAACTCATTTTGATGCAATGAGCATTAGTCAGACATAAACAAATGGGCTGGGGGCAAACTGCACAACTGCCAAGTGGTGGGAGAGATTTTAACAAGGGGCCTTGCAAACTGTTTCCCTAAGTGAATGAAATTGCTTGAGAGCAGAAAACAGACCTCAGCCTGGACTCCGGTGGAACAAAGGGAGTTTGTACAACAAATGGGAGGCATGAGGGCTGCACAATCTTGAGCAAGGTACGTGATTGCTCAGAAGAGGCAGGTCAGGTTGGGAATGCTCTTAGTGTTCAGACCTAGCATCCAAGTGCTCTGAGTAGGAAGGCAGTGGATTTTTAACATTGTAGTGCAGCTGAATGAATGGTTGCTTCAACCAAGAGTCTGCCAGCTTGCTTTCTTGGGGAGAGTGGAATAATACTCCAGTGTTTCAGGGGTAATTTATGAGGTTGAACTGGATGTTATGAGATTAAATTGGCTCTGATGCAAACGTGGTTGAAAATGCTAATGTGTACATACACAAAAACTGCAGATACCGAGCTTCTTGAAAAATCAAACTTGTGGTGGCCAAACCTCAGGCAGCGTAAAATAAGGAGTAACCTTTGCTAATTCGCAGTCCTTGCACTGCGGCATGTTATAGGTGAGGGACCCCAAGCCTGCGAGAGAGGTGTGACTTACTTAAGACTGTATCGCAAGTCAGAGTACAGGTGATGTTTTGTTCCCAGGTTTGTGGTCTCATTGCTAGAACAGGGTGAATTACTAGGAAAGTTTACTTTTAATCTTCTCCATTGTTCTAGTTGCTGAGGTGCCTGGAATTTATCTCCAAAATATTTTGGAGGTGAAATGTGATGATAAAGCTAGAGCTCTTGGTTGCGCATGCTTTGATTCAGCTTCCTAACACTTTTGAAGGGGCTGAGTTTTACTAACCTGCCTTCTCCTTTGTTTTTTGACAAAGAGGTTAAAATAGCTTTTTAAAATTACTCTCCTACACTGAGTTCATGTCAGCTTTAGCTTAACTTGATGCACATTTCAGGGTCTTCAGAAGGTGGTGGAATCTTTCTACTTTGATGGAAGTAGATTTTGGTTATTTATTGCTTTTGCGGGGATACCACTAACTGGGACCAGTTAGTGGCCTTGTCGTGATTGACACGCACACACAGTGGGGAGGCAAGTCCTGCTGTCAGTGGCATAAATTACAGAACGACACTCAGATCTCGGGTGAGGTTTGGCAAGCACACAGTGTGCCCAGGGTTGTGCAGAAGGGCTGAGTCTTCAGTTCCTGTCCAGTTCCTTAAACAAAAACCTGCGCTTCCTCTCCTATATCTCTGGAGCCTCATAAGACCCTTCCTCTTCCCAGCATATCAAGTTGCAGCTGTATCAAGCCGACTAGCAGCAAATTGCTGTTCTTAGTTCTGACCTTGTTTTTCCTAAGCAAAAGGAAAAGGCTGAAAGTCCTGGTTTCTGCGGTCATAGGCTGACTGTGCTAACAGGCTCATATTTGTCCTGTTGAGAGACATCTGCATGCGTCTCGGCCGGGGAGAGCGTGAATGTGACTGAGGAGTGCTGGTGTCAGACAGGCATCGTGCCTTCCTTTTACCTGGCTGATGGGAACAGACAGGGACAAAGGTAAAGCTTGTAGCATGAAAAGGCTGCTTGTTGCAGCGTTTCATGGCCAGTGAGCGTGACCAGCCTTCAGGGCTAATTACCAAAGGAGAGAGAAGTATGTTGTTGTCAGCAGACCTACAGGGTTACTATTTAATGAAGCAGATATGCAGGTAACTTGTTCAGTGGCATAAATGAGTGAGTGACTTGTGTCCACAGGATGTAGATGTGCATGCCAGGGTGCTTCAGGTGGCTGTCGGCCCTTTGGGTCTCCTCTGTGTGCTGTTGAGCACAACTGTCCTTCCCTTAGCAATGAAGAATTGCACCCCTCTTTCCTCTTCTCCAGATTTTTTTCGCTATATTGTGTTAGTTCTCCTTTTCTCGTTTTTCGCTCCCATCTTTTTTCCCCTTCTATTGCCAGGCACCTCTTGTTTAGGCCATCTTGTCCTTTTACAGTTTTGCACTTTTTTTGTCTTCAATTAGTTGTTCTTCAGTTACTGATGCTAAATGGCATTGAATAGTGGTGTCATCACTATTTCATAAGGTCTACCTCATGTTCCCTGGCATTGGCTTTTGGAGCATATGTGAGCTGGGAACAGCCCGCACCTCCTGCCTCGCACTGTCCTGAGAGTGTTTGCGTTAGGATCCCCCACAGATCACAGCTGCTTAGCACGTCTGACAAGCGTTACTTATTTCTTTCTTGAGACTGCCTGTGGAGATGTACCTGGGGTTTGTGAGCTGTGCCAAACCCTGATGCTGTGCTGCCTGTGTTACTGTGAGTGTGAGGATGCCTCCCATGCTACAATAATCCCTTTGTGTCATTGCATAACTACACGCCCGAAAGTTAGTTGTTGGCTGATCAACTGCCTGTACTGGTCTCCATGGGAAAGAAGAGACAAAACAGAAGGTAATGAATCAAAAGGTGATTCTTTGCCCAGAGCGGTGGGTATGAACAGACCCTCTCTGATGACGGCTCTCTCTGACTCCTGAACTCTATTCATTCAATGTATTTCATCAAGAATCACCTCTCTGGCTTCTCCTGACTTCTGAGGTGGAAGAGCATCTCTACTACAACTTCTCTCAAAGTTTGTTTCTCTAAAGTCTATCTTTTGACCTGAGAGTAGAGGTACATTTGCCAGAGGACCTTTCTAATGAAAAAGTCAATTAATATATGTATATAAGACAGTGTTACAAACATGCTCGAACAATGTCTTTGTGTATTCACCAGAATGATTATTTAATTGTCAAAATTTCACCTCTCTGGGCTGCTGGAGTTTGCACTGTATTGGGAGGAACATCCTGATTTAGACTTCGTGTGATAGCAAGGGTTTTGAAACAGAACAGCCTAGCTGCGTATGAGGATCACAGGACTGCAGCAGCAGTTGCAGGTCAGAAGTGAGATGCATTGGCAGAAATTTTGGGAGAAGATGCACAATGTCTGTTTGACTCAAGCTTGCTATTTCCTGCTTATGGGGAAGTCCTTTCAATTCTTTTCACTGAAGGTTCACCAGGGCATTATAGTTTAGAAAAAAAAAAACACGTTTAAATTATATGTTTCCTGGAATTCATGCTCTGTTTTCTCTGGTGGAGAAAACATTTTTTTTTCTGGGATGTTAAGCAAACAGATCTTGGAAAAGAGTCAGTCTTCCCTTTATTCTCTTCTTTGTCTCTAAATGCTTCACAGACCACCTGATACGAGGTATTGAAGATGTTTTGGTGTACAGTTGTATTCTTGGCCTCAATTCAGGTCCCAAAAGTAACTGCCACCCACAGCAGAGTATAGGACGGGGATGTGAGAGTCAAAGCTGTGCTACTGAGCAGATGCTCTGAATCCCAGACTCTTGTTCTGCGTCTGTGTAGAAAACATAGATTGTTACGGAAGCAACTGCTGCTGGCTGCCTCATTTCCAGGTCCTCACCAAACTATTTGTAATGATGCTAGGAAATGCACTTGTTTGTGTTTATGCTGCTTATTCTTTGCATCTTCTGCCAACAGGATCCAGACCAACTCTCAGACGCTGCAGTCCTGTGCCATCCACTGAGAACAGTTATCCAGCTAAACTGGGCATTGGTGACCTTGCAGGGGAAATGGAAGGCCTAGTTGTCATGGCACCAGAGGGAGCAGCAGAGGGTGAAACAGCATCACAAGCCAAGGTGGAAGCAGAAGAACAGGCAGAAGAAACAAGGGAGATGGAAATCCCAGAGGGAGCAGGCCCATGTGAAGGGACGATCACCCCTGAAAGAGCAGCAGCAGAGCAGGCAGAGGCAGAAGAAGCAGCAGTGGTAGTGATGGAAGTCTCAGAAGATCTGGAAGGAGAAAGAGTTGCCGAAGCATTTGCCAGAGCAGCTGAAAGGATAGCAAAATCAGAAGTAGCTAAGGTGTTGCAATCAGCAATAGCTGAGGTAGAGACCATCACAGCCTCCAGTTGCCTCTTGGGGGAAAACAGGATGTGGATGTAGCTCCTCTTTAGTTAGGTTCACAGATACTCAATGGTATGGGAGGCTGCAGCTCTAGAGCCGATGCTAAAGCTCTAGAAAGGCCAGAGCCTTTCAACCTTGCCCTCTGAATGCCTCGGCTGGATGGTATTATATTCCTGCTTAGCCTCGAGCTATGGACAAAATTTTTATTCTGGAAAATTGGAACATAATCAAAAAAAAAAATCCTTGAAACTCCTGCTAAGAGTTTGTGTTCTTTTCCCATCTGGTTTCCTGCTGTCGTTCACATGAGTTTGTTTTGTTTTGTTTTTCATGATAAGGGGCACTTTATCATGCCTGGTATAGTTAAGGATACAAAGCACTCTCCATTACAGCCCCGCTGGCCACATGCTCATCCTATTCTAAAGTATTCATATTTGGGGATCAAAAAAGGTCTACACTTGATGTTTACTCTGACAAGAATTTTTATTTGACGTTTGAGCAATTATGCCTTGTGCTGTTCGTGAGTTTGCTGAGGTTGATAAATGCACTTTTCCCATTTGAAAAACCTGTCTTTTAACATTAATGATGTAGTGACAGATTTTCAGCAGGGCTGGGAGTCAAATTTGCCAGGGCTCAGTGCCCACTCTGAGAGCCGATTTTCAGATGTGCTCGGCACCCAGCAGCTCCCCATGGGGTGCTAGGCCTTTGGTCATATTTGTTCCCATGTGCGGAGCTCATTTGAAAAGCTGACTGACTGCAGCATCACTAAGCATCCACCTTCTGCATTCAGGACTGCACACAGGAAAACCTGGATCTCATCTCCATAGTCTTTGATTTCATTTTGGGTTTGCAGGTCCAGCTTGCTGCTATCTCTGTTTCCTGGGCTCCAGAGCTGTCCTGAGTATATGTCATTTCTGTAGCATATCTCCTTTTAATGTATTTCCCAATTTGGGCAAATAGCTTCGCTCAGAAAGGGTGCTTCAGTCTGTGTTTAAGTGTGTGTTTAAGCTTTCTGCAGATCAGCTGGATTTAGGCACATACCAAACAGCTTTTTTTTAAGTCAGACTGTGGGCAGAGGCCTTTATTTTTAAATATTAGCAGCTTATTTTCCAGTGATTTCATAAAATTGCTCATGTGTTTATGCTGTTGACTTTTCAGCTAAAAGAGAAGAGGAGGAACGCATGGCTAAAGCCGAGGAACAGCTCTCAACAGGAGGAGAAGGAATGGGTAGAAGAGGGTGAGGTAAAATGAAATGAAGAAGAGGTGGCATTCAGGATCATATCTAAAGGGGGTGCCATTAACCGCTCCTGGAGTGCAATAGGACTGCCAATTGCATCCCTTTTGTGAGTGCCCATATGGTTGAAAATAAAGATATGCCATATTCCACACTCAACAGTGTCAAAAGTCTTTAGAAAGCTGCTGTTTCATGGCTTTATGAAATTACAGCTCCATACCCCCTCCTTTAAGATGAGAGAGGGCAAAAGTTGATGAGCAAGAGCTGATATTGGAAAACGTGTTGCTGGCCAGAAGTGATATAAAAACAAACACCCCAAACAGGTTCAAGCCCTTGTGTCCATAATCCGTGAGGTGGTTGATGCGAGCACAGCTAATGTGAGTTAGTTTCACATCCAAATGGAGTGAGTGTTTGCTGGCAGTCTATTCAGCTTGTTCCAGCTCTGAAATAAGTTTCTTATGGTGTGGTGGGTGTTGTCATATTTTCTCTAATTCTGGTTACTCATCTGGAAAAGGGAATGAGAAAGGTCTCTCTCTCCAGATGAGAAAATGAAAAGTAAAGTAGAAAAAAATCCACAAAAAAGTTGAGAATTGAGAAACATCATTTGCAAAATGGTGGCAGATTTGTTAAAGGAAATGTGTCCCCAAGCAGTACAGATTGATCCTGAAATCAGGCTTCTGCTATTTGAGAGAAAAAACATGAAGTTTGTTGGAAGATTTTCTCAGTCCATAGGAATAGGTGAACCTGTGCTGTAGTAGGAGTTCGATGATGGGTGAGTCACCATAAGTAGTAAATGGTAATTAAGTGTTAGAGAGAGTAGGGGATTAGAAGAAAGCCAGTCTTCGTGTATGTCTCCGAGATTTTCCTGTGAAGGATGATCACACCTCAGAAGCACTTGATGCCTTCAGTAAATGACTGCTTCATGAATTCCTTCCACATACTTCTAGTTTGCAGCTTCAGTTTTGCAGTTAGCAGCCTTGGGGGAGAGAAGGTCAAATCAGTAGCTGAATAGAAAACTTTTGAGTCAAACTCAAGTGATACTGTGAGTGCCTCTCTGATTTGTTGCTACACTCCAGGTGGGGTAGCTAGTTGATGTCACCAAGTACTCCAGGTGAAAACTTAGCTTCCTGGCCACAGATGGTCATGAAACAAGCCATAGCACTAAGAGATTGCAGTCCTGGATTCTGCCCTGCGATGTGAGAGTAATGACAACCCAGTTCCCTAAACCCGTGAGTAGCTGCAGCTGGATATGATATTCTCCATATACTTTACCTCCAGCTTACTGCTTCCAGTGGTGTTTCTATGAGAAACTGAGCGGCTATCCCAGTGCACCCCAGAAGTGGCTGCATGTTGGTGGCAGATACGGCATTGTATGGAGCTGTTCTGTCCATGAGGAGGTGTCAGAAAAGACCCGCTGATATAACCGGAAGGCATCAGGGCTCTGCCACTACCTTGTGTCGAGGTGGCTGGCAATGAAGTTCTGCCTCTGTGTGTCTGTACTGGGATTCATGCCCTTGTATCACCATGAAGCCAAGGTGTTTCAGTGCTAGGCTTGGGTGTCTGCACCTCTGCAATGACTAGCCACTGCTCTGCTGGTGGTTCTGCACAGCACGGGGATGCACCTCCGCTAGCTCCTCTCTCTGTGTAGTGACAGGCTGGGGTGGAGAGAGGAGGGTAGAACAGCAGCATCTGATTAAAACTCAGCCCCCCTGGCTCTAGATCTGAGGAGACAGAGCCCACTCTCCCCTCTCTTACAATAATTTTATTTTATTACAAAAAGAGCCCATATTAAAAAAGCTCATGATTATGTTTTCTGTTCACCAAGACTTTTCCTGTATTCGACCTTTGGATAACCTCCAAGGCTTGCAAACATTTGAAAGGAGTAAAGGAGCTCGTTTTATTGCAGGGCCTCAGCATACATTCTTTCCAGCCTATCTTTAACATCAGTTGACAAGAATTATATAATTGCAGTCTGTGATCCCTTTAAGGCTAAAACGTATTCATTTTCCCTCAAAGAACACTTCAGGTTTCAGAGTTAAACGTATACATTTTTTTTCTATCTGGGTTATTCTGTAAAAAAGCCATTTTCTCTTAAACTGGCAAGTCCCATTCTATAAAGTTGTATGGATTTATTTTTTACTGCGGTTTTAAGCTCATATGTTAACAAGTAGAAGAAATAGTCTCCAAATCCCAACCTGTGTTTCCCATTCCATTGGAAAATTAGTGGGCTACAGAGAACACGCAGGGGGAATTATACTCCTTAGGTGGAATCAAATAAAATTTCAACATACTGATTTAATCAAATTAGTGTCTAATGCTAATTGATAGGCAGTCTTGAGATGGACAGGTAGCTGGATTGGATTTGATATTGCATTTCAGAGGCATGACGTAATATGCTGGGTCAGGAAGGAATTTCTGCTTTCCTATCAGAATGGCATCTGCCACCATGCTTTAGGAAGCCATAAAGATCAGATACTTGGGTAGGAGCTGGGGAAGTATGCCAAAAAAGAGGTCTAAAGATATTACCTGGAATTTTAAAAATGAATTAGCTGGAGCCACAGTGACCTTTTTTTTTTTTTTTTTTTTTTTTTTTCCCCTACAGTTTAGGTTTTCTGTAGCGTTTGTGCTCCTGGAGAGTACAGGAGAGTATTTCTGGAAGCTCTTCATAACAGGTAACAGTTGTGTCTACATGTCTGGTCCAGCAGTGCTTGTATCTGTTGCTGCGGAGGAACGGAAGTGATGCTGCAGTGGTCTCTGATGAGCACGTTTGCAGTGTTTATGCAGATT
This sequence comes from Rhea pennata, assembly GCF_028389875.1. Lineage (NCBI taxonomy): Eukaryota > Metazoa > Chordata > Aves > Rheiformes > Rheidae > Rhea > Rhea pennata. The sequence goes on from NC_084674.1 coordinate 13,673,441, forward strand.
TGAGCCTAGAAGTTTAAAGACATCACCAAAAACCCACCGCTCTGAATATTTCTGAACAATTAAAAACAGAGAGAATGGCAATCTGGTCATGGGTATTTACATGCAGGAAGGGAAGTTAAGTTCGTCTGGTAAATTAGCTAATAGGAATGATTTAGCTGGGTGAAGCTGGAGACAGGAGTGGGCTCAATGGGCCAATTGTCTGCCCTGGTAGGGTAAAGGGGGCTGCGTGGGGTCAGATGTGGGTTGAGCAGCATTGAAATCAAGAGGTTTCAGTGGTTCTCAATTTTGCCAGAGCCTTACCCCAGACCTCGTTTTTCTTACCTGTGGCAGCAGAGGTGTGTTACTTCATGTTCTTATATCTGAGCACTTTAGGAAGTACGCAATTTTATTCCAAATAGCGATGCCAGTAAAAATGGTTCCCTTCAACTCTTCACTTAATCTAACACTGATTGCCCCCGTTCCCTAAGGGGAGGAGGGGGCAGGGGCAGCATTCCTGGTTTTATAGAGGGGCAGGTTTGAAAGGGCTGTAAATGTATGTCGTGGGGGTTGGTTACAATAACCTACGAGAGAGGAGTTGGTAACAGAATCCTTTTAATGAACTACAAGCCCACAGTTTATAAACTTGGACACAGATTACAGTCCTACCTACTGTATAAAAATAACCACATTTGGATGCCTTTGTGTTCAAAGGGTCTTATAACCTGTTAAGTTTTCCCTGCCTGTTTTTCTAACATAGACAGGACCGTAGCGTAATACCCTGTGTTGCACTGAAACGAAAATCTCAGGTCTGTTAAGCTGTTCCCTGCTTTGGTAGCCTCTCTGTATCAGGATTCACATTCTTGTTTCCGTTTCAAACAGGAGACTAGTTTACAAGGCAGGTTCCTCCTTGGAGATCACAAGAGGCTTTCTTTCCCCTTTCTTTTTCTGAGAGGAAGGATTAGGTCACCAGTAATACCGTTCACTTTTTATTTTTTCTCCTTTGGCTAATCTGCTCTCCAAGATGTCCATGTTACAAGAGAAATAAAAGGCTTTAAGCGAGTGCAGGATTTTTTTTTCCCCTCACCTCAGCACTCCATCGGAGAAGGGTGATTTACAGAAATCACCACATGGAAAAGCCTTAAAACAGAATTTGAGATGCTTATAAGACAAAGCAGGAAGATAGCAGAGTGTTCAGGTGCCATCTCCTGCCTCATGGGGTTGTATTCTGTCTGCTCCTAAGGAATTTGGTAGATGGTGATTACAAATAGGTCTGCAGTATATCCGGGTGTATTGTACTTGAAGTTATGGCTTTGTATAGATAGCTTGTGTGGTCGCTCACCTGCAGTCAGGAGGCTTATCATTATTTGAAGAGGTTTATTTTCTATTATCTTTGTGCATTTTACATGGTGCAAACATTAATGGTACCACAGCAATTTTTTTAAGACATGCTCTTTGACCCTGGCACCCTTCCCAGTAATGGTATGCGGCACACTGTACATCGGTTGGCTTCACCTAAGATGAGGATGCGTTTTAATGCTGATTCTCATATGTGAAAGTTTGGGGACTCTGTGAGCCCAATGATACTGGAATGCTGAACATGAACAGATTATTGCTTTAGTGAAATCTATATTGTTCTTGTTTAATAGTAAGTGCTGGTGCCAGTTTGTAGTAAGGCATAAACACTGCAGCAATAGAGGAATCTGCATTGAGTAGTCTGTACTAAGCATAGGTACAGCTTGTTCGTACTGGTCACGTTACATTTGGCAAGCTATATTTAAAGGGCCAGGTTCTAGCTGATCTCAATCAGCCCAGCTCTGTGCCAGTCCCCACCAACTAAAGTTCTGGCTCTCAAGTGTTTTCAGCTATTTTTTCAATCCTTTCTTTCAAAAGTGTTTTAAAAATACAATTAAATGGACAATAATACTCAGCAGTTATGTATAAAAAGCCTTTTATCAAAGGATATCAAAGTACTTTACAAAGCTGGGTAATTCTCACAGTGCCCTTCTTTGCAGGTTGGGATGCTGGCATGCAGAGAACAGTAAGTGGTTTATCTGAGTAACAGAGTCAGCAGAGGTAGTAATTAAAACTCTGGTCTCATGACACCCAACTCTGTACTGTAACCACTAGACAAACTGCCTCCCGGAACTATATCTCATCTCTATCTCCCTACATATGCACAATAAAGCCTTTGTAGTATATGCTGTACACTTGCTATTGATAGTTGTATCAGCTGAAAGATAATGCTTGCTGCTCTAACTGTCTGCAAGTGTGCTCCATACAACCTCAATTATCTAAACATAATAGGGGCGCATTGGAGAATTTTGGATAACCGAGGTTTCAAATGACTCGAGAGTTTTTGCATTTTCAGTGTAATTAACAGACATAGTGGGACATAGCATGTTTTGGAGAGCAGGCAGGTTTGGATAATTAATGTTGAACTGCGCAGTCAGTAAATATCCCAAATGTTAGCATTTGGGATATGTTTTGCGGGATTTGGGGGGTTTTGTTTTTTTCTTGGCAGGGGTGTGTTTCTTCTTTGCTTTGTTTCAGAGAAAAAAAAACGGACAATCCATTTCAACAACATTTCGTGTTGCTAGTATGTCTTTAAGATTGAGGAAGACCAATAGCAATCTTTTTGCTAATGGAAAACCTCTTGAATACGTGGGCAGTTTAAAAATACAGATCAACAAGCCTTGCGCAGCCTGGACCGTGGCTGGGTGTAGGCTGTGTGGGTGGTTCTGAATGTCTACAGAGAAGCAGGACCAGAGATCATCAGAAAAATAATTTCTCCTGCATATGCTGTAAACTGTAGGATTTGGAGTGTGACCCAGCTGTTAATGGACTCTATGCAGGCAAGCAAACGTACAGTTGTTACAGAGATGCATTCATTTATAAAGATAAAACACAATCCACAGGATCTCGTAACTGCTCACAAACCTATTTCTTTACACTGAACACTGAACACATTTTGACTGAGATTTTTACTAGTAAAACTTAAAATATATTTCACTGTGTCATTTAGGGAAGCTTCACTTCACTGCCAACTATCTGTATGAGCGAATCTGTTTATAAAAGCAATGGAGTAAAAAGACAGGATAAAGTTTGCAAAGTATAGCACAAAAGTGCTGATTTTGTCCAGCTTTTGTCATGCAGTGTGCCTCTCCCCGCAACCTGCGTCTTAGAACGAATGCTGCTTTGTGCCTCGCACAAGACACAGAAATTAAGAGCAGCCCTTACTCTTGAAGCTCTTATAAACCAACAGATGGATGCAGGTAAGGCCAAAACTCCTTCAGGAGGAGATTAACTTAGTTTGTTTTTATTAAATGTAGTGTTAAGAGTGAGGATGGCTATTCAGCACTGACCAGCCTGGGAGTTCATCCTCAGGCATTGATTCGTTCCGAGCCCATGGCAGTTACATGGCCTCCAACAGACAGACAGACACACACACACACATATATCCTGATTAGTGCTGAGAACATAGTTTAGTGTATTTTCCTTGCTTTTACCTGAGAGGCGGGATTCACTGGCATCTGGTAGCTGATGTCTGGCTTCTTTTTTCGAAAAGATCAGTCCAATATTAGCTGCTTTATGTTCTAATCTTTAACTTTCCCTGTAAGTTTACAGTGCTCATAGTTATGGTTCTCATCAGCTACTTTAAATGTCTGAAAAATAAAAAATATTTCCTTGTGTGCTTCGGTGTTTATCCCAGTATGTATGTTTGTGCAGAGAGGATGTGTGTATTTATTATCTGTAATGCAATCTGGATATACACACGCATGTGTATAATTCTTTCTCTATTTGCACACCAATCTGTATACGTACATTTATGAGGGCTTGACATAGACTTCAGTGGAAATAGGAATGACCCCAACATTCATTCATTATTAGGAAGAACAACAGTTCACCCTTTAAAATGACTATATTTGGAAATCTGATTCTAAACCCACGCTGGTTTAACTTAATTTTGTGGCTTTTCTCCAGATTTTCATAATCAGTGGAAGACAGTGAAGACAGGATCAAGAAGAACATTTGTGCGCCTTGAAGGTGAGCGTTCACGTACAGACAAACTCGCGCGTTGGCTGCCGTAAGGGATCGGGTAAGCATGCAGCTTTCATCCACAGTGTGAGAAAATTACTGCGACGAGGCCACTTCCATTCAGACAGCGCGGCAGTACTGCACTTTGATTTTGTGCCTTCCCTCCTATTAACCTTTTTTTCCACTGCTTTGGTTGCAGCAAGTCCTGAGTCTTGTTATTATTATTATTTATATCTGATCAGCTGCTCTTGCAGGAATCTTGTGCTCCCTCTTCTTTAGCCTCGGTCACTACTTGGGATCGGTTTGTAGCGTATAAAGCGGTGAGATAAAGCACAAAAGGCCCTTGATAAAGTCCAAGTTTTGTTTAACAGTTCAGATAGTGAAAGTTTACAAGAGCTGTGCGGGGAAAGCTGGGCTGTGAATAGAGCTATTATTGCCATTATCGCGCTGTTTAGACTGGGGGGCCAAACCCCGGGCGGTTCGCGTTTGCTCAGCGGCTCCGTCCCGCTCTGCGCTTGTGCCGTCCCGCGCTGCCAGGGGGCCGCGGGTGACGCGAGAAGCGGCCCCCGTGACTCGCGGGGAATCTGACGGTGCAAGAAGGCGTTAATGACGGAAGAGCAGAAAGGAGGCAGAGGGAAGGTTTGCCTTTCCCAAACTCGTGGCGGGCTGCCTGGGTTTTGGGGGCCAATAGAGGGCAGCAGTATCCTGCTGCTTCCCGCGCCGCTCGGCTCGCAGCCGGCGCCGGCCCCGCAGCCGCGGCTCCGCCGGGCGCTCCGCGCTGCACCCGCCGGGGAACGAGGCTCGGGGTTCTCTGCTAAAAAAAAAAAAAAAAAAAAAAAAAAAAAAAAAAAAAATCATTTCCACGTGCAGACAGAATTGCAGTGCCGCTCATCTGTCCCCTTTAGGGCAGCGGACCGCTCCGGCGGTGGCTTTTGTCCTTGGTGTTGTGTCCGACCGTGGCTACGTAGCGGGGAGAATTTGGGGGGTGGTTCCTGGTTAACTTTCCCCAGAATCGGTAACGAACTGGAAGCAATAGTGTATTGCTTGGACAAAAAATACCCGCTGCATCCAAAGATCATCTGAGTAAATGCATATTGTGTGTGCGTGTATCTATGTATATACACAAACACGTATATATATATACGCTCCTGTGAAAATAGCTATTTATTTGTGTGTAGATATGTACAAAATTCAAGATGATATGCTATGCTCAGATCTTTGTGTCAAAGTATAACGATGGGTAGACTAAGCGATAGATTGCCATTAAGTTGTTATTTCAGCCCTTCTCATTCTTCTGTTTTCAGTACGTTCAGTATTAAAGGCCAATGATAGCTACTTTTTCAACTCACTCTTTGCCTGTTAAAAAGCTCTTTTAAACAGGACCCTGTGGGATCCAATGTGGGATCCGTTTCTGTAGCCTCAATGCCCTGCTCTGAACTTTGCAGGCGAGTATGAAGGAGATACTTGCCCTGGAGAGTTTGCTGCGGAAACGTATAGAAGCGAACAGTCGAAAGCAGCGAGCAAATGGTTACAAACGAGCGCTGCTGCTTTGTTCCATGATTTTCTGTTTGTCTTAAATGCACTTTATTGCACCTTTTCTGCAGTTTGTTCTGAGGACAGTGGCACTAATAATTCTTATCTGACATGCAGGAATCCCCTCTTGGCTCTCAGCTTAAAGCCATGGCTGGCATTGTGCTAATTTGTTGACTTTGATTTTTTTTTAATTATTACTCAATATTCGATACTGTTCAAGTCGCTTCTGCAGCTTACCTCTTACCATAATGTGAGGCTGAGTACCAGTTGTTATAATCTGATTTCAGTGTTTTTCATCACTGTATTTTCAAGGCTTGTGATTTCAGCAGAATATATTGCTTGTCATTTCAGCAGGACTCTCAAACTGTGCGGTGGCAGTGAATTCAAGCTGAAGAATGTATGAGACTGTGTCTGTGTGTGTCGGTCTGGGTGCTAGAGATGGGCATATTCTTTAATGCACTGAAAACATTATTCTTGATCATTTGTTCTGGAAGCTTTTTATGCTATTTTTTTAGTGATGACTTGAACTGTTCCCCAAACTGAAAGTAGTTGCTTTTCCTATTTTTTTACAGCAGCTTCTAAAACATATTAGTACCTTCTGTATTTAGAGAATCAGCATATTGAATATATTCTGAGTAACAAGCTTAATTCTTTTTAGGATTCTTCTGCATTGTGAAGTAGCAGTGCTTTCTGTTTTAAAAACAAGGCACAGGATTCCTCATGACTAGTACATTCACTTTAAGCAGTGAAGTCTTCACTCGAGAACAGTCCCGCATTCGTTAAAGAGTAAGTGCAACACTGGCCCCAATGAATAAATGAAGTTTGTTTGTGGCAGGACTGATGTAGCCATTGTAGGAGAGGGGAATCCATCTAAGAATTTGGTACTTGTCCTGCTTTTTATTCACTTGCTTTTGGGCAAAATAATGTCAATTACAGCAAGTAATTAATCCTTTTTTTTTTAAAAAAAAAGGAAAAATCAAAAGGATAAATAAAAAAGATTTTAAAAAAATAAAAGCCATGTAACGACACTGGAAGCTTAGCACTGAACCTTGAACTTACATGAGTAATTCCCATCAACTTCACTGACTCTATTCGCAGGAGTAAAGGCCACAGAAGTCCCACACAGGAAAGCTTTCTTTGCCCCGTAAACTTCACTATTTTATACAGTCCAGGTAGAAACAGTTGGTTCATTCCTAATACACAGAGGATAAAATTCTGTCGTTCTTACTCCAGCAAAATATTGATAGAACAATTTTTCTCCTGCCTCCTGACTTACGCCTTGCTCAGTGTGAGCAAAATTTAGCCCTTTAACTCTTATGGGAGTCTGTTTGATCTATTCATTTACTGTAAAGTGCTATCAGTAAGGGAGCTGATCACAGAAACATGACTACCACTGAGCTGCTATTTGTTGCAGTGCATTATCTATAGTATCCTCGTTATTCTAGAAACTTTTTTCCTGCCTGGAATATTTTGCTGCAGCAAAATTAAGAAGGGAAAAAAATTGAAGAGACCTTCATTTGGTGGCATAGAAAATTTGCATAAAATATCGCTCTAAGCATTGAAGGATCTTATTACATAGGGTTTTGATGATAATCTTTGTTGAAATAATATTTAACACATGCTGCACTTTTAATTAAGTATCTGAATAATCTCAAATTAATACCAGAGGTTTAAAAATAAGTTTTCATTTTAGTGAACTGTAACATAATAGCAAGTAGCATGGCAACCCCCTCGTTTACCCTTTGATTTAATTAAATGCCCTTCTTTGTGCTTCTTCTCACTTAGAAATGCACATAAAGAAATCAGACCCAGACATTTTATTTAGGATTTTGCTGCTTTTATTTTCGCTCTGTCTTATTTATTTGTTCTGCTTCCTGTAGGGCTTTGATTAAGGTGTTTCTTCGGGGATCAGCTAGTCTGGGGCTTCGCAACTGGCCTGTGCGTTTGAAAAGGGCAATTACAACGTGTCACATTTGTGTTCATGTTTTGGTGTCTTGGTGCTGACACAAAAGTCACTGTTTGGAAGCAGCAGTCTGTGGCGGCAAAGTGTTCGGTTTTGTACAGTTTGTATGTATGTGCGGAAAGGAGGACGCAGACTGTTAAATCCTGGGGCAGCTTGCACAGCACAGTTACACTCTGAAGAGTGTTATGCGCTTGGAGTTTGATTATAAGGTAAAAGGGGCTTAACAGTGTAATGGTTTCAGAGAGCCATCAAACCATTGCAAATAAATTCACGTTTATTCTATTTATTTTTTCAAATTAAAAAGGCCTGATCCAGCCAATTTGTTTGCCTTCCAGTTAGGCGTGTTTGACAATCACTGCTTCATTATTCCATCTTAAGAAATTCCATTAACCAAAGAAGAAAAAAGACCTCACTTAGATCCATGTCAGTGAAATTGTTTCGCTGAAGCTCCTTGCTCTGCGAGCATGTGTACTGAGACAGAGCGTGTGTGAGAGCCGCGAGGAGGCTATTTACTGTGTTTATGAAAACATACGCACAATTTGGGAGCGAGAGGATGTGAAGCAGGCTGGCTTTGAAGGTTTTCGGTTAGATTTCCCCTTTATCCCTTGCCATCGATCATCGTAAAGGAGACGTGTATAACTGCTGCACTTTGTATATTAAGGGGAGCTACCTGCTTTTTCCCTTTGCTGAGATAATGACGCTGAGGGTTGTTGACTGCTGTTATCTCTGATGACAGCCTTATCTGCATGGCTCTGATTCTCGCTCCCGGAGTCAGAGATATCCAGTACTTGGGAAACTGACCACTGCTCCAATTATAGCTGGGCACAAAACTCGGCTCCGGCAGTTTGGAAAGCAAATATTCGTGTGCAATATAGTTTTTTAATCAATTGTGATGTTTGCTACTTTTTTTCTCCCCAAAGCAAAGTGTTGAAGGGAGATGCTGCGATAAAGAGAAACAAGTACCTCAAAGGAGGTCAGATAGCAGGCAAATGTCCCCCTACCCCTCACCAACAGCCTCTGATGGAGAGAAAAAGGCGATAACCAATTGTTGAACGGTGTTGGTGCATGTCTCAACTCCTCCGCGGCATGACTACCGCTCATTAATGGACCTAGGAACGATATTTGCACAGTGGAGGGACCATTACACCCTCCTGCCTGCACAAAGTAAGAATGCAGGAGTTTATTTTAATTCCTCTAAGCATAATAATCTGCAGTTAATTGGCTAGCATTTCCCTGTGCCTTGGAGGTGTACAGCACTATAGTTGTTTGGCGTTCTCAAACGCCAGAGATCTCGCCTCAGAGATCTCAAAGCGAATTTCAAATATTTATGAATTTAGCCTCTTAACACTTTTGTGAAATAGTCTTGTTTTACTGTTACAGAAAGCGAGATACAGAGATAGTGTGTCCACTTGGCTTGGATCACACAGAGAGCCTGGAGCAAAGTGAGCCAAGAAGCTGAAGTCTCCCAGCCCAGCACACTGATCATTGTATCCCTCCAGTCACCCGTGTTTCGTGGTTACAATCCCTAATAGGAATCCACCTAATAGTGAGTAGCTGAAGCCATTTCCCACAACACGGCTTTCTGCAAATTTCACTGTATTAAAAGCACCTCTCAGCATGGAAAAACTACCAGATAATTCTATCTTAAAGCAATGGTGAGAGCAAGATTGCAGATTTAATTGCTCGAAAGACAAGAGATGCAGAAGTTAAGGTTGCCCGTGGACCCTTTGTTCGGTACTCTGTGTGCACAGCGTGTGCTTTCCTTGTGAGATGATCTGCTCTTTCTCCAATATAGAGTGCTATTAGGAGCTTTTCTTCTTCCTGTCATATCTTAAAATATGTTTCAATCCAAACACTTAGACCAATTTTATTGATATATGATCCAGCCTATCTTTACTGAGTTACACCTCCTATGTAAGTTCTCTTCAATCTGAGCTTGTCTTCATTGCAGCTCAAGGCTAGCAAGGTTAACTACAAAGAAAGCATTACTGGAAATATGCATCACTAAAGTATGCAGATTTTTTTCTCCCTTTTCTAAAAAGTGTTTTACTGGACATTGGTGGAGTTGGGGGGGTGGGAGACGGTAAGTTTTCTGTAAAAACTTAAAGGGCTATTATTTTTCCAATGTTTCAGAAAAGGGCAAAGACAGGCACTTTTTTATATAGATATTGAAGAACAATTTTTGATTAAAGGGTTTTGAAACCTGAATTTGTACTGAAAAAATCACTCTAAATTTTGTTTTCTTTTTTTTTGGTTAAAAAGGCAGTAGTCTGTAAATGAAATGTTTCTATTAAGAAAAAGCATTTTGATTTGAAAAGCTATGTTTTGTCACGTATAAATCTTTTGCCTGGTCCCATTAGGGTCTTATGCAGTGTAACATGTAGACACTAAGGGCTTGTTCTGCACTTTTTTTGCGGCTAACTTGTGAGGCTCTTTGCCTCATACACATAAAACAGTGCTGATCTGCTATGAGTGCTCAATTAAGAAAACAGAAAATCTGTTTAGGATATTATTGAAGCATTAGAAAATTCAGTTGAAGTCCACAATACAGAATATTACATATATGATCTGAAGAAGAACTTGACTATTAATAAATTTTCTGTTTTTTTCCTTTGAGCTCTTCTAGTTGGTCTAACAAAAGTGAATACCTCACCCTGTAAATTCTCTCACTTTTATACATGAAGACAGAATATGTCATGTGCATAATTCTCACTTTTGAAAGTTATGGGGGACTGAAAAAGGTTAAGCTGGGAAGTATTACCTAGTCTTGCTGGGGCTATAGCACTACTGTAGCATCCTCCATCCAAGATTTTCAAAGCGCAGAAGGAATGTTAATGCCTTGTCATGTCCCCTTGGGCGCAGTTATTCCCCAGCCTGGCAGGCAGGGAAGCTTAGACACAAGAGAATTAGCCAAACTAATAGCAAATTAGTGGCAAAATTGGGATTACAAATTTCAATGTAATATTTCTTTTCATCTGGGTCTGTCTAGGACTCTGGGCCAAACCATTGGCTTGGGGGAGCTATAGAGACTGATCCCAGTGGAGGATCTAGCCACCATTATCTTGACTCCTTTCTCATGTCACCAAAGGTGTTTCCTTCCTTGTCAAGGTCTTATCAATGCTGAAGGGAGGCAGGAGCATAGCTGCATTGGCAGTACCTGCTTGAGCTGAACAACTCCAGAGGTGCTACAAAACTTTGTGCTAAAGCTAGACACCATCTCTGTCAGGTTGTGTAATCTCAGCTACCAAACAGAGCAACAACTTGATTGTTCGTGTTGTTACACAGGGTGTAGTGAGGGTTGTTAAACTCCTGCCGTTGCAGGATGGAAACTTCTTCCCTGATGGTTTCACTGTCATGATCCCTGCTGTCCAGCATATGCCCTCCCTGACCACAAGTGTGGTTGTCCTTTAGTATCCTTTTCAAGCGCCCACTGCAGTGCCACTGCAGCATCGGGTGCTCCTTTTCCACGGCATAGCGATGGGAGGACGTGGAGGGCGGCAGTGGGAATGGGTTGTGTGCTGCAGCGAGACTTATCTCAGGCTGCGGGAGCGTGTTCTGCCTGAAGCCAGCGTCTCCTGAGCATTAATTACACAACCCCATGTGCTCCTCTGTTCCCAGCTGTAAAATGAAGATACAGTTCTTAACCCACACCATCGCTTTAGTTACTGCAGCTCATAAAGTGCTTCTGGATCCACAGATGGGAGGCAATAGAGAAGTGACAGAGATGATTAATAAGAAGGTTATTAATAAATACCACAGGTCAAATTCTGCCTTGGTTCCCAAGTTTGTGCTTGACACGGAGGTCAGTGTCATGAATGACTCCAGATTTGCTGCCATGTGGCTTAGAGCTGGCTGTGGCACTTGGATGTAAAGCCAGGATAGGCAAAAATTAGAGTAAATAGATTTGACCTGCACCTGATAGGAATGTTTCTGAGGGAAAAGGATGTTTTCTGTAGTATTACAGAAGTATAAAAATCGTCTCCCAGGTGAGTTGTGAATGATCCCGCAGACTGATACTTTGCAGACCCATTTGTCTAAATTTTCTGTTTTGTTACGTGAGATGCTCTTGCCACCCTTAGTAAAAAACTCCAAATCTGTAAATGGTCTTGGGCAGGCAATAAAATGCAGGCTTTCTATGGAAAAAAGCAACTCTCTTCTGAAACATGGTTTCCATTTAAACTTTCAGAGGGCTCCTAGCTCTGGCCTGCCTGTGTTTATCTGTGCTCAGTGTGAATGGGAATTGGAAAAGGAAAGAGAGAATGGCTGCTTTTTAAAAAGCTAATTTAAAAGCAGGCGCAGTCTTCTGTAAAGATGATTCCGATTGTCCAGGGCTCTTTTAAAGGGACAAGGTTAAATGCATTTGTATTGAGAATGTGGGATTAGACACACACACACACGCACAAAATGAACATCATCATCATCTTTATTTATTTCATACTTAAATGGCCAAGAGTGTAAGTCAGTCAATTCCTGGTGATTCGGGAATGCAAGGGGATTTTCTGCATTGTTTTTTTTTATTATTATTATTTCATAAAGCTCTTTATCTCTGGCTTTGTATATTAGCTGTTTCTATATTCCCACCAACCTTCTCCTGGCCAGTATGCTTGGGTAACCGAAAGGGGAAGACATGCATTGTCTGTAAATGGCACAATCAGTTTGAAGCTACAGGTAAAATACTTGTGATTCTATTCCCATGTGCCCTGATTTAATAGTATAAAACTGCCTCACATGGGAAACGCTGATATACCATTATTCTATACAAGATCTACACAAGAAATGGCCAAGAGTTTAAAACAACTCTATGAAGCAGGGAATTGCAGTATTATTTACAAAGTGCTGACGCTTTGGCAAAAAACATGAATAGACTCAGTCCAAACTGATTACAGTCTACAGTCTATGCTCTGTCTGGAGCAGAACTGCCTTTTCTTGTATATTTTTACTGTGTGATTTTAATCTTGACTGGGTCTGTTCATTGCCAGTGTAAAAGGAAGAAATCATAATAATTTGGGGGAGAGGAAGGGAAAGTCTAAGGAGGTTTCTTTTGTGTCAGCTTTGTAGCCAGGGGAGACCGAGGTGCAGAGAGGACTTGGAGGTTTGCAGGTGAAGACAGCTGCAAAGCAGTGCGAGAGCAGGGGAAGAAAGCCCGAGACTCCACATTGCAGCGCCAGCAGGGAGACGTTCCTTGTGCATGAACATCATAAAGCTTGTCATGAGAGAGCAGCCAAAAAGATCTTCAACTGACAGAGTTTGCCCACATGCATCAGCAGCCCTGTTGGCCCAGGGAGCTAAGGGCTGGAAAAAGACCGTGTGCCTTGCAAGCTACGATTTGGTAGCTTGGTCTCTGGTGAAGCAGGACGCAGTGAGGCTGATTGTGTTTATTTCTCAGAAAAACTGGCTGGAAGAAACTCAGCTTAGAACTCCCTTTGGATGAACACAGCCAAAAGATTTCAAGGGCACTCCACTTGGATTCTGTGAAAGGCAACTCTGGCCTCAGACTGCACACCAATGTCTAGAAAGATAATTCTCATTAGTGGAGTCTCTTCCTCTAAAAAAATAATAATCCCTACTTGTCATGCTCTGTCTGTCTTGTCTCAGCTGTCTGGTTTTACCCTCTCACCCTTACTTTGGTAGTGTCCTCTCTTTAGATACTATCTTACCTTTCTAGAGCAAAAGCAATCTCCTGCTTATGCAGACTGGGCCAGGATCTCTGCTGCAGGAAAGCAGTGTAGCGCTATGTGAGTTTAAATGAGCTATGTTGAGTAACATCAGCTGTGGATCCTACTGATGGGATTTATTGCTGAGAAAAAACCCAAGAATGAGTACCCAGCACAAGAAAGGGTCTGTCATATGCACCCCATAGGCTTAATTAGAATATAAATTTTGTTCACTGATATTTCTTAAAACCTAAATTGCCAGCAAATAAATAGTGTAAAGGAAAAGGGAAGAAATATTATGTTAATCGCTTTTTAAAAGTTGTGTAGCACTGAAGTTGGGTAAGGTGCTTACCTATGGCTCTTTAGGCTTGCTGGTTAAATACTTATTCATACTGATGGAAATATCATAAAACTACTACAAGGATCTACATTTTCAGTATATTCCTACTCATCTCTTTGTTCAAGGTTTGTTCTTGTCGATGAGTGTTTACAGATTCCTGTACAGAAGAAAGTGCTTTCCCCAAGTTTTCAGGCTGAGTCACAGAAAAAAATGTTATTTCCTTTCTATTGTATTGTCCAGGATTTCAAGATCATGATCCAACACATCAGACAAATCCATGACCTTGGCTTGAAAACAGGGAGATTGAAAGGTTGACTGAATTGTTGGAGATTTTGTCCTGCTTTCTGAATTTGAAGAGGATACCATGAGGATATCTAGAAATTACATTTCCAAGCTTTCTCCCATGGCTGTGATGGCCAGAGGCTCACTTTTTCAGCCGAGGAACACAGGAATATTCATACTGCCCACCTTAAGACACCTGTCTTAGATGCCCAATGGATGAAGCTTCTCTTCCTAATTTGTTTATACAGCCAGTGGAGAGAAAGGGACTCCTTCAAGTAGAATCCAAACACCTTGATTAGGTCCCTGCATTGATGAACCTCTGGTAGGGGCTTTTAGAGACCAACTTCACAAAGTTAAGCAGCTGAAGGATAGGTTACATGAGCACCCCTCAGCTCCATTTTCATCTTACTTGCCTTTAGGAGCTAAAACTAAAGCTGTAGGAAGAACCTTGTATATTAGAAGCTTTGTGATAACAGGAGACCTGGCAACACTGCAATCCTGTGCGCTCAAGCCGCTATTAAAACCTAGGTGTGAGAGTGAGGGCCTAATAGAGCTGTTTCCTGCAACATGGAAAATACTGCAGCAAATGTTCTAGGACTGGAAATTTAATTTTTACACCAGCCCCTTTGGCCGCATTCTTGTCTTTATCTGGTTTGAATATGTGTTTGTGCCAGTACATTTCACTGACATTTATTGTTTGTGCTAAGTAGATTTGACATGGGTGAATATTCACCCCTTCCCCCAAAACTGAGAGTGAGTTCTTATTATCTGGACGAGAAGCCACTTTGCAATAGCCATAGAAAGAGTGAGAATAGCAAATAGCCTCAAATAAATCTGAAGGAATCACAATTTGCTCACAGATGCTCCATAGCCATAAAAGGTGGTGAGAGCTGTTGGATCACTTATTTCTCCCAAGCTATGTAATCAGTTTTTCCATGTCATGACCAAAAAGAACATTCTTACTAATTTTTGAGACTGCAGATCCATTACTGCAGGCTCCTGCATTATGTACTTATGTGGTGAATGCTACAGACTGGACTAACTCTTGAAGTGAGATCCAAATAATTTTTTCCCAAATGCAGAGAAGCCCTAGAACACTAGGGCATAGTAAAAACATTGCCAAAAAGACCAGCAAGTTGGAAGAAGCATTTTTTTTATTTTGCAAAGCTGTTTGTCTAAAGACTCTGGTTTATACCTCTCACATAACCACTCAAGCTATTTTGTTGTGTCATCTTCTCTGTATGTATTCTGTCTCATTATTTGCTGAAGTCTCATCTCATACTCAATAAGAACTGTGGGGTGGGATTGGGAAAAGCCTAATGGCTAAATTTTACAGTGCCCAAATCCCACCTTAATATTTCAACATAAACGTAACATTTCTGGCTATTCCTTTTCCCTTCTAGAATTGAAAGACCATCTCATGGAGTGCAGTGACGTGCCCTGGAGGTCCCTCTTTGACCTGTGGTTTCATGCTCTACAATCTCATCCAAGACAACTGCGTTTGGGGTTTTGCTTCTAGCCTTTCTCCCACAGAGCGCTTTGGAGCGGGTATGTTTTTGTAATGCAGGACAGAGCCTGGGGAGCACTGCAGAGCATGTGTTGGAAGATATCCTGTGTAAAGACTGCCCTTTGTGAGCAACCATTCTGGTGGTGCGTGATGTGTTATATTTGCCTCTTGGACATAAAAAGATCTCGAGCAATTATGTTTGCATTACTGTGTCTTTTTCTCCAGGGAAGCAGTGCAGGCACCATGGATCCTGTTACACAGCATGTCAATGTTTTGAATATGCTCCTGCCTATATCCTAAGTAAGTTACTCCTTCTCCAGCCCTCTTCAGCACCTTCTGGAGATGCAGTTCTGGAATTCTGTCTTGGTTTTTTGGGAGATCATTACATGATCTCAAGTAGAACTGACATGCTAAGATGGGACACATCTCAGAGCCTTTCTACTCTGAGGATTCCTCCTGCTTCTTTACAGATGATGCATGCTTTTATAGAGCATCTTATAGCAGATGGGGCAATGCAGATGGGAACACTGTGCTGTTTGTGGTAAGCCACTGTCTGTCTGAGATTGTGGGATCCACTATGCTTTCTGCTACGAGTGTGTTGAGTGTGTGCTGAGATGAACCGTAGCAGAGACCACTGATGCCTTTAGTATCAGGTTGCCCAGGCCATCTCAGTGTGTGATATTTTTCATCTATGCGATGTGAATCTTTCTTGAAAGAGAAGTGATAGTCTGACTTGCTGAACACTGCAGAACATTTTAGCCCTTTAAGCATTTGGGTTTGAAGAAGTGATGTTCACACAAGGAGGAGTTGTGCGGAAGGTAAAGTTGCCAGGTGTAAAGGGCATTGCTGAACCTCTGTTCTGCCTCCAGGGCTTCCACATTTTGTTAGGAGAACTTTTCCAAATTTCCTTGCCTTTTCGAGCATGAGGGTTTGTAGTCATTACCCAGCTTAGTTAATTTGGTTGAGGACCTTTTTTACACCATCTTACCTTTGCTTATATTGACTTTCTTGGAACAGTAAGGTACCTGCTTAGCATGGAGAGGGGGGAAGTTGCATTTTGACCACATTCAGATTGTCTGCACATGGCTTAGGACACATTTAACAGAGTCAATTCCCAAAATACCTTTAAAGAAACCAGCACAGTTTTGCGTATGTATTAACGCTGGGTTACAGTATGAGATGTATGGCCTGGGAGAACCCTGGTTGGGTTTAGTCTTCCTTGCATGCAGTCGTACTAAGACTTTCATAAATGCAGTCCTGATGTGCCATGGTGTGAGGGGAGCCCTAGTTCTTGGCTGAGCCTGTCTACATGGAAGACAGCAGTTCAGTGCATGAGCTTCACTATAACTTTCTGCAGGAGCGTCAGTATGAATCAAATGCTTTACACAAGTAGCAGAAATTCCTGCACAGAAAGGAGAGACAGCTCAAATACACGCACTCGCAGCTTACAGGCCCTGATGCAGGGCTTAGTCCCATAGCAAATGCTGGTGCTATCCTTTCTATGCATCGTTAACAGTTGCACAAATAGCATCTCTTAGGAGTCATGAAAGGGGTCATGAGTGCCCTGCCTTTGGGATCTTGCTCTCAATTTACCATGATACATAGTAGTACCTGTGTCTGGAGCAGGTATAGAGAGCATTCAAGCATGCATACAAGAGCGCTGTCACCTTCCCAGCTGGTTTGTGAGGTTTCTGCAAGTTTGAGCCTAAATTCTGGGAGCAAACCCACAGGATATCTGCTTTGGATCTAACTCAGAAATCAAACAGTTTGTTAGTAGGGATGTTTTTTCACGTGAAGATTGGGAAATATGGTTGTTTGTGTTGCGCTGGATGTGAGATCCTGTTTGGACTCATAGCTCAAAGGACCAGAGAGCTCTGCCTTTGGTGACAAGGGTATTAGGTCCACCTTGGCCCATCTGGACAGAGATGAGCAGACCAGGAGAGCACAAGGGCAGTGAGCTGTGCCCAAAGGCACAAAGCCAGCCTTTGTCTTGGGAATCAGGGTCAGGGCTCTGCTCCTGGCTCTGCTGTTGTCTCACAGGAGTATCCCCTGACAGTGCACAGCTGGAAAGGTCTCTGCTGTCCCCTCCATCAAGGTGGTCAGCACTGAAATGTCTTGTGGGCATGTGAGGAAAGCTTGCAAATTCCGTTCGGCCACTTTCAAGGGATTTGGGAGAAGACTTTCTCCATCTCTATGGGATTTCGCTTTTCAGCAGGGAGAGAACAGGGCAGCTGGGCATTTGCTGAGGCGTTTTAGGAGACTGGGAAGGACCTGAAAGGGGGGATCTGTGTGGTGGTTCCTCAGGATGAGGAACGTGGTGCTCAGTGCTCATTCACTTCTCATTGTACCAGGAGAATAAAGCAGAGCGACTGCGGGGACTCAGGGCTGGGGATCTGGATGGCACCAGGCTGGAAGGAGTCCTGCCACAGCAGGAACCCTGCCACCGTGAATAGCAAGACCCGGCTGCCTCACTGGGCTCCTGGCCCCCAAACGCACACGCACATCCCTCCTCACTTTGAAGCCATGGTGCTATGAGAAGGGTGCTTTCTGTGGCTCTTGTTTGCTGATGATCCCTAAATTAAGAAATGCAAATCTATTCAGGGACTATTCCTTTTCGAAAGGCAACTTGCCTCAGTTGCTAATTCCCTGCATGACTTCTATACAGACCCCTCACAAACACCTGCAGCTTTTTGTTTTTTCTCTCTCCCTTTTTCCAGGGAGGGGGTGGCAATGGGGCATTTATTGAAAATCTTTGTTTTCTCTGGTGCGATGAAACTTGCTTTGCTCTTTTGCTTCCTTTTCTTTCTCCCTTTCACAGAATAAATACAGCTGATCCATCTCCAGCCTCTCTGCACGTGCCAGAAGAATAAATCGTACGCCTCGCCCCCAGCCCCCTCCTTTAATTCTTCCCCCTGCTGCTGTGTTTGCTTATTCTCACTGCAGCTGTAGTGCTGGTCGCAAGTGTGAGTTGACCTATTGCTGGTTTGTTTGGCATTGGCTCCGCAGAGCCATCCCCCAGACTGCCTCTCCTTTACACTTGCTCTCCCCCCCAAAAAAAGACTTTGAAATCAACTGTTAGAGCCCTCACTAGGCTTATTCCCCCCACCTTTTTACTGTAGCACTTGCCTTTTGTTGTCAGTGCAAATACACACACACACACACACACACACACGTGCAAGCGCTCAAAGCAAAGCGTAGGGGAACATAGCCCCTGAAATATTGCACTGTCCAAAGTCCGTGGGTTAAAACAAACATCAACACTGCGTCAAATAGTTTGCCCGTAAGAGTCTTTTGTTATGAAGATAAGCTTGTTATCTCTTTCATTCAGATTTTAATCTGACAGGTCATTTGCATACTGCCAGCCGACTTCAGGGTGTGCATTAGATCCACTTTGCATTTAAATCCTCTGTCACTCAGGAAAATAAAAAAGGGAGGGGAGGTGGTGGGGAGGCAGCAAAGAACCTCTTTCAGATTCTCCCAGTTATTGCTATTAAGTTTTTTTGTTGATTGTTGGTGCAATTGATGACAGGAAAGTTGTCCTGGCTCTTGGGTATCTGCTCGTTTTCAGGGCAGCCTGGAGATTCCCAAGCAGTGAGCTGCATGTCCAGGGTCTTCCCAGAAAGTCCACTGTGACCCCTGCACTCCTTCCTCATTCAAATCCTTCTTTGAACCCTACTTGTGCTGACTCTTGTTCCAAACTGACTCTGTCCTAGGCTAAAACCTAGACTCGGTCAGTGCTTGCTCCTGCCTTCCTTCTAGTTAAGCCTGCTGTGAACTTGCATGAGATGGAGCCAAGCCCTTGGTATCTGTGGGAACCAAGGAACAGTATTCTGGCTACAATGCAGCTAAAAAGTCACCTATTTAGCAACAACTTCCATGTAAGCATGCCATTATCCCTTAGGTTCTCCACTTGTCTGATGTGTCTGTGTATCTCTTCTCCTCTCCCTGAAGCCTGATCCTGCACACTGTACTCCTTGAGCTACATTGGACGTGCTGGAGGGATCACAGGGCAAGGCTGCTCATGAAGGTAATGGAGATATTTTGTGTGACTGTGAAAGATGGGAGCTGTGGGCTAAAAGTTACATGAGGTGCAAATGCAGATTGATTGTGTTGTGTTCCACTAGAGTTTCTGGTGAGTGTGAGGCACTGTGTGCATTAAAAAAATAGTAATAAAAAAAATGATGTAAGCATTACCAAAATGAATGACTGCTGTGTATTCTCGGTTTTTGTTCCCACCTTGCAGTCTTGCACCTGCCCTTTCTGACCTCTGTTATATGACAGGGAAAGGTAGCAGATCCTGGCTGGTAATAGCCTGTGACTAGTTGATGGCCTCCTCTGGGGTCCTAGCTCCCTGCAGGGTTGTTGCGCTGGTCTGGAGAGAGCAAAATCAGGGATTTCAGTTTCTGGATTTGTTCCCTTGTACAACTCCCATATTTGGACATATTGCCCATGCTTGCTTTTTCTTTCTGAGGCTGGTATAAATAGTGTTGAGATTCTTATGTTTCTTGGAGTGCTGGGATCTGCCTCCCAGCTTGCTTGGCCGTTGGAGGAGCTGTTATTTGGCTGTCCCCGCCAGCCTGCCATGGAGTGCTGAGACTTGCTTGCTCCTGCCAGTGCCTCCCTTGGGTAGCAATATTTCCTGCACCTCCTCTGAGGTGCTGAAACAATGAGCTAGGGACAAGATGAAAGCTGGTGCAATTCTCCTGTGCACACAGGTGTAAAAATGGCTCCACTGAAGACCACAGGAATTACACTGGGGTAAATGAAAGGTGAAACTGTGAGTCTCCTTTACGAAATACAATGGAGAACCCATGAGATAAGGCCGTAGTCCCCCTACAGAGAAAGGAATGGAGTCCCTGGGGACTGTTGTATCCCCAGACACGTAGCAGAGCCACAGAGAGAACATTTCCTTCAGCCCCAATGGGGTTAAAGATTGGATCTGGTGCAATTAGTGTATCCAAAAGCAGGGCAGTGAATAGTTGCAGAGCATTTATTCAGCTCTAATGTGACAAGTTTAATTCTTCTGTTCAGAGCCAGTAATTTTCTTACATATATTAATTATTTGAAATAATTCTCTGAATAACATCTAGAAATAATTCAAGCAATATATCTTGATAATGAACCCGTTGCTACTGAATGTTTGAAATCTCAGCTGTGCTGGTGACTTTGGCTTGGGTGAATGTTCACACGACATTGTTTCTTCTCTTAAATACTAGTACGTGACTTTCAGAACCAGATTCTAGTCTGAATCACTGTGTTTATGAGGTCTCTATTATTTGCCATTTCTGTAAGTGTTCCTGACAGTAAATGCCTTTGTTAGAATATTAGTGGTAAAGCAAACATAAAAAGCGTGTGAATAGAGGCAGAGCAAATTTCAACCATTTATTTGAATGGATAGTTGCAAAAAAGACAAAAAAAAAAAAAAAAAAAAAAAAAAGTTTGAGGTATGTACCCAGCTCCCAGTCTGAAATGAATCTACTGCGGAGAAGGGTCTCTTTCAAACTGACATCAGATTTGCTCTTTTCCAATTCCTTGTCAGGATTTTTCAGGGAATTAAAAATTATTATTTTTTGCTTGCAATCCACAGTAGCATATCTTAATAAGCAAAATCCCACATAATAGCACAGTATTGCAAATGCGGCAGCATTCCCAGTCCTCTTTCTTTTCATGCTGTAGCATTCATCATGATAGACTGCTTTTACTCTGTGGTGTTTTCTGTGGGGCAGTAATGTCCCCAAGCACAGTGTGTGGTATGGGCAGTGAAAGGCGTGGGCTCATCCCGCTGGACTTGTCATCTTTGGAGATTATTGGGAGAGGCTGATTGAGATGTCCAGTATGTGCTGGGGTTCTGTGGCTCTTGCGAGCAAGCTGCACTTTCAGTTATTTATAATCCAGTGGTGCTGCCAGTATTACCAAAAGCGCAGAATAACACAACAGAGAACAGAGTCCAGCATAGCTGGCAGTAGCAGAAGAATTTGCCTTTATGATGCTCTTTTACAAAGAGGAGCTGCAGTGAAGCAGCTGCCAGCCAGAAGCTGTAAGAGCTGGCCAGTCGCTGCAGGTATAACTGAGCTCTTAGAGCAGAGCTGGCCAGGACTGCATTCCCTGCTCAAGCCAGCCAGGCCCATGAATGCTCAGAAGTGTGGGGGCACTGGAGTTCTGGAGGAATTTCCTATCCAAATTCCAGATCATTTGGCCAAGGATAAAGTAGAAGGGAAACACAGAGAGGCTTGTATGCAAATAGGGAAGATCTCATGTTGCAATCCAGTTTCTTGCTCATGCCCTAAGACTTGACAGCACTTAAGACCCCTGAACTAAGGGCAATGAATGCAAAATGAGCTATGCAAAGTCCCTTGGTTCCAGGACAGCTTTCTGGCTCTGCTTTGCTGTTCCTTGGCATCAGTCTTTCAGCCAAGTGAGCAAGTCAATGGCTAGATTCATTGCCAAAATATCTTCCTAGCAGTTTCCCATACAGATAATGAGAATGCAAATGTGTTAGTTTTCCAGGTTTGTTTACCACCTCTGCTGCTTCCTTTCTGTGCATGCTACCTAAGTGCCCTACTTCTAACCATGAGGTCTAAGCAGTGTGCTCGCTTGTATAGTTGTCCTCACATTCCCAATAAGGAACTGAGTGCTTTGCCTGACAGAGATAGGAAGATTGTAGCAAAGCAAAGAACCAGAATTTCTCGAACACCTGCTCTGCACAGTCTTTCCTTGTATTCTCCTTGGAGCATTAAAGAAATTCAGTTTAGAATTAGAAAACCAGGCAAGAAGCAGGTCTGTCTTTGCAAGTCAGATACAACGTCAGAACCCAAGTTGTGCATCCCTCCCTCTGCATACTACCCATGAAGCAGCACTCATGAATGCTGCTGGACAGGGCCAGGGAAGGTTCCTTTGCTGGACTCTTCTTGAGAGCTTGTTTTATGCTCAGCAATGTTCTTAGCTCTTGTGTTCCAGACTTAAAGCAATAGTGATGCTTTTCTAAACCCCAGAAAGTATCCTCAGTGGATCTGCAACATGATATCACTTCCAACTCTGAGCCCTTCTACAGAAACGCAGTAGTAACTCTACTTCCACCTTTGACTATGCTTGAAGAGGAGAGCCTCTATTGACTAAAACCTACTGCTACAGCTCTGTCTGCGTTCTTCCTCTGTCTGCATCACCATTATAAAAACAGTCCTGGGGGCTTTCCAGCTAGCCAAGTCTGGACAGAGTCCAACCAGTGTCCCCAGCCCTGGCTCTCTGGGACGCATTTCTTGTCTGGCCCCTTTTCTGGGATCTGAGATGACAGCTTAGAAGCTTATGGGCATTGTTGCCTTGTCTGTCCTGATGGGCACTCTGGACTCTTTGGGAACCATGGGACAATTCAATAAAGGGATACAGCATCCACATAGGATTTTTTTCCACAGACACGCGCACTTCATCCTTAGACAATGCATGAGTGTCACAGAGCAAGGCAAAAAAACTACCTCTTGTGCATTGCCCTTTTCTCTGGTCTCCCATCTGGTGTATGTCTCTAGACCTGCCTTAAGTCTTTAAGGGAGTCCAGGTTCCTTTTGCTGAGTCCTCTGACTCTGGCAATGAAAGGGCTTCCTCTGCTCAGAGAACATGTCCCTTTCAAAAGTGCTCTGACATCTTTTCTTTGTTCCTGGCTTTCCACTAGGATTTTCCATGATGCAATCCCGTATGGGGTTACTGGCAAAGAGCTGTTAAAAGTCAGTAGCTGTGCCTGGAGCAAGCCCATTGTTCTGCCAGAGAAGAGCCTTCACTGCTGCTGACTCCTTGATGGCCTCCTTTCTGCTCTCCAGACACTACCAGCTTTCAGCTGCAAAAGAGAAGTTCTAATCCACACTGGGAGTAGCAGTAATAAATGCTGTTCACAGAACAAAGAGGAATTCATAATTTGATGCAGATGCAGCCCCCAAACTGTCACACCTACCAGTAGCACTAGACTCTGCCATGATTGTGGACGGGGCTATGACTCACCAAATTTGTCTCACTTTTTCTTGTGGGCAAAAGCAGTGCTCCTGAGGAAGTCTGCAGGCTGCTGCTCCAACAGAGAAGGGTTATTTTAGTGTGGAAAGTGAGAAGCTGTAGCTTTCATCCTTTTGGAGGAGCAATTTACAAGGAAAACAATGCAGGATTCTCTGGAATAAGGAGCATTAGCTGCATCATCTTTCAAAAATAATTTAATCAGGTGAATGTTGTCCAGGGATTAGCACCCTTGCAGGCATTTGGGTTGCAGTGGGGGCATGTTTAGTGAGATATATTGATGTTGGAGATTGCTTCAAATGCATAGGTAACTGCTAATGCCCAAGCGGCTCTCCAACTCACTAATGAGATAAGTCAAAGGCTCTGCAAAGATTTCAGCAGCATAGCCATTAACCCTGACATTATGATATCCTTTGTGTTTTTCCAGCATGTTCTGCCAAGTTTTGGCCTTAATCAGAGGAAGGATGAAAAATGTAGGGCCAGGAATTCTCTTACGGCTGAAAACTGCTGTCTGTGTTGTTCCCTGAGATGCATAAGAGTCCTTGTGTAATCAGCACTGAGCAGAAATACAGCTTTACCATCCAGCGTAGTCATTTTTGTTTTCAGTGTGAGACTAGTAGAAAAAAGTCAATGAGAATCATGGAGAATAGTCTGATCTGGGGAGATCTAGTCTTATACCTTCCACCCTTCTCTGCGTTTGATGGTTGGACATATAAAAATGATAAACTTCAGAAAGACTTTCTAGATAGTTACACTAGACACATCTATTTCATCCTAGTAGTATATGGGAATTGTTTTCTGTGGTAGTAACGAGGGATTTTCATCTATGCTGTAAGTATCTGATTTTAGGACAAAGTTTTCAGTCTTACCTTTGGTTTTGTATGGCAATAATGTGATAGGCTGGTGATTTCAAGATTTGCTGAAGTGTCATTTTGTGTTCTCCTGGTCTCTCAGTTTAGCTAAAGATTGCACACCAAACAGACAGGCTGCAAGTGAATTCCAGTGTTATTTCTCCAGGATTGGAGATGTCAAAAATTCCTCAGACTATAATTTGTAAATAAAAAAAAAAAGAAGAGAGAGAGAGAGAGAGAGAAAGAAAAAAGAAGAATTGAAGGCTATTGAGGTTACAGTATTATGGCTAGGTGCAGTGGGATTACTGTCTAAATTTCACTTGGAGAGTCAAGAGAACCAAGAAGTTGAATCAGTTATGAGCTAATGAATTACTTCCAACCTTCAAGAAACAAAACCCAGTAACTGTGATAACAAAATAATGTCCACTATGATATTGCTAGAAGCATGCTTCAGTCTCATCTATATGCTGAATTTGGCCTCTTTACAGTGATAGAAACATTTTGTGTCACCTGCTCTCCTAGGAAAAAGACTCCACAGAGCATTTGTAAGTTTTTCTTGGGGATGTTATTACAGTGTGGACCTCAATCCTATCTCAGTGGTAAGTAATGCCGATTTCCCTGTATGCAGTTGTTCCACATCCCTCTGCAGTGGTTGAGACAGGAGCAGCTAACCTGCCTTGCCAAAGCTCTGGAAGAGGCAAAATGGTCAGCAAGATTGTGACTGTTACAGTGTTCCCAGTATTTTGCCCCTTCAGACCACAGCCAGCTTTGTCCGTGTCCAGGGCCGACTTTGAGTTGGCAGATTTGCAGAGTCGCTGTTCTCAAAATACACATGCTCTGTGGCCCATAATGAGTCATAGGGATGCTGTTAGCAGTGGTGTGCTGGGTGGTACAAGTTGGTCCTTGTTTGTGAGAGTCCATGAGCAGTTAAAGGAGGAAAATTGCAATTAATGCCAATCAGCATGAGTTCATGGAAAACAGAATGTGATGTCTCTGATATAGTTGATAAAAATGATAGTAGTGTAGAAGACTTCTGTAAGACATTTGACTTGGTACCACATGACATTTTGATTAAGGATCTAGAGCAGTATAAAATCAAGAGGGTGTGCATTAAATGGATTAAAACCTGGCTCCCTGACAGGTCTCCAAATGTAACTGTAAATCATTCGCCAGCTGTGTTTGTAGCAAAGTCCCTCCAGTATTCTTGCATTTAATATCGTTATCAATGACATGGAAGAAAATGTAAAATCACCACTGATGTGGTCTGATGATGGTGTAACAAGCTAGGAAGTGGTAAATAATGAAGAGAAGCCCTTGATAGAAAGGAATATAGATAGCTGGGAGAGCTAGAAACAACAGATATGGTGATGCAGTTGAATGCAAGGGACATAGAATAAAGGCCACATGTATAGGACAGGGGACTCTAAGAAGCAGGACTCTTAAGAAGCTCTTGGAGTTGTGGGCAAAAACCAACTAAATGGGTGGTCCTGACACTGTGCTATGTCTAAGGGGGATACTGGAAGGTAGAAAGGGCAGAATCATAGCATCAGTAAGGTTGGAAGGAACCTCTGGAGATCATCTAGTCCAACCTCCCTGCTCAAGCAGGGTCACCTAGAGCATGTTAGACAAGGTTGCATCCAGGCAGGCCTTGAAGATCTCCAGAGAAGGAGACTCCAGAACCTCCCTGGGCAACCTGGTCCAGTGCTCTGTCACTCTCACAGTGAAGAAATTCCTCCTCACATTCAGGTGTAACTTCCTGTGGTTCACTTTCTGCCCATTGCCTCTTGTCCTGTCACATGGGACAGCTGAAAAGAGTTTGTCCCCATCCCCTTGACACCCTTTCTTCAGGTACTTGTACACATTGATAAGATCCCCCCCGCAGTCTTTTCCCCAGGCTGAAGAGGCCCAGCTCTCGCAGCCGTTCCTCATAGGGCAGATGCTCCAGCCCTCTGATCATCTTTGTAGCCCTATGCTGGACTCTCTCGAATACCTCCATGTCTCTCTTGTACTGGGGAGCTAAGAACTGGACACAGTACTCAAGATGAGGTACCAGGGCTGAGTAGAGGGGCAGGATCACCTCCCTCGACCTGCAGGCAACAGTCTTCCTAAGGCATCCCAGGATACCATTGGCCTTCTTGGCCACAAGGGCACCTTGCTGGCTCATGGTCAACTTATCTTCCACCAGCACTCCCAGGTCCTTCTCTGCAGAGCCACTCTCCAGCAGGTCAGCCCCCAGCTTGTACTGGTGCTGAGGGTTATTTTTCCCTAGGTGCAGAACTCTGCACTTGCCCTTGTTGAACCTCATGAGGTTCCTCTCCGCCCAACTCTCCAGCCGATCCAGGTCTCTCTGAATGGCAGCACAACCCCTGTGTTGTCTGGGGCTTAGGCCAGGCTCAGTAACGCAGCGAGCACCTACTTACAGAATATCAGCATCTCAGCAGGATAAAAACAGCATCACTACAATGGCATAGCTGGATTGGTGACTGATATGTACATGTAAGTAAAAGCTGAAGACCTGCTCACATGAAGTCAGTAAAAAAATCCTGGTGGTTTGGAGGAGGCAGAAGTTCCCCTAGAGTTTTTGGCTATCTGTTAGCCTGGTCGACATACACGGTTAAAATAAACCAAAAGTGGTTTTTAAACCAAAGTAGTACAACTTCCCTGATAAACATTTCAAATTTCATTTAAAACTTCTGCAGGGAGTGTTGGTTGCAGTTCTAAGGCTCTAGGCAGACATTCACTCTGCCAGTAGCTGCACTAGCTGAAATGTTACCTTATCCATTGTCTTCCTAGCCAAGTGGTTCTTGCCAGGCAGGATTTTATGTTTTGACTTGAAAAGACTATATCCATCATTGGAGTTGTGAGGTGGCTGCCTTCCCAAGAAGGTGATGGTCATAGCATCAGTTAGCTCAGTAAGACCAACAAGAGATGAATGTCCACAACAACCTATATTCCCGGGGTAAATCAGCACTTAGAGCTGTTTTAAGTCTGTTTGCACTTGTATTTCTATTGGTTTAAGTTGTTTGTTAAGTCAGATTTAAAGAAGTGAAAGAAGTTCTGTTTACAATTACTGGCAGTTTCCAATGATGGCTTTATGCAGCTTGAAGGTAGCTTAGGCTAATACATCTTATTTTTGCAACATCAGGCTAGAAGAATACATTGTTTGACAAGGGATAGCTCAGTCATTGCCAGCTGTTTATATCCTGTGCGTAGAGGAACTCCTTGGACAGGTGCATTTTGATGTTTTTGTACCAGTGAAATGAAGTACAAGGAAGTCTACAACTGACATAATTTACACACCATAGAGTCAGAAGACAATGAACACTGTAACCAAGAGGGACATCTTCTAACTTATATTGTCTTACAAGGCCCTGGGGGCAATTTCACATTTAGTTTAAGCCATCTAACTGTGCATTGCATCCGTAAAGGACAGCATTGCCCTTCCTATCTCATCTTGTCTCTTGTGTTGGTTGCAATGATCATGCAAGCAGTTGGGGAGCTGGATTAGCTTGGTGCTGGAGCAGAGCCAGTTTTGGTGAGCTAGATTCTTCTTGGATCAGTGAAACAATATGACTTGCCAGGAGAATGCCCAATAACTACAGTCTCAGAGAGAGCAGGACTTCTGTGGCAGCCCTTGGTTAGAACAGAGATTTCTGTGACATTGGGCTCTCAGTTGCTTTTCCTGCCTGGCCTCTCTGAGGCCATTATCTTAAATCCCTCTACACATCAGCAAAATAGGTTAAAAACAGTTGTTTATGATGTCCTAATGAGCCAAATTATGCAACAAAATGATGTGTGAGTATAATGGCCAAGTTACACAGGAACTGAGATAGGCTAAGCAAAGAAGGCAAGTCTAAGCTGAAATAACATCTTACAGTGCTGTGCAGGGCAGCAAGTCGCTGTAAGAGACATAGCTGCAGTGCAGCTATCAATCTGGCCTGCAGTGACATTAGAAGAGCCATCATTTGCCTCTTCAATAATCTGTCACCCATCACTGCTGTCTGGAGCATGGGAAGTTTAATTTCCTGTGAATCGTGTCATCATTTGCAGGGTTTAATCCTACATCTTTGCAAACCTCTGTTGATAAAATAGTTGAGAATAATTCAGTCATGGTATTTCTGCCTCTTAGCCGCTATTGGAAGTTGTCCTCCAGCAGTGTCTCTGCTAGCTTCCAGGGTCACCTGCTGGCCTACTGCAGCTCCTAGGCTAGTGGATTGAAGATATTGCAAAGAGAATTGCTTGAGTTAAACACAAGCGTCTAATGTCGGGGAATTCCTGCCAGTCATTGTTCTGATGCTTGTATGGAAACAAGCTGAACTCTGCGGTTTTGCTATGTAACATTCTTATATAGCTGGCTGAGTTGCCAACATGATAAATGCAATTATTTTTTCCAATTGTTATTTTTGCCCAAAGCATGCAATTGACACTAGAGTTTGTTGGGTGGAATGGGAATGTAGCAACCACTCACATCCCCTCAGTGTCATGATGATGTGAAGGTATGAACTGCTAAGATGGGAGTCAAACACTGCCCTGTAGCATATGCTGAGGACAAGCACCAGTCTCTGCTTCATTTGGTCCTGCCTTTGGGTATCAGGAGTCTGGGTGGGTTGCGTTACCTGTTTTCTTGGTGTCATTGAAGTGGGAGGAGGTGGAAGAATGGTGGTTTCTGGGGCAATTGCAGCCTTGATCTTCACTGGCAAAACAGGAGAGAACTGGCTTTAGCCATGCCTCATCATCTGGGAATAAATGTCACACCGCATGGGAGGAGAGCAACGAAGAGCAAAGCCCTCTTTATAGCTCCATCCTCTGACCGACCCCTGGTAATGGTGCCTTGCCCCTCACACAGCCTGTCCCTCTGAATCTACAGACCCTTCAGGATCAATGTGGGCAAGGTAGGGAGCAGAGCTCCCCAACTTGTCAGCCTCCACAAGCACAAAGTCGTATCTTCTTAAATGGTGATGGTGGCATTTCAGCAGGCTGGTGCCATTGCAGAGTCAACAAACCTCTCAGCATCCCTTCCCTGCCTTCCTCCCTCTTCCCTACCCCCGTGGGCCGTTTGCAGGTCAGTAGCCTTACCGGCTCCTGAGCAGGAGTGGCTCTGAAGGGAAAAAGGGTTTGGGGCTCTTCCCCAGGGAAGGCAAGTTTTAACTGGACCACGAACTCGCGAGGGAGGCATTACTGTCTTGTAAAGATGGGGGCAGGATTGTTTTCGCGGTGGGGAAGGTGAGCCAGGGCAATTTGGGCCATCTGGGGTCCAGGCCCAGTAAGCAACCAAGTGAGGGGTGACCAGTGCTGTGAGTACTGGGACCAACACGACAGAGGCAGCCTCTGGGGTGCAAGTCACCTCAAACATCACGGCTTATTTAACTGAGTAAAAGGGCAGGCCAGCTGAGCTCCCACCATAGTGGTTAAAGTTTGTTTTAGCCACCTTATCTAATCTTTCTCCTAACTTTTGCTGGGGGAAAGCGTTTATTGCTTATATCATGTTACTCCATGAGCACTTGTTGGCTGTGGCTGTTTGCGTGTGTATATGTAGATGTGAAGTCAGATAACTTCGGGCCTTGCAGTTTTATGGATCAGTCAATCCAAACTGCTTCCACTGGCAGATGTGGTGATGTGCTGTGTTCGTTACCTGTGGGCCATGTGCTATCAGGGTGTAAATCAGCAAAACAGGACTCTGTTTATATACATAAATTGCCCTGATCTGACAGCTTAATACCCTTTTGACTTTTTACCCTCTGCAGGGGAGAGCCTGAAATGTCTTATGGTACTAGTCACCCCTGCGATGACGGCAGTGCAGGGAAACCAACCCTCCTATAAAAGGACGGAGCATGCTTTCCTTCGGTGCTTCCAGGGAGATCTGCCTCCTCTTCAGGGTTGGCTGCCTAGCCACTAGCACCCTGGAGGGGAAAGGCCCTTCCAATAGACCAGTCAAACAGGAAATTATCTGCTCTCCTTTTGCTAAATTACTACCTGGACAGCCAGTCATAGGGTACTGAAACTGAGAGCTCCATCTATTCCCCTACGGACATGACTCCCAGGCATGCAAGACCCCGCACCAACCGCTTGGTCACCAGGAGGCCAAACCCACTGGCCCATTCCTTTCCTTCAGGCTTTTGCGCAATTCACTATTTCATCTTTTTCATGGGGTGCGTCATCTTGCCTGGCTGAAGGTCACACAGGAGAATTTTTCCTGAGCAATCACAGGGTAAAACATGACAGCCTGCTGTCAGCTCCAGCTTGAGGTGTTTTGTTGCTCCAGGAGGTGCTTATTTATTTATTTATTAACAGAAGAGAGGGTGTTTCCCGTGAGATAGTTGGGGGAGCTAACAAGAAGGGATGGGGAAGTGCCAGGACCTCAAAGCAACATGGATCCTTGTGGTGTTTTGAGGGGCTCCACAAACTTAAATGCCATGGGATTGGGGTAAGACTCGTGCACCTGAGAACTTCCTTTTGAAATTTCCCAAGTGCTTTTTTTCTTTCCTGTCCACTGCCTGGTTCACTGACTCAGAAAACAGGAGCTCATTGTCATATCCAAACCCTTGGCTTTTTTTCCTACATCTAATGCATCTCTACAGAGCTCCCCTTTCTCCTCTGCAGTTTGGAGAAAGAGAGGCTTTTTTAAACTGTCCGTGTGCTCTGTACCAAGGAGCCCTGGCAGCGCTGTTAATTCACCAGTTGTGCTGTCCCAGCCTTCCTTCCCACTGGGCCTGAGCTTGGCAGGAATATGGCAGCTCCCAAGTCAAGACCAGCTCCGAGCTTTCACCCCAGTTAGGAATGTCTCCATAAACTTGTATGAAAAAGAAGCATCTGCAGTAGACCTTTTCCTATCTGTTTTTAAAGTGCAAGTCGAGGCTGAAAGTTGATGCTGTAGGAGACTGACCTTGTGGGAGAGTTCTTCCCTCTGGCTGATCCCAGGTCAAACGCTCTCAGTTTACAAGTCACTGACTCCCACGGTAGCTGGGCTCTTTCTGCCTCCGGTTCTCCTCACCCAAGTGGCAGTAAAGACTCTCCAGCTGGAGCATTGCTGCAGCGCTCTCTGCTAATGAACAAAGCAGAACGTGATCCAAATCATGCTCCTGGCCTTGCATCCACTTATTGCTTAAGAGGTGCTATTTGGTGTAGAAAGGGTCGAGTGCTAGCCTGGGTGGCAGGAGAACTGGATTCTGCTGCCAGTGCTGCTGCTCTATGACAGCAGACAACTTATTCTACCTGTATGGGACTAATTCCCTTTCTGATTCTACTCTGCACTGCGTATTTACTGCCATTTCTCAGAAACGGGGGCTGTTCGTCATTATGCATGTGTTAAGTTCTCAGCACAGAGCAGCTCTGATACTGATGTTTCTGTACTGTGCTTAGTTGAGGTAATTCAGTGAGATTTGGCTTTCTGCAGAGAAACGTATGAGACAGCTCAAGGCTGGATGCTCTGGTGTTTCATACGAAGAGGGAGCATGCTGCAGCCTCTTTCTCAGCAGGCGTTCAGCTTTCTCCTGTCTGCCCACTGGGCAGACTTGGAAGAGGGTAGTTTTTTGAGGACTCGGCCTTTCTGGCAAACTTGGTTGAAACTGGTCAGCAAGTTCAGAAATTTTATGAAGGACAGAAAGACAGACACACCCACAGTGCAATCACAACAGATTTGTTTCTCTATGAAAAATGATTTAAAAAATGGTTGTTTAAGTAAGCAAATACATTTCTTGGAGACACTAGGGTAGGGGGAGACAGTAGGCGAAATGTTACCTGTATATATGCCTATTGGTCCAATGTTCTCTTCAGCATCGAAATTTCTTATTTTAAATCTCTCTTTTATCCCTATTTATGCTTATTTTAATCATTTTGGTTATTAGTTCTAACAGTTTGTTTTCCCCTGCACTGCAGATTGTTTCGGTGGCCTCCCATTTTGCTGCTGGACTCTGCAGATACTTTTGTAAGATCATTCCATCAAAATAAATCTATGTTTTTTTACAAAAGGTTAAACTGGTTACAGAGACTGAGAATTTTTGGGCTCAATGAAGTCAAGGCATACAGCAAAATTAATCGGTGGTTGAAGCTCTCCCGTAAAGCCCCCATTTCAGGATTTGCAAACTGGCTTCCCATACACGATCCAAAGTATCAGAGCTGCTACTTATCACAGAGCAGTAAGGGCCCTTTTGGCCTGAGCTGTCAGCCAAAAATTCAAGTGCTCGTGAGTTGTTCTAGTTTTGCTGAAAATGGGTGCAGCAGTCAGGTGTTCCTTTGATGCACTCCTGTTTATTTACAAAGAGCCTAAAAGGTCCCGTTTCCCCCGAACACAGCAGGAAACAGGCAGTGACAGAATTTGGTACCTTGTTCTTCCTGTTAGGGCTGATTTCACATGTGAGTAAACAGTGGATGCGTGGTGCGCTGGAGCGAAGGCCTTTCTATCTGAGTAGTCACCATTTCTCCTGTTTTCCACCACTGGATGCCCGTGTGGCATCCATTTCACTTCCCCCTGGCTGGCTCAGTGCAGGAAATCAGACTGATTTAAAAAAACTCCAAAAAGAAAGAAAGAAAAAAAAAGATGAAAAATGTTTTTCTTTAAAAACAGAAAAAAATTAAAGATCATTTTAATTAGGTTTGAAAAATCTGCAGCAGAGTTGACAGGCTGGTTGACAGGGCTCCCTTTCACTGGAACGCCCAGCTCAGGGCTTTTCATCTCGCGTGCAGAATATTTTGACATTCGTGCTTTCTTGGCTCCATTTTCAGAGCCCAGTGGAACCTGTAGCCTAATTAAATGTAACAATTCCTGAAAATGAGGGTTGTTATTTTTTTCCTAAGGATAATAATAGAGGTTTTATTTTAAAAAGAGATAATCTATTTACTCTAGGCTGCCTGCTTCCTGACCTGGCCTCAGCACCTGAGGGGACAGGAACAGAACAAATTAGGCAGGGACTTAGTCACTGGAAAAGATGAGGGGTGTGTGTATGTGTGTGTGCACATGTAGCCTCCATGCTCCACTTGAAGAACGGAGAGGTGGAAGGTCAGGAGGCCATGATTTTCCCTGGCAGTTGACTTTTTTTCTTATTTTTGTGGTGCAACACTGTTTTTAGGCCACCGTTGGACATAGCTAGCTTTAAAAGGAACTGCTTTAGGGGAGCACAGTCCCTTTTTTGGTCTTTCTGTTTACCAGGTGGACAGGGAAAAGTGAGCTGGTGGCCTTGTGAATCCCGGGGTGTACATCAGAGGTTACCGAACCATTGAAATGGGAGCTGTATCAAACAAGGAGGCAAAGGAGAAAGAAAATGTGGGTCCTAACTGTCAAAGAATGGACATACCCAGTTATCCATCAGTAATCTGCAGCACTTTGAGCCCAGAGCTCCTTTCCTTCCAGAGCTTTTACTTGCAGTATTTCATTTTGCCTGTGGTGTAACTCCCGGTTCTGCAGGCAAGTCCTTTCACCACCATGACTGATGAAGCACAGCTCAGCTCCTGGTGAAAATACACCTGGTTGTGCAGAGCTGGAGTGGCCTGCTTTTGCCTCCCACTCTAGGTTCCTGGTCCCACTGTGTCTTGGGTCTGGTGGTTGCTGATGCTGCATCTGGGACTGCAGTGCCCAGGAACTGTGACTTTCTGTGGGCTGGCCCAGCACTGAGAGCAGAGAGATGAGCTCTGAGTGTGACAGGCAGTGAGCTCTTCTTTCATCTCAATGTGTAGATGATGGTCCATGAATCAAGGCTGAGGAGCAGGTGACAGAGGGAGAGCCTGAGAAATGCAAGCGGTAGATGGCTTTTCCAAGCTGCTCGGTTGGGGATCACTCACCAAATCTCCTCAAAACTTCCAGTCAGCTGATGTGTCTGTTCATCAGCTGAAGGAGACGTGGTAGGACATGTGCTGCAAACCACTTGCAGGTTTTCCCTCTCCCCATTTCCTCCTGCAGCTTTGGAGCCCTCTGCTAGGTCAGCAGGACTTCCCCTCTCTCTCAGCGTGCTCCCCAGTACCCAGTGGCCGACTGAGCCTCAGTGCCGCAGGAGTACCCGAGGGATGCAGGCCTGGCTTGCCCTCAGCTGGCCATGGTGTGGGCTGCTAATGGTGCCTGGTGCCTTTTCAAGCCGGCAGCCTGATGGCAGCAATGCAGCAGCCAGTGGACTTGTCAAAGGCATTCCTTCGCTTTAATCCTATTGACAGGGACTACTGCCTGGAACAGGAACTGCGGGGTGAGCCATGTCAACAGCAGATTCTTATTACAGATAATATTGATGGGGCCTTTACTTGAATAATGAAGGGAAGAGCCCTCTGCTTTGACGTTTGTCTCCAAAACCTAGAATTACTAAGAGTTTAACCATCGGAGGAGAGCTTAAGATAGTTGCATCTTAAAGGATCTGCTTTCTTGCTGCATTCAAGGCTGGGGAAGGGGAGTTTAGCCCATATGCTGGGAGCTCCACGCTGACCTTTTCACTGCTCTTAATAAATGTTACAGTTAACTAAAGTCGAATGGATTTTTCTATTTACTGTAGTGTGTTATCCACTTTCTGGGAAAAAAAGGGGGGTTAAAAAAAAAAAACAAATCGCTGTTTAATACCACTGTTACTCATTATCTTTGCTAGCTGCAGGGTGAAAGGCAAGTGGGAAGGGCAAGGGCAGGACAATTCAGGCTGTATTATCAGGGTAATTCCTACCATCCCACATGATTATGTGTGTTTCTGTAGACGGGTGAATCAGGGCTGCACAAATTGGTGGTGATCTTATGGCCAAAGCTCCAACCAGAACCAAAGCTCTGGAAATGTTTGGGAAAACATTTTTTATTTTTCATTCTTTAAAAAAGAGGGGGGAAAAAAGTCTGCTGGGTCTACATTGCTTGGTTCTCTACAGGAACAGAGATGCCAGAATTCCAGGGGAGAGGCTACTTGGAAAGTCAAATGAGGGCAGAAGGCATCAGCCATTCCAGGAAAGAACCTGTCCTTGCAGGTTTCCTCATGTTTGGGCTTGGATATCATGACTACAAGTGCTGTGACAAGAGAGGGTAAGGAAGGAAGACAGGGCTAAAGAGTAGGTATTGCCATTCTTGGATTCTAAACATAGCCAGGAGTTTAACAGTATCCTTCTGAAGCCTTGGTTGTTTCTAGAGATATCTCTTAAATTGAGTTTGGACCTTCAGCTTGTAATCAGCACCGATGAGGAAGAGAACAGGAAAAGCTGGCTTTCAGCCACATTTATACCTCCCAGATCCTAGTGCTAGCCAAGGACTGAACCGGCAGGTGGTTTAAGTTAGAGCAGCCACAGGGCTGCTCTAACTTAAGCCAGCTGGAATCTTTTCTGGGGCCAGTTCTACCAGCCAAAGTTTGCTGGATTACAGCAGGGCCCCCAAAAGGCCCCAGCCCACCCCTGCATGGCCTACACAGGAGGGCCAGGGAGCAGATGATATGAAAATGTCAGGGCAGTTTCCAGCTGGTGCTTTAGGACAGCTTTAATTCTTTGACGCTGCTGTAGAAAATTAGTATCTGGTTCAAGTAAGCCTGGTCTCACAATATTTTTAGTCTGATTTTGAAGACCCTAGGAGTTTTGGATTGCCCTTAAGTTTCTGAATTTGGGGTTTTCTGACTTGAACTGTTAAATATTTTCCATACATAAACAGCAGCCACAAAATTTCAGGTTAGATGACTTGTGTTTTAGATTAAAGGAAACACCAAAACAAGACAGAAGAAAAGTAAAGTCTCCAACTGGTCAGAAGTTACTCTTCTATTCTGAATGCATCTCCTTCTGTAACAGGTTCCTGAGACAGAGAACAAAATGGACTTTCTCAGACCCACCAAGTGTGAAAGGTGTGACCCCATCCTTGGAGTCAGTGAAAGATCCCCACCATGTGACTGGGCACATAAGAAGGAAGCTGGTGTTCTCTCCAGTGTGTGCCGTCTGCACCCCGCACCGCTGAGCCTCCAGAATTTGGCTTATGGTCAGTATTTACACACTGTGTTTTAACCTCCCCAAATCTCCTTCTGCTTAATACAGCAAGCCACGCGTGTGGGCACTCATTTTCCTGTGTGTGAGTACCAGGGCACTAGAAAAACCTTCAGGACTATCTCATGGAGCAGCTTCGAAAACCCACTGAACTGTAAGCCGCCTTCCCTTGCAGCCAAGATTTATGCCCCCTCGCTTCCTGATGGCCGAGGTGTGGCATATAAACTCAGTCCTGCTCATAATAACTGGGGACAATTGAACGGGCTGGCCTTGACGTCAGGCACTCCAGTTACACAAGGAGCCTTTCCCGGGAGGAACAGCTAGAGAGGGAATTCGTGAAAACACCAGGCTGCCCCTGCCACCCCAGGCCGGGCAGGAAGCAAACCAGACGCAGGGCTTTGCCGCCCAGACCCTTCTGTGAGGCAGGGAGTAAGTGGCCTTGACAGGGCAGCTTGGAGAAAGTGCCTGGTGAATGCACATGGCTGAAAAGCGCTGTGAAAAGTGCCAGTAGACGTGTGGCATGCTTCCAGCCAGCCTGTGAGCTCCTTGCCCCTGTGGAGTATATGCAAAAGTGCTAAATGGAGTGTTTAGGGCAGAAAGGAGCCCAAATAGAAAGGGTCCTTGTGGAAAATTGCACTGTATTGGTGCTCCTAAGAAATCAGAAATCAGCTTCTTGGGCCTGTCCTTGCTCCATTAGGTTTTGCAGACTGATAGAGGCTTGCAGCAAGGAGAGGACCAGAATATTCCCTTGAGGCTCTGATTCAGCAAGTAGGTCTGTCCCAATAGGCTGATTAGCCCATGCTGTTCCTTGCTTTTTCATCTTAAGCAAGCACTTACAAGGTTCCACACACCAGGGTCTGTGCAGGGGACCCCTGCCCAATCGCAGTACCGCAGGCTGTGGGTTACTCCCGTGCCAGGACCACATGCACCAGGCACTGCTTGGAGCTGGGGAAAAGCCCTGATCAGGGCTGTGGTAGTGGCAAGGGAGAGTGAGATCATGGGGTAAGGTTTGTGTTTACTCCTATTGAGTCTGAGAAGTTGGGCCAGTGCAGGAAACACAGAGCAGCTGCCAGATGCCTACATCTCCAGCTGCTGTGTACTGTCTAGTGGCCCATCCAGCCCAAGCCCTAATTAAGGTGTTTCCTACCCTGTGACAGTACTCCTTCGGCTGCTTTGGCCTGTCCCTCAGCCGTGAGATGAGCCATGCCTGGATCCTGCTAAAGCCACGTGGGTGTGGTCTCAGGTTTGACTGATGACTCGCCCATCTTCTGGCCTGGAAAACTGGCAGCAGTGTCTAAGGTAAGAGATCCTGCTCACATCTTAAGCTTTGGGAGAGGAGAGGGTTCGACCAGCATCTTCAGCTTCCCTGTCCCAGGCAACCTGGAATCTAGGAGGCAAGCCAGGATCCAGGCAACTTCTGCTAAGCCATGCTCTGGAGCCTCTGTGTTCTCATCATTGGTCTCCTTGCTCTAATTTTAAGGCGTGCTTCCAAAGAGCACTTGTGAAATGAGGATCTCTAAGGGTCTGAAGGTCTTCAGCTGCTTAAGTCTAAGCTAAGGACCCAGAAAAGAAGAAAATAGATGGCCACTGGATCAGATTCACTCTGATGCAGCTCTAGAGACAGAAAGACCAAGCAGCTTCAAGCTGTCCTTGAGCTTCTGCCCCTACTGTGCGCACTCGCCCCACCATTCATGGTCCTGCACTGGAGTGGATGAGCAGAGCAGCGTGTGGTTTTGAGCATCCCCTTGTCTGGGGAAATGTCATCTTTTTGTAGTCCTACATGTTACTATACTGAGAGCTGAATTCTGGCCAACAGAGCAGAAGCAGCACCTACAGAATTAGCTGACCCTTTGTTTAACCCAACTCAGGGCTCAAAAAATCAGTTGGATCCTTCAGGTCATGAAAATGGATTAAAACCATGAGTTTTTATTTTTTTTAATCATCTCCTTTAAAAAATGATGTGATAAATATTTTTCCCCTGTGCTTGCTTTTTGGGGTTGGGGGGGAACTTCCAGGTACATGGGGGTTGTTTCTCCAGTTTTCTCTAGAACCTAGAGGACTGTGAATTGGTTGTTCTATCCTTCTTTTATTTTTAAAATGAAATCTGAGATTTTTGCAAAGTACATCAGAGCAAGGAGCTGGGGGCAGAGGGAGGAAAAACATCAAGTACTGTGGGACTAAAATTGCAAGAGTTGGCAACACTGATTTTTCTGTTGTTGTTGTTTTTCTTTCCTTTTTCCAGAGAAAAACAAAACACCCCCCATTTTGCTTAGCCCCAGCAGGGTGAACAGAGGGAAAAGGTGCTCCAGGGCAGGAAGAAATTGTGGAGAAATAGGTTTGCAAACTCCATTTATATTGGATTGTTTGAGAATTGTCCTGAAAGCTGCCTTCTGGGGACAGCTGTCCTGCTCTGAAGGAGACAGCGAGCAGAGAGGCATGCATGTGCAAGAGGAGCTGTGTGGGGGACTCTCTGGGCTGAGACAAGGACTCAGGTTGTAATTGCCTCCAATAGTGTTCAGGCCTAGTGGCTGCCTTAGCACCTCTGTCTCTTTTGTGAGGGTGAAGAGCCTCCTGGCCATGTAGGAGAAAAGGCTCAACAAAGCTGTTCCTCACTGTAGGAGCAGCTTCCCCATCTGCAATGGGGGAGATCCTAGCTGGCCAGAATCAATCCTGGCAGGCTGATAGGAGAAAAAGGACTGGCAATCTGCGCCGTTACCTCAGGGCCTCCTCCCTGCTGGCTGTCTGGAAGTCCTGGCAACGCTGCAATACCCTCTTGCTCAGAGAACAAATACAGAAAGACCTGAGCTGACCTGGAGGAGATTTGCACGGGACAGCGGTGCCCAACCTAGGCTCTGGTGCCTGCAAGACTCCTGCACTGCTGGCAGCTGTGGGGCGTTGATTAGTAGGGGCTTGGCAAAGTGCTGCACTGCCTGTAGCGTATTGCTTCTTCAGGAGTATTGCCCCTGGGCAAAGGAATGCTGGTACAGGTCTTCACTCCTGTGACCACAGCGAGTATCTAGTCCAGGCTGCTCAATGGCAGAAACGAACGTGTCTATCTTGCCTTTGCTGCACGTGGCATGCACAGGGCGACTGTTCTTTATTAGCTCGAGCAATCATTGGCAAGAGCTACTGGAACAGAGGTTGAGCTCCAACTGCTGTTCCTGCCTATCCTCCTTTGGTTGTGTTCATATCTTTCTCAGACTCATTCCTTCTTGGTTGAAATTTTCCATGCTCAGTCTTAGCCCCATGATGCGTTTTTGCTGAAGGTGTGGAGCGTGCTGGCTGGAGTCATCTTTGTAGAGCTCATTGCTAACCTCTGCCCCGTGGTGAATGTCCATCTTTCTGCTCTTGTCCCAAGACTGCAAGCTGAAGAAAACTTTACAGGATAGATTCTGATTTATTTACTTGTTTATTTTGAAAAGCAACTTAAAAGTTTTCATTTCAGTCAACTGGAACTTAAAAGAAAATCTTTTATTTAGATCTCCCCCAGTGGAAAACTGAACAGTTCTGGCAAAACTGAAGTTTTTCCATGGAACATTCTGATTTTGTGAAAAGTGCACTGTCTATTGGGTGAAAAAAAAATTTGATCATTAATTTTTGACCAATTCTACTTTTAAGGATGATTCAAAAATACAAAGGCAAAAATCTCAATTTCCTATGTGTAATACATCAGCATTTTTTTTAGCATGACTTGAGCACTGTTTCATTAGTGAAGAGCCCAGAAAAGTTATTCAGCATAAGGAAAAGCATTTTATCAGTTTTAAAACTGTGGAAATTTGAAATGGGTATGTTAGTTCACGCACTGGATTTACAGCTCGCCTTTCTTCCTATCTAGGTTGAGGATGTTAGACTTAAAAACCTGGTGTTAAGTTAGATAAGAATGTGTGTGGTAGTGTTTTTGTTTGTTTGTTTGTTTGTTTGTTTGTTTTGAGGACAGCTAAAATACAGAAAAATCTGTTAGGACTGAAGGAGCTGAGAGACCTCCATTCATGATGTCTTTGTAAAGTGATTCCAGGGTAGAATTTATCATTTGCAGGAGTGTTGTGATTCAATGCTTTTCTTTTTGGTTTGATTTTTAAAGATTGCTGTCTTCTAAGAGTGTTTTATTTTTCCTCCGAAGGATAATCAAATCCTAAATTAAGTAATTGAATCTTCCAAAATTAATAAGCTCTGATTTAAGATTTGTGGCATTACAAGGTTAATACTGGGCCATTGTATAAATGTGGCATTTTCCTTACTCCTGCCCTCCAGTGCGATCAGGCAGCTTCTCAAATGTTCAGAGTTGCCCTGTCCCCACA
The DNA here is from genome assembly GCF_028389875.1 of Rhea pennata. Lineage (NCBI taxonomy): Eukaryota > Metazoa > Chordata > Aves > Rheiformes > Rheidae > Rhea > Rhea pennata. The sequence continues at coordinate 13,713,785 of NC_084674.1, forward strand.
AATGTGAATATAAATACTAACGTAATACTTTTAGACGTGCACATACGTGTACAACATTAGTGTTGTACTGCACTGAACACACATGAAATATTTCCTTGAATGTACAATGCATACAAAATGGTTGATTTGCAAAATGCCCAGAATGCAGCATGGTAGATAACTTAATCTGAAATGTTCAAGCAGGTGATAAGAAAGACATGCTATAGAATGATTTATATATATTTCCACTATACAGAGAGGAAAAAATAAGCTTCATAATTAACATGGTAGATAAGAGCAACTGTGACACTTTCCATAACTACGATGTATTTGATGTTGAAGTAGGGTTTAAGATTCTGAGGGTATGTTTAAAAGAGAAGCAGTATGTGCTCAGAATTGAAAATTAGGAGATCATCTTTAGATCATCTTAAAATCTAGCAACCCTATGGAAGTCCTTTACTCCTCATTGCCTTCAATGCATAGCTGCTTAGGGAGTAGGAACTGGACTAATTAGAAGACTGCTGACAAGCAGGAGGCCCTATAAGGGAAGTCTGAGCTGGGGCTTCTTTTCTATGCCAATAACTATGCAAGGAGAAGACAACTGAAGATTTGGTTGCTGTGGAAGTAATACTGGGTGTTACTACGTGCTTGCAGATTTTGAAATAAAATACAGGGCCAGTGAGGGCATAGATGTTAGCTATCATGGATGTTATGTTGGTCATTGGATGGAGACTTGGCAGCTAGTTTAGTGAGTAGTTTGGCTTAGTTTCTGGATGTGTAACCCTAGGTCAGGTATTGAGCTAGGTTCCTATGGCTGTTCCTAAGCTATGAAGGTAGGAACTAGAGGTGGACAGTTGTGCAGCAGAAGGGGGAATGGGTAAATACAGCACTTTTATCTGCAGAGCCCATCACTGGGATGAAATAAAAAATATTCTGATTTCTGTGGTGCTCTCTGCACTTCTTAGCTGTTGCTCAGGCAAAGCTGTTATTAATTCAGGAGGAGTCTGCCCAAGCAAGAACTCTTGAGAGTCCAAAATAGTTTGCAGAGAGTAAATACAAGAATTATTCACCTACCACAGAACAGCATCAGCCTCTGGGTGGAATGTAGGAGCTGTTTAACAGTGCACAGGAACATTTCCCCACAGGTTTGGACAGGAGTTGGAGGATTGTATGCCCAGTGAAACTACAGCTGAAAGCAGTAAGTTGGATAGGCCCTCTCCTCTGCCTTGGTACAGGGCAGGCTCGGAGGGAAGAGCACCACCTACCATAGTACTGTACCGCTTCCTCTAGGACGCTGGGAGTTTTTCTGGAGCTCGCCCATCTGACCCAGTCCTCCACATGAGATCTGGCAAGATAATCGCTCCAAGCGTCTGGGTAAGTACTGTAAAATGCTTCAAATAAATGAATAGAAATCATCTGCTTCATAAATGCCAAGGGCTTTCAACATGTCATTTCTTGGTAAACAAAGAATTTCAGCACGACAATATCTTAGGATATTATTGGCCATATTTGTTCCCTCGTGCATATTGAAGCAAATGTGAACAGAGTTGCAGGGCTATCCTGTACATCCTGTACAGAGAATTTCTCTCTGCTGTGGCAGAGAGATGAGGACTGCTCTGGCTATACCCTGGACAGTTTGGTCTGTGCCCTGCCTGAAAACCTTCATTTCTGTGATGGTAAAGGGCAGGTGCAAGTTCTGCTTGTGCTCAGTTTTGCACAAAGTGCCATATATCATAATTAGAAAAAAAAGCAAACACTTTTTTTGCAGACATTAAAATGCAATAAAAAAATGTGTATGCTTCCTCCCCCCCACCCCCCAACTAAATTGATTACATCTGGTGGCATGAAAAAAATAGCCAAAATGTCAGACTGAGTCACACAGCCCCCTTGGGTGGTTATATTTATTTCAGGGTTGGAGCACTCATCAAAACAATTTATCCTTGGCTCTCCCTCTCTGCCTTCCCATCTCCATGCTTACAAACTCTTCTGTTCCCTAAACACTTGTATTTAGCCCCAAGCACCCCCCTTCCCCAATCCTTTCCTTCTCCCACCTTTGCAGTCAGGCCCTCTCTATCTCCATCTTTTCTTTGTCCCCAGTCCTTCCCCTGCTTCCCCCTCCTTCCCCTTTGCTAAATCAACCCCAGCAAACTCTGCAGCTGTAATTCTCCACTGGGAATAGCAGAGGAAGCTGGAGCATAGACAAAGCTTGATGTTTCTAACACTGTGTCACCTATTTAGTGTCTTGTTTCATGTCACTTGGGGTTAAGTGACATGGTAAAATTCGCAAGCCTGGTCCCTGCTGTGGCTTCCATTATTGCAGCCAGGATCAGAGTGTGACTCCAGAGCGTCCTGGGATGACCACGGCTCAGTCTCCAGCCTTTCCTGCCCAGGAACACTCATGGCAGCACCCTACTCTCCCTCAGTGACTCTGCTTTCATAATTTGCTGCCGTTGCAGAGATGGCTCTGCTGGATCTTTTTTAGTGGATTATTTTATGGCTTAGCTCGCCTGTGTCCCATGTTTTCCCTTCTTCAGAAAGCAATGCTGGATGCAGCTCCCTGCAACTGTTAGGTGGGGAGAAAGGCTGTGCTGTAGCAGGTGGCGAGGACCTTATCTCCAAGGATGTGAAAACTCCTTTTCATCTCTGTTCTCAAACCCTGTCCTTCTATTCAAATTGCAAGGGGGGTGACTGCCTCCTTTCTGCATCCTTGGGGACATCTTGGCCCTACACATCTTGGTCTATTAATCCTGTTGCAATCTGCTGCCACATTATACCTGCTCCCACACATTATGCCAGACACAGTTGCAGAAGACTGGATGCTTTAGGATCCTCATGGATAGAAATGACTGCAGAAATGCATTTGTGCATTTTTTTATTATTGTTTATTAATTTTCCCTTAGAGTGATGCAAGGTCCTGATCTGGCAGGAGTAGGTACTGAAGCTCTTGATTCCTTTCCCTTGCACTGCAGGATTGCCCTGCATGCTATTCTTCCTCCCAGAGAAAGATCCGTTGCTTTCCCTGACACTCCTGTGTGGCTCAGTCTCCGATGAGGGAGACGGGGTTACCTACCGCCGTCCTAACTGGAGACAAAGGTGCAAGAAGCTCTTGGCCCCAGTGCCTTTGAGCTAACTCTGCTCCATGTGTTCTGTGCTGGCTGTGGGGCCTGCTTGCCACTCCGCGCCTGGGCAGTGGGTGCCTCTTGTACAGCGCACTGCATTTTTTTTTCCTGCTGTAAATCAGAGCCCCCTGGGATCTGTTATTGTGCTTTTTTTTTCCCCCAGGTATTTTTGTCTGTGAACCACAGAAAACTGAATAGCAGGAAATGAAGTGCAGATTGAGAACATGGTTGAGTGCACTTGCTAAAATAAAACATTGGGGGGGGAGGAATGGATTCTTTTATAAATAGAAAATGAAGTGTGTTTATTTTTTATTGATGAAGTATTTAATTGTGCTGAGGGTTTGAGAGATGTTGGTAGCAACATTTCAGACTCTGCATTCACTAGAAATGCCAATCTTTGGTATAAATACCTTGCTAGGACTAACTTACCTATTTTGTGCCTTGGAAGGGCTAGGGGATGTCAGGATTTTTTGTGCTCTCAGGCATACCAATTTGGTGAACTTGACAGCAGAGTGTGAGAAATTTACTGATACCTTCTGATACCTTGAACTAGACACTAAGAACGTACTCCTAGGAGTCCACTTCTCCCAGACAAGGGAGAAGTGAATTAAATAAGGGCTATGATGTCTCTGTTGTCTCTGCTGTCTTTGCATGCCTATGTGAGAGCTTGATGCCGAACCAACAGTCCCATGGACCCAAAGGCTTGTTGAGTGAAAGCATTTGGCAGCAGAAGAAGGTCTCTCCCCGTTGCTCCCAACCAATGTCTTTCAGCTTTGGCCAGGCAGGATAACCCTTGGTTTCAAAAAGTGATTTTGGGCTGTGGTCTGTTCAACCTTTGACTTCAGTGGAGAGTCTGCCAGCAAGGGGGGGCATGCCACGGGGCATCTGCGTGAGTGGTGTAATGTATGGTGATACCTGAGTTAGCACTGAAATGGCCCTAGCGGGAAAGATATGTCAGCTTGTATGCTGTCGCCATACTGACAAAGAGGTGCTCTTTCTGGCAAGCTTGCTAAAGCTAAGTTGCTGAGCTCTGCACAGCGCTACGTTGACGTAATGAGCCCTGCCAGGGAGTCTTAGAGCCTGCCCTCAGTTATGCCTCTAACTTTTTTTAAGCCAGGCAAGTTACATGAGCAAGCTGAGGGTGTGGAGATAAGGACATGACCTTTTAGATTATTCTGCTTGCTCTACTACAAATGCTAGATGAATCCAGCCAAGAAGTTGGGTTCTTTTGTGAGGCTGAATTAATCTCATTAATTTTGATGTCTAAAAGTAGCCTTCAGTCATCAGTGACCTGAACTGTGTTCTTTCAGGGGGTAAATCTCTATGGTCCATCTTCCATCTCTAGAGCCATCCTGCTCTCCCTGCATCTCTGAATCACTGTCTGAAAAATCTGGGTTTTTTAAATTCTTTTTTAATGAAGTGAAAGATTATGAGGTTTTAAGGGTAGACGCAACCAGAATGCTTGCAGTCTCCATGACCATGACAGGTCTATCATTGCAGGAAGCATAGGATCTAAGCAAGAGATGTACCAATAATTAATTAAATGGGGCTTCTTTTGTTTGGGATTTGTTTGAGCTGAGCTATGTAAAGTGTCTAGGGAAGATCTTAAGCACATGCTGAAGCCAGTGAGAGTTAATGACCTTTTTCAAAGCTTGCTTGAATCCAATTCTAAATGTACAGAAATCTGACTCATTTTTTGCGTAACAGAGGGACCAATTATTGATCAAATCAATGTCTGTGGAAGAAAACTGTAAGGAAGGAACATTAGGCAAGCGTCCCCATCTCAATACGCTTTCACTGCTTTCCAGCTCTGCCTGTGCAGGGCAAACCACTCCCCTTTGGCTATTCAGAGCCCGTGGTGCAGGCTGCACTTCCAGGCCAGATGGGAGCTGGGGAGACTGTCAGGAAAGATGCTTGCATGAGACTTCTCTGCAGGGTCTGTAGCACAGGTTGATGTGTATTTGGTTAAGGCTTATTCATCTGTTCCTATGGCCACAGGAGAGAGCGTGTTGAGTTGGTCCAAGCTTCTTTGTCTTACCTATCCTACCTATTTATACCAAGTTGTTATTTCCAAACATCCTGCCCCTACTTCACTGTAATAGGGGAAAACGTACAGTTACACAGTCTTCAGATGGAATGGCCACCAGCCCGCTGAGGAGCCCTTGTCTGCGAGCAGATTGAGAGTTCATTTGCCTTCCTTGGTGATGAAAACCTCTCAGCAGCTGTTTGTGAGCTCCCACAAGAAAAGCTGAATCCTGTTGGATGGGAAAGGGTAGTTCCTGTGCTGGCCAGTGTGTCAGCGGCCGGTGAAAAGTGGAAGGAGGAGATTCAGACAGAGAAGAAATTCTAGAGGGAAGAATAGATGCAAGAAATTCCTAAGAATGTTACAGAAATCAACATCCCCCCCCTTCAAACCAACCCACCTAAAAAATGCCGTTTTGTGGGCTATTTTGGAAAGAAGTCCATGCCTGGGGAATTTTTGGCTGATTCTTATGGCTTTTAGAAGTTTCTGGGAGATCAGACGAATAGAAACAGGAACCAGATGGGACTTCTAGCTGCTGGAAAGAAAAAGAAAAGGGGGAAAAAAAATCCATCCCTTGTATAAAATGTGAAGAGCACTTGTTCACTTTTGGGGAGCTTTCCCTTCACCCTGTATTTTGAAGTGATTTACTCCACTTGCTTGATGTTCTCATAGGACATTTATCTCCGTTGTTGTTGTTCCTAGTTTTTTTCTTTCTTTCTTTCTTTTGCAATAGAAAGCAGAGTTCATTTTTAAGAGAATTTTAAGCCTTTGCCTTGCTAGATAAAAAGAAAGTCAGTGATTGGTTTTGTTCTTGCAATAGCCTCTACATGCCCTTACTCTTCACTCGCTGAGTTTATCTCTGTGGAGCTTCAAACTAGAAATTAGCACACTGTTAGGGGAGAGTTGAGCAGGGTTGGAGGGGATTCTGTTCTACCAGCGCTGAGCACGTACAGGTCCTGTTTTAGGTGAGTGACCATGAAAGAGAGAGTTTAAACCTTTCTGGAACCTAAGATAGACCAAGACCTCAGATGCATGGTGCCTGTATTGACGCAACTTGTCAAGCGATGTTGCATTTGTAGTATCTTGACTGTTGGGTTTTGTGTTTGTGGATTCACAAAACAGTCTTGGTCCAGTCTCAGCTTCTATATTATCAAATTGCTTGGCTCTGGAGCTGGTTTATTTCTGATGAACATCCTAGAGACTGAGTAGGGGCCAAGGAGCATTTTCCGGCTCCTGGGTTTAAGCTGGATTCTCTGTTGGGAGTCACGATCCAGCCATGATCTGACACCATGCTGGGACTAGGCTTGTATTTATTCTTTTCTGGAAAAAAAAAATACACTCCTCCCATGTTCCTATCTTGTTTATAGTCTTCCTCTTCATTAACATCCTTTGATATTATTTCTCATGCTCTCTGATCTACTGCCATTTCCAAGGTAGCGTCATCAGCAACAAGCAATGATTCTTGATAAACCTTCACCAGTGATTTGTATGTCAATATGAGTGTAAATAAACATTTAATCTATTTTTCTAGGAAAGTGATTCAGAAGCAACATAAGGACTATACTGTACGCTGTGACACTTACTAGTGGTGATGGACAAAGTCAACTGTAGATATTTTAAGACATAATAGTTGATCTTTTGTTCACATTTTCAAATATGCGTGCATTTGAACACATGGCTTTGGCTCCATGGTTCTTCACAGATGGACCTACTAAGCCAGCTCCTAGAACCCACTATTATGGTGACCAGTTGATTAGATTAGTTTAAATGGAAAAATACCCTAAAACGTAAGGGTTTGGGTTTGAATGTCCAATTTGAATTCTGACTTCTGTGGCTTTCTTTTTTTCCTTTGGCTCTGGCTGGTCCGGCAGGATGTCCCATATTAGAATGTTGCTCAGTTGTTGTTGTTCTTTGTGGTTCCAGTGAGTTGTTTTTTTAGAGATGTCTGGAAGGAAAGAGACATAGGGGACATGGTTCACAGGGTTTGTACAAAGCTTTTATTTTCCCTTATTTCCCTTCATTTTACTTTTCATGGATCTGATGTACAAATGTTCTCAGGAGTGATATGCTGAGATTTGAAGTCAAAGTGCTTATCATGGGACTCAGGTGACTGCTGTTGTGGTTGAATCAGTATCATTTTAGGAATTTTATTTGAATATAGCTTCCAGCTCAAAGGTCATCTGAGTAGGCAAGCTTTTACTGCTTTCACTTTGGCTTCCCACGTCCGTTTAATTTGGCCCATGTTTGCTCAAAATGTCTCCAGCTGTCTAGAAACTTGTTCCTAGCTTGCTGGAACATTCACAGCCCTTTTGGCCAGTCTGACCTTAGTTACAAAGGCTAGATGTTGTTTATTTCAAATCATTTTTACTAGCTCTATTTTATGTAAAGCAGCTCGCATAATTGAAAGAGACAAATATGTTGGTTGCTGTCCTTGTGTTCACAGGTTATAAGTTATTGCTGTCCACAATGCTCAGGCATGCGATCTGTCAGTGAACAACACCTCGTATTGTTCCATGGGAATTTTTGCTAATATTTTCTTTAATTTTATCAGTCTTTTGTTTCTCTGTTGGAAAGATTCCATGTGCTTCACATTGAGGACCGGTGTCAGAAGTGTTAGAAGATTAAAGGACTGTCTTTTTGCCCAACTAATACGAATTGGATGCTGAACTGTGCACTACTCAGAAAACGAAATGTCTTCTAAAGAAGTAAATGTTTGGAAGGAGGCAGTGAAAATCCATCAGATTTGTATGACTAATTAGCTTATCCACTGGTTATTATCCTTGTGTTTACTTGTAATGAGAATCTTCAAAGATTATTCTATATTGAACACGTAGATAATTTTTGCTTACGTAATTGTTTCCATGCCCAGATATTACAGTAATGGGTGCTGTACCTTGACACACACAGTTCTAGCTTGGACCAGGCACAAGTGCATCCTCTTGAGGGAGATGAGCCTGCATCCATCAGTGGGGAATGGACTGAGCGCCCACCTAGAGTGGGCTCTGCATGAGAACTTTATTCTTCCCTGGGGAAGTGGGACTGATTCTCACACCTTCTTGACAACCAGAGCCCAGCCTCATTTTCTGAGATGCAAGCGCCTCTGCCTGTCAAGAGCTAAATTTCAGCAGAGTACCTTGGATTATTCAGCTCCTCATGTCTTGCACAAGTCTTTCTTTTGTGGAAGACACTTCAGGGAGAAATTTTCTGAGTGTCTTTTTAATAATTTTCTCAGTGTACTGTATGATTTCACAAGATAAATGTGAACACCGTGTTTGTTATCTTTAGGTCTTTCTCACTCGTCAGAGGTTGAAAGGATATGTGTTGTCTTCTTTAAAAAATAAAAGGTCACCTTTAAATAGCTTCCTATGTTTCTATATACCCTGCAACCATTTAAACTTATCCACTGTTTTGTGGGTAGAGGGATTAATGTTTGTATGCACAGAAACCATGTTGCCTTGTGATTTTGAAGCAGTGTGACTTATAAAATTTGTGGCTTTTTTGAAGTCTCTATTCTGCTATTCTTCTAGAATAGTTAGTAGAACTGAAAAAGAGATAATAAAACTGACTTTTGATGAATCTTCCCAAACAGATGAATTTGGTACCTTCTCTTCTTGTGTGACAGAGCCAAGCAGATCAGTGTCATTTCCTGCTTTCTGGCATTATTGAACTTCCACGTGATGCATAAAATTTTACATTTACCACAAAAGAGTCACCAAATCAAAAAGAAAAAAAGTATTAAAAATCTTTTGAGCCTGATGAGGCCTTTATCTCTACAAAGAAACAGAATCTATATTTGTGGCCTAAATTGTCTGCGTCCTTCCAAGAAAACTAATGCTTGAGCCTAATGTCATTGTGGAAGCTGATTATGTCGGCTCAGTGACATTTGTCTTTTGCACAGAAGTTGTCAGAGTTAGTCTCAGGTGTGTGCTAGGTGCTTTTTGCCCGGAGTAGAGGTTCCTAATGTGTTTGGGAGTTTCATTGCTGTCTAGACCTGCTTCAGACTGAACAAAAGGAAACAACAGCTGCTTTCTCCCAGCATTTGTCTATCCTTTCCATAAATTTGTTATAGAGTTTATAAGGCTTTTATAAAACATCTCCATGTTTGGTGCATGTTTAGAGCTTTTGCCTGCCATTGCCTGGACAGTCGAGCAAGTGATATTATTTCCTTTGAACTTTGTCTGAATTTATGCAGTGCTATCTATGCTTCAGGTCTCAAAGATTCCCCGAAATGGGGTTTAGCAGTGAGGAAGTTCCCAGAGCACCTTGGGGTAGACAGGAGCCAGACAACCTCAGCAGGGTGTCCTAAAGGAAGAGGAGAAGGGTGGACCAGGAGGAGAAATGCTGAAGACCCAAAGAGGCCCTGGTGCATCTCTGGTCAGGGAAAGCCTTAATGGTCCTGATTCAGCAAAGCTGGTAAGCACGTGTTCATCTCTAAGCATACAGATATCCCTGCCAGCTTCCCTGGGACTAGACGTGTCCTTGCAGCATGTGCTTAAGTGCTTTGCTGAACAGGGGCCAAAGTCCAACATGGAGCCACCCTATTCCCGCCGACTCCCTCTTTGGCGCCGCACTGTGGAGTTGGCCCTGCTCTTGTGATGGAGGACATTATGAAATCCTGGCCCTGACAGAGAGCAGATGCATTATTGGGAAGCCCTCGGGTCATGAGAGGGCTAATAGTCACATTCCTGGCTGGGATGGCGAAAGATTTACGCTGGGTGCTCACTAGCCTCGCCCTGCACCAGGCCGACTCCCTGCTTCACTGGCCCCCTCGGCTTTAATTGTTGTGTTAATGGCCCTTTTATTTGAAGCAGATCCCCTGGCTTACAGAGGAGAATGTCATTATGTCGTATTTTAGATGTATTTACATTCTCCTTGCCACAGGGATAACATTCTAATTATTTTCTATAGCTGACAGCACCAGCGTCTCTGGTATTAGGGACCCCTTAGACCTGATTACATGGTCTGTTTTCCTTCAAATCACCCACAAATGACAGTGTGGAGCAGGTTTATTATCAATTGACGTACCTTTGCTTAACGCAACTTGCTCCCGAAACGAATGTACTGAAAAGATAATACATGTTTAGAGCATGTGTCTTTGCTTGCATGAAGGCAGATGGGCTTAGGAGGTTAAGCCAATGGTTAACCTCTTCTGACTCTTCAGAGTTCACCGCACACCCCTGCCAGGACTGCACAGTGCCATGCTGCATTGCGCTCCCCATGCAAACTCTGTCCAGAGGCTATCGAGAAAGATTGCTGTAAATTACACAGCTACTGTGTCAAATGTGGAACAACAAGAGCACCTGAAGGGAATTGAGGTGTGCAGTGGAAGGAAGGAGAAAAGGAGGATTTTAGGTTAGTTTTACAGTGCATTATAAAGATGCACCAGAGCCTGGTCGAGACGGTGGGGAGTCACTGTGGCAAATGGGTCTTGCCTGTCTAAGAAGCTGCCTATAAGGCGGAGAGGAGCAAAGAGGAGCCGGGGAGCTGAGCAGGTGATGGGTGCCCTGAGCACAGTGCAGCCAACGGAGAGGGTGGTGAGAGGAGAGACCTGGCAGCAGAGGTCGGGGGATACACAGAGGAAAGCCTTGCAAGGGAAGACGAGACAGGAGAGAGGCCCATCAACTTCACAGCAGGAGACAGGACAGGGACTGTAGCAGAGCTGGGCTTGACCCTGGAGATGAGAGCAGAGGGGTGACTTCAGAGCAAGGAGGAGCTGGTTGGGGAGCACTGGGGGCATACAGAAGTAGGGGCAGCAATTGAGATAAGGAAAGTGAGAGACATAGTTATTAGAACAGAATGATTTGATTTATCCTGAGTCATTTATTCACTAAATTTTCCCCCTGAGATCTTAAACAGATTGTAATGGTTTCAAATGTTGTCATTATTTAGAACAATTCAACAAAATGTTTATTGCTTTGAAAAAAAAGGGAGGGGTGAGGGAAAAAGAAAGAAAGAAAGGAAAAATAAAAACCTGGACAGTCTGTTTTGCCACATTTCAATTTTATTGCTGAATTGGGAGGGGTCAAGAAAATCACTCTTTCTGTTCTCTGAGAGGGAGAGTTTCACTTCTAAAGTCACTTCTGATGTGAATACTTACCCAAGCTTAGATGCTGTCCCTATGTGTATTCAGGTATGAAACAAGTATTCATGCAAGTATTCATGCTAGTGAAATCCTGTCGTGGAAACGTTTGTGCACCAGAACACCTGAAAACAGAGACAATTTCATTGCAACATATAGGCATGTCTTCATGGAGACCTTTCTCCTTGCAGCTCTAGAGATTATTTTATACTTGGAGCTGTGGGGCATGCAAGGCATTTTAAAAGCAAATAAAAAGGCAAAAACGCTGTCCCAAGCAAATTACAATTTAAGTCAGACCAAAGAGGAGATCCCAGCACAGTGTGCACATCAGAGACCCTGTGTACCCTTTAAGAAACAGGATAGCTCAACCATGAGCGCACAAATTCCATCAAAGCAGCACCCATGAGTTCTGCTCCTCATGAAGTTACATATTTGTTTTTAATTTACTTGTATGTGCTTGGTAGATTGTTGTTTGGGGATGCTCCTTTTGGATCAAAGAACTATGCATCAGCACAGCACTGCCTACCTCTGCTGGGCAGCATTTTGAGGGGAAGGTGACAGTAGGTCATCTTCCTGTTGGCCATAGTGGGAATGGGAGAAAATGATGAATTACAATTTAACTACCACCGTTTGTATGTTGAACTGCCTAATAGAACTGGAGTATCTGCAACCCAGGCTTGCTTTGATCAATCCGTTGGGCTCAGAATGGCAGAAGAATGACAGAGAGTTGAACGGGTTTTCTACCAGTTTCCGTTAGCAGTATTTTCCATTATGCATTTCCTATCCAGGTTTGCTGCTGTTTGAGTTGTAAGTCATTAAAACTAGTGGAAAGCAAAGGTTCATCTCTGATGTTTCAATAGTTCCATAAAGTGCATTTCAAATCACGCATTTAGTTGTGAAATCAGTCATCAATGCCACATTTGATAGTTACAGAAGTTGTGCGGTTTTCTTTATCTTTTGTTGGAAGAGCTCCTGATCAGTTGACTTAATTTTCATAATACCCCACAAGAGAATAAATCGCAAGTTTTCACTGCGGGTACTCTATGAAGCTTGAATTGTTAAAGGAAAATATTTACGAATAACTCAGAAAAGGAAATGTGTGCTAGAATTGTGTGTACTGTCGGCTGATTGTCTGATAACAGAATGAAGAAGAAAGACCATATCCATTAGTTCAAATTATTTGTTAAAAATAGTTTACTCCTATCTTCTGGGTAGTTGTACTTAGCAACATGTTAGCTATATGTTAGTGTGAAGAGCATCCCAAAGATTTGGGGCTTTGGTTCCTTTTATAAAATAAACAATAATTGGATTACAGCACTGACTGATCGAAAAAGTGTTGCATGCTTCTGTAGGGCTTTTCTCTGAAGAGTGATTCACAAGCTATACGGATAGAGCACTCTTCTGAAGCAGTCAATATATAGCACAGCTGAAAGATAAGGAGGAGCCATAGTTTTGCCAGAAGCTCGGAAAGGCTCTGGACATGTATTCAGGACACGCTAGAGCCCAGGACAGCAAAACTCTATAAGAGTTGACATTCCATAAATACAAGAGTGTGAGTGCTGGTAGAAACTGTGGTGTAGACAGGCTCAGGCTTATGGCTTATGCCTCACCATCTAACAAATGCCTTCCTACGCTTGTAGGCTCCACCATCGTTATCTTACCTCAAGTGAGGTCTTGCCGGTAGAGAATCAAAAGTGACACTTTTTCATGGAGCTCACTTTATCTTCATCAGAAGGTTGAAGGGCTGAGTCAGCCCTGCCGGGATTTGAACCAGTGGTTCCAGGAAGTCTGGGTATTTCAAACCTAAGGCTTAGACCTCTAATCATCCCCTTATCTAAACCGCCTAACATCTGAGTCTGCAAAATTAGGTCGGAAATCTCATACAAACATGCTTTCCCCAGCGGCATTTCTGCGTTTATTTGCCATTGGAGCCTGGGATTACAGAAGGGCACAAAAGATTCAGCTTTAAAACCAAAGGTTTAACACAAGTATTGCGTGAAGGTCCAATCCTTGATTGATGGCTTGCTTACCAGTTGCTTACAGCTGCAGAATCCTTTTGTGGTCCAAACCCTGAGTTAACACTCTGAGAAGTGTTACCCCCTTGGGCCGCAGGTTTGGAGGAACCCAGTTCTTTTAAGTTAATTTCTATATCTGTTAGGAGATAGGAATGGACGGATTGCTTTCTTGTAACATATAAAGGAACAGTCTCATCCCGAAAGCTCCGCTCCTTGGTACGTCCCAAAATTGTTTCAATTTCCCAACTATCCTTTCAGCCCAAGAATCCAAATACAAATGGCATGAGGTTCTGCATCTATCAGGCCTGCATCTCTCTGAATCCCTACTCTGGTATCTTTAGAGTCTAATGCCTAGTTTCAGCCTCATATGACCACAAAGCCTAGAGAGTTGGAAGATACAAAATTCTTACAGGTTTTATGGAACAGGTTGGTTGAATGGAGATGACAGACTGAATTAGCACCGCTGTGAGGAAAAGGTTGCAGCATTAACTCATTCCTTACTAAAAAGCAGGAGGGGAGGGAAAGGGGATGCAAGGGGCTTTCTGATTTCCCCTACCTATAGAAAAGCTCCTGTCCAAATTCTTGTTTTATCAGCCATCTCTTTTTGCAGTGGCACCTTGAAAAACAAACAGACTGGCTTTATTTGTGCCTCCTTTCTCATAGCTGCTTGCTTATATGACATTTTTATTATAACTTATGTCTGTATGGAAGTTCTTCTTTATCTCCACTTTAGTCTCGTCACTGAAAGAAAAGCGTATCCCATGGCTTTGTGCCACACTGAACCGTGTGGTTCAACAGAAAGGAGATTTTCCAGTTTTGTACCCTAGTCAAGAAAGGAAACCGGTATAAATAATTTCTCACAAATCAACGATTTGATATATTTGGCTTCTTTTAGAATAACTGTGATTGGATGCATGATAAATTTCTCATTTTAACAGATACAGCACATCTCTGGAGAAACAGACTGCTGTTTGCTGCACATCTGTAGTAGTTAAGCCAGATTCCTCTGTTCTGATTTCTCAGATAAGGTGAGTGATGATGTTTGTAAATGTAAATTTTAAGTTTCCTCAAATTATAGTGTGTACAGCTCCAAAATAATCATTTTCTGTAAACATTATTGCTTGAAAAACTCCTGCTACTTCAATATCTAGTGAAGATAAATGTGCATTACATACAGAGTTGGCAAAGATGCACCCATCTATAAACATAGTTACTATTCATGGAATTTTTTTTTTTTTATCCTCTTTCTAGTTGTACATCTCTCCCTTACTCCCCCCCAGCAATATTGCATTGTAGATTACCTTCCTTTTAAAAGCCCTCTCCCCGTAGTGCTTTTCATTCAGGAGATAGAAGGGAGCCCTGGGCTTGTTGTCTTCGGATCAAATACATGCTTCAGATTCTGGTATTCACCTGAATTATATGAACCGCTGTGCTATAGCTATTTACTTGTTGTGATACATTTCCTTTTCTTGATTAACTAAACTCTGGAAGGACTCTGTCTGCTTCAGCGTTGCCCCCTCAAGGCAGTCCATCAGCCCAGTGTTTGTATAGTCTTTTCTCCCACCTTTTTCTAGCCTTACCCACTGTGGTCTGCAGCACTTTTTGTCTTGTGTTCATGATATATTTTAGATCCTAAGGTCCTAGGGCAGGGATCTTGTTGTTGTGTTGCCTGTGAAAAGCCACCTATTGTGCAATGGATATTAGAAATATTTAGGTGATGGAGGCACTGCAGTTCGGTTCTGGAGCTGAAGCTCTTCAGAATCTCAGGAATGGGAGAAAGCTGGGCTTGTGGTTGTTCCAAATTAGTTATTCATTGCCTATACGTGCCTGTCTGTAATGATTAGCTTCACTGGTATTCAGCATCCTCAGCCCCAGGCAGATCTGGTCCCCAATAACGTGATGATCTACCAGCACCCTTTAGCATTTTCAGTATATGCACTGAGTGCTGCTTTCAACAGAGACTGAACAGGACCATGGTTTGCAGTTAAAAACAAATACAAAATAATTTATTAGACTGTACTATTGGAGTCACACCCTCTGTAGGACATTTCCCTTCAGTGTACTGTCCAAGTACTGGGGGAGTTTACTGCATGGTTTGCTATGCAGCATCCAAAAATACTCTATAAATAGCTGTTGATTAGCACGTAGGAACTGTAGAGGGAGAAAGGAGAGCAGGAGCCGCAGGCTGATCCTTTGATCAGCTGAGCCCTTAGGAACAACGGCATTTCCCACCACCCTGGGCCAGACACTGTGCCATTTTGCAGAAGGTCTACCCGGCGCACTCGCCAGGCCCGTGCCCTGCAGCTTTCCAGCAGCTCGAGCAGCAAGGAGGCTCACCCCGGCGGTGGTTGGTGGTTGGTGGCGTCCGTCGCGCTCTCCTGCTCTCGGGCCTTTCTTGTCCTTTGAAGATTCCCCATTGTTTGGGCTATTAACATACTTTCGGGGTGGATGTTTATCTTTTTTGAAACTTTTACGGCGGGCGCATTGTTAAAGAAAGCCCCGAGAAGCTCTTTGCGAGAAAGTGCCACTAGAGCCCTTTGGTGAGTGTAATGCAGCTCTGAGCCGCTCGTCCCTTTATTTGATCAGCTTCTAATACTTAACAGTTCTGTAAGTAAACATTTATAGATCAAATCAAAAGTGCGCAAAAGGAAGCACTCTCAATAGATTAGAAGCTAAACTGATCTAAATTAGAAGAGATGCAGAGATAACCTTGCCTAGCTAAAAAGCATATACTATCAGTTGCATGCAGATAATTAAATGAATGAGCCCTTTTCTATTGAACAACTGATGTGCAATTGATAAACTTAATTAATAATTAACTTTTTAATTAAATATCAATTTAAAACAAGTGTGGTAATATACCACTCGTATTTAATTTTGCTGCCTTTTCTTCATTAAAGAATCGTCATTAGGGTTACAGGTATCTGTTCGAGATGCCTCTGTGCACTGCAAAGGGAATAAATGTGTCCTCTGGGCACTTGCCAACAAAGAGATGGCGATAAACAAGAGCAACCAGAGACAAAAGCTGGCGTGAATCTTCAGAGACGCAGGAGAAATTGCAGATAAAGGGCACATCCCTGGCTGATCACTTCCCTAGCAGCAAAAGGCCTATCCTGGTTTCTGTCCTTCTTCACTATTCAAGAGAGGCTGCAACAGGAGTAGAAGAGCTGACCCTCTGCACCAAGCATTTGGGAAGAGAATCCCTTCCCAGCTTTATGAATGAAGAGACAGAATTAGCCTAGATTGAACATCTTGGCCTTGGCCTGTGTGAGGAGTGAAAGATCCATCAATTTTTGCCTCGTTTCAGCGAAAGAACCCTTAATAAATGAGGGAAAGCTGTGATTTTTTTGCATGTGTCTTCTCACATGATGCCTCAGTGTAATTCCTATTAGTGCTAATGGGGTAATTGGCTCCCCTCAATGTGAACTCCCTATAATGCATCCATGTAACTAGATTTGAGAGTGTAAATCCCATTAGCCTGAATGGCGATCTTCTCTGCCTCTAATTTACCCATTTGATCCTGTGAGCAGTAACAACTGATCTCATCTCCCTTTGAAAGCGATAAATAGAGTCATCTGACTTCTGCTAAACGGCATTTGCAAACATGCGTCACAGCATCACACCTCTGGGTCGCTGCCCCTCTTTGCATCCCCCCATGAGGCTGCGCTTGCAAACATCTGTGCAGAAGGAGGAAGGCTGCGGGGCCGCGGCGAGCGCCTGCTTTTTGTCTGGCTGCCCCGGGGAGCCACATGTGGCGGCTGCGTGGGGAAGGGAGCGTGTGCCTTGGGCTCCCAGCGCTTTCCGGGGGGAGCGTGTGAGGTGGTCGTGGTGGCAGCGGATTCGTAGCAGCTATCTGGGCCGTGAGCTGCTGCTCCAGCCGCACTGCCGGACATCTGGAGATTACGAATAAACACGCTGAATCGAGTGAGAATAATAAGGAAGCCGATGGCTTCTTTGCTACAGACTTCTGCGTCAAAACGCTGGTAACCCCATGCCTGTTCCAAACTGTTACTTCCCCCCCCCCCCCCCATGTTTAAAAGATACCTGCAGAGCTCAGCTGTGCGATCTGTGTGACTAAATACACCAAATCAGGCTCGAAGCTAGCAGCTCCGGCACAGCCTTGGCGTTGGGATAGTGCGTTCCCCCTACCCAAAGAGCACTTACAGGGAGCAAAGATATGCAGAAAGCAGGAAACTGGGTTTGCAAACTGGGAAAAAAGGTGAAAGGCCGCAAGAAATATTTCCACCAACTCTGCACATGCTAGCAATGAGGAGAAATATTTGAGTACCTGGCTGAGGATGTAAGAAAATCTTTCTACCGTGGTGGAGGATCTGGGTGAAGATTAATGGTTGACTTTTTTTTTTCTTTTCTTTTCTTGAATGTCTTGATTTACTTCCAACTGAAATAAGTAGGGTAGAGCATAAGCCAATGGGCTCTTTAATGTCTTTCTGCAGTGCAGCACTTAAAGCCAATTGGAAACTACTCCTTAGAAGGTACCATCTTGGACACAGCACCAGACTCACCTATCCGGCCGGAATACACCACTGATGAAAGGATGATTTCTTTTCCTGCTCTGTCTCATAAGAGGTTATTCTTGCTTCTCCACATGTGAAGGGAAGATGGGTCCCTCCCGTGGGGAATGTTACTGCTGGCCACCACTTCCTTTCTGAAAGCCCCATTTGAAAAGGAGGAAATAGTTGGTGGAGGAAGTTCCTGAAAAGGAATCTTTCAAATCCTTATTTTTGTCAGTTTTTTTTTTCAGGGGACACCCAATACGATGGAAATAATTGGTGTGTCTGCCTCAAGTGATGGAAAAATTACAGAAAACTGCAAAGGGTGTGACAGCAAGAAAACTGACTTATTCTCCATTTATTATACAATATTTATCATCAACCCATTTTGTATATTTTGCTTTCTTTTGTGTAATCTTATCATCACTGGGGTTGAAAACGATGTGATTTTTGCTCCTTTGAGTAGTTGCCAAAAAAGCACTTACGTTGGAGTATTAGTGTATCATTTGGCTAGCACATCACATAATGGTTTTTTTACAGCAAGTATTTAACCGTGTTTTCATCCTGTGGGAAAGAATGATGGGTCTGTTTTGTAAAAATAAGACCTTGTGGCAATGTGGACATGCAAGAGATAGAAACATAATGCAACAAATTAGTTTCAACACACAGAAATGAAGTAGTCCAGGCTCCATATACACTCAGCGGTACTGGTTTCCTTCTCTCTCTCTCTCTCTCTCTCTCTCTCTCTCTCTCTTTTGTCTCTCACTTAGTCTCTTATTTTGAAATGAATTGGTGGATTTTATGGGAAAATGTTGCAAGCACCGTTAATTTCAAGCAGAAACTATTAGAATTCAACCAGCCACTTACTTGGTTTGAACATGCAAGAAGATGTTTTATACATACATACATATGTATGTGTGTGTGTTCATGCATGCATTTGTATGCATACACATATGTAAAAGCAGTATGTATTATTGTACATGTGAGGGAGAGAATAGATAGTACAGATACCAGGCAGATATGGCCAAATTTGTCCATTTTGTGTGATTTAATGCAAGTTCATAGTGTTATACGAAAGATTCATTTAGCTTTTTTATATATAAAAATATGTTGGATATTAGCAACAGAAACAGTATTGTGAAGCGGAAAAAATGCGATCATTTTAATTTCATCACAGAAAACGAAGACATGGAACACGAATTATTTTATCCTTAGGTACTTCTTAAATAATCAAACAGCTGATCATTGCAATTGGAGTGGTCCCATCTAATCTCTTCCAAATAGTGGCTAAATGAGTCTCTATTATAACCTGAAACCCACCATTAACTTGAAAAACATTCATGCTGTGGTCCACATCTTTCAAATCTGTGTGGTTTGTAACCTGCACAGAACAACGGTCACCCTCACCTCTGTCAGAAGGGAAGTTAGACTTGCCCTTTTAAAGTTCTCCCATTTCTAAACTTTATTCTTTTTATTAAAATATCCCACAGCATTGCGACTAAGATTTCTTTTTCTTTGTATGCAAAATTTCACTGTGATATCTCTTAGCTTTTGCCAAGTGCCAAGTTTTTGATGTCCACCTTCCTTCCTTCCACCAGCTGCTTACCCTTTTGTGCAGTTACATGCACATTTGTATTTTGTCATGTCTGAATTCAGACCAGAGTCTGGAAATGCCAAGTACGTGCCTAACTTTACTAATGTGAGAATGAGTGAAGTTGAGCATATGGGCTACATGGTTGTTATGTAAAATAAAAAATGCAGTTCAGTAAATTTATTAGGGCTTTTTAGTGAATTATCATCAGTAGTTGCACTAAAATACAACTCAGAAAAAGAATCCATAGCAGAGAGCTTGTGCTGGAATACGATTCTTATTTGTCTATTATTTGCTTGCTAATTTACAACATTCCATAATTTTGGTTCTCCCAAGGATAATTACTAATTATTCTCCTAAAGGTTTTCATCCAGAAAGGTGCTGGATAACTGCAGTGTTTGCTGACATCATTGCGACTAAGGGTGCTTGAAACCTGCTCTCTTGGATGTCTGGATTATTCATTTGAATCAATGGGTTTTTATCACAGCACAAGTGTGTTTTGGGAGGGTTTCTCCACACTGCATTAGCACTTTGGGGCAGGGACTATCCTGCCTCGAATAACTGGAAAGCCCCTGTAACATAATGGCACTGCCATAAACAAGTAATTAGAATCATGGGCTGGGAGTAGGGGATGAAGACAGTCCTGCCACGGCCGCACTAAGGAGGATGTGTGAGTTACGGCTCGCAGAAGGAAGATGCACCCACTAGAACATCAGTGTTTCCTCGCCAGTCTGCTTTCCTAAGCAATTTTGCTCTAGGTGTGAGTAGACCTTCACCTTTCCTGCACTGTAAGAAGAGACATTAAAAGCCAGCTAAGGAAAGTGAGTCAACAGTGACTAAAGACCATGAATAAATTCCTCAGAAATGGCTAATGAGGAATAAATAGCTGAACCATGAAGCAGCTTGATTTTGCTTTGACTAACTCTTTGTCTTCCTGGAGACATCACCACTGTATTATATCATTTCCTCTCCAGATACAGCAGTCAACAAGACACTCCTGTAATGGGACAGCACAAAGAAACTGGGTTATTTTTTCATGGCTACCGTGGTAGTACAATCAGCCATAACAGAGCGAAGACTCAGGGGAGCAAGGAACTCAAGGAGAAAAACTAATAAATGACCTTTGCAATAGTGTGATCAAGTCAAGCCCACCAAAGTATGATCGGTTAGGTAAGAGTGTGTTCAGAAGCTGCTTTCTGCCCACAGGGTATAACCAAGCACTCAGGTAGATAGGAGCAAACTTGCAACACTGGATTTTTTTGGAGGGCTTGTGTTATCTTCAGTAAAAATCTCATTGGAATTTGGGGCAGAATGGTGCTGTTGGACCCTCAAGCTGGCTCTTCCCTCTCTGCTCCACCAGACTTCCAGGCGTTTAATTACTCTTGCTCCAAATGAAATGCCCTGACCTAGATGCATCTCGTTGAACTTTTAAGGATTTAACTGTGATACCTATGCTGAAATGACTCTGCTGTTAGTGGAGTGAGCTTCCCCTGCCGTCTCCAGTCCCAGCCCAAGCCCAGCCCAGCTGCTGTCGGCCCTGCACAGTCTGGGGCTCAGTCCCTTTTCCCCGCCGAGTGCCCACGGTGTGTGCACCCTCCTGTGCAGGAGTAGCAGTGCGGGGCCCTGTGCAATCTCCAAGTAGTGTATAGCCCAAACAAAACAGCAAATATTACCCTGAGTCTATGCATGTTTCCAGCATTCCTTGTAGAGGTCTCTTAAATAAGACATTTGCACTGAAAGAAGCTTATCCTAAAATGCAAGCGTTTAGAAGAGGATCTATATGTTTGGTATTTCCTAGAGAAACAAACCCCTCAGTGAATTCACAGTAGTTTTAAAGAAATATATTCTTTTGCAGGGTCTTGCAAGATGGCAGGAGCCAAAGGAATATGCAGAGCCCTTTGCTGAAGTCAGAGTTCAGAAAGGTGAGTTCCCATGAGAGGGAAAGCTTAGTTTTCTTGTTTAACATAGCCTCTTATTTTAACTTGAAGATTCAAATGACCCATTTCTCAGGTCTTTTTTCTAAATGTGTTTGTCATAATATCTGATGTGTTTTGTGAGCTTCGCTTTTTTATTCCTGTAGAGGGTAGCTCTCAGGTAAGTTCTTGTTTCTTATGTTTTCCATCTATAGTTGCGTAAGGCAAGTAATGTCTGTTCTAAGAAACAAAGAATGTCTTTCTAAAGTGACTATTTAGTAAAACAGTCATCTGACACAAAGTCATGGTGATGTGCCTGTTCCCTCTTTGACTTTCCACGAATATCTTGATGTATGTGTGCACAAGCACTCACACACATATATGAATATGACTGGCAACAGACAAAATAGGCTAGTAATAGAAAATGTTGAAGGGGCAGGAGTTGGTTTTAAACCCTTTTTAATGTATTTTTCTAAATTTTTTGACCATCAGCTATGTGACAGATATTCATGAAGAGTCAAAGGATTTAAATATCAGTTTTCAGACAAACACTGCAACGAGTGATGTAAGTAACAAGAATTAGTTGCAGAAAATTAAAAAGGGGATCTAAAACCTTTGCAGACTTCTTACTTGCTGTTTGCAGGGAGAAAACAAAATTGAGTCAATAATTTGATACAAATGATTTGTCCGGTTGTTCATGCAGCTAGCAGGGTGTTTGGACCTGTGTAATAATTTAGTTACAGCTACGGTGATGAGGAACGCGCTGCGGAAGAGCTTGCTTTTATCAAGCTGCTCTCTGGCTGGGAAGGAAGTGCCAGGAATCTCTCTGGATGCTTCATTCTTTTCTCGAAATTTCTGAACCAGTATTGCCGAACACTTGAGCTGATGCGCTTGCTGCAGAGTGAGCAAAGCTGATGGGCGCAAGTCTTCTCCGCAGGTGCGAAATGGTGCAGAGCAGCAGGACCTTTGCTGCTTACCTGGATGCGAGCCTCCAGGGAATATCCTGGGGCTGCAGCACTAATCCTGAGGCCTCTGATGCTCAGTGCACTCCAGACTCACCACCTGTGCCAGTAAGAAAAGGCTTTTCTAGTCTAAAAATTAGCAGCTGGTGTCTGGAGTCTGTTTCTGCGAATGTGTATCTGATATGTAATTTGAACTTGCTTTTGAGGGTCTTGTAACCTCCTGTAGCCAGTGCTGCCTTCCTGGAGCTGGTTCAGTGTTTCCCCTTTCCCCACAAATGCCTGGATGGTTTGTAAAGTTAGGTACAAGCCCACCCTGACTCTGTTCAGGTACTTTACAGCATCCCATCCTACCCACAAATTAACCAGGCACATATAACTCGGGGCCCATTACCCTGTTTTAACTGTTCTCCCACTGCTTTGCATCAAGCTACTTAAACCCATTTGTTTGGCAACGGCCGAAACTTGACACTGATTAGAATGAGCGAGGGAAGGGAGAGACCTGTAGTTTCCAAAGACGAATTTTAATTGCAAAGGCTTGATGTTTGCTGTAGACCCTCTTGGGAAATTGTTGCTGGTGTCTTGGGATGTTATTGTTGTGAGTGGGGCCAAGTTGGAAATTCCTTTCTGCCTCATATCTTCTGTGCTTAGAAATACTTGGATTTGGCATGCTTGACCAGACTTGAGGGAAAATTATAAGGACAACTTTTTCTTTGCCTATTGCTTATGTGTGCCAGATGAGATCTTTTCTGGTCCAGACCTTTAACGTAGTTGTTGTGTTAGAAGAAAGTGGCACAAGGAGGGAGATGGGCCAGTGAGTTTTGGTTTTGATCTGAGCCCCAGTCTGATGTCATCACCAAAACCCTGCAGCACGAGCCACCCTGCAAGCCCGCTTGCTGTTACGTGCTGTTCAGATAAAGTATGTCCATCTCTGTCCCATTTTGTAAGATGGAAATCAGAGTAGGATAGGTAATAAGAAAACCAGGGGTAGTGTAGTTTTCTTTTTATCCAAATCACCAAAATTTAGAAAGATAGGGATGAGTGGTTTGGCAGACAATGAGAGGAGTCCCAGTAAAATTTCTATGGTACCAGCAAACTGTCCTGGCCTTACATGTAGTTCAGAATCATTTCCCAAACTCAGGGACCTCCTTGGCTGTAGGTTTTATGTGTCAAAAAGGCTGGCTCTGACGAACATTTTTAGAATCACCATCTGTCAACTTTTCCTTCAGGGATCCCCATTTACAATAGCTTGTATCCAGGCCATGTGCAAATCCCACTGGGCTGAAACTTGGCCCTGCACAAGGTTGGCCTGGATGCAATTAACAAACACAAATTTTATTTAATTTAGTTTGGCCAAAAATATAAGATTCTTTTGTTTGCAGATGCTGAAGTTCAGATGCCTTTCCAAACTTATCAAGGACAAGGGAACCACTTTGGAGAAAATAACAGCCAACCCCAAAGTTATCCTAGAATTCAAATTGAACTAGAAACCTAAGCACCAAGTAGTTTGTGAATCTCAGAAACAGAGTCCTTTTTTTCTTACTACTTTCATTTTTGTCACTGTCTCTGAACTTCATTGCTGTAGCTGGGCTTTAGACACAAAACACTGAAACATCAGAAGTAGAAAACTAGCATTCACAACATCTAAGGGCCTAGCAGGAAGTATCAGAAATCTCAGGGGAAATCTTTAAGTTCCAAGAGATCTGTAGAAATGTCTGACCCAGAGTTTGGAGGTTATAACTCTTACAGGAGCACATTTAAATTGCTTTAGTCTGGAGATCTGGCTGGAAATCTTGTAAGATTGGGATCTATCTATCTTGATTGTCCATCCAGGCCCTCCATTTTTTAGGTGTTATCTGCCAGACTCAAACATGATAAACCTCATGGTGCCTGATTTATCTCTCTCAGAAGGATGAAGGGCTGAGTCAATCCTTCTGCATTCACATCTTTGTTTCCCAGTTCCCACAAAAGTGCCAGATCATTTAATTTATTCCCATCCCTGCATCATCTGTGTAGGTATTCTGGGATTCTAAAGCAAAATTCCTATCTAGGACACATGCCTCCCTCGAGCACTTTTAACCCCTCACCACCTATCCCCCATCTACGCCAGTAACCCCAGCCCCACAGAAGATGCCAGGGATATGCCACATGTGCTGCTGGCTACAAAGGCCCAGCTCTGAGGCTTTGGAGATAGAGCACTGCGTGCTGAAGCTGCTGCAAACTTCACAGCAATGGCCTCAGTAGCAAAGTGCTCTCTGGACCCTAAAACTCAGCCCCTCTTCCCAACCCAAAGGATGGGGTGAGAAGCCAAAGGAGAAATCCTCTGTAAGTATTTAGCGAACAGGCCTGTGGCAAACAGCTAATATAGTCCAAGATAGAGGAGCAGTTTGCATAAGCACTGATCAGTATGGTATAAAATATTTGCTGATATACCCCCCGGTTTGCATTACTCTGAGTGGTAACACTAGAGCGTTTTTTTCTCTTTTTATAAAGATCATTTTTATTAATTAAGGGTAAGCTTCATCTCTGATGAAGCGAGCAAGCACCCCAGTGGTGCCGGGAAGTTCAGTCTCCTCTTCTCCCTACTTCCCAAACCTCCCTGCAGTTGTGGGAGGGAGAGCAGATCAGGTGCGATAAACCCACCCAGCACCCTCGGCAGCAGCTGGGCCCGCTGCTGTTGGAGTAGTTAGTATGCTGCGGCTGTGCAGTTCCTCTGCCATCTTCATTCACCTTAGAAATGTGGAGTTTGAATGGTTTATCTCTATTAATCACCAGCTCAAAAAGCTTTGTGCACCAAGGGCCGCAGATAATTAACTTCACTATACTGCTTGTCTTATCAGTATCAACCTCTTGTCCTCCTGTGAAATAGTTAAAACCATCAGCCCCTTTTTACTTTTCCATTTAACTCTAATGCTTTAACACTGATGTTCTAAATGGCCCAGCGATTCATACTTATTAGACAAACCTTCCTTTCTGCATCTCTTATATTTTTTGATAATTGGCCATGTACATTTCTAAGGGGCTCAACAGCTTTTCATGCCACTATACTAATAATTAAAGGTTTCTCGCAGCCTTTCAGATTTCTCTTTACCTTCTTTTCTTTGATAAGTATAATTTGCCATTAATTTGAGGGGAAAAAAGTAGTAGTAGTGAGAGGCTGACTGAATAGGAAAGCATTTTGTTTGACAAAATTCTCTAGTTTTAAACAGGTATTTGTTGTTCCCCTGTTTTTGTCCCTCCTCTTGCTTGAGCTGCCCTCGTTCCAGCCCTGTAAAATGCTGTAAAAATCCAGTAAGATAAAAGAGGAAGGCAAGAAGGAGAGGTATGCCATGTGAGAGGGAGATAGGCCAAGCTTTCTGGGCAGGTAGATAGCAGACCGGGGATCCATCCTTAGCTGTGCTACTCAGTATATGCCTTTGCTTTGCTCGTGTCTTGTTTGTGGCAGCAGTGGTGGGAGCTTGTGCCCCATCGGAGAGCGTGTTGGGTTGGGCTGGGGCGGAGAGGTGGGCAGGGTGGGCAGCTCCGGGTACAGGCAGGTGTCACCTGAGCCCGAATGAGGCAGCGAGAATGATATGGACATTGAAAAGTACTTGGGGTGGAGGGTTTGGGCTGCCGTTTTCATACCACGTGGCTGATGTGTCTTGCTGGACCGGGCTGAGGGGGATGTGGCTCCTTCAGCCACCCTTCCTCTGCGCCCCTGGGTCGTGACGGACATGGGACAGGGAAAGGGGGCCACGATAGGAAGGATGTGTGGCCTGAAAGGAGTAAATCCAAGTCAGTCAAGGGTAAATCCAAGTCTTCAGTGCCCTGCTCATAGGTTGAAACAGTGCACCCTTGACTAGACTGAATGCTAGCCAGCTGTAAGACTTGTTCCCCTGTTCCTCAGAATAGGAAATGGCTGTTGAATCTTTAGTAAAAACTGTGCGGAAACATGTCTGGAAAATAAGAAGTAAAGCCCAGTGGATTGTTGGCAGCAAACCTCTATTCCCTCGAGTTCCTTAGAAATGTGTACAACTGGCATCCGTCACGATGCCAAGAGCAACAAGAAGAGCCAGCGCTGTCTGTGCTCACACCTAGCGCAGCTGTTGCCAGGGCCCTGCTCCAGGAACCAGCAGAAAAGGAGCCCTTGATTTGTGGGTTGCAGCCTTGAGTTTTGCCTCACAGTGAACAGGTTGTCCCAGCGGTTAGTGCTTGGGTCCCTACAAGCCATGGCTTTGGGGCCACAACCAGGCATCGAATTGCTGCCGTTTCCAAGTGATCAAACTGAAAACTTTAATCAGAATGAAATTCTGGGTGTGGGCCAGTGGCTTCCATGGGAACGTAACAAAGCTACATGCAGCTTTGTTCAGGTTGGCTTGAAGGCAGCCAAAAGTGGTGGCAATATGTCAGCCTACCGAGCCTTTGGATGTGGGATGGCTAATGTTCCCTTCCTGTTATTGTTGCCAAGCAGCCGACACAGAGTGACATGCTCTCCTGGTGTGACGGAAAAGGAAGTGGAAGCAGAGACAAAGCAAGATGTACGCTGACTGGCATGGCGGGGCACTGCAGCGTGCCACCCGGCAAGTGCTCTTGCGATGAGTGACCAAGCCAGGTACTACAAGGAGGCCAAGGAAAATCCTGCGAGCTTCAGCCCTTTGTGGATTCCATCTCTGCACCCTAGACCCCCCCTTCTAGTGCAGCTCTCACGCCCCTGGAGGCCATCTCTATTGGGGCTCTGGGCAGAAGTCAGTGCTGCTGTCCGTTTTCCTGTTTGGGCCCCTCTGCTCTCCCGGGGGACGACGTGGCTGCCGCCTTGCATGTGCTGCCCATGGGGCATCCTTCTCGTGTGCTGCTGGAGTTTAAGTTTTTCAGGTAGTTTTGACAGGCTGTTTTCATGGGTCCTTACCTTCACCTTATGACTTCTACTCACAGCTCTCTTGACTCCTTCTGTCTGCCCTCTAATGCCCTCGTCCTACTCTCTGTACTCAAGGGGCATTAATCTGCACATTTGTGGACCTGATTTTTTTCTATCCATGGGCATTGCCCTATTTTGTGTGACTTTATCCTCTGCCTGTCACTCCCCAAAATCTTCCCTATGCTCATTTTCTAGTCAGCTTTCCCTCCCTTTCTCACTTGTGTTGCTTGGCCCACATGAGTTTTTCCCATGCCTTCCCCCCCCCCCGCCAGATTCTCCAATTTCCATGTCTATGTCTTCCCTCTCCCTTTTTTGGGTCCTTTCATTCCCAGCTGGTTTCTTCCATCCTCCTTGTGTGTTGCCATGGAGAACCTGCCTGGTGGCGATGTAGCTGAGGAAGAGCTGGGGACCATCTTTGATCCAAGCACTAGAGCCATCCTCTGTGAAGAATAACCCCAAAGGGCTCCCTTAGGGCGCTGTCCTACATCCTACATCCATGGAAAATGCGAGGATAGAAAGGCTTTTAGCAAACCTGATGAACTCATCAGTTACCACTAGCCCAGCGAGAGGACTTCCACGACAGTCTGTGCGTACAGTGCCAAAGCTGAACCCGCCTCAGGGAGGGATCCAGAGGAGTCCCATCACTGCCATGGCTGTTTCTGCTTTCTATTGCCTGCATCAGGAGAGGCATTCTGGGGCCCTTTGGTGGTAGGATTTGGGAGATCTGGGTTATGGAAACTCCTTGCTGCTTTAACAGCCCATGCTTGATTCATACATATGAGGCCATTTGAGCTCAGCGGACCCAATGCCTTTGGCCTTCACTAAATCTGCTCTGAAAAAAATTACTCAGTATCTCCCATTTTGATTTTTAAATTAATTCACTCCACTGCCTACCTTGATTCCAGGAACATAGGTTAAATAAGCATTATTGCTCTTGTGGGACACATGCTAGTTTATACTTTTAAACCCCAGCTCCTGGAATCACGTGATGGGAGAGTCTTTAGCTTTCCTTTTGAAACAAAACCTTTAAACAATTGTGGAGAACAGGTTGAAAGCGTGATGCCAGTATTCCAGAATGATTACACAAGGAAGAATAAGCCAATGGTGTGTTTTAAGATTGTGATTTTTACGCTATCTTCTGGTGGGGGAAGGAGGTAGGAGAAAAGGAAAGAGAGAAGAGCTGATCATAAGTTTTTGACAGCTGGGAATGGGCAATGTTCATGTGTTAGTTCATCCAGTCAACACACAGCAACTATTTCTTATCAGAGCCAGAGTTCTGAATTGCAAAACAAGTTCATGGAAAAGTCATTCAGTCATTTTTGTGAGCAAATGATGCATTTTTTTTCTCACAATGTGTGAGCTGTTCCTGAATTATCCTCAAACAGAGGAGGAAAAGAGAAAAAAAAGCTGGTGGTGTCTCTGTTGTGAATAATTCATCCCATCCTATTAGCATAGGTGCTAACTGACCTTCTTCACGTAGCTCCCACCCAGGGGGGCAGGAGTGCGGGATGCTTCCCCTATCTCCATTAGCTGTTGGGGGTTAGCAGGAGCACTCAACATACACGTGCACCCTCTAAGCAGGGTCAGAGGGCAGGCAGCACATTGCGACCTGAAATCTTATGGTTTTTATTCCTTTCCGTTTAGGTGACCCTCTCCCCGTTTGGGCAACTGGCTTGTGCAGTGCCCACACCTGGGACGCAGCATGGTGGTAGGGTCCGGCCACTCCTGGAAGCCAGGTATGGAAATTGCTGCCCTCTAGCTATAGTGACTACCTATGTACATGCACTATTTGCATTTATATTCCATATATGACAATGGGAAATGAAAAGCAACAACAGTTACTAAATGGCTGGTGGCTGCCCCTATGCCATCTTGAGCAGGACAGCTTGAAAATGCTTATTTTCAGATAACTCATATGTTAACCCATCAGGTTTAGTGCTGCATTGCAGTGTGACAAAATGTCCCACCTCATCATGGGGCCATTGGCACATCTAGCCTGCTGAAGCATCAAGGATCTGGATCCTCACCACCTCCATGTGTTACTGTTCATCCTGTTTAGGGTTTTATTTTCAGTAACTTTATGATGTGAATATCAGTAAGATCTTGTCCTGAACTCTGACCAACACCTTTGAGAGTTCTTATTGATGCTAGAGTTTTCTCCCTTCCCCAGAGATCTGTCTTTAAGGGCAATTCTCTTATCTCTGCTTGTTTTGGTTTTGCAGCTTATGCAGCAGAGCATCTAGAGGTCTCTCCTGCTTCCTCCTATTCAGTTGTCTGTCTTGCTCCATCACTTTGTCACCCTCAGCTGCTTGTTAGTCTCTCTGATTTCCTCCTCCTTCTCCCAGGTTGGTCCATGTGTCATTTTTGTTCAGTAGTCCATGTTTCTTTCTCTCTCACTTCTTCTCTGTCTCTTGTTTCTCTCTCCTTTCTCTCTGTTTCGTTTTTCCCCCCTAGTGTCGGAACTTCTTTCTTTGATTCCCCCCCCTCCACCTCCCACCCTTTATAGTGCTGTTATCTGTGATTTTGGCAAAGAGCACATTTATTGGGGAGGAATATCCCCATGGCAACGCAGCAGATGGTGACTTTTGATTAGCTTGGCTTTTTTTTTTTTTTTCCCCGACTGCCAAATCACAATCCGTCTTTGAAATTAAATCAGGCTGTGATAGCATCAGTTGTTCTGGAGAGGGAACGAGAGAGAAACAAGACTGAAGTATTACAGTGGGAGCCAGGATGTAATGCAAATTCGTGTTTTTTAACCCCAGCAATAAAACCCCCTGTTTGTTCCAGGAGCAGGAGGAACCACAAGAGAGAGAATTATAAAATAAAAAAATAAGATTAAAAAAATGTTATCACTACACACGGGCTCCTCACTGCAACCATGTTGGTGTGTTTGTCTCTAACACTGATGTCATCCCTTGCCAGATCACCTGGTGCTGCTGGGCCTAATTCTGCTCTTGTTTAAACACCTTTGAAGGTTTTCCTCATGTGGCTCGAAACATGGGCCAGGGAAACTCCCTGGCTGGGTGGCTGTTGGAGGGGTGGCCAGCAGCCCTAAGGTCTGTTGGTGGGCTCTGGTCTGGCCAGAGAGGAAACAAAGTGGGTCTCAATGGCATCTCTTAAGTGGTCGAAGCGTTGCAGGAGTTGAACCAGCAAATGCTGCACAAGTAGGGGAAGTGGGCTAGAGAAATACCTCATTCTGCTGCCCCAGTGGGCAGAGGCCCGTTTCTTAGGTGGGTGATTCAAGCAATTATTTGTTTATGGGAATGAGGCATCCGGAGTAGGAAGGAAAATATTAGCAAGTAGCAAGATGAAGGAAAGCAGCTTCTGGAAGGCAGTGCAGGGGGGAGAGGGGGAATTCGGGGTAAAGAGGGGAAGCAGAGGAACCAGAGAGGGTGGATGGCATCACTGAGCCAAGGCATTGAGTGATCGAGGGCATGGGAAAGTGAGGAGCCATCTGTAGCGGCACCAAGGAGGTCTGAGCCTGGGGAAGGAAGGGCACAGATTTTCTGCCAGCATGAAGAGAGAGTTACAGGGCATAGCCCCGTGGAAGATGGGGAAGCAGATATAGAAGTAGAACAGTAAAGAACTTTCTTGAAAGCTTCAGAAGTGGGTGGTATTCAAGTCCCATAAGCTCTTTTTTCCTGGTGCTTTTTGGAGGGTGACCAAAGGTGAATGCAATCGAGTGCTAATCATAGCCAAAGATAAAGGAGGGTTTGAAAATGAAAGCTGCAGAGAGGAGATGACTAATGACCCAGAGATTTCGTGGGAACTGACGTGTTGTCTCAGGCTGCAAGTCTGCTGGGCTGCTATCTCCAATTACTGATGTTCCCCATGCAGGAGTTTAGAAAGCAGTTGTCTGGTCTCAGCGCTGGCTCCCTGGATGCAGTGAGTTTAGTGACCATGGCTGAAGGTAAGTTAAGGGTCATAATCAATCTTGATGAGGCTCAGCTGAAGGCAGTGGAGTTTCATCAGAAATAAAATGCCCCAAGGGTTAATGCCCTTTCCTGTTTGGTGTTATACCATACATGTTTTCAGTTGCAGTGGGGAGCAAACACACACGAGAACTTGGTATGCTTTCTATGTGCCCCGAGAGACTTGAACTCTGTCATTAGTTTCTCTCTGCCCTTGCAAAGAGGCTCTTCAGCTTTCTTGAGACTGTCCACACACACGAGATGTAACATAGCATGCAAACGATGGTTCTCCTGAAGAAGCTCTGATCTTAATGTAGGATTCAAATCTGCACCCTTCTGACCTGGAAAGTGTTCGTAGCTAATCTTTAAGTATATGGGACTATCCTGTCCCTCATGTTAGAATATTTGAGAAGCTCCCATGGCACTTTCTGATAAGTAGCACATGCTCTCTTTCTCACTAGGGGCTATGGGCCACCACTGCATCTCTCCTGCTGCTTTTTTCAGTCAAACCAATACTCTTTCCTGGTATGCTCCAGCTGATTCTGCAGCTGTCTTAAGTTTTTCCAGTCCAGGCTAAGCTCTCTGGCCCACAGAAAGTGTATGTTATTTTTTCTCTTGGAGAGCTCAATTAGGGGTGTTCTGTGTATGTCTGGTGTTAGATCTGCTTTTCTCTGGGGAGAGGTTAAGATTTGAGTGCAGGAGAAAAATGAGGTATGGACCCTACTACAGCTGAGTTACAAAGGGTTATTTCTGGGTTATTTTTCGCTATGAGAGACAGACACAAGGGAGAGCTCCAGTCTGCAGGTATTGGTTCACATGTTGATGGAAAGCATCAGAGAAATGTTTCGTGAGCACAGTGGGATGTCAACTCCTGTTTGAATCTTAGATGACTAGTCAAGGAGGGCTTAACTCATGGTTCATTCTCTTTAGCTACTCACCCTAGTTGAGAGTATGGTTTGGCATGGGTTTGTGCCCCCTGGGCCCTCTTTATCTCCCATTTCTGTCAGATTGCCACCACTTGCTTTCTTGCCCCTGACGCCTTGCCAGTGTCTATCTGCCCCCAAATCTCTCTCCCTTGCTTGCATCTCTGCCTGCCTTGCCCAAGCCCCTTCTGACCGCTCTCTTCTCTTCCCACACATGCAGCCACTTGGGGCTGGTTGGCATCCAATGTGCCTTCCCTTCCCATGTTTATGAGCCTCTGCTCTCAACTCAGGCATGCTGTGGATGGAGACTGCACATCACATGCCAGTGTGTTTGTTCTGCCCTCCGGTACTGTTGTACCCTAACTGATAGCTTCTAATAGCTTCTAGGAGCTGCCAATGGATGGGAGCCAGTCCTGCCCCATGCCATGCCCCTTTAGTTCCTCCTGTTAGCACAGCAGACGCGTCCTGAGCAATCCCAGCACAAGCGTGGTGTCCACAGGGCTGCAATCCAGTCTGTGGAGCTGCACAAAAAAAGCAGGCTGTGACACCGTGGCAGAGCACTCGAGTCTCTCTCGGTTGACACCACATCATTATATATTGATGCCATGACACCAGCACTCAAAATAGAATCGTGACAATTTGATTTCCTGCAGATCTCAGGATGGGGTCATAAAAACGGAGACTGTGCTGGAGAAATGGGATAGGGTGGAAATGTTTGGTGTGACATCACAGCCACTTCCATGCCAATGGACTCCAACTGCTGCAAACATGTGATTGTGATTTTGTTGCACGCTCCATCAGAAAAGAGCCAGGCTGGCCGGGGAGGGAAGACAGGAGGGAGGAGAAGGGACGGAAATACTCAGTTCTTGTATCTTAATTCAAATATCTGACAATAGCCTTGCAGCCCAGGGGTGCTGAGTGATCAGGGGTAGGGACTGTGGAGCTGAGTGTGTTGCCAGTGCTGCTTAGATCAGTGGAGCTCAGGGATTTACAGCAATGCAAGTGGGGACAGGGTAAGAATCCTTGATTTTCTGCCTGTTTTAATAAGCTTGGCATAGAGAATCCTGAACTGTGATGGGGTGCCTTTATTGGAGAGCTGAGTGGTCTCACTGTGCTCTTCACCACTGATCTCGGTTACTTCTAACATCACTTTTCTTGGCAAGAAAAGCCTACAGGCCTGAAACATGGCTGCAAAAGACACTGCATAGCTGTTGTCTTTTAGGGGTTCCTGTTAGAGTGGAACAAGCACTGGTGATGGAATCCTATCTGCAAAGCTGTGAGCAGAGGTAAAGGACTTCAGTAGCTGGCAGGGGAGAAGGAAAGAAGGAAGAAAAGAAATGAGCAGAGGAAAGAAACAGATCGACCCAGAAAACAAAACTATTTGCCATACTGAGACAGCTCTGTGCACCCAGAGTTGCCCTCCTGTGCAAATAGCTGTTGTGGTTGGAGGGCAGCAAAGAGGAGTGCAGCAGGAAGCTGGGCCAGCCTGGGCCATGGTAGGCCAGTGAGGTCAGGCAGGAGAAGGCAGGAGAGGAGCTGAGCACAGATGGCGAGGTATGGAGGGCACCTCCACTATCACAGTGCCAAGGATCTCTGCCTTAGTGGGCTGTTGGCATGGCCGAGACAACAACCCTAGAAATGAGCCATGGGTGGAAACCACCTATAGGCTGCTTCATGTCTAAGGACGTTGCTGCAGGACATCTAACTTTGGCTGACCAGCATAGGACGCTGACTGCTGTAAAGCCCTACTTGGTAGCAAGATCCTTCCTGAGCTGGAGCAGCCTGCAGAGATCAAGCTGGCCAGCCTGGTTGTGTTCAAAGCACACAAGGTTGGGGGACAGAAAGCAGAATCTGTGGGGGAAATGAGAGTGAAGGGATCAGGCTAATGCACCCGTCTATCAGATTAGGCTGTCAAAAAATCAAACCGCTTCCATCACTGTCCAAGGAGAGACTCTCGCTTCCTGCTTAATGTGATCGCAGTCCTGTTGTTGCCACTCCAGGGAGAGGGGGCCACTGCCACCAAAGTGTGCAGCAGGCTGTGAGTTTAAAATCCTATTAGGCAGAGACTAACAGTTGCAAAAAGAAAGCAGGTATCCCCTAGTGGGGATTTAAAGATGTTTAGACATAATTGGATTTTCCAAGCAGATGTCATTATTGTTAAACAGTTGCCCACTTGATATGTTCAAGTTGTTGGCTGTAATTGCTAAAATTAGCAGGTCTGCGTAGAGCAAAGGTCAGTTGGTTAATATTGTGATTTAGTATTTTATGAAGTAATTCCAAATGCTTTTATGTATGTTTTTGTTTTTGCAGCCTAAGCCCACATTAAAGTAGTTGTGGGCCTGCTAATAAAATAATGACTCAGCCTCCCTATGCAGGCTGCTGACCGGGCTCAGCTGCATGAGTTCAAGCCATGCTTGCTCTGCACTTTTTGCAGTGCCACAAGCCAGCCAGTGCTTGTGCTTGGGTTTGATGCTATAGTCAGCCTGAGACAGGAGGTATCAAACTACGCCCTGACCTGATATATTCAGGGAGAGGAGTCTCTTGTAAGAAGCACATCACCTCCATCTGAGGCTGAAAGGGTGAGGAGCTGGTTTCCTTTGGCGTCTGAACAAAAGGCTCTGCCTCTGGAGCCTGTGTTCCTTGGGGTGGCCAGGAACGTGTTTGCGAGCGCCTTCAGACTTTTGAAAAACACACCACTGCCTAGGCAAGATCCCCAAATACAGCTTCGAAGAGGAAAGACACGCTTTCGTAAAAGGAACAGAGAGAAATACGTGAGATGAAGGCTCCCAGGTTCTTGTGCTGTGGTTGGTCATCTTGTACTGCCTCCTCCGGCTTTACAGCTGCTAAATAGGATGAGAAGAAGCTTTTTCTTATAAAAAAAGACCTTGAAGTTGTTAGTATTTTGCTGACATGCTCAGTGTTAGTCTTATCCCATATTCTGGATTTTCTCTCTGGTCGTGTCGGCCAGGGCTTCTGAGATTCTTTTATCTTTCTCTGTAACAAAAGCACAGTCTGTTTCCTTGGATGGTTTGGGCACTACACCTGGAAGGTTTCTTGTCGTGGCAGATATGCAGAACATTGGTAATGCAGTTTTACCTGCTCTCTTACCATGAGACCTTTACAACTGTCTTTTTATCTCAGTTCTGCTTGGAAGAAGTGCTGAAATGTGTTCTGTGGCTTACAGGGCCACAAAGAGGTTCTGTGTATGAAAGAAGTTCTGTAGGTTCTTCTGGTCTCAAAACTAGCTGTGTGAGGTTGAGCCATGTCTCTATATTCCTAATAGCAAGTATCTGTAGGTGCTGCTGCCAGAGCAGCTTCAGGAACTCGCTGTGAGCAGGAATTATGATGTTCTGACCAAGTGCTGGGAAAGCGAAGTGCTCACTCTTAGATATTGTCTGCTCTCCAGACAAAAGATGGAATCGCTGACCCAAGGCAGGTCAAGTCTGAGGTGTGTGTAGATCTGCGTATCTTCATCACAGATCAAAAATTCTTGAGGGGCACACATAAAAATATTACATTAGAGATGAGTCTGAACCAAAATTTTACCTCTAGTGAGCTGAAAATGTTGAGAAGCTGGGAATTCAACTCCGGTTCAGTCTTCTGAGCAAAGACCCGTTCAGTTTCCAGTGCAAAAGGTGCATCTTGAGCATACACCTCTGTTGGTTTCAGAGGCTGAGACCAGAGCCTGCAAAACTGGGTGTGGGTTTTAGTCACCTTGGGACTTGAACAGCCTGGTGTGTGTTAGCTGCATAGACTGCTGTCCACCAGTTTCTGCTTCCTACTCGGTTTCACTCTGGGAGGTGCATTTGGAGAATCAAGTAGAAGGAAAGAGCTGAGCAGATTCACTACTACTGCTGTTAGCAGATGTATTTTGCATGGGTCAAAGGTGGAAGTGAAGGGGAGGATGTACCATCACATTGTGTTGTGTGAGTTGATGTGTGGAGTATTTGGAGAATGTCAGAGTAATCTCGAGGATGGAGTGGGTTACAGCTTCGGGAGATGCTTAGACATGCGCTTTTGTCAATCCATTTAGATTTCCGTGGTGATCTTTGTGAAACCAACCAATTCATATGATCTAAATCATGTTTCTGCCAAAATTAAGTGAAAATAGATATTCTTTGAACAATAGTCTCCTTCAGCTTTCAATGCTTCTGACATTAAATCCAATTTGTTCCTAGGCCGCTTTGTGTGCATCCAGGCCTTCTTTCTGATCTAGTCTAAAAAGGAAGGCTTTGCTATTTACACTGCCAAGTCAAGTAGGTATTGTCATATGAGTGCAAACTCTGATGATGTGAGTGTCTCTTTTTACTCTGAATTTCCTTCTAAGTAACTTAAGGTAAATTCAGAAAGCTATCTCACATGAACGTGATGTCTGCACAGATGGTATCAATATACAACTTTTATTTGTCTTTCTTCTGACCAAAATAATCTTCTTTCTGCACCAATCCGCTTCCTTTTGTGAGCCCCTGGGTCCCAGTGCCTGTAGGACTACTTACTGCTCGCAAATCATGGACAAGCAGCAGATCCAGCTCAACAGAGTTGGTCTGGGCTCTGCATGGAGGTGCCAAGGTTGCCCCTGCGCCCATCACTACTGGCTTCTCTCCATAAACCTGGGATGCAGTGACTTGCCTCCCAGTGATGTGCCCTTTTCTTACTAGAAAGGGGACTCACAGGAATTCAACAACCCTTAACATGGCAAATACAGTTCTGGTCTGTTTTTCCAAGCTTGGCATGGCATCAGTTGCTAAGGAAGGTGATATAAGCTACATTTTTCTTTACAAACGTAAAAGGTTTTGATTAGGGGGCGGCAGTATTCTGGTTAATCTAACTTGGTGCTTTATGTTCAGAGTCCTGTATAAGTAGTCCTACCTCTCAGCCTCCTTCAAAGCATGAGAGTCTGTTATTCCCATTTTACAGGGAAGGAAACAGATGCAAAGACCTGCCCAAACACAGGCAGCAATTGCAATCCAGATTGCGAGTGAAAATGTCCCCTGAATGCTAGTTCCAGTCTCCAGGGAGAAATCAGTTGGCAGGGCAGGCTGGGAAACTCTCGGGTATGTAACGTGGGACTGAAAATAAGAGGCGTGTAAGATTTTAAATGCCTAAGGTGATCTGGCCAGGCAAGAAACGAGACTCAGCCTCTCATGTGAGAAGGTGGAAATGTGGGAAGCATGTTCCTTAACTCAGTGGAGGATGAAAGCAGTGTGCTGCAAGACTGTGCAAGAAATAAGTTGTGACCTGTTTCTTGCAGCTGGGAGCTAGACAGTAAGCATGGTAAAGCACCATCTAGCTCCTCATATCCAGCTTTGCACCAAATGGGAGCTAAATTCAACCCCCCAGAACCTGTTTGTTTATGCTCTGAATTTAGGTCTTTTTGTTGTAAATGACTCCAAACAGAAAGGGACCATGTGTTGTCCTAGTCCAGCAGCCTGCTCACTTTCAGCCCCTGAGTGACATAGTGCTTCCCTCTAGGTCTCCTGTCACAATTTTCAGGACATTCTCAAGAAATCCCCTGTGTTCTTTACAGCGTATGAGGAACAACTTGTTCTTCCTCCTGTTCCTCACTGAAGTCTCCCTTTGGTTATTCCTATGGCAGTCCCCTCCACTGTGTGCTGCATGACCCACTGAACCTCCCGCCACCTTCTTGCTGATGTGCAAAAGCTGTTTTCAATGAATATTTTTCCTATTGTATATCAATGCCATGCTAGTTTTAAAGCCCAAAGGCAGGATATTCTTCTCTCAGCCTCAGGCTTGTGCGTGAGGGTCACACAAGTGTCTTTATTCTTCCAGCCAGCAGACCTAAACATCAGCAAAAGGGTCTATTTCAAGAGGTGGGAAGCCTGTCATAGAGTTCTCTTACCTAGGGCCTGTCCATCAATGAAACTGTCTCCTCTTGCTATATTAATTGAATTAGTCTCTTTAGCAAACCAGCAAGGCTGGTATATCTACTGCATCTGCTTACTGAACAAGCACTATATATCACTTTACCTAGAGTTAGTTCAGTCCCACTCTTTCATTTAGCATAACTTCGTATCTTCACCTGCCAAGTACTTCTTGCAAGCCATTGAGAAGTCTGCATCGGTTGTGTCATGAACTCAGCGCAGCCATTTATTAGTACTGCTCATAGTAGATCCCATCTGTTGAGCAATGAGAGTGCTTCCCAACAGCTTGTGCTGGGGGACATTGTCATTTCAGCTGTTCTCTTCCATTTACTTTTACAGACTTCAACTGGCCATCTTCTTCCACTTCTGTTCTCTCCTGCCCATTCTCAATGATTTTCCGGGTGGTGATCCTCCTGCCATTGATCACTTCACTAGTGGTGGAGACTGATCTGAAACTGTGTGACCCAGCTGTGTCCCCACCGAAGGAGAAGGTGGTCTGCTCACTGGGGCCAAATGAATTGAATGATATAAATGACCGCACAAAGTCGGGAAACAGGCTGAGGCCGTTTCCCCTTCCGTTTGTTCTGTGCCTGTTTTCACCACGGTTGTCGAAAGAATTGTCCCAGAAATCATGTGCAAAGGGATCCAGCCCTCCAAAGAACTCTCTAAATATCTCCTCGGGGTTACGGAATATGTAACTGGAATCGAACGGGCTGTTACGACCCCCTGTGGCTCCTCTTCCTCCTTGGGACCTGCTCTCCTTAACAGGTCTGTCATAGAGAGATCGTTTCTGAGGGTCTGACAGAACCTCGTATGCCTCAGCAACTGCTTTGAATTTCTTTTCAGCTTCCTCCTTGTTGTTGGGGTTCTTATCAGGATGCCATTTGAGCGCTAGTTTGCGGTAGGACTTCTTAATGTCATCCTGGGAGGCGCTTTTTTGCAGTCCGAGGACTTTGTAATAATCCACCATCTCAAAGGAAAGGTGGAGCAGCCGGGAAGCGGCCCGGTGCCGCTCGCCGTGCCGCGCTCCTCGGGGCGGGCGGCCGCTCGGCTCGCGTCCTGCCGCGCGGGCGGAGCCCCTCGGCCCCCGCCACGGCTCTGTGACGTCAGGGGCGGCTCAGCCAATCGCTGCCCGGCTCCCGGGGCCGTTCCTTGCCCCCGGCCTTAGGTCCGTCGACTCAAGGCGCCCGGGCGGCGGCGGCGGCGGCGCTGCCCGATGCAGCTGCGACGTCGCAGCTGCGGCGCGCTGTCGTGTTCTTCTTTTCTTTTCTTTTTTGGCTGTATCTTTCCTCAGGTGTGAATCGCAGTGCTTGTGGTTTTGTGGGTGGTCCAGGGAGGTGCGGTGTGGTCAGGTCACGTTGGCCCTGGTGGGGACTGGAGCAGCGGGTAGAGGAACGCGCTACCCAGTCCGGCTGCCCGCAGCTTGGGAAGGCTGTTGATGAGGTGGAGAGAGTTCAAAGAAGAGCCGGAAATGTGATTAAGGGTTCGGAAAGCGTGGTGTGGAGAGAGAGACTCGAGGAAACCTTCTTGGTGTTAAGAGAAAGGTAAAATAATAGCTTGATCGTAGCCTACGCAAACCTGCATGGGAACGGAAATTCAACAGCCGAAGGATCTTCAGGCTCACTAACAAGGCAGTTGGAAGTCGGCACTAGTCGAATTTGAACTAGATATGCTCTGCAAGCGTTTCATAAGAAGGTAACGAAACGTTGACCTCTCTTCGTGTGGCCGTTTTTAACCCAAAACTGGGCCTTATTCCTAAAACCACAGTTAAATGATCATCATGATCTCTTCTGAATTTCTAACAAAACTTAATGCTTCAGGAAGAGCTTAGCTCCCACCAAAATAAATGCCCTGACTGAAGCTCTTTAGCAGGTTTAACAGCCTCTTTGGACATCCGGCCTAGGTGCACGCACGTACGTCAGGTGTGCCACGTGAACTCGGTGCAGACAGGTTCAGCCTGAGGAGCTGAACTTTGCAGTCTCAGGTTATCCTGCATCTGTTTCTGTTCCCTGGATTTGTCATTCCTGTGGGAAATGCAGTGTCTTCGTAGGGAATTGCTGCGTGGAGGTAGTCTCCAAGGAAGTGCCAGTAATAAGAATTCAGCTGTCTGTAACATAGTGTCATAAACACCTTCTAATGGCAGCATGTGTTGCAGATCACTGCCCTCGTTTCTATTACCCCAAACGTTGAGAAGGAATCAAGAGCTGTCCATACCAAAGAGCACACACGCAGCGTGTGCGCTGGCTGCTCTCCTAACACATACTGTACGTGTGGGGTCATAAAGCCTAGGGGCAGCCTAGCTTTCTTTTGCTGGTTTTCTTGTTTGTCAGTGTCAGTTTGTCAGTACCTCCCGACATTAGGGAGGTACTTGTCATATTCTGGCCCAGCAGTGAAAGTCACCATGAGCCAGCACAGTGCCCATCTGAAGGCTGGAGCTGAAGGAAGTGCAAGACAAACACTAAGGAGTTCATGGCCACGTGGAGTCACCTCTCTGGGGAGCTCTTGTGTTCTACCTTCACCTGCATAGAGGTCTTGTTAACGAGAAGCGGGAACGTGCCTTGTGAGTTACAGGTCTGCAGGGTGTTATTGGTACCGTAACAAGAGGAAAAGTTAATCTGGGTGTAGCAGCAAGCTGCATCCTACCATATCCCAGTACTCTCCTGGGTTGAGGAGAAAGTTATGTCCTCCTGGCTCGCTCAGACTGTTGTGCCTTCATTGAAATCTTTACTAAGTGGACAAAGTTAACTGGTGTGTTGTTTTCTTTGGTTGTTTGTTATACTTGTGAGTGAATTAAGCTTATCACAGCTGAGCCACCAAAAGGCACCAAAGGCGCCAGTGGCTCCTCTCTCTGCCATTGTGGGCTGTTTGCAGTTTCCCAGTAGAAATTTGAGGATTAATTCTATTGTTGTTCCTGCCCTCTGTTACCCAGGAGGGAAAATGCAAAGCTAGAGGCAGGTCTGAGCAGCCTGTTGGAGCATCCCACGAGCCTTTAGCAAGGCCAGCAAACTATTGCAGGAGGAACAGCGCAATCCAAGGAAGGCACCAATGCTGCCTTGTGCTATGCTCTCTGAGAAACATCTCCTCCCTTACACCTTGCTTCTGATGGTGAATATCCATCTCAGACTGGCTGGAGCATTGGATTATCTATCTTGGATTCAGCGCGTCCTACCCATCTGAAAAGTAGGGAGTGTTTTTCTCCTGTCATCCTGGGATGGGGGATGCTTGCTGCCTGCCTGTCTGCTGCCTGCAGCAGGCATCAGAGATTAGCAGCCATTCAACAGAGGTCACTGCAGTGAGCCAAAAGGGTTTACAAGGGAAAAAAGAAAGGATTGAAGGAAGAGAGAGAAAGGGAAATGAAAGAGACACGCGCACATCAAGTAACTAGACCCAAACTAGCCTGGCAGTCCCATCCCTAGAAACCAAGGCTTTGAAATGAGAAATGTTTTTCGTATCTTAAATCTCAAGTACAAACAATAAAAACCAGCCCAGACTGTGTTCTTTGAAGAGAAAGTACGAGTGACCTGAACAGTGGTTATCAGCAGCGTCATTAAGATAAACCCTTAACATGATTTAAAGCATCCGAAACTGAAGGCAGCACTTTCAGATACTAACAAAATGGTCTGACATTGGGGATGAAAATCAATAGTAATCTGATGTCACTAAAAATACTCAAAAGTGTCCCATGGCTGATGGAGGTGAGATTAGTGTAAATATTTGTATTCTAATCAGTGGCACGCGAGGGCTGGAGGCGGCCTTTCTGTCTATTTAATTAATGGAGTGGCTTTTTAAAAGGATCCTAATCATATGTGATTGTATCTGCTTATCAACATTTTTGCTAATTAGATGATATGGAGGCAGTCACTCTGCTAATTCCCTCATCCAAACAGCATATCCTGCACAGATAAAGTACAGTCTCTTTTTAATAAGAAACAATCATGAGACAGACTAACCTTAATGGTGCTTATTATCCTAGGATCTTTGGGATTTTCTCTTCTGCCCACCCCCTCCTTCACTCTCCTTTGCTTGCTGTTGCAGAATGCCAGATGGGTGCGGGCGCTGCGCTCCTCCGGGCCCCTGCGCAAGGCACCACCACTGCCACCGCTGCATGGCCAGAGGTTGTCAACCAGGTTTGATCTGAAACAAAACACAAGGCACCACGAGGCAAAATGCCCCAGGCTTTTGGTCACCCAAGCCCCTGGTGACCTCACACTTGTGGTCATGATCTCTGTCTCTGCTTCTGCCACCCCAGCTGGCCCTGGTCCAAAAAGGAGTGAGTGTCTTTGGGCCATGAAAACCTCCTTTCTTTCTTGTTTTTTTGTTTTCTGTTTTTTTTCTTCTGTTTTAAACGGGTGTGGGGGAGAAAGGGGTCTTCACGAGCAGTTTCTTGGCAGCTCCATTGATCCCGTGACAAGGCCAGGATCCTTTTATCTAAAATAACATGAGCGCGAGACATTTGTTCTAAGTCCTTTGACTATCCAAACAAACAAGAGTCACACTTCGCTCCGCCAGTCAAACTGTCATCAGATGCCTCACCCTACGATGGCCCCGTCAGAGGGGAGATTGCGCTCGCCGCCTTCCTGCCTCTCCAGAGGGGACCTCACTGCATGGCTTTCCTTGGGAGTAGAGTTGGAGGCGGCTGTGGCTGAGGGGGGTGAGCGGGTTGCTCCTGAGTCATACCGCCTGGTGAGCACATCATGCTGACCTTCTGGTGGAGGAACAAAGGGATCTGCTGGCCTCAGGGAAGAAGATTTAAAAATAAATAGAAAGTTTGCCCCAAAGAGCCTTTCCTCACTTCTCAAAATGCAAGGGCAATGTCTTGATAGAGAGAACCTGTCCTAAACGGACATAATTGCCTCACCGAGCGCATCTGAGTGGGCCAAAGTAGAGGGGGTAGATGCCTGGTATTTGGTTTTAGGAGGTCAGGAGTTTGCCTGCTGTTTTTGCAGCTGTGAACGTTGAGCAGAAAAAGCTTAAATGACATGGATTCCAGCCTCCCACTCCTGCAGCCGGCAAGAGGGAGGTTTTGTATGTCTTGTGTGGTGATCTTGTGTGTCAGACTCAGCACAGTAACGGGCTGTGGGATGGAGGTGGAATGGCTCTGGTGAGTGCTGGGTGAAAGGAGACCCCCAGGAGGCTGAAAGACAGACTTGAAGAAGGAATATAGAGAGCTAGGTCTGGATACAGCTGCTTCTGAGGTTCAGGCTGAGACTTGAGGTTAAACCAAGTTTCAGGTGAGGAGACACCCAGGTTCTGGTTGCAAGCAAGTGGCAGGTACCTCACACAACCACTCTTTTTTGAGGTATGAAGCCAAACAGAGGACCTGATTCTGCTTAGAGGAGTCAAGGGAACTGACAGATTTTTTTATGTTAGATCATTCTCTACATCCAGGGCAAGGCCTTGTTCCAGTCTTGGAAAACCCGAACTGGGCTGTAAACTGTGTCCATTCACTTTGATCTAGGCCATCCTGCCAAAATTCAGAGTGCTTCATTACCTGGATCATCTCTGTGTGTTATCTGCAATATCCTCATCAAGGCATGGCTACACTGAGGTTGTTCTCAGAAATATGGTTGGCCAGTCTTTCTACTGTTCCTCCTTGGCATGGTCTGTGACTCTTCTTTCTCTATGTTCTATGCACAGGAATTAATGCAATATTGACTGCTTCCCCGGACAGATTTCCTGTTGCCAGTTCCATGACTAAAGGCTACAAATTGAAAAAGAGGAGGGACTTCTGGGCCAAAGATTGCATTGCAAGCCGTTGAGTCCTGGGGCTTAATGAGGTACTGCTTATCAGCAGAGCGTGCTTATCTGGAGCACGCTGATGGAGTACCTGCTCCAGCCCCATCATGAGAGAACATGTTTTACCACCCAGTTGCAAGGAGCTTGGAGCGTGCATGCGGTCAGACAGCACGGCTCAGTTGATGCGTGGTAACTTGCGAAGCCGCAGTAACTTTATCACTTCACAACATCCATACATAGCCACAGCCTTGAATCTTCTCAGGGGAAGAAAAGATGATGAGTTACTGTCCTGGGATTTTCTCTCTGTCTCCAGTCAGTGGGAAGTGGTATGTGGAGCATTCATTTAATAAACCAGAGGAGAAAAGCTGTAGATCAGCTTCTCATTATTTCAGTGCTGGCTCATGCCATTGCTTGGGTTTGTGCCTGACAGTTCAGTGTGTTATTTGAGGCCACTTAAGCATTCTGCAGAAATTATGCCACCATCTTTTGAAAACATGGGGTTCTTCCAAGCGAGGAGGGCCTGTCTCCATTAGTAGTTTCATCAGTGCCAATTCCTTCTCAATTTTAGGTGTCAGATTGCAAAGAGGTGCCTACTTTGACTGTTTCTTTTGAGAGCCATCGCTCCAGCAGGAAACCTTCTGGAGATGATCGTTCTCCTGTGGACCTATACGATAAAGCAACTCTGTGAGTAAAAACGTACCATGGGGCTGATTTGGCAGGGACAGCAGGGTCTCAAGTGGAGCAAAACTGACGTGAGGATCCTGGTGATGTGCACACAAACATGGAGCCTCTGATTGAGGGATGGAGCTCCCTTCTCCAGAAGGCAGGAGGGGTTGTGGGGGACCACCACAAGTGTTTGCTACCCAGAAATTGTGATGATTTTTCCCTACCTCCAAGGAGGGTGACTGGGCAATCAAGGTAGCAGGTGGAGGGTTGATCCGTTGCTGATGATTTCAGTGGAAGTGGAAAACTGGAGGAGACCCCACATCTTAGCCATCAGAGAGCACGTTCTGGTCCTGTCTAAGGACTCTATGTACATGGGGCTGCTGGAGAGGCTGGAAACAGTGAAATTTCCACACAGCCTCAGTGAAAGTTTAGTCCAAGTTTATTGCTGAGATTAAAAGACTGGGGAATATAAATTGTAAATGTGATGACTTAAGAGCTCATAAATTCAGTATACAGCCCTGTTCCAGAGAGAGCTTGTGTGCAGTGCAGTCTCAGTGCCTTGAGCTCACAAGTCTGTTCTTG
This sequence comes from Rhea pennata, assembly GCF_028389875.1. Classification (NCBI taxonomy): domain Eukaryota; kingdom Metazoa; phylum Chordata; class Aves; order Rheiformes; family Rheidae; genus Rhea; species Rhea pennata. The sequence continues at coordinate 13,758,568 of NC_084674.1, forward strand.
CTCCTGCTGCTCAAACCCTCACTTGCCAAAGGATCCTTCCACCCTGCCCTGGCTCCTGAGCTGGTGCGTGTGCACAGAAGTTTGTGAACGTGTATACATACACTGATGAGGGGTGCCATCCGTTCTGTGCCCCCTGTGGTTTCATGTGTGTAGCGTTGCCTGTGTGCACTCCCTGCTGCTGTTCCAGCCCAAAAACCAGTGTCATGCTGGAACATCATTTGCCTCATCTGACTGCTGAAGATGACAGTGCATCACCTGAGAGTAGGGGCAGTCCCTCCTGTCTGGAGCAGTGTTTGCATTTACCTAGGGTCCAAGTGCTCTTGCCTGCTGCTTACAGAAGAGACCTGTGGTTTCATCCATATTTTTGTGTGTGGGCAGTGTGAACTGATTGGATTAATTGCTCATGGTCACAGGGAGAGCTAGTAGAAGTAGTGTTACCCCTTGTGGCTGCAGCAGAGACTGGAAGAGTTGGAAAGATGAAGCTCTGCCAATGCACAAGCCCGTCCCACCACAATTTTCTCCTTGCCTCAACTAGAGTCCCCTGCCCCAAGGCTGGTTGCCCCCCACCACCACCACCAGTGGTACAGTGAAGGTAGGTTTTCAGAGGAGTGTTCCTGTGCCAGACTGTTTCTGGGATGAGATGAGGGTCATCGCTGTCACTGAATGTGCTGATGTGAAGTTCCAATATTAAGTCCTTCAAATAAATTGCTTAGGTGTAAAGACCATTGGGATTATGTACTCTTTTCCAGCAAAGACAGAGACCTGGAAACCAGCCACCTTTTGGGATCAGTCAAGCCTATGCCAAGGATGTGGATTTGGGCTGGCAGCTCTAACTGAAGCTGAGGTGAGGATGGAACGTCTCATGTCAACCTGCTGTTGTGCTGGGAGCAGAGCTTATGGCCACTGTCTGAGCAAGGAGAGCTGGAGGCAAATCCTGGGGAGAAACTAGAAGACACCTTGGGGCAACTTTTTCTTCTTCCTCATCTTCGGCAGTGTGGCATTTGCAGCACCTCCTTGGCTCAAGTACCAGCATGCGGTAGGTGTGTGTGTGTGTGTGTGTGTGTGTGTGTTTTGGGAGGGGGCTCAACTTCCAGTTGCTGTAGACTTCATGTCTCCCCGTCCTCGTGCAAGCACTCAGGGGCCGCTATTGAGGTTGTGCTGTGCTTCGGCTGGCTTAGGTTAAACTCCAGCCTGCATCTCTGAAAACAGAAGCCTGCGGTCCCCCATGGACATAGCTAACGTGCAGAGGCCCCGATTGCAACAGCATGCGTGAGTCAGCTCTGAATGCTCCTTTGTACGCGGGGGCCTGCGTTCGGCTCACAACCTGAGGACCGATGGCTGTGCTCACAAAAGTGCACGCAGGCCTCTCCCAACAAACCAATTTCTTGAGCTCCTGCTGCGTTTCTCTGAAGAAAGTGGGTCATGCCTTCTGGGCGGCGTGTCTCAAAATTTCCCCTCTCCCAGGATCCAGGTTTGGGGAATGCAGTTTTGACAGTGTTCAGGCCTCCTGACTCAGAGGCAGCTGCTCAACATCAGTGCTTTGGGTCAATATAGGTGCTGAGGAAGAGTAGTTTGTGTTAGTATGGCTAGTATTTGTTCACTTTGGAGACCTACTTTCATCTAATGACCAAAGAGGAAGGAAGAGGCTATATTCTTGAAATCATGTTTAGTCACTGTTAAACCCACTCTCCTACTATATTGCTTTTCAGTATGACCAGGAGATTGTATGTGTGTATGTACAGCCATGTGTACGGGTTTATGGTAGTCTACCTGGTTGCACAGCTGTGTGGACAAGGCTTGAGGTGCATGCCAGGAGCTGGCGGCTCTGTGTTAACTGAATCAGGAACAGGCTGCATATATTGGCCAGACCATTCTGCATTTTACTATACTAATTTAAGTCTGCTTTGGGCAGATCTGGAAAGACCCATTCCTCTTGCTTCCCTCCATGCAGACCCTTGAAATCTTTGCAAATTTGCCTGAAATGTTTGTCGTTCCCCGGCACCACGTTGCTGATTCGTGTGACCCGTAATAACTGCCCTTTTCTAGGACTTGGTTCTGAACGAGGAGCAGAGATAACATTTAACAGGCAAGAGCAGATGAAAAGGCGATAAAGGAATAAGGGCAGGGGGAAGGCGCGAGGAGAGGAGGAATGCAGAGGTATGTGGCTGCGTGTTGCACTGTGTTTATGCGTAAACAGGCATGCTTATCAATATCCAGATGTAAGCACGCGTGTGCGCTCCGCATGCATGTTAATATCTCCTGGAACAATAGGCGCTCCTTGACTCGGGGAGCGTTGCCGGAGCCTCCCCTTCAGATACGGGTTCGTTATCAGGTTGCAGCAGGCATTCCCATCTAATCAGGGATCTGAACCCCCGTGAGCCACCACATGGGGCTTTCAAAGCGTTTCCGCGAGCCCTGGGTCTGCAGAGCCCCTCCGAGGAGGGGGGCAGGAGGGACAGAAGGGGCAGTGCATCTGCGGAGGTGTTAGGCCGCGTGCTGGCTGTGCGCCTGGCCACCCGGCTTCACACCTCGGAGCCGGGAGAGCCGGGCTGCGGGAAGCGGCACTCGCCCCACGCGCTCCTGCGGAGGGATGATCCCGTGGGAATGGGCCAGCCCTTGCCAGGCCAGTCCCTCTGCCCTGAGGAGAGGGCACGGCCAGAGCCCCAGCAAGGCGCCCACTTCGTTAGACGTTAGACGTGGGGCAGGCAGGGCCGGGCGGGCGGAAATTGCCACTTCACCCCATTAAACGAGGCTGTCTGGGCAGGTCCGTGCCGCGACACACGCGGGAGGCAGCCCTGCGCCTCGCTGGGAGACGGGCAGCGGGGGCCCTTTCGCTTTTTTTTTTCTTCTGCTTTTTTAGGGAAAGCTCCAAGAGCGAAAGGCTTTGACAATCCCATTTCCACCTCCACTTGCTAGGACTGAAACGCAGTGACCACTAATCTTACGTGGCTCATAACTGCAAATAGCTCTGGAACTAATTAATTTGACAGCGCCGTGGCTGCCTGCCTTTTTCACCAAAATCAATTAAGGAGACGCACGTTTCCCCTTCCTCCCTCAACCCCCCCGACTCAATTTTGCGGCGAGGCGGAGGGGAGACGGGCCGGCGAGGCCGGCGCGGCGTTCCCAGGGCTCCCCCGGGGCAGGGCTGGGGAGCCAAGCCGGGGAGCCCAGCGAGAGCGGATTAGCAAGGTGGAGGCAGCGACGCCGCTTCCCCGCAGCAGGAGCGACGCCGCTCCCCAGGGGCGCCCGGCGGTGGGAAAGCTTGATTGCCGCGCGCAGCCACGCAGCGCGGCTCTCCGCCAGCCGGCCGGCCGCCCTCCGGCCCCGCTCCCCGCAGCCCCCCGCGGATTGTCGCTCGCTGCCGCCGCGTTTTTTTTTTTTTTTTTTTTTTTTTCGTTTTGCATGTCTAATGAGCCCCTCTGGAAGGGGCTGCAGGGGAGCAGGGGGAGGCAGGTGGGAATTTCGGCTGTGGTGTGGAAACGGTGCCAAGCGAGAGCTATTTGTTCGAAAGGAGCTGGCAAGGAGTTTTAAGGGGGACAAATTTTGCATTAAGCTGGAGCAAGGTCTGCAGCAATCGCGATCTTTTTTGAGTCTCCTGGCTGGGGAGGTTTAAAATGCAGGTTAAGGTTTCAGGTAAGGGAGCGTGCCAGCCAGTGGCCGTGATGCCACTCTGCCGCCTGCCCCATATGGGGTCAAGGATGCTGCTCGGCTCACAAGCGGGCACCAAGGTCCGAACCCCGGGGAGGGTGGGGGTGACCAGGATCACACCCCTTCCAGGAAAATGTGCCAGCGAGAACAGGATCCCTGGTGAAATGTCTCCCTGCCCTGCTTGTTGTCCTGACTCCGCTTCCAGGTGGAAGCGCACTCTGGGACTAGGGGAGAGGGGGCGAGCGGTGGCAGGGCTTTGTGAGTCTGCAGCTCCTGAAAAACACTCGTCTTGGGAATGGGAAACAGCCGTCCTCGGGACACGATGGTGTCGAGGCACCTGGGCAGGCTGAGTAGAACCTCCTGAGGATTATTTCTGTAAATACCTCCATTTGGCCCCTATCATCTCCTCAGATCTCTATTGAAATGCCCTTCTATTAATAAATAACTCTATTCTCCATTACCCCATCTGCACGGCTCACGTTGAAGTAACTGGGAATTTGGGTTTGGTTTTTATAGGCATTAGAAATAGATTTTATCTTTATTAAGGGTTCTCTCTACCTCCCAACCTTTGCTCCATTGCACCGAGCAAGCCAGCGGGCTGGCGAGCAGAGGACACCGCGGCCGCACTTCCCTGCCGTGTGCATCTGCCAAGGGAGAGGGGTGAGACTCACTCCCTGCTTTTGGCCAGTGAGGAACGGGTTTGAAAGGGGCAGGTTCCTCCCTATACGTTGATAACCTGTGAGTAAGTCTCCGTGTCACAGTGTAAAGCACTTGAGGAAACAAGGGAAAAAAATCTGAATAAGGACTGCGTAAGAAGTTGTGTATCTAAAAGATTTAGTTCTCAGGGATTTGGCTTTTCTCTTTGTTGGGGGAGACCTTTGGCTTGGGAAATATCTATAAGGAAACTTCCTTGAATGCAATCCTGATGCTGAGCCACCACATGAATTTAGGGGAGATTTTCTTTTTTTAAACTGTGGGTTGCAAACATTCCCTGGAAAATATTTGAGTTTTGAAGTACATCAATTGGTTGTGATTGGGCAGGGAAGTCACAGGATGGTGTTTCTATCTGCTGGTTGGATGGGAGCACAGTTTCTGGCAGGGAAATCAGTGCATGTAAATTAGAATTGTGGTTTCCATGAATACTATCATATATGGATTTGAAGCTGATTTTCCAAGAGCAGTCGTGCCAGGAAAACTTGTGCTCTCAAATAGCTCCAGGCAGCAAACACAAGTGACACAAACATGGTGAGGGTGAGTTCATTTACAACTGTGACTGTTAAAAAAAGTATTTGTAAAACTTGCCTTCCCTGCTGTTCCTCCCCTGTCTCCCTTCCTCCTCCCCTTGCAGCTATGCTGGCGTGAGCTATGAGGTTTGGTATCCAGTGTTACGCAGCAGCTAGCGCCCCGCTCCTCGGAGGATACGCGCCGAGCCCGGCGTGCACCTGGGCCCAGGCAGGCGGGTAAGGCGCTCGCAGGGTGGGGACTGGATTCCTTCCCGATCCCTTTCGGCAAACAGCTCCTGCCCTGAAGCGGCGCGTTCCATTAGCCTTATCTCCACGCACAAAGCAAAGCTATAAATGTTATTGGCCATGAAGTTATTCAGCCCCTTCAAAGTTGCACATATGCAAAATATGCTGTACTTCTAAAAATGGGAACTGCTTTACTATCAGGTGAGTGTTTTAAGATTTTTTAAAAATAAATGAAAATGAAATCTCTAAGAAAAAATACATACTTTTACAAATAACTAAGTTAATAGCTGTTTAGATTCTGTATAGATTATGTATATGTTACTACAAGTAAATAACCACAGTGTTCCTTAAGAGGTGAATACAATCTTGCTCTAGAGATGGCTAACCCAAGGCACAGAGCAATGACCTGCCTGGTCCGTGCAGTCAACACTGAAGAAAATGAGTGAAAAGGGACATGCAGGACCTTGCATTACAGACCCTCTCTGGGAAGTGGGGCTCGCCAGGCTACGCAGGCTGGCAGCATGGAGGCACGCAGCCGCAGGAAAGCTGTGGCACAGCTCAGCCTTCCTTTGCCCTGCGCTGCACTTACCCCAGGGATGCATCATCTGCCTTGCCTTGTGAAGAGGTACCCCCCAAGGACAAAAAGGCTCTGGGGCAGATCATGCCCACAAGTGGAGGACACAGAGCCATTGCGACTGGCAAATCTGCCAAGCAGTCCAGCTGGCACAGTGCAGACCTGTTCACTTCGGCATGGGTGAGCGCACAGGGTGAAAGCAAATCTAGCTCTTGGCACCACCCAAGTGTTGCAATGTGCCAACCTGAGGTGCTGAAAAACTGCTGAGGCTGCTGATCACCCCGAAAGGCAGCCTGTGCCATGGTGGTGCTTGCACCCAAGGAGTTCATGGCACAGTTGGAGTGAAGACGGCTGTGCCTGCATTGGTGCTTGCTGGAGCAGATCCTCCTCTCCTCATTCCCCATGCTGCTGGGAAGTTGACCACCCTGGCACACTAGCAGCCCTTGGCAGAGATCAGATTTTCAAAGCTCAGAAGGTCCCATTGCTACCTTCTGGAAGTTCATCAAATGAGTTCTGGTTCATGACTATTGTCATTTTGAACCACTTCTTCGCTAGGGATGACTCAGCTTAAGAAAGAAAGGTAGTTCTTTTCCAGATAGCAAGGCAAATATGATGATATATAAAGGAATGGAAGATCCATTATTCATCTCTGACCTCCAAAGCTGGAGTAAGTAGTTCCTCCATCTGTGACATCTCATATTTTATTAGACTTATATGTGGGCTACACTTGCTTGTATCAGACATCCTCTGTTCCCTTCCCCCCCCCCCCAACTGTCTCTTAATGGCTCAGATCAAGACCTTTGCGATGCTTCAAGCCAGCTGGGCCTGTAAATCTCTGAACGCTCCAGCCAGCGGCTTCTAATGTCCCTGTCCTGTTCTCTTCCCCCCCCTCCTGAGAGAGGCAGCTCTTTGCAGAGGGCAGCAGTGCCAGGGAGATGAGGAGATGCTGGCACATGTGCCTCGGTTGGCCGGGCCAGAGCTGGCAGCAGTGCTTTCTCCAGGAAGCGAATGCAAGACCCTCGCCAGCTTCTGTCCCGTGTTTCAACTTCCGCAGCCCAACATCAAACATGTCACTGCAGCTTGAGCCCCCACAGGCCTGACAGAGGAGCAAAAGGAGAGGGCTGGAGGCAGCAGATCCTAATCTTTATTAAATAAGAACAAAGCTTATGCCGGCTAATGAGAAAAACAAACCGATGAAAGATCCGGCGAGCTCCTCAGAAGGACACAAAGAAATTCTCTCTGAACAAGAGCATGCTAAAAATATTCCAGAATATTTATTTTGCTGGCAGTGGCTTCATAGGCTTCAAATTTGATACCAGCTCTTTGGGGATTGGCATGGTCATCCCAGCAAATCCAGAGGAGGGTGCTTTGCTGCCTGCACAGCTTCCAGAGCCACGACAGAAATATTTACACAGCTAGAGACGCAAGGGTATAAACCAGTGCAGCGCTGCACGGTGAGGGCTTGTCCCTGTATGTCTCAGTGGTAAAAGGACAACAGGGCATCTTACTGTCATGTTTCATCATCCTGTCTGGAGTTTGTGCGTAAGAGGCAGAGATGCTTCTGGCACCTTCTCAGGTTTCCCTCACTTTCTCTATGTGGGCTCTCTGAGACACATCAAAGGTGGCAGGCAGGAAAACTAAGAGCTCTGGTTATCCTACTCGGCTTGAGTCATACATGTTCCCTCAAAGTGTTTCTGTGACCGCTGCGCCTTGGCAGCTCCAGGTCTCCTCTCTGCCGTAAGCCACAGTGTACGAGCCTGTGATCGGCAAAGATATGTGCATCTCTTACAATCCAACTCAAAACCACAATAAGTTGACCAGACTGCATGGACACCAAACTGACAGCACAGCCCATGCCTGGGGAAACCAGCAAGGGTCAGGAGTCTTTCGGGAGGCTGCGATGAAGCCTGGTCAGACGAACGAGTCGAGGACGGAGAACGCTCGCATGCTGCCATGGTGGGAGCTTGCAGAACTTCGTCCAGCCCTGCCGGTTGGATCCTGCTGTCCTTGCTGCCTCTTGTGGGCCCTGGTGACCTCGTCCCAGCCCCATATCTTCAGGGATCATCAGCAGGAGGTAGACTCAGCCACAGCTTTGGATCAGACAACCCACTGGGTACAGGCAGGCAGCTGCTGGGTTCTCTCGTAAGTCACATCCCAGCTTCACAACCGGCCCATCTTTCCCGAATAAGCTGAGCCCAGACCCAAGGCTTGACCACCAGTGAACTTGGCTGAAAACGCTGATTCTAAGGGCAAAAGCAATGCAGTGATGAAGCCTGCAGCTCCTCCTCTGTTCCTCTCTTCACTGACCATGAAACCTCAGACTCTGCTCTTTTAATGTACTGTGGCTGAACTTGCTGCCAGCAGGTCAAAGGGAACATAATTTACTTGGGCTTTGATGCATTTGATACAGTTTGGGGTGAGAAGGGGGAGGGAGCAGGAGACAGAGGGGATAAGTGATGGCAAAGGAGGAAAGACTTTGCCTGTTTATATTAGAACTGGATTAGTATGAAGATGACAGAGCCATTTTCTAGCCAAGAGGGACTTAGAGATAACCAAGAGGGTTTTGACTGGAGCAGAGGGTTCTGCTTGCTTAGATCGGCGTGGTGGGTAGGAGGCAGGCTGAGCATTTGTCTGCAGGCCCCTTTTTATCTCTTTCTGATTAGGAGATTGGAAAGAGGAGGGGGAGGGCAGTGTCTGTATTCTGTACTGCCTGGAGAGTCCTTTTAATGCTCAAGCAGGACCACGGGAGAATCAGAGTTCCCTTCCCGGCAGCCAAATCTCATAATATTTGCATTTCCTTAACACCCTCATCATCTCAGAGCCCTTTACCAGCAGCTTAATGAAACCTCCCTGCCTGCTTTTCCTGCATGACGGATTTACAAGGCATGGAGCAGGTAAGGGATCCAGTGTACATTACACCACGAATGGCTTTTTCAGAGCTAGAGCCAAGAGGTACCAATTCCTTGGCCTGTGCCCAGAGCATGGGGGAGCTTGTGAGTGCAGAGACTAGTGGAGGGACTGAAGTAAGGGGAATGCAGCTATTATCTTGCATTGGTTCTGGATCGCTTTTTCATGGCAAGCTAGTCCAGATCTTCCTGCCAACAGCTAGAAGCCTTGTTTCCACTAATGTTGTGCAAACAAGAGAGAGTCATCCCAAAATACTGTAAAACTCCTCTTTCCCCTGCCCTTCTCACTCCTCCAGTGACCAACATCAGCCTTCGATGAAGTGGGGGGTATTTGCCTAGTAATGTAGGGTTTTCTTACAGGTATCTGAGCTATTATCTTGAATATAGGCTTCATTCACAGCTGTGTAGGACTGAATGAAAGTGAGACACAGCAGCTTTTGCAAACAGCCCCTCCTGATGGCAATGCTTTTGGGTTACAGCACATCTTGTTGGGCCTGCGAGCATTTGAGCCAGGGTCTGATGCTTTAAAACACAGGCTATTTTCCCCTTTTTTGGTTGAGGTGCAGGGGAGGAAAAGGGCCACATCCCTTATCAGAGCCGAAATATTTTACTCTCCAGCTTTTGTCTTGACTGACTGATGTTTACACAGGGGCGAATAAGCTGGGAGGAAGCGAAGCGATGTGGCTGCTGTGGTTTCAGTTCTCACTCCACCTCGCTACTGAGAAACTGGACCCGTGGTTTTGCTTGTGGCTGAGGGGAGAGGAAAGGTCTCTGGATGGGATGCGTGCCGGGGAGATTCTCCCAGCCCAGCAAAGGGGCTAGAAATGCTGATAAGGGTCTTGAGAAGCAGGAGAGAAAATCGGACCCCCCAAATCCCCATTTCAGAAGCTCCGAGTGCATTCATCTTCACTGCGGAGTGAGGGGTGTAAATTCCCTGCTGTCTCCTTGGAGTTTTCCGTTTATGCCGTTCATTTCACATAGATGTCACTACTGCCTTATGAGCACTGCTCCAAGCCAGCCGGTTAAATGGACCTAGTGCATTATAGTAATGGAGTAACTGTATAAAAACAATGAAATCCAATCTCTTTAAACTGATTTGATGTCTGCCTGAACCACAACATTTCCTGCTAATGGCTTCCTTCATTTTGTAACCGTGATCTCCACCTGATCAGATTACAGCTGTTTTTAATTACAAAGCTAATAGAGTTTGTAGGCAGTGTCAGGCAGACGGCGCATGCCTGGGGTAGGTGCAGGCTGGAGGGGAGCTGGGGGGAGCGCAAGGGTGCTCTGGGTGACTGTGCTAACACACTCAGCCCATCAAGCCGACTGTCAAAACACTGGGAGTGGGGGGCAGCTAGAAGGGACAGTGATGTTTTTAGGCATGCAGCCAGCACGCTGGTCTCCAGGCGGGTTTGCGCGCGAGCAGACAGCCCTGGGTTTTGTTCCTCCCTGGCACGCCGGGTGCCTCATCACCTGGGCAGCTGGCTGCTGGTGCCCGGGAAATCTGTGGTGCGTTGGGTGCCAATGCCAGGCCCAGGCACAGGGGCATCACTCAGGAAGGCACGAGCAGAGGTTGCTTTGCCCTGGACCGCAGGGTGGGCACTAGGGCAGCGGGGAGGTGCAGGAGTGGTGATGGACTGCAAAAAGACCGAGGGAGAAAAAAATCAGTCCAGTGTAGGGATGCTTGATGCCATTTGACTTCTGCAACTGATGGTGCAGGAAAGAGCATTGTGGATGTCTGACAGTGGAAAAAGCCCTCGAGATTGATGTCTTTCTTATGGGATAGTGGAGCCAGCTGCCGGTCAGCTGCCTCCCCCTCGGCGCAGGCAGCAAACCCCCGGGAACCATTGTCATGGCTCAGCCTGATCCCCTGGCACCTGGTTTTGTCCAGCGGTTCATTTCTGTATCGATTGCTCCTTCCCTTGGGATTAGGGGCACTGATCAGGATAGCTCCGGGGAGAGAGGTGGTCTGCAGGAGCTCTTCCCAAACAGCGCTCTCCGTGGACGCTGGTGCTGGGCAGCGAGCAGAGTGCATACAGACACTGTGGGCAAGCCGCGATGCGACTTCCAGGCAGCAGCAGAAACCCACGCTGTGTTACAGGTGCTGCTGGGCAGCTGCTGTTGATGTTTAGGATTCAGCTGAGATTGAGCTCAGTTGAACTCAGTTGAAAAATGTCAGCGGAGAAGCAGAGTGGCGATGCCAGGTGGTAGCACCGCGCCGCTCTGTTGCACCGCGTGGACCTCCCTCCCTCTCTTCTGTGTGTTTGTGGAGCTACTCTTGTAGCTACCAAAGTATAACTTCTGGTAAGTGGGCTGGTTTTGTGACAAATAACTGCACTTTCCCCACCTGGGGAAGGGCAACACCACTTCTGAGGAGGCTTTGTGGTAGATTGCCTCGTGGTAGTTGGAGAAAAGCTCCAACTCTTCTCTGCCTCTGGTAAAGCAGGAATAACTCATCCAACCCTGGTGCAATAACCCATCCAAAGCCAGGCTGCTCCGCTGACCCTTCTTGATGGGTGTCTTGATGGTCCATGCTAAAGCTGCCTCTAGTGCCCTGCTCGATTCACCCTGCTGTTGGCAAATGCTCATCCTTTGCTGTCCTACTGCCAGCGCTGCGCATGTTTGGTTACACACCAGCCTTGTAAAGCCTAGGGTCCACATCAAGAGCACATCAATTATTTACCCTGGGACTTAATTATTTAGCTTGACAGGAGTCTCTCTCCTTAATTTCATTGTGTCATTGTCTTTTTGGTCTCTCCTTTCGTAACAGAGCTGTGGACACTGCTGCGAAGGCCTCGTTGTCACGTGCTCCTGCTCCTTCCCAATACTGGCCAAACTCATCTGTTTTCCCCATTCCCTTAGCAAGGGAGAAGAACCAGCAGCCCCAGCCGTGACTCCAGGGCAAGGCGAGGGCTTGGGCCCAAGCACATCGCTGCCTTGCTCTGCGTTGGTGCGCGCTGGGGACTGGGCTGTAGGTGCTGAGGTGGATTTTGCTGGTTCACAAAGTCCATCCTGCTGCCGGGTTGCCTGCTGGCAGCCAGAGAAGAGGTTTCTCCAGCTAGTGGCTTGGGATGTTCTTCCCAGGCCCTGGCGCTTTGCTCCTTCCTTCCCCCCCTTCTTCTCTTCTCATTCCACCTTTTCTTTTATCTGAACTTTTAAACCGCACGTCTGGTGCAGATTTTTACAGTAACTCAAGCCTTTGAGAATTGTTAATGCCGTGCTGTTTTCACAGGGACATTAATATGCACTGCAAAAACGCCAAGTATCAGAAGTCAGTCATGTGCTGCTCGGAGGCTGCGGTTCACGCCAACTGAGGGAGCTGGGCCGGAGCGAGAGCAAAAAGCGAGGACATGGCCACGTTAAAGGGGCACAGCCCCGGCAAATACGGCCCCGGATTTGACAGGATTTCCTCTCCACGCTGTCTCTTTGCAGTGTCTTGGTATGTCTTTAAACATGTTTGTTTTTCAGCCCTTAAAATTACCTTTTCCTAAAATAAATAAATGAAACTAATACCAGGAGCCTAGGATTTTAAAGCAACCCTACAATAACAAAGCAGTGTGCGCAGACCAGTTGTCACCAGCAACCCTACAATAACAAAATAATACACGCAACCCGATGCAACTCTAAAATAACTGCTGTGTGCATGTGAGAGAGGAAATATATTTTCCAGCTTCAGGCTTAACAAGACATTGTTCTGCAGTAAACGCAGGGGCTGGAAGGGGGATGTAATAACCAAAACACCTTGAGCAATGTAACTTTAATGTTATGCATGAGGCAGGGTCGCAGAACATGCAACAAACTCTGCTTCGTTAGCGCGGGTTTTAACAGTCTGGAAAAGGAAAAGAAAGCGAGGTTTTGAGATGAAACAGGAAGTTCCCTTGAATCCTGGAGCCTTTGAAGAATTGTCAAAGGAATGAGAAGCCTGTATGTTTAAAAAGGCTCTGAGTTGCGGAGACAGAGGGGGCAGGGGGACACGGCGAGGGAGGCACCGAGCACAGGCGCGCTCAAATCCCACACTCTTCTCTTTGTTCCCCTTTTTTTAATTATTATTATTTGAGGCTTTTTCAGCGCTTATTTTTTTTTTCTTTTCTAACATGCACACGTACGTTCTCTGCAGCTGGTAGGAGTTTCCCAGGGTAAGAGCAAAGGCCCAGTGGCAGGGCGCGCTGCTCGCTGCCGGCTACTCTGCCCGCCCGCGGGAGCCGGCCCCGCGCATCTCGCAGCAGAGCAGGGAGCGGAGGCAGTTCCGAGATCCAGGCTCTGCTCATGCCTCACACGCAAAGCCATCCATTAGAGGAAGTATTTCTGGAGCTCGAAGAGCTTTGGTTAACTTTCTGTGTTTCTTCCTCCCCTTCCATTTTTTTTGTGTTGCAGGAGCGGATGGGCGATGCTTCCCATTCCCGTGGCGCAGCCAGGCTGGCCGAGAGTCACCGAAGAGAACTGCTGTACCGACCCATTTTCTCAGCATCTGTGAAACAAATATGGCGAAAAAAAAAGCCCCTTTGCAGCTGGGTTTGGTTTGCCTGTCGCTAGTGGGAATGTGGTTGCCCCACGGCCGGCTGGCAGGGCTGAGTTTAAAGGCCTGGCGCGTCGCCGTCGAGGGCGCTGGGTTTTAGACATCCAGCTGGAGGTAGCTGTTTATCCGGACGCTCAGCTCCGGAGCAGTGCCCGCAGCCGGTGCCTCCGGTGCGTCTCTGAAGGGAACGGGTTTCATTTCCTTCGGCACCGGGGAGGAGAGCACCAGGTCTTGGTACGCGCCAGGGGAGCAGGGTCTGCCCTTTCCCAGGGGCAGAAGCGATGGTGGTGAGGCAGCGCTTCTCCTGGCAGGTGCCCAGAAACGGCCGGCGGCAGCGAGGGAGCCGCGAGCCCGTGGCGGAGAGGGCCGGTGCCCGCACGGGCGTCCCGAGGAGAGCCAAGAGGCCGCCGTGCAGCTGCGCTCTCCCCTGCGCTAATTGTACGCTGGGGTCCAAGTTTGGCCTGGTGCAGCTCTGCTGAGGTCCCTGGGGAGTTGTTTGGCCTCTGGTGGCTCTGTAGTTTCGGGCAAACGAGTCGCGAGCAGCAGCCTGTTGTCAGCAGGGCGCTGGCAGCAACGGCTGCGCGGCCGCCCTGCCGGCGGCGTGCCTCGGCCCCGCGCTCGGGGCGGCCGCAGAGCGAGCCGGGCCGCGAGAGGAAACGTTTTGACGTTTGCGTTACGGATGGAGCCGGGTCGGCCGTGGGTTCGCTCGCCGCCGCTGCAGGCGCAGGGGAAGGTGACGGCCAGGTTCCCTCGCTGCTCGGTCGCCCCGGCTGGAGTTCCTCAATTTTTTGGCCGCCCCCAGAGGGAAGCTGCGGCTCTGGAGCAGGCACGTGGTGTCGAAGGGGAATTCACGCTGCTTCCCAGCCCGGTGAGAAAAGGAGCCTGAGCTGGAAACGTCCAAAATAGCAGCAGCCGCGTCCCTGCGCCGCCCTCGGCCCCGCCGTCGGCGTGGCTTCGGGAAGGAGGCACGGCCGGCGCGCGGCTCCCGCCGCGGCACGCCTGCGCTCGCGCGGGGGCTGCGGAAACGCACTGTGTGGCGGTTTGGGCCGCTGGCCCGCGGCAGCGTGCCGGTTTGGTGCGTGGTGAGCTTCCCTGGACTCCTGGGAAATTCGAGATTAGTTGGAAAGCTGTGATTTTCCGCTCAGGGCCCACGAAGCTGCTGGGTGGCTCTTCCTCGGAGGGGGGAATTAAAAAAAAAAAAGCCGCGTGAAGAAGTGCGGCGCGACGGCCCGAGCCAGGCTCGCGGCGCGCTGCCTCCCGCCGAGGCGGCGTTCGCCGGCTGGGCCGAGCGAGCTGCGCGCTGCGGCCGGCGGGCGCCCCGGCTCGGGCCGAGCAGCCCGCGGAGCCGCGACGGGTGAAGGCAGCTCCGCGGCTGTCCGCCCGGCACCACTCGCCGGGGCTAAGGGCGCTTCAAAGGGAGCGCGATGGCAGGCGTGCCGTGCCGCTGCAGCCCCCGAGAAGGCCAGGCCGGGAGCGGAGGCCGGGAGCGGAGGCCGCACCGCCGTTCCCGCGGTTCCCAGCATCCCAGGCGCCGTAATGAGCGGAGCCCCAGCAGCTATTCGAGGCTCTGACCCCGGCCAGGTAACTACATAATGAGGCTGCTTGAATTGCTCCAGTCCCTGCCAAAGGGGTGGGATCGAGGGATGCTTTTGTTTGCCGTAATGAACCTGTAATTATGCTGCATTTCTTGGTTTTAGCCGCATTTTTGGTGCGTGTGTTGTTCTCTTTGTATTGACAGATTTATGGCCGGGATACCCCACCGCACCGGCAGCCGTACGGCACGGCGCGGAGACTGTCTGCCCGTCGTCGGCTCCAAGGGGGGCAGGGCGGGGGCAGGACAGGGGCCTTTGCGCTCCCCCAGCCTCTGAAGGGTTAAATAAATACATTAAAATTAATGCAAACAGCCGAGGCGCCGCCTTTCCAAAAGTCGCTGACTTCGGCACGACAAAAAAAAAAAAAAAAAAAAAAAAAAAAGAGGAGGAGGGAGGGGAAAAAATGTTCTTTTGAGCTCCAGGTGAATTAAAAAAAAAAGAGAGAGAGAGAGAATGATTAAATTGAATAAATAAATAAATAACACACACCAGATTTCAGCTCCGAGGCGCTCAATAAAATTACGCTTTGAAATGCAAGGATTAAGCAGGGTAGGTGACAAGGTAACTTTGTTAACAGGCTAATCTCTCGCCTTAACAGAGACAGGGGATTTACATGTGGCTGCACAAAACTGCTTTATGGTCTCTTTTTCAAGCTGGAGATGGTAGAAAAGGGGCAGGATGAGATGGGACAGGATGGTAAAAAGCCATTTGTAAGACAGCCTTAAACTGAGGTTTTCTTGTGTATGTGTGTGTGTTTTGAAACAAGTCTGCACAGAAATGCACCACCAATAATCTGTTTCCAAACAGGTCAGTTGAGGATGCCGAAGATGTCGCGTGATGCTGAGTAATTGGGTAAAAGCATTCGTGGTGCCATTTCTCCCAGGATGGTTTTATCTTCCTTCTTGTGAAAAGCCAGCCAACTGCGTGGGTTATTTTAAATGTCATTTCAGGACTTCCTTTGCCCTGTGCTTTTCTCCTGAATTCCTGCACTTCTCCACCTGAGGACATCTGAAATCTAAGTCCAGGTTACTTTTTTCAAATGGCTCCTCTGCTCTTGGTGAACCAAAAACAAAAGCCTGGAAAGAGCTCCATGTCGTTAAGTTCCTGCCTGTTACTAAAATGTGACAGTGAAGGGAGGATGAATCTGAAATGAGACCCAGATTGACCCATGTAGCCTTGTTCATTCAAACCATAAAGTGCCCACTTAATGTGCTACATAGTCCAGGCACCCCTGTCATTGCACAAGGCAGACTCATCCTTGCTTTACATTCAGCTCTCCGAATAGTTAGCATGGGTCTTTGGGGTTTGCTGTTAAACCACCCATGGTGAACCAGAGGGAGAGATAAGGGAGCAATCTTAAGTTCAGTCCTTCTCCAGACTTCTTTCGTTCTAGATGAAAATTGCAATGAAAAAGCCATCTCTTCGACAACGTTCTTTTGAAATCCAAGGGCGAGCAGTAGATTGAACATGTTCTCTAATTTTAAATAGATCTGGTGGAAGTGTTTATCATTTTGTCTCCATCGTAGCATTGGCAGGATGTTGTGCTGCCTGCAGGTGGAAGGACTGATCCTGGAAGGAAATGGAATGAAGGCCCCAGCCCTGATTTTGAAGGTTCAAGTGTTGGGATCATCCGGATCATTTCCGGATGAGCTTTAAGGTTTCTCAGGTGGGTGTAGGGGATCTCTTCTGTGAGAGCACAGGGACTGAGGGCCAAGCGAGGGAGGTCGGGATTGGGACTGGGCTGTCCCAGGGCACAGGATGGTCACCATTTCTGCTGGGCAGCCACGTCATTCCCTAGCGAGCGTTCCACCTCAAAACTTGTGCCAAATATGACTCTCAGGTGGACACAGCACTTTCCACAGAAAATGTCCAACTTTGGGCTGAGTTGAGTGAATCTAAGCGCAGTGGGGACCCGGAGCGGCTGGCATGGCCCTTGATACCCCTCTGCACCCCTGTCCCCTCAGTGATAAGCGACACCAAGCCCTCAGCACAGCTCGCGGATAACGGTAACGCAGGGCCACTTGACTCTGCTGCAGGGACCAAGGATGTAACGGTGCTGGTGGGCCACCATGTCCCAGTGCCTGGCACGGCTCACCAAAGACATCCTCTCTTTGTAAGTGCAGGGGGACTGCTGGCTGGTAAAACTCCAAGCGCTTTCCCAAGTGTGAATGAAAGAAAAGTACGTATTACCCATTTCAAAAATCAGGTGTAATCCCAACTCCGAAGTGTATCCATTGCTGGGGTGCTAGAACGTATTCAAACTGAGCAGCAGAAGCTTATTCTTTGCAGGAATCTGACCAATTGTTTCCCTTCCCTCTCTTGTCCTTATACCTTAAATCATTTTGACCTTTAATTGGCCCTAATTTGCCCACAGACGGCCCTGGGACCCTTCAACACATTTGCTTGTAATTGGGTCCCTTTGTTATTTTTCCAGAGAGCCACCGCTGGTTGTTTCTTTTTGAAAACATTGCGGCGTGTCATTGAGAGTGGAGCCGCTTTTAAATTAGCCCTGCTGGGGGCCAGGAGAGTCCTGTGAAAAGCCCAGCAGAGAGAGACAGGGCTATCTAAACGCAATTATCATATCACTGCGAAAATGTGAAACCAGCCTGGGCTTAAGCAAACATCACACGCCCCTCAAGCGGAGGGTGGTAAATACTTTGCTTGGAGCTGCCGGGGTTGAACGCCGCAAAAGAGGTTATTCCGCGATGACACGTTTCGCTGGCAGAACAGAGAATGCCTCTCCAGCCTCCTGCTCCGTGCGCCTGGGGAGGTAACTTGGTAGTGTGTTTTCTTTGGTGGTTTTATTTAAATCCACCTCATTTCGGTGCGTTGGTTTGCAGTGACCCTGTGAGCGATCGCTCGGAGACAGCTACAGGGCACTGGAGCAGCGCAGGGACACGAAAGTGCTGAGGGGAAGCAGCAGAATGGGCTTTGCTAGCAAACAAATGTATTAGCAAACAGTATTTCCTGAGTAAGGCCCTGTACGCACTGTTCATCCTGCCTTGTCGGGAATATAGTTATACCACAGTTTGCCCTTAGCCCTGTTCATGATGTTATCAAGATCTTAACTGTCCCAAGTTAAGTTATAACAGCAAGGGATAATACTACAGCTAGATACCATCTGTACTGCCTCTTGCGTCTAATGGACAGTTGTTTTGTAAGCGAGTCTCCTGGCTCAGTTAGCCCTGCAGCCTGGAGACCTCTCTTTAATATTCACTCCATGCAGACCTTAAAAGCTAGTTAAGTTACAGTGCTGTCAAACCTGTGACCGCACACTGTCACACCAATGGTCCTCTTGCCACCAGCTGAGATTGAAGCTGGTACCCAAGCAGCAGGAAGCTACAGTGCTTCCTTTGAAATCACTTTAGCATCAGATCCCAAATAAGTATACCTTCTGGGGCTTACAGCATCCATACAGGCAGCACAAACAGATTTCAGCTCCCTTAGAATTGATTAGCAAATTACATCTTGCATTGTACAGAAAACTGAGTGATCAGTGGCTGGCAAAAACCAAAGCTGCATTTCTGCCCTGCAGAGGGGAGTTTTATATCAGATCTCTGTGCAGCCCCAGCAAGGAAAAGGTGCTGCTGTTTTCATAGCTGAAACTGGTGGAGGTCAACTGCAATCGAGTGGGACTTGCTACACTGCAAAGGTAACGGGTATAATGTCTCCTGTCCACCGAGATTGTGCACGGAGAGAGGTGGTGCAGATTAACGACTGACGTGGAAGAAGCATGCCTATTTTGAAGGGAAGGCAAAGCCCCTGTCTTACAAGCACAGCTGTTAAATCATAGTGGTGTGACTGAAGCTGAAGCTACCAGAGATGGGCCCTTAGAAACCGGCAAAGCTCACAAGTCCTCCGTCATCCATGGATGGATGTCCCTTGATCTGAGGGGCTGGAATCTGTAATTTCTAATGGTCCTGGTATCTTAATAGAATTGAAGATGGATGAAATTTGTTCAGTAAGGTGAGTCTTAGCAAATAGGCAGCAAGGCTCCTGGTTGTATGATGTTTCTGCTGTATTTCTGGGACAGGAACCAGCTTTCAAAGATGCTGGGGTGGGAGGAAGAAAACCATCAAAAGGCCTTCCCCTTCCCTCTCCAGGTCTGACCCACTCCTGTCCCGCAGCCATGCAAAATGGGCAGCACTCCTCTGCCAGCGTTCCCACGGCCACGACAGCTCACCCACACCACAGCGCTCCAGCCATCGGTGGCATGGAGAGGTTCCCAGGGGTGACTGGAGTTCAACTTTCAGGTAGGGGATATGCCTGCGGTGCTGCAGATGCAACCAAGGGAAGTTCTTTTCCAAAGGCAACAAGGAGACAACAGGCCTGAAGGTGAAGTCTAGTGTCCAAATTATATTCCCAAGGTGACTGTGCAAATCTCTGAAGCTGGAAAGTTCTCCTTTAGTGGACCACTGAGCACAAAGCACTGCCTAGCCAAAGCTGGGCTGAATGTTTGAATGTTTGGGAACCTGCAAACTTGAAGGTGGGAAGTAATTTTCTTCAGCATCTCCATCTCCATCTCCCTTCTGACTATTTTTTTCTTTTTTCTTTCTTTTTTTTTTCTCTATTTCTGTCAGGCTGGCCTGAAACTTAAGGTATTTTATGTCTGCTAATAATTAGACTCTAGTCAGATCTGGGCTCATGCTATTATTCAGAAGTGGATCCCTGCTGTACAGCTCTACAAGGAGGCAGAGCATACTCTGGAGAGTTTACAGTATCAGGCCTGGTCCTGGCAAAGGCTGATCCTCATGAATATGTTTAGACACACAATCCTTCCACTTGAGCTCAGAGTGCCCAGGATTCTTGCATATGTAAATGTTTGCAGAGTCGGAGCCCTGTTTGCATTGCCTGTTTACTAATTTAAGTTTATATTTAAGCTTCTGATGTTCAGTTTGTTTTTTTTAATCCATCCATAATTTTTAGGTTGGTTTGTTTTCTTATATTCTTTAGGCAGATCTCTTAAATGGTCTTTGTGGGTTCAGCATCTCACTGCAGGAGAGAGCAGATCTGGGTCCAGTGGGGTGGTTAGGGTCTTGAGTTTTGAGCAACAGTGAAAAAGTGGAGTGAGATCTGTACTGCACACAAGCTTGTCAGCCTCTCCCTATTCCCAGCACTCCTTCATCTCAAATACTGTTGGGACATGCTGTCTTTATTTCAGCATTGCTCACGTTGGATCGTGAGCTATAGGACTGTGCTTGCTGATAGGTTACTAAGCAGAGCATTTGTCCTGCCTTTGATGAGGGCAAGCACAAGAGGGAACACCTGAATTTACCAGCTCCTCCTCCAAGCCCACAGCCTTCTTGGAGGCTTGGACAAAGTCACAGTGTGGCCCCAGTGTAGCTGTTTCTAGGAAAGAGATGTCCATCTCATAAAAGCCCTCTGACAGCACTGTCTTGGTCTGGTCTGAGTTACGGAAATTAAAGGATGATGCCATGGGAGTTTGCTCCTGCCATGGTGACTCCTCTGCATGAAGAAGCAGAGGGCACTGGTCTTCAGGGCTGTCAGTCCGGCACTAGATAATTCCCCTTCCAACAATTCTCTCTCTCTCTCTCTTTTTTTTTTTTTAAAAAAAAAAAAAAAAAAAAAAGCCTGAGCAACAAGGCAGGAGGAAGAAGTCTTATTTTTCCAAAATATCCAATGATGAATTTGGGAAAGTTGGAGGGGCACCAAGGAACTGGAGCAGAGAGTGAAAGTTGGGTGACTTCCACCGGAGTGGCCAGGGAAGCTTGCACAGCCATCCCCCTGCAACTGCGGCAGGCGAGCGGAAACCTTGGCGGGCAGAGGAGCCGCCACCGCTGCCTCCCTTCCCCGCTGCCGGGTAAAGAGGACGGGCTCTCCTTTCTCAGCCCGTTTGTGTCGCACAGTGGGAGAAGGGGATCAGCGCCAGAAGTACGAGCGTGAGAGCCCTTACCGCACCAGGTCGAACAGCAGGCTCTGGAGGCGGCTGTCTTGTCCGGAGGAGCAGTACAGCTAGTTCTGACTACTCGGTGCCACGGCGGGAAAAAAAACCCTCATTGTCCTGGCAGAATAGTCCCTAGAATGAAAACACCCTCCTCCTCCTTTCTTCAGCTTCCTAATGGGAAGCAAAATAACAAACCAGGCCCACAATTAAACAAACATGCCACTAACGGAGCAGAGCTCAAGTGTAACAGATGTTGTTACAGTTGGACGAGGCCGCGGAGGGGAGGGAGCGCGCTGCGCTGTCTGGCTGTGATTGCCGAAACCTTGTCACTGGAAAGGGTTTCCTTCGCCGCTTTGTGCTCTTCCTCTTCCATTTCTCCTTCCTGCCTTTTCTCTCATGTCGTTTTTGCTCTCTCTCTTTCCTCCTCTCCGCACGTCCCTTCCGCTCGTCCCTCACCCACCCGCACTGGCCGCCCTGTTTCATTCAAGCATCTCATTCATTGCAGATGGAGATTTACATTTTTTAGCAATAGAAGTGCAGCTATGATTACAGAAAATCTCAAGAGGAAGGACAATACCGCTTGAATGGACCTTTTAGTCCATTTGAGTGTATGAGAAGATAATTATTATTTCTCTCCTTTTCTTTTTTCCTAGTAGGATACTGTACAAAAAGAACCAGCTCTGTCCCCTCGATGGAACGGTATCTCTATTAGGATGCTCACTACCTGCTCCTTGCAACTCCTCTTTTAAAATACTCCAGGCTGTTTTAAAAACGCAGACCATGTGCTGCATCTGTATGCCGGTAAGGTGTGATGGAGCTGCCCCTCTTCCTTTACGCCTCTCCCGGGGGAAGGTGGCCCAGCTGCCCCTCACTGCACAACCCAACTGGCCCTGCTGTCCTGACCCACAGCTGGGCACCCTGCACCATGGGCTGTGCCCACACGCGAGGTGTGTGTTCATGTCCAGGCTTCTGCCCACCCCTCAGGTACCTGGCTAGCATGGAGAGGACCAGATGCCAAAGTCTGTTTTTTCCTGTGACCGACGCAAGTGATGGTGAAGTGCATGGCAGCTGTTGGGCTGTGTTAACACATCCTTGCTGGTGAGTGATCAGAGAGGTCTGGGCTCTGTGGTGCAAAGGGTGCTGGCTGCAAAGGGGAGCTAGGTCTTCCCTGGCTCACAGGGAGCCTCTGCGGTCTAGGAAAGGACCTGTTAGGGAAGCAGAAAAGTCTCTCATTTCTCTGTGAGGATATATGAGGAATGAACTATTTAGGACCTTCATTGCCAGCTTCAGGAGGGACCAGGAATTCACCTGTGCCTTCAGACTTGATGTTTTTCCCCTTGATTTTCCAGTTATAAGCCTATTCTTCCCTGTTTTGCTGTGCTGAGGAGCTCACCTCCCTAAAAACACTGACATCTTTGCAACAGTAGAGTTACATGTTACAGAGGTGAGAGAGATATGATTGAAGAAGGGCAGGCTGGGGGGAAGGTGTATCGTTCTTTCCACATTCAGCTGAATCTGTGTTCTCTGAGGCTTTATAGCTCTGATGGGGGTCTCATTATATCTGAGGCTTATGGTCCCTAAATCCTCATATGGCACCAACTGATGCTTCTGACAGCCCTTGAATTTCTTGGTGTTTCTGGAGCGGTGCAGGTGGGAGATGTGGATTTGGATCCGTTCCCTCCTACTCTTTGCCCAAAACAGTTTAGTACATGAAGCTGGATGCTGGTGGGCCTTGCTCACGGCACAAGAAAAGCTGTGTCAGGGTCATATGCTGCTGGAGGAACCAGAGAGATTCGGGTAGTTAAGCCTTCCATTAGAGAGACTTATGTCTGCCTCTCTTTGGGGAGCCTTGGTCACCAGCAGCCTAGTTAACATGTTTTTAGGAGGACTGCAGGCCTGTGACTGGGGTGCAGGACATCCGTGTGCATGCAGACGTTTTCAGCTTGTGTTCTGTTCTACTTGCTCTTGCCAGTGCACGGTTGTGTGCATCAGGCTTTCACCTTGCCCCAGACTGCTGTAGCACAGAGACTTCTGCAATTATTAATAGAAGCCTAAAGATGCAAGAAAAGCTACTTCTCTTTCTCCTTCAAGCAGGGGAGTTGGAAGAAGTGGCTAGAGCCCTGAATTCTTCTCCAAGCTGTCTTGAAACAGGGACAGGACCAAACCTAAGGCCACAGAGACTGCACCAACCAGCTTGGTTTGGGATGGGAGCATCCCCATGTGCTATGTCTAGCAGTTCTGTGGGATGGAGCAGGTAAGCAACAGAAAGGCAGCCTTGGTAGGCCTTGTCTATTTGGTGCAATCTGCTTTCTGAGCACAATGTTGGCTCTGGATACCCTGGGGCACAGCAAATATTAAGCCAATGCCACTTTTAAATGTCCTGCTTTGGTAAGGAGCCACCTGAGCGCACGACTGCTGTGGACCAGGTTTGCTATCTCAACATCTCAGCGGGTCAGAGCAACACAGCTACAGCTTGCTCCAGCCAGAGCTGGATGTTGTGTGCTAGCAGATCGCTAGCAGAGAACTGAATAATACTTCCACTCATTTGACAATCTTGCAAACAGCAGGAACTCTTTACTGCGTATTACCCCGCTGTCAAAAACCCGGTCCAGTTCAAAATGAAAACCAAGTCCACGTGACCATCCAAGTATTCCAGACCATGCCACCACTAACTGTAAATCACAGCAAGCAAAACAATGACTTATCAGTTTACTTTTCACCTTAGATTTGTTTCTCTTGCTATTTACAGTGAAGCAGAGCATCTCAGATGGAAAATTCGATTAGGGTATTAGTTTTGACTTCCTTTTTCACAGCTGATGCAGACAGATGTATGTACACATATGAATGCATGTTTGATAAATACAGCAGCAGTTTTACAAGACTGGCTCCATTAGAATAGTTGATGACATGAGCTAAAATTACTGGGAATTAACATCTAGAAGTGGATGTCAAATTATCAGACTTCAAGAAACTCCAGAGAAATCCTGTCCTATAAAACACCGGTGCGCTGTTCAAAAAATGCATCCCTCTTCTCACCACTCTTCATTTTTCACCCCACCTCCTTCTGCAACTCATTTGAAACTCAAATTTACCTCTGTTCAGTTCCCGCTCTGTTGCTCACAACATCTTTTATTTTCACAGTTGCTAGGCATTGTAGATTTTGAGGCTGAGAACTAGGAAGATGTATCCGGTTATAGTAACCTATTTAGGCTGTGGGGCCCACAGCAGCCCGAGCCGATGTAAATGCTGGTCACCAAGACTTGCCTGTCCTCTTGCCTTCGGCAATGTGCCTCCACCTTCAAGCTGGCTCTAGGGCTCACTGGAACCTGCCCTGAGCCTGCTCAGGGTGCTGAGCAGCAGAAAAAGAAAGTCGTTTTTTGGTTGATTAGTTTTATGCCAGCTCAACACGTTATGGGGTCTGTCCTTTGCAGGGTCAAGTGAGAAAAGGAGTGGGAAGGGGGAACCACAGGGGATGGCAGTGCTCAGCAGAGAGGTTGGCTTTGGATGCTGTAGAACTGCTGCCTCCATTCCCATTTTTTTTAACACTTGTATACCTATCTTATATTGATATTTGTCCTAGTTCTTGCTCAAGGCATTGACCCAAACCTGCTGTTTAACAGCAGTCCTCCACTTAATCTTACTCCAGAAGAGACCTATGTAGCTTCTGTATTTTTAAGAACTTTTAGTATAGATCTTCTCTAACCAGACTCTTTTACTGGAGCTGAGAGAGAGAGTGATGACACAAATAATTATGCTGGCAGATCTGAAGAGGTGGCAACCTCTGGATGGGAGCTATGAAAAGCAGCTGCAGGCAGGCACCTCTGCACAGACCTCAGCTGCAGCTGAAACAGGATGCATAACCTACAGCTTCAGTCACTGTTTCATCAGGTCAAAGGAAGGGGCAGAGCAAATTGGCTCAGATCAAATAAGAACTATTCTGAATGTTTACCCATAAAACCAAAGAAAACTTCTTTGCTTCAAAAAGCTTTAGCTAATCCCTTACCAGTCTGTTATTTTCTATTGTTCATTTAGTTTCTGGTTTAATTCCTATCCCAGACAAAAGCAGAAATGCCAGGATACCACAAAAAGTTGTTGGTCTCTGTAGCTTCTCAGGCCAGGTAGAAGCAGAAGTAGTGGGGATTTCTTACGAATTATCCACCCGGTTGCTAAAAGTGTGCCTATACACTTGCTTAAGTGTTTCAGTCCCTTTTAGAGCAGATATGTTTGCAATAGAAGTTTTTCTGACTGTGATTCATTGTCACTTGTGCTAAATCATGTCAGATGCCTCAGATTTCATGAGTTCTTGAGGGATTTAGCTTCCATGAGTCCACAGCTTCAGGTCCAACTGACATTTACTAGAAAGAGAACTAAAGCGAAGTGGGGACACTCCAACTGATGAAGAGCCAAGAAGGAAGGCAGGACGAAGCAAGGCCAGAAGATGCTGCGTTCCAGCAGTTCCCAGCCATTGTAACAGCTTCAGGAGAGCTACTACAAACTGGAACAGTTTGTAACAGCCCTGAGGGACCAGGGCCAGAGCAAAGGAGATATCAGCCAGCTTTGTCCCCTCACGGGACTCAAGCTCAGCATGACTTAGAAAGTGAGGGATCTGCCTTTTCCCTCTGCAAAATGGGATCTAAGGATGCCAACTCAGGACTCCTCAGATGGAAAGTGCAAAATAGGAGCATCACATAATCCTGTTAGAATTTGTTCGTCCTTAATCAAGTGATTAATTCCTATTTTAGTTCCTTCTTCTGTCCCTCTTGAACAGAGTCTTCAGTTTTGCAGAGCACTGATGAAGTGACAATTTGCTTACTGCCAGGGCTAGGGAAGCTATGCTCTTTCCAGTGCCACCATCTCAAGGCAAATGTGATGCAGCACGCAGCAAGACTTAGTGGATGCACAGCCCCTTTGGCCCTGTGCTGCTATGTGGGGCAGCCTCCCTGCTCTTTGCATTTCAATCGCATGTATCTAAATCCACTCGTTTTGGAATCTTATCATAACTCACGGAAAGTACCCTCTCCTCCGTAATTACAGGGGCCAAATGAAAAGGGTCCTTAAACTCTTTGTGAGTCAGCTGATCAGGATTTGGCCTAAGGTATCAAAACTTCCAGCAATAAAGGGGACATCATCATTAGCTAACCTGCTTCAGGGACGGGTATGTGACAAGCACTGGAATGCACCACTTTTCTTAGTCAGGCTTTGACAATGACTTGCTTGATATAATTACTTTCAGTGTTATTTAAGGCTCTGACTAATCACATGGCAATGACCAGGTTTATAATGCAACAGTGTGTAGCCTGGAGCAAATTCTGACATAATTACGCTGTATAAATTCCCCCATTAGAAATGACACTGCATTGGCATTGTGTACAAAGCAGCCATGGTCCAGTCAACTGGCTCTGTGAAAATCTGTCTGACAATTGTTTACCCTGTTAGTATCTTATTGACACTTCGTACAATGATGAAACTGTTATATGACAGCGGATAGGAGCCAAAGGCCTAAATGAGTCTCTCGTTGCCTCTCTCACCCTTCGAGTGCAGTCATTTGCTTGCCCGGTTTTCTCCAGATGAAGGCTTGCTCAGTTCTGATCATTCTGAAACAGAAAGAAAAACATATGGTTATGGTACGAATCACAAAAGCCCATAAAAATCCCGGTTGGGGTTATATCATTTGCCACAAGGAGCGATTGCTCCCCTAGGACCTGTTCCTCCACTGTAGTGTGATTATGGGGCTGTTTTAGGGTTTAGGATTCGTTCCATCCTGGCATTGCCTTGTGGCGTGTCAGCATATCGCGAGTCAAGCTGCTCTCTAGATGCTTTGTGGCACGTGCCAGCAGTGGCAGGGCATCGTGACGGGCTAATCTGCTAGACCCTGGCATATTGCGCTGCAATGTGCTTGTATGACATTTCTGTCTTCCATTGCAGTGTCAAGGCTGTGGCACATTTAAATGGCCTGCTAAAACAGAGGCTATGGGAATCAGGGCAAGCTGGTCAGGGCGAGGACTAAACTTCCTTGGATGTGACTGTTCAGTGCTAATGCTATTTGGGCAAAGGAAGCCAAACTCATTTCCAGTTTCAGAGCACTGATTCAGTGTAGGTCAAGAAAGGATTTTGCCCTTTTCAGTCTTTATCTTATACAAGGATAGGAAATTTCTACAAAATCTGGAAATAGGCACTCAATAACCTGGAGAAATTCAATGAATACAATAATTATCGATTATGAAAACAAAAATTGTAAGCCATTTCTATCACCTGGCTGATCTAAGCATGCTTGTATTGTAAACCAGGAGTCTCTCTGAAATATATTTTGGAGGAGAACAGATAGAGAAGGATGATTCCAGCCTTCCTCCAGCCTGAGAGACTTGTGATCATATAAAGTGTTAGGAATAGGCTCTGGAACTGTTCCAGATCTTTAATTTCAAGCTGGCTTAGGAGACCAGGAGGCTTCCTACACATGTGGACTTAGAGAAGTTAAAGACAGTGTTTTATTTCCTAGAGGTGAAAAAGAGGGAGAAATCCCTTTGTACTCATGTCCCTGGCTGTGGAACATTGTTCTTCGCAATATATTGTCTATACCAGGTAATTTAAAAATACTTTTCTTTATTTATAAAGAAAATTTCTTTATTTCCCCATGGAGTAGGAGATTCTTTAAAGAGGGTAT
This sequence comes from Rhea pennata, assembly GCF_028389875.1. NCBI lineage: Eukaryota > Metazoa > Chordata > Aves > Rheiformes > Rheidae > Rhea > Rhea pennata. The sequence goes on from NC_084674.1 coordinate 13,785,839, forward strand.
TCTCATGGGTGGTATGTGCAATATAAGTAATGCTGGTAACGTTTGTCCATTTTCACTGGGTACGAGCAAAACCCATTAAACTGCCCCAGACTTGGAATGATAACTCATGTCCTTTTTTGTTGTTGCTGTTGTTTTCAGGAAAGCCATGACCTGAATGGGCCATGCGGCCTTCTTCCTGAGCAGTAAGTAATGCCCCCAAAGAAAGATCTCTCCCGAAGGTAGTGAGGCTGGAGCTGTGCCCCGAGACACCATTGCATGAATGTGAACAGTGGCGTGGTCCCCTGCATTCCCAAACCCCAGCGTCCCCGTGCTAAGCTGGGTCCCTATGGGAATCTCATGTTTTCCTCTAGTCCCACTAGCAGTATTGTGGGACACAGTCTCTCCCTCTCTGGGACGGATCTCCTTGCCTCAGCGAGGAGCAGCAGGGAAGAAGTTAGCACTGCTGTTCCCTGTGGCAAGCTGAGCTGTGGCTAAAGGAATATTCAGATACCCTGGGCTGCCAATTCAGAACTTTTCTAAAACCAGCAGTAAAATTTGACTCCGATTCCTTTTTAGGAAAAGTAAGCCGTAGTATAAAGTCACATTTTCTAGGCATTAAAAGTTTACAATCTACACCATTAAAAGGAGCGTTTTGTGTCAAACTTAATGTTTGGTCTTCAGGAACAGCTAAGAGGAAAAGAGAAGGTTCCCTGTTTGTTCTACAAAACAGGAAAGTGGTTGCTTTCTATACTGTAAATATGCATTAGGAAAGCTCTTATAGGCTCGTGCTGGGGATTTGATGTTTTTAACTGACTACATTCCTTACATTTTTGTATATCTGCCAAGAAAGCTAAATAAAATGGCTTTTTTAGTGTTTTCTCTAAGAATAGCCCTGCTTCTTTGTAAATATAGCAAAGGAATTGTTGATAATAATTCTTTGGGAGAATAACTGGTGTTATTGATGTTAAAAGTAGAAAGATTGCTGTTTCTCTGTCTCAGAAATATAGCTAATGAAGTGGGCTGGGACTTTACAAAGGCTGAACATTCCTTAGCTAGTTACTGAGATTAGATTTGTTTCATTCTTGTGCCATAAGGTGTAAAATCTGAGAGTGAAGACCGGCACTGGAGTCAAATAAACATATATATATATATATATATATGTTTTCTTTCAGAATGCAAAACTTCTGAATTTTTTTCCTCCTTGTTTACAATTCTCAGTTTGCAGCTGATTCTACCTTCTTCCAATTCACCCTGAAAACATGGGAGTTAATGCTCAATCTTACTCAAAGAGTTATAATTTATGCTTAGATACCTCTAACCCTCTGCAGAGTTAGATGAAGTCCCATTCTGCTGAGATACCAACAGGTGAAAGCTGTCATTCTCATCTAGAATTTGACAGATTAAGGCTAAATTTTAGAATAAGGACCCCTATCTGTTGCTGGTTTGAAGTTGTTCATATGCTAAGACCTTTGGTGTTTTTTGTATTGCCATATGATAAACTAGTGGCAAAACCAGAATTGCTGCATGAGAATTTGCACCAGTGCTCTGGCCACTAGACATTGCTGCCATCTATGATCACAAGAAGGTGGAGGGCTCATAGCCCTCGCACATGTCATTTCTACAAAATGAAAAGGCCAGCGTTCATTTTTTTAGGGCTAACTAGAAGCATCTGCCTTCTCTCCAGTTGAGGGAACTTCTCGCAGAGGTTCCCCAACTGTTGTTCACCAGACCTGCATTTCAGGTAAGCTTGAAGAGATTTTGGTGCTTGTTCAACCGGGCATTGTTAGGATTATTTTTTGAAATAGAGGCTCTGTGGGGCCGAGCTGTGCTGCACACCACAAGCCGTACTGCCTTCTGTTGCTTCTGAGGCTGCCTCCTGCAAGTTTCTCTGGTTGCTCCCTACTTCTAGTTGAAAAAGTGATAGAGAGTTGTTCCTAGTTCACTTTCCCTGGTGCCACTCAGCAATGTATAGACCTCTATTATGTTTTCCCTTGGTTGTTTTCTTCCTAGGCTAAATTGTCCCAGTCTATTTAGTTATTCCTTATACCCATATAGTAATTAAAATAAGATAATATTGAGGGATGAGGTAATGAGACATCCATATATTGATTTTTTTTTGTCTGTTGACTGGTATCTAGAATGACCCTGAAATTCACAGAGCCTGTAAGACATGTTGTCATCTGTATGACTAACTTGTGAATATGAGGTGAAGAAGTGAGGGGAGCAGAGTTCACAACCTCTAAGGCTTTTCAAGATTTTAAAAATCAAACAGTCCCTCATGTTCCCCATGTTTATTAGGATAAAATGAGTTCCTTTTTATGAAGCTTGAGAGACTCCACCCAAACTGACTCCAATCTTAGCGTTCTCAACCGTGGCTTAGGAAATCCACATTCAGGTCCATCATTCATCATCTCCAGTATGTATCTAGACTGTTGGGTGTTCTGTGTTTATTCCTAGATCTGATGTTGCCACTGCTGGTTCTAAATCTGGATTGAATCCTAGGCAGGTAGGACCTTGCTCAGGTCCAAATACAAGCCAAATCACCTGGGAACGTCTAGGCTCAGAGCACTTCATCTCTAAATGAGGGTGAAATTATGAAAATAGCTTGTCCTATGAGGTTTCTGTCATTTAAATCCAAATCCACATGCTAACCTTGATTTGTCTGTTCCTTCTACTGCTATCTGGGAAAGTCTGAGCACTGTGAAAAAGAGTGTGTGCAATACTGCGACAGACAAATAGGCTAAATGCTACAGATGTGCTCAGATCAGGGGTTGAGGAGAGAACCTGATGGGAGTAATCTGTAATTCAAACTGCTTTGCGACTTCTGCGACTTTTGCAACTTCTGAGAAGGATTTGAGCCATAATGGGATGCAGAGCACCTGTGTGTTTGTCTGAAGGCAGAACTTCTGTTAAGCTGCCTGGACCATGGACCCCAAAAGATCTTGTGCTAACTATGAGATAAAGTATCTGTTGCCTCCCTGAATCCCTTTCTGCACCTAAGCAAGAGGAACATGAGTGAGGGCTGTGTTCCCAGAGTGGGTGCTGGGAGCATAGTGTGAGAGCATGCAATGCTGTGCAGAAACACAGCTTAAGTTCAGACTCAGTGCTAAAGCTTCCCCAGAATCCCAAATCCTCTTTTTATATGAGTTTCACTCAAACACAAACAATTAAAAAATTTCATCTTCTCCTACTATGGCGGGAAAGCCTGGATGCTTCTCCAGTCTCTAAACTTTATTAAATAGCTCAAGAATATTCCCTATGTGAGGGTCCTGCTTGGCTTGAAACAACACGTATCTTTGTGTTTGGTGGGAATAAATTGGTTACCGATGCCAGTTGGCAATGGGGAAGATAAATAAGGCAGCTTGTAGCAAAGACCAAATAAATAAATATATAAAAAGGCAGCTATAAGCCTCATGTCTGCTTGTATGATTGGAGTCACCTGACAAGGACTCCAATCAATGGCAGCTTTTCAGAGACCTCAGCCTGGGCTATTGCACATCTCTGCTATCTGCCTCCATTCGTTTCCTCTTCTAAGGACAAGACCAGTGCCAGATTTCAAACTTAAGAACCATATGTTCTGACGTCTGACTGGAGTACTGAGAGATGCTTTTTGTAGTTTTAGTTTTGGAATTCACTTCATTAATAGCAACAGTCTGGTAGAACGAGGAGGAACGTTTCCCTCAGGGCCAGATCTCCTTAGACACCGGCAGCTCCCTCATCACCAGGGAAGTCTGTCAAAGCTGGCAGTATGCTGACATCCTGCCAACTCACCTTTTATAAGCTGAGTCAAAGGCATTAGTCCCACCAGTGCAAATAAGGTGTCTGCCACATGTCTGCTGGTTTCTCCTTGGTGCAGTGAGGCAATGCAGCCCTTCCTTGTCATTCATTGACCAAAACTGTTGATTCTGGAACAAGTGACTATGCTGGTTGCAAGTGATGCCAAAACCTCTTGAAAGCTGGGAGGCAAAGGTGTTTTCTTTTTAAATGAATTAAGCTGTAGAAGGAATTTCCCTAAGAGCTTGTTTGATATCTGGAGTAGAAATGGCTTTCCTTCTCCATCTTCATCTACTCAACACTCAGAATCTCTTCCAGAGATCCTTTTAGATACATTTTTCCTCTCCTGTCCTGTCCAAACTCCTCGGATTGCAGTTCCTCTATATTAATTTCTTGATGGCTGACAAATATTCCAGGTGAATCCAACTCAAAATTCTTTCTGGGTTATAATATGAACTTAGTTTAGCTTAGGGAGAACATAGCAATTGTAGAACACATTTTCTGTTGTATCAAGCATTCCTGGCAAGGCTGAGCTGGAGGTAATTTGGTCCAATTTGGTTAAACTATCTGTTAAAGTCATAGCCAGTTCCTGAACTGCTTGTTAAAGCTCAGGTCTGCTACATCCTACTTTATACTCCTGCTCTTCATTTTCCTGGGAGCTGCCTGTGCTCAGTTTAGCAGGCATTTGCCCCTCTTCCCCTTCCCAGTAGCAGGCTGAGAGGAGATTTCTGGTGAGCTCCGTGCCCCAGCCTCAGTCAGACTCTTCCTGACACCACTGTCTCCCTTGAGAAGTGCACCCCAAGATCCAAGTATGCCTCAAGCATGGACCTGTCACCTTGTTGTCACTTACTACATGATATCAGAGCATCCCCTACTCCCCACCCCAATAAGAGTGGCTTCTAAGAACAGGCCATGCAGAGAAGTTTAGTAGATCAGATTTGCTTATCAGAGCCATCATGCTTGGTGGCTCTGATAAAGCTCTAGAGCTGTGAGCCTAATGCCCCTTGGCTCTCATAGGAAATGGGACCCTTACCAGCATCCGCAAATAAATATCCCCCTGTGCCTTTAGATGCTTAAATACCTTTGCAAACCTGGTTCTTTGCCTGTTTCCCCATATCGTGCTGCTGCTTCTTTACTTTTGTACAGTGGCAAGAGCTAGGAGCTCAGCCCTAATTTGGGGCTCTGTTGTGCTAAGTGCTGTACAGGCACTGAACAAAAGACCTCTGACCACTTCCCAGCACCTAGCTGTTGTTGTTTTAAAAACAACCCTCACTGTGTCTTTCTTTTGTGTTTTATTCATTGTTTTCTTGCTTTCTTTGTACTCCTGGTGCCTCCCAGCTAGAATACCTTTGCTGAGCTCCTGGGTGAGCCAGGCCAAGACGCCTCCTGCACTTTGGCCAAGTCTGGCGCCTGCATGGAGTTTGCCAAGTAATACTTGCTTCTCTGCAAGCATTAAGTGTGATTGCAAGGCTTGAAATGAGAGTGCTAAGGGTAATACTGCTCAACAAACTTAGTCATTCATGGCTCATGCTAGGATTAGGGAACATAAGGACTCTTGAAAAAAATGAACAAACTTAGAACGGAGCAGATGCAAATATGTGATACAAAAATGAAAAGCTGTATGCCATGAGAGGTGCAAATTTACCTTGGACACATCTGAACTGAGGAGGTTGTGCTCTTCCTGTGCCCAGACTGTTTGACAGCAACTCCCAAGGCGGGATTTCCTCCAGATTTATGTCCAGTAGCTTCATTTCTTGTGCCTTGAACCTTGATTAGGTAAAAGTTAGTGTATAAACCATCAGCCAGGCTTTGGTTTAAGCGCTGAGTGAAGATTTTGTGTGTTATGCAAATTTATACCATCATATTTTAGAGAAAATTCTCTCCTAGAGTTGGTGTTACTTGTGAAATCCCAATGGGAAAAATGTATTTTCTGGGCGGTCTGATGCATTTCAGGTTCACTTTGGAGCTCTGCATTTCATGGCAGCTGGTTCTCTGATTATTTTATATTAAGGACCAACTTCCAGTAACATCAGTGGGAGCAGGATTTTAGCTCTAAAGCTATTATTAACTAATACAGCACAACAATGCCTGGCTTTCGTTCTGTTTTGTTTTCTCCCAGGGTCGGAACGTGTGTGTATCCCATTAACTCTATCCTCACTGCTCTCAAGATGTTCTGCACAAATGATTTTATTTTTTTTGTAAGAAAATATATTTTACTAGGCGGTTTTATGAGAGCTGACAAAATGCCTCGTAAATAACCCAGCAGGAAATATGAGGTAAATAAAATTTTTACAACTTTATCATAAACCTGAGAAGTCTTTGGTTCCTTTTCGAATGGAATGAGCAAGGTATTTCATTAAAGGAAAAGACATGCTCTCTAAAGCCCAACAATTATAGACACAATGCCTTTTTAACCTGTAATTCGGTCAAACAGGTTTGGTGGCAGTGGAAAATGTAAAAGGCCCTGTTTTGACACTTTGGGTCATGCTCCCCGCAGATCAATTTGTGCTGTAGGTTTCCTACATGGCAGGACTGGAGAGCTGGTGTGTGTCAGTGTCCTGCCCCAAAGTATCCAGAGCCTCTAGGGAAACATGTATTTGCGGGAGCGTGTTTAGGACAGACGAGGGGCTTATGTTGTCCTTGTACAACTCCAAGCACAGGGGGCTGGGGCTGGGCTCCTCAGTGCAAAGGGGATGCAAACAAACGTGGTCCTCGGGTCTTCAGCACAAGCCTGAAATGTGATGATTTGGTCAAAGACCAAGTGTCTGAAATAGAAATGCTTGGAACAAGCTACAGTCGTTGAACTTTGCGTGAAGGGGGAATTCAAATCTCAGCAGGAGGATCTTTGACGTGTGATATTTTGGTACTGTGGGAAGGCAGAGGGGGGCACTCTGTAGTCCTTTGCACTTGTAAAAATTCTTACTGACTTCCATGACTATCTTCTACTTAGAGCAAAAACAGAAATTTAGCAAAATACAACCTGTTCTTGAGTACCTAAGAGGTGTGGAAACCACCTCCCAAAGGAAGTGATAAAATGCTATTGTATGCCTGCTTGTCCTGATGAAATACCAGAGAAAATCTGGAGCGAAGGTCTTTACCATTTTTCACTCCTCTGGTTCTCTGATCCACCCTGTTTGTGCGAATGGCTTGGCTGAAAGCTGAGCAGACAACAGTCCAGGAAGGGCTAAGCTTGACATTCAGACTTGCAAGTTGTCTTCCTGGCTTTGAAAACATGGGCTTTCAGATTCATCAAGGGAGGCCAGAGTGGGTGTTAGCTGCTTTCCACCATCCAGACTTCACCTTGCGGGCACCTCCAGTTGTATTGCCCAGCTACAGCCCCCACCCTTCCAGGCATTATTGCAAAAAAGTCACCACCCAGGGTGATGTGGGCCCACCTTCCCTCAGAGGCACTATTGCTGTCCCTCCCCACCCCATAGATAGCCCTTCCCCACCCTCCCACATGATCACATGGGTCCCCAGGACATCTGCAGCAACTCCCTACAGGAATGTCATGTTAGGAAAGTAGTCAAAGCTTTTGTAGCTCTAATGCCGTTAACAAGGGGGCAAACCAATGCAACAGCTCCAAAGCCCTTTTGATGTTGATTGCTTTTACAGCTACAGGCCACACTTTGGGGATGGGGCAGCTATAAGAGAGCTATTCTCTGCAGCAACAGCTCTGCAATCCCAGAGCCTCACCCTTCATGATGTGGAGTACTCAGAGCCCTAAATATCTTTGGAGCCAAGTCAGGGTGTCTCTGGGAGCTTTGCCTGTATATGGGCTCCAGGCTCTGACACGTTGTCTGGGAAGCACAATTATTGCAGCACTTTCCCAAGAGGAAATTCCGTATTGGCACCAAACAGTGCGTTAGTATGGCAGTGCACAGCCCTGCGCAGTGACTGACAGCATGTCAAGGGAAATTGGCTTTTTGGTGGGGACAGCCTGCTGCAGTGAAAGCCCATATGTTACTGAATTATCTATTTTGATTCCCCTGGTATTATTCCCATGCCTCTGTCACCGCCCCTGCCTCTACCCTCCCCTCAGGCCCCCACGCTGATGCAGAGGTGAAATAAAATATCGTTTCCTTCTGATTTAGCCTTTGTCTCTGGTAATCAAAATGCCTTTCAGGCCCCTGTGGATTCAACCTTCCAGGTCAGGGTAGGACATGGGAAACCCCTTCCCAGCCATTTCACTGTAGATGTCATGGCTGATTCATGAGATCATTCAAAGCACAGCCTGCCACCACCACTACTGCTTCATTTGGTGCTGATGCTTCTTGGCTTGGGTTCTACCTCTTCGCCCCCTAAATCACCTCTCCTTCTGGTGTCTGGTGGGATCTTTCCAACCTATTTCTGGGCTGCTGGGAGACACATGAGGTAGGCTCATAAGGAAAAGTGAAAAAAAAAAAAAAAAAGAGGAGGTTAGTTCTGTTGCAGCAGGCCTCTCTGCTCAGGGAATCAACAGGCTGGGTGAATCTCAGAGGAAGCGTAAAGGTCCTGTTGTCATTCTGCTGGGAAGGCATAGTGAGAAGTGGGGGAACATATGTATACCTGTCTATAGAAGGGAATGACACCAGTCAGCATCACTTATATGTCATTCTTCAGCCTGAAGGTGGAAGAAAAAATGATCATATATATCTTTATTTATTACAGCTCCTCTGATCCTCCTGCTCAGCATTGCCCTGGAGACTCCTCTGAAAAACACCCAATACAGGTCATGCTGGTAAAAGCTCCAGTACACCTCACTGGGGTAAAGGGAAGGTCTGTAAAGGTCAGTACATTCCCTTTCTTTTATTACAAACTCCTGTTACTGTAACCTCTCCTTCCTTGTGCAGTTTTACACGCTTGAGTTGAAAGTGCAAAGAGGCATCAGGGAGATGGAGAGCACTGACTTCACCCTGTAATGTGGAGCACTGGTGAAAGGGAAGGAGCAGGGACTGATGGTGTTTTTGTTATTTGTGCAGTCTCTGAGGTAGGTAGGAGGATTGTGGAAGGACAGGCTGCAGTGTTGGTGTCCAGCCTGTAGAGTCGTATGCTCAGCACTGGTGTCATATCACTGTATTTCGCTGGCCAAATTTGTCCATTGCTACTACGGCTAAATGCGCAAATGTGTGGTTGCAGGGTAGCACTGCTGTGGGTCACGGACCTGCACCAGGAATGCACTCCAGGTGAAAGGCTGTGTGTGCTTGGGGCCTTCACTCACCTTCCTGTCTGACCAAAACTGTTCAGGTTCAGCCCTAGGCAGGGATAGAGCTTAACAGAAAATCATGCAGAGGGCTGAGATGTTCCAGTTACTTAGCAGCAGCGTTAGCTAGCACTGTGTCCTAGTGAAAACTGTCAGGGAGCTGTCAGCCCTCGTTCTCAGACAAGTGTCTATTGGCATAGCTCAATTACTGATATAAGTGCCAGGTGTGTCCTCAGCCACTGCCCCAGTAACCTATGGACGATGAAGCTGGTCTGCTTTCTGTAGGGAATGGGGCAGGGATGCAGGTGGAGGAAAAGTCAGGCGGTGAGTGAAGGACAGAGGCACACACGTGTGCATACAGCCATCTTACCACGGGGCAACGCACGGGCAGAAGTACCATGCGTCTTCAGTGGATGGATTTGTAGGGAACCAGCTTACTGATACTGATTTGGCCTGTGAGGCCCTTCCCTGGATTCTCCTGCAGGAATAGAGTCTTGTCTTTTTTTTTTTTTTAAATCAACAGCATCCTGACTAGCTAAAGCTTTTCAAAACCAAACTGGTAAAACATGAAAATCAGAAGGAGATGGCAAGTAGTGGCGAAGGGAGCGGTAAGTGCCTCCAAGCTGGGAGTGGAGGACAAATGGCCCCGCCCTAGCAATGCTCCCAGCCCCCGTTCTCACCCCCAGGAACATCCCTCTCTTTGGTAAACAGGGACAGGCAGGTTGGCACCTTGTCTCCCTGGACAAAGGAGCTCACCCTTTGTTTTCCTGTGCGACTCCTTTGCAGATGGGGGCTGGAGGATGCCTGAGGGTCTACGTCCAAGGAAAGCCTCCAGTATGCAAAACGGGCCCATGGGCGGACAGGACAGTGCTAGATTTCCTCCTGGGAAAGACCTGGCTGAAATGGCTTCTGCCTCTTGGCACTTTTTTTTTGACTTTCAAAAATATTTTGTAATTTTCCTAACAGAGCCTCTGTTTTTAGAGGATCTGAGAAGGAAAACCTGGGATTTGGAGCCAAACTTTAATTCTGAAATGGGAGAAAGCCAAAATCCTGACTGCAGGAATGTTTGCACACCTGAAAGGTATAAAATCCTTATGCAGCCTTTCTTAAAAGGTGATAATTTGGCCCACAGCTCAGGGAAATAGCAATTTTTTCAGGGTCCTAATACATGTCAATCGCTGCTTCCAGACCCAAGGGATTTATTGGATTTTACTACTGTTGCTTTGCAGGGAGATGACTGTGACAGAGCGAGGAAACAACCTGGCCAAGGCCACAGGAGATGATGATGAGGTTGGTCTATTGGTCAGTTGGTCTATTGCCCACTGATGTGTTTTAAACAGGTCTTCTAAGGCAGTTGTACTGCATATGTGGGCCTCACCTCCACCCACATGCTTCTTGCAGCCTCTTACACCACAAAGACCTGGGCAGTTTCTCCTCCTTTGGCTCCCATTGTTTTGCTGTAGGAGCCCTGGTTTAGCTGAAGCAATTACATCACTGCAAATACTCAAACTGATTTCCGCAGGGTAGGTGTCAGGCGCTGCAGTAGGAGACTCGTGGCATCCTTCCATACCCAGCTCTGCTGTGATTGTAGCTCAGATTTGTCCCTGTGGGTGGGGGAGTCTCTGGGTTAAAACCAGTCTCAGTTGATGGAGACACGTCATGCTGGCTTGGGAGGTCTCCGACCAGCTGGTAACAGGAAGATGCCCACACGGCTGTTGGCATGATTTGTCCCCCTTGTTTCCATTATTTTCCTTCCCTGCTCTGACCTATTATTAACAGACCCACCTTCTACCTAGTCCTTCTGTTTCCCCTGATATATTTGTAAAAGGCCTCTTATTCTCCTTAATCCCTTTGGCTATAATTAACTCATTCTGCATTTTTGCTGTCCTTATCTTTTCCCTGCAAGCCTTAACTGACTGAATATTCTTGTTTGGTTGCCTCCCTGTTTTCCATTTCTACTAAAGGTTTTCCTTTAATCCTTAGATCGCTGAGCAGGCTTTGTACACTTTTATTTCTTGCATTCTTTTTTTTATTTACTCTTCTTTTTCTATTGCACTTTACTTACTGTGCCATGTAAGGACTCCTCTTTTCCTTGCACATTGGTACGTTGCAGGACTTCCTCGCATTGCACCTTACTTGCTTCATTTCTTAATTCCTCTCACTGCATTCACTTTTCTCCTTTGGCACCATGTGGGGGTTTTTGTTTGTTTGCTTTTTTGGGGGGGGCTGCTATAGTGAATTTGTCTTTCCCGCTTGTTAGGTTCCCATTTTCTCAGACAGCTTTTTTCTGTCACCAAGTACCTTCTGCTCTATACAAAATGTGCAAGGTAGATAATCACGCCTTTTTTAAAAAAAAAAATTATCTGTGTGGGATTTATTTTTGAACCAGAAGTGCTCCAAAACTAGGAGCTCCAGCCTATTCAGGAAGGTGGATCTGAGTTTTTAGTGCCCATTTCTTTAGAGTTTGGGTCTTTGTAACCTCGTGGTGCCTCAGTGGTAACCTCAGGACAGCGCTTTCCCTTGCTCCTCCGGCACCCAGGTTCCTCTCCGTCCTGTAGCGCAGCGGCGGAGCACCTCCCTCAGAAACGACCCCGGGGAGAGGAAACCTTTGCTGCTAGCGGGAGGCGTAAAAAGCAGCGGGCTTTTCCAGGGTTGTCCTGCCATGCCGGCCCTCTCCCTCGGCCCGGCCCCAGCCCCGGCACCGGCACCTTGGGGCCTGCAGGGACGCCAGGTAATTCGGCCGGTGAGGACAGCGACAAATAGCCCATCCTTTTGTCCCCACTATTTTGGAAGGAGATGCTGAAGAGACCCCCACCCCCCGGCGGCGAGTCGCAGCTGAACCCCTCACCCGGGGCCCAGCAGGCCCCGGCCGCCATCTTCCACCGTGAGGAAGGGGCCGCGGCGGCGGCTGGCCGGCTCCCCTCCTCCGAGGGGCGGCGGGAGGGAACTAGACGGACCGTTTCCCCCGCTTCCCCCTTCGCCAGCGGCTGTCACTCAGGCCCGGGCCTCGGCGGAGGCGCCCGGCCAGCGGGATGGCGGCGGCGGCGGCAGCGAGGGAGATTTACGAGCGGCCCGGTGGCCGCTTCCTGCCCCCTCCTCGGGGTCTCCCTGCCGCCCGCCCGCCTGCCCGGGGCACGGTCCTGCCGACGCCAGGCGGGCTCCCCCCGGAGCCGGCTGCCGGCGCTGATCCGTGCCGGCCGCCGCGGCTCCGGGCGCTGCGCCCCTCGCGGGCCCGGCGCCGCAGTTCGCGGGGGCAGAGCGGGGAAGCAAGGAGGAAGGAGAGCGGCGGGGGTTTGGCGGGGAAGGAGGGAGGGCGGGAGGGAGGGCCGCCCCGCGAAAGGCCGCGAAAAAGCAGTCGTTCGGGGCCCGGGCACGCTGGCGGTTTTGCAGCTTCCGCTGCCTGATGCACCTTTGCAGCCGCGCGCGAGGAGCCTTCTGAGAAACGGCCCCGGGCGCTGCCGCCCGCGCCGGAGCCTGCTCGCGCCTCCCGTCCCGCGCCCGCAAGGGGAGGCGGCGAGGGAGCTTCGGGGCCGCGAATCCCCCGGCCTCCCGCCGCCGGCCTCGGACGCTGCGGGGCCCGGGGGCTGCCCTGTGCCGCGGCGGGAGCAGGTTTGCCCCCGCGCGGACCCCCTCCTTGCCCGGCTCTAACCCGCAGAGGTCGCACCCGTCTTCATGCCGAGTGATATTTTTCCCCCGCGCTCCCGCAAAGGCCGAGCGACACTTGGGTGTTTCAAAAGGACGTTGCTGTCCAGCTTGTTGCAAAGCTGCGAGCCGCAGCCACCAGCGCAGGCAGTGGTACCCAGGCAAGCTGCGTTTGGTGCCCTCTGTGCAAGGTTAATCCTCAGCTCACAGAAGCCAGACTTAGTTTTTCTTGTGAGTAATTGGGACAAGCGCAACGGAGGCGGAAAGCCTAGCCCTAGCTCTGTTTCACAGTGTATTTGATATTTGCAGGTTCTCTCTTATTTCTGGAAGGTAGCTAGTATTGCTTCCCCCTTGTCATGGATGGAGACGTGAAGGTAGTGGGTAAGATCTTACTCTGATTTCAGCGTAGCTGCCAAGCAGCTTACACCAGCCACCCCAGGGCTGTGATGCTGGTTTTTAGCCTGTTCTGAGCACCCCGGTGCTGCACTGAGGGGGTAGTGTTGCTGGTGACAGAGGCAAGAGTCCGGCTGACTCTCCTGTTTTTAAGCCTGACACTGCAGGCCTTGAATGTGTGGTATCAGTCAGGAACTATGCCTGAAGGCAAGTAGATGTTGTGTTCTTCTAAAGAGGGGAAATCCTGTGCACAGAGATTTCAGGACCTGGTGGCTGGAGTGCAGAATGCGTGGAGAGAAAAGTCCGCTTTTACAGAACTTTTCCCAAGGCATCCAAGGACTCTCACAAACCCGCAAAGCCAGCCCTAAAACCACAACTGCAGCAAAAGAGGAAGAGTCCACAGCAGAACTCAGAGCATATTAAGCCTTGCAAAATAGGTTTCTTTCTGTGGTGAGGTGAGTATGTGTATAAATACATACATACATGCATATAAAGAGAGAGTAGGGTTTGTTCAGTATTTGGACTAAAAGTGAAAGCAGCCTGCAGGAACGCTGTGCAAGGGCGGTGATTGCAGACAGGACGAACAAGTGGAGGGGCTGGATCACGCGGGGGAACAGCCTCCAGAGATGGCTTCACGGAGGGAACGACCAGTCTTCCCAGGCCCTCTACAGTCTAATGCAGCACAAGTAAGGCAGTGCAGCTGGCGTGCAAGCCACAGAGGTAAATTCAGCAAGGAATAAATGGGAGAGTGAAACACTGAAAAGAGAGCACTGAGAAAGAGGAGATAAATAAAAAGATGTCCAACTTATCCAAGGTGATTGAGCCAAAAGGAGTGTAATTTCTATGTGGTACTTCGGAAGAACACAGGAAAAGGAAGTAAAAGGTGCGTGCGTGTTAAAATATAGCTAGCTCTCTAACATGCTAGTACCATCTCCGCCCTTCTCAGTTCCGACACAGCAATTGCAGCAGTGTTGAGTGCAGAGTTGTGCAGGCTCCCATGAAGGCGATATTCAAGGCTGGCCCCAGTGAGACCCCACCTGAGGTGGCTGCATTCCTGTGGATTGAGTCAGGAGCTCCCAACGTTTAACTCTTTCAAGGATGCAGGACCCTTGCCAAGCAAACACAGGTCCCTCATGGACAGCCTTACTGGAGTTGGAATGGCAATGACCAAAGGGGACTGCCAAGAAAAGGAAACTCAAGGAGCCCATGCTCGGACACAGCATCTGTAAGAGCTGCTCCTTCATTTGAGACAAGCTTCTGGCCCACAGTGCTGGTGCATACTTGTGAACATGCCTATGGCACGGTTAGCAATCACAGCTGCGTATTTTGGCTGCTGCCTGTATCCAGCTTCAAGCATTCGTTCTTGGGATGTAGCCACGTCTAAGGCCTTCACTAACACAGACTAATGCATCATCACAACCTTCTGCAAGGTAGATAAATCCTCTCTTTACAGAGCAGAGAGAGGCACTGAGCACCTTGGCCAACAGGTATAGAGCCCATTTTAGATCTCAGGGTTTTGCAGCTCCTGAGCACAACAAAGTCGCCAACTGGATCACTGTAGACAGCACAGCAGAACGAAATGCGCCAAAGATCCCTGTCACTAGCTCACTCTTCATGTACACAAGATGAACAGAAGAGCTACTTTATACTATGTCTGGACTGGAGGCAGACATGCTCTGCTTGGCAAGCCACAGAACTTTTTCCCTGATCATCCAGGCTAGAGATGTGGCTGGAGGTCCCCAAGCTCCTTTAGCCCATGCATTCAGTCTTTTTTCTCAGGGAGTCTGGACAGAGCTGCTGCAACCATCCAGATGGAAGGACCAAAAGATGGCTGAAACCAGGGGCCTCCATCTCCAGGATTATCCATCTCACTTTCCACTGGAGCAAAATTCACTTCTGCATCCTTCAAAGTCAGCCTGCTGTGGGAGAGATGAAGGAAGAGAGAAAAGCAAATAACAAGGGGAACATTTCTTTACATCTTTCCTGGATAGCAGCATCATTTCCATTCCTACTGCTTGCAGGACCAGCTGTGGTTTCTGGCGATGCTGGTCACAGCCATCACCCTCCAGGCTCCTTTCCCTTTCATTATCCCTCTGGAGAACAGGACTCTTGTTAAAAACCCTGGATGTACCACTGTGAGCCACCTCTATTATTCACCAGCCAGTGAAGCAAGACAAGCATACTCTCCCACAGCCTAGGATGCCTCTCTGATCTATAACCAATGGGGCTATCTTTAATGGGATCAGACCCTGCCCTTTTCCACATCCCAGCGGGACAACACCTGCCCACCAGAGAACAAAGAGGAAACCTGTTGTGATGGGAAAAAGACAGCAAGTTCTCCCCAGAGAGGGAGTGAAGCTGTTTGATTAAGAGCATCTTTCTCCTAGCCAGCTGGTTTGCTAGCAAAACAACCAGCTAAGCTTTACCTTCATGCATGAGAAAAAATCTCTGTGAAGCAAATGCCATGACTCCAGTTTTACTCTCCTACATAAACCATAGGATATCTGGGGAAATCAGTGCACAAAAAGATTGTAGAAGCAAGAGGAAAAATCTTTTTACCTAAAAGCAATACTTAAAATGTAATTTTTAAAAGGTAAATTCACAACAGTATTTGAAATGTCGATATGGATCTGCACCTGCAAGGAGATCTGACTAGAAGCTTCATCTCTAACTTGCCCTCCTCAAAATACCAAGCAACTGCCCCAGAAGCCTATTTGTGTACGTTTCTCCTGAAGCCAGTGTTTGCAGGTGTAGCATTCTGGTCAGGTGCTGGTCTCTGTTCCAGCTGTGCCTTCTACGAGGATGTCCTCTAGAGAGTGTCGGTCCTGCTGCGTGCATACGTGCCCAAGGAACGCCCTTTCAGCCACAGCACGCTCAGCCCTGGGGCGAGGAACCAGGACTGAACAACCCAGATCTTCTCCGCAGCAGTGCCAAACTTTAAATCGGACCCTGCCGTCTTTTTCCATTTTTCAAATCAGAGACCATATGGCCTGGCGGCTGGTGTTTATCCCATGACCTGCCCAAAGCGAAACTGGCAACCGAGCATAGGTGCAGGCTCCAAGGGTGTCAGAAGAAAGTTACTGATGGCCCACGGGCCACTTTGTGTGTGTGGTTCGTTAGCCTTGTGCAGAGCTGGAGTGGGAGGACTCGGGCACGGCTGGGGGGTTTGCACGTGTGCGTCCTGGTTTCTTTGGTGCTTTTGTGATTCTGGCAGAAGTGTAAATCTGAAGACAGCTTCAGTTCTAGTGAATCCAGCATGTAACAAGAAGTTCACTTGCAGTTAGAGAGGATCTTACTGTGACCTTCGGTGAAAAAGAGGCATTGTTTTGAATTGTTAAACAGCTGTTAGGTTCCACCCCAGTAATGGTTGCGTTTCAGTAGTGAATAATACAAGCCTTAGGTAAACAGCCGGTAAAATAATTTGGGATCTTTCCTGGGGGGAAAAGCAAGCAAGCCGCTCTACAAAAATAAATTATTCTCTCTGCCTAGGAAATGAAGTGTTCTCCCTTTTATCAGCGAGAGGGCTGTCACACAAAATCTTTTCCCGCCTTTCTGTGCTGGAAACATCCCGGTGCAGTTTGCGACACGCTTTTTGCCTTCTTCGCCTTTGTAGGAAGCAAGAGATGGCTTTAGTTTGGATTCACGCATCTTTTCCCCCTTTTCCTCCTCCTCCTCTTGGGTTCGGCTCCATCCCTTCCTCATTCCGATCTTCTTAAAAACGCCCCCGCAGCCGCCCGCGTATTGTTCTGCGCAGGCACAAACACCGTCCCCTTTCCCGGCGCGGCCGCAGCTTGACCACGGGAGAAGCAAAAGTTTCGCTAAACCACTCCCTCCTGCGCGAAAGGCCGCGCGTCCCTTCGGCGCGCGCTGCGCCTGCCTTGGCGCGGGCAGGACTGGAAAGCGCCGGGCCTTGGGTCTTGGCCTCCATCGGATGAACGATTTCCCGTCGAAGGTTACTCACTTCCTGTTTTCCGTATTTAGACAATCTGGGCCTATGGGGAGGCTTTGATTTGTTGTAAACTTCAGCTGGTTTAAACGTTAAGTCGCGGGAGACCGAGGCGGGGGGGAGGAGGGGAAAGGCCTGGAGACAAATCAGGGCTGCTTAATACTGCGCCTGTGCTCGCGCGCCGTTGTCTAGTGCCCGTCAGAGCCTGTGAAAGGAGGAAGGTCAGGGGCTGGCAGCACGGGGGACGGGGAGAGGGCTGTCCGCAGCGGGCCGGGGCTGAAATCAGTGCGCGCGTGCGTGTGTGTGTGCGCGGAGCAGTTGGGAGCAGCCGGGTGATACACTCCAATGACTAATATCTCCAATGTGTCATTTTTGCCACAGCCAGCTGTACGGAGAGGCTAACGGCAGCGCAGCAGCTCCGCGGCGAAGGCGGGGAGGAGCCTCTCGGCCCGAGAGGAGCGTGCCGTGCCCTTCCCCGGTGCCTATCGCGGCACACCACGCACCGACGTCTGTTCCAGCTTGCCCAGAAGTCTGCTAGGCTGGAGCAAGCCAGCACTCGCGCGTAGCTGATGGCACAGGTCATGCCTTTTTTATGCCTGTTTTGCAAAGGGGAAACTAAGGCACAGAGTGCCGTGACTTTGCTTGCGGTCGGAAGGTAAATGTGTGAGGCATTGAGAACGAGTCCTAACACTAGTGAGGCAGTGGTCTTTCTCCTGAGATGTGTTTTGTCGTGAAAACCACCTTGCCTGTGCTGGTGGGATTTCTGTTGGGATAGAGAAAAATAGCGCACAGCCACAATAGACCGGCGTGCTTGTGGGTGCAAAGTTTACGTGAATGGTTTTGCTCTGTTCTTCTCTATTCATCTAAGTCTTGTCCAAAAGATTGACTTTCAAAATGGGGTGCTTTTACCTTCAATCTTTATGAAGGCTGATGAAGAAAAGATTAGAGGAAGGATTGAAATGCAGCAGGAGATGGTAAACAAATCTGAATTCTACAGTGAAATCCTGTAGGGATTTCCAGGGACACCCTGAAATCACTCCAGCAGAACAGCTTGCTAGAAAGGGGAGCAAAATGCCAACATAGGCAGGTGGGAGATGAATGAAAAGACCAGAGATAAAGAGCCACAACGAAAGCAGCGATGTAATGCTCTTCTCCAGCGCTTGTATCCCAGGGAAAGGAATCTGCCTTGTCCTCTGCCCGATGCAGGGCAGGCAGGAGCAGAATCAACTCCAGAGGAAAATAAAAGCACTAGGGAAGACTTTTAAGTGCCTAGGAGAAACAAGAGTCCACGTTTACCCCCGGCATTGATCGACCCAAATCCAAATGGGTTAAACGTGCTCTTGACCCTCCTGAGCCAGAGTTAACTTTCCTCTAAGCAGCTCTCTGCAGCCTAGCAAGCAGAACCATACAGAGAAACAGGGAGCAGAACACACGCGGGTAGCCCTCTTCTCCCTGGCATTGCCACATAGCCTGGGTTAACATTATACTACCCTGATTCAGTTTTTATAGACCAAACAGTAGCAGTTCCCTCCCTCAGTGGTATGTAGATGCCTTTCCCTGAAGGAGGGGTTAGTTCTCTATTGTGTAACTACCTGTCGACTGCTTTTTTCTACTATTATCTCTTACCCTGCTGAGTTTTTGGTGCTCAGAAATGCAACATAATTCTCACCACAGTGTTTTCCGTGGGTTTCCACTGATGGGGCCCTAGACCTCTGCACCGCACCTTGGCGCAGTCAGAGCAGCAGGTTTAGAGCCAGCCTTGGATCTGTCAGGGACACAGCAGACTGAATCAGGATCAACTGCAAAGCCGACACCAAGGGGAATTGCACCCAAAGCTGTTCAAGCAAATGGTGTTTCTGAATCGGCACCAGCCAGCTGCCCTGATGCTGAGGTTTGATCTGTTAGATCCAGAGCAGCCTGGTTTGCACTCGTATCACCATGCTTAAAGAACAGTCACTTAATCTCACTTAGAAATGTTTACTTGCGAGGACCAGATGGCCCAGGGAGTTGGGCTAAACAAAGCGTTTTACTTCTAGGTCATGCCTTCTAATCCCAGCCAGGTTGGCGATAGATGAACGTATTCACCTGATAGCCACTTTCGGCTTCATTTTTGGTGGTTTAGGCCAGTTTCCAAGGAGAGATGACACACCACAAAATCTCCCCCCGTGTCCTGCCACACTTGGTACTGATTTGACTGTCTCTGTGGAGAAGGCAAGGATCAAATGCTCCGTGGCGCCAGACTGCTTTCTTTCACAGCCTGCAGGTAAGGGGAAGTTGTCCTGCGTCTGGCGGTGTTGTGCCTGCTCTGCAGATGGGCAGGATTTCATTTTGCAAGGCTGCCAGCTCAACTCCTTTTCCCAACATGAATTCCATTAAAAAAATAGGGAAATGTTTAATTGCAATTGACATATAGGCTCTCTCCACAATGAACTTTACACACAATCACAGATAACGGCATCAAAATTAATGCCTGCTTCCCACTTGTCCTGCTATAAGCAATAAACGTTTGGCAAGTCAGTAAATAACAAAATTCTCATGTGGCCATCTACAGGTCACCAGGATACTTAAGAAGTTTGCGTTAATTATACCATGTTTGCCATCAAAGAGGGGATATTAACCCCTTTGAGCTGTTCCAGGAAAGCAGTGGAGTGATTTGGAAGTAAGTAAACAAAATGTTGTCACAAAAAATGCAATCTTTGAAAAAAAAAAAGAAAAAAAAAACAGAAAAGATGTTTCAGGCAAAAACCTCCCTAGACATCATGGAAAATAGGCTACCTTTTCAGCTTCCCTTTTATTTATTTTGTATTTTGACATCAAACACTCCCTGTAACCTAATCTTCTTGGCTTTTGATGTGGCCGTGGAGACATGACAATTAAGCACGGCTTAAAACAATAATCCCGACAACGGGAACCAAAGGCAAGTAATGTCAGGGTCCCCCCCTCGCAAAAAGCCTGTCCCCCAGTGTCTGGTGGCAGTGAAAGGACCATAAATCCCAATTTGTTGCCTCGATATCTGCTCTGCAGATTCAACACTTTGCGCAGAACTTTACGCACTTGCTCCGTTTCCATTCCCCGCTGTTTGTTTTTCTTCCGCTATGTAAAATATCTGGAGACGGACGCGATACACGCATTGCAGAGAGATGGGCTGATCTTTTTCACAGATTAGTGCCACCTGACAAACGCGGGATTACTCGTGATCCGTGCCGCAGGAACCGCCGCCGACCCCGGCCGGAGCAGCTCCCCTTGGCAAGCTGCTGGGTTACGGCCCCGGTTCGGCCAGCGGCGCCGGCCGACCCAGCCGAGCGCCTGCGGCGGAGCGATCCCGGGGTAAGCCTTAATCAACGCCGAGAGCCCGCAGGGGTATGTAATGCGCAACCAAAGCAAATGGCTTGATTATTCTAAATTATTTAAAAGCGATGCTCCTAGTTCTCCCGTTCCCTCCTCCAGCGGCCGTCTCAGGCGTTCGGAGATGGAGGGAGGGTGGCAGAGTTTAGTTATAACTCTGTTTTAAACCTGTGTGAAGATGAGTGTGTTTCTTTTTAAAATGAAGCTTGCACCACAAAGGTAACTGGAACCTCTGCTGTAAACTGCTTTTTTTTTTTTTTTTTTTTTTAATCTATATAAAGGGGTGTTTGCACTGAGCCTCGCTAAGCAAGCTGCGAGAGCCGTTTAACTCGTCTGAGGCGCTGCGGGAAGGCCTCGTCCCGGTTGCGTGTGCTCTCCGGCGCGCATCGAGAACCGCTGCGGCCGGGGAGGAGGCTTGTCCCGCTGAAGAGCGCAGTGTGGAGAGGGCCAGAGCTTGCACGCGCTGAAGAAGGAACTCATGTTTTATATATATATATATATATATTTTTTTTTTTCTTAACGAGTAAGGAGTTATCCGCAAGTCGGCTTCCACAGAAGTGAGACGCAGCTCCCTGCAGGGTCGGAGGAGGAAACCCAAAGCTCGTTAGCAGTTTTCTTGAAAATACTGCTTTAGCAGCAGCGCAGCTCGCCCCCGCCGGGGCCGGGGGCACCGTGCGAGTCCTCACTGCGCGCCGCAGGGCCCCCGCGAGGTCCCGCGCGGCTCGCGCGCCGCCGCAGAGGTCTGGCCATGGGAGAGCGGCCGGGCACCCGCAGCCTCCGCGGTCCCCGCGTGCAGCCCCCGCGCCGCGGCTGCGCCCTCCCCGGTCCCCGCCTTGTCCCTGCCTTCGCGCCGCAGGTGATGATGCCACACGGCGAGACGCCGCTTGCAGGAGTCACAGCAGTGCCCACTAGCCAGCCAGCTGCTTTTGCACATCTGCGCTGCTTTTAAAACTTTTTTTTTTTTAATTTGAAAAATATTCCCCCAAACACTTAAAAAAAAAAAATTTTTTAAGAGTGCAAACTGCAGTTCATCATCCGCAACGTGGCTGCTGCCTTAAGATTTTTAAACCGGTTTAGAAACTTTATCGCGCTCAACTGCTTGACCTCGCTGCCCCAAAACAACTCTGGAGAATGTGCTTTTGTACCTGAACATTTTATACTAAATCATTCTCCTGCTGCTTTTTTTGTCCCCCTCTAGTAGGTTTTTGAAATATCAATAGCCTGCTCTGCATAAAGTTTAAGCTAATAATTCTACCGGCAACAATGACGACAGTAATTTTTCCTTTCTCCCCATTAAAAGTGGCCTGTATGACATGAAGCTGGGCACAGGTACTTTCACAAAAAAGGTATTTTATTATTCTTAGCAATATTCACCTTGAAGGAATATGAGGAAAGCATACACTTTTTACAGACAATATATAAACATGTTGTACATAATTAACAATAACTTAGTTCACTAATCCAAAAATAAGCAAAATTAAAAAATTAAAATAAAAACAGAAAATACTGCAGAATTTTTTTATGCTGATACAAGTACAAAATAATTTAAATCTCGACTGCCGTTGTCTATGCTGCAGTGACTGACAATATATTGCACTTTGTCAACTGTATCAGTAATCCCTGTCTTCCACCCACATCCCTTCCCCACCCCCTGCCCAATGCCTACAGAAATTTGCGTCGGGTACAAATAATGTACAACTGTACCATTGTAAAGGTAAAAAGTAGAAAGGACCCAATTTTTTACCTCAGTAGATTAAAAACTCTTATGATTTCTCCCAATCATCAGTTTTGTTTCCTGTTTATTTCCACTTCTTTACAAAGTGCACCTATATGCCTACGCAGACCAGAAAAAGAAGGAAAGCAGGATTTTCCATGGCTGCTTGGTCCTTAGTTCATTATCAAATATTTGAATTATATATTTAGAAAAAAAAATGAATGTACATCCATTGTTACTTGTTTCATTGAGGTTTTTTTTCTTTAAAGCAGGACTTTTGCAGTAAAGATATAATTGGCTTGATCCAAAAAAAAAAAAAAAAAAAAAAAAAAAAAAGATAACCCCCCAAAAAAAAAATAACCCCAACAACAAAAAAAGTTAAAAAGTTAAAAAAATAAAATAAAAAGCTTGTCACAGAGTTAAGCTTATGTGGTTTACATTATCAAACCCCTCTGCTCATTGGGGCATTTTCATCAGAAGTATAGCTAAATATGTACACTGTATGTTATACTGGAGCTTGTGTTCACGAGAGGCATCAGATCATAACAATCAATAGAATACACTTCACATTGGCAATAGCTTTGTTTTCGGTCATTTACGTACAACATGGTTTAATAATGGGAGATTTCTTTTTTTCTTTCTCTTTTTTTTTTGTTTTTTTTTTTGTTTTGTTTTGTTTTGTTTTTTCATACACAATGCGCTACGGAAAGCGGCCGCTGCGCTTTCCCTGGTCTCATCAGCTGTCGCCGTGTCTGGGGTTTGACGGATGTGTGAAGCTCAAACTGATTGTCTCTCCCTCTCCCCCTCCAGTGAGCGCAGCCTCCTTTCTGCCCTTCCTCCCTGGGAAGTCCACCGGGGCCCGGACGCCCGAGACGGCGCGCGCACTGCCAGGCTGCGCGGGGCCGTGGTGGCCACACTGCCGTGAGTTTACCCAAGCAGCTCATCTGCATTTTTAAGCAACAGCTGCCAACACAACAGAACAAAATGCTTCAACCTCCCCAAGTCTGAGAGTTGGATGTTTTTATGCCCTGCGATGGTTTTGGCCGTGCTCGAAGGTAGCTGCGACCCAGCCTGGTGACCGCCTGCCCCTCACCACTCGCTAGTGCAGGATCGCCTTCCCAAGAGTCTCTTCCCAACAGTTTGACGGCCCTAGCTGTCTGCTTTGAGGAACGATAGGGTAGTGGGGAGGGGGGGGCTGCTTTTCTTTAAATAAATCTTTCATGTTAGGGAAAAGAATGAAGAAAGTGTGTCAAAGTAATCACTATCTTGGGCACATTAAAATCCTGTATTACACCTATATTTTTGCTTTTTTAATCTCGCCTTTTCCCCTTCGTAGCAGATATTTTGGTATGAAAAATAGATGGAAGTTAATCCAGTCCCCCCTCCCTTGTTATGAAGGCAGGTTTTCTTGCAGGGTGGTGATTCCAAACAACAGCACAAAAACATGCAATCAGAGGGGCTGAGGCGTTTTGTGGAAAACAAGAGCAAAATAAATATGACTTTGTGTCTGATTTCATTTTAAAAATTAAGTTTTTATAAAGATGTCCTTTCTTTCCCTCCCCAAACAAAGTCCGCGATAGAAATCCAGCATGTGTGGCTTCCAGTGAGCCGATTCCAATCCTCCGAGGCTGCTAGTATCTCTTTACAATATTCACAGTAATAACAAAGAGAGAAAGGAAAGCCAGTTCCAGCCTCTTCCTTCAGCTTCTGCCACCTTTTGTGTTCTGCTGGACCACTAATTATCAAACAGGTGAGTTCTTCTTTTTCCTTATACCTGAGGGGGCAAAGTGCGTTACAGGCACCACTATGCGTTGCTGCAGAAGACCCATCGTTTGCAAGGTTTTAGTCCAGCATTAAGAGTTAAACCACAAGGAAGCAAAGATCTTCTTTTGCCATCCTTACGTTCTCCTCTTTGCAGAACCTTTTCCTACTTGGTGTTGTCTTAGGCAAAGCCCCATGGTCTTAATCTCTGGGTGGGTCTCTCGGTCATCAGGTTTTATCCCATGGCTGTAACCATGCTGGATGGGTGTGGATGTCCGAATGAGATGCTGGAAGAAGGGTGGATGGGGGTAGGTGTTGGTAGGATGTGTCCAGAGTGGCTGAAAGGGGGCAAATGCCCCATTGGCGCCATGTGACTAGCAAGGGCAGCAGCGCTGAAGGGAGATGATTTCTCCTGCATGCACTTGGACAGTTCCTCAAAACATTCGGAGCCTTTCTTACTTTTCTTTGATTTGTTGGACATTTTCCTATTCCTAGTCTGAATTCCTTCCTTTTTCATGGTCAGAGGCCTGTTCACCTGCAAGAAATGAGAAAATCAGGCTCATGCAGACAAAATGACCTTATTGTGCAAAAATGAAAATATTTGGACAGCCCCCATGTGTTTTTCCTGGATGGAGACCTTTTTCTGGCCAGAAAAAATGGTGTTTCGCTCTGCAGAACTTGTTTATATTGATTTGTTTAATAAAACCACACACACAAAAAAAAAAAACCCTAGACATGAAAAACAAATTGAACTGAATTTGGCAGCTGATGACTCTCTTTCCCGTAGGCTTACCCTCAGTCCTCATTCATTTCCTAATAGGAGAGATCAAACTAGGAGGCACACATTGACCCAAATTCACTCCTAAGACAAGAGCAATCTTGTACGAGTAACCTGTTACTTACAGTTTAAATAATGTTTCAGCATGTCAAGTGATTCCTGCTTAGGTTTAATTTCTTTAAAAAAATAAAAATAGAACAAAGCCTTGAATGTAATTGTTTCTTAAAAAAAAATCAACACAAAGATGCCCTATTGGGATTAATTTTTGCACAGATTGCATTTCAAGTGGCCTCTATGTTTCTAGAGGAAAACCGCACACAAAATGTGCTTAGTTAAAACCAAGTGTTGTAACTCTATTTTGCTTGATTTGCCCAAGCGTTAGAAGCCACGCTAATACATTGTAATGTCACTGAACTTAGCATCACTATGCCTACAAAGAATGGCTGTCACTTCCCAGGGGAACCTCAGAGATGGGGGAGAAGGAATAAAACAACAACCAAACCCTGAAACCAATGAAAGCCCAGTGTGCACCATGCAGTTAAGACATCAATCGCAGCTAGGCAAGCAGCGACACATGAGACGAGCAAATAAATACTCACATTGTGCAATTTATAGTAGAGTCCGCAGGCATTACAAACTGGGTCCCCGTTTGCATTACGTCGCCATAAGGTCGTGGTGGTTGTCTGACAGTTGGCACAACAAGTCCCTGCTCTCCTGGCCGCTGACTAACCAAAAGAAAAGGAAAATTAACAACGTACTGGCAGGAGGAGGGAGCTCAGAGGAAAGGTCAGGTTGGGCTCAATATTGAGGTTGAGTAGAATTAATCCCAAGATTTTACAGAGCATTAAGGCTGAAGGAAAGCTCCTATCAGTTTTACATTTTGTTGCTGCTAGGTTTTTGTTGTAAGTGCAAGTATTCTCCTATGCTGCCTGCAGCTCCAAGCCCCCTGGCACCGTGTGTGCCGGGCAGCAGGGAGGGAAACAATGCAGCTCTTTTTGTTGGGATTGTTTTTAAAAAGAGGGAATGATCTTAAAGAATGTGATTTTTTACCCCTACTCTGGCCCTTTAAAGATGGCCACAAAAGAGAACCAACTGCATTGCTTAACTGGGTGCAGTATTTATCGGAGCCATCACTGAAAATTCAGTTTCCATTTACAAGTGAAAGGGAGAAAACAAAACCGGCTCCAACTTTCTTTAAATATTTAGCAAACCAAATTTCATGCCTTGGAGCAATGATTCCACTGACCCGTCTGCCGCCTCTGTCCCTGCTCAGTTCCTACTCAGTTCCTTGGCTGACAAGCCCTCAAACAACCGTCTTAAAAAAAAAAAAAAAAGAAAAGAAAAAGAAAGAAAAAGGACCTTTCTAGTTCGTTTTGTTCTGCTGAATTGGAGGTGGGGGAAGGAAAAAACACCCAAAGCGTTCACCTACTCCCCAAAACAAGACCAGGAAAAGTAGAACAGCAGGCAGCCTGCGGTGTCTGGAGGGGCCTTTGCGTAGCAGACCCTGCAATAACACATTCCTTGTGCAAGGCTGATACTGTTGGAAGTGTTAAAGATGGACTAATTGCACTACATATTTTGGGAGGGAATTTCTTATTAGAAAGCTTCAGCCATGGCTCTGGAAGTGGTCAGAACACAGTCTGTTCTGTGCAACTGCATCAGTGCTGAGGACTAAATGTTTTCTTAAATTAGCACAATTTACTCTCTAATGCATATCAATTGCATGAATTTCCCCAGGGCCTTGCTCCCTGGGTATTTTTGCAGTTAGCCACCGAGGGATCCCCAGGGTGAACCGCCAGCGAGGCCAGTGCGAAAGCGGGGTGCGCCGCGGGGAGCCGGCCCCCGGCAGCGCGGCAGGCTTCGCGCGCCTCCCTGCCCGCCGGCGCGGCCCGAAGCACGCGCTGACCCCGCGCGGGAGACGCCAGCACCCGTTCTGCTCTCGCTCGCGCTTGATTTACGCCACCGCCCTGTAGCCGCCCCAAGGCTGGCGGACGGCTCAGCAGCTGAAGGCGAGAATCGGACCCTTGGAGACTCACATATATTTTAGTCCCTTCCTCACCTGTGAGAACAGGCCAAGGGCACAGGCAAGGGGACCCCCTGCTGCAAGTACGCTCATGCAACCCGAACGCTTGCCAGAGCTCCAAGCACTGACAGCCTTAATCTGACCACTCTGCTATTGCTCGTCAGATGAACAAACTCCCAAAGATGGCCATCTCCTCTCCCCCACAAACAAGCAAACTACAGCGGGAAAAGGGGCAATAAACAAAAGCCATAAATCAATTAAAAAGCAAAACATTTAAAAACAACAACTAAACCAAAAGCAGCCTCCCTAGTTCCCCCAAATCCCTCGCAGCGAGCTAAGTATAACAGTCTCCCAACACACTGGAAGGTGGAGACCTCTGTTTGCATATTTGAGATGGCTTACTGATATTCAACTATGCTGCTTAACTCCATGGCCTGTCCCATTCAGCCTGGAAAGCACTTGAGCCTGAGAGACGATAATGTTACACTGTTGTCTTAACTTTTTTTCTATATGTCAGTCACTTTAGAAGGCAAGTCATTAAGAAGCTTGCATAGTTGAAATTCTGACTCAGGACAGAAATCTTCTGTATCCCATCCCAATGTTAGAGCAGTGACGCCAAATTTCTGCTCTCTGCTGTGCTCCCAGCCTCACTTAAAACGTGCCCACGAATGGCCAAGAGATTTAGGCACCATAAATCACAAAGCTCCCAAAAAATATATTTATTATTCTTAGCATTTTACGCATTATTTGTGGAGTAGAGTGTATTAGAAATTTCAAAACAGCAAGCATGACTGGCAAGGCTTGCCTATAGAAACTCTCTAAAGCTTTTAGAGTCAGGAAACAGATACACAAAGTTTCCTTATCTTTAACGTACAGATATCCGGATAGGAAACTACTACCAGGAGCTTAGAAAGGACATTTTTTTAAAATCACTCAAATGAAAATACAAAGTATAGGTGACTCCATGGAAAAATAATAGGATTTTTTTTGAAACAGTAGGGGATTGTCTGGGGAGGGAACCAATATTAATATTGCCAGAGACTGTAAGAGTGAAAATTACTTCATGGCTTTTATACAAATAATTATTAAGTAGGGAGCAGTAGCTTTGACTCATCTGATTTGTTTTGCTTTTTAGAGCTGGAACCTTTTTTTTAGCACACAGTGGAGGACATTCTCAGTCCTAACCCTTTCACTACCAGCGTGCTCCCCAAACGTCCCGAGAGGCCGAATGAATGAGGAATTAAATTAAAAGCTGTCATCTGAGGATAAACGGGGAGACGGATACGCGATACAGCGCAAGCATTCCCGCCGGCCCGGAGGCTCGGCGCGCCGGCACGCTCGCCATGGCGCTGGGGAGGGCGCGCGGGAGAGCGGCCCCCGGCGACCTCCGCGCCACGGACAGACAGACGGACGGACCCCCCCTCCCTCCCAGGCCCCTAGGCAGTGCCGCGCCGGGGCTGAGATGCGACACGTTATGCTTGTGCCTGTGTGTGGTCCCCTTTGCCTCATTTATCCCCAAACCCAGCAGAGCAGGAGACACCTACCAGCCTTCGTTTAGGTTTAATGAGAGGTCGGTTTTGACCATTCATTTTGTGGTAGAGCCCGCAGGCGTTACACAGGTAATGCCCGGTGCCGTCTCTTCTCCAGAGAGGGGTTGCAGTTGCTCCACAGTTCACACACTCTCTGCCTTCTAAATGGAAACACGAAGAAACCGGATTTCTTTCTTTAAAAACAAATTCACAAAAGCTTTTTGCATTGTCCTTTAGGCATTTTCCAGAAGTCAAAACAGTGTGTTAATTCAAGCGCAATCAGACAGCAGTGACATCTACAGCGCATGCAGCAAGGATCTTAGCGTTTCGAGAACGCCCAGGCTCCAGCGAGTATTTTAGGTCATGATCGGCAAAAGGCAGCGCTCTCTGCCAGGTGAGAAAGAGTGACACTCGCATTGTGTCGGATGAAAGTTATCGTTTCAGGACCGAAAATGCCCCTAATCCGCGCCGGGCGCTGCTCCCCTCCCGTCCCCGTTTCACTCCGGCGGCTGGATCGTGCCTTCTCCCGCCGCGAATACGCACGCACGCGTGCGGGCAAGCGCGCACACACGCACACACACCTGCACACGCACCAAACGGCGGGGGGGGGGGAAGATTCAAGGAGAAAGGCTTTCTGGAACTAAATCTAAGCCAAAATCCTCCCCCCCCCCCGGGCCATTTTCTGCTTTCCTTTATTATTTTGCTAACGCTGCTGGTAAGAAAGTAGAGCCGAGCAGATCAGGAGTCAACGCAGAATGCCAAAGGCTCAGTTATGATTTTTGTTCTCAAGGCATAAAACTGAAGTTAAGGCTGATTTATATAAGCAAGTTCAGTTTCATCAAACACTCTGGAAATTACTGTGAAAAAAAACGGCTTTGATTCTTTTCTCTTTCCATGATTTTTTCAACAATACAGTTTGGTTTTCGTAGGGAGCAGTTTAGCTTACTACTGTTTCATTATTAGTTTTAGTAATAGACACGGGAAACACAGCGTTGTGGAATGGAGCTATTAAAACCCAGCATGTAACTCCTAGATATCTATTTCTGCCTCAGAAAGCTTTCTGCTAAAAGTTCATTTGCCTCTCTGATGGTTCGGGGGCAGGTCTGCTTAATATAGCAATCTCCCTTAGTAGAGTTTATGCAAATCCTACAGTATTTAACTGCAGAGGAAATTTGCTTTTTTGCTAATAACTGAAGCAGGCCACGTCGAGTTCAGTGGGGCTTGTGTCTCCTTTAATCTAGGGAGTGGGTGGCTTTTAAACAACGCAGCCTACAGTGAAAAATGAGGGGCGCTCTGCGGCGTCTGCGTTTGTAGCTTTTGTCCCTGCTAGGGCAGGAAGCTGCAGGAGTCATCGTGTCGTGAGTCTTAGTTTTCCTACAAAAACACTGAGTGGTCACGAACTTTCCCCAGTTCCTTGCACAGGGGGCTCCCTTACAGCAAAAAAAACTCATAAAACAAAACAAAACAAAAAAGCCCCTTACTTCCCCGCTCTAATAAAATCATTGGCAACTACAGAAATAAAAAAAAGCCATTCGAGATCCATTTATCTTCAGAGACCTAGGTCTTGAATCTATTTCCAAAATCAGTAGGCTTGGACTACTAATTGCCTTTACATATTTGCTGCACTATTAAAAAAAATATGTATACATAATAGCGACTGCATTTAAATAATAGGAAGAGGGAGAGGGTGTTTTTCCCCTCAGAGGAGCCATTTGAAAGAGAGCTGATAAGGTTGTAAAGTATCTGGTATTTTTGTCGCAAAACTCATAAAAAGAGATCGCATTTCTAAATTAGTCTGCTTTAAAAATAGATGTTATGTGGTGTATCCATAAGCATATATGTGCATTGTTATATAAAAAATATATACAGAACAAGTATATATAGCCATTTTATTTTTAAAAGGTGATCTAAACACAGTCCTTAAATGCAGTATTTAATTTCCTTCCACTGCTGAGGATGTTAAACCAGGAAGGCTGGTAAAATCACATAAATTGCCTTAATTCATCTGCCTAGTTGCACAGCTGGTGTGATTTCAAAGTGAGAGCAAAACTTCAGCCATCAGGTAATTTGCTGATTTAAGGACTGCACTTTTTGGAGGAAAGGCAAGGAAGGGTTATGAGTAAGGGAGGAAATCTGCAGCGAGTTGTTAGCAAGCAGAGATGTGTCTGGTTCAGGAAAAAAAATGCGTATTTTCTAGTTAGTGCTGAAATAAGTTAGCAATGACTGGGCACCTTAGTCTTTTGCATTGGTATGTAAACTATATTTGAACTTTTGCTCCTGTAAAATGTGAAGGAAATAAGGCCCTCTGCGATTTTAAGTGGACCGGCCGGGGAAGTTTCGCTTTCATCCTGGGCTGGGGCCTTCTTTCATATTAATGAAGAGACACTAAAAATGTTGAAGGAAGAAAAATCTATGGCTAGAAACTCCTCACATGGGATCTGCGGGAGTTTTACCGACCCGGGAGGGCAAGATCGGGCCTGAGCAGCTCGGGCGGCTGTAGCCGGCCGGGGACTGCTTTTTTCTCCGAGCGAAACGTTTTCCTCGTATAAACCCCTCCTCGTAGAGCTCAGATCTGCCAGCTCGCTCTGCGCTGGTTCCTGTGTCCCTCGGCCCCATCCAAGCAGCCTGCGGGCAGCGCCCTGGGGCTCCGCAGCCACCACGGGCATCCCGGCACCCACAGACGCTTGGTGCGAGCCCCACTGCCTAGTCTAAAACCCCAGAGAAGCGGGACCAAGCGATCACCTGCCCTCAGCCCCGCCGCTGCCTCCAGCCTCGCCCCCGAGGGGCGAGCAGAGCCGGCCGCAGCACTCGCACACACGCACGCACAGCACCCCGCAGGAGGGCCCCAGCCCCGGCCCGTCCACCCCAGGGATGTGCCCGCCGCGGCCTGCCCCGTCACACGGCGGGCAGCACTTACCCGAACAGGACCTGGCCTTGCTTCGTGGCTTGGGGGTGAAGCTGGACGCGGGGCCCCCCAGGAAGCTGCCGGGGTGGAAGAGGCTGCTGCTGTAGTCGTGGGCAGCCGGCACGTAGGAGGGGTAGGTGGGGATGGGGTGGTGGGTGGAGGGCTGGGCCCCCATGCTGGTGAGGCTGCTGCGCAGCGGGCTGGCACTCTCCATCTTCATCCCTTCCGACAGCGACACTTGGTACTTGATGCTGTCTTTGTCCTCCTGCCGGGCCCCGGCGGAGGATGACGGGGAGGCAGCGCTGGTGGAGTTGGGGTCCGGGGACACTTCCTTGGGAGGCGTCGGGGGGAAGCCGAAGAGGTGGGAGCCCGAGTGCGAGGCCGGGGTGAGCGAAGACACAGAGGCAGTGCTGGACGTGCTGCTGCCCGGGTACACGGAGATGGCCCCGGGCGCGCCGGCCGCAGAGGGGTGCAGGGGGGTCTTGGTGAAGGGGTTGACGGTCCAGGGGTTGTGGTGATGGGCAGACAGTGCCGCCTTGCTGCTGTCCAGCCAAGGGATCCCGGGGCTGTGGATAAGATGAGGCCGGCACATCTGACTCCCCGTCAGGCGGGCTGTAGGAAGAGAAGAGCGTTTGGGATCAGCGCGGGGCCGGGGGCCGCTCAGGCCGGCGCGGCCCTGGAAGCCGCCCCGCTGCCAGGCCGGGCCGGGCAGACCCCGCTCTGCGGGCCGGCGGAGGGGAGCCGGCCGGGGGCCGAGTCTGACAACGCGGAGGAGAGCGGCCACACTGGCGCTTCAGCCGCTTCTCCCCGCCGCTCCGAGAGCGGCAGCGGCCACCCGGGGAGGCTCTGAGAGCAGGAGACGGGCAGCTCGGGGCGGGGGGAGCCACGCCGGGAGCAGCTGGTCAAGGCACCCCCTCTCCTCCCACCCCGCTCCTCGAAAGAAGCAGCAAACCCCTCTCTGCTCCATCTCCGAAGCTGCTGCAGCACTTTCTCTTCTGCTCTTAAAAACTCCCCCAAATAAAATCTATCGCTGATTTGAATTGGTCGTATTTTGCATCCGGGAAGTAGCCGCGTCTGAGAAGTTTTAGGCTGTGCACGCACTATTTCCCCTTCCTCTCTCAACCCCCCTCTCCCTCCCCTCCACCAGTGCTTGGTTATCTTTAGGGTTAAACCCACCCGTGCCTCCCTTTCTATCCCGTTTTCTTCGGCCTCCTCCCCCCCGCCCCCCCCGGCCCCGACACCCCGAGGCGGCCCCGAGCGAAACTCCTCGCCTCCGCGCAGGACATCCGCCGGCCCGCACGGAGGAGCCGCGGGCTGGGGCAGGGCGAGGGGTGCCGAGCGGGGCAGAGGGGCGCCTTTACCGTGTGCCTGGCTGTAGGAGACCCTGGCGCGGGCGTGGGCAGAGTTGGCGTAGTAAGGGTTGCCCTGGGAGTCCAGGTGGTTGAAGAAGACATCGACTTCGTCGGGAGGTAGGAGCTGCGCCGGTTCCATGTAGTTGTGCGGCAGGCCGGGGTGGTGGCTCTCGGGGTGCTGCCCGTTGAGCACGGCGTGGTGGGCCATCCAGCGGGGCTGGTCCGTGGCCACCTCCATCGCGGCCTCGGGGCTCCGCGGCCACCCGCCCCCGCGGCGGCGCTCGGCGGGCTCCGGCTCGGGGGGCTGCTCGGGGAGGTGGCGGTGGGGGGGTATGATGCGAGGTGCGGTTTAGGGAGAAAAAAAAAAAGAGTCGGATGACTCGAATTTGCCCTCGGATGAGTAGGGGTGGGGGGAAACGGCCCCCGGAGTAAAGGTGTCCCCTCTGTCAGCAGGAAAGTCGTGGAGGCAGGTCCTGGGAGGCGCCGGGGCAGACAACACCTGTAGGGAGACAAGGACGCGTTAGCAGCTCGGCAGGCCCGGGGAGATGCACTGCCCGCCAGGTTGGCTCCTAGCTGCCTCGTTTTCCCGGCGGTAAATGAATGGGGAGGGGGAAGCGGAGCCCCTCCCCCCTTCCAAAAATATCCTCTCCCCCAAAGTCCTCGCCCTGCGCCCTCCCTTCTCATTGCCCCACAAAATAAACAGAGATCCCATTTCAAACTCTTTACTAAAAAAAAAAAAAAAAAAAAAAAAAAAGCAAAAAGCTTCCTTTTCCCCCCTTCTCTCGCTACAAACGTCAACAGGAGTTTTTCCAGCTGGCTTTCGGGGGGGGGGGAGAAGGAAGAACGGCAGATCCAGTATAACGTACTTATAGTAAAAACTCCGGCAGACACAAAAGGAAAGGGAAGGGAGAAGGAGAGGGGGGAGAAAAAAGAGAAACGGGGGGAGAGGGTGTTGCAGCGCGAGCGGCGAGCGCGCCCTGGCAGCAGCGCGGCGCCCCCCCCGCGCCCCACACTTACCGGCGCCGGAGGCAGGACGCCTCTGCGGGGCGGGCGGCGAGGGAGCCGGCCTGGAGGATGCGAGTGCCGCGAAGAGAGGGGAGAAAGGGAAAAAAAGAGAGAGGAGGGAGAGAGAGGGGAAAAAAAACACACACACAGAGCGAGCGAGGGAGGGAGGGAGGGAGGAGGAGAGAGGGCTGGATGGAGGGTGTTACTCAGATGGCAAAGCCCGCTGCTCTGGCCGGCTCGGTCCCATCCCCGCGCATCCTATATGAGCGCTGGCGCCAGCTGGCCGCGGCGCCGCAGACGGGCCGGGGCGCGCAGGGCCGGCGGCCGGGCCAGCCAATCCCGCCGCCCCACACCGCCCCCGACCGCACCCCCGGCCCCAAACGGAGCCGGCCGGGGGGGCGCAGACCCCCTCCTCCGCCCGCCTTCCCCGCCCGCAGCATCCTCGCCCGGCGGCGCCGCGGGGGCTTTCCCTGCCCGGGCGCTGCACGCCCCGCCGGGGCGGGGATAGGCGCTGGGGGGCTGCGGAGTCAGCCGGGTGCCCCGGGGGCGGGGGGGAATAGATGGAAGGGGGGGGAGCGGGAGGAGAAAGCCGCGGGGGCCGGGGCGTGCAGCGAGGCAGGGCTGCGGGAAAGGGCTCGGCGACGGGGGGAGGTGGCTCCGTCGGGGCGCTCGGCTCCGGCCCGGGCTGCGGCGCCGCCACCGGGATGCCCTGGGGCCGGGGGGGCCGGGGGCAGCGCCAGACCGGCGCGAGGGCGTTAAGTACGCTAAAAAAAAAAAAAAAAAAAAAAAAAAAAAAATCTGGGAAAGCAACGCGCGCGGAGCCGGGAGTGGAACAAATGCCAGCGTGGTCGTTCCTGTCACGATAGTTTGAAATAACTGTCTGAATCGGCAAAAATAAATAAATGCGAGGGCTCCGAGCGGGCCTGGGAGAGGCCGCAGGCGGCAGGGCAGCGAGGGGGGCCGCGGCCCGGGCCGGCGGGGCCGCTCCGAGCACGGCCGGACGCGGCTCGGCCCCGCGGTTCGGCTCGGCCCCGGGCAGGGGCTTCGCTGCCGGCGGCCGCAGCGAGCAGCCGGGCCGGGCTGGGCCGAGCCGAACCGCGGGGCCAGGCGCCCGCGGCCTCCCCCGACGGGGCTGCGGTGCCGCAGCCTTTTCTTTTTCCACCGCCTTTTACGAAAACCCGTTTTAATATTTGCAAACACTTGAACGGTTTTTGCCGCACGGTTGCCGATCGGCGGGTCAGGGAGAAGCGCAGCCCGAATCAACAGGCGCTTTCTGCGGAGTTTAGGGCACGTTTAGGACGCAGTCAGGAGCGTGGAGTCGGGCTCTCCGTTACCCCTAAAAGTGCCGATAAACCCGTCTGCATTTGGGGAGGGGAAAGAAAGGGGGGGAGGAAAGGAAAGGAACAAACACCCACCAGCGCCTGCAGGTCCTGCTTCACGGCGCTCCCCTCCCAGTCCTAAACCTCTAGTTTCCTAGGAAAAGGGAAACGCTGGTTGCAACCCCTCAACTTCCAAGCTGGACGCGAGGGGAGGGCAGCGCCCGAGCCCGCGGAGAAGCGCGGGGGGCGGCGGAGAGCGGCCCCGCGCCCGCCGGGCAGGGACCCCGACGGCGGGGTCGGGGCAGGAGCTGCCGGGCCCGTCGGGGCTGTGAGGGGAGGGCTGTGCCCCCCTCCCCCTGGTGCCCAGGCGGGGGGGTGCCTGCAGCGGCGGGGCGCCGGGGCCGCCCGCGGGCCGGCGGCGCGGGGTGCCGGCTGCCGGCCTCCCCCGGCCCCGCGGCCCCAGTCACTACGACGCCGGAGCTCTGACGTCACCCGCCACTGCCAAATTCGCCAGGAAATGAACTTTTTTTTTTTTTGAAATAATAACAATAATAATAATGATGATGACGGTAATAATAATAAAACTCCCTTTCCTCGCAGCAGAGCTCGTCTGGCCCGAGCGACACGGGGCTCCCTCCCCAGTTACTGCTCCCTCCCCACCCACTGCCCCCCCTCCCCACCCTCCGGGGACCCACAGCGCAGGCCCATGGGGGACCCGCAGCGCGATCCGGCGGGGCAGGCGAAGCCTGGGGGGCTCCGGAGGCTGGGGCAGGGGAGCCGCCACCACTCCCCCCTCCCCGCATCCCCTCCTCTGAGGGCCTTGTGCGCCCCAAACCCTCGGGGATCGGCGGCAGCGAAGGGGCCGGGCCACCCCTCGCCCCCTCCTGCCGCCGGTGTGTGTGGGGGGGGGTCACAAGCTCCGGGCCAGGCGGCAGCTCCTCCGTCGGCTCCCCGGCGCGGAAGGGGCGGTGGAGCCGGCTTCTCCCGGGACGAGGTGGTTGGCTCGGGCAGGCCGGGGACAGGAGCTGGGCAGGGCTTGGTGGGAGAGGGGACGCGGCTCTGGAAGGCAAGTGCCCTCCGCGCTGCTCCCTGCCCCTCGGCAGTGTGTGCAGGGGCGCCTTAGCAGGCCGAAGGGGCCAAGGAGGAAAGGGAAACAGAGAAAAAAAAAAAAAGGAAAGAAAGAAAGAAAAAGAAAAGAAAAAAAGAAAAAGGAAAAGGAAAGTTAAATGGCAGAGCGAAAAGCAAGCGAGCTGTCTAAAAATCCAGCTTCTCCCCCCACATCGGAAGCAATTTTTTTGCCACATGCAACTTCCCCCCCCCCAAAAAAAAAAAAAAAAAAAAAAAAAAAAAAGCTCTACCCCTTAGAATGGATTTGGATTTTTGTTTTTATAAAGAAGGGAGAAAATAAAATAAACCTGGGCGTTTGAAGGTAGGTCTCTCTGGTGCCTCGCTCTGCAGCTGCCGGAGCTGCGGCGAGCCGTGCCCGGTGCGGGCAGCCCGGGGCCGGGGGGGGAGGGGGCCGGCCCTACAAGCGAGGGCAGCGTTTCACAGGGGGATCACCCCGCTCCGGAAAACGGGACGGCAAGGCCGGCTCCAGCCCGGCGGCCGGCGGGCAGCCGAGCGCCTCGCTACGCCGTCATTAATTGATACGGAGGTTTTAATTATTGCCCTGCTGCCAGCGGCGTGGGCCGCGATTTTTTTTTTTTTTTTTTTTTGGGGGGGTGATGATGGGGGAGGTTGGGTGGGCTGTTTGTTTTAGGCAGGTGATAAAATCGCAGTTAACGAGCTGATAATTCGTTCGTGTTTGTTTTAAAAGACAAATTGTAAAGATTAATCAGGCGGCTTGATTTATGGCGAGGCAGACCCCGGAGCGGCCCGGCAAGGGCTCCCTGAAGCCCCCGGGTCGGGTTACCCGGCGGCCGGGGGCGCGGGAGGGAAATAGGACGACAGGGGCGGCGGCGGGTCCCGCGGCGCTGCCCGGCCGCAGCCCGCTCCCTCGGCGCCCTCGGCCGCGGCGGGCCGGGGCCGGGGCCGGGGCCGCCCTGCGCCGCCGCCGCCCCGGCGCCGCGCTGAGGGCACCGCGGCGGCTGCCGGCCTTGCGGCCAGCAAAAGGCGAAGCGCGTCTTTTGGGTCCCCTCCGCACAGCCACCTCCTATTAAAACCCTTTGCAGAATAAATGAGCCCTCCAGCAGCGAGAAACGATTTCTGGTGACGGAGCGGCTTAATTCCCGCGGCTGAGGTCGGCAGAGCGCGGGTATTTCCTCGCGAGGCGGCTCGGAGGATTTTATTTCTTTTTTCGCCTAGTCCTTTCCGCACTGCCTGTGTTTGGAGAGCCGGCTGCGAGCTGCAGCCCTCTGCGCTGCCCGGTGTGGGACACCAGCCTTGCCGTGAAATGACCCATTGCAGCAGCGTGCGGGGCAAAAGCGTCCGGCTGCACGTCTGGGGCTCTTAATTGAATTGATTCACCCACCGGGAACATCAGCAACCGCGCCAGCTCTTGGAAGCAAGCAGCTTAACTCGTCTCCGGAGCCGGCAGCTCAGCCTGGTTCGCACGGCTGGTTAAACAACTCTCTCATCAATTTTACGAAAAGCCTCCGGGGAGATGGTACGCCGGCAGCCAGCCCCTCCTCGAGCCGCGGAGCCGCCGCCGGGCTCCGCGCGGCCCTCCGCGCCGTGGCCCAGCGGAGCCGGCCCGGGGAGCCCCGGCAGCCCGCTGCCTTCGGGACGTGCGCTGCTTTCTTAGCTCCTCGCACGGCACTGCTTGCAAAATCCCCCTTTTCCTCTTTTTCTTATTTCTTTTCCCCACAAAAGGGACTCGGTTTGATTAACTTTGTTATCGTTGTTGCACTTTTTTTTTCAATACGGGAGATTTCCCAGATCTGGAAGCACAACTGGTTATTTTAATTTGATTGACAAGTGATGTCATATCGTTAATGGGGGGGGGGAAGACGACAACATGTTTTAGCAACAGTTAGTAGCGTTGTGTGATGGAGTTGACACCTATGCCCAGGCAGACGCGAAGGCAGAAAACAAATATCCCCAGACGTACACACAGACTATTTATTTACACGCCTGGAGGGTTTCTTTTCGGTTTTATTTTTTGTTGTTGTTGTTTCTTTTGTTTTGTTTTTGACCCTGGGTGCTTGGACGAGGGGGGGGGGAAGTATACAAAAGTATACCTGAATAAGCGAGTCTCCGCTGCAGGGCTGGTTCGGGGCCGGCGGGGAGGACGCGGGGACGGAGCCGAGGGAAACCCGCGTGCGCCGGGGCTGGAGCCGCCGCTCGCTCCGCGCACCGGCCGCCGCTCCCGGCCCTCCGCACTTGCCTTGCGACGCCCCCCGGCGCGGGTGCCCCGGCCGCGGAGAGCATCCTGCAGCCCGCCCGGTTAACGGGGAGGCGGGGGGCGAGAGCTCCCGGGGAACCGTGCAGCAACCCTCGCCCCCCCCCCCCCCCCCCCCCCAGTGCCATCCGCCGCCGCGGCAACGAGCAGCGAGGAAAGGAAGCGGGAGGGGGAGAGAAAGAAAGAAAAAGAGGAGGCCGAGAGAGCCCAGCGCCGGGCCGCGGTGCTCGCGGCAGCCTCCGCCGCCGGGGCCGCCGGGCGGGTCGCGCCGAGCCGGGCGCCCTCCGGGCCGGGCCGGGCCGGGCCGCACCGCTCCGCTCCGCTCCGCTCCGCTCCCGGCCGCGGCGCCGAGGCAGGTACCGCCGCCGCCCCCGCAGGTGGGAGCCCCGCGCCCCCCCCCCCCCCGGCGCCCCCGTCCCATGTAGGGGCCGGCACCGCACGGCCTGGCCGCCCCCCCCCTCCCCCGCCGCCCTTCCTGCCTTGGGTTTGTTTCCTCGGGGCTGGTTTTTGGGAGGGGAAATTCTTGCTTTCTGCCTCTTTTCGTTTTTGCCTCGCTCCTGTCTCCTCATTGCTTGTCCCCCACTACACACCACCACCACCAATCCTGCATTACTAGCACATATTAATGGCTGCTAATAGGGTTATAAAATGACACAGTTACCTCTTAACCACAAGACCCTATTTAAGCTGCATTTTTAAAAAGGACGGCTCGAGGAATAAATCACAGAATACTTAATCTTTCCCTTTTTTTAAAAGTACTGTAAAAGCTTGCTCGATATTCCTCACTATCCCGCAGACCATTTCTGCGGGGCATTTCCCTCGCCTCCAGCCCACCGTGGAAACGGTGGGTCCCAGGCGTCCCCCCCGGCCCACTCCCGCACCCTCGTGCGCACCCGCGTTCACCTGCGCTTTGTCCGCGCTCGGCCCGGGCTCTCTCGGGGCGGTGCGGCCCCAAGCCCGCGCCCCCGGGCCGCCCGCACCCCCGCGTAGCTCCCCGTGGTCCCTCGGCGCAAAAAACGGGGAAGAAAAGCCTCAAGCCGACCCCGGCGTCCGCCAGAACAACGTCTTTTGTGCAAGTTACTAAAGAAAAACGTGTCCAGGGGGAACAGAGGGGGTGCACACGCACACATTTGTTCAGAGAGACGTATTTTTTTTTCAGGCTCTGCCACGAAAAATTTCGTTCGCAGGAGATCGATTTAATTTCCCCCCGCCTTTCCCCCTTTCCCCTCCACTTTTTTTTTTTTTTTTTCCTTTTTTTTTTTTCCTTTGCAAGGTTATTCCGGGCGCAGCTATTGCAGGAGGGAGGAAAGAAGCCAATTTCGCAGGTTTGATTTGTTTGTATATACTTTGCTGGGGAGAGACCAGCCACGAGCTGGGACACGGCTCGTGTCACTCGTGGCCTGGGACCATTCGCGGCTGTCCCCGACCCCCGGCGCAGCCTGCGGCTGCATTTCGCCGTGGCTCCTCTCTGCAGCCCAAGCTGTGAGCCGGGGGGCTTGAACCAGGCCAGGTTTTAGATTTACAACAAAAAATAAATTGCGTTTAATAAAGATGCTCCGTGGTCTCTGGGAGAACAATCCCTGGCCGGCAACCTCCTTATTGAAATCGCTTTTCTTATTGAAATCGCCTCAAATCCAGGCAGGCTCCACTCCTGGTTGCCTTTATTTATTTTTTTTCTTGCCTTCCAGCCTCTGCACCCCAAAGCAAAAGGAGGATAAAGAGGGGAACTTTGCACATACAAAAAAAAGGAAGGGGGGAAGCCCACAGAGAAGAGCTGCCCAGTGCCCGATGTGGCTGGGTAATTTTAAATCATGCAAAGCCCCGTAAAGCTGCTGCACGGGACTGGGACGGGGAGGACTCCCCGGCAGGCAGGTGCAGGAGGAGAGGGAGCAGGGCCCTGCCGAGCTGCCGGCTTTCCGGGGGAGAACAAACCCTCGCATCTTTTTATGCCCAAATCTGCCCACAATGGGAGCGAGGAGATAGGAGGCGGCTGCGGGGAGGGGGCGCGGGGAGGGAGGGCAGCGGCTCTGCGCGCCCCTCCGCCTTCCTCCGGCAAGCGCCTGTCTGGCCGCGCTGGGTGAAACGCAACTTCCCAAGATGGAGATTTAAATAATCACGGCGGCGGCGGCGGGCAGGGGACGCGCGGCCGGGCGCGGCGGCGGCGGCGGGCTCGGGGCCGCCCTCGGGCGGGCGCTGCGGCGGCCGCGGGGCTCTGCCCGGCCCGGTGCCCGCGGGTCCCCCGAGCGGGGGCGGGGGGGAGCGGAGGGAATCGCTCCCGTCGTTTAAAATCCGTGACCACCCGGTGCCCGTTCGTCCCGCGGGGAGCGGCCCCGAGTCCTGCAGCGGCCGGCGCGACACGCCCGGGTCGCTGCGGCTGCGGACCGCGGGTGGCGGCGTGACAGCCCGCGGCGCCGGGGAGGCGCGGCGGGGCTCCGCGCACGCCCGCGCAGCTGCCTCCCTTACCTTGCCACTCTGCAGTCCTCGCCTGTCTCCCAGCTTTCTGCCCCGTCCCTCGAAAGCGCTTCTCTGCCGCTCCGCGGGGCCGCTCCGCCGGCTGGGGAGGGGGCGCGGAGCCGCCTCCCGCTGCGCCGGCCCCGAGCAGCGGCCGCGCCGCGGGCCGAGGGTGCGCGCAGCGCGGCGGAGGGGCTGCTCGAGGTGCGCTCTGCTTAAAACTGGCAGCAGTTTTCGAGCTGAGCCCTTTTTTTTTGTCTCTCCCTCCTTCCCCCCGTCCGTTCCTCCCTCCCTCCCTCTCTTTCCTCTCTCCCTTCTTTCCCTCCCCTTCTCTCTCTCACTCTCTTGCATTCAAGGATGGCACAGCGAGCCACTGTGTATTTATGTACATAATAAGGCAGCTCGTCCCCTCCACTTCATTTGCATCATTACAATATCTGTACAAGCACATCACATTGTCTGTTGCTTGCACCTTTTGTTACGGTTGCTGTCACAGTCTACGCGACTTGACTTTCATATTTTAAATGAATTGCTATTATACCAACAACACATACACACACACACACACACACACACACATCCCAGGCGCTGGGAACCCGGGCTCGGCGCGCAGGGTCTGCAGCCCCAGCCTCTCCCCAGCCGCTCTCTTATTTCAGTGGATCTCAAGGAAGATGGGATGGGGGGAGAAGCTCTGTAGTAAATTATTAGTAGAAATTGTTCCTATTCGTATTATTTTTTTTCCACTCCCTGGTGAAGGGATTTTTTTTTTCTTTTTGCGTTGACCAGCCTGGCTTTTGTATAACCTCGTTTCTCTTCTCCCCCGTGTTTCCCCATCTAAAATCAGTCTTTCGGGCTGTGCACCTGCACGTAAGAGAGGCAGCGGAGAAGCTGGAAGGGGCGAAAGCCGATATTACGCGACGAATCGTTGTCGCAGCTAGCAAAGAAACGGTAAAACACACATCTCTCGTAGCCCATCGGGCAACTTAGCCAGAAAGAAAGTCTTTGGCAGTGCCGGCGCCGCAGCCTCAGCCCCGGCTGGGAAATCCTCACCTGCGGCGTGTTTTCCTGCCGGGGCCGCGGGGCGGTTTATGCGCGGGGGCGGCGCGACCACCGTGCGCGGCCGCGGGGGCGGCGGGACAAAGGCCGGAGCGGCCGGCGGGGGCCCCGCGGGAGCGGGGAACGAAATACGGTTGAGGAACGGAAGGAGAAAAAGTTTCGCGGGAGCAAAATTATCATCATAATGGAGGTAAAAATGTGAGCAGGGGAAAACGGGGGGGGAGAAGCCTATTCTGCTGGCATTTTCTGTCTGTCTTTGTGATACGGTTCGGGGGAAAAAGGGTCCTTGATATGCGGCAGATAATTCTTATCAGCTCCACGCAGCCTATTTCCAAAGTAAGTGTTTTAATTACTCCTCCTGTATTACCCTTCATCCTCCGAGAAAAGATACATCGCCAGATTTATGCAGGGGAAAAAATACAAAAAACCGTGATATTAAAATATATACATATATATATATCCCCATCTTTTTTCCCTTGTGCCCAGGAAGAGAGAGAAGCTGTCACCAGCCGCGTCCAGGGATCGCCCCAGCACGGAACGACTCTAAAACGCGGGGCCGTCGCTCAGGAGGAAAAACTGCTGGAAAAGCGGGTGTTGAAGCCTGCGGATTTTTCCCCAGGCGGGGACCGGCGGGGGGGGGCTCCGGTCCGGGGGTTCGGGGGCTTTTGAGCCTCGCGAAGGAGCAGGGCTGCAAGCCGAGGCTAGCCGTGCTCCCGCCTGCCGCCGGCCGGGCTGTCCCGGGCTGTGCCGGGGCCAGGACACCCCCAAGTGCCGCAGAGGCATTGAGAGCCGGGGGGGAAGGGCGATTTCCCCCTCATTCCAGCTGGAAGAGAAGGATGTTTTCCTCTGCTGCTTAGCTCTCTTACTAAAGATGTCACCTGAAAGTCTGGGAGGAAGGGAGGACCGTGTTCAGTTCTCTTCCACGGTAACAACCATATATTCTGCATATTGAAAAATAAGATAGACAGTGGGGAAAGCTTTTTTTTTTTTTTTTTTTTTTTTTTTTTTTAACAACCTTTTCAATATTGATTCAACAACAACAACAAAAAATAGAGGGAGAAAATTTAAAAAAGAGAAGAAGCTGCACCAGCAGCAGGGAGAATATAGGCTCAGCAACTCTCCAGGTTCGCTTCCTTATTATTACTATCCAGGGGTAATTTTTCATCTCTGCTAGCTAATCTTTGTTCCTTGTGAAGATAATGAATAGCCCAATCCTTATCTCCTGGGCTCCTGGAGGCTGCTGGAGAATGGGGTTGAACAGGGTTGAAAATTGGTTCCAAAGTGCTGCTGAATAAATGGTGTTCCTTATCTCTCGCTTCCAGATTATCGGAACCCTTTCAAAACTCACACAACAAATACAGCCACCGCATCTAATGCATCATTTACCAGAGCAGATCTCCGCGTTTGATCGGCAGATAGGCAAAATCTATGTATTCCTTGCTTTACTTAGTATGCATGGGCGCCGGGTGCGTGTGCATGAGGAGTGCCCCCGCCGGGCCGGCCGGGCCGGGCCGGTGACCCCCCTGAGGCTCTTAGCACACAGGTCTTTGCTGCGGGATGAGCCGGGGGAGGCCAGCGTCCCCCGGCCGTCCCCGAGCAGCGGGGGACAGCGGACCGGCCGCGCGGAGCCCGAGCGCAAGCCGCGCTGCAAGGTGCCGCCACGTCGCGCCTTCCAAAATCGGGGTTTTGCTGCGCCGAGGAGCTGGCAGATTTGCAGAGAGAAAGGGGAAGAGAGGTTTGCTTAACCCCCCAGGCCGGCGCTGCACTCCCAGCCGCGCTCCCGCTCGCGCTGTCCCACGCGCGGCCGCCCGGCCCCGGCCCCGAGCCCCCCGGGCCGCCCCGCGGCTCCGGCGCCGGCCGCGGCTGCGCCGCTCCCCGCGGCTCCCCGCGGCTCCCCGCGGCGGCGGCCCTGGGGCGCTGGGGGCAGCCCGCGCTTGGGGGCTCCTCCCGACCCTGGGAGAGAAAAATAACCCCACGGAAGGAGGGCGCCTTCTTCCCCGTGGGGGCTGGGGGGAAGTCTTTCCCTTTCAGCTCAGAGAAGCATCAGGCTTCCCCCCGCTCCCCACCAAGGTTTTCTTGTTTCTTGTTTCTTTCTTTCCTTCTTTCTTTCTTTTTTTTGGAAAAAAAAATCTTCATAACAGAAAATGCCTTCCAGCCCTGCCCAGTGCAACTGGGGTGTAGCCCCAAAATGAGAGATGCCCCAACCCCAGGACAGTTGTCCTCTTGCCAGCCCCTTCTTTCTCTACTGAGGTCTGAGCCAGTGTACAGCAAAAAAAAAAAAAAAAAAAAAAAAAAAAAAAAAAAAAAAAAAAAAAAAGTGGCATCTTATTTTGCACCACTGCAGCCCACTGCGCCCCCATCACTGCCAGATGCTGGGGAAGGAGCAGGAGGGCTGCAGGGTGCGAGGTGGTGCGAGAGGGGAGCGCTGTGCCCCACAGCACGGGTGATGAGGGCTCGTCCCTCTCCTGTGCCTGCAGATGGAGGGAGAGAAACTTTCGCGGGAACTTGAGGGAGAGCAGCAGCCCTCACCAACCCCTGCCCGTGCTCAGGAGTTTTGCAAATGTTCAACTTGTACTAATTTTTTTTATGGCTGTATTCACAGTTGTTCCTGGTAAAAAATGGACCTGTGTTAGTTTATTAATAACCTAAACATTACGTATTAAAGACCTATGAGTGACACAAGATGACAAAAAGCTGTATTTTTCCAATATACACAAGCACACATTTAATAACCTTCTATTGCATCTCAGCTAGGCCTTCTCTCTGATGGTTCCCATGGCAACTGAGATAAAAAAGCAGCCATTTTCCATATCTCTATGAAAGTCTATTATATTGCAGGATTAGTTCATCTTCTGCTAAGGTCAAACACAAAGTCATACAACCTGAAATATTTAGAATCCATGTACATTCATTTTTTTATATGCCCTTTCATTTTCCACAAAAGACTGGGCTCCTCTGAGGTTTTATTCCCCAGAAAATGCTAAGCAAAGCAATAAAAAAAATTATGATTAGCAGCTGATGAAAAAGTTCAATTGTTTTTTTTCCTAGTGTTTTTTTTCTTAAAAAAAAAAGAAAAAAAAAAAAACT
Organism: Rhea pennata; assembly: GCF_028389875.1. NCBI lineage: Eukaryota > Metazoa > Chordata > Aves > Rheiformes > Rheidae > Rhea > Rhea pennata. Next base: position 13,830,420 of record NC_084674.1, read on the forward strand.
ATTGTTGCACAGATAGTGCCTTCTCCATTTATCTCTATCGGCAGCCGTGATTGCAGCCGATACCGGCCGCCTAATTGGGCTCGGCGCGATCCGCGGGCGGACGGCGGCACCTTCTGGCTGCGGCGGGCGAGGCAGCGGCGGCGGCGGCGGGGCCGCAGCCGCGACCCCCCCCTGCAGCCACCGGCGCGGAGGGTCGCGCGGCCGCGGCTCGGCGGGGGCAGGCGGGGGCGGCCCGGCCGCTGCGGAGGCTCCGCGGGGAGCGGCCCGGCGCGCAGCGCCCTCGCGTTTCGCGGCCGCGCGGAGCGAGCGCTCCGGCACGTCTCCAGCGCCGCGGGACTCCGCGCCTGCGGTGAAACATGCCCGTTTCGTTTACTAGCGCAGCTCACCGAGGTTCTCAAAACCTTTTGACTGCGAGTTTCAGCTGCCGCACGCTTGGGGAAAAATTGTGGCGAGCAGCACACGCGTTATCCAAACCAGAGAGGCCGTGTCGCCCCCACGAGCCCTGACCTCCAGCCCGGCGTGGGGACGCAAAGCAGAACCGCTTTTCACGAAGGACTTGTGAACTAATTCAGCTGGGTCTTGGTGACACCTAGAAATGCAATAAAGTAAAACCCGGGCAGGCTTCACACAGTTTGAATGGTGACAGATGTGCTATCACCCATGACAGGAAGAACTATGGCGCTTTCTTTTTCCAAGGTCACTCCTGAAAACCTGGAAAATCAAGAGAGGGAGAGAATCTGTGACTGCGGCCATTCACACTTGTGGTTTTGTTCACAGGTGTCTGCTGCTATGTGAGATTATTCCAGCACCTTTTAATGTGGAAAAGAGGAGGCTCTGGAAATATCCACAAAAAGAACAGAAGATAGGGAATAAAGCTTGAGAGTGTCAGAGGGATCGAAGTATTTTTTTCTTCTTTTTTTTCTTTCTTTCTTTTTCCCCTTCTTCGTGGTTTTCCCTATCCCACCTTCCCCCGGGGGTCCCACAGGGATGTCGCAGTGATCTCCACAATGCTGTGCCACTGTGGCTCTGGATGGGCCAAGCAGGAGTCTGGCAGGGACAGGGAGCCCCAGGCTGGTCCTGGGGTGCCGTGGGGTGCCCTGCTGCTGCGTGTGGTCTTCGAGGAGGCCCGGCTTCTCCTTTCCTTCCTTCCAAGTCAGTTTGGGGTCAGCTACCTCAAAAGAGCGACTCTGGGCTCACGGGGGCTCAGCCTGGCCCTAAGTCACCAGCAGGCAGATGACTTGCAGAGAGGTGGGGTGGGAGCAGGGATTGGAGCCTAACCCCAGGCCTGACTCCCCATCCCATGGGGTCCACACCCATGCAGCAGGGCCACAGGCTGGCCTGCACCCACAGGTGGTTTTAACATGGCATTTGCAGGTAGGTGCTGCACAGCAGCTGCCGCAGCCCTGCCAGGAGCACAGAGCCCAGCTCCTGAGGACATGCAGCAGCCTTTGCTCCGGGCAGCAGAGCTGAGAGCGGGTGACAGGGCCCTCCCCCTCCCCTCCCTTGCACCTGGAAACCCCCTCACCTGGGACTGCTGCGCACCCATAAAATCCCAGCCCTGCTCTTTACCCCTCCTTTGGCTCTGCTTGCTGCTGCCCCTTCCAGCTGAGGGCAGAAAGCTGCTGTTTTCTGCATTTTTAGAGTTAGCTCTAAGCTATGCATTTTTAAACCTGGGCCTGGGTGTCTCCTCTCTCTTTGGAAGAGATGACAGATACATTTCTAGCCTGGTCTTAAGATATTTATTTATTTTTTATTTATTATTATTATTTTTTTAAGAGAAAAAGCCTAAAAGTGCAGACTGAATTGAAAGTTTGGAGAGAAACACAGCCTGTCACCAAATGTAGGTGGGGTGGTTTTCTTTCTAGAGTCTTGTGGTTTCTTTTCTTCCCTACTTCTTTCTCATCGTCTCAGGCAGCAGCTGATGTGGTGCTTGAATGGCTGTGGGCTGCACTCCAGGCCCTGAAAAAACATCCAGAAATCTGTGAGTAGCTGCGTCCACTGGCCAAAGCAGGGCCATCCCCACAGCTTCAGGTCTGTAGCACCCACCTCCTGCTGCTCACAGAGGTGGTGTTGATCTTCTCTTTTGGAAACTCTTTGATTTTATTTATTTATTTATTATGAAACCTGTTGCTTGTGGGGCTTGGCTGAGGTTGAGCTGCCTGCGTGGTTTGCGGCAGGGGTGCTGCGATTTGCTCACTGTGAGCCCTGCTGGGTGCATGGCTGGGGCAGGGTGCGAGGAGCCCTCAGCTCTGCAGCTCAAGCGAGGGGGGGATGTTCAGGTGCTGCTGCCTCTGCCTGGGCTGCCAGGAGCACTGTGGATCTGTGGTGGATGCTGCCCAAGCTTGACATGAAGCAAAAGTGGAGAAAGACCAGGTCAGGTCAGCTTTGTGATGCAAATATTTAGGCTCTTTTCAGTGGGCAGTTATTGGCTATGTAAAGTCTGGAAGTATGTGGGACTGCCATAATATGGCTTTTTTTTTTTCAGGAGCAAGGCAGGCGTATGCAGGAAGAAGGGCTCCCTGTAAGCTCTGGGGTGCAGGAGGGACTGCTGTGCTGCTGAAGGGATGCTTGCAGCTCCAGCGATGTGCCTGGGGGGGGACGCTGTCTGCTCCTCTTCCCTAGGCGCATGCAGCTCTGTGTGGTTTGGGACTCGGGGCGGTGGCTGATGCCCCACTTTGGCCCCCCGTTGTTTTTCTGTCTCTCTGTGACATCTGGTATGTTGCTGTGAGTTCCCAGAAAGAGGCCCTCATGGAGGATGTCAGGGTAGGAAGCAAGGAGCTGACCTTGCTATAAAAAAGCAAGAGAAATGGAAATATTTCAGAGGGTTTCTAGCAGAAGCATCTGGGAAGAAAATCTCCTTGTTCAGCTTTGCTCCATCAGGCTGTCATGGGCAGCTTTGTCTGCTAATTGTTCACTTAATTCTGCACTGGAGATGCTTAATTTATCCTTGCTTCCCTTGCTGTGTCTGAAAAGATCTTGTGGAGTCTCAGAAGCGTTTAGGGCCTGTTGATCCTGCATGACTTCATACTTCCCTGGCCTCTTACAGAGATGCCAACAGCCCTGATGCTTGCGGGTGCAAGATATTGATCTCAAGTGGGAAGCTTGAGAGTTCTAGGCCTGATCCTGCCCTGACTCCGGAGCAATCCTGTTAAATCCAGCAGAGCATTTCCAGATGCAGAGCAGCCCTTCTTTAAAGGGGGAGTCTCTTGCAAATCACTGTGCCCAATCTGGGCTCTGAGTAGGGTCTTGCAGAGGGATGAAACCTTCACGTTGCATGATTCCTCTTTGTGATGGAGGAGGTATAATTATTTGACTGTCAAGAATCAGCTTTGCTTAAAACTTGAGATGAATTAATGCTTTAAACTGTCTTTTTTTTTTTTTTTTTTTTTTTTTTTTTTTTTTTTTTTGCAATCAAATGTGACATCAGTTTAGCACCTGCACTCTTTTTCTGTTATGTGGGAATCTTCACCTGTTTTGGCACATGGTGAGAACTTGATTTAAAAGGCTTCTTTGTTGTTTTTTCCCTGTTCTACATGATCCTTCCTGGCATTGTGGGAAATACTAGGCTGTTTTGCGTGCCTGGAAGTGAAGGGGCAGAGGAGAGGATGGGGTGTGTGAGGCTGTGTTAGATATTTTGGAGAATGACACAAAGAGCCCATGTGAAGTCTAACTCAGGGTAGACCCACATCCTTGAGGTCGGGATGCTCACAGTAATATTAGCCTTTCTTGGAAGCGATTCCCCTTCTGGGACGAGGTCTGGATGGGAAAGGGCTGCATGGGGCTTGTGTGCAGGTATCTGCAAGAGGAGGCTGGGCTGGGAGGCAGCAGGCAGCGATGGGGATTGAGATGTATGGATAGTTCCTGGCTGGCTGCAGGGCAATTGCTGCAGTCCAGACTCTTCCAGGCTGTTGTTTGCTGGGTCGTGGCTGACAACGTATCTCAGGAAACCCAAACAATGTATCTGCTGCAAACGCATAAATCATCCCACGTCCTGTCTACCTGAGCCCCGGCTCTCCTGCCGCCCCGGTGTGCAGCAGGCGCCGCTCCGGCTTTGTCCCGAGACGTGCCGAGCCGGGGACGCGCTGACAGCAGGCATTCAACGAGCGCAGGGGTTCGTTAGCAGCCACTGGGAGCTAATGATTTCAATGATTAACGTGCCGAGGACAAGCAGCCGCTATTGACTTCAGCTGAGGTGCTGCCATTGTTTGAGCACGTTGTTTTTTCGCTGCCTCTTGCAGAGGCGACTCTGGCCTGACCGTGGGTGGGGGCAATGCCGTGGCAGTGGCTGACACGGGGCGGTGAGGCTGGCGTGGCTGTATCATAGTGACAAGCTCCTGAGCACAAGATCACAAAATGACTTTGTTTTCCACCTAATAAATTGTGGGGAGACAAGAGCTGATAGTGCAAAGGAGCCTTCCATCTACTTGGAGGCCAGGTCTAGAGACTCATCTGAAAAAATCAGCCTGCACTGGCTCTGCCCTTGCAAGTGAACCTCGTGCATGTTGGAAGGAGGCTTTATTTGCTGGGCCAGAGAAAGTGAAACATAATCTGCAAAGCAGAGCTGGAGCCTCGCTTGCCCGCAATGCTACGCATGTAATGTACGGAGGAGCAGAGCTGGATCCTAACCATGGTCCTTGAAGAAGCCTCTGCAGCTCTGAGCAGCTCCCTGGCTTGAGCAGAGCAGCCCTGCAGAAGCATGTCGCTGTAACCCTGCCCATGCCATCGTCAGGCTGGTGGGTGGGCACGATGCGTTGACCTGGAAGGGCTCCAGGAAGGCCTTCCCCATTAGACTAAGGAGGCACTTAACGTAGGGAGGCAGCGCATGTTGTCCTTGACTACTGTGGGCTCTTAACACCTCCTGGAGCATCTGGTCAGAGACACCACTGGGGACCGGACATTGCAGCGGGGGATGTCGGAGCTGATCCATCAGTCAATCCCTGCATTGTGCAGAGGTGTAACATACACCAGCACAGCATATACTGTGCAGCGTGTGTGTCTGTGGATATAATATTTATTTAGGTGTTGGAGGTGAAATTAATCTCTGATGTTTCCCTCTGGGTTGAGCCTTTACCTGCTGCCCCAGCTGAAAGCTAACACTGCTTCTGCAGAGCATGGGAACCTGCTCCTGGCAAGGTGGGCGGCCGTTCCCCTTCCTTTAGGGGAGAGGCCCTTTCTCCCTGCACCCCCCTAGTGAGCCGCTCACTCCCCTTACCCTTGCTTCTGCTCTGCTGCCGGGGTCTGTGCCAGGGGTGACTCCCTGCTCTGGGCGCCACTGCGCAGCTGAGCATGTTGTGTGTGTGCGAATTCCCTCGCTCCCGCTTGGCTTCAGGGAGGGAGAGTGCCTGGGATCTCTGCCTGCAGCCGCCCGGGCCGGAGAGGCTTGCAACAGGGACGCTGGCCATGTGGCCGCCGTGCTGTGACGGGTCCCAATCGGACTGCTTTTGCCTCGGTTTCCAAAGAGGTGATCAGCCAGCGCCGCCGAGAGCTGCCTTGCTGGGAGGTGGCTGCTCTGCCCCTTTCCCTTGTTTTTCCTGGCTCTGTTTTGGATACTGGCAGGTGACTTTGGACAGAAACCTGCCCGGCCCATGGCAGTTATTGAAATGCTTCCTACGTGGCTGATAAAAGCAGCCTGCAACCCGAAATAGCCGCTTCCAGTGCGGCAGGAGCTTCGCCAGGAAGCCGGCAGGACTGGGTAACTCGGAAGCCGGCCTGGCCGCGGGGCTGGCGATGGAGGCGGCCGCTCGGGCGGCGAAGCCAGGAGCAAGGTGTGAGCCTTGGCAGCATCCTGCGTGGCAAAGCTCTTCCTTGACCTCTTAATCTTGATCCATGCCTGCCTGGCTGCTCGCAAGGCTCCTATGCGGAGATTATCCCTCATTTGGTTACACAAATGCACTTGGTCGAATGGACAAATTTCTTCATAAATCACTTTTTTAACAAAAAAGGGAAGAGAAGGGGGGGGCGGGAAAACCCAACCTTTGTCTTGGTGGCTTGTCATGCTTGCCTTTAATTGACAGATCTTGTTATTAATGTTTTCCAGCCACCTCTCGTCCAGGGCTCAAACCTCCCTTTTAAAGTCCTGTCATGTTAAAAATTGACGTGTGTTGACTTTGGCCTAGGAGAAGCTGGGCCCTGGCTGTAGGTAGGAACTGCGTGTTTAGTCTGGCTTACATTTTATTTTCCCCTTTCATCAAATTAGTTCAGCTGTATTTTTTTCTGAAAGAAAGAAAAGAAAAGAAAAACTGTTTGACAATCTGAGGCTCTGGGTTAGAATTGCAGCATTGCGTTAAAACAACAAAAAATAGCTTACAAACGTGGTCCGAGGCGGGCTGGGGCAGAGATGGGGCCACCGGAGCAGGGGCAGGAAAAGCCACTGCGAGTAAACAGGGTTTCCGAGGAGGAGAGCGGTGGTTCCACTTGCAACCCCACAGCCCCTGCTGTTTGTTTGTTTAATTTATTCCAGTTAGGGTAATTGCGTTCAGCCTGGCTAAAATTAGTGCTGGGTCAGGTTTTCTCCTCCTCCTTTTGCAGCCCGCGGTAGGCAGCAGGCACCTGGCACGTCCCACCCCGGGCAGCCCGTGGAGCCGCTCATCGTCTCGAGGGAAGTTTGTGAACTTGCAGTCTTGCAGATTGACAGCGCGGGGGCAAAGGAAACCAGTGGGATTTTTAATTAAGCTGCCCCTCTAAGGGTGTACATTAGTAGCATCTCTCATCCCTTCTTTTTGCCATTTTTTTCTGTTTTTGCACCATATTGGATGCTGCAATATCTGACCGCGATCCATGTCACTGGCTGTCTGGAGGCAGGCTGCTGGGCCGTGTGTCCTTTGGCAGCTGGTGACTCCTGTTACTGGGCTGTGACCCTCTTTGGCTCAGCCAGGTATGTGCTGCAAGCCTGGAAGGATGGCTGCCAGCCCAAACCGGGGCTGGAAAGCCAAGGGAGTCCTGCTTTCTGCTTTTCTTGTGGCAAGGAAGCATTCCTGCATCCTGGGGAAGGAGGTTTGTCCTGGTTCCCGTGGCTCCTCGTGGTGTTTCCCAGGGAGCTTCAGGGGTTAAATGCACCTGACATTTTGGTGCTGCTGATCTAACCCGTAGCAGCTTCAGCTTCATCCCCTCCCTGGGTCACTGAGAGCCAGTGAAGTGCCAGCTGCTGTCTCAGTGCCAAATGGAAAGAAAATCATGAATCCTCTGGAAGTTAATGCGTTCGTGTCATCGTCCCGCCTGCTTGGACTTGGACCTTGCGGGGCTCTGCCTGGGGGGATAAGAGATCCCATCGCAGAGCCCCGAGCGATGGAAAAACCCTGGTGGCCAGCAACCATGGGAGGCTGCAGCCCATGTGCCACCGTCCCCATGCAGGAGGGGTCCTGCTCACAGCGTGGTGGCATGTCCCTGTGTCTCCCTCGGGGCTTGATGCCATGTGGCAGGATGCAAACGGATCCCCTCGCCCTGTGTGGCACCCGTGGGACTGCAATGCCCTCAGGTGCCACCCCGAGTCAGGGTACAGAGCTCCTGCTGAAGCTGTCACTAAATATCACATTGGTCCCCAGAGCAGGGTGAGAGTGATCCTGCCCCATGGCCTTTCCTTTCCACAGCCTCGATCCCTCTCCGGACGGCCGGGCTAGGTGCTGCGCCCATGTGTGTGAGGACTGAGCCCCTTGCAGAGGGGGGTGAAATATTTTCTGACAGCTACTTTTGTAACATTAGTGAAATCAAAGCAAAATGCATCAAAATTCCCATTAAGACACATTTAACTTCCCTTGTTTCAAGACAAAGTGTCTTTGCCCGGAGGCAGGTTTTGGGTTTGCTGCGGAGGCCGTGGGAGACTATTGGATTACAGGGCAGTGCAGAGCCAGATTTTGCTCTCTTTGGGGTAAGGGCTTTTTCTAATCAGGATCAGTTTAATTCTGTCATCTGAATTATTAGTTTGGCTCCGTTTCTGGCCTGGGCAGGAAGGAACCCGCTGCTGGAGGAGGGAAGGTAGGTGGTGAGACAGCTGGAGCCCCGAACGGCTCAACGCCTCCGTGCCTGGGTCCTCCTCTCTGCGTTGTGAAAATCCCATCTTTATGCTCCCAATGACAAGGGTGGAAAACATGAAGCCTTCGAAGGGCTTTAGAGCTGTGGATTGAGCCTCATCATAACATAGCTCTACCACAGATGAGAAATCTCCTAGTTTACAGGTGGGAAAACCGAGGCGTGGGGCAGTGACCATCTGCCTCCCCTGAAGCCCTGAAGCCCCTTTGTGGTGAGGAAGAGGAGGCAACGTGGAGCTATGGTTCTGCCAATGCTGGGCCGCCCTCGCCTCACAGAGAGGTGAGATGAATTCCTTGTGAAATAAAGGAGCCTGCAAAATCCCTCCTTTCCTCCTGGAAAAAGCAGCATCACTGCATCCTGGCTCACGTGTCAGGGGAGGTTGTTTGGGCCTTACCACATCCTTGCTGTGAAAAGGATATATTTTTCCCATTTTTCCATCCATGGAGGGGAAAAAAGGATTAAAGAAAGTTTTCCTTATGATTTCTCCAATATCCTCACTCCTGGTGTCACGTGTACTCCATGTCTGACCCCCATCTCCAAGCAGCTCCAGACGCGCATGCAATCCCATTGACTTTGGCCCACAGCCCCCTGCAAAGAGCAGCTTTGCTGCTTCACCCGCTGGAGGGGCATCAGCCCTCATCAGGCAACAGCAGTGATAAGGAATAATTAACTGCTAGTGCATGTTGCTGATGGCCTTGTATGGGGAGCGTGATGGGGAGTGTAAGCACAGCCTGGTTTGTGGCAGGAGTGTTGGTGCTTTATCCTTGGGAGAACAACCAGCTCTTGTGCTTGGATGTTCCTAGGTGAGTTCTCAAAAATAGGAGGAAGATGTTAACGTGATGACCTTATTTTTCTTATTTGTGCAGTTTAGGGGAGAAGGGAGCCTTGCTTGAACCCATAAGCTGGATACCTCCTTGTCGAAAGATGGCATCAGACACTTGAAATCAGAGGATGGATCTGGGCGATACAAGATGGGACTAGCCAGACCACAAAGGTGCAGATGATGAGGCTGAGGCTTACAGGAGCAGGTAAAGGCTCTAGCGAGTCTCACTTGGAAAGGGTGAGCAAATCCCCTAGGGAGGGTCCTGAGGGGGCCATATGCGCCTACACAGGGTGATCCCTGCTCCTTGAGCTGTATGGGCATGTGTAGACAGTGCTTACAGCTGGATTTGTCTCTGCAAAATAGTGGGAGGCAGAAATAAAATGGCAGATGAGCTTGGTGCTTGATGTGAGTGTGTGGGAGACCATACTCCACCTGGAAAAACGGAGCTCTCCAGACACCCCTAAGGAAAGGGGTGCTGTGAGTAGAGGGCTGTGCTGGGCAGTTGCAGGTTAGGGCTTTTCCTGGGGTCCCCGGCTGAGCTGCCCAGGCCCGTGTACCAGACTGCAGAGGGAGCAGAGCCATGGCTCGCAGGAAGGTAGATAATCCGGCAGCCGGGCGGGTCAGGGATTCACTGGCAGTGAGCAGGCTTAAGAGACCCATAAGAGATCTTTCTCAGCAGTGAGCAGTGTTGTTCCTGGGCTGCTAACATCCATCCTGCTGCCAGAGCACTGACTGCTGCCAGACAGCACTCTTAGACCCAGGGACTGAAAAATGCAGTGTAGTCCTCTAATGTTTACCCTGAGGTGAGAGGCAATTCCCTGTCTCAGGACCATGCGACATCCGTGCTTAAACTCTGTCTTCCAGTTGTGCTCAGCCCATGGTGCTTTAGGGAGGTTTGAGCCTGGGTAGGGCTAAAAAGGTTTGGCAGAGCTGGGGAAAATGGAAGAGATATAAAAGACCTGGTGAGTCCTTAGCAGAACTACCACTGAGTTGTGTATTACCAGGTTTTGATAAGGCATCTTAAACTTGTGTCCTGTGGCGCCCCAGACGCAGTCAGCATGTGAAGTGTCTTCAGGTTGTTTGTTTTGGGGATGAGTAGACTGCTTGTTCCCTGGTTGAGCCAGTCCATGGGTAGGTGAAGAAATCTGGCACAGGGGATGGAGTCAACTCTGGGACTAGCTCACTTGTAACTCAGGACCGGCCCCACATCAGTCAGTGTGGGGGTCCTGGGTATGGCAGAGCTGAAGTCCAAGGGGAACAGATGCTGATGTCATTGTTTGGGCTTGGTTCCTTCCTGGCATGATCAGTGCAGAGTATTGGGACTGATGGAGACACTGCTGTTGGCTTTACAATGCCTTCCCGGAGCTGGATGCCTGTGCAGTGCTGATGGCCACGTTTGTGGAGTACCAGACCTGTGCTGTAGCACAGACAGGCACTGGCCTGGGGCGTTCTGCAAGGGGTGCTCTCTGCTCAGCATTTCTGATGTCATCTGATCCCCACTGTCAAGTGCAGGCCAAAAAGGTTCCCAATGTTTTTGGTTTTAGCCACTTAGCTTCTGAGTATCTTTGAAGCCTTGGCTCCATGCCTGGCATAGCTTGTAGTGTCTGGCCCCAGCAAGGGGAGGTTCTGCAGCAACATCTCCAGGGGCTTTTAAAGCTGTTGTGTCTATCTGCAAACGGGTGCCTATCTTGGAATGGCAGTTTTGTTTTTCTCTGCATGTTGGTGAGATGGGGTGCTCGGCATAAGAGCTTGTGCCAAATGCAATCTTGTAACCCTTCACATGCAAATCATATGCAAGAACCATGGTTGGTATCCTGAATAGGGTTGGCCTGTCATCTTGCTCCTTTCCCGGTGGCTAGTTTTAGCTTGTAGAGTCCTTTAGGGCCCTTGGATACTCTACATCAGATTATCTCTCTTCCCTAAGTCAGGAGCTGATATCTGCATGCCTGAGTCCAGGAATACAGTGATTCTGGAGTCATCATTCCTCTATCTGATAGAGTCAGCTTGTGGGTCTTTCATCAGGCCCCAAAATTGACCTGAGAAGTGCTTTCATAATAGAGAAACTAGTGTGAGATGTGCTAGCAGTATGTCTGCATTTGGGATGGTGCTGTGTGCTTTAAGACTGTTTGAGGCTGTGAGATGTGGTGCGAATGTGTGAGTTGATGCTGAGGGCTGCTGTTTCATTGAGCCATTGCTGTGGGCTCCTATCACGGAGTCTGCTGGGGCTGGATGTCTGGGACATGCACAGGGTACCAGGCCAGGCTGATGCCTGTTTGCAGAAATCTCCTTCACCAATGTCTGCCACTTGCCAGCCCAGCCTTGTGCATCTTGGACTCCCTTTTCCTTTCCTGCTAGAAGGAGGCTGAGGGGATGAGAGATGGAGTTAGACTCAGGATGTAGAAGCTTGCAAACTGCTAATATGAGCCCTGTGGGCACCAAACCTGTGTTCCTGAGGCAGCCCTTCCCAGGGTTATCAGCTGGGACAGCCGTAGCAGCCACTCAACAGCTGGCTGATACATTGGTTGCTGTTCAGTACTCCTTTCCTGAAAGGAGGTTGGTGTCACCTTGAGTCCCAACTTGCAGCTACTCCTTGTGAGATTATGGTCTCTGCAGCTCCTGTCCAGGTGTTTTGCAGTGTTCTGTCATGCACCCATGAGAGAAGAGGCCTTATCCCCATTGCTCTGGTGGAGAAGACCTGTGAACAAGCTTACTGCACTGCTTTGTATTCAAAGCTGACTGGTGCCTGCTTCCCTCACCCCAGGGTGCCTCACCAAAATAGCTGCTATGGAAAGAGGTTTGTTTGACTTTTTTCCCCTTTTTCTTTCTTTTTTTCCTGTGTTCAGACTTCCCCAGACCTCCTCGGAAGGCTTTGGCATATCATCCTACAGATGTGGCATAGAAGCCCTAGTTGCAAAATATATCCGGCATGGCAGTTGGTAGTGTTGTGCAATCTCCATCAACTTACGGAAACCACTGTGAGATACTATTAAAGAGAGACTCCAGCCCCATCCATCACTCCAGCCGCAGTCACGTGTCCAGCTGTCAGGCAGAAGGGCATACACAGACAGCACAGGGGCTGTAGGCACCATGAGAGGTTTCCCTTGCAGTGGGCGCTCTTGTGTGTGGGCAGATGGGATGGGACTTTTCCTGACACCCTTTGCAGCTCAGACTGTCTGTTTATATTTATGTTCTACCACTAAATATTCCTCTTGAGTGTATCTCTGCTGCTGTTTTTATGCTGTTCTTGTGTACCCAGCTGGCTTTCTTCAACTAAAGGGAAACCTTTGGCTCTGCAACACCAAATGGGAAGCAGAGCTCTACAAGTTCAATTCGCTGGTGATTGCCTATGGGGCATGTGTGCAGAGAGGCTCCTGAAGGCAACTTCTGGGTTGATGTTGGGACACTCCTTGTCCTGCAGATCGTGTGAGTAGCTGTCCCAAATAAGGAGGACTTTGGCTGCAAGGAGGCACTTGTGTAACAGCCTAGATGTCTCCTGGATTGGCAGCAATGATGGGGCTGCAGGGATGGCCTGGGCATGGGGACACAGGGCATGGGCCTTGCCATGCCCTCCCTGTGCTTGGGGCATGTCTACACAATGCCAACAGCTGGACAGACACCAGCAAAGGACATGGTGCTGGTGCAAGAAGCCATTGCTAAGAAATGGCACCTGCTTGGCACCACGGGTGCTTTATCACAGTGACTTGGTTGCACCTTGTTGTGTGGCACCTCCTGGCCCAGCTTGCTCTCTCTTCCGAGTCACCTCTCGCCCATCTCAGCCTCCGCAGATATATTAAATCCCCAAAGTCTGCCCAGACAAAATTGCTGCTGCTCCATTACTCTGCTGTCAGCATCCGTTACGCTTGTGAGAATCAGGCTCCAAATCGGAAAATAATAAAGATGATATTATGAGCAGAGGGGAGAGGAGATTAAAAAACCTGTTTAAAGAGCCTTTTGGTCCCTGTGCTGTTTATTGCACATCATAGGTTTGGGTTATTTTTGTTGTCACTGAAGTTGGACTTTTAATTTTCCTCTGACCATGAAGTGACTGACTTGCAATTTCCCCATGGCTCTGAGAATTAAAGACTTTTTTTTTTTAAAAAAAAAAAAAAGAAACCCTTTTAAGTACCTGTTGCTCTCCAAGAACAGCTATTGATACATTCGCTGCTTGTCAAAGTGCTAATTAAATCCTTTATTTGCCCAGACCATAGTCATGGTGGGCACTGGGTCAAATCCTGAGGCTGAGCCAAGCTCCAGGGAGCGATGATGGAGCTGCCTGGCTGGCAGTGCCATCGCTGTGCCAGGTTTCCCACTGGGAAAACACTGAGCAAAGCAATGGTGTCACTGCAGGGAGCGGCCAGGGAAGGTCTGGGGTTTCGGCACCAGGCTAGTTCTTCGTTCTCCTTGTGATCTTGCTGTAATTCTTGCATTTATCTGGGGCGCTTTTTTAGTTTTAGACTTGATTTACTTTCCAGGGTGCTTTGGTCAATTTTCACCCTTAATGTCTTTGGCTAACAAGCCTGCTGAATTTTGCAAAAGGGTTTTCATGCCCTAACACGTTTGTGCTGTGGGTTGGCGGCACTATAAAGGGAAGGTATTTAAGTCCTCCAGCCAAAAATGCTGTCTTCTCCGCACCCCCTGCCAAATACTTTATCTGTGTTAGTTTTTTTTTTCTTTTTAATTAATGGCTAACTCGTGTCAATGTAAAGCTGCATATGTGAAGCCTGGATGCTGTGGGGTGGGGTGAGCAGTGCCAGGTGCTTGTACTGGTGCTGCTGGTAGTCAAGACTACCTGGGATGCCTTGTTTTAACTGCAGGTCTTGGCCAAGTCAGCAGAGTTTGAGGTGAATTTGGGAGCTATTGTGCAGCAGCTCTCCCTGCAGTGCTGGGCAGGACCACCCCTGGCTGGCACAGGGGCTTGGTCTTGGACATGCCAGCTGGGAGGGACCAGAGGAGGTTCCCAGCCTGGCCTAGAGCAGCTCAGCTCTGGCCATGTCTCACGGCCCCTCTTTCCCCCCCCCCCCCCCCCCCCCGAGGATGGGGACTCCCTTGCTGTCCTGAGGATCCAGCCTTCTGCTGAAGAAGCAGCTGGTTGGGATGAGCATAGTCCTGTGCGTGGCTCCTTTAGGGCCGTGCCTGGGCATGGGGCCTCTGGATAAGGTGGTGCAGCAAATGCATCGGCCTGCGGGCCTGGTGGGGACAGACGGACGTAGTCCTGGCCTCCCCACACAGCAGAACTGCTGTGGGTGCTGCTGGGATGACTGATGTGCGTCTCTGTGTTGGGGTTACCACCCTGAGCTGTGTGTGTGGCTGTACCTGCCCTGTGCGCACACGCAGAGGGAGCTGGAGTGTGCAAACCCACCTCTTCAGCTGCCATGTCCTTTTGGTTTGCTGTTACTTCTCTCCATCCCACTTCCCTGGAATTAGTGTGGGCAGAGCCCGGCTGCCTTCCCCGGGGCAGAGGGGCCGCCTGAGTTGCAGGAGCCGGAGATGTGCCCTGGGTGCACCCCTGCTCACCTGCTGACCGCGTGCCACCGCAATGCAGGGCTGCGCTGGCAGCCCCAGGAGCGCTCACCACCGTGGGCTGTGGCGGTGGGAGGAGAGCAGAGCCCTGCCTTTCCTCCCGGTCCATCTGTTTCCCCAGCTCATCGGGAGCCCTGGTCTGGGACTCTTCCACAGACTAGGTTGCACCAGCCCAAAAGAGGTATAATGGGGGAAAAATTCTTTTAAATCCATGTGTTTCTAAAGAAAACTCCAAGCTGAGCTTTCCCAGCTGGAGGGTAGGGGACGGTTGCTTTGTAATCACTCCCAGCTTACTGTTGAAAACATTTTGGTCAGATTTTTATCAGTGCCTGAACAGGAACAGCCTTGAAGGACTGTCTCTGGGGAGATTAGGTAGTTGCCTAGTACAGCGTGAGCTGCTCCTGCCTGTCCAGCTGAGATGCATTTCAAGTGACACTGATTTGGTTTCTGGCTGGGGACCGGCATCCCTGGTGTTTCAGGACCAAGCCGGGTGGCCGCTATCCAGTGCAGCTGTGCAGGCCATGAAGGCTGTTAGCTGCTGGGTGATGTCTGCGGTGGGGTGCTGGTGTGTGGTTGATGCCTGCTCATGGCTGGATCCCAAGGAGACATCCCAAGTCCAGCTGAGCCTGTGGACAGCTGGTGCATGTGAGAGCTGTGGGGTTGCTTGTTCGAGGTGGGGTGGGATACTTATCAGCAGGCAGGTGGCATGAGTTTCCTCATCCTCAAGGAGTGGTGCAGGAGGAGAAGGGTGAGGAGGCTCAGAGCTGCCATGCAAAGGAGAGGACTGGTATTGGGGATGGGGCTTGGGCTGCCTGGGGTGGGGCTGGCAGGGCCTGCATGGGGAGAGGTCCCTGCAGCAGAGACGGGGTACAAGGCAACCTGAAGCTAGAAGTGGCAATATTCAACTGATGGTGGTTATGGCTTCCCCTGGGGAAGGTGGTCGGGGCTGGGAGAGGAATCTGCACAACAAGAGGAAGATGCTGAAGAGTGAGAAACTGCAGGTCCTGGCTTGTGTGGAGGTATGATGGGGAGGAGGGGGGTGGAGATGCCCCCTGAGGAGCAAACCTGCGTGCAGGGCTGGGCAATGGAGGAAGGGAAATGAGGAGCCACGCTGCTGCGACGTAGTGAGCCACAGGCAGCCCGCGTGGTGCTCAGCTCCGGGAGCACGGCCTGCGGGGACGGACCATCCGCTCAGCTGGTGCTGCTGCGGGTGAGCTGGGAACACACTGAGATTTCCAGAGGCTGCCCTGGAAAGCCCAGGTGCTGAGCACGGTGGTCCCGGACGCCAGCAGTGTCTCCTGCTGCCTAGGCTCCGTGGCAGCTCTCGTGCCTCCAAGTCCCCTCTCTGGTGGGGCACAACGGGGATGAGGGCTCTTCCCCACCAGCGCCTGCTGCTTTGTGAGTCCATATGGAAAGAGATGGAGCCCTTTCCTACCGCAGGAGTGCAACCCAGCAGGGAAGCAGGGAGCAAGGCTACAGGCTTGTGCCGGCTGTGGGCCAACTGCAGACTGCTGCCGGCTGGGCCGGGCACTTTGGAGAGCGCTTGGTGTTTCCAGCAAGCTGCTGGCCTGGCTCAGGGGCGCGCGGGAACTGGGCAGGAAGCGTGCAGCGGGGCTGCAGGAAACTGGCCGCGGAGCTGCCAGCGCTGGCCAGGCCGCCCAGCATTCCTGCGCCGTGGAAACCCGAGTCTCGCTTCCTGCGGCGTGCCTGGAATACCTCCGCTCGGAGGCAGCGTCCCTCAGCTGACCCGGCGGGCCGCGGGAGCCCTCGCTGGGGGGACGGGAGCAGAGCGATGCTCGGCAGCCGCGGGCCCTCGGGACGGGCACGGCGCAGCCAAGCGGCGTTCCCGTGGGCGGTGATTGCCTCCCTGCCCAGGCAGAGGTTGGTTGCTTGGTGCAAACAGGAAGATGGTTACACAATGGAAGATGGTGAGACGAACCGCAGCCAAAACCCGCCGGCTAGCTGCAGAGGTGGGCGGCATGTGCTTTTAAGGTGACCTCCCTGCGGAAGCAAGCAGTGCTGCAAGGCGATGGTTCGCAAGTGCTGCAGAGCCAGAGCTCAGGGCAATCATGCTGCTTGCAGCAACACCTTCGTCCTGCCTCCCAACCGAGTGCTCATCCCACGGCGCTGTGCGGCTCGCTGCAGTGCTCTCCTTGGCCCTGGCATTGCTGCGCTCACCTGAGCCCTGCCGTGCCTCACCGTCGGCAGCAGACCCAGCCAGAAAGGCTGGCGTTGTCTTCTCTCCCCTCCTGCAGCCATTGGAGAGGCCGTGGCCTGTTGCCATGAGCCCTCCAGCTAGGACTTTGCCCTTTCCTCCTGCTTTAAGCTCCTGCTGAACTTGTCTGCAGTCCAGCCCAGTAGATGAGGCCCTGGGATTTCCTGGCACACCTTCTGCCTCAGCTGTGCTTTGGGTGATTTTCCTGTGTTAAGGTGCTTGAGTTTTAGCAGGTAAGATCTCAGCTGGTTTGGTTTTTGCTTTTTCTTTGTGCTTTCCTCCTAGATCCTTGCAGTTCCCCTTGCTTATGCCTGTGGGCTGTTTAGGTGCCATTTAACCAAATCTAGACCTGGCACTGACCCAACAGCATGTTTCTGGAGGTGTTTTCAACTTTGTTCTCATAGCTCATCAGGTGAATTCAATCCTTTGCAAGTTGCTAGTGCCCAAGTTCACTGGCTTTAACTCTTCCAGCAGAAAGCCTCTCCCATGGCTGCATCCTGCCGGCTTTGTTGGGAGACCGGTGGGGAAGGCTGGCAGCACACTTAAAACTGCATGGGGCTGCTGGCGCCCGGGCTGGCTGCCACTGGTGCCGCTGGGACCTGGGTTGGAAACGTGGCACCGTGGGAGCTGCAGTCTGATCTGGGGGCACAACTGCTGCCAGTTTGGATTGGGTCGGAGCTGCTGATGGGTTGGTTAACTTGTATTTTCAGGTATTTGAATTAGCAGTTTTTTCATGACATGTCCAGCTTTATGCAAAGCTGGATTTTGTTGGTTGTGTTTCTTGTAACAGAGGTCTAGAAAAGCCCAGAAAACCTCTGGTTGAATGTACCAGGGAAGACGGTGCATCAGCCACTGGATAGTCGCAGGCCAAGGCCCCTCGTGCAGACGTGGGTCCTGCTCAGAGCCTGGCAGCAGGGACCCAGTAGCTGGATGGGAGCCAGCCTTGGATGCATGGGAGTTTGGACCAGAGATTTCATTCTTGTTCTTTTAAAACATGTATCAACATCTGTGTGTGTGTGTTTGTGATCACCTCCCCAGGCTCACACTGCCTTTTCCCTCTGGCTTTGGGCATCAGGCACCTGACACAAGATGTGATGCTGCAGCGCTGGTGGCAGCAGGTGTTGCTCTATTGCCTTGTTCTCTTTTCTGCAATACGTGAGTAAAACATCTCTCCTGGGGAGAGAAATGATCATGACAGCAATTCTGGATTGTGCACAGTTTTGTAAGTGGAAGTAATAGGGGCAGGACAGTCTCAGGAGCAGCAGCAGCATCTGCTGCCAGCCTTAGCGTTAAGCTGTGCCGGCACACTTGGGACTGGCAGGGTTAAACTGGTAAAGAGGAAAACCAGCCTGGTAGAGGTGAGGAAAAAAGTCCCACTTGGCAGTTGACTGGGTAGAGAAGGAGGGCTGGAGCTGGCGTTTGAAGCTCTGACTTAGGCCAGTACGACGCAGAGGTGTAAGCAAGAGCAATCGAAGCCCTGCAGGGAGCAGTAGGGGAAGAGCTGATATTCTCAACCAACATTGCTAAGCCAGGGAAAAGCATTCTGCAGGCCCAGAAAAAAAAATACTTTTCTTTTATTCTAGTATTATTCTAGGCACACTAGTAAATACAGCCTGTCTCTTTGCCGTAGGGTTTTTCCAGAGTAGCTCTACCATGGAGAGAGTTGTTCCAGTTCAGCTTGCAAACTCCAAATGCTTTTCCTTTGGCAATCTTGGTATCTAGGGGTAAGCCTGCCAGCTTAAACCTGGCCTGTTGGCAATTACTGTGCTTTCTTGACTACCTTTTGCTGAGCACCTGTAAGTGGGTTGATCCTAGCTTAAAAGCCCAGGTCTAGCTGGGAGCTTCCCCAAGCCTGTCGATGGGCTCTGGTTGCTCTCTGTGGCACTGGGAAGCGGCTTGTGGGAATCTCGTGTTAGCATGATGCCAGTGTTTGAGTCCAGCTCTCTGCTAACCGCTGCCAAAGGGAGAGGGAAGGTGGGCGATCGCCGCTGTTTCCCGTGCGGCCGCTCTCCCGGCTGGGATCGTGGGGCCAGGCAAGGTGCCGTGCCGAGCACCGAGCCTCCGTGCGCATGTCGTGGTGTGCAGAGTGCAAACAGCAGTAATTAGTTGCGCAGGCCTCCTCGGAGAGAATAGCAAAGCGGAGCCGGCGGTGTTTCCAGGGAAGGAAATCCCAGTGCTTCGTGAGTTCCAAATAATCCCAGGCAGCACGGAGCAGGAAGTGCTTGTTAGGAAGGAGCAAGGAAACAGAGCCGCTGCCTCTGCCCAAGCAAACTTTTTAGGACCGGAAAGTGGGAGTAGAAAGGCGTAAAAGTGCTTTGAGCTTTTGGAGAGGCTTGCAAGGGGCAAGGGCAGAAGGAGCAAACGCTGGTGCAGCACTCGAGCTGGGGGGAGTGCGTGTGTGCATGCCGCGGAGGGGAGCTCATGGTAGAGCGGCTAATTAAATAAGAAAGGCTCATCTCCGTGCCTGTTGGGTAAACTCAGCAGGGATATTGCAAAAGCAAATTCCTCCCAGCGAGTGTAATTAGGGGGCCGGAATTCCTCCAGTTCCCGGTCCGGGCCACGGATGCTGCTAAAGCCATCAGGTGGAGACACGGGGTGAGGGGCGCAGGGGACCGCATGTCCTGTGGAACAACAGCCCCCTCCCGACAGGGCAAGGATTTCAAATCAAGGCTTGACATAGTTTTCACTGATTATTCCAGAGTGGAAAATACAGGTTTAGTGAAACAGGCTCCCTCCCCCAGCCTGGATCACATGGTGGATTCCTCCAAGGGGAAGCCCGGAGAGAAAGCTCTAGCATCAGAGGTGGAAATAGGACTGTGGGAGTTTGGGCACAGGTATGGGGAGCTCTAAATGAACAGGATTTGGGACATGTCCACTTGTAGCTCGACAGTCCCGGCTGGAAACACTACTGTCCTGTTACCCCATCTTCCCTGCCAAGAGCACCTGGTTGAAACCACTCCAGATCAGCGCTGACTTCCAGCAGCTTATTGCAGCAGGATGTTTCAGGGCTTGCCTGGCACGTATGTGCCAGTGTTGCCTTTGTGGGTGATGGAAGATGCTCATGGTGGATGGTGCATGGAGACACATTTCTGCCTTGGACCTGGGGACACCAAGTGCCTCTGGAAATGCAGGGCCCAAGGGGGTTGTGTGCTGTGGGATGGGATGGGACGGGGAGAGCGTGGGGCTGGCCGGAGGGCATGGAGGGAGAGTGGTGGGTTGGGAGAGGAAGTTTGGGGGGAGGAGAAGGGTGAGTCTGGGACCTTAAAGAGCAATTAGTCAAAGCAGAATTGTTTTTCTAAATGCTTAATGAAAACAAAGAGTGGGGCATGGCCCAGATGGTGCCAGGGGATCAAATAAATGTCGCACTCAGGAAGCAGCTGCTACTGGGAATGTTTCCTGCCAGCCCTGCTGCTGCTCACAGCCACTTTTATTATTTGTTATTTTTCAGGACTGCAGCTGGGGTTTCCCTCCAGCTGTGTGGAAATATGCTTAAGGCTGGGCTATGCAAGAGGGGTGAAGGACTGGTCCATGGCCATGGTGGTGGGCAGCCCTGGGGCATGCAGGATCCCCTCTGGCCTGGGGTCCTCCCTGCCCATCTCTTGCTGGGTGCCCTGTTGGCATCTCTGGCCAGCCTCCTCCATGGTGAACCCTCTCATGGGGCTGTCCTGTCCTTTGGCCTTGATCCAGCACCTTCCTTGGCTTGTAAGACATGTCTTTATCTCGTGTAGGGTTTTATCTGCACGTAGTGTCTCATCTCCCTACTGAACCCAAGCATTTGCATGTGGGGATTCAACCTGCCTCTGCTCCCAACCTGTAACTGGTGTAAATGAGGAGAAGTCAAGAAATTTGACAAAAGCAAATGCTTCCAAAATTGTTTTTCATCTGCTTGCTGCTTTTTGGAGCAGGGGGATTTTTGCTACAATAACAAGGGCTAAAAGATCTTGCTTTTAAAAAATACAAACCACAACAAAAAATACAAACCAGAAGTCCCCTAACTCCAACAGCTGGAGACTTAAGAAAAGCACCAGAGATAGAGCCAGACTCGCTTGCTAACTGCAGGTTGGCAGCACAGACATTGGTGAGCCCAAGTGCTGCAGTAAGTAGTGGAGAAGGGACTCTGGGAAGGGAGCTGGGAGGCTGGCAGCGCCCTGATGCAGGGGGTGGTGGCTGGATGCAGGGAGGAATCTGCTCGGTCTCGCCTGCTCCAGCAGCCCTTCTCCTTTTTCCTTGTGAGCACAGGACATGCCAGGCTGTTCTACGCAGTCCAGGTGTGAAAGACGAGGATATGCCAGCCCTGGGGGTTTGTTGTTTTTTCTGAGGCTGAGCTGCTTCTGCCTGCACCATTACCTCTGTCCCTGCCTGAAGGCTTTGAAACATGCTGGCCAACAAAACTTGGCAGAGGGGCAGGGATGACAAACCTCTGAACGCACAGAGTCCTCCTGGTAGAGGGAAGAACCTGCTAGCGCTCCGGAGGCGGGAGAGAGGGCAGCACGTGCTCAGCCCCATATTAGACCGCCGTGGCTCCAGGTGGGTGCCTCACTTCTGTGGCACAAGTGAGTTGGGGGCTTTGCAGGGCTGCTATCCCAGGCCACTGCGACCACAAAGCATAGGGACTATGGCAGGATTGGGGCCAGGGGCTGGCACAGGAGGAGCTGAGTGTGTTGGTGGAGGGCTCTGCGTGCGTACGTACGTACATGTGCGCTCTCTTGCCCAGCAGCAATCCCAGCCCTGCCCTCCCTCAGTGCCGGGGGTCTCTTGGCCCAGGGCATGCTCTCACGGAGGCAAACCCGGATGGAGGGATCACTCAGGGGAGGCAAGGGTGGGGAAGGAGGCATGCCGGGCTCTACTGGTGTGAGAGCTGGACCCTTCCCCCACGCTGAGAGGTCTCCCCTCCCAAGTGAACAAGGGGTGCCACTCTCGTGCCCTGTGTTCATCTCCTTCTCTTTGCTTTCCTTACGTGGAAAAGATATTTGCAAAATATGCAATGTTATGGTACAGCCTGATCTCCAGAGGGCTCATTTTTCACCCAGGTACTCCTCTGCATGCCCCAGCAGCCTGGAGGAAGAGTATGAACAGCTTGCCAAGGTTCATGCTGAGATGGTGACTGGGCTGGCTTTAACCCCTGGGCTTTCCTGCTGGTCAGCCCGGGACCCAGGGGTCAGCAGCGGCTCTAAGGGCCACAGGCTGCTTCCCAGGTGCTCCAGCAAGGACAGGGTTGAAAACCTTGGCACAGGCTGCCAGGGGTCTCGGAGGGGAGATGAGTATGGAGGTGGCTGGTGTGCAGGGACAATGCAAGGTGTCATGGCTTTGCCCAACTCTGGGCAAGAGGAAGCTCACCATGGTCTGGCCAGAGGGATGAGGCAGGCAACCCTGCGTGCCTAGAGATTGCCCAGCTGTCATTGCCAGGTTTTTGCCAGCTCAGGCTGGAGTCATGGCTTCCCTGCCTGTCACAACATGCACTGGGACTTGTTCTATGTCCTCAGAGCCATTGATCTGCTGAAGTCATAGCCGATCAAAGGGGCAGCTTGCTAGAACAAAATGCTGGGTTACTTCCTCCAGTGATGCACAGGCTAGTTGGGGCAGCCACTTAAAGAGTCCAGATGCAAAAGTGGAAATACTTTAATTCCTTAAGTTCTCAATTTCTTAAATAGCTGCTTCTGAGAGAGAAACTTGCAGTGGAGGCCAGGCAACAGTTAGATGCTAGAGATTTTTCCAAAAGAAGAAAAAAGATTCTGATAGATGATCTCAAACTTCTGCTTCTCCCCACGCATTCATTTTAAAAGCTTGAGTTCCTGCATTTCCAGGCTCATGAGTAAGCTTGGCTGCTAGAATAATTCAGAGCACATCAATTGCTCATCTACTGATTGAGCGCAGAGCAGAAGCCCAATGGGCTAGTCTGGTTTGGTTTTTGCACATCAACTGGGAGAGGGAAATGATGGCAAAAGAGAGGGCCCCTGCTAGCCAGCCACAACAGCCTCATTCCCTTCGGTCTTACATTTCTTCCAATGAACATTTCAGTAGTTAATACAGATTTAAAAAAAAAAAAAAAAAAAAAAAAAACTTTGCTTGGCCAGAGAAGAAAGAGCCATCTAACTGCGCTTCTCTTGTAGTGGAGAGCATGCTGTGGTAGCTGTGTGTCACAAAGCTGTCTTCCTGCCTGGGGAAAAGGAAGCACACGAATGCGGGAAGATATTTGTCCCAGGTACCTGCTGGTCTTGGAGCCATGTTGCCTTGGGGCAGGAGACCCTCAAAAGGTTTGCAAGGCTCTTTTTGGCCTTTCTAATGACTCGAGAGGTTTGCTGTTTGGTGGGGATGATGTCAGCCATCCTTTCTGTCAGTTGGACTGTACTCAATGATGGCTGAATCAACCCTGCCATGATCCTCTGAGAAGGCAGAGAGTAATGGGGGTAGGACAGTTGGGCTTGAAGAGGCTGTAGAGGCGTGACCATTACTAGCAGCTGGCTGGGTCCAGAGCACTTGGACTCTGTCTCAAAAAGTGACAGTATTTGGATGGGACAGTGCTTGGCCCCCGAGAAGCTCAAGTAGGGTGTTCAGAGCAGTGCTCCCAATTGGGACCTTCCTGTGCTGATCGCTTGTTAGACACATTGAACCGCTGCAAACAGCATCACTGCCGATGCACAAGAGTGAAAGGAGACTGGCGGAGAGTGGAAAGTCACCTGGTGGTGGGAAGCATAAAAAGGGCCGAATGAATGGGTGCTTCCCACCCTCCCCACCCACTGCTGTTCCTCTCTGCTGTCCGGAAAAAAACAGCTCCCCAGGTAGAGGAGGAAGCTGGCAGTGACGATGCACTCCGGATGTCACCGTGAAATCAGGGCAGCTATTTATAGGTGGCTAATTGATTAGGGCGGCCACAGCGAAAGGAAATGACTTTCAGGAGTGACAGAAAATGTCCGTGCCCAGCCAGCTTTGGAGAGGCCTCAGGGAGAGCAGAAAGTCCCCAAGCAATTGAATTGCTTTAGGGCCGAGCGCTGCAGACAGGAAAGGGCTGACCATGAAAATCCCTGACCACAGGCACTGAAGCCTGCTCTTGGGCTGCTTGGGTGAGCAGAGCCAGGGCTAGAGTCTTGTCCTGATGGGACTAGGTGATCCATCACACTCTTGACGGGTGGATCCTTTTCTGGGCCCTGGCCTTGGCAGAGTGAGAAAGGACAGTCCTGGAAAGAGGCATTTAGCTGGGATAGCACCTGGCTGAACCTGGGGTATGTCTGTGCTGTTGACCTGGGAAAGCCCGTAGAAATGCCTGAGGCTGTTTTCTTCACAGAGGCAGGGCTCTCCTACCATCTTCTCTATAGCCATCTCCCAAGGATCTTCATGCCTTTCCTGAGCTCCAGGTGGATGTTGTGCCCCAGAATGGGCTCTCAGAGTTGATTCATTAAGGGCTGTTAAGTAGATTTGATACTCATCTTTGAAGCCTGGAAACACCAGGGCAGAGGATGCCTTAAAAGTTGTTAAACCTTCTCCTAGATGGGACATTTCTATTCTTTGGCATCTTGAGCTAGATATGTTCCTACCAGCTACAGCCTGGACTCACTGTTGCTACTGGACTATTCAAGTTACAGAGTCTCAGAGCAGTTGCAGCTTTTCCCAGGAGTATCTCAGAGGCTGTTGTCAATCTCGAGCAAACCTAGTCAACGTCACATTCCCCTGATGGGGAAGAGCCCTTTCTCTGGCAATCCTGGTGCAAGATAAGTGCCTAGGAGGATCTGGCCAGCAGCAAGCCCATCTCTGCCCGTGCCCCAGCTTGGCGCAGCGAGTGTGCTGAGCTGGTGTGAGCAGCAGGAATCCACTGTCTCAAAGTTCGCTCGTTTGGAAATAGTGCTCTTTTCAACGGTTCTGTTATCAGATGGAGCATTTCCTTCATCAGTGTTAATATCCATGTAGTGAAACAATGAAAGGGCTTCCTATCAGTTCCAAATAGGACGTGAAAAGCTCTCAGCGTTAAGAGTAGAGGATGCTGGAATAGGGCAATGGGAAACGCCTGAGTCACTGAAATGCCTCTTTGATTCCATTAGTCTGATATGTTCAAAAGGGAAGAAGAAAAAAAAAGAGAGAGAGAGAGTGGAGCTAGTTAATGATCTGAGGGACAGAGGGCAGGAAGGACCAATGCTTGCAGCACGGTCGCTGCGAGGAAGGAAAGGCACCGAGGGCCGTGCTAGCAGGGGCTTTGGAAAGTGGTGAGCGTAGCAGAGAACTTCGTGCTGCAAATTGGGCATTTTGTTTTCAGAGAGAGGGGAGGTGTGAGGGGTGAGTGGAGATACCCTCCCAGCCGAAACCAGCACCTCTCCTCCCGCTGCCCTGGGCCCATGTGCACCGGCCGGGACCAACTTGGTGCTTGCGGCACTGCAGGAAAGCTTCAGCAGCAGCGAGGGTGGCAGTGGCTGGTTGCTGTGGTGCCTTTCGCAAGCAGTACGGACTCCTTTTGAAGCAGGCAGAGATCAGTTATCAGTGTTTGGCCAGGAGCAGCATGAGAGCAGAGTGCTACTCCCGCTCCTTCTGCGACTGACAGCCGTAGCTTTGGGCGACTGATTCCCAGAGCTGGATTGCAGGTGCAGCAGGCAGCAATGGGCATCCTACATCTACCTGGATGAACGACTCTTTGGGATGAGACATCCCAAGCCCAGGAAGCTTGCCTGCAAGCTGCCCTTCTGTCCTTTATCTGCGGCCTGTGGATTTTAGGCCTGTCAGTCCTGTCCAACTGATTAGCTGCAAAAAAAAAAAGAAAAAAAAAGAAACTTTAAATCACTGTGATTTAGAGGGCCTTCCAAACACCACAGACTTGGATTAGAGGAGGGAAAAAATGCTTTGCAAAGCATCCAAGGTCACAAGCTCGCAGCATGGAGGAGTGACCCTTTTTATTGCTTATTCTCCCAGCGCGGGAAGGATGTGATCCAGGCACAGGCTCCACTTGCACTGGAAATTTGCTTGCTGCTGGAGTGAGGGATTTGCTGATATTGGGCAGCACCTGCTGTCCTTGAGCAGAACGAGCAGAAGATCCCAAACCTGAGACACCCTGGCTTGGAGGAGGGCAGGAGGCCAGGGCAGAGCAGTTGTGGGCCGCTCTTGTTCTGGGAGCTGAAGGTTTCCTGGCTGGGACCCACAGCCAGATGTAAATCTCAAGGCCACTCTACAACTATGCAGGCAGTGACTGTGCGACAGGTCAGGGACTGGGAGCAGATTTTCCTTGTTACAGGAAGAGCTGAATGCTGCAAATGCTTTGGGCATATCTTTATTTTATCTGGCTGTCTTGCAAACTGTCCCTAATCTCTGGGAGGCAAACACCCCGAGGGGCATAACGACAGATGCCTCACTGTTCTCCTTGTCGAAGTCCCATGATAAAATGAGGTAGAAACTGCAAAGAAAAGGAAGGGGGAGAGCGGTGGGAGTCAGAGCTGCTTCTTCGTGGTGGTGAGAGCGCTCCCCAGGGCAAGGCTCGACGCAGAGCATCTCCAGTTCCCGCGAGGGACAGGGCCGCCCTTTGTGGAGGGCGAGACAAGAGGCGGCCGGCGGCCCGCTGACAGCCGAAGCCAGCCCCGCGCGGCGTTGAAAAGCGGAGGGAGGCCGTGCCAGCGCTGGGGGGAGCGTGCCGGGGGGCAGGTTCGTGCACAAAGGGCCAGCCTGTCTTCACACCTGCGTGGAGGCTGGGGCGCTGACAGGTGAGGCGAGGGGCATGATGCCACCGAAAGAGGCACGTCGCTGGGAGGCAGCGCGGCAAGGCACCACGAGGAAAGGCAAGCAGCATGGTGACAAGCGACGTGCTGGGTCTCGAGCACCCAGCAGGGAAGGCAGCTGGGCGGCGGCAAGGATAGGCATGGCCGAGGCGCGGAGCGGGGGGACAGGCACCACGTGGAGGGGGGTGGAGGGGAGCTTGGGCTGTCCCAGCTCGGCTGGTCTGCAGTGGGAACAGGAGCCTGAGCCAGGGCTTGAGTAAAGACTTGGAGAAGTTCTTGGGAAAGGCTTCCCTGCCATCTCTACCTTCACTGAAAATATATAGCAGCCCTGGCCTGTGAATCGGGTCTTTCCCAGAATCTGCTGAAGACCCAAATTGGGCATCTCTGTGGGTTTAGAGCTATTTTTCCTCCTTGTCAGCGTGCCTGTGTTTGAACGCGCCTTTACTGTGCCGAGGACCCCTCGGCTGCCTGCAGTCTGCCCTGCATGTGTTTATGCTGTGAGCCCTTGGCAGGGCTGGAGTCCTGCTGAAAGCCAGCATGGACAAGTTCAGGTGAGCCCTCAGCAATGGCTGTTCCCCTGTGTTTTGGTGAGTTTTGGCTTGGGGCTCTCCTGGGAGCCCATCACTAGCAAGAAGGGCTGAGCCTCAGCTACTCTGCAGCTACTGCAAAGTGCACCAAAACACACCAACGCCAAGAGTGCCAGCACTGACCTTGCTGGGAGAAATGCAGGCCGGGGCACAAGGCTTGTCCAGCACAAGGGGCATTGCGGCCTGTGCCCCTGGGCTCCCCAAATCATCCCTTTCCTGCAGGGGGGCAGAGTGCTGCCACCTCGCTGCAATGGGGACTGCCAGTCCCACGGCAGGGGGCTGGGGATGGAGAATCAAGCACATCCACCAGCTTGTGAGCTCAGGAGAGCTTTCGCTCTGGGTGGAGAGAGATTCTCTGGGCATCATCACCTCCCTCCCCAGCTGTGCAGCGGCTCTGCAACCCCTAGAAGGGGAATGGCTCCCTTGGGCCGTGTGCCCTCCTTCCCCTGTTGTCACGGGGGTGCCTGCAGGTGTGGGGACATGTGTCCCCCTCGGGCGCTGGCTCTGAAGCTGTCTGACCCACCGCGCTGCTGGCTCGCGTGGGGGACCCCCGCTCGCGGCCGGCTCCGGGGCGGCGCTTTGGCAGTCTGGCCGCGGCCTTCGGGTGCATTTTAGCGGTTTGACTTAACGAAATCCAACTTCGGCGTTTGCGCATCTTCCCCGGCTGCGCCAAGGCGCGGGCCGGGAGCTCCGCGCCGCTGCCGCCTTCGCCGCGCTGCAAAACTTGGCCGAGGCCGCCCCCGCGCGGCCGAGGCCCCCGGCCCCGCGCCCCCCCGGCCCCGCGCCCCCCGCGCCCCCCGGCCCCGCGCCGCCCCCTCCCCGCACCCCCCCGGCTCCGCACCGGCCCGCGCTCCCCGCACCCCCCGGCTGTGCGCCCCCTCGACTCTGTGCCCCCTGGCCCCGCGCCCGGCTCCGCGCTCCACTCCGAAGGGAGCGAGGCCGTGTGGCTGTTCGGAGCTCAGGGTTTGCTGGATCAGTCTCTGGGAGAGCGCGTTGGGATGTCTGCAGTTCTTTTCATTTGTTTATTGGGATGTTTTCCCTTCCTCCGGCCTCTTTTTCTCCCTCCTCTGGCCTCTTCGTTCCCCTGGCTTCCCATCTGCTGAACCCCCACCTCTGTACAGCAGCCAGCGGGCTGGCTGAGACGTGGTGCAAGCGGTTCAGCTGTTCCTGAGCTGCGTGTCGAGACCTTTCTCTGGAGCGGAGGTGTGTGGTCCCTGCAGCTCTCGTGGCATCCCCAGCCCTGGGCAGAGGTCCGTTTCCCCCACAGGCTCCAGCCCGTGGAGTCAAGGGTTACAACAGACCTTGGTGTTCAGGATCAGAGGGCTGCAGAGCCATCTGGCCTCGAGGCGGGCAGCTAAGAGGGGAGCAAAGGGGCCGTGTGGCCCTGGGAGGAGCCTGCTGGCGCCAGACCCCCGAAACGGGCTCCGTTTGGTGCTTGCGTGGCCCTACTGTGGCTGCCAGCGTGGCCCAGCTCGGGACCTCAGCGAAACACAGCGTGTCCCTTTCCTGTCCCAGCTGGGAAGGGCTGGGTCCCTGCCAGCTTTCCTGTTTGTGTTACGCCCTGCAGGCTCCCGAGCAGCCTTTCTCTTCCAGGGCGGGAGGGAGAGGGGAGCAGAGATCCCCTAGGGGTGCCCACAACCTGCAGGGCATGGTGACGCCTTCTCCCTTCCCTCTGGGACTGCCCCTGTGCTCCTGTATGGCTCCCAGACAGCCCCTGGGGTGCAGTCGAAGGTGGGGCTTCAGCCAAGCAACAAGGCACAAAACCGAAGGCGAGAGGGGGCCCGTGCCCTCCTGCAAGGCAGTGGGCCCTGCGAGACTGCTCCGCTAGCTGGGCCAGCGTCGCTGGAACAGTGCCATTGCCACCCCGAGGAGCTGGGCTGTCCGGGGCAGGCAGGCTGTGGCGAGGTGATACGGGGCTCTTCTCTTTTAGGCTGGGATCACGGCCGGCCGATGTGCCGGGAGGAGAGTCTGTGGAAGCACGTTCCCAAGTGGCACTCTAAAAAGCCGCTTATCTGCCTGGGGTCAGGAAGCCCTTTTGCACCCATGGCTGCTGGCCTGCTCCATTTAAGCCATGAACATCCCTGCGCAGGGGCTGTTCGGTGGCTTGTCCCACCTGGGGCTCTGCGGGGAGCCTTTCCTTCCTGGCTGCGGCATGGGAGCAAAGAGCTGACGGGCTCCCAGAGCCCCACAGAGGGCAGGAGCAGCTCTTGCCAGCTGAGCCTTCCCGGCCGGGTGCTCAGTTCGCTGCAGGACAGCGGTGAGAGATGCCTCCTGGCGCTGTCAGGACATGACGAGTGCGGAGAGAGGCTTCCAGCCCTGCCCCGTGGCCGGGCCGGGAAGGGGCTGA
Organism: Rhea pennata; assembly: GCF_028389875.1. Lineage (NCBI taxonomy): Eukaryota > Metazoa > Chordata > Aves > Rheiformes > Rheidae > Rhea > Rhea pennata. The sequence continues at coordinate 13,859,626 of NC_084674.1, forward strand.
TTTCAAAGCGAGGTGCTCCTCCTGGCCGCGGGGATTAGGCAGCTGAGGGCTCGCATTGTTTTCCCAGGTTGCGGAGGGGTTGATGGCAGGCAGGATTAGTCTGGCACAGCTTCCCTGTGTGCTCTAGGAGGCACAATAGGACCTTGAAGAGAAGAAGCTGCACAGATGACAGATGAGAGGAGCATCTCTCAGCAGCCGCTGCCTCTGCACGCACGTGGGGTGCGTGCTGGGCTGTCGGGACAAGTGCTGCTCTGCGGCTCAGTGCCTGCCAGGAAACCCTTCCCTTAACCATGTGCCCAGGGACTCCTTCCCCCACGCTGCTGGGCCTGGGGCTGCCAGCGGCCTCTCCAGGGTGTGCAGAGCAGTGGCAGAGATGTGGTTCCCTTCTCTGCATGGAGCTTGGAGGGCAGAGAGAGCACATGGTGGCATTGAGCATCCCTGCTGCAGCCAGCGCTCTTCCCTGAGGCACATCCACATCTCCCCTTCTCCCACCCAAAGCCATTGCTGCCATTCAGGACATCTAGAGACCCCTGGGACGCTGGGACAGGGGCACCTGTGCAGGCCCAACAGAGCCTGGGAAAAGGGCGCATGCAGATAAACAGGTAACAAGTGCATAGGGAGCTATTTCTTTAAAATTTTAATCATTTGTGATCAGAAACAGTCAGAACTCTAAATCAGTGCAGTTAGAAGCTGAAACGTGGAAGTCCTGTGAGGCAGTGGTGATGTACATCCCTCGCAGGGCTGCCGCCCGTCAGGGATCTCCCTCTCCCAGACCTGCGCCCAGCATCGCGGGCTCTCACGGTGGCCTGTGGCCATGGCATGCTCCAGTGCAGCGGTGGAAAGCGTCGTAACAACGGGACTCGGCAAACTGTGTGGAGAGCCAGCCGCTGGGTGGCACCTCCTTCCCAAAAACCTTGCCTTTGGATGGGCGGCCCAGGCCTCCTCGGGAGGGGATGGGATGCGGGTGGGCTGAATGCTGCTCCAGCAGCAGGGCTTGGGGTCCCTGCATAGGACCCTTTGCCTTCCCTGCTCTCCTGCTCCCATCCCCTGGCTCTGTGCCCCAGCTGACTGGGTGCGTCTGGTGAACCAGAGCAAAGTCTTTTCTTCTGGAAAGAGGAGAAGCAGTCGGCGGGAGGAGAGGTCTTTCCTTGCCCATTCAGTCACTACAGCAGCCACGCTTGTGCTACCAGATTTTTGCTGAAGTGACTGGGAGCCAGGTTTAAGCTCAAAGAAAGACGTGCCCAAGCCGAGCAGGGGCAGGCTGGCAGCCCAGCACCAGAGCACGCCGAGTGGGGTGCAGAGCCGCGCCACCAGTGAGCTGCAGTGATTGCCCAGCTCGCGGCAGAAACCACAGCTGCGCGCCGCCCTGCCGTTGCTCGTCCCTGATAACTCGCTGCCGAATGTGAGCGTGCGCCGTTGCCTGCCCGGCCCAGCTCTGTCCGCGGGGGTCGTCCCCGGACTGGAGCCGCCCTGCCGCCTGGGGCAGCCCGGCCTCCCGGGGGTGCAGCGCGGCTCTGCCCGGCAGCGGTCGGTCCGGGCTGTGCCTCGGACGCGCCTGAGCCACGGGAAGAAGGAAGACGGCCACTGCAGAGCAGGCCCAGCAGAGCCACGCAGCCTCTGCCTTCGCCACGGGCCACCACGTGCCATCGGAAGTCCTGCCAGCCAGGCTGAGAACCAAGGAGACTCAAAACACCTCAGGCTTTTTTGTACCCTCTCCACCCCAGGATCGGAGGCCTGGGACGGCCTGGGACGGTGAGGGCAGACCGGGGCTGGGCTCAGTCCGCGGAGGCCGAGGGGGATCGCGGTGCCGGCGCGCTCTCACGGAGGCCGCGTGAGCATCCGTTAGGCGCCGCGGGCCAGGCCCCAGCCCTCCCCGGGCTGGTGCGCCCTGTTTGTGAAACACACCGCGCTTGCGGTTGACCAGAGCGCTGAAATAAGCCCGGCCGGAATTGGTGCACTGCTCTGTATCCTGATGTGGTGAGCTCAGAGCGGCACGGGTGGGGGCAGCCCCACTGGGGTGACTGGTGGCAGGGAGCGCGCCGGGACGGCGGAGCTCGGCACCGCCGGCGCGAGGACCGTGCGCAGGGCCCCGCGAGGCCCCGGAAAGCTCAGCCGGGCACTAACGGAACTGTGATAAAAATGAATGTGACCAGGACAGCGGCGCGGGGGAGATTAATGTCTGATTGTCAAAAGGGAGGAAACCCGGGCGGACAGCACTCAAACAGATACTGGAACGTGCTGGGGGGGCCAAGGCGGCAGATGCTGCTTTTCCCGGCATTGCTGCAGCTGCAGATCCGCATCTCCCCCTGCAGCCTTCAGAAGGAGAAGAGGGGACGAAGGGTTTGTCCAAAGCGTACGTATCACCCTTGCCAAGGCCTGTGCCCCAAACGCCCCCGTCCCTGCAGGTGGGGGACCTGCCCCTCCGGAGCGGCCCCAGCAACGACATTAGCAGCGCTTGTTGCCCGACTGCTGCAGCAATCGCTGCTGTGGGTCCCTGCCAAGGCCAGATTTCCTGGGTGCTTCCCAGCAGCTGTTTAACCATTCCCACCACCTGAGCTCAGGTGTGGTGGGAGAGCTCCTGGCTGCAGCAAGGTGCTTTGCCATAGCTACCTGCAGTAACAAATTGCCCTTGTTATTGCTATCAGCTTCTCTGGCCTCATATGCACTTGCAGAGAAACCCGGTTGCCTGGCATGTCCTACAACGCCTCTGGTATCCAATATCCAGTATCACTCCAGCTTCTGCAGGACCTGCAGCTTCCTGCCATGCAGGTGCAGGATCCTCCTGGAAGTACACCTTGCTCCATCATCTCCAGCGAGTGCATCAGCACTTTTCTCTCCAGCTGTCCTTTCTCATCTGCTCTGGTCTCCTTCTCCTTGAATTTCTCTCCTTCCTTTTAGAGGAGCCTGGGCACCGCAGCAGTGACCCTACCCAAGGTATCAGGGCTTACATCTACCTTCAGTGGCCCTGCTTCACACTCCCTGCCCTGCACAGCACAACTCATCATTGGGCTGAGGCTGGGCTGGAGCTAATCCAAGGCACCACACAGCCTCTGTGGCTGGCCAGGTGAGACACTAGCTAGCCCTAGGGCAACATGCACATCTAATGGGTCCCACTCTCTTCTCCACCTGGGTGAGGCAAGCCATGCACCCACCTGGCCTTCAGTGCACCTCTCCCTCCCTTTCCTTCCTTATCCCCCTCTGTGCCCAGGGCTCTTTCCCACTCTGTCTGTCTCTCCCAAAGGTGCTTCCTGCCCCTTAAAACCCTTCCAAGGCATCTTCCCAAATAAAAGTCTCACCAAGTTAAGTCAAAGAACAGGATGCTCAAACTGGGGCTTAACTAGCTCCAGGATCTGGGCTCTAGCTGGGGTCATATCTGCTGGATCCTTCATGGTAAGTCCTGTTTGCACCTTCTCCATGCTTCCATCCCACATCCCTTTTCCTCTCTGCCCATGATGGGGGCAGGTTTTGGCTCTGGGCTAACCCCAGACCGCCGCCGGCCAATCGGTAAAATAGCTCAAAACCCAGTCAGAACTAATAGAAACTTGGGGGGGGGGGGGGAGGACCGACTGGTGGCGCCTGCAGTCCCCCCGTTTCTGTGCCCCAGCCCTGGTGCCTAGCCGAGTGGTCCTAACCAGGGACAAGTGTGGGCTTGCAGGGACACCTGGTGGCTGCCAGCCTCACTGCGTCCCCAGGGTCCTGAGCAAGCGACCACACCGTAGTGGCAAGATTTTGTCCTGGGGAGCAGCAGGGAGTAATAACACCCTTGTCGCCGCGTGGGAAATGTGCGCCTCCCTCTTGAGAGCATTGCCAGGGAATTCCACGTTGCCCATTTTCAGATCCTTGGGCATCGGCTGACTAGTGGGCATGTGTATGATATGGAGGCCTGGTTTACACATGACATTCCCTGAGCAGCTGCAACTCCTTGTTATCTGCTGTACCGAGGAGAAGGAGGGGGAACAAATAACACCCTTTCCTCCATCCCTCACTGAGCTAGGTGAAGGCAGGAGGAGGCATTTTCTATCTTAGCCCCTTTCCAGTTTGGTTTCCTTCTCCCCGCTTTGCTGGTCTGATGGATGGGGAGCTGCACACACATATTCACGTGCCGACCGAGCTCTTGTGAAGGAAATGCCTCCTCCTGCTTGTGAAGTTGGAGCTGGCCAGCACTAGCGTTGGAGCAGGCACAGCAAGCACAGATACAAACTCAGTGACAATTCGTATTTTATGAGTAGTGAAATCTTCTAGAACACAATTAAGAGAAGAGTGATGGGACAGTGTCTTGCTGGTTCCCTGCCTGGTCTCAGCCTGCATTTGTTCCTTCACCACATTTGTTGAACAAGTAGAGATGCTGCGTGGAGGTGTAAAAAAATCAAAGTCCACTTGCAAATCATTAGCAAACAGTGAGGACTGCCAGTTTCAGCGCTGCCCTCCAGCAGATCTCCCATCCTAGCAGCGTGCAAGAGCTCATTCCTCTCTGAGCAGAGGCAGGGATGTCTGGACAGGGCTGAGATTTGATTGCTGTTCATAAAGCTGCCCTGCAGAGGCACTCTGTACCCGGGGTGCCTGATACTGCAAAGGTAGCTAAAGCTCCTGCCTGCTCTGCTCCTCTGGCACAGGGCACCCTTCCCCAGGCTAATCCAGTCCTCTGTGGGCAGAGTGGGTCTGGAGCGCCTCGGTGCCCTGTGCTGGCGTAGGCAGGGGGCACTGCGGGGCCACGAACCAGCAGGAGCAGAGTGAGGAGGGAGAGGGGCAGAGTAGGTCCGTGTTGCTGCTGAAACACTGCTTGTGAAACTTCACCCAGCCTACGGGATGCCTGTGGCTAACGTGGCTTTTGCTAGTGTGAACGAGTCCCTAAAACCCACGGTGCCATTGGTACTGGCCCTTTCTCGTCTGTGCCCCTGGTTCTTGCAGGGCTGAGCCCATGCGAGCCACCACAGGACGAGCAGGCCGGTTCTCACACTCTTCACTCACTGCATCCCACGGGAATGCAGTGCCCTTGGCAGGGATGTGCTTGGGTTGTTGGCAAGGAGGCAGGTACTTGCTAAAGTAAAGCAAAGAGGCTTTTGCATCCGGCTGCCTACTGGAGATCAGCAGCTTGTGTTATTTATGCCAACAGGGCTGTCTCCCTTGCTCAGGGCTGTGGGAATATTTCAGCCACAGGGCAAAAGATGAATACCATCTTCCGTTTCTCAGCTCTGCCCTATAATTTATTTGGAAAATGCTAGGTGCTCCAGCTTTGCCCAGCTCTGTCCTGCCAGCTCCTCTTCAAACAAGTCAGGTCTTATATATCCTAAACACTAGCTCCTGCTGCCAGGGACCATCTTCTCCAGCACTCTCCAGTGAGCTCTGGGACGATGCTTTCTCTGATGCTCTGCTTTCATAAATCCTTCCTTAGTTTTAAGCACCTAAATAATTTGCCTCCCCTGTGCTGGTACTCGGTTGATCCTTGCCCCTGATGCAGGCTGCTCACCCATTACATGTGGCTTTGCTCTTTCAGCACTTTCTTCTTCTCTAAATCCTTTTCCTCCGGCACCTCTGAATTTCTCCCACTTGTGGTATCTCTGGGATACCTGGGAGTATATCCTGGGTATAACTGGGATGGAGAGGCGAGAGAGCAGATTCGGGAGGGTGGCCGTGGCCGTGTGGTTGGAGGCACAGCGGCACGGGGGCGGCCGGCTGAGCGGGGCAGAGCCTGCGTGCCTGGGCCGACCTCTCCCCCTCGCGCGGAGGGCACCTGGCACGGTACGCGGCGTGGCTCCTGCCGGCACTGGCCGCTCGCTGCTTGTGTCCTGGCCACCTCTGCGCTCCAGAAGGCCTCGGGAGTGGGGTCGCTCTCCTTCCAGCGCCTCCTGCCACACCAGATGCATCTCCCAGGTCACTCTAGGCTCAGGTCGGCTTCAGCGGCTGCACAGGGCACCCAGCCATGTCCCTGCTGGCCAGGCGGTGCTCTGCACCCCCGGGTCCTGCTCCACCATGTGCCATGCGCCCACCCCGACGTCCGCATGAGGCAGCTGCGGAGCCCCCGGCGCCAGCCCGACGCCTTGGCCGGGCTCCCCGAGCGGCTCCGCGCGGCGGCGCCGGGGCCGGCAGCCGCCCCGGGGAGGAGCGGGCGCCTCAGCGGCTCGACCGGGGCCCGGCGTTGAACAGCCCCAGCGGGCTCACGGCCGCGCCGGCGGGGCGGCAGCGCCCGGGGTGGCCCCGGAGCAGCTCCCGGAGCCGCGGGGAAGTTTCCTGTTTGCTGGCCCGGCGGAGGCGTCGGGTCCTCAACCGCTGCCAGGCGGCCGCTTCCGGCAGAGGCTCCAGCCCGGAGCCCCCCTGCACTATCAGCTTGCCAGATGCCTTTTTCAGGATACTGTGGTAAAACCGTGCAGGGCAGGCGCTGTCATCTGGGGTTTTCGCCGGTGTCAGCCTCAAAGACAAATTGGACGAGGGGAGAGAGAGAGGGAGGAATAAGAAGGCGGGCTGCCCGCCGCCGGCCTTCGGTGGGGCCGGCCTGCGCGGCGGCGCGGCGATGGGTCCCCCAAGCGGCGGCGGCGGCGGCATGGCGGCGCGGCGATGGCGATGGCGATGGCGACGGCGGCGGCGGGCCAGGCGGCCGCCATGGCACCATGGCGGCGGCGGGCTGGTGTCGGCCCCTAGTGGCGGCGGGGGCGGCGCGGCACGTGGCGGCCGCGGGCCCCCTGCGCGCGCGCGCACGGCCCTGCCGGCCCACCCGTGCGGAGGCCGACACGGCCGCGGCGTCAGTGCCCGCCGGCCGGGCCTCGGCGAGGGGCCGCCATTGCCCGCCGGGGCGTCCTCCCCGCCGTCGCCACCGCCGCCCCCCGCCTCGGGGGCCGGCCGAGTGCGCACGCCGCGCTGCGGGCTGGCGGCGGGGAGGCCGCGTGGTGCCCGCCACAGCCGCCCTCGACGCCCGCCGCGGCGCCGCCGGACAGGCCAGCGCCCCGGCGCGCTCCCCGCCGGCGTGGGGCCCCGAGGCGGCGGCGCGGCCACCCGGCGCGGGTTCACCCAGCGGCACCACAGCCCCCAGCGCCCGGGCAGCAGCGGCCGGGGGCGCCCGGGGCGCCCCGCGTTAGCCACCCCGGAGGTCCTCCCAGGTGGCCGGTCCGTGGCCGCTAGATGGTGCTGGCAGCTGCCGTGTACTGGGAGGACTGGGAGCCGCGGCTGGGCCGCCATGGTGGGAAACGGCTTACGAAGAGCAGTGGTGGGCGCGCTTCCCTCCGCCGCCGCGGGCGAGCGGGACACGCGGCCCGTCCCCGGCGCGCCTCCGCGCGCAGAAGCCAGGCTAGGGCGCCGTGGCGGTGCCGCGGGCGCAGGCGGCGGAAGGCTGGGCGCGACCCCTCCGCGCGCGGGGCCGGGCTGCGCCCGCGGCTGCGCGCTGGTGGAGACCTGGCGCCCGCAGAGCTCATTCCTGATGGGAAGAATTTACTCCGAGTTAAGCCTGGTGGTGCTTCTTGCTTGGAGAAATAGGGGGAAAAAAAAAAGAAAAGAAGTTGTTGGTCCCTGGGGAGCAAGGGGATGCGTTAATATGAGGGGAGGAGAAAGTGTCGTTAGCTCAGAAACAGAACTAGCAATCGCCACCCGTGGAAGACAGGTGTGGGGGCTGGCCCAGGCTGGCGGTGGGGATGGACAGGAATTACAGCGCGCTGGACTATAAACCTGCAACTCTCTCGGGTCCCTGAATTAGAGCATCCAGTGGAGGATGGCTTTGACCTCCTGAGCTGGCTTTAATTCTGCAGTTTCCCTTGGAGGACTGTAACTGAGAAGTCAAAGAGGGAGAAGCTGTTCTTTTGCTTGGGGGCCCTGGGACCGAGGCCATGTCTGGGGTGTGGGTGGCAAGGAGCCATATGCCCATACAAAGAGAAGCGGCAGTGTGTCCAGAGGGCAGACAGGAGCAGGGAGCTGCCACGGAGGCTCTCCTCTGGGAACCAGCGCTGGCCCGGCAGTGCAGGGATCAGCTGTGACTCCCACCCAGCATGATCTAGGCCATGCTGAGCCAGGGACAAGAAATCATGGCTGCTTGTCTTCACCAGCCAATCTTGCATGTACGTAGTTTCCTTTTCCTTCTACTTTTCTCCTTTCTTCGTTTTGTTCCCTTTCTTGTGGAAGCAGATTTCAGCCCTTCCAACCTTTTGGTTCCAGACTCTGCACAGGAGAAACACTAATCACAGACTCCCAGCAGAGCTCAGTTTAATTACCCGTGAGATGTTAATCTGCTGGAGGGTCTCGTACTCCTTTATCAGAGCCTTCCTTTACCTTCTGCTGCTCTGCAATTCCCCTGACAGATGCCCCTCAACTCTTCACAGCCTCTCCAGGCAATTTGTTCTGAACAAGACCGCAGGTGAAATTGCTAGCTCAGAAAAGCCTCTGTGCACAGAAGCAGACAGAGAAACCCTGCTGTGCCGCAGCTCTGAGCCCTTTCTTGGAAGGCGGTCTGTTTTGGGAGGCAATGGAAAGTCATCTCCATCTGCTGGAGTCTCTGCCTGGACTTCCTCCTGCTACAACTGGAGCACACAAGTCTCAGGCTGGGCAGACCCAGCTGAAAGAAAGAGGAGACCTTGTGCTTGGATCCCTTGGTGGCAGTGTTGTCCCCTCTGCCAAAAGCTGGCTGTTGTGGTTTGGGAACCAGATGTATCCAATCCCTCATGCTTGATGAGCAGATAGGCCTGGAAGAAATAAGGGATATCCTTGGAAAGAACAGCTGGAGTTCTGGCAGATCCTGAAGCAAATCAGAAATGGTCCTAGCAAGGCCAGCCCTTCCCTGGCTAGACCTGCTGGACTGACCCTGGTGGTGGAGGCCAGCACGGTGACACCGGCTGCAGGGGTGCAGCAGCTGCAGGAGGAAAGCAGGTGCAACTTGAGCTGCATGGAGGAGAGACCAAGTTCCCTGAGGGCCCCGCTGATGGGGACCCTGTCAGGCTCCTCCCTAGGGTGTCCAGCCTCGGTGAGCACCCTGGGACATGCATCTGGAACGGGGCATTTTCTTTACTTGTTGCTCAGAATAGAGCAGGGAGACCAGCCATCTCAGTTCTTTGAAATCTCCTTGGGTGCCTTCTGGGTTTGTAAAACCCAGCCACAAGAGAGGTTTTGAAGTTAGATCCCCTCAAGTTCCCAGAGACAAGGGGAAGGATAGGAGGAGGTTGGATAGCTACCTTCCTTTCCAGCCCATCTCTGTCCAGCTGGGATCCCTCAAGCAGGCAAACAGGACAAAGATGTCCTCTCTAGCCTCCTAGTCCAAGTGCTCTGTGGGGCAAGGAGTAGCAGGGGCCATCAGAAAGAGCTGTGAAAGGATGTGGCCACTCTCCTGTGGTGTCCTGGCAAGTGCCACCTGTGTCCTTGGAGGAGCTCTCAGCAGCTGCCTGCCACCGCACACTGTCACTTGGGCACACATCTGAGGAATTTGCTGTCCACTTTTACGGCTCCCAGGTTTGCCAGTGCTGCTGGGGGGATGATTCTGTCCCTTCCAGGTCCTGACATGATCCATCCTCCTCCTTCCCCAGCACAGCCCTTCTGAGCAGACCCTTCACTAGCCATCCTCCTCTTCCACCAGCACTGAGATGGGGAAGGATCCCTTAAAAAGCTGCTGTGATGGGACAGCAAGTACTGGGAGAGACAGCTTGTCCCTGGTCTGGGAAGGGAGGAGATGGATTGTCCAGGGTGGGACATGGGTAGGGGCAAGTCAGAAACAGAAGAGGGGAAAGGACCCTAGATGCTGAGATGCAGCAGCAGCTTCTTTGCTGGAGACATTGTCAGTCATGAGCCCAGAAGCAGCCCTGCCTTGATCTCTGGGGTTTCCTGGCCTTTACTCTGTCTCTCTGGCTTAGGAATCATCCTTGTTAATTTTCTGTGGGGTTTTTGCCTCTCCCAGCGGGGGAATGCATGGGGCTGAGTTCTCAGGTGGATTTGCTCCCCATCAGCATCCTCTAGTGGATAAACAGCAATGTGAACATGCAAATAAAGCCTGGTGCCTTCAAGGCAGCCCTCTTGGGTCCAGGGGAAGCCCTTCCTGCTGGGACTTGTCCTCTCATCTCTCCTGATCTCCTGCTTGCCAGTTCCCATGACATGCTGTGCAGGTACGAGCAATCCCTGGGGCAGAGTTTAGTCACATCTGCTCTGGCATTTGGGAAGAAGGACCAGGGCTCCCACAGCAAGCCCAGGGGTGGGACAGGCAGCATGTCTGTGACATGCATGGGAAGAAGTGCCCCCAATTCTACTCTGTGGGGTGGTAGGTGAATCAGGAGACAGGAGGGAACTGAGCAGCTCTGTTCCACTCTACCTCAAGGGCATAAGAGACTGGTAACCATTTCAGGAGCTTTCAATAGCTACTGGCCTACTTAATTTAAAAACCTGCATTTCTGTTCCTAGAGAGAAATAAGGCATACAGCAGAGGAAGAGACACTGAAATGCACAGGCTGACCCCAGACTGCTTTCTAGGGGAGGCTGGGAAATGGCCAGCTGTTGGGGTGAGGAACCCACGAACCAGGGACATACATGCAATGGGGAATATTGTAGCAATCAGGGAGGCTCCAAAGGCAGGACCCCCTGGTGTTCCTCACTTGGAGGGGGTATTCACTCCCCTTTGGCAGGGACAGGCACCCTGGAGTACCCAGTTCTGCACAGCTTCCCATGCTGAGCCCTTGACAAGCACAGCCCAGGTGTTTGCCGTATTAGATAATTCTCCCAAAAAGCAAAGTAACCCTCTCTCCTGTCTAGGACTTCTCTCAGGTTGGGGGCTGCCCCCCTTTAAATCTGGCAGAGACAAGCAGCTACAGCCCTAACTGGTTCATTTGCTGCCATCAGCTGCTGTTGCTCTGGCTCTTCCCAGCTCCTGCGGACCCTGAATTCCTGGTAAGTGCTGTATTTTTTTTTTTCCTTCTTCCTTTTCTATATTATTCTCAGGAGTAATTTTGCAGGAATCCAGAAAGTGTTCCGCTTTCTAGGTCACTCTGTTGCTGTATGTTTGTGGAGGGTGTTCCTTGATGCATCTGTTGCTGCGGGCTGTAGTCACTGGTTAAAAAGGCTCAGCAGGGAGTGCTGTGTGCTTTGGGATGGAGGGTGTCTTCTTGCTGTGACTCCCCAGTAGCCTTGGGAACTGTGGGCATAGACAAGCAGGTACAGGGCTTGGAGACCCTGCTGGGGACAAAATTCACCCTGGGGAAATCACAGCATGTGTTTTTCTAGCCTATTTCATAATCCCATTGAAAAGCATGTTGTATTAATAGCTGCATCAGTGCATCCACCTAGTTCACCTGAGGTTGGGTACAGGAGTGTAGAGCCAGAGCCTGCCTGCCCGCCCTGAGGGTCTCTTGTCTGCCCCCATGACCCATGTCAAGTTTCAGAGCGAGGTGTTCCTGGGCCACTTGCCCTGGCTCGCCTTTCCCTGTTTGCAAGCTAGCTCAGCAGTGAAAGGGCTTGATTTGCACAGAGCAGGAGGCTGCAGTTACCCTGGGGAGGGTGGCAGAAAGGTGTCTGTGAGGAGAGGAGCAAAGGCTCTCTTCTTGCTCTGGCTGTTTTATCCTCAGCATCTGGAAATGGGGCAGGTCTCCTTGGGGACTAGGGGCCTTTCTTGCTAGGGCTGTCTGTATTCATCCCTCCTACTTACAGCAGCCATCTCTGCAGCCACAGCTTCCAATAACAAGCAGGATCTGAAGCTACCCAGCAGCCACAAGGTCTGAGCCATGGCGCTAATCAATCCACCCTTTGGGACGAGGAGAGGAAAACAGCAATACATTGCCCTCTCTGTAGGCTTTGATGTGGTGGGCACAAATGGCACCAAGGTACAGCTACAGCCACCTCCACAGGGCACGCGGCTGTGGGGGAAGCCAGGCAGGGTGGGGGATGCAGGAGAGGAAGTGTGATGCTGCCTTATCCCCTGCAAGGGGGAACTAGAAATTAAGGGGATCTCTCTGGGATCAGCAGTTTGATTCCTTTTACTCTCCTGGACATGCCTGCATCACCCCAAATTCAGCAAGAAACCCCCAGCTAGCCTCAGAGGCCCCCAGGATCACCCTGCATCTCGTGCATGCTTTGGTCCCGTGAATTAATGACAATTTGTTTGATTTATCTGAGGTGCTGTGCTTCTTGCCCAGGGGACTGTGCATCTACACGGTCCCACCTGGGGTGGGGAGCAGAGGGGTCTGCAGTGCCTTGGGGGCTCTGCATGATCCAGCTTTCCCTGCCCTGTCTGGGAGTGGAGCCCCCTTGGTGGCTGGGGGCTGTACTGTCCCCCCCTTGACAAGGAGCTGTGTGACTGAGAATGGCAGCAAGGCCTCCAGGCTTTTGGACAGGCAAGGACAGGGGGCCAAAGGGGCTGAGGGCAGTGGTCCTAAACCCTCAGCATCAGCCCTACTACAAGCATCTAACTGCCCAAGAGATAAGCAACGGCTTCGGAGACTTTGCAGGCTCCCAGCAATTCCGAGATCACCTCAGGCAGACTGAGAGGCCCTTGGCCAACTGCTCTCCTTGTCCCCTTGCCACTCAGGACCTGGCTTGGGCCAGTGAAGTGCAGTGCCAGGCTGGGCAGGCTGCTTGCCTGGGGCTCTGGGGCCAAGGCTCCAGCCTGGGAAAGCCCAGGGGGCAGGGAGAGGGGGCAGTGTGGGGGCGAGGCTCTAGGTAATTAGAGACGAGGAAGCAGGACTTCAAAGTGTAGGGTAGGGTGCAGTCACCGTGCAAGTGGTGAAACCATGGGGCTCTCCTTCCTTGCTTGGCCCCTGCCTGCCCATGGCCTTTTCATGAGGGTTGCAGGTATGTGCTGTTTAACTGACACCTTAAATGCTCCTGACAGCAAATACCTCCTCAGGTACCAGCACAAGAGCCCCATGTAACAGCACCTTTTGGTGCTGGGAGCTGAGGCAGATAGATATTTTTAATGAGTACCGAAAACTGGCATCCTCCTTGTTCCTGGCCCAGCAGGAAAGGAAGAGCCCGTGGGAGGGGAAAAGAAACGGAGTGTAGGTTTAGTAGGAGTGTTGTGGCTCATTGCAGAGGGAAAGGCTAGTAAAGACCATGGACTGCATGTCTGTGACCCAGGGCTCGGCTGCGTGGACCTGAGACAGAAGGACTAGCCAGGCAGGGGGCTGGATGGCATCTTGCTGCTGGTGCTGGTCTAAAGGGCTCGCAGGCAGTGCTGGGCCAGTCATGGCTTTTTAGCTCAAGCCTCGTGCAGAGCCAGTGTAGGCACCTCTGCACACCTCCACTCCCCAGCACATCCAGCTTTGGCACTCACAGACATGGAGGTGGTTTGGATGTCTCTGTGGTTAGGTGTACCCTAGCCTGATTTATAGGCAACCTCCAATTCTTTTGCTGAGTGCATTTTCTCACTATCTGCAGGTGGCAGGGGCTCACTGGGGAGCCTTAGAGAGGGCTGCATTCAACTAAATCGCCCTTCCCTGCAGGACACCATAGGGAGCCACCTCAAGCCACAGCTCAGAAGGGCATCAGCAAGAAAGGTGGAGGGATAAACAACCTCCTTGGCTCTTTTCTGTATTGGGATCTCAAACTGCCTTGGTAAACAATTAAGCCATGCAATGGCAGAAGGGAAGACACATGCTGCAGTCCCTGCAGCCAGCTCTGGAGTGGAACAGGGGCTGCTGAGCAGTCCACTGAAGCAGTGCACAGAAACAAAATCTTATGGGACTGAAATCATCAGGGAACTGTATGTGGTTGTAAACCCCTCCTCCCACTCAAAGAGGTCCTGGCAGAGTAGGGTTTCAGTAATGTTTGTCCTGAGGGGCAGAACCTGTTGAAATGGGTGCAGGGTAAGAACACAGCTGACTCAGCACCTGCTGCTCCTCCAGGGCTCTACTCAGAAGCCTCTCCTAAGCAGCAACCTGCCTTCTCCTAGTTAGCATGAGCAAACTTTGTTGCAGCAGCCAGGGCAACATCTTAATTGCTGGGAGGATGTAATGTCCCTCTAAGGCTCTGAAGCAAAGTGCAAATATATCTCTCTCCTGCTCTTCAACACAGCTGAAAAGCAGAATCAGATGGGACATAGGGGTAATCAGGTTATAGCCTATTTCTAATTGCTTCCAGTCTCCTGTATTTGCCTCCTTGCTTAAAAAGTTAGGACAGGAGGATCCACTGATTAAACTGCTATTACCTAGAAGACCCAGACTTTGGGCAGCAGCAGCCAGGGACAACGCTGAGGGGGCCAGTTTGTACTTTGTGTACTGTTTTCTGCTCCCTTGATTCCCCAGCACCCGCACACATGGCAGAGACTGGAGACGAGGATGTATTTGAGTGAACTGCATCACCTCCCCTTCAAGTAGGAGCGAGGTGTTACAGGAGCTGCAAAAGCAATGGGCCTACAGTATGATGCAAGGGAAACTCTTTATGTTGGCCTACAGGAGACATGAGTAAAGGCTGGTCCAGTTTGTGACTCCTACACAACTTCCTCTCTTTTTCTATATAAGGAAAAGACTGCAGAGAATAGCCCACCCCACCAGTGGTTGGTATTAATAGTGAGCTGCCAGAGGCCTTCAACGTGTACGGCAAATATGCTGCTAAGGCAGGCGGCATTTGTTTGCTGCTTTGGGGCTGGAATGCATGCGTATGCTGTGTCATCTGGATACGAGTGAGGGCCTGGCCGGGCAGTGTGAGAGAGGCAGGGACTGTGGTCACAGAGACCCCGGGCCAGCACAGGAGACCTTGTTTAAAGAAGATGGGGGACTGTTTCAGTAGTGCTGCCCCATGCATGAGGAAAGCAAGTGGTGTGCAAGGAGAGACAAGCAGGGAGGCACAGCCCAGGGTGTTTTTTCTCCCCACATGGGTCTATGTTCCTGTGCAACCTTTGGGACTGCGGGCTCCGCTTTCTCCCCTGCCCTGGTCAAGCGCGGCAGAGCTATCCCTGGCTGTCTGCAGTGCCTGTGCTAATGCAAGCAGGATGCCCTGTGCCCATGTAGCCCTAATGCCAGGGCCCAGGCCGGGCAAAAGGAAGGGCTCCCCAGTGCATGGCAAAACGCTGGCAGCAGGACGCGAACCAGCGGCCTCGGAGCACCACATTGCCCCTGTATGACGCAGCGCTTCAGCTGCGCACGCATCGTGCACCACCAGGGCAGCACCCCCCCCCCCCCAACCCTGACGGGGCACCGGCGGCCGGGCCTGGCGTGCTGGCGGGCACCCGTGGCCGCAGCAAGCGGCCCCGAGCCAGGTCCCCACGCAGAGCCCGGCCCGGCGAGGTCCAGCCCGCCCCGCAGGCCGAAGGCAAGCGGGAGGCATAGCAGCGGCGGACCGGTCCGGTGCCAAACCTCGTTCCCCGGGGAACAAGCACCGTCCGCGCGTTGGTTCCGGGCCCCGTTGAGACAGCCCAGGCTGGCTCCCACCCTCCCTGCTGCTGCATGATCTCTCCTGCCCGCCCGCAGCCTTGTTCCAATTCAACAGGCACTGGCGGTTTTATTCCAAAGCCCTTAGAACAAAACTGTCTTTATTCTTTACGGACATGACATTCGGATTTGCCACGAGCATGTCTGTGCTCAGACTGGCCGTTTGTAAACGTTTAGTAAGAGCATATCTACTCAGGGAAAAAGAAAAGCAGGAAACTGTTTTATAACTGGGCTATGTCTCTCCTCAAAAAACCCTGTTATCCATCCAAACAGCATTACATTATGGTCCCTTGCACAGATGTGGCTGAGCAGACAGGCTCTGTGAAAGATTCTAAAAACAAAACTTACTTTCAGACATTTCACATCATTTTTTTCCCCCAGTTTTGCTGGGAAGGAGCATTACTAGTTTTGGCTCAAAGTATGTCCACTCCCAGACCTCTCATTTCCTTTGCAACCCTCCCCCTCTCCCAGTTACTAACCCACTGAGTTACAATGCATCAAGAATATTGTCGATTTTGGTGACCAGCTCCTGGCGCTTGTTGGAATGCATCTTCTCATTCTCAATGTACGTGTCCTTCTTGAGCTTGCCCGCTACCAGCCGCTCTGCCTCAACAGAGGACTTGAGAACGAGCTCCTTGACTTGGCTGTCAAGCTTCTGAATCTCACTCACCTGACAGGAGTGAGAAACAAAGGAAATATTAGAGGATTCAAAAAAAAAAAAAATCCTTACAGTGAAGCTGGAACAGAATAGAGTAATGCTGGACCAAAAAACACTATCAGTGGCAAAAGGGAACATCTTCTGTCCCTCAGTATCACCTCCTGAGCTGCCACCTCTCTCTGTCATCATGTCATGAGGAACAGCTTGTGAATGGCTAATCAAGCAGTACAGATAAAGGTGATCTGAGAAACCAGGAGCTATATAAGCAGAAGACAGGTGCAATGACTGAACAGTGTTACTGATGGATTTCTGAAAGGCTTTCGGCTAATTTTCAACTGTGATAGCTGGAAGCTGTGTCCTTCTTGCAGTGAATGTGATGGTGTGTGAGAAATAGGAAGGCTGCTATCCACAGCAGCAGATCTGCTCCTCAAACTAACAACAGAGTAAAATGGCTGTGGGTTGAATGGACCTTGGAGATCAGAAGTGTCCCCCACTTGGGGTTAGCTGACTGCTCCAGGTAAATGTTGAAATACAATGGAAGGTGGAGAGGAGAGTGGGCATGCTCGAGTAACAGTTTCCTATGCAGTACAGCAAAATCCCCCTAAGGAGCATCGTGTTGCTAGAACTGTCAGCATCAAATTCAAGTGTACAAGAAAATAAGGTATTAGGCAGAAGATTTTTGGTTGGTGTCATTAATAGAGTCAGAACAGATAATGTGTTGAGAGTCTCCCTTTTTGCCTAAGTGTCACTGCCATGAGCTCACTGACAAGCTTCAGGACCATTACAAAAGTGCACCCATGCAGCTGGTTTAAGGAATGTTTCAGAAACAGAACAAGCAGCTGTTTACCAACAGCACTTAAAGGGCTGCATGGTCAAGAGTACAGCAAATAGGAGAAAAAAAGAACAAATGGATCATCACACCTTCTGGCAAAAAAAGAAATCACTTTTTAGACTAAAAAGATACAGGCTGCAGAAATTAAACTGCAAATTAAAGCTGACCTAGAAAACTTGATAGAGCCAAGAGAAGCAGAGCTTAAAAAAAAAAAAAAAAGGAAAAAAGAAAGAAGAAAGAGAGAGAGATTACATTTCTTACTTTATCACATAAGTCAGAGCCTTCTGTCTTCAGTTTAGACTGCAGAGAGGCTATTTCATTTGTCAGGGCCTTGTGCTCTGTCTCCAAAGACTTTTTGCCACTGTTTAGGGTGGAGATGTCCCGTGACTGCTTGTACTTATTCACTGCTTCATCAAAATGACGATAAAGCCCAAGTCTCTTGTTTACCAAAGTAAGCACTTGCTCTGTGATACAGGCAACCTTCATCCTAGCTTCAGCAGCCGGATCCTGCAAGAGGAGAGAATGGAACATCAAGACAATCACATCGTTGATCTGCTTCAAGCCACGTTTATAGTCTGGCACAAGGCTATTACAGAAAGTACTCCCTTTGCAATTAAATCAACTGACAGCAGTGAAGTGAATGATACAAGCATCTTGTTCAAGGACTGACTAGGGCAAGTGTCTTTCACCACTTGGGCTACCCTAGCAAATAGCTCAAAAAAAACCAAAACAATGCTGGAGAGGGAGAACTGCAGACAGGCTCTAGAGGCTATGCTTCTCAGGGATGGATTTTATCTAGAAGGCAAAACTCAGATTAGCCTTAGTACACTAATTCAGATCCTAGAGAGGAGTATCAATGCTCAGGTATGATAGGAACAGGGCTCCATTTAAGCATCTAGATGGATACCTAATCAGCAGGAACATTCAGTGAGGGAAAACTACAGGCCAAAAAAATCTCCAGTCATTCAATCAGTAAGCTACTAACGCTCCTAAAAGTCTCTTCATCACACAGCACCTTAGTAATGGAGAAATCCAGCCTCACATAGACGATCACAGTGAAGAACAAGATGTAGAAGGCTCCAACCACCAACAGAGGCTCCTGCAGCATCAAGATTTTGTTGAAGGTGTAATGAACCTGGAAGAGAAGATTAACACACTGAACAGTGACCCATGTTTCTATGGCAGAGAACTTCTCCCCCAGACAGCAGTGGAATTGGCCATGTGATTCAGCAGACACTTATTTTGGAAATTTGATGCAGACGTTTTGACCATGCTGATGGAAACAGGATGCCCAGCTGGTCAAGCAAACCACGCAAACAGCAGCCACACTCACCACAATATCTTGAATGTGCTGCTCCACCAGATTGCTCTTGTGTGCCACAATAACTGGGCGTCCAAAAGTGTCCAGATATGTGTAGTGAAGCTCATCCGAAGCACGATTGATTTCATAGGGGCTGTCCACATGGATATTCCTATGGATAAAATCAGACAGTCCTACATGACTCTCTCTGTATGCTGTTTGAGATGATGTTATTCAAGACTTGGTTGATCACCTGTGGCCTCTAGCACAAAACCAATTATGCAGTTTAAACAGCCCTTTAAAAGGAAACGAAGTTGTGTTCCAAGGTTTCCTCTGTACGCACAGCCAGTGGTTTTGTTTCACTGTCCTCAGGTCATTTGGGCAGGCAGGAGAATTGCCACTAACACAGCATCTTCTGCAGTAACGAGTCAGGAGCAATGACTTACTTGGCACCTTCTGGCAAGATGATCTTGACAGTCAGAGAGTCCGTGACTTGCTCATCAAAAACATGGTCTACAAACCTCATTTTCAGGGCATACTGATCACCTAAGAGAGGGTAAACCAGAGAGAGGTTATGCTTCCTGGAAAACTGAGAGGCAACCCTGAATTTCAGCTCTTAACAGAAGCAAGAACAGAATTAGGGACAGATACATCATACGGCAGGGGGCATCAGCTGACTCAAGTATATTTTAACCACATGTCTACAAAATCCTGAAGTAAGCACAGAAAAGAGATGGATTTGCATATTCTAGAAACAATAGCTAGCAAATGTTGTTGCTAAGCTGCAGCATAAGATGGCTTTGAGTCCTTTACTGTATTTCAACCACTCCTAAACATAATGGAAAAGGTTTCTTATTCCCTTCCCTGTGCCACTCACCAAGGTTGTAGAGATATTCATAGCTTGGCAGGTTATAGCCAATGATGTAATGAGTCTTCCATCCTCCAAAGAGCGGGAAGCGGGGCCGGATCTCCATCTCCACAGAATCATCCAGGACAAGGAGGTGGCTGGTGGAGATGTTTCCAATTTCATCTCGGTAATACACGTCCTGAGCAGCAGCTGGGAGAATGGTCTGCATGGGGAGAAGCAATACTCAGCACATCAGCTAGGAGTCATTTCCAGTGGAGCTGGCAAAACCAGTAACAGCTGTTGAGTATCAAGAACAGCATTCCCATGTGAGACCACAAAATGGCCAATCAGTTACACTGAGGAGTAAAACTGTGCTATTATAAGCCATCAGCCACAGAAGTGACTGCCAGTGTTCAGGTCACTTGGCCTCTAAGTGAATGGGGAAATCCAGCGCTTTCTCCAGCCCAGTTTCAAGTACCTCAGACAGCAAGGGATCTCATCAAACCCATCAGGACAGCAATTCCCTTTTCATTCCAGCCACTGCACCCAACTCCTTGAACTTGCTGCTTTGCACTCAGCAAAACAAGATTTCTATTTGTCTGTACCACCTTAGAGAATTAAAACAATCAATCCTGGAGGCTTCAAGGAGTGATAAAGGTTTCAGTTGAAATGTAAACACAAAAATCTGGATAGCAGAGGTACAGCTTTAAGTGCTTTGTGATCAAGGAATGAATGGGTGAGTTTCTAATTAATACTGTTCAATATGACAAGATTATAACAGAGACGGCAACTGGGAAAATAAGATAGTGGGGATAGAATAAAAGGCTCTTGTACAGTGGAAAGAGGGAAGCAGAGCTGCCAGCACAGGAGATTAAGAATTTTAGAGAGTCCCTGAGATTGGAGGGGTGGGAGTGTGGAGAGACACTGCACGACCTTGTCGATGCAGTCTGGCCAACAGAAACAATGAGGCAAGTAACCTCCTAGTACCTTCTGTACCTGCACAAGCTAGTCCTATCCACTATGGGTCTTCTCTGCAGATATTTCAGAGCTTTAATGTTGCCTTATTATTTGGTTATGACCACTAAAGGGAAAAAGATAACTGGGTTTTTATCTGGAGATACAAGAGCGGGAAGCCACAGTAAAAATGAACAAAAAAAAATGTCAACCTTAAAAGATTTGACAGAAGAAATCCCACTGTCTGGCTGTCTCTGGTAGTCATATCTGGAGAAGGGCCCTTTCAGCACTGCTCCTGTATGCTTTAAATCAACAGTCTCTTCAACTGCAATGTTTCCCCAGTGAGAAACCTCAATGACTCGGGTCATACTGGTGATGGTCAGGAACGGGCTGTTATTCTCATAGTGTACCTTCAGGGTGTCCTAACAAGGAGAAAAGACAATTCATTAACCACAAACTAAGGAGTAACTTTTTTCCCAATTATCTGTCTCTGTGTCCCACAGAGAACCTTTTGTGATAGGCTCTGCAGAAGGGTGAAATTGTCTGCAGGGAAGGCTTTGCTACAGACTCTTCTTTGATAGGAAAGAGTCACTCCAGCCCAGCTCACATAGAGCACCACGTACTGCATTCATAGGCAAACACCTTGCACCTCTGCAGTTTTGGTGGTGAGGGATCCTATAAATGCAGTTTTTTGACTACTGGGGCTACACCAGCAGAATCCCCCACTGCAAGTATGAACCTGCCTGAACCATGCATGAACTGGCTTGGTTTATTCTACAGACTCCAGGCTGCAGTCAGTGACTGTGTCTGTACTAGGAGCACCTTCTTGGAGAATATGTTCCCGCTTTGCATGCAGACTAATTCAGACTGAACTTGTGATCGTTCACCAAAGCCTTACACCAAAGATGCCTCCTCCCATTTTCCAGCCTTTTGAGATGCAAATCCCATGCTTACAAGATGCCTGTGCAAAAAGCAGCAAGCCACAGCCTTTTTGCACAGGTATTTACCTGGCTGTATGGCGGGATGTCCTTGAAGGGGCCATATTCAATCATGTCTTCTGTGCGGGAAGGGTTGCCCAGCTTGGTGTAGCTCTCCACATTCCTAGAGGCCAATTTGACCCGGGTTGTTTGGGTCTTGGTGAAGTATGGTGAGTAGAAATAGTGATTTCCTTCAAAGACCACAAATTGTTTCTCACTCTGGGTAATGTGGGTGGGGTATGGCTGCAGGACATGGGTGAAAACCATTTCGACAGACACACGGATCTTGGCTCCTGGTGCCAAAGTAGATGGCAGCTTCACAGAGAAGAATTTTCCGCTGGAAGGGAGAAGAGTAGGTAAGTCAAATATCAGATCTCCCCTGAGAGTAATCAAATCCAACCCCTGTGACATCCCCTCTGGATGGGAACCCTTCTGGAATTCTGTATCATGTACATGGTGCATGACTGTGCCAACGCTGTATTTGTTCCTCAGAGGCCTACAGGCCTCCTCTCCTCCTAGAGAGTATGCTTGCCCTAGACTGGGGAAGCACAACAGGGCAACAGAGGGTGAACAGTGTTCAGGTACAATTACACTCTTTGATTTGCAATGCCATCGGAGTTCCATTTTGGAAGGGAAATGGTGACACATTCCCCTCTCCAGTTAGGCATCTATCAAGCATGCTTCAGTATGGCCTTTTCATTCTTTTGTAGGTGAAAATAACGATCTGAATGGGAGGAAGCACATGCAAATGTCCAGAAGACAAATCAGTAATGTCTTAAGTACTTGTTCCCACAAAGTTTGTTCCTTCTCAGCTCAGCATCACTTTTTCACCCATAGGATACAAAACTAAGGTAAGGTCAGAAAAACAGTAGGGTTTTGGACTGGTGCACTGAAGAAAGGAGTAAGTTTTCACCACACCTACTTTTAAAGTGTGTTTTCTCCAGCTCTCATGGCTCAGAAAGCTCTCCTCTGCCCAGTCTTAAGACTAGCACACAATGTCCCAAGCTCATCAGACAAAGCATCACATGAAAGACAGCATCTTCTCTCTCTGCAGCAGGCAACAAACCTACGCTGGGCTGCAGCATTCAACATAGTGGTATTCCCCACATGAGACATAAGAGTGCTGCTGTGGGGCATGGCCAAAGAGCACTTATAATCTCTCTGTAATTACTAGAGCAGATTGTTTGAGGCACCAAAAGGGGGAATGGCACAACTGTAGCTGTAATGCACATCTTACCTGATGCCTTTTAATAACAGGGCGTTATTTAAGGCACTGAGGCAGGAAAGATCTAGGGGGGGAAGTCAGAACCCTGCAAACTGTCCCTTTCAGTAAGGGGGACTGAGCACAGCTGAACCACCTGAGGGGAGCATTTAAGAGAGACTCTCACTAACAGTCTTGGGTGGATGTGAGTGAGAAGCAGGTATGTGCTGCTTGGTTCAGTGCAGAGATCTAAAACCACTTGGACAATCTCCTAGGGAATGAGCATCTAAGGGAGAGAAATGACTTCTAATGTGGCCTCCTGGGCTGTAGGAATTGGGCTCAGTTACCTGTGTGAACTGCGCTCCTTGGCCCTGCAGCACCCCAGGGTGCAGTCTGAGCACGGTTTGGTCCTTTCAAGAACAGAGGCCTCCAGGTACGCCAGGCTGTGGTTATATTTCTGCTCCACTCTAAGGGAGATGGTGCAACACAGATGCACAAGCTCCAGGTACTGACCCTCAGAGGGTGACACTCACCTTTTACCTTTAACTTTAGTCTCTCTCACTTCCAAGGTGTTCTCCTCTTCTTCCTCACCCTTCACCTGTTCCAAAACAAACTGGTCAGCATGCTGCTGTCTGAAAGCACTAATGTGACTAGGGCAAACTCCATATATTCCCTAAAACCTCTTATGGGGATGCACCCACAGTAAGTACTAGCTGATGAAGAATTACCTGAATTTTAAATACAACTCTTTTATGATTTTTTCATTAATGCAAATTGCCACTTGGTCAATATGGGAGTAGTGATGGTTAAAGAACTCCTGATAATGCTTTCGAGCCTGCCTCAGCCTGGTTCCCAGGCCAGTGGGGCTGCTGTCGTTTGTGCTAGTGCACGTCTTGGTCAACCACCTTGACTGCTCCGGTACGTCGCCTACAGCGCCTGGGGCGTGAGGGGGCCGCGGGCAGCAAGCAAAGGGGCCGCTGCGGCAGACACCTGCGATCGGAGGAAGCCCCTCGCGTTTTAGTCCATCGGGGGATGAGCAGTAAGCCGGACCTCGGGGCCCGCTCGCCCCAAGCGGCAGCTCCGCCCGGTGCGCGGCGCGGCGCCGACGTGTCCCCACGCGCGGCGTACGGCGGGGCGCTGCGCTGACGTGTCCGTAACGGGCGCAGGCGGGCGGCGGGACCCGGGGGCGCCCCGCCGCCGCCCCCCCCCCTCCCCCAGCTCCCCGCCGCTGCGCTCACCTGCACGCCCAGGTAGGCCAGGTGGGGCTCCAGGCCGGGCTCCAGCGCCAGCAGGAAGGCGGAGGCGGCGGTGCCCCCCGCCGCATTGGCCAGCCCGATCTCGGCCGAGACCTTGGCCAGGTGCGTGCTGAGGTCCACGGTGCGCCGCACCTCCTCGGCCAGCAGGTCGGCGGCGGCGGCCCGCGCGGCCGCCAGGCACAGCAGCAGGCGGCACAGCAGCCCCGCCATGGCCGACACAGCGCGCGGGGAGGGCACAAGATGGCGGCGCCCGCGCTGCACGGGGAGGGCACAAGATGGCGGCGTCCGACGGGGGAGGCGGCGCATGATGGCGGCGCCCAGCGGTGCTTGAGGCCCCCTGCGGAGTAGGTGGCTTCGCGAGTGCCTGAGTGCAAAGGCTGCGGCCAAGGCAGCTGAGCCCTCGGAGGCAGCAGCGAGGGGCTGTGCGGCGGGCGCGACCCCCCTCCCCCAGACGCCCCAAAAGCAGGACGCAGTCCCCATCCCCTCGCCGGGATGCCGGGTTCCCAGTGCACGGCCTTGCCACTTCTGCCCCGCTCACCACACGTGGGTAGACCCGCTTCTAAAAATCACTGCGTGGCCGGGGGGGAGCAACAAATAATTTAGGGTGCTCTGTGTTTCCCTTTGGCTTCTGTGCCCTCAGAGCATCCATGCACTTTCTAGTCTTCTCCTGCCACGCACGAACCAGAAGCTTTGTTTTCTCATTTTTAGCAAAACTCCAGGAGTGGGAGCTTCAAAAGGCCAAAACTTCAGAGCCTTGTGATAATACCCTGCCGTCTGACGGCCCGAGAGAAGGCGTCCGGCACAGCCCCGCAGGACAGACGGCTGCTCGGCGGGAGGGACGAGGCAGCCGTGTGCCGAAGGCAGGCCAGGGCTGGGAGCTGCTGGCAGGAGTTTGGCCCTGAGCTAAGAAAACACCGATAATAAATATCTAAATGATGCTACAGCAGAAATGTTGCTGGCAGCCAAGGCAGGGTAACTGAGCCTGAACTAACTTAGAGGTGGAGAAAGGAAAATGTTAGTGGTTTAACACATGACAGTGGGGAGAGGGCAATTGACAGATAAAAGCACGAAACGGATGTTGTCTGCCGTGACTGCTGGAGCAGGGCTTTTGCCTGGGAGCTCTGTGGGACAACAGGCTTTTTGTGTTTGTGTAATGTGACCCAGGGCTGGACCCTTCTTAATATCTTCATGTGAGTCACCAAAGGAGCTCTCTGGATCGGGCTGAGATTGCGCTGGAAGCACTGGAAGGGGATTTCCTAAATGTTGTAGAGATGGGATCTGGAATCAAACAAACCCTCGGCAATGGCTAAAATAGGATGTTTCCCGAGCATCACCTCTTAACTAGTATTCCTCCCCTATGACCACTGTTCTCCCAATTCCTGTCGTGAAAGTTTTCTTCACAGGTGACTTCACTTTCCCTTTGATTCATTTTGGTGCTGGATGTGTGAATTTGGCAGCCAGCCCTGCCAGCGTGTCCTCGCACAAGCGGGCGTTTTCATCGCTGTGTTTTGGGCAACATCAGGGCAATCTTCCAGCAGCGCAGCAGGAGGTGGGCTCGGGGATGAGCGTCTCAGCCTCATGCTTACAGCTGGGGGAATGTTCCCGGTCCCTCTGCTCTCCAGGAAAAGCGTGTTTATCTTGGCCCCGTTCTCCAGAGAGCCGGGGCTGGGGCCGTGAGAGCTGGGTAGGCAGGTTAGGGGAGAAACTACTGCGAGTCATGCATGGCTGAACAAAACTGCTGGCTCTAATTTAAGGTTGGCCAGCAGTGCTGCAGCTGGGGACTCCCTCCGGTTTTCTGCCTGAGTTGTTTTGACCGTGGAAAGCTTCTCTGCTATAAGTGGCTGTCACTGTCCTTCCTTCAACCCCAGCCCCTGTGTCACAGGGAGTAAATGAACTCCAGACTGCGGCTCCAATAACACGCACAGCTCCAGCCTCCCCCTCTAGTCCTCCAGGCAATTTCTCCTGGCAAAGGGAGGAAAAGAAGTAAATGCACGTTTCCCTCGTGTCTGGAGATAATTGGGTTTTGCTCTTTACAGCCAAGGTTAAAGGTGGCTTTCTGATGGGTTCAGCCCAGAACCTGGATCTGAGCTCGCTGGGGAATGTGAGGCTCCAACATCCAACCTGTTCCAGGCTCTGGTGAGCTCCGAATCAGGCTGTTAGGCGCTAAGCCGTTGTTCATATCCATTTCTAATTGCAGTAATTGAGTCATTCTGAGTCTGTGCAATGTCTGCACCAAGATTTCAGCCCCAGCACATAGTCTACATTTATCTGTAGGTTGAAAAGCTGTTGCCTTTAGGATTCTTGCTTCAAGGATGAATTTGGCTCTGCAGACCCATCTCACTGCTGTCCTGCACATTATGTAGATAATTAGCCTTTCATAGAGCAGGTATAAAATGCTGTGACTGCTGTTACTTTTTGCATGGGTTCAATCAATGTGCTCACAGAAAGCATCATAAAAATGGGCCCCTGGCTGGGCTTACTGGTTATATCTGTGAATAGCTCATGCTGCGTTCGAGCAGGAAGGGAGAGGCTGGTTTTAAGCATGCGAAGTAATGTGAGGCCCTTGCCAGATGCTGCGATGTAATTGTTCCAGGCTGTAGCATGTGCACAGCTCCAGCATCTTCAGCCTCCCCAGCCTGCCCGGATCCTGCCTTCTCGCCCCAGTCCTAAGGAGCCCAGCTCGGGGTGCCTGCGTGCTGCAGAAGGGGGAGCGGGGAGGGAGCCGCCAACGTGCCAATAAAGTGCTCGGTGGGAGGCTGGCTGCATGTTCCTGCTGCTGGGGGACAGCACTGTCGAAAGGCCGGCTTGCCCTTTGCGTGAGGCTGTTTGCGTTGGTGGGGTCGGGGCTGTGCATCTGCGAGGCTGTGCCGCCCCGGCCTGCTCCCACCGGGCTGCATGGAAAGCAGGATTAAGCCTTGGCAATGCCTGTCCTGCCAAGCGATCTGTAATCTAAAGCAGCAGCATGAGACAAGAGTCCTGAGCCTCTTAGTTTTCTTTTCTTTTTATTTTTTTTCCCTCCAAATTCCCCCTTGCAGGAAATGCTCTTCAACAGCAGTAACACCCTGGGGGCTGCAGGCTGGGGAGCAGCCTGAGCGAGGTGAGCAGTGCCCCTCTGCCGTCTGCACACCAGGCACTGCCCCCGCTGCAGACAGTGTGCTGCAGAGAGAGCGTCACCCAGACAGCGTGTCACCCAGAGACCGTCACCTGTGGAAACACCATGCACCCGGGAAGGAGCCGTGCCAGCCCAGCCGTCTGCCAGGGCAGGGGGATGAGAGCAGCCCCATAAATGCCTCCAGCAGAATGGTCCATTGGCAGAACTGTACCCAAGGAAAATCCCTGTGCTCTTCTGCTTTTAGAGGGCTGATGCCAAACTTGGAGCTGTGTGATCTTTAAGAGCAATTTGTTCTCAAGGAGGAGAGGAGGGGAAGTTGTTTTCCTAAGGAGCAGGTAGGCTGTGTCCACAGGAGCACACTGAAGTCTGTAGCAGTAGGGAACACGATTGAGCTCAGTGTAAGCCTCACAGCAGCAGGCAGGTTACACTGGGAATATATAGACAGTGATGTTTTGCTTTCTGAGGAGCCCAGATGAGGGGTAGGAGATATAAAATAGGTTTGTGCATGGGCACAGTGTAAACAGTGCAAGTCATCCTGGCAACACCTTACCTTGTAGATAAGGTATCTATTTACCTTGTAGATAAAGCCTTAACACAAATCTAACCATGATCCTGAAAAACTCACAGGCATGTGGCTGTCGTGATGTTGTGACGTGGGGCGGGAAGTGCTTTGGATTTGATTGTTGTTTCACTGTTTAATGCTATGCATGTAAAACTGAGGCAGCTTTCTGGAGCTGTGAGTGGGAGGCACAGGTCACTTCTCTTCCATCATCAGTCCTGGACTACTGAGGCTTTGAAATCCTGAGCCACAAGAGCATGGGTAAGATCTGGCTGATTGACAGCAGAGTTTACTTGGCCAGGAGGATCAGACCATAAAAAAAAAAAAAAAAAAAAAAAAAAAAAAGAAAGAAAAAGAAAGAAAGAAAAGAAAAAGAAAGAAAGAAAAAAGTCGTCTTCTAGTTTCATTATTTTTACAACCTCATTTTTCAGCTAGTCAGCACATCTCGTGCTGAGCCTCTGCCAAGCAAAACAAGCCGTGATTCTTGGTTTGGGCTCGCCTGTGATTGCAATGGGAGTGGTGGGCCTGGGGGGAGGTCTGTTTTGGGTTTAACTGCTGCATTTTGTCTGCCTTGGAAGTGAGTCCTGCTGTCACACAGGGACAGTGTTAAAGGAGCACTGTCAGCTTGAGGACTGCTCCTCTGAGGTTTCCTTAAGTTGCTTTAGCAATCTGCGAGTCTCCCTTATACATTAGCATTAGTTCACTATTTAAAAAAAATCACTTATTTCTGGGTTTTAAAAAAATCTTTTTCCCCATGTTAAGACATGAGACTCAGAAAAACTACTGGAGAAAACTGACTGTGCACAGAAAATGGAGAAACTGACTGTACAAAGTGTTGTGAAGCACAGGAAAACCGCTGGAGGAAAATGTCAGTGTCCATTAGCCTTGGAACGGGGCAAGACCAATATGTTACAGGTATTGTGGCAATTGTGAGGAAAACATTGCAGGAAAAAAAGTACTTTTTACTCTGTTTCTGAAGCTTACTAGAAGTGTAATTTGAAATAATTATAGACAGGCATTGGATGACCGCAAATGGAAGAAATCTTTTACACACGTATAGTTTTACATAGAGCCTGAGGCCAGCGCAAAGTGTGGGTGCATTGCCCACACGAGAAGCCTTGCTTTGGTTTGAGTAGGTTTGGATTTTGTTACAGGATCAGAGCAGATTTTTAACAGAGGGAACTGAGCTGGTTTAATTTTGTCAGAAAACTATAGTGTGGCTGGGGCTGCTAGTTGCGTACTTCCACGTCTAGACAGGACCTGGGCGCAGTGTCCCCAGCAAACCCCGTATAAAGTATAATCTGGCCTTTCTACATTATATCCTGCCTTGAAAATGCCTTTTGCAGATGGCTGTCTGCAAACCTGGAGGAGGCATAAAGATAGGATACAAATCTTGGTTTGAAAAGACAAACGCTACCTTCTACAGAGGACGAGCAGGCAGGGAAGTCGCGCTCCTTCCAGCTCTGGAGGAGGAGGCTGAGGCTGCAGTGGGGATGTCCTGGCTGTGTTTAGGTTTGGCACTAAAACGCTGGGACAGAGGCAGCGAAGGAGCAGCCTGCGGAAACACGGGCTCCAAGGTAGGAGCGCGCCTTCGGCCCGCGCCGAGCTGCCTCATGCAGGCAAGGAGCGCGGGGTCCCGGCCGGTGTCTGTGGTGCCCGAACCGGGGGGCTGCAGTGTCCCCCCACCCCCAGAGCCCCACCCTGCAGTGTCTCTCCTGCACCCCCCCCACCTGCAGTGCCTTCACCACCCACTTCCACGCCGCAGTGACCTCCCCCCGCCGCGTCCCCCGCCGCTGCAGCGCCCCTGCGGCGCCGCGCGCGGCCGCCAGGGGGCGCCCAAGCGCCCTCCCCGCCGGGCAGCGGCGCGGCCGCGGCGCGTGGGCGGGCGGCGCGCGGCGCTGCCGCCGGCGGGGCCCGGCCGGGCCGCGGCTGTCGCCTCAGCAGCGCAGGGCAGGGCCCAGGGCGGCCTCCTCTCCCGGCAGTAAACGCGGGTGCCGAGGTGCGGTGCCCGGCTGGGTCGCGGGCGGTTCCCCCCTCCTCGCGTGGGGCCCAGCCGCCCAGGCCGCGCGCCTGCCCTCAGCGTCGGCGAAGCCCGGCAAGGAACCGCCGCAGGCCGCTCCGTCTCTGTGGAATAACGGATTTTCCCCCCTTGCGTGGAACAGCTCCTCTCTCCCAGCTTACGTGTGCGTGTACACGTCAGTCTAGGGTGGCCCGGCCCAGCACCAGAGGCAATCTGGTTGTGCCCTGCAAGAGGGTCGTGGTGATTCCCTGGGGGCCAGCAGGCTCCTGTGTGACCCAAACCAGGAGCAGTAACCCCATGTGAGCAGCAGCAGTCTGCACCGATGAATGCAGTCGCTCTTTCCTGAGAAGCACTGATGGGGGAAAAAAAGGAAACTTGAGGATAAAAGATCATTTTTTCTTCCACCTTTCTCTCCTGGCAGGTAATAGGATCTCCGTGTGCAACTCTCCTACTTGTTTACCAAGAAATGCCTGATGTCGTGTTTGCGTTGCTTTTCTCTGAGACGCAAGTATCACTTAGTGCATGGATCCAGTTAACAGAAAGGATGCCCAGCAGTGGAGCCTTTAACCCTGCACAGGCCGCCCAGGTAGCAGGTTGGAAGAGAGAAGGGCCATGCCTTAGCTGGTGCCCAGTGCCTCAGCAGGCCACCCCAGCTCTAAGGTTGGGGTGTAGCAGTTTGGCAGAGGGCAGGAGTGCAGATCAGGCAGAGTGCATGTTCCTCAGTCTGGTGTTGCTCTGATGTAGAGGGAATATTGCATTTTTCATAGTCTAATTGCTCTCAAGATTTGCTTGACTTCACTGAGGCAAACAAATCTAGAGATCCTATACATCTAAACAAAATAAAGCGTGCTGTTTTCTGTTTGCCAAAGATTCAGGCAAGGTTCTGGAACCAGTCAGAGTAATTGAAATTTTAACACCAGAACAGAGTAACTGACGTTTTAACACCCACCTATAACCATTTCAATTTTAGGCAATTGTCCTTTGCGGGGCACACCTTCAACTTGGTAGCTCAGGGATTTGCAAACACTGAGTCATAACTCGCTGGGGTCAAAAATGCAGCTGCTGAGACAGCAGGCATTGAAAAGTGTTGTCCAAGATAAAGCAAAGCAAACCTCACTGCCCACATACTCTTATCCTTCAAGGCTGAGTATTTTTGCCACCCTCTTCAAAAACACTCACTGAAAATTATACAGGCTTCTCATGGTTGCCATTGATACAGAATTTACTTCTCCTTTTAGAGCAGACAAGAGGGGATTGTGAAAATCTGTGACTCCAAAGAGCTGAAGCAGATAGATCTGAAGCCAATATGCAGCGCCCCACAGCAGCAGTACAGCTTCCCCCTGCTTGCACAGAGATGGCTGGAGTTTGAGGAGTGAATCACACTGCTTGATGTGTCCTTCCCAGAGAGGGTCTCAGAAAAGCTGCCTGGGCCTCTCTCTCCACAGATAGTCCCTGGCTCTTCCCATACAGAATCAATCTGAAGGTCTTGGAGAGTGTGCATGGAGCCAGTTGTGTTCTCACCCATGGAGAACTACCCCTCTCCAACCTGCTTTTGAAACACCTTTTGGCATTGACTCACTGCTAAAAAGGAAACAACATGCGAGTCACCTGTCCCATAAGGCATCCCACTAGCAGTGGTCACGTGGCACCAGGCTCCTGTCCCTTGATAATTTCTGGCTACAACAACAGCATGACATGTCCACCTAGCCCACAAAACCATCTGTTTGCCATGCTCACGTGGCCATGGCCACCTCATCGCATAACGCCCTGTACAGGAAGATGGCGTGACACAACCCGTGTGTCCTGCAGACTATTCCGGGCACCACTGGACATCAGCCTGTCCCTGGGCCCATGACTTCAAGCCTACTAGTGTTACGAGCTGGGAGGCCTCGGGCATCAGCCATCTGCTGTTAGGGCTTCAGAGTCTGGTAAGTAACAAACTACTTGCAGAAGCCACTGCTTTGGTAACACACTGCTCTAACAAAAACTTGATTCCAGAAGAAGGCTCAGTTCTGCAAAAGGCCAGTATATCTGTGATGTCTGTGTACATTTCACTCTGTGTTTATTTCTGTAGAATTCCTATGGTTAAAAACCTTTCAGAAGTGTCCATATTTAAAGGGACCTAGATGTGACAAAGTAACCGACTCACAGTGGCATCAGGGAAGTTACTTCATCCCCTGGATCATCTTCTCCTCTCGTGTACTGAGAACAATCATATGAAATTATCCGGCATACCTCCAACGCAGTTGTAAAAATTAATGAGCTGGCATTTAGCACTGGCTGTAAAAGTGGGAAGTTGTTGCTCTTGCTGGAGAACCTCTGGTGCTGGGGAAGCCAGTTGGGAGTCCTACAGGGGACTCAGGTGTCATGGTCACACTTTTGTGTGACAGATTAATAGGATGTAGGCACATCTCTGCCCCAAATCCAAAATCCTGACCATCAAAGCACCTCTTCACCTTGTGACACCTGAATTTTCTAAGAGCTTTGGCTTTCACCAATGCAAGTTCCAGGTAGCTATGGTGATGCCAAATGGAGAAGCACAAAGTCATGTGGTGGCCATCTGAAACCATGCCCCACAAAGATGTGGTTCTTTCTGTGGCCTGTGTTGCCATGCCACTTGTCTAAAGGGAAGTCCCCTCTGCTCGGTTTATTGTCCTGTGACCAGAATCCCTCCACGCAGGAGGCCATGATTCAAAGGCAGACCAAGGGAGGGACTTGGACCCTCATATTTCAGGGGGTGAGCTGGCCGTCTAAGAAAGGTGCTGGTATTATCTCCTCCTGGTAACAAAGGGATCAAAACTCTGCAGTGTTTTTGTGACCCTTGTTATTGAGCAGGGGGAAGCTCTGAAACCTCTTGGAGCTCTAAATCATTTCCTTTTGGTGCCCATGTATCCTGTGTCTGGTATGATGGGATGTATTTGTGTCAGGTGTTACAACACTGCAGGTAGGCCCTCAACCACTGTATGGATTCCAGACTTCAAAGTCTGTACTTATACACTTAATCAGTGATTTGTTTTTAAGATGTTCAGCTTCCAGAAGCTGTATTTTATCAATGAATACAGATGCTGGTAATCCCTTGCAATCTGTGCCATGTTCTCTGCCCATCAGCAGAAGCACTGATCAGACACCTGCCATGAGATAAAGGGATTGCAGTTGCTTCCTATGGTTGGTATCTGGTGATCAAGTCTTGTTCAGAGCCAGCTTTTTATTTTCATGTTTTGCTGCTGCTGTAACACTTAGAAATCAACTGAGGACTGCAAAGGTGAAAGCATTAGTAGATTAATGGAGCAGTATTTGTACTGCAAACAGGGATTAGAGAATGGGGCAGGCAAAAGACTACAGTTTTACTCTGGTCAGTGGAAATGCATAGGTAGTCATGCAATAGCAAAAGATTTTTAATGAACAAAATGCCAGAGGAGGCAGAGTGAACCTGCTTTAGACAAGATTAAATCAAAGCGTGACAAAGCTTGGAGTACAAAAGCAAGATATTGTATGTTTGCTGCATCTTAGTTCCTCTTTTTTATTTTAGTGAGTTAGATGATTATAATGATAATTTGAGGAAGCTGGTCTGGAAAGCCAGAGGTGGTAGAGGAAAGGATTGCAAAGCTAGTTGTGAGAGGACAGCAAGGATCACAGGACAGAGTTTTCACCAAGCAGTTATTGTCATGATGGGCTGTGCTGGGGGCACAGGAAAGGAAAGATCTAAGGGATGTGCCCAGCAAGGAGGGGGAGGGACTGAGAGCTTTGAGGATCTGAAATTTTCTGGATAAGAATCAGGGGAATGAGCATGCTTACTCCAACTTTTAATGTCACAGATGGCCAGAGGTGGTGTAGCTGTGTGTCCATAGGAAGGTGGTGAGTACATTAGGAATTCAGGCACCATTGAGAACATCAGATGTTCACATCTAATATCTAGAGTTTGCAGCTACTACATCTAAGCCTCTGTGCATGTTATCTTCATAGACCTCTCTGCAGGCCTTTCCATTAGTAACCAGCAGACGTTTTTGTGTCCATGCTATTTCTATTCAAAGTGTCTTTTTAAGGACTAGAAAGGGAGGGTCCATTTCAGTCAAAGGATACGGAAAGAGATGGTATAAGGCATAACATGTTTTATTGTCCCTAATTGGATCAGGCAGATTAGTGAATAGAGATTACTTGTCACAAAGGAAACAAGATCACAGATGGAGATATTCTTACTTCCTAATTCAGAGAGATGAGTTTGTGAAGTATGTTGGGGTTTCTACACTGGTAAATGTCTGAAGACTGGTCACTCAAAAGGAGAGAACTGATTTCTTCAAAGTGTTGTTATGATTGGCATTAGGTTTCAAATTGATCCATTTTTAAGGAATTTCATTGGGTTTTGCTATTATGAAGTAAGTGGTCAGATGAGAAACACTTTGCAGGCTACTGATACTAATTGTGCTATCTATCTGGGCTGAGCTGCTCACTGCACAATGCTCTGTTTTCTCCCAGGCCACGTGTATTCTGGTGGGAAGGGGCGCACAAGTGTATCAATATGGCCAGCCAGAAGCACAACAGCCACTACTCAGTACGTCTGTTTACCGCCTTCTTACTGTTGTCTTTTCCCTTTCATTCTGCCACTGTGAATGCAACTGTGATCTGTGCCAAAGGACAGGAGACCTACATAGATAGCAAGAACCCCTCTGCTGACCTTGGTCCTCCTGAGTGCCAAGATTCCTACTTCAAGGCAGGCAGGATCTTGCTTTGTCAGGCTGAGGATCAGGCTCATCATAAACGATTATTCCATGACACAGCTGTTGGTCGTGTTAGCAAGTGACAAAGGAGCTTGGTGCAAGGTTGCACCAAGATGTAGATCTCAGATGTAGATTTTACACTGGTGGCAGGATCGCTCTGTGGTAGAGAAGAAGGAAGAAGTTTCACCCATGGTTTTTGATTTGCTTTCACATCATGTAAAAAGAAAGGAAAAATGAAGCTTTTAGGAAAGAAAGCAGAGGAACACTGTAACTCACGTTAATATCTGCTCATAACAGCCCAGCATGTAGGGTCTCCTGCTAAGGGAAATATACAGACTGAGACAACCAAATGATCTGCCCCACCTGCTGCTAGCATGTCAGTGTACCCAGGGCCTGCAGTCCTGGGGCTGAGCTGAGAGGATGTTTTCCGTCTCCTCCAAAGAAGTCATGCACCTTTGCGAGGGTTTTCTGCATCACTTCACCAAACAAAGCTTTTTCTTTTATTAAGTCTTTATTTTAACTGATAACAGGTTCTTTTGCAGCTCTCTGCACCTAATGAAGCACCTTAAAAGCATTAGTAAACTAGATGTCATGGGCTCCTCTCTTTTGAGAGGAGTGATACAGTCCTGCAGATACAGAAGTTAGGTACAAAAGCAGTAACAAACTTGCCAGCATCACAAGAGAAGAACCCAGCAGCCCTGGCTCCCAGTTGCCTTCGCTTAGTTTGCACTTCCACCACAACTTAAACTACTCTTAAGGACCAGGGCTGTGTCCTGTCTCTCCCACACCTTGCTTCAGCTGCAGCCTGCATGACGCCAGTTTAGTGCATTAAGCTGGCAGAATTTTATCCATGCTCCTCTTGGTGTTAAGTCATCTGCAGATTTAGTGCTGAAGTGACTCAGCGCAGGGTCAGACGAGAACTGGAGCTGGCATAAGAAAGGGAGAGCCTGAACGTGTGCACTTGAACTTAGATTGGGCTGAGCTGCCCTTTGGAGCTGAGGTGGTTTCCACAGCAGTCAGGGTGGAGGCTTCCCTTGACAACAGAGACTCCAAATCGGACTCGGCCCCCCTGCACTACCATTGTTGGACTTTTCTAAAGTAGGACACCGTAAGTAACATGCTCCTTGTTCTCTGCTATGGATAGTGAGGGATTCAAAACAGGCCCAACAGATTATAAGGGTTTTAATAAATGTATTCGCTGTTCTGCCATCGTATTTCTATTGGTCTCAAACTGCTTTGCAAGTATTAATGAGTCAAATCTTGCAGCATCTTTCTGGGGTAAGCATTACTGTTTCCAGGTTACACACAGGGAAATTGTGTTACCAGTGCAGAGAAGGCAAGCAATTTGCCTAATATTATGTGGCAGATTGTTTCAGAACAGAATAAAAAGCAAAGAGGAAAGAACTCTCTCACAGAGCTAAAAGTACTGTCTGGTGTAGACTGTTCAGAAGCAATTTCTTTTTT
This sequence comes from Rhea pennata, assembly GCF_028389875.1. Lineage (NCBI taxonomy): Eukaryota > Metazoa > Chordata > Aves > Rheiformes > Rheidae > Rhea > Rhea pennata. The sequence continues at coordinate 13,894,835 of NC_084674.1, forward strand.
TAATGAAGCTGTAAGTGGCTTCATTACTTTTACCTCTTTAATTAGCTCTAAAAATATTCTTTTTCCTTGGTTGCTTTAGTCTTTGTGTTCTCAAGTTCATGGGCTAACTAAAGCTAAAATAATCATCTGGCTTGGATGAAGGCAACAGAATATTCATGTGAGCACTGAATAACTTGCTGCCAACACACTGAGTAGAAAATATGAAGCGCTCTTGTACCACCAGGATGCTTATTCTCTCGTACAGTGAGGTGCTGGAGAGTTAGTTTATGTAGTCTTATTGCAGCTGCCTTCAGTGCTGATCTTGGCACTGGTTATTGCCCCATTAATCAAGCTGAATGTATTTTAAATTGTCGTATTTTAATTTACATTTTTTTTGTGCTGTAGCGACTCACTCCAGATCACAGAATAGCTGCGGTTGGCAGGGACCTCTGGTGACGCCAGGTCCATGCCTGCTCAGGCAGGGTCACCTGCCCAGGGCCATGTCCAGTTGAGTTTTGACTATCTCCAAGGACAGAGCCTTCACAACCTCTGTGCAACCTGCTCCAGCGCTCCATTGCCCTCACAGGGAAGAGGCGCTTTCTTAGGTGCAGGTGGGACTTCCCACCTTTCGGCTTGTGCCCGTGGCCTCCCGTCCTGCTGCCGGGCCCCACTGGGAAGGGTCCGTCTCTGTCCCCACCCTCTTGATGCCCTCCCACTGGTGTTTACACGCATGCGTAAGGCGAACGGCCCCAGCTCCAGGTGCCCCCGCTAGTGCTGCTGACGCCATTTGGCGACAGCCGTTACGCAGCCGCGGACACCCGCAGGCCTCGGCGGCCCAACATGGCGGCCGGCCGCCAGCCTGCCGTCACGTGACGCGCGCCGCCGCCGCCCTTCCCCCTTCCATGGGGGACGGCGGCGCGGCGGCGCGCTGACGTCACGGGCGCCGGGCGGGCCCCGTGACCGGAAGTTGTCGGGGGGAGGCGGAAGTGAAAGCGGGGAGGCGGTTGGGTCCCATTAAAGCCGAGCTGAGGCGATCGGGGGGAGGCAGCGAGTCTCGGGCGGGCGCCGCGGCCACACGCAGCACGGTGAGTCCGGCCGCGACCGGGCCGCGGGCTGCAGCCGGGCCGGGGGGTTCTCTGCGCACCGCTTTCCCTGGGGCCTAGTGGGGGGGGGGGCGGCTCCGCCCCGGTGCCGGGGGCCGCGCGGGCCCCTCCCCTCCCCTTCCCTCCCTCCTCTCCGTCGCTGCGGGCCCGGCCCCGCCGCCGGATTCCCCCTGGGGCGGGCCGCCCCGGGGCCGGCCGCCGTCGCCGTGGCGCTCGGGGGATAAAGCCGCTCCGGGCCGGGCCCAGCCGCCCTTCCCCGAACAATGGAGCCGGGGCGCTCGGCCGCCGCCCCCGCGCGGGGCTCCGCCGCGCCGCGCTGCCGGGAGCCTCCCCTCGGGGGAAGCTTCAGTCGGGCTGCCGGGGGTGTCCCGGAGGGAGAGGGGCGCCTTGCTTGTGGCATGTGGCTTTGCTAACGCTCCATCTCGAAGCGCCAAGGGGACTGGAGGCCGCTGGTGGCGAGAGGTGTCCTGAGCACCGGCCATCGGGCGAGCGCTGCACGCTGCTGCTGGCGCTGCTGTCCCGGCTGGTTGGTGGGCAGCGATTTTGAGATGAGCAAGTTGCTCTTGGAGCAGTTAATGTAACAGAACAGGCAGCTGAAAAGACTGGCAGTTATTGCGAAAGTAGCTCTCCATGTGTGTAAAGCCTGAGTCAGTTTTGAGAAGTTTGAAATAAAGTAAACGGTAAGTTATTAATCCCTGAGTCATTATAGGCTAATAAATATGGAAATATCTAATAATTGTACTTAGAACAGCTGTTCTGTCTTCTTTGTAAGTAGAGGAGTTCTTAGTAGTAGAATAGCTATATAGAAAAAGCCCTCTTAGTCTGAACTGAGGTAGCACGAGCATCTGAATGAGTAAGTCTTATCCCATACCTTCAAATTCTTTGACTCAAGTGTAGACTCCTTAATGCTGCCTTTTTCAAAACTAAAGAGATATATATATGTATGTGTGTATATATATATATGTATAGGTCTCTTATATGTAAACTGAGAACACGTGACAGAACAAAGTCTTTCCAACTGTAAGCAAGCTGATCTTTATTTGACAATTGCTAAGTTGGAGGCTTCAAAGCTTCCTGTGCTTGGTACTGGCCAGCCAGCTCTGTTCCTTACCTAACACTCTGCATTTAGTATTACTATATCAAGTAGAAACTGGGGTTGGGGAGTGAAGAGCTCTCTTTTTGGGGAGAGTGGTACATAACCACTCAAATATTGTAGTTGTGCTACAATATTTGTTGGGTTCTGACTTAAAGGCCTGCTTGTAGCTATTTTGTGTTTATGAGCCATGGTGATATTAGTAGTGCTTGATAGAAACTGCAGCTGTGCCATGTTCCCTCTGGGGCCAGGCTACCTGAGTGAATGTACTGTTTTCCTAGTAGCTGTGTTTGAGGTTAAAGTGGGTGGAGTTACTTGAATATTCCGTGTTTAAATAATTAGGGCCTCGTTGCTGTGCTTCTTCAGGAAGAACAAGTATACTTGTCTTTCTCCTTGTGACTTCCAACAGCTGACTAAACACATGACTTGTGCTAAGTGAACTAATGAGTAGACCCACCATGCCTAGCCCGAGTCTTTAGCATGCAAAGTAGCTCTAATACTGTTGCTTTCAAGTATGCTGCCCTTTATCTTCTGTGTGCTGTTATGCTAATACTCCACTTCTGGAGTACAAAAGCTGTAAGATGGGGCTAATCTGCCTCCTCAGTAAGGAAAGCTGTTTTAAAATCCTATAGCAGTCTCTTTTTCTCTTAATCGGCAAGATGAAGTATAACTGAAAAGGTCCAAAATAGTAGTTATATTAAATTTACTTCTTGCCTGTGGTGTCATTCAGTGGTCTATGTCCTCAGATGCCCTACTAATAGTTCAACATGACTCTCTAGGAATTGTATTTTAAAATGCAGAGGTGCCAGACTTAAGAGCTTAAATAACTGTATTGCAGTGGCTATACTACAGGTGTCCTTGTCCCTGCTTTCCCAAAGCCCGTGGATCAAACTCTGTGAAATAGCTTGGATGTGTTATAACATGGGTGAATTCTTAGCTGAAAGTAAAAAATGTAGCTCTGCTGTAGGCTCTCTTCAGAACTCACCTAGGGAAGATACCACTCTGCTTGGTCTACTACCTAGACTGGATAGTTAGGAACAAGAGGGCTACCAGAGCTGCAGTTTTTGCAGCGTTTTCTTAAAGCTGTTTTAAAACTCTTGTGTTGGAAGGTCATGTGAACTACCTGCCAGAGCAAATTTCTGGCAAAGCTTGTCCTTGAGGAGGCATGACAATTGCAATCAAACCATCTGTGCAAAATTATAAATAGCATTGCCTCTGACATGTATTGGATTTTATTCCGACTTCTCTGTGAAAATGAGACTTGTTTATGCAGAAGTTAGCATTTGGCTGTAAACAAAATTGCTTGTGCTTGATTAGGATGCATTTTCCTCCAGTGCTGCATCTTGAGATGGGTGCCTGGCAAGCCATGGTTTAGGAGTGAGGGCTTTGGCATAGGACAGTGCGGTAACATTGGATGTTTGCATTCTCTAAACAAGTTGCTGAGTCTTTGGGCTCACAGATGTGTGCTCATGGTCCTCCTTTCTATTACAATAGACCAGTTTCTTCAGTAACTAAAGTAGACTGGGTATTTGATAGGCAAGCGCAGAATTCTCTTGCCTTGCTTGCTGCCAGTGTCCCCTAAAGTCATCATCTCGGATTCTCAGCTGTTATAGGAACTTCTCTTAAGCTTTAATTTCTAGGGACCAGCTGGTACTAGGATCTCCTCCAATACTGTAAGGGGTTTAAAGCTTTCTGCCTTGGTGGAAGAGGGTCAAGATGAGAATGTACTGAAGTGCCGAGCTTGGCTTTAATGTCAAGCTGTGTACTTGCGCACTCGTGGCTTGTGCTGATTGTCCGAAAGCTGTCCTGCATCCTTTAGATGCTTTAGTGTTTCATTCTTACACAGCGTTGTTTTGATAATTGCTGTTTAATTGCTTGTTGAGTTGGAATTTACTTAGTGTTCCCCTGTAGCCTTCTAAAAGGATCTCTTGTAGCTACTGTATAACACTCTGCTTCCAGGTGTAGTTAAGTTGTAACATTAGACTCTAGGATTAAAAGGGTCACTTTCTGCAGTAACAGTCCAGATGCAGACTGTACAAGTCAGAAGTGGATGAGGTAAGGATAACAAATCAAATGGCAGTATTAAAAATATAATTTTGCAATTCTGCAGTTAGCTGCTCTACTGCAAAGCATATTTATCTTTAAACAGGGCTTCCAAACCAGTGCTGAAGGTCAGTGTCTCTCCCAACGCTGTTCAGAAATAGCAGGCAGTGAAGGAGCACCCCTCTATCGCATGGCTCTTCTCTGGCTTCCAGCATGCTTGTTGCTTTTGTGCTCTGTTCTGAGGGATGCAGCTCTTGAAGTCAGTGTGCTGCTGCATTTTTGTGCTCAGTTGAGATCTGCTGTGGTGATGTCATTGTTGCTGTTAGCGCTGTTCCTGCGAGACTGCTCCCTCCTTTCTAGTGCCAGCAATGTGTGCCCCATGCATGAGGGAAGCTGTGTCAACACTGCTGTTGCTAACTCATGGTCAGTGACGGGGAGGAAAGCAAGCCTGTCAAGGCCATGAATGTGTTGATTTACAACTGATCTCAAATAGCCTTGACTCTTCTTGCTAGTGAGCCTACTTAGGAAGCAGTGGCTGTTCTCAGAGCAGTGCAACTTAAGGAAGGGTGTGTTACCTTTGAGATGAGACTGAAATGTAAACTTGTAGCACAGACTTCTGTTTGTACAACTTAAAGGTACTTTATATTGAGTGATTAGCTCCCTTGCCTGTCCATAATGATTTAAAATGCTAACTTAAGATGACTAATCATCTCTAACTGCACTTGCAGGAGTTCTGAGCAGAAACAGCTTAACAAGACTGAATAATAGATCTGTGTTGTTACTGAAGAACAACAGTATTTTTCTGGAGTCTGTCATTGCTCAATGTATATTCCAACTTTGATCCACTCCAGCAATGGATATGCACTGGACAAAGTAGATAATGAAAGTGAAGGCAGGCAGCTGGAGCTTTAAATGGAGGCTACCTGGCTTGGAGTACCTGAACCTTGACTGCTGGGGCCACCAGTTCTACCTGATGAAGTTGCACTGAACCCTTGATCTCTTCTGCTGGGAGGTGGCATCCTCTTGAACTTGCTTGGTGCTTGTGTTCCCGAGTGGATTGAGTCACTCACCTTCATAGGTATCTGCTTCCCTTCAGCTTGCAGACACTGATTATGGTATCTAACTTCCAAACTGGCACAGTGATAACATTGTTTCAAGCATGAGACAGAGTTGTAACTACAATATCTGCTAGATCTGCTTCCCTCTCCAAACAAAATGCAGTTTACCAGCACTGTCTTCTGGGTCTCACTGCAAAATTCACTTCAGAGGTGTTTTTAAGCTCTCTGTAGAGCTTCATCAAGAAATTAACTGAGCTGGTAAAGTGCTGATGCAGGAGGTGTGCAAGAGGTACTGGGGTATGAAGTATGAGTCTGGAAACAAGTCTTAGGAGCAGGAATTCCTTGTTAAGTACTGCCTCAGCTGTCACTGAGCTACCTGTTACAATCCCATACTGGGACTTGGGTACTGAAATACTTGTCCTTCCTGTTTTGCAAACTTCATTAGCATAGGAACAGGTATTGAGTTTGTGTAGGATCATCAGTTCTGCTCACAGATCAGGGTTTAATTCTTAGATTGCAGTGTCTCCCTGGAGGAAGCCTCCTTTCTAGGAGGAGACTGCTTCCTGAGAACAAGACCTCCTGTGAATGGATATTCAGGAATAAGGCTTTCATCCCTAATGTCAGGACTTAGTATTTCTCTGCTCTATTTGCCTGAGGATAAGATCTCCCATATCTTCCACCACTCTCCTTGTGCTGAAGGAGAGAGAAAATACCAAGCAACCTGAAAGTGAATGTTCCTCACTCTGTCTGTGATAACTGCTTGTATGGGCCCAAATGCTTAGTTCTGATACTAATGCTGAGAGTGCGGGTGGGTAGGCTGGAGTGGTCTTCTGACCTGTAAATGTATCCTTGGAAGTCCAATCTTGTATCCTAATCTCAAGTGTAAGTTTCAGGACCTAACAGACCTTCTGAGGGCTGTCATTTGTGACTTGAAGGCCTGAGCTTTTGCTGACAGCTCCCTTCAGTCCCTTTGGTTTCCTATCTGCCTCTAGGAACTGGGGGAAACTAGCTGTGAGGAATGGGTTAAATAAACCTTGTCAGCGGTAAACAAGCCTTTAAGATCTCTGCTCCTGCTTACCCCTGGAAAGGTTATCTCACCTCCTGTTTGTGTTTATAAAACTGAAAGTGTGACAAGAATGTCTGAAACTGTAGGAAGCTGAAGACAAAACTAGAAATTAATCCAAGTACTTTAACATATTTAACAATATTTTTTCACGATCTAACGACTTTACAGTTTCTTAATGGCCTGACTAACTTGATGTTTTGAATTGGCGAGCCTTATCTTCGTCTGGACAGAGATTAAAAGCCAGCTGCCTCTTGCACTGTGCTTTTCTTATGGAAAGGAGTGAGGGAATCATGTTCAGTGGATTGACCTGATGTGAGAAGCATTCTAGACTATCTCTATTCTTATAGGAGTTGATCAGATTGCAGATTGACCATACTAGCTAGATGGCTATGTGCCAAAAAAGGCTTGTAGACAGCTGTATAAACTAGGCTGTATGGGCACTATGGCTGTGTTTCAGTTAATAGTGTAAGATTTGTCTGTCTTCCTTTGGCATTTCTCCACCAAGGAGACTGTTCTGATAGATACATGGCAGCATGGAAGCTACACTGGTATAGCTAAAATGCTTTGTGTAGGCAAGGCCTTTAGTCAAGACACATGGCTTGTTGCCGTGTCTCCCTGCAGCCAGCAGTGTGCTCAACTCTCCTCCCACATCCTGAGATTGTCTCCTCCAGGGCAGAATAGGGGAAGTTAAGCTTGCCCTGATAAAGGGGGAGGGGTATTAAAGCAAATATGCCTGTTCTTGTGGTAGCTTGAGACGTGGGGAAAATCAAAGTTGACTGGGTATTGCCTGAAGTCCTCAGAGGTTTGCAGAGGGACTGCTTCTCCCTAGTATGTAAGGGCAGGGCAATATTGATAATTAAGTATCAATGTAAGCTTCCAAACAGAAGGCAGCTGAAGATCCTCAGACACTTGTATCAGCCTTGTGGGGCTCTGTTGCTGTCTGCTACTGGAAAAAATACACCCTGTGGTACGATGGACCCCCACCTTCTGGAGGTACTCTAAACGAGGCAGACTAAGACCTTCATGACTGGAAACATTCCACTTCAGTGAAACTTTGGGGCATGACTTTTTTTAAGGGGCTGTTTTTATATACTGGGGAGACTATTACTTAAGCAGTCTCGGGATCCTGGGCTTGTTGGTGTGCAGAGTTAATTCTAAAGGGCCTTCCTGCACTACAACCTTGGGCACACCTGTGGTCTCTAAATACCTGCTGTGGATTGTTGATGGTGATCAGCTGCAGGCTGATCCATCCAGGCTAAGGGTGGCTGTCCAGCATAGCTGGGTGTATTGCTGGAGGCTGTCTTTCTGCACTCCTTCCTTGTCCCAGGGTGCTTGTTGCATGGAAGAGCCTACACATGCTGCTGTAATCCTAGGCTAAACAGTAGTCTAGGCAAAGTAATATTACTGTAGATACCAATACACAGCCTTCAGACCTTTCCCACTGCTCCTAAACACATTTCTGGACTGACTGAACATGCAGAGACATCTCCTTACTACTGTAAGCAGATGAAGTTCCTTGCTTATTTTGATCTCCACTTTCAAACTGTCTAATTGGATCAAAATCATCTCTGCTCTTGAAGTGACTGCTGTGATACTTAGACCATTAAAGATTAGTTTTGAAGCTGTAGTCCTGGACGTAGGCTTAAGTCAACCTACCCTGGACGTTTCTAGGGTAGAGTCACAACTCATTATGGCAGCTCTAGAGCCAGAAACTTGTTCAGCTTCCCATCTAGTACTTAAGTATTATGCAAGCAAAACAACTCTGATTTGGAGAAATGCTGGGAGGTGTAACAGGGCTGTGAATCAGTGAGGCTTGGACTGGAAAAGTTGGCTCGAAGAACTTGGGCTTTGAGCCTGGCTAATCATGTGTATCAGTGCCTCTTAGGAATGCCCTGCTTTCCAAATCTGGATACTCACTGCTGCAGCAGAGCTGCAGCTGGGCTGAGTCCTTGGGGAGGGCAGACCCCTTCTCATGTGGAAGTCACATGATTTAGTTGCAGTCATTGCTCCTACCAGGCACCAGTGGCAGTTCTTTAATCCCTTGTTCATACCTGGGGTGAGGCCTGCAGCTGGAGCTGGGAAGTGAGGGTGTGACTGAGGTAAGCTACAACTTCATTGTCCCTGGAAGGGGAATCTTCCTCTGTGCTGGTCTGGCACTTGTTTGGTTGCACTGTGAGCCTGTTCTGATTACAGCTGATCCAGAGCTCTTGCTATCTAGCCATGTTTATTGTTTCCCTTGGCTGCACATTGTTTCTCCCTTTAGCACAGGTGTTATCCCCTGCCCCCCCTCCCCCCCCCCAAGGCTGAGGTTGCTGATCTGTCTTGAGCATGTTATCAAGGAATATGCAGGCAGAATGTGTACAGGCCTGACACTTGCCTAATAGCTAGCTCACAGAGTAGGTTGGTTGGCTGCTAGCACCATATCACCCTGTTATGGTGTTTGCACTTAAGCAGCTGATGAGCTGAGCACCAAGCTGTATGTCTGGGCTGTGGCTGCTGCTTGCTGATTTCTGAGCTTCACTTGGTACTAGGGTAACTCCTTTTGCACTGGAGGTAGCAACTCTACCCTCAAGAGGTTGAAATTTACTGCAGACAGCTGTAGTCTTAAAAAGTTAATTCTTCCAGGATACTGAAGCATGATTTAAGATTCTGTTTTGATCTGAGCCATGTCAGTGTGCTAACAAGCATCTAAAGCTCTAGGCTGTTCTTCAGAGAAGTGAAACACTTGGCTTCTGGCTCCCAGATGAGGAGTGGAAGACAGCGGGCAGCATACCTACACCTGAACTCAAAAACATAGCAATTTGCACAAGGTATCAAAAATCAATTGGGAGATGAGGCTCCGTGAACAGAGTAATTCCACCTCACAGGACTGGGAAAGGCATCTACTAGGCAGAAGTCTGCTCTTGATGAAACTGCAGTAAGTAGCAGGCAGCCTAGCTGTTCCTTCTGAGGAAGGAATGATGAGCTGTGCTTGAGCTTTTGTCTGGGTCCCAGCAGGAGGGAATATCTTGGTTAGAACAGCAATGCAAATGTGTGGGGAGGAAGGAGGTGGAAAGCAGTTTTGAGATGCCACTGATAAAGTAGCAACTACAGTATACCCTTCTGTGAAGCTCTTGCAGGAATATCTTGCCAGCTGCTTTTTCATATGGGCTTCACTTCAATTGATTTTTCTGTGGTGGGTCAAAGAAGCCTTGAAGGACCTCTAGAGCCCACTGACGGTATGGACCACAGTAGCCCTGTGATCCTGATCTACAGGAGCCTGTTACCCTAACGAGCAACCCCTATGAGAAGAGCAGTTTCTGCAAGTTGTCTACCTGAATGGCAAGGTATTACTAACACTCCTCACAGTGGAGACAAGTCCTGCCTTGGTGCTTAAGTGTAAAGCTTTTCTAGGTAGAATTCTGTGGCTAGCTGGAGAAGCTAAACTACCAGTAGATGTGCCATGGAAACAGGAAGAGGTCCCATCCTGCTTGTGCAGCCTGTTGATGTGAGGCTCAAGCTGCTGTTAAAATGTTCAGGTGCTTCTGTATCTGTCATGAGTTTGAGAATGCTACTTAGACACTTGCTCTGGTCTTGGAGCATTCAAGTTTGATAAGGAAGATATGCAGGCTCTATAGCAGCCCCAGATATTAAGAAACAAACTAGTAATAAGTTTGCATTTGACTAAAAGATGCTAAGTTGCCTTTAATCCATGTTCCTACAAAGGCAACAGGACTTTGTCCTCTGACTAGCTCTCAGCTTTTTTCCCAACTGAAAGGGCTAGGTTTCTGCTCTGCTCATCTGCTGTTGTGGCATTTACTAGAGAATGCAGTGAGATGTGAAACAGGCTGATAAGCACAGGTCTGAAGCAGGAAGTCATGCTGAGCTGAGTGTGCTGGCACCTGTAGTGCTCTGCATTAGCACACAATTTGTTAGTTCTAAATACTTGGTCATGCAGATGTTGCTAAGCTGTTAACATTAAACTGGAAATGAAGAAACTTAGTTCAGCTCAGTTTTGAGCTCCTGTTGCAAGTGGACATTGCTGAGAACTTCCATACAAAGAGTGTCTGGACCATTTGGTCTCCACCTGTCATGGACTATCTGCCTTTCCTCAGGATGAAGCCTTGCCTGTTCAGTGTAGCTGAACTTGTTCAAGTTCATGGTCTGCATGTAGCCTCAGCTGAACTTGGCTTTGTAAATCACTGCAGGGGTCAGCATGAGCATAGGCGGCTGATATGTGCCAGTTTGACGGTATGTTTGATCCTATAAAAACAGGGTAAACATCCAATGAGCCTCTTATTTTAGGGGCTAGTAGTCTAAGCAATTATTACCTCTGGAGATGCCAAACATGCTAGGGGACGGGCTACTTCTAGGAAGGAACAAATTCAGTCTGGCTGAGGTGGTCTTGAGTCATTCTTCCAGCTTTAGCCTCCATGAAGACATACAGAACTACTGGGAGGGTGAATAAAAATAGCTCTTCAGTGTAGTACAGAGACTTAATGCATTGTAGCCTCCCCCATGCTAGTGATAACTGAGCAAAGGTAGCGTTTGTCTGAAATGCACTTAGCTGCATTTCAGGACAGAGTTTTATAGAACCTTCTGAATTGTAGCTGCTCCTCTGAACAGTCTGGTCAATGGTGAGTCCACTGCTGTGCCTGGCGTGCCCTAATGGAACATTGTTATATCCAGACTGGCTTTTTCTTGGCTGCTTTTTGCTGAACACCCTGTGATATTCTGCAGAAATGAGTGTTCTTCTTATTGGACACAGCATCCAAAACAGATCCATGGTGCTTCAAACTAAAATGTGCCTTTTCGTGGAACACCTATTCACTCTTGTGCTATCTACTGGGATAGAGGAGCGGAATTAGGGGGTTGTAAGTGCTACAGTGAGTTTAGTTCTGCCTAGTATTTGCTCACCTACTGCTTTGTGCAGCTTGCTTGTGTGGAGGGTTATAAGTTTCTGGCCAAGGATGCTGAGATTCAACAGTGCTTACACTTCTAGCCTGTGTGTAGTGGAAGGTGCGGATGGCAGACTGGTAGATACAGGAGCAGAGGGCAAGCTTCAAGCTCTTTGAGGTGATGACAGGCTCTGACCTCCTGCAAAGAAGACTAAGCTGTTCTGCTGGCACAAGCTGGAGAACTCTTGGTCAAATACTTCTTTCTAGTCTCTGTTTAGGGATACTTTGATTCTTAGTTAGGATTATAATTTGAACCTTTTAATAGCAAAGCTACAGCAGTAGAGACTGTTCCCACAGCTGTGCTAACAGGAAGTCATCCTGCTCATCAGCAGCTTTGAAAACAGTATGCTACTGCTTAGGAGCTGCTGTCTTCCACAGAGGCAAGTTTTTTTTTTTTTCTTCCTCAAGGCTGCTTTCATACTAAAACTGTCCATGAACAGCTTACTGAGGTGTTGCTATTACAAGGCCTACTTCTGGTGGGGGATAGCTAATCTGAAAGATTAGTGGGCCACTAATGCAAACTCCTGCTGTTCTTTGCTTGCATCAACCTAATTAATGTTAAAATGCCTGTACTGTCCCTTGATGCATGTGAACATCTCTAAGGAGGCCTTAACCATCCATTTCTGCTTTGAGTTAAAGCAGCTGTCTTAATATAGCATATGAAAGGACAGAGTTGTAATGTGCTCTGAAGCAACAAGGGAAGTCAAATTTGATTTGGCATGGACTTTACTTTTGTGTCTGAACAACCATGGCACCACTTAGCTTCATAGGACAGTATTTGACCCTTCCCTTTAGAGCAGCTAAGCCAGTAACACTTGCAGGCTAGATGTGAGGTGTTCTGCCTTGCTGGTCTAGAAGGCCAGCTTGACAGTAATAAGACCACTATGAGTGAACTTGCAATGCTAGGCTTAATCTCATAAGGATCAGAACACTGTTAAGAGCTTTCTTAGACGAACAGGCATTAAAAATGGAGTGGAAGGATACCTCTCCAGTATTAGAGGCAGTTGTTGCTCCTTTGGCACTAGTTGAGCTGGGAAGAGCAACGCTGCTGGCTAGTCTCTTGACAGGAGGTTTTTGACAGCTCCCAAGAAGGGTTGGCTGGGCTGTGCTAGTAGGCTGTGCTCTGAGCAGTCATGCAGGTGACCTCTCTCCAGGAGGCTTTGCACAGTGCAAAACAGAACTGACATCTTGGATCAAATTTTAAACAGGTTTTTCTTCAAGATTCCTCTAAAAGAGGAAGTGTTTGTTCAGGAATCTTCCTGGGACTGGATAGGAGCCCTGAGTGAGCTGGCTGGTTAGCACACTGCCATCTTAAGGGCTTGTGTGACTTGACTTTGCTGCTCTACAACACTCACCAGGCAAAATAAAACAAGCGAAGTTGCATTTATAGTGCAAAATAGTCTTAGACTCAAATACGACTGACCTAGTTGAGATCAAATTGGTGATTAAAATTCTTAAGTTGAGCTTTCCCTTTGCAACAGCATAGGGGAAGCTCTGAACAACCTAAATCTCACTTGTTTCACTAACTTAGCGGGTTTTTTTTTGCTGGTGTGACTAGAGAAACTCCAGATGCTAACTACTGGTGCCTGCCAGTACTCAAACCTGCTTCAACTATAGACTGGAGCTATATTCTTCTTAGTCTCCTTTAGTCAATTTTGCGCTAGCGAGAATTCCCAGGAATGAGATCTGTGTAGCTTCTCTCTATGTAGCTTAGAGCATGTATGCAAGACCCCATTTTTTGGGGGGACATAAGACAGTAATGAATCAACTTCCTCAGTATTACTTAGTGTGAGAAACAGCCTATTAGCAAATGAATAGTTGCAAATTGTTTATGACTCAAGGCAGGCAAATCTTTGAATATTGAACCTGGCCTAGAGTTTTTTGTACTTTGTTCTGCTGACACAGCAAATGGCTCGCTGTAATTGGAATTAATACAGTTCAGGTAAGCTCAGAAATACTGCAATCAATGTGACATAATGATGTAGGAAAGACAGTGGGGAAGTCTCTAACTAGATCTAAGCTCATGAGGACCAGTCAAACCTCTATTTAGCACAGATAGCTGCTTTAAAACTGGAGCTGCTGGAGAGTAGCTAAGCCATGCAGAATTTGATAAAGATCAAGTAAATAGCAAAAGTAGTGCTAGAGAGAGCAACTTGATGCTGCTTAAACTAGAGGGGTTTCCTTCTGAAAATATCTATTGCCAACTCTGCTTTAATCTAAAACTTGTTTATAAAGGCTCCAGCTCATTTGAAGCAAGTGAATGACAGCACCACGGATCCAACAGTGGTATTTCTTTGTCCTCTTTTCTGAGAAGCAATGGCAAGGGATACCTCTGAAGGGTGGGTCTGTTTCTACCTCTAAAAAAAGTTAGCAAGAAGGCTTGGTCCCTCAGCTGACTGGGTTTCAAACAGCATTGGTTGATTTAAACTTGGCAAAATAAAGGTGGAAAACTCTGGGCTGTGGTCACTTCTGGGCACCAGCAGAACTGGAGCTCATCAGGTTTCTCATGGCCCTAGCAAGAATTCTTAGTTGAAATAGTTCCTGTTATGGTATGGCTCATATCCTCTGTGTCCCATAGAATGGATGCTGTCTCACCTGATCAGTGTTCATGAGGCAGTAATAGCCCTTCATACTAATAGGGTAGCCTGTAAACTGTGACAATAAGGTTGTGTCAGGTCTGACTCATGCTTCCTTCCCATGACTCCAGGTGGCTGGCTGTTCAGCTGAGCTACTTCCAAGAAAATAGACTTGACAGAACAGTTTCCCCTCCCTTTGTCCTGGGACTTCAGGCCATGCTGAATTTGGGCCCTAAGCACCCAGTATGTCTTAGTACCGTAATGAGAGCTCTGCAGATCCTCTCCTGAGCATGAAAGCTAATGCCAGCTTGTCCAAAGCTGCCTTGAATACTAGGAAGGAATAAGCTGCAGTAGCCAATTGCAAAAGATTATTAAAAACATCCAGGGTAAAATAGAAACCCTATGTATAGGGTTCTGGCCCAGTCACTTCATCCTGAATTGTTTACCTTAAATGTTAAGGAAAATGGGTAACTCTCACCTTTGACTGAACCTGTACAGATTTTTACCAAGACAGACTGAACCTATACAGATGTTTACCAAGACAGCTATGTAGACCAAATTGCTAAGCTGTTTCAAAGCTCTGCTCACTTCTTACCCCATCTGGGCTGACTGCTACAGAAGTCTCAGGCTTGGCTGGCACGAGTGTCACTTGTGCTACATGCTCTGAAAACACAGGAGGTACAGTTTGTCTGAGGGAGCTTTCACGGGCTGTTCTCCCCGCTGCTATAGTCAGGACAAACTGGAGTACAGATTTTGGCAAGAAGAGAAACAGGACTAAATGTTGGGGTTGTTGGCAACTTCTGCTGCATATCTGGGCTAGTATAGCTGAGCTGCCAGCTGGATCCTTGAGCAATGCAGTCCAATGTAGTGTAGACTGCCTTGGAAAGGGAAGGTGGGTTTCCAGAATGACTGTCCTGTACAGGTTCTCTGGCATCTATTAACAACTATCTAAGGATAGTGTGAGCTCTCTGGATGGCCTTTTCACTCAACATGCTACGGTGGTAAGCTTTTCTGAACCATGTTTCAGAAAAGCTCCAGCTCTCTAAGTAGGCAGGTCACTAGATGCCTAGGGTAGATGTAATCTGGTAAGATATTGCTGTAAGCGCATACCATTGTCTACAATGACAGCAAGAAGGCTTCTCACCTTGTACCGTAAAAAAATTTGTAGTCTGCAGCATTCCATGATGGTGAAGTCTCAGCCTTAGAGTGTTAGATGAATTATCCTTCAGACTAAGACTTCTTGCAATCAGCCTCTGCATCTAGTAGTAGTCTCCTCTGGCTTAGAGCATGCTAACTCCTGTAGCAGTGGGATGAAGCAGGTTGCAGTTATCCACCAACTTAGGCCAAAGATGAACAAGTAGGTGTTGCATATCCCTGGAAACAGGCAATGGACCAAGCTGCTCAGAAAATACCTATAACTGTACTGTGTCAGAGCAAAGGCCTCTTTCCTAACTGTGAAGTCAAGAATAGCTTCTGAAGAGTAGGAGCTCAGTGGTAGGAGGACTGTGACTTGTTCGAGCAGAATGGGAGTTTCAGGCTAAACAAATTCCCAGAGAAGGGCTTAGCTCCTGAAGCTGTTTGTCAAGGGGCTTTTGAATTCAAGTAGCACAGCTGTAATCATCTGGATCTCCTGGCTGCAGAGAGCCTGCAGGCCTCCTTAGGGAAAACCAAGGAGTTCTGTGCAGACCAGATGAGTACCAAGCTGGGATATATTGTGATCTGATCAGGCCCTAGCACATAAGAGTAGCTAGTCCCATCCATCCCCAGAAAATGGGAGAAGGGCCTCATGGAAGGAAGTGTGCTGACCTGCAGTCATTCTCAGCTACTGAGGGCAGGGCTTCTTGCTTGCTCTGGCTGTGCTAAAGCATACCCAGAAGCATATTAAAGTCCAACTGCAGCAGAGCCTAGCTATTTCCACTGATCTGGAGGAAGCCGGAGGAGAACTGGGAATGAGTAAGTGTGGACTTCTGGACCTGAACTTGCTCTCAGTCTTGCTAATGGATGGGCCATTAGAGTATAGGCAGGTGGCTTTAAATGGCCTAAAGTGGACTGGAATAATGTTAGGGTGCAACTGTGAACAAATTAATAAGCAATAGATCAAGTGTTATGTGGTTTGCCACTGTAGGCTTACTTGTCCTTCCAAGGATGAGATGGCAGTAGTTAGCTTGAAATGCTTTCTGCAAGCAGCAGAGTCTAGTAGCAATTTGCCTTGTAAATCAGCAATTTGGCTGACCTGTGCAGTTGTGCAAGGAGTGCTTCAACCACAGCATATTCTAGGGTCTCAGTGCCCTCACAAAGCTACTAGCGAATGCTGTTACTTTCTGAAGCTGAACCTGGAAGGTGTAGGAAGTGTGGTGTTCGCTGGGAAACTACTGAAGGTCAAAGTTTGAATGGTTAGTGTTAACATACACCTCTGCTCGCATGTCACTTAGCAGCACCTAAGAGCTGGCCTGTATTGGGAGCTGAATTGCTTTATAGCTTAGCCTTCAGCAAGGCTAAAGGAGACGGCCTAGGCTAGCATGCCTATAAAGGGGACTGAAAATGAGGCCCAAAATGGGCTTGGTATTGTAAAGGACAAGGGCTTGACTCCTCTACTGGTTGGCTTTAACTGGCCACTAGTGGTCTGACACTACCTTGCCTGCGAAACAAGCAAATGCCCAGTTAGTGGCTTGCTGCAGCCTTGAATTCAGGGTCTATTTCCAGGCCCTGATTTCTTACTGAGGGTCTGCTGTCTGACACCAAACTTGCTGGCTTCTGCCTTGAGGCATGATGTGTTAACAGTATCTGATGGTATTGTTCCTCTTCCTTTTTTAGTTTAAAAGATGACTTCTAGGAAGAAAGTGTTACTGAAAGTCATCATCCTTGGAGACTCTGGGTAAGTGGAGGAGCCTTTAGGCTGCCAGTCTGTATCTGACTAGCTGGAGCAGTGCTCTAACTGATGGGGGTCTGGATGTACTGTGAGAAACTGGCAGTGTTGGGAGGAGAGGTTTTACATCCCCAGACAACTATGTTGCCTTATGGCTTTAAGAGCACTTCACTACCATCTGCTCTGAATGTGTCCCTGCAACTTAGTATCTTGAAATACTGCCACATTATTAAACGGAGCAGTCTGCTGATGAGCATCTGGTAGCAGAACTGGATGGTGTTGTTGCAAGTAGGAAGTATGATGTTAAAATAAGTATTTTAATGTTTGTTTTATTTTTTTTTTCTTCTTTAAAAAAAAAAAAAGGATTGGGGGCCACCATAAGCAATCTTAGGTCACTTAAAACTTTGCCTCTCAGTGGCATAGGTTAAACTGAGCCATCTGCTTAGCTTCTGTCTGTGGCTAGAGCCTGTCTGTTGAAGTAAGGCTGTGCCACTCCTGCCTCTTGAGTGAGGAGTCTGCTGTTCTGGGTTTGCCCTGCAGACTGTAACCTGACTCCAATGGTATCAGGCTTATTTATGCTACAGTACCCCAATGTGCTGTTGATCAGGGAGTTTCTTCACCACAGGGTGTGTGACCCTCTCGGCTGGCCCTCTGAGAAGGATCTCTACCTCTAGGCATGTAGCAGAGCACAGTATGTAGACCTATCACTGAGCTGAGGTTGCCTGTACCTCCAGCTCCCTTTGTGCTGTGGAGGTTGAAGATAAGTTCAGGGTGGCTAATTCAAACACTGTAGAAGTAGCCTACCTAGTCCTGTCTGTCTTTCTGTGCAGGGTGGGAAAGACATCACTCATGAACCAGTATGTGAACAAGAAATTCAGTAACCAATACAAGGCTACGATAGGTGCAGACTTCCTGACGAAAGAAGTCATGGTGGATGACAGGCTAGTGACAATGCAGGTAAGGAGTAACTTTACTCTCTGCTGAGAGTACGTGTCTGGCTGCCCAGGCCTGGGCCATGTGGAAGTATTTACTCCAGAGTGGTACTGGTGACAGAACACTGGCCAAAGGTTTTGCTTGCACTAAACTGTGCTTGGCCACAGCTGCTGCTGGGTTCTCTGCAAATCTGTGCATGAGCAGAGCTGAAGGAAGGTGAAGATCAGCTTGTCTGTACACAGCTAAGAGCAGCTTTGCTGTACCCAGTTTTACAAGCCAGCATTTGGTACTGTCACTAGACTATGGTAGAAAGATGCATGTCCCTGTTCAGGGACTGCAAGGGGCCCTTTAGCCAGCTCAGCTACTCATGCTGCCTGACTTGAGTGCAGTGTTAACCTGCCAGTTTGCGCATGCCTTTAGTACCTATTGCTTCCATCTCTCCGTGATGAGAGTGACTGCAGGGCAGTCATCGACAGTGTTTGGACTGTGCCGGTACCACAGTATACCGGAGTGTTGCAGGCAGGTTACTTCCTGATGCTAATCCCTAAGTCTTCCTTGCTCAAAACAAGGATATAGCCCTTCCCAAGACCAAAACCACAAATGCTTAGTGCTGCCTTTAGAAGGGCTTTTCTGGCTACTTTGTGCCTATAGAATTTTCCAAAGTACTAGGTGCTTCTTCCTTCAGGCTAGCTTTCTCTCTTGCTGGAGGCTACAGATGCCTAGGATGGGGAGTTCTAAAATGAACGCTATAACTGTGGACTGACTGTTAGAGCAGAACTGGCTTAATTGCCTGTTTTTTGTTGCAGATATGGGATACAGCAGGACAAGAACGATTTCAGTCTCTGGGAGTTGCCTTCTACAGGGGAGCAGACTGCTGCGTGCTGGTATTTGATGTTACGGCCCCTAACACATTCAAAACCCTAGACAGCTGGAGGGATGAGTTCCTCATTCAGGCCAGTCCAAGGGATCCTGAGAACTTTCCTTTTGTTGTGCTGGGAAACAAGATTGACCTAGAAAACAGACAAGTGAGTACTGGGACTTGCTAGCCTGCTCTTAAGAAATCATTGCAGTGGGAAACCTTGTAGGGACATGTGAGGGTTACCTGAGGAACCAGAGTAGGAGGTGTCAAAACATGGCTCAGCTGTTGCATGGCACTGAAGAGGAGTTCCTGCAGACTATTCTCATCTTTCTGAAGGGGGTCAAACCCCTGTACACAGCATGCTTCTCTGCAGCAGAGAGATTGCAGCATCTCTCTGGGTAGATTCAAGGAAAGGAGCTGAGACTCCTTCAAAAATGCTGAGTAATTCCTGTGGGAGTGAGTCCTTGCTCTGCAGATGCCTGAGCAGTCTGTGCCCTGCAGGCACTCATCTCACTAGGACCTAGTTCTTGCTTAGGTCTGAGTTATGTGCTGGTAGGTAGCAGTCTCCTGTGCCCTAACAGGGGTTGGCCCTGTTGGAGGGGGCCCTCTGTTTTGGCTCATTGCTAGAGACTGCAAGAAGGCTGCTCAGCCCTAGCTCTGCCTCTAGAGCTGGGACTGTTTCTGGGAGGAGGGTGAGGGGAGGAGCAGCTCTGTATGTGGGCTACAGCTTTACCAACGTTGGAGCTACTGTCTTAACTCAAGTTGGATATGAGGCGTTGGCCTGGAAAGAAAGCCTGCTTTCTGCATAGCTGCAGTTGATGATGCTACTCTCTGTTTGCTCAGGTCACCACAAAACGGGCACAAGCCTGGTGCTACAGTAAAAACAACATCCCCTACTTTGAAACCAGTGCCAAGGAGGCCATTAACGTGGAACAAGCTTTCCAGACAATTGCACGAAATGCACTTAAACAGGTAGGCAGTGGGGGGCTGGCGGGTGCCCTCTGGTGGTGCCAGTACTGCCTGCTGAGCCTGGCTAGTGCAGCCAGGGTACAGGCCAGAAGGGCTCTTGTGGAGAGCACCCTCACATGCTAGGAGTTGTCTGTAGATCCATTTTTGGGAAAGGCGCTAACTCTTCCCTTCTCTCCCACTAGGAAACCGAAGTGGAGCTTTACAATGAATTCCCCGAACCCATCAAACTAGACAAGAATGACCGAGTGAAGGCTTCTGCAGAGAGCTGCAGCTGCTGAGGGGAGAGGGAGGGGTTGAGCACAGTCCTTCACAAAACAATATCACACTTAGGCCTTCAAACACACAGCCCCTCTTCTGTGTTTAAAACGATTTAAAAATTTCCATCTCCAGCTGCCAAAATCCACCCATTTCCCATGAGCATCTGAGTCTAGCACTTTAGAGCTCATGTCCCTGCACCATCCACATCACACTTCATGGTAACAGACCTTTCTCTTAGTTTAAAATGGAAACTCTTATGTATGTTTGGAACTGAATCTAATTCCAGGTGTCCAATGGAGAGAAACTGTTTACAGGTAATCTGTGTAACAAATCACATTTTTAACTGTCTTGGTTTTTTTTTCCCCCTGTGAAGGCTGCAACTGGAAAGGCTGATTACCCATAGTTCATTGCAAGCTCAGCACTCGGTCCAACTAGGTTGAGTTTTGTATGTATCTCTGTTAATGCTTGTTACTTTTAACTAATCAGATCTTTTTACAGTATCCATGTATTATGTAATGCTTCTTTAGGAAAAATCTTATAGTACATGTTAATATATGCAACCAATTAAAAATGTATAAATTAGTGTAAAATTCCTGAATTACATGTTCAAGTACTGAAACACAGATTGTCTAGAAAGTGAGGAGGACACTTGTGAACTGCGGTGTGCTAGCAACACAAAGTCCAGATGGAGGCAGTATTTTGTACAGTAGAGACGAACGATGTGTAAGCCTTCTTGTTTTGAAGCTGAAGAGCTTCATCTTCTAGAAAAATCTGTTCAGCTTCCTTGTATCTAAATTCAGATTTGCATAACAGCAATGATATGCACACTGGATTAATGAGTTTTAAAAGATTTAAATACAGCTATGAAATGACCTCATTTGTTCACCTCCCCCACTGCTTAACTCCTAACATCCTGGAGCGAATGTGAGAAGGAGTCAGATCTGAGGTGTTCCAGTGGTTCTCTGTGTTGTGGAAGGAGTTCCTCTCCCACCTGGGTTGTGGTAGCTGTTTCTCAATGAATGACCTGGACTACAAATCTTCCCTTTCTTCTTACTGACTGCTAATCTGGATTTTTTTTTTTTTTTTTTGGTATGAAGAAACTTGGCAATCTATTCCCTTTCCTCTCCTCCTTTCCTCCTGGTATTTGTTCTTGCATTTGTAGCTTGCTTAAATGGAGCCCCTCTATCTGTTTTCCAGAGGTCTACATTCTAGTACGTAGGCTGAGCTCTTATGTAAAGAGACAAATATGATGCCAATAAACTTAACGAGAACAAACCGTCCTGTTTACTCCTGCTTTTGACTCTTTTCTTCACTAACAACTTGCTTCCTTTCCGCTGTGCGGTCATTTTAGCAAGCCAGTGCCTGCCCCAGAAGGATCCATTCCTTATTGTAGAGCCTGTGCTCTGCGTGTTTTTGAAAGTGGTGGTGAAGGCCTCGCTTGCTTGGGTGACCCCAGAGACTAACAGGGCAACTTGCACTCTCCTTCTTGAAGCTGCTTGCAGTGGCAGGAATTGTGCTGGATCTGGTCACTCCTACATTAACCTACTCATTCAGCTCTGTTCTAGGTGTGCTGAAACACTTGTGCAAGGGTGGAGGCGATAGCAGTGCTGTTCAGCTCTTGCTACCATCCTCAGGGAGGTGCTGGTGAAAAGGGCAGGCTACTGTCCTGGCCCATCCCAGCTCCTGGGGTCAGGCCAGCCTTGCAGGAGCTTGCGCAGGCTTTCTGCTCCTAGCTGAGGCTGTAGTTATGGGCTGCAGTGCTGGTTTGCCAGTTGCACAATGTCACAGATCACCTGGAGTTAGTGTTACGAAAAGGGACAGAGGCTGGCTGCTGGGTGGAGGACAGAGTTGGCACTTAGTGGGCCCCGGTAGTTGGGGGTGCAGCTCCCAGAGTGACTTGCAGCTCTTAGCAGCAATTTGCTGGAGTTCTTTCACTAAAACAAGACCTCACCTTTTACTAGCGGTTTTTGGTGAGCTTTGCTCCTGGCTTATGGTACCTTATAGTGAGTTAAGACCTTTCCTTGGTGGAGTCCAGTCAAGCCTTTAATTCCTGGATATGATGCTCTGCTCTGTCACCTCTGCTTGCTCTGCTATTCCACAGCAAACTAGGAAGCAAAGCTTAAAGAAATGAGGCCAGTTATTTGAAGAGACTTCTAACAGACTTCTGTGCTCTGTATGCTATTGTGTGGCTTCATCCTCTCAATTCCCCCACCCCCCATGACTGGGCTTTTGCTGTCCAAATCCATTTCAAACATCTAGCCTGCAACAGCACTGTATCCTGGTGGGACTGGTTTCCTATCTGCATCTTTCTGAAAGGCTCAGACCTGCTAGTCTGTAGCATCAGTCTATACTTACTTTCTGTAATTGTAGCAGGGAGAAAGCCAAGTGGAGGGAGGGGGCAGGGCAGAGGGGAGCAATAAGCATTAAAGGATGCGTTAGGGAAGGGGGATGATCCTAACTCTGCATATTCTTTCTGTTGCTTGTGCCTCAGTTCCTGGAGCTGAGACACAGGCTTTAGCATGGAGAAGAGAGGGAGAAGAGCTGGAGGGGTGTATATGTTACCCAGTGTGATAACTAAGGGTCATCAAATAGACCTGGCAGCTACACAAAACAAGAGGAGAGTGTTCTACATGATGTAGTTGAGCTGTGGAGCTCCTTGCCACAGGATGTTATGGATTTTAAAGGGGTGAGGGAGGGAGAATTAAATGCTGCCATCTACAAAAAAAAAAAAAAAAAAAAAAAAAAAAAAAAAAAAAGCCCAGTATTTTGGAGGTGGGAATATGCGCACACAGGTGCACAATAGAGGTGTTTTGTGGTCTTAAAAGCACTGTTAGGTAGCCTTGATCTACCTGTTGCAGGAGGCAAGCAATTTGGGATTTTGTGTTACAAGTTTTCCTAGCTGTTGTACTCCAAGAAGCTGATGCTGTCAGAGACAGCTGGGGCTGGTGTTCTTGCGTGATTCACTTGCATCACCACTGTGATTTGAAGCAGCCCTGGACTGAAGAAGCTGGCCGGACTGATAGTCCCTGCAGGCTATAGTGTGCTTAGGGTAAACCATTTGTCTGCTCAAGAACACTCCTAAGGTACCAACAATGCTTCATGGCTTTTACTTCTGCGCTGACCTTTTTACCTGATGAGTTACAGATGCAATGATGTGTGCTATGGTGACTTGTTGCTGGACAAACCACAGAGGCAAATCTAGCCCTGGAAGAAGCTGGGGCGTCTGGCTGATCCCCCGAGACAGCCTGGCACGCGGGAGGCAGAGGACTGGTTCTGTTGTTTGCCCAGGTCCTGGCTGGACTGGAGGGAGAGGCCTGAAGAGCGTGGCCAGCTGGTGGAAGGGGAGGGGAATCGGCGCAGACCCGTCCATGAGGAGGGGTGCTTATTGTGAGACATGGTTTATTTTAAATTTGCTTTGAAATGAATTCGATTTTCATTCAAACTTCTGAAGGAAGTCTGATTTCTTTTTTTTTTTTTTTTTCAACTCCTCTTTCAATTCCCTGTCCCCCATCCCTTCCCATTTCCAACAAGGGTAGCAGGGAGGAGGGAGAAGGGGGCTATCTCACTATGGAAGCATCTCTTCTGCTTTCCTGGTACTGGGGAAGTGCATGGGAAGATCTACCTCTTCCACAGCAGCTCTCCTGCCCCAGAAAGACTTCAAGCATTAACTACTGCCCTTGAGAGCGTGAACTGGGCAGAAGTGCCACGATCTCGGGCAATGCTACTTGTCACTCCTATTCCAAGGAGCGTAACACCAAAAGCTAGAATGGGCGCCCTCGGCTTGCGGCGCGGCGTTGCTGGGGCTCTCGGCGGGGCAGCCAGGTGCGCGGCTTTGCTGCAGAGCTGCGTGCAGCTGCACAGGAGAGCCGTTGGCGCGAGCTCCTGAAGCCACCTGGGTTTGGCAGGACGTGGGTGCAGATAGGAAATGGGGGGGGGGGTGCACAACCCCGTCTGCGTGGTGGGGGTGACCTCAGCAGGGAGGCAGCGCACAAGAAGTGAAGAACTCTCGAGCCGTGGGAAGCGGTGGCAGGGGAGCCGGAGCGAGCGGCAGGCGCCCCTCGGGCACGAGGAAGCGGGGAGCTGCCCCTGTTCACACCTGGCCTGCTCCTGAGCTGGTGTGCACACGCACGTGCAAGCAAAATTTGGGAAAGGCATGTGCAGAAACACAAACAGTGCTCCCAGCTGCCTAGGTGCACGAAAACAACTGGATTTTATGTGGGTTTCATGCACACATTTACCCAAGGATAAAATTAATTTTCATGTATGCATATAAAAATGCTCATTTCGAGAGAGCAGGGAAGCATAAGCACACTGGCAAGCGTGTGTGCACTGTGTGTGTGTGTGCACGCACATGCACACGTGCTCACACACTCCTCAACTCTGCAGTGAAGAACACGAGTTAGTTTTGCTCCAGGTTGCCATTGGTTTGCAGCGCTGGCTATACCTGTGCACACACGTGTGTGTTTGCAGGTGTGCCAGTGTGCACATGGACCATGCGTGTGCATGTGCATGCAGAGAGGGAGACAGAGCCACAGAGAAACCGCTCACACTTGCACACACACACAGACCTATTGCCAGGTTTACTTTATTTGTATAGTAGTATATAATGTTTGTGTGTGTGTTTGCTTGCTCTCTATATATGTGTTATCTATGCAGAGAGAACAAGATGATCTCATGCACTCCATGGAATACATTTTATATATTCATATACTTACATACGTGTCTATTTTCTATCCTTCTCTCCCTGTATAGCCATATATATACAAACATATATAGAGATCACACACACATGCCACAAATAATTCATTTAAATATTTCTATATGTAAACCTTGTCTGCGTGTACATTTTCTAACTCTTTCTCTCTTTATATATATATATATATATATGCACATATATACATGTTTATATATATGTATATTTAGAGAGACTGAATAGACATACAGACACCCCCACATTTATATATATTTTATATATGCTTATATTTATGTATATGTATTACATAGAGAGGAAAAGAATACACAGACACCTCCACATATATTTTTATATATACTTAATATATTTATGTATGTAGTGTGTGTGTGTATATATATATATATTTATATATATATATATAGAGAGAGAGAGTAGACAGGTATCTCCACATATATTTAAATATTTAGATTTACAGACATAATATTTGTGTGTACTATATAGAAAGAACAAGTGTATATGCACGCACACACACACACACACACACACACACACACACACACACACACCCCTTCCATCATTCTCTCTCTCTCTCTCTCTCTGTGCATATATAACATATAGAGAGAGCTCATGCGTATGCATGGCTAGCCACCCACATTATTTAAGTGTTTATAAATGTACAGCATTTTTTTCCATTTCTGAGATGTCCATGCATAAGTGTGTGTATGCATGTGCACCCACGCGCACACACACACACACACACACACACACAGATACCACCTCATAAATCATGTTTATATATTTATATCCTTGTGTGTGTGAGCTCATCTCTGTGCGTGTGAGATGTGAGTTCTGTGCACGCACATGTACAGAGCAGGGGGAAATACCCCCACTCACACCCGCACCACCCTCGGTCCCCACGGGTGTAGAGTGCGTGTGCGTGTGCGTGTGCGTGTGTGTGTGTGTGTGTGTGCGTGTGTGCGTGCGCACGCATGCACGTGTGCCTGTGCGTGTGTGCGTATGTGTGTGCACGCATATGTATGTGTGTGTATATATATATGAGACATTTATAATCATATGTACAAACACTCCACATTAATTATAAATTTATATCCTTAGATGTGTGCGTTTCCTTTCATTTACTGTATAATTTTACGCATATACACACACAAACACATACTTCTATACAGAGGAAAAAAGAGGGGGGAGACTCATGTGCACACAGCCACACACAAGGATATCTGTCCACATATATTTTATTTATTTCTATATTATCAAAAATTTATGGTTCTGTGCATTTCCTACCCCCCCCCCCTTTTCACTTGCTCTTTAGATACATCAGGTAGATATGAGAGGGAGAAGAAGAGCGCTCACTCCATGCTCGCGTGTGCACACACGCACACATACACACACGCACAAACACCCCCCCCACACACACACCCCCTCTCCCGCGCAGGGTACCTCCTCAGGCCCCTACCCCTGTGCGCCTGTGCACTGCCTTGCTCACGGCCCCTCTGCCTGCTCCTGTTGCTGCCACTCTCTTGTGCTGCTCTGAACAGAGCTTTGATCTTCCAGGCAACCCTGAAGTCCACAGATCCATTGGCCCTGCTGGGATGCACCCACGGGCACTGGGGGAGCTGGCGGCGCGTACACGCGCACACACACACACACACACACACACACACACACACACACACACACACACACGAGCAGCTCATCTCACACACACACACACACACACACCACACACACACACACACACACACACACACACACACACACACACACACACACACACACACACACACACACGAGCAGCTCATGCTGGATGTCATCTCCAAGCACAGGGAGGAAAAGAAGGTTCTACCTCCATCCCTGGAAAGGTGATGGAACAGCTCATTCATGAAATCATCTCCAAGCGTACGGAGGAAAAGAAGGTGGTCAGGAGTAGCCAGCATGGATTCACCAAGGGGAAATCCTGCTTAACCAATATCTGAGAGCCTTCTCTGATGGAATGACTGGCTGGGTAGATGAGGGGAGAGCAGTGGACATTGTGTACCTTGACTTCAGCAAGGCTTTTGACACTGTTTCCCAGAACATCCTCCTAGGTAAACTCAAGAAGCAAGCACTAGGCAAGTGGACAGTGAGGTGGCTTGAGAACTGGCTGAAAGGCAGAGCTCAGAGGATTGGCATCGGTGGCGTGGAGTCTAGCTGGAGGCCTGTGAGTAGTGGTGTCCCCCAGGGCTCAGTACTGGGTCCCATCCTGTTCAACTTCTTCATCAATGACCTGGATAAGGGGGCAGAGTGCCTCCTCAGCAAGTCTGCTGATGATACCAAGGTGGGAGGAGTGGCTGACACACCTGAGGGTTGTGCTGCCATTCAGAGAGACCTGGACAGGCTGGAGAGCTGGGCAGAGAGGAACCTCATGAGGCTCAACAAGGGCAAGTGCAGGGTCCTGCACCTAGGGAGGAATAACCCTTGGCACCAGGACAAGCTGGGGGCTGACCTGCTGGAGAGCAGCTCTGCAGAGAAGGACCTGGGAGTGCTGGGGGATGACAAGTTGACCATGAGCCAGCAATATGTGCCCTTGTGGCCAGGAAGGCCAATGGTCTCCTGAGTGGCATTAGGAAGAGTGTAGCCAGCAGGTGGAGGGAGGTGATCCTGCCCCTCTCCTCAGCCCTGGGGAGACCTCATCTCAAGTACTGTGTCCAGTTCTGGGCTTCCCAGTATAGGAGAGACATGGAGCTACTGGAGAGAGTCCAGCTTAGGGCTATGAGGATAAGCAGAGGGCTGGAGCATCTGCCCTATGAGGAATGGCTGCGAGAGAAGCCTGGGGGGGGGGGGGGGTCGGCTCAATGATGTGTACAAGTACCTGAAGGGAGGGTGTCAGGGGGATGGGGACAAACTCTTTTCAGTTGCCCCATGTGACAGGACAAGAGGCAATGGGCAGAAACTGAAGCACAGGAAGTTCCACCTGAACGTGAGGGGGAATTTCTTCACTGTGAGAGTGACGGAGCACTGGCACAGGTTGCCCAGAGAGGTTGTGGCGTCTCCTTCCCTGGAGATCTTCAAAAAAAACAAAAACTCTGCCTGGGCACGATCCTGTGCAACATGCTCTAGGTGACCCTGCTGGGACTCTCCATAGGGCCCTGCCAACCTCAACCATGCTGTGAGTCTGTGTGCACGTTGGTGTTTTTAATTTACATATCTGCAATATATAATAAACCATATTACATGTATAATTATCAATACGTGCACCTCCCATACAAGGTTTTCTTTAGCTATAGGTTTCTACCTGTTTATAGAACTAGTGCTACACATGTACATACCTATCTGGCTGCACACACGTACCCTGGGTGTGCAAACACACACCACTGATGGAGCTTGTTCTGGCCACAGCTGTCCAACTCGTGTGGTATAGCTCAGCCATCTATAAATAAACATATGCAGAGAGAGAAAGATTGTGTGTGTGAAAGCGAGAGCGAGGTATTTACAGCTAATCATACATACCAACACTCCACATTCATTTTATTTAAATTTATATCCTTAGATCTGTGCATTTTCCGTCATTCTCGCTTTGTGTATAGTTTTATGCATATACGCGCGCGCGCGCACACACACACACA
This sequence comes from Rhea pennata, assembly GCF_028389875.1. Classification (NCBI taxonomy): domain Eukaryota; kingdom Metazoa; phylum Chordata; class Aves; order Rheiformes; family Rheidae; genus Rhea; species Rhea pennata. The sequence goes on from NC_084674.1 coordinate 13,922,891, forward strand.
CACACACACACACACACACACACTACAGAGAAAAAAAGAGAGGGAAAAGAAGTGAGATGGAGGGGAGAGAGAGAGAGAGAGAGAGACTCTTGCATGTGTACATGCACACACACGTGCGCATGTGTGTGCACACACATGCACATGTGCGTGTACACACACACACACACACACACACAGTAGCCCCATGTGTATTTTGTTTTTGTGTATCTAAGAGCAAGAGTGTGCATGTGTCAGAGTGCCAACACAGCTACCCTGATACCCCCGTCAGGTATTTTAATATATTAATATATATTAATATATTATTATATATTTAATATATACATGTATGCATGTGAGGAGGGTGGATGTATTTTTCTACCCACCCCCCCCCCCCCGGCTGATACATATAGATATTTAAAAAAATATATAGAAAGAGCAAGAGCATGCACTTGCGCTCGCTTGCTCGCTCTCTCGCTCTCTCACACACACTCTGACACCCTCCGTGCGTGTGTGTGTGCACACAAGTACGTGTGTGTGTGTGTGTGTGTGTGTGTGTGTGTGTGTGTGTGTGTGTGTGTGTGTGTGTGTGTGTGTGTATATGCATGCATGCATATGCGTGTGCTGTAGTGCCCCGGTGCAGCCGCCTGCCCTGGCGGGTGGTGGACGGGGCACACATGCACACAGCCCCCCCCCCCCCCCCCCCCCCCCCCGCAACAGCTGAGCGACACGTTCCTGTCTCCGCATAACAACTCCCTTAGAAAGGTATAGCTGTGTGCACACGTGTGTGCGTCTGGCCAGTCACCAGCGACCTGGCTGAAGGGGCAGCTGGCCCCACGCTGGGAGGAGCAGCTGGTGCCCCAGAGGGCTGGGTGCCGTCGGGCCGGGACAGGCTGCGGAGCCGGGCAGAGAGGAGCCGCGCGGGGGGCGGCAAAGGCACGTGCAGGGTCCTGCACTAGGGCGCAACGGCCCCCTGCACCAGTACAGGCTGGGGCTGACCTGCTGGAGAGCAGCTCTGCAGAGAGGGACCTGGGAGTGCTGGGGGATGACACACTGACCGTGAGCCAGCAAGGTGCCCTTGTGGCCAAGAAGGCCAATGGGCTCCTGGGGTGCATTAAGAGTGTTGCCAGCAGGTCGAGGGAGTTGATCCTGCCCCTCTCCTCAGCCCTGGGGAGGCCTCATCTCGAGTGCTGTGTCCACTTCTGGGCTCCCCAGTACAACAGAGACATGGAGCTACTGGAGAGGGTCCAGCATAGCGCTACGAAGACGATCAGAGGGCTGGAGCACCTGCCATATGAGGAACGGCTGCAAGAGCTGGGTCTCTTCAGCCTGGGGAGGAGAAGATGAGGTTTCCCCAGAGAGGTTGTGGAGGCTCCTTCTCTGGAGATGCTCAAAACCCACCTGGACATGATCCTGTGCAACATGCTCTAGGTGACCCTGCTTGAGCTGGGGGGGGGGAGTGGATTAGATGACCTCCAGAGGACCCTGCCAACCTCAACCATGCTGTGAGTCTGTATGCATGTTGCTGCTTTTAATTTACATGTTTGTAATATATAATAACATATTACACATGTATAATTCTATATACAGGCATGTATATATAGTCTTCAGTGATATAGGTTTCTACCTGTTTAGAGCTAGAGCTACATGTGTACATTCCTGTGTGGCTGCACACACCGCTGATGGAGCGCACGCATGTGTGTGTCCGCACGCCTGTGCTTGCCGACATGAAGGCTGGCGGTGGGTGGCGAGTGCAGGGTCCCCGCAGCCAGTGCCCGGCCCCACTGCACTGGGTGCTGCCCCTCAGGCTGCGCCCCATGGGCAGCCAGCGGCTCCCCGAGGCCTGACACAGCTCATCGCACCGATGCCCGGCCAGCACTGCGTGGCCGCAGGGGTGAGCCTCGCGGGGAGCCCAGGCTGCGAGGCCGGGGGGCCTCCTCCGGCAGGATGTGGCCACGGCGAGGGGGCAGCAGGGGCCAGTGGCAGCCGGGCCGGGGCTGGGGCCGGCGCCAGCGCAGAGGAAGCAGGGGCGACCGCCACGAAAAGCCTCCTGCCCGGGGCCCCGTCCAGCTGCGCCGGGCTGCAAGCCCCATTCCGAGGGGCTCCCTGTCCGTCCCGTCCCGCCCCGCGGGGGTCCCGTCCCGTCCCGCGGGGGTCCCCATCCCCCAGGTGGGAGCAGGCTCTGCTCGGGGAGCGCCAGCAGCCGCTGTTGGGGTGGGAGCAGCCGCCAGGCCGGACACAGCTGCAGCCGGGGGCTGCGGGAGGGAAATGGCGGCGAAGAACCCCGGGGACGCGGGGGGGAGGAGGAGGAGGAGGAGGAGGGAGCAGGAGGCAGGGCCGTTCGGGCATGGCGTGGTGTGCGTGGGCCAGGGAGGCGGTGCCGATGAGGGGGTGTGTGCGCACACGCGCGTGTGTGTATGTATGCATGTGTGTACATGTGTGTACATGCGTGCATGCGTGTGCATGCATGCTCCAGTCCGTGCACAGCTATGTGTGCACCTTGGGTGGCCGCGCGCGTGTGCACCGGCACCTGCTGCCCGCGTGTGCCTGCAGCGATGCCCCCAGCGCACCCCTCCCCAGGCCCACGCACGGTGGGTGCACGCGGATTTGCCCCCTCACCCCACCCTCTGGGCGCTGGGGCCCTCCAGCCCCTCTCCCAGCCGTCTCTGCAAGCAGGGCACGGCGGGGTCACCGCTCCATCCTCCCCCCCCCCCCCCGAGGGGCGCCCAGTCCTCCCACCCCCAGTGGGATTTGGTGGGGGGTCCCCTAGCGCTGCCCCCGCCCCTCCGCAGAGCTGCGGCCTGCAGTAGCGCTGGGCCCGCCGCGGCCTGCCCGCCCCCCGCCGCCGGGGCCCCGGGAGGCCGCGGGGGCAGCAGCGGCGCCCCCCGCCCCGCGGCGCCCCCAGCCCGCCCGCGCCGCCGGCAGCGCGCTGCCCGCCCCGTCCGCTTCGGGGCGATGCCCGGGTGTGCGGGGAGGGGGGGGGGCACCGGCATGGGCAGGGCCCCGTCCCGCCGGGGGTCCCGTCCCGCCGGCGGCGGGGTGGGGGGCGGCTGGGGGGCGGCCCCCGGCGCCGGGGCGGGGACCCCCGGCCGCGGCGCGGCGGCTCCGCGCTGCTGCCGGCGGCCGCGGGAGGGCGTAGCCTGTGTTAGTTCCCGCCGGTGAACCCGGGGCCAGCGCCGCCGCCGCCGTCCCCCGCCGCCCGCCGCCGCCTCTCGGCCGTGGCGGCCCCTCTTGGGCAGCGGGCGGCGGGGGCGGCGCGGCGCGGGGAGGCCGCCGCGGGGCCCCAGCCGCCGCCGCGCCGGGCGCCCCCCTCCTCGCCGCGGCCGCCGCGCCGGGCGCGCCCCCGAAATCGCGGCGGGGGGCGGCGGGCGGCGGGCGGCGCGGGGCGGCGGCGCGGCGGCGGGCTGGGGGGCGGCGGGGCGCGGGGCGCTGCGCGGGCGGCGCGGCGCGGGGGGCCCCGGCGGCGCCGCGGGAGCCCCGCGAAGGGGCCCCAAGAAGCACAAGTTGGAGCTGGCGGCGGACCAGGCTGTTGTTGTTCTCAACGCGGTCCGCCCCGCGCTCATATAAAGGGCGGCGGCGGCGCCCGCCCCGCCAGAGCGCGGCGGCGGCGCGGAGCCGAGCGGAGCCGAGCCAGCCAGTAGCGCCGCGCCGGGCCTCCGCCACGCCGGGGCAGCCCCCGCCCTCCGCCGCCCGCTCGCCCCAGCCCCGCGGAGCCCCAGCCGTCGCCGCTGCCGCCTTCTCTTTGCTGCTGCGGCTCTCGTCCGCGCGGCACCATGTCGGTGGAGCTGGAAGAAGCCGATCTGCCGCTCACCGAGGCGGAGGAGGTGCCGCTCGCCCCGGAGAAGAAAGCGGCCTCTAAGAAGGCGAAAGGCGGCGGCGGCTCTTCTCTGTCGCCTTCGAAGAAGAAAAAGAACAACAAAAAGAAGAACCAGCCGGGTAAATACAGCCAGCTGGTGGTGGAGACTATCCGCAAGCTGGGCGAACGCAATGGCTCCTCGCTGGCCAAGATCTACAACGAGGCCAAGAAGGTGGCCTGGTTCGACCAGCAGAACGGCAGGACCTACCTGAAATACTCAATCAAGGCGCTGGTGCAGAACGACACGCTGCTCCAGGTCAAGGGCACCGGCGCCAACGGCTCCTTCAAGCTCAACAGGAAGAAGCTGGAAGGCGGCGGCGACGGGGGCGCGGGCAGCAGCTCCCACAAGTCCCACAAGAAGGCGACGGCCTCCACGTCTCGGCGGGCGGAGAAGAAGCCCGCGTCCAAGAGCAAGAAGCCCGAGAAGAAATCCCACAAGAAAGGCGCCAGCAGCGCGGCGGCCAAGAAGGACAAGGGCAAAGCCAAGAAGGCCACCAAGAAGGCAGCCGCGTCCCCGGGGGGCAAGAAGGTCAAGAAGTCCGCAAAGCCCAAGGCACTCAAGAGCAGGAAGGCATGAGAGCGGGGCGCAGGGAGCCCCGCCGCCGCGGCGGGGGAGCGGGGGCCCCCGGCCTCGCTGCCCGCCGCCCAGGACTGTGAGCCCCACGGCACAGACTGCTCTGAGGACAGACCCCGGGGACCCGCTTTGTCTTTGTGTTGCTGACTCGGCTCCGCAGCCGCCGCCGTGCGCAGTGAGCGGGGCTGCGGCTGCCCCAGCCTCCCCCTCCTCCCCTCCCCGCCGCCTTACCTTCCCCCTCCGCGCGCTCCTCCTCCCCCCCGCGCCCCCGCGCCGCTCCCTTTTGTTTTCGGCCGTGCCCTCCCCCCCCTTCGTAGACGGTTCTAACTGCTCCCCCTCCCCGGCGCCCCGATATTTTACAGGGTTTTTTTTTTCCCGCCTTGTCTCCATGGCAGCCATTTTGTGAGCGCCCACGCGCCCCCGGCCGGGCGCGCGCCACGTGGGCCGCGCTCGCGCCGCCCGCGCGCGGATCGGGCCCCTTCCCCCCCCCCCCCCCCCCCCATTGTTACTGCTGCCTGCGCTGAGGATTTTCGAACGGCGACGGCGCCCCCTATTGGCTCCCGGCCCCCGCCGCCATGGCAACGGCCCGTTGGGCGCCAATTGGCTGCGGCGGCGTCCGGGCCGCTGAGCGGGGGCCGGCGCCGGCGGGCGGCGCCTGCTGCCCCCTGGCGCCCGCGCGGCCTCCGCCGGCCCGGGCGCGCCCGCGGCGCCCCGCAGCCCCTGCAACCGCGTATTCAGGTCGCATCTTCAATGGCCTTTATTTTTTTTTTCTTTTTTTTTGTCGTTTATGGGATTTTTTTGAGGGTTTTGTCTTTTTTCTTTCGGTTGTTTCAAATAAATTGTTTGAAAACTTTTGAGCTGTGGTGTGCTGCTCTCTGGCAGGTGAGGTGGGTGGATGGGGTGTGGGGGGGAGGGTCTGTCCAGCCCTTGGGGGACGGTGAGTGGGCAGTGCTGCTGTGGAAGCCCAGGCTTGGGGGTGGGGGTGGCTTGGGAGGGTCTCCAGCTGCAGCAGCACTGCATGGGCAGCCCCTCGAGAGGGGCCCTGCTGCTCCTCGCCCACCACGTCAGGTCTGAGGGGGGTAGGGGCACTGCAGCCCTGCAAGCAGGAGCAGCAGAAAGCAGCCCCAGCCTGCTTTATACTGTTGCAGAGAAATTGTACAAAATACACAGAAATGGCAGAATGTCTTGAGCTCAGAAAGACGAGTCACCTACCACAGTGCAAGCAGCATGGAGGAAGGCAGGGGGTGGGGGGGTAGGAAGGCGGGCAGTGCCTGTGCAGTTGCAGCTAGCAAAGCTTGCCGAGCAGGGAAGGGATGCTGGGCTGAGATGTAGAAGGCAGAGCTGCTCTCCTGCCAAGTGTGCTGAAGCAAACCCACAGTCCAGTTCCCACACCCATCAGGAGCTGCCCTTGCACAGCAATCACACATTAGAGGGGGACATCTCCCATGCTATTTTGACCTGGAGTTTGGCCACCCCCTCCCCCCAACACTGTGCATTTAAGGCTCCCCCACGGGCACTGAGCGCCCCTGCAGGCAGTGAGTCACTCCAGCAACAAGGGCACCACGAATCCGTTCAGAGCAGAGGCATATCACAAAACCCTGGCAGAGCCACCCCTCGTCTTCCCATCTACAGTGCCTATTTATAGCTCACACCAGTGAGATTGCATAAAATGCTGTCAGGGATCTAGGCCATTTTGTTCTGCCTCAACCTCAAGAGCACAGGGCGAGGGATGAACTGGCTGCTCCACGCAGCCCCATATGCAGCCTTCCCTCCCCAGGTAGAAGGCCCTGCAGAAGAAACCCCCGCTTTTACCAAAGCAGCAGCTACTACCAGGGCACAGCCACACCATGAAGAAGTTGCAGAAGATCAAAGGGAAAGACGACCAGGGCTTGTGTCCATTTACTGCAGCAAGGAAGTTAGCCCAGGAAAGATGCTCCAAGGAGGTGGTAAAGCTATGGTGTACCACAAGGATCTGGTTTGGCTAAGTCAAGGGAACTGCTTGCCTCAGGGCAGCCACGCTGTCACTCACAGTACTCAAAGCAGCAGTAGCAGAGTCATTCACAGGGCACCTCAACTGCCTCTGCCTCTCCCCTCCCCAAAGCCCCAGGGGGAGAAGAAAGCATTGGCCAAGAGCATCAAGCCCTTGGAGCCAGCTCACCTACAAGCATCTGCTGGAAAAAAAACAGTGCATTTGAGGTGTAGTGCCCAGGGAGCCCAGCACAGATCAGCCTTACACAAAGCTGGACAGGCATCCATGCGACAGGGACAGGATGGCAGCACTTCTGCACCAGGAGCAGCTCAGAAGCAGCTTTCTTCCTCATGTCCAGAAGACCACAGGCAGCAATGGCCAGGCTATTCACTCCCTCACTGCAGTGTATCAGGCTGGCACCCAGGACATGAGCTCACACCGTACCAGGAGGCACCACTCCACACTCCCATGGCCACTCAACCCACGCTGGAAGGGCAGCAAGAGGCCAGCAGGTCTGCTCATGGGCCCTTGATGGAGCCTGTTCTGGTCTAGTGCCTGTAGGCTTCCTGCAGGGTTGCACTGAGGATGACTCCTGAAAGCCACACTCTCGGCATTTCCCACATTAGAACTGAACCTAGCCACTTGTTGAAGCATTAGAAGAAATCTGACATTCCCCCCGTCCACACACACACACACACATCTTCAGCTCTCACACAGTCACAAGACATGACACAAGTTCGAGCAAGCAGAAGGTACCTGGGGGGGGGGGAGGGGAGTAGAGGAGGAAGAAGCTGCACCATTATGCTCTGAGGGGTTTAATCCAGCACAACTCCCATAGAGAGCCTTGGCTTCTCAGTGGACAGTTATTCTTTGTCTAGAGATCAGGGCTCACACCTCAGTCACTTGGGCTGTCCCCACCTATACCACCCTATCTGCTGCACCTGAATAAAGCTCATGAGAAGAGACAAGACAGGCCTCCCCCTGCTTGTGCCACCCAGAGACCGGAGAGAGAAACTGCACTTCACAGTGAACCAAAGGCAATTCAGGCATCTCACTCAAGAGGTCTCCAAGCTCACCTCTAGCAGGGACAGCCAGCCAGCCACACCACCACCTCTCCGACACCCTCTACCTGCCCTCAGTGCCGCTGGAAATGAGGAGCCCCTCTTCCAGCAGGGCCGAGTTGCCTGTAAAGCAAGCCCCAGCTGCTTATGCTTCTTTGGTACAAGGTACAAGAGAAGAGAGAAATTTTATTCTCTCAGGAAACATCCTTCAGCTAAATTCAGCAAGAGGAGAATCCAGATGTGCAACACTCTGCTTCTGGGAGTCTGCAGGTCTCTACTTAGGACACAGCTGCAGGGTTAGGCCAGCCACAGTCCCTCTGCCCATGCAGACTGCACCAATCATCATCTGCTAGTGATCTCTGGTACCCGAGAGCTGCTGCATTCACACACCAACCTGCAGTTGTCTCCTTAGTCATTAGATGACACTGCAGGTTTTGACGGATAGAAGGGATGCTATCACTGCAAGAGCTGGCTGGTCTCAAGTCAGTATCAGACTTGTGCAGCTCCCGCATGCATGCATTTCTGCAACTGGGGAAGACTCCCCTCTCCTCTTATTGCTACAAGGAGGTGGTCAGATGGCTCAGCAAGGCTACACCCTCAGCACTAACATGTAAGGCAAAGTGCTAAGAAGTATTACCAAGAAGATAAAATATTGGTAGCATACCTGAAAGCAGCTATTAGGCAGCGAGGGTACAGCCTAGAGGGAGCAAGTGTCCTGCTGCCAGAGCCTGCAGTGTCAGAGGAAAGGCAGGTGAGTGACAGCAGCATGCAGCATTGCATACCAGAAAGCGCCTGCTGCCCAGAATCCGGCTGGAGACCTCACATCTCTCCTTTGGAGGGGCTGACAGCTCATCGCCCAGAAGCGATGAGACAGCTGGGAGCTGCAAGGCTGGACCATCCTGGAGCAGGACTCCCATGGGAAGCGCTAGCTGCAAGAGCTGTGCTCTTGAGGGAAACCAAGCTGCATGGGCCCAGAGGACATCCAAGGGCAGGTGACTCCAGTCTCATCATCCAAAGAAACTGAGCAAGTCCTAGAGCTGCAGCACATAGACAGCAGAGATTTTACTGCACGCAGAGACAACAGCAGCTTCCTAAGGCAGACAGCCTCATTCCTGGGTCTGCACAGTATCCTGTTGTTTCAGCTGTCATACAGAGAACTGCCCAAGAGGAGGTACATAGATCTGGGGACCACTCCTTGCTCAGGGGAGGCAGGAGGCTGACACCTCTCCAACACAGATGACCTCCATGAAGGGCCTGCCCAGCTGAGCCCTTCACACTATCTGGTTTCAGCTACACTGGTGTTGCAAAGCTTTCAGAAGAGCCAGGACCAGCAGTGCTGCTCCAAGAAGCCACAGGTTTTTCTCTGGACCTACAGGCTTAAATGGGATAAAGTCCATTCTGTCTGTCTGTGTGTGTGTGTGTGTGTGCGCGCGCGTGTGTGTGTGTGTGTGTGTGTGAGGTTCCTCCTCCTTCCTCCTCTTCTCTTTTAGCTGAAGATCAAGACCACAGAGTCTTGATCTTCAGTCCCAGCAATCCAGATACTTCCACTCTTCTGGTCATTGCAATGCTCAGAGTTCACAAGACACTGAGGGCTAAGAACTTTAGCAGTCCTTGTCCGGACAAACAGGATTTCCTTCTGTCTGCTTTGCAATAGTCAAGCTTTCCCAGCTAGCTGCTGATTTAGTCATTCATATGGCAGACAGAAGTTTGCAACCCAGCATTCACCCTAGCTGGAGCTAGCTACTACAGATACAGTGCACACCACCAGCATCCAGTAAACAAGCCACAAACTCCTAATTATAGCTGCAGGCATCAGCCTGCATCCCTGACCAAAGCCAGAGCAAAGTCATGAGACACCAGGATGGCTACAGAGCTATTCAGACCCAGGGTCTGCAATGCAGCACACTTGGACCCTGCAGCAGATCCAGACACATCCCTGTTTCGCTGTCTGCCCTTCCTCAACTGCACAACACTTGTTTGTGCCCTTTTGCTCCGACTGCAAGTTCAGCTGGGCAGAAGAAAGCATATTTCCCTGCAGAGCCCAGCCCACCCTCTCTAGCCCCAGCCTAAACCTCCAAGAGCCCAGCACAAAAGAAACCTTGCCCGTACCCAGCCCCAACAACTGCCAGAAATCAGCTAAGCCTCCTGAAACCCTTCCACTCCGAACCTAAGCAGGGAGCAAGTTGAATAAGTCTCTAGCTTGCAGAGCAATCACCAGGACCGTGAACTGTGAGACGTCCAGGAAAGGGAGAGGGCAACGCAATAGACAGTCAGGCTTCTCCTGGCCTCCTCTTTCCCCATCACAAGGAGCTTTTACCATCGGGCCTCTGCAAGCCCATGCCCAGCCCCGCAGCCCGCTATCCACTTGCCTGCAGGGCCACCCACCAGATCCTCAGGCAGCCGGTCCAGGGTGACAGCCAGCACCAGCACTCAGGGAAGGTCCTGGGGTCCAGCCTCTCTCCTCCTCTGCTGCTCTCAGCCCCAGGGCAGCTCAGGCTTCCTCACGCTGGCATCAGAGCGACCAAGCAGTACTGTCTTCCCATAGCAGGGAGAAGAGCGGCAGAAGGGTTGTGTCCACTCCCACAGGTGGAAAACGCTATTTGTGCAAGTGAAGGGCAAGTGTGATCAACAGCATTGCAAGGCCAGATTTCATGTTTTACCAGTCCCGCTTGGAGAGTGGCAAGCCCAGATATTAAGCTGCCAGAGAGCCTGCTCCCACACACCACTGCCAGATTAAGTAGGTTTGGTGAGGTGACAAGACACAGCAAGTCGACAGCATTCAATACTGAACCAGTTTAATCAGATATTGGGTTTGCACTGTTCTTTCCAGTATCACAAGTTCTGCATTTTCTAATAAATACAAAGCACTCTCTTTCAAGTTGTACAGAATGCTGGTCCTGGAGAAAACAAACAAACAAAAAAAAAATAAAGAAAGAGGAAAGAGAACAAGACACTCAGATACAGACACGTCAGAACCACCACTCTAGACAGTGGTTTGCACGTAACGAGAACACCTTGTCCCACCCCGCATACCCCACACGTGGTAACATCGAGCTTACAGAAGAAGAGCGATCCCAGCAGGTTCCCGTGCCGCCCCAGCGGGACCGCGGCCGGATGCCCCCACCAAGGTCAGCCCCACTAGCAGGTACCACGGAGCAACCGACAGACACTTCTACTTCCCCATTAGCGCTACACTAACGAACACACTGCTTCCACATTCTACAACAGAGGTGGAAAAACCCTTCATAAAACTGGTTGACAAGCATCCAGACTCATCTACTCTAGGTAATAATAAAGTCAGAGCCAGAGCAAGTTACTTCATCCACAGATTAACAGCTGATTCAATAGGCTGAACACATGCTACTTACAGCACATAAATAGTTGCTCATTTTACTTGTTAAAGAAACAACATTATGAAGGTCTACTACTGCCCGATTGCCTAGACACTGCTGCATGCACACGACTATCAGCCTCCACAGAAGCAGGCTGCGCTGGGCAGCGAGGAAAGCTGGTCTCCGCATCAGTTATGCCAGGTGTCACAGGGACAGCCGGCTCCCATGCTCATTACCCGGTAGCCATTTAATAAATACTGTACTAGCTAAATACTGTTTAACTACAAACTCAGGGGCATTTTAAAAAGAAATACTAATCCATAAAGGGTTACAGTTAACAGATGTCATCAGCACTTTATTTTTTCAGAACCAGGAATAGTGTTGAACAACAACAAGGAAAAAAAATGAAAACAAGAGACACTGCATGTCATTTGCAGAAGTGCAACTAGGGTACAACACAGCTCTCCACAATATTAAAAGGTTCTGCAACCAAGAGCTGCTCCGTGACGGGAGGAAGAGCGGAGCCACAGCAGAAGATGGCAGCTCCTGCTCCCAGCGGCAGCGGGCGCCTGACCTTGCGACGCTCTCCGAGAGGATCCGTCGCTGCACCCGCCGCCTACCCCATCAGCAGGGCCCACAGCTATGGGGCCAGAGGGTCCACTGGTGCCCCCCAAGCAGGAGGGGGGCCAGAAGGTGACTGTGCAGGGAGGTACCCCCAAAATAAAAGAGATGTCAAAATGAAGAGATTAGAGCTCCCTTACAGTAGGTGATGCACTAGCTTTACCAGGAACAAAACCAAGACCAACAGTCACTTCTCATCGACTGAGAAACTTCTCCTTTCCGCATCATTCCGCCCCCCGTTCTGCCCACGGTGGCACAGCCGGGACGGCATCGCCAGGGGTGCGTGGTGGCAGCGAGTCCGACCCCTATGCCAGGGCGGCTCCAGGGACCCCCGCAGCTAAGAGGGGGAGGCAGTCGGGGGTGCCCACATCCAGCCCCACGGCAGCCAGCACGAGTGGCTGCTGCTGCCAGCGGCCCCCTGCCAGCCCCCGGCTGTAGGGATGCTGCTGGCAGCCAGGCCGCCTCTTCGGGGGGGAGAGAGGACCCCGGGGAGGGTGGGGGACACCAGCAGGGCCGCGGCTTGGCCGCACTCCCCCAGGCTCCCCACGGCGGCCTGGCAGGGTGCAGCTGGGGCTGGCCTGCGGCCCGGGAGGGGGCCCCCGGCCCCGGGCACGGGCCGGGGGGGACCGCGCTCACTTCTTGGAGCTCTGCGTCTTCTTGGGCAGCAGCACGGCCTGGATGTTGGGCAGCACGCCGCCCTGGGCGATGGTCACGCCGCCCAGCAGCTTGTTGAGCTCCTCGTCGTTGCGGATGGCGAGCTGCAGGTGCCGCGGGATGATGCGCGTCTTCTTGTTGTCGCGGGCAGCGTTGCCCGCCAGCTCCAGGATCTCGGCTGAGAGGTACTCCAGCACCGCCGCCAGGTACACCGGCGCCCCGGCGCCCACCCGCTCCGCGTAGTTGCCCTTGCGCAGCAGCCGGTGCACCCGGCCCACCGGGAACTGCAGCCCGGCCCGCGACGAGCGCGACTTGGCCTTGGCCCGCGCCTTGCCGCCGGACTTCCCGCGGCCCGACATGGCCGGCGGGCAGCGGGCCCTCGCCGCCGCCGCCCAGGAGCGCCCAGCACCGCCGGTCCCGCGCCTGCGGAGAGACACAACGGCGTTACACCGCGGCGGCGGCGGCGGCGGCAGCAGCAGCGACGGGCCGGGCGCCCCCTCCCGCCCCGCGCCGCCCTTACCGCTGCTGCCGCCGCCGCCGCTCCGCCCTGCGCGCCGCCCGCCGCCGCACTGCCACGGCCGCCGCCGCCGCGCCGCGGATATCGCTGCCCGCCCGCCGCCCGCCGCTCCCCATTGGCGGCGGCCGCGGCGAGCGCGGCGCCCATTGGCCGCCGCGCCGATCCCTGATTTGCATAGGGCTCGCAGCGCCCCTGCTCCGCCGCGGCGGCGGGGCGGCCGGCGCGGGTAGGGCCCGGCGGGGGGCGGCCTCCCCGCGGAGCCTCGCGCCCCCCGCCCGGCGCGCGGGCGGCGCCTCGCCAGCGCCGCGGGGCTGCCCGCGCACAGGGGAGCGCCTCGGCCCTCCGCCGCGGCCAGCGAGCCGCAGCTCCCGGGCCGCCGCCGCCGCGCGGCCGGGCGCCCCACTCGCCGCCCCGCCGGCGGGGGCGGCCGAGGCCCCCGGCGCTGCTCGTCCGCGCCCGCGGCCCAGACGAGACGGGGAGCGCGGGCCGCGAGGGGCTCCGCGGCCGCCCCGAGCGCCTCCGGACGCCCCCCTCCCCCGCCACCTCCTCCCCGGCGCCGCTCCCGCAGGCTGGCCCCTTCGCCCTGCCCCAGCCCGCAGCCTCCCCCCGGCCCTTTCCCTGCCTCTTTCAGGTTTCCACCCACCCCGAGCCCCTGAAGCCCAGAGATGCCTCCACCTTGCCCGAGTGACCACCCAGGTGCCAGCAGAATTTGCAGGAAGGCCAAATTCGTGCGTTTCACTAGACAGCCGTGGTCACTTCTTTTCCAATAGGGGACAAACACGGTAAAGGGCGAGGGCGCTTGGCGTGCTGCCAGACACCGGTTTGAAGGTGATGTCGAGCATCAACACTTCCTTATGAAGCTCCAGGAATCGCCTTTTAGCGATGGGAGCCCCAGCGCTGACTGCCTGCAGGGAGTTAGCGTGAACCCTGCAGCCCTCCAGCACCCCCCGCACCAGGGAAGGATCATGGCCCCCCTAGATGCAGAAACTGCCTCCGTGCTCCCTTCCCAGAGATGGGCCCTGGCTACGGCCATCCCGCAGCTCCCAGGGACGTGGCCTTCGAGGAGAACCCTGAAATGAGTCTCCAGGGATTAGTTGCCAGTGGCACATAGAAACTCTTTGGAAACCCCATCCTGCTGGTCCCCTGACAGCTCAGCAGCTGCTTGCTGCTTTCCCTCTCAGCAGGCTGGAGAGAAAATATCGACTGTTCTGGTGAAACAGAAGCGACAGGGCTGCAGTGGGAAACGAGGACACCGAAGCACACACGGACACTGCGCAATCAACCAGATAATCCCGTTTTATTCTTTCAAATACAAATTAAACTCTGTTTTCCAGCAAGGGTCCATCCCAACGTGTAAGGCTTTTGGTCCATAGCATCTGGTTCTGCTTGCAGAATCCCTGACTCCCAAATCAGCCCCCCTAGACTGTTCTTTAATGGCACTTTGGTTACGTGGGTTTTAACGAATGACCTCTCTGAACAGGGCAGGATGCATCCCTCTACGGATCAAGAAAATCCTCTCTAAGTCCTCAAATCCTATTAACAAAATGATTGTGCAATGTGGCCAAGACAAGTTCTCCCACCCTGCTGCCCACAGGGAAACCCAAGCAAGGTCCAGCTACTCCAGAGAGTTTTTAACCCATTCCCCAGGGTCAGGCCAGTGCCTGGGGCTTGGATTTTGCCTCAGAGGAACTGCACAGGGAGGAACTATGGGAGAAAAAGCAGTCAACATTTTTTGGCTCAAACACACATGCCATTGCAGCAGGCGTGCGGAGGAGAGAGCGCACTGTCCCACGAGCCCCGTAAGGGCAGGGTTAGACACGGGCTCCCGGCTGGCACCACGCTGTAGCTGCAGCAGGGACCTGAGGAGCCGGGAGAGATGAGCATAACTCTCATTGAGAAACAGCGATAGAAAGATGAGGCAATAAGCAGCCTGGATGAGAGCAGTTCAGAGCAGAGCTCACATGGACCGCTTACTTCTCCAGCCCCATGTACACCCCATCTTCTCTAAATGAGGAAACTCTGGTGGCACCTGCTAGCAAATTGTTCCTCTTCCTGCACATGCACGGCCTTGAGATTTCCCTGTTCAAAGAGATCTTCTGGACCCCTGAGAGCATGCCACGACATCGGAGCAAAGCAGCATGGCAGAGCTTCCTGGCCTGGGGTTTCTTCCTAGCAGTTACTGCGTGTTCCTCTAACCTGCAGAAGTTGCTTAGGAGCTGGAGTATTAGAAAGGCGTTCACACAGAATCAGAAAGGAATTCAATGGAAAAGAAGCATCAGGTTGACAGAAAAAAAAACGACAACAAAAGAAATAAAACAGAGATGTGGACTGTGAAATACCATCAGAAGCTGCTCCTCCCTCTGCAGGCTGAGGTGCTTCTGAAGGTTTTATCTTATCCTGGCGTGAGCAGAGCAGCAGGGAGCGAGGCCAGTGTGTTGTATCCACTCCCACCAGCACAAGACAAAGCCAAAATCTTTAAAAGACAAACACTAACCTCTAAGAAAACACTAAAAATAGAGATAACAACACACGGTGTCAGATCGAAGAACCTTAGAGGCTTAGAGAACCTCAACATCACTCTGCAAAGCCCCCTAAAAAACGATCCTCGTTCTGCTGAGGCCAGGAGAGCAGCAGACGGCCAGCCATCCCACGTGGTGCCTAAGCCTTGAGTTTCTTTGCAGACGGCTCTCCCTCCTTCCCCAGCCACTGCTGCAGGACGCCTGCGCTGGTTTTCTTGGGCGAAGGGCTATGGATGAACTGACTCGTCCACCTGGGCAACCCATTTTCTTCCTTCTTGGGAGAGCTCTCCTGGGAGCTTTTTAACCAGCCCAACATTACTTTGCTGCTTGCAGTATCTTTGACCTGTTGGAGATGCAAATGACAGCAGGAGAAAAGTCAGAAGCAGAGCAAGAGCAGGGCAGAACATGCACATGCAGCTCCAGACTCAGAGAGCTGATCAGAAGTGGGATGCAGATGCTGTAGCAATGGCCCCAACTGCTGTCAGACACATTTGCAGGAGGTTCCCAGGGCTGCTGCGAACAAGCTTGTTCCAAGCTCCATTTGACACGGAATTTGCCTCATTTGGCAAAGAAATCCTGGCATACAATGACAGAGTTTATTTCTGGAAACGCGAGGAAGGGAATCTGCCAGGGGCCTTTGCACTGCAGCATCAAGCACATGCAGGTACCGAGCAGGACAGCAGCTGCTTGCAGTCCCTTCTGGAGGGCGACAGCACCGTCCTCTGCTCAGAAAGGTCACCGTGCCCAGGTGACGAGGGGGCCCAAGGGGCCTGACGAGCTCGGCCGAGGCCTGCCCCAGCTCTTACCTTCTTGGCTCCCAGCTCAACGGGTGCCATACACTCCGGTGTGTCGTTGCGCACGCTGTTCACAATGGTGGATACCGGGTGGAAAACTATGTTCTCCGTGGGCTGGATGAGTTTAACTGCTTCCTGGGTTGGCACTTCAGCGAAGTCCAGCCACTTCCTGATGGCTTCTTCCCCGTCCAGGATGGCCGGCATCCTAGGCACACAGAGGGGTCAAAACCTGTGGAGCACCTGGGCCACGTGGACCAGTGAGCCCCACCGAACACCAGTGCTGACGCACCAGAGCAGGTGGTGAGCCAGATGCTGGCTGGACACAAAATGCATTTCAGAAGCCACAGGGGAAAAATTAAGCAACAGGCTGCTCTGCCGTGAGGCAGATACTGCATGCAGTTTGCCAAGGTAGTAGCTGCTTCGCTGCAAGAGGCAAAGCCGACTGACAGATCCTGGCCAGGCTGAGAGTAATTCAACTCCTACTTTTACCCGCCAGGGTGCAAAGACGGTGATTTATGGAAAGGGCACGAGCCAGTGACATGAATCAAGCCGGTAATGGTCTAACGTTTCTCTCTGAGGGCATCAGGAGGAAGAAGTGCTCCCAGCCTGTGACACCACGCCGGCTTTAAGGGGGTGCCTCCGACCCGCTCGCACGGAGGAGGGCGGGTTTCCTCCCTCGTGCTCCCCACCGCTCCGCAGCCCCCCGCCCCGCGCTCTCACTTGCCTGTGATGAATGAAGCTCACGTCCTTGGAGGCGTCCACGGTGATGATGGTGTAAGTGTAGAGCGTGTCCCCGCCCGCCGGGGGCTCCCAGCAGTCGAAAATCCCAGCCATGGTGAGCAACCGCCAGCCCTTCCACTCCTCATCTCCCTCCGCCCTCTCAGCCTGCAGGACAGACCCACGGACCGTCGGCCCTACCGTTTTCACACCTGGGCGGCCTGCGGGCGGCCGCGGCATCGCAGACGCGCCAAAGCCGCGGCAGGTCAACCGCTCGCGGTTCATTCACGATCCGAGCCAATTCTCAGGCTCCGGGTGCAGGACTGCGTCCCACACGCACGCCAGTGCCCTCCCTCCCCTCAGGGCATCACAGCTGCCGGCTCGCAGGAAGGAAAGGAGGAAGCGAAACCGGCCGCCAAATCCCCCATGTAACACATCAGCCGCCGTGCAAACACTGAGCGCGGGGAGCAGCGAGCATGGCAGGAGGCCACAGGACCGTCCGCAGCCAGCAGATTTCAGAGCACAGGCCCCCGGCTGCAGGGGCAGGACGGGGGCAGAGCCCTCCACAGGAGCGAGCCCCGTCTGGAAACGCAAAGGGAAACCTACTGCAGAGGCACGGTTCTGCCCGAGAGCTCTGGCCTGGCGTAGCTGCGAAATCCACTACGGAGAAATCGGATCAGAGCACTCGCCCGGAGGCAGAGCGAGGCTTGCACCTCCGTATTGCAGAGCGGTTATGGTCTGGAGGAGATCAGGAGCAAAGTTGCCTCCGAAGGCACTTTGCACCTGCACGAGTTCCAGTCTTGTCTCTTCCAAATTCTTGTGCACAACCCCGAGAGAGGCACGGTTTGAGGGAGCGAGAGTTTTTCTTACAGACACCTGCTGCAACTCTTAAATATCCAAGGCCGTCCAGAGGGAGAAGGGGGCTGACAGTTCAGCGCCAAGCTTTCAAACACCGCGAGTGACCCAGTACCGTCTCGTTCGTCGTCTGGGGGAAGTAAATGAAGTACGGCTGCTTCCCGCCCTCGTGCTGCTGCCACTCGTAGAAGCCATCTGCCAGGACCACACAGCGCTTGCCCTTGAGGAGAGGACCCTTGGGGAGAGAAAACACAAGCACGTCAGGAGCAGCAGCCCGGGGCTGCCCACGACGGGGAGGCGAGGGCCCAGAGAGGCAGGGAAGACGTGCGCTGCTCGGGCCGCTAGCAGCCAGACCCTCAGCGTTCAAAGGCATCAGCACGCGACCACGGAGCTGCAGCAGCAGATGCTCTCTGCAAGCCCTTCCACTCAGAGCAGAGGCAGACAGGGTGTCAGTCCACGTCTCACATCCTCAGTAAATCCCAAGTACCCAGCAACTAATACTCGCAAAACCATATGGTGAGGGTCTCTCGCAGAAGAGAAAGGCAAAATAATCCTCAGTGCATTTGCTGCCCTAATCCAAGAGCTAGTGATCGCCTTCTGGAGCTGCACGCTCCCCCGCTGAGGATGGCTGGAGTCCCACTCTCCAGGAGCAGAGGCCTGCCTGGGGCTCCCTGTGCAGCAGTGTTGTTAACTGTCGTTAACTTGATTTAGCAGATGAGCATTTATCCATGTGGAGCAGTGCTTTGCTGCCAAAGCTTTCCATGGGGTCATATAACTTCCCTCCTCCGTACCCTGACCAGTGCTTGAACTAAAGAGCTAAGGTTGTGCTGCCAAATGAGGCTTGGGAATAGTCATCACCTTCTGAATTCTTATATTTTAATGAAACGAGCTGGTTCTGTAGTAAAAGGAGCCACTGGGGAAGACTCACCCCCAATGAAGCAGCAGGCAAACAGTAGCCAGTGCTGGCCAGGGAGATGCTTTAGATCTAGCCTGGGCTCTGACAGCACCGACAGCGCTGCGAGGGCTTGATGACCACCAGGTCTCTTCAAATGGGACACAAAGAGGGCGGTAACTCACCTTGTAGGAGGATTTCTTCAGCATGGTATCACTGCGGCAGTTGGAGGTGTTAAACGGCATTTTGGAGGGGTCGTCCTTTTTGAACCAGGAGGGAACCAGGCCCCACCGCATGGTCATGAGGACCCGCTCGGAGGAGTCAGCGCCCTTTCAAATACGACAGAAAAGCACCTCGTATCAGAGCACGTGGCAGCAGAAAGAGGAGCACATTAATCACTGCATCCCCCTTCCTTCTTTACTACATGGTGGAGACCACAAGCACCCCAGCAGCTCCTACCACCAGCGAGGCTTGCTGGTCGCTGAAAAAGCTGTTTCTCCCACTGCAAAGGGGAAAAAGCAAGCTAATTTCTCTGCAAAGAACTGAACTGCAACTTACAGCTTTGCTAGGCACTTTCCTTGCCAAATGTGCCACTTCTCTTTTGCAGGGATGTCTGAGCAGTCCTCGGAGCAGAGAGGTATGAGAGCTGCTCACAAGTGATCTAAAAATAGCCACTAATTACAGTCCTTTGCATATTCTTAACGGCCTTTTTTTAAGAATTAATCTTCAGCAGAGACCGCTTTGCAGAAATAAATACATACAACGGTCTCAGCGAGGTTCACCCTACGAATATAGCTGCATCATATCTACGCAGAGTAATAAATACATAGTTTTATCTCAATGAGGAGAGCTTTGCAGTCTGATCTAGCTCTTCTCTGTTTAACGAACGTTCCCATTGGGGTGGCATTCAGGTCCATAAAACCTCTCCAATTAAAGAGATCCTCTCAAGTAGAACAAACTTCACCTTCATTTCAATAACGTGATTTCCGCCGCTCCAGTTCACTTTCACTCTTCGTGCTTCCCTTGTGCTTTGCATGTTGTCTCAGTTCGGGCAATGGAAACGGCTCAGCGGGTTTCACTTCTCCCCCAGCCCACTCTCGCTTTCTACCCACTGTCACCACTCCCCTGGGGCGATCGATGCCCCGGGGGACATTTGCTCCCAGAGAATTAAAGGGTTATAGAGAAACGAATGTATTTGCCCAGATCCTGTAAAGGCTTTTGGACCCTCCCACAGACTGGAAGTGGCAAAGATGGGGGGCTTCAAACTGCCCCCGTGTCCCAACAGCTGAAGACCACCACGGGCTGGCCAGATGCTGGCCTGCCACCTGCATCGCGCTCTTCTGCTCTGGACAGCTGTAGGAGAGGGGATGTGGCATCGCAAAAGGCAGGAAGGCAAAGCACAGAGGGTGCTTTGCCCAGAAACGATACTTGTAAATTCTCCTGAAAAGCCCCAGATCAACCTAAGCCACTGTGAACTTGGAAGTCTCAACTGTTTTCAGCAAAAAGGGCGCTCCTGACACGCCACCAGCTGACTCCTTTTCCAGCGGCAGCAGGCACTGTCCGATCGACGCCAAGTGCGTGCAGGTCCCGCGCGAGGGACGCTGGCGAGGACCTGCGGCTGCCGAACCACCGGCGCAAGGCCTGCGGCGCTCCTCCGGGGCGGCCCAACCGCTCGTTCCGCCCGGCGCTCCCCGCTTCGCGCCGCCAAGCCCCGAGGAGCTGCCGCTCGCGGGGCGGCTGCCCGTGCCGGAGCTGAGCCAGCAGCACAAGCTGTGCTGCAACCCGCTCAGGTTGTCGGGGGAAGCTCTGGCGAGGCTTAAATTAGCTGTGATAACGGTCAGCACAGGTGTAAGCAGTATTTTTAAAATATTGAAAATGAGGGTTTTTTTCTACCATCTCCTACCAAGGGCAGCCTGGACATTCTCAGTGGTGCTAGGAAACGAAAGGAGGATTCTCAGGAACGCGGAATAAAACCTGCGCACGACGGTACACACGTGGGAAAGAATTCCATAGAGGTTTGTTGCTTTTAAACCTTTGTGCAAAACCTAACGCTACGCTGGAGCTGGGGAGGGGTCCTCTACCCCGCTCAAGAGACAGCCGTGCACTCAGCGCCGCAGCTGCTCGGCGCGCAGAGCGGGCACCGCAAGCGTCCAGAGCGCAGGCTTGGCGCAACCGCCCGGCGGCACCCCGGCCCGGGCCCCGGCGGCACCCGGGCCCCGGCGGCACCCGGGCCCGGGCCCCGGCGGGCCGCGCCAGCCGCGGCGCTGCCACCGGCGGCAGGAACCAGGGCGGCGGCTCCCGCCGGCCCCGCGGATCTCCGCGCCCGCCGCGACTCACCTCCTCCAGGTGCCTGCGGGAGAGCAGAACGGGGCCGCGGCTCTGCGGGCCGCGGTTGTAGGACGGCTGGTAGCGGTCGGCGTCGACCCACTGGGGCCGCCGCCGGCGGCCGCGGGCGTCGCGGTAGGCGCAGGCTCGGCGCAGGCGGTCGGCGCCCAGCGAGCACACGGTGCGGCCGCACATCCCGCCGTCCCGCCGCCGCCCCGCGCCCGCCCCGCCGGAAGCGCGCGCGCGCGCCGCGCACACGTCACGCGGGGGCGGCGCCGGCCGACGGCGCGTCCCGCGCGCCCCCGCCCCGCCCCACGAAGCCACGCCAGCAGCATAAAATCACGGCTGTTTTATGGGCAGAAGCGCGCGCACCCGTCCGCGCTACACCGGACGGAGCCCCCCCCCCCGACCTCTCCCCCCCCCGTCCCGCCGTGGGGCTGCGTGGCAGGACGGTCCCGCGAGCGGCGGCTCAGCCCACGGAGGCCATGACCACGTCCACAGGGAGCTCCTCTCCGCTGCGGGCTGTGACCTGCATCGTCACGGTGTCGGTCAGGACGAGGCGGGCCCGCACCAGCAGGTCGTGGCCCCCCCGAAACACACCTGCAAGGAAGGAGGGAGCAGTGAGGGGCCGGCAGCTCCCCTGCCTGCCGGGAGCTCAAAAGGGCCAGCAGCGTTCCTGCGCGAGGGCAGGTTTGGCTTATGTAGCCCAGTAAACCCCCAGCAGTAGGCCAGGAAAGCACGTTAGTCAACATCACGATGTACCTGACTCTCGCTACTGCAGACCTCATGAAAACAAAGTTTAAAATAAGCTCTAGTTGAGAAGAGATCCAGGCACTCCTCCCACCGGCTACCCAGCCGCTCACCTCCAGTTCACAAACATTTTGCTTGTCACTGCTGCTGTCTTTTCCCCACAGGCTCCATCCAAAACAGGATGCCACCACTCACGAAGACAGTAAATTCCAGATGATCCCAGGGCTGATCCTACCACCTCCCAGTCCCCAAAGAACCCTTTCCTCATCCCAGTAACAGCTGTTCTAAAGCTGCAGGGACAGAGACCATTGCAGGGACAAGCCTCCCAGTCCTCCCCAGAGCTCCGTGGGCAAAATCATAAACCCCCTCTCTGATATGTAACAAGCAGCTCTGTGCAACCTCCCAAAGACCTGGGCCTTGAGCAGAGCTCTCACCCCACAGCTCACCTGCCAGGTACAGCGTGTGAGAGTTCTTGTTATCTGGTACTTTATCTGATCGCTCACAGGGCTGCATCCCCAGGAACTTCACAATATTACTGACTGCCTCTGTTAAAAAAAAAAAAATAACACAGGCTCAGTGTCAGGGGTGTCTTGACATGGACACATTAACAGCATTTAAGGGGCTGCTTCTCGTATGTTAGAGCTCATGCTCCTTGTCCTGAGAGGCATATACCTTTGGGCAGTGTTGTGTTTTCAGACGCCACTGCAGATGTAAGAGCAACACAAAAACCCAAGCAACAATTCTGAATCTGATGCAGCAAAGTTGCAGGTGCAAAAGAAACAGGAGGGTGAATGGCTCAGACTACAGAAGTAGGAGACTGCAGCTGGCTGAACACTTACTGCACAGCTCTGACAAACAGCTTGTTTTTGGGGACAGATGCAGAACGAAGCAGACACCTTGCAGGAGACACAGGTCTTCAGGAGGAATTTGAAAAGGTCACTGGAAGGGTATTTCAAGCCCAAGGTACTGTGCAAGGAAGGCTATAGGACAAGGACACCTTTCTAAGTCCAAGTCCATCAAAGAGGACCGAGTTCTTACGGGCTTTTCAGGAAGCTCAGATTGAATCTGTAATATGTGATGAAAAAGAGGACGGTTTAAAACATGGTCCTGCCTACCAACCTCATGTTTTTTGCTGTTTGCATCTTTTCTTCTTGATCCCGAATCCTAAGGTCGGAGCATCTCCTCCTTTCACAGGATGAAAGTGGGAGCTCACAGCTGAACTATGCTCTGTGCAGAGTGCAAGAAGAAAAGCAAGATGTTCTCTTGCCTCCCACAACCCAGCCTGGTCTCCAAAAGACCCAAAACACTTATTCTTGTTTCTTCTTTTTCATTGCAAAATCTGAACTAACTTTTTATCACAGTAACTGATGCTGTGCATTCAATGGCTGCAGTGAAATTACTTGTGAAGGGTTTTGTCCCATTAGCCTTTCTGTGAGAAATCTAAACTGAGCCAGACTGCCTCTAAGCTTTGACTCTAGACTTTGCCTCCTGGTGGGAGAGAAATGTTAAGAGCTCTGCTCCTAACAGACACAGGCACAGACAGCCCCTTACCTTCAAGGGTTTTAATAGCAGATAAAGTGAAGGTCTCTTCCTTTTCATACTCATCACCCACTTCATCCCAGGCTGCTCCGAAGTTTGGCTTCAGAACTCTCTGGATGTGATCAGCCACAGTTACCTCCAGGTCTTCAAGCTGACAATGAGAAGAGGTTTGAGGAAAACATGGCTCTTCCTAACCCTGCTCTCTCCACAGTGACCTTTAGACTTGATTCCGTGAGGTCAGACAAATGCAGAAGACAGGCTCCACTTCTGCTCACAAGTATGTCAGAGCGAGCCCTGCCCCTGCCATAGCTTGCCTGAGCAAACAATACGTGGATGAGCAACTGTTTGACCTAGAAAAGCCACCAATTTTTCATTTTCAGGATTTACAAAGTAGGGTCCCAATCTGAGAAGATCAAAGCCCTGGACAAACATCCAAAACAGAGGACAAAACAAAAAGTAAGGAACAGCTGTTGCTGCTCAGACAGATCTGTATGTTCCCTGGAACACACATGAGCTTGTACTTCGCTTTTCTGGCCAATCGTTTCGTAGGCTGTTGAAGTACAGTGAGATACTGTCAGGTATTTGCTGTCATCTAACGCTGCATGCTGTCTTAGCTGGCCTGCTGCTGCGACTGCTGTGTAAGGCAGACCTGGGCTTGTTCCTCCAGGGCACGTATTTAAGAGCAGTCAGAGTTAGAGCTGACCAGACACCAGCAATTGCTGCACGAAAGAATCTCCTGCTTTTTATTGAAACAGATGGTAGAGTTAGTTTAAACATCACTTGAATGCCCTGGCAATTGCGATGTGGGAGGCACACAGAGATTAACCTTGCAGATTCCTTTGTAAAAACCCTCCCTGCTCTTTCTGGGAGAATGCAGTCTCTTCAGTGACTCACTGCATAGCAGTGTCTCCAGTCTTGCAGCAGTGACAGGCAACGCACAGAAAACAGCTTCTGGAGCTAACAGGGCAGGACTCGGGTTGCGTGACATCTTTTCCTCTCCAGAGGGTAAATATCACCCTCTGTGAGGTAGTCTCAGTTTCTGATCAACCACAAGTTTAATTTCTCCCTCTGTGGTAAAACAGACCGTCTGGAAACAGCAGAGCCTAGAACGGAGGAGCTTTCACAGGATCAGTGCTCTCAGCCCCACCTTGCCCAGTGCAAGGATGGAAAACTCCCTCTGTCAGCCAGGCTGGCAAGCAGTTAATGGTGTCACCACAGAGAGCAACTCACAGAGAACAACAGATGGCCAAAAGGCCTCTGTGTCCACAAAAGGGACTACGCCATTGCCAGAGCTGCTAAGCCACAGCCAGCCGAGCCTGGAGGACGCACCGCAGCCTCCCAAAACGTAGTATAGTGCATAGCCAGGTATCTGCCTGGAAAGCATCGATGGGAGGATACTCCAGATGATACAAAACTCCAAGTCCCCTGGGACAGATGCCACAGAGGCATCTACCTCTCCAGGTAGTTCTGTCCACAGCAACATCAGTGGTTACACCACTGCTTGCAAGGCAAGCTGCTGGCCACAGAGGAGTGAGAAATCACAAAAACCCCTCAAAATGATTGCCATTTCCACGATCAGACACAAGCCTAGCTCCTTACCACATACTCATCCTCATAACCCTCGTCGTCCGTCTCTCCCGTGTTTGGATCACAGTCCTTGACAGTGAATTTCATCACACAGCTGAATGTGCAGGCCACTGGAAGGAGGGGGAGGCAAAATAAGCTCACATTACTACCAGGCCTGCATTTTTCTGTGGCAGAACAGGCGCTGGGAAACTTGAGGCAGCTGGGTGCTCCCCCTCACTGTCAGCAACACCAGCTTAGTATGTGACCTTGAGGTCTCGAGGGCTCTCTCACAACTTCTCTCTCTCAAGCACAAGAAATCTATTTACAATAGTAAGGCTAGTAAACAACAATAAAGACAGGTTGATGAAGGCTATAGAACATCATGATCCTCAGATCAAATGCTATTATGGACAAATCTCAAGTTGTGTTGATAATATTAATTAAACATGTTCCCCACCAGCACCTTATGAAGGAGGCAAGACATCTACCTAGGGATCAGTTCATGTATCTCTGAAGTTAAACAACCTCAGCTGCAAAACAGCAGCTGATTAATACCACACATCTGGGAGAAGAAGTGACAGCTCATGTCTGAGAAGATGGACACTGGAGGGTGAACAGCAGCACATGCACAGATAAGCAGGCCCAGAACAAAAACCAGGGAGACCAAAACATGGTGAGGGTCAGGTTCACATCTGGGAAATAACAAATGAGTGATTTTAAGTTTAGAAAGGTTCCCCTGATAGTCTGCCCATTTATGTGAAATATTCCTTTGCTACCCATAGTATCTGGGCACTCACAATACTCCACTGCCAGGCAGAAAAGTATTAGCCTCCTCACGTGCTAACACAAAGAACAGGTAAGCCAAAGGTCTTGCCAGGGTGTATGGGAAAACTCAGCAGAGCTGAGTGCTGATCTGCCGGGTCCCACAGCCTGACTCAGCAATGCTGCAGGACAAGGGAACCAGGGGAGAAGGAGAGAGGCCTGACAGCCCTCAAACAGCAAAGAGAAGTCACACTCAGCATCACTGGGGCTGCAACCCACACACAGGCTAAATATCTGGCTAGGAAATAAGGTAGAGCGTGTGGGGATGTGAGCTATACTGTATGCTTGACTTGAGAGATGACAAGGAAACATAATGGACAAACTGTTTACCTGCTGTTGGATCCTCTTCAGACAGTGCTACCAGCGTGTAACAGGTACCTGGCTGGTTGTACACCAGGCTTTTGGCAGGTACATAGCCAATGACCTCATACCCCTCTGTCGGCTCCATCTGTACTGTGACATTCTCCAGGATTTGATCATTCAGGGTGTTTGTGCAGTCAAACTATAGAGGGAAGGGGAGAACAGCAAAAGCCTGAAGCTGCTAGCAATGGATCTAACAGCAGACACTTTAGGCAGAGCAGGAGCTTTACATCAACTTGTGAACTCTCAGCTCTTTGTGTTTCAACAGTGGATTTTGCTATCAGCTGGCTAGTTGTTGGGCTCATGTTTCAGTTTAGTCACAAAGCAATTGGCATTTGCATGCTTTAGGTGAGAAGGTAAAAACTTTCAGGGAACTACAGTGCTCCTGCAAACATTTTGTGGGAGATGACACTTAAAATAAATGAGCACACAACTACCCAATGCCTGATCTTTGCAACCCAGGCAGAAGCACAAATTCAGCAGAGGTAAGGTTGTATCAACTTCTGTCTGTTCCACTTTGCTAATAAATTTGGAACCTCTTCCTCAAAGTGCTCTTTGTCCTTCTTGCAGGAGGATAATCCCAGGTTAACTCTCTGCTGTAAGGAAAAGTTACTGCTGTGTTGCCCACCTCTTCTCACTTGAGGCTGCAGGGATGTAGTGCCCCATAGGGCACCACCCATAGGAAGGTGGTCCCCTGAATGGCTCAAATCAGGCACAGTTTGAGCAAGTTTCAGCAAGCTTGTTGGTTTCAGCAAGTCAAAACTTGCTCTTTAGGCTTTCACCCTGCTACAGTGACAAGCCACTTAACCTTATACATTTGCCTCTGGTGGATGGACAAGGGAGATAAAGACCAGCTCCTATAAGGACCATGTGAGCAATTTTGAGCTTCTGAGGAAGGAGCTGGCTAAGGACAGGACACTACAGCTCACAGTCTAGTGTAGGACTCACTGTGTCCTGAACTCCCTGAGGCCCGAAGAGACTAGGTACATCTATCCTAGCTTTTCACATGTAGCAGGAATGTGATGCATCCAAGGCCAAGACACAAAGAAACAAGTACCTATACTATATCAGCTAAACTAAAACATAGGGGATGAAGAGCTCTCCCCATGACCTGCTTTTCTTGGATAACCTTTTCACCCATTCAGGCTAGAAGCATACGCTTGAGGACCCTGATGAGGGAACACGGCTCCCCTTTCCAACTACTCAATGTGAACAGCCCCATCTAGTGCTTGTCTGACTCTTATTTTGCTTGTGTGCATTGTACAGCCACAAATACACAATCCCTAAGGAATTCTCACTGGGGCTTTGCTGCCCTGTATGAGAAACTAAGGACTCCTTGCAGCAACATGCTTTAAGCACAGACACCACTGAGCTAATTCTTCCCCATGAAAGCTTCTTAACTAGCCAGGAGCTTAATTTTCAACTCTCTTTCAGCACTGAATGCCTATAGCTACGCACCTGGAACACCATGTGGCTGACAAACGTGTGTTTGGTGCAGCGAACCACGTACTCTGTCTCCAGCTCTGTCAGGGCAACAGACTCCGGGGAGGACTTGAAGAGTGGGCCCAGCCCCCGAAACTCTGGGATTGTCCCCAGTTGCTCTGCAATAGAGATCACAGAAACCATTGCCTTCCCTAGCCCACAGGAACGTGGCAGCAGAGACTCAAAAGCCTCAGCTAAGCTGCCAGAAACTGCTTTGGAAAGAACTGTCCATCAAACATCCATAAGTGTTCAGCAGAGGCTTTTAAAATGAAAGACAGAGTCACCATTTGCCCACACCTATTGCAAGATAGAACAGGACTTGAAGCATCCCCATTTCAAGATGGAATGGCTGACTGAGTTGGGAGTCCCTGGGGGTAGATGGAAACAGAACATTCAAATAGAAGGTGGCTCTGTCTCTCACTTCATTGTCATCATCCATTACGCTAGAAGGGTTAGGCAGGCTCATTAAGAATTGACCATGTTATTATTCCCCACAGACATAGGAGAGGCCTTGCCTCAGCTTACCTTGGAATATTTCTTGCCGTGTTGCTGCCACCTTCTCTGGCTGTTTGACTACAGCAACAGGGGTATTTTCTGCAAGGGAAAAAAAAATCAAAAGGTTTGAAGGTGAGGAAAAGACTAAATCAGAAAAAAGATCAATATCCAGAGAGGGATTTGACTAAGGATAGAAAGGGAGTTCATTTCTTATCTTGCTATGGACTAGGCACCCTTATTTAACACCCTAAATACATTTGCAACTGCAATAGCTTCAACGAGGATTACCAACCAATATTATTATTATTAGCAGCTGGACTAAACTGAAACCCCTACATGGCAGCAACAAGATTTGCCAGCCTTAGACTTCACATAAGATATAGTCCCATAAAATATATATACAGTCTCATAAAAAGAAAGAATAGAGCTCAGCAATTCTCAGCAGGTCCAATGTAGCAGTTCAAGGGTTGGAGCTGCTAGGAGGTCATTAGCAGTTTTGACTGGCATTTGGAAGACCATTCCTCACCTGCTCTTTGCTCAGTGATAGGAGCTGTTGCCAAAGGAACAGATTTCAGATCAAAGGGTTTCTCGGAGGGCTCCAGGGTATACTGATGCAGAGCCCTCTCCAGGCCAGGGATGGACACTGTCAAACCTTGGGACAGACAGGACAGATGACTGAAACCATAGACAACACCAACACTCTTCAGCTCTTAAATCACAAAAAAGACAAGTCTGTCGGGAAGACTTCCTGCATTACCATTCAGGATGTAGCCGGCATTGAGGGCTTTCTGCTTCTGCTCCAGAACATTCAAATAGAAGGTGGCTCTGTCTCTCACTTCATTGTCATCATCCATTACGCATCTGAGAGGAAAGTAAAAATTGTCTCAATGCCAGGTAGCAGAATCCACATGAATGAATGAAGGTGATTCCAACCAGCAATCCACTTTTACATTACAGGAGTAATCATCCCCCACACTTGGCTTCTCACATCCACTTTGTGGCACTGAATGCAGTGGTAATCCCATCACAGACTGCAAGTATCCACTCTACCCTCTCAAAACTCACAGCTAGAAGAGATTAGAGACACATGGGGATGTTGCCAAGCTCTCTAAAATGAGTAGAGGTGTTCACCCAGGATGCTCAGAAATTCTGAGGCTGGTACTTGACAAAAAAGGCTGAGCGCCAACAGTACAACTCACCTTTTCAGCAATACCAAGATACTGGGTAACATCTCCTCATTTTGGGCTCCAAACTTAGCCAGGGCACTTACAGCACCTGTAGCATAAACCATTAAAACAGGATTAGGAAGCAAAGAAAGCACATGAAACTTCCACTCTTTCCTGGCCTTGTTCAAATGTCACATCAGACACGATGGCACTAGTATAAAGCACTACTGTGACCAGAGAGAGGCAGATGTATTACAGCCTGCAAACCTTCGCTGTCCAGTTTGAGAGAGTCACGGCATCTCCCTCCCCATTTTTCAGCTGCAAACTACTCTTCCACTGAAATTACTGTCTTTGCCATGGAAAGAGATCTGCTCAGGACCAGGCAAACCACAGTCCTCAAAGGCAGAGGTAATCATGCACTATCTTTCCTTGAAGATCTGCCATAGGGCAGACAGTTTTCCAGGTCTGTCTCTTACCTGCTCGGACTTCTTCGTGCTCCAAGACAACCCTGTTGTAGATGAAGCGAATGTATTTGGAGGGATTATTGGTCTTGGGCCCTTCCTGCCCCAGCAGGTGAAGGATACGAGTAGCCAGCACAGTAAACTCGCAGTCCTCGATGAACTCACAGAGGTGAGACAGGCCAGTCTCTTTACTCTCCGAGTTTTCCTCGATGATGCTGATGATACAGTCCACTATGGCTCGTTTGTACTCAAAGCCACCCTAGGGAGCATAGGGAGCTGCTGAGCTGGAAAACTCAGAGCAGGTTAGGGGCTCTGAATTAGCCAGACAGGAAAAGATTTCCTTTGAAAAGGTCACTTGCACCCAGTGCTTTTGATCTGTGTCTGAAAGGAGCAGGTCAGTAATACTGCCCCCTCTTCTGACCCTCTCTGCTCCTGTTAATATTGAAGCTCACTTGCCAGATCCCTCCAGAATGGCTGTAGCCCAGAGGAGAAGAAAACAATGAGTGCTACAGAGGCTAACCAAATCCATCAGCCTTAAGGGTTTATATCTCTTCCTGCACCCTGTGCTGCTAGAATTAATTCATAAAAATAGCCATATGGGAGGAGAAAGAAAAAAAACAACCCTCTCCCCTTTACTACGAGACAACTGAGGATGAATCACAAGAGAAATATGGTAAGGATCATATCTGCCACAGTAGGACCCAGAAAACAGCCCTATTAGTGTGGGAAGACAGATGATCAATACCTCCCCAGGCACTCCCCAAGAGACGTACCGCCCCTCCCCTGTAACCTGACAGGCCGTTAATACTCCTTTATCTTCAGACATTATTTACTGCTGTCCTCGCTGCACATCAGGGGATTAAACTGCACACTATCCTCTGCCAGTTATGTGCATTTGGGAGATCTTTCTTGAGCTACTTTGGATTAAAAAAAGCTGTAAAATGGAATGGTTTGAACTGCAAAACCACATTCAAAACGATATCATCCACCCACAGAAAATCTGGGAAAGTGGAACATTTTTCAGGAGATTGAAATGAGAGGCCTTGGTTTATTCCCGAACAAGAGGCTGTAATTGGCAGAAAGTGATGTCAGAGTAAAGCAGTGGTGCCAGCTGTGTTGCAGGCATATCAGCTCTTTCAGAAATGGCCTTAGAAAACCTCTGAACAACTGTCCTTCTGCAATTCAATGTCTGACTGAATACAAAGAATAGTTACAGGTACTCACGATCCCTTTACTGCCACAGCACAGAGTACAAGGAACTCAAGGAACAAGGAACACAAAGTAGCTGCCCTGCAGGCTTACCTCTTCCCGAAGCATAGTGAAGAGAAAGTTCATGAGGACTGAGTGCTTGCGAGGGTATTTCTGACACAGTGCGTTGATAGCCTGCACCACCACAACCTGGAGGAAAAGGGGACAAATAATTAACAGGACTCTGCTTCATTAGGCATGAGGAAATTGGTTGAATTGTGCCAATTCAACTAGCCTGGAAACTATCACTTTCCTTTCACGTATCCAACAACTGTAGTTCTAGTAAGTGAGTCCTAGGAATTAGAAGAGATTCATCTCTATGCACTCGTTAGTCCCCGGCAAGCGCTTCTGCCCTGAGCAGGGGGTTGGGGGAATGACTCTCAGAGGACTCCTCTTCAGACAAGAGCTTGTGACTTAGGAATCGTGAGCTGTACAGCTGAGGCACAGCTTAGGCTGACAGCCTCAACTTCTTCCCTTCCCTGCAGATACTCTGCAGCCTAGGCACTAGAAGGAGCTCTGTGCAAGCTTCAGAGTGCACATGCACGTACGTGTGTACACGCACGCACGCACAGAAAGGCTTCTCCAGGAACCTACATCCCCCACTTTCTTACTTTGAACTCATCTGAAATTTCTGACATGAAGGAGGAGATCTGCTTCATGAGCCGGTCAATGCTGCTCTCACTGCCGGTTTTCAGCAGCGTGGTGATGGCCAGGGTTGCTATGCTGCGGTTGGAGTCTGTCACAAGGTTCTCCAGGTCTAGATTACAGGCAGTCACAGCAGATGGGTGCTTCATGGCCACCTAGAGAGGAGGAGGAGCGGAATTCACTGAATATATGGAAAAGGCTCATCTGGCAAAAAGCACTAAGCCTCTGCAAGCTCTCAAGCCTTACTATTGAAATAAATGCTACAGACTGTAAGCAGGGGTCATCTTAGACAAACAACTCATTAAAAGTTAAAGTAACAGCTCTTTCCTCCCACAGAAGTGTATCAACTAACTGTGAGAAGAGAAGCAGTGGTAACAAATGATCATTTTTTCCCCTTTTTCATTCTCCTCTATATATTTTAAAGTTCAGATTCTGCAAAGAAAGCTATGAACTCCCAAGAAAAATTCAGCTCGTTCAGCTCTGTTGAACAGCTCTGTGGGTGGGAGAACAGCAGTTACCACAAAGACACTGCCATTCTTCCTTTTTCTGTTTAGAGTTGACAAAGGCAAGGAAAAAGCTCAAAGACTGTCATGGAGCAAGCCAAGAAGCAACATCAAGGTTGATCCCTGTTTTACAAGGAGCTGCTTCACCACGGGACACTCAGAAGGGAAAACAATAATATATAAGACTAACAACACACTCTTAGACCTGGGAACATTATTGTTTTTTCCTTCTCTGAACTATTCCTAGAGAGCTTTTTTTTTCCACTCAGAAAGCAATGAAACGTAAGGCTTTAGCCCAGGGCAGGGTGGAGGTTATTCACAGTAAATCACCACACAATCTAGCTCCATTGAAGCCTGCACATCCCCAAGCATGAGAAACTATTACAGTCCCCAAGAGACGATTCCTACCTTGTTGAGGGTACGGACAGCTGCGTATCTAAGCGCCGCTTTTGGGGAGCTGCAGAAAAGCTGCAAAACTGTGAGGGGGAAAACCAAAGGTAGACTTCAGAGATCTATTACTAAAGAGTGTTCCACATCTAAAACAAGAGATTTAATAGAGACAGCTGCAAGAAGAACATGATTAGAAACATGTTTAGCTTCCTCCCTCTCTGTTGCTCCCCTTCATCACGCATCCCTGTGGACAACTAGCTTATACCCATCTCCCCCCTTTTTCCACACTGCTGCTATTCTTTGCTTCTCTTGGAAGCCAATTTCATCACCTTGTCATGTTTTCTATTAAGTCTATTTAAAATGCTATTTTCCATTCATGCCTGCACCTTGTTTCTTTCCCAGGGCTGCCCCCCAACACACACACAGAGACCCAACACCTTGGCTTTTTGTACAGTTATCTTTAAATTTAAAGCAGGGAGATTTATTAGTTAGCAGCTCTCTCACAGAAACAAAACCCTCCAGTAACCCACACCTGAGCACAGGAGACAAATACCTTTACAGGAGCAAAGCTATTCATACACACCGTAAGCTCTCAGCAGCAGCATAAAGGAACAGCGGGTACGGCAGCATTACAAGCCTGAAACTATGCAAGGTCCTTGCTTCTCAGGGTAATCAGCAGATGTCACCACCACAGGCCCACAATTCCCTCGCCACTGCCGTGAGTGCCACATTTACCCGATACAGCTGGTGCCAGCTCTTTGGCAGTGCAGTTGGGCAGGTTAATGATGGCAGAAGCAGCTTCGTAGACCACCATCTCATGCTTGTTTCTTAGGCAGCTCTCAATGAAATCGAACAGGGGGCTATCACGGCTGAGAGAGAAAAATCACAAGAATGAATGACAGCAAAGGTGCTAACAGAAACAATGGGTCAGGCAGCAAAACTGTACAGGTCTCAGAGCCTGTGGAATGGTAAAAGCAGCCACAAATCCACTGTCTCCTAGTTTTGCAGTGGACTGCAAAC
Source organism: Rhea pennata (assembly GCF_028389875.1). Classification (NCBI taxonomy): domain Eukaryota; kingdom Metazoa; phylum Chordata; class Aves; order Rheiformes; family Rheidae; genus Rhea; species Rhea pennata. The sequence continues at coordinate 13,956,000 of NC_084674.1, forward strand.
TCAGGACAGAACTCAGACTGCCCTCTAAGTAAAGGGCTCACCATACACAGCGCAAGTCCTATCTGCCAGGGAGCCACAGTATATACATGTAAACCAAGTAGTCACAAAAGACATGGAAAATGAAGCACATTACCTGAATGCAGAACAGCTAAAAAACAGGCAAGAGAAGCTGGGAAGTAGTTTGATGTACACAGACAAGACCTCATAAACTATCCCAAAACAACACAAGAATGTCTCCAATCTGCAGCGCTGCCTTTTAGCAACAATAAAAGGTAGAAGCTGCATGCTGCTCTTCAAAGAGAGAAACTATTACCCGCAATGAGATGACAAGTGAGCCTGCCAGAAGAGACGGAAGCAGGACTTAAAGAAATTATTCCAGCAGGTCAAAGAAGCTCTCTTACCTGCCAGCTTCCTCCTCCAGCAGCTTGCTGGCTACTCGAATCATCATGCAGTAGGCAAATGGTGACTTGAGGCCATGACGCATAAACTTGCTGAGCATCTTGTTGACTGCCAGGCGGTCGTTCTTACGCACATGGTAGAGCAAGCCCAGAGCATGATACTGTACAGGAAAACAAACTGTCCCAAATCCACAGTGTGCTCTTTATACCATAACCCTCCTGCAGCCTGGAGATACCCGGCCGAGTACTAGCAGATTGTTCCATCCCCAGCTCCCCAGCTGTTGATTACTACGCTCATGGCTGCTCCAGGTTTCTTACCTGCACCATGATATTGTCACTGGAAGCTGCTTCCTGAGCCTCGTTCACCCAGCGTTTCACCACATCATAACTGGTCTTCAGCAGGTGCTGGGGGGAAACAAAAACCACAGGCAACCCATGACAGAAGGACAGAAGAAAATTTTGGAATCACAGATCATATCAAGAGGAAACAAGCCTTCCCCATGAGGGCACTGGAGGCAGGCACTTATAGAAGAGCACATGCAGACAGCACAAAGGAAAGACCAAGGGCAGGATCAGGAGGCAGAGACTGGGCCATGACAGCTTTGGCCTCAAGAGGTCGAACATCTTCCACAAAGTCAGCCCCACTCCCTCCGTTCACAAAGAACGGACTACCAGCTATGCAACCCCAACCTGCAGAAACGCTCCTAGTTTGCTTATCAGTATTAGCCTGCAGTGGATAAAGGACGCTGCTTGATAAGAAGTACTGCAGTACTGTCTGCACTGGCTGGACCTGGACTGTGCTGGGTATCACACAGATGCACAGAAAAGCTGCAGTACTTGCCTGGAGAGCTTATGATCACCTTCTAATGAGGAAGCAACACAAGAATGCTCTTCAGGCTCCTTACATAGCCCATGTTAATGGGAGGAAGAATGTACTTACATACAAGGAGTGGACCAGCAGTGTTTGTGCCACAGTACCTACACAAATACCACATGTACCACAGTTTTGCTTAGTCAGAGGGAACCTCTTCAGCCAGGCTACTTCCACAGAAATGTCACTTGAATCTGGATTCTAATCCACATCCCATTTTAAATCTTGAAACGCCTAAATCTACAGTTTGGCATAAAGTGCAATGCTTGAGAAAAATGAGCACCACAGAGACATTTCCATCCAAACACTCATCACTAACTCTCTCAGGCACATTCAGTCACAATTCCACTTAATTAACTGCAGAGAACTGAAGGCCCTTGTGACCACTGCATCACTTTACGTACGTGCAGTATTGGCGGTCCCAGCTTCCTTCATCTCTATTAGCACATTCTAGTCCTGATGGTAGCAGCCTTGCTTGCTGCTTCATGCAGTGCCTGCCCTCAGCACTTCTCATCCTGCATCACTGTATCAGCTCCCTACTGTAACACCCTGGGCTACAAAGAGGCAGTGCCAGCTGTGATAATTTCAATCAGTGAACAGAGAAAAAAAACTGAAATGCAACCTACCGCGTGGTACGGGCACAGACCTGCACAGAAGAAACGCTGCTGTGTCACCACCATCTGGGCTTTACTCACAGGACACCTCTGCACAGAGATCTCCAAGCATTCCACAAACATGGGGAAAGGCTGGACTATTTTGCACACGGAGTATTGGAAGACTTAGGAGTTAAATGACTGATGTCAAATTGTGTCTCAACTACATTGCACTGTAAAAAAATCTATTGTTCTCTCTCCTTTCTTTTTCTCTTATACGTGTCCTCTGCTAAAGGACAGATCCAATTTCAGTCTCTCAAGATGTCCAGACCCACCAAAGACAGCTGTTTCCCAGCTTGACTGACCCTCAGTCACATCCTGCAGGGAGTACATACCAATGAGGACACCAGAGCAGAGCTGGATACACTTGGCACTTTGTCAACGATCGCCTGCTTCATGTAGCGCTCAATGGCCTGCAGCATGGTACTCTGTAGGGAGATGGAAATAACAACTGACACAGGGAAGTTGGGAGTGTGAAAGGGCAAAAGGCAGGATGGGAGATTAGGTAGGGAGGGGTGAAGGGCCCAGGGTTGCCCCAAGACAAAAGCGGCACTTACATCCGTGATCTGACAGAGTGCTCTCACAGCAGGGCCTCGGTAATTGTCATCCTTCCCAGTCATGTCTTTGGTTAAGCTGGGTGAAAACAGGAACCTCTCAATAATGCGCTCCTGGGCCAACAGCTCTCAGGTGCACGTGTAGCACATACAGAGCGCCAGGCAGCCAGGATCACAGCTGAATATCAAGCAGGCAAGCGCAGGTCTCAGGCAAGTTCCACCAGGGTGGGAAGGCAGGAGAGAAGGGTCACTACTTGAGCTTCACACCCATCAGCAGGCTGTAGGAAACCCTGATCAGCCACAAGACTGGAATGTACGTAGCCACTTGCAAATGAAGCACTTGGGTTCCTTGCCGAACACTAATTTCTGCTTTTTCCCTAGGGTCCTGGCAAGACTGTCTATAAGGGGACAAAGATAATCATATCACACTCTGTGACTGGCTTCTGCCTGCTGCATGGGCCCATCCCTCAGCAGGCCCTATCCCCTCATGCTCCTATCTCCCAACAGAGCACCAGCCTTTCAGGAGGATTATCAACAATTCAGAAGACTCACAGAAGGAATTTTGTTCCACAGTGAAGTCATGCCCAGTGCTGCTACAGAAGCAGTAAATCCCCTCCTACCTGTTGAAAGCCTCGGTACACGTAAAACCTTCAAAAAGCCTCTAAACACTCAGAGAACAAAGTATGAGTTAAACATCCTTTTGCAAAGGGGAGTTCAGTGTCTGTATTTTAATACTCTCTTTTAAAGGAGATTTTTTTTTCTTCCTCACCAACAGCATTTCCCATCGTCACACTACTCAGGAGGGATTACCATCATCTCCAAGACGCTGGAGGAATGTTACTTGCAAATACAACAGTAAGAAAAGGGGAGTGACTGACCTGCTAGTTACAATGATGACATCTTCTGCAATAGAAGACATCTCTTTGATAGTCAGGTAACACATCCGGCGAAGAGTTGGCTGGCAAGGAAAGACAGGCATTAGTTGAGAGGATCCCAAACAGAAAGAAGCTTCAGTTTTCCCTGCGTCCGTGATTTTATTATAAAGATCAAGTATCTGATACTTTCACAAGAGCCGCCGTTCCTGAAAGTAAGAGATGTAAAAGAATCACATTCACTAAAAAAAAACCCCTCCTCTTCTAAAAACCTCAACTTGTGAATTTTTAAGTCAGTTTCATGATTTTAATACCTTTTGACTTTGGGGAAAACTAAGGAGAGTAATAATACTGCTGGTTGAGCACTGATTTCTGACCTCCTCCAGGGAATGCTGTCATTGATAATCAACAAGAAACATGATCTTTTAAAGTTGGGCACAAAGTGTATCACATTACAACCGATTATATACTCGATCAGCGCCTAGCACAATCTCAGAATTAAACAGCAATTCATAGGGAGGAGGAATCTGTCTTAAGGACAGAGAATGCTTCAGTTAAACTTCCAGCGAGGTCCGGAAAGGACTGCAAAGCTGATCTGCCTCTAAACTTGCATCCTTCTCTTCCCACTTGGATACAGGCAGGACAGAAAAGCTGATCATATGAGAAGACACATTTCAAGGCTGAATAAGACACTGCTGCTAACTTAATGTCCTGCCAGACAAATACATCAGAAAATAGGCAGACTTACATCATTGGACTGAAACAGCTTGGTCATAGCAAAGAAGGATTCAGTAGCTTCCATTACACCAAGGTGCTCCCCCTAAAAGAAGGGAAAGAAGGAAGGAATCTCCGTTTACCAACAACAGTTTTTGTGCCTGCTGAAGGTGGGACGACAGGTGGCTGCAAGCAGTGTAGGTCTCCCCCCTGCCGGTGTCTTTCAGAGTAGCACCCCGATATTGATCTGAAAGACTCCCCCAAAGCATGGCTGAAGTTGGTTTAATTGTTGATGCAGATGACAGGATGCTTTATTCAGGACTGTTGCAAGAAACACAATGATCTTGTGTTTCTACACAAACCAGCTTCCTTAAGGATGAGCAAGAGGCTGGGTTTCTCAAGCTTATGCTGCATTTTCTACAGGTGCCATGGCTAGCCAGAGCCAGCTCGGCTGTCAGACACACACCCTACTAGATAGGTAAATGCCTTTACAAAGCTGGCCCTCAGCTCTCCAAAGCTGTGGGCACTAAGAGCTGGATTCAGAACAACCTTTGTCACCCCAAAGCTGTAAGCTAACCATTTCCATGTGATAACACATCATAGGCATTGATCTCTTTATAATTATCTGCTCTTACTCTCTCCATTCTGCAGAACTTCTTAGACGTTTCATTTAACATTTCAAGAGAGCAAATGTTAACTTAGTCACACAGCAATTTTAGTTTTTACAACTATTTAGTCATTACAACTATTCATAAGGTAAAATTTAATTACAGGAAAAGAATTTTAAAATCAAAATCACTCTCAGCTTGTTCTCTCTGCATTACCTGGTTTATCAGATACAGAATCTTGGTGAGGATGTGAGCACATTTCCGTGGGTTTATAGGAGTCTCATTAAACACTCGTGCCTGGAAACAAAGCACAGACAAGGACACTGACACTCTTTAACAGACACTGCCTTGCCTAGCTTGGTCACTGATAGAAACAACAAATTTTGGGCTAGGTATGGCAAGATTCTTAATGAGTTCAGACCAGATTTTTCCTCAATTCCTGTTAAACATGCCCCCCTTTTAAACAGCTGGCTCTGTTGTCTCTTGCAGGGATTGCAAATTCAAGTGCAATCAAGGTTGAAAGGCCAAATCCTCATCACACTTTTACCCACGCAAGCCTGTATTGTGTACCAGCTAAAACACTACCCTTCCGCCAGATCTAAGCTAGCTCTAACAAGGCTAACAAGAGCCAACACCATTCACAATATTGCGATCAAACAGATAACACATTAATAGCAGGTTCTAGGCATTGAGACATTTTGAATAAAAAGGCCTTTTTTTAAAAAGCAACATCGGAGAGAGACTATTTGATAACTGCCAACACCTCGCTCACTAACTTTGTCATCTACAAGAAATTCAGTGTGTCCAAGGGCAATTTCCCATCCTTCTTGTGTTAACGTGACCCTTCTCAGATGATTTTATTCCTATTTACAGTATACAGTCTTTACATCACTACAGAAACCATTCCCATCTTTTCCCTTCCTCCTTCCAACAAGAAAATATGAATTAATGGAATGCTACCCATTTTCTTTCAGCACTAGCAGGACTGTAACAACCCCCCACTTTCTTGCTAAAGTTCTCCAATGAACTACTCACAAGAGGGAGCGACTCTACTCAGGAGAAGGGTACATAAGGAGAGCTTAGGATTTACCTCTTGCAGGACTGCACTCTTCTCCAAGTGCTGAAATGGGTTGGAACCACCACCTGCAAAATAAAGACAGCAAAGGTCTTCTCAGGATCGTGCTGCAGAAAAGCAAGCTTATGCCTATAGTTTAAGAACAGGCCGAGCATTTTGGGGTAACTTCTTCCATGAACATCAAGCAATTAGAGCTCCTTTTTTAAAAAACAATATTAACTGGATACCTGCATAGAAGCTAGGGAAGGCAGAGCAGGCAGGACATTCCTTGGTTTATCATCCCCCTAGCAGTAACTAGCCATGAGTTGAGGTGGACTGATTAGCTCTACAGTAACTGTCCTGCTCTGTTATCCCCAAAGGCCTATTTCCAGCCCCAGGGCTGGGAGCTTGCTGACAGCTAAAGTATCAATAAGATAGGCCTAGAAATAATATCCCAGGGGGCCCCAGACAAAAAAAGGCATCGCTTGCCAGACTGGTGAGTCAGAAGCGCTTCATCCCTCCGTTATAAACCAATCAGGAATACACCAGTAAAGTATTTTTGGCTTTACCACTAATTAAGAGAACAAGAGAGCAGACTAGAGAGTCTGGACACAGAGTCGCTTTCATTGTTCCACTTCATAGAATAAATTGTATTTAATAATTAAGAATCTCACCAATTAAGGATGAGGACAAGCACTATCATTCTGCATGGTCTCTATTAGCTTGCCTCCTTCTAAGCATTTGCGAGCTGCAGCTTTTCAAAAGCTGCCAGTTATTGATAAGCAGGTTTTAATTAATACCTATTTCCAGCCTGGCCCTGGCACAAAACACAGCCATTGGCAGCGCTATTCCAATGTTTAATTTAATAAGACTGATCTGCTAGAGAGCACTGCTCCATTCTGACCTGGGCTTGAAGCATCGTATGCTGGTGCCAGTAGTCTTTGCAAGAGTAAGTCTTACACTTAAAGGCAAAAATATATACATCTTGGATCCTTTCAGGTTCTTAAGCTGCACTTCTCTGGCTTAGGATAAGTTTGTAACTGCAGTAGGTGGCCGAACAAAGCACAGACACTTATGTGGGACAGGTAAGAAGGGGGAAACAAAGGGAAAGAATAAAACCAATGTAAAACTATAGCATGAGTGTGTGACCATATTCCAAAAACCGCACTTTTAAGAAGATTCTTTTTAAAGCTATATTTCCCATGGCCTAGCATGTCTACAATCGCTAAATCAGCCATCAACAACACAGAGCATCATTTCTTCGCCATTCATAGCACTAAGCATCTTGAAATGTATTGCACACGGAGTTTTGGTTTCCACAACATCCTGCGTCACAATATTTTTCTGATTACAGAAAGAGAAACAGACACAGAGAAAGCAGAGACTGCATTTTCAGAAAGCGCCTAGTACTGGACGACTAATTTGTTACAATTTATATTGTACATATATATATATATATATATACACGTACATATATAAACTTATATAATTTTATATAAGTTGTAGAGAAATAGTCTCTAACATCCTCTGACTAAATGTCTCAACAGTTGTGTGCCCCAAATGACATCTCTAAGCACATTTCTGAAAGTCAGTGGAAGCGGCTCATCCAAGGCTACCTAAGTCATCCAGGAAAGGTAAAGGAGCAGAATCCAAGCAGCCACCATACAGCCTCATCTCAGCGACAGCACTGTTCTGCTAGCCATCGCATGTAAGGAATAAGTCTTCTTTTGTTAAAAGAAAAAAAAAGCCTGTGAATTCGGGAATTGTGCACTACACATAAGACTGAAAACAGCAAGCACTCAACAAATCTCCACTCAGCGCGGAAAAAGACAGGATCAGGAATAAATTCACTAAAGAAGAAAAAAGATTGGGAGGTGTGCAAGCAGAGAAGGCAGAAAGCTCTGAGAGCTCTCGGCTTGAACTAAAGCAAGAGCAGAGCGCCAAGACCACAGCGGGAGGAGAGCGCATCTCCTGGCAGCCCCGTCCACAGGTGACCCAGCGCCCTGCAGCACACAGCAGTGCAAACTAAGAGCAGCCCCGACGGCGACGGCCCGGAGGGATTCCCCTTCAACACCGCTGAAGTCCAGGCTTACGGAGAGGAAGGTTTGGATACGGCTGAGAACTAGGGCAAGGCATTTAACGCGCATTAAAGAGTAAGCACGCTCTACCAGACCAAGCCGCGCGACGAGCACTGAGCGGGGCTGCTGCGGGAGGCAGGACAGCAGCTCGACGGCTGCTCCGCGCCGCCGCACCTGAGGGGCTCCACGGGGCTCCCCACGGAGCGAAGCACCGGCCTCCTCCTTGGCGGGCGCCGCTCACGCGTGACGCCCCGAGAAAGGCGGTCAGCCTGCCCCAGCCGCAGCCTGCCCCAGCCGCAGCCTGCCCCAGCCGCTCTTGCACTCCGCATCCACCGAGGCCCGGACCGCAGCCGCCCCGCCAGCAGCGCCGGCCCCGCGACAAGAACCCAGCGCCACAAACCGCTGCCGGCCGTGCTTGACCCTCCACCCGCCCCGGGCGCCCCCGCGGCCCCACACCGCGGCCCCACAAGCCCTGATGGGGGGGGGAGCGGGGGCTCCCCCCAGCGCTCCCCTCGAGGGGGGGGGAGCGGGGGCTCCCCCCAGCGCTCCCCTCGAGGGGGGGGGAGCGGGGGCTCCCCCCAGCGCTCCCCTCGAGGGGGGGGGAGCGGGGGCTCCCCCCAGCGCTCCCCTCGAGGGGGGGGGAGCGGGGGCTCCCCCCAGCGCTCCCCTCGAGGGGGGGGGAGCGGGGGCTCCCCTCACCGCTCCCCTCGAGGGGGGAACGGGGGCTCCCCCAGCGCTCCCCTCGGGGGGGGCTCCCCTCACCGCTGCCCCCTCACGGCCCCCCTCGACCGCCCCTCACCCGACTCCTCGTCCTTCTTGTCGAATTTCTTCAGCATGGTGCTGCTGCGTGCGACCAGCCCGTGCCCGTAGCCCCGTCCCGCCGCGGTGCCGGTGCCGGTGCCGGACCCCGAGCCGCGCCGCCGCCGCCCGCCCCTTCCTGCCGCCCGCCCCTTCCTGCCAGCCTGTCACTGCCGCCGTCACCCGCCGCACTGCGCAGGCGCGCCGCCTGCCCGGCCCCGCCCCCTCCTGACGTGGCCCTGCCTGGGCCCCGGCGCCGCGGGGGCGCCCCAGGCCGGGGGCGGGGCGGGGCGCCGTGCCCATGGAGACGGTGGTGATTGACGGGGGGCGGGGACGGGAGCGGGAGGGCGAGGTCTGATTGGCGGGCGGGGGTGGGGGCGGGGCTCGGAGGGGGACTTAGGACCTGGGGGGCACGTTGGTGGGGGGGGGGGGGGATGGGATGGGGGGCGCACTGGGATGGGAGACTGGGATGAGGGGACTGGAATAGGGGGATGGGGACTGGGTGCGCACTGGGATAGGGGACTGGGCTGGGGGTATGAGACTAGGGGCGCACTGGGGTGGGGGGACAGGAACTAGGGGTGCACTGGGGGGTGGACAGGGACTGGGGGCACACTGGGATGGAGGACTGGAATGGGAGGAATGGGACTGGGGCGCACTGGGATGGGTAGATGGGAACTGGGGGCGCACTGGGATGGGGGGCTGGGATGGGGGTACAGGGACTGGGAGCACACTGGGATGGGAGACTGGGACTTGGGGCACCCTGGGCTAGGGGGGTGCCCTGGGGCTGGGGGGCCCCGGGGACGGTGAGGGGCGCCCTGGGTCGGGGGGGGGGGCGCAGCACGTGTGGGAGCCCCGGGGCGGCCCCGGGCCAGCACTGCGGACAGGGGAGCGCGAGGGTCCCTCCCTGCCGCCGCCCGTCCGCCCCCTCCTCGCAGGACACTCCCGGGGCGCCGCAGCCGGGAAGGGGCCGCGGCCGCCCGCCGAGGCTGCTCGGGATTCGCCCGGCCCGGCCCCGAGGCGCGGGGTGCCCGCGGGCGGCAGGAGCGGAGGAGCTCACCGTCGGGCAGGTGCTCCTCGAAGAGCATGGTGCCTCCGTGGCCCGGCCCGGCCCGGATCGGCCCGGCCCAGATCGGCCCTTCCGCGGCGCCCGGCCGACGCCGCGCACTTTGCACCGCGGCTCCGCTCGGCTCTTATCTCGACGCCTCGCCGAAGACGGCGCCGCCGGGACGCGGCCGGCACGGCCACGGGCAGGGCGCCCGGCCCCCGCGGCGGCGTTTCGGGGAGCCCCCCCGCCACCCCCCGAAGGAGGCACCCCGGCTCCCGGGGATATTGTGCCCTAAACTGAGTGCAGCACCGCCGGGAAGCCGGCAGCTGCGCTTTGCTGTGCGCGCTCCCCGCTGAGCGCTTCACGGTGATCCTGCCCGGTTTAAAGGGCGTTTTTATTCTGCCGCGAAGCGTCGCGGGCGGGCGGGCGGAGCAAGGAGCTGCGCCGCAAAAGCCGCGCGCGCGGCCGGTGAAGCGCCCCGGCACGGCTGCCCTCGGTCCGCTTCGGGCCTCGCTCGGCGCCGCTCGCCCTCGGGCTCGGCGCAGACCCAGCCGGCCTCAGGCCGGCGCCCGCCGTGCCGCTCTTGGCGAGCCTGACGGCTGGCACCAGCTTTTCTCCGCTGCGGACGCGCTCCCGCTCGCGGCGTTTTATTGCATCGGCGTCTCGGCTAGCGGGATTCGGAGCGCGGGCTCCGGCCGGCCCCGGCGTTCGGCCGTGCCTGGAAGCGGGGCGGATTTACCTCCTGCGCCCGACGCGGGCCATCAGCTCCGCGTTGGCGGCCGCCTTGGCTTGCAGTTCCTGCTCTCTGGCCAGCTCCAGCAGGATTTTCAGCACCTGGGTGGGGACATCCAGTGACAGGGACACTTTTGTCACCCCACCGCTCTTTTTCCCCTCGGCGGGTTTCTTGGCGTCCGGCACCGTCGGCCGGGGGAACGTCTGTCTCGCCGGTCCCTCCAGCGGCAGCAGGTTCGGTGTGTCTTGCCGAGAGCCTTCCCCAGCGCCCCGGTCGCCGCGTCTCGTGCCGGAGGGACCCTCCGGAGCCGGCCGCGTCGGCAGCTCGCCAGCCCCCACGGTTTCCTCGCCTCCGTCCCCGGCTCGGGGAGAGCCTGCTGCCGCGCGGGGCATCGCCCGGAGCCTCTGCCGGGCCCTCGCCGGGGCGCAGGCGACGACCAGGAGGGCCAGCAGCACCTTGCAGAGGGGCCCGGGGGGCAGCGCCTGCCGGGGAGCGCAGAGCCCGTGTCGGGAATGACCCCCCGCCCTGCCTGGCTCTGCCCGGACCGAGCCGGGGCCCGTGCTCGGCAGGCGCTCCCAAACCTCGCCGGTGCTCCGGAGAGCCAGAGCGAGGGCAACGAGAAGCAGCCAACCTCCTGCAACCCATCTCGCGGGTGAAGCCGGTGGGAAAGGAGCACGATTTCCCGGAGCGGTCAGCCAGAGGCATTTTAAATAGCAGGAAAGATGGCAATGGAAAAGCACCAACCCTCCGCAGCCCCTTTGCTCCCGGAAAGCACCACGGCAGGGAGCGATCTCACCATTCCCAGCAGGATCCTGGTCCCTCAGATGCTCTCCGGGCGGATACACCGGCGGACGCTGCCGCTGCCCCGGCTGCCCACTCGGTGCCGAGCGCTGGCTCTTATCCTGCCCCCAGCTCCACCTCCTGCTCCGCTGGCCGCTCGGGGCGGGCGGTGGTACGGGGGGGAGATGTTATTAATACATTTTGCCTAATAGCAGATGAAATCATCCCAGGACGTGGGTGGGCGTTTGCCCCCTTGCAGCATCATTAGCCGAATTTGGAGGGTATTCCGGGAACTTGGTGCGGCTCAGATGTAATTATTTCATGTCTGACTTTAGAGATGGTTTTTTTCCATCTAACTGAGCCTTCCTGCTCCTGTCAGCCTTGCTTAATCACTTGAGGAAGGGAGAAAACACGCACGCAAACCGCCGCTGGCCGGCCTCTGCGAGGCTGTGAGCCGCGGCGCTGGCGAGCCGGCCCGGCTCTGCTAGGGTGCCCCGCGCCGCCCAGCGGCTCCCCGCGCCGCCTCGGCGCCGACGGCCTGATGCGCTCCCCAGCCCGGCCGGGCGGGGGGGGGGGTTGCAGCCCGGTTGCACCCAGTCCAACCAGTGCCACCTGGCCCAGTCCCCTGACCCACTGCCCAGCGCAGGGAGCACCCTGCAGTTTTTGCTATGGGGCGGGGGGGGGGGGTGTAACTGGAAGGGCTTTTGCCCTCTAGCTCTTGCTGGCGGCTCCTTTCTTCCCTCCGCGGCCGCAGGCCGAGCCACGCCAGTGCCAGCGCCCGCCGCGAGCGCGGAGATAAGGCCGGCTCTGTTCCTCCGCCAGCACCCCCCGGGGTTGCCGGAGCAGCCAAAATTAGCCCGAGGCGCTGATTCACCCAGCGCATCCCGCAGCACCCCAGCGCCACGTGCCGCCGCGTCATGCCGCGGGTCGCAACCCGGGTGCCGTCAGCAAGAGCCAGGGCGCGCGGCGGCGGGGGGCCGGGGCTCCTGGGGCGGGGGGACGACCCGCAGCCTGCGGGCGGCAGCGGCACGCGGGCATCCCGGGGGGCACGCGCGGCAGAAACCCCGGGGGGCGCGGGCTGCGGCACGCCAAGAAGCACGCGCGTCCGGGCGAGCATGGCTTTAACACCGCGGCCCCCCCGGACCGGTGCTGTACACAGACAGACGCACGGAGCAGCAGCAGCACGTACAGATGCCCTATAGCACCCTCGGTGGGGGGGTTCCTGGCGGCGCGCGGCCCTCCCTCCCCGGCCCGTTCAAGAGCAGGAACCACCTCGAACGTAGCCCCAGCTCCCAGATTTCCCCGTTGGGCCCGGCCGTGCAGCGGAGCACCCCCGGGTTAAAGACAGATGTGTTGGGGCAGGCGTGCGAGGTGGAGGGTGGCGCATGGAGAAAGGCCCCAGCCTTCCTGCAGGGCTTTGCCAAACCATCACATCCACAGAAGGTGAACCGGGTCCCAGCTGAGATTAAGGTGAAATTTATTCAAATGCAGCAGGTTGCAGAGAGCAGGCAGGGGGGTTCGAGGGGGCACGGCTTTGCCCGGGCAGCGGGCACCCCACCAGGTAGCCAAGACGGGACCAAGTGGCCCATTTTGCCCTGCTGCTCCAAAGCCAGATTCGGCACGGGTGCTGCAAAGTGGCTTTGTGGCGGGGCTCTGCGCCCCCCCCCCCCGAGGTTTCCGGGAGCCCAAAGGGCTCAGGAAGGGAGATGGGAGCAGCTTGCAGCCTCTGCTGGAGACCGAGGGCTTCGGTCCACCCCAGAGGAAGGTGTTTTAGTGGGGAGGGGTGTGCCGTGGGAGCCTAGCGGCCGTAGCCCCGCGGAGCCCAACCGCACGGGTTTCCAGCTCTGCTCCCACAGCTCCTGGCCCAGGGTCCCAGCGAGGGAGCCGGGGGCCAGGAGCTGCCCCAGCAGCGGCAAATAAGTTAAATATCAAACAGGCAACAACCCGGGAAAACTACAGTTCGGAAAGGAGGTTCAAAGGCTGTGGGGAATTTGGTTTCCCATTTGACAGAAATTTCACCTTAACAGAAAACAAAACGTATCTGAAAGGGAAAAACCCGCGAGCGACAAAAATACACTTCAGAAATAGCACCAGGTTCCTGCCGGCGCGGCCGGAGGGCAGCGGGGCGCCGAGTCCCCGCCCGGAGCGCGGCCGGGCGCTTCCCCGCGGGCGGCCCTGCCTGCCGAGGCCGAGCCCCCGGCGCCCGCGTCCCGCCGCGGCCGCGGCCTCAGCCGCCGGCCGAGGGCCCCGGCGCCCGGCGCCCGCACCGCCGCTCGCAGTCCTCCCTGCTCTCGAAGCGGTTGAGGCTGCCCCGGCAGCCGCCGTAGACGAAGGGCCGGCACTCGGCGGCTCTTTGGTTGTAGTACCAGCGCAGCGTGTACCGGCGGCAGTCGCCCTCATCCAGCGGCAGGCTGCAGGGGTGGGCTGCGGGGGGCAGAGAGCGGCGGTGAGGCGCAGCGCTGGGCTGCACCGCACTGGGCTGCACCGCGCCGCGCCGCGCCGGCATCCCTTCCCCTCCCGGCGCCGGCCCCGGGGCCTCCGCTCAGCTCTCCCAGCGGTCCCTCTCCTCTGCCGTCCGTGCTCGGGCGCTGCCGACACGGAGCGAAGGGCTTGTTTAGGGGGCTGCGGCTCGGCAGAGGAGAAACCCGGACGGGAAGGGCAGCGGGAGGCGGGGGGGGGGGGCCCGGGCGGCTTCCTGCTGGCCTGCCCGGAGCACCGGGAGCCAGGGCGGAGGACGCCGCAGTGGGCGAAGCCTCTGCCTGGGGCCAGGAGGGCTGGGACCGGAGCTGGCAGGGGGACGCGGCAGCAGCAGCAGCATCCCTCCACGGGGAGCCGCCGCAGCCTGCCGGGGCGGCTCCACTGCGCCAGGCACCTCTGCAGCTCCCGCCCGGGGAGCACCAGCAAACCCGCCTCAGACAGCAGGCTCCCGCCGCCCGGGGAAAGCCCTGCCGGAGCACCCGACACCCCAGCAAACTAACCGTCACTCATCAGGGGCTGCCCCACGCCGCCCGCCTCCAGGGACTCGTCGTAGTCCTCCTCCGCGTACACGCTCTCGTACTCAAGGTCGCTGGCATCGGCTACGACTTGCGTGTCCTGCCCTGGGAGACGACGCCGGCCCGTGAGCCGCCCCCGCGCAGGGGTGAGACGGGCCTGGGTCCGAGCCCCTGCTCACCCTCTCCACCTCCTCCGGCCTGCCTGGCCCAGCCACAGCTCCCTCCTCGCACGGGCACGCGCTCGCACGTACATGCACACACACACGCACATGCACATGCACGCGCGTGCACGCACTGCCGCAGGAAGGTGGGCATCCCATGGTACCCGCACAGGAAGGGCAGGGACACGGCCGGACACAACACAGGCAGAGCAGGGAAAAGGCAGAGCTACGAGATGAAAAGCACAGGGATGACACTCACCCTCCTCTTCCTCAGTGTGCGACAACTTAAGCACAGGGACTACATGGGCATTGAGAGGCGGGAACGGTTGGGTGGATGGATAGTTAGGGAGGAGACCTGGGAAGCGGGAAGGAGACGGCACAGACATCAAAGAGGACGCGGAGGGAGCCCGGGACACTTCCCTCCTGCTGCTGGGAGGGAAAACACCCCACTGCAGCTGGCATCAAACGCCCACGGCTGGAGGAGAGGAGCCTGCGGACACACTGCCCCCGGGATGGGGGTCTGGTGGTCCCCCAGAATCACTGCAGGGCTGGACGTGGCCTCCACGCACACACGAAGCCGCCGCGCAAGCGGTGGGAGCTGCTGCCCAACTCAACAGCGTGTGCCGGGAGCCCGGGCCGGCCTGCCCGAGCAGGATGTGCACCCGCGGGGCCCGCATCCTGCTGGCACTGGAGCCGGGGCGGCACTCCGGGCTCTCCGTCACCTGTTTGGCCGTGCTCCCTCTCTTGGCGGATGCGTCTTCCTCTTCCCTTGGCCAAGTTAAAGCTGTTCCTGGCATGAGTCCCCCAGCCTCCTTGGAGACAAAGCACCCGTCTCGCGTCCGCCGCGGCCCCGGCTGCTTCCTCACTCCCGCCGGGGCTCCCACCCAGCTCGCTGCGCCCCCGTCCCAGCCCATGCCAGGCTCGTCCTCCTCAGCTGCTGCACCCCAGCACCACGGCAGGCTCAGCCCCGTGCTTCCTCCTTGGCTTGGCAGCCCCAGGCAGCGCCTGGCTGCCTTCGGTGCTCATCCCGTGCTGAGCCGGCCACGCTCTCCATCCCATTGCACAGGATCCTTCCGGTGATCCCCGTGGCTTCACTGCCTCCCTCCAAGAAACCTGCTGCGCCAGTGCCTCCTGCCCTGAGCTCTGCTGCACTCTGACCCTCCTCCTCCTCCTCGTGCGCTCCTCCAGGGACTGCCATGGCCCCGATGCAGGGCTCCAGCCTGCCCTTACAGTGCGGATGCCAGCCTGGTGTTCCTGGCACTGGCCAGGGGCGCACGGGCTCCTGGAGGGCCCTGGCAACCTCCAGCCCCCGGGAGACCTGCGGCTTATGTGGGAACGCAGACCTGCTCAGCACGGATGAGCTCAGTGCATACATGGGAACGTGGGCCCACTCGGCACGGATGAGCTCGGTGCACACGCGGGAACGCGGGCCCGCTCGGCACAGATGAGCTCGGTGCACGGAGTGGGGCTACAGGGAGGGAGAAGGAACGGATGCCGAAACCTGAGTGCTCACGTGAATCCAGGCGTGGGAACTGGCCTCCGCAGGCTGTGGGGGGAGACGAGAGGAAGGCGTAAGCAGCCGCGGTGCTGGCGATCGGGCGCATCCCGGACCAGGCCCCAGCACGGGCAGGGGCTGGCAGGGCAAGGTGAAGGTGGCTCACTCACCGCAGTGCTGGCTCATCTCCTGCCTGACAAAGGCCCGGATCTCCTCCTCCTGCGGCGCAGAGGGAGCAGACACAATTTACAATGAGGAAAACTAGTCTTAGCTACACAGAAAACTGTTTTCCTTGCGCAGCCAGTCAAACACCGGAGCAGAGCCCGGAGCCGAGGGGAGCTCCATCCCCGGCGGCGGTCTGCGCCCGGCCGGCTCGCGGCCCCAAGCGGCCTGCTGCGTCCGGCGCCTCTTCCCGAACACCGGGAGCCCGCTGGGAGCCCACGCCGCCTCCTGGCCGCCCTGCACCTCCCCGCGCTGCACGCCTCCTTACCGTCATGCCCGGCTCGCCCTTCTCCCCACGGAGACCCTGGCTGCCCGGGCTGCCCTACAGACAAGCAGAGGCAGGGGTGGGAGGCCTGTCCCGTGCTGCGGCGCGCTCGGCGCGGGGCTGGGTGCCTGCTCACAAACCTGCTCTCCTCTCTCGCCGGGGATGCCGGGCACGCCACGGGCCCCCGTCACCGACTCTCCGGCAGGGCCCCTCTCCCCCTGCAAGGCACATGTGCGTGCGGGAGGGGTGTCAGGAGGGCAGCCCCCTGCACTCCAGCGAGCCCCCCCCCGTGCTCTCCAGCCCTGCTTTCCCCGGACACTCACCTTCTGGCCCTGCATGCCCTCGGGACCACGTGGCCCAACGCTGCCCGGTGGGCCGGGGGGGCCGGGCACCCCATCGCTGCCCCGCGGGCCGGGGGCGCCGATAATGCCTGGAGCGCCCTGCAGGAGAGCAGAGGGTCAGGCTGGGGGCCCCAATGTCCCAGCCCCCACCGGACCCTGGAGCAGCGCCCGGGGCTGGGGCAGCACCAGACGGCTCTTCAGGGGCACCCGTCTCCGCTGCGCTTGGACCCGCCGCGGGGATGGGGTGCTGCGCCTTTACAGCTTGCTCACCCGGTCTCCTTTCTCCCCCTGGTCCCCCTTGGCTCCCTGCTGCCCGTCGAATCCCCGGTCGCCCTGGGGAAGGGAGGAAGGTTAGGGAAGTGCACCGGCCCTGCCCAGGGCAGTCATGGCAGCAGGACCATCCCTGGGGTTTTACACTGCTGGGTCTCAGCGTGGCTTTTACCCCCAGAGCCACGAGGGAGACAGAGCCAAGCAGGGCCGGCGGGGGCCACCCGGACCTACCTTGGGCCCCATCAGTCCCTCCTTCCCGGGGATGCCTGGTGCTCCTGGCAGGCCCAGCTCTCCCTAGGGGCAAAGCAGACAGCCGTGAGCCATGGGCTGTGTCCCTGTCCCCCCAGCCCGGTGCCAGCGCTGCACTTACCGGCTCACCCTTCCTCCCCGGCAGCCCGGAGCGGCCTGGGATCCCCGGCTCTCCCTGCGGCGGGCAGGAGAGACGCAGGGTGGTCAGCAGGAGGCGGCTGCGGGGCTCAGGTTTGGCCTCGGCCATCTCCCTGCTCCCCCAGCTGGCGGACGCTCAACAGACAAGGTGTAAACGGCCGCGGGCACTGGTCGGACTTCTCCAGCACAGCCCCGCTGTGGGAGCACCCCACGGGCACCCACTCACCTTCTCGCCCTTGTTCCCATCGAGGCCACAGGCGCCTTTCACGCCCCGATCGCCCTGCGGGGGCGAGAGGAGTCAGCGGAGGCCCGCAGCACCATGCCATGCAGGTCCCTGCCCGGCTCAGCGTGCACGGGGCTGACGCACCTTGGGGCCGCGCATGCCCAGGGGTCCCATGTCGCCCTTCTCTCCCCGGGCTCCAGGGATGCCGTCCCGTCCCGGCTGGCCCTGTGGGAGAAGCAAACAGAGCACGATGCAGGGCTCCCATCCCGCGGTGGGGTCGCACTGGCCGAGACGTGGGTCCTCACCGGCTCGCCAGGCTCTCCCGACGCGCCGACTTCTCCCTGCGGAAGGTAAAAAGGCAAAGGCACAGGTCAGGGTTGGAGGTGCCCTGTGCCCGCCGTGCGTCCCGGCAGCGGCTGCCTGGGTCCTCACCTTCTGCCCGCCGGGGCCACGTGCCCCGGGGAAGCCCGTGGAGCCCTTGTCGCCTTGCTCGCCCCGTGCTCCCTGCAAGCAGAAACCGCGATGGCCACGGGGCCACGGGGCTGTCTGCAGCCACGGCACAGCCGCAGCAGCTCCCCGTACCAGGGTGCCAAGCACCACCCCGGGAGCTGTGCCTGGGGCCTGCAGAATGTGGGGCAGGAGGACGCCAGCATGCTCTGGTCCCCCTGCGTTGCGGTCATCGCCCCCTCCACAGCCTGCTGGACACAGCCGAGCGGCCCCAGCCCCCCAGCCCTCCCTGCAGCCCCCTACCTTCTCTCCGGGGATGCCTGGCTCCCCCTTGTCCCCCTTGTCCCCTTCAGAGCCCTTCAGGCCACGCTCTCCCTGCAGGGGGAAAGTAGAGGGAGGGGGTCAGGGGATGGGGGTCGGGAGACACCTCCCCTGGCAGGGCCCATCGCAGGGTCGGCCCGCTCTCCGAGGCCGCGGGGAGCCTCTGTGGGGCTTTCGGCAGGCGGCAGTGGGATCTCTCCTGCGATGTGTTGGGAGAGAGGGGTGCCGGAGCAGCCCCGCGAGGGCAGGAGCTGCCTGGGCAGGCGCGGGGTGCACAGGAGAGCCCTGCCCGTGGGGATGGGAGCGGGCATGGGGCGGACGGGCATGGGGGACAGGCTCTTACCGGCTCCCCCTTGCTGCCCCGCGCTCCGGCAGGCCCCTCCACCACCATGGTGTCGCCCTGCATGGCACAGGAGAGAAGCGGGGGTGAGGGGGGGCAGCACCACCGCCCTCCCTCCTGCCCCCGGGCCCCAGGTGCCCGGGGACCCACCTTGTCTCCTTTGGGTCCCGCGGCCCCGACGTCTCCCTGCAAGAAAGGGTTTGACGGTGCGGGGGCAGGTGCCTGCACGGGGACAGGGCAGCACACGCTCCACGGGGAGCCCAGTCCGCGGGGGCTGCATCGCTCAGCCCCCCGCGCCCCCCAAGAGCAGGTCCCCTACCTTGTCCCCACGCTCCCCACGGTTCCCAGGCAAGCCCTGCAGGAGAGAGGAGAGCAATGGTGAGGCAGCGAGGGGGCTGGCGGCGCAGGCGGGGAGGGGAGGGGAGGGGAAGGGAATTTACCGCTGGCCCGCGGTCGCCTTCCAGCCCTGGGCGCCCGTCTTCACCCTGTGAGAGCAAAAAGGGAAGCGAAATGGTGGGCTGGGAATGGGAGCCCCCCGGCGCCACCCCGGGCGAGAGCCAGCCTGGGGGCAGCCCCAGAGCCCGGCTGCGGCGCTTCAGCCCCGCTACGTACCCGCGGGCCTGGGTCTCCTCGCTCGCCTCTGGCTCCCGGCAGCCCAACCCCCGGGTCCCCCTGTGTGGGGGGGGGAAGCCAGAGCATGTTAGTGCCCTTGCTGAGACCTGGTGAGGGTCCCGCACGGCCCCCCCCTCCACGCCGGGCTAGGGGGCTGCCCCAGTCCTACCTTGTCACCCTTCAGGCCTGACGCCCCTTGT
The DNA here is from genome assembly GCF_028389875.1 of Rhea pennata. Taxonomy (NCBI): domain Eukaryota; kingdom Metazoa; phylum Chordata; class Aves; order Rheiformes; family Rheidae; genus Rhea; species Rhea pennata. Next base: position 13,975,435 of record NC_084674.1, read on the forward strand.
GCCCCCTGAAAGGAAGGAGATGGGTGAGCAGAGTGGCTCCGGGGGGCCCGGGGCCGGCTGGGGGCTGCCCCTGCTCCTGCCGGGGGCGATCCCAGCTGCCCTGCTCCCACGGTGGGAGCGCCGTGCCGGACACCCCCACGCCTCCCTCCAGGCTCAAGCAGATATTCCCACCCAGCTGCGGAGCCCCGAGCAGGCACCAGCCCCAGTGCAGCACCCGGGGGCAGCACGGCCGGGCGGACGCTCCCAGGCAGGTCTGGGTGTCTGTCCCCACCGCTGGCACCCAGCTCCGGCACCCCACGGCTTGGGGGGCCCCACACTCACCGCTGGCCCCGGGGGGCCCTGTGGTCCCACTGGTCCAGACGTGCCATCTCTCCCAGGAAAGCCGATCAGACCCTTGGAGAGAAACACCGGTGAGGGGCACAAGGGGCGCTGCCCCCCGTCCCGGGGCACCCGCAGCCCGGCGTGCCCCGAGGGCCTGGGCCCCATGTTGTGTGGGGGGATGCAGTGAGGCCAGGTGAGAGCCGTATCCTTTACCCTCTCTCCGGGGGGACCCGGTGGGCCCGGCTGCCCGTTGTCTCCCCTCAGGCCAGGCTGACCTGGGGTCCCGGCAACACCTGCCAAGCCTGGGGGTCCCGGTGGGCCTGGCAAGCCAGTGTCCCCCTGGAGCAGAGAGAGGAAAGATGGGGAAAGAGCCCCCAGGGAGACCCTGGGAGCGCACCTCTCCCACGGTCAGCCAAGCCGGACAGAGCCCAGGCGTCCGGGCACACAGCAAGAGCTGCGGCGACGCAGGGGCACAGGTCACCTTCAGGCCGGGAGGTCCGTCCTGTCCCGGGGGTCCCCGCATGCCGACACCAGGAGAGCCCTGCATGGGTGGGCAGAGAGCGCGTGGACAGTCACCCACGTGTTGGGCACAGGAGTCCTGGGGGTCTCAAGGGCACTGCCCCCCCCCCCACCGAGCTCCCCCAGTGCCTGGGGGACACCCTGCTCCCGCAGGACAAGGGGCACTTACCTTTTCCCCCTTAGCTCCAGATGATCCTTTGGCTCCCTGTGGGGACACCAAGCCACGAGGGAGGTCTGAGCGGCAGGCGGTGGGTGCGTGGGTAGAGGTGCCCACGCGGGGCACACGCGCTCCCACCAGCTCCCCAGCAGAGGCACGGGGCTCCCATGAGGCAGCAGTGACGCTGCTTTACCGCCCGGTGCTTGGAGCCGGAGGACTCCGACCCCGCCAGGCGGCATCAGCCCACCCCGGCATCCCTGCGGGCCTCCTACTCACATCTTCCCCGGGATCTCCAGGCTCCCCAAATCTTCCAGGCTCCCCCTGGCAGAGGGAAAACAAGCAAAAGGCACAGGTGGGTGACGCGCACAGGGGAGCGGACACAGCCGGGCTGTGGGGAGCCCCGCGCTCCTGCAGCTCCTCCCCGCCAGCTGCCCATGGCGGCTCCTCACCTTCTCTCCCTTGGGGCCAGGCAAGCCCCGGTCGCCCTTGGAGCCCTGCCGGAGAGGGAGAGCAGCGTTAGGGGCTGCTTTGCAATGCAGAAGGTGGAGGGATGGTGAGGGGAAGAGACAGAGAGGGCCAACTTACAGGTTCACCCAGCAGGACTCCCTCCATCAGTGCTGGCTCGCCCTGCAGCGACACACGGAGGGTCAGGCACGCCAGCGCCAGGCCCCGCGGCCCCCGGCCCGCCGCGGCATCCCTTCGCAGGGGGAAGGCGCTGCAGCACGTCCCCAGGGCTGGGTGTGGGACCCACCACGCAGCAGCTCCCACCCGCATCGCGCTCCGGCTCCTTACCTTCTCGCCTTTGGCTCCAGGAGGGCCGGTGACAGCCTGGGGCGGAGGGGAGAAAGGCGGCTGGTTAGCAGGGCTGGGACGGGGGTGCTCCCCGGGGCCAGGGTGAGCAGGGGAAGCTCCCGGCTGGTGCCAGCAGGAGCTTTGCACTCACCTGCCCTGGGGCTCCGGCATCCCCTGGCTCTCCCTTGGGGCCCGTAGGTCCCGGCACGCCCTGGCGCAAACAGCACAGCCATCAGCCTCAGCTGCAGCGGGCCCAGCGGGTGCAGCACCCCGGGCTGAGCCCCGCACACCCACTCCTCAGCGTCCCCAGCGCCAGAGGCCGGGGGCATCCCACAACGTACCATCTTCCCGGGCAGCCCCGGCTCACCATCCTGCCCCGGCACGCCGTCTCTCCCTGGCACGCCTGGCTTCCCGCTCTCCCCCTGCAGATGGCAAGAGAGGGGCTGGGGCTGTGCGGCATCGCTGGGGGCAGCAAGCCGCCCCACGGCTGGCGCTCCCGCAGGGCTCCCCGGGGAGCCTGGGCACCCTGTGCCAACGGCAGCCTGGCTTTGCCGCCTGGATCAGGCAGGACACAGGGATGCTGTGGGCAGAGCCAGGACCGGAGGCAGCGGGAAAGGTGCACTCACCACTTGTCCTGGCAGCCCGGGGGCACCCTGCGGGCCCTGCAAGAGAGGCACAACCAGAAGGTGAAACCACAGCCGAGGGAGCAGAAAGAGCCTCTCTCGAGGAGCAGGCTGCCGAGCGCTCCAAAGACCTACCACAAGGCCGGGAGGGCCGGGGGGGCCGGGGAGCCCCATGCTGCCCTGGGGACCGGGCAAGCCCTGCAATGCAAAGAGCCATGTCAGAGGAGAGGCCACGCTGCCCTCGGCGCAGCCAGACCCGGCGGGGCCAGGTGAGGAACAAGGAGTTCCCACGGGAAGGTGCCGGCTGGCTTTGGGGTGCCGATGGGGACGGGGAGCCCCAGGAGGGCGCAGTGACTCACTCGGATGCTGGTGCCAGGCTCCCCTGGATCTCCCTGCAAAGAGAGCACCTGTGTCAGTCCCACCGCCCCGGCCCTTGAGCCCACGGCCATCGCGGTCACAGCCGCATCCCCACAGTGGGTAAGGCCCCTGCCCGCACCAAGGGGCTCCCCAGACCCTGAGCCTCCCAAAACGCTGCAGGGAAACACCATGTACCCCCCACCAAAGAGAGGAAAGAGAGAGTCAGCCCTGCACCAAAGCCTCCCTGTGACCACCACGGTCCTGGCTGCAGGAGCCTGGCCAGGAGACAGGAGGCCAAGCATGTAGCAGCTCATGTCCAGATGGGTTCCCGAACCTCCCCTGGACCTGTGCCTCACACGCGTCCCCCCGGCAGGGCCAGCCCAGCCCCTGGAGCAGCGATGGCCAGCCTGAAGCTCCCCCCCCAGCAATGCTCCGTACAGCCTGCCGCCCTCCGGAGAGGCCCTGACGCCAGCAGGGCGCCGCTTCCCCTCTGCCGCCTCGAACAAGGCGACGACATACCTTCATCCCAGACGGGCCCTGGGTGCCCGGCGGGCCGGCAGTGCCCTGCAGGGAACAAGGTGACGTTACCACCAGGGCAGCTGAACCCCCAGCCCCGTGGGACGGGCAGGGGACGCCGGGACCGTGCGGCATCCCATTGCCCTTTGCCGTGAGATGGCAGCCCCAGCTCACGGTCACCGTGCAGCCCCGGGACGGAGGGCGGATCCTTACCGGAGGTCCTGGGGGGCCCGGGTCTCCCTGGTTGCCCTGAAGAGGTGAAGGATGCAGTCAGTGCAGGGACTGATTTTCCCCACTGCAAGATGTGTCCCCTGGCAGGGGGCGCACCGGACAGCGCTGGCGGCTCTGGTGAGCACCCGTGCGAAGCGGGGGCAAACCCAGTCAGCTCCCAGCAACACGTGCCGAGCCCACCGCGGCGCCGGGGGGCGAGGGTGCAGCCAGGCCAGCGGGCCCTGGTTGTGTGCACACAGGGGGACAGCGGCATGCGGGTGGCACAGACACCTACCGGGCGGCCCAGCACACCGGGGAAACCTGGCAAGCCCTGGAAAGAACCACGGCAAAGCCGGCGGGTTAGCAACACCCCAGCGACCCCCAAAGCAGCCCCGCTCGGCCAGGCCTGGTCTCCCCGCTCCTGCAAGGACGAGCGCAGCACCAGAGCGCTGTACCCCGGACACACGGCCGAGGGGGTACTTACGGCCGGGCCGGGAGGCCCCCTAAAGCCCTGCGGGCCCTGCACGGGAGGGAAGGATATAAAACAGCATGTGAACGCTCTCGCAATGCCGCTGGCGGCGGGTGCGAGACCGCAGGACCCTCCCCGCTGTCCCCCTGCAGCCCGTTCCCACGCCGCGCTGCCTGCCCCACAGGCGCCAGCCCCACTCACCGGCTTCCCGTCGAGGCCGGCCAGCCCTCTCTCTCCCGGGAGGCCCTAGAGCGAGAAGACAGGGCCAGGGCCAGGGCCAGGGCCAGGGCCAGGGTCAGGGCCGGGACAGGGGTCTGGCAGCGGGGGGGGGGGCGGGCGTGCCGTACTCACCGGGAAGCCGTCTCTGCCCTTCTCGCCCGGCTCTCCTCGCTCACCCCGCGGCCCGGCTTCGCCCTGCGTCGGGGAGAGGTGCCTGGCTGCAGGAGCTGCGCTAGACACAGCGACGTTCCCACGCGGCCCAGGGCTTCCCAGCCTGCTCCGCAATCCCGCCCGCGCCCAACGAGAGGTGCCCCAGCGCCCCAGGCCCCCACCATGCCCGGGGCGGTCGCAGCCGTCAGAGACCGGGAGAGGAGAGCAGAGAGCCGGCGCCGAGCCCGGAAAGGGAGCACGTGGGAGCGAGAGAGCAGCAGAGAGATGGAGAAGCCACGAGAGACTTACTACACGCAGACCTTATCTCCTTTGGCTCCGCGCTCGCCCTCGGCGCCCGGCTCGCCCTGCGGGGAGGAGAAGCGAGACATCGTCAACGCCGTGCTCCCGCCGTGCCGTGGCTCCGGACACCGTCCTCACTGCGCCCCGCGGCTCTCGGCCCAGCTCATCGCTTCGCCCCTGCCGTCCCGGGCGCAGGGGCCAGTGCCGGATGCATGGCTCCGGGACGGCACGCCAGGACCAGGCAGCGCTCATCCATCACCCTCACTGCCCTGGCCCCACGATTTCCTTCTCCCCGGCACACGCACCTTGGCTCCCTTGGGTCCGGCAGGGCCACGCTCACCCGGGAAGCCCATGAGGCTGCCCTCTGCCACGTCCGCCTGCAGGCACAGCACGGTCAGGGTGGACACGGCTATCCACCGCCGGAGGCACGAGCAGGGCCGCGTGCCCCCGGGGACAGTTCCCAGCAGTATGCACCACCTACCTTGGGCCCTGGGGGCCCTGAAGGCCCCGGCAAACCGTCTCTGCCCTGGTGACAAGACAAGCATTTGGAGCATCAGAGGGATGGAGGGGCACAGCGGAGCGGGGCTGCCCCTGGCTCACCCACAGCAGCGTCCCCACGCCCCACGGAGAGCTCTGTCCCTCCGAGGGCTGCGCGGCTGCCAGCCCAGCCAGCGGCGCGGCGGGGGCCCGGGAGGGCCACGTCCCCGGCCCGGCTCACCTGCTCGCCGCGGTCGCCCTTCTCGCCTCGCTCGCCCTGGGGAAACAACGTGGTGCCCGTCACAGCGAGCCCAGGTGGGCAGGGGGCCCCCGACCCTCGCCCCGCCGGCACTCACCTTCTCGCCGGGCCTCCCGGCCTCCCCCAGCTCCCCGGCCCGGCCCGGCACCCCGGGGATCCCCGGTTTGCCGGGCTCTCCTGGCTGGCCAGGCGGCCCCTCGGGGCCCCGTTCGCCCACGGCACGGCCCATGGGGCCCTGGGGGCCGGGGGCACCTTGATCCCCCTTGTCACCTTTGGGTCCTCGCTCGCCGGGGAAGCCTATGGAGCCCTGCAAAACACAGCACTGCTGCCAGAGCCGGGCCGCAGGGCAGGCGCCCCAAAACCCCAGGGCAGGACGGAGGCACCGGCAGGGCCGGGGCAGCCCCGGGAAGGCAGGCGGCTCCCAAGGGCGCCCGAGTCTCCGAGCCGGCTGCACTGCACCCGGCTGTCGCTCACCTCTCTGCCTGGCAGCCCTCTCTCCCCCGGCTCCCCTCTGCTGCCCTTCTGGCCCCGCAGGCGTTCGGACACAGGCAGGAACGCATCTGAGCTCCCATCGTAGGCACCCGTGAGCTCCTTGAGGGAGGAAACCTGGGAGGGAGAAAGAGCCACCAGTGAGGGAGGTCATCCCGCCACCTCCCAGCCCCACGACCCGTGTCCCTCCTCCGGCCCCTGGCCCCTGAGCGGGGCCCCAGGCCGCTGGCTACGTACCTTGACGCCAAGGGCTTCCAGGCTACGTTCAATGTTCTGCAATGCAGGGACATTAAAAATGAGGCCAGTGCCAGCCGGCTCACATTATCAGGGGTCTGGAGGCTTCACTCCCCCAGGGATAATGTCCCAACCTCGCCGACCTCCCAGGGTAGGAGCTTTATTTGGAGGTCGGGCAGGCCAGCGGGGAACTTACCACTGCTGTCCCAGGCTCACCGCGTGCTCCGGGGTTGCCTGGTCGCCCCTAGGTTTGCAGAGCAAGAGGGAATGAGAAGACCTACAATGGCACTGATGCTGCCCTCAGTAGGTTTCAGAGTCAATGCTGCAGTGAGAAGCACCAAGTGGGGCTCCCTGGAGCCTGCCCTTCAGTCCTGTCCACAAGTCTGTGGGTGACAGAGCTGGGCAGGGCATCACGGAGCAGCCTTGAACCACAGCTCCGGCACAGTGGGGCACAGAGGCCCTGCGCTCACTTTTGAGAGCTGCCTAGGGCATGGGCAGTGATCCCCACCACCCCAGGGTGCCCTCAGCTTGCCATGCTCCGTGCTGGGTACTCACCGGCTCCCCTCTGGATCCAGGCTCCCCTGGGTCTCCCTGAAATACAGCATAGGTGTTGGGGGGGCAGCAGGAATGGGCTGCCCAGTGCCGGCTCTGGTGAAAGTCTGGCCCACCCGCTGGGGAAACGGAGCCCCTTGGGATGGCCCAAGCACTCGCCCCCTCTGGCACGGGGACCCCCGAGCCTTCACCCTGGAGGGCTCAGGGGTGGGCTGGGAAAGTCACCTACCTTTGGTCCAGCAATGCCGGGAAGGCCTGGCGAACCCTGGAAGATGCAGAGGGGACATGATGGCACCCAGCACCGCACACACGGGGCACTGCTCTAAGGGAGCCATGGGGACTACGCACCTGGCCTGGGGGTCCAAGCTGCCCTGGGACGCCGGGGAGGCCGGGGGCGCCGGGGGGGCCTGGCATGCCGCTGTCCCCTTGCTCACCCTTGGCACCACTGCGGCCCTGTCAGGAGAGAGAAACATCACCGTGGGTGGCTTGCACCATCCCAGCAGGGCACACGTGCCCCACCAGCTCCCACTGCCCACGAGGCAGGGATCTCCCCTCCACTGCCGCACTCACATCTCTGCCAGGGGCACCAGCATCACCTTTTTCTCCCTAAGAAGAGAAGAAAGAGGAGTTAAAAGGATTCTTTTCCCATCAGCATGCCCCTGGAAGGTGCTCCCTGGCGAGGAGGTGCTCCAAACAAGATCCTGGGCCAGCAGGTGCTACCAGGCGCAGTAGGACCAGTTGGAGCTCTGCACCTTACCTTCCTCCCATCTTCTCCTGGCGTCCCATCTTCCCCCTGGAAAGGCAAGCCCAGGGTCGGTGCCCAGCTCCCAGCAGCCACAGGCTGGTCCTGATGCCCCGGCGTGGGGCCTGCGCAGGACAGGGCTGGTGCTGCAGGCTCTGAGCACAGCAAGCCCTTTGCCACGCGCCTCCCGTGACCAGGGCCGAGGATTTAACCGCGGATCTGCGGTTGCTGGTCCCCAGCCCCACAGCTCCTACTCACGTTCTTGCCATTGAGGCCTGGTTTGCCATCATCACCGGGTTTGCCCTGGAAAGATCGTGGCAGTGAGAGAGCAGCCAGTGCCCGGCCCCCCCAGCACGCCCTGGCACGGACAGCCGGGGTCCCTGGGGCAGGAGCACGGGGCAAGCCGGGCAGAAGGAGCCGGCTGGGAACGGCCGGAGAGGAGACGGGGCAGGAGGTAGCCCCAAGTGCCTCAAGTGGCAGGTACTTACAGGGAGGCCAGGCGGCCCCGGGGGGCCAACGGGGCCAGGCAGGCCCTGCTCCCCCCGCAGCCCGGGCAGTCCCTGCAGGAAGAGGGGAGGAGGGGAGGCAGGGCCTCGCTTGGGCACCCAGTGGCAGGGTGCCCACCTCCCGTGGCCGGCTTGGGGACAGCGCCCCAGGGACAGTGGCACTCTCTGCCTGGGATGAGGGATGCTCCCGGCATCCCACCCCAGACCAAGGAGCACAGGGTCGGGATGCTTAGCCAGAGCTGGCAGTGCCACAAGCCCCCGCAGGGGCGCCACCCCAACCCGCACTCCCAGGGGGTACTTACATCCCGGCCGGGGTCCCCCTGCTTCCCGGCGTCGCCCTGCAGAGAAGGACATAAGGGCAGGGACTCGCAAGGTCATCCTGTCTTCAAGGGCCGCCTGCGAGACGTCGCCAGCCGACGTGGAGGGCAGCAGGCCCTGGGGAGCGTATTGGAGGCACGGGCGCCCCCAGGGACCCCCCTCCCCAGCTCACCCTCTGCCCGGCGGGGCCTGGCGGCCCAGGTTTGCCTTCCAGCCCATTGCGGCCGTCTAGCCCCGGTGGGCCACGGTCACCCTGCAAGAGAGGGGCATGAGGGTTGCGGTGTGCGGGGAGGGACAGGGCACCGCGGGGCTGCCCCCAGCCCCCCTGTACCTTCTCTCCTGGCAGGCCTCGGTCCCCGGGGTCACCCTGCAGGGTGGGAAGGGAAGTGAGCAAGTGTGCTGCCCCCCAGCAGGGGCCGAGCGGGGCACAGACCCCCCGCTCCGCCCCCCACAGGGAAGGGAACGGGGGGACTCACCCGCACACCAGAGGGGCCCCGGGGGCCCTCGATGCCCTGCAAGAGAAAGAGCCACGCTCAGCGCCAGCGCTCGGGGAAGACGAAGGGAGCCGGCAGCAGCCTGCCCAGGTGCCCGTCCCGCACGCCACGGGCTCTGCCGAAGAGCATCGCCCATCTTGTCACCTCCCACAGCGGCACGCAGAGACCTACCCTCTCTCCGGGCAGGCCAGGGGAGCCAGCTTCGCCTTTGGCGCCCTTCGCGCCATCCTCGCCGGGGTCCCCAGGCTCTCCCTGCCGGGGAAGCGCAGCGCGCTTAGAAGGTATTGCCCAGTGGCTGGTGAAACAGGGTCGCCCCCACGAGCACCTGGCCATAAGCCTTGCACCAAGCAAGCCTCACGCCAAGCATCTCTCCTGTTACAGCACACAGGTTAACAGCAAAAGCTGGCGTATGTGGGCACGGGCTGAAAAACCGGCGTCCCTGGACTCAGCACAGCTCCCTGATGCTACTGATCAAAGAAATGCAACCCAGCGAGCCACGTGAAGATGACAAAGAGGAAAAGCAGCACAGCTGAGCAAGGAACAGCCGAGCGCCAGCCATGGCCTGGGACCGGGACACCCTCCAGCACCCTACGGAGCACAGCCATAGTGCAGCCGAAACCGCCTCGAGCCTCCAGCGCCTTGCAATAAGACACCTCCTCTCTAGCACACTACCCCTGCGAAGCTGGGCTGCGCATCAGCTCCATGTGGCTAGGGACTGTTTCGAGTGGGAAGCAGTTTGCACACCAGGACCTCAGCAGCACCCCCTTGGGCAGCCAGAGCCCGGTCAGGGGACCACAGTGGCCCACCCTACCACCACAGTTGCAGGGGACCCACTCATTCCTCCTGGGGCTGTCCATTACCTTCTCGCCCTTTTCTCCCACTCCCCCAAGGCCCCCATCAACCTGCGAGGCAGAGAAGGACAGTTAGACTCCACAGGGCGGGGCACTGGCCCACCAGCAGGGAAAGGGGAACTGGGGCAGAGCTTACAGTACGTCCTGGGGGTCCAGGAGGCCCCTGTGAGAAGGAGAGAGAGAAGAGAGTTAGCAGGACCCGGTGCAAACCCTGGGAGGACAAGGCCCTGGGAGGTAACAAAGGGACGGGCAGGTGGCCCCACGTCCATCCCGGCCAAGCGCCACTCACCGGCTCCCCGCGGTCACCCTTGCTGCCTTGTGCTCCAGGGCTGCCCTGCAGGAGAGAAGGGATGGGGTGAAGGCAGGAGGGGAGGGAGGACTTAGGGGTAGTGAGTGTCCATGGAGTGGTGGTGCCTATAGGATGGTGGGTGCCTACAGAGTGGTAATGCCCATGGGGTGGTGATGCCCACAGGACAGTGGGTGCCCACGGGGCAGTGATGTCCATACAACAGTGATAACTATGGGGTAGTGATGTCCACAGAAGGGTGGGGGCCCATGGGATGTCGATACACATGCAACAGTGGGAGCTCATGGGATGGTGATGCCCATGGGACAGCGGGAGCTCATGGGATGGTGATGCCCATAGAAAAGTGGGTGCCCATGGGATGATGATGTCCATGGGGAAGTGGGTGCCAGCGGCACATGAGAGGCGGTACTCACGTTTCTGCCTTCAGGACCTGGGTCCCCTGGGTCACCCTTCTCTCCAGGAGGGCCGCGGTATCCGGGGAGGCCCTGGGCCATGGGGCAGAGGGAGCACGTGCATTACTGTGAGCCAGCCCTAAGGCTACCGGACCCTAACCTGTCCCCCCAGCCCCAGCACTTACCCGAGGGCCCCGGTCTCCAGGTTTGCCAGGCAAGCCCACTTCACCCTGGGGGAGAGAGGAGGTGAGTATGGCCGGAGGAATCAGAGGGGGTGAAGCAGGTGGGGCAGGAAAAGGAGTTCTCACTCACCGGGGTGCCTTCATCTCCCTTCTCTCCTCGCTCTCCCTGTAGTGCAGATCAGCAGGCACCATCCAGGGCAGTGGGAAAAAGAAAAGCCCAAGTCACCGGTGTCCCCTCTGCTTCATGAGCACTGCTCTCCACTGAGCATACACATGCCCTCGCAGGGACATCCACCCTCCCGGGGGACGTTGCAGCAGCAGTGCCCCACGGCCCCTCCGTGGGGAAGCGGTGGCACCCCAGGGCCCACCACCTGCCCACTTGCCCCACGCTACCTCCTTCCCACGCGGGCCGATCTGCCCCGGCGAGCCTGCTCGTCCCGGCTCGCCCTTCTCACCAGGCTCCCCTGGGTCACCCTAGACAAGAGGGGAAAAGGCGGGGGCGAGTGAGAGCTGCAGCAGGGCGACCACACAGGCACTGGCACCGGTGCAGGAGGGACAGACGTCCCCCTGTGCAGCGCCTGGCACAGGAAGAGGAGGCTCAGCATGGCCCATCCTCTCCCCGGAGCAGCACCCTGCACACAGCACAGGCCGGAGGGAACAGCCCCCGCGGAACGGACGGACGGACAGTGGAGGAGCGACGCCTCCCACGATGCTGTTACCTTTGGGCCGCTCCTGCCAGTGAGGCCGACGATACCCTAGGGGTCGGAGAGGGAGGACACGGGTTATCGGGGACCCCAACGTTGGGAAAAGGCATGGGGATGCCAGCCAGCACCCCGGCCCCACGCTCTCACCCCAGACTCACCCGGTCGCCCTGCTCGCCTTTGGGGCCAGCTGGGCCCGGGATGCTCAGGCCAGGGGCACCCTAGGCACAAGGAGACGCAGGTTGGCGCAGCAGGAGGGACCCCGCAGCCAGCCCAGCCCCCGGGCAGGCTGCGCCCTGGGGCCAGCCCCAGGCAATACTCACGGGGGCTCCTTTATCTCCTGCGTTGCCCTTGTGGCCAGGGGGCCCCTCTGCTCCCGAAAAGCCTCTGTCACCCTGCAGTAGACGAAATGGCCCCATTAGCCCACCCCCCCCCCACCACTGCGCTCCCCTCCTTCCCCATCCCGCAGCGGGGCAGGGGATGGCTGGGCAGTGCCCACCACCGCTCTGGCACTGCGGCCTGTCCAGGAGCTGCCCCGTGCAGTGCCCCTTGCCCAGGTTGCAGCACCCAGCAGCTCCCCCATGCCGTCTGCGCCCACGGAGGTGCCAGCAGCAGGCAGCACCAGCAGGCACGGCACGGCTGCGGTTACCTTCTCTCCTTTGACGCCAGCTGTGCTGGAGGCCTGGGGGGAAGCAGAGGGGACACAGTGCTGCGCGCAGCTCCCTGCCCGTTGGCCCCCACGGCCCCCAGGGAGGCACCTATCCCCCATCTAGTCCATCAGGAGTTGGGGGGTGCAGGTAGACCCCCCACACACACCCTAGGCAGGCATCACTTACCGGCTTGCCGGGTTCGCCAGGTGCTCCTGGATCGCCCTGTGGGAGAGACGGGTGTCAGCACCAGCCCCCTTTCCGGCAGCCCCCAGCAGCCCAGCCAGACCCCCCCTCTTCTTCCTCACCTTCTCCCCTCGTGGGCCAGCTGGTCCAGGGGCTCCCTGTTGTGGAGAGAAGAGACACCCCTCAGAGAGCCAGCAGTGCCCGGCCCCAGAGGGGGGACCCTCACCAAGGCCACCGCGCCCCTCAGGCACCAGCCCCTCTCCAAGGTGCCTTCCAGGACACTGAAGCTGGCATCACCGACAGCCAGACTCACCTCTCTGCCTGACAGCCCCGGGCGCCCCGGGGACCCCACTTCGCCCTGCGAGAGGAGAGGAAGAGGAAGGCATCAGAGGCGTCACCTTGCCCCATGCCAGGGACGGCTGGTCCTAGAGATGGCAAGGGAGGGCAAGTGCCCCCCCAGCCCAGCCACCTACCTTCTCGCCCTCGGGGCCTGGCGCACCACGGTCTCCCTGCGGAACGAAGCAGAGGAGCGTTGTGGAGATCCCTTTGCATCAAGGAAAGGAGGGATGCAGGCACTGCGCCCCCAGCTCCCATCCTGGCTCCCCAGTCCCCTCCAGGCTTGTGGGGACCCACAGATGCTGTCCGAGGGGCACAGTCCCCCTCCAGCAACGCCTCACCTTCTCGCCCATCTCTCCCAGCTCACCCGGCGGCCCACGGTCTCCCTGGCATGGGAGGAAGGACGGGTCAGAGGCTGGCAGGACCCACGCACTGCAGAGGGTGGTCCAGCTGGCCACCACGGGTCCCAGCATGGTACCGAGACCCCTGCGCTCTCCTTCGCCCCATCGACTGGGGCATCGCTTCAGCTGCTCCTGGTACTCACCTTCCTTCCCTGCTCCCCTGGCGGTCCCCGAGGGCCCTAGAAAGCAGGGCAAAGATGTCACCTCTGTCACAGCCCTGCCATCGGTGCATTTTGGGGTCTGGCCAAGGAGGCAAACGCCCAGGCTGGCCGGAGCAGGAGCGATCCCATGGTCCCCTCACTGAGTGTCCCGGTTTCCGCCGGCCTTACCTCATCTCAGGAAACTCACCCGAACCCCCGGGTCCCCTGGGCGGCCGGGTGGCCCTGGGAAACCTTCTTCGCCGTCACCCTGGGGAGACGGAAAGCTGAGGCTGTGCTCACGACATGGGGGACGCGTGGCTCTGACAGAGAGCTGAGCAGGGCTCTGACGCCCCAGGCAGCCAGGACTGAGCCTAGTACAGGGCAGGGGAATGAGGCCCTGCTACCCTCTCACCTTGTCCCCCTTCGGTCCGGGGGGGCCGGCAGGGCCCCGGGGCCCGGGGTCCCCAGGCAGGCCCTGCAAGAGAGGGGCTTGGTGAGGGGCACGGCTCAGCCCTCAGGGACGCACACTGCCCATGGTCTCGCTCCCCCTATTCCCTCCCCGCTGGCTTTGGTGCCAGACTCACCGGGGTGCCAGGCTCTCCTTGTGGCGCTGCCCCATCGATCAGTCCAGGGGGACCCTATAGAGACAAGGGTTAGTTCCACCACCCTGCTTGGCTCTCTGTGAGGGTGCTGCAAGCTGCCCACTGGTGGGACAGTACCTGCATCCAGCAGGGGCTGCAGTGTCCTCAGGCATCCACGGGACATGTTGCGGAGTGCCCCATATCTACAACACCCCCACCCAAGTAGGGCAGAGGAGCCAGGGCAACATGGAGCCACTTACCCTCTCTCCACGGTCACCCTTCTCCCCCTACAAGGGCAAAAAACAGGGTGAGGGCTGGTCTGCACTCTGCCTGTGCCCCTCTATCCCCTGCTGCAATGGGGGGGGGGGGTGTCACGCAGAACTGAGTCCATCAACAGTGGCATCAGGGCAACTGCACGTTGCCAGCACTAGGAACAGCTCCATGTGTGCACGTATGCACGTGAGCACAGTCTGCTGGTGGCACATGCAGGGGACAGCCACGAGCAGCGGGCAAAGTGAAAAAGCAGTTGCACGGGGCCAGGAGCATGGTGCGGGGAGCAAGTGCTGAGCTGCTGTCTGTCTGTCCACCCATCTGTGCATCCCCTGGCTGTCCCTGTGCAGCGCTGGGGGGACATACCTTCACAGACTCTCCTGGGGGGCCCATGGGTCCAGCTGGCCCAGGAGGGCCAGGATCTCCAAATGGTCCCCGGGGTCCGGGGCTGCCGGGGAGGCCAGGGCTGCCCTGGGGGATGAGAGATGCTCCATCAGCTCAGGACGTGGCAGAGGCCAGGGGATGCTGGCAGAGGGTCCTGCACCCGCCCCGGCATTGCCACCGCTATACGTACCGGCGTGCCTGGCTCCCCTTTCCGTCCCTGCGCTCCGTCCATGATCACCCTGGGCTCTCCCTACACAAGGGGAAAAAGTCAGCGTCCCCATGCACCCCACTGAGTGCTCGGGAGAGGGCAGTAGCCCCTTATGCCACTGCGAGGCCAGGGGCTGAGCCAGGAGGTGGGGAGGCCCTGGGGAGGCCCCGGGAAGACCCCAGGGCAGACACTGAGTGCTGGGAGGCCCAGGAGGCCGAGGAGCACCCAGTGGCAACCTACCGGCTCGCCCTTCTCCCCCTTCGGGCCAGAAAGTCCTGTCGGCCCCCGTGGCCCCTGAGAAACAAAAGGCGAGAGTGAGCAGAGAGGTGACAGCGAGGGAGCGGGGCGGAGCGGGGAGGGGTGGTGCCATACTTACAGGATCCCCTCGGGGGCCAGGGATGCCCTGGTTGCCCTGCAAGACACAGCCCAAGGGGTGAGAGCACGTCCTGCACGCGTGAGTGCCTGTCCGTGCCAGCCAGGGAGCGGGGACAGGACAGGATGGGGCTAGGGGCTCCAGCCCAGCGCGGGGGGACGAGCCAAACCCGCCCAGCACGCTGGGCCTGGGGGTTGCAGTTTGGGGGCAGCCCTGACCCTGTTGGCCACAGAGAGTCCTGGTGCAGGGCAGGGGTGGGCAGGGGGAGCAGGCAGAGGAGGCAGGGCAAAGGAAAGAGCCTGTTGACGGGGGGCCGCGTGGGGCTGGGTGGGGGCTGTGCAACGAGCACAAACCGGGGGGACACCCGCACTCACCGGCTGGCCAGGGGGTCCGGGGTTCCCGGGGCGCCCAGGGCTTCCTGGCGCCCCGTCAGCTCCTGGGAATCCCTGGGGAGAGAGGAGTGTGACGGTGCAGCCCCCGGCGCCACGCTCTCCCAGACAACCTCCCCCTCCTGGGCTGGGAGACACGCAGGAGGGAGGCGCGGCCCCCACGCCGAGGAACCCCCTGGGTGGCTGTGGGTCGCAGGCACTCACCCTGTCGCCCTTGCTTGGCTGCTCGACGACCTCTCCCGGGGCGCCCGGTGGTCCTGCGGGTCCCGGAGGGCCAGGCAGCCCGTGGCGGCCCTGGGGTGGACAGAGGGGAGGACGGGCTTGGTGGCAGGCGGTGACCAGCAGCGAGGGCAGGCTGAGGGCTGCGCGGGTCCCTGCCCCAGCCCCCTCCCGCCGGCGGGACACGGGGCGCCGGGACCACTGCAGTGCTCATCTTCCCCTCTCCCCCACATCCCCCCACACATGACGTTACCGGCTCTCCAGGGGGACCTGGTGGCCCCACACGTCCTTGTGGCCCCTACAGACAGAGTCAGAGGTTAGCAACCATCTAGGGTTGGCATCAGCGAGGTTGAGCAGAGACAAGTCCCCCAGGGCCACCAAAACACTCACCACCTGGCCAGGGTCCCCCTTCTCACCCTGCAACAAGATGGGGCAGGTGGTTATGGGGCTGCCTCGCGGGGCACCGGCCCCTCTGCCAGCCCCAGCCCCAGCCTCCACCTCCCCACCATGCCATGCCACACCACGCCACGCTGCTCCCTCCAGCCAGCCCCACGCGCGGCGCCAGCACTGCTCACCCTGGGGCACTGCACGGCGCAGGGCTCCGGCTCCGGCTGCGGAGGCAAGGGGAGGCCGTATGAGCACACCCGCCGCCACGGGGCTGCGCCCCCCGCCCAGCCCCCCCCGGCGCCCCAGCCCTTACCCTGCCCATGGAAATGATGGTGCAGAGGTCGTCGGTGAGCTCGCCCTCCAGCTCCTCCAGCGCATCGCCGGCGTGGAAGACGTACCGCGGGTCCTCGCCGGTGACCACGCGGCGCAGCTGCTCCCGGTCCGCCCCCTCCAAGCCCACCGCCAGCACCCGGACCCCTGCGCCGGGAGCACCCTCAGCGCCCCGGGGGCACCCGGGCTGGAGCAGCCATGCTGGGGGCGGCCGGCCGGGCCGGACCGAGCTGCCTGCCCCGTGCCCCCGCCTCACTCACCCGCCGCCTTGACGTCCCTGGCCGCGGCGATGGCGTCGTCCGCCGAGGGGCCGTCCGCCAGCACCACCAGCACGGCCGGCACACCGGGCCGGCGCCCCGCGCCGGGGCTCAGCAGGTACCTCCCGGCGAAGGTGATGGCAGCCCCTGGTAAAGAAATTATAAAAGAAAAAGAAGTGGGGAGCGGCGGGGGTGGGGGGCGGCGCCCGGCCCGGCTGCGCCCCCGGCCCGCGCGGGCCCTCACCGATGGCGTTGCCGCTGGGCTCCTCGTAGCGCAGGGCGCGGATCTGCTCCAGCACGGTGCCCAGGTCGCTGGAGCGGTTCAGCAGGATCCAGGGCAGGCTGCGGTAGCTGTACACGGCCAGGGCCACCTGCAACAGCGACCGGGGAGGCCGGTGGGCGCCGCCGCCTGCCCGGCGGCCCGGGGGGGCCCCGCGGTGCCGCCTCCGCCTACCTGGGTGCCGTCGGGGCCCAGGCGGCCCAGGGCGGACACGACGTTGGAGAGGAGGCCGCGGACGGCGTCGGCGCCGTAGGCGCTGTCCCGCGTGCCGTGCACCAGGAAGACGACGTCGCCGCGGGCGTCCCCGCACACTGCGCGGGGCGGGGGGCGGCGGGGTGAGGCGCCGGCGGGCCCCGCGGCGGTGCCCCGGGCGGGCGGGCGGCCCACCGCGGCCCCGCGCTACCTGTGCGCTGGCTGACGGAGGTCTCGGCGCCCGGCGCGCTCCCGAAAAGCGGGCGGATGGTGAAGGTGTAGCGGCGGCCCAGGCGCAGCCCGGGCACCCGCTGGGAGGTGGCGGCGGCGGGCAGCGTCCGGCGCACCTCGCCTCCGTCTGCCGGCGACCGGGGCGGGGGGGAGAGTCAGCGGCGGGGCGGGGGCGGCGCGGGGGGCTCACCGCCGCCGCGGCCCCCGCGCCTACCTCCGGGGAGCCTCCAGGAGAGGACGTAGCCGGAGGCACCGGGCACCGGTGTCCAGGCGAGCGTCACCGAGTCTCTCCGGGCCTCCGCCACGCGGAGGCCGGCGACGCGGCTCGAGGCGGCTGTGGGGCAGAGGGGCAGGCATGAGGGGCTGCCGGCGGCGGGGGGGTGGGGAGGGGACGATGGTGGTCGCCAGCGGGCCGGCCGGCCGCCCGCGCCGCGGCACCCACGCGTGGCGACGACGATGGAGACAGGCTCGCCCTCGCGGTTGCCGACGAGCGCGGTGACCTTCACGGTGTAGGAGGCGCCTCCCTGCAGGCCGGGGATGTCCACGGAGTCGGCGTCGCCGGGGACCAGCCGGCTGCTCTCGGAGCCCCCTGACAGGGAGCGCGGCGTGAGCCCCGCCGCCGCCGCCGCCCCCGCGCCCCTGGCCGCCCCCCGGCCCCGCCGTACCGTCGCGCCGGCTCCACACCACGCGGTAGGCAGTGGCTCCCGGCACACCGACCCAGGCGACGCGGGCGACGTCGCCGCCGGACGACAGCACCTCCAGCCGCGACACCGTCCCCACCTGCTCGGGCGCTGCGGCGGGGCGGACGGGCGGCGTCACCGCGGCCGCCCCACGGCCGCCCCACGGCCGCCGCCACCCCCCCGCCTCACCTGTGCGGCCCACGGCGGTGGCGGGGCGGCTTTCCCGGCCGTCGGCCATGGCGGAGACGCCGACGGCGTAGAGGGTGCCGGGGCGCAGCCCCTCGATGGTGAAGGCGGTGGGGTCGGCGGGCAGCAGGCGGGACTGCTCCGGCCCTAGGAGGCACGGCCGGCGGTGGGCAGGGCCGGGGGGGCCGGGGGGCCGCGCGGCCCCGCGCCCCGCTCGCCCCGCCGCGCTCACCGTCGCCGGCGCGCCACGTCAGCCGGTAGCCCCCGGCGCCCGGCGGCCCCCTCCAGGTGACCCGCAGCTGCCCGGCGCCGGCCTCCGTCACCTGCAGCTCCGAGACGCTGCCCACCGCGGGCGACCCTGCGGCGCGGGGACGTCAGCGCGGGGCCCGCCAGCGCCACCGCCGCCGCCGCGGTGCCGCACGACTCACCGAGGCGGACGCTGAGGGCGGCGGCGGGGCCCTCCCGGCCGCCAGCCAGGGCCGAGACGCGCACGGCGTAGGCGACGCCTTCCCGCAGGTCGCCCAGCTCCAGCAGGGTCTGGGTGCCGGGCACCCGCCGCGTCCTCTCCGTGCCGTCTGCGGGGAGCGAGGCGGCGGGCGGGGGGCTCGGCGGCGGCCGCCCCCCGCGCCGCCCCCCGCCCCGGCCCCGCGCCCGCCCGCTCACCCTGCGTGTTGCGCACCGTCACTTTGTACTCGGCGGCGCCCGGGACGCCCGTCCAGCCCAGCCGGGCCCTCCGGCCGCTGTCCTCCAGGAGCCGCAGGTCGGAGACGGCGCCCGGCGGCTCCGCGCCTGCGGGAGCGGCGGTGAGCCCCGCGCTGGCGGGGGCGGCCCGGCCGGCGGGCACCCGCTGCCCACTCACCCGTCTGGAAGGTGGTGACGGGGGTGGCCACCTCGCCGCCGTCGTAGAGCGTGTAGAGGGTGATGCGGTACTCGGTGCCCGGCTGCAGCCCCGTCAGCTGGTAGGTGCTGACGCTGCTGGGGAGGGACGCGGTCCGGGGCGGCTCAGGTCCTGCAGAGAGGCGCCGTCACCCCGGGCTCCCGGCCGCCCGCCCGCCGGGCGCGGGCCGCGCCGCCGCCTTGGGCGGCCCGAGCCCACCTGTGGCTCTCTTCCACTCCAGGCGGTAGCCGCGGGCCTCGCGGATGGCCGTCCAGAGCACCTGGATGGACGTGGGGCCCAGGATGTTGGTCCTCAGGCTCTGCTCCGCGCCCGCCTCTGCCGAAGGGACCGCAGGCACCGTGGGCTGGGTGGCCCCGCGCCCACAGGCGACACGACACTCTCTGCCTTCGCCCCCCCCGGCAAAGCCCCGCGGCCCGGGCACCCACCTGTCCTGCGCCTCACCGAGGCCGCGGGTCCCTCCAGCTGCCCGAAGAGCGGGGCCACCGTCACCAGGTAATCGGTGCCGGGCTGCAGCCCGCCCAGCGCGTGCGACGTCCGGCCGGCGTCCAGCTCCACCTTGTGCACCTCCTGGCCTGCGAGAGCCCCCGCAGCCCCGCTCAGCCGGGGGGAGGGGGTCCCGGGCCGGCGGCGGCGCAGGGGACGCCGGGCGGGCACCTACCTGCCAGGGCAGCCCAGGAGAGGCGGTAGCCGGTGGCGCCGCTGACGGGCGCCCAGGCCAGCAGCATGCCGTGCGCGGAGACGTTGTGCGCGGCGAGGCGCTGCAGGCCCTCGGGGCGCTCTGCGGGCCACACGCGGCCGTGGGCGGCGGCGCCCGCGCAGCCCTCCGCCGCCGCCCCAGCGCGCCCCGGGCCCCCCGGCCGCCAAAGAGAGCCTTCGCCGGGGTTTCGGGCCTCGGAGCTGCAGCCCGGAGGCCTCGTTCCCAGCACGCGCCTCCCAGCGACGTTCGTAACCGCCCCTCCGGCACGGAAACCGCCCCCCCGCCAAGGGCCGGGGAGCCCATTAAAAACAACAAAATCGGAGGGGCCCCCACGGGCCCCCGCTGCTCGGCGCCATCCGGGGCGAGGGCGCCCCGCGGCCGCCCGTCCCGGGGGCTGCGGCGCCGCGGAGGGGCGCCCCGCACCGGGGCACCGGCGGGTGCGCGGCTGCTTACGTGTCCGGGCGGAGAGGGTGGCCGGGGCGGCGGGGCGCTGGGCGTAGTGGGGACGCAGCGTCACCACGTACTCGGTGTCGGGGCGCAGGTCGCCGAGGGTGGCCGACAGCGCGCTGGCGCCCAGGCTCTTCTCCTCCGCCCGGGCCGCTCCTGGGGGGCCGCGCAGGGGTCCGGCTCGGGCTGGGGCTCGGCAGGGAAGGGGTGGCCGCGGGAGCGCCGGGCGGCGCCCGGGGAGCGCGGGGAGAGGCCGGGACGGCCGCCAGGGCACCGGCGCCCGCGGCGCCCCGGGCCAGGGAGCGCCCGCCAGGTGCGGCCGCGCAGCCCCAGCGCCGGCCCGGGGGCGCAGGCGGGGAGGGGGTCTGCGCCCACCCCACCTCCACCCGCCGGGGGGGGGGGGGACGTGCACGCACATGCACGCGCATGCACAAGCCTGCACGCCGAGCCCTCGGGCTGGGCCCGGCGTGAGCACGCCTGCACGCACACCCGCGTGCCGAGCACCCAGACACACGCCCCGAGCCTTCGGGCGAGGGCGCTCCCAGGCGCGCGGCAAACCCTCCGGCTGCCAGCGGGCGCGCGGGAGCCGTGCCGGCGCAAAAGGCGCGCCGAGCCGCTGCGTGTGCGTGCACGCGCCGCGCACGCGTGCCGCCCCCGCGCACAGCCCCTCCGCACACGCGGGCACGCGCGCCAGCCAGCCCGCGAGCACGGGGCTGCGAACGCACGCACGCGTGTGTGCACGCATGCGGTACGGCCCCCCCGCGTGTGCGTCTCTGCCCCCCACCCGCTGCGCACGCGCAGCCCGGCGCCGAGTGCTCCCGCGGCCCCCCCCCGGCCCCCCTCACCTTGCGCCTGGTAGCTGAGCAGGTAGCCCTGGGGGGGCTCGGGGCCAGGCTGCCAGGCCAGGCGGAGGAAGGTGGGTCCCGTCTCCAGCAGGCGCAAGTCCCGCACGCCGGCGCCGCTCGCTGCGGAGGCAGGGCGAGCGCGTTGGGGAAGCGAGCGCCCGCCGCGCTCCCGCCGGCCTCCCCGACCCGGCCGCCGCGCGCGGGGCTACTCACCGGTGCGCGCCCGGCCCGACGCGGACTCGCCGGCGCCGCCGGCATACTGGGCGGTGACAGTGACCAGGTACTCCGTGCCGGGGCGCAGCCCCCGCAGCACCGCGCTCGTCTCCCGGGGGCCCAGGCTCACCTGGGCGGCACCGCGTCAGCCCTGCGGCCACCCCGCGCCGGGGCGGCTGCGGCGGAGGGGACGCGCGTGCCCGGGCGGCGCTCACCTCCCGCCGCTCGGCCTCGAGCGGCTGCCCCTGGCCCGCGAGCGGCGCGTGCCGCACCGCGTAGCCGGTGACGGGGCCGCCGGCCGCCGTCCAGCGGATCCGCAGCAGGTCGGCGCCGCGCTCCACGAACTGCAGGTCGGCGGGGCCGGCGTGCCGCGGCTCGCCTGCGGGGGACGAGCGGGGCCGTGGGTCGCGGCCGGCCGGGCCGGGGCGCCCGGGGGGGGCCGGCGGGGAGGGCAGCGCGGCGGCACGCTCACCTGCCGGGCGCAGGGCACCTCCGGCGACGGCGCACACGCGGCGCGCCATCAGCGGCACCAGCGAGCCGAGGATCTTGAAGTCGTTGACGTAGAAGAAGAAGGAGTCGGCGGGCGCCGAGGCCACGCGCAGCAGCTCCCCGCGGTCGGCGTTCTTGACGCCTGCCGGGGACGGGGCGGCGCGTGAGGCCAGCGCCGGGCGGCCCGCCCCCGCCGCCGCGGCGCCCGGCCTGCGGAGCCGCCGCTCACCCACGGCGAAGACCTTGACGCCCTGGCTCTTGAGCCGCGCCGCCGGCCGCTCGGCGTCGTCCTGGGACTTGCCGTCCGTGATGAGGATGCAGATCTGCGGGGCCGGGCGAGGGCCGTGAGAGCCGGCCCGGCGCCCCCCGCGCCCCCCGCCCCCCGCCCCGCCGGGCCCACCTGGGGCACGCCGGGCCGGCGCTGCTCCGCGGGCCCGAAGAGGTGGTCGGCGACGTAGCGGAGGCCGGCGCCGGTGCGCGTGTTGCCGCCCTTGTAGCCGAGCTGCTGGATGGCCCTCCTGACACCCGTGCCGTTGGCGTGCTGGGAGAAGGCGAACTCCACCCTGGGGCGCGCGCAGCGCCGCGTCACCGCTGGGGCCGCCGGCAGCCCCCGCGGCGCCCCGTCCCCTCCGCCGGGCTCACCGCGGCTCGTCGCTGTACTGCGCCGCGGCGAACCGCACCGCCTTCTCGCCCACCACGTGCACGAACGGCCGCACCAGGTCCTCCATGAAGGCGCGGACGACGCGGAAGTTGTTCCTGCCGATGCTGGACGAGCCGTCCACCAGGAACGCGATGTCGGCCGCGTACACGTCGACGCAGACCTCTGCGGGGCGGCGACGGCGCTCAGGGCTCCCGCAGCCGGGCGGCCCCCGGCGCCGGCCCCGAGCCGCCGGCACCCCAGACCTCGGCTGCGTTTTGGCCAGATCAGGCCCTTGCAGCTGCTACGGCCCTCCCGAAAAGCACCCCAGGGTGCCCCGGGGCACCGCGCTGCAGGGCCCCAGCCCAGCTGCTTGCACGCGTGGAGGCGGGTGCCCCCCTCTTGCAGGGCTCCCCATGACCCCACCCAAAGTTTGGGGTGTTACGCAGGGAAGCAAACCCCCCCTCCCAGGTGGAGAGAAACCCCAAACTGGGGTCACCCGCCCCCCCAGGCCTGAGAACGGCAGAGGGGGCAAACTCATGACACCTACAGGCCAGGAGCCACAGTGCCACGGCCTGAGCCTGCAGAGGGGACGCTGCGGCCCCACGCAGGGGGCGGCAAACCAGGCGGCCGACGCTCCCCGCGCCCCAGCCGCGGGCCCCGGGCCCCTCGCAGCCCGGCCGAGGCACGCCGCGGGCCCCGGGGCTCGGCGCCCACCTTGGCTCCTCTTCTGCGCAGCGACGGCCGGGGGCCGCAGGAGCGCCTGGAGCGCCGCGAGGAGCAGGAGCCGGCCGCTCATCGTGCAGACCTGCGGGACAGCGGGGAGAGACGCTGCGGCCCCCCGGGGGGGCGGCGGGGGCCCGGGGGGCTCCTGGCCCAGGGCGGGCGGGAGCGGGGAGCCGAGCCAGCCGGGCGGCGGGAGCAGCCCCCCGGCACGGGCAGGCCGGGGCGCTCGGGCGGCGCGAGCCGGGCACGGCGGCGTGCGCCCGCCGCCACGCGTGCCGCCGCCTGGCCCCGCTCCAGCCGGCCGCCTGCCTCCGGCGCGGGAAGCCTGGCGCGCGGGGGGCCCCCAGGCCTGCCCGGCCCCCAGCAAGGGGGACGCGTCCCCACGGAGGTGGCGCAGTGGCGGGCAGCCAGGGTGGGAGGCAGCTGCCGGCCGGCACCCACACCCTGCTCCTTCCTGCGCGTGGTGGGGGGCACCGGCGCCCTGGGGCCAGCTCCTCACCCGCACCTCCGGCACCCGGGCCAGGCTGGCACTGGCGTGATGAGCACGTGTGGTCTCAGCCCGAGCAGAACGCAAGCAAAGTGAAACGGGACAGGAGAGACGAACAGCTACCCCAGCACCGGCGGGAAACCAAAGACGCCAGAACCGCGCGGCCAGCAGCTGACGCCAGCTCAGCTCACGCACCGGGCCAGCGTGGGAAATCCCGGCAGCGACCCCGCGGGGCTCTCTCCCTTCCTCCTCTGCCTCCTCCTCTCTTCCCCAGCCCGGCTGCAGCACCCCAGCCTCAGCCCCGTCCCCGATCCTGCCTAATGCAACCCGCAGCACCCCAGCCTCTTCCTCATCCCCACCCCAATATGTAACCCACGGTGTCTCAGCACCATCCTTGTCCCCATCCCAATGCAACCCATGGTATCCCAGCACCGTCCCCATCCTCATCCCAGTGCAACCTGCAGTGTCCCAGCAACGTCCCCGTCCCCATCCCAACGCAACCGCTGTGTCCCAGCCCCATCCCCATTCCCTGTGCAACCCGCGGTGCCCCAGCACCGTCCCCATCCCAATGCAACCCCCTGCGTCCCAGCCCCATCCCCGTCCCAGTGCAGCCCGCGGTGCCCCAGCCCCGGCCCCAGCCCCACGCAACCCCCAGCCCCGCGGCGGGCTCCCCGTGACAGCCCCCCCCCCCGGGGCTGCCCGAGCCCGGGGGCGGCGCGGGGGTCTCGGACTCACCTGCCCGCCGCGGCGGGGCGCTCGGGCCGGGCCGGGCCGAGTCGGGCGCAGGCGGCGGGGCGGCGCGGCACGGAGCGGCGCGGCACGGAGCGGCGCGGCCCCGGCGCTCCCGCCCCCTTTAAGCGGGGCGGCCCGGAGCGCGGTGCCGCCGGGGGGGCGAGCGCCGCCCCGCCGCGGTGCCGCAGGGAGGGCGGGGGCAGGCGCGGGGCTGCGGAGGAGGGGGGGGTCTCGCCGCGTCCCGTCCCCGCAGCCCGCAAAGCGCCGCATCCGGCGCTGCTGCCCCACCGCGGCGCAGGTCCTGCCCCCTGCGCCCGCAGCTCTGGGGCGCAGCACCTAACGCGGGCGCCCCACGGGCCCCACGCTGCGCCCCGCTCCCACGCGGGCCCCCGGCACTGCCGCGGCCCCGTGGCCAGGTCTGGGCGCACGGAGCCCCCGGGGCCGGCCCCGCGGCCCCTCTCCCACATTGCCCCGCCACAGGCCACCAGCCCAGCAGGAGGGAGCGCCAGGAGCCACTGGTGCCACCAGGTGCCGTGCCCAGGAGCCGGGCTAGCGGGGCCCGGCAGCCCCTCGCCATGCCTGCGGCCGTACCCGGGGGGAAGCAGATCCCCGGGAAGGCTTTCCACGGGGCTTGCGGCAGCCACCGCAGCGCAGAGCTGAGGAGGCCCCGGTTAGCCGCGCGGCAGCTTCCCTTTCGACACCTCTCTGTTCCCGGGGACGGTGAGCAGCTCCCGGACCGGGAGCCGGCCACGCGCACCCACCGAACCCACGTGGAGGTGTCCCCGAGGACCTCTGCCCGGCCAGAGGGATCCCAGTCCCGCCGTCCCATGCCACCAGCCTGCCGCCAGCCTCGACCCCGGAGCACGCGGGCTGCTTCCTGGCGGCACTGCGGCAGCCCAGCTCCCCGCGCTCCCACCACGCTGCAGGCCACCGCCGCGGCTTCTCACCTGCCACCAAAGACCTGCGCCCCGGTGCAGCGCGGGGACACGCCAGCGCCGGCGGCGGGGCTCCCTGCAACCCCGCTGCGGACACCACGTCCTGGCTGTGCGGGAAGGCGAGGCGCGGAGGAGCCGGGCTGGCCCCAAAGACAGAGCAACGCGTGGGAAAACTGCCTGCGTCGGGACTGCAGCTCTCGAGGAGGCTCGACGGAGGGGACCCCGCCACAGCTGGCCCCGCACCCAGCACCTCTGGTGGCAGCGGGGACCCCACGGCACCTGGGGGGCACCTCTGCGGCATGCTGCAGCCAGCACACAGCCCTAGGGTGCTCCCCTGCCTCTCGGGGGCCCCCGGGGCAAGCCCCATCCCAGGAGGCTGCGCCCCGCTCCGGGCGGGCGCCCGGCGGGCCCTGCGCCCCTGCATACCTGCACCCGCGCAGCGCCGTGCAGCACCGCCAGCCCGGGGGGGCGGCGGACCCATCCGGGGGCATCTTCCCGCAGGCAGCGAGGGGGCCGAGCCCGGGGCTGCCGGGGGCCCGGGGCCACCTCAGGGCCACCTGCCGCCCAGCAAAGATGCTCCAGGGCTGGCTGCAGGCAACTTTCCCAGGCACACGCTGTTCCCGAGCAGGGGAGGGGCGGCTGAGCCCCTGCTCCTCTTAAAGGCGCCGCGAGTAGCGCATCCCCTCCTAGTCGTTAGCCCTCTCTTCGTTAGGCCCCAGCCCTGGCCCCCGAACCTGGCCTGCCGGCTCCGGAGCTCGCGTGGCCGTGGGTTTCTCCGCACCCGGCCCAGCTCCACGGGTCCGGCCCCAGATGCGGTGTCCTCCGGTCAGGACCCTCCCCGAGCCCTCCTCCCGCCTGAGCTCGCTTAATGAAGGCAGGGCGGCCTGTCCCAATTAGACAAGGGGCTTCGTTAAAGAGGGAGCGGAGGGGGCTGCCAAGGGCTCGGCGGCTGGCCCAGGGCCCAGAGCTGGCTGAGCAGTGGGGCCGCGGGCGGCTGGGGTCTCCCCTCGCCAACGGGGGCAGAGCCGGCGGCGCGGGGTCCACAGGTGAAGGCGCCAGGCAGGAGGCAGCGCGCGGAGCCGTGCCCGGCTCTGCCTCGGCCCCGAGCAACGCGGCCATCCCTGTGCGGCGTGGCACGGCACGGCTCCCCGCGGGAACTAGTGGGGGGAGACCCCGAAGCCGGGGTGCCCGTGGCGAGGCTCGGGGTGCCCCCGCGTTCCAGCATGACGAAGGAATCCGCGGCCCCGGGAGCGCACCAGGTGCGCGTGACTCACGGGGCCGCCCCGCGCCGTGGCACGCCGGGCCGCGCCGGGGAGCAACTCGAGCACCCCGCGCCCCAGCCCCGCAGCCTCCCCCTTCTCCCTGCTCCCCGCCTCCCTCCGCGCTGCCTCCCTGTGCAGCCGCAGCCCGGGCCGCGCTCGCCTCCGGCAACGTCCTGGAGAGCCGGCGGCCCCATCCCGAGTCTCGCGGGCTCGCGTCCAGGTCCCTGTTGTGCAATCCCCAAGCCAGGCCTGGGATTCCCCTGCTCCCGTCCAGGTCTGCGCCCAGGGGAGTGCTTTGACTCATCCCCGGCGCTGCTGGGGCCAAGAACCGCCCCGCGCCCTGCACCCCAGTGGGCCCCGAGCGCTGCCGCCGGGCAGCACGCGGGAAGGCGAGGAAGTCCACGGGAGCAGCGCCGCAGCCAGGCTCTGCTCCCGGCTGAGCGGCGGCGGGGAGAGGCCGGGGACGGCGGTCCTGCCAGCGGCCGCGCAGATGCCCGCGCCGGGCGCAGGGGAGCAGAGGGCGAGTCGTGCCGCCTGGCGAACGCGGGTGCACGGCTGCACTGGTGCTGTGGGGAGCTCCCGGCTGGGAACAGAAAGCAGAAGGGGCTGCAGCCCCCACGCAGTCACGAGCTGGCTAGTTCTCAGCCAGGTCCAGCCAAATCCAGGCACCCGTGGCAGCCCCACGGCCCGGACGGCGAAAGAGGGGCTCTGCCCTCGGCGGAGGTGCGGGAGCAGGGGGCTCAGGGCCGGCAGGCGAGGGGGGTCCCCGGGAGGGAGCTGGCGCTGCAAGCCGGGGAAGCGCGGGGAGGAGGAGCCAGCCGGAGCGGGAAGCTCGCCCGCCGCGGGGGCTGGTCGGGACACGCTCCAGGAATGTCTCCCAGCACCAGCCACCGCCGCGCGCCACCCGAGGCGCCCGCCCCACCGCCGGCCCCGCGGCCACCGCCGGCCGGCTCCGGGAGCGGGCGCTGCAGCCGGGGGCCGGCGCGGCACGGGCTGCTGTTTGGTCCGGCCAGACCAGGCAGCCCTTATCCTCTCGGGAAAGGCTCGGTGAGGGAGGGGAAAGCCGGGCACCGCTCCGCGGTCCCGCCAGAGCCAGTGGCGGTTGCGGAGCCTGGGAAGGGAGGACGGATGCAGGCGAGCTCTGCAGGGCTCGTCCCCGCGAGGGCTGGGACGGGGACGAAGGCCGCGCAGCTGCCGGGGGCCGGGCGCAGCAGCCCCGCGCGCAAGCGGCCGCGGCGACCACCCACACGGCCTGGCTCATCCCGCAGGAATCCGGCTTGTCAACAGCGCGGGGCCGCGGGCTGTCCCCCCCCCCCGCCGGGACCGCGGCAGGCAGTGGGCTCTGCGCACGCCAGCGCTCGGCTCGCCCGGCGCGCGCGGCTACGGCAGCGCTTACAGCTCCCGGAGGGAAACTCCTGCCTCCTCCTAGCAAAAGGCGGATTTCCAGCCTCGGGGGCACTTCCGCCGGGCGCCAGCTCCCGGGCAGCAGCGGGGTTTGCAGGCACCAGCGGGGTTTGCAGGCACCAGGCGCTGCTGGGCTCGGGGCGATTTTGTGGGAGCAGGGAGACGCGGGGAACCCCCACGGCACGCCAGCGGGGCCGGGCGGAGCGGAGGGAGCGCTTCCCCCCCGAGGCGCCCGCAGGAAGGAAGAGGCGAACGAAAGCCGAGGAGGTGGAGAGACGCGGCACGCGCTCGCTCGGGGCTTGTGCAGGCCGGGCCGCGACGCGCGGAGCGTGACGCGACACGCCGAGCGGCCGAGCCAGGCGGCGCCCGCCGGCGCCAAGCCCGGCACGCGGCCGCGCGCAGCCCGGGGCGCCCCGGCGTCGCGGCCGGTGCAGCGCCCCGGCCCGGCGCTGGGACGCAGCGGGGAGCGGTGGCAGCAGGGAGGGCGCGGTACCTGGACCGCCGAGGTGCCGCGTCTCGGGGCACCTCGAGCGCCGGCCAGCAGGGAGGACGCCGCGGGCAGGACCCAGGCGGCTGCTGCTGCCATCGGGGCAGCGTACAGCGCCCGCAGCCTCCCCCAGCCCCAGCTCCGGGCCCGACGGGGCTCCTGGAAGAAGAGCGGCTTGCTGACGGAGCAGGGGGCGGGTTGCCCACCACCACCTTCCCGGGAGCTTCGCAGCTACCGAAGCCGGCAGCGCCTCCGCACCCCCTGACGGCCCGCTGGAGGGGGCACGGGGCCGCAAAGCCGGCACAGCTTCGGCCGCTGCAGCCCTCCCGCCCCCGGCCGGGCCGCGTCCCCCGAGCCGGCAGCGCCCCGTGTGCTGCCCTGCAGCCAGGCCCCCAGGCGCTGCTCCGCTGCCTCTCTCCAAGTCATTCGCCGCCCAGGCGAGGGAAACGAGGGCTCCCTGGCTCTCCGCACGCCACGCAGGCTGGCTGCAGGCTGCCGCAGCTGCAGGAGCCCCCGCGGGCCCTCGGCAGGGAGGGGAGAATCCCCGCTGAGCGGCCGGAGCACAAAGCAGCGCGGCAGGGGAGGACAGCCGGCGAGGGGAGCCGGTGCCGGCCCAGAGGCGCCCGGCAGCCGCTCGCCGGGCAGGGAGGACAAGTGGCAACAGGGCAGCGAGAAAGCCTGGGAAGCTGGAGTCATTCCCGGGATGCTGCCAGCTGCGCGGCAAGACCCAGCTCCTTGCTGAGGTTTAGTGCCACTTTAGGGGACTCGGAGCATTTGTCTGCCACCCAGCCCAGACGACAACAGCCAGCGCTTCTCCAGCGCAGCGGCCCCGGGCGGGCGCCGTCTCAGGGAAGCAGAGCTGCTAAGGGGCACAGCGGTCACTCGGGGGAGTCAGCGCTCAGAGGCCCCCAGCCCAGCTCCGGGATGGACGAGCCCCGTTACCCCCGCTCCATCACCTTGTCGCTCTAACCCCACTCCCCGGGGCCACCCGCCACCTTCCACCCCCCCTGCTCTGAGGCAGGTCTCCGGGAAAGGCCGGCCTTTGCTCCCTCGCCTGCTCTAACCCCCCGCTCCGAGCCTGGGACGCGGCTCTCGTCACTCCGAGGACAGGGTAATTGCTTGACGCTTCCTCCCTGCCTCTATTAGAGTTGCACAATCTGCATCGCCCCCCTCCCCCCTCCCAGAAAAGACTGCCTGCGGCTGCACCTAAGTTTTTGGCAGCTCCTGTGGAAGAGCCCCCATTCCGTTCTTCGTAGGGCTCGGCTGAGCCTTGCGCAACGGACACCGACCAGCCCCTGCAGAAAACCGAGCACAGCCGGCAGGAACGTGCGCTTCAGCACTGCACCCCGCAGGCGGCGGCTGGCACGTGCTCGGCCAAGGGGGGGACAGCACATCTTGTACCTGAGGTGGCAGGGGCAAGACAGACCCCTTCCCAGGACGGGCGGAGGCATGGAAGGGGGACATGCCTCTGGAGAGCTGAGGACCCACTACGGCCTTCAGCAGAGAGTGCTTTGGAAAGGAGAAGCGTCTAAGCATTTGCTAGACCACGTCTTGGGTTCTGTGAAATGACACAAGCTCCGTTACAGGCAGGACGCCGTCGTGCTTTCCCGTACCGGCGTTACGCTAGTATGCTAGGGAGAGAGGAGCCACAGCAACAATCCCAGCTGCAGCGGGCATTTCACACCGCAGCCACGCTCCACGGGAAGGACGACAAAACTCTGGCCAGTGCCAGGTAGTGCCTGGCTGATGTGGCGGAGAGAAAGCCAGGCAGCCCCATGCCTGGAGGGCCAGAGGCTGCTGGAGGAGAAGGGAGCAGGAGCACCACTGCCCACGGGGCTGCAGCCTGGGCACGGGGAATTGTTCTCCAGAGGGATTTGTACAGTTAACGAGTCCAGACTTGTCATCAACACTCTCCCCCGAGAGGCTGTGCCGTTGCTCCTTCAGCTCTTTGGCTGGGTGCCTGACTCCAGAAGAAAAGAATAAAAAGGACAAAACATCCACCCTGCCCTGTCAGGGTGAATTGCTGTCTGTCACCATGGGAACTCCTCCCATGCGCAGACCCATCCAAGATGACTTAATATCTCCATCAGGCAGGAGGGCTGCATCACCGGCGTGGCATGGGGCTACCATCCACATACATCTCGTGCAAGGACCTCTACAGACATAGCAGAGGACATAGGGCAGGATTCTCCAGACCTCCACAGGGAAGGCTGACCAGTTCAAGCAACCTTCCCACAGAAGACAGGGGTATGGTCTGCATTCAAACAAGTTATCCACAAAAGAACAGCACTGGGCCTTTCAGAGCTGCAGCGAGTTGCAGAGAATATATTTCTCCAGCATCCCAGCACCACTCCTCGTTGTCACCTGAAAGACAGAAAGGATACGGGATGCAGGCCTGCCTCTGGCCACACCACCACCTTCAGGAGTTACCGTGGACCCTGGAGACCTCAGCCCTCTCTGTCCTCCTCAGCAAAGCTGGGGCGACTTCACCTGTGAGTCACCACTTTGTGTGCGAGGCGGCAGCCGCAGATATTTGTGTTCCCATGTCATCGGGGCTCCCGTGAGCTCTGCGCATCTGGAGCATCTGTAAACAAAGCAGAGGAAGCATGAGAGCCATGGTGGAGAGTCTGGCTGGGGGGCAGGGGGGAACCTTAACCTCACAGCAGCCAGTGCTGGGTGAAGGGGTGGAAACGCATCTGCATAACTGCCACGTGGAGCCCAGACACTTGGGACACACACAAGGCTTAAGCATGCTTACCAGATGCCTCTTCCTGGAAGTCTCTTCGGCACGCCAGGGTACTGCTTTGTGCCAGATGAGCTAAGGCAGGAAGTCACTACGGACAGACTGCTGTTGGGCTCTGGCTGTCATTCTAGTTCCTAGAGCTGCTCTTGTCGTTTCATGCCAGGTTTCCTGCCCCCGTAAGACAGACGAGTTTCTACCTTCAGCCCTGTTCCTTCCTCTTTGCCAGCACTCCTTCAGCATCCCAAGCCTCCACTTTCTAGGCATCCACTCTGCAGAATAAAGGCTTTGGGCATGTGTCTTCCTACCCCCTTGATAAACACAGGTTGCAAGGAACAGGCACTGCAGCAGGACAAAATCCTTAGAGAGTTTTTCCTTCAGATGTCTATGACAAGATTCTTCGTGCTGGGCTAAAGCTCAGAGACATGAAAGGAGCTAGATTCCTTGCTGTTTGACCCAAACGATTGAGTAGCAATAGAAGTTCAAGGAGGGAGGTGCCTCCAGAGTGCCCGATGGATGATTTAGCCAATGCACTATTTCCATTGACACTTTCTGTACAGTAATGCCCTGCACCTACAGAGCTGGGACCTCCTCTGTCTGCCACCCCATAGCAGTCTGGTACTGGAAGAGCAGCTCCATTTTCCGTACCTGGCTAGGTGATGTGTACCCTGCAGATAGCCAGGAGTTGGGGTCTAGAGGAGCTCTCTTCCCCAAGGCATGGGGAATAATCACCACTCAGAGCTTTCGCCTTTCAGCTTGATGAATGTGGCCACCCCAGGGAGGTCCTATGCTTCTAATACTTCTTCTGGGCCTTCTGGGAGGGGGCACAATGGGCAGCAAAGCCAAACCTAAGCCTAACAGCCCCAGTAAAAGAACATGTGTGTATAATGGGGTGGGGGACGGGTGCGGGCAGAGAGGAGGAGAGACTTACATGAAAAAGTAAAAACCATTGATCTTCAGACAGCCTGTTGGTGCTAAAGCAGCTTTTAATGAGGATGTTCAGGGCCAAACTTACCACTTCCAGAGAAACTGTTAAAGAGCTCAGACAATGAAGGCAAGTCCTGCCACTAGCTGTTCTCCATTCAAACCCAGCTCATATCCATCTGGGATGGCTGTAGCTGGCAGTCAGGCTTGGATGGGCCCTTTGTCCACTTCTTCCAAGCAATGAATATGCTAAAGCTTTACATGAGCCGTTTCCATTTCCAAGCATCTGAGAAGCTGCAAGATTTCACTCCTTTGGGCAAGGAAACCTCTCTGACTCTTCTGTTGGAGCAGCCAGGCCAAAACCTGCTGGAACGTGCGCAAGGGCAACCCCAGCTCTGGAACATGTAGTGATGGCTCCAAGTTCAAATTTCTGATTATGTATCCATGTACCTCTGCTCCCCGCTCCTCCCCCCGGTATCCAAAGTGCCCACATTACACAGAAAGGCAAGGTAAAGCAGATGGGCCTGGGCAGGCCAAGCACAGAAGTCTGCCAAGCGTCACGTACCACCCTCACCCTAGTCATCTTGCAACCTAGCTGCAGTGACATTTATTCATAAGGAGGGCTCAGCCTCCCTCTGAACAATGCGATATAGGGGCTGGCCTAGATGAAAGGTACCTGGTCACAGCCATACGTATCGTTTGGTTCAGTCCTTACACCAATGGGTTCAAGCAGTATCATGATCTAGGAACCCAAGGCACTAGTAAAACTGCATGTCTCTTGCTCTGTCTTCCAAACCCTGTTCACCTATTGCTCCTACAGCAATTTTCCACTGGCCTCAGCAGAAGAGCCGGTAGAGAATGAGGACCAGAGAGCTGAAGGCTCTCCTCCCAAAAGTTCTCTGGCACAAAAGAGAGGCACAGATCCAAGTCTCTCATTTTTGTGAAAGCCTCTCTGCAGTTACCTGGTTCCCTGAGGACAGGCTTGGCTCAGCACCTATGATTAGTATCAACTGTACTTTCCAGGGGGGGGTAATTAGTTCAGGTGAGGCAACTACTGACAATTGGCTGCTGTGGCCCGTCTCTTGGCAAGAGCCAGAATCCCAAACAAGCAGCTCACATATCAAAGGGGCTCCACAAGCAAATCCACCCTGTACATCTGCCCCTGCCCTGCAATCTAATGCTGGGGGCATTGACAGCTTTTACTGTTAGAGACCAGTGAAATCTGGAGCACTGAGCAAAAGTGTGTAGCAAGTGTTCCCATTTTCATTGCTAAATTTTATGCTCTTGGAGTAGCTCTGCATGGTAGAAAGTCAGTAAAGTACTGGTGTAGGTGGCTATACAGTGCCTCAGATGGAGTGCACATGCACAAAACAATGCACAGCATCCTCCCTTCCAAATCCTCCTCTCTTCCAGCCAAAAGATGGAGAGCCAAGGTGTCAGGGAGGGAAAGCAATTTTCTAGAGGTAGGTGAAGGGTGTATTCTCCAAAGAAGGAACTCTAATGGGAGAGGATAAGACAGCTAACACCATGCAAAAGCGGAGGGAGCAAAGGCCAATTCATACATCAAACTAAATTTATCAGCACAGCCTAATGGGATCCCAAGTAACCTTCCAAGTGAAGTAGCAAAATAAAACACTTAAGCCATTGAAAACTAGACTGGTCAAAGAGCCCCGCAGAACAATCCGACATTGTCTAGAGAGCCAGGAAACAGATTTATTAGGTCACCCAGGCCATCTCCAATTTCAGTGAAATTGCCCTGTTCTAGGGATGGTTCCAACTCCCTCCTTTGGCACTGCTGCTGTCCTTCACTGGGTAGCAGAAATTACAGGAAGGGAGGGGAGCAGTCCAGCAAAATATCTCACATTTTCAAGAATGAGGGAAAGCATTTGGGTTAAACATTTCTGCAATGCTAGACACTGCCCAATGTGGATTCCCTTGGATTGAGGCTGCTCTGATGGAGGAAAAGAAATACAGACTTATGGCTCATCAAAGAGCAAGAGACCTGCCAACTAATTCAGAGCTTCACTTCCTCTGACACTGAAGGATCCAGCTGCCAAATACCTGATGATTCAGCACTAATTCTAGGTGATGCTTCCCAAGCCCCTCAATAAGGCTCAGATCAAAGATGTCCTATCAGGCAGTATTACTCTAGACTCTGGAATGGGCTTCCCCTCCCAACTGTTATATCCCCGCCCTGGCTACTTGTAAAGGTTGCCTACCAAGGAAAAAATATAAACTGTGTGAAATATCACACCACTTCTCACTTTTTAAAGCTGGTGAGATACCTGCATTTCTGGAAGCATGAATTTTCATAGTACCCAAACACCACAGGCACTTCAAGGCAAAGTGCCATTGGAAACGCAGCCAGAAGATGCTGACAAACACTACAGCACTGCAACATCCAGCCATCAATTCCCAGCTACGAGCAGACACCACATAGCACTCTGCACACAACGCTCGTCACCACAGCACAGTTTCCAGTGCAGATCAGCCCAGATACTCAGATTTTGACATGGATAAAAGCATCTGAAAATACCTTCTGATGCCACATTACCCAGCCAGCTTTGCAGAGCTGCAGCCTTGTAGTCAGGAGGGAGCAGGTGTGAGTCCTCACTGAAGTGCTGCAAGCATGCTGCTCAGGGCAGCCACCCTGCCTCTTCTGCACAGAAACAAAGCAGTTTGAAAAGCAAGAGTTGCAGAGGGGTTTGAATTTGCTGTTCAGCACAGGGTAGTGCAGGATGGCAAGAAAAACAGCCGTTCCCAAGCAGATAGCTGCAGAGAAGACGACCTGTAGGAAATAAATAAAGCAAGGATGTACATCTCCCTTCCCTGTACGCTTCACCAACTGCAAAGTATCCTGGAAGCTCACTGAGAAAAACTACAGTAAAGGAAGACAACAAAAAAAGATTAAGGTTTAATTGCAATCATAAAACCAAGATGTTCCACAAGGCTTGAGGCATTAAGTGAGCTTGTTTAGTTTTTCAGCCTTTAGTGAGCCTGTAACGAGCCAGAGCTTGCAACAATAGTTAAATTCAAATTGCATCAAGAACATTTAACAGTTTCAAACTTGCCTAGTATACGCAATGAGTTCAGACACACTGACTCTCTCATCAAGAATTCGAATTCGGCGCAAATGATTTAGCACACTGGATTAGTCTCAAACGTAATGACTAACTCTTGGAAACTTTTACACTATTTTTAAATCCCACTTGTCAGGGCAGCACCTGAAAATTAAATGAGGGTCCCGAAGAGAGTTACCCCAAAGATAAAAATTTAGCAGAAGTACCTTGCTGCTTCAAAGTAGAGATGTGATAGGCTAGTGCCTCCTGGTGGGAAGCATTTCTCTACTTGTTCGGTTTGTTTTTGTCTGCTTTCTGTTTGGTATTTCAACTTTCTGGAGACAAGCCACAGGAACTAGAACCCAGAGACAGACACCAGACAAGCAGGAAGACCTGTGTAGCTCTTTCAACTATTTAAACTTAGCTATTACCTTCCAGATATAGGACAGGTCACTCCACACTTCAGTCAGCAGCTTCTTCTCTGTTGCATAAGGACTGATCAGATGGTGGTTCATTTGGAGAAGACACGCATAGACAAAAAACAACTTGGCTCATTGCTGAGCTGGCACGTATCTAACCAAGAAGCTTAAGGATGAGAAGCATCATATCTCATTAAAGTTCTAGAGAGGTGTTTCGCTAGCAACAGCTCCAGCTCCTCAGTGTCCGCAACTCTGCCACAAATAACCACCTCAACTCCACCAATACAACATCGGGCAAGGCCACGTTGGTCACCTTCATGAATTTAAACAAACGGTGCGAACTCAGCTGACTAGTTTTGTTTGGAAATGAGTAAGCAGAGAAGGCCTACAAAGGAAGAAACAGTTGCTCCAACAAGAAGAGGGTAAAAAACAACAAGGCCAGAAATATTAATACCACACCACAAAGACCAGAAGAGGACACACTTTTCATAGAGGCATTTTGATCTCCTTGACAAGCAGCAAGGGAGTAGAATGGTCCCCTCAGATGAGGGCCCTTCATTTCAGATCTGTACAAACAATAATGCTAAAACCCAAGTTTAGCTGCCACTCCACTGAAGCACACAAGAGGAAATAACTAGGGCCAGGCAAAGACTTACTTCTCCCAGTCTAAAGACCTGTGAACTCATCTGGCAGGACAGTACCAGATAAGGACAGAGGAGAGACAGGATACAGACACCAGGTTTTCTAGAGTGACCCCAGACAAATCAAGACTTACTGGCCCAGTACATCACTGACTTGGAAAGATTAATCCGATCTATGCACACAGCCCAGCAAGACAGACTCCCACCAAAGCCAACTCCATTTAGAATATATTTATTTTTATTATTACATTATTACATTTAACATCAAGATGACAGCCATTTTGACAGGACTGATCCTGTCCCTGGTGCACAAGACATTCAGAGCCAGACAGAACCTCAGGAACCCTGTCACAGTCCACAACTTCACTATTTCCATCCTGCAGGGACACATTCTAGAAACGAATCCAGTACATGGCACTGCGGATACGGTTGTAATCCAAAAGCTGTTCAATGGGACCTAGGTGAGCAAAACAGAGTCGGTCACTGGAGAGGTAGTTAAAACCCCTGTGCAACATTCCTGAAGCAGACAATGACAGAGTAGAACATGCTCAGAATTCAGAACAGCTACACACAAACCCAGGCGCTTATAGCTCAAATCTGCACCAGAAAAGCTGGCAGAAACCACATCTTGACAGAAACCACCATTAATTTTCTCAGAGTATTTTGCCTTCTTCTGGTGCTTCACAATGCTGAATATACTTTCACATGTACGTGAAATAAGGGAGCCACCAAATCACAGAGATTTTGATAAGTTTATTGCAACTTCCTGTTTGAAAATCCTCTCCCTTTTCCAGACTGCTCTACTTTGTAGGCCCAGAGGAAACAGCTGCATGGAGGAGGGGAATCCACTGCACAAAGGAAGGAGGCAGCAGGGCTGAGCTGAGCTAGCTGTTCAGGCAAGCTTTCTGAGAAGAATTTGTCCTTGGCCAGACAGACATGTCAGAGCAGTACAAGAGAACCAGGTCCCTTCACTTCCCTTACGTAAACCACTGTGACCCCAGGGTAAGGACACCTGGCAGATACCTCTGGGCCCCCACCCAGCTCTGGGACTCCCACTGTTAGTCACAGCTCCACAACAAGCAGAGAGGTGGGAGGATGGCCAGCAGCTCACTGTCACTGTACCTCCATCATCTGTGGGTTTGACTTCCTGGCAAACATGCCTTGGCACATCTAACGCGCAGAGGCAGGAAGATAACAGCAAACGAACCTGAGCAGGTAAGTGGCCAGAACAGACGTGCGGAGAGTGCCTGCACTTTGCTTCCACTCAGCTTCTGACTGCCTCCTGATTTTTTTGAGCTACCATGTACTAACCGCCTGGTCACTTACCAACTGCTGCAACTGCTGGGCACTTGTCATAGATGTATTTACTGCAGACCTCTCGCACCATTCTTGCATCAACAGCCTAGTAAGTAATAAACAAGCTGTCAACAACCCTTCGGGCAGACGTGCATTCCTCCAATTTGCAAGCTATTGATATTACATATCAAAACCATTAATTACACACTGTCAGACTCTTTGGGGCCATCTGAACCAACTGTCTAGCTCTCATCCACCACAAGGACAGATGATGCTCCACAGAAGGTACTCTTCTGAGGGTACAAAAGACGTGGCAGTCCAGAAACTGCAGTCTTACAAGGGATACAGTGGCTGCAGAATTACACAAACTAGACAGTTGCCACCTCATCACCACATATGCTGAAGTATCCCAAAAAAACAAATGGATACCTACAGCAATCCTGGAATCCCATTCCTCTAGAGGGATACGGCGTCCATAGTTTAAGAGATGGCTTCCAATATTCTCACACACTGGGGTAGTACCTAGGAGGTGTTGAAGACATCACATCGTGAGCAAAACAAAAAGCCTTCCAGAATTTTGCAGCTTGATCAGTCTGGAGAAAGCAGATACAACCAACTCTAGCCGATAAACACCTTCAGATCAAAAAAAAAAAAAAAAAAAAAAAAAAAAAAAAAAAAAACAAACAAAAAAAAACAGTTGTAGTTACTACTCTAAGCAATACAAAGATTCTCTTGAGTCTCCAGAATTGTTCACAGCTAATGCAGACCAGTTTGAGCAGCACACAAGCTCATCACTCTGAGCAGCAGAATGACCAGAAGTCTGCAGTCAGGGCCAGCCTGGAGCACAGCAGGCTGGGATCAGACACTTGGACAACACAGCAAGAGGAACACAGAGCAGAGCAGAGGGAATTTAGCTCAATGCCTGCTTGTATTACTGTAATGTTTAGCAAAGAATTCCTGCTTCCCAGGAAGGATAGGAGTGGTAACCCTCCAAAAGCCTCATAGTGACCACTCCATAAACCAGAACATACCATCTAGCTGAGCTACCATGGCATTTCGGAGGAAGTTCTTGGCTCTCTTCACTTCAGACTCCGTGGTACTAGTGCACAGACGCATCCTGGAACGGAGACAGAAAGGCCACTAAAGCTGTTAAAAATGTCCATCTACTCAGAGAGAAAGCAAATCCCTGCCCTTCCTAAGCCCCTGCAGAAATAAGCTAATTTCAACATTTCTCTTGCAGGCTAGAGACTCAATCTTGACCACTGCAGAGCAGCTAAGAACAGGAGAGCACTGAACAGCAGGAGGCAAGAGAAAGAGCTCAAGCTTACAGACAGGGAGCACCAGCCAACACTTTACATGCTGAGTTACGCTAAAAAAGCTCTAAGCAGCCTTGGTGTTGGCTCTAGCTTAGCCACCAGCCAAGGAGGCTGCGGTAGGTTATCACAAGAGCCAGCCTGTCAGCTATTCCCACACATGGCCAGCTGCTATGGAAACTGGTGCTGAAAGAACAAGGCAGTTCTACATTGTCTGTTAAACTCCAGCTGCTAAATCCCTTTCTCCCCTGCCAACAATAAGGTCTCTGGGGCAAGGGCTAACTCCATCTGCTCTGTACACAGCACAGCATGGCTCTGAATCTCAGTTGTAGCCTCTAACCATTACTGGGATACACAGGTATACAATAACACAAATAGACAGAAGGCTCCCTAACACTGGGATGGCCCCAGCAGCAAGGCATTTATCAGGCAAAGCACAACAGCTGTGAATGCAAGAATTCTGTCTCCTTAGCCCATTTAAAAAGACAATGGAGATAAAAAGCCTCTTGATCACCTAAGAGGACCTTTTCTCTAAGGAACAATCTCCCTTGAATAAAAAAAAAATAAAAAAATAATTAAAAAAAATCTCAGTGCTAGAATTTGGAAATCATGAACTAAAAGCCTGAGCAGCCCAAAGAGATGAAATCAGCAGCAGTTTGATGAAATGAAGCAACTCCTGATATTTCTCTCAAAAGCCACATCCCAAGACAGTTAAAGAAACCATCTGTAGGATGATTTGACCAGAACATGAGTTATCAAGAAGTTCATATGTGCTCTGAAGTGCTCTGAGGACCTAATATGAGTTCCACCAGCTCAGATTCCCAGGAGAGGGTCAGATCTTAAGCAGAAACTTTTGCTGAAGGCATACTTACCACTCACCCTGAGCGCAATGAAGCATATCGTCTATGGACAGGGGATCACAAACAAAATGGAATCCAAAGAGGCCAGTATCAGAATAGCAAGTGTTGAATGTCTGGAAACTGTGGCAGAGTTTATACTCCACAGCAAGCGTAGCCAGCCTGCTGGACTGATTCTGTAAATAGAGAGATACCCTAAGCCATTCCAACACAAAAGCTTCCTCAGAGCTCAAATCCCATCCAATTGAGGTGTTTTCACAAAGACCACAGACAACACAAAGCATAATACATCCCAAGAACTATCTTGGATCAGCCCCCATTACATTTCTAGATTCCTGACCACTTCACAGTTGGAAGATAAACACAATAGCTCCCCATTAGCACATCCACCCAAGGACTCTAGAGTTAATTAGCGGGCTCTGGGCTTTCGCACACAGGTTCCCAAGTCTCTTACCTTACCACCTCCAAATGTGCGGTCATAGCGTCCAATGATAGAGTTAGCCACAAGGAGGACGACGTTGTCAGGATCAGCCCATCCCGGACCCTCCACAGCAAGAGCAATATGGGCATGGGGCAGAGCATCATCTCTGACACGGATCTAGAAAAACATCAGGGAGCAGAGGAGAGCTGCATGAGCACTATGGCTTTGTCTGCTGCAAAGCCAGGAGGACAAATTAGAGGACTTAATATTATCCCAGGAAAATCAAACAGTCTCAGGCAGAGCTGAGAATGAACCAGTTGCCTCTGGTTTCAGTTTTTCAGTAGATGACGTGAGCAATAGCCTCATATGATATTCCTAAAGGATTTTGGTCCTATCTAACCTCACCACACTGTGGCAACAAGCCCCAAGAACGGAGTGTCCAGGCACTGCCAAGCTGCTGCCTGTTCAGTCGTTAGCTCCTCTGAGATACATGAGCAGACTGTTCCTCCAAAAGGAACCATACCTGGTTTCACATTCAATTGGCAGTTTGGCAACACCTGCTTGCTTTCCTGAGGACCAAAACAACTTTACCTCACTCCCAGTGAAGCGGCAGTGTGGGAGAACAGGTACAGCATCTTCTTTGTAAGTAAAGGGCACTCCACTGAAGTGTTGCTTAGCTACATCCACCAGCTCTTTGTGCGAAATACCTGACAAGAGATTTGCAGTCTTAAACAGCTTCATTTAACAAAATCATTCTATTTTATGTTAGAGATAACAGCTTTGTGCGACAGAGCTAGACCAGCTAGAAAATACCCAGGCTTTTTAAAGTCACAATGATCTAGGACTTACCTCCGGCAGCTGCCAGGACCATACGAGGTGCCTTGAAGTTAATGTCAACATATGAAGCTAGATCTGCACGAGTCAGATGCCTAGAGAGCATAATGAGACTTAATGTATTAGCAACTCAGAGATGGAAGGATGAGAGACTGATGGGAAGCAGTGCAGAGACAGCAGTAATGTATTTCATTGTCTTAGTTATGGGGTAGTAAAACTTTCTAAAAGTGTGACCGTACTGTCTTGTGTTTTCCTCACACTGTTGTTCTGAACACAGAGAATGGAAATAAGTGGCCAAGAGCATTAAGGACAGAGTTCAAATACAGA
Organism: Rhea pennata; assembly: GCF_028389875.1. Taxonomy (NCBI): domain Eukaryota; kingdom Metazoa; phylum Chordata; class Aves; order Rheiformes; family Rheidae; genus Rhea; species Rhea pennata. The sequence goes on from NC_084674.1 coordinate 14,016,339, forward strand.
TTAGGCAAGAATCAGCCTCTGCTTGCTAGGCTCCCCCAGCAAGCCTAGCAGGCATCTGCTTGAGGCTGCTGCTCTAGTGAGCATCCCTAGCTCTTAAACTCTCCAGAGGTGTCAAACAGATCAGCACAGCAGAAGGTTCGACCACACCCCTACCAGCTTTGCTCACCTTACACGAGGTGCAACTCTGGAGAAGAATGTGTGCACTACTATGCTTTTACCAGCACAGGCAGGGCAAACACAGTCAAGACAAAGTGAAAAGCCCATGACAGCAGATCACCTCCGCATACAGCACCATTTGCACCTTGCACACACCCTGGACTGGTTCCCTTGCGCAGTCACCGCTACTGAGAAGTGGGAGTCATGTACCCCAAGGACTGAGTACCACATCCAATCTGTTGCTCACTTGATGTTCTCAGTGGTCCCCTCAACAGTACGGCCCAGTGCAGTCCCCTGGAAAGCAGTGGCATGAAGGTAATCAAAGGTAACATCCGTTAAGTTGCTGTCGATTTCTTTCATCTCCTGAAGGATGACGCCACGCTCCTTCTCGATCTGAGACTCCTCCAGTGCACAGTTCTGCACGATGTCAGCCAGAAGCTCGACAACTGTAACATATTTCCTACATTAACAATCCCACTGCCCGACTGCTGCCCAGCACTGCTGAAAGGGGAAAAGACACACAAGCTGCAGGGACACTGGCAAGAGAGGTGAGCAACAAACCGTGCTGGAGAGAGGAAGCAACATAATGGAGATTTGTACTACCCTTTCCCACAGCAACGAAGAGAGACAGACAACACTGTTTTGGCAAGAAGAAACCTCCAGGTTCGCATGCTACACGCCCCTGATAACTCATCAGGGCAAGTAAAAAGCTGGAACACAACTGCAAAAAGTGGAGCACAACAGAAGCAGGGTATAGTGCAGAAACACGACAAGCTCCCTGCAAGGGTCTGGCTCGTCTACAGCAAGGCCCACAAAACTGGCTCTGACTCAAATTACAACCCCTGGACAAGTGACACAAATAGGAGTGTCCACATGGCAGCACAGCAACACAGTAGCTGCCACCAACCTCATTTTCCCAATCTATAAAACAACCAGATTATTGAAACTCCCCCCTTTTTTCTGGCAATACAGTGTAATGTGACACTAAGAGCTTTGCAAAAGCTCGTTTTAGGAACACACGAGCTTGCAGCCTTGAAGCACCATTTTTCCCACAGTGCTCTCTTCTGCTGTCACCTAGAACCTGCAATTTACTGCTCAGCTACAACTTTATTGCTCACTCTGTTGTTAAAAAGGATGCTGGTGGCAGAGGCACACACACACGCTTAGTCCTCAGTCCTTGAATTCCTTCATCCAGCAGCCATCCTACCTTTGGGCATGTCCTTGGACAAGGCTTTTATGTAATAGGCAGTCTGCTCACGCGACGTGTACCCATTAAGGTGAGCACCCATACTCTCCACTTCCTTCTCAAAGGCAGCGCAAGGACGCTTCTTTGTGCCCTGAAAGAAACCACATAAATGCAACTAGGAAACGGTCAAATTTCCTTCTGGGCAAGCTAAAGAGCTAAAACAATGAAAACTGGCATTTGAATAATAAAAGCCAAGAGCAAGTGCACAATGCAAGAGATTTGAAACTTGGTTTACTTACCCTAACTAAAGAAAAGCTGACATGTATTTTGAAAGACCAGTAACAACCCAAAAGGCAAAGAGAAGCTAAGCTTAAGCTAAGGGACAACAGCTGCTGAAGAACACATCAGTAGAAGTAAAGCAAGAATAAGCCAGAACTAGAAATGAGAAGCAAGTTTCTAGCCATCCAAAGAACAATATTCTGGAGAAATGTTCTAACAGAAACAGAAAATCACTACTATAATAGAGCTCGACTCTTCAGGACTGAATCAGACATTGCAGCTGCCTACAAAGGCATGGGTTGGAGTCAGCTTCTGCCCTGGGAGGCATATATACAGTTACATTACTAGGGAAGTTAGAGCTGTAGTCTTCAAACTTTGCCTGTCCACTAACAAAACCATTGAAAAGTCAGCAGCTACAGGAAATGCTGCTTTGAACTCTGCCTGCTAACCTGAAGAAACACATTTCATAACACAGTCCTCTGCGCATGTGCTACAGAGGCGCTGGGATGGTCATGATCAGAACCACAGGGTTAGCGACTCAGTCCCAGTCATTACTGAAAATTTTCTTCCTTTAAGAGGGGAAATAATGATCAGGAAATACAAGATGCTGTAACTCATGCATGCTTGTAGCTTGCCACGCAGTGAAACAGAGACCACCATATAAGTTAAGGGCCTTTGTAAAAGTTCATTTTTTTACTACATACAAGGTTTCCGGGTTCACATGCACTGATTTACACTCTTCTTAACAGCAACAGTCTCTGAAGTTAGAGCTCAACATATAAGTAATTGTCTAGAACAGATCTCCATACAGTCCTATACCAGATCTAGCATATGCTTTACCTTAAATGCCAGATGTTCCAGGAAGTAACCGGCTCCATTGTTCTTCTCATTTTCATGGCGGCTCCCCACCCCAATCCACACACCCACCTAAACAGAAAAAGCATCAAGTACATATATAAGAAAAGAAAACAAACAGCACATTCAAGCCTCATGGCCATATGCATAACAGCAAGCAAGAAAACTCTACTCCGGAGGCATTCCACCAGTAATACCAAAATAAGAATGACCGCCAGCAACTGATGGTTTCCAGTACACATTTAGACTCTTTATCTAGCTGTGTCACAAGAACCTTTGATAGTTTTGCCAAAGGTATAATAATTGCTGGTCACTTACACTTTGACCAATTAACAGAAAGAATGTCTTTGCAGGAAACTCTGTTTCTAACATAGGTTTGTTACTTTTGGAAGACTAGTTACTGACTAGGCAAAGCTGACCTATTTCAAGTATATGCTCAAACTATTTTAAACTTACCGTACATGTCGGCTGATTAGACTCCTCTGAAGCTACACGGAGTCCATTTTCCAGAGTGGTGACTTGTGTTTCAGGAATATTATGGAGTGTTTGGGCATAAGTAGCAACACCTCGGTTCCTCGTCAAAGTCAGTAAGGCTGCCTAAAGAAAAGGCCATTGTCTTTGTTAAACAGCAATTCCCTTCTGTAAGCCAGACCTCCAGAACACGGACTGCCAAGCAGAGTTGAACAAAGCTAGGTGAGATGAGCTCTTTCAAGCCTGAGGTGAGGCAGGCCCTCACCTACCCAGCAACATTGCATTTTAAGGGCACAGCAGACTGGAAACTGGCAGAGATTTTGAACATTAACCAGGTACTAAAAAACACTAAAGAATCGCGCAGTTCACAAAGCCTGGTTTCTCCACAGGAAGGGAAAGGACAGCAGGCCCCCGGCGAGCTCCGCAACGGGGCCAAGGCCGGCCACGATCCCGAGCCCGGGTGTGTGTGTGTGGGGAGGGGGTTGGAGGGCGGTTTCCACAGCGACCACGGCCGTCCCCGCCCCGCAGGCCGCCGCGTCCCCGTGACCTTCCCCGGCCGGGAGGCGGGTGGCTGTGCCCGGCCGCCCCGAGAGGCCTCCCGCGGGGCCTCCCGCTCGCCCCTCGCTGCCGCCCCCTCCGCCGGCCGCGGGGACTCACGGGGGAGCGGAGGCCCCGCAGGAAGGCCCGCCCGGCCGCGCTGCCCACCCGGCACACAGAGGACGCCGCCATCTTGTCACTTGGCCGCCGACGGAGCGGGCTCGAGAGCGCATGCGCAGGAGAGAGGACCCGGATGTGTGGGAAGGCGCATGTGCACGGAACACCTACGGGGGAAGGGCCCGACGGGTGCGCATGCGCTCGAGGGGAAGTGAGGGAGGGCTGCCGGTTGCCAGGTGCCGGGCAGAGACGCATGCGCAGAAGGGGGAGCGGCCTGCGGCGGTGCTCTCTGGTGTCGGGAGGGCGTCACGGCAGGGTGCGGGGGGGGGGATCCCGGCGCAACAGGGATGTGGGGCGGGGGGCCCCAACCCTGCGGGGATGCAGGAGGACCCCATCCCTGTGGGGATGCAGAGGGACCCCAACCCTGCGGGGATGCAGGGGGACCCCATCCCTGCGGGGATGCAGAGGGACCCCAACCCTGTGGGAATGTAGGGGGATCCCAACCCTGCGGGGATGCAGGGGGATCCCAACCCTGCGGGGATGCAGGAGGAGCCCAACCCTGCAGGGATGCAGGGGGACCCCATCCCTGCGGGAATGCAGGGGGATCCCAACCCTGCGAGGATGCAGGGGGATCCCAACCCTGCGGGGATGCAGGGGGATCCCAACCCTGCGGGGATGCAGGGGGATCCCAACCCTGCGGGGATGCAGGAGGAGCCCAACCCTGCAGGGATGCAGGGGGACCCCATCCCTGCGGGAATGTAGGGGGATCCCAACCCTGCGGGGATGCAGGGGGATCCCAACCCTGCGGGGATGCAGGAGGAGCCCATCCCTGCGGGAATGCAGGGGGATCCCAACCCTGCGAGGATGCAGGGGGATCCCAACCCTGCGGGGATGCAGGGGGATCCCAACCCTGCGGGGATGCAGGGGGACCCCATCCCTGCGGGGATGCAGGGGCATCCCAACCCTGCAGGGATGCAGGGGGACCCCACCCCTGCGGGGATGCAGGGGGATCCCAACCCTGTAGGGATGCAGGGGGACCCCAACCCTGCGGGGATGCAGGGGGATCCCAACCCTGCAGGGATGCAGGGGGACCCCATCCCTGCAGGGATGCAGGGGGACCCCATCCCTGCGGGGATGCAGGGGGATCCCAACCCTGCGGGGATGCAGAGGGACCCCAACCCTGCAGGGATGCAGGGGGACCCCATCCCTGCGGGGATGCAGGGGGATCCCAACCCTGCAGGGATGCAGGGGGACCCCATCCCTGCGGGAATGTAGGGGGATCCCAACCCTGCGGGAATGCAGGGGGATCCCAACCCTGTGGGGATGCAGGGGGACCCCATCCCTGCGAGGATGCAGGGGGATCCCAACCCTGCGAGGATGCAGGGGGATCCCATCCCTGCGAGGATGCAGGGCGATCCCAACCCTGCAGGGATGCAGGGGGATCCCATCCCTGAGGGGATGCAGAGGGACCCCAACCCTGCAGGGATGCAGGGGGACCCCATCCCTGCGGGGATGCAGGGGGACCCCAAACCTGCGGGGATGCAGAGGGACCCCAACCCTGCGGGGATGCAGGGGGATCCCAACCCTGCGGGGATGCAAGGGGACCCCATCCCTGCGGGGATGCAGGGGGACCCCAACCCTGCGGGGATGTAGGGGGACTGACATCCCTGCGGGGATGCAGGGGCATCCCAACCCTGCGGGGATGTAGGGGGACCCCATCCCTGTGAGGATTCGGGGGACCCCAACCCTGCGGGGATGCAGGGGGATCCCAACCCTGCGGGAATGCCAGGGATCCCAACCCTGTGGGGATGCAGGGGGACCCCATCCCTGCAGGGATGCAGGAGGACCCCATCCCTGTGGGAATGCAGGGGGACCCCAACCCTGCGGGGATGCAGGGGGATCCCAACCCTGTGGGGATGCAGAGGGACCCCAACCCTGCAGGGATGCCAGCGGGTCCAGCCCAGCGGTGATGCTCTGGTCTTTCAACCCAAGGGGGTACAGCTGGGGCAGCCCCAGCGACGGAGCGGTGGGACCAGCAGGCACTGGCCGCCGGCGTGGGGGAGCTGCTCCTGCACTCTGGGAGCAGTTACGCAGCAGCCTGGGAGCCCCCAGAGCAAAACCTTGCGCGAGAGCAGGTGCCCGCGAGAGCAGCTCTGAGCCACGACACGGCTCTGCAGAGCCCCGAGTCCTGGTCCGCCGCCGCAGGGGCCGGTTTGCATGGGAGCGGGAGCTTCTCCAGGGCTGGGCACCCTGCTCCTCTGTGCTGCTCCGGCCCCTGCACCCCTCCAGCGCTGGGGCCTCCCTCCACCTCTCGGGTCTTCGAATAACGCAGAAGGAGTGCAAAGAGTGTCCAGGACAGGGGCAGAAAAAGGGCCAAAGGGGCACGGTAGTTAAGAGTCAACCTAACCGTATCATCCAATAATATTCATATGGGAAAGCAGACTCTGGCCGAAGAGCGCCAATCATTAACAGCAACAGACGAGCACATCTTAGCTGAGGATATGTTTATAGAGAAATATTCGCCCATTACATGGTGCTTTAAGATTAATGGTCAGAAATGTTACAATGTTTTAGCATGCTGACAACCAACTCTGCAACCAGTGCAGGAAAAATGCCCCGCACCAGCTCAGGCGACCTGCCAGGTGGGGGCATAGCTGGTGAGGGGCCTTCCTCCTCCTCCTCCTCCTCCTCCTCGGGGATCCAGAAATTGGCACAGTCTCCCTGAGATAGCTCAGCCCTGGGGCTGCCCCGCACCGGGAGGGCATCCCAGGCTTTGATGGGCTTGTGTCTGAGGTAGCTGGTTGGCTTTACTGGGTGTCCAACAGGGCTGGCCAAGGGCAGGAGGTCTCCGGGTGCCTGAGCGGCGCTCGGCAGCAGAAGAGCTCATGTCTTCCGAGAAGCCCCATGGCAGGAGGTCCTACGTCACCAGCCCTGGAACATCCTCTGGAAACCTCCCTCAGCAGCGGGGCTCCAATGTCCCCCTCTCGTGGGGCTACATTTTGGTGCTGGAGCACACCTACAGAGCCGGGCAGTGAGCAGTCAGTCCGGCTCAACCCGCTTTAAGCAGCACACTGGCTCTCCATCAGCGCTCCCAGCCAGCAGATCCCATGGCAAGGAGGGAGCGCGAAACCCAGCAAGGTGCCCAGGAGCTCGCACCATGGGGAGCCACTTCTCCAGTGCAAGCCCATGGACACAACCCCAGTGCGGCCCCCAGAAGACACACAGAGGAGGGGAAGGACAGCTGTGTCCCCATTAGCGGGGAGGCCAGTGCTTACCAGGGCCTCTTCCCGTTGTCCGGTAGCGTGGACCACGGCATCATGCACAGAAGCAAAGAAGTGGTGCTTCGTGATGGTCTGGCTGAAGAAGTTGCCCCTCTCCAGCTGGGCGATGACAGATGCTGTGTGGAGGGAGAAGTGCCCACCACAGTGTCACCGTGGTCCCAGTCTCACCCCAACCAGCCTCTCCCCACTCTAGAGTGGCAATTGCCACCCCAGGAAAGTCCCCATGAGAGGACACATCGCACTGGAGCCATGGGGCTCAAGATGGGTCCCCAAGCCAGATGACACCCTGGTGGGAACAGCCTGGGAAAGGGCCACCCCAGAGCTCAGTAAGGCCCTGTGGCTGCCCTGAGTCAGCCAGGAGCCATGTCCCTTGGGGAAATTCTGAGAAAAGGGATGCCTGGAGATGTGGAGGCCATGGTGGGCCACCAAGCTGATGACCCTGGAAGGCCTCCTCACCTGGGCAGCCAGCAAGGAGGACATCGACTTCTATGTCCCGGAAATCCCTGAAGATCTGAAAACGACAACAAAAACATGGATGTATGTCAGGCTGCCCTGCACACACGGGGGATGGGGCAGACGGCCGCCATCCCACCACCTCCAATGGGGAGTTTGGGAAGCTTTTTGCAAGGTGGCCAGTGGGTGTCTTCCCTGCTCCCCCAGCCTTTCCCTTACGTTCTTTAGGATCTTTATGGAAACGGTGTCCACAAAGTTGACAGGGCTGAAGTCCAGGATGACAGTGTGGAAGTTGGGAACGGGAAGCCCCAGGGAGTGCAGAGTGGGCTCGGTGGGTGCGTTGCTCTCTGCTGCCTCCTGGCTCAGCTCGATCACTGCGATGCCTGGCCCATTGCACTCATTCGCTGCCGCCTAGGGGATAGGAGACCTGGCCTCACTGCTCAGCAGTTGACAGCATACCAGGCCGGGCCAGCAGGCTGGAAAGGACCCTCCCCACCCCCCCCACCCCCATTTTTCTTCCCCTAAAATGCTCTTGGGTTTGGAAAGGGGCTTTGGCTGTATTATGGCGAGGGTAGCAGGTGGTGTCCAGTAGCAGGTGCATCCCTTCCACCCATATCTCACTTTTGGCATTTGCAGCCCCGTCTGGGTTTCCTGGTTTTAACAATCATGTGTTCATACGTTGATCTGGCTCTTCACGTTGCCAATACACTGGGGCTGGACTCCCACTAATGACTTTCCCCGGAATCAGGTCCATTAGATGTTGCTCCATTTTGATGATTAACTTGCCAACTATTAGTGACTCACTGGCTCCTCCATGTAATCATTAACAGCCTTGTCCTCACCTGCTGACCTCGGACACAGTTCCAGCATCATGACCCTACCTCCATCTCTGCTCCTTACCTGGTGGCACAGCCCAAGCACATGTCCCAGCCAGCTGTGGGAGCGCTTCCCAAGAGCCTACAGGGATTTCCGGGATGCCCAGCCCTAGAGCTCAGAGAAGGAGTGGGGCAGAGGGCCCTGATAGCCACAGCCCTGGGAAGGACCTTTTGCCTCTTTGCCTTCTCCTTCTCAGCTTGCTTCTGCCTTTTCTTCAGCTTCTTGAGAGCCTTCTTCTTCTTCTCAATCAGCTTGTCCACATTAATGCCACTCTGTGAAATGATACAGCCTGTTCTTGGTCCACTGTTGCCAGCCCATGGGAGCTCTCACAGGGGCACTTGGCCCCCATCTCCCTCCCACTGCCCAAACCCAAGCAGTCCTATGTGCCACCAGGGAGCTGCTGCAGGACCTGTCCACAGCAGCACAGAAGGGACTTGGCAGAGTGCATCTAGATGTCTCCCACGGGGAGGGCAGTGGGGACCAGAGTGTGGCACCCACCTGCAGTGCCCCAGAGACCTTTCTTCTCCCTACCTTCTTCTTCAGGGCCTCAGTGTACAGCTCTGCATTGGCAAAATAGATGGTGGAGGAGGAGCGGAAAATCTTCACGCCAGGGACCTCCTGAGCCTGGGGGAGACAGGGAAGGCATGCTACCTCTGGGGACACAAGGCATACTGCCATTTCCTCTGCCCCCAGCTCCAGTCTTCCCTGACTTCCCCCTAGACACCCCCCCGAGTCATCTTCCCACAGTGCCAAGCCCCTGCAGGCACTGCTGGGGCACACATCCTCAGCACCTCAATGTTTTTACCTTCTTGTATTCAGCCACGTCCCTATAGATGTCTGTGTCAGAAATATGCCCCAGGATAGAGTAGTGAGGCCTGCAGGGAGAAGAATGAAGAGCTGACCTTGCTGATGGCTTCATCCACCCCTTGGTGCCCAAACGCCACCTCCTGAGTGCACCCCTTGCGTCTCACATGTCCCTGGCTCTCAGGACAAGCTCCCTGCCCCCTTTCCCAGGGGCTACTCACAGCTGTGTCTGGAAGATGATGGTGAGCAGTGCAAAGGCCACCGAGGCCCCCAGGCCGATGTCCAAGTTGAGCAGGAGGGTGGCCACAAACGTCACAATCCAGACCATCTGGAGGGAGTGACACAGCTCAGCGGCACCCAGCCTTCCCGCTGGCGCTGGCCTGCCACGTGAGCCTCAGGGAGGACAGAGAAAGCCCTGCTGCGGCAGTGCCAGCACAGCCTGGCAGCCCCAAGCACCTGGGAAAAGCACCGCACGTAGTCCCCGTGCCTTACCAAGTCCACCCTGTTGGACTTCCAGAGCGTGCGGAAATCAGTGAACTGCTTGAACATGCCCTTGAGGTTAACGATGATGATAGCAGCTAGGATGGCCTGGGAGAGAAATTTCTGGAGCTGAGAGGATGGAGATGGCTGGTCCTGGTGGTTATTCTTACCCCACTCCCACAATGCCCAGTACCACAAGCGGAGCAGGAGCTGCCCGTGTCCACATCCAGCCCCAAACAGGGCATTCCCGCGCTGACGTGCCTTAGGACGGGGCTTTGCTAACGTGGCTCTGCTCAGGGCTGGGATAGGCAGGGCATGGAGGGCTGCTGCCCATCAGGGGCTGCCCTCCCTGGCTGCCCTGGGGAAGTGGGAGCAGGGCAAGCGGAGGTGGGCTGTACCTTGGGCAGGTCCCGGAAGAGCTCTCCAATCTTTAGGATGGTCACTAAGATGACCAGGGATGCAACAACACCAGCCACCTGGTGAGGAGAGCGGGTGGTGAGAGGCAAGCTGGCTCGTGCCGAGCACCTCGGCGCCCTGGTGCCTTCAGCTCCATCCCCTTGCCGTTCTGGCACCACCAGCAGCGGACCCTCGGGCGAGCAGCAGCAGAGGAAGCTTTTGGCACCTGCTGCCTCTGCAAGCGGTGCCAGCTGGAGCAGAGGGTGCCACTGGCAGTGGTTGACCCTGACCAACCTGGCTATTGCCTCCAGTGCTCTCCTGCACCAGGCTCCGCGACATGGAGCAGCTGATGGCGAAACACTGGAAAAAGCCACCCAGGAAGTTGGAGAAACCCAGAGCTATCAGCTCCTGTGAGGACAGAGCAGGGGGTGAGGAGCACTGTGTTGGCCTCTCCTCTCCCAAGGGCCTTGAGAAATAAATTCTTATTTTATCACATAGGGTTCAGAGCATCACCTGGTTGCTGTCCACTTTGTAGCCATGCTTCAGAGCAAATATCTTGCCCAAAGAGATGCAGATGGCATAGCCCACCACAGCAATGGCGAACGCATTGCCTGCCACCTGCCCAAAGTAGTTGATATTAGGGGCCATGGGCGGCTTCAACCTGCAGCCAAGAGATGGAGATGCAGCTAGAGAGAGGCTCCTGGCAGGCAGCATGGCACCCGAGCAGAGCTGCCCCTGCCACTCCGGCCCCACTCACCCACTGGGGATGTCACCCACTACAGAGACGCCGAACTTGGCGTTCAGGTTGGCACCGTAGGAGATGCCAGTGGAGACGATGATCTGCAGGGGGAACAATCAAAGTGAGGCAGAGCCTCCCCCACGAGGACCATGCGGAGGAGGAAGGGGATGTACCATCCTAGAGCCACCCTCACTGAGGGACCCGGTCCCACCTGCACCGACCCTGGCTGGGCCACATCCTAGGGACACAATACCCGCTAGCCACATCCCTATATGGAGCCATGTGGCTTGGTACCGTGATGAGCTCGATGGGGATGGGCATGGGCAGCTTGGCAGAGAACTTGTGGTTGAGCTCCTTCACAATGAAGATGGCCACCATAGCAATGATGGCTGTCACCAGGGTACCGACGTTGGTCTTCGGCAGATTCTGGCAGATTTCAATGAAGGTCTAGCAGGGAGGCAGAAGGAGGCAATGGGCTAAGGACCTGGCCAATGCCACAGATGCCCTTCCTCTTCCTCCTGACCCCCAGCTTGGATCAGGGCCAGAAACACGGCCACCAGCCCCATCCTGGAGCAAACCCTTCATGTCTAGTCTCCAGGCAAGCCTGGGGGGAAGCAGCTGTTGGGGGACACCCCAGACCAAAACCCAGCTTCCAAGCATCAAGTCAATAACAAGGAGAGTCTTGATCATAACCCAGAGCAAAGGCAAATGCTTCCCCCAACAGGCTTTTGGGGATCTCAGTACATCCTGCTGAGCTGAGGGTACCCCATGACAGCTGTGTCCCTCACTCACCATGAACAGTGAGAGTGGCCCTGAGTGCTCTCCCAGGGAGATGCCAAAGACATACTTGAGCTGGGAGATGAGAACATGCACAGAGGCAGCAGTGGTGTAACCACGCACCAGTGGGTCTGAGAGATAGGTCACCACAAAGCCAAACTGCAGGAGACCTAGGGCTACCTGGAAAAAGAAGCAGCAGGTAGAGAGCATGAGCCCAGCAGCTCACAGCAGCAGGACCATGAGCCCAGCTCAGGGCACTGCTGTAGTGGTGCAGCCCCTTCGGTTCCTTGCCTGGTGGCTCCTCACCAAGGGGTCAGGCCCTGTATACCTGGAAGATGCCCACCAAGATGGTGAGTGTGGCCACTAGCTCCACCCTAGCAGCATCCCGGCGTGCTTCATTGACAATTGTCACGTTGGTGCCATTGACAGGCTCCAGGAAATCCTCACTGGGCACCAAGGACTCCGTCACGCTCCCAATCATGACGGAGATGATGGCAAAGGGACCTGGGGACAGAAGAGATGCAGATGGGGGACCTCTTCCCAAGAGACCTGGCTCTGAGGCGTGTGGGCACCAGTCCCCAAGGCAGGGCTCAAAGCACATCCACAGTGCTTTGGCTGTGCTTGTCCAACCATCTTACTGGTGTAGCAAAGTAAATGCACAAGAAGTGCCCCCCCGGCCAAGCCTGCCGGTGCGGCAATGCCATGTTGTAGGTGAAGGCTCACCTCGCCTTCCCCATCCTTGCCTCCTCCCCTCCGTACTCATAGAAGCACATAGAAGTCCTCTGGTCACCCCTGCTCACCCACAGAGTTGTGTCTGGATGTCCCAAAGAAGAAGTAGAGGAAGACGGGGTAGAAGGAGGAGTAGAGGCCAGTGACGGGCGGCAGCCCGGCCAGCAGCGCGTAGGCGAGCCCTAGACACAGGGCAGCAGAAAGAAACGTTAGAGTGGGCAGGACCTCAGCCCCACAGCCCCTCCTGCACCCTGGCCCCCCATCCCTGTGGGGAGCCCCGAACAGCCTCAGCGGTGCCCCCGAGAGGGCACGGTGAGAGGGCCATGCCGCTCACCCTGGGGCAGGTGCATGATGCCCACGCTGAATCCCGAGATGATGTCCCCCAGGAGCCAGTCCTTGACCGGGTAGCGGGGCAGCCAGCGCAGGAAGGGCAGGAACCGGAAGAGCAGGGACTTGGCGGTGGAGGCCGAGCATCTTGGTGGGGAGGAGTGGGAAACGAGGGTGAGAACGGATGGGGTTGGCAGTGGGGCTGGACAGGTCCACGGGGAGGACATGCTGGGGCTGGCCCCGTGGGAAGCAGTAGGTCCTGCAGGTGGAGAGGCGTCCCTCCAAGCAAGAGACACGAGGGACAAGCGTGGCTGGGCTTGGAGGGACCAATCCTCAAGTCTGCACCACCAAAGCTGTGTCCAGCTCCAGCTGGGAATCCGTGGACGACGGGGACAGCCTGGAGCAGGGCGTCACTGGCAGCGGAGCGCAGGGACAGCCCAGCCCGGGCCCTGCCCTGCTTCTCCCGCTCCTCGCCTTTGGAGCCGGCTCCGCGGGGAAAGGCTGGGCGCGCGCCGCCGCTCCCGCCGGCCGGGGCGCACGGCGCCCCGCGGGCTCTGCGCACGTCCTGCCGGGCCCCGTGCCCTCCGGCCCGCGTGGCGCAGCCCTACCTGACCTTCCGGAGGCAGCCGCGGAGCGAGGGCTCGGCAGGTTCCCGCTGCGCCTCCTCCTCCAGGTCCGCCTCGCTCAGCACCTCGTAGCTCGCACGGGACGCGCCGCGCCGCCGGCTCAGCGCCAGCTCCCCCGCCATGGCCGCCCGCGCCGTGGCCCGCTGCGGGGACACGGGGGGCGGCTAAGCCGCGTCCGCGCCGCGGGGGGCGACCCCGCAGCCTGCCCGCCCCTCGGGGAGCCGGCCCGCACCCCGCGTCCCGCGTCCCGGCTGGGCGCGCCGGGCCGGCCCCGCGGCCGGCAGCGAGCTCAGCTTGGGAAGCCTCGGCCGGCCCGGCGCCCCGCGGCGAGGGCCGGGACTGCCGGAGAGCCGGGCCGCGGCCGGCCCCACGGCCCCCGCCCGCAGACTTTGTCCCTTTACACATGAGGGGAGCAGGAATTTTAAGCCCCGGTGAGCGTCACCGGCTCGCCGGCCCTGCCCGGGCGGCCGTGCCGGGGGGCTGGCCGGCGGGGTGCGGTGTGGCAGCGGTGGTGGTGGTGGCACGCGCGCCCCGTCCCGCCCGCCGTGCTGCCAGCACCGCGCCGTGCCCCGCGGCGCCCGGCGGCGCCGCCTCGCCCACCCGCCGCCCCGGCTCCACCGCGGCCACGCGCACCGCGGCGGGTGCAGAGGGGCAGCGCTGAGGTTCCCCGGGGTGGCGGGGGGGGGGGTCCTTCCTCGCCGCGGCACCGTGGGGACCCACGGCCCCGCCTGGTCGCGGCTGAGCGCCGAGAGGCGCCGTCGTCCCGCCGGGCGGCACGCGGCGCCGGGCCGGTCGCGAGGATGCTCGCCCCTGGAGCGGGGCACCGGCCCCCACGCCCCCCGGCGCCGCCGCCGCCGCGCCTCCCCTCCCTCCTACCTGCTGTGCCCGGGCGCCGGGTGCCGCCAGGCGGGCGCACACCCTGCTCCCTCCTATTAATAGCTGCCCGTGATCTTTGAGACACCGCTCCCTCGCCCCTGCCCTGCCGCGTGCCCAGCCAAGCGCCCGCTCCCTTCCCCGGCCTGGGCGGGCGCAAGGATGCTGCCGGGCCGCCCCGGCGCGACGGGCCGCCACCGCCGTCCCCACCGCCGCCCCCCCAGCGCGGCCGGGGCGAGCCGAGGTTGCCCACGGGCTGCCGGCGCGGCGCGGCGCAGTGCAGCGCTGGGGTATTTTCTGCATGCTCCAGCCGCTGTTTACGCGGGGAAATGGGTGCGCTGTGCCCTGTGGACCGCCCCGCTCTCCCGCTCTCGAAGCGCCTTGGCCATTATCTTGTTCCAAAGTTCCCCAGAGGCGCGCGAGCCCCGCCGAACCCTCCGCGTCGCCCAGCACACCAGGGATCTCCGCTCGGCTCGCAGCGTTCCCGAGTCGCGCCTGGCCCCAGGCCCGCGCTGACGCAGGCGGCGGGGCTCACGGACCGGGCTAACTGGTCTCCATCCCACGCACGGCGGCCGGGTGCGAGGCAGGGCAGAGCGGGGGCGGCGAGCGGTCCCCCTGACAGGGGTCAGCTCCTTGGCGCGTGGCCCAGGAGGTGACGCACGGGGACCGCTGCCCCCAGGGCTGGAGCGACTTGTTCCTGCCCCCTTCCTGACGGCTGGGGTCGGGGGGAGCAGCGTGCGGCCAGCCCAGCTCTTGCCTTGGGAAGGGGAGCGCGCTGACCGCGGCGCCACGCGCACCGCCGCCGGCTCGCCCCGGCGTCCCGCCGCCCGGGCCCAGCGCGTGCGCCACCCTACCCGGGCGCGTGCGAAGCACCGCGACCCCGCGTCCCGGCGCGACCCTCGCCCTCCGCCGCCCCCAGCCCCGCGGGGCTGTGCTGGGAGCCCGCCCGTCCCGAGCCGCCCGGGAAGCGGCGGCCTCGCGGGCTGGGGGCCTCCCCGGGCTGCACGGCGGCGAGCCGGGGCCGGCACACGTGGCTCGTGGCACCCGTTGCCTCCCCTTCGTTTATCTGCTCGCTTGGCACCAAATTGCAGGGGGGAAGGAAAAGGAGCCATAAAAGGGCTCCTGCTTGGTAGCAACTGATAGCGCCGGGCACCATTTGCCGCCTCCTTATCGCGTCTTCCCGCTCCCTGGCTCCCGTGGGGCAGGCAGACGGGATCGCGGTGCGGAGCGGCACCGGGCCCTGGCCCACCGGGGTGCTGCTCGCGGCCGCTGGCGATAAGGAGCGGGAAGGGGAGGCACCGCGCTCATCGATAGCGACCCTTGCTCAGGGCGTCGTGGCTCTGATCAATACTGCCCTTTGCTTACCTGCTCTTTCCCCCAGGCACGAAAAGGGAGGATGGAGGGTGCCAGGTCCCGCTCGACGCCCAGGGATGCGGCAGAGAGTCCAGCACCTTTTATAGACTTTTATTTCCAAATCTGGCGCTTCCATAATACACTTTTACACAGCCAGGGAGAGAGCGCGGGCATCTCCCTGCCCACCGCATCGGGAGACGGAGAGAGAAAAATAAAAAAGCAACCGAACACCCCAAAGTAACAAAAGCAGACCCAAACCGAAGGAGGACGCGTCCCAGAGCCCAGGCACAGTGCCGCAGGCACGGACTGAGCCCCGGCCCGCGGGCCGCCTCCGGCTTCCCGACCGCCGGCCCGGCGGGGACGGCCCCCCAGCCACTCCGCTGCTCTCAGTTTTTGGCACTTGTCACTTGCCCTCCGTTTGGCACCAAGTTCCCATCCCCTCAGCCCGAGCGAGGGTGCAGGAGGAAAGGGAGGCACCACGAGGAAGGGGCACCTCTGAGCCCGCAGCCACAGCAGGCCGGGAAGCGCCGGCACCATACGGCGAGGGACCGCGGCTGCCGAAAACAGAGCGCCCCGCGGGTAAAGCACGGGAGCGGCGCTCGGCCGGGAAGCAGCCGTGCCCCTGGCCGGCGACCCAAGGCGAGGAGCCCCCTCGCCGAGCCTGGCAGGGCAGGAGGCGGCCGCCCGCCGGGTCCCGAGGCGCCAGCTCTGTGCACGGAGGGGCCCTGGGGCTCCCCGGCACGCGGGGCCGCAGGCTCTGCCTCTGCTACATAAAGGTGCCGGCAAGCCCTGCCCTCCCCAGCCCGGGACGGGGGGCTGCGCCGGGGGCAGGCGGCCCCTCGGGGCCCCCGCTGGCCCCGGGCTGGGGTGCAGGTCGCCCCTGTAAACATCTCAGGTTTTGTTGCAACATGAAGCTACAGCAGTTTGTGGTAATAAGGCAGTAAGGAGCGTGCTGGCCCACGGCCCCGATGGCACCCCGGGGGCAGCCGAGGGGAAGGGGAGCACGCGGACCCCCGCGAGCCGGCTGCCCCCACACCAAGGCAAGCGATAGGCACGGGCGTGCGGGGAGGAGAGCGCGGGTGCGAGCCCTTCCTCCCGCTGCCCAGCGGCGAGGTCTGCGGGGCCGAGCGCAGGGCCCGCGCTGGGCAGAAAGGGAAAGCACCAGGCTGGCTTGAATTTCCAGACAGGGAAATCCAGGCTACTCCGAGCTGGGGTCCCCCGCCAGCAGGGAGTGCGGGGATGTGCGTGTGTGTGCGCAGAGCCTGCAGGGAACCGGGAACCACCAGCTGGAAACAACCTTTGCAGGGCCAGCGACAGCAATGCCGGGCCCAGATACTGGAGCCACATCTTGTTCCCGTGGATGCCAACCTCCGTGGGGAGGGCACCAGCGCTGGGGAGAGCCGAGCCGACAGCCACCGCGCGTGGGGCCGGGGCTGTCCAGCTCCTTGCCTGGACCTGTAACCCCAGCTGCTTGATGGAGCTTTGCTCCGTAACACAGGGGTTAAAGAGCACAGAAGTCGATGGGTAAAAACAGCTCGCCCTGGTCAGGCAGCGGACACCGAAGCTTTCAGAAACGGGATCGTCCTTGTACAGCACATACCGAACACCGAAGCTTGTTCCCTCCCCCAAGTGCTCAGTGTGCTGTTCCACTTGCCTCTGCGCTTGCTGCTGGCTCTGTCCCCATGCCACCCTCCCGGCGCACAGCCCCAGCTCCCGGACGGGTGGCAGCCCCAAAGGGGGTCCCCTGGGAAGGCGAGGGCAGGGGCTGCAGGGCCGGCTTGGCTGCAGGAAGGACTGCGCCGAGACGCGCGGAGCAGTGCGGCGGGAGGGCGAGAGGGGCAGCTGGGCAACCACCGTCAGCCACGGGGAGGGACGGAGCTGCGCCGGCAAAGCCACGAGAGCTGCCCGGCATCGCCCTCTGGCCCACCACAACCACAGGCCCTGCCAGCAGGCGTCCCAGCAAAGCCAGGCCCGGGGGCCCCCAAGGCAAGCCAGAAAAGGGCTGTCAGCGAGACAAACGCTCCAGGTCCTGGGAACAGACCACCCGTAAAAATAACCATAGAAATTTCTCTTCTCTCTGATTACAAAGATACAAAAAGGTAGAAAAACCTCCCCCGTCCCCATGTCCTGGGCTCCTTTTCTGTCCCCCAGCCCCTGCCCACCCTCTGCGCACACACACACGCATACACGCACATCCCGCATAGAAGCGGGTCGCTAAAGAAGAGTTCAGCCCTGGTGGGTTGGAGACACGACCCTCGCCCGAGCGGGCTCCTGCTATACCTTTCACCCCAGCAGGCGATGGGGAGCGCAGCGGCAGCCGAGAGCCCGGGGGCTCCCGGGGGCGGGTGGTGCGGGTTGCTGGCCCCTCAGCCCGGAGGGTTGGGAAAGGCAGAGTTGGTTTCGGGCCTCTGACCGCCATCAGTTCTGGACGCTGCCCCCCTGGGGACACCAAACCTCAACCGGCAGCATCCAGCTGGGCGAACGACCCTGCTTCTTCTGTCGCTCTCATGGACAACTTCAGCCCCCTCAGGAATGGCCCTCACTTCTCATTATTCTTCTCGGAGGAAAGAAAAACACCGTTAAGCCATGGCACTTCCCCTGGGCTCTCATCACGCTCCCTGCTGCCTCCCAGTTTGCCTGGATGGGGACAGGGCAGAAACCCTGGTGCGCCTCAGTGCAGGAATGGCTGTGAGGCAAAGGTCCCTCAGCCACACTGGGAACAGCCAGCGAGCACAGGACCGGTGGGAGCCCATTCGCCCTGCAGGGGACGGTGCACGGGCTGCCAAGGGGGAGGCAGAGCTGACCGAGTCCCTGAGCGCAGCCGAGAGGAAAGGGGGAACGAGCCGGGAAACCAGCAGTGCTGGCAGAGAGCAAAGCCCATGGACTGACACTCGGGGACAGCTTTGCGCAGGGTCCCTGGGGAGAAACATGGCTGAGGCAGGCAGGGCTCCCTTAGGACTAAGGCCCTGCTGGCCTCCTCCTCTTTCCAGTCAGTCCACCCCACACATTTGCTCTTCAGAGACTTCTACCCAGCACGGAGTGACTAGGCCAGCTGTGGGTCCGGCCTTCCCTAAGCACTGCAGGACACAAGCGTGCGCCCTCACTTCAAGCAGAGCTGGGAAGTCTCAAAGGCGCGCTGGCATTTCTGCTCACGCTGCACTGCAAGGGCCTGGAGCCATAACTACAGAGGGTTTTCCCTGCACGGTCACCAAGCAGGTCCCCAAGATGCCTGCTGTTTCCCCAAAGACCAACTATTACATAGCACCCCTCCCCAACCCAAACAAAACTCCCAAGGGAAGAGGCCGGACGACAGACAAGACGGGCTGCACAAGGCCAGGGCGAGGAAGGGACGTACTTACTCTGAATCTGGCGACAGCTCCGAAATGCTGTGGGAGGTGGCAGAGCGAGGCGTTGAAGGGCACATTGCAGAGGGTGTTGAGGTCTGCACGGCAGAGAGAGTGGCAGTGGTCTGGGGGCCTGAAGGCGTGCTAGAAGATTGCACTGAGGACAGGGCAGAGGAGTTAAAAGAAGCAAGGATGGAAGAAAGGATATCCAACTGTTCAGTGGAAGGATGTCGGCTGGGGATGGCCTCCAGATTCTCTCTGGAAGGCTGTCTCCTAGACAGTGGTTCTAGGCTTTCCCTAGATAGTTGTCTCCTAGAAAGACACCCCAGATTCTCCTGTGATGGCTGCCTGCTAGGCACTGTATCCAGAGCCTCCCTGGAATTAGATCTTCTAGAGAGAAAGTCCAGCTGCTCTCTTGAAGTTTGTCTAGCTGACACTAGCTGGTCCCTTGAAGGTTGTCTTCTAGAAAGCAAATCCAACTGTTCTCGAGAAGTTTCTCGACTTGGCAACATGTCTATTGGGTCTCTGGACACTTGCCTACTTGGCAATGTGTTTAGCCACTCTCTAGAGACCTCTCTTACTGGCCCACAGTCTAGCTGCTCTCTTGACCCAAATCTGCAGGGTAAAGTTTCAAGGTGGTCTCTGGAGCCCTGCCTTCGGGGCAGTGTGTTCCCACGATCTCTCTGACTGGGCCTAGTAGCTAGCAGATCCAAGTTCTCCTTAGACCCATTTCTGCTGGGAATACTTTCCAGGTGCTCAGTAGACCCATGCCGGCTGGGAATGGTATCCAGCTCCTCCCTGGACCCGTGCCGGCTGGGCACAACTTCCAAGCACTCTCCTGAATTGTTCCTGCTCAGCTGCTCCCGGGACATCTGTCTCCTCATCAGCATATCGAGCTGCTCCCGTGATGAGTACCGGCTGGCTGGTTGCGATAGACTGCCCGCTCCAGAGTAGATCCTGCCATAGGAGGCAGCGGGGACAGCCCTGTGACCCAGTGTGGAGGTCTTGTACCATGACAGCTCATTGGTCATTCTGCCAACGGACGGCAAGCCTTGGAGAGCTGGAGGGTACTGGAGGCGGTTCTTCAAAATCCCTGTGTCAGACAGAAAGAGAAGTCAAACCTTTGCAGAGCAGTGAAAGAAGCATGAAAACTCTGCTGGGGGAGCTAAGCTGTACCTCCCCAAGGACAAGACAAGAAAGATCTTGCGTGGAGTCTTCAGGGCCACGTGAACCTGAGACAGGCCAGGCAGATCGTCTGCTTGCTGCAGGCTGTTACCTTTTCTTTGCCGCTGGGTCTGGGTGAGGGAGTTCTCATCCCCACTGGTCAAGGCCAGGTCTGGTTGGTTGTTGTTGGCCGCATCCTTGTTGATGTCAAACCCTAGCTTCCGCTCAGAGCCCCACTTCTGCAGGGAGCAGGGATGAACCTCACACTCGCCCATAGCTGGCCAGTACGACATGAGGTCATTGCCATCCACGTCTGAGGAAGAGCACAGCGAAACAAGCCCCGGGAAAGAGAAAGAGAACAGTTTTGTGAGGTGCAAATGAGGCCACTGCAAGACATGGCCTGGTCCCCATGCCCACATACCGCCCTGAGGCACAGGAGAGCTAAGCTCACCCTTTCCCCTGCCAGAGCCCATGGGACTTGCCTTTTGGAGTGGTGTTGGAGGGGTTAGTGAGGAGTCGTTCACTGTGGGCTGCTCGCTTGAACTGGCGCTGGAAGCGGCCCCGCAGACGTACATTCTCCTCGCTCTCTGAGGATGGGATGGAGAGGCTACGCTCTTCGTCCAGGGACAGGTCACTGTCCGAGTCTGAGTCTTGGTCTGTAGGGACATGGTGTGGGAAGGGGAGATACTCTGTGTGGAGGTGAGTGACCCTTTTCGGCATAAATGGGGAAGGACAAGCTCGTGCCTGTGAGCGTTGACTGGTTATAGGATAGGATCACAGAAAAACTGAGATGGGGAGAGATGTGGAGATGTCTGGTCCAAACCATTCTCTGGGCAGAGCCAGCTGCAACTGGCTGCTTGGCCCCTGAGCCAGGTGGGCTCTGACTGCCTCCAGGAATGGAGATTCCCCCTCTATCTGGGCCCTGTGCCAGGGTTTGACCATCCTTGTGGGGAAAACAGCTTGCCTTGTACCTAACCGTGGTTCCCCTTGTTGCAACCCATGTCAGCTCCCTCTGGCATCACTTCTGAGTACCTCTGAGAGGAGTCTGGCTCTGTCTTCTCTGCAATTCCCTAGGGAGCTGCAAACAGCAATAAACTCCCCATTCACCTTCCCTTCCCCAGGCTGAGCAAACCCAGCTCTCCCAGCCTCCCCGCATCCCTCTGAGCTCCAGCCCCAACTGCATGGGTGGCCTCTGTTGGTCTCGTTCCAGTGGGTCGTTGTCTGCATGGCACAAGGGAGCCTGGACCTGGACCCAGCCCTCCTGACATGGTCTCAAGAGTACTGTGTTACTGCCTGGGAACTATGCACGTCACCAGGGACCTCCTGACAGCCCACATCCCAGACCCAGGGGTGGCTCTTGCCTCCTCCATTTTCAACCCTTTTAAAACTAGCTATGCCCTTTTCCAGCAGCCCAGGAGGCTGTGCTAAGCAACATGGCTGCTGTCTCTCCCTCTCACTGGCAGTGTGCTCAGGAATTACGGCCAAATGTGGAGCGGAGGATGTAAGTATGCAGTCAGACCCTGCAGAGGTAACAGCTGCTTAAGCCAGCGTTGAATCAGGACAGGACAGGTTGGCCCTGGTTTGGGGCCTTACCTCCTCCAGCATCACGGTGGAACATGGCCACGTCGAGGTCTGTGGGGCCTGTGTGCCCCAGCAGGCTGTGGTCCACAGCTGAGCCCTGACGTGCCGTCACGTTGTCTCTGAAAGACAGGATGACTGAGCAATCGCACCCGTGCAAGCCTGCGGCTCTGCTCAGGCACTGCTGCTCAGGTAGGGGTGCTCCCTACCTGAGATAACCCCGCTGGCTGGAGTGGGTGCGGGCAGAGCGCACGCTGCTCACTGATGAGATGGTGGAGGCCCCCAGCGTGATGCGGATGAGTCCGCTCTCCTCAAACAGCGCAGTGTTGTTGTAGGCATTCGGGCCCTGGTGAGGCAGGGAGAGAGGCATGGGCTTAGTTAAGGAGGCACCGCTGCAGCCAGGGGAGACAGCCTTCCCTCCTGCATCCGTCATGCCCCTCAGAAGAAGGGATATTCCCATCAACTCTCATTCCCAGCACGCAGCAAGTCTCAGCCCCCCAGGATCTGCGCTAGGCTCACTCCCACCTACCTGCGTGCTCCTGGTGGCCTCCTCCCCCTGCGCCTTCTTGCCGAGGCAGGCCAGCTTCCAGGCCTCTTGCACCTCATCATTCAAGACGCAGAACAGGACCAGCACGGCCAGGCCCTGGCAAGGAGAGAGGGTAAGAGATGCATTGAGGCCGAGGGTGGCAGGGTGCCTCATAGTGGGGACAGGAGAGGTGAGTGTCTGGCTCCTCACCAATATCCTCCAGATGCTCACCAGCAGCACGGGCTCTGGGCCAGTACCTGGGGCTTAGTACCTCTTTCAGAGCCCAATGTGTTGGCCCTGGGGGATGCCAGAGCCTAGTAGGCAACCAAAAAGTTCCCAAGGCCCTGCAGCGCTGACCCTCAGGCCTGCTGCTGTAGATGTGGAACCTACAGGGTGTCCCCTAGGCAGACAGTGGCCAAAGAAGGGTCTGTGGCCACAGCTCTAGCCCCACACAGCTCCCTTCAGATGGCTGCACTGGCTAGGGTGGCTGTAGGAGGCAGGAGAACCACAGGGATCCTCTGTTGGGTTGACCCATGCCCATGTGTGTGTGTCATACCTCACTAACTTGGTACCTCCTTCATACAGCGCTAAGGGCCTCGAGGAGCCAGTGAGCTAGTCATGACGGTGCTCCCTGTCCCTAGCACCCAGGCCTCACTGGAAGGTGGCCGAAGTCCCAGTACGGGCCTTCCACTGGCCTTGTGCAGGGGGCAGAGCTGGATGGAGAAGCACAGAAAACAACTTTGTTCCCCCTGGCCTCCCCTGGCTGAGGCTGGGCAGTTACCTGGAGACTGCAGAGGACAGTGTAGAGGTAGTGGAAAGCCAGGACACTGTTGTTGACAGCCAAGAGGCCAAAGAGCCAGGTAGTGCTAATAACTAGAAGCAGAACAAAGGAGCTCCGTAACGTCATGCTGGAGAGAGAGAGAGAGAGAGACAGACAGACAGACAGACACACAAGCACACACACACACCAAGAGGTTAGTGCATGTTGTTAATCTACAGTCTAGTGCTCACAGACAGAGATCCAGAGGGGAAAGCACTCCAGGCCTCCACGCTGTGCCCCATCACAGCACTGTGGGCACATCTCTGCATAGCAGTCTGGCTCCTCCTGCCCCCAGGGCCTTCCCTTCTGGATCACACACAGCAAACACAGGGCCCAAATAACACAGGTCATTTGGAGCCGTGGATAGAGGAGCTGAGGCAAACTCCAGGGCTGGCCAAGAAGGAGGGAGAGGATGAATGAGGAAAAGTTTGGAAGGAGTGTTCAGAAGAGGAAGGAACAGGCACTGAGAGTCGACAAGAGCACAGTGTTGAATCCAAGTAGACATCAGAGGTGACAGTGAGGGCAGGACAGGAAGAGAACAGGCTGGTAGGACAGCGTGGAGGTAAGGCTGTAGAAACAAGAGGAGAGCATGAAGTTTAGGAACGGTTAACACAGACACCAGGCGGAAGAGGAGAGCAACTGCAAGGCTGACACTGATGCACAGAGGGGCACTTGGCAATGAAGGAAGAGGGAAGATGGTCACTGGAAATGGTAAAAACGATGAGGAGCAGGAACCTTGCTGGAAGTCTGGCCACCAATACTCACAGAACCGATTTCTTCTTGGTCTCCTTTTGGCCTGGGGAGCAGGACATCTTGGCCACAAGCAGGAACATCACCCCATTCATCTGAAAGTGTTGGCACTGGTTAGAAGCTGTGTGAGGGTGGTTCTGGCCTGACATCCCCAACCCAGAGCACAGGCAGACACATGATCTGTGAAGCCTGTGTGAACTTCCCTCCATTCCCTTCCCACCCTGATCCACAGCCTCCTGGGGTTTGCCTGGAGTAGCAGAAAGATGGGCTGTAACTGGGGGAGGACAGTACAGAGAAGGGGGCAGGCATCAGACACCCAAAGAAGAGGTGAGCACCCACGGTGCAGAGAAAGGAGGCAGGAGAGGGCTGTGGGTGAAACAGGACAGGGTTTTACCACAATGACGACAGTAATGGGGCCTGCAAAGCTCCAGACCAGCTTATCATGAATGGAAATCCAGCAGAAGTCAGGGTTCCCGTAGCCCTCAGGATCCAGGCCAACAGCTAGCCCTGGGGGAGGAAGAGAAAGGTCAGGTCCAGATCCAGCAGCCTTAGACTTGCCAGAGTCACATCACCCAAACACCTACACTTGGCAGGCGCGCCATGCCCACCAGTAAACTATGGGGAGACACACTGCGAGCTGCTGCTTCCCAGGAGGCACGACAACAGCCCTTGAGACATATCCTGCGGCTGGATAGATCAGCACTGCTCACCACGAGCACGCAGTCCCATAGGCCCACCTGAACAGCTGCCTGCGGCAAGCCCACCCTCTGCTTTCCCTACTGGGCAAGTGAGCTTGGCGACACCAGGGGAACAGGAGGCTGCTGAGATCCAGTGCTTCTGGCATAGCTGGGGGACAAGCGGCTCCTACCGGTGATGATGGCAGGCACTCCCCAGCCAATGGCATAGTAGAAGCGCATGGCCCCAAAGTTGACGTTGCGGGCTTCAGTCTGCATGCGATAGATGTGGAGGCCCTGGACGAAGAGCCAAGCGAAGGTAGAGAGGAAGAAGCAGTGGAGGAGGATGGCGATCACAGTGCAGAGGAACTGGGGGAGGCAAAAAGCCACTCAGAGATGGCCCCACTGTGCCAAATGCTAACTGCTCTGTCCTCGCTTCTCCCATCCTCATGGTGGGGCTGCAACGCAGTTCCCAGAGGAAATGAGATCCTGTCCCCCCCCCCCACCCCGAGATCCTTTCCCCCACCCACACCACTCCAAATGTGCTCAGATTCTTCCCTGGAGAGCATCTGCTCATTTTTAGTCAGGCTTAGCTCCAGAATCTCTCATAAATGGACCTTCCTGTGTGTCTACAAACTACCAATGAACTTCATTTTGGAGGTAGGAAGACAATAGCCTCCAGAATCAGATCACCAAGTAACTCAAGGCACAAAAGAGTCTGTTTCAGTACATTAACCCCCAGTGTTGCCCCACAGAAACAGCACTAAGACCTTCCACTTCCCAAAACAGGGCTGCTCCTTGCAGCTGGTTAGATTGGGACAGACACAATGCAGGGAATGAAACAAGCCAAACTGTGTGTGTGCTTGCTCCTGCCCCACACCTGATTCTCTGTGTGGTTGATGCCCAACAGGAAAAGGAGCTCAGAGAAGAAGAGGGTGACTGATATGTTGGAGTGGATGCCACGTGTGTTGGACTTGAGGCCTTTGAGGCAAGTCAGAAAGGAGAAGGTCAGCAGCAGGGCCACCAGGGAGAGAGACACCAAGGAATAGGTGACAATCGCCAACGTCTCCAGGTCACCTTCCAGTTGCTGCAGAAGAATCAAAGGCATCATTAGGGGAAGACACATGAAGCCTGCTGAGCTCTCAATCTGTGTGTCCACCCTCAAGTTTTCTGCCTGTGCCTTCTTATTCTAGGCATCATGTCCAACAGTGCCACTCCCCAGGCTGCCCTCTCCTGCCCATAGCCCCATAGGCTGAGGTTACCTCCCGGTGCGAGCTGTCCATGAGGACCCCGAAGGTGCCAAACTGGGAGCACTGGCAGTGGACATGTGTGGTGTTCCTGTACACAAGCTCACAGTCCTTGGCTGTCCAGAAGCCTGATGGGTTGGTCCTGCAGCCACCAAAAAGCAGAGCATGGTTAGAAAGGAGGACGCGTGTGTGTGGCCCGCAGAGAAGGAACTGCACAGCAGAGGGACCACGAGCAAGGCTTTTCTATCAGCAGATACAGCTGCAATCCCACACTCCCAAATCCAAAATAACAGAGCCAGAGCCCTGCAGGGATCCTACTGTGCCCTCCCAGCAGGAAGGAACCCCCTGGGAGAGAGCAGAAACCCTCATGTCCCAGTTCTACCCAGACATACAACCTCAGTCAGCAAAACGTAGGGAACTAGAAGGTGCTTGTAGAAAGCAGCCCAGAGGGAGTGGATCACAATGTGGGGCTGGGGCCCAGCCACGCTCAACTCACGGGTTAGAGTGGTTCCACTGGACGCAGAGAGGTTTGCTCCTGTTGGCTGTCTCCAGCAGACGAAATTCCAGCACGAGGGGAGTGTCCAGGGGCCCCCGCAGGAAGGTGTGATTGCTGAACACAGACACGCTCACGATGGGGGAGTTCATCACAGGATTCTTGGGGAGCCTGCAAGGAGCCATGGAGTCCTGCCATCAGCAAACCTGGTGGCTGCAGCCCTTCCCAGGACTTCCAAGCCACCCAGCACCTCCATTTGGCAGGAACAGCTCTGCCCTGCCCACACCAAGGGGTTGGTCAATGTGAGGCAGAGCAATGCCAAGCCAGGGAATAGGCAGAGCACAGCAGGACCACCTAGCTAGGAACCAAACCCCAACCACTGCACACAGGCCTGTGAGAGGGAGAAAAGTAGAGTCCAGACAGCCTCCTTGCGCTGCTGCCTGCAGTCCTTGCTGCCTGGAGGATACAGGGGAGCAGGACATACCTGACGCTGCGGCGATCCACCTGGTAGCGCGCAGGGAGTAGCCCCCCCAGGGTGCGGTACATGATGAGGATGATCACGGTCAGGGCAGGCTCGGGCTCTGGCAGCGCCTGCCTCGGAGAGGAGCTCTCCACAGTGTAGTTCCCTTCACCTCCAGCAAAAGTGGGAGCTGCTGTGGGGGCAGCTGAGACACAAGGGATGGTAAGAATGGCCCCACGTATTACCCCTGGTGGCCTGAACACAATTTTGCATGCCCTGGGGGCACCCAGTGTTGCCCTGATACAGCCAAGCTGGAAGAGGAGGCTAGTGCTTTTCTAACACCCAGATCTGGGTGCTTTTCTCCACCAGCTTTGCCATGGCCTGCTTAGGACCTCAGAAAGAAGCAGTACTGAGCTCTGCTAGCAGAAGCAGGACCCCAGGCAAAAGGCCACCAGGAGCCTTTGGGATGCAGTGGAGCAAGAAGCTCTGAGCTCTGTGGGTTACTGATAAAACTCTGACAGAGCCAGGTCTCAGCAGGGGCACAGTTCCCCTGCCAGCCAAGCCTGCCCACACTGATCCCTGAGCAATGCTCACCTTCAGCCTTCGAGGGGCTCAGCACAGAGAGCGGCAGCACAACATGGGTGTGAGGGTCCCAGGCAGGCTGGCCCCGGAAGAGGCTGCTGTGGTAGCGAGGGTAGCGCCGGCGGACGTGGGAGCGGTTCTCCATGCGGTCGATGCTCAGCACTGCAGAGCAGCGAGGGAATGAAAACCAGTTCTGTTACGGCCACCCAGGGAGCACCGCGCTCTGGGGCATCCTGGGCTCAGGCCATTGGCAAAGGCAGTACACAAGCCACAGGCAGGGCTACAGATGTGTCCCCTGCATTTGGGCATGATGCGACATTCCCAACAGTCACAGCACTCCTTCCCAGCCCAGATCTTGCTCTGCCGTGGGACAGGCTGCTTCTGACACTGTGCCCAGTAGCTGTGTCACTAGAGACTCGGGTAGGATTGGGGGCAAACTGGGAGAGCGCAGCGCACTCCAGGCTCTGCTGGCTCCTGGTGACACATCTGCTGTCCCACGTTTGTGGGAGCTGACACACTCATAGCTGCACACAAGCCAGCCTCAGCTGCTCCCGTAACATGGGGGCTAACTTTTCACAAGCAGCTCAAACATACATTGCATTTAAGACTGCCTTCACTCATCTTCCCACTCAGCAGCACTGGGATGTGACTCGACCTGCCCTTTGCTCATCGCTTTGTTTCCTTTGTCTACACAAAGCTTGCCCAGGTGAGAAGAGATAAAAAAACAAATAGGGGAAAACCCTAATTTCAGCCCATTTTTTTTAAATGAAAGCATGGTTTCACACTGCTGCAGCTGGGCACCATGGCCAGCCAGTTTCTACTCACTGATATTGGGGGTGATGACGCCGACGGGGTTGAGGTAGGTGAGTTTCATGTTGCTGGCCAGCGTGCCTGAGTAGTCCCGCAGCTGCTCCATGAGGCTGGCACTGCCGTGCTCGCTGTACGGCAGCATGGCCCAGTGCTCCCGGTTCTCGGGTGCCAGCACGGAGCTGCCCGCGCGCAGCAGGTTCTGCACCGGAGAGATGTGGGGGTAGGGAGTGAGGGGGCCAGAGCCTGACTTGAGTCTCAGCCACCTCTAGGCTGTCAAGAGCTGTGCCCTCTGCCCACCTTGCTGTGCCAGGACACCAGCAAGAGGGGTACTTTCTCCCACAGCAGGCCCCCCTTCTCAAAGCTCATCAGTCAGTGCCTGCAGAGACACTGCCTGACCCAGCACCGACTGGGAGAGGTGGGAGCCTCCTTGCAGCCTGCCTGGGGTTTCATCTCATGCTCTCTTGACTCAGCCCTACAACTCACAGTCTAAGACAAAGGAAATACCCGCCATCCGCCCATCCTGCCACAGGGACATGGCACTCCCTGCCCTCAGTCACCCCCAGCTCACACAGTAACTGAGGTGGGAAGGGACCTGCAGATCTCTGGCCCAATCCCTGCCCAAGGAATTCCACCTGGAATCAGGGCCTTGGCCAGCCAGATTTTGACCATCTCAAACGATGGAGCTTCCCCTTATATCTGGGCCCTGTGAGGTCTGACCACCTTCACGGGGACAACAGTTTGTTTTATACCTAATCACAGTTCCCCTTGTTGCAACCTGTGTCTGCTCCATCTCACCCTTTCACTGGGTACCTCTGAGAAGAGCCTGGCTCTTTCTTCTCTGCATCCTCGCTTTAGGGAGTTGAAGATAGCAATAAGATCGCTCTTGACCTTCCCCTTCCCATACTGACAGCAAAGCCAGCTCCCTCACCTTCACCTTGTTCATCCTGCACTCCAATCCCCATTGGTATCACTCCAATGGATCAATGTCCGTGTGGTACAGAGGAGCCTGGACTTGGATCCAGCACTTCTAACATAGTCTCACAATCTTGATCCCCACAGAGGATCACACTCAGGATAGCTGAGACAGGGCAGCAGCATCAGAGAAGCCACCCTGGTTCAGGGAGAGGACCTACCTCATTGAAGTGGGCATCCTGTGTGGCTGTCAGGCCAAAGCCGTGCTGTCGACTCTCAAAGGCCATGAGGCGGGACAGCAGACGGTAGGTGATGTGCACATCATTGCCAAAGTAGTGGTCCATGTGGTCTGTTACAGCCCTGAGTCGGTGGGCCAGCTTCTTGGCTTCAATTGTGTTGAGTTCAGTCTCATTCCTCTCCAAGCCCTCCAGCTGCCAGCAGGGTGGAAGGAGAGGATTAAATGCTGAGTGGATTCCTTCCTAGAAGGCACCACAGCTCCCAGGGAGCAAGATCTGCGATGCTGCAGGCCCCCAGTCCTAGAGATGGTCTCTGAAACCATGGCACAACTGAGAACATTCACAGTGATGGCCACTGGGACAGGGTGCACCTCTTGGAGACAACCAGCCTCCAGCAATACCCCAGTGCTTGAACTGGGCCAGGCCCAGCGAACTCAGTGCCACTCCTGACAGAAGCCAGGGAGAGGAAAGAAAGGACAGGGCAATATTTCTCTGGAAAACTCTCGTGGCTTTACGTCAGTTACTTGCTTCAAGCACTCAGCCTAGGTGGGACGCAAGTGTTAGTAGATCTTCCCAGGTATTTCAGAGGGATTTGCCACTGACAAAAGTCTTGGGGCTACAGATGCCTCATTGACCAGACATCCCACCAGCTTCAAACAACACAGCTCTGCTCAGGGTATTTGTTTTCCTCTCAAATACTGGACTGGGGGGCAGGACACAGGTCATTTGATAGGGACACACAAAGATTAGATTAAACAAAGGTAAATTCCAGCTCAGATCAATGCCCCACGACAGGTTTGGTGCAGGAGATAGGAAAAGAAAAGTGCTGAGCATTGTGCCAAAGCTCTCTCCTACTCTAAGTGCCTATAGAGAGTCAAGCTCTTTGACATCTGGCAGTGAGCCCTAGTTTTTACTGCTCCTGCCTTGTCAGGGCTGCAGAGTCACGAGGAGATTACCAGTGTGGAGAGCTCCTTGAAGGCAGGTGAAGTGCAGTTGAAGAGATCTGGCTCCAGCCAGCCCTTCTCCTCATCACAGTGTCTGACAGCTGCACCTGAAACCAGGAGGAAGGACAAGTCTGAAAACTGGCACAGGGTACACAGCTCCCCCTCTGCATCCCCCAGCAGAAACTGTCTACACCAGCTATCCCTGAAGACCACCACAGGCAAGTGCCAGGGAGGCCCTGTAATGCCCAGGCGCTGTCATCCTGCTTTGAGCCAGCATTGCCTGTTGCACAGTTGATCTGCATCGTCTTTAGAAGCTCTGCTGCCTGGGCTAACCCCATCCCCTCCCACCACAAGCTGGGATCCTGCATGTTGTTCAGGACTGCAGCACACCAGGCTCCACCACAGAGGACAGCAAAAAGGAAAGTGACTCAGCCTGCAGAAGGCTTTGGTTCCGGGTGTCTGTCTGTGTCAGGGCATATTTGACCCCAAACTGCTGGAGCCCACATGGCCCTGGGCATTCTCCAGCTGACAGCCTGTAATGCCTGCTGAGGTCCTGCTCTTCTCTGTAGGGCAAGGTTGCCCCAGGAAGATGATACCCCTGCAATGGGGCTGGTGAATGTGCCTCGCGGATGAGCCCCTGAAGCCAAGCAGCATGGAGGAGGACCTGTCCAGCAGTGTGCGTGCAGTATCTAGCCAAGGCCCTGACCCCTGGTTAGGGTCCAGTACTACTGGACAACAACAGCATCACCATGCATAATACCCCGAGTAAAAGAAACCAGGGTGACCCCACTGCACCCAGTAGGACTGTGAGCCAGACCCTCCAGAGGAAGGTGTCAGGGCAGGAGATCTCACCCAGGACTGGAGACGGCAGCAGCATGCCCAGGGAAGAGAGAGGAAGCCTGGAGTAGACTCCAGTTCCTGTTCAGAAAAACCCCAGTGCTAGTCTGCTCCATCCTGCCATCTCCAGCTCCCAGCTGTCCTTCCTGACCACCTCCTCCTCTGAGAATTAACACTGGGATCAGCAGCACTGCAACTGGGAGCAGCCTCCCTGCTGCTGCTGAGAGAGGAGAGAACAGCCCTTCCTCTCTGGTGCCCGTGGCCTAGCTCAGTTGCTGTCCTTCAGGCAGGATCCAGCCCCGGGTCCGTCCACCTCCCCCTGCCAGCTGGGCAGCAGGCACAGGCCCTTGCCCTGAGCATGCCCAGCAGTTCCTGTCCCCATCCAACTCTCCCCAGCTCAATCACACCAAACAGCTCCCCCAGCCATTCCTCCCCACCTTGCCTCCCCAGCCAGCTGCAGTTGCGCACCATCAGCTCCTTCACTCCCAGCCTAAGCAAGCAGGTTTCAGCCCAGGGCAGCCAGCACCCATCCCAGCGGGGAGCAGAGTGCAGACCCTGCCTAGCAGCCTCCCCAGGCCGCTCAGAGCCAGGGCTGCAGGCTAAGCACAGTGAGCAGCAGGGCTGCATGCGGCTGCAGCTGGGTTTGTGCTGGCGAGTGTGCTGGGAGCAGGGAAGCAGCATGTGGGAGTGGTGAGGCCAGGCAAAGCGTTGGGAAGACATTTGGCAGCTCCAGAAGCAGCAGGGAAAGCACAGGGATGTGTGGGGTGCCTGGCAGGGAGCAGGGAGGGAAAGCCACGTGGCGCAGCCCTTGCGACATAGAGGGAAGAAGGTGGGAACAACCTTACCTGCACCCCGCAAACCTGAGCACGGAGGGCGAGAGAACCGGGGAGAGAAGCAACAACAGTTAGGAGCTGAACCTGCCTCCTCCTGGCGTGAACAGCTGGAGAAGGACAGGGTTTGTATGGTCCCCTGGGGCTCACGCTGCCCTACAGTCTCCCACACACTGCTGGCATCTTTGCCACCACCAGTGGTGGCATCCTCCGACTCAGGCTCTGACTCCGGCCTGAGACGTTCACCTAACGCCACGCTGTGCCCTGCACAGCGCGCCCCAAGGACTGAGCACTGGGGGTGCTGAGCTGCCATTCCAGGCCTGACCCGAGGCCTGCTAAAACCAAAAGGTGGCAAGGAAAAGGTGGGGACAGATGGCCTAGACCCTGCGGCCTGCTCTCAGCCCTGTGTCCACCCCTCCCCAGTCTCCCCCAGTCTTAGGTATTTTCTCCTCCAACCTCCTTCTCCCAGCCCTCCAGCCCAGCAAGACTGCACTGGGACGGTGCTAGAAAGGAGTGATCCTGCAGAGGCTGCTACAGCCCCAGCACTTAGCCAGCTTCTCCCCGCCCCTCCCCACGGCATCCGTCAACTCACCTAAGGAGCCTTTGGGACACAGCACCACGGCCGAGAAGCCAAACTTGGTCTGGGGCCACCACACACCCGCTTTGAGGCTTTTGGGGCAGCCGTCGTAGAGCACTGTGGACACACCCCCCCCAGGAGCGTGGTTACGGGGGGAGACGGCTCATGCCAAGCCTCGCACCGTCGGCTCCCTGCCGTGCCCCCACTCACCCTCGCAGCCGCTGGGTGTCACCTCAGCGAAAGGGCTGTCACAGCTGTTGCACTGGCGCCCGATGACGCCGGGCCGGCAGTGACACCGGCCCGTTTCCCGGTCACAGGAGCGCGAGGAGGAGCCCACTGGGTAGCAGTCACAAGGCAGGCAGGTGTCACTGCCTTTTGGGCGGTAGTGGAAGTCCTGAGGGCAGAGGGGGACAGCCATCAGACAGCCCCTAGGGACAGCAGCCAAGACCGGGGGTACCGCTGGGGCGTGGGCAGGGGCAGGAAAGGGTGAGGCTCTCCTCAGGGGGCTGCCCGTGAGCTCAGCAGGGACTTGTCACAGAGATCTCCGTTTGCAAGCATCCCACTATCGCCTCCTTGGGCCAGGAGGGCCACGCTGAAGCGCTGGGCAGGGACTGAGCCCAGAAGCACCCAGGCCTTACTTCTCCTTAAGCCAGGAGCACAAAGCAGGGCCTGGCAATTGCCAGGACAAGGAACTGCGCTGGGGGACGAGCAGGGCTCCCAGGGGCACAGGCGGGCCATGGGTCACAGGTGCCCCTCACCTTGCAGTGGCACTGCCCGTCAGTTTTATTGCAGTCAGGGTCGAAGCCCTTGTTCACGTCGCAGTTACAGGGCCCGCAGGTGGGGTTCCCCCACCAGCCCTTCGGGCACTGCTGGTCCATCCTAGGGAGAAAAAAACCCTGGCATTACAACAGCCAAATTCCCTGGGTCTCTTTGCCTCCCACTGGCCAAGCTGCCCAGCAGCTCACAAGGAGCAAGGTGGCACCGAGGGGTCCCTGCTCGCATGGCTGAGAAGGTGGCCCAGAGCCACCTGCCCTGTGCCCCACATCTCACCTGTGCTCACAGTACTGCCCAAAGAAGTTCCCTCCACACTCGCACACGTAGCCCAGGAGCGAGCCCGGCTTGCGGCGACACACTGACTTGTTCTTGCAGGGATTGAGGTGACACACATCCACACAGTCCCCTCCATAGTATCCTGTGGTGTGGACACAGGGTGTCGTATAAACAAAGCACATTCCACCGCAGAGGGGCCAGAGCAGCAAGGAGTGGATTCGGGAGGCTCAGGAGAGATTTTGTCCTCCACAAAATCAAATGAGCATTTGAGGGGATTTCTAGGTACGTGACTCGCCCAAGGGAGGGGCAGGAGAGCAGCCATGGGCCAGGCTGCAGGAGCCACAGAGGCCAGAGGAGAAGACGTGCAGTGCGGAGAGGGAAAGGGGGGCAGAGCGCTGCCGGCCCTACCTGGCTGGCACACGCAGGAGTAGCTCTGCCACTCGTCCTTGCAGATGCTGTTGGCCGGACAGGGGCTGGAGTCGCACGGGCTTGGCACATTGCAGCCAGCCTCCACCCTCAGGGCATGGCTGGGCTTGGGCAGTACAGTCCCAGTGGCACTGTCACCGAGCTGCACACCCTGCAACACAGGAGAGAAATTCAAAATGAAGCTGGGCCAGACACGCGAGGCTCCTACTCTCCTGCTCTCCTCAAGCCCCAGGGGGCAGCCACCTCCCACCACCTACTGCTGTGCTGCCACATGGATCCCCACAGCCCTTTGGCCCCTGAACGCTCAGAGAGCGAGCGTCACCAGCAGGACAGATGTTGGCAGCAACTGCCAGATCTGCATTTCCCTCTCTCTGCACAGCGAAGGCTCCGAACAACCAACTCACCTGTATGCAGCCCCTCAGCCCATTCTGCACCTCGCCAGAGCTCAGGATTCCCCCCACATGCAGGTGTTTCACCTTCAGGCCGTGCAGTTCATTTCCAACAACGACCGTGTCCTGCAGAAAGAAGGGGATTAACGTGGGGCCACTGGCATCATCCCTACCCCATCAGCCTGTGGGTGCCAGTCCACCCTGAGGACTCAGAGGTGTAACCAGGCCCATGTACGCAGTGCATTCCCATAGCTCCTGTCCTGGGGCTGGCATTCCCACTACTCATACCTGATAAAGCCCAAAGTCCAGGGTGAGGGTGATGACGTAGCGTGAGTCTCGCCCACTACGGACGTCCCGCAGCTCCAGCTGGAGGTCATGCCATCTCCCGTCGCTGAGCCGCAGCTGGTCCAGTATGAGGCTGGTGCTGCGCCCAGAGCCCCTGCTCACCATGAAGGACAGCAGGCCCCCAGCCAGCTGCAGAGAGGGAACCAGCAATAGCAGTAGCCAGCAAAGCCCTGGCCACCTCTGCCCACCTCCATCCTACACTCTTGTGAACATGGGGAGGAAGGCCCAGCCCTGCTAAACACCCCTCCCCACAACCACCCATTGCTTGGGCTGGAGTCCTCCCGCTCTCATTGGGTGGGTGGCAGGAGAGCTTGAGACATGGGTGCTGTAGCTGAGTCTGTGGCCATGGCCCTACCTGGCACAGCAGAGTGGTGTACTGGCCGGCATGAGCCTGCAGAAGCACCCCATCTGGCTGGCGCGTCCGAAATGCCAGCCCCAGGTACCACGGCACTGAGATCTTCACATCTGTCTTAAAGTCCCAGGTCAGGATGCTGTTGCCCTGGAAATAGTGGGCATGGTGCATGGCTGGAAAGGAAAGTGGAGGTGAGGAATAAGGATGGGGACCATCTGCTTCTGCTCTGGGCTTTTCCTCACATATTGCAGTGCAAAGGCCTGGCCACATTGCAGGCTCAGGAGGGACAGTGAGAAGCACATGCTGCTGGCTGAGTGACACCAGGACCTGTCCGCAGCAGTAGTGCTCTTCCTGATCTCTCCTGTCCCTGGAGCCATGGCAACTCCATTTTCCAAGTGCCTGTGACACTACACAGAGAACACTAAATGCAGGGACAACACACCTAGCTCATCGTACAGGTCCCCCTCACCCTGCTTCCACAGCAATCCTAGCACTATGTCCCACCCTGCCCACATCCAGCAGCAACCATTCACTCACGGTGGCGGCAGTCTTTGCCCCCAAAGCCAACGGGACAGAGGCAGGAGTAGGTTCCCCAGCTCACGGAGCAGGTGCCGCCGTTCTTGCAGGGACTGGAGTCGCAGAAGGAGTGCTTGGCGTGGCAGCCTGGAGGTATCAAAGTCGCCCACATCAGCCTCAACCTCCTCTCCACCTCCCCCGAGCCAGCATGGGGAAACACCACTGGCCCCCACGGCCCTTCCCCTGGCTGCCAAGGGACAGGCACAGTCACTGGGCTTCTCAGCACAGGTCCTGCCCGCTCAGGGAGAAGTGTAAAGGCTGTCATTGCTCCATACGTCAGGAAAAAGACACTGCAGAGCTGGTCTGACTCTCAGCAGCATCTTCCAGAGAGGCTGGCTCTGCAGGCCTGCGCACAGGATCAGCAGACACTTCCAGGACACCAGCTTGGTGGGGGGGAGCCCTGGCTGATTTAGGGGGATCCACAGCCCCACTCCGATGGGAACCTGCTCGGCTCTGGTCATACTGCCATGTCACTCTTACAGCCCGGCAGCGCTGCAGGGTGAGCAGGAGGGGGAAATCGCAGGGCAGGGGCCAGCAGAGATACCTGCAGCAGTTCCGTTGTTGGCAATGTAGGAGGCCAGGTCAATGCGTTTGCTGTCGATGTATAAGTCTCTCATGCATCCCACAAAGTCACGGTGAGTGACAGGGAAGTTTTCAGGCAGATTTGGGACCCCTCCAAGGAGCAAGGGGCCTGTGAGGTCCAGGGACCTGAAAGGAGAGAAGCCCAGGGGCGTAAGATCCACAGTGGCCTCAGACTGGCCAGCCAGCTCTGCTCTTTGAGAGGCTGGAAGGGGACATCTCTCCAGGGGCAGGCACATGCAGCCAAGGACCTGGAACTACAGCTCTGCCAGACGTGACGGATTGACTCCACTGGGGACCCAGGCGTCCTGCTCCTCTCCCCCTCCCAGCTGTGCCCAGCAGATCCCTGAGGAACTCACTTCTTCGAGCTGGACTGCACACCCTCCGCAGCACAGGAGTAGTTCCCAATCTCGCTGCCAAACTGCAGGGCCACCGAGGCGTCGCATTCATCCACTGTCAGGATAGCCACCTTGTCCTTGGAGGGGCCCTGCACCACCCCCAGGGCACTGACCTTGGGCTGAAACCAAATGTCAGGCATTAGAGGCACACGTTCCCCCACCAGCCAGCCTCACACAACAGCAGGGACGGGGCTACGGCCCAGGCACCACTCCAGTGCCACACACACAAGCGAACCCCACGAGAAGTCTCCAGCTAAGCAGAGCAAACAGGGCTGGAGACGGACACTGCTGAGGACACGGCACAGAGCACATTGCTGCAGCCTCCAAACACGATCTTCAGGACTAATTCCTCTCTCTGTCCAGCCATGTCCCCTGCCGCACCCACTGTTCGGGCCAGATAACAGGCTCTGCCTACTCCATGAGGCAGAGCTGGGGAAAAGCCTCCAGCCGCAGCACCACACAAAGCAAAAGGCCCCACGGGGAGAGACCCACGCGCATGCGGGGACAGGCAGGGGCGCACGTACCTTGTTGTAGTAGTGGAGCTGTAGCGTGTGCCACTGCCCATCGCTCACACCGCCGGGCAGGTACGGGCTCACCACTGTGCTCGACTCTCCTGCAGGGACAGGGATTAAACGCTGAAGCAAGCCAGGCAGCCCTCTGGATGTGTTGCCCCCTCTTACAAGCACGCCACACTGCAAACAGCCTCGCACAAGGATGCAGAAGGGATTCAAGCTTGGCATACTGTCCCTGCCTGACGTGGCATTGTGCAAGGAACAGGGCAGGAGGAAAACCGCAGCCCTGGGATGGCAGCGAGCAGGCCCCAGGGCGCCAGGACAGCTGCTTCAGTCCAGGTTGAATTCCTTGCATTTTTCTGGCTACCGTCTGGAGTGCCTGGCATCATGTCTCTGGCCCCATACCAGTACTTGACCCTGCAGAGCCCCCTCACTCCAACTCAGGGACAGTTTCTCCATGCCTCAACATCTCAGTCCTTTCCTGCATAAACCCCCTCAATTTATCAGCAGAAAGAGGCTTTGTTTGCTCCCACTGAGCCATCGGTTGAATGCTGTCAATCTCCTTCCCTCCGGTTGACAGACGAGAGCTCAGTATCAGTGCAGGGGACATTCCTGTCATCAGTCACCCACCTGGCACTGCCTTCCAGCTTGCTATTTTTCCAGCAGAGGCCTTGGAATAGAAATCTCCCTTATATATAATCTTCCCAGCCACCTACTCACTGCTGGGCCAAATCCTGAGAAGCTCAGCAGACCCACGGCAGTGACAGGATGGCCACATGGCACTGCGTACAGAAGAGGAGAGCAACACTGTCCCCCAGGGCAGGAGGGAAACCCCAGGCATTAGCATGAGGGCCCAGCTCCCCCAGCAGCTCATCCTGACGCCCTTCAGGATGGCAGCAGTGGGAACTTTCCTGGGGTGCATTAGGAAGACTGTTGCCAGCAGTTCAAGGGAGGTGATCCTGCCCCCTCTACTCAGCCCTAGTGAGGCCTCATCTCAAGTACTGTGTCCAGTTCTGGGCTCCCCAGTACAAGAGAGACACGGAGCTACTGGAGAGGGTCCAGCGTAGGGCTACGAAGATGATCAGAGGGCTGGAGCACCTGCCCTACAAGGAACGGCTGCGAGAGCTGGGCCTCTTCAGCCTGGGGAAGAGAAGCCTGAGGGGGGGATCTTATCAATGTGTACAAGTACCTGAAGGGAGGGTGTCAAGAGGACGGAGACAAACTCTTTTCACTTGCCCCATGTGACAGGACAAGAGGCAATGGGCAGAAATTGAAGCACAGGAAGCTCTGCCTGAAGGTGAGGGGGAATTTCTTCACTGAGAGTGATGGAGCGCTGGCACAGGTTGCCCAGGAAGGTTGTGGAGTCTCCTTCTCTGGAGATCTTCAAGGCCTGCCTGGATGCAACCCTGTCTAACATGCTCTAGGTGACCCTGCTGAGCAGGGAGGTTGGACTAGATGATCTCCAGAGGTCCCTTCCAACCTTAGTGATCCTACGAACAGCAGGGGCACGGTGCAGTGGGGCTCGGGCTGAAGGGATAAGGAACACCCTCCCAACAGAGTCTTTGTCTCCTGACTGGCTCAGGGCAAGGCAGGAAACAAAGCTCCCAGTGACGCAGAACGGGGCAGGAAGGCAGAGGCACAGCCACCACCAGCTCCTCTCTGTCCCGAGAAGAAAAGCGAAGTGGCAAAGGCAGCACCTGCTCACGGCTGTTGGCTCAGTCCACGGGAGCAGCACGGGCTGGGTGCCACAGACAACCTGAGCAGCAACACCAATGTGAGAACAGATTATCTCCCTCTGCGCTCAGCCCTGCTTGTGCATGTTCGCGGGCACAGGGACACCCACCCATAGGTATGGACACCGAGCCTGGGCAAGCTTTCTCCCCAGCATCCTAGCGTCCTGCTTGGTCCCAGCTCATACGTGCAGCCCCCCCTGCTGCATTTGCACTTACACTCCCAGGCCTAAAGAAGGTCCTTAGACACATGCACCACAGATATACACATATATCATCACATAGACACACCCTCTGTGCCAACCCCTGACACACACACACACCCCTCTCCCAACCACATCTCCCCCACCATCGCTCAAGGCCAGCACCAAGCTCGGCTGGCTCAGAGCCTTCCCCAGCTCCCACGGCACATATCCCGTAACGCGAAGGGCTAAGCCTACCTGTGGAGTATTTCAGCTGGAGCTGCCCCTCAATGATCTCCACCGCCAGGAAGTCGTGCCTCTCATTCAGGCGCCCGTTGTAGAGCAGAAGGCCACTGGGCTCCAGCGTGCTAAACCTGGGGCGAAAGGAGCAGCGTGTGCAACCAGGAGCAGGTACTCCCACAGCATGCACCAGCGCAAATCGCGCAGGGTAGCATCGTGGCACAGGGACGAGACGAGACGCGGCAGAGGGAGAGCACTCACGAGAGGGCAAGGGTGAGGTGGAAGCGCTGGCGGAGACCCCGGAACATTACGAAGGAGCGCGGCGGGAAGGAGCGCGTGGACACCTCGCAGAGCGGTGCCTCAAAGCCGCCCGCCGGGCACTGGCAGCGGAAGCCCCCGTCGGTGCCGTTGGTGCACGTGCCCCCGTTGCGGCACACGCCAGGCGTGCAGCGCCCCGAGCGGCTGTCCACCTCACAGTTCTCGCCTGGTGGGGGAGCAAAACGAGAGGCCCTAGCACATAGGTTGGAGGGGACCTTAACTCCAGTAGAAGAGCCAAGTTTGGACCAGGACAATGTGAGAAGAGGACAGGAGAGTCCTGGTCACAGCAGGGCTGGGCAGAGTCACCCCTGGTTGACAGTAGCCAGCCACAGGCAGGGTGGAGAGGGAAGGAGGACCTGGGACTGGCTCCCCAAACGTCCAAACGCCTCCGGACGGGCTGATCTCCGTGGCTATCCGGATGGCAGCACAGCTCAGGAAGGCCAGCCGGGCTCTTTTCCAGTGCCATCCCCAAAGCATGCAGAGAATCGCTCTGCTGCGATCCTGCTCCCATTACTTGCTCGGTGGCACGTGGGGAGGATGCAGAGACAGCATGAAGTGACAGGGAAACGAGCTCATTAACCCTTCTGCTAATGGCTGTTCACGCTTCAAATGCCGGGGGTTAATTACCACTGACTCTGCTTATCTCACCAGGAGCCACGACAGGAAAGCGGCTCCACCGCAGCCATCTGCTGCCGCGCTTCCCTGCCTCGCGCGGTGCCTGCTGGTGGGGAGAGCACGGCAGGGCTGCTCCCCCCGCCTCGCCCCCCATAGGCACAGGCCACCTTCCCTCACCCCTGGCTGACAGTAGCCAGGCACAGGTGTCCACAGCCTGACGGGGCCTTGGGGCAAGAAGAGACAGGCTTTCTCCTGCAGGGGTTCACCCACAGCTGGCCTGCGCTTGCCCGCATCAGACCCTCCCTCGTGGGGCAGCTGCACCCAGGCTCCCCCTCCCAAATGGTGGGTTTGCCAGAGTTAAACATAAGGACTCCAAGAGCACCAGCCCTTGCTGAGCAAGACCAGAGTTGTTGGGAGAGCTAAGATCAGGCATTTCAGCCTCGGCACGCCCAGCTCCCTACGACAGCTTTGCCCCTGGTCTCATTTATCCCAGTCTGGGCACAGCTTTGTCTTCCTGCTCCATGGACAAAGCTGTCCTGGTGGGGAAGTGGCAGCCAGGGTCCCCAAGAGTCCTCCGTGCCACCTACTTACAAGTCACATTTCTATAGCAACCTCAGCCCTGGGTATCCAGCATCATGGAAACACAGCCTGGCAGGCAGCGAGGGGCCCCGTCACCCACAGCCGAGCTGGGGAGAGCGCCTGCCACGGCGTGACCCGCCCCGAGCTCCAAGACAGGCCACATCTCACCAATCCAGTCCTGTGCGAAGTACCTGACCTAGCAGTTCCTGCCCACCCCGACGCAGAAGCTGCCTGGGACAGACACCAAGCCCAGGAGACCAGCTCACCCAGGGGGCTCCCACCTGTGCCCCAGCCACGGCACTCACCGCTGAAGGGCTGGCGGCAGACGCACGTGTAACCTCCCTCCTTGCGGGTGCAGACCCCACCATTGAGGCAGGGATTAGAGTAGCAGAGGTTGATCTCCGTTTCACAGTAGTCCCCCGTGAAGCCCTGAGGGCAGCGGCACCGCAGACCGGTGATGGGGTGGATGGGCCGGAAGAGGGTGGAGGGGGAGGTGATGAAGGGGGCCGAGCTGTCGAACTTGAGGACGGAGATGCACTTCATGTAGTTCTGGCAGGGCTCCCGCAGACAGACGTTGTCGTCGAAGGGCAGCACCTCTAGCATGGAGGCACCTGTCAGTGCCATGCGCTTCATGTACAGCTGCTCCTGCAGCTCCTCTGAGCTGAAGTAGTGCCCACCCCGCGGCGCCAGGGCCGAGAAGCTAACATTGAGCACTGTGCCGCCCACGTCCGTGTCATTCTGGATGTTGAAGATGAAGACGTCCTCCTTGGGCGTTGCAAGCACAGTGGCCACCCCTTCCAGGAACGTGGCCAGCAGTGGGGAGAGGAAGCGCTCCTGCCACATGTTCTCCAGTCGCACTGTGATGCTGTTGGCCAACATCTCCTCTGTGATGATGATCACCCGCAGGACGCATTGGGCTGTCACGCTGTGGATCCCATCTGCAGGAGGGAACAGGGACATGCCGCAGGTCTTGCTTGGAGATCCTCCTCCCTCCCATCCGGGGGCAGGGCCTCCCAGACCAGAGCACCCCGAAAAGCCCGAGCCCTTGGCTAGGGCAGCTGCAGCTTGGAGCCACGGTACGGGGAGGGTAGCAGACTGCCACCTGCCCTCACCTCGCTGGGCTCAAGGGTGAGCTCTCCCATGCCTCCAGCTCTCTACTAAAATAACTCTCAGGTTTTCCCCGTTCTAGATCTAGGCAGCAAACTGAGCTCCCATGAACAAAGATGCTGGAAAGAAATGGGCAGAAGGGAGGCCCAGCAGGAGGCTGAGCAAACACAGGAGCCGATGCCAAGGCCTGGGGAGTTTTACTTCCCTGCGGTGTCCTGACCGCCCCTGTCTGCCTCCCCCATGCTGCCTTTCCTGTGCTCTCTTCCTGCCTTTCTTTCTTCTCTCCCCCTGGGTCTCCACAGCTTTTGTGCCTGTCTCCCTCCTTCCTCCCTTCACACCATCTGCTCTCCATCTCTTCCTCCCTCGACCAATCTCCATGTTTGTTTAATTCTCTTTAATCTTTATTTTCCTTGGAAACAAACTCCCTCTCTCTTGCGATCTTGCACCATGTCTTCGAGGCACAAACACGTGGGTGCGCACACGCACACACACCGCTTGCCAACTTGCCTGCCTGTCCGCTTCCAGGATTTTGGCTGTTAGCAGCAGTTTCCCCCCAAAATTTTAAGCCCACCAAAGTGCCAGCATGCCCTATACTCAAGAGACCAGACCCTATGAAGCCACCAGTAGCCACAGCGATGAGCCCCAGGGAAGGAGGGCAGTCTGTGCAAAGCCACCTGGCTAGTGAAAGCCAGCAGTTGGGCCTGCTGCAAGCCCCAGGCGTTGCCTCCTGGCTCCGAGCTGCTCCCGGTGACTAGCTGTGCTTCGCGCAGTCTCATGGCCACAGTGCTTTGCCAAACACCCATGACCTCGGTACCCCTTTGCTTGTGTCCCCCGTGCTGCCACAAAAGGCAGCTGCTTCTGAGGTGGAGGTGTCACCCCCTGGGCACGAGGGCTGCTGAAACACAGCACCGCCTTGTGCGCCCAGTCTTGTGCTACGTCCGGTCTCCCCCTGTGTCCCCACACCAACCCTCAGCCCCCCGTCCCCGAGCTCCCGGCTGGACGAGAGGCAGTCGTGCTGTAGGCACGCAGGTTGGCCAGGCACCGGAGTGCCAGCCAGGACAGACGACCACCTTGCTCCCAGTGCAGCAGCTGCTCTAGCAGCAATGCAGTTTTGGACCTGCTTCCTCACCCAACCTATCCGGCTCCCAGAAACCCACGGGAACTCGCTATCTTTGAGAGTCAAACCTTGCTGCAAACGTGGCCAACACCAGCCAACATGAGAGGGAGACAGAAAGCCAGGTATGACCACACTCCTGATTTCCCTAGGAAACCATGGTCAGTCCTGCACACAGATGTAACCTGGACGCCCGCTTGTTGTCTGCAGCAAATCGAGCACTGCTACCAGGCCACATGGAGAAGACAGACTAGGCTGTCACCACCAGGCAGCCATGGCTAGGCTGTGCTGAGGTCACACGTGGAACAAGTTTGGCAAACTCAGCCCAGTCACTTCACAGCACTCCTCTGTCTCACGCAACACAAGGCAATTTGGCACAGGCAACAGCAGGCTTCCTGGCCGCCCTGTGAGCCCCAGTTTCCTGAATATAAGGAGACGAAGGCTGGCGGGTTTAAACACCAACCTACTATCCCCCTGCCCATCCCACAGCTCCCAGTCTCGCATGCAAAGCGGCCTGTATTGTTCCTCTCTCCCCGTGCCCGCCATGCTGTAATGTCTTTTGATTTCCCTCAGCCCCGTTTGAAGTTTGCAGTGCAGGAGGATTTAAAGATTGAAATGTTTCCTTTCTTCCCCCCCCCCCCTTCAGAGGGTGAAAGCTTTCCAGCGACCCTGTGAATTCCAGCAAAAGCACAAGCCTCCACGTCGGTGCTGGAGCTCTGGAGATAAGGCTCGCGCAGGGCTGGGGCCACTGGGGAAAGCTGAGGTGCCATACAGCCACCCAGGAGCTAATCTCCTCAAGGAAGGGGGGGGGGGTTGCTTCCCTTTGAAATCAAACTGCTTCAACCTTGTGTGCAAGCAAGGTGAGAAACCTCCTCCCAAACGGCAATCTGTTTGCTCTGAACCGGAGGGCGCAGGACAGAGCGAGCAGAGGTTAACAACTAGCCTTTGTCCGTCCCTCGCAGTGTGCTCGTCCGGCCCAGGCAAGCACAAGGCTCAGTCGGATCTCGACTGTCTCCCACTCTCTCAGCTCCGGCAAATGGTTTCATCTGGAAGCAGAAGCAAGGCCCAGGGGAGCAGCTCTTGCTCCCTCTGAGGGCTGCTCAGCACCAATCAATAGGCAGGCAGATGTCCATCTGATTTATGGCCGTTATTAGGCCTCCGCTAATGTGATGCTGAGCTCTGGGACATGCTGGAGGCCAGCAAAGCCTCTG
Organism: Rhea pennata; assembly: GCF_028389875.1. Lineage (NCBI taxonomy): Eukaryota > Metazoa > Chordata > Aves > Rheiformes > Rheidae > Rhea > Rhea pennata. The sequence goes on from NC_084674.1 coordinate 14,060,161, forward strand.
AGGAGCAAGGAGGCTGTGGCCTGAGAATAGGGTGGGCTGCAAGGTCCACACCTATGGCACTGCCTAGGCCACAGCAGGAAAGCCCGATGCTCCTTTCCCTGGGAAGCCTGGCGTGACAAGGCTATACTCCCCTGCTCCATGCCGTGAGCCAGGGCAAGAGGATGAGTGCAGCAGAAAGGCAACCAAAACCCTTCCGGTGGCATCAAGGAGGTAGAAACAAGGTGCGAACCCACGATTGATGGGCCTGGAGCGTGAGGGAGCAGTGATGAGACAGGCCTGCCCCACAGGCCGCAGCTGCTGTCCGACAGCTGCTTACGCCTTCCACTTGGCAGCAAAAGGTGCAAAAAGCACAGGGTGCTGCTGACGCGCAGTGGGCCCAGGGCTACTAGGGCTGTCATGCAGAGGGGATGTCTCCTCTCCCAGATGCCCTGCTGCACAAGGGGGAGCCAGGCTGGTCAGCAAAGGTCTCCCTGATGCGGATCCTAGCAGCGGGTGCTAGACTCCCCTCCCTCTCCCTGCCTGCTGCCCCCACGCTATGAGGGCATGTCAGATGGGTCTCACGCCAGGGCCACCTTTCAGTGCTCAGGTGAGACAGCTTCCTCACCCCAGACAAGGGGCTCTGCCACAAGCTGAAGCCACCCCCTCCACATGGGCAGGCCAGCGCCCTGTGGCACAGGGTCCAGCCCCTGGGCCCTACCTCGTAAGCTCCTCCATTACCCGCTGTCCATCCTAAGCTTTGCACCCAGGGCTGCTTCCTCCATTGGTGCCATGCATAGGGAAGCAGATGGTTAAGAAAATGACCCTCTGCAAATGAAAAAAGAAAAACCACCAAAGAGAACCCAAAGCTGACTGGAGGCACTGACCCCCTTGGGAGGCATTTTAATCACAAATGCTCAGCCTTTCTGATTAAATCCTGTGGTTGGAGAGCTGGTGCCTGGTGAATATTCATGCAGCAGAGCAAGGTGTCTTGGATACATGCCTACAGCGAAAGAAGGGAGAAGCGACACAAGAGGCTCTAACCCTGGTGCTGAACAGCACTGTGTCATCACATTTGCGCTTCCAAGACTGACAATTATCACCTTTAAAAGCAAGAGGGATAGCTATAGAAGGAAGAGATCCAAGCAAGCCCTCCCCAGGGGGCAGGATGGGCTGCAGACTCTCCCTGCTCCCCAGGGAGAAAGATGGCAAGGTGGCCTGGGAAGGGCTGTTGTCCCAGACCCCTCCAGTTCTCCCCACCACCCCCTCCTTGCTTGGTCACACCCAGCTGCCTGCCTCGCTGTCCTTTCCCACACATACAACCATTACATGGGGACCGGGATCCCCAGCTACCACTTCCCAGTCTGATCAGGCCTGGGGCATCCGCTGCTACATAGTCAAAGCCACCCGAGCGTCCCTGTACAGCAGGGATGGCTGGGGATGGTCTGCACCAACTGCCTGGGAACGGAGCAAAACTCCCAGGTCAGCACTGGAGTCCCCTCAGTGGGAAGAGGGACAGCAATCACCGCTGAGTGTGGGCTGTGCTATGGTCTCCTGGGTCTTCCGAGGCAACTCCCCATCTCTCCTGTCTCCAGACACTCCCAGAGGATCTGACTCACAAGGCAGAGCCCTGGCCAATGCTCCCATCTCAATAGCCCCAGAGTCACGAGCAGAGATTCAAGTCTGTTCCAGCTGCTGAGCCTGGTGACTGCCTCTGCCGACCACAGAGCAAGCAGTCATTTCCCCAACATATCCAAGCATCGCCAAGAGACCCTTCTGTGCAGGTGGGGAAAAGCAAACACAAGGACAAGTTTCTGGAGGGACCTTCACTTAGACCAGCAGGAAAGCAAACACAGGCCTCCCCAAAGGGGCTTGGGCTGGGCCCAGGGGAACTGCACTTCTAGGAGAAGCCTCAGAGAACAGAAACAAGGCAGCTCGGCTCAAAAGACAAACCAGCAGGACTCCCAAGGTGAAGACAGGGTCTCTGCATTTCACTTGGGGGGATTACGAGCTCAGAAATGGGCTCCAGTGGATTGCTGCCTAGCTTCTTCTGAACAGCAGAGCCAGCATTAGAGAGCAAAGCCTCTAGGCTCTTCCCTCTAAGGGAAGAGTGCAGGGCCACTGACACCCCAAGCAGCCACCACAGGGACAGTGATGGTGACACAGGCATAGACATGGGTGACATTCAAATTTGGAGCTGAGGAGTAACAAAATGCCTACACATAAAAGGAGGAGAGAGTAAAACAAGACCACCGGTATGGGTGAGGTGAATGCTGCTCACCATTTCTCAAAGGGCATTGACAGATCTCTTGAGGCTTTGAGGATCCTCTGACAGATGAGAAGACCTCAGAATTAAATTAGGCTGCCCTCAAAGAGCACAGAATGTCAGCATCCCTCTCCTGTCAACTTTAAAAACTAAGAGACTAAAGTATTATAATCAAGAAGACTCCAAAGCCATTTCTTAACCCAGAACCAAAATCCACCCTTCTCTGTGGTGAGCACCTCCCACTGTCCTAATAGGGGAGGAAGCTCCCAAGATAAGGGTTCTCAGGAGAAGCAAAATGAACAAGTTGAAGCGCAAAAGCAGCCATGGGACCCCTCCCTGACTTGAAAAGAAGGAACTGACATGTTCAGACATAGGAGTTGGGACAGATGTGCTCCAGGGATTTTACCTGCCAGGCTGAGATTTAAAGTGAGACACATCTTGGATAACAGGGTCAGCTTTCAAGATTCGGAGATCAAATTTGCTATTACCTATGGAGATCAGACCACCTACTAGCCAAGAGGAGCCCAGGTCAGCATGGGGCAGGTACAAACACCAGGGACAAACCCTTGGGCTCTGGGCCTAGGGGAAGGCTGCACACAAAGAGCTCAAGGGGAACAAGGGTAGCACAGCAACCACAGCCCAAGCACTGCTGGGCCTCAGCCCTCACAACCAGCCTGATGGTCTGGCCTTCTTAAGCCTGTCTGGGAAGGTTGCAAGCCTACACAGCGACAGGTTCATGCAAAACACCAAATTCACACCACACTGCTCACCACAGGCGCAGCCCTGCTACCCCGCTGCTTGCATCCTCAGTGGCCAAGAGCAATTTTTAGCAGACACAGGAGCTCCTGCACCCACAAGGAACTGGGGCCAGTTTTGCTGCCTGTTAGTCCCACTGGAATCATACTGGTTTGTCACTGCTCAAGTCTTCCCTAGCACTATGAGCCTGAGCTGAGGACAAACACAGCTCACAGCCAAGCAGAGATGGGAATCAGAAAGGCCCCTTGCTCTGTGATTTAGCAGGATCCATCTATGCTCCAGGCTCAGCTTGCTTCAAATGGAGAATAAAATCCAGAGGCAGGCAGGGAAGCTGCTCCCTCCTCGGACTACCCTGCGTCTCAGATGCTGACTCCTGCGGTCCCCCACGTACGTGCTATTGTTGCCAGGCTCCTGCAGAAGGAACGTGCTCCCGAGCAGGCTGACACTGGACGAACAATGCAGCCAACCAGGTTCGAATTTCCTGGCCACCAGCTCCGCAAAACTGCCCCCCAGCTTCTTCTTGTGCACAGCTATGACAGGAGGGCAGACAAGATTGGCAGCTGGGTGGTTGATAGGGCTTCTAACAACAAATAAATACAGAACAAACCTGATCTCCACCTCCCCAGCTCCTATCAAAGCCAACAAAAGGCGTATTTTCCACTGTGCTCACTCCTCTGCCCAGCACACCTCTTCCTTTTCCATCTTCTCCTCTCCCTCACAAGCACACCTCTCCTAGTCTCCTTTCCCACTGGAAGATGACGACACTCTAATTGCAAGGGCCCTCTTGCTGTAAGGCAGCTCAGCGCAGGACTTCAGGACGTGATTTTCTCCTGCCTTTGTGCAGGGTTAAGTGCGCGAGGAGGCAGGGCTTGCATAAACACACTCAAGCAGAAGCTGGAAAGGTCAAAACCACCCCCCACCTCCAGCAATCAGTATGTGTGCATCTGCACCCAAGGCCAGCCTGCCCCGCTGTTCCGACTAACCCCCAAAGAAGCCGAGCCTACCGCCGAGCAGTGCTGCCTGTGCTGGACAGCTCCAAACAACTCCCCTTTAAAGCCCACACGCCATCTTTTGAGAGGAACCTTCCCCTCCCTGGATAAGCCCGAGAAAAAGCGATGGTGAAAAGGGAGGTCAGCTGGTAGCCAGAGGTCAGGGGAGACCCATGATTCATGTACAGCCCCAAGCACTCTTGGTAATTCAGTACTTGGCACTTGCAAAGAAGGGCTCTCACCCTCTCCCCCCCCCAAGTCACTCTGGTTCAGGGGGATGCACGGATGCCTCCATTTCAGAACATGCCTCCGCAAGCAAAGAAAGGCTTGTAGTGAAAGCAAAGCTCAGGCAGCTGGGAACTCCAGCTCCAAACCCCACTGCTCACAGACAAGTCCCTAGGTCCATCTTTACCCTGCTCTCGGCTTCATCGGAAGGGACTTCACAAAACCAGCTCAGGGAATTATTAGCATCTGCATTAGGATACTCCAGTGACACACACAATGTGAGAGCTTAAAGCACCTCTTAAAGATTTGTTTCAGTTGCCTTCTATAACACTAAGTTAGATTCAGACAATTTTAGAAGCCACACCAGGAAACACAGCCCTCAATAGCTGCCATAACCACACTCCAGAATTTGGATCCAAACCATGCGCTGGTAGCAACACCCTCCAGTAGAAGAGTATTTTTACAGGGGCTCTCTCCACATCCCAGTTCAATCCCTCCCCTCCCCAGCAGGGTCGTGGGCACTTGGTCCCGGCAGGGAGACGTCACCAGGGACTGGGAGCAAAGCAGCACACCAACCTCTGGACCAGCAGAAAGGAGAAGCAGCTAGCTCAGCCACCCCGGGGCCAGCCTGCTTTCCTGGCCAGGATCTTACAGCACACACCACGGCTTCATCGGCGACAGCACCTCCTAAGGTGTCTCGCTAGCAGCTACAGACAATCCTCGTAACTGAATAACGATGCTTTGTTCTTAGAGACAACCACCAACCTCAAGCCCCCGGTAAAACGCTCTTCTAGATCACACCCTTCACTTCTTTAACTCCCAGACCTTCCAGTATTTCCTGATTTGAAGCATCTCCCAATCCAAATGTTGTTGCTAGTCCCTAACCCCCTCCAAGATGCCAAAGGGGCTCCCCGAGGGGAACCATGCAAAGGCCCCAGAAGGTGTCCTGCGAGCGCAGGTATTTTAAGATTGTTGCACCCTACCTGTGACAGTCACCAGCATGGAGGCCACGAGTGGACGATTGTTGTCCAGTTTACGGCTCAGCCTCAGCTCCCCACTCGATTGATTTACAATCAACAAGTGCAGCTCATTTCCCCGTTCAAAGGTGTAGAAGAGGCGGTCGGACACATCTGGGTCATAAGCTGGGACCTTTCCTATGACCCCAGAGGGAAAGGTGTTGGATTTATTGGACACATAGTTATTAAACAAGATCTGGAAGTTCTTGAGAACAGGGCTGTTGTCATTTTGGTCAATGAGCTTGATGTGGACTGTGGCTCTGCTGACCAAAGGGGCAGAGGTGGCCTGTACTACAATCACATACTCAGGTTTTGTCTCATAATCCAGGTCTATCAAGGCTGTGAGCTCCCCAGAAAAGATGTCCATCTGGAATATCTCAGGGATATTGCCTTCCACAATTTGGTACATGATCTGGGCATTGGGTCCCTCATCCGGGTCAACTGCTGTGATCTGGGCCACAACAGAGCCTACAATACTGTTCTCCTTCACCAAGACCTCAAACTCTTCTGCAGGGAAGACGGGTGCATTGTCATTCACATCCTGAATGGTAACCTGAATATGGACAGGCGTTCGTTGAGGAGGGATGCCCCTGTCCACAGCATAGGCAGTCAACTCGTAGACAGGGACGTTCTCGCGGTCCAGTCTGCGGACTGTGCGAATGATCCCAGAGGTGGGCTCTATGGTGAAGTCTCCGTCCCCATCCTCCCCGTTCTGAAAAGTGTACTGCACTCGCCCGTTGGTGTGGGCATCCCGGTCGGTGGCAGAGATCTGCAGAACACTGGTGAAGGGAGGTGCGTCCTCAGAGATTACGCCTTGGTAGTGAGTACTGACGAACTGGGGGGCATTGTCATTCACATCGTTCACCATGATTTCAACATAGGTGGTGTCTGCTTTCTGGGGGATCCCATTGTCCTTGGCCGTGATAGCCAACGTGTAGGTGACCTGGTCCTCATAGTCCAATTCTGCCTGCAAAGTGATGGCCCCAGAGTCAGGATCAATGCGAAACTGAGGGACATTGTCCTCGAGGTAGTATATGATGCGGGCGTTTTCCCCCACGTCATCATCTGTGGCACTGATTACCACCACAGTGCTGCCCACAGGCCGGTCCTCATTGATGCTCACAGAGTAGTGGGCACTCTGGAACACGGGTCTGTGAGTGTTGGCATCAGTGATGTTGATGTGAACATGGCAGTTGTCCCGCAGGGTGCGGTCAGAGGCCGTCACAGTGAGCACATAGCGCCTTTCCTGCTTGTAGTCCAGCGGCAGGGAGAGAGTGATGAGCCCCACCCCACCCTGCGTGCTGATGGAGAAGCGGTTCCGCGTGTTGCCTCCTGTGATCTGGTAGGTGATAGCACTATTCACATCCCGATCAATCGCCGTGACGCTGAGGACACTGGTCCCCACAGCCGCATCCTCGTTCAGGCGGATAAAATACTCCTTCTGGGTGAATTCAGGGCGGTTGTCGTTGACATCCATGACAGTGATGGTGACACTGGCAGAGGCAGATAAAGATGGAGAGCCATGATCTCGAGCCTCTACCCCAAAAAAATAGTGCTCTACCAGCTCCCGGTCCAAAGGCCCGCTGACCGTGATCCACCCTGTGGCACTGTTCACCACAAAAGGAGTGTCGGCCGAAACTCCCGTCAATTTGTACTCCAGGCGTGAGTTCTCGCCGTAGTCCGCATCCACAGCCTGGATGTGGATGACAGAGTGGCCGAGAGGAGCGTTCTCCAAGACAGAGATTTGGAAAGGCGTGCTGACAAAGATGGGGGCATGGTCGTTGATGTCCACGACCTGGATGCTGGCCATGCCAGTGTTGTTGGACAGGGGAGGACGGCCCGCGTCCTGAGCCCGGATCCTCAGGGTGTACTCGCGCTCCACCTCGAAATCCAGTGGGGCCACCACCTGTATCTCCCCGGTGACGCTGTCAATGGAGAACTGGCCCCGGCTGTTCCCGCTGATGATGTTGTAGTGGACCAACGCGTTGTTGTCCTTGTCCAAGTCTGTGGCGGTGACGCGCAGGATTTCTGTGTGGGGCCGTATGTCCTCTCTCACCTGGACGATGTAGCGCTTCTCGCTGAACTGCGGGGTGTTGTCGTTCTCGTCGAGGACCGTGATGTAGACCTTGACGGTGGCAGACCGCGGCCCTGGCTCCCTGCCCTGGTCATTCGCCTCCACCACCAAGGAATACCTCTCCATCTTCTCCCGGTCCACCGGCCCGCTGGTTGTGATGAGACCGGAGCGGGGGTCGATCTCGAAGACAGCGTGGGCAGCCCGCTCGTTGACGAAGCGGTACCGGATGTTGGCGTTGGGCGGCGAGTCCACGTCGGTGGCCCGCAGCTGCAAGATGGGGTAGCCTTCCTCCACGTTCTCCCGGATGGTCTCCCGGTACTCGCTCTGCTCGAAGACGGGGTCGTGGTCGTTGCGGTCGGCCACGGCGATGGCCACCATGGTGGTGGCCGAGAGCCGGGGCGCCCCGTGGTCGGCGGCCGTCACGCGGAAGTAGTGGAGCTCCATGCTCTCGCGGTCGAGCGCCTGGGTGGTGGTGATGAGCCCGGCGCGCGGGTCGATGCTGAAGAGCTCCCGCGAGCGGCTGTTCATCAGCGCGTCCATGGAGTACACCAGCCGCCCCGCCTCGCCGCCGTCGGGGTCCTGCGCCGCCACCGCCACCACCGCCGTCCCCGCCGGCTGGTTCTCCGCCACCTCCGCCTGGTAGTTGTACTGCGGGAAGAGCGGGTGCCGGTTGGGGGCCGCCCGCCGCGCCCGCCCGCCCGGCCCCGGCCCCGGCCCCGGCCCCGGCGGGGGGGCGGCGCGGGGCGGGCAGCGCGCCGGGGCGCGGCGGCGCGGCGGCGCCGGGGGGGCGGCGGGCGGCCAGCAGGGCGCGGCGGCGGGGCAGCCCCCGCGGGCCGGCGGCCCCCAGCCCGGCGGCGGCGGCGCGGCGGCGGCGGCGCCCAGCGCGGGGGGGAACAAAGGCAGCAGCGGCAGCAGCGGCAGCAGCAGCGGCGGCAGCAGCGGCAGCAGCGGCGGCCCCCGGCGGCGGCGGCGGCGGCGGCTCGGGGCGGCCGGCGGCTCCTCCGCCATGGTGCCTCGGCGGGCGCCGCCCGCGCCGGGCGCACGGCGGCTGGGCTCGGCGCCGCCCCCGCGCCCGCGCTGCCCCCGCCCGGCGGCGGCGCTCGCCACCGCCCCCCGCGCCGCGGCCGGCCCGGGCGGCGCCGCCTCCTCCCGCAGCCCCAACATGGCTCCCGCCGCCCCGCCCCCGCCGCCATCTTGAGGGCGGGCGCCGCCGCCGCCGCCGCCGCCGGGCGGCCCCGGGGCCTGGCCGCGCCGCGCCGCGCCCCCCCGGCGCCCGAAGCCCCCCGGGGCGCAGGCGCGCGGGCTCGCCGCGCTGGCACCCGCCGACTGGCACCGCGGCCCGGGCCGAGGCCCCGGTGGCAGCGACGGCTCCCGGCGGTGCGGTGCGGTCCTGCCCGGCCGCCGCAGGCCCGTGCCTGGCGCCCCGGCGCAGCGCGGCCCCCGGGCCGAGCGACAGCGCCGTCCTCGCGCCACCTCCCTGGGCAGCGACCGGCCGCCGCGCTCTGCCGCTCTGATGGTGGCGGGACGGAGGAGGCAGGAGAGGCCGCAAGCGGCCCCGGCCGCTCCAGTCGGCAGAGGCGGGGAGCCGGGGCGATGCCCTCGGAATACCGGAGCCTCGGGAGCCCGGGCGGCGTCAGGCCGAGCCCGGGGAGAAGCAGCTCGTGGCTGCACCCGCTGGGAGCGTTTCAAGGCCTAGCGGGCTTGAGCTAGCGCTGCTGTGGGACGTAGGAGGTGTTTAAAGGAGCAAGGTGGAAAAGCTGCCCTTCTGAGCGGTGTTTTTTCTAGGAGATGCTTCCCATGCAAGTTTTTGCAGCCCTCAAGAGCCCTCTGAACCCAGCCGGAGCTGTCAGCTGCGTTGGGCATCTTCAGGGATGGGTTTTCCATACGCACGACAAAGGCCGTCTCCAGGGCCGGATCCCGTTTGTGTGTGCCGCAGGGAGGAGGATCTCCCCGGTGGTGCCAGTGACCTGCCACGGGGTCGCAGCCAGGGCCTCCCGGCCCTCCGTGCGCGTGGTAGGGATTTCCCTCGCCTGCTCGTGTGCACTGAAGCAGACCCACAGGAACCCCATCTACAGGGGAGGAAGTAAGCACCGGGGAGAAAGTTGCAGGGTTTTTTTCAGCATTGTGGGGGAAAAAAATCCTGTTTTCCAAGCAAAATTCAGTTTGGGGCCCTTTCATCAGGACAGTTTATTAGCACATCAGCCTTGCAACTTAGCTGTTGGTTTGATCTCAATCAACTAATATCACTGTCTAATCCACTGAAGCTTGTAATAGGCTTAGGAATAACAGGGGTTTACATCCTCATTAGCGCCCGGCGCTCCGCGGTGGGGGAAGCGGCGCTGCCGGCCGTGTCCCAGTGAAGAAGAGGGAGTCCAGAGCGGCTGGGCTGCAAGAGCTGCTTCGGGGTGGGAGGCCGTGGGTGCTCCCGCCACCATCACCACGGTGAGGCCGGCACCTGCTCTGCAGCCCCAAGAAGCCGTCGTGGCCTGAGCGGCTCCCAGAAAGATGCACAGGTTAATGACGTGGGGCAACAGGACCAGACTGATGGCAGAGACCAGGCTCCTTTCCCACTCAGCCCTTGCACCAAATGCCGCAGGAGTCGTTCACACGCTCCGGCTCTCGCGTGAGCGGCTGCTCTGGAGCTGCCCGCTGCCGGCACGTGCAGGCTGCGTGGCGAGAGGGGGTTGGAGGAGATCCTCTGAAGCCTGGACGCAGCAGGCCTGGGCACCCCCAGGAGGTCCAGCCACCTCTGATGCAGCAAATGCCACCATGCTGGAGGCCCCGTGACTGGGACACAATGTCCCACACGTCACCACTGCACCAGCCTGAATCCCGGTGTCGAACCTGTTCCCGCCTCTGCCCAGCACCCCGCGTTCTCGTGCTCCACCGCTGAGCGTGACTGCCGCCAGCTCTCACCCAGCCTGGGTTCCCCTCATGGCGGCAGATGTTCCCGTATCAATTATCATTAATGGAAACGAGGGGGTGGGGAGAGTGCGCTCTGCCCACTAATTTGGGGTCTGACTGCCGGCAAGCTCCCCCCGGGTGGGCACCAGGCGAACGCAGAGCCCAAGTGCGGGGCCGCATCTGGCCGTCCCCAAAGCATCCACACCGCCCTTGTGGCCGCAGGTCACAGCGTGGGGCCAGCAAGTCCCTCCCAGCACTGTTGCCTGTGCAGAAGCGGGACTGGCCACCGCGGGGGCAGCAGCACGGCGGGGCAGAGCGGGCCGGGCTCGCGTCATCGCCCCGGCCTCTGCCACCCCCCCTGCCCCAGGACCTGGCCGCGGCTGAGCACACAACTCGGGACCACCATGGAAAATACCAGGTGGCCCCAAAGCGGTGGCCAGCGCGCTGTCAAAAAGTTCGTGTGGGGCTTACGCGCTGCTGAGAGCCGACATCTGGTGGGGGTGGATTTCTAAGCCTCTAAAGAAGCTGGCGCATTAATTTATAAGCTCCGTAGGATTCCTGAAGATGGGTAATCCGCGACTGATAACTCCCGAGCCACCACGAGCCGCCTCCAGCTCGGCCAGGCCAGCAGCAGCGCTCGGCAGGACGAAGCCCCGCCAGCCCCGGCGCGCAGTGCCCCGCAGCGACTCGCGCTCCCCTCCCAGGCCCCCGGCACAGCCTGCTGCCGGGCCCCGCCGGCGTCGCCTCCGAGCCCTCCCGCCTGGCGCCGTCGGCGTAACAGCAACGTGCGGAGCAGCCCGCGGCCCTGCGCGCGCGCCCACTGCCCGGTAGCAGCCAGCGCTGTGGCCTACGTCGGGGAAACGCAAGCCCCGGCTTGCCGGCCCGTATCGGGGCACCGGCGGCGGGGCGCTGCTGTTTCTGCCCCGCTGGTAAGGGGGCTTCCAAGAGCGACCAGGGCGAGCGCGGCGCACGCAGGGCCAACGCTGCCGCCAAGCACCCGTCGCTCCCCGAAAAGGGCAGGCAGCATAAAAACCCGGGCGCGAGGGGAACGCGCCCGCTTAACAGGAGCCTCCGCTGCAGCTTGGTTGCACATCCCCTCTTCGAACACGGGATTTGCCGTCGAGAAACCCGATCGATAGAGAGGCGATGCTTTCATAAAATTATGAAGGCTTTCAAGTTTATTTGTTCTAATTACCCAGCTGATGGCTCAGGGGAGGATGAGGAAATCATCGGAGTATTACTGCCACAAAACGCTTGTAATTGAATCAATCCAGGCAGTAGAACAAAGGCGCAGGTCACAGATAGCGGAGCGCTTCCCCGCGCCAGCCCCCCAACGGCCGGCAGGGCTGCGCGGCGGTAAAAGCACGCTGATGCCAGGAGATACCGGGCTAATAACGGCCCATTACGGATAATGAAAACGCAAGCGCGTTATCTGCGCCCAGCAACCACACTCGGCGCGGGAGCTGCTGAACCGGCTCGGGGATAATGAGTTTGCAGAGGTGGCGCCGGTGGATTCCCCGCGGCGTGCCAAGGCCCGCGGCGGCGGCGGGCAGGGTTCGCCGGCAGGCTGCTCCCCAGCCTGCTGCGGGTCCCACGCTGCAAGGTGAACGCCCAGCCTGGGAGGGTGAAGGCACACTGCCCCTACTCCAGTAGGGACAGCGAGTGCTGCTTTCTTTGCAGGGAGAAGCCCCGAGCAGCAGGAGAGCCACCTGCTAGCTCCAACACCACCACCTCCCTCGGGCCACGCACCTATGGGTGCCGGAAGCAGGTTTAGGGGGGCCGGGAAGAACCAGGGAGCTCAGAGCACCCAGAAGCACCAGAGCCGCTGTGCTGGCATCTTGTCACCCTGGGAGGCCACAAGCCAGTAACACCGGAGGCACCGGCAACACGGCAGGGAGCTAGGACGTGACCCTGGGACCCAGGCCGTGACGTTGGGACCCACGGGTATTTCTGCAGGCAGCCGTGCTTGACACAGACCTGATGTTCGGCTTCTCCTGACATGCAGCGAGCAGCAGAGACAGATTCACCCGCTGTCCTCCCTGCGCACCCGGAGCTGAGAGGGGGCCTTAACAAGCACCGCTGCCCTCCCACCGCGTGTTGCCAGCCAAGGCAGCCCCCAAAGCAGCACGCGCGGGGCTGCGGTTCGGGAACAGGCACACATCTAACATCCACAGCCAAAACGTGATTCATTAGCACTCGATACAGACCATTAAATCCTCGCAGCGCAGCTCGCCGGCTCGGCAGCTTTGTTAGGAGCCAGCTGAGGCCGCACGTGCCGAGCGGGAAGCGAAGCGCTCCAGCGTCCGGCTCTGCTAAACCCTTCATCTCGAGCGGAGACGCACAGCAGCCCCGCGAGTGGCGAAGCCGCGGCCGTAGGTGCCGGCTGAGGATTCGCAGCCAGTGCCTTACCTTGGCAGGCGGCAGGCGCCCAGCCAACCCCCGGCCCTTCGGCAACAGGATGGGGCGCACAGGACTATGTTCACAGAAGCCCAGTTTAAGACGTTTTTATTCCTCTGCATGTTACACTTAGTGTTTAAGAAAATACAGGATCCCTTTTGACATTCGTACATTTTTTACAGGGAAAAAATAGGTTTCTCTACGAGGGTGGTTATTAAGCTTTGGGTGTTCGTGGGCTGACCTGGAGGCATCCTCACCCCCGGCTGCCAGGCCAACCCCCTCCATCCCTGAGCATCCCTGCCCCAGTGCCCAGAGCCCAGGCCTGCAGGGCAGAACTCAGGTGTCATTTCCCCAAGCTAAGAATACCATGCCCACTATTTCCAGTATTACCAGTTCCACTTTCCAAGGGCTCCTACACAGCACACTGTAAAGGAACAGCTGGGGAAAGGGAGTGACCAGACTGCGCACAGGAATATCTAATTGATCCACGTTAGTTTGTGACTCTATCTGTAACAAGGGAACAGGTTAATCCTGTTTGCTAGAAACCTAGAAGAAATATAAATAATGGTTCCCCACACTCGTGCATAGTCACAACAGAGCTACTGGACACCAGGCTCAGGCGGCCTCTGAGCACTGCCACGTGGAGAGGAAGGATAGCGAGGCAGAGCCACTACGAAGCTCAAGGCAAGAAATCCACACGCTTCACAGAGCCCCTGCCCACAGAAAACCCCTCTGCTCCGGGCCCCGGGGCAATGCTGCTAGAGAGGCGGCAAGCTGCAGCTTTCACGTGGCAGGACATGTCTTTGCATTGCGTTTGGGCCAAAGGCTTCCTACGAGAGCTGCATCACTCAGGCAAATGTTAGTTCTAGGCTGCCAGAGTGTGCGAGAAATTCAGATTTAAACATCACTATAGAAAGCAGATTGAAAAAAAAAAAAAAAAAAAAAAAAAGCAGCTGCTGAGATAAGACCTCTAAGACCATAGGTAGACTGAAACCTAGAATTGAAGCTGAGAGCCAGGAGGGAGCGGAAGGCTCACCAGGCAAGGCGTTAGACAGTGCGCGAGCGAGCTACCTCCCTTGGCAGGGCTGCAGCACATTGGCACTAGCAGCAGAAAACAAAACAGATGTTACGAAAGCTTCTTCCAAGCACCAGCAGACTCCACTTGGTCACTGCAGGGAGAGATGCACATGGAAAAGAGGTGATTCCCCTAAGGCAAAGGCCTTTCGCTCTGGGACCTAAGGACACCAGCGTAGCTAAATGCACACAGCCATCCCAACTGCCAAGTCCCTCACAAGCTCTCTGCCCTTCTGTCAAGACCAGCTGGTTAAATACCCTCCTGTCTCAAGCCTTGTATGCAAGCCTCAAGCTAGCGCCCAACTCCGCTCCGCCAAGCACTGACGTCCCCAGAGCACCAGGCCCCGGGGGCACCCCATGCCCCTCCTGCCGCTGGCATTTCTAAAGGGCCATGAACACTCTGTCCGAACCTTAGGCCTCACAGGGAGGAATATAAGGTATGAGCTGTACTGGAAGGGAATGGGGAGAAAGTGTCAACAGGAGACGTCTTTGATCCAAGTGGTTCAAGCTCCAGTCCAAGCCAAGGAGCGGTTAGCTGGTACCCGGAGAGATTTCTGGAAACTCTTTATAAATTTCCAAGATGATCAGTTTGTCCATCTGGCACTGCTGTCCCTCTTCCTCCTCTCCTAGGATGCGCTGCAAGATGCCCTGCAGGTCAGAGAGGCGGTGCTGGTGCTGCAGATACGGCGTCGAGCGGATGATGGCGTGCATCAGAGACAGATACTCCATTCTCAGCTGCCAAGTGGGAGGGGAGAAAAAACACAGAGCACAATGAAAGATTTAAAGTGAGATAAACAAGCATGCCAGGCTCCATTACAGCATGAGCAGGGGAACAGCTGCTGCTGTGTGACCAGCCAGAGAGCAACTCCAAAGGCACCTGCTTTTCCTTAAGACTCATTAGCTGCTGTGGAATACTGCCCTTTTCCCAAAGCAACTAATGTTTCTTCTTTACCCACTCTCATACATAAGTGCTTCCCCTGCCCCTTGCAGCACCAAAACCGAAAGATCCTCCTCTACTTCTACCACTCAGAATGGCCCTTTTCCAAAAGGTCCCCGAAGAGAAGGCAGCAGACCACCAGAAGCCCATCAAATCTTTCTCCAAACACACTTTTCTACTGCTGTGTGTCCAGGCAGGATAAATTCCCTCTTCCTCTTCATCTCCCAAGGTAGATTTGGATAATGTTCTGCCCACCCCAGATTCCAGTCTTGCCTGCACCAAGCAGGTCCCATGCAGGGCCAAGTTACTTTGGGGACTGCTCCTTTTCAGAGCCTCAGTGAGCCCAGGGGTTCCTGTGAGCACCTTGTCTCCAGGGGAGAGATCTGCGATCTGCCGCACCAAGATGTCTATCAGGACCATCATGTCCGTGTGGTAGAAGATGCTGGCAGTGTCCTTGCTGGCAAAGATGTCCTGAAGAAACTTCAGCACTGAGTGTGGGGGCTGAGGCTGATGCTTGAAGATACAAACTGGATCATCTGCAAGTGGCAGAGAGACTGCATTAAGCTTCACACTCCCCACTGCCCACCTCTGCCATCTTCAGTGCAAATCCCTTCATTAGACTACAGAGGTTTTGGAGAGGACACTGCCCTGACCTTGGCCAGCTGCTCCCTGCCTGTGGCTAGCTTTTGCAGATGCTACTGGAGTGCCTTGCATGAAGCTGCATAATCAGGATGGCAGCTCTGTAGGGCACCAAGCCATGAGACCAAACTCATTAGCATTAGCATTAATCCTTGTTTGCGTTTCACCTAACATCGCAGGTGAAAGCTCATTAGCACATCACCTCCCAGTGCTTCCCCCTCCTTGCTCAACAGCTACCATTCATTTTCCCCCAGTTTATTAAGTCTGGTCCAATGACCCCTCCGAACAGCCCACCAGTCCAGCAGAGCCTGTATCAGAAATGAGCTTTCACCATGCAGATCACACTAGTAACATCTCAGAAGCAAGAAAAGAAACACCTCCAGGTTTAAATTGTTCAGTGTATTCTGCCCTTTTCCAAAAGATGTCCCTGCAGACCACAGGAGGGGCTCTGGGACACTGCAGGGCCACCAACAGCTGTCAGGAACGCGGGCACAGGAGAAGCGTCTTCATTAGGTTGTGGTCTCCCTCTTTCTTCCCCAGCCCCTCACAGTAAGGTGATCCTGTAGGGAATCTGGCAGCGAAGGGCTAAACAAAGGCTTTGGGAGGAGGCCAGACAGAAGAGCACTGAGATGTAAGCTGCCTTCAAGCTGACAGAGTATAGAGACAGTGATTTGCAGTCCCAAAGAGAACTAAAACCAGAGTAAAAAAGAACTGCAAGCATCACAGGACGGGTTATATATCAACAAAGTGAATCTAAGGCAGCTAGGCCCCCATGCTCCAGAAGGCATTAGAAAACACAATAGTGGCACACAGCACAGGTAGAAATACCTGCCACTGCTCTGCCTGCAGAGCTTTCTAACAATCTGCTTTGCAAAAGCTCTACACATACAGACCTCACTCTACGCCTGGAACAGGCACGAAGCTAACCCTCTGCTGGCAATTTTGGAACGGGAAGTTTCTCTCAAAGTGGCATTTCTCAAGGCAAAAATTCCCTCTGCTTCTGGCTACCAGCTGATGGCCAGGGCAGGTGGCAGGCAGGGTTTGTGTCCAGCACTGATGGAGCTCTGTTTGCCCAAGCACAGAAGTGGTGCGGGACCAAACCAACTTCCCTCCCAGGCAAGAGCTTGCCTACACTGCAGGCAGCCACTGCAAGACCGGGCTGATCTGACGAGGGGCCTGACAAGAGCTCCTTGGCTAGCAGCAGCCCTGACACATCCCACCCCTTCAGGAGTGCCAGGCTTGTCTAGCTGGTGCTCAGTTAGCACGAGTTGCGCCCCTTGGTAGGAAGGTAGTAATGCCACAAAAACTCACCTCCCCTATTCAGCAGCAGCAGCAGCTTTTCTGTGAAAGTCTTGACATTCGAGTGCTTGCTTATTGTCGTCATGATCACACTGTGTTCTGGAACTAAGAGAAGAAACCTGCTTAGCAGATGCCACTGTTTGCTGAAGACCACAGTAACAGAAAAGTGGAGACTCCTATTTCACACCATTGCTCTGGGGAGCTTTGGGGCATCACGGTGTAAGAGTGCTAAGAAGAGTTTCAGCCCCAAAGACAGGGCAGGCAGGGGGAGGGAAGGATACTGAAAACAAAACAAGTTTGGAAACAGTGCATTAAACACTTAGGACTTCATGCTTTTTATGTGCATCTGGTTCATATGGGGGCACCAATCCAGCAAACCAAAGGAGACTCTGAAATACAAGGGCTTAATAACCTGAAACTTGACTTCTAACTCTTAGAAACCAACAGTTCCTGTCTAGTATCTTCATACCAGCAGTGGCCCACTGGAATTTATCACCTTACAAGCTCTTATAGAAAATAAGGCCAGCTACCAAGAACACACAAGAAGGAAGTGGTACTTCTTCCCAGCACTCAGCACCAGTAATGCAAAAGGAGGTGCTGAAGAATCTCTTCTACAAAATGTCCCCTGTTTTGGGGGTGATTTCTTATAACAAAAATACGTTCATTATAACGGATTCTATGTGCACACATGCATGTGTGCACATTAAACTGCAAGAAAAATAGAGCTGGTAGACAGAGGAATAAAAATTCAACCAGGAACACGAAGATCATTTAACAATTTCTAAGCATCAGAAAACAAGTCACTGCTTTCAGCTATACCCCCGGTGCACAATAATCCCCCAGAAACACACTGCCGGTCATGCATTATTGCCTAATTACTGCAGCCAGCAAGTATGGTAACAGTGAGAAGAGGTAATGAATGAAAGCAGCAGAGACTATACTTAATCAGTCTCTGTGCAATCAACTTTCACATTAAATTAGAAACTTTCACATAAATATTAATGAAGCACAACTCAAAAGTAACGGGCAAGTTACTGGACACTCCTTGCTGCTTTATCCTCTCCTCTCTCCCCAGCGTCAAGGATAAAGGCATCCAGCAGCACAAGAGGAAGTAAATAACAACCGGAACAGGAAAGTTTGCAAACACATCCAAGACTAAAAAGTGGCCTCTCTTAACAGGACTTAGCACTACTCTCCTGTCTTCCAGCAACAAGCTTCAAAACTCCCGGGCAACCCTGGCAGGGAGGAGGCAAATTTCCTTCCTAGAGACCAGATGTTTTGTTATTTTTAAGGAGCTCAGCAGGGGTGGGAAGATGGAGAATGAGCGAAGGCAGGAGAAAGTGCAGCGGAGGCTAAGGTTGAAGAGCCTGTCCCCAACACGTGGGCATCGAACGAGGATGCAGCTCCAGAGGAGCAGCTGGATAAGCAGAAGGTTTGTCAAGAGCTACAGAAGGCCGGACTTGTCTTTCTGGACTGATACTGAGAAATGCCCACTGAAGCATTTTCTTTTCCAAATCATCTGTGCCTAGAGTTAACCCCCAGGCATACTTTGCAGGCGCAGTCCAGCAATTGCTTTGGTACAGCAGCATGCAAATGTGAAGAGAAATTCACTGGGCTTCACTGAGGCACTGTGCCTCAATGGGTCATTTGGTTGGACATGGGCTCTCAGGCTATTTTTTCTTTCTAGAATTTCGTCCAATATTTATGCAAGCACAAGAGAACACAGCGTATTGCTAGAGTGTAAGGGAAGCACACAAGTTATCACAGCACCCTCAAGGTCCCAGTGAGATCCTGCATGCCCATTCTTCGTGCTCTCCCACTCCAGAGCGCTGAAATCCTGCCAAGGTAGAGCAGCACCACACCAACCTGGAATGTGGAGGTTGAAGGCCAGAAGGACATTGACAAATAAGTCGGGCAGCTGGTCGGTGGTGTCTGAGGGCAGCCCGTCCTCAATCACATCCAGCAGGAACTGCACAAACTGTGAGTTGAGATGCTCTGCACGTGAAGAAAGAGGAGTGTTTACAGCACAGTGAGAACAAACCAACAGACCAACAAGCCACTTCCCTCTGCTTTGATGCTTAAAAAACATCAGTGGAGTGCCAGTTTCAGCCACCAGGGAATTAACCACCCTGCAAGTGGACTAGACAACCAACTGAAGTGTCTTTGCACAAGACACAAGTGGCTCAGAGAACTATCTACCATTCAGAGAAACACTGGAAGTAGTTTCCTAATGGGGGATTTTTTCTGGAGTAAATCCCAAATCCTGCTCTAGCTGCTGTTCCAGCAGCACCACCACCACTGAAGCCTTCAGGTAGTAAGAAATTTATATTCTTGACCACCGATTTAATTCATCTATTTTAAAACAAATAATCATCCACATCATTAATAATAACCCATTTTTTAATTTTGCTATTCGGAAAGCTCAGGAGCCCATGCAAATAAGCCCTCCTGCAGGAAATAATTGCCAGGGCTATATGAGGTGAGAACTGTGAGAGACGAGGAGATTCATTCCTTGGTCCCTGTGTACCAGCCTAAATCTTGCGTATGTTTATCAGGAAGGTAAGTGAAGCCGTAGAGGAGACGTTTATAAAATCCTCTACTGCATTTCTAGGAAAACGTAGCCCAGAGCTTCCCAAATACTAGGAACACCATATGGATGGGGGGAAAAAAGCAGGCAGAGATTGCTTTCCAGCTGAAGGCAGAATGAAAGGACAAAGGATGAAACAAGCAGCTCTGGCACATTTGCACCTCCCTGTTGACCGCAATACTCTCCACTTTCACGAAGGGCTTGAAATACATAGGGCCGCACTGTACCGTCAAAAGTGAGAGCAGGAACAGGCCATATTATGTACCTGATAGTTAAGAGGGCTTTCACAGAGCGATCTGGGCTCTCAGTCTTGTCAGCAGACAGAACATCTCTGAGGTAAGTAAGAGGTGCACATTTTAATGCAGGGCAGGGGCAAGACAAACTTGTATTTGTGACAAGCATGCAGGATAGGCCCAGCAGCTTTTCTGATAGCATGACATCTATCCTCTGCTGTTCCAACACAAATCTGTGCTGCTCTTTTTGCAAGTGTAGCATCTTCAGCTCAGTATTTCAGCAGCCAGGCTCTACTGGTAAAGAGTGAACCCTACTCGTGCTTGTGCTGGTCTCTCCCAGCTGCCCCAACTTTGGTCCCCAGGAAAGCTCCACTCCCCGCTGCCTCTCTACTCATCCAAGAGGTCCTACCACCAGTTTTCCCACCTTGCCAAGCCTTTGCTGCTCACCATAGTGATGATATGGCAGAGGCTCCCCCATGGAGAATATCATTGCCAGCACCAGTGCAGAATAGCACATCTTTTGATGATCTGCAAGATAAACACAGAGGTCCAGCCATTAATTCTTCTAAGGTTGCAAAACTCTATCCCCTGGTGATACCTGGAAAGTCACATGGTTAAGTGAAGATACTTAACATCTATTAGACTGCTCTTCAGTCCTTTATTTACTGAACCATAAGGTTGTTTTCCCCCCAACTCCTTAAACTCATGCCTTCTGCACCATGTGTTTCCAAATCGATTTGAGGATAATCACAACAAATTTTTTCCCTCCACTTAAGAGGATCTGGGCAAATTTGATGAGACTAATTAAAAACCTCCCCTGCACAGTCTCAGGACACCTCCCATAGTTATGTAATTACCAAACCCAGAAAAAGCATCCATCTGGCCACCTTGAAATAGTGCCTGTTCCAACTAATACCACCCCCGGACAGCTATGCTGCTTGTTACCATCTCTGCACTGTTCTACTTTCGCTACATCAGCTCTGCCTAGAGGTATAGAAAGTCTCTGGGGAGACCAGATCACTGTTCATGACTCCAGCTGTGCATCTGCCCACTTCACAGGCCACACGTGTCTCCTGCATTAATAAGTCCCACTGCCTGCTAGGCCAACGCAATTTTTTGCTGGCAGCAGCTATACGTGAATACTCCACAGAACCACAGCTCTGCCCTTCCTGAATCTTAATTAATGGATACACCTCAGTAGATATTCACAAAGAAAAAGTCACAGAATAGAATCTGTGTCATAATAACAAACAGCCTCCATCCAGTTCAGTGAGTCTGAAGATTATAGAAAAATAAGTATTAATTTTATAAAGCAAGGTACCACACACACAGGCTACATAAAGTTCATTTACATCTGCCTGAAAGAGCCCAGGACACTTGTTACTAGAAAACTAAGTGTTTGTTTATAAAGACTGACCAAAAGGGTACATTTTAATTAGTTAAAAAATATATGCATTTCCTTTCAATGTATGATGCTTCTCCCCACAGTACTGCCTCCCAGTAAGATACCTGCTTCTTCCAATTCTCTCTCCAACTGCACTTCTCTTTGCACATATCAGTACATCTCTAAGCACCTGCACCCTCAAGTTTGCTTTAGACTGCACAGACTGCTGCCTTTGCTGTTACTGGATATACCTGGTTTTGGCCAAAGGACTGGCATCACTTGGCAGCTCACAGGTTTGCTGTTAGCATGAGGAAAAGCAGCCTAGAGAATCATTCCAGTCTAATACCCCTGAAAAGTCAGCTCTGTATGCAAGGCATCTATAAACAAAGTACATATAGACTTTGTCAAAGCTCAGCAAGACACCTAAGTTGCCAAAGAGCGAAAACTTTGAGTAAAGATGTATTTAGATCATTAACAAGATGCTTATTTAGAGCATTAACAAAAATAAGAGTTTCCACAAGAGCAGTCTAGACCATGTGGCAGCAAAAGAGAACTGGAACCTGCTGTTTACTTGCAATATAAAAGCTGGGGAGGACATTTAATGACTTACATATAATTCCTACTTATCTAAGGAGCTCTCAGCTAGAAGGTGTCAGCGATGCCACAGCTCACTGTAACAGAAAAAGAATCTGACACGCATTCAGGTAATGGGAACATGCAAAGTTAGAGCAGACAGGTAAGAAATGCTCCTAGGCATAACCAACCACCTACCCATACAGCTGGGAAAAAACCCTCTTGTCTGGCTAAGTTCTTTCATAATTGTTCGCTACACGATTTCCTCATACTTTCCTCCAAGGCATCTGGAGCTGGCTATCAGAGGCAGGATGCTGCAATAGGCAGATACAGGGACCTGCTGTTCCCAAGTTCTTAACAAGGCTTTCACAAACTAAACAT
Organism: Rhea pennata; assembly: GCF_028389875.1. Taxonomy (NCBI): domain Eukaryota; kingdom Metazoa; phylum Chordata; class Aves; order Rheiformes; family Rheidae; genus Rhea; species Rhea pennata. The sequence goes on from NC_084674.1 coordinate 14,081,871, forward strand.
TCTCTCTCATCTCATCATGAGCAATGAAATAATGATCAGAGAGCTAAAAGCCAGTGATAAACATGTGGTTGTAACAAATATGGAGAAAGAGATTAATTAGACATGGGATGGGGGAGGGTAGTTTAACATGTCCTTGGCCCATCTGCTATGAACTAACATCCATTCATCTTGGGTGACAGCAAACTCCACTACTAAATGGCAAATCTTGCCAGATTTGCCTAAAGTCAAAGGATGCTGAAAAGTGGAGTCAGAAAGCTGAACTGGGAATAATCCAGATCAACCCAGTGCATTCACTCTGCACAGACTCTGCAAGTTTCTGGAGTGTTTCTACTGCAGCAAGACTTCCCCCTTGGCTGCATCCTTCAGCATGCTAGCATCACGCTGAAGCACAGAGTTATTGCCATTCAAAGCACAGCATTTTTTCCCCTTTCGGAGTGGTACCAGTGTCTGCAAGAAAATAAATAGCATTAATATAATTCTTCTCAAGGAATACACAATGGCAACCCACCAGAGAGTGTCCGCTGACGTCAGACTGACAAGAATCACTCAAAGGGCTAAGAGGGGCAGAGAAGATGAGACTGTTTGCCCACTGGCTTATACTTCTCAGAGGCCTTCAAAGACTTTGCTTTCCATCTCTAAATACAGCAGTGCAAAATCACGGCACTGGGAGCAGAGACAACTGTCTACAACTCAGGCAAAAAGAGCCTGACAGATGACTTGTACGTATACTGAACTGCAACAGGGGAGAGCTGCGATTACAGAGTGGATTATCCCCGTCTGTTTTCTTTGGAATTGTTCTGGCTAATTCTGCCTTGCTGTGTCTTATTATAAGCTCTTCTAACACACTGATAGATGTGCAAGCCAGCTGCAGCTGAGGGAAGTGGCTGTCCAGAAGCAATAAAACCCAAGCATCTGGCAGAAGAACTGGACAGCAGCCAACACGCCTGCATCAATCCCAGGGTAAAGTGCCTGCTCATCAAAGGCACCCACAATCCATGCACACAGCTTCGGCCTCAAGTGTTCTTCTGTAACAAGCCCGGAGGGACCCTACAGAGTTTCTGCAGCCAGTTCAACAGTCCCTGGGTGCTTAGTGCTGGCACCGATTGCTCTGGCTCCTGCCATCTGCAGAAGGGATTAGCTATTCCATGGTATGTCACGGATCAGCTGCTATTTCCCGCTTTCTAGGACCAAAATAAGCTCAAGTCACTGCAGGATTCAAGGTCATGTTTTCACGCAAGGTACTATCTGCCATTTGGTGGCATGACATGAAAGGACCAGAATGGTAGGAGGGATCTGCTAATGGCCTCAAACACCTCTGAAGGGCAGATATGTCCAGGGCAAGGATGGTTACTTCTTTGCAACCCTGCTGTTAAGGCCAAGGGGACTGAATGCTCTACAGATGACATTCCTCTGACCAGTGCCTGCCCTTGCTTAGCACAAGGAAAGCAGCACAGGATCTCAACATCAATTTGGGAGGCTCCCATAACTAGATTGTCTATCAGCAAAGAAAGGGCAGGAAGAGCAGCTTTTCACCGTTTGAGTGTATTGTCTCAGTATTAGACCAAAGAGGACAGAAAGCATCTCATCTTGAGGCAAAACTAAGGAGAGAAGGGATGCTGCATGGCTGCAGGTTGGAAGTGCAGAGGATGTAGCAGATGCGAGAAACGCTCATGCCACTTTTTACCCGCCTCCACTGCAATGCTTTTCAGGTCCCCAAAGCAGAGTCTAACACTTGCTGGGAGAGAGGCCTGATTCAACTAGAAATGCTAGGGGAAGAGACAGAGAGAACTGGGCACATGTCAAGATGGATAATGCTTAGCCTACGTGGAGATCAGCAAAAGTGCGCAGAAGTCGCCTACACCAGAGCTCAATGCTCCACCACGAGGAAGAGGCCGAGTTATCCATGCTACTCAGAGCTGCGCAGACCCAGGAAAGATCCCTACTACCTGCTCTGCCACCAGGCAGGGAGCAGCAAGGGGCTCTGCAACAGCCCAGGACCTGCCCGCCCCATGAAGGCGGCCAGGAGGACAAAGCGGGAGACTGCAGCCAGTTTGAGCGCAGCACAGGAAACATCCACCTGGAGACAAACTTTATGAATTAGTGATGGAGGCAAGAGAAAGCTTATTTTTCAGCAGCACAAGATCAGGAGTGACCTTGTCACAGTAACACAGTCATAGCCCCATCACCAAGTGTCATTTGCCTCTCAGGCAGAAAAACCTCAGCCTAGAGAAGAGGCTTCTCAAGCGTACCCAGATAAAATACTAACAGCATGTTAAGTTCACTGCATATGATTGCTAGACTGTGGTAACACAAAGAGAAAGCTTAGCCAGTATAAGCAAAATTAACTGTCACTCTTCACACTAACCCAATGTAATTTGCACTGCCCTGAGCTGAAACAGTATTTTTCCACCACTCCCCAGCACCATCTTTCAAGCGTTTACATTTCAAAGAATCTAAGCAAAGGTGAGCGTAAAGCCTTCTGCAGTAGGGTCAACTTCCACCCCTCCACATGCCCCAGTGCAGACACCCAATCAGCCCCACTGGTCTTATCCACAGCCCAGGCAGCTTGGCACTGTCTAGAGTAGGAGATCTCACATGACTGGAGATGTTCTGGATGTCTAAGGCAGCGTTTGTGGAAATGTATCTGGTCAAGTGAAATGGATGGGGCAGTTCCTGTCCTGAGCAGACACATTAATCCCTACACAGTCCCATCACCAGGTTACGCTTCTCCGTGACTCAATAACATTCACAGCAAAGCAATGGGGAACAGCAGCAAGACTCCGAATACTGGGTTTGATGCACAAGGTCATGCAACAGCTACTTTAACTGTGGGCCAAGATTAAAACTACAAAGGATTTTCAGCATCCTCTTGAAGAAAAATGGCCACTGCCATTACTGATGGCCTATAGGCTCATTTCAAAATGCAAAGCAAAGGTTTGACCGCCAAGGGTCAGGCACACATGAGGGGTTGCGAAAGTAATGCCAGGGGAGTATTAGTGCATGTTCACCTTGTTCTTAAACTCTTCCCTCGGCATTTCCTCCTGGCTGCTATGAGATAACGGGTACTGGGCTAAGCAGGATCCTTGGCGGACAATACTAGCAAAATCTGGCCTCACCACCACCACCAAGTCTTCCCATGGACCTTGAAGGGCAGGAAGAGAGTTCCTGTTAAATAGTTAGGACAAGCATCTTACCAAAGAGCAGGAGTACGAAATAGAAGGAAAGCGAGGGCAGAGCTACAGAAAGCAGAAACTGGGCATGCAAAGCCAGGCCATACAGCAATGTGCCCACACAGCTTAACGGAAGGAATAAGGCATCCCTACCCCCTCTCTCACCCCACTTCACCCTGACCAGAGCCAAGCCACAAACTGGAGGCTCTGGCTCCCTGCCTTGCAGGGCAGGGGCTCCCTTACACTGCTACAAAGACAGCTGACGGACATACCACCGTTCCTCCCTACTCAGCACGCTATGGGTCAGCACTGGAGCCTGATCTTTAGCAGAAAGCTTGTTGGCAGGTATCTCCCAGAGCCCTGCAGGTGTGTGCTCCCACAAGGAGCCAGGAAAAAACTGTCAGGGGACAAGCAAGTCATAGTAACCTGACCAGTGCTCACAGGTTAGCCCAACAGCAAAACAGAACATGTTCATGCGAGGCACCCCTGGGAGAGGCCACATTATCAAATGAGAGGTGACTAATGTAAGGTTACTGCTGTTTGCAATCAGCTTTCCACAACTTAAAGCCAGGAAGAAAGGAAAGCCTCAGTGATTAAACTAATGCCACAGCTGCCCATGCTAACAAGAAAGGCTGACCCTTCCCTATATTGCACTAAAAGCTAGGCTGAACACTAGTCAGACACAGGAGCAATACTAAAGCTGGTGGGCTGAGAGGGGATTATGTCCGTTCCTCATCTTCAGCTTCGAGAAGTGCGACTGGTTGGAAAAAGGAGCTCCACACCAAGTAGAGGATGTGTACTAACCATGACCACAATTTTGTTAACAGCTCTAGCACTATCATTCCCTGCGGTACACTGGCAGAGGGAAGGTCACTTCCTTTTCAGCAGTACACTTCTCATTTATCAGCAAGAAACACCTCCAAGACCTGGTGCAGAGCACAGAGAAAAACTGCCTATAAGAGGCTGCAAAGATCTTCCTTGAGATCTGCAGATGTCTTCTGTCAGCAGTAAGAAACACATCTGAACAGCTCAAAATGTACTTTAAAGACTTCTACAAGCAGCAATGTAGATGAATAAAGGCACGTTCAAGAGCTAAAGCACCTTGCACCACTGGGCTAAAACATCCCCTTCCTTCCATGCATTCTCCACTCATGCCTGTGATAACCTGAGAATAACTTTAAAATCAGAGACATTTCCTGGAGCACTGGGCACGTGGAACAGACAGGACACCAGTGCTGCTGTAAATAGTCTAATGGAAAGACATACCCCTGAGGAATGGGGTACTGGGGCCACCCATCAGCTCCAGCTTACCTTGTGTGTGAGTCTGCATGTCACGGGCCAGCTCCATCGGCAGCACAGAGTTTACAAGCGTTGAGATAATCGCAGCGTCCAAGTTGCACATTGCTCCAAAGCATTTCAACAGCAGCAGCCGTAATGGCACCCTGTGTTCCTGCAAAAACAGTTTATTAGACCAAAATACGTCCCAGATGAGGGCTTGCTCTAAGGTGGAGGCCACCTGGCTAGCTGCTCTTGAGAAAGCTGCAGACCATCCCAAGGTAAAAGTAGAAGCAGAAGCTCTACTAGCTTTTAACAACAGCCTAGGAGTCCTTTTGAGATAACTTTCACAACTGGACCGGCTAGAGGTCACTGCCACATGTGGTAAGAAGGCATATGCTGCAGCAAGAGCTCAGATACGAAATGCCATGTCTCATCCGATGACGATGACACAGACTAACCACCCATCCCCAACTCTCTTCAGCATTTGATAGCGGCTCTTGACATCCTCTTCATTAACTGCAAAGTTGGGTTTGTGCTAGGAGCACAGGCTGTTAACCAGAAAGTGCTGGGATCCTGTCCAACAGGCCCTGTAACAACCATGCTCAACCTGCAGCTCCCATGCAGGAGCTCTGGCATAGCTTAACCTTCATGCTCCAGCCCCAGCCAACAAGGTCAGCATTCAGAGAAGGAAAATGAGCCAAGCTCTGACACTGGACACCACTGCAGCCAGGCAGGAGACCCAACTGCGTTTAGTTGGGCTTTCTTCAAATCCTGGTCAGAGAACAGCACACAGTGAAAATCGGCAGATACCATAACACTGAGCCTGCCTTCCCACTGCTCTCAAATCTGCTACAGCCCCCTAATGCTGAGCTCTGGGTTCAGACACAGAAGTGCCAGACTGAAAACTAAGTGCAACAAGGCTGGATGTGCTGTAGCTGGGGACGGAGGGACGAGCTGGGGACAAGCCTCCAACCCACGGCACAGTCTCACAGTCAGTCAGTCCCAGGAAGGCGAGGCAAAGCAGTATTTCATAGGCACTGAAGGCAAAACTTCCATTTCTTCCTCTGAATACTGATTTGCTTCCTCAGTCCCAAAGCTTCTATTCTCAACCTACTTTCCAAAGCAAAGCTATTTTCTAATGCACAGGAGTGCATCAATTAAAAGAGGAGCAGTCACAGCCTGTCAGCTTTCCCAAGGCATCCTCGGAAATCCTTCCTTTAGACATTAGGGATGCTGATTCTGGCCCACAGTGGAGCTAATAAAAGCAGCAAGCTTTATCGTTCACAGTGCTAGCTAGTGCTCAAGTCTGGCATCCTCTACTCCTCCGTAGAACTTGTATGCACAACATGGCACTCGCCAGCATGCAAAAGGGACTTACTAGTGTTCTGTCTAGTTCATAGACCTGTCTGGGAGAAAAGCATTACATATATTCATCATAGGGGTCAGGTTTAGCTCAGTTGGTTAGAGCATGGTGCTATTAATACCAAGGTCATGGGTTTGATCCCCGTATGGGCCACTCATTTGAGGGTTGGACTAGATGATCTCCAGAGGTCCCTTCCAACCTTACCAATTCTATGATTCTATGATAGTGACCCCACTCTTTTGCATCTTCAGGGAAACCTTCAAAGGAAGGGATTCAATGCATCCTGCCACCTTACCATCTGATAATATGCGACAAGGGACAGAACTGATTCAAACTCATTCTTCTTGCACATTTTCTTGCAAACTTCTGGGTCTGCATCTGTCTGGAAACACAAATGAACAGGTCAGTCCAATGGCATATTGCTTGTCTCTTGCTGCAGAGACCATGGGGCAAGCTAGTTCCTTTTAGATTTCCACAGCCCCAGCAAAATCATCTTACAAAGGAACCAAAGCTGGACCATCAAGACAGCTCAAGAAAGGCCTACCACCCCAGAGATTCTGCATCAATGTGAATTCTAAAGAAACACCTTCTTTAGAAGCACTAAAGATAGTGTTTCTTGGGCTGAAAGCACCTAAAACCATGACCTGAGCAGTGCCTTGATGAGTGTATCTTGCAGCCACGGACAGCAACTCTAGTGCTGTTCCTATCCTGGGAACATCTCCCCTCACTCTCAAATTATGAGCAAACTGTTGCACAAAATCCACCTCTCCTTTGCCCTGCAGGCCCCACAGCAAGAATATAGGCCATGTGCTGAGTTAAAGAGAAAGACCTTAGCATTTACAACGCAAAAATATTTGCTCTGCTTATGTCAAAACTGGAGAGGAGCATGAAACAGGCGCAAGAGCAAACCCCACACTGGCACCCATAATCTAGATCATGCCACTGCTCTGAGTGACAGCTCCCATGCCATCGTGCTCCCCTTACACAGATGGGCTTGTATATGCTAGAGACAGCACCAAGACAGTATTTCCCACTGCTGCTCACTATGGGGGTGGACATTTCCCATACACACAAACCTGGTGAGATAGCTTATACTGACTCACAAAAATACCTTTGAAGCTCACTTTCAATGCAACAAAAGAACTTTCATGTCCTTGCATTTAATGGGCCTTAGGTACTAGTACTAGATACTTAGTTACTAGTTTGCATCAGGGCAGGGAGAATATAGCTTAGTCTACAGCACACTGTACACTTAAGAAAACCAATATGTTAAGAACCGATCCAGAGTTAAGAGTCTGCTTTGAGAAACCAGCACAGAGCTTTGGAAGCTACAGTTTGATACAGCTCCACATTGTACTTTTGAAAAAGATTAGCAGCAAGGAGGGTACAACAAGACCACAGGAGAGAGCACTCAGGGTACGGCATGGTCTCTGGTACCGCCTGGCTTGCATACACATCCAGCCAAGGAAGAAGTTTAAAATGGGCCAAGGAGTGCAACGACCGTCACAGCAAACTTCTAGGTTTGCTGGGGGAGGTTGGATTTTTTGGAGGTGAGGGTTTTTTCTACAATAGCTAAATACCACATCTACAATGAAGAACAGCCCTACAACTCTTTTCCAAACAGCTTTGCAAGGTGGACTGGAATGGAGTCCAAGAGCTCTGCAGAGCCTACACAAAATGAAAATGCTTTACATCAATGGTGAGGGGTGCACAAGCAGCTCATACCCTCAGAAACAGCAAATCTGATGGCAACACAAGGACGGAGATGTCAGAATGAACTTCACCGGGGGCTCTCTGCTTTGTTAGACGTACAAAGAAACAAACTTACTCACCAGGATGCGAAGTAGCTCCTCCAGGTAACAGCAGATGACATTTTCATCCTCATAGAGTGCCCAGCTGCGCTGCTGAGCATCATCCTTGTGCCTGGCCAGATCTGCAAAGATCACCTCCAGCCGCTGCTCGTCATGGCAGACCTGCCCCGACGGCAGCCCAGAGCTCAGATTCTGCAAGACAAAAACCCACCAGTTACCGGGGTCCTGACTGTTAGCTGTTATTTGGGTGACTGTTTAGCATAACCTTTCTTTCAGGACTGACTTTGAACCTCACTCAGTCAAGAGCTGGCAGCAAACAGATAGTAAGTTTAAGACACATGCATTATTTCAGCTTTCATACTTTTGGGGCATCTGTCCTTACTCCCTTCCTTGCAAAACTAATGCATTGAATGAATCGAATTGGACTCCAGCTCTCAAAAACAGGTGTCAGGAGTGGTGCGTAATCAGAAAGCTTTTAAACGCAAGCTGTTGTCACTCTGCTGGGAGGGTTAGCCAGCTTTAGAGGATGTTAAGGAGCCCCGGAAACCTCTCTCACAGAACAAAGCGAAGAAATCCAAAACACAGGAATAACCTGCTCACTGCAAGGTCAAACTCTTGACAATTTTTGAAAGAAGCTGTCTTGTGACGCGCCATGGGAAATCATCATCATCAGCGTAAAAAGCCCTTTGCCACTACTGGTCAGGACACTCTGCTATCGCACACTATGTCTTCAACTCCTGGAAATCTCGAAAAAGACTTCACCGTATCCTGGCACGGCTCCTTCCGACGGGTCAGCTGCACGGCTGGTGGCCTGGAGCCTTTCAGCAGGCTTCACCTTACAAGCCAGGGCAGAACAGCTCTGTGCCGCAGAAACAAGCCTATGTTTTTTGTCAGGGACGACATAAGCACAGTCCCGCACTGAGGGCACGAGTGCACGGGCCGTACCCGCCTCGGGAGAGCCGCGCGCAGGAACACGGGCCGCTCCCGCGCACCCGCAACCCTGCGGCCCTCCGTGGAGGAATCACTCCAAACTCATTAAGTCTAACGTGCTTTACTAGAGACAGAATTGTTAGTAATTTGCCTCACAGTACTTGAGGTGTGAACTCATTAGGACTTTGATTCAGTGTTTCAATTATATAATAAAAAAATTATTCTTGTTGTCACTGTTAATTACACAGTCTTTGTCAGGCAGATAACGAAGGAGGGACCGTGCTGGTTTAAACGGAACATACGCCACGGCACACTCTTAAAGAGAATTTTGGCGAGCTGCGGGTTGCCAAGCAGGTAACGAGGTTACCGGCAGCGTGCGAGAGGAAGGACAGCCTTCAGTGACGGAGCACAACGTCAAACAATTTCCTGCTAAATGGCAATTTATCACTGAGCCAGGGGCGTTAGCTGGAGGGGACTCACTCGGTCATACAATCTCCTCCTCTCTCTAGGAGGGCCCACGAAAGCCCCGGTGTCCCAAGGGCTTGGGAGATGATCCCCCCCCCCCCATACCTCGCTCAGAGGCAAAAACGCTCCCCAGAGCGCTGCAGGGCTGCTCCTGCCTCCGGCCACTGCTGGAATGTTGTTTTAGATGACTGTTTTAATGATTACTCGTTTTAATGATGGCTCTAAAATCTCTTCAGCCTCTTAACACTAATCTGCTTCCTCCAGTCCCTCACCTGCCGCTGTGAACTCTGCTGAACATCAAGCTCCTAATGGACTTGAATGAGATCGATCTATCGCCGAGCTCCTTGAGCCGGCCGGTGCAACTGTGCAGGGCACTGTCCTCAGGCGTTCTCGGCACCGTCCTCGGCCCTCCCGCTACCGGGGTCAGGCCCGTGCTTATTGAACATCCCGGCGGCTATTACGACCTGCAGCCTCGCCACGCGGCCACTTCCAGGAACCTGCCTGCTTGGCCACAAGCAAGAGGACGTTCCAGTACCTCTAACAGCTCTGCTTTGTGGTATTCTGCTGCTTCAAACAGTTCCTCCCCCAGCGCGGGCAGAGTAAACTGCTGCAGGGCTTTTGTTTCTACCGAGCAGCCCAACAACGTTTCTGGACCCTCAGCCCTGCGCTCGCAGGCTGCCACATCCGACGTGCCAGCCTAGCAGCGATGCTCTTCCTCCCAAGTCTGCCTCGCTCCATCCCCGCCACCACGTCGGCGAGCAGAGGACCACGGCTGCTTCGGGAGCAAGCGCTGAGCAGTGGCGTCGTGGGGAGAGCGGAGCCGCTTGGCTCCCGACCGCTACGTTAGCTACGCTTCAGCGAGGTCTCCGCAGCCGCCGCTTACCAGGCGTCCCGGCCACCTGCAGCCCGACAGACGCCTGCTCCGCAGAGGCGCTCAGCGGCGGCGCTCCCTGCGTGACCGCAGCCCTGAAACGGCTCTGCGCTAAAAGGCTCTGGCACGGACCCGCGTAAAGCAGGTTACTCCTACGGCAATTAAGGAGCAAAAGACTTGTCTAAGCATTAATGCAGCCCCCTCCCTTTCCACGTTCACGTTCCCTACGGTATTTCACTAAGAAGGAGCCCTGCTTGGGTGTGCTAAGAGCAGTCACACAAAACAGCCCGGACAGCCCTCACCCTGCCGAGCTCCCCGTTAACGCAGGCGAGCAGAGGGGGAAGCCACCCCCCAGCAAAGCACCTGTGCCGCACTCAAAGCCGCTTCCCTTTAAAGCGGAGAGGGGGCCGGGACCAGGCGCAGGAGGCAGGCTGCTGCGGCGGGAGGACAGTGCGGCCCGCCGGCCCCGCGCCTTGCCAGGACCCTCGCGGCACGCTCGCTTGCGCCGGGCGGCTGGGAGGGGGCCGCGGCGCCCCGCGACGAGGGATCCCCCCCCCAGCAACACATGAGCGCTCGCCCGCGCCCACCGACGTCCTTCCTCGCTCCTCCACCCAAGAACCACCTCGCCCCACCGCGCAGCTTGCGCTGAGCTGTGCAGCCAAGTCAGATTACAGGTCGCTGTCGGCAGCTTGAGAGCTTAAATTTAAGGCAGCTGGAGGCGGGTTTGAGTCACAACTGGAATACAGCAATGCTAATTTAATAAAAAGCAGATAAGTGATTTCTAAGAGCGCGCTCTCAAGGTGTAGCCAGCTTGTGTATCAGGCAATTTTTCTTGCCTCACACTCAGTTTAGTAAATCCTCAAATCGACCTCCCCAGACAAGACAGCTGTGGTGTTATCCCCTCCTCTCCGACAGGAGATAACTCTGCAGAGCTGAATGCAATCACATATCACCACCACCTCCTAATCTGAGCAATTCTCCAGATGCCAGGAAATCAGGTAGCATCTGCATTACCTTCACTTACAGCCAAATTTCAACAGAGTTCCAATAAAAGCCAGCTCCAGTTCACTATTTACACAGTCTTTCCAGCACTGCCTTTGAAAAGAGGTTTTCTTTTCCTTTGTGCTTTCTGTCCATAAATGACAATTCATTAGGAATTGGCTCAAGGACAAGAACAGGGGCCATTTCCACGGCAAGGACAACCCTTAGGTGGGGAAGGCCATTCGGCATCTCTGCTCCTCTAGGTCACGCTCCCCCAGTAGTATGTTATTTCTGAAGTCTCTTTCATAGGGGCTGAGCAGCTCAGGAGCCTGGGCCCCACTGCTTTCGCTGTTCTCCTTACTTGATCGCTCATGTATTCCCACCATATCCTTCAGTCACCTGCTATAGAAGTTGGACCACGATGCTGTCCCAGCTGGAGGGCTGTTTCCCCTCCTTTGCAATGCACTTTTGGGCAGATGCCACGGTGGAAGAGGAGCACAGTAAATAAGAGCAAAATGCCGCAGCAATTCAACCTTCCGAACATGCTGGGAGTAAGAGGGAGATACTGGATTCTGAAACTGATTTAATAAACTAGTGATTTGACTTCAATTTAAGACTGGAATAGGAGCAGAAAGGACATAACTAATTAAAGAATGCCATGCAAAGCTTGAAATAGGTATGATACTTACTATCAGCAGACCAAAGCTTTGATCAAAGATGATGTCTTACTTCATTTTAGGGGGAAAATTTGAAAAATATGCAGACATATTGACTATGCATTTGCATGGATTGGGGTGCGAAGAGATTTAGAAGGGTACAAATTAAAAAACAAAACAAAAAACCTTGTGAACTGAGGATTCAGCAATAATCCTAAACAGAATCACTTTATAAACAGAAACCTCTGAGATCACGGAACGATTTGATATAATGAACAAAACGGTGTCTACAATGATAATTTGTACCACTAAGCTACACTAGCGAAGCTAAGGCAGTACAACCACCCTGCAATTACAAGTGCCAGTCCTTTTACCTGCTAGAGGGAGTCTTTTATGCTAGAAGAAGAAAAACATCATCAGTAACAGGCACCAATATACCAGCAGAGATGCATCTTCTACGCGAGTCAGTCGGGAAAAATGCACATCCTAATCAAGATATTCACATCAGAGCAACGTGCAATCCGAACTTGGCTCTCCTTCCGAAAGCAGCATGGATCAAGATATGTCACGACGTTTTATGAGAAAAGACAGGATCTTCTCTTGCTCCTCCAAGCAGTTCCTAGCATTTTTAAGCCCCACGGATGTCCTGAGTGATAGATTCTGGTAAATGAGTTACAGATAGATAGATAGTCTCCCCCATGTGGACACCAGGATTTATGCCCTTGTTTTTCAGACTGGTCTGTGGCAATGGCCATAAATTGAGGTTGTCAAATCCCAGCAGCAGACACTTGGCACCTGGTTGTCCTCCACTAAATGACTTCTGTGGAATTTAAATTATTATATCCTGAGATCAGGTATTTAAGATCAAAATAATATTCAAATCTTGTCCAAGGTCCAAACAACAGCAAACTGAATGGAACTGCGTAGAGTGCATGTCAGAGCCAGAACGTTTGCCTGAAACGGCTAGAATTTTTTGCTGAATCTAGATCACACAGTGATGCTGTACTGTTTCGGGAGTAGGAGTCAATTAACTCTTGGGTTATGGCCACAAACTGAGATTTGATTGCTGTTTACAGGATGCTCTAGTCAATACAAACAGACAACTAGATTATGATTTGATCTAAAATTTGAATGCCAATACTTTTCCATACTCAAATGCCTCCAAACAGTTCATTATAATCATGCCACTGACACTGCAACTCTAATCTTAGATGTTTCCATGAAACGTGCTCCTCGGGGCTGCACTTAACAAGCGGGAGCTGAAATTTATCATGCCTCCAACGGAAGCCGAGGGCTGCCCAGATGCACGCAGCTGTTTCAGCGATGGCTGCAAGAAGCATTCTTTTATTTTTCCCCTCATGTGTCTGTAATAGAGGAAGGGGGAACACGCGATCGTTTTGGTGTAAGCTTTCTTCAGAGCAGGTCGAAGGCAGTGCTCTTTCTCCACCCTTTTGTGGTTAAAGAAAAAAAGAAAAGAAAAAAAAAAGCTGAGGAGTGTGTTATGGGATAATAGAGAAGTAGGCACAGCAAGACACCAGCAACATAAAATCTGTGTGTGCTCCATAGTCATAAGAGAAAAATATACGCAGATTCATAGCATGCACGGGCATGCTGGATCTACACAGAGTCTAGCGTAGTAGAAGAAAAAAAGTTTATGCAACGCATTATTTTACAAAAGCTTTTTATAAACAACCACTTATTACTAAGGCTCTATTTTTCTCAGCTTCTATTTGTTGCATTTGTAAGAGAATACACCTCTTTAAAAAGTCAGTATTAATTTCCTTCTCCGGTTCTGGGCCGCCACAACGGCTCTCCACGGGCTTTCACAATGGACAGCAAGCAGAGCAGGGAGGCAGAAAGGGGAAGCTTGCCTCTTTATTTCACTCCCAATTGACCTTTTTACCATAGCCTTTTGCTGGAACATCTGTTCTTCTGCTTTTTATTTCTGCACAGGTACAGTCTATTAATTTTAAACATTCAACATGTCCCTCCTAGGTTTCTTCCCCCCATTCTTCGGTGTCAAGCCTCTTGCTTTTTTGCCTTTTTCTTTTAATTTCTCTGTGCTTTCACTCTGACTAGCAGCGATCAGGAAAGCCAAGTGGAGGCTTCATTCACGATCTCCCTCTCCCACCACACCGAGGAGCCTCCACACCAGACCAGGCCTGTTTTCTAAGGCTGCTACGTGTCCTGCGGCGTCCGTTCCTGCCGGCGCTTTGCAGTCACCGCTGTGCTCAGGACCTGGGAGGTTGCCGTCTCCTGGCTGGTGTCCTCGTGTGTTCACATCCGCTGCCACCCACCTCAGCATCCCTCCAAACCGCAGTCCCACCCGAACACCCCGGCACACCCAGAGCTGTGGGGCCCGCTCAACCCACTCCTCCTTTCTCAACCCCAGCTCCAAACCTATGGTTAGGCCTTACTTACATCTGCAGCTCACCTAGAGAATAAACTCATGTTTCCCACTTCCCTGCTGCGGATGGCTACCAGTACTCTGACTTAATTTAAACAACCCTTGGTCCTCTCAGCTAGTCCCTCACACTCATGGAGCGTCTCTTCCTTTTCCTCTGGGACCTCCCTGCATTCCCATCCCACACTTCAGGGGAGAATTAGACGTGAGCCCACAACACCTTTCACCCGATACCAGCACCGCGGCTCTTTGCAGCAGCCCCGCAGCAGAGCCTTGTGCTCATTACCTTGCTCTCCACCACGGAGATGAGGATCTGCTCCATGACGTTGCTGGTTGCCGGAACGGAGGTCTGGATGTGGCCGATCACCACACCAATGGCCACGCGGGACAGCTCGTAGCTGAGGTGGGTGTTCCTGCGCACCAGCTCGATCAGCTCGGCCCCGATCGTCTTTGGCACAGATGCCGTCAGGCCACCGGGCTCTGGGGCGGCGGGCTCTACCGCGACTGCCTTCTTGTCATCAAGGCAGAGCGCGCTGAAAGCATCAAGGCTTGCAGGGGAAGCTGGGGCGGCTTTCTTGATCTGAGGATCCTTCTCCCCATCCGCAGCACTGGACCGCCGGGCCTCTCCTTCGGCGGGCGGCGCGGGGGCAGCCCGCTTGGTCTGGGGAGATTTGCTGGCCTCCTCTTTTGGGGAGGTCCCATAGCGGGAGTGAGCCACCAAGCTCGCATCCAAATTGCGCGTTATGGTGGTGTGAACGCTCCGGCTGGGGACAGGCGGAGGTGTGTTGGCAGGACTGGACGTGGCGGTCGGGAGAACGGTTTCTGACGCAGAAGAAGCGGTATACAAGGTATCCAGGGATGTTGTGCTTATAGAGGAGGCGCTAGAAGCTGACCCAGGGATAATTTCAACAGCATCTGAAAGGGAACAATTAAAAACGCCTCAGCAACAGCATCAAAGGAAAAAAGAAAAAACAAATTGCTGCAGCACAGTCCATTAAAAGGCTCATTGTGCATGCTACCAGAGCAGTTTAACTCCTTTTCCTGCCTCACTTATCTCAAAGCAAAATTGTATGAGTTCTCTCTGGAGCATTCCCACACAATCACCTCTTTAGAAAGGGGAAAACTACTCTATTGAGATGAATACCCTTCAAAAGGCTTAGTGTTTTACGCAGGGGAAGGGAAGGAGGGAGGAACAGGACTAAGGGACAGAAAAGTCTTTTCCCCGGCTTAGCAAGGACCTTTTCCCGCATTCAGGATGTAAACCATTACTCTTGAATGACAAGCCTGAGAATTTCAAGACACCAAAGGCTTTGCATGCCAACAAGCATCTCCCTCTTGCTCAGATCTCTCCCTGCAGCACCAACTGTATATATACACCCCAGTTAGTATCAACAGCGAGGAAAACATTTGTTGCAAGCACTTGTGGTCTCTCCCTCTCAGCACTCTTCTGCATTTGATCACAAGCCCCACAGACCTGGCTAGCACACACTGCTTTCACAAGCCACCAGAAGATCATCTGTTCTATCTTGTTTCTTTCCCCCTTTTAGCTTTGTCTACCTCTAACAGCAGTACTTGTCCCATTTTTCTAGGAAAAATCTACTATAAGCGATCGAATTGTTAAGATTTTTCTTTATTAACATCCAGTCTAATACACAGCTCGTTAAGCCTTATCTATTAGTTTCTAAGGGGCAGAAACATACCCAAGTCCTTCCTTGACTATGAAAAGACAGTCACTTGGGCAAACACTAGGATATCTTCATCTAGAGTTTAGAGAGAACAGCCCATGCTGGAGCTGGAAGAGAAGGACCGCACGCCGCAGGGAGCTCACTTCCCAGAGAACATAGTCTCGCTCTGCACAAATATTCCCACAGCCCCTCAGTTTTTCCTGATACACCTTTTTCCTGAAATTACCTTTCCCCTCAGGCAATATATCTTTCTCCCATGCCAAATGAGGGACAGACGCACAAAATGCTTCCCCATTTGTCTTCTGCTGTGCAGCTTTGCCAAATCACACCTCTTGCTGCACCTCCCCAGGCTGGGACTGCACTGCACTCTCAGGAAGCCCTCCATGACGCCTTCCACTGGTACAAAGGATCCATCTCAAGGCAAGTACAAGGTGGGCAGAAAAAAAAATGCACCCCTTCCTCCCACACGGGTTCAGCATCTCCCTTTTTTTTCCTTCCTTCTCCCTTTTCTCCCACAGAGAAGCATTCACAAATTATAGCTCCCCCCACATTTCACTAAATCAAGAATGAATTCAAGGAAACCAACCTTTGCAGATTCCCACTACCACAGTGCAAAATGGCTCAACAAATACTCTGAAGGCAGCTGGTGCCAGCCCCATGTTTCAATTAACCACATACTCTGATCTGCTGTGCCCCTCACAGGCAGGGGTGAGCTTGAAATGGGCTGCGCGACACTGCAGCGTAACCGTTACTGCAAGGACAACACTCGGGCGAGTCAACAGCAACTCAGCAAAATGGCTCTGCTCATTTCCTCCACTAACCCAACTGCGCTGAAGACTGAGGAGCTCCTGCCAGAGGCTCGTGGTCCTGCTCTGGTCCAGACCCAAGCGCTCGTGCCTACCAGCTCCCCTATCTGCCTGCAGCACAGACGCGGCCATGCCCTGGTCACTACTGACCCGGTGATGGTTATTCCTGCTTCTCACAGAGACCAGCCACCAGCTCCACAAAAGCTCATCTGACCGTTGTACAAAGGAAGCGCTTGACAGCCCAGCTGGTGGGAGAACAAGCGCAAGCGCCAGGCACCCAGAAGTCCATAGAGATGAGAGAGAACATGAAGCAGCACTGGCCGCCACCATTAGGACTAAAACCTAAAGGAGTTTAAACCCAATGTTCCCATTAGCAGCAAGCAAAGGGATACTCCTCCAAGTGCGCAGCAGGAGCGGGCAGTCCCGGGCAAGGGCATCCAGCTCATCGTCCACCTCTTGCCCGAGGTCTAGAAAGCGACTTGTCCTTACTCTTAATAGGAGCAGCGATCTGCGCGTTCTTGCGTTTCTCTGGAGGCGGGGGAGTGATGGGAGCAGCACGTCGGGGCTGCGGCGGGATCTGTAAGGAAAGATTTTAGAGCAATCAAAGGAGGTTGACAATAAAGACATTCCCTGTTATAAAGCCCTCTTTTTTTTTTTTTTTTTTTTTTTTTTTTTTAGTGTGTGCGTGTAAATTTGCCCTTATATTTCTCTCATCATTCCAGGAAATTTTCTCGGGAGGACAGATATTAATAGGCAGCTTCCTAGAAGAACAAAGCAGGACTCGAACCTGCTTCGCCCCTCCCTGTGACAGGAAAAGCAGCCCTTTTTTAATTGCTATGTTCAGCAGCACAGAGCACACGTGTCGTGTAGACCTGTCAAGCATTTACTCCCTCCTTATTCCAAATGCAATCCCACACATTCACCATGACTTTACACTACTCTCGATAGCTCTACAGAGGCTGCAAACAGAGTGCGTATTTAGACACTCTTCTGGAGAGATCCATTACATCAGCTACAAATATCCTCGCAGAAAGACAAAGCCAAGGACTGCAGACATGGAAATTCCTTTTCCATGCTTTCACAGCTATTTCTACTTAGGCAGGGAGGGAGAAAAATCAGGCTAGAATTGCTGTGCAGGTCTACACCACAGCAAAACCTGCTGGGAAAAGCTCTTGCTAGCGAGTTGCACTAACTCCCTGCATCTGGTATTTCTCCTGTAAGTCTCCTCTCCTAGCAAAGCAGAGTCAGGAACATAAGAGCCCCTGACCCAGATTTCCATGCTCTGATCTTTCCCTGTTGGATACAGATACCACGATCGCCCATGTCTTTTGCACCTAGAGTTACTGCAGTAGGGTGTAACATCACCTCTGATCGCTTAGGAAGTTGCAGCCATCACTGAATACAACAGCCAGACTAAGTGGAAGTGCATTGCATCAGTGCTCAAATCCACACATCCTAACAGCCGAGGGGCCTGGGTCTCTGAGGACTTCCACGGTTCAGAGCCTGGCTGCCTGCAACACATCTCTATTTTTATGAGATGTGGCAATTGCTGCCCACAGAAATACAGTTTAGGTTAGAACAGAAGGAAAAAGCAATTATGACCTGAATCTCTCAGCAATAGCTCAAGGAAACCAGCTGGAATCTACCACAGTGACATTCAGGCCATTACACAATGCTGATTTTCTGTTTCTTTAGCCCTGAAAGGAAAGTTTATCTGTGAACTGAAAACAGGGATCAATACTGAACTTCAGAACTGTCCTCTAAGGCTGACCAAGCGCACAGAGCACCGCCAACCCCCAGAGTGAAACACTGAAGCCAGCCCCAGAAAAATCCAGGAGTAAAACTGTATTTTAAATAGCTTCCAAACAAGGGAAACAAAAAGTGTACTTCTTCCTGGAACAAAAGAGTACAGAAACCTCCTCTGAGATGGGAGCAAGGACACCCCTGCAAAGACGACACCTCTAGGAGCTGCAGCTTCAAATATTTGAACACTCCATGTCAAAAGTTGACAACATGGTGCTCACAGCCCTCAGCAGAGCCTACCCAAAATCTGAAATCAG
Organism: Rhea pennata; assembly: GCF_028389875.1. Taxonomy (NCBI): domain Eukaryota; kingdom Metazoa; phylum Chordata; class Aves; order Rheiformes; family Rheidae; genus Rhea; species Rhea pennata. Next base: position 14,100,351 of record NC_084674.1, read on the forward strand.
CATTTTACACAGCTTAGAAAGACTTTTACAAAGAGGTCTTTTGCTCCCTTCCTCCCACCCAATACGTAATATACCCTTACGATGTCCTGTAAGGAGCCACTTCTCTAGGTGCACCTCTAACGAGTCAATTAGAATGAGAGATTCCTGCAAACTCCCTCCCGAGCTCTTCTGTTACTGTCAGCCCATCTCCTGTTGTTATCCGAGTAAAACGCTACATGACACTTGCAGAGAGAACCAGCTGGAATCTAACAAGTACGTACTTGTCCTTTAAAAATCATTCCTGTTAGTCCAAAAAGAGACTGCACAGCTGAGAGAAGCAAAACCAAGCACGAGAGGTCTCTGCAAAGCATGGCTGGAAGGTTGGCCCAAAAATCGGGCAAGCTCAGCTGTGCTAAAGCCAGGCCCTCTGCACACAACGGCAGGGAAGAGCAGCACGAGCCAGAGCTGCTTGGCACAGCACGGCCGCAATTACCGAAGCAGCAGGATTTAGCAGCCAGGCAGGCTTAGAGTTTAGAGCAGCAGCGTGACATTATTTGGAGGCAGAGAGGGCTGGGTCATTCTCAAGTATTTCCATGGCTTTATTATCCCTTCTAAATATACCAAACAAGTTTAACACAACTATTAGAGATTAGTGTTTAAATTAATACTTGTAGCTCCGATGTTAGCTCAGAGCCCCAGATAGCATCACGCAGTCAGCTCGGCCAGCCTCATTTAGACAGCTACGCGTTGCAGCCCGAGTGCTTGCAACGAGAATGCAAAGCATCAAGTGAATTTCCCAGGGCTAACGGCTGCCAAAGCCGCGAGCCGCAGTCAGGACTCGAGAGGGAGTAACAGATGGCCGTGCCCACCTTCGGCCTGCCACCGCGTGGGCTCACGGGGGAAGATGTACGGCAATCAAACACCTGGGGAAGGAAGGGGAAAAACGCCCTTCCCTCCCCTCCACACACCACGGGGAAGGTAAGCAACAGGAGTTGAATTTTAAAAAAAGAAATCTCAAAGCAAGCTCTGCCAAGCTGGACACTGCAGTCTACAGCAAAGCCTTCCAGAGAAGCGCATCAGAAGCCCACACTAAGCCTTCACAAATCCAGCAGATTTTATGACCAAATCATTCTGAGAGCCCAGCCTTTTCCTTAGCACCTGGTACACAACTGTCCCAAATTCCCACCCCACAGCAACTTGAGAGGAGTTAAGCAAAGGCTCGGCATGGGTGCTATGACCTGCCGCCTCAGCCAGTCCAGCCCTTGTGGAGCAAAGCAGCCCACACCACCAACAGGACATTTGCAATGTAAAATAAGAAACACCTAGAAATCCAAAACAGTGAAAAACATGTCCCAAGACCTCTACTTCTCAAGAGCTGTTGATAAAGTTTAGATTTCAGTAGGTCTCCTCTTTGGCAGCTGCATAACCAGCTAGAGGGGAGGAAAGCGACGATGCTTCCTCCACTCTGTGCTTTCAAAGCACCCAGGAAACCCCTCCATCAGACAGTTACAATCCCAACGAGCCCCTTTAGCACAGGGCGAACATCACTGGATACACTTTGACTGCATCCTCACTGCCACCCAGACAGAAACAGTTCTTTGTTAGTCAGGGAATTTGTCTTGCTCCTTTTTGGCAAGCGACCAGACCACAGATCAGCAGAGAAAGCTGGAGAATCAGCACAGCGAATGGGCCTTAGGGTGCTCCATTTTCTTAGCCCATAACGCAGAGGCTGGAGAATGCAGCTGGTTTGGTTGCCTAGAGAGAGAACTAATATCAAGGAGAAAAACAGGATTTGTAAGGCTGCCTGTGTTCTGCACGAGCCAGAGCTACCTTTCATCTCTGCAGATGCACAATTCCATTGGTGTAAACCAAACCTCACATACTAGCAGCGAGAGCGTATCAGTACCTTATGAACGCTGCTTCCAAACAGTTATCCTAAATAGATGAAGACAGACTTCAGCGTACATGTTCATCTGCAGGAGAGAAACATCTCCCTCTTCATCCTTGCTTAGCCTTTAGCCCTAACTTCCACCTCTACCTGCACTGTGTAATCAGCCACATAATTCATCCTGAACAGTTGCTGCACCCGTCCTTGGCTGCTGCTCTGAAGCCTTGCTGACACTACTCTGTAACCTTGGAACATGTACCACTTAGATTTAAAAAAAAAAAAATCTGCTTCTAAATTGTATTTCCTGCATTTTACCCTTAATTCATCACTAGGAGGAACATTCAGACAAAGCAGGATCTTGCTTTTTAAGATGTGAATAGTAAAAATAAGCAGCCATAGCAAATAAGTGCTTAAAGAGCAAAGATCTTGTTGTGCAGATTTAACACGGGAGAAATATAAAGCAGTACTGAGTACTCAGAGAGAGAATGCTGCTTATATCAAAACTGCTTTTCAAAGTACGCTCTGAGGAGGTTGGACCATTTTAGAAAGTTGTTAAAAAATAGTTATCCAAGTAAGAGCAGATCTTGCACATCACCATAAAGTTTTGGACCCTCAAAGGTCCCCCAAAGCATTAAAAGTGTAACTAGTACAACAGGACTGTTTCAGACTCCTGAACAGAGCATACGGTCAATTTACAGCACCCAGGGAAGGATCACACTAGTCCCAGGTGAGCAACAGAAATACTTTCCTTGTGGCTTCAGCTACGCAAGGCATTTCATTAAATGGAATAAGCAGTGCCATACCATCAGAGGAGGAAAGCGTTCAGCCACGGTTACCTGATACAGGCCTTCATCCTCCTCCTCAAACTCCGTGTTTGGAAGACTGTGATGTCGCTCATACCCTGTCCGGCACATCCCGTTGGGCTGCCGCGCCACGTCCAGGTGGTGATCGCTGGAGGATTGGGTCATAACCATCCCCTGAGGGGCTGGCGAGTGACCTTTGCGGGACACGGTCTCCTTCCGGTGATGGATCAGTTTTCTGCAATGGAATGACGATGTCAGGAACAGCACAGCTAACGGAAGGGAGTCATTGTGTTGCAGTGTTTAAATGAGATATTGCACTGAGGTTTTCTTTATATATATAATATTTGATATGTATACACACATTATATATTTTATATATATGTGCACATGTGCGTATATATACATATATACATACATATATACATACATATAAATCAGAATGGGGTTATGTTACTCTGATGACTGACTCCAGTTTCATTAACAACTGAAGCAGCACTTCTGGGGGAGGAAGGAAGAGGCTCTGCAAAAGGCCCATGATTTATTCATAAGTTCACAGGAGAAAAATGCCTCTTCTCCAGGCAAGTTACATATTGCATTGCAAGCTTCAGAAATTGCCTGCACTTGTTCAACTGAGACGAAGCCAGCGTGCGTCACTGCACAATGTGAGGTGTCAGAGGAAGAAAACTCTCATCACAATCAATTACTTGTGAACATCTTAAAGACCCTGTGCCACACGGCTAACAACTGCAATTTCTGGCTGGTAGGGAGGAAAAAAAAAAAGTAACAGGAAAGGTTTTGGATTTCTCCTCTAAGCCTACAATGCAGCCGAGTCTCCTTTTCTTTTTGTATATACAGAGATAGAGGGGCAAGATGAAGCGCTGCTTTGCTGGAAGGCAGCTGAGAGAAAGAGCAGCCACCAGATCTGGAAAGCTTGCTGGTCATATCAGCACTGCGCAGCACAGGGACTCAAATTAGTGACGTCTAATTTGATCCCCAAGAATAGAAAAGAAAAGCATCCCTGCTGACCACCCTCCATCTGCCGCCTCTCCCTGCTGCCGGCAATACTTACTGCAGGACGTCTCTCTGCTCCAGGTTGTACTTGCCCCCATTCTTCATGGCCGCGTTGTGCACAGCCTCAATGGCACGGTCAATGGACTGGAGAACCACATCTTGCTCCAGCACCTGAGAAATGTGACATCTCACACTTTACTGCACCACTTCAGTTGCAATCCTTTCAGACCAGAGCTTACAGCAGGAAAGACAAAGTACGCGAAACCCACGGCGCAGGCACTGCAAGAGCTGCACGGCCAGAGAGCAGCTCCCAGAGCCAGGACCCCATCCTGGCGCTGCCGCGCTTCACGTTTAGAGCTGTGCTCAAAATGGAGCCTGCCCGTTCAAGGTTTATGGTTGGAAAAGAAGCACTGGCGAGCGCCCCACGGCTTTGCACCCCCTCACCGCTCAGGCCCTGAAGTCCAGCAATCTCTGCAGGGAGATCAGCGGCAGAACCGCAGGACTGCAGAGCAGCCTCGAATATTCAGACTGCCACCAGGAGCCTTTGAGACCCCTCTGCAAAGCCCCACTTATTCTGAGCTCATTTCTCTCCACTCTCACTGCCCTGTGATAGAGCAAATCCACAGCTGAGTATCACAGACCCAGCCAAGAGCTGGTGGCCTTGTAAGTTTGCTGGCACTGGCTCTACATTTCTGCTCGCTTTTTTCTTGATGGTTTTACACGCGTTTTGCAACTTGAAGCGGCCTTCCCAGGTCTCCACCCAAACCATCACAGTAACATTTACTCTTCACACCAGCCACTTCGGCACTTGTTACTGCAGCTGAAATAAACACCGCCCTTGAAACAAAAAATACCAAACACATCAGTCACCAGGCTTACGCAGGAGGCTTGCAGCAAGCCGTGCGAAAGGACACAAAGTTAAAGCAGGTTTCCTTGCTTGGGACGTTCTTCAAGGCTATGTTTATCAACAGTTGACACATCTTCAGAAGAAAAGCGCTAGGGACCTTTAGCAGCAGGCTGGGCAGAGCTGGGTGTCCGCACGGTTTGGTGTCGCCGCGCACAATCTCAGCCCGCTGTATGCGGGGGCTGAGCAAGCGGGAGGGGAGCGCTTGGACCTCAGCACTCACGTAGCTGTTCGAACATTAAAACCCCCTTCATCTCTGTCTGCTTTGCCCCCCTCCCTGCATCAGAGCAACCATTTATCCAGCCAAGGAGCGGCTGGGTCTCATCACCGATGCACCTTAATTGGCCTTAGGGGGCTGCAGAGCAGCAGAAGGCAACCCCTCCCCGCCGGGGCGAAAAGTGCCTGCCTCCTTAGCGCTGCCACGCAGTTTTCTGATAACGTGCCATGTATTATTTATGTCCTGATTAATTACTAAACCAAATGTGAATTAACAGCAACTGCAGATTCAAAACAAAAAAAAAATCCAAACAAGGCAGGGAATGAGAAGCTCTGAAACTCTTAGATGGAGGGGGGGGGGAGGAGATTGGTTTTGTTGGTTTGTTTGTTTTCCCAAGAGAAATAGATGAGGAGGAAAACAACAGGAGAGACTTATAAAAATAAAAACAGGTATGTTAAAATAAAGCTACCAAATTTAATTAACTACCAGACCGAGGACCAAACCAATACTCAGAACACAACGTGGGGAGAAAGCCTCCAAACAGCCCCATCCCAGGAGGAATTCTGCCACCTGTAACTAAAGATCTAATTAAGAAAACCAAGCAGAGTTTGCCTGAATACATTTAAAGGAGCATCGGAAGGAAACACAAGGTATTTCAGAGAACGTGTTTCATTTTCTGAGATGATAGGAGAAAATTAAGGCAAGCTGCACATTCCGCTGGGAGAGAGGAACAACAAGTGCAACAGGGCAGAAATCTCCCAACACCTCCTTCCCAGGGGAGTTCCCAGGCTGCGCCACGCGCTGGAGTCCTCTGCCCTCCGCTCAGCCCTCACTGCCACCCCACGCTGCTCCCACGCCAGCTCCCACCCAAAAATTCAACGCAGCTCCCAGTGCAGCCTCTGCACAAGACGCACCCCTCCGGGCCGCTTTCTCGCGCCCTCTCCAGTCTGCGAGGCTTTTACCCACGCTGTGTGCAACCTTCTTCACTTTGATCTTCCCGGAGGGGGTCACAGTACGGAGCGCTGGACAGCTCTGCTCTCCTGCCCTCTTCCACAGAGTCCTTCAAAGTTGTCCCCAAACCACCAGAAAGCCACAGGCTGAAGCCGCTCTTCACTGTGTGTGATGCTATCTGGCACAGAGACAGTGCTTCTTATCTGCTAAAACACACCATTTTTACACGAATGTAGCAGCCCTGTAATAACTGGCTTTTTGCTGCTGTGCAGCGCCTTTGTTTTTTCTATCCAATCGTGTATTATTAACACGGCTGTCAGAAGGACTTCAACAGAAAAAGCAGCAGGAGCTTGCCACTTGCACTTTATTACACTGCTCGTGTTACTCATAAATCTATCCTTTCCCCTGGCTCGTCTGATCTGCTCAGCCGGCAGGATCTTCAGCAGAGAGGGCCACCTCGTATTCCGGGTTTGTAGGATGCACAGCGTTGGGCTCCCCTGCACTACATAAACAAACATAATAAATGAGAACTGATACCCTGAATAAATCATCTGACTAGACTGGAATGAGTCAGCCACACATTCCTTGAGGTTAATCAAAATGGCACTGGCAAGGCTTGCTTCGTGAGAAGAAAATGGACAAAAAAAAAGTAACAAAACATTGCAGTTAAAGGAGCATGGACTGGGTGAGGGTGAAAGTCAGGTCTGCCAATGGCTCATCTACAGTTTCTTTTTCCCTAGGATCCAAGGGATGACCAACTCACAGATATTCAGAGAAGTGCACGGCCTAAAGATCCAGCCTGCTTCTGTTATCTCACTGTTTCTTCCACAGCTTTGGAAGAATCATTACCTCGTCCTCAGCAGCTCTGGCAGAGGCTTGCCTGCCAGCACCCAGTACCCGCTCCCGAGGATGCTCTCGGCTCAGGTGCACCAACGCAGAGGCCCCGAGCACCCACACCCTCACACATGCCATATGCAGTCCTAGCAGCTGCCAGCTCCGTTATCCTCCACTGCCTGCAAAATAGAGAGGTCACAGACCAGCACCAAGGTAACCGAGCAGAGCCTTTGAGCTCCCGCAGAAGAGATTCATGCTCAGCAGTCTGATGTTGCCCCCTCCGGGTCCCTGGCTACAGATTCGCTCCCTGCCCCCTCCCATGCTTGAGGATATAGAAAGATGAAACCCTGCTCATCACAGACTAAGCTAAGGCTCAAACACAAGCAGGGGAGCACATAAAAAGGCTATCCCTGGGTGGAAGGCTGTCAGAGAAGTATGAAGAAAAGCCCAGGAATTCAGTGGGATTTATTGCAGCTACACCAGTAACTGCATGGATGGGGGCTGGCAGAGCCCTGAGCAGTCACTGCAACCTCAATACACTAGCTAGCAACTACACGGTTTGCCAAAGTCACTGCATGTAGCACAGCAATGCCAGTGTCTGCTAAAAGGAAAAAGGCTAAAAGGGCAGCAGAGATACTGCAATGAGTATAGTTGAAGGTGCCAAGCTCACACATCCGTACGAGACGAACGCAGACACCAGGATGCAAGGCAGAGCCCCAGTCAACCCTGCTCTGCTGAGCTGCTCGTAGGAGTCTGCCTGCACTGCCGGGGTCTTCTCCCTGTGCAGTAGCGCAACTGTTAGGTGGCAAGCAGAGACAAATCAATAGGACATGTTCTTCTGCTCAATGCAAGTGGAAATGGAGGGATATTTTGGTGACATATTGATCCATCAGAAGAGCCACTTATATGGCAACTCATTCCATAAAAGAGTGGCCATTAATCTCCTCTATGATATATTTCCAATCTAATAAAAAAAATGCTGTAGCAGAGAAATCCTGGCCTCTCTAAACAGCCTGTCAAGACCAGTCTGGACAACAAAAGACAAGAGGAGCAGAACTGTAAACCTCGACAGCCACTGGCTACATTGGTTAAGAGGATGTGCTGCATGTCCTAAGCTGTATCAGAGAGAAGGGCACCTTTAGCACCCAGAAACTATATTCTGCAGGCGAGCTTCACTTCAGGAGCAAGTTACATCTCAATTAGATCGCTGAATATTAGAGAGAGAACTGAATTTCCTCCTTTATTGCCCAGTGAAGAAAAATTACAGAAGCATCAATAAATCATTATTTCCCCTCTCCTTGCTAATAACATGAGCAAACAAAGGTTTTCCCCAGAGCCACCTGCCAATTTCCTCCTGCTCCCCTCCGCAGAAGGAGAATTCCCACGTGACGAGGGGCAGAGGCAGATCTCGGCTCTGCACGTCTCACCTCTCCCGAGGCGGAGGGAGATGTGCACTTTTCCCCAAACCAAAGACACGCTTTCAGAAACGTTCTTCCAGGCTGTCTCACAGGCATCTGCGTGAGGCCAGCCCAAGGCGCAGCCAGGCTGGGGGTCCGGGCTCACGTGCCCAGTCACGGATGCGTGCACCCCTGCATTTCCCATGGCTCTTGTCTCGATGGGCTGGAGGACGCTGCCCTAGGAAATGGCTCTCCAAAAGAGAGCACGTGCACATCTCCACCTTCCCCATCAGAGAGGGATGAGCTGATAAGAGAACTGAGCATTTTTTAGAAAACTTTAAGACTGCTAGTGTCCTGGCTATACCACTAGCACAATCTTCTCTCCTGCTTTCCCAGAGCTACCTTAAATATCATCTCTCTCCCTCTTCATTTTGTGTTCTTCCACACGTATCACCCTACTCAGCACCCTACTCAGTGCCTGTGTTGTTTAAATGCAGTCACACAGGAGAACTTGCTCAACAGTCTAGAATAATCATACCTTTTAGGAAAACATTTTCCAGACAAACAGGTTGACAGCTGCATCAGCACAGCAAAGATAGGCTGAACCACCCTGTGCGTGCGCGAGACTCCTACATTTAGAAAAGTGGCCCATTAACATACGGCAGGCCTTTCTTTGCCTCTGCAGGGGGCTGATCCAAGAAAACATGCCACCTTTTCCTCATCTCCCCAGGTTTTAGTGATCAAAGGCATTTGCTCTTCTGCATGTGCAGGAATCACTGCCCTCATTCCAGCAGCTGCTTTTGCAGTAAGAGCAGTGCCCAGGCAGAATTGCTGGTTTTCACCACCACGTTATTTCTCAGGCTCTCACAACATGACAACAAAAGACAGACAAAGTTTTGTCTCCACTGACAGTTCAGCATTCACGCAGCTGTGCTGACATGGACCACTGCCGTAATTAGGGTATTTATCCTGCCAGCATACACAGGCACAAACTGGTTCTTTGTTACCCGGATCAGAGATGAACATCACCTCTTAGGTCACGTGCAGCGCGTCCCTAGTCACCACCAGATTGCCAGCGTGCCACGTTCCTTCCAGATTCACACGACTGCCGCAGTAATTCACAAATACCAGCCAGCCTGGGTTCTGCCAGGGCCCCGCCACGGTAGGCAGATGGAGCAGACACCAGCTCCCCTTCCTGAACCACCGAGCACAAATAAATGGGCTGGGGTTTGTTTTTTCTGTTTTGCTTTTGGAAATTCAGCTCCTTTCTCTTGACCTTTCTGCAGCCCCAAGCAGGGATTTTTAGTCCCCAGGCTGTTAGCTAATAGATAGGCATTAATGTATTCTTGCCAGCATGAAGATACTGTGCCCTACAGCACTTAAAAATGCAGGACGAAAATACTACTAAACAAAGCATGGCTGTCCTGCTTACAGAGCAGATAAGATGAGAAATGCTCCAGACAAACCTGCAGCATCTCTTACTAGCTAGCCAGCAAACAAAGACATGGCTGAGCAATTCTGACAAAGAGGCAGCCCAGAAACAGATCTTGAATTCCTGCTATACGCTATAGCGGATTTCTAACAGATCAGTGTTTTCCTGCTCTATGCTGACAGTACCCACTCAAGCATATAGGGCGCATGAACGAAAAATGAAGAGAAAGAATAGCCAGAGAAAAGGGCTTAAACTGTGCAAATCATGCTAAAGCAAAAGCCAGAGTTTCTGGCAAAAGAGATGCACTAATCAGGGGCAGTGCAGGAAAGAGTGCCATTTGGATTAGACAAAATCCTAAGGGCAGCAGAGGGACGCACAGCAATCAAACTTCAACTAGTCAGCAGTCAGAGGTCAACTTCTCCCAGGTGCAGTCAAAGAGAAGGTGGCAGAGAGCTGCCAAGAGGCAACAAAATGCATGCAACTCACCACCGCACATTTCTACTTCCAAAGGTGGAAACACTTCATCCAGAGTCTCTCCAACCATGCTCAGACCCTGTTTACCAGCCACAATGATCCAACGTGGCTCATCAAAATCAGCCACCGATTTCTTCGCTGCAGCTCCGTGCCCTCCAGTAACCAGAACACGGCTCTTAGGCCTAAACATGCCAAGAGAGCAAAAGCCTGGGGACAAAGGTTTTTGAAATGAAACAGTCGGCATATACTTACGTATCTTGCCATTCCCTGATGCCTTAATTCCCACTGCTCTCGGTGCTCCAGGGAGCTTCTCTTCGTATCGGTTTGTCTGCGGTGAATTGCTGCCAGACACCGGCGCTCCTGCTCTCTTTAGGCTCTGCCTGCTTAACTGCCTCTTGGCACACAATTGTCAAGACAAGTCAACATGAGACACGACCAAGGAACAATCACCGCATTTGTGTGGGGGAAACATATGTTTCCACTTACATATATAAATAAAAAAATTCTATATATACGCACACACACGTCTTAGAGCTACCATCTACACTGAAAACTAAAGATAGTCTCTACATTAATGAAAGCTCAGGATTATAAGCCAGGATATATAAAGGAGGAAGGAAAGAGGCTGAGGTCTAGTGTAACCACTCATTCTAGAACTTTTGACATATTAGCACTAAAAGTCACACACATACAAAAAAATGAAACAGTTTTCCAAGTCTTTGCACAGTCATAGTCATCCTTAGCATTCTTCCCTTCTAAGCAAGACTTAGCACAGCTCCTAGAATTACTCACATTCAGTTATCAAAAGTGTATTAAAAAAAATGTACATTAAGGATGATCAGAAGTGCAGCTAACTTCTAATTACCCAGAGCCCTGGAAACTTTTGGGCAGATTACAAAATGATAGTCTCAGGCAGTATTTGTTTCGATCAAATCAGCAAAGATGCAGATGTGGGCTGAAAACCCAGCTGCAGAAACAAATTCTTTGCAGTCAATCCTGTTTGCTAAGTATTGGAAAGACAAGGATCAAAGATGGAGCCCAGAAGAAGAAACAAACCTTTGAGACCATGCAAGTTCCTGCCTTCTCTTTTAGCACTCAAGGAAGGTTTAGTTTCCTCTCCTAAGCTATTTTTATAGAACAGACTGTAGCAAAATGCTGGAAAGGTGACAGTAACATGGGAGGCAGGACTGAGAAATTCAAAATCCTGTGATTTTCCCTACCTATACACCTCAGCACGTAAGTGCATCTAGCACATTAGAATTGAGTTAGTAAAGTCTTCAGAGGGGTCAAGCAAGTAAAATTGCAAATAAGCTGGCAATCTATTGGTATGTAAAGACAAGTTCAAGAGAAGAGCGTGTATGTGGTAACTGAAAGGGACTTTCTTACTGCATACTACAGATTGACACGGATTTAACAACAGACAACTGTGTTTGAGAAAGACGTAATAACTTGTGATTCATCTTGCAAGGTCATTCGTAATCTATCGCTTGCTTTTTCAAAATCCTCCCTCTCCCACGGCCTACCTCTCGCAGCGGGCAGAGCAGGGAGGCAGATTGCAGCTATCATGCATTCTGGGCACAATTATTGCAATGCCAAATCCTGAAGCTATGGACAAAATCTAAAGCTTCTCTTATTGACTTAGTAGGAAAGAAAAGACCAGAAAAGAAAGCTGAACTGCTGTCTCAGTCCCAAGTCACCATGAGCTCAACGCTAAGCATCAGAAAGACGACCTGGAAGGCAGGCACAGGCTTACAACACAAGTGCCATTTATGAGAGAAAATGAAAAAAGGGGGTAGACAGCTCAGGATGCGAGTAAACGTGGAATCTAAGCATTTAGGCATGAACAATTTAAGTTTGCCACACAGCAAACAAGCGCAGCTTTCAGGTATCTGCAGCATAAACAGCCACATGTAGTTTATTAAAGCCACTAATGAGAGAAAAGAACTTCTAACCCTCCGGGGGCAAACGTAGGAAAATCAGCAGCTAGTTTTACTCCTGGGCAGAGGTAAATTGCACAAAATTGTAAACCAGGCGCAAATCCCCAGGATCTTTTCAGCAGCAACTGGAACAGCACTCTGGGGCCTGACGGCAGCCCCAGCTCCTTCCTGCAGAGCCGTCAGCGCAGAGAGGAAACCTGCCTTGCATTAGCATGAGCAAACTTTGGGGAGAACTTGCTGGTTGGAAGGATCAAAGACAGATTGCTTGCTGCAGGATCAGTTAATAGTCTGGCTAGAAAATAATTTTCCGGTATCCTAGACTCTGCAGGCAGAGGAAACGCTGCCTCTCCTGGCCTGAAGTGATGCAGCTCTTCCCCTCACCTCCCAAAACAAAAAGAAAGGTAGCAGGGTAGAACCAGACACCATATTGACTCATACAGAAAACCCAGTTCTTCCCTTTGTAATGAGCTTTTCTCTTCTTGCAGTTACCTGGACATCCTATCAGGAGCACAAGTTATCACAGTAATGTGATGAAATCATGCCTGTCACTTACTTCAAAATAAAACAAATTCATACCCAATTTATGAGGGAAAAAAAAGAAAGAAAAAAGAGCACGTTACCAGGAGTGGAAGTGCTCCAAGCAGCAAGCAAAGGGACGGGGTTTGCACCGTCCCCACGCTTGAAGAGAACAGCTCCACCTTTCCAAAGAGCAAAGCCTTGTTGCAAGTTGGGGTACGCTACTTTAGAGTGTTTATATCCTTTACTATCATGCCTTTCAAACAGCTCCTGAGCACCACAGTGAACTAAGTCCCTTGAGGATTTCTGCCTCTGATGCTTCATGCCAAAGACCCAAGAGAGCATGCACACTTACAAAGCTTTTCTAAAGCAGGTGCCCGTCCCTAAAAAAAAAAAAAATTTTTATATAATGTTCCCACATAACAAATCTCAGTAGCAATTTCTCTTTTGTCCACGGCCTCTTCAAGTCACAGGAATGGGTATTTGTATTTGAAATTTCGGTACTATGAAACCAAGAAACCTTAGTATATCCAGCCCCAGGCCCATCCCACCAAAAACTGTTCAGGCTACATGAAGCAACCCACCACTGCTCTGGAAATGTTCCCTGAAGGTTCACAGATGCTTCCTGAAAGCCTTTCACCCAAGCAGAACTGCAGTTAAAACCATATTCATTCCCAGTACTCATTTCTCCTGCTTCATGAAGCAACTTACATGATTGTTAGGGTAAAAAATACTCATTAAGGGACTTATTTAAGAGCCACCAGTCTCCTAAGAGGTACTTTGTACTCCACAATCTTGCAAACAAAAAGTGATTCACCCTAGGCAATCCTGGTGGCAAAAGCAAACCATAAAGCCTCTGCAGACAGTGAGCAGACCGAGAACCGTCTAGCACAGCCTATGAACAATACGACAACCTGACTCCTAGTAAAAGATAATTTTTAAAATGCTAATTTGCTTTCAGGTGGGCCATTGGAAAATTACTGCAAGGAAGAACAACTCATTCTGGAAGAAAACAAGCGTCTTCCCTGCTCCTCTACCACAAATTTCCATAACTATATATTTCAACATTTTTAGAGTAGCGCTACCAAACAGGGGAGGCTGGCTTATTAGTACTATACAGAAAAACTATATGAAGTTGGATGTGCTAGCTAATTATAGCAAAGCCAGTTAAAGATTGTGGAGGATGCAGGCACAGGGCAGCAAGGGAGAAGGCATCAGAGGGGCTGAAACATCCCACACAGGCAGCACCGTCAAGAGGGAGATCACTCTAATTGGCCACAGACTAAACACCCAACGTGTTTGTTAGCTGCTGCTGCCAGCGCATTTATTCCTAGTAAAATGAATGCTTCTGCTGAAGCAATCAGCAGACAGCAACCAAATTTAGGGAGTCAACACCATCAAGCTGTCATAAGACAACAGTAACCCAAATGCTTACTCTTCCCCCAAAGGAATGAAGATATCACTGAGATCTGTAGCAGCTTCTTACAATTAGAATAGAATCACTACACGCATGACCATGAAGGCAGAGATAAGCCACAAAAGGCCAGGACATTGTGAACTAAAGGCCCTGTGGCCTCATAGTTTGTTTTTTGACTGGCAGATGGTGGGCGCGAACAATGCACAAATCTGAGACACACTCATAGTTTCCACTGACCCATTAAAGTATCTTGAGTATTGCAAGTTCAGCTGTGTTTTAGCAGTGGAAGGAGGTTAACTTGCTGCTGTCTTCAGATTCAGTTCAAGAACAAATCCAGCGGTTTACTTAGTGGCTTTTTTTTTTCTTCTTCTTAAAAAAAGATTAGAGAGTTCAACTAGATTTGCTGACATTCTACTTGTAGGGAAGTATGAGGGGGCCACAGAAGAAAAGCAATTTGTTAGTGTCCTAGACTATCTGTAAGAAAGAAAATAGCCTACTCTAGCTGCAAGTTATAATCCCATCTCCTTCTGCAGCCTAGAATGGCATTCATGGACTCCCCAGCAAACACTAAGAAATTGGAACAGGAAAGCAATGTCCCCTTAAGACAGCGTGCCAAAGGCAGCAGATCATCCGTAATCTTGTTTTCTTCACTTCCCAGGGTAATGAACAAAAACTGCATCTGTTGGGGCATTCATCTCTCATGCACAGGACCTGAACTCCAGCGCTTTTGCCTTATTACAACAGTATTGATTTCAATACTGTAATACTGACGACCGTCTTTTCACATGCCGCATCCCCTTATCAGCGCTCACCTCACTCAACAGCGTAAGTAAGAGCAAATTAACACGTTTCAGGAAGCCCTTCCAGCCCCTCCCCAGCAAAACCAAATCCTGCAGGACAGAGGGGCCAGGAGCAAGCTCGCCTCCACACAGACCCCACTGGTGGCCCATCTCCACGGAGGAGCAGGGGTGATGCTAGGGGCTACCATAACCTGCAGGTTGGGTGGTTTGGAGAACTCATGTGCTTGCTGTAGGGGTGTCTCTCTCCACCCCCCCCCCAAACCTCTCCAGGCTGAGGCTGGCTGCTCGTCCACACCCATTAGCTCCCCATGGCCAGGCTGTCAGAGGTTTGGACGTTACTCCTCATCTGAAGAGCCACACAAGACCAAACACTGTCAATTGTGGTTTTGTTAAGAGAATTTTCTGCTCAGGCATTAGTACTATATTAATAGTGCTTACAAGCTATTCAAGCGACCAGTGCTCAATGTCATTTGGAGATATTAGGCTTCTAAACAAGAGCTTCAAAATACAGCCAGTTCAAATGTGGTTCATGCATTTAAGAGTCTCAAATACCAGCCCATATCACTAGGGGAATGCTTCTAAGACAGCCTGAGATTCTGCTTCCCAAAACTGCATGCTGAAGGGACTTCTTTCCTTCCTTGATAGAAAAAAGTATATAATAGAGGCCTTTTGATAATAATTGCACAATGATTTCAGTGCTGCTGTTATCTCATGTCATCAAGCCAATGGAAGACATATGCCTGAAATCAACCCAAAAACAAATTAAAAGGCATGCATTTTTTATTTTAAGTGAATAAAGGTGACTCTGGGGCAGGCAAAAACTTCATTACTTAGAACTCAGAGCTTCAATGAGCTCTGTTTTCTTAAAGTCAAATGGAAAAAGCCTTCAGCTATAAACATTTAATTCTGCAAAGCTCAGGGAAATCCCTAAGCTTAGGCATTAAGTAGTTAAAGAACCTTTACACTCATTATTCTTATTTAGGACAGAGGATTTTAATACAATTACTCTTTTTACATTCTGAAAATTATAGGTTTCCCTGATACTTGAGCACTCATTGCATATTGCCAGCCAGCACTTCATACAGAGACACCAGCAACCCCAATCACTGCTAACTTCTCCCCACACACTCTTCAGCGACAGGGAAGTCGAAGCACCGAGAGACGTGGACTGCAGATCTTTCTGGCACGTCACTCAGCTGTGATTTATGAACTGGACATAACACGTTTGATCTCAGATGTTCAAACCATCTTACTCTGCTCCTCCCACCCCAAAAAACACACATTCTTTCCTCAAGAAAGGAAGAAAAAAGAGCATCTTCAAGTAGGCTGAAAAAGCACAGAATTCGTCGACTTTACTCGAAACAGAATGCACGCTGTATCAGGCCACGGAGGTCTGCGTCTGCCTGCTTGGTGGGGCGCTTCAATTTGATCTCTTTAGGCAGCCATCTGGTTTTTAAGGGGCCTGCCGTGGCTCCCGGTACAACTGTCACAGCACAGGGCACGGCACCGAGCCCTGCCAACCGCGAGCCCGGACCTCGGCAGCCTGCCTGCGACGACTGCCAGCTGCCGCTTGCGAGCGGGGGAAAAGCGCCTGCTCGGTCCGCCCCGGCGTCCCTCCTACCTCCAGAGGAGGACGATGCGATCCCCAGGCTCGGCTCAGCTCCCACGCCATCTCTGGTGGGACACGCAAAGACCTTCCTCAGACTAAAGCACTGAAGAGCTGCCCATGAAGCCTGCGGGAAGGGACAGACCAAGCCAAGCAGCTCCAACGCTGGGGGCTCACAGAGCTCCAGAGTGTCCAGAGAGCAATCGAACAACAAAAAGTTATGCATGGACGGGTCTCTCTGCATTTTAGAGCTCTAGGGCGGGATTTACAAACCCATCTATTAATAGGTAGGAAAATCTCCCCCCAAAAGAAGCAGCAGGTTGCCTTTATGGCAGAGCTTCCTTGGAGGACAAACAGTGGTTAAAGCCCTGGGGAAGAGGGGAGAGGAACCGCGACCTCGGGGCAGGCACATGGTTCGTGCGCGCAGACCCCGCTGCATCGCGGCGTTGTACCAAACCACGGTGCCCGTGAACTCCACGGGCAAGCGCACGAGGCCTTGCCCGTCCCAGCAGCGCCCAAGCAGAGCCCCTCCTTCTCGGAGGCCACCCATCCTGGCTTGGCAGGTCTTACTGCACCTTCTCCCTCATCCCTTTTGTTTTTAACAGACATAACTGAAGGTTTGGAGCCAGGGCCTGCCCCCAGATTTCTGTAATACAATACACTACCCCTACTAGTACCAGAAAAACAACAGTAATTAATAGCTATTACTTAGGAGAGATCTAATCTGAGCCTGGAACCAGTGATTTAGCAAGAAGCGACCCGCAGCCTAGAATTATCTAGTGCGCTTAGGCCGACAGCTTAATATTTTTTTTTCTTTTTTAATTAAACCTTTCAAGAAGCTGGACAAACTAAAATACCAGCCCATGCTAGTATTTCCAGACTACACACACACACAAAGAAAAAAGGCAGCTTGCAGGGTGCTTTTGCACCCCCAGCAGCGCGAGCAGGAAAGGGGGACGGAGCGGCGTAGATGGGATCGTGGGACCCCAGGAACATGACAGCACGGAAACACATATATTCAAAACTGCATCTTGCCAGAACAGCAAGCAACACGAGCGCGAGGACCAGCTCGATACCCGCAGCCGCGCGGCGCTGCCTCCCGAGCGGCACCAGACCGACGGCAGCGAGGACAGCAGCTCCCTCGCCAAGCGCTAAGCGGCTTCCTAGCAGGAAGGGAGGAGCGGCTTCATCTTTATAGAGAACTGACACGGGCAAACAAACAACCAGGAAAAACAAACCCATGAACTTTCCATCTCGTTCTGAAAAAGCCTACGCCGCCAAGGTTTTCCTTCCCCTTCCCGTTTATCCTTCCTTTGCCGGAGGATACGCGTCAGCGTTTCGCTCCCTTGCGAGCGAAGCACGCAGCCCCGACAGGTTAACTCTGCACGGTAGGGCACGAACCCACACGAGTTAAAGCAAAGCTAACTCTCCTCTCCTGCTGCAATTTCGGAAGTCTTGAGTCGAGGACAACCGTTATTTCCGTGTCAGCACTGAGGAAGCCGCGCTCAGGATGGTGCTCAACGTCCCCACGGCAAGCAAGCGATGGGGGAGGCAGGGGAGCGCAGAGGAGCAGATGCGGTCACTGATGAATCACGTCCTCAGTTCCACTTCCCCTACAGTCCCAAAACGCTTTTGTTTTTTTAAAAATCAAAGGTTTTGTCAAGTGGAAAAAAAAAAAAACAGGACAAGTTTTGCCTGACAAACCCTCCTACAAAGGTCAAAACTTCTTTATCCACAAGCCGTGCAGCCGCGTAAAGGATGCGACGCTCCTGCCAAGCGGGACAGGACTGGGGCAGCGGCTGGTCCCTCGCGGCAATTCCCACCGCAACACGCGACCAGAGGCACCAACAGCCCCCGTGGAGCTGAACGGAGCATCACTTAAAATAAGGGTTTTTCTGCTAAATACACAAAGTATTTTGCAGCTTAAAATTCAAACTTGTCAAGAAAACAAGATTTGAGCTCCTCCCATCACATCAGCTTCTTGAAACTGTTTCAAGCAGGGCAAGTCAGAACTGAAGAGACCTGCTCTCCAGGAGGGAGCGGGACAGCCACAGCCCAGCACTGCAACCAGCAAAGGCAATCCCGGGCCGTGCTCAGCCATCCCTCCTGCTGGGAACCTCCGAGTCTCAACTCTTAACTGCAATTTTAGCTTATTGTTTCTTGACCTTCCGTGATGACTACAGAGAAGGCTTGTTCCCTTCTTTCCTGAAGCTTTTCAGATAGCCTGAAGGCTTGTCTTCCCACGCTCCTCTCTCCTTACAAAGCCACGTGCCCCAGATCCTTCAGCCCTTCCTTGACTGGAGGGTCTAGGAAGCAATCTAGATGCTCATTTCAGCTGGTCCCAGTACTCAAAACCGAACACTGTAAGTGCATTACCCTCGCTGAGCACAGCAGAGACACCGCATCACACCCCAAGAGTAAATATTCGCACTGTTAGGGTCTAGTCTAACAATCCATCTTTCCTGCAACATTGCATGATGCCATTGACTCATTTCAGCACCAGACCCACTCCAGCCTCCAGATCCTCCCTTGGAGGGCAGCCCTCAGTCCCCAGAGCAGCTCTGCTCCTGTTATTCCTGCTCGAGCCTGGAGCTGGTCCTTGCTAAGCGGTATCATTCCCTTCCAGACTATTCTTTTAGTGCTTGAAAGCCATTTTAGAGTATGGAACTACATTTCAATGTGCTTACAGCCCCTAAAAGTAGCATCTGAAAATTTAGTAGTTATCATCTTATCACTCCAGTTTTTTAGTTAATCAGCAAAGACTTTCAAAAAATCCTGCTTGGTACCAGTCCCTGGCACCTATTCCCAGTATGATCTTCCAATGACTTCTGCATCTGCCGCAGAGCGATTTCATCTAAGCGTTTGGAAGAGAGGAAACAAGTCAGGAGCTGTTTAAACCTCAGCACAGCTTTCAGTCTCAGCCTGCTCCATCAGAGACCCTGAAGGGCAGTTGCCCCTGCTCGCTGAAAGTGGTGCAAGGAGAAGAATTAGCCAAATATGACATGATTCCCCGTTCACTGGTATACAAGCCTTCCAGTTCAGGAGGGAGAAGGGAAGCTGAGGTAGGGAGCAGTGCGGGCTGTTTCACCAGCGGGGACTGAACGGCTTTTTTACTTCATTTGAAGAAGGGCAAAGATGTTCTCTTGATGTTAATGTTAACTGAGTGTTCATCACAATTGTTTGGACTGAAAAAAAATGAGAGATCTGAAAGCCAAAGTGTCTCTGTTGCTGCAGTACTCAGCAAGTTAGCTGGGAGGAGCGCCAGTCTAGGGGAACAGAAACACCCAGCCTGGAAACCAGAGAGCCCGGAGTCCTTCCTCCTGCCCAGCTACCAAGCTGCAGCATGACCGGGGCCTCTCCTCACTGCCCTTCACTTGCTTTCCCCAGCCCAGGGCAGCTTGCAGACGAAGGTCTGTTGAAGGAGTGCACACAGCACCAGCACCTAACCCAAGCAAAGGAGTCAGCCCTGCTCCGTGAGGGTCTGCACCAGCAGGATGTGAGTAGCCAAGCTGGTCAGAAGGAATGGGTACATCCTGGCACCGTTTGCTGC
Organism: Rhea pennata; assembly: GCF_028389875.1. Lineage (NCBI taxonomy): Eukaryota > Metazoa > Chordata > Aves > Rheiformes > Rheidae > Rhea > Rhea pennata. The sequence goes on from NC_084674.1 coordinate 14,120,067, forward strand.
AGCGTAGAGACCAGACTGATTCTCGCACCCCATTTATAGGAGCAGCAGAAGTGGCTCCAGCATCTAACATAATTACTTCTACCAAGTCTTGTGACACAGCTTTGTAATCTCTATCCAGGAGGCCAGACTTGAAAACGGCTGCGCCTTTGCCTTTAGAAGTTAGTTCCCATTAACCGTGGAGGGGGATAACAAAGCAATCTGTGCACACAGGCTTAGCAGAGGATGCAACAGCGAGAGTGAATTACAGGGTATCACCTAATCCAGCTGGATCCGTTTCTTTCCCCAAATGCACTGCAGCAACCTTCACCACATTTATTCATTGCTGAGCACCGCTCAGCGTACGCAGCAAATCACACAGCCGGATACTTCAGAGGCAGCCCTGCTCCATCATCCTCAGCAGGCACCAGGCAGCAGACTGCTAGAAAGAGACAGACATGAAAAACCCCACTGATCTGGGACAGATCTGTTGGAGCCTCTGAACCAGGGCTGATCTCCCAGCCCAACCGTAAATGCTTCCAGTCCTCACAACTCTTGCAGGGCTGCATACAAATGCACCTCTTTGGTGAAATAAATTGAACAAACTGGTAGTGCCGTGGCCAAGAAGAAAGCTTCAATTTAAGCTTTTCTCTCCGGAACAAGCGCAACGCACATGCATTTAATTTAAAATCTTTGCACACAGAGCTCTGTTAGAACTCGCGGCTTGTAAAATTTGGGTTATAGCATTGAGCACATACTATGTCAGTGTCTCTGAAGTCTAGTTTTCTTGCAGACTGTCTAATGCTATAGCTGCATATTAAGGCTACTTGTACTCCTCGCCTTATAATTCCTCTTCTGGCATTTATCCTTTTACCAGTGCCCAGACTGACAACTCATATGCTGAATTACAAAATCTTGGCTAGGAATTACAAAGTTTAAATCCTTTATCAGGGTGTGAAGCTGAGATGTTACTAAAAATTCTGTTTATTTTTATGTACATCTGTGTTATACAAGCAAGGGAAAAGAAAGAAGAAGCCGTTTCTGGAACAGAAACAGAGCTCTGATAAAAACGACCTCAACAGATAGATTCAGCTGTTTTCCATGTTTCAGCCACTGACAGATGTAAATACCCATTTTAAACTCTGCAATTTGACTTACCCCATCAGAACAAATATGCCTCAGACCTTGCAAAGAATGTTCTTAGGTTAGCCAGCGACCATGATACAGTGCGTTTTTGTCAAAGCTTTTCTTAGGGTACATCTCACACCGAGCTTGCAGCACACTCCACCAGCAAGGAGAGTCCTTCTCACTTCTCCGTTAAGTGCTTCTCCCACCATCGCTAACGCTAGCACATTTTTCTCCAAGAAGAAGCAACACAAATTCCTTCTCCCTGTTCTCTGCTCTTCTTTCATTCCCTCTGTACTTCATACAGAGCAATAACCCCAAAACTCTCAGTTTCCACTGATTTCATTACAGAATCCGTCCTCCCCTGCCTTTATCTACCAAGAGTTCACCTGATGGGACACTGGCAATCCTGGAAGCCAGGGCAAGAGCAGGATCATTTGAAAAGCTGCACAATTACAAGCAGAGAACAGACGTGGCTCAGTAAGCCCAGAGACATTCAAACTTCACATTCAAAGACATCTGCTGATCCCCTACAGTTCAGAAGGAACAGCCAAGGCTGAGCTGCTGGTGCCCTACTCCAGGTAAGCACAGCGCAAGACCCATCTTCTGAAACGTCAGAAAATGGCAATAACCAAGGGCAGGAAACTGTATTTGATGGACCACTTGTGTAGCATATCCTCTGACTGGACTTGACGTTAGCACTGTTTCGGAGAGAAGTACCTATACTGCTGCGCAGTCACCAGCAGCCAACTTTCACATGGGCTCACAGCAGTATTGATCAGCTTAAGTTTGCACCAACAAAGCTTCTGTGCTTATGAGAAATTCTGTTGAGCGGCAGCCTTCCTGTGGGTCCTGCTGCCTTCATCCTTACTGAGAGGCAAGGAAGCCATGTACGACAAACACTTGCGTGGAGTCCCATAGCGAGTCAGTGGCCCACATGAACAAAATCCAGAAGTCTTGGGTCTGGGTCCCATATGTTAATCACACTAACACCTTGCTCAATAAATGTACACAATTCAGTCATTACTAAAGATCTTTTCCCGCAAACAGGGTGAGAGTAAGAGCTTCCATGTCTGCTGTCCACCAGGGGCAGCACCTTGCTAGACATTTTGAACAAATGCTCCTGGACCAAAATTGGCAATCCCTTCCTTTGTAATGACAGTCAATCATCTTCCAGACGTAAACATGAGGAGAAAGTTTAAATTGCCTTCTCCTGATGTAAAGCATTCAAAAAAATCACACAGCAAGCAGCCCAAGCAAGTACAGCTGCAGAACAGCATCCCTGATCACACGTGTAACACACGAGCTACATGTAACACACCAGAAAGCAGCATGCAAAACACCCATGCACACTAAGAGGCTGCAATCCAGCAGGGAAGCTGGGAGTCAGACTGTTTCCGCATGCTCTGGACTTCCCCCAAAGCCTGGAAGCAAGCAGCACCACTTTTCCTCCTTCCAGCCTGCCCCATCACACACTTTGCCCTTCCTCCAGCATTAATAGAGCCCCAGCCACACTGTTTAAAAGCAGATGTGGGCTGAGATGCTACCTTACTGCTTGCTGACTTCTGAGCAACAGAATGTTCATGTTGTCTGATCCTGAAACAAGCTTAAACATAAAGTTTTGACCCTCAAACTAACCCACTGGGAGCATCCAGGAGTCCATCAGTGTGCTGTCTCTGCATCCCCCATGCGCAGCCATTGAACAACTGCAGGAACAACCAGCACAGCCCACCAGTGTGGCTCATATATGGCAGTCCAAGTCACAAAGGAAAATTTTATCTGATACCAAAAAGCTCAATTATTTTTAATCGAAGTACCCTAAGTGAGAAGAACAAATTTTCATAGCCAAGTGAAAAAAGAGGCTAACGATCATTCACATTTTTCTACTTTAATCATTCTGAACTGTGAAACATTTGTAGAACTTCTGGCTTGAATTTCAAGTCTTCAGCTACAGTAATTAGAAATGGTTATAATTCCCCTGACTGCATAATTTAGTTTCAAGAATAAAACTTCATCTCAAAGCATTAGCAGTTCTGGTATGATAACATCTCTGCTATTGTGACAGCCTGAAGAAAAATGCTTCATTCTTACAGCTTTTTACACGTGTCAAGAAATGCAGCCTCAGCTGCAAAGCACTACCAGCTGCTTATTCTCTAAAATAAAACTTTATTTTTAGCCTGAGTGCTTATTCAGGATCTGTGCGAGTATTCTGATTAAGCTCTCATGCCCATTAAAAGCACTGTCAAATCTGAAACAGATGACAGCAATGATTCAAGCTCCACACCAGAGCAGGAGATGCTCTATACAACAGACCGCGCTTACGTCTTCTTCTATTCAGGGGCAACGGGACTGCGGGAGAAAGTCTGCCCATGTCAGGAGCGCTCTGCTCCCAAGCAGATTTCACACAGGTCAAGGAGAAAAGACTACCATACAGAGCTCTTACAGCAAAGCACAGTTGCTAAATCTCACTTTGCAGCAACCACGGATTTGCTTCCGAAGAAATATTAAAAACACTATCAGAACACCTGATGATTTGACACTACACAGCCAACTCTGCTCCGCCGGCACCGGCACCTTCGCGGGAGCGCTGCGGCAGCGCACCGGGGCGAAGCGCAGCTCACGCCTCCGGCCGCGGGGCTCACCCTGCCTCCCCGCCAGCCCGGCGCTCCCGCCGCTCGCCTGGCGCCAGCTTCAGCGCTCGCTGGGTCCTCACTCAGCCGACGCGTTTGCTATCCTGGCAAAATAAATAAATAAATAAATAAGTAACCGGACAAGAAGCGATGAGCTTTCTGGCAAGTCAGCAAACTGAGTTAATTCCAGGATGGGCTGACAAACAGCAGAGAGGGCAGCGCTGGGCTGCGTGCCTGGGAAGGGGAGCGGGATCCCGCTCCGGGTGCGGCTCCCAGCTCTTCGACCGCCTCAGCCGGACTGTCAACCAGCCCTCTTGGCTTCCACTGCTTCACAAACCCCCCCTTCTCCTTCCGTCCTGGGAAGTGAAACAACTTCTGTGCCTACTAGGCCAGAATTAACCTCTATCATCCCTCCGTACATCTGCTTATGCTGCAAGGGAATTTTAAGAAATTGTTGCTAGGCTGCATGAAACAGTCTCGTATTTTTATCAGAAGCCTGTATATTCTTGCAGAAAAAGGTACAATAAATAGCAGTTCCAGGCGTTATTAAAGTGTTCTTGTTATACTCTCGGCTGTATCTATTTTCCAACCAGATGGTCCACAGTTTCTCGGCCATCAGTAGAAACATCTTCCCACCTAGACAACTCCCTTCTTGCTCTTCCACACATAGAACATGAAAGTGTAAGAGGTAAGAGATGTTCCCACCTCAGTAGAGAATCTAGATCAATATTTCAAACAAATCTTCAATTATTTCAGATAAATTTCAAGATTTCAAGTAAATCTGAAAATGCTATTAATAGTAGTTTCAAAGCTATTTCCTAACTGCTTAGTATAACTCAGCAGTTGACTTGCCACATAAGGATAAAAGTCAGCATGTTGAATCATCCTCATTTTATCAAGAAACATCCCTCTTCAACTTACCACTTATTTTTGCACCACTGGCATTTATCCACAGAGCCCAGTATTCATGATGGCCATTCTCTCCTCAAGGTATAATATTGATATTTTTACTGATGCACAGAATACAGCCTGGTCAGGACACCCAAGGCAAGGCAAAATGACTTATGATCTCTAGGAAGGATGACAGCTAAGATGACTGCCGCTCCCACACGTGGATCCCACAGCCAGGAGCAAACCACCATCACCAGAACGGTCCAGCTGGCCCCTGTTTGGCACGAGGGTCTGCCTGGAGCAGAGTAAATGAGTTTTCCTGGCAGGCCACACATTGCCTATTGGGTCTGACATCCCGAAGAGCTCAACAGCTAGCTCTGCACTTCGCACAGGAGCACGACGGACATATCCGTCTCTTCTGGCCCTGCTGCTCACCATATCACCAGCTACCACCAGCCTCCACTGCTGTCTCTGCTGGCAGGCAGGTGGGCAACGTTCCTAGAGTGGCTGCAGTACAACCTAAAACCTTCATGGGCTTGCAGCCAGAATAACTCCAGATTCCCCTTTAAAAAATTCAATGTCTCACCACAACGATGGCAACATATCGGCTACTTAACGCAACGAAAGGAGCCTTGTTACGTGCCAGACTCAGCATTCACCCTTCCTGGCAATGAGGAAGCCTCCTGCTCTGAAGGAAGCTCTCTAAACTGAGCCTCTTACTATTTCCCCCCAAACTTTGAAAGCCCTCTCCTCTGCAAGGAGTGGCTTTCTGACTCCAAAAGCTCATAGTTTCACTGTATCAGATTTGCCTGGCATTAGCTATTACCATTTGCCTCTACTCCATCGATAGCTTGAAGCAATTATCGTATGTGCTGTCACCGGCAACTCACGCTGGGGGCACATCTTCACTTGGCTCCGCAGCGGCACTTGCCAGCCTCGAGGTCTGATAAAGCTCTGTAACGTGGCTCGCGATGGAGCGTGCCAGCATCGCCGTTCCCAGCCGCCGTCACGGCGCGTGGAGCTGCCCTCGGCCTCGCGCGGGGCCGGCGCACCGGCAAGCCACACACTCCCCTTCTGAGCCATGACCTGCCTGGGGCAGAAGCGGGGCCGTGGGCAGCCTGATCCATCCCTCTCACTGCTCGGTGGCTTCTATTCTTATCCCCAGAACGGCACTCGGCTTGAGATGACTCTTAATAACCCAGAAAGGAGCCAAAGGGGAAGTACGAATGACTAAAATCAGCAGAAACATCAGCTGAAGTTGGGCGTTTCTAATTGACCTGAATTAACTTCAAACCACCTGCATCTCCTGATGCCCTAGCTTAGCCCTAATTTGTGTCTTAGACACATTAGATGTTCCTAAGAAGAGTCTGCTTTTCTTCCTACAACTAACCCTCTTTTAATGGTAACACTGTGAGTCACAAGGATTTCAGTACAAAATTCTGCCACGCTTATGAGAAGACATCAGCCAAGAAATAAACCTAAAATAATAAGTGAGAATTATGTTTCCACTAGAGAAGCCAGAGCATGAGTTTCCCACGTTTATAAAAGTTGAGCAAAAGAAGTGAAAAAAAAGAGAGGAGCTCTGAAGAAAACTAATGCTCCTAATAGTGGAAGGCACCAGCAAAACGTAGTACCCCAGTAGCGTCCCTCGAGCATGGTTTCAGTGGCCTGCTGCAACGAGCTTGCAGGCGGCTCCAGGATGCGCTGGGGGCAGAAGAGATCTGCTGTGACTGCAGTGCAACCTAGAGCCGCTCCTTTACCCGGAACCCGACTACACGATCAACACACGCGAAGGCTTACCTTTACAATGGTGACTCCTGTTGGCCACTCTCCCTCCCTGCGAAGCACACTAACTCATTATTAGTTGCGTTTTTCTTGTTCTGATTCAGGCAACATCACCACCGTCTGTAGTTAGTATCAGCGCCATTTTTAAACCGAGACCGAGTGAGAAATGATTTGCACTCTCATCCTTGACACTTGGCGAACAGTTGCAAGTAAGCATTCAGCCAGAAGATGCTTTCTCCCATGCCAGGCCTGCTTTCCACAGATAGAAACAATTTCTGATTTCAGATCAGCTCGTCAGAACTAACAGGATGCAACAGTGGGAAGAAAGTCACATATACTGAACATTACTATAACTGCAGACCAGCAAATTAGATCCTGCTGCCTCATGCATCATCAGGCAAGTTCCAGCTCCAAAAACTTTTCCATTAAAAAAAGAAAAAGGACAGGAGATGGGAAAGACTTACTTCCCGGTATCAGGTTTAAGGGCATTCGAGAAAATCACATCTGAACTAGAGGAGGACACACACTAAGTCACCAGCAACACTATTAGTGAATTACTAATATGCTGCCAGCACTCATCCTGAAGGTACGTGGGAGATTGCAAGCTGCCTCTGAGTGCTTCAAGACCATAGCAAAATACAACATCAGAAAGAAATGCAAATTCAGCAGGAAAATGCTTTTCGGTCGGATTTTGAAACTACTATGAATGAGGTGGAGAGATACGGGCAGACTGCACCAGGAACCAGCTGCTGCAACGGAGCAGCCTCCTGCGCCCACGGCAGCGAGAGAAGACGTCAGAGCGCACAGGCCAATGAAGCAAGGGACTGCAGAGAGGCAACTCTTGAGCAGCAGCCCGGAGCAATGCCACCATGGGGTTTTAAAAGCTGGTGTTTTAATCAGGCCTCTGCTCTGTACTTAAATAGCTCTTGTAAATAGCTTAAGGGCTTATTTATGCACAAGATGTCCCCCTCTTGTCAGCCCACTGCCAAGCTGCTGAAGAGGTCCTAGCCCAGTAGGAAGGCCAGTTTCCAGAACACGCAGCCGGCAGAGAGACAGGTCACCACCCAGGGAGGGCACACGCGTGTTAAGGGTGACACCGGTCGTGCAAGGCCCTGAAGGGTTCTCCAAAGAGCACACCCTCAGCGGCACCTGAAGGAGGATCAGCAGTGCACCGAAATGAAGGGGTTTGTTGCCATTTTCAACCAGACAACGTTCGTGTGCGTTTGCGTGCAGTTACCCGTTCACTGATGTAAAGAGCAGTCTGCCTGCAGTTACCACATCCGTCCCCTGAGGGCCTGAAGTATTAAAAAAGCATGAATTAGCCTTGCATCAAACACACAGTTAAATTCCAGAAGCCATGATTTCCCTCAGAAGCCCCCCTCAGACAGAGCCCTGCACTGACAGGCCGCGAGCAGCTTCCCGCCCCGCGGCACCGGCGCAGGGCTCGCGCCCGCAGCCCCGGCCGCCGAACCTGCCCTCCTTGCTCCGGCCGCCGGCAGGCCGCAGGAGTCAGCGCTGACTCTCCAGCTACCCCCACCGCTGCCTGGCCGCGGTTACTGCCACCACGGTCGCTCTGGCCTCCCCCCGACCCCGGGGTGGATCACGTCGGCTATCACCGTCAGGAACCCACTGCGACCAGGCAAACTAGCACGGAGCTGCCTCCACAGCGGTAAATACACCCTACACTTGACCACCTTGGGCTGCTAACTGCAGGATTTTAGGGCTGGCTAGTCCCTCAGGCACAGCCTCTGGAGGGGGATCATCCTTTCCGTCTCCCCAGAGCACGACCTATAAATGTTTTCCGTCTTCCTCTCGCATTTCCACAAGAGTGAAGCCAATCCTCTAATCCCTCGGTTCCTGCCCTACAAGCCAACACCCAGGTGACACCTAGCCCACCTCCGCAGGCCAAAGCTGCTGAACTTCCAGTTCAGCCCCCGACCGGCAGCGCTAGAGACCAAGATCCGGGGAGCACTGAGCATCGCACCAGCAGCGAACCGCCTCCGCCGGGCGCCAGCCCTTCTGCCTCGACGCTCCCGCCTGCAGGGACACTACGGCCCACAGGCTTCTTCCGCGCTGAAGTCCCATCCGCGCGGGGAATCACGCCCGCTTTTCGCGGCCAGCGCCAGCGACTCCCAGGCCGTTACGACGAAGGCACCGCGGGGCAGGCAAGCAGCACGCCGGGTTACGCCGAAGCGGCCAGGCGACCCGCCGGAAGCCACCGCCGACACGCGCAAACCAGGCCGCGGCCCGTCTTCGGCGGGAACGCCCGCTCCCCACATCACACGGGCGTCCGGGCGGTGTCCAGGCCCGGCACCCCAGATCTTGCTGCCCCTGGCCCAGCTCGCGCCTGGTCTCAGCCTGACCAGCACCTCCCCACCGACCGCCCCACGGTCCTGCCTCTCCCCACGGGCCCCGCACCCCTGCTCCACCCCACCCCCCGCCTGCCCCGCTGCCCCGGCACCCCCTGTTCCAGCACCCTCCACCTGCCAATGGGCCCCGCACCCCTGCTCCGGCACCCATCACCCCCCGCCTGCCCCACAGCTCCAACACCCATCACCCCCCGCCTGCCCCACAGCTCCGACACCCAGCACCCCCTGCCCACCCCACTGCCCTGCCACCCCTGCTCCGGCACCCATCACCCTCCGCCTGCCCCACAGCTCCGACACCCAGCACCCCCTGCCCGCCCCACTGCCCTGCCACCCCTGCTCCAGCACCCATCACCCTCCGCCTGCCCCACAGCTCCGACACCCAGCACCCCCTGCCCACCCCACTGCCCTGCCACCCCTGCTCCGGCACCCATCACCCTCCACCTGCCCCACAGCTCCGACACCCAGCACCCCCTGCCCGCCCCACAGCTCCGACACCCAGCACCCCCTGCCCGCCCCACTGCCCTGCCACCCCTGCTCCGGCACCCATCACCCCCCGCCTGCCCCACAGCTCCGGCGCCCAGTGCCCCCCCGCCTGCCCCACTGCCCTGCCACCCCTGCTCCGGCACCCATCACCCCCCGCCTGCCCCACAGCTCCGGCACCCAGTGCCCCCCCGCCTGCCCCCAGCCCCAACAGCCCTGCTCCGGCGCCCAGCGCCCCCCAGCCCCGCGCCCCTGCTCCGGCGCCCCCCGCCGCACCTGCAGGCGCTGCAGGTACGAGGCCGGCGCGTAGCCCGTCTCCCCGCTGCCGGCGCGCGTGACGAGCCACCAGTGCTGGTTGCTGCGCTCCAGCAGCAGGAAGGTCTCGCCGGCGGCGAACGGCAGCGAGTTGGGCTCGGCCGAGCGGAAGCTGTACAGGGCCCGGTACATGGTGGCGGCGGCGGCGGCCCCGGCGGCAGCAGCTGCCCGGCCCGGCCCGGCCCGGCCCGGCCCCGCCGCGCCGCCCGCCGGCCCCGCCCCGCCCCGCGCCCCCCCGGCGCCGCACCGCGCCGCCCCCCCCACCCGCGGCCACAGCGCCCCCTGGCGGCGCGGCGCGGCGCGGCCTCCGCGAGCTGCGCGGGCGCGGCGCGCACTGCGCCTGCGCACACCGAGCACCCGCGCGCACGCCCGCCCGCGCCGCGCGCTGCGCATGCGCCCGCGCTGCACGGCGCGCGCGGTGCGCAGACGCTGCGCGCAGACCGTGCGCACGCGCAGCGCACGCGGTGCCCCCGCACCGCTAACGTGCCCCGGGGCCCCCAACGCCGCCGGAGCCCGCAGCCGCGAGGCCACGCGTGGGCGCGGGGCGGAGGGCCGAGGGGGCGCGGGGGCAGGACTCCTGCGGGCCGGGGAGCGGCACGGGGCTGCTGCTGCCGCCGCGGAGCCGCGCTGCCGCCGCGGAGCCGCTCGCAGGCCCCCCCCGCCCCCGGGGCGCGCAGCACTGCAGCGGCTCCGTCGCTGCGCCCCGCGCAGGGACCCGCTGTGACCCGCAGCACTGTGTGAGCAAGCAGGGAGCCGGCGCGCAGCAGCCCTGCGTGGCCGCAGCACTGCGCAGACCGCAGCGGTGCGGAGCGCGCACTCAGCAGCGCCGCGCCAACAGCAGCGCCGGCCCTCCGGCGCGCTGCGCAGCCCGTAGCACCCACTGCACAGCCAACAGCACTGCATGGCCAGCTGCATCGCAGGGCCCGTGGTGCTGTGTGACCAGCAGAGCAGCGTGCGGCTGGCCGTGGGGAATCGCCCCAAGCAGCTGAAGCCGAGCAGGCCAGTGCAGCACAGCGCAGTGCAGAGCAGGGCAGTGTAGTGTGGCGCAGGGCAGTGCAGCACAGCACAGCGCGGTGCAGGGTGGCGCAGGGCAGTGTGGCGCAGGGCAGCGCAGCGCGGTGCAGAGCAGAGCAGGGCAGTGCAGCACAGCACAGTGCGGTGCAGAGCAGGGCAGCACAGCGCAGCGTGGTGCAGAGCAGGGCAGTGCAGGGCAGTGTGGCGCAGGGCAGTGTGGCGCAGGGCAGTGTGGCGCAGGGCAGCGCAGCACAGCACGGTGCAGAGCAGGGCAGTGCAGCGCAGTGCAGCACAGCGCAGTGCAGCGCAGGCTGCCGGCGCGCCGGGCGCGTGCTCGGCAGAGGGCACTGCTGGCCTGTGCGTCAGTGCGGGCGGCTCCCGGCTGCAGCGCGCCGTGCAGCCTGCGCGGAGCAGCGGGCCCCGCTCCGCCGCTGCAGGCCGGCGAGACGCGGGGCCGGAGACGGGCCGCCCGCGGGGCTCCGGCCCGGCCGCCCAGGCTCGTCCCCGTGAGGGCTCTCGGGGGGCGGGCTGACGGGAAGCGCGCGTGGGCTCGCCCCCGCCGCGTCGGCGCGGCCGGGCCGCGTGCCGGCAGCAGGCGCGTCGGGCGCGCCGGGCTCTGGTCCGAGCGGCTCCCTCGGGGCGCCTCGGGCTCCCCTTCCGCCCCAGCGTCTTGCGGCCCCAGGCCTGGGCGCTCCGGCCGCGGGGCCCACGGCGTCGGGGGGCGCTGGAGCCTTCCCCTAAAAAGCCAGAAGCGGTGGCCTGGGCCCCGCGGCCGAGGGCGGGCGTTCGGGGAGGTGGATGGGGCACGTCCGAGAAGCCGGCCCGCGCCCCGCCGGCAGCAGGGCCTTGGGGATCGGCCGGCGCCGGCCGAGGGAGCAGCACGAGTAGGGGGAGGATCGGCGCGCGGGGCAGGAACGGATTTGTGTTTCCGCAGAGATTAGCTTGTATTTCAGGGTGAGGTTTCCTTATTCTGGACAATATCGAATCTGTTTTTACGTCCCTCCGCGAGGCCTCGGCGCCCCCCATCCCGTCGCGGCTGGCACCCGTGCGCGGCGCAGACGGGCCCCGCGGGCCGGAGTCCCACGCTGCTGGATGCGCACCCCGGGCGCGGGCCGCCCGCGGTGCCCCGGCGCGGAGGGCAGCGGTCGGGGGCTCTGCGGGGACGTTTAGCTCTTTGCCCGGCCCCGGCTTCAAGAGGCCAGCAGGCGGGAGCCGCCGGGAGCCCCGGCGAGGCTGCGGGCGGGAGGTCCGGCGGGGCGGGCAGCGCCGGGGGCCCGCGGCTGGGGACGCGCCGCCGCCGCCGCCCCGCGCGGAGCCGGCCCCGGGCAGGGGCGGCCCCTGGCGCTCCCCGCGCTGAACGGGCCGGCGGCGCCCCGCGCCCCTCCTTCGGCCGCGAGGCGGGAACATCCAGCTGCGGCCAACAGCTGGAATTCCTAGAAACGGAGGAGACAGAAGGTCGCGCGAGTTCAGGGAGCGCGGCGGGGGAAGCGGGCGGGCGCCCGCGCGGGCCGCCCCGCTCGGGGAAAACAAGCTGCTCGGCCCGGGACGGCTGCAACCCGCTCCTCGGGAAGCGCCCCGCCGGCGCCCGGCCCCCCCAGGCCGCTCCTTCTCCCGCGGGGGCGGCGGGCTCCGGCGGCACCCTTCCCGCGGCACCCCTGCCCCCTCGCCCCGCGGCAGCCGGGGCGCCGCCGAGCCACGAGCTCCGCCGGCCCCGAGCGCGCCCAGCCCCGGTCCCGGCAGCCCGCGAGTCGCCGTCAGCGCCGAGCTCGAGTCGCAGGCTGAGCCAGCGCAAGCCGTAGGAACGGGCACGATCCCCGGGCAGACGAGCCGCGGCGATTCCCGGCACCCTCTGCTTGCCCCGGTTTGGGGCCCAGTGACGTTTTTCCATAATTCACGCTCCCCGCCAGGCCCGGGTCCCACGCTGGCCCCAGGGCGGGGGTAAACCAGCCCGCTGCCGCCAGCCTCCTCCCGGGCCCCCGGGCCGGGCAGGGAGCAGGGAGCTGCGGCGCGCGGAGCAGCCCCGCCGCCGGCCCCGGGGCGAGGGCTCGCAGGAAAAGGTCGGTCTTCCCGCAGCACCAGGAAATGGCCGGGGAGGAGACCAGACATGGGGGAGCCGGAGGCGTCGGCAAGCGGGCTGAGGGACGGGACGGGATGGGACGGGACGGGCGCTCCGCGGCATCCTCCGTGGAGCAGAGGCGCCGCCCGGCTCCGGGAGCCCCCGGCGGCCGCAGCCCCCGGCCCGGCGAGAGCAGCCAGCGGCGGTGCAGCGGGGCATCCCTGCAGCGTCCCGGGCTGCTGCAGCCCCGGGCCTCGAGCTGGCTCGGCCCCGCCGCGCCACCAAGGCGAGGAGCGCTTCCTCCGCCGGCCCCGTGCCCCCGCGGCGCGGCCCACATCCTTCGCGCCCGGCTGAGCCGCATCCTGCCCGCAAGGTGCAGAGCGCCCCGGCGCCGGCGGGCGCGCGTGGGCCGCGCTCCTTCCTGCCCTCGCCCCCGGCTCCCGAGAGAGGAGGCAGCTCCAGGTGCAGCCGGGTTTCGCCTTTGCTGCACGGGGAGGATGCAGCCGCGGGGCCGGCGAGGGGGCTGCCGGGCGGGGGGAGCGCGGCGTGGCACTGGGGCCATGCGGAGCCGCCCCTCGTCTCTGCCCGTGCCAGCCTGGCGCCCTCCTGCCCGCGGCTCTCCTGTCTCGGGGCAAAGGCGACAGCCAGCTTTTAGGGCAGCCCAGCCTCCCCCGACCACACAGGCCGGGTCGGCCGCACGCTCATCCTTTTTTTTTTGTTTGTTTTTTTTTTTTTTTTTAAAGATGAGGCCCTGGCAAGACTAATCTGGGAAACCCACAGCAGCACAATATGCAAAACAGTTTTGATCAGCAGCTGAACAGCACCTTTATCTGCTGAGGCAGAGAGAAGGGAAGCGTTTGAGCGCACGGGAAGCTGTCCGAGGACAGGACCACGTCGCCGAAGCAAGGGCGCAGGCTGCCCACGCAGGCGCCGGGGCGACGGTCCGACCCCCAGGCCAGGCGCTTAGCACCAGCTCACCCATGTGAGCGAGCACCCTGCGAGGAGGGGGATGCTCCAGCACCCCCAGACCCCAGCACAGCCTGTCCCAGACGCCCGGCCAGCCCACGCTCTCCCCACACCAAGCAGAGTCCCTCCCCGGGCCAAAAAGCATTTCACGCCAAAGGCCAGCTCCCGGCCAGCCCTTTCCGACTCCCGCGTTAGCTCGCTCACGCCAGCCCCTCGCAAAGCGAAGGGAAAGGAGCAGGGCAAGGCAGAGCCGTGCTCGGGGCGCGTGCAGCCGATCGCTCCCCGGAGGGGGAAGCGTGCTCCGCAGCGGGCAAGGCGGAAGCGCCCCTTCTCGTGGCGCACGCGCCCCAGCGCTTGCTTGACGGGTTTTCCCCCAGCGCAGCGGCTGCTGCTGGCCACAGCAGCCCGGAGGCCAGGCCGCTCAGCGGCTGCCCCGCTGCCAGCCGCAGCTGGGAGGGACTGTAGCGGAGCATCCGCGCGAGGCCAGCCCGTCACCGCGCCCCTGGCGCTGCAGTTAAAACAGCCAACAACAGTCCGACACCGACAGAGGGAAAATGGGAAGAAACAGCCCCAGAGTGTCTTCACCAGCAAAACTGTTGCATGCTTGTTATCCAGAAACTCAGTCCTTTGCCATCCTGGACAGCCAGCGTCCCTCAGACCTCTCCTGCAAGCACACAAACACACCTCGAGGGCAGAGGGCATTCACCCTCTTCAAGAGGGAAGAGGCAAGGCAGGACAAGCGTCCCCCTCCGCGTGTGTCCCAGCCCCAGCTTGCTTGGGCCAGGGGACCACTAGCCATAACAAACCTATAACCTGTTTGTCCAAGTCCTGCCTGCTGGAAACCCCAGCCAGAGCAGGAACTGACCGATGGTGCTTTCCAAGCTGTGGACACATGCGCAGCGAGAGCCGGGGCTGCAGGAGGCTCCCCCTGCTCCTACCTCTCGCGGTATCTAATGCTGGCAAGCCCAGGGCAGGCAGTTACGTAATTACCTTTCCACAAACACAAGAAACTGCTTGAAGGAATTTGAGCAGAACAGCATAGAAGGAAAACAAATTTGCTTTTGAACTCTACAAGGTAATATTTCATTCAGACTGACTTGCTGTCTAGGTTGCCTCTTAACCCTTGAGAACATGGCCTTGGATCAGTGAGAACCACTTTCTTATTCAGTTCAGGACACCTCCTCAAGGTGTGGTATAGATCAAAGTGCAGCTGAGGTGGTTTTTCCTCCTGACATTTTGATCTTGACCTTTTGAAGTGACTAAAAAAGCTTATCACCTTCCCTGCTCCCCCCTTCCTATTCCTCCGGACTTGGGAAGTTCCATAACCATGTTTTCGCAGCTTTGCAGTGCTGGCACAGCCTCTGCTAATCCTCAGACAATATTGGCAAAAGGAATTAAACAGCACAGGCTACGGCCCATAGAAACAGATGTGAGATTAGCTTCCCCTGCACTCTTACCTGCATGCAGCATTTCCAACCTTTATCATCATATACATACCATCAACCTCTCCAAGTCTGGCAGCTGACCCTACTGGTCTGAGATCAGATCAAGACCCAAGACCCACAGTATCAAGACAGCAGCTCCCCACTCTGTAACCAGGGCCCTGTCTGCAGGAAGCACAGCAAAGATTTGGTCTGGAGGCACAGTTTGCATCAGACGAAATGCAATTGTTTTCATCACGTTTTGTGAATTCCCTCCAGAGGTCATACATAATACATTAAGGCACACTATCATTTCTACTTTATCCCTGCAAATTACAGACTAAAGTCTAACAGCGTATCAGATGAATCTGCACGGGCAGGCTTATTTATAGCCAGCACCAGAAGCACTGATAGGTGACTGTACCACATGCCAGGAGACCTGTCATTAGCTTATTAGTAGAGGGCATCACATTTTAAGAAGGAAAACTGAAAAGGAAACGTCACATTGCTGTGAGTGATCCCTCTCCTTGTCCCGCGTATTCTGACTCACACTTGGTGACACATCACAGAGGGAGAGTGGGAAACTTCATTGATCAATGCTGAAAACATTTTGAAATTGAAAGTGCCAAGAATAAACAGTGCCATCCTCCACCCACGGCATTTTTACAGCTATTGACACAAGCAGTTCAGTAACAGCTCGGTGCTGCTGACCTGGCAGCTGTGTTGATCACCAGAAATTCACAAAGGAGCAGCAAATGGCAAATTAATGATGGACAAACCTCCCTAATGAGGAACTCTTTCCCCCCACCTCTCCATTTGAGGAGATAAAATAGTAGAGCAACCACAAGATGTAGAAGAATCTATTTAATATTGACATCAGTTTGTGCTTGTATCAGAACAGTACTGATGTTGTAAGAGCTAAGGTAAAAAGCCTCTCCAAATAGTACAAAAGAGCACAAGACAGTCATCAACACAGACTTTGAACAGGAGAACTTGATAGCAAGAGCCAGGGAATATGAAATCAAAGCTGTACAGCTGTAGGCCTGCTGATCACATGCCTTCCCCGGACCCCAGTGCATCAGGAGCCCAGCAAGTCAAGCGTGATACCTTCCACCATCACTTCTGCAGCGTTCTTTGGTCACATCCCGCCTCCCCCCTCCCAGACGCACATGCACTCAAATCACCTGGATCTTCCCCCAGCACATTTCTATCACCTCTTTCAAAACTCACTTCTAGTTGCCTGCTTCATCACATCACCCCCCTCCTCACAGGCAAGTGTACCAAGAGGCAACACTCCTGTACTTTTCTCAGCACTTTCACACCAGCTGAGCTTTCCTTTATGCTATTGTGAAGACTTGCAAACTGCACAAAAAGGAGAAATCATCCAACTAGTCAGATAAACATTCCTCTTTTAAAGGAGGAATTAATGGAGTTATGCTGTGTTATCCTTATTTCAGTTATTCACTGTCTTCTCACTTGCTGACACTCCCTGCCTATTAGTTTCAAGTTAGGTTTTAGGCTGATTAGGGCACCTTTCAGGCTCTGCAGCTCTCCTCTAGTAGCTGATGTTACAGTATGAGACTTAGTTACAAGACCCTGAAATAGGAAATGGTGTACTGGATATTTTAAGGACAAGTTCTCACTTAATCACAAACTCATGTAATCATTCTAGTTGAAAGGGACCTTCAGGAGATCTAGTCCAACCTCTTCCCATTTGGTCCCTCTAATCTGTCTTTTCTCCAAGCTATACAGGCCCAGTTCTCTCAGCCTCTCCCCAAGCACAGGTGCTCCAGCACCCATCCACCTTAGTGGCCTTCAGCTGGACATGCTCCAGTTTATCATCTTTCTTGAAAGGAGGGCCAAAACTGATGCAGTATTCAACACATGGTCTAATGAAAGCCAAGTACGCCATGCCACTTATACTCTACTTTTGTATTACACAATGAGAAAAATCTCATAACTTCATTTGCTCCTCAGTCACCAGCAATGACACAAACATCATATACAATGAACAAAAAGTTTATTGGAACGTATACACACAGGGATAACAGAGGTATCTGAGTAATCAAATATGGAATGTTTAAGAAAGTTAAAATAAATAAGGATACCAAGTTTTGCCAGTGCTAGGTCCAGCACCAATGTAAGTAAATGCCCTCTGAACAAGTCTGACCCTGTTGGGAACATCCCTGCAGAGTCTGTAAAGGTTCCTACCACCAGAAAGTGGCCAATAATTTTTGAATACAAAGAGTCACTATAGTGCTTTCTACTGATGTGCATTCAAACTGTTTATTCACTACTTTCGTCTCTTATTTCTTTAATAATATCTATTAAGTTCTGGAGTCCAAAAACATAACCCGTGTCTTGGCCCTCATGCACCACACTATCTTCTCCATAGTACTTGCAGGTTGTGTGGGCAAAGTCTATCATACGGACATCAACCGTACTAGCAGTTGGTTTGTAGGCATATGCTCCTGCTGATTCATCTGAAGATTCCTCTGAAAGGTCCTCCAAGTCCTCTGGGTCTGAATCAACAGCAACTTCCTGCCTTTCCTTTCCATCATAAATGATCAGCAAGGAGCTAGAATAGAAGCGGTAAGACTCTTGTTTTTCTAAGACAGATTTGAGTTCAGTCAGTTTTTTAATAACAGATTCAAAGAGTTCCCTGCGCAGGTATTTGCCATTATGAAAGAACTGGTAAAGTGCTTCTTTAAATCCTTGGACTGACAATTTTCTTCCATGGTACTTATTCATGAACATTAGCTGGCCAGTGCCTGCCTGGTAGACCTATATATGCAAACACACACACAAGACAAGGGAAAAAGAAAAAAGTTAAAACTGTCAGTACAACTGACTCAAAGCCCTGAAAAGACATGCTATGGAAAGCTTTTACAAGATGACTATTTGTCTCTTAGAATTGCTCTTGCACAGTTACAAGAACTGTTAACAACAACAGACAGCAGTATCTACGAAACTCTGAGGTACAGCAGAAATGGAAAATCCGTTCAATTTAGACTTGAACTTTTCCACTTGGAACATAAGAATGAACAGTTTAAGTGAGATTAGGAAAGCTGTGGCCAAGATCTCCAAAGTCAAATTACAACTTGCAAATTACAACACCACAGCCACTCAACTCGACTCATTATCTGCCTCCGCTCACAGCATACTAGACTGATGTGCTGAGCTCTAAGTGACACCACACACTCTTATACAAAATTAAGGCGTGCCCCATAATCCTCTGTATTATCCTTCAGGAAGACTCATTCCTACAGGAGAGCATATATCATGTAGGTCAATAATGCCCAAATATTTGGGTCAAGAACCTGTAAGCAGGAAAAATAAGGATTACAGGTCCTTCCACGTTTTTTCCTGGTTTTCCAGTACAGGTTTATACTGGGAAGGTGAATAGACAAACACCTTTCACATGCCAGAACTGTGGTTAAAAATGCAGCTCCCATACTTCGATTTCTGCCTCGTGCTTTTTTCAGAACTTAAACAGTGAGCTGAACACCAAACATACAAAAAGTCATGCTGTGGAACAAGTCTAAGCAAACACTACCAGCATTCTGGGAATCTACTGGTTGGAAGGAAAGACCCTTTGAAAAAAGCCTCAAAAGCAAACAAGTTGTTTCCCACTTGTCACTCCAGGAACACAGAAGCATGTAAACAAAAAATGTAGGTGAAAGTCCATGCTATTTCATCTCCTTATTTGACCACTAGTCTTATCACATTTACCAACCCACTTCTTGTCTGTGCTTTGCAACAAGTCTAGTTTTAGCAGTGAAAGGTCTATGGCTTTTCCAGGTCTCCAAAACAAAACCAATTGTTAATATTTTGGCAAATTTCCACATGCATTATTCAAGGTGCATATGTCAGTAGAACCTCTTTCCAATCATCTCCTGTGTCATCTTAAAGATACTAATCAAATCAGTAACTTTACTACAGTATGGTTTTGCTCTTATGGTGGAAGAAATGTTTTCTTACTCAGAGAATGCATTCACTGTGACAGTGTTCTGCAGGTTGCTCATGCAGATGCTGTCATCTTCAACTGAAGATTGATACTCTCAAGCTTCATTCACTCTCAGTGAGAAAACCACCACCACCTCAAGCACAGTGACACACGGGATGAAGTCATCAGCCAAAAAACACTAGTAAAAACAGGTACAAGCCTGTTGCCCTGCATATAATCCATTTTCCTCTTACCTGCATGCCACAAACTCGGACCCCAATAACAGCTGATGTACTCTGCTGACACTTGCGAATCTGATTAGCCTTCTTCTCTTCTGACGCATCATCCCCATGCTGTCGGGTTCCCATCTTAAGGTCCAACACGCATGGTACTTCATATCGAGACGTTAGGTTCTCCAGCAAAATAAATTCTGACTAGTTAAGGAACAATACTTACCCATGAAGATGCTTTAAAACCATTATCACAGCAAATTTTATAGTATCAAAACCTTAGATTTAAGGAACTCAAAAACACACCCACTACACAGTAGCCTATCAAGAATTACAGCCACCTGCAGCTGGCAGAGTGGGCATCTCAGGTCCAGTTTCACTGCTCTCTAGTGAGGACAGGTGAATTTCCACATTTTAAGCAGAAAAGTCACCAGGGTCATCTTTTCAGCTCAGTTAGGTCTTGTCAATCTAAAAGCCCACTTTATTATTTTCCAAGTACAGAAATATAATCAGGCAGCTGAAGCACAGAACTGGAATTATTTCCTGCCTAGCAAGAGTCTCCTTACATGTCTGTGGGAAATCTATCATTCTGTATGTCTCAGTTCCCACTCAAAAACCAGGAAAGTCTTTTTACAACACCTCTAAAATACAGAAGTTCTAAACCACTTCAGAACATCAAGTACTACTGTGCTAGAGGTACCATATATTGCCATTTAATTTAATAATCATTTACAGTGATACATGGAGGATACCAGCATGAAATATTTTCTATTTTTTACAACAGTTTTATGTAAGCAGGGTGGAAAGGCTCAGGGTGGAGAAGTTTGCCTACAGTTCTAGAACAGAAAAAAAAGTCTGCTTCAAGTTTCAGGCATTCACAGTTACCATTTTTGTGTTCTCCATGCTCTAAACCTAGGTAACTTTAGATTCAGCTTCCCTTTATCAAAAGGGCTTGTCAAAAAGAAATTGCTAGAAGCAGACAAGTCCTCATATCAGAAAAGACTATGACCTAAAGCAACAGTCAGAAGTTGCTGTGTGGGAAAGAGAGGAAGCTAATTTTTACATCGCTAAAACTGAAAACAAGTACTGATGGCTCTTGCAAAGGAAAAGAAGTGGCAAAACTCTTCTCGTTTGAAAGCTTCCATTAGTAAACTAGTTTTGTGAAAGATTCCAAACGTAATATGCTATAAAACTTTTCCACTAATCAATTCACAACTTTTATGTTTGAATAAAATTACTGAAACTCCTAGTGTTACTACTTTATTATACACTAGAAAAGCTGATGTTCCACAAGGGCTGGCAATCCCTTCAAAGTCACTAAATAAATCATGGCTTCAGAGTCTCTTTGGATTATAATTACAGTCTGTGTTGTACTTTCATCCGACACGTCCAAGAAACAAAAAGCAGCACTCTATTCATTCCATTGTCATGAAATATTTTCAGGAAAGGATACTATATTGATTCCGGTGTTTTGCATTTTCCTTCATCCGCTGCAACTGTTGCTGGTGACATTTCATACTCCAAGGATTATGGTGTTTGAACTGTGAACTAACATTTCCTTTTTTCTCTACACTGTAATATAAGACTTCAGATTTCTTCAGCCACTCAAATTCTTCCTCTAATTTGTGACTAGAAAACAGAATAAAGCAGCAAATTAGAGGTCAAACAGAAAAAAAATGTATTTTAAAAGGGCTGTTAGTTGTTTTAATTTTACAGACTACTTTGCTCTCCTTCACTAACAGCTAGCATAAACTATTTTTAAAAATTTTCTGTGTACCTGGACAATTTGCCCATCAGCAATATTTCAATCTTTGTAAAGCTATTTCCGTATTAATATAAACTAGCATCTAGTCAAACATGTTTATAAAGTATGGCTCCCCCCCCATGCATCTATCGCACTTTTTGCAGATGTGAAAGCTTCACATGCATCAGAAAACCTTTTTTAATTGACCATGACGGAGGAGGAGAGGAAGGTGAGAGAAAGAGATTAAAAAAAATATTACTGGGCTTAGGACAAATCAGTTTCACTACTGAACTTGACTGCACTGAAAAGGTCAGGAAAAAAAATAAAAGCCAGGAGTAAATGAAAGTACTGTTCTACAATTCTGGAGTCCACCTCCAAGCTTGACAGGTTGGGGGCCCGGGGGGGGGGGGGGAAAGAGTTCTGCACCCTTGCACACTTCAGTGCTCTGCACTCCAGTTTCCCCCCACCAAACATACCTTTTCATTTTTTCCTCTTTCCTGTGCTGTCGGACCCATTCCTTAGGTATCTTGTCATTCTCTAACAACATTGTCTTTTTGTTAGTCCATCGCAACAGCTTACTTTTGGGTTCACAGTCAGAATTATCCAAGTTTTCCAAGTTATCGTGGTCCCCATTTAATGGATATGCTATTAAACATAAGTTTCCATCTTCATCTTCTTCAAAGCTCACTGACACCACACCTGAAAAGAAAAAGGCAATAAACAGTGATGAATCGCTAAAGTGACAAGTAAACCTTTTGCAACACATGATTTTTACACTAAAAATAGCAACTTTTGCTTTTTCTCTTACCCTGGTCCTTAGTATATCTTGCCACAGGCCAAAACTCATCTGCCAACCTTACAAATATCAAAACACCTAGACAAAAATGACACCTCATAAAATACAATTTATCAGGCTGACAAAACAATACAAAAGGTTCTTTTCTCTCTTATGCACAGTCAAGCAAGAATCAAATAACAACAGGAGACAATTTCAATTAATAAAGTTTTTATTAATTAAAAAAATCTGACTGGTCTGACCCTAAGATGTAAAATAATTTGTTAACATCTTGCACTGAAAAGTAACCTGCACAGAAAAACACCAAAAGCTTTAAGTTTTGCATGACAGCAAAACAAAAAGCATTTATCCAAACAAGATTTGGTAATAGATTCCCAGGCAAAAGGAAAGATTTGCAAGCAAAGCAAAACAAAGAATAAGTCACATTACAACAGAAACTAGTTCCAAGGCTTCTACTTAGAATCACCACGTTTAATTATACATTTTCTTCTCCTTTTTGGAATATATTTTATTGATACTGGCTATGCAGCAATCTTGTGCAATAAATAACAAAATGCAATACAAAACAAATCTGATTGTGGTACATAGAAACATGGTGAACCTTGAAAGCATTTTTTCCTCATCCTTCTCTCAAGAGTCTCTAAAAGCACTGCATTGAATTTTAAGAGTCTTAGTGGAGAGCTCTGACAGAAGTGCCCTCAGTGCTGTATTAGCAAGTTTCAATGGTTAATAAAGCAGCCATAACAATTGTCTGAATTTTTTAGTTTTATTTTTCAGTCCTCTCTCATCCTCAAAGCAATCTGCACAGTTCTTGCAGCTCATCTCTAGGCCAGAGGGGAGAGTTCTCGGCGAGAGATTGGCACTTCTGAGCTGGGCAGGCGGCTGGCTCTGAGACCTACAGTAGCTGGGGCAGGGAGCGCAGAAGCTCTGACTGACAGTCCTGCTGCCACAAAGAAAAGGACAACAAGAAAAAAAGGGGATGGGGCAGCTAACAAGTGACCTGTGACTTTATCCTGGAAAAAATAACAGATGGACCAAGTGAGGCTCCTCACCCCTAAATCCCTCCCCACACTTTCCAAAAAAATCCACACACACTAGCACAATTGTTCTATTACATTTTGAAAAGAATCATTCAAAGGTCACATTTTCTTCAACGGTCCAACAGAGTTTGTAGTGAGATGTGTCAAAAGTCTCAGTATGCCTGCAGGGA
Organism: Rhea pennata; assembly: GCF_028389875.1. Classification (NCBI taxonomy): domain Eukaryota; kingdom Metazoa; phylum Chordata; class Aves; order Rheiformes; family Rheidae; genus Rhea; species Rhea pennata. Next base: position 14,143,021 of record NC_084674.1, read on the forward strand.
GCGTAACTTTGAAATATCATCTCTGAAGTCTTCCACCAGTTTCACAACAAACAATATGCAAAACTTGGTCACTCATACTCAGTAGTTTAAAACAATTGCTTTAAAAAGTAACCCCATTAAAAATGCTTCAGACATTTATTAATCACCAGGCAGCAGCTCATGGAATAACGAACAGAAAGAAAATATTTCTGTTAACTAACGCAATGCTTAGGAGAACTGGAATTTCCACTCCTACATACCATCTGACTCAGCCTCATCATGGCTACTTGATCATTGCCTACCTAAATGCCACAAACTTTAATTTCCTTAGTGGCAACAACAAAACTGCAAATATTAAACAGGACACTTTACTGACATTTATTTATTGTGATCAAAATGAGAGTCAAGAGGACAAATTCAAAAGCAAAAGAAAATCACAGGTAAGCTTACAGAAAATGTCAACCAATCTTACCAAGTCCCTGTAAACAAACATTGAACAAGTATCAAAAAATATTAAAAGCTCCACATAAATAAAAGCAGAGTATTACCGAAAACATTTACAAGCTGTTAGCTACTTACCTGTGCCTAAGGGAGATACATAGGCTATCATCAGCAGAGCTGCTCTACTCTAATGCTGTTAGTCAGCCCAAGCACCAACTTGGCAAGCATTTCCACCCTGTATCTCCACAGCCTGCCTCAGACAACATCAAAATACATGAAAAGAAAAACCCTAAAATCTCTTCCCCATAGAAGAGATTTCAGAGGTAACAGATAGCACAGCATGCTCGCATTTACAGACGGGAAAAGCCTGACCCCATTCTAAGGTTTGGTAACTTACCCTCATATTGTGGAGTGAATTTACGCATTTCTGTAGGAAGAGTTTCATAGAACTGGTGTTCCCTCTGAATAAGGGGTTTACAGATGGTCTTGTCATTAAACCGGAGGACACAGGAGTGCCCTCCAACCTGGTGGACAAAGGGTTGAAGCAGGACTCCCTTGGAATAGTGCTCCACTTCCATAGCTCCAAATGCTGGGCTCATCCTTGTAGCACATTAGACAGAGGAAGGTGACAGTGGTGAAGGCACCTCAGAGCCAGAAGTCTCCAAGATCTGAAGGCGTGAATTCCGATTCAAAAAGTCTGTTAAAACAAATACAACAGAACGCCCGGTCGTCAGTGCCCCGGCACGCCGTCGGCGGGGTCAGCAGGGCTCGCGGCGAGCCCAGAGCCGCTCGCTCGGCGGCGGCGGCGGAGTGAGGGCGAGCGGCGGGCGCGGGCAGCCCGGCACAGGCGGCCGGCGGCGCCGCCCCGCGCGGAGCGGCCACTGCGAGCCGCGGCGGGGCGGGGCCGCCCGGGGGCCGCCCGGCGCGGGGGGAGGCCAAACTCTGCGCCGGCGGCCCCCGCCTTGCCCCCCCCTTCGCTTTTTAAACATCCGTCGTCGCAAGTGCAAACAGTCCAAATCACGCTAAAAGCTCTCCAGCGTATGTTCACGGCACCAGATGGAACTACCTCCCCTTCCCTCGTCTTGAGCATTAACAAAGCACACGCATTAAATCAGCCAAAAAAAAAAGTAGTAATTAAAAGTAAGTTCACAATTCATACTATCTAGACAGTGACAGCAATCTCAAAAATCTACTGAGGCCCAGGCTGGGCAATGACATCACTTGTTTATTCACAACAATGTGCCAAATGCTTAAAATATTCATAGATACTAAGTTTTCAGATGAAAAACACATGACTAAGAAGCCATTCTCCAAGACCTTATTTTTGCACATGTACAGCTGGAGGCAGAGTATTTCATGCAATCCGGCTGGATAAGAAGTATCTGTTATTGTGTCCCTATGACTTCATCCCACTCAATTCTGGTCAGTTTCCAGTTTCATGCAACTTGCACTTTGATACCCAATTAAAACAAGAAAGCTAAAAAAAAAAAACATGACTGTCTTAATCTGTGCCTTTTGGTAAATTTTTAAGTTGAGTTCCTCTAATTTTAGACCCAAGCTTTAATGATTAACTCTTGGCATCTAAGAACAACCTTCTGCTTATTTTGTCTGAAGATCATTACACAAACAATAATGCACTTAATTCAGAGAGACTACAAAATGTTCTAGGTCACAGGTCTATTTTTATTTGTCCTCCTCAGATATTTAACAGCTTTACATTAACTTTAAAAGCAGAGAACTGCAGGCTTAAAGTAATGGTACTAAGAGGAGTATAAACGCCTACAGTATGCCTCATACGTAAGGACATTAATTGAATTAAGCAACTAAACAGCTTAAAGAAACAACAGGTCAATCAACGCCAACTCCTGGAATGTTTATCTGCAGCTAAGGATAACAGATCAATATTGTTTTACTCACTGCACTCAAGCGAGCTTCCACCCCCCCCTTTATTTAATAAAGAACTACACGATTTTTTAAAAACTGAATTACTGAATGCAGAAACAAAGACTTGGAGTGCCTCTACAGGAATATGCAAAATTTCACCTGGGAGAGTATTTGCCTAAAACAACATTCTTTTCCGATATTCTAGTTGTATTTTAAGATCAGTGCAAAAATGAGTAACTTTCCATTTGTACTGTTATCCTAATATTTTCATAATGTAGCTACTATTCGCCCAGAGAAGTGTCGCATCTACCTTAATATCAAGAACTTGACAACTTCAGAGAAACATAACTTAAACTCTCGATTTCACCCCAGGCAAGCCATCTCCAAAAATCTGTTCAACTATAACCAACCTAAAAATGACCTTGCGGTACCCAGAAAACCATAGAAACCAATATACCCTTGTCTGACCTCAAACACAAGACAATCTAATCAATCTCAACTACAGCCATAGCCAGAAGGTGGCACTGTCAGTGCTTTAGAGCCACAGAAAATTTCAGAACATATTTACTAGATGTCTCTCTACTGTAACCACCAGCTTCAGTGGAGGGCCACAATCCTCTCTATATTTACTCAACAGTCAACTGTAAGTTCATCTATCAGCAGAGATGAAACTTATTTCAAACTTTCACCAAGCACACATTAACAGGCCACATTAGTTCCCAAGAAAAGCTCTCACTGACTTATTTTCATTGATCACCAGTAAAATTTAAAGCATCAATTTGTATTTGTGTAGTGCATCAATAACTTTATAAGTTTCAGAGATCTAATAAGGATTTCTTAGAGCTAGCAATTCCGCCAGCCTTCCGGAACTTTGCTTAATCCTCTTCCACCACATAAATAAAACTTTGCCTCCCAGAGAGTTCTGGCTTTCACTGGAAGGCATAGCTAAGCACATACAAGATCCTGCAGCAACAGGGCTTTACATTATTAAAAGTACGTCTGTGCCAGTATCACAACACATCAGCATTTCAAGAGCCTTTCTCTCCAAGACAGCATTACTATTCAGTGGGCATCCTCCTAATTATCCCTGATGTAGACATCCCTTGATACAGCTGCAGTGATTCAAGCTAGAAAGTAGCTTGAAACAAGGTTAGCAAGTGGCTTTAAACATCCTTTACCCCTCGTACCTCCTGCATTCCCCAATTCTGGTCAAATTTGCCATATAAGAAAAGCAAAGAAACACTTATTCCAAATTAAGCAAGTCACTTGCTTTAAGCAAAATACTTTACCAGCAGAAAGTTGTTCATCCTAACAACTACTAGTCCTACTGCAAAGTTGCATTAAAAGTTAAGCCTTACAAATGTTCACACCACAGAAATGCTTGTCCAGCAAAAAGTACTTCCAATACAGATGACACACAGCATCTTGTTTTCCCAACATATCTCCAGGGAGCTCATTAATAGCAGATGAGCTTGTTTTCTTTCATATATGCCTAAGTAGCCTAGAGAATATTTGTACACAGTGCACCACACTCAACAAGCAATGGAATTAACCAAGCACAAAATTTCACAGGAATATTCATGCTACTTTGCTACCCCGTGAAAGTAAGATTTGAGTATAGGTATTGTGTAACATCCAATTCAACAGCTAATACAGGAAGTTTTTCAGTTCTGATATTATACAAGATCTTATGCTTACTTCCCCCCCCCACTAGAGAAGCCAAAGGAAATGCTGCTTCAACCCAAAAAATACTCAAAGGATAAATGCTAGCTGAAAAGGGACAAAAGAGCTCTGAAGAACCTTGTTTTTTTTTTTCTTTCAGAGAAAAATTACAAACATTAGTACAAAATCAAATGCACCACCACTTCATCTGCATTACCACAAGGCAAATACAAATCTATCAAATAAATGTGTGTGGGGGCACTCACATCAGCAAAGATTATTAGAGAGGTATTAAGCTCTTTTTATACTACATTTTAGGAGGATGAATCTATACACTATAAATCTGTGTGCAAGTGGACCGCTGAAAAATGCGTCAGCGAGGAACTTCTACTCCTTGCTATAAAATCTCCAACCAAGCTCCTTATTTCTGCAAAATAATTTACCACTTGCCATACAAGCCAATTATGTGTATACTATTTGAACAATGACCTTGAGCAAGCCCACATATTCTTGCTAATTCGTATTTCAGTGAACCTGGCAGGTTTAGTTTGCACTTTGAACAATTATTATATTTCATCTTTTCAAGATGGGAATACCATTTTATCTAACAAATTTAAGCTGCTTCCATGCAACGAAGTGACCAAAGTTGTTCTCACTTTCATACAACACCAAGACAGTTGCCTTTTACCTCTACCACAACGAACTATCAGTACTTCCTTGCTATTTTGGTTCCACTTAATAATGAGAATTTTGCCACTCATTATCAACATGGCCTGGATCACATTTGCAATGCCTATCAGAAGTGCTCTGCATTGTCTTATTTTAAAAGACTATACTTGCATAAGCAACCTTACAAGGGTGTCAAACTGGTTCCATTTCCTTATTGATAAGAGCTGTGATCTAAGCAAAGGCTTTCAGCAGCAGTGATTTTAAAGAGTATAAGCATGAGATAGGTCTTCGTTTTCATTCCTCAGATTCTATAACCAGCTCTTTATTAACACTCTTTGGTCAAGTAAGAGCACAAAGTAGCTGTTTTCAGGTGACTTTCAAATAATACAATTCACATTCCATGTACTCTGCCCTTCCCCCTCCTCCTATCATGCGTTTTCAAATGCCTTTAGCAATATCTTTTGTTCAAAGGATACATCAGAAAAAAAGAGCAAAAGTATTATCCCTTCATAAGCATCAAGTATTTCAAGAGAAAAATCCGATATAAATTTTAATGAACCAAGTATGGCAACTCACAAATAATAATCAGCATGATTAATGTCATTCTTAAACTAAGAAGCAAAAGGTGTGAAAAACCCAAATCTGTAAAATGGAAGTGACATGTAAAGATAGCATTTTATTCTCAGACATTCAGGTGTCACAATGACTGCCTGAAGGATACCACAACAAACTCGTGTTTTGATAAAACTCAGACCTAACATTCATCTCAGCTGATGGCATTCTTTGAGAGGTGCTTCATGTTGTTATAGGTTCTTGACTTAGTCCCACATGCAAATGCATTAACGAAAACATCCTCTGGAGAAGCTTCTGGCTAACAGCTCTTCACTTCATTACAATCTCATAGAAGTAACACTTTTTCCCAAACCTTGTTAACCAGTGGAATTGCTGAGAAAGAGCTGTCCTCCTCATCAATCAGTTAAACCAGTGGTCTCCAAACTACAGACTTTTAGTTTGGGTGGCCAATACCCAAAGTCCACCAAAGCCATAAATCAGCTTTACTGTGACAGAAATAGCAAGTAAGCTAAGCTTTCTGCCAACACCTTTCACAGTTCATTGGGGAGTAGAGAGGAAGGCTGACTTAAGATACAGCTCCTGAAAGACATTACAACTCTACTGAATCAGACAACACTAAACTGCTTCCCCAGGTTCCAAAGAAAAAAAGAAATGGCATAGCCAGCCAACAGGAGAAGAAAGAAAATCAATCATCAGTCAGAGAAGCCAAACAGAATGCTGCTTCAGCCTGAAAAATACTCAGGAAGGGATAAACACCAACTGAAAAGGAACAGAGAAGCTCACAAACTTCAATGTGGAAAGTGTATGGTAATTTTGTGAGAGACTCTACCAGCTGCTTCATGCATAAAACTAAAAAGATACTCAGGTTTGAGTTGGTAAGTCATTAAAATATTCAAAGAGAATGATCCTCTATGACTAAAACAATAAACACATTAAGAATCTACAGTACATCTATCCAACTGAGTCTATATAATAACATAACTAAATGAATTCTACAGCTTTGGAAGAAGCCTTAAAAAAGAGCCTTAAATTTTGCATGACTACATGAAACAAATACTTATGCTGGTAACAGTATCCTAGGAAGAAGTTTCATCTGTAGCATAAGAGTGCATCTCAACTGTCAATCACTAGAATTTTAGGTTTTTGTCATAAACAAAAGTTCAGTTCCTCAAAACAAGTAATGCAAATTTAATATAGCAGATTTAATGGCTTTTCAGTATGGTTTAGGGGAGAGAAGGGAAGTAGAGTCATGCTGTCACACAGGGAGAGATATCACAGGTGGGCATATTGCTTTTAATTTGTCTGATTTTTCATTTTTCCTAAATACAAGAACAAAAACATGACAAAAGGCAGCAATATACTGTAGGTCTTTGAAGTTGGCTAGTGTCTGAAAACACACAGACCCATAAGCTATTTCAGAAAACTACTGAATTAAGCTCACTTTAAAAGAAAAGTTAAGACAGAGGGGAATCGCTTTTTTTTTTTTTTTTAATCAAGTGTAACTTTAAACCAAGTGGCAGCAAACGCACATACTATTTTATTATTTATAAAAACTGGAAAGAGGAAAAAAAGATGCTGAGCTACACGTCTCCATGCAAGGCAACTTATTTATGCTTTTCTGTAGCAAAATCGATCAATATAATGATCATCAAGTTTTCTCCACATAACATACAAAGATGAATAAGCTTGAGGGTTTATAAAAATATCCAGCAAGGATCATTTACAAATCCAAGAGTAAAATAGTATCAACTCCTCCACATATAGGACACATAAGGAGGCTACACATGCATTCACTTTCAGAATAGATGTACTTCTGCAATAGTCTTCACTGGTAAATCACAAAGGTGATGGAAGTTAAGCACTGTAGTGATGAGTTTATCATAACCACCTACAGATACAAAAAGCCAAAAAAAATAGAGGAAATTATTCTTGTTAAATTAAGGGCACTTTAGCAAGGGAGGCAGGGGGTTGTATGACAGAACCATCTTTAGTAATAAGTGGCTGGCAACTGCAGCAACACACTGCTATAGTTTAAAATAATGGAAGAAACTTCTTCAGATAGAATGCGAAACAAATTCCTTGAACAAATTTATGTAATCACACATAAATAGACTGAGCATAAGAACCCAGAATTATACATGAATTCATGCACGAGGCTCCTGAAAAGTAAGTTTGCAAAATTTCTGGAAAAGTGACAGAACTAACTGGACAGTGGTCTCAGCCCACCCAGGTACAAATCTAATCCTGATTTTTTTTTTTTTTTAAACAGTAGATCACTAATACAAGATTCCCACCAAGAAAGGCTGCATGCTTGTTATTATATAGAAGTTATCTACTCATCAGTTCAATAAGTTAAAGAAGTTCTTTCCTGTCCCCACACTCACTACAGGAGCTCCTATTTCAGGTCACGTATGTTCTTCCTCCTGCGTTATTGGAGAAATTTAGCTATAAATTTTGAAACACATCCACTAGCATTAGCTTATAAATATAACAGAATAATCCTATGCTCTGTCCCAGAGGTCATCTATCAGCAGCACGCGACACAAAACACACTTGGAAAAAACTCCATTTTTCAAAAAAAATTTTAGCAATTCTGTAACCGTTTCAGTGTAATGCATCTTCAGAAATACTAACAGTTATATATATATATAAAAAAAAAAAGGCTTGAGATGTGCAGTAAAGAACATCCTGAAATAGCCTATATTTCTCTGAGGATATTAAATCACCTATATCACCTACAAATACTCTTCTAGATCTCTTTTCCTCCACTGAAAGGAGAGGATGCATGGCCCAACATTGCGTACAGCAGCCAAGGACTTACAATGGCTACATTCAAGACCCTATTCTGCTACGAATCTCCCAAGAAGGTGCAAGCCAGCACTTTTTGCCAAGATTCCTATCTGTAAGGAGAATATCAGGCTTTTTCTATCCAATAGGAATTTTTATTATAACACACAAATGAAAGATGAGGCACTCTGATGCTGACAAATGTACAGAAAGATGCACTATTTCAGCAAATAAATTTTTTGCTAAACCAGTAATATCTTTAGACTATCTCCTTTTGCTCTCTAAAAATGGAGTTCTAATTTTAATAAAACACGAACCAGCAATATCTATTATTGAGGGGGAGACCCAAAAAACTGATATAAGACATACAACTACACCTGTAAGGTCAACAGAGCAGCTGCAGAGCCATCTCTTGGAGAAAATACTGCAAGATTTTTGAATATAACTTTGACAGACAAAAAATCCAAAGAACTACAGAACATACATATATCTAAAAATGACATATATTAAGGGAGAAAACAGTTAAAAAAAACAAGGTGCATCATATGCTTTTTTAAAATACACACAATTACACCTATCTTCCCTAAACTAGTTCTACGTTATTAGAATTCCAGTTTCCCCAATGTTTCTTCATCCTTCAGTAACACAGGGCATCTCTAACAGCTTCCAGTCTTCTCTTAATAGAAGCATGTACAGCAGCCAATGATGGCCATTCAGCTGTAGGAAGTGATTCTGAAGTGATCAGTCATGAGCTCAACACAAGTAATATTTCAAGATACCAAAAAGCAACACCTTTCAGCTTTATCTATACTATTTTTAACTTGTAAGCTTAACTGCTACATATACAAAACTCCAGAGACAAATACCAGTTTACTTTTATCTCCTTAAAAAAACGCCCAAGCTACAGGTTAAGTATACCCAGCCAGAAAAGGACATGAGAAGTCTGACCCATGTACTTTTTCCAAGGATTGTGTAATTTAAGAACCCATCTCTTTTCCAAGAAAAGAAATGCCAGGGAATTTAGAAAACCTGAACCAGCAAATCTAAGCTACTTAAACTTCCTATTTAGAAACTGATCCATCTTAAAACAGTATTCTGGCACCAGCAGCTAAAAACATCAGTTGCTATAAAAAGACAATACTGCCCTTTGTCACAGACAAACCAAAATAGCATTCAGCCTTTAATCTTCCGAAAATATGACAGTAGGATCCAGATTGTGTGGATTACACATGAAAAAAGTGTTATTTAAGATATGAAAACAAATTCAAGGATTAAAATAAATTCATGACTATGCCTTTTTCATTATCATGAATTTAGTAGTCTAGTAACTATATTTCTAACCATACAATAAGGCAGTATCTTTGTAACTGATCCTTGAAGTTGCAAATGAGCTGTCACGTAAGAAGCTGCTGAAGAGGAACACTCCACCAAGTTTTGCTCAAAGGTCGTATTCATTTAGCTATATGAAGTTTTCTTCTGCCTGTATTCCCTTCAGGTATCTTTCAGAAGGCTTTTCTAACCAGAAATACTAGTGGTGCACAGCACAAGTTTATTAAATTCAAGCTTAGATGTCCAAATCCTACAATCCAGCCTAGCTCCTCAAACAAAAATTTCCAAAGGAACACAAAGATCATCTATAAGTAAATCTTTACTGGAAGAACGGTGCCAACAATCCATAATCAAATAATTCATGCATCCCATTTGTGTGTGTTCATGTATGCCATCAACATATTCTTTCAAACAAAGGACAGTTTATTCTTTTTTAATGGATACTAGTCAAAAGCAGTCCAGAACAGAGCCAGAAGGACTTCAAATGTCCATCTAGAATTTAAACTAGGATTCTGAGGCTCTGATGATCATGACAGATTGAGCTCATGCTCTAGAGCAGTAGAGTTCAAGAGATGCATTTAGTATCTTTTAAAACTATATTTCAACTTCATAACATATCAAACGACTGGAAAAAAACGCAAGTCAAATAACGCAATCTAGACTTGGGTTTTAAAGAGAAGATTTTATAGGATTTAGTGATTCTAAGAACTCTTCTTTCCATTTCCACACCTATTAAAGGTATAATGAAAACAAATACTAGGTCCTAAAACCTTGAACACATGTCTTTTTCCAGGAAGACTTAGTAATTGCTGAACTTCAATTCCAAAACATGAAGAAGAGTAATTTAACTGTGTTTCTTGTTAAATTGCAGCAGATTGGACAAAAGCAGTTAAGGACAGGAGAGGAGTCTTAGATTAAACACTTAACATGGCACAAAAAAACCAAGGGAAATACAGTAAATGTTTCCCACAGTAACCATAACTCATTTGGAACACAATTTCTCCCTAACAAGAGAGACAAAAATCTTGTATACAAGCATACTTGCATAATACTTCAAAAATGCCCTTTTTAAAGTATTTATGTATTTCATGTTTTCAGCTTCCTGTGATCTCAATATACTATCTGGAGCCAATTACAGTTTTATCATAGTAATCACTATCAAAGAATTAATACATTTAATCTCAGTTTACGTATTTAATCAGCAGTATGAAATCACTTGAAAAAACTAACAATTTCAATAATCTATAAAACAAAGCTTTCACAGCACCTTGACTGCATTGTTTTTATCTCTCTGAAGGCTGAAATACATTCAATAATGAAAAGTATCTTGTTTTATTAGTTCATGTGATGGGACACAGCTACAGTGATTCTTATGTTCTCATAAAAGGAACAAATGCATTACAAGAGGTTTTAAAAACAGCTACAGATTCTATACCATAGGCAAGTGTGGTTGGCACAACTGTCTTCAAAAAGAAGCTATCAATAACTAAAACATGAAAGCTGACAGGATGACTGCTGACAATCTAATTTCCTCTTCCAAAAACTGCAATAAAGCATCACCATCCATGCTATGCTCATGTTCCAGGTTAGTATTTCTGAGAAATGGCATGCTGTTGGAAAAAATTCATTTCAAGAAGTCAAGCTTTGGAAAGAGCATTTTATTCTTTGGAAGCAAACTGGGCACAGTGACGTTAAATCATTATTTACACTTTAAATGCAACACACCACCATTCAGAATTTAAGGTTAAATATTTCAAAGGTTTCAACAGGACAATTGAGAGAGTCCTTCACTCACCACTCCTCACCGTTACTTGATCTGTATTTATTCCATTTATCCTCACCATTGAGAGACTGCTTATTTCCATGAATTCTGAAATGATTCTCCAAAAACATTGTCCTCTCCTCATCTAGAACTAGAACCTTGGTTTAACATTCACAGACTTCTGTTTAGAAAATTGGCCAAATTAACAGATTCAGGACTTCCAAGACTTATTACAACACAAGTCAAGACATCACAAAAGCTTTCAGTGGTTGTTTCATGCCTCTAGACATCTGATTAGTAAAACACTAACTATAAACAATGTCAGATCTTTATTTGAACAAACACTGCTGCTTCCACAAGGTATGCATCATTTCAGATTTGGCTGGAGTAACAATTTCTGGCTATAATTTTGTCATAAAACTTTTGCAAAATGAGAAAGAGGACAACTATTTTGAAACAAAACAGCTATTACAGAAGGTCCAAAACTAACATTCTAATGAGGTATTTTAAAGAAAAGTATAGAAATGCCCATCTAAAAATATATCTCAAAATTATAAAATGTAGCCTTTGAATATTTGAAAACTATCCCTACATAGTTTCAATGATGCAATAACCCTGGGCATGACAAAAAGCCAGATAAAAGAATTAGTTACAAAGGAAAAATCCGCTCCCCTGCAATGGAAAATTTTCATCTCTTCAAGCAAGCCACAGAGATGCTTTGCTGAACCTGCGTTGCCTGGATACCAATCGCAGCTTCTTGCCAACAGAGAGGAACTAAGCATCAGCAAATTCAACAGCTGGTAAGTAGATGAACTAGATGAGAGGCAGCAAGTTTTTTTCCATGTACTAGTGTGAAAAAAAAAAAGAAAAAAGAAAAAGAAAAAGAAAGTGACAGACTTCATATAAAGATTCTAACCTACACTCACCAGATATACAAGAATCAACAAGAGTATAAAATATCCATTAGCTCTTAACACTGCCATCAAACTCCAAGGTACTTCACCCTTACCTCCAAACTTTAGATATAGCCACAACAGTACAATCCATTCAAGTTAAAACTGTATTCAAAACTCAGGTTAGAGAATGCAATATGAATAAAATAAAATAAAAAAGTTGTTAGCATGTTAAGTTCCTGCCATTTCAGTCTTTTGATCCGGTATGTGAACTTTTGGAATACATTTCTACCCAAAAAACAAGTTCTATATTTATGCTTCGATACACAAGCATTGAGCAACCTAGTGTATTTCATCAGAAAGAATGTAGTCATACCTGCGCCTAGCATTAAAAGCCACATCAAATCATACTCACTTCAGAACCTTGTCCATACCACAACTGCCCCTAGTCCTTCCCACCCCAAGTACAGTGTCACCAGGCAGGATAGTATCACAAACGTTACTAAGGAGACACCTGATTTGCGCATTATGGATTTCGAATTATTCTAGAGTTTGGTGACACGCTGATTACACTGGTGAAACGGCACTTCTGGTTTCCTGCAGAAATTACTGCAGTTTATCACCTTACTTCCAACCACCATCAAAAGAGAATTATTAACTGTTACTTAATACCAGTTACTCCAAAATTCCCAAATCTCACCCAGCTTTACTCACTGAAAGAATTCAGACAGTAAAGAATTTAAAATTACCAAGAGCAGCTATTGCTCAATTTATCACTTTAGATGCAACATCCTTGTTGAGTTTCTACGTGTTAGCACAAGCAGTTTTTTGATCATCAACTTGACAACATATGCTTCCCATTTCTGCCTATTCACAAGCCAAAAAAAAAAAAAAAAAAAGCAGTCTATAGCACCACATCCAACAAACTGAGGCACACTGTTATGAGAAAGTTTCCTCACACATACATTTTTGGGAAGAATTTCTCTCCCCCAAAACATCCCCTCACATTTCCCAGTTGAGGGGAGAACAACTGAAAAGGAGCACCATACCAAACAGTGACCTGGTTGGAAGCCTGTCTGCTGATGGGCAGCTAAGAGATTCTTTCACTAATACCTTTCCTCATCCTGTATTTTTCCCAGGAGTGCAGGCCTGACAAACCTGAAGTCCTTCCTGCAAGCAGCTGCTGGGGAAAAAATTTTGAGAACACAAAATCCAGCTTTAATGCATCTTTCTGACCACCCTCCAGTTTTCCATCTCCTTCCCAAGTTATTGTACCACACGGTTCTGATCACCATCAAGAAGGAATGACAGCGTAAGTCATACACTATCTGTATGACAAAAGTGCTGAAGACAAGTTAACAGATCATTATCTCAGGAAGCTATGAAAAGTAAAGACAGAAAAAGTAGGAAAACACTTGTCAATTAGAATAATGAATGTAAATTTATGAAAAGCTATCTTGACCAGTTAAAGTCCTTCCCCAAAAAGTAAATATAGAAAGGCTGTAATCCTTCCCAAATACTTGTCATTTTTGAAGAAAGACCCCTGGATTCCAACAGTCAAAACACTGGCTTTTTTCTCCATTTACCAATATATTTTAATCAAGGGAAAAAAAAAAACATAGCTATCTGTAAGATGCTAAATAACCAAATACAAAGGAAACAAAATATAATTGTTTAATCAACACAGGAAGTGTACATATTTATGTGGCACGTGTATGTATATAAACTCAGTTTCCATTCCTAATATTCCTGTAAGCCAAAAAGCATGCAAATTAAGCTCAGTTTAAAGAAACAATTTTCAACTCTTTTCTTTTCAACTCTTTCAAAGAGTTCGTATATTTTATGTAACAAAGTTATGAGTTGATATATTAATTCTTATACACATTTAAGAGCCTAAATCGACCCCCAGGACCTGTTATTCTCAAACTTCCAATTTAACTGTAACATCCTTGCTTAATTTGACATGTTGCATTAACAATAACACACCCCACGGCACCTGACTGAAAAGTTAGAAAACACATGCTCACATTAGCTTTAACCTCATAGAGCTAAATACTAAAGCAAAATTCTGATTTCAGTATTTGATACAGAACTGCCACATTGCAAACGATCCCAGTTGTCAAATAGCATAAAAAGCATGTGGGTACTCGATACATTCATAAAATATCTGAGAAACCACAAGATATATAAGGCACCATGTCAAAAAAAAACTCCACCACAGACTAGAAGTAGATGGAATTAAATTCCAGTGTATATATCAGGAAAGGTATGTGTGTTAAACATATGTACCTTTTACAGTGGAATTATGGCCAAGGACATATTCCAGCTGTAACTACCAACAGGCTGTTATTTTGTCAACAGTGATAAAATTTATTTTCTCAAACAGAATGCAGATTTCCAAATCTCAACCGCAAGTGCTTTTTGTTTAAGGGCCTGAGGGCTGCAATCCGCGTTAACAAGATATTACGAACCTGTGATGCTTACAGAAGCACAGCACAAGCGATCACCTAACACTTCCCGTTTCACAAGGCACGGTGTTCGTGAGCAGCACGCCCACTTACGCAACACCTCCTGAAGCATCGCTCTTTCCACCTGCAATATCACCGAGCTGGCGAGCCAGAGGCAGCAAGCCCGCAGCACGCCCCGCGCCCAGGCAACCCGGACACCAGCCCCCGGGGGCCGGGCAGAGGCGACCCTGCTGAGCGACCGCCAGGAAGAGCCGCTCCCGGGCCGCCGGCCGCGCACCGAGACCCCGCGGCTGCCCCCCGCCCGCGGGCCGAGCCAGGGCGACGCGCTCCCCCCGGCCGCCGCGGGCGCTCCGGCCGGCCGGCACCCACCTCCCGCGGCAGGCGGGGCCGGCCGCCGGGGCAGGCCGCCAGCGAGGGAGGGCACAGCCGCGGCGCCAGCGGCAGCCCCGCGCATCCCCCTCGGAGCCGAGCGCCGCGGGGCGGCCGGGCCGGGCTGGACGGGAGCCCCGGGCCGAGGGCGCGAGGGAGGGAAGCAGCGGCGCGCCCGTTACCTGCTCTCGGGCCGGCGCCGGCGGCGGCTTCGCTCCTTTGTTCCTCAGACGTCAAAATGGCGGCGCAGGTCGGGGCCGGCCCTCCCCCACCCCGGCGCCGCGGGCACGCCCGCCCGCCCGCCCGCCTCCCTATTGGTTCGGCCGGGGCCGCCGCGCGCTGATTGGGCAGCCGCCAGCGCCGCTGTTGCTAGGCGAGCCGTGGCGGGCGGGTGGGGCGCGGGCCGCGGGGGGGCGATCCGGGCGGGGCGGCCCCGACGGGGCCGTGGGGATCCCGGCCCGGCCCGGAGCAGGCGGGCGCCCCGGCGGGGCCGGCGGGCGCAGGGACGTGGGGCGGCCGAGCGCCCGCCGAGGGCCGCGGCAAGGCAGGGGGCCGCGGCGGCAGCCTTGCGGCCGCCGCCGGCTGCGCACCGTCTCCGGAGGCCAGCCCCGGCCAGCCCCCGCGGCGGGCCCGCGGCCGGGCCCTCGGCGTCCGCCCAGGCGCTTTCGGGCTCCCTCCCGTCCGTGCGGGCTCGGCTCCGTGAGGCACGTCTGGTTTCCTCTGCCCCTGCCCGCTAGTTATCTTGAACCGGCCGCGTCTCCTTTCCTCGCAGGCCGCGGCAGCGATCGATGGGGCTGTCGTTACGCTCGCCTTCGCTCCCGCGCTGAAGCGGCTCGTCCCCGCGCTGCGCAGCACGTAGCGCCCCTGTAGCGGGGCGTTCGGGGGAGCCCGGCTGCCACGGCGCTTGCACCGCTCCCGCCGGGCAGAGCTGCGCCCTCCCTCGCGGCCCTGCTTCCGAGGCGGGGGAGAGCAAGCAGAAGCACACGGCCGGTCCTCGGAGCGGGGGAGTCGCACGCGTGTGAGCTCGCTCGTTAGCTCTTCCCTGGTTTTGCATCACTGAAAAATCTCGTTTAGGCACAGGCGGCCTGCAGTCCTTGCAGGCTTCCCCCGATGCAGTTTTACCCCGAACGACTTCCCAGTGCCCGTGACCTAACGGTTTTAATGGCATCGCAGTTTTCGGGTCTTACAGGCTGGCCCAAGAATGCGTGTGAAACAACACAGTCACCATCCTTGTAAGAAAAAAAAGGAGATTACTGCAGTTTAAATTACTAAGCAACAGTCGCTCTGACAGTTAACTTAGTAACGCTCTGCCATCTATTTAATCACATTAATGAGATAGAACAACTCTGCTTAGGTACAAATTACTCTGCGTTTAATTTAAATAAAGGTCAGAGAGCTGAAAGCTACCCTAGCCACACGATTCTGCCTTGCGAAACATGCAGCAAAAGGCATGCTTTGTTCCCAGAAGCAAACCCGCGTTTCTGGAGATCAGATGCTGTGACGGGGCTGCGAGCACAGCGTGTTCCCTGGAAGGGCACATATCTCACATCCCGCCTCCCACGTTCGACCGCCGAGTGCCTACCCAGGCATGGGCAAACAGCAAAAACTATTTTGCACGGTTCCTATCTGGCTTAGAAATGGCTCCTCGATTTGGAAGTGTGAACATCACAAAAGAGGTGTAGAGGGTGAGGGAATTCTCCTTGTTTTAAAATATTAGCCGACATTATAAAGCTGGTCTGTAATTCGCTTAAGAGATTGAGTTATGGCTGGAGATTGTTGACACACACTACTAGATTTAATCTTTGTTTGCAGGCTCAAGAACGCCGTGTACAGCCCCGAGCCGCTCCGAAGCTCTCCCTGGTTTGCGTTCCCCAGCCCCTGGGAGACGGTGTCAAGGTGCAGCCTCCGGGAACCGCTGCCTGATTATCCTTCCAGAGGGCCGGGAATATTCTCACATGCTCGTGGCGGCATTAGGTTTCTTCAAGCCTTGTTCGTCACTGCACTTCCTTCTGTCCTTCTTAATTAGCAAGGGAGCGATTCCAGGTTATGCGAGTCACTCGGACGTCTTCCCGCCTCCCCTGGGATCAGCTTGCCTGGCACAATTCATGCCTGTAATAAGTCGCTGACAGCAAGCCTGGCTTGGCAGGGCCGCGGTACAGCTCGGCCCCCACTGCGCCCTTCAGCCTGCCGCTGCCCCGGATTGCACACTTCCTAAAGGCTCGCTATCGCTTTCGAGGACCTTGGCCTCTGCAGGCTCAACCGTAGCCCCAGGCGAGCTGTGCTCCGGGAGGCACAGGCAAGGCTGGTCCTTCGCTCGCTGGGCACTGCAGCTGACCCCGCGCCGCCTCTGCTGAGCGCCTCCCCCCGGGCGATGGCTCAAGGCTGTTGTATATGCGATCCTCAGCTCTACGGGTGCTTGGGAGCTGCTGCAATAGCAACCCCTCTCCTTGCCAAGGCGAAGGAGATGCAGCGCTAAGCCCTGACGGAGCTCAGCTCATCCAGGAAACCTGAAGGTTGCTTCTTTCTCACACTGCCAAAGCTGTTCACAAACTAAACTGGCAACAAATGTCCCACTTCCACAAACACCATCTCCTCTCCTGTGTGCGCTGTGTGTACATGTATGTTGTGTACACGTGTATTCTTTTAAAAGAGCTGGTGAAAACTGCCAGACTGACAGTTTAAAGGAACAAGCTGTTCCATTTATTTACAGAACATAGACAATATAGGAAGCAGCAGAGTAAACTTCTCTTTCCTGGCCAGGGTCAAGTCCACTATCCTGAGGAAACACCCAGGAGCATAAAGTTCATGCATATTCATTTTTGTGTGTCCCCTGCCAGGGATCTAGAAATCATTCCTTTTACACAGAGTAGAGGAATATTACAAAGTTCAATATTATTCTTGCCATGATGCGAGCTGCAAGTTTTCCTTTGTGCAAAAAACCCCGAGACTGCACCACAAGATGTAAGCCAAAAAAAAAAAAAGTAACTTCTCACTAAATCAGCCCAGTTCCAACCAATACAGTTGTCTTCTAACTGCATAGTCCTCATCCACAATCTTAATTAGGCTTGTGCTCTGCCTGCACAGTGTGATCCATGCCATTTGTACCGTGCCTATGGTAGTTCAAATTAATGCACATGGTTCTAGTTATTATTTACTTGCAAAACACTCATCAGATGATGTGTCTGATTCAGTACTGAAAAAGCCAGGCCACTAAAGGAGGACAGCACTTATTTTAATAAGGTAAATGGAAAATACCATGCTTTAAAGATGTCTTGTACGGAAATAGATTCCATGCTCTGTCCTCAGTGCCATCAGGGTCAGAAATAATAATTATGAGAATGGATCTGGAAGAAGAAGGATAATGATGGAAAGGTTCTTTTGCAGGTCCACAGCAAAGCCAGCTGCCTGAGCACCAGCAGTTCAGATGCCTGCTGGGCAGACTGTCCCTTTCCAGGCACTTTCTATTACTCCTGTGCAATTACAAATTGATGGATGACTCATGGACGATAAACACAACCGGACTTTTTGTTTACTGGGATGGAAGCTCTGCTCTGGGATTTCTCAAGAGCTGGGAGATGGAGGGCTGACAGCTGTTGCTTTGTGAGTCAGGGTATGAGAGATCACGGGTGAAGAAACTGTGCTTTCCTGCAAAAGGCTGTGATTAATGGAATGGTTTTTCTCCACTCCAAGTTCCTTTTAACTGATTTGACCAGATCCAGGAACCACAAATAAAAACATCTGTAATGTACAGTTTAAGGATTTAACTTGTTGGCTGTGCTTCAGATGAGTGGGGAGGACACGTGACCTCTGGAAAAGACTCAAATGCCATGGCCCATCCCCTGCTGTGTGCCCAAACCTGCTGCACTTGTTGATTTTCTGCAGAAGCCTCAGATCTATTGCAAACATTGCCATCCTGCTGGGACCTGCTCCACTGCCCAGGAAAGACTGCAGAAGAACAACTATAAAAGAGGGCAGCAAGGAAGAGCTGCCTCTAGCCTACCAATTCATGCAACCATTCCCTGGCCTTTCTGGGGAGATCTTCAGCCCCTTCTTCACTCAAGGGCTCTTACCAGACCCACTTGTCCAGCTGCCAGCCCACTCCTGAGTGGCCCCAGGGGGAATACCCCAGGTCCAGAAAGTCCATGTAGCCCACCCAGTCAATACTGGGCCCTGGAGACTGCAGCCTGGGCTGCTAACTCAGATCCAGCTTGGGCTCCTGATAACAAAGCATCAGTTACTGTTGTGAACCCTTCTTCCCCTCAGTCTTGTCTATTGAGACTGTAATTCTCCAACAGGACTATCTCTTACCTAGTGAGTTTCTGGCACAGCAGAATTTGTCTGTGTTATTGCAAGATAAAATAATTACATGCCAAGTGATAAAGGAAATGAACAATGCACAGAGAGCAAATCCCCCAAAGAGGCCAGAAGGCTTTTTCTCCATATCATCTTTTTTTCTGAATTTTCTTGCATGGCAAGGCAGAGTCTTGAGTTCCACAGCCACAGCTTCCCGCAGGACTCCATCTCCCCGCATTTATAACACTGTTTTCATTTCCTAGGCTATCTTTGTAAGGAAAGAAAAAAATGTTCTATGAAACTGCAAACTCTGCATCTTCTCACACATCAGGCATCAGCCAGTCTGCGCCCTGAAGTATTTGCAGAGCTCAAACAATAGCGCTAATGAGCTGTGCAAGCAGCAGGGGGAAGCCAGTAATCCAGGAGGGCTGGAGCACTAGATCTACCCAGCTTTCCCACTGCTGAAAGGAGGAAACCCTCTTTCCCCGAGGGAAGGATGGGCTCTTGAGTCCAGCTGTCACAGGCAGAGCTGCTGTTTTCTCCTGGGAGGAGTAGGGGCCTCCTCTAGTTGGGGGAAGAAAGGACAGAGAACTGGTGTTTTCCAGCCATGATGGCTCCAGCGTGGTGGCATCATCTAAGCTTGAACTTCAAGCTCTTCTGGGAGATTGCAGTGCGACACACCGAGAATTTGCCATGCTGGTAGGTGAGTGGTAAGCTGGCTGGTGGTGGGCCAGGGCTCACAACTCTGCACAGCCTCAAACTGTACAGTCAGAATAAAAACCCAAATCCAGAAAGTTACTGTTTTCAGTATGGATCAGCCTCTTGCTCCTGCCTTCTAAGTAGATGCTTTTTGGCTTGGTGGTTGAGGAGAGTCATTATGGTGCAGCCCCTGCTGACACAGCAAGGAGCTGGCAGTTTCGGTTTCCTCTTCTTGCACTCCCACACTCGAGCAGAGCTGCCCCCACCTCCTGCCTTCCTTCAGCTCCACTTTCTGCTTCTCCTTTTTCTGAGTTCAAGCCTCCCCTAGAGCAGCCATCCCTAAGACATTTCTCAGGGAATAAATCAACCTGCTCCTTGCTCCTTTCTGGGATCCCATCAGGCATGGTCAGCAGCACAAGAGCCATTTCGGCAGGCTGGGGGCTCTTTATACCCCTCCACTGGAGCTGGTTCTCTCGTGTGCAGTATTATGTTGGCTTTTGACACAAATAAAGAAGCATCTGAAATTGTGCAGGGCTTTTAGCCTTCCCCTCAGGGTCTGGAACACTCCTCCTATGGCAGCATCTCTGGTTGGGTCTCACTCAAGCAGCCATCCACTGCAGTGGCACTAGGTTCCCCAGAGTCCCCCAGGACACAGATATTTGTGAGTTTAGCTCTTTGCCCAGGCTTCTTCAGACAAACCGGTTCGGTACTCCGGTTATGTTTCACAGACAGTAGTTTCCCGATGTATGTCTTTACGTGGTCAAATCTTATGTGGGACAACTAGGTTTATTACAGTAGTGCTTAGGAATGATCTAGGGAGTTGGGGACTTGGATTCAGAAGAGCATCCAGGCCTGCCCAAAGACCTCTTAGTCTGCAACAGCATGCCCAGATGCTGAGGGTAAGTGTCCTGCGAGTTGAGCCAGGGGACAGCTAGGGAGTTCAGGCCCTTTAGTCCCTGCTCTCTGGCATCTCTACATTTGCACTTGCACTGTTTTGTCACCAGGTGAACAGCACAAACTGCAGAGCACATATAGAGGAGCACTGCTAAGAGGTGAAACTCCTCTGGGGAACATTTCTGGAAGCTCCTGAGCTGGATGATCCCAGGGCTTGGCCCCATGTTCGCACACCCCACCACACCTATCTGCATATGGCTGTAGAAATGTCACTGCTGCCAATGGTCACAGAAGTGGGAAATTTTGGGGTAGGGAACGGCCAGCTCAGATATGAAGGTCAATCAAAGTAAATGAGTCACTGCTTCAACCCTCCCCACCCTTCAATTTCTATTTTTACTTTACAGCTCCTTTGCACAGCCTGGTTTCACTTGGAAATAAACTCCCCAAATTCTGCTCCCCCTGAATTTCTGTGGGATTGGGGATGGTCCCAGTAGACCCTTCATAAGGCAACTGCAAGGTGAGTGAAGGTGAGAAGCTTTGGCTTGGCAGTTGCGAATAGCTCTGATCGAGTCAACTAGCGATGAATCAGTTGTGGAAAACTTCCCAATTCAGCTAACTTAATGCTTATAAGACTTTGCAGCAGTGAATTAAACAAGAAATAAATGCTGGCAAAAACAGGGATTCAGAGGAGACTGACTGTATTTCACACATAACAGGATGGCTTTTGTCCAGCCAGCCAGGACTCCTCATGTGCAGCTATCAATCTCAACGCAGATGGGCTGACAACACGTCAGCTCTGCGTTCCTAGCAGAAATAAGTGTGACTCCTGCTCATGACTGCACAAACTTACTGACAGCACTGTTCCCTATTCGCCAGGCCTGCAGCAAGCCAAAAACTGCAGTGCTTGTGCTGCAGATGTTCTGGCTCTAACCCCACCACTTCAGGACCCAGCATCCCTCTTCCTCCTCCATGCCTTTCCCTTTCCCCCTGCAGTCTGCCCCTAGGGTAACACCTGGCACTACACCATTTTATCTCCCGTGGAGGAGCCTGGATGTGGGTTTTCTCCTATTTTCCCTTGCCTATACATCCCATTAGCTTTATTCTAAGCAACCACCTATGCTTCTGCCCCTTGGTTCAGCCCTGAGGGAGAAGACAACATTGCAGAAGTTGGATTATAGCCCCCTCATATCTTTTAGCTTTGTGGATGACCCTTTTCATCTAACTTTGAATGGAAAATATTAGGTTCTCCTAAACGAAGAGGTCCAGCTTGTCCCAGAATAAATCCTCTTCTTTTCACAGAACAGCAGAATCCTTCCACCAAACTGAATTATCCCCACTAACTACCTGAACGCCAGAATGATGCTCGCTGCAGAAAGTCACGGTCTGCTATGCTCCCTCGCTGGGCGGGCTGTCAGCTGACTGCCCGAGCAGCGAAGAGCTGCGGACGCAGCAGAGGCCGTGCTCCACAGCTTCAAGGCCCCGTGACTGTGGCTGCGCAAGGAAGGTCCGCCTCGCGTGACGGGCGCCAAGGAGGACCAGGCTTCGTTATTTCAAATTGTATTGCTGTTTCATATGGGGCTTCCAGAGCAGACTCCTCCACTCCATACTAGACCCTGCCCTCTGCCAGAAATTTTTTTAACGTGTATGCGTGCGTTGATGGCTAGTACCTGAGCAACCGCCTGCCCTTCCCTGCAGTGTTCAGCCCCGCTGACCCCCCTGCTAGCCTTTTCCCCACCAGCTCCCCACAGCTAAACACGGAAACGAGAAGATGCATGTGCGAGATGGGGAAGGGTGTGAGCAAGCTGCACGCTTTTCCAGCTACGAAGAATATGCTCTATCAGGTCTCCAGTGCCAAGGAGCAGATGTCAAAGAGCGCTCCCAGCCCACGGTCCTGGAGCACAGGCACCAACAGTTCAGGCAAAGCCGAGAGGACAGAGACAGAGCGAATCAACTTCGACTGGGAATGTCCCCCCTGTGAATTCAGCCCTTCTCTGCCGTTTCTCCTGCTTCTTCAGGGACTCTTCCTCTTGCTATTTTTAGTGCAGGGCTGCTCATGTTATACAACTAGACAGACTATGCTGCTTTTAAACAGGCCCTGGCTGCGAATGTCCAAGCATCAGCTAAAGGCAGGTGCATTATAGTACCAAAGAGAACTTCATAATTCAGCCAGAATAAGAGCAAGACTGTACCCATGAGCCCTGACGCAGTGCGGAGGAACAAACGAGGACTGTGCCGATAACACGCAAAGGGGAGGAATGCCGCCCCACAGCGAGACCGGAATGGCAGCATCGTGCTTTTCGGAAGCACGACAGTTGCCCAGCTGTGCAATACTGTGCAAGTTAATTAATCCTCTGTGCTTCTTCTCTTTCCAAAGGAGATTTTATGCTGACCTACTTCTTCAAGGCAATGTGAAATCTCAAAGTGCTTCAATGTCCCTGACAAGGAAGCGGCATCAAAAGTGCTAATTATTCTGGCTGTTCTCAGTACCCAAAACACCGTGGAGCAGAGACAGCAGCGAGCAAAAGAAGAACATTGCAGCTCCGGCTGGGCAGAGAACTGCTCCTGCGGAGATGCCGTTATTTCCAGCCTGGCGAGAGGCTCTTGCTTTTGGGCAACAGCAATTCATGCGCTACCCGGACACGCGGGGAGGCAGCCCGGCTGCAAGGCGGCGAGCGCGGCCACGTGGCGCCGGGGAAGACTCGCCATGTGCCGCTTGCAGAGGAGGCTGTGCGATGCCGCCCGAGGCCCAGGGCAGCGGGAGCTCCCGCCGAGGCCGAGGCCGCGGCTGCCCCGGTGCGACGGCCGGGCAACACGCGCCCCTCGCGCGCGGGCCCGGGGATCCCGCCAGCCCCCGCAGCGGAGGGCGAGCGCGCGGGGCAGCGCCCGCGCAGGGCGAGGAGAGGGACGGGATCCCCATTTCAGGATGCCTGGAAGCGCTCCAGGTGCCTCCCCGGTCGCTCCGGTGCAGTTACCCACAGTTACGTAGCCCCCAGGGCGGTCGGAGCCCGCGCAAGGCTGACCTCCCTCCTCACTGCCTCCTCTTTCACCAGCGACTATAGAAATCCATGCAGGAGAGATTAGGAGAAGTGAGGGGTAGGGAAGTATGTTCTGGCTTTTATGCATCTGAATCATTTTCTCGCTGCTCTGTGGGGTTTCTCAGCACTGATCTGGGCAAAATCACAGCAATTCCATGATTCTCCGTGCGCCCCAGCTTTCACGCACAACCACTGAGGCCAGAAGCAGTTTCCTTCTGACCTTTTCGCAACTGGGGATCCCCTGGGTCCTGTTTGTGGCTGGCCGGGCCCCACACTGCTAAGGCTCCTGGGGGTGGCAGAGAGGGTCCAAGGGAGCCGCAGAGCGGCACGCTCCCATCCCTGTGCCGGAGCCCCCCGGGGCTGCACGGCCCGGCCCCCGCCGGCCGCCTCAAACGCATCCTAATCTGCTTAACTTCCTCTCCCAGGGGACTCGGCCAAGCACCGGGGCTCTCAGTGAGGAAATTCTCGAGGAGATTCCTTCTCCCGAGCCGTTTGCAGAAGGGGACCGTCCTGTGCTCCTCCAAGCACAGCAATGACCCCGCACCAAGGAGCCTCTCCGTGCCGGGGTCTTCGGGACAGTGGAACAGCTGGGCTAAAGGAGAGCAACCCGAACGCATATTCGGGATGCCGCTGTCCTGCTGGCAAGTCCGGCAGGGAGTGGACTGTGAGCGATGCATTACAAAATGCCTGTCAGAAAACCACGGCATGCCCTGGAGAGAGGAGGATGCAAAGGGCACAGGAGAGCAGCAAAGAATTGCTCTCCCCTTTGCCTCCTTCCTCCAGGGCAGAGG
Organism: Rhea pennata; assembly: GCF_028389875.1. NCBI lineage: Eukaryota > Metazoa > Chordata > Aves > Rheiformes > Rheidae > Rhea > Rhea pennata. The sequence goes on from NC_084674.1 coordinate 14,167,549, forward strand.
AATAACAGAATTATACTGCAGATTATTCATGAGCCCGGAGGAATGCAGGTATTAGTAAAGATTCAATAAAACCAAGCCCAGGATTAAGGGGAAGGGCCGGGTCCTCCTCTGATACAAACAGATGCAGCTGCATGGAAGCTGTGTGCACCACACTGATTCATCCTCAATACCTCCACACAAATAATGAAACGGTTAAAGCAGCCCAAGGAAGCTGTTAATTTTGTACATGCACTGAGCTGCTTAAAAAGCAAAATGAATAAGGCTGGGTCTGCCAGCAGCTGTCACTGACCTCAAAATAAAAGATGTTGTGGCTGATCCAAAGTAGGGCAGGCTTGCAAACAAAATACCCCTAGCAGCAGCCACCTGTGAGGACAGCAGCCATGCTAAAGAAGGGAGGAATGTGAGTTTTGACAGGCACAGAGCAAATGCTGCTGCTCCCTTTCAGTCCAAAGCTGTAAGCAGGATCCCAGAGCTGGAGAAATTACTTGAAAAATATTCCTGATCGTTCTCGCTCCCATCTCAAGATGAGGCAAGCATTGCCCTGATGTGGGCAATCCGTGTAGGGATTATCAAACCAAACTTTATCTAGGCCAAGGTTAATGGAAAAGTCTACAAAATCCTACCAGCCACAGCATTTTGGTTCCCTCAGCACACATGGATTCGCGTCATGACAGCAAGGGACACTCACGCAAACCGTAATACGGAGTTGGAGCAAGCGGAGAAGAGCTCACATGGAGTATCCCCTCCCCGTAGCAGAGACAAGAGGCTTAGCTCGTTCTTGCCTGGAAAGCACGTGGCGCACCTCTGCTGAACGCTCAAAAGGATTATTATTATCCCTCACCTTCGTCAGCCCACCGGGACAGGTTTTGTGCAGCTCAGCAAGGGCTCTGGCCATCCCGGCTGCGCACCAGCAGGGCTGCCCCCGTGCCCGGCTCGTGGGGCAGCCGGAGACAAGGCCTCGTGCCACTCGCCGCCCTGCTGCGGCCGATGTCCACGTAACAGCCTCGGCCGTGACGCATCTGCGGGCAGCTGTGATGGGTAGGTGCCGCTTGAGGACCAAGCTCCGCTTGGTGGCTTGGGGAGCTGGAGGCCCGGTCCCACTATCTGGTGTGGCTTTCAGTGGCAGAAGGTGCTCAGGAGTCAAGAAAGCAGTTCTCCCCACTGAAGCTGAAGGGCACACGCCAGCGCAATATGTTAAACCAGCACCAACAGGTGGCACAGGATGGGAAACCCAGGAGAGTTTTCTTGCTCATTGGTGAAGCCCTAAATCCTGTGTTTCCACCTTGGCAGCTTCAAGGCAACCTCACTGGTATTGTGTGTCTCTCAGAAGATAAGAAATGTGCTCAGGCTCTTTCCCCTCCTTTCTTTTAGACAAAGAGAGAAGTTCTTCAAAAATGTGGGTTTCGTTTTCATAGCTTTTTCTGTTATGAGAACTGTTGTGAACTGGATGCATCACCAAGAGAGCTTGGCCAATAGACCCCTCCACCTCCCTGCCCTGAGGGACTCCTTATCGCTGGAGCAATTTTCAGCATCTTAGCCCTCATTTTAAAGCCATTATGTCTCCAGCCATTAATGAAAAGAAAACCTAAAAACCATGGCACAGCAGTAATCAGGGCAATACGGTCTTTGTGAGCATGCAGACAGACAACAGGAGTCATCTGAGGGCAGCGCTCAGTCTGAAAATTAGGATAACAGGGTCATGTCAACACCTATTTGCAACTGACTGCTGAATGGGGGGCAATATGCGGCTAATCTCACACAAACCCAAACTGCCTTCAGCCCCGTGATGCCCACCTGCATAGGTGCCCAGCTTCTCCCTGGCAGCACCTTAGTACAGCTAGGCACATCATGAGATAAGAGTAATACAAAGCATGATGCAGACTTTGGAAGAATGAAACGTCCCACTGCAATTCCTCTTCCTGGTGTCCTCCTCACCTGTGGCTTCTTTAGGGTGAAGCATCTCTCAACACCTAGGCCACTTTGCCTGAATGCCTCTTTTTTTGCCTCAATGTTTCCTTCTGGATAATATTTTTCAGGCTCTGCAACAATCTCTCCTCAGCATGTCCTGCCCTGGTAGTTCCTCTCCTTAATGATCTTACTCACTTCTTCATTTCCCCTGATTTGCAGCCGCTCAGGACCTGCTGCCTAACACCACCTGGGAAACCTGCCTTCTCTGGTCGCAGCCGCTTCCACAGGCATTTCACCAGGATGCTTCCCTTTGAATGGAAGACCATTAATAAATACTGAGTTTTCCTGTTACATTTCCCTCAAAATGGCCAGGGGACTACGTGACGCAAGCCCTGCTGGCAAGCAATCAATTCATTATGCCGCAAGTCAGGCAAATTCATCAAAATTGGTCTGAATTCACGGAGACCGTTTCGTCAAGGTGTCAGAAGGCCGCTAGAGAAGAGTCAGAGCAATGGCCTGTGGTCTAGAAACCAGCCCGCTGCAAGGACGCTGCACTCACCTGCGCAGGCTGGTGAATGGTGGGTTCTGGAGTGATTAGTCTCTGTCAACACATACCAAGGCAAGGACAAGCTGGCGACAAAAGAGAGAAGCAGCGCCAGTATCTGACCTTTTCTCTCTTCAACTTATAATATTCAGTAAGACACAAGTATTTATTTACTTAGCAGCAAGGGTAATTAACCACACAAATGGTTTACCCAGGAATGCAAGAATCACAATAGGTCCCATTACAGAGCAGGCCACGCTAGATGGGTATCATTGTTCTTCTGGGCCTTAAAAACCCATTAATCTAAGCCAGCACTTTAACTGATAGAAAATTCACATCGAAAATACGCATAGAACTGGAATCCCTCAAAAACAGCCTGGGGAAATGAGGGCAGCCAAATCTGTTAATCATGGGCATGACTGATCTACGTTGTATCTGCTCTTAACTGCACTAAACTCACCTGTATGTGTGAAAAGGGCAAAATTGCCAATTTACAAATATTTATGTGCAACAGAAGAATTAGTGTACAAAGAGGTTTCCCCAACAAGCTGTGAGGACACTGTGCTCGCAACGAGTAAATCATTTATCACGCACTCACCCAACCAGGGCACAGCCGGGAACTTTGTGGCCCTGAGACAGGTCAGGCCCAGTCCATGGGACGTTAGTGTCACCAACGTGGAAGACGCCAAGTGGGAAGCAGTGGAAAGAAGAATTCACCCCGCTTGCCCCTTTGCTTGGGTTAATGATTGCTGAATAACCCCGAGGATGAATCTAAACAATAACCCAGCGCTAGGACCCGTCTGTGCAGGCACCCTTTGGACACGTGGGCACGGCACAGCTGTACCTCGGGTCGGGAGCAGAAGAAGAGGCTCCCACGGCTCAGGCCCGCGCTGCGGGGAGGAAAACCTCCATGCCTGAGTTCATCGCTATGAGCGGGTGGACTCTGACCTGCTGCTTCTCATCTCTGCCCACTTGGGGTTTTGTGAAGTGTAAGCTGCACTGTCTACTTTGAATGCTGTAAATATTTGACTTTCATCTGCAATTCAATCTAACCTAGCTTGAGTTCAGAGCAGTTTCAAAGTAAACGTCTAACGTAAAGCATTCCCCAGCTGAGGGGATAGCAAGCCATACAACCAGGCTACTGAGCCCCACATGCAGAGCCCCCGCACAGCCTGTGCCCCACGTGACTCCAGAGACAACCAAAAGGCACCTTCAGGCGCCTCAGCCAGCTCGGGATTTGGAGGTGCCGGAGGCTCCCAGGGCCCAGCCAGGGCCAGGAGAGCTCTCTGCAAGCAGTGGGGGGGGGAGGGGGGGGGAGCCCCACAACCCTGTGGGTCACAGAGGGGTTTGTAACACAGTCGTTAGTACTCAAGTTGTTCCTTGTACCCGCATTCAGGCTCAGTCGATCAACACCAAGAACATCCGTATCGAAGCAGCAGGTGGGAAGAGAAGAGCAAATACAACTCCAACCTCATTGCCCAGGGCAGTTTCCAACTTCTGGCCTCCAGCAAACATGCCAGGAGGCTACAGAGCTCAAAGCATAGCCCCAAACGAACCAGCATCTGCTCAGGCAACATGGGATGCAAGCACTGAGCCCTGGGGGAAAAGCGAGGAGGAATTATCTACATTAGGGCTTTCTACAGTCAAAGCCGTAGGAGGGAGGACAGAGAAAGACCAGGCAGGACACGGTCCCCATCTGCCTCGCACGGCACTGGCACAGCCTGCGGGAAGGACAGCACGTGCTCACCCATCTGGCACTTTATCTCTTTACAGTTTCGCGTCAGCTCAATCCATGCCAAGATTTTTTATGTAAATCACTTCGCAGGGTGGATGTGGATGGAGGAGCGCCCGGCTCCTGCGAGGTGCACCATCTGTGCCAGCGCTGCCCGGGCTGCAAAGGGGGCGGCGGGCAGCCACAGGGCCGTCCCTGCTGGGCTGCGTCCCTGCCGGCGCGCCGGGCCTCCAAAACATGCCTCCAAAACGCCTGCCGTGTCACGGAGCCGTACTTCAGGAGCCGCTCTTTTGGCCAGCACGGCAGCCACCTGTGTTTACCCTCTCCCGTCTCGTGCCGTGCACACACGATTACAGCTTTCGGTTTCAGCTTCCCGTCTATTTTCATCGAACGCCTTTGACTGCTGTCCTGCCGCCCTGCTCCTCGCCCTTCCCGTCTCTGCGGCGCCTTCGCCACCGGCAAGCAGATGGCCACGTCTGCCCACTGGCTCTGCCTCGCCCCCTGCTCCGGCTAATCCCCGCAAGCCCGGATGAAGGCAGGGAGACGTGGCTCGGATCAAACGACTCCAGCAGCCCAATCTGCTCAGCTAATCAAGGAGACGGCTACAGGGTGGCTTGATCGCAGCCTGAAGGCACCTACACGGGGAATAAACCTTGCGTAACGTCCTCTTCGCTGGCGCAGCTACAAGGGCCAGCGGTGGCAAGGCGAAGCCACGTGAGCTCGGGCGAGGGAAACAGCAGGCGTTTTGAGCGGCGAGGCTCTGCGCTGCGCCCTGCTCCTCGGCGCCGGTGGCCAGTGCCGTAGCACGCCGAGAGCCGGCGCGCAGTGAGCAGGCACGCTCCACCTGCCCGCGCTGTCCCTTCGCCCACGCTGCGAGGCCGCCTTGCACGCCGGTCCCGGCACAAGGCTGGTCCAGGCAGGAAATCAGAGGAGCCGGCTCAGCAGCACGCCAAGCGCTCGCCACTTGCTCCTCTCTCCAAAGAGCAGTAGCCCACAGTAACCCCTCTAGGTGATGGTCTTCTCTCCCAGGAAGTCTAAAATCAGAGCGAAACCACAATGCAAGTTCACAGCCCTGATACTTCTGCTCGAGAGCCACTGGGACAGACCTGCAGGAGCCAGTCAGCCTGGCCTAAGGAACTGGCCGCACGGGGCTCGGGGCTCGAACTGCAGCCCGATCTTTGTCAGCACTTAGAGGCATCAGAAGAGAAGCAGATATGCAATGGAAAGAGGTACAGTCGTGAGATGTAGTCAGGAGCATCCGCTGAGCTATTATCATTAAATGCATCCAAAATAAGGGAGGGGGGGGCGATAGCCGCAGACCTACCCGCTCCTGCTGTTCCAACAGCCGTAATGATGCATTGCAAATCTCTGCCAGGAGGCTATCTGCTTGCGTCATGCTTGGGAGAGAAATAGTAAGAGCTGGGCACACGTTGTCAGGAGAAAAAACTATTTATAGTTCCATATAATAAACTACATCAACTACATACTGAATGGGAAGAGGATGAGTCAACAGGGCAAAAAAGACTGAACTTTCCCACTAACAGGGCAGTTGTTCCTCCTGAGGAGGCATTATCTAGAGGCAAAGAAGCCTCATTGCTGATGGATGAAGGTTCAGAGCCCTGTCCTACCAGTAAGCAAGGGCATGTCTCACAGCCCCTGGAGGCAGTCTTTCACTTGGCCCTTGCGAAGGGCACACATGGGCAGCAGCAGGCAGGGGCTGTGCCCAGTAAGATATTTATTTACGTTTCTTTGACCTCACCAATGTGGAAATGAAGGAGTTGGACCATGAGAACCAGCTCAAGAGCGGCTGTCAGGCTCTGCGAGGCAGCAGAGACATCTCAGGAGCTTTCCTGAGGGGCACAGAGAGCCCACAAGGGCAGAGCCTCCTGCCATGGGGCTGCCGGTCAGGGGGCACGTGGGGCTGGGCCCTGCCTGCAGCTCTGCTCCCAGGAACGTGCCACCATCCCCTGGGCTCCTTATCAACATGTCTCCAGTTGTGCGACGCCGCTGGCGATGGTCCCACATGCAAGCCCCTTGCCCCATACCCAGAGCACCCAGCTGACCGGGGCTGGCAGCCACCCCCTGCGAGAGGGGCCCCAAACAAGCCGTAGCCCGGCTTAGCCCCAGGCAGAGACGGCTCAGGAACGGGCAGCGCCGTGCCCCCTCCCGGCTGCGGGGGGCCCTTACGTAACCGAGCGGCTCCCTGCGCTCAGCCGGCAGCTCGCTCTGCCCTATTTTTAGCCTCTTCGCTCAGCCTTTCATCTTAAAGCCACCCACGGGAAGCATTTCCATCTCACCATCAAAACAACCGCGCTGCAAAAATAAATTCTAAGGACAAAGCGCTAAAATAAACGGGGGGGGGGGGGAAGGGCTCCCTAGGCAGAGGGGCCAGGAGAGCCGGGGGGCAGCCCGGCGCTGCTCGCGGTGCCGGACGCAGAGCGGCCTCCCGAAGCTCTTGCGGCGCAGGAGGCAATGCGGCAAACAAGCAAACCGCCCGAAAACAGAGGGGGCAAACGGGCGCCGCCGCTGATCGCCGCGCTCGGGGTGCTGCGGCGGCACCCCGGGGCCTGCGCAGGATCGTGGCAGTGGGTGCAAAGCGGCCCCTGGCGAAGGAGCTGCCCAGGAGTCTCAAGACGCGGGGAGAGCCACGTTGAGACTTTGGCCATTAGCAGGGGACACGTGCTCCGTGCAACCAGAAGGCTGCGGTGACGCGCGAGAACTGCTCCCTGGCCCTTACTGCGGGAGAAGTAAAGGAAGCAGCCATGGCTCACGGCTCGGGAAACTGGGACGGCCGCGGGGACAGCGGCTGCTCGCAGAGGGGTTTTACCCAGTGCCTTTTTCTGCCTCCAGCCCGGCATGTTCTCAGTGCGGGCTGCTCCTCCGGGAGCAGAGGGCTGCCGGAGGGGGCCGTGGTTATGCAGAGCTCTTGCAGCCCTGGTGCAAGGGGATGCCGTGGTGCTCCGGCTCATTTGTCCCAGTTGCTCCACCTGCGAGGGCATCCAGGCTTAGCTGATCTCCTGCAGTTTGCCCAGAGCAAAGTCCAAGGCCCACACATGCCTTGGGCCACTGCTGACTGCGCTGATACAAGACCAGCTCCTGGAATCCAGTTTTGCATATTAGTGTCTTCACTAGCTCAAGGAACAGGGACATTGCGGCCTTGAGAGCCACAGCACCTTCCCAAAGCCCTTCCTGCAACCCTCCCTTTGGGCCTTGAGACACCTCGCTGAAAGCTGACATTTGCTGGCTTCCTCCAAGGACCAGTCGCTCCTGCTGAGATTTCACCTCTGCTTTCTCCATCAGCACTTCCATTGCTCACTCCTCCCCTCTCCACAGGGCCCGGCAAGGCGCTGGCCTCCTGCTCTCCCGCATGCCCTATCCCAAGTTTAGCCTCTCATGCTCCCTCTTAATGGCAGGGCCAAGCCAGGCTGCGACAGGAGCCTCCCAGTCGCCTCTACTGGGTTTGCACTGGGAAGAGCTACACGATGCGTGCTGCGGCAAGGCCAGGCTGCGCATCCCCCGGCGCCACGCACAGGCGCTGAGTCCGCAGCAAACCCTACCGAGGCCCCGAGGGCTGCCGGGGCCAGGAGCTGGCTCCAGAGCTGAGGTCACCGTGAGGAAGCGGCTGTCGTCAGCCCGACCCATCCAAAGTACCTCCGCTAACCGATGACGTCAGGAGCGCGACGTTTCTGGGCTGTAGAAATAACCGTGGGCGTGCTGGGAACGGGGCCGGGCCGCGGCCGGCGCATCCACCGCACGCCCGTGCCAGCCGGCGTCACGCTGCTCCCTCCGCTTCTCTCGCCGTGGCAAAGGGCGTTTCAGACGGGAAGGGCACCGGGAAGGCTCATGCGGCTGCTAACACCCCGCATGCGAGGTGATGCCGAGAGAGGCATCCTTGCTTCGCTGGTAGGCAGCACCCTGCTCCTTCCTTTGCTGCCCCGCTCGGAGACCCGCGGCCACCCGGACCGACCCGCCGGTGATGCGCCAGGCCTGCCTGGGCACCCTGCTCGTGGGAGAGCTCTGCGCCAGCTCTCCGGGGAGCGGGATTATCGCTCCAGCCCTGAACAACGCCTCGCTGTTCCACCTGGGAAGGCATCTGCGAGGGGTGCAGACAGCCGCAGGAGAAGAGGTGGCACGAGGGCCCTCAAAGGGGCCGCCAAACCTGACCGAGACCACGGTGGGACGTGAAGCCTACCTTTGCTTCGGGAGTTTGGAGTTACTAAGGAACAAAGTGGTTTAATTAGGGCAAACCGGGGTGCCAGATAAGCCAGTGGTCTGACCTTCACCTGACATTACAGCAGGTGAAACCCAAACCTCTGCCAACAGGATCCATTTCCTAATTAATAGGTTATCACACGCCCGAGGAAGTTAACCTTTTCCGTCCCAGCAGCGAGAGCTCTTACAGATACTTGACAGCGAACGGCTTGGAGCAACAAACCCGTTCCCGGTGCGGGAGGAAGGAGCATGTCCCGGCCGGCCGTGCCCGGCTGCCCGTCCTCGCCCCACGCAGCGTGCCCGCTTGGGGGTCCCGGGAGGGCGAGCACACCCTGATTCACCCTTCTGCAAAGGGACCCGGAGGGATACCTGATGCTACCCCTCACCTCACCGGGACGGCACGTTTCAGGACTCTCGGATGCTCCCGTCTGGCTTTGGAAAGGTGCCGAGCATCCGCGGCCACCCAAGACGTCCCCGGGAGCCCAAGGCAGCCGGTTCCCTAGAAACACCAGAAAAATCAAAGAATGTCCTGAGGTTTCTAGCCCAGAAGCATGTGGGCAGGTGCTTCAAGGCCACAGGCATAATACTACACTAGGATTATGGTCATTAGCAAACCCACAACAGTCCTTAATTAGCTCAGGTGGAGGCAGGTAACTGCCAGCATTCCCGACAGTAATATTCCCTTGCATGTGCAGCCTGTTTGGGCAGGAGCAGCTTCTAGATTAGGCTGCACCATTTTCAGTAACTCAAAGCCTTCAACAGTCTTAAAAAAGGCACAGAAATAAAAATAAACACGGCGAGGAGAAAGGCAGAAGACGGCCCTTCTGCCCTCCCTGCCTGGCGCTTCCCGGCGGGCCCGCGGGGCTCACCGAGGCTCCCCGGCCGCGGCGAAGCCCGCACGGTGCCGCGGCCTGAGCCCCTGCAGATCAGCCCCAACCCGCCCGTGCTCCAGAGACACAACTGAGCGCGTCATCCCGGGGTCCAGTTTTCTCCGAAGCTGAAGCCAGCCAAGCGCTTATCCCGCGGGCTCCGTTTGCCCCGCGGTCGCAGGCCCGGCCTCGTCTCTGGCTCCAGCTCCAGCTCCGAGCCGCGCTCGGCTCCGCGAGGAGGGCCGGACCCGTTGCCTGCGCGGCCGCCGGGATCACCTGTCCCGCGAGTCCAGCTCCCGGCCGGCCCCCGTCCCCGCGCTGCCTCCCTGCCGCAGGCAGCCCCCGCGCCGGGCCTGGCGCCCGCGGCCGGCGGCAATCGCGCAGCGCCGCTCTCCCCTGCGGGAGCGCTCGCGCTGCCAGGGACGCGCTTTTTTTCCGGGCAGACCCTGCTCTGGCCAGCCCCGAGCACCTCCCCGGGGAGCAGGGGGCGAGGATCTCACGGCGGGCCGGGTACACCGCGGCTGGCAGCGGCCCGGGCAGCGCTCCCCTGCACGCCCCGCCGGCGAGCGCGCCGCAGCGAGCGCGCCGCCACCCTCGGGGCTCGGGAAGCAAAGAGCTTTAACGTCCCCGCGTCGCCTTTGAACGCCCCGCAGCAAAGACACCCAGCCACCTCTGCCGAGGGCAAGCAGCAGCTATTAGCGTGCAAGCACCGCAGCGGCACAGCCGCCGCCGCTGCGTCAGAGACGGGCGCCCGCGGCGATGCGGAAAGCAGCCCCCGCTCGCAGGGAGGGACCACGCGGGCCGGCTCGGGCTCGTATTTGCTGCCCGCCCGCCGCGGAGCCGGGCTGGCTGCCGCAAGCCCGCGAGGCGGCCGGCTGCGGTGCACGTTCACCGGGGTCTTGCCGTTTCCTCCGCGGGCGCCTGGCCAGGCACGCAGGACCCAGCCGGTCCCCGCGCGAGGTGCCTGAACGCGGCGTGACCCGTGATAAGCGGGCGCAGAGGCCAGCGCCATCGGAGCCGCTCCGGCGTGCCGGGCACTTGTCAACAGAGCCGGCCCGGGAGCAGAGCGGGGTGACGTCGGGCGGGAGGGAGCACGCCCTGCCGCGTCGGCACTGCCGCCGGCCCCCGCTGCCGGGACGGGACGGGGCACGCCGCGCAGGAGGTGTCCTTGCACGGGGCACGGCCAGCATCGCCCTTGCGTGCACCTCGGCTTTCCTTTTAATGTCTTATCTGCCTTTTTGTTTGCTTGTTTTTAACATCTCGCTTCCAACTTAGCTGGACTGGCAGGCTTTGCTCAGCTCCCGTGGCAGCGAGGAGCGGCTCCCCGAGCCAGGCCGGCCCCGGCGCGCTCCCTGCTCCTCATCAGCAACCAACCGCACTTGGTGGAACCTCCTGCCACGGCCCCAGGTTTTGCAATTTAAAAAAATACCCTTGGGGGTGAAAAACACGTGCGGTATCATTAAAGATGACATCAGCCACCCACATTTGCCCCAGGCGACAAAGTTGGGCGGCCCGGGCAGCCGGGGGATTTGTGTTTGTTTCGCCGGCCTCCCGCGCTGGCATTGCACAACGGCGTTTCAAACGGGGACGTTCGTGAGGCCGTTGTGCGTTTCTACGCAGAGCGAGCCCGCGGCCCCGCCACCCCGCGCGGCCTGCCCTTTAGTCAGCAGAGGTGGGGAGCCCGGGGGCGCGGGCGCTTCGGTTTGCTTTGGGGTTTTGCCCGTCGGCTTGGTTTTGTTTTTCTCGGCGTTGGGCTCTGCAGTTTCGCACGAGCCGCGTTACGCGGCCGCAGCGCTCGGGCAGCCCGGCTGAGCCGGCCAGGCTTGCATTTTTGACCTCCCCGGGACTGCATTCCCCTTCGCTATAATTTCAGCTAAATTCAGGCCCCGTTGGCTAAAAATACTGATGGGCAATTAATCAGTTGCTGTAAGATGGGACTTTCCCCTCGCCACAGAAAGCAGGTGGGGGACCGAGGCCAAACCACTGCCGTAGGCATTTCAAGCATCTCTTGAGTTATAAAATGCAAACGGGGCGAGAGGCGGCCGGCAAAGGCAGCGCGTTTCCGCTTGAAGAGAAGCGCTTCGGTTTTTCACTCCCCCTCCGATACGCGTCCCCCGCTTCCCCGAACCGCAGCCCTTTCGCCGCGCCGGCCGGCCACGTCGCCGTGCTCTCGCCCTCGGTCCCCGCGCGGCGCCCGGGGCGCCCGCCCCCCTCGCTCCTCGGCTTCTTCTGGAGGAGCCGGCGAAGGGCAAACCGGCTTCTGCGGCTCTATTTTAGCACGGGAGACCGGTCATTTCCCCGTCGCAGGTTTGTGTTTTTATTTCACTCCCTTTCGGCTTCCCAAATTACTACAGGCAGGCTCCCGCTCTGTTTGTTTTGGAAGAAGATGCGCGGCCGCAAATTATTTCAGATTAAAATAAACACTCTGCTTCTCTTCCCCCCCTGCTTTGATGTCGGTGGCTAATTTTAGCGCTGGCAGGCGCGAGGGCCAGCGCGCCGGCCGGGGCCCGCCGTGGGCCGAGCCGGGGCGTCCGAGCCGCCTCGGCGGTTCCCTGCCGGGAATGGCCCCGGCGCCTTCCCCGGCTCGGGAGCCTCTCGCGAAGCCCTTATCGCCCCGCGCCCTTATCGGGGCGCTGCTTGCTCGGCGCTTGCACAACCGGGCACGAACTCCATGCCTGCCGAGCGCGTGTTTAGGCGGGGGCAACAGCCCCACGCTCGCGGCCTCCTGTCGTTATTTGCCGTGCCCGAAACCCGCGGGAACCTGTCGGTGCCAGCGCCTCTTTCCCACCGGGCTCGGGGCGGCACAGACCCTCTTGCCGCGCTGTTCGGAGCGCCAACCCCGACACCTTCCTCTTTGCCCACTAGCTCCTCCACTAGTGTTTTTTCTCCCCCCGCCACCTCGATCCCCCCCTCGCCCCGCGGAGCACGGGGGCGAGATGCTGCCCCGGCGGGGGGATGCAGCCCCGGCCAAGGGGCAGCGCCCTCCCGGCTGCCCCCCCTGCACCGGGGCGCCCGTGGGGGTCCCCTGGCCCCAGGCCACCCCCCTCGCACTCGCCCCCGCTCCCACCCGCCGCAGACGGGAAACCCCTGGCTCACCCAGGTTTCCATAATTAAGTCCCGACCGACTCCGCTCTCCGCCCCCCCACCGCAGGCCACCGAGGCGACCTTTCCATTTTCCCAGGCAGCTGTCTGCACAAGCCCGGACTTATTCGCAGCAGCTCTGGCAGCCGGGGAAGTATCGCCGCTTTCCCGAGCATCACGTTTACCCTCCTACGCTCATCCCGTGCCCCTTTGGCTGCCACCATCCAAGTCTTGTGGGAAAGATAAAAAGACTGTATGGTAGCAGGGACGTGCCTTAGGGCAGGGATCTCCAGCTTCCTTCTCTAACCTCGCTGCAATCTTTCCTTCTTGAAGGTTTGATTCCATACTCTTTTTTTGTGTTTTCTAGAAAAGCAAACTGGAAGAAAAATACCCCATCATTTGGCACCCTTCCAGAGCCCAGACAGACCCTCATCAGGACTGGCTCCATTTGACCCAAGGGCTGACGGAGCAGCATGGTCAGGCCGCCCTCCTCGGAGCGGCCCGAGCGCAGAGAGGGCTGGGGCCCTCGTCACGGCCCCACGGAGGCTAGCCCACGGCAGGGCAGAGCCCCGTGCCAGGCTCCCGAGGGAACGGTTGTCTAGCAGGGCCCAGATTCGTCCTTCTCCAGGTACCTGGTGCTTCCTTGAGGCAGCAGCTCTTCCCACCGCAGCCCCGGACACCGCTCTTGGCTCTCACCTCTCCTTGCCCACCCGTCATCTCTCCAGCCCACTTCCCACCTGTGCCAAGCCACCAGCATTATAAAATGGCCTGCAAACACTTATTTTTCTCCAACTCCATTCCCGGGAATTACAATGTTTACAACAACAGCCTCAGGCACACAACTTGCCGTATAAAATGTCAACCCACATGGCTGGAACTGGGTAAAGGAGTAAAGAGCTGAAAAGCAGGTTTCATGAAGGGAATTGCTGGGCAATTCTGATGATAAATGGCGCTAGTCAGCCCAGCTTTTGACAGTTTGGATTATTTGGCGAGTGCTCAGAAAGGGTTTAATGGCCAAAATTTGGTCTCACTGAGGTCTCAGCTAATACTGATTTCGCCAGAGCTGCTGTTCAGCTCCAGCTCTTTGATCCCTTCTGCTCTAGCACACTTGCAAGAACTATCAGGAATGATACAATAATAACAATAATTAACCTTTGTGCAGATTATATAACTACATTGTTTTCATTAAAAAAAGGGAAATGGCACAGTGCCTGGAAATGAGTAACCGGCAGCTTTCATAAGCAACTCCCAGTTCCCATTAGCGACAGAATCGAGGGGAAAACGTACTCCGACGGCGGTTACAGTCCCAGACAAGTCACCCCCTAGAAGATTAAATCTTACATAAAGCACGAATATATTCCCCACAGGACCTGTAAGAGCCTCCTCACTCGAGATGGTTCAGCGGGGAACGCCAGGTTCCTCCCGCCCGCCGACGCGCGCTGCTCCGGGGAGCGGGAGGCAGGCGGCCGCGCTGGGCGGCGGGCGACGCCGGAGCCGGCCGCGAGGCGCAGGCACGGCGGGCGCTCGTCGAGCCTGCTCTTGGTGGCACCACGGTGCCGAGGAATGGCAGAGCCACCTCGGCGTTGCGCCGCGTGCCCCAGCCCGGGCCAGCGCCTCTTCTGACACGAGCAGCGGCAGAGGCTGCTTTACAAATAAATCATTTTCCCCCCAAAAAAACCCACGAGTTTTCTGCCAACGGAAGGGCCGAAAGCAGAACGCGAGGAGCTGCCCAGCACCACCATCCGCTGAGCCGGTCTCCAGATCGGGTGTCTTCACGCCAACCACAGCTTCTGCTCTTTTGGGAACACCAAGGAGCCAGAGAGGCAGGAGAAGAGCAGCTCTGCCACCACCAGGACCTCAGCCAAGGTGCGACGCCCCGGGCAGCCTCACATCCCCTGCCCTCCGGCAGGGATGCCGCAGCCCCGCCGCAACCTGCGCGAGCTCCCGGGCACCTTCCCGTTATTTACTGCAGCTCTTACCAAGGAGACTTTCCATTTCCTTATTACCTTATTAATATTTCCTTATTATTAAAAAGGACCGCGGGGAGCTTTCCGGGGCTCTCCCAGGCCTTGGCGGCGGCGCGGCGCTCGCACCCCAGGGACTATTGGACACCGCTGCGGCTGCCTTGTTCCGTTTTCCCTTTCCTAGGAATCCCTTGATTTCTGGGAACGACGTAAACGACTCCCAAATAGCTCCACGCGCTGACTCCTGTAATCTGCCGACGCAGCCAAGAGGTTTCCTGTTTACCGAAGCAATCCGCAGCTCCCCTGGTGCCGACACGAAACCATCCTGGCTCTCCACTTCAAACCAGGCAGCTGCCTCGGAGAGCGGATTAAACACCGCTGGCCAGAATACGCCAGGGCTTCAAAACATTCGCGGAGCCCCAGGCAGATGTGACACTGCCTCCAAAATATGCAAGGGTTACAGGGAGGATGCCATCGTTAAATAAGGCATTTTCCCAAGCTGATCTGCAGGACCACCGTGCTCTTTACATTTGCTTGCCTGCAATTTGTGGCCCAATTCTGCTGCACTTGCACAAAATTAGTGCTAGGGTAGAGAAAGAACAAGCTGGAGAGCTTCTGCTTCAACTGTGAAAGAAAGACCCACCATCCTGTTTAGATCTGTCCATGGGATAGCGTCCTACACCTCAAACCTCTCCTCCTCTCCCACCTTTCCATCACCATAAGGTCTTCATAGATGACCTAGGTTTTTCCCGGTGTTTGCCTGAAGGAAGAAGGCACAGCCCTCTTCCATGCGAGAAAGCTAGACCACCTCTTGCACGGTAATGTACACCATCCTCACTAGGTCAGCAGGGCAATGCTGAGAGCAAGAGCAACATGTCAGGCTGCGTTTCTCACACGCCTGGCACAGAATTGCACAATGGAAAGCTGGAGCCAACCCTGAGCTGCTTTTCTGGCAAGCACATTGCTTGCTCAATTAAAGAAAAACCTACCGAGAACAGCGTCCAACTGCTGCAGTGAAGTCAAGTGACAAATATTCAGTTTGTAGTGCACACAGTCCAAGGGCAAAGTCCACTTTCTACAAAACAGCAAAGTTCTGTGAGCAGAAAGCACATGACCCGAGAAAAGTCTGCCTGTTACAAGCTGCAGACTCATCCTCCAGCCCGATTTTCATTCCTGGTGAGAAAGATAGAGCCATCACTTCCCTGTCAGGCCTGCATAACACAGCAGGCAGAGCAGGAGCCTCAGGGACAGGGTGCAAAAAACCACGTAGCTCTTGGGTGCCATGGTGACTAGCTAAAAAGCAGCCAAAAAAAAAAAAAAAAAAAAAAAAAAAGGCAGAGTAAGATTTTGCAGGCACCTGCCAGCCATTCCGCAGCCCTTCGAATCCACTGCTTCTCATCCTCTGTAAGCAAGTCATCTTTTTAACCTTGGACTCCTCTTAATGAGATGTTTTGCCTTCCTTAGTGGGACAATTAATGTGCAAAGCAAAGGCAAGTCACACCCAGCCGAAGCAGGACCGTCTTCCACAAAGCACAGGGCTTGAGTGCTTTGGGACTCAGGCAGTGAGGACGGATTTGAAGGCCTCAGAAGGAAAAAAGCACTTTTTCACAGCAATGCTTGGCACCAAGAACCCAGCTCAGAAGTAAGGGCTGCCATAAAGCTCCTGCCCAGTGCAGGAATGACCAGTGACCAGTCACTGGTGAGGTGCCCTGGTCACTCCTGTGTCGGGGCACTTCACGTGGCTCTTTGCAGCATTAGTAAGGCAACTCGCACCACAGTTTTTGCAGCGAACTGGGAATTTTGTGATTCGTAGGACAAAGAGCAGGAAAACCCTGAAAGATTATCCACATCTCATCTGCTCCCATGTTGCAAAGTGACTCGGGTGGGCTTCAGAGCAGGGGGACAGGGAGCGTGGGGCAGCTGCAGCCAGATGAGGCCTCGTGGCTTGAGGATCTGAAGGCTCCATGCAGAGGGGTGGCCAGGACAGCTGAACACCACTGCCAAGGCGGAAGCAAAACAACGCCAGCCCAAGCAAACACCCCGGGCGCTTCAGATGCTGATGGGTGGCAAGAGAATGAGAACAGGCAATTGTGTCTCTGCTTAAACAGGGATCTTGCCAAAGAAATACTGCCTTGGGGACGCTGATCCAGGCAGCACTAGCAAAACAAGCAGTCCCCTTGCAAGCAGGAAGGAGCCACAGACACAACAAGTCTGCAAGGGTGAGCATTTACAGACAGCGCCAATTAATGAGGAAAAATGTCCCCAGAGGGACATCAGGCATTCCTTAAGTGTCCAGCACCATGCCCCCTATCCAACCCATGCAGATGACAGGAGGCAGAAGAGTCCTGCCCCTCAGCTTCTCTGATGGAGAAGCAGCTTGATCAACACTGCTGTAGGGCATGGGAGGGAGATGCTTCCCTTTCCCCATTGCAGGAGTTGGGCTGAAGCATGACTGACCACCCACTGGGAACTACGTCCCTGGGGCAACCATGTGATGCCAGCGCCGGTGGACACTGGGAGCATCAGCGCCTGGCTGTCTGCAGCCACGGGTGGAAAGCACAGACAGAGCTTCCCATTGGGTTCAGGCTCAGATTAGCTCACTCCTCTCAATGCAAGTTGACCTATCGCAGGAGAGAATGAACACCATGGAAAAAAAACAAATTAATTTTTTAAACCCCAAATGTTTTAAAACTCATTACTGTAGTTTTTCCCCAAGATTGCCCCTCCTTCACCACTTCCTTTCAAGACCAGGAGAGAAGAGAGAGTCAAACGTCCATATTTCCCATGCCCAGGAGCTGCTCCAAGTGGCTCTGTTTGCCACGAGCCGGTCTCCATCATTGCTCTCTGATGGTCGTTAGGGCTTTCCTTCCTTGCCAGCTGCTTCCCCAAGGATGGTGCACACAGCAGAGACCACGCCAGCAGCAGCCAGATGCTGGAGGGCCCCAGATGTGGCCCTAACCACCTCCAGGAAAGGGAAATGAGATCTCTGTGTCCCCCAAATGCTCCACGCCAGGAACTATGTGCTCTCAACGCCCTGGGAAGGACCAGGCACCTGCACTGCAGCTCACAGCAGAGTAACAGGGCGAAAGGCAGCATGTGGCTGCGAAACCCAGCCGCAGCATCAGGCTGGAAAGGCTCAGGAGGACAGAGCGCCCCATCGGCTCGGTGAGCCCCACCATCCGAGCTAGCTGCCATCCCATCCCAAAACACATCACCTTCACTCAAGCCCGCTACATCCCATGCAAAAGGCACCTTCCTCATGACTCTCCGGAGACAGGCCAGCTTTAAGAAAAGTAAACGTTTACTCTGGGAGCATTTTGTGTGGAAAAAAGCACTTTCTTAACGCAGCAGCTGTTGGAAGGAAAGATCCCACAGCTTTTAGAAGCAACAGGCTCCAACAACGCAAGGCTGCAGTTGCGTAATAGCAGAGCTGGTGTTTTCCAAGGCACTTTTTAATCTCCAGCTAGTGCCAAGCTGAGATCCCTCCACAACACAATCTGGTTTTGTTTGTGCCGCAGCAGCGCCTGGAACACACAGTACAAAATAACCCCCAGATCGCGAGGGATCGCACCGAGGGCAGAGCAGCCCAGCAAACTGCAAAAACACATGGTACTACCAGGGAAGGGGAAGCCACGAAAGTGAAATTTTCGGCTGGCTCCAGTGCTCTCATTCCAGGGTTTCCAGTGCTCGGGAAACTGCGAGGCGAGCGCAACAAGGTCATGGGTGCATACAGCCAAAGCGCTGCTCTAGGGAAAGGCTGCAGTCAAGTAAACATTGGTGTTACTAGAAGATGCTGGTCAAACTACACAACGCTGTCTTTTGCTCATTGTGTGAGCTATGGCCCAGGATAAACCAAAAGATGATCAAGCCACAGAAATTAGGGAGCAGGAAGGCATCAGATATGCACGTTCTGAAGCACATGGAGATGTGCTGCATGGTTGGTGAGCCGGGATCTCAGCTGTGCCTGCCCAGGGGAACCTACTCCCCGCAGCTGTGTGCCAGGGTCAGCTCCCACGAGCAACAGCGTTGCGGACTCGAGACCTCAAACCCCACAGAGCAACGCTTCAATGCCTGGGGACCTGGGCACAAGTGGAAGGAGTTCAGCAGTCCTTTCGGCACCTTATTCAAAATTCATGTCCAGCTCAAGATCCCCAGGGAGTTCACTGCTCAAAGGCAGGTGGCCTGAGCCGTGGGGTCCCTGAGAGCAGGCAGAAAGAGATGGATGAGGGGACTTGTATCCCTATTTGAACTATGATATAACTGCAAGAACATGTGAAGGCTGCCTAGTGAAAATGTAAATAACATTTGTGCCAAAAACACAACTCCAAAGTCAGCAGGACTGCAGAGCTGTGCTCAGCGGGAGCCAGGCCCAGAATAGCAAGGGCTGCTCCAGGGAAGGGCGAGAGGTGGGGTCCGGGGAGCACAACAGCACGGGTGCACGCGGGGTGCCACGAGGCACCAGCAGCCCGGCCTTTTGGGGACAACAAGGCAAGGTTCGCACCCCAGCTCAACCTGTGCTATTTAAATCTCTCGCTTGCGAAAGAAAAACCTGAAGCAAGGAAATAAATATTATCTTGAAATACAAAAGCCCTGACAAATCTCCCAAAAAATTTTTTACGTGGGTTGCTCACAGCCATTGCACAACAGGAAAAGGCTGTTGATCACATTTGCTCTGTGCTGATGTTGTGCTAACCTGCATGTACTCCAGAACTGGATCTGTTTAGATTTCAAATTTAGCTAAACCTCCAAAGTCATACAGTAAAAGCAGATGCTCCAGAGCCAGATACTTCTCCTGCTACCCAAGTTGTTGAGTAACATTGCCAAGGGAGCAAGCACTAAATCAAGATATGAAGAGGCTACAAGGCCGCCGCATGATCTCTCCTGAGACCACAGGGCTCAGGGAGATGAGATCAGCCCATGCCAGCAGAGGGGCAGCCACAGGGCCACCTTTGTGCCATGGCAGGACGTCCCACCACAACGGGACACAGACATGGGGACAGGGTGGGCAGCACCTGCACAGCCTGCCCCTCTGCGTGGGCAACAGCAGAGACACCAACACATGACCCGTTGGCTCTTCAGTCTCCAGCTGATGGTGCTCCCCAGCAGTGGTGGACCTGCGTCTCACCCTGCCCACATCTAAAACACAGTAGGCAAGGAGGAGTGCGAACCCCAACACTGCAAACCAGCAAATACATCCGTGGAAGAGACTTCAAGCCCCTTTGCAGACCTCAGGGTCCTGCCCATCAGCAGTGCCTGCTTTCGGCAATCACTTTCTTTGCGCTATTGGGCTCATTTCTGTGCGTGTTGCCTCTCTCTCCTCAGGCCACAGGAGAAATCATGTCTGGCAACACAGGTGCCTGTGCCCCAAGCAGATGCATCCTGCACCAATCCTGCCAGCAACCCCCCATCTCCAGCTTCCCACCAGCTGCCAAAAAACAAACTCAGAAACATGGTTTTTCAGAGTCAGCGGAGGATCCTCATGAATGCGGCAGGGTTGGCTCCCAGTGCCAATGCTCTTGCAAAACAAGTTAATTATCTAATCCCTTCCAGGGCCGACTTGCCCTTAAACTTCAATGTCTAGACATCTTATGGAAGGAGAGAGTTTGCCCTTAAGCCCTTGAAGGTGAGGCAGGACGGCCAAAGAGGGGAATGCTTGACTTTGCCCTGTGGTGAGCAATTTGCTGATCTGGGCCCTGCTCCCCAGGGAGGGAAAAGCTCGGCTAGACCCTTGTACCCAGCACGTATTCCCTCCCTTTCGAATTTCAGCCCCGAGGCTGGGAGCGGGACGGAGAGCCCGACGCAGCCACGGTTGGGTTGCTTCTCCGTGTGAGCGACCCGCCGAGCCGAGGAGGCAGTGCTCGGCCGCCGGCTGGCCAGGGAGCGCTGTTTTTGAGCCCTACAAAACCAGATTTGGGCAATCGTCTTAGATCCGGCTGTCGACGTTAAATTGGAGGACGCCGGCTCTGCAGGCAGCGGGACAGGCCCGGTCCAGGACCGGGGACACCTCCCCACGCCGGTCGCTTGCTGCCACCTGCTGCCACCTCGCCACAAGTGCTCGGGGAGGCGGGTGCCAGCAGCGGCCTGGGGGCGCCAGCCCCACGGAGGGGATGCCACGGGGACCCCATCGCCAAACCCCCGGCCCAGGGGGAGTAACGAGCGCGCGGGGTTCACCAAGGGTTATTCACGCTACCCCGAAACAAATTCCCTTTTGCAACAGGATAACGGGCCTCGGGGGCAACGAAAGAGCAGCAAATACTGCATTTCTTAACTTCAGTAGGGTCGGGCGCGCAAGACCCATCCTCACCAAAAAGCTGGGGAAACGGGATAGTTTAATCCAGCCCGCAAGGGGGCTGCAAAGCATGCGGGAAAACCGGCCTGGCTCCTTAGCAGCGGCGGGCTGGCACGGTGGGGGGGGGGGTACGCGGGATGCCCCGCAGATCCGCAGCTCACTGCTGGAGCTGGGTGACAGAGAAGGGCACGCTTGAATACACAACTGACACCATGCAAGGAGGGTGCCCCGGGGAAGAGGGTGAGGTTTCGAAGGGGGGAGGGGGGCAAAGGGAACCGAGAGGAGGGTGTAATTCAGGAAAGACAAACGCAAAACGCCGTTCTTGGGTATGAATAATCACACACACAAAGGATGACAAGGGACGGGCTAGAAAGCAGCATCGCAGGGCAGGGCAGGGCTGAGCAGCGTCAGGGTGGTTCCCGATGGGGGGTTGTTCTAGCAGCAAACACCCCGGGGAGCTTTCTGAACACCTGTGCAAAGCACGCCTAAGCATGGGACTGTGTCCAGGTGCTCACATCACCCTTCAAGGCACACGGGGAGCAGCAGTGAAAGCCTGAAGGAGATGGGAAACTGTAGCCTGGACATAAGTCTGAAAACATGAAAGAGTGAGCTGATGCGTTCTCAGGATTCAGCAAGATTCAGGCCAAACATCAGGCGATTCCTTAGAGCGAGACAGCGGGCCACAGCACAACAGACCACCTGGGAGCTGTGGCCAAGATCCAGGAGCAGGTTGGATCTTCAGGGATGATGTGAGAGAAAAATCATGCTTTGGGAAGGCCCAGATGGCCCCTCGGGGTTTCCCTGGCTCTGCATTACTACCATGAAGTGGCTGTGGAGCAACACAGGTCACTGCCTCAAAGGACAGGATTCTGGTTTGGTACCTTAGGATGACTGAGAAGTCAAGGAAAATCTATGTGAAGGCTTCCCTACAGCTGCGTTCAGCCATGCCTTGTAAGGCCTCTGCAACCTAGCAATATACCTCAAAGTAATGTCTCCTCTCTTTGTTCTTACTGCCCTTAGTGACACAAGAACGATCGTCTTTGCTATGGTCACAACATATTCATCACTTCCATAGGCTTACCTAGAACAAGCGCACACTGAAAAAAAAATGCATATATATATATATTGAACATACTGATCTTCAATTGTACTTCTGCGTCACCAGAAGACAACTGATCAGAAACAAATGCTGGGCTTGTTAGAGCAGCACAGCTCTAGCCTGCCAACCAGATAGGAAAAGAATAAGTCTCCATGCCCAGGATGCCCATTACTGGAAATCTAATTGTTCGTTCAATGCAGCAATCCAGCTTTTCCTTCAACACAAGAAAAAAAAATCAATAGAGCAGCGCATCAAGGCTGTGCGTGGGTCCTGCTTTCCCCAAATGAAACAGGTTTCTAGGAAACAGGGTTCAATTAAGAAAGCAGGACAACGGCACTGTCTCTGCCACAGGCACCTGATCTACAGATCAATCTCAGGCAACAGCAAAAGCAGTTGTAGGAGAAGCATTTTCAGAGCTATTCACTGTTCATTGCAAAAAATGAAAAGTGAGGCAGTGACCCTTGTTGAGAGGGCTGGAGACAAAAGCTTTGCTGCAAGAACAAGGAGAAACAAGGTTTGCGGTCAGCGGGCAGCGCTGGGCACAGCGCAGGGAGCGAGGCAAGGCAGAGCGGCTGGCTGCGGAAACTGCGGGAGGCTGTTGTCCCCGGCACGCTCCCTCCCACAGTTCCTATATATTTTCCTTGCATTCATCAGATTCAATTAGAGAACACAGGTAGGGAAATCTCTGTATCACCGAGCAAGTGCAAGAGGGCGTTCATGTATCTTCACGGCCAGGCGCTGGCATGCAGACACCCGGCTGTGGAAGGGGAGCAGGGAAGGCGCCAGGGCTCGTTCCTAGATCCCACGGCAGGCAAAACGCAAGCGGGATCACGTCCTGGGGCCTTCTCATCTAAGCTTCCTTAGGAAAGCACGTTCTGCGGCCGAGAGCATTGCGAAACGCGTCAGGTCGGGAAAGTTCAACGGCCTGTTTGGAGAGTCAGGTGAAGGACACCCTTCGGGGGACGCGGGGCCACGGCACCAGGGTGGCCTTGGAGCATGGCTCCGGGAAAAGGAGCACAAAACGGGGAGGAGGTGCCAGGTGGGACAGCCTCAAATAACCCCCCCCCCGGGGCAAAGCCTTTCAGGACGGGGCCCGCGGGGCAAGCAGGAGCGCGCGGCCGCCGGGCGTCCCTGCCAGTGCGGCACCGGTCCTGCAGCAGCCCCTGCTGCGTTGGGGAGCCAAGGGCTGGCCCAGCGCGCGCCCAGCCCGGGCCCAGCCTGCTGCAGGCTCGGAGGCTGCTGCCAGCAGGAGGCAGAGGCTGGCCAAGCTGCAGGCTGCTCCGAGCTGGCCGCACTCCCTCCTGCGCTCAGCACCAGCGCGCCAACCCCACCAGGTCTCCGCACCGTTCCTTTACGGCTGCGGGGGGCTTCACTTCTCCACCTGTCGCGCCCACCCGTTGGCCCGTGGTGTATCCAGGAGGCTTATTACTGATATCCAAAGGCAGAGCAAGCTGTGAACACTCCTGCCCTGCCTGGAAGGGCCTTATCTTGCTTGCACCAAAACCGCAGGGCGGGCCGTGCCCTGCACTGCGGGCGCCACGGACGGCGTGCTGCAAGGGTGCTCTGGGCAGGAGGGGCACAGCTGCCGCCGCCGAAACGGCAAGGCCCGCCGAGCGCCGCACGAACGCGGCAGGCGCCGCTGCTCTGCTCTGCGGGGCACGGGAGACGCGCCCCCGCAGCGGATCGGCGCTCGACCGCCGCCGTGGAGCCCCCGCTCGCGGGGGCATCGCTCGTCCTGGCACCGAGCTGCACGGCAGAGCACGTAACGCAGGGCGCCAGAGGGACGGGATATTGCACCGCTCCGCCCTGGAGCGGCGGCTCCGGCACACTTAGAGCGAGGCAGAGCCAGGCCAGCCCTCCGATCGATATTCCTTGTCCTCCCTCAGGCTGCCCCACGGATCACCCGCAGGGTCTGCTGACCACCTCTAGCGGCACGAGTCTCCCATCGCTGGGGTCCAAGCTGGGACGGGGGTGCCAGACCTGCCTGCACCACTTAAACCAGAGCACTGGGGGCGGCTCTGGGGAGCCAGGTTATTCCTGGAAGATGCAGACTCCGCAGCCGGATGGAAGCGGGGCAGGGAAAGGGCCGCCCGCTCAGCCCACGGCTGCGGAGCCCTACGGAGATCCAAGCTGCTCCTGTGCTTATCAGGGCCCCCGTAACACTCAGCATGCTACAAGCAAACCCCTCGGATCACCGGAGCGCTTCCCGGGGGGGGGGGGGCTGCCAGGGCTCCTGAGCACAGGAGCAGCATCCACCCGCAAAGCCGCTCGGAAAGCTGCTTCCTGCAGCGAGGAGGGGCAGGCGAGAACAGCAGGAAGAGCTCCCACCAGGAGCACCGTCTCCTAACGCAGCGAGCGGGAGGCAGGTTACAGCGCTTGAAAGGCCCTGAGCTAACCCCCCCCTCCCGCCACCGCCCCCGCCACCCGTGCTGCCCAGAGCGTTGTTATCTGCGATTTGCAGGTGCAGCTTACGCAGTTTATCCGAGGCCATACAAGGAACCCAGGTCAGATGCAAGGTGAGAACGTGCACAGGACAGCTCCCTCCTCCGCCGTCACCTTTGAGCCCAGGGGAGGGTGGGGGGGGACAAGCAGATCCCTCAGCAAAGGGAAGGAGCATCCATCTCCATCCAAGGAACCACCAAGGCCCTCCATCATGTACTCGAGCGTGCCCCCATCCTCCAGGTCCTCTCACAATCCCATGACACAGGAACTATTGCAGCTCTACTAGACCAGGCAGAGCCAAGCAGTCCGCTGAATTCCCTCGCTTTCCTAGCTCTAAAGCTAACAGCCGAAGCACGGGGCGAGCCTGCCTTCCTGCGTGGGCTCTCACTTCCCCACCCCAAGCGCACCAGGAGGCAGCAGTGGCTTCCACATCCACCCAGGATCCTGCAAGCTGAGGATCCTTTAGCCAGCATGTCTTCAGGGTGCAGCAGTCCCTTTTTGGCAAGGCCCATAACAACCCAGGACTGACTCCTGACCTTCTGCTAATTTTCACTACTAGTACACGTTTTGCCTTGTATCCTAGCCCAACTCAGCCTGGGGACTGACCTTCACTGTTCGCCTAATCACAAGGGAAACAGCACTTAAGTCACCAAGGACAACCAAAAAGACATACTCGCTCTCTTTCTTCCACCGGCACACCAAGAGGCTTTTCCAGGGCTGGGACTTCCTGTGACTGGGATCTACTGGTTTCTCAAGTGTTCCCTCCACCCACACAGCAGCTAAACCTGGCAGGGAAGGCCAGGAGCTCCTGAACCCCACACATGGTAGTGTGTGTGTGTGGGGGGGGGGGGTTGTTCATAGCCTTACCTGGGACAAGGAGCTGCTCCCAAAATGCTGCAGCACCCCCACAGCAGCCCTTCCTCTGCAGCTACCCCAAAGTCAAAGCAGCAGCCCTTCAGCTTCAGGCATTGCTTGCTTGCAGCAGGAAATGAGAAATGAGTGGGACTAGCAACATGCAGGTGTGCTTCCAGGTGCTGGCAACTTCCCTGGCTCCCTCCTTCCCACCCCACATCAGTGGGCTCATCTGCCCCATATGGGACTGGCAAAGGCTGCAAATACCTGAGAACCTGCAAGCGCTAATAAGAGCAAAGAGAACCCCCTGAAGGCCACCTGCAGCCTCCTCTCCAACACTTGTGGGCTGCCTATGCCCAACTCCAGCCCATCCAGTAGAAAGCCCGTGTGGGGGGCCTGCTACCAGCCCATGGCCATAGCCCTGCTGGGCAGCTGGCTTGCAGCCCTCTCCCAGGCAGCAGTGCAAGGGCTCGGGGGGCCTTCACGGCCCTCCAGGGAAACACGGAGCTGCCCTTGCCCTGCAGCGAAGCCCCAAGGGCACGGAGCCTTGCAAAGGCCCCGCTGCAGCCGCCCCGGGGCGTGCGGAGGGGGCTGGGGGCTCCAGGCGACTCCCTGCCCTAGCCTGGCAGGGGAGTGGGCTGGGCCTGTCTCTGGCTTTGGGGTGCCCGTGAGGAGCCCAGGTTAATTTGACCTGGAAACGGTAAAGAATCAAAGCAGCATGGCAGATCTATTGAGGAAGAGAAGAGATCAGAACCGAGCCCTCAGGGTCTTCACCGTCTCTCTGGACATTAGCAAGCATTCATCATGGCAAAACCTGGAACTCACAGAAATGTGGAGAAAAAGCAAAAGAGTGAATCCCTCTTGCTCTACATCATCCCATACCACAGCCCTTTTCCCCAAAGGAAAAATAATCATTGCACAGAAGACTCTTGAAATTACTAGATTTTAATAGCCATTTAAATCCTTTGCCTACAGCAATCTGCAGCATATCAGAAATCACATAGATATCCAACAACTTTTTCTGCCTTTTACCATGTAAAACTATCAGCATTTTTTCCCATCAACTCCTGTAGTAGAAACAATAACCAAGCAACTGACAGCAACTTTCTAATTTTCTAAAAGAACATCATTTCTTCTCTTACAAAAAGAGCAGAGAAACTAACAGGGAGGATCAAATACATACACAGTTCATAGTATCCTGGAGAAATAGTGAGAAGATGGCTCTCAGAAATACAAGCTTACATATACGTCTATAGGGGAGCCTCTAGAAAATGTCGGGTGCTGATACCCAAGGAGAGTCTCTAAAGGGACTGAGTGGTGACAGATGTCCAATGGCTTCCTCCTGCTTGTCTTGATGAGGACCATGCACGGCTTCACCCTCCACCAAACACACGTAATGCCTGAGACCAGGAGCCAGGTTTCTCATCCAGGTCACACAGCAGGATTAGCTACAAGTGTCCAGCAGCTAATTTGGGGAGACGCAGCAAGGAGCTGCATCTGGAGGGGGATTAACGCAGCAGAATCGGTCTCCAGAAGGTGCCTCACGGGCCGCAAAGTTAACTTGTCTGGATTTCTCCTTTTTTGTATATAATTTCACTGGACTAGGGGTTATAAATCATCAAAAGGAAATTACCAATTTTTACTTTTCCACACCACTCTACTCTAAAACGCATCCCACGTGAGCCTGAGACATCTGCTAACAATTCACATTGGCTAGGGAGTACACGAGCCCATACTGCACTTCACTGTTCCTTCACTTATCTCATTACACTTGGATCTGTTACACGTGTTTTCAATGACATTATCATTCACTGAATTCACAGAATTCATTACAAAGTTCATTATTTACATCAAAACGTTCAGCAGCGCACTGTAATAGAAAAGAGCCGAGACAAGAGCCTGCCCCGGCGTCAGCCCGAACGTGCTCGCTCGCACGCCTCGCCGCAGCGCTGTTGCTGACTCAGGCCCCACGTCCAAGAGACTGATTAGCTCCAGGAGTTTTTGTTTGCACAACTGTTCCAAAACTGCTGTCTTTACGCTGAGTTTTCACAAGACCCAGGTTTCACATCAGAGGAAACCACCCCGCTACGAGACCAGGTTCTACGCGGACGTCGTTATTCTAGACTGTTAAGGCATGACATAAGCACAGGAGCTGTTCAGGGATTTAAAAAAATCCACTCATCAGAAGTGTAAACATTTTGGACATACAGTCATTTAACTTTCACACATGAAGTTTTCTGGGTTTTTTTTCTGCATAAATCATAAGTTAATGAGCTACATAAACAGCACGTTAGCAAATGCCTGGAACATCAGGATTCTCTTACAACAACATCGCATGCAACGCAGCAGAGTCTAAGGGGTAGGAATATCGTAAGTCTCAGTCCAGGACATTTCTTCCTTCCTACACTTCTTATATATTTTAGATAAATCTCATTAACAACTATGTGCCAGTAACTTACATAGCATGGGCTGCCTAAAGAATTCCAGCGCGTTCCATGGCTAGCGTTTTGTAATTTCAGATCATTTCTACTTCACGTATAAGTAGAAAACACAGAGATTCTGTTCCCGTTTTTGCCTATATGTAGGTTGTTCAGTGATCCCTAGGTCCCCTCGTGTCGGTAGTGCTATAGATTTACGTATCAGTGATTTTGCCTTCCTCAGGGACTTTGGCACATTCACCGTGATTTGTACGAGATCCCTGAGAACTTATCAAAGCAATCAGTACGTTACAGCTGGAAACATCTGGCTCCGGCGCCGGGCTCCCCGCGGCGCTCACGCCTGTTTCTTGCTGTTCCCTGCGCTGTGCAGCAGCGCCAGGAACTCGAGCATGAGCTTCGCCGTCTTCCTGGGCCTCTCCACGACCACCGAGTGCCCGCAGCTCTCCAGAATAGACACGTGGCAGTCGGGAATGGCTTTTGCTAACATGTCGGCTCCAGAAACATCCAGGACCTGAACGACAAGGGGAAAAAACAAAATTTAACACCCCCCCCCCCGAACAGTAACTGCTGGCGGGTGGATCTCGGTTTTACTGGCTGTTGCAGAAACCCCAGCGGACTGCCCTGGCGAAGCCGCGCGCGAGGCTGAGCGCCAGGACGCGCTCCCGCCGCGGGCTCGCGCACCCTGCACCGTTGCGGCGCTCGCTGCCCCGTCCCCGCCTGCCCTGGGGGCCCGAAAGCGGGGGCTTTTGTGCATTTCCATGGCCCTGCACGTGCTTGCGTCCTGCCTCTTCCCTCCTCCTCAAGATCCGCCCGCTCCTCCCTCCTACCTATCCTCACGTGTAAACACCGACCCGAGGCTTCGAAGCCCCCAGCTCTTACCTTGCCGCCTGCCCACGGACTGGCGCGTTTCTCCCTAGTTGCCAAGACAACTCTCTGCTCCGCTGGCAGCCCCGCGCCCACGCCTGTGTCCGCGCGCCGGCGCTGCCTCCGCCGGCGCCTGCCCGCTCCTGCCCACCGGCCCCAGGCAGTTCCCAACAGCTGAACCTCAGCCTGCTTCTCCCCCCATCTGCCCCGGGCTGTCTCTCCTCCTGCCTTCCATCACCCCCAAGCCATGCTCCAGGGCGTCCCACGAGCCGACTCGCTGCAGAGCACCACAAAGCGTACATGGCTGCGCGCGGAGATGCGCTCCTGGTCCTCCCGCCGAGGAGGCCGAACGGGGAGAGAGCAGGCGAGGCAGGGGATGGATGCATACCTGGTCCTGCTTCCCCCAGATGACCTGCGTTGGCGCTTTGATCTTGCTCATGTTCTCATGGAGCGAATGTCTGGACTTTTCATCCACAATTTCTAGAAATACTTGTGTGCACAGAAGGAAAATTAAGTCTTTCACGAGAAGGATGCTTTCCCCTTCCACGCAGGGGACAACCCCCATCCATGCTCCCCTGGGCAGGCTCCCAGCGACAGCTGTGGGAACCAGCCTGAGGAAGAGGAGCCCATGGGAAGGGGAGGCCAAGGAGGGAGAACCCAGTAGTGTGGTCTTTGCAAAGGTCTCACTCTGCACCACAACTGGGCTCCAGTACAGAGAGATCCTCCTCCAGCCCCATCTCCTCACACATATTAGCGATAAGTAGACTAACTTGGAGGATGAGGGTGAAGCAGCAGCCTCACCACCTCTGTAGGTGGTTGTGGGTTGCTATCAGGAATTAAAGTGCTTCTCAAAGGTATTAATCATGTTCTTCCCCACACCCAGCAGCAAGGGCAAGGGAGCTGGGGTGAGGAGGTCTGCTGGGGATGGGGGCAGCAGGGATCTGCCCTC
This sequence comes from Rhea pennata, assembly GCF_028389875.1. Classification (NCBI taxonomy): domain Eukaryota; kingdom Metazoa; phylum Chordata; class Aves; order Rheiformes; family Rheidae; genus Rhea; species Rhea pennata. Next base: position 14,196,792 of record NC_084674.1, read on the forward strand.
TCTGAAGCCCTTGAGGTAGGGCTTGCACGCCTGGCAAGGTCCGTTCTGGTGACACACTTACGTTTCCGGTAGAAATCATTGTGTGGGATGCGAACGTCAACAAGGCCCTGCAGGATCTGCAAAGGGAGCAGAGGGAAACCATCAGAGGGACAGCCCTGCGCTGGGAGAGCCGAGAGGGTGGCGCGCGGCCGGGACTGGGACCACGCCAACAGCTGGCATGTGCCTTGCACAACGGGACCCCAGTGCAAGCTCAGTCAGAGGCCACATCCTAATAGGAGGGTGCTGCAACAGCGCTTAAGTAACATGTATTTCAATAACCACTATTTCAGTCTTCTTAATGGCAGAGTGAAATTTTCCAAGGCCAGCGGTACACCCCAGCAGACTGTCTTAGGAATGACTGTGCTTTTCTTCCTTTTTTATTCTTTTGCCAAAAATGGTCTTGGCATTACCTTACATTTTTCATATCCTCCAATCTGCTCATCCCAGACTTCCTAAGGAAAATCAGCTTAATAGCAAGCCCCTTGCCAAGTTCCTCTAGCCTCACAATGAGGCAATTAACATTTCCATTACTTCTACTAAAAAAGCAACAAACAATCCCCTTCCAGACCGGACAATAGTCTTCTTACTTATTTATTTAACGCTTCCTGCCAGCCATATTTACTAAAAACACTTCTACTTCCCCGCCAGCCGCCAACGAACTTGCATGCTTCACACATGGAAACTTCAGCTAACGCTGCCGTGCTGCAGTGGGAAAAGTGAGATTAAAGGGAAAGTTTTCTGAGCCATGGAGATACTGGAAAGATGAAGAAATCCCTGCCAGGGGTTCCCTAGCCCATGTGCGGCAGACAGACACACAGTGATCCCTGGGCCAGGAGGACACGGAGACCTTGGTCCATCCCCACTGGTATTTCTGCAGGTGAAATGAGTGCCAAGAGGGAACAGAGACTCCTGCCAGAGAGAACTGCTGTCAAGAAATAACCTTTTGAACAAGCTTTGCTTGTAAGCAGAAACCTAGAGAGGGCAAAAACACACAGATCTGTTAATACTCTCTAAACACTACTAAAAATAGAGCCAGACTAAGGTCTCCGAGTTGCCCATCTCTGCTAGAACACTTGCGCCTGCAATAAAACTGAAACCTGCCATAACTAACAAGAACCCGACAGCTCCAGTTCCGCTGATGCTCAGGAGGCTGCAGAGCAATTGTCACCCCCTGCCTTCGAACGTCCCCTTCCTACCGCCGCTCCCGGCCCAACCAGCTCGGGTCTCTCACCTGCTGCGGCACTTTAAAGCGGACGTAAGAGCACAGCTTCAGCATATCCGCCATCTCCTCAGGCGTCGAGGGAATTAACGGGATCCTGTCGATGCACTCGGACTCTTGCAGCTCCCGCAGCTGCTTAATGAATTTGGTGTCAGTCGAACTCGGCAGGCCTGAGACAAACGAACAAGCACATGCAAGCGCCAAAAGCCAGCAGAGACCACGACAGCCCCTGCGGACAGGGCTCAGGTCCCTGGTCTCCCTGCTTCCTCGCCCATTCAACAAAGAAATGGAGCAAAAAAATCCGTGCGTGCAACAGGCTTAGTATTTACCCAGTGACAACCCAGTCTTCCCTGCTGCTCCCAGTTTTGACGCTGCTGTGCCCAGTGGTTTGATGCAACATAAATCTACTCTATGTATTTTTGCCCAGTGGGGAAAGATGTTGTAGCAGCTTTACCTCAAAGCTCTTCGTAAAGCCCACACCGAGGTTACACTTGCACTAACACCGCAAGAGTCAGCCAAAACCTCTCCCAGAGAGGAAGGGAAAAATCTCGTTGCTCTGCAGAGCGGCACAGACGGTAACTAGGGAACGTCTCATTTTGCTTCATCACTTATTGTAGAACCATGCTTTCCTTGCGAGGGTGGGGAAGGAGCTGGCACAGTGACACGGGGGTAGCAAAGTCCTCCCGACAGAAAAGCCCCTGCACAACCTGCGTCCCATTTGCTGCGTTTCATCCACAGGCTCCTCCTGATGTGTCGGGCCAGGCAGCAGGCCAGGAGATGGAGGTGATGGAGGGTGAGTGCTGCATGGGCACATGAACCTCCCACAGGTCTGGGCATGGCCTTGAAGCCCTCTTCCCATGCAGGGGGCCCAAATGCAAGAGGACCTTGTTCTCTGTGTCCTGCACCCACCCCAGCAGCAGTAACACTGTTTGCACCAGCTTTAAGGTCCATTAGGGCTCCCAGGGAGGAACAGCAAGACCCAACCAAACCTGACTGTCTGGGTTCCTCCTCCAGAATTGAGAGACTACAAAGGTGCCATGGTAAAATGTCTGCCACTCCAAGCAAGAAAAGCACTTTCTTCAAGACCACGGGCTGTCCCATCTCCCCTCGTCTCAGCTCTAAGCATGGGTTTGGGCACAACGGAGAGGACTCCAAAGCTCTGGCAAACAGCAGCCAGGACAAGCCTGTGATTTCCTCCTAGGTGCTCTGTGCCCTACAACTGTGTGCTGCCAGAGATTTTAAGATTACACATACGCACTATTTTAAAACGTGCTACTTAACATGCAAAGTCTGTTTTGCAGTCGGCATCGCCCTGGGCTTTTGCATGAACTCCTGCTTGCTCTTTCCATGTTTGGTCTTTTGTGTATTACGCACCTGCAGGACATATAAGGGTCAGGCTGCAAACCTCGTCTGGGTACTGAGCAGCATAAACTCCGGCGACATTTCCTCCCATCGAAGTGCCAACGAGATGAAAGGGCCTTCTGTTCAGCTTGATGCACTCAACAAACTGCAACGGAAGCAGAACGGAGCATTGTTGGGCAAGAGGAAGCCTCGGCATGGGGTCGTTAGCGACATTAAGCGCAAAAACTAGAGATTGGTGGTTCTGGCACAGGCCTGGATAAGGCAGTGGGGGATACGGATGTGCACAGGGCGGGGGGCTCACAGAGCTCAGCCTTTCCCAGCAGAGCGCTGCTCGCTTCCAGCGTGCCGTTAGCGCCTTCCAGTCACGCACAGCAGCGGAGGGTGAAAACCGCCCGCGGAGCAGGGAAGGCTGGACAGGATTCGGAGACACCCCGGACTGAGGCCGTGTAACCACACGTCGTCTGATCCAGCACCAGGAGACAGCGCTGGGGCACAGCGGCAGAAGCCCGCTCCCAGCTAGGACTGAGTTGTGGCCCAGGAGCACTGCAGGACTGCCTCCAAGGAAAGCCACCACTGCCCCCGGCGAGCCTCGAGCCGCCCCCCTTGAACTGATGGGAGCAACGGCAGCCCAGGGCCATGAAGGGCCCCGCTGGGTGCGTCCTGCCCATGTGGCTCACTTCCAGAAGGATCCCCAGGGCATTGCAAGGTCTTCATGACACACGTTGCACCACTGGAAGCAGCCAACTAACCCCCAAATCCCTGTGTCATTCTCCAGACAGAGCCCCAACGAGACGGGGACCCCTTGTTATGATGAGCTGAGCAGACAGACAACAGATGAGACCTCCTGCTGCACATGCACCAGAGCCAGAAAAAAGCCACCAACGCCCACATATTTTGTGTGCCGTGCTGTGCACAACATCTGCAACCCTCCCGAGCAGAAAAATGCACAGTCTTCAAACACAAGGTGGTGGCAGAAGACCGTTGTAGAGCAAACATCTGCTACATTCCTTTCCCAGTCTCACCCCTCCTTCCAGCCCCAAGTTTCTTAACAGTTAAGGGGAAGAAGGGCTTTCTAGGAGCTGGGAAAGCCGCCAGTGCCTGGTCTGGTCTTGCCACCTCTCCCTCTGACAGACCAGCACTGCTTCCTGACTAGCTGATGCTCCCAGAGCAAGGAAGCCCATCCTCATGCAGGTGTAAAAGCATTAAGGTACACAGAAATCCAGGCCCACACATCCTGCATCATGTAGGAAGCTAAGCAACAGGGCACCAAGGAGAAGGCCCACCTGGAACCCAATCTGGTGACAATACTGAGAACAGCAAGCAAAAGCTTGGCACTTTGTGCAGAGCTGAAGGTTCAGTCCTATTTATCAGCTGCAGCAGGAGAAGAAAGTGAGAGACCTTTCATTGCTGGTGGTGGGAAAAGATTGTATGAGACAAGGACTGAAGACACGCATGTTTGCATGTGGTTACCATAGGAGAAGGATGGGCACAGCACTTTCCCCTACACAAACACATGGGGACCTTGCTGATCTAGTCATCCCCCTACACTGTGTATTTGTGTGCTGCTAAGCCATTGCACAGCTAAAAACAGGGGCCCATTTTATACTCCGTGCTCCCAAGCATAGAGGAGCTCCCCTCTCATGCAATGCTCCCCGTCTTTATGTGTGTGTTTGTGTCTGGGATACTAATTCCAGCTATGATTTGCACATACGGCTTTCTGGTGATTAAACTGAAAAAAATCAGGCATGCTTCAAGCATTAGGGACGAGCTGGCTAATTGATCACGTATTCTGGGTGCAGCCCTTGAAGAAGTGACAGTTCAGTTTTCTAAAGCTCTGCAGCCTCCACGTCCTGCTAGAATGCTGCCGTCCAGCTTGCTAAGAAAGAAAAGGGGAGAGAAGTGCATGCAAACAGCCACAGCGCAGACTCAAAAGGGATTAATGCAGGGCACAGAGAGCCAAAGTCACACCAGGGCAGCAAAGCAGAACCTGCACCTGCAGGTTTCAGGAGAATGAAGCAACAACAGCTTCTCAGATGCCACACCTATGTGGCACCAGCCCTCAACACCTGGCCTCTGCTCGGGGGACAGCAAGGTTTCACTCTACTTCAGAGAGATAAAGCAGCCCCATCGCTCTTGGCACACACTGCAAAGGTAAACAGGAGGAGTAAGACAAGACTATTGCTGGGGCTTTACCTGGTGTATTCTTTTAGCTTGCCCATTAATGGAGTAATCATCTAACGATGACCGAGTTGTACCTTCATGACCAGGCATGTCAACGCACACCAAATGCAGATTCTTCGGGAGGAACTGCAGAAACAAGACCCAGGCAGTTAGACCAAAGGGGAACCCCTGTGAAAACCAAGGGAGGAAGGAAGGAAGGAAATTGGTGATTACAGGTGGCAAAAGGGGGCTCGCTTTCCTCCTAAAAGCCCTTGGTTACTCTTGCACCAGAACAAAACAGCTCATGCATCAAGGACAAAGTGATGAGAAACTATGGGCAAAACTCACTTCCCATGAAGGAGGCAGGTACATACCATTCTTGCCCTGGAGACTTGCACATAATAGGGGTGAAAAGGATCCAACAAACAATGAGCAGAGAGCACAGGAGGGTTTCTGTAGCATGTTAAAATGGTCGCCCCAGACTGTATCCATGCAGTATGCAGCTGTTCCACCCCTGCATCACCATCAACCCCAGTAGCATTGATTCCTGCTAAGTACTGACAGGAGAGAAATGGAGTCCCACCTTGACTATAGACAGCCACATATCTTTGTGGGCTGAGAACCCATGCAACATCAGGATAGATGGTCGGTATCCAGGTCTCCCTCTATAGGAATAACAAAACTGATAGTCATCGTAGTTTGCATATCTAACCTGCATACCCAAGGCTCGACGCCAGTACCTGGAAACAAGGAGAAAATAACACCAGTGAGCAAGGCACGATGGGACGGCGGGAATATAAACCAGGTGACAGGCCCATGCTCAGCTACAGATTTGCTGGCTACCTAAGACTTGTTAGCCAGCTCACGCTGGCTTTGGTTTAACTGCGACTAATGCTGAGCATCTGGTTACCAGGCCAGACCCTTTGCTTACAGGCAATGGCTCATGGAGATACTCCATTTGTTAAAAAAGTTGCAAAAAACCCTCCCAAATAAGCAAGGTGCAAAATATCCTTAAGGCAATGGAAATGGGCCAAAATGACAACCCTAGAGCTGACCCCTGACATCTGATAGAAGGAAAAAGGCTCAAGAGAGAAAGGTAGCACACACAGAAAGGCAGTGTGCAGGACAGGGAGGCCAAGGGAGGACTCTTGTTCCAGGTGGGTAAGACAGACAGATCTGTCATAGATTTGTTTGGGCACATCCTTGCAGCTCTGTGGCCATGAGCCCTCATCGCACCATGGGCAAGGGTACTGGATCCCAGCAATACAGAACTGTGACTGAGGAGCGTCGCAGAAACCAGTTTTCCCAATGCCAACTGGATGATCTTTAAAAACATGTTTACACACACAAAGGACCAGACGTGACCATCCACAGAGTCGAACGCCCTAGAAGACATCAGGGCTAAACCCAAGGAAACCAGGGTTATCCCCCTGAGGGGAAAACGGTAGACAGCTCCCAGAAAATGTTTGCAACCTGTGTAAAGATGATGCAGTGAAACTACTGGTCAGAGGGGAGTTGGGCAAAGATTACTGGTGACACTTTGAACACACGCTGTACACATGCAATTCAAGACTGAGGTACAGGGTACTTCTGTACTTCCTCGAAGGTCCAAAGTAAGGCTTGTCAGCATGCTGTTAACATACCGGGCTGCTCCTGATTGCCAAGACCCTGGCAAATACTTCTACGCACAATATCAGAATTATTTGAGACGCAGCAGCAAGGTCACCAACACTGTGTTGGGCCGTCCTAGCTCTCTGCCCACTCAAAGCTTATGCATACTGCAATCCTCTTTTATCTTAATCTCTTTTTTGAGGGAGTTAGAGGGGCTTAAGTAGCATCCAGGCTCCATGTTGGTCCTACATAGAGAGGTGAATTTCTCCCTGAATAAGTGACTTAAGAGTGTTCGCCTCAAAGACACCGGTGTAAACCACTGATGGGCAAGTTGATAACATTTTTAGCAACTGATCCTGATGGATCAATTCAGGAGAAGACAAAATAATCTGTGCAAAGCTGAACTGATCCCTCACAAGGTGTTAACACGCTGAGCCATGGCAGCTAAACTGATTAACCGGTTAAGGCAGAAGAGGACAGATCTCCTGCCTGGGGTCACTGGGGCAGCTGCCGACATCACGCACTGCCCGGAGAGGCATTAGCAGCGAAGGAGGGGAAGGAGGCGACCAGCTGGAGAGGACCCGAAGTGACCTGTGCACACACCAGCCAAGGAGACGCACGCCCGGCGGCGGGAGGTGTGAGGCCGGAGGAGCTGCTGCGGCCGGCAGGACGGACCACCCCACCGCAGGCTCTCGGGGAGGGGGGCGAGGACAGAGGCCTCCTCCACGGAGCAAACGCAAAGAGCCCACCAAAAAAAGGGCAGATCCAAAAAGAAGCAAACGGAAAAGAAAATCTTCTCACCAGATGCCTCGTAAGAAAAGAGCCGTGCACGCTCACAGAACAGAGGGGTCTCAGGGATCCCCACAACACAGCCAGACGCTGCCAGCAAATGCTGTAAGAAAGGTGCAGGCACTTGCCTTTCAAAACAAAAAAACCCCGCGGGCCTCTGCTCACACACCGCCCCTTCAGCCCGACACAGACAGACCTGCGCACGCTGTGCTTCCACTCCGGCCCCGACTCACAGCCTTAAAGGACAACGTTACAAGTTGGCCTCCTACTCAGCCTGACTCCCAGGAGCTCGCTGGCCTCAGCCTCCTTCTCTCTGTTTCGCAATCCTGACTCACGTGTCTCTGAAGGCTTCGCTGCAATCGCACTCGGAGATCAGTCTCGCGAACAACTCGCCTGTCACTTACTAAAGCAGCGACGGCTGGACCCCCATCCTGCCTGCTACCGACCGGCTCCCGCGCCCCAAGCAGCGGCCGCCACCGCCGGGACACCCTGCCCGGCCACAGCCGGGGCGTGCTGAGACTTTGCCCACGCGGGAGGAACCCGATTCTTTCCTTTGTAGGAGGGAAAGCAGGATGGAGAAGCATCCCGGCCCCAGCTCTCGTGTCCCCGCCGCAGGCGTCTGCAGCGCCCGCCCTCGCTCGCAGGCTGGTGCTGTCCCGCGCGCGTCCCGGCGCGGCGCGCAGCGGGACGGACCTCCTCGTCGCGCCCGTGCCGCCGCCGGGCTTCAATCGCGCCTTCCGCCCCAGCTCCCAGATTCCCCGACTGCAGGTTCGCCAGCAGCTGCTCCGCCGGGGGAGCGAGCCGAGCGGAGCCGCGCTGCCAGCCCGCGCCCGCCACGAGCCCCCGCAGGGCAACGGGCAGGGCGCTCGCCGCCGCTTCCCGCGCACGGACGCGGCCCGAGAAACCGAGCGCCTGCCTCCCGCTCCGCGGGCGCCGCGCGCCCATTGACTCACCAGTAGTAGATCCTGATCAGCGCCGAGGGCCACAGGAGGAAGGAGGCGACGAAGGCCAGGATGGGGATGGCCAGGGTGCCTCCGGCTATGACGAACATGTTGAGCACGTCGAGGTCCATGGCGCTGCGCTCGTGCAGGAGGCGAAACGCAGGGGCCGGCAACAAGCCGCCGCGCGGCGAAACCTCCGCTGCCTGGAGAGAGCAGCTGCAAGACGCAGAAGAGGCTGCTCAGGCGCGCAGCGAAGCACCCTTCCATTTCAAAACTGGATTATTTCTGTAAATACTGTAAATGTTCGCACTAGACACCTCCGTAATAAAACTACATATCATTTCCTTCTTTAAGCCTCAAAAACATACTGTGATTTATTTAATTAACATTTTGTAGAAAGATCTTCCCTCTCTGTGCAGGTTGTTCATAAACAAAGATTTTGTGCAACAAATAAACCTTGGATCTGAAAGCAGGGTTGCACTGCTCAGTCACGTACCTGCGAGCACCTTTGCCTTTTGCTATGTCTCTAAAATGAGTAAAAGATAATCACAGAAAATTGACATCAATATTTTTGACCTGTAACAAAAGGAAGCTTGTATCCAGGACAAAAATATGGGAAAACACAGACCCTCTCCGCTCACCCCCCAGATCTTTCTAAAAATTCCCATAAATTTTCAGATCATCTATCTTATCTATCAGTCGGTCTGCAAGGAAAGCCCGGAATCACCTTCCCCTTTAAGCAAAGAGGGACGTCTCTGGCTCCGTCACTTGGAAACCAAAGCAACGAGGCTTTAAAAAGCCCAGCTTACCTTGCAGAGATCCCCCTTCCTCTCGGTGCCGGTCCTGCTCGCTACGGGCAGTAACGGTGCTCCCAAAAAATCACTGGAACAGAAAAAAGGCAAAATTAAGCTCCTGTTATTTCTCCTTCCAGGTGCTATAGCCGAGAGAGACGACAAGTTTGGGATATTTAAGCTACCAGCTTCCCTTCAGGATACATCACATCTACCCTCTGACCAACCTTTCCCCTATTTATAGTCATTTATGCAATAAAGCAAAATTAGGGCACTTGTTCCAAGTAGGAACAAAGTCCAAGCTGACATCCCAGGCAAAGCGAAAGCAAGCCGAGCACACAAAAGCTCTCCAAGGAGATAGAAATCATCCACTTAAAATGCACTATGTACTCGTGCCCGCGCCTCAGGAAAATTCACAGCAGCGGCTGAACTAGAACAAGGGAGCGGGGTGAAGCAAACGGAGATCTTAATTGTGCTTAAAATGATTACAGTTATTAAAACAAAGCGTGTTAACTAAGCTCCTTCCCATTCCCTTCCTGTCTGCCTTAAATTTCTTTCTCCAGAGATGTACGGTGCTCCAAAGCCCTTGCATAAATTAGGCTGCAATGTGGCGCCGTCACAGGAAATTATTGCAGATCCAGAAAGATTAATTTGGTAGCGGCTTTTGTCAAGCGGAATAAAGCCGTGGGCGGATCAGGGCAGCCCGCTGCCGCCGTGCCGGGGCCGGTGAAGGCTGACGGGCTCTTGGAGAGGCCGGCAGCGATGCCAAGGCCGACGGGGAGCACCTGCACGCCGCCCCCCGCACCGCCGGCGGGGCCCGGCTGCCCTCGGGCGCCACGTCCCGCGTCGGGGCTGCGCGCCTGGCCAGCCCGGCACCCCCAGCATGCCCTGGCCCAAGGGCGCTGCATGCCCGGGGGATGCTGCGTGCCCAAGGGTGCTGCATGCCCAAGGGTGCTGCATGGCACAGGGATGCTGCGTGCCCCATGGGTGCTGCATGGCACAGGGATGCTGCGTGCCCCAAGGGTGCTGCGCGCCGTGGGGATGGATGTTGCATGCCCCACGGGTGCTGCGCAGCGCCGCGCAGCGCAGACGCTCCAGCTGCCGCCCTGCTGCACCCGCTTTCCGCTTCGGTGGAGCAACTCTGCCGATTCCCACGGCCACCCGCGGCCGCGCCGTCGCCTCCGCCGCCTCCCACCCTTGGCAGACGTGGCGCCGCGCGGGGCGTGCAGCACAGCGGCCCCGGGGACGGGCGCAAATGGCATCCGCCAAGGGCCAGGCACGGCCACTTGCTGAGAACGTGAGACATCCTGGACTTAAAAATAAGGGCAAGCGGCAGCGCCTCGGTTGCAGCCGCGAGGCTTCAGCTCACAACTCGTTAATCACTTGAAGGCGCCCTGTGACCTGGAGACATTTGAGCAGCAAGAGTGAAAGGCGCTGAATAAAGCCGGCGCATTGCTACTGCTTTCGTGAAAGCTTCTCCAAGAACCTCATAAATTAACTGCAGAGGCGGACGAGGCCAGGCCGGCACAGGCAGCGCGAGCGCGGTGCTGCCGAGCTCCGGCGCGCCGCTCGCACGGCCCGCAGCGCCGGATCTCCGGAAGAGAAGCGGGAATGAGCTGCTACCCAACGCCCGGCTGCTCCTGGCAGCGCTGCAGCGGCGAGGCGAGCCCAAAGGCGCAGGGCCGCCCGGCGCGACAGCCCTGCCGACCCCCCGCCAGCGCCGCTCACCCACACCGGGTCACCCGGAGAAGACGCAGGGGCTGAACTCAGGCGCGTGCACCAATATTTTTCAAGTCCCCACATAAGGTACTGCAGCAGCAACACACGGCGCAGCGCAGGGAACCACGAAACCTGCAATTATCTGCAAAAACTAATTAACCCCCCCCCAGACCCCGAAACAGGCTCAGACTGTTACCAGGGAGAGCAGGAGGCTCTCCACGCGCGCTGGCGTTGCTCGCACCGCGGGGACGGCGGGGCTCCGCAGCCGGCGAGGGGCCAGCCCGCACGCCCTGCGGCGCGCCGCGAGGCCCAAAGGATTTTTCCTAATGCAAAGTCACGTCTGCGCGCTCACCGAACAGACACGTCGCACCGCCAGCGTCGGGGCTGCCCCGCACCCCCGCAAGCCGAGGCGACCGCCCCACGGCCCGTGTTTCGCGCACGCTCCCCGGGCCCGAAGCGGGCCGTTTCCGACCAACAGGCCAACGGGCTTTAAACTCGGAAGAGAGAAAAGTCGAGAAGCACATCTAGGCACGCTTCAGTTTTTTTGAGGAGCTGATGAAGCAGAAACACCAACCAATTTTAAGATGGCCCTGCAGAAGCAGCAGGCTCTGATGGGCCTCCGCAGCAGGGACGGAGCGGCCCCTGCATCGGGGAAACCACACAAGTAACCCGTTTCTCTGGCACGCCTCCTCCTCCTCCTCCTCCTCCGCAGGATCGCCAGCTCCCACGGAAATAATCTCGACGCCAACGGGTGGCCCGGCTGGCGCTGCGATTTCGCAGAGGCGCGCTTCGCAGCGTGATCTTTCGGATGCCCGTCACAGCACGGTTATAAATTAAAACCTGTTAATATTTAAAGCTGGTTGCCCATCGGCCAGCCAACTATCAGCCTGAACGCAGCCTCTGGAGGGCTGGAAGTCGGAAACGTGCCCTTTCGCCCTCATTTATTTATAGATGGCAGAAACGAGATCGTTATTTCTGGAGCGCCGCTTCGCAAAACGTGCCTCTCTGACCCACTTGTGCTAGAGCGAGGCAGCTCCCAGTGGCGAGCCCGGGCCGCCCCGGCCCCACGGGCCCCCCACGCCGCGGCGAGCGCCCCGGCGAGCCGGCGCTGTTAGTCGCTGGCCAGCCAGCCGGGCCAAACGGCAGCGGAAAAAGCACAGCCGGAGACGCCGGCCTAAAAATTCCTGCCGTGCCCTTCGCTCTCCCAGCGCGCGCCCCATCCCCGCACGCGTGCACGTACCAGCGGATGCAGCGCGCGTCCGATGTCGCGAGGGCGTCGGGGCTCGGCGCTCCCGCGCAGCGCCGAGGCCGGGCGAGCGCTGGGGAGGCGGCTGCGGGGGGCCGGGGCGCGCTCGGGCCCGGCCCCCCCGGCTTTGCGCTGGGAGCGTGCGGGCACCCCCGAGGCCCGCACCGCCGGCGCGCTCGCGGCGCAGCAGCCTGCTCCATCACGATGCCGGTAATCGCCAATTAACAGCGCCGAGCAGCAACGCCGCTCTCCCCTCCCCCCCCTTTTTTTTGAATTATAATGCAAATTAATTATACTGATTTTAAATATTTTTCCTAATTTTTACTTGCATTTCTGGCCGGCCTTTCCCCCTCCCCGCTTCCGCGCCCCCACCCCTCCCCCGCCGCCGCCGCCCGGAGCGGGTCACGCGCGCCCCCGCCCGCGCGTGGGCCCCGCCCGGCCCCGCGGCCCCCCCGCGCCCCCCGGCCCCGCCGCCGCTCACCGAGCCGCGCCGCGCCGGCCCCGCCGCGCCCGCCCTCCGCGCCGCTGCCGGCCGCGCTCCGCGGGGGCGCAGCCGAGCGCGCCGCCTGCGCGCGGGCGCGGCGCGGCTCTGCGCGGGCGCGGCGCGGCTGCGCCCGGCCTGCGGGGGAGGGGGGAAGGGGATGCAACACGGGTGCGAGGGGGGTGCACTGGAGCTGCAGGGGGACGCCGGGGCTGCGAGGGGAGACGCGAGAGGATACAGCGCGGTGCGAGGGGGTTACGCTGGGGCTGGGGGGGCAGGAGAGGGGGCTGCAACGAGGATACAGCAGATGGAGAAGGGGGGATGCAAGAGAGATGCAACAGGGACACACGACGGATACAGCGGGAGACACAGCGCAGCTGCAGCCGGGGTCCGGGGGATGCAGCTGGGTGCCGAAGGGGCTGCGCCACAGCCCCAGCAGGGGTGTAAGGGAGTGACGTGATGCAGATGCGATGGGGAAACAGCAAGGATGCAAAGGGGCCTGCAACGGGGACGTAAGAGGATAGCTGGGGGGATGAAACGCAGCTGCAACAGGGATGTAAGGGGGGGGGGCAGCACTCCACCCCCCCCACAGGCGCTGCGCAGCCCCCCTTGCGCCGGGCCCGGGGCATTTTGCCAAGTTAGGGCAAAGGGGTCCATCCCTTCCCCCTGGCTGTGGGAAGCGGCTGTGCCCACCAGCGAGCACAGACCACCCCCACATTTCCCATGGAAAGAGCCTAAAGGCTGAAATCAGAGCACCCTGCCAAGGCGTTCACGCTGCACGAGGATTCACCTGAAGCCTGCCGTTTGGGCTGCAAGCCTCTTTCCTCCCCTCTCTTCGCAGTGCGGGACATTATTTGCTAGCTGCATGTCAACCTGCATTTAAAAGCTGCTTTATTTTTAAAAAAAAAAAAACAGTCAAGCCAAATCCCTTTGCTATAAAAAAACTTATTTTCCTTCTCCCTGAGTTATATAGGAGCTTGGGATTCACCTTGAAAATATGCCCAAAAGTAGGGGGGAAAATTATTAAATTGGAAATAAGATCAGCAAGTAAATACAAGTAAACTGAGTCAAATCCTCACTACATCTGTGATTTGAGGAAAGCAAGTCTCTTTGGTCTGGCTGGCGCAAAGAGCTGAGAGAACTGGTGGAAAGGGCTTTGCAGGGCAGAGTTCGCTGTGATAACCAAAAGCTTCTGATAATGTGGGAGGGAGGGAGCCGTTAAACCAGGCACGGGCGAGTTGAAGCAGCCGCAGCCTCGCTACGCTGCCGACTCAAGAAAGTGTCACTAGCTCAAACACTTGACCCAGTTAAGCCAAGGCCCAGCTCTGTGCGAACGTTTTTGGCCTCGTTTAAAGAGACTTCCCATGAACTTCGGCTCGCCAAAGATAAGCTGCGCCGAGGGTGCAGCAAACGGGTGTGTCAGGTGGCTCACAAGGCTTCAAACACCATTTGCAATCGCACTTGTTTGTTCAGCTTCCCCACGACAAGCCGAGCTGCGGACAGCCTGGTTCGTTTAAGTCCCGCTGTAAGGACGCCGCGGGACGTGGCGCGGCGGAGGGCGCGAGCGGTCGGTACTCGCCTGCTGCCCGGGCAGCCCCTCCAGCAGCCCCCGGGCCCCGCGCCGCCGCGCTGGGGCGCCCGCCACCCGCACGGCCCCTGGGAGACCCGAACTGGGGGCCCACGGCTGTAATAACCCGCCCCGGTTATTTCATTTGGCCCCTCGGTACCGGGGCGCCGCTCGTCCCGCAGAGCTTCAGCAGCCGGCGAGGACGAGGCACCTCCGTGCCGTCCCGGCGTCCGGTGGTGTTTCGTGCTCAGACGCCAGGTATTCCCTCCTCCAGCCACAAATTCCTCATCCCTCCCACCAGCCCCGGGAGCCGTGCTTCCTCCCAGCACAGCCATGCAGCTTTGGTGCTGGGAACAGCAGTGGGACCGACTTACTTATGGTCCAGTTAGAAAAAAAAAAAAGCATGTTTTTAAATCAGAGCAGCTGCGTGATTTCAGCTGACAAAGTCAGAGTTGGCTGTCCCATATCCATCGCATTTTCGTAAGGGTACAATAATAATTCTGGTGAATGAATCACCGTGCCGGCGGGACCCGGCCCATCCGTTCCCGGCGGCGCCGGGGGGGCGGCGGGCGCCCCGCCAGCATCGCCACCTTGGCGGCACCCGCCGCTGGGGACCCGCGCGGGGCCAGGGTGCCCCAGGCAGGGTAACGCTTTAATCGCACCGCAGCCACCAAAACTTGCCCTGCGGGGCAGGGGCGAATAATACTTTATAAATTGCACTCAAAGGCAATGCATATATCGCGTGCATTTTAATTACATGTTTAGCTGCTAACAACAGGGGTGTTCATACACAGTGCAAAAACCGCTCATTCGGTCCCCACAGCGTCCTTACGGACTGGCAACCTCGAAGCCTGCTCTGTTTGGCACGTACTGAAGGCCTTGGCAGCCGCGGCTTCGCTTCGGATTATCCCGTTCTCTCCTAAACCTCAGTTAAATGGCCTCATTCAAGAAACGCACCGGAACACGGAGAGGCGTTTCCCCCGGACTGCTCTAGCTGTCAGGCCTCCTTCCGACCGCTGCTTCAGCAGCGCCGAGGCTTTGAGTTTGAAAAGGGAAACCCCGCCAGAAGATGGTACCAGCGAAGGAATTACTCCTGGTAGCAATCTCTTCAGTGGAACAAGTGCCTTAACGAGCAGTAAATAAAGATGGAGCACCGGCCGAAGCTCTTCCGACCCCGAACGAGCGCCCGTGACCCTGCGCACGGCCTGTTTTTGCCCTTACCTTGGTTTCCAGAGGAGCACGCGCGGACGGGTTTTATTGTTAGCCTGGCATTAAGGCGCTTCCCGCGTGTCCATATTTGGTCTACAGCCCGATGTTGAACTTTAGCAACCCGGGGCGGCTCGAGCGCCTCGTCACCCATTAACCGGGAACTCCAGGAGACAGCGCCGACGCGCCGGCCGCGGGCGCCCGCGCAGCCCAAAGGTCGTCGCGTTTCCCCAGGCTGGTGCGCTTTTGTGCGCTTCGGGGCCGGTTCTTCCTGCTGTCCCAAAGACTTCCTACGAGGGCAGCGGACGCCCTCCGCGGCCGTCGCCCGGGTAAAACCACAGAGCCCGGGCGCGGGGACGCGCTCCCCGTCCGGCCCGCGGCGCGGCGGAGGGCTGCGCGGTGCTTTCCGGGGCGCCGAGGTAGCGTTTCCCATGCCAGCGTATCTCTGGGGGCGGCAGAGCTGAGCAGAAGCGTGGGCAGAGGAAAGGGGCAAAAAAGATAAAAATGAAAGGAGAAGACCCCGTAGCTACCCACGGGGCGCCCACGCACTACAGCTGGTGGCCTAGAAGCCTCCCCACACCTCGTTTGAAGCAAGGCTGTTTGCTGGCTCGGAAGACCTCCTAGACCGTTTGCCGTGTTCGCCTTTCCCGGCAGCGCCTGTCCCTCCGAATATGTCTGTGTGTCTGTACATACGAGTATTTCCCTGCCCCGCACGGTCACGGGCCCCGGGAAAGGCAGGAGCGAGCCGCAGCGGGCGCTGGGGGTCGCCGGCGAGGTCGCCGCCTCCGTGGGGCCTCGCCAGCCCCGGCGCCGCCGGGCTCCCCCCTCGCCGGCGCGGCCCCTCGGGGCCGAAGCGCCGCGAGCCCCTCGGGGCGGAGGCGCGAGCTCCCGCCGCCTCTCCGCACGGAAAGATGGAAGGGAGGGAAAAGGAGGAAACCAGCAATTCCTGTTTGCTCGTTCCTGAGCGACTCGGCTCAGCTCGCGCTCTGAGCCGGCGGCGGGACGGACGCACGGACGCCCGCGCGCGCCCGCGGACCGGTGGGCGGCTCAGCCTGCCCCAGGCCTGCACGATGCTGCTCGTCGTGGTGCTTTCGCTCGTCTGCTTCAACGCATCTCTGAGCCTGAAAATCTGCTCCTTCAACGTGAAGTCTTTTGGAGAAGCAAAAATAGCCAGGCAAGAAGTCATCGATGCCGTGGTGAAGGTACGTCTACAGGAGAGGGAAACTGCGCTTTTCAAGGGCTTCTTAGCGCCTTATAACGTTGTGGTTCATTTGTCTTTACACAGGCAAATTTCAAGTTAAAGAATGACTAAACATTGAAAATTATCTTTTACTGCTAATGCAAAAATCGGTCTGTCATTGAGTAGCACGTTTGCAGCTATTTTAGCCTGCGTGAGAATACAACATAAACAACATTTGCTGTTTCCTTTGGAAATTTAGTTTAGGAAAGAATGAAAAACTTTGTGCGCAGTGAAAAGCAGCTTTCACTCTGAATCCACAGAGCCTTATTTTGTGATGCACTATTTGCTTTGCTTATGCACTAATTGTTCTGAAATATCCTCTAATTAGATGAATTCTCTGGATAGTGGTGAGTATCACATTAGGGTGTGATACAGAATTGAAAAGTTTATTGTATTACTGTATTATTACATTATTATACAGAATTGCTAGTTTATTTAAAGAAAACTCACCAACACACTTCCTCCGAAGCATCTGAAAGATAACTTCATTTTTAAAGTGAAATGATCACGTTTTGGAGTTAGGGCTTGAAAGCCTCACCGGGGATGCCTCCGTATCCGAAGCCTTAGTGTCAGCAGCATGGCTCTGCGCACCAGACCCCAGCAGAAAAGGCAGCCACCACTTATTTTTGTTTCATTTCTTTCGTCGCACTCGACTGGACAAGAAGGGATTTTTGTTTTTGTTGTAAAGATACCAGCTCTGCATTTCTGGACTTCCCTCCTATACTGACAGGACCATTTGGAATGTAAACTAAATTACGGGCAATATATGCGGTTTCCGCAGTTTCAGGAGAAGCCTAACAGCGAGTGGCCATGTCCAGGCACCTTGGCACAACGGCAGTTCACATCACCTTCAGCTTCCCTGCTTTGGGGCAACGGGGGCGTTTTTTCCCACAAATGACACCCTCAAAATTTGACGAGGGACAAAACCTGTGGCAGAAACAAGCCCCTGAGCATCCTGCACGCAGAGCAGCTGTGGCGGTCAGCGAGGAGAGCCGGCTCGGAGCAGCTCGGCACGGCACGGCTCAGCTCGGGAGGAAAGATAAAATCCTGTCTGCGAGTCTGCAGGGAGGGAAGCAGAACCCGACCGGCTGCAGGAGGAAACGAGAGACTTCAACGGAGGCTGCAGATGCCTCTTCCCCTGCAAACTTCCTTCTCCTGGGCAAGTGCAGAAGTTTGCAAGCAAAACCCAAACCGCGCAGCTCCCGGGCTCCCTCTCCCACTTCCCGCTCCAGCTTGGCGGGCGGCTCAGAAAGGAGAAGGCCTCTGCCGGGGCCGCGGCCACCCCGGTGGCCCTTCCCCTCCCGCGCAAGGCGAGCTGGCCCACTGCACGCGCCCGACGTGCGCTGCACTTCTCCCTTCGCACAAACAGCCGCAGCTTCCTAACGTGTTTCTAATCCTCCAAAATAATACACTGAGCACAGACTTGCTTTTTGCTCTTTCCCGTTGCAGGTCATTTCCCGCTGTGATATCATGTTACTGATGGAAATAAAGGAAAACAACAACAGAATATGCCCCCTTCTGATGGAGAGGCTTAACAGGTGAGGGGGATGCTCCACACGCCTGGATTAACGCAAGCGTGGGCTGCAAGGCGCAGGCACCCACAGGCAGAAACTGGAGCCTGGCTGGGCTGGGAACGATTTTCCTCGCTGCCCAGATCCCACCTCTGATGATGGTCTGCACTAGCTATTTCCTCAGAAGGTGAGGAAGGTGAAGAAAAATATTTCAGTAGGCAGATATTGGGAGAGCTGAACAGAGGCAGAGCCCAGGCCCGTGATCTCTTCAGCCCCACTTACCAGCAGGATCAGCCCTGGGACCAGAAGATCTGAGTCCGGGTGTGTCTACCCCAGCAACCAGGAGAAGACCAGACTCTCTGGCAGCTCTCAGGAGCCCACGGCTAAGCTAGCTCCAGAGCAGTGTAGCAAACGTATTTTCAAAATCAGTATAATTAATTATTAATTACAGAATGGCCAAGGCTGCGACAGGCACAGAGGGTGCAGAATACAAGGGAAAGCAGTGAAGAATATACCCCAAACGCAACACATCCTTAGAGGACTTTTTGTCTCTATAGCCTGCCTCTGAAACCCAGCAGTCATACGCTTCTGCAGAGCCGCTCATATAAGACTCGTTAGCAATTAACTCCTCCTCAGCCCTTTATAAACACAAAAATAAACTAATAGACACCATTTTCTTTCCAGATGGTCAAAAGGGCCAAAAGAAGAATACAGCTACGTGGTTAGCAAAAGACTGGGAAGAAAGACCTACAAGGAGCAGTATGCATTCCTCTATAGGTAGGCGAGCGCTGGCACGGCACCGGGAGCCCCAGCCACGGCCGTGCCCCACAGCGAAGGCCACCTCACCTGGCCCCCGCCCTGGCCAAGCTCCGTCACTGCAGCAGAGCCAGTGGTTAACTCGGCATTTCGCACCTCGTAGCCTGCTCGAGGTGGTCTTCACCAAGAACGGGCAAGGTGCAATTTGCTGTGGGATATTCGCTGGACTATTTACAGACTGACATGTTGCAGGCAAAATCTGGTGTCAGTGAAGCAAATCTACCAGTATCCTGATCTCCAGCCTGGGGATGAAGATGCCTTTTCCAGAGAGCCCTTTGTCGTCTGGTTTCTCTCCCCCAAAACTGGTGAGATGCTTTCAAAAATGAGCCCCTCTTCTACGGGCAGGTCCCACCGAGCAGCACAGTGCAGCACGCAGCCCCACATGGTAGAACGAGCTGCCCCACAGCCACCAGCGCATCTGCTCTCTGCTCCATAACACTGTGCCAACGTGCTCCAAGCTGCCGGCATGGCCGTAGGAGCAGCTATCGCCGTGATTTCAGAAAGTGGCTTGCTTTGCACTAGTGCAGCATGTTATCATTTAATCAGCAGCAGAGCAGTTAACGTGGGAAGCGGTGCCGCTGCACAGCCAACATCCTCTGTTGTGCTGCCAAAATGCAAGCTGCTTTTCCTTCAGAGAAACAGTTGCTTTCAAGTCAGTCACATTTTTGGACTTCATGATTCATTGCGTATTTAACTGTTATATTTCTTCCTGTTTTGCCTTGTTTTTAAGCTGTCAAAGAGTTTGCTGTAATTCCTCAGCATACCACACCAGAAACAGCAGTGCGAGAGATTGATGAGCTCTACGATGTGTATTTAGATGTAAAGCAGCACTGGACAACTGAGGTTAGTTAAGACCTTTATGTTACTGTACCAGCTTTGACACCAGTTCACCAGGGACAATGTTCAGAGTTTAGTGGTCTTGAAGCAGCTGGTGGAAGTCCCACATTTCTAACATCTCTTTGACATATTTTCATTTGCTGCTCCAGCTTTTACTCAGTAAACTTGATCTCCTGATGATACAGCCAGTTCCCTAAAATGGTCCATTCCCTGCTCTTCTCTTCCCCACCTGGCTCCAGGTCAACTGCCCCGCTCTAGGTATGCGGCAGGAGGGAGTTTGGAAAGGCAGGTATTAGAAGCCGTATGAGAAGGGAATCAATACGTACACCATATCAGAGAGAGGGAATGTCTTCCAGGAAAAGTACCACCTTTTTCCACTCTTACATTAATGTTCTAGCATGTGCTTCAATGGTCAGCCTCTGCAAGCTGTTGACCTAAGCTCTCACTTTTTGAACTGCAATGGCTATTAGCAACATTTGTCAATCATAAAACTCATTGCCGGTTGTATTTTGAAGAGTTAATCTCCTTCCAGAACTTCATCTTCATGGGGGACTTCAACGCTGGCTGTAGCTATGTCCCGAAAAAGCAGTGGCAGAACATCCGACTGAGGACTCACCCTGAGTTTGTCTGGCTAATAGATGACAAAAATGACACAACGGTTAAGAAAAGCACAAGCTGCCCATATGACAGGTAAGCAGAGCAGTAAACCCTTCCCTGTTTATACCTCTCTTAGCAAAAAATATGTGGAAAAGCGTCAACGCCTGTCACACAAAGCCACCTGCACGTGAGGCTTTCAAGGATTAAGGCGAGTCCAGTGGAAGCTGACATCCAACCGCTTCTGACCAGGAGCACAAAGCGGTTTGCAGGTCTGTTGGCGAGCGGTTTGGAGGAAAGAGGCAGAATTCACGCCAGAACTTGGCGTGAGCCCTTGGCACCCCCGGGGGGCTCTGCAACGGCCGAGCGAAAGGCCCCTCTGCAGAGCTACCTGCGTCGCCCTTGCCTGCTCTGCACCACGATCTGTACGTTCGTGATTCGGACTGTCGAAGGCAACGCCGCGCAGCGCTGCGGGGGCCCAGCGGGGGCCGGCCCGGGGCGGGGGGTCCGAGCGTCCCGCAGCAACGCCCCGTTTTTTTCCTTGCCGCTTCCAGAATCGTGGTGAGCGGGGAAGCGCTCGTGGGGGCCGTGGTGCCGCGCTCGGCGAGCGTCTTCGATTTCCAGGCGGCTTTCGGGCTCACGGAGGAGCAGGTACAGCGCGGCCCCGGGCGCAGCGCGGGGAAGCCCCCGCTCCCGGCGGGAGCGCGCTGCAAAGCGCCGCGCGCCTCCGCACTGTCTCGCCGCGCCAGCCCGGCCCCCAGCGCCCCCCGCTCTCCCTCGCAGGCGCTGGCCGTCAGCGACCACTTCCCCGTGGAGTTCGAGCTGAAAACCGCCGGCGGCTCCTCCGGCTGGCCGAGGCCGCCGCTCCCGAAGAGGGGGCAGCCGAGGAAGAACCGCCGCCGCCGGCCGAGGGCGTCCTGAGCCCTCGCTCGCGCGCGCGGCCGAGGCGCAAGGCAGCCAACGCGTCTCCCTAAAAGACTGGCGTAGCTGCGGTCACGGCAAGCGCGGTATTTCAGGGGAAAATCAGATATTTTGTTAAACTTCAAATATTTCACATAGGAAGGTGAATTAAGCCTTCAGATTATTTTACTCACTGTAAGCACTGCAAAAATCAAATAACGTAACACATTATTTAACCCAATGCTCCAGCGATCTGTGTTTTCGGATCAGCCTACACACTTTATTTAGCGCAAATCTCGTCAGATAAAAGTCATCCGAAAACTGCCGTCCAGTCCCAGTGGTTGCGGGGCTGGGAGTTTCCGAAGCGCGTAGTGAGTCGGGTAGGTCTGCGTAGGTTTGCCTGCGTTTAGCCTATAAATTTACTAGACAATATTGTAAGTGTATCTTTAAATATTAAATATTTTGTGATTTTCCCCACCGGGGGCTCATTGCCTGGTTCTTCCCATTGCAAAGCGGCTTGTCAGTCGCCCAGGCAGCGGCATCCGCACGCACGCTGCAGCCGGAGCTCCCCGGGCGCTGCTCCCCTCCGCACGCACGCGATGGATGCTCCTAGGGCCCCCTCTGGTGGCACTGCTATAAATCCCAATATCCCGCCTGCAAGCCCAGCCGGCGGGAAGGGCCCCGGCGTCCGGGGCGGTCGCCCCCCACCCCCGGCATCGAGGGCAGCCCCGAAGGGCCCCCGCTCGCGCGGGGCCGCAGCGGTGGCCCGCTGGCCACGGGCCCCGAAGCCCGTAGCGCACCGCGCCGCGCTCGGAGGAAATACCCCCGCCGCCGCCGCGGGGCTCGCGGGACCCACCGCCTCCCAGCTAGGCACGTACGTAAATATTTGCAGTACCAAGGCCCTCCAGAACAGCAGTTAATCATGGGAAAGACCTGTCAAGCATACCTCTGGGTCCCACTAAATTATATTTTGCCTATCAAAAAAGATCTTTTTTTTTTTTTAAAGTCACGTATGTTAGGCTTTCATTCACGTTATATAAAGCATGCACTTGAAATCCTAGGAAAATTAATAGTGACACAAGCTATAAATCCAGACTGACTCAGTGACATTGCCAATGTTTTTCCTAAGCATGCAACATGAATTCACAGCTACGAAACTCAACTGTGAAAGCCTAAGAAATTCCGACAAGCGATTTCAAAGCGTTTTCCCGGGGGAGCCTGTGGAAATAGCACGCCACAGGACGGGTATCTGGCAAGCGGCACGGGGCTCGGCGAAGCTGTTTTGATAACCTGCGGCGAGAGGGACCCGCCGAACGTTAACGATCGCTGCCGATTTCTGATGGAAAAACATCGCTCCCGGCGCCCTGCCGCTTCCCTCCGGCGCGGTGCCCCGCGGGGGGACGGCAAGGCTGCGGCGGCCGCTTTGCTCTGCTTTGGGCGCACGAAGCACGGAGACCTCGGGAGACCTGTGCTGGAGAGGGAAAGCTTTAGTGCTCCGCTGTTAATAAATGATTGTTGAAGGTGTTTTCATAGCTCTAACTTATCATAACACGGGGAGGAAAAGAAACCTTTTATTAAATAAACATTTGCTTAACACAAGCTGGGGCGTTCGGCGCGTGCGGGGTTTGCAGGGTTTATTCCCCCCTCTCCTTTTTTTTTTTTTTTTTTGGTTACAAAAGGTACAAAATACCTTTCTGTATTACAAGAACATTGCAACAGAAGGTGAAGGGGAAAAAAAGCGACAGTTTTAAATAAGTACCTTTTACTGAGAATAAAGCAGGTTCTGAATTCAAAGCTTTGGGTTCTTGCTTTCCAAAGAATGAACAATTAGAGGGAAACGTAATTACAGGGGTTGCATAATCTGAATAAAAACAGAGTCCTGCTAAGCAACAGCATCGCGATCTGCATTACTAATATATGCAAGAAACACTAAAGTGCAAGAAAGCGTACTGCTTTGAGGGTAATGGAAAAATATGTTTTTCTAAGCCGAAAGTAACCCGCACAACTGTAGACCCGGCATGAACTGCAGCCTTGATTTCTGCAATAACATCTCCTGACAATTTAAGTAGAGTGGATTATCTTTAATATATGGCGGATTATATTTAATATATGGCGGATTATATTTAATATATTGCAGTGATCCTGGAAAGGGCAAAGAGCAGCCCTTAAACCCATTCGCACCCCACGCCCCGCGCTGCAGCTTGCTGCGTGCCCCCTCTGCACGTGCCTCGCAGGAGACGCAACTTGGCGTGATAATACAGCGAGGCATCGGGTGCAACGTCCCAAACATCATCAGATGTTTATTATCTTACAAGCAGAATAATATACTAGGCTCCAAATGTCATGAAAGGTATTTCACTGGAATGCAAACACTGGAAGAAAAGACCAGACTGTACCGGGCCCTCGATGAATTGCCTTGTGTCGCCAGCGGCAAGGGGCCGAGCGGGAGCAGCAAGCTGCCCCTTTTGGAAGTAGCGGTACTTTAACGCTTTTTTTTCCAAAAGGGCTAAACCGACTTTGAAATCAAACCCAGCACCGGCAGGGTAACGCTGGGGCAAATTACACAGACTGCAAAGAAGTCATGCCCTGGCACTACAATACATGCTCAATTTTACTCACACGTGCAATCACTTTAAAAACCACGAGTCCGCTTGAAAGACTAAAATTAAGCACAATTATGGACACCTACAGAATTAGGGCCATCTGGTGCCTAAAGAGAAACAAAACACGAGATAAACACTGTTTTTGCAGTCGCTGCTCTGGATGAAGCGGGGCTTTGAGGGACGGGGTCCAAGAACCGCGGCCCGGAGGGGCTGCCGCGTTTCGCCGGCCGGCCCCCGGGGCGACGAGACTGTTGGTGCCTCCCCAAGGCCGAAGGCTCAGAGCGGGCGAGCCAGGACCAGCTCGCCGCGGAGGAGCCCCGCGAGCCCGCGCTGGAAAAGGCGCCGCGCAGGAGCGAACCCTTCCGCTCCCCTCCCCTCGCCGCGGGGGGATTGCTGCCCCTTCCCTCGCGCCCGCGACGCAGCGGGCGCCCCGCCGCCGAGGCGGAGGAGCGAGGCCGGGGGCTGGCCAAAAACAAGGTTTTGGGTTCCAGATCTCCTCCCCACCTTCCAGAATTTCACAGTGACCAGGAATCAAAAAACAAAAAAAAAAAAAAAAAAGCAAAGCATCTTAAATAACAAATTCATGAAGCGCCGAATTGTGTCCTCTGGAACAGTTGTGCCCCAAAGCGCAGCCAAGCGCATAATACGGCTTTTGTACACAACGTGAAAGACACCCACGACACCCCAGGGACCTTTGCTGCTGTGAGGAAGGACTATGAGGTAGGCCTTCAACAAGCTGCCTCCTCCAGCGATCATGAGACTTTTTGCATCTTTTGTGTTGCATACAATACAACCAAAGATGCCCATTCATGTTTGGTAGGTGATGCAGAAAGCAAGCGGCCATGCTCTCAGCAAGTTTAACCATAACTTGTATGTGGAGCAGTCCTTAAAACTCTCCCACCTCCCCCAGGACAGGGCTCCTATGCATCGCTTAGGAGAAAAGCCACCCTGCGGGAGATGCTCTCTTGACTGCATTTTTATAACAAGGCTCCACAGGGATAAATACTATTCTCAGTTTTGAGCAATACCCCAAAATACAAGGTATCTCTGCCTATTACCACCCTGGTTCCAGCGCTGGTCATCAGGAACAGGAGGGGGCAAGGTCAGAGACACCCGGAGAGATACAAGGCGGCACTCCAGCCCTTCCACAAACTGAACGAGAAAGCCACAGGCAGCAATCCTGCACGCAAGACCCCGGGGTAAGACAGAACGAGTACAGCACTGCAGGGATGGTGAGCGGTGGCTGCTGCAGGATGGACTTGGCAGAGCAGAAAGACAGGCGGGCTGGGCGAGGGCCGCGGGCGGCTAACGCTCCAGGGTGGCCTGCTGGGATGAGTAGGTGCTGCTGGCACAGAGGTTCCAGCTTTCCGTGAGAATTTGCAGGATGTGCAGGGGTGCGCATCTTGCAACAGGAAGTACAACCAGCCAGAAAAGGCTCCTTTTTCCCGTACACAGCTCACAACTCACCCCCTTGTTGTGGATGTTAAGAGGAAGGACTGAGCAGTGGCAACAGCCACTTGCTGCCTTCACACAGAGCGGAGGACACCGCAGGCGTGCAGAAACCCTAAGGATTCGGATCACCCCACAGCCCGAGCGCAGTAGCTGAGAGTCCCACTGCTGCACAGCTTCGGGGCAAAGACCCACAAGGGCTTTCAGAGCTGCAGCAGCATCTTCCTCACGTTAACAGGAAGAGCTACCTTAGAAATGTGGCTGAGAAACAGCTCCCCTTTTTCAGCAGCAAGTGTGTAGACCGCAGCCAGGGCTGGCAGAGAGACCTTGGGTCATGCTGGGTCGCTGGCCACCAGTGGGCAAGAGTCCAGCTTGCTACCTGCAAAGACGCTCCTTGGATTTAGTTGTGTTCACAGGAGAGCTTGAGCGAGCTGAGAAAGGACAGAGGAACTCCCAAGGGACACATGGGTCCCATGGTGGCTGAAACCTGCTGCAAGCTGCTGACCAAGGAGAGACCGTAAACAAGAACAGAAGTTCAAACAAATCTGCAGGTAAAAAACATAGTCGACTTCTACAGCTACAGGCAAAACACCCCGTCCTCTAAGTAACATGGGACTGCTTCAAGTGTCACCGGGCTAGTGGAGCCATGTACCTGAAGGACAGTGCCTGGAGCCCCATGCCGTGCTTGTGCTTCATGGGAATACTGCACAAAGTTTGCAAGCTGCCATATGCAAACCAGTTCCTGTGTGCCCAGGGGTTGCTGGCAGACAGGAGACCACACTTGCACTTTCTTCAGCAGCCCAGTGGTATCTCATATCACTGCAAGTCTACCCAGCCAGTAACAGGCACTTGGGCACCAGTACCCTGGGACACCACAAACCACAGCCCAACAGTTGCTGTACTCACCTAGAGGACTGCTACTAAGGTGGGAAGTGCAAAGGGAAATTTCCAGCAAGATGCCAAAGACTTAGAGCAGAGCCTGGAGTCCCACCAAGGTTCTGTGCTTTTAAGATGTCCAGCACAACACATTTGAAAAGTTTGTCTTCAACAGCCAGAGCTCAACCACTTCCACGTGAGCTCCACTCCTTTTCCATCCATTGAAAACTGTTGCAATGTGCCTGCAGAAACAACATTGCTGCTACTCACAGAAACAATTCAGAGCAAAGCTGCACTTCTAAACCCATGTAGCCTCCCAGAGTGTGGGACTCTGCCTGGCTTCCTTGCAAAGGGTCAGCCACACACAGCAGTTGCAGTAAACAAGCCCCTGGAGGGCCAAGCTGATGACTTCCAGCTGAGCTTTGTTTACCATCAGTTACTTCTGCTCCCAGAACCAACTGTGTCACCTCACATCCCCACAGCAAAACCACACCGCTGTGATTTATAGCAGTGTCCACCCAAGGGAGGAGCCACCTTGGAGGTGGCTGGTTCACAGCAGCAGCTCTGCGTTTTGTACCACCAGTTCAGGCTGCGTTCAGTGCCACCTTCCGAAGAAAACTTTGCTAGGCAGAAACCAGCTTCAGTGCTCTGCTGCTTTACCTTCCTCTTCCCCACTAACCACGTTCAGGCGTACGCAGAGGCACCACTCAGTGCGCACCCAAGACCTTGTGAAAGCAAGGCCCAAAGACCTTAACGACATCTCAAATGGAGGACACAGGACACTTGCTGTATCTAGTAAGTTAATTCTTGTGGTGTCAGTGCTCGGCTGTTTAGGCAGTCACGCCAGAGTTTTTATTGCTTACGCAAGGCAGATCGCTTGTTTGCTATCGCAACCTGAACCAGAACCTAGCTTTTGCTAGAAGTAACATTGGGCAAGGTAACAATCACAGCCCACTGATTTCATGAACAACTCCCATTAGTTCCAGCTAGTGTGATTAGACCGAGAAGCCAAGTGGTAACAGGCAAGAGCAGTTACTGGGCAATACAAGTCGCACAGACACAAGGCTCCCAGGCTTACTCAAAGCGACAGTTGTTACCACGGTTTGGTTTTTTTTAAAGATTAAATGAGAGGTTCACGCTGACATAGCACAAAGCTAATAAGATACAGTTAACTATAAAAAGGAAATAATCTGATAAACCTGGGGCAGGAAAGTCCTTGGCAGCAGCCGCCGTCCCGCCGTGTCTCAAGTTTCACTGCGGCTTCCAGCGGGAGCAGTGTTTGGAAAACATCTGCTGGTCTCCATGGCCACGTCCTGCCACGTGAGACCTGGCCAGCCGAAGGTGCGGCAAGTTGCTGGAAACCACCTTTTGCAAAAAAACGAACGGCCTCCAGGTTGCTACCGGCACGTCCTTAGGAGCAGCTTGCGGGGCGGCAGCAGCAACGTGCCCGCGCCGGGCGCCTCCACCAGCGCACAGGGACCCGGCTCGGCACGATGAGCCCCGAGGCCCGTGCAGCCCCCGGGGGCCACCCGGCGCCTGCAGGGACGTCCCGAAGCTGCTCGGCGGAGACGGCCAGCTGCAGCCCCAGCGGCTGCAGGAAAGGCTGGGGAAGACAGGCCAGCTGCTCAGGTTAGCTGCTCACCGATTACCTTAAATCTAAGCAAAACAAAACAAAACAAAAACAAACAAAAGCACACACAAAAAGTAGCCCAGCCCACTGAAGCCATGCTTACGCTTTTTCACGATGTTTTATTATAGGAACCAAAATCATTGGATTAAAAACAAACGAAAAACCCCTCTGAATGGGACCGAGGTTCTGCCTAGGTTTCTAAAGGCGAGCTGCAAGCTCGCAGGCTGCCTGACGTTCAGGATGCCCAAAGCTGCTACGTGCTATAGGTTTAGTTTGAATTTTATTAGCTACATATGAAAAGAATCCAACGCTGTTTTTAACATGCACATTTTAATGAAGCAAACATTTCTATTTAATAAGTTATAAGATACAATTTTACAATCTTGCATTTTATTCCAGTTTATTTTGCTTTTAGTTACTAGTTTACAATGTAGCGAGCATTTCACATTAAGGCACAAAACAGCACAGTAAAAAAAAAAAAAGAAAAAAAAAAAAAAGAAGAAGA
The DNA here is from genome assembly GCF_028389875.1 of Rhea pennata. Lineage (NCBI taxonomy): Eukaryota > Metazoa > Chordata > Aves > Rheiformes > Rheidae > Rhea > Rhea pennata. Next base: position 14,224,884 of record NC_084674.1, read on the forward strand.
AGAAACCCACCAACCTTTCTATATTTCCCCAATCAGCTGTGCTCACGGGCAGTGCATCAACACAACTACAGAACTGTAAGCGTGAACTTCTCCATAGGGGCAGACAGCAAAGTTTCAACAAGTTTTCAATAAATCCTAGTTTCTCCTAATCAGCGTTAAAGCTCACCTGGAGGGTTTTACTAAAGCCCCAGCAGCTGACAGCAATTCAGATGCGCGCTTGGAGCGTAGTATTGAGCAATTCGGGAGAAACCCGAGAGCCAGGACGGAAGTTTTCGCTCCCGAGCCCTCCGCAGGGACCCCCTGCGCAGCGCGGGGGGCTTCCAGGAGGGCCACGAGCAGCCCCGCTCAGGCCCCCGGGCGCGGAGACGCTAAAAGGACTTGCACCACGCAGGGCTTCACTGGTACTACCGGGAGGTGCGCACTCGCCCGGGAAGCCGCGGACCGTCCCGCGCAGCAAACCGCCGCGCTCGGACCCGCACGGGCTTCCTGTCCGCCGGGCCAGCGCTGCGGGCTTCCCCAAACCCAACCACGCTGGGGTCCGTCTTAAAAAGGAAACGAATCACGAGGAGTCTGGGGAGTTACACGTCGGGCAAGAGTTACATAAGCTTCACCGGTATCCCGAGCTAATTAAAAACCACGTTACTAGCATCCACGGCCAAAAAGCTCCCTGTATAGATTTACAAAGCGCTAACGCAGAAAGGCTGAACGCTACCAGGAAGTAGTTCTCAGTCTGCTTTTGGTCCGCTATAAAAGACAACCTTTTCCTAAATGTAAACCATTAGCAAAGCATTTTCAAAAATGTTTTAAATTTGAGTGGTAAAGCCACTTTTAGTAGCTTTTTATAATGTTAAGCATTAAAATTGATCAAGTATACAAAGGCACCTATTATAGTACCAGTTTTACCTCATTTCTTTACAGAAAAGAATTTGAACTGGGGACAGCCCAAGTCATGTTCCATAACTAAAATCTAAAGTCTCCAGTCAAATAAAATCAGTAGTTAAGATACCCAATTACAAAGACAAATTCCAGTTTTCAATTAACCTCTAAAGTCTTTAACATCCGCAAGGGAAATTAGTGTCTAGTTATCCACATGATTCTCCAAACATTGACAGTGACCCAGACAGTACTGCAAAGGTACAATTTTGAAGAGGATATTAAATAGATTTACATTACATTGATAATTAGGATAGAAGTGAAATGCTTGTAAAAAATAAAGTTACAGAACTTACTTCTGAATGTATTGAAATGTGAGCCATGTGTATCTAGATACTGCATTTTGCAACAGGACCGCACCTGGTACAACTCTAAGTCTGAATTGCAAACGCAAAGGTTGACGCTGACGCTAGACGGGTTTAAGGAACCGTGACGTGAAAGGGACTGCCAGGGATGTGCTCGTCGCCCCACTTCACCGCCAGAACGTAGTCGCCCTTCTCCTTGACGACATACGTTACGTTGTACTGATGGTTTCCCAAATGCTTCACAGATACTTCTTCGCACGGTATTGTGGGCCCGTGGACGCCAACTAGCAACATGTTTGAACCTATGGCACAACAAAAAAAATCGTTAGTATTCATAAGCTTAAGTAAACAGACATGACTGTACCGTAACAGTAGCTCTGTAATACAAGGAATTTATTGTTGAATTTATTGATTTCACAGTGTACAGAGTGGAAGTCTGAGGTATGTTAAGCTAATTTGGTGTAATTTTATTTTAAAAATATTCAACCTCACCAAGACAAGGCTTTATTTGTGCATTTTGCCAGACCTGACATGCAACCGCTATCTAATTACAGCGCAGGAGAGAGCAACACCGTGGAAGTGAGTGAGCACTGCCTTTCAGGGATTTCTTTAGAAGTTAGTGCTGCAGACGAGTGAATAATGCTGGCCTGTAATTCACCCACCACGAAGCTTGCAAATGATGATCATGCCATAACCCAGTTTTCTTTCAGCGCACCTGGCTCAGGTCAGTCATTCGGAGAGCGCCTGGCATCTTCACAGCCTCTACATTTGGACTGATCTGCTGAGCATCATGTAGCATTTACAGCTTTTCTTTAGCATCAGGTCAAAATCTCAATCTCTGAGTTTTAACTCTACAAAATGCCCATTTATAAAAGCTCAGGTATCAGAGTTTGAGAGATCACATTGGTATCCAGCTGCCAGCTCAAAGTCATGCTCTTTCTCTTTTCTAATGCAAAATCTGTAATTAACTGAAAGCTGTTTTAGGGCAAAAAATGTCCAGCTAGACCACCACAGCCTGCAGCTGGTTTTGACAGGGAATCCCTATATCCATACCTGCTTTGCTGCAGTCCACAGAGAAGGTGTTCTTCTGACCCACAAAAGCCTTCGAGAGTCCCGCTCCTCTGGAAACCACCTTGCTAGCATCCGAGGTGGATTTTGGAATGGCACTATAGCACGTTTCAGTTGATGACCTTGTCACTGATTCTACCATGATTGAAGACGTTTCGTTTGCACTGCCTGGGCTAACCAGTCGCTGTCCTGAAGGAAAGATTTCTGACATTCAGATTCACCCCATCAGAAAGGCATTTAATGAGGAAGCTTGGAACCGCCCCCCCCCCCCCAGTGATTAACATGCTGGTGGTCTGCATCCAGACTGCATTTTCAGTGACAGAAGCAATTTCCTACTTCTGTATTTGAGCTAACATCTTCCAGTGACTCTGGAAATAACCCCATCCCAGAACCCTTAAATACCAAGACACATTCAGTGGTTAAAGGACCACAGGAGCTTCAGGATTCATTAAGCAAAGCTGGCTGCTTAAAAAGAGTTAATTGGGCTTGAATCACCAAATGCCCAAGATGACTTGAGTTGGCAGAAAAGCAGATGCAATTTTGCAACATCCCTTTTGGAAAGCAGAGCATGTCCAAGCCCAAGGGCATGCGGTCCCTACAGCCCACTCCCAAGACCACCACCATGCCAGGGCTACCAGTACACCTTCCACTAGCTCAGGGGTAATATTAGAGATACTGTTAGTCTGAGCTTAATGACAGTATCTGAGAGAGAAAGAGCTTCCTAAGTGCAAAATCAATCTTTTTCACATTGCCTGAAAGTCCTCCAGACATTACTAGCCCCTTTGATTAGGTCACAACCATACCAAAAAAAGAGACAGAATCATGGACATCATTTGTACCAGAAGAGCCAACGTTTAGGGTTTGGGGGAAAAGTGAGGAAGCAACCCATAATTCACCACTGTCACTGCAACATCCTAGAGCTAGTTCAAGATTTAGTATTTCCCCACGAAGCTGCTTTACAGCTATTCACTGAGTCAAGCCAGTGAGACTAAGGCGCCTGCAGACATTTCTCAGCCCGTTTCGAGACACAATCCCTACTCTAGGATTTGGAGGGAGAGGGCATAAACATTTTGTCTCTCATGTTCTTGGGTACTGGGCATCTAAGCCCAAATGCCACAGTTTCTCAGAGGGATGTATTTGCTGAATGACACAAGCTGCTTCAGGCACACAGTATATACTGGTTAGCTTTTTACCTGTAACCTTTGCCTTGAAGGGGCTGCCCACTATGTGGTTAGGTCCACCATATTTAACTCCAATTAAATAGTTTCCTGGAGCCATGGGTGTGTACATGACTTTGTAACCTTCTGGAGCTTCCTGGCAGTCCATTTTCACCTTTGATGGCCCTTCAATTGTAACAGAGAGGGTACCTGGACCAGCCTTGGTCGTGTTTATGAAAAACTCCGACTGTAACCCTAGAAAGACGTAGCACAGTAAGACACACTCTTCCTTAAACCCACTTGTTATAAAATAACTCTAAATTATTAAACAGGAACTCAGGATTCAATACAAGATTAGGTGACAATCCACCAAGTACTCGGTGCACAAATCTGCATTCATGGTGGGACAGCCGACCTTCACACCCAGCCTCCTGACGCAGCATCGGAGGGGGCCGGGAGGGCAGCCTAAGCTCCCCCGGTTACGTGCCCTGGCACTCGCTGCCATCAGAAGACTAGTTGGGAGAAAAAAAAGAACTGAACTCTCAAAATGGGAGTCTTTTCCCTGGGATTTGGAGCCTGCACTGGTACAGCCTTCTTCACTGCTAAGCTCCGGGAAGTTCACAGCCTTCTCCCTGAATGGATCATAAATCACCAGTGAAGGGCCCACAAGAAAGCAGCTGACACAGATGGGGTAAAGCCTTTGGAGGAGCTCTTGGAGGACACGGGTGTCTGAACTGCTCTGAAACAGCACTCCAAGCAGTTTGAGGAAACAAAAGCTCGTTTAATTACAGCATCTGGTTAGCATAGCCGAATTATTGCTGCTAATGCCTAGCCAATGACACCATGCCAGCAACACAAGAAAAATTTAAGTAAGGCTTTCAGTCCCCAAATAATTTACTGTCAAACCCTGGCTTCAAATACTTATCTTAGGGCTGTTGTATGAGAAACTGATGAGCAAGAATGAAGTGCTCAAGCTCAGTAAAAGGAAGCCAGTTACAGGAAAGTTCAATACAGCTGAGACTGAGGCATATATACAAAACGCGGTGATAAACTACAAAGAAGTTTGTCTTTCCACACGACACACTGCTGTGTTGCAATGCTGGAAGAACCCAGATCTGACACAGGGTTGTACCGTCCGCAGGTTTCTCAGGACTAGATCTGACTGCAGCAGCCTGCCAGTAGCATGCAAGACGGAAAGACTGACCACAGAGTGCTTGGGGTATGCCCCCCTTCTCTCCCCTCTCCTCCCTACTACCACTAGTAAACGGGTTATGCTAACATATCAGAACCTGCAGAAATGTTAATTTCCAAAACAGCAACTTTCACAGACTGGCAATAAAGCCGTCCTGCTCAGAAGTCACTGCTCTCGCCTCGGGCCGCAGCTGAAGGCTCACGTTGTTAGCCTGCGTGTTCTCCCCTTCCCCGGTGGATGGGTTTCAGGTACCCAGCCACCAGCTACCGAAATCTCTACACTGGATCATTGTTCGAAAATGCCGTCGGGGCTGTGCTCAGCAGCTCCCAGGGCACGGAGCTTTTAGCAGCGGCCAGCATTCAACAAGGCGGCACAGAGTAACTTTCCTGAAGTTAAACAGTCTATTTAGATTAAAAACAACCCCGAGCACCTTTATAGATGGAGAAAAATCCTCCCCCCGCTCCATTCCCTGATGCATCAGGGCCTAGTATTAATGAGAGCTTTTGTTTCCACCTATTAAAGCAGCACAAGCTATAATATCTTTATTCTACATAGTATATCCACATTTTTCCAAACCCAGTTGGTTGGTTTCTCCAGAACAGCAGAAGCTTTGGCTGAATAGCTGCAGTATTTTTTTTTTTCCCAGGGAAAAGAGTGCAAAATAAAACCCACAAATGAAAGAAGTAGATAGGATAAAGGGAACTGGCTATCACTGTGCACATCAAAAGGGGGAAAAAAAATCATTTTTACTCTTCTGTTCCACAGCTTGTGTGGCCCATTTAAGCATAGAGTTAAAAAAATAAAAGTGCATATTCCTGTAATGCTTTTGTATTTTCTTACAAATGCCAAAATCATACAAATGAAAAAAAAAAACTACATTCTTGAGATGAGAACTGTCAAATGGGAGAGCCAAAACAGTTAAATAGGTATCCGGCTTCCAAGAAGAGTCAGCATTTATGTAGCATCTGAAGCACATATAAAACACTTCAAACAGGACACAGTCCTCCATGTTCCCTAGATTTTACACACTGCATTACATTTAACCTGCGATTTCTCAGAGGCTCCAGCACCACCAATGGAGCGGGTACCCTGCTACCGAGAGAATTAAGGGGGGGGGGACACAAGTCGGAGCGCAACACTGGCAGCATGGGCCACCACAGCCAACTCAGTAACTGCACTCGCTACACAGACGGAAAGCTTCTGAAAACCCTCTTCTCCTGTTACTGCTCATTACCAAATTTGGTGAAAGACAGAAAAATAAAACCTATTGATTAACTTTGTGCCCCCTCGGTATTTTACAAGTTCTGGAGCACACACGCACTGCAGTCACTGACTCGCTCTCCAAAGGCTGCATAACTCTTCAGAAACCCTCCATCCTTTGCAGACTTCACGTGTGCGAGCTGCGCGCGTGGAACGGAGCCAAAGCATTTCCAGAGCTCCCGGGGACCACCTAAGTTGAGCTACGCTAATTGGCAGAGATTTGTAGCTGAGCTGCTAACCAGTTCACGTGAACTGGTGCTGCAGTTGCTGGTTTGCAGAGGTTTTAGTCCATCAAGGGTCAGCATAGCCTGAACACCTGCTAATTGCTGGTTATATGAATTCAGGAGCATGCGAGAAAGCAAAATTAGCCTCACCCAAGATGGCAGAGAACGTGTGTTAGTTTATCTGCGTCAGCAGGAGAGGTCATGTAAAAATACGCCTGGAGACAGCTTCTAGTTCTTTCAGAAAGCAAATAGCTTTGTACAAGAGCCCGAACGGAAGCGTTACCCGTGGTGCCGCTCTCCAGGCCGTGGCCGTAGGCGGTGACGAGCGCGGGATTGCCCGCCTGCCCAGGCTCGCCGACACGAACCTTGAAAGGGCTGCCCACCACGTGGCTGCCGTTAAACTTCACGTCGATTGAGTGAATGCCATTTTCATGGGGGATGAACCGAACAGCGTACTTATCTGAAAGAGAAAAGGGGCTTGGCTGATGTGGCAGGAACAGCATCAAAAAATTAAATTCAACGCTTGATTCTTTTTACAACCACCCAAGAAAGGCTTCTATAATTTTTGACGTATTTTGATCTCAGCTTAAGCAAACTCAGCTAGACAAGTTATTAAGCTCAAATTTAATTAGGAAAAATATTTATGACCGGAGGTGCCACGGATTCCATTTTGAACCTTGTCCTCTAAGAACTGATCTCAGTTGGCAACTATTCTCCAGGTTGAGCTTTATGGTTATGTCCTCACCTATGGACTAAAAGTGACAGTTTAATCACAGCCCAACCTGTTAGAGTAGAACTAACTGTGCACAGGACTTCTCTAAGAGAAGCAGCTGGTACAATGCAAGCCAAAACTCAAGTTGGCAGTGCTCCTCTGACACCATAGAAATTGCACCTTTATTTGAGAGTCACTTAGCAATTTGCTGATATTTAACTTTTTTTGTTGCATGTTAACCCAAAGGAGTGACTGACCTTCCCCAGCTGGGCAGTAGCTAGACTGGCACAGAACAAATAATTCATTCAGACTTTAACTTAAAACAGAAAGCTCATTCCTGAAGCAGGTGCTGACCTTTCTGTAGCGTTTGTTTGTATTCAGTTGCCTTGACATTTCATATGAAGGAGTAAGTGCAAGTTAAAAATAAACTACTAGCTAAAGATGGAAGCACAGCTTCAAATAGTGAGCTTCTTCACTGGCTAAATTCAACTGCCACATCATATTTCACCTTGCTTATTTATGAATAATATCACCGTACCCTCACTGGCAAGCCAAGACTTTATGCAAAAATCCTTTAGACTTCCCCCTTAAATGTCAGCATGTTATACAAGCCAGGGCTCAGTCACTTAATTAACTCTCTAGGAAAAACATGAAAATAAACCTGCTTGTCCAATTCTTCCTGAAGCTGTTGACAACGCTATTTGCCAAGCAAGGTGCTTATTCCTTTCATACGCTCTTGGCAAGGCAAAGGGACTAAACCCACGGGCGACGTGGCAGTAAGCGTGTTCTGGAGGCCACCCCGTTTGCTGTTGGTAAGCGCACTGGTGTCTCACCTGGCTCCAGTTCAGACACATGGCACTCTTCGACAGCTCCGGAAGGGCTGTGGACTTTAGCATCAATCTTGCCCTTTGCCCCGTTCAGCCTTATAGCAAAGGATGCTGGCTGATTAACCTTTAATCCAGACTCCTGAGAATGCAACAGTCAGGTTACCAAATTTACACTTTCATTTCAGACAGCGCAAGGTTTGTGGCAGAGAAATAACCACTTCAACACAAGTATTTAGATTTCAACAAAAGAGGTAAAGCTGTGACTTGAATTAACTCTTAAATCAGCAACAGCTTAAACAGATCTTTTGCTCTTACTAAGAGTGACAGATTTAAGAGTCACCGACACCCATGAGGCTGATTTTTTCCACAGCGAAAGAGTTTCTGGAAGCCGGATGATGCTCTGCCAAATTGGGCAAAGGCAGGTTTACAAGACTAGTCACCCGTTATCACTGAGGTTAGAGACCTCTGTATTCAGGCACTAGATTTAAAGGATGTTTAAGCTTTAGTTCCATTTTTAGCCTGTTCATTCATTCCAGATTCATTCAGGGGAAAAGCCTCTGATAATCCAGTTGTCTGAAAGAGTAATATGCATGCTTATATTTGCCACAAGAGGCTACATTTAGAACACCACCACAAAATGTCTTAAAATGAGAAAGTAATTTAAAGCTTGAAACCAGATGTCGCTGTGCTGTCGACCACCAGCATGGCGCGGTGCTGTTTGCTGAAGACAAGTCAGCTCAGCGTCCGTGCAGCAACAGGCATTGCAGCTAGAGCAGCTCACTCAGCCACTTGGCAGTAGTATTTTATGCTGAACATACTTTACCTGATTTCATTTGCAACTAAGTCCTGAAGAGGAAAATAAATGCAACTGAGTAGAACTGAGGTACAATAAATAAAGCACATCCCTCACGCAGGTATAGTGGAGACTGATGCTGCACATCAAACTCCTTTACAGAATACTCAGCTTTATCTGCCTCTCCAGGTCTTAGCTGAAGCGAGTATTCCTGTCAAAGAGTCTTTAAATGAAACACAAGAGAAACATCAATACCACAGTGACTAATTAACGCCCTTGTAACTCCTTGCTTAGAGGACTCGGAGAAGATACTATCAGATCAGGCTGTCATGATTCATTTACACAGCCAAGGTAGAGGAGTCCTGAAGCCCTGGTAAAGTTAATCCAAGGCAGGCACACAGAGGGGACATAGCAGAAAAAAATGCTAATTGCATATCACTACTTAATTAGGACAGAGGCACAGTATACTTAGACATGGACTTTCAGTCTCACTTCCAAGTTTCTGGCTTTGGAGGTTAAGTCAGGCCTTTAATGTTACTCGTACTTTAATACAAGTAACCACAAAAAAAAAAAAGTGGTAAGATTAATAGATGAGTCCAAACTAACTACAAAGCAGGAATTCACTCCTAGTGATTTGCTACTGTGTATGATTTATCTGAGCTGCAACTCTGTGGTTTTGTGACACCAGCCAGAGCAAATTTTTGCCCTGACTTCACTCTGGGGTCCTGTCTATCTGCCCACACAAATTCTCAAGCAAATCTGAAGTAATATCCCCACCAAGTTGGCCTACGCTATCTTGCCTGTGAGACTGCAGCTTTTAAGCCTACACACCAGCAGAGTAGCTCAGCCTGACAGCATGATCACTACTTGTTCACATTACTGCGTGTGTTCTTGCTTGGCCTCCCCTAGCTAACCAGGGGAAATCAAGCAAGCCTCAGAGCCTACACTGCTGCTCCAGTGCTATTTCTAGAGCCTCTTATTCTTAATTCCCAAACGTTACCACCTGGAATACCCTAATGTCTTCTGCCTTTGAATTCCAGCTAGCCAGAGCAGGCTTTAAGGAAAATAACCTCTCTCTGGCTGCAAGCTGAACTCGAGAACAGAGGCATCAACCAAGGCAATGTATCATTAACAAGAAAGGACAACTATTTTGGTCTCAGAGAACAAGGACGAAATCAGTCTGTGTGGTAAGTTATGAAGATGTTTCCTTGTGTCTCACCTGAAGGCTAGTGACAGTGAGCCTGCGAGCATCGTCTGATGGGGCGATGACAGGAACCAGGTAGGGGCTTTCTGGAATATGCTCATCATTGAACTTTATGGACACCTCATAGTTGCCTGGTGGGGGGAAAAAGAAAAAGCATTGAGTTTCCTTAATTTCCTTGGAAGTAACATTCCATGTTATTTCAGTACAGTTTGGTTTTGGTACACACCTGGCTCTTGAACTATGTATGATACACCACAAGATCCATCTTTATGGTCCTCAAAGGCAATTTCTGCTTTACTTGGGCCTTCTACAGCAATAGACAGTCCTCCAGCTCCAGCTTCTCTTGTCCATATACTGAACTCGGCTGTTGAAGCATTTGAGAGTGCACACAAGTTTAAGTTTGCTCTGGGTTTCAGTTACTTCCTAACAGAAGTGTAGCATTCCCTACAAAAGTGTTTGAAAAATGGTACCTTGTACCACGATCCTGGGGTACAATGCATAGCAGTTTCTCCAGGCAGTTTATATTAGCCGTGAATTACTGTATGGTACATCTTACAACTCCAAGTTTATTTTGTCAGAGCATTTAGTCTCCTAATTGCGTGTTTCCTGACTTCTCTGTGTGATGCAGCAATGTTTTTTCTTAAGTCTGTGTTTATCTACCAAGCACCACACAGCCTGGAGTGACTCTAGGCGTTACGCGAAGCCCTTCTCAAAGGGGAGGCTTTTCCAGCGGCCATCAGAAAACAAACCATCTGCACTGCAGATCTGTGTGCAGCGGGCATTTGAGTCAAACAAGACCAAAGGACTCACCTGGGACACCCGTCTCTCCACGCTCAAGCCCTGGGCCGCCAGCTCTTACTTTATGGGCTCCCCCCTCACCAAGTGGCCCCACGGTGAACTGGAAGGGGCTGCCTGGCACCGGCTGCCCTCTGTACTTGACATCCACAGTGTGGACCCCCATTTCTTGTGGTACAAAGCGGACACAATAGGTATTTTTGTCGGCTTCTACTATTTCCGCATCAGAGGTTCTTCCAGAGGGACTAGTTACCTCGGCTGTCATATCCCTGCAATCAATTTCTAACAAGAGAAAAAGCAAAGATTAGCAATTCCTAAAGCAATGGATCCAAGTACGAGCAGTGCGGATCAATACGCCAACGGGAGCTTTAGCTTTCATCTGTGTTGGGGAGGAATCACAGATCTCAAGGCCTTATTTTACCTGTCACAAGGCCAATGTAAGCTGGCAGTGCTGCCCAACAGCTCCTCACCCTCCCTTCCTCACTGCCAGATGCTATCCCTAACCTCTTGCTGACAACATTTGCACAGCTTTTAAACATATTTCCTCTAGAAACACTGGACCACAGTAAAAGCCTATGTAGCAGGAAGCAGCTAAGGAAGGCCAAAACCATCTTTGGGTACCAGTGCCAACTTAAACCAATCGTGCAACTACAGCATTTGTCACTTATGTTTGGTTATTCAGAGCAGCAGACTGCAGACAACATTTAATAGACATCATCAATAATAAAATGAAAGCACTGTTTGAAACTGCTTGTGCAAACAACGTATTTGTTCAAGACAATCTTGAGCCCCTGCATAACAGAGTAGCTATTAAGGTTGATAAGAAAAGCTTTCTTTTGGGAGCATGTTGCTTCAGGGCAGCTGGGCCATTTCCACCTTATGAGAATTCAGATTTCCCTTATTTGCAGGAAGTCAGTACCTGAATGTTTGTTTATTTAGTCACTCTGGAACTGCTAAAGCATGGTTAACCACTCACAGAAGTGAATACGCTTACAGAAGTTTTGCTCAGAACTAAAAAAGAGCTTATGCTGGTCAATGCAGAGGCCATGCTTCATTCTCACAGCATGAGTGCTTAAGGTAGCTCTGGACCTTAAAAGACAGGCTCAGCTCCCAACAGATGATCCAGCCGTAACAAAACACACTAGTTCTTTTGATTCAGCCTGCCTCTTCAACACCAAAGTGCTAGAAAATTGACACAGAGGTGGGGCAGTTTCTCCAGAGAGGCAACCTCCTGTATCAAATAGTTAAGATAATAATAATAGTAATAATAATTAAAAAAAAATGGGAATAGATGCAGAAGAGAGTGACAATGGGTCTGAGGGTTTTGCATTTAAAACAAGAGTTGAGCATAAATGATCATACAGTAAAGATGACAGAACGGGCACGTAAGTGTTAGTTTGCATTCGGAGCCAGATGCCTCCTGCTGAACAGCAAGCCCAACCAGCTACACCTTACCAAGTGCTGAAGAGACAGATGAAAAGGCTGGATATGTGCAGCCACCTAAGACTGGCCTACATGATTCACATTTGCCAGGCAGCAACACAAACCCTAACAGCCAAACTGATGACCTTAAAACCCTAAAGACAGGATGAGCTGTACAGCCCAGTCTCCAGCTTGTTTTACCCAGAACAGATTAAAGCCTTCCTGATGTTTATTTCTCCATATGTTGAGCATTGTCATGCTTATTTTTAGCAGTTTAAAGAGATTACACTATCAGTGTTTCTTTCCTAAACTGTCTTGATAAGAGGATGTCTTAACACTGAAGGTTCACACTTCCACTGCTTCAGGTGCACCCATACTATGCAAGGGCAAGAGAATGATTACGGGGAGGGGATGTTGCTTACCTGGAATTTTTAAGTTCAGGTCACATATGCTTCCAACTGTTGCAACAGAGGGAGCCCGTCTTGTTCGTGTAATACTCTCCTTAACTCTTCCTTCGCCACTTATCTTCACAGTAAATGGGCTGCCTGCAAGTAGCACAGTGAGTCATTCCTCTCCTCTAGTCATTACACACACCACATCAAGGGGAGGATTAAAAGTTTCCTCTAATTTCTAGTATACCACAGTGGAAGTTTTAGAGGCAATTTACTGCCAAGTCCAAGTGAAATGTGTCCATGTAACCTAAACAGCTTTGGATGCTTGCTTCCTTTGGAGGGTACTAGTTGGACCTTCCTGAATCTTTTGAGACTTGCAATTTGAGACAGATCGCAAAGGCCACCTGCAGTCCCACTGCACTGGCTAGCACAGGTGACTCTTGTTGTATGAGACAGCAAGCTGTCAAATACTCCTGCTTACCTGGAATATGCTCATCTGCAAATTTAGTGGACACAATGTACACTCCAGGTACAGTCGGGAAATAGGACACTTTGCAAGTTCCATCTTCTAGATCTTCAGTTTGGATATCTACTTTGCTGGGTCCTTCAACCGCCAGTGAGATCCCACCATAACCTACAATACAGCTAAGTTAACATCAAATTTCCATAGTGATATCACAGATTTGACATAAAACAGTCTAAACCCAAAGCAGTAGCTAGTCATCAGTTTTGTTTCAAACTGGGGACATAGGAGTTGCATGATGTCTTAAGTTTCTGTAGTCATATTAGATCATATTTAAGGCACAGGATATGTTCAGTTCCCCAAATACTCCAACCATATCCCCTTTACTTCATTAAGGCTAAGAAGTTACTTTCAAAGACTACAGTCAAGGCCCCACATCAAGCCAATAGGGAAGTATCTTCCTCATTTCTTTCTTGCCATACAAAATGATACTGGAATCAGCACTGTCAAATGAAAGACAAGCTTCTTTAGCGCTTCTAGGTTGGTCCCTGTTAGCTGTAAAGGAAAGCACTAACCAAGACAACATGAAGCATTTCAGAAGTCAGTGGCATTACCTAGTTCATATCTGAGAATAGTGACAGTCCCTGCCCAGTGCACATTTTGCATTACAAACTTTACAGCTTGTGACCTGGTGGATCCCACACTGAGGAAGAAAAGTAGCTGAGCAACACACACTGCCAAGAAAAGGACAGCAAGAACAGAGAGCAGCACTGGTCTCCCTGAGAGCGCAACTGCCTCTCAAAGCATCTTACAGTCCCTTTGCAAGGGAACTAACCTGCCTGTCTTGTGTCAACAATGAAGTCGCACATCTCAAATGTTCGTCCTTCGATCAAGCCACGTCCAGAAACTCTTGCTCGCCTGGCATCTCCTATCTCAGACTGGACTACTATGATTGTTACAGGGCTGTTTGGTACATGGCTCCCATTTTTCTTGATGCTGACCAGATGTTCTCCTACTTCCCGTGGAATGAACGAGATACCTACAAAACAGAAATGCGGCAAACTTCTACATCTTTTTTTTATGCATGCTATATTAGATTAAAAAGCTTTTATCGCACTAAGAAATGCAATACTGAAAGAGCACTCTTTACATGTATTGAAGCGTTGTTCTCAAATGGGCCAGAACACCATCCTCATAGGCTGACAAGTCGCAGCTTGGCCTGTCACACACAAGCTACCACAACAGTTCAGTTTTCATGCCCTTCTTTGGTCTTTGACCAACTGTATCAAATATCAACAACCACTTGGTTTTACAACACTCCAAGAAGGTGGAAAGAAACTGCAACTCATTTAACACAGCAAAGCAAACTGGAGCAGCAGCTGTTACACTCTTCTCTCAGATCAAGACTGTCAGAGCTTACCAATGTGGTTGTTGGGTAGCCTCTTCAGAAGACATGGCTCATCACGGCCTGATGGGGCTTTAATGCTAGCTGTTAGGAGACTGAGATCAGTCTCATTAATGTTCAGTAAAAAGTCAGCAGCAGAACCAAGCTTAACTTGGGACCGTCTTCTGCTATCATCTGCAGAAATAAAGAGAAAAGAGAAAATATTACAAGCTTAAGGATAGAACAAGATGGAGGACTTCACGTTCCTGCCACAAACCAGGTCTCCTGCTCTATCAGAGGTGAACATTCATTCTGAAGCAATCTCAGAAGTCCACACTTTATACCTGTGATCTTGGCTGTGAATGGACTGCCTGGGATATGCTTGTCGTTGTACTTGACTAGTATGCTGTATTCCCCAGGCAGCGTAGGCAGGTATGTGACTGTGCATGTTCCATCTTTGTTATCAATGCAGCTGATCTCTGCTTTTGAAGGTCCTTCAATAGCCAAATCCAGTCCACCTAGGACACACGAAGAACAGCACTTCTTTAAAACTTCAAGCACAGCAAAACCAAGGAGGTTTAAAGAGGAAAGAGGAAGCAAGATCTGTACCTGGCACTGCAAACACAGCTCAGATGTACATTTTCAAAGGACAGCAACAAAAAGGGTTTCAGTCCAATCCACAAAGGCTATTTAATCAATCCACAACACCATTTAATCTGCTAGGCTTACTTAAATGTGATTCCAGATCCAGTTATCATCCACTGAATCTAAGCTGCCTTCGTTTTACCATTAACTGAAATCAATCTCTTATACTCTGTACTGCATCTGAATCTATTTCTCTCAGGAAGTAGTAGTAAAACTGTTCTTATTGCACAGAAGTTACAGCTTGACAAAATCCATTTGCCTGATATTTGCACAAGTCATTATTTGTATCCTCTCACATGCACAGTTTGGAGTATATCGCAAATTATGCTCCAAATTTTAAATGCTGAGGCACATCGTGCTTCTAAGCAGCTTTCAGTTTAGAGTAAGACAGGTTTAAAGGACTTACCTTCTCCCGCATCTTCTGTGACAATGGTAAAAGTTGCTGGTTTATTGGCAACCCCATAAATGAGGCCAGGCCCATAAGCAGACACACTTCCACTGTTTGGATAATTCACATAAAATTGCAGAGGGCTCTCTGAAGAAAAAAAAGAAAGAACTTTAAGGATGAGTGACCTGGACTACAAGAACAAAACACACTAAGCTCCTCTGACCAACAGGATCTTACAGTTACTGAGATATATAGATCTTTGGTGCCATCATTATTTGAAGATACTTGATATCTGAACATACTTGAAGATATTTGAGGACATGTGATTCTTGATATTTAAAGATACTTGATTTCTGAAGGTATTTGAAAAATCTTACCGCAACTTTAATGCAGGTTAAAAATTAATAAGCCCGTTTTTCATTTCCAAAAGACTTTTTCGCATTTTGTTCTGAATTCAGACATGGCAATGTAAGACTTACTCAAATTACCACAGATGAAAGCTTAAATCATGTTGTAAAGGGTCTTATCTTTATATTTAGCACACTAAAAAAGAACATGGCTCAGAGAAGCAGTCTTTCAGGTCAGGTACAGATCTTGAGTTTTGCTAGTTCAGAATTAGGAACTAGCAAAGCATATCGCCTGGCTCACTGAACCCAAACAAGCACCATGTAGTCAGCACGTTTTGATAACCAGGGGGTAGCCCGAGGTTCGAGGAAAGAGAGAGTTTCTGCTAGAGAGTTAAGGGAGCTGGTGACTTAAGGACAAGAGATGAGAAAAGGAATGAAAGGGAGTAGTTTGTCAAAAAGCAGCCAGGAAAAAAGTAAGATTACAGTACAGCGTGCATGTGTGGTTTATTTTGTTGCAATGAGATGGAAAAGAAAAACTATCATATTTCAGCCATTTAGTCCTCCCCACAGATTGTAGCTTTTATGCCAATGCAGTTTTAAGGATAAACATATACTGTGACTCTTAGTTTTGCTGAGCACCAAGGCAGTAAGTTTCAACCTGAAAAAAATGGTAGTTTGAAAATTGTATGTTTCTTCTTCATAATAAAATGCCACAAAAGCTAGTTTCCAAAACCAAAATCCATTTTAAGCCTGGCTGGTACTATTAAACCGCACTGGAAGCTCACATGTGCCTACCCTTACTCCTTTGCTTTAGTTTCTCTCGGGACTGCTTGCAGATGAACTCTTGCTGAATAGTAAGTTCTATGCATTTTTGACTGCAGTGTGTACACTTAAGCTATAGAAATCTTAGCAGGGAAAAGATGCATCAGCAGGACCTTCCACTCAGATTTTTACACCACCTGCTCTGTCCGACTCACCTGGGATGTGCTTTCCCATGTATTTTATGTGCATTTCATGCAGTCCAACTTCAGTGGGAGCATACCTCACTGTTACTGTGCCATCCTTGTTATCCACAATGTCTGGTGTATCAGTCTTTCCAGAAGGCATGTGTACCTCACCTACCAAAAGCAGTGAGCATTACAGTGAGCATCACAGAAGGAGAAACTGCCTGATTCCCCTCTCCCACCCCACAAAGAATCGTCTAGCCATTTTAAACACACGCATTTTCAACTGTTAAATTACTTACCCACAGGCATGAGTAGGAGACCAATGGGAACACTAAACAGACGTGTTTGCTACTTGGGCTACATGAATACAGCGGAGTGATAGACATCTGGCAAACAGTCCTGTGACCTTGCAAATTCTACAGGCAGGGCTGCCTGCTTCGGGCACTCAAGTTTCAACCCCAAGAAACTTCTGTACCTCCTCGTAAGACGCTGCCTCTCGCAGCTCTTTGGAAAAGGGGAGATCGAGAGCTGCTTCAGCAGGGTCAGAGTGGAGATTATGGGTGGGTTTGCTGAGCTAGAGGGCAGAGAAACCCCACACACGCAGGGACTCAGTGCAGCTGGGGAGATGGGAGAGGGAGGTGGTTAGTATTACCAGGGTGACACGCTCAGCTGCTGGACCTGTAGAAAAGGGGGCAGTTGTTTTGGAGAAGCTACCTGACGAGGATGCAGGATTAGGCTACTTTGCAGCATCTGCACAAAACAAATACATAGCTAATCAAGGATGTACATAGCTGCTCCAGAGGGATAAAAGCAGCAACAGGTCCTGCAGTGAAGCAGTTGATAACCAAGCACGTAGGACCAAGGCAGCACCAAGAATTTCCTCATCGAACTCATCAAACCATTCCAGGGGTGTATCCTACTTACCCTTAGTGGATGCAAATTGATGTGTAATTAAATAACTAAGTTACTGGCATGATACAATTCTCCTCCACACGGTACAGTTTAGACTGTACACAGACTGTTAGTTGTAAATGCATAAACATGCTTAAGAAAAGCAAAACCTCTGAGAGGAGATGCATACTTCAGATACCTGTTATTTCTCCTTTCCTGACAGCAAAAGGAATAACCATATCAAAGGGCCTGAATCCCATGCCGTTCATGTCTCCAACCGGGACATAAGCCTCTTCTGTGACCTAAAGGAAGCAAAAAGACCTGTCACTTTGTGAACGAAGGCAAATACAAACTAGCTGAGCTCTGAGCAGCGACTGACTCCACTTTGAGTAAAAGCAGGACAGTGTGTGCAATGATTATTGCAGAGTCAATCAGCTACGGGACTGTGCCCAACTAGCTACCATCCAGTTAAGCCTCCCTATATAACAACACATTGCAGAGCAGAGCAAATCAAAAATGACGTGAATGGAAGACATGCTGGAAAAAAGTTAAGAGATAAAAATGTAACACAAGAAAATGGAAGACAATGTAGTGTGCACAAGACCCAAAATGGCTCCATCTGAAAGGATTTAGTTGCTTAAGGCCTGGAAGAGAAAGTGATTTTGAATGTGGCAGAGTGATTGCGACAAAATTGACAAAAAGAAACAAGTTTCACAACGCAGCTCTGGACTCAAGACACTGTGATATTTTACTGGGAAAACAAAGCAATGCAGTCAAGTTGCTTTTGCCAACACTAGACATTGCAGAAGTAGAAGCTGTAATGATCCTCTTCATGTTTAAGATGTTAGAGAGTTTATTTGGAGACTCCCTTCAAGCAGCAAAGAACAAACAGGTCTGAATCCCAAGAACATTTGATCAAATAGAAAAGAATGAATACAATGACCAGAAAGATTCAAGCAGTCCCCCAAAAGCAGGTTGTCATCTGCAGTGGAACATATATGGCAGAGAACAACTGAAAAATGTAAAAATTGTGTACCCAAGGGCGGAATCCGGGGGGGCACGCGCCTACTGGCTCCTGCGACAGCGCTGCAGCAGCATCTGCATCTACAGCCTGGTCAGTGGTAAAGGCAGGTTAGGTATTATTCCAGCACTGAAGTAATTCACACTTTTCAGAATACACAATGCATAACATGTTCCAACTTATGAACAGTGTTCCTCCCACCACGCTTCTCTCCCAACTCTCTCACCATCCGAGCTACCTCCAGCCAGGGGAGCTAGGTAACTGCATAACTGTACCCACGGACAACACCTCCTGGAGAAAAACCACCAGCAGCACACCGAGGAGACGCAGCCAGTATGTGCCACTTCAAGCTTAGCATGGAAAGCAGTGCCTGAGCACTGGTGGAATTGAATTTTAGAGCTGCTTTCTTATGGGACCACAGCAGTGCAGGAAGTGAAAAGTTTAAACCTAAGATGCAACTCCATAAACATTACATATTGCGGCGCATGAGCCAGCAGGTAAGGGAGCCCAGCAATCCAGGGCGCCTCTTCCAGGCTTATGCGCTTGGGTGAATAACCCAGCCCAAGCCTCATAATAGCTGTCGAGCTATTCTTCTGATTCATGGCTGGGATAGCGTTGTCAAGACACCGAATTTGTTTTCCCCCCCAGCACAGCTTCCCTTCCCACCACACATGCCAAGATGATGACTTGCAAATTCTCCTCTCCCCCACTTAAAGCAACAATAGACCTCCGGGCTGAAACCAACACAAGCAACCCCCGTTGGGGTTGAGCCATTCAGCGTCCTTGCACCAGTTTATGCCAATGCAAACCTCCATAACAAAATAACTGCCTGGAAACTTATGCAGAAACACTCCATTAAAAAAAAAAAAAAAAAAAAAAAAAAAAAAAAAAAAAAAAGCACTAAACAGAAATACTGCTGTTCCAGGGATCCCTATCCCAAGTGAAGACACTAAGTCAAACGCATGTCCCATCAGTCAGCTTAGAAGTGGCGAGTGGCTTGGGAGCATTTCCCGTGGCGTTTCAAGCAGTGACCGAGGGAGCCGTTTCATGAGAAAATCTCTCTTCAGAGACGATGGAAGCGATCTGCCGAGGCAGCCGGTAGGAGCAGCCGTGCCCAGTTTGATGGGCACCTCTGATGCACCAGGCCGTGAGGGCTAACGCTCTTACAGCGCAGCCTGTGCTAGCTGCTTTCACTCGCTCGGACCCAGCCCTGCACCGCTCTCAACACAAATACAGCTGCCTGGTTTCATGGCGTGGGACATGCTCGAGGCTGCCTCAGCTATGCGTACATGACCAAGACTTGTTTTCCTAACACTGAGCACCATTCTTTACGTGAAGATGTCCTGCTCTGTATTACAGCAATGTAACCACTATGTTTTGACTAAGCTGGACCTCAGCTCCAGAACCTAACCTTGCTTTCAGGCTCACACGCCGACGAAACATCACTTTGTGCTACCCTTCATTTCCTTTCCAAGACTTCTCAGAGGCTTTCTGCGAGCCCTTTGAAGCATCTAGTTTGTTCCTTAAGGAGGTCTGAGATTGTGTTTTCTTTTTAAACATGAAGCATTGAATATCAGAAGGAATATAATTAGGAAAAGGAGGATTTAGCCATGACAGTTTAACCACTAGCATTTGCAAAGAGTTTTTAAGTGTGAGCTAACAACAGCCTGCTTCCCTCGGATCTGTCAACAGACCACTTCTTTCTTTAGAGCTGACATTATAAAGAGTGAAAGGTGGACAAGTCAGAGCATTGTATCTGACAACAGCTGAAATAATTAGTCTTCACAACAACCCTTGCATCATTTAGAAAAAGAACTACATGTTTAGGAAATGAAAGATTTTGTTCAAAGAAGCAAAGTCTTCATTCTTTGATGGTTTCTATTCCTCTTCATCTATCTGTATTGCCTGCTCAAAATAAGCTCTACTAGTAAAGGTTTCATTAGTTTGTCAGTCTAGTAAATGCCCCCAAAAATATTTACACACTCACACACACACACAAAGCTATCACTAAATAAAATGTGCAAGCAGGTATCTGAGTGGGAAGTATTTTAGGAGCTTGCTTACCATTACAGTGAAAGGACTGTTGGGAATGTCCACTCCACCAAAGCGGACATAAATCACATAGGTTCCTGGTTTGGCGGCAGTGTAGAAGATATCATAAGTCCCATCCTCATTTTCAACCACATCTGCTTCAGCTTCTGTCCCATCTGGCGTCAGGACAGTGCATGTCACCTTCCCCTTCCCTGCTGATTTGGCATCTACCACAAAACCAACCTCCTCACCAGTCTTCACGGTGGGTGCAATCCCAGGACCTAGAAGACAATTTTCATTACAGAAAGTGTTCAAAGAGCAGTTTTCTCAACCAAGCAGCTTGCAAGGCATCTGGAAAGCAAAGTACCAGAATGCCACTTCTGGAGACACACACAAGTTTTTGGAGTAGCCATTTTATACCAAGAAACATTCCTCATACTAGTCAGCCCCAGCAAAGCTAGCACTGCTGTGAGAGCTCACAAAACACAGCTGCCAGCTTGGCTTCTCCTCTTCCTCAGTGCAAGCAGAAAAACTAGGTAAGACAACAGAAAAGAGGCTAAGTGTGAAAAATGCAGTGCCTTAACCTATATTGTTATTGGGATACTCCTTTATGCAGAGCCAAAGGCACTACCTTCTACTGCCTTAATGAGTGACTTAAATATGGCTGCTTTAGCAAAAGACTGCCTATGCGAATATCTACGCTAGATAACATATAAAACAGCACAAAAGCAGTCACAACTATGTTTCCTCTCACACTAGCCATGAAAGATTTTCCATTGATTCACCAAGCATTCAAAAAAACACGAAACGTACCCGAATCACAGCAACGAGCTCCAAGAGCGATATGTTTAAATGAGAATTAAAGCCTTATTTGCAATACGTATTTAATAGCCCTACTATTGACCATCGCTTGCTAACAGGTGACTTGTTTTCAAAAGGCAAGCAATCTGCTGTTTTAACGCCTTAGCAGCAACTGTACTTCAGCTTTATAGCTCTGAGAGTCAAACACGCTTCTTGAAAGTGAGAAGTGAGAAGAATCTCCACCATGACTGTTTTGAATAGTTAGTGACCAGAAATACTCAGAACAGTACCAGATTCAGATATTGAAACCTCTTTTAAACAAATTTTGAAACAAAGGAGATATCTGCTACATTGATTTTTTCCATTGTGTCAGGAATTTATTTCTAGTTCAAACTGGCTTGAAAGCAGCCATCTGCCAGACTGGTGACTGGGTATGCTCTACCTGCATGATTCAGATCGGTACAGTGCCCAGTCTCGGTCATCTACAAACGCAGAGTCAATTTTCTTGCTCAGCTTGGTCTTACCTAATTTCCCTCCACTCCCACTCCAATCACACTATTTAACCACCCAGTGCTGTTCTTGTAACTAGCTCCTACCCTTTCTGCTCCATCCCACAGCCTTGGGCTGGACAGGAGGTGGTAGCACACTGGTGGCCAGCCCAAAGCTGTGTGATGACCACTCAGCCTGACAACGGGTGAGAATCTAAGTTACAAATGTGCTCCGACAGCAACAAATTTGTAATCATTCTCTTCTGTCAAGGCAATGATGTTTGAGGCAGTGATTTTGAGTTGTAGTAAAAAACCTCAGAAAGATTGACCTAGGCCAAAATAAACATCAAACTTCAGCTGCATCTGATTGCTTATAATAATAAACCAGGTAGTTTTAAAGACTTTGACAGCCAGATTACATGTCTTTAGCATCTTCTGCATAGGCTTATGTAGAAGTTGCTTATTTTCTCACATTCGCACTTTTTAAAATATTTTACCTTCATTAGACAGCACACAATGAGCACATGCAGCCCATTACATCAGCTGCACCATCCCCGTAACGGAGCTTTACTCCAAGTAGAAACAGCAGCAATAGAGAGCACCCAACACACACCTGTAGCCAAACACTTGCTGGCATCCCCAGCTGGAGATGCCCGGATGCGGTAGGGAGAAGACGGAATATCATCTCCACCGTACTTCACGCCAATTGTATAGCGCCCTGTTTTGTCAGGGACATAGGTTACTGTGTAAGTGCCATCCTTGTTGTCATGGACATCCACTCTCTTGGGTTTGCCTTCTTGGTCCTGAGAAAAGCAAAGTGGAAGATTTAGGCACTATCAAGTTAGTTATGATTTTCTTTAGCAGAACAGCAAACTATTCACAACTGTATTTAGATATTCTCAGGTTCAGGATTGAAGCTCTTCTAGTGTTAAACATATTTCAGTCTAGGACTAGGACTAGACTACCGGAAGCAAAAAAGGTGTCAGATCTCTACAAAACGATGAAACCAGTTAATAATTATCTTTTGCTTATCTTGATACAAGAGAACCACAAAAGTTTTAATATCAGGTGTAAGCATCGTTTGAGTCTGCTTTCAGCCCTTCTTGCAGAGGTATCCTGCAGTGCTGCAGGATCTGCAGTTAAGAGCAAGACTGCGTTCCTTCAACCACCATTTCTACAGTGAATACAATAATTGAAGAGTTGCATAAACAATACAGATCTGAGCTTCAGTATCAGGTTTTCCTATCTACAGCCAAGGCCAGCATTATGCAAACAACGTTCCCAGGAGCGCTACTCTCAGCTACAGCTTTCAGTGCAACTCATAAGCTGCAAAGCATGAACACTTTAGAAAGTCTTCAAGGCCTGCTCATACAGAGTTGCATACTGACTCCATTCTATAATTTACAATTTAAAGCTGTCTATGGTACAGTATAAGCTGCAAAGGACTTCAGATTTTTAGGTACAGTGTGAAAGAGCTTACTCCTGTCAGAGAGGCCTGTGAAACATTTGACATTCAACAGACTAAAATCAGAAGTTGCAGCAAACAGATACTGTGCAGAGGACTGCCTACGCACTTCCACCACGCAACAGTGTCAAACTATCTTCAAAGTTACAACCGGGCTGGAAGCTCTGATAAGCATTTTTGGATCCTTTAATTGCATTCCATAAACAAGCTGCTTGTTCTGCAGCACCTGATCAGACAGGACAGCAGGGAGCATGGGAGCAAGAATGCAGAAAGGCAAGTACAACCGGCCGTGCCATGACCTGGGCATTCCAGAGCCAAGAAATGTGCTTTATGGCCCACTAAACAGAGACCTTTTTGGTTGAGGCCACAGAGTCCAAGCACCAGATATTTAAGGAAGAACAATAACAAAGTTGAACAGAAACATTCCTATAGTGTCTCCTTAAGTGGCTTCTGACTTTGAGCAACCTTGAGGGAGACTTGTTTGTTAATTTATCATCATGTAGTGCTCAATGTGGATGTTGTATCACGGCCTTGCTGAACTACACTGATAGAAGGCTGTCTCCATTTCAAATTCCAGTATTTTCATAATACTGCAAGAAGCTATATTTATTTCTTTATTAGCATTTGTAGAACGTAAGGTCAAGTATGAGCCATGATACATTGTATGGGTGACAATTTTAAGACAGAAGTCTCATACAACTAGCCTCAAAAGAGCATGAGAGTTTCCTGGACCCAAGCTTAAAGTCCAGCCAGCAGGCCACTACTGAGGGCACTGAACAGGCCAGGGTATAATCATACACACTTTATACTCACTCCCATCTAGAAACAACTTGCTTAAGCATCTTCTTCTCTTCTAGCTACTTACAGTTATCTGTACAGCAAGACAACCCTGCCCGGCATCTTTAGTGTCAACAGCAAACTCCACAGGCAGGCTCGCTGGAATGCCATAGGAACTGAGGCCGGGTCCACTTGCCGTCACCTTGCTGGCATCATACGTAGGAAGCACCTTCACCTTGAAGGGACTTAAAGAGAAACACATTATTGCACCCTCCTCCAAGCCAAAGGCTGGTAGTTGCTGCTGTACACTCTACACAGGTGCACAACACACCAGGCACTGACCACCACCACCAGCTTCGCTTGAACCTTCAGCCTGTGCCTAACCTACCACTCCAGAGTTTCCTGTTCTCTCAAAGGCCAATACAGGACAACACTAATTAAAGGGGAAATCGGATATTCAGTCAAGCCTTTTTGTACCTGGGTATACAGTCACTCTGGCAAGAAGGCCCATAGCAGTCACTATGAGCATCTGAGCCAGAGATGCACCATTCTGGTTACCACACCGAGAAACAGATACAGCTCTCCCAGCACTTGTTAGAAATGTAAAGGAGAAGTTAAAGTGGAGCCTTGCAGCTGGGAGGAATACCCTAAAGAAACCCACAGGCTTGTGTGGACAAGCAAAGACATCAAAATAGGAGCAGGTGTGGTGTGGAGGTGTAGATACACATCGCCTTTCCAGCATTTCTGCTGTAGAAGCAGCAATCTCAAACCACAGCTAAACCAAGAAGTTGCAAGAGTAACTACAACTGGTTAAGTACCAAGGACCACAGCTAACCATTAAATGGTGCTCATGTGCTGGGATAGCACTTTCAGATCATTAACTCTTCAGTTTACTTAAGTTTTTCTTCATCACCTTACCTGCGAGGAATCTCTTCATCAGCATATTTGACAGATATCATATATGGTCCCTCCTGCGTAGGGGTGTACACCACTGTGTGGGTGCCATCTCCGTTGTCCACCACATTAACAGGCTCCACAATTCCTAAAAAAAGCAACAGAATTTTTGCAACTCTTATTAAAATTCAGTTACCCATCAGCCTTTTGCTGCCCAAAGCTTCAAGACGCTCTACTGACATGCAGTTTGCAACAAGCTAAATTTCACGTTTTTTGAATGAAGACATCGGGCAAGTATCAGTAATCAGCTTCCATTATTTCACATTCAAGAGCCATTTACTTAAGATAGGCCTTTACTTAAGATATCCACTGCTCACAGGCCTCCAATTTTCTTGCTGTAAACAAAAGCTAGCATGATACTACCAGAGAAAAATCTGCCTTTCAGGACAGTGCAGGTCAAGAGCAATTTTTCAAAGCACATAGATCTTTCTAGAAGGAAAATGAGTTAAGGTTATAATTGCCTGAACTGTCATTTACAAGATTATAAGCTAGTACTAGGATTCACTGCACAGAACTGAGCCCTCAAGCCAGTTAGACATAGCATTCACTGATTTTAGTCTCCTTTCACAATCAAGTATTTGGAAAGACAGGTTCACTGCCTACAGGGGAGAACTCTGCAAGCTGTCAAAGTTCCAGGAAAGCAGGATCAGTGATTTCAATATGCATTAAGCGAAATCTACAGCAGATTATGTGACATATCAGGTCAGATCAATGCACAAAGCAGGCTGCAGTTATGAGCTGGCTCTAGAATCCAAGCAGGATTGGCAGTAAAGCAAGTCCAAAAGAAACGTGCAGCTGCCATGCAAAGGCTAAAAGCAATGCAGTTTGTTCCCACTGTCTCTTCCAGATGATTCTTGCTATTGCCACTTGGATTTTTGAAAGCCAAGATAACCAGTAGTTAGTGAGGGTTCAAACCTGTCTCAGAGTCACCCTTTGGGTCACCTTTAAAGAAATCCGAAATCGCTTTCAATGGAGAGCGCCATGGCTGGGAATCCGTCTCATCCACTAAAATTAAAGAACTGTTACCTGAAGGGCACTTGGGTCAATAGGAACCGATACTTGAGTGCTGAGTCAGCTCTTACCTTCTAACTAGGTGCAGCTTACAGCCAAAATATACTCACTACCAAGACACTGTGTCACTGAGACAAAGCTTCTTATACTAAGAAAACACCATTATACTGAGGAAAACTATACTAAGGAAAACACCATTAATGTCATCATTTGAGAGCCTTGCTGCTCTCGAGTGCCACTGAGGGATTCCACAGTGTGTTTAAGACACTCATGCTACCCAATGACACAGGTTTCCCCAGTGACTGCTTAGGGTTACACATCTATTGCTAGCCCTCAATAACTCCCTCACACATACTAGGACAGACAACTAACAGTCCCAATGAGTGTCGGGTAGCAATCTGCAAACCCTTGCTATTATTCGAAGCAGGGCTTAAAGTTGTCCACCAGCTCTGCCTCAGGGCCTAGGGAGAGATATTCCTATTTCACTGTTTTTCCTTGTTTTGGGAGATTTTTTGGTGGGAGAAGGGGAGGAGCTGTTCCATGGAAGAACAAGACTGCAGCAACACTAAACAGCAAAAAGGTATTTCCCAACTGAAAAAGCAAACACTGCTTCTAAGTTGTACTACAGTTTGCTGTCTCTCCCTCCTTCCAGGAGGCCAGATAGTTTGTGTGATCCATAAATGTCAATCAGTCTCTTGCTCTGAGTCATAAGCCTTTCCAAGTACAATGACTGTAAGGGCAGGCTCACCAGCTATGTCCTACACAAGGACACGGAGCTGGGCTACCAGGCACCAAGGCAAGCCCTAGAGGCCATAGCCACCAGCAGTTTGTGCTACATGCCTGAACAGCATCCCTGCTAGCTCAGCTCCACTGTGTGTCTGGAGAGCAGGTGGCTCCCCACACTGTGGGCACCGTGCTTCAGGAGGGACGCTGGGCAGAGCCAGTCCCTGCTCACGTGTATGTACTGGGTCAAGATATCATTATTCCTAGTGTTCATCCAAGTTTCATGCAATACAGGGACGCAAGTTGGGCCTTTGAAAGGACCAAAGAAGCACTTCTCACTGCTGTCAGGCAGTAATGAGACTTTGAATTTGGTTTTCTAGGCCTAAATCTAAGCCACGACTGTTCACCAGTGAGGCTTACTCATGTCTGTGGATTAAGATAAAGCCATCCAAAGACATTGCCCAAAGCAGCAGTACCCAGCACACAGCTCCCCTCTGTGTGGAGCAGGACATGTCGAGGTCAGCTCTTGAGGCCCATACCAAACAAACAGGAACCAAGGGAAACGCGCATTCAAGTAGTATCATCACCTCTACAAGCAAGACCACAACCATGTTACCCACTCAAACAGAGGCACAACAGTATTCAGTTCTTACCTCTAGGTCCTGCCACCACCACCTCAAGGGGTGCTATTCCTGCCTTGCTGGTGTCTACAGTAAAGGATTGCGGGATTTTGGCTCGAACAGCTGTTCCCAGACCAGGTCCTGAAATCTTCACCTTGCCAGGATCCACAACATCCTTCACAGGAACCTTGAAAGGACTGCCTGGAAGTTAACACAGCAAGTGTTAAGCAACACAGGAGTTAACAGTTGCAGTAAAGTGCCCGTACCCAGGCAAATGGCTGGCTTCTAAATTGCTTAAGCTCCCAAATCCACTGGTCCTTCCTAAGACTTTTCATGTACCTGCAACCCAGAAGAGCCAGTATAGTTCAGAGATGAATATCATTCTGTTTTAAAACCTAGGAACAGAACTGGCACATCAGCTGATAGTACATAGCTGATAGGCATACATAAACATATGTGTAGGCACAGTCTTGGAAATGCAGTTATTCTGGATAAATCTGCTGCTGCTATGCTTGAGTCATGTTGCTGGAACATGGATCCAAACAGATAGAGGAACGACTACATTCAGGAGGTGAAGCTTACCCATTCCCAAAGAGGAAGAGCCCTCTAACACTACTACACAGAGCAATGGCTAACATAGTAGCTAAGAAGGGCAAGGCACCATATCCTTGTGCTTTTATAATAGCATTTTACCAGATCCCAGCACTTGAGAGATTATAGTCAATGCTATTTTTTCCACTCTTTCCTCTTTCCACTCTTGCTTCTCACCACTTGAGGAAAAAGACTAAACTAAAAATGAGAACAGGGAGTCACACAAACATTCAGTTCCTCAGCATTTCACCGAGTACAGGGGTAAAACAAAACCACTGGAAGAGAATTAGCTAACTCTGAACATCTAGGGAAGAATACCTAGATACACTATATGCACTATAAGCACTCAAACATTGCAGCAGATTGTGCCTGGCATTTATGAGCTTTTAATTCTTAGTTTCAAGCAAAACATCTGTCTCATATTTCTAAACTATTGACTGCCAGATGCAATTGGACCACTGCTTAAGCCTACTTCTCTTCATCTTAATATCCAGTGCAAATACATACACAGATAAAGCTTGTTCTTGGAAACAGTCACTACTCTCTGCAGTGACCAAAATTTTCAGCGTTTAATAAAAGCTCTATGACAAGCTCACCTGTTAGATCACTTTACTGCAGGATCTTGAAAGCATCCACATACCAAAGGGCTATTTTTTTAACCTAGCATACTATGATGCATCACTTAGTTCATCTCCTTCCAACCCCAGCACAAACACATATGCTTTATATCACTTTTTTGTAGAGGCTGGCTTCCCTTTCCCCATGCCAACCATCAGTACATGCTCTTTTGTTGCATTCAATCGGGTGTAACAGTCTAGACTAGGCTCCCTGTCCCCACAGAGGCTGTTTCAGAAACAAGTGGACTTCAGTCCTTCCTCAGAACTACTGCATATCACAGAACAGAGTGCTTTATAGTTCCCTGCTGGCTCTCAGGGGCAGGTATGAGTAACAAATGTTATCAGTGTTTCAGCCTGAATCCCTATAAAAAGGAGAATTTCAGAATCTCAATATGCCCCTAGCAGGAATGAAATGCAATGGGGCTGGCATCTCAGCAAGAAATCTGCAAGAGGGCCTGCAGGCTTTCAGGAAGAACAGCACACAAATGCAGCTATCTTGTTTAAAGACTTGCAGCAAGTTACACCAGTGCACATCTACCATGCTCATTCTGAAGACCTGCTGCTCAACTATGAAATGTCAGCTTCCAGGAGGCACCAAGTCCTTAGCTCAGCAGCCTCCTCCCTTTCAGAAGGCACCAAGCAAGAGCTCTTACCAGGTATATGCTCCCCTCCATATGTGATATTGACATCGTAGTCTCCTGGAACATAAGGAACATATTCGGCACTGCAGCTGCCATCTTTGTTATCTTTACAGCTAATTTTAGACTCTGAAGGTCCCTCAACAGTTATTCCAAGTCCACCAATTCCTGCTCCTCTGCAAAAGAGAAATGCACATCATTAGAATTATCTGTTCGTAACAGCTGCTTCAGAGTGCTCACAGTCTGGTTGCATTTTAACCCTTAATGGAAATGCAGTAACCTGATTTCTGATATTTAGCCTTTGGTGTGCTCTGGGACACAAAGTGTTCAGTATAACCTCAGTCTTATCTTCCTGGAATTTTATCCCAAGTCACTATCAGTTTGTAATCTTTGAAGAGCAAAGAGTGCTCAGTACCCAATAAAGTAGCATACCCTGTAATCAACAGGACACAGCTTGGCCTTTTTATAAATACTTGTGCTGGACTTAATGGCCTGTGTTGCATAGCCTGCTACACTACTCCTTCCTCAGATATTCCTCAAAGCTCAAGTAGGCCTAGTTACCTGGTGACAACTGAAAATGCATTTGGCTGATTGGTGAAAGCTTCCTGGAGTCCGGGTCCTTGTGCCCTTACACGTGATGGGTGGCAGCCCTCGGTCACGTTCACTCTAAAAGGACTGTTTGGCACAGGTACATCATCGTACGTTACGTTGACTGTGTGGGGGCCTGTTAGAGGAGGAAGAGAAGTTGTACTTAATGTCCTGAATATTCCAATCCCTTTCACCACTTCGGCAAGATTTAGATGCCAGTGGATGGGTAAGACCTCCCTCCTGCCTTCCACAAGGCTTTATCAGTCTCATAACTGAGATGCCCTTTATGTACTGTTCTTCTGAACTGTAACCAGAAAAGTCATTTCTTGAAGTTAAAACAGAGCTACTTCCTGCAGAACTAGCTCCTCTGCTGGCACAAATCTTGTTGAGATGCCAACAAGTTACTGGCAGACCTGAGCAGTTTGCCAAACAAAAGCGTCAGAGGAATTACTTGTTCTTGGTTTTCCCCCTCAAGAAAAAAAATCCAGAGGTTACCCTTTTCAAACGGCGTGTACTCCACTGCGTACGTTCCGTCAGCGTTGTCTCTGATGAGACAGTCTGCCGGAGAGCCAGACGGGCTCGTTATCTGTGTTCTGATGTGGTCGCCTCCAGCCTTCGTCAGCGGCCGAGCATCTACAGTGAAGTCAGTTGTAGCTTCTCGGAAAACATCTGCAGAATACATTTTGAAGAGTCGCGTTAAGAACCACATGTATTTCAGACAACAAAACATTTTGTGAATCAATTTGACAAAACAACTCACTTGAAAACATGAAAAACATCTCAGACAGTCACCGTGGTAACATGAAAAGCTGTTACAATTTTATTGCTCAGAATATTCTACAGAATAAAGAGCCTTAAGTTCTACAAATTCAGATAATCAGACCTGGGTTGTTCTCACCTTTCCCTTCCACTCCTGGCCCAAACACTTTAACTCTGCTTGTGTCCACAGCAGGTTCCACTTTGACCCGGGCAGGGAACTTAGGTACTTGCTCTCCTCCATATCTCATCTTGATTGTGTACATTCCAGCTGACAGCGGCACGTACGTAACAGCATAGGTCCCATCTTTGTTATCCTCAATCTGGACTTCTGCTTTCAAACCAGAATCCGAGGCCATATCCACCCGCAGGTCCCCAGGACCAGCCTCCGTACAGTCAACGTTCAGCAGTCCTGCCTCTCCTACTTCACCACGCTCAAGACCTGGGCCTGTGGCAATTACTTTAGAGACATCAAATGGCATTTCAATGTCTGCTTTAAAAGGTGAACCAGGAATGTGAACCTCTTCAAAAAGAATGTTTACAAAATACTCTCCCGGCTTCGTAGGCAGATAAGAGACTGAGCAGGTTCCATCGCCATTGTCTGAACATTCGATTTTGGCTTCACACGGGCCTTCTACCGTCAAACCCAAGCCTCCAGTTCCTGCTCCTTTGGTATCTATTGTGAATTCTGCTGGTTTTCCAACAAGGCCCCCTCGAAGACCTGGCCCATGAGCTTTAACCTAGAAGAGGACATGCAGTTGAGCTACATTTAAAGGTCTCATTTTTTTCATGCTATTGCAAGCATAATCTCTCTGTTTAAGACTGGTTTATATATGGGTCTTAATTGGTAACCTCTTAAAAATACACAGAAACTAAAGTCTCTTCCCACACTCCCTCCAATTTTACTCTGAAATTGGTATCACTTTCCATCAAACAAGTTTCAGGGCAAGAACATTCAACTTTCACCACAGCTGTTTTTATGAAGCCACAGAATGTAAGAAATAAAAATGTTAAACGGTGGATGGTTGCACACAAGTTTTCCTTGGAATGTATTCCTTTAGAAAGAACCACCTCAATCAATATAGTTGAGGTACTCCTGAGGCCAAGTTCTATTAAGTTAGAAATAATTTGTACATGTCATATTGTACAGGCTGCTTGCAATACTCCTAATTAGTTCACGTTTTTTTTTCCAAATACAGCACTTTAAGAATGACTTCCATGAGTCATGAATTCTGCAGAAGGAACAACTCAGTTCTGAGTAAGGACATTCCTGGGTCTGGCTTGTCCAAAAACTATCCAAGTCTCATGCTAGAGCACCCGGTTCAATTTTCAGTTATTAGTTGCTGTTACAGCCATAAACCATTCACTTACCTTGGAGGGATCTGGAGGAAGAGTGGCCTCCACAGTATACGGGCTTCCTGGGACTGGATTGCCGTCATAACTCACATCCACCATGTACAGCCCTTCTTCCCTTGGGATGTATTTTGCAGTACTGCACTCCTTACCTAGGACCGGTTCCACCAAACATGGCACAGCTTTCCTCATAGGGCTGGAAATATTAACATCCAGTTTACCTTGCCCACCAGCTCCTTTGGTGTCAATGACAAATTCCTGATCCTTTCCTACCTCCACTCCTGAAAAAGAAGAAATCCATAATACTATGTTAAATACTCAGTATTTGATAATGCTCCAAGAAATCTCTCATGCACATATCACTGAGAAAAGATGCACCAGCAGAGCCCTGCTCAGTCTGCATCCTTTTACATTAGGAAAAGAAAAAAAAAAAAAAAAGAAAAAAGTCAAGTGCCTTGGTTAACTGGAAACTATAAAGCTAGTGCTAAGGAAGCCTGCAAGACATAGCCTGATGATACCAGACAGAGGCTTGTTTCAGGAATGCAGCAAGATTTTCTGGCCCAAAGTTTTTCTGCTTTCAGAAAGTGAAAAGACTGTATGAGCAAAATTCCATGCTGTAGTGACCTAGCCCAAGGAAACTAGATTTTATCAACAGGTGCCTGGACTAGTGAAAAACCCAGCTCCATTTGCCACAAGGGACTAATTGCCAGCACATGATATGTCCACATTGCTATATAATCTTCTAAAAAAATTTAAATTGAAATTCAGCCCTCAATAGGTATAACTAAGTCAGAGTAGTAATGTCACAAAGTTGCACAGATCTGGTTTATCACCAATTACAATAAGTTTCAAAAAAAAAAAAAAAAAAACGCTTTTTTGTCCATTTATATTCTAGCAGAATGTGTCAGCTATAGCACAGATTTAGAGGAGACTTTAGAGACAGGCTTCGTGCCTTGCAGACGATGTGCACTTACTGTTTTCGAGTCCGTTGACTTTAACTTTGCTTAGGTCTAGTGGAGCAGCTACTCCCACAGTGAAAGGGCTTTTAGGGATAGGATCACCACCGTAAGTCACCAAAACCTTCATTGGACCCTGGTTAGAGAATTTGTGTTAGCTTAGTTCTTCACTTCACATAGACATGCTAGTATTCAAGTGCCACATAATCATTTCATCTAACCCATTTTAGCTGGCTGCAGCCAAACTTACTAGGCTATGGACTTCTCAAGCTCTCATCCCACTGCAGCCCTTCAAAGCATTAAATGGTTTTTATTTAATGCAGGAAGAGAGAAAAAGGCAGTTCTTTCCAACATTTAATTAGACTGTATTCCAACTGCCTGGCAAAAATTCAGGCTCAAGTTGTTTCCCACCCTCCCAGAGCTCAGGGCTGACAGCTGAATGAATGACCCAGTGCTAAAGACCAGGTATCCCATTCCATCGCATGGAGACGCCTTGCCAAATCCAAGCCTGCAAAGAGGCCACATTATTATAGCATTTGAAATACCAAAGCTTGAAGCTGTACAAGTCAGAAAGATTAATGCTCTTGTGTATTTTGGCTGGAATACCACACAGCCATGGCAAGTTCCAGCTCAAGCTGTGTGCTCCTTTTATTCCCTGCTACCACAGTCCATATTTTAGCTATATTCACTGTTTGCTTACTTTTCTTTCTTGGCTGGTTCAGCTCCCAAGTGAAATAATCATGAATGCTTCACGCAAGCTAGTGAATAGCTTCCATGATTATTTGTAGTTGTTTTCTGAAAACATACACATGGGTAGCTGTAGCAACACCACCAGTGAAATAGATAAGGCTGAGTAAACAGTGTTTAAACCAAGGTTTTTCAACTGCTGACACTATTCCTCAGGAATTTCACTACCTATTAATTCCTCCCACCCCTTCTGAAGGGTCCGGAGTCTCATCTGTTCTGCACTTAGGTAAGCCACAGCTCACGAATCCTAGAAAAACAGGGTTCAGGAATGATCTGCATGCTCCATAACCTGGAGGGAAAACAAGGCTGTACTAGTTACCATGCAGTCTAGTTCTACCTCCTTCTTTACACACTTCTACTACAGGTACTTGCAAGCATCTCCTGCAAGTCTACAGCTTCTTCATGACCCAAGGTATTTTCGCAGATTCAGGATAACGCCACACAGCCCCACACACATATGCCAGAGCCCAGGAACTTGTGTTATTATATTGTTCAAGAGCCATCAACTAAGTAGCTGCCTAGAGTCCTGCAGAACGGGCATGAGATCTGTTTCTACAGCATCCGAACACTACAGTCTAGCTCTGCATGCTAGCAGTCAAAGCTCTGCTCTTATATTCCTAGGAAAGATTTGAAAAACAGCCAGGTCTGACTATGGCTTAATAAAATCCAACCTGTTCATTAATGAAACTAATTCCCCCATAGAGGCGATGAGTGATGGCAGCCAGAAGAAAGTCTCTGGCTTTGGCAATGGGATGCAGTAACTCTGAGGACAACCTGTGCAGAGACTACCTAATGACCCAGGTGAGAAAGAAGCACATGCTTCTTTACACAAACTCTTCATGGAAAAGCCAGACAGGTGGGGTTTTTTGTTTGGTTGGTTGGGGTTTTTTGTTTTTTTTTTTAAAACCAGACTACAACCCTGGCCTGGTTGGTTCCACCATTGCTTTTCATACGAAATCTGCACAAATCTGATATTATCTTACATGCACTTCAGATGACTTTGCTCCCTTTTGTGCATCAACACTGACGGAACAAGCAAAAGCTTCTCTAAAGAGCCACACCAGCCACATCCTCAGATCATGAAATAGCTCTGTCCAAAAGTAAGCACTAGCTCTATGGTATATCCAAGAATGCTGTTCCAGTGTTATCAGATATATAATGCTGAAGTCCTCCATATCAGCCCCCTTTTTTAATAGCTGTACTCAAGGAAGTCAATGGAGATGACAGAGTGGCTCATGCATTTGTTTAACAGAACAAGAACAGCAGAACACTTTGATCTCAACACTTCTGCCTTTTCAGAAATACATTGGATTCAGGCACTCTGGAGTTTAACACCCCTCTACAAATACACCAAACAAAAAACACTTCCAGTTACTAGCAGTTTCCTTTTATAACTCTTTATTGGTGTTGCTAGGAAGCATCTGCCTGTGAACTAAAATAAGTTCGACCATTTTTTTCCTACCCAAGGGCAAACCTCAAATACTGACACACACTTTGATGCATTTAATCCGCAGCTGAGCTTTCCTCCTCAGTACTGGTTAGTTTTTCCACTCTAGAGGTATTTCACCATCACTTGAATGGTGTGCTTTTTGTCCATGCTGCAGTTCTCACGGGAGCTCGTTTGACTAATGACAGCTTGCCGAAAGCCAGCACACCACCACTCTGAGCAGGACCGCAGCTGCTGGTGGTCAGTCCAGCTGGTGCAGCAGCTGGCTCTGCTGCAGGTCCTGGGAGGGTTTGCCACCCTTCCCCTCCGACTGATAGGCAGCAAACAGGTATCACCAGTGTGGAATGACAACATGATGTGTACATTACCACCTAATCATCTTGGAAGTTTTCAGGAAAAATATTACAAACTACCAATAAGTTAATCAGACTGGTTTCCAATCCAAATTGTTCTGCAGGCTTGCGTTAGGGTTCCTGGGGAACAGGACACCCTTGCAAGTTTTAACCACCAGTTCCTCTGCACATAGATACCAGGAAGGGAAGTCAGAGTTACAGCAACAGGGTCATTCCCTCGGCAGTTCTCCAGGAGAATCAGACCTACCTGCTGTATTGGAGTGTATCTAACAGTATGGGAATAGTCATAGTTGTCAATAATGTCCAGATCAGTCACTGCCTCCCCTGGCACAGGGCTGCTGAACTGTACATCCAGGGGCGCTTTTCCAGCTCCCTTAGTGAACACAGTGAAGTGTGTTGGCTTGCCATTTTCCACACCTGGAGAAAAAAAACGTTAATTCTAATTTATGCAGAGCTTATGCACGACCTCCCCACCACCACCCCGAAACATTTGGCACCTATAAAGCCTGGTCAAGCTAAATGCCAAGGGAACAGAGCCGTTTTCAGCCCCTGCTATCCTACCCAGCTGAACCCAACAGAGTGCTGCAAAATCCCAGTAGCATTCAACAACGCAGCAGCCACCACGAGACAGCTCCTCACAGTCCAGCACGAGGCATGCATCGCAACCTGCAACTCACCCGTTTTGCTCAGCCCGGGTCCTTCAGCTTTCACTTTGCTGGCATCATGCGAAGGGTCCACTTTAACTCTGAAAGGGCTGGCAGGAATTTCCTGCAACAGAAATACAGTTTTAAACATAACTCTTCACCAGGCCAAACTAGACAGATATTCACTTTAAGATTCTTCCGCTTTAATTTTTAACTGCAGCACCACCCTGAGTAGAATTTCACCTTGCTTAAACACTTTACTCTGCCTTACTGAATAGAAACATGCAAAGCCTAGGGCAAAGTTAACAGCTAACTATTTCGCAGGGGTCTCTCTGCCACTTTTTAAAGGCATCTTGTTGTCATTCCCATATCCCTTGGAGAGTTACTTAGGTCTTCCATACTACAGAAAGTGGCTTTACTTCGCCTCTAGACCCAGTAGATATGGCATCACTGAGACCACATTCTCATGGCAGCCCAACATATTAAGTGCTTCAGCTGCAGAGTTTCTAGCCAATCTCCCTAATTTTTTGAGCTTTCAAGTACTACAAAAGAGTTCTTTGTGACTAGACAAGGTGCATTTGAGCTGGCACAGAAGGAACCATCTTTAAGCAGCCACTGCCAGCTATTCACTAGCAGGTGCTCAGCGACCAAGGAACTGATAAATTAAGTCTAGAAACACCAGGCTGTAAAATAAAAATTACACACCTCTCCTGCAAAAAGCACTTTAATAGTGTAGCGCCCAGCAGCTGGTGGTGCATACTTCACTGTGAACGTATCATTAGCATTGTGGATGATGTCGAAATCTATGTCTTCTTCCTCATCACTGATGACACGAGCGTCACATTTGATTCCAACACTGACATCACCTAGGAAAAGCAAATGGAATTTTTTTCTGTTGGATGGTAAAGATGTTGCTAGCCAATTAGCTATCACTTTTTAATTTCCAGTAGCTGCTCAAGTTACCATGTTAATAAATATAACAGAGCACATCACAGTTCAAGTTTTTTCCATGAAAAGGGGGTAGACCAGCATCAGCAAATAATATACAATACCCCTCATGCAAGAACTAGGGTTTGGATACTACAGCAATAACCCACTCTACTCTTACCTTCTCCTGCATCTGTGCAGTCAACAGTGAAGTGTGTCGGCTCGTTGGCTTTCAGGCCTGTTCTCTCCACGCCAGGTCCAACCACTTTCACTTTCTGAGGATGACTACCTTGACCAATTAGGACCTATGTGGATTCACAAGAGTCAGAATTATGCATTTGAGTTGTATGATAAATCACAGCCAAGCTGGAGCATTATTTGGACAGAGGCTACACTTATGTTTTCTACAAATAACAACCAAGGTAAGAATGAACTGCAACAGCTTTCCTAGGCTTCAGCTATACTGATATGAGACCCTCAACAGGTGAGCTTGTGAAAGCAGAAAGCCACTTTTCAAGTGGTTAGATTCTTAAAAAAGGAAAACAAAAAAGCGTCTCACTTCCTTGAAGTTTACAACCATCCCGATTGTACTGACAACTACTCTGAGCACTAGATATTCTGAATGTCATATTTGCATAGAAGAACTAGTATCATCTGTCTCTGTACTTACCCTAAACGGGCTATTGGGCACACTGGCTCCTCCCCAGACAACAGAAATCGTATGTTTGATTGGTTTAACCGGCACATAGGAACAAGTAAACACTCCATCGGGCCTGCTCTTTATCTGGATATCAATAGGGTTTCCTTCTCCATCCTAAAACGTAGTAAATACCAGCAGAAGATACAGGTAGTTTTAGAACGTTTGCACAATTGGAACAGCCTACGACTCCTGCAAATCTTCCCCAGTTAAACTGCTCATTTCTAACACCATCCCACAACACAGATCGGGTAGCTTTTAAGAACAGGTTAGCCTGAGATTCACAGGCTTAGAGAGACTTCAGATGTTTCCAAGTGACAAAACCAGGAAATTACAGCTTGCCTTACTGAAGGAACTCCAAGGAAGTAAGTAAGTAACACTGTGCACTTCACACTCAAGGGAATAGTCACCTTGTCTTGAGTTAGGTTGACTACCTGACTACATTAGAGATCAAAGCATAGGACTGCAAGAGAATTGCACATACCCAGAATTAAGTGATGGGTAATTGAGTAGAAATACTTCAGGCAATTTTCTCAGCGGTATTAAAACATTTTTTTGGAGTTTCATATAGCTGCCTTTGGCTTTTACCTGTGCATACATCTTCAGAGGAGCTTTCCCAGCATCCTTGGTTTCAACTGTGAACTCAGCAGGATTGTTCACTATACAGCCAGTCCTCTCCAAACCTGGACCATAAGCCTTCACCTAAAAAAAAAAAAATCCAAGAAAACAAAATTAAAAAAACACCCCCAAACCAAGAATCTTAGCTTCCAATTTGGAACAGAAAGCAAAGCTAAGTGATTCATTTCTAAAGCAAGACCCTCTCCCTTCCCACAAAACTCATGAAGCACAGGATACACAGAGGCTAGTGTGAAAGCTGAGAATTTTGACTAATTCAGCAGGTTTCTACTACATTAATGGAATAATATAGTAACAACATTGAGGCAATGTTGTTAGAAAGAGCTGAGTAATATTTGGCTGGAGCACCTCAAATTCAGAGTCTTAATTAGAGACAACTTAGGAGTCAAGTGCATTAGAAACATCTCTATCACAGTCATATCAAAGATGTGTTACACTACAAGGGAGTTCTTGTATGCCACCTTATCTGGGTTGAAGTCTCCCGAAGCTGGTCGGATGAAGGCCATGTAAGGGCTGTCTTTTATGTCTTCATCATCACACATGATGTGAACAGCATATTCACCAGGCTCTTTGGGCCAATACTTAACATCGCATGAGCCATCATTTTTGTCATCACACTCAATTTTGGCCTGAGAAGGACCTTCTATTGCAAAGCCTGAAAAACAAACAAGTATTTACCAACTGCACCTTAGGTTTGTGGTGGCTGCTCATCTAACACCACTTTCCTGAACTGCCCTTTAAAAAAAAAGAAAAACGAAAAAAAAAAGAAAAGAAAAAGAAAAGCACCACCACACTCAATGCTCTCTACACCTCTTCTTCAGCAATGCAGGGAATAGTCAATCATTCCCTTCTGGACCCCACCCCCAAAAAGCATGCTCCAGTCTCCAGAACTTGCCTTTGACTTCTGCTCTGCACACTGATGTAATTTGTATTTAAATCAGAATGAGGTACACACATGTTTTGGGGTTTTGCTTTTTTTTTTGTTTTGTTTTTTACTCCAGGAAAGCTAGCCTTTCTCTCGAGTTTGTTGCTAGCACTGCAGCACTTAAAACACTTCATGTAACTTGAGTAAATAACATACCAAGAGAGCCAACCTCTGTGCCAATGGACTCCACCACAAAGTCAGCTGATTTACCCACAATCCCTTCACGAAGCCCAGGCCCCCAGGCTCGTACTTTCTGTGGACCCGCTTCATGCCCCACTTGAACCTCAAACGGGCTACAAGAGAAAAACAAGGCTCGGGGTTAGAAATGAGGACAAATATCGCATCCATATTTTCCCCTAGACATTTTAATGAGGCAATACACTGGATTTCCCAAATTAATAGATGCCACTTTCTGATGGCACAGTGCCCAGCAGACTGCCCTATTTCTAGCAGAAAGGTCATCTAAGCTGTCATGTGCTTTCATCTTTTGCAGCACAGATTCTGAGTGTCAGATATTTGGGTTGCACTGGCTGCTGCAGCCCTCTACACTCACAGAACAGATCCCTCCAAAAATTCACAGTAAAGTCAAAGCTGCATGAGCCAGCATTGTGTTATTAGAGCCGGTAAGTGTCATTATTTTCTCCATTTGACATTTTGGGTTTAGAGAGACCAATGCAAACCACCCTTCAAAGCCCTCCAAATACAAGCCAGCACGGCCCCAGAACAGGTTGCTGATGAACGGTCACAGCAACCATTTGCAGCAGACTTGGTCACCACAGAGGTTTTCCAAGCATCAGCTTTGCCTTAACAGCCTGCCGACCACACAGCCTCTTGAACAAAACTACTTCTAACTCACCTTTTGGGGATGTTGTGTCCACCCCACGTAATTGCGACCACATACTTCCCTGGGGTAGATGGATAATATTCAAATGCATATATGCCATCCATAAAGCCTTTTTGTTTCACAAGCTCCTCCAAGCCCTCTGTTGAAAGATCAGTTCAGCATTAAACTTAAGAGTTTCCATCCAGCCTTCAATTACTCAGGAAAGTTCATGTTTTCTAGCATTTTGTTTTTAAAGCTTGTAAGAATAAATTTCTCCCACCAGGAAAAGAACGGGGGGGGGGGGGGGGGGGGGTCTGGCTATAAGGGATGTTAGTTCTAGTTGCCCTCCAGGACAAAGACAGCAAACATTTCCAGAAGAAATACAGCAGAAAAAGTATTTTAAGTTACCAGACTTAATAGGTTCCCTTGTGTTTTATTTTCTTAGTCTGCAGTATGATGTATGTCATATGTTAAAACAAAAAAGCTTAACATTTGTCAGACTTTGCAACCACAAGTATGCAGGGAATGCCTACTTTTCATTTTCTTCAAGATGAAGAACTTGGGGGAGAAAAGCCTAAGGCACTAAAATTTACATTGATACGTACATGGCTTTTTGCCCTCGCCGCTAACCACAGCGAGCCACACAGACCAGCGTGCGCGCGGAGGAGGAGAAGGCAGCACAAGGCACCTTTCAATACAACCCGGCGGCGGCGGCGGGGAGCGGCCGCCTCAGAAGCACAACGCAAACGCAGCAAGTCCCCGGGGAAGGCCCACGGGACAGCACCGCTCACGCCCCTGGCCAGCCCCACGCGGTTACGGCACGGAGCGGTGGCCCCGGCGCTCAGGCCGCCTCCGCGCGCGGTGGCCCTGCTGGAGGGACGCATCCAGAGCCTGCAGCAGGGCAAGGCGCCTGGGGCCAGCCCCCAACACAGGGAGGAGCAGAAAGCCTCCGTGTCAGCCTGCGGCTT
This sequence comes from Rhea pennata, assembly GCF_028389875.1. Lineage (NCBI taxonomy): Eukaryota > Metazoa > Chordata > Aves > Rheiformes > Rheidae > Rhea > Rhea pennata. The sequence continues at coordinate 14,265,790 of NC_084674.1, forward strand.
CCCCAGATCTTCTCCCTCCTCACCACGTATCTGAGCGCCTCGCACAGTCAGCAGCGTCACTCGACCGTGGTGGCATTTCTAGTTTCACGTTATGACAGCAGGATTTCCGTCCTGCCAGAGACCCCGGAGTGCGACTTGCTCCATTGGATCAGACGAACACGAAACGTGAACCAACCGTGGCAGGCAGCCACCCGGATTTTTCTCAGTTTTGGTAATTGCAGTGCTTTAAAATGGAGAGGCCTAAGATTTACCATTAGGATCCAACTGAGTTTTATACCATAGACAACAGGGTGTAATCTTACCCAGGCTGGCTGATTAAGATCTACAAACTCAGCACAAAGTACCAGAAATCTCTTCTGAAATTTAATTTTTTTATGATGATACAAATCTCATCAATCCCATCAAGCCACTATCTTTCTGCTGCTCTTCCTTCTTGCAATCTAGGTTACCCCCACACACACCCCCACCCTTCTCCAGAAGGCCTCCACAGGACAAATTCATCCACACACACTTACTTGGCCCTTTTATAGTCACACCGAGATCTCCACTCCCCGCTGCTCTCGTGTCAACCTTGAAGTCTGCTGTTTCCCTAATCCGGACACCTTTGGGTTGCAGGCCTCTGCCGGTGGCACGACAAGCATTTGGGTTGCAGGCTGCAAGTGAATTTCAGACATCAATACAGTCTTTGATGCTCAAAATACATGTAGCCTAGCCAGCTTGGAACAACCTTTAGTTAAATGTTGATTCAGAGCAACTACAGCTTAGCTTTCACCACAAGCCTTTATGTTACAGTAGTTAGGAAAATAGATAGAGTCTGTCTAGCCATGATATATATCCCACAGCTTTGGACAGCAGCATTCAGTACAGCCAGGCACATGAAGCCCCGTAAGAGCAATTTTTAGAATTAAAGCAAACTCTGTAGTCATGACACCTTCATATTTAATGCCAGCTATCAGTATTAAACTTCTCCGTCGCTATCATTTCACAGATATTTACTGTACTAGACACAATCTTCTTGATGCCTTTCACTTTCAGCAGCAGGCTGCAGCACTGGGCAGAGTCTTCCTTTGCAAGTAAGCCCTAGCAAAGAATATTATCGTGCTGTCCCTACAGAAGCACAAGACTTGAACAACAGCTGTTAGCCAGGCCAAGTTGCAAATGCATTCCTTTAAGAGATGTTAAGTCAGGACACTCTGTTGCATCCACAGCTACAAAAGCAAAGCCCTTAAGCCCTCAACAAATTGAGGCAGTTTGGCACCACCACATGCTTTGGGCAGAAGCAGGGTAAGGGCAGTATGTTACATACTGTTGAGTTTAAGCTAATGCTTGCCACTTATTCTTCAAGGACTTCTCCAGGCCTGCAGAGTTTCTACATAACCAAGCTAACACATTATTATGAATAATGCGTTATTATGAATAATAACGCGTTATGAATAATTTTTGTTACGTGGTCCCAGCTATTAGGTGGTCTTCAACTCCAGAGACCTGAAGAGTTCAAAGAGTCACACTTCCCAGTCATTTAAATCCCAACATGCATTTTCCCCAAACATGCCATGCTTATAGCAGGAGCATAACAGTCTGCCAAGAGGCTCATCAGATTTTTACTTCTTTCAATAGCCTAAGTTTTACTCTCATCCCTGTGGCAGCCACACCATTAAACATCCTACACTGGACAGTATAAGCAAAGATTGCATGCCATTGCTACCTCTGAAAACTTGAGGGGAGCATACAGCAGCAAGCCTATCTCTGAGCGCAAAAGGTCCAAAGCATCCTTACACAATTGAGTCAGGCAGTTTGTGGTTAAGCAGTTTCACCGATGGGGTCACACACTGTTTCAGTTTGCTTGCAACTTTCTTCCCCAACTCCAACAAAGACAAAACCCTTTTGGCTCAGACAAGCTGCAGGCTAGACGCTTATAAAGAGCAAACACAACATAGCATCCTGCACACCTCTTACCAACTATGAAGCCATTAGCAGTGAAGTCCAAAATTCCACAAATGGAGGGTAGCTCAGGAGAGATGAGCAGAGATCTAAAAGCGTAGGAGCACGTAAGGACGGAATAGAAAGCAAGTTAGGTATCAGTTAAGGAGGAAAACAGTAAATATAGTCATTTGAGGGACAAAGGTGGAAAACAGCAAGACACTGCATAGCTGCATAAAACACTTTAAAAAAAATATATATATACAAAAGGCAGCCTAACATTCAGAGTTCTGGCAAGAAAGGAAACACTAGCATTGAAAGCCATATTACTATAAGAGAGCACCGTTTGAACTAGGTGAATATTCAGGTGACCCAATGAAGCAGGTCTAAGATGCTGAAAGATATAGAAAATGTCCATGCCAAGATTCATAACAACCATCCACATTTAGATGCATTTTTAAAAAGCATACCCTCTCCAACAAGAACACTGCAAGGAGTTTTGGGAATTGCCTCCCCAGCAAAAGTCACTCTGACAGTGTGAGGACCAGCTTGAACAGGTTTGTAGAGACAACGGTAGACTTGGTTCCCTTTGTCTTCTACTGCAACTTCAGCAAGGCTTCTTCCTTGAGGATCCTCCACCTCCACAACCACATCACCCACGCCAGCTCCTGAAAAGGGAACAAGAAGCCCTGCTGAACCTTGGGACTCCTCAGAGCAATATACACTACATTTAGGATCACAGCCAGCTGTCTGCGCTAAGCCAGTAATGCTCTGCTGTCATTGCTAGACACTGCCTGAAGTTTCAGCCTCTACTGAATTCCATTCAACCAGACATTCAAGTGGGATGGGGATGACAGCGCATTGTGGCATCTCCATGAAGTCGTCATGCTCACAGGACTCCGCCACGCTATCGAGAGGGTTTCACAACAGTATGAACATTACTGGATACACATACGGTACAGTCACTCTATTGCTACCACCCTGTAGCTACCACACCCTATTCCACAGTTCTACCAGGCCATCCAATTCTCTCAAGTGTTAAAGTGATTTTGAAAAAAAAATAAATAAAAATAAAAAGCCCAAGAAAACAGTTGCAAGTCAGCAATTTTTCACGGAGTACTGTCCCACATCAAGCCTTGCCCTAATTTTTATTCACAATGTTATTCTAGTCTTGTGTAGTTTGTTTCATGCACAGGAGCTAGATTAGGAGCTCAGAAGACAAGTATGCCGGTCTGGACAAGGATCCTTATGGACAACACATTCACTTCTCTTCAGACACCTGCTCCTCACACACCTTATTTAACTTATCACACAACACAAACAGTTTTCAGAGGCCAGACATGTCTTTACATGATTCAGACTACTCCCTCTCCCAATTAGAGGCTGAATGTAACATTTCCCCTCACTACAACCACATTCAATTTCATTTCTAAGCACCCTTGGGCAAAAGGCAATTTAAAATATGCTATTCAGCATATTGCAGTATTTAAATACCTCAAGTAACTGCCCTAAGTAGTTTCACATTGTTCTGAATAGATTAGCATTTGTAGCATCTTATTGACTCATTTCTCTAGGCTACAGCATTGGCTCAGCAGACAAGAAGCCACATGATGAAGATGCTCTAATGAAGAAGACAGTAGCCTGCTAATAATTACAAGAGAAGTTGAAACTGGTTTGTCATTGAAGCATGCACTCAAAGTACTATTGCAGCAGATCCTTTCAGTAAAGTTAAATATAGCATACATTAAGCATTTACAGTTTATTTAGAGTTCATCCTTCAGAGGTAGGCGTTTCACATCCCTGTTTAAAATGAGTAGGGAGAGAAAACTAGCTGGGAACCTGTCTGGTGCTATCCAGCAAGTTCATGGCAAAGTTCTGGGTAACATTTAGTATCCTTCCGTCAGAATTCAGCTCAATACTTCAAATACTTCACACACAGCTGAAGCCTGCAGAGCAGCCTGACTATTCCTTCACCTCTCAACTTGATGGAGATGCAAGCCCTCATCCATTTTTTAGCTGCAAACAGCATTTGTCTATTCCCTCAAGGTTCTCCTCAAGTTTGAGGAAGCTATAGGACTTCAGCGCTCATTTGGTCTACTTACCTGCTGTGTAGAGGTCAAAGTAGGTGGGTTTGTTAGCAATATTTCCTGTTGCTTCCAATCCTGGTCCCTTTGCTGTTACTTTGCTTGCATCTCCCTGGGCTTTGTCAACATTCACTTCAAATGGACTCTTTGAAATGTGCTGTCCAGCAAACAGAACTGAGACCTAGAGCCACACAAAGACAGCATCAGCCCCAGATCACTGAAGCAGAGGCAGTGCTCAGTTACCACCAGCTGCCTGGCAGATTTCACTGCCATGTAATGAAGCGCAGGGTAAAGCACCCGAATGGTTAAGGTGGAAACTTTATGCAGAGGCAAGAGAGACCAGGCATCAGATAATCTGTCCACAAAACGTAACTGCTTGTCACTGTACTCCTGATCACAAGGTCAGCCACACCAGCTAAGACTGTTAAATCTGGCTGTGCCAATAAAAGGCAGATCATTATCCAACACCAAAGGTTGCATTTATCTTGCTCTGCTGTTCAGGCAAGTGCTTATTAATGGGATCAGCCATCATAAACCTGGTTCTACAGGCCCCTGGGGGGAGAGCTGAGTGGGGAACATGCTCTGCAAAACCCCTCAAGTGGACATCATCATCAGCAAGGGAACACAACAACACACAAAACTGGTTTCAGGAGTTGCAGCAAGTGGCTCCAAGCAAAAGAGCCAGCCGTACCACTGCCTGCAAGACCCTGTCTCACCCAAACACCCACACTCTTTCTCCCACCATACATACCTCTCCCCCCCTTGAGAAGGGAACAGTCCAGCAGCCCAGACTGGGAACTAACACCACATCAGGTTACTTTTTCTTCAGGATGACCCACACGTGCCTATTATGCCATTAGCAAATGCGCAACCCCAAGGGGCTCATTTTAACACCTAGCAAAGCAGCTCACTCAGCAGGAGAATTCTGTTCTTTCAACACAAAACTTACCTTGTGAGGTCCAGTAACCTTTGGCACATACTGAACCGAATAGGTTTTGTTTTTGTCACTGGCTGGCATCACCTTCGCCTAGGAAAGAAAAAACATTCATGTTAGTTGTGCCTATGCACTTCAGTCTAAGGCTTTTCTGGGTAGCATTTGATCCTGAGAACTATTTCCACAATCATACATGTTTCTGTGGGAAAAAGCATACTTTCTAACTCTGCATCTTGTATGGAATAAAAAGAACCATTGGTTTTGTATTTAAATGAGATGAACCAAGCCACTATTCAACCAGCCTATTCTTCTTTGATATTAACTGCTATACTAAGGCCAAAGTTGAGGAAATGTTAAGTCCAATGTACAGCTGTATTTTGCTGGAATGTCGTAATATGATCAAGTGGTACATTTGGATGAAAAGTTTCTATAAACATAAGAACCAGCATTTTAACTCAAAATGATTCATGGTATCTAAATAGTTGGTCTAGCCATTCTTGCAAAATGAATAAGGGTAGACAATGATTCAGTGATGTGTGTTATCTAAAAATGCACATCAGCATGTACTTGGCCAGTCAAGCCAAAGCACTACAACCACTGGACATTTAAGTTGCATTCTTTAGTTCCATAGTGATTTTTTTTTTTTTTTTGCAGCTTTTCCAGGAAGGCAATTATGAGAAAAAGTTTAATGTTTGCACTTCAGTAGATAGTATATGGCAAATTCTCTTGACATTACTTATCTGCTAAGATTTCACTTGTTAATGAAAGAGGTTACTGTAAAAACTTCAGTGTTCAAACTAGCTTTAAGCTTTCCCCAAGAGATATCTAACATACATACCTCTTCTCTGTTTCCTTCTGGATCCTCTATAAAAACCATTAGGTCTCCCTGCCCAGCACTGATGGTGTCTACTGTGAAGTTAGCAGGCTGCTTCACCATGTTTCCATGAGGCTCAATTCCTGTGAGTTAGATGCAGAGCAGCAAGATCAGCTGTTGCTACAAATCCCAAAAGGTACCTTGGAGACTATACTCAAAGCTGTCCACCCCGTCCTTCCCACATCAGCACCTGGCAGCCACCAGCTTCCCAGGTCCACTGGGTTATACCTGTTCACCATCTACCCAGATCATCAGGCTCATCATAACGTTCACTTTCATAATATAAGCAAATTAAAAATTGATTGAATCAACTCGTAGTAGGACCTGTGGTAGAGTCAGGCATCCAGCCTGCATCTAGCTTTGAGTGAAAGCAAGTTGTCCTGCTTACTAGAGCAATGTATTGAGCGTTGCTCCTACAGTTGGCTAATGGCCATGAAGTTCAGGTTTGCTCACAGCACGTAGGGTACGTGCACTAGTTACTCTTCAAGAACTTGTTTGGTTAGCACAGTTTGCTTCATGCAGCTGAAGCAGCTGTAATGCTGCTGCACCACAAGCAGGGCAACTGGGGAGGCAGGGGAGAAATTCTGCATGGCCTTTTGGTAAAGTCATTACCTTAGAGCTAAGGGTAAAAGACTTGTTTTTAAGCAAGACTGTTCTTAGTTATACTGTCCTATTTTACTCCATTTTCAGTTGTTTCAGAACTTAATCAGTTGTTTACACTTCTCATTTGAAAGCTGCTCAAACCATTTTGCTAAACTGAACATTGGATAAATGGCACGCAGAGCCATCTTAAGCCATGGAAATCCTGAAACTCTCTGCAACTCCGGTTTAACTTTTAATCAGACTATTTCCTTATTCCTTAGCACAAGGCCTGCTACAGCACGCACTTACCAGCAGTGTTTCATCACCCCTTTACACTTAGCCCTAGGTCATTACACCTGTCATGGTGGTGTCAGACCAAGTGGGTGGAAGAACTTCCCAAAGTTGCCATTTCTAGACTAGTCCAAATATATATACCCTTCCTTCCAAGGGAATTACACACCAGCTTATTCATAAAACCATGTGCGCTACTTCTCCATAGCACAATTAGTGGAAAATGCAGAGTCTGATAGATCATAAGGGAAGTGGTTGTGAACAACAGAATTCCTGAACTTGTTTATTTTCTGAAAACAATAACTTGAGTGCTATGCAAGGAAGATTATGCTTTTACTAGGAAATCTGAGCATTCTGATAAGGTGTTAACAATTGACATATTCATTCTTTCAAACTAACCCTTAGATTATCATCTAGTTTAAACAGCCACAAATTTGCTCTGTGTGTCTTCAATCCAGTGCACAAGCTAATGCTTGATATATTTAAGTCTCTCTCTCTCCTGAGGGCACAAAGACATGGATCCCTTATCCTCAGAAGGCATCTTTGGCCAGGATGGCATTAGCAACAGCACTTTTGAATAGTAAGGCTACATCTGATCTGGTCTACTAATTCTAAAAATCTTGAAGGACCACACAGCAAGCCCCAAATCTAAAACAAGGTGCAAGAGAGAATAAGCTTCAATGTAATGCATAGGAGATTTCTTGTTAAATATGAAATGCATTAAAAATCAAAAATCCATTACGCATTTAGTTGTACTTGTATTCCAGTCTAGAGCAGAACCACAACTGAAGTTACAGGAATTATCCATTTAAAATGCAAGCAAAAAAATATGAATACCTACAGAGATCTGCAATTGCATAAGTATTTATGGACACATCATCCCAATTAGCAAACACGGCATTATTTAATGTTTGAAGGGTTACCAAGCCATCTTTGTGCATGTGCAATCAAAGTATTCTCACCTGCCAATCAATTTAAACAACTGATTTAAAATCAGTGTACCCTGATATGCCTGTCACCACCGCCTGGGGACCTGGACTCACCATCTCTACAGAGTGCCTGCTCAGAGGTATACACAGGTGAAAAGGGGGCTTCTTTTAAGGAGTGCTTTATCATCAGAAGCATTCACTCCTGTATCAATGACTGTCAGCAGCAATGCTGCTGCTTAGATTTCAAACCAAGGTCGCCTTAGCCCTATCTCCTGCTATTCCTCCCAGCTGTGGGCTGCAAGGCTGGCAGCTTGCAAAACAGGTTCAGAGAGTTTGGAGAATTTACATGTTAGAACTAGGAGTGTCTTTTGGACTACATCCACGTATTTCTGAAACCAGGCACCACACCAAGAGTATACAAGTGAAACTTTGAAGTCTGTTACATTAGGTCTGGAGTTCAACATAAGCAAAAAACCTCACCCAGTTTTCTGAAGAGTTAAATACTCTGTGCAGCTTAAGTTTACTGAGTTAACTTAAGTTTACTCCTTACCTCTGCCATAAGCTCTTGCTTTCTTTGGATTCAGTTTGGGTTTTAAAGGAGCTCCTGGTTTGAGCTTGGCTTTGGGGAACTGCGACAGGTAAGTCATTACAGAGTGTTCATCAACATCAGGGTGGATAATTTCTTCAGGGGTAATAACCTGACAGATAATGCAATAAGGTACATTGTATCAGTGTTTGGTTACTGCGCGTCAACATAGAAACAGAGCTCCAGCACAGATTCTTACATTTCCAAACTCCCACATGCTGATGTCATTTCTTACATTCATTCTCCCTTAGATACAAACAACATCATTTATTATCTCATGGCAAAAAAATCAAGCAGCTCATTACAGTCCCAATGCGGTTTGAGGGATGTGATGCTTTTTGTATCTTTATTATTAGGGGGTCAGTGACAAGCTAAAGACAAGCAAACTAAGCTAAGACAACTACAGCTACACTTCCCTCAAAAACTACCTGAGAATAACTGAAATTGAAAGAATTGAGACCCTGTAATCCTGTCCTGAACTGCAGAGCTTGCAAAGTGAAACTTTAGTTCAGATTCTTTTCCTGGTCCCAAAATACAAGCTGCTCTAACAGTTTTGGATATTTCAGCACTTTTGTCCAACTTTACCAGTATGAAAATAATCTGGTCTGAAAATATATTGTTCTCTATTTAAAAATCATCATTGCAAGAGATTTCCTAACCTAGCAAGTTTTTTTCTTCCAGGAATTCAATGCAGCAAAAAAGAAACTCATTCAATGGACTATTAAATAGGGCACCACTAAACATATGTTTTTTTCCCCTCACACCATCTATACGTTGCAACTCTGGCTATTTTCAGTGGAGAAATCTAAATGAAATCTAATAGTTAGCGCTCTGATATGTATCAGCATATTACGTTAAAATCTGCCCTTTCTTAGACAATTTCACTCTAGTAAACAAATGGCTTTTAGAAGTGTCCAGTTTCACCCGCTCTTCCAAATCTCAATCCAAGTTTGCTTAGAGCACAAGTTGCAAGTACAACAAAGCTACCTTTTATGCTTCCAGCACGCGCCCAGCCTGCGTCTTTGCGGCCCAGGCTCCCTTACCTGCGGCACCCCCAGCCAGTCGTCCGCCTGCTGCATGGCTTCGCGAGCGTTGTCAACAGGCTTGTTCGGGTCCCAGGTCTCCCAGTCAGGGCACAGGCCTGCAAGTATGTTTCAGTGGTTATATGTCACCTGTTAAGAAGCTTCCTTAGCTAAAGGAACCAAGGACAAATTCCACAGCTGCTTGTACTGCGCAGTTACACAGCACACCATTGCAGTCCTTTGCAAAACTGGAGAATTAAGGAAAGATTTAAGCAGCTCACTACGAGATTAGTAAAAAAAAAGCCCCTAATGCTGACTTACCAACTTACCCTCCTTTAAGAAAAGCACTGAAATTTTGATGTGTGTCAAAGCAAAATAAGACGAGCACACACTGCTTGCTGAGAACACTTCTGAGACAACAACTGGCATCTCCAAGGGCTTTTCTCCTAGCACAGACAATCAAAAGCCAATTCTGAAAGACTCCCACCCACCTTGCAAGCCATACCAAGGATAAGACTGTCAGCCACACAAGCGCACAGTTTTAGGTTCAACCTGTGGAAGTCATCTCTCCAAATTCAGTATCAATACCTCTAGTGAGCCTTCATGTTCTCCTGGCTCTTCTTCAGCAGATCCCCAAAAGAACATTTCAGCTGTTTGCCTCAGTGCCCTAAACTGCGTTACATGAGCCCCAGCAGTTGCATTAACAAGGCCATTTCACAGGAAGGTAAGAGAACTGCGCCTCTTTCACACCTCATCATGTTACGTGGCCAAAGCAGCACAGCCTTAACTTGCTGAACACTAAAGTTTCAGGCAGCGTACAGCTGCTGGCTGCGTTGTGCTCCCTGTGCAATCCTATCTCAGGAAGACACCTGAAATCTCCAACTGCACCCTGAATTTGAAAGGTTGTTGGCACTTGCTGTGGGAACAAGTCTTGCTTGTGTTTAGTAGTCAGTATTTGCGCCTTTTCCCCTTGCACCTAATACGAAGCTTAGACGTGGCAACTCCAACAATGCAATCACGTACTCTGCTTTAAGCCAGTATTTCTCTTGGCCAAGTCATCTACAACATGCTTCTTCCCACAGCTGGCCTCTTTACACTCCAGTTTGAAAACTTCATTCCCATCTCCAGCTAAGCAGTGAAGACCTCATCCTATAAGAACAACAGAGCAACCACAAGGGAGTAAGGAAAACGCTGACTGCCTGAGCACAGGACTTACCTGGAGCACAGCTGTCCACAAGAGCCCCCAGTGCTTTGCCATCCTGCCAGTTTTGATTGAAGTTTGTGATTGGCAAGTAAGGAATTTTGTTCTGAATCCACCCCAGAAGTCTCTGCTTAGGGGTCTGCTTTTTTGCATCATCATCACCTTCATCCTCCCACACTGGCATGGAAATTGAATAGTGAAGGATAAGGGTCCATATTAGGCCAAGGATCAACTTCAAGTTTCCATCAACTATGGCTTTGCTATCTGGAAGACAAGAGACAAAAATCAATTATCCTCCATCCTAAGGGATAGAGGTACTTTTATAAAGAACCTTGCCCAAACTCGTGCTCAAGTAGCCATGGACAAAAGAAGCTAAACAGGTCACTTCAGGCCCTTGTTCAGGGAGAGACTCCACTTTTCATGCCTTGAATTAGATGAGAGGAAAGAGAAGGCTGAGGACTCTGTGTTCTCCAGCTACAACACAAAAGCTGCCCAATATCAGCACAGATGTTTTCACAGAAGTAGATAATCCATCAATTCCAACAAGCCTTTGGCCTAGTCCTATTTTCAGCCAGCAAACCGCACAGTACAACCATTACAGCAGACTATTCTTTCTTTTTGCCACTTTGAACTACAGGGACTTCCAGCTCCACTTCATCTGTGTCAGTATTTGGCAAGTTGCCAAGTTGGTGCTCAGAAATTGTAGACCCCCCCCCAGTACAGGCAGGGTTATATGTTTTTATACATGCATAGATATATATATATATACACACATATATATACACTGCCACAGGTTATAGCTTGCAAGGGAACAGCTCTGGCAGGAGAGACAGGCACAACAGGTCTGCAGCATTAAGGTTAGAAGAATCAGCAGTTAAAGATCTCTAATATTTTTCATTTAGATGGTAATTACCACCCAATATTTTTAGTAGCATTTGCATCTTATGAAATAAGCCGAACAGGATGCAATGGATTGCATAAGAACACCATCCCAACAGAGGCTGAATACACCAGGGCATACTTAAAGCAACATTTAGGAAGCTGCGCTCATATGCACAAATGCACCCCTTCTCCCCCCATCGCATCAATAGTTAGCATTAAAAATGGTAGCAAAAATATGCTACATAATAAAATCCAGCAAAGATAGATTTTGAAATTAGAATGAAGTCTGGATATATAAAGACCTAGGTACAAGCAGCAAAGTGGGAAGTGAAAGATAATAAGGAATCCTTTTTGCACCATTACATTTCTGTTTGCACAATCATTTCATTCATGTTACTTAACCACTATAAATTGAGAGTTAAAAAAAGAAAAAGCAAACTCTGCAAAACCAAGTCGCACTCTAGCCTAGCAGAAGTTTACCACCACAGTGGCCACACAACAGCTCTACTGTGAGATGTAGGAGACAGCTATGGCTGCTGGGCATCAAGACCAGACTGTTGTAAGAAGCTGTCTGCCAGGGCTTCTGGCCCATGAGGTGAGACCTCTATAGTTTTGTGAGCACCTCTGTAATGTTCTGTGGTTTGAGGGGTCACAGGTTAGATGCATGCCCCTTTGAGTTTGCAGTTGCTAACGAGGTTATGTTAAACTTCCAATGATTCTACTTTGTTAGAGCTCAAAGAAGGGATGCTCTGTAACAGTACAACATACAGAGTCTGAGTTATCTCTTCATTCATAGCAGCAAGTTATACCAGAGCATTTCTCCTTTTCTTTCTTCCAACACATTGAAAACAACCACAAAAATCCTGTTTTAGTCTGTAAAAGTTAAGTGATCCACAAGCTCTTCTCTGCTCTCCATCTACCTGAGCAAATGTTGAAGTAAAGTCAACTAAAGCCACCTTCCTGCCACCAGGATATTTATACAGGGATCTTAATGAGTCCTAGCTATCAAAAGAAAAGTATTCAGCATCTTAGTGGTCTGCCCCCTCTCCCCAAATTCAGTGTGTTTACAAGTCCTCTGAGCTTCACCTCACCATGGCCAGCAGTTGCTGGGCACGCATAAGCTCACTCCTCTTCAGTTACGGAGACCACAGTAGTAACCCAACATCACGCTATCAAAATAAAAAGATGGTTTGACTTCCAAAGCAAAGGAAAAGTGATTATAGAGAACAGCGGTCAAGAACAGTTAGCACCAGGGTGTTCACTTTAACCCAATGCTCAGCAGAGTAGTTAATATTTACACGGTTTCACAATAGAACAGCATGTTCTGAGCAGATAATACTGTAACATCAGACCTTGAATGGCATTTTGCCTTTCTGGAGAGCTAACATCTGGTCTCTAATCAGATGTTATTTTTTAAAAACATCACTTTTGACTGATCTTACAGAATTTCAATAAGTGTCTAACACATAGACACTCAGAGTGCTCATAGCTGATAGATACTCATAGATTGCTCATAGCTGATTTCACATCCAGACTGAGATATACGATAGCTATAAAGTGATTAAACCCTCGCCAGATTTAATTACATGTTCCAAGGTAAAAGTCTACACCACCTCAGTAATGTTGTCTCCTAGCGACAATTAGACACAGAGTCCTTTGTATTATTCCTTTTCCTCACTGCTTTCAGCTGAATCCCAAACTATGCAGGGGAAAGAAGACGCTCCAGTACAAAGTATCAAGGAAAGCTGCTTGAAAGGAACTGCAGAGCACAAGGAAGAGCTGTATCTTACAGCTCTTCTGAAGACTGAGGCCCAAAACTCTCCCTACAGCGGGACACCACAGTGTTTGAGCTTCCCATGTGGGAATTAAGGGCTGGAACATGCAAAAAAAAAAGAATATTGGCGCCTGCGGCGGGAGCCCCTTACTGCCTACTCCGGCACTGAGCTGCTGCTCTTTGCTCTGCCCTGTGCCTGCAGTACCTCCATCCGACGGGATCACAACAGAACAGCTCATTCAAAGGGAAGTTTCAGAGTAAACTGCTAGCAATCACATCACCAAGCCAGAAATTCCTCGGAGCTTTAGTTTCAGATTTATACTGACATCGGCATTTTTACTAGAGTGGACACAGCAATGATTTAGTACACCAAAATTAAACTTGTTTCAGAAAGCCATCCCGTACTCTCAGGGACGAAAGCCAGCAAGCCAGAGTCACCTCAAGCACGCTGCTACATGCACGTTACTCAAGATAAAGAATGGCCTATTTCATATTTACAGCACATAAATAATGTCTACATGCAGACGTGCCACGGTTGCTGCAGCAACCAGCTCCGTGTTAATTCAGTCGGCCAAAGCCGCTTCCTCCAATGCTTCATCGCCATTTCCGAGGGCACGACTTGGCAGCAGCCTTTGACCACAGGAAAAAGAGCACGCACACAAAAGGCAGCTTCACACGAGGAACAGGAATCTCCCCTCTTATCAGGACTCTTCGAGAGAGGCCAGGGAGCGAGGCAGTTTCCCTAATTACAGGAAAAGGTTCAAGCGGGTTGCAGTAAGAATGGGGCAGTTCTTCCTCCTTGGGGGCTGCTAACATCCCTGCAACGGTATTTTGTCAGTAAAGTTAGTATACTCTTAAGGTTCCCGAATTTCCTGATGTGCATAGGGATCTCATGACATAATTTTTTCCAAGCCTGCTTGTAGGAGGACTTGCCTGCTTTCATCTGGGGTGAGGAAGGGGGAGGGAGAAGGACTCGCGGCCAGCACAGGAGAACTTATCAGCCACAAGGAGGGCCGCCCGCATGCTCTTTCTTCCCACAAACTGCACCTCTTCCAGCTCCAGAGGATCTCAGGCTCCAACTTGCAACTCACCCACTAGTTTGCCTGCACTCAAGATCTGTATCACAACAGGAAAGAGCCTTCCAGGTTTAAAAAAAAAAATTCTGTGTTGCTGAGAACCGCATCACGAAACTCCTGCAATCTGCCCGAAACACTGTCCCACCTACACCAAAGGAAAGGCTGTTTCAGGACCCTGCTCCAGTTTGTGGGACTCATCTATCTGCAGAGAAACAACTTAATCTATCAAACAGGTCCTTCTCCGCAGGCTGAGCCTCCCAGCACTGCATAAAGCTTGGCTCCCTTCAGCAGCCTCCCATCTCTCCAGAAGAGCCTCCACTTTGGTGGTGCCACCTCAACTAACTGACGGAAAATTTTCAGAAGTTCTTTCTCTTTGGGTTCTCTCCAAGTATTAAGAGAGTAAGAGAGTAAGCCCTGCAAAGTAAAAAAATCATCTCTTAGGAGGATCAGGAACCAGGAATACAGAATCGGTCAGCCCTGAAATTAGTTTAGGACAACCAAAGTTACCAGCATCCTGTACCAGCTCAGAGCTTGGACTGCCAGTCCAACACCTCCAAGATCCCAGAACAACAAAAACTTCCTCCAACGGCACTTCAGCATCAACAATTACTGCTTCATGTACTATTTCGTACCCTAATTTAGCTGGTTTTGCAACAGATTCCAAGCACTTGCTAGTTTGCTTCAAGACACTTTTGCTAGCTATACCAGACTGGAAAATGGATTATAAGAACAGTAGATCTTGCAACAGTGCTTTCCTACCAGGAACACCTCTTTTAGCCACACTCATTACCCCCATAAGCTCTCCTTTGGAACTTTACTGAGCCTTTCAAGCTTCATTTCTCAGTTACTCCTCTGGAGCTTACAAGCAATTTATAGCATAAGAATAGGCATAGTAATTGTGGTCAGCACTCCAGAATTACAGTGTAACTGCATAGCTGCTTCAGTTTTTATTTCTACCAGCAGCAGGTAAGCAGCACCATGTTTGGCATTCAGCTTTGAGAAATTAGGTATACAGAGGCAAACTGCTTTCAGCTGTGCAATGAAATGGAGAAACACTACAGCAGATTCACACAACTCTTACAGGATAAAGGTTTTAGGTTATGCTTGCCCCCATGAAGCATACCATGAAGCATCTCCACTTGGTACCTTTCAAAGAACTAGGTTTCACCTCATTCAAAGACTGCTGTAGCAAGAGTTTTCTCTGTTCTATTAGGCTTCACTTCTGCCCTTAGGCCAACCTGAGTATAGTAACTTCTCCATATGTGCCTATCCTACCAAGGGTAAAGGTGAGGACTCTGCCCCGGCAAGCCAGGGTACAGTTTGCAGTAAATGAGTTTGTCTCATTTCCTAAGCATGTATTTACTTTGTGGCAAGATACAAGCCTCCCCAGACACGAGGAGTCCTTTCCATGCTGGCTGATGGCAACAGCAGCTGCTCCCTGCCTTCAGCCAGGGCTACGGAAGTGAGTCATTGCACCTTCTCCACTAGGAAAACTTAGGCCTGAACAGACCTGAAAAATTTTTTGCAGTACCCTTAGACAGCTCAAGTGCAACCTTTTTTTCCAAAAGGCAGTGACCTGCAAATTTACTTTGCTCATATTATGAAGTACAAATTGATGTCTGCAAGATCCAAGTACATATGCCAGAGCATAATCATTCAGTGATTAACTTTACCAAGTATGAGAAGCCATACTTTGGAGTATGCCTCAGCAACCCAACTTGAGTCACACTACAGTGCTCTCGTGTGCGGCAGCAGAGCAGAGACCATTTGCCTTGTACTTTCGAATGATGTTTTTATGAAGAGCATGGGTATTACCTAGAGATTCATAGCTTCACCACAACCTTTCACCTGCCTCAAAACAGTATTTATCAAGACTTGCACTCTGCTGGAAACATTGAAGACTGGCTTTAGTAGTGTCATCTAGAACACTAAAGTTCACAGGATGAAGAAGTTAGCATAGGATGCAGCAGTATTTTTGGCCTGGAACAGCCAGCTGTGACTCTGAATTTGTGAATGCTGCTAAATGACCACTTTCAAATGGTCTGCAGATTATCATGGCCAGACATATGGTCCAGAATTAGGAATTAGTACAAAAAGTAGAAACACTCATGTTTGGATTAAACAGTAGCCTTTATTCCCACCTCAATTATTCAATGCATATTTTTAACCTCAGTTACTTTAATTGTGACTTGCATTCCTCCTATAAAATTACCAAATGGCAACAAAATAGCAATAATCTTCAAGCAACAGGAAGTCTTTGTTTTGATACATTAAATCAGAAGTAATTTGCAAGAACACATTTAACTCAGCCTGCTGCAGAGCTAAAGTTAAAAGCCCTGGCATTCTGCTGCGGCTTGACATTACCTACAAGATGAGTGTTCAGGAGAACCTGCCAAACAGACTTAAACTGTTCTGCAGAATCAACATCAGCATTGAACAAGCAAGCACTCACTCTTCAGTTTAAAAAACACTATATATAGCCTATAACATCAGTTTTATGTAGGAGTATCCTGCTTCTTAGTCAGCTATTAGCATTTAAGTGGCTGCCTGGTAGGGTGAAGAGAACAGACTGAACCAGAGCTAGTTCATTTCCCTTATCACACCTCAGAGTCTAGATTGCAACTCTTACCCTTTTATTATCCTATTAACTAAGCGGCAACCAGCCCAAAGAAATGGATTACGGAGATTCCATAATGCCTGCACTACACACCACCAATTTAAATCTTGAAAAGGAAGCAAGTTTTAACTACTTCAGCTGATTTATAACTGTTGCCCTACACTCCATGATACATTACACTTGGACTGTTAATAGCACACTCTTTAAAGCACAAAGTTAAGACATTTTAATGCCTAGCTCTGAGCTAGTGTTGTAATTAGTTTGAGCCAAAAATGTGACCATCAAGACAAACATGTGCCATTTTTATGACCTGGGCTGCAACAAACCTCACATCCCAACTAACCAAGCACAAAAATGCAAAAGCTGCAGAGTTTGGTAATCTACTTCCACTTGTACCAAGCCCAACACCAAGCACCAGAACTCTGAAACCTGACCTTGATTTGAAGCTTGCAATTTAGAGATCTCCGCTGGAATAGATAAACTCTTCCTAGTTTTGGGCACTAGCAAGCAGGAGTGTAACATTCCCTGCTTGATATTGGCTCTTGAAATACAGTAATCTTAGGCCCACTGAGTCACAATATCCAAGACTAATTCAGTGTCTTCTGCATTTGGTCTAAGCACCTAGAACATGCCACAATTTCATCTTAGGCCTTCCTCAGAGCTATTATTTACTGAACTTTTAATCCACCATCATTTGAGTTCAAGAGCTTGTGCTTCATGAGAAATTTGATGATCTTAGGAACCTTCCAAAACAGCTTCAGTTGCCCTCCTTGGCTTTCTCCCAGCCCAGAGTACAACTTTTGTTTCAGGCAACTCTATCAGAAGAAACACTGTTTCCACAGGGGGAAAAAAAAAAAAAAAAAAAAAAAAAAAAAAACAAGCTCTTAAAAGATCTCATCCCAGACACAGATCCCATCATTTCTCTGCTCAAAGGGTTTCAAGTCACAACATGAAAACTCCAAGTAGATTTTTAGGAAAAAAACTCTTTATGTGGGAAACGGTTGCAAAGTAGAACAGAAGCTCAGAGAGACTGTAAAATCTCCACCCTCAGAGATACTCAAACTCGATACTGCTTTGAGCAATCTGATCTAGTTGGACCTGTTCTGAGCATGGGGCTTAGACTAGACAACCTTGAGTGGTTTCTTTAAAACTAAGTTATTCTGATTCCAAAAAAAAAAAAAAAAAAAAAAAAAAAAAAAAAAAAAATCCAAAGTTTGTGCATAGTATCTTTTGCTCATGTGCAAGTCAGCTTTATATTCAGATTACACACACCAGTGTTAGACAAATTGTTGCAATGCTCCTGCCCTACAGCACCCTGAACCCTGCCCTACAGTAGAGCTGCAAGTCATTTTCTGTCAGACAATTAGTGGAAACAAGATAAGCTACAGCAGCAGACAGTTTCCTTAATAAATTGAGCTAGTAACACAAGTTACAAGTCTTGTGAAACAAATGAAGGACTGAAAAAGCAACTAAGCAGTTATTTTATTTTTATTTTTATTTTTTTTTTAATATGCAGTTGCTTGCTTCAGGCTGCAGTCAACATGATTCAATTGCTGTCTGAACAAACTCATCTCAGAAGTTTTAATGTTGGTCTACTTCTGGTGGAAGTTTTACCTCAGTCAGACAGCACAGTTCCTCTAAAGAGGTGGTCACCTTCTAATCTTGTGTCTTCTCCATTTACCATTTGGCTTTACACCTTTGTAAGCATGAAGAATCCAGAACAAATGGCCCTCAATACAAAACAAAGTGGTCCCAACAACAGCCTTTATTCCATGTTTCCAGATAGAAATGGAACTTCAGAGTGCACAAAGTTCTTAATTACATATCATTTATGTCTAGATCTTAGAAATTTTAAATCCTGGTATTTGGTTGTCTGATCACTTTCCCCACTGCTAATTACTCTCATCCATTTTGTCAAAATAGCTCTAACAATTGTAGGGGTGCAAAAATTAAGTACTCATTAAGACTTAATATTCTGCAACAGTTAAAACCCCACATTCTGTTGAGCTCCTTCAAGGTCTTCCTCTGCACTGTTTGTGCACGTCAAACAGAAGTATGTAGATGAGACTTGAAGCTGAGCAAGCTGTCTAAAGAAATTCTTTGCTGAAGCATACAGTATGTGTTCGCTCCACAGGCTTACTGTGCCTGCTAAAGACATTAGTAACATCCTCCATTGGGATAATATGTCTGTAAAACAATTACATGGGTTCCTTTGTGCTTTGAGAAACATACTTCAACCATTTCCTTCAATGACCCCTTACGCCTAGGTCCACCTCACAACTTCGCAGACCTCAGAGCATAGCTTGTCCTCTGCAAGCCTGCAACCAGCTCACTCAGTGAGAGCACAAGCTGTGCTTGTTTCACATAGTTGGCATCAGAGTAGTTGAATTTTGGCCAGTTTCTTAGATTCCTAGCTCTGATCTGCTAGCCTCTAATGGCAACAAACTCCAGACAGATTACATCTTGACTTCAGTAGTGTTTGCAGTTTGTTCTATGACCCATAAAATAACTGTTCCTCTGCATCCAGCTTACCTGAATACCAACTCTTCATTCTTCCCTGGCTTAGTTTGTGCCTAGTGCCAGGACAGAGTCCAGACAGTGCCAGTAGTCAGCTTTACTAATGAGCGTCAAGGCATTACCTATATCTTAACGAAGTGTAAGTGATATTTTTCAATGCATCAGATCTAAGGGTTTTTTTGTTTTTGTTTCTTTTTTTTACAAAGTGAATTTTCAGAGGAACATGATGCTGAGTGGAGGCTTGTAATAATACTAACTTTGAGTGCTGAGCTAGACTCAGGGAGAATATGCAAAACCAGTTTTTGCAAGAGGGTAGTAGAATGGAGGGAGCAGGGGGCTATTTTCTTCTTTGTCAAGATTCCTGTGCAAAAGATTATCTTGGGACTTGAGAAATTAAATTATTCAATTCAGGAGTTTCAACAGTTAAGATTTTACTTTAACTGGATTTCAAGCCATCCAGGTTTGTCAGAGACCTTCAGGCTGCAATCTCATCCATGGCCCTGTACTTTTTCCTGGTGCATGTTGGACCTCAAAACTTTCATGAGGTAAAAGTCAACTGTAAAGACAAGTTCAAATTTAGTCCTTTCAGTGTAGGCTTGAGGGGAAAAAAAAGCTTTAATGTAGAAATGAGTAAGATCAGACCAGAGGGGCTCAGAGGAGTGAAATACAGACTAAGATAACTTATCACTGGGCATCTAGATTATACTTCTCACCTCCAGAAGACTGAAGTATTACATGAAGCGAGTTTAACCAGCAAGGTAATAGCAACAGCCACCAAACCAGTTCCTCCAAGAACAAGTGGAAATTCAAGGGAGTTGGAAGAAGTCACAAGATTTTCAAAATAGAAACGGTTAGGGTGGGGTGGTGGTGGGGAATATCAAATTAAGGGTGGCTTAAGATCAAATTCCTTAATACTTCCTCCCTGAAGACATCTCGTGCTTCTGTTTTAAGAGCCATATACCAAGTGATACATGTGGGCATGATTAGGAAAAAGTGTTGCTCTGATGTTGAACACAAGCCATGAGCAGAAGTTGGCAGTGCACAACCTACCTAGTGCATGTGTGTTGAGTGCAGCTTGAGAACATCTCTGCTGAAAAGAAAGCAAAAGCAGGAGGATATTTGGGTTCGGCAGTGCTGTCATCAGGAGCAACCCACCAGCACGTAAACGTCTGGATGAGCCAGGCTACTTGAGAGAAGCACTTCCAGAGGCACAAGGAGGGCCCAATGCAGTCTGCGTACTGTTGAAATAGGACTAATGAAAAGCAAGGATGCAACACCAAAACAAGAATAAGAGCTAGCATTCACACCAGCTATGGAAGAGCCATTTGCTCACTGCCAAATTGGTCCTCCCTGCAGCTGTAGCACCGTGAATGCAGATAACCAGCCACCAGCTGAGTCACACACAGAAACTGCACTACACATTATTTGTGATCCTAAAAAAAGCAGTCTGAATGTTCAGTCTTTATATGCCAGTAAGTTTTCATAATTGCAGCTTTGTTCGCAGCGAGCTTGTCCCCTGCCAGCGCTGTGGGGCAGCCTGCCAGCCCGACCCGCTTGCCACCGCCGGGGTAAAAGCCCCACTCGTTAACCGAGGCGCCCGCAGGCATCCTGCGCTAATAAATTCCCCCGCACCCCACCGGCAGCTCGCAGCTCCCGTTGGCTGCTGGCGGAGAAGGGGTTGCAGGAGCGCTTCCCGCTGCGGCACGCTGACAACAGGCGCTGGGAGCACCGGCCCCCCTCGCAGCACGCATTCCCTGCTGCTGAGCTCATCTCTCCGCCGGTGCCGGAGCCCCCGGCAGCACCTTCCCGACGGCCATCGGCAAAAGGGAGGGCGACTTGACGTCCGGCCCCCGCTCGCTGCAGGTCAGTGCATTTGCTGTAATGCAGCAAGGCTTTGCTTTCCGCGGGTTGGTACGTTTGAGTCAGCAACGCTGCTATCCAATTCAAAGGCAGCAAGTTCTATTTCGAGTGAGGCATTGAAATTTTAGTTGAATGTGAAATTGTCTAAGCTTAGCAAGAAATACCTGTCTAGGAGTCTGATAAACTGGAGATTGTTATCTCATACACGCATGCAGTAAGAAAAGGCATCTCCTCACAATACACCATGTGCTTACACAACTGGAAAGCCAAGCTTCGGTCAGCAAGGCTGAGCTGATAAGAACAGCCTTAAGAGTCAGATTTCTGCAAGTTAAACACAACAAAACTAAGAATGTTCTTTGAAGCATGGCAACACTGTAACAATCTCTGCAGAAATAATTTAAAGCCTTACTAATTTTCTAACCTTGATGAAATCTGAAGAGTGATTAGTTCTTGCAAGGACTTTTGTGGCCAGCCCAGAGCAGTGGGTGACAGGCCATCAGCGCTGCATTAGACCTAGAAGCGCTGCAAGAAGATCACTGCCCTTAACCAAAAGGAAGGAGGAAACTCCACCCTTAGCCATCAGCATGTGCTGCAGACACAGAAGGCATGAGAGAGGCAGCTAGGAGGTAAAAAGAGAAGTAGTCCCCTCTTTCTGCCCAAGCAAGCACTACAGTACCCCAAAAGGGCTAAGAGGGCATAACTCAAAATGGTACTTTCATTTAGACACCTCGACCAAGTAAATAGCTCTCAAGTAGGGAGAGGCACTTCCAGAAAGGTGGGGAGACACAAACAGCATCAGTACTGCAAGGACGGTGTTGTTTCTGTGACCTACCCCTGCTGCGGGGCAGCAGCGTGGCTGCACTAAAGTCAGAGCTACCGTGGGAGGCACAGCAGTGCAGCACTGCAGTGTAGTGCGACCAGGACTCGGGAAAGCGGATTTCTGCTGAATGATGGAAGGGAGAAGAGAAGAAGGACAAGGGGAGAGAGGAAGGAAACCTCCCTTCTCCAGGTTGGCAGCAGCCAAAACAAGAAAGTCCTGCAGTAAGCAGACTCCTGACAAGCCAGATACCAGTAGCATTAAACCCCAGCACCTCTGCAGAGCAGAGCCACAGACCTGTGCATGACCAGTACATGAAATTGCTCCATGCCCACTTGGGAAAACCACTGCTCCATAACCAGGTCCTGACTTCACCATCTCTGCTCAGGTCCCATCTGCATCATTCCACCATCCTTCTCCCATTTTAGACCAGGGTAACTTGCTGTCTGCTCCTTCCTCGGTGCTTTTATGCTACTGCATCAGGTCCCTTTCCTGAGAACTGCAAGGCCAAACAGCAACAAGTAATCCAGAGGTTTCTAGACGCCAGCATGACCTCTGCGTTACTGAAGAGCATGTTTACTCACACTGGGGGTAGGTCAAGATAGCTATAAGAAACAGCATGTAAAATTCTGCTGAGATAAATGAGCCTATTCAGATATGGTTGTCTAATGTCTTGTCTGCAGCAGACGCCAAGCACTAAAGCTGCAGTGGATGGAATTTCTGAAGCCAAAACCAACACACTGGAAATTATCAGAAGTGATTACTGTTTGGGGAAATCCTTGGCCACAACATACTTCAAAATTCAATTTTTCCATCTGAAATCAGAATCACTGCACTGACAGAGGACTGTTAGAAGGAAATCCCCATTCATGCAGCCCTGCACAGCTCAACAAAGCTCCACTTCACACTGCAAGGCTGAAGAGCTCAAGACTGGAGCATACTTTGTGGTCCTGGGTTGGCAACAGACCAGAAAATACCTTGCCAGTTATTTTAGCTCCTCAAAAGATTTGTGGTTTGTCTAGTAGCCTTGATGTTCTCCAATTACTAGCTGAATGAATTCTGAACACCCAACACTACAGCACACTTCTACAGAGCTTTTCCAACACATTTAAGCACAGATAGCCTGTTCCAGATACTCTGTAGTTGTCTGTAGTTCAGTGATAAGATTATTCCAGGATTTCAGAAGGTCAGCTATCTCTATCCTAGCACTTCCTGAGCAGTAATAGGAAAAGCAGCTCTACAACAAGCAATCACATCCCACTCCGGAAAGGGTCAGTTTTAAAAATCTCTCCCCAATGTCTAAGCCATTCTGACAATTAACTTCCACATTCAGATGGAAGTGGGCACTCTTAGCACAAAAATGCAGCATGGAATATAGCCTCATCTGCATACTGCCACGAGAACATGTCTCATCTCCTCAGAGAAGCAGTTTCTCCGCTGACGTTCACGCTCCATAACAACCCACTGCAATTCAGCATTGCCAAGATGGTGCAAACTGCCTGGAAGTCAGCTGTGCTCTAGCCTCTGAACTCTAGCCACCATTACAACACCGCTGTGCGGGTGCCAATCAGGAAGATGACATGAAAAGTCTGCATAAACCAAGCCCTTTCTATGGCTGTACTTCAAGCAAGGACATTTAAGGCAGTAAGATGGTCACTACAGACATATGCTCCCATTGCTCTTCTGCTACAACCCCAGCAAGCATCCAAGTCATTGCACCTCTTTCACCCTCACGAAGTAACAACCTTTGTTACTTCTATTTACAGAGGAAAAGAGCTAAAGGATTAGTGTTTTTTTAAAAAACTTTACACACAGCACTTTTGCTTTTCTATGACCACTGTGGAGATGTCTTAATGCTTTTTGCATCTAAGCCAGCCAGATGTTCTCTCATTATTAGCTTTCATATACTGACACCTATCCTCCCCTCCACTGGAAATCATGACCGTTCCTTTTCTATAAAATAAAAAGGCACTTTCTTCCTAGATGGTCAAGCCTTAAAACAACAGTAAAACAAGAAAGTCTGTCTTATGCAGCTGCTTCTTGAAGGAACAGGCTTCCCATTCTTTCTGGAAAACGCAATGAAGTTTAAACATAATTTTGTATACTTGTACAACCCAGAAGTAAACACATTTCCATCTGCTCATGATGTGGAGCACAAGGCTCTCCCCTGCACAGTAGAGATTTAAGACCTGTATGTTTAACATTCCACATAGGACAGCATTGTGTTTATATGGTTTCAGCTAAAAGCTGCTAACATAAGGAATGGATGTTTGGCTTGAGGCCCAGATAATTCATCCGATCACAGCAGCCACTATCAGACAAGCCTCTTTTGAGAGAAGGCTTCAAAAAGCAAGGAGAGCAGTGGTGAATCTGCAGAGAAGCACACTGTATGGGTGGTCTCAGAGCACCTTAAGAAGGACCATATGGGATTAATGGTACAGCTTTAGCACATATTAGCCGCAGCTGTTTAGGGCAGATTTGTGTTCTCATTCACCCTCTCCCCCTGCCCCAACCCCGGAGTTTCATGCTGCACCTCGGAGAGGAGCCGGGGCTGCCTGCATGACGCAGCCACCGAGGTGCGAGCCTTGCACAGCTCCATGCCATCTCCCAGGTCTCCGGCTCACGTCTCCTGCTGCAAGCCGACCCAGCGCAGCTCCCACAGAGCTGCTCCTGCACCACGTTGAGTACAAGCTGCGGCAGAGGTATCATTTCGCTCCCCATCAGACAGCCTCCTCCGCGGGCCAGGCGCCCCCAGCCAGCGCGCTAGCCTGTAACAAGAAGCAGAAGGACCTCTGCACATTTAACAAGATCAGCCGAAGCCAACTTTGTCAAGAGCTGCTCAAGCGTGACAGGCTCTGGCTGCTAATAGCACTTTGGAGCTAGCCAGAGCTAAAAAGGATACCACCTTTACTCTCCTGCAGTTGGACCTCAAGTTATTCAACTCCAGAACCATGACTGCATGCTTCCCACAAGTGTTTCCACACTTAGCAAGCCTGCAGCTCTCTCCGAGGTTCCCATGGACAGCACTGCGTCACACCACATGCCGACTGCTTAGGGTTCAGGCAATCACCCAGACATTTGCCAGCTCCAAGATCTAGTTTTTAAATCTGCAATCTTGCATTGTTCACAATTGTGAGCCTATTGTACTCTGTATTTTCAAGGCAGCATTTTTCAAAAAGTGGCGTTAGGAGAGGTTTTGCTGGAGCTAGAATAACTGCAGCTATACTGCATGATACACTGCTTTGAGCCCTTCTGTAACATCATCTGATTTTATACCAATTAGCAGTACAGAAGTCTGAGAACCAGACTGTCCATCTATCAATGCCCTACAAGACAAGTCACTCATGTTTCAGTATTTTAAAGACAAGTTCCATCAGGAACATAAGCGATTTATGCACTGAGACAGCCTTGTGTGTTCCACAACAAGGAGCAACATGTCTCTGCCTTAGATAGCTTAGGTATCATTAACATTTCTACACATATGCACAAGCACATCACTGGCATAGCAGTCAGTTCCCAGAGACTAAATCCATGTTATCCCAGAACAGATTAATTGTACATAGATCCAGAGACAGGCAAGTCTAGCCTAGCCTGCATAAGACCAGTCTGCCCTTCTGGGGTTCAGAAGTTGGTTCCTGTGCCTACACCCACTATATGTTGCTTAAGAGAATTTTTAAGACTACCAAGTTAGATACAAAGTTAGGCTGCTTTTTTAAAAATCATCATTTTCTCAATTTCATCATGAAAAATGCTTAGTAACATGCCTAACTGCTGCCTCCAGCCACCCAGAACAAGAACTACACAGGTACTTCTCCTGTTCCTAGATGGGGATGGGGCTGCTCATTTTAGCTTCTAGGTTTCAGCTTAAGTACTTTTGCTGTCCAGATACTGTTTCAGAAGCCTGAATTGTTTTTCTTACAGAACGTTTCATATCATAGCTGCAGCTTGTTAAAACCTTTATTTAACTAATAAAGTTGATTAACTAAAACATTTAAGCTTCCTCTGCCTTAGGCGGTATTTTCAACCAAGAGCTGCAGCAGTTCACATTGAATTAAAGCAGTTTACTTTACCTCCTTGCAATTAAAAAGCTTGTTAGATGTACATAGTTTAGCTTCAGTTATTTATCTATATTGAGGTTAGGTTTAGCTCAGTTGGTTAGAGCGTGGTGGTAATAATGCCAAGGTCACAGGTTTGATCCCCATACTGGGCACTCATTTGAGGGTTGGACTAAATGATCTCCAGAGGTCCCTTCCAACCTTACCAATTCTATGATTCTATATCAGAAGAGATACTTCCTTTGTTTTAAGTACAGAGCTCTACTATGATACCACAGCAAAATCCATAGCAGATCTGAAGTAGAATTTTGTGCTAATAGCCTCAGGGAGGCATCCCCATTTGAACTATGGTTGTTTAGCATAGCTTTAAATTTGGGAAATCCCAGACATCTCAGCTCTTTCCAGTGACTGAACTAGCAACTTCTTACTCAAGTCCATCACTGCTGGTGTAGTGGCCTTGCCTGTCAGTCCATCATTTCACCTGTTCTGCAGCGCTGAAGCATGAGGCAGGCCCCAAAGCCACAGCTTGTCACCATTCTGCCTAAGTATCTGGCAGGGAAAGAGTCCTTTAGTCCATTCTGCAAGAATTTAAAACATGCAGAAGCCAACTTTCAGGTCAGATACTTCTAAAAGAAGCTCAAGATGAGATGAGGAGCTCCCAGGAGGTATGCACAGCAACACAGGCCTAACTCTGTGCAGAAGAGCAAAAGAGCCTCAAGGTCACCCCAAGGCTCACATTTGGGGCCAGTGAGTCAGAGCACACATTAGAACTTGATTTCATTGCAAAGAAAACCAGCTCAGGGAGTCCCATAAGATATCCTCATCAGATAACCCTTGATAATTTCCTTTCAGAAAGTGCCTTCCAGGTTGAACTCCTCACTTTCAGAAGCCAGATATTTTTAAGTTCCCAGTAGATACTACTGATGAGTTGCAGGCCTGTTGCCATCACTTCAACCTTTCAATTGAGAGAGAACTGAAAGCCCACGAGCTAGTGGTATTGCGTGGTACACCTGAGCTGCACTCCAGGAGGAAAGCTCAGCCTGGGTAGAGCAGGAGTACAGAGTCAGCCAGGACAACCAACCTTCTGTGCAGTCCTGCAACAGAGAGTTGGTTCAAGTTTATTTTAATGATGGAAGGATGGTGAGTGTTTCAAATTTCACCCAATTAAGATGCATGAAAGGTGTCTCAGACCAGGGTCCTGTCACTGAAGGACTGGTATATTTGACTTCCAAAGCTGCATCATCTCATTCATATTGAGAAAAATCTAAGAATATGCCTAATAATCTTTGCGATATATATTTCATGAGCCAAAGCTCACAGCAAGTAAGGATCCTAGTGGCGATAGGGTTAATTCTCTCTGGGACAAGGCCTCTACATTAGCCTTGTTCAGAAGTCCCATATGCTCCTGTCTTTATAACTGCAGATGTCTGCAAGTCATTAGCTTGTTCAGTAATGCTCACTTAGCAGCCACTAATCATCTAGCTATGACAGCACCAAGGTCAGGGCTTTGCCTTCCAAGCTTTAAAGTGGTAGTGAGCTGAATTAAAAACTGAAATTAGTGTTCTTCTCCACCTTGCCCTCCCCCCGTACTGTTGGGGGAGAATTTGGACCACAGGGAAGAAAAGTGCAGTGTTATCCACCTTTTTTTGGATGCAAAAAAATATAATTGGCAACCTGCAAGTCATGCCTGCTTCCATACAGCTCTGCAGAGTACTTATGAGTGCACTGAAGTCTAGGACAGGTTATCTGCAGGTACTCCTCACTATCTTGCATAGTCCATGAAGTTTTACTTGGCCCTTGGCAATTGATTGAGCTGACAATCCCTGTTCTTGCTTAGGTCAGGGCAGTACTATCAGTAGAAAATCTACTTTATTAGCATATAGCTAGCCTACATCAACAGGAGTCTTTCAGCAGTATTAGCTGCACTGGATTTCTGGCAAGACTTCTACTCCTCTTTGTTCACCCCTACTTGATGCAACTGTTCAGCTGTCCAGTATGTACCTACATCCTCTACTGCTAAGACCAAAGACTCAAAG
The DNA here is from genome assembly GCF_028389875.1 of Rhea pennata. Classification (NCBI taxonomy): domain Eukaryota; kingdom Metazoa; phylum Chordata; class Aves; order Rheiformes; family Rheidae; genus Rhea; species Rhea pennata. Next base: position 14,293,847 of record NC_084674.1, read on the forward strand.
GTGCTTCAAACACTAGACACTGCACACTTGTATGCAGTGCAACATTTATACCACAAAGCTCATGTAGAAACCGTAATCTTCATTCTCATATAGAAGCTCAACTTCATGTCTAAAAAAAAGGGAACATCCTTCTTCTGCACTCCTTCAGAGAGACCAGATGTTCCAAGCCCTAAAAAGGGCAGAAAAACATTTATCTGCCCACTACAGCAAACAGTATTTGAGCAAGATTCACCACACCCCATTTTGGCCATTTTACGGAGCCACACAGCTTTCGAGCATAGTCATTTGAACTACTTTTGCACAGGGATCTCCAAAGAGTAATTTTTAAGAGGTCCTTAGCTGGTTGAAGGCAGAAAGTCTACTGCCAGTAAGCTTAGCACTGTTACGGTGGCAGTCTGCACATGCACACTGGAAGAGGAAACCATTCACAAGTCAAGAGCATTAGAACTTCACTGCTACAGAGGGCATCCACAGGTCAGCCTAAGAGCCCCAGCATCTTCATCCTGAAATCTGGCAGCCAGTGTCCAGCACTGTTGACCTTGGGCAGTGGTACTGGAAGTTGCCACTTTTTCAAGTACCACCATATTCTTTTCCTAGCAGTCACCAGCCCTATTTTTCTATATAGTTATATTTTTATCACAAGCCTAAGAGAGTTACTAAAAGAAATATTTCTCCGGAGACAAATAAAGCTGTTTTTATTTGATTTTTAATTAGATCATTGATTTTATTCAAGCAGTTACATAAGCTAGCAGATATTTGCACACAGCCACAGTGTTAACAGCCAGAACAAAGCTGAAACAATGCAACTGGCACCCTAAGTCTTCCCACAGTTGGTATGTTAAATCCACTCAGATACCAACTCTTTCCCCACAGGGGAATTTGGTAATAAGCCATATAACAAGTGAATGACAACTGATCCCAGAGAACCACTGCTAGTAACAACTCCAGTAAGCAGCAGCTCTGCAGAAGCATCCAAGTGCTTGAGTAGGCTGGTCCAAATCAGCTCAGAAGTCACAGTTTGCAAAAGCTACTGTTCTTAAAATCCAATGGGGATCTTGTTTCTAGCCCTTACACTAAAGCGACTTTTCCTGTGTTTGTGGAAAAACTCGGACAAATGCAGTGTTTTAGAGCTGGCTTCAAAACACTTGTGCTTTGGATTATCTGGAGAGCAGTGAGCGGAACTACTCAGAGCCTCGCAAGGAGAAGGAAACCTTGTTGATATTCACTATCTAGTTATGAATATGAAGTAACATTCAATAACCTGCACTGTCAAGACAATAGTTTGACACCAGTTTGTTTAGCAAGCCAGTGTTCTCCGTTCTGTCGTGGAGATCAAAAGAAGCCAGATTAATCCAAGATGTGCGCCTCACACCAAAGCAGATACAAGTTTTTTGTCATACTGCCAGTTCCCAACTAGCAAGACGCAAAGTCATACTATAGGGCCCTACACAGTACCATTAGCTTGGGCTTTTCAATAGTACAGTCTAAGCCTAGAGAAGGACCTACTACTATTAGTAGAGGGGGAGTAAAAGTACTTACAAATGCAGGACACACAGAGCTAAAGGTCAGACCCAAGATGTACTTCCGCCTGTTTTAACCTTCAGACCTAAACTGTCTCCCAGAAGTGACTTACCGAGATGTTCTTTTTAGGGGTCAGTAAAATTGTACTACACCTATGCTGCAAGATTGATGCAAGAAAGGATGGTGTGAAACAGTTAAGCAAACCAATTACAAGGACTAGTTATTGTGAGTTAGTATCTGGTCAAAGGGAACAGCACATTTCCTCCTCTGTTTGAATAACCTCCAGGTTCACATATCACAGACATCTGCACGGAGCACTCCAAATTGCTGTCATAGCTCCATGCATTGTGCTTTCCGCTGCATGGCTCAAAAGCGGTCACTTCAAAAGCATGTTTACATAACATAGTTCATGAGTTGCCACCTACGGCTCATTTTAGGCCCACCAACCAAGACAGTGCCCTTTAGCATAAGCATAAAAATACATACATATACATTCTGTCTCCTTACAAGAGTAGTCATAGACTAATCAAAAACAGTAGGCAGCCACAGAAGTGCTCTAGTTAGTCTGAAACAGCAGTGGGTGTCACAGTAAAATACTGCAAGCTACAGAGCCAAGCAGGGCCATCTGGTGCAAGAAAGCACACCATCAACACTTTCAGGTTTGGCAATTTCAAGGCACAGACTTTCTAACACCACCTATACAGGGCATGGGGGCTGGTTTTTCAGAAAGCAGCATTTAACAGCTCCAACAGAAGCTCATCTCAGAGGCCAGAGAAGTCGGTTTGAGGTGGCCTCCAGATTTTAGCACAAGTGGGTAGAAATGCATCAGCCACAAGCTAGCAGGAAGGGTGGCTCCACCACTTTCAGTTATTACTCTGCTGCAAAGCATATTGCAAATGTTTCCACCCCAATCAGACTTGCAAAGGAGAGCAAACCTCCCAAATTGCAATCGCAAGTCTGGAGAGCCACCAACAGCCTCCGGCTCACTGCTGCAGCGCGGCACCCACCCAGTTTGTGCCGCCCGGCACTGCTGCCCACAAGAGTGTGCTTCAGCAACCCTGAGACACAGATCTGTTACAAGCCTTACCCAATCTTTGCTTGTCATTCCCAAGAGGCGTATCCTCGAGTAGTTTCAGTGTCTTCTTGCATCGACTCAGCTTACTCTAACGGAGGGTGTGAGAGGAAGTGGTTATGACAATAATTCACCCACAGCATAAACCGTTCTCACCGATTTTACTGCAGTCTCAAAGGTTAGGACAGCCGCATCTGTTATTCTGCACTACCACAACTACAGCTGTCTCCGGCACACCTATACTGTTTGCTTGCTGCCAAGCAAGATCTCTACTTTCAGAAGTGCATTACCAAAACCAGCATTAACCGTCAGAGGTGCTCCAAGACTCCCACTGCCAAAATTATCCACTTTCCCCGGGGGCTGTGCTCTTCCTCCTTGTAGAGCACGTAGCCCCTCCAGCTGGTGTTGGGGTAGAAATCTGCCAGTACTGCCCTTCCCTCAGAGAGGGCCCAGCTTTCCAGAGCACTGTGGCTGCTATGGAGCCCAGCTCTTGCTAGAAGAGCTCAATGCTTTGAAGTACAAATGCATTGTGATTTACAGAGTGCCCTGAAGCTGCAGCCCATGATGCCATGCCATTAGAGTCCACAGCCTTTTAGGAGCTATTACCCCCAAATACCATTGGCAGGGTCATTCGTGCCACGAGCCACTGCTACTAGAAGAACTATCTGTCCCTTCATAAAAAAAAAAAAAAAAAAAAAAAAAAAAAAAAAATCCCTGCCTTGATACTCAAAGCGATATCACCAACAACTTACGAGCCTGATCACAAAAAGCTGCCACATTTCACTGACCCAGAGAAAGTTACTCTGAAATACAAGCTGAGTTTATGCTTTAGAGTGATTAGAGATTTAGTCTTCCCCATTTATTAATTCCTTCCAATCAGATTAGCTGTCTGGTTGTGTAAGTTGCTAGAAGCAGTAGAGGACCATTACCTAACAAACTTGGAGGAAAATCTCATTAACAGCTAGACCATGCAGCCATAAGAATATCACTATTCTTCTCAGACGGTTCATTAAAAAGCCGTGACTGCTTTGTTTCAAGGGCAGCATGAGCAGGAGGTCCAAACAACCACAATCCATCATGCCAGAGACAGGACTCTGCTGCTCCAGCCTCTGCCCCCTCCCAGGTGGTTTTAAGGCAGGAGTGTTTGGTGCATTATTCAGCACAAGAGGATGCCATGCAAGACGATCCAGGCTTCCTCAGGACTCGGGTAAAGCTCTCTTTGGCTGTTGCTTGTTTACACATACACACCCCTTCTACTCTTGCAAGAGTTGTATTAGTATAGGAATATACTACCTGGGTAAAACCAAGATATAGCATATATCTTAATATGACATTAGTCTCCCAAGTGCTTAGAACAGAATACCATTTACACCAGAAACCACAATCTATCAACCACAGTCTTCAGGTGCACCCAGAGCCCACAGCAGATCCATTCTTCTATCTGTATCAGATGTTATGCAGAAACCTGCAGAACTCAAGGCTAGTTGCAGGAAGGGACAGAAAGCTTCAGTCCTGTTCACAGACAAGTCAGACACATCAGTGTTGGAGTCCACAGGACCATGTGCTTATGACACAGTGTACAATCTCTGCAAAGCTTTCAAGTACAGGATCTCAGACTTGCCCTTATCAGTGAGCTAGGTCTTCCCTATCAGAGAGTGTTAGTCTTCCCTTATTAAAGGCAAACGGGCTAAATGAACATGAGCTACATTTTTGCCTTGTGGAGAAAGAAAACTGTGCCAAGTCCCCAAAGGCAAGGCCTAGGAAAAAAATACACTTGAGGTTCATCGCATTAATCCAAATCAACAGGCTGAGCTTGCTCAGCCCATTCAAGAGAACCTCAGATTTGAGTTGACTCAACTCTGAACCCAAGGTCAAGTTTCTCGGAAGAGAAAGGTCAGCTCAGTGTGCCTCACCCAGACATCTGCTATGAGAAGGGTGAGTAAGTATCCGCTGCTAACAGACAGACATTAATTAATGACAGCTACGAATAAGAATATAGAAGCAGACAGAGGAGGCTTCACATATACATCTTTAAAAAAAAATGAAAACTGCCATTTTTATTACTCTAAATACAGCAGGAGAAGACATGTCTGTTCCACCTTTACCATGAACTCAGCGTGCAAATAAAATTTTGTGAGCTTTGCGAGCAGTGCCATACAGCTAAAGCCGCAGCAAAAACACAGCTTAGCTCTCTAAAGGATGGGCAGTGCTTTCCCTTAGCCTTTTCACACAGATCTTGTTTTGGATGCTTTCCCCACAAGTTAACACTCATTTGCACAGCATTTCCTTCTTCCAGCATAAGACACAGGTGGAATATCTTATTCTCTTCACCCTGCCAAGTCCAAGCAGCTCGCAGCAACACATCCTCACTTATTTCTACCTACTGCAAGCATCCATCGGTGCATCTGGACAGAGATAACTCCCCTCCTCAGTGAGACAAACTTTGGGAAAAGGGAGCATATGCTATCAGTATGGATGGAGGAAGAGCAGGGAGGGTCTCGCAGGGACTTAGAGGTCTACCTACAGAAAGTCTTGCTAAATCATCAGAAACCAAGAATGAAAGACTTGATGCTCCAAGCCATAACCACTGGCACAGGCTCTTCAAGCACACTGGTACCAAACTCCAACAGAGCCAAACCCTGGGTCACCAAGGGTTGCAGCTTAATTTTGTTGTTGTAAACAGTTACAGACCAGCTGAATGATTCCCTAAAGGCACATCAGGTAGTAAAAGGACAAACATGCACAGATATACCTAACACTTCTGGCTGAGACCTGGGCAAGTTACCCAGCAGTGCAGATCTGTTCGCACAAGCTTCACCTACAACACACCCTTTCTTTGGTGTGCTTGCTTGGTGTATATTAGTGGCCTGAACTTAGCAGGCCCTTGTTTAGATCCCAAATTAGCAGCACTAAAATCTCTTTCTGAATGGCAGAGAGAAAACAGAATTCCTCTAAAGCTTAAGGGATTCAGAGTTCATTGTTTTACTTTCCACCGCTTGCAGCAGACACCAAACAATACTGAGAATGCATAAGCATGACCACACACAAGGCTAACCACATTCTTAGATTACAGTTGTAGGCTAGGAAAACAGTTATCCTGCCCCATTTAAACATCACATGTAAGTCAATACAGGACATAGCATTAGAATATGGAGCAGTTAAGACTTCAGTCCTTCTTGAATAGCTGGTATAGTTTTCAGTGCCTTAAAAAGAGCTGTTTAGCACATTAGTCTAACCAGTCCCAAGTAATTTTACTGAGGGTTTCATCAGTTTACAGTTTCCACTCAGATGTAAAGGAATGCAACAACAGTCCATCTAAGCTACCTTAAAGGGTTTCCTGTAACTTGGAGCAAATACTCTGTGCAAAGCCATTTTCCCTCTGAGAATAAGAGTCAAGCTGTTGAAATACAAGGTCCTGGGCAGACCAACTGCTTTTAGAAACCAAAGCCTCATCCAAGCTCCAATAGTGAGGCCCATTGTCAGTCTATCAAAAATAATTCTAGAGGGGAAGTATTAAGTGTCATGTTTCCAAGAAGTAGAAACCTGTTTCCAAGGCGCGCTGGATATATTCCAGAATACAGCCTCCAGGGAAGTCACAGGTAAGTAGCAGACAGAATGCAAGTGTATTTTGACTACCTCCTTATGATGTGTTAACAGCACCTGGAGTGAGGCAGAGAGGCCATAGGTGTACATAGGCTGAGAATACATTTTCCTTTTGTTCCTATCTTCAAGCAACTAGCTCTAGGTATTACAGGTTAATATTATCTACCAAATTTTAAAGGAGGTTAATTTCCCTAGAAATTTAAAGTTTGCTTTGTCACCCTGGTTAAGGTCTGCAGACCAATGCAGAAAGTCTGTGCTACAGAGTGTAGCCCATTCACAAAGTTCTCTATCATTAACCAAAAATCCATGTAGCACATAGGTTAAGACAGGCAGGCTAGGTCAGAGAAACATCCCTTCTAGCAGCACTCACTCCTACAGCTAGGAAGCACTAACACCATTGAGATCCTCACAAGGCAAGTTCTGTACCATACCAGTAGATCACCATAAGCCCATTACTCCACACCCATTTTCCGCTGGCACGGCTCCGCTCCCTCCAAGCACTGCAGTGAGTCTCATGACAATCACAAAGACGAAAAGCTTTTAGAGGAGCCAAAAGCAAAATTATACCTGAGGCTGACGTCAGGTCACAGTGCCACGGGAGCAGGCAGCAGCACTGGCACACGATCCTCGGCTGCTGCTTCCCATCTATTCACTTGCATCAGCACTCAACATCCTGCAGCTGCACAGCAAGTCAAATAGCTCACTAACCTACTGAAAGCATAGCCCAGTACAGAGAAATCACACATTTTTTCAGTTTGATCAATCTGACCGCTGCAGTCCAGGATTGCAGCTCCACCAAACAAACCAGTCAACTGCTCTGTGCTCATCCTGGTAGCGATAACAGGGCTGCAGGGCAAGCAACAGCCAGGAGACCAGTGCAAAGAGGCACCCAATTGCACCTAAGCGGTGTGCATCAGACTTGCCTTCTACAAGGCCCAGAGCAGCTTATCAGCTCAGTCAGGATCTGTCAGCCTTCAGATACAGAAGTCTTGTTCCTAAGCCCAATCAGCTGATTTCTTCTGCTTGATAACAGGGTTTCTGGGGGCCAGAAAAGTACCAAGCCTAGCCTCAGTCATCTCTCAGCAATTTGCTGTAGCTCTTCCTAAAGCAAGATGCAGCTCCCCTACAGTGTAATCTCCAGGGTCAATCTGATCCTAAGGCCAAGAGCAAACTCCTTACACTCCGCATTCCTAGCATCCTACTCCTCAGCGACTGTCACACCACGGGCACACTCAGCACCTAGGAATCTGCAGTTATCCTCAGTCTAGCAGGCAGCGGGGTGGGAGGCCGGGACACTAGACTCAGCTGTTAACACTTCACTAGCACAGCAGCTACCTCATACATTGAGCACAAGATGCCTTCACATTCAAGTCATTGCCTTAACAGCTTTCAGTTTTGTCATTGCCAAGTTGCCCAAAATACATAGATTAAGCTTTACACCTATTTTATAGTAGATCAGTCCAACCATGTGGTCACATATGTGCACTGAAGTGAAGACCCATCATGCCTGGAAGAAAAGCATCTTAAACTACTGATGGACTGTCTGAGCAGTTGCTAAATAAGGGGTAACAGCAGTAGGACAGGTTAGACTATTAACCATGTATCAAAAAAGGGATTTTGGTCAAACAAAATTTAACTGGTATCTCTGTAGAAAGATTTATTTTAAATGGGCAAAAGTTGAAGGCCAAACACTTACTACTGAAAGTGTTGAAGAGTATGGGTTGCAGTACAGCAGCAGTAGCTAAGCCAGAATATATGTATTCTATAAAAATCTTGGAAATTAAATAGTAACTGGAACATGTACTGTATCTGTTTAACATAGATTTGATGACGTTATTAATGCTGGAAATTAAGCAGCCACAGCTGTCAGGTTTTCCTGACTAATTCAACTCAGAACCATGCAAGCTGGCCCTAAATCCCCAGGCCCTCAAGAACAACATTACCATTGAAGTGCTCCATCTAAAAGCCTTTAAACATAGTTTTAGGCTCTGTAATGGCCTAGCTTTTGTCCAGCAACATGAAAGAGGCCAAAAAATAAACACACACACAAACAACCCAAAGCAAACCCCCACCCACACTCAAGTTCTTCAGAGCATACAATTGCAGGGGGGAAACAAAAATTCCTGTGGGCAGGTACCATTTTACTGACTAAGCCATGCCTGCAGAAGAGAGCGCACAAGTTCTGGCCCATCCAGCCGAGCAGAACCCCTCCGCAAGGTTTACTTTGACTGTCTTTTCTGGAAAGTGAGTTCAGGATGTTTTTTCAGGAGTGGCTCAGCTTGTTCGTATAGTAGGACTCCTATGCTACCGCTTGGCTCCTGTTCTGGCGGCATAGCCCAGATTGAGCTATAAACACTCCTTAATACAGAGGCTGGAATATGCTAAAGGCATCAGCAGCCACAGTAATTTCATTTTCCGCAGCTTCGACTGTTGTTTATAACAGCCAACACAGTGCAAGTAATCTGCAAAACAGACAAGTCTTCAACAGTTAAACCTACTCTGTAGCTAAACCTAATGTTGTAATACACTTGCACTGCTGCAACAGCGTTTCTAGAAAGGAAGTCACTGGAAGCCAGACCTGACCCTGATCTCCCAAACCGGTATCCCTCGGGAAGTCTCAAAGACAAATAGGAAGGCAGCTGCAGGAGCAAGGTTTTCCTAAGGCAAACAGTATAGTAGGAGGCAAGAGCCTGCCTCTTCTCAGTGCTGCGACTGGTAACACCTTTATGCTACAGCTGCTGGAAAAGCTTAACTTCAAACGCCAGCAGTCTTCACAGTCTGCAAAAGAAAGCTTAACTGGAGAGGTGGGCAGCTGCAATGCAAAAAACCCACCACCTAAAGAAAACGCACCTCCGAGCAGAGAGCCAGGACCAGCTTTGTTCCCAGAAGGAAGCACATGAGTTGTTTCCTCCTTCGGGAACGGCCAGGCAACCAGGTCCCAACGGCCCGCAGTTTAAGTGCATCCTTGGCAGCGAGGAAGCTCAGGGTGCCCACTCTGAGCCACGGGCCTCCAGAGAGGACTTCTGGCTACAGCGACACGTGCCAAGCCTCTCCTGTGCTGGAGAAGTTTCAATTTTCTCACTATTGTAGCTAATGCCTCTGAAGGGAAACAGCTTTCACCTCGGCCCAGGGTTTTAGACGACTGAGCAGAACTGCACTTACTCAGGTTCAGCTCTGTAATTCACTGAGGCCGGAGTCATCAGGCTACAGCAATCTGAATTTTCTGGCAGGGAACTAAGTTCTCGCAAAAGCATTCAAATTCCTTCCCGGGCATCTCTTAGGCATTCACATTACTGCTTTACAGAGCGTGTTCTGGCCACACCTGGGCTATTCCCAGAGCCGTCACCTACCCTCGGACGTCCGCGCCAGCGGCCGCCCTCCTCAGCCGTCGCGGACGGCCGCGCAGCGCGGGTTGGCTCGGGCCGCCCGGCCCCGCGGGCCAGCGCTGGGCCCCGCGCTTCCCCCGCCCGCGAGCTCCGCGCCGCGGAAGGGCGGCGGAGGAGGCGCGGTGCCGTCCAAACGCGGTGCGTGTCAACACGCGCGCACCCTCGGCGCAGCGCCGGCGGCTCCGCTGGGCTCCGGCGAGCCAGGGCAGCCGGGCGCCGCCGCGAGCGGCGTCGGAGTTCGCGTTACTCGGCTTGGCTGCTCTCGGGGGACAGCGTTTAGCGAAGCTCTGCCTGCGCAGAGACAGCGAACGCGCTGCGGTGCTGGCTTTCTTCGTGCGGGCAAGTTATTTACCCGAAAGCAAAGCCTCACTTAAATATATTTTTAAATCATTATGGTTTAAGGAGAACAAGGGGGTTAGTCCCTTCAGCTGGCTTCGCAGCCGCAAACGCGCTCAGCGCACAGCTATTAAGCAACACTTCGCTACGCCTCAAGTCCTCGCTGCTTTTGAGAAAGGCGAGAAAGAGGGGAAAAAAATAAAGGCAGAAGCCGCCCCGCTTTCCCAGCGCCGCCGCTCACACCGGCCCGCCGGCCGGGAAGGGAAATAAATCACACGGTAACACACGCACACACACACGCGCACACACACACACACACACACACACCCCCACCGCCGCCCCGGGCGCTCACCGATGGAGACCAGCTTGATGCTCTCCCGCTCCAGGAACTCGAGGGCCACCGAGACATTCTCCAGCTGCATCTGGCGGAAGGTGGGCCGCTGGTGGTACTTGCGGTACATGCGCTTCTGGCTGAGCACCTCGAGCAGCGCGATGAGGCGCAGCCCGTCGCTGAGGTCGTGCTGCAGGTTGCCGATGCGCTTGTTGACGCAGCGCAGGTGCTCGTTGCACCAGCGGGTGAAGGTGTTCTGCTGGATGCGCTTCCAGGGCGCGTCCTCCGCCAGGTCCTTCTCGGTGGCCGGCATCTCGCCGTCGGGCTCCGCCGCGCTCCCGCTGCTGCTGCCGCCGCCGCGCCGCGCTCTGCGCCCGCCCTGGCCCCGCGCCTGCGTGCTCATGGCCCGGCACGGCCCGGCCCGGCCCCGCTCCGCCTCCGCGCCGCGCCGCTCCGCCCCGGCCGGTGCTGCTGCTGCTGCGGGGACAGCGCGCCCGTCAGCGACCGCCGCCGGCACCGCCGCCGCCCGCACCAGAGCTGAGGCCGCCGCCGCCGCCCTTATCGGCCGGGAGGGGCCGGGCCGAGCCGGGCCGGGCCGGGCCGGGCCCGCCCGCGCGCCGCCGCCGCGCCGAGCACCACCCCCCCGCCACGCCCGGCCCGGCCCGGCCCTGCCCGCGAGCACGGGGCCGCGCCCGGCCCGGCCCGGCCCGGCCCAGCCCTGCCGCGCGCCCACCGAGGCGGTCCGCGCGCCGGGCAGAGAGGCCGTGCAGCCCCCCGGGTGCTGGTGTGCAAGCCCGAGTGCAGCCCCCCTTTGCACCCCTCCGGGAGCGACCGCGCAGGCCCCCCCTCCCCCAGCAACCAGCATGCAAACCCGAGTGCAGCCCCCCATTGCACCCCTCCGGGAGCGACCATGCAGCCTCCCCCCCCCCAGCAACCAGCGTGCAAGCTCGAGTGCAGCCCCCCATTGCACCCCTCCGGGAGCGACCATGCAGCCTCCCCCCCCCCAGCAACCAGCGTGCAAGCTCGAGTGCAGCCCCCCATTGCACCCCTCCGGGAGCGACCATGCAGCCTCCCCCCCCCCAGCAACCAGCGTGCAAGCCTGAGTGCAGCCCCTGGGGCACCAATGCGCGAACATGAGGGAGTCCCCATACGTGGGTGCATGAGCAGGAGTGTAACCCTCCACGTGCCACTGTGCAAATAGGAAGGCAGCAGCCAGTCACCAGCACATGAGCAGGAGTGCAGCCCCCCAGTGCACCAGTGCGTGACTAGGAGTGCAGCCCCCGTGGCACCGGCACACCAGCATGAATGCAGCCCGGAACGGTGCGGCCGTCAGGAGCGCAGTGCTCTCAGCGCCGCGCGGGGAGGGAGCTGCGCAAGCGGAGCGCGGTCGGGCTCCTGGCTGCAGCGCCGTAGCACACGCTGTGCTGATACGCTGTGTTTTCAACCAGATAAAGAACACAGAAACTTCAAAAAGCAGCCACGTAAGGCTGCAGTGCTTGGGGCTTTCTTTTTTCTTTTTTCTTTTCTTTTTTTTTTCCCCCCACTTTCCTGCCTGATCTCCCGGCGCGCCGCTCCCTGCCGCCGCGCAAGCCTGCCGCTTGCTGCTGACTCGCTGGGTGAGAGCCGAAGGCCGCAGCACTGGCCCAGCGCAGGCGCCGCGCTCCCGCGCCGCTGCGGAGCCGTCGCCCCGCCGCGCCCGCGCAGCAAAGGCGCCCGCAGCCCCCGGCCCCACTCACCGCTGAGCGGCCCTGCCTCGGGCGCCGCTCCGCTGGGCTCCAGCCGACGTCCCTGCCTGAATATACGTATTTTTACAGCATCGAGGCCGTCGCGGCGGAAGCCGTCAGGGTCTGCCGGAGAAAACAAATCCATAACAACATAATCGATAAAGTTTAATTTAATTATATGGCCATGCCCCCCCTCCACTTAAACTGGAATAGCGATTTCCGATGATTTTCTTTCAAGGGTGTCGGTGTGATGCCTTTACTAAGGCACGGCACTGGTGTCTGCCTTGTCCACAGCGACCTAACGGCGCTTTCCCCCAGGTCCCCGAGGTTTTGTTAGGTAACTTTTGGTCACTGGAAAATAGGAAAAAACACAGATGAAGGGGAGGTAAACGGGGGGATGAGCCGAAACTTTCATTGCTTTCAACCACTAGGCAACATCGGTTCCTTTTCTAAAAGTATCTCGGAAATCAGATTTTTTATACGGTGTCTTACAGCCTGGCAGCCCCCGCCTTTCCCTCAAATTGCTGAGCCGGGCACCACGGGGGGGTTGCGTGAAACCCGAGGTGAGAGGGTCAGCCTCCAACCGAGCGGTTTTACTCAAAAAGCGGCAGCAGGTCGCGGAGGTGCCAGCGTGGTGCCCACCACGGTCTCCGCAAGAAGCTCCACCGCCCCGGCACGAGCTGCCCCGGCCGAGGGCAAAACCGGGGCTGGGAGGGGGCGCAGGGCTTTTTTCCAAGGCCGGCTCTCCGATCACGCCGCGCTTCGTTTTCCTCATGCATGCTGATCGCTTGCTGACTTTGGCGCAGGCGGTGGCCCCGCAGCGCCCGCGTGCGGAGCAGCCGGTGGCTCGCGGCGTTTCACTCCCGCGCCGCCGCGCTCCCGCCCCGGTAACGCGTTTCGGCAGCGTCTTGTGCCCCAGCCGCGCCGCGGGCCGAAACGCGACCGCTTTTTTTCCCCGTAACAAGCGAAGAAAATTTAAACAGGAAGAAGGCGGAATCGGTATGAAGCCCTTCAACTTTCACTGAAACGTGCTCTGAAGGCGTTTGCTCAAAACTGCCATTAAAGGTCATTTTTCCCCTAGGCCCAGCGGAGAAAATCTTCCTCCCTGCTGCGTGGTTGTGCAACGACCCTGCCGGGCGGGCGCCCTCGGCGCCGTGCCGGAGCCCCGGGGCGTTGGGGGAAGCGGCTTTATCGGAGCGGGGGGGAGACCGGGCCAACGGGGTTGTGCTCCGAGGAGCGGCTCCGGCCCCTGCCGCCTCCCTGCCGGCGCTGGGGTCCCCCCGCGCCTCCCGCCCCGGGGCGGAGAGGGAACAGCGAGCCGAGCCGCGGATCTGTGCTTGCCGGAGCGCCGTCTTCGTGCCGTGTGTGACCGCAAAGGCGCTAGCGCGTGCCTGCAGAAGTGCCCCGCGGGCGTGTTTATGCTGGTAGATGTTTGTGTGAACGTATATACGTATGTGGGGGGAAACGTGGGGAGATTTGGGAACTCCATTCTGGGGCAGATCCTCCTCTTAACTTGCCCTAGATGACAAGGATCTTCCCGGCCCAGCTCTTCCTCGGCCCAGCAAGACGCAGATGCAAGGAAAGAAGAGCAGTCATTGCTTTTTCGGTTCTCTTTAAGCAGCTGCAAAAATAACAGCGTTGATTTTTTTTCCCCACTGTTTTAAAAACGTGCTTCCTCTCTCTTCATGATAATTCAGTGCAAGGCTGGGCTTAAAAAGTCCCTTAATTTAGCACCAGAGGTCTTGACTGCTACATGCTTACTGTGTTGTGGTAGGGCTGTTTGGGATATTCTGGATTAAAAAGTGCTATGTTAGCACATGGAAAAAATTGTAGCGGCATTTGCTTTATTTTCTACGAGCCGGGAAGACAGCTCTCGGCACGCGGCGTAGCAAACCGCCCGCCGGCGCCCAGCGCCCGCTCCTCGCCGGCCTTCTGGGTCGCCCGGCGGCAGGGGAGTCCGCAGCGCCGGCTGACTTCTCTTTCCCCGCTCCGCCAACGCGACGCGAGCGGCTTTGGGGATGCGTCGCGTCTCGGCAGAAACGTGCCGCGAAAAGCCAGCAAGGTGTCTTCGTCCTTTCCAAAGGCTTCGTCAAACCCGCTGTGCCGAAGGGTTTGCACCCGGGAGCCGTCGGGGCGACGGTTGGAAAAAGACCAACCAGGCCATGAGCCATGCACCTGGCTCGCTTTAGAAATTTCTCTGGATATTTTAAATATTTATAGGTTTTGGGCATTAATAGCCTTATCCGAACACAGGAGAGCATTGTCCTTTGCAACAAAAGCCATGTGCAGCGAAGGCCATTAAGAAATTACAGCGTAATAAAATTACAGCATATTCAAAACACCCTGCGGCGGCTAATCCTCCCCGTGCCGCGGGGAGGAAAGCGGCCAGGAGGCAGCGCAGGAGCCGAGGCTCCGCGGAGGCAGCGGCGGGGCTTCGCAGGCGCCCCGAAAGCAGCCGGCCCCGGCCCGGCCCGGCCCGCCCAGTCCCGGGGAGCAGTGCCGACCCGCGCGTGTCTGTGCTCTCCGAACACACGGGGGGTTTCTCCTCCTGGCAGGCTGCTCACCCAGCTTTTAAAGACAACAGAAGTATTTCGAGGCAGTCGTTAAGCCTTTCCCCTCACTACCGTGAGCGCTACCAAGTGAAGCAAAACCGAGACGCGGTTATTCAAGTCAAAGCATGAATTCAAGGGGTTGCATCACCGGGGCTTTTTCTCCCCCCACCCAGCAGCTATGTGGAAGGTGAAGAAGTGCTGCGCTATAGAAATACCAGCTAGGACACTTGATGTAGCTTGTTCTGAGTCTTTCCAGCTTCTTTTTCCTCCTGCGTGTGTTTGCAGGGTTGGATAAAGGCAGCAGGGGAGAGCACACAGGAGAAGTTTGATCCAAACCAGCCAGAGGGGTGACTTCAGACTGAGAAATCACCAGCAATATACCGGATATTATAAGACTTTGCCTGGAATTTGTACTGAAATTCTTCATCTGAAAGTCTGTTTAGGCAGTAGTTGCTTCTAGTAGCAGTTTTGACTTGCCTGGGACATTTCTTTCTTCTCCATGTGTCTGGAAGAACGCGGTTTCTCTTCCGAGCATAGAGGTCTCGCTGCGCTACAGATGTACCCAGGAGCTGAAAATGGTGCCAAAAGCAGGCACCCCCCAGCAGATGTGGTGTTTTGCCAGAATATACAGCTCTGCTGTTGCTTTGGACCCCAGCGAGCCTCCCGGCCGGGCTTCAGCACCCTGGTTTTGGCAGGGGCAGAGCCGCCCCCAGACGAAGGCTGCTCGTGCTCTTGGCCATCCAGAGGCGGCCAAAGTTGGTGGAGACGGCGGGGAACCAGCATCCAAACCGAGACCTGGATGGCTCTGCTGGAAGAGCGACAACAGGGCATTCTCCGCGAGCGTGTCTCGCTCCAGAAGTCACCTCTTTTTTTTTTTTTTTTTTTGTCTAAAATAGTCTGATTGGTTGCTCGGAATAAAAATTTGTCCATCTTCTAGGCTTTTAAGGCATAGAGGAAGGAGTTCAGAGGGAACTGGCATCTGGAAAAGGGTGGGTTTTTTACTTCATCGTTTGTGTATGTGGTTCTACATGATTCGTATGTACTCACAGCCATGGATAGGAATCTCTCTGTTTGCAAAATCTAAGTACCTGCTCCTTTCGGTACCCGCGGATGGTGCCTGGCAGCTGAGCGCCCCGGCCAGCACTCCCACCGAGCGCCAGGAACGCCGCGGTGGCCGCCCTGCGGGTGCCGGAGGGAAACGTAGCTTATCCAAACAAATGCAACTCGACATATCGAATACTAAGCTGAAAAATAATTTGAAATAGCAGCTCGTTTTTAAAATAACTCAGGATCTGATTTCATGACCCGAGAAGTCAGAGCCTATACAAAAAAAACAATACTCCAGTGTGCATCTAATCACGGCTTCCTGCCCGTATCAGATAGCTGCATGCGCTGGGCTCATTAGACATTTTCTGTGCTTGCTTTCAGCTTTACCTACTGCTTGTATTTGCATTCAGAGCGTTGTTAAGCCGCTACACCCATTTTCTCAAGACTGACAGCGTAAAGTCGGACTAAAACCGCTCGCATCTGCCGGCCTGCGCGGCTTGCACAGAACCCCGGGTACTCCCAGCCCACGCCTAGGGCCTGCGGCTCGGGCAGCCCGCGCTGGGCGGCGGGCGGGTGGCCCGCAGGAGCCCCGCTCCCGGCTCCCGCGGCTCACAGCACACCCAAAACGCGAGTGTTTCACAGTGCTGCCGTCTGCTGCCACCAGCCCGGCCCCGGAGGGCTCTGCCGGCGCCAGGCCTGGCCCCACTCCACTGGCCCTTGCCCTGCTTGTGCAGCGCAGAGGTTTTGCACAGAAGCGGAGTTTTTGCACAAAAGTGGAGTTTTTGCATGGAAGTGGAGTTTTTGCATGGAAGTGGAGTTCTTGCACAAAACACGTCCGTGCAGTGGCTTGTTGCCCGCTCGCGCCCCACGCGGACAAGCCCCAGCACCCAGCAGCGCGCACGGGTCCCCACGCACCCGGGAGGGACCCAGAGCAAGCACCCGCGCTCTCCCTTCGAGCTAAGAAGCGGCGATGCCCGGAGGAAGAGCGCGCCCTGTTCGCACGCATCGGCCCGGGCACGACCGCAGGGCGCCCGGCCGGAGCTGGCGGGGCTGCAAAACTCTGCTCCGCACCCCCCCTCCCCCCCCGGCCACGCGAGCAGCAGCTTCGGGAGCGCTGGGCAAACCCCTCCGAGCGCAGAGGGGAAGGGGCCGCGTCCCGCGCGCGGGGCCGTCGCGGGGCAGCCGCGAAAGCAGCTGCCGGCGAGCAGGAGGAAAGGTGCCGGCACCCCGGCCCCCGCGTCCTGCGGGACGGCTGCGGTCAGCGGGAGGGGAAGGAGTTTCGGGAACTTGTGGGAGCTGTTCTTTGCCGGGGGTGACATTTCTGACTCTGCGTGAATCCTTCCTGCTGGATTCGCCGCCAAGGACGTGTCCCCGGGGCGGGCACAGCGTGCGCCCGGCGGAAGCGCTCTCCTGCAGAGCTGCTCTTGCTGAGGGCTTGTGCTTTTTCCAGCCGAGGAGCTTTGCTATTGCAGAGAGAACGTTAGATTTTTACGGGTGTCTTTTACAAATTAGTTTCTAAAATTGTTTTCCCGTCTTGCATCACCGGGAACGTCGCAGCCATCGGGGTTGGTGGAGAGCAGCAAACGGCACCGGGCCGCAGGGATCCTCCCCGGGCCCCGAGGAGCAGCGGCCCCCAGCCCGGTCCAGCGCCCGGCTCCCTGCGGCAGCCACGCGGCCCTCCGGGAGAGGGGCCGCGAGCTGCTGGACCAGCACAAACCCAGCCACGGACACAGCGTGAGAACAGGTAATGTTATTGCCGTTCACCGCGTTTCGTTTGGGCTCAGAGAGAAACGCTGCTCGTCCGAAGCGGCGTCGCGTACTGGGAGCCGACGAGTCCAGCCCAGGGAATGAGTCACGGCCCAGCGGACCAAACCCCCTCTCTGCGGGGCTGCTCGTAAATGAGACAAGCTGAACTCCGTAGTAAGTCACGAGTAAACAGCGAACTACGCGAAAATCAGGATCAGCTGCGCCGCGACGGCGTGGGCACGGCGCCCGCGCAGAAACACAGAAACGAGCCGCGAACGCGGCGCCGGCACCGTCTGCCTCCGGAGACCGCGCGGGGGCCGGCGGGGATTCGGATACGCCCGAGCGCCGGCGCGGCGGGGGCCGCGGCCGTGGGGCTCCCCGGGTGGCTTCGAAGCCCTCCCGGGAGACCCCGAGGAGCTCTGCTCGGCCCCCGCCTCCGGGGCCGCGGGTCGGGCAGCGCCTGCAGCCCCGCGCGAGCTCTGCCCGCTCCGAACACGGAGGACTTTTGCTGCCCAGGGCAGCGTGGGCGCGGATGCAGTCTACCCCCGCACGGCACGGCACGCGTCCGAGCCCCTGCCCTCTGCGCCAGGGGAAGCCCTCGGCACACGTTCTCTTTCTAACACTGCAAAATTATTTTCCCTTGTTCATAGACTCCTGTGAATTGATTAACAGTTTCCATGAAAGAATTCAAAACTTGCATCAAAACTTCCTTCTGTTCAGATATTCTTCATTATTTCTCCAGACCAAATGGAACTTCGGGTTTTCCGTACATAACTGTCTTGGTCACCCGAAGCATTTTGTGTTCAATAAAATACTAGCTTTTCATTAGAGAGGAAAAGCCTTGTGGAGCACAGTTTTCCTGGAATTACACATCTCCGCTTCCCTCGCTCAACATGTTTAGAATTAAGTCACAAAACCTTAAGTTACCCTCTAATGATCTGTTTGTTTCCAGATTCCAGTTCCCACAATATGTTTGCTGACAGCAGTTGGGCTCTCTGACAAAAGGCACAGATTTTTTCCCCAGAATGTATATTTGATTTGTTCTGATGCATTACAGGGGAAGGGTGCAGTCTGGACAAGCTGTCACCAGTAACGTGGCTGCAAGCCTAAGGGCAATTTATTTAGTACAAACTAAGTGTTTATACTAAATGTTCTCTGTCTGAGCACTATCGCTTTCGTATTTAGCTTTTAATTAAGAGAACTGTGAGAAAGGTTGAATTCTGTTTTCAAAGGATTTTGAAGTTTAACATCATTATGGATTGGAGCTAAAATACCAGTGCAAAGCGTTCCCAGGAGGAGGATCATAAAAAGCACCCACCCGGAGCTTCGGACTGTACAAAACCTCGGGGGGGGGGGGGGTTAGCTGTTTGTATTACATATTAAAACATAACAAAAACAAATCAGTTCTCGAAAGGAGACATTGCTTCACAGCAAAGTCTTTCTCTCAGAATAATGTTGAACACAATATGTTGACACTGTTGCATTTTTTTTTCTCTCCCCCTTAAAAAAGTTCCCCCAAACTCGTCTCCGTGTCACGACGCACTTTGAGTTCAGCAGAACTCAAGGGCGCTGCGATGAAATCTGGTTCCACCAAAACGTCTCCAGCCTTTCTAACCTGCCCGCCGAGAGACGGGGCCAGAGGAAGCGCCTTCTGGAGCTACCTGTCGGTGCTCCACAAAGCGGTGACAGCCTGGGGTGACATGCTAAACGGGTCCTGCCCAAGCGCAAAGCAAACCCGAATCTGCGACATCTGCAGAGACCGACACGTGGACTCTCTTAAAAGAAAAAGCTGTTTTCTTCTGGGTCTAGTGTAAGTTCCTCTAATGGAAGGATATTGGGTTTGCCAGCGGCACGAACGCACCGTGCTGTAGAAACCTGCGCTGCTCCGTGGCCGCGGTCACCCACGCCGGAAACCTGCCGCGTGGCCCGGCAGGAGTGGAAGCAACTGGGGGGAGAGGAGGGAAACCCACCTGGGAGGGAAGGGCCCGGGAGCCGGAGAAAAGCACTGCGCCGGACCAGGAGACGTGCTAGAGAGATGCACTTTGACACCGGAGGAGCGCACCGCGGGAACACCCAGCCCGTGGCCCTAACCCGCTCCCAGGTGACTCCCGGCCCTGCACGTTGAGAAATCGGTATCGGATGCTTCTCTGAAGGCTGTGTACAAGTTCAAATAAGAATTATTTCAGGCAGTTATCCCACTTGTTATATTGTACCTTATCTCCTGCTTCCTAGGGGATAGGCCCTGTGAAGAGTGGTTCTGAGTTTTATTCCCAGAAAGAATTAATATCTCATTATTATTTCCATTTTTTACAGGAATTTGGATTATTCTTATTTGCGTGTTGCAAAATATTTTAGATGTAACAAATAAAATACCTACAAAGTTATCTGAAGGAAGGAAATATTTTCCGCGGTATCAAATTTGCTCCGTGCCGAGGTGATGACTCAGAAGACTGTAAAATCCCTGAGCAGCCTGCGAGGGTGTTTCTCCGGGCTGTGAAGCTGACCCTCCTTTTCTTACAGATAAGAGCTTTATGGCACAGACATTGTTCCTTCATTAGTGCCCTGTTTGCACAATGCGTTTGATGAATAGGCTTTCCACTGTGATTGCAGCAGGCTGAAATCAGGAAGGCAAATGACCTTTGGGCTTGTGATTGCCTGTTCACATAGTTACACTTACTTTCCCAATTAACACATAGGTATTCCTTTCCCTAACATGCTTTATGTAATTTTAATATGCTTTTTTGTTGTATTTAAAAATACAGAGGAAAAAAAAGAAAAAAAATGTCCCATTGTTCTCCCACATGTTTGTTTTCACTGCTGCTACTAAGAGGAAAGGGCCTTTACAAAAACAGGATACAGCAGAAATCCTCTGCAGGGGAGCACCTGGCGCGCGCACACACACACACACACACACACGCAGCATGTTTGCAACATTAATCGAAAGTCCATAGAAAGTCATATGTAAATAAAAAACGTTAACGAGAGTGTTGTTATTCTCTTGAATGGGAGTAACATGAAGTCCCCGATGAGCAACTCCACCAGCCTGGGCAGGTCCTGCTCCACTGGGATGAATTACAACCTGCCCACGGAAATCTTTCCCTGTGACCTCAGCTAAAGACCAGTTCTGGCATTTTCCCTACTAAGCCGGCACGTTCGGGCTCCCCTCTTCCCCGAAGCGTCTGCGTGTTACCCAGGGGTGAGCCCCTTCCAGCGGTTGGAAAAAGCTCCCTTCTGCAGGCCTTTCTCGAATGCAATTTAACCTATTGCCCGGGCCGCGCACGGCGGGGCCCCGTCTCGTCCCCCCCGGCCCCGTTCGGCCGCAGCCTCCGTGAAGGGCGCGGGGCCGAGGCGAGAGGGCTCGCAGGCTGCTTTCGCCTCCAAACCTGCTTTTGTGGGCTGTTATGAAGAAGATAATAAAAATTTCTGTTTTCTTTCTCCCAACACTTGAGCGTTTGGAGGAGCTGCTGCTTCCAAAGGGAAACGCTGACCCCGTCCTATGACCCCGAAGGATAAATCAAACATAGTTAGCAGCAGATCTGCATTTCTCTAATCAAGAGCCTCATCCTTGGCCAGAAAGTACCTCGTGGGAATTTGGTTCTAGCGACTCAGAGGCCAATAAAGAGCAATTTGAGCTTTTCCGACTCCAAGACACAGTGATTGCAATTCCATCCACGCTGGTGAGAAATGACAGCGATCCACTCTGCTATCTCCTCTTTAGGAGCCATCATAAGATTGTTTTAATAAAAAAGTAAATATTTAAGTCTCAGATTTTGGGGAAATATTTTCTTCTGCTTTCTTTCTAAGGAAAAATGCACACCCCCTTAAGATTTAAGGCTATTCTTTGAGGTAGGGGGGAGCAATGTGCTATTCCAGTTTTAATTTCATTGGGATACAATTCCATCTTTTTTCCTTTGAACTAGGCATAATGCTTGTTTCTTCACTAGAAATGATCATGCCTTTTGATTCAGCCTTGATTTGTGAAGCAGACATTTTACTATTATTTAGTTAAACTATAAATGATTATATAAAAACTTAGTTAAGACTACGCCCGTTTATACCACAGGTAAGTTGAAGTCCAAATCATTGGCATAGTGCCTTTAAATGAGAGGGCATTTGCTTTCATTTGATAAAAGGAATAGCTAGGGAGACACCACAGACTGAGTACAAGAGATTATGTGTGATATTACTTACAATCAGAGTCTGATGTCTTCCCTTCTAAACAAAGATTATTTCTGTTTATACTGAGATCTTCCATTGTTTAGAAACTGTAAACAAACATCCTCTGCTTTTCGTATTTATTGTTTAAATAGCTGCCCATCGTGCAAGGAAAGGATTTCAAGATTTGTCCATCATTTTTTCCTCATAAGAAAGAAATAAAGCCACAACATCTTCCCTTGCTGCCTGCAAGGAATTCTCTTACAAAATCATTTTCTTCCAAAGGCTCTGCGATAAAACACAACGGTGGTGCCCAGAGGCAAGAAAACGTACTGCCTTGGTGACGCTCCGGTCCCACGGGTTGTATGAAACAGCGGGGAAAATCTTTGCAGCCCTGGCGCAGACGTGCCGACTGCTGAGCAAGTGCTTTTTTTGAGGACAGATCATGGGTAACTGTCCTGGCAGTCACCTGACGCCCCTGCGTGCCCCGCGACGGCTCCCGCGCCCCTCCGGCGCCCGGCTCCCGCACACCTACCGCGCCGCAGCCGCACGCCGCGCTGCCCGCTGCCGCCTCCCCGCCGAAGCGCTGCTCCTCTTCGGCTCCGGCTGCTGCTCTCGGGGCGGCTGGAGGTCACCAGGCTGCGGGCTTGCTCTTCGTCTTGCAGCTGAGCACTTTAACTCTTTCCGGCCCCGGGAAGGCGGGTATCGCACGCGCAGGCTTCGCCTCCCTCGCCCCTTCCCGGAGACGCCCAGCTCGACTTTTCCCCAGGCACCGGACCGCGGTGACGCACACCTGGGAGAAACGCGGCTTTCGGCCGGGGAGCTCAGCCCCGTTACTAGGGGGAGGCCGTGACGCAGCAGCCCGCGATGAGATTTTCTCTGTAACAACTTACGCCAAATCCCCAAGCCCTCCTGCTATTCCCACGCATTCCTTTCGCCACCAAATTCCCACCGGAGACGGGATGATTACACTGAGGAAGGGAAGGGGAAAACCTTAGACAGTGCTTTTTTCCCTGCCCCCTTTCCCACGGAAGCCTTGGGAAGCAGACGCGCGGGGGGCTGTGCCGCCGCGGCAGCCTCCCACGGCACCGCCCCGGCACGGGATGGCCCCGCGCGCGGCACGGCGACCGGCGCGCGTCGCCAGCCTGATCCATGCGATGGGGTCAGCTCCGGCCGCACGTCCTCAAAACACCGATTTCCAGCAAGAAAAAGTGATATGTGATGAGGTCGCTTGCCATCCTGATGGCAACGGGCTCGACCCCCCCCGCCTCGTTCCTCCGGCGCGTCCTTGCTGTGGAGCCGCGGGCTCCCCCGCCGCTCCCACGGTGCCGGATGCCCCGTGCCCGGGGGACCACGGTCCCGGGCAGGGCACTGCGCGGGGGTAGCCCGTGCCCCGGCTCCAGCGCCCGGGCTCTCTGCTCCTCGGGGCAGAGCCTCTGCCGAGGCTTTGGGCTGAACTCCACGTGTTTTGGTCGCGTAGAAACAAAACCAGCTGGCGCCCACGCGCCCCACGCTGCAGGAGAGGGCGGTTTGTCCCCAGAGATGGGGGCTTTGAAATCCCCTGTGAAACTTTCCCTGCCGCGAAATCCCCGTGCAGAGGCCCTTGCCGAAGGGCAGCGTCGGCTGCTCGTCCCTCGCCCGAGGTCAGCCCGGCTCGCGGGACTTCCCGGGCTTTGTCCCGGGGGTGGCGGGGAGCTGTTGGGCGGTTTCGTTTCCAACACGAAAAATGTAAACACGGACGATTTTGCTTCTTGCCAGGGCTACGATGTGACAATTCCTTCCCTTCCTGTACTCAGAACCTCTCTGTGCTGCACGGCTGTGTCCTAAAATAAAAGGCAGTTTGTGCTTTCCTTACAAATCAGGCTGTATTTTGCCCTGGGAGGCCTTCTCGTCTGGGGGCTCTCTAGCGGCCAGCACTCTCCCCTGCATCTGGTGTTACTTAGCCAGCAATTTCTTTTGGCCTTGCCTGGGGGCCACAAGCACTCCCCAAAAGGTGAAACCGGGGTTAAAATTGTTTAGAGAACAAAACTCTGCTAGAACATTTTATCGGAGTCCAGGGAAATTACTTTAAAAATACATATGCACAGCATTAGCAGCAATAACGCGCTTTAGAGAGTCCACCGTAAAAGTAATGATGTCTGAAAATGGAGCCAGCTTCTCAAACCCAACTGCATGGAGATCACATCAGGCACACAGCTTACGTTTCCAGCTTACGCAGTGTGACAGAAAACACACTGGTTGTTTGCAAAACTTAGATAGTTTAGTTGCCTGTTTATTGGAACTCAAAGTTTCACCAAAATCAGGGCTCGGCGATACCAACTTTTCAGCTTGTACTGAGCCATACCCTGCTCTCCAGCTGCTGGAGGCAGCTGAGGGCACCTAATACAGCTGTGACTGTTAAACTCCTATAAGACAGCAAGTAATGTAGGAAATATGTCCCGGGTGTCTAAAGACGGGGTGAAAGGTATGAACACTAAGAATAGACCTATGAAACCTGAGCAAGTGCCGCTAACCAATATTTCTTCTGGATTTCTTAAACCATGTCCTACATGGAAAACAAAACAGACACGTGTGCAGGAGTTCCCAGCGTGAGCTCGCCCTCCATCCCCCGTCAGCCAGAACCGCCCTGAACGCGTCTCAGCCTCCGTCTTCAGCTCTTCGGCTACTCACAAAAGCGAGCGGCTAAAGCATTCCTCTTCCGGCTAAAGCTGGACCTTTTCTTTTCTTGTTTTTACTGCAGAGCTGAATTTGCTTTTCTTTCTTTTTTCTTTTTTCTTTTTTTTTTTTTTCTTTTTTGTATGGGAGCAAGTATTTTTCTAACCTTGCGTTCATGCAGCACCTCAGAGCAAATCTTCTCTGAAGGGGTGCAGATAGGAAATATTTCTAAGATGCAGTTTGCTTTGATTTCCACAGAATCTGATTCAAGTGCTAAAAACAAGGTGGGAAATAAATCCAGGGAGAGAGGAGGAGCACAGAGCCACATCCTCCTTAATGCCTCTGGGACCCTTTCATCTCGGTCTGAAAACCTCACCGTTAATCAAAATAATTGCATGAGAACAATCAGGAAATTCGGAAACATTCACCACGAAAACTTGTCACTGCAAATTCACCATCGTGGCTAAAACAGAGATTATCCCCGTCGAAAGCTGTGGGAAAGTTTGCTCTGCGGCGGTAGGGGCGGAAATAAATATTTGCCCGGTGTGCTGCGTTTCTCCCGAAGCGGCTCCGCGCCGCGGAAGCGCCGCCGAGCCGCGGCCGAGCAGCCTACAGCCCGGCGGCGAGGAGGGAAAGCGACGGCCGGAGCGCGGGCACCGTGCTCAGAAGCGCCCGCGGATCCGCACCGGCGGAGGCAGCACGTGGCGCCAGGCAGCGCCGGGGGCCGGGAGCCCCTTCCCAGGCGCTTGGAAGGGAAGGAGAAACCCAAAGGGAGCCAAGGAGACCTTCGGAGAGGAGCGGAAATCGAGGGGGAGCCGCGCGGGGATGGCGCGGGGCCGAGGAGCAGAGTTACAGATTAATAACGCATGCAGCACAATTAATCTCGATTAGTTGTTATTTTACAGCGTCAGCAGCCCGCGGTCGTGGTTCCCGGGCTCCGCAGGGCCGGGCCACGTTACGGCACGCCTGGGAGGCCTCCAAGCACTGCGTCAGCGGGCAGGAAGCGGCGCGGGTGACTCACTCCGCGCACGCTTGCTCCCAGACCGGTGAACTAACACCCGGCCCGCCGGCCCCCTCCCACGAAGCGGGAGGCGGAGGGGGGTGCGCCGGCCCCCTGCTCCGGCCTCCTCGGCAGCCCCCGCCGCCCCGAGCCGAGCTGCGAGCTCGCGGGGCTCCGATTCCCAGCGCTTCCCGCCGGCTGCCCCCGCGGCGGCGGCAGCTCTCCGGATCGGGGCGTTTGGGCAACGGAGGGGCTGGGACCGGCATCGCGCTGGCGAGACGCCGAAGCCCGGCCTCGTCCTCTTGCCCGGCAGCAAACCGCCCAGCTGAAGCGTTTCCTTGCTGAAACTCCCGAGACACAAGAGCGGCGCAGCAACGCAGACAGCGTGAAAACCTGGGATCCGGGGGGACGGGCTCAGCGGAGGAACAACGTAGCTCCCCGTCCGGGGAAGCTTTTCGTGCTTTCACCCAGAACGGACTGCGCTTACCGGGGCGCGCGGCTGGGGACAGCATGCGCACCCGCAGCCAGAGGGGAGCCGGGCAACCGCTGCACACCAGGGAGCGAAGCGCCAGTTACCACACAGCTGCTTTACTCCATCCTTTTGCTTTATTTTATGTTCATATTTCTTTGATATAATAGAATACAACTTATTTTACATAATGTATACAAACTATATCACAATGCTGTACAGAGCAAAGCATGAATTACACGGTAAAAACCGGGAGACAAGTCACGAGGTTCTCCGCACTGCCAAGCCCACTGTTTTCCCTGTAGAAAATGGTTTTCACCCCGTTCTGTGATCTCCCAGGAAGCCTTCGATCTCCATGAAGCTTCCCACCTAACCAAGGGCTCTCTGTCCCCGCTCCCCGGCCTCAAGGTAGGCTTGGCCAGACACCCGAGCGCTCGCCCAGCTCTGCCCAGCCAGGGCAGGGCTGGAGCGGCGCTGCTCCCGCTCGCCCTCCCGCCTCCGCCCAGCCCTGGCCGCCAGCCTCGAGACTTTTAGCCTTTCGCTTCCCATTGTTCTTATCTCCATTTTTCACAAGCCCTAAAGAAAGCAGCTCTCTGTCTTTGGAGCATCATAATTATTCCCAGAGTAATTACTGCAGACTCAAAAAATCCCTCACTTTTTCTCCAAGGATGAGCTATTTTTTGCAGAGCACATGGGT
Source organism: Rhea pennata (assembly GCF_028389875.1). Taxonomy (NCBI): domain Eukaryota; kingdom Metazoa; phylum Chordata; class Aves; order Rheiformes; family Rheidae; genus Rhea; species Rhea pennata. The sequence goes on from NC_084674.1 coordinate 14,320,141, forward strand.
GGCCTCAGATAAATCACTGGGTTTGGCAATTCCGTTTGCTGCGTTTATGAAAGTAGTGAATCAATCTCAGCTCCACACTGAGCAATAGAGCCACAGCAGGATGCGGACCTGCCTCTCGTGATATTTTCTTTTTTTGTAGCTCTTCATGAATAAAGCTGGGAACCGTACTCGGAACTATCATCCAAGATATTATGGGATATTGTAAGTTAAATCTGGATTTAGGACTATCGCATCTCTAAGAATGTGCAATAAAATTATGGAAAAGGAGGGAAAGGAAAGCTTTTGGAGACTGCAAGAGAGCGGGGCAAGAGCTGCCAGGAGTCGGTGTCTCACAAACAACAGGGAGAAAGCAAGAAAGACCAGGGGAGACAGACCATGGAAAAAGTTTGTAGATGGATCCCAAAACTGACCTCTGCAGGAATCCCAAATGAAGCACACAAACATGTGCAAATAACACGTACAATTAGCAACAAAAGGAAGATACTGGCTACGGCTTCCCAGAACGCCCGTGTTCCTGCGGAACGTCCCATTGTGAACACAGCGCTACTTTTTAAATTATTTTTAATGAGTAATAAGAATAATAAACCACCCATTTTCCATTCTCTAACCTAATGGAATAAATATATAACTTCACAGCATCTGTATAACAATGTCTAGAACACTTTTCCAAATACGGAAGGATCAGGTTCCATTCCTGAAAGAGCAAAATTAAACCCACCCATGATAGAAATGATGACACCAGGCAGAAAAGCATACAGGAAGACATAAGCTTGTCTCCACGTCAATTCATTCAGAAACGTAGGCTAAATATACATTTAATGGGGGGAAAAAAAGTAGTTAGTTTACAAGAAATCATAGACTTCTAACCTCTATTTCCTCTCCCAATTCCTTACATTCCAGTTCCCAAGCCACACACACCAGCAGATCAAACTTTGACCTTAAACCTCAAAGCAGGAGAATTAGCCAAATACTTAAATTAAATAACTCTTTTTAAAAGAAAAGTCTGTTTCATTTTTCTAACTGCAAATTTTCCAGCTGGGAAGAGCGTTTTAGGCTGCTGCACTTTCCAAGTTTGTAGAAATGTTTCTGTCTCCTCTGTCCCATCCCTCATAACTTGAGAAATACACCATCTCACTCATCCAATCCTTTCTCAGCAGAAACTCAGCAGGACTTTTGCTTAACGAAGAGGAATTCTCTGTCTCTAAAAGCTCCTCGAATTATCTTTGCATTTTGATCATACTCCCTGCAGTCCTTGAAACCACTTCAAGCAAGCCGGGGCCGAGCTGACCTCCGCGGCTGCTGTTCGGCGTTCCAGAAATTCCTTCCGACCAGGCCCCAGAGCATCTGCTGCCGCTCTCCCGGGCTTCAGCAGCCAGAGGACTGAGCTACCTTCGCTGGACTGTAAGGTCAAGTGCTACTCCAAGGGCAGCCCAGCTGACAAAATCTCAGGCCCTACCTGTGTATCTGCTCTTTAAAACACCCAAACCAACCAAAACACCACTTTCTCATTTTATAACATCTTCATACTATTTAGTTATAATCTGCAGCAGAACTGTGGCCCAGCAAGCACACACCAAGTAGCCTATGCACTGGCACTGTCAACAAAATAAAGGCACTGTTGGAGATGCCACATGGCCTCTACCTTGGCAAAGGTAGGCAAAATACAGTTGACAACTTTTTCCAAGACTGCAGTAAAGTTAGAGGATAGAAATAGGTCCTGCCAGAACTAACGTTGTTGTTAATCAATAGAGTTACATGAAGGACATGATGCAAACTGGAAGATGGCAAACAGTCTCAAAAACTAAAAAAAGCAAAACATGTATTGGATAAGCAGGCAGTCGATACTAAGCTTCTTTTCCAGAAAAGGTTATGGCTATGGTTAAAAAGACATTTAAACCCTTAAATAGAATAAGATTTTGGTGGTTGTGCTATGGTCCCCTTTCTTAATTCATGACCAAGTCGTCATTCTTAGCTTAGCAACTTTAAAGCAGCAGCTGTGTCTCAGATACCAGAAAGGGGGCTGCATCTGCCCTACAAGCAAGCAGAAGACCATTGCATTCAACTAATGAGGGAAGCTTTGCCTGTGGAAAACATCATCACTTAAGTTTCCATATTGGTGGCATAACTGGAATATCTAAGTAATCGCGTGAGTGTGTTCTTGGACTAGTGTTAAGATTACTGCATAAAAGGAAACACTTTGAATTTCTGGCAAAATCAAGAAGCTTGGAACTGGTGGCTTTACATCCTGCTGGGCCTTTCAGGGGCCATAGGCATATATTTAGAACAGCAATTAGGTCAAGGCTTCCTGTCACTTTCAAGAAGTGTTTCTCCATCTGAATTCTTCCTTAATGAGAAGAGAGAAAAAGGAGGCAACTTTCCCTCTTTCGTTCTTGGCTTCTGGAGGGTTGCTTTACATCGGGCTCTGGAAGCACAAAAGGATGGGCTCAAGGAGCTTGTAGACCACGAGTCCAGTCCTACAAAGAGGTATGTGCAAACAGATCAGGAGTATCGTGTCTAAATGAACCCATCCCTGTGGTTAGTGTACAAGAGAAGACATCTTATTGGCCTCCTCCACCCTGTAGGCATGCACCAGCTAGAGCAAGTTTGCAACACAGACTCTGCCAACTCTCCCGAGTGAGTGCAGATGGGGCTCTCTATATAACAGTTTTCATTTCAAGCAGGACCAGATCTTTCTCATCTGCCATAGCCTGCTGCCTCCATAAAGCAGTAAGATGCATATAGTAAACTTTGTGCTGAAATTATTTTGATATGTAAACAAGAACCAACGGACAAGACAAAAAAAAAGTAGTAAGTCAAGTTTCTTTCATTTGGCACTGTTTTTCACAGAATATTCCTTTTATTTTAACCCCCCTTGCTTCAAGTGGATCGTTATTTTTTAATATAATCTTTATTTTATCCACTAACTGGAAACATTACCTAATTCTGCTGAACTGCATCCTAAAGTATAACTTCCTAAAATTTCAAACTCATGGTACACTAAGTCACAGTGATTCCTATTCTAGATGTGTAAATAAAAATCCTCCCAAGTTTTGAAGGACGAAAGAAGATCTTAGTGAATATTCACTAAATCAGCCTCTTTATTTTTTTCTTTCCAGAAAGTAGCATTCAGTGTGCTATACATAGAGATAAGGACCACTGGAAAATGTTGAGAAAATATGAGCTGTACCCATAAGGTAGTGATGCTTCAAACATGTGTTGAAGTCCCTAAAATAAATTAAAAGCTGTATTGACAGACAGGATGAAGGGAAAATCTGTTTCTGGGATTAGTAGTTACAAAAAGTCTTCCAGATTCTGAAGTAATCACAGGAAGAGATTTCCAGATGGCTAACCGGGATCTTAGTAAGACCAGGGAAGAAACATAGGTCCCTAAAGTTAGTGAGCACAGCAAATTTTCCAGGTAAATGGTATCTCAAGAACAATCTTGAGGATCTTCACATGAAGATGGGATTCAAAATATCCACTGAAAGAGGGCAGGATCTCCAGAACAGGTCAAAATCTCCTTGCCTTCCCAGCAGCAGGAAGAATGAGCTACTTCTCTTGCCTGGGGGAGACCACCATGCAGGAGGACCAGACCCTCTCCTTCAGGGAGGCCATTTGGAGCACAGCTGTGAGACAGACAACTGATAAGCGCTAAATAAAGCTTGAAGTCCTATGAGAAAGTTACCTCTCCCACAGGGAGCTGAACAGACAGGACCTCTTCAAATGTGGTTTTCCTCATGTTTTAGTCTGAGACTTAGCCATTAGGGAAAGCAAAACATCTTAGGAACCACAAAAAGCAAGTGGGTGGTCTCCCCCATATCCTCCCTGCACCTCCCTCAAAAGGGCCAGGTGCCAGGCTGATGGGCCAGTATGCCTAAGCGCTCCATCAGTTCACGGCAGCTTCTTGTGCTCTGGCTGATCGCTAGGCAGTGCTGGAGGTAGGAACTGGAAAAGGTAACAACCAGACACAAGCAATTAGGAACCCGACCCAAAAGTTCATTAGCCAGCTGCGTCTTAAGCCAGAGAAAAGTGGCAACAGCCACTACTCAAGAAAGATTTGGAAAATACTATTCTATCCCTGGAATAACACCGTGTTCATCTTCATTTACTAGGGAAATATTTCAGAGAAGACAGCAGGCAACATAGGCAGCAGCTGCAGGCTATTAGGACCATTGCATCCCCAACACCTATATTCCAGCATAGTTGCACTGGATAGTTTAACTAGCCAAGAGGGCTCCAGGAAGCTCTAGAGCTTCCCTCACCTCCTGTTTCTCATTAACAACATTGAGCAAAGTTGTGTGTTGAGGGAGGAAAGGCCCCCAGGCTGGGGCAGACAAGGGTGGGGGACAAACTTTCTCCTAAACTTCAGAAAAGGAGATCGGTAAGGGCTGAGCCTCAAGGATGAGTCCAGCCTCTCTGCAGGCTTTCCTTGTTCTGGTGTCCCCAGGAGGGCTATAACACTAGCTTTTTGTACGGCAGTTTGGTATGGAAATACTCAACTACAAACACTCACAGGTACTTGCTAAACATCTTTTATATGTTTTTATATACATATGCATATATATATATATATATACACACACACTTTATATACAGTCTTCTATCCTTGCCTGAATAGTGTATGTGCAGTTGCTTACCATTCACTAGGAGGCAGGTGTGCTGCAACCATCACCTTGAGCCTGCCCTGTGCACGAACACAGGCAGGAGGAAAGGTGTGGTCTGCCTACATTTCTCATAGTGATTCACTAGAAGACCTATTTCCTTAGGTAAATGGAGCATAGAAAACGCAGGTGAGGAGAAATCAGGGTTTTTCTCTTTCCAGCAAGTAGTAGAAGGATCAATGCATTACTGCCAAGGTACAACTCACACAGGGATGGAAACTCCCAGTCTGATTGCTCCTTTCCCCTTTGGAGCAAGTTATCTCCCACTGAGGTACAAAGGAGAAGCACCAGCCCAGCCAGGCCAGAGCTGCTAGCTGCTTGCAGGATGTCTTTGAAAGCTGAATGACAAGCTGTAGAGCAGAGGTTCACCCTTGGCAACAGCTACAGCCATGCCTTGCTGAATCAATTTGCTTTTTCAGCTCTGGCAGAGAGCAGGATGCACATTTCTTACATGCTCCATTATGTAGTAAAGATTGAACCTGAATGTGCTGATATTTTCTAACAGACATTAGCAATCTTTTCTCCAGGAGGAAATGGAGCACTTCACTGACAGTTCATCAGACCCCAGAACACCAGTGCTCTGAATGACTAATGCATTGAATCACAGAAATGAGACAGTGGTTACTGTTACTTTATGGTTCAGGCATCATTTACAAAAGGCTTTCAGAGAACTGCAAAAACAGATTTCTAGAGGGATCTTGTAAAGGACAAAAGACCTATGCTTGTGCGTGGGATGTGGGTACCCCAGCATTCCCCAGCAGGCTGCAAGTATAAATTTTCCCATAGTTAAAAAAAAAAAAAAAAAAAAAAAAAAGTGAAGAGCTTTTGCTAATAAATTCATTTGAAATGGAGTAGTTCAATTCAGATTCACAGAGCTGATTTGACTCAGATGACAGTGTTTCTTAACCAAGCGCACTTGACCATGAATCACATATGCATGTCATATACATTGTTCCTAAAATTTGCTCTCCCAGAACCATTTAAGGTTCCTGTTCTGCAATAAAAGATGATGCAATTACTTATTAATAAAACGTAATGGTGCTAAGATCAAATCCAGGAAACTGGTCTCCTCCCTCTTAAAGTTCACTAACCATGCTACACTGTCCTATCCGGTAAGAAATTTAAGAAATGGCCAGATACAAACATACACAGAAAGATGAAAACAGTGCAAAGGTGACCCAGAACACACACTTGACACATACTTTTTTTGTTCTTAGAAAACTGGTTAAGTTAAAAAGTGATGTAGCTTTCACTGTTCTCGCTCTGTCCATTATCAGGGGGATTAAATTTCCACATAGGAGAGCTGCAACTGAAAAATATTGCCATTATACTAAGCATAAGTAATCTTTTCTTTAACACAAAGCATGCACATGGCTTCCCCTCTCCCCCCAGCTTACATTTTATGAGGATTTTGGACAGTCAGAAAAAACTCTCCTTCCATATGTTCAGGATGTTAAGATTTCAACCTCCTTGTAGCAGGAAAATAATGTCATCTTCTTTGTAATGGACAGCACTGAGCATACACACAGCACTTAAACAGTAATGCATGAACTGATCTCTGTCACCGCTGAGAACCGTGGTGATCCAGCAGCAGATCTCGTTCTGTCATGTTTGCAGATGCTCTGTTAAGGACTCCCGGGACACAGAGCAATTACTAGTGTTTGTTTCTGCTTTCCAGGAGCAGTTCTGTTTAGGAGAGAATAGAGAGGGATTATTTTTACCCTACAGTTTGGACTCAAGAGGGTGTGAACCGAATTCTTCTTCCCACCGAGATACATCGCCGTAACAGTTAAGTCAGTGCTACAGCGCCTTGTAACGGGGGCGCACAGCAGGGACAGCCTCTCGGACACTGCACACCATCCTGGAGGCTCACGGCGGGGGGAGGCAGTGCCCAGCTAGCAAAGCAGTCGGGGGCTGCACAGTTGAAGTGACTGCTGTATTTAGGCCACACACTGAGGGCTGCCTGAAGGCTTTGGGTTTATTTTTATTTTTTTTTTTTTGTTCAAGTCTGCTATACTCGACATCTGCCTCTTGTAAAAGAAAAAATAAAACCTCTCTTTTTTTCACTTTTATTTGATATTAACACAGATTAAAAATGTACTGTAAATTGCACTGTCCAAATCTGCAGGATAGAGGAAAACATTCTATAAAGCATTTTCCACTTGCATGTGTATAGAGAGAAAAACATTAACGTGTAGATAATTTTTTCCACATGTATTATGTACATTATAATATATATGAACAGAGAATGAGACAAAACATAACCAGAACAAAGATTTTTTTTTTTTTTTTTTTGAAGTTTCAAAAGAATCTTTGTCCATCTTAACCATAGGGATGGTTTCAGCAAAGCTCTATGGATGAGGCAATGAATGAGGTGATGGATGCATCAAAAGCATCTCATTCATAATACATGAATTAGCCAAAGCAACACAGTTCTGAACTAAGACCACGCAGAGGATGTGCTGACACCAACATTTTTTCCTACAGCAGGAAAAGTCCACACATCTTACCTTCTCCTGAAGTAGTCATGCACAGATCCACATTTCATTCTGCCCTACAATAAAATCCAGCACTTCCACCTCTTCTTACCAATGGCTACAGTTATACCTGTAATGGCACTGTGCCATCATGGAAGCATATGCATTTGTACTGATAAGCGTATCTCCACTAAATCTCACCCCATAAAGTTACCTTTATGAGCGATTACTAAGACAAGAAGGTCCTTTTGCTCCCTGCTGCTTACGCTGGCTAGAAGGTTGTCTCCTAGTTAAAATATGCTATGCATAACTGAAAACTACTTTCTTCACCGTTCACCTGCTTAACGCTGCAAAAAAGGCTCCACATCATCTCGATGTTGTTGCAAAAAGCAAGGAAGTCTTCTGTGCTCAGGGAGAGGAAAGTCCTCTGGCCCAGCTTTGGCCACTCACACAGCAGTAAAAGATGGTGACCTTGCAAAGGAGATAGGAAACTCTGGGTCATACCAGACAGGTCAACATGAGAAAGAGGAAAAGAATGGAGCAGGCTTCCCATGAGCTTCAGGAACAGCGTGTGAAGGCAGGTTCTGTCTCCAAGGTCCATCTCTATTGCACTAAACAGCATCTTCCATGTGTCAGCATCCAGCCAGGTCACGTCTCTTTCCCGAGCAAGACAATTTCACCCTCCACAGGATCAGGTGGTGGCAAGAGCACATTCACCATGTACCACTGGCTGAAAGTGGGAGGCAGCAGGAGAGCAGGCAATAACTGAGATGGAGATGCTCTTTGGAGGCCTTAAAAATACTTTTCTCCTCTAGAGTGAAAACTAGGAACAAGTTATTTCTCTATAGATCCCCTCACTTCATCCTTCTCTTTGTTCCTTCCTTTCCCTTCTCCCACACTCCTCTCTTCTCTGCACAGTGTGGGAATTGTCTCCAAAACACACTATTCCTCCCCACTTCCTTCCTAGCGAGACACCTGCACCTTCCTCCTCCAGAAAACCTCACCGCCCCTCAGAGATGAGGCTGGTAAGCCATACTTCTCAGGGCTTCAGTTTATTGTCTAGGAAATCAAGATAATCATATCTACACTACAAATGTGCTGGGGGGTGACAAATTCAGAGACCAGAGTCCGGCCTTTTACATGTTGAAGGTGACAGGTAACTTGTTTCAAAAGAACATCCTAACTTATTTGAGGAAAAAAAAAAAAAAAGAAAAAAACTGTGGGCTAGGACTCTCTTCAGAAAGCTGAAGGGGAGGTATTTTTCATCATGAACATGTGATGAAGTGTTTTTGAAGTCTGTGTTTTGACATCACAGACTGTTAGTGGACCCTCCCGGCTTAAGACAATCAGTTTTACATGCAGTAAGGAATGTAATACAGAAGTAGAAGAAAAAAAATCCTTTCCAGCTTCAATGCCTATTTAATAGTTACCTTGGGTCAGCCAATGCAATGTATATAAGGACTTTTTCCCTCCCTTTTAACACCCCCTGTAAATGAAGAGGCAAGTGTTTACTTGGACAACATCTGTCTTAGAGCAGTGCAGAATGAGCACTTGCCCAAGTCCTATCATAGTTTTAGCCTGATATCTCAGCAGAGATCCACACACACGTAAGTGTCAAGTATCTCAGCTCCAACCTCATCATTTCAGCATACTGAATTTTAAGAGTTTGAAATACTTTTAGTTTTACCTGAACCTACACCATTAAAACTGTATTGAGAAGCACAAAGCTTCAGTCTGCTAAGACAGACTGTGTGGATAAGTTTTATGTTATGCTCTGCTAAATCAAGTTCTTTCTGCCATAACATTAATATGATTAAGAAACAGTCTACACAAAATTTTGACAGCTGATCAAGCGAATACTTGTAAAAATAAATGTAAAACAAAAGTATATAATTGCAAGTTGCTTACATACACTAAACACAAAGTTTGGACTCCAGCTGAAAGTCAGCCCCACAAGGCAGACTGCAGTATCTTGATATGCCAAAGCAAGACACTACCTTTCTTTCAATTGCAATGTTCAAAGTATGATCACATGAGCACTGTTGAACTACTGAGATTTAACTCACCCACACTTGAGCAGGCATAATCATGTTTGATGAATGAACCCTAGATCTCATTTCTCAAAACCCACCAGGGCCCACATTTTCACAGCAAATCTTAGCATGTGTGATTGCCAAAGAAACTACAGAGGTGTGAACTAGATGCAATGAAGGCCATGATGTCTGTCCAAGTCTGTAGACAGCTGCCACTCAAAGGAGTAGCAACAGCTAGGACCAAGAAAAAAAGCAATCAACTTGAATGCAAAACCTCAATAAAACCAGCAGTTAGTTTGAACTGCTTTTGAACAGGTAGGCTAGTTGATCCAGGATTTAGATATCCACAGATCTTTGAAGGATTGGCTTTCCCTTGTTCACATCCCAAAGGTCCTCTTCTCACCTCTCTTGTCAGCTTCATTAGTCAGGATAAGGAAGGGTGAAATGGTGGTATCCCTAACCAGCATTAACAGGATATGACTCTACTATGAGTCATCATACAATCCTCTTTCTCCTCAACTGGCTTTCACAGCTGCTTGCACTTGCATCACTGGACACCTGAGCTAATACTTAAGCTAATACTCATCAAGACAAATTGCTTTCCCAGCTTGCTCTTCAGAGGCTGCCAGTAGTGATCTTCACACTGACCTGCTACAATTTCTTGTTTTCAAGGTATCATCAAAATCAAAAGGTTTAAAGACAGACCTCCAATATGTGCTCAAAGTCTGAAGAATAGTATAGCAGCTTTGTGATGAAATATCTGATTCAGCAGGATCTAGTTGAAGCTGAGCACTATTTACAGTACAAGAAATTAAGACAAAATTACCCACACATGGCAGGATACAACTAAATACACAACTATTTTTCTACATTCCAGAATAAAGGCAAACTTACCATGTTTTAATGTTCTCCAGTGAAATGTATTTCATGTGAACTGGAAACCATAAATATTAATGAACCAAATAAACACTGTTACATGAGTCTGTACACAAGAGTAGAATTGAGATGCCTTTGAGAAAGACCTCTGCCAGTACAGTAGTCTCATCTTCCATCTTGATATACATTACACCAAAGAAAACTTTGTCAATGAACTTTGTTGCCCATCTAATGGCAGTCAGTAGCAGAGATTCCCGGTAACCCCACATTCCAAGTAAGTGCAAGACCCTACATATCTGAAAAGCAATTCAGTTCTTCCCCCCCCCCCTCCAAAATATCCCAGTAGTACTCATTCTTCTGGAATTATTCCAGTGTCTGTTCCTTAATTGCTGGAGAGAGCATCAGTTTGGGGCAAACAGTTTTAACTACTTTCCCTATTTGAAGTGAAAAACACCATTTACTTCATCAGAGGTTCTTGTTATTTGACTACTAAATCTTCTCCTGAACAGGGTTAAAGATACACTTAGGAACATCTTTGTTCACCACACATTCAGTCTTTTGCATACAATATAGTGTGAATAAGGGAGATGAATAATTTGTTACTGGCTGGGACATAATTAAGAAACATATCAACATACTACTGTTCAGGTGCACTATGGCAGTAACTTTAAACCTGCTGTTTAATCAGACTGATGAGAATCACATAAATTTGAAAGTTTTGGAAACCAAAAGAACTACAATTCAGAGAAGTCCACAGAGAAAGTATATACTATTATTGCATCAAGCCGCAAAGATGCTGGCCAAACCAAATCTGCAAGTGCAATGAAAATCATCATGAAGTTGCTGCAGGCTATTTTTTCACTTACATGCCATTATAATAATTATGAAGTGGAAAAAAAAAAGAGCAATGAATGTCTACTACAACGCCCAGCTACAGTTAGATTACAGTCTAGTTCTGCAACAGAAATGCTGCCAATCACCTGTGATTGCTACATATAGAAAGAAAAAAACCCTGTGTGCTAATATTATGCCTTACTAGGTTTAATTTTGATACTGAATATTATGAAAGAGCAAAGCTTTTCACTCATAATATTACTCCAGAGAAATAACTAGAGAACTAATTCAATGCTTGTCTCCTTGGTCTAAGGAAAAGCGTTCTGCCCTGGCACTTGGGAGACAAATTCAAGACGAAGTTAGTGATGGATATTGGACATGATCCCTGATACCAGTAACATCCCCTGAAGAGCAGAAAGACAGGTGTTTTTTCCACATTGTATGTTTAAAAAGAAAAAAAAGTGAAGAGAACTATTAGAATGCTTTAATATTAATTGTGATTTTAACTTTTTTAAACAGTGAAATAGAAGAGACAAGTTATCTGGGATCTTACAGCAGGTTTTATCATAGCCTGGACTGGAATCATAGTGTCTTAAACTACACCCTGGGGTAGAACCACAAAAGCAGAGCAAGCAGAAGGAGGGAAGCCCCTCTCCCAAGCTCTGCTGAAACTTTCCCAGAAGTAGGTATGTGAATTGGTAAATTCCTCCTCCTCCTGAATCAGCACTGAATCATCACTCCAGAAGCAAATGTGATTCACAGTACAGGTTAAAGTCCATAGGCTGCTTTGGATTTCTTAAAGGATGACTTGTGAATGACACGCTGAGGATGTCTGGTCACTGAACAACACGCAACACCTGCACAAACAGAGGCTGCACTAATACCCCATGGTAAATACCTGCCACTCAGCTCTCGCCGGGCTGGCGTGCCAACCTGTCCCAGCACTGCTTTACCACATTAAATTGTGAAGGAAAGTTCATAGGTCTGTGAACCTCATTTGTACAAAATAAGCAGCTAAATAAATTCTATTGTAAAAGCTCATTTAAATTGTTTTTAATAATTAGTAGCTTCTCTTCTACTGCAAGCTAATAAAGCAAAGCACCACAAAATATTGAGAAACCATGCTGAAATTCTGGATTAGCCTGAATGAAAGACTATGTACAATACAAATCAATAGCTTTCTGTTGTGTTGCAAATTTATTCTTGCAATTTTTACCATTTAGTCATCCCAAAACATATTGCATATTCGAAAACATTAAGAGCCATTCTATTCAAGATAAGTATTTGTCACATTGAAACCAATGACGTACCCAATAAAAGTCTTTTCCAGAGCAAAAACTCTGAGCAAGAAATTAAAATAGAACATAAACTTTATAAATGATCCAGCATGAAAAGATTAACGTAACTCTATTCCATGCTGGAGGCCTTTACCACTCATAGGATGTGCGTGGCATTTCTAAAAACCAAATTTGTAACAGAGGATACTGAAACAAATACAGCCTAGGTAAATTTTATTCCAACAGAACAGAATGAATTGATCACTGAACCATTTTCTCTCATGTTACTGATTAATCTGATTAGGTTAGAAAACATTATTTTTAGTTTAACCTGTATTTAGTTTGAGTTTGTTCACTTTTATCAGATATGATGAGATTACATGCTTGGAAGCAATTTGCATTTTCCAATATATCACATGACCTAATAGAAGAATTGTATATCCATACTAATTTTTCTTCTCACAGCTGCTAAATGCAAGTAATCATGATCCATTTTACTGCATGCAGGCAGAGTCTCTAACAGTAACGTATACACATGCACACACACCCTTGGTGCTTGCTTTAAAGGTGTTAAGATCTTCAGTACCGGATGCAATGCTGAGCCAAACAGTAGACTAAAAAACTTAAGCATAGTAACATGAATAATCTAGAATTAGGAATGCTTTACAGAAACAAGAGGCAGTAACAGCCAAAAAAATGTCCTAGGGTGGAGGAAGAGTGTGTATGCTTTTGGGAAACAGACCTTTTTGCCCCACCCCAACATCTAAGCAAATCACAGTAGATATCAGTCAGGTCAATTATCTATGGGGTACAATCAATATTGAATTCCAGAGCGGTAGAATAATTCATGTCTATTAAACATTTTTTCAAAAATGATTAAAAATGTTCAATAGGCATGTATATTTTTTAAAATAAAGTCTTTTTTAATAACTTTTAAAAATATGACTAATTTTTGGTTATGTGTCATTATAGCAAGACTTCTGTACGTCATTTGACATCCCAGTAAAAGCAATCACTATCCCAGCCACCATTTTTAAGTAATGATCCAGATTAAAAAGCATTCATAGAATGATTACGTTACATAGTTTTTTTGTAGTCTATCGGATTTTTTTTTTTTTTTGTAATCATCCTGAAGGAATTGTTTTTAGCCCACTACCAATCAGGTTTTTTTAATAAATGATTTACAAGATCTTAAGTAGTCATTCCTGCAAAAAAAAAAGAATAAAGGGAAGAAATACTAATGAAGCAGAAAACAGTGATGGGAACAGACTGCAGTCTTGGATGGTTTGCCTATAGTGGAGTTACTGAACAGTAATGCAAAGTCAGATGCCAAGAGGCTCAGGCATTGGGCAGAATGAACAGACTAGATCTAAAAGACTAAAATCTAAATGCTAGAAGTCTGTGAACCTCAAAAAAACCCTAGGGTTTTGGTAGACAGCCAAATAAATAGAAGTATCAGAATGGGATACAGAACTGTTACCTGTTTATATGATGTTAGTGAGGGCATTACAGAAAGGACACAGTCAGTTTTGGCATCTACTTTTTGAAAAGAACATTGATAGAATTAGAGTTCTAAAAGCTGACAACAGCAACTAGAAGGACAAAGAAAAAAGAATTAAGAAACTCAATTCCCTCATATAAAATGGGATTGCAAGGTCATTTGATCATGGTCTGGCAAATCCCTGTTTAAGGACAATATTTGCACTAGTAGAGCCTTTTCCTCCCCTCCCCCACACCCCCTATGCCTACAAGCATTGAAATCCCGTAGTTGCGAGCCAAAACTAGCTGAATTCAAATAAAGCTTCTATTCCCCCCTGCCTCCTCTCACTTTTTCTTGCTCAGGACAATAATTGTTCAAGTTACCTAGAGAGGTGCATATTTCTCTTCTGAATAATTATTTGAGGTTCTTAAATCAAGATTTTCTCTCTAAAATTTATGCTGTAGCTTTACTTGACATTATGCTTTTGATGTTGAAATTAGTGAAGCTTTATGACCTCTGATACACAGAACACCAATCACTTGTTCTCTCTATCTTTACAAATGAATGAAAATTCAAGCCTCTGATAGCCCTTATTACCAAAACTTTTGTTTCAGTTGCTGACTTGCTTTCTACACCTCTCTGCCTTCAGAAAACTTCTGGTAGTACCCAGCTTTTAAAGGAGTAGCAAGTGCAACCCTCTCTCCAAGCAGAAGAGCCTGGCTGTAAGGGCAAAACCTTCCTCAACAATTTGAGTTAGCCAGCACAAAATAAAAACCCCAGGAAGTCAGAAAACTAGGAGACACCTACTGTAGCCTGCTTCTTCACCACAGGAGAAACGAACTCTGTCTTCAGAAGCATCCACAAAGAGGAACTGGGTTGAGTAAGTCAGCTTAATCTCAGGAATTCAGTGTGGTTTGCTAGAAAATAGCAGCCCTTCAAACAGATCCACAGGTACATGCTTGAGAGAGAGAGAGATAGAGAAAGAGAGAAGATACGGCCTCTAGTTCTCTCATATTATCTACTGCTATTCTGATGAAGACTCATAACCTTGGAGCAGTTGCTAGTGAAACACTAACAGTGGATGAAAAGCCAGTGGAAAGAAGTAGCCTTGGCGGCAACAGGCCAAGCCCAGTTGCAGAACCATCGTAAACCACAGTGGCTTCCCAGAAGGCATTCTGGTGGCCTGGTGTTTTAAAGCAATCATTTGCTGCTGGTGGGATGAATCTATGCAGCAGATTTATCATGGAGAAGACTTGAGCTGAAGAAATGACTCTTGGTAAGTGAAAGAATCCTACAGATTAAGGCAGGAGACATTCAAAACCTTATGTGAAACACTGAAGATCTTAACATAATTTATTTTACAAGATTTGATCAAAAAATCCACAAAAATAACTTGTGATATGCCCAAAATATGTACATGGATAATTACCTTTGCTTCAGCCATCATTCATTTGACACTAAGTCTCACTGAGACTGTTTTATGAAAAAGCTTTGCAATATATTGTGCAGGCTCATACTTATCCATTTAGCACCAAAATATATAGAGTCTGCAAGAAGTATTAGGCTACAACTCTGAAGGAGCATTCTTAATTCAGCTACTTGAAACAAGTTTCTGTTCTGAAACAAGAAAAGTACATTTTATTTTCTGAAGCTACAAATAAAATGCCTACTGTTATAGTCCTCATGTAGGTAGAAATTCTATTATAATTCAGAAAAGTGCCTCAGAGTCAGAATTCTAGGACAAAATTGAGTAAGTGTTCAGATATGTTACTAAATCTTCAAAATTGAACTAGTAATTGATAAAACAGTTCTCAGACTAATCTTCCTAGTATGAGGAACCTTTTTAAACCTCAAACTTCAGCAGAAGCTCAGAGTGCTTATTTTACAATAGGCTTTCGGAACCTTACATATTTGTGGAAAAACTGCCTTGCTGCAGTAACTCCAAGACTGAGTTAAGTCAATCATCAAGTCTCACAAGTAAAAAGACAGACCAAGTATGAATGTAAAAGAGCCCACATATTTACTGTAAGCATAAGCAATGAAAAGCAGCTGAAAAGAGAGGTTTATGCATAGATAGTGCTTACAAAATAAATCCACTTGCTGCTTTAACAGCAAAGCAGTGAAGAACAGTAACTTCCCAGTTAACCAATCCCTCTCCACAGGGAGTCCCACAACGAAAGTGAACTGTGCATTTTACCTCATTCCTGATAATTTTGAATGTGCAAGTGTCAGAAACTCCTGGGAAAGGCACTGTATTAGGGAAATGCAGGTATACTTGTAAGTACAAACACCCATGCAATGTGTACTATACATTTGTATATACAATACAAATATGCACACACGCACATAACTGAGAAATCTTTCTCCTTTAATAGAGTCATGTTGGATCTTAAATTTCAGTTCTTTGATGCACTAAATACCTCTGAACACCCAGTAACATCTGTCTTTAACATAAAATTAATCTATGTCACAGGAGGCACCAGTCAGTCAGGGCTCACCCCAGGTGGGTCCCCAGGTGGTCCCTCAGCATCTTCCCTGCCACCAGCCCCATCGGGCTCCAGAGAACCTGGTTCCTCCCCAGTCTCTGCTCCACCTCCACACACCACCTCCACATGCTACCGGCAGGGCAGAGGAAAGAGAAGAGAATCAGTTAGGAAAGAAACAGTATCTAAAACAGGGACAAATAGAAGATTTAAGATACTGAAGAACAGAGGAGGCAGCACCAGGCTCCCTTCCCACTACTGCCCAGCTATCTGCTGTACTGCTTCTCCAATCTTGCCAGCCCTGCCACAGGCATGATCCAACTTTCACCTGAAAAACACTATTTTTTCCACAGTGATAATCCTCCCAAGTCCTTGACTACCCTCTTCCCCAATTTCTTTCTGAAAAACAGACAGGAGAGAGATCATCTAGACAAAAACAAACCAGTGCAAATGTGAAATACAAGGTAAAAATGTCTTTTGATATTACTGAGCATGCTGCAGACGTTGTGCCTAGTAATTGTGGTAATATCTAGCATAAAAGAAACTTAGTATGGATCTATTGCTTTCAAATGAGATTCAACTCAAACATGCATAGGGAGAGTAAAGTTATTTTATTAAATCATGCACATCACGTGTGTTAGTGCAAATAGTTTAATCTGTACTCCAGAAATTCTATTGTATTTTTATATCTTTACAAAATAGATTTAAAACAATTATTTACTTTAAAAAATGTAATTCTGAAGTTAAGCATTTCAGAACAATATTTGCAATAACCTATATACAAGAGGTACTGGGTACCACTGGCATACGAGTGTTCTGTGGTTGGGTGGCTTCCTGCAACTGAAAATGATGAAATGAATGAACTAAATGACAATATTTTCTACAAGTCACTTGTGGACTATTTTCTCCATAACTAATAATCCTCCCATTAGCCAATCCCACATAGCTTAAAGTAGAACCTTTAAAGGACAGACAATGATCCTCAAAACCTCAAGGTAAATTTTATGCTAAATTTCTATTTAAATATTTAAACTATCTGTCGATTGCCGTAAGATCATTTAAAGCCAATTGAATCTTCAAGATTATCTCCCTATTTTGAAGTTTCCTTTAGTAGAGCCATTTTACTTTACCATTCTTTAGCATATTATTTGTCTTCAATAAACTTTGAAGGAACTGTTGAGTTCAACAAGATAACTACAGTCTATATTTAATTCAGCATTAATACAGTGATTCCCACCAAAGTCAGCAAGTAGCAATAACTATAGTACTTAGATAAGGAAAATAAACTTCACAATGGGGACCACTGCATTGTACTTATAAGCCATGTAACGTTGATGCAAAAAATTTAACTACCAAATTAAATCATTGTTCACCTGACACATACATGACTAGGTATATGATTCCAATTTTGTAGCAGTTTATGTATCTCTGAATTTTTTTGGCTAATCATAGATGCACGGTAGCAGTTTTTAATGAAGTTACATCAACAAAAGCTTATCTAAAGAGCCTCTCCAGCTCCAGTCAGAAAGTATCAAATGACTGAAAAAATAAATTGATATAATGTGATATGTGAGAAAGTATTCATACTTTTAAAGAACGCATCTCTTTAAATATATGAAATTTAATAAATTACATTCAAACTAAAGTTAACGCAAGTTGAATCACTGCACTATGTCCATCCAATGACCAAGTATTTGCTCCCAGAAATACCTTAGTTCACTCAAGAACACACACATGCTTACACTCGCACACACGCACACTAAATATTCTAGGCTGGTCTTCACCATCAGTGTCTATATCTCTTTAAGGCTGGACAGGAATTGTGTTCATTTCCAGAAATCATTAACAAAACAATCCTTATCAAATAAAAATACGCTTCCTTCAAAAGGCCTAAGAGAAGTTACCTTAAGTCTTGTTCCCAACAGCTCAGTGACTAACAGCAAGTGAAACGATATACTAGTTTCAGAAAAAAAAAAAAAAATCACACTGAAAGGCACTGAGCACACTGCATCTGTTTTCAAAGTATCTGCAAGGTTATTTGACTTGGGTGTCCAAGTCAGCAAAAAAGTCTTTTTCCTTTTAAATCCAGCAATTAGATTCTAAAGTAAAAGTCCACAAACCTAGCCATTATAAATAATTTGGTACCAAGAAGCCTACTTTAGGCCACCATTGTAATATTTAGAATCCCAATATACTAATTTAAAACTTACGTGAAATTGTAAGCAAAAATATTGCTCACAGTATGATGAATCACAATTTTATTCCCTCTTTATAGACAGATACATTTTATACAGTTTAAAGCAAATGACCCTACTGCTGTTCTCACGCAGAGCTGTGCTGTATTAAGAGGTAAAAAGGAAGAGAATTAATCTGTTTTCCCTCAGTATATGAGTGATGCCAGCTTCTAAAGGGAGGACGGTGTATGGATTCAACAACAGTTCTCATGGAGAAGCTCTGGTTAGGCCTGGGTACAGCACCACGGCTGTTACAGCAACCAAAGCTGCCATCACAGGCATCCAAGGCCATTGTCTCTGTGTGGAGAGAAAAAAGAAATCAATATCATATCTGCTCTAAAATCACACCGATCAGTTTACCCCGTGGTTCCTCAAAGTCCTGAGTACCTGTTGATAGGCATCACTAAAACGTTACCCATGAGCCCTACTGCAGGCTAATCCTGACTTATAGTACCACAAAATTAAACCGTATTTCTCTAGCAGAAGAAATTCCAATGGAAAACTCTTCAAAACTCTTCATGATCAAAAGATCATCAGGAGAAGCTTTAGCAGCCCCGTATTTCCAGCTTCATTACCATACACACCTCAGAGACCTCTACTATTAAAAATGGGAGGGCTTAAGATGTTTAAAACATCGCATGTGCCAAGTCATTGCTAGACATAAGTTTATGCAGTAATGCCATCCTTAACTTATTTTTTGAATGTTTAAATCCAGATTTAGATCTTGGTTCTTAGCAGAGCCTAACAGATCAGTCTTGAATGCATTGTCACAATATTTTATGACAACAATAGAGTTTTAAGAGAAGGACACACCGGCAGACATTAGAGAAAATGCAAGCTGAGAGTTGAAAATACAAACCCACCACCTATTTCTCATCTTGTCTTTTTTCCATCTTCTTCACAGCAATAGTGAGAAAAAATAAAGCGTTTAAAGCCAGAGAGGAAATTCTTAGTCCATAATGAAGAACCAAAGCTTGTCAATTTGTTGTTATTTAGAGGCAAACTCTTCATTTTCCATAGTTAATTAAGCAATTAAATTTTCATTCAGGCCCTAGCATTGCAGCATTGTGCAAAATTTAGCCCATTCGCTAAAGACAAACTGAGACCAAGTTAGAAGAGGCACATTCAGAACCAGTTAGAGTGAAATTAATTCATTGTTAAAGAAATCACACAGATGTTAAATGATTAGTTGATTGTGCAGCTCGTCAGTATCAACAGAATGGCATATTAAATGAAGGGTTTGCTTCAGGTAAATAAATACCTGTGAGCATTTCACCATGCACTATTTTATACAGAAATGGCACAAACAGGTGAGAGGGACAAACATACATTGACTGAACAGTAGTGCTTGTACCTGTCGCTACCACAATGGGCCGTAACACCAATACAGGAAAGCCAGGATTAGGCCGATGAATACGGCTGGGACGGGTTGTAATATGGAAGGCTAAAGAAGGGAAGGGATATTAAAAATCACTTTGTGCTATAGATCAATCATGTAAAGATGATTTAGAGAGGGGAAGATAAGTCAGTGAGTTTTGGTTTAATTGAAATGTATTAAAGACATCTAACACAATACTGCATGATCTAATTGGCATACAAAGTTAGTACACCATTCTAGTCAAATGAACAGGGATGTTTAAAAATAAAGGGAAGTAAGTAGAAAATACTCGAAGAAACCTCTTGTCACAACTTGGAATTTAGCTCTTAAAAGCAGTATGAGGCTTACATTGACTTGCCTGTATCTTATTGGTATTTTGCTTTTAGTTTTCTATGCAAGTGACAGGAAATCCCCTCCGGATTTCTCTTAAAGCAGTAAAATTCATACCAGGTACCAAATTTTTCATCTGCTTCTTCATTCCATGCAATTTAGCCTCTTCCCATTTTCCATCACCAGGCTCCAGGAAAAAACAGTATTTTCCTCAATTAATGAATCAATTAACAACTATGGCAGCAGGCAAATCCAGTCACTTAGACATTTCTGTGAGATAACATGACTGTACAATCAACACTAAGTTACTGTAAAGCAGGGAAGTATATTCGTATTAGAGATACCATAAAAATCAGCATCTCCAGCAAGTCAGCCTTGTGACAAAGCGCAATTCTAAGAGTCAGTTAAATGCTGTAGCTGGGCCAAACTACCAGCTACGAAGATTGCAGGGTTCATTTAGCTTATGGCCTCGTGAGAGCCATTGCACATTTTCTCAGTTACTTTCAGCCAACTGTAAATTACTTCACATTCTGGAGGATAACCTCTATCCCTAACACAATATACAAAAAGCAAAAAGGGACTTAATTTCTAAGCTGTCCTTGGAAAGCATCTACTTTCTTTGTATCTTAGCTGATATAGTTGTGCACATACACAGACACACAGAGGTTAAGTTCAAACCATGCTATTTTCTTTCAGTTTTTTTTTTTGGTGCCTAAGCCACTTCGATTTTGTTCAGTCAATTAAACAAATACAAAGCTTACATTTGTAGACTTTCTTAGGCATTATTTTGCAATTTATAAATCAAATCTCATTCCGTTATGAATTTGCAGCAGTCATTTAATCACAGAACCTCAAGTATGGTTCAAAACACTTTGATCTCTGCCATTCAATTCTTGACTTTTAAAAAATTCATTTATATTTTAATCAAGGCATATATATTTAATAGACAAATCATGTGCAACCAAGTCATTTTCATGCAGTATTTTTTGTCATTGGTGCTACAATTAGAGTGCCATCTTCCCACAGAAAGCATGTTGATAGAAACAATCAGAGCAGTGTTCAAAAAGTGCCAAAAATTTAAGTCAATCAGAGCAGCTAACGTTCTCAAACCATTCACAAACAAATCCATCATATACTGCATCACAAAATAACCATTGACTACAAACATGCAAGCGCAAGTAGTGTACCATACTGCTAAGTGTTTCAGGACACAGTACTGCTTTTTTGAAAGTAAAACTTTATCCTCCCAAAAGGAAAAGTACAAAAACTTGTGAATATTTAAAATCATATTCCAAATGGAGCAAAGCAGCCCGCTTTTTTCTAACATTCTAGCATTTATTAATTCACAGGACAATTGTAGAGTGTTTTGGGTTTTTTTTTGTTTGTTTTTTTGTTTGTTTGTTTGTTTTTTTTGTTGTTGTTGTTTTTTGAGTTACACACATTCATGCCTGTGGCATCTTAGCAAATGAAACAAATTTTTAAATATCCACTGCATTTAATGAAATTGCCTTCAAACAGCTAAAATTCCTTCCTCATGAGGAAGGATCTCCTCCCAGCTGAGAAGCAGTTAATGAGGTTTTTCAAAAACATGCATCCTAGAACGATAAAAGGACATCCTATAGAGGCATGAAGATGTGCAAACACAGATGGGCCCCAAAAAGGAATAAATCCCACAGTAGGAACTGACTTTCTATAGGACACTGTCCTCAGAAATTAAGTAACAGATAATGATTCAGCATAGGAGGACAATGATATTTGAAAAATTTGACCTTGGAACTCAGCCCAGCATCTACGATTTTTAAAATAATCCACAATATATTTTACATTACTGATTGCAACTAAACACTTGCATGAACAGCAAGCTTGTCCAGTAGTTCTTTATATGGTTGGATGCTCTTCATCATACCAACATACCCTGTTGCAACTAGTTCCTTTCCCTGGAAGCTGATTTTGGCAATTCGGTTCCTTATTTTGTTTGAATACTCACCTCAAATTCTTGCTAAGAATCCCCTTCTATCTTTGCAAGCTTTGCTTTCATCAGGTGCTCCAACTCCATTCATACCCTTTCTTCCAGCTACTATTCCCCCTTTTCACTAATCATCCTGATCTTGAGATTAATATTTTAATAAGCAGAGAATCTCATACTCACAATCATTTTTTCAGTGTGATCTCTTCTATTATTTTGTGTGTGTGTGTGTGTGTGTGTGTGTGTGTGTGTGTGTGTGTGTGTGTGTCTTTTTTTTAAAGCTTCTTCCTACTTTAGCAAGGCAGTATTATCTGGGCTGTTATTGCAGAAGAATCCTAAGCAGAAAGCAGGTTCCAGTAAAGTACTATCTTGAATACATGGCTGTGAAAAGTAGGAATAGCTTTGAATTCTTCATATTCCTCTTAGCTCTAATGTGTTACAGGTTTACATTCATTAGCTGGGCTAATTCTGGCAAGAATATTCATACTAAACTTCAGGCATCTAGCAGCCAGCGATGTTTGGAGTACCTGTAAGCTCCATCTACAGAGAGAGAGCGAGCGAGCCAGCCTTTTCTAAAAGGCTATTATGGAACATCCATTGTCCTCCTATTTTGCTCTCCCCACTATGGGAGCTGTTCTCTCTCCACTGATCATGAGGGCAGTACAGGGAGACTAAACCAGTCATTCTACGAAAGTAAAGTGTCCAAAAATGTTATAAGATAATCGCAGCCTGTCTGCCACAACCTGTTAACTTTTGGAGGATTTCAGAAATCTCAGTATGCAAAAGTTGTCCCAGCTGTAACCTCAATTCTAATGATACACTCTCTCAAATTAATTGCAACAGAAAAACTCTTTTGTTAGTGAACAGAAAGGATAGTTCAACTGCACCATGTAAATCCTAAGCCGCTAAGGGATGACCACAATTAAGAGGCAGGAGCAAGAGTCAAGAGATAATATATGTTGTAACACAATTAAAAAAAAAAAAAAAGATCTTGAAGAAGGTTGCTTAATTCATTTGGATGCAGGTGTTTCAGCTTTTACCTTTGTATTACTCAAATTAAAATGTTTTTCCTAGTTCTGGTCCATTAGGAATTAAGTCAGATTTTTCAAGAGAGTAGATATCTTGAGCCACATTTAAAACTGTTATGTAGCTGTAAATCTAACTTGTATGTACAATTTTAAGTGTGTAATGACCTACAAATTTGCACTTGTAGTACCAGAATGCAGTTTTGCATATAATATGGTACATAGCCTTTCTGAAAGTCTGTCCTTCACTGTACAACACTCAGTTCTCCTAATCAGCAGGAGAATTGCCAGTGTCATAACCAGACTTCCCCACATACTTTGTGCAGACTTACGTTATTTCCTTTTTCTTGTAGCAGCTTCAGGTTTTCTTTACACTGTTTGAGCTCATCTGTGATTGATTGCTTTTCTTGTTCAGCCATCTCAAACTTCGCCTTCAGCTCTGAGAGCACAGTCTGTGTTCTTTCATACTAAAGGCAAAGAGAAAACAGTCTGCAGACCCCTGGGATACGCAGTGCACGCTTACACCTGCTTAGCACTCATCTTCCCTTCCTGCCTTATGCCTAAGGTAACTCAACCTGGATCAGTGCACTCTCTTTGTATAAAAAAAAGTAAGCAAGGAAAGTCTTTCAGAGTGCAACTAACACTATCTTATCTCCAGAAAAAAGGAAGAAAAAACCCAAAAACAAAAACACAGCAAGAAGAAATGATTTGCTCTAGAACTGTTCAGATTTTCTTTAAAAAGAAACATAAAAATTGTGTCCTCTGCCTTTGAAGGGCTAGGATTAATTGCATGCTTTTTCAAATAAGAAAGACTAAGAAAATTTATATTTGTATCTAGCATGATACAAAAAAATATAATAAATTTTATTTTAGATTGAATGATTTTCCCTATCCCTGGAAGGGAAATATAGCCTATTTTTGACTAGCAGGAAGCAATCAACAGCAAAATAAAATTACACCGTGCTTCAGAAAGATTAGAGGTCACCATAATTAACAGAACTTCACAAGCAGAGTTCTACAAATAAATTAAAACTAGAAGCACATATTAACAATATCAATTTTTACATTAGGTTTCAGACACTCTGTATGGCCACAGCTTCAGAACTCTTCCACTTTAGACACATGCAGCACCTGGCCATCACAGTATGCCACTAAGAACATGCAGGGGTAATGGTTCAGAACGAGCTCACAAGTATTTCTCCTGTTAAATAAACCCACTTTTATAATACTTTGAGAGATATCTTTTGCATATTTCCCATATAAATTTTAATTGAATAGGCCCTTCTTTGCAATATGTTCAAAGTCAGCAAATCATTAAATTGCAAAGATTACAAATTTTTTTTGCCTGGGACACATCCTAAAAATAACCTTTTTCAGCAGATTGTCATTTATATATGCCTTGAAAAAAAATTCACTGCATAGAGCACTATGCAGTTTTCCAGAAAGCTTTCTCATACTCAGTTGCACTGAGAGTCTTTCTGAGAGTGAACAATTTATGTGCTGCACCAGGCACAATAACAGTAACACAGCACCTATCAATAATAAGAATGGACAATAACGCATTACACTGTTAATCCAAACAGTTCACAATTAAGACTTCTATGTTAACCTCAGAACACAGATGGCTAATGCAAGGCTAATCAACTCTAGGAATGAATTGCAGAAATAAGGAAATACTAAGTAAATGCAAAGCCTGAATTCACCTATCTCATATCAGTTATTAAATAGGAAAAAAAAAAAAAAAAACATGGAAAGAACTGTAAAGACAAGATACAAGAAACAAAGTGCCATTCATATTTAGATAGTGGTCTTACATCTAAGCTGTCGCCTAAATACCTAGAGCAACCGAACAGGTGCAAAAATAACATTCCGTATGAATCAAATTAAACCTCTTCCTACAAAGAAAACCAAAACAGAGAAGCATAAAACATACAAAAACACTATGTTTTATCATTATTATGCTGCAACCCTAGTATGGGTTGAGTACAAACCACACCTGGTCAATGTGTCTCATGTTTGTGCATTATGGACATCTTCTCCTTATTCAAAATACTTGCATTCAATCTTCTTCTATAGATCACAATTTTCCAGTAGCCCTCATGACAGGATTAGCAAGGACAGAACTAATAACCTTCAATATAGGCACTAACTGCAAACTTAAAAGAGTAGGCATCTTTATAGAGCTATACATACATTAACAAGATTGGGATTTTCAAATTATGGATATGGCAAAGAGTGTGACAAGGATGAATTTATGACAAAGGAAGGAAAAGGACTGCAAATTGTAGGAAGTAATAGCAGTGACTGGGGAAAACTTCATCAAAAATGCTCATGAGTGAAAGCAAGTAACTCCTATGAACTTCCATATGTGATCTTAAGTTAGGCAGATGAAGCATATCCTTGAAATGCTACCTCTTCCTTATGCACTTTCTAATCATCTCCAGAAATCTTGTGATCCAGTAAAACAACTGGAGACTCACCTTTGTAAAGAACATGCGTTCCATTGTCAGATAAAATAGCTTAAATCTAATGAGGAAGACCATACTGACTGAGAAGAACTAATTTTGATTCTTAACAGTTAATGAGAATCTATATCACCATTATCAGGAAGACTGGTACACACGCCATCTGAAGGAGGTTTAACTTGTCTAAAAAGCTTAATATTGAGCACTAAGGTAATGCATAAAAGGAAACTTTAGAAGGTTTCCAAACACAGACAACTCATTTTATCTGAAGTCTTCCCTTTTAGATTTAACCACTCAATATACACATTGGTAGCTAACATAAAAGTACTTTCAAAGTATAAAAACGTTTAAAAGACTTTGTGTTTCCTTCTTTTATTTCAATGTAAATATCTTAAAAGTCAAAGTCAGTAGGCAGAGCATCCCCTTAAAATAGAAGTGTTACCTCCTTCTGAACATCCTTTGCTTGATTTTCAGCTTCAGTGAGTTGGCTTTTTAGACTAGCTGCATCCCGCTGATGTTTTTCTCTCAAAGATCCCATCTGATTTTCAAGCTCTTTTCGAGACATTTCAAGAACACTTATATCGCTGGTTAGCGCTAAACTCTGTTTCTGAGAGCTGCAAAACAATATCCCTTTGATTCCTCATGTTTTGTTTCCTCATGTTACATTCAATCAAACAAAATATTTTAAAGGACTATTTAAGGAATTTTAACATTTATGTATGCATATATGTATGTATATATAAGCATGCTGGCAAAATTCAAATCTAGAAAAAAAATTGTTCTCCCTGTATCAGTTACTTTGTGAATTAAATGCATATATCTGAAACTGAAAAACAAAAGAACAACAAATGAAGTATGGTAGAATACAAATACTTTTGCACTCTAAAATCTCTCTCAAAAAGCACTTGCAATAAAGAGATTTATATTCTTCTACTAAGTGAAACATGGTAAAGAATACTACTTCTGCCCATCATCATCACTGGTAACATGACAAACTCCCACAGTACACTATACTGAGAAGCATTTTCAAAGACTGAACATTAAGAATTCCTAACTTAAAATTCCCTACATAGTATATTATCTTTTAAGCAGAAGAATAAATTGAGCCTATGTGCTTCCACAACGCACACTTCAAGTCCTTATTTTTAAGTGGCAAAATAAATTAGGATACCTTGTGAACATGGAACAGGCCTGTTATACAGAAGCATTTTCAAAACAGAAATTTGAAAATGTTTTGACCAGAACTATCATGCACATGATATTTCAATACACTTACTCCAGATATCATCAGACTTCTAAAATCTTTACTAGAGGAGAGAAGGGAAGAAAAAAGGGGTGGTGGTGATGGGGAAACTCTTAGGCTACGGTATCTTTCTTCACAAATCCTTTCTGCACTTACCTAGAAAGCTCCTTCTCTTGTCGCTGAAGTTCAGATGCAAGCAAAGTATTTTCCTTCTTTAGTGTAACACACTCAGCTTCCAGAGCACTCCATTCCTCCTTCAACTTTTCAAGCTCACCTGTAATGAATAAATTTGAATTGAACAGAGCAAAACAAATTTAATGAATGCCTCAACTGTCACCAGGGAACAAATGGAAGAAAAGCTAGTATCAGTCAAATACTGTATCATGTTACAATTCATTGTGACAATCATGTCACGTGTTCCATCACAAGTAGCTATAAAGCATATATCAAATTATGTTTTACCATTATGAATAGTTTGCGAGCCATTAAATAAGTTAGTGCTTCTTAAGATTAGCTTCTTCTAACACACCAAGCATAGAAAAGACTGTTTACAGGTCTGTTCTAGCATTTTAGAAACAGCGGTGGAAAAGTATATTTGAAGAAATTCTTGTCCCAGCAGACTTAAAAGTAATGAACAATCAGAAAAAAAAAAATCACTAGATACTATACATCTGCTAAAAAGAAAAAGAACATTTAAAGCAACAGTGTTAAAATTAGACCTTTGAAACTAATCAGTTACCAGCAAAATTGATTAAAAAATTACACATCTTCATGGAGATTGACTGAATGAGAATTCTAAGCACATTTTATATATGCCAGCTTCTCCAGGCATATATGAAGTCTCACCATGAGCTTTTGAACTGTATTACTCAATAGGCATACACCATCATCTTGATAGCTGAAATATGATTACAGAAAAAAAATAGAAGTAGGATTAAGTTGCTGAGCTAGCAAAAAAATTAGACTGAAAGCAGCAGATTCTACAAAACCTGAAGCTAAAAGGCCTGAAGTAGTGGCTCTCAATCAGGTCTTATGTGACGTAGGTGCATTGCAGGTAAGGTGAAGTCCAAATGAATGAGCCCAGAAGAATTATACTGGCTCTGCACAAGATATTTGTGTATATCTACATCACATTTACAGAACAAAACTTCAATTCTAAGATTAATTAAATATAAAGAGAGACCATCAATTCTGAAAAGCAGAGAGGAAGTTACTGAGCATGGTAAGCCATAAAACAATTATTTGTTGCAAATGTAGCTTTGCTAAAAAAACTAAAAGGCCAGAAACTATTGATTAACAAGATTAAATGATTCAAATTCTGCAAGTCCTTTTGGAAACCTGTGGCAGTATCAACCACATTAATAGGGCAAGTTTTCCATCTTTTTAAATTGGCATTATACTTGGCCTGCTTTTGATATCACAAGGTAACTAGGTAATTGAGGTATAATTGAAAATTTTTATTTATAGAAACATAAAAAAAAGGTTTTTATATCACTGTACGCCGTGATTTTTGTATATGCATACACACACAAATATTGATTTGACTATTTGACACTCAGGTTGATAAGGATGTTACTATTAGCACTGGTCCCTGACATTCCTTTTACCTTTTAAACGAGTAGCTTCTTCCTTCTGCTGATCCTCACACTGCTGGCATCTGAGTTGAAAACTGGCTTGCAGACTGACAATTTCTTTTTCATAATCTGAAGCATCTTTCCGCCACCGTTCAAGTTCAGCTCGTACTTTCTGTAGCTCCTCTTGCAAAGCAGAAATATCAGTATCTCGTTCTGATGCTGTCTTTTCTGCTACTTGTTGAAGAAGCACAATCTCATTTTGAGCATCAATTAATTGATTTCGAGTGCTTGAAATTTCATTCTCCTTTTCCTCACGAAGATTCTCAATATTTTCTTGTAATCTTCGCAGCTGAGCTGGAAAACAGATGTTAAAAATAAGATTTTTCTTTTTAATAAAATGTACTTACAGAAATTCTAAAAAGAGATGACTCCCTTTCTCAACTCACTGCTATTTAATAGCACTAAAGAATCCTAATGCAATTCAAAAAAGACTGACCTTGTGAACTGCTCTAGTCTTAGAAGGCAAAAAACTATGTAATGTATTACACAGCATAACATTACAGAGAGTGAAAAGAAACTAGAAGTTGCTTGGACAAAGCCTCCCCTGCCACACAAGCACTTTTTTTTTTTTTTTGGGGGGGGGGGGGGGGGGAAGGGTAAGAGAGGGTTGTGCCAAGTGAGACTATTAAAGAAACTCTCCAGAAATTTGAAATCAAGCTTCAGATCTAACTTCATCATAAGCAAAACAAGTTTTATAGAACGTGGAGATTACAGGGAACAAGACAAGATAAAGCAAGAAAATTTCTGTGACAAGCCAAACAAATTTGCAAAGCTACAGTGGAAATAGTTGCCTGTTCAGCCATTAACTTTATGATGTTTATAAGCATTCAAGGCACAGCATCCAGTTTTACTCTATTCTCCAAACATGTAGAAAAGGAAATAAAAATTATTTTGCTTCTTAGTATATATATTTTTTAAAAGTTCAGGGTGAACTTTTGATTGGGGGGGGGGGAAAGAGCTGCACCTAAACTACTGAACTGTAAAAGTCAGCAGTCAGTCACATAAATTCTGTATTATTTTGCATTTCTCAACTGCATAAAGCAAACTATAAGTTATTCACACTCAAAATTGTTTAATTATTAAACACATCTCTGCTCTGGGAGAAATTTTTCATAAGCAATACAGGCTAACAAAATCCTTTGCCAACAGTTGCAAAGAAATACAGGAGACAAGGATGGAAAGTACAAAAGTAGAACTAAGTAAACTCATGACTGATAGAACTACACTGTTTAATTTGCCCCTTTTTCCTCTCCTTCATTTGCTTTTTAAAAGTGAGGGATCAGAGTACACTTGTATTTCATTGTTTTTCAACATGGAAAAAGTAATTACTAAATTAATGAAAAATTGCTCCGAGAAGGAAAGAGCAAAGTTCATTCTTAACATCAATTGGAACTCTCACATGAGTTACCCTAGAGGGTCAGAACTACGCATTTAAAGTTGAATGTTTTTTCCTCTGAAGGAAGAAACAAAGGCAATGGAAAGCACAGGAATGATAACGAAGTCTTAGTAACTGTCATAGATTTCTTACATTTAGTTTTGTTGAGCTACTAAGCTCCTGCTTCGCAGTAATGACAGTATTTCAAAGAAATCTGAATTTTCTTCTGTCTGCATTGTTGATGAACAAAACTCCCTTTAAATCCTCAGGCATACAGAAGAGCATGTTAGGACTGAAAATCCAAAGAACGTATACAAACATTTCTCACATTCGGTGGAGTTGTGGGAATAACTTGCATAGAAAAATTACTGCCACAAATATTGAAATGGTTTCTGAAGCACTGGATGTTATTTCAAAGGGCAATCAGAAGGAAGACTTCCATTACATCTCTTATTACATAAGCCATTATATCTAAACTGAATGCTTTATTTTTTTGAAAGGAATGACTAGTTACTTGAGCTACAAGAATTTCCTCATTCCATTTATCTGTTCATCTAAAGGGAGCTTCACACGTAGACACAGGATCTTAGCTGTTCGAGGCATTCTCTTCTCTATGTCAGAAGCATAAGCCATGTAAGCACTGGCTGCCAAAAAATGTTGATTCCATGAAAATTGTCCAAGAAACGTTACTGTATGAAGCTACAAGGTTTCCCCCGCAACCCACTACAGATCCCAGAAGCTGCCAAGAGAGAATGCTGACATTAAGACAGCTTCTCCCTATCTGTGAAATACGTCTTGCCCTGAAAGTTTGGGAAGCAGCAAACGTACATCAGACTGTTTTAAACTGCAATAGAGAGAGAAGAGGAATCATTTATAAAGATCTCACATAGGAAACATTCAGGAGACAAAATAGTACAGAATTGACAAGAGTTACCTTGCAGCTAATGTGGCCCTGTCAACTGTCAAGTTTGTGGGTTTTTTTTCTTTCTTTCTTTTTTTTTTTTTTTTTTTTTTTGAAAGAAGATACATTTTTTTTCCTTCTGTATAGACATAACATAACCACCAAATATCCTGACTTCTAATCTTTGCTATGAAATTCTTTATTTGGAGTTTTCTGCACATTAGCAGCCCAAGTTTCAAAATTAAATTGCCCCTCTTGTTCTGAAGAGGAATATTATGTTAGCACCACTTTCTTGGAAAAAATAGCAAATATTCTTTGCTGACATTCATAAAATAGCTATCACATAAGCTTCTCAAGTGTAACTGCTGTGTGACAAGTAGCATAGTCCACAAACTATCACCATAAAATAATTTGTTCAAGCTATTTGGGCTTGATTTCCTAAGAAAATGATGCTTATGTGCTTACATTTTCTTTTCATCTGACTGTCTGCTCATCTCCCTTCCAAATATTTTTGAGTTGAACGACTAACTAAATACGAAATACTGACTGAGATCCCAGGCTATAAAGTTCATAGAAGTTTCATAAAAATCAGTGGCTGAGTAGACATTCACACTAGCGTTTCCTCTAATGTAGAGTTCTAATACAACCCTTACCAAGGGTGCCTTTGACCAGTGAGCTCACAGGTACAGGCTGACAAGTGGGCATGCAACTCCAACAGCAGGACTTGCTACTACTTGCCCAATTACACAGCCACATGACAAGATAAAGAGCTAAAAGCAAGCATAGAGCTTTTAAACTCTGGCACATCACAAGGAGCTGCAACAGCAACAAAGATGTATCTATCTCCTCAGGCCCTCCTACAACAAATCCATAGGAAATCAACCTGTCAGTTCCACTGCTCATCAAAAACACTTTTCTTGTCAACACAGCACTTCACTAGTTTGGAAACGGCAACTTTAACTTGTGATAAAGATGATGTGTAAATCACACGATTCCATCCTGCTAGAGTTATTTTGGGCTGAAAAGAGCATGATCGTGATCACAGCAGTTCTTCAGAGACTGCCTGTTCTTTATGAAATTCTGGGGCTGAATGTAGATCTGTAGTGATTAAAATTATTTGGGAGGATTTTTATCAGTAAAATGAAGAGATTGAATAGTAAAAAAAGACTGCATACTCTGAATGTTTGTTTAGAAGGTACAATAGTCACACTAAGACTCTCTGAATCACTTAGAGCTGATGAAAAAATGAGGAGAGAAAGGAGAAGGACTATGTTACAGATTACATCTTTGACATTTTCTAATTTATTATCAGAGACACAAGAATCAAGGGGAAATGTTTCATAATACATTTGAGATAGCATGAAAAAAAATCAAATTTAACACATACACATTTAACATCTTCCTTCATTAGTGCTTAAGATCGACATAATTGGTAAAAGATATGTTTCTCCTAAGATATAAAGAATGAAGTAGAAAAAAATTATTCCATACCTTGCAGAACATTTATTTGCTTGCTGGACTCTTCAACTTGCATTCGATATGCTTTCCTCTCTTCTTCCAATAGCGCTAAAAATAAGTGAAAACAAGTCCAAAGATTGTTAGTAAAAAGTATTTCAGCTTTGTAGTAAATTACAGTCACAAATTCCCCATAACGGAGAAGATTAAAACAGTCAGTTTATTCCAGTAAGTTATCAAAGCTAGTAATTATGTAAGCAGTTTAAGAAAACGTTAATATTAAGACATTATTCCATTATTTTGGTAGTATTTATATTAATTTCAAATTAATATAATCAGTTGCCTGATGCAAAAACTCAATGTGTGTTAAATGCAGTTTGGTGTAGGAGTAGAAATAAAAAAATGCTGTAACGGTTTTCCAGGACAAACAAGATGTGATTAAACTATTTCCTGTTAAAGATGACCCTCAGTTTTGCAGCTAATGAAACAGCTAGATGATCTAGCTGTAAAATGATAGGATGATCTGAAAAAAACCCCATCCTACTACTGAACACATTATGTGTGATTAATACTTGCAGATGCATATATTTTTATTGATGAAATATATGGAATATATCTGTAATACTACAAAACGTATTTTGGTCAATACTGACCCAAAAATTGAGAGCTCAATCTAACTGTACCTATAATTTCTACAAAACAAAAAAAGTTTATGACATGCTGTGCAAGAAGCCAATACTGTGAACACAGATTTATTTATAGTATAGTCAACAAAACTAGACCCTCTTAAGATTACCTGGTAAATACAGTTTTAATGGATACCCTACACAGTCAAGTTGATCTGGGTCTCACCTTGAAGTTCAAAGCATTTTTGTTTACTTGTTCTAGCTAGCTCTTGGGCTTCAACCAGCTCCTTGTGCAGCTGCTGAATCTCTTGTTTAGCCTCAGTTTCTGATTGCGCACCCTGCAATTCATCTGATAAAAGAACATTTTCTTTAAAGCATGAATTTGTACAACAGTTTAATTTGACTGCCATGTGAAGACTGGTCACTTTCTATTCTAATCATCCAAAGTTAGTTAAGTAACCTCACAATTTTGTTAGGTAAATATTAGCAAAAATATTAATATACCTTGAAAAGAAGGAAAGCAAATGCAAATTTTAAAATATTCATTACACTTAACATGCAGTAAAATAAAGAAAGAACACAAGAATCAGCTTTTAAAAATAATGTATCGGCTGGCAAGGATTACTCTATCCACATAAATGAAGAAACTACAAGCATAAGACAGTTCTTGATTGTGCATATGGCTTGTTTATTTTAGAAGGAAGCTACTCCAACCTTCCCTCCTAAAACAAACTTCAGTGATTCCGTATCCCCTTCACCCCAAGCTCACTCTCCCCTCAGCACACACGTCTATTTATCTTTAGGTACATGTACACAGCCTTGTACCAGGCCTAGTTTCTGCCAGTCGGCTATGAGAGATTATGCAAACCAAGTTGCTATTAAGTGATTCGCTACTCCCAATCAGCTTGCTACTGTGCAAAGTTTGTTTTTCTACCTTTCTCTCTCATTATGCATGTGGACCACAGCTACAAGAAAAGGAAAATTTATGCAAATATCCTACAGTAGAACAAAATGAAGAAACTGAACAAAAATTTCACTGGATTTCATTCACTGGCCATGTAATACTAGGCCAAGATTTCCCTTTAAAAATACAGTTTCACTATAATCCAAGTTAAAATACTAGGTACATCTTTAACATCATTAGGTAACTAAGCACATTATTTAAACTGTAAACAACAGTTAAAACATTTGCTCTTCCTCAAACCAAGTTTGTATTAATTAAAAATGCATACTGAAGACCTCTTGCATAAAAAGATAGGTCATCCATATGCAAATTAAGTACATTTAAAGCTGACATATTCGAGGGAATAACCAGGAGTATTTGTAACTAAAAGCAGTATAACGTAACAAAGTGTGTACTGGAAACTATATGCAGTAACATAAAGAGGAAGCCCACAGGAATCTGTAATATTAGGAACTGAACCACAAAACTTTTCAGTAAATGTTCCTTAGGTAGGGGTTGTGCAGAAATAATGTGTTCTTAAACAGGCACCAATAAACTACATTGGCAAAAAGGTTAAAATTTTATATAATGCCAATTAGGTGAAAAAGGTAAAAGTGGTAAATCAGTGGAAAAAAAGACATTTGCACATCATGGGAGAGACAAGGAGTACAAAGAGATGTATCCCAGTACTCTGCTAATAAAATTCTAACCTTACAGGCCATACAGATTTAAGATGAACAAACACTGCATAGGATAAAAAACAAGAAGATCAAAACACTTTGTCTGGACCCTCCACTAACAAGGAGAAATTAATACAAGCTATTTTTTATCTTGCCTTTGCATTTTTGACACGCATATTTGACTCTATGTCATCAATAAAGTAGCTTTTAAGAAAATAATTATTTTTCTTTTTTTTCCTTAGAGTAGTTATTTATCAGATCATGCTAAAGTACTCATATGGTCTCTCTCTAGGAGAAGAGGCTACAGGTTTCCTGTTCTCACAGTGATGAACTGGTGGGATCAAGGAGTGGAGTCATGTGCATATGCATGTGGTTTTGGCTTTTTCAGAACAGAACTGAGAACAGAAAGAACAAAGAGGACTAAGTATTTCATCCTAACACTTTCTTTCACAGTTTATTAAGGAAAAACTTGGATTTGGAACTCTTATTTGAGATGTTTTGTTCTTAGCTCCTCATGGATAAAGTTGCTTGAGGCAATTAGATTTTCAATCCCTAATGAGACTGTTCAGAAAAAATGGAAGAGGAAGTTGACAAACTGTGTTCAAAATCATGCCTGATAAAGAAGCACTGTCCCAAATTAACAATAAAGAATCCCAAATGAACTTTCCAAGGGACAGTATTTCCAAATCAATGAAATCAATGAAACATCATAAAAGGTAACACTGCTTCAAAGGAGATGAGGAACTCAAGTTATGGGACAGCATAACAGGTTTAGGGAAGGCACCATCAACATCAAGGTAGAAAGTTTCCTATTCAAATGCAGTAAGGAAATTACCATATGCTTGATTACTTGTAAATCTAAGGCCATGAAGAAAAGTATGAGCATTAAGAAACAATTTAACAGCTTTTAAGAATTACACAAACAGAAAATTCATTTAATGGCACATTTAATAGTGCAAAGTGAACATCATTCTCACACTAACTTTTGAAAAATTTCCTTAGTGAGTAGGATTGCTCTATTCATAAACAGAAAGCCTACTAATTATTATTGGGCTTAGAATTAGATCCCTCAAGAAGCAAATTCACATGTCATTAGTTATGAAAATTGGCCTGAGAAACAACACAAAGAGCTGCAATTAAAGTCTTTGAGCAATTTCCAGAAGTATTCAACATTGGACTAACTGTTCTCAGAAGTCTAAGGAGTTTTTATCATTAATTACAACTAGGTGGTGGTGGTGGTAGGGAGAAGGTCAAATACACAATAGTTTGAAATCCCTCATTCATTTATTACAGCTCATGGAAAATTTTCATCTGCAATCAGATTTTTCGCTGTGTTATAAGAAAGAGATCCTTAATTAAGATAAAATTTTTTAATCCCCTCAAAACACTAAGCTCTCCTTTAACACTAGCATTTTTTTTTAACTGGATTGGTAGATTTAAAATTGCTATCAAAAAGTCAGTAATTTGTTACAAATCCTTCTCAAAGCATCTGAGTTTGTTCTCCTTCAATCTAGTTCAAGAAAAGAAGTTTAACCCATGGCTCAGATTTGGTAAAATGTAGTTCTACATTGCTCATCTTATATCCATATGTGCTTAGCCTGTGGGAGCAACATCGTGAGCAGGGTCATATTTCTCCAAGTTTCACAATGACTCCTGTTAGAAAAGACCAGCAAAATTCTGAAAGTGTTATTCAGTATTAAAATAATATTCAGACAAAATCAGATAAATAATGTAAAAAATGAGTTTTCTTTGGCTACTGAAACACAAACCAATAGTCTCAAAACTACCTGAATCAACAGACCATTGACAATATTCAAAATTTCTTATCTAAATTATCACATTTCTTCAGCAAACTCCCATCTGACAACACTTTTTAGTAAGATTCCATGAGTCTTGGCATTACTAAGCAAACGTAAGGATGTTGGTAAGAACAAGAAACTGATTGCCTTTATTGCTTGCTCTTTTACACTGTTTAACATCTACCTGTTTTAAACTCTGCAAGCTCTTCTTGCCAGATTCTGGCTTGGCTAAAGCTGAAACAAGGCCAGAATGCACTTTGAATTTATTGATGGAAAACACCCTTAGATGTAACTGCAGCAATTAAACATCTCGGCAGTTTTTTTGCTCCATTAGTTTGTTTTCTAAATTCCAATAGTCAAACAAAAAGGAACATTGGCTCTGGAATTGATGCATCCATATTCAGAACAGCTGCTTGTTGAGAAGTGTTTTCACACTTGCATGATTATATGAATGTATAACAAATCCAGTTGAAAGTGTCTGTGGCTAATAAGATCCTTTTTAGGATAGTCAGGCATAAGATAGCTTTCTGACAAAATCTCAAGAAAACTGTGGGCTCACAGGCTCTTCATAAAAATTAAAAATGCAAGTACTTCATTGTAGAGATATTTTTAAATGATTTAATGACAGCAAAAGAGAAATAGCTATAAATAGCTGCAAGAGAAAAAAAATTATCCCAATTATTCCAGTTAATTATAATATGCAGTTCAACAGCATAGCTGTGTATGCACGCAGGTATTCTACTTTGTAACTTAAAAATTCAGCGGTGGCTACGGTTTAAATCATTGATTGCCTAAAGATAGATGAAACAATGAGTGAGTCACATGAAAAAAGACTATTTCCGTGTGCCTACAGAAGACTTGATTTAGCCCCTTAAGAAGGCAATTACCTTTACCTGCCAGTTCAACATACCCTGGACAGAGAAAGCCTAACGGCAGACTTGCTTGGCCCTTGATATTAGACAGTTCCAATCAAGGGCATAGCATGCCTTTAGTGGCTGTATTTCCTTCCTGGGCTACAAAGCAGAGCCTCTCTTTTTTTATTATTAAATACTCTAAACTCTCAGGTGGAAATTAAGTGTATAATATCTAGCAATAATGGGAACTATTTACACAGGTAATATTTGGCAAAGCTTAAAATAGTTGCTAAAGAATCCCTTATCTCCACAATTATTGACTGATTGTATACTGAAACTATTTGTGAACAGTACTTCAAGTTATAACATGTAAATCCCAGGACAATGTTGGTGAGCACAGGAAACTAGCTTGAAGGATGCAAATTATTTCTATGCTAACACTCAGCAGTATGCTTTTATATTACCCAAAGGAATCACTAATAAGGTTAAAGTATGACTCTTCCATACCACTACATTTGAATTTCAGCACTCTTCATTCAAATGCACATATACATTTGACAGAAATACAAGTAGACACAAAAATATATCCACAGATTATGCATCTAAGTTACAGAAGTTCATGATTACCTTTCAGAAGGGCTACTTTAGCAATTGGTTCATTTAGTTCTTGGTCATCCATTTGGGCATCTGAAATGAGAGAACCTTTCAGAGTAGGCAGACTGCATACAATTTTCACATACACATTCTTTAACCCAAGGGAATCCTTTTCAATTTCCTCACTTTAAAACAGTTACCATGAAATTGCAAAATATACAATATAATATTGTTTTAAGCTTGTATTTGGCTCCACATAATACAAGCATTCTCTCTTCTGACAGGAAAGTTCATGATTAAGTTACTTAATTCAAGCCAATTCAATTTTATAGAAACTTCCATTAAAAGCTTACCTGTAGTGTCGTCACTGCTTTTTTCCTTGCTTGGACTAAGAGTGTCTGACAAATCTGATTCTTTCACTCTTGCCTGATTCTCTGAAAGAGACAAGGAGAATCAACTAAAAATAAATAAATGCTTTATTCAGGCTTTTATTCATAACTTTCGCCATCTATACATATATCTACTGCTAAACATCACTAGGAAAAAAGCCAGAGAAAACTATGATACTTAAAAACCCAGTATTTGCTTATTTCTTTACAGCTCTGGACCAAAATGGATTCAGTATGACTAAAATCATTAATCTAGCCTTGCATCTAATATGAGATGTGACTGCCTCGTATACAGCTTCAACTTTCGTTTAAAGCTGTATTCTTGTCAGCTGGAACTCAGTGTAAAAGCCAATTGTTTTAATCATTCAGGGAACAAATAAGAAGAGAAATCTAGAACAATGCAGATATTGTAAAAAAAAACAGAAAGAAACTGCTGTAAGAAAATGATTTAGTATTTCGGTCAAATAAATTCATAGCAACGATTCTTGTATATACTGTGCTGTACCCTAATGGAGAGCAGAGATTTTCAAAATGGAAGGGGACTTAATTATACTAATTCATCTTTTCCCACGCATCAATCTTACACCCACTAAATTTGTCAGCTATGAACCATGTCACCAATGTACAGACCCAATTACATATAATGAAGTCATTCTTGGCTGACTATGCACAGCCTTGGCTTGACAGCATTGCTGCCTAACCACAAATTAATAGGTTTTTATGATGCTTAAGTGCCAGGTAAACAGATTTAGAAAGGCATCATTACAACGTTCCCAGTACACAAACTTTATTTTTTGCTATATACACAGAAACCATGATGAGCACAAATATCTCTACATATAGATACTGCAGATGCAAAAAAACCCACCAGGACAGGGGAGGGAAGATACACAGTAAAACACAAAGTGTGATATATCAATAGGATTGGTATAGGAAATTATGTAAACAAGTAGTATTAAGAAAGTTCGTTATTTTTACAAATAACGAGAGAACAAACTGAACTAAATCCCCCCACAAATTAAAGAAGTTGTAATTGAAAACAACATCTGCACTTACACTGGGAAATAAGCAAGATGACAAAACAGGTTAATAGGAAAAAAAACCTGTTTATCTAAAATGAAAAGGCAATTTTTTACATTTCTTTGCACCAGAAAAACATCCACATGTATCCGTATGTACATATACATTCAAAACACATTGGAATTACTGCAAAGTCTGAATCTCTAAACAAATGTCGTATGACTTCAATTGACTTTAAATGTCATGACTCAAAGCAGTTAAAAATTTGATGTTTTGGGGTTCTTTACTAAACCAAGGTGAGTAATTCCCTCTTTTTAGGGATAAAAATTTTAACTA
The DNA here is from genome assembly GCF_028389875.1 of Rhea pennata. Classification (NCBI taxonomy): domain Eukaryota; kingdom Metazoa; phylum Chordata; class Aves; order Rheiformes; family Rheidae; genus Rhea; species Rhea pennata. Next base: position 14,359,509 of record NC_084674.1, read on the forward strand.
ATATCTAATAATGTTACAATACAAAGCATTATTCACATATCTAACAGAATTCAGCCCACAAGACTGCCATTAAAACTCTACTGCTTATCAAATCAAATCAATGATTGCTATTTAAAGCTAAATTTTTTAAATAAAGCATATCCTAAAAGCCTCACCCATGCAGGCTGTATCAGTGGCCATTCCAGACGTGCTAAGATGAGCAATATCTCTATCCAGCTAACTTTACCATATCTGGTCATAAAAGGAAGCACAGTTTTCTTGCTCTGTGCAAAATGGGAGGAACAGTGCAAGCTCCAAAGGCTGAATTAACCCCCTCTCTCTCCGCCCCCTCTGCGCCCCCCAATCTTGGGTACCCGAGCTTTTCTCCTCCCCCTGAAACAAGGAACAAGATCAGGCACTACAGAAAAAACAAAGGTTTCTGTACTTGAAGCAGAAGTAAAAAATGTAAGTGGTTTAGAAGCCTGCTTCCTAATCCAGAACCTGGGATACACTAGGGACCATATTATATGTTGTCTGTACTATAAGTCTAAAACAAGCCTGAAAAAGCACAGTGATAAGCACAACTCTTTCCTGTAATATATTATTTCACAGTAGTTGTCCCTATTTCTCATGATAAAACTGAGCTGAATAAATATGGTCAAAACGATGAAGCGTATTAAAATGTGTTGACATCATACTTGATGAGTTAGAATATACTAACAAATGCTAAAAATAGCAGATCATTCTGCAAGATAACTGGCACGCAAGTGTTAAGTTACAGTTATTGTATGCATTCTTTTGCCAAATATGGCATGCTGTCTATAGTTTACTCACATACAGAAACAAGTTAAAGGCGCAGTTTCACATATAAAATATGGGAAAATAAATTTTAAAAAGATGTCACTAAAATACCAGAATTCATTACAAGCTAACATTTACTCGACACAATAACACTAGGCAGGAGAATAGAAATTAAACAAGTAAGTTAACAAGTCAAAATACTAATGAAAAGCTACAGAAAGAGTCAGCCTACAAGTCCAAACCACCTTACATCATTGACACATAGGAAATACCAATCCACAAACTTTGTAGCATTCCAGACTTTGGTACTGCAAGATAGGGATGTCTTTCTAAACAAGATAAATCTTCTCATTTTAGAGTCTTGCATTTCACGTGTTTTATACTGAAAACAGTAAGAAGTTAGAAAGTCGCACTTTATTTTTTTTTCACTTGCAAAATTCAGGTTTAGGAGTTTAACAGTGATTTTCAAAATTGTTAGGGTATAAGAAAGAAAAAAGTCAAATTAAAATATATTTTATTCACCCCTTAAATGAGATCAAACATTATTTCCAATTTGCTCTTACTGTAAAAACAAAAATCTGTTTGAAATTTATTCAGGAGCTAGAGATTTAGGTCAACTTACAAAAATTATCATTTGTCCTTTATACCTCTTTACCCTAAAACAGTATTTAGAGCACAGTTCAGTAAACAATATACCTTGCTTTAATAGATTTTTTTTTTTAATGAACATTCAACAAAATTCAAACTGTTGGTTTAAGTCAAAACATGCATTAAAGCATAATAATAAAAATGCTTCAAAAATAGTGAAATAATCCAGAAGTCTAACCTTTCAAAAGCTTTCTTTCTTCCACTTTGGTTAGATGTCCCTCGTCTATGATCTTGTCTGCCAAACAAAATAAGTGTTACTTTCCAAGCTTAAATTAAGCAAGCTTTTCTCTGTACCCATCTACGTAGACTACATTCCATGACCAAATTAAAAGCTGATAACATTACTTCCTACTGAGGCTTGAACAAAAACTTTATTCTGGCATGTAGTAATGAAACAGAGCACACGAGCCTACTGAAACTTTGTGATAAACTGCATAATTATTTTCTTGGCAAGTTATTAAGTAACTGACATTATTAAATGCTTCAGTTCACTAATGAAAGGCTAGTAAAATTTTCTTTTTTAATGGACTTTTATTTATTTATCAGGGAACAATAAATAAATACATCTTCAGAGTTATAGTAATTAGAAAAAGGAACTCCAAAAGATGGATGCCTAAAATAGATATCCACCAAATATAGCAGAAATGTAGAAATATACCATGCAAAACCAGCAACTGAGAAGCCACCTCCCTAGCATAACTGCTTCAACAGTGCCCATGAAAGATGGGCAACATTAGCCTTTCTTAACTTAAAACTTTCAGAGAGTTGCACAAGTTTCCAAAAAGTTGTTCATTCACTACATTCAGATGCACAGAATTTAGTTTGTACATAGCATTGACAGGAAGCATATGTCAAGTGCATTAAAAAGGCATAAAGGGAATTTGATAACATATTGCTAACTTCTTGCTACTCCAGCTAGCACATGAAGGTAAGCAGCAAGACCAAGGGGAGAATAGGTATGGGTTAATAAAGAGGTAACTACTGAACTAGTAATTAATGAAACGTCCTCCTAACAACAAATAATTCAAGTTCCCTAACAACTGGTTAGCAATCCCAATAAGCACAGCTACTGAGGGTCATGTTACAGGTCATTTCATTAATTTCAGTCCAGTACTCTTGTATTTTAGATAGTTAGCAATGCTTTCAGGGGCATCCTAAGGGCCGTTAACCACTTAAACGCCAGGCTGGAAGCGCCTCTATGCTCTCCCTGCTGGCTCCCTGCCCACGAGGCAGAGAAGGGGGTTTGCTGGTTACCCCACGTGCTGTTAGCAGGTAGAGCGAGACAGACAAAGGGGCAAACAGCGCACAGACAGTTCAGACCAAGGAAGCCAAATGGCAGCAAATCTTTCCAACTTCTCCCACAAGAATAGTGACCTTTTGTCAGCATTTCTAGACAAGTGGCTCTGAAGACTGAAAAGCCTCTCTGTTCCTCTGCTGGTATGCTGCTGTAGCCAAGACTGCCTGGAGACAGAGGCAGGACAAGAGCTGCACGGAGATACGTTTTCCAACTCTTACTGCAAAGAAGGACAAACTTTCAGACACAAACAGCTGAGGTCTGAAGAAAGGCTCATGGGACCAACAGCTCGTCTCTTTTTCTCTACCCAAAAAGACCAATCCATCCAAAACAGATAATCCCTCCAAGTATCTACAAACACGGTCCTGCTTTTCCACAACATTTTACAAATACTGTTTCAGAGAAATATGCTGAACTGCACTCTGGATTTTCAGGATTGGATTCTGGTCTCAAGTGATTGCAGGAGATCACTTATGACCCAGTTCAGACCAGTCCCTCGTTTGCTAGAGCTAAAGAAAGTCACTGTGCCTTGATTAAAGAGGGCACAACGGACAGACTCGAGGCCCCACAGCCGCAAGCAAAGAGTTACTGGATGATATCACAGAATCGTAGAATTGGTAAGGTTGGAAGGGACTTCTGGAGATCATCTAGTCCAACCCTCAAACGAGTGGCCCATACGGGGCTCGAACCCACAACCTTGCAATTATTAGCACCACACTCTAACCAACCGAGCTAAACCGACCCCATCATCAGCCCTGTTCTGTTAAAAAGATTAAACAAAAATCTTCATCTCCGGTACCCAGTTGAGACTTGAAGGGGGGCAAAGAGTGAAGGTAGAAAGAATGTAGTTGAGGAATTCAGCCAATATGCCTGAAAAATAAGCCAAATGTGAAAACTTGCACCCGCAGTAACTACCAACTGCTTGATGTGGAGGGTGTGAACATCTCATCTGTGTTAGTTGGTTAGCTTAAAATAGACTTTTGTAAGTGGTTTATAGAAGAAAATTTGGCATCGTGAATTGATCTTGAAGTCTTCACAATTCCATGACTTAGAACCAGAATAATCATAATACAAAACATAGAAATTGATAGATTTTTTTTTTTTTTTTTTTAACACAGATATTTTTCTAAACTCAAACTTTGGCCACTGTTTCCCACATTTTTAAGAATTTTGAATTCCTGCAACTAAAAAAAAATATACACATATTTTAATTCTTTTGCTTTTCCAGTATAGCTTACTGTCTTCTAATGCTCCGTATCGTGGTTTGAATTTCAACACTTGCACAGAAGTTTACTTCTCGGCACGACTGCTTCAGCAAACAACTTCAGTAATAACATACAACCCCCTTCCCCAATATGGCCCAAAGCCAGCACAACTAGTATTTTTCACTTAATGGTTGACATCTCTCTCTAAAAATTAAAAAATACACTGATGCTTCGTTTTACAGCACAGAATACTTTTTTCAAAAAAAAAAAAAAAAGTATTCTGTGCTGTAAAACGAAAGAGTGTAGTTCAAAGCCAACCAAAAAAAAGCTTATTTCAACATGCCTGTGTATATTTTATATACACAAAGAATTGTACATTGGTGTCAATAAACTAAACAGTATCTTATTCTGCGTTCTGACACTATCCTAGTAACTAAGGATGGCAGAATCCAGACCACAATCAGAACTCATCGCAGAAAAAGTAAAGCAGACATACCTGTATCTTTTAAAATGCCCTTTTTTGGACCGCTGCAACTTTTCATATTGCTATTTCAAAAAACAGCTTAATAAATGTGACCATTTAAGTTTAAAAAAAAAAAAAACCCAAAAACCATAAATGCCACCACATATTTTGTCCCTGAATCAGTATGTATTTTTGGTTATCAAAAAAGAAATGAAGGTGAAGATCCCAGCAAAAATAATTTCCATCTTTCATCTTCATGATTAGTAATCAAAAAAGCAAGCATTTACTAATAAGCTATTAAAAGGTTTACTGAAATATGCTTTGAAGTTAAGCTTCACAGTTCACCTTCCAGATAGTCCTGAACACCTTCTTTTGCTGATGAAAGCAGTTTAAAGGCAGCTTTCTTTTTTTGCTTTTTAAGGGTTTCCTATCTTTTTAACTTAAAAATTCCCTTTACAATTTAGGCTGCTTATTCCTACATGTTTAACACAGGCCTTGCATCATGGAGTATCCGACAGTTAAGGTCTCTTAACATTACAGTGTCTACTTAAGTAAACCCCAGTCCCCCTCACACAGCCATATTTGTGCTTCTGCAAAAATTAATCATTCAGGGAATCCAGCTTTGAAGGCTAGTGAAAGGCGATATCCTCCACCCCCCCCCAAAAAAAACCCTGCAAATTTAAAACTATCTGAAAAACGCAAATAGCTTTAAGTTCACTTGTCACCTGTAGGCAATATATTCATGGAAAAGTGGAAAACAGCTATACAATCCATCCAAAATACCAATTAATTTTAGATAGATAAAAAGTATGAGAGACAAAGCTAGTAAGATGGCAAAAAATTGACTTAAGTTTTAAAAACCATAAATGCAAAGATTAAAATCCCAAAACAAAAAACAAGAAAAAAAGAAGTCACAAATAAAGATGAGTTAAACTGGAGGGAAAGATGAAACCAAGAGGGCACCGTATTCTCCCTTGTCTACACATCTTTTTCACTACTTCTGGTATTAATTAACCCTATACTAATTAGAACAAAGCAGGGTTTTTGCTGTCAAGATCACTGGATTTCACCAACAGTTGCTGGAAAAAAAATGCAAACTGAGCGATGGATGAAATGGTGTATTGAACACAAAGCAACAGAGTTCCCTGATCATTCAGAGCAGGATTTCGTAAGTTTTAAGATGTTGTAGAGCAATCTCTACAAAACAGAAGCCAGGTTTTACAAAACAGTGCCAACTGAATTAAGTGTCCATGTTGCATTGTAAGATTTTAGCGTCTTTTCCTCCTACCCTCCAAAAACTATGGTTTTAACATCTTGACAACCCTTGACTGCTCTTAATTCAGAAATCCTTCCAATTTTTCTTATGTCTGTAGCCACTGTTTATATAGTGCACTAGATTATTTAATCATCTAATTCTCCTTTTTGTGCTATCATACATGCTTCATTTCCTTGAGTCAGTGTGTTTTCACCTTTCCCTTACTTGTGCCCTACTGATTTAAATGCTTCTTCCGCAAACTCTATGGATATGCACACCTTCCTCTCTGAACAAGCAGAAGACACTTCTCTGTCCTCCTCTTCTGGAGGGACTGCATGGTTGTCTCATTCTCCTTTCTTTTAGTATTTCTCTTACACTTTGTAGGTCCTATAGTTTTATTGCCTCCGTTGTAAGCGAGTCACTACTCTTTCCTTTTTCTTTTTTTAAATAATAAATCTGCTCCTTTTCCAAAGAAAACCTAGGCAAGTCTAAACCCTGAAAACAAAGAAGCAGAGTATCACATGATCAATTAGATATTCATGCTTGATATTACGATACCTTGTGATATGGTCCTACACCTAAAATTTGTTGCATATCTTAAAGCCCTAACTCCTGACTATCTCTGAAAACATCACTCCTTTTACTAGCTCCCACTCTTCACTGCTGCTGAGAGAAGAAAAAGTGTCAGACTTAAGGGTAGCTTTTACATACAACATCAGGAAGGTAATTAGGATCAAGCAACTTGTTTTTGTTGTTTTTTGTTTGGTTGTTTAATCTTATAATGTTGTAGGGCATGATTGAAAATACTTGAATTTAGGAAAAGCAAACTTTCAGTCCAAGAACAAGTACATAAGCTACTGACTTAGCATCTTTTTCTTATTTGATAGTAAGAAAATACAAGTTTACACTGCTATAGTATACTGAACGTTCTGAGTTAATATTAATTCTTCTAAAGTAAGGCAATCAAGGCCTTGTAATGTCTTTACTCTAATTTTCAATCTCCCAAGAAAGAGGGAGGCATAAATAAATTCATCTTTGCTTTTTCCTCCTATTACTAAATTATGCTAGAATTCATTAGATCCTGATGGTTGCTTTTGCTTCTCATTAGCGACACAACTCTTCAGATTCAGTCTGCAGAGCTAGTACTAACACAGGTTTTGCTAAAATAGGTAAGTGCGTATCCAGCATGCAATTAATTTATAGCTGAACATCACTCAATGTGGCCTTCATTTCCAGACTGGTAAAGAAGTTTCTTGGACTAAACATTTAAGTACAGTTCATTTTTATGTACTGAATAAAGAGAAATCTAGGAAATCTTACCCCTCCTCCCCATTCTCATAAAAAGATTGGGGGGAAAATAGAAAAAAAAAAATCTAGTCTCTAGCTTTCTGGTTGGGTAGAACATTTAATTATGAAATAGCGCAACTGCATATAGACAGGGCAAACCACTTTCTCCCTTACTGGCTATGGACAGGTTATCCACAACCTCCTTCTCTACAAAAGTAGTTGAATCTACAGCATGCCCTTTTAAATGCTTTGCTCTTCTAAAATAATACAAAACTACTTAGGAGGGAAAAAAAAAAAAAACATAACTGCATCCCTGCTGCTTTCAAGAGGGCAAAATCCAAATTCTGGCAGAGAAAATTACTGTCCATCTGTGACCATATGAGGGCTAGATAAAGGACAGGAGGATACAGAGATGCACAGACTGTCTGGAAGAGAACACAGGCCAGCAAGCTCCAAGGAGTCAGAGAAATGTGGATGGACCAGACACAGCAGAGATGCAGAAAAACGTGGTGCAACAGATGAGATGAGGGAACACAGGAAACTAAGCTGATGTGTAGAGCAATAAAAGAATACAGCAGCTGCAGGACAGAAGAAGGTATTAAAGGACTTTATAAACATACATAAAGACAACCTGAATGAACAGCTCTATGATGCCTATATACGATACAGAAAAGGAAACTGGCAGACATCTGCCTGGAACACTGAGGTTTAAAAGCAAGAGGCTCTGTTACTCAGGGGATGGAGGAATCTGTTTTCAGGCATCCGTGTAGATGACATTCTGAATCTTCTGCAATCTAATACAAATCAAAAAAGGATTCCTTCTTCAACTTTGAAAAAAGCCAAGTAAAGAACAATGGTACTTTGGTATCTATTTGTTACAGCCTCACAATAATTTGATTTTGAAATCATATTTTGGACAACTTACAAACTTACATTGGTAAGAGGTAGCAATACTTAAAAAGGAAGAAGGAGATTCTGGGCACAACTTAAGAAAAACTTTTCAAACCCTTCTGTACTCAGTAATTGGAATTTAGGCATATGACTTAATTCTTAATTAATATCTACTAATACTTACAAATTTCCACGTTTTAGTGTGATATTATCAACTATTTCTCTATAAAACAATATATATTTTCACATGAAGCTTGAACATTTTTTCTTAATATTTCTCCATTTTAGGCTATTTGTGTTCAGCTACCACATGATTTCTTAAAAAACTCCAACATTCCAACTTTTAAAGTCTTCTTACAGTTAACATGATTAGAAGAAAGTGTCATAATCCCTAAGCAGTCCTTCAATTTTACTCTTTAAAGTTAACTGTTTTCTGATGTGCAAAATTAAAAAAAAATAAGGTAAAAGCAAAACTATTTTAACTATTTCATCAAGCATTAGAAGATTACCAATCTAAAATTATGTTATGCAACATCAAGGCAGAACAATCTATCAAAAAAATTATGGCACCAGAGAATTGGCAGCAAATCAAAAGAAATTCTGGATGCAGCAGACTAAGTCTCTTGCTTGCTAATGTCAGTATGCATCATAGCTAAATGTCTAAAATACTAAAGACATTAAGGAATAACTAGTACTCTGATTAAGCAAAAATTTTTAGTCTAGTAGTGTTTAACAAATCTCTTCTGCTCCAAATAAGAAAAGGACGTGAGATTATGCCATGATTAACTGCCTCCATTTATGTTTTGCTCTCCCATTAAAGTCCTAGTCAAGTCACTCTTTGTTTATAATAAACAAAGAGAGATGAGTATTACAGCATAAGAGAGCTTTAAATTTTGTTTCAAAATGTAACAGTAACTATCTATGCTGTTAGAACTAAAAGTTCTCTACGTAAGTGCCTCTTTCCATCCAATACATACAATCACTCTGCATAAGTTTCACTATCCAGCAAGATAAAAGCAAAAGCTGAAGAAAGCTACACCAAACAAAAATTCAGAATTAACGTAAGGGAATAAAATTTTAGCCAATGGAACAATTTTTTGAATTTAGAATCTTATCTGGAAGAGGCTTAGTTAAACATGGTATTTGGAATATTTATGCTTTGAAAATTTTAAAATTTAAAGCTTTACTATCATAAAAAAAGCAGCATGCCAGAAAAAAGACAAATAAGCCTGCATTACAAGGAAAATGAGAGGTCCTCAAGTTTCCACTGTGCCACTCAAACTTTTTAAAGCATTCTGAACCAAACCATTACACAGTATATTAAAGTTTAGTCATCCAAAAGTTGTTTAAACAGTAGAGAAAATATTATTATTGAAAGACTGCATCATTTCTCCAGAGCATTCTAAATGCATTGTGGCCCAAAATATTTCAGACTATCATCTTTTGAAAAATACATTACACTACAGCATACAATTCACTACAGTGAATTATATACGACAACTGCATATATGGTAAAAAAAATAAAGATTATCTGCTAACATAGTTTGATCACACAGAAAAGGATCCTTACTCTTATTAGGCAATTTTACTCAAAAACCTCAAGATTATATTAGGACATAAATCAGCTAAAAAAAAACCAGTTTAAGATAATCTTAAAACAAAAAATCCACAAGTTACTTTATTTGTATTTATTCCTATATTATAAAAAGATGCTCCTGAATTTCCAAAAGTTAGTTTTCACTTTTTGTATGTTTCACATACTTGCTTCTCTCATACAGGACTGATAGCAAAAACAGAGAATTTACTGACTTGACTTATATCATCTGATTTACTAGAAAATGGTATGTTTGTGTTGCAAGAGAAAATAAAACTAAGAAGGGGAAAAAGTCAACAACGAAAGTTTCCCCACTTTGTCAAAGTCTGACTTCATCCAGTAAACTCCCACTGATTCCTAGGTGTCCACAAAAAAAAAACAACAAAAAGCCACATACACAGTAGAGGGATGACTTCCAAATTTGGCTTATTAGGCTTTAGAGTATTCTAAGAACACCTAGACGAAGAGCCTAAAGCAAAAAAGTGCTGCACAGAATAGTGGACAATTTTGTTTTATCTTTGCAAGAAAATATTAGCAAATATTCAAAGTAAAACTTTAAACAAAAAGAATTTGTTCAAACATCAACCACAAGACAAAAGGTAGCCTTAGGATACACTACCTTTTTCTGTGCTCCCATTAATTTTAGGTATGAAGTCATCAACTTGTATGCCTAGGATTAAGAAAGGGTATTATTTCTGGAACCATGCAAAAATTATTGGTTTTTCTTTCCTTTTTTTTTTTTTTTTCCAATAGTACAGCACTGTGAAATGCACTGTGCTTCTCATACTTCCTCCTGTTTTCTAAGCATGTAACAGCAAGTCAAATCAAACAAAATAGGTAAAAATTAATGTTATTTTCCTGCACTATATAATATGTTTGTGTTTGTTAAAAACAGACACTATTACCCAGAAAATTATGTTGCCCATTACATATATACCCACACAGACATACACTTTTTCATATATATATATAGATAGATATATAGATATATATAATTACACACACAAAAAGTGAATCTGTTAAACTTTTTGGGGGGCAAATTGAGCTCAGAATTGAGCTATAGACCAGAAGTCTGAACACTTACAGCATCAGTGCCCTCTACTGGCATTTTGTTATGGCCACATATACTTCAATGATAACGTTACACATGGGGGAAAAAAAAACAGCATCACTGCAAATGTTACTCTATTGCCAAACACCTAGACTACATGATTACTATAATAAAATACTTGAACAGAAAATAAACTGAAAACCAGCTTTAAACAAGAAACTGATATCACACCTACCTAAACTGTTGTGTTCTTTAAGAGTTTTCTCTTGAAGATGTTCTAACCGTACTGTGAACAGAATTCCAAGAAAAAGATATTTCACAGATTAAAAGAAATAAATAATAAAAGTTTTTTCCTGACTAGTGACTAACCTTGTAAAGCAGTTAGCCGTTCATTGGTGAAGTCATTATCAGCTTGCAAAGCTTCTATTTTTGCTTGAAGCTCTTGTTCTCTCTCTTCCATTTCATCTATTTTATGCTGCAGTTCTTTTTTCTCAGCCAGTCCTTTCTGCTGGATTTCCTCTTGTCTTCCTTCTGCTACCTGCTCAAAAAAGCACCAAACAAACCAAAACTAACATTAAAAAGCAACAGATTACCTTGATTTTTGTAGGATTAAATGTGCGAAAGGAACTTCCTTTTGACAGTCAAATAAAGAAAGTGTAAATAATGCAAAATTTTCCTATTCTTATTTTTCTATAAACTTCACATTTTTAGCTTACAGAATGGTAGTTTATCCTCTTCATTTACTTCTTTTACTAACTCCAAGACTATTTCTACCAGTATCTCTCCTGCAAATCTTAATAATCTAAATCATATGCAGCCTTTTCAGAACTACAATAGAGAGAAAGAATCTCAAAACATCTTTTAACTAAATTTCAAGTCTGAAGTACCAAAGACATAATTTTTACTGGGAAAGTACCAGGCCCAAGAACAAAGAAGCACCCTAAGTCTGCCAGGACCTCAATTCATCAGTCAAAACCAAGAAATCTTTCCAAACTAAATGTATATTACCATAGATAACTCAGCCGAAAACCACAACTGTTTCTTTGCTGGGTTTCATGATAAAAGTTTCCAAAATTTCCTCCATGGTCCCTCCCAATGTAGGCAAAAAATTTCAATTTTGATCCTTCTGTGTTCATTCACAACAGTGGTTAATTCATACTTGAGGAACTAGTGGCCTTAGGACCAGCCATTTAACATTTTATCTTAAAAAAAAAAAAAAAAATCTGCTGGTTGAGGTACTGAACTTAGAGAACCAGAGTTCCAATTCCAGTATTTTATCTGAGGCAAATAAAACAATTGCCTCAACTTCTACCACCTCCTTCCTCTCTGTGTTCTGCTCTTCCAGATTGCAGGCTCTTTGGGTACAGGCTTTTTCATGATGTGATTGTGTTCTCCAGCATAAAGGACATTTTGATATTAAAATATTTAAATTAGGTTCATAACAAACTCTGTAACAAACTCCGTAACATACTTCTTTTCCTAGGAGTTAAGCTATATTATTACTACGATTGCAACAACACAAAGAGGCAACATGAAACACATTTCTGTCTAATTCCAGTTTTTACTACTATTAACTGTAAAATGTCTTAGATTGAGTTATTTGTATACATAAAAGCAGCTGAATTTAAAATTTTATATAAAATTATACTGCATCTCCAAAATATGGTAACAAAGTGAACAAAAACCATATCCTTTTTAGCAATTTAAATAACTGATGACATTTTCAGGCACATTAAGTGCAATCCTAAGGAATACATAAAAAAGAAATTGAAGTGTATCATGCTTTCACTTATTTGTTGCTTGAAGAGTTTCCTATCCTTTAGCTTATTTTATTGCCACATTAGAAATTAAATTTTATTTCTGTTCCACACAAGTCACTATAAATCAGATAAAATTATGTCATTACCTTTAGTTTGTCAGAAAGGTCTTTAATTTCATTTACAGCTCCATTGTATTTATTAGCTAATTCTCTTAATTCTTCCTGAGTCCGCTCATTCATTTCTTTCAGGTGAGTACATTCATCTTCTGTATTACTTAAACTCCGCTGTAAAAAAGAAATAACGTACAACAAGAAAGTGAAGATCAATAAACTACAAAGCATTCAAGTGAGTCATTTCCCCTGCCTCCATTACATTAGCACATTTAACTAATGAGATTCTAGTTTGTTGGTCCTAACCATCAAGGCTAAACAAACAGACCAAGTGTTGGCAAAATTACTGTCTATACACATTACCTTTGCAACATTAGACTTAAATAGAAGAATACATAATGTGAAAAGATACTAGCTCCATGTGTGTGCAAAAAAAGGGGGGGGGGAAGGTTATATAGGTTATACAATTAATCAGGTTTGGTGGGAACAAAGAGTTCAAATGTATGATCCACCTTCTCTATTCTCCTCTATCTTATTTATAGAGATCTGTGAAAGTTTCATTGTTTTATGATTCAATATAATTCAGACTTCATCATACCTTTTATCTAATACAAGGAAAAAATTTAACACATTCTATAAGCCAGATGGCTCTACAGAACAATTCTAAATTGTTTTCTGCATTCCACAGTGTGGACAGGCACCTAAACTAAGATCCTCTTAGTAATTACTCAAAGGCAGCAGGCTCTTCAGGAAGCTAGGAATGTCTTCTCCTGCAGAAGTTTGTGTCAACTGGCACTAGCTGTACAACCAAACAGTATATAACATTTCCTCCTCCTAGCTCAAGATTTATTTCTCCATTCATGTCCAATCACCACGAAAACAGACCAAATGACAATTTAAAAGAAATATGCATTCAAAACTACATTATTTAACTTTTCTATTATTTAACAGCTTTCTATAAGGAGTCAATGGTTCTTCAGTGGGTGAAGAAAAGAACTTGACTGGCAAAATCACATTAAGCTTAATTTAATAGTACCACTCCCCGCAAGATTCTTTTTTTTACTGCAGGCTTAGAAAAGAGGAGAAAGCTTGAGGTAAACACAAAACTCCAATCACTAAAAAAAACCTGTCAAACCTGTCAAGAAATACTACAATATGAAAAGATATGTTTAACTGAACTCAAACCTTTTTTTTCCCCCCCTCTTTTAACAACATTATCTGCACAGCCTTCTGTATAAGTGGATGCACACAATAACTAAGTCTTAAGATATTTCTTGAGATATTTCTGTGTTCTAAGGGAACAATAATGGAAAGAGAAAAATAAAGTTGGAAAAGATAGTAGTGAAAGATAGCACAAAGGCAGAAATCTTTTCCAGACAGAGAGAAAATGTCCAGTACATTTAAATCTTAAGAATTAATTCTTAGATGTAATTTGTATGAGCAGTTAAGCTTATATTTCCATGAATTTTACAGTTTAAACATGGTCTAATAGCAATTTTCCTAATGCACAAATGTCATTTTCCCTCATTTATTTCCTGTAGTATACTAACTTCTGTAAGACAGCTTGATTAGTTCTGAAATGTGGAAAAAGGAGGAGTTCAAAGACTAACTTCTTATTAATTGTTTAACAAGCTAAGTATTGTCTGACAGGAAAAATAAACAATACTACTTAATATATTGCAACTGCCACAATACTACACAAATACTGGTGCATTACAGGCAACAAAACAGGGATCACAGAGGTAGCAGTTTAACTATTTCACCATTTCCAGAGGACTAGTCAGGAAGTTTCAATACCTCCACTTCAGATAGTTTTCTGACCACTTCAATTTTCTCCTGTAGGACCCGCCTCAGGGACTCTTTGGCTGTTGTCTCATAGTTGTGTTTGTCTTCTTGTAATGCTATAAGTTCCTTTCGTATACTGTCTTCTGTTTGATTCTGTAAACAGTAACGTAAGATAATTTGGATACAAAGAGAGAATATAGATTAGCCATTTTATTGATTTAATAAATTAAACTGTGGTAAGACCTGTTCTATTCCAAAATATCTAGCAGTTTCTGGTAGATAAGAAAGCTTTACAGGCAAAATTAATGGTCTAAATTCTTGATACAACAGGGTGCAAGTCAGATATTTGTCGAAGTGCGCATATGTCAGCATACTTTCTAAAATCAGTTTTGATTACAAGAAAGCTTTTTGACTAGAAGAAAATCTACAGTTTCACATACTAAAAACCTATGAAAGGTCCCATGTGAAAAACAAACAGGGTCAGCAGAAAAAGTTTTTATAAGCTAGATACTCATGAGGAGAGAAGGGAAAAAAGGAATAGGTGGCCTAAACAAGTAACCCACAGCTTACTTCTTACTTTGTCTCTGAATCTCAGACAGAAGTTCAATACTCTTTTTTTTTTTTTCAGTTCCCTATTTGAGAAGGAATATGCACAGAAAACAGGACTGATGGAATGATTACTTCTTATTGATTACAGAAATTCCTTCCCTGTAATTCACTATATACCTGTTTATATGCATATATAAAAGAAATTAGCAGTTTGGGCTACTTAAATCCTGAAAAGTAGTCATTTATCTAGATTTAAATGATTTCCAGGAAGCCTAGCTTTCGTGCTACTCCGATTATCAAAATTGCACAGGTTCATTTTGGTGAAAGTTCATTTGAAAGTCTGTTCCAACTGCTCTTCTCAAATTATCTCATTTGAAAGTATTTCAGAAAAGCATTATTTCAGCATTCAACATTCTACTGAAGTAAACTACTTACTTTTGAACATGCTTGTAATTGATTTCCCATAACCTCTAATCTTGATAGCAGCCTGTCTTCATCTATTAAAGCCTAGTAGAAAAAAATGTACCACCCTTGTATAAACATAAGAAAAGCAGAAAAACAAGCAAGCAATTTCAAAGGAACATTCTGTGCTTTAAGTAGTTTGACTCGAGATGTACTTTAGAGACAATAATTTTATTGAAGTATTTACTAATAACAGTTTGTTCAAATTTATATGTGACTACTTAATTTATTAAATGTTAGATTTTCCACAGTTTGAGAATGACCATAAGATTTTTGTTCTTCCTACTGTTTTTTCCATTATGATTTATTGCAAATTAAAATTACAATTTATAGACAACTCTATTCCCATCTAAAAAGGAAAATAATGCCTGTAGATACCTGCCAACTAGTATCTGAAGCCTCTTGTGTGACAGCAAGTAGTCGCTGAAGGGTTGCCAGCTTCTGTTCCAACATTTGTTCCCGATGTAAGGCTTCCTACGAGGAGAGCAGAGAGCCAACTGGTCAGTTCAGCTACAACAGTTCAGGAAAACAGAAGCAACAGAACAGATACTGCTAGATCCAAAGAGAAAAGGAAACATTAGTAGCAAATACTGTCATAAACACTGTCATACCCTCATCTCGTTTTATCCATCCATACTTTTTTGGATATTTTGGTTAGAAAAACATTATCCGAATAATCTCAGGCTCCTAAAAGCCTTCATTTTTCATGCTTATGTTGCATATGCTGAAGGTACACACAGTTATAAATTATTCTTTCAAAGACTTTCAAACAGTGTACTAACTTTGATTTCTGCCAATGGTTTCAGCAACAGAATTGTCATTATCAACAAAGGGCTGCTTGGCAGCTTGCATGTAATGAACTGCAAGTCCTCAAAAGAGCTTGCAAAAAGAACACCTACTATTTTCAGGGAGTTGTTTTGACAATAAGGTAGAAGAGTTCTTTTTTTTCTTTAAAAAAAAAAAAAAAAAGAAAGAAAGAAATTCCAGAATATGAGTGGACAGGTGAGTGAAGCATCTCCCAAAGAAGAGGATGTCTGAACCAAAATTGCTCCCATATGTATGTTTGTCAGCAGATATACACAATGCCCATCCCTGTCTTGAAAGCCTTACAGTTGATGTGAACAAATAAAAGTTGTTGTTGTTAGCAAACAAAACAGACAAAAAAGGCAAAATATATCAGTAGTACAGTGCATAAACTGAAGCTATATAGAATTTATTGACCTGTTTACACACATTGTTGTGTGTTGCCATTTTAAAAACTAACTTGTTTTGTGCCTGTTATTGTAACATCTTGTAGGGGGTGCGAGTGCATTGGAAGTGGCATAGGAGCAGACACAGAAAGGCTGGTTATGTCAGTGGGAAAGTACAGCTGCCAGCATTTTACTTTCCTTTGTGCTTCCCAATAAATCCACAGAGACAGATATGCACACTGAGAAGTTATGTTCAGATAAACAAACTAGTTGTTGACATACCAAATGGCCTCATATTTTGCCATTCCTTTCTTTTATTGTATTATGTACACATATAAAGGTTTGCAGTCATAGCAATGTAAAAAAAAGTGTCTGGAGCAAAAGGAAAAGGGAGGAGTGGAGAAAAAGGCCAGGAAAAGCAGATACAAGGTTTTCAGACATCCTTCTATAAAATAGGGACATTTCATGTCCTTCATAAGTCGTATCATTCATGCAAAACCCAAAATGTTTACATAGAACTACACTACATTCAGCTAAAATACTCTTTTTATACTATTTCACAATAGGAAAAAAATTAGTTAAATGTTTATACGCAAGCATAACAGGCATATGTATTTTTGTATGTTACATACAACATATAAACATAAAAATTGCCTGTTTACAAACTGCAAGCAAAAAAAACATATACAGAGAACAAGTTTGTTTTAAACAAAGATTAAATATTTAGCTAGGCTAACACAACAAATTGTCAAGAGAAAAATTACC
This sequence comes from Rhea pennata, assembly GCF_028389875.1. NCBI lineage: Eukaryota > Metazoa > Chordata > Aves > Rheiformes > Rheidae > Rhea > Rhea pennata. Next base: position 14,376,598 of record NC_084674.1, read on the forward strand.
TGCAGATACTGTGAAAGCTGAAACAATTCCTGAGAATACATACTGGGAGTGTTAGCAGCAACCTGAAAAATAAGAATTTAAAAATCAAAAAGGTTTTGGATGTTTTGCTGAACTCAAGTATTGCAAAGTTGATCATTTCAATCTAGTCAAATGTAAAAATTCTAATTTACCTAATAACTCTGTTTTTAAATCATTTACTACCCCACTATCATTTATTCTGTGTGTTATCATAGAACTTCTCAACTCAGAATTGAGGCTCAGCAGTGCTAATGCCTTTAAAATTTTTCAACATCCAAAGCCCTTAAGAGTTCGGTTTTAACTGAAACAAAAGCAATAATCTAACAAAAGGAACAAGGTGCACAAAGGTGGAATCACTCAAACCAAAGATGTCCTGAAGCCAGGGGGGTTCTGGAACTGAAAACAATCTCCCCATATTCCAGTTCAATGCCTCCTCACCACCACCATACATTTTATCATATATCTTCTGTTAGCCTGCTAGTCATCTTTCTTTTCCATCATTCTTCATATGGGAAAGGAAAGCATTTGTTTCAGATTTGGGGAATGTCTGTACTATCTTTATTCACAGCTGTTTTTGTTGCAAATCAGCATTATTTAAATTTGTATCAAAGAAGCTTTCACTGTCATTTCCTCTACCAGATTTAACAAAACCAGATTTCTGGCAATAAGGAGGAGGAAAGTTGGAATTTTTTCTAAACACTAATTTTTGTAGGTTCTCTGCCTACCTTGACATCACTTTGAAGCTGCTATTCACCCAGTTACACCTGCAGTCCCTCCTCAAAATCTCTGCCCTTGCCATGGATTCAACCTACATGTGTTTTGAAACCTGGGTTTAAATGCAAAGCCTATCAACTCTTCAGACCACTGACTTCACAAATAAGTTTCCTTTGTTCCTCAAAATTTTGTTCAACTTGAAAATTTTCATATGAATCTATTTAAGTTAATCCCCCTTTTCAGTGGCTGGAGAATCAATTCATTATCACTTGACCTAAGCGTATAGCTGCTAACAGCTTTTCTACAAGTACCCTACACTTAACTTTAAGTTTAAAAGTAACAGTAGACATGACTCTATGACTCCATGACTCTACAGTGGACAATTCTGATCGTATCTGCACACGAGGCCCGCAAGGGTCTGGGGTCTCAGGCATTCGTTGCAACACCCCAGAGCACTTTCCAGCACGGACACTGCAGCTTCTCCATGAAAACCAGCATAAAAATACAATAGTCCTCATCCCAGCACCAAATCAAGAAATAGGACATACTCTTGGATACCACAGAAGCGCCATATTCTTAGTATCAAATTATGCATATCTAATACATAGCAATATTAATAATTTTTCTTCATCAACCTATATCTGGAAATTTAACCATTTTAACATCAACTGATGTTTTTAAAGCCAAGTTTCAGAGGCTATACTCTGCCAAAATTCAAGCTTACCATAATATGCCCACTGTGATACTGTGTTACCTTCTGTACTTCAACGTCATTCATAATATTAAACTGGGAGAAAATAACCAATGGAAAACACATCTAAACATAACTGTGCTTCATCTGTGTATCTTTTCAATAAGGCAAAAAACAGCAAGAAAAAAAAAAAGCATTTTTGAATTACCTTGTCTACAGGACTTGGTAACGGAGCATGGATAACACTAAAGGAAACAAAAAAAAGAAAGAAAGTAAATACAGAATAACAATTCAAAAACCCACAAGATCACTCGTATTGTGAGTTTAAATCAAGACAATCTGCATTTTCAAAATCATTCTTCAGATGAAAAAGCTAAAATACAAAATGCAAAAATGGTTAAGATGATGCTGAATAGTTTCAAAATTACAGAAATATCTTCCAACCTAATTTATAAATTCAAGTCCTGTTCTAAATATTGGAAGTCACTCTTTACCAACTTTTACTTCAGCAGTTATATAGTATCCACTATGTTTTTAAAACTGATTTGTTAAGATTTAAACCAATTTTCAGGCACAAAACAATACGCATGAACAGACCTTGTTTACAAACTCTTGTTTATAAAATCAAGACGCTAACTAAAATAATATTTGCTAACTAACATAATTTTGTACAGATTCACTACAGTCAAGTTGCATACTTGCTCATTTTCATGAGATATAAAACCTTAGCAACACACATTTCTACTATTTGTCTTTAGGATATACAACTACGCTGAAAATCTCCCATAACAATTTATTTTCACTTAATCTTACAAAACAGCCTAAGGCTTCACGGAAGTATTTCTGGATAGCAACATCACCACAATATTTGAGTAAGTACTCCAAAGCATACAATAAGTAAGGATGAAAAGGTCTTAAAATTGTGTCGTTTGTAACTGGTACTCTGCTACTGCAAATACAATGTTTCTCCAAAGTTTCACTGAGCACATCGGCTTCTTGGTATTTGTTTGAGCTTCCAAACGCTAACGCTCTTCCATTCGATTTATTTGATTTCTTTTTCCTTGTGTTAGGCAAAGCTTTTTTCAATATAACATTGAACTATACTGTGGAGAAACATTGCTATATTACTTATCTGAAGAATATAAAGTGTTGTGTGTACACATAACATTTTAATTTCAGTTCAGCAGCTTTTGTATGCATTTATATCTACAGAAATAACCTCAAATTAAAAAAGGAAGAAGAGTGATCACTTGCTGGAGCTTCCCAACCCCCCAAACTCCTCTTCCCACTTCAGTGCACTAAGAAACCCAGATAATCACAAAAGCCCAACTTGATGAGATATTTTTATTTTTGTAACTGTCCTGATTTTTAAAAGCAGAAAAATGAGATTTCTTTTTCCATGATAATGCCTGAAAAAAATGTGTTTAATTATTTTCTTCGTGTGCAGTACCAGAAGAGAAACTGTTTCTACCTTGATTTTAAACATCATGCCTATCAGACCCTCAATTATACTACAATTTCATTTTGTCACACATGAATAAATATGTATTCTTACTCTGATCGCAATCGAGCTTCCATTCCATCTGGAAGAAATAATTTGATTGTGGAGACTATACATCCATGGGTAACTGGAAAGAAACAAACAGTAAGTTTGATTTGTTACTATTTAAAATCAAGAAGTTGATGTTATAGCAAGCAAGTGAACTGTCTTAAGGAAATACAAGAGAGGTGACCCAGGAAAGGTACGACTCCTTCAAGCAGCAGCCCCTCGTGCCCCGGGCTGCCTTCCTCCCCCTCGCCCCGCCGAGGCCAGAAGCTTTGCCAATAGAAACTTGAGAGTTTATGCTCTGTGCTTCGTCCTGGCCTATCAAGCATTTCAATTTCTTGCAAACATAGCAGGGCCTGAAAGACTTATTTGCTGCAGCTACTTAAAGCTAACCACGTTTTGATCATAAAAGAAAGAGAGGGGTGGGGGAAAGCTTCTTACCCAGTGTAAATGCCAGGAACACAGAAAAAGGGAGCTACCTTTATGACAAGATTCCTAATGAGTGTATCTGGGGACTTGAAAGGTAACACATTCAATTTGAGGATCAAAAATGGACTACAGAGCTACAGGAGCTACTTAGAAGTACAGCCTCTTGAACATTAGGAACAGATGCAGCATTTGATATGCCTGTAGTATGTATTTCATGCATAGTCCTAGACAAGCAGCCTCTCATTTCAGGAAGAGAAAGCTTGCTTCTCTTGGAGTGAATTCAGGTTTCGTTGAACTGAAAATAGATCCAAAAGAATAAGAGAAAGAAATGCAATATATGATTCTTATTACAAGATCGACCTCTTTTCACTGTTTCCCAAAAATTTTACTGATAACATTATGACACTGCAAATAGTCAAATTACAGCTGTATTTTCTTTCTTTTGTGGTCCTACAATTTCACTTACATGGAAAGAAAGGTAGGAACTATTCCCAAATTACTACAGCAAACCAAATACAAATAAGCATATTGTCATCTATCACCTATACCTTGACCTAAACCAGCCACGAACACACAAGACAAATGGCTGCTCTACTTTCATAGTTATTAATATCAGAAAAACAGTTAATCTAGCTTTGGGAAAAAAAAAAAAAAAAAGGAAATGGATGTTTTAGGACAATGGTAGCACTCCAGGGAAAAAGGACAGGTCTTTAACAAAGACACCTCAATAAAAAAGAATCTAAAAATACAGGAGAGAGGATCCAGCTAAACAGAGTTTTTATCTGTGTTCAGTGCTAAAAACTAATACTTTGAAGAAGTATTTCTTAGTTATAACACCTAGGTTTTTCAGGTTGACCTGGTAAAATATTACCTTTACATATCAAGGTAAAATATTTACCATGCCTGGCAAAATACTACCTTTACATCTCCTTCTCAAAACATATTTATTCATGTGGTTTTTGGTCCCTCTTTGGCTTTGAGCTTCCTGAACAAATGGTCCTCAGAACTCAAAATCTGTTCTTAAAAAAAACACTTACCACAAGAAGAATACAGTCGCAATATTAACTGTAGAGTGTAGTACTCTAATACAGCTTTCACAGTGAGTGAAGAATCCCTTCCTTTACAGCACAAAGAAAACTACTGATTTCAAGGAGAAAGTATTAGGGTATCTGAAATTTAAAACCAACATACAGCCTTACATTTGGATAATATATCACATACGTCTGTGAGAGAGGACATAATTCTGAATTTGGTCAAAAATATTCATACTCAAAAAAATCTACTGAAAGCTGCAAGAGTTTTTTTTTGCATAAGAGTAAGCAATAAATGGGATACAGTAGAGGGTCTGAAATGAAGAGTAACGGTGAAAAGGTATAAAAGCATTTTGACATGATTAAAAAAAAAAAATCACTCTCCACCCTATCAATATCCCATCTATCAGTTCATTGCAAGTGAAAGAAACGTGAAAGACTGAGGGGAAGACAAAACAACAAATAAAGCATTAGAGTGATGACTGGACAAGCTGGAAATAATTGCTTCAATTCAAGTCTGTTTTACTGCCTATGGAAAAAAAAGTTGGTTGCCAAAAAGGATTGACAAAATTCTTAAAGTAAAATGTATTTCCTCCTCTTCCCACACCACAGATGGCAGACCCTGCACTCTCCTCCCAAGCTGTTGGAAACTGGAGCTAGAGAAGACTTCCAGCGCTGCTGGGGGCAGATACTTCCATCGCTCTCGTCTTGCTCTCCCCACGCTTTCGAAAACTTTCGGGGTAAATGAAGGCATTGCATGAGAGAGAAGGCAGCAGAGGGCGTTAAATGCCTTCAGCTCTCTGACCAGGGGCCTGCCAGCACCACAGATCAGGGCAGTGCAGGCGTCCGAGAGCATCGCAGCGTTCTACAGGCACAGAAGGACATCCAAAAATACCTACCCAAATACATAGAAATAAGCAAACTTTCTCTTGTTTACTTTGTCTTGCAAACTTTCACCATAACTGATTGTACATGGAATCGTTTTGAAACGTGTAATTGTTCATTTCACACTCTTCAAAACAGAACTCCCCAAATTCACTTCCTCAGCACTGCATACCACAGCAAATGACAACTGCTGTCGTACGCAATCCTGAGGACCTGACAGTAAAGGTGCATAGAAAAGGGAAATCCAATTTGCGAGCCATACTTACATTTTTGCTTTGACTTGTTAATGTGATAACAGTGGCCGTGGCAATAATTAAAATAAAGTTTAAAAATCTGGCTGTTTTTTCCACTTTGTTTTATACATTGACAGGAGTATGTGCTGGGTTTCCCCCATTTGCAGAGGCTTTTTCAGACACCAAGGGAGAGAAAAGCCATATTTAAAAAAATAATAAAGTCCAAATTTGACTAGAAGAAAGTCCAAGCCAAACAATTATTTCATTATTTGGTACTATTTGATCATACTTGAAAGCTTGCTGTTCCTTTTCACAAGGCTAATGTATCAGTTAATTCCTGAATGTTCTGCTGCAACTGGGAAATTTAGAAATCACTAAAAGAAAATAAACTAAAGCACATTAACATAAAGAAAAAAGCACAGTAAGATGATTAACAGACAAGTACCGTACTCAGGAGAGGGAAACGAGCAGGTCTATGTGCTTTTTAGTAACATCATAACTGGACAAGTAAGGAAGCAGTAGGGTTGGAAGATATTTCTCAGGTCTGTTCACAACTTCAGTCCAACATCAGAACTTGGAAGAATCAGTGCTTATATAATACATCCTTTAAGTTACATACCAAACATGCCTCTATTTAATGAATCCAACTGAGATCATATTTGCAAAGAAATGAATTACTAAAACGCAGTCTGAAGAATAAATATATTTTAGTAATATTTACACAGAGTTTACATAGACAAATATACTCTGCTTATCCAGTCACCGCATTATAATTATATATGGCAAAATGCTGAGGTGTCTTGTGCAAGTAAGGTGTTATATAAACATCAGAATGCAAAACACTTTTAAAGGGAACAACTAATTTAAAACTGCTTTCATGCCTGCATTTTTATTACTAGATGAACAGTAACATCTAAGAGTATTAAAATGAATTGGTAAAAAAAATGTTTATATGCATTCCAATTGTATATATGTGTAAACAGCTTAGCTATGATCCAGTTGAGATGTAATTTGTTTCACGCCCCTGCACAATGCTCTAATTTTCATTCGTTGCTGGGGGGAGGATGGAGAGGGAGAAAGCAAACCTGAACACTCTTCCACAGACACAGCTCAGCACACTCATGCAGTAACACAGGGGTACAGCACCTATGTTCAAAGCTCAAGGAAAAGAGGAAAAGGGAAGTAGCAAGCGCAGAGGTACTGATCACTCCTTACGCAGACACTTGATTGCAGGGATTGTGGTTAGGGAACTACTATAAAACCATTAAAGATCTGGTACCATCATTCCCAGAAAAAGCTTGCTCAGGATCAACTTCCCATAAATTTCCACATAATTTAGTTTTCTGATAAAAGTGTGTAACTTTTTTTTTCTTCCTTCAAACCATAGTGCTTAAAGTCTTCTTCCAACTATATCTTAAAATATAAGTTGTTTTAGGTCTAATTATACCAGAAAGTCCCTTAGCTTTCAAGGAAGACAGAAACTCTTGCCAAATAAAGTTCTAAGCTTTAGAGATGCGATGTATTACCTTGATTTATTCCATGTACATCCCTAGTGTTAATAAGTATCTGCAGTCATGTCACATGAAATAACATTTTAAATAATTCCCAGACAATTCCAATTAAACATCTAGGAGTTAAATCTTCACAAGACCATTTTTGATAGAAATGAAACAGAATTTGTTTAATGACCTTTACTATCATGAACCACTCAAAAACAGTACAACCCCAGAAGTTCTCATGATAAAATGTTTAACCATCTCTGTTACTTAGCAAGGTTTCCTTTAAATCTTTGTTCATTTCCCTTCCTCTGATACTTTGTAAGTTAAGAAATATAACCCAGCAAGCTGAAGAGAGAATTCATGTGTAAAGAGCAACTGATGGCAGCAGGCTGTATAGTTTTGTTTTGCTCATGCAATGCTCTTCAAAAATTTTATTATTCTAATGCGGTCCTTTTCAGAAGGACTTTTATCACCAGCAGTTAAATTTAATATTCTTTCAGTTCAGCCCTTTCCTAATATACTCTTCTTTTTTTAGGATAAGCTCTGTAAATGCTATCCTCAGGAAACCAGAAGAGCAGTGATGACAGTTCTGCCATTTTCTTGCCAAATACGTGTTACTGAATTAGGATTCTTCAAAACACAACCAGAACACTGTTGTCTATCAAAAGTAACAGACCTCTCAGGTACCTTCATAAAGTCTGGATGAAATAGATTACAATGCTATAATTCACACACAAACCAGCCTTTCTTTAAGAGAAGGACAGAAATGAGTTCTAAAACATTATACAGAAATCCAAAAGAAAGAGACTAAGGCTGTGCTTTTATCAATCATCACAGACATAGTGCTTTTATCATAATCCAACATTTCCTGAATATGCATACTGAGAAGAGGACAGCAAAAAATCCAGACCAAACAAAAACCTTCCAGCTCTTTTTTTTTCCACCTAGCAATGTTTTTCTATCCTCATTTTCAAATACCTCCAGAAATTTAAAGTAGTAGTAATAGAAAGAAAAAAGTAAATATCTAGAAATCTCAACAATAATTAAACTGATCTGTTTCAAACTGTTGCTATTTTAGCAAGAAATTCTTGTTCATACTCCTGTCACATTATTTGCTGAAACTGTAGGGCTTATCTGCTTGAAGAAAAGTGAAAAGGTAGCTAAAAAAGCACATGCATATATGGTCACGCTGCAGTTTTTAAGTTGTTGTAAGCCAGTTTTAAGTGGTGCAATATCTGAACCTGTGGTCCCAACTGAGTCTCCTTTTCTGGATCTGCATTTCCACTGTCTACTTAAATACGTACTAGTACTCATGCAGCCGTGGATCAGGCAGGCTGGGGAGGCAACCTAGCTAAAATCTAAAGGGATAGTGGTAGTGGAAAAGAATCAGCATTTTCAGCAGCAAAGTTTATGGATCCAGTTTACCACATTATCGTAAGACTCAATGCCAGCACAAAGGAGAGAACAGATAACAAAGGACTTCCTTGCAACAGGAGTACCTCTTACCCTTAAAGATGCTTTGTAGTAAGATGCCCTAAATAAACACACTTGAAAATTGAAGTTCGGGGAAATAAAAAAGATCCATACCCTTACCTTTCCGCGTGTTCTCCGTCACATCTACACCAAACTGGATGATGTCACCTGACATAATCTCACACGGTGGGCTTTCCTCAGATCCTCTACTCAGTCTCTGACTATTAATAAAGGTACCATTACTACTTTTAGTGTCTTGAAGATAGAACTGTGAAAACAAACAAAAAAGTAGTAAACTATCTGCAAAAACAAAGTATGAATGATGAAATTGAAGCTCCAGTAAATTCTTATTTGCCATAAAAATACAACAATGATGCATAGGTGTGAAAGTGAACAAACGTATCAAACTCAACGTCATCTCTTCAGGATGCAACATCACATATTTTCAACGACTACTTCTATTTGGTTTGCAATCATTAAACATATTGATTTCTACCACACACATTATGCAAATAATCATTACAAACTTTACTTAACCTACTACCTATATGAAAAAAAAAACAGACATTATTAGCCACAAAACCTTTTGCCATACATGTGTAAGAATGTGTATTCACATTAGCCAACACAAAAATTTTAACTGCATTATATGCTTAAGACACAAGCAGTCCATGACACAAATACGCCCTGTAGCAAAGACTAGCACTGTGGACAAAGGAAGAGCTTTGGAAAAAGACAGAATCTAGGAATTTAAATGCAACATCAGCGTAAGATCAGGGAAAACAGAAGCAGGATACTTTTACCTCTCACGGACTTTAGCTCTCCAATTAATTTAAGCTTGTAATTGCTGCATCATCAAATATCTTTGTAAATATCCTTTGTAGAGTTAATTAAAATTAAATAGCAACTCATTGAAACTGAAACAGCTTATGACACAATACTTCTACTTAGGAAAAACTGCCATATCTGAGGAGAGGTCACCTAGTAAGTGAATCACCTAGCAAGGGACTAGAGTCCACTGGCTAGGAACTGATCAGGAGACAGCAAGCAGGAAAGCGGAGGCCGGAATGCTATTAAACAGTAGGAGTAGCTCTCCTGAAACGAGTCATTTTCAGTAGCTCAAGACAACAACAATTATTACAGTGAGCCAATGACATGTAAGTAGATACCGACCTCCTGAGCTCATAAGGAATCTCATCAATTCCTAAAGCAAGCATAAGCCCGAGGAACAGGTGCTGCTTTCATAAAAATATATTCTTCTTATTTATAAAAGCAAAGTTTTTTTTCCAGAATTCTATGTAAAATTTTCCATGCTTTTATTTGCCTCTATTATCAGACTCCTCAGAAGAAGTTATATTATAGTAAAAGGACTGGTGTTATGAGAAAATGCGGGAGATAACAGCACCAGCATTCTTCAGATCTCAGAAAACAGCACCAAGCGTAAGATACATACCCTACATGTTTGCCCTGAGCAGCACAAGGGAGTGCCCCCGACCTGAGTGCTTAAATGCTATTGTGTCCACAAGATGGGACTCAATAAAATAATCGAGGGGAATGCCGAAACAGGAAAGCTCACTTAGATGTTATGCAATGACAGAATTAAAGTCAACACATGAAATTTCTTTTTTTTTCCAGGAGATATACCTTTGATCTTAAATTGAAAAACGAAAAATCAATTAGTACCTTGTTGGTAAAGGTGGAGGTAGACACGAATTATGGGAAGATCAAGAAAGAACAGCTGTATTCATTGCTATTAACAACCAGATCCACCTACTCTAAACTGTTCTGTCTCTCTCAAGTTAAAAAGACAATCTCAATTTAATTAGCTTGTTAATTTACTAATTTGAAAGTATTCAACTCAACCCTCTGACAGCTCAAGTGCCAAGATAGTTATTTTTATTTCTTGTTTGTTTTTAATTAGCGTTCTATTCCATTTGAAAATCCTTCTATTACTGAAAAGTGAGTCACAGGCAAGAACAAATATGTTTGCACTTATTTTTCTCTGTCCTCTTCTTTTCTAGGCATGTATCTGCATTATTTCCCCTCCAACTTCAATCCATCTTTGCCCTGTATAAACAAACTTCCACGGAGCCTACAGACAGGGCTTCCCTCTCTGAGAAATACAAGAGATTCACCACAAGAGAGGAATTCTGGGATTCTGAAGTTCAGTAGATCAGCAAAACAATATACAAAATACCCACAGACTCACAAAACTTAAACTGTGAAAAAAGCTCAAAAAATTTTCTAAAACAAATAGAAAATACGCATTAAGCAACTTTATCTAATTGATAATCCATTTAAGTTACTGAATTTCATCATGCAGATTTTAAGTGATGTTCTTTCAATTTTCTGAAGTCTTTACACACAGGTTTAAAATAATCCATTTTTGGCAAATAGTAAAGAAATAAGCAATAACTAAAATGCTAACAAACTGATGTCTAAGTTGAAATACACTCGCTCCAAGAATCAGGAAAAAAGATTTGGCCGTTTAGTCTTAAATGCAGCAATTAACAATCCGCAGCGCTGGCTCTTTTCATTCAGCAAACTCAAACATTATTTCTATTCTTGTTTTCAATAGCTCAAATGATCCTTCTCAAAGTTCAATCCCTCCAACACCTTTCTAGCATTGCTAAAAGTTGTCTTTAAAAAATAAAATGAATGCAAACACCAACACGCACGCTTGTATACATGAACTAGTATTTAAGGACTATTAAATACTGAGGCTCCTAGGTGGATTCTCTACAATGCTTCTTCCGCAGCAGCTCCCTACCGTGCTGCGTTCTGGGGACCCTGCCTGATTTGTTTTTCCTGCCCTTGTGTGCAGACAGACAAACTACACAGCACTGGCAGCTTATGGAGTAGCTGTAAGTCTTCCTCTCTCCCAGCACTGGTCCCCAAGTTGCACCTCCTCCTTAGCTGTGCTGGCTCCAGCATTTGTATAGACATGATGAACCAGTTTCGAGAGCTGATGCAAGTTATATGTAGAGGCACAAACTGGCACTGTCACAAAGAAAGGTAGTGTAAACTGTCCTAATTATATTTTGATTTATAATTCGCACCTCTTCAAATCAATCAAGTCCAAGCCCTTTTGTATCTCATAATAACAGTCAGTCAGATTTAAGGTGGAGTGGAAAGGATATTGCATGTACAATTAAAACACCTTAATTGTTGAGGACTGTTGAAGAGCTATCACACCCTTAATTCAGATGACTTCTTTATGTACAACTCAAGTGGTACTTTTCCGTCTTTCTTTAAAGGCAACATAAAACTCTAAGAAAGATCCTGTTTACTCTCCAGTTCTAAAAAATAACAACTTCTCAGACAATGTTTCTTACATAGTAATTTATGTTCTCATGAACACTTCCATCCTCTCCCATTTAACTGAGTTTATCAATGAAGTATTGAAGATGTCTTACTACACATCTTCTACACCATCCACAGAGACTTTATTTTAAAGTAAAACTTGCAGGTCATCAGTACATACACTCAGAACTTTTCAGGTACAGTATCTGCTTCAGAATCTGCATTAAAGAAGTTTCAAAAAAATTACATTTTTGTTTCCCTGAAATACTTTGCAAGGAACTATGCATTCATTTTACAAAGTTAATATTGGTCATATTTCAAACCATTTGTTTGGTTTTGCAAACTGTATAAAAAGTACCTCTTCCACTTGCGTTGTATAAAAATTTCATTCCATTTAACTTCTGTCATTTTCTAAGTCAATCACAGAGAAGAGTACCAACAACTTGCTAAAAATCAGGGTACCTTTTACTTTCATGCAGTTAGATAGGTACCACTATACTTCCCTCCCTTCCCCCCCATAACAAATTCCAGTATCTCTTGACTAACTGAACACAGAAATTCTGCCACATCTGCCCCAGACTACAACTATTTATGAAACTTATGCACAAATAATTTATGAATTTTAGCTGACGCTAGGAAGTTACAAAATTGCTATACTCCAGAAGGGCTGATTGCAACTTGAATTGCAAAGTGCTGGAGGCAGTTTTCTTCGGAGAAATACAAACAAGCCAGGCAACCACTGTGCTTAATGATCACTATTCTAACATACTAATTCCAAGAGGCAAGCTGAAGATGCTTTCTCACTTGTTTGGCAAGGTAGGGAGTTCAGGAAGAGACTTTTTTCCACGCCATATGCAGTTCTGGTATAACACGAGACACTTTCAAAGGATCTCAGAGAAGACAAATGATGAGCTTAGATAGATACAGAAAAGCTTGAAAAGGAAGCACACTTCTGCAGTGGAGAGACCTGAATTTAATTACTGTATAAGACAAAGATAGAATAAACAGCTGATGAGAATTTACTTTGATACCTTAGCATAAGAACAGTTTTCAACGTTATTTTTTCTTAATCTTGATAATATACAGCATTTCTCTCAATATATTCTACTGTCTCGCAATGATCAAACTAGAATGCTAACACAGCGTTGTAAAATCAGCCTAAAATGTAGCCTAATAAGTTATCAAAAATTAACTCGATCAATGTGCAAGTTGTTTAACATTTTAGCTTTGTCAGAACAAGATTAAACTCAAAATAAGAGCAGCACATAATTACTCATACGCCTTCAAAAGTCAAAGATATCCAGGATCTTACTTTTCCATAACTGTTCGATTGTAAGGTAAAGAGCGACAGTAAGGTCTCCATGTAAAGGACAACAAAAATCAATGTTTGAAGAGTATGCGTTCTATTAATGAAGTTATTGATAATTTAAAGTGTGTTTTTTCAAAAGCTCTTCTGACCTAACTACCACACATACAATATAATCAACAACTGAAGTCTCCTCCAGCATGGACATATGCCAGAACTGCAGTAAAGCAAGAAAAGGAAGGAAGGTGATTAAGGCAAAGACTCGCAACATTTGTCATCACTAGCTCTAGCCACGCTTTTCTATTTTAAGAGCACATTACTGCTACTTCATCTAACCCAACTTGAAACTTCATTTTAGGACAATGACATTGAGAGTCACACTGAGAGTTACACATTAGAGAACTGGGGAAATTGGCCTAGATAGATGTCAGATTCACTCATGTATACATTGAAATGTATTTCATCCTTATTCCGTAGCTTAATGACTAATGAAGTAAGTAAGTATCAAAATACAGGCTGCTGTCCCTTTTACAGAAAATCAATCCTTTATATACTTTATTCATTCAATATATTTTCACTGCCTAGACTATATGGTATATAGATGTATAAAGACAGTCCCAATTTTAAGGCCTTCTAGTTTACTGTTCTTTTCCTCATTCCTTTATTTTCTCTGTGAAGGAAGTAAAGACAAGTCCCATGTGCTTCACAGACCTGTTATACAGGCTCCAATACATTAGTTTAAATCAGAATGATTTGTACCAGCTCAAACTAGGTTGATTTAAGCATGCCATGCTTACTATCACAAAGGCAGTTAGCTGGAGCAATAAAGCCATAAAATGCTGCAACTGAAGATCAAAGATCTTACCCTTGCTACAAACTAAAATGATCAATGCCTGAGTAATTAACACTGGCAGTACAAATGCCTCCCTTGAGTAATAAAGCTGATACCCAGCTAGTAAATGGGGATCTAAAAAATTGGAATTCAGTCCAAAATTGGACTGCATAGCACAGATGTGTTTATTTACCTGTTTCACACTGAGTATTCTACTATGAGGCTAAGTACACCAGTTCTGCAAAATCTGAACTGCACACAAAGATTTCACAACTACACATAATGGAGTCAGACAAATCTGGCCAACACTTAGCACACCAGAGCCAAAAAGTTTCTTCCCCCAGACCATGTTATATCCACTGAAACATTAACACTGAATATCTTCTGTATTTGAGAGCAGAACTTCTGCTAACAGAATGTGCTATGCACTTCTCAAAAATTCTAGGTTACTCCTTTGGCTGCGAGATTGATGACAGAAGTTCAAACCCTAAATTATCTCCAGATTCAACTGATTGTGTTCCTCATTCTGGTCTGCTTAGACATATCCTAAATTCCTTTCCTCTCACTTGACTAAGTCCGCCCACCTATCAAGGAAGTAGAAGTTATTTGTCTCCATAAGCAAGCATAATTCACAGGGCGGAGTGCATCAAGCAAAACTACTTTCCTATTTAGTTTTACATTTGTTAAACACATGGATCTAATAGTCCTTTGATCTTTACGCTTCAGCTCCTTAAACAACTTAGAAACAAAACTAGAGCATTAACTTCTGAATTCTTAGCAAATCTATTTTTTAAAATGATTCTAGCTTCCTAAGGCAGGAACATGCTGTGAAACTCAAAGCTACCAACTGTGAGTAGTGGCATTTTCCACTCAAACTGAACTGACTGAAGAAGTGCAGTAGGCTATTCAGGGAACATAGGTACTGAAGGTCCCTAGAGACAAGCATAGCTTTCTAGTAGCTTTTCATAAACTTTTTTTTTTCCCCCCAAAGAAGCTAACTGCTCCTTCTATGTATGAAGGACTAGACTCTGATACAACACTGGCCAAAACTTTCACCATAACTTTTCATCTGAAGATGCTGATGAAAAGTCTAAATCTCTTTATTCAGACGGAAAAGGTTAAAGTTCTCAGCTATCCCCAAGAATTCAGTACCGTACTTCCAAATCTGGCAGTACTAGCAAGGGACAGGACAGAGAAGAGAGCAGGAAATACACTCTTTCTACTAAGTTCTTCACGTCTGTTTTGTTAATCGTACTGCCAGGACGACCCTATCAGCTGCTCATACCTGTTGTCAAGCAAAATAAACTGTTAGTAGTAAAAGCAGTTTAGTGACAGCGTAAGTGTGTCTGGGTGTAGACAGGCAACCTTTTCTGGATGTATTTGAAGTGCTCTAAAGTACTAATCTCTCTGCTTATTGCCCTGTCCAAATAGCTCAAGCGCTTTGAAATTCACTTCAGGTCCTGTCACTCTACTCAACTTTTGTTTGAGCTAACTCAGATGACTTTGCCTCAAATGGACACAGAGCTTACACAGGCTGCTTAAATGAAGAGCGAGGACGAGCATACGGGTTGTTCTTGCAGGGCGGAAGAGAAGGAGGAAGAACGCTAGAGTGGCAACGTCAAACAGGCACTGATGTCTTAAATAAGTGCAAAACACATGTCCATCTACAATGCAAAATAGCTCTGGTGTTTCCACCAGTATCAAAATGTCGCCTTTCTCAAAAAACAAAAGTAAATATTTCTAGATATGCTGTACCTGCAGAAGTTTCAGTATAGATCTTTCTTCTGATGTATTAACTTCACAATGTTTATTTTCATTTGCAAATTCACATACATATCAGAACTTTAAATAATAGCATACCAAAAGTGTTCACAAAAAATGAAAGACATGACAGTGTTTATAGAGTTAATACCACCTCCAACCTGTCTCACCGAGTAGGCAAGAGAATTTACTCTCTAAATCAGCATTCAAACCCCACGCCTCACAGAGAAGATTCGGAGTTACCTGAAGCTAGGGTGACAGAAAACAATGAAAATCTGAGTAATAGTTGGTTTCATAAAATTAAAGTAAGCAAATTGCATTACAGTTCCTGGGCCTAATATCCCACTAGTCAGTACAGAATTGTATGACTGTCTCTAACCTACCACTTTTGGGTTTATTCACTTTAGCACTAAAAGGAGCACTCAAAACACCGAGAGAAACACAGCTGATAGTAAAGATACAGTAGTATTATATTGATAGTAACATGTGAAAGAAAATTTTTCATATAAAAGATCATCATAGGTAGGACACCAGCATTCAAAGTGGTAATTTATAGTTAGAATAGTACTTTTACTCAGTGAATATTGTGCACTTATCCAAGCTTTACACAAAAGGTGCTAAGTCCTGCCTCTTCCATTTTCTAATTGGAATCAACACGAATAGAAAAGTTACCAAAAAGGATGATTATCCTTGCTATCCCACCTGCTCTCACCTTCCTCGAGTGGAATAGACGGCAACTAACCTCACAAACTACAGTTTTCTTTCTAGAAACAACAACTTCTAACCTAGCTTGACAGTCATGAGCTACACACAATACCTACACATAAAAGTGTTTTGAAACGTTCATGCCTCAATTCTGTAATAAATAAATAAATGTACATGGAAGATTCACGTTGAAGGAAGTGGTCTGAAGTGATCCTATATTCACTCTCGCAGACCAGGCAGAGCATACAGTATTCATTCCTCTTACTGTGGTGAGCAGGCGTGGAACAGGGCATAGTAGTTTAAAAAGGAAAAAGTTACTCCCATGGAAACTCAACTATCCATATATTATTCAAATAATCCAGAAATGTATTCAAAGTCAAAAGGAACAGGGGATGACAAGATACTCCCCAAAAACCCCCAAGATAAAATGTTTTTCCACAAAGCGTGAGAACACTGTACAAAAATAGTTCTCTCCACATCAGTGTTACTAATTCTGACGCAAGAGGCATTTAACAAGATGACGAGATCTAGAGGAAAAGTTCTAATTCACAATTTAATTTATATATAGCTGACTGACTTGCTACAGCATGGCATCTGTCACCATAGTTACTAACTACTACTCTTTAGAATACCGTTTTTGCTTAACTTTGGTTTTCACAGTTCACAAGATTTTTTTTTTTTCTTAAAAAAAAAAAAAAAAAAGATCAGCCTCGTGCTATAAATACAGGATGGATTTAGGACATACAGAAAGAAAAAAATCAATTCATTCTCTTCACAGCTGAATCACAGACTGTCATTTCACGTATGCCATGTTTTAAAATTGCCTTTTGTAATTAAATCATGAAATAGATTAAGAACATTAACAGATCCAGGAAAAGGAGATAGAACTCCATTCTGAAAAAGGACAAGGTAGAAAAGAGTTTCCCAGCAAGAAATCCCCTAATTCAGTGTAGCACTAATTGTAGGTAATTTAAAAGAAAAAACAGAAAATATGACTCGAGTCTAAATTCCTGCCTGAAGATGCTGAGCTACTAAGATATATTGCTGCTTTAAATGCTAAACTAAAATAAATTAACAATGAAGTGCAATCAAGGGAAAGGCTTCTCAGTAATGGTTATTCACATATGGGTCTGAGATACTCAAATTGCCTCATTCTTAGAATACAAAAGCAACATAGTGACAAGACCTGTTCTCTACTACTGCTGTCATAGATGACAATATGTTACACTACATACAGGAACTCTGAAATAAGTTTTCTGTGGTTCCATATTAAAAACCTGATCAGCAATGGACTGCTATAAACAGTACTGAACAAAAACAGCTTTCCAGAAAGATGCTGTGATAAGTTATTCTGCTCTACTTAATTAAGCAAGCCTACTGTCTTATTATGTAGCATTTATACAGCTATCATCTATTACTATGATATCAGTGATTACTTTGCACAAATTTGCATTAATTTCTATCACTATACCAAAGATTTACCCAGCAGAAAATGTATAGACAAGGTGACTTCTTGAGGTTTAACCTTATTTTAGTCTGTACATTAATCAAATACAGAAGATCTATTGCAGCTTAACAGGGCTTTAAAGAAAAGATGAAACAAGAAGCCTTAGTAGTCCAGTTCCCAGAAATCCAGACTTCAGGATAAAAATTTAAGGTAACACAATAACTTCAAAGTGTGAAATATTACAGAAATACTCACCAATTCAGATGTCCTTTCATGAATGCTCTCCTGCAAAACTAGGCTAAGAGCTACTGACTACTGTAATAAGTTTCATGAGCATATGGCAACATGACACACACAAACTTTACAATAATGAAAGTAAACGTTATCTTGAAGTACACACAATCCTGAAGACTGTGTTTGTAGAAAGCATATATCCTGGAATAAAATAAGCAAAGAATTATTAGCTCTGCAAAGAGCAAGGTCATGTGTATAACTAATTTCTTTCAAGTGTATGTTCCTATAAAGAAATGCTTGTAATTTATCCTTGCAGTTCACTCTTTCCTCCAGTGGCAAAAGCACCTGCATTAAAATCCTGTACTAGGAAAAAATGTTAAGATAAACTGGAAGACAAAATTTCTTCTTAAATTCATGATCAAGAGGCAGCGGTTAAACTTGACAGTTACTTTATAACAAGTATGCTCAAGAGCAAGAATAAAAAAGCCCTATAGTCTTGTCTATGACTACAATAGCAAAGAATACAACAAAAATGGCGTTTTGTCATGTTTTGACATAGCTTTGCACTAATTTAAAACTGAGTTAAGCCACAAATCTCTCCTTGTCTTTAAATTTGAGAAGACTGACAGTATTAAAGCCTTACACAAATAAAAGCTCAAATTAAAGACCCACATCACCCAGAAACACTAAGCTGTAAAACACTAAAACACAGAACTGTTTTAGTGGAAAAACATTAGTGAATAAACAGAATTGACAGGAAAAGCAGAGGATAAAGCAAAATGAAATCTTGAAAATCTAAAACGAGCTGGTGCTTAGACAGAATGAAGAATTCATATTACTCTAAAATTAACATTATGCATTCTGCTTCCTCAAAATCTTGAATGTGACTAGTTAACAAAATGACTTGCAAAAAACTGAAATGGAAAGTTTCCTTAAAACACTTAGATTATCAAATGTCTATCAGCAAACAAAACATCCTAATTACATTTTTCTTTATTTTGCTTGAAGAATATAAAGATACATAGATATACCAGATATTTCATCACATGAAGAACCAGAAAAGGAAATCTGTTTATGCGAAGGCAAAAGACATCAAGCAGCCACTTAGTTTACCAAAAACCTCAAACTCGCAACCATAATCCCAGACACTGGGAAGTAGGTGCAGCTCCGCAGATGCTACCTAAACACCATGCTACACTGTGCAAAGACTGCCACTTCACAAACAGTTGATCATTCCATCCTACTAAGCTGCTCTTCTTGCAAAGAAGGATCTCATCATGCATTTGCTTTTTGACAACAGGGAGAATAAAGCGAGAAGCTGCTGCAACTACTTTAACATTTCCTCACGAAGAACTGTTGTGTTTATTCACAAATAATCATTACTTCCATATACAACTTCTGTTTTATGACAGAAACTTCCAGGATTAACACATTCAGGAATCAAAGAGAAAGACTACTACATCAGATTTTACAAACATCTCCAAATGCAGTAATGGTTTGGTAAACAATCTTCATGATGATAATATAAAAACCTCTAAAAATATGTGGAAAAATTTATGAAGGTGTTTGCTTTCCACTTAGTACAAAACAGTCTATCTTAATAGATTTTTCAAATGCCAGTATGGCATTTCTGCAAGTGTCTGCAGCAGGTTTAACTGTGCATTATCAGAAAGCAAAGGTTTCTTGCTTTCTGACATCACCTGCTTGTGAACCATTTGTTAACGTATGATAGTTGTCAAAAATAAGTAGTTCAGCACATTTCTAAACTACAGATAAACTCACCATACTGAAGATAAGCTTAATGCTATGGTGACATGCATTCAAAGCAGCCAATAAAAATGGAGAAGTAGAAGTCTTAACTCAAAAGAACTGCCCAAGCACAAGTGACACTATACTAACTTCAATCATTTCAAACTAGGTATTTTTGTAACAAGTCCAAAAGACAAATATTACTATGATATAGCACAGTGGGAGTCCACTGCACACATCCTTATACTGAAAACAGAGCCCTGTGCTCCTCCATCATTTCTGGTGCAAGTCTGTTTTTCTGAAGACTTTTCTGGACAAGTAAAGTCAAACTGGGTGGGGGGGAAGGCAGCGAAGAGAGAGCGAGCAAGCATGAGCTCCCACACCCTACATGAAATTTCTTCCCATTCTGTGTTTTGAACTTCAGCATTCCATACCGGCAGCAAATATAATTAACTTGAAATAAAACACTATCAGAGAAGGGTGTGGCTCCACTCAAAGATGCAAAATTCATTTTCCAGAACCGTGGAGAAATTTGACAATTGGGAGTTTAATATTTGTACTCAAGGCACTGCCAAGTCACACCTCCAACAAAGCAAGAGTGAAAATAGTCTGGGAGGAAACTATTTATTTGAACTCAATCTTAGTTCAAGACTGAATTCAAAGTAAGCAATAATTAAAAGCTGGTATTCATGAACAAAGGCATATTATTCTGGTGTTCCTTTAAGATTAAGAGTTTTACAATAAATAGTTAAACGTTTTTAAGCTTAAGGAAAGAAATGCCTACAACTTACATCCCATACTCAGATGGGTTTGCCTGTAATGCGACAGATCTTATTGATCAGTTGGTTTTTGACAAGCAATCTTCTTAGCCAGCATTTCTTTTAAGCTGTGTTGTACTGGCTTCAGAATTAATAAAAATGCAACTGTGCAGCCTTCTCAGGAGTTAGGAATGTGAGAAGCCACCCCAGTAGAGACAGATGAGCAGGCAGAGCACAGGTAATGCTCAAGGATAATGGCAATTAAAATTTCAAACACAGTGACTCACAATTTATACTGGCCTTAGTTAAGGACAAAACCCCACATACATGGTACATTGATTTTACAAACAGATTAAAAAGTTTGCTAACGTGGCAAAACTTAGCAGGCTAATTATTCCAGTACAGCTTTTCAAATAGACAAAAGTATTCCAATGTCTTTTGCTAGTTCTTTTCCATCATTTCCAAACATGGAAAGTCTTCAATGATATTGATAACAATGTTCCCATAAGTTTTATTCTTTAAACAAGCTAAGAAGAACCTGAATGCTTTTTGAAGTGTCTTTGTAAATGGACAAAGTGCTTAGAACACATGATAAATGCAAATGAGCAACCTGCCAAGGGATCAGGGAGCCAGGGCAAGGGAATGGCAAAGTGTTGCTGGCACTCTCATGCCTCTTCAGTTGTACAGTCAGAGAGAAAAAGTCTACACCTACTAGAAATACATTATCAAGCCTTGCAACTTCTTGGATTAAATCTGCCATACTTCTCTCTAAAACAAAGAAAGTATTTTTTAAAGTACATAAAAAAACCCCTCTTTCTAACACCAACAGTTCCAGACAATCATCAGTGTGAGAAGAAATACCACCACCATGAATCTCAGACCAGTATAGTTGTCTAGAGACACCAGCAGAATTTTATACGTAGGATTCAGGTCATACTAACCAAAGGACAAAATAAAGCAGAACACAACATTGCTCTTACCAAGAAGTTATGCATTTGTAATAGCTAAAAACACAGCGAATTAGTTCACAGTTTGCCTCCTAAGAAGAGAGATTAAGTTGCTGATTTTGTGTACGTGCAATCACTTGTTCAG
This sequence comes from Rhea pennata, assembly GCF_028389875.1. Classification (NCBI taxonomy): domain Eukaryota; kingdom Metazoa; phylum Chordata; class Aves; order Rheiformes; family Rheidae; genus Rhea; species Rhea pennata. Next base: position 14,398,304 of record NC_084674.1, read on the forward strand.
TAGCTCTTTGTACTTCAGTAACATTGTCAGAAGAAAAAAAAAATCTTCTATTTTTAAAATTTAAAAATTTTATTCTTATTTCTTTTTTTAAACAAGGCAATTAGGCTGATAAGCTTATTAACACTTTAGTAAATCCACCTGGAATAAAAAGAAATTGGGAGTAGTACAGACAGTTTCAACCCTGAAAAGCAGACAAAAATTACAGAAAGATGTCTAGTTTCTCTGACTTCTAGGCTTTTCCAGGCAGCTACTGACTTAGGAAGTTGTCCCTGCACAACGTAGCAAGCTTAATATATTGTTTGTTCATGAGTGAAGGATCACCCAGGAATTCTTCTCATTATCTCAATCACAGTGCTTCAAATTGGACATTAAGAAGTGGCAGTTTTTTAGAGAACCAATAAAGTAAAAATCACCCTGCCTATCAAGAAAAGCAGCTGAACAGGTCAGAATCATACCAGAGTAAATAAGCGTAGGAGGCCTGAAGGGCTTGAATGCATTTTTTCAATCACCTACTCATCTGAAAGTTCAATCTGAAGTCTCACTGAAAGGTTAAAAGTGCCACTATACTCTTCCCTCCCAGTACCCAAAGGCACATCCCCACACATTCCAGCTAAGGCACTAATGATAGTTTTGTAAGATTAGGAAAAAGTTACACAATAAATTCAGCATGTCTTATTTACTGCCATCATAACAATTATGGCTTGTATTCTCTGTTACCAGATTATCTAGCACTGTATTATGTTTTCTTCTGTACAAAATCCTGATGCTGTTCATTCAGCAGGGAAGTAGTATTCAGTTCCACAGACAAATGAATAAAATTCAACTGAGATGTTTAAAAAAACGTATTGCTACTGTAAAAAATTTATATAATCTTTTGCAAGCAAGCAACATTGACTTCCTGCCTTGATCAGGAAAATACATTCTCTTTCCATTTTTTTTTTTTTTTTAACTTGAATTGCAACCACTAGAGGGCAATACGATTAAACATACTCTTGCCTAGATTTGGTAAAGTGAACCAACTCAAAAAGCTACATATCAGAAAATTAGACTGTTTACATTATGAGAATATTTTTCACGTGGTAACTCTCATTCATTTTTACATTTATACTATGAGTTTTCTGAACTATTAATTCCAGCTATACAGTCTAGAGCCTTCACACATAAGTTAATTAAGCTAAAACATTGAAATTAACAGTTCTCCTGCTTTTCAGAATTGACAATTAGATATGTCGACTTCCATCTTCCTACTACCAAAGTTCTATTAATTACTGAAATTCTATCCAGAGTAAGTAAGCATGTGTAAAAACCTGGATGGCAAAGCCTTTTCAGATTCAATACAGGAAATTAACTTCCTAATCAGTGGTTAAAAAAAAAATAGCTAGAAATTGGCTGTATGTTCTAAAAGAACTGCAATTAACCTGAAAGTTTTTTCTACATTTAATCAGCAGTTAAACTGGTGAACTAGAAAACTGGTTCTCAGAGCAGTTTTTTAATTCACAAAGATAGTGCTTTCGTGAAATGTGTTTGACATTCAATATATTCATTTTTGCCACAGGTTATTATCTAGACTTTCAGAAGAACAAAAGTGCAGAGATTAAAGCAAATAGTCATTTACAAAAAGAACAAGAACCAAGCAGCTGGCAGAAAGCTATGCACTGGTAACTCAAAGCAACAGCACTTAAAGAATTACTGCAAAATTTACAGTTTCACTAGAATATTGAAGAAAGCTCAGCAAGCTTGGTTTCCCCAAGGGGGTACTCAAGCTTTGGCTCTAAATAAAATTAACCTCGTTAAGGCTAATATAAGAGTACTTCTAGGAAAGACTACAGCAGCAAGCTAAAACAGCTCAGCAAAACTGACACCGTCTCCCATAACATCCTCATAAGTAAGCTCAGGAAGTGGGTTAGACGAGTGGACAGTGAGGTAGATTGAGAACTGGCTGAAAGGCAGAGCTCAGAGGGTCGTCATCAGTGGCGTGGAGTCTAGTTGGAGGCCTGTGGGTAGTGGTGTCCCCCAGGGCTCAGTACTGGGTCCCATCCTGTTCAACTTCATCAGCGACCTGGATGAGGGGACAGAGTGCCTCCTCAGCAAGTTTGCTGATGATATCAAGCTGGGAGGAGTGGCTGACACACCTGAGGGCTTTAGGAAGAGTGTTGCCAGCAGGTCGAGGGAGGTGATCCTGCCCCTCTACTCAGCCCTGGGGAGGCCTCATTTCAAGTACTGCATCCAGTTCTGGGCTCCCCAGTACAAGAGAGACATGGAGCTACTGGAGAGGGTCCAGCATAGGGCTACGAAGATGATCAGAGGGCTGGAGCACCTGCCCTACAAGGAACAGATGCGAGAGCTGGGCCTCTTCAGCCTGGGGAAGAGAAGCCTGAGGGGGGGATCTTATCAATGTGTACAAGTACCTGAAGGGAGGGTGTCAAGGGGACGGAGACAAACTCTTTTCAGTTGTCCCATGTGACAGGACAAGAGGCAATGGGCAGAAACTGAACCACAGGAAGTTCCGCCTGAACGTGAGGGGGAATTTCTTCACTGAGAGAGTGACAGAGCACTGGCACAGGTTGCCCAGGGAGGTTGTGGAGTCTCCTTCTCTGGAGATCTTCAAGGCCCGCCTGGATGCAACCCTGTCTAATATGCTCTAGGTGACCGTGCTTGAGCAGGCAGGTTGGACTAGACGATATCCAGAGGTCCCTTCCAACCTTACTGATTCTATGATTCTACATATAGGTACATAAGGTATCTCTCACCAAAGCTAATGAAGCTTGTTAGAAGTGTATTTTCATTCAAAAGGTGTTAAAACACTTTCAGAAAAATCTCAGCAGCATAGCTGACATACTTCTAAAGAAACAAAAGTTATTGAAAGTGATAATGACATTCAATAGACATAGCAATGCACTGATAACATGCATCAGATCAGTCTTGTTTTACATTGCCCCCTTAGTCTACTAAAAACAAAAAACCCCACAAATCTAGTGTTTGTCACCAAAAAAGATGAATCCTCAAATTACGTTCACATCAAACTCAAACAGCACCCCCAACAATGCAAACACAGCTTCCCCATAACAGAAGTGTTCGCTGTTAATATGTTTTGACATACTAAGAGGTTTGACATCTAAGCTTACATTTAATACAGCTGTAAACAAGACTAGTTATACTTTGATTGGAAAAAAAAACAGTGAGTCTTTTATGCTAGTTGAAATTAATCTAGTATTAGCATGGAGTTTTAATAAGCTTGAATTAGAATTAGATGCTAACCATAGTTTCTTTTTAGGGACAGTAACTTGGGCTAGAAGGAAAAAATATTTTAGTTGCAGCTGCACAGAATCAGAGAATAGCTGGGGTTAGCCTTCTGGAGATCATCTGTTCAAGCAGAGTGACCTGCAGCAGGTTGCCTAGGACTGAAGTCAGTCAGGATTTGAGCATCTCCAAGCATGGAGACTCCACAGCCTTTTCCTCAGAGTAAAGATACTTTTAAGTTGCATTTATTGATTAGATCCATAAAGCTACGGAAATTACATTCAGTGGCCATAAAAGTACCATTCTTTTTCCTTTTGTTCTTTGTTTCACTGGTTAAACAAACATATACACATTTAATAGCAAGAGAGACCAGTACTGACCATTTTCAGGATGATTGATATTTTCCATAGTATAAGAAATTGTAAATTTTTTTCAGTTGCTTTGATCAAGGTTTGCATAATGCTTCCAAAATTAGACGGTAAGTAGCATTTATGTTAGAGTACCTTTTCATTAATCCATGAAAGATCATAAAGGCTTCACTGAATTACAAATTGATAAGGCATGATATCTCCCTTAAGGATTTTGAGAAAAATTAAACACCGACATTTTAAATGCATGGAGTCACCAAAACAGAAATTCTCACACCATACTCAACTGGGAACTGGTAGCATTAAGCATAACACAGCTAAACGCTAAACACAAATCCAAGAGAAACACATACATTCCCTCACCGATTCCTTCTTACAGGCTTTTCAGGGTAACAGTATTCCTCTTCAGCCAGGTAGTATATTGAGGTCCTATGCATATATCAGGCATAAGAAAGCCCACAGAAGTAGTAGGCTGACAGAAAGTTTCGTCAGATTACTACATCTTAGCTTTACTTAAACCCCACAGTTTAAAAATCCTAAGCCTGTGACACTTTCGATAGAACTGAAGAATTATCACTCAAAACCAGGAAAAAAGCTTCACGTTAGAGACTGTGTAGGCAGTCTTAAAACAATTAAGATACTACCCTCCCACAGTCTTCTCTTCTCCAGACCGAATACACCTAGTTCTCTCAGACTTTCCTCATATGAGAGATGCTGTAGTCCCTTCATCATCTTTGTAGCCCTCCAGTGGACTTGCTCCAGTAGCACCATGTCTCTCTCATACTGGGGAGCCCAGAATTGGGCACAATACTCTAGAAGCAGCCTCACTAAGGCTAAGTAGATAGGGAGGATCACTTCCCTCAACTTGTTGGCAATGCTCTTCCTAATTCAACCCAGGATACGATCGGCTTTCTTGGCCACAAGGGCACATTGCTGGCTCAAGGTCAATCTGCTGTTCACCAGGACTCCTAGGTCCTTCTCCGCAGAGCTTCTTTCCAGCAGGTCAGCCCCCAGCTTGTACTGGTGCAGGGGGTTATTTCTCCCTAGGTGCAGGACCCTGCACTTGCCCTTGTTGAACTTTCTGAGGTTCTTCTCTGCTCATCTCTCCAGCTCGTCAAAAATCTCACTGAATGGCAGAACAGCCTTCCAGTGCATCAGCTACTCCTGCCAGTTTGGTATCATCAGCAAACTCGCTGAGGAGGCACTCTGTCCCTTCATCCAGGTCACTGATGAATAAGTCGAACAAGACTGGACCCAGTATTGACCCGAGGGACACCACAAGCTACAAGCCCCAATTCAACTTCGTGCCACTGATGACACCCCTCTAAGCTCTGCCATTCAGCAAGTTCTCCATCCACCTTGCTGTCTGCTCATCTAACCCATACTTCCTGAGTTTGCCTGAGGATGTTACAAGAGACAGTGTCAAAAACCTTACCAAAGTCAAGACAGACAACATCCACTGCTCCCTCCTCATCCATCCATCTAGTCATTCCATCATAGAAAGCTATTAGATGGGTTAAGCATGATTTCCCCTTTGTGAATCCACACTCACTACTCATGATCATCTTCAAAATAAATATGAGACCCAGCGTCAGTTCCTGGAAAGTAAAATACTTGTAACCTCAATCTTCACAGATCTTTGCTGGGTAGCACATCCCTTGACAGGGCTCAGGCTCTCAAACCAAAGTTTTCAGGCAAGTTTCAGAAATCAGTCTTTTCTTCTCTATGTATTTCGATCATCTTTCATCCCAGCAAATTCCTTCTTTCACAGCAGGTCTATGCAGCAGAGCAGTAACATTTCATACTACACCAAACAGCCCTGATTCCAAGATGCACTCTCTGGCCACATCCCAACTGCAGGAAAGACATACCGTGCTGTGTATGCTGTAGTTCTGGTCTCCCAGCCATCTGTTTTAAAGAGTTGCACCAAAGCTCATCTCCACTTTCCTCCCTATTTATATGCTCTGGCTTCTTTCAGAAAGAAACCTGGACATGCAGAGAAACTGAGTGTAAAGTGGTCCCCCTCCCACACGGGACTGCAATATGTCCAAAGCATGTAAAGGACTCCAGGCACACTACAGAACAACCCATATTAGAGATTCAACCTTCAACAGAAGGTATCTTAAAAATATAGGGGAGTTTTGAACTTTGAAATAAACACAAGTATTTTGTTTAATTCTTCAGATGTTCTCACATGACAGACAAGCTGTATTTTTACTACATAGCTTTCTTCACTTATCTCTTTCCCTCAGGTTAGGCACAAGTCAGATAAAATGGGTTCTCTGTAGAACAGCACTTTTCATATACAGCAATTAGAAACTGTTTTTTTCCACAGGCCCCCACCCAAGTTGGCCAGCTTTGCCATCCGCCAGATCTACAAACTGGCATGACACACGTCTATCAAACCACCACCCAGCCATGCTCTCCTTCTCTTAAGTTTCTCAACAGCTTTATAACCTCAGTGTTTCTTAACAGGCATAGCAGGAACATTGATGTTTTCTTCACTTCCCTTTGAAAGGTTTAACTTGAAAACTTAAGCACTAGAAACAGTAAACTCTAGTTAACTAAAAATGTGTGTGTAAGCCACACTAATACTTCAGAGTAACAAACTAAAAGATAAAAATCCCAAAATATCCCGTATAGATTTTTTCTGGAAGAAAAATAGTAGTCACTTCAAAACATCTGATCTCAGTAACTTAAACGTTAGTGGAATATTTAGAAATAAAAGATTATGTATAAAGTAATTTAAAAATACATAATAAGCATTCTCATGATTTTAGAAAGTCCCCCTGGGTTTTATCAGTCATCCAGATATCCAATAATCAATGCCCAAATCTTAAACAACGCTGTCTCCAGTTTTCACTTACTACTTCAACAGTTAATCATTAAGCAAAGTAAGTCACTCCACAGTAATGTTCTACCTTAAATTACAGTAAACGTATTCTTGTACTGTGTCTTATGGTATAATGCAACACATTTCCCCCCCCCCCATTAGACACCAATCATTATAGAATTGTTGGAACAATAAGGCTCGTCAGGAATGACCATCATCCATTCCCCTCTTTCTAAAGCTGTGCAGGATTTGCAAACATTTTGTCCTGCACATCCAGAAAGAGCAGTACTCATTGAGAATCAATGAATCATCTGAAGCCTCAGCAAGAAACATACTTGCAGTCTTTCTCCAAGAAAAGAGACAGAACCTTATGCAATAGAAGTTTGTGAACTGCTTCATTCATTCCACATTTCATCCTATTTTTAAAAAATTCAGATATTTTAAAATTTCATATATTTCATTATTTTAAGTTTCATGAAGTAGATTTCAGCACCATATTTAAACTTTTAGATTTTTGCAATATGTAGTATTTACTACTGCTCCACACAATTTTTGCATTGACAAAAGATGCCCTTGCAGTCCATTATGACATTATCAGGCACCAAGATTACAAAAGACAGCTTTGAGGGACAGTTCATTCCTTTCACAAGGAACAGTCATGGTCCTCCCCTGACACACCAACTACAGGTCAACATTGTCACCTCAGGGCTACTGAGCCACTCTTTTGCACACTGGCATGAAACACAACAGAAAGCACAGTAATCCTATGCAGAGCCTACAGCTGTGTGGTTAGTGCCTTCTCCAGCAAGGAGAAGTGATAGGCTTAAAAATTTTTAGCTTGAGGAGGCAAGGGCCCCCCACTTTCTGCAAAAATACTTTATACTACAACTACATACCTTTTTGCCTGTATCTTTTTTCAGACTATCCATTTAAATGAGTGTTTTAAGTATAATCACAACATGTCTAGAGAATAGTATGTATAGAAGAGAAGAGCACAGGAATACTTAGGCAGAGAGTCCTGAATAAATTAAGCCTAAACTCATGCTAATGAGATGGATGCAGCTCCAGGCTTTCAGAACCTCAGAAACATTAGCATCATAAATATCAGAAAGTTACTCACCTCAAAAAGATTACATGCTTTACAAGAATACTTTATATCATTTTAACTTAAACCTCCTTTCCCAAGATGAACTGAGCTGGTACAAATCTCTGCAAGCATTTTCTTTCAAATGACTAGCAAAGGCAAAAAAAAAAAAAAAAAAAAAAAAAAAGTCTTTTGATCCATAATCAAAATTAAAGGCATTCACAAGAGACTGAACAATAACTGTTTAGAAGTCGCATCTCAAAGCCTCAAATCTGATGCTGAAATAGTACTGTCAGTCTTCCCATTTTTATCAATTACAAACATTCATTTGTTTTAAGGAAAATTATCTTCATGATCAAGAAAATTCAAATGCAGTATTTTTCAATTCCACTTAAACTACAAAAGATTACTGCTTAATTTCTCTCGAATTTATGACCAACCATAATTTCAACTGAAAATTCAATACTTAGAAGAACTCAGTCCTTGAACCCTTTCAAGAATAAAAGGGAAAAAATAAAATAAAATAAAAAAATAAATTTGATTCAGCCAAAGAATTACTTTAATAAACAGTTCTTAAGGCTTTCTTTTTGGAGTACACAAAATTCCTTTTAAAATAACACTTTTCTATTTTTCCCCCCTCCTTACATTACGATAAGGATCAACCTGCCAATTCATTGCTATCAGAGAAAATATAAGGGACTTGTCACTTAAGTGACCATATTTTTATCATTCACACTTGCACCTGAATTTGTTTTCGTTCATTTCAGATACTACATCAAAGAAATGATCAAACTGCTGGCAAATCAAATTATCTACATTGATAGAGACAGTCTCATAAAAAGTCATAACTACAACTGATTTTTAAATAAAATTTTAAACTTTTAGATTCTGCAGATATGAACAGTATTTTTGTTTTTATGATAGCTGGAACATGCAGATATTTGCCTATTGTTAGTATCAAATATAACACAAATTGAATTACCAGATTTCTTCATGAACTGACACATTCAAAAACACACTAAGTATAAAATGAACTATTTTAGGCATGACAGGACAAGGTAAGTGAACAGAAGTAGTTCTATGCTGCTAACTAAAACAAACCAGAACTACTGAAATAAACTCTCAAATCCAGTGCTCTCATCATCAGTCACATTATAAAACTTTGTGGAAAAAAAACGAAGAAAAAAAGTATTTCAACTGTATGTAAAATGATAAACATAAGAGATTGCACATTCTTCACTGTGCTTAAAAAAATGTGCTTAAGTAAAATCTGAGGCTACTCTCCTAAAACCATGACTTACTTTCCACCTGTATGACCGGGGTAAAAAAAAAAAAAAAAAAAAAAAAAAAAAAAAAAAAAAAAAAAGACCCTATCGGATCAACAAATATTTATTCTGCTACAAAAGAAGCGTATTATAAATGTTATTTCTGAACTTTTCATAATGATGGTTCTATTTAACACATTAAGAATACTCTGATAGAACTCAGGAGAATAAGCAGAGAGAAATACACATTCTTAAAAATGGAACATTCAGATAGTAATCTTAACATAGAAAATTTTCAATTTTACCTTAAAAGACAATTTCAATCTTAGATTCAGATTTTTCTTAACAACATAGAACTCTGCTCTTCAAGCACTTATGCTTAATGGTAGAAGTAAATTTAAAAAGGAGAAGTAGCAATACATATTTCCTGTTGTGCTTAAAAAAAATAAAAAATAGCTTGCCACCTAAAGTGCGCAATCATAACTTCAATTGTTCTGAAGTTTCAATGTTCCCTTTTGCACCACCTCACCAATTGCAACACCAATCATCTTGTCTGTATGCACCTCCACAGAATTGCCAGTGTAACCAAGGACTATCTTCACTGTTCTGTGCTCTTCCCACCGGATTTATTTGTTCACCCCCAACACCGAGAAGTGCTGTGTGCCTCCCTGCTGCTATGAAACCTTACCGCGAGACATATTCCTTCACCCCTACATACCTAAGCATGTGCATGTTTGGATGTAGATCATAGTCCCACATGAGAGAAAGTGACCTCAAAAAGTGGCTGCTTATATTTAGAAGGAATGGGACACACAACCAGAAATTTTTCTTCTAGCCTCTTGTGGCTCTCCTCTGTTCCTTAACTTTTGTCTCTCTAGTCCCCCCAGTTCCTTCTCTCTGGCTGCCTCACATACCACGTGACATTCACCTCGAGCGCACTGAGACAGAAGATGAATCTGAGCTGAGACGGGACACCACTGCAGGGTATAGTACCAGGAGACTGAGCACAGTGCCGGTTCCTCCTGCCTGAACCTCTGCAATCGTGAGTTCAGCCGCACCAGAAGGGATGAGCTTTAGTGGCTGCACCAGCACCACGCACAGGGCTGCGCTTCCTACTCCCCACAGAGCCCACTCACTGGCTGCAGCATGGAGCCAGAGTCGGTTTTAGTAGATAAAAAGTTGTTTCCTTCATGGGAGTCGCTCTTTCATACTCCTTCTCTGTAGAGAGGGACAGTAGTATGACAAAGGTGACAGGTAAGATAACAAGGACTTTCAGGAAGATACATGTATCCACTGATGGGGAAGTTAGTGAGTAGTTAAGGACTAAACAAATGAAACCAGGACCACTCTGCTCCAATGCTGTAGTTCCAGGTTCTTTTTCACCATTTGCTCCATTTCACTCTTCCTATTTAGTCACTAGACTACTGCCCTAAGGTTTGACAGGAGTATCTAGTTGTAAGAAAGTGTTATCACTCACATTTTCGGGGGAGGGGGGGGAGTGCATAGGTTCAGCAACCTTGCATTTTCCAAAACATATTTTCACCAGACACTGCAGAACAAGCCGACATGATTCTATTTTACGTCATTTGTTTTAGTTGTTTGGGAAAAAGAGCAAGAAAGCGTGGAAGAGCATATAGATCATTATTGAAAAAGTACCTTCTGAGTTTTAAAGACAGCCCTGTAAGACAGTATAACTGGAAATGAATGAGCTGATTTCCCTCTGAAATGCAGTGCAGAATTTTGTAAAATAACAGACACTCCATATTCCACCATAGTTTTCATAATCCAATTTCTCATTAGCATTGCAGGACGATGCAAGATTGACAAGCTTCCTGTTTTGGGCCCTTTTAACAGTTTTACTCAAGCCTAACAGAAGCAGGTCTACAAAAACAAAATTCCAAGTATTTTATCACAAACAATCATCCATGTCCATTTTCTAAAACTCAAAATTGTGTAACAATTCAGCAAAACAAACAAGCATTTAAATTAGAATGTTTTTAAGACCTTTAAGTTTGGCTTAATGTGCTATTAGCATATTACGCATGTGTGTTAATTAAATCAGTTATTTTAATAATAACATCCTTACTGTGCCTCAAAAGTGTAGGTAGGTCTTTAAGGTGAACTGAAATTTATTTTAAAACAAGTTGCACTTTAACTGACTTTACCACTTCTGATTACATAACATAAATATACAAGACATTCTTATCATAGATCTTCAAGTCAAGATCATATAATTCTTTCTATAGGCTTGCTTTTCAAAGCAGATAAACATTTTTTCCTCTTGGAAACCAGCAAATAAAAATTGAAATGTTACCTTAAAAAAAAAAAAAAAGAGTAAGTTCTATTACAGTAGAATTACGGCTACCTCCACCAGCCAAAGTCCACTTAGCGTATCTATAAAAACAAGAGTAGGTTTTTTTTTAAAAAAAAAGGAAAAAAAAAAAACACACAACCACACAACACGTTCTCCAACCTACTCATTAATGTAACCAAAGGAAGCTGCACTCTGGACCAGCACGCACAAGTCCACGCAGTGCATCTAGTACCTATCTGATTTTGTGATACCTTATTACTAACGTTTTGCTGTCCCTTTGAAATGGGATGCTTCGCTAAAATTTCTCACCGTTACTTTTTTTGTAATTCTTACTGCAGTTCCAACTTTTGTTAATAACTCCTCTAACATTTGAATGAACACAAGGAAGCAAAAAGAGAATACCATAAAAACAATGAACAATGAAGGGGAAAAAAGGCCTGGAAGATCGTGGATTTTCACACATTCATTAGGACATCTCTAGCTTTATCCAGAGCATGAATTATAAACAATCTAAAAATCGTACGAGCACAGACTGAACTGGTCCATTTTTTGTATTAGAGTCAGTACATACACAAAGATCTTATATAATTTCCTAGCAATTACATAGCTACATAATATTAAATTGTAAAAGGCTTGACCTCTTGCTATGTTCCACAATATTTTTGTTTTCCTAGTATGTTTTGTTAACTATGCAGTTAGTTTAGACTAACTTAGACTAATCAGAACTTTTGAAAAGTTGTAACTTCTCTTCTGATTGAAGAGGTTATTCCTCAAAAGTGATTTTTTGCCTTTTTTGCTTTAGTCACTTTCCACCCTCATATCCATTAATCAGTTTTAAAATAAAAATGCAAGTTTGCTGCACCTATATAATGCAATATTCAAGTTGTAAGATAAAAAAAAATCGGACCATATATAACCACAAATTCTCATTCTAAAATTGACTCAACCATTAGAACTTAAGAAAACAAAAGGTAATTCCTCTCATTTCTACGTTTTCCTCTTTAAGACAGAATATTAATTATTCAATTATTCATTGTTTTCACTAGTGAATTACTATTCAATTATTTATTTCTCAGTCTCATTAAAACAACGTGATTTTTCTTTTTACAGACATTTCATCATTCTACCACTGATCTCTATGTAAATACTATAAGACTATTATTTGGGTTTTCTTTTTTTGTTTTTGTTTCTTCTTTTAAAAAGGACTGTGAAGATCTAATGGTGCTATTGAAAAATAATCTCTAGTACCAAGATCCAGACTGTAAAGTGAGCCCTACTTACAGTTAATGTGAAAGATTAGATCAGTGAACAAAAAAAAAAAAAAAAGAAAAGAAAAAAAAAACCACTACATTTTTTAAAGTATCAGGCCTCTTATGACACACAAGCTCCTGTCTTCACGGCAATGTAGCTGTATCAAGATAAAAAGCATGACAAAAGAGGAGGCATTAATTCACAAGTGAGAAACATACATGACTAAAGACAATCAAAATACAGGTTCTAATCTCATTAGCAAAACAGTATTTTCATTCTAAATATTATCAATACAAACGATTAAAATTGAAATGAAAATAGATTCAGGAATGAAAAAATACTTAAATTCTCCTTTACTCAAATATGATTTCTCACCAGAACAGAATTTAGTATTTTGTTCTCTTTCTGAAAAGCTAACCCTATTGCCCCTTTAAAGGTTATGCTGTCATGTTACTAATTGTAATCACCAACTTTGGGTGCAGCTACACAATAACTACCTGCACAGGCATTCTCTGCTTTCCTCTACAGGCTGAACCAAAGTCCTCTGTACTCCCCCAGGGACACACTCATTCCCATGTAGACAGCTACTGTTGCATGAAGTCACTTGTTAAGCCAGAGAACCTTGATCAGCACTAAGAACTCTTATATTGCCTGCATAGGCCAGAAATTGTAGGAGTCTTTCAGTCAAAAGAGATGCTAACACAGCAAATATATAAATTCTTAAGTCAAAACTTAAGTCATCAACTAAAACTCATTCAGCAAAATCTACCCTGAGAAGGTTCAAAAACAAAGCTACGCTGTGCAGGAAGAGACATTTGTTTGATTTACTGAGGGAGACCAAAAATCCACTTACCTGCACATGAGCAGGTATTTATTTATTAAAAAAAAAAAAAAAAAAAAAAAAAAGAAAAGGAAAAAAAAAACACTGCAGGCATGTTTGCATCATGCAATGCAGAAGGCAAAAATCCAGAACCAGGCCATCCTGAGAGCCCACATGAATGCAATCTGGATCCCCAGAGCAGCTCAGAGAAAGCAGGACAGCTGCTTTAGTGCAGTTCTTCACCAGAACTAACCCCCATCAAGCCCATTTCTGGAATGGGAGATCAGATCAGGATAACCTGCAGCTAAAAATGTAGATATGCATTAAATTTACTGGTTTTCTGGGGTGGGGGGGCGTGGGGGGGAAAGGCAATATTCTACAACAGGATGCGTGTAATAACCTCCCTCCCCTACCAAAGCCAGTGCAAGTTATGTACATACACACAAATCTCTAGACAGAAATCAATTTTTGAGAGAAAGTTATCAATGAATGTCAATATAATGTATTTGTTCACATACAAAAAGCACCATTTTCCCTACTGTTTACTTGAAAGTTAAAATATAGCCAAAACACAACACCGACACTTTTAACTTTGTAATCAGTCAAATGCAAAATTTGGCTAAAAAATTGGATGAACCCACAGGGAAAGTACATTCAAATACATGGAGATTATCATTTAAGTTTCTAAGTAACACATACTATTAATATAATAAGAGTCTATCAGTTCTTCCTTTAATCATATAGAAAGCTCCATCCATATACCAAGTTATTGGGCTACAGACACAAACAATATTTATATACCCACCAGATACTTTGCTCGAACAGCAAAACTGTAGCTTCAATGTCAACTAGCCACACAGAATGTAAAAACAGATATGCCCTAAGATGTATACCCTCAGTTTTTTCTCACAAGCTCAAGAATATGCAATCTAGGAAAAGCTCTCAAATGAAGAGGAAGATTTAAACAAAACAAGAAGATCAATTTCCCCTTTGAGTTTTTAAAAAGGAAGTAGTGGTTGAGAACTAAGTGAAAGTGTTGTATTATTTCCAGCCTGCTGAAACTAAATTATCATGTATTTCATTTAGTGCTTGTTTTCCTTCAAGTAAATTTTAAGAGAATTTCTAGTTGATACATTTAGGTGCAAATTTTAAGTTACACTATATAAAAAGTACTCTAGATATTTCATAACACTAAAGCGCGTGTGCCTGTGCATGCAAAAAAAAAAAAAAAAAAAAAAAAAAAAAAAAAAAAAAAGCTGAAAGCTCCAGATCCTCAGAACACATAACTAAGGCAATAGCAATGCAAGCTAATCTACCATGCAAACATGGCCCCGTCCTCCGAGGTGTATTTTGCTGGTAAGAATTAACTCCATCTCCAAACTTCTATCCCAAGCTCTATGACAAGAGTGGACAAAGCCATGAGCAACCTAATCTAGTCAGGTCTGCTTAAGCAGGGGATTGGACTAGCTGGCCACTAGAGGTTCCTTCTAATCTAATTTATTCCATGACAATATATCCGTATCTTGGAGTTTGGGTGTCCTTGTTATAAAATACTGCAACTTCCATAGAAATAGATAACATCCTAACTACATGTAATGGCTTACAGGTCTGGAATTCACAGAAATAAAGAAATTATACCCATTAATATCACATATCCTTAAAACCCTTTCATATTTAGCAAGAGGAGCCCCTGTAATGGTAGTAAGAAAATAACCAGAAGTTGCAATTACCTATCAAAATTAGAGACGTTAAGAATAGTTTGTCTGCACAATGGATTCTTTTCCAACCAGATACCAAAATTTTTTTTTCCCTCCAGACATAATATTAACAATATGAAGATTTAAACACATACACCCTTACAGAACATTAATGAAGTTGCATCAACACAGAGATTAAAAGTTTTGAGAAATCTAAGCATAAACTTACTCTTTCTCAACATCCAGAAAAGAAACAATTCTGAAAAAGTATCTAAACAGAACACAAGCACTGTCTTATCACACAAGACCAAAGGCATATGCAAATAGCAGCAGCCACTACCAAATCCTTTCCAAAGAACCTACAATAGAAAGATACATTTGGCCTATTAAAGAGGTTTTTTTCTGTGATTTGAAATATAACCATATCTATTCCATCTTTTAAAATAGTTATTACCAATACACAGTTACAAGCATCCAGGACTTCTACATCTCTTTAAGCTTTTGCATTACTTTGTTTTTATGGAACAGACATTAAATTGCAAGTATGAGTATAGACATTGTTAATAACTTGTCCTTACCATTAGTTACTTTCAGTAGTCTCTTAACACATGAACAAAAGGTCATTTGTCAGTTATCTAGAGTCTCTATATCTCAGATTATTGCATGTTTGCTGCATGAAGATCTTTCTGTAGCTAAACTTTCATCATGTTTGAATTATCATATGAAAACCAAAACTGAACAAGATGTTCCAGTTGAAAACAACTTCATTTGAACAGTAGCACAGTACTATCAGGATTTTCGCACGTAGTTACAACTTCTCACTATTCTATATGCATTTGCTAAATATTCTACATGTATTTTTGATGGAGCTTATCTATTCATTAATTCTTCCATTTTTAAAAATGATTTTTGCACTGTTTTACTTCTGTAACCTACGAAGTTCCTCAGCTGCAAACATGTTTGTCTGCTGCACCACAACAAAACTTGTATCTGATTAAATGTCTGGGTCCAGCAAAATCATTTTCCATTTCACAAAGAAAGCTGTTCTGGGTCTCTGGCAGACAGGTCTTCTTGCAGGAGCTCAAGAAGGTACAGTCTACTCCACCTCTCTGCCTGAGGTTCCCACTCCCAAAACACTCTGAACAAACACTCATCTACCTTTGACAAATATGAGACATAATACCAACAAGCCTTCTATCAATTCTGCTACAAGCAGAAATGTTTCTGGAAAGACAGACAAGCAGATAGCTGGGAACATTAATACAATGGCACAGCAAGATTTAAAGTCAGATCCAAATCCTCAGCAAGCGAGCAACATCAACAGGAAGCAATTATTAATATGACTCAAAAAAAAATAGTGACAAAAAAGACAAAGTAATCCTGTAACTGAGAAGCAATAGCCTGTAAAATTGCTAGATTTAGGTATGGAAACAGCATTTTTCACTCCCTTTCACTTGCCAGCTTGATCCATAAACAATGAAGTTTAATGTTTTCACTTTAAGTTATTCATTAGAAGAAATGAGAAATAAAAAAAACGTAACAAATGAGCCGAAGCACTTGTCTACACATTTTGCAGAGTTTTAGCTAACTCAGATTCTAATCAAAAGTAGAACAATCCTTTCACATTGACATAGTGGACCAGATAGGTTAGAAATGTTTAACTAAAAGATGCATAATTTCAATTACTATGTTTAGATAACAGAGTAACCATTACTGCACAAATTCAGTTAAAAAAAGCAGGCAAAGACAAATCAAAAGCATTTCTCCAGTCTAATGCAAATCCACCTGCTAAACATCAAAGGATTGCTAAAAATGTGTGACAGCTTTTCACAAAAAAAGTCAAGGAGATCTTATATAATGAAAGTGCATGAGAGGAACAAACCTCTCTTGGGAACAAGAGCAAACCCAAACCATCCCATTAGAGACTTAAGGAAAACACATTCACTGGCCTTCCTTACTGGTAAGTAACATGATTTCATTTGAGGTTTATAAAAATTCATTTCAAATACAGAAGGGATTTTTGTTTTTAGAACCTAATCAATGTGTTGGTGTTCCTGGCTCAGGATAGATGCATCATGACTGCAATGGATCAGCTCCAAGAATTACAGTATTAGCTCTGCAGCAGTGGCTCTGGATGCCATCTCTGCAGGGAAATCCTTCTCAGCAACAACTTACCTCTAACTATAAATGGCAGCAACCCCTCTACTCTGTGTTCTAAAAGAAATACCGTAGTGAAGTTTGTCAAAACAGAGGACTTCTCTCAATTTTACTCTTATGATCATATTAACTTAAAATTGGGTAGTTCATTTAGGGTGAGAAGCACTTACATAAAATTATTAATAGATATATTTAAAAGCTGGCTGATCTCACCCTCTAACCGAAAGCATCTAAGCACTGAAATTTCACCTCAGTGCATTAAAGCAGATCCCAGGTCACAGTCTCCTAGGCCACTAGGAATAAACATTCAATGTTTGGAAGATAAAGTGTCTCCTCAACAGACATTGCTGACAGTAAGCATGGAGCAACACTGATAGTACTGAAAAATTAAACATTTGCTCAGTTTCCAAAGATAACACAACAGAAAACTAAGTAGTATAAGAAAGAAAACATCAGAAATGCTATCATTTAAAGAAATGCTACTGATACATGACTAATGAAACATCCCTTATAGCAGCCAGAAACAACCCAATTACCATACTGGAGTCTGTATAGAAAGCACCAGGAATAATCTCCCATGGAAATCTCCTGTGGCTCCAAATACTGCTTTTCCATATGCCACTAAACTTTGAAATGTAGTATTTACTCTAACACTTCTGAACAAATAGGATATCCAGAAAAGGTGTCCTGCACTTCTTGAACCTTGTCAGATTCTTGGCCTCTACACAACATCTTGTGTAACGTTATACAAATAACGTGCTTTTTATAAATTTTTTTTATTTGTTTTCTTCTGGGGTCAATATTCTTTAATCCCTTGTATAATAAAAATTGAGTTAAAAAAAAGGGGGGGGGCACCTAATCTTTCAACTCCAGTTTATTAATGTTTTCTCTCATATTGGGGGCCCAAAACTTGATGCAGTATCCTAGACATGGTCTTGTAAGTATTGAGTATAGGTCTTAATACTCTTGTAAGTATTGAGACAATCACTTCCTTTGGCCTACTGGCTGGGCTCCTGTTAATACAGCCCGAGATGCCCTTGACTGCCTTTGCTGCCACAGCACACTGTTGCCTACTGTTCAACTTGCTGTCTGTGAGGACCCTCCTCTCCAAATCCTTTTCAGTAGAGCTGCTCCCCAGCTGGTTAGCCCCCGGCATGTAGAACTGCAAGGGTCTTGCACCTTCCCAGGGGCAAAACTTCGTATTTGTCCTTGTTAAATTTCATGAGGTTCCTATCAGTCCGCTCCTCCAGCATGTCTAGGTCCCTCTGGGTGGCAGCCCTGTCCCTGAGCATTTCAACTGGTCTTGCTTCCTTCCCCCTGGACTTGGTGTTATCTTCAAACTTTAAAGTGCATTGCCCCCTCCAGGTCATGGATAAAGATGTTAAGCAGGACAGATGCAGGATAGACTTTGCTGATACTCCTCTTGTTACCAGTACCCAGGTAGAGTACAACTATTAACTACTACCCTCTGAGCCTGATCATCCAACTAGGTCCTTTTATCAGTCTAGCGGTCTTCTGTCCATCCAGATCATAGTATCTTAATTTGATAGAAGAACACTGTGGGAGACATTGTCAAAAGCCCTGCTAAGGATAAGGTAAATGACCTCTACTGCTCTCTCCCTTTGTCCACGAATCTATTTATCACAGAAGACAATCAAGTTAGCCAGACATGATTTGCCCCAATAAATGGATGCTGATTGTCACCAATCACTTCTCATCCGTGTGCCCATAAACATGTTCCAAGACAACCAATTCTATGGTTTTCCCAGGGACAAAAGTGATGCTGTTCCAGCTCCCTGGGTTGACCTTTTGGTCTTTTCTGAAATCAGGTGTAGAAGTCTTTCTCCAGTCATCAGGGATGTCCCCCATAGGGGGAGTCATGCAGTGACTACAAAGAATCCTTTAATAATTTTATCCCACATATTTAAGGCTGGAAGTCCTCAAGCACAGCTTCACTAAATTTCACCTCCTATCATGTTGACTATTTAGCTTTCAATCTACTGGTTAGAGTCTAAACTTTCACATGGTTCTTTCTGGAACTTTAGTACCCTAGATAACTCCTAAACATGAGTTTCAACTCAGTTAATTTCCACATTGTATTAAATAGGAATAGTAATATTAGTTACTACTCTTAACATGGAAACTTGTGCTCATAAACCTTTTTCAGTCACTAAAAATTACAAGTCATTTGTAGTCCTTTTGGGATAAGACAATATTTTATTTCTCACAGTTATTACTCAGTGCCTTTGGTAAACTGTGGTGATGGATTCTTTATAATAGGTATTTATAAAGGTAATCTACCTAAGGCACTGAATAGTTCAGAGAATTTCCTTTTTGAAAGCCCAAGTATCTACTGGGAACCTGAGGCTTCTACTAGCAACTTCCAGAAGCATTTCAGCCTGGGAGAAATCACATGCAAATTCTCAAAGGTTTTCAATTTACTTATAAAAAAAAAATGTTCAAATTTAGGACTATTTCAGCTAAGCAGTTTTTAAAGTGTTTTTGCTGATATGCAATGAGAGAATATCATTTAGATTTTTCTTAAGTGTAGCACGCTTTCTTTTGATTTGATTCACACTTTCTGAAACACTCCATGTCCAGCACAACATCCACTTCCTACATATCTAGTGAGTCACTTTTTCAGACATCCTTAAAAAAATTAATTTGCAATTACTCAAAAAAAAACCCGACACAAAATCCTGCGTGAAATATCCACAAATAAAAGGAGAGATTGTACTGTTCTTCTATTAAAAAAATTGAGCACAGAAAAGCCTGAAAACAAGTATTCCCCTCCACTTTGTACTTTAGCATACACATTTACAGGTTTACTCATTACATTAGAAAACGTTTTACAGACAAACACAGCTTTATGTATCTGCTTTTCACTGCTATTTACTGTTGATGTCGAAGACTTAATCCTCATTTGTTGTTAGTAATGCTGGTGTTATGCAGACATTAGCTACTTTGGACAGGTAGCTTTTGCCATGCACTGTTAAAGTGCTTTTATACAAAGCAAACTTTCACTCTTTCAACCACAAGTAACATGTCATCTTCAACTCAGTCTATTTATACAATTTTCTTAAGTTAAGCCTACCTCTCCCTTACGTAATTTGAAATAGTTCCCTAGCCAATGCTCCCTCTCTTCATTTTCTGATTATGCTGATACAATTTTTTATGGACCGTGTAGTAAACAGGATCATTCACATGATTAACTGGAGGAACGGGACTCCAATCCTAATCAGAGGCACCAAAACTTGCAGTATAACTGAAAGACAGCTCAGGAGGCCGCATAGCACCTGGACAGCGTGACTGTCAATGTCAATAAACAGTACCACCAAAGTCCATAGCATAGGGTAAGTTGTGAAACTTACCCTTAAATCATTCGTGAACTCTTCAATTACCTGAAGGTTTCTCTCTGTTACTAAATTAACCTTTCAAGGTCTTTTATATTCTATAAAGAGCAGAACTGATGAAGTTTTATATATATGTTTCTGAGAAATGCTTACAAATACTGCGGCAAAAAAATTATGCAGATTTAAATATAGATCATTGATGTATCATAACGATATATTCCTAAATGAGACGTGCTTATCTAAAGTTCTGTAAACAATATGCTTTCCTGCATGCAGATGTTCTTGGCATAATTTCAGATTTTTGTTTGTACTTTGAAAACATTATAAAATATTTTAAAAATATTTTTATGATTCAAGAATAAGATTAAGACTATATATACACCAATGTATCTCTGCCTTTTCCCAACAGCATTTTATATCTACCACCTCCAACAATACATTTTCCCCCTTCTCTAGTTCTCACTCTCTCTTCAGCATTTATCACTCACAGATACTCAAACAGATCGCCAAAACCTGACTGTATTGCCAAGAATCAGATATACAGTCCAAACTCCTCCACACTAACACCAATGCCTTAAAGCTTTTGCAGTACTACAACATCTAACATTTAAGATTTACAGTAACACATTCCTATGCATCCACGAAAACCCACTCTCTACTTGATAGCTATAGCCACTGACCTAGATACGCATCTAGGCAATATTTAATGGCTTCCACTAACTTCTCACAAGACAGAACCCCAAAAGCTGTCATATGCCACTGTCTTATTTACTACTACCAAGCTGCTAATTTAGATCACCTAGATAAAATAAATAGGTATAACACTTGTTTGGTCTGTATTAAAAAAAAAAAAAAAAAAAAAAAAAAAGCTAACTGAAACTTAAGAACAGAACAACAACAAACAGCTGACTGCTTTTTAAGCTCTTCTGTGAGTTAGCACACTTGCTCGACACCAAAGGCTTTGTCAAATTAAACCATGTTTAATATGGCTAGCCTATTTTTAGCCATAACAGGTCACATGAGGGTCTTAATCTTTATAAATCACGAGAAATGTTAATTAAAAAGCTATATGCACAAAATGTCTTAAGTTTCAAACACTATAATAAATCAGAATGTTTGTCACATCAAACAAAGGATTACAAACTAATCTTAAAGTGAAAACAGCTATATTTCATACAGTAAAGTTTTCTAAAGTGTCTAACAGCAAGAATGCATATCCTATACATTAAAAACGGCCAAAACAACATTTTTAATGAAGCATTTATACAAATAGTAGTTTGCACAACTAAATGCACATAACTTGAAAGTCATGCCATAACCCAGCCTTAAGAAATTAAATGTTTGTCTTGTCCCATCATGCCCAGGCATTGCATAACACAGAATAGTTAACACTGGAAAGTTTAAGAACTTTGACTGTATTCTGCTGCTCCTTATGCTGTGTCACTCTACTAGTGCATTAGTTACAGACCATATTACTCTTAAAAATGAAGAACTACACTGACCACATTTCATAGAAGGGGAGGGAAAAAACAGATTGAAGGACACACAGGGGAGGGAAAAAACAGATTTAATTCACAGTAAATAATGTTTTAGTACATAACATCAATATATTTAAAAGAATGCTGAGTGACTGTAATCTGCACATTGTTTGTTTCTCATTGGAAATTTAAAATCAATTTGACAGTCATTAAGTCAAATGACTTTACTTGTCTGAGTTCAATCCCTAGCGGACAAAATATGAACTACAGAGTCCCTAAATTTTACTTAATATGATAGCTACTGCCTTTGAGAGGAACAGTGCTAGGTTAAGACAATAGAGAATATAATACCATTTTCATTGTTAATAATAAAGTATCTTGCAAGTCATTTGTTGCATTCCTGCTGCCATTTTCATACCCAAATAACAGAATTCTTGTTCTAAAATTTCAATAAGGCCAGTAAGAAGAGTACCACAAAAAAATCAGTGGTTTTTTTTTATTATTATTTGGCTTTTTGACCGCTCACAATGAGATTTATTCACATGCTCAGATAAAATAGTAATTTCCCAGCATTTAAAAAATACTATACACGATTTTATTCATATAAGCCTAAGCTTTCAAATGTGGGATCACTCACCTCAAAAAAAAAAAAAAAAAAAACGCATCCTTAAAGCAATGAACAGGAATGCAAATTTTTCAACACTTACCACCTCCTTTGACTGTTATTTTAGGTTAAGTAATATTTAAAGCTTAATACAAATTATCAACTTACCTGCTGAGAATTAATCATTTCAACTATAACACAAGTCTCATCTCTTCCACATGCAACCATATTTACTACAGGGAAACGAAAGTGATCTGCAATCTTGTTAAAAATGTGAAGTCCATTATTTTTAATTGAAGAAGACAAAACATCTTACCTTGCCTGTCTTGTGGTCAAACCAGACAAGAGCATGGTTCCTGGACAACACCTTACAGTCAAAAGTTGCATTATTCTGAGCTGGCCGGCAGCGAGCCACTGAGCGGCCAATCTTGACAGGCTCGTCCAGGTAAACATGACGCTCCTGAAATGGATGAGAGTTCGGGCGGCAAGTGAAGATGGCCAATGCTGAAGGCATCGAGGACAGATTGGGGTTGCCACACCAACCAGAGATGAAGAGAACCTCTTCTGATGCAGACTGTCCTCCACAATTTTTAACCCAAACCTCCACAGCAACTTTACATTAAAGCAGGACAAACATTATTTTATAGACGAGGCCTAACTCATTGTTTCAGTGTGTAAATGAATTCTGGCAAAAATCCAGTGAAAAAGCCCCATTATGTCTTTCAATAATAACAGTGGCCCAGAAAAAGTCTAAAGTGTATAGTTTTCAATCCATCCTCCTCAGGAAGAATAGGAAAAAGCATCTGATGCCTTCAAAGAGAAGTAAAAGCTCCTTGAAAGACGGATAGGATGTCTTAAATCCAACTAGATGAGTCATACAAATACTTTTGTTTGGGATCTTAACTGCCTTCTTTTTTTTCCCCCTTCCGTAAACAGTATTGACCAAAATTCTGACCTATGCAACATGGAAGCAAGGAAAGGCTTAGGGAAGGGGGAACGGGGAGAAGGATTAGCGTCCTCCCTCAGAGCGCACAGATCAGGAGCTGGAAGGTGAAAAGGAAGCCCTCACTCCACAACAAGGCTCTAGTTGTTTCACATAGCAATCCACACTTCAGCATCTTCGTATTTTAAAACGAAGCGAAAGAGGTGGTCCTCGATTTAGGATGGGGCCACGAGAGCAGGAGAGCTACGGTGTTTTACCTCCCCTACGCCAGAGAAAGCCGAGCGGGTCTAGAGCCCCGGGCAGGCTCTCACACGAGGAGCGTGGTGCGGCATGAAGAGAGGGCGCGCAGCTCCCCTCGCGGGGCCGACTCGAGCGTGGGAACGGTCCTCCGCGGACCCGCGAGGGAGGCTGACAGGTTGCTCCCAGGCGCTGCCTGCGACGGTTCCGGCTGGCAGAGGCGGGGGACGCGTCTCTCGGCGGCGGGTCTCCGGGCGGCGGGAGGCGCGCGGGGGCCGCTCCAGGAAGTCCCGGCCGGGAGCGCCCCCGCCGGGGGGCGCGGGCAGCGGCGGGCCGCGCGAGGCGGCCTCCCCTCCGCTCCGCTCCGCTCAGCGCCGCCGCAGGTGGCTGCGCATGAGGGGCCGGTGCGCGGCCCCCGCCGAGCGGCGCTCCGCCGGCCCTGCCGCGGCGGGAGAGGCCTGCAGGCCCGGCCCGGACGCCGCCCGCTCGGTAGCTCTCCCTCTCAGGCAGCCGCCGGCCACGGAAACTTTCCTCCGACCTGCAGAGCCGAAAACAAACCGGGTCAGGCTCAGCGCCGGCGCGGCGCGGCCGCCCCCCCGGCCTAGCGGTGCCGGCCGCGCGGGCACGGGGCACGCCGGAGCTCGGCTCCCTCTCTTACCTCCAGCGCAGCGGCCGCCATAGTGACTGGAAACCTACCCGGTGTAGCAGCCGCGGCGCTGCCGGGCAGGGGCGGGGGTCGGCGGCGGCGGCGGGGGGAGGAGCCGTCCGCGGCGGGGCCTGACCAAAGGGAAGGCGCGGCGGCCGCCCCCGAGCGCGGCGCGGGCGGGCGGGCTGCGCAGGCGCGGGCGGGCGGGCTGCGCAGGCGCGGGCGGGGCGGCGGGGGCCGCGCAGGCGCGTCGCGCGCCGTGAAGCCGCCGCCGTGGGGGCCTTGGCCCCGCCCCCGCCGCCCGCTTCCGGGTGCGCGGGGAGGGTGGGGGAGGGGCGGCGCGAGGAGTTGGGGGGGGGGTGACCGTTGGTGAGGGGAGCGCGAGGCCGCCGGCGGGAAGGGGAAGGGCCGGGGCCGGGGCCGGGGCCGGGCGGGTCGCCTGCGAGGGGACGTGGGGGCAGGTCTCTGAGGTGAGTGAGCCCGCGGGGCCGGGTGCCCTCTCCTCCTCCGTCTCCTTGCCCGCTTCGCCGCGGCGAGAGGGTCGCGCCCTCGCAGCAGGCCCCTCTGTGAGGTCGGGGTCTTCCTAAAGCCCTCCTGCTTTTTCTCTGCTTTTCCCGTCCTTTTATGAACTTGAGCAGAAAATTTTGAAACCCGCAGTGCTCTTTGGCATGCTTTGGGGAGGCAGAAATAGAGTCTGTGTTTTGCTGTCGCAGTCCAACGACAGTTCGTGATTGGGGGGAGGATGGGAAGAAAAAGCTCGAAATGGTAACTGCAGCTACAAGGCAGAACGACAGAGGACAGGTCAGGGGAGGACAGAGAGATGGGGGTCACTGGTGCAGTATTTTTCCTCCGTAGGTCTCAGAGCGTCATGCAAGATCATATTTTTCTCAATTTTGCAGAGTCCAAGGAAAGGTTGCTACTTTCTCAAGGTCATACAGTAGGTTAGTGCGGAACAGGTCTCTCAAGTCTGCATTCATTTATAAGGCAGTCAGTGCTTATAAAGCAAACATGAGGGATTGTTTGATATAAGATAGATGCTGGAGTTGGGCCAGCACCTATAATTACCCCATGACAAGGTGTTGGGATTAGAGAGATGGGAGGATTGCGTGATGGCAGAAAGGCCAGGAAGCCGTGGAGGAAAGAAGAGGAGCTGGGCCAGGTAGTTTAGCTGGCAATGGATGAGGGAAATGAGCAACGAGCAGGGTGAGGCAGTGCAGTGTATGAGAGAAAGAATTATTGTATTAGTCATAGCACAGTAAAATGTCAAGAGTCCAGTTTTTTTGTTTTTTCTGAATGTACTGTGATGAGAGTTTTTTTTTCATTACAGCCTAGTTTTGCACTCTTTCACTGATCCAATGAAATAAAGACAGCAAAAACAGGCTAACATCTGTATTTGAAGCAAGGAAATGAAATCCAACAGGAGCAACAAGCCTGAATTTGAAGTCAAAAAGAGAAAGACTAGTACATGGAAGCTTTATGGCTACATGTCAGTGGTTTTCAGTTCTCCACATGAGTAAAACATGTTTCTGACACACCCCTTCATAGCTTTCATCAACTTGTTTGTTATACTTCAATATTATGATATTTCTAATTTACTCATATTTTAAAGATCTGGGGATTGTGGACGTGTATTGATTGTGTACAAAGTGCCATAATTAAAAGGAGGAAGAGAGTGTAAAAAAGTTGGGGAAAATGAGGAGTACATTTAAGTTCATCGGAAGTTACATATGAGGAAAACAGAGAAGTAGAAATAACTCAGAACGTTTTAGAATTGGAAAGTAGTAAAAAGTAAGAGGAAGAAAGGGTACTGCAGGTGTTGGAATGTAAAGAATATTTATGCGGTAGCACTTCTTATATGTTTGTAGGGCTGTTAAATGGAGAAAGCAGTTTGAAAGTAAAACATGAAGAAGAACCACTAGCATTTGTAAGGTCTAGGAGAACTAAGAGAAGTAAAAGTTATAGTAAAGAAAAACAACCAAGTGGTGGATATCTTTTACTGATGTTCACTGCAAATATTTAGAACTTTTAAATATTTTTATTAACAAGACTTATATTTTGTACTATATTTTCTATACAGTATCTTAAGCCTTCACCAATAGAACTAACAAACTAATAATACCCTTAGTATCTGTGCCCTTTAAACTGTTGACCACTACTATACTATGGTGTGCTGAACAATTCTCCATCCTTTATGACAGTCCCGTGGGGGAAGCAGTGGTACATGCCAGCTGTCTTTTTAATACTAATTGGTGCTGCCAAGTGGCTCATGTAACAGGAGAATTCTACCTATTTTTCAGTAGGGGCACTAATTTGAGCCTTCCTTTTCTGTATGAGTGCCAGCTTTCACAGAAGTTGGATGGATTTAGTTATCTTTAAGAATTTTTGCTATTTCGAATTGGCAGATGAGTTCAAAGGTTGTTAGAGGTAGACTCCAGCAAAGTTAAAAATACAGAAGGTGGTTGCATTCTGAATTGAGGATAAAATACTATGGGTATTTTATGAGGTATTTGATACTTCTCAGAAAGTCACTGTCTTTGAATTGAGGAAAGGAACAGGTGGATGAGGAGTTCAGTTTAAAATGATCAGCCACTTTATGTTGCTCAGCAGGAGTAAGCACATGCTTCAATTCTGCAAACCGCCCTTTGCCACACAACCCAAAGAGCCCGTGAGCTTTGGCCGCCATATTAGGTAAGGGCAGCAAAGATGCCACTTTGGTAGCCATCCTTTTTCAGGGCAGGAAGTCCTTAAAAAATGTTATGAGAGCCATCATAGCTGAGGGCAGAAAGGGCCTGCTGTGTATCCATCTTGGATAAGGGAAATGGAAGGGAGGGTATTATCACATTGGCCTCTTAAAGAACTGATGCCTGTTTAAGGATGATGACATGCAGCAGTGCTAGTATTCATGGACATACCTGCCAGACATCTGGGTTTTGGCTTAAGCATGTCAAGGTGGAGGAGACATTCTTCAGCTCTAATAACATGCTCAAAATAAAAAGATCTTTTGCTTCAGGAAGCCTATTGTGATTTCTAAATTAACTGTAACTGCCCAGAGAGAAACACTGAACATAATTATAGGAAACTCAGTGACAAATCTCTGAATACTGTGCAATAATGTATAGAAAAAGTTCAGTTTGTGGTATAAAAAGTAAGATGCAAACTGAAAACAATAACTTGTAAAGAGGTAGCAGGAGATGCACAGTTTTATACTGAGTTCTCATCTTTGAAATTCATCAGTGTATTAAATCAATTTCTCATTGATTTCTAGCAGTTCAACAAATTGTGTGTATAGTTACACTATTTGAAGCAATAGCAAATTTTGAAAGATGCTTGTAAAGGCGTTTGTTTCTACATAGATGAATGTGGAAATAATATTTACATTGTTTTGTAGTATCTTTTGCAAGACAAACTTGACTCAAAAATTGCTGCTGAGACATCTAGAACCAAGCTAAATTGTCAAAATTTAAGGATTTTTTTTTCAGAGCAATAGACGTATTTTCCTTTGAACTATAAATGTGTCAATTTGGATGTCCATGCTACTAAAATATTTTGGTTCACAGCAATCACTTCCTGTCCACTAGAGGGCTAGTGGGAAGACTAGCTGCGTGACATCTCGGACTAACAATATTTTTGCACATCTGCTGTTGCTTTTGACTTGCAGTTGCTGAAAAAGTAATGAGATTTTTCTTAAGTAGCAAAAGTAGTCTTTCAAAACAAGTTAAATGAGCAGTGGCAAGTTGTGGTCGCTGTGCAATTTGTTGAAATATTCTGTTTGCAATTCTTGATAAAATTCACAATACTCTGTGCATGTGTAATAGTTCACATCTCTATTCAGTCACAGAATTAGATGTTGTAGTATATCAGGACAGCAAAAATCGAATTTGAATTTTCAGATACCTGCTAGTTTTAGCAGCTACTGAATACATGTACATGCTCCAGCAGTTTATTTCTGTCTGTGTTGATGCATCATGAGAAGTAAAGGGAGCAAGAATGCATCTTCAGAATGATGATCATTACTGGAAAACAACAACAGGTATTTCCTAATAGGCTGTTTGCTAGTTTCATGATCAGTGTTGAAAAAGAGACTGGGCTTGGGCTGTATTTATCCTAGATAAATAGACTATAAAAAACAATAAGCCTGTAAAATATCCAAGAGCTAATATTTAATTCATATTTAACTATGGACTTTGCTACATAGCATTTGAACCACTGCATGTAAGCCACTTTTGTTAAAAGATTCTATGCAGATACAAACATTGGTCTGTGAGTAAAAAGGATCTGAGTCTTTCCATTGTAAAATCCTTCCTATGAGGTCACTGAGCACCTCCTAAAACTTATTAGGACTTCAGTCTCCTCTACTCACGTTGGAAAACTTTTTTCAAAACATTACATCTCTGGTGATTAGAAAATCTATTTAAATTGTTGGCCTCAATTTATTCAAGGCTGGCTTACACCTTTTTATTCTTATGCTATGATTATTCTTTAGTTTCAGTCTTATTTTCTCTTCTTGATGTTTAACTTTTTCCATGTAAAGAACCACTGCATTATCTTTCAATCTTAATTTTGAAAGGATAAGCAATTCAGCTGTTTTAATTCACTCTTTTCAGAGAGATTCCATTTATCTCATTTTCATTCAAAACCTTCCCTGCTTCTATTTCTAGTTTGCATCAAACTTACTAAACAGTAATTCTAACCAGTAAACAAGTGAATAGTTTACTAGCATTGTATATAATTATAGTAATATACATAATATACCTTTGTAGATACATACTATTGCATCTGTATTGTATATAAAATACGTAATATAAAGTATATTACTGTATATATTATATATAACATACATAATAGTATATCTCTAGTGTATTATATGCTATATCTATATACTGTAGTATACTGTAATATACTATATAATACAGTATAATTTATTGTGATTATGTAAATATGTATTATGTTATTAATATAGTATATATATAGAATATACACATAATGTAACATACATAAATAAAATATTAATATGTAGTTAATATTGCACACAATGTTTTAAAATTTCTAGTGAAAATAGCTGAGTTTGTGTATCTGGCATTTTAACTATTTCATCATTTTAATGGAATATAGTTATCAGGTAACCAGGTCTTAGTTGATTTTCTGTTAATATGAGGCTGACATTTTGGAATGTTTGATATTTTCAGTGGTGATTTTAAAAATAAGGAAAATTGCTTCAATAGTAAGTATGCCATTTCTATTACTTTTTAATAAATTTGCTTATTAGAAATGCTGTCCAGCTGTAATTTTCAGATATAAATAAAGTACTGCTTTTAATTTAAATCTCAAGGGAAAAAAGGCTGAGATGGCCAGAAGATATTTATCAACTTCTTTGGTGGATATTCAGCAGGTAGAAGATATCTGTACAGTCACTCCATACTGAACCTGGCAGAAATTGGCCAGCCAGCAGCTAACACATTTGCTGCTACTTGACAGAAAGCATCCTGCTAAGAAAGGTTGGATAGAATGGTAGAGACAGCAGTTGCAGGAGTAAGATAGAGGGTGGAAGAAAGCAAAATAGGCTCAAATGCTTTATATTTTGGACCTTTAGAATCAACCTGTTCTGCATAGGCCTATATTCACCTTTTTTTTAATTATTATTATTTCAACAGCTGACATTGGAGGAATGATACTTTTTTTTCCAAGTTACTTTTGTCAAAACCCTGCAAAACACTTGAATGAACAGAGTGCTACCTTTCTGCAAAATACCACTGAGTTCATAGAGCTTTGTAACGGCAAACTCTTTCCACATGCAGAGCCCTACAATTTCATGAGACAGTATTGCAGCTTGTAGCATTCTCAGTTACTACATGGTCAGCTTTGAAATCCATATTGCCCAGCAGAAATCTGCGTGATAATTTGTTCATAAACTACAGGCCTTCACTTGTAGTTACCTGTTTATCCAGCATTGGCTTTCCTCTGACATTATGCTTTAAGGTGTGAGAATTTTGTCATATATCTCTTTCCATCAAAAAAATGACTCTTTAATTGATCTGTACATTGATAGTGAAATTATCTGATTTTCTTTCTCTAGTTCTTTTAATTTCTCTTACCCTTTGTTTGTCTTTAATTCGATTTACCTCTACTCTTTAACTTCATAAAGGATTTAAAGATTCTGTTTATATGAATGAATTCAAACAAAATAAAATTGCAGTACCAAAATGCTCTACAGGAAGATCCACAGTGAGGTCCTTAAACGTCTACAGAATTGAGAAGTTCTATCCAATGTAAGGACATCAAAAAATAACAAAGGTAAAGCACTTATGTGAAATTTCAGCAGTTATGCTGACTTAATATGGAGATTAAATTGCTGGTTTTATTTTAAAAAAATCACGTGTTTGGGTATGCACACGTACATGTTTGACATTTAGATGTTTTATTTAGTTTCAGTTTTGGTTTTGTTCATCTTTTTTTAAGACATTCTATCAGCCTCCAAAATTTCTACATTTCTCCTGACAAAAAGTAAAACATAAATAATGCACTTTGGGAAAGGGTTAAAAATGTTTTAAAATAAAAACTTGAATGAAAATCTGTCAATTCAGAGGAACAAATTAACCTTACGGGAACAATATGAATTCTTTAAAAAAGCATAACTATAGTCTGAAAATGTGAACTTGCCTCTGAGACTTCCTGAAGATGGCATGGAACTGATATGACCCTGTATGAGCTTCTTGAAGCAGAAAGCAGTCACCCTCAGTTATTCTGAATATTGCAGTACTCCAAATATATGCAGAAATAATGGCAAACAAATTACATCCATTTTTTGACCAAGAAAGATCATCACATTATACCAAGACTAAAATGCATTTGAAATGTCTAGGACACAATTTTCCTAAATTACAATGTTTCCTTAGTAATTAGGAAAATCTCTAGGAAGTGAGAATCCTCTCTTTGTCAGTGTCTTCCTCAAAGATCATGTGTCTAGTCTTTTCCAGACACTGTGGATCCTCCTGTAGAGCATTTTGGTACTGCAATTTTATTTTGTTTGAATTCATTCATATAAACAGAATCTTTAAATCCTTTATGAAGTGTCTTTTTCCAGACAAAGGATTATTTCTGTTAAGCTTCAAGTGGAATTAAGTTATGTGTAATAAAATGAGCTGAGGAGTATCAGACTTACTATTTTATGCTTATTTTATTTATATATTTATAGACAGAGCCATATGTAACATGGCTGTCTTCACAGTTTAAAAATACCGGAGAATAAAAAGCATAGAAGGGAATGCATGATAGTAATAGCTATGATTTTATTGCAGCCATGATAGCAAGAAGATAAACAAGGGAAGATATACAAATATAAACAAGGGAAAGTTTATAAGAAGCCTTGAGATAATATATTTTATTAAATCAAATGATAAAAGCTTTGAGGCAAACCTTTTTCTAGCTCTGAAAGGAACCAGCAAATTAAATACCATTGTAGAATCACTGCTCTGAGTTTAAGCTAATGAAACTAATCAACTTAGTCACATCTTATTTTGAATAGAAATCTTTTACAGACTCCCAGAGCTGGATACTGGTAAAATTCATGAGACTTAAATGACATTGTGGTAAAATAACCTGAAGCACCCAGAGACAGTGGGAACTCTGCTGTGCAGCCACTCCCATTGCTTGCTACACTATTCATGTCTTGTGGTTTATATCCAAAATTCACTTTGTCACCAATGGTTTATGATTAACTGGAGGCTGCTATATCAGAAATTATTAAAATGTTAACTTTCTGTATTTTAGTTTTGTTTTTTCTGAACTATACATTTGTTCCTCCTTTATCCAGGAAATTACTATAAGGATCAAAGCATACTTTAATTTCTTACAGTTTGTTTTTGATAAACAAATGCTTATTAATGGGTTTTAAGGAAACAGAATACATCTGAATTGCCTTATATTTTCTATTAAGTATGTATAGATGTGGTATGCAACTCCTAACAGGAAAAATGGTGTGCAGTAATTCAGTCTCATGTGAATAACCAAAGAATAAGAGTTACAGGTTAGGAGAACTATTTTTTTCCAGTGTATTTTGTTTTTTGAATGAAGTAACAATTGAGTGCTTTAGTTTCACCTCTATGAAGTGTTTCCTAGTGGAATACAGATGGGCCATGAACTGTGTGCGCTAAGACAGCATTTGAAAGCGCTGAGATTAAACGAGAGCGAGACTTGGCTTTGGTTAAGGTGCTAAACTAGATTTAAGAGCTCTGCATCCTTTCTCGTACATTGTTCCAGTTTCCTGCGCAGTCCCGGGTAAGGTTGTCTAACCACGGGCTTGTGGGATATTTCCGTCTGACTCTAGAGCGGTACTCGGTGTTATCTAGGACAGGATGTACTTGCACCGCTTTTAACTACTTAGCGGCACCCTCGTCCGCATCCAAATGCTGTTCACTGACATGCCAAGGAGGAAAAGAAAATTGCTCTTACTTGCCTGTGCAGTGTTGCCTGCAGAAGTTCCCCCAAACTAGCACCCTGCTAAAGCACTAGTAGAAAGGGATCATCCACTTCCCAGCGCAAGGCATGTGATTGCTCTGCCTCAAGTCCCGCAGGTAAAGTGGAAATAGCGTTTCGCCTCGGAGACAGCAGAACGCGTCAGCTCCCCGTTCACCCGGCGCTCAGCAGCGGAGCGGCGCCTCCGCCCCGCCGACGGGGAGCGGCCCCCTCCCCCGCGCTGATGGTCCGGCCTCGCCGGCACCACCCCCCTCCGGCGGCCGCTTGGGCTCGCCCACTTGAGACGGCCCCGGGGGAGCGCGGCGGGGGCGGTGCGTGCCGGGCGTCACGTGACCGCCGCGGCGGGCCCGGGCGGCCGGCAGCGCCATGTCGCTGCGGGAGCGGAGCCCCGGCGGCGTCCGCAGCGCGGCGCCGGCCGCGGGGGCGGCGGCAGCGGCAGCGCCGGAGCGGCGCCTCTCGCTGTTGCCCTGGGACCGCTTCTCGGCCTGGCTGCACTGCGTGTGCGTGGTGGGCTTCGACCTGGAGCTGGGCCAGGCCGTGGAGGTAGGCGGGGCGGCGGGGCCCCGGCATCGGGCGCTTCCTGTGGCGCCGGCGTTGCGCAGCGGCGGGGGAAGCGCGGCAGGGCCGGGCCGGGCTGTGAGGGAGACGTGATTGTGCAAAATCACGGAGCGGCTGCGCGGGGCCGGCCCGAGCGAGCGGCGCGCGGGAGGGCGGCGCGGCGCGGCACGGCGCGGCTGCGCTCTCCGAGGGCCCGGGGCGCGCTGCGTGCGCGGGGTGGGTGTGAAACTGCGACCTTGGCTCAGCGGCGCTGCCCGGAGCTGCGGTTGTTTCCTTCCCCGCCGCTCTTTGTCGCTCGGAGCAACGGGCGAACATCTGTGCAGCTGCGTGCTGGGCTGCACGGGGGAGCTAACTGGGGTGAAAAATAAAAGAAAAAGAATTTTCCTTTCGTCAGGTTCACGTTCTGGTTCAACACGTGCCTGTGCAAACATTTGAGCTGCCAAGTCGGGAAAAGTGATGGGGTTTTTTTGGATTCCCCCCCCTTCTCTTTTTTCTAATGAAGTAGTGTTAGTGTAAAATTACAGTAGACTGGGCTAAAATTCAACATAGCTAGCTAGCTACTACAAAACTTAAAATGCATAATTGATAGGCATTGTTGCTGCAAGAAAAATGCAAATAAGTAACTAGCATAGTATACTGTTTTTCTAAGCTGTACTCGCATTGTATAGCTCGCATATAAGGTGTTGTTAACAGCAAAGACAAGCATGTCTTTATAACCTATGACTTCAGCCACTGAGGACATCATCAGCTTAAGGAAGCACAGGGTAGCCTGTGTCTGCAAACAACGCTTACAATGTTAACAGTCCCATTTTAGTTGTATGCACACACAGAATGAAACTTAAAATACGTATAAAACTAAAGGTTGAGATTTTTCAGTTATATTGCTGTTTTTATATATATATATATATATATATATAAAAAAGATATATATATATATTAAAATAGCTTTTATTAAACAGTTATGTTTCTTACCACAACACAACGTTAGAAAATAAGGAAGTTGAAAAGCAAACACTTTTTTTTCGCATCCCTACAGAAGAAGACATGTCTGATTTCTTATTTTCAGATTCCTTTCACAGAAGGAAGGAGCTCCTTTGATGGAAAGATGTTACTTTTCTTTCACTCACAAATTAAAGTCATGTTCTTATAATAAAATTTATGACAGTGGATGTGCTATAAGACTGCAGTCCATTTTTTTCAGAACTCTAGCCTGTTAGGCTATTTTGGGTTTTCCTGTCTATCAAGTTAAATTACTATTTTGTGAAGGAAAGAAAACACTTGTAAAGGACACTTAGATTGTGAAGCCAAGCACTGGGAAACTCAAGTGTGGTAGAAATGATCCCCAGTAATTCTCTTCTTGCTTTGCAATCTCTTCTTCCCTTTGTTCCTATGCTTCATCTTCAACACCTCATGGTTATGAGCAGCAGGCATTGCTGTAGCTTACAGGAATGGTGTTCATGTTCAGTTCTCTTTGCGTTTATTTACTAAAGTTGTTCAGCAGTTTGTGGAATCTCCTGCACTGTGTTTTACCCCTGCATCATTCTGAAGTGCCCATGCAGGTCAGAAAGGCTGAGAAGGCGTAACAAAATAGGTATAAGAGTTATTATTATTTTTACTCATTGCCCTTTCACTTCTGGGAAGATGTACTGATGCTAGTGAGCAACAAGAATATCAATTCCAGTCTGGTCTATAGATTAACCATTTATACCTGCTGTGAAAGAGTTGAGTGTATCACCCAGCATAAGGACATTTTTAGCACAGGAGAATGTTAAGAGATTAAAAAAATGATGATAGGAATTAAATTATTAAATGCAGTATGCAGGTATTCCACCCATACATCTACTTTTAGCTTTTGTTATACTAATAATGTATTTTAAGTCTAGAAGTCATTGGATATGAGAAGAAAGAAATGAATTGGAGCCTTTTGTGGCCAGGGGTCAGAAAGCTTGTGTATTTTAACCAGTTGGTGGATATATTTGTTGTTTTATGTAGAGTAGGGTAACTTTGTATTAGTAGGAGATACATTTACTTACATTTAGTAGAACAAGGTTATAGAAGATAATTGGATACTATTAATACTAAGTTATATTAGTGATAGGATAGTAAGAGAAGAAATCTAAATTAGTGTTTGTCTTACCCAGAACTTCTGCTTTTACAGAGGTTCCCATGTGTGGAAGTCCTGAAACCTTTTCTGAAACATAATCTTTGAGTTTATGTTGAATTCTCTTTCCTTACAGACTGTAACCACTCATTTTGGTTGTTTTTGTTTTGGTCTGAGGTTTTTTTTTTGGAGTGGTTTTTTTTTTTCGGTAGTTGAAATTTAAACATCTCAGGTCATTCCTTTATGTTCTTTCTCATCTATTGCCATAGTCACCGATTTTATACACTCTGCTTTTTTTTTTTTTTTAACACTGTGTTGCATCACTTTTACATAATGTGAAAACATAAAAAAATGTATAATTTTTTTATCTTTGTCTGCAATACCTGTTGCTTCTTCGGGTGCATTTCTGGAACTTTCATGGTTCCCAGCTCTCATTTGGGCCAGTGTTCATCTTCCACCAACTAGTATTAATAAAGAGGGCATTTTGTAACTGATTCTGATTGCTCCCACCTAATGGTCCAGAGCAGTGTATTGCAGGTGCTAACACATGTCAGCTTTCTTTGGCACCAGCCACTGCATCTCCTAGGTATAAGTTAAAGCTAAGAGGTATGATCTTCCTATCCCTTAAGATCAGTTGCACCAAAACCTCAAAGTAATCTGAATTTTGTCTGTACTGCCTCCAGTTGACTTTCAAAGTATCTCGCAAAGATGTGTAAAAAATATTTAAATAAGTTTATTGCTTAAATTACCTAGTTTATTTTCAAATAAAATACTACTTTTTTTTTCCTGCAGGTAATATATCCTCCACATTCAAAACTCACAGATAAGGAGGTGAGTCATGGTTGCTGTATAAATAAATCGTTTGTTTTTCATTTAGTTATTTCTTGAAATATAACTGCTCTTTCTTTTCCCCACCCTTTAGAAAACCAATATTTGCTATTTGTCTTTTCCAGATTCCAATTCAGGTAAGTGCTTCCTTCACTCTGTAGCCAGAAGTGTGCATCTATTGTTGGACTAAGCTGTGTTAGAATGGATAGAATTTAACAGTATACGTCTATGGTTTGAGATTTACGTGAATATCATAATTATTTAATAGTATTACAATACACAATAGTTGCAATTATTATTAATTTTAAAAATAATTATTTGTGTTGCAGTAAAAGCTGAGGACTCTCCTGATATTTCACTTACACAAAAATAGAATGAGAATGTTTAAGACCTTCCTGTAGATACACATGCAGATGTTTCAGATTACTTTGTGAACAAATAACAAATATCTTATTATTTTGTTTAGAAGAGATACTAATATTGTCATTGTAGACAGATGCATAGACACAGAATTTAAAGAGCTTAACAAAGCTGATGAAAGGGATATAGGATCCTCTTGTAAATTTTACCTATTTTCTAAATTGGTAAGGGTGAAACTGACTTTGAATTCTAAAGCATTTAGAATGAAAAAGTCCTGAAGGGAAAAGCCTAGGTTATCTTATATCTTCTTCTCTATTCTTTGCTTCTGTTGCTGTGTGTGGTCCTGCTTGCTGAATTCTTCTTTCATCTAAACTTCTCATGTTCTGCTGCCAAAGAGGAGTTGGAGGCATGTGGCTGATGAGTTGGACCACCTGCAAAAAGAGATGGCAGAAGTACAGATGCTTTTTTTTTCGTGTTTTATGTCCTTATGAGAGTCCAAATCTTTAGTAACAGACTTATCCCTGTAACTGCTCTTATTCTGCTTTTGATTGCTCTGCAGTATGACAGCTCTTATACATGTTGAAGCATGCTTTTAATATATATATGTGAGCTCTGGCATACATGACTTTATAAACTGTCTTAGATAGATTTTTTTTTCCTCTTGCTTTTAATGTCATGAAAATTAAGCTTTGCTCTTGATTTCCTGTATGTGAGTAGAGGAAACCTTCCTTTCCATTACTGAAGGAGGAAGTGAGCTAATTGTATCTTAGTGTTACTCTCATTGCGATTGACTGCAAATTTGTCTAACATTCAAAAGGTGTATTCAAGGTATAAGATAATGTGTTAGGAACAGGCTGATCTCTCTTTTTTCAGATAAGAATGATAGTAAAGCTATTTTAAGCCAAATAGACATATAATACATAGAGGTTTACTTTTAGTAGGAAAGAAACTATCTTTTTTGCTTTTTATAATGTGACTACATGTAGGTTCCTGATCATCCATGGCTGACATTTCAGATGGTACGGGGGGGATTACCTACATAAAAGCTGTGTTCTAGAAATTAGCTAGAAGTAAGCTAGAGTTTATTTTTCATTGTAGGCTGTAATACAGAAAAGAAAGCTTTGTATAATATAACCGTAAAGGAAGTTATGAGCTTGCAGTTAGTTTGAGATTAGTCTGTCCTAGGTTTTCATGGCATAAAAGTTCACAAAGGATCCATAAAGTATCATTCAGTGATTATTTTCTTTTCTCATGCATAAGGGAGAAGTAGAAAGATGATTTTTTCTTTTTTTTTCTTCTACAACTATGATCAGAAATTAGTTTAAGACTTGTAGTGGTTGTGAATTAAAAAAGTGAATTTAATGAAGCATTAGGTCATGACACTCCTTGTGTTTTCAAAGCTATGTTACTTAATACACTTATCTTCAAAATAATACTTTTGTCTTTGCCTGGATATTTGAGGAAAGAACAGCCATTTGCCTAGCTTTTCAAAATCTACAGGAGGAACTTGCTAAAGAAGAAGCCAACAAATTCTGAATGATATTTCAGTATCATTATCATATCACATGATAATGATAAAGGGTAACTTACTTCTAGGTCTTCTCCATATAGCTTTTTGTATTAGCCTAGTTTGCTCTAAATTAAGGGAACTAGCTACATAAACTTGGGGAAAACATTTAGCACTTTATTATTGTAACGTAAGGGGGATTGTTTCTGTATTTGTTTTGTTGGTCCATGTGGCTCAGCGCTTGTATTGGTTGCATGTCTGGGTTATTGCATAGGTAGGCTGTGGTATAGTATTTTGCTACTCTCAATTTTGGGTGCATTGTGGATTATCCGCTGCAAGTTCTGGGGTTTCTGAGGTTCAGACTTGAATGCTGTGAACATGGCAGCATTAAACCATACTGCCAGTAGCAGAGCCAAGTGGATCTGGCTTAGGATTTGGGCTGTCATTGGTTGCTGCAGCTGCACCTGTGTGGCTGAAGAAGTAAGAAGATGAAATTGAGCTTTTAGTTAACAGAATGTTCATCTGGAGAATGGAGCAATGCCTCAGTATTGGTGACTGGTGTAACACAGGACAGCTGTGCAGAGTCCAGAGGATTATTATTAGCTCATGAAATTTTTTTCCTAGAGGTCTTTGCAAAACCCTAGTGGAGTTCTGTTCAATAGAGAAGCATGTTTCCTTTGCCTTCTGAAAGTCTACTGCCCTAACAGCAGTGAGTTAGGAGGTTGATCCATTTCAGTAGCATTGATGTGAAGGTTAGCACTGTTATTGAGGACATTTTGCTGTAAGGTGGCTTGGCAGTGCCCAGAACATTGTCTTTCAAATGGTTGTGTTCACGTTAATTACACTGCGCTCAAAAGGAAGGTTTCTTTGTTTTAAAGCAGGTTTGTTAGGGTGATAGTTTGCCTGCATGTTCTTATGATTCTATCTACTCCATTACAGTGTTCCCATGGATAGCACAGTCTGTTCAGCTTATCTATCTTCCATTTGAATTTAAGGATTTTTTTTGTAGCCTCCTCTGTTTTAATAGCAAACAACATTTGAATGGTGAGAAAATATCCATGAGGATATGGGTGATACAAGTTCTGATATTACAGTTCTCATGTTCTAACTGGCAAAAGTTTCTTTGAGATGTGATCCAAAAATTAGCCCAAATTTATTTTCAGACTGCAGGTAGTCAGTATGTTTAGCTAAATTTTACTTTAGGAAATCCATTTGAATAGAAATGAAAGGAGACTTTACTCTTTGGAATCATTACTGGAAAAGTCTGTTCCTTTCCTCTCCTGGAACTCCCCTAATGTGACTTTGCATTAATAGCAAATATGTTATTTATGTCTAAAATATGGATTATAAATATATTTACATTTTTATTAGCATCTTGATGAAGTCTGCATTTCACTCACTTTTCTGCAGTTGGTGTTTTAGCCCTCAGAAATACTAGTTCAAGCCTAGGCATCCACACAGAATTAGAGATCACCATAGTGCACTGTTAAAATACGACTGAGGTATTAACCTTCCCCTCTTTGGTATTAAAAAGCTAAGTGCAGTCATTGAACAGCAAAATGACATGTGGTTAAGATCATCAAAACTGTACAGCCAAACCAATAAAATGTGAAATAAAGTGGGAGGACAGCTACTAGTAGAACTGTTAAAAACATGACAATCTAAGTCCTTAAAGCTAATAAATTCACTGTGAGGTAGAGGTTTTTTTTTTTCTTTTGCTCTAAAGAAGCCTATTGTTATTACACAATTGCTCACTTAAAGATCCAAATATAAAAATCCAAGTACTGTTATTTGCTGTTTATGTCTTTCCCTTATATAGGTTGTCTTGGGGACACACAGTTTTGTTTTAGATTTCGACGGTCTTCTGGAAGAAAAGTCTCATTGTGTTGTTTTCTGGACCAATTGGATAGAGATCTACCAGTTTACTTAAAGGTTGGGAACAAGAAAAAATGAAATTAATCTCTTCTGGGTAGTAGTAATGGATAGATGTTCACACTTAGCTGTTTAAAAAAAAAAAACTAAAACTCTGAACTGGATGTCTTGAAAGGCAAAGCTCAGTGGATTTTTTTGTAGCATGTCATTATTATAATATCTAATAATGACTTATGCTAGTTATTCTTTAAATATTCATTGTTATGTATTTTGCACTGCAAGGGATTACATTGATCTTCAGGTTTGCAGTTAATAACAAAATAGGTCTGGTCACCAATTTATAAGAACCCTTATTGGAAATCTGAAGTGCTTTATAGCTTTTCTTAAGACCTAGGTTGAGTGGTTCTTTTCTGTCTCTCCCTTTCAATTTTTTAAAGATGGAGGAATTAACTAAGAGAGGTAGTTATCAAAAAGTTGTTCTCAGCAGAGAGTTATGGAACACAAGATCTGTAACTATGCAGGTGGGAGTGTCACTCTCAAATTCAACTTAAGTTTGTTTATACAGCAAATAGTTGAATTCTTGTCTGTAAGAAGGATGAAGGTAATGTTTTAGCTTTGAGATGTGAGGGAATGCTTCCTTAATACTCTGAAAATCTTTAATGAACTAATGCATTGAAAGACTGGCTTTTGTCTTCATTCAAAAGCCAGGGCTTCTTTAAGTTTGGGTTTGATTTTGCTTTGTTTTTAACTGCTAAAATCTTGTTAGAACAACCTTGCAGAATTACCTGTTGATATATTTCTCAGGGAATTGTTTTTGCTTTCATGGTGCTTCAAGAGGATGTAGGTGATGTAATAGCAAAGACAGAAAGCACAGTTATTTCCACACACTGTTGCACTTCAAAGCAGTTATAAAAATTTTAATGCCAATAAAAAGGATAATCCTTGTTGATTTACATTTAATCAGCTTCAGAGCTTGTAAGAAAATAAGTTTGCTCATGCTCAGAAAGATGGTATCAGGTTGTTGTATTGAACTTTTTTTCATTCGTTTGCAGAAGGATCCAGCATATTACTATGGCTATGTGTATTTCAGACAAGTTCGAGACAAATCATTAAAAAGAGGCTATTTCCAGAAGGTAATTTAAATTAACTTAGCAACATATTAATTCCACAGTTCATTGTTTTCAGTGGCTTTGGAAGAATAGGATGAGTATCTTGATCTCTTAACAATTTTGTTTCTACTGTTACAAATCGTTTAAGTGAGAGTTAAGTAATATTGAATGGGAAGTAGAAAGGAAAAATATGTAGTGATTATTGTGTTTTCACAGTATGCTTTGTTTGTTAAGTCTGTATGTAGCCCGAAAATAAATTACAAGGTTTAGTTTGTCACCCAGAACAATAGTTTCTAATGGATAGTTTATAGTTACCTTTTGCAGATATGGCTGTTACTAAACTCATTGTGATTTACAGTAAACTGGTCAAACTTTGTATCAATAATACTACATTCTGTATGCACTCTTATAAGAAAACTTTATTTTGTATTAAAGCAATATGTTTGGAACTCTTGAACTGTTTGTTTGGTGTTGCCTGTAGTTAAATGTGTAGTTGACTTGTTTATGTGGAAAATTCACTTGATACTGTATGAGGATTACTAGCAAAACTGAAAGTTCTGTTGGGGGAGGAGGTTAACTTAAAACAGTATTTTAATATGCTGTTTTGTTATTCTTTATTCCAGTCCTTGGTTCTCATCAGCAAACTACCATATGTCCACCTCTTTCGCACTGTGCTTAAGCAAATAGCACCAGAGTATTTTGAAAAAAGTGAAGCTTTCCTGGAAGCAGGTAGTGGCACTATTACATAGTTCTGAAAGAGCTCCTGAAGTACCATGTGTCTGTTTTGGAGAAATGACAAACAACACTGTCCCATTCTGGTTTGCATGTCTGCCTTCATTTGGAATAGAGTGCTGAAATTTTAACAAACTGGCTTGTTTTCTAGATGATTTAACAGAACTAATCTAATTTTGGATAATTTTCAAGAAAGGAAAAGCAACAGAGCAGCACTTACAGGTGCCCCGGTCTTACTCTAGAGCTTTATAAAGTACCAGAGAGGCCCAAATGGGAAAGTTATTTGCTCTTTGCCTGAAAGTGCTGTGTTCTTTGTACTGCTTTACCCTGTACAACAGTGTTCTTCCACTGAGCAACGTGTGGAAATCTTTTTTTTCATTAGAGTTGTATTTTTTTAATTACTTGTAGATAAACAGGTTTTATTTTGTTCTTAGTATAACTTTTTCATCAGACAAGTCTTGCAGAAACTGCTGGGATTAGTCATGATGTACATAGTTGTTTGTGGCAAAATGCTGAAAAGCTTCCTAGCCAAGCTATTTTTCATCTCTTAAGATTTTTTTTTTCTTAACTACTTGGGCTTATCTGTTCAACAGTTAAATAACTGTATGTACTCTTTTCAAAGTTTCTGGAGATGTACTTACATGGTTTTTCTTACAGCATATTTCTTGCACTGATTGTCAGTCTGGTTACTACAAAAAATGACAGACAAGATGGTACCATTTTCTTGAAATGAATAACTAATTATAGTTCTCATGAAATAGCATATTAAGAATGTCAAATATGCAATAAAACTTGTTTAAAGTACGGAGTGTACAAAAGATAAGTAGAAAGGTTGTGGGATATCAGCATTAATTTAAGATGTCAATATATACAAAGTTCACTACAATATCATGGGTTAAAGCATGTCTTTAGCTATAAAGTATACTTTATATATTTTTTCTTAAGTTTGTAGTGATGTTGATCATTGGCCACCCCCAATTCCAGGGGAAATACTGCATTTGCCCATTATGGGTATTATAATGAAGGTAAATACTCATTTCTTTTCTCCCCCTCCACCCCTTACTGTATATGTACTTGGTGTATTCTGCTTTGTTTTCAGTGTATCATCCTCAGAATAGGAAAAGACATAAACTGCACTTGGTGAGGGTTGGGAAGATCCTGATTAGATTCCTAGAGAGAGAGATTTTAATTTTGATGCATAGGCTAACGTGCAGTTTATGTAGACAGACATATTTCTGAATATGAACTATTTCAGTGCTACTCACAAATAACTCATAAATACAAGTCTGACGGAAAAACGAAGTTTTGGCCCATATGCCATAGATTAATTTCATGGCTGATGCTAACTTTCAGTAACAGTATAATACATCTGAAGAAAGCTTTAAAGTTACATCTAGCGCATGGAGAAGAACTGTAGTGGTTAAATGGTGGCTAAGAACTGGGCCTCTGGGAGTAACAGTTCTCATATGAAATGGAATTAAGTGGACTTAATGCATCTAGAGACTGCAATTGGAAGTAAACTCTTAGCAGACCCTTTCAGGCTTATGGGTAAGGCATGTGCGTCACCAGGGAGAGGAAAGGAAAGCTTCTGAAGCTCTTCTGTAAGAAAAAAATTAACGAAACATTGTTCTGGATGT
The DNA here is from genome assembly GCF_028389875.1 of Rhea pennata. NCBI lineage: Eukaryota > Metazoa > Chordata > Aves > Rheiformes > Rheidae > Rhea > Rhea pennata. Next base: position 14,441,770 of record NC_084674.1, read on the forward strand.
TGGGTGATGATGGTGAGTCGTAGATATGTCTTGTTTGGGAGTTACCTACATTGATTTCATTAGTAATTCTTATCCATGAGAGCTGAGAATGTGTTCCTAAACTGAGCAAAATCCTAGTTACCATCTTCAGTAACATCATCACTATTTGCTTTTTGGAGTTTTATTGTTTTTATTTTTCCCCTCTTCTACTGTTTGGCCAGTTAGTCAAATCATCAATTACACATTAGATCTATTTGCCCGCACCAGCCTCCAGTGTGATTAAATCTGTAATACTGCAAGACTTAACAGGTGCAGTGTGTAAGGTCAAGAAAAGATGTTTATGTTGTTCAGTATATTTGGATTCTGCCCTATACCTGTCAAGAATTCTACCAAACCTGATGTTTTGGTAGAAATTTTTCTGACAGTATTTCTGTACCAATGCAATACTCCATAACTTCAGATGTTTTTCTTTACCCATTAAAATATTTGGTTTGAATTTATTGTAATAGTTGAGACTAATGTTATCGGTAACACTTTTTTGTTTTTAACTAAAGTTAAATTTTCATAAAATTTTCATATTTTAATGTTCAATTTAGTAATACAATATTACATAGGATAGCGTATTAATTCCTGTAGCAATAATCTGTAGTCTTTAGCTCTGTATCATTGTTATGTGAATATTCTATAGAGTAAGTTAAGAATCATCTTGTGTTACATCTTCTTTAAATGTTACACCTTGTCCATAAGTATTTTAAGTCTCTGCTGGATTAGATACAAGGAAAAGAAATTTTCTTTCTGTCTTTTTTTCTTCCAAAGTTGCGGATTCCAACATACCGTGACAAGCCTGGAACAACTCAAATAGTACAGAATATGCACCAGGTAGAGGTTAAATATTGTTGTCGTATACACCACTGCAATAAATAGCTGCTGTCACTCTCTTTAAACTTCTTCATAAAAGATTGGGAGCAAGTCTTACGCTTTGTAATAATGAAATTCATTGTTTTTGAAATTCTGAGTAGAAGAATCTACGATTGAATTCCTCATAGCAAAGGTATTTTAACCCGGTTACCTCAGGCACCTTAGGACAGTAGTTGTCCAACTCATGAAAGAGGATGGTTAATTAATGAAATTACTTAACTCAGAGATCCTTTCCATGAGTGAAACTATACTAAACTGTAGGTTTTTGGAGGATAAAAAAACAAACATTAAAAATATTTACTTAGCCTAAAAGATAGATACAAAACAAGTCTGTCTGTGCCTTCATATGCTGAAGGCTCAAGTGTCTTGTGTTGTTTCTGAACTGAAAGTCTTGTATCCGTAATTGTGAGAAAAATCTTGCTTTTAGATAAAGTTACTGGTGTAGTAGTATGTATTTAGGGTACATATGATCTCCTGTCTGCAGGCATTTAATGGAAATTGTTTTAATTAATACCTGCATATTATGATGACTCAAAAACTAGCATTGTGATGTCTTCTAGGCAGATGCACAAATCTCCATGGCCTTACCTACTGTTCATGAAGTAGACCTTTTCAGGTAGGAGTTTGGACTGATTTACCCCTAGTTCTGAATTCCCAGAGGTCAAAGACTAGTGAGTTACATAACACAGAACTCTTGGTTTGTAAGCTAAGTTTATCAGTATTATTTTTAATACTCTTTTCCTGACAAGCTAGCTTAAAAAAAAAAAGTTCAGACAACACACAAAATGAAGCTAAAGTACATAAAGTTTTTTAAATGTTCTCTTTTGCAGTAATATTTTATTGTTTCAAACAGCTATTACATGCTACTTGAAACATCCTTTTTATGCAGTTCTGTCACTTAATCAACAGAAAAACAGAAGATACAGGTATTCAAGAGTATCAAAATCTTTTAATCTATTTTTAGGTGTTTCTGTCCAGTGTTCTTTCACATTCAGATGCTCTGGGAACTAGTCTTGCTGGGAGAACCACTTGTTGTGATGGCACCATCACCATCTGAATCTTCAGAAACCGTGCTAGCACTTGTTAGGTAAATACAGCAGAGCTTTCCAAGTAACAACTGAGTGAGTCATTGCAGCTTGCAGCTGAGTGCAACTTCAGCTGATCTGAATCTAACAAACTTAAAAAAAAAAAATAGATTTGCATATTCTTTCATGACTTTTTGTATTGTGTGCATACAATAAGCTTATCCTCTTTTTACCCTGCAGTTGCATTTCACCATTAAAATACTGCAGTGATTTCAGGCCGTACTTTACCATACATGACAGTGAATTCAAAGAATATACAACTCGTACACAAGCCCCGTAAGTAAATCAGATTTTGTTGTGGAGATGCTGCTCAAAATTATAAATAAAACTTATGTTATACAAAAATGAGCTATTTTAAGTAGTCATTCCAATTAGGTGGGATAGAGAAATTATGAAACAATGTCATAAATAGCTATCTCGTAAATAAGCTACACTTAGCTTAGCAGGTTTCTTGGGTGCAGAGTAAGTGAAACTGGAAACTTACAAGCAAGATACATTTTTGATGTTCAGCAAGGCTTTGCCTTTGCAATGTCTAGTCTGAAATAGCTCTGTGGGAAATTCTATTCTGTAATTCTTATTTTGAAGTAAGTACAGAACAAAGTGACTTCTAAAATTCAGCCTCCATACAGCTGTTCTGTAGTTCAATCTCAGTGATGTCCTAATGGAGACTATCCTTTAAAAAGTGCATCTCTCCACTAAATTTGTTTTAAAAATGTTTTAAATACTTCAAAATGGATTATGTAGTTTGATTCAATGATACTTTTTTTTGAACAAAGTTCTTCTAATGTCAGGGCAGTGACTATTAGCTTAACTTTTTGAGGAGGAATTAAAAAAAAAAAAGAGTTAAATTTTATTTCCAGAAATACAGCAGTAGAAAACTGTCCAGGCATTGGCATTATGTATGAGATTGTATTCCATTGAACTAGTTAGCCAGGACGTAATTTAGTTTCTAAAAATAATTCAGAGAAGTATTTGGCTAAACTTTAGTGACCTACGTTAAGAAAAAATGGCATCTGCTCATGTTTAGCAGAGTATAAATGTTGTTTAGAAGCTTGGTTAGTATTTGAAGTGGAGCTAAAATCCCTTTGGCGTTTTTGTTTGAAACTGTAAAAATCAGAAAGACTTTTGAAGCAATGACTTAAAGAGAGGAAGAATTCAGATGATGCAGATTCTGTGTATTTTTTTTTTAGGGAGAGGGGAGCAAGGAGTGTTTTGATTTATTTGGCTCTTTCAGAAACTACTTCAGTACTTTAAAATCAGAATTTGTTCCGGAGAATACAATAGATTAAGGCTCCAAAAACCTGCCAAGTAGCTTTCTACAATGGGCACAAACTGAACCACAGGAAGTTCCACCTGAATATGAGGAAAAACTTCTTCACTGTGAGAGTGACAGAGCACTGGCACAGGTTGCCCAGAGAGGTTGTGGAGTCTCCTTCTTTGGAGATACTCAAAACTTGCCTGGATGCGATCCTGTCTAACATGTTCTAGGTGACCCTGCTTGAGCAGGGGGGTTGGACTAGATGATCTCCAGAGGTCCCTTCCAACCTCAACTGTTCTGTGATTCTGTGAAAATCTTGCTATTGTATCACGACTAGCAATGAAATAAGATTTCTCATGATTTGCTACTAACATACCTCGACCTGAAGAGTTTTTTGTACGTGAACGAAAGACTTGCTTGAACCTTTGGTCTTTTCCTATAATTAGTAAAAGAATTCTAGGTCTTTAATTCTTTATTTCAGTTCTTATACACTGATCCAAACCAGCTGTGTCCAAAACTTGCTTTTTAGTTTCCACAGTAAAGATGTGAGATGATTTGATAGCTGTCTTAAGTTAGGCTTAGCTAGTCTTGATCCATTCCTAGAGAGAAGGAAGATTGTCTATTGTTTGTGATCTTTGAGTCATTCCATTTGGTTGTTAACTTGATTCTGTTGCTTGACTTGACCATGAGAAGAACACAAACATCATAAATTTAGTTTTCAGGGTACAACAAAAGAATGTGTTGAGACTTTTTATGGACACTGTCTTTATCATTGTGTTGAAGTGAAAATTTAAATTGTGTATGGTAGCACTGAAAAATCACAAACAACATTTGCAAATGTAGGTGAATTTAGATGAATAGTACAAGTGAGATTAACAAGATTTTAGAAACGGCAGAAATTCATGCAAGTGGGAAGAAATCCATATAATAAATATCTAGATGAAAATGATTTCAGGTGAACATCCTCGAATAGTGATAATACTGAGAATAAATTATTATATTAGGCTTCAGAGAAATTATGTTTTGTTGCTGCTCACTCTAAGGTGTCATGGAATTGAGAGATGAAAATTGCTATTTTGATAGTCCAGACATACTAAGTTAGAGCTATGCAATCAGATTTTTGTCATATCTGTGAATGCCTAATAAGTTTTTAAAATGCATATTGTTATAAGTAGTAAGTAGAGGAAGGAGTGAAAGTCAAAAATATTTGTAGGTTAACATAGAAATTGATGCTTATTTGTTGTCATGGCATAACTGGAAGAATGTAATAAAAATTTAAAGAAAGATTACTTATGTTTTCCCTTCTTCTGCACCTTGCTTTGAGAAACAAGCAACCTGTTAGGGATGGTGTACAGAAAGCGATAAAATTTGGGACTTGTAAAACCAGTCTGAAGAAGTGATAACCTATTTTTAGTATAACAGTTCCAATGAGGCTTGCAGTAATGCTCTCTCATCAGCTAATATTTAGCTACGAGATGGATGGCAGCCACTATACTAACATACATGTTGTTAAATTCTAAATTCTGTCTTTACTTCTGAGGTAGTAACATCAGCCTTTTTGTGTACAGTGCAGGCATGAAATCTTACAGATCGTGCACTTTGAGTTAATGCTTTGCTAGCAATGTGCTTGTACTTCATCACTTTAACTGCTTTTTAACAAAGAGCAACAAGGTGTTGGGAAGGAAGTAAAATAGTACATGCCTTTTTTCCTTAATCTTGCCATCTAAGCAGTAGCTCAACTGAGTAGTTTTGCACACACGACAGTCACATTGATGTGCACATTCGAGTACCAAGTATAATGTCATAATAAAACCTTAAATAGTAATCTACCTTTCAAATATATGCTCAGGTTCCTGACCATTTAACAAAATAAAGATAATTGAGATGATGCTCTGTTTTCATCAGTGTAAATGGTCAGAATTTAGCCAAGAGTCTATGAAGAAAATCTGGCACTTCTATTCTTTGCTACAGTTTGGACTTTAATATGCATCTGTTCTGCCATTCTCTAAGTTTTAGAGACTTTGTTAAACTTATTGTGCTCTTACATATAAGTTAAATTTTAACTCTTATTTAAGTGCAAAATCTAAACAATCTAAATGTATATTATTTTTTTAATTATTAGAGATGTAGAAGATGACATCTTGTAATCATGAAGACAAATTCTTGCTATCATATTTTAAATATTGTCTTTATGTTTGTAGACCATCTGTCATTCTAGGAGTGACAAATCCTTTTTTCGCTAAAACACTCCAGCACTGGCCCCACATTATCCGAATTGGAGATATTAAACTTCCAGGTAAGATACAAATTCAGCTACCATCCTGTACTACAAGATCTAAAAATATACTGTGACCTGATTTGCTCTCCAGGAGTTCACTAGTGGAATAGCTCTATGTGCTTATTTGTTTACCAACATAGAATTTAGTTTAAGGAGTAAAACAATGCTAACTAAATTCTTGTAGATTAAATTATGTTCTTGAGTTTCATGTATCTTATATTGCCAAATCTAATATCTTAAATGGTAAAGGTAGTAATACTCAATAGTAGTAATGTTTTACCTAACCTTTCACACGAACCTGTTTTTGTCTCTTTACCAATAAGACAATACACAGAAAAACATAAATTATTTCTGATGTTAATTCTAGGCTGAGTAGAATGTAATAAGTTAGTCAAAGAAAATAAGAAAAATTTACTGTTATGGTACAGTTAAAATATTATAAAAAGATGGCTGTTGACAGCATTTTAATAAAATATTTCTAATCTTGCAGTATTCTAGTAATTATTGATCATTCAAGTTGATGATTTCTTTATTGAGTAGAACTTCATTGTAAACTTTGGATGGCATATGAATTGCCAGGCTGTAATAAACCCCTGCAATACTGTGATTATGAAATGAAGTTCCTGAACTTAGTTGTTTACTGTGACAGGTTCACTATTCTACTTTGAAAGTGAGAATTCATAAATATTCAGTTAGGATAATACTATATTTTTGTAGAGTAGTTATGTTCCATTTCCAGGTATACTAAATTAGTTAAAGGTTATGTAATACAGCTAGGCAATTTTTTTTTAATGTTACTTTAAACTTAAAAATACTTTGCTGGTCTGCACTTCAGAGTGCCAATTTTGGAAAACAGCTAGCTGATGTTTAGGAAATTGAAGTTAAAAAACAAAAAGAAAAAGGCCCCAAACAAAAAAAAACTTAAATTATCAAACCTCCACTTAGCTGTATGTGCAGGTGGCCTTCAAAATTGGTATGCAGTTTCAAGGATGAAATTCTGAGGTTTTGATGCAGAGGCATGATCTGCTTAGTCAGGAAGTTCCAGAGATGTATCTGTCTCAGGTGCCTTTAAAAATTTCAGGCTTATTCTTTTCAACAAAGATGTTCCTTTTTTACTCAGCCTGGCAGTTTCAGTAGTAATTTATACTATTACTTTTTCTGAAGTCTAGCATCCAACTAGATCAAAGAACAAAATTCTGCAAGATTTAGAGACTGGAGGAGGCTATATCTAGCTGGAGAAGGATATATTTGACAAAAACCAAAACAACTCATCCTACTTTGGCCTATTGAAAAGGAGACTTGAAATCATATTCTTAACTCATGGCTACTGTTTAAATTCTGTATATGTAACAGTTGTTATTTTGATCATATTTTGGTCAGAGACTTGTTCTTGAAACATTCACCTAAAGAGAATGAAGGAAGATGGAATAAAATTTGATATTAACAAAAAATATATTCACTGCTATGTAGACATTATTTTTACTTGTCTACTTTGATTCAGGAGGTCCTTTTCTTTTTGACAGGGAGCTCTTATATAAAATGAAAAGCCTGTATGATGATGATTGTCTGTTTACTGCTTGTTTTGGATATATTCTTCAATGCTTGTTTGTGATGCCTCTTACTACATTAGATTTGTCTTCTACGTAGAACTATTAGCTTATAAGAAATCAGTGCAATGTATAATGTATTAATTAAAGTATTTATATTAGGAGTGAAGATTTATGGTAAAATGGCCTTCAATATTTTGGCAGGTGAAGTTCCAAAGCAGGTGAAAGTGAAAAAACTGAAGAATCTAAAAACTTTGGACTCAAAACCTGGTAATAAGTTGCTTTGGAGTTAAAGCATCTAGTCTTTTCTAGCTTTTTAAAAAAGCATACTCCAGTTTTCTTTTGGTTGTATACTGCTTCTTTTTTCTTCCCTTTTTTTTTCCCTTTTTCTCTTTAGGGGTTTATACATCTTATAAGACATATTTAAGCAAAGATGAAGAAATCATAAAACACTTGCAAAAGGTAATACTTCAAGTCTGCTCTTAATAGAAATTTTGTGTACTGTCTTATGCTACAGGTTTTATTTGCTACTGATATATTTGAAGAAGCCCTTCTTGTTGTCCTTGACATCTCTTGCCAGATTTAATTTCAAATGGGCCTTAGCCTTCCTCATTGCATTCCTGTGTGCTCTGACAACATTCTTACATTCCTCCCAAGTAGCCTATCCCTTCCAAATTCTGTGTACTTTCTTCTTCTGTTTATCCTGGGGTACATTAGGAGGACTGTTACCAGCAGGCCGAGGGAGGTGATCCTCCCCTTCTACTTGGCCCTGGTGAGGCCTCATCTCGAGTACTGTGTCCAGTTCTGGGCTCCTCAGTACAAGAGAGACGTGGAGCTGCTGGAGAGAGTCCAGCATAGGGATATGAAGATGATCAGGGCATCTCTCTAAGGAAAGGCTGCGAGAGCTGGGCCTGTTTGGCCTGGAGAAGAGAAGCCTGAGAGGGGAGCTTATCAATGTCTACAAATACCTTAAGGGGGGGTGTCAAGAGGATGGGGCCAGACTCTTCGCAGTGGTGCCCAGCAACAGGACAAGAGGCAATGGGCACAAACTTAAATGCAGGAAGTTCCAGCAGAATATGAGGAAAAACTTCTTTACTGTGAGAGTGATGGAGCACTGGAGCAGGTTGCCCAGAGAGGTTGTGGAGTCTCCTTCTCTATAGATGCTCAAAACCTGCCTGGACTTAATCCTGTGTAACATGCTCTAGGTGACCATGGCTGAGCAGGGGGGTTGGACTAGATGATTTCCAGAGGTCCCTTCCAACCTCAACCATTCTGTGATTCTGTGATTTTATTTATTTAGGGCTGAGGTCTGTCTACATATGTAAAATGATTTTGAGTTTTCTTCACCTGAATTCATAACTGAAAAGAAAATGTAAGATCTTCATGATAGAAGGCATGCGGATATTTACGTACCTGTGCCTTTCTATTAGCAATTTCTATAACAGTATAAATGGTGAAACTGAAGAAGTTAGCTTAATAATTTAGTGAATTTAAATGATTTATTTATCTAAGTTTTGGGTTGTTGGGGTCTCTCACTCACCTTCAGTCTGTTTGGTTTAGAAATCTCATATATGACATTCAAGAATCAGAGCTTCCAAATTCTGACTTAAATAAAGGCTTATTTGTAGAAATTTCTTTCCCACATGAATTTGACACTAAAATTTGTGTAAAAAATATAACAGCTAAAGGAGGAGTGAATATTTGCTCAAGTACTTGATGCGATTGTTTCGCTTTAAAGGTTTGGGCTGAGCAGTGTTGCATGCAAGCTTGTGGCAAATGAATACAGAAATACTGGAATAATTATTGTAAAAAAAATCATATTTACGTACTTTGAGATAACAGACTTGTATTGTGATCCCTTTTTAAAGGGTGTACAGCAGAAACGTCCCACAGAAGCACAGAGTGTGATTCTTCGGCGTTATTTTTTGGAGTTGACAGAAAGTTTCATTATTCCATTAGTAAGTTGTTATACAAAGGGGTTTTTTTTATATATATATATATATAATATGGGTTAAATTTGGTGGAGGCTTATGTTTTTTGTTTAACATTAGTCCCAGTGGATCATATTTGTGCTAGAGAAATTTCACATTAAGGCGTGTATTAACTTTTCTAAAATACTGTAATACATTTCTTTAATTACGACACTGGGCACTAAATTATTGAAGGCAGTAGCTTAATGTCTAAGATGAAACATTATACACCCAAACATCAGACTTAGATCTCAGAAGGCAACACTCCTCTGTATGTTTTGCTAGACAGCATTTTCAGATGTTCACTTGTGATGTACTATGTAGCTTTTATGCGAAGTAAAACTAATATATGTATTTTTTTATTATTATTTGCTTTTTTTTTAAACATGGAGTAAGAAGGAAATCTCTAATCCTTCCTCAGTGTTTGAAATTCACCTCCCTTTCCTTTACCTTGTTCAATGTTTTTTGCATCTGAACTATGTGTTTGCCAAGTATTGCCACTGCAGGGATTTACAAAGGTGATACAAAATTTAGCAGGACAGTTTTGCAGTTAATTTTTGTATGAGGAATTCTAAAATCCACTTCTAGACACTTGATACAATGTGGGATTAATGCTTGGAAACAACTGATGAGAAGGTACCTGTGGACTGACACTAAATTGGGAAGAGAGATTATTTACTAGTAGTTGGACTTCAGGTTGTATATTCTCTATATATTTGCTTCCTGCCTTCCTTTCCCTTTCCTCTAAAGTCCTCCTTGAATTTTGCTGATGTGAAGTTCTGTAGTTGAAAAATCCGGATGGGATCAGATAAACTGCTTCTTACATATGCATGTGCTAAATATGTATGACCTTTTCAGATGCTCTTGAAAACTGTGGTCACGAGTGATGAGTAAACATACATGTGGACTGTGTATCTTAAATAGTGGTTATATAAACAACCTTTCTTCTGCTTTTCCCTAGGAACGTTATGTGGCAAGTCTCATGCCTCTGCAAAAATGTATATCGCCATGGAAGGTAAGGATATATAACTGCAATTAGACAGAAGTTGGTGATTAGAGGAAAAAGTGATGTTATGCTAATTAATCTTTTTTTCCTCTCTCTCGCCACAGAGTCCACCACAGCTGAGACAGTTCAGTCAAGAAGACTTCATGAAGACACTGGAGAAAGCAGGACCCCAGCTCACTTCAGGTTTAAAAGGAGACTGGATAGGACTTTACAGGTTCTTTCTTTAATCGACATAAGAAATTAAACTGAACTTAAATGAAGATAAATCAGTAATATGAATGTTTGAGCAAACTCCGTCTATTGATTTGAATATTTATTTGTAAGACTTAGTTTTAGAATATGTGCTGTAATAAGAATTGCTAGCCCTTAGCAGACTTCTAATACCCATTTAAATTGGCTTCTCTGTAACCTTTTAATGGTTTTCATAAAATACTACCAGCACCATAGGTGTTTGTTTATCAGCAGCATTTGGGTTTTTGTGTTTCACCTAGCTCTAACTTGATTTCTCCTTGTGCTTTACCAGGCATTTTTTGAAATCGCCGAACTTTGATGGTTGGTTTAGGAGCCGGCAGAAAGAAATGACGCAGAAATTGGAGGCCCTTCATTTAGAAGCACTCTGTAATGAGGTTGGTAAATGTGTGCTTATGATTATATTTATATTAAAATTCTCCTCAATGTCAGTATTCTCGTGACCGTTTACATTGTTTGTGCACATAAAAATGTTGATGACTTTGTCAAGTCTAATTGGGTAAAATATAAATTAGCTAGCCAAGTATAGACCAACATAGCAAAAGAGAATAATAATAAAATGCAGTTTATTTTTGTAATAACTAGCACTGTTTGTAAAATAAATCTTCAGTCCGTTTTTGCTCTTTTTCTCAAAACGTTTTTCTTCCTACTTTATATTGTTACCTTGTTCAGCTTCCTTCCCTGGTATTATATTTGATAGATAATATATCACTACTAAAAGTGTTTCCACTTTCTTTGTAGGTATAAATTCACTGCCACAGAAAATTGACAACTAATTAGATACTGATAGTATCTAGAATTCAATTAGAACTGATTCATATTAATTGGAAACTGAGAAATGAAATCTGTTACTGATATTTAACAAAATGCCATATATGTAATCCTAACTTATAAGATGCATTCTGTAGGGTATCATGCTGATACCTACTTCAGGTGTTTGAGTAAGAACAGCTGGCTGAAATACAATTATTAAAAGAGGAAATCAGATGTTAGGATGGCAAGATAAATAATGAATAGAGAGAAAAAAAAAACAAGTCAACATCATAGCTTAAAAAAAACCACTCAAAAGTGGACTAGTTACTTTAAAAAAAAAAAAAAAAAAAAAAAGCTATTATCCCTTGCCTTGTCAGTTCCCAAACAGTACATTGTAGCAGCCGAAATAGATTGTTCAAATAGAAATAGTTTGCAGGGTAAGAGCTAGGTCAACTATATTACCTAGAATCTATTCAAATATATGTGTTACTAATTCTTTGCCAAGATGAATGTATTACTGATGGTGCTCCCTATTTGCTTTATTCTTTTGATCCAAGACTTACATCTTTTTGTACGAGAGCAAATATCTTTAGTAGGTGAATAGTGAAGGGGGAAGAGGAACAGAATTTGTATAGGGAAGTTCATTTAATGAGTGTATTTTATTACTTATCTATTATGTGGTAGATCTCCTTTAAGGCCCTAGAAATAGCCTGTCGCTATTTGTATTTACCAGCATGATGAAAGATTAAATTCAAAAAACATTCACTAGTATTTTGCATTATAGATGCTGTTTTTGAAACTAAGCCTGTTTAGCACTTTTAAAAGTGTGTGTGTGTATATATTTATACATATAAATATATATATATATATATATATAGTGATTGTGCCCTAGTCTGCCGTTATGCTAAACACTGGGGAAACGTGCAAGTAAAACAGATCTTATAGTTCACACTACAGACAATAGATGAGTAAAATGCATTTAAGTGGCTTGAGAAATAAGGAAAAGGAGAAGACCTATTCTGAATAGTAGATGTAAATAACTTCTGAAAATTGTTTATGTTGCCATAAATATTTCAATGCTTAATTTTTATTCTGTTAGAACTTGGTTTTCTGGAGTCAGAGGCATACTGAAGTAGAAACGGTAGATCTTGTCTTAAAGCTAAAGAATAAACTGGTAAGTAACTGAGCGAAATGTGACTAAAATTTGCTTCACTTAACTAGATAAAGTATTGTGTTCGCAGGCACTTCAAATGAAAACATGCTTTAAGATCTTGGTAGGTCAAGGAATCAGTCGCCTACATTACTAAATGAAAAATAGTTCAGTTCAGCCATGACTGAAAAGTTAGTCAGCATTCAGTACCAGAGTGAGTGATTTCTTCTGATTAAGCTATTGATTTCTTTCTTACCATCTTTTGCAATCCCCAAACTTCCCAACATTAGCCAAATATGTCAGAAACCAACTCTTTTCATCAATTTAGTTTTATTAAAGCCAGTTGGAACTTTGTGACTGATTTGGCAAGAGCAAGACTGAATCATCAGGGAAGCAGAAAACCAGACTTTCTGGTGATTATTAAGTCTCCCCAAATCAGCATTATCTCAAACTGGTGTGTGGATATTAAGGAAAGGTCTCAACCTGCTGTTGTCCAAATTCCTACTCAGTGGGCAAATTAGGAATTCATTTTCCAGGTCTACTAATAGGTCATTTTGGTGTGCATTAAAGTAAAATTGTGTTTTTTAATTGAAAACCTGCTTTATTGTACTTTTGCAGTTGCAGGCTGGCAGAGAACATCTTCCTGTGAAAACTGACACACTGAAAAAGCTGCAGACACACATTGATGATATTATACTAGCACTTCCAGATGATTTACAGGACATTTTGCTCAAAACTGGCACAACATGATTTCTGTGGGGATTTTTTCTGTGTGCAGCAAAGAGAAGGCAAAATGAATTTCACAGAGGACAGTGGCATACAAGGTTTGGAACACAGTTTTAAACAGTACATTAACACTACAAATGGACTATACTGATAGTGTAGTCCATTATACTATTTTTCACTATATTTTCAATTTAAATACCAATGCAACTAAAAAGTCTTGTGTTTAATTATGTTTGAAATAAGTGCTCTTAAAGAAAAATCTGTGGGCATATGAAACTATACCATAGTATAGGACCACAGTGCAGTGCTGGCATTGCAGAATAATTTTAACTGGTGCTGCTATACCCAGTCATGTTAACTCAGGGGTATGCGATATAGATCCTGTACTCTCATGTTGATGTAGTATCTGCTTGCTTTTAAATGTTTGGCGCTTTTTTTTTTTTTTTTTTTTTTTAATGCTTTCATCTGTGATAAGCCCAACTGGCATGTTTTGTGACTCGGTCAGAACATGTAGCATTTGAGGTATTCTACTGGTAAATATGCTTTCAAAACAGCTCCAATAAGAGCATTCTCACAAAGACAAGTGAAAGCATCAGATCCGTTCCTAACTTTCTTTTCTCTTTCTTACCCTCTTTCCAATGATCATATTACTGTAATATCTTTAAAGAAGACAGCTGACATTTGCTGAAGAGGAAAGTCTCTTCCGTTCAGTGTCAGATAATTAGGGTGCTCTTATTCACATGCCTTAATTAAATACAAAGTAATGATATTCTAATTAATGGTTTTAAACTGCTGACATTCAGGATTTAAAATGGATTACCAGTGTAAATGTAACTACATAGTGGTCATCAGAGAAAATAAATACAGAAAGTTTCAAAAATAACTGATTTCAGTAGTTAGCTGAGACAGTGTTTCAGTTGGAGATCATAGCAGTCAGCCTTCTGTTAAAATTTTTTTTTTTTTCTTATATCACAGGGCCTCTGAGGAGGAAATGGGGCAGGAGGGAGGGAAATACTCTTGGCTTCAGCTGAAGAAAGCTGTATCCAAAGGTCAAACTATGGCAAGATAAGATTGTAGTACCAAGTTATTCTTCAGTATATGCATATAGTACTCATGCATAAAGAATTTCTTCTTGCGTATTAAGCAACAAGAATGTGATGTTTATTTTCTTGGACAGGCTTCAGTGGTATATAAGAATTCAGCTGCTCAGCAAGCTATATTCTTTGACCCATTTCACATAGAATAAGCTTAATGCTATAGTGTATGCACAGCATACACTCATGCATGACAAGTTGATCACAGTTATCAATAAATTCTTTTATGTGCTTGGATAGCATTTTTTTAACCTTAGGACACTGTAATCCTACTATAAAAAATGCTTTTGTATGATATTTCATATGATCTTTCTAAAAATGTCTTATTTAGATATAAAATGTTACAACAGTATTTTTATGAAAAAATATATGTATTTTAATACTGTTACGGTTTATATACAATTATTCATGACCAGATGTTTAATGTATCTGTTATGCTACTTAAACTACACCACTTTTGCATTAATTTCTAACTTGCAATTTTTTTTGCACACTTTGAATAGCATTTCTAGTCCAGAAATTAAGTGGCTATTCTTACACTAAATTATCTTAAATATTTAACTTGGAGCACTATGTAGTTTCTTGGAACCATGTTAACTGGTAGCAACTGTGGTAACCTATTTTCACATGACTGCAAATATGTATTTTTGTAAAAATAAAGTTTTCTCTTTTTTTGTTGCTTTGGAAAAGTTATGTGACTTAGATCACAGATGTGATCTGTTTAACTGAAGCTGTTCAGCAGCTTGTAGAGACTGCTTCTACTGTGACCTGCCTTAAGCTGCATGCCATGATCTGTTCCTTTTAGATGACCAGAAATACATGATGTGATGGAGTGCTGTTGTAGTTCGATCATGCAGTAAGTGGTTGTTGTGTGACAGAGCTGCAGGATCTTCAAGAAAGCAAATGGCAGGGACTGGGTTCCCAACAAAATACGTTACAATCTTTGGTTTATTTCCTCTGCATGACCCAGAGGCCCTTGGAAAACATTGACGTGGGAAGCAGCCTGCAAGTTTGCTTCAGCTTTCTTTTATGGAGTTGGTATTAGTTTAAATCCCTAAATAACTAGGTGTTTCAAGAGAATTAGCAGCTTGTTCAAAAGAAAGGCAAAAGGAAAAGTTGTGCTGTTACTTTTTTTTCATTGTTGTCAATGATTTCTAATGCTTTTAGCAAGGGTAGGTCAAAAGGGCTGGACCCTGTAACTACAAATGTAGGCAAAACATAGCCACTAATATAGGAGCAGCCTTCCAGTTTCGTTGGTTTCTGATCTTGTGTCCCCCTGCAGTTCCTTTGCACTAAGCAGGTGCATTTTACTAGAGGTACTTCTGCTACTCATAGTGCTGTAGCAGAGGCTTTGTATCAGCTACAGAAGGCAGTTACTAGTTGGTGAACTGGAATTTTCCTATCCCTGTTGCCTTTTTTTTTTTTTTTTTTTAAACTCAGTGTGTTTAAAATACAGAAATGGAGAGAAGGAGCTCATAGGAGCCCTTAAGCCCTTGTTCATCTGAGGCTTGAAAGCTAAAGGACAATACAAGAACTACTAATTTCAATAACTTTACCTCTTTTTCCTCTGATTTAGGGGCATTTTCCCATCCAAACAATGCATTTAAGTGAAGAAGGATAAAACATCTGAATAACTAAAAAGGACCCCCTAAAACAAGTTACAGCTGTGTAGTAAAGAAACACTAAAGATAAAGGGCTCCAGCTGGGCCATCTGAAGGAATCAGGATCATCTGCCTTAGGGTAGCAGGAAAGTAAACTCAGCATGCCTCTGATCAGAATAGCAGAAACTAAATAAGCAACATTACTACCTAATCACACATACCAGACAAAATAAATATAAATCTCCTGATTGAATTTGCTGGAATGTTGTATCAGATTTTGGTTACTTCAGACCTGTGCTGCTATTGTATGTTGGATGTTACCCTTAATTGGTAAGACTGGTTAAAACCATACTGGCACATGTGCAGCCAACAAGTGATTTAAGTTTATCTGGCAGCAAACATTAAGTGTCTGTGCTGCTTATGTTATTTGTATACTTAAATGAAGTATATGGGTTGCTTTTTGCTGACTGAGTCTGAGCAGTGACAAATAGTGAACGTACACTATTCTGTGTGTACTCATAGTACATCTTAATAAGGTGTCTCCCATGTTCCATCTTAACAGGAAATTACATCTTATTCCCTCTAGTTATTACCAGAGGTAGTAATTGCGGTGAAAACTATTAACTGAAAATTTTAAACAGAAGCATAAACAATGGAACAACTTTAAAGGCAAGTTAACCATGTGGTCAAATAAGTTCTGTAATGGTTAAGTTGGCTTTAAAAAAAATCAGAAGCAAGGATATCAATATCATGTGGGAGAGAAAAACAGTCTAACCTGAGCATTAGGTATGGTAGTTTACTGGTGGAGCTGTATTCAAAACTACCTCTTTATCAAGAACATTAAAGATAGTTGGGTTTTTTTTAATGGAAAGTAAATAGCTTAAATTTGAAAGTGTTAGCTGTCATGTACTGCCATACTGTTTAATTAGCCTAACTAGGGCCTGACTCCTTTTAAAATTTTAGGACATTTGGTTGAGCCACTACTTCCTTGGGGTAGGGGGCTCAATTATTTAAGTATTAAATGCATCTTACTTTATGCTGTCTCAAATTAAATTATTATTGTGCTATAGAAATGTTATGGTAGCTGTCACAGGGGCTATTACAGAAATGGTGGCATAGTGACCACAAATGGTGGCAGAGTGGTTGTGAAGTTGAAGCTTTTGGTTCCAAAGCATGCTCATTTTGTTCTGCTTTTGATAAACAGTAACCAGGTGAAGCTGGTTGAAGGTGGAGGGAAAGAAGTGCAGTTTCCTTCTCTCTCTTTTTGGCCAGTACTATAAATGATTCTGTATCTAGAGTTATCATGTCCATTCACTTCCCAGCAATGCTAATTACAATGGTCTGTTCCATGAAATGGAAAAAGTCTGATTAAGATAGTTTCAGTAGTTTTATTTTAGCACAGTCTTCATTAAGTTCTGTAGGTAACACTTGATCTCACAGAACTGTGAATATACCTTCACGCCCTTATTTCTAGTTGTGAAGATTAACCAACAATGCTTTACCTTCAAAATAAAGTTTTTCTTCCTTTAGACTTACCTTCTATATTTCAATAATCAATAGAATTATCTGGAGTCTCGGAACATAGTGCGTGTGTGTGTGCACATACATATTTATGTATATATGAGAACGTTTGAACTCTAAACTCAGTTTGAAATTGTACAAGCCTGTTTTTTATAAAAGTGTGATGCTTTGTGATGCATTGCCATGGATGATTTTTGCCTAGGGTCAGTTTGCAGCTTCATCTGCTGTGTGTCTTTCAGTACCTGTTCAGGGAAATTTCAAGGAGAGGAGGAGGATTTGTCAGGTTTGGGGCCAGGCAGAACCTATAAGCAGTATGTCACTGTACTATTAAAATGTTGCTTACATGCACATGGCGACTGTCCTGCCTCTCCTGCTCCAGGTGCTGAAAACAGGAGCAAACTGCACCACTACTAACTTGATTTTGCTCTCATTTAAAGGGCCTGCCCCTTTCACTAGAAGACTCAAAAATCAAAGGGGAAATAAAGTAAGTGTACTTCTGTTTTTCAAAAAATGATCAGAGGTTTTCCTTTTTAACACCTTACTTCTCAAAAAATTGGACACGTGCCACAACATTGCTTCCTTCACTTTTATTTCGTTGTGCTTCCCAGTATGCTGCCACCTCCCTCACGCACAGACCGCCCACGCCCTGCGGCCAGGGCTGCGTTGCCTTCGCCTTGCCTGTGCAGCTTCCACAGCGACGCAGGGCGCCCAGCTCCTAGGAGTAACGTGTATTAACGCAACCCTGCTGTCATCCATATGTTTCTGTAATCGTGCACCCGCTTCTTTCCTACCTGCCTCGGTTTGCTGGGGGGGGGAGGGGGGTTTAGCCTAACTCCCTTGCTCCGAGGGGCCCTTTCGGCCCGAGGAAGCGGGAGAGCTGCCGTGCGTGAGGTAACGGTGGGGGAAGGCCGAGCGCGGGGCGCGCCGCCGCGCCCGGGCCGCCGGGAGCGCGCTTCCCGGCATGCCGCGCTCTGCCCGCCCCGGGGCGCCCGGAAGCTGCCGTCAGGCCGCCGCGGACGCTCGCAACTACGTCCCCCGGCAGGCGCTGCGGCGAGCGGCTAGAGCCGAGCCAGCGGGGGCCGCCGCAGCGCCTGCCGGGAGCTGTAGTCCCCGCCGCGCTGCGGGGCCGTGCGGCGGGGGCGGCGCCGCGGCGGGGGGATGTGGCGAGCGTGACGTGAATCTGTCCGCGTTGGAGCCGGGGCGGCCGTGGCGAGAGTGACGTGGCAGTGAGCGAGCGACGAGCGAGATTCCCCGGTACAAAGCAGCAGCTCGCGCTGTCGTCGCTGCCGCCTTCGCCCTCGGGCTCGGAGCCGCCGGGCCGAAGCCGCCCCGCGCCTCGCCGCCCGCGGAGGGATCCGTGAGCGGAGACAGGAGCCGGGCCGCGCTGCGCCGCCGCCCCCCCCGCGCCGCCGCCGCCCAGCCCCGCGCCGCGCCGCCATGGGCCTCACCATCTCCTCGCTCTTCTCGCGCCTCTTCGGCAAGAAGCAGATGCGCATCCTCATGGGTAAGGGGCGCCCGCGGCCCTCTTCGGGGGCAGCGCGGGCCGCCGCCGGCCCCTCCTCGCCGCTGCGGGGCCCGGCGCGGCCGCCGCAGGCCCGCTCCCTCCTTCCCTCCCGCCCTTCGTCACGGGCGCGACCCGCCGGCGCGAGGAGGGCGCCGGCGGCGGCTTCTCCCCTTGCCCGCGGGGCCGTCGGGGAGCGCGCGGGCGGAGGGGGGAGCGGGAGCGGTGGGGGAAGGGGCTGGGAGCGGGGAGACGCCTGCCCGCCTTCCTCCTCCTCCTCCCTCCCGCCGCGGTGCTGCTGCCGGCGTCGCGCTGGGCGGCGAGAGGCAGAACCCCCCTTTCCCCGGGGCCGCAGCCGCCCTGGCGAGGCTTTAGCCCTTTCCCCTCGCACCTGCGTGTCGGGCGAAAGCGGAGCGTGGGACAAAGACCGGGTGGCCGCAGGTGCGGCGGGGGCCGCGGGCGGCCGTGCGCGGCCTGCGCGGCGGGATGTGGCGGAGCCCGGCGTGCTGAGCGCCGGCAGCGCCCGCCGTGTAATGGCTGATGGCGGTAGCGGAGGGGCCTGGCTCTGCCTGTGGCACAGCTCGCGTCCCCTGTGAAAGGGCGTTTCGGTGCAGCATCTGTGCGCTTTAATTCTCCTGCACGAGACCGTAACAACTCCTTTTGCAACGCCTGATTAGTTTTACACTTGCACGTAATTACTTAGCTAGGATCAGGTTGTAGGCCTTTTCTTCCGAAGGGGATTGTGTAACCGTTTGAGCCGATGGCTCCCTAAGGTTCTCCCGTGAAGACTACAGTTCAAAAGGTCAGAGCGAGCACACTGGATCCCATATTTCCTCCCTCAGCTCTTCCCTGCCCCTTTCCACACCACTGAGACTTATGTGTGCAGAAATCTTACGCCTCACATTTTTTTCTCAAATTCTTTTGCTAAAGTGCATGGACCTTCATTTATAGCAATTGACTGAAATAGTTTGTCCTAAAACAATTATGTGAGGTGCTCATTTTAATACAGCCAGCAAAGAAACAGATTTCAACTGTGAAACTTCGTGGCACCCTCGTTCACAATGTTTGGGTAGGCACAGCAGACACCAAATATAGTGGCTTTTTTTAAACTATTATTTTTCATGTTCTGCATACATTTTGTCATGACCAAGTCCCTTATTAACAGCTGAGTACTTCTTGTCTTTAAGACAGCTTAGTACATCTTTTCATTTTAAGGAAGTTATTTGACTGTCTGCATAACAGTTAGATTCTTCATATGACTAAATGAATAATATCAATCCTCAAATGAACTAAAACAAGATAGTGTCTATGATATTTGTAATTCTGTTATCTACTGCAGAATAATAGAAACAGGCAAGCTATGTCATACAGATTAAAAATAACTTGCAAGCATTAGTTCCATCATTGTCAGGCAATTAGGTCAAATCCAGGTTAGATATGGGGTTATTGAGTAACACTTTCTAATATTTGGTTCATTTGCATCATATTTTTTTCTTTCTGAACTCAGATTTTAAGGGTTTGCTTATATTCAAATATATGGCTTGATTAGAGCATGAGGCTGCTCCATCTTGTTAGGCAGTATATTAGGATAAAACATTGATATGTCGTGATGACAGTATCATTTAGCAACTAAATTGGATTTTTTTAGAATTGCAGTATATTGTACTGCAGATCACATAACTCTGTTTTCCTGTGATGTGGAAAAGAAGCTCTTTGTAATCTTCTACATCATAATTCCCACCTTGACAATTTGAGGGCAAATGTCTGAGTGAACACAGAGACTGAATTAAACTTCAAAGATGCTAATTTTCAATGTATGATTTGAATAAATTGGATAAGGTAAGGTCTTTAAAATTTTGCATGTATGCCAGTGAAGTAGCTTTACTGGGTAAGATGTTTACAGGGAATACGTAGAGAAGAAAACATATGGGTGAGTTGATAATGAAGAGATGATTAATTATAATTGAAACTTCTCTTAAGCTGATAACTTTCTTCTGTTCCTCTAAAAAGTCAAGGTGAAGGAGAATTGGTTCAGCTCTTAAGACAGATCTTGTGTTATTGAGTTCTGCAGCATCTTGAGTGTTTCACATGACTTCTGTTGAAAGCATCTGAAACATAATGTATCAACACCAAACATGGAACACTGTCGTTGATAGTCTTAAACTACATTTACGATGAAAGGATGATGTTAAATGGTACACCGTTCCTGAAATTTTGTTTGAAAAATGCACTTGAGTAGTTATTTTTAGATGTATGTGGTTAGCCTGTTTCTGAGGAAAGGAGCATAAAAATTTTTCCATCCACTTTATAGATGGAAGTAACACAAGGGAAGAAAAAAGAAATTACTATTAATGTGTTAGCCAAGTACCCTGCGCAAAATTAGCATTAGAGTGGAGAAATTCTTGAGTCAGCCCTGCATGTAGTTGTCTGTAAAACTCTTTGCTGAGTTTCTTGTGCTTAAAAAGGAACAATTTTTGTTCACTGAGAACACTAAATAAATTATGATGTTGAAGAGTGCAACCTCTTGTTACAGTTGTGTCTTAACTGAAATCATAGCTACTCAGAACTTTCAAATGGAAATCTGATTATTAAATACACTTAAAAAATGTTAAATTGGTTAGGAATTTTCTTATGGTACTAGCAGGTAACTATTCAGCCATTTTTTATTTGTTCTTTTCTAATAACAGTAAGTTTGCATGCTGTTCACTTGTGTGTGTATATATTTTCTTGAGAAGTTGTATAGAGAATCATCCTTGTATGTCCTCCAAAGAATTCTCCACTTTCAAATTTGAAGCAGGGATAATATGTTAAGGATAGATTAGTCAAGTCTTGAGAAAACTAGGGTCAGGGTAGAAGGAATGAAGGAATTCCTTCACTAGGGGAAGGAATACAAATCTGTAGTAAATGGGGATTAATTAGTTCTCTTTTTTTCTTTATTAAAGATGAATTTTGTTTATGATGTGGACTTCCAATCAGTTAGGAAATGAAGTAGAAAGCAGTTTTTCTTTTTTGTTTTGTCCCCCTCACCCTCTCTAATTATGGGCAACACTGTATTCTGTACTAAACTCCTGGAAATCTTAATCTGACAACCACAGTCTGTTGGTCTCATGGTGATTCCATCTGAGAAGTAAACTCTAATTTTTTATAAATCTGTAACTTACATGACATTTTATACTGTGGTGACCTAGGCAGCTTAATGTGCAGCCACCAATGATCAAAGTAGGAAGTTTGAGGAAGAACCTCAGGGTTCTTCCCTTCAACATGAGATGATCGCAGGACTGGTGTTCCCAGGGACAAGTGAACTACAAACTTGAGATTTAAAAACATGGCTGCTAAGACTATGAATAAAACACTCCTAAGAGAAGTAAAGGGCTTAGAACTATACTTTCCTTAACAGCAACTAGAAGCATTGTAGATGTTTTTTTTCTCCAGCTAGAGGAAGAGTATGTTTGGCTCAGTTTAAAGATAAATGGTTGCAAGTGTGAGTCTCTGCTTCCCACTTGTCCTTTAATCTTAATGCTTTGTAATACAGCTGTTGGCAATCACATGCTACACTGAGATTCTTGCATTTTGGTTTTGTCAATGGACAGTCACACAGTGGAATCGAGGTAAAAATCTAGTGTTGGAAGTTTGTTTTAGGTTACTTGGGGATTTAAGACTTGGTTGAGTTTTTATCTTGATGGGTAGCATCAATTTAAACTTTGTGATACAAGGCTAACTCACAGACTTAAGCTTAGTGTCCTTTAACAAGCTTAAACAAGTGTTTATTCTTGAAAAAAATAATGATAGAACAAGTACTGCAAACTACTGGACTCCTGAAAGAAACAGTTCTGCTTCCTAGCAGCTCAAAAGATTAAATGTGATTTGGTACTCTGAAATTTCTTGTCTTGGAAAGAGGAAAACTGGTAACTTGGTATAAGAGGTATGAACAGATTCTATGCAGTTGATGACTATTGATTATTCAGGTTTTTATAAGATTTATAATTTGGCTAAAAGTGATAATTCTAACAAATCTGATTGTGGTGATTTTGCAGAAGTTATGCCTGTCTTCTGCTAAAAGTTGCAGACCCAACTGTGAAGTCAGAAGAAAAAAGAGCATGTATCCGTAACTCAGTCTGCCTCAGTGCAAAGTCCAGCAGCTTAATTAAAATTGTGGATAAGAGTGTGTTTAAGCAAAGGCTCTGGGCTTTGTGCTTGCGTAGCTAATGCACCCTTCTGCAAACTCTGTGCAGTGTACTGTGCAACCACTGTGGCAGCAGTTGGTTCTAACACAAGAGCAGGGTGGATAACTGGGGCGGTAACTTCTTAAGTTCAGGCAAATCTTGAGGCAACAGTTAAAATTCTTGACAAGTTTTTAGTTTCTCTGATAAACTCCAAGTCATATCTTCAAGTGATTCTTAGTACCATAAGTATGTACCATAAGTACTCTGGGTTAACTGAAGTTAACTTTTTTTTTCTTTGTCTTTATCTGCATCTATACTATAACTTCTAAATGCACTATAACTATTTGTGTAGCCAAGGCCGTTTTTCTCCCATTGCTAATGGTAACAAATCTAGCTGTCAGTGTTTGTTCTACAGGTAACTCTTTGGCTTTTGGTGTGGGGGACTTTTCTTCCACAAAAAAAAAAAAAAAAAAAAAAAAAAAAGTTTGTGTATATGTGTAGCTTTAATTTGATGGTTCTCTAAATGCTCTTAATTTTCCGTTATGAGGAAACTCGTGTAATGCACATATGACATTCTGCTTCTTAAATATCTAGGCATTCTGTAAATGCTGACTTGAGGCTGAGCTCTGTAAGGCAAGCATGCTGTTAATTTCACTGCACATAGAATACTTGAGGGTTTTGGAGTTCTTTTAAAAGGTTTTCTAAGGCTACCTGACACTTTATTCTTGTAGGAAAAATGCTAAAATTTTCCCACAAGAAATTTAGAAGTTTGTCCTGCAAGTTCTTGTGAAACTTCTACTGCATCCTGTATTTTTTGTTCACGCATGTGTGTGGTTCTGAAAGAGACAAACATGTAGATAGTAGGAAACTTAACTCTTAAACGTTCATTTCACCATAACTATCATAATATAGGGCACTTACAGGTAGGTTTTTTTCAGTAGTTTGCTATAACAACAGTTTGTCTTAAGAAGGAGGAACGTTTTTTAAGAGTTTGGTTTCATTCTGAGTAAGTAGTTAATTTCAAATTACACTTTAATTGCAACACTAAGGAAACAGCTGCATTTTTAACAGTCAAGTCAACAAAGCACTCAAAACTTAGTATATGGCAATCACCCATTAGGATGTTAACTTAGAACCCTTGCAATAGTATCAAGCAATGATAACATTCAGTTTCTTGTACAAGTATTACTTGGTTTAAATTGAATGTGTATTTTGTTTTTGTTTGTGCAAAATTTTGTTGAACGTACAGGTTTCACAAATAGACTTTTCAAGCTATTGCTTTTT
Organism: Rhea pennata; assembly: GCF_028389875.1. NCBI lineage: Eukaryota > Metazoa > Chordata > Aves > Rheiformes > Rheidae > Rhea > Rhea pennata. The sequence goes on from NC_084674.1 coordinate 14,465,853, forward strand.
TAGGTGCTTAACACCTACTCTTCTCTCAAGCCTTAGACATTGGATGCTAATGTAAAGAGTTACGTTTTGAGTCACAGTTACATGTTCTGAAATGTGTAACAATCAGCAGTTGCACAGTTTTAGGAAACTAAAGTGTATGCCCACAGTGTTAGTGATGCTTCTCTAAAAATGTATTTGAGTCTGATTTATTTATTTATTTATTTCTAAGAATCATGTATTTATTCCACAGTTTATCTTGAAAGACAGCAAATTTAAGTTTTATTTTGGCAACAGAGAAGCAAAATCCAGGGCAAAAGACTTTACAGAAAGATTGAAAGTAGAGCCTTCTAAGGAAAGTCGATCTCAATGTGTAAAAGTGATGTGGCAAAGTTTTACAGCCCTTAACTTATATGAGCTTCCCAAAAGGCATGTATTTTTGTCGGCACAGAAGAAAGCTTTTAGTAAAGAGATAACGGTCTGGAATAAAAGAGGCTGAAGTGCCTTCCACTAATAGTGTTAGCTCGTGTTAGTTCAGGTATATGGGAAACTGGCCTTAGCTGTAAGATGAGTAAGTGAAACCTTCCCCAACTTGAGGGCAAAGTAGCAATTGTGAGATGAGTTAAAATGGTAACACCTAGGGGAGGAGACTAGAAGGTTCTGAGCCTGTAGGTTGGGAATTAATATTTGTTATTGATCTCGTTTTCTTCATTGCTTGGATTCTCTCTCAGTGCTGGGTAGAGGAGAAACATACAGTAGTGTATTAAAATAACTGAAGAACATTTTAAAAGCTGGAGGGGGTTCCTTTCTGGGGGAAAAAAAGTCATATTTAAAATGACATTTTTTTTTACACTAGCAGGTTGTTGTTTATATTGTGAACTAAATGAAGTTTTCTATTCTTTCCAGTTGGTTTGGATGCTGCTGGTAAGACAACTATACTTTATAAACTGAAACTAGGAGAAATTGTCACCACAATTCCCACTATTGGTAAGACAACCAGTTCTGATCTCTTCATTTTTGTTGCATTAAATTTGGGTTGCAGAGACAGACTTCTAGAGAGTGTGAGAATTTGTTGTCTTTGCTATTAGCATAGGAATCAAGACAAAAACAGACTTTTCAGAGTATTTTATAGGAGTTGGTACTGGCATAACAGAGTTCAAGTCCTCACTTAGTAAGCCAAAGTTCATCTAGCCCAGAATCCTGTATCTGATGGTGGCCAGTACAGATGTTTAGGAGCAGTGTGGGAGCAGGCCAGTAGAGATACTTTGCCCAAACATCCTAAGCCTACAGCAGTTTGTGGCTGAAAGATATTTTAAACCAAATATGGTGTATACTTGGATTTAAGAGTACTTTTATTTTTTTTTCTTTTTCCTTCCATCAATTTGCTTTCTGAACTCCCAAAGTATATGAAGTGCATTATTAAAATGCCAGAAGTAAAATTGGAGAAGTAGCCATCTTTGAGATGATAACAATCGCCTGTTAACCTTAGTATGAACTATTTCTAACTACTTTACTCTTTTATTTTAGGTTTTAATGTGGAAACAGTAGAATATAAAAACATTTGTTTCACTGTTTGGGATGTTGGTGGTCAAGATAAAATTAGACCTCTTTGGAGGCATTATTTTCAAAACACACAGGTAAGAGTTCTGAGTTGAGAAAAGACCTGTTTTGTAAGGGCTTATTCTATTCTGCAGCATACATATAGAAAGCATACTGTCTTCTGTTCCTTCCTTTGACTATCTCCTGGAAATTCTCAAGGATACTCACCTTTTGTTCTAGGTGAAGTTGCTTTGTTACTGCAAAGGCTTCAAGCCTTAGTCATGAGCATAGTCGAGGAAGGGCGAAGTGCTTCAGGACTAACCTGTAGTCAGTGTTATGAAATGTGCTAGAGCATCTCCTTTGTGTGTAGAATTCTTTACTTTTGCTGTATTGCTGCTTTGTCTGATGATCTCTTTCAACTGGCACTGGTTTATATTTAAAGAAATGTTACTGTTGAAACAGCTTTCTCCTTCTTTTTTTCCTAGTGAGCCTCAAATTATACAGTTTTCATTTTGCTGTATCGGTGTATATATAGTCTACTGCGTACCTAGAAATGTTGTAAAAGGGATCTTTGTTGCTGACTGGTTAGCGAACATCAGCTTCGTGTTGGTGTGCCTGCTGTCATTTTGGTGGCATAAGTGATTCTCCCCTTCGGTTCACGAGTAGTAAGATAAGCAGCTTAGTAATGGGAAACTTGTAGGAGTTTGGGTTTTTTGGCTGTGTTGAATATAGAATCATGTATTAAAAAAAAAGCTTTGCGGCAGCATAAGTAGTTAGATGCAGAAAAGTAGAGAAATCTAGATGGGCAAAAGGGAGCTGGCAAACTACAGCTGCAAGTCTGATAATATTTATTTTCAGTTCCTATTTCAGCCTTGTTACTGAAGATTTAAGAAAGAGATACTTCTCTTTCCTTGAAGAGAACAATAAAATATAATGCTTTCAAGTTGGGATTTTAAGAGTACATAAAGTGTGTGCGAGCATAAGGAGGACACTTGAATAATTGAGATGCCATTAGACATACTGATTGGTACAAACTTTGTGAGCAAACTCTGGCCTTATGTTAAGGCTTTTTTCAGTGTTTTTTATGATGAAGCACTTATGATTCCCTAGCTGCTTTTAGTATAATCCAATGAGTGAAAAGGAAGGGAGGAGAATTAACTTATCAAATTTTGCTACTTTTTCTCAAATTAATGATTCCCACAGTAATCTTTAAACTGATGTTCCTGGTTTATTTTAAACTCTATTAATTTTAAAGGCCTAGTTTTAATTTTGCAGTTGATACTCATGATGTAGCTGTTCATACAGTGGAGATTTCTGTCAAATTTGCTTAAATATGGGGGGAGATGGTTAGAATATTTCATAGGAGTTCTTTGATTTTTAAAATGGTATTGCGTGTTTACAGTTTGCAGTGGTTTATCAAAACTGTTTAACTTCTTGCAGGGCCTCATTTTTGTGGTAGATAGCAATGACAGAGAGAGAATCCAGGAAGCAGCAGAAGAGCTGCAGAAAATGGTAAATATCAGTAACTTCTGAAATACAGTTGTGCTTATTTTGAAGGGGGGGGGTTATTTGTTGGATGTGCATACCAGCACCCGAGGTCTTCAATGTCTTATGATTTTAGTGAGTTTGTCTCCTATGTATTATACATAACTTGTAATTCTAGGTCATATAATACTGAGTTACAACTAGAATTCTACTGAGAGCTTTAGTTTCAGAACTACTAATGTGTCAAAGCCTTTCTTTCCTCCGTAAAACCTTAAGTGAAATGTAGCAAGCAGACAGGGAAAAGATTTTTGGAAAAACAAATTGGCACCAAAAATTTTAGCAGCAAGAGGCCAATGAATTTAAGCTGCCTAGTGAAATAATGTTTCTTTACTTGTTCTAGCAGAAGTTCTGTTGAGTACCTGTTAATTACAGTAAGTAGTTACTGGTGACTTCAGGAGTGAGAATGAAAAGGTTTATAACCCTTCAGTCAGTATTGATGTTTCTTAAGTACTTCAATTACTTCAACAAGCACTAAAGTGAATTAATTTAGTAACATGTAACATGGCCCTTTACTTTATTAGCTTCAGGAGGATGAGCTGCGAGATGCAGTGCTGCTTCTGTTTGCGAACAAACAAGATCTGCCAAATGCCATGGCAATCAGTGAAATGACAGATAAACTAGGTCTTCAGTCTCTGCGTAACAGAACTGTAAGTGCTAACCTTTCCTGGTTGCTGAATTCTGGTTTCCTTTACTGTAGATTGTAAACATAATCTCCCTTTAAATAGAAGTTTTCATCTTTTTGCAGAAAAAAGATGCATGTATTTGCTATTAAATTGTTGTGCATATTTTAAGCTACTCATTCAACACAGGTGATTTAGAAGCTTTATACAATGTCTACAACTGTTGCAGGTGTTTAATCTCTCAACTTTTCCTGGAAAAATACATATATTCCAGGCTGTCACTGAAATACAGCTGTCAACATACTTGACAAAGTATATGATGTGCTTGCCCATTTTCCTGATGCTTGTTTTTCTGAGGAAGAAAAAGCATTCTGTATTCTTGCCTCTATAAAGATGGGAAAGATATTTTGGAGGTCTGTAAGTTAGATAATTTCATGCCCATTCTCACAAAAACAAGAAGCAGGGAGCTTGAACTAGATGATCTGCAGAGGTGCTTTCCAACCTCAACCATTCTGTGATTCTGTGAAGATATTTTTCAGCATATAAAGCAAATGTCAGTTATTTCTGAATTTATTTTGCTTCTTCACTAATGCTGTGTTCCAGCATTTGGTAGGCCAATGCTGATTAATTGGAGAATCTCTGAACCCTTCCTATTTATATGTATATCTTTCAGAAGTCATGAAAATACCATCTGTTCACTATTGACTCTATGTGCTTAAAGCAGTGCTTAAAGAACTCTGAGTCTGTATTTGAGTGCTGTATACTATGACAGTCTTGCATTTTGGCAATATTTAAATTTAGTCTTTGTGTTCTCTGTTAACAGTGGTATGTCCAAGCTACCTGTGCTACGCAAGGAACTGGTCTGTATGAGGGACTTGACTGGCTGTCAAACGAACTCTCAAAACGCTAACTCAAACTGGATGACTCTTTCACCAGGGACATGTTTGATATAATTGGTCTAGGCTTGTTACAACAAAATTAGTTTGCATCTTGGTTATTACAGTATCTGGAACTGATTTGGGCAGGATATTACAGCGTTTCAACTTATTTTGTTGCCAATTATTGTTTACCGAGCTACGTGTTGCAAAGGTAGCAATATGCTTGGGTAAAAATATCTCCTTAACTTGGAAAAAGTGTATCTTCTGATTTTATTCCCCTTGTTAGTCTAAATGCCTGAATATAGTTATTGTGACATCTTTAAAATCTGTTCAGAATACTCTTTTGAGTCCCAATAAATTAATGTTTAAAAAAACCTTTTCTTTTCTCCCTGCTACTTTTAGTTTACTGATGCCCTGTTTCATTCCTCAGACAGTCTGCTGATTTAAAAATGTAGCATTCCGTATGTATTTATTTCTCTCCCTTGCCAAAAAGACTTCCTAATACTGCTTGTTCCAGCCACGAAAATACTCTAAAACACTATTCAGATCTACTGCACTGAGGAACATTTTATTAATCCTTGGGTTCTATCAGCCCAACTTGCCTTTGTGTGAATTGGATTTGATGGGTAGAATAGTTCTGTGCTGGTTGCAAAGAGCTCATGTTGAGGTTGTTTTTAATATTCAGCAGATTGTCTTCCTTTATATTGTATCCTTTTTTTTTTTTTATGTTGCATGTTGCTTTTTGGTATCGGCCTGACTATTTTTGCCCAGTGTATAATAGTTCTGCTGAAGTTTTACTGTTTGTTGGTGAACATATCTTCATAAAGAAATTTTGGAAAATTCATCAAACTCAATGGATTAGTTTCTTCATAACCCACTTGGAATTATTCCTAATAAAATGATAAAATGTATAGTTCTGTGTATGCTCTTGATTGCTGAGATAGTTATACTTCAAGTTGTCACTTGTTCTTTTTCCATATACTGAGCTTTTCTGCAGCTTGAACATACATCTCAAATTCTCACTTCTTTGGAGCTATATAGGATAGGAGATGCTAAAGGTGGGCAGTGAAGTTGTATACAGTGCAGTAGAGTAGTTGTCATCAGGAATTCTATAATTCTGTAAGTGTCTTTTGAAGTTGTAAATCTTAAATTCCTTTTAAGATGTCCTGATATGAAAATACTAACAGCTACAAAAATTGTAATAAAACAAATACAATCTGCCTGAAAAGTATGCATGTCTGTTTCATAGTTGTATCTTCCTTAAAGAAACAACATGGGTTGTAGCAGCAGAATCAAAAATTCTGTCAGTGGCTGCCTGGAAACTTAACCGGAACAATTCTAGAGGTATTTGGTCAATCTTTTATTAATGGTGATAGCCACCTCAAAAGTCTACTCCATGTGAGTGCTTTCTGCTTTCGTATTCTTCCCCTCAGCCCCCAAACCCACTTAAATTAACTTACGTTTTTTGAAGCTGCTACTAATGAGATTTTTTCTTAATAATTTTTTTGTTCTATTGTTCTGTCTGCGGTATGGATACAAACATGACTCCATCTTGCATGTTAATTCTATGTCTTTAGGAACCCAAAGTGTGATTTAGTTGCAGAGTTAACCCAAGCTCCTCTCTTATTTTTAGCCCAGCTCGTGTTATCATCCCTACAAGAAAACCCTGTGACAATGTCTGGTAAGCTACTTTCAGTTGTTATGAGTAATTTGTAAGGCATCTTCTGCTGTAACTTAGGTTGAAGCTTCTAAGAAGTGCTGTCATTGTGAACACAAATTACTCGAGAAAATTCCAGAGCTCTTGAAGATACAAAGACAGTGACTGTATTCAATCTGTAATGGAAACCCAGGAGATAGAGTAGCATGAATAAGGTTTTGCTTGCATCTTAAATGAGTTATCTGTTATATAGTGAACAAAGTTCATGAAACAATGCATTGGCGTGGTAGTGGTTAATGTGCTCACTTCTAGTAATGTGGTTGCTTCAGATGAACTTCAAAAGGAAAACCTTGCTCAAAAGAGCTGCCTGGCCTGTGGTATGGCTTACGTTGATAGTCCCAATAGGATAAAATGAAACAAAGCTTGTGAGGGTTTACATGCCATCTCCTCTTCCATGGGTGAAGTTGGAGGTGGACTGTTTAAAAATAAGCATATATTTAGGAACAAATCAGGCCTATATCTTGGAAGGAATATTCTGTTTGGTTAATAGAGATGCAGATGTTATTGTTTTAACTTTCAAATGCTTTTAGGTAGTTAAATGTTGTGGTTTATGTGACGTGTCTGTAACCACTATGCTTCTGAGTTACAGCATGCAAATGCAAGTTCGTATTTCAGGGCTTCACGTTCGGCTGTTTTGTGGAAGGAGTGTACCAGTAGTTTGTAGTTTTCTTACAGAACAAGTGAATCTCAAAAGCAAAGTCTGAGAGTAGTGAAGATCTTGAGTGCCTCATTTAAGAGATATGGGGCTGCATGGGGAGGTCAAGGCTATAGCTTACACTGAAGTGTAGCAAGACAAAATCAATAAAGTTATTAACATGTATTTGAGTAGTCAATGTAATGCTAGTCAGAGCATACTGAGGAACTGAAGCAAGTACTTCAATCTCTGTAAATAGGTAAGATCATACTTCTTGTCTGTTACCCAAAGGGTATTTGCCTCTGAGTACTCTATATAAAGATGTAATCTTGGAAGCAAGGTCTTTGTTTTCTGTAATACTGAACTGTGAAAGGGACAAGGCAGTTATCGCAGCTCATCAGCTGTGGAAAAATGTTGCACTAGACAGAAGTAAACAAATTTCTACTTGGGTTATTGTGTTCCCATCAACCCTTTTCAGTAATTCTCTAAACATTTTCCAAGTATAGTCTATATTAGGGGGTTTTGGTTCTAATCAGCAGTCTCTGAGGCTGATGTATGCACTTGAAAAGCCTGCTTGTCTTTAGATCACAAACAGAAGCAGTTTGCTGTGCATCATTTTACTGGCTGTTGCTATGAGCTGAATCGCGGGGTGGGGGGTCCCCTTTGGAGTTAATGCTAGTATTTGTATATTAGTGTTAAAACAAACGTAGCCCTTGTGAGTTTTTATTATGCTACCTTTTTTTCTTCTGGTGATGGGACCACAAGTCGTATAAAAAGGAGTAGTGTATTCCATTAATATGGTATTTGTCAGTAAATTTCTTAACTGTGGCAGTGACACTTTCTTAGTAAGACCAAAAGGAGATTGAACACTTCACCACTGGCTCTTCTCCCTTTTTGGATTACATAAACTGAATGGATATAAATTCTACATCCTCTTCTTTACGTAGAGGCTGATAATTTGTATGCTAGTCATCTTAAAAGAAAACAGTACAACTCTTCTACTGTGAAGGCGCTGACTAATATTTAAGACATTACGGTGAAATATCTTTAGATAAAATCTGCTTGTTGCATTTTGGTGCTCTTTAAAATTATTCCTAAGGAATTAAAGCAGTAATATTGTATGTCTGGCTCTCCAGAGGCAGGTGAGATTCCCACAAATATGCAATTTTGTCTTGTGTGTTGAAGATTTAGATATACTAACTTTTATGTCATCTCATTCTCAAAAATCGGATACTTGAACCGAGCTTTTCTCCCAGAATTTCAAAAGCCTGGACAGATGCAAGATTTGTAAAGGCTTCTGTTCCTCATTCTACTGTAATAACAGGAAATCCTGAATTTCTGTAGCGTAAATTTTTCATTGTATAGCATCAAGTCCTATATTCAAAGTTCTGCTGCACAGGGGAGTTGAACTAATAATATTACAATTTATTTTTCCATGTATCAGATTGGTATAGAGAGCAATCTAATTAAACTGGTTTTTTGGCTTGGGCATGCTGACACAATTTACTTTTTGTCTATTCAGTACTTCCTGTTCAGGTTTTCATTTTTCTAAGCCTTTGGAGAATACTTCACCATGAACCTTCCAGATCTACATGCAGTCTAGATTTTTCATATTTTTCTATATAAAAGGATTTTTCTCACATATAACTAACCTGACCTAATCATACAACATGAACAGTAGTAGATATTTAGAAAAAGATGTTTAATGAACAGCATACAGTCTAGAATGTACTCCATAACTGTTTTGTACATAATCTGCAGACTTTGCTTGCAAACACTTTATGAACCAGAATGAAAAAAGCAAAAAACAAACAAACAAACAAACAAAAAATGCAAAACCATCTAAATGCATTAGGAAAAAAAAAACACTGTAAGCATCTCTAGTTCTTTTGGTTTGTTCTTAGTGTTTTCAACTTTCACCAGTAAAACGATGTATTGAAGGCAATAGAACACTACCAGGGCACTTACAGTAATGATTAACTTGTAAACACTGGTTTCCGATTTTGACAGTGAAGGAGATGCAGAGCCCAGTTTGCAGTTTTTTTCTTGACTGGAGTAATCTTTCTATTAAAGGCCAGACAAAAGCAATTTGAGTATGTGCTACAGCCAGGGTGGAACTTAGCCTGTTTTAACTTGCCTCAGTATGTCTTTTCCACCCTAATCAAGGATGGCATTGACAGGGGCCTTGAATAAGGAATGTCATGTGATATGCTAGTGTTGGACCTGTTAATAAAACACGTGGCTACAGAATCCTTTCCTTAAAGGATTCAGGGACAACTTTGTCAGCTTCTGTTTCCCGACCTGAAGCAGATCTGCTATATCCCACTTCACTTAAAGCTCCAGTATTTAATAGTACAGTCAGCCTCAGAGGAATACAGGGATAGTGAAGAAGGGGAGTCCCATATAAGTGGTCTTGGCTGTGTCTCTGCTATCTGTCATTTTGAGTTTCTATTGGGGAAGGGGTTTGATACCAACAACAGCGTCATACAGCAAAAAAGAAGCTGTGTTTTAGCTTCCTTATAGCTCCTATTTTCAGAAAGCATGAGCTAGAATCATTGTTTTCTGATTTGTAGCCAAATAATAACATACTCTGTATTTTGTTTGTTTTTTAACAATATTTTAATCTTGCACAAGAAATAAACTGTTTTTTGCAGTTGGTAAAAGATGCTCAAGGAATTCAAGAAAAAAAGAAATATTTCTCTTATCTTTCTGTTTAGAAGAAACAGACCAGATCATTGCTTTAGGCACTCTGTATTTTTTATGGCATTCTATCACCTGCAGTACATATTTCAACAAATTGTTGGTAGAAGTTGAAAAAGATACGAAGCTACTTGTCTTGTGTCTCCATTGTCGTTTCAAGTTGAGGAAACTCTGCTTTCCAGTTGCCACCTTTTCTTCTCTGGAAACTTTAGTATCTTATGAATTGGTGCAAAAGCTTTCATCAACCCTAGTGTCTGATACCAAGGGAAAAAAAAAACAAAATCGGGGCTTGTGAGTTTGTGGAAAATAGGTCCATCAATGGGCAATGTATTTGCAGAATCAGTTTTTTTAATGCAAATAACTTAGTGTTGCCACCTGTCTAAAGGACTAGGTGCTGTTCATCTGAGTCCCACATAGTCTTTTTGTTTTTCTGTTTTAGGGGGGGAGGGGGTGGTCACAGCTACTTACTGTTAAAGTTTCTTTGCAGTCAGAAAGGACAGGAGAAAAAGCTTAAAGCAGAAGCTGATACTCAGATTTTTACTACCAATATCCTGAAGCTAGAGCCTTAAGGATATGTCTATATAATATTCCATACACTTAATTGCGGAAGTTTATCCAAATCATCCAGTGAACTTCTGTACCCCAGCATGTGCAAGAATAAGGGATGGCAGGAATAATTTGCATTTTCTCAAGTGCTTTGGTATTCAGAGCACTGGAGTGATCTGTTGATTCAATATCTTTTTTACTTGAAGTTTTGCTCGATTCTTCTCTTCACTCTTTGGTCTTTAATAGACGGTTTTCCAGCTACTAACTTCAATAGAGAATAACTTTGTGCGTTGTCCAGAAACCTGTTAAAAACAAACAAGTTCTGAAAAAGGATCTGATGAAAATTCTAGTAAAACTCTGAAATGTTCCCGACTCCTCCCTAACTGAGTGGGAGTCTGAAAATCCCAGAATTTATTTTTTCTGATGCTAGAAGAATCAGAGATGCTGAATGTGTGGAACAAGGTATTTACAGAATTAATTTGAAGTCTTTGAAGAAAAATTTAACAGTCTTTGACTGTTAAGCATGTCGGATTTTTTCCCCCCTTTTTTCTTATGCTTTTCTTTTTTCTTCCTTTTCACCTAGCACATTTTACATTGTTGCTTGCTTTGTCATGATACCCAAATGCTTGAATTAAACCCTTAGAAAATAGCAGTGCAGGTGTTGATATATTGGCTGCCTATTATCATAGTTGTAAAGCCTGCTGCCCCATGTGGTAACTTTTTTAGCTCCCATCTATTACCTTTCTTTAGAAGAGTTTTCTCTATATGTACATGGGAGCAGGAAATTTTCTTCTATACATGCATGGAAGCAGGAAGTCACAGCTGAGGGGGGAAATGGGTTTGTGACTAATGCAGCAAGGCTTTCTCTTTCGTTTCCGAAACAGTGGTATTTTATGCAGGTTAGAGCTAGCACAAGTTTTCTTACCACCAAGGGATAAACTTAATTTTACCTCCAACAACATAAGGACAAGAGAAGTCACCCTTGTCAAAGGGCAAAAAATACTTTTGTGTTAACAACAGAACAGCTCTTCAAGGTACAGTCATCCTTAAGCAATTGATTTAGGGGAGACCAAATGGAAAACAAGGTTTCCTGGTATTGTTTGCAGCATGTTCTGAGGAAAACATGAAAGGATGAGCAAAGATGGGTGCCCAGATTGGAAAATGCTCTGGAGATGGAAGAAAAAAGAATTTAGCGGAAGTCAGCAGGTTGGCAGCGTAGAGCAGACCAGTTTGCTGAATCACCAAGAAGCTGCTGCTGCTGCTGTGTGTGGAGAACAGGAGCTAGAATATGGGACAAACCCAGAGCAGAAGGAGCTGAAAGAAGAACTTTCAAGCCACCTTGTTTGATGGTATCTGTGCCTGGTAGGGGAATCTGAGGAGATTCTCAGGGAAGGCCAACAGAAATGCTGATGTGCAAGAACTCAAGTCACCAGCTGTCACCAGTGTGGCTATCCATCTGATACGGACAAGGTCAAAAAGATGGAGCAAGCAATACAACCAGTAGGTTGCCGGAGAAGTCTGAAAGGTCTGGCAGAATTTGGGTGATTATTTGGGGAGGAAGGGATTCCTTTTTTTTCCCTTTTCCCTATTCCCTTTTCCCTATTGGCATATCAAGTACGTAAGTAGACTACATTCTACAATAAGGAGAACAAAACAAAAACTAGTCAAGTATCTACTGCCTCCAGAACACAAGTCTTCAGAGCTCTTCATTCTTCTGAGTGATGTATGTTTGTCCAAAACTGGAGCCAGTGTGAAAGAAGGAAACTTCCCACTGCTGAGACCACAGCTGAGCAGAGCAGATGCTGCAGCAGTGCTGTCTCTTAAATTTACTCCATCCTTTGTCAGTGGAAGGAAAGCTGAACAGAAAGAAAAATAGGATGTTTCTTTTCTTTGTTTCTCCCTTCATGACTAGTCTGGGAAGGCAGAATAACAACCTACTTGAAAGATGCAAAGAGAGTACTACCCATTTTTTCAGGTGAGGGGGAAGGCTGTGGAGAATTCCAACTGCAGTAAGAGGAATACAGATGAATTTAGGGTCATGAAATAAAATGGAGGCAGGCTTAATAGGGCTCTTACAAGTTGGATCCAGAGCTGACTTAAAGAATTAACTACTTGCACAGTACAGATAGATGTATAGGGGGAAGTAGCTTTTACAGGGGAGCTAAAATCCTTGTATATAACATTGTGAGGTAATGCCTGGTACTTCTTACTCCACGCAAAGTTGCAAACATAGTTTGGGGAGGTGCAGGGTACATGCCGAAAGTATAATTAAGGGTTGTCTTTCATTCCCCTCCCCAAAATCACAAATCTTTTTCATTACAACTTTTTTCTAACCTAAACCCTAGTGCAGCATTCTCACTCTACGAGTGTGCACTTAGTACCTGACACACTGCTGCTATTGGCAGTCAGCCTGTGCTGCTGCATTTTCCTAATTAAACGAGGGTTACTTGGCCTGGAGAATCTCCAGCACTAGCTCATAGGGCTGAATTTCCGCATGAAAGGTACTGAAGGTTTATTTGCCACGTGTAAAGACCCTTTGATTTTACTTGGCATGTTCCAATACCATGTTTTTCCCTTGTCACCTGCTTTCTGCAGATGCTAGCTGTGCTGTGTTCCCCTTCCCAACTGGCCAGCAAGGAAACAAAGGAAGACAAAAAAAAAAAGAAGCAGCCCAAGAGTCAATACAGGGAATGAGAGGGGACCTGCTGTCTCTTGGATGGGAGGCAGAATGCCAGGCAACAGGCAAGTCTATTCTCTGATCAGCTCCATCTTCTGTACTACAGAAAAGTTGAAGTTTTTTAACGTTCTGGTTTTGGAAAATGAGAAAAAGTAATCCCATCGTAGTTGATATGTATTGAAAAGGAGAAAAAAACTAAGTTGTAAGGGGAAGTCAATTTTCAACTTAAAAAAAATGCAAGAAGCATTTTACTTTTCTAAATGACTGATATGTCTCTTCCTAGACTACAAGGCTGGATTACTAAGTGAAGGGTTTTTTTTTCCTCCTCAGTTTTTCAGTCTTGGCAAATTACATGAGGCCTCTGACTCAGCTATAATGTATTTATTTTCAGTATGTTTCCAAGGAGTCGGTACTTGTAGACCTTCTTCTTGAACAGATCTTCTGTTTAATTTTTCTACCCTTAAAGATACTGTGTGCTTGCAAAGTTCAAATCTTCAGATGTAGGCTTTCTCTTATTAAATCACTAAATTTATAATTTAATCCACAGCAAGGATGTGTTTTATCACCAAGAGTTTGTTAGATGCTTAGATACTACAAAAACAAAAACCAGTAACAATTTTATCAGAAACAACTTAGAAAAAAACACTAAAAGCAGAGGCTTACAAGACTCTGCAAAGCATCACCCCTCACAGTTGCGGCAGGTACTACTAGCAAACACAGGAGCAATGACCCACAGTGCCACGTCAAAGTTAATGCCTATTTTTAGTAGTACATAAATTGGGTTTGGTGAATCTCAGCTGTAACATACACTTCACTAGAATGCAGTGAAGTGTAGTTAGTTGTGCAAGCATAAGATACACAGCATTTGTCAACCTGGGGTGCCAGTCGGCGCAAAGGCGACAGTTGTAGCTCAGTCAGTCTTAAATATTCCAAGTTTTTCCGTTTTCATTTGAACTGAGTGTTAAAAAACAGTAAATATAAACTAAACTAATTGTGGGAAAGACTGAGATGGAGATCTCGGTGAAAATTTTTTAAAATAGAATTTTAAGAATTACTGAATATTGTATTTTCTGAAAGTATACAACAACCATTTAATGTCTGAATAAAGACTGCAGTAAAAACTTTTTTGATAAATGAAGAATTTTTAAATTCTTGTGAAGAGTTACTGTTTGGTTATGACACTAACAAGCCCTGCCTTTGGGAAGTAATCCCATTTTAGACTCTGGTATTTGTTTAAATTGTTGCTACTTTACTGGTGAAGTCTGATAGGATTTTAGGATTAAAAATATGCTGATGTGTGCACTGTTGCAATGCATTTTGCATTGTGTCCTGAGTAAATATATTTCTAGGAAAAAAAATAGCTAGGGCACAGAACTGTGGCTCTGTTTTTTCACAGTTCCTGTAAAGATTGGCCTTATTCTGGCTAAACAGAAAATCTGTCCAGTTCCCTTTTTCTGCTGCTGTTGTTGTCAGTTTAGTAACACTTAAACATTCACGCCTTTGTAGGTGCACACGTAAACATTTCTTAACAGAGAACACATTGTATTTTTGTATTCCGTTTCATCCGCTGCTGTGCGTGCAAGTACTTTGCAAATGTTAGCAAATACTAGGTATGTTTTAGGATGAAAGAACATCTGTCATGTCAGAGCAAAGGTCCATCTAGCTCAGTACTAGGTCTCTAACAGTGACCAATAATAGATGTTCAGAGAAATTTATAAGAAACAGGCAAACATATTTTGATATTTTCCCTAAATACAATCTAAGCTACAAGTTTGTGACTTAAGAGCCTTTTGAGGCTCTTAAGATGTTATTTTGATAAATAAAAGGCTGTGCTGTGTTTTCCATCACTGACATGTCCAGTTGCTTTCTGAACTCACCTGAGCTTTTATCTGATTGTAAAACAAATGCATGGAAAGTTAAAGCATTTTTCGCATTTCACAGAAGGCTAGTCTGATAAATTTACAGAGCAGCTGTTAAGAATGTGGAAGCAGCATGAAATATTTTGTGTATCTGATCAGATCTCTCCGGGATCAAGCATTTCTTTGCTACATTTTCCCTCAGGTAAACCAGAATGTTTAATGCACTACAATTGTCTTGTAACAGACCCCTCCAACTGTGGCAGATCATCGACATTCTCCTGTAGCTGTAAATTCTCCTAGAGCTGTAAAATGTGGCTTTGTTTTCATCGAAAGTGTTCTGAGCTATTTTAACTGAGGTGTTCAGTATATAGGTATAACAACTCCTATATACTAAAAATTGTTTTTACAAGCCCCTGGCAGCTGAAATTGCCAGGAGTAACACATTTGCAAATAGGAGAGGAAGCGCAGAAAACATGAACCAGCTTTCGGTAGAAATCCATCCATGAGTCTTAAGCTGTAAATAACAACAGATACTTGGATCCACTAACTCTTTAACTACCAGACACTGCAAGGTTGCTTTAGTTAATTTTAACTCAATGATTTATTTAAAAGCCATTTTGATCCTTCAGCATAACTAAAACTGTACGCGTTTGACATTTGGCTTCTAGTCTTGCGTTGCTCAAACTTTTTTCTGGATGTTTGGAGTAAAAAAATAAGGGAAAGCACATAAGCAATCTGGGATGTAGTTTTTTTTTTTTTTTTTTTAAGCAGCTTTATTACTTCTACTTTTCAACACTTCTCTTTGAATCTCTAAGATCAAAATTAGTTTCCTCTAAGAACTGTGATTTATTTTGCTGGGCAGCTTCCACTATTTTGGAGTTCGAAGCAGTACTTTAAAGCATGTAACTGTTCTTTATAGATTCATTAAAATACACATCTGGATTATGATAATATAGGCAGTTTGGACCAGTCAAGTGAGTAGCTAAACGATTTGCCTAATAGTCAACAAAATTTAACTTAACAGATGGGTGATGCTGTGAATGAATGTGCAGAGGCCTACTAGTGTGCTAAATTCCATTAACTTCAGTGTAAAGTTTATGTTGGGAAAAAAAATGCCAAGATGCGTTCGTTATTTCCACACTGTGCCACTGATCCCAAGGAACTTCATGCAAGGTCTCCCTGAAAGATCAGGTCTCTATTTCGATCATCTTAATGCCCAAAGTCCATCTCTTATACAGTGAAGAAGAGTCAAAAATGAGATTTTTCCATTAATCTTAAACTAGGCTTCAAAACAAAATCACTTGTTAACAAAGAATGTAGATAAAATGTTGTTTTATAAGAAAAGATGCAAACAAAAATATGAAAATACATTTGAGGTAATGTTACATCTGCTTTTTTTTTGTTCCTAAAACACCTTGCTTAACATCAGCAATGTATTTTTTTTGATTATATAATTAGTTCCAAAACCAAGAGAACTCTCTGAATTATTTATTCTTGCTAACAACAGTATTTGGTTTAAAACCATTGTTTTTTTTTAAATAGCTGTAGTAGGCTCTTCCTGTCCTTGGTAACTTAAAATCATGTGCTATAACTGGATAGGGGAAAGTACTTTACATATTTACTAAATTAACTGTGCTAAATTTCCTATTAGAAAGTCACTGTGAGATCTCATAGACATGTGTTCTAAAGTTTTTCAACTAATGCAAATAATCCCAAATCAATTTAGATACCAAAGAGTTCACCATGAAACCTTTCAAATTACATTATTTTTATTCACAAGGTACAATCAGCCTATTAACCAGTAAGTGGAATGGTGCAAGCCATTAATAATTCTGTCTTGAGGCTGTCTGAACATAGCTGTAGATCTTACCTCCTGGATGTGTCCAGAGATATCTTAAAAACAAGACTGAAATTTCTACATTAGCATGTAAGGCAAAGTTTTGAAAGTGTTATTTTACATACAAGTATCTAAAGCATGTTGTGAACACATCATTGGTTTTCTAACTTTATTTACTGCACAGTTAGCAAACTGGAGAGGTTTTGACTTACCTTTTTACTCCCTTCTTTCATTAACACTTTTTTTCTGTTTAAATACTGAGAAATCTTCTCAGGTGATTTGTCTGCAGAGGCATTACAGCTCTGATTGCATTTCTTTTGCCTCCTACAATGCACTTCAACAGGGAGTTCAACTTGATCTTTTTGCACTAGTAATTTAAGGGTTGTTTTGCCATGAAAGACACCAATAACTGGAAAGAAATCAGGTGACAACAGTGACAGAAAATTGAAAGGGGAAGTTTATTAGGTGAAAGAGGAAGATCTAGCAAAACTTTGTTTTCAAACACTGTATTAGCTGCACATGGACTAACGATGTAGAAGATGCTTATTACTGATTCATACCCCTCCCACACATTAAGAGAAGGTATGGATAGTATACATTTCCCAATATCCAAATATCTTTTACAACATAAAGACTAGACAATTTCTAGGAGGAATAACTACAACAAAAATAACTACTAGAAGTTCAGGCCTTTTTTGTACAACACAGAGGAACAGAATAGAGCAACTTCGATAAAGGTCTGCAAGTCACTTGTATTTCTTTTTAAAGATTTAGGAACGGTAGCTACCACATCACATTAATGATCTGTTTTCAGCAGGGGGAGGGCAGAATAGTTAAACTCAAATTGTAAATTGTTAAAGAGCTCCCTCCCACCTAGAGTTTGGAAGCTGTCCCAAACTTTGGATGTCTTATACAGGTAATGACTAGACAACAGCAGGAACAGATGCTCGAGGCAGATGTAGCTTGCACTGGCAATCTGGTTTTAACCAATGCTAAATATACCCTAATATACCCTGAAGTATATTAAGTGGGCAAGAAAAACATATCCAAATCCACATCATTTCAAGATTATAATGTGTTTGGTTTTGTTGAACAAGTCTATTCACTGATAATTAAAGAGTATCTTTTCAGAAGGTAGTAGGTAAATATAGATGGATCATGCCACTTACTAAAAATCTAGATACAGTAAATGAACAAGACTCTTTATATGCCTGAATTTATTTAAAAGATGTGGCTTGTCATGACAGTAGTTACAATGATTTTGAATCAACTAAAGCCACTTCTTTTCAAATTCTGAATTAAACAGGGTTCAGCTTTTACACTCTTATAAATTAGATTCATATATCTTTTTTAACAAAATAATTTTTAAACATTTAAAAACACCTATAAAAAAGGTATATGATAATCCAATTTTCAAAGCTCCATGTCTTAAATATTTTTGTATTTTCTATTAGCATATAGAAGAAAGGGAAAGGAAGAGTTGTCATGCAGATAGTCAGATAATATTCAGTAGAACCAATAAGCACAAACTTTTCAGTAATCATTCCAACTTTCTCTTGAGTAGCCAAGGTACAACTTCAGTTCCCCAATTATAAATTGACTTCTTGTTTTAAAACTCAAAAAAGCACCATGCAAATGCTGAGCTATTTCCACTTTAAGTCACATATTAGTGCTATATGATCAGAGGGATGTGAAACACTTGGCAAAGCCTGATGGGTTGTTACTTCTTCATGACTTGGCAATGGAATGACCTGTTCAACTTCTAGAGCATTTTTGTCAATGAAAATGTAGTCCAGGCATCCATGAAAACCACCAACATAGTTTGTATAAGCAGGCTCTCCACAAGCGCTTTGCAGTTTGAAAGGATGACTTAAAGGCATATTGCACCTTTCTTCTTCTCCATTAGAGACCCAGTCTTCATGATCTTCAGCAATACTACCACTGTTAATAAAACTGTAAGTCCCAGATGATGGCGTACTATTAAAATCACCACAGAATATGATTGGTATATTAGGATACAAATCACATGCTACATGCTTGATGTGAGATAAGGCTATAGCAATTTGGATAAGACGGATGTTCCCACCTAAAAGAAGTAAAAACATATTTCTTAGAATACTTTGTAATAGCACGGGAAGAATTTTCAAAATTGCTCATTTAAGCATATGTTATATAAGCTCTGAAATAGCAATCTGGCTTTAAATCCTCTCCGCACTATCTTTCAGAATAGTTTTCATAAATGAAGAAGCCTTTAAAGTGTGTGACTATCAAAATTTTACAGAAGTGGATGATGTTTTAAGTTAAATTAATGAATGCAAGAACTGTGAACATTTAACATCCATATTTTGTTAACTTCCCTGCGACATTCAGATTAAGATCAATAGCCTACATGATTTAAGACTAAGGGCACATTTCAATATTATTAAGGCCTCCAGTCAACATAAGGTCAGTTAGGCGCACACCACTCACTTGACAACCACACTAATAGCCTTCCTAGAGAACGAGAAAAGAGTCTCTTCCAAAAGCTTCTGTAGCCCAATTTGGTTCCCCTTTGGGCAGTACTTTTAGTATAGCTCCTTCAGATACAGGAGGATGCAGCAACCAAGAGCATGAGCAAGTGAAGTTTTATTTTATGGTCTACACTTTAAGTGGATTACGTGCATTGTGATTGCCTTGCTCTCAGCTATATTCTACTGATTCCCAGGCAAACCAGAATAATCTTACAAAGTGTGTGGGGGGGGAAAGTCTAGTGGCCTGGTTTGACCCATTAAGTTAAGAAGCGAAGCAGAAAGCCCTTAGTTCCATAAGAAAAGATTATAGCTGGGAAAGAATAGGGAGAAATCTATTCAAAAGACAAAGCAAGAATTAATGAAGTTCTCGTTTGAACTTCTGTTGCAGCAGAAAGAAGGAAGAAACCCAACAGAACCCAGTTATCCTACATACATGACTGTGACAAAGTTACCTTTTGGATGCCAGTACAGATGAGTGTTAGCTACACAAACCTTCCTGGAAGGATCAGTTGCAGACTGAAGAACTGAAACCTGTATAAAAAAAAAAATAATCTTTCATAAGTCTTAAATGAGATTTTTTTAAAAAAAATCTATTAATAGCTTGTGCCTTTATGACAATCCAGTCTAAAGAATCCAACCTAGTGAATGGTACAGCTCAGAAGTTGAGTCCGTTTCTCTTCCATATGAAGTCAGGATATCAGCCAGTATATTACCACTACAGAATTCCACTCATCCAGATATTTGACAAGTGCTCTTCCGCCTACTATGTCTCCTGTTAAGAAAAATATTTTTCTTTGGTTCATTCCATATTTTTTCATAAGACACTGCTCATGGTCTGCCACTCTTAGCTACTTTTATTTTCTGTTCTTCCACTTCTGCAATGTAAGTGGAGTTCTGTTTCTGTTTCTAGCATGCAAACTGGGAAATCATGTAGTTGTGAAATTAAGCTTAAGTGTTCAGCTTAACCTCAGTTATCAAGGAAAGCTTGTTATTCCTGCTCAGCCCATGAGTAAGAAACCTTGCAACAATCAGTCTCTCCAAGATCCCTGACACAGGCCTGATCTTGCACTTACTTACACATCCTTAGTTCCACAAGCAGTCACATAGGCCTCAACAAGTTCACAAACTCGTCCAGCCTTATTTCCTTCCCTACTGTCACTTTTTAGAGTGGCATTATTAAAGCAAACTAACTTGATCTTATTTAAAACTAGCAGAATTAAGGTTTATCAAATATGTATTCTGAAAGAAGAGAATAAATAAGTAGCAAACAACTAAGCAGTTTGAGGAACTTATCTCCATAAGCAAATACTGGAAACCAGCACTCAACACCTGACCCAGTATCTCAACAGCTTATTTTATCTTAAAATGAAGAAAATCCTTTTGCTTTTTTAAAAATCTCCTAATTTTAAATGTCGTTCCATAGATTAGTTTGGGTGAAGTCTCACTGTCAACGTTTTGTTCTTTATCGTCCCTAAGCTGCTTTTCAGGCCCATGCAGTTAGGCCACCCAAATGCTGACTCCTGTCTCTGCTTAAGGCTGTTGGTATTTACCTCCCTCCTTCTCGCAGTCTGACACTCAACGTACCCAGCTTATTTCTTGGAGATGGTGGGAGGCGCAGAGGGGAAAGCGCGCGTGCAAAGCCAGTACCTGCAGCACAGACGATCTCTGGAGCACCTTCTCCTGCACCACGGGGTACTCGGCCAGCTTCTCCTGCAGCTCCTTGTGCACGGGGTCAGAGAGCAGGGCTTCGCTGAAAGCGATGTCGTGCTGGCTAAGGAGGCTGAGCTTGTCCCGGCGGTAGAAAGTGGCCAGACCCTCGTGCTGCTTCTCCTTCATCTTGAAGAGCCCTTCGAGCCCGAAGGCATCCAGGGCTGGGGCCAGGCTGTCGACGAAGACGGACTTGTCGACCTCCTGCAGGCAGACGAGGTCGGCGCTGTAGCCCGCCAGCTCCTTCTTGAGCAGGTTCTGGCGGTAGTCGAGCTCCAGGGCGTAGGGGGCGCAGTACGGGTAGAGCACGGTGCGGGAGAACTCGGTCTGCGCGTACACGTCGGCCAGGATGTTGTAGGAGACGGCGCGCAGGCGGCCGGCGGCGCACACCTTGCCCGTGTAGAGGTGCCGCGCGTCGAAGGTGCAGGCGCCGGGGCCGGCCTCCACGGGGCCGCTGCTCTCCACCTCGCGCGGCGGCCCGTAGCGCTGCGCGCCGTCGCCGGGGGTGCAGCGCAGCTTCAGCCGCAGCCCCACCAGCGCGTTGCCCGGCGTGAAGACGCGCTCGGCCGCCGCCGCCTCCACCCAGGGCTCGGCGCCGGCGGCCGGGCGCTGCTCGCGGTACCAGCGGAAGAGGCAGTGCTGCGGCGCGGCGAACTCGGCGCTCACCTTGGGGCACACGGGGAAGCCGGCGAGCAGCGAGCGCGGCAGCCGCAGCTCCGTGAGCGCCGGCGGGTTGCGCTCCACGCGGTACCGCGCCTCGCCGATGTGCAGCACGGCGCCGTCCTGCCAGGCCGCCGCGTTGGGCACCTCCTCGCCCACCGCCTCCCCGTCGCGGGAGAAGAGGCGCACGGCCGGCACCGGCGCCGCCGGCTCCTCCGCCGCGCCGCCCTCCGCCCGCGCCTTCTTGCTCTTCTTCGCCGCCTTGGCGCGGCCCTTGGCGGCGTTGGTGGCGATGCGGGCCAGCGCCCGGCCCAGCGGCTCCGCCTGGTCGCGCTGCATGTGCTTGGCGCTGCCGTCGGGGAGCACGAGCCGGAGGCTCAGCTTGGGCTCTGACGGCACGCACCGCACCACGGCCCGCTCCATGGCGGCGGGCACGCTGCCGCCGCTGCCCGAGGAGGAGGCGGAGGCGGCAGCAGCCGCCGGGCCGCGGAGCGCGGGGCCGGCGCGCAGCGTGCGCCACATGAACCAGCCGCGGGGCGCCGCCGCCACCGCGCGCTCCCGGAAGCGGCGCGTCCCGCCCGGCCCCTGCCGCGGCGCAGGCGCGGCGCCGCTGCTGGCCGCCGCCACCGAGTGCGCCTGCGCGCCGATGGGGCGGGGCGGCCGCGCGCTCCGCCTCTGGGGAGTCGCCTCAGCGCCTCCGCCCGGCCTGGGGGGCCGCCTTGTCCCGGCGTTAGCCTCTGCCGTCACTGCGAGGGGGTTGGCGGGCGAAGCGTTGCTGTTTGTGCCCTTTGCGACAAAAGTCTGTCCGGGAAAGGCTTCATGGCTTGATAAACGTCCGTCCAAAAGGGCGCCGCTTTTCTAAGCATTGTGCAGATAGGTGAAAGCTTCTGGATAAATCGGTATAAACCATTGTACTGATGGTTTGGCATTATTTTCTGCTTGATCAAGATTGGGTGAACTGAACTGTCACCAAACTCTGGTACTTGCTAGGAAAGTGCCTGGTGCTTTCTGAAATGGCCCTAAGCAACAAAATTCCCTACTACTTTTGCTGTTGCAGTCTCTGTGCTCGGAGGGCTCTACCCACATAGATCTAAAATCAGGGCATTAAGTGTCTTTGTCAAAGGTAGGCCCATGGGTGGTAAATCTGTGGATTTTTTTTGTTTGTTTGTTTTAGTTTCCATTTGTATTTCTGCAAAGTAAGTGGAGGAGCTTAGCAACAGGTACAGCTGTTGAGGTTACATATTTTTAAGCATCCTTGCTCTGATGTAAAACAAAGGTTTTACCTGCTTTGTGCAGACAGAAGACTGGAGGAGAGGGACTTAATGACTCGATTAGGCTGTATGTAAGTTTGTGTCAGGCTGAGAAATTTTAGATAAGATTTTTCCAACTCTCCTTTTTTCAGTAAAAAATTTATTATTACTCTGCTGTTGTGCAAAGCACAACAAACATCATTTCTGTAGAATAAATAGGCCTTGAACCAGCTTTTTATTTTGGACAGGTGAACCTTGCTAAGAGTAGGGGTCTGTAGAGGCACTACTCACTGTTTTAAAGCCTGTGTGGTTATTTTTTTTCAGGAGAGGAGTCTGGTCTGCTCTGAAAGCAGAGGGGACATGGTTAAGGGTCTGGCTGTTAGCAAAATTAAGGTTTTGTGTGCAAGTCATCTGGTATCTTGGGGCTGAGATCGGTCATGATTAGCACACGTAGCCGTGCTAAGGGCGCTCATATACTGTGGAGGGGCTGCACTGAAACCGCAGCGAACAACTAGGGCTTGAAACGGCTCGAGGGACGCTGACCGGAAGGGACAGCGTCCGGGCTCCAGGTGGGCGAGCGCCTCAGGACAGCCGCGACCGTGGGCGGCAGAGCCGGCGGCGCCAAACCCGCCCTCCCGCGGGCTTGTTCCGCTCAGAGACCTCGCAGGCCCGGACCCCGCTGGCGGAGAGGGGCCGGGAGCTCGCCGCGCTGCACCACCCCCAGTCCCGCCTTCGACCGTTAACGGCCGCCGCGAGGCCCCGCCCGGCGCCCGCCCGGCGCCCGCCCGGCGCCCGCCCGCCCTCGTCTCCGCGGCAACCGCAGCGTTGTCCCGCGCTGCCCCCCTGCGCCAGCGGCTGCGCGCCCGCCGCGCAGGCAGAGGTGAGGGCCGCGGGGCCGCGGGCGGGGGGTGCTGCGGCGGCCGCAGGCGTTGTGGTTGCCCTGCTGCGTGTTCCCTTTCCGCCCCGGCGGGTCTGCGCCCGCCGTCCCGGCTCGGCGGGGGGAATGGCCGGGAAGATGACACGTCTGCTTGGCTCTGTTCAGCGTATCTTTATTTCTATCTGTAGTCCCCCAGGTTGAATTAATTCCTAGGATGCAGCACTAATTTAGAACGTAGTTTTGTCTTTCTGTTCCCCTGCAAGAACGTCTTGAAATACAGCTGTGAGTTTGTAGAAGCTGTGCATCGCGTTTCCTGGAGGATGCTATAGTGAATCTTTTGGGATCATAAAATGTAACTAGTCACACTCATCAGGAAGCAAGACTAAGCTGCTAGAAAGACTGTCTGTTAGTGCACCAGAGCCCAGTTAAGCAGCAGTTTTTCTATTTCTCTCTCTTTAAAGCGGGGGTTATCGAGCTTTGGCTGCCAAGTATCTTTAACTATGGTTAGCATTCTTTCTTTCCCCTATTACCTGCTGTATATCTTCACTGGGCTCCCAAAACAAATTTCCTACTTAAAATACATACCTCTCTCTGCTATCCTATTGCACAACCCAACTCTCCAAAACTGTGATCATAGGCAAATTTCCTCTGATACACAGCCCAGCTCGGATCATATGTTCACCCCACTGAGTTACCACCCTTCCCCACCCTTTCTTTGGGAACCTTCTGCAGCTGCAAGCCAGGACTTCTTCACATCCTTTCAGCCTCATTTAGACATCGCTTGCCTCATTAGTCTTAGTTATCTAATTTTATTTTTAGCTCACATTAATCTTGCTTCTGAAGGTGCACATCCTGGCGTGCTATGGGTGAGTGTTATTTAGGGAGCTCAGAGCTGCTACAGTGGTAAAAAGGTAAAGTAGTGTCAAGCAGCTGCTTTGTAACTGCAGAAGCACTTGCCTCTGTGACTCGTAAGTGCTTCCAAAGAGGCAGCTGAATATAAATACATAAAATGCTATCAGCTGGGACTCTGGATGGAGTTCATGTTTATATGCTGGACCATTAAAGTGCCTAAGAATCTTGGTAGATTCACCACAAGACTTTTAGTATCACGGAATTACTTTGCAGAGGTATCCAGTTTTACATTTTTTTTTTTAAGATGATCATACTGTTCCTTAACCTTTCTATATGCTTAATATAACTTTTGGTGGTTATGTTACAGGTAGAAAATAGGTTCAATGCTTTTTTACTTGAGAAATATGAAGGGAAGAACAGGGATGTGGTTTTGTTTCTTCTCCTTCAAAGATTTACTCTCTATCATCTGCATCATCTTAGGACCTGGTATTGCTTTGAAAATTGGCAACTGTATCATTTCAGTAATACCCAACGGAGTTTGCTTTGGGGCGTTTTTTTCTTAACAACTTCAGAGGCCAACCTTGTCCTAATTTCTCTTCCATATTATTAATGCAAGCAGACTTAAGAGAAGTGAGAAAAACTCTTTACATTACCAGACAAGAAAGGAGTAGGTAGTCACCCACACCCTCCAAGTATAATTTTGTATCTGTGCATGCTTTTCCCCTTATGTATTGAATCCACCTTCCTCCACGGATTCCATCACTCTAGGTAGGATGGACGTTTCTTTCAGCAAAGACTCAGTTCTCTTTCCATGCTTTCATTTGCATTTTCTCTGTTTGGAGCCTGGATCCTGCACTGAAGCCGTAGAAACAGCAATGCTGTCTTGGGCCCTGTCAGGAAACGTTATGCTAGATCAGGGCCAGTCTGGTGCAGTCTACTGGGTGAGTTTAACAGGCTGCTTTGCTGGGGTCTTCTGCTCCGTGTATAGGCACTTGAAGACATTTGTAACAGAACTTTATTCTTATGCAATATGCTAATCTTGATTTAATAAAACTGTGCTATCTTTTCTACTGTTTATTTCAGACTTCGTATGCACCTTCTGTTGAACATGTGCGGTATTTTTCTGTAGCTTTTATACCTTCATTCTGGAAATCCCTGAAGCCACCTCATTTTACTGCGCACATCTGGTAAACTGCTTTGTGGACAGGATTAGTTGTGTTCTAATAACTTGTTTTTGTTACGGTTTTAGATGCCGCACTCAAGTGGAGCAACATCCCCTTCTAACAAAAAGACTCGAAAAACTTTTTTTCTTCCTATTGTTTTACCCTCAACGGTCACATCTGATTTCTCACCATTACAGAATAAACTACTGACATACCGAAGAGTCAAAGAACAGCAAAAGATGCTTAATCAATTACTGTGAGTTTCATGTAATTCAAGAAATAAATTCTGTTGAAAGTCGAATTAAAGAAATACTGCACTTTTGACAGCTGAGAAATTATAATGATATTTGTTTATTTTAGAGGGTTTTGAAGTTATTCGTACAATGCAGAAAGTTTTCCTTCTAAAATCAGTAGTAATGGAGAGTACTTGATGGAATCTGATGTTTTCTTTTATAACACCAGGAATCTTGCTTGAGGTGTATTTGTTGGGGCGAGCTGTGGAGGGAAAAAGTGACTTTCACATTTTGAATCTTGTTTATGATAGACTGAAAAAAAGTTCTTTCTCTTTATGAATACCTTTTTCAAAAAGAATGAAACTTACTGAAGAATCCATAGTCATGCCAAAAAAAGTGAGAATTACGTGGGCTAAGATTGCAGTGTTTGTAGTAGTGTAGTGAAACTTAGAGCAACTTGCTTTTTCAGTCAGACATAAGATTAAAAACAGGAGGAAATCTAATGGAGTTTGGTAGGATTAAAGAGCACAAAGAAAACTTGGCCTCAGGAGGAAGAAAAGAAAGTTAAAGACCTAAAAGCAGTCTTAACTGAATGCGTTTTAAATATTGTCATTTGTATCAGTAAGTATGCATATGTTTTTTTTCTATGTGGGTCTTTAGCGGTGCCATGTGCTGTGACTAAATTTAGTGATGGTAAACAATTACTTAACAAAATCCTTTGCCATTCATGTTTCACTTCAGTGGCTAAATTAAAGTATTGGAAGTTGGAAGGATCAACCCCCCATTTCCTTTAATAATTTAAAGGTTGTTACAATACAAATTTAACAAACAGAAGGTCTTTTGATTTTTAACTCTTAGAAAGTAGATCCAGAACTTTAAATGGTATCAACAGTAGCAGAGTGCAGTTCTTAGAATGCAGATGTTCAACATGCTAGAAAAAGGCATTTGTGTGCAGTGTGGCATTGTGATAATTTATTGTATTATAAGGTGACTGCTGACCAACATTCTGACAAATGGGATACTCCTTTGGAACATAGTTCATTTTGTAAGACAGCATAAGTGAATCAATCTTTTAAATAAGATGATTGTGTGATGAAGTGATTTAGGTAGTGTAAATATTTTTCAGAGTTCTACCTGGATACTGATTCTTCATACTTCTAAAATAGATTTCAGATACATTTGAATTCATTCTTTTTAGTCAAAAATGTATCGTTGAGAAAGACAGCTCTGAGCTGGTTAAAGGAGTATTGTCAGTGTGAAGTTTAGAAGGTATTTTAAAAGAATTACAGTAATTTTTTTTTCTGTCACTATTTCTTCTGAAATTGCTCGTTGTGTTTATACAGTTACCTTTTCTAGATTTGCAGAAGCCCTCATATTAAAGTAATACTGAAAACCCAATCAAAATGAAAAAGGCAAAATGGATGACTTACACACTAATATTATTTCTGACAATAAAAAGTTTGTATTATAGATGTATATAAAGATTTTGTTACATGCATATATATATACACAAGAGTTCTATAATAATTACATAAAAAGAAACAAAGCTTTATCCCTGATTTTTCATGGGGTACCTGCAATTAACTCAATTTAGTTTATAATCTAATTCATGGCCAGGCTATTTCCTAACAAGTGTATTTTCATTTTTAAATAAGAAGGCTGATCATTATGTTAAATTTGCTGATTAATGTAGGCATAAGAAGTGAAAGTGTACCTTTAATAAAGGTATATATACAGTTTGAAAACAAATTGTATTTTTAAACAGAGTTGGGAAATGCTATTATGTAAAGTTTTTTGGTAGTGAGATTGAACAGTCAGTATAACTTTGCTAATGGTTGTGTAGAATATTTCTGTACTATATGTGCTGATGAATCGATTATGCCTTGTCCATTTCCATGGATATAGGAGTTAGTCTTAATTTCCCTGATCAGATAAATTAAAGATCCTGTAAGAAAGATTCATTTTGTTGAAAGTAAGTAAGTGTATTTTTTACATATATATCTGTTCTGTAACCTTTACAGTTGCTCCCCTTCCAGGAGGATTTTATTTTAAATGAAAAGGAATTTGCACCCTGACCCATCTGAGTGTTTGTTATTCCTATGAAGTAATGGCAGTTGTGTGCATCTCTGAAATGGGTAGTCTTACTTCCACTTGGGAGATTTTTAGCTTTACTAAACTAAGATATGCACCAGACTGCATCCCAGAAGTATGAGTTGCAATATTTTAATGGATAAAGTCAGCAGGATGTTCTAATATTACCCATTTAAAGTATTCTAATAGTTATTTGGCAGTTTATAACCTGAGGTAGTAAAAAAAGGTTATTTTTCAAATAAATTGCTTTAGGAGTTCTATTCTGCGCTTTTTTATTCTATTTTAACATAATACATTGGACAGGGTCTAGTAGCTGTAGCTGGTTGAGGAAAAGTAACAGGTAACGTCAACAGCAGAACTGGACAATAGGTTGAGGTCAATCAAGCCAAATATATACTGTGATTGTAACTAAGGTAAATATGGCCTTTTATACAGAAGGAAAGAGAATATGCAAAGAGACCATTGCTTAAATTTAGAGATCAGCTAGTAAACATGAAAAATTAAAATGATTGCATTATTTTTAATATATTTTAACATTTTATCTGTAGTTTTCAGTTTTATTTATAATTTAAGCATTTTAAGCACTGCTGACTGTATGTTTTACTTCAGAATTGATCGAGCTTTAAAAGTCTATCAGGTATCCATGGAAGAAAAACATCAAAGAACTCCTGTACCTCCTATCCCAGAACTACCTTCGACTGTGAGTATACAATTCTTCAGATGTGGTATTTTTTAAAATTTATCTATTACCTATATTGTTCTTTGTTACTGGGGTATTTATGCTCCTACTTCTTAGTATTTACTTACTTACCTCAGTTATTAATAATTCATAAATAGATTTATATGTGGGAATATTCCCATTGAGGTTGATACTTACATGTCTGTAGAATAAAGTCTTTGTTTAGCAGTAATAATTGTTAAATTTAGAAAGCAAAAAATATTTTTTGGTAAATTCTTAATACATTGGAGCTTTCTTGTTCCTTTTTATGCAGATGAACAGCGAGCAAAAAAAACGAAGAGTGAGTTTAAATTCTTATGCTTTTCTAAAGTGGAATACTGAATGATCTGTCTATGCAGAAGAGTTGTGTCTGTTTTATGGAATTAATGACTGTTAAATAAGAAAAGCTTTTTGCAGCTATTTTGAGAGGGAAAAATGGGTAGGAAGCAAATCTTTTTTCATGGTCCACTAGAAGGAAAGTATTTTCTGTTACAGAAATGTGTCAGCAATCTAAGATTTGATCTAAACTTTTCTTAAAATTCATTACTAATAATTCTCAGAAGTTTTTCAGTTGAGCTCATTAATCACGCATTAGCCTGTACAAAAAGCAATCTCTGGTATTGTTCACCTGATTTGAAGAAGGAATGAGCATGTGTAAATTGTCAAATTTATGTGCATAGTTTTTAACATAAGAATTTATCTCTGAGAGTCACTTTCGACCCAAATTTGCATTAAGGATTTATATTAAATAGCCTGAGGGAAATTTGATTATAGTTTCCCAGCCAACATTAGAAAATTCATCCTGAGGACTGCAGAGATTCCAATTGTTTTTTGTTTTATAAAAAACTTCATTGCTCCAGAGTATAAATCCCTATTTGTTTGGCATTTTGTCCAAAAAGCCATTTGTTCTTACACTTGCCAGATGAGTGTTTATCCAAAGAACACAAATACGAGCCTTGGACTGTTTTGCTGTCAGTCACAGAACTTAGCAGAGAAGCAAGGAAAATGCCGTACTAAAAGTACAGTATTTTGTACCTGAGCAGCGCATGAGTCACTGCATACTTAGAAGATTTGATTAGGTCACATACCCATAGTTACAAAAATGATGAGTAAGGAGAGAGTTCATTGTCAAACTTAATGCAAAACCACTTAAGTGGCCAATTATTAGACCTATAACCGTATTGTCTTTTCAGACCAATTATCTCTTTATGAAGAAATGTGTGCAAAGTAATCCGGTAGTTCCCATTCAGCAGGAGTGGCTAATGGCCGTGCTCACGTTGGTGCCGCAGTCGCTCATGGAAGGCAAAGACAGACAGCTATTAGTTGAAAAACTTTTGGGGGAGGTAATAAGAGACTTTGAAATGAGCATGAGGAGATGTGTGGGTAAGTGCCACAAATTACATAATTCTAATATTAATATGCTATTGTATATATATGATAAGCTGTTCTATGTGTGTCCACTAAAAATAATTTTTCTAACTTACGCTTTTGAACAGACATGATTTTTGACATAAGCAAGTGATCTTTCAAATCAGCGGCTTCAGACAGTCATTTCTCAAAAACGCCTAAGGCAAAAACATCTAGTTTTATTTTGGTTAGTTAAAATTTATCTTAATTAGATGAAGGTAAAGTTCAAGCAAAGGCATTTGCTGATGGCCTTACTTTGATTAAGACATTAGCCTGTTTAGCTAATTGCGAGAGTGTATTGGTTTTTTTTTACTTTTTATGTCATAGTCATCCTTTTTTGGTTCTTCAGGAACAGCAGATTTTCAAGCTTTTTATTCAATATTGCCCTGAGCACATTCATAATTCTTCTGATGCTACTTTGTATGTATGAGGAAGCTCCCTATAAAAACCTGAAAATATAATTAGCTGTGTTGAGATATCACTGTTACAACTCACTTCTAAACTGAATTTTGAAACTATGTTCCATCTAAATCATGTTTTAGTACCACTTCTTTCAAAGTATCTGAAAATTGAAAATGAGCCAAATTCTGCTCCAAATTTTGTGTGTGGCTGGTCTTTTTAAAAACAAAAACAAATCACAGGATTTAGAATGTTACTAACTGCATATCATCATCAGTGGTATCCCACTATACTTGCATTAAGCAAAATTGCCATAAATAATTATTTAAACACTTGCTTCTCTAAAAACCTTGATGAATAAGGGAATGAGCTATCTGATTAATTATTGCTGTTTAGCAAAAATTCCAATTTCTGGTTAGTTTGGGGGAAATTGTTTTGAAAACTTGGGTGATAGAGTTATATTTCCATCATGCTACATTCTTGGTCCTATCTGGAGAAAGACTGAGAAAGTACAGGGCCTATTGAATATGGCTTAATATTCTTCTTATCTTCATCTGTTTATTAATTTTTCTAGTGCGAAGTGTTCTCATTAAACCAGATGTGAAAGGGCTTGAAGATGAAGAGGAGGCGTCTTTGCCTGTATCACCTCTGTGAGTGGATTAAGTTAGCAAATAGCTTAGAGTGAAACACATTCAGCTGCACGTGTGAAATTCTTGGCAAGCTGCATGAGCGCAGTTGTGGCATAATATTAATGCTGTAGTGCATTAATGAGAATTTTTTTTTCTGTAGATGGTGTTCTATCTGAATGTCTTATATCTAAATACTTCACAAAGTTTTAGCATGGACAATATTTTCTGGTTTTTTACTGTTGCATTCGCTGAGTAGCACTAATGCCTGCAAGTGACACTTCTGGTTCTGAATGCTCGGAGACTAAAAGTCATGTTGCAGCTATTCATGCAATGAAGTGGGGGGAGCCATTTACTGGTAGACAGCAGCGTTATGCAGTAGTATGACATTCTGAAACTGCACCCACTGTGAAGGCTTGATCTGACTTTCATGCTACAAGATGAAGCTTAAGACAGAAGGCAAAAAATTTTACACTCTACTAAAATAGAAGAGGAATTTAGGCAGTCAGAACGTAATTACCTAAATTGCACGATTTGTTGAAGCATCAAAATGTTTATCTGTCATCTGACTACTGATGATAGGTACTTCTTGTTAGCAGCTGATGAAGTTAAAAGTTTAGACTGACAGACCTTCAGGAAGAACAAGTGATTTGAAAAGATCATGGAGTGTTAAAGCATGGATGGTTGGACAGATTTTCTTTATAGCTTCTGCTGCATTATACTATAGATATGTATATGACAATTATGTGCTCATGTCAGAGAATAATCTTTTTAACAGAACATTTTATATTTAACAACATTTTATTTAAATACTATCTGAGCTCTTAAATTGCTTGTATGTATTTATTTTTCAGAGGCCTGGACTTCTCTAGACCATGGCATAACAATTTTATCCAAGCAAAAGAGCAAATCCTTTCTAACTTACACATTCTTCACCCTACACTAAAAACATTACTGGATATTGGTTATACAGCATTCTCTAACTTACTTATAGTGGATTTATCAAATTTCAGGTAAAGTCTGTTATGGTGAGTTATTAACATATATATATATTTCTGAAGCTAGTAAAGAAAGGAATTTGTGCAATTTGTTATTTAGTGTGGTTATAAATTTGTTCAATGTGTCATTCAGTTTTTTTTAGTGGGTAACTTTATATTGCAGCACACTTTTGACTTCTGGTAGTATTTCTATCTATAGGGAATCCTACAATAATCCTTAAGTTCTAATTTCTTGCTCTTACTGTTTTTCATCAATTACTGATTTTTTTTTCAGTCGTTATATTTAATTTTCTGTGTCTTTCTGCTCATCAATTTTGCCAGTAACAGTTCTTTACTTTGTAGGATTGGTTTCCCCCTGCCACCTTTAAGACTGCAAGAGTGATGCTTAGGTTCCCATTGTGCTTTTCTACTAAGGAAGAATGAGTTTGTGAGAATGTGTATAGCATTAGTATTACTTTACTGCATTTTTATTCTAATTCAGTTTATACAATTGTCTGTAATACTCTTTTCTAGATCGGAAGGTCCAATTGACTGTGAATCTTTAAAGACTGATGTATCTTTAAGCTGTTCAAAATCAGAAGAGAAATTGTTGAATACATGGTATCCAAGAGTTATCAATCTCTTTACTCAGAAGGAGGCATTTGATGGTGTTAAGTTGGATCGGGTTGATTCTTTTTATAACAGTGTGGCTACACTTATGTCTAATCAGGTAAAAATCTTTCCTGCGTATGAAAAATTATTGTGAAATTTAAGTGATTTTCACGAATCAACACCTTAAATGATCTAGAGCCTCTTTAACTGATCATTTTTTACTGTCCATTGCTTGTAATACGAGAAACTATTCAACACAGAAAGTTAAATCTTTTCAACTTCTCTTATTTAAAATACCTACGTTGTCTTGTCTGCTTGTTTTTCTTGCAGTTTTTAGACAAAGAATCTACCATTCTACCAACTGGACATTCAAACAGCTTAAAGAAGTATTTTGATGTTTTCTGGACCTTTCTTATCATTGTTCTTAGCTCTATAATTACATGTCATATATTAGTAAACAAAATGAACAAAACCGAGCCTCTCCCCTGAAAGCAAACGTATCTATTCAAACAGACTAAAGGTGCGGCGCTATCAATGTCTATGCAAGTGGCTATAGTTCAGCAGACTTGCAAACACAACTTTTTTCTGTGAGGAATGATACTTTAACTTAATATTTTTTTTCTATTTATTCATGTCAAGATGACAGTTATTTGAAGTGTTTATCACTTTTTTTTGTTTTAAGAATTTGCTATGGTTTTATTTCATAATAAAATTTAAACATACAAATAAAATTACTGGTTTCAGATTGAGACTTTTTTTCAAATTTTTCAGTTTACTGAAAATGAAAAATATTCTTCTGTAATTACCAATGAACCAATATAACCAGTTGTTCGATTTATAAATACAGTAATCACTTGGAATATACTTCCAGCAATTCAAGAAGACATTTTTTGGATCAAAGCTTTGCAGACATTATAGAATAATACTGGAATAATACAAAGTCATTGTCATATGCAAAAAAAGTCATTTATACTTATAAATACAAAAATTTATACTTATAAAAATCATTTATACTTATAGCATGTGTTAATAATAGGTTTGCTTTTATAGCAAGAATAGGTGCATGGGCTTGACAGAAGTTTTTGTTTATTAGTCTATTTGTGTTCTTTAAAGGCTGGATCTAGTACCCACTAAAGTCATTAGAAAGATTTGCACTAATTCATTATTCATGAATCAGGCCCATAGTGCTAAAATGAATGGAAATCCTAGTTGACTGAACGAAGGGAAAGAAAAAGAGGGGGTTTTGTGCTTTCAGTTAATAGGTGATATATGTTATTGTCTAGCTGAAAGAGTTACTGAGAAGAACTGTTGAAGCTTTTGTGAAACTTTTTGATTCTGAAGACAGAAGTTGTCTACCTTTATTTAAGATGGAATTGACATTCGATGAGGAAAAAATGGAATTTTATCCAAGCTTCCAAGACCTGGAAGAAGCAATTCTGTTTATAGTGACTCGGATAGGACAAACTCTTCAGGTGCGCTTTTATTTTTATTTAAATATGTAAGTGCTAAGTTACTTAGTGTGTGAAGATACTAATGTTTTAGGAGCCTAATTACCATGGTAATGAGAAGCAGAATGCTACTTAAAGTATATATTTTCCCTGAAATTTCACAGTTCAAGTGATTCTTGATGGCTACCAGAATCCCAAGCTCTGAAACTCATTTTGTTACTCCTTGTTTATGAGCAATTTGCACATGAACTACCAATTGCCTTAATCTGCTGTTGTAACCTGCACAACTGATCTACTGTTTTAATCTGCAAAGCAGTGTTTGTGTTCACAAACAATTGTCTACTTGATAATTACTACAAATAGAAGCTAGGCTGAAAATTTATCAAGGAAAGAAAACTAATTAGAAGATAACCTTTTTGTTTTCTTGTTTGCTCTCTTTAGAAAGCCTAAAAGTACATTAAATGTATAAGTAGCCACATTGTCTACTTTATTTTTAACATTGGCAATCAAAAAGTGTGAATTTGCTGTGTATACTCTTTGTGAGCTAACATTTTGAATACAAATATCTCTGATGTACACCTTTATGTACCATAATTTACAATAAATTTGTGCTGATGATTAAAGTCCCCAAAGAAGAACAAGGAAAGTGAGAGTTTATATTCCTCTTCTTTTTAAGAAAAAGAAAAGCCTCGAATCCCTGACAACTAATTATACAAAATGTAAAGATTTGTGTCTTAGGAATCAGTCTGACTCTGTGGAAGATAGCCTTTCTGTGGGCTTTAGTTGTACCCCTGTGAATCAGACTGTTGGCATTTAATGATACAGGATGTGCTGTACTTTCAGGGAAGTCTTGTGGGTTTGTGTCTGTTTGCACATAGGATAGAATTCAGTTTTATGTAAGCCAGGGTAATTTAATTAAACTTTGACTGTCTTTTATATTTCTTATTTGATTACTTGAATCAGTAAGAGTTACTTAGGTGTATATGAAGCATACGGCCTTAGGCTTGATTAAGGTCTCATACTTTTCTGATATAGTCTCTTTTGGAGCCTGGCTGCAGCTTACTTCTAAAACAGGTATATCCCTGTATTGTTTTTTTTTTTTTTCGTTGTCATTTAAAGTAAATAATCCCAACTTGCACTTCTATTAGAATATCCAAACAGTACATTCTTGGCTAACGGGAGGCACGACAACCCTCGATACTGCGCTCGCTAGTCATGTTATAGCGTGGGCCACATCTACACTGAAAAAATCCATCAAGGACAACTTACAAGGTCCAAAGCAATATTTTGAAAACTATGGTAAGTGTATTTTAAGTTACATCTCTGTTACTTTTTTGAAATAATAAACTTACTGTTATGTGTAGGCATTGTACTATTAATGTGATTATTGAATTGTAGTTGAAAGATACGGCTGGCTTGTAGATGGAACTGCATGTGCACGAATAGAAAGATTTGAAACAGAAGAACACAGTTTTGATGAATATACTGCTGTAAGTTTTAATTCTACATTTTATGTATTACATTTAACGTACACAGAGCATAATAAAAGTGGAGCAGATTTTCCTGAGCGCCAGGAAAACAGGTGCTCAGCCTTAAGCTAAAAAATTATATCAACTACCTGCAATTCTACACCATAAACATTTTTTTCCTAGAAATGTATGTGGTAAATAGAACAAGTAATTATTTATTTTCCTTGATGTGTAATACTTATTCACTGAACAAAGTGGTTAAATAATAGCTCTGGAGTGTAAAATCTTTAATGTTCTTTTAAAGTTCATAGATGAATTCTTCACCCTCTCTAAGGAAATCATGAGTTTACCACAGCTTGCTAGTTTCCCTATGATCCATTTGGACTGTGATGATTTAAAGCAAGGTTTGGCTGATAAAGCAAAAAACTTTGCAAAAGTTCTTATGGAGAGAATAGTTGCAAATCACAGAGAGGAAAATGAAAAG
Organism: Rhea pennata; assembly: GCF_028389875.1. Classification (NCBI taxonomy): domain Eukaryota; kingdom Metazoa; phylum Chordata; class Aves; order Rheiformes; family Rheidae; genus Rhea; species Rhea pennata. The sequence goes on from NC_084674.1 coordinate 14,501,864, forward strand.
TAAGTAGAATTTGCTGCTTGTGAATGCTGCACGTTTTAAATGCATAGCATAAATATGTAGAAGAAATGTAAATATACTGTACTTCTATTTTAGCAAAGTTTCTTGGCTAAATTAAGATATTATGCAAGTTGTACTAGCTGATACATTTTTCTCTGTATTCCAGACTCCAAAATTAGCAGGGGAGCAGTATTATTACTGGACTTGGATACTGGGGGAACTAAATGATCAAGAGGCTTCCCTTACCATTCTCACATTTTAAGCATGAAATGCAGTACTCCTGCACTGTCAAAGGAATGACCAGCTTGATTCTCTTATTATATGATAGCTAACTCTTAAATTTTTGTAGATAATAACAGATAATAACACTAACGAATTCTGAAGGATAGATTGCAGGTTCAATTAGATTAAATCATTAGTGAAATGGTAATAAATTGTTAGGTTAAAATTTACAAGTTATAGTCCAGTCTTACAGTGGTTCCATATCCTCAAAATAGCAAAATATTTACTACAGATATGTAATATTTACATGTGTCTATGTGTATGCTAATGATGGTTCTGAGACTGTGCTCAAGTTTTTGTACTTATTAAAAGTAATTGAAAAATTTTTTTGCAAAAGAATACCCCAAAATCCAAACCAGTCAATTACTGTGGGATAATGAACAATATTTTACTAGACCTCCTTGTTCAGATTACCTATTTAATTTCATAAAGTCGTGGAACTGTACAGTGTACTTAAAAATATAATTTCAGCTTGAATTCTTTTAAAGCTGAACTGGAAGACAGTCAAAACAAAATCTTAACATTTTAATCTTTTATGTAAAAATAAATTCATAGGCTATGCAGGGAATTTGAAGCAATTAAAGAACGTGCATTAAAAGTTCCTGAGACCACAGAGGAAATGATGGAAACAATAGCTTACATAAAGAAGGTGAAAACCAAGGGTATTCAGGAACTGTTGTTAAGGATCAAGGTAATTGACTATTCCTTTCATTCATAATTCTTTTTAGCAAATATGCTGGCCTGTACAAATACAGTTCATTTGGGAGAACAGACATAAGGTGTCTGCACTCACCTTTCCTTGAGAGACAAGCAACGCTTCTTATTCTGTGCTCCTATGTGTTCTGCATACCAGTGAGAAGACATGCAGAATGTGGCATATCATATGGTTTTTAACCACAGATCATAAGATGCTCAGGCTAGTAATTTTTACATACAGACTTACTTTATTGACTGAAAAAACCACCCAAAACAAAACCAAAAAACAAAAAAATGCTTCAAAAAACGTAACACTCAAATATGAAGTGGATTTTACGTGTAAAAACAGTCATTGACTATCGTGACCACTTTCAATGTACAAGGATTTTAATAGTATATTAAGTCTTCACTGTTGCAGCCACCCTTTTGTGATTAAAATTTCCTCTGTGTCAAGAATCAATTTTGTTATTTGAATGAGATAAAGATGATGATGTTAAATTAGCAGTAGTACCTTGTACATGCTCAGAGATCGAAACTGGAAAATTGTGTAAGATACGTCAGCCGAAAATATTGCTAGATAAGAAACACTTTGCTCTATGTTAAGATGATATGTATCAGATTTTCTTTTGACAATAAGGCTGAAAATATAACATATTAGTGTTATAGAATGATGTTAAATAATAGTTGAGAGTTCATATGTGGATTTACAGGCCATAGAATGCAACTTTAGAGAAAGAAGCTTAGAAATGGGGCAGAGATTTGACTAATTCTTTTAATGTATGTTTTTATATTCATCTTTAGTTGATTAAAGATTATTATACAATATATGCATGTGTAAAGTATATTAATTACACGATAATGTATCTAAATAATGAATTAATTACAGATTAATTGTACTAAAAAAGTTGCAGAGAAGAGAGACAGTAGTAATTTGAGTCTTCAGTGTGTTCTATGGTCTTCCAAAGCAAAGAAGTCAATCCTTGATAACTTACTAACGTAAATGTAAATATTATTTACCCTTTCAGAGGTCAGTAAGAATTTTTCTGAATGCATCATTGAAATCCAAATACTGAAAATGGAAGGAAGGAAGTCTGAATTTTAAAAAAAGTCCATGAAATAATGACTTCTTTTTTATCTTTGTAGAAAGTTTTGTGTACCCTACATCTTAAACAAGTATATAATATTTCAACTTTCGTGAAATGTCTTTTTTAGGAGTGCTGTCAGCGAATTAATTACTTTTTAGATGTTTTTCTGTTTGCTCCTGAAGATCTTGCACTGAATGCAACGGTTATTCTGTGGCCAAAGAAGATTAATGCTATTTTTGATGAACACGATGATGTAAGGATATTTTCTTTGTTTGTGGCATATTCTGACTTGTTAGAGTTTTGACTTTGCTGCAAAAATAAATAGCTCAAGCAGCAAAATGTATCTAACCATCTAACATGCAACCATATTCATTTAAAAGTGCTTAAATAGTATGTTTCTTTCTTTCTTTCTTTCTTTTTTTTTTCCCTATCAACAGAGGGCTAGTACATTTGTAGAGGGATTTAAAATACAGAAAGTACTTGCTGTAATTGAAAACCTTTGGAAGTCTTAGTATCTTAATTTTTTTGTGGCCAGTACTAGCTAATATTGCCTATAGTGTAATCAGCTAGTACTGAAAATACATCTGCCATTTCCTCAGAGGAGTTAGTCTTCTGAACAGACAGTCATTTAGTTAAAATGATGTTCTGTTCTATCAATAAATGAACAGTTTGATTTGAATTTCTTAAACAGTAATCAGTAATAAAAAGCATGCAACATTTATTTTTCTCTGTGTGACTGTGTGTTAATACCTTTTCTGCCACTTGTTGATATTCATCTTGCTTGCATTCTTTATCTCTGGCTATGATATAGCGAGTCAGAAGTTTTGGTGTTCTCTTGGTTCTGTATAGTAGTTCAACATAGAATTTATTTTTGGATTTAATATTGACTTTTTAAAATGTTTAAGAATTGTGTTTTTTAATAAAAATGTTGGTATCTTTTTAATACCAGAATTTAGGATTTCTCTTCCACTAAGTCTTACTCATATATCAAGAAATACGTTCAAGGGTACTAATAAGTTTCTGACTTAAAATATACCCAGTTTGGACTGTTATGTCTAATAATACTCAAAATCTCTCTATAAAAAAAATTTATAATCCCAAATAATAAATGATTGGAATTTATTTTCTACTTGTACAGAGGGAATTCATGATGACTGTTCAAATTATTTTTACTGAAGAGGTCAGTGTAGAGTGTGTCTGATTTAATGCTAATGCCTCAGAAGTATATCTGTTTATGGCTGACAATACCTAGCAACCTGCATAGTGCCAGATTCGGAAGATAAGAATGTTTTTACATTCAGTCTCTATGTGTCTATTTATGCTATCAGATATGAGTTCGTTCTTCTTTTAATGCTAAAGGAGAGGACTAATTCCTCTTTTGGAAAAGTTCAGTTTGTCTGCTGCATCATTTTTGCACGGCAGTAGGTGTTCCTCTTTGTCTAGACCAGTTTCTTGGTTAATAGCCTTGAAAATAACTGCTCTTTGTGCAGACCATATGCTTTAGGGTGGGGTTATGTTCTACAGTTCTTACTTCTGTAGCATTAGATACACAGGGAATAGTGCTGGCCTTTCACTGTTGTAGAGGTCTCCTCTTCAGGCAATATAATACTAAATTCAAAGATGAGAATCTATTTTTTTTAATACATCCAGTCTCTGTGTTTACACCTCGTGCTGTACTCGATGGAGCTCTCCCATCTTTTGTCTGGTTGCTGAAGGAGATCTATAGAAGTTAGAATTGCCTGCAATTACTGAGTAAGGGATTCCATATTCACATGCAGAGGCTGCGCACACTTAAACGTGTGGATAGCTCCGCCACAAAGAACTTGAGCTGCGTAAGGATAATAACTTCTATATATTGTTTATTTTCTATTTATTCTCAAAATATTTAATTTAAATAGCACTAGGCATGTTAACTATTGAAAGGACTTAGAGACTTTTTTTTTGCTTGTTTCTACCCTAAAAACAAATTAATTGTTTTGTAGCTGATTGAACAGTCTAGGCTTAGAGGAGAACTTGAACTAACACAGAAAACTGAGAAATTGGTTACGGAAATACGCAGGCTCATGCGTTCTGTGGCAGAATTGGAAGAATACTCAGAACTGGATTGCATGCAACAGGTATGATTAACATGTATAAAATTGGTAAAAACATTTTGTATGTTTAATGCAGAGGTTCATTGAAGGAATTTAAAAATAATTATGTTAGCAAATGTGAACTAATATGTTTATGTCTGTTATCCTATTACTGCAATGATAATACTCATAAAATGCCCTCCTCCGTTTTTGGACTAGATTGGCAATAATATTTTGACTGGAAAACTTAGCATAATTTTGCCTAAATTAACTGATAGTTTGCTGAGTTCCAGCAGGGACTAAAATATCAAAAATACATAATATTATTTTTTGTCTTTTTACTCTGGTTTATATAAAGCATATGGTGTGAGGTCCTGGCTCAAATGAAATTAATGGGAATCATGTCAATAGCTTCAGTGAGATCAAAATTTCATCATCTGGTTTTGATAATTTGAGGAATTGAAGGAAAAAATAGCAAGTTAGAAAGAGTAATTGTTGGAGATTTGATGTTAAATGAACCTCAAAAGTTCCTTTCTTCTACTAATGAAGAGCTGACCAATGGCTCTAAAACTCTGCAACTTTCTAAATGTCTTTTATAAGCACTAAAACATGCCCTGCATTTAAGTGTCAGGATATCACAGTACTACTCAGTAATTTTGTTTTTTAAAAGCAAAAAGTCCAAGAATTTATTATATTTTGATATTGTGGTAGCTGTTCAGAACTTAACCTAGATATCTCTCAAGACATACAATTATTTGATTTCAGTATGTGACTGACCTGAGAGCATTACAGAAACGTATACAAGAGGCTGATGAAACAGTCACTTTTATTAATAAAGAGGAGACTCTCTTCAAATGGAAACTGACTGAATTCCCACTCCTCGGTAGCATAAAAGTTGAGATTGAACCATATCAGAAACTTTTTGGTCTTATACTGAAATGGCAGCGAACAGAAAAAAGGTAACTCAATTTTACATACTCTCGATCTAAATGAAGGTGAAATGAAGGTGAAGATAAAACACACAGACTGTTTTTGTTCATGTCAGATGTAGAAGGTGGTTTTGTTTACTTCTAAAAGATTATCACTTACTAGCAATCCAAGCTAGAAAAATAGTCAGTGTTTTTAATATAATGTAAAGGAGTATAGCCACACTTGGTATCATTCATATGGCCACATAACTGTATTATTCATATCAGTAAGGCCCATAAATAAGCCAGGAATCATATGATGAAGAAAAGGTTGATTAGGTATGAACCATTCTGTATGCAAGATGGGGAAGAAGTTTAAATATCAAGACTACAATCTCTATATAATGAAAAACATATTTAATCTAACAGCTGTCCAAAATAAAATGTAGATGTGCTCAAATGATTATGTTACTCTGTAGCGGCTAGATTTTACCACAAAAGCTATGATACGTCTGAGTCTGAATTAAGTGAAATTGTTTACCAATGCCTGTGTTCTTTGTAAGTGGTGAAATCTGATATAACTGGACAACGTGGATTTTCTTGAAAATCTGAGCGGCTATTATGTTTTGATGACATATGTTGACCTCTATCCAGAGCATTATGTTTTTGTGCAAATGTTTTTGAATACATGCAACTGTTTCAGTATGTGCAGGACTTGAGAGCATTACGCAGAAGCATTCAGGAGCCCATAAAAACCACCTTTAGTTATGTAATAGAATTTTGCATAGAATGACAATACTTAGAAAAAAGAATTTTATTGTTTTTAAATAATTATTAACCTAAATCAGGTTTATGTTGCAAATAAGGTGTCAAATACTTACGGACTGTGTTTGTTATCCTGTTTTCTAACGTTACTTTTTTCTCAGATGGATGGATGGTGACTTTTTTGAACTAAATGGGGAAAGCATGGAGGCAGAGATTGATGACTTTTTTCGAGAGGTATACAAAATGTCCAAACTCTTCCAGCAAAAGCAGAAGAAAGCTCAGCAAGAATGGAAAAAGACATCACAACGCAGAAATGTAGTAGAAGAGAAGATAGAAGAAGAAAAAAAGGCAAATCCAATTCTTGCAATGTGTTCTTCAGTTTTGGAGCAGATTAAAGACTTTAAGGTGAAAAAATGGTGAGGGTGGGGGATGTTAGTATTATTTTGGTGATAATGGACAAATGCTGAAGTCAGTATTAAGCCTGCGTAGGTGCTTCAGTGTCGGAGACCCCTGTTTTTTGTTAGCTTGAGGGACTGATATTTCATACTTTTGAATGATTGAATTTTGTAGGAAATTGAATGATGGAAAGCCAGATTGGGTTTGATCTAAATGTCCCAAACAGCAGAATGGCAGAAGTTTTCCACCCCCTTCTTGTCCAGTAAGGCCTCAAAGGGATGACCAGACATGTAGATAGCAGAAAACAGCTGCTCATTTTAGTAATAATTACCACTATACAATTCTTTAGAATGTCTGTTAAGCTTGCCTTGATAAGACCCCAAATATAAATAGTAAGCTACTGCACCAAGATTTCCTCTCTTGATACTGTGTTTTCATGGACATCTGAATTCTGCCATTGGAAGCTGAAGAGAAGTACTCACACTGTAAATATCTAAACAAAGCACTCTGATGTGCTTGGGAGTTTACCTCTGGGAGTTCTTGCTTTTTCCTGTTACTAACTACAGAGAGCTCTGAATTGCTGTTTCCAGATTGAACTGTACCATTGATTTTAATAGAATAAAATTACACTCCAGGTTTCTTTGCAGTTTTAGGGATGTGAGTAGTTAAAGAGTGAATATATACATGAGGATAACACTCTTCAGATTTAGAGAATTTTTTAGGGATGTAGTTGGAAAATTTGAAATGGAACTACATGTTATGTTAAATGTAAGTCTAATTTAACGTAGCGTAGTGGAAATTCTTTTCCTTTTCACAGAACCTTGGAAGAGTTAGAGTTGGAAGGGACCTCTGGACCATCTCATCCCTCAGGCAGGATCAGCCTGAACAGGTTGCCCAGAACTATGTTCAATTGAGTTTTGAGTATCTCCAAGGACGGAGACTCTACAATCTCTCTGGGCAACCTGTTCCAATTTTTAGCCATCCTCACATTGAAGAAGTGCTTTCTTATGTTCAGATGGAATTTCCTGTGTTTCAGTTTTGTGCCCATTGCCTCTTGCCCTGCCGCTGGGCACTGCTGAGAAAAGTCTTTACACCATCCCATCAGATATTGATAGACATTGATAAGATCCTGCTAAGCAGTCCCAACTCTTGTAGCCTCTTGTATGAGAGATGCTTCAGTTCCTTCATCATCTTTGTGGCCCTTTGCTGGACTCACACTAGCAGCTGCATGTCTCTCATGGCCTGTGGAACTCAGCACTAGGTAAAGCACACCAAATGTGGCTTCACCAGTGCTGACTAGAGAGGAAGGATCACCTCCCTTAACCTGCTGGCAGTGCTCCTCCTAAAACCTCTCATTTGCCTTCTTTGCCATGAGGCACTGCTAGCACATATTCAGCTTTTTGTCCACCAGTACCCCCACATCCTTCTCTGCAAAGCTGCTTTCCAGCTGGTCAGCCCCCAGCCTCTACTAGTACATAGGGTTGTTCTTCCCTAGGTGCAGGACTCTACAGTTCCTGTTGTTGAACTTCAGGAGATTCCTGTTTCTCTAGGCTGTTGAGGTCCTTCTCAAAGGCAGTGCAACCATCTGGTGCATCAGCCACTCCTCCCAATTTTGTATCAGCTGCAAACTTGCTGAGGGTGGATTTGATCCCACCGTTCAAGTCACTAGTGAAGACGTTAAACAGTATTGGCCCCAGTATTGATGCCTGGGGAATATCAGTAGTGACTGGCCTCCACCTAGACTTTGCACTGCAGATCACAACCCTCTTAGCCTGGCAATTCAGCCAGTTTCAGTCCACCTCACTGACCACTTACTCTCCTGCCAAAACACTACCTCAAGGTTTTTTATTTCTTCAATAATTTACTGCAGTTATTTAGAAATTAAACACACAACTGAATGGATCTATTTATGATTTTCAGAAAGATTTTTGTCATCAGTTACTACAGGAGAATTTTAAATGTATATCAGAGATGATTAAAATGAATGATGCACATCACAATTTTTATCACACACAAAACTTTTGTACAGATATAATTAAACCTTATAAATGCTTTTTCTTATTTAGGAGAATATTCCTACTGTGACTGTCTTTTGTAACCCTGGCATACGAACTCGTCACTGGCAGCAGATGTCAGATATAGTAGGATATGATTTAACACCAGACTCTGGAACTACCCTGAGAAAAGTCTTAAAGCAGAATCTAGGTCCTTATTTGGAACAGTTTGAAGTCATAAGTTTAGGTGCAAGTAAGGTAAGCATGGAGATTTGATAGTTAAAATACATGTCTGGTCTTTTAGTGATGGCTTTTATGACTTACCAGACAAGAGGTCTGATGAGACTTTAGCCTATTCGATGATGACAATGACTGTGTAAACATTCATATCTCATGTGGCATCATGATTATTCCCTGAATGCATTGTTTTCGGTGCATTAGAAAGTACAATATTAAGAAAAATAATTTAACTTATGTTCTTAGATCAAAATAGATTATTCAAATGGCTAGTCTTGTATATTAAATTAATCTGTACAAAATTAATGCAATAGCTAAAATAAATTGTTTTGTTTTTCCACTGCAGGAATTTTCATTAGAGAAAGCAATGCGTGCTATGATGGAAACCTGGGCTTCAATTTCCTTTAATACAAGTGTGTATCGCGACACTGGTGTTCATATTCTGTCCGCAGTGGATGACATTCAAGCTGTTCTTGATGATCAGATTGTGAAAACTCAGACAATGAGGGGATCACCTTTCATTAAACCATTTGAGAAAGAAATCAGGGTATGATGAGAACGGCATATACATTTTACCATTTTTAATTGTAGGTAGCTATAATTCAAGAGTGAGCCAATTGTTTCACTCATACTTGCTCACAAGAGTAAGCATTATTGTTTCCCTTTTCATCAATGAAATTCTTTGAATTTTCAGCTTTCATAGTAAGTTCTTATTACATTATTTCTAAGTGTTGCAAATCCCTCTACATCTCATGTTTTTGGTAGCTCTCTCTTTCACCATTCAGATTCAAAAGCAACCAAGAGAACATCATTATTTTTCTGTATATTTTGAAAATCATTATTTCAGTTTATTATCTCTATTTGATAAATTGAAATTACATTTTTGTTCTCATTAATAACATATAAGCATTTAGCCCTTGAGCTTTGGAATCAAGTTTTGAACTACAGCATTTGCTTCTAGGCAAGAGAATTTCTTGAGGACTGGTAGGAAAAAAAAAGGTTACTTTATCCAAGCTTCAGAACAATGATGGAATCACTTTATAACTGCTTTTCTCTTCTCAGGACTGGAGTAGCCTTCATAGTCTTAGCACCCTGATTGCTGCTAGGATAGTAGCTGGTGAAACTGCTTTGCTTGTTCATTTATGTAGGAAATCCTCAGAAACAAGAGGGCTCAGGGAACATACTTAGTATTTACCCTTTTCAGGCAGCAACTCAGCCTTTTCTAGAGGCATCTGCTACCATCCGCTTCAGAGACAGAGTACTGGGATGATTAGATCTCTCCTCAGATCTAGTGTGGACTTTCTGGTATTCCTGTGCCCCTGTTGTGATTCAGCTACAAGCCAAGAGCTCCTCACTGTGGGTCATGGGACAGAATTTGTCACTGGTAGCCTACTGAGTGTTACTTAACCATTATGTTATTAAAAGATCATAGCACTAGAGTGATCTGAAAATAGATAAATGGCGCTAACTGGATTTTGAAAAATGAATCTCCAGGTAAGTTAAACCTTTTGTACTCCTTTGGTTATATGTAAATATGGAAGAATCTAGATATTCTTAAATATTTTTATTTTGATTACTATTGTAAAAAATTATTTTATTTTCTCCTTGAACACTGGAGCACCATGCTGTCCATGATGCCTCTTTTCTTATATTTATTCTCTTTAACATTATTTATGTAGAAATACTTAGGTAACTTTCTTTTAAATATTTGTTAAGGAATGGGAAAATCGCCTAATTCAAATTCAGGAGATTATTGATGAATGGCTGAAAGTTCAAGCTCAATGGCTTTATTTGGAACCCATTTTTTCTTCCGAGGATATTATGCAACAGATGCCAGAAGAGGGGCGTCTCTTTCAGACTGTAGATAGATACTGGAGGGATATTATGAAGTATTGTGCCAAAGACCCAAAGGTGAGGAAAATGTTAAAAAGAAGTAATAGTTTCTCTCCATTTCATCATTTCTTTTGTGTTCAGAATATATACAGTGAGCTACCACATTAATTGTCTAGAGTTTCTAAGAACAAAGCCGTGTTGTACATTAACTATTTGAGTGACTTTTACTGTACAAGGAAGCAATTCATAACTTATATTTTGCATGTATTTGTTACTGCAGGTTCTTGTTGCTACGTCTTTGACAGGGTTATTGGAGAAGCTTCAGAACTGTAATGAGCTTCTTGACAAAATCATGAAAGGACTGAATGCTTATCTTGAGAAAAAGCGTCTCTTCTTTCCTCGGTATGATGTGTTTTGGCTAGTTCAAAGAAAAAAAAAGGCTTTTAAAATTTTAAAATTGCCTGATAATTCAGTTATCTCTTCTTTTTCCCCTATCTTTTTTTTTTCCCTCCCCCCCCCCCTTTTCTCTCCTGAATCATTTTCTAGCTTCTTTTTCCTATCTAATGATGAAATGCTGGAGATCCTGTCAGAGACTAAAGACCCTCTCAGAGTTCAACCTCACTTGAAAAAGTGTTTTGAAGGCATTGCTAAGCTGCATTTCCTTCCCAATCTGGATATTAAGGCAATGTATAGTTCTGAAGGCGAGCATGTAGAGCTGATTTCAAGTATTTCTACATCTGAAGCTCGAGGCGCAGTGGAGAAGTGGTTAATTCAAGTAGAAGATATTATGCTGAAGAGTGTACATCATGTTATTTCTAGATCAAGAATGGTATGGGTTTTGTAGTATGTGTTTCGTAATAATATAAAGGCTATGACATAAACACTTTGTTCTTTATTTTAAGGCTTGGCTTTCTAAAATTCTTGGAACACAAGAATTTATGCAGATGAAATTAAGGGTTTGGGACTGAGTTAATATGACTTGTATTTACAGTGAGCTAAATAAGAGTTTAGCTTGAATAAGAATTGAATGTTTTTATGTAACACTGTTTATAGATTTTAAAAAGCCTGGCAGCAGTACTGCATTTCTAGGTTATCTCATTTGGATTAAATGAATTATTCAGTCTTTTTATTTAATTAAAAGTCAGAGATAAATAAAAAACTTGTTTGCTTCCTCCTGAAAGAAAACTATAAGCCAGAAAGGATTTCTTGTGTAAAGTTAGGAAGTTGTGAATATTTCCATAACATGAAAAGATAATGACTTGAATTTTTAAAATTATTTATCAAATAACAAACAAATCTAAATGGAGGGATAGGGGGAAGATATGTAAAAGTGCATTTGTATTTTGCATTGTTAATGAAAATATTAATAGAATCACATTATATACTTCTGTATTACATTATGTATGTACTGGCACAGTATTTATACACTGTATTTAACTCTTCTAGGCATATCCAGAGGCTGAGAGAAAAAGTTGGGTTCTGGAGTGGCCTGGGCAAGTAGTATTGTGCGTATCGCAGATGTTCTGGACAAGTGAGGTGCATGAAGCTCTTGGCAGTGGACAAGAGGTACTATATAATGCATTATCTGGTTTTTATTTTATTAATTTCTCATTTTAGGTAATGTGTTTTGTTTAACCGAATCATTTATATTTTTCCACAGTCAAAATAAGATTCAATAAAATATCATCATACGAGTTCGATGTACGTGAATTTTGGTATAGTGATTTACACCTTTGATTCCGTGACTTGAATATTCTTGTTTAAAACAAGCACAGATGAAAAAAATTACTGTAGCTTTGCAACAGAAATATATGTCTGAGAACGAGAGATAAGATAACGTGAAAAACGACAATGAAGAAGAATGGTTTAATAAGCAGTCTGTGAGACTTTTAGTTGCCCTGACAATAAGTCTGAAACCCTGAAAAGTATCATATAGTCAGTTTTATAATTACCTTTTTTTCCCCAGGGTTTAAAGGATTATTATGATACTCTTCAGCTTCAGCTTAATGATATTGTAGAGCTGGTAAGAGGAAAACTGTCAAAGCAAACAAGGACTACACTGGGTGCCTTGGTTACTATTGATGTTCATGCTAGAGATGTCGTAATGGAAATGATTGAAAGTGGTATGTATCTTTAAAAACGTTTTTTTTTCATGTGCTTCTTAATACCTTAATCTTGAGTTAATTAAAAATACTTTACATCATATGACTTTGCTACCTAAAACACAATAATATTTGGATGTTAACCTCAAGTATATGAGAACATTGATGATTTCTAAGTTATTGCAAATGTAAACCCCATTAAAAATATGGTTATATAAAAATTTCTATCATTGATGTTGATTCTGTATTTATCAGGTGTGCAGAGTGAAACGGACTTTCAGTGGCTTGCACAACTACGATATTATTGGGAATCTGAGAACGTTCGTGTCCGCATCATTAACTGCAATGTAAAATATGCCTATGAATACCTTGGAAACTCACCACGCCTTGTCATTACTCCTCTTACAGACAGATGTTATCGCACTTTGGTATGATCTTTTACAATGAGTGCTACTAAATACAGTTTTTACTGTAGTATATTATTTCTTACACTGTTCGTTATAGCCATACTTCTAGGGCTTGCAGTTGCAGTGATACTGAGGGTATTTCTGTTAAAATGCAGTTTTCAAAGATTCTGATTTCTTTATAAAGATATAAGGTGAAACAGACTTATAACAAAATACCTGGACAGCTCACTAACATGACTGAAAGGTTAGTGGATTGTTCTGTTGTGGATATGTGGTGTTTGCTTGCTTGTTTTGTTTTAAAAAAACAAACAAAAATAGGTGAAAACCCTCAGCAAGTTTACCCCTATCTAGACTACGAGAGTACAGATTCCTTTTCTGATATTCTGTGAGATGAAGAAGGATCCACTTGTGATCATATTGTTCCTAAAACTAGGACAAAAGTTTGTCCTCTAGTCTCTTTTTTTGTGGTTAGAGGGGTTTACTGTTCTATCCTGAACTAATTTAACAACTGAAAGTTATGGAACATACAAGTAGTAGTATACTGTGAAGGGCCACCTCTCAAGCAAAAGCACTGAAGTAAAAACAGAGGAAGAGAAAGCTGTAGTTGAAGACTGAGGACAGACTGTTGGGTGATACTGCCTCTGGATAAGTGTCCTCTCAGATGTGGCTTTGCTGACCATCATTTACTGCAACTTATTTGGTGGAAATATAGTTTCGAGTTTTACTGGGTGCCATCCTCCTGTTGTTGGAACACGCTAATTTTCATGCTGTGGGTATTAAATCATCAGCTTTGTAGGATATAAGAAAGAATTGTTCTGAAAAGACCTGACTGATAATGGATATACATATGGAGATTTTTTTTCCCTGTTCATAGCTTCAATTTTTGTGATACGGTCCTAGTTGATGCTTGGCACCTATTTGTCACAACAAAGTTTAGAGCCTGCAACTTCATTTCTTCTGTCATATTTTTTCCTATTTCATAGGAGAGACTATAGAATAAATAGTCAATGGAGTGTGAATGGAACAAAGGAAGCCTGGGAAAGACAAAGAAAAGAGGAATAAGTACATTAAAGGAAAAATAGAGGTAGAAAAGAGAAGTAGCCAAGCAATTGGGTGACTTTTACTTTGAAGGCTGTATGTAGGCAAAAACTGAAAGATTGGATCCAGTTAAGTTTAAATAACTAATCATGGTCATGACGATAATGAATACAACTAAACTGTCTTTTAGGGAAAGCTGAATTCTCTTGTCTCTCTTTTTAGGTAAATTTAAGATTATTTTAAAATTAATGTAATTAGTCTTCTTTTGTTTCATACAGTAATTTTAGCTATCTAGTGCAATTTAACATTATTTTTCATTAAGGGCAATTTCATACAAATTAAGTTATAATAATTTCCATAAATTATTTCTGTTCCTTAGATTGGGGCTTTTTATCTAAATCTTGGTGGAGCCCCAGAAGGCCCAGCAGGGACAGGTAAAACAGAGACCACCAAAGATTTGGCTAAAGCTCTTGCTGTGCAGTGTGTTGTCTTCAACTGCTCGGATGGCCTTGATTACCTGGCAATGGGGAAGGTAAACAGAAATATATGTTGAGCTTTGTGCTTTATTTTCCAGAATGAAAACTGTTGGTTCCCTACTTTGAAGAGATGCTTAAATAAATGAGCATCACCTATGATCTGCTACTGTTGAATTTCAATCCAACGTCCCAATGCGCAGTGTCTTCCACATATGTTTAACATTGTATGCTTCAGGAAATCCTATTGTTTTTCCTAATAGATGCAAAGTGACAAGAGTTTGCAGGGTCAGGATCTTCTGTTTTAGCTTCCTTTTGGAATCAAGAAAGAAATCTTGATTTAATTTGGTTTTCTTTTTTTTCCTTCAGTACATCAGTGACCTTTGCTCTAAATATGCTTAGATGTTATCGAAATTTTCTCTCTCATATCATTAAACTTCAAAGTATGATACTCTGAATTTCTTTTGAATCCTCTAAGATTTTATTAGAAACATGACCACTGACTGAGTGACTGACTTTATTTGTAGTTTTTCAAGGGTTTGGCTTCGTCAGGTGCCTGGGCTTGTTTTGATGAATTTAATCGCATTGAGCTAGAAGTCTTGTCTGTTGTGGCACAACAGATTCTTTGCATCCAGAGAGCCATACAGATGAAGCTAGAAGCATTTATTTTTGAAGGAACTGAACTGAAACTCAACCGCAACTGTTTTGTAGCTATTACTATGAATCCAGGGTACGCAGGACGTTCTGAACTTCCAGATAATCTGAAGGTAAAATAATAGAGAATTCATGTCTGCTTAAGAGTGAATTCTTCAGAGAATTGAAGGACAAATGTATTACTGTTATTAACTCAGACTGTGCCACCTAGAATGTAAACATATACTGCTTATGTGATTTACACATGCTAAGCCTCTTTTTTTTCTAAATACTTTGTTCTCTTGAAAGAATTTAAACTATTTTTTTAATTTCTTTTGTGTATTATTGTGTTTCATCATTATTTTTCCTGCGTAAAGACTGCAGTCCCATTAAAAAAGAATCTTTAAGGTGATCGTTTTGACTTGGTTAGCTATTTCTTTGGAGAGGCCTGGTGTCAGCAAAGTAAACTGGAGCCTTCTAGAAGGAGTATTAAAATGCATCTGTCCATTTTAAGACTCAACTTTGGACAGAGCTGGCCCAGAGCTGCTGGGCCAGAGCAGGTTGCCTCGGTGGGAGTTATAATATGAACACTAACTTAAAACAGAATTAGTGTGTAGAGAAGGATGTACTAGCTGCAGATTACAGGAGTGGAAGTGTATTCTCTCACCTGCCAGGTATGCCATCGTGCTTTTTTCTTTCTGCTGTGATGGATGTATCTCAGATGGTATAAATAAGGGGCAGGCTGTGCTCTTGAAACAATGGTGAGGTCAGAGCTGGCAGAGACGGTGTCGAAGAAGGGAAGGGTATGTCCTGGACTTCTCTGCATTGGATTTTCATGATGCCAGCTTTTGTTAGCTTCCTAGTGAGTCATAAGCCATTTCTGCAAACATTGATATTTCTTTTATTTCATTGGCTCCCAGTGTTCCACTTTGCAGTGTGCCTCTTGTAAGTGATCCACAGCTTATCTACCTGATCATATTAAGCAGTACTTTATTTACAAAGTTGTTAGGATTTTCAGTTAAAAATGTTACGATGAGATGACCACTGAACCAGAGAGTTCTGAATGACTGGCTATTTTTCATTTAATCGTTTAAAAATATTTCTTTGGGTATGCGTTTCAGGTTCTTTTCCGAACGGTAGCCATGATGGTTCCTAACTATGCTCTGATAGCAGAAATTTCTCTCTATTCATATGGATTTTTGAATGCTAAGCCATTATCAGTGAAGATAGTAATGACCTACAGGCTTTGTTCAGAACAGCTTTCTTCGCAGTTTCACTATGATTATGGAATGCGAGCTGTTAAAGCTGTGTTGGTGGCTGCTGGGAATCTAAAATTGAAATTTCCAAAGGAAGATGAAGATATCCTGGTGAGTTTTTGGGGTAATAGTTTTTAAGGACTTTCACTGATGTGTGCTGTTCCAAATTCTGAAGGCAGTTCCACTCTATCTTCATTGTCACATCACTGATCTACTTTTCTTAGCTTCCTTATTTGTGAAAGAAAGGTAATGAAATAGATGCTGTTCTTTCCAGTGCTATGTTAATAATGACATTTGTCTTAATACTTAAATTAGTCTGTATTGCATACTAGACTGTTTTAATTGCAGAATGGTTTAGTCTTTGCTTTTGATAAGGACCATAAAATGTATATTATATTTGTGTTCTTTAGCTTCTTAGATCTATTAAGGATGTGAATGAGCCCAAATTTTTGTCATATGATATACCTCTCTTCATGGGTATAAGTAGTGATTTGTTTCCTGGAGTCAGACTTCCTGATGCAGACTACAATGTAAGTAAGCTTGTAATTCTTCCTTAGTCATAATTGTTGGTTTTGCTTTTTTTTTTTTTTAAAACTTGTGTATAATTGCAAAATAAGCGAAAAATATGGAATGTTTGCAATGGAACTTTGTACCAAGGAAAATTCTTGGTTTTGTTGAGAGTGCAAGCCCCCTAATGCATAGCTGAGTTGTGTTACATCCAAAAGGACTCTCTAAAATATCCTAGATATCGGAAATAGATCTGCATATACGTTCTGATTGTTGGACGTGGTTAAATGAGATTAACTTTTGTGCTTATATTTTGTTTATAACAACAATTAAAACAAAGCCTCCTCCTGCTCCTCTGTAGTAGGGTGATTGAGAAAAAGGTGAGCTTGTTGGAAAAGATAAAACAAGTTAACTTTTTAAAAATTTCCAGTAAATACTAGATTCCTGTCAAAAGTTGATCGTTGTTCCAAAGCACAGTGTTTTCCTGACCCAAACATGCCTTTCCCTCAAGATAAAAATTACAGTTAATTCCTGTTCTAGTATATGAAGCACAAGAGCGATTTTTTTAATGGATGTTTGATTTATTCTGATGAATAGTATTTCAGTTGTTCATTAACTTGAAACCCTTACTGATCATTTTAAGGAAATTGTTCTAACTTAGTCCAAGACAGTAATTTGAATAATACGATAAAATGATTATTTAATGTTAATTTATGAATGAATTAAACATTAATTAAAAATACTCGATCTAGATTTAACTTTTTAATTTGTAATCATGAGAACAGATATTTAAAAACCTGTAACAAATTGTAAGATTAGGGTTTTTTTATTCTCTAGGATTTTCTGGAATGTGCCATTGAATGTTGTATTCGACATAATGTCCAACCTGTAAAAGTTTTTATAGAGAAAATGATACAGACATATGAAATGATGATTGTTAGACATGGGTAAGATTCCAATTACTGTTTCAAAAGTAGTATTTGTTATCATTTTGGCTTATACCATAGACAGTGGTTATTTATGTAAGATATAAAAGTATAAAAACCTAAGAGTGACAACAGAAATGCTGAGAAAGCGTTTCTGTTTGTATTGGAACAGTCACCAAGACTGCATTTAAACATACAAAGATTCTTGTGAATGTATGTCTGATGAATTTTAATACTCTTCTTGGATTTCAGAAGCAGCCTAATGGAAGTTTTATGTTTGGTTCTCAGTATGGTGAAGACTTTGGCTGTATTAAAATATTAGTTGCCAGATTTCTGCCATTTAATTCCTAGCTTTCATTTCTGAGCTGCAGCTTCCTGGAGAGATTGTATACTGTGATTGTTAATATTCATCTCATCTCATTAGTCCTTCCAATGAGACGTTGTTATAGTTGCATCCCATTGCTGGGTGACTAACAAAATTATTTCTTATTGTGACCTAGGAAACTTGATTTTTTTTTTTTTTTTTTTTTTTTTGCACAGGACAGATTCCTAGTGTTTGTCATCTTCTAGAAGTTCATAACCTTTACCTAGATTGAAAAGAAAACTAGAAAGTAAAGTTTGATTCTACAAATAAATGAACTGGTGTGGTGGTAGAGTATTTTTGTTTGTTTATTTATTTATTTTCTTAAGAGGACAGCTCACATACAGTGACAGTCCAGTCAGATTTGTATGTGCACATCAATTGTTTTTGCCTAGTAGTGTTTTGTATATACAAATCACACTTGTCTCTAATTTGTGCAAACTAAGTTGGTGCACAATATAAGATTACAAGTTGCGTGCAGTTTTGATGGTACCTCTAAAATGTAAACATATATATTTTTTCTAGATATAAGGATCAGATCTACCAAAATATTTAAGCGTAAGAATGATGTCATTGACCTGTGGACTGTAGAAGTCAGAATTCAAAAACAAGTCTATTAATAATAGCTTTTTGGGTTTTTTTTTTCTCATCTAACAGCTTTATGCTTGTAGGGGAATCTTTTTCTGGGAAGACCGAAGTTCTCCATGTGTTGGCAGATACACTGTCTCTTATGAAAGAACGTGGTTATGGTGAAGAAGAAAAAGTAATTTTTAGAACTGTGAATCCAAAATCAGTCACCATGGGTCAACTTTTTGGGCAGTTTGATATGGTATCTCATGAGGTAATGTTTGTTTTTAAAAAATAGTGTATAAATAGGCCATCTTTATCTGTTTCTTCTTCTTGCCCACGGTGGCTTTCATGGAGTTTCTTTGAGTGTGTTTTCAGTAAGTATGTTCTAACTTCAGGTTAACTTATGGTGTCAATCCACAGATGTTTTCAGTGGCAGCAAGGGCAGTTTACAAATCTTCTGGTTTCTAAGTGCCACTTATGTACAATAATTCTTCATCCCTTCCTTGGACTCCGTACAGTATTTCCAGGGCTGTGCTGTGAATAAAACTACTGAAATTATCTGGTCTTAAGGATGAATGAGCAAGCATACCAGTATGTGTTCAGGGACCTGGAATTAATAATCGTGGCGGGTTTCTTGGAAATGTTATTTGTGGGGTTTTTCCACCTACTTTGCAGCAATTCTACTTTTCTATTTTTTTTTTTCATTATCTAGTATATATCCCTCCTCCATTATTCTGGATACTAAACAGTTGAATAATAGTTTTGCTGTTTTAAATGCAAATGAGAACACAATTATAAGTATTGTTTTAACTAACAGTTTGCTGGGTTTAAATTAACTATATAAAAAACGTGGCTCCAAGTATGTATATAGGCTTAAATGTGTAAAATAAACAATACCATTCTGAGGATCGTTTTCCTGATATAAATACATTCATGCTAGGGAATCATGCTGAGTTGATTTCTCTGACTATCTTCTGCTACCTTTCTTTATTGCTTTATATTCAAAGTAATGCAAAACAATCTAGAAAAACCTGCTGACTTCTGGGTCCCTAAATGTAAAACTTAGTTGGGAGAAGAAAGAGAAGGTAGTGAGTGTGAAACAGTGAAATTCTATGGAGATTATGTGAAGAAAGAGATACAAGACAGAGCAGAAGCATTTTATGTTTCTGTGTAATGAATTACCTGTATGATGTTTGCTACAGCAGTTTTTTAAAAGGGAAAAGACCTTTGTCTGTTTTGAAGTTTGAAATGTTGCATGACCTTCCATGAAACCGCAAAGCTATATTCTGCTTTCCCCAGTAAGAGAAGACTAATCCAAAGGAAATGAAAGTTTTACTCTTTTTTTTTTTTGTCTTGTTCATTAATTAAAACAGTCTAGAGCAATACTTATCAATGGGATTACTCGCAGTTTAAATTTAAGTACATATACTGTGTGTTTTTACTTTTCATTCCTATATTCTCTCCCTCTAGTGGACAGATGGTATAGTTGCTAATACTTTCAGAGAATTTGCTTTATCTGAGACTCCTGAACGCAAGTGGGTTATCTTTGATGGCCCCATTGATACTCTGTGGATAGAAAGCATGAACACAGTTCTGGATGACAACAAAAAGGTATCAGTTGGTAGACATAAATGCTTAAGTAAAATGCTGTGATATCTTGAAAATATTCTTTACATATAAAAAGCACAAATGCAAACAGTAATACCTGTTATTTGAAAGTGCATGTGCTTGGGAAACAAGTTGGGTTTTTGTGAGGTATTTATATTAGAGTTGTTTCAGGGAGGGTATTTTGGTTTTCACTTTACTGGAGTCATAACTGGAGAATCAACTCCGTGGTGTAATATATTTAGTCTGTAGTATTCCCTTAATGTCACATTGTAAATCGGTAAAAAACAAACAAACAAACAAGACAAACCCCACATATAATGATATTCGAGGTGAAGCCCACAATTTATAAACTTACCTCTATATGTAAGTGCTTAAGTTTTTGCGTTCCCAACTTAAGACACAAGGAAACATCTTTGAAAATGATTCTTAGAAATCTCAAAGTGAATGAAAAAACTAGAGACAGCATCTTGAGTTCAAATTATGGATGATAGTGTGTCAGAACACTCAGATGGGGTTATTATTTTAATAAGCAGGAAGGATAGATCTTCAACTGTAATGCTAGCAAAAATAGCAGCAGATATTTCTTCTCCTTTGCACAGAAAAAAGACTTACTGTTATTTTTTTCTTTCACATTATATTCAAGATGGGTAGATACCTGAAATGACCCTACTGATAAATTAGTGTTGAGTATTATGGTTAAAGTGAAGAATTTAGCTAAAGTTAAAAAAAAGGTTGCTCCATATGGTTAGTGTCTTATGTGTTTGGCCTTGCCTTTGGTTATAGTTGGCTTTGCTGATTTTCGTATAGAACTATCACATGATTGAAAGGTAAACTTAGAAGTAAAATGTTTTTTTCCTATCACTTTGTCTTGTTTGTGATTTCTTTTAACTTAAAGCTTTGTTTGATGAGTGGGGAAATCATCCAGATGTCCCTTCAGATGAGTCTTATTTTTGAAACAATGGATCTTTCCCAGGCCTCAGTAAGTTTTTAAATCAAAATATTTAATCAAAGTATAATACAAAATTGAATGTATAAGGCGTATGATAAAAATGAATTTACAATTTTTCCTTAGCCTGCTACAGTCAGTCGTTGTGGTATGATTTATTTGGAACCGTCACAACTGGGCTGGACACCACTTGTTACCTCTTGGTTGAGTAAACTCTGTGAACCTCTTAACTTAAAGGAATATCAAGATCTTCTGCAGGAACTTTTTAACTGGTTAATACCACCAGCATTAAGACTCCTGCAGAAACACTGCAAGGTACTTCAGCTATTTTTTCTGCATTAGCTATGTAGGTATTTCTGTTTTGTTATGTCTAGGTAGAGAGGGACTGTTGTCTTACAGCAACGACAGCTACAATGCATGTGCAACAGCCTCTTGTTGTTTTGGGAGGGCAACTGTTGTGTATAATTTGGAAAGTTAGACGAAGAATGTTAGGTAAGACTTAAAATTCAGTCGTAATTTTCACCTTGTTCTCATCAAATTCAGTCAATATTAAAATGGAAGATCTTCCTAACAGTGTTTTTATGTTGCTGTTGCTATGCTTATTTTTTTCCTTTAAAGATATCTCATTGGTAGGGAAGTATTCTTTTCAGTTTTCAGGAAAGTGCATTTGTAGTGCCTTGCATACCCTGTATAATGTAGGGTTTAAAATCTTGTTCATTTAGTGTTGCAGTTGATTTTTAAGATACATACAATAAAAATTTTCACATTTTAAATATAAACTTGGTTAATGATCTATCTTTTATGAGGTGGTTTCAGGGATAGAGCATGGCAAGTGATCTTCTGGCAAAAAAAATCAGTGTAAACCTTGCCTTCAAATGTTTGTTCAGAATTAGCGTACCATCTAATTATTTTAATACTTTAACTCCAAGAGATAAATGAAGATTTACAGTTAATACATAAAATATAATGCCTATCCTTTTGTACCTCTTAGGAACTGGTACCTACAAGCAACAGCAATGTTGTAGTATCTCTTACACGGCTTTTTGAGATGTTGATTTGTAAAACTGTGCAAGAAGATCCCACCAACAAGAATATCCGCGCATGGATTATGGTTGAGCTTTACTTTTTTCTTTTCTTTTCTTTTCTTTTTAACTTATAGTAACATGAATATCTGTTTTTGTATATGCATATTTTCAAAATCAATTGAACTAATCCAAAACAACTTCAATAAGAGACGTGAGGAGCAGTTTTTTGCCTTCTCTTCTCCTCTTCCAGATTTTGGAAGTGCTCAGATGTGACAAATCAGTCTTAACTATGTTTGTTGCCTATTTTACTGACTTTCTAATTAACTTGGATAACTCTTGCTGTTGTTAGATGTGCATTTTAATTAGAGAAGTATTAAAGGAAAATGTCTGGTTTCCGTTAAGGGAAATGAGTGTTTGTGTAATACCAATTGACTTGTTTGAGCAAAATTTTCTTAGGAAGACTGTGTTTTTTATGAGCTGTATTAGATGAATGTTTTGTTTGATCTTATGTGGATTTTCTTACGAAAAACTACGGAAACCTGAATGCAAAAGTCTCTATTTAAAATTAAATTTTAAAAATCCCTAGATCTTGGTTTGCAATGAGAAAATCCTTGAGACCATGTGAGTCAGCTTTTCTGAGGCTTTGCCATGTGCTGTGGTCGGTGGCCTTTATTTTTTTGCCATGTATATATCCTTGAACAAGGTTTTTATTTCCTCTATTTTTAATCAGTTTTTAAAGTTTCTTTAGGCCAGGTTTTCTGAAGGAACGTCTTGTAATGTTTCTTCATCTTTTAACATCTATCTGTTTAGCAGTATTTTTCAGAATTACGTTTGTTAATCAAACCGTATGAGGTTCCTATTATATGACAACTTTTTAGACAGTTGCTTGTCTTCTTACTCTTGCAGGGTTGCTTTGCTTTTTCTGTAGTCTGGTCCATTGGTGGAACTTGTGATGGTGACAGCAGAATTCTTTTTGATTCGTTCTTGAGGGAAACTTTGTCAGGGAAGTCTGAAATAAATCCTGTGCCAAAGAGTGTGGGAAAATGGGAATGTCCCTTTGATGAGAAAGGCTTGGTCTATGACTACATGTATGAGGTATGGATTGCTTGCTTCTAGAAGGGAAAAAAAATGGAAAAAAAATGTGGTTGGAAGGGTATTTTAACTTGGCAAAGAGTATTAGGTGTCATTGAGTGTTGGTGTAGGATTAAATCCCAAAATGCAGTTTTCATTCTTTTTTTTTTTAGTTAATGTGCTATTTTTTTTAGAAAAAGGCTGTACACATTAGCAACATCTATGATGTTGCCACATTACTCTTCTGTAACTAAATCTGTGCCAAAAGAATCAAATCTGATATCATATAGAGGGAAAAAGGTCTACTTTCTAGAAGGAAAACAGGATATTGAGGCCATAGGCAGCTTGTTATAGTGTTGTTTATATGTTATTGTTTTATTTATAGTATCCATTAAAAATGTTGGATTATACTTGTACTTTTAAAGCTAGGTATATGTTTTTCTCTTTTTTTTCCTTAATTTTTCTTTTTACTTTTTTTAAGTAAATTCCTAAGCACTAAGTAATTTCTTAAGTGCTAAAGAAAGGAAAAGGAGCTTGAGCTTAGACGTGCACTTGAACACATCATTACTACAATAAAGAAAATTGAATGTATGAGCTTATGAAACATCTTAAATTCATTAATCCATTCATATTCATTAATTTCATCTTTCAAAAGTGAAGTAGTAAAGAAGACCTTTCAAATGTGTAGTGGTAATGCCATTCCTTCCACAGTACTTTACATCTGTATTTCTTCCTAGCTGAAAGGCAGAGGACGTTGGGTTCATTGGAATGAATTTATTAAAAATATTAAATATAGTAATAACAAAAACGTGAAGATTCAAGATATCATAGTCCCAACAATGGATACAGTGAGATATACTTATCTGATGGAACTATTCATTACCCATGGGAAGTAAGTTATTTTAATTGAATGCGTGTTTCTGAGCCATTGGTGATATGCAGAGACTTCTCTTGCTCTTTCCATTGACTGTTTTTTTAATCAAGCCCTCAGTTTGTTTGGCCTATTTAAGAAACAGGCATTTACTACAAAGAGTGCAATTCATTGCCTTAATTTTTTTTTGTCTTTTATGAAGTCTTATTATAATTCAGTTTTAGTACGCTCATTTTATGTTATTCTGATGATGTTATTTGAACAGCCCAGAGAACTTTCATACCCTCTTTTTTCTTTTGTAATGAATTGTATTTACTTTTTGCTCATTAATTAGTCATAAGTTAGTTGTATCACCTATGATCAGATCATATAAGAGAATGAAATAACAGCAATCTCAGGGTAAATTTCAAAGCAGAAAATTTTATGAAGATTTATACTACTGAGAGACCTGTCAGCAGAGATTAAACTCCTTTGTCCAACGCAGGTAAGCCAGTAGAATGAGAAAATAAGAAAACCCATTTCAGCTCCTTACTTTCATCTTGTTGGTGGGAATAAACTAAAATCAAGATTTAAATTATTTTATTTGTTTAAAGGCATTTAATGTTTGCAGAGGTAATGACAAGTAGAACAAGTTTGCAAAGCATTTGGTTTAATTTGCAGTTGCAATCAGTTTATAGTTTTTAGTTTTCTGCAATATTTTAAGTTTTATCTACTTAGTTACTTATTTATTTTTGCATGAAGACCACTGCTTTTTGTGGGACCAACGGGTACCGGGAAATCTGTCTATATTAAAGACAAGTTAATGAACAACTTGGAAAAGGAGAGATACTTTCCCTTCTTCATTAATTTTTCAGCACGAACTAGTGCCAGTCAGACACAGGTTAGTAGAAATAGCCAGTTTGTGTTCGATAAAGACAACATATTGATATTTAATCAATGTTATGAATGTTCGTGTCTGCATTATAGAATATTATTATGGCAAGACTGGACAAGAGACGCAAAGGAGTATTTGGCCCTTCGATGGGAAAAAAGTGCATTATTTTTGTAGATGATATGAATATGCCTGCTTTGGAGAAGTATGGTGCTCAGCCTCCTATAGAACTTCTAAGACAGTTTTTTGACCATGGAATTTGGTAATTATTCAAAAAACAAGTGAAACTTGTAATAAATAAATTGCTGTATTTGCTATTATGATTATTTATTCACTAAAATTTTATTTTAAAAACTTTATTTTTAAGGAAGTGTTTTGTAAATGTTATGATAGCTTTGTTTTAAATTAAAAAAAAATACTTAAAGTTGAAGCAACTTTTATGTTGCTCGTTAAGAGACTTTTCAATTTAGGAAATCGATCTGCAGATTTGTTGTTTTTAGCAAGCCTTATTGCTGATCTTGAGTGATATTTTATATAGAAAGAAAATCTTTTGCCCAGGGATTTTTTTTTCCTGTCTATAGTTTTAATTGTTTTTCTGCTGCAATTTATTCTTTCTTTTCCTTCTTTTCTTCCTCCTCTCAGAGTAAATTGACAGACCTGTTTATCAGAGTGCTGTTCTATATAACTTTTCATTTTACTTACTGAATTGTTTTTACTGCCATCCAAGATTCTGTCAGTCATCAAAATTTCATTTTTTATTAACATTTTAAGCTATCTTTTTTGAATAACATTTTACTTAATGAAACCAAATCTGGCAGTAGGCATCAAAAGAAATTACCTAGAGGTCTTTCCTGCTTTTGAGATGTTTTAGCCCTTGCAACCTGAATTATTCTGTGATTTCATGCACTTTAAATAGCTGTTGCTCATGAGTAGGGATAATATATCTTGCCACGTTTTAGTTTTAAACATTTGTCAGATTTCCATGTTAGGTTTTGTATAACCCAATTAACACAGATAATCTTTTCAGACCAGCTTGCAGTACTGAGATTAACTGGATATGGTTGTAAGACTAGGGCTTTAGATTTTGTTTTAAATATATATATCATTTATATATAAATGTATATATAAATGTACATATGTACACACATAATGCATAAATGTATCAAATCTATAACAGGTGTTGTATCTGTAACTATCTAAATGTCACATTGTAATTTAATTTGAAGGTATGATTTAAAGGACACGTCCAAAATTACACTGATTGATGTACAATTGCTAGCTGCTATGGGGCCCCCAGGTGGTGGGAGGAATCCTGTTACACCTCGATTTTTGCGACACTTCAACGTTTGCACAATTAATTCTTTTGGTGACGAAACAATGGTCCGCATCTTCTCTACTATAGTAGCTTTCTACCTACGGACTGGTGAATTTGCTCCTGAATTCTTCACAATTGGAAATCAAATCGTCACTGCCACTTTAGAGGTAAGAGGCAAATAACTTGATGGAAGTTCAAGTTGTTTAGTAAAATTCCACTGGCTCAATAGTAATTTAATTGATGAACTAGAGGTTTTAGATACTTTGTTCCATTGTTATTTTTAACATGCAGTTTCATTTGTTTTGATAAAATTATCTTAGTTTTATGGTTATAGTAATCTTATTCTGGGAAAATTGTCTTTGAGTGTATGTTAATATAGACACTGTGGTACCTCTCCACATATGTTAACTAGATGAGATTGGGATTTCTTTTGGGTCTGAGATGACCGTATTGAGACAAAGAAAAGCTATCTAATAGAAAGGCAAAAGATACCACTTACAACCCTCTCACGGTTTGCTCTTAGTGAGTCTAATGATAATATTATTTCCTTCTGCACTTTCCTACTCCCCCTCTCAGTGATGAGACTAATTATGGACACATCACAGCAGATTAAGAAAGCCATCGTGAACATGCAGCTATATAGAATCTGAGCCTGATATGACAAAGGGCTTCACAGAAACATTGTGAAGCGGTCATCTGACCCAATTCTGTGGAATTTCTGTATGTTTCATGAAATTCCATGCCACAGATTTTGGCAAGTATCACATTTGCAATAGCAGCCCTTCTCCTGCTCCACCTCCCATCCTCCAAAATAAGGGAGTAGGAATTCATAGCATCTTCACCCAGAAACATCAAGTGACAGACATATTATCAAAGAATACCTTTGATGGTTACTACGTAGCAGCAATCAGTAATAGTGCGAACAAATCTTTTGCCAGCTCTTAAGTAGTCATCGATGAATGAAGAATTCTGAAGGAAATCCAGTCAGCTCCAATGGCAAAATCAAATGACTGAAGTTTCATAGGGGATGTGACTTTGGGATTATTAGCAGATGATTTCCTTCTGCTGCAGAACTGAAGCCTCTCTCAGACTTTTTTACTAGTTCTGCTCATTCCCAAGGACATATTCGAGATTGAATCCATCTTACTTCAAGGACTTGTAGATCTGATATTTCAGAACTATTGTCAGGTAATACATTCAACACATGAAGCATGAGGCTGCCTGATTACTGCCCCTAGAAATTGGTTTTTGTAGGTTCAGTTTCTCCTTCAACAAAAAAGGAGGTAGCCTGCAAGGAAATTCTGTTTCTTCAAGCAGAAGATAATAATAGCAGCCCAACAGAGCCTGATCCTACTAGCTGTGTGAATGCATCAGACTATATGTGCTGTTTAAGACATTCAGTTTTGTCAGGATACATCTTAGGGCAATTTTAGAGTGTTGCCTTTTAATACAGGCATGCAGCTGCTTCTCATCTGAAAGTATCAAGGTTTCTTTATAGTATTAGATTCTAATACATCTGCATGTTAGATAGAGAATCTTTTCTAACATTGAATCCCATCCTGGTAAACAACACCTTCCAACTGCTAGGATTAAGGTACATTAGAAGAACACTAAACTTTGGAAATGAGCTTTGGCTATGAGGCTATAGGCCGGCAAAATAAACTTGTTCTAAGTAACATGGATATAGTCAACCCCAGAAAGTGTAATCTTTGTTTTATTGTACAATTTTTAGCAGGTTAATGTTTAATAATTGTCTTCATGCACGATCGTATTGAGACAGACAGAAAAGTTTTCCTTTGAAAGCGTTCACTTCAGCACGTTATATACTTTCAAGAAGGACATTATTCCTGTCACTTAACATGGGCTAATGACAGCTGATGCATTCCCAATCAGAGTAAAACATGGTCAAAAGACACTTTTCTTGATCTGACTAGTCCTTTGGCATTTTTATTGGCTTTCTTCTTATTTTTGAACCATTTATAGGTATGCTAAAAACCAGATTCAGACAGTGTAAAATCTAGGAAAATACCATTACATATAATTCAATTTTTTCCTTGAAGGAGAATATCATGTAATTAAAAGAAGTCAAGAGATCTGAGTGGTATTACTGGTCCTGCTACAGATTTTCATAAATCTTTCATAATTTTCCCATTTTCTGAATTTAAGTTAGTAATAGGTGTATGTTTCAGAACTCCATGAGATACATCAGATATATTTAATGGACTTCGAGATCTTTAGAGATTATTAGGATTTTTTTTTTATTATGAAATGTTCTTCTTGGAAAAATACAGTTTTGGAAGACATTTTAAAAAGTGTGTTGTGATATCAAAGTCAATGTTATTGTTTTGCTGATTTGTTCCTTTTTTTCTTGTTATTGTTTTAAGGTATATAAAAAAGCCATCAGAAATCTTTTGCCTACACCAGCCAAATCTCATTACACATTCAATCTGCGTGACTTTTCACGTGTTATCCAGGGCTGCTTGCTCATTAAGAGAGAATCAGTTGAGAGCAAGCCTGTCATGATTCGCCTGTTTGTACATGAGGTATTTCGGGTCTTCTATGACCGTTTAGTGGCTGATGATGATAGAGCCTGGTTGTTCAAATTAATGAAAGATATTGTGAAAGAACATTTCAAAGAAGCATTTGATTCAGTTTTTGCACATCTGAGACAAGGAAATACACCTGTGAGTATGTCATTTACCACTTGCAAAATAATAATTATTTTCATTTTATTTATTTTTATGTATATGTATATATACATATACATACATTTTATATATATATATGTATACACACACACACACACACACACACATATGATAATTTAGGACTAGAAGGTACTCAGCAAGTGAAAATATGGATCAATTATACTTGAAAATTTGAGTTGAATTTGGCAAAATTCTTTCTTTGGAAAAAACAGTAAAAATGCTTGGAAGAGTTTGTTTTCAAACTTAGTTTTCAAACCAACATTTAATTTAAAACATAGGTAAAATTATTTTTCCATGAACAATTATGTGCATCTGAAAAGAAAAGAAGCTTTTTTTGTTTTGTGTTGAATAAAAAATTCAGTGCAACCTGCTTTAGGTTTGGGCAAAAAAATGAAAATTCTCATGTCAGGAAATTTCTTGTCCAGGCATTGTCTTCCATGAAGTTGCTAAATGTTTACACATGGAAATAAAGCATACAATTACTTAGTAGGTAAACAAAACAAAACAACAACAAAAAAAAACCCTTGTCCCTAGTTTGCTCTTCTTGGAGATGTAGCAACACTTACTGAATCTTTGGGCAACGAGAAATAAGGTAATAGGAAAAAAAAATTAAAAAATTAGTAATTTACAAATCATTACCACAAAAGTAGCCTGGATCTGCCCACAGTGTAGTACCTGCAAGAAGAAATACGGGTCTTCCAGAGACCTGATTTAATGGATAAAGAGACATTCCCTCTTTAGATTTAGCCTGTGACTGAGTTACTGTATAGTAAACTGCTTTCTGTAATTGTAATGACATTTTAGTATCTTAAGCGTTATATAAATCATGCTAAAATGTATTTTTCCTTTTGTCAGTTCATTGATACACAGAAGAAATAACTTTGTGGTCTTAGTTAAGAGTTTCATAGTATGTAGAAAATTGCTAAACATCCATCCGTGCAAATATGGTATAATCTGACAGTCATAACTGTGAAATCGTTAATGGCTATTTGAGCCAATGTGTTTCATGCATAAATTTAAAAGAACTGTATTGCTTAATATAGGAAGTACAGAATTTTGAGGTGAGTGTTGTTTGCGAAGTAAAATATTTCGGACTGCTTGTTCTAGTGTCTTGAATCTTTGTCTAAATTCGACTTTATTTTTTAAAATTCCAGTTGAAGAACGTGTTAATTAAACTTGACTTCATAATTTATTAAATATTTACTATAGGTAACAGAAGAAAACATGAGAAGTCTGATGTTTGGTGACTACCTGATTCCAGAACTCGAGGGTGATGAGAGACTTTATATTGAAATTCCAAGCATTCAACTGTTTGGTGATGTTGTGGAGCAGTGTTTGGATGAATATAATCAAACCCACAAAACAAGAATGAATCTTGTAGTTTTCAGGTACAGTCACTCTATATTATTAAGAATTCTAAGCTGTAATTGGTGAATAGTATATCTAGTTTTGCAGGGTGGGGTTTTTGTACATCTCTTCGCCTTCGAATATCCACACCAATGTTAGTCTTTGATGGTTTTTTTCTCTTAGGTTTCTGCTGCTTCTTTCAGCTAGTAATTACTGTGAAGTTTTTCTCCTAAGGAACTTTTGAATGTCTTTTTGGTTGTCATAAAATCATTACACTGAATCTGGGTAGAGCTCTGCTTCCACTAGACCACTGTTACCAGAGAAGAGTGATACCAATTTTTCTTGAAGCTGTTTCACCTAAGGAAAGAGTGTGAGGTTTTGAGGTGCAGCGTGAGAGATGTAGCAGTGTTGCAGCCTGCCTGCACTGTTTACAGCACAGCCATGCATCACAGCTTGCTGCTGCAGCTCATCCTGTGAAATTGTAGACTCTGCAGGCTGTTACTGTTCCCTTATCTTTTGATTAGGCATGACTGCAGCTGAGAAAGATTAGGATGTCACCACACCCTCCTTCTCCCTCTTATTGGAGATTACTGCCTCTTCATATCTGCTGGTATAATTGCACATCTTTGTAAAGATGATTCTAATTGGTCTACACACGTCTAATAGCAGGTTATCTTAATCTATGTCTTTTTGACAAACGAGGCTTGTGAGTATCTTTGCATATACAGCTATGCTGAGAGTATGAGGAGGTGGCAGCCTCTGATCAAGGACCACTTCCTGAGAGTGGAAGCAATATCCCACTTGCGCTCTCCTGGTTGCTCTCAGTCAGGTATCTTGACTGTAGCCTTAGAAACCAATCCCGTGATTTGCATCCTGATTTGTGCACTCTCTTTTTTCTAAACAATATAAATAAATCTTTGAAATGACTTATTTTTTTTTAAAGCCAGTTTTAACTGCTGCGTTACCTATCTTCTTAACTATCCCATACCCTATGCCTAACCATGCTGTTTCCTGTAGACTTTGCTGCATATTCCAAGATAAGCATATTCGTGTTTTTACAGTAGAAAGGGTTCTCAATGATGTGCAGATACTGCTTTCTGAAAACCTTATTCTAATCTCTGTTCTGCATAGAAGTTCATGAAATGCTGTTGGGATGGGGTGTGGTTTATGAATATAACCCCTCTCTGCCCCAAACCCAGTCATTCCTTTATAAGATATTTAAACTGTTTTCAGGTCTAACTTTCTGGAAGTGTAAGAGTGCTCTGCCTTACAGCCTTACAAGTAGTTTATGCATTAATTTTTTTTTATCTATTCCTTTTCTTTATCGATATAGTACCCCCCTTCTTTTCTCCCTATTCCTTTCAGTTATTCTTAGTCATTTGTATTTTAGTTAAATACTGTTATTTGTATAATAGCAAAGTTATGAAATAATCATTTTATTTTGTGGCGGTGTGCATACCACCCCTGCACACACACAGCCCCTAGAGAAATTTGTTTTGGAAATGCTACTTCTATACTTGTCACAGGCTTACAGATGCACAAATGTATGTATATTTTTGCCACCCTGGTAATCAACGTATTTCAAATTTAGGTATGTGTTGGAACATCTGTCTCGTATAAGCCGTATTCTGAAGCAGTCAGGGGGCAATGCTTTATTGGTTGGAATGGGAGGAAGTGGACGTCAGTCTTTGACTCGTCTAGCAGCATTCATGGCAAAAATGTGTGTTTTTCAACCAGAGATTTCTAAAAGCTATGGTATGAATGAGTGGAGAGAAGACCTGAAAGTGAGTATAAATAACCTGTCTGAGTTTCAACTTAATTCAGGGGAAGGATGTTTTGGAGCCTAAAATATTTAAATTGTCTTGCATTTTTAGACTCTTCTGAAGAGTGCAGGTGTAAAAGGCTTGAAAACCGTATTTATAATCACAGACACACAAATTAAAGAAGAAGGTTTTTTGGAAGATGTTGACAGTGTACTCAACACTGGGGAAGTACCCAATCTTTTTGCAGCAGATGAAAAACAAGAAATTATAGAGGTATCTTCTTAAATTCTCTTAAATGTCATCTCCCTTTTCAGCTATTTTATCAGGTTAGTTTAAAATATGCCTTAATTAAAAGTGGGGTTTTTGGATATATGGATCTAATTTTGTGACTTTTTTCAGACCTTAGATAAATCAGTCAGTTATTAGTAAATTGAAGTAGGTTATTCCTACAACAAGCTTTGATTTTGGCCTCATTCTATTCACAGACACATTAAGTTGTGAATAGGGAACACATAAGGAACTTTGATTGTTTGCAAATATCCTGGGGTCATTAATTCTCGTTTTGCACTATATTGTGCAAAACATTTTGCATCATAATGTTTTCATTAATCACTTAAGGATAAAGAAATTCTTTTGAGACAGCACAGCCTGCCTTTGTCAGTAGACTCTTGCTGCCTTGGGTACTAGAGCATTGTTCAACAGTATTCCTTGGTCTGACATTTTTGCTCACTGGAGAAGTTAGGGGAAGCTGCTCCAAGAATTAAGGCTCAGAAGTAAAGTTGCAGGGTAGCTGAGCAATTTCTTTTTAGTTTCTAACCAGACTCTGGCATATTTTTTTCAAAACAGCAAACACTATTTGGGAGGGAGGGGTACTAGTCTTTGTGTATCTCAGATTGGGAACTTAATGTTAGCTAACAAGATTTGAAAATTTATGTTGTGCTTACCTCATAGCTTTATAGCATGCATACTAATGAATTACCTAGGTATACTTCTAATTCTCATTTAAATGGCTTCCTAGTAAATACACAAATATGCTCTTTATTGAAATAGGTATGTCGCTCACTTAAATGTTGTTGTACTATTTCTTTTTCTTGTGTTTAATTTATGGAATGTGTTGGTATCTGTATTCCATACACTTTGCAGAGAAGCTAGATTAGAATTCTGATCAGCTCTCAGAAATACTGTTTCATTTTTTTACCAAGCATATAATAACAATATTAGGCTAATATGTCTTTTCCAATTTTACAGTTATTTTGAATATATTTAATGCAATGTTTGCTAAAATTTGGTAACTATATATATAATATGTCAACTGTGACAAAGTTATTTATTACTCATTTGAATCTGCTTCATGAAAGCAGTCTTGATTCTACAGTATTGCTAGTAATCTAGTTTTATTCATTTATTTTATTTGCTGGATTATGTAAAGTAGATACACTTTTGTGGAAGAATCATTTAAGTTTTAGGTATTAACAGTCGAGCCTGACTGTGTAATATGGACTGTTAATTAACTGAGGATAATATTTTCATTTAGTTTCACATCCTGAGATAATTTCTCTTTCTGAGAGATTTTTTGTAAATGAAGGAAAGGAGAATAATTTTATGTCTGAAACCTAAATCTTCCTTTCTAGTTAGGTAAATGCAAAAAAAAATCAGTATAATGTTAAAGCTAAAATAGCTCTTAGTAAGTTAATATCTTGAAACATAGGTTAGGGGATGGATATGGCACATAAAAAAAATTAGTTGAGAATGTTGTCATGGTAGGTACCTTTTATCATGGTAGCTTTCCTGTATTGAGAGCAGTAATTTGCCTCATCTGTTCTATATCTCTAAAAGCTCTTCTGTGAGTGATTGAACATTGATTGTAATTAGGTCAGATAGTTGTATTTATCATGAAAAGGCTTTGGCTCTTTATTTCCTGAGGGAAGCAATTTTGAATCCCAATGTGTCTTAAACATTTGTCGAGACAACCTCTTCTTTGGATAGACTTCTGGCACTAGTTTTGATGTATTTTCAGTTGTTCAAAGCAGCATGATCATTTCTAGATTGAGTGTTAGGATCATACATAAATGCTGTAATGCTACCCTAAACTACTATTTACTACTTGTTTTATTTTTCTAGTTTATTTTGCTTGTTTCCTTTATCAATAAAAGATTCTACTCTGTGGTGATGCTATCATAAACAGGACTGTTAAAGCACTTCAGAAGTGCTTAAAGAGAAACTAGATAACAGCTTTTATTCCCAAGGGTGTTCGTGCAGTAGCTCAGGCTGGCAATAAACATGAAGAGCTCAGTCCCTTGGCCTTGTTTGCTTTCTTTGTGAACCGCTGCAAAGAAAATTTGCATGTTGTAATAGCATTCAGTCCAATTGGAGATGCTTTCCGCAATCGTCTGAGGCAGTTTCCATCTCTCATCAACTGCTGTACTATTGATTGGTTCCAGGTATGTAAAAATATTTATATTATTTCCTTAACAAATAAATTCTTTTTTTAAAAAAATAACCTCAATATTTTTGTGTCTTTTTACATTTTCCTTTCATCTGTTCTGTAGACATACTCCTTGTTTTTCAAAATTTTAAAATTGCATAGCCATTTTTGTAATATTTTGGAAACTCATTGGTATGCAATCACAGTATTTTTACAAGTAAAAAAACTTCCTAATATAAAATATCTGAAATAGATAGTAGTCTTTGTCTAGGGTAATTAGTCACTTTTATGACATAAGTGTTTCTTTTAAAGGATTAGAGTATCCATTTCAGTGGCATTGTAAAAGCCTGTTAAGCAGATCATGCATCATAGGAATGACTGGCAAATACAAGTGCTGTAGAAAGACTATAAATAAATCTTATATAGCAGAATGAAACATAGAAAACTAGTATAATTAACTGTCCTTAGTATAAGCAGTCACCCTCAATTAAGTACAGTTAGCTCTGTAGATTGGGCTGGTGCTGAAGTCAAATTTTTTTTTGCCAATGGATAACATACTATCCAACCAGTTCTGTGTCTCTGGCAGTATGCATCTCTTAACTAGATCAGCAAGGAGTTGCTGGAACAGATCCTATGGGTAGTGATGCTCCCTAATCTAACCCGTGTATCACTTCATTATATTTGAGACTTAGCTGGGACTATCTGTTACATACTGGTATTCTGAATAGTAAAGATTTCTTTTTAAATATGACTCAAAGATACATTTTATAAATCTCTTCTCCCCATTTCTTCTGCAGGCATGGCCTGAAGATGCCCTTGAACGTGTAGCTAATAAGTTCTTGGAAACACTTCAGCTCACAGAGAATGAGCGTCAGGAGGTTGTTCCCATCTGTAAATATTTTCATACTTCAGTTCTGTCACTCTCTGTAAGGTCAGTTTGTTTCTTCTAAAAACAACCCGTTAACTTACAAAAATATAAAGCAGGAAAATGTTTAAAGTGGTAAAATTAAGGAAAATGATCTCAAAGTTTTAGAGATAAGAAACAATAAAACAGATGATTTAATTTTATTCCTACTCATTTCTGTCTTACGATTTTGTAACTTAAGATACAAGACCTGCCTGCTCTAAAATATATACATTGTTGAAACTGTTTACTGCTGTTATTTGTCAAACAGTTTATTTTTATACCTTTTCTAATAACAAGAAAGGAAACAAATCTTGAAGGTACTCTTTTTTTTTTTCTCTTTTTGTAACAGGTTCTTGGAAGATCTGGGCCGACATAATTATGTTACTCCTACTTCTTATCTTGAACTTATTGCTGCCTTTCGGCAACTTCTGACTCAGAAACGCGACACTGTAATGAAAGCCAGACAGGGATATGTGAATGGCCTAGATAAACTAGCTTTTGCTGAATCACAGGTGAGTTAGGGTAGAAGTGGAACTGAAAATACAAAGTGATGGGCATAAACAGATCTCCTCCTAGAGAGATAAGCCAAAAGTAGTACAAATCTTTAAAGATACGGAAGCTAAGAAATAGATTCAAATTCCTATAATGGGAAACAACCTAAATTTTCTAGTTCCAAGTCTGGTTAAAATTAAGAATTGATTTGTATTATGGACTGGGCCTGTGTAGCCAAAATACGCTTTTTGTTAAAGATTTTCCTAAGGAAAAAATTATTCTTATGATGGAAGTGAGTGTGTCTGTTTCTGTAAATATAAGTGTGGTCCATACAGTTACCTGTTTATTTGGTATATGTCTGTTACACCTAATAATTTGTTTAATTTAAATTTCAAGTAAATTGCCTCTCTGTTTAGCTCAATCTTGAAACAAACATTATTTCCTTCTATTAATAAATCAGTCATTGGAAAGAATCTTGGCCTTATAGAAATTGTTTGAAATTTTACTTGGGAATTCAGAATCTTACCTAATTCTTTTAGATATTTGTGTGTGTGTATCTATATATAGGTTGGTGAGATGAAACAGGAATTGGTTCAGCTGCAGCCCAAATTGGAAGAGGCTAAATTGGATAATGCAAACATGATGAAGGTAGAGTTATACAAATTCAATATTGTCTTCTTAATGTAAGTATGTGCGGACTGTGGAGTGCTACTTTCATCTTTGTAGTAATTAGCTTTGAATGAGGAGTCTTAATAGTACAGTGTATTCTACCTCTGCTTCAGAATCTCAGCTGATTGTAGACAGGTTCTAAAGAATATATCTCTATAAAGTTGCTGATCTGTGATCTGTCTCTCTGAAAATGAAAGCTGAGCTGAGGTTTTTGAGCTTCCTTTTTGTTTACTTGCATTTGTCATGTGATGAAATTTGTGGATATTTATACACTTATCCATTCATTTGGAAGAAATTTGTACTTTTTATCTGAGTACTCTGGATAGACGGTCCTTGCTTAAGCTCCATGCTGGAGGATGTTAGAGGAACGTTCATGCTAATAGTGGTTAGATTGTGTTTCCAAGAACATTCACAAGCATTGTGGAGACCTGAATAGTTTTTCAGTGTACAAACTAAACATGAAGAGTTTACACAGCTGGTCTTCGCATGCACCAGGATTATACACTTGGATTTTAAAAGGATCCTAAGAAAGAGTAACTTTGTATAAATTCAGTGGGACTTGGGAACCAGTCTTTTAGGTTTATTTCAGAATTACAACTTTGAGAAAATACACTTACTTAGTACATTACTATTTCATTACAAGAAAGCAAGGTTTTATTGATGTTTTGTACACTGGTTATGATTTTTAAGTGATTTTACAGATACAATGATACCTGTTGTACTTACTCTTACAAACCAAAATTCTGGCTCCACCACTGTCATAGCATAGGCTCTAAGAAGGCTAGATGTCACTTCTCTAGAGCTCAAGAGGGAGTATGTGAATGATGGGTTGACTCATCAATCAAAAGAAAGTGACTTGCATTAGTCAGTGTCACAGGCTGGGGGAAAGGGGGCAACAAAAAGAGAAAATTGTGAAAAGTATTTCATAGCTGTTACACTTGATTTCAGCAGATTTAATCATTCACCACTCAATAGGAAGCTCACCAATGTATTTTTCTTTAGATTATAGAAATAGAATCTGCAGAAGTAGAACAGAAAAGGAAAACTGTAAAAGTAGATGAAGAGATTGCTACAGGAAAAGCTGAAGAAGCTCAGACACTGAAAAATGAATGTGAGAGTGACCTAGCAGAGGCAATCCCAGCCCTGGAGGCTGCACTTGCTGCTCTTGACACTTTGAAGGTGAGCTAATTTAAACTCTTATCATTCCAAAGAATTATTTATTGTGATGACATTCATCCATTTATTTGGCAGAGTGCATTACATGAAAAGATTTGAAAAGCACCAGTTTTTCTGTTTTTTGGAAAATGAATTATCTGTTCTTAAATATAATTTTAGATAACTTAATTTACAGTTGCTGGCATTCACTTCATTTGTATTTCCCTTGAATAGAATAAATTGATGGATGTTTTCAATTGTGTCACTAATGCTGTATTCTTAATATCCCCTCCATAAGCCCACTATAACCAGATAAATTGGTAATACTGTTATAATTTCCTTTTTTTCTGTTAGTACATTTATTTTACAAGGGTGAGAAAGATGTAACATTTGTCATAAATCTGTACATTTTTTTTTAATTTTACTTTTATTTCAGCCTTCTGATATAACAATTGTCAAGTCAATGAAAAATCCTCCATCTGGTGTCAAACTTGTGATGGCTGCTGTCTGTGTCATGAAAGACATAAAACCTGAAAAAATTGCAGATTCTTCAGGGACTGGAGGAAAGGTAAAATGGCAGAGAATGAGTTTCAAATACAATTAGAATTCATGTTCTCTCTCAACATAGAACAGTTCGATAAACAAGACAGATACACCTAAGGTCCGGTAAAGCAGGCACATATTTACAGCCTGCACCCATTATCTCATTAAAAACACAGATGTGTGCCTTAGACTTCTTCAGTGTCCAGCTTACATAATTTGGACTTCTGGAACATGCAGAGAGAATTCATTTAATGTGTTTAACCTGTATATGGAGGTAAGTCTTCCCTGAGTCACTGTTTTGTTTGAGGTTGGAAGAAAATATTTGGTCTGATGGACTCTTCTCTGACTACCTTATGGTGTCTCATGGAGATACCAGCTCTTTAATATTAAGTATGCAAGCGTTTACTAAAAGAGATTTGACAATTTGTTGTTGTTGTTTGCTTTAAGGTTTGAAAAGTTATTTTCTATTGTGTTTTATAGATTTTGGATTATTGGGGTCCTAGCAAGAAACTACTTGGTGACATAAATTTCTTAAAGGATTTGAAAGAATATGACAAGGACAACATTCCAGTAAGGTTTTTTGTTTATTTTTTCAGTTACTTTTACCGTATAGAAATCTTCTTCCAGAAAACAAAGTTAGAAAATACTGTCCTAGGTCACATTTGCCCCAAACTGGTCAACTTCTGTTATGGCCAAGGATCTTAACAAGTTTGTAGACAGCGGTAGCCAGGATGAATATAGTCATGACAAATGAATCAAACTTCCTCAGGGTGATTCTGTGAAGTAGCATTTCTGAAGGTTTTAGAAACCCCCATTGGGAATTTTCTGAGGCTTCTATACTGCCTGCCTTGTGTTTAAATGAAATGTCTTCCTGTGTACAAATGTATTGAACTTCAGAACTGATACATCATATCTCATCCAAACCTAAAGGTAACACTTAAAAAAAAAAAAAAAAAAAAAAAAAAAAAAAAAAAACTCTGTAAGAGTAAAGGTTTGCCCTGCCCAGTATTTTGCGTCCAAAATCGCTGTAAGCAGGTGCCTTGGAATGAGTAGGAACATCATAAGCATAAATGATCTTTCTCCAAATATTCTTCTGGCCTCTTCCACTTCAAATGAAGGTTTCCTAAACTAGTTTCTATGTATTTATTATGTTTCAGTGCATTTCTCTTCTGTAACTCTGGTTCCCTTAAGCCTGTGTCAGCTTTCAGTATCCACAGCATCCTTTGACTAAGCATTTCAGAAGTCTACTGAGTTGTTTAAGTATCTGTCTCCCTTTGGTTGGTCTGAACCTGGGTTAGACAGTGAACATATCCCTATCCAGCCTTTCTGCACTGTCTTGGCATTATAAACTTTATTTAGTTTTTCAATGACTAGCCACACTGGTGCTTTTATTAATGGCTGTTTATACTTATAATGGTATTATTTTGATTTTGAACAAGTGCTGACAAAATGGATAGTATTTTGTTAAGTATGCTAGATGATATATTTTACACTCAGAAGTGTGGTACTTAACATAGCTGTAAAATGTCCTCTCTCCCAAAGATTTTACTAAGTACATGATTCTTGCAATTTGCAAAGTGCAGTGGAAATGGGATATACTTTGCCTTTTGTAAAACAGGTTCCGAAAAGTAGGCACAAGCAGTCTGATTCATTCAGATCTTGTCTTACTTTACTAAAATGCGTTTTTTTTTTTTATAATGATATCCAGCAGTTCTATCTTGAGGGGAAAATAGAAAAGTAGCATGGTTTGCAACAAGGGACAATGTAAATTAAGGCTTCCAAATGACTGTGATGCTCTTAGCTCTTAGGTAGATGCCTCTTGAAAGACATGTACCAAATGTCTGATTAAAGGATAAAAATGAACAGGATTGGAGAAACAGGAAGGACCACAAACAATGATAGGAAAAGCAAAAGAAAAATATGACAAGTGGATTCTGCCACAGCTACTGCTGAGTAGTTCTTTACTATTTCAGTGGTTCAGAGTGTAGAGAATCAGTGTACGTTAGTGTCAGCAGCAATATAAAAAATCATATATGTATATGTAAAGTTATATATGTATATATAAAGCTATATAAAAACTTTGAACTACAATGATTTTGTTATCCAGGCAGCTGTCATGCAGAAGATTCGGGCAGAATACTTGACTAATCCCGAGTTTGATCCACCGAAGGTGGCTAAAGCATCCTCAGCAGCAGAGGGCTTATGTAAATGGATTATGGCAATGGAGGTATATGACAGGGTTTCAAAGGTGTGTTTTTGACCCTAGTCCCTCAGTGCTGTAAAAGCTTTCCTTTGCTTGTTCTAATCACTGTAAGCGTTGTGTCAAATACTAAGTATATGAACATTTGTGTATTTGTTGTAATTGAATAGGTGGTTGCACCGAAGAAAGCCCGCTTAAGAGAGGCACAGCAGTCCTTAGCGGAGACACTGGCCCACTTGAATCGGAAGAGAGATGAACTTGTTGCAGTGGAAAATCATTTGGCTGCTTTGGAACAAACTTTTATTGAGAAAACTGAAGAAAAGGCTCGTTTAGAATTCCAAGTTGATCTGTGCGCTAAAAAGCTAGAACGAGCAGAGAAGTTGATTGGAGGTCTTGGTGGAGAGAAATCAAGGTCAGATAAAAAGCTCAAATTCCTTATATTCCATCCATTGTAGAGCTAGAGCTTAAACTTCAGTTCTCTGAGCCTTCAATGTTGTATTTCTGTCTGCGGACTGTAACACTGAGGACTGTAATAGTATGGACCTCCATTATCTATATAGTATAAAAATATGGGCAGAAGCATAGAGAAATTGTAGAGAATGGCT
Source organism: Rhea pennata (assembly GCF_028389875.1). Classification (NCBI taxonomy): domain Eukaryota; kingdom Metazoa; phylum Chordata; class Aves; order Rheiformes; family Rheidae; genus Rhea; species Rhea pennata. Next base: position 14,542,923 of record NC_084674.1, read on the forward strand.
TCCAAATGAGAACAGAATACATAAACACAGTGTTCTTAATCTCTCCGTGAACAACAACAATGGTTAATATATGCTGTTAATGCTATAAATGTGGAGATTTTAGCGCTCTTTTATTCTCTATCTTCTGCTTGTCATAGATGGAATAATGCTGCAAATGATCTTCAGAACACTTACGATAATTTGACAGGAGATGTTCTGATATCAGCTGGTGTGATAGCATATCTGGGAGCTTTTACTGCTGGCTTTCGACAAGAATGTACCAAAGATTGGAGCAAACTGTGCAAGGTTAGAAGGTTATCTTAGATTTAAATAGTGGAGTTTGGGTTGGAGGTGGGGAGGGTTGTTTGGTTTCTATTTATCCACAGTGATCTGCAAAAGACCTCATAATGTGGGCCAAAACTTAAACTGCCTCATTATTTATTAGTATTAGCCTAGTAAAGCTCATTAAGGTCAGTGAGATAAATTCTGCATGTGCACTGATACGTGGATTATTAGTACTCAGTTAATTGAATATATTATTATACTGTTGACAAAAGGACAAGTCCATCTTAGTTATCCTACTGCCATAATTCACAAATCAGTGATTTGTGAATCACATCACTGATTGTGATTGTCGCATGAATTAGTGACAAATCAGCACTGGAATACTGCATTGAGTTAATTGAAAGTATGATGGTTGTACAGTTTCCAACTGTTTGAGTGTTTTCTTAGATTATGCATTATGTGATTTACATAATAAAAAGGAAAACACACTTAGAACATAAGAAAAGATAGAGACAGCTCCCATAAAATTTGGAGCGTGAGAGGAAGTATTCACTGGGGAAAGATGCTTAAATATGCGAACTACAATTTCATTTTTCAGAGGTTTTTTTCTTATACTTGGTCCTAATACAAACTGTTAAAAGGAAATATATGTTATTACATTATATTAGATATAATTTAATATTAAAGAAACATGGAATAAAGGTTAATGGGTTTTCTTCTTTTTTGCAGGAGAAAAATATTCCTTGTTCTGAGAATTTCTCTTTGAGTAACTCACTTGGTGACCCAATAAAAATAAGAGCTTGGAATATTGCTGGTTTACCAACTGACATATTCTCTGTAGACAATGGGGTTATCGTTGACAATTCGAGGCGTTGGTAGGTAACAAAGTTTAATATTCTAATGTGAAGGAGATCTTACTTAAAAACAAAACAAAACAAAACAAAAAAAGACTAAATGTCCAGAGACAATATAACTGAAAGCAGAAATAGGAGGAGGAGTCTGTTTCCAATTCTGTGAGATTTAAGAGGGCAGTAACACTTGATGGAGTTGGGTTTGTAGTTGCTGAAAGCTTTCCCTTCAGGAGATGCAAAGCCCTTGGGTAGTTATTTTTATTGTTTTTTATGATTTTTTTAATATTGTACCTACATATCATATACTGGCTAATAAAGCACGTATAAAAATTAGTTTATTAACTAATAATAAATAGTTTTAGAACTGTACAGAAATCACTATGCTTCATACGTTTCTGATAAGATTCAGGTTATATAATTTTCAGGTTTCAGATGCTACAGACCACTTCAGGTTATTTCATACTTATACATATTATAAGGCTATCAGATGACGTTTTTATGTTTTAGAGAGATTTGCTATGTATGAAATTGACATCTGTTGTTCTAAGACCTTTAAGACATTTGACAATTTTTCTAATTCTAACTGAAGTTGATGATGATGTCTGTTATATGATGTGAATGCTTGAGATAGCTGTCTGCCAAAAATCTGCACTCAGCAGGACTATAAGATTATAAAACTTCCTAGTGATCACATTCTCTTAAGAGTTGCTCTTAACTATTAGATTCAAATTACATTGAAATTACAGTACATAATTCCATTTCTAACAAGTTACACAGTTCTCTGAAGGATGCAGTTAGAGGTGGACTGAGCAGTTTTGATGTCCTTCATGCCTGGCTTTTATTAATAAAACATGTATTTATGGATCAAGTTAGCAACGGCAAATGGGACAAAATCTATTGAATACGATTACAAGAATGTCACCTCAGTGCCCATTTACAGTTCTAGCTTTATACCAGCTAATGTTCTAACCTCTCAGACTTAAATTGCAACTATTTTTAAAAATGATTATTTTTTAATGCAAAAATCTATTAAAAAGGAACTCTATCAAAATTTCTAAAAAAAAAAAAAAAAAACAAAAAACCAACACTCTGAATACTGGGAATTCCAGTGAAGGTGCAGAACAAGATGTTAAGCAGAATTCTGCATTCAGATATACTTCATGGAAAAAAAGTTACTAACTTTTTTTTTTCCCAAATCCTAAAACTATTTTGATACTAGTTTCCAAATTAAGATGAAACACTTGGGCATCTGTTTGTGCTTGTATCTTAAAATAATGGAATCAAAGTTTATCACTTTCTGGCTTGACAACCAGACCTGGAAATAGTTTCAAGTGGTTTAAAATTTTGAAAAACTCCAGCAAGCACTGAAAAAACTTTCTTGCGTGTTGTAGGCCATTAATGATTGATCCTCAAGGTCAAGCAAATAAATGGATCAAGAATTTTGAGAAAGAAAACCACCTGAATGTTATCAAAGTCACTGATACAGATTATATGAGAACCCTGGAGAACTGCATACAGTTTGGAACTCCACTTCTGCTAGAAAATGTTGGAGAAGAACTAGACCCATCACTTGAACCTCTGCTACTTAAACAGACTTTTAAACAAGGTACATCAAAATTACTTTTGAACTTAAGAAGCAGATAACATTAGCGTTCACCTGGTAGTTTGTGGTATTGTCCGATATTTTGTTCCTGCTTTCTAATTTACTGCTGCCCGTGATTAGAAGAAGATAATTTCACCACAGTCTTAAGCTTTATTTTATGTTTTAATAAAGCTTGCTGTTTTCCTGTGATAGAGGTTTTACTGAAAAGCTTTGCCAGGTCACCGTAGGAGACTAAACAACAACATTTGACTTGCACGGTAAAATTCTTAATTAAATTGAATATATTTTGCTTTGTACATTTTCCAGTATTTTAGTATAGTAGTAAAATTTACTGTGCTGAATTTTGCACAAATGAAGAAAAGCTGTCAAGGCATTTTGCTTAAGGCGCAATTTTTGTGCTTCTCTGAAACTTGCTGAATAGCTATGAATTTGATTTTCAAGTTTTCTTTTTTCTTCTGGGAAAAGACAGAAAAAAGTGTAAAGATATACAAATATATTTTCATGCCTTCTTAAATAGTTTGCCTCTTCTGGTTGTCATGTTCATACAAAGAGAGGAAATGCAAGGGAAAAAGTCCTCCTCCCATTTTTTTAATTAATGTAGTTTTTCATGAGAAGGAGTAATCTATAAAAATATGATATTTGAGAATAATTCCACAGCTCTCTGTTACCTTCTCCAGTATCATATATGCACACCGAAAACATGATAGAAATTGGACTGACTCATTTATTCTCATTTCCTAAGAGTAAATGTGGCTTTACAGAAGTCTGTAAGAATTTTACAATGCATCAGACTTTTTTATTTTATTTTTTTTACTTTTTCAGGAAATTTGAAAGAGTTATTGACAAGAATTTTGCTTCTATTAATCAGAAAAATAAAATGTTTCTGTAAGCAACTGAAGTAGACAAACCTTTTCTTAATATTTCTCAATTTTAGGAGGCATGGATTGTATCAGGCTTGGTGAGACCATTATTGAATATTCCAGTGACTTCAAATTTTTCATTACCACAAAACTGAGAAATCCACATTATATGCCAGAACTGGCTACAAAAGTTTCCTTACTCAATTTTATGATAACACCAGAGGGACTTGAAGACCAATTGCTGGGTATTGTTGTAGCAAAGGAGAGGTAAGTCTCTGTTTATGACAAATAGCCTTTAAAATATTTTCTAGCATCATTACAAGTAAATGAGAGATGGCTTTATTGTAAAGCAAAGTGAATAATACTTGTTCTAAGTGTCGCTCAGTGACAGCATTAAGATTGTTGGTTTTCTAGTTGTCATATGTAAAGAATTTGCTGGTTCTTCGGTAAAAGAGAAACAGGTTGTATCATGTTTAAAAGTGTGTACAGGTTACATTTTAAATAGCTGATGTTCTGTCATAGTTTTTTCCTGGCAATTTTCTCCTGTAACATTCCCTGAATGTTAGAAAACTATACTAATATTATTCAAAGTTTAAATAATTATTTTAATTTTCTGATTTGTTTGAGTTGCCAGACTTGCTTGCAGAATTATGATAATTTGGTTTTAATTTCCTATGAAGAAAAAAATCGAGCAACTCTGAAACTGATCATAAGTCCTATCTGAACCTTCGTAGAGGTGCAGTGAAGTAGTTCATGCATTGTATGCAATTGTGCTAAATTCTGTTTGCTATAAAGTGTTTCTAGCAATAAACTTACTAGGACTATCACATAATGTCTTTTTCTCCACACACCAAGGAAAACCAAGATGCATTGACATTTGCGATACACTAGCGTCTTAAAGTTTAGGTCATCATTTCCAAATACTGAACTGAAATTGTGCAAAGAGGTCTGTACTCAGGGATTTATATGTGCTGAATAATAACAACCAATTTAAAATGAATAGAGTATTCTCAAATATTGTTGGAAGAGGGAATGATCTTCATGGGCTTCTGTTATAGTCAGTGGAAAATGAGGGTAGACTGTTTCTCTTACATGCATTTTTTCTTTTTCCTTAGACCAGAATTAGAAGAGGAAAGAAATTCTCTCATCCTTCAATCTGCAGCCAATAAAAAGCATCTAAAAGAAATTGAGAAGAGAATATTAGAAACCTTACAGTCATCTGAAGGGAATATTCTGGAAGACGAGACTGCTATCATGGTCTTAGATTCTGCTAAAATAATGGCTAATGAAATCACAAAAAAACAGCAGGTAAGGAGCATTAGACTTTCTCCTTAGCAATATGTAGAAATTAAATGGTAAAATGTGCAGCTAGTTGAAGGAGAAAGCACAAAGAGGAGATCTTGTGCTTGTGAAATGTGAAGAGAAATACAATTTGGACCTTTCTGGAAACTCTACTGATGGTTTATTTAGTTTTTAATTAACAAACACTTAAAAGAATGTGTGTCTGTCTATAAGAACTCAAGTTAAAAGAACTAAATTCTAAAGATAACATTAAGGATATATTAAGGTGAAGAAAGAGTCTAATTTTTAAAACCAACAAAAAATAATATTCAGGGATACAGCAGAAACCTGCCTGACTAATATAGGCATGCAAGACCAAACTCTTCTGTTGTTATGCTTAATGTACAAAATATGTAAGGTCAATGAGAGCTAAATATCATTGATGAGAGAATAAAGATTTTCTAAGTTACTGTAGGCTTAAATCAGATATTAGTGGTTTTTTTTAATCTGCCGTTGTCCTTTCTGCTACTTGTTAATCAAATGTAATTTCAGACTGTGTCTAATGATAGGTTTGAAAAGCCTTTTTATATTCAAAATACTCCATTTGATATAAAGCTAATCCATAATAGAATAACTAGAGCATAAATATATAAGCATTTTGAAATTACATGTATTTCTAAATATTGCAAAGATTAACATAGATTATGCTAAATGATGCATCAAAACTGCTCTTCCTCCTTCTTCCTGTGTTATAACTGTTGCATCCTCCAGTGTAAATAAATAGATTAGATAGTACTTCACTAAGGTCAAGTGTTCCTTTTATTAATGTAGACATCACATACTATGATTGTGCTGTATAAAAGTATTTTAATAATGTTACCGAATAGTAATATTTTTTGTACAAAGAAAATACTGACAACTTTCCTTTAAAATAAGCTATTCTAAAACTATCATTGATATTTAGATTGCAGAGAAAACAGAACTTAAAATAGCTGAATCTCGAGAAGGCTATCGACCTATTGCAAAGCATTCATCAGTGCTGTTCTTCAGTATTGCAGACCTGGCTAACATTGATCCCATGTACCAGTATTCCCTTAGCTGGTTTGTTAACCTCTTCATCAACTCTATTCATGATAGGTAAAAACAGTATTTCTGATGTAAAATAAGGTGTTTTTCATTCTCTTTTTCTTAACAATTTTCTCAGTTTTTTTGGTTTGGGGTTTTTTGTTGTTGTTTTTTAAACTGTTTACCTCAGCTCTCTTTAAGTATGAACTTTTGTAACAAAATATAAATTCTTAATAAAAGAAATACTGTCTTCACTTTAGGTGACTAATGAACTATAAACATGCACTAGATGTCCCCTTTTTTTAATATATATTTAAGAATGTTAATTTTAAAAAGTTTAAAACCTAGTTTTGAACTAGGCTCCATTGTGAGCACTATGAGTACTGCCAGCTGACAACTGCAGATTAATTTTGGTTTGTCATTTTGCTTGGGACTTTCAAAAGAGCTTTAAAGCATTGAGTATAATGAAAATTTTGGGGAAATGAATATCTAAATCCTAATATAATTCCTTCAGAAACCTGAAAAGATTTAGATTTCTTATTTGCCTAAGTAACTCGATACAAAGTCTCAGTTTTTCACTTTTTTTTTCTTTTAGTAACAAATCCAAAATTTTGGAAAAGCGCCTTCGATACCTAAATGACCACTTCACATACAATTTGTATTGCAATGTGTGTCGATCACTGTTTGAAAAGGACAAGCTGCTATTTTCCTTTTTACTGTGCTGTAATCTTCTAATGTAAGCTCACTTTTCTGAAATCACCAGTGATTTTCTTGTCTTAGAAAAAATTATTGATGAAAGAACATGTTCATGTGATGGTTTGCCTTTGGAGCAAGAATTTGAATGGGTTTTTTTTGTTGTTAATACTAATAATATTTAGAAATGAAAGAATATGTGGGTGCATGTGTTGCTACTGCAGCCTTTGGGCATGTTATAAAGAGAATATTTCTATGCTTATTTATATCAATGACTGTCGCTGATACAAGGAGAAAGGGAAAAGTTCCTTTGCATCTTTATGACTCTTTAGAGGGACTGGATAATGCTACACAGTGGCCTTATGTTACGGCTTATATTAAGGACAGTTGTTAGTATTTAAGAAAAAAGGGTTTTTTTTTGGGGGGGGGGTTGTTGTTTTTTTTTTGAAGAAATCTAAGACAATGATATACCATCTCAGCAATTTAAGGGCCTTTTTTGTTTCTTTTCCTCTTCTCTTTGTTTCTATTTTGTCTGTTTGCATGCGTCATTAGATATAATTTGCTGTCTTCTCTCTTCCACTGTACTTTTTAGTTTCATCTTCCTGATTTTGGGGGTTTGGTGTTTTTTTGAGCTTTTTTTTTTTTTTTTTTTTTTTTTTTTTTTAATTTTATGTGCACACATTATGAGAGGAAAGATGAGTTCAAAACTGCATGATCACAACACAGTGTGCATGCTTTTATTACTTAGTTATGATGTGTACGCATCTGTTTATTGACCATTCTTCTTGAGCCAGTTTGTAAAGCTACTAGTTCTAAGGCCCAGAACCCATCTTTTCTATAAAGCCTTTAAGAGTCAGGAATGATAGCACTTCAAATAAGATGTGCACAATTTACCTTTAAAATCCTTTAGTCTTAATCAATCATCTTTTATTATGCAGTTGCTTAATTGCATAGAATACTGAGATCCCAGCTATTACTGCAGTAAGAGCATTATTAAATGCCAATGAAGTATAATTCTTTTAAAACAACTCTTTATATTGTGTGAAAATATATCTCAATAACAATATTACTTTCTTTTTTTTTAATTTAGGGCTAAGAATGAAATAGAACGTCAAGAGTTTATGTTCCCGCTAACTGGGGGTGTGGGTCTCAAGAATAAATACAAGAACCCAGATCCATCTTGGCTACCAGATAAGAGCTGGGACGAATTATGTCGTGCAAATGAAATCCCAGCTTTTAGAGGACTGAGGTATAGTACAATGTTGTTATGAAATAGCTATAATTGTTTTTGACTAAAGTATTTGTAATATACAGAAAGAAATATTTGCTATACGTTTTTAAAATTGTGACAGAATATCACTACAGTTTTGATGTTTCCAATACATAAACTTGTCTCATCTTTAGAAAACTGTTCCTGTTTCCATCATATTCTAGGCTTGTTTTACTTAAATAATTCAAAAACTTAAGTTGACTAATTATTATTTAATTAAACTATTTCTTTAAATTAATCCAGGCATTGAATACCTTATTTGTTTATTTATGGAATGGGCTGCATACTTTTCTTTGAGAATACCTCCATGGTAGAGAAAACAGTGTATTAAAGGGGAGCAATGAAAGCCAAGAAAGATGGTGTGTGTAGCAAAATTTCATCATAGCTCTGGAGGAGGAATTTTTTTCTGGTGAAATCTGATTTCCTGAAATCAGGAGAATTTTGCCCTGAGTTTAAATAAGATTTAATCCTAAGTTCTGGAGACAGTTTGGCAATATATGTCTTCCACATAAATAGCTGACAGAGCCCAAACTTATTTGGAGGTTTTGTGTCTAATTGTGGAAACATGTGATAGCAGAACAAACGCTGCTGTAATAGAAGAAACTTTTCTTTGGCTGTTTTGAGTTTCTCCCCTATTACAGTTTTGATAGTGATGTAGATGATGATCTAGAATTACTAGTCTGAGAGGAACGTATACAATGAATATTACATGAAAGAAAATAATACAAGATTTTTCCGTGATTGAATTTCCTCTTAATTCTTCAATTGGTGAACTGAGTTTTTCCAAAATATGAGACGCAGAAAATTCACACTGCACCCAAGATCTAGGAAGCCTCCTTGGTCCAAGCAGAGCTAGCTGCAGGAGCAGGCAGAGCTTATTGTCAAGTCACAGCCATTCAGATGAAGCCATATATGTCTGCACCAGCATAGTGGGAAAAGATTCTCACTCTTCAACACAGAGAAGCTTCTGTAAAAATTAGTGCAACTATAAGATTATTTGCTAGTGTAGATGTGAAATGGATTGTACTGGTTGCATTGTGTAGGACATTACAATTTAATTGACTTTTTTGGAAAACATGAAAAACTGGAATCCAGGCATTTACAGTAATAGCATGTGCTTTTCCTTCTAGGAGTCACATCTCTGAAAATACAAGCGAGTGGCAAAAAATTTATGACAGCAAAGAGCCACAAAGCTTTCCTTTACCAAAACAATTCAGTAATACCTTAAATGAATTACAAAAGATGATAATCCTTCGGTGCTTAAGACCAGACAAGGTAAAATGATACATTACCACGTGTTTGTAGATCATTCCGTATCTTGTAGCATATTTTGATATAGCTGTTAAAATGACTAATCTGTTCTTCAGAACATTTTATTTAGAAAATAAATGATTTTCTTATTTTCCACTTGAGCAGTTCAAGCACCACTGGCATCAACTGAGATCCTTTGTCTGATGTGACAAAGTGTATCTTTTAGAGTATACTAATCTTTCTAGTTTTCTTCCAGTGCTCATTCATGTATATTCTGTTCTTTGGTGCACCCCACATGCTCATGATATTAGCCAGAGTAGCCAGAGAACTTTTAAAATATTCTACCTTTGGTGCATTCCACAAATTATATTGTATGTTATGGACAGCCAGTGCTAGGATTAAAAGTGCACACTATAATTGCTCATTAGTAAATATTTATGTAATTACACTTTTTAACTAATTCCAAGGGGAAATATGGACCTACACCTGAAAACTCAATTCAAGTCTTACAGTTCAGTAATTATCCTTTCTGGCTATGTCACTTAGTGTTGTTCATATGGGGCATTTAATTTGAGATACGTGTGTGTGTGTGTGTGTGTGTGTGTGTGTGTGTGTATTTTTTTAAGACTAAAGTCATGCTGGAAACCTTTGCTTCTGAAGCATCCAACAAGACTAGTTTCAGCTCTGTACAAAGTAGAGAGGTGTCTCTAGACATTTTGCTCAGTGATTTGGAGTACAGTATATGTTAAAGATGCTACGAAATACGCTATGTTTAATTTTGTAACTGATTTTTTTTTTTTAAATCAGATTGGTCCAGCTATAACAACATTTGTAACCAATAAACTGGGAAAGAAATTTGTAGAGCCACCACCATTTGATCTAACAAAAAGTTACTTAGATTCAAATTCTACAATCCCACTAATATTTGTGCTATCTCCAGGAGCAGATCCCATGTCCAGTAAGTATAAACAGGAAGAAGAAAAGGCCCAGCATAGCTTTTCAGATTAGGGATCTGAATTCCCCCTTGCATACACAATGGGGGTGATTTTGCACTTAGGCAAGTAGAATTTGAATGCTGCTATATCAGACTGATAAAATTTTGTGTTGCAGAATAAAATGGTAACAGTTTTTTAAAATGAGTAAGTTTTACATTGTACATCAAAGCTATACCATCTTGTATGTAGGTTTTCGTAAAGTAATAATAAAAAAATTCTTTTTTTTTTCGTGAGATGCAACTTGATTTTAACAAAGAAATGCTAAAATATTGTGCCTTCTGTTCAAGGCCTCCTGAAATTTGCAAATGACAAAAAGATGGTTGGAAATAAGTTTCAGTCCATCTCACTAGGACAAGGACAAGGACCTATAGCTACGAAAATGATTCAAGAAGGGATGGAAGAAGGAACCTGGGTTTGTTTACAAAATTGTCATTTAGCTGTCTCCTGGATGCCAATGCTAGAGAAAATATGTGAAGAGTTTAGCAGTGAAAACTGCCATCCATTCTTCAGACTTTGGCTTACTAGTTACCCTTCACCAAAGGTACATGTATTACCAAATGTCTGTTTTCCACAGGGGGGGGAAAAAAAGTCAGTAAGTTTTAACCCAGATTTTTTGTATCCGTGAATGAACTGATAATACAGAACTTCCCTAAAATGCTTAGAGGCTCATGAAGAGAGAGTTTAATCAGGAGTGGACCTTAAAAATAATTATAAGCGTAATTATACCAAAATTCCTCTTTAATATTTTGACATCAGTAAATGGAACTGCATTTTTCCAGGAAACACAGTCATGAAATTTGTGATACTGTCCACAAGTTTTATTCCACATGAGTTCAAGAAGTTAATTCAGCTGTATGCATTTTATTTTGGAAGGCATTCAAGAAAATATTTTAAAATACAAATAAGTTTATATTTTATAGTAAAGTTTTACTTTCTTGATGGTCTTTGAGTATTTTTTTTAAAAGCTGGTGATGTTGAAAATGTGATTTCTTAAGGTAATTACTAATATAACAAATATAATATAGCAAAACATCGTTATAACAATATCAGTTCTTCCCCACTTTCTGAATGCAGTTGTGCTATTTATTATTTCTAGTTTCCAGTAACCATTCTGCAGAATGGAGTAAAGATGACAAATGAACCTCCGACTGGTCTCCGGTTAAATTTACTTCAGTCATTTCTTTCTGATCCTATTTCTGATCCTGCATTCTTCTGTGGGTGCCCTGAAAAGGAGCTGGTAATTTGTTCATCTTTTGACAGTTTTGTTCATATTTTTTCACAGATTGTACTGATTTCTGTCCAATGAATATTGTAATTCAGATTGTTTCCTATAGTCATGAGTTTAGGTTTTGCAGTCATAAAAATCATTAGCAGAGAATAACGCTGCCAGGTAGCTTTATGTGGTAATAGTTAATACTATCTCTTGGGCTTTATTAAGTCCCATAAAATGGGAAAGCCTCATGCTCGTTGCATGACGTACATAAACCCTCAACAGCCATTAATTGGGCATACCTGTCAAACTCAGAAGTGAGAGGCAGAGCCCAGCCTTGATGCCATTCCAAACAGGAGCACGCCTGAAACTAAAACTTTGGCTTCAGAGCTTTTAAAAGTTTTGAATAAATATAAGCCATAAGCGTAATCATTGTTGAGATGGTAAACACTGGGAAGATCTTTTCTCACTGTCAGGGACTGGTACTGCAGTGCCTATACCTCTTATTCATAAGCAAGGAACCAGTTAGCTAATCATTACCTGTGAAGGAAGTGAAAATCCAGTGGGATTATTCACAGTTTCAAGCATTGTAATCATTCCATATAGCTGTAAGTAGTTGCATCATAGGCCTTACAATATTAAACAATACATCAATATTTTATATAGTTATCTAGTTATATCTATCTATATATCTTAATAAATATCGCATACTATTTGAATATGGAAGAAGAAAAAAATGTACTTGAGAATCTTGCTAAATGTGTTTCTATGTGTGGCAGATATGTGCATATTTTTTCACAAGTCAACTTATCACTGCATACCTAATAGTTGCATGTATTTGTACCCCGAAATGGTATGGTAATCAAATGGTATTGTTCTTTATGTAAATTACAGAATAGCACAAGCGCATGGGCCAATTAATACTTTCTTGTTCTGTTTTTTTCAAAGGTATGGGAAAAACTGCTCTTTGGAGTTTGTTTTTTCCATGCTCTTGTTCAAGAGAGAAGAAAATTTGGACCTCTTGGTTGGAATATACCCTATGGATTTAATGAATCAGACTTGCGAATCAGCATTAGACAGTTGCAGGTAAAATCTTCTACTGCTGCCTTCAGCGCTGATCTTACGAACTTTGGTTCCCACCACAGGAAAACAGACTGATAGTCAAAAGCTAGCAATACTCTTAGGTTATATCAAATATTCACAGATTTCTAAGCAAGTTTCTGTGACTTCAGTAACAAAGCCAAAAATGTCAATCATGTTATAAATACTTAAAAGAAAAATGAAATAAAAATTTATTCTTTGTGAGATCTAGATACACACAAACTTACAGAATTAACTGTAATAGAGTTAAAATTGTTGTATGAAAAAGCTCATTGTTCTATAAGTAGTACCCTGTAAGCGATGATCTCTTATTTGGGTGGCTCTTTGGGTTGGTAAAAGGAATTTTATTTGTGTCCACACTGCTAATTAAACAAGTTCACAACTGTTCTCTTACCTTAAAGCTAAATGATGTGTGCTACTTGACCTTCAGTCTTCTGGAGGCCCTGTATGATAGACCAAAGTCAGAAGAGCTAAAACTCGTGAATTGCAGAGGTTGAGGTTGAGCTGTTGGAAAAGTAGCAAGCAACAATGGAAGGGATGAGAAGATTCGGAAGATTAGAAGGAAATTTCTATGAAACACATCTTTCTTGGTACAAGAAAGAGAAGTGTCCTAGAAAGTTTAGACTGACAAAACTATCCAATTGTAAATAATTCAGGAAAGACTGGAATGATTTGTTAATTCTGGTACTCATGAAAGTATATCACTACTAATGCCTGTTAATTTTAATCAGTAGTTTTGTCTGAAAAAAAGATTTCAGAATTGGAGTTTCCAACTCTTGAGATGGGAAAACTCCATAAACTGCAATTGTGCATGCTCCTGTCCCTTTTCTCTGTAGGTCACACTGTTACTCTGCAGATCCTTAAACTCTCTAGAGTTACTGCTGTTTTCTGTTTCAGCTATTTATAAATGAGTATAGCCATGTTCCATTTGAAGCTGTATCTTACCTTACTGGTGAGTGTAACTATGGAGGCCGAGTGACGGATGACTGGGACAGACGTTTACTCCTGACAATGTTGGATGACTTTTATAATCCTGATATAATTGAAAATCCTCGTTACACTTTTTCTCCCAGTGGTAACTATTATGCTCCACCAAAAGGCACGTATGAGGACTACATTGAATTTATTAAGGTAAAAAAAAAATACCATCTATTATAATGATGATATACTAAGAGAACTATTCTTAGGCTTTGGCCTGAGCGCTAAAAATGGTAGTTTTGCAGCACTTTTAATTGGATGCTTAGCTGCTTGCCTTACATCCTGTCATGATCCAGCATATGTTTCTGGTAGGGTAAGTAGATAGAAGCACCTAGCATAGATAATAAAGAATTCCTCAGCAATGGCTTTCTCTGTATGAGCTGACAGCTCTGTAGCCAGCAATACTGTCTGCAAATACACTGTGAAGTCTTTATCCCTCTTCAGCTGAAGTCAATGGTAATTTTATACTTTGCTTCTTAAAGCTTTGAATCTGATTTGTAGTGTGCTGCTTTATTTAATGCTAATATTTATTGTATTTTGCCCTAGAATCTTCCCTTTACTCAGCAACCAGAGATATTTGGTTTGCATGAAAATGTAGATATTTCAAAAGATCTTCAGCAAACAAAGGTCCTCTTTGAATCTTTGCTTTTAACACAAGGAGGAGGCACTCAGGGAGGTTCTTCTGGAGGTGGTGACAGCACTCTTTATGAAATTGCGGATGATATTCTCAGCAAGGTATTGCAGTGTACGAGTGACTCAAGTTTGTCTTTTCACAAAGCAGAAACTCTTTAACCTGAGTCTTCACTGTAAAATTTACTTCGTATTGGGGGAAAAAATCTATTGGGAGAACTTCAGTGCAACATGAAAGTAAGAACTCTCTGGCTGTGGCAGGCCACAGCTGCATGAATGAAGTTGAATGAGGTTTTGCTAAATAGGTAGCAATCAGGAGGCAGAGAGAGAAAACAGAACAAACAAAATGTGAAAGAATAGCTGGTTCATATGAGCATTGCTACAATTAATGAGAGTTGAAATGCATTTATAATTTTGTATGGTATGAAGAATTCTAGGTGGATTTTAAAAAAATAAGGGTCATTTGGATTTGGATTAAAATACTAAATTGATTAGATACTCATCAGAAGGTTTATTGGTATGTATTACTCTGCAGCTTTTTGCATCTGCTTTCTTTTAGTGTAGTGTTAATGCATTACAATATATAGAATGATTTCCAAATATGTTGTCATTTACAGCTTCCAAATGATTTTGACATTGAAGGTTCCCTAATTAAATACCCTGTGAGGTACGAAGAAAGTATGAACACTGTGCTGGTGCAAGAAATGGAGAGATTCAACAAGTGAGAGAGTATTTGATTACTATTACTGAATCTACTCATAATCATTCCACTTACAGAAAGCCTTTTTTTTTTTTTTTTTTTTTTTACTATCCATCCATTGTAAATTGTTTTGGGAAATATTTTATAGTTTATTTCTTTCCACTCTAATTGTTTGCAATGATATCTGCAATCCTAGCACCAGTCTTCCCTTTGGAAAAGGCAGAGTTGTAGGACGGATTTCAGGAAAAATGATCCAATGGCAAAATGAACAGGGGGAGAAAAACAAATGTGATAAAACAAAAAGAAAGAAGCTTAGACTCCCTTCTTACTCCCTTCTTCTTTGACTTCCTTCTTTTTCTCTTTCACCTTCTTTTGCTAAATTATATATTTTATTTCCCTCCTTCATATTTCAGACCTGCAGGATAAAGGTGGTGGAAGCTGTAATACACATATAGTTATAGCTTATGAAGTTCTTTTCTTTGATATTTGGAAATATTTCTGCTTATTTCTGTACTGCCTGATAGGCTTCTGCTTTAATTTTTTCCTTCCCCCCCCCCCCTTTCCGGAAACCTCTTTTCTTCCTATGACTTCCTTTCACAATATGTTACTTCGGATTAAAAACTTCTAATTGCTTTTGTTTTTCTCTTTGGATCCTGCTCTCTCTTCCTCGATTTTCTATTTCTTTGCTGTCTTTGATTGCTCCTCCATTCTTTCTTCCATATTTTTATCTGCTCTCCTTCTTCTGTTTATCTCTTCCCCTCTGTCTGCCACTTCATTTTCTCCCGGATTTTTAATAATGCCCCCTAACTTTCATTCTCCAAGTTTTCCTTTGTTTCTGACTTCAACTTTCTCCTCTCTTGTAATCTAAAACTTCTTTTTCCATCTAGTATACTGTGCATGCATTTGGAGCTCTGAGTTTACCTTCTTGCTAAACAGAATAGAGTATTTCACAAAATTAATAGAAGAATACATTAGACTGTTCCTAGTCTTAAAGTTAGGCAAAGTAGTTTTGTGTAATCAGAAACAAATGGTGCATGGGTGTTATTGCAGTTATTTTTTCACAACTGCTTCCAAAACCCACAATGCTGCTATTTTTTCAAAAAAATAAGAAATAGGTGTGAACTGTACAGTTCTGCATATCTGTTTGAGCGCTATATTTAAACATGAAATTTCCCCAAATTTTGGAGCTCCAAATCTGGAATTTGTTTTTCCAAAATGAAGAATCAAGCCACCTGCAAAATTCAGATACAAAACTCTCCTCCAGTGTGTACTTAGTCTGGTGTTCTGTTTTGCTGCCCTACAAATCATAAGGAGTCAAGCCTTGTAGATGACTTAGTATTTGGAAGTGAGGTGGGTGGGGGGAAGGGATACAGGACTTATGTATCCCAGCAAAAGAAGTCAGTAGCAGTTTTTTGTTTTTTTTTTTTTTTTTTTAAATACAGGTCAGAACTCCACAGTCTTAAAAAGAACACACATACACCCCCATCCGCCATATCGTACTTTGGAAGTACTGCTAGGCTGGGAAAAAGAAGCGTACTGGAAGATGACAATAGGAGCATAAATCTGTAACTTTATAATGTGGCTAGTTCTGCAGTTATGTGGAAACCATCTATACAAGTTCCATAATCCAGTTTTATTTTTTCCAGAGAGGATGTGGAATCTTACAAATCATGCAAAGCTTGATTAGAGCAAAGCTTGTGAGAATTCTTTTTTTTTTTTGTAATATATATTTTATAAATAATATATATTTTTTTTACTTTAGTTTAATACGAACTATCCGTATCACATTAATTAACCTGAAGAAAGCCATTAAAGGATTGGTTGTTATGGATTCTGAACTAGAGGCTCTCTGTGGCAGTCTACTCGTTGGAAAAGTTCCTGAGAGTTGGGCTAAACGTTCATACCCAAGCCTAAAACCACTAGGCAGCTATATCCTAGATTTTCTAGCAAGGCTGAAATTCTTACAGGTAAGGTACAAGAGTCAGTGCCAATAGTTACTTACTCTACTTTTTTATATAATTTGCTCCTCTTTATGTTGAAAGAGTATTTGGAAAAGGAATAATAGATATTGCTAGATATTCTTTTTTTGTCTCTTTTTTTGATTACTGAAAATGTCATTTTCCTTTTTCCAGAATTGGTATGAATTAGGGAAGCCCACAGTTTTTTGGCTGTCAGGATTCTATTTTACTCAAGCTTTTTTAACTGGAGCTATGCAAAACTATGCTAGGAAGTACACGATCCCTATTGACCTTCTGGGATATGAATTTCAGGTATGAATATATTATTAATGTATATATCATTAATCTGGGTCCTGATATTGCAGTGAGCTGGAGTAAGTTAATTCTGAGTGGAAAGTTCATCTTGCAACTAACTTGCAGCAATTTGAAGACATGCATTTAATTCTTTGGTAGAGTAGGCATGTTGAAAAACATCTGTAAAAGAGATATATTGAAAGACTTTTGTCTTTGGACCTCAGAAAAACAACTTGTGTGGTAGTTTGTCGTTGAATTCTTCTTTTTATAACCTACAATAAAGGTAACTAACAAACCTATAGAAAACTGCTATCTTAGCAGTTTTGTTTAAAAGTCGTGCTGAAAAGAAATCATTACTACTTTATTCTTGTTTTGGAATGATCTTCGGAAGATTGGCTATTGGCATAATACTTCAAAAAGGAAACACTACAAAAGTTTGATAACATGCAGCACTTACTATTTCTTGTAGGTTATTCCTCAGGATACCTCTGATACTGCACCAGAAGATGGAGTTTATATCCATGGATTGTTTTTAGATGGAGCTCGCTGGGACAGGGCCAAGTCAGTACCAAAGTATTTTACTACAGTCCTTAAAATGTTTCTTATGTGCTTACGCAAGATTTGTTTAAAGATTTTAGTCTTACTTTTCATATTATTCCAATAACACCTTCATAATGATTTCCTTTTTCCCATGGGTTAAAGGTAAGAAAATAAAACAGTGAATCTTTTAAGTGTTACTGTGCTGGAAAAGTTGGAATGTGCTAACCTGCAGCAGAATGAAACTCATAGAATTGTCTGACAGCATGAGCCGTGGAAGGATTTCAAGCAGAAAATCCAACATATTTTTAAAGTAGCCAGTAATTCTGAAACACTTAATCATTTGGTGCCCAGTCTGAGTTATCTTAAAGAGACTTAATTTCTAGAGCAGTTTTTCTTCTATAACCATTTTTATTCAAAAAATTAATGTTTTATTTGAAAACTTGAATTTTCTAAATCTTTTCATTAAATTTTTAAAAATATGTAATAAAATTTTAGATAAAGTTTTGATTTGTGAGCAAGTCTCTCTGTCCTAGCTGTTGGGTAGCTACAGAGCTCTGGCATCATCTTGCTTTAGCCAGCCAGGCCATTCTCTAGTGTTTATTCTGTATGAACAGCACTCATGCAAATTACCCCTGGGTCACACAGGATAAAGTCAAGATTTGATTTATAGTGTTTTAGCTGTTTGCTCAACCATTATTCACCATTTTTAGGGTATCTATCATTGATTAATGCCTAAGATACAGGCACCTTAAAGTGAATGGTGAGTATCAAGAGTAAAAAAAATATATATATCAAGATTAAATTTTCTGAGGTAAAAATATTTTTCCAGTGATGCAAACAAAATGAGTGAGCAGAGCAGCTAGTACTAACAAACACTTGGGCTAACTGATAGGTTTTGCAAGAGGTTAGTTTCCTTGGTTTACTTACCAAAGTTGTTTTTGTCTGATGTATGGTTTTGTGCACACCTTTGTCAACTGACAGTAATCAATTTGCCAAATTTCAGGGATACAGTTGGGTATATAATAACCTTTCCTTCAGCCGTTCACATGAAAATTTAATTCTAGAGTGTATTTTGTTTTCATAATAATGCAATAAGGTTGTTTGTGTTTTAAGTTTAGCCCTCTTCCCTCCCTTCTCCTCCCATAAAAAGAGATTGCATTCTTTTTTTCCCCCAAGAAGTTTAAACAAACAGATACTGTATAGTAAGAACATAGGTAGGCTAATCCTACAACAGCTTATTTAGATTTTGGAATAACAACCTTTTTCTTTTCTTTTTTTTTTTTTTTTTTTTTTTTTTTTTTTTTTAAAAAAAAAAAGTCTTATATTTGTTACCGAATCTTTTGAAAAAGGGAAAGGGAAATTTTGTCTCTTAAAGAGTCATTACCTTACGTGTTTCTTTCATCACTTACTTGAAATTCTTCTCTGTCTCTTCTCCTCCCCCCCCCCCCCAACACACAGTTTCTTTTTGGCACATCTTTCTCTTCTCACCCCTTTCTCAACTTTTGTGCACCTTCTTTCCTTGATTAAAGTACTAATGGAAAACAGCAGCCAGAAGAGCATTAAATTAATCATATACTTTCTTAAAAGTAAAATTCTAAATGTGCTGGAATTATCTGTGAATTTGTTTGTCTATTAGTTTAGGCTGGAAAAAAAGTTTTCCATGTAGAAAGGAAGTACAGTAGTTGTCTCCTTTATTAAAAGACAGTGTATAGGCCCTATGGTTTGTTCCCTCCCATGCTTGCATCTTCTGCTTATTTGGGGTAGGTGATCCCTTTTCACCACCACGTGACTGGACAGTGTTCTGGTGCCTGGGGCTTTAAGCTTTTCTGATTTACTTGTTACAATTAAGCTAATGTTGGTTGGATCAAGAGTGAGATCTCCTCTCCTTTTATTCCCTACGTGAATGCTTTACCCGGTGAATGACAGAGTCATTCTTGCTGGCTTTCCTGACCAAACAACAATTTTATACAAAATTGAGATCTCCCTCAGGATGATCCTATTCCTATGGTTAACCACTCATATGTTGGAACTACAAGTTCAAATCTACTGTTGGAAGAAGATTTTTCCTAGCCTAGTACATTTGTGACTGTAGTACCTTAACTTCCTTTGCTTTTCTTACAAGTACCTCAAGGAAATATTAGATTGCTAGATGAAAGTAATTTCATACAAAATGAAATATTATTTCAGTTATGAAAAAAATGGAGAAAAAGACATTTATTTACCTTTAAACACATTCTTCTTTTTTCTTTTTTCTTTTTTTTTTTTCTTGGCTCAGTTTAACACCAAGCCAAAAATAACTGCTTTGTTGCTTTCTCTCACCAGAGGAATGTTAGCTGAACAGTATCCCAAATTGCTCTTTGATGTGATGCCAATCATCTGGATAAAACCAAGTAAGTAAAATTGCTCTGAATTGCGTGCTATTCAATAAGAAATTTCAACAATGAATTCTGCTATTGCAGAAGACCAGTCCTCCTTCCCCTCACAAAAGTACCCAAATGTGCACAGAATTCACATGCACTTGACTTCTGTGTTAAAAATTATACTTGCTAGTTTGACTTAGTACTTAATCTGAGCAGGAGGCCTGTTCCTCTCTGTGTGCAGAAATTTATAGTTACACATTTGACAAAAGGAGTAGTTAGACGAATATTTTAAGTAAGTTTAGTTGCTTCTCAGTCTTTCTCAAAACAAAAGTTAATTTTGGTGGAGGAGGCACATGGTGTTTGAATTCCTCACTCTACTAGAGTTGAGAATTTTGAATCAGCTTACAGGTGCTCAGGGTTTTACCTCACATGATTTAACAGGGTTTCCTTAGTTTTTTGTTGCTGCTCATTGCCTATGATGCCAGTAAATACTTTCCATAATTCTTGTTTTCTTTGATCAGGAGCAGTAAATCCCTGATTTTTATTTAATCATTTAAACAGGGCTCCCTACTGTAACTGTTGCAACGTATATGTAACAAACTAATAGCTAGTCTTTCACTTTTTCTGCCTTTGCCTTCTGTGGATGCTGAATGGATTTGTTTTCATACATGCATGATTTAACACTTTGCAAGTTGCATGTGAATAGTCTAGGCATATGGAAATTTCCTGTGGAGTTGTGTCCTTACCTCTCGGGTGACTTTGATTGTAGTAAGGTTCTGTGGCTGCTGGATCAGAATTTCCGTGGAACTGTTAAAAGCTATAAACTGTAACCCTTATGTTAAAGGAAATCACTAATTATATAACTGTTCAGATTTGAATATGTCTCTGAATGATTATGAAGCTGATAAAATCACATATTGCTATTGAGTCCTGGAAACAAACTGTAGTTTAGTTACTCTCTTTAAGTTTGTTAGCTTATTTAAATGTAGGTTGTTATGTTTTTTTTTTTTAAAAAAAAAAGGTAATTTTGTTATGTTACACATGAAACAATTCTTCATTTTTATTTATCCTTAAGGATATTACTGTAAATACATAATATCTGTGTGTAGATTAGGCTCCTATCATTTAAAATAGCTGCAGTAAATAATATATTGTTCTATTTTCTTTCAAAGCTGCAAAATCAGACATAAAGAAATCGAATGCGTATGTTTGCCCACTCTACAAGACAAGCGAGCGTAAAGGAGTCTTATCTACTACTGGACATTCTACTAACTTTGTTATTGCCTTAACTCTTGATACGGATAAACCAGTCCAGCACTGGATCAAGCGAGGTGTTGCATTGCTCTGCCAGCTGGACGACTGACTTTGGACAGTTCAGATACAAATTTCACAAGATGCCTTTCTTTTCATTTCCTTACAGAGGAAGTGTAGCACACTGTGTCAAAGAAGCATCTTGACATGCTTTTTGTATATATAAAAAAAAGACATGCGTATATTTTCTGATCCCCAATATTTTGCCTTTCCCCAATTATTTGCCTCAAGATTAGCACTTTTACAATGTATAAAAAATACAGCTAGAATTTTAGCCTTTTGTAACATTATTAATATGTAAACATCAATTTTATGTATTACTTGAATATCACAAAATACATGTTATTGGAAAATGAGAATTGTCTAGACTCTCTGTGAGGAACATTACAGTTAATTAGTTTTTGAAGAATTAGTGTCATGAATCATGTGAGTGGAAAACTAGTAGATAGTAACTTTGGGGATTTTTCATATATAACCTGTAGTCTGTCAAAGCAACAGTGAATGTATTAGATGTTGTTTTAACTCTCTGTAGAAGGTACTTCCAACTGTCTGTTTGCTCAGCATATTCATCTTTTCAGGATTTAATTTGCTGTACAGATGTTGTAAGATTTTTTTTTGTTTGTTTGTTTGTTTTTTTTTTCCCAGATAGTTTCCATGAAGAAATGATAAAATCTCCTTTATGGAAACTTGCCATAAAATGTTGTCTATTTCCGTGTTGCACCACAGAGGCAGTCCAGTTTCAGTTCCTTCACTGATTCTGTGCTTTTTAAGAAACCCCAAAACTTACTCAAATGTTCTTCTTAAATCTCCTCTATCAAAGAGCCATTTCCACCTTCCAGTCAGACCCAGCCATCATTGTTTTGTAAAGACCTCTTGACAAAATAAGGTAGGAGTAAATTAATACAGGCTACCACAAAAGGAGTTAAAGCACATGGAAGCCTCGCTCTATTTCCCTGCTTGTTGTACATTACACCTAGGAGAGTTTAAAGCACAGGTCTTTTTTTCTTTCTGAAACTGTGTTTTGTCCTGTATGTTTATCTGTAGTTTGCTCTTCTATTTATATTAATATGAAAATTGTAATTAGACAATGAGGAAGTCGTATTTTATTTTTCTTTAAATAAGGCTCTTCTTGTGATTGCTTGTCTGTATTTGCTTTTATAGTTTTTATTGTTTTCTTTTATACAAGGTCTTACTCTATAAGCAAGCTACTAATGATGGCTTCTTTACTTTATTCTCTTATGAGAATAAAGCACTAGTGAATTCTCTCTCCGTTAATGTAATTGTTGCTCTTATAGATCTTAAATTCTTTTTCCAAATATTTCAACTGGATTATTTTACCAAGAAACTGAACTTTTAATTCTTTTTTCTGCGGACACTATTTGTCAGGTCAGATTATCAAACATAACTAACCTGTATGAAAGTAACATGGAGAAAGTCCCAGAGTATCTTATGATCGGGTATTTATAGTGAGCTATTAATGGACATAGACTCTGCTGAGATCACTTTCAATCCTGAAAATATCACTTTCAACTTAATAATCACTTCATCAAAGTGCGAGGTCTTTGCTGCTTCAGAAGGTGAGGAGAGACTATACATTTTCTCAATTCATAGGAAAATTAGTAATCTTCCTAAAAACAAAATCCAGATTTAAAATGTTTATATACTGACTGTACTATAGGTCTAATCAAATTTTAACTGTTATTTGTTGATGTATGTTGTTAATCTATTTCTCTTCTGCTGTAAGGACAGTTTAAGAGCGAGGCCTTGCAACTGCAGATTAGGTGGATCAGGTAGCGAATTAAATGGTGCAAGTATTTTATGAATTACTGCTGCTCAATTTTTAAGACGTATCTAGAATTATACCAGACTAAGTGTTTCAGTGACAACTTCTTTTGTTTTTCTATGCTTATTCATTTTGCTAATTTATTTATTCTTTTTTACTTTTTAGACTTTGTTTAATTTTATTTTGCCCTGTTTTGGGTGGTGGTTTTGTTTTGTTGTTTTCAGATCAACTCTGTTGAAAGAAAAAAAGTCAAAGTTTTGATGAGGTAAAAATGGACAAGTGGTTTGAGTCTAACAATATCTTTGATTTTAATCTACAATAATGGGTCCTGAATATACAAAGGAAGAGTGTGATAGATTGTGCATGTAAAAGTACATTTTGCACACACAATTTTTAATGATTAGATTTGATCATTAAGAATTGTTTAGGAAACTTTCTAAACTGCACACTTAAATAGTATCAAAATGATTTATTCTTATGCTCCAATGTTTGCATTATAATCTTAAAAGGATAAGAAAAATTTTAATTAATTTAACCCTTCCAACTTGACAAACCGTTTTTCACTAAAGCTACTCTTAGGATTTTGGGGTCTTATTTGTTTGTTTTTAGTAAAATCTGTTGTGCTTACACCAGCATTTTTTACTTCTGCATGTGTTTGGATACATATTGTTGCAGTAGTTTGGATCTATCCCACACAGCTATTAAAAAAAAAAAATACCAGCAGGCATGCATTGATGAAGAATGCACAATTACAAGTTTATATGTTACAAATGGATGCAGAAGATGCATATAACGTGGTAAGACTTGGTCTTTTTTCAAGTCTGCAGTTTTATGTTGTTTCACTTGGAAGACTGAAGCACATAATGTTAGCACAAATCTACAATACTCTCCTGACTATAAAGTGTGGCCCTAATTATATCTTTGTTGAAAGGGTTGTTTTTAAAAAAACTCTGTTCTTCACCTGCCCTTCACTACCAGAACCTGTTGAACAAACTAAGAAAACACTCCAAAATTTGACTGCACATCTGTTTTCCTACTATGGAAACATCTAGAACACAATTGTGGAAAAAGCAGTTAATCTAAATGTTAAGTCTGTGGAATAGAGATAAAAGTTAGCACATGTTATAGGAATAGAATAACTCCAATATCAAGAACAGCTGTCTTAGCAGTGCTGGGGGAAGGAAGGGCTTGTGATGGAGAAATGGTGAACCATTTATTTTAAACTATGCTTGCTTTCTCTTGACACTTAAACAGCAGTTGCTGTTTCTATTACTCCAGATTTAACCAGAAGATTTAACATTGTGGAAAAAAAAAAGAGGTGTTTTCCCACTAAAGGTGATTCAAATTGTGCTGATTTGCCATGTATAATTCTACATATATGTTCGATGATGACTGTGATGAAATCCCTACCCAGCATGCTATTCAAGAAAGTTTACAAGATATGCATAAAAAAGAAACAAGTGCGGATGTAGCAGAGAATGAGAGGTAATGAGTTATTACTTCTATTTTGGACATTTTTGTGATGTTACTGTATGCATATAGGAGCCTCATTTTCCTTTGTCTTGTATTGCTCAATTGTATATTTTATTGCTGTACAAGAAAGTGTAACATGTATTATAGACTGTTGAATATTTAAACTAAGGAATAATTGAATCATGAACCTCTTATTAATTATAGCACTTTATTTTTGTTCTGTTTTATGCAGTTTCCAATTTGTTGCAAGCAAAGAACGTGGAAAGATAATTACAGCTATTCGGACAGTTAAGTATAAATGCACTGTATTAAGCCTATTCTCATTAGGAATCACTAGGTATCGCACTGTTGAGCAGTGCCTGCATTTTAGATGTCTCGTCACCTGAGTTACTGCCTATTTCTTTATATAGTCCTGGGGAGAGTTAGGCAAGTAAAAATGGGACACACAGAAGCTAGCTTATTACATAGTAAAATGATTTAAATATATATATATATATATTCTTATTTTTTTTTATATATATATATAATACAATAAACAGCAGTATGGTAAGGCTCCCAATCAATCAGTGCTGTATTTGTCACTTTGAGTTACCCAGATGTAAATCCCTTCTTTTCCTGAAAAGTGTTCCAGAACTATTCCTCAGATGCCAGACTTCAGTGTATTTCTGTATGGGATGCTTTTAGTCTGCTGTCCTCTTGATGCTTCCACTTTTTCTGTGGTATAAGCATCAATTTAATATATTCAGTCATAGAGAAACTAAGAAATGAAAATCACTAGGACGGTTGTTAGGACAGTGATCTGTCAGTGGCAAACCTTCAGTTCAGTTCTTACATACATCATAGTAAGAAGTCACAGAGGTATTTAGCGAAGCTAGAATCAAGAGCACAGGTCTCCTCTGGAAAAGCAGATTCTAGCTCAGTGCCCTAAGGAGAACGTGCCTAAATGCTAATTATTTTTTTTATGTCTGGCCTTTCATCTATATGAAGGAAAACTTCAGCAGCAGATACGGAGAGCGGTCGGTCCTCTTACTCTATAGTTACAGCTTTCTCCTAGCAAGACAGACTGGCTTCTGTCAGAAATAATGGGTTAAAAAACCAGGAGCAGAACCCAGGCCTTTACTGAAATGGGCTTTCTAGCCGTATGAAATTTTGCTGCTTATTGTGCCCTCCCACTGACTGAGAAGGCCTGAACTCTTTTCTTTTTGAAAAAGCTTTAATTTGAGGGACAAACGGAACAAAGTCCTGAACTTTGTCCTGAAAAAGTTCTGTTTGGTGGCTGAGCACTGTCCCAGGCTGTAGCAGGAGCACAGTTCTTTCAGCTCTGGGGGAAGCCGTCTACTAATTAGACTTGCATAAAAGTTGAGCGGTGGTGGTGCTGCCTTAGTCTCGCTGTCTCCTTTGGGGGTGCTATTTATTGTTGGACAAATATTTTCTTGTACCTTAAGTCAGGCAATTCGGCCTGCAAGGAGGTCTAAGCATATCAGACAGAGGAACCCTAGTAACAGGGGCAACTTCCTAATAGCTCTAGGCATCTTCCTTCTCAGCCTGCTGACAAATTAGATCTCACTAACAAGTGAGTAATTCTCCCCATACAGGTAGCATGTCTAATGCAGAGTTCTGCATTCCACGTTGGGAATGTGTGTTTAATTCTTTCAGTGAATCTAGAGCTGAGCAACTAAACAAGCAATAATTTTTTCTTTAATTACAGAAGTTGAATGTAGGGCAGCATTTGCAGAATTTGTCTATTAACTGTCTCTGAGATGTAAAACTGAAGACTTGATCACTTGTGTTGATTAAAGTTCCAGCAGGGTTTTTAGTAAAAGCAGGGATAATGAAATACATGTTACCCACTTAAATCAACATCATTTTACATTTGCAACCTAATTCTTCTTCCACAGATTCAACAGGACAGTTGTTTTAGTATATAAACTGTCATGCGGTGCTCTCTTGAGAGGGTTGCAGTTTAAATTTATTTAATCATGTTAATTATAAATAAATAATTTCAGTGTGTAATTCAGAATGTTCTGGGGGTCGATGTAAATCACTGATTGTTGCATTCATAAAACCACCCTTTGATCAAAAATTGCTTTGGCAAGATAAGTTGTTATATCAGTTATGTATCAGTTATATTGATGGGATAAATAGCACTCAAATATTTCAGTTGCCCTGAATTTTGTTCGTGATGAGTAATTTGATGAGTGTTTCTCAACATATGACAGGCCAAGAGGAGGCCTTGAAGAAGCTGGTGAAGCACAGTTCTGCTTTTGAAGAGGCAGATCAGCAAGGCTGGCTTCCTGTGCATGAAGCTGCAGCACAGCTAAATAAGAATATTCTAGAAATAACTTTGAAAGGTAGGGAGTCCCTCTGTTTTTCCACCAAAAAGCTTTACAGGTCTGATGAATAATTCAGCTTCAAATGTGTTCTGCTTTTCTGTATTCCAGCCTCCAATGCCATTACATGGGAACAGACCACTCTAAAAGGCGAAACGCCTCTTTTCATAGCAGTGAGAAATTGCTTTGTAGATAACGTCCACTTTCTCCTGCTCAATGGCTGCAATCCCAATGTTAAGAATGAGGAAGGAGATTCTCCTTTAGTTACAGGTAAATAAATACCTTACTTGGAGGAGGAGGGGAAATGAGATGAGATTTTAAAATAAGACATTGTAGGTTTCAATTTGACACGTTTGACTTGTTCAAAATCTAAAGTATTTTAGAAGCAGAAACTGTTAGGAAACAAACAAAAATTCTGACTCTCTCTCTCATTGTCTGTTTTTCTTCCCAGAAGATGATAGGGCTTTAAATGAGCTGACATTCCAAGTTAGTGACTGTTACCGCAAGATTCTTAGAGTTACTTATTAAAAAGTATTGCCCTTATTGATCTATTCAAGTTTGGTAAACGGAGAGTTTGGGGAGATTCTTTTCTTTTCTTTTTTCTTTTTTCTTTTCTTTTTTCTTTTCTTTTTTCTTTTCTTTTTTCTTTTCTTTTTTCTTTTCTTTTTTCTTTTCTTTTTTCTTTTCTTTTTTCTTTTCTTTTTTCTTTTCTTTTTTCTTTTCTTTTTTCTTTTCTTTTTTCTTTTCTTTTTTCTTTTCTTTTTTCTTTTCTTTTTTCTTTTCTTTTTTCTTTTCTTTTTTCTTTTCTTTTTTCTTTTCTTTTTTCTTTTCTTAAGCCTTTCCTAGGTTTGTTCCAAAGCAAGGAGCACCAACTGACACTCGATTTCCAGTTGCAAAGAGGTTCAGGTTGAACATGTATCCTTCGTCTCAGATAATCAAATAACTTTCACCATGAAGTGCTAGGCTATCTTCCTGTGCTTTCTTTGGCATCATTTACCCAGTTGTGCCTGATAGTAAGATCCTCCTGCTTCTTTGGGCTGTCACTCTTCAGGTCTGCCTGCCCTTCATATTCTCTGCTCGTCTACTTGCATAGTTTGCGTTTTTTTTTTTTTTTTTTCATTGCATCAGTTCCTGCTTCTCTAAAACCTGAGGTGATTGGTTTTGATTTTCAAAAGTTGTAGTAAACGGCCTAATTTATCTACATTACAGGAAGCATAAAACAGTGTTTGCTCCCAGTCAGGCACTGCTGGAATTGATCCAAATATAAGTGAAGAGTCTAGTCAGGCCCTCAGATTCTCAGTTCACTTCTGTTTTTTAAAGGGAAGAAGAAAGTCCCATACCTAGTATCACTCAAAGTGAATTCCGTTTTAATTTAAACATGCATTTTAATTTAAACACTTTAAAGAACCAGTCTTCTTAATATTGTGCCAAGATAAGTGCTTTTCAAAATGGTTGTGTTCATTTCATTTGCTTCCCCCAAGTTGACCTGTGATGCTATTATTCTTACTCAATCCTATCCAATAGAAGGAAGATAGATTTTCATTATCGGAGTTTCATAAGAGCCCTGTTTCCTGAATGAACCTAAAAAATGTCTTAGTATTGGAAAGCTGGCTTTTTCGAAACAAGGATCAAAAAATGAAGGGGGGAAAAAAACCAAGCAACCTTCTGTAGGACCCCCAGCCCATCCTTCCCGTCAGGGTCACCTGCTTCAAAAATGCAGAGAAATCCTAGGTGGTCTTAAAGTACACTACACTAAATGGCACCCCCCCCCCCCAGAAAGGGATGTATGCCATATATATAAAGCAGCCATGTAGGCTACAGATAATGAAACATCAAGTTGACAGCATACTATAATCTTATTTGAAGCAGCTGTGTCACAGGAGGCTTCTCTATCTATTCTGCCTCAGTAAATGGCACTGGCTGTTCTAGACCCTGCACAGCCTGGGAGATGATTGAAAAGGAGAAGGGGATGTTGCCTATTCATTACATTTGCTGGAGATCTCTTCAGCCAGTACAACTGACTCTTCTAAAATTCTTACTATCTTAATAGATTACACTTATTAAGATAAGAAAGCACATGACAAAATCATTTTAAGCTTTGTTTTGTATTACAGTAACTGCTTATGAAGGTTGTATATAGCTCCCTGGGCAGGCCAGCTCCTGACCACTCCAAGGCCCTGTATATGATTTCCAGGATGGAGAAGAACTTTTATCAGCTGCAGCAGATTACAGAGAGAGAAAAAAAAAGAAAAAAAAAAGAAAAAGAAAAGAAAAAAAAAGAAAAAAGGAAAAACAAAAAGGGGGGGGGATTACCATAAAATTATTAATTTGTATAATTAATATTATGCCAGAAACAAGACTTGATGATAAGTTAAAATCTTCAGTGTAGTGTAACATTTCTCAATGTATAAATAGCACTTCAGGGAATAGCATGAGCTTTCCTGGACTGCCACAAAATAGAAGTTAAGAGTGCATACAATAGTCTTGAATAACATCCTGGCTAATACTTCACTTACTTACTCTCTTACAGCAATTAAACACGATTCATATGAGATTGCCTCCTTGTTGATAAGTTTTGGTGCAAAAGTGAATTTGCAGTGTGTCCACAAGAGGACTGCTTTACATGAGGCAGCCAGACTAGGCAGAAAGGATCTGGTGAAGCTTCTGCTTTGTTCTGGAGCAGATCCTGATCCTCGCAGTGGATATGGGCTCACACCTCTAGCACTGGCTGCACAGACTGGACAAACAGAAATTATGGAGCTTTTACTGCGAAAAGGTGAGACTTCTACACAGAATGTTTTACAGCTCAGTAGGTTCTTTTAGAATTGTGCACATTCTAGAAGATCCTTCAGTGTGGTTCTTCATACTAGTAGAAATTGTATAGCCACGTTTCAGTAATGAAATGTTTAAATCCAAAACAGGACAAACAAAAGGGGGAACTCTTTCTAGCTATAAAGGCCAAAAAGTGTTAGCTTACCAACCTGTAAAACTTTGCATTCCTGAACTGAAAGGAAATGTAAGGACTATGATATTAAGTAAGTAAGTGTGCAGTCTCTCAGATGTTGATAGATATTACAAAATACATTTTTAGAGATTTTTTTTTACAGCAAAGACTACTAAGTCACCAATGTATGCTTTACAAAACTGTAAGCAAATCTGATACATTACAGAATCTTTTGTTTGCATTTTTTTTGTATGATTGCTGGCATCGTAATTTATTTGAAGTGTTTAACTCCTAAATTGCATAGATGAATGTCTTTTTTTCTCCAAAGAACTCTTTGTATCTAAATTTCATATTATAGAACATATTACCTCTGAAGTAGTTATTTTATTTACATACATACATTTTTATTAATCTTTCAAAAGCTGTGTGTATGGAACTGATTATTGTAAGACATGCCTTCTCTATACAGCAGAAATAACATTCATTACTAAAGGAAATGCTGTCTGCAACAAGAGGATTGTTGTGATGTAGCTAAGGTATAATAAACACTGCAGTACTATTCAAACAAAACAGCAAATAGTCATTAAACTATTAATATGTGTATATATGTTGGCACAGGAGTGCTGCAACTGGGATGTAGGAACTGTTTCGATACTAGTTCTCTTTCCTGGTGATAGGACATATCTTCCTGTTGCAAATCTTTAGAGATTTTTTTTTTTTTTTTTAAGAAAGAAATTTATTTCTCTTCTAGTACATAACTTTCACATATTCCTGTATGGAATGAATATCATCCCTCTTACATTTATTCATGTATTTCATCTTTACAAAGATCAAACAAATATAACTAAATAAGAACAGAAGTGCATCGTATGTATGTAAAAGACAAAAGAATTGCTTGTACGAATAAGTAGTAAACCCCTCACATGCCTTATTATAGCATTAAGTCTTATTGTGTGATTGTACACAAAGCAGTTTGGACCTTTTCATTCTCAGGATTACATAAGCACATGTAATATCAAGGATCCAACACACATGCTTGTGCCCATACTGGTTTTATTTGGTGAAAAATAGAATTCACAAGTCCTTGTCACTGGAGGGGTGATAGATATTATTTACAGTGACACCTGTGAAAACGCTTCATGTTTTTCTCCAGGTGCTGATGTTCTTTCACAGGCAATGGATTGTGCTTCTGTATTATTTGAAGCAGCAGGAGGAGGAAATCCGGATTCACTGAACCTTTTACTAGAACATGGGGCTGATGCTAATGTACCAAAGCACTCAGGCCATTTGCCAATTCATAGAGCTGCATATAGAGGACACTTTCTGTGAGTTAATTCATTTGAAAATTAAGTAATAGTGACAACAAAAGTATTCATTTTGCTAACTTTGCATTACTCAAAGCAGGCAGCAAAGTTGTAGTTTTGTAGAAGTAATTCTTTTTAACCACGGAAAGAGGAGTTTTCTGGGTCTGAATGCAAGGGATCAGTCAAGTTGTAATTTGTTTTAAGATGACCCTGCTGATTCCTATAAAATTATTTGTGAGAAATTGGGAAATACTATTACCCAGACCTGATGTTCAGGTGCTTGGGACATCCTTATTTTCTTCAGGATGTGCTCCTCTACACTTTGTCATAGGAAGGTAGACATACTAAATCATCAAATAAGCTTGAGGGTAAGGATTATCCCCATTTTAACAATGGGAAAGTCACTGAAAGACATTTATGTTAAAATCAGAAAGAATCAGGAACAAATCTTTCACTACTAGAAAAGTTACATCACGCTTAAGAATCCCATAAGGTTACACGAATGCACAGTGTTCTCATCATTCAAGAAAAGTCTATACTCAGTAAGAATAATGATGATTGCAGGTAGGAATGGGAATGTTGATGAATGACAATATAATTGGAGGCATTTTAAATATTTAATGTGTAGTAAGTGTGAAGTTGTTGCTGGCCATCTGTTTAATTGTTAAAAATTGACATTAATGCAGAAAGAAGTATAGCATGTCATTAGATTAAGACAGTCATGATGAATTCTGAACCCCAGCAATATAGAGTTCAACAACTGATCTAAATGAACCACTATATTTAAGATTCTCAAAATCTCCATTTTCTTCTTTTCTTCTTCAGAGCCTTAAAGAACTTAGTTCCAGTTACTAATTTTGATGCCATTAAAGAAAGTGGGATAAGTCCAGTTCATTCAGCTGCAGCTGGAGCACATCCTCAGTGCCTTGAGTTTCTCCTCAAATCTGGGTTTGATGCCAATTTTATGCTGGATCAAAGAGTTCGCAAAGGCTATGATGATCACAGGAAATCAGCATTGTACTTCGCTGTTTCAAATGGAGATATCTGTTCAACACAGTTACTGTTGAATGCTGGAGCCCTGCCAAACCAAGATCCCATCAACTGTCTCCAAATAGCCTTGAGAATGGGCAACTATGAGTTAATGAATCTACTGCTCCGGCATGGGGCTAATGTCAATTATTTCTGCAGAGTGAATACAACACATTTTCCATCAGCGCTACAGTATGCGCTGAAAGATGAAGTCATGTTAAGAATGCTGATGAATTATGGGTATGATGTACACCGCTGCTTTGATTGCCCTCGGGGAAACAGCTCCCATTCCCAGTACGTGACTGATGGATGGACTTCTACTGTTATCAAAGATACAATGGTAAGTATAACAGAATGCTTCATATGTTGTTTTACTGGCAGTATACTTAAAACTAAGAGGAAAAGTACTTGTTAATGTATTCTGTCAGGAAAAGAAGTTTTGAAACTGTGAGGCAGTTTAAATATAAATACAGGAATAGTCAAAGCTTTAAAATTAAACAGGTGTCACCATAAGGTCTGGTTCATGATAGCAAATCATCATAACTAATATTTTTCAATGGTGAAAATATAGTGAGCAATGTGCAAACACTACAAAATTGGCTGTCCATGGCAGTCTTACCCACACTGTGAAAGCAGGTACTTGCATGCTAGCTTGCTGGGTCATCTTGTATCATTTTCTTAATGCTGAAAGTGCATTGCAAGGACTCCCTGAACCTGGCATGACAAATGCTGACCAGAAGTTAACAAACTTGGATTGATCAGATTCCTAGAGGCACCTGTCAGTGTTACTGTCCTGTGAACTGTAAAGTCCACTTGAAACTAATAAACTCTCCTTAACCTGAAGGTAATGGTGTGTGGCACACACAGGGCTGGCAGCTGTCCCTCAGCACGCTGGGACACCTTGTAAAGAGGTCTTCTCTGGTGCTGTTTAAAATTCCTGAGTGGGGATTTCAAATTCTATGATGGAAGACTAAATGCTTAAAAAGAAGCGCTCAGCTAATTACTCGGGTTTTTTTAATATACATATATATATAGTACAAAATAACTAGATCTCAATATTCTACTAGTGAGGTTTAACAAAGTGTGACAACCTAAAGCTCCCCTAACTGACAGGGCACTAGTTCTTTCTGGCTTTCTGCTGAAATAATTTACCTGCTCTTGTCCTGAAGAGGAATAAGTCATTTACGAGAATATTGACTATTATTCTATTAAATGTTTTGTTTCTATCAGTTCTGTGAAGTGATCACCTTGTCATGGCTGAAGCATCTGTCTGGGAAAGTAGTGCGAATAATGTTAGATTACGTTGATCATGTTAATATCTGCTGGAAGCTAGAAGCAGTTCTCAAAGAACAGGAACTCTGGCCAGAAATCAATTCAATTTTAAGTAAGTAATGTGATGTTTAGATAACTGAAATGAGAAACTGAGACTTTTTTGCTGTTGATGCAACAATATACATACGTATTTTTTAAATTTAAGACTGTTCTTTTTCTCAGCCCTTATTAGGCTGAAAGGTATGCTTTGACAATAAGATACCGCTTAAACATGAACCAGTCCTTGCAGCATTTAAAGCAAAGTCTTTTTCAGATTTCTGATAAGCAGTAATTGCACAATTTAGAGCATTTGATGACTATTTAATTACAATGTAGACAACATGTGCCCTTTCAAGGGAAATATATAAAAAGTTTATGTACTCATGATTAAAAGAGAAAAGCTTTTTCCCTGCCACAGGTGGAAAAATCTTTAACAAACAGAATAAATTACTATTTCTAATTAAGCATTTTAACTGTAGTTGAGATTTAATTCTTTGTTTGTACAAATATCAAAAGGTAGGAAGTTAAAATTCTACTTTTTTAGCTTCTTTAGACTGACACAAAACAAGTGGCAATTTTTTGGCATTAAAGTACCTTCACCAAGCTCTGTTTTTTAAACTTGCATTAGCATACATTTAAGCAACTTGACAGAAATAAAATCTTTTGATTTAGCTGGCTACAATTACGAATATAACTGAGAAGTGTATGAGCTGAGGTGTAAGGGCTAGATCCTGACAGGTCCTCTTGTCCAACAACAGTCACATTGATTTAATCTGTCTGTTCACAGAACAAATATGCAGCAAAATCTGGACCAAAGTTTTCTAAAAGCTGGCGGAGTAGTTGCAAAAAAATGAATAAATAACTTCAATCTCACCTTTTTTCTTATAGCAAATCCTCGCTCTTTGAAACATCTTTGCCGTCTGAAGATAAGGGAATGCATGGGCCGGTTGCATCTCCGTTGTCCCGTCTTCATGACCTTCCTCCCACTGCCAAACTGCTTGAAAGACTACATACTATACAAGGAATATGATCTCTATGGACAGGAAAGCTTTTTAGGAACCTACAATCTCAACTGCACCTAATTATTATTTCTATATTTTGAAGGGAATGTTGAAGTGGGTAAGACTTTTATGCAGCTCCTTTTCTCTTTCGGGATTTTATCTCCATATCTCTGTACCTCTATATAAAGGAAGACCAAGTCTTATCATGTGCCCCCTCCACCCTGCAGAAAGTGGGGATCTAAGTACTGAAATAGGATTAACAGCCACAGAAACCTTTTGCTTAAAACAGCAACTAGTGTGATATACTGATGTTTCAACAAGAAGGCAGCATGTCTGAAAGACATGTTTGTTCTGCTTTTCCTTCTCAGGTATTGACGTGGCTCATCACCTCTGTATTCTAAATTGAAAATTCAATTTTAGAGCAATACAGTACTAGCCAAAGACACATTTGCAGTTTTTTGAAAGTTCTCCTCAGTTTCAGCTTAACCTTTTGGAACACTTTACCTGGCAGTAGTTACATTTTGTTGTCATGTTTGGGAGAAGAAAGATAGATATGCAACTCAAATTGTCACATTCATTACATGGAATAATTTCTGTTGCAGTATTTCTGCAGAAACTGAGAGGCCAAACACTCCAATCATGCTTAGATTCTGTGCACGACAAGGTGACAAAGCTTCCTAATGGCATCAATGGATACTTTCATCTGACAAGGTGATATTACATTGTCATTTTGCACGAAAAATTTCCAGGTAGATAATTGAGATGCATACTGCTTAGTAATCTGTATACTTACATAGTGCACATAGATGCACAAAATACTCATTTAAATACTACAGAAGAATCCATATCTTAAAAAAAAAAGTTGTTCATCAACATACTTGGCATTAATAGTATTTATTCCTTCATTATCAAGTAAGCATAGATTTTCATTTATACATGCATCTGTATCACTGAAGTTACATAATTCAAAAGTCTCTTTACCCTCAGGAAAAAAATCTACAAATCTTATAAAATGCAAATTTAACTGTTATGGAGCTATAATCCATTGCTTCTTACATGATGCCTATCATCTAATAAAGAAAACTATGAAGCCTGTGAAATAGTGTCAGTACCCATGTTAATGGTTGTGCTGGTATAGCTTTTCTATACACATGGATTCTGACCATTACTGTAACTGTAGCTCTTCTTTACAGAGTGCTACACATTGTCATGTGACTATAACATGTGCATTAAAACAGCCAGCTAAGGTAGTAAGGATTTTCTTCTCTTAATGTTCAGTCTTTGATTGTTGCAAAAATAAGTTACTATCATTCTCAAGTACAATAACTTCCTCTGAGAATAAAATTAACAGAATTAACATATACTTTGGGAACAGAGGGATTCAGCTGCATTTTAAACTTAGTTCAATGGAAAGGAACACATCCTAATGCCAATAATGGTACTCTTTGGAAATCAGTATTAGGAAAAAAGCAGATGTTTTTTTCATCAATATCCAGAAAGTTACTATACTTAAGTTTTTATTATTTAACCTACAAAATGCTGACTGAAGCCCTGGCATAATATATTTACTATTAATGTTTCCAAGCTTAAAACACAACTATTAATGTTGAAGTAAGTATATCACTTGAAGTTTTTAAAATACAGCTATTCAAGGAAAAAAATGTGCAAGTCTCAAACATTGCAAAAATTACTTATACTTCATTAGAACATGACCAGTCCAGTACGTTTTAAGTATGTGACCACTCCACTGTATTATTAAAAAATCACCTGAAAGATTGTACAAAATCCTTGGCTTGCAATATAAACTTCATTACGAATACAAATGCATTCACAATGGCACACTGACTTACTCTCGTCTTACTAAACTGGATATCACTGTGGCAGGAGAAAAAAAAAAAAAAAAACAACTTTGTGCTTGGTTAGAGAGAAAAGCCTTGGAAACTAATTGACTTGCAAGAAATGCTGTAAAATAGAGCAAAGGAAAGAGTATAAAATACCGGTTGTTGTTAGACTAGACAGTGCTTCTCTACTGAGTTCACTAAGTGTTAAGTAAACAGCAGAGGCAAGTTTGCTTTGTCTGTGTGAGTTATCTCTGAAATAATACAAGACATAAGTAACAACAACGCTTTTTCCCTTGGCTTCTCTCCTAAATTCTGTGCGAGTACTTCAAAATGCACCTTAAGCGATACGCAAAATCCAAATTTGCCTCTTTATATCAATGTCCATAAAGTCTATCTTCATAAAGAGCTTCAGCTCTTTCAGGGATGGCCCTGGATTTACATCCATATAATGATGAAATTTCACTGCATTGGCAGGGGGGGCGTTACTTCACTGATAATTTACCATTTAATAGTTAAATATTTATCTTGTTGGTACAGTTTCAAAGCTAAAAAGATTAAGGAAATAGGCCATCAAATCACAATCAGTTTACACCACTCAGTTGTAACCAGTTCTGAGGACTAACTTGCGTACGACTCTAACTTTCCTCCAGGTTAGACTTAAAGAAAATGCATGCATGGCCATAGAAGAGTATAGGTATTATTTATAATGCAAATAAAATACATACCCATAAGCACCCTCTATAAATTTTGATATTCACACTATTACATTCATAGAGAATGAATGCAGCTTGCAACAACTGATGTAAAAATTTGCTGTGGTCTATAGTGTGTATATCTACATAGTGCCACAAACTTAATATGCTCTTATCTAAGGAAAAAAAAAGTGGCAGTAACTATTAGGATGCCATTAGCAACATAAAAATTTAGCCCTAAACAAGACTGCTGTTTCAGTACCTATGCAAAGTCATTTTAAAATCAGGGTACCTGAAAGAACATTTTCAGAAGTTTTTGAAATAATCACTATGTTAGATTCTGAAGGAGGCAAAACTAAACTTCAACTGCAGGGCTTCGTAGATTGGTCTAGAAGTAAAAAGCAGCAGGAAATAACCAAAAGGAGAAAAAAAAAATATAGGAGAGGACACTAATTAGTAATTTACTTACAACAATAAAACACTCTGGGGAAATTCCACCACAGTAGCTCCCAGGAGGCCATTAGATGTTTATATAATAAGTTAATTATACTCTCAAAAAATACTAAATTAAAAAAAAAATATTTCAAGAAAAGGAAAAAAAAAATATTTCCAATGGAGAATTTCCAAACCTCATGAGAAAAAGAGTACCAAATATTTTTCACTTTGGGGAGGAGGGCAGGAATAAAAGCTCAGATGTTCTTTGCCTTGAGGTAGTTATGACCATAAAGCCAAGTGCTCCCCCCCCTTCAGGGAGAGCCTCAGGAGTCCTAGCCCCACTGCCAACTCATTGCACTGTTCCACTTTAACTTCCTGATCTCTTCTGACCTGCCATTTGCTCTTGCAGCCTTCATCACTCTCCTGGATGCTTTTAAATATTTATGCTCATTTTGCACCACAGACACTCTCCTAAACAAGTCAAAAAAATCTAGTTCATTCATCCATCTCAATCTATTTTCTTTCCCTTAAGAACCATCTTCTTAATTCATTTCCTTGCTTTTTAATGGCTAGGAGAGTGTCATCTAACACAAATAACGTGCAGTTTATTCCTGTGCTGTCTTGTTTTAGAAAACTACATTTAATGGCACAGCTGAAAAGCCAGCAAAGCAAATGAAATAATTCCAATCATCTATTATTATATCTGAAGTCCCACATCACAGCAAGTTCAGGTGCCACCTTTCTCCCCCCTGCTTTTCCTCCTTATCTTTGCAGATCAGTATCTAAAACATTAATATTAGATTTAAAGAAAAGATGACATTTTTCAATAAGGCTGATACAATAATACTTAGAGAAAACAGGCTACACAGCAGAAATGCTTTGTGATGACACTGCTAATCTATTAGCTGTCTCCCACATGGAGGTGTGGATATTGCAGCTAAACAAACAGGTTAACAAATTAATTGCTCTTACTTTGACAACTATGTGACTAAATTCTAGAAACTGGAAACCAATGACTTTACATTCTTCTTGTGCTGTTTCAAAGTTGCTTCATTTACAGCATGTACTGGAAGAAGACAGACCCAACAACCTTGAGCTAAGCTGTCATATTATCTGATAGAAAACAGCAATATTGCTAAGTACAAAAAAAAAGAAAAAAAAAAAAGAACAAATAGGAAGAAACAAGCTGGACCAACTTGGAGAAAAAATCTGGCTACCATACAACTATTTGTAAGTCTAGATTCAGGCATGAAGAGGAAAAATAACATTTGCATTTGTTGCCTCTCTCTACATTCTTGTTGGCAAGAATAAAAACAGTCTCTTAAGAACAAGAGATGAGAATGCAAAATTACATATGAAATAAAAACGCCACTTAGATAACAAACAAACTGCATGGTCCACATGACAGTGTGCTGGCCAAGGTTCGCCACAAGCCAATACCATCTGGCCTGGATAGGCAATGACAAAAGCAGGTACTTCCGCAATTGTCTGACTTCTCTGGGGATGAAAAATACACTGGAGTAGGAGCTACTAATGCAGGAGGAAAACTTGGAGTTTTTTTGTAGCTGAGTCTCCCCCCTTCTACCTCTTGTAAGGCAGAAGTACTGTGACTGCTTCCAAGGCTGCTCAGGCTCTCCATATGCTGCACTGCCGGTAACATCAGCCAAGAACGCTGTTCTAATCTCCTCCTGCAGCAGCAGGGAGCTGGAGGTCCTTGCAGCCCAAAGCAGCAAATTCTGTTATTCCTGCAGCAGACTGGGCTGGTAGGTAACACCTCCCTTGCTCTCCTGTGACAGGAGCCAGATATAGTTAATCTCTACATAGAAATTTGCCTCTCCAGCATACAGTGGAGGAGGAGGCTGCTTTCTTTAGCTTATGCAAGATAACTCCCTTGCATGAGGATAGTCTAGATGCTCCCCTCTATCCACCTGCAGATATCAGGTAGATATACTGAGATTCCTCACTTACTGTATTACCAGCACCAAGAAACCCCAGCTGTGAAAGACTGGAACAGCACTGGTGATGGGAGATATTCTGAAAATTGTTCGTAAACACCAAAAATGCTGAAATATCTTTCAACAGACTCTAAAGCACTCATACTTGTTATAACATAAGTAACTGGGATTATAAGTATATTCTTCTCTTTCTACATTTCCTATTATTTTCATACCACTATTAGAGGCATGTCTTCTGTTCCATTGGATTTTAGTATATATAGTAATTAGTGCAAAAATAAATATTTCTCTTACTTTAAACAATTTTCCTGTTCTGAATCAAAAGGTGAATGCAGATTTAGTACTATATAAAATAAATACTACACAGGGTATAGAGAATGGAGATCAGGCTTAAGAGCTGTAAATAGATACTGCTTTAAAAAATGCTTTACAGGATTGACTCTAGGACATAGGATTAGCATAGTTTAAGAGCTATTTAAGTCTCTTTCCAAAATACATTTCCATAAAAAGACCTCAAGAGACTCAATTCATTTTCAGTAAGAGTAGTGAACTGGTGACAAGGCATTTAAGTATCCAGGAGATCCAAATGATGGCATTTAAGATGTTCTTGCAACTGTAGGCATGTTTTACAAAAACTGAACTCAAAGGCTTACAGTTTATTACCAAGTACTGGGGAAAAGCAAGAACATGGCACTTGTGCTACAAGAATACGTACATTATTCTTGCCATTTGATAAGGAATGGTTTATACATTCCTCATGCAGAAAGATGCAACTATATTTCTTCAGCTCTTTTATAGGTTTGACAAAGCACTTTTTTTTTTGCCCTGTTTGGAGAAGTCTTCCAATACTATATTCACCAAAAAAACCACAAGGCAGTACCATAGAATGCAGTATAAAAAAAAATCTGTCTAGAACTACTGCACATCTCATTGATATTAATAAAGATTTTTCTTTCTAAATCTAAGAACAGTTAGTTAGTTGCAAAAATGGTTAGGTAAAGCTTAGTGCTATCTTATTTGAATATTCACTTTTGTTTCCAACAAGGTGTTCTGCATACTGCAGTGTAAAGAACAAATTTCAGTGTACTGTTGAAGTTCAATGAGAGGTTAACCTCTGCTTCAAGATTTGCAAGAATTGCACAGCGAGGTAAATAGGAAAAAACCCTCACTTTTCCACATTGCAAAGAAGCCTTTAGAAGCCATAATTTTGTAGTAAACATGGCAGCATCACCATGCTTGATCTGGCATACAGAAGAGAAAATGGAAATAATTAAGAAAGAAAAATCAAGGCATAATGGGGTCTACATATTGGGATATCTTTTATGTAATATAACAGACCCTCCACCTGCATTTCGCTTCTTGTAGATACTGTGCCATTTGGCCAGATATATCCATGATTCCAGTTTTCATTAAGCAGGTAACCTTAAGCTTCAGATTCCCTCTTCTTCTTTCCATCTTCTCCTAAATCACTTTCTTCTGACTGGCTACTGCTAAGGACTACAAATTGTCCTTCTGCACTGCTCTGATTTGATCTGCTGGAAGCAGCTATCAGTCGGCTTTGTTCCTCCAAGTCCTAATTTGAGGAGAAAGATTGGGGGGGGGAGGGAATCAGAAAAAATAATACTCATTTTAAAGTCTTCTACAGTAGTAATAGGATATCATCATTAAAATTTGTAAAATATCTTCCAATAAACATTTTTTTCTTTCTGTAGAGAGGTTAAAACATTCAATAAGAAACTAAAACATTTCAGCCTCAGTAGCTGGCACTGTTAGAAAGAAGAGCTAATACACATCAACACACCTGTACCTATAATCCATAAATGCAGCTCTTGGCCTGCAGCTGCTCTGTGCAGCTCCTTCCTCACTATACAACACCAGCAAACAAAGTGCCACACAGCAAATAATCACTTGCAGTCACATATGGGGCACTTCATGTGACAGAAGCATTTATATTTGGGGTCTATGGTACATATTGCTTCAAGCACCGCTCTTAAGTGCTTCTATAAAGAGTGTATGTGGCTTATCTCTTTGAAAGCATTTTTTAAAAAAACTAGTGTACAAAAATTGAGCAAAATCGGTACAGAAAGATATTTGTAATAACTTAATTCCAGTGTTCTATGCATTTTGTTGAAGAATATGATACTGTACCTTGAAATACAAAACTACAAACAATCTGAAAGTAAGTAGAAAAAAAGAATATTAAGAAATAATAATGAAATGTACCTTTTCGATTTGTTTTTGTTTATTGAGTTCTTTTTGTTGTTTCTCTTTTACTCTATCTATTTCTTTTTGCTTCTCCGATGCTTTTCGATCCTAAAGGACAAAAACATGAATAAAATAAGTACAACAGCCTGAGACTTTTGATATGCTACCAATCTGTATGAATTTGCTTAAAAAAATGTTTTGATTATTATTCTTTTAAAGGACTGGTATGTTTGCTAAAGGTACCAAGCTGTATTCTTTCTGGAATATTGTTTGACAGTTGAGCTTATCTAGTGTTTAAAATCTGTACAATTCTGGTAGAATACTGTATGATAGCGTTACTGCATCTGTAAGTATCTTGCAGAATACATTCTATTACACTTACTAAATACACTCTCTCCCTTCCATTCACAAGGATCCCAAAAAGGTTCTTACCAGTTCTGCATGAAAAGCAATCTGCTTTGCCAGTCCAACAGAGTCACAAATCTAAATAGAAAACAAATTTGAAACAATCTGTAAAAATCTAATAAAAATGTCTTTAATATTAAGCCATATACCAAATGATAGCATATTAAAGCTTTTGCAGATACTCGGTCAGTTTTTCGTTTGTTTGTTTAAGTACAGGAAGAAAATGCTCTCCCACAGATA
Organism: Rhea pennata; assembly: GCF_028389875.1. NCBI lineage: Eukaryota > Metazoa > Chordata > Aves > Rheiformes > Rheidae > Rhea > Rhea pennata. Next base: position 14,585,086 of record NC_084674.1, read on the forward strand.
TCCCTGGGACAGCTGGAATTGGATCTAGCATCTTGAAATCCATGTCAGATTCAACACTGACACAACTATGACCATCATCAGTACCTTTTCCCCTTCATTATTTGATTCAAATATATAGCAGACTGAAGTCTGGCAGCTGTCAACTCTCCCTCCTGAAGTTCTAAGCACAAATCCAAAGAGGCGCTTATTCTCCTGGTGTGTAGCATACAAGACTACATTGGGCAAAGGAAACTGCCAAAAAGGATCAAAATGGAGATATTAAAATTCCAAACATCTTTCTGTATGAAGTTTCAATATACTGCAGACTACTTCAACATCATAAATGCACAATTACAGCAAAGAAAAAGTTAAAACATGATCAAACATGTATTTAACAAACAGAAATGGTGAGCTATAAAGGAAAGATTAAACTATTCATAACAAATACCTAAAAACATACACCATGTAAGAGAATGGGATCACAGTTGCAGTAAGATTCAGTCATCATTCTATGTGTGAACAATTTTTTAAAAAATTATTATTTAAGAGAAATCATTTGTACAAATTCCATCCATGACTAAGCTTTCAATATTTGGTCCCAGGTAAGGGGACCAGGTTCTCCACAGCTTTTACTGCAATTAGTTCACCTCTTCTGAACTATATAAGCAGGAAGAAGCAGAAGAAAAAAGAAAATTGCCATTATCTTGTTCCAATAAAAGTATTTTGCATTCTCATACCTAAAAAAAAGTTGTACTTAAAAAAAAATGCATTTGAAATTTCTAAGACTTAACATGAAATTTTTAAATTCCAAAGGCCCCTACTACAGCTGATAAAAATTGTGGGAATAAGAGTGCTTTTCCAAACCTTAAACGTACACATTTAGAATACTGTGCAGGTATTCAGTTGTTTTATTTCATCTTAAAAGCTTAAAGCTGTGAGACAGTTTTGAATATAATACAACAAAGATAAAGAAAGCACTGCTTGTAATCTCAAGAGGTTCTCACATGCTAAAAATTCCATTTTAGAGATGTTAAAGTAGTTCAGAGACCTTGACAAACTGAATGTCTAAAAAAAAAAAAAAAAAAAAAAAAAAAAAAAAAAAAAAAAAAAACAACTAGCAGACCATAAACTTTAGTGCTAGAAAAAATTAAAAAATCAGTTTTGAATACTAAAAGACTGCTATTACTGAAGAATTAAGCTGGCCACATTTGATATCCGATGAAGAATTCCACTCTCAATGCAATTATACATTCAAAAAACCCCAAACCACCAAGCAAACCCTTTTGGACTTCTTTACGCAATCAGCTCCAACTTCAATGTTACTACCTTTCTAGTAATTATAAAAGTATTTACCATACACATTATTAAAATATAATACGCATTGTTTTCTTAAAATCTTACCCTATCAAATCAAGAAGAAAAAAAAAAACTGTTTGAAAATTTGGTTTCATCCATTGAAATCACTTCCCTTAAACTTGATTTGCTAGTATTTTTCTATCTATTTTAAGGTGTTTTCATTAGTCTCAATTTCAGTGGAAAACTGCCTGGAAATCTCATACTGTCCGTGTTTTTTGCTATTATCTAGTAACTGTATATAGAAAGTAAAATAACTAAAATGCTGGATATTTATGTTAAAATGTAACGTTACTTACTCGTAGTCTTGTAACTTGTGTCTGTGGATCAATTAACCTAAAAATTTGTTTTTAAAAAACAAATCAGAAAGTACATTTTACTAAAGTGAAAGATCATCATTCTGTAAATAAGCATCATTTGAAGTTAAGAAGCACACTTACTTTAAACAGTCACAAGTGACTAATAAATGAGATTCTGTCATCCTGAAAATGTTATGAATGGCCCGAGCTGCTAGTATTTGACGCATTGTTTCATAAACAACATCCGGACTTTCATCATATTTCACCTCCATAGAGCCAAGAAATCTTACAATAAATAACTGATGAAGAATGGAATCTAAGACAAACAGAAGTATTGAATGAGCTAACTCTGTTTTGGGTCTCCTATTCAAAAATACCTTTTCTGAAGCTAAAGATTACAGGTCAAGAAAACTTTAAGCTTCAAGTTACTTGAAAAGGGATTGTTCATATTTATGAATTATATGTATGATTATTAAATAGCAAGCCAAATATTATCACTTAGTTTAACAAATACAAAATGTGCAACACAATGAGTTATTTTAAAAACAGACTTATTACACAAGTTGAATTTGACTACTATATATATTTTTAATGCAACTTCCAAAACTGATGTTAAGCTAAGAGAAAAGCTACAGATGAAAATAAAACATTTAATTTGCAAATTCTTTTAAAAATTATTTAAGTGTATCATTTTGCATTGAAGTAAAATTTCTGTTTTACCTTCTGTTTCAGATTTTGAGCCTCCAGATTCACCAAAAGGATTTGTGCGTCTATTAAAAAAATGAAAATATTAAACCAGGAGTCAGATCACAAGAACCACTAATGAATAATCTAGTCTCATGCTGTGTCAAATAAAAACAACATATAATTACTTCAAAGACTTGTAATTGGAGGAATAACACATGATAAATCATAAAATTGGTGGTAAGACAAATAGATACATTTAAAGGCTCAAATTATAGAAGCAATGCCAGATATTATTGTCTTATTGCTGTTACAGAAAGTTTGGCTTATATGTTATTTTTTTTAATATATGAAGTAAGGCATGACGAATCACAGCCTTACTGAAGTTTGAAAAGGCATAGTTTTAGGGGATGAGGTCTCACTGAACAGCTTCAGGAAGTACAGCCAAAAGCTAGTCCTTTCAGTACTCAGTAGAAGCAGCACATCTCTTATCACTGTCTCAAGTTGTTGAATTACTTATTGAAGGTAAGTCACTGGTTTTGTTTCAGATGCAGCTTTCTGAAAACATCATTGGGGTTTTACTCCTAGAGGGGTCAAGAGAAATGTGGCTATTTCTGGCTCTCAAAGACAGTATTTCTATCAGTTGCAATCAAAGTGAAAATACTCTAGGCTTCCAAGTCTACATTTTTCAAAAGAAGTACAGCAATGCTGAAAAGAATATGGAGAATGAAAAAACAGTTCAAATTTCTAAAGAGAAGAAAACCTTCTTCTTTGGCTAACTAGCAGCTGAAAAAGCCCTTGCTGAGGTAACAGAAAAACTTCAAATTAGGTTTCATAGGGGAGAAATACTGAGAGTTTATATCTCCATTAAATGTTCTAAAAGCAAATTTCAGAGCATAAATCAGAAAAAACTATGTGACTCTTGTTCATTTGCATATCTTATTGACTGCCATTTTTATCAGTGAAATCCTAATTAATGGATGTCTAATTTAAAGGAATAACACTGGTCTAGACTGAACTGTAAAGTCAAAATTGCAGTGCAACAATGTTTATGTAACACAGATTCAATAGAGAATCTTCCCATTAAAGGCTGACCTGTGTAAACATAGCAAAAGGGGTATCATATTATTAGCATCTTTTATTGTGTCAGTATCAGAAACTAAAGAAAGTCTTTTCAAAAATAGTTAATACTTCTAAAGTAGCATGTTACCCATATGGACCAAACACTGCAGTTCTTTATCGATAGTGCATGGTTAATTGAAAATACTGAGTGCAACTCTGTATCTGCTATTAAAATGGTTTTCTAGAGTGGAATTATAATTGATGACATTAATTTAGCTGAGCATTAAGCTTTCCACTTCCTATAATACAGTTCAGGTCTATTTTAATCAATATGTACTTAAGGGTCTAGTTAGCCATGACTATCCTGCTGTAGCAAAGAAAAAAAAAAAAAAACTGTCAGAACAGAGAGAGCTGGATATAGATCATTTAAATTGCTATGTATCTATGAGATACAACTGAAAATTTTAATAATTTTCTAGGAGGAAGAGGGATACAATATACATTATTGTGACTGAAGTCACTGAAAGTTTTTATTTTTTTCAGCTTAAGAGCAGCTGAATCAGCAAATATGTTTTCTTAAAATCTGAATTCTGTATATATAGTTTCAGAAATGCAATACACATTTACAGGCTTTTTATTATTATTATTGAATGGGAAGATTATTAAAAAAAAAAAAAGGAGAAAAGGTTTTTTGTATTTTGGGTAGAGCTTTAAGACACTTTGAACTTTCTGTATACGAGATTACTCTAGAAGCCTAGATCATTTTCACTCACCTTTCAGGTTAAGAGGAGTGTCATCGTATGCCATCATCACCTGGAGGCAGGGCTACCAAATTTCTCTTGAGTTTCCAAGAGGAAATACCCAAGCTGCTGGGTGAGCAAGCAGTAGGAAAGGAAAATACTTTGTGAAACCAAAAGATTTTTTTAAAAAAAAAAAAAAAAAAAAAAAGAAAAAAAAAGAAAAGCATCAGCTGTTAAAGCAAGAAAAGCTGCTGCAGAAGTAGAAGGCTACACCTTGAATCTATTGTATTTAAATATTGCACATTTTTACAATTGTATTTAACAATATATATATTAAAAAAAAAAAAAAAAAAGAAAAAAAAGAAAAAAGTTTGCTTGACCTCTGCAAATTTTTGGGCAAGAAAGTCAGAGCAATTCAACATATGCATTGGAGCTGCAGCCTAAACATGTTTTAAGGTTAAAGGTTAACAGCATTAACTTTAGGATTCTTTTACTTCTTTTCACATTTCCTACCTGCCCGACTGCCCTGAAGTTTTTGCTTGACCAGGCTGATCTTCACTAACCGGAGATATTATGTCAAATTGTATAGGAGTATCAGGGGCAACAAGTGAATCCAAAGAAAGTGCAGATAAAGCTGCTGATTCGGATCCCAATGACCCTGTGCTGCTAGTACGAGCTGCAGGAGAACGAGATTGTCTAAAATAAAATAAGACAAAAACAAAGTAAGGATATCTTAATATGAAGTTTGTTGATAATAAATTAAATCACAGGGATGACAAATAATATTCCAAGACTGGGATGTAAAACAAGACAAAAAAAAAAAAAAAAAAAAAAAAAAAGAACAGCATGTAAATACAAATGCAATCTAGGTTCCTAGTTTAAGTAACTAAAATAGTTTGTTTTAATAATTGAATCATATTGTTAAAACATCAACATACAATCACATATGAAATATATTACAATCTGAGGTTTGCTTCCAGGAACTGGACACATTAAGAAAAATCTCATAAAGAATACATACAACAAATAAAGCAGGTATGTGACTAACAAAATTGCCCAGACAGCTGGAAACTTGGGTTATTTGTAACAATGGATGCTAAACCATACAAAAAAAGGTGAATTCAAGAACTCCTCTAGCTTATCAAAGCTTTATTCCTGCACATAGGAAAAAAAGCATTATCTAGGATTCTCTTTATAGATTTGCTCTTCAAATGACCTGTAGTACAGCGACTTACACAGTTGGCCGCATGCTTTCATGCCTCTGCTGAAAGGAGGGGGATGGAGTAACAGCCTCCAGAGCTGATTGGTTTACACGTGCAGCAATTTCCTGCAGTACATAGTTGGGAAAAAATAACTGAAAACATTTCCCTTAAAACAAGTTCTAAAATTTTAGCTTTTATGTATACACAGTTGACAGAAACAAAAGATGCTAGCAGTATCAACCAGATGAAGACTTAAAGACAGACTGAATAAAGATACCACGTTTTCAAAGGTTGCTAATATATTTTAAGCTGTAGGAGCAAAAGCAGAGGGGAAAAAAAAAAAAAGAAAAAGACTACTGGACTGTGAACTTTAAAACTGCAGTCAGCAATTTATGGGGCACCTAATCTTTGCCAAGTATGTGTTATTCAAACACTCTTAAGACTCTGATCACAACCAACTTAAACACAAGAAACAGATGCTGATAAGCATATTTGTATTTTTTTTAAATAAGCACAATTTAGTACTAATTGAAATATATCAAAGTACGTGTTTCAAACAGGCAATGACAAACATTGTTAACATGGAAATGCCTTATCTCCAAGTTTCTGCCTGCTCAACTTCGGCACCCAATTGCATTTAAAGTCAATGAGAAATAGATACTCAATACCCTTGGCATCTTGAAAAATTCCATTTTAGCCTGTCCTTAATATCTCTAATTTTGAAGCATCAACATTTAAGGTTGATGGCTTCACTTCATGGGTTGAAGCCAAAGGAAAAAGTCTCTGAGAAAAATGAATTTAGGAGAGGAAAGGTGCAGGAGACAAAACAATGAAGGAACATCATTTTGGGTGAGTGTGAGTAAGGAAGTGAGAATGAGCGTAAAGCAGTCAGAAAGAGGAGAAGGCACTGGCACTGAGGCTTGCTGTAAGAAGAGGTGGGAGCAAATTTCAAATAACTATTTTCAGAAGATGTTTCCACTCTTTAAAAGAAGTTTTATTCAGCAACTGACGTCTGTGATCTTGTAACTGTCAAATACAATTGTAAAAAGAATGTGAACATCTTTTGACTCCTAGTTGATATAGACGGGTCGCACAGATTATGTTACTGTTCTTTTATCCTGAATTCAGATCTGACATAAGTGCACATAGCTGCAATGCTGTAATAGTGTTGCAACTGTTTATGCCAGGGCTAAACAGAACTGCAGCTTTACATTCATCAGAATGTGTCCTTCAGGCAACTGAAGAGTTCTGCGCTAAAACTATTTTATTTCTCATCTTCAGGACAGTTAATTTACAGTCAACCAGGTACTTATATTGTTTACAAAGTTTATTTCCTAAACTGAAAACTGGCATGATGCTCTTCATTTCACCTTGATTTCCCAGGTCATTTAGGCGTAGAGCAAGAGCCTTACGTTACATAGCTGAACGATGGATTCCAGCGTTACTCACGAGGCTGTCTATCGACTACTTTATCTACAATTCTCATCTCTGGTACGTGATCACTGGGAAGTTTCCTTTGTAATAGCCTGTTACTGCTTCAGGCTTTCACAGGTATATCAAAGAGTGTGATTTCTCTTTCAATGTATTATATATAGACATATGCTATTGTATTAAACATATGTATGGCAACATCTACCAGAACAGTTGATGGATTCTAGGTAAGAGAAGAAAAAATTTACTGAGCCTGTTCCCCAAACTTACAAGTAAAATAACAATATAAATGAGTTGACTACATAAATATATAAGAATGTATATTTAGTATGTAAAATCACTTACCAAAATTCTCCAGATAAATAATCTTCTAACTCTTCAATAGGCAAATAGCTCTTTATTAAAGTGAACATATAATGTATTTCCTAGAAAATTACTATACTAATTTAATTAATAAGATTGACAGGTGGCTGTAGTAGAAATTCAGTGTATCCATCCAGATATTCACCACATCAATTTGTAATGAAGTGTTATAAAAAATACAAATACATGACTTTTATATTTGATAAACATTCTGAAAACTTCAAAGTCACATTTTTAATGTTTCCTATATAAGCATTTAGATGAAAGAAACAATGTACTGCATCCATTTATAAGTTTACGAAGTGCTGTCAATACATATCATGAAAAGCTTATAATCAGACATGTAAAGAAGTACTCAGCTTAATTCTCTGCAATCCAGTTAGATCCAGCTAATCTCTCTTTAATTTTGTGCATATCTACATCTGAAGATATTATTTATACCACAAAATTTTATAAAAGTTACCTCAGGATTTTCACTTAGATATATCTGTTTAGATATGTTGTTTATTGTGCATATCCACTGAAAAAGAAAAACAAAGAGTGTTAAGTCTACTGTAGCTTTTTTTTTTTCCAAAGGAACTATTAGCTTTATGGAATTTGCCCACTACTTGCACCTATAAGCAAGAATATACCCTTATGCTATTGAAAACTGTTTGCTCCTGCTCATTGCTTTTCGTTTTTTCTCCAAAGGAGAAAGTTAACTGGATTATATGTATACAGCAGTGCCGTTCCATTGAGCCAGAGCTTGTCCAAAAAACAGCACAGCAGCTGCAGCCCAGGAAATCATGAACCTGAGCTGCTGAGGATGGCTACAAACTCCCTTCCTCTGGCAGGGCATCTGAGGGCAAAAGCTTCAAAATTGGGATACCAGATGACCTCAAGGGAGCAAAGATCTGGTAATGGACCTGGGCCAACCAGACAAAGCCCCCTTAAAAAATTAGAAACAGTGTAAGATACCACTTTATAACAAGGTAATGTTAAAAATTTTTGGAGGAATTTGAATCCAAGCTGAAAGTACCATATTTTCTGTATTTCCTCATCCAGCTGCTTACCTGCACATACCTTAAATCAACAATACCTTTAAAATATTATTTTTCTTTCCTATCCTGCTCCCCATTAAAAAGTCTATATTGAATAATAATGCAAGCAGACATACCTTGTTAATTAAGAAATACTTGAACTATTAAGCACATCTGCTTATTTGTTTCTGGACAAATCTGATTGTATTAATAGACTATGAATTAAATGCATCTATCACTTTGGTCCATCTGTGCAGGCCTTCAGAAAGCTGTAAAAAGCTGTCCATACAAAACATTCTAATACCTAGAACTTTCTTTGTTAAACCAGGACAAGTCTATAATATGAGTCTATAATATTTACTTTCATTTATAAAAAGTCTAAAGAAGTATTTTATTTTTACTTCAAGAGAAATCTCTAAGCTAAAACTATAGGGAAAAATATATTAATCCCCTGGCTGTTTTTTATTTGTTTTACCCCCATATTTGCTACAACATGCAAGTTTATTGACCTAGTATTTGAAGGCTGGTATTTCTCAGGTGGCATATTTCTTATGTGCAACAGAAAATGATCTGACTATGTGAACCTTCTGTGAGCTTACCTCTTCATAATCTTTTTTACTCTCTGCCTGTAAGATTGAAGACCTGAAATAGAATGGAAAAGAGAGCCTTGTTTATTTGAAATGCCTCACAAATACATTCAGACAGGAAACTCCTTTTGCATGTTAATACACTGCACAACAAATTAATAAAGGTTGAATATTCTTTGTAAATGCTGAGTGTAGTCAACTTTGAATGAAAAAGAAAGAACAAAATCTTAACTGTGCCCATATAATACATAAGCAACTACAAAACAGTCTTAACAATTTTTTCTATATTCTCTACCACATTTATACAGCTGTAACAATTGAAGAGTTCTTTCATCTTACTAACCTCACACTCTGAAAAGCAAAATCATTTCCCTAAGATACAGAAATACATTCCTGTATCACAAGCTTCAGCCTTTCAAAGATAGGCAAAGATATACTACAGTTAATACTGAATGAGCAGAAATTGAGCAGAAGCTGAATAACTGTGTTGCTATCCAGTGCATTTGGTGGTCTTCAGAGAAAAACAATTCCTATTTTGTGACACCAGCATCATTTTTAAAACGGACAGAAAGGTATGAAGAGAGAAAACTCTAGTAAGTATGTGGGGTTTTTAAAAATCATTGTATCTACTACTATTGTTCAGAATATTTTTAAATTCATGTGCAGAAGACTCATTTATTGAAGAGAAATAATAACTTATGCTGATATATATATATGAATGAAAGATTAAATTATTAAACAATAATTATTAACAAAATGCACATTGTGGTACAACATGTATTTTTTCTATTTAGACAGAAAATTAAAATAGTAATTTAAATTTAGGATTATGTAGGTTCGTTACTTAATAAGAGCTTAAGGTAGAATTAAACAGAGTTTGATGACTTCATGTCAGCATTTACACCTATCAGAATACAGCTGCTTATATTACATTTCTAGTTATAGATATAGTCCACTGAAAAATACTTTGGAATGAATTATAATTCAAATAAATCACAGCCATTGTTTGGATAGACTTCTCATGTGACATTTAGACAGAATGGTAACACCATGCAATATCCTTTGCAAATGAAGGCAGAAGCATATTCTAAGCCCCAAAGTTTGATCTACTGATATATTAAAAAAGCCAATGTTCAAAATAGCATACAGGAACTGCAGGAATGGCAAAGAAGCTAGGAGCTTCCAAGATAAATTTTCTCTGGCAGAAATCCAAAGCATTTCATTAAAATCAAACTTGGCTTAGTTAGCATTTTGAGACTATTAGAATTTATGGAACTAATTTCACAGAATTATCAAAACTACTTTTAAAATCACAAAATTAATACAAAACTACTATTATATATTTAATAATAATAACAACCTACGGATTATTCCACATGCTAGCATCTCAGTCTCTCAAAATACTTATAACTGTCCAGAAAAGGTGTTAAAATTTGAAGTATGGTTTTTCAGAAATAAAAATCTAAATTTCTACTTCGTAGCTATGGATATGACACCATTGTAAACTGATTGGGGTAACTTTATTCTGAATTTCCATACAGCTACCCTAGAAGAAGCTCATAAAGGATAAAAATAGACAGCACAAAATTAAAAGAAATCTCAGTTTTGCTTCTAAAAAACACCCTCAAAAATCTATCGAGCTATAATCCAGCCAAAGTTAGACTATCTTTGTTTTCTTAAATAGTGAGTAAATTATTATTTACAGAAAAATAATATAAGAATACTCACTTTTTACCATCAAAAGATGTTATCTGAAAACAGTACCGTCGGTCTTCACAATCCACAGCCATTACCGAACAATTGTCTATATCCATGACAAGTCCCCCAGCTACATCACCTCTTGCTTGGCTCATCAAATTTCCACCTTGAGTGAAGTAAAACTGTCTCTCCCAACTGGAAGATACCAGCCCTGTCTTACTAAATTGTAAGAAGAGATTCTCAATTAGTAGATATGGAGTTAGCTGAGCTGTATAAATTAGAAAAAATATATATATGAAAAAAATTACATGAGCAAATCATCTGGGTACTTAAGAAAGCTCCCCCCCCCCCCCCATGTAATGTTTTAGGTTAACTTTACAGCAAAATTAGTGCCTTTTTATCTGTTGCTTTTTCATCCTAAAGTAAACAGTTTAAATAATCTATAGCTGGTCAAACTATAGTTGCTTTTTTATATGATATGAAAGTTATTTAAGAATAAAAGGCATAAATTCATCAGTTTTGTTTAGTGTTTTTTAGGGTATTGCTTTACACGTTATCGAATTAATTTATGAGGCCTCGTAACTCTGCACACTTGTATCATTAACAAACTGAGTTTTGGAGAACTTCACTTGTGTTAAGCATTAAGTTAGTGATGTAAGATTTGTCCATTTTCCAAGCACTTTACCATTCAACAAGATTCCCAAAATTGTGCTTAGAGCATGTGTTTATTTATTTACTTATTTACAGGAAAATAGAATAACAACAACCTGGACCCCAAAATTACTAACACCTGAAGTTTAACATCTGTTTTTGTTAAGATACTGTCTTCATTATTAATTACTGCAATTCTTTTTCTACTTCAGGAATTCATATCTCAAATTCAGTCAACCTGTTATTCTAATTGTTGTTGGAAAATTAACTCACCTCAAATTTTAAACAATTTTGCTTGCAGGTAGGATATACTATTTCCTTAAATTAAGGAAATTAAATATATTTTCTATATAAAGAAAAAAGTCTGAGTGTCATAACTTACATTTTTACAACTATAAAATTCATCAACTTGACTCATTATATACATAGAACAACAGCTCCCACCAGTAGACCAGACTACCTCATAAAATTATGACAGACATTTAAAAAAAAACCTACTAAGATTAACAGAGAATGTTTTTGTCTTGTATTTCCTAAAACTCGTATTGTAGTTTATTAGCAACTTGAATCCCAAAGTTCTATCAGATATTTATATAATGAAATGCAGTTGAAATTCTGATAGTGTATAATTCTAAATCAGTGAAATAACATTCATATAAATTTTAAAGTTTGGTTCTGATGTGAAAATTCAGGCAAAAATATATTAAAATCAGGACACCTCTGCTTTGCACCTGAATGACACTAGGTCAATGTAACCTAAAAATTAACACCAATTAATTCACAATTTAAACCTAATAAGCAGAAGGCACCAAAAAAAGAAACAGAATAGCTCCAATGTGATTTACTCAATTGTGTAAGTATCTAAAATCAGCATAACTGATTTTTTTTTTAAAAAAAGGCAAGAAAAAAGAAGCTTACTATTGCTTTTCCTTTTCAAAATTAATTATTTTGAAAGTACTAAATAATACATAAGTCTTACTTTCTTGCATTGAGATAGCCAGCTTTCCGTGTCAGATTTCTATGAACAGGAAATTTTGTGGTATCAGGATCAGGCAAATATAGCGGATCACTAGCTACTTCCAAGTCCTCTATAGTTTGTTGCATGGTTTCTACTTCACACTCCATTTCTCTACGAACACTAAGGTAAGTAATATATTGTTAACAAAGATAATATATTAACAAGCAGAAACAGAAAAGTAATGGTTTTGATAATAGTTCAAAATTCAACAAAAATGACTTACTTTTGTACACTTGTGCCAATATTGGTCAAAAATTCTTCCAACTGCTCATTAAGATTTTCTGAACCCATTTTAAAAAAATTTATCTTAAAAAAAAAAAAGGAGGAGGAAAAGGGAGAATTTAGTCATGAATAAAACTAAATAATCAATTAACAGATGGAACCATAGGAGGTTAAAGCTTCTCAGAGATATTTGTTCTCATTCCTCATTCCCACCAATGCCTCTCAGTAAGAGGGGCAGAAGACATCTTTTTTTGTCTGTAAACGGAGGTTGATGCTGACACTGAAGTAGGATTTAATTGTGTTGAGAGGATGTGGAAAAAAAACACTCCTGGAAGAAACACAGAAATGTGTTAATCCAGCTGGAAACTGCTCTGGAGAGAAAAAAAAAAAAAAAAAAAAAAAAAAAAAAAGGAAGACGTGGATCTTTAGTGATCCAGAGGTCTCCATATACTTTTTACTTAGCTTAAAGCCTATCAGTATGCTGTTATATTACAGGTGGGTTTTAGTTCTCCTTCTGTTCTTTTTTGGGGGTGCAGAGGGAGCACTCAGGGAGCAAAAGCACTCTGTGAGGACTGGTCTGGAGCCATCCTCCAACTTTGGACCCTGCCAAGGGGAACAGACGTAACTTAAACCAATTTATTCCATCTTGGTCCAGAAAAACTGCCACTACATAAATTGAGTTTAGCTTTATGAAATCTCAGAACAGGAAATCACTGGGGGTAGCCCTGCCCTTTCCATTCTTAGATTCAGCAAAAACCTGAACAACAGGTTGCAATACCTACCTTGTTACAGAAAGCATCTAGAGCCTAGTTGTTACATATAAGCTGCAAAGTTGGAAAGAGAAGCAACAATTCTTCTAGTACATGGAAAGCTTTCAGGCACAACGTCGGATAAGCATAAGATTGCTACACAGGAGACCACTGCAGTGCCAGCTTTATCTTTTTGGTTTTTGGCAGTTTTTTTTTTTTTTTTTTTTTTTTTAAGCATATTGACTGAAAATGTAAATGAAAGTCTCAAAAACACTTTTTCAGATTTGTATTTTCCATTGCACTCACCCTCAAATAAACCAATCATTCGCTAATTTTTGTATTAAACAAAAAATCAACTAGAATAATTTTGAGCATTCCAGTTCTTTCACATCCTCGATTGCAAACAGTAGTGACATGATTTTGATGGTTATCTTGTCTCAGAACAGCTGCCAAAGGAAGAGTTTAACTGTCTCCAGTACTTCCTGAGAAGTTATAATTCAATGCTGACCTGTATGCACTGGGGCATTTATCAGCTATTCTCAATAGTGACTGCACTAAAAAAATCCTAGTATCTAAAATATAGGCTATGCATTAAATGTAGGCATCTGGGTTTTGGAGTATAATTAGACCCTTATATTTGGCACCCAAACTTTCCCAAAAGACTCTCCCATGGGAGTGTGGCATGTCATAATGAGATTCAAAGAAACTCACATATTGAGCAGGAAATGACTAAGGCTAGCTAATGACAAACCTTCATGGCAACAGGTATGACAGCTTCAGGGACAACAAGGTGGTATTGCTTTTTCACCCCTTTGCTTCTTTGGATTGCAAAAGAAATCTTGCAATAGATTTCAGTAGATCAACTTTGATGAAGAATTTTTACATCTTATTGCAGACCTACAGCTTTCAAAATCTGAAGTTACCTGAGCTTGCATGTATCCTAGCAAGGGTTCTAGCATAGCAATTTTCTTTTTGTACTGAAGACTATTTAATGCACAGAAATAATGCATCATAGTCTGATGCTGTTTTTTCCTGGAAGTATATACATCTTCTGTAACTTCAGCCTTGATCTAAAGAGACAGAGACAGGGGAAGGGGGAGAGGGGAAAGAATGTTTGAGACTTGGTAGTCATCACATGCTTTCTGGATGGCTTTACAGCCAGCATAGGAAAACAACACAGTCATGTTTTATCCTCAGTCATCAACAATTGCATCTTTAGCCCTACAATTCCACTCCTAGAATTTATGGATGAGGTAGACATGAAAAAACAAATCCAGAACTCTTCCCTCCCCCACCCTGCCCTTGAAAGAGGTTTTTTTCTTCTTAACCAGCATAATTTGAATACAATATTACAGCTTTCAACTCATAGCATTTTCAGTGTTAGAAGACAGATACAAATTGGGAAAATCTGGTTTTGTGTTCTGAACAGAACTGTCTGCACTGCTAGAACATCAACTATGAAACTTTAAGTGAAATCTGCTGCATATTATCTTCTATCATTAATATATACTAAATTACAATTACTTACCTCCTCTAAAGTTTTTATATAAGGTATTTTGTATTACAAACCTTTTCATTTTCCCTTCTTTTTGACAATCGACTGTATCTAGTAATGGCAGCATCGTGGTCTAAGCAAACAAGAAAGTTGTGAATTTATGATCATTTTGATAAACGGATCACTTATGAAACAAAATAGAAAAACTTTTATATCACTGTATGTTGAATAGCAAGCTGACTGCAAAGTTCTTCCATACTAAAAGCCTCAAGAGTTGTTCTTGCATCTTCATAATTACTTCACTGACAAGTACTTCAGCTGAAGAAAAATTCTAACCAGATGCAAATACAGCCAAATTGTTACTAATTCTCCTCAACATCTAATATTCTTCAAAAGCAGAATCTTCCTGTAAATAGAGACAACTTTCCATTATGAAAACCTTTACCTAATCCGTTTACTTCTAAAATAATGAAGTTATTTCTAAAAAGAAAAGCAGAATCTTTGAGGATTTAAAAATTTAAAGAATATGTTCTCTACAGGATATGAGAGAGCCAACTGAAAAAGTAACTATTGACAATACAGGAAGAGAATTATCAAGCTGTAACTTTAGAGAAGTAAAATTCATATTTATTGAACCAGTCCTCACTTTAGAAAGTAAGCTAACACCTTTCTTTTTATACTTTTCTTAGCAAAATCCTAAACTGATTAATAAATATCTATATACACACACTTGAAGTACTGTAAGAAAGATTAGTACTGCCAATTCACCTTAACCCTTAATTCCAACATACAAACCTGGAATTGACAATTGAACTAAAGAAAAGTGAGAATCTAAATATCACTAAAAAAAAAAAAAAAAAAAAAAGAATTACAGCCTAATTAGTCAATATTAGTCATTTTGCAAATATCTTGACTAATTTTCTGACCAAATATTAAACACAATAACTTTAGTAATACTGTCATCTTGTAATAGCTATAAGTATTCTGCACTTACCATTGCTTGCAATTTGGAAAACTTCTTTTAGGGTTAGTATCTCTACAAAAAAAAGATAATATATTTGAAATAAGTTTATGTATTATAAACATAACATTCATATATTAAGGTTTCTCATGCATTGTTTCATTATTGGGCTGTTGTTGTTCACACCTCGCACCAGAATGAATTATCAGCAGACGCATTATGTGGCTAGGAAAATCTGTTCCTGCTCAGCCCTTGGTTTCATTTATGTGGCTGTCAGGCTTACCAAAAATGATACTGAACTGCAATAAGTGTGTGCGTGTGTGTGTGTGTGTGTGTGTGTGTGTGTGTGTGTGTGTGTGTGTGTGGCTGGGGGGGGGGCACGGTGAAGGGGGAGGGAAACAGACCTCAACAACTTGGAAGAGACAATCAGTCCAAAGACATCATCTGTGGATCTACAGTAACAGTCAGAGAGTTGGGGGTGAGGGAGGGAGTGGAAGGGTGGGCATGGGAAAAGGAGAAGCATCTCCAGCCAAAGAAAAATACTCAAACAAGAAGAATACGGATTAGTTATGTTCTAGATGTGCATTTAGTCTCACCAAATCAAGAAATAGGAATCAATGCACTACTTAGCACATCTTCTGATCCTGACTGTGTTTTTGTGTCTCATTACAATACATAAAGAGAAAGAGGTATGTTCAACTTTAGTTGTGGTAGCACAATGAAGACGAGGAAAGAAGCATAGACAGATGCTACAAAGCTTTTCCATGAAGTACATAAACAAGTATGGTATCATTAGATATTAAATGTCAATTGCTGGTTAAAATGTCTCTCTGGAGATCACTTAATTTGTGATTATTGCCTCAGGATGCTTCTTCAGTAAATATTGCTAACAGGAAACTTTTGCAGGCTCTGAAGAGTAATTTTAGCCTTGAGATAATGATATTCTCCTATCCAAAAAGCATAACCTATTTAACCCCTAATTTTGCAACAAACTATTGCCAAAGAACTCTTTTCTAAGATTCATAAAAAGCTAGAAAACTTACAGAAGTGTCACAATTTTTATTTCAACCTAGACTTTAAAAGTTCACATGGTAGGTATACCTGCTCTAGGATGTTTGCATTACAAGTTATAATTATTTTGTTTTTAATTATTGTAATTTATAGTCCAAGCTAATTTGCCACTACAAATTTGCTACTTACAGTTTAACATCTGTAAGTATAATCTATCATAATTAGACATTATCTTATACTTTAGACCAGGCAGAACAAGATACAGTCATTACAAAAATAAGAAGCAGTAAGCATCTACAGAATCTATTTATTTTATCAGCAAGGTTTAAGATCTATCTTACTAAACCCTAATACTATAACTAATATCATAACTTTGGGTAGTGTAGTACATACAAATATTTCCTTAATGTGCAAATTATCCGAAAATTATTCTTTATTTAACTAAAAGCAAGATTTTATTTAATACAGACAATCTAATGTTTATGGCAACTGCAAAAGGTTCATCTTGAATAGAAGGTAAGTTTGCTTCCAAAAAGTAATTTTTTTGTTGAAACAATCATGTTCAACAGTAATATACTCATAAGTAGAAATAATTTATATATTAAAAAATTTGAGAGCTGCATACATTTGAGAAAGAGGTGAAAAATAAGCAGTGTCCTATTAAGCGGAACAAGAACTATGGGGATGAAATACCATGCTGCATCTTCATTATTGCTGCTGTTGACAAAAACAGTATTTTTGATTACTATACCTTTTAGATCCCTTTCTTTAAACTGGGTAATAGGAAACATCATTGCATCTGCAAGTTGAGTTGATAGCACTGCATGGCAAGAACTGAGCTGTAAGAGAGAAGACAAAGCAGGAAATTTTAGGAAAACATTGCTGAGATTAAAAAGAATAAAAACAAGATAGTTTGATATCACGATAGTTTGATATTAATTTCAGTCAAAGATGATGTGTACAACTTGAGAAGACTTTTGCACAGTTTCAGCCATATTTTCAGACTACTTCAAAGGACAGTCAGCACTACTTCTTAGCAGTAAACAAAGATTAGGTTATTTTAAAAGTTTATTTTACTTTACAAATTTTAAGTTTTATATGTGGATATAAATTACCTTTCTTGTTTTCTTGTAACTACAATGAGGTGTGTTAACATAATTATTAAGACTACTTAAAAAGCTAGACCAGGGAAAATAAGTAAAAATCAATTTAATGACCAACTGTCACTGTCTTACTACATTTTTTTAAAAATTAGCAGGCACCTCACCTTCTTGAAAATTGGTCTTTCTTTGATTTTTCAGGATTATATTCTCATGCCTCAATAATCTGTTCTTCACACACTCTTTCATAATTTCCTGATCTCATCAACAGCTTTTTTTAGAAGACCTTTAGAGTTCAGTATTTGTCCATAGTACTTCTAACTTTATTCTAAGTTATACAGTTGCTAATTACCATTTTATAATGTTTGTTGGCAGTATCTGCAGAAAGTTAAAGTGCATTCTTTCTAAATAACATATCCTCATTTTGCTGAATTGATTCTTTGTCTTCAGGTTATAGAACTTTAAATATATGTGGCAATATAAAATTAAGTGCGATATAACTGACGAATAAAAGCCATTTCTGTATGTCCTGTCTTAAAAGAGACCACGATGAACAAGTAAGTCAAAGTCTACACATGACAAACAAAAGTTAGCAAGGTAAGTCAAATAAATACGGGTACTTGCCTCATCTATCACTTTTGCAAATTGCTGTAAAGTAGAACTCATAACTTCATCATCTCCCCCTAGTGGAAAACGCTACAAAAAAATAAAATGGAGCATGTTGGTTGCAGTGTTTTCTGCTATCCACAAAGCTTTATTAATCATGTCTATGAAAGTATTAGGTAGGAAAATATTACCCAGTTAAGATACACTACAAGACACCACTTTGTGAAGTACGTTTTTATTGTCTTGTGAACAAGGAATTTTTCAGAAAATAATAAATAACAAATATTTCTCCTTTAAAAAAGTCCATTTTCCTAATTAACTGTAACATTCAAGAAAGATTCAGGCTTGACATCTCTGAAGAATTTTTTATCTGGCTTTGCCAATTATCAAATATTAAATAAAATTTGATGTTCATCTTGAATTCCTAGCTTTTAGGTTATTTCACTATATCAGCTTTTTAAACTATCTAAAAAACTTTATTTCTATTCTGGAGGAGCAAGTATGACCAAAAATGCTCATACTTTGAACTGGAGAAAAAAAAACACAGTGAAAACATTATTTGTGTATTTTTAAGCCAATCTCATAGATGAGGAATGAAACAATCCAAATGAAATAAATCATAAAAATAAAATATCCAATTAAAATTAAAAAATGAAGTATCCAATACTATTTTAATTCATAATCACCACACTGTTCTAGTATAATTTTATACAGTTCCTTCTAGCTTGTTCATTTTTCCCCTTCCTCTCAATTAACGCAACTAAAATCAAAATAAGGATATTTGATGTATATTTTGATATCTGTAGTTGCTAACAAATAAGAATATCATGCCCCAGGTACTCCTAAAATATAACTTTCTCTAGCTAATATTGAAAAGTTACTATACTCTCATTTAAGTACCTCACATTAGGTTAGAACCAGAAGTGCTATTTGAAAATGGCAGAAATTTATAGCTGTGTTTTTATTAGAATATCTTTCATCATAAAAAAAATATTTTTTATATAAATCACAGAAATGCCTTACATATTTCACAGCTACCCAAATTGGAATAAGTTGCTTATTTATGTTACATTGCTGTGATATAGAACTGACAGCAAAATTTATTGGCTCTTCTAATCTGAAACTAGTTCTAGTTCATTTTGATTTCGCAAACACTATGTTTTGTTAGAAGACAACAGAAACAATATGATTCCAGGTCACACAAAAAAACCCATTGATTTACATCATACCTGCTTCTCATATTCTTTCAGAAGCTTTGAAGTCAGATGAGTTGCTGCACTTAATTCATTCTGATCAAAAAGAAAAAGGAAGCTTATTACTTCTTGATTTAAATCAGTATAGAAAACTATATATTTGGAGAGGAAACTGCTACAGATAGAGAACTTAAAGCAGAAATGCTGATTACAAAGGGCAAGATTTCAGAAAACCTAACCACCTACCCTTCCACTTTCTCTACCATTAAAGTTACAGGAACTCCCTGTTTACAAACATCAGGTCTACAGCTTGCATTATGCACAATGATTCTGTGTTTTTAATGTTGCACAGTACATATTTGCATTTAATTAGTATTAGACAATTGTTACATGTGAAGGAAAGACAGGTTTTGAATAGAACCTCAACACTACCTGTTTACAAATTGCATTGCACTTGTACACAGACAAGACCTAACTAGCAGGTTCATGGTAAAGAACAGCTAAATTTTTCATGATGCTGCTGAACAGTGTAAAGTACAGAAATAAAAAGCAAAATAGCATGATAATAAAATAAAACTGCAGAGCAGCAAGCATACAATAAATACGCTAGCCGTGAAAGAAAATACGACAGTAAAATGAAAACATGAAAAACAGGACTACTGAATCAGTAAAAGAAAAGTCAAACAGTTCAAGTATTAAGAACACAGCCATCATCTCAACTGTTTGGGGGTGGAGGGGGAGAAGTTTCTGCCTTTAGCTCAAAAGTTTCTTACACAGTTTCTTATACATGAGAAATGAAGCACTTTTTTCTCCCCCTTCAAAATATTAATAATTTCCCACCTTGTACACACTAACATGCACACTAAGATCACGATAGCAAGCATTTTAGAGATGAGAGACATTAAACAACCAGAAGACCAGAGAATCTTATTACTGGTCATAAGAAATTCTATTGAAAAACAAGTCCAGTGTGACACAACAATTGAGTTTTTACCTCTCCCTAACATAGAGGAAAAACAGTAACTTTATTCCTTTTCTTAAAAACACTATGTGGAAGTGGAATAGGAAATGTTGTTTATAATATTTCCAAAAAAGGAGAGACATGAAATCTTGCTGGCTCCAAAGCTTCATAAGGCATTCAGGAATATCAGTAACACTACCTGTGCATCATATATTCTGTGCATGGCTTGAAATAACTGATTGATGTAATTGGAAATTGCAGCAGCATCTTCTTCAAACACACCCAGCAAAGAACGGGTCTGTAAAAATGAAACAGCCAAAGCATTAATACATCAAGTTAGCAAATAAGTATTTACATGTTACAAAATGTCAAGGTTAGGTAGCATTAGTTTAATTACTGAAAAGTTTATAAATCTTCCAACACTGTTTAAATGAATAAAAACAAGTTACATATTCAAGGACAAAACAGTATCTTAAAGATATCCTGCCTGATCGCACTGTCAACCTCTCTCCAAGTACATCTTTAAAAAGGACCAAGGAAGATGGGTTAAAAAAAAAGGGGGGGGGGGTGTACGCACTATGGTATGTCCCCAAGAAAAACAGTAAGGATTACCAAAATTAAATAGCATGCCAGGTATACCCATTTATTTTTCAGTCAGACAAAAACTGAAGACAAAGGCTGTGGTCTTCTGTTGCAATGTACCCTGCCTGAAAACAGTTTCTGGCAGTGCCTTGGCCTAGGCCTGAACCTATAACCCACCTCTGCAATAACAGTCCGACTCTTATCAAAAGACCAAGGAACTGAGGGTGGGTGGGAAAGAAGTAGAATCTACATCTTATCATCCTTGAGATGTACGTTTCTCTCCTCACTACCCCATAATGACAAGATCTGTCCTTTTGTCCATAAAAGGATGGTATAAGGGATGGAGTGGAGTAGGGGAAAGGAAATAATCCCTGTGACCTGCACAGCCTCGAACTATGAAGAGAGGTGGCTGATGGTTTGTGTTCCCCCAGAACACAGTCTGGAGAGGTTCAAGTAGGAAAGTCCATGATTATTAAGATCTTCACAGCAGCCCAGTAAGTTTACTCCTTGGGTTACTCATCTGTGTAAAATGGGCTTGAAAACTGATTAAGAAAGTCACTTGCTGAAGGAGACTGTAGTAGCTCTTTACAAGTAACCTGGGAGAAATTAAACAGGTCTTGTATCATTAATGACAAAGTGTAGTGGGTGGTTTTAACTTTCTAAAAAATTGCAGAATTTCAAGCACGAGAACAGTTGAACTTCCTATGACACTACTAACATGTAAGTGTTCTTAAAAGCTAAGCTTCTGCTGGCAAGTTGCAAAAAGGAAGGAGAACTGCTGATAGCAAGGAAAAACTCCTAAGTATAGCAAGGAACAGTAAGAGATATTGAATTCTATTTTCATTTGCTGAAAAGTAAGGACTGCAAGACTCGTGTGAAGGATTTAATCTTAGATTGCTGAATCACTAAACAACTTAGAAGGGATGTTGAACAAGACAAATCACAGTAAAACAGAACAAGTAGGTGCAGATGTATATGTATCAAAATGCTAATGTATCAGACAAGTTTCAGTGTGTCTTCAAATTGTTGATGGGGGTAGGGGGAGAATTTATTATCCAAATAAAATTTGGATACATTTGATACGTCCGAGTTGTGTTGTAAATATATTGTAAGCAACGCTAGCTTGGAGGTCTCCATCTCAGAAAAAATATACTAATGAAACTCACTGCTAGGTTATTGAGCTGTTTCTCTGTCCTTCAGAGATAAGGATGGAAGTCAGAAGAGAAAGGGACAAACTGTAGTTAAGCAAATTCAAGCTTTCCTTATTTAAGGTCTTGACTTTTGTTGACTACCCTTGTAGCAACTTCCCTCTGAGATCTAAAACTGTACATCCACAATTGCATTTATTTTTACACTTTGAGGTTTAAACCCCAAACCCCACAACCCAATCGTCTGGCAGAACCTAAGAACAGCACCCATTTTGAAAAGTCTTGGGCACGAAAAAAAAAAAAGATGTTTGCCCACTTTAACTGCACAATTACTCATAATAATTGCTAAATTATCATCTGGTCCCATTATCAAGCTTGTCACCAGAAAAACTTTGGTGCCCTTTGATGAGATCAACACCATTAAGTAAGATGATGATTCACAGGTGTTAATTTCCTTCTTCACTTCCCCAAAGCAGGAGAATGTGACACCTCTTTTTAAAAACAAACAAAAAAAATTTTAGATTCAAACTGCAAGTTATTTTCACACACAGGAAGTTTGATATGGAAGTTTGTTTGGGTTATGTATCCAATGTTAAGATCTTTATTCTAATTACTTCTTTCAAATATGTAAAAGTATTTCAAAAAAGCATTTAAGTCAAGCATTTGCTAAGAGATACAGTGAATGTTCTGGAATAAAACAGAATTAGATTGCAATAAAACTTTTATTAAAAATTAATCTTTGGACAAACCCTTCTTTTATAGTTTTATAAAATCTGCATTTTGGCTTATCATAAACTTTTACAAAGAACTTAACAACTGACTGCATCCTCCTACCTGCATTCCACCATCCTACTGGTTTGATCTCTACATTTCCTTTTGATTCTCTAGAGACAAGAGTATTTGGTCTCAGCCAAAACTCTGTTTGATGCACCTCTAATAAACATTTAACTAATAGGATTACAAAACATAATAAAATTCTTTACCACAAGCTGATGTGATAGATCACCCATGAACCAATAACTAAAGTATACCTCCATTTAATCCTATTTTAAGTATTTAAACAGCAGATTTACTACAGAATACACATGCCCTCAACCTCCTGGCTAAGAGAGGAGGTTTTGCTTTTGCTTAAGCAGTTGCCCTTGCAAGGGCATGCTATTGATCCATTAAATCACTAGGATCACTTGTGTTCATCCACCAAGACTCTAATCTGATGGTCCTTTTCTCTACAGCTGCTCCCTAGAGTATTCCATCGCAGTTGCAAGACCTGGGATTTGTCTTTGTTGAGCTTCATAAGGCTCCTGTCAGCCCACTACCCCTTGTCAGCTAGCCTGTGTCTCAGTTTGGTGCCATATGCAAGCCTGACGACCATGCATCCTATTGCATTGCCCATATCACTAATGAAGACATTTAACAGTATTCACCCCAGAATCAACCTCTGCTGAATACCACACACTAGCGTCTGCCTCTTAGATGTCAAAATACTGATTACTACTCTTTAAGCCCAGCCGGTTTTTCTACTCATCTTGTAGTCCACCCATCCAGTCCTTGGTTTGTATCTCTCTATTCTGGCCAAAAGGATGCTATCAGAGACTGTGTCAGAATTTTTACTTAAGTCAAGGTAAATGACATTCAGGCCTTTTCCCTGTGATGAAACGACTGTCTCTGGATGAGAGGCCAATCAGGTTGCTCAGGCACAATTTGTCCCTGAACTTAAATGAGATGCTTACTCAGTGCTCTTTTTGATTGTTTTTGCATGTGGAAACTGTATTACTCTTCACCACTAGGGTACCCAATAGTTTGTCTCCACCAGGACAAAATCCTGAATGGAGATGAGCATAGAATGTACCTGTAACTGTGCCCAGGGTACATTTGCCTTTCCTAATAAAAACTACATAATATTACAGTAAAGTATTACTTGGAATGTGTGAACCTAGAAACAGGAATATCACTTGCAAGACCCATGAAATACATCCTTTAGCTCTAGTGATGGATTAGAAAGAGCACTGTTTACACTGGGTTTACCCTAAAATCAAAGTCCAGACAGAAAAACAAGAAAAGAAAATCATACTCACATAACCGCACTTTCTCCTCACAATTTATTGTTTTTAAAACACTGATAAGTTCTCTTTTCTTAGTCTTCCTTAGGCTAAATAACTGCCATTTTCTCAAAGAAGGTGGCACAGAACTATGGGACCTTGGACAAAAATCACTTTTATGCAACAAATCCGGACATCAGAAAAACCTCTGATGAAGTTAGCAAAAAACCTTGGATCACACTAATTAAGAAATATGTGGAATTCTTAGTATTAGAAGTTCTTGCTCTGTTGAACACTTGTCTTGAAACGACTTGGAATGTAGCCTATCTCCCCTTGAAGTATGGAATTCTTTTTTCAGCTCTATTTTTCTGACCTTCTGCTTTTAATCATGTTTGAAGGTACATATGAATGAGTTACTAGTGAGTAAAAAGTATGTTGCTTATCATTCGTATGACACGGAAGACCTATTTAACTTGGATTAGATGACTGGTTGTCTCACAAACATGGTATCACATAATGCTTACAAGATACCTAAAAAAAATTGTAATAATGAAACAGCATCACAAACAAAATAAAATCACTTTAATGATGGTTCTAGTTTATAAAACAAGAAGAAGGTGTGGAGGATGGGTGGAGGAGAAAAGAGGTGGGGATGAACTGAAATGTTTGCCAGGTGTGTCAATATGTTGCATCACCTTAATAGCTGTGATTCTCCCCATGAAGCAGACAGACATGAAAGAATGCAAAAGAAAAAATTATATAGCACCATAACCCCGAAATGGTACAGTCACAACCTTTAAACCTGAACATCAGCACTGGCAACTTGCAATTTGAAAGAAATATCGTGCTGGTTTTCTGGATGATCTTTACTGTTTAAAATAAAACACTGCACCCTATGTTTTATTATAAAATAATCAGCTATTGATTCTCAGACTTTAAATTGACCCTTCATATTGAGGAAAAAAAAATAAACTGAAATTAGAAACAAGTTATGACAGACCACTGCTTAGCTTTAAAATTAGAGGAATTATTTACCCTTATTTCTAGTAAAAACTTGAGTAATTTTGTATGTTCTCTAAGATGCTTTCATCTCATATAAATATATATGAGCAGGTACAGTAGAAGCTACCAGAGATAAGCTACATAAACACATTTTCAAGAGAGAAGACAGTGAATTATTTAGCATTCCATGTCATTATACATATTGTGTTGTAAGTGATACGAGGCAGAGCCTGTACTATCATGTCTCTTGGCTCTCTTATTGCATAGTAGTTTACAAATGAATCAACTTTGAGCAGAAACTCTAAATACATATAGAAGTACACAAAACCACACACAAATAGTATATGTGTAACATATGCACTAAGCTAAACAATATTTGAATCAAGCTGCTTTGTATAGCAATAACAATGTAAATTTGGCATTTGGTTTATGTCCAAAGCCAGAGCAATTAGATTTTTATCTTGCATCAAGAGGAAGTTAGTGGTTTTGCCATGGTAGAAAAACCTTTCTTTCCTTCAGATGAAGAACAAGTTCGATATTTATTTAAAATAATCTCTCAAATATATCCAAAAGTGCATAGTTACAGTCCACAATTCCTCACTAAACAATTGTCTAGATTGATGATCTCCTTCAACAGTCCAGCAAAACATTATGAACATGTCATAAAATCAGGGCAGCTCCCACAGAGAGCAGATTTTCTCTTTCCTTGAGCAACATTTGTTGCCATTTGTGACATGAAATACTATCCACTACCAGAAGCAGAAAAGTAGAATCTGACAATGATTAGGTAAAATAAAATGAAAGTGCCTTTAACTGTGTTAATGTTCAAAATAACAGAAATGAACTGTTGTAATGAAAACTAAGCCTCCATAGTCTTCTGATAGCTGATTGGCCAGTATTCACCTGAAATATTAGGTTAGCGTAATATCGATTAGACGTTATTACGTCTAGAAAGACATAAAATTTTGTACTTAAAACAGGAGAAGATACAGGCAAATATGATGACCTTGCACATCAGCAAGTAAGCATTTAGGCTGAACTAGGCTTTGCTAATCAGTATTTATCACAGATAACCTCAAATGAAGAGGTAATTGCTTCTAGAGAAGCAATAAATCATGTTGTACAATATGTAACCTTCTCTCGTGTGTTTCCTTAATGATATCCCAAAGTGCCTGAATGAAAAAAAAAATCTACAGCCTATTTGTCATGCGCAAGATTTAAGATTCAAAACATTCCCTATAACTATGAACAGTTCTGATTTCCACACACTGAGAAAATTATCTTCAATGGGCAATTCTGTAAAAATAGTATAGTGCATTCAGAATTTTCTTCCACTTTGAGAGTACCTCCATATTAGTCCCTGAGGGAGAGACTACACTACAGGTTAGAGCTCATCTGAAACTCTGTGTAACATTTAGCATTAGAGTTACACGGGGCATACTCCATCAAAAAGCAATGATACACTTTCAACATGAGCTTCTTCTGTTACCTTTTCTAAGCAGGCCCTCCACCTGATATGGATATATCAAAATGGTTGTCATTTTCAGGGTAAAAATTCTATACTGAGCAAGTGAAAGTTTCTGTTCTTACAGCTGCAGAAGCAAAATACCAATGCACATACTATTACAATATACAAAGTCTTGTTCAACTGCATAGACAATGTGGTAAAACAAAGATATTAATTCCAACAACTGACATATGAGAAACTTATTATAAACTAACTTTTTGCATGCCTAGAAAGAGTGCGTACCAAGTACCTGTTGTTGCTGCCAGCAACAGAAAACAGCACAACTGAATAAAGCATTTCCTGCTTAATAATTGTTTGAAATGGCAATGTAATATATACCATCGCTGAAAAAAGGTCAAGCAGTAGAAATGGAAGCAAAGAAAACAGAGCAATTAAATGTCTCTCAGCACCATGCCATTTCCCATCTTCTCACAGCATTTACAAACATCACGATAATATCATTCAGCAACTGTGTTTTGTATTTCTCTATTAAACCTTTTACCTGTTTAGATAGGAAAACTTCTTGGAGAATAAAGGATTCAGTAAAGAGGGGTTTTCTCAACATGAAGTCTCTAAAATAAATTAAGAATGCAAATCGGCGCTGGGGGAAGGGAGAGAGTCAACACAAGCTACTACTCCGAGGCCCAATGCAAAAGCACTTGCATATGCAGCACAGTATCTCTAGAAAATCGTTATTAAGCTCGCTACTTCGTAAACAGCTCATCAGCCCGCGGGGCCACCTGAGACGATGCGGTGATGCAAGCGGGAAGAAGGCGCCGCAGAGACCGGGGCGACACCTCGCCGGGGCACTGCTGGAGCTGACAGCCCCGGTGCCGCGATCCCGGCCCCACGCCGGCCCGCAGCCCTACCGCACCAGCGGCGAGGCGAGCAGAAAGGCGCTCGGCCCTGCAAGCCGCGTCTCCGCGCCGCTCCCGAGTCGGGCTTCTCCCTCCCTCCTAACGGCCGCCAACGTCTCCCCGAGCCCCTGAGGGGCCGGAGGTGGGGGGGAGGGGGCCGCGTGGGGCCCGACGCCCCCGCGCGGGGCCCGCCCAGGCCTCCGCCCAGCGGGCTGCGCCGCGGCCCCTCTTACCTGGGGGCTGTCTTCCAGCGTCTCCTCGATGGGGAGCTTGTCGATGCCGGGCATGGCGGCCGCCAGGCTGAGCTCTGCGCCGCCGCTGCAGCTCCCGCTCCCCACAGCTCACCCCGCTCGCTGGGCGCCTCCCCCCTCCCTCCAGTCACAACACGGACGCCCCCGCCTCGCGCCGGATGGCCCACCCCCCGCTCGCCGTCTGCCTTTGCTATTGGTTTCCCGCCTCAGCCTGCTCAGCTTCTTATAGGTTGGCGGGTGCGCCACTCTGCTCGCGTGCGGGGAGGGGGGGATGCGAGCCGTGCGGGGTGCGTCGCGCTCGTGCGTGGGCGCGAGGGTCTTTCTCCTTCTCCCTCTCCCGCCCTTTTTCTTGAGGCGGGGAGGGGCGCGCGGGCCGTTAACGGTCGGGTCGCACCGCACCTCACGGAGCGTTAGCGGGCGCGGTGCTTCACCTCAGTGCGTGCCGCAAGCTGACCCCCGTCAGCTGCGGAGATTCGGGAGCGCTGCATCGCTTCCTTTCCCTGCCAGTAAAATGGGGGATGGAGAAGAGGGGGCTTTGGCTCCCCTCGTGCCTCGGGAGAGCGCTCGGTGCGTCCGGGCCGCCCCGAGCCGGGGGAGGTGAGTCGGGAGCGCAGAATAATGCTATTATAACCCTGTTGTGGTAGAAGTGTCTGCACTCTCCAGGAACACTCCTTTTGAGAAATCTCCTCTTATTTCATTTTCCACCACCAGTCAGGGCTTTAGCAAGAAAGGATTCTATCTGTGAATACTTTGTTTGTTATGAAGTCACAGCTGCAGGTGAGGCCTTACTGTTCCTTGAAAGGATCTTGAACAGAAAAAAATACACCTTATAGAGTGCTGTCCGTCTCCTTCGTAAGGAAAGTACCAGTCATAATGGACTTCATGCTTCTTAGGCTGGATGAACTTGCTACTACAGATTGGTGGCCAATTCTAAATGTTTAAGGCTACTGCAAGGGGTTGTTTGAGTTGAACCAGATTGTTATGCACTGTTTTAAAAAAGAGCGTATTCTTAAATTGCCCTTTCTACAGTTTGGAGACTGGGATGTTTTGATCCCACTTACTGTATTTAAAAATTTTCTTGTAGATTAAGCAATTTATGTATATAAATATATGTTTATTATGCATAACAAAGTATGTACAAATAATTAAGAATATGTAAAGTTTCACTTGCTTAAAAACAGATGAAAATACGCTATGTATAAATACATAACAGAAGCAAAAACATCATACAGTATATTTGAATTCAGGAACTAGTTCAGCCCTATGAAATCATAATATTTCAGTTCCACAT
This sequence comes from Rhea pennata, assembly GCF_028389875.1. Lineage (NCBI taxonomy): Eukaryota > Metazoa > Chordata > Aves > Rheiformes > Rheidae > Rhea > Rhea pennata. The sequence continues at coordinate 14,614,147 of NC_084674.1, forward strand.
TTTAATAGAAAATGGATAACACTTTAGATACATTTATTATTAAGGATAAAAAGAAGAGGTTGTTCCCTTCTTTCCTTGCTGTTCTTACCTATTGTGGCTGGGTGATCTTAGTATAAAACCAGATTAGAAAGTATGCTAAATTAATCAGTGGAGTAAATGATTAACTGCTGTATAGTGTTATTATGAAGACCTTTTTTTATGTTTGTGTAAGATTACATTTTACTTTTAAAAGCAGATGAAGGAGAAGGCTGATATTAGGTTGTAAACAATTTAAAGCTTTTTTATTTTTTTATTTTTTTATTTTTTTATTTTTTTGGAGGCATTCTCAAAGTTACAGCTCAGTTCAGTTCAGTTCCTTTACCAGCACAACAGCTGGTGACTCATGGTGGCCTGAGACAAGTCGCACTGCTTCTCTGTCACTACTCTTTCTCTGTCACATGAGGGCAACGATAGAATTAACTTAACGATATTTTAAAGATTAAGTCTTATATCTCCTTGTTTGGTCTCCTATGTTAAATATTACTTGAGCTGTGATTGAATCCATAATTGCATGACACAATACTAGCATTATCTCATGACTTATATATTTGCCTGATTTTCTGGTTTTGAGATCAGTTAACTTGTGACAAATTTTTATAGCTGTCTTCTGTAGGAAATGCTCTTTGCTTTAACTCTGTTAAGGAAATGTATTTTATATATAGTATAAAGATGGTAACAAGTAACTTTAAATAGAGGTGTTCTTGCTACATTTATATTTTTATGCTCTGAAGTGGCAGAAGAAAAACTTCTAGCTGCTGCGAGTTGAGAAGAACAGTTCTTAAATCAGAGAACTAAATGTTTCTATTAAAAAAAAAAAAAACAACAACAATAACATCGTGTGTTTAATATGTAGAAATGTATTTTGGTGTCTCCACTGGCATGTAGCGTAAAAATATGTCTTACTTCTGTTGAAATTAATGATTCAGTTGCCACTGGCATTAGTAGCAAGTGAGAAACTTTTTCATAATTCTGTAATATAATGCAGCCTCTTTTAATTAGTAGTCAGGATTTTTAAGTAAATCCATTACATAGAAACACTCTGTAATGTTTGCTAGTCTTGTTTTTCTTATTTTTCATATATGTTTTTACAAATGTTGGAAGGCATCAGAAAATTTTGCTTGGGATGCAAGTTTGATAGCAGTAGATGAATTTGGATCATAATAAAGAATTTCTCTGAACCCACTAATCTGTGTTTTCTAGTGGTTTTTTTTTCCCAATGATGTACATGTTTTTTTAGTCTGTTTTTTTATTATTTTTTCTTCTTTGTATAAATAATTGTTAGGAAACCTTAAGAATGAGGAGAACTGACACTTGGCACTGTGCAAATGGGGAGAAGAACAGCCAACAGCTCTTTAGAGGGCTTCAGACAGGTCCCCTAATGGGATGAACATTTTGCCTCTGCTGGATGGTGAAAGTGGCTGTTTGGATAAGGTAAGCCTTATCTGCCTTTACACACACTTTCTCAGACTTTGCTAGTGCCACCCTTGAACTTGCCTTGAATTTATTTGTTTTCCTTTAATCTTTCTTTTATCTCAGCCAAGTAATAACTAACTGCTTTTTGCTTTTTTTTTTTTTTTTTTTTTTTTTTTGGAGAAAATTGATGTTAACAATTTTGAGGCATTCTTACCTTTTTTAAAAAAAATGTTTTTGGCTATGATCTTCATATTCACATTCAAAATGTATTGGGAAGGGAGCTCTGTGTGGAGTCTGGTAGTGAGATACTGCTGCACTTGAGTAAAGGAGCAGATGGAAAGGTAAGATGAAAGGCAATTTCTAGTGTGATAAGTAATCAAGAAAGATTATATATGTCTTTTAGCAAAAAATTTTTTTTAAAGCTGAAGATACTGCACAGGCTGTTGCGAAAGGTGACTTGAAAGTGAAGTGGTAGCAACAGTGAGCAGTGTGGTTTTTAGATGGAAGCCACCAAGAACTCTTCATATGGTCATTCATATGGTATAATTCAGAGCACTTAGGCTTCAGTTCTCTAAAGGTCAAGAGCTCCATCCACTCAACAGATGAAGTGTACTGCCCATCAGCAAAAAACTCAAACTAGAAAGGGAGAATAAAGTTAGCTACCTCATCAGCCATGGCATGCTGTAAGAGGTGTGGATCTGTATATCCAAGAAGTAATTTTTTCTACTGTTAGTTACTCAGGGTTTTCAACCTAATGTTTGTTGTATTGCTTTAGCATTTATTTGCATAAAAATATTTACTTTTGTTGATGTTTGTTACTGCATTGTTGTCTCTGGGTGTGAATCAATTCAGTGTTAAGCAAATTAATGTAATACGAATATTTTAACAGTAGCACAGTTTCCTACTCAGTTATTTGAATGCTCAGTGTTAAATGTAATGGCTGGGTAAGTATAAACAGCAGATGGCACTATTTGATTATTTTCCCACCTATGTCTAACATTTAGTATATCTTGGTTATATTTCATGAAGATTCTTTTTGAGAGCCACCACAATCTTTTCCCCTGAAAAGTTGGACACACACACACACACACACACCAAATGATGATTCTCCAAGTGGGATCTGAAATCAGAATACCCTACTGAAGATTTTCTTCATCCTCCACAACCTCAAAGTCCAAAAATAAACTGTAAATATTTGGTCAACTTAACAGTTAGCTTTGGAGTGATTTATGAGAGATAATAAATATTTTTCTTAACACTGCATATGCCTCTCCTGTTGTTGAAGAGATCACTTATGAAGGTAGTTACCATTCTGGGTCTTGGTCCAAGTAATTATCCCAGTGTCAGCCGTGTGGCTGAAATTAATTTCACTCATATTCACTCAAATGGAATATTTTCTGAAAGGCTTTTGTATCAGTGCTTGTGTGTTTTTATTTTTCAGCTTAAAAAAGAATAAGTAATTGTCTGTATTTGGAAACCAGCTATTGTATTAAAATCACTAAGAGGTTTTTTCTATTTTTGAAGTCCACATTAGTTTTGGGATTCAAAAGACTCCATCAACAATCATGCTTGTATGAAATTTTTTCAAGGCAGAAATCTGTAAGCAGCTCAAAGTTCAGAATAGCTAATGCATTGTTTTCTTATGTTTTGGCTTTAGATGATTTTTTTTTTTGACTTTCTTTTTTAAACGGATACTCCATGTGTAGCTATACAGGTAGAAAATTAATCTACTAAGAGCTGAAAATTTTGGTTGGAATGATCACTATCACAAGTGTAGAAGAGTTTTTTGCATTATTTCTTCAGTAACTTTAATATCTGTTGTGTGGTCTGTATATGCAAAATAACTGTTTGCAGTCAAGAAGAGGAATCCTGTTGGTTAACTAAGGTCATAGGTTGCTTTGTTGGGAACAGCTGCAGTGAAACGTAATGGGCTGTAAGGTTCTTGCTTAACACTGCTCTTCACAGAAAGAGATCAGTAGAACTGACCTTTTAATTAAATTTGCCACGTATTCCATCATGAAAGTGATGGAACTTCCTGAACTGAAGAGGCTTTTCCTGATGCTACCAAAACTTGTCTTATAGGCTCCTGTGAATAGTGAAAGTTTCATAAAACTTTGATCTGGGCATTTCTGGATTTTTCAGCTAGGAAAAGTATGCCACCTACTCTGCGGTTTTCTGGAAACTTGCATTGGGTTTCCTGAAGAAAGGAAGGTTCATGTATTAAGGAAAACCTGAGAGATTTTTGTCAATTAGGCCTTTCTCTTCAGATGCAATGCTGCCTTGTCCTCTGAAACCTATGATCCACGAACTGTTTTTGCCATGAGTGGTATTTTGTCTGCATATGGGTTCATAAAATGCCATTAGCATAGTACAGAAGGTGCACATGAAACGCTGTCAATGCATCTTACAATTCTCAGTTCTGACAGTCTGATACAGATCTTATGTTTAATGTAAATTGATTTGGACTTCTAAGGCAGCATTTTAGCAATTTAATCTGGAAGTTAGCACAGTTTGAGTGCTTTCTGCTCAAGCAGGCAACTGGAGTGTTTTCATCAAATAGATACGAAGGCATTCTTACAGATGTGTCTGTGATATTTATGTGTGACTATGTGTCAAAGCTGATATAATCAGAGTGGGTTTTGGTGACCGATGAGCAACAGTCAGGTTCAACACTGGTCTTTCACTTTTTTTCTTGTCTGCAATTTGTTATTGCTTAGGCTGTTAGTTAATAGCCGGAGTTTAACTTTCGGGTGGTCATTTTGGAGTTAATCTGCCGCTTCAAGACCCATTCATGTATGGGGATAAGGTGCTGTTGGTAAGATTGCTTCCTGAATTGTTACTCTTTCTGCTAGTTCAGTGTGGCAACAGTTTCCTTGCATAACACAAAGTTAATTCCAGTAAGTCTGTGCTCTCCAGATGAGCATCCTTCCATATAAAGTCATATATGAGTGTACTCTCTTGGTAGAATCTTGTCCAGCACTGTGTCATTTATTCCATACTGTGCCATTTCTCTAGCAATTTTCCTACTTTCTGTTTCTAAAGGTTAGTCTTTATTTTTTTTAATGAATGTACAAAAATTCAAAGTGGAGTTGGTGTTTATTTTCTGAACATTAGTTTTTAGCCATGTGAATGTGACTGATTACACAGAATAAACTACTTTGAGAAGGTGACAAAGCAGGAGAATGTGAAGGCTAGATTTTTTCCCTTCTAAAAGTACATCCTACTTAATTTGCTGCAGATTCAAAATTTTATCTAAGAGGTACGAAGCTTGCATCCTGAAATTAGAGCATTCTTTTTTGTCATTTTTGCATGTTATCAAATAAAGCCCTATCTTAAAAAGGGGGAGAGCTCTTTGAAGAGATTTTCCTAAATCAAAAATTGGTTTTGAACATGTGCAAATTGCTCTGTGGCAGGGAGGTGAACCTAAGCATGTTCTATCTGGTACTTTCTAATGAACAAAATCAGAATGTTGGGTTCAGACTTTGAACTTCATAACATATGCTTTGTCTCATTTCTCCTCCTTATTCATTATTATTTGGTCATTTTTAAAAGCTAATCTCTATAGGATTTAAATTTCTATTGGTTATAAAATCACTTAAAAGTGAGGAGGAACCTCTAGCAGTAAAAGGATCATGAGGTTTTGAAATCATTAGAGTGATTAGAGAGTTTTACTTTGTTTTACATGTATATTATGATGAAAGAAATATGTGAACTTTCCTTAATATTCAAAAAAGCTGCAACAAAGCTATTTTAATAGAAAAAAATGAATGCATGAATTATTTAAAATTGCTGGTGCAACTGTTCCTGTTAACTAATCCATGCACTTGGAAGGCAATTACACTGAGCTTTGACAACACTGCCAACCCACTGCACGGTACCTTATGCCAAAAGCTATTGTTGTTTTATTGACCACGTTCACCATTACATATGCATATGAAAAAACAGAGGCATTTTCATTGGGATTATCCTAATAGCATTAAGAGATTATTTTTTAAATTTCCTTGGAAGGAAATTCACTTAAATGAGATTACTTATTACTTGACTGGTTTCCTATCATGCTGCTATGTTTAGGTAAGTGGAGTCCATCAGAGTATAAAGTTTTTTTAAAAACTGATTTTATACATTAATGATTTCAAATAAAAGAGAAGTACTATATTTGTGCATAGCTTCTGTTCAGAAAGTTAAGTCGATGCTCTGGTTAAGAGAGATAACACTTTTTGTCCCTCTTGGTGGCCCCCCCTAGTGTCACCATTAGTTGCTAATTACGTGCAAACAAATAAACAATTAACTCCTCGTGCCTCTTGGTGGGAGAGTTTTCATTGACATGCTAAAACTTTCTAATAAAAGATTTTAATTAATGACGTTGCAAATCCAACCCCCTTGTCCGCATAGCTATAAGGAGGACTTGCAGAGAAATGCAAGTACAGTATACATGGCATGCTGGCTGAAGGTGAAAGCATGGCAAGTACATCGCTGTGTCCTGCTAATACATCAATGTCTCAGAATCTTCAGAAAGCATCTGGTTTTGCAGAAAATAAAATGGCACAGTGCTCTTTTTCCATTGAAAGTATTTTGGGATTGGAGCAGAAAAGAGATGTTATTCCAGCTGTGAAACCTCATAGACCTTGGATGGATAGCTGCACCAACTTGGGTAAGCAAGCAGTCAGTTTTGTAACACCTTAAGCTTTTATTCTTTCAAAAAATATATATATTCTCATATTTCTATGAAAAATGGTAACTTTTTTTGCTTGCTTTTTCTAGTTTTACATGAAGACGGTGTTCCTCATATGCAAATTCCTGTTTCTTACGAAAACTCATTGTTTCATGCAAACAGCAATACAATGCAAGAGGAAAAAGTTTTGAAATGTGAAAAATATTTTTCAATCACTGAAAGGCTATCTTTCAAACGAGAGTTGAGCTGGTACAGGGGTAGAAGACCAAGAACTGCTTTCACTAGAAACCAGGTAGAGATTCTGTTACCTTTTAAATAAAACACTATAATTTAGTAAAAGGTTGGTAGAAGCCCCTAACAACTGGCTTATTCAGTGCTATATAAATCTGTGTAAGGAAATGTAGTTAGGCAGTAGTGTGAATGCACAATCAGAATTGTCCAAACACTGTTCAGAATTCTCCTATGGAACTAACTAAAGTGTATGTGTTGGTTTTCTTTTTTTCTTTTCTCTCCTACAAAGGTAGTAACTACTAAACAAGTGTGTTTTAATCTCCTCAGATTGAAGTTTTGGAAAATGTTTTTAAAATGAACTCCTACCCTGGCATTGACGTTAGAGAAGAACTAGCTCGCAAATTAGATTTAGATGAAGACAGGATTCAGGTAATTAAAGTTATTTAAATGCTTTTGTAGTTCCATCTATATGTCCTTTTTGGTCATATAAGTAGATAGGACAGGTAACTTTTAATAGTCACAATTTAAAATAATACAAATTTCATATGCTATGCCTTCAGTGGTATGTTAAATGGAAACCGCTGAATTCCTTCCCAAGTCATAAGCCTTCTTCCATAGTACTGATATGACATTCATCTCTAACTTCCATGATCTCTGCTTTTTTCACTTCGTTATGTGCATAACTCCTTCATTTGCTTCCAGGTTTTAAAATTATGTTTACATTATGCTTTTCACCATGTCTGAAAATAGAAGTTGAAACCAGTATTGAAATAACTTGTATGTATAATATTTGATGAGGTTGTCAATTGAGCATTAAACCATTGAGCATTGAACTTTTTTTTTAATCAATATTTGAGGCTATGTCTTTGAAAAACGCTATCTACTTAGGTTTTTCAATTACTGATTTCAAACTAATCAAATGCGATAAACATATATTTCATTAGATTTTGGGCTAGGCCTTGATACTTACTAGGCTTTTGATGCAAGTCTGATTGGGGTTGCAGCTTTATGCTGCAATTCAGCAGCTCAACAAGTAACACCTTAAATTCTCACCAACTTGTGTGTGAATTTCAGATACTCAGGATCTTCCAGGGTCTGATCTGGTGTCACTGAAATTGATACTAGTTTTTGTGCTAATTACAGTGAAGCTGGTCCTCACTTTCCAGTAAAGCCAGGAAATACTGTGTTGTACTGTAGTCTGTTACTGAAATTATTACGAGCAGTTATGCTGTCATCTGCAGATTTTAAATTTGTATTGAACTTGCAAACTACTGACATTTCACAGAAGTGTGTAAACCTTTTTATTTATTTATTTATTTATTTTTAATCCTGCTTACAGTGCTGTATTTCTGAAAAACATGCTTTTTATCTTAATTTTAGATCTGGTTCCAGAACCGTCGTGCAAAACTGAAAAGATCACACCGAGAATCTCAGTTTCTAATAGTGAAAAATACTTTCACCTCCAACCTGCTAGACTAGGAAGAAGAATTGTTTGCCATTAAGCTACTACAACAGAACATGAGGAATTACTGAAATTTTCATAATCTGTATCAAGTAATGATATTCTATGATTTTATTCCCAGATTTGAAATATCATGATTTTCATTCAAATAAATTGTAAATACTTGAAGTATTACTATAACCTACTTTTTGTGGATAAAGTAAACTTTCTCCATATATTTTAAAAACTTTTTAGAAAAGCTTAGATATTTTTGCAGTTAAACAGAAAACTAGTCAGTGCACAATATTTTTCATCTACAATGTATTACTGCAGCTTGACTGAAGACAACAAAACTTCATAGTTAAAAAATCAGATTAAAGTCCAAAATACATGATGCGCAAGAGATTGTGCGTTGCATTGGAAATTAAATAGCTTATAAGTGTATTATCATTTTCTTTAAATTTTTCTTTGTGTAAACTATCTCATCTCAAACAGAAGGACTAGTATTTAAGTGACTATTCAGCAATTGCTTGGTTAAAAGAGGGTTAAATCTCTCTCTATATATTTTTTACATCATATTTTAGTTTATTTATGCTTAGGATAATACTTGTCTATTTAATACCACAATATAGCTATCTCCTCTTTTGTTAGTATAATATTCCAGTTACAGAAGTTGCCCTCAATATATTTTAATGAGAGAGAATGAGAAATCTCTCAGTGAGAGACAGGATCGAATCAGTTGGGACTAGACCAGATCACTTCCAATAATTTTTGGTGTTTGAATATTTTTTTTTTTATCAAAGTATATATGAAAGTCAGGTATCTTAATATTCGATAGTTAACCTGAAGTCAATATGCGTAAGGACAGCCTTACCCAAAAAGCCTTTGTGGCCCTGACATAGGAGAACAGTGCAAATATGGGTTTACACTGTTGCTTGAAGTGCTAATGTCCTTCAGTGAGAATTCAGCATATGTTACGAGGACCCAGATGTACAGGACCTGATTTTGTCAGTGCTTCTGCTGAAATATCAGCTTAACTTTAGTGTTTCAATCTGTAGCAACTAATAAATCCTAAAATAAAGAATACTAACCAGAAGACTGTTAGCTGGGTTTTCCCACTGGATTTACCTGAAAGATGAAAAAATTACTTTGAACTAAAACTACATTTATAATATTCAAACCATTGTACTGAATCATTTTGTTTGATGCAAATGTTTTGATCATAAAAGACTGAAAATGAACAAAATCATAAGGCAAGATTCTGAAATCTGTGGAAAAAAAATGCTGTGAATGCTTATAAGACATGCATCCTTTTTATCTGTAATTCAGAGTACTGATCTCAGACCAGTTATCCTATCTTGAAGAAATGCTTAGCCACTGAGCTCTTAGGTATTCTGATAATGTTTTATAGATTACTTTTGGAAACAGTTTTGCTTTGTATAAAATACTTAGATATTTCCTGGAGGAAGAATATGAGCCCTGTTCTCCAAGGTATATACCATAGCCACCAGGCTGATTCACTTTTTCTCTGACACTCAGTTTCTATAGAGTCAGTTGTGTTAATGAGGACATGAAAGTTATTAATAATATAGGTTAGATGTAAAGAACAAAAAAGCAAAAAGGAATTCTGTAAATTCTTACGGTGTTTCATAGTGCAAATAGTTAACTGTGTTCTTCAATTGCAATTTTCTTATTCAATGATCTTAAACAAATAATAAAATTCTGGCATCGTATATTCTATTCTTAATGTAGTGTAGTCTCTAGAGGTAGGTATTAAAATTTTAAAGGCCTGTCTGTACTATTTCAAGACAGTTCTTAAATCCTATACTTCTAAAATACTCTGCTTCTCTTTCAGTTAAAAAGTTCTTTAAAATTAGAATGCCTGTATTTTACACCTCAATTGTGATAGTAGATGATTTAGTGCATTATTGCTGACTGTTTGTGGTTTATTTGGAAATGCAGTTTGTTTGGGATTTTACTGGATAAGTCCTCCTGTTAAGTCATGAACAAAAGAATTGCTCTTTGTTTCTTAGTGCTTGTGTCCACAGTATCTGCTGTCCTGTAGAATAAGAGGTAAAACTAAGCTTGGGGAGGAAAGGGGTTGATAAGAAAGATAATTTGATAATAGCTTCATACTAGCAAAAATTCAGTGGGAGAGATGATCAGACTTCAGTCCTTAGTTGATGTTTAGGAAATATGTTGGGTTATAAAGTGTATATAAAAATCACTTATTTTCTGCAGGACTCTAAATAAACTGCAAATAACTCCATTAGTTCATGGAGCTGCATTAAAGCTATTTACCTTTTTATGTCAGTAACTTCATGGATTTATTACCATGTTAGAGTAACAATAAAATGTTGTTTAACTTCTTTAAGAAATATATTAAATTGAAAATATCAAACTTTTATGAAATATTGAAATTGTAATTATTCATACTTTGAGAGTTTTGGATTTCAGAAATAACAATAACACCAAATATTACTAACTGAATTTCTATCTGTTACATCTCTGCATTCAAAAATACTTAAGAGACCATTCAAAAAGAAAGCGATTTACATGGAGCCAGCTCCACTAGTTTTGGAGAAATGAGAAGCTGAATTCGGACACCTTACCTGATTTGAGGTAAAGACTGTATTTGGAATGCATGAGTTCCATTTTGTTTTTCTTTTCACCTCAAAACATATATTGCCTGTGGCTTAATCTTAGTGCAAGTAATTTGAGACTATTGTCTGCTCTGATGCTGGAAACAAGGTTTCCAGCAGCAAGAGATTAGACTAATCTGTCCAGATTGATGCCTAAGAACCTTACTCTATTATCTGACAAATACCTAAATACACCTAATGTCTCTCACAATGGAACTTATCTCAACTGATGGAAGTCTGACAAAGCCATTTAGGAGAAGAACTACAATAATAGTAGAATAATAATAGCACGAGCCCTGGTATCCAGCTCTCAATTAGCAAATGTTACCAGAAGGATCATTCATCTGTAAGGTGCCAGAGGTGTTGCACATAGTGCTGAGGGACAAAGAGTTTAACAAAACTGCAGTATTTGTTTCGTCTTGGCATGGTTTGTTCTTCCCAAACTAAAGGTATCAACAATTCATGAACAGTGGAGGGGGGTTTTTAACATCTCATTTATAGCTACTTTGACTGGTATGGATTTTAAACTGTGACCATAACTTTCTCAAATACAGTTACTTTGTTGTTGTCGTCGTTCCCCCCCCCCCCATCTTAAAACATTAGTCTGTACTTCATACAACAAAATCTTAATCTTGTTATTCCTGATGATACGCAGCTGTCTCAGCTAGCTTGGTAATGTATGTAATATGCTATATTGTCTGCTTAGGCATCGGCAGCCCAAATAATGTTAGTGTGCAACAATGTCAGAGGAAGCCGCCACGTCCTCTGAACTCTGGTCCCATTTCAGTTTTGCATCCTTTGTCTTGCAATGTTTCTGTTTATCTATTATTGCACAGAATTGTGATCAGAAAAGGCCACAGTTGTCTTGGTTCTTATTCTAATTTCAGCTGTTGAGTGACTTTATTAAATAATAAACTCTTCCAGCCATGCTGCCTTGAATTGGTTCCAGTACTCATTTGACCCTGCAATATATTGATTAAATTTCACTAGGATGCTGAAAAAATTGTTTCAGGAAAAAAAAATGGCCAGTGAAATAGGTAAGACTTCCCCCTTTTGATATTGGCAAGCTGTTAATGTCAGCTTGGATGAACAGCCACAATTTAGGCAAGAGTAGGTTGATCAGCTTCTGGCGTTGACTGTGGTGGCACTTGAATGTTCTTGTAGTGTTTTTCTGTATTAAGGACTGGTGCCTGTGATCCTTATCAGAATGCTGGGCCCACATAATTATTTGTTTTAAAATGACATTCTTCTCTTGACTTAGGTCTCTGTGTCCTAAAAATTTATTCTAGCCATGAACTTCAGCATTGCCCAAATTGCCATCTGAAACAGATGAACTCTTTCTATGATCAGAAGACAAACTCAATGTTTGCAATGTTCCAATGTAATGTTATTATTTGGATACGTGGTTTGGAAATGGGGGAAGATGCATAGTGCTTATTTTCAGAGTTACAATCAAACGGTTTTGTGGGGGGGGGTGTTTTTTTTTTTTTTTTTTTTTTTTCCCTTACCCCCTAAACCAGACTTTCCTCAGCCACTGTGAGGAAAGCTGGAGAACCCAAATGAATATATTCTATCACTTTTTTCCTTAATTTTATGTCCTTTGGAGCAATAAGGACAAAAGTTTATTGTTTTTCTAAATTAGGTTCTAATAAATAGGACTACTCACATTGGTAATTTTCCATTCTGAATTGCATGTGTAAGTATGTGTTTCAAACTCATTACCTCATTGTGCCCTTTTTTTAAAAAAAAAAAATGTAACCTTGCATCAATTTAGATACTATATCTTCTTTTTTGCTAATTCTTCTCTCTTCTAACAGTTGTTTTTATTTTACCAGTCCATATAGTTAAGGTAATAACTGCCTACATACAATTCATAGGTTCTGGGGCAGGCTTGTATCTATGTATAGCCAACTTAGGCATTTTCCATCTAATATAGAAAACATATACTTTACTGTAGATTTCTTTCTTTGTATTTAGAGTTATATTGGATCAATCACAGTAATGCTCCAAAATATGTTGTGATGCAGTTTGTACAAATGATGCTGAAGTGAGGAAATTAAGACAAAAGCTAATGAAATACTCTGCACTAGAGCAGGCAAGCTATACACTAGCTGCATTTTAAGCAATTTGCTTTTTAGATTAAATCAGACTTTAAATTCCTAGATCTTAAAATAGATATGATCTGTATTTCAAATGCAAATAAAAATGTGCTACTTTTGCCCTCTTGTGGCTAGATTTTAGGATTGCAGTCCATCTTGGTAAATGAATTTTATTAGTCTGAACAAAAGCTGCTGTCATGAAGCAGACTGTAGGTAGACAGAATGTGAGCAAGTGACTGCCTATTTTAGTTGTAGTATGAACTTTGTCACTAACCCACTCTTGTATCTGAATGCTTGACGTTGGGCCTGATTTGATTTCAAAAGTTCAAAGTAAATTATATATATTTAGAACTTAGTGGAAATTGATAGGTGCTCAGTATTTTTAATAATCTGATCACTTATTAGTAGTGAGCTATTAACTTAAGAATTTAGTTTTTTGTCAGCCAGCTTTCTTTAATCTTGCCCTTAAGTTGGTTGAGAGTGCTTTCAGGAATACCTGTTTACAAGGCTGCCCAATTCAGTCAAATTACAGTAGCAGAGTCTTTCTAAATTCAGCAAAGCATTTGACAAAATGCCCAGGCGTTTTTTTTTAACTACCTATTGTAGTGTAAAACAAGAATGACTTCTGCTACAATATCTACTGATGTAATTTTTGTGATAACAAGTAGTGTTGACAATGCAAATACTTGCCATGTAAGAACACTTATTCCTGCCAGCAATTTCATTTATTGCCGTTTTACCACATTAGAGGGATAGAAATTACTTTATCCTGTTTAAATACTGCATGTTTAGTAACAATTTTCTTATGTTTCAAAAGGTTGTCAATATAAAATATTGCAAAATATGACAGTATCCCCTTCAACTTTTTTTTTTCTTGATTAGAGTATTTGCAAATAACTGTCTGGATATTTGGAAATAAGGCATATAGTGAAATGCACTTCACTCACTTCAAAGGTGGAATGATATCTCATCCTATGTTACAGGATGTGGCTGTTTGACAGTATAATTGCAAACTGTTCTAATTCTTTTTGGCAGAGTCATAGGTATTGGCATCTTGCTTAAAGTGCATTTGGCTATGGCTAGATATTTTGGTGAGACTTAAGCAAGTTACTTGCAAAACCTTCTTTTTTGTAGATGTTTTTATTTAAAGGAGGAAATTGGTTTCTTCTTTACTTTGTAAACATATGGTCCTGGGCTATAAGACTTATCACAAATTACATTTTAGTAGGAGTGGTATTTTCAGTGATTGTTGTATCAGTCTTTACAATCTAATCAATACTTACAAGCAAATGATAATAATCTATTTTAACTTAATTTTATATATGTACTTTTATATAAAAGTGAAACAGATCTTGTTCATTGTATTTGATCAGTTTCTTATCTGTGTATTTGCTTTTTCCAGAATAAGAAAGTGACTTGATCCTGATATCTGGCTGCTTCAAATTTGCCAGACTTTTTTTTTTTTTTTTTTTTTTTTTTTTTCCCTCCATGACGTAGTTATCAGGGACCTTGGACTTTTTTGTTTGAGTTTGTTTTAAGTTAGATCATACAGGTAGGTTTTTCATCAATAATTGCCATTCCTGACAGGGCCCTTCCTCTTTTTGAGCACAATCTTATAAAATTACTGTGGATTCTCTTGTAAGTCTGCTAAGTGTTTTACATTTTTCTTAGAAATTTGTATCTATCATATAAACAGGAAGATTTCAATTTTCATATACCTTCAGCCTTCATAATTTCTTTTGTTTATTTCCCTTAGTGCAAGTAGAATGAGGTGCTATTGACAAAGTACTTTCCGGTCATCTTGCATAAATGGTAAGATTTTGGCTTTCTTCCAGACATCATCTTATTGTTCTGTAGTGGTATCTGTTACGAGGGTCTCTATGCATTTTAATTACATTTTCTTTAGGCTTAATTACCCATAGCTTTTGGTCTCAAATAACAAATGATGTCATCTTGAGCAAATAGCACTCTCTGGATTAAATGGGAAAGGGTTTAAGGCAGGTTATACTCAGTGAGGGGTCCCTTAGTGTTAGGATTAATTTCCCAGACGTTGCCACAGGATGCTGCAGATTGGTGAATGCCAGGGTAGATTGTTAAATCAGGTGGGCAGTTTTCCCCCCTATGTTCCTGCAGAAAGAAAATAAGCTGTCTCGGTGGAAGGTATTGTGCTGTAATAAAAAAGGCTGAGTAAAGTTAAATTTCTGTAAAATGTCCTTTTTTTGATTAACATTTCTAGCACTTGTTCAGATTGCATTGTAGGGGCCTTAATTTGCATTTTTTCATTAGTTGATCAAGATGGAATGCCCATACTGAGGAAAAGTAGCATCTTAAATAAACAGTGTATTAATTGTAACTCAAATATTGTCAAAAGAATAACAACTTTGGAGATAAACTTGGATTAGAAGCTTTCTAGTTCAAAAGAATTATTGTTGAAATATCACTCTTCCATGCAATTTTTAATTTTCTTTGCATCGCAAATCTACTTTTCTCTGAAAGTGCCGTTTCATGTTACACCTAATCCAGTGTAACAGAAGACTGCCGCTGAAAGATGCGGTCCTGCCCCACTCTTTCTCTTCACAAACAGTCATGTGGCCATAGAGTGAGTTAACTCAGCTTGCATTTACAGCAGGGAGGAGTGTGTTTTGGTCGCTCATCAGTGAGTTCAATCAGCTCAGAGAACTGAGCTATCTGTCCCTTTATTATATGCGTATGTAATAAACAGATGCAAAACTAAACAGAAATACACTAAACAGTTCATGTTGGCGATTGTCTTCTGACAACAAAGAAGTTGGTGTGTATGCTATACAAAAGTGTAGTTGGGGGAAATGACAACAGTATTATGAATACTTGCATCTATGGATCACTGAAACTGTTATTTTGATAGTAAACAGAAGCCATTTTTGTTTGGTGGTGGTTTAGTTGTTTGATTCTAGTGAGTTCCTTTTCACTATAACATATTCTCACATCTGATGTTAACTTGAGTCTTTGGGAATATAGTACTGAAAAACTTGCTTGGTCATTAAGTGCAATTTCTTGTAGAAGACATGAAGTCCAGAAAAATCACAAGAACATATATATTCCCTACTCTCTCAATTCTGCAAGCCTCAAAACACCCTCAATACCTGAAGATAGACTTGAGATTATTAAGGGAAAAATGTGCCATAAAAAGTGAGCAGGAGAGAAATACCACTGTCTGGATCTACAAGGGGTTCTGTAATGTCACAATAATTTAACTTAGCATTAAGTACTGGATACTATGTTTTAGGGACTTCCTATAAGGTGTCTGGATATAAAAATGGTGGCTGCCAGTGCCAAAGCAAGTGCAGCAGGATTCATGCATCTAATTCCACTTTCAAGTCCCATCTGGAAACAGCAGCCGTTACTCTAGAAGTGCCAATAAATGCTTGAACGCAGCAGGAGGTATTTGGCTGCCAGGAAGGCATGCTGTGCTCTTCCTTGCCACTCCCAAGACACAAGCAGCCAGTTGGGTGGACTAATTCTGGATGCTAGATCTGGCCTCTGTAGCCCACACTATTTTAAGACCCACTAGTTATGTCTGAATGACCTTAGGAAGTAGATTGTGCTTCTGTAGAAATAAGCAAATTAAAGGAAAAAAAAAATCCTACCCTCCAGGGGTCTTTTCCTATATTGCTAGGGGGTAGAGTCTTTCCTGACTCCAGATCTAATTATTGGTTAAGCCCTGAGCATGTGTGCAAGACATAAAAGCAGGCATCTTTATGACTGTTTACTTAGGTTTCCCCATCTATAAAATGGGAAGAGTAATACAGACTTTCAGAACTGCATTTTTTTTTTGTGAATGTTTGGCACGTTTCTCAGGCTCAGTGACTTCAAAATTGTCATAAGAGATGAATATTAATAACAATTTATGTATCTGATTTAAACGTCTATTCTATGGCCTGGGGTCTCTCTGTCAGGTGAAAATCTTTCACTTTCAGCATAGCTTGATCTTTTGAAGGTATGACGTGTTATAAGATGGAAGATAACAGTGCAGCGTTTTGGGGAGTCTTGACACTGCTAAATGTTCATGGCCCTTCTGAGTGTCCACATCAATTTCACATTTCCTTTCTAATTCTGCTTTTAAGGTTTGGAATTGGAAGATCTTCCTCCTTTCTATGCTAGATGTTTATTCCATCGATGAACCATCCCCATATTAGTAGGACTCTTTTTGTATGAGTGCTTATTTACAAAAGATCTATTTTTCTGGCTTCCTGGAATTGCCAGATGGTGTTCCAGAAGACCCTCATGGTATGGATTTTCTGTTCTGGGATCGTATTTGTGCTTTTATGGAGAGGGAGGTGATATCTTGCTGTGATTTCAGACCAATAAAGTTTCTGAGATTTGGTGAACTTTTTAGCACAATGTGCTTGGTTCAAGATGGTTTCTAACAGCACATGATGTCAACTGCAAGATTGTAAGCTGTGAAATATCTGTAACAAAAATGTGATATTGCTATAGTCATGATCATCTGACCCAACTGGATAGTTTTGCAAGTGAGATGCGTACTTTTTGGCCTGACAATCTCAGCTGTTTCCATAATTCCTTTTTCAGGCAAGCTCACCCTCTCATGGGAGAGGTATTTCAGTGCTAGAAATATGAAGTATGGATGGGGCATAACTTCCAAGTATTAGGAGGAATTTTTGCTGAGCACTAAAAAATTTGATAGGGAATTCTTAACCATATAGCAAAACTTTTTTTATTGCATGAGCTTTCATGTTTTTATAGGAATTACTGAGTTCTCACCATCTCATCCATCTGGGAACAGCTGCTGGGGCGGGGGAGAGGGGAGGTTTTTAGCTTTAAACAAAGTAGAGTGGCAACCAAAACCAGCTGTAGAATGCATGATACTGATACCCATGACTTCTGGATATTCTCTGACTCATGTATTCTGTACTATTTCAAAACAAGAGACTGTTGTAAAAGGGCAGAAAAGCAAGTCCTTTCAGATACTTTTGTGCTTATATTAGCTAGCAGCATTTTAGAGAATCTAGCTAAAGCTTTCAACTGCTGTCATTTGATTCCCACCTCCCCTCTACTCTTTTCCACGAAAGATTTCAGTGGAAACTATTCTAAATAGATGCAAAACAATTAGACTTCTGTATACAATCAGTACATTCATGTTAGTAAGTTGGTCATGGTGGCAGAATTGAGAAATTCTTTTCAGATGTATCCATTTGCTATAAGCTTGGGTTGAGGTGCTAGGAAAGGGGCGTTGAGACTAATTTGTTAGTAGGTCTGAGTAAATAAGACATCACTTTTGTGCTTTCTGGGTATTGCCAGTATAATCAGTTGTGACCGAGTTCTGCAGTTATTCTGCTGCCCAGAGAGTATAATTATTCATTCTGTATCTTCATTTATATTAAAATCACTATAGGGTTACACATCAAACCACAGATAATGTTAATTTTCCTTTTTGCTTACCCTTGAAATTTGCAGCTTCTCCAACTGCCTAGAACTCAGTTAACAGAGCACCAGACTTTCCACGCTGTGGTTTGATTTCCCTGTAGCCTAAGGGTAGATCTGTTTGCAGGTTAGTGGAGATACGTTCAACAGGAATCATTGTTTATAATAGATGATCATGAGCAGCAGAGACATTACTGCCCTCTAAATAGCTTATGCAGTCTTCCTTTTGTTAGGCATGTTACTGTGTTGCTATATATGCTTTGCAATGAATTGAAATATAGAAGGACTAAAGTTACTGTTTTTGTACAGTCTGACTTGATTAAAAAATTTCAATCTGTATAGTTTTCAGGACAGGTTGGTTACTTCTGAGTAGCGCAAGGAGAAAGTAAAGCAAGAATATTGAGCTAGAAGTATATGATATACAGTGAACAAAAACATGCTAAGCTATAATTCTGATGCGGGATATACCAGACCTTAGAAAACCTCTCATTTTTAAAATTGGTGAAATTTCACCTATAGAATGAATAGTTTTAATATTCCCTTTTTCAGAATTCCAGTCTGGAGGAAATTAAAACCAACTGTAAGTATCATTTACTCACAAAGCCCTGAAAGGGCTACAGCCTAATCTCTAATTTGTCCTAAAACATGCTTAGTGGCAAGAATGTCATTTCTATTCATGTCACAATGAAGGGCTCTGTCCATCCCCCAAGTCACAAACCTGTTTTCAAAGGGAACTGTGAGTACAAGAACTGTGATTCATCAGCTTAACTAAGTAGTTTAAGAGAATATTTTTGTTAGCCAGTATTCACAAAGGATGGAAAACCTTGATAGGTGCAAAACGATTATTAGTTTTTAAATTATTAATAGGTTGTTTCCTTTCAACTGGTTGGCTTAATGGTGTTGAGGTTTTAACCATACTATTTAAATCTGAACTATAGTATCTTTTATAGTCCTCTTGAGTTTGTTATATTAGGAGTGCAGTTTTGTCCCATATTAATTGTAACAGTGTGTTCTAGCATGGAAATAGATATTTTTTAAAAATAATTGAAGTGCTATATTAAAAAAAAAAGTGACATATGAAAAGTCAGATCTAATGGTGAAGTTGGCTCTAATTTAAGCAGAGGGTTAGACCAAATGACCCCCTGAGATCCCTTCCAAGCTAAAATCTTTTGTGATTCTGTGATTCAGTGGAACTTTAGGTTTCTGTGTTGCTTACATGTTCATGCAAAGGGTTTGTAGTTGATAAATCTTACGTATATGTCAACTGCTTGTAATTGATAGCTGTGTGAAATGTGAGTACTTTTGAAGAAGTGTTTTGGTCAAAGCATATTAATACTTAATTCCAGATTACAGATTCAAATTGAAAGTGAAATAAATATCAAAACATGCAACTTCCATTTCGTTTGCCACAGTTGAAATTATGATAGTATATTCTTCCAGTTTGTCCTTGTTGGTATACTACTCGTTACTCTTTAACAGTTAAAGAACTGCATTTTTTTTTTCCCTCCTATCTGGCTGTGATCTTGCAAACTGCCTGGACAGGAACTGCTGTGATTGCTCGAGTACCAGCCCGTTAGTAAAGTCGCATACAGCCCTCTATGTTTGCAAAAAGGAAGTCGAAGTTGGGAGGCTGCTGCGAACTGTACGCACCTCCAGCGGGAAGCGCAGGGGGTGGCTC
Source organism: Rhea pennata (assembly GCF_028389875.1). Lineage (NCBI taxonomy): Eukaryota > Metazoa > Chordata > Aves > Rheiformes > Rheidae > Rhea > Rhea pennata. Next base: position 14,633,783 of record NC_084674.1, read on the forward strand.
AGCCGCACGCGTTCCCGACGCTACAACAAGAGGGGGACGGTTCAGGGACTAGCTCGCACGCTGCAGCTCTCAGAGGAGCAGCACGAGCCCACGTGGGGCCCGGTGAAGCCGTGGGCCCCGCGGAAGGTGCGCGCAAGGAGCGAGGCGCGGCGGCGCGCGGCCGCTGAGGGGCGGGGGAGCCGCGGGGCGGGGCGGGGCGGGGCGCGAGCCGGCGGCGGCGGGCGCGGCGAGGAGGAGCCCCCGCGCCGCGGCGCGCATGCACAGCGCCGCGCTGCCTCCGCTCCGCGGGCGCTGCTGGGCTCGCGGCGCACCATGGCACCGCGGCTGCAGCTCGGCTCCTTGCTCCTGGCGCTGCTCGCCTGCTCGGACGGCCAGCGGCTCGCGGGGGCGGCCGGAGCAGCCGGCGGCAGGAGGGGCTCGGCGGCCGATGCCTGCGGAGGGAGGGTGAGTGGAGCGAAGCGTTGCTACTCGGTTGCCCTCGCAGGCTGAGCCGGGCTTTTTTTTTTTTTTTTTTTTTTTTTTTTTTTTTTTTTTTTTTTTTTTGCAAACCCGCAGCGTTTGCGGGAGAGATGCTGAGAATTTTGCGACTGCGGGTGTCGGGCGCTGCCCCGTGCGCAAGCGGCCGTGTGAGCAGTGCAGGTAGGACGGGTCCTTTCCCGGGGTGTGCGAGGAGGGACGGGGATGCCGTTGAGGGAGAAGCAACGTCTTCTGCGACTAATAAAGCTGCTGCGGGGCTCTACATCTGGTAGTTAATTTGCGGCCGGGAGAGAGGGTGGCATTTCCCGGGAAGGCATATTTATTAGTTTCTCGCCTGGGGGAGGGAGGCATCTTGTAAGCAGCAAGTGAAGTGTGAAGAAGTCACTCAACAGGTCTTTTACCACTCGCACTCTCCCCTTCCTTAAGTCGACCTGCACTGCGAGAAGGCTAAAAAGCGCTCACTTGGGCTTTGTTATTTTAATGATTCGAGGCCGGCTTGGGGTCTTAGCTTCAGGCCTGATCATTATACAGAGGATGCAGGAAATTTGCGGGAGGGAGAAGGGGGGAGGAAGGTGATAAACATTTTGTTACTGATCTTTGCCTTTTGTTCCTGTTTCTGGTATGTTTTAGTGTCAGGCTTTTCTTGACTGGTTTTTCTGTTTCGTTATTTTTAAGTAACTTTGTTTTATTTGTTAATCTCTCCTTGTGTCTAGTTAAAGTTTAGCTGAAACACCGGAGGGAGCACAACTGACTTTCGTTGCTTTTCCTTTTTGTTAGACTGTCACTAAGGATTTTCTTGGTTTCAGATCAGATCCTTTGAGAACGTTACTGCAACACATAGTTCAGGAGTTCGTAGAGGATAGTGTAGAAAGCTGAAAGTATTGGAAAACATGTAAAAAAAAAAAAAAAAAAGGAGTGTGTGTGTGTGGGGAAAATACTTCAAACTGTGATAAAGTTTGAGACTTAAATCTTTTTGTTGGGTGGGACTCCATAGCCCTTTTACAAGTTTAAAAGTGTGAAGAATAAAATGTCTTGGCTCAGTACTTCTATTTAATGTTTCACAAGATGCAGGCAGGATACTCCACATGCTCATGACCGCTCTGTGTATTTCTGTCAAGTTTTGCATCAGCTACTAAGTAAGCTATTGCTGCCTATTAAAAGTCCTAATACTTGATCAATATACTTTGACATTTATAGAAATACCATTTTGCACTGTTTATTTTTGCTTATATAATTAATGTAATCGTGTATTCATGTTGTATTAATTGTCATAATATAAATCTGTATGTACCAGAATCTGCTTGATTTAAGACTTGACTTGTACGTCAGTTAAAAATACACACTTTTCAATTAGCTTGAAAGACCTTTATCTTTTGCCACGTAGAAGTAACACTTTGATTTCTCAAACAAATAGTTTTACTAGTTTATTTGTAATGTTTTCTGCTTCAAGTTTAGATTTTCCTAGCAAATTTGTTAGATATCTAGTCTGCTTGTTTGGTTATAACTTCCTAGTCTGATTCGGTAATACTAATACTATTTCATGTTACCTACACAGTCTGGGTGGGGTGACATTTATTAGAATAATGATGGCAGGATGGCACCAATTGCCTCAGCTTTGTGGTATTTGTCTTGGTCTGCATGTAAGTTTTGAGTAGACTTGACATACTATTAAATGACTGATGGCCCCTCTAACACATTGTCTGCTCCGGAGCAGGGTTGCCTTTGAAGTAGTACCCTGTAGGAAGTAAGGAGACTATTTGCTCTATTAAAATTCCTTGGTATTTCCTCTGTTTAACCACAGGCCACTTCCCCTCTGCCACTCTAAACACTGCAGGGACACTGACTGATTGAAAAGACACAAGCCCTGAAGTAATTGTATCCTATTCAAATAGATACTCTTATTGTAGCTTACAAGTAGTGGCTAATTAATATATGTTAGTGGCATGAATGAATCTTAACATTCTATATGGAGAAAGACAAATAATAAAAATGCCTAATATATCTTAAGTGAAACAGTTGGATTGAAGTAATTCTCAATAGCATAAATAATATAGAAAAATATCAACTAACTTTTAATGCTTAATCAAACCAGAAATTTGCTTACTTGACCCTGTATGTATGCTTAGATACGTGCACATGTGGTAGATATTTTTCTCTGCTAAAACTGGAAATATACGGTATACTTAGCAGAATCTTTTTTTAATCAATTTTGAGTGTTGTTTGTAGAAATGTGTTTAATTCTATGTGGTTACATTTATGTAGGAAGTGTTTGTTTTCCATTCTACAAATTAGCTTTAATTTGCTTCTATTTTGTGCAGCAAAAGCTTGACTCGGCACAGGCATATTATTGGACTATAATTATAAGAATATATTGAGGAATTTTTTAATACTTGGATTCATAACTCCTCAAATTATTCTTAAGAACACCTAACATTTTCAAAACTAAAGGCTTTAGATGTAATTTATACAAATTAAGTTGCAAAATGTGTGCCTCCGTTAATTATGTTCTTTAACAGCTTTGGTAATAGTTTGGTATTGGTTGCGCAGGCTGAACCTATATCTGTAGTGGTAAAGCAGTATAATATTAGGACTAGTAACCTTAAGATCATTACTGTTAATAATTAGTGGTGATTTCAATGGATCAGGATTTTGGAATTTGGGTCATCTTTGCTCACTCTAGGATTTTTTCTATTGCCATTTAACAGACGTTTTAATGTATTCCTATGCTTAACATTATTTCAGATTAAGGTATAACATTTGTTTAAAGTAGAATAGTATTGCAGAGTAGCTTTCCATATGGATGGTCTTACTACACCATATGTGTACCTTTATCCAGAACAAATACATCAGGAAATGGCCTCTTTTAATCTAGATTAAGTATGTCCACATGGGGAATTATTCTGGAAGAGTGTTTTCTGCTTTTTTTCCTCTTTTTTTCTTTTCTTTTTTTCCCCTGTAAACAAACTATTATGTGTACAGGGGAGACAGAATGCACTTTTGAAGTCGATTTGAATGTGTTTCAATTCATTTATGCAGAGTTCAACATATGAGCAACTTTACTCTCAAGCAGTTTTGTAGATTCTAATGGGACTACACACATGAGTAACCTCTCTTCGTATGTTCAGTTCCTCTGAAGATTCTGGCTCTGAACCATGTTCAGTATAAAGCTTAAAATTAATGAGACTGTCTGATGAAAGAGAATAAACAGTATAGCATTTTTAGCAAACTTCTTTTTTTTCTGCCCTCCAGCTAGCAGAGTTGTAACTCTCTGCTCTGCTAGGCAAAGCTTATCAGACATGCTAGAGGCTCCCTATTCCTCTGCATTCTCCCCCGAAACTCTCCTTGCATCATGTTCTACATTCCTAATTCAAGAAGTTTTCAATAGTTTCTTCCATTTTATAGCGAAGAGCCTCCTCCTTGTTCCACCACCAGGACTTCTGCTTGCCTTTCTTTTGTGTTAAGGCTCATGCTGCAGGTTCCTTACCTCTGTCTCCTGAGGCAAAGGAATCCCTGGGTATCCCTCCCAACATGTACTCATTCTTCTTTACAACTAGAATTTTTCTAAGCATAGAGCTGAGCCATGCTGGAATGATTTCCCTAACTAAATCTGTGTTTTGAGAACTTTATTTAGGAGGAAGAATGCCTTGTAAAATGGTAAGAAATAATTTACTGGAGTTTAAATTCCCTTCTTTGTTTCTTATTATTTTTCCAACAGTTGAAAAATCAAATTTTCTCTTGCAAGATATTTAAAAATTTTAAAGGATATTTGGCAGAAGACAGACTTGAAACAAAGCATACTGGAAGATGTTAATGGTTGCCATCAGTGGGTTCTTTAATCTATAGACAATTCCAGAGCTAGTTGAAGGCTCTGCAGACCAGATGCCAGCAGTTCTGTATTCTCCATTTTTCTGGTGGTGTTTTGTGTGTGTGTGTGGGGGGCTTTTTTCTGCTGGTATATTTTGAACATTTTAGAATTCATTAGATGTATCATGTAAAACTTAGTGCTTTTTCTTTGATTTTTTTTTCTTTGATTAGATATAATGCAATGTGTTGAGTGCAAGGTTTTGAAAGCATGGTTAGTTATGCTGGTAGGCATCTCTGTTACTTAAATTTAGCTTAGAATTTGGCTTCTAACTCACGTTAGCTTTGTGGGGAGTTGCATTAATCAGATAAGGTAACAAGGAATGTGACCCCATTTTTACACTAATGCTAATAAGTTTTAGTAACAGTCTATCTACTTAGTTCTTTTTTTTTTTTTTTTTTTTTTGATTAACTTAAGTTTGTTAATGCTGAAATAAGCAGATGAATGGTTCTTCAGGAACTTTGAGGCTAAACAATTTATATAATAAATGTCTTCAGAATGAACATTCAAACAAAATTATGGAGACTTAAGTCTGTTTATGCCATTGAAATTAGCTCTGAATATTAACAATTAAAAGTTAATAAAACCTTATTTTAACATAATAAAATTACATATAATATATACCTATATATAATAAATTTATTTTTAATGATAAAATCTTATTAACATTTTTATTAACAAAATTATCAATAAAAAAGATCTTACCATGTATGTTGGTGTAAAATTGGGGAATTGAATATGAGATTTATTTGTAAACTGACTGATTTCTGCATTTGATATCTCTCAGGACTGTTACAGGCTCTCTAGGACTCATCCTTGGTTTAGATATCAAATTCCATTCCCTTTCTTACTCCCCACAAAAATCTGCTTTTGAGTAAGTAGAAGTGTAGTAACTATGTCAGTCTTACTAATTTAAAAGTGTGAGCAACTTATTTAACAGAAAGTACTTTTAAAACAGATTATTTTCTAGTCAACTGCTGAAAAGATGTTAAGCAGTTATGATTACATGATAGGAACTCTTCTTTAGTTTGTTATTGGGTACTGTTAATATATTATGGATGTTAGTTAATTAAAGCTGCAACATTTAAAGGTTGTTTAATAAGGACCAGCTGTCTTTCCAACAGATCAGTCCAAAGATGATGAAACAAAGCTTTGATGTGAACTTGCCTGTTTAATTCTGCTCCAAGGCAGACTTTTGCCCGTAAATATAGCATATTATTTAGAGGCCTGTAAAATAACAGGAGTGTGAAGTATTACTGGAAAGATGTTAAGCTTGAATAAAATTCTTAATATTTAAAAATAACTTTTGTTTTTAAAATGTAGTGTTTTGTTTTTACATATATTGCTAGCAGTATAATGAAGCATGTTTCAAAAAGTTTTTTCTGAAACTTCAATAATTCCATGCTGATGTTTTTATCTTATGTTATATTTGCGTTTAAAACTGAACACTGAATAAAAGCATCACACCTTGAATAACCCATAAAAGTTATATCAAATACATGAGTTTGATATACTTTTTATATATTAATTATGAAAAATGATTTCATAGAAGTAGTTCACACTATGGTAACTCGAGAACTATATTTTATTACCTTGAAGTACATGTTAGGTAATTTATTGTAGGTTATGGTAACTTGAGACTCTGTTTAAGGATCAGAACTTCAGTACAAACTCAAAAAGATTTCATCTCCTTGTGCATGATATTTTGCAATTATTACATTATCCAGCTATTTCTCCTTCCCAGCCCTCCTCAGTTATAGTCACCCCGTGTTGGCACTCAAAAGTTTATATGTGACTTTCCACTAGAGACTTTATCAGATATGTTCTTACTTTTGGAGTAAATTCTGGGTTATGATAATAATGAATAGTTTACTAAGTAGTTTTACTGCAGTATTTGTTTAACAGAAACATATTATCACTTTGAATATCCAAAAATCTGTCAGCTAAACTAAGGCATAGAAGTTCATTTTTCAGCTTGTTCGAACCTATATTACTTAATTAGTACACTGTACATGTGTCTAAAACATCATTTCCTGAATTTATAAAGTATTGGCAGCCTCAGTGGATTGGGGAAGATACCCGAAACTCTTCAGGGAGATGCCCAAATTTTAGTAACCTATATCAAATGCATGTATGGATATAAAACAAATGAGTAATTATTGAAAGTGAGTCATAAGCTTATGTATGTGTAGACAAAAATATTAAGGAACATAAAGTCCAGTTAAGAAATCTTAAACTTCACTGGCCATCTGGATTTCTCTGGGCCTCTATGTACCAGCCATTCTGTCTTACAAATTGATCCTTGTTTGTTTCTCAAACTCAGAAAACTGTTACTAAATCTATTTCTACTAAATATATCAATTAAATGCTATACTTAGTAAAGTTTGTAAATACTTTGAGACTTCAAGTTCTTACCTATTTTTTGCCCTTCAGCAGTGTTTTTATAACTGGCTTAAAAACACTTTTAACACGGATGTTATTGGTTGGCAATGGATATAGGTAAGAGTTATGCTTTAAAATGGGCTTAGAGTAACCTACTTTAAGGTGAAAATAGATCTGATGTGTGCATCTCTTCTTAAATTTTTGCTAGGTCTCCTGGTCATGCCAGTTCTCTGGGCTTTTATTTACTAAGCTTTCTGTCTTACAAATTACAGAAGAGAATTCCAGACCAAAATAAGTAGCTGTCACTGTGTTTTTAGGTGATAAGGGAAATTGCAGATTAGCAAGAGGTTTCAAGTAAACCACAACATCCTAAAGGGTAGTATGAGTTCATGGGTGCGAGAGTATGGGTGTGTACGTGATGGTACAAGCCACGTTGTTCTAGTCCTCTGCCTCCTCCCTGCCACTGTATGGATGGATTCCAGGAGTGTGAGGGAAATTAAATGTGCAGCTAGGGATTTGTTCTAAGTTCAAACTGATTATTAAAAAGAATCAAAGCTTGAATTAGAGGCTTAGCAAGCATCAGTACCTGCTCCAGGATATATTGTACTCTTTGGAATTGCTTCTTGCTAATAGACTGTTGCAGTATTATACTGATGCTGCAGCACTGCTCCAGGTGTCCTGGATTATTATTCCCAGTGGCTATACTGAGTGTGAAAATTGCTAGGGTGTGGCAGGACACTGCCTCCTGGTACTCTTAAGTCTTGGCACACTGCTCAAGTGGTAAGGGAATAACAGAAGGAAATCAATTCCATGGCTAGGAAGTGTCTACATCCTAATTTGACTTACTGTTCAATGTTCATTCCATTTTTTCCTCTGCTCTTGGCTGGTGATAAGGATGTTTCATACATTTGAAACTGAAAATGCTCTGCAAGATTCTGCAACACAGACACTGACTGGCAGATTCTGTACTTTATAAGCCCTCTCCACTGTTTTATAGATTGCAAATATTAAAATTGCAAATTAAACATAAATTTTAAAAAGTCATTACAAAAATGGTTAAATGAGATATGTACATAATAAAGGCTGGAATTGTGCCTATGAAGACCTTTTGAGCAGATTTATGCAGAGATGAAATAACCAAGCTTACACCAACTATACCAAGTTTAATTTAAGTATTAACCAGCAAGTGTACATAAAAGAATCCTTGGTCTTGCATTCTTCATTATTTTTCATGACAAAAGAATCCTTCCGCTCTGACAGGAAACTATCTTTGCCACCGAGACATCTGGGGGGAGGGCTCTGACCTCCTAGGGCAGACGGAGTGAAAAAACTAGTATGTTACCTGGTGCATGAAAAATGCATTGATGCTTACTACAAGAATACCAAAGAAAGAAGGAAGAGCAGGACAGAGGGAAGGAAAATGCTACCAAGAAAAAGGGAATAATCTGAACTGTGCTACATAATAAATAAAAGGGAAGAGCAAAAGCTATAGAAAGAACCGTTTGTGAAGTTATTACGGTACGACTCACTATCTCAGCTCCTGAACCACCTTCTGTGCCTCCATTCTTGCTTACTGCTAAAGAAACAACTGAACATTTGAGAGGAAGTACTTAAGTCATCCATTAGCTTGAATAAGCAGATTCTGTCATCTTTTTTGCTAAGTTGGTAGTGGATCTCAAATTATTTTTAAACACAACTTGCAGAAAGTATGGCATAAGTATATATGGAGTCATGTTGGTATTTGGGAAGGACAAGAATCAGAAAGTTGCAAGGAAATCTACTCATGTTCCAGATTTCTCATTAGCATGTAAATGGATCTCTATACTTAAGAAATATATATTGTAGCAATCTGTTAAATATATGTTATGATCTTGTTCTCTCTGAAGTTGTAGATGCATGAGCACTCCATATATTTCTTGTGGATCCAGTCTTGGGCTGTTGTTCAGCAAGGCAGTAAGTCTAATTTTAGGATATTTTGGACTGGATCAAAAACACTATAGCCACGTGACTCGTTCTGCTTCTGATGTGCTCACACAAATGAGAGAGGTAGCTTTGTCCTAGGAGATTTCATGCTAGATCACGTATCATATCTCTTTCTGCAAACTTGAAAGCATAAATTCTGAAATGTATGTTTTGGGTAATTCAGCAGAATTAGAGTTGTGTGTCTGTGACTGATCTGAATCAAATTTGTACCACTTGGTGATCTGACAGTGTGCAGATGGCTGTGCAACAATAGCCTCTGTGTTGCCAGGTGCGCCGCCTTCTTGGCAATGTGAAGCTTGCAAGCTGAGAAGTTGTTGAGTCCATACCTGGCAAGAATTCTTGCCTTTTCCTTTATAGATCTTGTACAAAGCACAAAATATCACAGTAATGCAGAGATCACTAATGCTTCTGAAGGAAGTGCTGTTGAAATGCATTCTTTTGTTTTCTGTAACCTTGGTCTGTATTGTGATGGTTTAACATTGAAAGTACAAACCCCATCTGTGCTGGAGTTTGGGATTGGGAGAAACTACAGGGGACAGATGAGCATGCAGGATTCACGGAGCTCCAGCTAAATATGGTGAAGGACTCGGAATGTTTTAGCAAGGGGTACGGAGGGGAGGGACTTACTGTTCTCCTACAGTGTGCTTCAGGGCATGTCCCAAGTTGCTGTAAACTTGGGGAATTACATTAACAACTGGGCAACATCAATTTATTTCTAGATGGAGGTACATGGACAAGATGACCAGCATACAGTTCTTTTAACTGATTTCTATCTATTTATATGGTTCTTCTCCATCCCCTTCTCCTCTTAAAAACAAACTTTTTTTTTTAAATACTCACTGTCTTGTGGCAATTTCAGATTTTGTTCATGGTTAGTGGGAAGACGTGGATTTTAATTTCTGACCTTCCCCATGTTCCTCACTCTCACATCAGTAAGAGGACCTAGGTATTTCTGATTTTACTTCTGACTACATTCAAATCCAACCAAGCAATCAGTGACTTGCCTGACTTTTTTTGTATACGGCTGTGGGAAAATTCCTGGTTGGTTGGCTATGAATTAATGAAAATCCTTAGAGTGCTTCACTAATGATAGCTCCTGTGGCTTTAAAAATGCTATTCCGTTTTTTTTAATTTGAGGGAGGTCACGGAGGTTTACAGAAACTAAGAAAAGAAAACGTAACATCTGGTTGGGCTCTGATGACTGCTTTTGTGTAACAAAAAGTGCCGGCGTTTCCTCGGCATCAAACACATTCAAGGTGATCCATTCTAAGAACTCATGGCGATATTACTTTTCACTCAAACTGTGTTTTCTAATTAATTTTGCTTTGTATTCTGAAGTGGAAGACTTTAGCCTTAACCAACGTATGGGAATCTCAAATTCATAGTATTTTTACTTAAAAATACACCCTACCTTAATAAAATAAACATTTTGATTTATATATAGTATGTAAGATTTTTTATTTATGTATTTTTGTAATATTTTACCTTAAGTTTTTAGAATCACAAGATTAAAATAAGTTTTGGGGTAAGATTCTGGGATACATGATGGCAAGAGAATATTTTTGTTTGTAGATTATATCCATAGTAAAATTTAATTTCATTTATTTATACATAAAGTTTCAAAGAGTAATGAATTGTAAAAATCCCCTATTTTAGAATTCTAATATTGCAAGTTTAAAAAAGAATGACTTCTTTATAATGCGAGTTAAACTTAGGTGTGAATTTAGTTTAACTTATAGGAAAGCATGATCTGAAAATATTTTGGTCCAAACAGTAAATCTAAACTGTTAGAACTAGCTATCAGTTTCTCAGTAATACATATGTATTCCAGGTGTGACTGGCCTAGAATCAGATAACATAAAAAATAAACTTTAAAGAGTTTTAGTAGTCACATCTCTACTATATCTTACTTTTATACAACATTTTATATACAGGCCTGTGTTTGTCATTTACCTGTAGAAACATAGTGCTGTAATCTCATTTCCTTTTAAGAATACAAGACCAAGGGTTTTGTTTGCTTTTGTTTGTTTAAAGCTTTTCATCTATCTAGGCTTTGTTTATTTGCTAAAATCCTACCTGTTAAAATCAATGGCAAAACTTTGATTTCAATTTTGACGGGATTGTCTTCTGTACCTTAAATAAGTGACTTAATGTTTTGTGATTGCTTAGCACTAAATAGCTGAAACTGAATCCAGTGCAAAAGGTGGATGCATGGCACACTTGAAAAGCAAGTCTCTTATTTGTCTACTTGCTTGTGTATACAAACGGGTATTGTTTTAGATATTACTACTCACTAAACTAGGATGCAAGTTCACAGGACTGATTTTTGCAGCAACCTCTCGTGCAGAGAAGAGTTTATTTTTTCAATGTGTCTTCTCAGAACAGGGTAGTGCTGCAGATACCAGAACCAGCTCAGAAGGAACAAATGCCACCAGAAGCAGGATCACCAGGGTCCTATGGCAATGTACCTGTTTCTGTGGCTGACCTTTGTGGCTTGTTTGTGGCTACCTCCAAACAAGCTGAAGCAGCTACATGGTGTGTCGTCATAGTGTAGATAGTGCACTGTAAATGCACTTCTTAGTTTATCACATAGTAATAACTTTCTTGTGTTAAATAGGCCCTTAGGAATGAGGTTTTTAAATGTGCCACGATAACTTTGGGTGCAGCTACTCATTTAATGTCAGTCGTGAGAATTTCACCCCTTTTTCCTCAGTCTGAACTATGCAGGTGCCCTGCTCTATCTTGTCTCAAAGGCCCTAAGACCTGTGTGTTCCTCAAGCAAATTTCAGTGGGGATCAGTGTTACCTCTCTGGGCTTGTCCCTAATTATAGGCAACAGAAATGAAATGATAATGAAAGTAGAAACTGGTGATTTGTTCAATTTGTGCTGAGCATAAAGACTGTTCTATGTGGATGAACTTCAAATATACTGTGGGAAGAGGACCTGGCTGAATCATAAGCCTTTTTAGCAAAGTCTTCAAGCTTTTGCTGGGCTTCCCCTTGGAGTCTTAGAGATTTGTGGTATAAATGAGTGATTTAGGCTTCACCCTCTAAGTGTGAGCAGCTTGGATTGGGATTTTCAAAAAGAATGCAGTGCCCTAACTCCTATTAACTTTCAATGGGATTTGTTCTCTTTTGTGGCTCAAGATGTAGTTACATTTTTATACTGACTCAGAAGTGAAGCTGGTTAAAGCAATTTTCACTTCCTTCTGCATCTTCCAACTTTGGAGTTGCTGTTTGCTCTTCCCTCCCCACCCATGCAACTGTCTGAGCTGTATTATAAATAATATTATTCAATTCATTTGGATTAAAACTATCCCTACTGCTTTTTCTCTTATTTTCTTTTTCTTTTCACAACTTCTGATCATTTCAGTGATACGGAAAAAGCAAGATCTCCAGGCAATTATGTTAAGTGTATGTTTGGAAGAGGTGAACTGCAACATGAAGGAAGAGCCAAGAGCTGGACTCAGGTGTCAGGAGCTCTCGTTGCTAATTTTGCCACTGAAGGCAGTGCTTCATGTAGCTGTTCACATACTTTAAAAATCCCTATCTGTGAGGTTTGTGAATTTAGATACTTTTAAAAAAAAACTGCTCAAAAGAGATTAAGAGGTTATTAAACAACATACATGAAACTTTAAAAAATCTAAATTAGAAGAGATTTTTAGTTTTGAACATAGCTTTTGTCTGAGCATTTTTTAAAAATAATGAATGTTTCACAAGTGTTACACTTTAAAGCAAGAAGATAACCCTCAGAAATAACTGCAGCCTCTGCTGAAATGTGGCCAACTCTGCGGTGGAACACAGCAGTTATTGAGAAGGGCAATGCTTATACAGCCCTTCCTGACAGGAGAGGAAGAGTAGTGTGTGTGTTTGTAACCCAAGGGGGCGGGGAACACTTTGGCTGGACAGTCAATAATTTCAGAATGGAATTTGGACAGGTTCCTCCTGAAATTACAGAAAGAGCCGATAGGTCTTAGATACCTTCTTCTCACCTGGCCCTGAAAACAGTACCTCCTGTTAGTACAGTATCTATGGAAAAAATTGTGGGGATGCAGAGGACAATTAAGGATCATTCCCCATTATAAAGAGTTTTGTTTTTATTTACTGCATCAGAACTTTATCTGAGGTGATATTCCTTCACAGGCCATCTGGTAACAGCCTCAAGAGAAGAAAGGTCCAAATGTATAGCCTGATGTTTTTATTATAAAGCAGAATCTAATGTCCTGCTTTATTTATATAATACAAAAATATTTTGATAAGATACTTTTCAAGGAATATCAGAATAGCATAATCCATTCCAAAATAGTTACAGCTTTTATTGTTTACAATTTTCAGTTAATATATCTTTACATTGTTTGTGATGTTTAGCAATTATTTTGACTTTACCTTCTTTCTGACAGAAGTAATAAGTTAACTACAAAGAAGAATAAAAATATAAAACAAAAAAACATCTAACCCAACTTGATCATTAGCAGGTGAAAGGTTGTTATTCCATGCTTCTTCAGAACAGCAATGGAAACAAAACTTTTTCTTTAATTCATTAATTAGGAATAATACAAGTTGGGGTAGCTTAGGTTTCTCCATATAGTTGCATTTGTGAGAATAATTCACTGATCATGCCATTCACTTTTGGGGTTCTTTTTCAGTAAGGACCACAAGCCGTGAAATGTCATGCAGAGGTTTGAAAATGGGACATTCAGCTCACTAAAGAATGAGCTGCAAGCACAGAGCATTCTTTATATTATGTTCAGGCACTAAATGCAGGAACCACAGCCACAAAATAAATGAGAGAATAAAGCCCAATATAATTTAACACTGTTGATAAATGCAAGTAAGTATTATTCAGTGTAGCCATGTTGTATTTGCGTGTTATTTTCCAATCAGCTGCAGAAACTCTGTAGCTCTGATAGAAACTCTGATAGTTTATTTGCATGCTTTTATATGGAAGTTTGGTTAGTAGTTACAGGTATGATTCACCCCCCCCCCTCCAAAAAAAAAAAAAAGTTAGTTTTTTTTGCAACAGAGAAAATAGTAGTTTCTGTATTTATATTTTACCATTACATCCAAGTAGTTTTCATGTTCTAAGTTACCGTTTATATTGGAAATGAAGCTTATAGGTTTTTGGATCTACTTCTCAATTTATCACTGTAACATGATTTTATATTAATATAGAGCTGAAGGTTTAAACTCAAAGTTTATGTTGTATTGTATTGTTCCTGTTCACTGTTTTAGGATTAGCTGTTTATATATTCAGTTTAACTTTGATAAAAGGTCATGGAAAGTTTGTAAGAAGTACAGCTTCAAATTACCTTTTTAATCTGTGTATTTAAATGCTTCAGCTTTTAAATCTTTAGTTGCAGTTCAGACTTACGTGCTTTTTAAATAAGGTGACTGCTAGAAGGAAAATTGTACATGGCATTAACTTTCTGCTAGTCTTTCTTTTTTTTGTTAGAAACAACTGTTTCCTACAGAAAAAGATCAGTAAGTGTGTGGAGCTCTTTTTAAAAAAAAAAAGGGTTTAAAAAACTATTGTAAGTGCTCTTTCAAGTATTTTTAAATTCAAAAGACCTTTTTTCTTTCTTTTTTCATAATTTGATCAAAGTAGCATAACCTGTGGCTCTGTTTTTGTTATACATGCTGATGGTCTGTGGATAACATTACATTTTTTCAGCATGAAACTGAACACTTCAAATCCCTAAAGCAGTCTCAAATTTATGGTTAATAAAAGAATTTATTGTACTGGATGTCATCTGTTATATCACTCTCAGAACAGAAACTGGCAGTGAGTGGACAGGAAATATTTCCATTTCAAATCACTTCAATCCTATGGTATAGGGCAAAAGTGTCTGATTTCAGCAAAATCACTATGCATATCAATGTAATAGAAGCACTTCTAGTTGTTTAAAAGAAAAAAAGTTTATCATCTTCTAAAACTATTTCTTTTTGCTGACAGTATTTTATGTAAAAATTAAATTACTAAGGTCTTGTATTTTGTCTGTTTCAATATTGATCCACTTATTCTTTCTGCCATGAAACAATTAGTGATATATTTTCAGGTATATAATACGTGCAAAGTGAATGGCGGTTTGACAAATTAGTATACCATGGCCAAACTACTTAAAGTTTCCGACCTTTATATTTATAATTGATTTTTTTTTAAGAGCGAATTAACTCCTGTGTGATGATTAGGTTCTTCCAGCTTAATGGATTTCTTCAAATTGTTTTTCCTTTTCAAATGTATTATAAAGTGGGAGATCCATGGGTTGCAACTTGTATTAATGGAAACTTCATGCAGTTGGATTGAAGTTTCTATATCCTTTATCATGTGTTAAATAGTATTTATAATAGTAATTAAAACTGTAATTCTCAGCAGATACTAACATCCTGAAATAACTATTTTTCATTTTCATACAGTTGCATATTAAGCTGTGTGGTTAGGAAGGTTTATAGCCAGTTGATCAGATTAATTGCATATTTCATTCTTTATAACATATATAACAGTATCTTTTACAGGTACTGTTTTAGACTCATTAAGACTTATTAAGTGAAAGTTTTTGAGAGGTAAAATAACAGGAACCCATTTTTATTTAGGGGTGTCAGTTTAAATTTTTCAGTGTAAACCACTTTATCTGGTACTTTTTAAGGAAAATCTGAGAAGAGCACATGAGGAGAAAATATCACCATGTAGTGCCCATGTGAACACTCAATGCAAGGGATAATTTTTATCAGTGTCCTTTCTTTTTCTGCTGCAAAGATAATCTAGTTATATTTTGATTTATACTTTGTGTTGTGAGAGGGGAAAAAAAGAGTTCATGCTGGTGTCCAAAAGTAAATAAAAGTCTAGTGTGATTGCTTTCCTGTAGGAGTCTGTATCCTGCTACGTTGGTGTGACACAGCACAGGTCTGCATAAATCTATTCAGAAGTTTTTTGTTCTTTTACAGAACTTTGATAAGCAGCAAGTAGACATCTTACATGTCATGGAGGATCTGGGCAGGTGTAATGAAGACTGCGAGATTATCATCTGAACCCCATTTAATCTTTGTCTACTTGCTGTATTTGCTTGATTAACTTCCATCCACTCACAGTAAAAACTGTTACAGAAAGGCGGTGATTTACTTAGCAAAAATCAAGAAGAAGAGCTAGTGTCCTCTGTCACTAAAATCACAGCAGATGGTTATCTGGCCTGATTTAACACCGTCTTTCTGCTAGCTTTGTGCTATAGTGTCTTGAACCTCATCTTGTGGAAAGCTTAGGATATCACCACTGTAAAAGTGACTGTTGTTCTTTATTTAATCTTACATATTAATTTTATAAGATTTTTTTTAAAGCCTTAGTAGGTTACATTTTAGGTTGCAAATCACTCTTGTCAAACTTGTATCAGTACTTATTACCAATTACTGTGATTATTGTTAAAATTTAATCTTGCACCTTATTAATAATGAAAACAACTCAAGCAATCTACAAATTCTGATGCAGAAAACTGGCTATTTTGTTTATAGCCATACCTTAGTTTCTATACATCAACTTGCAACTGATTTTCATCAAGTGAATGATTTAGACATTATTTTTTTCCTGGTTTGCATTTCTGCAATGCCTGGTTTGCATTCATCTGCAACTTAATAGGGTTAATATTTATATTTAACTCAAGTAATTTGAAGGGTTTTATCTAATGTGTAAAAATCAAATGTGAAAACAAAACACTTCCCTTTTAAACAGAGGCAAATTTTAAACTGTAAATTTGTTGTAGAACTTATTAGTTGCTATGAATATCACCAAAGGACATCAACTGAAATCTTCGTCCCACTACACTGAGTGTATGGTGTGTGTGTGTGTGTGTATATATGCACAGAATATAAACTGAAGTCCTTGCCTTGAATTATTTACTAAAGTTATTTCATAGATCATAGAGAAAAGTAAATTCTCTTATCCCATTTTACGAATGAGGCTAAGACACAAGGATAGTAAATGACTTCATCAAAATTACAGGTATAGCCAATAGCTAAAGCAAGCAATGAATCCGTGTTTCCTGAGTCTCATGGTGGAATGACAAGACTATTCATTTGAAATAAGTGCTAAAGGTTTTGGTCCTTCTTTCTGTCCCTCCCTTAAGCAATCAGTACTTCATGTCTAAGGTACTTCAGAGAATTAGATGAGAAGCAAAGTGAGATGAAATACGCACCTTATTAAATCTTAAGGCCTTAGTACTGCCGTTGTACCTTCTTACCTGGTTGTGCAACACCATGAGAACATGCTGGTCTGATTGGACCTTATAACATAAGTGGTGGTGATAACTGGTTACAGCAACTTGCATAAAGGCATGTGGCTTGTCTTGACTGCTTAGGTGCTACCCTAATGGAAATAGAACATAAGAAAATATGGGAGACTGCTGTCTTCACTTATGTCTCCCCCCCACACCCCTGAACAGCTTCTCTGATGTAGTGTTCTAAATTATTTTTTTATTCTTGATAATTTTAGTGAGTTACGTGAATTTGCAGTTTAGGATATCCTTTCTTTGTGTTCCTTTCACTTGTAAGGGCTTTCAGTGTTGGATGAACCTGAATCTTACCAGTGCTGTTTGTATAGAATCCACAGGAATTTCTTTAGAACAATGAAGAAATGGTACTTTTCTGGAGGCTAAATACATTTTATGCTATTTCTGCATCTTGTCGGAGCAGGTGATGAGAGAGTAGACCCAGATGCCAGGTCTGCACCTGCATATTGGGCAGATTATTTTTCTCAAGGTGTGATTACATATAACTTCTATTAATAAAACTTATGTAAATTGATCATTTAAATGAAAGGTTTTTTTGATAGAAAAAATTGTGTGTTATCAAGGTGCACATTTTCTTTGCCGTCGATTTTTTTTTCAACTGGATAATCCAATTTGAACGAATTGGATAAGAATAAAAAGTATTCTAAAGATCTAGAATAGGGTCTTTTTCATTTTCATGAAGGAGATTTAAAATGAAAATATTTGAATGTAGTTGAGCAAATGGCACCAACACAATAATTTAAAATCCAAGCAAGTTGCAATACAGGTTGTGTGAGATGGTGTTTTAATGTGGATATCACATTTCATGTCAAGTAATGTAATAGTATGAAAATGGCAGTTATGAACTAGCCATTTACTTTATGGATAGAACATGTAACCTTTACTTTGGCTTACTTTCAAAAGCACTTAACATTAAATACATGGGAAAAAAGCATCTCTTAAACGGTTTCACTTGTTCAAATGTATTACAAAGTGTGATATCCATAGGGTGTAACTTTTATTAGTGGAAACTGAATGCGGTCAGACTGGAGTTTCAATACTCTTTCGAACATTAAATCTCTATGTAAAAATTTGTATTTAGATTCATTTTTTTAGTACTTTAAAACCATATGGGACTTGATAGCACATAATGCCTAAAGAGTTTGCCAGTACAGATGTATTTAAAACACATGCATTATTTTCTTGATTTTTCCAACAGTAAGATTTAGCAATACTTAGGCTTTTCAAATCCAAGTATTTAAGCTAGATGACCACATAGGAATATTTGACTGCGTTCTGTCTTCTCTTCATCTTTCTGCCACAGTGAACCAACCATCTTGATGTCAGAAGCTGTTCTGGGTTAAGATATGGTGGGATAGCAGAATGAAGGACAAAATGTATGGATTTGCTGAGAGTGGAAAATCAAAATTTTAGGAGAGGAAAGTCAACCTTGATAATTCTAATTTATTTCTTCTTAGAAGTGAATAAGGTAAACTTTTTTTGAGACTGGCAGGTTATCTTGAGAATTTGTTTCCTTAGTAGGCTGGATCTTTTTAAAAGATTTTTGTTTTGCTCATTGTTATCTGGCACAGCTTTCCCTACTTAAATGGTTGCAAGTGAGAAAGCTCCAGATTGCTTGCAGAGAGGGGCAAGTACTGTTAAGCAGTGTTTATCCAAGTATCCTTCAAGTGGACCAGGGGGTGTATGTGCAGCTCTGTATATTTTTGACATGTTTCAAATGGAGCTTTGGCTGCAAATATGATGGCTGTACTTACGGACAGTAACCAGGAGCATAAAAATTCCCTGGCAGCTGAAGTTCTACATCTGTGAATGCATCTGCCCATGTCTCAATCTCAACCATGTGGCTCATCAGTGTATACTAAGCACTGGACCTTCTTATCTTTGCTGCTGATTGTGTTAGTGTTTAAGCAGTGGGAGTAGTTTTCATCCTCTCGTTGGACCAGCACTAGAAAGAGATTCTCAGATAAAGACATCTTCTAAAAGCACCGAGTATGGTAGTAACATCCCAGTTTGCATGCTCACCTCAGGGAGGTGGGAGTAACAGTGCTTAGCAGTGAAGAAACCAATCCACAACCTTTAACACAGTCTAAAGGGCAGTGAAGCTGAGACTTTTTTTTTTTTTTTTTTTTGGACTCGATAGGAAACCAGCTTATGCAGCTTGTACATCAGCTTTGTAAAATGAGGAAGGGGAGGAATACTTGATTACCTTCTTGGGGAACATTTATAGGGAAAAATAATTTTATTAGCCTAGTTGATACACAGGAATTCTTTTAAGCAAGCAGTATTTTTAATCATCATGTTTGCTGACGTAATGGCCATTGTATTTTAGTTATTTGATTTTTATTTTTAGTCCAGATTTAAAAAAAAAAAATTCTGTGACCGCAACAGCCTGTTCTAAAACTGCAGTAATCTGTTTCTCGCTTCTGATGAGGGGGTTGTATATTTGGATTCTGTAGATTGGCTGTATACAAAGTAAACATGGCACTTCTTGGTTCGTTATTCCTCCTATTGTATCCCTGATCTTGAACTTAATGCCAAAGGTACCGTTTCATTGCTACTGAGCAAATGCCTATCGCATTTGTAGGCATCAATTTTTCATTACTTGAGCCTTTAAGTTAGGTAGCTCAAAAAAAAGGGTAATACGTGAAGTGTAATTCAGCAGTAACTTTAGGAAGTGATCACTTGAAATAAAATTTTTTTTTTTTTTTTTTTTACTCCCATCTTATTCTGCAAAAACAAGTTTTAAGTGAGGCATTAAAATAGTGCTGGGGGAATGGTGAAGGATTCTTCAGTGCTGGAGCTTGGAGGATTTGGGTAGGCAGATGATTCATTTTTCCTGAAATTAAACTATACTATTTACTAACCTGCATTTTTTTAAAAAATCAAATGAATGAGTACAGTTCTGTTTCTAAATTCCCCAATAAGTTTTTTGTCCAAGATGATTGCATTACTTCAGAGGAGTAACTAAGATGGTACAATCCAAAATCCTATCTATTTTTAAAAGTTTTATGAATTCTGTGGCACTCAAAGTACTAAGATGGTGTTATCCCTACATTACCTGAACACCATATCCCCCCATAATCAACACTCTGCTCTATTTATGTATTGATCATACAAAACCAAAGGACACTAGCTTTCTCTACAGTCATGAGCTCCTGTGAGTATGTAGTATTCTCCTTGGTTGTGCCTGTGTGTTTCATTCATGTAAGACTTAAAATGGAATTTATAGGAATACCTACTTCATATTTTCCAACAGCAAAGCTCTTAATTTTCAAGGACTTTCTCTCAAAGAATATAAGAAAAGAACTAGGACTGCAGGAGGACGCTGTCTGAACACACATACAAAACAGACATGCTATGTCAAATTTTTTACATTCCAGGCTTTATGTAATGTTATACTTTTAACAATTCCTTTAAGCAGCTGTTCTTAATGTTTTGGAAAGTCACAAATTGAAAAGATTCTGTCCACTAGATGAAGTATCTCCAGTCTCCCTGCTACAGTTTGGTTTATAATAAAAATCTTCAGACCAACAAAGCAGTAGACTTCAGATTTGAGTTGTTTCAGTAGAACAGTTATGAACAAAACAAATGATCCATATTTGATGAGTTTTACTTGGAATTATTGTTAGTTTTGGGGGATTTTTTTTTTGTATTCTAGTATTAGACTAAGAAGTAAAGAGCAATGAGAAAAATAACCATAATTCTTGAATACAATTTTACTGAAGGGTGAAAACCTGTGTACAATTTGTTGTTCATTGGACCATGCTGTGTTCTGAGGTGGTGGGATTTTCTTTTCCATTTTTTTTCCAAGCTATCTAAATCACCATTAGAAATTCAGAAATTGCAGCCCAGTTTTTCATCCAGTTAGTGATTAAGGGTTTTCCCTGGTATCATTTATTCCATCTTGGCATTCATTTGTGAAATATACTAGAAATAGAATTATTTCAGTACTGTAGCCTTGTATTTTTATAGACATCAAATTTCAAGGATACCAGTATTTGATCCATATGTATGTAATTGGAGATCATCAGAATTTTCTGACAGAGCTGGTGAACTGGTATATATTGAATGATTATCTGCTGATTTAGAAGGAGCAGCAAATCTTGATGTGCATACGTTCTTGCAAGATACTATTCTTCTACTTGCTCTGTAGCCCTGAAGTATTATTCTTCTCTTTGCTTTCCTTCTTTCCCTGATGTTCTCTCCTCTGGAAGCTGCCTCCTTTCTTAATATGCTGTAAGCAAAATGAATGAAGCAGTGTTTGTATTTTATTTATATATTTTATTTTTCTTTGTTCATCTCCAGTGTTCTCTTGTGCTTCTCTGTCACTTCTTGCAACCTTTTATTGTTTGTGTTCTAATTTTCTCTTAAAATCCTCAGGAGACTAAGCCTGTGCCTCTTGCCCTCTGTGTATTTGCACATAAACAAATGATCAGTGAAATTGGTGGAGATGCTTTGTTTCCTAGATACCCTAATTTAAAGTACTTGATTAAAGGCTAAAATTTGGTGTTTATGCACCGAATGCTAATTTCTCTCAATGTGAGAGAAATTAATAGGCTTATTTAAGTTCTGAATAGCTTCCCATGATAAGAAGAAATATATTTTTCCTTTTTAACTTGAGTGGAATCATTAACGAGCTTGTTCATTTTATAGTATGCTATGTTGTATGTTAAGCAGTAAGCATGCATCGCAAGCTTGATTTAATTTCTTCTCTTTCATTATTCCGGGAGTTAGTTATTCTATTCATTTTTTATTCATAGTGCGAGGCAGTGTTTCTCAAATTGATTTGTCCTGGGCCCCTCTGAAAACAGCTCTACCGTTTGCACCCCATCCCGTCCTAGTCATGATCACTATTCATGCACACGTCTCAGCACTGCTTATTCTCCTCTCCCCAAACACCTCGTCTTTTCCCCCTGGCTCTCCTGCCAGGGGTCGTGCCCCGAAGTTAGGGGAGCACTGGTTTAACTACTGAATCTTGGCTTCTGTCCAAGTATCCTTAAACTAACATATTTAAATAACATTAATGGGGATTGTGCGTTGTTTGAAAATATTTATTCTCTTGTTTTTTCCTTTTTCAGTAAGGCTTTTAATTTACTAATACTCTTTCTTCACACAAGGTAGAAAAAAGTAACTGTGACAAGGCAGACTATGGAAAACTCTTGAAGTCAACTTGCAAATTACATGAAAGAAATAGAGCTTGTACCCTTTTTCTGTCATGCTTGGCTGCATTGAATTCCTAGGCTTGACTGAGAGATTTACGATTTTCACAGTAGGAGGCAGACTGTATAGATTAAACTTGCTTTTATTGTTGTTAAATTGTGGCTTTAAGAGATGTGTGTTCCTTAAATTAAACCAGTTGGCATATATTCAGTATCAAGCCATACTGTGTACTGAAGAGTCTTGGTGTAAATACTGTTTGTAGCCTCCAATCATTTCTTACCTCTCTTTACTGGATTGACTAATAAAATGTAACCTAATCTTTCACATTGCATTTCTTTTAAGTAGAGACTAAAACAACCATAAATGAAACATAAGATAAAGGCATTTTCTGCTGTATTTTGTGGATTTTTTCTTTTATAGGTCTGAATATACATTGCAATTGGTAATATTCCCTCAGCATGTTTTACCCCTCAATGTCCTAAAGGACCCCCGTGAAGTTAGATGGCATACAAGTATACCTGCATACTTTTAGGGACCGCCTCATCTCCTGGTAGGATTTAAGTCAGCGGCTATTCTAGCCAATTCCCTTTCATGATAAGAGGAACACAAGAAAACTGTATCTAGTTGAAATAGCAGAAGAATTTGTTCAGACTGAATGTAATTTCCTATGTAAGTTAACCATAAAACCATGGGTAATATAATGATTACGTGGAAATTACATATTTAATGATTTCAATAGGTCAGAACAGTTATATTTATACTTAAAGGAAGTAGGAGACCCTGAAGTCTGGGTTAGGGAAATAAATATTACATGATTTTTTTAAGGGACTGTCTTGTTTTCCAGATTCCTACTGCAGGAACCTTTTCTAAATTATGCTTGGACTATAGCTCAGGAGGGAAACTGTGCTATCTGTACAGCTTTGGCTTTGTGTTTTCTACTACTTAGAAGGTTTTGACTGTCAGTTAAGTTAGCTAGTACTTTCTAAAAAAAGGCTAGTGTGAATGCTTCATAACATTTACTCCAGGTGACAGGACTTAAGCTAAGGGGAATAGCTGTATTCTAGGAGATGGAGAAAGAACGTGCAAAAGTTTCTGTCCAACAGTTCTTAAAGGGAAGTGTGCTGTGACCCCCTCAGGTCACCGGGCATCTACTCCCTGGAAGGCTGAACAGCTCCGCAAAACTCCCAAGTGTTGTGGTCACATGAAACAAAGGTTCTTCTAGTTCAGCCTGCTTGATCTATCAGAGAACCGGATACTCTGCCTCAAAGGGACAGTTGTGTGTAAGCAATTTGCCAACGCCTGGAGACTGACCATTGAATTTCCACAAGTAACGTAGAAGAAAGAGGGATCTTTGGGCATGACTGACTGCTCCTGAAGGGAATGTGTTAGGGAAGAACCAGCTAGCTATCCTGTATATCAAGTGAGTAAACGTGTGTGATCTGCTGAACTGAGCAACAGACTTCAAGTATGAAGAATATGATGAAGTTTGTAAAGATGGTGTAATCCAAATATTATTGATAACTTTTAAAATTGAGTTTTGATATCAGACTCCTATTTTGTTTTGTTAAATTCATTCCCATGTATATTTTGGGCCTCTTGCTATTGGTTATTTCTAAACATTTCTATGCAGTGAATGTAATTCCACAGGGGTTTCTGGTTGATCTTTTGAGGAAAATTAAATGATTGGCTGTAACTTTTTTTTTTTTTTTTTTTTTTTTTTTAAGGAGATTAAATAAGATTATAAGATTGAAAGAAAGGGGGTGTAAAAAGGTTAGGGATAGCAGTGGATTAGGGAGCATTAAATTAAAGCTGTAGTGACTTGACTTGTGCTTGGTCTTTTGCAAGTTCCCCAGTATGGAAGCCAAGCATTCTTGGGGATGCTGGGTTTTTAGGGTGGATCTAGAAAATTGCATCCTGTTATCCTTCAGGACAAGTTTTGACAATTTGAGGCAGTACAGGAAAAGAATTAAGAACAGTAATGAAAAGACTATTTGCTAAATCTAGACCTGATTGGAGGTGGTAATTATACCACTGACTGCAGTGGAATTGTGCATGCTCACATCAAGGCTTCCACAGCAACGCAACCACCCTGTTTTATGCATTTGTGTGTTATGAGAATGGTATTCCAGATGAGACAGAAGCATTTGGAGACCTTTTTCTAAGCCATGCTGCTTATACTTAAAGTTGGTACCATCAAGGGCACATCTTTCTGTGAATATTAAGTGTCTTATTAATTTGTTTTGATCTTGATAGTTCCTTTTGGCTTAAGAATAACTGACACATGTATTATTTAGTCTTTTTTTCATGTCCAGCTTCTGCTAGTTCCATGCAAGTTCATCTGTGTCTCTCCATCTTTGCAGTAGTTATAGGTATTAGCAGTTATAGGTTTCTGATCTGCTGCTTGAACACTTACTGCTCGCTATCTGTGCATGCTTCTAATGTTGTCCTTTCCTACCTCTTTATCGTGTTCTTTGTACCATCATTTTTAAAGCATGAGCTGTGGGAAGGAGGTGTAGAGCTTAGAATATATGGTTTTGCAGCACCAGTAAATTAAACAGTCTCTGAATTTAGAGTCTCTGAACAGCCTTCACTGGCTAGGAAGGCTGGGTTTGATTTTTAGAGGTTTTTTTAATGCTTAAGAGCAAGCAAAAAAAAATGCAAACAACAGTAATTTACGAGAAGGAACACAAGATACCAACTTATTAAAAGAAGTTAAAATGAAAATTTCATACTTCAAATTTGAAATAAGCATGGAGAAGCCTATTGCTCCCTGAATTCACTTGTATTAACCAAACCACTCCAGTCAGAGGTGTTTTTTAAAATGTTATCCCCATAATTTGTGCATGCAGTGCAGGAACATATATTGGCAAATGTCAACAGACTTTATAGCTGGAATTGTCAGTTACACCAAGGGAACAGTAATGATAGAGCAAAACCATCCATCCAGGGTTTAGCTTTCATTCTGCAATTGATACACTATATGCAGGTTATATAGCATATAAGAGCAGGGATTATGTATTCTCTTGGAAGCAGTCCAAAAGGCAGGCATGTAAGTAGTACAGATGATTCATTTTTTCATTGATGACTTTAGAAATAGAAAATATTTTAACTTGGTTGAAGGCATCAAGGAAGCTTTAAATGAAAAGAGCAGATGTCACATATAAAGCCTTTAGTTTACTGAGCAAAGAGTATGATAAACATTGATTATTCATCTTGAAGTTAGAGTTCAAAAACAATTGTCTCTTCAGTTTGCCTCGTGGGAGCATGAAATTAGGACCATGTATGTGTTGATTAATAACATATGAAAGATGAACCATGATTACTGTTTTGGTCTGGTGCACAAGGCTACGCTTGAGGGGTAGTGATTTCCTACCTCCATTACCAAATCTCTGTAATTAGTGCTAGCATATATCTCTGTTTCTTAGCAGCAACGTTAAAGTGGCTGCCTGACAGAGCCCATTCACATTCATAAATGGTCTTTATTAAATGATAGAGTCATCGCTCAACAAAAGTGAGATACTTGAACACTGAGGTATGTTTTAATATTATTTGTAAACACAAGTTATTCAGAGGGCAATCCTGAAATCACCAGAGTCAACTCTGATTCTGGCAGGAAGTTTATATAATACAAGAAATAGATGTTACTTTTTGCTTGACTGGGAATATGAAGCACTGTGTGCTTTAGTTTAAAAGGAACAGAGGAAAAAATCAGCAATAAAAATTAAGCAGGATTTATGTTTCTTTCTGTTGTATTAACTCAGTTATAACCTGTTTTGATGGCAAGCATTAGTTAAACTTGACTTTTCTTGGAAGCAGGATTAGATCCTGATGTTAAAATTCCTTTTAAGCTTTATTCTGAAAATGGAATCCTAATTTCTTTCCTTCCTGGCCGGATAATGACTGGGAACAATTGTCATAAATGCACAAGTTGTTACCATCTGTATAGGATAGGTCCTGGAGAAAACATATCATAAAATCACTTTGTATTTTTTGTTTGTCATCTCTGCCTGTCATTGATAATCAAACTTTTTTAATTTGAAAGGTGAATGTTTATTGGGTGTTTAAATAAAATGAAATGCCTGCATGTGCCTTGATCACCTCAGTGAGCTGCAGTCAGTTATTCTGCAGGTGATTATGTGTATTAGTCTTTTTCATAATTCCCCTGAGTTAAGATTATGATCCTGAGAAATCTTAACTATCAAAGTTGTTGATGTGGGTAGAGGAGCATCCCCATCAATTGATCTCTGTGGTCTGAGATATGTCTCTGGTGGAAAAGTCTTTTTGGCTTGCTTGGTCAGTGTAAGATGCAAGATACGGATCTTTAGCATCTGCAGAGTTCTGCACTTCAGGCTCATATAATGTTGTTACGGAGGAAGAGGAAGAAGAAAGCTGCTTTTTAACAAATGGTGTTGTTTATAATTTAACCTTTGTGCATCTTTCAGCTTTGATTATCTGTTTAAAGATCAGTGGGCTGTTGTTCTTCTTCAATAAATAAAAGGTATTTCTTGTCTATATGTTCTCTGTGCATAGAAGTAAGTGGACCAAAGGGTTTTTACTGACAAAGCTCCAGGCAATGGAGACTTGCTTTCTAGCAAAGTTGAGAGTAAATTGAAAGCTGCATGTAAACTCAACAGATGTTAGTGCTTAATTAACTAAGAATGTAGAACCCTGGGGCCATAACATTCGTATTTATAGTTTTAAAGTAGGATGCTCTAAACAAATTCTTAGCTCTAAGCTAATTAAATAGCACAGCTACTTTATGGCTAAAATACAAGGGAATGTTTTCTGGAAAAATATATTATTAAGCTCACAAGTAAGTACTTGGAGGTACTTGGTTAGTACCAAAGTTTAACATGATCAAGTCAACTGACTGATTTATACATTTCAATTAATATGATAGATATTTTGTTGAACTTTTTAAAGTGACCTTACTTTCCCATTTTGCTATAGCCTTTTCATACCTCATATATACTTGAGAACAAAGTCTTTCAACCAGTAAGTCTCATGTGCTGCTTAGTTTCAGCAGAGTTTGTCTACCATTGTATTTGCTTTTTGCATCTTTATTATTAATAACTACAGTATATTGATTTGTGCTTCTGCTTGTATATTTTGTGTTGTCACCAAAATCCCAGTAGAAATGCAGTCAAATTAAAAAGGAGCAATGGAAAGTGTTGCTATTTGTGTATGTGTACATATATACACATATATGCACAGCATATGTGTGTACACACACTGCATATATTTATGTACACACTGCCTATAAATAATACACATTTTAAATCTAGAATCTAAAAGATCCAAAAGTCTTAATTCTACTTGAATGAATAAAAATAGTTGTGATAATTTTAAGTGGTATTGGTTGAAATTTGTTTTCTCACTTTCCTAAAACTTAATTTCTAGGTTATAAAAGGAAGACAAGTAACCATTGACTTAACAGCTTATCTGCCTTTGCTCTCCATTTATGAATGAAAAAGCCTTATTTGTGAACATTTTTGGTGTGTTTTTTATCAAACACATATTATGACTTTGTTTTGCTGTAGTAGAAGGTTAACTGAGGTTTTAGATAACTTAAGAGAAACAGAAAATGAGCCAGAACAGATATTAAGAGATAAGTTAAGACTATGAAAAACATTGCAGCCTTCCTGTTTCAGGAAGCCTTTTGATAATAGTTGCCATTCCAAGAGTGATGTTACTGTCATGAGAATCAGTGTTTTCAGCTTTGTCTAGTGCAAAGTTCTTTTATGCAGATCCTGAAGAGACACTAGACTCAGCAGCCTCCAGACGTGTTTAGAGCAATAACATGCTCTTGTCTGTCCTTAATTTCTATGACATTTAGCAAGCATAGCATTGTTTTTTGGTAATACTTGATTATAAAAAGGGGTACCTGATGTAACTTAATGGACTTCTACAGTACATGCTTTTACTGGAAAAGTCTTCGGATATAATGCATCTATATGGTTTCTGCTGGAACCTTAGTGTTTTATCTGCTCACCTTTAACTATTTGTTGATTTTAGCCACCAATCAACAGGGAGTTTGGAATGGAAATTCCATCTCTGTCATTTGTATGTAAGTTCTTTTCACAAGAATTTCTTTAAAATATGCTTATAGTACATGTCAAAATGACTGGGATTTCTAGATGTATTCTTCCATAAATAAATAAAAACAGAAAAGCAACCCAGTGTATAAACCACATAAATTCTGCAAAAATTATTTCAATGTTTTGAGTCTTATGTCAGACACAGAAACACAAGTTACATATAAATATATCTGCATAAAATAGTCTCGTGAAGGACTGACATGGGCACATATTGAAACTAGGCGCTGATACAGTCTAACAGCAGTTGATTCCATTATGTGCCAGTGTTCAGGCACGCTAACGAACCAGACAATAGGTTTTGTTTCCCAGCAGAAGTACGATTACTTCCGCTTAGGTTAAACTTTGAGCTCCATGTAGCGTTTGTGAGCAGAGGATGAAGTGAGACTTAAGAAAGGATAATGTGGTTGTGGGTGAATTCTGAGTGTGCTGAAAATTTGGTGGGTTTGTTTGCCTAGTTGACAACTAGATGAATGGAGTCCTCCAGGCACCTGTTCTGAGCTCGTTAGTATGTGACGAATCCCAAAGAGCTGGCGAGTGCCCTCTGTTCAGTTCTTTTACTGTTTTCTTCCTATCTTTAATCTTTGTCCTGAAATGTCCAAGCAAAATGGAGCAACGGTGCTATGGCCACAGTGCTTAAGTAGTGGCATTCCTCCTTCTTGTTTGAATTTCTCATTCTTTGTCAAGATGCCTGAGGAACTAGGATCAGCTCTGAAACAGACTGGCATTCTCCTCTGTGCTTATTTGGCAGCTTTCCATTTAGTGGCTTACAAGTGATTCAGTCGGAGCGTATTTACCTTGTAAGAGCAAGTCTGACTTATCTTTCAACCTTGACTAAAGGTGTATTTTTGTACAGGCACCATTAACCTAGATGGTAGAATCTGAGATCTTCCTGTAACTTTCTTTCAAAAATAACTTTGTGATTGACATTGAGCAAATCTGCTGCTTAATTCACAGGTTTCACTTCGTAAAAGGATTATACTTAGACTTTGGTTTCTTTGTTTTTGCTTGTGTGTAAATTTATATTCACAAAGTTGACCACAGGTGAGTGCATGCAGGTGAACGCTTTCTGCT
Source organism: Rhea pennata (assembly GCF_028389875.1). Classification (NCBI taxonomy): domain Eukaryota; kingdom Metazoa; phylum Chordata; class Aves; order Rheiformes; family Rheidae; genus Rhea; species Rhea pennata. Next base: position 14,663,088 of record NC_084674.1, read on the forward strand.
CTGCCATGTGCCGTGTTCAGAGTGTGACTGATGGTGTGTCCAGACAGACGGAAAAAAATCAGAAATCCCATTTACAGAATAAGTCTACATAGGTTCAAAAAAACCTGTTTTATTCAAGTTATTTTCCTGATATTTCTCTGCAGGGCCTGTCACCAGTCACCAAGAACAATGGACTACTCAATATCACCCTTAAATATGACAGTAAGTTGAACATTTGCTACCATGTTCACTAAAATAAGGAATCTGTCACAATGGTCAGTATACAATGTTTTTAAAAATGGCTCTACAATAGCATAAGTTTAGTATTCAAATAATTTTAAAATTTATTTTTGTTTCCACTGTCTTTTAGAGCTCTTTCCTTCTGTTTTTCACTTATGTAGTTTGCATACAGGGAATAAATTAAAAATATGCATCTCTGTAAAGATTAATGTTGACTCTTTGAAGTAGTGTCTCTTCAGCTAGTGGAAATATTCGAAAGTATATGAATATTTAGAGCTATTTCTGCTGGAAACTTCCCTGTAGGAAGTTACTACCCTTTTTGCTTTATCATTGACTTCAGTGCAAAATGACCAGATCAGCAGAAAACTGCAATCTATATTTTCTGTGAAAATGGGATTGTTGTACTGTGGCCGATGTGGCTACAGTATGGTATGTGGTTTGTTACAACCAAACTAAGAGGAAGGTAATTCCCAGCATGATAACAATAATAAGCAGACTGCAGCAATAATTTCTTAAACCTCTTCAAACATTTGCTAAATGGATGTATCTGGATTTTTTTTTAATTATTTTAAAGTTTTTTGTCATCTATGTTGTCTATTCAGTCAAGTATGACTGCACTGAGAGTTTACTCTTACAGAGCAGTTAGTGGCCAGCGTCAATATAAGCTCTGTGTGCAGTCAAGAGACAGACCTAATTTACAGAAGTAATGTTTGTATTAATGCCAGTGCAAGACACAATTATTTCTTTGCCTACCTAAAAGAAATTACCTCATATACGTGGGTAAAAATTCATCATGGAGGTCATGACAAATTGCACTTCTGTTTCATGCCAGTCGTACTTATGCTCCTCTATTTTTATGTGAACTTTGAGTTTGGAATCATTCATTGTGAATACTACTTTTTTTTTAGTCTAACCTGATATCAAAGCTTAAAGAAAATGAGCAAAATTTAAGTAACATCAAATTATATAATGGATAAGTGGTCACTACAGGAGCATTATGATTAGTTAGCTGCGTGAAAAAAACAGGAAATAGTATCAGTAAAGTTCAGTTAACACAACAGAGCCTGTTTAAATTCAAGTATCTGTCTTGTTTTTCCATTATTTCTGGCACCAGGAATGGGGATTAGCCAGTGATAAGTGTTAATTGAAAACTCTGCTGGCACTGCACACTTCCTAACAAGAGTTATTTAAGTTCTGCAGTACTAGGGAAAGAGGCTAACAGTTTAGCCTAAAGAGTTTACGTATTATGGAAATATATACTGATAGTGAAGAGGCCAGCACAAAAGAGAATGCAGCTTGTTGGCTGTGAATTAAAGGCTCCCACCCGACACAGCAACTCTTGCGAACTGTTTGATGTTGTGAAATTATATGGTTAGGTTATTTATTCAGGTGAGAAGCAAATATTTGTACATTTTAGTGTTTCATCTGTAGTCAACTAAAAGAAGTGGTTTCCTGAAAAGTGTGTAAATTTTCCCTGCTGTTTTCTTCCGAAATCTGTTCTTCTTTAAAAATGTAAATCAATGACTTGCAGTCATACCTCAGATGTTTGTACTATATTGCATTTTGGCAAATTGTCATTTTACCATAAAATTTTAGTAACCAGGATCTAAAATCTTGGGCTTGCTATTGATTAGATCCAGACCTAGCAAAAAGCTGTTACTTCAAGCTTTCCATTGAAAGAGATACTCTATCCCCCTAAGAGGAAGTTCATGCTGTCATTCAGTTCACTTGTAGCAACAGGATTCTGCAAACAGTAGAGCCAGTACCAACTGCCCAGCTTTCATAAAAGGCAATGTATAATGCAAACTGTTCTATTCTTAGCTGCGTGACAGTTGCATGAAAGACTCCTTACCATTGTTGTTTATAGTAAAAAGCGGTTTTCTTTTTAGTTAATTATTTTTCTTTCCTTGCTTTTAAGATCATACCTCTGAATTCAATTCTGGTTTTCTGCATTGCTTATGCTAACACTTGATTTTCATGTTTTGTTTTACAAACTATGTATAGGCAAATCTATCAGATTTTTTTGAATTAATCATTAGTCAAATGTGATAACATATAGTCTATTGGTCAACTGTTTCTAGATTTTGTTGGTTTTGCTAGTTTAAAAGCTGAATGTTTGTTCATGGATACACATCTTCATGTATACTATGTTCCAGGATTATTGAATTCCCTTTCCGCTACTTCTCTTCCTGCCACAAAACATCAGCCTAATAATAATAAGACTTTAAAAGTAATAAAACTTAGGGTTATTTGTTTTCATGTTTTGAATGCTTAATGATATTAGTCAAGTTCAACAGTGAGGTCAAGGATATTTCTCTTGTATTTCTTTTACTTAATTCTAAGATTTTTCCACAGAGCTGTGACTTTAGGGAATACACTGAATTTTGTGAGGCCTAATGTAGGATAACAAGACAAAAGCAGTTCTGACTGGATTCACTGGAAGGAGAATACTCTATGGGGATTTGGTTACTGAATGAGTAACAGAGATGAGTAACAGAGATGAGACACATCTAGGGAGTAAGTTCTTTGTGGCCAGGCTCAAGCAGTGTCTTTATATCTGTGGTTAAAAAGCACTTCTTGGGCATCAGTTCTAACGGCTTCACAGAGTTCATTGTGCACGTATGTGTCTGATCACTGACCAGCATTGCTCAAAGCACTGTACATGCACAAAAGAAATGGTGGTTCTTACATTCTTAGGAGTAACTGGTTAGGAGAATTGTTACTGGAAGTCCTGGCGTGTGTCACTTTTATTTATACTGTGGTACAAGCTGCAGCAGTATTATAATTTGGTAATGTGCTTTGGGGTTTGTGAACTAGGTTTTTGCAATTGGTTGAATTGATTGGGCTCAAAGATTTTTAGAAGTTTTGAATAGTTTTTTGTTGTCCTGGGACAAAAACTCCAGTTAGACTTACTCTGCAGTATTTGTTTGTATAGAATAGATAGTGTATGTTCTTTTCACTTGACTCAATCTTGAAGAGGTGTTAGGAAATTAACTATATTCTTACTTTATCCACATGGAAAGATGTAGAATATATTGGAGACTAGTTGTTTAAATAGATTTTCCAAATTTGGTCCTGCTGGCAGATTGTGATTTGCTCTTGCATGGCACAAGAACATCAGCTAGTATGTTTTGCTTCAAGTGTTTATTTCTCCATATTTTTAGATTGCACTCCATATCTGAATTCAGTGGGAAAACATATGATTGGAGATGTGCAGAATATAACAATCAGTCAGTATTCATGTTATGACCAGGTTGCAGTGACAATACTTTGGACAGCAAATACCATTGGTAAGTAGTCGAAGGAAATGAACTAATTCATCATCACCAACTTTATGCTAACCAATATGAATTAAAATAATTAAGCTCTGCTAGGAAAAACATTGAAGCAAAACTGCTTAAAATGGATTTTGATCAACTTTTCAAAGCTATTATTTTCAATAGGTCATTTGATACAACCTGAAAACTGAGATGCTCTCTGGAGCACATACTACTACTCACTATTTCAGTTTGTTGAATTTTTCCCTCTCTTCAGTATGGTACGTTTATCCTGTTTAATTTTCTGCCCCAAGGCATTGGTGCATTTTAGTGGCATTGATCAAATTCAATTGCAATAGCCATGAAGAGTCTTCAGGATGCAGATTGTCTTACAAGTGGAAAACACTGCTTAATCATAGCTTTACCAAACCTGAGACCTGGGTCTTTCTGTGCCAGAAAGAATATTTTTTTTTCGCTTAAGAAAGGGACACTGGGAGCCCGCTGGAGGGCACTCTCTCTGTACCAACTCCCAGCTCATTGTTTCTTGCGTACTAGTTAAGGTCCTGAACGGAGTAATTTAATATAAGCTTATTTTCTCTAGTAATAGATGTTTAGATGTTCAGTAACAGAAGATAATGATAAACTATTGGATTTAAAGAGAGTATATGGAAATTACATTTAATGCTTTCAAATGCACAGTGTTATTGAATTTAGTAATCTACAGCTGCAGGCTGCATGAATCAGATCTCTGTGGGAGACGAAGCTTGGTGTTCTCTCTCGTAGTGATCAGAGATGAATCCTTTGGAAGGAGTTGGGACAGAACTGCCACTGAAGCACCTAGGGTAACACAGAGACTGGAGATGTTCTCTTTCATGGTCTTCATGTTAGCACAAATAGAGCTTTTGTTCCATGGGATATTAAGAACACATTGGGCAGCTCATGAGCTGTCTCTAATACAAGATTATAAAACGTTAGAAACAACAAAAAATGTGTAGTGAAACAGAAGAGATTCATGAAAGATTTAAGACTCTTTTTAATTTGCTAAGCATACTGTAAAGTTAAGAAGTATTTAGCTTACAAAGGCTGTGGCTTTGTCCTTGCTAAATATGTATTCTGGCATGTGGAATGCTGTTGAAAAGTTATAATTAGATGGAGTAGTGGTAGTTAGTCTGGAAGAACTGGGCAACGACTTTGATACGTGAGCCACACAATTATGAGAGCCTAACACCCTGACATTGCCCTGTGATATTTGCATCAATATGACAGTGTAATGAGGTAATGAAGTCATTGCGTGATGAGAACGTTGTGAAAAAATGTAAAGAAACCATGCTGAGTGTCTGTTGTGTTAGAGTAGCTTGAACAAAATGAGTAGTTCTGGCTTTGCATATAAACAACTGGAAGTATTCACTCACTGGAATAAATTCCATTCCATTTAAGTCAGTTTTTCTGTTATCCTGCACTAGATCCTGTTCTATACTAGAACTAAAGTCATAACTGCTATCACTTTAATCCAGTAATCTTGTAAATGATGTAAATATGTTATAAAGGAGTATTTATATAATATGCTAGCAAAATGTCTATTGCTAATAATGGGAACGCGAAGTTACTGTGAGAGGTTACTAAAGCTGCTGAAAAGCTGCTGGTGGAGGTGATGATTATTTCCATTGCAGTGATAATTTGGAAGGCTGGGGTATGGGCCTCTCTGCTCTAAGTGTTGCACAAATACGTAGTAATTACATCCTTTGCCAAAGATTGAATTCTAGGTAGACATGATAGAAAATGTGGGAAGAACTGACATACAACCTGCAGGTATTAAAATACTGCATATGAATGGTAGGGATTATTTTTTCAAGACAAATGAAGTATATTCAAATTACATAAAATACAGTATGCACTTTTAAATATTAGTCTTCTATTTAATGCCCTGCTGTTTGCAGGGATTGAATACCTAAAAGGATTTCGAGTAATACTTGAGGAGTTAAAATCAGAGGGAAGACAATGTCAGCAGATGGTTTTAAAAGATCCAAAGCAACTCAGCCCCAGTTTTAAAAAAACAGTAAGTGCTTTGTTTCCAGAAATGTTTCATTGTTACTTGATTGTGCCAGTAGTCCTGAAATTGTTTACATGCTGTGTTTAAAAATGTTCTAATATATAATATATAAAATATGTGTGTATGTCTGTAGTATTTTTATACATATATATATATATATATGTATGTATATAAAATGTATATATGTAATATTCTTAGAGATATATTTAATGTGCTATTTACTGGAGAGCAGGTTGCTTCCTAATAGTATCATTCTTCAAACTAATGGCAGTTGTTAATATGGGGATAAATCTATCCACCTTCTATAGAGCCATTCCTGAGGCTGGAACCTGTCATGAAATCATTTTGGGTGACAGTACAGCACAGATGTAAGTCTGCAATAGTCCATGTCCCACATCTGTGTGATGCTTCCTTCTGTCAACATGTAGTAGAAGGATAGGTCAAGGATTCTTAATATATTAATTTCTGCTCATGTCTGCAAGAGTGATGGGGTTGTTTTGAAAGAACATACTCTATTGCAATAATCGATTAAAAACTCTATTACAATCTTATCTTTTTGTAGGGAATGGAATCTCAGCCTTTTATAAATCTGAAGTTTGAAACAGATTACTTTGTAAAGATTGTTCCTTTTCCTTCCATTAAAAATGAGAGTAATTATCACCCGTTTTTCTTCCGAACTCGACGTAAGTACTGCATACGATATGGCACAACTTTAAATGAGATAAAAGTCTTGATTAAGATAGTTATGGGCATCATCTTTAAAGTAAGATTTAGGTGTTAAGTGGACTGAATTTGGATGTCACATGTTAGTCTGTGGTGAATGATAATTCATGTCATCCAACAACCAGAAGAAAAGCCTCAGATCGGGCTTGAGACTAGTTCAGGTCTGCCTACAGCAGGACTACTCCCATGTTTCTTGGGAAAATTCAGACCATAAAGATGGTTTGCCCTCTTCCTTCTCCTTGCTGAATGTTGTGAATAAGCGCAGATTGTTTTTGTTTTTGAGATCAATTTCAAAAAATGGATATTTAAAGATAGACGAATATATATAGAAATAGATAGCAGCATATGAAATTTAATTTCTCAAAATTACCAAGCAATTGGCAACTCTAGTGAGAGACAGAAAAAGAAAGGAAAAGAAGGGAAAGGAAAAGGAACTTAAATAAGGTCCTGAGCATAAGAGCGTAAATAGTATGATGAAAATCTAACCGTAGGCACATTTTTTTAGGTTAAAAGTTGGCATTTGTTCTGCTTGGATTTTTTTGCTTTGTAAAATTTCTTAAAATATTGTCAAGCCTATCTCTTGATGCTGACAAAAGTAACATTTGTCCTAGTAACTACATACTTGGAGTAAATGTATTTGAGACTAATTTTGACTACTTTCTCCCTTGGTGAGCTGTGCCTAGTGCAGCTCCTTTTATGTCACTAAAGCATACTCTTTTCAAATAAATTACCTTTTATTTCTCATATAAAGATGAGAAAGGACTTGAACTATAATAAAGAAGCTGAGTTTGCTAAATATATTTACTCCGGACATATCGGAGGCTGGAAAAGAAATAGGAACGTTATCTTCGAAATGATGAAGTAGCTTACTTTTTTGCCCGCCTTTCCTGTTAGTGTAGCATAGCATTTGAGTACTGTATCATTAATAATTTTTGTGTATATTTGTAGCATGTGAATTGTTGCTACAGCCAGAAAACCTTGTCTGCAAACCTTGTAAGTAAAATACTGTTCTTTCCATATATTTATCTTACAAAAAAGTTACTGTTCTTGAAAGAGTCCTTTGTCAACTCCTGAATATCTCCTCTGACAGACTGGAAGCCAAGGAATCTGAATGTCACCCAGCAAGGCTTTAACATGCAAGTGTCTTTTGATCATGCACCGCACAGCTTTGGGTTTCGATATTACTTTCTTCATTACAAACTTAAGCATGAAGGATCATTTAAGCAGAAGACCTGCAAACAGGTATGTCACTGAGTTATGCCACTGAGTTATGCCACTCTTAAAAGCATTAGTATTGACCATTAACATAGATGTTCTGGGGGTTTTACAGAAACTTTAAAAAGTTAATATAATTTAGAATTCTATCAAATTTAAAACTTGTTATTTATTGTTTATGTAAGTAATAGTTGTATTGTGATAGGACTCACCAGCCAAAGCCAATCTTGAGTCTTAGCCTATTTCTGATCATAGACAATAGGAACTGCAGAAGAATTCCAAAGTGTCAGACTTTGGGATCCATTCTTTGTTGCCGTATAACCTTATAAAAATATATCAGTGGTAAAAATATGTACAGAACTAAAATACTGGAATTTGCATTGATCTCCCACTGATGTCACTCGCAAAACAAATATGAAATGAGAGGAATTGCCCTACTCTGTTTAAAGTTTGTTAACCAAGGCATTCAAATTTGAGACCATTAATTAAAATCTGTTTGTGCTACTGTGTCTATCAGTTTAAAGTATAAAAATAAATCTGTAGGTGAATTCAGAAAAACCTTGCAAGGATTCTGCATGGCAGTGTGCCCATGTCTTAGTATGGGAGCTGTGATTTGTTGTATATGTTTCCCATAACTTTGTTTTTATTTCCCATGAATTGATGGCTAATTTGTTCTCAGTGGTCAACCTTTGATCCCAAGTCTCTGAAGGCCAGGGAGCTTCACGGCAGTGTAGAGTTTAGGTATTAGAACAAAGTTTTAAATCTTCTGAATAATCAGTCATATTTGAGTTCTGCAAGCAGAGGATTGTAGTCCTTGGATATTTGAATAGAGAGACTTAGTTTTGCTGGTGTAAGGTGTCCTGGTACAGGAGGGCAGTGTACATTTCTAACTCAGTAACGAAGTGAATGTATTTTCTATTAGGTTTTGAAAGTATGTGAATTGCTTGCAAAATATTCTCTTCCCTTTATATAGGAGCAAAACACAGACACTACAAGTTGCATTCTTCAGAACGTATCTCCAGGGGATTATATAATTGAGGTAATACTTAAAATTAATAATTTATACAAAAGATAAATGAGTATGTTAATGAGGAATTAATAAAAAAAAAATTAACATTCTTCAAGCCAATATATTTGATAAAATTGGACTTTAGGAATCACTGATGAAGTAAATTGGGCAAATAAGCGTTTTAGATTGTTCTTTACCTTTCCACAGTTTTGTTTCCCTAAGCATATAGCACCTTCATCTGGACCTTCAAATGAAGTTGTGGCCCTGGATTATTCTTGGACTTTGATTCTTAATTGGAATTAAAAGCTTTTTATTTCTTTTGATGATGGTGATATGTGAATGCTGAAAGTTAAATACCACAGCATAAGAAAGCAATTAAATTATATACCAACAAGGAAGAATGCTTTCATTAGTTACTAGTTTTGAGTGCTCTTTAAATTTTAACTTGTTGAACAATAACTTTCTTCTCATTTGGTACTGAATGCTGTTACAGTTGTTTACATATGCAGAAAATTGTTTTTCACAAATTAAATAAAATTTCCATAAAATAAAATTCAACTTTTACTTTTCAAAGCTGGTGGATGACACTAACACAACAAGGAGAACAATGCATTATGTACTAAAACCAGGTATGAATTTTTTTTAACAGTATATAGCATTTATTTATTTATTTAGATTCAATTTTAATTGTATTGGAAACAAATGTTGATTTCACACATGCCTATTTGCTGCAATTAAGACTATTGAGGCTTAACTGTATTTTTAAATACAGTTCTACTCTAATCCTTTGACTTAATGAAAAAAGAGTACTCATGCACTTGTGCATGCACACCTATATATTTGTACATTTGTATTTAGTGCAGTTTAGATCAGTTGGAAAGAGTTGGAAATCTTTATGGGAAAGTCATTTTTTTTTTTGTGTATGTGTAGATGTCATAGTCTGTATTTTAATTGCATGCAAGCAGTGCATCCAAATGTATGGAAATAATGTAATGAAATTATCAGAGCAGCTGAAGCCTAACCTAATTGCGAACTTCAGTGTAGAAATGTAATTAAGCAGTCAGGAAAACCTGTTAGGTGAATGCTCAGCACCTCTCTAGATCAGGTCAGTTACTGAGACCTTAAATAAGAATTTCAAAAGGTAGGTGTAGAAACTGCTACAGATGAAGGCAATGGAAAAGATGGATTGATTTCTAATACATACTGCTAATCTGTGCAGAAGACAGTATTTTCTAAGTGGCTAGTCCAATATCCCAGAACAGAAATCCAACAGAACCAATTGACTATTGGATATCTCCTCAAAACTAAACTTCATGTAAAATTCTTCTCATGAGGGGAAGTACCAGCTGGAATACGGCACCTTGTAACTTATGCTAGTCACTCTAAAGCTGTAGTGATGAGGGCAAGCAACATAAAACCTACATAAATTGAAGCAGAGCATGATGATGTTTGCTTCTACTGTATATTTGAGAGTTAACAGATAATAGTTTGTTGCAGCAGTTTTCCCAGTGCGAAGATATGATTAAATGATATTATAGCTTATTTACATAAGGCTTATTCTGCTTTATTTTTCAAAGTACATTCTCCATGGGCTGGACCAATAAGAGCTATTGCCATTACAGTCCCCTTAGTGGTCATTTCAGCATTTGCAACGCTTTTCACAGTGATGTGCCGCAAGAAACAGCAAGGTAGAGTGTTTATTCAATATAGCGTTCCACTTAAAGGAACACTTTTGCACCCAATAATGTCTTAACTAATAGGTTTGCTTCAGAAATACGTTTATCTGAAGAGGTTTCTTTTTCACCTTTCTCTCCTTCTCACAGCTTTTTAATGTGTTGAAGCTTGTAGCAAACTATTAATCTTGTGCTTGATGGTAATTTCTTGTCATTGTATTATTTCACAAATCAAAACTTCACAGTCAAAGGAGAGAATAGAAGAGTTGTTGGGGAATATTTTTGGTTTGGGGTTTCTTTTGAAAAATATCAATTTGTCAAAGTAGTGCATGACCACATCGAATACAAACAAATCTCTTAAGTTGATATGTTTTCAACATTCCCTTATTTCGTGCAGAAGTGTTTAGTTCATACTTTCTGGCTTAAAATAAATAAAATCATGTATGTGATATCGATATAGTTCTCAGCACTGTCTGGAATGTTACCTCTAGCTATTATTCCAGACTTGCTCACTTTCCTGGAAGTTACCTTTAAACTTCTTCCTAAGCTTTCTCCCTAAATTTATTCTTCCTAAGACTTGCTTGCAGCTGTTTCTGTAAATTAGATTCCATCTCTCTCTGCAGACTTCTCTCTCCTCTGTGTCCAGGAGCTGGCAAGCCACATGTTACATTGAGATGTTAAAAAATCAATTGGCATTTTTTTCCTAGCATCTTGGGAATTGTGCGGTTTCATGAATATGGAAAAAGAGATTACATTCCCCAAACCTCCCATGTCTGTATTCTCCATCTGAATTTTGGAAATGAGGTATACTGCAAGTGCTGTATGCCATCTGGGTTAAATCCTGGGTTAAATCCTTTTACCTTCTGGTCTTTTGTGGCTATCCTGTAGCTCACAGCTAGCACAGTTCCAAACCCCCCCCCCCCCCAAAAAAAAAAAAAAAAAAACACCCAGATAACCACTGAGGATTTGTCTACAGAGAGAATTGTTCCAGAATAGTTATTCGTGATAAATTACTCTAAAATAAATCCCTAGATGGATGCCTGTATTTTGAGATACTCATGCTTTATTCCAAGTTAGTTTAATCAACTGTAGAACTAGATTGAATTATTTTGGCGTAAGGCACTTATGTTCTGGCACAAAAGCATCCATACAGGAAGAAACACAGGTAGCTATCCTGATTTAAATTAATCCTATCTCAGTTCAAATTAATGTTGAAAAATGTACATATATACCAGAGAATTACTATGTGATATTCTGAAGATGTGTGTGTTCTTGCACGTTAGTATTCTGATTTTGCTTGTGTTACTGCTTTAAAAAAGAGGCGCTCTCTTTGTTATGCAGGAAACTCGATAGCAGTATATCTTTAAGGCCAATAGTTTTTGAACAGAAGGATGATGATCATTAAAGCTGGACAGAGGTGAAACATTCTCATTCTATTTATAAGAGGAACCATTCCTGAGTGTTCTGAGTTGTACAGTAATAACTGCACATCTCACTTTCTAAGTATGTTCCACATATGTTGTAGCTCAGAAGCTGGGAAATAGAGGGTGGCGCAACTTACATTTTTCAGGCCTGGAAAGAAAAGGAATATCTTTCGAATAAAATCTTTACTGTATGTTTAAGTAATGAGCCAAAAAAGATTTAAAAATCTGATCTTTTATGGTGTGAACTCTCTTTCTTCCAATTTAGAAAATATATATTCCCATCTAGATGAGGAGAGCTCAGAATCTTCAGCATATGCTGCAGTGCTCCATGTGGAAAGACTTCATCCCCGGCCAAAAGTGTTCATCTGCTATTCCAGTAAAGATTGCCAGAAACACATTAATGTCATCCAATGCTTCGCTTATTTTCTTCAGGACTTTTGTGGCTGTGAGGTAAACTCAGCATTTCTTCTCTCTTTTTTTTTTTTTTTTAAAGTAGTAGAGTTGCCTTAACTGAAACATCATCCCCAAAAACTCATAATAATGTGCTTTTGAAAATGGAATATGTCAGTCTTACCTTTTCACAGCAAATAATTTTCATTATCCTCCTACATATTACATACATAAATTTTCTTCACCTAGGGAAAGGAAACAAACCATAGCCTGCATAAAAGACAGAACTGTGGAAAACATATACTGCATTGATTCCAGGACTCTCTTTTGGTCATATTTAGCTTGTTTTATATTAACTTCTTGTTCTGTTTAGTAGATCTAGTGTCTTTATAGTCTGCAGTCACTAAGAGATCTTATAGTTTGTCTAATCTTTTTCAGTATTCCTAAAATACCTTTTATACTGTAACTTTGAAGTGCCGATACCGGACATGAACACTTGAATCTATCAAAAATTCTGTATGCGCAGGAAAATCTACCTAATTAGGATTAATTGTTGACATTCTGTATTGTTATTGTTGAATGTTTTACTTTCCTCTCTGTTCTTTTGCTGCTGTAAAATCAGCATCTTTTTTCTTGCTTTTGATTCCAAGCTATGAGAAAGACATCAGAATTCCTGCTTGAAGGACTAGGCTCAGAATTTGACTGCTTTCTTAAATATAATTGAAATGTGGGAGGTCATTCACTTTTCACTTGTAAAAAGGAAAGACAATTATTAGTTTATTTTTGTTGCATTTTAATTCTGCCACTGTGATTCCCTATGCATGAATCAAAAATGTTTTCTGATATACAAGTCTGACCCCTACTGGCTACACACATTAGACAAAATAATTGAGGCACCACATATTTGAGGGTACTCGCAAATTTATTTATATGCTTCAAATGGTTCAGGTAAGGTGTTTTATAACTAATTTCCTTTAGTCTCCTTTTTTGTTACGTACTTTAGCATTACAACACCACACCTCTTTGGAATAGTGTTAAGGTAAGCCGTTACTGCTATACATATGTACCATGGGACATATAGTATGAGACATCATTTATGTTCATGATTGTATAAATAAATAAGTAACAACATCTACCTAGGGAAATAATGTGTATTATTAAAGCTAGTAGGGTTTAATATAAAAAGCAAAGCTCAGTGTATAACAGAAAAGGTATATTTGGCATGTGGAATTGGACTATTGTCTTGTAAAGATGAAAGCAGTAGCATTTAAAAGACACTTAAAATATTAGCTTGACCATACTAGAACTTCTTTCCTGTGGACATGAGTTCAGTCAGTATTTTGAAGAATGGAACCAAATATCTTGGTCACAGAAGCAAAATTGCCTGCATTATACCTTTATCAGCACAACTCATGAGTGGCTGTAAACTGACCTTTTCCTCTCCATGCATATTTATTTTCTTCCTGTATCTGACTCTGCCATAACAGTTTTCATGAATTCTTGTGTTCTAGGCATTAAGCTATTCTGCAGCTTCTAAATGACAGAGTTTTCCGCTCTGTTATGAGATAGATAACAGAAAAAAAAAATTTTTTTTTGTTCTCTAGAAGAATGCTAGGTTTTGGAAGTGATTTTGGTTTTGCTTTGTGTCCATTCTGAAGTTCGTTGCTTCTGTTTTGTTTGTTTATTCTACTACTCATTCTTTCTTTCAGGAGATAAAGCACTTTGTCCTTTATCTTGGTGTGCACAAGGATTTCGGACCATGTAGAATATGCAGAAAAATTGGACAAAGTATAAAAAAAATAAAATAAAAATCTAACTCTTGTGATAAAGTTTTAGAGCTTTCTTATCAGAGATGAGCTACTTTTCTGCATCCTACCTGAAAGGATCTGTTATAAGCACTAATCATCTTTCCATCTAACATGAAAATTCTTGGCAGCAGAGTTCATTAGTGTGCAAAAGATAATAAAAACATGCATTTTCATTACATTCAGCATGTTAAAGACCAAAATATGCAACAGTTAAATTGTATAAGGTAGGCACAGTATATTATTTATTGCAGTTTGATGATGTCTAAGTTGATCAGATAGCTTAATACCTGATGGGTAAATAATAATTTACTTGGTCCACCCACATTTATTATGCTCTTTTTATTCCCCTAAGAAAGATTGCCCTATATGAAAGCGATAACATTTTTTAAAGTACCTACACAGTTTACATTATTTGACCTTGTACTATTATTTGTTGATTCAATAAGTTTATAAATAACATAGGTATAATTAGGTAAGCTTCTTTTTAAATAATAGATAAGCTGCAAAATAAGTTCATATAGTAACTAATATTCTTGTAAAACAATCTGGAAGGTTTTTTTTTTTCTTTTATCTTAGTAGTCACAGATTTCCTCACCCCAGTGAAAATATTCAGCCTGCTGGCAAAATTTGGATTGAATGTGAGGCCTTTCTTGTTTTCATGAGTAATCATTGACATAATTAATACCACTGATTGTAGCTTTTTCCATTTCAATGCTACATTAACTATTACTTATTTCTGTTTTAAAATAGTTTACATTTGCATCAGGGACAAGATATGGTTAGACTCATTAATTCTGAATTGTCCTATGAGTATAAGCTGGCCCACTGAGATTATATTTAACCATATAATCTAATAATAAATATCAACCAATATGTTATTTTCTTTTCCAGGTGGCTCTAGATTTATGGGAAGATCTAAAAATTTGTAAGGAAGGGCAGAAAGAGTGGCTTATTAAGAAAATAAATGAGTCCCAATTTATCATCATTGTGTGTTCCAAGGGAATGAAATACTTCATTGAAAAAAAGAACTGGAAACACAGAGGGGTAACCAAAGATGCAGGGAAAGGAGAACTCTTTCTGTTTGCTGTGTCAACGGTTGCGGAGAAACTTCGTCACGCAAAGCAGAATTCAAATGACCTCTGCAAGTTCATCGCAGTCTACTTTGATTATTCCTGTGAAGGAGACATCCCTGGTATTCTGGATCTAAGTACAAAATACAAACTTATGGATGATCTTCCTCAACTTTATTCACATTTACACTCCAGAGATCTTAGCCTACAGGATTCAGAACTGTTTCCTGTGAACATTAGTAAAAGGAATTATTTCAGGAGCAAATCTGGACGGTCCCTTTATGTTGCTATTTGCAATATGCATCAGTTCATTGATCAGGAACCAGACTGGTTTGAGAAACAATTAATTCCTTTTCCTCCATCTCCTTTATGCTACTCAGAGCCTGTTCTGGAAAAATTTGACTCAGGCTTGGTTTTAAATGATTTAGTGAGTAAACAGATGATGGATGGTGATTTTTACCTGAGAACAGATGGAAATGTTTCAGTTGTAAATTCAGACTCTAACTGTGTAATTCAGCACTTAAACCTTGGAGAAGATATAGAAACTCAAGACATTCAAGGTGGCAACGCTGTTCTTCAGCCATTGCTGCATGTTGTTAAAGCTTCCAATCTTACAGATATGCCTCGAGATTCTGGAATCTATGATTCATCTGTTCCTTCCTCTGAATTATCTTTACCTTTAATGGAAGGACTGTTGACAGACCAAATTGAAACATCTTCTGTTACAGAAAGTGTTTCTTCATCATCAGGTTTAGGTGAGATGCATCAGTCTTTTAAAATTATATTTAATTATTCTGGGCATATTTCTACTATCTCTAAATATTTAAGATACTATATAAGGGGCTATAAAAAAGATGCAGAGGATAGGTAGGCATTATATAAAGATAGTCAAAAAGGATAAGTTTCCAGTAACTTTAGAAAAATGCATCTTTCTCTTAACTGATTGTGGGAGAAGGGATCCTTGGCTAAATAAAATTTCTTTTAAAATTCTATTAATAAGTCACATTTAACTAATTGACTTCATTACTAGAGAGACAGCCTCTTTCTTCTAGTGACTTCTTGGCAGCTTGGATATTTGGATGACAGCTATGTGATTGAATTGGGGGAGTAGTATGGTGAAGCATTCTTACTGAAAGGCCTATTTTGGTCCAAAACATAGTAGACTCTTTAAGGACATAGTCTGTACTGTGGTTTACTCAAGGTTCAGAATCACATTAGGCTTCTTATTAGATATGGGGATGGGAGGAATGAACAAAAGGGGTTCAGTGGAGGAATTTAAAAGCTCTGAACACACTCTCCAAAATAGATACCCAGATTAGATGGTGTAAGTATTCCCTTAGATAAACAGCTGATCTGACCTTACTCATTGCAATACATTGAGCTGGCAGCACAACTACAGCAAGAAGGAATGTTCCAGCAATTGTATTTATAGTTATCAACATGCTGTTTGCTGTGATCTTCCCTAAGTGGCTACAACAGGTGAATATTGCACTTTGATATGTTGTTATGCTTTCTTGAACAAATGCTAGTATAGTGAGCTCTCTTTAGTCTTTCCTCTTTCTTAAATAGATCTTTTTTTGATTATTTAAGTAATTAATAAATAATGTTTGATGCCAGAATGATCTTAGAGAGGGAGCAGATACATATCGATAGATACTGCGTCTAGTCTCCAAGAGAAAATAATTAAAATCTGTTTTTTTTCCTGCAAAATAAGTATAGTTTTAGTGATTTAATTCCATAAGCAACAAATACCCAGTTATTACTTCAAAATTCATATTATATTAATTTCCTCCTCCATTTTCTAACTTGCCCTATTCTTGTAGTTGTGGGAAAACATACAGACTGTATCTGTAAGGTTTGAATATATGTTGGACAGAAGTAGGATGTCAGTTTTAGATTTGTGGCCTCTCTCTAGGAATGCTTTACCAGTATTCCCCTCCTGATTCAGTTGCAGAACTGGCAGCTGAGTATCCCAGCTGCCAAGGAGTCCCTAGAAGAAAGAGGCACTTTCTCAAGTAATTCATTCTCAAGTCACGTGCCTAGTTCTTAACATATTTCAGCTATAGAGATTAAAAAAATATATAACGCTAGCTGGTAGAGATGAACCTTAACATTGATGTTCCAACAGCTAGCAAAACCGCAAGTGACTGCTGCCATTTCCCCAGTTACTGTCCCAGTTCAAAAGCACCACTTCGAGCTTTTTGGACTGAGTCTCACTCAAACCTATGCTTACCCATAACACAGTCCTAATTAGGTGCTGGGTACAAAAGAGACAGTATCTAGAATGTGCGTTATCTGCATGTTAAATAAATTGCCACCCATTAGATCTTCTACTGTCTCAGTTACACAAAATAGTAATACTCGTAACATTTATATCCTTAATAACAAAATGAATAAATAAAATTTGGTAGCTTGTATTCTTGTTCTAAGATTTGGATGTGTCCAAATTATTACCTTGAATTCACAGTCTAAAATACTATTTATGTTCTGACTACCCATTTTTTTATCTGTTACTTGGTCAGAACAGACATGAATAGCTCTGTCGTTAACAGTGCATATGCACATCTCGGAGTCAGTCTTTCCTTTTTTCTTTACAGGACAGTTTGCTTTCATATTTTGTATTAAACTAATAAATCATATAATTTGTAACATTCTAACTTTCAGTGCAGTTCATATTCAGACTGCTGATGTGCAAAGAGATTTTTCAGAGAGATCATCAAATTAGGCACACTCCACTCAAGTTCAAACCAGTATAACATTGAGGAAGTCCCAACACGCCAACCTTTAATAGTCCTATTTATTAATAGGATTTTCTGCAAGTAGTCCCGTTTGAGGAGAAAACTCTTAATAATTCTTTAGATAAGGAGTTATTGCATGTGGTAGTTCAGCCTTATGAATAAGGCATTGTGGCACAGAGTTTTCACAAGTTTTCCTTTGCATTGTTTCTAAATGTTGAACAAATAAGAAATTGATTTTCAAAGTAATGAACCTGATCTTTTTTTTTTCATTTTTTTTTCTTTATTTTATAGGAGAAGAAGAACCTCCTGTAATCACTGCCACAAAATTCTTAGTGCCTGGAATATATAAAGCAGAACTTCATTGCCATATCCATACTGATGAACTGCAGGCAATTGCACCTTTGTAATATATTACAACATTGTTATGCATTGCCACTTTATCAGCAGCCTCTGTTTGTGCTTTTAACTGCCACACTATCCCAGCACTAAACCTACTTGAAGGAACAAATATTCCCTGAAGAAGATCTGCTATTCCTAAGGGATTTTTATGACCAGTAAACTTGAACCTGTCAGTCCTTATTAAGTCTTTCGTGAGTTGAAAAATGCAGCATGGAAAAATAGTTGAAAATATACTTCAAAAATCATTCCTATTTCTAAGTTAAATTTCATGATCATATTACACTGCTTACAGATGCCACAGTCAAAAATCACTTTTCTTTTTTTTCCTAGATGTAATCTTGCAAGTGGATGGAAAACTGCTTGGACCATTAAGTCTTAGTAAATTTTGTTGTTCAGCCTCTGGTTTTAAATGCTGGCATACTTGATGGCAGGATTATTTTAGTAAATGAGCAGTAGGACTTTATATAGAATGCCAAAGGTGAGACCACATGATTTTCCATCAGGAGAATTCCATTTCTTTTAGAAATATTTGAGCTCCTTTCCTCACACTTTCCTCTCTCTTCCCTAAATGTTAATGTGTCTCAGACTTCAATTTCAGATAAGAGCATGTCTTCCTCTTCAGTATGAGTCTCCTTTCCTTTTTCCATAATCTGGCTTTGACGCTCAAATAATAACATATTGAGTCTGAAAATAATCTTTTTTTTACAATAGAAAAAAAAAATCATATATATGCTGAGTGAATGATACCATGGAAACTAAATTTCCTATTTTCTTCCTGGAAGGGTTGATATGAAGAATACTTCAAAGAGATGGGGGGAGGAACACCAAATTTTGTATTTGTTCAGGACATCGTTCAGTCTTTGGTCAGCCTTGAGAGGAGTGAGTTGTGTGGGGAATTTCTAGTATCCTTCAAGGACATGCTGCTACAAATTCATCTGGGCTAAAATATGTTAAGGCGAGCAGTTAACCTACAAGAATACTTGAGTTCATTTTGATCTACCACTAAAGAGAAGCCTGTGAATTATTTTGAAGCTCCCAGTACTTGCTCTTAGTTAGTGATTAAGATAGTGTAATATTACTAGTGTTATATTAACAAAAAGTGCTAAAAATACAATTGTCTTGTTTATCTGAAGACAGGGAGCATGCAAGGGCTTTCTTCTGCAATGATGTAGGTATATCCTCATCCAAAGTATCACCACTGTTTCCAGTGGGTAACTTCAGTAAAACTCATCTGTATTACTGCAGTTCTAGGCACTATTTTAACATGCATGGTAATAGCAAATAATAAGACACCTTATAAGTGTGTCTTTGCTAAATTTATTCATGGAGTCAGATTCTATCCCTTGTTTCATCCCTCTTTGGGTTTCCCTAAGAGGAGGTTACTTTAAAAGTATATCAGAACTCAAGCACATCAAATATTCTCTCCATTTTGGTAGACTAGAATTAAGATATTACTAATTGTTACTTTGTATTATACATTTTAATAGCATGAGCTAGAACTATTAAACCAGTGATGATTATCTTACTGTGGTAATTTTAGCTCTTCAGTGCTGTCAAATCTTTTTTTTTTTTTTTGGGGGGGGGGGGGGAGAGAAAATAAAAACAACAAAAAGTAGGCCACCACTCAATTCTGTGTGCATTTATGTGAATTGTTATTTTTGGATTCTGACTTGTTCCTCACTGAGTCACTTTAAACCCTCTGGTTTTTTTGGTCAGCTTATATTTAATCATACGAATGTCCAAACAAAAGACACTCTTGAAATTGCTGTTGTCACAGATGCATTAAGAAAGGTCTGTACAACTTCCACGCTTAAAATGTAATAATTATTTGAATGTAGCCATTGATGGCAGAATTCCAGTATGCTTTGCAATTGTAATATAGAATTATACTATGATGAGAGAGATGCATGTGTTAGATTTGGAACGCCGTGTCCATTAGCGTAATGTTCTTTACTGTCCCTGTTCCCTGAATTTGAAAGAACAGCAAGTGGAAAACTATAAATTCACAATATCTAAATTTAGGTAATTCTTACTACACAGTGAATTACCCGCACTTTCAGTAATGCTTTCTTCAT
Organism: Rhea pennata; assembly: GCF_028389875.1. Classification (NCBI taxonomy): domain Eukaryota; kingdom Metazoa; phylum Chordata; class Aves; order Rheiformes; family Rheidae; genus Rhea; species Rhea pennata. The sequence continues at coordinate 14,683,138 of NC_084674.1, forward strand.
ACCGTGCCTTGAGCTGTACAAAATTCTTCATGCTTTCCCATTCTTTAAAGTTGAAAAATACCTGGGTCAAACTAGGCAGAATAATTTAGAAGTAAATGCTCCTCTACTAAATCCAGCTCTGTAGTATCTTGATTCAGTGCAGTTTTTGCAGAAAGTTCACACAAGTTGAGTGCTAAGGAGCTGCTGTGTACAGAAATGCCAAAGCTGCAACACATAAGGACAATGAGGTAGGTTGAGGCAGTTTCTTAGCAATTAAATGGTGAAGGTAATGCTGCTTTCCTCAGTGGAAAATCCCAGCTTACATACTGTTGTTTTATGCTTGGCTAAAGATTAGAAAGAGTTCCTGGTTTTATTAAGTTCAGTAGCAAAATTTAAATTATTTAATGGGATTAATATTTTCTTCTGAGCTCTAAGGAAGCTCAGTTTCAAAGATGGGCAAAGAATCACTCTTGACTAATGATTTTATTTTTTTTTATTTTTTTAATTTGCTGTACAATCCTGCAAATTGTTATGTAATTATGAAAAGTCTATGCAGATGCCAACCAAATACATTTTAGAGGAAAACAGAAAATGAATTCCTCTTTAGCATATGGTGGAAACAGCATATAATGTATCTAGAAGAAAAAGCATATAATTAAAAATTAAGAGTAGCGTAAGTCCACACTTTTTTAAAAAAATACACAGAACTGAGAAAAATAATACTTATCTGTTTTAGTAATTTTTTTAAAGCCTTAATGCTTTATAAAATTAGAAAAATATGTATTGAGAGTAGGGAAGGGCATAGTACTGAATTTGCAAGAATTTTTTTTTCTCACCCACAAGAATACCACCAGAAGTCTTTGTAAAAATACTTTTTAAAAGAAATACTTCAATACACATTTTAGAGGTTAGCTTACTACTATTTTCCAGTATTAGTAAACTAAACAGAATGTAAATGGTACTAATAGACTTAAGTGTGTGGACATATGATTGTTTGGATGTTTCAAAACATGTTTTCTAGGAGGGTAGAAGAAACATCGGAAAGCTAAAGGTGTGAGACATAGCTGTATATTCAACATCTTGAATGACTGAGATAGCTGTTACCATAATTTGTACCCGTACTGTTGAAAATAGAATGCAGCTGATATTTGCAGAAATAAAATTTTTATACTATAATTTAGAAGTTAAATTTCAAAATAAAACACTTTTGTTCAGTTTCTTTCACTGAGCTTTTTTAGTAGTATTAAAGACGAAGCTTGAGAGTTCGTTTGCATTCTTATTTTATCTAAAACATTGCAATTTTGCATACCACACAAATAACCAGACTCGTAACTGCTATTCACACTTAACATCTAGAAGAGAAGTTGATATATTGATGGATTAATATAACCAAGCAACTGAAAGAAACTATAAATGTTTAAAAATTCTGTACTGGACAGACTGGGTCTGACCTTTTTTGAAAATAAGACTACTATAATATGACTTTATATGATTGTTTTCCCTGTGTCCTCCTTGAACGTCTCCTAGCACATGGTTCTGCACGTCAAGAGAAACCTACCCCTACTAGCTACAAAAACTATGATAACCTGGATTGGATGATACTGTCAAAGAAGACAGTATCTTCTTTGCAGGATTGTCAAAGAAGTGATACGTAAAGTTCCTATGCCCTTTTCTTTCCACCCAAATTGATTTCCAAAGCACTGTTCTAGTTGATGAATCCTGCAAACTGTATTTCTAGGGATATGCCTTGAAGCCACTCATACACCTAACATTATTAAAGTAAATGAAGTTTTTTTATAATGGACTCATGGTCTGGCATCATCAAACTTAGATGACAATAGACAAAACCTGTAGTCTGTTTTAAAAAAAAAAAAAAAAAAAAAAAAAGCTGTTGCTATTTAGAATTTGAACTGCTTGCTTAACACTGAGAGCGCTTGCATACGCATTAGCTATTCTGAATCAGTTTGTGTTTTGAATTTACAGGGATGGTGTTTTAAATCTTTGTATCTGCTGTTTTCTCTGAGCTTCTACCCAAAATTTCTAGTTCTGCTCCTATCACCAGGTAAATTGGAGATGTTCTGAAGGGTCACTAACTGCATTTTTAGATGGGCTAAGTGGATCATTTCAACAATTTCAGTTTCTTTCTATCTACAGCAGCATAAAAAAAAAGTTTAATGTAGAGTTGGTTAAAGTTGAAATGGTTATTAAAACTCTTAAAAAGTGAAGCTATTTGGTTGCTTTATAGCAAGGAAATCATCTTTAGATTTATATGCATAAGAACATTTAAGAACATTTTAGAACTGGTTCTGCTTTGCACATATGGGCTATTTCAGTAGGTCATCTGCTTATTACAGGAGAAATGGGGAACTGTTGCAGTTTACAGATATTTAAAATGAGAAGTGAAAGAATGCTATTCCAGTTACAAAATAATACCAATTATAAATGGTTAGAAACTGTTTAAATTAGAAGGACACATTTTTTTCTTATTTTTTAAATACACATACATGTTTTACAAATACGCTTTAAAAAAAGAATTATTTTAATGCTTATATTTTAGGTATTTCAACTTACCTATGTATGCCAGCCTAATATTTTAGCCAGGTTGCACAATTGGTATGATATGTCATTACTCGGAGGAATGAAGAAGTCAAGAAATGCTTTAAAACTGATAGCATACTTGGATTTTGAAAAGATATTCAGGATCCATTCATGAAATAAGACACTACTTATGCGTCTTCTGTTAGGTGGTCAGCATAATGCATTTGTACATAAGTAGTAATTCAAAGGAGAATTTATTTGTGTTTGGACTCTTCAAGGTGTATTTTTTAAATATGTATTCTGCAATTCTAATCTCTGTATTTTTTTACCTTGGAGCCCTAGACACTGGGGACTTTGTGATTGAAAAAAAAATAGAAAGAAGGTATTGCTCTAATGTTTATACGTTCAGAATGAAACATGAGAACTCTCAGGATGCCTTCCTAACGTATGGGAACTGTTGGACAAAATTCTTCCACCCTGTGGAAAGATACGCATCATTGGGAGGATGTGCATATGGATAGTGCATTTTGAAAAACTTTAGAAAATAATATCTCATTTTTCTTTTTATCTTGCATGTAAATATTGTGGTGATTTGATACTGAAATCTCTCTCACACACAAAATCTTTATTTGAGTTTTAGTCACAAAATGTGCATTGCACACAATGTGTGCATTCAAACTATAAATCGTCAGACTTGAATTATTTCTAAATGGTCAGAAGTTACAGGCTGTGCTGTGATTAGCTGAAGGAATATTCCCTCAATCTGCTATAAATTATTTTATTTTACTTGATATCACTATATATTGCTGTTTCCCAGACTCATAAAAAACAGAACGAGAGATTCATAATGAGATACAATTATTTATTCTTTTACAGTTGATTTAATAGTATGATTAGCTATAGTGTGCCATTTTCTCGGCAGTTGTACTATTGGCAGTCACCTCATATTTATTATAGTCCATGGAAAAAGCAGAAATTAGGTCATATTGTCCTGTTCAAAAGAAACAGGTGGAAAGATAATGTTCTTCCCTTGGTTTCAGATGTTACTTAGATGACCTGAAACTGAAGTGCTTATCCATACCTATCTTTGAGAAAAAAGCTCAATTCTTGATTTGGGTATTTTACTCCAATACAGAAACTTTGGGAAGGCTAGGAATTTGAAAATGTTACTGTGAAAACAGGAAAACTAATTAAAAATTAAAAACACTTCTGGTTTATATCTCATTATAAACATCAGTACAAGAAGAAATTGGAGAATTGTTCATTTTTGTGATCAGTTAATAAAAAGACTTCATTTTTAATGCATATGGAGCTGTAGCATTCAAGATTGATTTACAGCAGCAATCAAAGCACCTTTTTTTCCAGATTCTACTGCTAGGTTCGCAGGCCTTGACAGTAGATGGAAGACTGAATTGGCTTGAGCATCTGGCATGTAGTCCTGTTGGGTTGCTGATTTCACTGGAATTCTAACTATTTTGTGACTGCAGATGTGCAAAAAGATTTGGAGGGAGACAGTCTTGTTGATTATAAGAATTAGGTACATTTATTGCATAATTGTCCGTAAAACTGTTACTGTTTTTCTCCATAAGGGAAGTACATACCTGTGCATAATTCTAATTGCTACAACACAGGTACATTCCCTCTGCAATGTCTGTATTAATCCTTTGACTGTAAATCAGTGTTGAATTGTTCACATCACTTGCTCTTAATTTCTGTAATAGCCAACCAAGTTTATCATGCAGTTCTACTCAGCTAAAAACATTTGACTATTGATACCATAATATAATTTTCTAGGGAGTATAACATTTCCCAGATTCATGAAAAACAGAACAATAAAAGTGGAACACAAGATTATGCAAATGGCATGGGAGACAGATAGTGTTTTCTGCATCAGAGTAAAGCAACTTTGGAGGCTACAGTCTACTTTTTATCAAATTTTGACTGTTACCAACAACTACAAACCAAAAGCTCTTTTTTGTCTCAGAGAGTACTCTAAAGATATAGATAAAAACTAAAAGTTAACCTTTTCACTGCTGAGAAAATCAATTTCTAAATGCACAGTCAAAGGACTGGATGCCTAACATAGCAAATGGAAAATTAAACACATAGTGAATATGCTTATTATATTAATTTGTTATATAGATACCAAACTGAACTCTATTTCAAAGAAAAAAGTTCCCAGCAAGATTACCTCTAGTAAACTACAGAGTGCCAAGAATACTTTCACTGCACCTCGTTACTGCCTGATGAAAGTAATCTACAGTAATTACAGAGCAAGTTGCTGAACAATAATCATAATACAAAAGTCTTTTACAGTAATATTTTCTAAGCTTTTCATGAGTGCCTGCAGCCTTTTAATGAATGTTTTATTTCTCAATTTCCATAAATTTCATTTATGAAATCAGATACTAACAATGTGAGTGGGTCACACTTCAGCAGAATTGCTTGGTATGTCACAGGTCAGATTTTTTTCCTCACAAATGCATAACTGGGCATGTAAACACCATAAGTAAGTATTATTATCCTCATTTTACAAAGTGAGATATAATTAGGAAATGAGCTCAAGAACAGAGATGAGGCTGGTGTCAGCTGTGGAGAGAATACGTAATTGTGTCTATAGCCAGTCAGTGCATTCTGTTAGAGACACTGTTATTGCAACTTTTGCCATTCTGCAATGTCCTGCGTGACAGATCAATACAGCCAGCAGGGTTTTTTTTTTGCCCTGAACAAGCCCTGTGACACCCCTGTAGCAAGTCATGGAGTGATGGAGCGCAATGTGCAGCGGGCTGCACAGCACAGGCATGGCAAGAACCGCAAGAGAAGGAAGAGGTAGATTTGGGGCAGATGTACGCAATGTTACTTCTGCTACAGTATCCCAGAGGCCTCTCAAGGCTGAGGTAACTTGGGGCACATTTTTGACCTATCTCAGACTCTATATTGCCTGTTCCAGCACCATAGCGTTCCTTGGTACTACTTCTCTAGAAGTATATTGCTTGATGTGAACCTGGTTTGCAAGAACTGACTCATTTTGATGAAAATTAGGAGTGATTTCATTGCTGTCAGTTACACCATACATATTTCAAAATAATTAAAAGTGAGAGAAGAATTAGGCCTACTTGTCTTTAGCAATGTCTGATTTCAGAGATGTTCCCATAAAGCTGTTAAGTCATCAACAAAAGGGAACCTGGCAGCCCTTTACTGTGGCTTTTGCAAACACACCAAGGTGTGATTTAGGTGTTAGGAAGGAAACCACCTGCTCTTTGCAGGTAACAGTTGGGCAAGGCACAGCTGTTGAGAGTAGAGTGAGAATAAAGTGAATCAGAAAGGAGTTTAATTTCTAAACTTTAATCTCTGTACTTAGATTGTCTACATATCTGAGAAATACAAGTATACATATTTGGAAATTTCTACCCTTACATTTCAACTGACATGTTAAAACAAACATTACATATTTACGTACAACTATCAAATGTCGCTGTATTTTAGGATAATGTTTTGGACTGAAGAAATAATGCATTGACTAATTTTGCATTCTGTATTCTGGATAGCAAAGAAAATTCCATACTCATCAAGATTTATAAATGCTATACAATCAATTATCTTTTCTTGATTTTATCTCCGTATTCTTACACCACATAACGAACAATCATGATAAGCCTCATGCAAGTATGTGAGTCAATTGCAAGTTATGTTACAGGGCTCATCATCTTCAAAGTCAGAAATTACAAATTAGATATTAAAAATGTTAAATCTCTGGACAACATTTTTAGTTGATCTGGTTAAGCAGCTTCCATTACATTATGTAATTACAGAACGTATATCCAATGATCTTTCAATCATTGTGTACGTAAGTGGGAATTCTGAGGCCATAGAAAATGGAGTGAAAGTTACAGGGCTCTAAACAGTGTATCTTCACAGTTGTTGATAACGAATACTAAGTTAAATTTTAAACATAACTAAAACCTGTCACTTTTCTTTAAAGGCATGGTAGGTCCCAAGTGAAAAATGGATAGGGTCCAGCTGCCCATTACAGCTCTGCATTTGTAATAGGCACCACTTTAGTGGCACTAGGAGAGCATGAGCTGGGGTCTTTTCTGGTTTTGTTTGCAGCAGCTATGATGAAGGCTCAGTATTTCAGGAATCCATCATAGATAATCAGACCTAAGAAGCCTGAAAGATTTCTCTGTTGTTCATATTGATACTGCTGTGAACCTAGATTTTGCCCATAACATAGTGTTGATTAAAAATAATTGCTAGTGTAGCTGACTTTGCCATAGGACTAGCAAAGTGCCCATCTCCATATACCTCTCTAGTTTATGTGAATTACTGCTTTGAAAGCAGAAGGAAGAAGAAAAAGCAGAAAAAAATGTTACTTTTCACAGACTGCGGATAGCTTAGAAAAGAACGTAAGAAATAGGTACATCCCAAGCAGTAAGACAGTGGTCTTACAAAGCTAAGCCAATATATGAGCTGTAGGAACTGTATCTCGTAATAAATACTGCAAGTTTTCCCTTACTAGAAGCAAAGGAGAAATTAAGTTCTGTCATTTATTTAGGCATTACACGTTTGTTTTGAAGTAACAAAACGTTTCTCAGAGCAACTTTTTTGTAGAAATACTATACAGAAATAAGTTATTTATTTATTTAAAAAAAGGTCTTACGTCCATACCACGTGTCTAGCCTTGAAACAACTGCAAGATTTAATCTCATCGCAAAATGTTAGGTTAGAAACAGAAAAGAGAGCTCTCAAGTGATTATTCTATTTTAAAGTATTTCTGGTGTCTCTGGGCTACAATATGTGGTGAGCTACTCTTTTTGACATTTTCTAGCAGTTATTTTCTCTTGCACGATAGAATTACTATTCCAAGATTTACTAGAGTTTAAACGATGCCATCACATCAAATTATAATTCTTTTCCCATTAGTTATAAAAAGACCTACAACCTACATTTCATTCAAATTTGCATTGCATCAGTGTTATAATTGTTAGTATTTATTATTTGTACTGAACTAAGTACTGAAATAAGTAAAATAAGAGCTCGGCTTTACCAGGCGCAGTACACACGCATGCCAGAAAGATGGTCCCTGATCTGAAGAGCTCATAATCTTCTTGCTTCTATTTTTAATACGATACCTTTCCATATTCACAGGCCTATTTTGGGAGCTCAGAAGAGATTCGTGTAGTGTATTTTGTGCGTTGTTTGTTCCTCCGAAACAGACGTGCTCACTATTGCCTGTAAGTTACTCTTCCCGAGCTGTGCCTCAGCACAGCAAGCGGATCGGCTCCTGCTCGTTCGCCCTTCACGTCTCGCCAACTTCGAAGTCAGTTTCCAGGTTTTGGAGCTCGAGATTCTCACCGCACCCCGGGTGCAGTTTGCCTTCTTTCCATCCTCCTCTTTTTTTCCCCCCTTCTTCCCCCCTCTCCCTTTTTTTGACCAGTCTTTCCCCCTCCCTGCTTGAACACCGGTCTCGAGGTGGAAGCGAGCTGCCCGCGTCGACTCCGCGCGGCGCCCGCGCCGCTCCGCGCACCGCGGAGGATCGCGTGGGCGGGGCTTGCTGGAGGGGCGGGGCTTGCGGGCCGCATGGGCGGGGCTTACCAGGGGCGGGGCTTGCGGGCCGCGCACGCACTCGCCCCCCCTCCTCCACCTCCCGCGCCCCGCCCCGCCGCCAGCGGCGCCCCCCGGTGGTGGCTGCAGCTGCTGCGCGGAGGCGCCGCGGCGCGGTTCTCGCCTGGGCGGCAGCTCTGCGAGCCGCGCTCTGGGAGCCGGGGAGCAGCAGCAGCAGTGGGGCGCAAGGTAAGGTGATGTCGCCTGTGCCGGGGCCCTGCGCGGAGGAGCAGGGCACTGCTAGAGGCAGGGCAGGGGTCGCGGCAGCCTGTCAGAGCTGGAAAGTGGCGGCTCAGCCGGGGCGCCCGCAGGCGGCGGGGCTTGCGGCGCCTGGCACGCGGGGAGGGAGCGGCGGCCGCGCGAGGCTGCTCACAACGGTTGTATTGTGCTTCTGCGGGACCCCGCGCGGTGCGTTACCGAGGCTGCCCGGGACGTTGGTGACGGGGCTCCGGCGGCTTCCTCCTCCTCCTGCTCACCCGTCGCTGCGCCCCCTCGCCCCGCTCGGCCACCCGCCGGCTGAGGGGAGGCGCGGAGATGCTTCCCAGGCGAGGCTCCGCGCCCCCGCGGCCCGTCTGAGGCGAGGAGGAGGGACGCGGGCGGGAGCCGCCGCTCCAGGGGCTCCCCCCGGCGCGGCTGGCGGCCCCGAACGCGCGAAGGGGCGCTGTGGAGGCGGGGGGGTGGCGACCCCCCCGCGCGGCGACGGTTGGAGCCAACGGGCGCTTGACCGTTTCCTCTCAGGGCTCAACCGCCGTTTTGTCTTCGTTTTCCGAAAAACTTTCTACATTTATTCGGGGCCAAATCTTTCACAAGCGTAGGTTCAGGAGGAAAGCCATGTGAACGAAGGGCTGAAGTCCCAGGTGCGTCTTGTCTCCTTTGAAAACTTTAATTGCTGTTACCAGTAAGTTTTTTCTTCCCCAGCTGTTTGTTGACCTTGGCGTGTCGGAGAGCGGCTCCGCTGCTCTTGAGCTTTCCAGCCCTTCCCTCGGGGAGGGAAGGGGAGTTGTTGGCGAAAGGAAAGTGGAACAAATAAACACCAAGGGTGATTGCTTACACTTTTGAAGTCAATCGTAGCAGATTCAGAACAGATTGAGAAAGATAGCGTCAATTAACCTGGCATGGATAATTGTTTGAATTTAAGTAATTGATATTGGTGAAGTTCTCTGTAGGTGAAAAATGCTGTGCACTTAGGTACTAATGTCTCACACAGGTAAAATTCTGGCACTGCAGTATGATCTATCATCTGAGTGATGTGGTGACCAGAATGTGTGGTTTATTAAAGAACTATTTACATTAACTTAAGAAATTTAGCTTTGGTATTTTATATCTTTATTTCTTTTCTTACTTTTGAAATCTTGTGAGTGTATGTAAACAATAATATATATCCTGTTAGTGTGTACATACGTGTATTAATCTAATTTATATTTAAATGTTATCTTTTGTCAAGTTGTATGCTGCCTTTTTGTAGCAGAAAAATAGAGGAAGTTCTTTCATCTTCAGATGCTTGTTACAGAATTCATTTGGTTAAATTCCTGATTCTGCAGTTTGCATGGAGGTCTACCAAGTGCAACAAGCTATGAGACAAACGCTTGTGTTCTTATGGTATTTGAACTCATCGTGGGAGAAGCTATGGGATTTGGGAACAAACATAGTTAAAATATTTATTGCAGAATAATAGGTTCAGGAGAATGTAGGTAGGGGAATGTGTGAAACAGTGAAGTGCACCGGAGTCAGTAAGGTAGTCAGTGCAGTAAGGTAGTACATAAAAATACTTGGCTTGTCATTTGGTTGGTTTAGCCTTTTAAACGTTTATACGTATGCCTTATTGCTTCTTTTCAGTATATATTTATTATCCTGTTTTAGTAAACTAAATACTGTATTATTTTAAACAGAAATCTCTCTTAATTTCCAGTCTTCATTGTGCTTAGCAGTTAACAATCTGACAAGGCCTCACGACCCATGAAGACGCTGTAGCATTCAGTATCTTTCCCTGAACGTTTTCTCAGAGCTCAGTTCTGTTTTGAACAGTGCAGTTCTTCTTTCTGGGACTTCTGTGTAGACAGTTATTCTGGCATGATTCCAAGTTATGGGTGTCCTCTGTGTGCACAATCTGGAGGAGTATTATGTGAAATTATTTTCTTTTTAATAAGTGGCTAGTGAAAGCACCTGTCTGTAAGCAAAAATTTATTTTGTTTTCCTGTTCATGAGTTGATATGAGTGATACCTGGTTTTGCTCAGGAATTTATATGTAAAATCTAAATACCAGTTTAGGAGCTAGTTTCTCTGTGTCAAATATCTTGCTTTAGTAGTTAAAGAAAATTAACTGACACTCTTAAATGCTGTATATACTAGAATTTTATCTGTATGCCCTTAGTATTTTAAGTGTTTGAACAATTTCTTCTGCGCCAAGGAAACCTAATTGTTTTGAGTGTTTTATGTGAAAACATTTGCCCCCTCATACAAATACTGTAATATATACGCTTAGAATCTTTTTAGTGTTCTATGTGCATATTTTATTGCAGACACCTTATATTCAGTTAAATCTGATATGCATTTTGAAAAGTAATTTGGTAAGAGTTGCTGTTTTTTTCCTGTATAATAAATAAGAATGATTGGCAAATGATTCACTCAATGGAAGACTTTGGAGTGTTGATATTAATGCTGTTGACTTTTCAATTTATTTCTGTTTATTTTCATGAGTCTTTTCATTTATTTAAATATTGGGGAAATAAGCATTGCAGGCTCACTGAGGCTGCATAGAAAGATCATGTACTTTTTAAAGGGTATCCTAGTACTTTATTCTGTGACATGTAAAAGCCTGAGCAACAGCTCCACATCAGGATAAATGATGGGAACAGGCCAATATACTTGAGGATGCAGGATGAAGGAAAGTCTCACACCTTTGATATTAACATCTACTATTATTGGCTGAAAAAAGTTATCTTCATGTATCTAGTATTCTTTAGGTCCAATAAGTTCCTTTTATTCTTCATTGAATCATGCCTCTCAAGCTGTGAGGGCAGGTTTTGTGTCTAGGTTGCCTGACTCCTTTGAAATTTAAAGAAAACAGATGTTTATGGTTTTGCACAAATCTCTAAGACCATGTAGAGCTATTGTAGTGTAATAGGTAAATAATTAGGAAATAGATTACTGGAGAGTATTTAGGGAGTATTTTATGATTAGCAAATACCTCATGTGCTTTTTTTTAGCTGCGAAGTAACTGTTCTGAAATATCTATATAGCATGTAGTCCCCAAATTTAACATAGATGTAAAAACAGTGAAGTCTTCCCATGTAGTGTCAACCAGAGTTGAACATGAAGTTACATTTTTGTAACTGATGGCATGCTAATAACAGACTTGAATTTGCAGATATGCGTTTTCTGCTAGCAGCTGATTAACTTGCTGGTGCTCAACACTACATAGAATCCAACTATGGAAACTGAAGTAGTTGGCATGCTAATGGATCAGGCTGTTAATGTCTAAACACAAGGGCATATGCGCTTGCATATTTATTTACTTCGACCGAGTCATGTGCTTGATAAGTAATCTAGGAATTCCAAATCTGAGTAAGCGTGCTGCCATAGGTGTTTGAGTTGCTTCAAAACAGTATTTGTCTCATACAGACCACTGCTGAGGGTGGTACTTGAAGCCGTGGCTAGTAGCAGAATTCAGCAACTTCTTCCAAAAAAAATGCCTAAACTAGACAAGAAGCAGAAGTTTTTTATTCTATCCAACAGAAGAATGATTTTTTTAAAATCAAATTATGATGTGTACAGTGAGAAATGATACATTACATGAATAGAAAGGTGTCCTATACTGTTGTTGAATTTTCTTTCTACATAAGAATAACTATCTATGCAATGGTGTAGCTCCCCTCATAACTCTACAGGTGTAATCAGCGTGTGGTACAGCTTTTACTCAAAACATTTACTGCTTTCTCTACCACTGAAGCTTGTATATACTTGGAAAGTTGGCGGAAGTTATGTGGACTTGCGTGATTTTCTACAGAACAAAAACAGCTGCTGTGCAGTTATCATTTCTCAGACTCTTTGGTTATTAAATAAAAGTACAGCTTTCATTAATCTATTTTAAACACTTCAGCGTTTTTCCAATAGAAATTTTCAGTATTATAAGTGGGAGAAGAGCATGTTCATTATGGTGTCCGTACTGTACCAGGAATCCTATTGATTTTATTTTTAATAAGTGTTTCCAACTTGTGCTCCCTCAGAAGGATCTGTCTGGATCCTCACCTTGGTCTTAAAGAAGACAATGACCAGCTATTTGGACATTGCCTGAAAGGCTGACTGCTTCTGCTTGTGTATGGCCTTAATTGGTATTTTCAGATGGCAGACAGTTGGGAAAAGTGAAAGAGATGCATGAATTGCCGTGCAGCCCTTAAAACTATTATATTTTGTATTGATAAGTCTACGATGGATATATCTCAAACTTGGTATCCCCCTGTAAATAGTGAGGTTTTTATTTAAGTATGAAGCCTAATATGCTTTGTTTACTGAAATGTATGTTGTTGAAATTAACCTTTTGTTGGTGGTTCACAGATAAATAATATCTAGAAAAATTTCTCTTGAACAAGTCAATTCCTGTGTGGAGAGGAAATCTTGCAAACTCTCCCATGTGGGTTTGGGTTGTGACTGTGCTTAGCAGCTGCAGGCCAAAAGCTGAAAAGACTGACAAGAAGGTAACTTTAGGACCATAAACTTTTTGTTTTTCATTCAGATTTATTTAATAAGTACTCAATCAGGAAAAAATAAATGCAAAAAAAAAAAAAAAAAAAAAGACAAACTATAGTGATGTATTAAACTCTGCAGCAAGCTTGAAATAATAGGCTGAAAGGATGATGATTTTAATTTTAAGGAGAATATTTAACATACTTTCAGCAGGTAAAACTTTGAAACTGCTACTGTTCCATGGCAGTAATGGTTCTGGTAAAGGAGAAAATCGGTTGCACTTGTCTCAGTAGTGGTGGGGCGTGTTTTGTTTTTGTGTATTTTATTTTATTTTTGTGAGGCTAAACCCTCTTGATATGAGGGAGAGAGGAATTTATTGAAGGAGAAATATGAAAAAAATACTTGACAGAAACTCCGTGATACAGAAACTATATTCTGTATCTCTTTTTTCTTCCTTTTTTATATGCCGTTATCATTAAAAATACTTAAATGCAGTTGTTAGAAAGTGTTCTAATATGCATAATGAGAAAATGTGTGCGCTGCTTGAATGTTTCCTTGTTGTTTCAGATAACGCCTCTTTTTTTGTTTAACGAATTCTCCCTTAAATTTTTTTTTTAGCTTTATATAGGCCTTTTCATATTCTTTTCAGAAGTTACAAACAGTTGTCTGTGGGGATAGTTTTCTCATAGTTTTTTTTTCTAGGAAAAAAATCTTTGTGTTTCTCATTGTTACAGCTTTTGAATATCATCACAGTGCTTGCTTTCAAATTCAGAATTTAGAGAAGGATAGAGTTAAATTCATCTCTGAGTTTGCTAACTGGATGAGTCACTAAATTGGGAACATAAATACTTCTCATAATCTTTGGAAAGAACCTTGCAACGTTGTTTTACTGTGTCGTGTCAACTGCAAAACCCAAAGCATTATGTTTCGCATAAAGGTAGTTGTATTCATATTTGAAATTGTAGAGTATGAATCAAATCAGCGCAACTTCTTGCTCCCTTTTCCTTCTCAAACTGACTAAAGGCTAGCAAGAAGTCCATAGTAACAACTAGGTTTGACACTCTTGAGGTTAGTTTACTTTAACAAAAGTAAAAACCTGGAGAGGGAAAACGGTTAGTGCTGGAGAATTCTTTGTGCACAGTGATATAATAGGATGTCCTGGTTGTTTTCTTCCCCTCTGTTGCTTAAGCCAGGTATTTGAAATACTAGGAACATCTGGATCTTTTCAGAGAGAAATCATTCTTGTCTCAGAATGACTTATGTAATTATAACAACATCATTGACAGAAAATGCCTTGATTTCTATTGAAGTTATATTGAATTCAATGTCCTGTGTATTTTTAGACAGTATATTTATTTTTCTATGTGTATTTCCTGCATTTTAAACCTTTCTGTTTAGAATGTTCTAGTCAAGCCTTTGATAGTTCTTCATAATGTTACACTTTTTTTCAAGTACTGTCTCCTAATTAGATAAAAGATTTGTATTTTATTATTGACTAAGACACTGATCACTGAAACAGTAAATTCCTTTTTTTCTTTCTTTAATTGATAGGGCAATCAACTACCATCCCTAAAAGTTGCAATAAAATTGTAAATATTTCCTCTTTTCTGTTATACCTTAAGCTTTTGGATTGAAACTACTACAAGTTTTAAAGCTCCTGATGACTTTGCAGATCGGTGCACTGCAGATGAGCCCTTTGCTCATCTATTGTTTATCCCACTAAGAGTAAACCACCGGTTGAAATTCTTCAAACTTACAACTCTATTTTCATGAACTCACTATTGCTTTGAAAAATACAAATTTATATTTTGGGAATTGTGTGGGCATACCTGCTTCTGGTTTCACTGATGCTTGTATCTGGATATATCAACAGATTTCAACAGTTTGAAAAGGTGTTAGTATTGTACCACATCCTCTCAACTCTGACGAACTTCTCCAGATGCTTTCTTTGAAGTTGATCTGAGATGATTTGTAGTAGAATTCTTTGTCTTCCTTTTCCTTTTGTATTTTGGAGGGGAAAAGAACTAAATCTTTTAAATCTTTTAAAGTAAAAGAAAGGACTAGTAGTTTTGAGAACAATATCTCATAGCGGTGGTATTTCTGCAGTGGGAAACCTGTACCATATCAGTGGTCTGGCTTCAGCCTAGTACAAGTTTATACTGTTTCCACTTGTCATTCACCTTTTAAGCTACTTCATACTGAGACTAAACACAATGTTCATGTTATTTCAAGAGTAAACATTATGTTTTATATAAGACTTGATAAACTGTTTCCCTGCCTTTAGCAAGTGTGTGCTTGTAGGGACAAACTGATGGTACTTGCTGTGAGGCAGAGAATCATTTTATTATTTTAAAGTTTCTTCAGCTTCTTTGCTATCACCTTGGAGTGTTCTGATGGAAATACCAAATATGGAGTGCAAAGTTATGCATACTGGAAGTAGTTCACTGAACCATTTCTGCCATCTGTTTAAATCTTTCAAATTATCTTTGTATATATACTTGTGTAAAGTACCTATATAACTTAATATGCTGCTCTTGATAGAACAAAAGCTGACCACAGGTAATAAGATGTGCCAAGAAATGGAAGGAAAACATGTTCAAAAGTATGTATTTTAAAAAGTGCTTCCATAATCTCATTCTTTAATGCATGAAATGCAAAGACTTCAAGAAGATAAGTAATGGCATAAGACACAGGTTTTGATCTCAATATACAACATTTGAAGGAACCATAGCACATGTGAAACAAAGTTTGCCATATCCTAGGCTTGAATTGAAGTGATTACGCAATGTAAAGTTTCTCAGCATGGCCTGCTACTTGGAGTTGTGCTCAGCAGAAAAAATATATCAAGAGATTCTTCGGTTCTTGCTCTGATTTTTCTGAAGTATCATGGGTGCAAGGAACTCTCTACAAGTTTATGCTAAGTGATTCAGTGGTATGAAGATGCCTGGCAAACACAGTATTTGAAAACCTAAAGCAAACAAATTAGATAGAAGATTGTTTGCGGCATTTGTTGTTATGTAGTTAAATAATTAAATTGTCTGAAAACTTAAATCTGCCCTTTAACAAGCTATTTGCCTAAGACAACCTGCTGGTTAAGAGCTGAATGCTATCAATATTTTGTGCCTGCAAACATGTGGAAATGAGACTTTGCAGAAAGCAGTGCAAGACTGAATATTTGTGTTCACTAGAAATTGCAGGCTATTGTGCAGGTAGTAAGGAATTGGAAAGTCAGCTCTTTAATTTGAAAGATGTTCTGATGCATGCTTTCTAATTAGTAATCTGCTGTTTTGTTTTTTTTTGAGCATCCTTACACTTGAGAGAATGTTGACAATGCTCCCTGTTTTTTCTTTACAGTTGGTGCATATTACTTTATTGATGCTCTTGTTTTCTTTTTTCTTAAAAATTACTCTTTCTACATTCAAGAGTCTTAGGTTTCTGTAATTTTTTTTCACGGTTCTTTTATCAAACTAAGCATAACAACATACTATTTCAACAATGCAAAGCATTTTGGGGATGGTAAGTTGTGGGAACATGTTTTATCAGAATATATTGGCTAATTTTACTTTAACTGTACTGAATAACT
Organism: Rhea pennata; assembly: GCF_028389875.1. Lineage (NCBI taxonomy): Eukaryota > Metazoa > Chordata > Aves > Rheiformes > Rheidae > Rhea > Rhea pennata. The sequence goes on from NC_084674.1 coordinate 14,699,525, forward strand.
GTTGAATAATACTTTAATTTTTCACTGCCCTCTTGGTGATTATCTAACTTGTGTAGAGATGCATGCGGAGAGTGAAGGGAAAAGCAAAAAAAAAGATTTTTGGCCTGAGGATCAAAGACACACTTTGCAACAAAAGCAAATAAAGAAAATAGGCTTTGTATAGGGTAACATGGTAAAAATTGATTTAGCTCTCTGTTCTGCCTGATATAAGCCACAGGCTGGTTTGAGTCCACGGCTTCAAAGCTTTTCTTGAACCTTCCCATCCCTTCTGTTCAAATGATTCTGTAGTGTTATTCTGTGCGTGTGTTTGGAGATTTGTGCTATAATTGTCATGCCTCCCTCCCACCACAATTTGAGGGGAGGTGTGAAACTTCCAGATTTGAATTTAAATACAAATTAATAAACTACATTTAACTTAAGATAGTTAAGAACTACTCAGTTTAGGCTTAGCACTCCTAGGCTTTTCTCTGCAGTTATGCAGGGTGGGAATCTAAGGCAGATGCATCAAACAAAGACTTTAATGGAAACTTATTTTGTGTGTGTGTGTGTGTGTGTGTTGCGATAACTTACAAGAATTTTAGTATACATGCTTGCTACTCAGTATTGTAGTATTATACAGTCTATACTCAGAGAAGATTTTAGTATACTAAACTTCTGTTGTCTCATCAAAAACAGCAAGGGTGTTTTTTTTTCAAGGCTGTTGCCTCAACAAGATAGTGACAGAAGTATTAACACAGATACTATAAATAAAGTATTTGACATTGTTTTCCTATTTTTTTCCTGGAATTGCCTTTTACCCGTTTCCTCCTATTAAAGTGGAACATGATCTCTAGGATAACACCTAATTAAAGCACATGTGCCTTATCTGGAACAGTCAAGGTTCAGTGTACAAAGAGAGCATGAGGAACAGAATGCGTCCAAAGCAGTCTCTCTTAAATTAGTATTCATTGACTTGCCTTGGCATCTGATTTCAAGTTATTAAGAGAAAAGATGACAGGTTTATTTTCCTCCTTCAAGTTTCATCACGTATGGGGCCTGTGCCATAAACTTCAAGTTCAAACAAGAGTTGGATGGTGATATTGAAACAGGCACCTGTGAGTAGCATATTTTTCTTTTTGAACATTGTTCCATTGCTTCTAAAACTGAATTTTATTTTGAAGGTGGTGTTACTGTTGGAGGATGATTTCTTAGGATAGTGTTAATATTATGGCCTAATAAGTAATAAAACAGTGGCAATATTCTATATCTGTGGCCTTGGAAAAGTGCAAGCAGATATCCATTTTTTTTCTATTTGTCACTTATTTTTTTTTAGCTTCTTTGTGGTTGCTGTCGAGTTGCCAAAGTGAGAGTGAAAAGTGCTGTTGAATGTACACTTGGTGCTGAAACTGTCATGAGTTCCTCCATCTCAGAAGACGTTATGGAAAAAGGAGTGTGATTGGGAAGAGATACAGCCAGAAATCATCAAGACACGAAGAGTTTATGCTACAGCAGACAGGGGTCTCAGAGTATTGGAGCAGCCTTTCTTTGGGGTGTGTGTGTGGGAAGTTAAGGAGTGTTTTGCATGACGTGTTTCCATTTTAAGGGAGCGTGCAATTGTTGCTGCAGTACAGAGGGGTGGAAGAGGGCCGTGCTGTCATATTCTCCTTGACTCATTCCCCTTTTGTTACTGGCAGCTGAGGAAGGATGCTTGTTTAACATTGTGTCAGCTGGCTATTATACCTTTCTTCTCCACATGGTTAAGTGAGGAGTGCATTTGTTTAGTTTATGACTGACTTGGCAAACCTCTCATACTGTTGGAAATCTGGCCTTGGAAGCTGCAAGAGCGTGAGCTGTGTGTCTCAAAAGAATCTCACTCTAAGTATCCAGTTTGTCAAAAAGCCTCTTGCTTCGTCCTGCAGGTGGACATCTCTCTGAAGGTGGTGGATGAGATCTTGCTATCAGAATGAATAAATGCTGGCCTCTTGATACCCTCCAGAAATACTCAGAGCAGGTTTTTGTAAAGTTCTGAGGTTGTGGCTGTGGAGGGCAGCAAGGACAATGCTACTGATATTTTCAGATGTTACACTCAGAACATGAAGGAGCTGAGAAGAGATGCTTGGAAAAGACGTATTTTTTCTTTTCCTCTCTATTATTTTACCTTGTTTCCCGTGCAGAACATGTGAGAACAGAATTTGGATTGATGCCACATTTGATATAATTTTTGTTAAATACATGTCAACCTTTATAATCAACAATTAACAGAAAAGTTGATAATGCAGTAACTTCTAGCATTTTTCTGTTCTCTATTTTGACTCTAGTTTCAGTGTGAAATTCTCAATATTGGATGTTTTTGCTACTGTATTTCACAAGTGAACAGTAGAAGTTTTTTGGGGTTGGTTTTGTTTTGTTTTTGGTTATGTTTGTTTTTTTACTGGGATGGCTACCCTGTGGTTTTGTAACTTAAATCTTTCATCTCCCAGCTTTGAAAATTAGTGGACTGCCTTTAATCTTCTCTTGAACCTCTGGTCTTTCTTACTTGAGTGACTGTAAGAGGAGGCGAAACTCTTGCTAGCATAACTGATGTGATCACTGAAGCATGTAAGCTTTCCCAATGTAGAGTAGAAGCAGATTACTAAAAAAAAGTTATAATTTGCCCCGACAGGAAATTACTTCCTAAAAAAGGGATTTTTTTAAAAAAAAATATTTAAGTAAGGACTTCTGCACCATTTCTTTGGAATATCTTTAAGAATAACTTCCTCTTCCTACATTTTTATAGACTAGCAAGACAAAAAATAATCTTGCAATCCCTGTTGCTGTGGAGCCATTTCTAGCATTATTAGTTTGGTTATTTTCTCTTCTGTAGTGTATCTCAGTGATTCAGGAGTGAATTTGAGGTCAGGCACAGATCCAAAGATAGGTCGATGATTCTGCTGTCAAAGAGATGAAGCTTTTATTGTTGTCTCCTTCAGAGCAGCCTTACAGGTACTTGAAACCAAATGCTGAGTTCAGAAATGGGCTGTGCAAAATTTATATCCCTTGCTATTGTAAAGGATGTTTATTTAAAATAAATAAATAAATAAAAGTGGAATGAAGGAGTCATGTTTTAATGTCCATTCTGTTGTCTGTGAATGACAGGATTGTATGCTCTCCATTCACAGCAAAGGGGAGGCAAGAAGAAGACTTTCCTGTTGGGACTGAATATTGGTTGTTGGTGCTGGATTTAGGGGTTTGTCTGATAAACATGCTCTTTAAGACTGCTTATCTACCCCTTTATGGGCAGCATTTTGACATATAGATATGCATTTTTTTTTTTTAGTGCTTTACTAAAAGTTACTTGTAAGTACGTACAACCTAGATAACCTTACTGGTAATGTTCTAGTATTGATTAATATACAGTTGAATCTATTCTCTCTTAATCTAACAAGTGTTTATGCTGATTATGACTTAAACTAGGCATTTTCAAGTAAAGAAAGCTGACTTTGGCTAAAAATAGCTGTTTTTTCCCTCTTTTAAAAGCACACGCACACAGGGAAAAAAAAGGTGAAACAAGTTCATATTAACATGGTGGTTCCTAGTGGTTTTTTTTTTTTTTTTTTTTTTTTTTTTTTAGGGGAAAATAAAAAGTTTAATGCCTCTATCTTCCAGAGACCTTGTTTATTCCTCTCATACTAGTCATTGAGTTGAAACATGTTTGGCCATATAGACCTTTTAGAAGCAATGTAGCCTGGGAATTGTTGCTAGCATCTGAACACGTATATACTGTTTTTGGGTGACTTCAGCCATGAATTGGCTATTATTTTCAGTAAATCAGCGGAAGATGCATCTTAAAATTATTAAAATACACTAGAAAAGATTCTGCAGATCTTTAAATATCTGAAATCCAGATGTTTTTTTGCCAGTGTTGTGCCGATCATTCCACAGCAGCACTAGATCTGACTGCTGCTCTGAATTAATATAACTGACGCTACGCATAGCCCTGGATACAGACTTACTGACATCAACGGTTTTGGCATATATTCAGAAAAGTAAACAAAAGACAATCAGTGTTGGGTTTGGCATAACTAGCAAGTCCTCAAAATGGCCAAATCCTGCTCAATGTATTCATCCACTTAGTCTTACTGATTTAACTGAAATTTACTTAAATGAGTAAAGTGAATTTGGTCCTAAAAGTGCTTATCTTTTATTATTATTTTCTAGTGTATTGGTAAACACGCAATTCTTCACTTATATTAAATATTGGATTCTTTACAGTTTTCTTTTATTTATTTTTCTGTTTTCAGAAAAAAGATGAATTCTGAAAGCTCAGCGCTTACTGTGAGTAGCCCTGCAGTAATAAACCAATGTGCCAGAGAAGGAATGGAAGAAGGAAAAGTTTGGTAAGGAGGTTTTTATTTCTAGCTTTCTGAAATGTTGGTAGACAGCAATAATGGGAGATGTAGTTTTAAAAAGTAAGTAAAAGAATTTTTCAGGTTAGAAATGTTTACATTAATTTAGCCTTATTTAACAATAGGAAGAAAGAAGGTTTTTTTTGTTGTTCTTTGTTTTTTATTTTTTATATTCTAGTAGATTACCATGAGACTGCATGTCTTGGGATGGGCAATGTAAAAACTCTATTCACTTCAACAGTGCACTAGTTGTACTTGTGGAATTGTCCACATATGGCTAATGCCTAAATCTCCCTGTGCTGTTGCTATGCTTATATTATGCTATTACTTGTATCCTTCAAGATGCTGTACAGAAATCAAGTTTGTGGTGGTCTTTTGATTTGTGGAACCAGCACCGGGAAATCTTTGGGAGGTTGGACTAGATCTCCAGAGGTCCCTTCCAACCTTACTGATTCTATGATTTCCAGTGGATTTGTGCACTGGGAGACATTAAAAACTCAGCAGTTACGACTCCTTATCAAAGAATTTACTCCCTACTGAAGAAGAAAACTAGGCAGTACATCAGTAAATGTGGACAAATGCTTACACATTAGTACTGACTTCTTCATGAAAATTGTGACTGACCCTGGTATTCTTAGCACACTGTTTGGTATTTTCATGAAGGGAACCAGGTGTTAAGTAAACACTGAGATTATTTCAACTCCGTTAATGGGAATGGATCTACTGATGTGCCTTTATTGAGGCTATGCTGATTTTACTTGCTGTCATTGACTAAGGTTTAACTATGATTTTGTTACAGTGCTTTCTTAGCGTGTGAAAAAACAACTGAATTAAACCCAGACCAGAAAGCATGGCACAAGAAAACATGGCACCCACATGGCTCCAAAAAAAACCCTAAATTAAACTGTTCCTGAGAAATACTCTTTAAAAGCTTTTTATACTAATGAAACAAAAACATTAGCAAAGGAACATTGTATCAGCTGCTGGATGCTTAGGAAATTTTTTGTTTCTGTGATTGTTCTTACATGAGATTAAATTTTCGGGTTGTGGTACCTGGAAAGTGTTTGCTTTTTAATGTGTCTTGCTATTTTACTATTGTTTGTTTATAACTTTGGGGATGTTCCACAAAATTTTCATATGGAGATGGAGAGCTGAGGAAGGATTTTTTTTTTCCCCCTATCTGTAACAAGGAGCAGGGTGACATTATTTTTTTTTATTGTTTTTCTTGCAGTATTGAGCAATACTGTCTTTTTTTTTTTTTTTTTTTTTTTGGTGGCATTCCTGATTCTCAGTTATGTTGACTAAAATAGCAGTAGAAAAAAAATTGTTATAAAATATTAGTATATCTTTTTTTTTTTTTTTTTTTTTTTTTTTTTTTTTTTTAAGATACGTAATTGACCTGCGGGCGGGATGGGGGGGAAGAAACAGTGGAAAATAGCAGATTTTGCTAGTCTACTTGTCTTCAGTTCATCTTTGTCTTATGTTTCACTCACTTCCCCTTTCTTTCCTTTTTTTCTCTCTCTCGCGCGCACCTGACTTTTCTGTCCCTCTTGTGCATGCAAACAGACTTGTCTTGACACTGAAGTGTTTATGAAAGATAAATAAATGAACATTTCCATGGTGAAGGATATCTGCCTGCACAAAGCTAAATCACAATGTTCTGTCACGTGTCTTGTCATATCTTTCTATATCTATGAAACGCCTTTAGCTTCTGTGATTGATATAAAGGCAAGATTATAACTCAGTGTAAATTATGGGGCCTGTTCAGAATTACATGGGGCTAAAATATTTAAGTCAGCTTGAGGTGTGATGCTTACCTTTTTAAATGTGTTTCAGTCTATATATCAGCCAAAAATACCATTTTGCTTTTGCTAGCTTCTTATTTTATAAAACCAAAATCTTTCTTATTAAAAAAGGGCACGATGTTCACAATCTATGAGTCTTGTATAGATAGGCTTGTGATTAGAGAAGCTGACTAGCAGCCTGATGAGTATGTGGCATAATGAATACAAGCTGTGGCTGATGATTCTCTTCTGTCTGTGACTCAGCTATTACTTGATGGGTACAATAAAGATAATAGTGAAAGTTTCATGTAGAAATTTGTGGACTATATTTGAAGTTTTCTAAAATCTTATCAATGTTTAATCTTTTTTGACTGGCATTGTAGGGATTTGTCACTAGAAGAGCTGAATAATTCCTGCATTTTCCTCAGCCTAATAAAGTAACGTTGCACTATAGTACTACATCGTGCATTTATATATCTTTTTCATTATCTGATTTTTGAAGCATACTTTTGTTCTGTTGCATTTTCAATTGTTTTATTTTTCATTATGAAAATATGTAATTGGTGGTAAGAGTGGGTGTTAGTGACAGCAAGGTCAGGAATGTGTACTATTGAAAGTACGCATTAACAAGCAAGCTATTCAACCAAGGCAAAAGGCTTCACAAAACAAAATAACTGAGTAAGACGTTATCTAGCGCTTAAACCTCTGTTATGATGCATGTAAAAGGCTTTGTGTAAGGCCTTCCATTCAGGCCTTCTAGGAACAAGTGAAAGAGTAAATAATTGGGTGATTTTCTTCACAGACAGAAGACAATGTAAAAGCCTTTTGCCTTGAATAAAAGTGAACAACTTTTGTTTTTGTTTTTTCTTTTTTTAAAGAGGACACTGGGTAGATATACTTAATATCAAGGACATCACATTGTAGAAGAAATTTATGGTGGAATTGTCCACATACCTTTATAAATTGTGGATTTTTCTCAAATGCTGTAACTAAATTTGTGTGTTGTGTATACTTTGCTAACTAAAAGTTGCAGTTGTTCAAATGATAAGTGTAAATTGTTACACTCCCTAAAATTGGCAAATTTTGTATACTTGTGTTTTGTTTATAAATTGTAAGTTATGTTTTATTGACTGTTACAGGCTATCAGTGAGTATTTAATTCCCCGAAGTTACATATTACTTGTTACTTGTCTAAAAAAAAAAAAAAAAAAAAAAAAAAAGTTGTCATAAATACCTTTAGCATTATACATTTTATTACGGTGTTAAATTAGGAGATAAGTTATAAAAGATGAATAAATCATAATTTACTAAATGACTTTATCCCTTTTTATAGAATATGATGAAGCATAATTGGTCACACAACATTGTTTTATAGCCAGCCAGAAATTTGAAGCTTATGGCAAGGAGTCTGGAAGGGGGGAACTCTCAAATTCAATCTCCCAAGAATGATAATGGGTTTTGGGAATTCTATAGTTTAACTGCTGCCTTGAGTATAAAGAGGATACCTGAAATGTTACCTGTTTTTTGTTATCTAGAGTTAATACCAGAAGAGAACACTATTTGATAATAGTCATGAAAAAAAATCTGAAAAACCAAACATAAGAAATTTAGTTACTATTGGAAATTCAAGGTCTAGAAATATCTGCTTGAAAGTTTTCGTGTTCTGAAAATGAAACATGCAGAAGCACTTTTGAATATGAAGAAGGATGAGCTGAATACTTACTTCTCATTTTGTTAACTGAGCAATTGATAATAGATGAGGAAAAATGACTTTTTGTTAATGTGCAGACATTGACAAGATCTGCTAGCAAAATCTGTACTGATACTAGGTGCTTCTATTTAATTTATTTGAATGCATTTGAATATATTGCACTCTTCTTCAATCCACCTTTGCCCAAAGTTGACTTCCAATAATAGAAGCATTCCAGACTTGGAAATTCTCTTTGCTTCAGCCTCTGTAAATGCATCGGAGTTCAAACAACTTCCGTTACATTATTAAATAATTGCCTTAGCAAAATTATGTGTAGACGTTCTTAAATTGATTTTCAGTGAATGTGTATGAATTGAGCATAATTTTTGTTATGAGTTAAATAGCTGATTGGAGGAGGAAGGTGAAAAAAGACATTGCTGCTACAGGTGTTCTATTTTTCTTTCTAATAAAGAAGAGTAGCTATAACATTTGGAAATGCTTGCATTGCTTAACAAGTTTGTGTTTTATTACTATATACAATAGATGTGTTCCGGAGAGATGATTAGAAGCAATGCGTCAGTATGAAGGTAAATTACAAAAGTAATGTTAGAAAATGTTTCCTATACCTGACTGCTAATGCTGTCCTAGATAGGACTGAAATGGAGTTGAGTACCCAGCGAATGGCCTGGAGGTTTTCTTCACTACTGATTTATGTTCTTGAACTCCTCAATAGTTCATTTCCTTGCTTTTGCTTGAAGGAGGATGCGGGGTTTTTTGTTTTTTGTTTTTGTTTGTTTGTTTTGTTTTGTTTCTTCATGATTTTGTAGTAGGCTGTCACTGGATAAGCGTAGCACAGTTTGGTTGCAGAAGGGCTGCAGGATTATGCTACAGGAGCGTATTTCCTGCAGTTGTCACTGCTTAAAACAATCAAATTGGCAGAGCAAACAGTGGAAATGTTCATCTGCTTCCTTTTGAAGTCATCCAGGTTAACTGGAGCAGCTCTTAGTAGCAGTTTGAACTGGCAAGGTTGATGTTCCACTGAAGCAAAAGAAAACTGCATGAGATTAAGGTATAACAAAATGTTAATCTATCAGGGTTATTTTTGGGAGGATCTCTGTTCCTCATTATGTTATCCAGTTGTTTACAAATTCTGCTGTTCTGGTTTCAACAGTGTTTCATATGTGCTTGGTTTGGTTCCTTTACAAGATAAAGATCAATGAATATTCAAACTTGCAATACTTAACTTGCTTCTGTTTTTCTTCCCTGTCATATATAATCAAGATTATTGGTATTGAAGCTAAAAAAAGAAAAGTTTGTGTTTTAGATGTGACTACCGTAAATGTCCAGTAACTAGAGGTCACTACAGCAGCACTCATGCATAAACCAAATTATGATGTTCTTGATAAGCAGGAGTACTGAGGAATTAGTCTAGCAATATTATTATTATGAATATTCATTACTTGAGCCAATATGGAGCAACGTTTCAACAAATAAAGGCTTGGGAGCCATTGAAATTTTAGAAGCTACTGGTTTGGCAGATACTTAATTTTGAAAATTGTAAGAGAGGAACTGAAGATAAGGGAGAAAGTGAGAACCATGTCAATTAATCTATACTTAGTATGAAACTGGCTGGCATATTGTTTGTAAAACAAATGTGTAGGGGAATTGGAAATTTTCCAGTTTTTGGTATTGTATGTGGATTTATAATATGCTTCCTCTAGACTGGAAGAAGTCCTCCTATTCTGAATAATTATTTATCTTTTTATGTAGGATTATGTTAGGAGGTATTTCAGCTTTTTAAACCTGATATTTGAAATTTGGGGTTCTGGATCATTCCTCTGCTCAAGTTTGCGGTGTCTTGTTTTTTCAATTTCTGTCTCCAAATAGTCGCTATATTGCTTACTAGGTTAGCAATACTCTTCCTTCTTCTTCTTTTTTTTTTTTTTTATAAAGTTGCCTTTGTTTTCAGAGCAAATATTTCTGAAAGTTGCTTTTGTCGTGAAACTCTCAAGAAATGAATCTCTAAATTTGAAAACTAACCAGACAAACATTGTTACCTTTGATTTCTAGTGCATTCTGACTCTCTCTTTTAGATTTGACTTAAACTGCATGTTTTAAACACACATAGTTTTTTTTTTTTTTTTTTTTTTGTCCTTTGCTGTAACAGTTTTTTGAATCAGAGATGCAAGTATTTTTGTAATCTATAAAGGCATGTTGGGAACTGGTATTATCTTGAGTGAGAGAGTAATGGCATGCATTTAACAATGTTAAATATGCTACGTGAAAACTTTGATTTGGAATCTCCGTCCTTTTTGAAAAGTTAAGTATTTATTTCATTGGAGGTTTGAATTAGTCATGTTTCTGCATGTAAACTTTTATTGGAGACCAACTTGCCTTCTGGTAAGTTTACTATAAGGAAACTTTTATCTTTTTTTTTGTCATCTTGTAACTTATTTTTCGTTATGGGGAAGTTATTCAAACTCTAATCTGTGCACTGAGAAGGAAGACAAACACGAATACTGAATTTAGATATTAGGAAAATTAATTGCAAAACCAACTCTATAATTGCACTTATTAAAAGAGTTTACGGGCCTGTCTGCTCTGTATTTATTAGAGAGAGGGATTGCAGAACCTTTCTCCTCTCATTAATACTGCCTGTTATGCATGCGATGCACGTTACTGCTTCATGCCATGTAATTATGGCAGTGCAGTCCTCTTGACTGCATTGGGTCAGCCTTCACCCTACCTATGGCTGTGTCCTCATGCCTAATACACAGTCTTTGAGTGAAGATGCCTCTACATTTTCTCACAGACTTGAAAGATATCAGCTTTCTTACTCATTATGGACGTAATAATTCTTCCAGGCCAGCACTGTCTGTCTGAGTGCTAGGTAGCATTCCAACACATGGCACTGCTCCTGTTTAAAGACAGATTCTAGGAAAGGGACAGAGAGGGAAAATGACTGTTTTTTTGTGGAGTTATGGTTTTAGATACTTTTCACCTGTATGTTCGATGTGGGGTGTTTCAAGGCAGGAAAGAAAGAAGCGCAACGTGGAAAGCTAGAGATTCAGGGGCATATAGACATTCTTTAACTTGTCTGATGTCTACAATCCTTAAAGCTAGATCACTGCCAGAAGGATGAATGCTGAACACAACAGTAGGCCTATGGTTTATTCCCAAGCGTCTCTCATCTAGCTAATAAAATATTCATTCCTTTAGTCAAGTATGTGCTGTTGCCTTTGACAAGAAAACCAGAAATATTTGCCAGAACCAAATGTTAAGGAGAAAAAAATGGTGTACCATTCTTTGTTCGAGGAAGAGAGGTACTTTGGGTTTTTTCCACTTCCTTTTTCATTGGTCCAAATCCTTATGCCATCCTCTTGAGTTTTGCTTCAAAACAAAAACCAGCAATAATATCCTCTTGTCTCTAATTCATCCAAGACTACAGATATGCAAAATGTGAAAATTGTCCAAGGGTACGCTATTTTTTTTTCTTTTTTAATTTCCCCTGCAATAATGGTGGTAAAGTATGGCCCTTGCTACGTTTGAACATTAGAATGAGTTCTTTCGAAACTTTTTCTCTATCACTGAAGTCTGACAAAGATGGGAGAAAAACATCCCATCAATAGTAAAAATGACCAATTTGTTTCATAAAATTCTGATTTTTTGATACGCCAAGCCTTTTTTTAATTACTTTCATAGATGCATTTCTTTATGCATTTTTTGAATCCTCTGAGTCTACTTAGTAGTCATTGGGCAGAGAAGCCTGTGCAATTTAAAATAAACCAAAATAAATGCAAATTTTTATCAGCAAGAAACTTGCAAAAGTTCCTAATACCATAAATGGCTGAGCAACACATTAGAGCTCCTCTTGGCTTTTTGCTTATTTGTAGTTCTGTTATATATATTTTATGTATGATACATAGTTATATATATTTATTGCTGCAATTTAGTCTTCGCTGAACCCTCAGACACAGCTTGGTGCTTGACTGTCCCTTTCCCTAGGCAAAGTATGTTGTATACTGTAGAATATAAATAGAATTAAAGTTGTTGCTTTTAAATCAGCATGTTAGAAATAAAAAATTTAAAAATATACAAGAAATAATTCTTTAAAACTTAACAGAAATGATTTATTATTTTCTTTGAAAATTAGGAAGACATTAAGGAAGATGTTTCACAGTAATTTGGCTTTTGTAGTGAAGTTGATTTAAAACACTTCATTTTCTCATCTGTCTTGTTCCATCTCTTTGCCATTACTTGCCATGAGCTCGGTTGTGCCAATACTGTGATGTATTGATTTGTTCTGTAAATTAATACAAATAGCTTTCCCAAATGGATTGTGGTTCCCTTCCCTCTCTGTCACACCCTATCCCAGTATCATTTCAGTAATCTGATGCACAGCACCACACAGTCTTACCATACTTGTGTGGTTCAGCTTGGAGGGTGAAAACTGAAGTGAGTATAGGGTAGGACTTGCAACGTCTAACAAACTGCTTATAATTTCAGGAAAGCATCTTATGTGCCTCAGCGTTTTTAGGCAGCATTTTTATTGTAATACAGTCAATTTCTTCCACAGTGGTCAGACTTGCTGCGATTGAGCTCTGATCTCAGTTGTGAAGCACTTTCTCACTTTTGTAACTCTAGGTTCTTAACAGCTGATGCTCCGCTGAACCTATTTTAGGCATGCATTTATTTCAGACCTTGCAGGTTTACAATTACACAGCTAGCTTTTAATGTAATTTTATTTAATAAGGAAAAAAGATTATACAGTGAAGTTGTAGATACCAGTGGCTAGGTATCAGATTGCTCTCAGAACATGTGGGTTATGTGAATGTCTGTTGAGATTATTTATTATTACAGATAGTAAGAGATTATTATTTATCTGAACTTTAAAATGTGAAAACTTCAGTATAGCAAAAGTAGAATTTTTTTATTTGTTTCTTTTTTGAGGTATTGTGGAAATTGTATTTGAAGCATTTTCATTTTTATTCATTTGCTATTTAAAATAGAAATAATACTCAACTGAGACAAAAAAAATGTTTGAATTGAAATGGCTGTGACTGGCAACATGAGTAAAAGTTAGTTAAACAGTGAGGAGCAGTGGAAAACTTGCATTTTAATGATGATGTAGTAGTAGATACCACATGATAGATACCTTAATACATATGATTTTAATTACATTGCTCTTTCTTAATGATAATCAGAATAATATTGCGAAATTACTGCACATTATAGCTCAAAGAAACAAAAGTACTGAAGCTGACTTCTAACTTGTGTGGAAAATAAGGTTTCATGACATAAATCCTCATAATACTGTTGGAGATTTTGTCAGCTGCTAGCTGATGAAGGAAGAATTATGACTGCAATTAGAGTGAGAAACAGAAACAAGTTTAACAACTCTTACTGTTTCTTCTGTATCTTTGTTCCATCAGTAAAAATGAGTCATCCTGAAGAACTTTATTAAAATGCTCTAGTCAAGTGCAATTTTACTGCAGATGTTTGTTATGATTACGAAAGACATGTACATATTTAGAGACTACAAGGTTAGATTGCTTGCAAAAAAGAAGTGCCGTAAACTGCAGATTAATAATTTCTTTAGATAGTTAAAATTAGTCTTCAATGCAAGGACCTTGAATTGACTGTTTTCCTATCTTTGTGATGAAACATTACTAGAAATTTGGAAGAGCTGAAGAATATTTTTTTTAGGATAGTTAGTGTAACCTGACAACTATGACAGACTACTTAAATAAAGCAAATAAACATGTACAAAACAGATTTAAAAATCATTTTTATCTTAGCTAACTTTTCTAGTTCATTCAGTGCATTTCTATGCCCATAAAAGGAGTAGCAGAATTGAAAATTGTTATGCAGGAATCATCTGCACTGGGACTTGCACACTGAGAGCCAGCCCCATAAAGGAAATGGATAAAGATCCAGGAGAGCAGACACAGAACATGGAGAAGATGACTCATATCAGCTTCTGTAGCACACCCAGAAATGGTGAGAGGTGTGTGTTGAAATGGTTAAAGAGCAGTCACCAACTGCTGACTGAAGTATGTAGTGCACAAAATGTGCTTTGTAACAGAATAAAATACCTCCCAGAGGCAAGTACAAGTTTAAACATGTGTTTAATTATCAGGTCTTCAAACTTGCTATGAATTGCATTTCCTCATCCTGGATGGGAGTAAATTATCTTGATTGGTGTCTGAAGAACGAAAGAAAATAGTTCAGTTTGCATGCTGGCCTGAATCTGAATCCCACCAGATGGCAGGCTTGATCTGAAATTGAGAAGAAAGGCTGCTCTCTTGGAGAAAGCTGCTGTCTGTGTTGGGAACTCAGCAGTGTTGCTCCCCTCTGCCAGGTACTCTGTTCTGGGAATGGGTAAGGAGATAAGCAGGGATGAGATGGTTACAGATTGTTTCAAATGTAGTTTTGCTGAGACACAGCCCAGGCTGCTGTTTTTAAGTTCTGTTTAGTGTTTTCTTTTGCAGGGACTTTATTTCCTATATCTTTTTTTTGTGAAAGATGATCTTTTCCTAGGTTACAGGAAAAAACAATCATCTGCATTTTGTACAGGGAATTGTATTTTGTCCTTCAACCATACTCCAAATCATGTCTATCTGCATTACATGTCTTGAGCATTTGTTATGTGATTGGTTATGATGGTATTATATTCTGTTTACTTTTTCACTGATGTATGTCTGTATAGTTTATTATAGCTGTTAGCGTAGGGACATATCTGAAATTCCTAGTTGGTTCTATTTCAATGTAAAGAAGTTCCATCCAAGTAAAAGGTAACCATCTCCATTTTTAGGCTGCTCTCCGTAGTGTTTTGTTTATAAACATGTAAGTACTGAATAAACTAGTGACATGGCTTTTATACTCTTGCCATACAAGTAAATGGAATGTTGACAGAAAAATGCATACTAAAACGTATTTTAGTTTCTGAAGTGCTGAAGAAAGTCGAAAAACTAGTATTTTTTGTTGCTTTGATGTAGGAAAGGAGTATAAAAATCCAGCTGCCACCAGTCATTAAAAATCTCTTCTTTCTTTCTTACTGATGGTGCATATTTCTGAAATCTAAAGAAGGTATTTAATAAAAACGAGTGGCAATTTAGTCTTTAGTAGTGTTTACAATCATGACAGGTGCAGATAATCAACAGAAATGACAGGTGAAATCTGTACAGCTTTCTCATTTTGGCATGTAAAGATATTTTTCTTCTCTGTGGATGAGAGAAGTTGTGCATACTGACAGGCTGGTGGATGACACAGGCACAGTGATTAGTCTTGGATCACCACTGTAAATAAATGAAAAACATCACTGTAGAAGGGACCTCAGTATCCCTAACTTACCTTTCGGTCATTTGCCACTGTAAGTGATGATTAGAGTGGACGAGAACTTCTGCTCCTGGAGTGCAGTCTTGCAACCACGATTATAAAAGATTTTGCCGAGTTTGTATAGGACAGAAGTCTTTAATAATCAGCCATTCTGATCTTTTAAGCCTATTTTGAAACACTTTCTAGTGGACAAAGAAGTCCTCTTCATTTCATCAGCGATCATAATCTCTCAGCTTTGAGTTGTGTTGTTGTGTTGCAGGCTCACATATTTTGCAAATTCCAATGGAACCTGAAATGAACCCAGCAAAATGTGCTGTGAGAACAATGAAATTTTGAATACTTTTCCTCAGTCCACTAACATCACCTCTCACTTTTAAGGATCCTTTGTAGTAGTAGTCTTCAACATCTGTTCCCTTTCAGCTGGGTATTAGATGGACTCATTCGACTACTACTCCTGTCCTTAATTTGATTCCCCTGACATATTAACAGATATGTATCATCTATTAGAGATTCAGGTAGCATCATTTTAGGATAAAAACTCTGTAGATTCCTTGTAAGGAAGAGGGGAATTTTTAAAAAAGATATTGTAAGTCCAAACTGGAATCTTAGTTTAGCTCTTTGTACGAACACACAAGATCACAGCCAGAATTAACAGATGGGAACTGTCTTCTACCTGGATAGGGGAAAAAAATAACAATAATTTTTTGCTATAATTTCTGTTAATTCTGTCAATTTTTAAATGAATAGAAAAACAGTGTGCCTTGTTCAGATTTTACTGTGTTGGCTTGTTTGGAAGCTTGCTGTTAAGAATACTGTATGATAAGTGAGATTTATCCTGTTTCCTGTAGGGTGAGGGAAGGATTCAACATAAAGCCAAGAAGAACTCTCTTCATCTCTAATAGCATAGATTTGTAATTCTGTTAAGTACTGTTGAGTTAGATACTGTGGTGCAGTGTGGAGTATGTTTTATTTTTAGCAGATTTGGAGGAGGCAAGAATGCTAATTAACATGAAAATTGCAATTAAAATACATATATAGGATAGTGTGTCTATTTCAAAACAGTTTGATTCTCTGAATCAGTAGGTATGCATATGCATGTATGATGTGTGAAAGTATATGAGTTTTTTTAAACTTAAAACTCTCTGATTTACCATTGCCAAACATCTATTTCCTGTATCCTTACTCTGCTTCTCTTTTAGAGAACCTTATCCTTGCTTGTGATTCCTTTTCGTTAAGTCTCTAGTATCTATTGTTATGAACAGTCTCTTATTACTTGATATGGTTATTCAATAGATAGTATGGTGCAGCATCTGGTTAATATTCTAATACTACGATCTATGTATTTTTTTTTAAATAGAAAAAGTGTTTGTTTATATATTTTAGTTAATTGCCTGCCTGTAGAGGGAGCTGGTGAGTAAGTTTTTTGTTTTTTGTTTTTTGTTTTTTGTTTTTTAACGATTATTTCTATAAGAACATTTAAACACGGCAATGTTTGGAAATGAGAGCAGAAGGAAAAGGCTGATTTTAACACTTTTCTGGTGTGTGCGTGGTGGGGGGGGAAGCTGGAGAATATTCTAATGGATTAAATTAATCAAGTACATTTTGCTCTGTGTCCTGAAACTACCTAGAGACAAGGGTTGTAGAAGAGGATAATTTGAATATATTATTTTCAAGCTGGATGCCTTTGGTTTCCTGCAAATGTCTGGAGTTCAAAAGGCATCTTTTCTGTGGTAATGTGACTATGTTACCTTAAAACCATAGAGGTGAATCTACAGCAAAATCTGTAGAACTATTTTTTCTGATGGAGAAAAAGAAACCTGAGCTAATACTAATAAGTCATATTAAGGTAATTATGAACAGAAGCTTAATAAGAATAAAAGAATAAAATAAAAATTGTGAAGAATTGAAAAGGACTTACAAATATTTGGGAATATCCATTTATAATCATTAAGCATACATGTATACACCCCCCCACCCACCCCGTGTGTATATACACACAAAAAATATGGATATAGGCTGTCACATTCAAGAGTTGATGATGTAACAGTGCTGGGATGCTTAGAGAACAATGAAATCTGGCTGTTCTCCTTTCTCTGTAGATTTTATTTTTCTGACACTAGATATTTAGACAACTGGCTGCATATTTACTTTTTTAATACGGGGACCTTTTAAAAACAATAGTCTGGTCTTGTGTTTAATAAATTCATCAGAAAATAACATGCTACTAACTTCCCTTAGAGAGTTTAAGGGCATGCACTCTTTTCCTGACTTTGCACTTAAATATCATCGAAAGATGGATAATATGAAATTCAGGAAAACTAACCTGACCTATAGACAGGAATATAGGCATTATGTTTCCTGTTGTATTGTTGTTTTCTGTCTTTTGCATTCTGTGGTGAAGACCAGAAGCTTACTGTGTTTTACTTGCTGTCTAGTTAGTTATGTCTACATTTAAAAGAATGAATTCTAAAACTGTATTTAAAGTGAACTAGATTATCACTATAAATCTGAGTGTGGAGAAAATTTTGTCTCAAGAAGACTCTTGCTTAAAATACCATCGTAAGGTAGTTTTTCTGTCCCATATGGAGCTGTAAGATAAAGACGATGCTATTTTGAAAGCTACGTAATATATTTATATTCCACACACAATGCAAATTTATGTGGCCGTATTAAAAAAAAAGAAAAATCAAACTCCTATTTTTTTTTAAATGGACATCACTCTAATGTAGTGTTAAAACAATTTTATTGCTGCAATATCAATTTTGTTAGATAAATAATAAAATGTAAAATTCTGATATTACTCATGGACAATTTCTCTATTTGCTTTGTTCTTGAAATATTTCAGTATGTTATTGCACACACGAGTGCCCAAGTTTAACTTGGACACAAAAGTAAACATAAGAGAACAATAATAATTCGATCCAGTTAAACAAAGTCATATGGTTGTTATAACCAATGATCGTCTTCTGTAAGAGATGTTTTATTTAACATCTTGTACGGCCTCATTATTAAAGTATTTTGACTTTATTCAACTCTTTTTAAAATATCATATATCCTGCTTCCTAGATAGGATGTAGGCATTGTGTAGTATGCCACTTCCTTTTCCTGAATCACTGAACTATGTAGTGTATGGAACCAGAACAAATAATTTATATTCTGAATGTATTACTGCAGCAGAAAAAAAAAAGCTGTCCAGTCAGTATAGGGCATGCTTAGACGTACTGTTAACCTTGCTCTCACAGCTGTTATTTATGTAATTTAAAACAGTAAGTCATATCAGATAAACTAGCTACAAATCATTAAGTGATTTGTATCAATATGCAGACAGGAAAAAACAATGCTATGGTTTATTACTGTGGTCTGAAATACAGCAATCTTTCTGTCCCTTCCACCGCAGTTTGTGAGGGTCAGTGGCATATCTCTGTCTGTCTGTCTGTCTGTCTGTCTCCCCCCCTCCCCCCCCAATATCCTTCTTTTGCCAAGCTGACCAAGGGAACTCTTTCATTGTTCTGTTCTGTGCTGTTTCATAAAGGAGCATTCCATAATGAACCAGAAAATGGTGGGAAATTTCCCATACAAATAAAGAAACAGTAAGAAAGATTAGCAGGAATTTAAGATGCAAAATGAGTTTATCATTGAGTTTTCACTTTTATTTGTTAATCAACTAATTGTTTATTCCTGAAATAAAAGAATGATGCTGCTTTTCACTCTCAGACTCTCAGAAGAAGGTCTGGTGAAATTTTTGCAATGGTATAATTAATCAACTGTGATGCTGCTTATGTAATATCCTCTTGATAGGTGCTTGTGTGAGCTAAAGCCATCTAAAACTTTCAGGGCAAAACGTGTTAAATACAGAGGTTAAATACTATTTCATTTTTGTAGTCTTTATATTCTGTAATTAAGTCATTTTCCCTCCATAATTTTTCTTATTTAATGTGCAGCTCATCTGTATTCTATAATAGAATACTTAATTGATATTTCTCTTCTGCATTTCATTTCAAGGGAGCTTTAAAATGAATCAAGAACTTTTTCTCATCTGATTTGTATTTATAGATAGATTTTTATATATGCACATGTGTGTGTGTATGCAAATATAAAAATCTATCTATAATGTGTATGTGTGTGTTCAAAACACAGATTTTTAAAAAATTTGGTGATTAAACACAGAGAGAAGGGAGTTTAGAGGAAAGGTTGTCATATATTTTACAATGGCTTCTTAATATTTACCTATTCAGAATCTTTTAATTTTCAGTTTATTGGAGTTGCCAGGAAATAGGAGTTCTTTAAATAACTCTTGCTGTGTAGTTTTCATATGTCAGTGAAAAAGTGCTTGCACAGAAAGATTCACAGGAATATTATAAAGCACAGTGACAGGAAGGTGACTATTATAGATGTTTTATTTTGGGCAGCAGAGGGTTGTATTTACCAAGGATGTATGAATAGTTGTTTATTGTTTTGTTTTTTCTGTGAGGATAATCTGTGAGTGATTGCTTAGGATATTTAGTTTAGAACATGCATAATGTTTTTGTTCTATTTCAGGCATAGCCAAACTTATCCCATTTAGTGATGTTTGTTCCTTGTCTTAGAGGACTTAATACTATGAAAGTACTTGGTTTCATGGTACTCTTTCAGTATCTGTATCAAGAGATTCAAGTGGTAAATCTTTTTAACTTTGACTTTTTTTTCCCCCTCCTCTTTGAAGGTTATTCCTCCATGTCTTCTGCTCGTTCCTGGAGTAGGGCTGGCTACTGTCCTGTAGAGCTTTCTTGCTCATGTGAGAAGAAGATCTGAAATTGCTTTATGACAGCACACAAGGCACTCCCTGGTGTTTTTCTAATGATGTTCCTAGTATGGGATGTCGCTTGCATGCTGCTTTTACTCTGCAAGATAGGAAAGTGTCCTGGGATTCAACCTTATAAAGGCTCCTGGGATCTCATGGGGGGTATTCCCTGTGATACCCACAGCCCTTGTTTCTTTGTCTGATAACAATAATTTTGGTCTTGCTTGAGACTCTGTTTTACTGCATCAACAGTGTCTCCTGCTAGAGATCATAATATTTCCCTGCAAAGCATTGTAATCCTGTGTGGAAGAATTAATTGTTTTGTACCATATGTTACACAAGAACAGGGTAATGACAAATGCACATGTAGAAAACAGCCAGCTGGTTCTGGTAACAATTTCCTCCAAATAAGGCAATAGTATTTCCCATTTCAAGTCATGCGGGTGATCTAAGATGCTCTCAGACTGGTAGCACCCTACAGAAAGGTATCAGATTCTTAGGGAGGTAATATCAGGAAGATGATAAAATCTAGATTCTAGCCAAACCAATTGACAAAGGACTCTAGAACTAGCAAAAACTTGTTTTGGACTCTAATCTTTTTGGTACTCCTGTTCAAAGGAAGTGGACTTACGTTACCAAATTTCACCAAAGATCTTGAATATTGTTTTCTTGGTCCATTTTAACTCAAGCTGTTTAAATCAGTGATCCAAATAATGTTTTTGCCCAGCAAGCAGTCTGTGGCATTCTTTTTTGCCAAGGTACTGTTAGTCTCAAACTGTTTCATCCCTCATCAGATTACAGTTGATGGAAGATTTTTGCATTGGCATGATGAGTGGATGAGGATACTGGTCCACTGAAACAACATGCTTGTCTTACAGCTGTGTTTCCCCTGGTGAAACTGCTAACCCCTTTTCTCAGTGTAATCTATCATCTTAGTAATTAACTGGGCAACCAAACTTTTGTGATATAGAGAAAAATAGAGAAAAATACAAGATCAATATGGACACCCATTCTGAAATGGAAATTTTAACAAAGCACATGAATTTCCTTGGTTGCTTATGCTGATCTGTGTAGGAAGGCAAGCTAAGTTATTTAGCATACCTTTATTTATTTGAAAGTCAAATATCTAAAAATGCAGGTACTTTACATGGTGACTCATACCTTTTGAGACTGCTGTAACAATGGGAAGTTCTTTGTGTCAAGCTGTTGTAAAGGTGTTTTAAAACCTGCTTTCTATTCTGTATTACTGTCTACTAGACCTTCTAATCTCATGTGTAAAGATTAGCTCTCTGATTAGCTCTCAGAGCATGCTTACAGCACATATCTTCTGTGGTAATTTAATGCCTTAGAATTATTTTAGCAATCAAATCTCAAATACATTATCCTTCCAGTAGAAAACTTGTTTGTTGAGGCGTTTGCTAATGGGAGAAGTCTTTAGTTGTAAGATTACTACAGTTCTTCTCTTACCTTCTAATAGAACAAAGATGAAGTTGTTTTATTTGGAAGGTTTCCTTAAAACAATTTGAAAATATTATAGTTTTTCTTTCCTGCGTTTTGTTCTCATACTGTAGCCAAGTTTAGAATGGGCATCTTAAACCTTTTATATACTTAGCTATTTTCAAGCAGTCTTCCATATTACGTATCTTCCATGCGTATCAGGTACAGTGTTAATATAATATTTTTCTGTGTTTTAGGATTAAGTTTTTTTTTTTTTTTTTTTTTTTTTTTTTTTTTTTTTTACTTAGTAGGAATTTCAAATTCTTCTCCAGGGTTTTATGCACTTTGGAAAAATAACATTTTTTTCAATAGCAAGATGCTGATACATTATGACAATTTAAAGAAGAGAGAATAGACTTTTGTTTTCCTTCCCATTTCCTTTCCATTCAAGTAAGTACTTGAAGAAGGAGGTTATGACAGATGTGGAGTAAAAAACGTTGTCTCCTTTCACAGTAGGACATAATGGGGGAGGGGGACTTGGGAGATGTCAAACCAGTTACTTTGCTTTTCAAAGTATCTAGAAAAGTTAGATTTGCAGGAAGGGGTGCGTGTATGTATGCTTCAAAGAAAGCCTAGTGTCCTCAGGAAATGTTATATGCCTGTACTGTCTGTCTCTCAGTAGTAACTTTGAAACCCATTTTTCATTAAAAAAATAAAAAAAGATGAAGAAATATCAGAGACAATTTAGGTACACAATTGTCTTAAAATTTATGTGTATAGTGAGAGACTAATTAGTCCAGCTGTTGTGAGGAAGGTTGCCAGAGTACAGCCATTTCAGGTCCTTTTCGGCAGGAGCCAAACAGCGAGCGCATACGTTGCTCTGAACCTAACCACAGCCTTTTCGTGGCAGGAGCGTCACAGAGGTAATGAGAGATAGAGGGTGTGCTGAGGTGTGGGAGGAAACATGGGGCCTGCTTCAACAGGAAACCAGTCTTCGTCAGTTCTCCCCCTTGCAGAATCTTTTTGGGTGTGTGTAACTAAAAAGAGGCAGTGTCTGCTTGGAACAGGATGATGCCTCTGCTGTCATCGTAAATGCTTAGGGCTACATTTTGATGGAGAGCATGAAGTCCCGTGCTATGCATAAGATGAGGCCACTGTTTCACTTAATTCCGGTACCACCTTACTCTCTTATGAATGAGAAAGCAGCCTATTAGGATTAATGTTTGCCCTTAATGCAGAGCCTGTACTGGAGTGTCAGACTTGCAAGGTTGAGCTCCACACCTAACATTATATCACTTCTCCTGAGAGACTGACTCATCAGTTTGATACATACCTGTTCTCTCTCAGTTCAGGGTTGTCAAGTTCGGAAGATTTGTCTCTGTTGCTTTCAGACAAACAATGCTGTCATTGAATCTTGCAGCAGGTACAGTCTTGAAGGATATCTTATGCAGTATGGGTCAGGTGGGCACACAAATAGCAAGATTAGAAAAGATCTTACTAAGATGAGGTGTCTAGTCATGTGGTTAATACAAAGAAACCTGAAGAATCAGGAGATATGGCTACTAATGTTGGATTTTCTGCAGATTTTTTTGCTCAGTTTTGAGCAAAGGTCAAACACTTCATCTGTACATCCTTTTCCTGAAAGGAAATGTGGAGGTGATTGTGGTACATTTTTTTCATGTTGTAGGGTTCTAAGTTGCTCTAGTAAATAATGATGAAAAGATGCTGATAAAGAAAACAAGTAGTTGCCATTAAGCTACAGTATTTCAATTAGTGTTTCAGCCCTTAACGTGTGAGCCAGATATCAGTATAACTAATTATATCTGTCATATAATTCACCTTTGAGGGTTTTTCATTATTCTGTCCCCCCCCCCTCCCTTTTTTTTTAACTTCAGTGAGGGCTATGCTTGACACCCTGTCCTAAAATATGGTCTGATATTGGTACACTAAATATTTAATGCATTTAATGCAAACAATGGCTCTGTTTGGAAGTAGAGAGTGCACTGGATGAACTATACTCCTTTCATATTAGTTTATGATGCATTTGGAAACTTTCAAAATGAAAAGTGCGATAGTGAAGGCAAGGCAGCATTTTATTAATCAAGAAAGATGGCATAAGTGATAGAAAAAATCCAGCAGCTTGGCTACAATAGCATACTTCACAACAAAATAAATCTCAATACTCAAAATATTCAAAATAAGTGGGAATGTTTACATTATGTCCCTGTCACTTTCATGGCTACTGACAGTAGCTCTGGTATCAATGACCATAAAGGAAGCTGTAAAGTATAATTTTCCATCATCGTTGATCCAACTAATATCCTTTTGATTTCTTCCCTTGGGCTTCATGACTCTTACTTCAATTGCCAAAGTAAGTTGGAGTATTATCTTCCTGTTCTGGTGCTTTCTGGAAGAGATTGTTCTCTTGCTTTTTGTAATTAACAAATTTTCTGGTTTTTATAATGAAATAATACAGCATATACCTACTTCCTAAATCTAATTAATGTATCTCTTTGAAACCCAAATAGATCAGCTATCAGCAGGAGTATGAGAACAAAGATAGATGTGTTAATTTAAAGTCATGGCATAAGAAGAGTTTCAGACAAAAGGTGATCACTGTAAATGCATTGAAATAACAAAAACCTGAGGAAAATACAGAATGACACACTGGTAATTGCTAACATTCAGCAGCATAATAGAAAAACAGTAACTGGCAAGTCTGAAGCAGGTTGTTTCCATGTGTCAGAGAGAATCTTCTATTATAAAGATATTACAAATAATGGAGTATTTTAATGGGGAAAAGAGTTGATACTGAACTTATGTGCTGAAATCTTTTTAGTATGTGCAAGGATAAATAGCCTAAAAATTATTTATTTGAAAGGAAGTAGTAATTACTGGCAAACTTATGTTAAAGATTTTTCTGATACGAGTTACTGGAACAAACTGTATTTATAGATATTATACATTATTGCTCCAGTTGTTGGGCCAAACTATATTATTTCTTATAATCTATGAAGTTATGTGTTTGTAAATAACTATGAAAAACTTAGTTTCATAACAACCATGTTTATTTCACTGGGCCTTCTGAGATTCTTTTTAGAAGCTAATGTCTGTTCTGCATTAGCTTTGTTAGCTTTTTTTTTGATGTGCTTAGGTAGGAAAGTTTTTAATATGCTAAAGATTATTTTATTATTATTATTTTAATATGTTAAAATTTATTGCTTTGACTCCGTTTATTCCTACAGCAAAAATAACATAGATAGTAATCTTAAAAGGAACATTCAGCACTTGCTGGCAGTAATTTTTCCTTGAAGGTGTGTATCAGTGATACTTACAATATTTTTCTGCTTACAGCCTTCATGCATGCTTTCTTTTTGACCCTTAACCACTTCCACTGGGTCTGTTTTTGGAGACATCATAGAACAGGTAATTTGGAGTCGAAGTTTTTATTTAACTTTGCCTTCTGTCTATCACAACGCACACTAATACATTTGAAACGGAAGAATGTTGTTTGCACAGTTAATTCTTGCTGCCCTGACACGCTATTTCAGGCCAAGATTAAAGAAGAAAAACAAATAAACATTTGTATCAATTACGAGATTTATTATCAATTACCTTAAATAAGGTAAAATGATAAGAATATAAATTATTGGTTCAGATCATAGACAACTTCTGCTTGAAAGAGATGAGAACTTCTTCCATTTGCAAATCAGCCCATCACCGGTCTACTTTGCAGCAAAATCCCATTTCCTGTATGAGCCACTGGTCTCATTTAATGTACTGATTTCTTCTTCTTCTTCTTTTTTTTTTTTTTTTTTTTTTTTTTTTCCCAGGAATTGTATTAAATTGAGGGGGAACGAATGCATGTGTGTATGTGTATCTGTATGTATGTATATTTCAGAAAACCCTGGACCCAATCTTCCAAACATGCAAAAGCATTTTTAAAAATTTATTTATTTATTTTTGTTTTGTCACAGGTCAAAGTATACAATTTCAGAGCCATTGCTGGTATTAATGTTATTTAGTAATTACAGGATTCTGTAATCTTATGAAAATAATTTTAGCTAAACTTTCTTTCTTCATAAAGTTCTGATGGGATGAAAGTACTGTAGTGTAGTTAGTGGATTTATATTGAAAAGACAGAAAAATGGAACTTGTTGCTGTTGGTAGAAGCAGAGGTAACCGAACATTTCGTATCCTGAATTGATAATTTGAATAGAGCTTTCATAGAATGATAGTTCCAACAGATCTTACTTCATTGCATTTGGAGATTTCTATTATAGTAATTACTATGGCAACACTGATGCAAAACATGTTCCCACTGGAACCCAGCTGTAAATAATAATGAAGAACTGAAATCATTTTGCTTTTGTATCTCAAGTTAAATATCCTTTCAAAAACCATGGAAATAGCAAAGATGTGCTTTGTTCTTACTTAATAGGAGATCATTCTACTAGCTAAAAATCCAGATAGCCTTACTGAAGAGGTATTGTTTTCAGAGTGCATAAGTAAAATCTGGCATTGACTTTAAATTTTTAATGTTAGAAAGGAACTTCTAATACTAAATATATAGTACACATTCTTCATGTCAGAAATTATAATTTACCTTGATTGACAGTGTTACTTGTTATGTGAGTTTATGTAATCCATTCTGATGAAACTATATTGACAATTTTCTGATACCACTGTGCAGTGAAGACTGAGATTGCAAGTCACATGATAGTGACCAGTATTTGTTGATTTGAGCAGCTATTTATAAATTGCCCTGAAATATATTGCTGATTTTTGCAAAAATAAATTAACAATTTGTCAGTGTTTATACTAAACAGAATTCTCTGACGTCAGAGGATGCAGTATGTATTGAAATGTTGTGAAAAGTGGCTCTTGTACATATAAATTGGCCATTGTGCATGTGGTTGCCTTGGTTTTATTTATTTCACTTCCATTCAGAACAAAGGGGAAGCCAATCCAGTATTTATGATGTGACTAAACCTTTTAGTTGGAAAGCATGTTAAGACTTGTCTTGGCAGTTCTTACATGGACAAAAGTCTTACAGAGCAAAGGGCAATTATCACCACAAGACCTAGTCCTAATGAGTTATAACAACAATGGAAACTGAAGTAATTAATATTAAAAGAACGCTGCTAATTGTTTCCAAGACCTAAAAAAACCCCTCTATTTAAGCTAAATAAGAAAACTAAAAATATTGTTTTGTTAGAATTCTAAGCCCAGACAGCTGATATATACGCAGCTTAATAGACATTACCATGCAGATGGAAAGGAAGATGAAATAGAAATGAAATTGCTCTTCATTTCGTTTGTGTTTCTGAAGTATACATTCTGTTACTAATGCAAGTGAAAGTCGGACAAGTGAAAAAGTCTTGGCAAATCTAAAAGCTGCGTGGTGTGATCTTGGTAAATGGTGTATGTGTATATATTGCATATTGCTTTAAACTTTGATTGAGGGCCTCTGTTAGTGATCTTTTTGGAACACGTAATATGCCTGACTTCAAAAAATTGAACATATTGGCAGCTTATTAAAGCAAGCTGGTTGTATTGGATACTGATTTACTAAAAATATTTGCTTGTCTAAAGTTATATTATGTGAAAATGTTTATTTTCACCTCTTGTTAATCTAATGAACGCCTCTCCCAGGTTTCATACTCCCCTAAAGGGAAGGGGTAGAGAAGAAAGGTGTTCATTGGGTGTCGATCTTTAAAACAGCACCACAAAAAATCCCAACTCACAGTAGTTTAAATTTCTAAATAAAAAGCTCTGTAAAACCAGGAAAGAACGTTTGGAAAATTTTGAAGCTTTTCCATAAGACTTGATTTTAAGGGGGTGAAAAAAAAACCTCAAACTGAAATCCTTTCCTGTAAAAGATCAGCAAGTTGATGAATTCCTACTTTTTTTTCACTACTTGATACTCCGGGCTTTATTTAAGTGACAAGGCTTTAAGTGTAGGAGTAGTTCTGTTGCCCATGCATTAATTATGTTATAGTGCAATACTTGCTTGTGTCCTGAGCTTGTATCCTGTCCCTGAATGCTGCAGAATTGAACCTTTAGTGCGTTTTACATCCCAGTTACTGGCCTATACGTGACAAAGCAGTTAAACAGATTTGATGCCGCAACCTGTGATCCTTTAGTCATGAGAATAGAATTAGTGTAAATGTGAAATTACACGGTACTTTTGACTATTCAGGGAATGGTTACTGTGTGCAAGTGACTGGCATGTTTGCATACACTCAAGAAAGTTAGTTTATTAGCTCTTATGGTGACAGACCTGTTACCAAGATAAGATAGTCTGTCATTGTTCCTAAAGAAATTGCAGAAGTGGTTCTTGTATCTCATTCTAAAGCACACTCCTTCATTTAAAACACAATCCTTCATGCACGAATAACCTTTCTCAATGAGAAAGTACTTTGAAAGTTACAATCCACTTTAATTAACTGCATTTTAAAAATAGTGTCCTTCCTTGGCTGGCTGGCTTAATGCCTTACCTTTAAGAGCTAGGTGTGAAAAATAACATATAAATAAATAACATATAACTCCTTTTAAAAGGAGTGCAGGTGTTCTTTTTGCTTTTCAGCCTGCAGAATGCTCTGAGTTGACCATAGACTTAATGACAGCAATCTTTTTTTTTTTTTTTTTTTTTTTACTACAAACATATGTTTTGGTCTCTTCATGTTAGAATACAAGCCACAGTGCAGAACACAGTAAAGGTCCAAGTGGGAGAATAAGAAAATGGATTTTAAAAAATGTTTTATTGTATTGACTTACCCCTAAAGTTGTTTGTTTTTAAATAGTGTTGCCTTCTTTATTCAGTCCTTCTGACTTTTTTAACAGCATCTGTTAAAGAACCACAGCTTTGTTGGAATTCATGTTTATCTCTAAAACGAGGGCCAGATGATAATGAATCCAAACAAAGGGGTTTTCAGAAAATACTTGTTTTCATTATCAGGAATGATGGCACTTGAATGATTTCAAGGGTATTAGTAGCTTCTCTGAGGTTAACAATGAAAATACTGTTTGGTTGGATTTCAGAGGCTAGTAGAAATCCCTTGTCTATTTTCTCTTGGTGAATATTTTTGTTTCTCTCTAAGTGGTAACGTCCAATCTTGCTAAATTAAGTGGATTTCCCAGCATTAAGTTCTCGATGAGAAGTTGCTTCTGTTTTGAAAACAAAATGCAATAAACTTCTTGTGTTTCCTTGAACATGAATATTGTTGTGACTTTTTGTCTGGAGGCTTGGTTTCTCTGGCGCTCTCACGATGAGGGCCATTTAAGCATTGCCATGAGATTTTTTTTTCTTCCCATGGACTAGAGGATCTTATCTGTACAGCTAACTGTAGGGTGGAGATGAGCAAACATTTTTTTTTTTTTGGTGAGTTGTTGCTCTCTTTGTAAAGAATTCAGCATATATCTGTGATATGGCGATGGAATAATGTAACAACTAAGCAAATTAACAAACAGTTATTGCCATTTCCCTAGTATTTTTGAAATATTATAAGAATAATTTTAAGCTGCTCATTCAAAGCCAGGCAACTAAGTCTTATTAATGTCATCTTTTGTGGTACTTGTAAAAAAATGGTATCTTGTTACAGGAAAATAATATAGGAATATTTTTCAGTCTTCCCTGACATAAATGCAGCCATGCCTGTCAAACTGCAGAAATGCCTGTGACTGTGACCTTCTAGTGGCTAGTAGCTAGGGCTTTCCAATTCAGTTGTGAATACAGTCCATATAGGTCAAGGAGATGCTTTTACAGTGGTTTGTATCAAGTAAAATTGATGGTGTTGTCTTGCAGTAGTTAACAATGAAGAACTAAACTGTATTTAAAGTTTACATGAAGTCTGTATTTCTTCAGAAGCTGAAATATAACATCCAGAATAATCTCTGACTTTTAGGTCAAAAGGTAGAACTTTGTTTAATCTTCACATTTTTTCAACTTCATAAAACAAACTTAATTTTACATAAAATTAATCAAATGCATAAATGGAAGATGTTATGTAGCTTCCTTGGTTTTTAGTAGTGTTGGGATATTTTACAGTGTGTACATTGATTCATTGTGTAAACAAATGTGAAGAAAGCATGGGAAAAGAGTAGGTGTGGGACAACTCACTGGTGAATATACCTGCTTCAGTGATGCAAGCTTTCATCTGCATAAATCCAGATTCGCAAGGGCTTTTATGAACATACTGTACACTTCTGATAAGTTGCCAGCAGTTGACATTCCAGGAAATGCTTCTGAACAGTCAGTACTATTTATTATTTAATAGTATCTTATTAAAATATTCACAGCTGTAGAAACAATTTTTTGCTGTTTGAAAAGGATTTTTGTGAGCAGCTTGTTTCTAAGTGTTTTGAGCTTCCCCTCTATCATCTGAATGAGTATAGGTTACTTTCATCTTCAAACAGGTGCAGCAACTGAGTATTTTAAACAGGTAATAGGAAGCACTCGCAGTTTGGATGTGCAGAAAGACTGCAGGATCAGATGAAGATATAAAAACTGCGTGAGCTCAACATAAACTACTATAAAGCTTTCATTTATCTCATTATCATGCTTTAAGACAGGTAATGTGCTTTCTTTTTTCTAAGTGTAATAGAAACATTAACCATTCAGTGGATATTGTAGTTTCTAGAGTCTTCTATGTTCTTTTACTTATCAACTGTAATTTTGTCAGTAACCTACAGCACAGTAAAAGTTACACAAAAAAAATCACCTGGTTGTTTTGGGAGGCATATTGGTTTGGTCTAAAACCTCTGTCTAAATAAAAGATTTTTAAAAAGAGAAATCTTTGTCCAGCAAATGCGTATTCATAGTGTGTATGTGTAAAAACTTAAACAAAAAACACCTGCACGTTTTAAAGACAGAAGTACTATTTAATGAAATTTAATTTTTTTACAGTAGTTAACACAAGTTTGGGGAAGGCAGCTGGGTTCTATCCTGAGCTTTATAAAGCAAGAACAGTTATTGGTCTTACTCAGTCTTCCTTAAAACTCTACAGTCCAACTGATCTGCCCTGTAAATGTTATTGCTAGTGGTGGTAAGTGAGAAGAAAAGAATTCAAGTTTTACTTTCAGTTCAAAGGCAGAAATGGGACATGCTATATATACATTATATATATATAATGTATCTATATACTTATTAAACTCAACAAGTATACATTTCTTTTTGTCAAAACCATTTTAAGAAGAATTTATGTTTTGTTTCAAGACAAGTATTCATGGTGATGCTGGTTTATTATGAATTACTGTCTCTTCTGAATGCAAGCAGCAAATGGGACAATGTAACCATACTGTAAGCTAAGTAATATCTACTGCAGTCTGGGGTGCATTTTTTTTAAGTTGAAGTTTTGCTGTGAAAACCAACTGACATTTATGCTTAATGCACTTTAATACTTTATCAGTGTTTTTGGCAACATCTTGTCTTTATTTTAAATAAACTTCTGCAGCATATATTTAGCTGTGGGAAACAAAGCAATATTTCTCTATCTGTAATAGTGCTTAGATTCGTGGTTATCTCATTCTCTCTCCTTCTTTCTTTCCCTCTTCACCTCTCCAGATAGTAGTATTCTGTGAAGCTCTACTTCTGTGCCAGTTTCTAATACAGCCTAGTGTTGGAAAAAGCATATGAGGCTGACTTACAATAATTATCCTAATAAAGTATTCATAAAGTAATATATGGCAACTAGAAGTATTGTAACTCTTATTCATGCTAACTTAGGACTCTAAGGGACTCTTCTGGAACACTGAATCCAGGACCTTACAGTCTTAAGCTGCTTGTTTGCTTTATGTCTAATGCACTCTCTGTTTACTCTTCAACCTTTTGTACATCAGAGGCCATCAGATAGTGTTAGAAGCACCTTGGTTGAAGATCAGGAGCCACAACTCAGAAGGACATTAGCAATGTCAGAGGTTCTTGCAATAATAAATATTGGGTTTTATTGAACAAAACGATGGTTATGGAAGAGCAGGATTGCTGGGGAACCCGCAGGCAAGCAAGTTAGTTCAGTCATTCCCTGGTAAATGTTTTGAGGATTCCAATGCTACTAAAGTGTGAAGATGTCACTTCTAAATACCAGTGTAACGGCAAGACTTGTTTTTCTAAGGCTGGAATGTTAAAGATCAAATGAAAGATGAACAGTTAAAACATCTTGGAAAGAGGAGAACATTGACTATCTTCACAGGATGCGTTTCCAAGTGGCAGGCCTCTACTTGTACTTTCTCAGACTGAAAGGCCTTGGTTTTAGGCCTATAATATCAAAGTAAACTTTCCATAGCAATCTCTAAACCAAGCTGCACTGACAGGTTTGACCCTGTCCTTCCCACTCTGAAGAGTTCCTACATAGTTCCACTGTTTTGGTCATTCTTTCTTAAACTCTAGCACAGGAGAGAAAAGTTTTGAATGACTTTTTGCTTAATTAAAAAATAAATCTATTTTAAGAAAGACCAAATATTCTAACTTACAGCCTTGAGAGTACTGTTACAAGGAAGTGGAGGGAGGAGCTCCCCTCTTTCCCTCACCCATTATATATTTCATTTTATCTCAGCCACGATCTGTTCCATCATCATCTATTCTGTGTGTTTCAAGAGCATTAGTTGCACTGCATATAGTTATAATAACCATCCTTGTCTAACTTTAAGATCTTGGTAAGTATATACGATGGATTAGATGAAATGGTCGTTTGTAATACGGTGTTAGACTTAGCGTATTCACTATGTTCCTGGATTAGACTTTGAATACCCCCATGATGTTTTCTTTTTTTCTGGCTCATTTTAAAGATAGTGACCATTTCTGAAATTCAGATACCATCCTGCATTTTGAGAGTCTTTTTTCTATCTACCTTAGTTAAAACTCCTCCCATACAGAAAATTAACTTTGTTATTTCCCACTTCACTGAAAGTGATTTCAATTGTATGATATATAGGTATCTAATTTTTAAAAGATTCTTAAATGGAATACAGAATATGGAACTAATAGCTAGATCAGATGTATAAAAGTGAAAGTTTTTGAAGAAATTATTTGAAGTAGCCTATAGTGCGATAAATGAGTATATTATGCTTGAGAATAATTATTTCAGCCTGATTTCTGCTGACTAGAGGAAAGCTGCACAAATTGGGTGAAAAAACAAAGAATTGTGTTTCACCCTTTATGTACCAGGCTGGTAAGTCCTGGAAGGATACACAGTGATTTTGATATGTTTGATTAGCTTGTTATTTAAGAGCTCTTCCTGGTAAAGCTGGCATCTTTCATTGGGCTATTGTATTGAGGGCTGTTTAATAGCACTGCTATAGAAAACAAGAAAGGAACTGACATACCATTGTGAATAATGGAGAAGTTCATTGTCACCAAGATGAAGTAAGTAAGGCTCTTGACTGGTAAGAAGAGGAAGGAAATTGGCCACTGTGAAACCTGGTGAAAGGTATACTTACTATCAAGTTTACTCTCTAATTTTGTTGACTGTTACCGTGTGGTATAGGATGCTTTAGGTGAACTTAAAAGTTACAGGTTGATGATAACAATTGTTAATCATCAGACTTCTTTTAATGGATAGCCTTAGGTTTGGAGTAAATGCGTGACAAAACTGATTTATTGCTTACTGTGGAGTTCCCAGTTCTTGTTACAGGATGATTATGGGAGGAGGTAATTTTTTTTGTTTTTGAATTTAAGTTTTCCTTGTAAGTGTTGTCTAATCTACTATAAATAGTGACATACTTGCTCATGTTGAAGTATCTTTTTTTTTGCCTCTATTCAGCTTGATTAAAACAAAACTAGTGCAGTTTGCTTCTTGACAAGTGAGGAAAAGAAAAATTATGAAAGAACAGCATTGAAATATAGAAGAAAAAATACAGAATTATAAATTTAAGTGTGAGATTTTTGAAAAGTGTTTAAGCGAGTAAGGAACATAACTCTTAGAAGCTTACAATATTGTTTAGAAGTTTGTGGATCTACTGTGAGATCATCTGTGCATACCACTGAATAAAATGGATTTGAAACATTGTTGACAAATCATAGTTTGTGTAAGTTACAGTTATTCACATATTCTTGTTACATACTGTATTTACAGGTTCAGTGAGGATCTTTTATTTAGAAATTTAACTTCTTAGTATTTTAAATTGGAAAGCTGTAGCAGCAGGACTTCACAGTGGACAGTTTTTAATGCTAAGATCTGAGATGCATAGCCTTGTGTATTTTAATAACTCTTTGTTGATGTGCTTGAAATTCTTTTGTTCTTTCTGGTTGGCTGACTGGTGGAGTGCAAAACTGAAAAGACTAACACTGAAGTTTGAGTTGTAACAACCCCCCCCCCCCCAACTATCATTATTATAGGTTATTATTTGCATTATGGTAGTATCTAAAAATATTTACTGAGATCAGGACTCTGTGTTTTAATACACCTAATGAGAGAATGTTCACGTACCAAGTATATTACACCAAAAAAAGCAAGCAAATAAAAGAGATGGCAATAACTATTGCTCTTATCTTTACAGAAAAGAAGGTAGGGTGCAGTGTGTTGAGGTTTCTCAGAAGCTGAGAAGGGTGTGAACTACTCCCAGATCCTTGGTTTAACTGAAGAAAAAAAAAAGTCTTGTGCTACTTTTAATTTTTTTAATATTTTGGTGTTATTTGTGATTGCTTCTGTGGTCTATGCATTTGGTTGCAATGACTGTGCTAGGTACTTAGCAAAGAGTCTGTTGGCAGAACTTGGTTCCCCCAAGCTTTGATCTGCCTTTGTCATCTGTAAAACTGCAATAATGTTTGCCTACATTAGCAAACTAGTTTAAGATTTTACCAATGAGAAGCACTCATTAAGAGTGAAGTAGAGGATGTTATGGTTACTTTTCAGGAGTAATTGTGGAGGGATAATTACAAGGTAAAAGAAAGGCTTTAGAATGAGTTAAAACTGGAAAGGTGACTTCTCTGTCGTTTTTAGCATGGCACAGAAGTATGGCTGACTTGCCTTACATTGATGCTTAATGCATCTCCACTGTCAAGATTAAAGGCTCTTTAGTTTCCCCACCTAGTACAGTTGGTGCACTGCATCTTGCATTGCATGGCATAATTGCAGCTTCATAGGCCCACACTGTTCAGATCAGGGTTGTCTCTGCTTGTTGAAAGACGGTGAAAGTAACGAGGGGTTATTGCCAGATGTCAGGCCATTGGATTTCTGAAGACTTGTAAGGCTGCCATGTTTCTTTGCTCTCCAATCTAAATTCAAACTTTTTACTAAACTGAAGAGAAAAACCTGTCAGGGGTACAGCCAAGGAAATCTAAGATTGAAATCTATTTGTCTTATCTCCCTCTATCTTTCTCTGTTATTGATATAGCAAATGACAGCTCAAAATGTAAACAGTAAACACTTTTCCTTGTCTCACCTTGCAGGCCAAAACAACAGCAACAGAACAATTTTTCCTTGTTTCCTTCTACTAAGGGCTGGAATTTCAGAGGGGTAAGTTTGGTGTTTTGTTCGTATTCTCTGTAACATTCTCTCTTTCATACCTGCAGTATGACTTTGCAGTAGTCAAACATGACAAATACTAAAAACATGACACGATAATTAGAGAATGAGTTAAAAGTTTGTGGCCTCCTCCAAGGCTTCCTGAAAAGAAAAATCATATACTTTGTGATCAGTTGTCGTATTATGAAGAATGGGGGAGCAAATTTAGCGTAAGTGGGTTAACATATAGCATGATTTTTTAAAAAAAGTGTGTTTTCACACCTGAAAGTAAGTTATATGAACTTCCTATTAAGTTACATAACTTACTGAAGTGATATGCACCGTGCTTTTTTGCTATAATATGGATATCTGCAAAAAGTCATTTGTATTGAAAACTTGTACTTCCACAGAACTTACATATACAATTGGAGATTGGTAAATATTATGTGGATTTCTTACAAGGTAGGAGGAATTAGATTCTATTTCTGTTGTATTGATTGACTGAGCAAGGCAGTCTGGAAACGTGTGTTCTCACAATAACCAAGTGAAAAGAAACATGAAAAGCAAAGCAAACGAAACAAACTTAATACTTGCTAATACTACCAGAAGCATTAATTCATGTCTGCTTCAGGTTTCGGAAGAGGTGCACTTCTTCTGCAATTTGTTTCCTTCAGAGATTGTCATTTATTTATTTATTTCCATCTTAATGTCATGGTGAGGTTCAAATGGCATAAGTGTATTTGCATGTATGTTAGCACTGTAGCTTGACATACAGTCTAGGAGGAGGAGTACTTGTTGTATCTAATAGTGCTATTGTAACCTCTAGGTCAAAGGATGGACCTGTTTGCCTTGCCAACTTTATTTATTGTAGTAAACAATTAATTACTTCTACCTATAAATGTGGACTGACTTATTGAAGCTAAAGGTTTATGCTGTGTTCAGCAGAGCATTTCAGAAGACATTACTTAAATGCTTTGCTGAAAGGATATGTAGCGTTGACAGGTTTACTGATCTGTGTTGGTCATAATATGGTAAACTGCATTTAAATTAACCCTCTCCCATAATATCTGATACTGATTTTTGCACTCTATTTGATATTTTAAATAGAGCACGCACTCCTATTTATTATGAGCTTTTTATTTTCACAATCTATTTCTTGCACTGCAGCATAAAGCTACAAAGGTGAAGTTGTGTTACAGTGGAAACAATTCCCTCACAAGAGCATTATCAAGAATGCAGAAAAGAGGTGTGGGGCAGGGGTGAGGAAGATTAATCTGTTAAAATGGACTTTGATATTTTTCAGAATTCTGCAGCATGCTGAGAAAGTAATCAGTGCAAGAATGTTGTAGAAATGAATTGCAGTTGGAGAAATAGCAACCCCAAGTTCAGTGAGCAGTAGTTAAGGGGATATGTGGTGGCATGGAATCAGGGATCCAAGATGGTATGGGAGAGATGGTATGGGTCAATACATGTAACGCAGGGGATATTAAGACTTAGGAGTGAAGAGGAGAAGTCAGAAACACAAAAGGAGATGGCAATAGGGTTTGTTTATAGTGTGGTTAGAGCAAACTGGTAGTGAGAATAAGACCTTTGAATTGCTTCCTTCATGCATAGAAGTGAAGATATGTTGGAATTGCGTAGCACTTCATTTTTAAGGAAACTTATAAGACATTAACACAGTCCAATTTGGTAGTTGTAGTATTTCCTAAAATGCATAGCAATCTGTAGTTGCATTACCAGATATTAATTGTTTGGAGTAAATTACTACTACATTAAGAAAGAACCTATATTAGTTGTTCACTGGAACTGTTTAGATGCTAAAATACAGAGACGGTTGAACATTGGATGAGAGAGCAAGTTTCTGTTGGCATTTCCAATGCGTCAGCATCAACCCTATTTTCGTGGATGGAAAAAGTGTTATGAAAATTCCAGTGAACAGAATTCAGGTCACAGAGATTTTAATACAGATGAATACTTAAAGGTATTACTAAAAGATATAAGGTGTTTTCTTTCAAGTGGGAGTAAAACAATCTTGGGGAAGCTGATGGTGGAACTGTGAGTGAATTGGGTACTACCACCCTTGAGTATAACAGACAAAACTCTTGATCTGTTTTTTTGAACTGGTTTGTTTATAGCTAATGTCTTGTAAACATCACAAAATTGAAATGTTGTGTTTATTTATTGGTTCTCACTTTGCAGTTAGTTCGCTGTTTTTAAAATGTCTGTATCTCAGGCTTTGAAAAAGCGGGCTTCTTAAAGCATCAGTTAATGTACACCAACATAAACCTCAAACTAAGATAAGGAAGGCCCGGATGCTAAACACTTACCAAAGAAACTCTTCTGCACTTCTGCCTGTCTCTCATTACTCATAGAAAATTACTTGATCAGAGGCAGTTTTTTTCCATGCTGAGCAGCAGTTCTTTTGAGCCTCATGGTTAGAGACCATATTTCACTTTTTTATTGGGGATTTCCGTGTATCTAACAGTCACACAGTATTAGTAAAGGTGCATGTTTGCGGGTGTGTATCATTGTGTGCAGGTACCACTGGACAAACAAAAAAGCCTGATGGTCAAGATAATATCACTTACTTGTTTCTACTAGTGCTGTTTTTAGACAACAGTAGCAATTTCCTGAAATTTTGCCTCAAATTCCAGGAATCAATGAAAGAAGGATGTTTCTTTAACAGAAAAAAAAATCCTGGCAAAATTCTGGTTTAGATGAAATTTAGGTTTAACATTACAAAGTAGTGCCAATGTTACAAAGTAGCGCTTCTGCATTTACGCAATGGACATCAATTTGTTTTTTGAAGAGATAGTATGGTCAGGTGTCTAGCAAGTGGAAGAGGGCTTTAGAGGGCTGGTATTTATGGTGCAAATTGTAATTTTGGAGAGTATGAAACACAGAACCTATAAAGGGAGACAAAGATACCAGAAGCTGGAGGGATGATGTAATGGGAAAACAGGAACACAGATTAGGGGGCTGATGTGGTATTTAGACTGAAAGAAGAAAGCAGCAGAGGAAGATAGGAGGTATAGAGCTGGAATACAGAAGAGAAGAGAAAGAAGCAGGAGCTTTGGTATAGTCAGGATGGGGCAAAGGAAGGAGCAGAGGAAGATGAGGAAGAAAAAGAGAGAAGAGGAATGAAGTAAGGACATGGAGGAAAGCTAGTGGATGTGAAAGCAGGGATGTGGAAATGTAGAGGAGAGACAAAGTCTTTTATAAAAACAGTCCAGACTTACCAGCTCAGCCTTTGGAAATGTTGGCTGGAAGATATTGCTGACTGCAGATGTTGAAATTGAAGATAAAGATGCCATGTGGATGGGGAGTAATTTGGGGCCAGGCTTTGGTAAGGAGAAGGGGTGTGAATATCTGATGGGATGGGGCAACTCAGTGGCAGGTAAGTAATGTAAGTAAAGAAAAGAACATCATAGATCCTAGGATAGAGGTCTACATTAATCCTGCTTCTGCTCTCATTCCTTGTGCCAATAATTCTCTCTCTTTTTCTTCCTCCCATCCCTATGCCATCTTTCCCTCAAAACATTGATATAAGTAGAAAGCTTTCCCTGGTAACACCCTGTGTTGCTCCTGCATCAGAGATAGCCGTTTCATATGCTAGTATATATACAAGTCAATTTATGTAAATAATGTGTCAAGTCATCATGTAGTAGTATATGAAATAATTTCATTTAATAAAAAGCATCCCATCACAAGAAGCTTCTGCAGCCATGCACCCACAGTTAGAAGATGCCAGGATTAAGGCTTCCTTGGTTGTTTGCTAGTTATGATACAATGCTTCTGTGATAATTTTTCCATAGTAACTGATCAGAAAAAAATGTAATTCAGAGCTTTGTAATGAAGCTCTGAATCCAAGCAACCCCCCCAAAAAATGTTTCCTGAGTGGTTTCGGATTTCAGTTTCTTTCTCTGTCCCCCCTGCTTGACTCTTCAAATTCACCTACTTTCTACTTCCACTTTCTGTTCCCACTAGCCAGATAATTTTCTAGATGTTCTTATTTAGGTGAATCATGGGCCCATGTTACTAAAAGCCTTTAAATGACTTTTTTTTTCCTAATGATATATTTAAATATGTTTGCAAGAATGCAACAGTCCCACTGTTGACATAATGACATTTAAGATGGCTGTGGAGAACCTCTCAGAAAATGAAAATGGTTACCTGGTTAATGAGGAAGATGTAGGCATGATGGAAGAGGACATAGGTTTTGTCTCTGCTTATCACTGATGCATTTCTCCATTCCTTTCCCCCAAAGAGCTGACATCATTTCTTGCTATTTTATACAGACGTTTGTGGCCATTAAACTATGGTGGTTTCTCTTCTTTTCCCTCCCCTATACTCAACCTGGCTGAAGAACTTAAGTGCTAAAAATAAGTAAATGAACAGTGAAATCTAAACCAACATTTTCTAGCTGAAATATTTTAGTGGTATCAGTTTAGTGTGCAGTTGCCTGAAGATTGAAGATAATTTACTGCAGCTGGGCTTCTTTCTATTTCCTCCTTTATTTCATTTCCTTTCTAGTTTTGCAAAAGCATTTAAATAACCAAGCAGTAGATGTGGTCACCTGCGAGGAAGGCTGGTCTCATTTATCAGAAGCCTGACACACAAATGTGCTAAATATGCTGAAGGTGGTTTCTGTGCTACCTTGCTTCAAGTGTGTGTGTATGTGTGTGGGTGGGGGGCAGGAGGGGCAGACAGAGAAGGTGTCCTTCATGCCAATTGGTAAGAACTCTACCCTTACTCAGAACAGTATTTACAAAGGTATACATTTGTTTTGTGTAGGTTGGCATACTTCAGTTACTCTCTTCAGGGTATGTGAATCTAAACAAGACAAAAGTTGCCAAGGACTTTACCAGCAAAAAAGCACCCATTGACCTCTCCTAGATGGTTTGAGCAGTGGTGTTACCAATAACAGGCTCATTAGAAGAGGTGTCAGACAAGTCTTTATTCATACTTGTTGAAGCAAAATTATGCTCTAATGAATTTAGATCAAATGTGCTTAAATATCATTATCTCATAGGAAATGTGACCAATGTAAGTCCAATATGATTTTAAAACACAAGTTATTTTATACATTAAAAGGCATACATAGTTTTCTGTTACTTTAATCTACCTGCACTTTGTATGCGCAATTTCAATAGCATCTTCCATGGTGGAGGGAGGGGCAGGGAGTTTATTTTGCTTATATAACTGATGTTATAGCTCTAAGTGAAATAATTGCACCTATTGCTACAAACATCCTGGGAGTGTTTTTTTTTCATGTGTAATAGCAGGTCCCTCCGCGTGGGGGAGTCCTTTTGGCATCCCTATGGTTACAAGCCTGTTCTGTTGCTGTTGTTTCTTCCTTCATTTCCCTTTGTGGACAGTCTGTTGTGATTTCTTCCTGCCCTCTTGCAGCTGGTTAAAGCAATGGTAGATGAGTGCTGGAGCCCTGATCTCTACGATTTTCCTTTCTCTTTGAAGGTGGGTGCAAATTCCATATTCATTTTTCCTCTCTTCTAACAGATAATGTATTCCTGTGCTCTGCTCGCTCCTTTTAGATCTCCTTCTTCCAGTGGATTACAAACTTCTGTTTCATAGCTGAGCTGTCCCAGCTTTTCCTCCTCTCTTATCCTCCTCATTCAAGCTTTCTTTTATCTTGGTAGATCTGCAGTAGTGCCTCTGTCCAGCATTGAGCTTTCTTGGACCAGAAGGTGTCTGAAATGTGGTATTGGCAATTCTCTAAGTTGTTCTGCATTAATGTATTTGGAGAAGACTCTTAAACAGAGGCCATATGTCAGGTTTAGTATGAGCTGCATTTCTCTGTAGCCATACATTGACAGAAGCCATGCAGGGGACTATAGGAGTGTTAAAAATTATCTTGCATGACATATGATTTAAAGTTTGGCAGACTAGAGCTCATAAATTTCAGCTAGTAGGCAGCCTGGACACTGATCATTATTTATAAAAGAGCTAGTTTTGATGTCTCACTGTTTCATCTGTGGGAGGAGTTTTGAATGTTTTAGCTTTTTATTGGTTTTGTTTTTGAACAAACCATTAGAACTCTTGATTAGTCATAAGACTACTTTCTCTTGGAACAGCAAGGTTTATGTTGGCAAACAAATGAAGATGCTATCAGGAATTCATTGTGTGGCATTTGCGTAATTGGATAGCAGTCAATTCCATGTGTGGTTCCAAAACACACATCAGAATTGTTATATTCTTAATGTATACACTAAATTTAAAAAGCAATTCAGTGTGACCAGTTAGATAGTATTGAAGAATTTAAGAGTGTGTTGTTCCAAACTGATGCACTGATTCAGCATGGTTTAATTACCATGATAATCCAGCTCTATGTACAATGGTGCAGTTATGTCATGTCAGAATATTTTATTTGAAGTACAACCAAAATATCATTTGCAAATATGCTAGTGCTTCGGTCTGTGGTAAATCCTTTATCCTTTTATAGGATCGATGTGTAGTGCAAATTACAAGGCTTGACTCATAGCAGTACTGGAGGAATCTTGGACACATGCTGGAGAGAGATCTGTGAACTAATTTTGCAGGAGTAATTAGCCTGACACACTATACACACTTAGTACCACTGACACACTATACTTAGGTGCTGTCTCTTTGCCCCCCCCCCCCTTTTTTTTGATCATGACTGTGCTCTTTGCAGGTGGTGTTAGATACACTTAGATGAGTTGAACGACGCAGACTGGCCTTTAAACTTTGCTAGTTTTCTAGTAGTTTGGCAGTCCAGTAGAAAATCTGTGCACATTTTATGAGCTGTTATCTGTGCTATCTAGAGAATTCTGTAAAGGTTAGGATTTTGCAATGTTTTCATTAATTCAATTTATCAGTTGTTTTATTAAACTTTTTACAATTTTTACGTCTAAAAGTGTTGATGAGTTAGGTATTAAACCATTAAATCTTTCCAATTAAGTAGCTTATAGGGCCCTTTTCAAGTTAATTACATGCTAGTTATATAAAAGACATTTTAGATTGTATGTTCCTTGGGGCAAGAATTTGAAGGAGTGCTTGTGGAGTACTTTGCTGATGCATTTTTGAAATGAAGAGAGTCTCATGGGATTCTGCAATACAATAATGATGTAAAAATGTTGCAGGCATAAGGAGTAGGCATCCTTTTTATTAAATCTCAGTTACTCAATATTTTGAGAGGTTTTTGATAATGAAAATGGTATAACTCTCTTTAGGAAGGATTTTGTCATTTCGTGTTACCTGTTCAGAGGATAGATATTTTTTTGAAACATACTGTATGGAGTTACTCTGTTAACATTGAAGAGCTTCATTTTATGCAAGTTTGTCTGTGATTCTGTAAGTGCTTTGTAACAAACTTATTTTTCTTCTGGGTGTGGTTTATTATTTATAGTAGAAATATTCTGTGCATGCTATAAACCTGTCGTGCCAGCTATTTTACACATACAAACAATAGTGAGCTGTAGAAGCAACATGTGATAAAGCAGATAGATCCAGTTGTCATTCTCTAAAGCTAAGTTTGATGTACTGTTATATAGCAGATTTCCTGTCTGTAATCATAGATTGGGTGTTACCTTGTCCTCCTGCTGTCATTACTGCTATTTTCTTTGTTTAACAGCAGATGAACTTGACCCCCCTTCAATTTAACTCAGACTGAGTTCTGTCTACTTCTTGGTATTTCATTTCCACCCCCTGTCCCCAGTGACTGCTCTTTGAAATCACGTGATATGAAATTAACGCTTTGTAATGGTTAATAATATGACCCTGTTGTACAACTGAACTTGATACTTTCTGATCTGTGAAACCAGCTTTTTAAAAACAATTTTGAACAACTAATGAACAAGAAGGGTGGCACTCATGGACTGTAAAATGTTTTTGTTTGTTTTTCTTACAAAACTGGGTGTTATTGGAAACTGTTACAAAGAGATGTTACTAACATCTTCCTTTCCCTTTTTACCAAATCATGGTGAATCATTGGTATCCAATTTCCCAGCACTCATATTGTAAATACTGTCACTTGTTGGTTAAAATTTATTACGAAAGTATCCTATTTGGCAGTACTACACAGTACTGTTTAAAACTTTGCAATAAATTGTAAATCAAAAGCAAATAGAACATCTTTATTCAGCATGGGTTGCTTGTTTCGAAAGCTGCAAGTGCATCATTTACAAAAACAGTTGGGAAATCCTGCAGTGCTGTAATAAAGGTAACATTCAGATATCTGGCTCGCCATGTATAGTTCCACAAGTTCTGTTTTTGGTTGTCTAGTTGTATCGGTAACAGAAAGCTAAACAAAATCTTTTAAGGATCAGGACAGAAGAAAATTTGATTTCCCTCTGAAGTTTTCAATTGCAAGAAGCATTATAAGTGAGTTTGCTGGCTCTCCCTCTCTGAGGACTGTTGTTCATCTCAAGCGTAAAAGTGCTTCCACAGCCAGATTCACTCTGAGACGTTTAAAACTAATCGTAAGAACAAGGTGACTCTTGAAAGCTAAAGCTATTTCTGTGGCGAGAAGGTGCGTAATAATTAAAAAATATGATCTTTTTAAATCTGACACAAATGTAGAATAAGAGCAATGTGGTGATGATGTTCTATTTATAGCAGCCTGGAAACAAACTTCATTAATGCAGTAGCAGCTGGAAAACAAGGACTGTGTTTTGCTAGACATTGTGTA
Source organism: Rhea pennata (assembly GCF_028389875.1). Classification (NCBI taxonomy): domain Eukaryota; kingdom Metazoa; phylum Chordata; class Aves; order Rheiformes; family Rheidae; genus Rhea; species Rhea pennata. The sequence continues at coordinate 14,743,024 of NC_084674.1, forward strand.
AACATAATAAACTATTATTTCTCTAAAGAATTTCCAATCTAAACTCTTATAAGAATATACTGTAGTATTTGTTAAATATTTGTAAATTAAATTCTTAAAGAAAATTCAGATGTGTTGAAACTATTAAATTCCAATCATTCATAATTCCAGAGATCTGCTACATATTTTGAAATAGGATATAAAAATCTATAAAATCTAATTCAAGATACAGTAAGCATTGCATATAATATGATCCTAATGTAGTTTGAAATAACATTCTGGAACTTCATAAAATGCACTTTTATATGTTGTTTTTTCTTATTCAAAAATTGTACATTAATAGTGCTAACTAGATTGTGATTATTTATAAAGCTTTTCAGATAGAGTTAAATTTGCCATCCTTAAAACACTTACAATGCACAATGAGAACTATTTCAATCTGTCTCTGTGCCAGCAGGCCCCCCACTGAATTTGGAAAGCTTATTTGTTTTCCAGGCATTGTTTCAGGTTGTCATTGGTTCAGCACCTTAAATATTCTCAGAAGCAATAGTACAGGTTTCAACAACCGCTCTGTCCTCTTGGACACTTCAATGCAAAGCAGATCCATAGCTCTGTGGAAAGGTCATCACAAAGTTAACAAAGCAACCGTGTACCACCCTGGAAGGCTATTGCTACTTAAGAGCTTTCACAGAGCTTTATGCACAGGGTGGTCTGATAAGCAGTCTGTTGGTGCAGCTCTGTGTGACTATAGTTCTTGGGCGCTCCAGTCATGTAGTAATAAAAAGAATTATTGCAATAACTCCAGCATCTCTAGACATTCTGTCTTTCCCACTAGAAGAAGCATCTTTTCAAAATGATTATCCTTTGGAGCATGTGTGACAAATGACAAGCTTGAGATAGGAATTTGTCTGTTCCATCTTCCACAGTACAAACTAAGTCTTGCAGAGAACATGCTACCAGTGAGCATCTCTTCCATCTCATAAATGAGCCAGGCTGAGCCTCTGGATCTCTGCTTGATTATAGCTAGAGAATTAGAGAATAAGATGATGCAACCAGACCACTTCTGACACATGCTGATTTGGTAGAGGCTGTGTTCAAACATACGAGACATGTCAGAAAATACAGTCAAAGGCAATCCAAGAAATGTTGCTGCTACATACACTGAAGTTTCTTGTAGCATGGACAAAAGTGGGACTCAGATCAGTGTCATCTCTTGAGGATCACTGCCATGGAAGTTTTCACATATTCCCATGATAGTTACGTTCTTATGACTTTTTATTGTCTTGCTGTATTGTTTTGTTGATCATAAAGTGCAGAACCTCTGCTGTTTGCACAGAAAATCTGTTCAAGATTGAGCTTCCTTGTAGTTTTCTTCGTATTTTTATTTATTTATTTATTCTACTTTGCTTTCTTCATATCATTGTCACTAATGGAAATAGATTAAAGCTTTAGGGAAAGTTTTATGATTTAGGGAAAGCTTTAGGATTAAAGTTTTAGGGAAAATAGTATTTAAGTAGTCTGATAGCTTTCTTTGGTCTGAGTGACAGGTTTTTAAATAAAATTTCAGATTTTAATACCCAATAGTAAATGTATATGAAATTCCAAACTTTTGGAGGCTTTCATCTGTTACTGATAGGTAAAATGAAGAATCAGGGTTTGAAGTCAACCCTCTTACAACTCAGCTTCTGCAGAGGGAGGGGGTTGCAGTTTTATGAATTGCCTGGAGGTTGCATGTGAATTTGCTTACACCAACTTACTTAGGCTTCTGGAAGGGAGAAAGGGAGCATTTTGTCTTGCTCCCACAGCACTTCAGATGTTTATATTCCCTTAGTCACACAGTCCAGAGTCCCAGCTGCAGTGACAGGATACTGCCTGAATAAGAATAAAGAAAAAGAATAAGAATAAATAAATTTAAATTTCCTTACTACTAAGAGCTATAGAGAAGAAAGCAACTGAAAGTGCTTAAGTATTTTGGCCTTCACTCTGCTAGTGTTTTGACAAGATCAGTCCAGCAGAAGGTACTTGGAAATTGTCTGTATAGTACCAGAATAAAGTCTGATCGTGTACTTGTTGTTTCTTACAAATATTTGATAGTCTTTAACCTTATGTCATCCCTGTGCTTGAGATATTTCTACAAGTGAGAGAATAAGGCAGGAGAGTTTCTCTGCCCATCTGTGCCGGGGTTTTTTGATTTTTGAATCATTAGTGTTGGGGGTTTGTTCTCTCTTCCTATAGACAAAAGTTATAGTAATACTTATTTCATTTTACTCACAATTTTTTGGATATTTCTGGCTGGATTTTTGTATTAGTGGTGCTATATGTTTTTATTTAATTTTTATATTTTGTTGCTGCATTACACTCATCAGCAATGCTGTAGCCACACCGATGCTGAATGAGTTGCTTGAGTTTGTCATTTATGACTTCTTGATCTCAAATTTTGAGGCAGCTGCTGTCAAGAATTTAGACACTGTTCCTCAGATTTCCTTCCATGTTATGTGTATGGGCATTTACAATGTACACGAGCTCTAGCTGCACTTTCTTTGAAGTGAATGCTATTGATGTTGCTGTCAACAAGGTACATAGAACTTTGGAGATGACTGATATAAAGCTGTAAGAAAAACACAAATATGACTTGATCTACTCAGATGCTAGACAGTAAAAATTGTCATGCTGTTAATCTGTGTTAATTGAGACAGGTAAGGGTGGCAGTCAGGTTTAAATATTTATTGTATTGATGAGAAAAAATCTGATAGACCAATCACATGCCTGGCAGTATTATGTCACGTCTACCATCTGACTTCCTAAATTCTATGGTGGATGCGAGGCAAAAGATGATAGGTGACCTGAGGAATAGTGCAAGTCTGTCACTGGGCTGTTAATCTTGTATTTTCTTGTGTCAAGCACAACATAATACTATTTCTTTCTAAAACCATGTCTGCAATGCTCAGTGGGTTGGACTAAGTATAAACTTGTTCTTCAGAAACAGACTTTTATTCCCGTGGCTGCAGGAAAGGAGCTGCTGCTTTTCTAGGGACGTTCTTTATCACTGTGTGCCCCAGATGATTTGTGAAGTTGCATTGAGCCAGGTACCCTGGAGGCCATTTTCTATGGACTAAGACCTCCCTATGCCTTTTGTACCTGTACGCATGCCTTGTGTTCATGTGTACAGCTCGTGAATATGTGCACGCAGCGTGACTAAAACTAAATCAAGATTCAACTGTCTAATTGTATTCTTTATTACAATAGCTTATTTTATGGACCTTGAAGATGCAAACACTGACTGCGTGTTTCAAATTTTACTCAAATGTCTATGGAAGCTGAAAATAACGCTTTTTTTTTTTTTTTTTTTTAAGTCAAACTCTCAAAATAATTTTTCTTGCTGTATATGTAGTAATTTTTGCTTTAGGCCCCCATCCTACCCAGCACTGAATGGTTTATATTTCAGTGTTGGAAAAATATACGCTTAGTTCATACCTCTTGAACTTTGAATGACATATTTAGCAATTAGCCTACAACTTGGAATTAAGAATAACTAATGTTGCATAATCTGTCTAGGTTATTCAGCTATCAAAGTGTATCATTAGTTTTTTTTTTAACTCACATTACTGTTTGTTTATAAAACAAGTTGTAAAATGTGCTTGGTAATCAGAGAATACTTTTTATCAGTATGAAATCAGTATATAAGAAAGCATACAAAATTTAAGTGTTTACATGTTTTAATCTCCAGGAAATGGAATAAGGAAATCTGAGTGTTATCAGGAAATCTGATTTTAAAATGCCTGCCTACCTACTTCATCTTTGCTGCAACTTAAGACCCACAAAATTTATAACGCTCCAAAACTTTCACCAACATTTTAGTTAATTCTCAATCACAGTCACATTTATGAGAATTAAACTGCTTACATAACATCTGGATATTTTAAGATTTCCTTTCATTTTGCACTAATGAACGTTTCAGATCTAGGTTCTTTTTCTTTTTATTCTGTGCAGTGACCTTGAAGAAAGTAATACAATTTCCTGTTTTACTGCCTCACAGAACAAAATTCCTCCCCTGTCAGTTTACTACTACAGATAACAGTCAGGATCCTAAAGTTGTGTGCATGAGCCTCTAGAAGAGGAATCCACTGTTTTTTTAACTTCTCTGGCATCTGCTAAGTTTCACATTTTCCCTTTGAATCAGCTTTTATGCATAAACCAAGAAAATATTTCTCTTAAAAATGGGATTCCAGGTAGTATAATTTCCCTTCGGATAAGCCGCTTGTTAGAACAATAAACCCAATGGAACTAATGGACCAGTGGAACCAGTGTATCTAGTATGCCCCTGTTCTTGAGAGCTAGAGTCCAGAAGTTCTCTGGAAAATGTCCTGCAGTCTTTTTTGATAAATGATACAGGGCACAAATCTTTCTCTGTAAAATAGGAAAGGAGATGCCAATGAACATCTCACTCTTATGTAAATAGCTTAATGATGGAAGTAGTGATGGAGAAATACTAATAACATCTTTTTGTTTTAGCAGCCTAAATGGAAAGATTTAGGTCTTAAGCCTATCAGGCTTCTGCACTGTCTTGATGAATGCTGTATTGTGTGAGAGGAGACACCAATATCATGCATCTAGCTGAAATTTGATCCTGTAGATATGTTGCACCTTTTCTTAAAAGGCTCATCAGAATTGCCCTAGTTTCTGAATCTAAATTGAGAATAGGTATGAAATAACCAATGACTGGTTCAGTCTGGTCAGAAGTGAGGTGGTTATGGTTGTGAGCAAGATCAGAACTCTGAGCAGGTGAAAGGTACGATGATGAGCTGTGTTTGCGATTTGTGCACGTCTAGACTTACACAACACATGAGGTAAAATTTCCAGAACTTAAACATCTACAGCTTAATGCCACTTAAGTATTTTCTGGATCTTTTTTAGAGCTTTCTCAATCTGTTTGCATATTTTAAGAACAGGTAATTGAGCCTAGGTGAGGGAGTATCAAATTCTGATCACAAAGGATTTTAGGGTTTCCTATGATGGGGTAAAAGACTGTTTAAGAAATAACTTAGATCTAATTACAATCTGGACAGCAAGTGAAAGAAGAGAAATGAAAGAATCCTTCAAGAAGTCTTGGTCAGAAGAAAATTGCAGGCCTATATGTAGAATTTATGTGGATTTGCTTAGAAAAATTAACTATGTTCTCCTAGAAGGGTCTGAGAAGAAAAACTAGATTTGATTTTAGTTCCCCTTTAGGCAGGGAAAACAGGTCAACAGCCTTTACAGTATCCCCAAAGGGAGATACTTGAGTCTTGGCCTAAAATGTCTGTTTTCTGAAATTTCTTTCAATTTTTGTATTTTCTCAGCAGAGATATGTCATGGGCCTTGTTTTCACAGGGATTGTTTGTTGATTGGTATCATTTTCATCTTTCCTCTTCTGTCTCCAAACTCTGCAGAAACATTTTATGTTAATTTAGCTTCAAACTGAAAAAATTTTACCAGCTCACTGAAAAGCTGCTTTGCTCTTAAAAAAAAAAAAAAAAAAAAAAGAGTTAGAATTGGTGCTAGCTTGCTACCCAAATTCAGGTTTGTCTTGACATTCTTCACTCTTGGAAGTATGCAGAGTTTTACAAGATGAACCAGTATCTATTGCTCTGAGCAAGTTGCAAAAGAGTGAGCAGGGTATGGAGGATTCAAGAGTGATGTGTAAGGATGTAGGGTATGTGGAGTAATTGTGTGTGTGTGTGTGTGTATTGGAAGTAAGTTATAGGATAAGGCATTTACTAAAAAATAGTAAAATATTCTTTACCAAATCTTTTTCATCAAAAGGAAAAAAGAAGATAACTGTATTAAAAATAACTTTTTATTGTTTACTTTAGACACAATATCTTAAGCCTTCATACCTTATTTGTGTTCAGTGTCTTAACTGATGTCAGTTGTTTGTATTATTTTTCATTTTTGACAGGTTGAGATATTAATGTTATGTTTTGAAGAATATGAATTTTCCTGTAAATGACGCTCTTAAAATGAGCTGGGATTCTAGGATTCACTTATCCTAGAATGCAATTAATCCTGAAGTGATATGAGCAGGTGAAATTTTACTGGCTTAAAAGTGGATTTGTATCTATATCCAGCAGCTCAATATCAGAATTAGGTGGGAGTGATTTGTCTCAATATTTTTCAATGCTTGAAGTATTGTTGAATACCTTCACTGGAAAGAAATACCATATTTTATTAGAGAATAGATATTTATTTGTGTTTTTTTTCCACTTCTGATAGCTATATCTCCACTTTGAATCTTCTTTTAAGCATAGAACAAGAAAGTGTGTAATACTGAAAGCGTGCTAGAACACATGCTTTGTCTCTGATGAATCATGCATTAAAGTAGAATAAGGTAGCTGTATATCAGGCAATTATATTTGAAACTAGGTTAAAAAAAAAAAAAGACTTGTCAAAGTATGATTGTAATACAACCAGAAGTTAATTAAGCTACTGCATGCCATAATTTATATTTTATTATTACTGGTGTTATTAACAGCATGAAAGTTTTAATGGCTGAAGTAGCGTGCTATTACCAAACAGTACTCAGCGCCCCCACCAAAAACCTACACCTACTAGCCCACTCTGAAACTGAAAGGCCTATTTCTAGCTTAAAATAGGGAATGTAGTGAAGGGTAATTTGGCATTTCATAAGCATAGCTAAACACATAATTTGACCCTTAAATCTTTTAATGTAGGAAACATGACAGAATGTCTTCATGTTGTTTATTTTACTTAAAACTTGATGTGTGTTAAAGTGAACCAGTTTAATTTGACTAATACTTTAAACTGTGTTTCTCTGTCCATTTTGGATACTTACCTAAGTATCCACAATAGTCTTCTTTCATACAATTATTACGTAAGTTTAAAAATAAACAAGTGAGTTGTCATTTTTTTTGAATGAGCTGGAAACATATTCAATCTTCTAATATTTGACTGATCGATAAGCCTTCTAAATCTAAGCATGCACTTTTTCCTACAAATGCATAGAAAATGTTTTCTAAGGGTAGCACTTAAGGAGCTGACCGTTGTAATATATGTTTTTTAAAAAAACCCTAATATTTCTCCCCATAGTTCTGTCTTACTAGTTTCTGAGGACAGGTTTTGCTTGTCCAAAATAGATGATGCAGTTTGTGAGGCAGGAAAGATGATGGAAGGCCATATCAGATCACTCATTTACTTGCTTTATGAAGCACTACATTAGAGTCATTTGTGATGACTGTGTGTTCTATTTATTTTTTTAAATAAATTGTTTTCTGTCTGTGAACTGGGTAAGGAAATTTTACAGCTATGTATGTCTGGATTTTGAAGAGGGCTGCTCAAATGCATATTGAAACTTGTACGTATGAATGATAATGCAAATATAAATTTTCAGGTAATATATGGAAACTTACGTTTTTTGATAAATTGCAAATAAGCACCTTATTTAATTTTAGTTTTTCTTACCTTGAAGTGATATAACTTAATGTGATGGCCAAGTAAGGCAGGTTTCTGAGTACAGTAAGGGCTAATACACACCAGTGCTAGTCACTCAGCTGGTGCAGTTTGGGAGATGCCACTGTTATTGAGCAGTCCTCTCTTGCTCTCACCCTTCTCAAGAATTAAGGTGTTTTTGGCATGTGAATATAAAAATTTTCAAGGAAATAATATATTCTGCTGTTTGGATTATGAGACTGGAACCTAATCCCATAAATGTACTAGCTCTAACTTCTCAGCCAAATGAATGGCATGAATGGCTAGTGTGCATATGTACATGGAGTTCTTGCAGAATGGGTTCCTCAGTTTTCAACTTTCAAGCTGGCCTGAGAATTTGTGCATCTTTGTCGTTGAGCTAACAGCAGTCAAACTTGAAATTTTTAAGGTAGCAGTAGATTGAAGTAGAATGTTTTCTTGATGCTTACGGTATATAACCTTTCTAAGCACAGTGAAGAGAAGATTCAGTGGATCCCATTGAATGCAATTGGTGAAGATTTGCTTACCTAGACTGGTGAAAAATCAGCAGAAATTGATTTCTCCTCATTTCTATGGAACTCCTAGGGGACTGAATTGAGCTTTGACCTCATTCACAGTGCTTCACATGCAGAATTTGGGCCTTCTGCCAAAGCTCATCTTTGGGCCTTGATTTTGGGCTGATTTTAAAAATGTAGTGTTTTTTTGTCCTTGTGCCTCTGTTGGTTTAAGAATGCTTGCTGTGACCTAATGTTTCAAAGCTCCACCCATCATCTCCCAGCTGTTTTGTTTTGTGACCAGGGCATGTGCACTTGGAGACAGTTGTCTGTTTTCAAGTTTAAAGCCCATTGCGGTTATTTAAAATGGAGAACTACACATGTAGGAGGTGGACTGTGTGTTTTCCCTCCCTTTCTCCTCCCCCATAACTATGGAGTCTCAAAGTCCCCAAAGGCCTGCCTATTACCTTAAAATAAATGTTAATGAGGACTTTATCTTAGTACTATAGCCTTATGCTTGTTAGAAAATTTTAAAATACTTTTGTCTGCTTAAAATATTATACAAAGCCGCCTCTGAGACAAACCACAAGAGGCAGATAGACACGACAATACACATCACTCAGCTTCTGACACTTCTAGCACACTGCATGACAGGAAGCGAGAGCAAACTGTGCGGCCGCGTTGGGAGGAGTTCCTGCCGAAAACTGAAGGAGAGACATAGGGACTTCTTTGCAGCAGAGTTTTCACTGTCACACTGAAGATTAAGAAACCTCCTCTAATCTGAGTGCAATACGAAGTACCTCATGGTGTGGTGTTGCTTTTCTGTGCATCATCAGGTAAGTGCAGATTAGGGCTTGTGTTACTTTTTGTTGTCTGCGTATGTGGCACTATAGTAAGTTGAAATTACACAGATATTTCTTCCAAGTATGACAGGATTTAGAATTACATATTAATGAAAGCAAAATGCTGATTGGCCAGGAGTGTTTCCTCCTGTAAGGAAGAAAACAATTCTTAAAAGTTTGTAATATATTCTCATAATGCCAATGGCATGGATGATGGTTATTTTTCTTGGTATGTTGATAGTTTACTGCAAGATGAGATGCCTTTACTTACTACATATTTTTAACATACCTGTATAAACATCTCTGCATAATTCAAAAACCATGGTTTTGGCTTGTGCTGAGGTTTAGATGGGAACACTCATAGCTATAAGCATAAGTCTATACGTTGTTGAAGTGAAAGCTGTAACAGATTCTATTTACAGTGCATAATTATGCAGCTGTGCAGCATATGTATGAGGCATCACCCTGGGGAACTGGGTGCAGTTTTAGATGTTGTACTTTGGAGAGATGTGCGCAGAAAAGTAGCAAGATTGTTGATAAACATAGTAAATATGGTCTATAGAAAAGACTTAAATTTGGGGATAATTGTATGTAGAAAAAGAATACTTGATTGAGATAAAAGGGCACTTGATCTCTGAGCTTGTGGGAAAGTGTCAGACACTTGTTCTCTGTGTTTGCAAAGGTTAGCACAGTAATGAGTGAGCTTAGTAGCAAGGGAGATTTAGGTTAAATATTTGGGGAAACAGGCCTTCATAATTGCTGTATTAATCAAACAGTGGAACAGACTACATAAGTATGTTTTAAAATCTATCATTTCAAACTTTTCAGCATAATATAGAAAGAGCGTATCATACACACTGACATATGTTACATGCTGCAATAGTTAGCGTTCAGTCCTTGAGTGTTCTTAATGACTTGCATGTGACTTTGTTTCTGGACAATTAGTTGTGGGTAAGAGTGGTATATATGGGCCACAGTGGAATAGGTCTGATCTCTAACTTTGCAGATCTAGTCCCAGATTGTAGCATCTCCCCACTATTTGGAAAACTGGATAGCTTCTTTGTATTTAAGAAGCAACTTCACTTCAAAATATTGCATGTGTGTTGAATGTAAGCCTTACTTTGAAGTTCCTAGAAATGTGACAAAAAGGTGAGAAACTGCAATATGAGGAGAGCAAGTCAGGGGTCTGTTCGAGGGCCTGTGTGCTCTCGGATATGCTTTGAAGAAGTGTAGATTAAATGTACTGAAGCTTAAGACTGGATTGTTAATTGGATACAATTTTCTCAGACAGAAGAGAGAGATGGTCTGTGCTGAAATTGTTGCACAGAATCTTTTTAAGATGTCATCTGGAGTGCTTTATGCAGTTCTGACTTAAACTGTATTTACAAAGATAAATCAAAATGTCAACAGTCTCAGAGGAAGCTTACTGAGATGACTGGAGAAATCATGAATTTATTTTAATAGATGGTAACGAGTTAGAATTCTCAGGCTTCATTAAATTGCTTAAAATGAGACAGCTGATTTCTAATGACTGTACTGTAAGATTGGTGGTCTTTTTGGATGTACTTAATACGCATATTTGCTATGAATGGGTGTTTTACACATCAGTTACTTGAAAATTTGTAGCAGAAGGAATTTAATAAATTCCACAGTATTCATGGAATAGTGTGTGTGGGGGGGGTGTGTCTGTGACATAAAATCACACAATTCTCTAGCGTCTAATAATATCGCAAAGCTCATACTGAGGTCTTTTCAGTTCGGTCCAAGTTCTGTCTCCTCTTTTTTATATAGTTTTTTCCAGAATGGTTGGAGTCTTTCTTTTGTCAGTTTTGGTTGAAACTTGCCCATAAGCTTAAAAATAAAATAAAATAATATTCCAGGAACAAGGATACCCACCACAAGGATATCCAATATCACATGTTTCTGAGGAATGAAGCTAAAGAATGTATGTGTGTGTATTGAACCCCCAAAAATAGACATAGCAACATGGAATTTTAGTGAAAGTGATTTTTTTTTTTTAATCTTATACAGAAAAATGAATTTCAAGTGTAGCCATTTTATCCTTTTGATGAGAGCTGGAGAACAGTACGTGAGGCACTTGGGTCAAAAGCCATATACAGGAACCTGATTGTGCTTTTAAAGGTACAACAGCATAATGATGCTGAATGCAAGATACTGAGACAAAGCAGACTAACAGTAGAATATTAGAACAATACAGGACGACTACAGTTCATTAAAACGTAAGCCAGTGGAAAGCCACATGGAAGCTTAGTTCATGGAAATTGTTTTGTTCTGCTGTGATTCTGGTGCTGTGCATAGCATCAGCAGTTATCTCTTTTACGATGGGAAGGTCCAGTGGATTCTTAAAAAATCTTTCTTTTGAATGAGTCTGGTCTTCAAATCGGAAAGAGGCATTGTCACTTTGTTCCAAGAAAACCTACAAAATTCATACCTCTTCCACACAGAGGAGCAGTTTATTTTGGAACCACAAGTGGTGGTTGACATCTGTGATTAAGTAGTCAACAGCAGTAAATGCAGTTCCTTGCTATCGAGGTAGAGGAAGTCTCCCTGTCTTTAAGAGCACAAAGCTTTTAAGAATAGAGCTTTAAAATAGTATTAATTTCAATTATTTTAGCTTTTAGAGCTGTGTCTACAGCTATAGTAGACACAAACATACGAAGCCAGGAAGTACAACCTTACCAGGTCAGCTTTCCAAAGGCAAAGGAATCCAGGAATTATTTGCATGCTGATTGATTATGTTACTTTAGAGCAGAGAGTACTGAATGCGGCTGAATAGCAGATGAAAAGTGCTTGTAGGACAACACATGATGAATCTAAGTAGTTAATAGACTGTTTTAAAATTATATCTTTATTTATAAGCTAGGTGAGTTTAGAATCCCTAGGCATCAATTTTAAGCATTAATTAAAAGCATAATTTCTGTAGCAGAAATGTCTTGAAGTCCTGAGTGAGAAAGGGTCCTGTAATAATGGTTGCTATTCATTGAAGTAATAAAGAACCCTTAAGGAAAAATAAGTGCTTCTAATTCATTTATTTTAATTTGATTCAAACTTTATAGCAACCTATGAAAAAGTTCCAGCGTATTTAACTCTCTGCTAGATTCCAGTGACTGATACTCTCCCTTGTCTTCCAAAAGGGGGAAGGAAGAAGGTTAAATAAAGATAGAATAAATACCAGTCCTCAAACAAAGCATTGCTGATCCTTGTCCTTACAGCATCCCGTACATGCACACCCATTTCCTGTTGTTAATGTTACACACATTGAATATAATTTTCATTTCATTGTTCACTTCAGCATTCACTTTGTTACATTGACGGAAAATCTCAAATATCACAATAAGCAATGTAGAAATAAAACTTACTCTGTGCTCTGAGAAAGCTGAAAGGAAACTGCCATTTTGTTTGGCAGAGATGTGAATGACTCCTCAGAAGTGTCTAGATATCTAAGTCACAAGTGCCATAGATAACCTCTATTTAAGAGTTTTCTGCTGTGTTTTGACAGACTTAGAGCAGAGTCTGTGTGGACTCTTCTTGTTTGCTTTTATTTTTTGAAAACATCAAGCACAAACAAATTATGTTATTAATACCAATATATAAATACTCTGTTAGCTGGTATGTGTGCAGTGTGGGAAATAAAACCCGAACACCTCTATTACAAATGCAGTGCATCTCTCCAGGTAACCAGGTGGTCTCTGACAGTTTCTCCCTGAAGAGAGAAAAAGCTTTTGTTTAGATTTTTGTGTTACTCTTGAGAACAGGAAAACTAATGTCTTTGATATTCCGAACAGTAGAGGGCACCGGGAATATACACAGAAATGGAATCCCTTCGAGGGATTTTGGCTCTCTTTAGAGCCAAAATCTTATTTTCAGCAATGTAACATAAAGATCTGTGGTATTGGAACATCAGGTAAATAGTTATTTTCCTTTTTAAAATGTTGTATTAGAATTCAGTATTCTGAAGTTATGTCCCAGAAGCATGTATGATGCTGAAAAAGGAACTGTGTTTCATGAAAATTTTTTTTAGGATCCTGTAGCCTTCCTATGCCTTCAAACTCTTGTCAGTGGTACAATTGTGAAGGTGAAAATGGAAAATATCCAGGGAGCAATACTGTCATGAGATTGATTATAACAGTAAATGGAAAGGTGGCAGAAAAAGATGAAAATTGTGAGAATCTCTCTCTGAATGAGCTTAAATGAATTATCACAAGTTTGCCAAATTGTAATTGATTAGCTCTGAACCTAACCTAAGAGAAAGGAAGACAGTCTTCAACAGGAAATTCAGAGGTATTTAGTTGGTTATTACAGACATACATGCTAATATGATTCATTTGACATGGTCTTCCTCAGTGCAGGCTTCTTTTAAGAACTTTGCATGGTATCAGCCAAGCTAAAGTTCTTTTGGCATCTGTGTTAGTTTTAAATTAGAATGTCAGTGCAGCGGTAATGTGATAAGACGGAAAATGGATAATTCTATGTGATGCTCATTCCTGTTTCAGTATCACGAGCATTCTGGCTTTAGGCTGGGCAACATGACACCACTGCTGCCTCTTCTAGTTGACTTCTGAATTCTGCCAGTGATGTTATATCCCACCACTTGTGGCAGGAAATGTTGAATTAGTGATTATTCAGCTAACCTTGTGATAGAAGGCTATTAATCTTTGTCATGTAATTTTATACCCAATTTAAGCTTGATCCGAGGCATATTTTGTTAAATGAACGATAACCACAGGTGAGAACCATGTTGAAATCTTTGGTCAGAATCTCCCCCTCTTACTTTAGGAAGACTAAACTGTTTACCTTCTAGTCTGAAAAAGGAACTTTTTTATTTTCTGGCTGTGCTGTCTGTGAATTATTTAAATTATTCTGGGGAATTGAAATATTATTTACTTTCTTCCCAGTTCAGTTGGTCATTAATTCTTTCACCCCACCCCAGTTGTTCTTGCATACCTGCTAGCGTCTAGTTTGTGGTATTTGTCTCATCGCTGGCTGTGTCTGGACTGTGTGAAGCCTTGTACTCTGACGTAGCCAGCAGATAAATACCCCTCAGATAACTTGAATGTGAATTGAAATGGAAATGCAGCAAAAACTTAAAGCAGATCTTAGGACACAGAAGGAGCACAGAAGCAACAGCATATGGAGTTTTTGGAGTGATTAAAGGGCTACTTTTGGTCTTGGCAAATAGTATTTTTCAGGATTTTTTGATAGAAGGACTAGCATGTTAGGAATAAATGTGGAATTGATGACAAATTAAGAAGACAAAAGATGAGAAAATTTTAGTATCTGAATATTTTTTTGAACTTACTTGTTTGTGGATGTGTTAGGTTTTTAGGAACTGGAAGATTTTGTTGCTTAGACTGCTAGTATATTTGACTGTGCATAGGTATATTTTGCTGATAAATATGATTTACATATCAAGAGAATTTGTAAGCTTACTGGATTTTCTGAAGGAATGTTGTATAAAAACAGTAAGAATAGAAATTAACAAGGAAATCTAGATTATTGCTTTGGTTTGCTGTCTACTGTTATGGTAATGTCCAGCCATATTCCCAGCTTCTTCAACAAATCTGAGATTTGTGGTGTAGAAGGCCATCATTGGACCTTCCATGTGAAGGTTCAATGAGGAAAGTGTGTGAGCTGTCGACTGGCTAAGGAGACACTAATTGCTTATTTAAAAATAAAAACTGGTGTGTAATAGAACTGGTTTTCCTGCTGGCCTTCCCTTCATTGGAAGTGTGGCTTGAACCTCTTCTGCCTTTTTGGGCCTTACAGCTCTTGATTTTTGTATTTGATTTCTGTTCTGCCCTCCTTTCACATTAATTGCTTTTGGATTTTAGTTTCATTTATAACTGGTCCATTCAGATTGGTGTTTTTCTGATTTTTGCTTTTTAATTGCCTCTAATAGAGGTATTGTGATACACAACACAAAGGACAAACTGGAGAGGATCATAAAACCCAAAACATAGTGAAGTGGAAAAAAAAGCTCCAGTAAAAAAGTTAATGTATCAGAAATATTTCTCGGTTGGGACTCTTTGGTGGAAATTGAACGTGGATCTAGGGGGGTATGGGTTAACAAACCACTTTTAACAAACCAGTTGGTTGTCGTAATTTTCAAACTCCCCTGTCTTGCCTCTCCCGTTAAGTCCAGAGCCTGTGCTTCAGTGCTCTGAATGACTGAGTTAGAATAGTTCAAGGTAGTTTTAAAGAGTGGAGTTAGTGGTTAAAACAAGGCTTTAGCTACCTATCTGGAGTAAAGTCAGAGCTCTTCCGATTCCAGTGGGATTTTCCTGGTTTGGTACAGAATCCTCTTGGGTCCTGTTTTTTAGATGGTTCAGGGAGATCTCTCCTGCCTTTTCCTCATCAGTAAGAAAGATTAAAAAACAATTTTTGTTGGCAAAATGATTGTTCCCTTCTCTACAT
Source organism: Rhea pennata (assembly GCF_028389875.1). Lineage (NCBI taxonomy): Eukaryota > Metazoa > Chordata > Aves > Rheiformes > Rheidae > Rhea > Rhea pennata. The sequence continues at coordinate 14,758,238 of NC_084674.1, forward strand.
TATTGAAAACTTTGTTTTTGCTTAATCTAGAGGATTTTTTTTTAACTAAGCATGTATTACATAGGACAGACTTAGCAAAAGTGCAGAAGATAGATTTAACAGCATTTACTCAAATGTTTATTATTGTTTTTGAGTTTATCACATACCTCTCCTACTCCATAAAAAATCTTAATAAGGATATTCAAAGCCACCTTAGAACCTATTGTGGTATATTTGCCTTACTTCTCAATAAATAAATATACACATATATATTTACATGCATATATTTAGCTAATGAATGCATAAATATATGCATGCATATATTTAGTATAATCATGTGTTAGAGCTGTATTCCTTACAACATTGCTTTTTTTCGTACTATTAGTGTTGAAGGATATCCAGCAGTATGTTCTGGGAAGGCTACAGTTCCCAGGTATTTTCATATACAAGCAGGTGATATGGCTGTGGCTAAATGATACCGTATGATTAAATAGATATTTTTTCTTTATTTTTTGGACTTTTTTTTTGAGCAGGTGGTGAAATCCCTTTTTAAAAGGGATTAAAACCTAAATTGTTGCTAGAAGCGTTAAGGTTATTTACTTGTCTGTATAAAGGTAGTGCCTTGAGCTATTATTTATTTTGATGTGTTTCTGTGTGCAGACTTACTTCCAAGGAATTAGAATGGATAGGTGATTTAGCAAAAGTCAGTGTTTCTTTCTGAAAAGCATTTCCTTTCCTGCCACAGGATGTTTTTTTAATCAAGCTATTTCTGTGCATCTTTGCATTTCTTTTCCCAGTTGGTAAAATATAAATCTCCAGTATTGACAACTAGATTCGTGTGATGGTGAGAGGATGTTAATCCAGCCTTCCTATAACAATGTCTTATTGCTCTAATTCCTTTAATTAAATTATTGCTTTAATACATAATTTCTTTCTTCTTACTTTCTCATCTCATGTGAGGTAATTGAGACTTGTGGTCTTAATGTAGCAGAAAAAAATCAGTGTTCTGCCACGGTAGCTATGGATGTGAGCACAGCCTTTAGCTAGCAATGTCACAAAGACAGCTAAAGATTCAGACGCTCAGTTGTTGAGGTCCAGTGGTTTAGATTTTTGTGTATTTAAAAAACAAACAAGCTGTCAACTGACTGTGTGGTATAAAATGTCTTTGTTTAGAGGTGTTTCAAATGTGTGTAATGCATCTGTGTGATCGGTCAGAGCACGCAGAGGCACTTCTGTGTTCAGAGCAGATACTGTGTTATAGGTATTATTGCTTTTGTGCAGACTCACGTACACCCTTTAACAAAGTCTACAAATACGGTGTGAAAAACGAGTTAACATAGAGTTGCCATCTGTTCTTTTTTTCCGAGCAAGAAAAACAGCTTCATACCATTTTCAGTTTAATTTATTTCAAATAAATACAAGTGCTAATAAAGACCTATTCTGTTGTGAGATAGCACGTGGTATATGATATGTGTCCATTGCTAGTATCATATTTTGCAGAATAATCACATTTTATATTTAATAAAATGCTGCAATATGACATTACCAGGGTGCATGAATTGCTTAATTATGAATGATCACTGTCTAGTATAAGGATAGTATAATACCTTTTAATTGGGTTATTTTTAATCTGAATTTAAAATAAAGATGGGTCCTAATTAGAAAAATCAGTTTAAGCTTTCAGGAATATTCAGATCAATAACTTTAGTTCATTTCCTCTGTTCAAAGTTAGGGCACACTAGTGCCCATGACCATGTGTCTTACAAGCTTATCCTTGTTTCACAATAGTCATAATATGTTGGGCTTCTTAATGGGTTTTAATTGAAACCAAAACTGATACAGCCTTTAACTGGACATTATTCTGTTAAAACAGCACATATATACAGTGTATGAGAATGTGATCTTTATATTACACATGTAAGTGACATAGTTTGTATATGCTATTTGTGCATGCTCAGGTGTTCATAAAGGCCTCACCTCTCCTATCTCGTGACATTCTTGTGCTTAAATCTTCTGAAATTTGCTGTAAGCTCTCTGTATAGGTAGACGTGAGTGCATGTCAGCACACTCAACTTTTGAATTTCCTTCTCCCTACTTCACATGCTTCTTTGTTCCCTATCATCCTAAAAAGGCTATTAATTTGTATTAAACCTAGTGATTGTTACAGCCATGGATAAGCATAAGTAATAACAACAACCCTAGGACTAGGGATGCTTCATGAGCAAGGTAGTAAAATGGAATTAAAAGAATGGATCTTCTCTCTAAAATACTGTGCCTAGACTAGTGCAGGTGATATGTTGAATAAAGATTTTCACACTATGGTTTTTGGCTTTACATTGTATTGTGTGACAATATAGAGCAATATGAAAGGTCTACCACAGTGTAATACAATGCAATTAGAGGTTGTTTTGCCAGGTTTATTTGTTGTTCAGGCAGTCCATGCAGTGGATATTTGAGCTTACCAAGAGCACTTGTTTTTGTCATTCTTATGCCACTTAACTGATTTCAGTGTTTGGCTTATAGTTTATTATTGGAGATCCGTGGATCTGCAGTGAGGCTTATTCTGCTCTGAACATGTGCGATACATACAATGCTTAATCACATAACTTCTGGGTTTATTTCAAAGCTAATAGGCTCTATTTCTAAGGTCTTTTGTGAAAGGCAGATAGAGCAGATTGTTGAGATCAAAATGGATAGATGGATCAAAATGTATGAGGTGTGCCATGTGATTTAAAACACAAAATGGAGAGCACCACTTAAGGGGTGACTTTCTGGAACATGAGGGATTCAGAGGTCAGCTGCATTGTGCCATGGCAACTGAGATTGGATTTGTAACTCCTTTGGGTAAAAGGTAGTCACAAAGATCAGGGATTAATATTATGAGCATGTTATACTCCCTGCACAATATCTACTGCAATCTTTGCTTCTAATCCACTTACTGTGGGCAAAGAAATTTATCCAGTAACTCAGTTATTGGAATAAATTTTGCTGTTGTGGATTTCTCCACTCTGATACGATGATTAATGGCCTTTGAGACTCTTAAAAATGAGAATATTAATCTTTTTTCTATAGTTGATTATATTTAACAATATTTGTGTGAAATAGCTGTCTAGCAAAGCCAGCGGGGAAAACTTACAAATAGCACATACAGTATAGTATTTGCAAACTTCTAGATAACATTGTGTAGTATGTATCTTGTTAGATAGGTTTTTTGTTGTTGTTGTTACTTTTCAGAAAAGTAGAAAAGCTAAATTTAAGTGGGGAAGAGAGGATCTCCACAATACAATTAAGGTAGGGCAAGCTGCACCTACTTTCTGAAGGCTATCATTGACATGTTCAATATGTAATTGATTTTCTTACTGCTATGTGTTTTTTCAGCCCTTTTGGTTTGTATGCCACAGTTGATACTGATTTATTTGTGGTGAGCTTATTATGATTTTAATTAATGAAGTTGTCTTTAAATAAGATACAGGTTTGTTAATGTTTTATATATTAGCACTAACTATGTTTTGTACAGATTTTCCTGAGTAGTTTTACTGCCTTGTCCAAAACAACTGTATTTTGAATTGACACGCACCCTTTAAATGGAGTAGTTGAAAGCTTACACATAGTTGCTGTTGAATAACTTTCCTGCTACAGTAACAGTTTGCCCTGTCTCCTTCAAGTTTCACTTTGATCCTTTAGCCTTGCTAATAAGCCTGTACTTCATATTTAAGTACTTCATAGCCTCAATCAGCTTTCATTAGAACTCAGCCTGTGTTGAAGTACTCCATTCTTTGTTAATCTGTAGCTGCAGGACCATGAGTAAGTCTTTTAATCAGTTATTTAACCAAATAGCTACCCATTTGCTTGATGTGTTACCGTGTTTGCCACTCTCTGTTAACAATAAAATCACATTTCTTTCATTATAGGCGTTTGTTAAGGTTCCAAAACACTTAATATTTATTTCAAGAGACAATTTCACAAGTTTTTCACACTATACCTTTTACTTTAGCAAATTCTTTGCAACATAAAGACTTGGTGCAGTCCTAAGTATATCAGTGCATACTTTGGGTTTTTTTTCTGAGGAAAAAATGAAGGGATATAAGGGTATCTGAAAATACAAAATTCTAATTGGCATTGAAGACTATTTTACGACACATTAACTAGCATCTTAGGAAATGCTACCCTATAGACAAAGTACAGGCTCTGTAGCTCTACCATCTTGAATTCCCACCTGGCTCTCCCTTGAATAATAATTCAGATTAGTTTATCTTATGGAGATATATAAAATGTATATAAATGTCTAAAACACTGCTGCGGGATAAACTAATACACTGAGTATTATTTCAGATGTTCCCATCTGTTGTTCAGTTTGGTCTGGTCAAGAAATCATCTCTATTCTATTCTTTCCTTTTAACTTGTTGCTAAAAATCTGTAATATAACAGTAAGAGGGATTTGATTGTGCATAGTCTGAGAGAGAAGAATCAGTTTTTATAAAACATTTATCATTATATAATGTGTTGGAGAACTTACGATCCAGTCGCTCTTTCTAAATTAAGAAATAATAAGTGTTAAAACCCAACAGTCATGACTTTAAGACTGTTGTCAAAAACAACAACAAAAAAGTGAGCTAAGTAACTTTTTTATTTTCTGTACAGGTATTCAAACACACCAATTTTATATTTAAATATGATTAGGCAAGTCAAAGATTTGCTTAAAAATAGTGAGTAAATATGAAAAATTTCAACAGCTACAGTTTTATTTTAATAACAGCATTGAGTGAAGACTTTTGGATTTTATAAGAAATAGTCTTTATCCTAGATTGTCGAAAAAGCAGTTCCCCTTTTTGTTAATCCTGTTTGTGGAAGATCTAGTAGATCTAGTGTCGTTTTCACTGGCTAGATAAAACGACTGTGCATCAGAGGGCTAGTGGCTGTGGGTACTGGAGAGGGGAATGCATATTACTTTATTTACCATTTTCCGTCTGTTATATATGTGATATTGCTGAAGTCAAGCTTACAGTAAGCTACAAAATCACAGGTGTAGTGTATTCATCCAATGTTTCTGTATGTCCTTTTTTCTCAGCTTTTTTGACTTTGTTTTAACATGTATTTAGTATTTCTGAGATACAGAATATAGTTATACACCTTTACCTGCACAATATGCAGGTCCTGACTTTTAGCAAAACTTTGGTCATCATGTGAGATTGGATTTTTCCTATCTCTTTTACTTTTTTATTTGTTCATCATTAACTTCTGTAGGGTGGAAACTGAAGTCCGCTGTTACCAGCTGTGAATGCTTTCTCTACTTGACAGTGGAAGACAGCACAGCTGGATGAATGAAGATCATGTGTTCTATGACTTCTCCCATTCCCTAAACCTTCCCGGCCTTCCTGGCCTGGTAGAAAATGTAGAGCTCTGTTAAATTATTTTTTCATACTTTTTATTTGAGGAGCGTGAAGATTAATCTTGTAATGAACCAGAATAAAGATACAGGGGAGGGTCAAAAAAAAAAAAAAAAAAAAAGAGAGAGAGAGAGAGAGAGAGAGACTAGAGGGCAGAATGTGATCGCTAATGTGGATGTTGTAATACAAATATGTATTAATAAATTTATTAATTAAATTCCTGCAGTGTAATTTGCCTGTTGTCCTCACTATGTAATATTCACTGTGTGGGAATAGTACCTGATTGCTGAATGTGTATTTTGTAAAATCCAAGTTTTGATTCTCAACACAAAATAGTGATTTCTCCTCCTGCTGACAAATTTCATTGGTTACAGAAATTGATATCAAGTGCCAAAATAAAATCTAAAATATGCAAAAAGTCTCATTTTTTCATTAGAAATCTCAGTGAACCTAACTCACTGTAAGCAGAAAAAGGAACAGCATTTAATTTACTAATGTGCTAAAAGCAGGGTTTGAACTTACGAAAATACAACTTATTCACATGCATTATGACTGTAATGACTAATAAATATGAAAGTATGAACTATGTATGAATGATATGTACGCATATGAATTCGTTATGAATACCTGTTTCAAAATCATACTGGTGATCAGTTGGTCCAGTTCATCAAAACTGAGCTTTTCTTTTCATTTCGTTTTATAGAAAAAACGAAAACAGAGTACTCAGGATGAAGATACAATCAGTATCTGCAGCCTGGATACAAGTGTAAGTAATTTCTTCCTTTTTTTTTCTCCTTATGAAATACAATATGGATATTATATGTACTCTGAACCCCACCAGTTCATCCTTTCAGCAGTAGTGTTTTCATATGTAGCATGAATAACTGTTCTTCTGCTTATTACTAGAAATCTAAATTTGCTGTGCTATAGCTTTTCCTGTTTTTGCAGTATAATAGTTGAAGTGAAAAGTCAGAATGATAGATTGTTGTAAAGCAGTGAAATCTGTTATTAGTAAATAAGCATCAGGATAAAAGCTCATAATGAATGCAGGACTTGAAACAGACCTTTTATCCCATTGCGTGGCTGAGAATAAGAGATTTCTAGTTCGGTTATATCAGTGGTGGATAATGCTGGTGCTGTGACACTGGGTGGTATGATATTAATACAGTTATAAGACCTCTGTATACCATTACTGAAAAGGAGTACTGAGAGTACAGCTATGTTATTCTGTAGCATGCTTCAGATGTCAAGAAGCCATCAGAAGACATATGGCTTATATTAATGCCATTTGTGTGTGCTTTTCTGTATAATTAGCGTACTTCTGATTTTTGGAGGTTTTTTAGTTGTTTTTTTAAGTAAGAGTAAATTACTGAATTGTCTAGTTTGGTAAAACTGGCTGAATTAATTCTTTTTTAATTACAGTGGCTGATACTTGTTTACTTTAAAAATTAGGAACCAAAAGGTTTCTGTTGATTTTAGTGGATATTACGGTATTAGTGACTGTAATTTCATAGTAAACTGCAGTGCTGTTGTTTTCCATGTAAAGGTTGCAGTTGTGACATAAGAATATTCTTTGCATTCAGTAATTTAAATCTATGGAACACAAAAAAGATGTAGAAGAATTTATCATTCCCTCTTTGTGTTTGTATTATTTTTAGTGTTCTTGTCTATAGTCAGTTAACAAATCAATTTCCCCTTTCTGCAGACCTTAGGTGTAGTACAGGCAGAAAAAAGGTGATTTTAAAAAGAGAGAGAGAGAGAATAGACCTGCTGGTTTTGGCAGGGTATGAAGAAGAGTTAGATGTTACTAAATCAGAACATTCTGCCTCTTTCATTTCTAATGGGAACAGAGTTCTTGAGATATTATCTCTAATTGTAAAAAGTGATTTTTAACCTATTTTTTCATTGGACTTTTAGAACACAAAATATGCATTGAGAATACATACAGTGCTAACTAACCCATATTGGCCTCTTATAAAGCAAGATTTGTGTGAATAAATTGTTGGATATGTAATAATAGAAATAAAAAATACTTTTGTTATTAAACCACAGGTAAGTGCTATTTCAGACAGCAAAAATTGAAAACTAGCATGTCATGCTAAAAATGGTCATCAGCATATGAAATAGTAGCATGAAAAAGAAACTTAGCAGTAGCAACATAAGTAATATATTATGAAGACAAAGGAACAATTTATTAATTTGGACATGTAAATAGCCCTTCCATAAACTGCATTTTAGGAGATAAGTAAATGGGATAAATTGTCCTTAGGTGCTTTTTTTTGATGCTGATTTTAGATTTGTAAATAAGACCATCTCTACAATGTTCAGTCAGATTAGATTTTTTCTTTTTGAAATAAACTGCTCTTTTGAGGAGATACTACAACTAAAGCTTTATCTGCATGGATGTCTGCAGACAGACCCAAACTGTTTCAGGCACTGCAAGTTGAGTAGGTTGACTACCTATTTCTTAAGCTGCAGGCGTCTCACCTCCCTAGAAATTACTACAGGATCTTTTGGCTACACTGCAGAGAGTTGCAGTTTAAAAGGATCAGGCTGGGTTGCATGCTTATTACCTATAGATGTATTTTTCTGTGTGACTAAAACAACACGGAAGAGTAAGGCATGAGGCTGCAGGAGATGCAGTTTGTGTGGGGGAGAGATCTGGCTTTTTTTTCCTGGTATTTTGCTCTTTGTGAGCCATAATGAATTAAGGTATTTTATGTGAGCCATAATCCAGGTAATTAGGTATTTTGTTAGAGCAGAGTTATAACTGTCTTTTGTCATTGCATTTATGAAGGCAAATTTCAAAAAGAATCAATTGGTACCTCACACAAATCAGCTGCAATAATATGCAAAATCACCTTTCTCTGTTGCATTGCTCTATACAATACATATACAGGATGCAATGAAAGGTACTGGAAGCTTTTTTAGGAGGAAGAGAGAGGAAGAGAAGGTGACGGCATATACCAGAGGTCTGTAAAATATGATCAGTGTAAGATTCTGCATTCTCTTCTTACTGGGGCACAAAATGAAACTCCTTGTTTGTAGATTCACAAGAAACCAAATGAGATGCTGTTTCATGGGGTGCGTAGTGATGGAATTGTGGCGCAGGGTGTTCCAGATGCTCAGGGTTTGCAGAGTTCAGAAAGCAAATCTGAAAAAAATCATGGAGGAAAAACCCAGCAAGAGCTATTAGACACCTATATGAGGAACTCCCTGAACTGCATGCTTCTGGAAACTGGGAGAGTAAAACTGTGAGTGTCACTAGTAATTTACTGTGCTTTCACACGCTTCCCTAGGCACCTGATTTTTGACATCTGGTGGAGACATGTTATTGGGCTGTGAGATCTAGCTTCAGCCTGCGTGAATGCAGCCATTCTGATATGACTTCTAATTAGTCTAATACTTTCCTTTTAATTGTTCCATTCTTCCCAGTGGTGCCGGTTTCAGTGAGGCACTGGGAGCCCTACACTTAGTTGGAGCCTTTGGATAGTAGCTTAATAAGTAAATAAGTAAATATTTAGGTCCTTTGTCTGGCACTTCTGTTGCACCTTTGAAAAGATTTGTAAAATTACTTACGTGGATATCCTCAATGACAGCATTCATTTTCCAGGGCAATGGCTGAGGATATCAAAATTGAATGTGTGTGTTCCCTATTATGAATCTAGATTCTAGTTCATATGATTATGTATTATTAAAGTTTTACAGAAAATAAATCTCTCTGACTCTGTAGTAAAACTGATTTTGTTGTTTAATAGCATCTGTATTTAACAAATAAACATATTAGACTTTCCTGTACAGCATACTTCCTGGTTTACATAATTAAGTGAATGATTTCCATGCAGCTCTTCCAGCTCACTGAGCTGTGGAGGTAACAAAGTGCCATCAATTATACGGTGCAGTTACTTATGCGCTTATGGTGCTGCCTTCTGATGCAGCAGCTTGTGGCTATGCCTCTCTTTGCAAAGGCAAAGCGATTTTTTTACTTTTATTTGGCTTTGGTACTTGCCAATTGAAATATCTGGCTATCTTTTACTTGGTCTGAGGTTTCCAAGTTGTGTAAATGCATCTGTTACCACCTTTGTCCAGGACTGGGTGAGACATGGGAAAGAAAGAGGGATATTAACTATTTACAGACTGGGAGTTGCTTCATATAGAAGGTAGCAGCATATGTATGCAGATGGCTGGGTGTCCTGCCAGTTGACACCATTATCTATCTACAGTCTTTTTATAAAAATAATTTTCTTTTTCATGATTGACCATTGCCAGCCCAGCTGTCTTTTCAAGGGGAATCAGTCATAAAGACGGAACTTCCTTGCCCAGGAAATGCTGTTTGGAGCTTTGCTGACTCAGCACGAGGACTGGTGACCTAACCATCTTGACTCTTCTTTGTATTTGTTTAGTGATCTGGACTGGTATTGGTGCTTCAGGAGCTGATAAACTGGCACATTAATTTGGCTGGTTGGTCTTGGCTCATTTTATTGCCAGCTTGAAAAGTGTATTTGTAATATGCTCAAAGTCAAATAGTTTGTGATAATCTGTGACAGAGGTGGCCAACAGATTATGAGGGCAGTTGGGGCCATGAATATGTGAGGCTATTGCATTCAGTAGCCTTTATTTAAGGGAAAATGTGCATATTGCTCAATATGCTTTTCTTCCTGTTGGCCTGCACAGGAAGACTTACCTTGTATTCTGTCAGTATGGTTAACTCTGCTGGTATTGTGCTCCATGCTCGTGCTTTTAAAATGCTGATGTAGTCTAGAACAAATTTGCATGTGTGTTGATTTACAGACATTATATGTTAACACAGGTTACACAAACTTTAGATTTGATAGATTTCCTTTTATAACTTGGAGATTGAGACAGAATTAATTTAGTTTTCAAGATTATAGAGAAGGCTAAGTAGTTTTTTGTTTAAAACACCCAAGTATGCCTGTGCAGGTATTATGTCTCTCCTTATTTAAATTTTGAGTAGTCTGCTGATTTTTCTGTCAGTGCTTTTGTTCCCTGTTGCTGCTGCCCCTCTTGATCTTGATGCAGACTTTGAAACGTTATGCCTGCTGTCTATGACACTTTTTCCTAACCCTGTTCTGGTGCTGGAGGAGTGCACCTGTCCTTTTAGTCACCACAGCATTTATGCTTCTCAGTTAGGGCCAGGGAGCTAATTCTTTTGCTGCGCTCTCCATCTTACTGCAGGATGTCTGCCTAGTTTCTGTACACCAAGTGCTTTCTGAGTTTTGGACTCATACTAAACCAACAGTGATAGACATTACTATCTGGAAGTTTTTACTCAGAGTGCTCAGGAAGAAAGTTAAAGCTAGGCAATGTATTTTAAATTGCTGTTGCAAAACAGGTAATGTGCAATGTGGTTGGAATCTTGTAATGGTGATAGATGATACCATGTGCCCAATGAGTCTTTCCTCCTGAGTTACTAGCAACTGTATTGAGTTATCCAGAGCAGTAAGTTGGAAAAACCTAACATAAAACTTCACAGAATCACAGAATCGGTAAGGTTGGAAGGGACCTCTGGAGATCATCTAGTCCAACCTCCCTGCTCAAGCAGGGTCACGTAGAGCATGTTAGACAGGGTTGCATCCAGGCAGGTTTTGAATGTCTCCAGAGATGGAGACTCCACAACCTCTCTGGCCAACCTGTTCTAGTGCTCTGTCACTATCACAGTGAAGAAATTCCCCCTCATGTTCAGGCAGAGCTTCCTCTGGTTCAGTTTTTGCACATTGCCTCTTGTTCTTTCACATGGGACAACTGTAAAGAGTTTGTCCCCAGACCCTTGACACCCTTCCTTCAGGTACTTAGGCACTGATAAGATCCCCCTCAGTCTTCTCTTCTCCAGGCTTGCTCTTTCTTCTTCTTTCAAATTAAACTATGTCTGTTTAACCAAAACCCTGCTCAGAAGAAGAAAGAGTGATAATGTGGTGCTGTTCTGTTATCAATTGTATGCAAAACTTGTTGTATGCTCATGGAATTTGCTTCTGCCTTCTAAATATATTATATTGAGGTGAAGGAGTGTACAACTGATACATGATGAGCTAGGTAAGTAAAACCATTTCATAAAGAAGGTAAAATTTTTCTGCAAAGCATTAGAGAAGTTATTTATTTTGTTTACATAATATCAGTTATCAGTTTCAGTTACTGAAAATAAACAATCCCATTACTTCCCAAGGGTATGTTGTTAGTGCATTTTGAACTAGAGAAATCTTACTGTTGATTTGCCAACTTGCAAGTTAATAAAATAATGTCCCAATATAAAATATGAACAAAAAGTAACCCAGATTTAAGTGTGATTTGCATGCGATAGAACAGAATTCATTAGTTTTGATTGCTTCTAGTGCTGAATAAGCATTTGTTACGTATTTGAGAGGCAATATAACTGAAATATTCTTTGATCTAATTAAACTTAATTATAAACTCAATAATATTTGATTGCTAAGGTATGGCAAGTTGGCTTTGAAAAGCTTAGAGGGGATTACTTCTGCATCAGCTTATAAGAGTTGAGATAATTAAAATATATATTGTATCTAGGTCTTTTTAGTTGTATTAAACTGTTCTGTTGCTTGTTCTTCGTATAAAAGGCACTCAGCTTCTCCAGTAAGATGCATACAATATTCTTGAATTATGCATGACTTATTAATAGGAATCTATCATGTAGGCAGTCAGTGCTCCATCTGGGTTCAGACTTTATTATAAGGTGACTGTTCTTAATCCATTATTAACTCATCATATGGTTGTTTTAGTACAGACACTGTCTGCTGTTGGTATTATGTGGAGTAGTGTAATGTCATTTCTCTCAAGGCCATGTTTTGTTACTCTCTCACTATTTCTCAACAAACAAGGCCACAAGTGCTCCACTGGAAAATGTATAACAGGGTGGCTATGCTGCATTCTTCATTTTCCTAATTCTGGAGTGGTCTCAGACTTCCTTTTTAGTGTCGCAGTATGGTCACTCTTTATTTACCTGAATAGTTTGTCAAAATTTAGCCAATTGTACCAATAAATCTTGCAGACTATTCTGATGAAGATAGCAAATGTATGCTGAAGCTGCACATCTTCAATACAAATCTGTTTGTGCAAATGGGCCAAATCCTGTGAAACATGTACCAAACTCTTTTAAAGCATACTTGTGCATCTGGGAACTGAGTAAGAGAACAGTTTCTTGTTTGAATTCACCTGGATTCTAGAAACTAAGGCTCATCTATAGAACCTTAAGACAAGAATGATGGTTAAAACTACTGCTCATTAAGGTTAACTTAAGCTGTTAAAATATCTCACTGTGGCTTACTAACAGCTGTTGGTCTGCTGTTGTGTAGATTCATGTACAAGACAAACTGAACACAGCAGCCTTAACTACAGTATGGCAGCTGCACTGACTTCAGGGAAATTCAATCTTTTTATTTATTTATTTATTTTGTTTGTTTTTGTTTTCAGGAATTAGATGGACACAGAGGAAGAAATATTTTGACTAGTTAACATGTTTAACAAATTCAGTACAAGTGTGCCTATATGCAAGACTTAAGTGATCCCATATGCTGTAGAGCTTCCAAATGCAGGGTTTTTTTTTTTTTTTTTTTTAGTGAAGTGCTGTGTTCAGATTGTCTTAATAGTTTTAATGTGCAATGAATTTCATATAAGATGAGGTGTGTTTACGGTTAAAGGAGTGTGTGAGTAAAGAATATCTCTTATTTAAGTAGAATCCATCTATATTTGAAAAAAGACTGAAAAATTGGGATCAGTGAAGTAAAAAGCAGTTAGGCAGATAGGCCATAGTCATCTTATCTTTGGAAAACTAGAGCTTTAGGAAAACAAATGGAAATGCCAATGGGTCTTTAATTTAGTAGTTTATAAAGTATGTGCAGTTGTGGAGAAATGTGCATGAATAAGCCATATTTATTGTATTGTGTTCATTTATACCAGCACATTCACAAATGGTCAACTAACTGAAAAAGAAAAGCATCACTCCTCTGTAATATTATGTTAAAGAAATTGTATATGCTTTTTAATGAGGTAAAGATTTGACCAGAATGAGCATCTATTCTGACTGAAGAATTGGTGAAGCTGTCACTGTATCAGCAGTAGGTTTAACATATGCAAGCTATTTAAAGACAAATGTGGGAGAGAGAGAGAGAGAAACTGAGACTGACTTTCAAGCATTAATTATTTAAATGAAATTGCCTATGTCTGTTTTCTTTAGCATGCAATGAGATCCATTAATGTCTGCACTTGGTTTGCGGACTCTAGTGGTATGTTTTATCCTACCTACCTTTTGGCAGCTATAGCTGTGAATTGGTTACCTAGATTTCCTTTATACTTTTGAGGTTTAGATCTTGTTTTGAAGTGAACATGTAAGAAGGGTCAGCTGACTCATGCCTTGATATTATCCTTTTCTCCCTATTAACTGTAAAGGGAAGGTGTCAGATATGACAATCTTGTAGAAGATAGGTGAAATGAAGCAGCTCTACTGTAGCTCTACTGTAGAGCTGACTGGCAGCAGCACAAAGGCTAATAGTGTTCTTCTAAGAGCAGGGAGGAAATAACAGAAAATGTGTTCTGTGGCAGAAGGAAGATATGTTGAAGAAGAGCCTGAAAAGAAAATATAGGTACAGACTCTAGGGAGCCTGTTGGGATGTGTGTGTTGTTCATCTTTCTGCCAGTTGCACAGGAATGCATGAAATGTTGTGCTTCTGACCTCATGGTAGAGTTGCAGAACTGTTTTGTATTCTTTTTTCCTAGTGTTTCCTTTTCTGTTTATCTTTACTATTCTCCTTCAGCTTGTTGGCATTGGTGCCCTTCTAGGGTAAGTACATACTGTATCTATGGATTCAATGCTGTACTGCCGAACACAGCTAATAATTGTGAAAGATCTAGTCTAACACTTGTGGTCTGCTCCACAGGAAATTGGTAAGTAACAGAGTTACTGAAACAAGGTACAAACTAAGACCTGATCCTTCAAATTATGGTGCTTTTGGTTCTTGTTCATTGAAGTAGTTAAGCCTATGCTTTGGCTTTAAGTGTTTGACTAGTCTCACTGAAACAGTTACTGGAAATCAGAGGAACTACTGATGTGCCTAAAGATAAATATGCATGTTTAAGAGTGCTTTGCTGAATTGGAATATGATTAATCTGCAGGATTTAAACCCAAGGTAACTCAGCACTGACTGCTGGTTAGAGAACTCATCACAAATCTTACTGTCTTTTTTGTTTGAGACTGATGCTGGAAAGTATTTTCAACCTCTGAATTCCATGCATCTTGTAAAATCTTTGAAAGATTAGAAGATGCATTATTAGGAGGTAAATCTTTGAAAGGGAACAAAAGGAAGCATGTCCACTTGCTATTTATGACCTTGACTAAAAAAAGCAGTTAGACTAAACAAGTTATTCTACCCTCAAGACATGTAACAATAGAGGAAAAATGGTAATGCAAATTCAAGAGCTAAACATAATTCGGATATGTACACAAAGATAAAATAAACACAATAAAAACGAAATGGAAATGCCTGAGTGAAAAAAAAAAGGAAGATAAATTTGATTTATTGTGCATGTATTTTCCACTCCTTTGAATTTCTTTGTGTGTGCAGTTCTTGGCATTCCAACTGGACAATCACTGCAATATCATTGGGGGAAATAAAAACAAGGTTTTGTGAGGAAAATGATTCTTGCGTAGAAAGTAATTTTTCTTTTTATGTTGAAATCTTCTGGTGAGGTGTGTTCCGTATCACTGTTCATAAATTGAGAATATGCGTAACTGCAGTGCAGAAACAGGCATTTGTGAAATCTCATATGAGAATCTGAGGATACTTTTCAGATATTGTAAAACTGTTTCTTATACTTCTGCGATCTATTTTATTTGTTGATAAAATCTTAAATCATGATGAAGTCTTGGGAGCTATAGAGGATGTCTGATATCAAATTGAAAACAGATTATACCAATTATTAGATTTAGTATCTTTTGTTGAGATCAACTGTGGTCTTGCAGATGTTTTTTTCTGTTGATTCTAGTGACACAGCAGAGGAAAATGAACTAAGAGTTCATCCCCAAATCAGAAAGGTTTCATCCAAAAGGCCTATTCATTTTCCTTTTCTGCAAACGGATAAAAAAAATTTATGAGACTGTGGAAAACATAAATTTTCAAGAAATTTAATTTATTTTCAAGAAACAGAAAGGATTGGTTGTTTTCCAGCTAGTTCAGATTTATGTACACTACACTTTTGACTGAATCAGATATAAATACAGTGTTATTTGTAGATGGTCTAAAGATAATTAGTTTGGATAGTAATAGTAACATACGTGAGGTTTGGTTCAGACTGGCTGCCTGGTAATTAGCAGAGGTTCCCAAATCAGCATTGCAACTTGTACTAAGCTCTAAACTGGTTGTATTATACTGCTTGTTAGGTGCTTATAAGCCATATTGGATATGTCTACATAAACTGCAGTCTGGCATTTAATCTACAGCAGTTGTTCCACTATACGTTATACTGGAAGTGAATTTTTGATTAATTGCCCTTAATATGTTTTATATCCTGTGTTGTTTTCAGAATAACAAATATATAAGCAGATGATGGTTAGCAGTGTAGCAGTTTCCAATTAAGTGTATGTTCATATCTCATTGTAATGTAGTAATTTGATGAATTAATTGTTATTTTCTTAAATGATGCTGTTTTTCTTTATTATACTATTTGTAATGGAAACCGGCAATTGAAGCTTGAATTCAATTTCAGTTACATTCAGGTTACAGAACCAGACTTGATAAATGCTCATTTTCAACATGGAAAAATCAGGAGCATTTGCGAAAAAGAAATTAGCCAGATGTTATTGATAGCTATGAAGTTAGGTATCTGTTAAGAAATGATTTGTGTGCTTGTTCATTGGCTTGATGCAGATTTTCAGAGGAGATGTAGTTACATTTCTAATATTGAAGTTGAATCAAAAAAACAGTTACTGTATTTGAGTGGCTGGTTTGCCTGGAGGTCAAAATAAAGACTCACGTTAGATCTATGGGGTGAAAATTATATAATCCAGTTTACTTTAAGAATTAAATTTTACACATTGATATTGGTAACATATATTGCATATATAATGTGATGGACTATACAGAGAAAGTTTGTAAAGAAAAATGAAGACTATATAAAACATGCAACATATATGTCCTTTAGTCAGGTAGATAAATGTTTCCAAGTCATGTGTTAGACTTTTAATTAAGACAGTCTACTTGGAATTATTCCTTTAAAGAGGGAAAGGATGGGCCATTCTTCAAGTAACTGATGGGAATTATTTCATTATTAATTGATTCCCTTCCTTAATTCTTTTTAGAACTTAAGCCCATCTTCTCTTTCTGTCCAATCTGAATATGGAGAAAAGACTTTTCCATATTTTATAATGCAATGTTCCATATTTTAAGGCTAGAAAAAACAGAATCCAACCAAGTGTTTGGAAACGCTCTGAGAGTATTTTACAAAAAATGATATATTTTTGTTTACAGGTGTGCAAATGTGTTTCTAAATAGAATGTTAGTGTCACCTACACTGATTAACAAAAACACAGGAAAAAGGGTGAATTATGCATTATTTATAATGTGTATATTATAGTATAAATACACACTGTACACTATATATATAGTGTAGTGTATATGCTCTATATATTGTAGTGTGCATGTATAAAGAGAGTTAGAGTTTATATATTCATTCATGCACACATGTGCGGGACTGTAATAAAATCATCCTGCCTGTGTGGGAACAGAACAGCTCCAGTCATAGCTCCTCAGATCTTCATAGTACTTTGAACTTGTTCAAATTGTAGAAAACTACGAAGAAGTCAGCAGAATGTATAATAATTTTGCTGTGAACCTGCCAGATTGCTACAAGTGATCTTCACTCGTAAGTCGTGTTCTAAATTTGCAGGGTCACATCCAAATCTACCACTATGTTGAAAGATCATAGCAATTGCTGATTAACAACTTCTGTCTATCCTGTCTTATCTGCTCAATCAGTCATTAGCAGAGTTAAAAGGTCTGTTCTTTAATTAAATCTATTTGTATATACTGAAGGCAATGGTTATTGTATAACAATCTAGCTGACATTTTTGGCCATTGTACACAGGGAAACCAGTAGTGTAAGGATTTGAATGTATCTTAAGAAATGCTAAGGCTCTCAGCTGCTATTTTGTATCCAACACATTATTTAATTTGAATGTGTTTGCTTTGCACTGGCGATAAAGATTGCCCTTTGAATTTTCTTTGCTCTGAAGAGCTTAATCCCTTCATAGAGAAGAAGGGATAAACTTCATTTACCTTAGTGACCTGCCTTCTTTAGTGAACACTTGACAGAACTGGGAAGTGAATTGCAATCTTTTTAATGCTGTCCTTCCTGGAATGGAACCAGCTTGGATGTCTAAGATACTTCTTGCGTTATTTGGATAACGCAAGCTCCCCCCCCCCCCTTTTTTTAAATGCTTAGATACCAATGGATGCATAAATCTACATAGAATCTTCAAAAGTGCTGAAGCATTTCATTTTCAAATGTGACTGGATAACTTAATACATTTAAATACTGGATTTTGTGTACTTAATAGATCTACTCAATTTTGCAATTCAATGTAATTGAATTTTGATTTGAAATTCTAAAAGTGTAATTCAGAAGATGGCATATTCTGCTAGTCAGATTTTTCCTAAGTGTGTAGATTTAAACACTTCATAAATGTTTATATCTAGCTCCTAATAAAACTGTTATAATTTGAGACTTTGCCAGATTACCTTCCTATAACTTACTGTATACTTGATTTTAATATTTGTAGGGCAAAAACCTTCCCTGTAGCATATTATAGCATAAGTGAGATAATTTATGTACGTGATTAAGTAGGAAAAAGCAGTGAGATGTTGTTTTGAATATTAGGCCTATACTGTATTGGAATTACAATTTACCTTTTTAAAGCACAAAATTCTAATTGTGTGTGTTTGCTCTTTGTGTGATAAGCTAGTTCTTCAATGAAATGTGAACACAGTGGCTATATTTTATTGGATTTTTTTTGAATATATCCTTTTTCAGCAGATCTCATTCACTTATCTTTGTTAGCTTTGAACTGTGGGATATGCAAATGAAAATATATGATGATTGAGGCTTAAATATATGAGCTTGGTAAAGAAAGTTTTGCTGTTCTTTGTGTAGTAGTTACTCTTCTGTAAATATGAGTGAACTGTTTTGAAGGTAAATGGCACTCATTGCAGGCCTCTAGAAGTACACTAATTAATGAAACAAATAGAGGCCCTTAGCTGGAGGAGCAGAACCTGACAGTAAAATTTGCCTTCCTGTGAAATTAATGGAATTTCTTCTATAAACCTTTGATTTCATCCCAGCATAGAAACCTTCATTGTGCGAAGGTACTAACAAAGGCAAGATGCAAGTGTTAATAGGCATTCATTCATATTTGTGTGTGTGTTTGTGTGTGTATGTTTGTATACACATGTATACACACAGACACCCCCCTCAGTCAGATCTGTCAGTATTTACATAAGATTTGTTTTAGCCTGAAGTGTTCTACTGTAGGGTCTAAAAAGTGGGCTGCAGTATGTACCAGATGCTAAATAGGATGAGACTTAGGAAGGGACTATCTGTGTGACTGGATTTTCCATGAGAGCAGAAAAGTATGCACAAGTATTTGCTATAACTAAATGTTATTTACAATTTAACCTTTAAAAATAATTACATTCTGATTTTTTTTTTTATGTCATATTGAGTTAAGTTTCTGTTATCTCTTTTACAAAAGTTTTGTAGTTGCTTCTGAACTAAGCTGAACTAGTCAGTTCTGGAATGTAAAGGTGAGTTTTCTTGGCAATGATGTATTGGATTATATGTTGTACGCATTACATAAGTTACTGTATTCGGTGTGTTACTTACATGACAGTTGTTCTCATGTGTTCTGTTGCTTGTTTCTTGGTTGCATCTGAAACATGTTAATTATTTCTTATATGATTTTTTTTCTTGTACTATGACTACTTAGAAAAACACAGTGACTTTTTGCGCACAGTGTAAAACTTGCTTTGAGTTTGGACAACTAGTGTATTTTGATACATAAAGGTATTTTTGTTGTTATAGTAGAACCCTCTTACCGGGATTTTTTATGCCCTTTTCTCCCCACTTAAATTTGTTAATGGTTTGTAAATAATGGATTTGCTGACTGTATCTGTGTGGGCTTGGCCAAAGAACCGCTCTGGAGCGTGCCTTTGCGACTTCTGAGGTTTTGGGACTTGTGGTTGTGATACACATTTTGCAGATGAACTTGATGTGTCCCCTACCAGTTCTGTGGCTTGTTGTCACTGGCTGTAAAATGGTGATGATCTTTCTTTTCCTCAGTGAGACTAATAAATTCATTCATCAGAATTTAAGAGACTACTTAAGTTGTTATTAAAACAGAAACTATGGTTCTGTTATTTGTTTATTATATGATTGAGTTTAAGTTTGCTTTGCTTGCACAATTTCAAGACCTGCGATAGCTGTCATAGCCTTTTAGGGCAGGATGTGTAGCTGTGAAAGAAGCAAATTAAAACCAGTACCAGGAAGTACTGCAATATAAATTTGCTAAAATCAATTTACTGCATGAAGTCAATGCAACACAGTGTTCTGTTATACAACAGAGGAAATGATGGTAAGAACCATGCAACATGCAATTAACAGTGAATGTTTATCTCTGTCAGAACATTTTCTTGCTAACCAATATGTGAATCAAATTCTGACTTGATTTTTGCCGCATATAGCCTTCGAAGTGTCATGTTAAATAGACGCACTTTACATTTATAGAAGTTCTGAAATACACTAATGATACAAAGAGATACCTGAGGATAAGATAGCCAGACCTCATGTAGGTATTGGTCATTCATCATTCCTCTAGCTTGTATTTCTGAGCAGAAAATCGAAATATACATAGGCATTAGGCGAGCAGTAACGCTAAAATACAGTAAGTTTTTGTTTAGATACTAAGTCTATAATGGTATAAAATCCTAATTACTTTAAGATTTATCAAAATCTATTTTAAAATCCATGGGTTTTTTTGCTGCCACTGCTTCTTTTTACTCTTACATTACTGTAATAGAGGCAACTGGCTGTTGTATTTTTGCTGTCATTTATAAGATATTTCTATCAATATATAGAACCATAAATTTAGATTTAATAAATGTGATGTTGCTTTTTCCTTGTTGCTTTAATGGTAACGGTAATTGGAGAACAGTATATTTAGACCAACATTTTCAGAAATGTTTGATTTTTTTTTTCCCCTCCCCCCCTTCAAAAACTGGATCCTCTGTAAACCAAGCCTTACTTTTTCTTCAAGAAACATAGGCTCCTGAGTTCCCAAGTCACTTTTTAAAAGAATTTACATTTTCCAGAAGTGCTTAGGTTCCCAGCTTCCAATGGTCTCACTGGCACTCACTAGTTTCTCTGGGAATTCACTACGCAGCATCCTTCCAGAACTTGGTGTTGCAGCTGTGAGTGCTCGGGCACCGTTAGCAGCAGCTGGTGAAGCTGGTGCCATTCCTGCAGCAGGAGCCCTGCTCCTGGGCTACTGCCAGCCTAGTGCAAGCGCCAGAAGGGAACTTGTGCTGGCTTCTCAGCCACTGCGCGTGGCACGTAAACCCTCAGGCTCCTCGTTACTCCCTGAGCTCCAGTCTGTTCCTTTCACCATGCAGCCTATGAAAAAAGGTAAAATAAAATTGTGAAAGAAATGAGGAGAGTGGGAAAATAAGTTTAGCTCATCAGAACATACTGTAGGATAATTCTGAGGTGGTACATAAGCCTTTTTGAGAAGGATAGGTTTGGACATCCACATAAGACTGAAAGTGATTTGATTTTCCACTTCGTGATTTAAACAAAAGCTCCTTTAACTGCCTAGTCTTATAGGTTCATATAACCTTTGTTGTCCAGCAGTCATAACATGATTTACTTTGGTTAGAGCTTTTAAATCTCATGTAAAGAAGAGTGTTTCATCATACATGAATTAATTCTATGCTCTAATTATTCAGTTTTTTTTAAAAAAAGTGATGAGCTGTGGAGTCCACATTATCAGTGCTCACAGAATGAGGAGCTTTTGGTTTTTGATCTCTGTTTAAATCTGTCCTGTAAAGTGCTTAGGTTTACCTTGTTTGTTTGGTTTTAAGGCTGTTTATTACTTTTGCAGAAGATCTCTGTAACCTGATCTCAGCTTGTTAACCTTGTTGAGTCTTACGTGATTTCTCTGGCATTATTTAGCCCTGGTTAATTTGCAATGATAGGTCTAGATTTTCTATTGTTGTGTATTGTCATGAAACAATTAGGCTGTGGAAAATGCCTTCCTTCTGCCTTACTGGCTATTAAGTGTGTGGGCAAAAATGTCATTCAGTCATTGCATGCGTATTATAGTGTTCAAATATGAAGTAATTGCACAATAAGTCTATATTTCTTTCCAACTTTAGAATATTAAAAAGACTCTTTTAAAATGTTATTCAAGGTTTAACTGCTCCTTAATATCAGTTCTTTCAGCTAAGGCACTTGAGTGTGTGTGTGTGGTTTTTTTTTTTTTTTTTTTTTTTTTTTTTGTAATGGGAAAAAAATGATGACCAATACAAATAGGATACCACCTGATTCTTGGGTCATGAACGGGATTAGGTACATGACCAGCAGTTTTTGAGTAACTTCTCTGGAATTTAAGATGTGTCTCAGGGAAAGTAATTTTCCTCAAGGCTAACTGTGAGGGAGACATTTATTTTACTTTTCCTGTGTCTGGGAACAGTAAACAAGAACTATCCCTTTCCATTAAATGAGATGCCTTGTTGCCAAAATAATTTCTTTTAATAACCTAGAGTATAGCTATACTGATTTTTGCTATCACCATCTGTCATTCAATGGTCTGTCTTTATGTTAGCAGAAAACATATTGTCAATGTTAATAACTTTTCAGCCATTAGTTAAGCTTTTGTTAGATATATTTGTTCACATTTTTCACTTTTAGTGCTCTTCAGAAATTACTTCCTCTTCATATCTTAAGTAGGCTAAAAAAAACCTCCATGAATGTGAGAGATGCGGATGAGGGCAACTTAAAAAGCAGATTTTAGCATTAAACAAACCACAAAGTTTTAAATACACAAGTGCTAGATGGATTTACTGGTAAACCTCTCATCCTCCAGTTTCTTTTTAGTGATCTTAGTTTAAGAATCAAAAAACTGGTACATTCAGCATTGTTTAATTTTTTCTTTTAATCTGGTGTGAGAGGTCATTCTGAGAAGCAATCCTACGTGTAACTGAGAAAGGAGGGCATCGCCAAGCATTAGTAAAGCCGCTCTTGTATCTGTAGGTGGTGTTATACAGGTAATGAAACAGTGCCATGTTTTAGTAGTTAGTTTGCATAACTTCTCAGGTCTTAAAATTAACCTGAAAAATGTGAGTTAAAAATCCTGAATGAGTAAAGAAATAGGAAATGGAGGTAGGAAGAAATCATTAACAGCAACATCCATCTTGTGTAAAAGGACTGTCAGAAAAGCTAAAACATTATATCTCTTGGTTTCGTATCAAAAACTAAGTTTGTTGTTGGGCATTATAAAAGCTAATGAAGGAACCATTTCTTGTTCTGAGTTTACTACTGTTCCCTAATACAGAGAGGAGTTTGAGCCATTTAAGCTTGCACTTGTGATTTTGGACTAACAACAACTAATAAGTACTTAGATGTCTTCCTTTCTCCTCTAATGGAATTATTAATAATAATTACTTGAAATGATGTATGTATAGTGAAGCTGAATCAATGTCAGTTCTGTCAAGCTCCACATCAGCCCAAGTTACACTGTAAGCAGCAATCACTGGCATTCTTATTTTCTGATAGCTATGGTGTAGCAATAAATTTGTAAAAGTAATTTGCGCTGTTTTTAAAGTATATCGTTTGTAAAGGAGTTCTCCTCTGCTTTGCCATTAGGAGCAAAGAACAAAATCTAACTTTTTTGTTAGATTTTTTTAACAAGATGCTAGATTTTTAGATTTGAGATGTCAGATGTACTTTGCCTATAAGCTTTTTTTATTTAAGTATGCAGTCTTTGCAGAAGTATACTTAAATGCTCCCACAGAGAGGCATGTGGACCCAGGCCAGAGAAGGAGTATGAGCCATGAGAATACTGTTCATGATGGACAGCTCATTAAACTTCTCAGAAAGTAAATCCCTTTCCATTAAGTTTTTTAGGAACAAAAACCACTGAAGTGCCTAGAACAGAAGACTGAAAATCAGTAATCCCAAATTGTAGTATTTATTCCAGATATGACTTTTATCTTGAACTTCATTAAATGATTTTTAACTTGTTTTGAGATTTTCCATGCTGAAGTAGGAGACATGCTTTACTGGAATGGTATAAAAAACTTAGAGTATTTTGAAGAGGGAAAATAATTTTGGTAGCAATGTTCACTCAATGCCTTAGAAGAGAAGCTTCATTCAAGAGAAGCAATCCAAAATGTACAGCCCAAATTTGTAGAGATCTATTAAGTTTAAAATAAAATTTAAAAAAAGAGGAGGAGGAGTTGAAATGACAACAGTTAAATATCCAGCCTCATCTACAGGGAGATGACCAGAGCTGACACCGAGAAGAGTTGACATTGCTGTGATGAGTCAGTGAGTACCCAGAGCTGCCTGGATGTCACAAGACCACCCTGGCTTTCCAGCTGAATTAGAAGTTGAAATGTTGCTTCTGTGTACTGAGAGGTTTCCAGCTGAGAACATTTGCAACAGAAACATGAAATTTAAAGCTTTAGACAGATTATGGAAAATAACTGTAAGACTAAAGAAGACTAAAAATGCCAACAGCAATTCTTTCTCGAGTTGGATAGCTAATCTTATTGTACCTCTTTGCTAAGGTAGTAGCTTAGCAGCCAACTGAGAGATTCAAATTAAAAAAATGACTGCTCATCCCTCTCTTAGTTTTTTTTTTTTTTTTTTGTGTGTTCCTGTCTTATCTTTCTCCATTTCGTGTCAGTAAAGAAGTTCTGAAGAAAACAGCTTTCTTTTTTTCCATATTGTTTGCCACGTTTAATTTTTTTGCAGTGTTCAAGCATGTGCTGGCTCCACCTCATTAATTACAGGCTCTCAATTACAGGAGGCAGCTGAAATATGAAGCCAACCCTCCCCCCCTGTCAGGTGTGGTATGCCAGAGCTATACGTGACTGAGTTGAACAGGAGGAAGTAACACTTTTGGATTTAATTAAGACAAGGTGTCTTTAAAGTTTCTTCCCTTCCCCCCCTCCTGCCCTCATCCTACAGTTATTTCCTGATATATTTTTGGGGCCAACTTTAGCAGGTTTAGGAAGGAACAGGTTTGAAAAACAGATGCATGCTTCCTGAAAAGCACCATTAAAAAACTTCCACCCAGCTTCACAAACAAGACATAACCCACATCCTATAAGAAATTGAATATAGTAGGGAAGAAACAGTGATCTTAAATACTCAGAACTTATTCACATATGAAAAAAAATCTTAAAAAGCTCATATTGAATCTTAAAAACTATAAGCAAGTGTCTTATAAGAGGGTGTTTTTAGTGCTTTTTTTTAAAAAATGTAAGTCACTGGTGAATACTGTAGGGTTTTTGAGTTTTATTTGTTTTTTTGATATCAGATGAATTATTCAATGACTTTTGCTAGTATTGGTAGCTATTATTAATGACTAGAGGAAATAGGTCTAAAACAACGGTCCTGAGATTGTAGTTTGCAGACCACATTCAGTCTGTGAGTACAACTTGATATTGCACATGGCCATAGGAAGTTCAAACAAGTTAAAGCTGAAGCTGACAAGCATCAAGTTTTTTAGTAACTGTAACACTTGCTTTGGTATTGCTCTCCATGATCCACAAAGTTTGGGGATCGCCAGTGTTGAATCTGTGTAGCTTTAATTTCCAAGAATATCTGACCTTGGAAACCACTTGATGGCAAAATGTGCTAACATGTACTAATGAAAGTATATCATGGCCAGAAGACACAACTGGCTTTGGGCTGTATATATTTGTCAGGTTGGTTAGAAGATAAGAAACATTGCACAGTATTTTTGATACCATTTTTCAGCATTCTGTTTAGTGACATTTTTCTGAGTTGGATATAAAGTTGCAATGAAAGTTCATCTGTAAGCACCAGGAGTGGAATCAGGAAGGCTTCATCAGGGCAAAAGATTTCCTTCTTTTGTTTTTGGTAGGAATATGTCTTTGTAGTAAATTGCTAAATGTATTTCTATTACCATAAATTTTGAAAAAAAATGGCAATAACATACTCAAAACTACTTTTTAATAGTCTGCATGCAAACGTAGAAGCAATACCTTCAGTTAAATGTTGTTGCATTCCACTGTATAAAGGGTCCAGGGATATTACAGTTTGGACTTAAATGGTAGATGAGAAGATTAACTGAGAGGATTTTGCAGCTAGAATATTGAGCTGTTATGAAAGAATGTGAGAGCAGGCATTGTTTTTTTAATGTTTTTTTCATTAAAACTGCTGTAAAAACAATATGCTTTGGAAATGAAATAATACCCGAATCATAATAGTTTTATAGGTATACTGTAGATATTTAAAAGTACAACTAGAAAACCTCCTCCAAAAATGTTATGCTGGTGAGAGTGAGTAACAGTTGTGAAACAAGTACTTCATAAGTAGATCTGTTGCCTGGTGATTGACTCTTTCCCATATGTGTTAGAAATATCAGACAGGTGATTTAGGTTCATAGAGATCAGAGAGACTGCTCATTTTCTAGAAGGTTTTATCTTCTTCTTCCAGCTGTTTGGCTTATTCCCCTGATGTGGTTAATATATCCTGCAACAAGACATTTGATTGCACACCTGTTGTTAGGTAGTGTGCACTAAAACAAATTTAACTTCCTGACCTCACAAAGTTGACAGGTCCTTACTGTGATAAAACTACAGTCATTTGGGGAGCATAGATATTCTTAATTTGATACAAATTCTATATTTAGAGGAAGCAGTTATGAACAGAAGCAGGTAGTCTTTAAATGTTTGTACAAAAACAAACACACCAAATTCTAGAGAATAGTATGTAATAGCATACCTGCTTTTCTCTTCCAGATATGAAGAACATTCCAATCTTTATTATACAGCTATGCTTTTATGAAGCTCTCCTTTCAGTCGCTCATTTTTGATGCATCAGTACAATGACTGGATATTTCATGGGACTCAAACTCTTATTTTTCTTTCATTGTGGATTTTCTTTGCAACTCCCTTAGGTCATCTGGAATATCCAGTCTATTCTCTTATCCCCTGTCCTCTTTTAATTTAAAGAGGAATGAAGTAGAGAATTGGTTGCATAGAGAGTTCACAGAGCACACTGAGAACGCCTGTACCAGAAAATGTGCTTGAAGCAGAGCATAAGCATTAGCATTTTTTTTAATGTATTTCGTTGCAATGTCTTGGCATGCCTGCACTTTGTTTACTCTAGTGTTTTCTCTTAATTGTTTGGTCTTTGCTTGTACTCTTCTTCTGGTAATTTATATTATCATCTGTGGAATAAGGAAAGTATATGGGAACTGGAGAGGAATCATGCTTCTATTATAGATATTATACGTGTTATAAAATACAACAAAACCAAAATAACCTTTTTCTGGCCTGGACATAGAAATAGTTTTTTCATACTGTTCTTCAAGGTAACTAAAATCATGAAACATTTCTTTATTAAATTGATGGCAAGCCATTTCAGCTATAACAAATCTAGTTGTTGACAGATGTTAGGTCATCTTGTTCTCTCCTATTCTCTAATAGTCTGGAAGTACGTGTACTTATATATTGGGACCTCAAAGAGTGAATAAAAAATTCCTTCTCAAAGTCTTATTTCAAGATCATATGCATCTCTACTTAGATGGCTTCTTCTGCACCATTTCTAAGATTCAGCTGAAGTAGAAAGAATGTGCCCGGTGATTACACTGTGAGCATTACTTTGTACGGTTTGCTAGTGGAATATTCTTAGTACATATCTTTCAAAATGGAAATTGTTCTGCCCATCAATTACTAAACATTTTTTAACACATGTAAAATTTAGGTTTATGAATTCATTTAATACTACAACACTCTTTCCTAAAATTCTGTTGCCATATTCTTGAACGAAAACAGCATCATACTCAGCTGAGAATTAGTTCCTTTTATCTAGCCTATATCTCATCTTACAGATTATTTCTACATATTGTCATTAGTTTCTGGCCTTTTCTTTTTACAAAGCTAAAATTCTCCTTCAAGATCTGTCTTTAAGAAAAGCAGTTTATATTTAGCCAAATGTTACTACAAAAGTAATTTCCGTTGGTGATCACTTTGACCATGTGCTGCTTTTCTTCATGTTACTCTAAAAACTTGTATTTTATAAGAAAAAGAAATTACAAAAGACTTTTCAAGGGCTGGATAAATTATTTGTCCCAATTCCACACATTATTCTGCTATCCAGGTGGTTCATTCTTGTTCCCATCTGATCTAGAATACCAGCTTTCATCATCAATTTGCCTTTTTTTTTTCCTTTCTTTCTTTTTTTCTTTTCCTTTAACAAGCATGTTTGTTCTTTTTTCCCACTCAACCCCAAGTTTTCAGAAGAGCCCTTCCTACCCCCAAGTATCTGTGAAGTTGTGGAAGTGTCAGAATAAACCTGACAGCTCTTAATCATGTTTAGCTCTGAAACCAATGCCTGATAGTAGAAGTATATGAGGTTTATATTTTTGCTGAATTTATCTTTAACGTTCATCACAAGAACAAAAGAATTTGTTTTTGGCTTCGTATTTAAGTCTCCTTATGTTGGCTGATGTCTCTTATGCTAACACTTTTCACTATTTACTGGGGTCTTATGATGACAGTATGTTCATGTTTGTGCAGGGATTTAAAGATACAATACTTGACATCCATGTAATTATTTAAGACTGAAAATAATTAGCAAACATTCTGATATTATTAGATAATTGTAGCTAAAAATATTTTTGACTATACTACCATGTCTTTGTGTTCAGTCAGTTACTATATTTTGAGATGAACAGATGTAAAAATTCTGTTGTGAGATGAGTGTGTATTTAACTTGTTAAATAATACTTAAACCTATATTTCATGTGGTGTTCTCAATGCTGCTTTTTCCATTTTTAGTTATTGGCCATCCATACTATTAGGGGAACAAAATTGCTCTAACTCTGCTAATTGGAGATCTGTCCAAAATCTGTACTTGGCTAACTAAATACTTGCTGAAAAGGGCTGGAAAGGTCTTACTGCAGGTAGCCACACTCTACTAAATACATAAGCTGGGCTTTCAGATCTTCAAATGCAAGTGCTACTAATAGAGATCAAGAAATTTTGAGATCTTCTGGAAACTGGATTTTGAAATTAGCTGCCAAAGCCAATTATGATATATATAGTGCATTACATACTTATTTGTGTGTATATATATGTGTTTATATATATCTTTGCTTATTTATAAGTATGTGTGTGTGTGTGTGTATATATATATATAAAATATCTATAAGTGTGTGTATATATATATACACTTATAAGTATATTTATATAACTGGAGAAGCTAACTTGGGAAATGGTACAATTTATGGTACATCATGACTGTAGATTTGATAATGAAGGTCACATAAAAGAAGGATGCACTTGGTCTTTCCAAGATTGCATCCAGATAGCAATTTGTGGATGAAAACCTGATGAGAGAGGAGATTGTCATCAGAAGTTAAAGACAGTGATCTTGATCTAAGAATGAAATATTCAGGATAACTATTTGTCTTTTTTTTTTTTTTTCTGTTTTGATAAAAACTTGTTGTAGTAGCTTTTGTATTGCATGGATTACGTCATGATATTTACCCATGGAGAGATAGTATTTTGTAACCTTAAAAGCAAATCAGTAAAACATTTCTGGAAATAGACTCTCCATTTGCTGATCCTTGATTAAGTGGTGTGATCCAAAGTTCTGTCCTGGTGTGAGTTGTTGCTGTCTGTTTGAAAGTGTTATGACCTATTTTAATCATCTTTTACAGTTTAGTCACATTGTTGCTAATGCCACATTAAGGTCGTAACTACAAAACAGTTCGTATGGGAGTACACTAGTTCTATCGCTGTTGATGCGTTGTCAGTTTTTGCAAGGACACTTCTATTTGAAGTTACGCTAATTTTACAGCAGTTATCTTTAATCCGTTTTCATTGGGAAAGAATGAGGGGAAGAGAGAGAGATGATTTTTTTTTTTTTGCTTTTTTTTTGTGTATTGGGTCACACACATGAGAATGGAACAACATTTCTAGAAAGGAGATTAATGGTAATAGTAGAATGTTGCATTTTAGATAATTACTGTGATAGTTTGTAAAGTGTTTGTGTGATCTGCACTCAATTGAGGACCAAATATAGATGTCTTCTGCTCTGGATTATCAGTGAGCATTGCAGTGTAAAAGACGACCATCTTGGGTTCAAGATTGCTCCCCTACAGCTTGGGTATCAGACTTGTCTTACCTGGCTCTGTTTGTAAAGCGCTTATTAGTCTTGCTGTTCTGCTTGTCTTCCGGACCGACTGAAATATTTTTACAGTGGAAATAAGAGGTATGACTGTTGTAAGTAGAGGCTTGATCCAGAGTTTACAGAGGTCAATGAGAATTATTCAGAACGCTTACAATCCATGTGAATATTTACGCTTTTCGTTAGGGAGGCACTTCGTATTCATCCGCCTCTCTATTAAAAAGTGAAATAATTAAATCAACATGTGTGCAAAGGAATGTTTGAGAAATAAAATACTACTTAAGAAGAGATGATATCCAAGAGAGAGAATGACAATAGTTTTGTGATCTGTGCCAAAGTATTTTAAATTGCTTAATTTGGGGTGTAAAAATACTCCTGGCATCTTCTTGGCTATGATCTGAAAATGGGTACATTCTGCTCAGGAAAACATGAAGTCAGCCTTAAGGTTTGAGTTCTAAGTGTTTATTTAAGAAACACAGATGTTCTCTTAATTTCAGGATCTCAAAATTGGCAAAAATAACTGATTATGATAAGCAATACTGCACAGTTGTTTTGAAAAATTAGTAGATGGATCTGTTTAAAGAAACTCTGATCCAAAACTGTGATCCAAAAACTGAAATGCTGACTGTAGTTTTTGGGGTATGACTTCATGAAACAACTTACAGCACTTCCATAAGAACTTATTTCAAAATTCATAATGAATAAATAAATTAAAAAAACCTAATGAATAATAGAATATGACTGAATAATTCAGAGGACTTTTGAGGACAAGAGTGAATCATACTAACATGTAAATATAGGAAAGTATATGACAAATTGAACCTAATTAAATGCATAAGATGGTTTTAACTTAGTTCAGCTGGATAAATGAATGAGGAAAATGGTAAATGATCAGGAAAAGAAAATTCTGAAAGCCCAACTTTTTTCTGTTTTCATTTCTGACATGAAGGACTTGAAAGCCTTGAAAGCTCTAAAGCTCTTCTGTTTTTGTTGCTGTTGTTTTCCTCTTCAGTTATCTTAATTGGTCTAATAAGCCAAATTAACCCCAAGCCTTGCCTTATGCAGTGCAGCTGGAGGTGAGGACTGGAAGGACAAAGTGGCTGATACTATATGTGAGATCAATTATAGAGTGGGGAAAATTCTACTCATACTTAGTAGCAAGACAAGTAGAAGGTGATTTATTTTCTAACCCTTTATTCATATTTTTATTTTCCATAACAAAGCATGCACATGCACTTGTATACAGCATAAGATTACAAAATACTGCCTATCCTAGAGGTAAATGTCGTGAAGTTATTCATGTGATATAAATGTTGTTATAACAAGACTTAAAACAAAAAAATAGACCACTACTGCTACTGCGATGCCTTGATAAACACTTTGCACTAGAGACAATGGTTTCCTACAAAGAAATTTGTTACTTAATTCTACAGCCAGCAGAGGCACACTAAAGAGAGATTCCTGCTTCCTGTAATTTAAACAAACCTATTTTAATTACATTTAATCTTATTTAGGCATCATATAGGCAGTTCCCAGCAACTTCCTCTCCATATAGCGCATCTTTCAGTGTAAAATTTTGGGAAAGAGCACTTACATGTATGCTTACCATTCTACCCTCTACAGAACTTGACAGGCCATTTAAAATCCATGTCGATAAATCAGTGTAAACCTTCCTGCTGCCTCCTCCCGCCCGCCCTCGCCAGCAAGGCGCAGGGAGCAGAGCTCAAGCGGCGGCTTTGTGCCAAGCCTCTCTCCCCAAGGCTCACGGCATCCCGCCTCCCCACACCCTCCGCGCTGGCTCCTCCAGGACCACCAGCGCCAGGAATTAGTTTGCAGTGCTGGGTGTGTTAGGGGTGTAGGGAAGCATGAATCCCATTGCAATTTTCTTGGCAGGTCATCATTAGTCTTGAGCTGCAGGTGGCCAATCATCATAACAGTTTTTCTATATGAATTTGAGGCAGCTTTAGAAAGAGCTTATTACCGTCTTCCTAAGGATAAATTCTGTGTTCGTGAAGGGAACACTTTTGTCTCGATGCAAATGCGGTTGTTAGGGGACACTTTAACTGCACTGTGCTTTCTGTAGTAATCAAAAGTTACATGTAGTTAGTGAAAGAGGAGAGGGGAAAAAAAGGCGTGGCAGATTTTCATCTCTTTGTCTCCCAGTACAAAACTGCTCCGCAGCCTATGTTCCTATCAAAAACCTTCGCCAATATATGCACGCATCATTTTGAAAGTTTGCAATTTTTTGCAAATTGCTTTACTAACTGGATATGTGCTTATACAACAGTGTGATGATCTGTACAGGAGACTTGTGTATCTATCCCTAGGTTCAAGTTAAATGTGCTTCCAAATAAATGTGGCATTTTGCAATAACCACCTTCCACTATGGAAGGTAATGGAGACTCCTGTTACTTACTAATTTTATTTGACAAAACTCAGGATTAGTTCAGGGCATCTTGGCTGCAAATCCCAAAACACAGCCCATGATAACAGTCAGGAAACTGAAGTGTTTAACTTCCTGCTTTTTTTGTTACTCCGTAAGCTACACAAATAAGGGTCATATGAAAGGCAGTCTTCAAAGGGAGAATCTAGAAAGAATAGAAATTGCAGTTTCAGTTTTGTAATGTCAGATGTTCCCTTGAGAAGTGTTTCTTTGTTCTGCGCTGACCTTTGCAGGATTATGATTCTACTTAGAAAAATGACAGCCATGGTTTTTGAGAACTTTTTATGGTAATCATTTCCCCTGTAATCATATTTTATTGGAGTTTCTGAGGACCAGTATTTGTGATCAAATGGTTTGTTTCTAGTAAGTATTACCTAGCAAATTGTCACTTGCATTAATGTGTGTACAATCCCTATTTGATTCCTAGATACATGTAAGTATAGAGTATTTCTCCATTTGTGCACTATTTTGGTGAACTGCAGTTTCATGAACAGCTATATAACTGCCTTCTAAATTCCCTTTATCTTGCAGTTTTTATGCTTTCTATCTACTAAATCATCACTGTCAGGATTTCTGCATTCCAGCTCTTGAACAGATTGAAATCAATACTGTTCGGTTGGAATAGACTGCTTCCAAAAAAATTTATAGAAAGAAAGCTTCCTAATGATTTCCTTGAAGAGATATTGGAGTACATTTGAGATTTTGGAGGTACCCAGTAAGTGCAGAATTTTACATGCACTAGCTTGATTAAGTGCTGCTGGACATGTTAGAATGGTGGTTTTCCTTGAATAATGTTAGTGAAATTGTATCTTTTCCAAGCAGTGATTTCTGTTTTTTGTGAAACCACATACATATGATAGATGCATATATGAGATACCATACTCTCAGGATGCTCTATAGAGTACAAATAATTGAGACTTTTTTTCTTAAAATGTGTGTTCTATGTGGCTTACTTTAAATTGGATTTTTATGGGGGGTAAAATTTCCAGAAACATTATATACCAAGTAATGTTTGCACACTTAGTCAAAATCATATGGAGATGCCAGTCCTGTGCAATATTCTTTACAGTAAAGCTTTTACTACCACCATAAACCTGGAGTAACTTCACTGGACAGAGGAGCTGCTGTACTTAGCATGACTTTGGGAATGCTGAATAACTTAGTAGTCCTACAGAAATTCATCCATTTTTGAAAACGATAGATTGTTTAGTGTTCTTAATTTCATTTTTTAAAATTAGCTGTGCATATAGCTTATTGAAGATGATAGTGATAATACATTTTTATTTTTCAAAACGTACCTTTTATTATTTTTTTTTGTCTTGTTACTGGGAATGTGTGACATCAATGTTTTCCCAAATGCACAAACGTGTGTAAGTTTATTTTTCTACATCACCAAAATGGACAGATCAAAAGGAGGAGCTCACACAAATATGAATTCCAGCAGAAATATGTTGTTAACATTGTTTTTCATCTTTTTTTTATTAGTCGTAATTCAAATAAAATGATTATGCTGAATCTTTGCAGCTAGGGCTAGGCTAATTTTTAGAGGATTGTTTTAAATTGGGTGAAGGAGGAGAAGCAAAGGGCAGGCAAACAGACATTCAGAGTCCTTTATTATTATGAAAATAGAATTTCTGTAGATCACTACAGAAGAGCTGGATGTCAATTGTTTACAGAAAATTAATTGTTTTAATGATTTTTTTTTAGTAGGTTTGCAAACTGGATTTTGACTTTTAATGGAGAAAGCAGTCATATTAGCGTATCAAAAGGAAGATAGTAATCAAGTTCTGGGCGTAGACTTCTCAAAATATTTCTATTTAATGACAGAGTCTGTGTTTCTGCCCAAAGGCAGATGGAATGTGTTGGCAAAGATCATGTTAAAACAAAACTTAAAACAAAACAACAAAAACACCAACCCAAATCTTTAAACAATCTGTTTGTTAGTTTTCTTTCTTGGGCTGAGTTCAGCTTCAAATGATGCTTTCTCTGTTTCACTGAACTCCTTTTGATGGCTGAAGATTCTTCATTCTATTTGGTTTTTCTATCTATAAGTACTAAGGTTAAAAGCCCCTGTTCCACTGCTTAGCATCATGGCTTCTTAAATATTTCTTTTGTTTTACCTTTTGCCATTGTGTTTGGAATCCTTCATGAAATCCTTTATCAACTTCATTTTCATTTTAAAATGAAGTTGATCGGAGCAGTATAAAGATGAAAATAAGTTCTGGCCACATCTTTTAAGCTTCTAAAACTTAAATATTTCAATGGACTTTGTCATCCAGACAGATGGTTTTGCAACAATTACTTTAGTATTTGGTTTTGAATGTGTGTAGAAACTGATTGACTAAATGCTTTGATGTGAGCCAGGCAACCACAGAACTCCTCTGCCAGTGAACTTCAGCCTTGAACCACATCGGCAATGGCAGGCACCTTTCCTGAGCGAGGGCTTTTGGAACTGCCAGATAGTTTAGACACCTCTCTCTGCTTTAAAACTATCAGACTAATCTGTACCTTTGGCCTAAGCTAAATATATAACTATAGAAATTATATATTTTAATATATATATATAATGTATTTTTATATATATATATATTATAGAAATAGCAAAGCGGATGCACTAGTCTGTTGTACAATCTAGTCACTAGCATTGACTTTTTTTAAAACATTCATTTTTTTGAAAGTAATTTGCAGCTCAGACTTAAAAGTGTTAGAGGAGTGGCTTTGTAGTCTAACTTCTGAACTGAGTGGACTCACTGGTTTTGGTCTGACTAGAAATCATACTAGCATCCCTGAGCCCTTCATTTCTCTAATTAGGTAACAGCAGTTTTCCATAGAGTCTTTCAGACACAAGTTTATGAACTGATCTTTGGCTCTGTTTAGGCATGCCAGCATAAGCATTATATAGTGACTGCTGCTGCTGGGCAATCACTTTCTCTGCTAAACAACAAAAAAATGAAATGTGTATGTAAATCATCTGAATAAGTTTTGTAAGCGCTTTCAGAATGGACTGCATTGTTATGTGTTGATACACAATGCAGATGGGACTCTGTACCATGAATAAATTGGCATGCTTTTGATTAATGAAATGTACACAGCACGTAGCAGGTAATCTGCTTCTCTCTTCCAGAGAATTGTTTGGGATTATACCATTGTTTTATTTCATCAGATAATGTGATACTTATAAGGTGTTGTTCATCATTGCATTTTGGGTACAGATTTCAGTTCTAAAGCAGTATTTAAGTGCTTCTGCTAGAATAGACAAACATCCAAAGACTCTTATAAATGCTGGTTTAGGTGTTGATAGGAATTACAGTCTATCTTCTAAATGCAAGTTGCTCTGAAACTTATTGATATAAAGGGCCTGCCTGTTTTTAGCAGTTAAAGAATTATGTTCCTATTAAACTAAGTTTTTCCTTGGTTTTCAAGAATGCTTTGTTTAGCTGAAGTCCGCTGGTCAGATTAATGGAGACAAGACAGAATCCTTCTCTTGGCACATTTTTTTACAAGTATAAACCAAAGTTCATTATTTCGGTCTCTGAACCAGTACACTCCTGTCTTGTGTGAAGTACTGCTTATGCTTTGAAGCATATTACAGGATTAGAATGATGTGCTTTGAGGGCAAGCCCTGAAGGTGTTTTGTCTCAGTGATTTCGGTGAAGCTGATTTTTAAAATGGTGTTAGCACACATGCTTATAAGCAAACATACACAGATGGTGTTTGAAATCAAGGCTTCTTGGGCTCGCCTGGTAACGCAGCAGCTGCAATGTATTCAGGGGCTTCTTGACCATTTTAAGTGTCTTGTGTGTGTTAGTGTGTTGGTGTGTTTGAATTGTAAGCAGAAAACATCCAGTGCCAGACTGTGCTCAGAGGAGATAGATGCTCTCTGAACGAGCCATTGACGGCTAGGAAAAAAAATATTTGAAAAAATGAATGCAGAGTCATATGAATGAAATCATAATTTGTAGTTCTCAAAATGTTTGTGACAGGTAGTCTTTGAATGAAGTACCACTTTTTTTTTCATATTTTATGAAATACGGAAAGAAAGGGGGCCACGTCAACAGTACATGCTTAAGGAAGAGTACAAAACAGAAGCAGACTATCATGTTTTCCCGAAATGCTGTCCCAGCATCCGAGAACTTGTGGCTGAGAAACTTTGAGACAGAGATGGTATTTTTTGTCTCTAGTGACACTTGATACTCATCCATGACTTTATCCTGTTGCTTTTTGAGCCTCTGTAAATCTTAACATATACAGCATCTTGTGACAAATACCTCCACACACTCCCTCTCCTGTGTGAATATTATATGTAATATTAAGAATTACGACCTTTTTGGCTCTGAATCTGCCATCAACTGGTTTAATCTAATACTTCATTTTTCTTGTAGTTGAAGGCAATGAGCAATCATTCCTTCTTTGCTTTCTCCATGTCATTCATGGTTTGTAGATTTCTATCATATCTGCTCTGATTTGTCTGTTTTCCTGTCTGAAATGTCCTGCCTGATGATTATTTGAAGCTCTTGCATGTCTCTTGTCAATACTTTTGTTTTTCTGTAAGCCTTGTCCAATCCTAGTATATCCTTTTGAGGATGAGGGAGACTCCTGCATGTAGCATTCAAAGAGTGTTGATTTCACTTCTGCTTTTAGAAAAATTGAACGTCCCAAAGTACTGATAATTTTATTATAGATTTATTTCTAGGAATTGGTGATTTCTATTTATTTTTAATGAGTGGGCTACTGCAAAACGTGGAGATACCAACTTAACAGGCAGCAGGATACCATCCAGAGATGTAGCCAGAGCTCTATTGTAATTGCTCCTAAAAGGACTAGAAAAATGAGAGTGTGAGATATTACATGCTTTTGGGATATTGCTGAAATCACAGGAAAGCCTCCAAATGCGAACAGAGCCTGCAAGTGGAATAAGCTCATTCTAAAGGCATTATTATCTGATTAACAACCTTTAGGAAAATAAGTGCTTGTAAGGGAACATCCATTATACAGTCTGCCTTTAAAAACAGTTAACTCGATCAAACTGTGTAAAAGTTATTCTTAGTTGTGCTGCTTCTCTTTGGCTGCAAATGTTTAGAAATGCTCTCCTTTCCTCCTCCTCCTGTCCAGCTTTCTAGTCCCAGTTCCCGTTTCCTTGTCTCCCCTATACCATTTTTGTCCCATAGATCCCATATTGCAGACAAGGCCCCTAACAAGTCTTCCCTCTCTTCAGGAAATTTTCACTGCCTTTGCCCTAAGGTAAACATCAGCCGGAGTGTGTTTGGCTGTACAGCCACTGAAATGCACTATGCACTGTGGTAGGCGAAGGTATTTTTTTCCACTTTCTCAGCTTGCTACAATGAAGGGTGCAGGCAAGGGAGTTCTTTGCCTGAACAACAGAAACGGAGTGTCACTTCACAAGCACAAGAAACAAATTGCTGCTTGCCAGACAGGAAAAGGCTGCAAAAAAAAAAAAAAAAAAAAAAAAAGAGAGAGAGAGGTGGGGGGGGTGGAGAAAACTGCTCTGTGTTGTGGCTGCACAACCTGATGCAGCGGTCCTCTGCTGCTAGGCGAGAGCGTTGCAGACAGGCTGAAAATGCCACAGACTTGCATAGGAATGCAACCTTTACTGGGGACACGATTACTGTGCCACTTGGGACTGTATTCCTGTTACTTGCCATGAAGTTCTGCATTTGTCAGCTATTCAGCTGCCTGGAAAGACCAGCAAAAGATTGTAACTGAATTGCAGTTACCCATGAGGAGCAAACAGGAATGCTAGATTCAACTGTATATTTGTAATACATGCTGATGAGGCTTTGTGATCAATAAGGGAGTGAGGCTACAGAGGAGGGAGGAAAAGATGTCTTTTCTGCTAGCGTGCGAGTGTGTGTGTGTGAGTGTGTGTGTGTGTGTTCTCTGTTGGTTGCTGCGTGAGTTTACGGTAATTTGCTCCTTCCCAGTGACTGCGCGGTGCTTCCAGCCCCTTCCCCGCCCCGTCCGCCGCCCGTGGGAGGATTACCACTTCGGTAGCGGGCAGCATCACGTTACACTGGCCTCCCACCAGCAGCAGCTTTTTCCTCCCTTATTCGAGCACGGAAGCTCTTTCAGGTCATGCTATCTGAAAGCCGATGTGAGACACTTCGCTCACAGAGCTGCTGAGTGCCGGGGCGCGGAGGCTCAGCTTTGTCTTCCGATTTTGTACTCGAATAGACTCAGCTGTGACATCCGAACCTGCTCCTCCCGGAGCCACCATGGTGGCCAAGGATTACCCTTTCTACCTGACGGTCAAGAGGACAAATTGTGCCTTGGATGTACAGGCAGTGGCCGGCCCAGCTAAAGAGACGGAGGTACTTAATCTACACGATATGGTTGCAGCTTAATTTTTCTTTGTAGTCTGGTCTGCATTGTTTCAGGGAAAACTAATATGCTTTAAGTTTCTAAGTATAGATACCTGGTTTGGTTTAGGCATCTTTTACTGCCATCTTTAGTTGTTGGATTTTTGTTTGGAATAAAGCAAGGAATACAGAGTGTAGATTTTATCAGCTGTCA
This sequence comes from Rhea pennata, assembly GCF_028389875.1. Taxonomy (NCBI): domain Eukaryota; kingdom Metazoa; phylum Chordata; class Aves; order Rheiformes; family Rheidae; genus Rhea; species Rhea pennata. The sequence goes on from NC_084674.1 coordinate 14,797,043, forward strand.
TTTTAAAGAACTAATACCTTTTTCAGAGGCTGATTGAGAACAGTCCTTTTCAGATACGTAATTTTAAGTTTATAGGTAACTTATTCTGGTGCTAACCTTTACTTACAAATTGTTAAATTTGGTGGTTATGTGCTTTGGTGACAGTGAGAGGAAATCTGCAAAAAAGGTGTTTAAAGCATTATGTCTGTGACTTTTCTCCACCAGAAATAAATTAAGAAATTAATCTGGTAACACAGTTACCTCAGAACTCCACCATATCAGAAGGGTGTTAACTACAGTTTCTTAAAATGCATGAAATCCTTTAATTAAAAATTTATTTAATTAAAAATTTATTCATCAGCAGCCAACTTTATTCACTTAGATGGTTGAACCTTTCAAGAGCTATGTTCATGAAATAAATATGTGATACTTTAGCCTAACGTTTAGTCTGCTTTGTGTGCTGCTTTTCTGGAATGAAAACAGTGACCTCAAGTATTTGATCCAGCTGCACTGGGTAGGAGGGGTAGGAGTTCTCTCTGGAAGTTCTTGTTGCATATGTATACATATATATATGTGTGGGTGTGTATATACATGTACACACATTCATATATATATATACACAGGCATACAGCTTTTGCATTGGTGTTGTGTGTTGAGTAACTTGAAGATAGCTTACTGAATTGTGTGAGTTTAGTACAACTGCATCAAAGATTAATTACCTCCAGCAGCTGAATGGATCCAAAGTGAAAGAAACCCAAGCCAAGTGTCCTTGTTTAATCATGATCTATAGACAAAGAACATAATTTGTGCTTCTGTTTTTTGATGTACCTCTACATACAATGATTTAATAATTGCAGTTACCAGACTGAATTTTTCAGCTGCATGTTTAAAATTAAAATCTCTTGTGCATATATGTGTGTGTGTATATATATATATATATATATGCAAAATGCAAGTTGTTAAACATCAAATGGTTCATTTAAGGATATTTATTTTACTAAATGCAATATTTAAAGAACTATATTTTTAGCCTGGTAAGTGCCTGTGAAGGGTTGTTTCTCTCCTGTGTGTGTGTGTGTGTGTGTGTGTGTGTGTTTGAATGAATAAATTGTCAAATCTGAAAAGCTGGAGTGTTGTCCTCTTACAGTCGAGAAGAACAGCTTAATTGTAGTCAAATGTCAAAGAAAATCAAAACTCAGTGAAAGCCTAGAGTATGAGGAAGTGTTGCATAACAGTTGTGATCAATCAATTATAAAGTGCAAATGTTTTATTTAGGACGGTTGTTTTGGATTTATATTCTTTCATGTTGTATTTTATACAAATGAGAGAATTCACCCTATGCTTTCAAGCTGGAAAAGTGCTGTTTACTGGGAGTACAATAGACTTCCAACATTCTGGAAAACAAACTTTCAAGCAATCTCCTGCTTATCTTAGTAGGATATGGGAGGATCATCTGCCACTCCAGAAATTTGACTAAAGAAGCAGAAGTAAGAAACAAACAAAACAGTCTTTGAGAAAGGCATCCTAAAGATAGGTGCATGCAGCTTGTTTCTCTGAAGTCTGTCAGTATGGGGGAAAAATAATGTTTTCCACTCCATAGTATTTACAAGTCTAAAGAAAGCTATTGGGCGCCTTCTACCACAATCTTGTGTTACTACACCAGAAAGCTAGCTTGCTAGGTTTGTGTTACTGATTTTTGGCTTATCAATGTGTGAAATTGGTTGATTAAATTACCTAATTTCTACATTTTCTTTGTCGTGTATGAAACAGAACAGATTTTCTGTTACGGTGATTTTTTTCATTTTTATAAATCAGAATTTGTGATTATTAAATATTTCCTCTGACCATATTAAATGACAATCTTCTAGTATTTCTTGTGAACAAATGCAAAATGCAGTCTGGAAGATCAGGTACAGTGGTTCTAACATCGGATGAAATTTAGCAAAAATCTTGAGCATGTGCCTATCTTAACCCTATTGATTTTAACTGAGACTGGCAAGAAATGCATATTAGGATAGCACTTCACATGCAATAGCAAGTTGTCTACTGAAATAGAGATTTCAAATGTGAGTATACCCAACTTCAGAACGGTTATTAACACTTTATCAGCACTTTACAGGTATGCAATATGAAATTAAGAAAGGCTAAATAGCTAGGCTGTTATTTTTCAACTTTGTATGTGTGTGTGCACACTGTTAAAGTTTTCCCAGATTTCCAGATGGAGATCTCTGGGCAGCAGACTGAACCTTAACTGACAGTAGATTTGTTCTCAGTTATTCTTTTCCTTAGACTGCAGACCACAAATTGAAAACCACTGATGTTTTGGAGGAACAAGTCAGTGACGTGAAAGAGGTAATAGTACAGAGGCTTCCTGACTTAGTCTGTTGTGTGAGCAGCACTTCAGTTTCTTTGGTGCAAGCTTTGTGAAAGTGGCACAATCACAAAATAATGACTAATGAAACATCCAAGATGCATGTAAATAGTAAAAATATAGAATCTAAGAAAAGACTGTTGTGCCAGTGGTCAAAGTACAACTATTACAGTTATTTCTAAATTCAGTTTAAGGGCAACAAAATACAACACCTGAGAAGTGAGCTAATGCAGAAATTTCATAGAGAGGCCTTTCATCATTGCATGCCCCACATAAAGTACTACAGTACAGTTCTAGGTGCTGACAGTAGAGAGATGTTGGGCTCTTCACAGCTCTTTTTCTCAATGTAAAAATAGACAGCAGAACTGAAATTAGCTTGCTTTGAAATATAGAGAGAGGCATACCTTTCTCCTGATGCACCGTTTGCTGTTTCGCTGATTAAAGCAAGCTCCTTCCTCACCTCTTGTGAAAGAAAGGAGAAGTAAAGAAACAACCAGTGAATGGGCAGAGCATGATAAAGAGCAAACGCCAGCACAGACTGCGGACTAAAGGGCCAAATGTGGGACTTTCACAAAGAATGTCAGCCCCTGTATTTCAAGGTGTAAGGCAAACAGGTAAAGGGAGATTGAGAAGAAAGTTTGTTTTCAGTGCTTTTAATGTATCTTCTTTTAAGTCATTTCTTACTATTTAATATCAATAAAGTAACACTGGGGAAGATGCTATGGGCCTTACTGGTGTGACTGTTCTAGTATTTGCCTTTGTGCTGAGGTGTATTTTTTGGCATCATACAACCAGTGCTAGATGCTGAATACAAATCCTGACAATCCCTGGTCGAAGATCTGCAGAAGGGATCAAAACCAAGAATGAATGCTCTTAAATTAAAAAATAATAATAATAATAATAATAATAAACTTGTCCTAACAAATAAATATAGGAGTTTGGCAAAAGTTGAATCTTAGCTGTTCTGCTCAACAAAACAGAGAACTTAGCAATGTCTTACTGTTAATGAGATAAAATTTAACAGGTTTCATGGATCTGGGCAGAATTTGTTGGGATACCCAGTACCACTGGCTACTCAATACACAGTGTTTTTTAAATGGTCATATAAGATCATTATATGGTAAGCACGATGTTCAAAGGCAATACTGAACCAGTTTCCTGTATAAAGTTTGTAAACTAAGTGTATAGTCAGAAGGAACTGAGGTACAGAGGCAAAGGGAGGATAGAGCAGAGCTTCCTCAGTTTTAACTAAATGTTGCTAGAGAGAGACAGTTAAAGAGAGATTCTGCCTGTCATATGGTCAATACGAAAATAACCTAATTAGTATCTGTGAAGTTAAAAGAAATTGATCTATGTTCTTTGTAAGATGTGAAATCTGATATTGTGCTTGAGAATGAGTGAGCCTAAGAGCAGATGTTGGTCCAACAGTAGGCCCATTATGAAACCCTCCGATACAACAGTATGGTAATTCGTTAAGGTCTGACATTTTCCTGTAGGAACACAGTCTGCTGGGATAAAAAGAATGGCATAATGGTGATACAACTGATGTTCTGTAAATGAGGCGCACATGCAGTTTTCTAATCATAGGGCCTTTGTTGCCTGGAAAGCTTAGTTGTTCAGTATGAGCAATCTTATCTGATTTCCTTTTATTCTTAAATAAAATTCATTATAACAAGGTTTGAGCTTGCTGGTTTATATAAAAACAAGTTATATAACGTTCAGGAAGTGATTTGAGGTGGAGATTTAGAAACTTGTACCAGTTTTACAGAGCGGTCTATGATCTGCAGAGTGAAGTAATATATCCAGATATTTTGTAAATCTTCCATCATTCCACAGTCGTCGTGAGATGCCTTTATGGATGCTGGTATCATTCCTCTACTGGATAAAATTCTAAAGCCTTCAGAAACAAAAGTAGACCTCTGGTAGGTATACTTTGGTATAACTATGTTTTAAGAGAATACTGTGTTGGTAATTTGGGGCACCCTGAGAAAACAAGTGAAAAATCTGTGCCAACCAAGTATAGGCATGACAACTGATATAAAAGGAAGATTTTCACAACTGCTTTACACATCTTAAAAGGTGTTGGATCTGAACAAATGGTGTAACTAGAATCCAGATTGAACTATTTTTTTCTTTTGTTTGTTCTGAAAGAACATTTAATCTGCCCTTGACTGTACTAAAATCTAGTTAGAAGTGTGAGATATTTAGCAGTATCTGTAATACTGAATGATACATTTATGCCCATGTCTCCCTGAAACAAAAGAAGTTAAAAGACGAAACTTGTGAAGGCAGTGGTGCGCAAAATATATATATGTATGTGTGTGTGTGTGTGTGTGTATATATATATCTATATATATATATATATTTTCTGAGTTAGTGGGAAGAATACTGCTCTTCCTTACAGAAGAGTTGAAAATAAGCTTTGATTGTCTGTCTTTGGCAGACTTGTTGCTTGAGCTAAAAAGCTCAAGACAAAAGGAAGCCTTTTGTTTTACATATGTGCGAGACTCTGTCTAGTGCTGAATTCTGCAACAGTTTTCTTCTATAAATCTAGCTGTTGGTCCTTCACGGAACTGCTGATCAGTTGACACACATTCATTTCCTGTAGACTGTCAGACTGCACTGATTACCACTTTTTCAATAGTTTAAATATCCATATATGCTTTAGCAGTAGCTTTTACTCATTTTACTCACCTACTTTCTCACCCAAGGATTCAGTCTAATTGATAACAAACGGACTTCATCCACTGAACAGAATAATGACTTGTTTGGAGTAATTTTGATCAAGAACCCCATGAGATCAGACATAGTTTTTACTAAGGGTGACTTCCAGTAAGTAAATGGTGCTTTTTTGTTGTTGCTGTTTTAATGGGTATGTACTATTACATGGGTATGAAAATCAATTGCCTGAATGTGGCTAAAAAGGAATAGAAAACCATAAAGTGATTAAATGTTAATTCAAGAGAAGTCAGTGGTGTTCTTTACTGACCATTAGTGTTTGGTGTGTTGCGTTTCCTTTTACATCTTAACAGTAACATGGTATTTGCCTCAGTGAAAACAACAAAACCTTTCACTTAGCAAAGGTTTTTTCTTTAAAAAAAAAAAAAAAAAAAAAGGCAAGATGGTTGGTCCCAGGACCACTGTAGGACTTAGGGTATCCAAATACTGAAGTAGTCCTCTGTCTTAAAGTAGTACTTTAAAAAAAAATACATCTATAATATTGTTTATTTTTATTTTTTATAATATAGATAATTTTTAATCTAATTTGCATTTACTCTGTTTAACAAATGCTACGTATATGCACAAGTATGCAATTAATATATTTCAGTACATTTGAAAAAAAGTAAAACACTGAGTTTTTTTTGAAATTGTATCATTTATGTATGGGAAGATCAGCATGGTTAAGTTGAAACTTAATGCCCGCAATAGGACTACGAAAACTTTTGAGCATCTTGAGCAACAGTGAAGTAAAGGGTGCTTCTGGTTAAGGACAGAAAAGGTACAGATAGATGCAGAAGTTCAAGATGTATTCTCAGTATGTCAGTATTTTGACAAGGAGCTCCCTCAAAAATGTCATCTTTAACTTCCAATAAATCTGATATCCCTTAAAGCTTGTACGTTTGCAGAGAAAAGACGTTTAGGATTGGGATTGGTTTTCTCATTTAAACATAAGTGTTTTTTTATAACCCAATCAAGGAGAGGAGACAGCTTTGCTTAGCTATCGAAATGCTGCTAAATACCCATGCTAGAGAAAGATCTTCCTTCTTAAACATCCAAATTTTCCACCTTTACAATTTTGTGTAAAGAAAGAGGAGATGAGGATTGAGATTCTGTGGTAAAATGAGATACCTGTTTCTCAGACAACTATTAACAATCTTTAGCCATTCCAAACATGCTTTTCTCCCCATACTCTGTAAGGTTTACATTCTCACTCCCCCCAAAACCTAAACAAGTAATAAAACATATTTAATGGCACAGGAACAAGGTCATGAATTCTTCAGAATAAGAATGTTTCTCCTGCTCCCGTGTACAGGATCTAATGTGATGCCTACCCACCTTGCTTTAATGTTTAAGGTCTGCTGTATACCTCACTGAAGTTAATTTTGAGGAACATCTTAAAGAGCAATTCTAATGAAGAATTTTCTTGCCTTTTATACATTTTGCGTTAGCACCTAAGTCAACTAAACTTTGTGATATAAGGAGTTTATAAAGCTTTTTGTTATTAGAAGTGTTGAAAGCTTTTAACAGTAGAGCAGTACCCTTAAGTTGCTCAGAGGCCCGTGAAAAAGCAGGAATATCAATATCATAAAACAAATGCGTCTTTGCAGATTTTTTATTTACCTTGGGAGAAAGCAATTTTCTCACTATATCGTGAACATACTTTGTCACCTGTGGGTGGACTCTTTGTTACCATTTTTCTTTGCAGCTGTGTTCATAGCAGCCTCACATTGTTTCTAAAAAAAAAAAAACAAAACAAAAAAAAAAAACAAAACAAAACAAAAAAAACTTTTTGTGATTTTACTTTTTGAATGAGTAAAATAATTCTGTTTAGAACTCATAATAGCAAGCTTAGTTCTTACGTCATTGCACAAGCATAAACTGCTTCCTCTGCCCAGCTATCCTGCAGAGTAGGAGAGTGTTGCTGTCTCTGCTCGAAGGGGCAAGAGCTGGAAAGGAAGATGAAAGAGATTGTTCAGGATCACTGGGGTAGCAAGTTGCAGACGGAGAAGTGGAGCAGAGGATTGCCTTGTTGTAAGCCTCGAGCTTAGTTTGAAATGTAACTGTTTTGCGTTGAACGTATCTAACTGAACAGTCTAACTGAAATTATGGGACAGTTATTGGGACAATTGTATATTTTAAAGTACAAAGTGAGCAAATTGCCTAAGGAGTAGTGTTGGGAGGATAGTAAAGTTATGCTTAGGGAATTATGAGAGGGTTGGCTGTAGGCTCCATTAACTGCAGCAGTAGCACAGAATTCCTTCCTATTTTCAGTGCGTTTTTGGTGAGTTGCAGTTCATTCAGTATCTCCTTATATCTGTTACGCTTCATAAATGCTAGACCTAGACTATGAACAGCTCCAGTTCCTGTCCTTGTCGCCTTCTAATATCCTGACTTACTAACATGCATTGGAATGTCTGGGATGCCTCGTGCTTGGGACCATGTTTGACCCAGCAAGCAAGTGGCAGCAATGGGGAGTACGAGAAGGCTGACCCAAAGGCCTTCAGGCCAGGGCACATCACTAAGGGGCAATGGGCATGGGGCCAGAGGGAGAGAGGCCAAAAGATTTTGTGTTAAATTGCAAGACATGAATGTTCTTTAATCTTTGTGAAAGTATACATTGTTCTTTTTTAATGAAATGTTAGCGACTTGCAGTTTGGTATGTTCCAGGTAACTGTATTCTCATGTGCCATGTAATTGCAGTGAGCTAAACACGGAAACGTGGCAAACTACCACACTTGGAGCTGCTGTCTGTTCTGCCTAACAGCAATTTGAAACAAACAGCTTGCTTTTATTTTGCTGTTCAGTAACTCACTGTATGATGTCTACTTGTTTCCTTGCCTGCCAGCTTGATGTGCAGTTTGTTCCAGAATGGAAGAGGTCTTTCATAGGTAGTCTGTACAAGCAGCTTTTAACCAGAGGAAATTTGGAATTTAATTAGCTCTACGTTAGTTGTCTGGGTTTCTCAGAGTTTCTGTTGCTCATGTTAATTCATCTTACTCTGTAAGTTTTTCTGTTAATTTGTGTTCATTTCCTAACTACTAGTAGAGTTACTGATTTTTGGATGTTGCAGACAAATGGTTTTCAGCTGAGATGGCTGGAGGCAACATGTGCTTTTGCTGCTGATGCTTTGGTGGTTCCGTCTCGCGTGTGGCAAACCAAATCCAAGTTCTTCAAGGTGGGGGCTAATGATGGTGGCCTCTTCGTGGGAAGCAGCCAGTCTTTGATGAAACATGTAATGCAAAGATATGATGCAAACTTTAGCTTGTTTTCTTCACCTGAAGATACTTCACCACTTCTCTATATGGCTTTTCATTGTATTCAGCTATCATTTTGGATCCACCACCTTATAATTCCACAATTAAAGCAAAATTTTGGGGGATATGCTTTATTTGCTGGCTGTTTTTGCAGAGACTGAAGCAGGAGGGATAACAGACCTCTTCCTTCTACCTGAGAGCTGAACTGGTAGAATCTGTGGTTTTCACAAAGTTCAGAAGTTTTATCACTAATTACCGTTGGTCATTGGTTGATTAAGTTGCATTTATGTATCAGTTTATTTCAGTTATGTAGTAACTTCTTGTTTTGCTGGTAATGGGATGTCTCTCCCAGGATTTAGGATGGATTTTTGTGGATGATTTTAGTTCTGTTGTACTAGACAACTTTGAATTCAGAATCATCTACTTTGTTTTTCTTGACCCAGACCCATGGTTCTTGAACAGTGAATATTCTTAAATTTCCCAATCAGTTTATTTCTAAAATATATGAAGCAAAGGCAGATTTTCTGCCTTTTCAAGTATTAAAATATACGGTCTCTATTAGCATGAGTAAACCCTGAGAATGTTGTGCTGGCTCCAGGGTTGTTCCAGTGCTGTAAGAGCAGCCAAGCAGTGCTTTTGTTACAGAATTATTTTCCCAGTTCACTTGTTATCCTGGCTGGATCTTTCTTATAATCTTGTAGTTAGCTGACCAGCTTCTGCTTCTTATGGAGTGTAATTCTTTCCACAAGGAAGAATTAGTTCTAGATTTCTCTCTTTTTGAAGATGCAAAAAGCTCAAGATGCGTTGCTTAATTTATTTTTAGGTTAAGTGTCTGCTGTATTAAGAGACTCTGGTGTAACATGAGCTTTTTTTTTTTATTTTAACCTTTTTCTTGTTTGTGTTTTTGTTTTTTTTATCCTACTGGAGGTTAAGTATTGATAACATCCTGTGGAACAGAGCTTGAATACTTTATTATTATTATTATTAAACTCCAAGTTTTGGGGGCATTTATTAGAACTCTTTAATCCTAGGCCAACTTAACTAGTAGCAGTCTAATAAAAATAATAATGTTGGGATTTCTGCCATGACAAATGTTGACTTACCCATATAAAGTTGACTAAAACTCAGTAACTTTTAAAGTATAGGAGAATGGAAGTTTAGCCAGTAGTGTGAAGTCTGAAACAGAGTGGTTCTGTTTTAGTGTTCTGGCATTGCTTGTGGGTTATGTTTGAAACAAAGATTACTGTACGATTTCAGTTTACAAGATCTTCAATTTTTTTACCCTGGTAACTCTTCGGAGTCTTGTTTCAATTAAAACATTTTGCACTAATGAATGTTCCTATAGAGTAGAATTAATACTGTGGATACTTGTTTTACAACTTGTTCACAAATAGTGTATTAAAACATATTTTTGATTTAATAAAAAAGTGTTAACTGGAAACTCAGAATTATTACTGTAAACAATTGTTTCAAAACGTATTGGTTCTGTGAAGTCTAGTTAAAGAGGGTTTTAGCAAGCTGCCAATGTCAGCTATTATGTATGTGAATTGAGGGAATTTTTCATTTGCTTTTGAAGGTAGTTGGGATGACTTTTGATATTCTAACATGCTGAGTTCCTGTAGACGTTTCCAGGTACTGCTTATTTTCTGAATTGGTTTAAAATCGCTGTAAGCCTACTTGTTTTTAAACATAATCAGAAGAACGAACACAATATGGTCACAGGAGTGCTGCCCGCAAGCTAAAGACAAAAGCATAATGACTCCCCAGGGAAATATTTTTCCTTGTTTTTCAAATTCAGCACCAGTTCTCCGACATGTTGTCTGTTGTTGCAACTATTGATAGCGATGGGATAGTCAGGTGGAAAAACAATTATCCTGGTAGTGGATGTATACTTGCTTTTGCTGTTCACTGGGAGGAAATCAGTGGCTCAGCTGGTCAAAAGCATAGAATGAAAGAACTTTGAAATGAGGTACTAAAGCAAATGAAGACCTATTATATGGCACCTAGGCTGCTGCTGTGTTCTTCAGTATGTGTTATCCAGGTCATTGGTTCTTTGCAGACAATATGAAGGAAATCTGGCCTAGTTCTTTTTGTTCCCTTTCCTTTTGTTTGTTGGAAAAGTATAATCAATCTTTTGCTAGAGTGATTTATCCATCAAACTGTGATAATTAAGATGTGGGTGGTCTTGTGGAATGACCCTGTATAGAAAACTAATCAATATTATTAAATGGATTTAACTTGCTCTGACAGGAAGGCACTTTGAGCTTTGGGGAAATTCTGTTCTTTACATATCCTAGTGAAAGTGTCATTTTGCACTTTTCTTTGTGGATGAAGAGCATGAGAAGTCTTAGCCTCTCCCCCTAGATTTCTTCTAGCTTTTTTTTTTTTAAATGTATGTAGTATGTTATGGGATATACTATATCCAGTTATTAGGTGTTGGCTTCACTGATGAAGGAAAAACAATAACATCAACTTAGCTGTCAATAATTTGCAGCTGATGTAAGTGCCTAATCTTTCAAAGAATCTTCTGTTTTAACATGCCTTAGTGCATGTTAAATGCTTGGCTTGCCCCAGGAACGGGTGTTGTATGCTAAGATTGAAGCTTTTAAACAGTAGTCCATATGTGTTAGAGATGGGGAAAAAAAGTGATACCAAATTGATTTTTTTTTTTTGTCAAGATGCCATTGTTTTGAAATGACCTTATCACAGTTCCTGAAAAACAGCACTTAGGTTCAGTTGCACAGAGGAAAGAAATGACTTGCAGTTTACTAAAGAAGGAGTTGGCAGAAGTTATTCTATGGCATCCTGGTAGAACTCTAGCTGAAACCGTTTGCTATTTACATTTCCCAGCTGTCCAACAGCAGACTACTGTTCTGGGAATTTTAAGGTTATATGTTAAAAGCTAGAGTTTTCCCTTCTTATTCAGCAGTTTAAGCAATTAAGGTTAGTTTAATACATAGCATATACTGGAAATACAAATGCAAGCATATATAGGATCTACAGAATAAATTATAGTAAAGAATGAATTGTAGAGCACTGTGTTCTCTGTGACAAATTAGAAGAATGTTATAGCATGACATCTTTAAACTAGCTTCTTAGCTAATAGTTTCCCTTCTCAGTTCTGCAATTTTGACTGATTATGCCATTGTGGTTACTCTAATCTTCCTTCCTATGAATTTCCCAGAAAAGTATGTGATATAAATATACTCTCTCAGAAGGACATAGCAGCTGTTTGAAATGTCCACTGTATATTTTCCAGAACCCTCCAGATTTTGGATTTGCGTATTTTTTTCCATTTTTTCAATAGTTCTTTTTGAAGATGTATATATACACAATCTTTTCCAGCTTTTATTTTCTGTTCACTAAATTCAAATATGCAAATCTTCCTGAAGTCATCTTGAGTTCAAATATGCAACTCCCTCTAAAAGCCATCTGCTCTTTGTTCTAGCCTAGTCAGGTATTAATTTGACTTTGCTTGACTGTTTAGCCTTTGAAGTTTCTGCACTCATGTTTCCCTCAGCTTTATTTAGCCTTATATCAAATTTAAAGCACTCTTAGATTAACATCACTTGTTCACATATACCAGCTCCACATTTTGGAAACTTTGCCAAACTGTAGTCTGTATCTTTTGTTTTTTGACCTGATTCCCTTAATATTTCAGGAAGCCTTCGTGGCTCTGAAAAACATTTAGTTTTATTTCAAAACTCTGAAATGTCTTTTTTTTTTTTTTTAATACCAAAAATAAATGTAAAAGGTCAGGGAAACTGTTCTAATTCCTGGATTTTCTCTGTCTTAACTTGGACCAGTTCCCAGTCTGGATAGGTAATAGTTTGTTGCAAGTGGATCCAGTCACTGAATCCCTAAATGCCATCTGTGTCTAAGTTCCCTGAATTGGCAGGGAGAGGTGGGAAGGAAGGAGGAAGGATCAATTACTGTGGCTATCCCAAAGTCTTTTGGGCACGCTCAGAGGTGCAGATCTTGAGCCTAATGTTCATTCTTCCTAGAGAAATGTCCCTGCTGGAGCCTCTTTGTGCTGGACAGATGCTGGAATCACACAGTTTGTCTGAGCTTCCATGTGCTTAGATTCATACGCTAAAAGATTTTATGGTTGTGGGACCTCCAGTTAACTAGAAGATTAGAGATATTCAGAGACAATATAGCTGTAAAATAAGGAACACATGTATTAAGAAATCCTAACCACAAGCAGGGTTTTCTTGGTTTTGTTTTCAAAGATTTGGGAAGTAGCCTCTGGAATGCATTCCCTTGATCTTACTGGACTGATGTGCAAGTCCAGATTCTGCTCAGTATGCCTGGGTAAAGCAGAATTGTTCATACATGTTTGTCTTTCCAAGAACGGAGCCCTTGGTTAGAAAGCAACCGTCTGTTTAAAACTCACTCTTTATCTGTGCGTTTGACTGTGGAATGTTTTCTGTTCAAATCATTGGCCTCAGTAGCCTGTTCAACTTCTTGTGCGTCACTGGATTGGAGAGGTAATGGGGCTAACTGGAGAAGCAGAGGCAGAATGGATGTGGAACATGCAATGGGAATACTGTAACAGTCCTACAGAAAGCATCCAAGTTTCAGTATCTCTAGCTTACAGTTTTAGAATTGCTGTGATAGTGTTATATTTTCATTGTGAGTCAAAGCCTGACCTGTACAAACTTTGTTATTCCACTACGAAAAGGCTATGCAGTGTTGACTGCTCTCACTGTTAGACTTCTCCAAAGGAGATGACACCTGAAAAGCTGAGGATAGATGTATTTCCACTTACAGCGAGGTAGCTTAAATAGTATTGGAAAGCTTTCAGTAATAATGCTGATTTCTTTTAATGAGATTGAATTCTTAATTTGAACATTTGAAACTAATGTACTAGTTTGAATGCTGATCAGATTGTTCCGGGTAAATTCTGAATATGATACACTAGATGAAGAAAACAGAATGGGAAGTTGTGATAGAAGGGAAAGGACCTTTGCAAACAGACCTTCACACAATGTATTAGCTATTTTCTTTCAACTACTGAAGAGCCTGGCTAGGAGAAAGCAAAGGTTTCGAGACTCATTGGACTGTCTAAGATGAAAAAGGCGAAATCGTACTTCTCTTTCCTTCCTTCTTGCTCTCCAAGGGAAGAAAGGTGACTTCCCTCCTTCTGACTTGCACTAGTTTTCTCCAGGGTTATTTGATGTATGGGGTTTATATGCCCCATACAGCAGAGCAAATTAGGCCCTGGTCTGAGTGCTTAGATTGCAGGCTTCATGCAGTCATTAATAAACTTCAGCTGCAGGCACATACAGAGTATGTGGAAGTATTCAGATGAGGATAGGCTCATTTCACACCTTGTGTCATTCATGCTTAGGTTCAAACACTACTCAGGAAGACTCATTCAAGTTTTTTGCAGTGCACTTGAATGAAAAGCTGCAGAGATGCAGTGAAATATGGATATATTTCTTCTGTAATTTCATTTGTTGTCAGTAGATTTCACATGCTTCTGGGCTTATGGTTTTGTTAAGTATTAGGCGGAAAGACTGCATGTACAAAACTGAATAGATCACACTATCTATGTAAAAGGTCCTTTACATCGAGGACTTTTTAACTTTTAACTTTCAAACAGGTATAGCTATGTAGTAGTATAGATAAGGTTGTACTTCTTGAAATCAGTTTTATCTTTTAACCGGAGACCATACACATAGCAGCAAAGTTATGAGATAACAGAAGGGATACAGCAGTAAAGAAGGAAATTCTTTCTTATAACCCCCTTCTCTCTGTTCTTTGGAAGGTTCGTATATCCTTGAATACAAGATTTTGCTTTAGTTGTGTTGGAGGTAATACTCATGCCCAGGTAAGCTTTGCTGCTAATGTAGAGCAAAAGTTGCCAGCAAAAGCCATGCTGCTGGCGTAGCATTGACGGCCTCGCTGTCTCGTGCTCCATGTCTGCTCACTGCAGTGCAGTAGGATTGATAACAAGCAGACTCAGCCATGGGATATTAGGTGTGTGGCAGGACTGGCTTTCTGAATAAGCATTAAAAAAAAGCAGCAGCTGATGACTGAGCAGTTAGAGAAGAATTACGGTGGAAGCTCAAAGGTTTTGGAGGGGGTGGGGGGAATGAGATAAGTATGCTAGTGGTGCTGCAGTGACGTAAAAATATACTCCATCAAAACCTGTGTCGAAGAGATGGTTGCTGAAAAGGAAGGGATATGAATTACTGAAGACACAGGTGCAGCTTGATTTAGGCTGCTAAAATGCCTTAATACTAGATTTCCTGTGTGGAAGAATATATTATTTTTGCTACAGGGTTTTTACACTTTGTCCCTCATTTCAGGAGACATTTATGGAGTTCCAAATCTGCCTGCTGAGAAGTAAATTAAATACGTAGCTGCTTTTCACCTTTCCTCTGTTGCTGTACTAGTGGGAGAGAATTTTTCTTGCCAGTAATACTGATCATGATCATTGCTGCTGAGTATTTTTTTTCTTCTTGGTGCCAGAAAAGGTGACGAATCTGCATTATTTACAGAAGGATTTGGATCTCTGAATGAAAGGATAGTAGACATGATGCATTTTCTTAAAGATATGTGTAAGAAATTGGAGGCATAGGAAGCCTACATAAACTTTATAAGCATGGCTGAGAAAGAAAGATGAACTGCTTTAGGATGTCCTTGAAATATGATGTTGGATGGGTTTTTTAACTTCGCTTGGAAGGTTTGGCTCTTTTTCTGTCAAAAGTTGCCTTTTGCATGTGCTGTTCAGGATCCATTAAATGTCAGATGGAGGTTAGGAAGCCAAGGGTAACTGTTCTATTTTTATGTATTTATAATACTTTCTTCTTGTGTTATGGTACTTGTTTATATTTTTCTTATCTGCAGAACAATTGACATATTATTGTATTATATTGAAGTGGTTATATATTACTAAAAGGGGACATAATAGCAGTTAAAACTATATATGAAGAGAAAAACATTTAATTGAATGTTTTATGGTAAATTTTTGTTTATTTCAATTTTGCTTTCTATTTTATGCAAGAACAAAATGTGTGTGAACATGTCATTAATGTATTCATCTGCCTTTATATATAGGTCTATTCAATAGGGTCACTCAAAGGACACTTACAAATAGTTAGAGGTTTTTGTCTAAATTGTATTTTCTAGAATGAAATATAGCTAACTGAATATAGAATCATGTGCTGACATAAACATATTGAATTTTTTAAAAGTATTCCTTTCAATGACAAGATTATCATAACATGCATTAGCTGCAGAGCACTGCTGAAAATCTGTTTTAAAATTGAGTTAGTGTACTAACATGTTTTTGTCTTTTTAGACTCTTCTTTCTTCCCCTGCTCCCAAAGTCAACTGCTCCATGAATACGTGATATTTCAACCATTTCCAGCATCTGTGTGTACCAACCAAAAGTCATCTGTCATTGTCAGCATTAAAAAATGCCACTATCTATTTACTTCCCTAATTAAAGCAGACTTACTAACTTGCTTTTTGTAACACTTTCTCAGAAAAATCAGCAAAACTGGCAGCAATGTAGATCTGATTATGCTCACCCGTTTCCCCCCCCCCCCCCTTTGTATTCCTCCCCCTAATACAGGAGCCGAGTACGAAACGGGTCAAGCCTCTTTCTAGAGTTACATCACTAGCAAGCCTAATTCCTCCTGTACGGGCCACTCCATTGAAGCGGTTCAGCCAGACACTTCAGGTAATAACAGTGAATGTGTTGCTGTTTTTAAATTGCCTTTCCACAGGAGGATTATGTGCACACTCAAAATTTCTTCTAGGGTTGTTCTTTTCAAATCAGTCTGCCCATACATGCATATATGGGAGTGTGTGTACATGCGCACACACACGCATACACACAGTGTGTATCATTGATGTTTTACACATGTCAAATCAAACAACAAGTATTCCCTGTGCCCACTTTCAGCAAAAGGTGCAGTAATAATGGAGAGGGGAGTTGTACTGACAAATGGAAGGAAGTACTATTGTTAAAACTGTGTAATTGCCATGATTATCACGAGATAGTTTATATTTCTTATTCTCTACTAACAGTGATGTATTCAGTATTGTGATTGTCAAAGAGTTCAGTCAGGCATTCGCAGGCTTTTAAAAATTAATATGTCTTTTTTTTTTCCCTAGCTAAAATGCAATTTATAGTTGTATTTTAAATAAACACACCCTCACACACTACTGTAATGCAATGAACGGGTTAGTTAACTTATGACTACAGAGTCAATTAAGTTTTAACTTAAGACTTTTACTTCAAAAACCACTTCTCTGTCCAGATAATTCATGTTCTGTAATTACCAGGAAGAAAACTATTATAGCAATAATATAAAAAAGTTACTGTATTAAAGGAGTATGACAATTGCTGTGTAAATTCTAATGAAGAACAGAAATTTTGTGTGGTATGTTCTGTTAATTTTGTTTGGGTTCTTTGGTATTTGTGGTACAATTAGTAATATAGGACTGCTAAATTTCTTTCTATATTGTGAACTTTGACCTTCCTTGAACAAAAGGTTTACTGAGCAGTTATAAGAAGTCATTTTCCAAAGCTGATTAGAAAAATAATAAAGAGGAAGCAAATTTGAAATGCAATTTAGGAGCTAAATTGTTTTGTAGTTTCAATTTCTGTGTTAAGTGCATAATACTTAATATACTTGGAGACTAACGGAACTTGAATTTGTAAAATATTTCATATGTTCAGACCTGGAGACTTCAAGACATTTGTGGGCTCAACTCCTGTTGATTATGAGTGCAAAACAGGGTTCAAATACTACTATGGGTCTGGCCTAGAAAGCTTTGAAACATTGCAGTGTTTCCTCTTTAAAACAATGCAAGTAAGAAGGCTTGTGTAAAATCTAAAGAGAATTATGTAACAAGGTTATTTACTTTGAAGGGAGGAAATACAAAAATATCTTGAATTTATTAGGAAGGTTACTTAACCAAAATTAGCTCAGTCAGCACATTAGTAATGTTATCATTAATCAAGGAGAGAAAAAAAACCCCAAACTTCAAACTTCTTTACAGCTAGGAATCTTATACAACTACATATAAAAACATGAAAAGATATTCTGTAGTGGTAGTTTATCTAGCAAACAGATATTACAGGATTTATTTAATGTTCTATCCCTGCAGTTTTACATGTGCTGCTGTCTGCTTATGAAAGCTGCATTTGTGGGGTTGGGGGAGGACAAACTGGCTGAACTGGCTTCTGACTGTGTTTGATCCAGAAGGTATATCGTAGCGTGACTGGAGCAGAGATGTCTGTATTCCCTGGGGTGTATAAATCTCCTCCACAGTCTGCCTGTAAGCAAAAATTGGCTCGACTCCGAAAGAAGGGCTGCATTAGTTCCAGTTGTGAGGAGTGTGGAAAGTGAATTAGTTTTTGGCTGAACTGCTACTGAGCACAGCACTTCCCTTTTCACAGCCTTAAACAGCTGTTGTGCTCATTTAAGTACCTACGCTGTTCTGTAGTGAATACCTTTGACCCTGGCTTGTCCAATACAATATTGTATTTAATAAAGTTTGATTTAGACTATCAGAAAACTATGCTTTCATGCGTTAGCAGCTTCCCTAAATGTTAGTGAGAGCTACATGAATGTGATCCAGGGCACATTTTGACAAAAACAGATTAAGAGGGTGATTTTGTTGCCAGTTCAACTGTTAGGAGCATTTCTATCTCACTCTAGTTGTTCCTGTTGGTTTTAAGAATATATTTCAATCAACCATCAGCAGATTAAACAGTGATATGTTATTCATACCATCTCCTCTAAATAACTATGTGCTTGAAGGAGCTGTGATGTTAAATCAACCTGAATGATCTCTGAGTGCTAGGTCTGAATCTACTGCCAAGTGATGAATGCAGGCCATATCTCTCAAAACTGCCTGTGTGGCTGTCTGTAAATTGCTTTTTATTTAATTTTTGTCAACAGCAATAGAACAGGGAAAAAGAATGATCTTACATACTGTGCTTAGGTGCCCCATCTGGAATAATTTAAAACAGTTGTCAGTCTCTACTGCCCCTCTATGTAAATGCTTTGCTTTTACTTTTTACTTTATTATGTATTGACATGACTGTCATGGTTCCCTATGGAAAAATACAGATTTTTTTTTTTTGCGTTTTGTGTTACTTGCAAATTAAAAGAAAATGAAGTGTTATTTTTCTCATTGGATGAGTTTTCAGTATGTTATATCTCTGTTGCTAAGGTATTTCAGTCAAAAACCGTGTTTCTTCTTGGATTGCTACTGAATTTTCTGTATCTGTAAAATGAAGAAAATTGCTATCGTCAACACAAAATCCAAACTAAACTCTCCTTTGCGTGGAAAAAGGAAACCAAACAACAGAACATCCAACCCAAAAGACTACTCCAACAACAGCAATATAAACTATTAGAAAATACTGGCTTTCCTTTATGGATTTTATACAAACCTTCTGATACAATTCTTGCTTATGGAAAATGTGTGTAAGACAAGAAAATGTTTATTGTGCATTATTTCCTTTAGCTCTGTAAATGTGTCATTTCCATTTTATGCTAATGGACCTTCTGCATGGAGGTTGAGGAGGAAATACCATTGTATATGGGATCTAGGTAGTGTTTCTTTTAAGATAAATTCTTACAACTGCTGATGTTTTGAAATGTTTTATTGCTTATAGAGGCATTTGGGGATGATGTATGAATCTTATCATTTAATTTTATTAGTATTTTGCACATTATTGTCAGTATTTTCCGCAAAGATAACAAGTAGCAAAATACATGAAGTCTTTCTAGCCTTCTGGGTTTTTTTGGCTCTGTGTTTCTGTCACTTAGCGCACTGTAGATCAACTGACTAAAATAGTGCTGTAAGCCTTATCTTTGACAGAGTGAATCTGTGTACATCTGCAGGATACCAAATAATAAACAGGCATACTTATTTATCTACCTGGAAAAACATCTTATTTCATAGCTATATTTTCAGTCAGCATCAACCTAGACTAATGATTGTGAAGATCCGATTTCTACTTGGTCTACTCACAGCTGTGTGCTATTCAGCTTAAAAGCTGAAAATAGGATCAGTAGATGAACTTGAGCTAACACCAAAGACAGAAATTTGTCTTGCTGCCTTCCAGTACAACTTCAGTTTCCGTCAGTGTATCTTAAGTTTAAACAGGGTTGAAATTATTTTTTATCTTTTTTAGGACACCACAAAATTCTAAGAACCCTTGAGAAGAAAACTCTTTCTAACATCAATTCTGAATGTTAGATTTGATGTATAGGATTTGATGATGGGATTTTGATGTATAGGTCCCTTTTTCCAGTACATAAAACCGTTTGCTTTACTGCAGCTGAAATTACAGTTGGTTTATTGCATGAGCTAGTATCAGTAACACATGGACCCTTCATAGTAATAGTCCTGTATTAGCCTGTGGAAGTTAATGCAGCAAAGTTAAGTACAGTAAAGGAAAAAACAAGGGTTGTATCCTGATTCTCCTCCAGTCCTCTAATTTTTGAAACTATATTTAAAATTTTAATAATCCTAGTATTTGTTAAGGGGCATAGTTTTTTAACTGGTATCCTAAGCATGCATTTTAATGAGACCATAACTAATAAACTTTTTTTAAGAGACTGAAAACATAGAAATGCCATTTCTACAATTCCTGAATAGACTTCTGTCACACTAGTGATTTCTTCTATATGGCAGGTGCCAATCAAGGGAGCCATCACAGTATGTTTAAGCTTTTTTTAAAAATCACCATCAGAACGTAAATTTAGAGCTCTTGTCCGCTAAATTGAAATGGGTCTGTTTACTTGAGGGAAAATGGGTTAAACAATACAATTGAGATGGTTACAGTGATGTTGTAAGATGTAGCTTAGAGTATCAGAGCATTTTATGAAAGCATTTATTATTTATTTGTCTTTTGAATTAGACTTGCATTAGGTTTATGCCTCTGACACTCTGGTCTATTACAGTGTTAAAGAATCAAGCTTCCTTGGCTCTCAAGTGACCAAGTATTAATGTTAGCAGTAAACAGTTGTTTGCTGGTGATGCATTAGTTTGTATCTTCTTACAAGCCAATTTGCAGAATGTATAGGCAAAAGAGGAGAAGATAACATGTTAAAATAAGCTTGAGCTCCACACTGAAGTGTGTGAATCCTTTCCTAATTAACTTTCAATATATCAAGTAAGGTCAGTAACTACTTTGCCTTTGCTGTGCAAAGCAAAGAAACATGCAAGACAAACCACACTCACTCCTGAAGTGAACTTTGTTCTCATCATTCAGTAACGCCTCACAGCTTTTCTGTCCTTTTTCTCAAGATTTTTTTTCTAATAATAGCAATTACAAATATTCTTAACACAACATTCCGTATTAATTTTAGGCAATGTATATTTTTTAATAATAAAAAGGCTGCTCTATGAGAAAAATGATTTAAATATAGGGTGCTTGCAGTGTCTAAGATAGCAGAGGTGCTAAGTAAGCAAGCAGGATTTGGGTGAGTTTGGTTTCCTTTTGAATCACTTGGCCTTTTTGTGCCCCTTTTCTGCAGTAGTAGACAGTACAGGGCTGTAGAGAATAGTATGAGGCGTTCTGATGCAGTACAGAGGAGCTTAGGTTATTGCTATCAGTTGGCATGGAAGTTTACTTCTCAGAGCATACTGCAAGTAATTTCAGTTTGTTATTAAACCTGATGTGGGTATATGTCATTTTGTTACATGATATGCGACTTTTTATTAAGAGGTTTCAAGATCAAGTTATTTACTTCAGAGATAGGTCTGTCTGATACTTTTCATTGTAAATAATACTTTCATTCAACATGAAATATTCCCTTAAAAAAAAAAAAAAAAAAAAACCACTTCCAGCAATAAAGGATCTGTGTACTTGAGGATGTGTGTGGGCATGCATGGAAGGAGATCTTCACCTTGGGTCCTGCAGTGACAACTGTTCTGCTTGGCTGCATTCTCCTAGTTGGCAATTTGTGGATGCAGCACATCTGCCTCTTCTTTTTCCCAACTCTGTCCATTTGCATGTGAAAATAATTGGTTCCATGATTCATCTGTCATCACATGAACAAATTAAGCATGTAATTTCATGTGTGTTTCTTCTTAAATTTTTGAGGGAAGACTAGCACCTGATTTGCAAAGGTTTGAAAGGTTGGTGTATATATATGTTTGGTAACTGACAAACCCCTAAGATGCATATACATACATATATATATACACACAAAGAGGACTCAAAATGTCTTTTGTTTAAAAAAGATGGATTTTGTTTATGTAATATGTCTTCTGATATTTTAAAAACATTGCATTTACAGGCATTGTTTGCATTCATGAATTGTTATCTTTGGAAGAGAGTTTCAACGATTTTGTTTTATACATGCGGATTTCAACTTGGAAATGCAGAGAATTTGTATGTGTTAAAAGCTTTTACCCAAGGCAAATGAAAGATGACTACTATGTGAAACAGGTTTTAAATAAGATCAAAAATGCGGAGTATTTCAACAATCTGGAGTACCTGAGGCATTTCGTAGTTGGGATCTGAAAAAGCAGCCTCTGATTTTGATGAAGCAAAAAAGGAATCTTTTCAAAATAGCATAATGAGAGCATGAAGTATCCATCTTTAGCCTAAACTCTTACTGGGAGTCTACAGGCAAATAGAAGTGACAATTCTCAATAGTTTTACTTAAAATAGAACTTTTTGTTGAAATTTAAGACCAAACCACCTACACATATAGAGGTGCTGTTACGCATTATCTAAGTTCAGAGGCCACAGAAATATTAATAAATGTGCTGCAATCATTTCTGTATTTTGTCATTTGTTCCCTGCTAGCACTGATTGTGTTTAATGCATTTTCTTTAAGTGCTAAGAAAGAAGGAAGAACAAAAGCTGTGAAATGAATATATGGCTTGTTGTAAACCTTAAACTGAGTAGTGAGATGCCTTTTCTTTAAAGATAGTGTAATGGGGTTCTTTTCTCAGCTGTATCTGTTTCACACATTTCTATATGCGATAATTTCTTGCTCTTAAGATCCATTTGAAGAGGCCGGAGTTTATTGGCTGAAAGATTTTCTTCATATATGAAACTCAGTTTGGTCTGGCACAGCATTAAGGCACTAAAAATATAATCCTGCTTATGGGTTTTTCTGGAATAGTGATATCATTTGAATCTTTCATGATTGTAAAAGCCTAAGAAAAAAAATTGCTACTGTCAGGTAGCATGATAGTTAAAAATTAGGAGGACAGATGGTTTTGAAGGACAGTCTCCCTTTATGAACCCTTTTTCTGCCCAACTGAGGAAACGTTTTTTTCCAAGACTACTAATGTGATTCATGTAATGCATCTTTTCATCTGATATCCTCAAGACAGGAGCTATTGTACAGACATCTCTGAGCACCTTCTGTCTCCTCCCTCCTTGTTCTCCCCTCCACAATAAATAAAAAAACCCTTTGATACTGTAATAAGCAAGTTGGACTCTGTAGTTGATGCACAAGAGGAGTTTATCCGTAAAATTTTGCTACACTGGCTTTTGGAAAGTTCTGTGTAATAACTGAATCATTCTCCCTAAATGAGCCAAAATTGTTCTTACTAATTTTACCTCTAAAATTTGTATTAAATTGTAAAGTGTTAAGTATTAGGAATCCAATGAAGTAGCTGTGTTAAACATGAGTTTTTCGGTAAACATTCAGACAGGGATAGAAACTTGATTTTTTTGCTCAATTATGTTGATGTATCTTACCATTCTGCTGTTATCCCAATAGTTCGTTTTTGTTGCATGGTATATGAATGCATGGTTTAGTTTTATTTATGTTGAGAACAGGAAACGGATATGGGTCACTGGAGGAATGAAAGCAATGGCCTTCCAGAAAGATGTGTTAAAATAACTTTTCCTACATTCCCTGTACTAAACATGGCTGTATGTACTAAACATAACTATCACAGTAAGAACTAAATTATGTATGTGTGTAAGTTTTTTTTAAAATGTGTCATGCGAAACTTTTCTGATGATAAAAATTTTATCTTCTATGTATTACTAGCGCTCCATCAGTTTCCGTAGTGACAGTCGCCCAGATCTGTTCAGTCCGCGACCGTGGTCTCGAAATATGCCTCCCGCTAACACAAAGCGAAGAGATAGCAAACTGTGGAGTGAGACCTTCGATGTTTGTGTAAATCACATGCTTACATCTAAAGAAATCAAGCGTCAAGAGGTATGATTTTGTTTACCCCAAATTCCACTTTTGAAAGTCATCTTTAAAGTGTGGGGTTGGGTAATGCCAGTAGTCGTTAGGACAGTTAGGCAAACTTTCTGAAATGAAAGAGAACACCACCACCTCCAGTAGAACCAAGATTTCATTCTTGATCGTTATAATTCAAGTTACTACATTAGACTGATTTTTTTTAAATAAGCTCATCATTTTCCATAGTAAATGTAAATTTACTGAGATGCATCATATCATGATCGGCTACATGTGTGTACAGGTTTTGTATGGCAGTTTCTGTAGTGACTGATGGCGGTTGATATATTTCAAGTCCTATTCTGTTACTCTAGTAATGATACTTTAGCATGCTGTTTCAGGACTAGATTCATGAGGTGAATCTAGTCCTGTGAGCACATGTGATATGTGCTCACATAGAAGTGCAGCCATTACCCCAGTAGGAGAAGAGTGTCTCTGAAGAAGTTTTTAGTGCTGGAAAGATGAAATTTCGATCATAAAATGCATCTTCTAAAGCAAAACCAAAAAAAAGTCAATCGTCTTAGTGTGTTTTACAAGACCTATTCTAAATAGTTTATATTGTTATATGAAAATGGCAAAGCTCCCACTGAAATCGGGAAGAGGAGATGTGTACTTCAATGACTAGGTTAAATTGTATTTTTTTTCTTGACAGAAGCCCCCTGTCCAAGTGAGGTGGAAATTCTACATCATAAGCTACACAGAAATACCTCAGAACCTTATTACTAAGTTGTATATGTTATCATTGAGGGAACTGATAAAATTGTGTATTAGGGTGGTGGGTTTTTTTAATTTGTCAGATTTTATGTCTCAGATCTTCTTCAAAGGAAGTAGCTAGCATTCACAGAAAGTTCAGTAGAGGTCTGCATGCATAATGAAATGGTACCAAAGTAAGAGTGCTTACTGCCAAAGAAATGTTCTAATGAAAATCTGTCTTTTGACCTATTAGAAAACCTGGAAACTTTACCACTGTGTTTGTTAAAACAAAACACAGCAAGTTTCTATTCAAATGTATAAACTATATATATGTATTTTTAAACTAAAGCAATTAACATCTAGTTGAGTCAAAAGTTCACTTCTCTGGAAATGCATTGGTCTGAAGAAATTCACTACTTTGGCTAATTCAGAAAAGTATTTTGTAAACAATCTGGCAGGGCCATGTTTTTAAAGGTATTGCACATGGTTCTGTATCTATCAAATTAAGGCTTATTTTATTCCTGCAATTAGATTTAGCAGAGAAATTCTCCTAAATGGTATTAAACCAACTGTTCAGAATATAATATCAACTTTTAAAGTTGAATATTATTTAGGTAAAGATATTTTATAATACTTGTGTCTTTTTACAGGCTATCTTTGAACTTTCTCAGGGAGAAGAAGACTTGATAGAAGATCTGAAGTTAGCAAAAAAGGTCTGTGTTTGAAAACATACAAACCACCACCATACCCACCCACCCTCAATATTCAGTTGTTCATATAATTTTTTTAAGTAGTCATTTCTTTTTATAGTTAATAAGACAGGAAGACAAACAAAAAAGCTCTTTTTTTTCCTACTCTTTCTGAAACACAATTGTGATGCTTTAATTTTTTAAATAATATTAACGAGAAAGCTTAAGAAAAGCTTCTGAAACTTTAAAATATTCTCAATCATTTGTATGTTTTTAATTACGAAGAGCTTTAAATATTATTTCTGATTTTTCTGCTACCAATATTTTATTAATTGTGTAACTATTACTTTTTCTTGCAGGCATATCATGACCCTATGCTTAAACTTTCCATAATGACAGAGCAAGAGTTGAACCAAATTTTTGGAACATTGGACTCTTTAATTCCTCTACATGAAGGTAAAACGCTATTCTTTTTCTGCTTTGTTATTCAATATGGATTTATAGTCATCTCGTACAGGAAGTGAAGTTTTTCTCTTTTTTAATCATCATTAGATCTTTTAAGGCGGCTTCAAGAAGTCAGGAAGTCTGATGGATCAACAGAACATGTTGGCCACATCCTTGTGGGCTGGGTAAGGCAGACTTTTCTAATTGATTTTAGTTTTGATCTGTAACATAGTTTTTACATTTATCAGGCCATTTTCTTTCCATATCTAACATAACCTTTCAAAAATATATTTTCAGTGTTTTTAAAAGGTAAAGGCAACTGTTTAGAGGTGTAATGAAATATTTTATTTTTGTGGGTATTTTCCGTAAAAATATCTGGACTAGGATGTGATTTTTAAAGTTCTTGCTGTTCAGGAGATAAGCAGTTTTTAAATGCTCTAAATAATAATCAAGGGCCAACCTTCAAGTTAATCTGATGTTTATCATTTGTACCACATTTGTATCCTGGTTTCCTACGGAAATGAAGCCTACACAATGTGTAAATGCCTCCTACGGTCATTTTTGAACGTCATTCTATTCTAATCAAGTTTATAGAGTGCTAGTGCTATCAAAGATGCTAATTTCCTAGGAGTTCGTGAAAATAGACAGTGATATAAGAGAGATTACTAACCCACTTGCAAAAAAGTTGCTAAGGTCACCCTTTATTAGCATCCAACAACTTTAAACAGATTTGGTTTGTTTGTTAATAAAATTACATGAAAAATAAACTCCTTCTAAAGGATTTAGAAGTATGAAAAGTTTATTCTGTGAAATACATAAGTAATTAAATTCAGCAGGAAATGTTGGTCTTGAAATTTTTAAGGGATTAGGTAATAACATATTTAGCAGCTCTATGTGAAACACTAGCCTATTGTAAAGGCAAGAAACATATATGACTGCTGGTACGTAATGCATATAATTAGTGATAGCTGATAAATATCAGAAATTATCTCTGATTTTCTTTGCGTGAAGTAATTCTAAATATATTTTCTGGCGTGTTTGAACACGAGTGAATACATCAAATACATCTGAGTCTAATTTCCTCTGTAGAAGATTTTACACATACTTCAAAGTATAGCAGTACTTGTAAAAGGATATATTGTTTCAATTAACAGGTTTTTTTCACACTTAAGACATGGTTCTTCTGTCTTAATTTGATCGAGTTTCCTGTGAGGAACATAGAACTTTGACAGAGCAGGGACTGCAAGGTCAACTTCAGTAAGATACTGACTATTCAGTTAACTATCATGGTTCCTTTAACAAATGAAACAAGTATAAGTTAGTAGGAATAAATCCATGTTGATCATTGCAACATATAACTGCTATTTTCTTAGGAGTTGCACAAATTATTATGTTTAAAATCCCCCATTAAATTTATTTTGATGACAAAATATTGTCCATGTGGAAGCTCGAAGAGATGTATGCTAAGTGTATACAATAATCTGATGATATGGAGATGCTTTTGTATTAGGTTCTAATTAAACAGTAGACTGACCAAACGGTCAGCTTATTGCTATCTAAAACTGGACAAGTCTTACACTTTTGTAAACCTTCCAGCATATGCTGGAAACATTATCATCAATAAATTGCAGATAATTCTCCAGAAGTTACTCTTAACAGAACTTCTAACATCCTGAATCATTTGAAACTTTCTATGTAGCAAACTGTTTTGCTTCAGTTGCAGAATAATTTACTCCTTTCCTCAGCTTCCTTGCCTAAACTCCTACGATAGCTACTGCAGCAATCAAGTAGCAGCCAAAGCTTTATTGGATCACAAGAAACAAGATCACAGAGTGCAAGATTTCCTACAGCGCTGCTTAGAGTCTCCATTTAGTCGCAAGCTGGACCTTTGGAATTTCCTTGACATCCCAAGAAGCCGTTTGGTTAAATACCCATTACTACTCAGAGAGATTCTGAGACATACCCCAAACGATCACCCAGATCAACAGCACCTTGAAGAAGCTGTGAGTTTCTGCTTTTTATGAAATTTACAGCATGTTAATTATGCTGATTAATGAATTCAGAGACACTGCATAGAATATGGAAATGCTAATATATTTATGAACAGATGAAACTCCTGCATGAAACATCTAGCCTCCATCCTCCAGTTAAATCCTATTTCAATAGCGAAGTCATACCAAAAATGGGTAGTGGTGATAGTATTTTCTGCAGCTCTTGTCCAATCCTAGTCTATCTTATATTTATCTGTTAGTGTCATTTTCCATTATAATCTAAACTGCGTAACATGGAGATTTATTTAGAGGATTTAGATATTTAAATGAGCTTTATTCGCTGGGTTGAGTGATCATATAATCTCTGAATCTAGATCAAATATAATCTGCAGAGAGATTGCTGAAGTTGGACTTCATTCTGTTTCTTATTCTGAATAGCCTTGTGCTGCCTGAAGTAAAAACACAATGAAAAAGTCCAAGATTTTTAAATTTCTTTATTAATGGAAAAGGACCTGATTCAGATACTCTGAAAGCTTTCCAAGATTTCTATTCCCTTTTCCATATATATAATCCAGTAATTCAGCGTGTGTACACACACACACACGCACCCATCCACCCCTGGTGGGTGCAATGGCTGGATCTGAGAGTTTGTGAGTTTACCTTGAACTACCTTTTTTCTTTGAAGAAAACCTCATTAAAAAAAAATCAGTGGCAGATTTATTTGAAACATACTTCTAAATTAATGACTAAGTAAATAAATCGGCAGCCTGATGCTTTTGGATAGTATTAAAATTTAAATAGAATTGAATTAGTGTTTTGAAGCCAAAATTTTTGATTTGCCTACATCTAAGTAGTTCATAGATTCTGGCCTCTCTTTGTTGAAAAATGATGGGCTTGCTCTCTCAGGAAATCTCGTATTTCAAAGTACATGTATACTGTACTGTTCTGTTGTTCCTTCTCCAAATCCTTTGCCCAGCTCAACTTTTCTATTGTAAGAGTGGACAACAGTGGTGAAAATCCAAAACTTGGATGCTCAAATTTATATGTAATCTGTACTTACACTAAGTATATTTCCCCTGTAAATGTTCTTTTGAAACACACACACACAATTCTAAATATCTCAAAGAATCCTTCTGCTTATTTTTGATGTTTTTCTACATAATGTCTGGTAAGATCTTCTAAAAAAAAAAATATTTGAAATGGTTTCTTCCAGTGCTTACTTATATTTGGTAGTTGTTTAAAAAAAATACAATCAGGCTTTTTCTTGATATTTCAATAGCCTTATATAGCTTTGTGGTATTCTGTTTCAGCAGAACACTGTTTATCTTTGAGGTGATGTATTTCATAAACTGTACATTTGCCAAGTTAAATTAGGAAACAGAAATTACTATATGTGGTTAGCTCTGAACAGTGCTTTAGGCTTGTGAAGTACTCTTGTCTTCGTGCCTAGAAAAGTGCTATAAGCATATCAGGCCAACTTGATTCCCAATATAAATCTCCTTGGTTCAGTGGATTATTGAATAGTTATCTGTTTGGCCAGACAACCTTAAATTATGTCTCAGCCTGTCTCCCCGCCACCACCACCTTATTTAATAGAGGAATTCTATCAAGCAATCTGTGATCACTGTTACAGTTGACTGCAACCAACAGAACTTCACATTCATGTGCCCTATATAAGGAGCCATATTTTAAGTTTGGGATATAATCATCTCAAGGTCTTAGAAAATGCAAAGCATTTGGGTAAATTGGGAAACATATTTTTATAGAAGAAATAAAGGTTTTCATTTTCTTTTATTTTATTTTAAAAAGGCAAAATAATTGTTCCTTTTAACTGTACAGTTGTAGGTATATGCAAATAATGGAATTGAAAAATAAAACTAATTTACCTGATTTCCAAAGACTAACTTTCATAACTAGGAAAAGTTGAGAAAACTTATACATTAAAGCAAGTTATTTGTCCTGTGACATTTATTGGCACATTTCAGCTGACAAAAATGCATCTCTGATTGTATTTCTTGCATCTCTTACCTTAATTCGACATACTTAGGTTTGATATAAAGAGATAAATACCTGATTTTCAAACAATAGTTAGAAAAAAATGATAAAACGGAAATACCTATGTACACTGTAGTCTGCTCAATTCTATTGCTGATATTAATACTGGGACTTCAAAGAGTTCATTAAAAATAGATTGTAAATGAAGATTAATTTTATTGTTAGCTACAGTTTAAGTTAGTAGACGATAGCTCTGAGTGTTGGACTGTCAAATTAAAGTTTGTGTGTTTTCACTGTTGCTTTTCAACAGATAAATATAATTCAGGGTATAGTGGCTGAAATCAACATAAAGACCGGTGAATCTGAATGCCAATATTACAAAGAAAGACTTATTTATCTTGAAGAAGGCCAAAGAGACTCATTGATTGATAATTCACGTGTTGTGTGCTGCCATGGTGAACTGAAGAATAACAGGGGAGTGGTAAGGAACAAATATTTTGTCATAAATAACTTTTGAAGATCACTTCATTTTGTATGACATATTAGTGGTGAGTAATTGCAAGTTGTTGTACTATATAATAACATCACAGCTCTCTCTATAAGAAGTTGATAAGTATTAGCTGCTAACTATTACAGCACTTCTCTAGTCAACAGTCGGATATCGATATATGGAGGTATTAAACCTACATGTGTCAGTCTCTTGACATACATGTTTCTGATCTCAGAGACATGATTGTAATGTCTATAAATAATATGCAAAAATGCACTAACATGTTAAATTTGTCAGAGGCTGTGGCTAGTAAAAATGTCTTGCTTGCTTATTTTATGCACGTTCAAAGTGAATTTATTGATCTGAGAAATGTGATATTTGGTACTATGAATTCCAGTCTCCAGTAGTCTTCAGTGTTGGTAAGTGTCATAAGCTAAGTTTTTCCATTTTTAAAGAAAAAACATGTAGATTACTAGAGATATTAATAGATTAGAAATCAGTAATTTTGAGGGTTTTTTTTCCTAGTTCAAATAAAAAGATATTGAATGAACAAAAAATGAAAAAGATCATCTTTGCATTAACTGAGCTTATGAAAGCTAAAGAACCCTCCAGTAGAATTCTGAATGAATTTCTCAGCACTGGGTGTGCTTTGAAATAGTATGTTCATATGTACAGTATAGATACCTAATGGTTTGCCGTACAACTGAGACTCAAAGAGGAAATGGAAGCTACTTTCTGGTTTACCTTATGAAAATGAGGCAGGTGGTTAGTGCAAAGCCAACCAGCAAGAAGTAACTGGCCATTTTTTCCTTACAGCTAACTTTATTTACACCATCCATCCCACCTCTGCTTTTGTTTGGTAGCATAACAAGAAGCATATAATTAATTCTTTTCAATTTATTAATTGTTATATAATTCTGCTTTTTTTGGGGGGGTTCCACACTGGGTTATTCCTGGAATGCATTTGACAGTGTGGGATATTTTTATTTTTGTGGGATGGGATGGGAGATACAGATCCAACCATTTATATCTTAACGTTGTCAGTCTCCTTTTTACACATGCTGTTACAAAGTGTTAGCTTTTCCACCAAACAAGAGTTTTCCCCACTGAAAGGAGTTTCATATGACTCCCACTGAAATCAGCCATAAGAAAAAAAAGCTTTACATTTTGAAGAATCTGCAAAACTTCATGGTTGATGGCTTGAAACTAGTGAGTTTTAAAACGATCAAATTTCAAAATATACTAGGTATATCTATCTTTTTTGTTCTTAAAACTGAACAACCTGTCTGTTTAGATTGAGAGTCAGATCAGCTTTAGAAACAAAGAGCAATTACTCATGATTGAAAAGAAAACCTTGGCAGCAAAAGAAAGGGAAAAATAAATAATATTGGTGCAAGGTTTCAAATGAAATGATTTTAAAAATTCATTTTGTTTATTATTGGAAACCACTGGAGATTGCAAAACATAAGGAGAAACATTAAATTTAAGAGGTTAATAGCTGGCTTTTGTCACCTAGGAGCAAATGTAATATTCTGAGCTTCAAAGAGATGTAACAAAGCTAATGTCTGTGGACAGCATATGAATTGTAAAAGGACTACTTGTAAATGGTCATTGAAAATAGCTGGATGAATAAGAATGCCTTTCTGTTAGTAAAACAGGGAGTAGTGGTACACAGAGAAAAATAAAAGTGGGTGTCAGAATAAGAGTGTTCATAAGCAGGCTGTTACAGTTATCAGGAAACAAAAGGCATTGTAACAGGGAAAGCTTTAAAATTTCATGCATAACATTTAAAGGCCTCAACTTTAAAAGGTGAATTAGGATCATGGCATGAGATACTGGGAAGAGGGCATAAAAATAATTTTATAATTTTTTCAATTGGTGTAGCTACATGAATATTTAAATGTTGAGTCATAAGTTATTTAAACAGTGGGAAGGGGGCAATGCTTATTTCAACTTCAGATAACATATGCTGGTTTACATAAACTTGATTTAATGATGTTCCAAGGAGTGAATAATACTTTATTATACATTACTATTTAACAGAAACTGCATGTCTTCCTCTTTCAAGAAGTGTTAGTGATTACTCGAGCTATCACCCATAATGAACAGCTCTGCTACCAGCTATACCGGCAGCCAATTCCAGTGAGGGATCTTGTGCTAGAAGACTTGCAAGATGGAGAGATGCGAGTGGGTGGATCCATACGTGGTGCATTTAGCAACAATGAGAGAAGTATGACTGCACCTTTTGATTTATTTTTCATGTGCTCTTTTGAAATTATTATAAGCTTGAGGCAGCTGCCAGTGAGATATCTCATTGTTTTCTTTAAAAATAGCATTCCCTAAATACAAAATCTTGATTCTTATTTCAAACTGCTATACTATGTAGTAACTTGCTTCTTTTAGACTGTTTCTCAAAGTCCTTTATATTGATAATGGGAGTCCTCCACACACCTTATTCTCTGTTGCATTGGGAAGGGGAAAACTATGTAATGTATAATAGCAAATCCACAAAATTATAAGGAAATATATTTTGAAATCTTAAGATAAGCTTTAGTTATGACTCTTCCACTTTATGATGGCATTAATTGCTACTCCATAGCTAAGGCTTAGATAGATACAGATAGTTCACGTAGCACTCAATGTTAGGGGTGCAGCTCTTCTTGTTCATGCAGCTATTCCTGTTCATGTGAAGAGATGAGAATTTATGTCCTTCTGGTTAAACATATTAGAAAGATAGTGTTTCCATTACAAGTCTCCTTTGAATCTTGCCTGTCTTGTGAAAGCTTCGAGAGTGTTTTGTGTGATAGCTTTATTAGTGATGTGAATGGAAGAGATGAGGCAATCTCCAGCTGGCACAGGGAACAATATTCACTGGAGATTCTGGAAATCTGCTTTGCAGTGAAGCGAGATGAGTTTGGGAGGAGCCCTAAGGCTCTATACAGTAGCTCATACCTGGCAGAATCAAAATTGTTTAATCCAGCAAAAATGAATTATTAGAAGTGGTGCTGCTGTTCTGTGCACTACCGAACACAGAGATATGCATACTCTTCTCACTGGTCAGACATGGTATTGGCAAGAAAACACAAGTCAGATTTTGCAGATTCTCTTATCTTTAGTGTACTCATTTATTATAAAATTCATTCATCCAAAACATTCAGCATGTTTATATATATTGTTTTTTCCAGTCAAAAACTTCTTTAGAGTCAGCTTCAAAAGTGGATCTCAAAGCCAGTCTCACTCACTACAAGCCAATGACTCCTTCAACAAGCAGCAGTGGCTTAACTGTATCCGTCAGGCCAAAGAAAAGATTACGTGTGCAGGAAAAGCCAGAGTGCTGAACTCAGAAGCACATTTTCTTTTGTCACCAAGTGGAAGCAGAGTATCACAGGGAGAAACCACCCTTGAGCAAATGGACCAATCAGACGGCGAGTCAGACTGTAGTATGGACACGAGCGAGATCAACATTGACTGTGAACGCATGGAGCAGACAAACTCTTGTGAAAGTGAAAAACAAATAGAAACTGATGTTTGACAAAAATTAAGGTTCATGGAAGAAAACGTGCATCTTACCTGTACAGTATTTGCATTCCATACATGGAACCCTTTGGAGAAGCACTTTTAAAATACTTTTTTGTGACAGTGTCAACGCAGTCCTCCTTGTATTTGTACCTATGAGTGTAGTACTGTAAATGCCAATCTGTGTAAGCTGGAATCTCTTGCAACTCATATCCTGTGATTATATTCCATAAACATCTAAGATGGATGAAAGAGGTACTTGACCAGTTATTCTCAAAGTCCTGCTGTAAACAGAATCTCTAAACTACTGTTTATATGTGCATTACATAAAAAAAAAAAATCTTTTTATAGTTTGTAAAGTGCTTTATTTGCCCTTTAATGTGGCAGCTGACAACATGGACTTAATACGGGGTTTCAGGATGGATATCAAAATCATAAGTTTTCACAAAGGTCTATAAAGAAAAGATAGTTTCTTGACAGGGAAGAAAAACGTCTTTCAGTAACCTATATACCTCTTGTGGTATTACATGAACAAGAAATATAGATGGCGAGCCATGTAACCAGTGACTCTTTAGGGCTTCATTTTTCAAAATGAAGAACTTGCACCAAAATCCAGCAACCAACATTAAAATCTGATCAGTTAAAAGTAGTCAGCATGGTGCAATAATTTACACATCAAAGCATGTAATGCTAAAAATAATCAACTGAAAAAAAAACCACACAGCCAGCACCAAATTAAATGCTGGGAATACTGGGTATTTAAGTTGCTAGCTTTCTTTCAGTGCCATATATAGCTCTACTATCCCAAACAGGACAAGAGCTGAGAAAGTTTTTTCTTGTGAATATGCCCTCTTCAGCATTTTGCACTCTGCTGACCTCCACTGTTGGTTTTAAACACTGCTAAAGTAATGTTAAAACATTTAAGTTTCTGTAAATGTCTGTTTACAGTTACATGCAGTTGGGTTTAAAACTAAATGACAGTTTTATATAAATGGTGCTCTACAAGTATCCTATGGGATTAGGTAGAGAAAGTTTCAACAAAAAGGGAATTGATTTTCCTATAGGATATATTACATCCCTTATATTTTTGTCAAGTTTTGTCTTAAAAGTTTTTGTTGTATTTAATCTTGTGTAATTGGCAATGTCACTGTATTTTCCAGTGGCTGATTTAATCTACTCATGATGAGAAGCAAATGAGTTGCTTAAAAATGCAGCCTAAAACACTCAGTTTGATATCCTGTCACTTTTCAGGAATCCCTTCCTAATATTTTATTTCTTCATATAAGAAATAATACCAGTCGGCTGAATGGTAGTATGGCAAGCTATGAAACTGATATACTAATAAATTTAAATGATGCTTGATATCAAACAGGATGACCTGTGCAAAGTACTTGTAACAACACAAGTAGTAAAACTGCTAAGTTACTGCCAAAAACATTTATTTCTCGTGTTCCACACGTTTACAGAAAATAGTAAATGTCAAGTATCTTACATATATATATTCTGATGTGCATTACAGAAATCAGTGTGACAGCATGGTAAACAGTATAAAACAAGTTATATTTCTTTATTTTTCAAAAAATATTGTATGTTTTACCCTATAGAAAATATTTCTGTATTTATAGTTTTTCAGAAAAGGTAATTTTTTTTTCTGTTTCAGGCTTTGTAATTTATTTCAACTGCTTCATTTTTAGAGCTGAATGAGTGTGCCAGTGAAGACAAGAGAAAAGAAAATTGTACAGAAGAAAAGGCGTAGGAAAGCGTTATTAGGTGATGAACTGTTTTCATAAAACTTACTCAGCAATATATTTAAAAAGAGAAAAAGGCATGTAAAATGTTCGGCTAGGGAAGAAAAGAAAGAATGTATGTATTGTGTTTTTGTTTGTTTTTGTTTTTTTTTTTTTTTTTTTTTTTTTTAATAATAGCCTTAAACTTTTCTGGAAGCATTTTAAATAAATCAGATAAAACTTTTGAATTTTTTATTTGGTTTGCTTGTTTGTGCAAGATGACTGCAGAAAGATTTCAACGGTTAGCACAGTGACCAAAGCATGCTTTACTTTTGGTGAAGGTATTATATATTTAGCTCTAGTTTACTATACATAAAACGGTAATGCAGAAATTAGTCATTGCACTCAAAAATCTACATTCCCCAAGCATTTATATTGTTATAAATTCAATTTAATAAATAGATGTAACATAAGATTAATATCCCACCAGTAGTTTCTCTCTCCTGATTCCTTT
The DNA here is from genome assembly GCF_028389875.1 of Rhea pennata. Lineage (NCBI taxonomy): Eukaryota > Metazoa > Chordata > Aves > Rheiformes > Rheidae > Rhea > Rhea pennata. Next base: position 14,832,630 of record NC_084674.1, read on the forward strand.
ATGATTCAAATGTCTGCTGAATATATATTTTTCTAAAACATCAAGATGATGCATTTTGGGATATTGTAGAAAGCCAACAACCAGCCAATGAACCTCACAATACTAATTTCTGTACTGACTTTTATTTCACAACCTGCTTAGCATCGCATTTAACACACTATAGTATGACTGTTTCAGTTTTGCTCTATTGTTGACACCCACTCAGCCACTGATTTTGTCTAATAAAGCTTAAAGGATTTTTTTTTCCAAATCATGTTGAGGAATAAGCTTTCCAGTTTAAGAATGGCAATATCATTTTGGATTTGGTTAGCTTGTTTTGGTTCTGGTACTTTTAAGATGCAGATGCACTTGAATGATTTTTCATTTTTGGGGGTGGATGGTACAATAAATTGTTCCAAGCATGATGATTTAAATGTAAAATGCTGAGTGTAAAGTAGGGGGGAAAAGTAGATGTATGAATGAATATGTGCAAAAGAGACCAGTAATAACTGTGGTTAGTAATCTTAGTGTCAGCAGAATGGAATCTGAGAAGCTGTGTTGATAAACCAGATGGGTGCAGCAACCATTCAGTAAGCATAGGCTTCTTCACGGCTCTTACACAGAGAATTGCTTCTGATTTCATGTTACCCACCACCTTCTGCTGATGAGACAGTTCAAAGCCATGTAGACTTTTACGGGATTATATGATCACTGCTTCAGCCTCTTTTCAGTGTTATAGTGGGTGTTACACAGATGCTCAGGAAACAATCCAGATTGGTCCCTTAAGGACAGTGATTACAAGAGGAACCATAATAGATTGGAAAAGGTATCTCAGATCTGGACTGATGGTGCGAAATATAAACTGGAAGATATTTGGAGAGGTGTGTTGAAAGTAGAAGGTCGGGTAGGTTTTTGTTGTTCTTTGAACCCTATAGCAGCTTTTTGCATTAGCTCTGTACGGGATCTTATGTCACTCGTGTCTCAGATGGAAGAACAGTGCCATGGGCAGAAGGTGGAAGAGAACGGGTTAGTGTGTGTAAAAATTGCAAGAGTCAATGAATAGCCAGAGTTGTCCAGGTCTTCCAAGATCTCAAAGAGGGGGTGGCAAAATAAGGGGAATACCAAGGATACTGGATGAGTTCCAGCCCCTCTAGATCTGTGATCGATGTCACAATTTGAGAAGATAATGAGAAGTCCTCCTCTCAAGGAAGACAAAGATCTGATGTGGTAGTTTCATACCCTTTTGACAAGTCTCATTAACCTGTTTTCTCTTTTATTCCTGATGAGAAGAGACACTCAAGGTAGTCCTGGTTTATGAAAAGGTTTGATGATCCAAGGAAAAAGCACAGATTGTCTTGACTGAAGAAGAAGGTGAGCAAAAAAGAATGCCCTTAAAGTCTCTGGAATTTATGGGCCTTTTGAGACCACCTGCAAAAGAAAAGAAAATTCTCTGTGGTCTTTGATTCCCTGGATTTGGTTTTCAGTACTGAGAAGAACAGTAACAGGATGAAGACAACCTATGCCCTGGAACACAAAAGTTCTGCTATGAGATGCTGGGAACACTTAGTTTAAAGCCTGTGAAGCTCAGCTCTGGTCAGTTGCCAGAGACCAAATAGAAGATGGGTCCAAAGTTGAGCTCCAAGGTAGAGAAGACATTTCTCAGTGGTGACTCGTATTCAGTGTGATCTACTTGAACCAGAGCTACCGTTTTAGGAATGCCCCTGAAATTGTGAGAACCAGGTCTCTTGAGCCGTTGTAGAAATTTCTAGGGTTTGAAAGATGCAAGAAATACAGCAGAACTTGCAAATATAGATTTAATAGGTGGACCTTTTTGATTAAGTTGATGTTTTATGGTGAAACTCTCTGGCACTCATCAGACTATCTTGATTCCCAATATCTAAAATAGTCAGAAACCATGGGTTTATGTATATTGAAGAAAGCTCACTTCCTTTGAGCATAGGGTTCCAGATCTCGCCAACCTGATGTTTGGCATCAGTTGGAAGGGTTGGAAGTCCAAAGGGTTGGAACCTCTTTTCAACAGTGTCCTGTTCTGAGGTCATTGCATGCTAAGCACAGCTTGAAGCCATCAGACAGGCAATGACTATGATGGAGAAAAGAAATAAGCAAAAGATAAGAGTGAAATTAGCCAGTAAAGAGGGTGGGGGGGGGGAAGAAAAAAAGCTCTTTAAGACCAACCTTTTTTGTCTGCTAAGGATTTAAAAATAAGTGACTGGAAGATTCTTCCAGTATCTTCCAGTATCTTCTTTCAGTATTACAGCTGTGATCTTCATAACATGTATACAGCCTTTCAATCTACTACTGCTAACTATTGAATAAACAGGAACATCCAAACTGCAAGGAATTAAATCACTGAAGATTTTTATAAGCTAGTGCATCCAAAAGTATTTAAGTGTTTTAGTTGGATTTTAACATTCCTGACATTCTTTGTGCATACTGCTTTCTGCATAAGATGAACATTTTATATGAAGAAGTTGTAATGTATTTTGTTTTGTTTCAGAATGACAGTGCTTCTGTATTTAATGTGTATTTGTGAATACCAATTTTTAAAATACTGTAATAACTTAATCTGTTTTACAGGCTATTGCTGCCATCTACTGGAAATAATAGAAGTATTTTTAGAGCTGATTTGCTTACTTAAAATATTAAAATACTTAAGATACTTAAAATTTGAAAGAACGTTTGAAGAAAAATCAATCTATCAGTCATTGCTGAAAAATGAAATAGTAATTTCTAGTTATTTGAATGAAATGTATGTGCACATATGCTCAGACTGAATAATATTTTGCATGTCTTCATTTGTTCCCACAAGAGAATGCTGAAGTACCTCCTGGAATAAGCACCTAAGTTTATTCCTTGAGCATGGAGCTTATGCAATTCTCCCTTGCAGATGTCTCATATTTTGTGGCTATTACTCTGATTTAAATCTACAGTACTAATGTACTATATATTATCTGATTTCAGAATCAAAGGGATCTGCAGCTACTTTGTACTTGAGTGGGAAACCACTTGGTGCAAGCCTGGAAGTCATGGTTGAACATTTGGCAAATATCACAAACCACAGAAACCAGAACTAGAAAGACTATAAGGTGACAGATTTTACTTTTTACTTCAGAGTGTTCAACTGATCTTTTTCTGTGGTAGTTTTTAAGTGAAGCATTGTTCTGTGAACTTGGGATTCTTGCTATATTTTATACCTATTAGGATTTAAGTTTCATAGTACTATAGTGATGCAGAACTGTTGCATCATTTTGTCAAGTAGTAATTTTAGTAATGACTTATTGTTTTTTGTGATTATCTCTCAGATAAATCCTCAGGCTTATATTAATTAATATGTAAAATAATTTTGTGCAACTGCACAAGTAGTATTTTTTTAAAGCAATGGGTAAATGAGGAAAACCTCCTATGTTATTGTTTGATAAATGAAAATTTCCTCATATGCTCTTTGAATTTGTATGATATATGTTTATAATGTTCATATTTCTATATGAATATGTCTAAACACATTGCAGGCATGTACTTCAGCATATTGTGCAGTATTCCTTGTGAGAAAAGGTGGTAAGCATACTTTTCATGGAGCACAATTTTAGTAGATGATAATTTCACACACTGTTGCCTTTTTTTGCAGTTGTTTCTTTAGTGCTTCTCAAATTTATTTTATTGGAATGTGTATACATTCATGCAAAGAAAGAGAATTACTAGAATACAGTGAAATATGAGATTTATACTCAGTATATTTATTCTGAAGTCTTTGGCTATTCAATGCCTGTGGATAGGTCTTTATCTGTTGTGAATATTATATCAATAGAGCTATGATAATTCAAACAAGCAAGGAGGTATAGAGGTCGTGTGTATATATACGTGCTGAAATTATGTTTTCTTAAGTGCCTGTGCACGCGTGCACACACATACATATATAAACACACATATATAAACTCATACAAATAGAGACATACATGCATACTCACTCACTTAAATGTATGCCGTTGATTTTTAGAATTGCATTAGTTGCTCAGATATTTGTGCTCAATGCTTGTGTGCGATTAGAATGCATTTCCAAGACAGTCTGCTTCTGAATTCCATAGGGACAAACCTTTCAGTTCGTCAAACTAAGAACTGTGTTTGAAGAAAAATACTGACAATATCAAAAAAGTATGAGTAGACAATTCACATTTCTCAAAAAGATGCAAGACTTTTATGAATTACATGGCATAATTTGTTAGTGAATCTAATCGTAGGTCCTAGCACTCTTCCAGTCCTGTAAACTTTCAGTCTTTCTTCATTCAGAGTATTGATAAATGTAGTCATTATGCAGAAACTTTTTTTTTTTTTTTTTTTTTATCTTTGCTTTGTCATTACAGGAAGCTGTGATGAGACTGATTAACTTCTAAAAATCCAAACTATCTTAAAATAGAAGATGTAAAGAAATGTAGATGTAAATGCTGCTTCTACTTAGAATAAAATGGAAGCTTCATGATGTTTAAAAAATGAAATTATTTCAGCAGCGTATCTCCCTACTTAGACTGATACATATGTTCTAAAGGTAATCTGAGTTTTTTAACTGGGTATCACCTTTACTACCTCTTATCCATATATAACAGTGTTTTACCCAAGTAATTTCACACTTTCAACCAGAAAACCTGGCAGAGCTTGGATGCATGATTTTAAAGTTTGCTTCATTTTCACTCAGACTGGTAGTATACCCACCTTCCAAGAGCATGTGGGGATAACTTATGGCTACTACAAGACCTCCTTTTCTTTAGATCTTTTTTTCAGCTTCCTGAAAGCACAGATATGTTTTTCAGAAACTCTTTTTTAAAAATAATGGTAGATAATATGGCTGGAAGGATGTAGATTAACTATATGTTAATCCACTCCTGAAAGAAATTTGTCTTACCTAACTTTAAAACACTGATTCAAGAAATTCCACAGTATGCCCAAATAATTTCTTCTAGTACTTAACAACTTCTGTTGCTAGGCAGTTTTTCCTAATGTTTAACCTAAATCTCCTTTGATATAATTTAAATCTCATCCCAGTCACTGAAGCCGTGAAGAAGGGATATTTCTTCCTTTGCAGCAGCATTTTCCATATTAAATGACTGCTGTCATTTATTCTCTCCTTTCTAGACAATACGGCTCCATTTTCCTAGTCTTTCATAGAATGATTTGTTTTCCTGCAGCAGAAAAGAATCATTAGATATGTTCCTGGAAGTTATAGCAAAGAAAAGGAAAGTATATATCAAATGAGAGTGAGGAAGGACACTAACTTAGCTCTGTAGTATTACTGCCTCCTTGCAAGTGCGGGCCACTCAGATATAATCAAATCCAGACATTGAAGAGTTGAACTAGTTTTACAGTGAAATTATACATACTCTGGAAAATAAATGATTTTAACAGCTTTGTCGGTTCAGATTTAATAAAACAGATTGATGTGTTTGGAGATGTAAAAATGGATCATCAGAGACTTGATTCTAGGTAACACTAGACTGGTATTTTCTTTCTTTCTTTTTCTTTTTCTTTTTCTTTCTCTTGTAGATAGATATTCAACTTGAAATGGGTAAAATACAGCAAAATTATTCAGATAATATATTGACTCATCCCTAATATGCTCTTTACCACCACTGAATATTCCAGAGACAGGACATCAGATTCTCAGGGAGATAGTCTAATTATCCATAGAGGAAAACCCACAAATGCAATGTGCTTTACCTCTGGATAATTGAACACTGTATTTCTGCAGTTAAATGATATGTTTCTGTAATTTATGTAAATTATAGTTATAGATACTAATTACCCTATTTAAACTTGGCTGGCTACTGAAAGACTTCGAAGAAACTAATAATTATTAGTTTATCTTCTTGTAACACTCTGGAGGATACCATAATGCCAGACTAGTTGTATGTTGGGAAGTTACTTATGTATTCTGACTTATAAGTAATCTAAAGAGAGGCTAATAAATAAATAAACAAAAGGTCTAGGCAAAAGTATTTATTCCTCGAATAGAGAAGAACTCTTTGCATTTAAGCTTTGTAGCTTTTGAGATGACAATATGAATAGCCTTGGTTATCAAGATTTAACTTTATTAGTGTAAATGACTAAGGAATATATGCTTTTATTCAACAACTACAGAACTAGTAGCCTTTAACAAAAAAAATGTGACTTTTAATGGTTAGCTAGCCATTTATAAAAGTGTACGAGTGTACGTTAAGAATTCATATTTCCTAGGTAGTGAAAGAAGAGGGTATTGTCAGCAGGCAGTTTTCGATCTAGTGCAGTCATCTGAGCTGCCAGAAAAAGGTCTTTGCTGTCTTTAGTGAAAACTAAACTACCAACTAAGCACACAGGAGATTTGAAAGACTCTCTAAGTAAATTTTTCTTAGGCTACATTGTTTGCAATTTCTCTAACTGAAATTATAGATATGTGATTTCAAATCCATGAATTACTTTGCCAAATTACGACAATATTGGGCTAAGTGTGAACAGTAGATTCTGTGATGATGAGTAGAGAAGCTGTAACATTTAGCTCTTTCCTGCCATAGCAAGAAGCTAATTGACCTGCTCAGCTACAAAGTGCTAGGCACTATGGATTTTTAAAAGTAGACAAATAATTGTTTTACTGCTCTGTCATGATTTTCATGAGTTTACAGAATGTTTACAGAATGTAAACCTATGTCTTTCAAATTGCAGATTGCCCTTTTCCGATACATCGCCACTGAAAGGTGTGTATCGATAATATCCAGCAAAAAAACCAACGCCTTCTCTCAAAAAAAAAAAAAAAAAAAAAAAGAAAGAAAGAAAGAAAAGAAAAAAAAAGAAAATCTCATCATGTTGGAATTTCAAAGGCAATTATGTAAAATTAGTTGAACAAAATTGGAACCTGGGCAAACCCCCCACTTACTAGTGCTACTGTGAAAAATGCAATTATACTTGTATCTACTTTAGAGGAACAGTTCTTAGTTTTTCCTGTATCAAGGATGGCTTAGGCAACCGAATTGCACCCAGTCTACCTAATTTACTCGCAAAACAGATTTTTTCCATATTTATTAAAGATCTATCACATCATATACTAGCAAGATACTATTTTGTGAAATAACAGGATTCAGCTTTCTGAATATGCAAACGGATTTGCTTAATAGATATTCTGTTAATGAGTAAGACAACTGAGTAACTTCTGTATTTAACATATGGTAAAGACGGTAACGCTCTATTTGGATATCTATTTTAGAATGTTATGCTGTCTCTTACCATGTTTTTTTCTGCTTCTTAGCAATGATGATATCAAATCATTCACCTGTGTTGAGTTTCAAGCATTAATTAGTATTCACACCTGTCCACCCCTTCCTTCTACCAGAAGTTACAAGCCTTGTGCAGCAGGGGTGTAGCAGAAGTGGATGATTCAATACTGGCTTTAATACAGGTGTAGGATGGGCAACTCTAGGTGGCAATGTCTTAAACTACTGCAGATGAATCCAACAGACCTCATCTGTCAGAGCTCTAGCAGTAGAATACCTAACAACTGTGTAGACGTGCTGCAGTTTCATTATTTATTGTTTTGAAATACCAGTTATCAGCGTTATATTTAAAGCTTTGATCTTCCTTAAAAAAGCTGATTTACCTCTGTGATCACAGGGACTATATGCACTCTAGTTATTCTTTTAATTCTACAGAATGTAGAAGAGACTGAATGATGATCTTGTTGACAAAGAAGTAATTTAAGTTAGCACCTTTCCATGTTTTGTTACAAATTTCAGAAATACAGAATTATGGGGGGAGGGGTTGTAGATAAACAAGGCTTTTCTTAGAACAGCTTCACATTGTAGCTTGTCACCAAGTGAAAAACGTGTTGCATGTAACTACCCCAGCATGCTCCCTCTTGGTTTCTTGCTTAGCAAATTGATAGGAAAACTAGTTTTTGAGTTAGCTTCTATAGCACCAAAACAATTTCTAGTATTTTATTTCACTGCATTTGAAAAAAATGGTACATGAATGTTAGATTATGTTGCCTTCAATTAATCTGTAATTCTTTATCCTGCTGATGAGACATTATAGTTCAGTTTGAAAAACTCGAATAGTTGGTGACTTGACTGTGCAGTTTTTTATTGTTGAAGCTTGCTTGCAACTTGTAGCTTTACAAGCAAGGAACAGAAGTAGCTACTGCCACTCAAATGTCCTTACTATAAAAAAAATCTCTCTTGCAAGGGCTTGTACTTGATTAAACACATAAAAGAGGATTAAGTTCTGGTTTCACAAACCGCTAAACACATGCAAGTCTTCACAGTAACAGACATTTCCTTTGCAGTTTCACATTCTGCCAAAAAAGTGTAACAAAGTATATTGTTTGTATTTTTAACTGATTGAGAATTGTATCTCTTATATAGCTTTTGCTGTAAAGAACAGCCCATTACTGCTTTAATTGGAGTTACTCTGCACATTAAAGTCCAAGGACAGAAAATGTGTGACAGTGTTTATTTCACCTCTTTCCAATCAACCAGGTAAAAATAATGGTCCCATGTTTAATCAAAACCAAAATTAAGACATCAAAATATTAGCAAAAAATGTATTATATTTGGTGCTGCTCTAATTATCATTAGTCTATCAAAGAACTTTATATAGGTATATTAACAGGACTGCTGCTTGTCCTATGTGATTAATATTTTTCCTTTTTTTATTCTTCAAATGGAAAATTATGAAGGGCTTTTGTTTTGGGAACGATGCTTGTGGGCCTGTTCGGGGCAAGCCTGAGGCTCCGTGACTGGAGAGCGGACAGGAGACCCTCAACAGCTACCCTCGCCGCTCAGCTGCTCTTACCAGGGAGCTGGGAGAGTTTTGTCAAATGTCTTGAAAATAGGCACAGCTCTAACTTTGGGAGGAGGAGGAAGTCGTCGGAGCAGGCCTTCGTAATGCTCTGCGCTGCTGCTTTTCGTCGTCGGAGGTTTTTTGGCGGCTCGGTAGGCGGCGAGGCCGCTTGCGAAGCCGCAACGCGAGCTGGGTGGCTCTCCCCGCGGCGGCGGCAGGCACCCCGCGCCGCCGGGCCCTGGCGCCTCCCGCGACGCTCTCGGGACTCCACCGTTAACGGCTCTCCGGGACCGGCGCTAGGCGATGCCGCGCGGCTCTCACCGGCCGGCCGCCCGCGAGCGGCCGCCGCTGCCGTGGAGAAGGGCGGCCGCAGGCCCCCCCCCCGCCCTCCCCGCCATTTATAACTTGCGCCACGGCGCGATTGGCTGCGCGGGGCTGTGCGCTAGCCCCGCCCCCTTCGCGGTGGTGCTGCCGCCATGTTAGAGAGCGGGGAAGGGAGGGGCTGCCATAAAGCGAGCGGACGGAGGGGGAGCAATAGCGACAGCGGGCGGTGCATGGAGCTGGGGAAGGGGCAGCTTAGTGGGGGAGGAAGAGCAGGCGCGGGCTATAGCGCTCACTTCGCGGCGATAGGAGTCAATGGCGGATGTCGTGATCCCCAGTGGTGGCGAGATGGAGCCGGAGCAGCATCAGCGGACGGAGAAGAGCAGCAGCGCGGGCCTCCTCAGGCTGGAGAGCAATAGAGCCGCTGAGGACACCACACAAAATGGCGGACGCTCTGAGAGCGGTAGCGCTGGGGAGGCGCTGCTGGTAGCTGCTGTTGCTGCAGAGGACAAGGCCCCCCCAAACCTCAGCATCACTAGCAGCAGCCAGCGCAGGAGCAGCATCTCAACGGCACATGAACAACAGCAGCAGCAGCCGCCCAGCGATGTGTTGGGGGGGCCTCCCCCTCTCCCTAAGCCCCCAGAAGACCTGCCTGTTAGGAGGAACTTTCAGATCCCCAGGAAGAGCAGAGAAAAGAAAGGTTGTTCCTTCCCTTTCCCTCCCTTCTCTCCCTCACTCCCTTCTTCATCTTATTCATTAGGCAGGCTCTTTATGCACCTCACACAGCTGCATGCACAATCCTGCGGGTGTGGAGGAGGCTGTGGCATGGCTCGGACTAGTGAGGCTGCTGGGGATAAGATTTTTAGCGTCAGGGAGGCTTTTACATTCTTTCCTCTCCCCACCCCTTCCTTTTTGTTTGTTTTTTTTTAATTATTTTTTTTTAAAAAAATATACTCAAGGAGAAAAAAAAAACCGAAAAACTTGGCTTGAATTTCAGACCGTTGCTTTAAAAAGACGGAAAAGCTGGATGCGATCAGGGTGGGCTTGAGAGTGTTGATCCTTGCTCTGCTTCTGGAGACGCAGTTGGATGCAGAGAAGATGGTTCTCTGGGATGCACGCACGGACATGCTGCGAAGATGATTCGCTTTTCTCTTACCCCGTCCCCCTCTCTGTAGGAGGGGGGTGTATTCCTGTTTAGGGTAAACTGGCAAACACTGAGTAGAATTTCACTTCAGTGATACGAAGAAGACAGTTATTTCTTACTTCGTCAAAGATCCTCACTTGCAGGAATGAAACAAGCATCCCACATTCATGTGCCTCGTGTTGGAAGTGTGCCTCTTCCAAGAGCTCTGGGTTTTGTATGTTGCTTTTCACGTCACTCTTCTTCTAAAAGCTTGTGGTATCTCTTGCTTTCTGTGAGACACCATTGGCTTCTACTTACCCTTTATTTTGTTAAGTGGCCTTGAGGTCACGTCTTGCCTTCTCCCTGAAACTTATCTCAGTTCTTGAGCTTTTGCTGCTTGCAGTCAGTAACTTGATATCTAATCATCACAAAAAACCCTGTTCGCATAGGCTTCTAGTTCTTCAGAGAAGAGTATAAAATTTAACTTCTTGAAATGCTTTCTTCTGTAAGGAGGAGATGAAGGTAGGTTTATTTCATTATCCAGCCTTTCCCCTTCCCTCCTCCTATTTATGGCCGTAATTATTCCTTTTCTCCTTTTCTTCCCTCTTCCCTTTCACCACTGCTCAAGGGGGGATAGCAGTTTGGCAGAAGTTCATTGTGGCAGAAGTGAGAAGGACTGGGTTGATTTGGAGGAAAAAAATTATAGCTTCTTGTTACTCATCTGATGGAAAATGTCTGGATAAAACATGGTGCCTCTTGCACTTCCGTATCTCTAAGCCAAATATGATTACTTTTGAATTCCTTTAACTATAACTCAGAAATGCTTAGTGCTTAACCACAGACATTTGAAGTTCCTGTCTAGCACTTGGTACCAGTGTGAATGAAAATCTGTGAGATATCTTTTTAGATCATCTAGTTCGTCATTTGCCTATGCAGAGCCATCTTCCCTAGTGTGTAAAAAGTTTCAGAATGCATAGGTCAGGCATTGGACATCTGTTTCTTCTAGGGTAGGAGGAGAAACTATTCTTACCCTATTGCTGAAAGCGTCTTGCAAATGTCAAGATTATTTGACCCATTCTTACAGGCTTACAGAAGACTTCTTGGACATTTCTCTTTAATCATACTTGTCACTTAAAGTTCCCAAAATTCTCGAAACAGACCTTTCTGCAGTCATCAGTGTTTGTAGGCTTGTAATTGCTAAAGCTTTCTCAATTGTTGGTGTTACCATGTGATACCATAATACAAAGTGCTATGAGAGAACATGTTATAGACAAGATGAGCAAAAGTGGGCTAGGATAAAAACATACAACATGATCTTTTAGGAGAACTAAAGTGCTGTTAGTATTGATGTTGGTATTTGAGAAATGATGAAATTCTGGAACTAATCCAAAAAATCAGGATATTAGCAGTACATGGATAATCTGACAGTTTAGGAACATACAGTCAGAATTTAATAGCAATTTTCAAATACATCTTGTTAAATAAGAAATATTAGTGTAATAGCTGTCTCTGTCAAAAGAATTTGCTTGGCCAGATTCTAAATTTCAGCATGAAGCAATACATGTGGAAGTATCATCTGTCCTGGAATTGTTCTGGTTTTTAAACCTCCATTTTATTCTTTTGACATACCATCTAAAGAGGTACCTGCTCTCTGATTGTGGAAGACTGATCTCTCATTTACAAACTATAAAAACTACGCAAGAGGAAATAACTCTGTTATCAATAGCGGGTGGGGTTTTTTTCTTTCCTTTTTTTTTAAAATGCATATTGGGAGCAAGTTTTGACTATGAAACAATTAAAAATTGTGTCTTCAAAATGGAGATGAAGGGGGCAAAAATTCCAGAAAACAGATTTAGCTGTTTATTCAGCCTTTTGGAAGTTAGTCTTCAACTAGAGTTGGAGATAAATGAAAGAATTAAAGGCCAACAGAAAGAGCCATGTTATTGTGGAGAAATGCATCTTTTGAAGAAACATACTTTTTAAACTAACTGCAGTTGGTTGTCAGGAAGAATCTTGCTTGATTTCCTGTTTTTTCCTAGTGGAAGATTTCTGGAAAACTATTTTTAAAGACTGCTGTCCATGAAAGTTTTGTGTGTGTGCGCGTTTATGCATTTGTTTTCCTGCTGAAGAGCAAACTGTCTTAAAAGTTTTTTGTTTTCTTGATAAACACATTTAGCAGCAGGGCGCCATGATCTCTTGGGTTGCTTAGCTCTTCTTATTGTGGCACTACAGCCAGTGGTCATAGCCTCTTCTAATTGGATCATCACATCTCAGGTGACCAGATCTACTTGGCACTTCAAAGATGATTTTCCTTTAATAGGATGAGGGAAAAAGTGTTGGAAGTTAAAGCAGCGGAAGAGTGTCTTTTAACTTACTGAATTAATTTTTTAGGGTTGTTGTCCTCATACGAAAAGGCAATTTAAAAAATATGCTCAAATAACCCCCGTGGACTTACGGGGCTGCTTGTTAAGAGTGCACACTTGTTTCCATATTTTCCTGAATTAGTGAGTCCTGTTTTCTTAGGTTAAGTGAAAAAAGGTCTTGCTTTTGTCCACGAAAGTCTCAGCAGTCTTTGCTTGGAGGTCTAGGCTGTCTCTTTTCTGCTTCATATTTGATATTTTCTTGTGCTTTGTCTTTTTGCTTCTCATTTGTCTCGTATGTTTTTGATAGGGCTACTTATCCACTATTCACTTTTTCTTACGCAAGGATTTGGTTAAGCAATCTTTGAAGTAGGTAACTACTTAAAACCTGTGTGAGAGAAAGACATCCCAGGCTGAATAAATCACATAAATAACTACAGTACTATGCTACATCAATGCTGCAGATTCTCAGTCTTGGTCTTAAAAAATGAAGACTTGTACTTGTCAGACTTTGTGTAGTAGGAAGGGTTGTTTTTGAAGAACACTAACATTCTACTGACTTGTAATAAAAGAAACAATTTGCTTGTATTCACTTAATGGTTAGTCCAGGATTCCTGACAGAGAATGCCACTGCCTTCGCTCTTCCTCACATTGTGGTTTAAAAACAAAAGAACCAGCCAGCTGGGAAGAAACAAAAACTCAGCCAACTCCAGCTTCAGTGTTCACAAGTTGAAGCATTGAACAGCTCTGAAATAGAAATATTACAGCCTTTACAGGATTACGTGTGTCCAAATATGCATTCTAATATTGGTCCCTAGACTAGGTATTATATTAACTAAACCTAATTTCTACCAGTAAATAAATAAATCAGTGAATACAGTGGGTTGAAACTAAACAAACTTTTTTTTCCTACTGCTGAAGAAACTGTCAAAAACCATAATCATTAACTTGTATATGTTGTAAGGATCCTACAAATTAGTCCTTGCATGAATATGTTTAATTTACACAGGTCACGAAAAGAGCAGTACACCCATGTCAAGTGACATAAGTGCACACACTTCCAGACTTTGAAGTGATCTGGGTACTAGAGATAAGCTTGATTACCTCATCTGTCGGATATGAACATAAGATTTTATGACTGCTATAGATTACTGGATTTAGAGATTTTATTTTTTTTCCCCTTGGTTCTAAATGTTCTGTAAATGAAGTACAAACCCTTACGTAGTCACTGGAACTTTTTTGGAAATAGCTGTCCTTTAGCATTTCTGTCCATGCTTAGACAAATTGAGAAGTCCTGCCTTGATATTTACCACTTTAAGTAATGTTTCAGTAATGTTAAAGAGGATGTGGGGACAGTCTCTTAATACTGATGGGTCCTTACAAAGCCAGGAAGTCTTCAGTGTCTAAAATTCTGGGAGAACAGGGAAAGTAGATTTGATCCTATCATGAAGCACATGATTAGTGTGTTTGAGGAGTCTTACTCAGGAGTCTTACTCTTTTTGACTGCTGTATATGGTAGATTATTTGAAATTCAGAACTCTTCAAGTGACTTAATTTTTGCTTTTTCATTATACTTCTGCCCAAGAGATCTTCCTTTCTCCGTCACTTGCCAGCTAAGATATACAATGCAATATATTTAAAATTAGCAGGCTGCCCTTGAACAGGAAATGCATTTGAATTTTTTTCCACTCAGGAGAATGTCTTTTATTTAAATCAATTGACAATAGTGTTACTGTTTTTTTCTCTCTAAGAGTTTTCATCTGAGTTAGTAGGTGCTGTCTAGTTCTAAAACCAAGAGTAGATTGTCTACCTGTAATTAATATCTATGAAAAAGTGGCAGTCAGTAGGTTTTGGAAATACAGTTTGATATTTATAATTACTCTTCAGAACATAGTTTCATTCTTGTTCCTTCCTTTTTGTGTTGGTGTGACAATGGACAACATCTGATCATCAAGCCAATCACTTAAACTAATTTATGCAGGTAGCAAGATTATCTGGATAATTTCTATTCTTTTTGCTTTGTTTTGAGTGGATGGTGCAAATCAGAGAAGAAATACATAGTAAAATTTTTGGATTGTTAGGCATTTTCTTACCAAAATGTGCATGTTAGATGTTATTCTTGGACTGATCTGATAAATCAGATAGAATCAGTTTTGTTTTAGTGTTCTACATGGCATGTGTGCCCAGGTCCTTTAAAATACTTTGGCTTAGATCTGTGTTTCCTACAAGGATAGGAACATCTCTTTTTTTTAGCTTCACTAGTGTCTCTGGTGAAGTACAAGAAAGTGTATTCCTGAATAATGAATAACAAAAGCAGGAAAACTTACTTTCAGTCCTCTGCTAAGAAATTAAGTAATAAACACAAGAAAAATCCCATCTACCCTTGCTGGAAATCTAGTTACTTTATTACCAGTGTTGATTTCAACACTCTCATTTACTGTATTCCGTAATTTAAGGGATGAAGTGGAGCCGTTCCATGAAGATATTGAGAGCTAATTATTGTGTAGTTGTTTGTAGGTTCTTCCTAATCGAAGAACAGGGAGCCTCAGTGCGTTCTGGTATGTCTGTATCTGCTCACTCTTCAGAATTTTACACAAAGCAAGAAATACTTAAACAGCAATCGGAAGGTAGTTAGCAATATTTGAAAACCTAGCTGACAATATTTGAATGAATGACGTGATTTCAGTCCTTGTAGCAACATGCCTCTTCCTAGAACAGAGTGTAGGAAGTAGGCAAGACATTATCTGTGGTTTGTGGTCACTCTTTCGTGTTAGTCCTGTAGAGTTTTCTACTTAACTGGGTTCAGCCATAGGAAGTGGGTTAGGATAGATGGATTATGCATTTCTAGCGAGAAAGAAGGAAAAGGGGGACACAGTTGTCTTTGTTAAGGAAACAGGAAATTTGGACAAACGGCTGGTGTTGGTAAACCTCAGCCTTAACTAGTCTTTTCAGTCAAAAGAGGACCTGGCAGTATAGGAAACTGCCATTACACCCCTAGGGTTTAATAACTCCTTGTCAGAAAGATCTGACTATATGCTTGAGGAAGGGGATGGGATTGGATGGAATAGGAGGTGCTTTTCCAGTGTGCATATTTCAATATTAAGCCTATTTTGTGTTTTACTGGTAATGTTTCTCTCTGATACAAATGCATTCAATTTTAATAGCTAGATTTGGAATTTCTTTCACTTCCAATTGTCTTTTACTCCCAGATTGTTGTCAGCCTTTCAGGAATGAAGGCATTGCTACTGAAAGGGAATCTGTATCACTTTTGTAACCTTCCACTCTTTTAAAATCACTTGTTCAATATTGTTGGTGTTGGAATTACTGTTTTATTTTGGTTAACAGAACTGGTATCACATCATAAAGTATGTGCCTAGATGCACATACTAGATAACACATAAATAAATTCAGTTTTTATTTAGAACATTTGTTTTATATTTAGGTTAATTCAGTTAATATTTCCTGTTAAATGAGGAAAAGATTGCCATCTAAATCTATTAGCATCTTTCTTAATGAAGTCAGAGATGCATTGTGAAGATGTAATTCAATTTAATTTGCTGTTGGAATAACGGTAAATTGTTTTTTATGTGAGGCAAGGACTGTTGCAGTTCACTCTTAACTGTTACAGCTTCTTGAGGTTTTGGGTGGAGGTGGTTTCGATTTACTTTTGTAGAAGGCAGTAGGCCTTCCTACAAAAAAAGCAGAAGCAGTCACAGAAATACCTGATGGGAACATTTACTGTCTGAAGATTCTAACCACCATAAAGGTACTGCTCCTTTTCAGAGCATTTTTGAAGTTCCTCTGGGGAAGAACATGTTTCATGCTGAACTATTTTGGTTCCCTTGGGAGTATTATTTTCCTAGGCATTACTCTTGAAATCTGTGCTCTGACTCTTTGCTAGCTCGTGCTCCAGTTGCTCTTCTAGTCATTTTGCCCCACTTAGTACCCAAATACGAATGAAGTATGGAGAGGAGAGAACTTTGCTGTGCAAACTTAGGCAGAAATTTGCCACAAAGGTAAATCTATGTCACAACAAATAAAGGGCATTTCTTTTAAAGCAGTTGTCATAAGGGATAAGATCATAAGGCTGAAATGTAGACAGTGCTTATTGGACATATGTTTTAAGATGGTATGGAATTTGTCCATATTTAGCCTGATTGCCATAAACAAACAAACAAAAAACCCTTCATGGCTCTAAGGAGAGGCTAAGCTGCAAAAAAGTTGTTGAGGTTTTTATTGAAACAATTTGTTCCTGGTTCTTAAAGAATGAATTATTTTAATTAAAAGTGTTTTACAGTATATTTCAGTTGCCTTCAAAGGGTAAATTCACAGTTGTTGAGTACTTCTCTTGTAAACTTTAAAGGACTAGCTGTTCAAATGTAATATTGAAACGAAATATTTTTTTTATGCTGCTGTAATTCTAGACAACTTTAATTTTAGCTTCCTAGCCTAAGTTCCACAAAATAGTTAATACAGTCCAAAACATCTAAAAAGGGTCATGAACCATTCAACTATGAACTATGGATGAACTGGAAAACTTGTCTGCTGTATATTGGTGCTTATTGTCTTACTTCTCCTTTTATAGCGCTTTTTCAGCCAGTAGCTATGGGCTCTCGAGAATTTGAAGATATAGTGAAAATTCTGCATTCGTCTTACCTGGAACCAAGTTCAGTGGCCAATTTTAACTACAAGAGAGCCAGCCTAGTTCATAGTGAATTGTTGGAAAAGGAAGTAAGTATATTTATGACTATGAATAAGGTAAAAGTCAAATGAATTTTACTTTTTTTTCCTGATTCTACCGAAGAGTATTTTTATGGTTATGTGCTTGACATTTAACTGCAAAACCACATCTGAGAACATAATATTTTTTCGAGCAAGTGTTACTACTACGTAGACATAAAATCTTACTATATGGATACTCAGAAAAAGAAAGATTAAGAGAAAAAGTGTGTTAGGGACCTGTTGACTGTGCATTTTTTTGTTTTCCAAATTTAGCTTTTGTCTCTTCTTAACATTTACGTTTTATATTTAATAACGTGTAGAAGAGGTCATGGTGTTATATTTGAAAGGTCAGATGTGTCTTGTGAAGTGTTTTGCCTGATACTGAGCTACTATCTAACTTTGTCATTTTCCACGAAGTATTACATAAATAAGCTAATTCTTTGAAGTAGTAAGTCAAGCAGTATGATTAGCTTTAAAGTTGAAGCACTTCTGCTGTACCATATCTTATATCTCTTTAAAAAAAATTCCAGCTTTGATTTTCGTAACTCTAAAACAGATTATTTCATTCAGTTTTCAGCCCCAATTTCAAGAATGGTGTAACAGAATATATGATTGGTTTGTTGAACTTTTTTAGATAAAAACTGAGGCGTTTTTTCCCCCAGGGTTATACCTTTATTGGTACATGGTTATAGCTCAGATACTGCAGCTGAAGAAGACCACCACAGTAGCAGTGAGGTGCAAATGCAAAATTATGTGCGCTATGTAAGAGATAATGATCTTTCTTAAAAAGAGAATAAAGGTTGTTTCTGGAATGAGGTTGAAAGGTAACCTGGAAGGCATTGAGGTGGATGCTTCTTCTTGATAAGCATGCTACAAAAAACATTTTAGTGTCACTGCACAGGTTTGCATGAAAAATATATCTTTCTTAAGAAAATACCTCAGCAGATTAGATGAGTGTTATTTCTTATGTGTATAAAATCTTACAGACTGAATTTTAGTATACAATTATATCATTCAAGTTACCTTTTGTATATTTTTCTGTACTTGGATCTGCTAACATAGATGGGGTCTTCAAACAGAGATACCGAGACATAAATGCAGTAGCAGTTATCAGTTTGGTTATGTTAAGCACTTACTCTCGTAACAGTTCACAGAAAAACGCAGGGAGCTGAAATTTGATGGTCGCCTAGAAAAAGAGCTTTCTGAAACCTATGGGTTTCTGATGGTTGATCGACCTCAGGTAAGAAAACAAAATTGCATATAAAATGCTTTCTTTTTATGTTAATTAGAGGTGTTTTCTCAAGTCAAATGTTTTTATCAGTACATTTGTTGTTAATCTTAAAGTTATGTCTTCAAAATACAGCACTGATCCATGTAGAAAGATGGGAAGGAGGAATGTTACTATGTCACAGTTTAAATCCCTTATTCTTTGTGATTTTTTTTTTTTATACATCTCAGCGAAATAGTCTTCTCTGCTTAGGCTCTGATTTATAGAGGAACATGTATATCTAGGGATCTTGGGGGTGTTTTTTTGTTGTTTGGTTGGTTTTTGTTTTTTTGAGAGGCATCAAGAGGAAGAAAGAGAACTTAAAACTACTTCTAACGTGAAGACAGCCATAGTTAACTTTCTGCTTTCTTGTATGTACTCATGAGACTTATTATTTAGGCAAGAAGTGCAACTTAGTAGATAGACCAGATGATATGTAGATCCATTTTTAGTGAAATAGCCTGCCTCAAGTATGCATTTGTCCTATAAAACCTTCCTTAATACTAGGAAATGTACATTATCTTTTGGGTCTCTGTCAGTTTTTTCAATTGAAGTCATGAAAAGGGAGGATCTGTGCTTTTTCTGTCATTGTAGAGACAAGATTTCAACAGTTCATTTCTGTTTATTAAAAACAAGCAATGCTCATAAAGTATGCTTAAGGTCTAGAGAAGCAGTGTTTTTACATATGGTTAAATCTGTGCAACTTCTTTGTACTGAGTGCTCATGACTCAGTTTAACAATTTATATAGAGTTTAGAGTAGTCTTAGCTTGGGGTGATTTTGTTTTTTAAGTTGAATCAGAATTCCGTAATAATGTTTTGTATTGTTTTGTTTACAGTCTGGCCTTCCTGATAGATTTACTTGAAAAGTAATAATGTCTGTTCTCTTCAGGTCCAAAGCATATGTGAAAAGGGGCTGCAAGTGGGCCACTCCAAAATAACAATTCTTGGCAGCCCTTCCATGGGTAACTATCTTCTGATTGTATACATTGGCGTTATTCATTGTGACCTGGCAGATAAAGTGATATAATTGTTTAAGCTTTCTGTCTGTTTTGTAGCACTTACTAGAGCAAAATAATGGCTAGGTGTTTTTAGCAAAAGAAACTGACTGCAGAACATTATTTCATTGCCCTGTTACTAGCTACAGTTACTTGATCTATTGCATTCAGCTTGACCAACAAACAGCAGTGCTTGTTTGAGGCCTTACAAAATTATGTTTGAAGTTTTGAATAGCAAATCATTTTACTTTCCTCCTCCATGCAAGTTCAACTTCACAATAGCAAACCAACATACTCTATCAACAGTGTAATGTGAAAGATGGCTGAAGATGCCACTGTTTTCCTGCCTTGTTTTTCAGCAAGCAGTTGGAGATAGTTCACTGCTTATATCCATGTTGTGCAAATGGCTGTTGCACAGAGGGGCATCAGCTGTTAAAAGAATTGAAAGCAATGTCTGTGTAACTGTTGTGTAGGGCTTGTTTGCTTGATTACAATACTTCTAGTAATGCAGCAATGTTGTTTTATTGTGTTATATTATGCTGTGGTATTTCACGTGGATATAAAAGTAAGAGTTGGTCCGAGAAAAGAATTTTTCTTATGTGTCTAAATCGCGAGTTGTGAACATACGCTTATGCCTTTCCTTGATTATATTACTGAAAAATTGTTGTATCTTCATTGACTGGAAGACATTGAGCTTTAGTCTCTTGTAGTGCTTCTTATGCTTCTAAACCAACATTTTAATATTCAGTATAATGTGTTTTTTTTCTGTACTCCTCTCAGGTGTATATATCTCCAGGTATGCTGATTTATTGCAAGCTAATCCACTAGAAGCTGGAGCAACTGGAGATGTGATTATTTTTAAAATTATAAAGGTAAATTTATCTCATGTTCTTGAAAGACTGTATAGCTTACTGATATAAAAGGTTTTTTTAACCTTACTTATTACCTCCATTCATACAACTGTCTGCTTACAGAGAATCTAAAAACCTTCTGGGTTTAAAATCTATGTTGACATTGAGTTTAAATAAAGAATAGTAGATTTTTATAAAGAGCAAAAATATACCTTTTCTCTGAAAGTATGAAGAGAATGTGCTCTCATAAATGTCTTTTTATTGCTTGTTTTCTTTTTCTTGCTCTTACTTCGTCTTGCACTTGAAGCAGCTTGCCAGTCCTCAGGGAAAAGCTAATGTTTATATTTGTGTTTTATTACAGGGAAAAATGAAAAGCATATATGACCACATTGGTGTGAAAGCAATGGAATCAACAGTAAAGAGTGCATTAGATCCAACCCCAAAACATGAGTGTCATGTTTCAAAAAATGCAAATAAAGTAACTTCCTTGTTGGCTTACAGAGCATATGAACTTACTCAGGTAGAAGAAAACTGAGCATGCGTTAACTTATATAAGAACTTTAAAAACAGATCTTCTAACCTGCTGAATTCCTTGAAGTTTTAACCAATGCTGAACGTGTCCTCTAAAGCTTCAGACTAGTGTATGTTCAACAATAGCTCACAGCTATTGCCCATAACAGCCTGTTATTAGGAATTACAGAACAAGATGTCAGCCTCTCGTATTTACCTGTTTATATACCTACTGTCTTTTGGAACTGATGGAGAAGTTCTCCTTCAGATTAGGAATAGGAAATGGCTAGGCAATGTACATGGGATGGGATATTGGTTGGGAAGGAGAGAAAACTAATACCTGAAGTTTGAAGTGCAAAAGTGGAACTGGCTAGTGGACATTAAATGAGACTCCTAAAGGGGAAAACATTGGCTAGGAAAGAATAGTTCTTTTCTTTATTTCTTTTTCTCCTCCTGAATTTTCAGATTTGAAAGTGGTGAGGGAGAATAGAATTAGTTCTGAATCTCTCTATTCATTTGCTTATTCCATCACTATTCAGTGCTTGTCTACATTCTGCTTTTGCAGTCAGATTAGTCTATCAGCTCCGCAGATTTCAGACTGCTTACTATAAAGTATTCTGTTTAATATTACAGTTTCCATTGATTTTTATAAATCAGAGCTGATGCCAAAGCAGATGTCTAGGAAATTAATGTGTGGGGTTTTTTTTTAATTTTTCATCACAGAGAGCTTGCCTTAGTTAATGTTTTTCTTTCATATGAGATCTTCATGGCTGAAGAAGGAATGGAATCCAAAATTCACAACAGTATTTAGTTGTCTCCATGACAAAACCTTTTTTTTGATTGAATGTCCTTTTTATATCTATCAGTTAATATTTGGTATAATGTATTTCAAGATATTAAACTGTTTCACTTTGTTTATTCAAATATTTAATCATGAGGTAGATTTAATAAACTCGTCCTGTGCAACAAAGAGCATGCCTTTCAGAGAAGAAAGGTCATGGACGATTAGAGTATTTACAAAATATAGTTTACCAGATTTCTAATTTAACATTATGTTCACTTCATTTTTAGTACTATTTCTATGAATATGGCTTTGATGAGATAAGACGAAGACCAAGACATGTTTGTCCTTATGCGGTTGTTTCGTTTACTTACAAAGATGAAATGGTGCAAGTACCGAAATTCTTGCCCACATCAAGGTAAGCTAGGAAGTGAATTTCAGAAAGAGGGCATTCAACATGAAGAATTTATAACTATAGATAATGACCTAGAATTGGTTTGGATGAACAGCTCTGGAATGCACAGTTATATCATAGGGCCTTAGTGTAATAAATATTTCTATCTCAAAGCAAGAGGTGCAGCTAGCTCTCTTGCAGCAAATATTTCTGCTGCTCTTCTGTCCTGTGGAATCTACCTAGAAGATGTCTTTTGCTCAGTAGTGGAAATTTTCAGACATAAAAATGTTCATAGGAGTATCTTGGTTGTTCTAAAAAAATGTTTTATGGACTTTGTCACTGGACTCTTTGCTAGTATTTTCTTACTGGTTGAATAAGAAGTATCTAAACAGGCAGTTAATTAGAGATGTAACAGTATCCATACTGACGGGAAGGCACCCAAATGTGGGGACTCTACTACTCTATGTAGTGCTAAAAACAGCTATACAAGATAGCTAAAATCGGCCAACTTGTGGCAATGGTGGTAGCTTGATGTTAGCATGTTACTGGTGTTACTATTTGTTAGACTAAGTAAGCACCCTTAATGTAATGTTTAGTAGAGAGAAGCTTCTGTGTCAAGGTAGTCATTCTGTTTGTCTTCTCTTTTTGTTAGATCCAACAGCTTCAACACAGATAGAAGTACAGGTAAGAATATATTGAAATGTGTGTAATTGTGTAATACAGGCAAGGAATGTATTAGACTTTTTTTCCCATGTAGTTTCATTTGCATATAACCAGGATCATTGCTTAGTTATGTATACCTAACTTTTATACTGTACCATACCGATTACAGGGATATCTTCTTGATGTCAGAGGACTAACAGACACCTTCAGGTGTCTTCT
This sequence comes from Rhea pennata, assembly GCF_028389875.1. Taxonomy (NCBI): domain Eukaryota; kingdom Metazoa; phylum Chordata; class Aves; order Rheiformes; family Rheidae; genus Rhea; species Rhea pennata. Next base: position 14,855,630 of record NC_084674.1, read on the forward strand.
GTTACCAGGGAACAACTGAACAATCAGAGTTTTTTTTTTTTTTTTTCTTTTTTTTTTCCTTCCTCTTCTACTTACAGCATAGTAAGAACTTACCTTCTATTCCTGATTCTGTTGTTCAGAGGCACTTCAAATGATATGATCTTCTGTCTTTCTTTTCTTTTGACCCTCATTCAAGCAAAATATTCTCAAGTGTGAAGGTGGTTGTCAGCAGAGGTAAGGAAAGAAGATATTGCCAACATTTGTGGAATGGGGACATAGACACAGGTCACTTACCAGCATCGTTTACTTTGCTCAGAGCAGGTCAAAAGAAGATAGCATAGCAAGCATCCTTTCTTTTACCTTTTAACTTAATATTTAACATACTATTTTCTACTAAACTGTATTATTTCCTCAAAACTGCTTTTGGAGATTTGGCAGCCTCTTTATTATCATTTTCTTTTGGTCTTTTGGTCCCTCCTAACAAGTGCTTTCACTTTAGTCTTTGCTTCTGTCTCCATCTGAATTTAGATAAAACTAACTATACGTTATGGAGGGGACAGCTCTGGAATAAAGGGAAACTTTTATGCCATGTTTCTTTGAAGTCAGCAGCACGTCCTCACCTTCCATGCAAGCTGTGAGTATTACTGTTTAAAGAATAACATTTAAAAATATTGCTGTGTTAAAACTCTCTTTATTCAAGACTGGTGAATTTTGGAGGCAGTATATTTAATTGAAAGGCTAACATGTACATTGGCTAGACATTTTTTTTTTTTTTTAAACATGTCAGGCCAGACTCTTGAGTCGCTTAGGGATGTCCAGAGCTTGTTTTATGTTTATGTATGCAACCATTTGTCAGCCTAGTCTCTGTTTTTTGATTTGCTCAATTGTTTGATTTTTTTTCCTTTCTTTTAAATGACATGCATCCTTGCAGGTATAAGAACCCCTGACTCACAAGATAGCCCAAGGAATAGATTTTTAAGAGTAGATTTGATGATTCTTCCCTGATCAGTGGTGGTAGGACTAAAGAAAAAAAGATTTTTTTTTTAATTTTTCCTCCTCCTTCCCCATAACCTTTGTCTCCAGTCCAGAGAAGCTTGATATTGAGAAAGTTGTGAGCATTGATCAACTGAAGAAAAAAATTTCACCAGCATTGTTCTATAAAGAAACTTACCTAGGAGCAAAAGAAGGTAAGGAGTTAGCTTTATTTTTTAAATTTGGAAATTCTTAAAACATTTGTGAATTACAATTTTGTTTCTTTTTAATTTTTCTCCCTCTCATCATATCAGTGTTAAAGAACGGAATGTACTGTAGTCTTTATGAAGTTGTGGAAAAGTCCCGTTCTGGTAGTCACTTGGAGGGTTTACTGCAGAAGCTGGAGAAAGAGAAACTTGTGAGTGGCATAGATTTCATGATTTATTTTTTTGAAATAATTTTACTAATTCGTAATCTAGTCATACTAAAAGAATATCCAGGATCTTGCTAGAATTCCTTGGCTGGCATATTCTAGAATGTTGTATCATTGCACTGCTTTGCCGGTGGTAGAATTCAGCCTAGGAGGAGTAAGATACTGCTAGTGAGCAAACATCTTGATCTTTGGTTGTTTGAGACTGTGTATTTTTTTGCTTTTGCAACAGGTTCTTGTTAAACCACTTCTGGACAGAGGATTTCTTTTTCTTCTTTCTCCTTGGCAAATGACATCACCTTATGGTATGGACACTCAGCTTTTCTATGTTTGTTTTCTTCTTTTTTTCAGGGGTTTGAGTTTTTGAGTATTAGATCCTCTTTCAAAATATAGAAGGTGTTTTGTTCCTAACAGTTTTTATTTTGTTTTTATGTGCTAGAGCACCAAACTGGACGGTCCCGCATGCTGCATGCATTGTTTCTATTTCCAGAATCTAGAGGTGTAATCAGCTCAAGTAAGTTCATTTACTGCTGAAAGTGTTGTGTATCTGCTCATTTTAATCTAGTTCATGTTCTATTGAGGTCTTTATCTGTAATGGTATATAACCTGTTGGTGTAAACTGGGAAGAACAGAGTTAAATTGGTTATAGTTATGGTAATAGTGTCCAAAAACTGTTTCTTCACAGATGTCTTTACTACATTAGTTATTTGCTGTTATTTCATTCATATTTTAAAAAGTAAAACTTTACTAAGTTCTTGAGAGTGTGTGTGTGTGTGTGTGTTCTAGTAGAGCTGGACATTAGTGTTCCAACAGATCTATGTGTTAGGAATATCATTGCACTTCATAAATATGAGGGTGTGTATTATTGGTTTGGTTTGGAAATGCACCACTCACTGAGTAAATGAGCAAAGAAGATCTTGATATGAGCATATAATGACAGATGATTGAAATGACTTGGGTTCAGTATAGCTTGAGTGTTTCTGGATGAGACTTTAATCTGGTACAGTTGAAATTTTCAATGAGCAGTACTAGAGGCAGAATACACTCCTTTTTATCTTGCCGTGAAATAGTTAGAAGAATTTTAGTCAAAAACTAGCGCTTTTCCAGACATTTCACTCTTACAAAGAATTAAGATCACTGCAGCCCAAGTTCTTGTCCTAAGTTTTGGCTGCTTCGTGGATTCTTACTTCATTCTGTATGTCTCGTTACTTTTTAAATTTGAATGGGGAAAGGTCTGTGATGTGCACGGGGAAGATACTGTGAATGAAAGCAGGATAACTGGAGCTTCCTTGAGCTGCAATTTCAAAGATGTGATAACAGGATCTAACAGCTTACTGTTGCCAACAGTGGGAAGTCCTGCTCTTGGCCACATACCTGTATTGCTTACCTCATGTTGGGTCTCCTGTTGCAGCTCTTTGTTTTATTGAATTGTATTGATTTGCAAAGAAGTGAACAAGCAATATAGTTTTCTGTTGGGTTGCTAAGCTGAATCCCCTTCTAGAAAGGTTCTGGAAAAGAACCTTTGCCTTCTAGAAAAGTGGCAAAACGGATGGGGCAGGACTGCTTGGGAAGGGGTTATGCTTCCCTGTTTCTTGCAGCGAGCTGTTAGACAGCCAGTCGTTTGCTAAGCCTTCAAAGTGACCTCCTTTTAGAATGGCCGGTGAAGTGATTTAAATTGGAAATTACGTGTGTATCTAGGATACAGCTTACCACAAAACGATGAAATTAGTCAGTTCTTCATGAACATGCATAAGTTGACTCTTAAATAGACTTTAAGCTGATTACTTCACAAAAAGCTCCTTTCTTGGCTTGGGTTATCTCATCGTAGTCCTTCCAAACTGTGTTTCCTCAAATATTAACTAGACATAATTTATTTATAGCTTTATGATTTGATTTTAATGACAAATTAACTTTTCTCCTATGGCAGCACAAAAAAATGTTCCATTTGGAGCACAGAAAAATGCAACTGCAGTGGTGTTGCAGGAAAATCAGGAGATCGTTCCAGAATTCACAAAGTTTATTCAATCTCTACACTTTGCTTTAATCCAGTCTCGTAAGGACACTACTGCAGATTTCAATACTGTTGTGGAAAAGTATATAAATGAATACTTGAAAAGGTGCTATAGTGGCTCTGGAAAATACAGAGAATTTGTATTATATCCCTACGAATCACGGTTGGATGACAAAAAATTTCTTTATTCTGCTCCAAAAAATAAATCTCATATTGACAGCTCCTTGCAAAACTATATTTTTGGTTGTGAGGCATATCAACTACCTGTTTCGAGAGCTAAGGAACTGATGGAAGGAAATCAGAAACTTCAACAGTTCAGTCCCATCTCAGATTATGAAGCCACAGAAGACGACTCTGATTTTGCAAATGCAAAGACTGGGAAAAGAATTGGTTCAAAATGTGAAGCTTCTACTGCCAAGCGAAAAGCCCCTCATCCAGGAGATTATGATCCTGACAGACTCAAAGAGCTTATTAACTTAATCCAGTGTAGGAAAAAAAATGTGGGTGGAGAGTCTGATTCTGAAGACCTTAGAAATAAAAGTGGTCTGAAACGGCAGCTAGAAAAACAGTCTGAAAATTTGCGGAAACATTTTAAAATGACTGAATCTTCAGAGAACAGTTGTCAGTATGAAGGTAAGAAACACTTTGTTTCATTCCTCTTTAATATTTTAATTAGAAGTATATTGAAACTTTTTATAATTTGATTTTTTGCTAATTTGAGTATTTGAATACATGGTTTCTTCATTTAAACATTGACCTGAGATTTATCTATAAAGACGTAGTTTCTATTTTTATGTAGGTTGTCTTGTTCTAGAAAATATGTTAACAGCAGTTGTCATGGAAGCTCCGTTTGCTCCCTCCCTTTGGGAAGAAGGCTGACCCATATTAATAATTAATACATTCACACTGAAAATGAAAGTTAAACTTCTAAGCATGTACACAGTTAGTTTTGAATTAACAAGAAAATGTCCATAGCAGGATAATTGAAACAACTAAATAGTTTTAAGATGAAATTGATCAGATACTCTCTGATGCATAAAATCACCCAGAAAACCATTTGATTTCTGTTTCCTGACCCCTTTTCTGGGCAATGATACAGGTCCCCTTCAGAAAAGGGGACAAGGAGGGAGAAGGGTAGCTGGAAGAAGGAGGTAGTTTTATATTAACTGTCAGTTTTTCTGGTGTGTGCATGTGTTTACTTCAGAAGATAAATTAACTGATACTACGAATAAGTTTCCCTTTTGAGAGGAATAAAAAGATACTGGCATGTGGGGATGGAGGAGAGGGAAATGGAGGGTAGTTTACATGATAGTTTTTGCAATTCATGATGCTTCAGGTTCTTTTTACATTGATTACTAATGTAAAATACATGGCTGCATTTCTACCTGGATGAAATCAAAACAATATCTTTTTAAAGCTAAATTTTGATTTAACTCCCTCAGTTAACCAAAATACCACCACCTAGGATTTGAATTTCCATGGGTTTGTATAATCCTAAAAATAATCTGTTTGTCTTGCAAAAAATTTTACCAAAATATTGTGAGCCTAAGTAACTAAGCATGTTTTTTTTTTTTTTTTTTTTTTAATTAATTAGTCAAACATCACATAAATCATTCTATATTTCCTAAATAAGTTAGGGGCTAATCAGATTCTTAATGTAATTCTTTGGCCTATCTCTTTCAAAAAGAAAAATACCCATGATTTTATAAGGAAAGGTGAGAAAAGGCGATTAGTAGAAGAGTAACAGCTGTGTTTTTAAAGTTATGTTTAGTGTAAATCGAAGTGGTAAACTTTTATAATTCTTAGTCTAAAATAATTTGTAGAGATTAAGCATTAAGTTATTCATCAGCTTTTGGAGCAATAATGATAGAAAGGAGAGAACTAAATATTTTGCAGAAATCTTTTTCTTTCAGTAAGTGGGGAAGTATTGTGCAAAGTTTCTGTAAAAATGTAGTTTATAGGATGTGACTTCTGTTTAAATGTGAAATAGCATGGTATTGACTGATATAATGGTATTGAATGATACAATTATTTAATTGGGGATAAGACTTCTAGATCTAGAAACTGCCTTATCTTCCCTGTTGAAAATTTATAAAGAGTATAAATGTATGTATATTGTATGAACTAATGCTAAGGAGTGAGAAGGTAGTATGTATTTGGGGGTCTGGTTTTGCTTTTATTTTAAGACAGTAATGGATTACTTTTCCCCTCCTCCCCCCACCCTAAGGGGGCAGAACCTCGGAATCGCCACACTCTGTTTTCTCAATTATTACTGGTCTTGGTGGACATGATACTGACTTGAGGCAGCAAGATGTATCCGACCCTGCTGTTACTGACACACATGGCCTCATTAAGCTGCTTTTAGAAACACTAGCTAGTGCAGGACACTTGGATTCATCGTTGGCACGGTCTGTAAATCAAGCTTTAGGATTAAGCACTGATGAAATTGAAGAGGATCTGAGACAAAAATATGAATATGAATCCATTCCAGCACAGGACAAAGATGATCGTGAGCTTCCTAATACTGCTCAGGCTGAACATGTTAACTTTAAGGACCCACAGAGCCCATTGATACTGGACACTGATGCAGCATGTTTACCCTACCCTGTTGATGTTGATCTGCGGCTTTCAGCTAACGAAGTAGGCCTTGAACACACGCTACGTTTAAAAGTAAGTGAAACTGCCATGTAGGTAGATGCCGATAATGAATGTACTATTTTCCTAGATATTATCAGAATGAACGAAGAAATACTTCCAATTGTTGGACATAGATAAGTAGTAATTTTTTTAATGAAGAAGCTTTGGCTTGATAGAGTTGTGTGTAGAAAATACTGAGGGTTCTTAATTCTGAAAGATGAGGGGTGGATTTTCTTTCCTTTCTCCTTTCTCCTTTCTCCTTTCTCCTTTCTCCTTTCTCCAAAAGATATGTGTTCCTGGTTCTTTGTCTACTCTTTCTGTAAGAAATCTTAATTAAGAATATCAGAAAAATGTAAAGCAAACATGGCCAGTCTTCCACAGTCAGCTTATCAGTAACTGTCGTGCCTGGTGCTCTAGCAATAGGCAACAAAAACTTACATTCCATTACTGAACGTGGTATAATCATAAGCTTTACATGTTTGCTGAGACCAAAGCCTTGAAATTTTCTTCCATCTCTTGTAAAAATTAAATATTCTGGCTCTCACCTTGCTTACCAGGTTGTTGCATGGAACAGTTAGTGTTATCTATTACAGGGTTTGCATACTGCCTTCCTAGCTCTTCTGTCTTTTGGGGTGATTCTTGGTCTAGCTAGGGTATTAAGAATTTCTGAACATGAAAGAAAGTAAGGAGACATTTGAGAGCCTCACATATCGTTTTGTAGAATATGGAATGTAAGGTAGAAGGAGCTGCTGTTCCCTATGGACCCTCTCAGTGTAATGGTATTGGGGCAGGCCATTAGTTAGTTGTGATTTTTGATGCCCCACTCCACCCCGAAAAGATGACAGGTGGATGACAGCTGTGGGATGGCTCAGTGTCCTTTATTATTCTGTTCCTCTGGGATTTCCCTCTTTCTCTTAATCTTACAGACTGGATGCAGAGGTGGTTTGTCTATGACAATCTTGTCATTATTATGATTTCCCGTCTCAGTCACAAAAAAGGCATAAATTCTTCTTTCTTTTGTTTGGAACTATTCTACGGACCAGGCTCCTGCCACATCTGAGTTGAGATAATCTCTTTCTAAGTTTAGAAGTCCTCCTCATCCCCACAAAATGCAAACTAAAAATATTTATATCACAGGTAATATAATTTCAGGACCTTTTTCCACCTACTACTTTCTTGGTCATAATCAAGAAAGTAGAGGAAGTGAAACTGCATTCTATATTTGATATTTAGAGTTGACTGACGATGACTTAAACATCTTTACGCACAGGTGAGCAACAGTTATTTTAAAGAAGCAGAGTAAGAGTTGGGCTTCCTTTTAATGATAGCTGTGTCTCTTGTCTTGACAGAACAGATTGGTAAAACTAAGTCAGTTTTCCTTGGGAACTAAATACCCTTTGTATAAAAAAGAGGAGTGGGGAGTGGTTAGCAGCAGCTCACCCTGGCTGATTAAATTGCTTAGTCTTAACTTTGTGCAATTTAAGTTGTGTTAGTGACCTTTCCTGGTGATGGTACTTCAGGGTTAATAAAGTGATTCTTCATGCTTTATAATCCTAAAGCATCAAGCATGCTTTTGCTCTGATTGCAGTCCCTGCTTCAGTTTCAGAAATTGCTCTTGGCCCAGCTTCCCCATAGTATACTCTCTCCCCAACAAAGCAATATGGAGCAGGCATTTTACAGGACTGGAAAGTGCTGTTTGCTTTTATGCAGAAATGAGGATCTCATGGGCCTTATCTTTCAGTCTTGCACTGAGGAGATGGCAATGTGCTTGTTTCAGTGTCTGAATGAGAAGGAATTACTGACATGTTCATAGCAGAAGGTCTTTTATGTTGTATGGATAGTAAAGTTGATTGGGAGGTGGAATTGGCTTTGTTTTGCCATTTTTTTGAATTGGTGTCATTTCGGGTTTTATTTATTTTAGTGGGAGCACAGATGAATAATCCCTAACACTTAAAATCTTTTCTACCGCTCTTTCTGTGCCTCCTTTGTGCAGTGGTGTGGAGTAGATATGTCCCATGTATACTTTTCATGTTGGCATATAATTGTCACGACATCCTTTCAAGAAGGCTCTTGTGCTTAGGGCTCAGAGTTCCCGTGCCCCAGCTGTTCAGTGATGTTCACACTATTCTCTCTACACATGGGTTTTTTTATGGTCTCTGTAATTGGTACTTCTACATAAAGCCCAATTTCTAAGTCACTGAGCAGGAAAGAGTCTGTCCTACCTGTAAGTTATGCTTTTGGCTAAGAGAACTTTTAACCATCTGGAATTCAAGATGAAATTAGGTTGTTCAAGGATTTAATCCTAGTTACAGGTAGTTTCCTAATAACACTACTGTTTCATAGCTTTAGTCAGCTATGAAGACACAGCCTGAAAAAAGGCTAAGCAGCAGACCATTTTTCTAAACTATCTTTCCCTCTTCTCTGCCCCTCCCACCCCAGCAAAGTCTGTTCTGTTAGGCATGTGCCTAAGTCCCAAGGACTGCCTTGGGACTTAACGATAGACCAGTGTCAGAAATTATCAGATAGGTAAATGAAACCTGATTTAAATACTTCTAACTTTGACTTGATTTAGCTGAAGGCAAAGTTTCCGTTATAGTGGTGGACTCTGGTACATTCTTACTGCTCATCTGTTTAGTATTTGGAAGTTTGATAACTAAGTAAAACCACTTTTGAACTGAGAATTTTTATTGTTTTTAGGAAGCAAGCACTGGAAGTGTTAGTAGTTTTGAAGACTACAGTCCCTGTCCTAGTACACCTGTAGAACATGCTTATCGCAGGCAACATTCCAACTCAAATAATATAGGAGAAGTTGGAATGCACTGGAAACTTATTCCAATTACAGGTAAGAAGGGTTAATAACTCTTATGTTGCTGCAAGTAGTGAAACAAGACATGTTCTAAAGGTTTGTATCTTTGCTAGATCCCATTCTTGGGTCACTTGTGTGGGTACACAAGGATACGATGTACTGTGCAATTGTTTCTAATATTTGACTAATACAAAAATCTGCTGGACGAACACATTTCAGGTACTGGTGGATAAGGTTTGCTTTTGGTACATTCTGGCATAATTTAGAAATGCGAGTACTTGAGTATTTATCTGGTAAGGTGTGCAACCGTTTTGAATTCAGTGTTTGAACTTGAATCTTTCAATATAATCGCAACTGCTAATTTGGAAAAGTCATGAAAAATGCGTTATCCTTATACAAAGTGGTCCACTTCTTACTGCATCAAGCTCTTCTACTAGATGTGCTTACATGGTCTATGTCTTTATGTAAACATTTAAATCTTAAATAATGTTATAAAACGTCTACTTTTTGATGAGTCAACAGTATCAATTCTTGTGAAGACTTCTTAACAGCATGCATTTGAAGGATATGGAAACTGGGCAGTAGGAATAGTCATCAAGACTCTAAATTCAAGTCTGTAAATCAAGTCCTCTTAAGACTAATCCAAGATAGAATGGGTTAACTATATGTTCTGAGTAAAAAAAATACTAATTTCTGATAATCTTCTAGGAATATTGGATTCTGTCTTTTTAGATTCTTCTGATATCCACCCTGTTGTGTAGTTCTGCAGATTTCTTCTTTTTCCTTTTTTTCCCTTTTTTTTTCTTGACTGAGAGGGAGGAGGGCAGAAGAAATGCATTTCCCTTCACAGTATTCATAGACCTTTCAAAGAAATGGTAGGGAAATTTTGGATCACATCTTTTGCAACTTCTTAGTGTTAAACATCAAAAATCTGTTCTGTCATTTTGCTAAGTAACAGAGTACAGAGACTGCAAAGTTGTTCTTTTGCTCTTGGAAGAAATGGCTACTGGGCATATAGATGGACAAAGATATGGTTTCAGAGGTTACAAGCAAAATGGATGATTAGGCAGCTCAAAAATTCACATCGTAGGTACTGGATGTAGGAGATAATACAAGGGTTTGTCAGTTGACTGTTGACACTTTGCACAGTCATCTGTGAGGCTTTAGCGCTTCACAAATCTTACTAGAAAAATATTTTTTTTCTCTGAAGTCTTCTAAAATCTGCTGTTCTCCAGAGATGTAAAAGGCTGTCTTGGGCATCACTGGATTTCTTAAGTTTCTAGGAGATCAGTTCTTCAAATTAGCTCTTACTGCAATAAGTATTGACTAACTCTGTAATATGGTCATGTAAAAGGTAAAATACCGAGAAAGTCTACAAATGCTAACTGCTGCTCTCCTTCAGGAGGGGCAGGAAGAGGTCAAGAGGATCAACTGGAAAAACATGAAGATAAGCGAACAGGTGAGAAGAGTGGATACTTTTTTTTACATATGTCATTATGGCCTTAACTACTGAGCAGCTTATACTCTCACCTAGTGTTGAATTTTCATCAGAAAACTCAGGATGAGATCAATAATATGCTGTTCAGTGAATTAATTCATTTTACTGAAGTACATCAAGAACGCAGAAGGAAAGTCAAGAGCCTTTAAAATTTTGGGCTGCTGGCACTTGGTTTTATTAAAGGCGTATCTTCCTTTATCTTCAATTAAGATCAATTCAGTAGCATAATTTAAAAGAAGCTGCTGTTCCTTTCTGCAGCTGATGGCTTTGTACATCTGACAGTTTGCTCATTTCTCTTCATTGTAGCAAGATAGCTGTAGAAAGGAATTCAGAAAACATCAGTCTTTTCCATCTTTACACAATTGCAGGAAGGTTAATTTGTGATCTCTTGTTCCCATCTTTTTTAAACAAAAATATGTTTTACTTTTAATACAGAGGTCATGTTCAGCTGAACTTATTCTAAGAACATAACTCTTTGTAGCTTATGACTTGAGGAGTGGAGGGCTTGTCTTGCTTCTCCCCTGATAATGCCTCAGTAAAAGTCAGAGGAGAGTTGTTTGTAGGTTCCCAAATCATCTGGACCACTTCTGTATCATGTCATTGTTCACTTCTTCATGATTAAATAATCTAAACTTTTGACAATAGTAAGCAAACCTGAGTCATACTTTTAAAAGCTAACTTGTGCATGTGTATCTTGGCAAACCCATGAGATTGATCTTTGGCTTTAAACATTCAGTTCAAAAATGGTGTTTGTTCTTGCTATTTTCCTTCTCTTATAAGAGTAGATCAGTGCATTAATAAACATTGTCAAAAATGATGGCTTTTGATGACATTCATCTTGCATGCTAAGAATCAGAATATTCTACACTTTCTTGTCAGGTACTATTTGAATTTCTGATTTCAAAATAAACATGCCCAAGAATTCTCTTCTGGCTAGAGTCACTGTAGAAAGACCTCTCTTAAAAGCATTGAAGAATTTGACTCTAAATTTGCAAGGACAGTAACTTTCTTTAGCTTTAACTTTTTAACTTTCTTTAACTTTCTTAGGTAGTTCTTTTTCTAAATTCTGTGAAATACCTGGTTAGTCAGGTATTACTGAGAAAGAATGTATTCAAAATCATACATTGTGCTTTAATAGTTGAACATTTTTTGTTGTTATTTCCCATTTCCTTGCTGATACATTTGGTTTTCTCTGAAGATTTGTGACCCAAAGGTAGATCTGTGAAGGATACCATCTTTAAAGAATTCTGTTTAAATAATGATGATTTTAGTCTATTTTTTCTCCCCCGATTCTGCTTTTTAGGTGTTAGATAATATTTTGAATTTCTGTTCTCATTGCAGTATATCTTTCTGTTTCAGTTTTGTTTTATATTTTTACTAAAGGATTTTTAAGCAATATTTCTTTCTTGCTGAATAGTTCTGTATCCACAAGCATAATGTCATCAGTCTAGCTTGTGTTCTTACTCATACATACCACGAAGCCTTTTTACTAATACAGTTGTTGTGGTAATGCCAAAACAGTATGAGTGCATTGAGTACTACCTCTTCCAACAACTTTGGGATTTGAAATTTTACCTGTATTGGGAGTACAGACAGGAGAGCCACAGAACAAAATTTCTTTGCTAAAAATCTGTATGTAACTGAATAGCTGTATTGAAAATGTAAGAAGCTATACAAAAAATCCCCAAATTTAAACCAATAGTATAGCTTTTAATCTTTCTATTCTGCTAAGAGTTGCTTATAGTACAATAGTACAGTATTTCTTGAAAACAACAGTGATGTAGCTTATAATTGAAGCAGCCCAAGAAGAATGAGATATACAGTCTGTTCTCAAGTACCCTGTATCTTAAAGTAAATTAAACTGAGTTTACTTTGTTAACGTTATGATTTGGTGCCAAGTTCTCCTAAGTCTTTTAAAACTAGTATACTTGAGCATGTGAAAGGTGTAAGTCAACAGAGAAGGCTAGAAATTTAGTTGACTTCATGAATGTGTTTTGAAGATGAAGAAAGAACATTTATTTTCATTGATAAAGAAAAAGAAAATTACATGGCACCACATTTCTGGTTTCTCTGTATCACTTTAGTGGCATAAAATAGTTACAAGCTGACACTGTATGGAATCTTCTTAGGGGCAGTTTCTTCCCTTTAGCTACGGATGGACATGCTCAGATTATAACTGTTTAAACTGATTACAAAAAGATAAATGTGTTTCAGAGGAACACTAGCTTTTTGAAATTGTATTATACTATTCAGTTATTGCTTCTCTTTCAGAAATCTTTTTGTTTATCTGCTTACAATTGTTTTAGCTGTAACAATAATACAATATTTTTTTAATTATCTCTTTTGAAGTAGCAAAGTATTTATGAAACAGATATATGCAAAAGTACCTGTATATATCTGAAATATCTGTGTAAAACAGACTCTAAAACTCTCACAGTATGTAGATCAATAAATCATTAAATGTGACCTTTTTTTAAAAAAAAGTTTGAATGCAGATGGTAAAAAAAAAAAAAAAAAAAAAAAAAAGTTGCAGAAATGATCTCCGAGGGAGGCTTTCAGCACTCTATATAGCATACTTGATACTGTGGATCAATAATTATCATAAGACTTACATCATACCTTCTTAAGCAAAAGACTTCTGTTCTTAATTGTGAGATTGGACATAAGAGTGTGTAATTTTCCGTTTAATTCCACAAGGTGGTGTGGCTAAATATGCTTTCTGGAAGTCTCAGGATTATTGGCTAGTAGCTAAATGAAACACCTGAATAATTTGTCACCCTGCTCAATTTTTCATTTATTTTATTTTATTTTATTTTATTTTTTAATTGAGGCAACTGAATTGCTGTTGTGATTAATCAGTTGTTATCTCTGGAAAAATTGCTTGCATTCTGCTTTTCTGACCAAACTTTGAATTTATTGCTGCATGGTCTGAGAAATTGTATTTTCTAGCTTCTGACCATCAGCTGAGAGTAATACTTTGGATTTAGGTCAATTGGGGGATGGGACTAATGCTATCTAAAAACTATGTTTTGGAGTTTTATTTTATCAATGGTATATTACTGTCTCTTTTTCAAATATGAGATGATAATGATTAACTCTTTCTATATAGGTCTGAAATCACCAGAGGAACCATTGGTGTATTTACCACCAAAGGATGCTTTTCCTAATGACCCCCGGGTAATAAATAGACCAAGAAGTTCTGATTATCAGTTTCCATACTCTCCATTTGCAGACACACAAAAGGGGACAGCAGAAGATGGACTTTATACAAGACAAATGGAAAAACTTGAAGATCAGTGTGGGCTAGCAGATCAGCCTTTTACAACTAAGCATTCCATAAGTGCAATAATAGAGACTACATTATTAGAAGAATATAATCTCTTTGCAAGAAAGATTCAGGAAATTTTGCAGCAAAAGAATATTGCATATGTCAGTGGAACGTCCACACCAATCTTCTCGGCTCGAGAGAGGATAATGAGACTTTCTGAATACATATGTTTACAAGCATCAGAGATTTCTGTCCAAGAATATATAGAGAGACTGAGTGAGAAGTTGAATAGTGTTATTTTGTCCTCTTCATGCAGTAGACATACTCCACCAATGTATTCTAGTCCTGAATCAGCAGATGTAGTCACTAATGCTGCCCTGAATCCTCCATCAGAAGTATTGCCTGCTTGCAGGGACTCAGACACAGCGTTGTTATCGGAGCCATTGTGTAATAACGTTGTGGAGGACCTAGATATTGTTGAGCAGTGTTCATCAAGCTTTCCCTTAGCGAAAGAGGAAGATCATGCGAATGCCAAAACAGAGGATGAATTGACATCTGATCAAACATCTTCTAGTGGTGATCTGATAGAGCCACCAGAAAAGACTGAGAAATCCCCAGAGAACTTAGGCATTTCAACCCAACCAGCCCTTTCTGATTTTATAAGCCAGTTAAAACCTGAAGTATTTAACAGTTTGGTCAAAATTATTAAAGATGTACAGAAAAACACTGTGAAATTTTATATTCATGAAGAGGAGGAAAGCACTCTGTGCAAAGAAATCAAGGTAAACACATTCCAGTGCCTCCAATTCTTATTTTTAATATATAAGAGTATGTAGGGTCTTTCAAACCAGAATGTACAAAACTGGACTTTGAAACACAGTGAGAAATTTGTTTCAGAAGATTTTTGACTGAATTGCCAAAGTAGGCTATCTTACTGCATTTCTTGTTTGAGGTTTCAAGGTAGTCTTACTTAGCTTTGTAAAGTCTCTTTTTCTTTCTCAGTTAATAGTTCAGATAACTTACAGAGGTTGCTGTCTTCACATGTTTAAATGTGTAAGATTAAAGTGGTAAGTGCAATAATGGTAACTTCTGGTTTTACTTGAGAATTCATGCAGTTTTGATAGGTTGTCAGTTGGCCACTTAATGTGCTGTTCTGTAAGAAGGACTTGCTAAAATAGTCTATTTTTGTATTGCTATATATTTCTTGTTAACGTATCAGAAAGACAAGAAAAGCAGTCACTCTGAGTTATATTTGAATGGAAAACTTATTTAACAGGGTCATTGGAATAGTTTTGCATGAAACTTGTAGGGATTGTTTTGGTCTCACAACCTCTTTGCTTTTTCTTCACAAACTTATCTTTCTGCGGTGTAGGAGTATCTTACAAAATTAGGTAATACAGAGTGCCATCCAGAACAGTTCCTTAAAAGAAGAGCTGCACTAGATAAACTGTTGATAATTATTCAAAATGAAGACATCGCCAACCTCATCCACAAGGTAATTTACAAAAATACATAAGTACTGTAGAAAATTGCTGTTAAAATACAGTAAGAGCTCATTTTGAAAAAGGTTATTTTCTCATAGTAAAGCATTTAAAGGAAGACCTATACTTAGTTGCCTTCTGAAAAACAAAACTAGTTGTGACACTATCTTGTCTTGCTACATTGTATGCCCGTAACATCATCTATGTCCAAGTACACATTTGAATGAGTATTTATTCTTACTAGTCATAAAGCTGTATAGAAGCTGGAAGTTTTGCTTCTAGTTGGATGCTCTAATGGCAAGTGAAGGCAGCTGTCAGATTATTCTAGGTATTCGTAACAGGTGTGGGTTATAAGTGCATATTGGACAGAAAGTAAAATTATTTTAAGCACTCAACTTCCACTGTGTCTCACTCCTGTAATAACTCCCAAGGCAAGAAACAAAATAACAACTTGGAAAATGTGTTTTGAAGTTTGATACTTACTATTTGATATCTGTGATTCACAACATTTTTAAACAGATACCTGGCTTGGTAACTTTGAAGAGGCTTTCTTGTGTCAGCTTTGCGGGTGTTGATAGCTTGGATGATGTGAAAAATCACACTTACAATGAATTGTTTGTGTCTGGTGGTTTTATTGTGTCAGATGAATCTGTCCTTAATCCAGAGCTCATCACAGTAGGTAAGTGTGGAGACAGGGGTGGGGATGTTTGGTTTTGGCCAGTGTTTTAAAGCTTCAATTTTAGTATTTGAGAAAGAGGCTACATTCAGAGCACTGAATAATTACATTCTCCATTTGATTTTCAGAGATGGTATTGCAAGCTTTTTGTAGGACTAGTTCAATGTCTTACCTACCTCATTGGCCTTTCTGGAGAACATGTGAACTTGGAGACTATTTTACTTTAAACAACCTAATCTTGTCTTTCTTAAATCTGTGTTAGACTGTGTAGTTATGTATACAGACGTTTTATTCTTGTTACTCAGTCTACAAATAACCTAGTCAAGAATACTAGAAAACATTCACTATTTAAAATGGAATAGTTAACCGTTTTACCAGCTTTTTATAGATACATGGGCCACACAGATTATGCATGGTAGAATTCAGCTTTTATGTAAGCAGACACCATTGTTACGGATCTGACCTACAAAAAACAAACTCAGTTTTGTAATATAGTCCACAACTAATCTACTAGGAAGAAGAAAACCTGAAGTACTGGGGGTAATGTTTGTAGTTGTGTAACTACTAAAGATAACAACTGAAAAGTTTTATGTATGCACTGAAGTAGTATTTTGAATTGCATATCACAAAATTTAACTTCTCTTTCAAATATTTCCAAAATAGATAAACTAAAACAATTCTTCAAGTTTCTTGAGGATCTCAGTACCCCAGATGGGAAATGGCAGTGGAAAGTCCACTGCAAAATACAAAAAAAACTTAAAGAGCTGGGGAGGTAAGCAGTGTTCTTCAAATACCAGTTGATAAAATGCTTCTGTTTTAAATTATGCTTTCAAAAATTCAATTAAATAGAACTCAATATTATGTTCTTCTCTTGATCCTGTATTTAATATTTAGACTGACCTTAAATCAAATACCCCTTTAACATTGGGTTTGTTTTCATTCCAGAATGAATGCTAATGCCCTAAGTCTGCTGACGCTTTTGAATACCTATCAAAAGAAGCACTTGGTTGAAATTCTATCTTACCATAATTGTGATTCCCAAACTCGAAATGCTCCAGAGTTAGATTGTCTTATCAGGCTCCAGGCTCAAAATATACAACAGAGACATGTTGTCTTCTTAACAGGTAAAAATAAAATATAGAAACTTCTCTCTCTTTCTTAAGAAGTAAATATTAATATAAAATCTCCTATATATTTAGAAAAGAACCTCAGAACACTTTCCAGTTATGCCGACAATGGAATAGTAGTTGCAACTGTTGATGACTTCATGCAAAATTTTAAAAGTCTTGTTGGATATCACAACTTAGTTACTGAAGAAGACAGCCTCCCTCCCTCTGATGTTCATGAAAGACAATCAGGTAATACTCAAAACGCTTAAGGTTTTTTCTTTTTTTTTCTTAATCTAATTAGTTGTATGGGGTGGAGGACTTTGAAATAGCGTGCCTTTACTCTTCTTGTAAATGAACACTACTGAGGGCAAGGAAAACCCAACTCTCAAGCTACTGTTCTTCTATTTTAAGTGATGGGGGAAAGCAGCTGGGATGGAGTGCAAAAGAGATCTTAAATACATAATTACAGGCTAACATGGTATCCAAGAAAGTAGATGAATGCCAAAGTGGCATTCCATTCTGTTTTCAGGAAAGGATAAGCTTAGTGGTAGTATTTTAGAAACTGAGGACTGAGATGTCAGTAATTGTACTCCTTTAATTGTCTGATCAAATACTGACCTACTGTATAACTTTAGATGCTGTTTTGACATTAACCCCTTTGGAGCTGGGAGTTGGGATTTCCCAACACTAAACATGAACACAATGCGCAGAAGCTTTTAGCATCGGAATAACTGGACACTCACACAGAGGGTTAAGTGTGTATGTTGAGTAAGTGAACAAGAGTGGCAGAAGACCAAGACTTAAGTGATATTGGACTTACAGACCTGAAGCATAACACTCTGTGAGTAGTGTATAGCTTTTCTAACAAAAATTTGTATTTCAATAGAATAGGACTTCTCTCTTTTTTTTAATGTAGTTCTTGTAGAAAACGATGAAAAGGATGAGGAGGACATGTCTCTGGATTCAGGGGATGAAACATCACAAATAGAAATCTGCAATGATGCATCTAAGTATCATACTCATTTGGAAACTTTGCAGAGAGAGGCCAAGGGCTCATATGGAGTAGTTTCAAAAGAAAGCTGCATATCAGTTACAGAGTTATCTCCTGAAGCACAAATTGGTTTGATGGAAAAGACTTCTAAAATTGATTTGGAAGAGATATTACCAATTACTCCAGTTTCTACAACATGCTCTGCTGAAGGAGAAAAACACAGTTCAGTTGAACAAGTTCCTTTCAATAACTTCCAGGTTTATAGTAGACAATTAAGCATGTCCCATCAATTCAGTCACTTTAATGTACTCACTCATCAGACTTTTCTGGGAACAACATACCCAATTTCTACAAGTCAAAACCAAGAAGGAGGCAACTATTTTCTATCTGCTTATAGTCAGAGCATGGAAACAGAAAAGTCGTCATCACCTGGTAGTTGGGATGTGAATTGTGATTCTTCCAGGCCATATTCAAAACAGAAATAAACTGACAAGTCTTTTATAAGTTGCTGTGGACTTTTCTGTTTCTAAAATGGTGGATTAACACAATTTCTATTTTATTCTGGAACAAAATGTTTCTTGTCCTTTATCTCAAATGTTTTCTTGTCTTATTTAAATCATGATGGCCTGTACTTGTTGAAAGCATCTGAAAACTGAAATAAATATATATATTTTTTAACATTTATTGTACTTGAATTATCTTGTTTGTTGGCACTTTTAAGTTTCTACATTTGTATTTTACCTGTACTTGGGCTTCAGTTTGAAGTCTATTCTAATGTAAAACTGAATGTTTGCCTAAAATATGTGAAACAGCAAATTTTTTAACTGTAATAGTATCCAAATCACATTTCTTTACGTAAATATCAAAACTTATGTATTTATTTGACATTTGACACGAATTTTGTACAAATGTTTTTACGTACTATAAGGCAGTGTAGTTATTTTAATGAATATATACTGGATTTTGGCTAAATACCTCAATTAGAGTAACCAATGGTGCAGTTCCATTACAAAAATAAAATAAACTCTTAATGCACAAGGGACTTACTAACAAGTTGCATTGTCTGTAT
Source organism: Rhea pennata (assembly GCF_028389875.1). NCBI lineage: Eukaryota > Metazoa > Chordata > Aves > Rheiformes > Rheidae > Rhea > Rhea pennata. The sequence continues at coordinate 14,874,557 of NC_084674.1, forward strand.
TTTTTATATTGTTTTCAAAATACATAGCGCATACCCAAATTTTATTTCATGAAGAGCGGTCTTCTGTGTTTAATATCTGATATTACATGCTTACTACAGAATCATCAAGATGGTCTTAAAGCTTTTATCTTGTCATTACAGTAAGGAGAGAAGGACAAATCTGGTTTTAATGAACACGGTAGTTTAAACTTGTGTTAGAAACCTCACTCCTCTTCCCCTTTACCACAAGGATTCCTATTTTTTAAACTAGTATTGTCATAAGTACGGAGTTTTTTTCTTTACCTGGTCCTTTTTAATTTTACAGCTGTTGAGTTAAACTTCTGTTTCCCAAGCAATTCTCTTTAAACTGAAGGCTAATAGTGACTCATTTAGTGGAAAACAGTAGCAGGTGGAAAAATAGCTGGCAATTCTCAGGCTACCCGTGTTCTCAGATTGTTTTTGCTTGTGCTAATGCCCTGACTCTTATGCCTATTGCTCTTTTTAAGTTGTTCAAAGTGTCATGTTTTTCTATTTATAGTATAATTTCTTCTTTTTTTTTTTAATATACAATGTGTGGTAGTATAGTGCCAGGTAAAAGTGTTTGAAACTACATCACTGTACAGCTATAGTGTTTAGTTGGGACAAATACTGTTCCTAAGATGGTAGCTTTAAAAAACAGCAACAACAAAAATATTTTTCCTAGAACTGAAGGTTTGCCCTCTGTTAAACACTTGTTTAATTTGTTTAAATTAAAAACAAAACAGTAGGAGCCAGTTGTTATCACTCCAACCCCCAAACATGACAAATAAATGATGAGAATGTTTCTTCAGAAAAATTCCTTCATATGAATTAATCATTTTGTGCAAAGCTGTTCTACTAAACGTAAGTTTAGGTTAGAATCTACACCTGTGACATGACTTGGTGTGCATGTGGAGGGAAGTGCAGCTACTGCTGTAAGCTCATATTCACGCTATATCTAGAAACAGTTGCTGCTGGGAAGAATCTCTGTTTAGAGGTTCTATGGCATTTTTAAAATAGGTTATATCACAGATCAGCTACCATGAAGTCAGGTTACAGGCCTGCAGCAGTTATCTAAAAGAGAAACACCTATACCTAAAGTGATCCCGTCTTTTCATGGGATCCACCAAATGAATCCAAAGTAACATTCAGCTCTGGCTGGAAGATTTGAACACTGACCTGTTCAGATCTTGTTTGTAAGTAGTTTTCTTAATTTGAGTCCTGCTGCCTTGGTCCCAGTCCATTACAATATTAAGTGGTGCTATACTGCTTTAGTTGAGAGAAAAAAATAAAGTGTGATTCAGTTGATTCACCACTTTGGTGGACTTAAAAGCCAGGATTACCTGAGTTAACAGACATCCTGTCTAAGCCTAAAAACTGTCTGAATAATTAAAATGGTGTCATATAGTTAAAAAAAAATACCCAAAAGCTTACCCAAGCCATTCAAGATGTATCTTAATTCTTTTTATTTATCAAAATACACATACTTTCAGTCCTATTAAAGCATGCAACAATCCTATACATTGTAGTAGTGGTTTATAGGAAATGGACGTATGTCTTCAGTCAGCCTGAACACTGTTCTAAACAGAGACTCCATCATTAGCCTAATGTATTGTCAATCTGAAAAGCAGTGTGGCCCTGTAGTCTGTCAGAATTCACATAATAAGTTAAATCATATTTAAAAAACAAAAATCAGAATTTGTTATAGTAACAAAGTGCTCCACCTTTACATTTAAAAAATCTGTATGTTCATGTATACCTTTTAAAATGGTGAAATAAAGTTCGCTTCTTGAGCTATAGCTGGAATTAAACCTGTCTCCAACTCCTTCTGTTTCTGCAGGAGGCCCTGAAACAAAGGGAATGTAAATGTGAATGCTCTGCCTCCCTGATGCAGCCTGAAGTAACAAAAAGTGTCACTGCTTCATCCATTAAAAACATCATTTACTTATCAATGCTCATTGCTTTTTACATGTGCAACTTAAGAAAGTAATACAACAATACATTCAGAAGAGAAGGAACTGTCAAAATTTCCTGTCCTCTGCAAAAGACCTGCTTAAGCGTGAGAAATTGGAAGCCCACGCTAATGTTTCTAGGGACATAAGTGAGAGCAATGATTTTTTCGTGTATTAAGCTCAGTTGCTTACTCAATACATTTGGGATGCAGCAGCTCCCAAGTGTGAAGGGAGTCCCCGCAGCTCCCTGTGAAGAAGTACTCTAGCGTGTTCTATAGAACATGTTCTTCTAATACGAAGAGCCAAGCCCAAACCCCTGAGCAGCAGCAGCTCATGACGGACAGCATTACTGTTTTTGAACTGGAACAGGAGCAGAAATTTTATGATGTTGGTATAGGTAAAAGGTTCCTGCTTTGCTAGTGGGTCTCGTAAGTACCGCGCAATGGGTAAACCTGAAATAAGGTATCTTGGAACTGTATCCTTGGCTATGTATGTGAGAGAGGATACTTTTCACTGTGATTAACAGGATCAGCTGTATGGCTACATCTGGCCCTTGGTACCTTAGTTTGGTACCAAGGAAGTAAGAGTAACAACAGTCCTTCTCCTCAGGCCTTCCCTAGAAATAAGGGATAGTATTTGTGTCATTCCAAGTGCACCAGCTGCCGACTTTCAATGACTTGATGAATTGCTTTTTAAAATAATCAACAGCTATTTACTCTGTTAATGGATCAGTGAATTTGGTCTACCCTTGTCAATGATTACACTTGTTACAGAGTGTTTTTTGAAATTGGTAGCAAGTTACAAAACAAAGTAATGTAATAAATTTTGTCTTAAATTAAATGACTGAGAGCAGCGGCAAGCAACAAAGAAAGAATCAGATGAAATGAAAACCCAAACAAATTCTATTCACATGGTTTACAAAGGTGATTAAAGCTGCCTGGACAAAAGCAAGATTAAAGGATATAGATAGGGGCAAGTAGTGAGATCTTTCTTTGCATGTTGGTGGCTGGCAAGATTGCTTAGCCTGGCAGGCTACAACCTGCTGGCAAGTGTTTTTATTCCTTATTAAAACAGGTTCTTTTGTTTTATTTTAAAGCTTTGGCTCGTCTTTTTCTTGTTTAAAGACACTTGGGCTTATTCCACTGACTACTTTGATCTAAGTGAGGAAAGTAAAAAGTCTGTTGTAGTTCCTGTTACTGCTATCTGCTGAAATACAGGAGAAAAATTTCACTACAGCAGCCAAGACAAAGAGTGTCCTGCCGGCTCGTAACAGATGCAATGACACAATCTCGCTCCCTTTAGTGGAGGAGCACAAGGGTGTGGATTTTTTTAATCCTTGTCTGCCGTCCAGTCTTACGGGTGTCTTCCATGAACTAGCTAGTTAGCAGCAGCTAGAATGTTACTGAACGATCCTGAGTGTATTTATCTGTCACTCTGTTTGGATGCGTATTTCAAAGCCTAAAGAACAGTCAAATATGCTTTGAATTTCCCCAGACAAAGGACCACTTTACACCCTGAAATTGTTGTGTTTCTGAAATTACTCTAGAGTTCCCGAAAACATCAATCCAATATAGCTTGCCCACACTCTCTGTATATATGTATGTATGCATCATTATAAAAAAAAAAAAAAATAAATTACCTTCTGAAACAGAAAAACTAGACCTCTGCTCTATTTAAATTACATTTCATTCAAACCACTGCATTACTTTTCCTTTCTCAATGAAATACTAATGCAAAGCAGCTGTCATCAGCAGAAGTATACCATGAAGAGTATCTAAAAGTTCAATAGTTAATGTCCTATATGCATTCTACCGCTGCTAGGATAATTGAAAAAGAACTTTTATGTGATTTAAATTTACTCTCTTTCAGAACCTAATTCCTTTGAAAGACTAACTTTAACATTAGTTTTCAGCCACTGTAAAGACCCGAATGCACATTATATAGCAAGAATATCCCCAAGCGTCTCAAAAATTTGCCATCACTGATGTTAGCACCTTGAAACGCTTATGTATTCTTGGCTTTTGTTCACTTCAGCAAGCATAACGATCAATTTGTGCTTTGAAGCTGGCTTTGCTCTTAACCAGAGCACTGTTTGCAAATGAAACTTGGATACAGAATACTTAATGGTGGTGGATTATTAACAAAAGTGTTAATGACAGTGGGAGAGATCTGATACAGTCAAAGCTACTTGAAAGCCATTAGAAACTATCAAGTTTTTAGTGTTCTTGTGTTACATATATATATATATATTTTTTTTTTACTTACAGGTTAACTATGCCATCACTGTGTCTCCTAGTGACTTCATCTAGAGGAGAACCATGACCCTTCGTTGGGCAAATCATTTGCCTACTACTGAGGAATTTAAATGTGTGTAACAGAACTATGTCTTCCTAAAGCACAGCAGGTAATTAAAACACTTACTTACTTAACCACTGGTAGTTCTGGTGCACCAAAGTCTGTCAGACTCTCTTCCTTCTATTTAGATTGTTTATGCAATTTATTGACTTAAGGCATAGGAGAATAAATGGCATTGGAAGCAAAATACTACTTCTAGTATAGAGCAATTCAAAAACAAAAGATACAGACATATACAGATTTTTAATGTTCTTCAAGGAAGAAATGCAAGCTTAAATAACTTTCTATTCTGTCTTGCAGTCCCCTCTCAGGCCATATAGCTACATAAAAAGAAACTGTCTCTGTAATTGTTCAGATCTGCAGTCTGAATTTGCTGCTTTACTGTTACCAGGTAGAATATCAAATTCATTCATAGTTGAAAACTAAATGTAACATCTTTTTCCAGCGTTCCGGCTCCAAACACAAAAATACATACCCTGTTACCCGTTATCTTTTGCACTACTTCAATTTACTGTAACACAAATCATTAAAGACACTCTTACCTCATTCAAAATTGTTTTAGCAGTCCTGCAGAGCTATCATTACCACTAACTTACTGCATACAGAACAATGTATACAAACATATTCAGGCTTTTGTCTCAGATTCCTCCTATGTGTTTTATTCTGCCATGTTAAATTTTATTTTTAATCACTATATCTGGCTATGATTAATATATTCTGCATTTTTAAACATAAACAAAAGAATAGCTACCCTAGAAAGATTTCATAAATACTTCAAATGTGCCAAGTAGAGTATTCTTCCAGGACTGATGCATGACTACCACCCCTTTAGCTCTTCTGCAGCAGCCGCATAGTTCTACCATGATTGGCTCACATGAAGTGCAATTTCACTAACAAAGGTTCTAGCATGAGGTTAAAAAACTTCTCCTTTTTCCCTTGAAATTGAAACATCCTTAGTACTCTAACTATCAATATGCAGAGACTAATAAAGCCATTCCTCTAGGTATCCGTTTTCTCAGGTGCTCCACTGTCTCACACCTAGCTAAGGGGAATCTGAAGATGGAAGTAAAACATGAAAAGTAAAACTGAAGATAAGAGGAAAAACAGCAGAAGGGCCAAAACTTATCAAAATGATGGGAAAATGAAAGAAAGACTAATGACTCATGACTAGTAGTCTGCAACGTTCATTCTTACTTCAGTATGTAAAAACATTCATGTTTACTCAGTAACTTACTTACCTGGCGTAATTCTGACAATCCTTTGAGAATTGCTTGTTGTCTCTCTCTGCTTTTAACCACATCAGGATTTAGAAGAGGATCTCTAACATGATCAGAGCTAAAAATATGTCGTGATGTTGGGTAAGAATCTAAAAATAAATACACATCAAATCAGTTAACAATACTCTTTATCACTTTTGTTTTAATTCTGAAGTAGTGATGCCAGCCTGTAAAAAAATTATTAGATTGCAATCATTATACTTTATAAAAATCAAACAGCATTGATCCCTAAACCCAAAATCTATACATATAGTACCTACAAAGTGCACTAATACTTCATTGAAGGTAAACAAGCAAAAAAGACGCAGATAAAAGAAAGTTTTGCTGCTCTTTTGAATTGAGGGAATTGATTTTTGTGCCTTTTTTTTTTTTAATATGGACTATGGGTGCATAAGCGTTCTTTACAGTGTTGTGCCACACCTGGGTTATTGTAGAATTCAGTAAGAACAAATACCAAATTGAACAAATTGTAGCAGTTTTAGCTAAATCATACTTATAACATTTCTTCTTTTCTACATGAATCAGTTCACAATACATTGCAATACCATTAAACTGTTGATATTGTGGGTCATATGTTGAAGGTCTCGTCACCGGCGCATCTGGATCAAGATAATACACTTCATTTGTTCGAACATAAGGAATGAAGTGTGACGAGGCAGGCCTCCCAGGCTCGGAAACTGCAGTAGGGGAGCTCCTTTGTTGCGTATCTGTGTTGATACTTTTCTCTCTTCTACTATTGTTAAGCACCAGGAAATTAGAAGTATATATCTGTTTTTGTTGTCTCTGGTGTAATCTGTTCTTAGCTGCTGGAACAGGTGGTGATTCAGATCTGTGTAAAACAATTTCAATTAAAAGGAAAAAAAACACTTAAGTAATGTGATTAATCTTCTTGAACAGTAGAGATTAATACTCAGAGGACTGCACTTTTGATCATACATTCCTGTGAATTTCTAATCATAGACGATTCAAAAAGAAATCCACAGATGCATCCAAATTCTTTAAAAACTAAAAGAAAATCTAAATAGAAAATATGTATCAATGCATCTATACATTTCATTGATGCAAACTATTAACATACCTTTCTTCATTCAAATGATTCTTATGTAATTGTTCTTCCTAGAAGAAAACCAAAGTTAGTCAAAAGTAAAATTAAAAGCTTCACGTTTTTGTATTAAGCATTTTCATTTTTTCCAGAAAAGTTTGTTTTGAAATTCCGTAACGACTATTCTACTTGACTTCAGGAGAAAGATATTTATCAAAGATTTCATTAAAGAAACTTTATTGTAATATCTATGAACTGAATGGAACAAATTACAGAAAGTTAAAAACTTGCTTTAATTTTCTATGTCTACAATAGTTCTAAGTACAATCAAAAATATTTGCTATATTTCCCATGACCCTTAGAAAGCTGCATTTATAAACCTGAAAGGTTCAGCGTAAAATGATTATTAAAGGAAAGGCTTTATTCTAGGTGAGGTGGGTGGCAGTTTTTTCTTGCAAGTGAAAAATACAAATGTATCCCACACTTCTTATAGTATCAGACAATCTTTAGTTATCTTACTGTTCTGCTTAAAACTTATTGCCCGCCTCTGGCATACAGAATCTTGAACCTGGATCTTTCAAAAATGTAGTTGGAAAACTTATATTTAAACCTCAAGTAAACCAACAAATTCAGTTTAATAAATGAATTCCTAAAATATTTAAAAACACCTAAGTGAACACCCAGTTCACATGTAGTTTTCCACAGCTTCTAAAATAGGTGTAGATAGCCCAGTACAAAAATGGCTAAATGGAACTGAAGTGGCCACCTTTTCCTACACAAGATTTTTTCATTGGAAAGTGTGAAAAAGTGAAGTGGTATATTTATATGCACGTACACACAGACAGAGATATTTGATAAGTGTTTTCTTTAAATGAAACTTTTTTTTTTCCAGCCATAGGCTACACTGGTACATGCTTACTGCAAATGGAAGAAAAAGAAAATATTCCACTAATCATACATTTTTATGACAACAGTTCATCCTCAATAGTCTTTTTTTTTTTTTTTTTTTTTTAAAGATAGCCCTGTCCATCAACTATCGCCACAGCAAACGATTTGTAGGATGGAAAACAGCAAGTCAGCGATATCATTCTACTCTGTACACTGCTTTCAATGAAGATCCCACTTTATGTAATGAATCAATGCTAACGAATAAGTTAAAGAGAATAAACACTCTGGAGAATTGAAATAACATCAAAATGCAAGTCAGAAAAAACTGTATATATTCTTCCAATCATGATGTTCAAAACATTAATACTGTTCTTTACCCAAAGCATGGTAATAGCAAAACGCTTGAGTTACGTAAGTGAATTCCTGTCCAGACAGAATGGAGACAAAAGTCTTAAAAATACTTATCATTGTTGTCAAATACCACATAGTTACCTTTCTGATTGCATGTCCCTTATTCTTCCTATTCATTTCCTGGTGAGGTGAAGGAGACCTGTCTGAAGAACTACCCTTCTTTTGGCAGAGATTTCCAGGGGTATTTCTTTCTACCAACTGAAGCAGCTCCATTTGTCGTCTTACTTTATTTTCTTCCCTTTGTCTCTGTAGCTGTTTAGGGTATCTTTCTGATGCTGGAATGTATCTTTTCCCAGGTTTGTTTATGTTCCAGTCAGGTCTTTTGTCACATTTTTCCATAGGTTTAACCTGTCTTTCTTTTCTTGCAAATTGTTCATATAGATCATTGTAAATGCCATCATTCTCTTTTTGTGCAATTTTATTTTTATCTGCATACTGTATTTCTTTCTGGCATCTTTTGCTGTTAGAGGTTTCTTTATATTCTATGGAAATATCAGGTGATCCGCAACACACAGTTCTTTTCTCAGCTGACTCAACATATGCTGACGTATTAAAGTCATCTAAAAAAAATATATTTTAACTCTTACCTAAGCTATTCAAATGACTTGTTTGACACTTGTCTGCATATCAATCATTACGGATTGGCTGTTAAATCTTACAATGTTTTTTATTATTTGTGAAGTGGAAGAAAATTCAGTAACTAGCGAAAAAAGATTGGAGAACAGAATCAAGTCACTGTGAAAGAAAATTTAAGTAAAAGGAAACTACATTATCTTAAAATGTGGAGTTCAGTTTCTGTCCCAGCCAATGATTAAAAAATAAAAATAAAAAGTACAGCTTCTGTTTAATTATTTAGCATGTTATAGTTTGGTCATATTCACAGTGGTACAGGGAATAACTTACTTTCCCAATCCTTGTCTTCGAATAGAAATATTTTGTTCGGATTTTTAAACTACTAACAATCCAGTTTCCTTCTTTACTACGAGGGATACACAAAAATATTACTCAATTTCTAAACTTTCCAAACTTTCAATAATATTTCTATCAGCACTGTTAAAACCAAAAATACTAATTTTGCTTATGCAAACCGACATAAAACAAAGCTTTCACTTCTCAAGTGATGGGAAGTTAACAAATCCACTCCGCTTCTAAATATAAGGCATTAAGTGACTGAATGTTTCCGCTAAATCTGCTCTTACGGACCTTACCTGTAACATTAATAGATACACATTATGTTGATCTGCGTTTCTTAATGGTGTGATACATAATCAAGATAAAGACTGGAAGGCAGACTATTTAAATGCACCCACAATTTTTTTGGAGTGCTTAACAGGAATCGCAGAAAGCTTTTCTAATTGAATGTAAAGTCTCAGCTTTTCTATTTTCTAATTACACATTTATTAACGTTTCTGCTATACCATAGCATGTTCTTTAAGCCTGTAACTGAAGTATACTAAAATATATGCTAGAACACCTTAATAAATTTAGTTCTAGATGGCTTGTGGCCATGACTCTAAGCCAGAACTATACTGCAGACTGGCTGATTTTAATTTGTAACAGGTAAGTAACAACTACATAAATGCATCATGTATTTAGAATATAATTAGTGTTAGCAAGCAGCTGCAGAAGTGTTTTTTCACAAATCTAAAGAAAGCTCTCTGCTCACTTTTACATCTCAGATTAACTGAAATTGCTGATATTTTACTTGTGATAATCTAACACACCTGTGTTCATCCAAGTAATTCCTTCTAGTTTTATTCCATTCTGAGTGACAGTGATTTGGCGCTAAAGCTTAAGTTACACAAACATGCTGTCCTACTTTTATTAGGTACAGGGAATAATTAAATTTAAGGGCTGCATACCTGTCTGTACAGCAGTGTCTTTCCGTGGAGAAGTTTGCTGACCAACCTTACTGTTAATGTCATCAGAAAAATTATGACTTTGATGTGAAATGCCAGTATTATAATTTTCAAATACAGTATCACCTAAAAATAAATACATTACTAAATTTAAAATATTTATGCACCATTTAAACCATGTTATCGAGTTGCCACAGTATTGTGGTTTTAGAACTCAAAGCAAAAGACTGAGAACTATGATTCAGTTCCTACTGCTCTACTTGTTTTGTTGAAAATCAAGTCAACAGTACTTAGGTCTGAATATTCTGTATGCATTTCTGGTAATATCTTTGTATTTCTTATCTTACATAAAAAGTATTATTTGAAGCTTAATAAAATACAATATTCTTAGTATTAGTTAACACTGATACTTGTTTAGAAGTCTCTTTAAATAGGCTAAAATGAAATTTGGTTCCTGAAGCAAAGGAGCAGTTTCTGGTCCTATTATGAATACAGACATTTTTTGACTGGCAAAAAATACCAAGCCAACTCTCATGCAAACGTTAAAAGAATAGGCAAACTGAATATAAAAAAGTTGGTACTTACCACCACCAAGATTCTTCTGAAGTTTTGAAATGTCATGTCCTTTCTGTGCCAAGTCTCGAATGCGCTGTTCTTGTTTTAATCTCTGTGCTAATTCCTGAGCTTTCTGCATTGTCTGATAGAGCTCATTTGTTTTAAGAGTCATGAGCTCCTACAATAAAAAAGTAAATACATGTGATAATTTGAGAGTAAGATAAAAACGGTTAAGCAAGCCCCACATAATCCTTCAGGTTTACATATATTCTTATTTTGGATAAAGCTTTTTTTAAAAACTACTTGAATAGATGCAATGCTTAAATATTTAACATTTATATGATTATAAAAACAGAGGTTTTCCTATGCAATTAAAATATGTTCAATCCTACCATTAAATGGCTACCATTTAGATCCTTATAGCTACTTGTATATTTAACTCTCTTTTCTAATAAATGTGATTTCCTAAATGCCATCTGATCTGATTCATCTATGACTTCCTGTATCATGTGGTTTAAAGGAAATAAAAGAAGCTAAGATTAACATATATCTCCTTCCTTCTTGTTCCGCAGAAAGGAGAAAATAGAAGCCTAACAAAGGCAAAACATGCCTAAATCTGAAGATTCTAGTTTTTAGACTGTATGGGTTTAAGGTGCAGGAAACTGGTCCAAGGAAGATCTCCTTTCCAAACTTTTCTCTCTACACAGCAGCTTTTTCCCCTCTAAAATCTTGGCTGTGTTACTATCTTAACCCCAATTTCTATTTGCAATTAGAAAGGAAAACAACTGAGAGCAGGATGTAATTTGAAGGAGCTGAACTGTTACAGAGAAAGACAACCTCCCAAATTTTTAGCAGCTTCTTCTAGTAGCTATAAGGCAGATGCTACATCTCTCCCTCCAGCAAGTGCAGAGAAATCAGAGATCCAGTATATCTGTAGTTTCTAGAGGAGGGTGTGTCGCCATCTGGCAACATGGAATTTTCCTACTGTTCCAGGAATGAAATAAACACTAATAGCTGCTACTGGGCAAAAAGGGAAAGTAAAACATCAGATGAGCCTTTAACCTGTTTTGCACCTTCTACAAATGCTTCTGTAAGAGATAGGAATGTACACAAATGCAAAATGTGTATTCAAAAGTCAAAAAGACTACTACCAGTGTAACTTTAAAATGAGCACGTAAAGCTCCATGAAGTTACAGAGAAGAAACCTCTAGAACATGCCCTGGATTTTTTTTTTTTTTTTAATGACTCTTCCAAAATAGATCCTGAAGAATCTTTAATCCAGAGTAAAAGTACACCCAGTCAGTTACAGCTCATGATACTCAAGCATCTTGAAATCACCAGGTTACTAAGACCAAGAGTGTGATCACATACTTCAAGGTGTATCAGGTTTTTTTTAGATCTGAATTTATTAATCACATTTGTGCATCGTTTTAAACTACGATTGCATTTTTGCCAGTTCTTATCCATTTCTCTTCCTCAAAAGGGCCTTATCCAAAAGAAGAAATCTACCCTAAATTAGTAAGTGATTCTAAGTATATCGACTGAAGAAACAGTGTCAAGTGTCTCAAATACAGGTAGTTTTAATTTTCAAAAAGATGAAGCAGTATTGTTTCTAAAGTGAAGAAAAAGGACAAGTTGACAATTATACCATTCTTCTCAAAAAACTAACCTTATCACAGACCAAATTCTCTAAGTCTGATTACCATTTTGAAGCTTTGAAAATTTTTCCATACTTTATGATAATTATATTAATTCTAATGGAGATGTAGCAAAATCCCCTGTGTAGTTTCAAATTATAATGTCACCTTTCACTGTAGTTAAAAATAGTATATAAAAATAGTGTTTCAGCAGTGATTACCTCATGGGTCTTACTTCTATCCACAGTATCTAATTTTACTAAGTACAGACAAGGCAGTAAAAATTTCCATTTATTTGCACTAAACAAAATAAACAAAATGCAAAAACCCACTTCCTTTTGTTTTTGTTTCAGCATATCTTCTTCAAACTGTTTCTGCATCAGTTCTCTTTCTCGTGCTAGACGCTGTTCTTCCTCTTGTTCTTCCCATTTTCTCTGCTCTTCCTCCAGTTGTTTCTTTTTCCGCTTTTCTTCTACTTGAGCCATTATTGCTTTCTAGTATCATCATTAAAACAGTAAAATTAAAACACATAATGTAAAAGGAACCTATTACAAGCTAGTTAGTTACCCATATACCTTCAAAAGAGCACGAGTACATACTTTTTAAAAATCAAAAGATCAAGGTAATTTACAGTTTGTGTGACATTCAGCACCAGGGAAAACAGCTGTCTAGTTAATTATGTACACAAAAAATACTTTTTACTTAGTAAAATAGCTATTTCAAAGATTTTTTTTCCAATTTCTCACAAGACAGGCAGCTGCTGTATCATTTCTATGATACTACCAGCTCAGAAGAACAGTTTGGAGATAACATGCTGAGATACAAAAGTAGTCATTTTCTATGTTTTCAATTGTGGCATGGTATTTTTTATAAAGAAACGGTGGTCTGATTTTTAACTTATGTATTGTAAGCTAATACTTTGATCCAGAAAGAATAACAACAGTTTGACCAGAACAGGCTCATTACTCCTATTATAAGATGTCTTTATATTACCCTAAAGACATCTTCACGAAGACACATATGTGATTAGAGTGCTGTAAAGTAATACATATTACAGTAAAGTAGATAAAATTTAAAAATTCACAGATTAGATGTCTCCAAGCATCAGTACTATTGATCAGTGTAGACTGAAGAAAATAGGCACACAAATCCTATTACAGCTCTAAAGACTGTTGTATGTTCTGGTTTTCAAGGCAAGAATTCAATCACAGAAAGGCTATCAACTCTGTACAAATATTACAAGAAAACTGTAAAATGTAACTGAGTAAAATACTGTTAAAAATTGTAAACATGTGATCTGAAGCATAAAAGTCAACTGCCTTATTGGATTCTGATATAAAATCTAATGCTTTAGTCATGTGATACTACCTTTCATCCATTCTTCTCATTAAAATAGCACTAGAGTTTCAAGCAGAAGCTTACCTGGTGTTCTAACTGTTTCTGCCGCCGCCTCTCTCTCTCTTCAATCTGTGCAGGATCTAAGAGAGCTGTCATTGAACGAAGGAAACTATGAACAAAGAAATATTTAAATTTTTTTAATTTAAAAAAATTCAAAGGAATCCCAAAACCTTTCTTAATGACAAGTCTCAGTCAGATTTCAAGTAATATTTTCATATGTAGGCTATCAGATTGTATAAATTTACTATTATGAAATTCATTGTAGTACGAATAAAATAATATTATTTATTAATATTAATAAATTTTATTAATGAACAACAGAAACAGCTGGGTCTTTTTCAAAACGGAAGCATTTCTGAAAACAGCAAAAGCTAAATGAGCAAGATGTATAGATCAGATTTACAGAATTTTTTTCAAAAATTTTTTTTTTATCCTTACAAAGCTCACTCACCTGACTTTCTGACTGTGTTCCAAAGGACTACTTTTAGCAGCTTTTTCTGAATTTCCCATCTTTGAGGGCATGAGGTTGCCTAGAGCTGCAGGTGAAAGAGGGTGAATAAAAGCAGTCAGCTCCTTAGAATCAGGTGACGGACAAAGAATTTCAGGCTGCTTTTTGTACATTCCATTTAGGGGGTGTTGTGCATTAGCATTAAGGTGGTTCTTTAAAGAATCAAAATGCATTGCCCATCTGTCATGCTCTTCAGCCTAAGCGAACACGAAGCAACAAAAAACAGAAATGGACTCAGTTACACTGTTTATGTAAAGGATGGTTAACAAAATAGACAATACACATTTTGTACAGCAGGAACATCTGATAAGCTCTGCTATTGAGCTATAATACACACAGTAGTTAATTCCATTAACAGGAAAACAGAAGTCACTTAGCTGTTAAAATACAAGTAAAAATCAGAAATCATGGTGATGATCAATATACTTTATCAGCAATAAAATATTGATACCGTATTTTCACCTAAAAAAGGCCAACAACTAGGAAGTGCAAAAATAATCAAAAAGTTTTTTAAAAAGTGTGACTTCAGATTTTTCAATTCATACTACTATTCAATTTTGTAATTTTTTCTAACAGCACTGCAGACTGCTTAAGTGACTCATCAGCATCCTGACCTCTCAGCCATATTCCCTTCCTCTTGCTATGTACATACTCTCTTTTTAATAACACAAACAAATGGCATCTTTTACCCTTTCCCACATTTTGATTCTGGACATCAGCAGGACTGCTGTGCTTTGGGAATGTTACTATATCATATTATGTATTACCTTGGGGCATACCTTTATACCAGGGATACTACTATTTCTCTTATTTCAGCTGGACAGGCCTGCCTGTTATAAAATAAGCCTTTTTTCAGAATCTTTTCCATCCACACCAACCATTATTTTCAATTAAACACAAACAATATCCTATCTTAGGGAAGTACCTAGAATTTTCACGGAGGTGACATACTAGATTTGAATCTCCCTTTTCCACCTGGATTTTTTTTTGGTTCAGTGTTGGCAGCTGGGCATTCTAATATACCTCTATCGAAAGAATTAAGGTTTAACCTAAGAGTCCTTTTTCTACTGTAAGTATAGAGAAGATTTTCACTTCTGACTAAAAGAACTGTTTCTCTGGAGGTACTGGAGAACAGTTCCTTCAAAATTTGCCTTCTACAGAAAGAAACTAACTCATCCATTTAAAGATTTTGGGAGTACTTTCCTCAAATAAAATTACCCTTCTGTCAGAAAAGTTTTACAACCGTTTTGAAAAAGGCAAGAAAAACATGAAAGTACTAAGAACCCAAATGATTATTCTTCCTGTTCCTTGAGTTTTGCCTCTCCTTTGTACAGTCAATGATGAAAGACCAGATCAGAGTAGCAGGGAAATTTATTTTATGCAAGTCTGTGCTATAATACACAGGAGTAAAAGTGTAACACAAAACCAGAGGACACTGAAAAAAAATGAGGTTAAATGCATTAAACTTTCTTTCAAAAAAAGGTTAGAAGTGTTAACAGTGTCACTGTTAAACTGCTAATTAGTGACTGCTACCATCTCTTCACAACAAAGTCATCTAATTAGAAAACACAAGGCAGCTAATGATGGAATGTTCCACACCTGTGTTCCTTCCACAGCTACAAAGCTCGATTTGCGAAACAGATTCAGTTCCCTCAGCAGCTTAGAGAATGAGAAGGCTTATGCTGTGTGTAAGCAGGTAACTGACCTTAGCACTTTTTTTTTTTTTTTTGGGGGGGGAGGGGGAGGGAGGAGGAATAGGGAAGCCCTCTTCTGGTATGATAAATTCTGCAAATAAAATAAATCTATTCAATGAATTAACTGCTGTATCAAAACTTGTAAATAGTTAAGTTGGAGTAAAAAACTTAGCTTTTTAATTCAGAAGGCCACAGGTTGTGAATGTTCATTTTGGGCAAATTCTGGTAACCAAGATTCTTGCTAAATGATACTACAGAACACAGTGGATGGGGAGGGGGCAGGGAACAATAAGCATAAAATGAACCCTACAGTCCCTCAATGAAGACCCTAAGAATACCACTCTAGTTATGAAAAGCAAGGAAATTGGTAAGTCATTATCAGCATAATAGTAATTTAAAGTTACAGAAAAAGAAACTGGCTTTGGTTTTTGTGGATATTAGATCCACAAAAGAAAAAAAATCTAGATTAGGAAATCAGGTCAGAAATTTCCTGTCTAGTTACATCAGGACAGCCTAAACAATGAGTGTTCTTTGTCCTTCTGTCCAGACTTCATTTTGGCAGAACTTTGTATTTAAGCATGCAAAGTCTCACCAATAGTGATCCTCTATATGAAAAAATTCTGAGGTAAAAGGTGTATTGGCCATTGTTGGCTGTAGTGACATTAATAATAGTCTTTCCATATATTCTACCTGCAAAGCAATTGCATCAGCCACAGATCGCTGGACCTAGAAGCATAAGAGACCTACATTCAATAGCCTGAAAAACCAATGGGAAGAAAGGTGAGACTATTTTCTTCAACACCTTTGAAAGTACAAGCATTTAAGAAAAAGCTTCATAAGAGTATATGTAAAAATATACACCCACACATCTAAACAATATTTCCATAGAAGGAATTTGAACACCACCGACCCATGGTAATTGTTTCTAACTTGCCTTTTCCTCCTTTTTTCCTCATTTTTTTTCTGAAATTTACCAAAAATTTCCTTTTACAATGCAGTGTCTGGCCAGCATCACTATCACACCTTTCAAGACTCAATGTTTTCACTCCATAAAAGAGGAAGGGGAAAAGAGAGGAGAGGGGGAGGGGAAACATCACCAATGTTTTTTCTCTGTGGCAGTCCCCCTACATATTAAAAGAGACACAGGACAGACTGTTCTCTGCCATCCGAACACTAGAACAGCTATTACTTGATTGTTTCCTTAGAGTGTTCTAAGGACTTAAGCTGGAAATCAGACACATTATGGGTAAAAACAGTTTTGTCACTAGTTCATCATGTCTAAAATTTCATCCTTGCATCTCGGAGGTGACAAAATCAATTTGAATCAGATGCTGTGACAGCAACAAAACAAATAGAGTGTTAATGGAACCTGAAAAAAACAATCATTAGGGATGCACCTGAAGTTAGATCAGGTAGTTGAATCATTGGATAGTTACAGCTGAGTTTCCTTAAGAGCTGGACAAGCCTTATGGAAGAAACTCTTCAGAGAAGAGAAAGTAGTCTTTGTAGAAAGAAATTGTTCTGTTTTTTTTTTTTTCCTTTCCTAGAAAGAGATCTCAGCTGTGCTGTACTACTTGCAAGTATTTTCTCATCATCTGTAAGCAAACCTGGGAGCCTGTGTTTCTAACAGAGTCTTAGTCCTCATAAATACCAATGAACTTGCTGTCTTCTTTTGAAAGAAGAGCCATTAGGAAACGCAAGTTGTCTGAACTGGCTAAGTTCTGGCACCTCTTGTTAGTTTACAAAAAAAAAAAAATCTGCTTTTTTATTTTTTCTCTATAAGCTACAGCTTGATGAGGGGGGAAAAAATGAAAGAAAAGCTGATGTAGTAAAGACTTCTTATTCCAGCAAGTCTTTTTAAACTGCAGGTACCTTTGATAAATTTAGTTTTTCTTCTATTTTTTGTGGCTTAGCTTCTTCCTTCTGTTTGTCCAGCTCTTCAGGCCGTTTTTTCTGTTGCTCATGCTTCGCAGCACCTAAAGGTCGTTCCTGTGGTGTAGTTTCCTGAAATAAGATAAATAGTTTCTTAGTTGTACCAAAATGTTAGCACCTTGTATAGCCACAGAAAGACTAGGCAGAAAATTTTGTCTTCAACTGCTAGGCATAACTGGGCTGCTATTTTGCAAAACAGTTAATGTAAGTTTGTAACTGGTAATTGTCTTGACTGTTCTATAACAATGTTTCAGTTGTAACAAAGCTGCTAAATAAGGCAATCTTTAAATATTATCCTATCTTGAACTATCAGCCTCTCCCTCTGAATAACCTGATTATATACAATGAGAATAAAAAATAGCTTTCTCTTCCTGCTTGCTCTGGATCACTGCTCAGTCTGTTTCTGGAAGATTCAACAGTGTGATCTAATTATTAGTGATCCGTTTCAAGTAAATTCTGGGCCCTATCTTCTTTCTTCTGTTCCTACTATGGATATCCCTACTATTTAACAATTTTATATTCCAGTTGCTCTGACAGTCTTCAATGCTATCTCACAAAAATCATGCCTCTTATTATCTACTAGGCATAATTGAAAAATTACTACTGGAACATTATCCAATCAATACCTTTTAAAGTAGTCTATTTTCAATAGGCTCCCATTTCTCTGTTTGTTTATGCTTAAAAGCTATGTCATACTTTAGTTCACACCTCTAATACCATTCTTCATGTCAGCCCTGAAAATGCTTGGCCTTCAGTGTCATTGTTTTGAAATTCATTCAGACACAGAACTCTACAGAGTCAAAAGGATAAAGTCTACTGAATTACTCTCTTTTAAAAGAACTACTGAAGATATACACCTGTTAAATCAATAATAATAATAATAATAAAAACACATGCAATTTAAAATCTTACCCCTAACACAAGTGCTGTGTAACTGACAGCTGGTAAGTCAGAAGACCTGAAATCACCACACTGCCCAGCTGGACCACTTGAAACACTGAGTGGAACTTCATTAGCCTCTGTGGTTAAAATAGTTCTACAGACACAATTTTCATCAGTAGTAGTAATTGAATCAGCTGGAAACAATGTCTGCAAATAAAGTGACCATTGTGATTTAAGACTTATTTAGCTGTCCTGTTTTGTTTGCATCATATATCCTTTAATGTATATTAAATGAACAAATTATACCTGTAAAAGCAGCTATTCATTAAAACTTAAGCCTTCATAACTTGTAGTTATGAATCTGGTATCTAGTATTCCTTATGCTGAGTGAGACATTCTGATGAGGCCAAGAACAGTAAGTTTCTAGACATGCTGAATAGGCCACACAAAGGCAGTTTGCTTTTACTGTAGTAACTGAGAGCAGCTACAACTGTAACTTCTGTTTAATAGCAATCAATTTCACAGGAGAAGCACTTTCACCTATTTATCTCGCATACAGCATTTTCAGAGTGATAGCAGACTTTCTAGACGTTACTGGTTACAGTAGAACTCAAATTGATACGTTTTATTATAATGTAAACAATCAAATGGATTGCGGAAAAATAACAAACAATGGAAATAATTATATAACCAGGAATTACACTTGAGACTATTTCTCAAAACAGAATTGGAAAAGATTTGCTCCTTTTAGTTAGGAATCAACATGGAAGGACAAAAATGGGTAGTTTCATACTATAAAGTGTTAATGTGTAAAGCTACAAATTGGAGCACGCATGAGATGAAGTTAGTTGCTTTCACAGCACTTCATATCATGACAGAACTTAAAAATGAGTGCTGACGTTTTCCGTAAACACTCAGTTCACGCAGAAAAGAAAATCTTGTACAAATTAAAAGTTCCTCAGCTCTGGAACAGTACTGTGAGAACCATGTGCTCTTTTGTGCTTACTGCTAGCTCACCTTATCTGGGTCAGCTGTTCCCATTTTCTCTGAATAGGTTTTATCACTGCCAGGTCTTTTCCAGAAATAACCCACCTCTCCCTCCAAAGTTTCTTTCAGTTTCTTCTTCAGAGCTACCTGTTCATCTTCAAAAATAAACTCTAGTAAGACTTCTTAATAGAGACAGGTAACAGCATTTCAGAAAAAACAATGCATGTATACCCTACAATTTTGATTATAAAATGGATTACAAGAGTAAGTCACAAATGCCTGACCAGTCAGTCTAAAGATGACTTTGCTCTTACACAGAATGGCTGATGAGTTTCTGGCAATTGAGTAGTCCCTCAGAGAAGATTAAAAAAGTCAGGTTTACCAACAATCCAGGAAGAGAAAACTACCACAAATAAGCAAGTAAGTAAATAAATTCTCACAGTTATACATTGGTCTTAGACTACTGTGGTATTATTAAAACAAATGGAATTTTACATAGCAGGAAAGCTATTGACAATGCAGAATCAAACCCTAAAACCAGATGCTCAGCATGCAAGTTCTGTGTGTTGGTTGGTTGGTTTGTTTTAAAGTGGCTTTACTTTAAAAAAGTAAAGTAGTTGCATTAAGTATTTTCATTTTCTACAGAGTTCCTCCCTGCTCCATCTGGTTGGTGATGGGGCAAAAGGATGCAAATTGATTCAAGGTCAAATTGTAATTTGGTATGTTCAGTCATACTTGTAGATTAGGTGAAACTTTCCCTTAAAATAAAAAAACTCATTTGTCAATGATGATGCCTATCAAGAACTGGAAGAATCTGACAAAATCCATAGGCTGTATATTTTCCTGAAATATGAAGCATAAATGAACGCAAATACTTACTACTATGCTTTGGTTAAGATAATTTTTCTCAGAGAAACGAGTAGGGTTTATTTGAGAAGAATTTTGAAATTCAAGAGTCTTAATCTGTCCTGGAGACTGATAAAGTACATAGTTTTCTATTTTGTAGCAATTATCATGATTTATGTAAATTTACAAGAGTATAAGGAATGTAAGGTTTCTTGGCTTCTTGTTACTGAAGCATAAGAAACTGATAAAAAATGTATTCTATATGTTATAGGTACCTAATTCCTTCTTCCACTGGGTCCTTTTAAATTCTAATAAGGCTTTATCCCCTTCTCTTTCACCCAAGGTACTGAATATGTCAGCAGGTTTCCATGAATTCTTTCTAGAGAAGAGAGAGGAAAAAATATTTTACCTTAAAAGCTAATCCTTTCACTATTCAGGCAATTTTTAAAATTACTAATTAAAGAGATTCTTACTATGATATCATAAATTACAATAAGAATCTCAATTCAGACACAATTTTTGTAGATAATCAACAGTACAGATCTACATACATAACTTTCTGTCCTGGCTGTGGATATGCTTCTTGTTTCCTGCTTGAATTAGAGTTAGCTTCATCTGGAACTGATGCAGCTTCACAAGCTTTTTGGAGCAGTGTGACAGTATTTTCTTCTGATGCCTCATTAGCAGCTGTAAAATTAAGCTTATATATAGGTCTTTGAAGTAAATTGCAGACAACGTATGTGACAGGTACCCACAGGTCAACTCAACTTCCTTCAGCATTGAGTAAAGACTCAATAAGGGCAGAAAACTGCAATTTCCTCACTATTTAGCAAAACTATTTTCAACCTTGCTTGTATGCCTAAGGCACATATGTTACAATTTTCAGGGGTATTTTATAATACACACATAGTAAATACCCAATCTTGGCTAAGAGCTGAGATTTTGGTGACTGTGGTAATTACTTAAATCGCAGTATATCTTGCTCTTGGTGACAAAGACAAGACCTCCATTGGTCCACAAACAGGAGAAAGGATAAAATACAAGAAGATGATGCATTAACAGTTCTCATGTTTTTGAGTGTAAGAATTGCAAAACTAACAACTACTTGTTGCTAATATTGCTAGCCAGACAAAAAGATGCATACTACATCTTAACAGAGTCAGAGGAAAATGGCATAACTGCTTTTGAGATGCATAGCAATACCTGAACTCTTCACAAAACCAGAAAGGTCTGTATGAAGGACTGTGTGCATTTCTTCTTTAGTTTTTGGTTTTTTCTTTTCTTTTTAACTCTTAATAGTAACAGTATAGTGCAGTCCCATGTGTTGAAGGGTTTTCTCCAATGTAAAATGATTAATTTCTGCACCAAATCTTTAGAGTTGCTAGCCATTTTGTTCTTCAAAGAACTAAAATACTATTAAGCAATCCTTACTTTTCAATGTTAAAATTATCAAATGCTCGGTTTCTAACAACAGCAGGCAATTTTACAGATAGTATTTTGTCTGAGACCATGTAACAGTATCCCCTCTACAGACTATATATAACCTTATATTATCTCCAAATTAAGCTTTAACAGTCTGCTCTTTTTGTCCATGAGTCTAACTTATTCAACTATCTTAGGACAACTTCACTTTTGCAGCAAGATGTATCTTACCTGTTACCTCTTGCTTTTCATTATGAACTTCAGAGAGACTTTTAGTTCCTTCTTTTACAGTCAACAAAATTTGTTCAAGCTGCTCTTGTGTTAAACACACCAGACTTCTTCTTAGGTCTTCAGCTGATGTATGTGGATTTTGAGGTTTTTGCTTACTTTTTTTAACAGCATTAATATTTTCTGAATCAAGCTTTCTGCTTGTGTTATCTCTTTGGAAAATTGAAGAGTGATCTTTAGTTAGAGCTTCATGTGAGGAGTTATTTGCCGTTATTTGCAGTTTTTCACCTTTTGTCATTGATAAGCTTGATTCACTCCTTGGATTTGTTAGGCTTTCGTCCTTGATAAAGGCATTTTGTGTTGACCTTGAAACATGCCTGGTAGGCCTTATTCTTAAGGCATGTTTAGGGACTCTGGCTTTATTACCCATCTGTTAAAATAGTAAGGTTACTCTACTAAATAAGTTAATAACTTCTCACAGTTAACAAATTCAAAACTAAAGCAACAGTTGAAGTGTCACTTTATTCTCTGTTACATCAACAGAAACTAATTCAGTAAAAACCAATGAAATATCTTAGAATATGGCACCTAAATTTGAGTATTTAGAAGCAAGAGTATGAAAACTAGCCTTGTGTAGCCTAATGTTAAAAATTCACAAACATTCACTCCTTTTCTTTGGTATTTCTCAAGCCTGGTTTCAAATAAGCATATTTTTACCATATAGCCAGTATTAATTAAATCTCTATTCTTCCATCCTGTCCTGAATGATGTTATCTTTCTCAAGGTCCTTTATGTTCACCTGTAATTATCTCCTATGTATTGAAACCTTTTCCAGCTTTCTTATCTCCCCACCTCTGCTTTCATTCCAGCTCAGATAGAGACAACCTGCACAACTGAATAGAGACTTGAACACACTTCAATACCCTGTTTTTCCACAGTTTCTCTGAGATCTCTTAAACTTACCATGTAAGTGGTTCCCTGTCCTGCTCTAACTTTTTGGCAAACTAAGCTAAAGTAAAGTAAAATTCATTATTTTTAACAGCTGTTAGAAACCTGAGAAATATACATTCATTTTTCATAAACATAATTACAAATACTGAGGTGCTTCAAATGTGTTTTTAACTTTGTGTGAATAAATTAACTAGTGTAACTGTGCATGTTCTAACAACAAAGTTATTTTTCCACTTACCTTCACTGCAGGTTTTGATTTACCTGTCGGGGAAATGAATACAAACATGTGAGCCAAGTGTTTAATAACAACTTCCTCCTGAAAAATAGATCTTGAGGAATTCATAAACTGTTAGGCTGTCTTTGAAAGACAGGACAAAAACTTTTCCCCATAACATCTGCCTTAATTATTTTGTATTAATTATATTAATCATATAATTCTTATTTTAAATATATTTCAGTATATATACTTCAAAAGCTACTTTTGAAGTCATAAACAACTAGATAGACATAATCCAATAACTACGTCCAATTGTATAAAGATTTAATAAGCTACTGTGACAGTTTGATCCTGCCCTGCTATTCAGCAATATTACTTTTCAGCAATACCTCTGTGCAAATGGCTTATATCCGTCTTATTTTAATTTTTCAATTTTTTTCCTGTGTCATGTCCTTCCAGGATAGTCCTTGCATCCAACACCATCTTACCATATAATGTAACTTGTGCCCCATCACTTAAGTCCTAAAGAAAAAATACTTGCATAATCACTCCATCTGTTACTGTTTCCCCTACCCATGCTCTGAAACAGGCCTCAGTCTTGTAACCTAAATTACACATAGAAGTGGCTATCTCAAACATATTAAGTATTTTTGAGACTGTTTATTATAATACTTAATATATTGGTATTATATTAATAAAGGGAAGGAACTATTTGAGACAAGAAATGCTGCACACAGGGCTAATGGAAAAGGGAGAGAACTGTAGGGATGTTTTAGTAGGAAACATCTGTAAAAAAACAAGGCTTCCTCAGCTGCACTATTTGCTTATTGCTCTGGCAGTGATTGTAACATGTCTTGGCACTGGTAGTTCCTATACTTTTTTTTTTTTTTTTTTTTTTTGCATGATTGATTAAAGACATTGGAGAACACTAACTGTTCTAAAAGTCTGCAAAACTCCATTATTAACAGTAGTTCCCTATTTAGATAAACATTGTTAAACTTGGAAGTATGCTAACCTGTTGTCCTGTAAAGACAGGCATTAAATCCTGCACCATTTTGACAATGTTTTAGCAGTAAGAGTGTTTTGGGGCTGTTTCCCTGGGCTCTCAGGCATTCAATCCTCATCTGAATAGGTAAGTCACTTTTTGACTTCTTTCTGCCAGTTAAAAATTCAAATAAGGTGGAATTCTACACAGCATGTGAACCACATCTCTCCCTGGAAAGGAGAAAGAAAATATAAATAGGACCATTGCCTTCATAATGAGGAGACTAAACACTGGGAAATCTGAAGCACTATTTATGGGTTATTTTCTTTGTTCTTTTCCCTGTAAGAGAGAAAAGATCCCAAATAGCAGCTTAAGCTACTATAAAATAATCCTACTTTAGCCCCTAAGACCATGGGCAGAATTTAACCTTGCAGAAAATGGAAATTCAGAAATCATGCAATTCAATACAAATGTTGATAAACTCTATTAAAAGAACTGCCTCTTAAATCAGTTGTATAAACATAATTTCTTAATTATTAAAGAAGACTGCTTGTTCAAAGCCTGCTGAAAGCCAAAGCTTTAGCTTACAATAAAAGAGTACTCTGGATTGTACACTGGCTCAGTCCTACAAATGATACTAGCTATAGTTATAAAAAGTGAAAGCTGCAGCATTGCTGCATTGAAGGTGGTGTGGGGTTTTGTTTCTGCTAGACTGGTTATTCTTTATTGACTCAAAATATCCTATGTCCTCACTGGACAGCTGTTTGGTAGATGCAGAGGAAGAGACACAGTTTAGAAGGCATTAAATGGAGAATTTCTGTATCTTGACTACTATGCACAATGTGGATTCACGGAAAGTGGATTTATCCTTGTATATAACATTCATATGACAAATAAAAGATCTAGAGTTTATTAATCACCTGAACTGCCTTGCAGCTGTGCAACTACTAATATGATGCAATTCTGTGTAAATTAATCAGAGAGCTATTAAACCTCTTATTCTTTGGTAAATACAGTATAGCGAAGTTACTGAAATCCTCAAATTATGTCTGCCTGTCTATAATGGTCAACTTGTCTCTCCAGTAACAAAAGAAAAAGCTAAGCTGTAGAAAGAATTGAGACTTTTGCTAGCTGTTCACTAAGAGACAGACTAATCACAGTTCAGTATCAACCTATAGTGGTGACAAGGTGAACAATTCACAATATTCTTCAAAGTTTCAAACTGTTCTTCCTAATCTGAAAGATATTTTGATAAGGCTGTGCTTTATATCGTTTGGATATTAAGTTGACTTCAAGAAGCTTTAAAGATTACTTGATAAATTATTTTAAAAATACCGTAAGAAGCTAAAATTAGTTTAGGCTTTCCATCCAATATTTCGGTTTCAAGCTTCAGTCCATCTCTGTAAAAATGAGGGAGAGAAAGAGACCTGAATTATCAAGTACCTGCTAGTGATAATTTTTGTTTTACATTAATAGTAAAACAAAATTCTGTTTTATCATAATACTATATATACACTGTTGGTCTAGCTAGTCTTCCATATCCTAATTTTCTATATAAATGAGAAGTGACTCAATACAAAGAAATCAACAGGTCTCAAAAAGCACATCTTATAATTCTGATAGTGAAATATTTAGGCTGGCATGTTTCTAAATGAATCTTGAAGGGAAGGTACCATGCTATTGTTATCTATAACAATAAGCCTGCCTCATAAACTCAATAATCTAACAATATAAACTGCATACTACAAAACATGCTATACAAATGTTTTTAAATTTCAGCATTGCTCACAACAAGTACTATTCTGAAAAGTCTTAAACGGTGCTTTCTTGCAGCTCTTGAACTAAAAGATAGTCCTCCTTCCCCCCCCCCCCCCCCATTAGAACAAATTCTACTGCAAGGGTTAAAAAAAATGGTAGTGTTGTTTGTGATTTCTTTACGTTTCAGTTAGGTATGTGTGTAAAGTACCCAAATGATTTTCCTTATTCCATGCACTGATTTCAGAAAAGTTCATGATGTCCGTGTGTTTTTAAAACAACGCTTATCTTCAAGTTACCTTCCATTTACATTCATTCCAACGTATCTAAAACCTACATGCAGCTCGCATAAAATTCGCCAGCAAACCCGGCTGCCCAGCAGCGCCAGGAACTGTACCTCCAGCTGTCGGAGCGGCGCAAGGCAGGGAGGCCCCGCCGGCTCGGGAGGCCCCGCCGCCGGAGCGCGCCGGGACCTGCTCCGCGCCGTCACGGACGCTGCTCGCGCGCTCAGCAACCGTTACCCGCCCCGGCGGGCCGCGGCAGGGCCCGGCGGCGGCGGCGCAGGCCCTCCCGAGACAGCGCCGCACCCCAGCCGGTGCAAGGGGCTCCCGCCGCCAGCCCCGCGGGCCGGGCCGGGCCGGGCCATCCCCTCCCCTCCCCTCCCCTCCCGCCTTACCCCAGATTCATGGCTCTCGCCCCCCGTCCGCCAGCAGGGGCGAGGGGCGGCCGCGGCCCCGCTCAAGGAGGCGGCAGACGATAGGTTCCCCGCCGAGGCGCGCCGGACCAATGGGCTCCTCGCACACTGCGGAGTGCGGCCGAGGGAGTCCCGCCCGCGCGGCGCGACCGCGGCGGCTCGCTGAGGTGCGAGGCGGTGCCTCGTTCTCTCTCTCTCCCTTTTCTTTTTTCTCCTTTTTTTTCTTCTTTGCTTCGTTTTTTGTGGCTTTGAGAAAGCAAAGAGAGGCAAAGTAGGGGAGAGGGGCGTGTGGCTGGAAGCGAGGGAAGCAGTGGCCGCGGTTGGTGGCCATCGGGCCTGGGCGGTGCTGCTCCGGGTACCTGGGGCCTCAAAATCTCACGCAAAGAGGAGAGATGAGAAGCGGGAAGTAGCTGGGGACGGAAAGAGTCGGGTGAGGGAGGGCACGTGACTCTCGTGTATCCTGCCCGGCGAGGCCAGCCAGAGCGCGGGGAGCCCTCGGTGCAGCGCCAGTTGGGTGCCCTGTAGCTGAGGTGCTCCTATGCTCCCCACGGAGCGTTTTTCTTCCTTGACTCTTGCTCTCTGTAATAAGCATTTCTATTCAACAGATTCTTTTAGACTTGCTCTACTTTGGACTATTCATGTGGTTTCTGCATGACAATCCTAGTGAATTTACTAATCTTGCACTTGGTAGTCATTGGTGTGTTTGGCAGTGGTGACTGCTCATATTTCCCAAATGCTCTCCCAGAACAACACTGAGATTGGGTTCTTATGTGTCAGAAAGGGCATTATTTGTTTAGTATGGACTGTAGAATATTTTGAAAAGGGAACCACGTCGTCTTGTGTACAGCCCAGTAACAGCAATTCTTGTACTGCTCCACATAGCAACTTTTTTTTAATTATTATTACGAATTCCATCCTAGAAATAGTGCTCTAAGTTGTACCTTTTTAATTAATTTCTTTCATTTATTTAATGGTATACTATTTTTTTAAGCTACTTGAGTTGGTTAGGATTCGTATTTCTAATCTGTACATCTTTTAATCTTTTTTTTCCCCTCTCTAGTGGTATTCACATCACTTCTAATTAACAGTGCTTAAATACCAAATACCAATGTTCTCTTTACTTACCCTCAGAACATTTAAAATAAGTTGTTAAATAAAACTGAACTGCTTATTCCACTTCTTTCAGCATCCTGCTTCTCCCAGAACTTAATTCATTGAATAAAACATTACTGTAGAGAGGCTAAATCCTAGTTTTCTGTTGACAATCACCTCTTGGCAAAGGAGATGCAGAAGACTGAACTATTTCCTTCTTCCAAGTCAACTTGCAGTATTCACAGTATTTTTCAACACATTCTATCTGTAATCCGGCCTCAGAATGTGGGTATTCACTGTTACAAATTGAGTATCTGTGATTTCATCCTGACCCTACATATCTCATCACTATGTGGAAAGAGCTGCAAGAGAATATGCTCTGTGGGGGCAAGGCACTAGCTAAGCAACCTTCACTGGTAATTTTCTTCTCCTTTACTCATCTTTTCTTCTCCTTTACTCATCTCCTTCTTTCTGGACCGTTCATGGCCAAGCAAAACAGAGAGTTGGCCCTAAATGATCATTCATGATTTTCAAATGTATTTTTTTCATTCCTTTCTGTGCTTATTTCCAAACAAAGAATCTAGTTTGATGCCTACAGCATTTTTAATAAAATAGCCAAACAGAATAGCTTGGATTTCTATTTGAGACAGCAGATGGCAATATAGTTTC
Source organism: Rhea pennata (assembly GCF_028389875.1). NCBI lineage: Eukaryota > Metazoa > Chordata > Aves > Rheiformes > Rheidae > Rhea > Rhea pennata. The sequence goes on from NC_084674.1 coordinate 14,902,790, forward strand.
AAGCATCTTTGCAAAATACTAACTTTGTTGTACAGAAAATCTTTTTTTTTCCTGCAACAACAATGAGTTTCACAGTCCTTTTGGATTGTCTTATTAATTTTAATATTTTACAAATAAAAACATGTTTTACTAGACAAATGTGAAGAAAGTTTCTTTCAAAGAGCCTTCAATCTAAAACTCTAAACACAGCTGATCATGTGCTACTATATGAGGCTGTATCTAAAATTAATATTTACATTATGTATCTGCTAATCTACTCTAATACCTGCTCCATTATCTAGTTGTCCACAGAAATTTTAAGCTTGTTTCGCTTTTCATAGCAAACCTTTACCTTGGTGTTCAGGATCTTATCAAAATAGGTCTTACAGTGCAAATCATGATTTCAGGGCTTAGAGAAAACAGTGCTATTCTATTCTTTATCTACACCTGAAGGTCACTTAGAAAAATTTGTACCGAATGTATATATATGGAACTGGAGGTTCCAGAATGAAATAAGTTGGAGAGGTAACAGCCTTAACAGATAAATCATTACAGGTCTGTTTCATTTCCCCCCCCCCCCCCCCCCCCCCCCGACAACTAATACTGCTTTTAAAGAGCAATTCAAACTCTTAAATTTTTGGCTGTAGGATCTGGGGGTGTGTGTGTGAATGCGTGTTTCAAAGTAATAGTACAAATACGTCTTTTATCAATTTTATTTAATGCTATTTCTAAACAAATTCGTGTGAGATATTCAAGAGAATTCATACAGAACAGGAGATTAAAGGAAGGCTGTAATAGAATACTACTAGCTCATTACTGCTCAGTCTTGATAGCTGTAGAAAATTGTAACTGTGATCACCTTTTTGTTTAGAGCACATCAGTTCCATAGTACATATACAGAATGAAGTTTATTCCATTTGTTAACAGTTTGGCAAAACTGTGCTTGGGTAAAGCAGTATCTATTCTTGAGTTCATTAACGAAAAAAAAGCAAGAATTGGGGAAACTTTCACCCAAAGGAACAAAGATACCTTTATGCCCTCCCTGAACTCATCCTTCATCTCTCATACCCAATTACGCTGTTGGTATGCCATGTTACTCCTAGGCCAGGTTTTTAGTTCACTGCTTTCAGAATTCTTGCCTCCTTGCATAGAAGCATCTGTGTGACTTTTGTTCATAGAGATTATTGCTACCTGCAGGGAGAAACCAAATTTTTTGCCTTGCTATGTTTGAAGGACTGGCTAGGAGGTACCAAGCTTAAGATTTTTAAACAATTTTCTTAATCAAATATTATGCCTCATTTGCACAAAATATGAGTAAGGGCAGCAGAGGCTTGAGGCTTTGTTAATCTAAATGAAGAAGTTTAGACATTAGTTTACTTGTTAACAAGTAAAATATCGTACCTTTGATTGTATCTTAGGGCAAAGGAGTATACCAAATGGCCTCTTGATTCACCAAAGCCACATGCTCAAGAGATTTATAGTTACATTCTGCACTGAGATGCACACATCATTCTGAAATAAATGTATGTGTATCATGAGAAAGAAATTGAACTCTGACTTTTTTCCCTCATTATACAGAACAGAAGCACATACACCTTTCCTTAAGTATAAAATGGAAAAAAAGTAAAATATGCTAGTAAGTTTTGTCAGAGGTGAGAGAAGTTAACTAGAGTTTACCTTAGTTCTTTAGTTTGACTGGTGTTCTTATTCTATATTCAATATATAAAGCATGTGAAAACTTTGCCCTTTTATAAATTATATCTGCAGCAGAGCTGGTTTAACTTGTATATAATGCATCAAATTGATTCCTTAACAGCTACACCACAGATGAATTTGGCCCATATAATTTAACTTTGTATATTACTTTATCAAATGCTTGAAAGACTTGCCACTTCTGAAGGATCATATTTTATTTAGTGTAAGATTTGTATATGGTTATCCAATTACTTTAACATATGCATATTAAAAATAAGCAGATTATAGCTTGTAAAACAGGACTTCCTCCTGCATAAAAAAAATGAATTGCTTCCATTAATGCAAGCTTGGCTTTGGTATTATTATGAAGGCCAGGTAAGTGAGTTGGTCTTTTTTCTTTTTAAAATAACCTGGAGATTTTGTACTCACATACCATGTGTCCTTTCCACACTTAGAAGCAGAATTCTAAAAATATCCAGTGTCCCTTAACTGAAAAACAGTTTCACAAGGAGCCCCTGCGTACTGATTGTCTATTGTAGGAAGAACAGTCTCAGTCTCAAATATTAATCTATCAAAGCTGGGAATGAGAAGCACAGCCCCACTGTTACAGCAAGACAGTTATCTAGCCAGCACTGAGAGTGCATTGTGCATTAATGCTAATGATGGAAATTTTAAGGCGGTCTAATTCCTTAGGGCCTACAAATTGACATACTTTCTCAATCAAGGAAATGAAACTATCTGCATGCTATACTACATGCTATAATTTAATAGTTTTTGAAGGAACTGAATAATGGAGTCTGAAGATAAATCCTGCTCCAGTATAAAGTTTTAAAAATACTTGATTATCTTTCAACATGCATTACTGTTTTAAGTCTTGGAGACCTTTCAACTTTAAGACAATTATTCAGTTTTATTTGGCCTGTATCTTTTCACTAGAATGGAAGTTAATTGACCCTGCTGACTTACATTTGTTAAATATATGATTATGGAACCTATGTATTGTTACTAGACATTTTTGTAATCATGCATGCCAAACTGGATAGTTTATCTATCTGTGTCACTGTATTTTATTGCATGGACTATATTCTGACTTGTGCTGCTTCTGTAGTATTACTAACTTTTATTTACTGATTCTTATAGGCAGAATTTCTATGAATATTAGGATCCAATATATTGGGCATGATAGAAGTTGACATGAAATATCTGAAGATTATTATCTAAGATTATTTCCTACTACTGTTTATCCCCAAAGTGCATGCATTTTTAGTAAGAGGGTAGAGCAGGTAGTAATTGTTTCTATAATACAAGGATTGTTGGAATGTTTGCAGGAAGTTACCAGAACCTATTTCATTTCCTGATAAATTAGTCACTGACATTCCTAAGTCCTTGACTTAATATTCAGGAGGCCTGAATAAAAATGCTTTCAGAGTACATGCATCTCTCTTAAGGATCATGAAACACCATATAAACCGCTTGAATCACTCATTAATTAAACTATCTAATAGCCCTTATAAGCAAGGTAAGAGGATGAGATTTCAGTGGGAGGTAAGTGTTGTGGAAGTCCCATCAGGTATCTCTCTAGTCTCCAGACACATAAACGCCATTAATAACTTGTCTTAAGTGACTTAAGAGAACAAGTCCCATTGATTTTTCAATCACTTAAATACTCATGAAAACCCCACTCAGAATTGTTATGTTTGCTTTCTAGGTGGGAAAATGGATTTGCACAATGATTAAATTCAACGTATCATTAGTGATAGCTTCTGAAAGCTAGAATAGTTGAATTTTGGCCTGGGATTGGGGTTTGTAAATTCAGTTACAATAAAAATAAAGCTGAGTGTGTCACCCAAGAATGTGTTTCCTTAAGGCTTGCATATGGATTGTAGCAAGATTTGTATCTGGCATTGTTGCTGGAAGAGGGAATGCTTTTAAAATAGCTAAACTGAGTATACTACAAATGTTCCTTGAGTTCGCATTTTTTTTTTTTTAATTTGAGGAATTCAAACTCTTTCAAAATGTGGGCTGCAACATTCAAAGAAAATACATCCTTTTACCCCATAGTCACTGACTGACTTCATCATTCTTCTCAGGATATGTAGTCTCCCTGGGATATTCAGCCATTGCTGATATAGAAAAGTAGACCAGGAATGTCCCTGAGATATATTTAATTATTCTTAATGGAAACTAGGCAGTTTGAACAATAGCAAAGCTATGTGCACATGTGAGCAAACTCAGCAAATCTGTGTCAAATGCTCTACAGATCAGCAATGAGACAAAGACCACTCCTTAAGAACTGCAGCCCTCAAAGCATGAAGATTTCTTATGTGCTATTGGATAGATTCAAATTCATATTTGGTTTTCAGATCTTCGTAAGTTAAATGTGAAATGAAAATTTTTGGCCATACTTGCAATGCAAATTTTTAGACTTTTTTTTTTTTAATTGCTTCCTACAAAAGCAAGAAGATAAGTGTAACCATCAACCTTCTGCAATCAAATGACAGCATGGGATTGTATTAATTCTTAGCTAGCATACTTGACAATTAATGAAGTGAATATATGAGCTGTATGCCAAATAAACTGTTGAAATCAAACAAAATCTTTCAAGAAAGTGTGTTACTGTTTGACATTCTAATTGATAAAGGGCTGCCTGTTCTGATTTTAAAATAATATTCCAAATAGAAGCTGATGTGATGACCATAAACTAGGGCTGATGTCTGATAAGAGATTACTACACATTAAAAAGTTTATTAAATAATGCAATATTTCTAGAATATTTTCTTAGTAGCAGAGGAATGTAGTTTCCTGAAACTTGCAAAGTGCCTTTTTGCCAAGAAATGTGCACACTACGTATACCATACTTTTGTTCTTAACACATGCTGGTATATATTTGCTCCCTTCATATTTATGGCTTTTAATGACAGTTATGCTTGACGCTGTCTTAATAAGCATTGTCTTTTTAAAGCATGTTGCCTTGAAATGACTATGATGTGGAAGATTCGTCCCTTTAAGTTTTAAAATATGTACAGTATATATAACATCAAGAAACACATTAAAAATGTAATGAAAATATGTTCTTACTGCAAATGCATTACTGAATAACACTAAAGTGTGAAGACAAATTTAGGAGTAAACCACCCAAATTGATATAAGTTGAAGCCTACAGTAGTCTTTTCCTTCTGTAAACTTCATAAATTTGATTGTGCTGCAGCCAAATTCACAACTGCCAAAAGTGGCTAGTGCTTCGGTGGAGTTGCACTGTCTCAGAACAGTGAATGTTACTTCCCTATTTAGATAAACTTTAATTATCTTCTTTGGCTTTATAGCATCTGCTGTAATATTTTTCAAGCATTTGCTATGATGAGGTATCACATACACACCTATGAATTAACATTTGCATGCACCATTGTTTTTTAAGAGTTATTCAGAGGTTACATATTTAACTGAATATTCCAATAGCTTCATTTGGAAAGAAAAAAAAAAGCATGGAGGAAAATTTTGCTTCAGAAAGCAAAAATATACTTGCAATTTTTTTGTCTATATGAGACACATGGTACTTGGAAATTTCATACAGCAATACAAGGTTCTTGTCACCATAATTTCACATCCTATTTCCTCACATGGCAGTCTTAAATGAAAAAATCTCAAACCCATCAGAAACCTCATCTGAAAGTTTGTGCAACTGAAGGGGATTTATGTGTACTGCTACTGTTATCAGAGAATAGATACAAAGTGTAAAAATAGAAAATATTGCCTAGTAAGGCAAAAGATTATCAAGCAAAAAACCAGATTATAACCAAGGTTAAGTACCCGTGTGGTTGCAGATTTTACCATGTTTTCTTTGTACAGTCTTACTGTAAAAAAAAACAAAAAAACAAAAAACCAAAAACTTGCTACTATACTGTCATACAGTGATTGTCCAAAAAACACAATAAAGAGATGTAAAAGCCTTACTTCGTACACACATATTTCCCATCAAATTTTGGGGCAAGAATAAAGCCAAAAGCATGTTTTGATATGGTTTATAATAACATACTATGAAAGCAAAGATTTCACTTAACATTTCATTCTTGTTAGCAAAATATCCCCTCTTCTGCAAAATACTTACAAATGAGCCTCTTACTTCTCAAGTCTTGACTGAAATGCATTATGCAGAAATCTGACAACTGTTCAGTACAATTTGCAAGCTGCGGAGAATTTCAGAGAGTCTTACAGGCCTAGGCAGAAATTCACTGTATAGCTGAGTGTTTAGGCAGATTCTCTGCATTTATATCAACCTATGTTGTGTTTAATTGAGAAAAAACAAGCATCTCGGGATTATCCTTTGACAACTAAGAGATTTTTGCTCCAAGTCTAACATATTTGCAGTTAATGAGCCTGATTTTTACTTTTTTTTCCTCTCTATTTTCCCTGTTATAAAATCCAATAGGCTGTCAAGTCTTTTATTACCTTTCTTTGAAGGAGTTTGGATAGAGATATCATAGTATCTTATCTCTTGGATAGAGATATCATAGTATTGACACTGATGAATTCCTCAACTTCATAGTAACTGCCCCATGTGAACTAAGTAGGTTCTACTACATTGCAGAAGCATTTATATAATAAAATAAATATCTCACAGAAGATAGAAAATTAATTTATGCTGTGAGAACAGCAGAAAATGTCCTCAGAAGAAATAAATCAATATGCAGTTAGATACATAGAAATGGAAGCCAAATGAAAACAACCAAACCCTAACAGGAAATATCAGAAAATAGTAACCAAATTATTGAAACAGTAATGATGTTTGTTTTTACTTGCTATCAGAGATGAATGATCATCATAAAGCAAAAAACAGCTGTAGTAAATCAAACACTAATAAAGTAAAAGTATGTTAAATTTCTAGACTTCAAAATGTCATCTTAAAATTCAGAGTGAACAATAGAGCGGCCAAAACAAACAGTGGAGAATAAGGGGAGAAAATGAAATCTTTTGCTATACCAGAATGTTAGGTTTTTTTTGGACAAGCGTTTGATCAGGTACTAGACAGATACCTTTCTTGCCTCCTTTATTCTTCTTCTATGTACACACATTTTTAAAGTGCAACTTCTCTTAAGAAATTGTTCATAAATGGTTAAAAAGCCTTACCTAAGACAAAAACCAACTGTATCAATTAAGTAGGAACTGTTCAACAGACTCGGATAAATCATCATGCAGAGAACATACTAGGAGAAAGCACTGAAGCAATCAAACCAGCTGCACAGATATAAAAGAAAACAACAGCTTTAGCAAAAAACCCCCAAGTAATTATATTTTCATCATTTTGTTTTCTTGAGATAAGATTTAACTTACTCATAGTCTGAACCATTCTGATTTCTAGGTCTTAGGCAGAGGAAGTATTCGAAAGAATCTCCAAGGGAGGGGAAAAAAAAAAAAAACAACATAGGTTCATGTTGTAATGGATCGTACCTGTAAAATGAAAGGTACGTTGCACCTTCTGAGGCTTCCTGTGTTCAAGATTTAAAACCAAATCTTCAGGGACTTCAGAGTAAACTCAGTTCTGAGTTGCAGAGCTTCCTCAGCCTGGGAAGGGAAGGAAGATGTAAAGATGCTTTTTTCTTTACAGGAAATAAATGAAGCTCTATAATATCAGAAAAATAGTAGACATTATATAAGCATCATAAATTCTGAATAGCAACATTAGTTAGAACCTCTGTGGCTTTGAGAAACCAGCTGTGGGTTGATTTTTACCCTCAAACAAAATAATCAAAATGTAAATAAATGGCAATCATCTCATCACCTATCTTGCTTTAAGTTATACATACATTTATGGTAAACTGGGAAGTGTTACTAAAGGACACCTTGCTTTCTTTTATGACATGGCATTACTGCAGAATGATAACATGTTAAAAATCCCTTGTTCTTCAAAACAGTTGATGTCAGGTGTATTTTTTCCAATTGTTTCTCATTGGGGAGAGGGAGATGTAGAAATTTTGCATATGCTAAAAGAGTCAGTGGGCATATAGCAAAAATGCAAATATTACACTTCATTGTGACATGACTCAAAAAGAAATAGTTAAAATAGCATTGTGTTCTTTAGGGAATGTGTGGTCTGTTTTGTGTATTTAGAAGCTTTGTAAGATGTACAAACTAGATCACAGCACTTTTTTGCATTGTAAGGGGAGAAGAGTACAATCCTGATTAGAAGCCAACAGGCTCCTGTGTGATTCACTGCTTCAGGTGTAACCAATTTAGATGTTTGCAGGAGAATGCTACTGCAGTCCTCGGTAGAGAAGACCATGGTCCTTAGAAACTGCACTTATATTTAACAAAATTCACTTTTGGTTTGCTACAAACAGCAAAAGGTGATGTAGATATCCTTTTACCTTTTTTCATCATATTAATAAAGAATAAGAAGCAAATATAGGTATGAATGACAGGAATAAGCAACATAAGCTCAAATAAACATTTTGAGCTGGTTTTGTATTTTTGCCAATCTGATTACGAAAAGTCTGAGTAGAAGACCAACAGACTGAATATCAAGGCATCTGTAATGAGGGATAAGAGTAAGATTTTCTACGAAATTCCCTCCTCTGCCCTTTCCTTTCTACACTGTAAACACTGGTATTTCTATAGGCATTTCTATTTTCTTCCCGAAGTTCCTGCATATTCTTTCTTATCCTTCACTCTTCAGCTGTATATGTGATTGGATTCAGAGGATGTTTTGGAGAAAGTGATAAATTGTTGCAAACTACATCTTCTGCATAATCTAAAGCCAGGAGAATGTAAAGAAATAATTTGTATATCTCTAGTTAGCATGAATTTCTATACATCTCCTGGGTTTCTGTTTGATTGACAGTTCTTTATGGCCATTTACATCCTAAATGTAAAAAACTAGATGCAATTGTCCTTTTCTTTGCCATATTTAGCAGTTCCTGTACCTGTACAAAGAATTCTGTGGGAGATGTAGGTTTTTTTTTAATGCATTTTAAAAAGATATTGTTAACATTACACATTATGCAGTGGTGGTGAATGAGTCACTTGGTACTATGTCACAAATGCTCCAAAATAAAAAGTTTTGTTATTGTTTTGCCTTCCCTCCTTCAGCATTTTATAGCTGTAATTAAGGTCAGCATTAAAGGAAACTTCATAGATTCCATAGAATTTCTAAACTCTGCTCTAAGAGTTCCGTCTTGCAGAAATCTTGGGACTTCCTTCATATTGTGTGCAGTATTTGGCAAATCTTTGACGGATTAAAATGTTAACCAAAGCAGTAACAGCAAATTCAGTTCTGACTAAAATAAATAATTACAGAAATTGCTCAGAAACCATCAGTTACACGGAGTTTTTTCCCCTAGAAATTTAGCAAGGGCTTTAGAATTGGAAATGTTTTGTTTTTAACCTTATCTGCCTTCTTTTAACCTCTCAAGCCCCTGGGTATAGCTGAAGAACAGAAAATTCAACATAACAGATGGAGATTTAACAAACAAGAAAATGATGGCCTATGCAGTTGAAATGCTTTCTCTAATATTTCATATAAATCTCCCCTCTTGTCAAGTTTTATGAGCAAAGCTCTGTAGTTGTAACTTGCTTTTTAAAGCAGTTTGGGCTTGGACTTGAATATATTTCAAAATAACTTTAACAGATCTCAACAAATGCTACTTACTGCATATTACTGGTTTTGTATGTGCTTTAGCATTTCTGAAGATATAAATTTATTTAGAAATAATCTTTACTAATCTTTGAAGGGAGTGTTCATTATATTTGGCAAAAATTGTTTTGCATAAAATTAGGAAAACAGCTTGAATCTTTGCCTTATCTCTTGAATGATTTATGATTCAATCCCATGCCATGAATAAGCTTTGCCAATTGTTTTGTTTCTACTGTAAAAGCTTTATATGTATGCAAATATATGCGTATATACCCATATATAAAAATATAAATATGGGGGTGTGTTTATGAGAATATATACACAGACATACATAAGTATATACCATATTTCTTTCCTGTTGGTTCTGAAAGCTAGGTGCTGTTGAATTAGATAAGCTTGAATAGAAACATACCGGAACAATAGTAATTCAGGATATTCCTTTTGAACAGGCAAAGGAGCTTTATTAAGAAAAGGAGATAAAAATGTTGTGTCATAGCTTTCAGAAATGTTGTTGTAGGCTTCAAAGACAAATACACTTTTCTGGCTACAGCTGAACTTGTGATGACAAGCGTGACAGCAAATCATCATGTTGCTTATGGTGGCTCAAGCCAGTCTAGTCTGTCTTCTGGAATGATTTTTCTCTACTACTGCAAACATACATCTGATAGTGTTACTGTGTTATATCCTGGAAAAAGTGAAATTTGCCAGACATTTCACTGTCTACAAGACATTGCTTCATACTTGTGCAACTCTCTGCAGGTAATCAAAACTTTTAAGTTTCTGAAAGGGTCTTCTATAATATTAAGTCATACTTAATGTTTTAAGTTTGCTTTTACAATATATGGTAATATCAGAAGCACATATTACTGGATCATAGCAGTAAGTAGAAAAAATGAGACAAATCCTGCCCCCCTTATCCACATTAAATCGCAAATAACTTGGTTTCAATGGGATCATTGCCAGAGCAATAGAAGTTTCTAAGAAGTGTTGGTAAAGATGCCAAGGAAAAGGCTGCAACACCTACATGGTAATGACTGTTTCTGTTTCTAACAGTGATTAAAAATATTTCCCCTGATATTTTATATGATTATTCTTAGCTGAATCTATGTGTATGTGTCTGCTTTTTGGCTTGGTTTTAGGGATTTAAAATACAGAGCTAGATGAATGTTGTGCTACTAATGTACTGCCAAAAATGCTCAAATAGAAGGTCCAAAGATGGTCTGTGAAACAGCAATATGGCCAGAAGCTGAAACACATTCATTGCTATTCCAGCATAGTAGAGGAGTAACCTTTTCCCTCTCTACTTCAGTTTTCCATTTGCAAAGTAGGGCAGTATTATTAAACCATTTGATAGGATTTTTGTTCAAATATGCTAGATTATTACTTCCTAAGTGGCATCTCAGTTTCATAGAATGTATATTGTTCTGGTTTCCAGTAACACAGAAGAATGCAGTTTCATTTCATCTCTTATCTATGGCTATGCAGCTTTTTGCAATATGGCTTTTGGAAAATGGTTAGAATTACTTTCTTCATTTTATCAAGGTAAATATATCTTTTGGTTCAGGCTTGAGGAGATGGCAAAATACTGAAAATAATAGCATAGGGAAGTCTACATGCTTGTTTGCGTAACTAACTCTGTTAGCTTGAAGCACTAAATTTTGCACAAAAGCTATTTGGGCAGGGATTCTTTACCCAAGCATGTATCACTCTTGATAGCTGTTGTATACAGGGAGTTAACACCTGCTAGCCACTTACAGTTTTTTACTTCCATTTCTTATTTCCTAAAAACAAACAAACAAAACATTTATTCCTTGCTAATTTGAACTGTGTTTTCTTCTTTAATGCTAAAGAGATTAACAATTTAGACAAGTAAAGATCTTACATTGAACACTTTGAAGAAGCCAAATAGTATCACCATGGAATTAAACTAAACCTTTAAGGCCATGTTTTGAAAGATCATGGGGATTGTAAGATGCTTACACATTTGAATCTTGGTTTGGTGAATGAAAATAAGAGAAAGCCCATGACACTTAGAATTGATTGCCCTAAGTGAAAAATAAAACCAAAACCACAATAATATGAGCAATGGAACAGTTCATTACCAGAAGGACAAATGAAGTTTCTGAGCTCTAAATTTGTTGAGCAACTGATTTACTTGATTTGCCTCTAGACTGTATTGGTTGCTGCAGAAATTGAGTTATTTTATCTTTGTAACAAGTATGATATAGATTGTGACAACGAAGTCTTTCTACTCCCTCCTTCCATCTGTGTTCTACCTCCATCTGTCATACTTTATCCCTGTTTAGATCGAAAGTGTTCTGGGATTTGTGGCACTGTTTATGTTTACAACCCAGCCAACCAATATACTGAATGTGACTGAAACGCTGAGACCTGCTGATACAGTCACTTAGCAATAGGGTCTCTGCTACAGGCAGGAGGCCATTTTTGGTTATTAGAGATGCTGAATTCTGTTATCTAATGCTTATCATGTTGCAGCTTAGAAAGAACCACTATTGCCCTCTACTGTCCTGAGGATACACCACCTCTGCATAATAGCAGATCGTATAACAGAGTGGTTGGAAACAACTGGCATCTAAGTGAACAGAATGATAACACTGTCTAAAATATAAGACTCAGGCTAATGAATAAATAGATTTTTTTCTCAAACGATGAAACCAAATGTCTAGTTGCTATTGTATGTTCAAGCTCTATAGGCTTTGATGAGTTTTCATTTGTTACAAACTAGATACATACAAAAGGAAGAAAAAAGGGGAAATGATGTCTAAGAACTCCTAGTTCTATTTTGTTTTATTCAGTACCATCTTAAATATTATCACAGAGGTCAGATAAAAACAATGCATTTTCCTCCACATATGTAAGGAATTTTTACTAAAATTACACATTTATTTTATATTTTAAAATATATTATTCTACAGTATACTCTTACCTAATGAGCTGTAGGACAACACTTTCTAGATTAGAATTCCTCCTTTTTCCTAGAGAGATAATACATTTAATATCAACATTATTTACACATATACCTACTCAAATTATGACTCACAAACAGAGTGGAAATGTAAATAAATAAACTAGGAAATTTTAAAATAGCTCAGAAGCATTTTACTGTATTTGTGAAAGGAGTATAATTATACCAGTAGAGCAGCAGAGGTTAACTGATGATTATTACATAAATCTACAGTGCTCTTCTGCATCTGAAACAGCATTTTTTTTTTTTTTTTTTGGGAATTCTTGTTTCTGGTATCTGAAATTTCAACTATAAAGACTCCAGGTTGATGTTATTGGACATGAGAAGCTTTCTTATACAATTAGACCAGGCATTTCTCACCAGGCTGAAAAAAAAATTCCTTGGCTATGATGAGAGATTCAATGGCAATATTACCCTGTCGTTCACTGCTATTCTCTTCTGTGTGCCAGTGCAAGTGTTTTATGCTGTCACATGTTGAACTGGACTGAGAACTGATCCAACTAAAAAAATGTGTGAGGAAGAAAAGGCAAAGAGAAATGTGTGTGTAATTTTAATTTGGATTACTTTCTTGATTTTCACCACACAACCATGTGAACAGTTGTGCCAGCATAATGGAAAGAATTGTGGTGCAGCAGCATAGATGAATGGGTAGGGCACTTAGTAGATGGATAGCAAGGAGTGCTAAAGCTGGCGCCGCTGCTAAAGAAAAAAATGTCAGATTATACTCTCATTTCTGTCATTACAATAGATTTTTTTTTCTAAAGATTGATAAAATGAACTCTGCAAATGTCCCGTAAAACAATAATTAAAATATACACTAGGCAGAATGAGGACAGCAAAACTCTTGAATGGCAGCCACACTGCACTTTATATGAAGAAACAATTCCTCAAAAGGAGTTACTTTTCTGCTGATCCCGTTGTCAGATGATAAAAGAACATAGTATGAACATTTCAAAAAATATTTGTCGACTGAGAAGACGACTATAACTTTAGGAAGAAAATTAAATACTTATAATGTATTTATTTAGGAATTAATGAATATGTTCCTGTTTACTGGCATGATAAGGCTTGATATTTTTTTTAAGAGTTCCACTTTTTTTTTAAAAAATGCTTACTTACTAAATGAAGTGTCACTGTACTTCTCACTTCATATGAGCAGTCATAGAACAGTTACAAAACTGTAATTCCAGAGCATTATCTTTATTTTTGAATCTTTATTAATATTATCATGACAAAATAAGCAGTCTTCAGCCTTGCTACTCATCTAGTATGAATGGCATATGAAATTAATTACTGATGGACTGTACATGAGGCAGATTCCCTTCACTAACAGTTTGTATTCAACACATTAAATGACTTCCACCAAAAATACTCACTTATTGGAAAGTGTTATCTGAGATTCACTTTGTCCACATTTTTGCATAACAAAAATATGTAACAGCATATAAAAATTGAAATGTTTCACACAATTTTAAACTGTAGACAGCCTCCCTTCAAAATCAGAGTACAAAATGAATGTCTGATGGAAAAAAGGGAAAAAATGTAGAGAAATTCAGAACTTAGAATGACTGAATCATCAATTTATGTTTCTTCAATAACAAATAGCACTCCACAACATTTATATAGGAGTTATGAACAGTTGCATGGGAGAAGCCCTAGTTTTTGAGCACAGGAAATGTGCAGCTTTGGGGATAATGATCCATCCTGAATTCTACTATAAGAACTAAATAGCAAATTCAGAGATACTACTCTATTCTAAGTTCCATTTAAAACTGAGTGCCAGAGGTGATAGATATATGGAAAATCTCTGTATTTAAAGTGCTGACCATGGCTGGAATTGGACTACTAAGGAGTACTTCATCAGTAGCTCATTAGTTTTTCACTTGTTCAAATACCTAATTCATAACCACTACCATAATTCCATCGCAACATGTTTTTTTTCTTGTACAGATACACATTTTAATTAGTGCAGTACTTTATCCTGGCTTTTACCTCCATCCCTCATTCATTTCTTCCTTCTTACTTTATTTTATTCTACTTATATACATCTTACTCATTTCTATGCATCTGAAAGTGTTCCACTTTGCAAGCTGATTTGCAAAATAGCAGCCCTAAGATACATTTCAAAGATACATGTGCTGATGTGCTCTAATATACATGCAAATTAATACAGATGGGTTTGGTGATCAGAGCTTAAATTTTAAATAGCAACATGCAGATTTTAACTATTTTCTGTTCTGTAAAAATATGTCATTTTGGAACACCTCAGTCTGAGCTTTGGTTACATACGGGACTGGTCTTTTAATAACTTAGTGTAGGAGAACTGCAGTACCGCAACCGTCTGCTTTATGCTGAACTCTGAAGCAGCCAATTTTCCCTTCCAGAATGTGGCTGATGCGCATGCTGTGTGCTGATTGCAAGTATTATCTTTAGAGAATCACTTCTCAATATTTAAGAAAATTACTTTTCTTTTTAAAGCACTCTTGTATGTTTTTATATTCCTGCTGGCTTTACCACAACAGGAGGTAACTGGCAAGTAGCATCATTCAGTTCCATGGCTGCTATAGCTGCTGTGTTGTATTTGTCAAACAAACTGTGAGGAGGAAGAAGACTCTGAAAAATCAACAAGCTGCAGCTTCTCAGGAAGAAAACCAAAATGTCTACTTCAGAGCAAAGAATGTAGCTTGGCAACAAAAGGAAAAATTGTACCGCAGTGCAACCAGAGTGGTATATTGTGTAAGGAGATGGGAACACTGTTTGAGAAGGACCCAAAAGAAGATGGATAGACTTTGGACACCCTAATGTCCCAGAGAACTCAAGAAAAAAACATTGCAAGTAAGAGCCCTGAAAGAAAAAGTGTAAACAGAACATCTGCTAGCAGACATTTTTCCTTACCCATTTTAGCAGTAAGCATATGATAGGAAAGTTCCATACGAAGTGTGATGAACAGCCAGTATTACAGGCTAGAAGATCTAGTGTTTTTATGCACAAACAACCTAGACTTACCTTACATTCCTGAGTACCTGCTACCATGCCAGACTAAATCCTTTTTAAGCCTGATCTTCTTTCTTCACTTCTATTCCTTATAATATAGCGTGGATCACCATAATCTCTGCTCTGTAACAAGAACACAGAAGTAAAGAGCCATTTCACTCAATTAGGTGAAGTACTTTTAATGATTGCTTTCTTTTGTGGGGGAAACAAAGATATGGAGAGAAAAATTACTTTTTCTTTCCAGTATGATGCATCTTCCTGTAACTTCCCAATATCTGGAATATTTAGACTGGATTTTTTTTTCCAGGGATCTATCTTATAAAAGCTACAGTGTTTTGTATAAAGACTAATTTTGCCTAAACTGAGGTCTAGTGTAACATTGTGGATTTAAGCTGTTCTAATCTGAATGTAATTTAGGTAATAGGTAACACTAATAAATATAATTGTGACCTCTGAAACGGAATTTGGAATTGGAGTTGAGAAAGTCCTTAATGTCTAATATACATCATAATCTATTTCTAGTTGAGTGCTTTCATGAAGCATATGTATTAATTAAATCATAGGCTTCAATTACAGTATTTGATCACTCAGTTGTATTGAAAAAATGCATATAAAAGATTGAAAATCTTTATGAAACCGCAAAGATCACATAGACGATTAATCTCTCTCTGTTCACATAGCCAGATTCCAGTATAAAATTTCACTAAGTGCACAGTGTTACCTGAACTCAGTTTACAGAAACCCATCAAAAGGATCAGATTTTTTACAGCTAGACCTGTACTTTCAGAAAAGTTCAATATCCTTGCAGCTTTCAAAAATCTTGTCCTTATTAGGGTGTCTAAATGGAAGGAGAACTCTCTTAAAAGTAGTTCTTAGTATCCAAAGAGGACTTCCTATCCTTTGAGAGAGTATCTGGTGAAATGTCATTCAGAGAGTACAGATAAAAGAAATACGTCCCCGGAAGGAAAAAAATTAAAAAACAAAATAGCACATGCTAGCAAATACTAGTGTGAACTGGACTCTTTACCACGCATACAAATGGACACGCTTGTGCTATGAGTACTAAGAAGGATGATGAAGCAGCCACCTGAACTTCTAAATCCATAAAAGCCATCAGAAGGACCAGTTAAGATTTGTTCTTGCTATAGGAAACATGATACAGAGTCACCATGTAAGAAATAGTTTTCTAATGTGATCTGGAAAAATACAGCTTTCTAGTGTGATCTGTAAAATTCCCATTCACTTCAAATGCACAGAGTGAACTGATAAAATATATTGTTCTCCTTCAATATCATTGAAAGAATCAAGTATTATATAATTTTTGACCATTTGTCAGAATATGACAAAACTACAGACCCTTTCAAAATAGTCTGTACATTCAAGCAAACTGCATAGTTATGAAGCTAAAAAGACCCTACCTTGTGTTGTATTTTTTTTTTAATGAACACGTTATCTTTTTTCATATGTTCATTTTAAAGCATAAAGAAAACGACAAATAAAACTTTGGCTCCCAAGACATTTTAGAAAAAGCCATTTTAACTCTTTTGCAAAAAAAGAAAGAAAAGAAAAAAACAGGAAAGCAACTCCCTTAATATTTTTTAGCTATAAAATAATCTATACAGGGAGAGGGCTATATAATGTATTATATTGTGTTAATATTACATACGAACATTTTTTTCATCAGTCAAGCCTCACCAGGCCAGAAGCTCATCTTATATAAATCAATAAATTCCCATTGACTTTAGTACAGTACTTACACCATTATCAGTTTGGTATAGTAACTTCAATAGCAGTTTGCATCTGCTCATATCTAGCTATAGCAGTAATTTTTGAGTCTTCTTAGAAAAAGCAGTCTTGCAGTAAGTTATGCAAAAGTTAGGAAGAAAATCACTAAAAACCTCTAAAATGAATTATTTATTCTGTTTTATAGTTCTTTGCTTGCAAAAGCAGTGACATAACATTTTTTTTCTTTAGATACCATGTATTTCTCTAACTAGTATTAGTGTAAACTATTATAAATTAAATAACTATCAACATTAAAAATACTTTGTTTTCTCTAATTACACTCCTGTGTTCCATTTTTTTCTCATTGAAGACAACAAAATGGGTTTGTTCAGAATCCCTTTTATTTTTAAATTAATGCTTCTGTCTGTCAGGCACAGGCAGTATGTTCTGTTTAGGATCCTAAAACTGCAAATGTAGTGAATGCCAAAAATGCAAATTCCATTAACTGCATGAAGGAAAATAGGCAAAAAATTTCCAGTGAGACAAGGCTTATGGAAAGAGGTAGTATCTTTTCTTAGATCAGTTGTTGCAGGTGGAGAATATTTCTACTCTTTTTCAGTTGTATTCCTATTCACAGCTGCTTAGTTCAGGTATTGAAAAAAAAAGGATTGCAGGAAATAAATATATATCTTGGAAAATCCAAACTCCATATAAATAAGGAGCAGAGAAAGGTTATTAAAAATAATTCTGTTGTAATTACTGCCTTCTGCTTTATCCTAGTATCATTGTGGCTCCTCCATTCATATTAAAAATGGTAATGTACTGTGCTCATACAACACTAGTATATCACAGTCTGCTCAGGGATCAAGAAATGATGTTCCCTATTGTAGCCTGATCTTTCATAGCTTCTAAAAATCTTTTTTAATTGAGCTACAGTTCAGTGATGAATTTAACCTCCCCTTCACAGTAGCTGCCACTGCTGTAACATACGGTTTGCCTCTCTGCCTTTTGTTGTGCATAGTTGTTTTTCAATTGCTGTGAAGTTTTCAGAATAAATCTAATATGGCATGGCAAATGACTCCTTAATCCTGCCATGATAAACCTAGTGAACATTTCATATAGTTTCACTTGTATGTACAGTGTTTTACCTCCTGAAGGAGCAAAAACAGTTTCAATATGTCCAAAATTAAGTTATGTTTGTGAGGTTTTCAATTTCTTTTCTCTTACCTTCTCTGTGGCTGATAAATTTGTAGAAATTTTGCAAAGGTATTTCTTCATCTATCCAGTAACCTCACTAAAGGATTTATATCAGTACTTCTGTTTGTTTCTAACCCACGATTTTTCTGGAAGTTCTAAATCTGCTCTTCAACTCTTCTATGTGGCTTCCTTTATTTTCTAATGGATATAACCCCTTCAGCACAGATGTTGCTTTTCTACTTTTTTTTCCACATCTGCCTAAAGAATACTGCGCCACTCAGTGCTAATGGATTGACAGAAGCTTACATGTTTCTTCATCCTTAAAGGTGAGCGAAGGATAGAAAAACAGCTGTTTACAGGCCTCATTTTTGCCTACCATTTATTGAACTTTCTGTCAATTTCCAGCATCTTGGAATAAATTTTCTTCCTAAAATTAAGTCCATATGCTAAAGAAGAAAAATTATGTGGAAATTAAACTTATTATGGTATATTTTGTACATAAACAGAATTGGTCTGAAGCAATTAAAATTATTAGTCATTTTCACTACGTTTTAAGGTTTTATTTTTTTTCCCCTGATTTTTTTTCCTCTGATTTCAATCAGCTCGCCCACAGAACTGATTAAACAGTTAGAAAGTTCACAAAATGGACAAAGGAAATTAGGCAGCATCATATACATGGATTTTTTTTCTCTAAACAATGTTTTATTAAGTGATAACCGAGAAAGAAAATTACTTGGATTTGAAAGAAGTATGTTATGAGATCCACCTTCTCCCTCATTGCACAGTCACACCTCAGGCATATTTATGCTTGGAAAATGCATATGCTTAGATTTGTAATCTACTAGAAATAGATGTGCCAGATTGACGATGAGAAATTCCTGTACTTTAGCAGTCATTTTGTACCTATTTGTAGGGAAATTTTATATAATACCAAGATGACAATTAGAAAACATTTCTCCCTCTTTATTTTAACTTACAAGCCCTCTTTTTCCTCCAACACAGATTGTAGCGTTAATCTATCATTAGCATTATGATTACATAATAGCAGTTGCACAAAAGACTTACTAAATTAACATTATGATACTCCCAAGCACTGATTAACTCAAATCCATGCAAAGAAATACAGTGATTTGTCTTTCCAGGTTATGTTTTTTTTTTAGGTGGCCTTCACTGTGGTATATCTCAAATAACCTGCTTTAAAAATATTTCTATAATAACCTAGCAGTTCTGTAAACAAAATAGGATTATATTACATCATTTCAATATATAACTTAATAAGGAGATAAAAAACTCACAGCAAGTCTCTATTAATGTTATAGACATAAAAGAACCCTTCTATGACAATACATTGTTGTGTCTTAGTTACAGAAATCACAAATTACTTGTAGGAAAGATAATAAATATCTAGTAGAATAGGATTTAATAGAATGAAACAATGCAGAAAAGGTAATACTGAGTTGATCACTGTATATAAATTACCTAGGGAAGTTGCTTCATCTGAACCCTCAATATTGAGGTAGGCATTTTTTTTTAAGGCATGTGTCAGGTACAGAGGAGGATGTTCTCATTAGATGCTTCTGGAGAAAGAAGAAAAGAATGCCTTCAGAATCACTGAGATAGCAAGAAAGATTTTCAACTAAAGTTACATTTATGCTAGTAAATTAAAGAGAATCAGGATGCACTTCTTGGCACTGAAACTTGATTTTTCGGTACTGTTCAATTGCCAGTTCTACAGGCAGGCTTTTGAAGTTAGCATAGGTTAGAGTATGTTCCCAAAAAGACAATTTACATAGGATTACTCAGTTTGGGGATGTAGGAGAGTTTAGTAGTATGAATCCAGACCATTTTAAGTCATTTGCTCTGGATGCCAGAGAGTGGTGCAAGTATACTTGCAGCTTATGAGGCTCGTTCTTAATGAGAAAAGACCATTTTCACTTTAATTCCAGAACTGGTAAGGATAAGTGGACACAACTACTTGAAGTTATATCCTCAAAGAGCGGCCAAATTTTAACCAAATGTGGGAGGAACTCTGATATTTCATAAGGTCAGGGTAATAGATGATCATCATAGAAATACTGGAAGATATTTAATTATAGCAACACAAAAAGGTTCTTTCAAACCTATATTTAACTTTCCTTAAGTTTTGAAAGACCAGAATGCAGATGAAGTATTCAGAATGGCATGTGCCTCTTCTATATTACAGCACTGACGAGAATCTAAACGACAAGCGTGAAATATAGTGCTGTTTAGTTTAAGACATCCTTTTGTAAAAGTTATCAGTACACTAATATGAAAATTAGACAATGAAATTAAGACATACCTGAATGAAAATTATGGAGCATATGACAACTGTCCAATTACAGAAATACAGGATTCCTTAAAATCTGGCCTGAAGTTCTACCTGAGGCAAAAATGTATTGATACTGATAGAAATCTAACATTTTTATGTTGTTCTCTGGATGGTTTTTTATACAGCATAACTCCACATACAACAAATAAAATTAAAAAAGACTGTTGGAATGGCATAAAATATTCCCTAATGAGAATTATAAAACATGAAAGAAGGAAAAAATCTTGGTGTTTTAGATATAGACTCAAGCATAGCTCAGAGTATTCCGTAAGTTTTCTTAATATTTCTGCCACTGTGTAACAAAGTTGAAGATTGAGAGAAACTGAGCCTTTGCATCATAGTTTTTCACTGGGAACTTGGATTTTGGGGTATTTTTTGATGTTTGCATGCAAAAACATGAATGACAAATACTTGTATAGGTATAAAAGCACTTGTAAAAACATCTTGTACATTGGCTAAAGCAATACATTAGATAAATAAAACTTATTTCCCCATGACCCTCTACTTTGTGTAATCCTATAAAGTATTATAAAATAGATATAAAATGTCACTGTCTCAAAACAGTAATTTTATAAATCTCCTTCAACATAAATACAGAATAACAGATATAAGACCATCAAGTCCTCCTCTTACAAATGTGAGAGATCTACAACAGTTTTGTAAGCCTTACGCCTTCTATATAATGTCAGTTATTAACTGGTAAGTAGCATTAATGTTAGCGGGATTGGTATTTCATAATCAGGCATATTGGTCTTATTGTTCTGTTCAATATGGTGTTCCTCAACAAAATCCACAAGTGTTAAAGAAGTGAAGCATCTGCAGGTTCACTATTAGCCTGATCCTCTGCTACCTTTTATATATATTCACCTTCAGTTTTGAAATACGCATCTGAGGGTATTAGTTTTTACTCTTTTCATTTTTTTAATACTTTATTGACCTAATAGGGAGCTACTGGCTATGGGAATTTGATTCGTATTTTGGGACTACTCTTGAGGATCAAGCTTCTAGATCCAGTAAGTTTAAGAAGTTCAGTTCCTGTCCAAATCCTTCTACCATGTGAATGGGACAATGGCAGTGACTCAGGCTTCAGTACCCAGCTCTTTAAAACCACAGGAGAGACTCTCCAGCAAAATGTTCCCTTACAGGACGACTGTTCTGTAGCTTTGCTGAGAAAAGACAGCATGCTTGAGGGAACAGCCCTACAATCCTGATTTTGTCTGTACATGCCAGTTGCAGTGGTTGAGATAACATGTATGGAAAGAAATCTCGCCTTCATAACTGGGGTATTGAGTAGTGCCTTAGATGAAGTGCCTCATGCTGTTTCTTGTAAATAAAATTTTTCATATCTAGGTCTACTTTCGAGGAATAAGCTATGCACTTAAAAGCTTACTAAAATGTCAGTTGGAGTTAAGCTTCAAAGTGTCTAAATAGACATAAAAATATTAACCAGAGCATAAGGGTTCACTAGTCAGCACTCATTATGCAGCAACACTAGTATAGCCACTGAGCGTGATGGTACAATATTGTATTGCAGTTAATACTGTGTTCCCACAAAACAGATGCAGCCAGGTTTAAATAAAATACCATTGATCAAATTTTAGATGTTAAAATATTACATCTAATTCAAATTTTTTTAAAACTAGATTCACTAGATGTTTTTAGGGGCCACTTCAGTTTGAATTTTTGTAGAAAATATTTTTAGGTCTCTGACATACTGTACTGTTGGTAGAAAAGCCTATTGATATCTACATTTTGGGATGTGGCAGCTGAAGGAGTTCTATGAACTGGATATTTTCACTATAGGATAATTTGCTATTTTTGCTGTATTTGCAACAATGAAACTAAGAGCACATGCTAGAATAGCTTTATTTCTATCCTGACTAGATTAACAATGCAGTGTGCAATAAATTGCTTAAATTATGCAATTGCCAGAAAGCATCCACTTTCCTTTTTTGAACTGCACAGTTATGTATTCCACAATGAATTCCTCAATAGTGTATTAAACTTTCATGTATACCCCAAATAACATTTTTCCCATGCTCTGTAAAGCGTGTGTCATTGTTAGATAAAATTAAATAAATTATACTAAGGATTTTGAAAACCAAGACAGCAGACTTTGGTGATCTGTCATGAGAACGGTAAAGAACAAGGTAACTATTGGTGGAAACTATTTTATGATTGAATTTAACAGGTATCTGTAGGCAGGTACCTGAGCTGATAAAAAGGAAACAGAGCAGTGCTACGAATTATTGTCTGAGACTGAAACACTTCCATGATTTAGACCAATAGGACCTCATCCCTCATCCTGAAATGAAGAACAACAAAAAATCTATTCCCAGTGTGTTTTTTTTTTTTTTTTTTTTTTTTTTTTTTTTTTGGGGGGGGGGGTGAGGAGGTGAGGGGAAATGGGGTAAGGAGCTCACATGCTTTCCTCATGTCTGATCACCACATCTATTCTGTAACTTTCAGTGTAAATCATGCAGATTTTTTGTTTTCTTCAGAGATATGAATACACTCCATGTCAAAGTATCTTCTTTTCTTGCACAATTCCATTCATTTTCTTCTCTTCAGATCTTACCAAATGAAAAGTACTCACACTATGAAGGTTACCTGCTGATTTGATCTTTGCTGGGAACCAGCTATTAAAATGACTGTAGAGGACAAACATCCATCATAACTTATTTTCTTCTCCACAAAATAAGTACATCCCTTAAATACCTTTCTTTGAATATTATTAAAGCAATTTATCTCGGTAGTACCATGTGATAGTGAGTTCTACTGGAAAATTATAAATAACTTTAAAAGTGCTCATGAATGTAATACACAGTTAAATTCTGTCAAGCTGGTTATCTTCACATTTATTTTACTCTCTACTGCAACATATGGCAAACAGGATTATTGATAAAATTTCTTGGTAATATTCTAATGTAGTATTGTCTTATTGACTTCTGGTATTTACCATCATCATGGAGGGACAGAGCCTCCGGATCATCTCTTGTATTTCTCTTTATGAAGGTTGTCTTCATACCTTTACATTGTTTCTATTCATGTTGTATTCTTCTGAGGGGAAAGCAACTCAGTTTTTCCTATATGATATTTATATAATGCCAGAATTATTTTTTCCAAGTTAGTTTTAACTTTTATATAAAAAGGTAGCCTGCTCTATCATGCTTCTGAGTTGGTTTCTGTAAGAGAAAATGAAAGCTGAAAGCAGCTCAGCCACTAGGGAGGCACAGATGAAAACATTAGGACCAGATTCAAGGGAATAGAGCTAAAATGCATTTTTCTCATTTTTTAAAGCACACACCTGTGGTTGTTTGCTCTCAAGTACGCATCAGCAGTGACTGAGCTCTGTTTACACTGGTATTTCTGTTTTTAAAAAGGTAAGTTCTAAACAGCATACATCTTCACCAAAATACAAAAAGGAGCTGGATGCTCCTGAAGTATTTTTACCACAGGTAAGAAAAGAGATTTGGGAAAGGTAATGGGATGCACAGGAACTGAGGACAATCAGTAGCATTATATGTGTTTTCTAATGTTAATTTGAATTATTTGTACTTAGAAAAACTAAAAGGAAAAAATATATATTTTTTACACTTTCCTGTTTCTGAAATCAGTATAATAGCAGACTTTTAAATTTGTATTTTATCTATACTTTATTTGTTTAGGGTCTAACTTATTCTCATTTAAATCAAAATGAATTTTTTTATTAATTCCAATGAGCTCTTTGCAGGTCTTGATGATAATATATTCATGAAGAATTATGAATATGCTGTATTTTGAAGACAGATTTTCAGGGAAAAACCCTACATGCTAATCAAAAATGTATGTTTATGCCTATAAGGTAGAAACTGTTGAAAAGCGTAAACCATAGATATACCATCACATGACAGCTTCCTTCTAACAGCTGGCTAAAAAAAAATGAAGTCTATTAATCAAATATCGGAACACTTTGCATCTAAAAAACCTGCTAGTTTACTCACATGATCTGCCTTTCTTCTTTTATGCTTAATAGCACCCACCTGCATCACACCACCAGTAACAACACAAATGGTCCTGTGATTAGACTGAAATGAAAGCTTTTATCAGTTGCAAAGAAGTCAGTCTTCTCCAGTACTTATTACTATTATTACCTTGCCTTTTGGATTGAGATTCTAGTCTTGAATATAAGGAATGAATCTCATTTAAGGGTTTGGATTATGTGGCTGTGAGGTTGTTTGGATACATACTGTTTTTACTAATATACCAAATAGATGATCTGTAAAATTCTGATTATTCCCTTTATTTGTATGTACGTATATATGTGTGTGTGTGTGTGTATATATATACATATACATATATATATATACACACACACTTTTATGCAAAGCTCTGTACCAAAAGGTCTTGTCCATAATGGGTATATTTTGTTCTTCGGCATTAGCAATACTGACAGTCCCCTTGCAGATGGTCTACTGCTCCAAGATGGTCTATGATTAATTCTACAAATTTTATTGAATGCTAGTGAGCCTAATTCATTGCAATATTTTTGCAACCTTATGGTAGCTCTGTGGTGTCTTCCCACAATGATTATTCCTTGGAAAGGGGGTTCTTAGTCAGACTACTGGTCTTTTGTTAGAATGATCCCTGTTTTTTTGAGGCTATCACAAGGCCCACCACCTTTGCCAGTGAATGACTCACAAAAAGATGAAGCAGAACCTGATCTTCCTGTCTCTGCGTCTATGAGGTTTAAAAAAGCCTGACAGCAGCTGACACCACTTTTAACAGAAGTCCTCTCATCATCAGCAGTACTGAGACAGAATTCGTATTAGCAATACTGAGACAGCTCTGTAAGATATCCGTTTTGCACACTGAATCCAAATTAAGCATTATACTTTTGAAAACTGACGTTTCCGGTGCTTTGAAGCTTTGTTAGGTGACCCGTATTTTATAGCATTTATTCATTTTCTTACAGGTGCAGGCTTGCCAACTCTTGAAGTGCAGAAAAAAGTACTACTTCCTGTTTGCTTGTTAGAGCAAGTGAATTATTTGTATTCAAAACCATGTCCCCTCTCCTCAAGTATCTCCAGGAACTGTTTTTCTCTGCCCATCATTTCCATTTTTTGGTGACTATTTTAACAGAAATATCTTCAAGTAAATACACAGCTTTGAAAAGCAACTAAAATTTGCATTCTGATCAGTTTGTCCCATCACTTTGAATGTAGAAAAATATTTGCCCCATATTGTAATATAGTTGAGGTACATAGATATAGTAAGAGTATATTCCTTTCCCGGGGAAATAAAATCCCATTATACTCTTACAATGTTTTGGATTCTAGCAAGTTTACTGTAATTGTGTTGAATGGGTGCATCTATGAATAAATATTTGCAACAGCAAAAACTTTCAACTGGCGTTGGATAATACAACTATAGCAATGAAGGGATTATGTTATTTTTAAAACATGATTGGCTGAAATCAGTTTAATCTGACGTGATTTCTAATAGAAAATCCACAAAATCTCTCCTAATCAGTGATTCTCTATAGTGGTATGGATAGGTGCATATGTGGGCAAGAGAGACTTCATATCTGTAGTTATCTTATTGTAATCTGCGTTTTACAGGAGTAGATCTGTAAGATGCAGATTACTGCATCTAAGATATTACAGATATGAGGTTATGTCTTAAAAGCAGTGTCACATCAGTGACATTAAGAAAGAGCAGATACAATATATTTGTGAAATTCTGGAGAGCATAAGATAAGAAGTATGGATTGAGGTTGATCAGTTTTAACAGCAATTTACAGCAATTAAAGCCATAGAAAATACAAAACTGAGATGAGAGAAAAACTGAAGAGAAAAAAAATGTTCTTTAAGATGAGAAGTCAGTGATATCTTTAGAAAAGTTTCCCTCACTCCCCTTAACATAGAACTAAGTAAATAAAACCTCAGTAGTAATTTTTAACGTTGCTTGCAGTTTTCTGAAGAAAAAGGCTTTCAGGCTTCATATAGCAGCTAATCTTCTGCTTTTTCTTTTTCCTGCTATTTTTTTTTTAACCCAGAAATAGATCTGGATGTCTCCTTAATCACTTTGTTAGGCCAGAATACAGATTTACATTTCTTTTCTTTTTTCCTGTGTATCTATACACGTACAGTAACTGATTTTAGATACCATGTTCTTAAGCACCTGGCTTTGAACATTTTTGGCCTTTGATGAATAGAGCTGAGAAAGCAATTTAGTCCTGGCATTTTTACGCAGGCGTAGGTGTATTTTTAGGCTGCTGTACAACGAGTAACGCGCTTTCCTTTCAGACATTTGCCGGTTGGGGATGGGAACCCTTGGATGTGCAAAGAATGGACAGAGACAAATACTCTGAGAAAGCCACAGGCTTGTGCTACGTGTGCTGCCGCTGCCAGGGAGCTTGCTGCCGCCCCCGGCGGCAGGCTGCTCGGCGCTGCTGAACACCCAGCTCCTCGGGAATGCTGGGAATGTTGAGTCAGGGACTGGCAGCCCAGACAGGCAGGCTCGCAGCTGACTGAGGGAGCCTTGCTGAGGGGCAGAAAGACGAGGGACAGGAGCACGCGAGCCTCCCCTGACTGCAGCAGGTCCCCGCTCTTCCTCTCCCCGCAGGTGCTGGGGTGCTCCAGCTCTCCGCGCTGCCGCCTTCCTCCACGCAGATGAGATGTCAGCTAAACGTGATGTTGTAAAATCCATGTGAGGACGAAAAGACAGATGCAATGATTTGAAAGGTGAGCTTACCCAAGAATATGGCCATAACACAGTACTGTAAATTAACTACGATTCAGGAAATTGTTTTATATTGCTTTCTTTAAGTGTCTGGTAGCTGAAATTGGAAATTAGATTGTGGAAGAGGCTTTTTATGCTGCTTTATAAATTTATCGCAATAAATGGGACCAAGTGCCCATCTTATTCTGGTAACAGAGTGCCTCTCCCTACTGAATTGTCAGTCTCATACCTTTCTTGCAGTTTCTCCTAAAAACAGTCATAGGATTCTCATTTTTTCATGCCCAGTGTTTAAAAATATTGTTGTTGTTAAAGTTTTCTAGAATAGAATTGATGAGCTTTGGAAATTCCTAGCTTTATAGCTAAATACTGGGTAACGTCTGGTGTTTTAAAAAATTATCTCGGAGGTGGTGGGGGGGAGAGATTTCTGTTCCCTTTCAGTATCTGGTGAAGCCAGGAACTAACAGGATACTATTCTGCAGTTATATAATTAATGAATATTTACTGGGGTTGCTCATTTATGATCCTGTGTGTGTGTTTATTGAAGATCATTTTAGGTAGCACAAGTGATGCATATGGTAAAATCTGTGCATATAATTATCAAATATACATACACATATTTTGCTGGAAGCACTAGAATAGTAATGTGATGGGGAAGGGGCTTTATTATTAGTGTGTGATTGATTTCTAGGCGGCTACCTGCTAAGCCTTGTGATGGATGGACGGGAATCTATTCCCTTAGCGGCGAACTGATATTTCCCTTTTGACGGACAAACCAACCGACCACTTGCGTTGGCAGATACAAGCTCGTTGCAAATAAGCGCGGCCAATACGCGCAGCCAAGAGGAGGGCAAACCCTACTTGTCAGGGTTAGTTTTCTGGTTTGCTTTTAAAAATCAGTGGCTTCACTTTACCATTTGCTTGTTTGGGATCTTCTCCCCCCTCCCCCGGCTTTCCCTTCCCGTGCCCCCTCCAGGGCGGCCGCCGCGCCTCGCCCCCCCCCCCGGCAGCGCCGCCGAGACCAGGCCCGGCCCCAACCCCCCCGCGAAGGGCGGGGAAGGGGGGGAGCTGCCCCCCTCCATCAAGTGTCTCCGCCGCTGGCGCTTCATTTCCCTGTGGTGAAGCCGGGGCTGGGGAAGATCCTCCTTCACACGCCTCCCGCCTGCTCGGGGGAAGGTGCTGTGGCGGCACTGGCACTTCCCTCCCTCCCCTCAGGGAATCGGGAACTCCTGAGCGTTTACTCAGCTGCTCCCCGCAGCCCTGCGGCCGCTCCGCGCTGCCCTCCGCTCCCCTCCCCTCCTCGTCGGCGAGGAGCGAGGGAGACCCACCATCTTCCCGGATTCCTGCGCGCTCGCCCCGCTCCCGCCGGGCGACGCTTGCGGCGGAGCGGCGCGTCCACCCGCCACCTGCGCCGCTTCCGCGACCTCCGTGCGGGGCGATGGCCTTGAATTCCGTAAGGGAAAAGGGTTCCCACCCTACACCCTTCTTTCCCTCCGCCACAGCTGCTCGGGGTGGGGGAGAAGGAAAGCTCCCTCTACCTCGCCGCGGGCCAACCCTCGCGCTCCTACCGGCCGCCCGCGCTCGCGGCTCTCTGTGGCGCCCGCTGCAGGGCGGGGAGGCCCCGCCCCGCCCCTCCCCTCCCGGCGGGCGGGAACGCCCCCGCGCGCCTCGCTCCCACAGGGCGGCGGCAGGCGCGCGCCGCCGGCGCTTCGCGGGCGCTAACGGCCGCTCGCCCCCTCTCCCCCTCTCCACAGCTGCCCGCGGCGGCGTGCCGCGGAGGAGCAGGCCCCCCTCACCGCCCCGCCGGCGTGAAGACGCCTTTTCGAGCGGCCCTTGGCTGCTTCACGGGCTTAGGCAGTTTCCTAGCTCGCTTTTCTGCTAGTGCTGGCTGGTGCTCTCGTCAGCTAACCCATGCAAGAGCGAAGGTGTTTATAGCCCCCCTCTTCCGCTCGCTGCCTCACCGATGTGAGCAGTGTCTTTTCAGATTTCTTCATCCCCCTGGAGATAAAGGGGGAAAGGTGCTTTTTTTAGATTCTGTTTTAACATGTGCGGGATGTGTAGTGGTAAGTTTCTCCAGACCCTTTAAGTGGTGTGTTTTTGTGGGGGAAAAGACACGTTAACGATTTCTCTAGCTGTCCTCAATGCAAGTCTTGAGTGACTGTTAAGGTTTCACTCTCCAGCAAAGGTGTGTGAAAGTTGCTCTTCCTGTGTTTTTTTCAGTGCTTCGGAGAAGCCTTTCCACTACTAGTATTTTTGTTTGGAAACCATGTATAAAACAGTCTTAAAAGGCACCAAGGTCGATTAGTTATTTCACTTTTTCTAGAGGAAACTGATGGGGAAGGGGGGGGTAGGAAGTCTTTATACTCCCTTTTCCAGAGCGCTTTTGGAGGGGAAGGACAGGAATATTTGCCCCAACATCCTCAGGACTTTTATCCATTGTTTCTCCTGAAATTTGCAGGAGTGATTTTCTGCACTATAAGTGAAGGGAACAATATTTCTTCTTCAGAAGCATTAATAGGATAAGGGCAGTCCCAGAAGTCCCTGAGTTCTGACTTCATAGCTCACATTGAATTGGGTATCTGAACTCTGGAGAGACAGTTTGTATTGTACCTCCAACAAGTACCCCTCAGGCAGGATAGATATTCAGCTGAGAGGTTTCTTTTTTATTTCCTTTTTTTCCCCTTTTTCGTTAGTGGCACTGGTTTCATTTGGTATTATGTTTTAAAATAGATAGTTTCTTTTTATCACTACATAAATTGCCACTGCAAAAGAAAGGTAATGTTTTGCTGGTGAAAGAGAAAGTGAGATGTGTCATTCTCTCCAAAGTGTTTTTTTTTTTTTTTTTTTTTTTTTTTTTTTTTTTTTTTTTTTTTTTTGAGAGAGAGAGAGAACTGTTGGTAAGAATACTTGGAGTAATGGTTTTGAAAGGTATTGCTGATCATTGAAAGGATATTTTTAGGTTGGAGAATGTGCATTTAGAGAGGTTTGGAGGAGAATCAGCTGCTGTTACCTTCAAGTAGTTCCTGTTTTAATCTTGCTCGAGTAGTGGGATAACTGTATTGATACGCGTTCGTCCTGAAAGTGGAAGATGATACTGTCTTCCTCACTCTGGCATTGAGATCAAGTGCTTTGGTTTTCTGGTTGGTGGTGGATTACCACTCCTTCTCCCCAGCTTAAAGAAGGGTTTATAGATACAAACTGTCTTTTGTTTTGAATGAAGATATGTCTCCTCTTCCAGTACCATTGTAGTGGTTTCTTAGTTACTCTTCCCACAAATCAAAGAGAAAGTTGGCATACTGAGACATCTTTTGTCCTTTACCAGCCTTCTGGGCGAAAAGGAGTTCCCTGCGATAGACACTGTGTTTCTTGGGTCTTCCTGAGCATAGGTCTCCTTTTACCTTCTTTTAGTCAGTATTTGCGTCCATTATTATTTTCTGAAACTTTCTGTTGTGGTTAAGCTCCCTTGGGAGGAGTCGCATCTCCTGGGGGTTCTGCTTCTTTGGCTCCCCTGACTTGCTGATAATCAAATATTGGGTCACATTCTGATGAATGCTGGTATAGCTATTCCTACCAGTTGCTGCTCCTGCCTGCTGCTGCTCTGAAGGCTGTTGAAAGGTGGCAATGGAAAGGGGTGACCAATATTCTTAGCAGACAAGTATCAAATAAGCATACTCAGCCACGTTTGAATGCCAGATTTACCTGCTATTCAGAGAATTGGCTATTCAGCCTGTGTGTATTTGAAAGAGATTGCTCGAGGTTATTTTCTTGCTTTAGGAAGATGAGTCTTGCAGACCTCTGAGGGATGACTAACGAAAAAGAGCGAGTTTTTCACCCTCAATGAGGCTGAAGCAACCAGCCAGTGTATCACTTTCAAAGACAACATGTGCTCTCTCATCTATCTCTTTTATGGTGTGTGTGATGTTTTTATCTACCATGGTGCATTTGTTACATTTTTTCAGTTTAATTTAGACTGTAAGATGATTAGGGTAAATAATGTTTATGTTTTAACTTTTTAAACTTCAGATTCACCTAGGAAATATTATTGTGATATCAAAATAATTTTTGTAGTGCATCTGTTTGTTCATTTGTGACTTTATATTTTTTTGCAGTTTTGGCATTATTTTAATGCTTTTTTGCAAAGCAAGCTGTAACTTTTGAATCATCTTATATGTATTTAGCAATGCTGAGTTTGTTCCAACCTACTTATTTTGCAACAGTAATACTAGACTTTTGTTTTCTACAACGTCTTGGCAATAGGGCATGAGTTACTAGAAGTAAAAAGGAGATTATAATTTCCTTTTGCGGGGAGTAGGTGATCAAGGGAAACTTGGGAAATAGATAATAAAAAATCTCTAAATGAACTAGGTACTACTTTTCTTTTTCTCTCTTTTTTCTTTTTGTGGGGGGTACTTTGAAGAAAATGAGAATACAGATCAGCAAAAAATTGAGGTCTTTTCCCACAGTACTTGATTTTTATTTGTTCCCTTTTTGTTTTGTTGTTGTATAAGTTTAGGCTAATGCTTTTTAGTTTTTTTAAAAAACACATTCCTTTTGAAATGAAATGGGTTTATATTGGCTTGTCACTGCCCATATATAAGGTGCAACAAAAAGATGTGGTTTTGTCAGGAAATTATTATGGGCTGTTTGTGGGGTCTGAAAAAGGTTATAAGCATAGACATCCTGTGTTTGCTTGTATAGGAAAATGTGCACATCTGTGTTAACAGTGACTTGAACCTCATCTTTTCAGCTTTTTTTTTTTTTTTTTTTTTTTAATATATGACAGACTACAGGCTTATGGTAAATTATGATTCTAGGGAGAAGATTAAAATCCACATAGTATTACAGTTTCAGTGTTACTTTCTTGGTTGTTCCCCTTGGGGAGAACTTATGATATTGACTTCTGAAATGCCCAGTTTGGGAATGTCTTAAACAGCCAGATTTAGTTTTGGAGTAATTATAACAGCTAGGGACACCAACCTTGTCTCTTTTCAGAAACAGTCTGCCAGGTACTGCGTTCTGAACAAGGTGAGAGCAATAACGAAGAAGTATTATCATACCATTTTTGTCTGTGGAAAATGGAATTCCTTCATGATAAGTGTAGGCTTGGAGATGGGCAATTTACATGTTTGGAAATTTGATTATTGAATATGAATTTCTTTAATTCTTAATAAGAATAATGAGGGAAAACTATAGTGCCAGAATTTCTGTTGTTTTAGGACGGCAGGTGGAATGGGCCTAAGAATCTGAGGTCTACTTCAGAGTTTCAAGTTGTGTTTGGATGTGTGGGAAACTGCCTTTTTGGAAGTCCAGTAATGCTTAATTTTTTTTTCCGAGAACTTCTAAAATCAGGTTTTCAAAAAGGAAGATAACATTTCTAGACTATTGAAAGATTAGCTTAGAAACTAACTTTTATAGTCACTATTTATTGGAAATGAAGCTTCAAACTCGTCACTTTATTTTTGTTAAGAATCCCACTTTCCCTAACTATGAGCATATATTTTAAGCTTTTAACTGCTTGCCATGCTCACTGATATTATGGTTTCCCTCCCAGTACAACTGTAGAATCTAGCACTAATTTCTACAGAAATAGGAAATGGAAGACTTTAGCAAGGAGAATGACTAGAAAGATTTGTTTTGGAGGCAAAAGAAATCACATTTAAAAATATTCATAAAATTTTAAAATATCATTTTATATATATATATAAAAAAACTCAAATTGTGTGATAAATGCCATGAAAAGGTAAAAGGAGTGAAAAAATAAGTGAAAGATAAATGATAAAGGTACATGTGAAAATGGCATGCACTGTAGTTACTGAGATAACTGTGGAGTTGAGGCAGGAAGTAACTAGAGAAGGAATGTACTATAAAGACAGACTAATGATTGGCTAGCATGCATTTTGTTCCCAAGAAAGTGGAAAAAAATACAAGAGAAATCTTTGCCATTCCTGAATTTAGCCCAACAGATCACACATTGCACAGAGCATGCATGTGGAGCATTTTACCTTAAGTAAATTGTTCGGATTTCTTGGGCTGAATGCTGACTTATTGGCCATACTGTTCTATTGGCTTTGGGAGGCTAACAGAATGTGCTTCAATGATTTCCTTCCAATTCCTAATGGAGATTTACTCTGTTCAGACTTGCAGCTGCCCTTATTAAGCATCTTATTTGATTGTCTCATCAAAAAGATAGTAAATTGAATGGATTTATAGACTACACTACTTTAGTTTCCAGTTGCAAGTTCCTCCTTCCAAATACGAGTTGAATCTTGGCGATTGCACTGCTGCTGCTTGTTTCCAGTATTGTTAACTCAGCACTTATCATAGTCAGTAAAATGAATTTACAGGTAATATGGTGAGATATATGTAGTATTTCATTATGTATATGTTCTATGCAATGTTTGAGTTCTTTAATGTTTTTATAAAAAGGCATAGAGTCTGTATTATTTTTATGACTTTGTGGACTTTGACTTGAGTTTTTTTCTAATGCATTCTTTCTCTCAAAATACATTCTGTTGTTGAGATACTGTAGTTCTTATCGCTTCTGTTCTTTGAGCAACTTCGATTAGCATACAAATATAATAAAGCGTAATTGTTCTTTTTGGTGACTGATGTCAAATAGTTTAAGAAGTGGATACTCTCAGATGCTTCTTTGGATGATGTATTTTGCTGTGTAAAGCATGTTTATTTTTGATGGCTATATATTGGTAGTCATGATGTACCTGGGCTTTTATTTAGGAACCTTTATCACAGACCTCATTTGAAATCTGCTCAAACAACTTATTTTCCTTAATGAAAGCAGTACAATAGCATCTGTCATCAGTATCAAATATTAACATCAGATGCCTCTAATGATTTCTAACTTGCACTTGTGAATTGCTGTGATTTTGCTGAGCTAAGATGGGTTCAGTGGTGGTGCAAAGGTGGAGGATTGGGTTGTGCTATGTTAATTGTTAATAACCAGAAGTGATTGGGGAAATATTTTCAGTCTTTTTAGGGGGAAAAAAGAAAAATCTAGAAGTGCAGTACCTTCTAACAGTTCAATGGAGCTCTTTCTATGCTAGTTCAGAAGCGATTTGCTAAATCAGTTGGACTGCTTATAGGATCTGTGTTCCTTGGAGGATGTTGGTCTAACATGGCTGACACACAGCTAGATTCATTTTTTTTTTTTGGCATGATGCTAAAACGTGTGTGCATCCTTATTTCCTGTTGAAGAGAAAAGAGATAAGTTCAGCATGCTTGTGAATTGATGACTTCAAAGCATGCTGAATACATCAATGTATGCTTTTTGTTATATATTTTAGATGAATATACATAATACTGCTGTTGAATCCAAGAAATGTAAAATACTGAGTGTATATGTTTAGACTTGCTAAATTTTAAATATGCCAGTATTTAAGCATTAAATGTTTTATCACATCCAATTGAATAGATAATGTGGGAAAGTACACAGGCAATCTTAATAGCTGGTTTATGTTTTTTTTTTTTTATTGCTTTCATATGGAAAAGAAAGTTTTACAGCAAAAAAGGAAAATACAGCTCTCTTTCGGAAACATCTTAACCTATGTTTAATAATATTGATAGAGTAGTCTT
The DNA here is from genome assembly GCF_028389875.1 of Rhea pennata. Classification (NCBI taxonomy): domain Eukaryota; kingdom Metazoa; phylum Chordata; class Aves; order Rheiformes; family Rheidae; genus Rhea; species Rhea pennata. The sequence continues at coordinate 14,937,653 of NC_084674.1, forward strand.
AGTGAATCCAGTGGAAAATACTCTGCGTAGAAGTATTATTTTATGCATTGTATGCATTTTAAAATACATTTTAATATTCAAAAAATAATTGCATTAATATAAATGATAGAACATTACTAAATATATCTAATGTGAAATTAACTGTAAATTTGATTGTAAATTTGTTTAAAGTCAGTCAATTTCCTCTAAAATTGATTTAAATTTTTGGGTTACATTCCAATATATAGTATTAATAGTTGTGTCCACTATATGTTTAATACATTTATTGGTTATCGGGTAAACAACGTTGTATTTCAAAGATAGGACTGTTACCAGTAGAGCTGCTGCTTGTTATATAAACATGATTAGCAAGCTTTGGGGAATATTATTTTATCATAGCTCCTGCCTTATTATTTTTTAAAGTAATTTTGTATTTTAGAATTATTGAAAAACTTATGGTGCATCTGAAGTGCAACTTTTCCTATTTATACTTAATTGGTAAGGAAACATATTTGTTTCATGACTTTTTTTCCTGTTGTTACTGAGTACTTAATGAGTTAGGTCTGTGGCTTTTAGAGCTAATGTCTTATAACTGTTTTTGCTATTACTTACAGCAAAGGGATGGTGTTAAAAGACTGTATTAAAAAATAAGTTGTCTCTTGAAGCAATATATCTTGACAACATGTATTTATATAAATACATATTTTATAAAATATAACTTTTTTGTATCACTTGTTTATATCACTTTTGAAGATAAAATATGGTCTCTTCATTAGCTGAATTCTAAGAGCTTTTTTGGCCCGGTCTAGATCATCACAAAAGCCATCCCTATTGATTTCTCATTCCTATTTTTTTAACGATCCTTATTCTCTCTTCCTTTCTTACATGATGGCATAACAGTTAATGTAACAGAAACTTCTGAAGTAGTAGTTGTCTTCATAACTAATTTTTGCTTCTTCTCAGAATGGACTCCATTAATCCAAAGTATATGAATGGAAAATAGATGCATGCAATTATTCTTTCAGGAAAAAAATAAGAATTTGGGCCATAATTTGCTTTGCCAAAGGTTCAGTTTTACTTACTGTTAAGCAAAGCAGAAGAAATGTGGACTAGCTGATAAATTGTGATTAAAATATGAGGTTACAAATGTGAATCAACACCCTTGCTTTTTAAGGTGTAATTAGGTACTCAAAGACATACCATATTCCTGCTAGGAAAAAGAAGCTTGGATATTTAAATATATTATTTTCAATTTAAGATTTGTTAGTTTCCTTTCCTTTATTCTTCTCTCTCTCTCTCTCTCTTTTTTTTTACCTTTCTATGTAATTATAAAAATGGAAATTCCAGCTGAATGTAAATAAGTACTAATATATTGATTAGAAGGGGAGGGAAAAGGTGACTTTTTTGTGCTTTTGAGTTTAGAAATTATAGGAAGAACAAGCCTGATCTTCACTAGTTCTAGTAGAGAACTTCTAGCTTGTCTCAGGTTATGCTTATTTTTAAGATTTAGCATCACAATAGAAAGGGAAAGGTAACTGAATCTGTAGCAAAGACAGTGTTTCTGTAAACTATTAAATAGTCTTTCAAATTAAGTAGGTTATGGCAAAAATAAAGGCAAGATGTGCTACTCGTTACGTGTAAGTTATAAAATATAAAAGTTACCATCAAGACTGATCTATACATCTATATTTTGATATTTTTCACAGAGGGGGACTATAAATCGTGTTTTGTTCAAGTATCAGACTTCAATAGTATGTTCCTTTTAATGAAAAATCCCCTTAAACTATGAAACTTAAAATGTGGATTTGCTAAAGATACATTCAAAGTGACAGGCTTTGATAAATTACTTGGAAATCCAAAGCATGTTTATCCTTTTGGAGAAAAGTACTTTTTGTGTAAAAACAAGGAGAATGAGTTCTGTAAGAGCAAGGTAAATGCAATGTTTAGTGTGAAATTACTATGACTGCCCTCAATTCATTTAGTTTTAGGCAAGCTTTAAAAAATGGATTTGCTGTGCTGCATCACAAGCTCTTTTATCCTGGAAAGATGATGCTCAGGTCCAAACTCTGCGGGTTCAGCTCACCTTTCTGAATCCAGATTCTTTGATGGTGTTGCTGAAAAATGTCTGTGTGGATTTATGCTGATTCAAAGAAACCCAGCAGCTTCTTTTGTAACTGTAATAATTCACCAAATAGTGTCTCTCTCTTGTTCATTTTATGTACAGGTAGATGTGTATGGTAAATATATAAGTTCAGTGATGTCCTGAGTGTGAATAAGAGAATCTTTTGTTTTCTCACTTTACTTTCCCTTTTGTGGTTTGATTCCCATGCCTTAAAAATACATCAGTCAGGCATGAAACTATTTTAATTTGTCCTAGATATTATTCTAATCATTTAGGGGATTAGGGCAACTTCTAAGATGACTTCATGCTAGCAAAGGAAGAGAAAAATGCTATAGCATAGATCAAGTCCTTCATTTATCTTAATGGCTCCTTTAGGCTGCTTTTGCAAATGAAACTTGGAATTAATAATTTTCCTTTATGTTTTTATTTAATTGTAAAAGGAGAGCTTAGAAATAAGAGGAAAAAAAAGAGGTACCTCTTAAAAATAAATTTTTTTCTTTTTTAAAATAAATTCTTCACTTTGGATTTTTATATAAGGCCTTACATTGTGACCTGGAAAAAGAGAGGAAGGGAAGAATGCATATTTTGCCATTTATCTTAATATTCAAAATTACTCTTGAGAAGTTGAGATAATAATGTGATTTCATGATAAGACAATTTTTACTAAAATATATCTAACAGTAACTGTTACAGAACCTGATTTACTTTGTTTTTGATTTTACTTGAACTGAGCTAAATTTTAGCTAACCAGGTGTGTAACGTAGAATAATCCCACATGGAAGACTGAAGTTAAAAAAACAGTTTTGCATTGATAATTGAGATTTATTATTGAGGGGAAAAAATGCCAGTAAGAGGCAAGTGCTTAACATTCACAAGAGTACTTAGAAAGCACAACAAATACAGACTAGGATACAGAATTTAACACGTAAGAACGCAGAAGACACCTACATACTTGCAAAGACTAAAAGAAATCTTAGGAATTTTGTTCTTCTGAAAGACAGAAACTTCCGAAGCCCTTAGAGATATCTTTATATTCTGAAAAGGTTGTCATGGTGCAAGAAAGTTGAGAAGACTCAAAAATTGGAGATGCAGACTGGTTTTTTAAATGTATATATTTATATCCCTTGTTCTCTTGATGCTTCCCCCCCCCCCCTTCTAACCAAAACAGGATCTTAATGCTAAAAGTTTCTGGGAGAGTGGACAGCTAGCAAAATGACGACACAATATCCTCATGACTGTGACCTTTCATTGAGTAAAACTGAGGAGGTATTTTACTCAGCTGAGTGTTACTAAAAGTCAAACTTTAACAGATGCTAACTTTAGTGCTTAATATTTTAAAGGATGATGCAAAAGATCCCTATCTTTTTAATTGATCAGTAAATCAGAATAAACTTGGAAAAAGGTATATGCCCTTCATTGGATGACAGATTTGCTCTGCATATTGCTACATATTGGCAGATAAACAGCACCGTAGCTTTTATAAAGACAGTGTATCCTCTGGCAAAACCCATGAAAATGAGACCTGTTAATTCTACCATTGCTGAGCTAAATAAGCCATATATATGTGTGTGTGTGTGTATTATATAAAATGCATAAATAAAAATACCATGATTTACCTTCAAGCCTTTTAATATTTGATACAATAATAGTACTAATAATAATTTAAATGCTCACCTCCCTAAGGCATTTTAGAAGCCCCAAAGAGGCTTTTTTTGTCACCAGTGGGAGTGCTAGAAAGAATTCTTTTAGTGGAACTTTAAGAGAGAAAATGTTAAGAATTAGTGTTTCAAAAAGAGACATGTAATATAAAACCTACAAAATAATGGAAGTATCAGTTGATATAATTTAAATATTACTTTTAATGAAAGCTCATTTTTAATTATTTGCTTTAAAAGTGTTTTGGAACTTAGTTCTTCCTAACATTGTAATAAAGAAAGAAATATCAGTGCTTTAAAAAATCACTGGAATGTTCTACTGAACACTAGCCTTATTAAAAATGTGATTTTTTTTAAAAAAAGCATTATTGTCTTGTTATTGAAATATAGTTGAGAATAATATGATTGACAATCCTGCTAATTCAATCAGGATGCTCATTGTTCAAAATTCTTAATACTTGCATTTTAGGCAAATATTTTTTGTTGGAATTTTTTATGTCATTGTTAAGTGTTGATTGCTGTCACTGAACCTGACAACAAAAGAATGCCTGACGGCTTTATTTTCTATGCATGTGATTAAATGCATATTCAGGAACTCCTTTCTCTTTCCTATACTATTTCTTTCATATTAAATAGTAGTGAAAGCCAGGAAGGTGTGATGAGCTTATTCTTGTGAGGTGATAAATACCCATTCTTTCATTCAACATCAGTATGCATTAATTGACATCACTAACTTGTGCAATCAAAACAGACTTTATAACTAACTTTATTCAAAACTTTATAAGTACTAATTTTCTGGCTACAGCAAAATTAATGCGTATTGATAATTAAGAGAATTATCGTACAGACTGCGGTAAAAACTTGCATTTACATTAGAAATGCAGATGTAGGACACTATAAAGAACCAAAATGAAGATACTATTACTTCTAGTGATGTCATAGTGTATTTTTTCAATTTTTAATAAATAGTTGAGTAATAGGAAGAAATGAATGGGATTTCTTACTAAGATTAAAAAAAGGAAAATAATGTCATTTGATTATTCTGAGTATGATAAAGAATAAATGGTTTTTTCCTACTTACTTTTAATGAAAACGGTAGTGTTTCTGATAACAGTATATGAACCAGCATTTTGTTTACTACCTTTCGTTATTACATTAAAATAAGACATGCCATGCTTCTCAGAAATATGATGAAATGAAGCATACTGTACAACAGACTTTGATTTTTCCATATCTAATTTGCATCAGTTTTATTGTTTTAAAACAAAATAAACAATAAAACATGCAAAGAAAATTCTCTTTTATGAGGATGTGTTGAGCCATTGTTAAAGCAGAGGGGAAAAAAAAACCAGAAAACAAAAGAATGTGCTAAAATATCTCTTGCTCTTGACTGGCACTCTATTTATTAAAAAACAGACAAAACCTTCTGACCACAGTGCTGCTTTTTGTGATAAAAGAATATTTAAATAACGCCTTTATATAATTAAATAAAACCCTCATAATGTTTACCAAGGCATAGCATAACTTTATCCTTTTTGTTATTCTTCCTTTTGTGATGTCTGAAAATGCAAAGAAGGTAAGTCTTAGTGGAGAATAGGGGAGAATATGCTCTACATCCTCTCCTAGTTCTTTTATCTTCTTGTTTTAAATTTATACTTGAGGAATTGTTGAGTATCAAACAGTTTTAGATAGCATGGAAGCCACTGAGTATATTTAAAATCAGATTGATAATTTCTGCACTTAGCTGTCACTACATTATTTGGGGAGGGATAGCAGTGAGGATGGGATTCTTTTTACATTTTGAGTAGTATTACAAATATTTGAGTTACCGGTCATATAAATATTGGCAAAAAGTTCCACAAAGCTATGAAGTATGGCTAATACTTGAACTTACTGCTGACCAGAGGAGAAAGAAAAACTAAAATTGGGCCTGAACGTTCTAGTTCACGTCCTCTTCCCCCACCCAATATATTTTGGTCACTGTTCTGCCCAACTATGCCTTCCTCTGAAGTCAGCATGTGAAACATGCTGTCATGGAGTCAGAGAGTAGCTCCATGTTAAAATATTAATTAATGGTAAAGTTAATGATAAGGAAACAGTAACTTTTCTGAGTACTGTGCTGAACTTTATGAACCTCATAGTGTGTCCCCTTCTGAGAAAAAAAAGGAAGAAGAAATCAAGTCGTCTTATACTTTGTTAAAGATGATTGATTACTGTTAATAATATAAAGAATAGTTTCTGTAGTTAAGATGATTTAAATGTTGTTGTGATCATTTGTGTCTATGGCCTGTAGTCAGTTTTTCAAGGATAGCTTGAACATTTGCTTGTGTTGTGTTTTCTATTGGGAGAATATCTCATTAAATAACACTTGCTACATTTTTGTCTCTGGCCATATATCTAGTTACTGAAAATTTTATACATTTCTTGGTGTTTTACAATATCTTTTTAAAATAATGTTGTTAAATCTACTGTTGAATTAGCCATCCTGCACTCCGTCTAGCAGCTGCTGGTTAGTTTAAATTTTTGTGAGAAACTGGTGAGAGCTCTGTATTTGCTCTTGCCGCTTGCTCAGTGTTGGGTGTCCTTTTTTTTTTTTTTTTTTTTTTTTGGTTTGTCTTTATGGCCTGGACTCTCTGGTCTGAGACTGCTGGTATACTTATGTTACAGCATTTTACAGGAGACGTGGAATATAACAAAACTCTTGCTATTGTGATTTTTCTGAATTTAATGAATCAGGAGTTTCATCTTTTTTCATTAAAATTTATTCAGACAGCACATGGTTTTGTTTGGCAGGATCTATTTTCCATTCTTTTTGAACCATCATGTTTCAGAGAGCTCAGGGACAGGCAAAATAGCTCCCAGTGTATTCTAAAACTAAATTACAGTGCTTGTGTGCATTTTTTTTTGACTTATTATGAAACAAAAGATTAACAGGACCAATGTAGAAAATTCCTTGCTTTGAATTCTGTGGTACTGATTTGTTTAAATAGTTTGTTAACAAAGTTAATAGGTTTTTCTTTTTGTGTAAGAGTATATAATTAGTGGAAAAAAAAAACCCAAATTCTTCGTTCTGTGAAGACATTATTTCAAAGAAACTGTAATTATATGGGATGTATAAGTAATGTATTGGAAAAATAGATAAAGTGAAGGAGATCTTATATGAGAATCATATGTATGAAGTCTATATAAAAATAGATAGCTAAAGGCAAATACAATAGTGTGTGATATGTGATTCTTAAGTAATGTGAGCCCTTGATGAGATGGTCAGCAGAGTGCAGATGATGAGATGAGGAATAAATCTTGAAAATAAACTAAGCCTAATTTAGAACAGCCATCAGGAAGTAGTTTATCCTGAAATAGACTATTTCTTATTTGCTAGGATTTTCAGGGCTGTTGAGAGAGTGTGTGTGGGAAAAAATATAGTGATTTTCTCCCCCCTTGCCCTCCCCCCCGAGAATGCAGGCTTAAATCTCCAAGTCTTTTTATATAGTTTTGGTCACAATACAAAATATTTAAAATCAATCATGATGGTTCGTTTGTAAAAGTCATACAATATATATGCTGAACAGTATTTTTAGAGTAAGAAAATGTTGAGAAAAGTAAATGAGCATCTATTTTTTTCTAGTACCATCAAGTTGATTGGATTTTAAAACTCAAAATAACCATTCAAATTATTGGTAAATGTGACTGAAATTTGTACTAAGTGGGTCTGTGCTCTGCCCTGGACTAGGATGAAAGAATGTGGGGGACAATTTCTCTCCAGAGAACTTGAGGGAACTATAATCCTCATAAGCTCATTTATATTGCTATATTGGAACTGCTTTATTCTTGGTACTGCAAAATCTGCAGCTTTTCTGCTCCTGTCAGTAGGAAGTGTGACAAGTGAGTGTCTGTAGTTGTGGCTTTTTGTCCGTATAACGCTCTCCCTTCCCCAAAATACATGAGATTCTTGGTTTTCCCCAAATACCATTTATCTTCCTTTCCAGCCCTCACACTATGGCACTACACTGGTTTTGTTTTAGTTTAGCAAAACCATCCTTGAAGTATTAGGTAGAAAAGAATTTCTGTAGAGTGGTGTTGGTTTATTTTTTTATTTCTTTTGCTCATAGATTAAAACGGCAGTGTAAAAGGAAGCTGGTTTCCAGGATTAGAATCATTTAGATACCTGCTTCCCACCCTTAGCTCAACTAGAATGGCTCTGTGCCAGCAGGTTCTACAGTAAGAGGAGGAGAAGGGATCTCCTGTCTTCTTTTCTGTCTCCAAAGAGTAGATAATGATTTCTGTGGCAATTGCTGAGGACCTGAGGCTGGTATCATCTCCTGTTGTCTCCAGATCTTGATGCTTTGAGTCACAGAGTAAATCTTCCTAAGGCTAGGCTCTGTGAACAGGTAATGAAGAGTGGAGAACTGTGTAGGTGCCTTTCTCCCTTCTACCATGAAGGAATGGTACGTTTCTTCCACTGTGTCCAAACTTATCACAGCCATAGATGAAGGCTTAAAGTTTGTGCTTAAGATACATACACTTCCAGGCAAAAGCACACTTTTATAAGTCTTTTTTTAAAGCTATTTGCAAGAAAGCCAGTCTGTGCAACTCAGATGGTAGTAGGTAATGAACTGCAAATGAAAATAGAGGTGAACTGTAAGAATTTCTTTAAGTCAAGATTTTCAGCTTCTGGTCTACAATCTATAAACTATCTTTAGAGGCTCAAAAAAGAAATGCAAGGATGTTGTCAGTGTGCTTCCACTTTCTTTATACAGGTCTGCATCTTGATTAGAAAAATTTTCAAGGGGAAAATAAAAATATTTGAAAATGCTATGGAGTTAATTTTTTTGGTTATTCTGTACTTTTATCTTATTGCTTTCAGAGTTTTCATAGAGATTTAAAAGTTACACTATTAAAGCAGACTGTGAACATTATTAAAGTCCAGAATAAGGTTAGCTTCTCCTTGGATGATGGACAGTGATGCCTTTTTTCATTAGGGATTGCTGGTAAGCATTAGATGGCTAACAAAGACTAAAGTTACCTTTTTCTGAGATGAAAAGTGCTCTTCTCAAAACTTCAGGCAAGCAAGAGAAAGAAGATAGTTTAACCACAACTAGATCCCCTCTCCCCGTATCTCAGGTCTGCTGCATCTGTATGTTTAATTGTATCCTGTTTAAATTGATGTTAGCAGCCTATTATCCCAGAAATCCAAGTTTTTCACCATCCTTTTTTTTTTTTTTTTTTTTTTTTTCCCCCCCTCAGGAGAATTGTACCTGTCTGAAAGGCAGTAGCTTTTGCTCAGGATCTGCAATAAGCCAAAGGAAGGAAAATGCAGTTCAGCTCAGATCTCCTATCAGATCCTCTCTGAACAGCTACAGAACTTCTACAGGAAACAAGAAATAGCTTCCCGGAGTGTATTACAAGTAATCTTATTTGGCAAGAGGATGGTTGGCACTTGAGAGTTAGGGTAAGCAATTGCATTTTCCCCAGTCACCACAAGATACTATTTTTCATCGATCAATCCATTAAAGTTGAGAGGGCAGAAAAGCTGCACCAGCTTTTCTGTGAAACAAATTGTGGGCTTGCTCTCAAATACTGGATGACAGCTGAAAATAGGGGAAGATTTGGATACTCATGCTTTGATTAAAATGTCCAAATGTGAACATGTAAATTGGCAAGTGACATCTGGTTCTTTAGATGTGTTGCATGTAGCTGGAAGCTTCCAGAGGTTTTCAGGACTCAAGAACTTGGCCTTGGCTTTTACTTCTAGAATTAAAAATGTCCTTTTTTTTTTTTTTTTTTTTTTTTTTTTTAAACAGTTATGTTATCCAAAAGTAGAAAAGAGTTGTAATTTCATATATATATAATTTCTTCCTAAATGATTAAAAATTACTTATTGAAATGGGTATCTCTGTTTTGCTTTATATAGCTGAGTTGTTTGTACATAGCGGAAGTGCCAATGTTTTGTGACAGACTGCTTGTCTTGTTAATCTAGTTTGTATGGAACAATGTTTTGTTAGCTTGATCCATTTTGCCAGGGCAGTGTTTGGACTACTTTTAATGGAGCAGCCTGGGTGTGGTACAAATGGTTCAGTGTTTGCAAATTATCAATATTGAATAAATACCATACCTTTGTATTTCTGCCCGGTGTCCACGATGGCATTGCTCAAAACACTTCAATGTAGCAGTGTGCTTTCCACCCTTGAAACTCGTGCATCTTGATGCATCTCTTTGGAAAGAGGTGAAAATTCACAAGAACAGCCACTGATATGTAGCAGTAGCTGAAACAAGTTGAGTAAGTCAGAACATCTCAGCTAGTTCAGATGTCTGCTAGTAATTAAAGTGAAACAAATGGTATAGACTATGCTGGCTGTTAAACTTACTGAAAACCTAGCGTATACCAAGCAATTCTAACAGTTCTTGTAAGCCACTTGTAGTATGTTTGTATGAGATAATGAGCTGTCAGTGGAGAAGAGAATGATTTTTGCCAGGGTGGAATTGTCTGTGTGGATGTAGCATGTTTCCTGTTTGTTTACATCACATTAGTAATGTTTTATGCTAAAATTTTTTATAAGGATTTAGTTCACTAGAAGTTATTAATAAATCTGATAATAAAACTTGCTTCTCCCTGCCCCTGACTCAACACTTTTTCAGAACAGTTGTAGAACAGAGGTTTTATAGCACTGGAAAATAATGTATCTACAGCTAATGAGGGTGCCTTGAGGGAATGGTTAAAGATTACTAAATTTAACTGAATCCAACTTTTGTTCTTTCTCTAATTACTTTTGAAACAAATGATATTTGATCTGGTTAATCACCACCAATTTAATTAATTTCACCAATCTCTTGAAACAGTCAGGCTTGTTTAAAAAATCAGAGGCCTGATCTTAGAGTCCTATGTATATATTGATATTTATGTTATATAATGGTAACAAACTCAGTCAAAACTGGGTAAATCTATAATAATAGTATTGAAGAATTTGATAATGGGAAGAACATCAGATCCACACTTATCTATTTTTGGTTAAATAAATTTACCAGGGTAGATCTACCAAAGTGATATGATATCCAAAAGAAAACAAAGTGTATGACAAGCCTTCTTTTTCTAAATGAAAACCTAGATTATTTATTATGTAGCCTTCTCCTGAGAAGTTGATTAACAAGAAATATTAGCAAGTTTGTACTTCATTAAACAAATAATACTGTATTGTGATACTACATTATAGTTGCCTAGAAGGAAATATTCATTCAAATTAACTTTGTTTTATTGTTAATTTATTTTACTAAAATATGCTTCTAATGGTTAAAGCAGGACTATTGGAAACAGTTAGTTTGTTTCCTCCTTTTTCCTAACCAAAACCTTCTTTATTAATTCAAACATAAATAAAAACCCTACCCTGCTCCAACGTTATGTCTTAAAGATTGGGGGCGGGGTGGGGGGGAAGAGAGCTGATGAATTACTACTTTTATACTGTGTTTTGAAAATATAATTTCTTGTTTTATGTAGGTCTCAATGTAGACAAAAGTTTTTTTTTTCAATATATGTATAATTCCATGTGTTCAGTCATTTAAATTGGTTCACTTATTTTGGCTAAAATATTTTTGGGACCCATAGTGGTTATTGAGCTTGTTTGGCCAAGTCAAAGTGTTAATGTATTTCTAACATGAAAGAAATATTCAGTCTTTTCTCTGAAAATCTTTAAATGCATTATTTTTAACCAGGTATTATAAATGTAGAACATACTACAAAATTTATTTTTAAAGTAATTACTGTAAGACCTGGAGTACTTCTTTCCTCCCTGATTACATGACTGTAGACTTTTTTTTCCAGGATGAAGGGAAAGAGTTTTTTTAATATATATATATTTTTTTCTCTCTCCTAGATTTTTGCGTTTGGAGGAATAATAGATTTTTGCCTATGGGAAGAATGCAGTGAAACTGCCAATATTTCTAGCTGGAATTATAGACTTGATATTCAACTTTAGTGTTACTAATTTCTTATTACATAGTACCTCAAAGTAGAAGAAAAATGTATGGAAGTGCAAGAACAATCAGCAACTTAGAAGGAAGTCCCTCCAGGTCTCCTCGTTTGCCAAGATCTCCTCGCCTGGGCCACAGGCGAACAAATAGCGGAGGAGGAGGAGGAACAGGTAAGACACTATCAATGGAGAACATCCAGTCCCTTAATGCAGCCTATGCAACATCTGGACCAATGTATCTGAGTGATCATGAAGGTGTAGCTTCTACTACTTTCCCAAAGGGCACAATGACTCTTGGAAGGGCTACAAATCGAGCTGTATATGGTGGTCGAGTCACAGCTATGGGGAGCAGTCCTAATATTGCTTCAGCTGGACTTTCCCACACAGATGTCCTTTCTTATACTGATCAGCATGGAGGTCTGACTGCATCTTCACACCATCATCACCATCAGGTTCCTTCGATGCTGAGACAGGTTAGAGATAGTACTATGTTAGACCTGCAGGCTCAGCTTAAGGAACTGCAGAGGGAGAATGATCTTCTGAGAAAAGAACTAGATATTAAGGACAGCAAGCTGGGATCCTCCATGAATAGCATCAAAACTTTCTGGAGTCCTGAGCTAAAGAAAGAGAGAGTATTGAGGAAAGAAGAAGCAGCCAGAATGTCAGTTCTTAAAGAGCAAATGAGAGTTTCCCATGAAGAAAATCAGGTAAGAAATGCTGAAAGGTTCTTTCCATTGATTTATAAGTGAGCACTTGATATTTTGCTTATGATACCATATTCTGTGCTGGAACAAGTCTGACAATAACAACAAGAATTGTATGTGTTGATTTATCTACTTCTGGCTGCTAACAATAGGAAAGCACGCTAATAAGAATCTAGATGCCGGTTATAATTTCCTTGATGCAGCCTTCTTTCACATTATAACTGAAGAGAATGATTGATTGTTACTACCTATTTTCTTATTTGTGAGTCTTTCTGTGTTGCTTTTTGCAGCAACAGTTGAAATACATTCTGCAGCCTTTTCTGAAGGGGTAAACCACTTCTGCAAATTCAATGAAGATGCACAGACATATTTTGTATGAGCTACATAGGGATTTACCTGCCCTGTTTTCATTAAAGCTAAAACAAGATACACAATTAAATCACTAGATGTAAAATTTTAGAATTCTGCGTGCTTCAGAATGAAGTTGAAGTTGTTTTCATCTACATTTTTAGACTTCTGTGTCTTAGAAAATGAGTGTCTTGTAAATATGCTTTTTGAGTACTTGTATTCATGATATAACTACTAATATTTTCTTTCCTAAAGCTATGAAAAGATTTAACTCAATCTGAATGAATAAAGCTATGATGTCAAGCTTGGTGAGACTATGCTATTTCACAAAGCTATATGTAAACAGTGGCATAGATAAAAAGTTCTCATATTGCAGGCTCCACACACTTTTTGATTGGTGGTCATATTGTAAAGCTACTCCTTTTTTACACTTAATTTTCTTCTGGCAAAAACACAATCCTATATTTCTCACGCTTACAAATCCCCAGTCTAAATTTCTTCACTGCTGGCAATAAAATAATTGCAATAAAAATTACAATTTTTATTTTTTTTCTGTTGAATGTTTGGTCACCAGTGGTTCTCATTAAATTTCCCAACTCTTAAATATTTAGTTACATGACATACTTGTGAAAGTAATGTATGCCTGGTCTTGATTGATGTAGGAAGCAGGAATTCAGTACAGTGAATTAATATTGTTCGTGTATAATTCAGGCATCCAGACTCTCAGTACTAGGTATCAAAAACATGTTTGAGGAGGTTCTGCTTTTTTCAAGAGCGTTGTTGGTGAATGCCTAGATTTCTTAGATGTTGGTGTCATCTTAACTGGAGAGGAAATATTGTAATAGAATCCTTGGACTTGAAGATACAAAGCAGAAGTCAAGATGAACTTCACATAAACATAGATTAAGTTTGTAAGGAGGACCCTTTCATTTTTCATTACGCTCTTTAAATTTTAACTGAGATAATTTATATAAAAAGCTTATTTTGTACTGCATCAGAGAATAGTGGAATCTGCATGAAACAACAGTCGATCTCTAATCAAAAAGTGGGCCCATTCAGAAATGAACTTTATTACACCAACACAGTAGTGAATGGGAGTGGATTCAGCTAAAAGTAGGTGATGATATCTTTTCTACTTCTATATCAGAAGATTTCTTCATTATTCTGACCTGCCACTTCTTACCTTAATGAATTTACTTTGAGGTGTCGAATACAGAAAATCTGGATCTGTCCATTGTAATGTCTCTAAACCTTTGTAGTTTAGAATGGGCTCTATGCAATATTAGAAACTAATTGCTTTGAAGAACACATCAATTTCTACTTCAGAATGAACCACTGATTTTTGGAGGCTGGAAGGATAGTCTGAAGAAGTACTGTTTGTGTATTTACTCTGCTTGTATACTCTTTCAAGTTTACTGATCTTTGTCAGCATTTGAAATAGAGTATTGGCTAGAAGAAACTTTGATGTGAACCAGTGCAGTTATACCCATGTGATCAGTGAAGACGTATCTTTTTATCAAAAATTTTGGATTTCTTTATAGTCCTGTAATGCAGTTTGATAGTTTGAATGTCTGACTGTGCTCTCGCTTATTATACAAATTCTCATTGTAGAAATACACTCTAATTTATTAGTGAAATAATGTTTCTTAGTGAAATATCACATTATCATCTTCTGTTTAGAGATGATGTGGCACATGGAATCTGAATCTAGTATGCAGAGACTTAAGAGTTTTTTTTTTTTTTTTTTTTTTCAAAATTTTTTTTTTTCAAAGCTATTTACTCATCCTGAAAGGTAAGTGAATTAGTAACTCTATCATGAGTCTTCCTTAGTCATTCATTTCATAGATTATAATAGATTATAATATCTCTTTGGTTTAATCAAATACTTTTTGTTGTAAGAGTGAACCTAACAAAAGACAGACAACATATTTTACTTTATCTATATATTTAACACAAGTCCTTACTCTATTTAAAAAAAAAAAAAAGGTGTGTGTGGGAGGAGTCAGACTGAAACTCCATCTAGCCTAGTACTCCCTCACTAGAAACGTTCAAAAGCTAATGAACAGAGCTAGTGTACAGTGATATCTCCATTGAGTTTTTATGCACTTAAATCTATTTTTCTTTGAATTAATCCAGTCATTTTTTTGAACCTCTTTAAACTTTTGGCATCCACAATATCTTACGACAAGCAATCCCATAGTTTAGCAGGTGACATGATGAGCCACTGCCTTTTGTTTGCTTTTGTTCTAGATTTTGGCTGCTTTTGCTAGGAGACCTATTTTGCTTTGTTGCTTAAAGAAACATTGAGTTGTTGATCCCTGGTACCCATTTTCATGCCACTTAAGATTTTTAGAACTCTGGCACATCCTCCCTCAACTCTTTGCTAAACAGAGTCTTGACACACATAATAGTTTCTTTTATGGAACCATACCATTTCCTTGATTTTTCTCTGAATCTTACATACCTATTCTGTATTTTTTTTGAGATGAAGACACCAAAACTGCTTATGTTTTCATAACACAGGTGAAAAATGCATTATGCATTGTCAGTGTTTGCTCTCATATTCTGTATGTCTCTCCCAACAATTCCCAACACTCAATTTGTTTGTTCTTTCTGAGGTTTGGTGATTTTTCTACTGCTACAAAGTATTGAGCTAATGCTTAAATGAAAATATTTATCATAGCTGTAAAATCTCACAAGTGTTTATAATCAATTTAGATCTCATCTTGTTATGCATAAATTTAGGATTATTTTTCCTCCTGCATAGCTTCGCATTTGTCACTCTGAATTTCATCTGCTAGTACTTGCCTAGTTATTTAGTCTTATAAAATCCTTCTTTCCATTTCGCTTTTTTATTACCCTGAATAACCTAAAATCATCAGTGAAATTAGTCATCGTACTGTTCACCTTGTTTTATGGGTTGCTTATGAATATGTCAAACTACATGAATTCTCGTGACAGATGCCAGCAAAACTTCATAGGTGACTTCTATACATTGTGTGACCTCACCATTTATTTCTACTCTTTCCTTTTCTATAATCAAATATTTACACATGAAACGGTCATCCCCATTATCTAATTGCTGCTTAGCTTTCTTAAAAGCATTTGCAGAGGATCATCTCTGAAGGAAGGCCTTTGGAGGTCACAGTAGGCTATGTCAGCTAGTTTGTCTGTCTTCCTTACCTACATAGTTATTGATTCCTTCATACAACTGATTTCAATTAAAATGATCAAATAACAGCAATTTTGGAGACAATGTTTTTGAGGGCGTTTAAAAAGTTATGCAGTGATCTATCCTTGTTTACAAAACTTCCCTTCTTGTTGAAAAAATTGAGAGATATTTTCTTACAAAAATGCTGAAAAATGTTTTCAAATTGACTGTGCATGATAATCGACCCTGAATAAGGCCACTTGAGCAGTCTCATAGTCAACTCTGAGATCTTGTGGAGCACCAGGACAGTCTCAGGAGACTGGAAAGGGGCAAAGAGGAAGAAATGACAACTTCATTGCAGTTTCTGGAAAAGTATTGGAAGAAATTATCAAAGAAATGAAGTATTTGTAAATACTTAAAATATAAGGAAGTGAGTAACGGTCGATATGGATGTATCACGGATAAAATATGTCAAACCTGTCTAATCTTGTATGACAGAAAAACAAACTTTACGTGTAAGGGGAAAGCAGTAGTCACATATACTGAAGTTAGGAAAACTGTTTACTATATCTCCCATAGCATTTTTCGTGAGCAAGCTAGTGGGAAGCATATGAGATGAAATTGCTGTTCTGTGGATGCATATCTGGTTGGAAGACTGCTCAGAATGTAATTATCAATGATTCATGGTACAATTGAAAAGATGATGCCTAGAGGGATTTAGCTGGGATCTGTCCTGTGTTTGCAGCCTTCATCAGTGACCTGAATGGTGGGTGTGTGTTACGTTCCCAGATGACATCGAGCTGGGAAGGGCTAAAAACATCCTGGAAAATAGATTTATAATTGAAAATCATTTCTCCAGTTTGTCAAAATCATCTGGAAAAGTAGGATGTGTTTTAACAGAAAGTTGGTAGAAATTAAAGGCACCTTTTTGAAGCAAGAGACTCAGGCAGAGAACATTTTTGGACAGTGACTTGGATATTCCTGATTTTTATATTTAAAAATTAGTTTGCTTTTGCAGATATATGCTTTGTTCTTTGATATTATAACCCAAAGGCGCATTAGTTGTCTTGTCTCTGTTCCTCTTTCTTATTCTTTGTGTCATATTTTTTTTACAACACTATTAGTATTGTTCTTAAAATGGCCTGAGTATATACATAAAGGAATACTCTAAGCTTCTTTTAAGATTTTTTTTTTAAACTGTTATCAGTAGTTCTGTTTAGAGACATTTGCCACGTCTCAGATGGATTTTTGTATATTTTTTCCAGGTAGATTGTTGTTCTTACTAATCTTATTTGAATGTATTATATAGAAGAATTATAGAATATTTGCCTGGTGGTCGAAAGGTTAGGAGGAGGAAAGAACTAAGAGGACACCAAAAATCCTTCAACAGTATTAATTTCCAGGATCTCTGCATGCCTGTTGAAATAGATCGAGAACTGCCTTATCCATTTGGATAAGACAATATATCAAAGTTTATCAGTTAACATGCTGCTTTTGTGACATTGCAATAATTGATACTATGTTTTTAAATAATCTCTAAAGTCATTTGCAGAAAGCAATGAACTTTTTACATGCTTATAAATATCATTATTAAATACTACATAATAATACAAACATGAATTGCTATAGACAACAAGCAGTGGCTCTTGTTCAATTGTGATATGGTTATATAATGTTATTGAGTATAAATGGTGAATTTGATCATTTTTTCTCCTCACAAGAAACAAGGTAATTTTAATTTGCTTACTGCGTTGTTTGAAAACATGCTATAAATTTTAATCTCTTGAAGTTTTATTTCTGCCCTGACACCACAGGAGTTTGCTTCTGATAATAAGATGGAGAGAAAGGATAAAAAGGATAGTGAACAGTTCCTGAGAGGATGATAGGTTTGAATACAAAATCGTTCCTTGAAATAATCTCTACACATCTGTAGCAATGTGAATAACTCAGATGCTGCAATTAACAGAATGGAACTGATAAAATATAATAATTTAACTGGTAGATAAGTGTATTCATATTAATAAAATCAGAATTGTGAGTAGCTACTCATATGTTATTTGACATGCTCTTCTTTTTTTTGCTTTGATTCATACCAAGTATCTAAGCAGATGAGTAAAATAAAATACTCTGGAATGCTGTTTCCCTTCGTTGTATGAATTACCTAAAATGCATTCCTAGGGAAATCTTGACTAAATCAGACTAAATATACATTCTAGTAAGTTATTACTTACAGACCATATACTTGTTTTACTGTTTTGATCCATTGTCCATCATACAAAGTACACTCTTTTCATCATTGCCATGCAAGGAGCAAGGGATGCAACTTAGTTTGCTATAGCTTTAAATTATCTGGGAAGTAGTCAGTGCAACAACAACAACAACAAAAAAAATACTAAGCTTCTAACATCATGCAGTGTAGCTCAAGTATGGCCCTTCTTAACTTTTTCCAATCATTTCCATGGCTGGCATCAGCTCTAGCTGCTTCCAGACTGGATACTCCCTTGCTGAGACACTGCTGGCATCCTCTAAATGCGAGTCAAGGGAAGTTGAGATGTATGTTCTTAGGCTTGACTTAGCTTTCAAGCCTACGTTCTTCAGGTTTTTTGGAGACATTTTGTATATCACCATTAAATTTCTAGAGCCTTGATTCCAGTGGAATACACATAGAGTTGTAAACAACTAGGTCTCCAATTTGAGTTCCCAGATTATATTTTGGTCTTTCATATACATCAAAGTATACACTTGATTAATGATTGGAAAGGTGAACCACACTGTCCCTAAATAACTGAGGTGGTCATAAGATTTTTGCAGGGTATAAAGACCTCTGTCATCTTGTCTTTGTGTAAATGTGAGCAATACCACAAATGCTGAAACTTATTGTGGGTACTTATGGAGTACAAGATTCTTTAACAGAAGATAAAGCTACTAACCAGAGAAATGGAGATGATCTGTTCATGCTTTCACGTGCTTTCTGAGGTGTGTTAGCACATTAATACACTAATGAAAAGCAAAAAGGAAATCATATTACTTGAAGGGTTTTTTTGGTACTAAATGTCTATCTTCAGGATAAAGTAACCAATTTTAATATTTTCAATTTAACATAGTATATATAAACAAAGTAAATGTAACACAGTATATATAAACAAAAAAGTCTGCTTTAAGATATTTTTAAATGTATTTTCACAGTGTTTGTTCATCACGTTTTCTGTTTTTCAGTATACTGTTGTTTCCTGCTTTCTTCAACTTGTTTTCATGTTTTAATACTTCTCTGTTAAGAACTGCATACTACATGCTTACTTACTGGTTTAGCCTTATTTGAGATGATATTTTCATTATTTTCCTTAGTTTAAATTTATTTATATTGGCAATTTAGGTAAGTGCAAGATATTTTCACTTTCCTTTTCCTTTTTTTTTAATATGAGACAAAGTGCTTAAACATTGAAATGTAGAGTAGATTAAACATTAATTATAGAGCAGAACTTCAATATCTGAAGATGAAAGCCTAATGAAATATTACATTAGTTTTTTTTTCTAACTCAAAAATTAAAACATTTCTATCAAATAGGAGTGGGCTAAAATAGCAGGATTGTTCTGCTGAGGAATGAGAGCATATGGGTGGTGTAAAGCCAGAGTGAATGAGCTATGCCAAACAGCAGTGTATGCTAGCTGTTGTGCTGCAGTTAGTGATGGTGAAGGGAAGGACCTTCAACTCTAGTGGAGAGAATAAGGAGCTAGAGGAGTGGTCATGATAGTACTATAGCTCTCAAGGAAACTGCTGAGGAAACATCAGCTCAAAATGTATTGGGTGAATGTGAAATGAGATGTTTTTAGCATCTTTTTAAATAGGATCTTTAAAAAAGATCAGGAAACACTGAGCTAGAGAAAGAACAAGGGAGGAAATGTGTCCCTGTAGGCATGCAAGTGCTTGCTTACTCTTGAGTGAAGCATTTTGGTGGTATTATGGTTTAGATAATACACATGTACACATTATATGACAGAGACTAATACTTTTGTATGAGACATATCACATATAAACAATCACTTGAAAAGCATTAATATTGGTAATAAAAAGTGCATCCTTTTTGCAATTTTTGCATTTCTATGAGGTAAAAAGAAAGGCCTAAAGAATATAAATGTTGGTTTATTTTTTTCCCCTCAGTGTTTGAGAAACCAAGAGCATTAATTTTAGTTTTCCCTTTACTCTGGGATGCTCTGAAGTTATTAGACTGTGTGTACAGCTGTCAGCTGAAGGAGAACTATTACTGGATTTTAAACAAAAGGTGCTTTATTAAGAATGATAATTAGAATTTGGTCAGTAGGGGCTTTTTGGTGATTTTTCTTTTTAATATAGAATCTTACTCATTCTCGATTATGCTAATAACAACTAGTGTAAAAAATTTATGCATATTTCAAGTGCATCTTTAAGTCTCATAATGAGTACCTTTTAAAGAAGCATTAAAAAAAAGTAATGTTTTAAGAAAAGATTGATTATACAGCAGAAACAATATTTCACTAAGAGGTGATTAGAACTTTATAATGCCATATGACTCAGGACTATGATCTCATCAGCTTTGAACATAATTGTATTATTAGTTTAACATTTGATGGAACATCCCTGAAATACTATCAAAAGTGCTGCTGTGATGGATTTCCTGTCTCGTAATAGTGGTTGCTATGTGCTGGATAAAACTTAAAACTGAAATATTTCTGCAAGGTTATTGGGTTATTAGTTCATATTTTAGCCAAATTTGGTAATTACATTATTTGTTAAAATTTCCCTTGCAAATACAGTTGGATACTGTTTTGTGCCCTGTTCTGAAGTGTTCTGCGGCTATGCTGTTCAATAGTGGTTAGTTACCTGGTATGTTGCTGCGTGGGTAGAGTATAGAAGCCCAAACTGATTCTGAAAGGCTCTCTGAGGATGACCACTTCAGGACATTCAGATCTGTCAGGAACAGGTTGAGATAAAACTGCCTTTATTTATCCTTGCATGTCTTGGCTTCTGGGCTTATAGCATTTCTAGAAGATATTCCTTTAGTGGATATTGATAAGCTATAAACACCACGCATTGCAGCTGCTGATTTTGCCTTCTCCTGTCTTAAGTTAGGGATGAGTCCAGTGCAGGCATTATAGTAGGGTACTTTACACTGCTAGAATGACCTAAAGGGAGGTGAGAAGGGTGGGAGACGTAAGTTTTGTATATAAGTCATTTTGAGATTTGCAGGAATGAAAGATTTTGTATTCATCTCATAACTTAAGGATTATTTGATAATACAGCAACTTTTAAAGCAAGATGTACAAAAAGAAATTATCTAAACATTTAATCTGATAAATAGTACTGCTTCTCACAGGTATCATAGATAATGCATCAAGCATTACTCTTGGTGAATTTCTTTTTCACTAATCATAATGGAGCTTGCAACTTTTTAAAAATTTTTATTTATTTATTTATATTTCTCTATTAGCCTCTGTGAACTGCTTACTGTCCTGCCTTTAAACCCTGAGGCCTTATAATTAATCTGAAACAAGGCTGGACATGATTCTCTTTAAAATTTTCCATCATCTGAATTGGAGGAGAGACTGAGGAGGAAGTGCTGAAAAATGAGCCACTCCTTTCTCATTATACATATTTAGTCTTTGCTATTTCAGACATTGTCCCTCATTTTAGTCTTCTCATCTTGATTTTTCTGAGGGTTGTCCCTGTTTTATCTGCCAGGCAGTTGACAGTGCCATATTCAATTAGTCTGCAACAAGGAATTCTACCCTGTAGGCTGTTTCTGAAAAATGTGACCCTTTTGGGTGTCCTGCAGAGCATTATATTTATTTTACATGTGTATATGATTTAAAGATAAGCTGGCTGAGCCTTTTTAACCCTCTTCTTTTTCTATTATGTCTCTGAGCTCGATGTCAGCAATTTGTGAAAAAAAAAAAAAAAAGAGAGAGAAAAGAAAAGAAATTGTGATGGTTACTTAAGCATTTGGTCACTGGTTGAATGACCGCATAAAGAAGAGTTACTGAATATCTGAATGTCTCGGAGTTGCATTTTGTTAACATTGTGCAGGATCAGATTCTGATTTTTGGCTGTCACTTTCTCTGTTCAGGGTGTTTTCTATTCCTGACTATAGAACTGTGTATTTCCCCGGTGCCAGAGGGCCAGTTATAAAAGCTGTCAGTTGTGAGATAGGACCTGCTACTTAGATATTCTAGCAATAAAAACAATAGATCTATCAGATTTTATTGGGGGAGGAGGAATCTCAGGAGCTTAGTGTATTTTATTGAAGATAATTCTGGCTCAAATTGTATTGTCTGTAGGGGGAGCAAGTAACCCTTAAGTTCAGCAATTTTAGAATATTTGGTCTGTGGGGTGAAAAAATTGTATCTACTTTTGATATTTCTTTAGGCATCTGCCACAATGTAGTTATTTCTCTTACTCTCAGCACTGAAGATGATAGACAAAGCTAAGAAAACACATGTGAGATGACGACAGTAGACCTCATACGAAGTGCTCTTTGAGCACTTCCCTGGAGGGAAAGGAATAAACGATGTTTTTGCCAAAAGGATAATCCCGAGACAGATCAATGTAAATAATTCAGTCCTAGAGGTTTAAAGAACACCAAAGTCTTGTAAGGTAATCTCTCTATTCCAGTTCTATATGTAGCTGCATGAGAATGAATATAAGGTCCTCACAACATCACATTTCTATAGAGGAAAAGCAGAAGTCAGTGGAAACAAGAGAGAAAGCATCACACACATTGAGCTGGACCTTCAGAGGGGCAGTAAGCCTTAAAATAATGTCTACTTCTTGCACAGACCCAAGTTTCTCATTTGAGTTCAGTATTCTAATCTTATTGCAGAAACTTGCTTGAATGAAAGAAAACAACATGAGAAGAAGTATTTTGAAGTATTTTTAGTATGCAAGTATTTTAGTTAACATCATTTGTAAACTGATGCTGTAATGTCTTTAAATTTGCTGGTAGGAAGTCTGAATGAATAGGTATCTCTGAATTGTTTTCCTCTATGTGACATTAACTCCAGATAGCTAATGATTATGGTTAAAAAGCAAAATTGCTTTTTACTATTGCTAGCTACTTCAATAAAGAAACATCTAAATATCGTGGTTTTGCATTCTTGTTGGATATAGTTGAGGGTGAGGTAAATAGCTGTTTCCTGTAAAACCCTAGTTGACCAAACCATTAATCAGAAGTTTAAATTTAAACTTGAAAAACTCCATTTGAAATCAGTAGGTCGGTGATGGAAACCAACTGCTTTGAGTTTAAACAAAAAAAATTCTGTTTATTGATCATACTACCTTCCTTTTTATTAAAACTTTCTACTGTTTCTTGAGCAATTAAAAACTAAGTTGCATCTTGCATTTTGATGGAAACCAGTTGTTCCCAATTGTTTATTCTACGTCCAAAAATTTTATTTCTTTGACACTCTGAAAAAGTACCTGCTTGTCAGCACAGCTCTCTGGAGTATTGAAAAATGTGTTACCTACGTAAAAATATTTTAAATAAAGGTTTGTCCTGAGTTTGATGTTAACATAAATAATTTTAGGAAAATTATTATTTTTCATGTATAGTGTGGAAGATAGAACCATTTTATCTTTCTAAAGACAGTAAAAATTATAATGTTTCATTGAAGTAATGTTACAATGCTTCAGAAATCTGAAGCTCTTCACACAAAAATTGTGTCCAGAAAGACATTCTGTTGTATACTAGTGTATGTTTTACTAGCAAGCTTCTGATACCAGTCAGAACTGACAGAGATTTGGCATAATTTTTAATCCTTGATTAACAACTTCTTAGAAGGTCATCCTCTTTCTTGCGGACCATATTTATCTATATTCCAAGTTTGCTTGAAATGTGGATATGATGGAGCTGCGTAGTTGCATAACTATGCACTAATACTCTCATACTTTCTTTACCTTAGAGAGACGCATATTTATCTTCAGATTTTTCAGTGAGGTTAGGGCTGGGAGACTAGGGAATGATAGAGAAGAAAGCACAAAAGTTACCTGAGAAAGCAAAAACAGGCACTCACACTTCATCCCCTGAAGAAGGAGAACTGTCAGAATGAAAATTTGAACAATTAGACAAGAGTACTCATGGTAGGTTTTTTTATCTGAATACTCTTGTGTTTATGATTGACTTGAGGACAACAAGATGAGCAAGCAGTTCTAATCTCGCGAAATCCAAGAAAAATTGTTTCTAAATAATATTTCAGAGAAGTGTGTGTTATTTCCTTAAATGAATTTATAGGTATAACTATAAAGCAGAAATGGAAGCCGCTCTAGTAATAAAAAGTCTGGGTTAAGTTGGTCATTATGCCTTTCAGAGCTCATGAAAATCTTACAAAAAGCTGTGCTTCAACGCGTAGACAAGTGGTGCCACTGATAACTAAACAACGAATGGTATATTAGAAGGAAAATTTTGTAAATTTATAAGAAAATAAAATTCTCCTTAGGATATCTTATCATATTTGCTTCAACTATAAAATCTCTTTTAAATAATTATGTCACAATGATATTGGAAGAGCATAACAGTTGATCCAGTTGAAAACTAATTCAAAATATACAGTTCCAATATGTTCCTCGGTGTCCTTTTGCCAGGTGTGTTTAATGGAGTAATTTTGTTTTCAAATGTGAGATAAATTTACTATTACTGTGGATATCCTTGAACTTATTTTTGGAAAAATTCCTGGAAAAAAAGTCCTGTTAAATTATCATGAATTTTATGGCAAATTGTGGTATGATATTAATATTTCAGATGTTGTACCACAGCTCAGTTACAAAAACAGTTAGGAAGCAGTTTGATAATGAGAAAGTATCTTCACCTTGGACCAAATTGATTTTGATTTTTTTGTTATTATTCAGTGAGTTTTTTCACTTCCTTCCTCTGCATTTGCAGTATGTTTTCAATCTGCTAGTTTTGGAGATTGGCATTCTTGCCCAGTCTGACATTGTTTATTTCAGGAATTTTGGCTTACTTTTCAACCCTCTTATGGGGGGGGGTGTTAGATGATTGAAAACTCATGATCTTACAACACTGAGTATTATACATGATGCCTTTAGCAGGAAGTCCCATAATATGTAAGATTTTCATCTTGATGTTCTGATGAAGCGTATTCTTAATAGCTCTGAGCATTGCTTTACCCTGGTGGTTATCCATCAGGAATGAATGTTTTGGCTTTGAAAAGTCTTGTTTAGAGAATATGTCACACTTCAAGTTCTATTCCTAGTGGGGTATGACCATATTTAACCCCTGTTTTAATAGTAAAACCTGAAAGTATATCTACTTTGATAAATACATGGGAGTTCATATCATCTGATCTCACTTATTTTTGTTTTGTCCTGTTCTCTGTCTCTTCCTGCCATCTTCTTTCTGCAGATCTTTGAATCTTATTGGAAGGGTCTTAGTGCATTTGCAAGGCCTTTTTTTGCAACTTTAATTTTTTGCAAGGCAGGCAGTCTCGTGCTTTTTTTTTCTTTTATTTACCTTTTATTTTTTATTTTCCACTCTCCTCTGAGAGCTTGTCACTGTTACTTCCTGATAGTTCTCACTACAGTTTGTGTGGTGGAATAATTTGCCATTTCAAGGACAAAGTATTTAAAATTTCCCTGGATTAATATTCACCTGGATCAATTTACTGATTGCTTACGTCTAGCCATGTGAATGGTAGTGCTGGTGTAAAGCAGACAGAGGGTTGAATAGGCAAAACTAGGAGATGAAGGTAGGACCTCTACTTCTGGCAGCAGCTCAGACTGCTTCTGAATTTCCATGCTGCTGAGGCTTGACTGCCTTTGGCATCCAAGCAGTTTCTTAGAAGAAAACTTCAGTACCTGCACTGCACTGCAATCTTTCTTTCAGACATACCTGAATGGATATGGAGAATAATATTCAGATTAATTACTGTATTTTGTATTTACTTACCTCCTGAGAAAATAGTGAAATCAATTTTATGTATGTACTGAAATTCTTGCTAGACTACAATATATAAAACAATTTGTCACTGAATTAAATTCTTTGTCAGTAGTGCTCTTGACTCTGGGATCACTTTTGGTGTTTGCACTGAACAGTTTATTTTCAAATGTCTCTAAGCACTTTTTAAAATTTAATTTGATGTCATCTTAAGTATTCTCGAAGGGTTTTTTAGGTGACTTGAATGAGATTATTCTCTCTCTACTGCTATGCAGAATGTGTGTGTGTGTGTATACACACACACACACACACACACACATATATGTATCCTGATTTAATAATATCTACAATTACTATTTTTTCAGCTTTGAAGTTTTATTTTCCCTAAACATTTTTTCAAAAACTAAGTAATCATCTGCTTTCAATAAAGGATAGCCTTAACAAATAGAAAATTCTGAACTGTGCAGAAACAGTTTTTCATGCAAAAAAATAGTGAATATTTTTTTATGAAGTATATATCTTATTCCTCTCATTTATTGCTTGATTCATTTCTCCCAGATGGTAGAAAATTCTGGAAAGTATTTAACACAGCTTGCTGCTGCTGTTGTTTTTAATTCAGCTAGCAAAAGGCCATGGGAGGACTGTGTGTGATCAAAAAGAGTGAGTCAATCTGTTTAACGTCCTTATTTATGCTGTTTATGCTTCTTATACGTTTAGTATTACGCTGCTGTTTTCTGTTTACTATTACATAGTTGTAACTGCATTTGCTTTGTCCTTTTAAACTTAAGTCATGAAGGTTTTCAGTATTCTGAGGTAGTAATTTTGCACTCTAAAGTATGGCTACTCATACGCTTTTTCCAGATACACAGACTTGAACATTTAATTACCAACAAATTAGGTGAATTTCTTCTCTATTGATGCTTTGAAGTGTGTAGCTATTACAAACAACTTTTCTCCCTTCCCCTCCCTCCCGTGTATGCACAACGCATGCACACACACTTGAGGTAGGAAGGGGACCTGTGATCATCTAGTCCAACAGCCTGCTCAAGCAGGGTCACCTAGAGCACATTGCATCCAGGTGGGTTTTGAATATCTCCAGAGGAGGAGATACAACCTCTCTGGGTAACCTGTTCCAGTGTTCTGTCACTCTCACAGTAAAGAAGTTTTTGCTCATATTGCTTGGCACAGCTGGAAAGAATTTCACTGCACAGAGACCTGAATAGTTTATTTCAGAGGGGGAGAGAAGGAAATGTTTGCTACTGTGGTATTAGACATTAATGTGTACAAATTATCTCTGCTGTGCTTAAAAACAGGTTTGTTCTTAAAAACATAAAAACATAATTGGTCCCTAATATAGAAAAAGTAAACTTCCAAGCCTAAATCATTTCTATCTTCCTGCCAGACTTTTCATTCCTTAAGGTGGAGTCACACAAACTGTACTAGGCATCAAGCATGTTTAGGGGGATAAAAACCTTAGGTGTGAGAAATCATGAAAAGAGGGGATGTTCCCAGTGCCAGAGGCATTTGTCCTTCCTCTTTCCCAGATGACTGGGCTAAGTGGTGAGTGTTTTGGTTGTGTGCTGTACCTCAGGATCGGCTGACCAAAACTGGCAGTTATTTGAGAATGTGCAGGTGGACATAATGGAGAGCTCTGTTAAAATACCTCAATATGAGCAAAACAAGTGGTAAAGTCTGGTAATCTATTACTGAAATTATCCTGTTTGAGAGACATCTGTGAACTGCTATCTAACCAAAATAGGCTCACACAACCACCTTTACAATTCATATGGGAGGAATATCCCTTTTCCCGGTAGTCTGGAGCAAGGCTGAGCCAGAGTGATTTTGCTTTATCTAATAGATGAATATGAAAAACCTAGTTATATCTAGTCAAGTTGTTTAACTTTCTCATAACATGAGTTATCAGATACAGGCTGTTTAGATACTGAAAACAGGGTTCAATTTTTCTTGGAAAAACTTAATGTGCAGTCTGTAAGGTGTAGATGGGTAAGCTTGCTGTTGGAAATCCAGGAAAAGCTGAGATAGTATAAATTAAAGCCATAAGGAAAAAAAAAAACCCCAAAAGACAGTAGTATATAAAATATAATGTCATGAGATATTCTTTTCTTTGTTTTGAATATTAAGAAGTGTAATTCTTAAGTCTAGGCATTAAACAGTGTGGAGGAGATGAACTTTTCTCTTGGAAAACTTTTTTGAATTTATGAAACCCTAAGTTTTGTATGTAAAGCAAGAAAACTCAAACAAAATCGGTGCAGAAGTATTTTCTGTTTGGGCTTAAGAAGTGATTCACTTTGCCCATGAATTTTGCATTTGTTAGTATAGTTACAGGAGCATCTTTTTAGCTGTCATCTGCAGAGGTGAGCAATGAATTTCTGTACCCTTTAGAAGCGCATATGTTCATTATGTCTAGATTCTTAAAGCAGCTTCTAATTTTGTGTCTTTCATCAAAACAACAATAATCCACAGAAAAGATCTGGCTTTAATTTAAAGATTTGGATCTAAATTAATAATATCAAGTCAAAATATTAATTAAAATGGATTTTAATTGTATTTAAATAGAAAAATAAACTCTACCCTTAAAAATAGTCTTACAGCTTTACCTGTTAGGCCTGCTTTTACTTCTACTTTGTTTTTCCCACCTTCACTCTAGAATCTTCCAAAATCAAAGAAAGTAAATCCACTTTGCCTTCTTTACCCTCAATTCTTGAAGAGCATTCTCTTCTCCATGAACTGTTTGGATCTTTATTGAATACAATACCTTATTTGTCTGTCCTTTCATGGAAATACCTGGAAGGATGCCCTGAAATTATTTACAATTGTACAATGACTAAATGCTCAAAAATAGACTTTTGAGTTTAATCATGGCTTCTAAATGGATAGCTGCCAAATTCTATAGAGTAAGATTGGTCATGGGAGTATGTGGAAAAAGTTCTAGTTATGTCATCATTAAAGTTTTCCCCAAACTGATGCCAAGATAGTTCTCTTTTCAATGCTTTTTTTGTACCTTCTTTCCCTCAAATTGAGAGATTTTTTTGGTATCTCAGATGTTACTATCATAAGAAATTTTGAACTTCTGAATGTTTAGTTTCAGTTTTGTATGTTTAACAGAAATCTTGAAACTTATAGGAGTTACTGTAAAATTATGGGAAGGTTTTCTTCTAATGGTGTTGCATGTTCTTCTAACTTACCTATTTTGACAGCTCTTCTTCCTTGTTTTTTATTCTTTGCTTTGCTACTTCCAATTTTTTTGTAGTATTAAAAGTTATATTTTTAATGCTGAAATTTAGTGTAGTCTTTCTGTATAAAATGCAGTGAGCTTGTTGAAATTATATCAGTCCCAAAATTCACCTGCGGTTTTCTTCAGGACTTGCTTTCCTTCAAAAGACTGACAGCTACAGTTAATTTTCTTTAATTGATGGTCTTTCAGAAACAGCTCAATATTATGTGTTATCATCTGTAAACTTTAGTCTGTTCCTGCAAACTTGACATAGCTATTTGGCAAACTATTTTGAGTACATCTTTTTAAAATTCTGGCAATGATGGGAATTCCAAATTTTGGTCAGACTGAAATCTCAGTATTCAATATTATGCATGCATGCCTTCTGTGCTTTCTTTCCATTTACCAAGGTTAAAATTTTGGGTTTGTTAACTTTGATTCATTGAAATTGAATGTCGTTAGACACAGAGATGGCTCTCACTCAGACAAGAATATTTTTCAAGCTCGAAATTCAGAGAGCTATTAACTAGGTATACATTCCTGTTCAGTGATTTGCTCATCTGATGAAACTGTTCCAAAATCAACTGGCAGAAGTGATCAGACGTTATAAAAAAGACTGAGAAAAATACTAGAATTAGGAGGATTGCAGTTGCAGGAGGGAGATGATTCCATGATTTAGAGGAGAAACTAACCTGTTGAATAGGATTTTGAACATGCTGCAAAGATTTATTTCTGAACTCCAAAACTCTCAAAATGCAAAGCCTATTGAGACTTAACATAGCAGAATCCCAACACAGTAGCCAGGTAAATCTGACCAGCCTTTTCAGGTAGGGGTTAATTTATGGGTAGGTTGCTTGGTTTGTCATAATACACAGATCTTTGAATTAGATGTCATCTTGTTAGTGACTACTAATTTTGTGCAGTTGCTGATCCCTGCTTTTCCTAATAGCAAGAGTGCTCTAGATTTTAGGAGGAAAAGGAAAATGTTTGAGCTTTTCATGCTGAAGTGCTCAAGTGAGATTAAAATTGAATTGGTTGTGGATGGTGTAGGTGAGCTGTCTTGTATGCACACATGCAGGCATGCTCATAAGGCTTTCTTGAGGCTGATACAGCCTTTTAAGACTACTTTGGGCTTAAAGATAGAATTATGGGAGGACTGACTCTCTGCTTAGACGCATAGTTTTTTAGATTATCTGTTTACCATTGTATTCAACCTAGACTTTTAATTTTATTCTCACATGCCACTGAAATCTTTTCACTCAAGAGTAGCAGTTAAGGAGACAACATCATAATGAAAGATATTTAGTTAATAAATTGCTTTGTAAAATACAAAATAATACATATTTTAAACAGGCTGTTTAGTTCTTTTGAAGTTCAAGAAATTACATTGAAAGATCTGCTTATACTACATGTAAAACAAATGACATAAGAAAAAGATGGGAATTAAAGAGAATGAGCAGTACCTTTGGCAGATTTACATAATAAGCCTGGGTAGACACCTAAACAGTAATAGTAATAGTATTCTTCATCATAGCACATGCAGGTAGTTAATTGTACACACTTCTGCGGTTCCTATAATCCCATTTACCAAATTGCCGACAAGAATCTTAAGGAAAAAAAGAGCAGTTTGGGATAAATGCTTTACAGAACAAAGTAAACAGCCTCACAATTACAGTTAAGGCTTTTTCATATTTCAGACCAAAAGCTTGATGAGCTGTTTCTGCAGTGAAGCTTAGAAGCAGTCAAGAAATTGGGACTCAGGTTAACAAGATACTTAAACATGTGAACTGAATGGGAGTACTCGCATTTTTAAATTCTGTTGTGGACAACTATATAGTTGAAATTTGTTTCAGATTGCTAACTGTTGTACATGAAACAAATCTGACTCATGTGACTTACTCTCTTATCTTTCAATTTTCTGGAGTTTTGCTTAATGTTTTCGTTTGCTTCAGCAGTCTGCTCTTCAGGTTGAAGAGTATCCAAGCAGTGGGTTCAGTAATTCTTAACATAAACTTACAGGTTTCTGTATTGCTATTCAATTTTAGTTTACATTTTCCTTTAAATTGGGGAAACGGTGTATGATATAGGAAATTGAAGGGCCTTAGTAATGTTTCCTGTGGAAAATGGAGTGTTTCAGTTCTGTGTACCTAGATCTTTAATTTAATTGTTGCTGTGCACAGTATGTATGAAACAAGTGATCTGGGCAGTGTCTGCATTTCTGAAACTTATGGCAGCTTAATTCCATAAATAAAGCCCTGTACGACGACTAGAAAAGCTCATGCTTTGTTATGAATGGGCAGCTGGAAGTGATCGTAGGATAAATGCGCTGTTTTCTGTTTTTAGCCTCTTTGATTTATTGTAAATCTTGAAATTCAGAAATCTTATTATCAAAAGTGACATACCTTCTAAGCATGTGAATTTCTTTCCCATGTTCCTTTTGAATATGAATCTCTGCCATTGAATCACTTTTATTGGGCTTTATTAGTCACTGCAAAGTATTTATATACTTCAGAAAATCAAAGCCTAGGTCACTAGTGTGAAATATCCAGCCAAATCCTAGGAAGTGTCTCTTCACATCAACGCAGAGATATGATTCCTGCTGTTTTAGCTACATGAGTTTTTGCTGTGCCTTAGGAAATTTTACGATTAAATATCAGCAAAATTGAGCCCAGATCTGACCTTTAAGAGTACTATAATTTATACTAAATAAATATTCACATTAATCTTTAATCCTGCATTTAAAAGTTCAAAATTTAACTCTTGGTAGTCATTGATTACCAAAGTGTAAACCAGGAAATTTCATGTCAGTAGAACACAGAACAATGACTGTGCCTAAAGGAACACATGAAATGCTTTTCTTGGTATACCTGGCTCTATTGTTTGATGCTTTTTGAATTTATTGTATAGAACATTTTGTTTGTTCTCATAGGATAGCTTTTCCTTGAGGACATTCAAGAAACCCTGAAAGGTACTTCAAAGTTTCATTTTGAAGGCACTGAAAAGATATGCTTTCAGAGCCTCTTTTATGGAGCCTGTCAGGTCAAGTTCCTAACTCTGTCCACGCACTTGATAGTGAGCACAATTTCCTTCCCCCTCCTCCTGCCTTTTTTGTTTGGAATGTACTTTAACGGTGATTCAGAGTGAGTAAGCAAATTAAGAAAGATGTGGCCATTCTGCCACTGACATCTAGCAGGGGCAAAAAAGGAGATGTATAGCACAAACAGCCCAACAGTTACTATCTAAGTGAGTGGGAGGCACATGGGGGAAAACATTGAAGAGTCATGCTAATTGGTTTTGATGTCTAGATACAGCCTGGATATCTAGACAATATGCCCTCTTTGGCATCAGGGTTAGTCTTGAATGTTAATTTCAACTTGAGTGTCATTTGATCATCTTTGGTTTAGTCTTCTGGTTGTGTTTGATAAGTCAGGTCTGCCACTTTCCCAGGTTATTAGCTAAATTTAAAATCTAATTAACTATATTGAGTTAGAACACTTGTGGATTTTTCCCTGAATTATGGGCTGCAAGGAGCTATAAAAGCACAGACAATAGCAGACTAGGTTAATTTTGCTGCACCTTTAAAAATGTATTTACTGCTTTTTATTAGAAGTAAAAAAAAATGAATGTTGAATGACTAGATTAATGCTGATTAATGTTGAATGACTGGATTGTTCTCCTCTCTGACCTTTGGGCCAAGGAGCTTAGGTATGTGGCAGCAAAATTCAACAGAAGCAGCCAGTAAACTTCTCAAAACTTGGGGTGAGAAACCAAAATGTGAAAGGGAAGTTCCAGTAAAAGCTAAAGTAAAAGAAAAACCCTCACACTGTTTAGTGCAGCAGAAGGAGGTATATAAAAATGTCTATGATTGCATTTAAGAGTGCATATGCATCTGATAAACTAAGTAACAAGTGATAAATGCCTGAATGACTTTGCGATGGGCTGCGGTAAAAGCAGAAGTGGCTTTTGAACTACGTGTTAATTCGTCATGTTTATTAATTTGATCTTTAATGACATTGATCACTATCAGACTTGTCTTTTGATAGAATAATAAAAGAAGCTACGAAAAAAGTATTTAACTTAAAATATATAGTTCTGTTTAGGTTGTGGTTCAGACACTCAATTCCATGCTGTCCTGGCCCTATGGCCATATCAAAAGACAAGGATTTTGGGAAATATGTTTCATTCTCTGATTCTTTGCTTATCAGTTTATAATCCATTATTTTCATTTAGTATCACATACTTAAGCCACAAGAATGTCTTTGCCTTTTAAGATTCCAAATGTTTAGTGGTACAGATACAGTGCACTCTAAATTGCTTGGCAGCTATTAACATTCAATCTGTAGTTGCATCCTGGTACACTTTATAAACTGAGCCTCATGCCATACTGGCTTTCTGCTAATTCGCACCTTGTCCCTGAATTTTATATGGGTCAAGAATAAAATGTACTTAGAAGTGATGCTTTAGAAAAATAACTCAGTTCACTACCTGGTTGCTTTTAAACAAGATAGAAGATATGGACAAGATTCTTCATCTTTTAAATATTGTTTGCCATGTGTAAGTACAAGGTACAGTTGGGAAAGTATACGGTATGTGATAAAGGCCAAAAACTACAAAGGAATTCAGGCACGGAAAATAATTTCTTAGGATTACCCTAATTTTTAGGGACCTAACACTGTTTTCTATATGTTTTATTCTTTACCTTTGCATACAGAATGCATAAGCAATAGCTGTTTAGAGGCAAGGAATTCCTGCCTACTGTCAACAGAATACCTCTGCAATAGATTAGTCATAGTTCCTTGTATTTTTTCTGGTCCCAAGAAACTTGCATTCTTGGATGTGCAGTGGCAGAGCTTTACAGGATTTTCCTCTAATAATTAGGGTACTCTTGGATATCTCCAATATCCCTTTAACAGCTTTATTAATGAATAACCCAATAAAATAATTAGATTTTTCCTAATATCTTAATTGTTTTTACCAGCAATATACAGAGGTGTACCTGTTTTCTCCACAATCAGTATGGAATATCCTGTTGACTATATAATCTCGGGTGGGCATAGGTTAGACTTGCCTGGGTAGTTGGGGAATTTTTAACCATATAGCATATTCAGGAAATTCTGAATTAGTGAACAGAAGGTCATCAAAACTAAAATTTGTTTGTCTTGAAAGTAAACTGACAGCCTGATTTTTAATTTAGGAGGACTTCATTTCCAGTAGGTGATATAACTTTCATAATCTGATATTCTTTAACATGATTTAATTATTCTTCCAAGAATTGGAATAGATTTGCTGGTCAGTAACAACCATTATCTGTAGAAGTCCTCTTTGGATTTAAACAATGTATAATCTGATATAATTCTTAAAAGCATATCCTGAGGTTAGGAGATAAATTCATCCCATGTCATCCTGTCTTCTTTTTGGTTTACATTTAGAATAATGGATAGTTTCTGGAGTACGTTAAAGACGATTCCATTTGTAAAAATCTGTGTTACACATAAGCACTTTGTATAAAGAAAAATTAAACTTCTATTTCTACCCATATATAAAAGTACCTATATTAATATATTATTTAAAAAAAATCACCATAACCGTAGCTTGTTTAAGCTCTTAATTCCTGTTTGTTTAAAAGATTTTTCCCCAATTTGAATGTTGCATATTTTCTGGAAAACCTTGAATTAATGAACTGAGCAAAACTTACATGCTTTAAAATACTTCAATATTTTCTGATTTTTTAATTAGAGAAAAACATAAAGGATTTAAATATTTCCCTATCAGTACATCTTTATACTTCTGCCTTATTCAGAACTTTGTACACAGTAACAATAGAAAAGAGTAGGAAAGGTAATGTAACATTTAAAAATGAGGAAAAAAAGCAGTAAATATTTCAGTCTTTTAATGTGCACTCATCAATAGCATAACTGGAAAACACAAAACTGTATTGAAATGTTATTTAAAGGGAGAAAAGAGTACATTTTATTCCCCAGCATGTGAAATAGGAGTTTCTTGGCCTACTTCATTACAGAGGCAGAAATACTGAAACAACCCACATTTTTTAAAAAACTACTGATAATTTTGGTGATGGAACGATATAATACTAAACCATTCTGAAGGAGGAAAATATAACTGGCATAAGAAATGGTGAGAATTACTATTTCAGGGTTTGGTACAAAGTCAGAGGTATTCCGTACCTGTTAGTTCTTTTTTTTAAAAGCAGTGTATACCATTTCTTTCTCATGTTATCAGACTTTACCAAATCTGTCTTTTGGTAAATCAGTTAACTAGGTAGACAGGTGAAGAGATTAGAAAAACATTAACAACACAGTAACTAGCAATTTGAACTAATGTGACTGGTTAAATGGGAAGCATTGCAGCTTAATTCAGTTAATGCTGGTTACAAGTAAACACAACCAAATTCTAGCCTCAGTACTAATGCGGTGAAAGCCAGTAAGGACACACACACAGATGAAAAGAAACTTGAATCTAAAGGCATCTATCTGAAAGCACAAAGTAGGCAAAGAAAGCGTACTTGTCCTGATCAGGGCCTACCTCAGGTGTACTGGAGACTCAAGGAAACTCTGTGTTCGCGTGAGTGGAATATTAATTAGCACCAGTACACCTACTCTTCAGTCTTGATTATTTCATTGTTTTAGCCCAAATGAGAACATAATGATTTAATGATTTAACAGAATTTAACGAGTATATTAGAAAAATGGTTGTGAATATGACATAAATTAATCCCTAGAGTAATTTCCTCTATCTTGTAATATGGAATGTTTCTGCACATTTAGCTTTATATCTTGCATACTGATTTAACTTTCTTGTGACAGTGTTAATAAGACATTATGCAGTTTGATTTAGTTTTTTTAATATATGACATCTTGTAGCTTGCTGAAGTAATACCAGAACGTTCATTTGGGCGTTTTGCTAGGTGGAGACAGAGGTGTGTATATGGTGGGTCAAATCCTGTGGTTGAAGCTTGTTTTTATTGGATGAGGTCACATCTACTACTGAGAAATGTTATCACCCAAACTTTTGTCACCTTACAGCTGCCAACTTTGCTGTGCTGCTGGAGCACATACATGCTCGGCGGCTTTTGCTTGTCTCTCTCCTCACTGAGAGGCCTTGTGTTGGCAGAAGGCACTGTGCGTGGTGGGTAAGAGCCCAGAGCTTACAGCTGCTGACATTGCTGTGTTACTGGAGTGTGTCCAGGCTGGCGTATTGCCAGCAGCTGAATGTCAGCTGAGGCCTTATGTCATTTGTGAAGGTGGTTTCGGTGGAAAGAAAAGAGACTGGGTTTTGCCTGCCTTATTTTGAGATACTATGGATATTGCAGGGGCATTGCAAAAAATGCAATATCTTACTATAAAAATTGGCAGTTTAGAACCCATCTGAAATACAGAAATATTAAGTGATTGTTCTTGACAGCTACCTTATTTTTGAAATTCCAAAGTTGGCTTGTTCATAAAACAATGTCATTGCTCAATTATATTTTTTAAAAAAGAATGTTTATCAGGCATACTGAGCTGTATTTTAGATGCATAACTGAATTGAATAAACACTGGGATTATCTACATCATCCTTACTATTCACTGAAGCTCAGTAGCAGAAATGCATATATGACTGCTGAGAAATGTTTAGCATTCTGGAATGAGTATGTGCTCAAAGATGAGGCAGTGTCTTAAAAATGTTAATTGAACCATAATGATATTCTAATGGAAAATGGGAGTGAGTTGAGAATTTGTGAATGAATGCACAGGTTTTTTTTGGTAATTTCCAAATATTCTTTGTGATTACTGCTTGTACTTTGTTAAAGAAAAAAAAAAAAATAGTGTGCAGTGGTTCCAGTACATTGGAACACCATTATACCAAGACTAATACCTCGTCATGGATTCCCAATCATGATGCAGTGAGAAGGCAGGGGTGTGTGAATGCCTTGGCTGTTCAGCCCTTATATCAGGGTGAAGGCTAATTATACAATGCCACTGTTAGCATAAGCAATGTGTTTTGCTGTGTATATCCTTTTCTGAGATGGAGAAGGATGTGCAAACTGGTGCTTAATAATTTTAAGGGAGACTTTGAAAAATGCCTAAGGAACCTGGGAGTGCATCTCCCTAGCTTTAGTGAATTGGTGCTACTGAATCCTTTTAAGCTATTGCAAAATCTTATCCTTAAAGTAAAACACAGATTTTGAAAAAGTGGTACATAGCTGCAATATGTACTCCATAGCACTTACCTTTTACAGTCATGAAAGTGCAGCAGTGTAGTAGCCAGGAGGAAGAAGGATGCTAATTGATTGCATATTATATATCATTAATACAGTGTTCACTGTTGTTAGGTCATACATTCTTAGTATTATTTTAACTTTTCTATCAATGAAGATTAAGCCATTCTTGGAAATTCTGTGTAGAAGCTAGGAATGCTTATTAGATTTTTTTTTTTCTAATAGCTCTCTCTTTTAAAGCCTTTTTACTGGTATCCTCTCTGATGTTGTGACTCATCCTATAGAAATAATTGTGTAGGAATATGATTTTATATTTTGTATATGTGTGTATATATATATAAAGGGCTTTCCATACAACAGGCTAGTGTACTAATATTTTTGGTTTTAGTACATAGGAAACTGCTTTAATATTTCACTTCAGTGCTGATGGCGTATCTGGAGAGCTGATTCTTTGTCAACATTTCAATTCATAAATTAGTCTACTGAAAACCTTATGTTTTAGTTCTGTCAAAATATTAAGTATGATATATGATATCACAATAGTGGTATATCAATTGAAGAATGACTCATTCTGAGAAACCTCTTCATCCTGTAAATACTATTGTGTTCTTTCAACAGGTACTTAAAATGTCTTTGCTGATAAGAATGGATTTTTTTTCCTTGAATAAGAATGTGTGTTAACCTTTTTTTAAAATGCAGTTATTTTAGCGGTTGTGCATAGAGAAGAGAGGAAACAGTAAGGCTGTCTCTGAAGTTAGGAACTGAGGTTTTATTAATTTATGGCATTTACAGGATGCTGTAAAATATATTTAATAATATATAGGCCCAATAGGAAGCTATTCAGACTCTGTAATGGCCCTTCTATAATAGCCGGAGAGTTAAGCGCTCCTGTAGCTTTTACTTCATAGCTTATGTGATCTGCTTCATAGCTTCATCTTTCTCTATGTTAAAACTGAAAATGGAAAATGTTTGCTTTCCATTGCAAAACTTTCAATATGCCAAATCTGACTACCTTCAGGTCCTCTTCTTTCCAGCAAAACTCCCATCTGCTTGCTGAAGAAATAATTAAGAATTGAAGCCTTGCAATTAAAATTGTCATTTCCAAAGTAGTACTATATTATTTTTATTTAATATTTGTGTATTTAATAAAATGGTAATCAGATTTGCCAATCAGTGCCCCATTGTGCAGTGTAATATAAAACCTGTAAGAAAGGACAGGTGCTGCCTAAGAAGTATTCAAATTTTCTTGGACAGCTTGGAATATATATATATATTCTTGGCAAACTCTTTCGCTGGCTACATTTATTGCTGCATTTCTGATGTGGTGGCAACATCTTCAACTTCCAGTATCAGATTCACAGAAGTAGCATTATTAGTTGATTCCCCCCATGCCAGCTTTTTTGCTTAGGCTGTTTTTATTCTGTATGAATGTATGTGTAAAAAAGAATTGGAAGTCTCCGTTATGTTTGCACTGAAACTTATCATTTTTCTTGACAATTTATTCATGTAGCTATGGCTTGTGTTCAGCTCCCATTTTGCTTCCCCAGTTGTATCTTGATGCCACTTTCTAGGCCAAGTGGTCTTCCGTTCTTGCTGTATTATTTCCAGCCAAGCTTGTTATTTCTCAGTGAGCTCTTTATATCCATTTTGGTATATCTTTTCAGTGTTGCTTATGTCTGTATATCCATCCTATACTTAACATCTCTTATCCTCTGCTTATTATTCCCACCTCATGCACATTTTGACAGCTACAGATGTTACTTTGGCTTTGATTCCTTAACAATTTTCTTAGCTTGCTTGGAACGCTTTTGTCTCAGAAGTTCTAGCACGGCTTTTGTGCCGGCAGTAGCCTATACAGATAGAGACTGGGTCTTTGTGCATATCTTAGCATAGTAGAGTTTGCTAAAATGAATTTTAACTATTGTTTCTATTGGTGTCATCTTCCTTCTATTGCCATCACTTTCCCTGTGAATTATTATGTAGGAGTATTTGTGAAAATAAGCTTCTAGGAAAGAAATGGAACACGTTTAATAATGACTTTTGGTCTCTTGGTGTGTTAATTTTGCTTTTACTAACTTAATATTTATTTATACATTTTATACGAGGAAGGGAGGAATACCACATTCTTGAAATGACAGTAGAAGCAGACTGAATTTCATATACAATATAAAAAATTGTCATGAGCCAACAGAACTGTGTTATGGAATGTTAGGAGAAATTGTACGACAGCAGAAAGGGAAGAAATGAGACAGATGTACCATGTGTTATTCTGTGTTTGTTTTCTGAAGTAAAACCATGGGGAACTCGAGAGTAAATGTACTATTCATAAAAAAGTTAATTTTACTTCTTTCAGTGAGGTTTGTGAAAAGCCTCAATATTATATTTCAGATTCATTCAGAGGAATTATCTTTATACCTAAGCATAGTCTTTACTATATTATGACAAGCTGATTTTGTGCACTTTTTCTTGTGTGCTCTTTTTGCAGTTGGAAAGGGCCTAAAATGAGCCTGAATGCTGCGTTCCCCCACCTCCACACACACAACTGCAGTAAATACTACTTGAGTAAGGATGGGCATGTTTCTAAGTGTAGAGATTATGGTCAAATGTATGTGAATCTCAGACTACAAGGTGTAACTAGTGAAATAAAGGCTTTGCGAGGGCCTGGAGGACTATTTTGCACTAGAAAGTGGAAACTTCCTCTAAGACTTCCCCGTAGTTTCTAGCACAATCTGCAATTAGTTTGCTGTCACAAATAATAGGTAATAGATATGAATGTTACCTTTTAAACAGTTTCATATGAGGCAATTATCTGAATTATGAAGTGCATTTATTTTTAAAATATCTTCCTACCTCCTACCTGAAATTAAACAAACAAAATCCACCTCATGCAGACTGACCATATTAGTGAGGAAGAGTAATTTTTCGTCTTTGAAGGGAAGGTAAATTTTTTTGGACATTGTTGGCATCTGCAGTTTTAAACTTGAGTTTAAGAGTGGTTACTAGTTTCTCTACTGTCTCCACCCAAATAATATAAAAATGTAAATGGTGAATAATGTGAGGATCTGATACCCTTCTGTCTTTTTGTTGTTGTTTGTTTGGTGGCATGGACAGCAATGGAGTTACTCCATATTTGCAGAATAATGAACAGGGGAAGAGTTGGGATCCAGTATTGCCCTTATTTTGCCAGCAAAATCCCCATTTCCATTAGTTTTGAGATTGTGGATGTAAATTGATCCTGTTTGATATTCAATTATCTATTTAAATTTTGAATTTCTTCACAAGGCTTAGCACCCAAAACTTTCACACACAGTCAGAAATGACTAATGTTTAACATTCACTTTTATTTTAAAAAGAGTTCATGAGCAAATTGAAAGATAGACTCATCTTTCTGTCTTGATTCTTTTTTAAACAGCAATTACTCTTTAAAATCTTGAATTAAATTTAATCTGTTGATTAGTGCAGCATAACTATATTTCTATAACTTAGTTAATTTGAAATTTAGCAGAATAATTTAGTTTTTTTTTTCAAGCACTGAAACATTCGTCGTTTGATCCTTTTAAAAATCACGTTCTGACAAGCTGAAATAGATTGCTAGGAAGTAAACTGGCATTTTCAGTTTTCCTATTGAGTTGATAGAGTTCTAAGTCAAAACTTCATCATTTAGAGCTTCCTGTTAGGAAAGTGAAGAGCTGTGCATCTTTTTCCTCAAAGAAAATGGAAAAGGAAAAAATTCAACATCCAGATTCTTCAGGGGCTGACTTTTATTTTTATTTTTAAACAAACATGATGAGGGCCACTCACCCTCTGTATCTTGACTTTATGAAAATCCTTATTCATGTCTCCTTAGGTTTTGGATTCCAGTATGTGAAACTGCTGGAATATCAGCAAGAGTATTATGTGCCGTATATTCAGAGTATTTGAATCTCATTCTAGACTCAGACTAAAGCTATCTTCAGTTACGCTCGTGGGTTACCTGTGCTGGACTGTCAAGGCAACTCGGTTTGACTACTGTCCACATCACTGTCAATGATGAATGTGTTTAATCTTCCATGGATGTATCACCAAATGCTAACTTTCTAGCTGTTCCATTAATGGTTCCATTGATTAGTTTAGTTTTGATGCAGCTTCTATAATTACTTTATTTAGTATTATAGAATGGACAGAAACTACTTCATAGTCTTTTTTTCTTGTTGAATTCAGTTAAAGAATGACTTTTTTGCTAATTATATGAAATCTTAATTTTGAATT
Source organism: Rhea pennata (assembly GCF_028389875.1). Taxonomy (NCBI): domain Eukaryota; kingdom Metazoa; phylum Chordata; class Aves; order Rheiformes; family Rheidae; genus Rhea; species Rhea pennata. The sequence continues at coordinate 14,979,194 of NC_084674.1, forward strand.
GGCAAAACTTAATACGTCTGTATGACATACATTCTACCTTTGTTATTGTAACTAGAATTTTTCTGTATCATTCTGATTTTCTGCCTAGAGTGGTGAGAATACAGTAAAATTTGACTTTGTCATTGAATTTTTGAACATAAGAAGTTTGAATGAAAGCCTAACCGTAGGTGTCCTGCAGTATCTTAGCATCAGAGATGATTTTTTAAAAAGAGTGAGCAAAATAGAGAGTCCATTTTGTTCTGCTGACAAAGTAGTCAAAGCTTCTATACTGAATAGACTAAAATGTCAAACTTTGATATGTGTCTCTTGATGGGTGAAAATGAGGACACTATAGGAACCCATCTGGGATCTATAAGAGGTTACTTGTTTATTGTCTAAGGAAAGTTGACTTTTGTAGTGCTGAAAGGTTTTCATTATGTCTGCTTTTAATATATATACTTACATGTCTTTATAGTGTCTAGCTGCAGTGTTGACTGGCACAATAAAATAAACAGAAAAGCAAAATGATAATCAGTTTTAATGTTAATACTTTTTGCATGATGCCCTACATAAACTGCTTCTGATCTACTTTTATATGAGATCAGACGAGATTCATTCTTTGAATCTTTTTTTGTTGGAGTTGTGTGCATTTTATGTGCGTTGGTAGGCCTAATGGCTATTGCAGCCAAATTTAAAGGTTATGAAAGCTTTTCCTGCCTACCTCTCTATTGTTACCTGGCAATGAGTTGAGAGCCTATGGTTCTGCTATTTCTGAAAGGTTACTGATACTTTTGCTGTCTGTGAAGTAAGCAGTTGAGATCCATCATCTAGAAAAGAAAAGATATATTTTTTTTTTATTCTAGAAAATTGTTCACTGACATTGTTTCTGCATAACATTTCAAGAGAGGCTACTTAGACCATCTAGGAATCTTTCTTCTACTCAGTTGAGCAACTCCCGTAATTTATTTCTAAGAATCTTGTTTTGGATTTACGTTGATGGGAGAGTTCTTGAGACTTTACAGGCCTTTTCTCAATCTCCATGACTCACTTCTGTGAAAGGTGGGTGATGCACTTCAAGAGTATAGAAACAGACTTCTGATATTTTTACTTAAGGATCAGTGTTTTACATTTAGTAATGGCAAGCTGAAAATTGTTTCACTGGTGATAACTGTGCTTAATCTTACTATGTTCCTGAAAAGATAATTCTGGCAACAGCAGGATACTTTTTGTAGAATACTGACTATTGAGGAGTTGTTTTCATCTTTTTTTAACCCAAGCTAAAATGAGAATCTTTACTAAGTGCTTGTCAGTATTTTTATGATTAACAGAATAAAATTGACCAGCTATTGTTTAGTACTATTTAGTTTAAAAATTGGTAGTTGAGCTTAAAAAGCTCACAACCGATGTGAAAGAATTGTAGACAAATGGAACAATTCTTTCTGGCCTCTGTGCAGGGTAAGTTATTTTGCATGTTTAGGTTTCTATTTTACTGACACCGCTGTATCATGTATTATACTGCCTATCAGAAAAACAATTTTACTAGTTACTCATTTTAAAAGTTTATCCCTGGAGAGCAACTTTGAACATTATGTGGGAAGATAATATTATAAAGCCTCTATAGCAGTCATCAAGGAGGGGACATGACACACAGCTTGCAACTACAGGGCTACATGACACTTATATACACTGGATGTCGTGATACTCAGATCTTTCATTAGATTTGGTTATTAAACTCCTTTTGTCAGATATTTTTGGAGAACAAAATCAATTTTAATTGAACAGAGGATATTTTTCAGATGACAAGAATTTGTTTTAAGGCTTCAGTTTTATGTAAAGCTGCTAAAAGGATTTTTTTTATTGTGTATGTGTTTTTTTGGTCTCTGACATAAAGAAAACAGCATATTAGACTCTGGAATTGTATCTAATGTTTATACTCTTTATGAGAATATACAGAATATAAGAATATGCAGTTATGGTCAAGACAAAATGCAACTTTGATTTATGCACATCCAAGAACTACTGTGAGAAATAACTGCATCTGCAGATAACATCTGTCACGTATTGGTTTTCTTCATGTTTCAAAATAGACGATATGAAGTGATTAATTTTTATCCCTGCTATGTGGATATAGGGAGCTCATCTATGCATCACAATTAAAAGAGAATTTGAAACATGGTTTGTGTTGATAGCAAAATATAGACTGTATCTTTATTACATAAAATGCTAATAGGAAGATTAGAAGCAGGATTAACAGCAAGTCTGAACTGTAACTGTTTAAGTGGAATATCTTTTAGATAGGTTTTCTCTATCTTTTAAGTTTGTGGTTCATGGCTGTATGACCTGTAATCAATAGCAGTGAATCTGAACTTGTGGGCTCATTTTTTGCACCTTGGAGCTTCTCTCTGATCTATAGTTGTATTTATTGAGGAAGCTTCTTTTTGTGTCATGAAATGTCACCCAAAGTGTGGGCAAGTCATGCCATCACTACTAGATGAAGGCCTGCAAAAAGGGATTTTAAGCTCCTGTGGAACTCAATTTCTTCAGTAATTCAAACACATGTGGCTCATTAGTGATTCCTAAAAGGAGAACTTTGTGGTGTGATTAGCAGGATTTGAGGGGATTAACGTGACATACCATGCATGTCCTACTAGGAATGATGCCTGTGGTAACCAAAGCATCAAAAACAGTCAAGAATTATGTACTTTAGGAAAGATACAGTTTCTATGTACAGAAAATACGTATGATAATCTGTAGCAAATACTTGCATTTTAAGTTAAAATGACTATTTCTCTTTATCAATTTTCCTTCTGGGTTTAGTATATTGTGAATGTGGTCCTCTGTGGACCATATTGTGAATGAAAGCACGGTGATATCATCTATTTTCTTACACTCTTTTCTCTCAGCATCTTTGATGGTACAGCAGTAATCCTAACACAGAGGGTAGAGGAATATATGAAAAAAATTCATAGTGCATTAAATCCTACAGTTCTTATTCAGGGAAAATATTTATGAAATATGTATCAAATGAGTTGCATAAGAATTTTTCAATTTTTCATTGTTGTAATAATATTGTTGAAGTCTTTACCAGGAAATTGGCCAAAAACTTCAGTTTGTACTTTAAAGAACGAGGATTATATTTTTAGGTGATTGTGAAGAGTCATTTTTTTCCTAGCTTATCTTACAAAACAAAACAACAAAACCTCTCAAACCTTTCATTTGTATTTCATTATTGTAGTGTTATACGTGCATATTGTTTACCACTTGTGAAAATATACTTGTAACTAGACTATATTATCAGCATATTTTAAAATTAGCTTAATATATGTGCAATTATTCAGTGCAAATAAATTCAAATGTAATTCATGTGAAGTTCTAATGTTGAGTTAGAAAATTTGGAGGCAGTATTAGCTTAAAACTGCTGTTAGACATTGATACACTAAACTTCATTTAGAAATTTGCAAATTATCCACATTACCAGTGTATTTTAACTGAGGAATAATAGGTCTAGCTATATTTTGATAAATAGAAAAGACAGGTACATTGTGACATTGAAACAATTGTAGTATGTTAGTGTAGACTGTAAGAAAATTGTCCACTGGAATTATAATACTGCTGAGAGATCTCAATTAAAACTGAGATTTGCTAGTGAGATTAGTTGGGCAAAAGAGTTTATGATCTCACTTGAAATAAAAGATAAAAGCAAACAAAGGGTGAAAGATAACCTGGGAAGATAGGACAGGAAAGAACAAGTTCTGTTATCCTTGTGTGTGTTTGTACATGCATGCAAACAAAAGTTTGACCTTTATTATTGTATTTTCAAATTTTAAAAGAAACACATTTATTAGAAGAAAATGTATTTTCTTAACAAATCCCAAAGACCATATTTTTCTTCTTATTTGAGTAATTAGCAAAAAAATCTCAGCCCTTTTTCATGAAAAAGTGCTTTCCAAAATAAATTCTACTGCTTTTTTTACTTATAAAGATTCTGGAGATAATTGCATAGTTAGATGTGTTTTATATTGGAATTTCTGGATATTGTGTTGCAGAAGTATATCTTTTCCAAAATTAGAATAAGACTTTAAATGTTGTAGTATATGTTTTAAAACAAGCAACACAGGAACATGGGACAGCAAATGCTTATTGTGATTATTTTGCTGCATCTTTGCAGAGACTTTTCAAATAAAATGGTAGAGTTTGCTTTTTAATGAGATGACAGTAAAAGTCATTCTCCACTGTCAGAATATTAAGAAAGAGTTCTTTTAAGAACAAACAAACTGAAGTAAGAATTGTTTCTGAGCTAATAATACACAGAAAAGATCTTTTGGAGTCATTGTAGCATTCTACCAAAATGTCAGCCTTCATGCTTAGTACAGTCAAAAAAGCAGTTGATTATTAGGAGTGATTGGAAAATGAATAGCAAGCAAACTAGAGAAAGTTACAGTGGCACTTCATGAATTCATAGCTCATATATGCCTTGAATATTCTCTGTGTTCATATCCCCTTCATCTCACAAAGGATAATGTAGAGAGAAGGTACTGAGAAAAGAAGGAGAGAAACTAAATTATAGAATGGCTTCCATGAAAGTGGAACTAAATAGATAAGAACTACTAAAACTGGAAAAAAGATGACAAATATACTAGGAATCTGTAAGACAGCAAGAGTGGTATTGAAAATAATGAATAGGGAGCAAATGTCTGATATTTCACATGAAATGGGAATTAGGAAACATTAAATGAAGGTAGCATCTTAAGAACAAGCAAAAAGACTTTTAAACCACAGTTTTGGAGTTAAGCTGATAGCTTGTTGTGACAGGGTATGGTTTGACCCAGGCCAGGCATTCTTATAATTGTACTTCAGGAAACTATTCGCTATGTACTCATTTTTTATAGTTTTTGAAACAATACAGGTCTTTAACATGTAGAAGTTCATTTGAAGTGACTTCACATTTCCTTGCTTATGTTACCAGATAATATCATCTTTGCCTTTCAGAAAAAGCCTAAGGATTTATTTTAGAATATAAGACATTTTCCCAACCAACTCTTTCACTGTGGAAAGAGGAATGAACACAGGGCCAAATGTGACTGAAGAGTTACTAGGAAGTTATCTTTTTGATTAAAAACAGTAGAGGGGAGGAAGGACATAAAGAAAAAAAAGAAAACACCTTTCATTGTATTCATCCAGTACTGAAACATCCTGTACTTTGAATTATGAGCACCACTGTTTCTTGTCCTAATTCAAAAGATGGTTCACAGATCCATTTCTTCTCTTTTGTTAGATGTATAAGAAGCTATTCCACCAGATCATACATCTTAATCATTTCTGAGAGCATAGAAAAATGGTATCTAAGTTGTGTTCAGCAATATTTAAATGGCAGTTACCCCTCCCTATCTGTAAATTAAAAGGATGAATTGCCTCTGTGGACTGTATTCCAGATCTGTCAGTGATCTCAGTAAGGTTAAGAACAGTGATCGTAGTCATAAATAACATATGGTCATCAAAGAATTGTAACATCATCTGGGCATATCTATTAGTCTCTGTTCCAGACTTTAATTCTGGTTCCTTCAATCAGAGATTATATTTCAAATCAAGAGAAGAAAGTGCCCAAAGGACAGCTGTCTGGGATCATGCTCACAATGTAACGAAGTTAACTGTCAGCGAACTTAGAGCAGACACCTGTTCACAAGCAGAAACTGTTGTTCACAAGCAGATTATGTTAACTCATTTCATAAAAGCCATTCAAACACCAAAAACTTTCAATTCCTAAACAAGTGTTACCTTTACTGGAAACTTGCTTAATATCAAAATTGACAAGTAGATCTGTTTTCAGGCATATACTTGGATTTTTATTAGAAAAAATAAAAATGTTGAGGTATACCATCTGCTCAGTATACCTCTGACCTTTACAGTAAAAACTTCCTTTAAGCAGGTACCAGTTATCCTGGAAACAGATAAGAAGTACTGGCAATGACTCAGGTTTCTCTTATGAGTTTGAATAAAGAAAATAATATCCTGTTTAGAGGAAGGAAGGCTGTCAAAAAGAATGTTAAATTTAAAAACACAAAATGAAAATGCTTTCCCTTCCTGTAACTCTACAAATCAGCACATTTTGATGTTTTCCTTGTCATGTAAATTTGGCATTTTTCTGCTTCCCAATGGGGAGTGAGAGCCAGAGTCTGTTATGCCAGCAAACACATCAGCACTCTGAGCAATCTAATTAGCCTAAGCTATTGTGAATACTCATTTGATTTCTGTTGAAAAAATTTTGAGCACTCTTTGGTAAAAGTGTGCTGTGTTCAGGTAATATTTATAAGTAGCCACAGTGAATGGATTTACGTATCGATATTTTGTCAGATGTTGGCAACAAATCAGACTTCAAGACTAGAAAAAGTGTATATGCACATCAATAATATAGCACTCTGCTATTTTCCCCTCATACAAATGAACTTTAATACAATAAAAACTAAGTACACTTTCTTCTGTAGGTAGATACGCAGCGAGCAAACTTTATCACCATATAAAGTTTATCACCCTAGTTTATTCTTAGCTTCTGTGTTAGACTTAACAAATTTAGCTTAGCAGAGTTCTAAGTTTTAGCAGCACATTGCTGTGATGTCTTGGGGATTCTTGTGTCAGACTACTCGCATCAAAAATTATCAGCTTGTTCCTCTGAAAGTAGAATAAATACTGCTTTTGTTTTTTCAGTATATATTATAAGGGTTAAAAAAAAAAAAGATAATGATTCCATAGAACAAAATGTTAGTGTAAAGTCCAGCTGTATGTGTTCTTTAGAAAATAAAAAAAAAGTAATTAAATGTCTTTTTTTTTTAAATTTTCTGGATGTCTGTAGCAATTTTCTCCTTTATTCTATTTAGCAAAACTTAAAAATAAATCAGCCAATTGGCTAAAGACTTTTTACTTGGCAGGTAAACACTCAATGTTATTCTCCAAGGGTGTTGATGTTTTGCATTTCATGATTTCTAGAGTTTATCTTTTGTAGCCCAGCTTGAGGAAAATCTCTCGTGGTACGGGGGTGGGGGGGGGTGTCTAAAAAAGCCTGACAAATGTCATTAACTAATTAGATTAGATTTTGGGACTATGCAAATGAACCCCTTTCTCTTCCCCAAAACTTCTTAAATACAGAGAAATAAATCAGAATTATAGTTACTTGGAAGGATAAATTAATTATTTAAGTATTTGGCAATTTTAGTTGTTATAAAGAAAAATGTATAATGAATTTAAGAGTTGTACGCTCGTAGACAATAAAGCTATGTGAATTTGATGTGGGTATGAAAGCTAAAAAAAAAATGTTCATTTGTGCTAAAAGGGTGATTTACCTTCTCTCTGCTACTGAATAGACCTAGCAGAGCCCCATAGTGATTATAGCATCTCTTGTTACTCTTTCCAAGGGAATTTTTTGACAGTGAAAGACATGAGTGTCCTAATGTTTCGTCTTTGAAATAATAACTTTCAATTTCCCTCCATGCAAATACAAGTAATCTGAATAGATTATAACATAAATAGCTTCTAAGATTTTAATTGGTTGAGAGATGAAAAGGAGTGAAAGTAAAACAAGAAGCATGTTTACATTTTACTCAAACAAACCAGATTTTCATATATGTGCATACAAGGAGAAGATGTGCTGTTTGTAATGGAGAGCTGTTACCTTTTAATGTAATCAATAAAATAAAATGTGCTTGAGACTTGCTGCCTAGAATTTGCTTTGAAGGTGAGTATTCATTGTGATAGATAGTTTGGAATCAAGAGCAAAATGGAATGATTATTTGCATCAGCATACCTAAATTCTAATTCACCTTAAATGTCAATAGCGCTTGCTCATGATCTTTATAAGCTCTTCTAGATCAGTTGTCCCCCCCTCCCCTCCCCAAAAAAGTCCTCTCTAAAAAGTATAGGATATATAACTAAGAATGTTGTCAATAGACATAGCAAAATGTTATTTTTAAAGTACACTTTTCTGTAGAGATTTCAGAGTAAAAATGGCTTAGGCTTTGTTTTCTCATAGCAGACAAAATTCAATGTTCAGGTCTGAATTTGAGGACTGGGAATATTAGAGAGGTAATTTAAAATAGCATGTTACAGACAAAGGGTAGACCTTGAGGTTTGACTGACAAATAATCATGAAAACTGCTCAAGGTATTTCAGTGAGGAGAGAAGATAATTTGGAGAGGGGAAAAAAAAATCAAAGGAACATCTGGGGAACTTTTGGTAGGACCTGAATATTCAGGAAGACTGAAGGTGCAATGATTGTTTAGCTGGAAGTGATAGCAAGTGGTTCATTATTCCACTGAATTTTGACTTATGAACAAAATCATAACACCATAGGTTCGTTGTTCCATAGGAGATGCCAGTAAGTCCAGGGCCTCATGTTTTTAAGTAAAATTAGAGTTTAAAAACAGTATCTTTATTGTCATTTAGCTATAGAATAAGGGAAATACATGATAATACAGAGGAATATAAACAGGAAAAGAAAGGAAAGCATTGTATAATTGTAGCATGTTTTGTGAGAGGTAATGGTTTAAGACTTAGCAAAAGGACAGTCATGGACCTCCTCTGTTCACTTTTGTGATCGTTTAACATCTCTGTATCCACTAGAGCAATTGATAAGGTGAAAAAAAAAACTGCAGTTCAGTTTTCACTGCCATCACTCTAATAAGTGTTCCTATTTTAGATAAAAGGCAGTGTAGCATCTTCTTTTAAACTCCATTTTATTCTCACTTCCGTGTTTTCTGTTCATCTCTCTTTCCTGATTTCCCTGACCATGCTTGCTTTCCTGCCTGTTTTCTGCTTTATTTCCTTGAATGTGCTGGCACTCCTGCTTTTATATCTCTCCCTCACCATCTGACAGTTCCACACTGCCAAGTGGTCTAATTCCTGAAGAACAGGTTATAAATTATTTTTTCTTGTTGTATAGAAAGAGCTTCTGATAAATGTGCTTAGGGTGGTGGCTTCTTTGTCTCTTATTTTTTTAATTTGTGGTGACTGATACAAGTTCTCATTCAGGATAGATTGTATCCCGTCAAAGAACTTCCTTTCTAAAGTTCGTTTCCATTTTCATTTATATTTTCATTAATGTCTTTATTTTGCTAGATGATTATGTAAGCCACTTGTGCTGAAGTAAATATGTTTTTCCATGTAGTTCTCCTAAAATTCTAGTGTGGCATCTAAATGATGTCTGACATCAGAATAATTTCATTTATTGTAGTTAAGTGACATAAGAACATGAGTGAAGTATGGTGGAAAAAATATTTTCATTTGAAACCTATGTTTAGCTTGACTTTTGAGAGATGCTGATTAACAGCAGCAGCATGTGAACTATGAGTCTGCTTGCTGATTTTGTCTTTTAAGAAAGTCAGGATAAAAATTCTAATAATTTTTGTGAGGAAGAATTTAGAAAACATTCGGTGTGATCTTTTAAATGAAGAAAAACGTTTCTTTGGCTTTGAAAAACATTTTATATGGTCATACCTGTCTCTAAATAATGATCATGAGTGCCGCCTCTGAACAGGTGATAGCAGAAACACATATTAAAGCTTGAATTTTCACAGAACCATAAAGCAAACATAATGGAGGATCATGAAACTTTAAATCAAATATTCTTCTAATGAAACTTGGTAGATTAGCTGCTTTCAGTCATACAGGTTTAGTTCTTTTTTTTATGCTGTTACTTAAGTCTACCTGAGAAATGAAGTTAAAAGCATGTGTAGTACAGCAAAGAAGATTGTTTATCTCATATAGTTAAGTTGCTTGATGTTTTGCTTTCAACCCAATAATCTCAGAACTTTCCTCTTTTTAAATGTTATATCATGAAAAAGGTATAACTAATTCCCCCAACAGGGATATTTTTACGTGTGGTTCTCTGTAAAGAAGTGGCAATGCATCCTGTCATTTTGTGCTTCTTTGAAGTGGAATTGGTCATATTTCTAAATATAAGTAAATATATAATAACATTGCAACTCAATGTACGTCATGATAATACATCAGAGTGTGGAAGACCTTTTAGGTATACTGGGCTGCAGTATGCTGTATGTTTTGCCTACTGTAGCTGGCATTTATGGTACATGTAAATTATTTCAGAGATGGCTGTAAGGGTTTTTTTTAATCATTCCATAATAATGGAATATATAGTTTATTCCATTCATTTTTTATGTGTTTTATTAATCATCGTTTCCTTGTGTGTATACTTTGGGAAAGTAAGCCTCCCTCCACCTCAGTAATAAAGATTTTGCTAGTGCATGAATTCTACTGAAACCACAACATTGTCTGGTAAGTGATAGGGCTAAATGAAAGCTACGACTGGAAAATATGTATTGAAGGTGTAAGCAGATGTAAGAGTGAGAATACATGTCTTATATTCTAAAATAATAATAAGGTCTTAATAATGTCTTGTATTCTAAAATAAAACCTTAGGCTTTTTCTGAAAGGCGAAGAGTGAGAATTTGTGGTGAATGTGTAGGAAAGTCTAGGGAAAATGTAGATCATGGAAGAGAACGTGCATCTTGAGGGTTGACTCAAGCAAAATAGAATAGTTGTGAACCCAGGGCATGTTGTCCATATGTTTCAAAAGAAAGATAAAATGATTAGGGTATAATGATGAATCTGAGTGTGCATTTAAAAAGTAGAAAGATGTTAGGTTACATCATTTCTTAAAGGGCTGACTGCACGTTTCATACATTGTTGACAGAAATTGGTATTAGTTGAGCAGGATACATTGAGTGTTTTGGATGATATGAGTACCAGTTCTATATTCTCACCCCTATTTATGCAGTATAGAACAAATGCTGCCTGGTCATGCAATGAAAAACTGGTTATTAAGGGAGGGTATGTTGAGGGAGCTGTTTATTGAGATCATAAATCTGTGCTTAAACTGTAAGGGGTTTGCCTTATATAACCAAGAGATGTGTAAACATATTATTTAGAAAAAAAGCTAGCAGTTATAACTGAGTAAGCCTTTTGCACAGATAGGTAGCTCAAAATGTCTCACTCGCCTCGCAGCCTGTGTGGGTGCTCTTATCTGAAGCATTGGGTGTTTGAAAATACACCACTAGCAGTTGGATTCTTGTGGAGCTTGCATTGTTTTTTGAAGATAGGGCTTGGAGGACGCAACAGGAATCTCACAGAGAAGGTCTTTAGGTATTTTTTGCCTGAACCTGTGGGTTTTAGGATAGTAGTTGTTTGAGACTTCTTCCGGCTCTGTACAAAATCTTTTTCATGTGATTAGGGTATGGCGGAAGAGCTTAATTTTCTCACCTACGTGACTTTTGTTGAGAAGAGGTAATTTGACAAAATTCAGGTGATCCTGAAAACCCTGTTACCTTTTGTTGCCTCAATCACATTTTTTTTGTGTCTAGGTGAAAAGTGCTAGCAGAGCCTCAATAACACCTTTTCCCCTTAATAGTTCTATAAATGGAATAGTCTCACTGCCTGCTTGCTGATTTCAGATAGCCTTGAGAAAAAAGGAAAATAGATGATACAGTAGGCTGCGAGTGGCAGAGAAAAGAGTACAAACAATTTAAAATTCAGTACAGTGGAATGCAGTTGGCCCAAAATGACCCTCAATATCTGTTTATTTACATGCAACCAGCACTGAGAGGTTCCCTGGAGCCTTCCAGGCACTGCCTGAGATTGAACCGCTATTAAATAGCAGACCGACATATACACTGCTATTTCAGCACTGTAGTAATTAAGATTATGCTGTGTGTTTGTGGAAAAAGAATCCATCAACATGCCAAAAAGGAAAGGGAAAAAAGTCACAGCTGTAAAAGAACCTTTCAGTAGTTTTAATATTGCTACTCTCAGATAGCTCCCTCTAGTAGTTTAATATTGGAGATTTTATCTTAGCTGTGAATTTTATTAATCTTGTGTGTTAGTTTCAAAATCATAGGATTGATTTGATGTATTTTTATTACAAAAATATACATCAGCCTTTCATAGCCATGTTTAAATAACATAATTCAGTTGTACTTAAAATTTAAATTCCCAAATACACACTTAACTGACATTTAATTGGGCATGTATTTTGTGCAGTGCTGTATGTTGAACAGTGGTGAGGAAAACACTTATGGAATTTAACCATTCTTTCATGTATATGGCTTTCTTATTTTTTGTCAGTGTTTCTTAAGAATGAATGTAACTGAAAAATATAAAAATAGTTTTTTTTTTTCCTGGGAAGTTTGAGAGGCTTGCATATATATATATATGTGTGTGTGTGTGTGTACAGTATATGTAAAATATGAAAAGAGAGTAAGAGCCCCCTCCCCTCTCTTTCCCTCTACAGAACTGGGGAAGCTGGAGAGGAAATGCCGTTGTGCTAGTCCTTGAATATATTCTTTAAACGATTGTATAGCCTGAATCATATGGCGGTTGAAGCGCCTCTAGGTAATTGGTTCAAATTCAAATGAGAGTTGCAGTGACCTCAATTCGCTACCATCATTTGGTGATGAACATGAAAAGAGCTAGTATCTTGATCTAGGTCTTAGCAGACAAATGTTCACACAAAAAATCTCTGATCTTATTCAGCATTGACTGGCCAGGATTGGTGCAACTAGGGAAGTGAAATAACTTCTGGCTTACAACTATGGTTCTTCTGGATCATGATTTTGGAATAAAGAGCCAGGGTTAACTGCATAACTGTTAACCACTGATTTATTTTTAACAGGTTTTGAAAAAACTCCATGGGGAGAAAAGAGCCTTTTTCCACTGTAAACTTATGCATAATTTTCAGAAAAAATGGCTAGTGAGAATAGACTAGCCTGTGAGTTATGGTTTTAAACTTAAAAATTAAAGCAAAGTTATTGCAAAGCAAAGGGACAAGACTAGTAATGTTTTGATTTGACTTTGAACAATACTGTGGTTTAGGAATCCACTGTTGATTTATGTAGTTCTAGAGAGGTCACTTGGATGTACATTTGGGGCATTCCAGAATAGAAGGTATTTTAATATTGGATTTTAAGTTTAGTCATATCTCATAGTTGTTTGCTTTTAAATGATTATCCTTTGCAAAGCAATCCAGTTTCAGACTGCAGGATGGGGTTTTGGTTTTTGCAGATACTTCAGCTCATTTATAAATACATTGAGAAAGAAATGTTTGGAGAGAGAGAGAGAGAGAGAGTGTGTATATGTATGTATGTATATATAAAAATCTTTCTTGTGCTCTCATAACTTTTTATATATAAATATAAATAAATATATATATGTAAAATGCCACCAGAAGGCACCCTCCCAAATCTTTGAATTATAAGGGGGAATTTGCTTTCAAAAAAAGACCTGTTTTTTGACTGTTAATCTTCCATACTTAACATTAAACAAGAATAATGCAAATCAATTTATTGCAACTTTCCTTAATGGTATATTTTAGGAATATTCATAGTTTCTTCAAGTTTTTTCAACGACTGTTAAGAGTTTTCTGCAGGATATAGATTTAGTGCCATCTTGTGGAAAAACTTCGTAAATGCATTTTTTAAAAATTCAATTTACTGGATTCATTTAAGTCATAAACAAGAAGACACGAAGTAAATCTGTCAGGGAAAAACACAATTTTAACAAAGTTGATCGTGAAGTTAAAGCTTTTCAACTTCTGAAAGCATATTGTTGCCTACTATGTGGACTTGTTGAGTCTAAAAGGTTGTGTCTTTTAGTGTTGCGTTTGTCATGCTGATCTGTTCATTAACTCAGGATGAAATGTCTTTCCAGATGGTCTTGTTGCTTTGTGATGTCCCATTTTTCTCAGTTGGATCTGACTGAAGACTGTTTTGATTAGAGCCACTGAAATCACTGTATATTGATTTTTATTTCCTAACTGTGGCAGAACATACAGTTCTAAAGCTCCTTTTCAAATTGTTTCAAAGGAAATGATTATGTATTATAGTTAATCAACTCGCAGCACTATTCCTAGTTTCAGTTGAAAAAAAAAATTTTTGCAGGCTGAAGACTGCTCTCATATGTACTTTGTCTGATAAAATATAGTAGGGAGAGGTTGAAATTAGAGCTTGATTTGTCACTTTTTTTTCCTGGCTTATAAGAAGCTGTGCGTGAAATTGTCATGTGAATAGTATATATTCATATCATTTTGCTAATGGTTGCATTAAAAGGATATAGTTAAAAAGTTTCATAATCACAAGGTAGAGAGGATAAGAAGGTCATGCAGTTCCCTGTTCCTAGGACTTTCAGTGCTGTATTTGTCTTTTATGTCAATGAATATTTTCCATACAGAATGTTTAAGCATGCATTTCATATATAAATTTAAAAAGTATTTTTGCAATGCAGTGTTGGGGTTCTCTCTAAGTCTTTAAGCTTTCTATTTATTTAGTTCTGTCTTCCAGTATAGCTTAAGATAATCACTGGAATCTTTTTTTCAAAGAATTGCCATGCTATATCAGACTTTTATATTTATCTGTATTATTTTTTACATATATGTAAACTTAGTGTGTGGCATATTAAGGTCACCTGGAAAACAAATACATCACAAAAACAAACGCTGTATGTTATGGAAATTATTCCATGAGTATATCTAATGTATTTTAGGTTTCAATCAGTGTTTTGCCTATTATGACTACAATGGCATGATCTATATATTTTAGGCTATGCTTACATATGATCTTATTGTTGGAAAAACTATTTTCTACACTTAATATTTTTCACTATGCTGTTTTTTCTTCAGTGGCTGCAGTAGAACCTGTGTTATTCCACAGAAATTTCTGTCTATAGGTTGTGGTGTTTTGTTTTTGCTTTTAATGGAAGAGATGAAACATTTATTTCTTTGAAGACAGATGACAAAACAGATGAAGGAAGTCTGATATATGTGATTTTATCTAGGAAAAGATTCTGTTTTTGTATTTTTTTCAAAGGCCATAAAAGGCATTCTGCCTTAAGCCCCTAAGCTTTCTAGCAAAAGATCAAGCAAATAAAAAGAAGAACTAAAGATCAAGTACCAAAGGTTCTTTAGTGACCTTGTTTACTCTCGTTTCTTTTTGTAAGTCATTTCTTGACTCTGTCTGAAAAACTATTCCCCTAATGTGGCTAAACTCCATTTTTTTGAGAAATAAGTAGTAGACCATTTTAGCATCCAGGATTTTTGTGCTGTTCTTATTTTGAGTGAATCTGCAAGCTGGAAGACATATTCTACTGGCCAACAAGTAAAGGGAAGTTACTCATTTGCCAACTGTTTTTGGCTTGAAAGGATTTTCTAAAGCTGGGAGTCAGACAACTGAATTCTTGACTTTTTCTGTTAACTGATGTTTGTACAACTGTTTATTTTGAACCCTTATTCTTGAATATAATCTCTTGGATTATACCAGGAGTAACGGAAGTATAATTTCAGACTTTCAAATTGCTTCCTTTCAGTTGTATTCAATCACAGAAATGGGAACAGAAATTAGCTCTCTATAGTACCCCCAAATCTTAGCCTTGCCTTTTAAATAAATATTACCAATATATATTTTTATCTTTCTTTTCTGGCACCACTGTTATTATTGCTAATGTAATTTCTTCTCAAGCCCCAGAACAGAAATTAGCAATATTGATCTACAACATTCTACAGCTATATATAAAATACAGTTATGGAATGCCCTAGCAAAGTATGTATCTTCATCTTCCAATGCAGGGCTTTTCTGAGAAAGAAAATTGCACTCTGTTAGATCACAAAACTATGCTGAAATGTAACAGGACAGTGTTCATTCTCCTGCTGGTCCATGGAGGGCATATTTGGAGATTTACTTTAAGGGAAGTGCTGCTTTTTTATTCTTATTTTTTTCTTTTTAAAACTACCCCCCATTTGATTAATTTCTGTGTTGATAACATAAACCTGTAGCTGGTTTTATGAATATAAAAAAAATACTGAACTCTTATAGCTATGGTGAGATTGCAGCAAAGGATATATTAACTGTTTGTCACACTTGAGTTACGTGTTAGTAGGCCTGAGGATTGAAGAATGGTCAGAAATCTTTCTTATCACCAGTTCAGTTTGTACCTCTGCTGCTTTGCTCTTTAGTTTTATAAGATTGTTGTGAGAAGAATCTCTCTGTATCACCTTCCTACACAAGATAATTTCCAGGGCTTGGACAAGTCTCTCTTCATTGCTAATCATATCTGAGTTGAGAGCAGTAAACCAATACAGTGCAGTTGTTAGTAGCATTTCATGGTAGTTATCATCATATATTGGTAATACAAATTACTGTAATTTCAGTCTGTACAATATTAAGCATAAGAAGTGCTAATGGAAACTTTGTGATAAGCATTGTGAATACCGAGTTTTATGGCTTCTCTTATATGTTAGTCAGAAGTGTTTTTTTTGCATAGCAGTGCCTTCCAGGGATGAAGGCTGGTGATCTTTCTGGGTTCTTTCTGCACTTTATTGGGTAGTACAGGTGGAATGGTTGAAAGGAGTGAAACATTTCCCTCTGCTGAGCTATTGCAGAGATATTCAAAATCCTGGGATGTTCATGATATCAGGTGGTGTAGAGCTTGAGCCCTGTCATCATGGATGAGTGAAGAACAAGAGAAGTGGTAGGCACAGGGAGGAAATTAACCTTATGTTAAATTACTCAAGCTCTGAGGAATTTCAATTTTTAATGGCAACCATGAAAAATGTTAGCTCGTTCTATGCGAGGTATTTTTTTTCCATGTTTAAAAAAACAAAACAAAACAAAAAGGTAGCCAGAAATATTTGAAATAGCACTATTCCTTAAAAATTCTGTGACTGTTTGATCACTTGGTGTCAGTTATTTACCTGTTAGTATTTCAGAAGGCTTGAATAGGTATTCCGTTACAGAGTTGAATCTGCTGTTTTCCATTAACATGCTGAATTTTACGTAATCTTAATTCAACAGTATTCTAGATGGCCATTCTTGCTCTTTGTACTAAATATTTTCCTGTGATATTTTTGTGGATGGAGTAGCAATATATATCTTTACAGACATCAGTATGAATTTATTGTTAATGTACAGTCAATATATATTGCCAAAAAGATTTTTTTTTCTGAGACTTACATCACCTTTCTCAAATAATTTTTTAGAAGTTACTGAAAACTTTCCTTTAGTGAAAGGAACTTCCATTGAAAGAAGTTCTAATTGTTGGCAATGTAAAATATTTAGTTTTACATTTGCATGTAGGTTTAAAACAAATTCTCTCGTTAAGCAGCAGGCCAAGGCAAAGAGAGCCTTTCTGAGAATGACTGCATGCCTTGGGCTTGTGCAATGGCACACAGGTGAGAACTGGTTGATGTCTAACACTAGAAAGTGGTAAAATGCCACAGAAGTATACTGCTTATTTTGTTAGGTGGAAATGTTAAGACAGAAGCATTAGAACTTACTTAAAAGGATTATGAGAATAATTTTAGCTGTGACTTTGAATGTGAGACATTAAATAGACTGGACATAATTAAAAGCATTAAGGCCACACTTGTTTGATCTTGCTGCTAGAAAAAATAGGTTTTTTTTTGCCATTTACATGAGAGAAAGCAGAGATGCTGACTGCTTATAAACAGTAATGGGCTCATACGCACTTTTCAGAATAATAAGTGTGTTAAAATTTTTATCTGTTTGCCAGATTCCATGTGATTAACTAAAGTACTTTCGGTATGACATTTTTCGGGTTCTAGGCGTTAAATAAATTGTAGCACACTAATATAACAAAAGAGGAACATACTGGTATTTAACAAAAAGCTTGACATTAAACATCACCTCATTGGAAGAATTTGTTCAGGAAAAGTTGAACTCGCTAAAAATCAGGGAGGAAATTATTTTTTTCTAGAATTTTTCTCCATATTTTGTTTGAAATAAAAAGGAAACAAAACTTCATTCCTAAATGTACAGTGCAGCGTTTCGTTTGTAGAACTTGAAGTGCAAATGTGTTTCAAGTATCTTTGCCAAACAAAATATATTGAAAATACTTGGCACTTGCTGCAAATTAGTACCATCTAAAAGCAAACAACTCTTATTTCACAAGTATATCCTAAATATTGAGTGAAATCATTTTTGATAGGAAAACTTTAACAGCAAAAAGAAGGCAATTCCATTTAAAAGAATTCCCTCTTAGGAAAGGATCTCCTGAACAAGGAATTCCAGAGGTACCAATCAATGCATCAGCAGAACTGCAAACTTATTTTTCCTTTGACTGAAAGTATGT
Organism: Rhea pennata; assembly: GCF_028389875.1. NCBI lineage: Eukaryota > Metazoa > Chordata > Aves > Rheiformes > Rheidae > Rhea > Rhea pennata. Next base: position 14,997,311 of record NC_084674.1, read on the forward strand.
TTTTTATTATTTTTGTTTGTGTGTGTGTTCATCTAAATATCTCTGTTATCATTAAGGAGTGTGTGTGTGTGTGTGTGTGTGTTAACTTTCCAAGTTCTTTGGAAATGGACTTGAGTGCCTTTGCACTTTCTTAGACTTCTGCCGTGCTGAAGTGAAGCTCTGGGGATTCTGATCTGTGACCACAATTGCTCCTGGGAGTAGTTTAGGATTGAGATTCTTCTCATCTTTAGTATACCCATAGGCAGTGAGAGTATAATCAGAAGGATTGGTTGTGCGGCTCTAGGCCATGCGAGAAAGTGTGTGTGTGTGTATGTGTGTTGGTGGTGGTCAAGGTTCATGTCCTAAGTAGCCTAACAAGCTTTCTTAGAGAACAATAAAGTGCTTCAGTCCCAGAAGGGAAAAGAAATGATTTTGTCTGTTAAGATGACACCATCAGAGAAACTGCAGAAGCAGGAGACTTTCTCACAGTATGTAGCTACTTTATATGAGAATAATTTGAAAATATGAATGCCTAATACTTAACTGCAATATTCAAGAACTCTAAAACTTGCTTTTTTATTTATCTGGCTACTGTTACAGCCAAATATTTTCTGCTTCTCTTAAATTAACCTTATGTTTTGAGCTTTTTCTTAAATGTATTTTATTTCTTTTTCCTTTAAATTTGTAATAGGTAATCTTGAGTCAGATCTGCACAACAGATGATTTTCAGTCAACTGAAATACTATTTGCTCACTCTGACATTGCTTAGCCCTAGAAATAAAGCAGGGTTTTTCCAAAAGAAAGGGAAGAAAAAAGGAGGTCAATCGTAACAGCATAACTAAGCTGTTTTAAAGTTGTAATAGTACTAAAAAGGATGCTTTAAATACCTTGTTTTTGTTACAGTGCTGCTGATGATATGCGTGTTTTAATAAAATTCTTTTTAGTAATTCAAGGACTTGATGCAGACATTTTTGTGAACATATCTTTGCAGATTCTTCTTCAAGCTTTCTTTGACCTTCTGGCTTTTGTGAGTAGAGGCTGCGAGATTTGGCCCATGAGTATTAGAATCTTTTATCTTTTTTTTTTCTTTTTTTAATCAGTAGGAGAAAACACATAGGCTAATTCCCTTTTCTAGGATAAGGGGATTGACACAGAAGGCTGTACAAGTATTTGAAATACTGAAATACTGACTCTTTTGTGCAAGGTACAACACAACTGAATTCCCACTGGTAAGTGCAGATTGAGGTAAAAAGTACTATATTTCTGCAGAGATAAGACTGTGCTCTGCATTTGGCTAAGCCTGACTGAAATATTTGGTAAATATTAGCAATCCTCCATTGAGTAAATTGTTCAACACATAGTATTCAGCCAGCCTTCTTCAGGAAAAAAATACAAATGGAAGTGTTGGATTTTAGAGGTGAGGTGAATTTGAAAAACCTGAAATGAGATTGCTCACCACAGAAAGGATTGGCTGTGCTGGAGAAATGTAGTGGAAGAAAGGAGGAAAGGGTTGCAGAGAACTATTTCTGCCTTATATGTTTAGTTTTTCTACCCCCAAATACTCCAAATTAACTAATAACTGTTTGTGCTTTAGAGATGGATTGCAGTACAGTATAATGTGTCTTATGAAGAAATGCTTTTTGGCAGAATGACAAACCATGTCTATGATAGGGGGCCTACTTAGGGCAAGTAGCAAAGAAAAGAAAATAAATAGAAAAAGACATCTATCAGCCCATAGCAAAAATAGCGAAAGTAAAAAGAAATATGTTTATGGATTGTAAGACTTAAGTACAAAACCACTATGAAACTTACAATACGAAAATGGTTTAGCTTACAGTTACCCTCAGTTATAAACGGAGATGCATTTTTGTGTGATGATCTCAAGTTTTAGGTGTTATTTTGCATTTACACTCATACTTGATATTTACCAAAATATTTGTGGGAGGTGACCCAGATAAGTTGACTGAACAGACATGAAGCCTGATAGTTCAGGGCAGATTAAATATAATATCTGTACTGAGAAATGCAGATATATAATGTACATGACAAGATTCCTTGTTTAGTTTGGAAAACGCTGTATTAAGGGCAAGCTTTATAGAATTTGACAAGGCACGAAATTTGAAAGTGTCTTGTAAGGAAGCTAGTAAACAAGATTTCTCTCTTTTTGAATAGAGTTCTACCAGCAAGCTGTGTTGTGCAGAAGCTGTCCCACATCTGTCACACCTCTAGAATTTCTGATGACACTGTAAATATATTTTGTGTGTGGCTAGAATCTTCTGTGATTTCTCACCAATTATACCTTCTCCTCTCATCTCTGTTCTTGTCAGTGCTGTTTCATTTCAGCAAAATTCTTTTCAACAGATCCTGAGAGTGTTGTTATTTGGATGCCTGATTTTTAAATTACATTAGGCAGATGAGCAAATACATGGAGGAATCCATTTGCTAATTTATACCGATGAGGAAAAGACTTCTGATTCCCTTTTTGTTCTTCTCTTACCAGAGAAACTAATGATTTGCATGTTTCTCTCTTTAAATATGATAAGCTATAAAATTGTAAGTTTAATACTGATACTTGTATCAGTAATATAACTGAATTTAACATAAAAATTGTTTTGGAAGCTATCATCTTCCAATAATGGAGATTCATATGGTGAAGAATGAGATTGAAGTAGTAGCAAATTATAGAATAAATAATGTGTAGCTTAATTTAAAAATGAGAGAATAGTCAATTATATAACTTGCTGTTATATTGGCTAAGATGAAGGGAATCAAACTCAATACTTTGAGGGTATAAGATATTAAGTTACAAGAGTAGTGCAAGTGTACTGTATACAGCTATGTAATAAGATTTCCCCCCTGCCCCCACCTTCTTCTGTACCACTACGTATTTAATGCTGCCAGAGGCTGGGAGTGATCCAGACCTGCACATTCTGTATTCCTTTGTCCTAAGACACAGAGCATTGTAGTTAGTGCATTTTATTCCATTTTATTTCATGCACTAAAGAAATAATGTGATCATGCAAGACTCCAGTAATATCTCATACCATCCAAATAGTTAACTGCAGAGACTGCTTAAAAATCATCCATAGTACAAAGTAGAACTATTCCTTTCAAAAGCTGTAACAGATCATAAGTTTGACAAAAGCTCTTGTCATTTTGGTATGCAATAATAACCATTAAAAAAAAAAAAAAAAAAAAAACCCAAGGAATTGAATGAAATCTTCAGTTTGGTTTGAAATCCTACTGTCTGGAAGTGTTTGTCGTGAATCCGTCATGACGTGCTCCTGGGAGGTTCCACACTGCCGCTTGCTTAGTGTGAGGCGGTGTGAGCTACATCCCACTTTGTGGGGTGTGGATGTGCCTGGACCTGTTCTGTTTCCAGGACTCCTGCCTCTTCCCCCGATAAGTTTGCAGGTTTTACTGTCAACTGTTTTTCAGTTTGTCAGATTATTTGACCATCACACCACATGGTAGTTCTGGCACTGAGTGTAAGATGAACTGTTATTTATGTGTCATCACAAAGCCAGGTAAAACAGTCTCAGAAGATAAAGCTAATACATTTGTTCCTTTCATTAGGATTGATGAAGAGAAAAGAGTCAAGAGCTAAAATGGAACAGTTTGAGAGACAGGAGCTAAAGTCAATAAAAAGACAGCAGGGTAAGGGAGATTGATAAGGCATTAGGTAAGGTGGAGGGAAAAAAACCCCTAAGTCTGATAAGGTTTCAGTACTCTTTGGCTGAAGCACCAGAATAACAAAATCATCTTGAATGGCTACAAAAATAGGTGTTTTACCTCTATGAGATGACCTTCCCATTACCTCCTTTTCCTATACTGCTGAGCTGAATCATTTAAAGGAAAAACTATCAGAGAATGCATTCTGAATCTCTCACCAACATTGGTGCCCAAAATTGAGTGATTCCTACCTGAGAAATAAACTTGTTACAGATTATCACTGCATTAGAGTCTAGTAGCAAATTGTATATCATAGAATCACAGAATTGGTAAGGTTGGAAGGGACCTCTGGAGATCATCTAGTCCAACCCTCAAGTGAGTGGCCCATACAGGGATCAAACCCGCAACCTTGGCATTATTAACACCACTCTGTAACCAACAGAGCTAAACCTAACGCCTAAATATATGGTGTATTTTATCCTAAATTAATCACCTGATGATAAATTAAGACCATTTCATTTCTGCCACCAAATCCTTCAGGCTGGCTTTCCCAATTAAGACAGCCTCAGCTATGATTTCACTCTTTCTTGAGTTTACATAAAGTTTGTCTTTTCCTTCTGACTTAGCAATAGGCATTTCTTTTACAAAACAGTAGACTGGATTCTTCAGCATGTTCTGTCCTTTCAGTGACTGGGTGATGAGGCAAAGCAGGAGAAGCTGTGTACTTCCGTAGATGAACTAACAATGTTAAATCAGTTGTCATTTCCTTTTCCTCCACTGTTCTCCACATACATATCTAAGCTTTGGGATGTTCTGAAAGCGCTTGTGAGGCCTGGCCCAAAACAGACTGTAGCAGGACAGTTCTGTGCAAGCAATTCCTTTGGGCCTGCAGCTACTTGGTATAGACATAGAAACTTCCAGGTATAAAACGCAAGTTGGAATTGGGGAATGACTATTAATACCTCTTTCCTTTGCTCTGCTTTCTAGTTTTGTTTGAAGTTATGGGGCCAAATTTGGAAAACCTGCACTATGCTTAATTCAGAGAGATTAATGGGAACCCTCTGTCATTTCATGGACTGCCTCTTGGTGTCAGGCTATAGAGAAAGAAAGCAAAGGCCTTGCCAATACTGGGAGAACTATTTATGCATTACCAAGAAAAAAGCATGGAAATAATTTTGTAAGTTCTGGTCAGCAAGTCTCCTTTTAACAGAAATTATGAAAAGCATGATAAATCTTAAGTGTTTTTTTTTTAATCCCACAAAGTTCTATGTGTATGCAGTGACAGCAGAGTGACAGATATTCACAGCACTCCCACATTCCTTGCCTAGTGCAATTAATTATACAATTTCTTTTCCACCCTCACAACATTTATTCTTTCCCTTTCTTAGTAAGCTGCAGACAGAAAAATCTGTGCCAACACAAGTCTAAATTTGGTCCATCATATATAAAGAGAATTGTGAATTTTGAGGCTATATAAAAGTGAATTCTCCTATGTCAAAGTAGCAGAAGACTGCTGCAGTTGAGACTATGTTTTAACATTCCCTTCTCTCACAAAACTGCTACAACAGATGAAAGAGTGTTCTCTCCTTTTTTGTCATTAAGGAGATACAGCCAGTATTTCTGGTTACAGGTAATATCTGAGGGTTCTACTGATTGCTACAGGATAGAAAGGAAAGTTGTGATTGGCTTTACCTATCAGATCTGTTGATTTCTGATCTAAAGTAATTGCAGTTAATGTTTAGAAGTGGTTAATGTTAGCAATACGAATGTTTGCTTTTACTTTTTTTAAGTCTTTTTATTTTACAAATGCTAAAGTTTACTAAACATTGACATTCGATGTACAGAGACCGCTTGACATCTGAAAAATATATTTATTTACAAATACTGTTTTTAGCATCAAGTAATAAGTACTGTCTAATTTAACTTTATGGGCATCCATTTCAAACCATTATTCAGATTAGAGAAGAAAATTCTAGACTACTGGTAGTTGTTGAATATTTCTGTCACTTATCAGTGAAACAAATTTGAAATGCAGAAAACTTGATTTACTATATTTATACAAAGTATGAGTATTTTCCTCAAGTTCTGTATACATGTTATTTCAGGCAATCATTCTTTTGAAAAGTGCATGGAAGTCTGAGCTTCGTTTTTCAAATAAACACCATTAGACTGAAGCTAGATGAAAGCTGATGTGGGGACCAAACTGAAAGATTTTTAAAAATTTTCCTTGTGATGACCTATGATGGAGGGAAGAAAAAAAGTGGATTTTTTAATTAACCTAAATAGCTGAAAAGATTTTGTTTCATGTTGAATTAAATTTTTTGAATTAAAAGGAAACTTTTTTTTAGAAAAATTCAATTTACAGAAAAGATATTTTATTTAAAAATCCCATGAAAGTATTTAAAATACTTAATTTAAAAAAGTGAATGAAAAGTTGTCAAAATCTTAAAAAAAATTCAAGAAAAGTTGTTTGACAACTTGCAAATTTATAAGTAGTTTTAACACAAATCTCTTCTTTCCGTAATTATTCAGCTGAAATTTTTCAGTAAGCTCTGACCAAGCCTTCCGTCCTTAATAAGAAGGAAAGATCAGTATTATGATTCTCAATCCAGAGTGATAAAAAATGCCCAGCTGTTTCCCTATAATATAAGGTTGAATGAAAAATTTTATATGTATGCTATTTTGTGTTTGCTTTTGGCTTTTGAATTTTCATCATATTTACAACACTGTCATAGTTATATTTGAAGCCTTTATGGCTAAAAATGTATTTTTGTATATGGAAGCTGCTAGTCCTCTGCATAACTGTTTTCTGCCAGAAGCTGGGAAAAACAAAACTAAACAAAATGAAGAAATAATAACCCCCCCCCCCAAAAAAAAGAAAAATCCTGCTGCATGAATTCATCATAGAAACTTGTTTTAAAAACTAAACATTGAATTCCTAAAATGATTTTGAAACAAAACCCTTAGCATTCAGGCCACTGAAACAGCCAAAAAAGATTTTTTTTCTACTATGCAACAGCAATAAATTTTTATTCATGATATTCAAAAGTGAGTTTAAGTCTCTGCTAGTTTTGTGACTATTGCTTAGACTCCAAGATAGCTTTTAGAAGTGCTTATAGAAGATATCTAAGGTTAGTATTTTTATTGCTTGATTGACTCATTAACTCTTGTTTTTTCCTTAATGATGTGGTAGGGCTTTCTTCAAAATATTAATTAAATCATGTTTTTAAGGTAGATCTATAAAAAAAGTATTTGATACATAATGATTCCAAAGCAATAATTATGCCAAGCATATTATATTCTTGTGATTTTAAAGTATCAAAGTTTACATGAGTGCTTGGTGGGAAAGTCTCATTTCTACTGACAGAAGAAAGGGAAGTATGTATTGTAGGAGGAAAGATATTCAAAATATTTGAAGGTAGGCAGGCAGGATGGATTGATTCCATCTGGTATGATTTGCAGTTTCTTTGCCAAAGGGATTAACTATGGATATATTATTACTATGACTATTATTTGATGTGACGTGATCCCAGTTCAATATTTCTTTGCAAAAATTTGCGAAATATATAGGGTGCTCTGGAAACAGAGGTTATTTAATGGCACGAATAAGGGTAGCTTTGGATTTCTGAGTGTTTATTCTAGTATAGTTCCTGAAGCTCTAGCTGACAGATAGATTAGGAGGATTCCATATATAAGAAAGTCCAAATAATAGATCTCTGAGCTATGATGGAGAATCATAGTAATATTATGTGTTTAAGAGCTCATGATCTCTTTGGCTTAAGAAGAGTATTAGCCATTTACATAAGCAGTTCTTACTGTTCTTAAAAGGATGAACATTACTTTCATATTTTCACATCAATAAAAACTTAGCTCTCAAACAGGTCTTTGATAGCATCTTGTCCATCTATATTGGAATATGTATGCTATATAGCAAAAGTTGTGTTGAAAAGATGTTGGAATTCCTTTTGAGTATCCTAGAATATTCAGATAAGCCCAGTTGCTAATATAAGCTCTATGTGCACAAATTGGTCCCTATCCACCAATAGCCTTGCCCAAAACTTAGAGACAGTAGTCATCATTCTATGGACTTCAGATTTTTTTTTAAAAAATAATCTGTCTAAGGTTAAGTTTAAAATAGCTTAGAACATCATCAGCTAAACTAAAATGTACTCAAAGGTACAAATGGTGATATTTCAATGTATTCTATGAAGTTTTTGTGATACTTCTTACTCAGGAATTTACTTTCCAAGTGAAATGTTGTTTTTACATGCCTCCTTGCTTTTTTCCTCTCAATATTTGTGTAGTGAATGTAATGGCAAAGTGGTTTCTCATTTTCTTTTTTCCTTTTCTTTTTAACTTTCTTACACCAAAACTTCAACCGTATTTCTATTCTGAAGAAATAATGAGGGGAAAACAATATTTTGCTGTCATAGAAAGGAATCTTGCAGTCTCTTTTGCAAGGGCTGATCATTTTTCTAATAGAAACTGTTTTTAATGCAGAAATTTTAAACATCTATCCTACTCAAGTTTCATTACACAAAAAATCTACCTGGGAATTACATCAGAGAATCTGTATGCTCTGAAGTAAAATGTTGCTTAGTTTAGAGTCATTGCATAACTATTGTGTTGACTTGTTATGATTTACAAAATTTCTGAATTATAGCTTAATACAGTGAAAAATTCTTAAAAAATAAAGTGCTACTATGGTTTTGGTTCTGTTTACTTTGCAGTGTGTGTATCTCCTTGTCATTGCCTTTTTATGTCTTGTTGATTCACTTATTTGTGATAATCATTGAGTTTTATTTCTGTGTTCTTTGAAAATTTCATTTGTATTTATGCACTAAATTTCTGCACTAAAAATGTCATTTTTTGGTCAAAAATAGTATGTTAGTAGATTTAAAGTGGAAAGTTGCTACATATGGAATAGTTTTGAAGTTAAATTTATTGGGAGTATTTAAGTTTATGTAAGTAACTAAAAAGATGATGAGATTTTAAGCAAAGATAAGAGATATTGATAAAAATAGGGCTGTGCGACTACGAGATAAGTTTGATTTCTTGCATTTTAATATGCAAAATTTGTCTCTGAATATTAAAATTTCTTAGTAGTCATTATTGAAAAGGAGTAATTTACATTTGTGTGCATGAGTATGCACTTAAGAAGTTGCAAATATTGACAATTAAGCTCCTTCCATTTATTAAAACAGCACCATTAATGACACAACAGATTCAAGGTATCTAACTGTACAGCATTCCACCACTGACAATACTTTTTTTAATAGAATTTTCTATTTTTCATTCAGTTGAATCTTAGCTTGTTGTTACAGACCGACACTTTTAGATATAATTGTGCTAAACGTGAAGGTAATTTCAAATGAATTAAGGAATACTAAGGGTTCTATAGGGTGTGGTGTTGCAGAGTACTCATAAATATGAAATGTCTGGTGCCATGCATTTAAGTCACCTATATCTTACTGATAGAATTCCTGCAACTAAAGGTCTTCTGATATGGATCATGAGGCTGTTTAGGACTCCATATTTCTGTTCAATTCACTACGCTGTGTAGACAGTAGTGAACAGAGAGAACTAGAAAAAAAATTAATCGTAAAAATATAATCTGAAATGAACACTATTAACCATAGTAATTTAGAATTATTATTTAAGTTCCAACCTTTTAAATGGGAAAAATGCTTTTTGATTGCATTGAATAGGGAGTGCAAAATTTTTTCTTGTAAACAGAGAAGGAACTCTGTGCTCAGATGTAGTGAAGACATTTTAGCACCATTTACAGTGGTGCCTCAAGCCTAAAATCCAGTAAGATGAAATAGGAATATTACCATTATTCACTGGCAGGTTTATTACTTCTGAAACTTTTCTTTGTTGTATTTATTGAGTAGAGTCTGTGATAAGTTTAGATTTAAACATTTGAGTACTGTGAAGTTGTTGGTGCTGTATTGTATAACTCAGTAAGACTGCTTTTTTTCTGTTGAGGGCACTTTTTGTTGAATTCAGCTCTTTCTGTTAAATCTCGTTTGCTTGCATCTGACCTTTATTTATGTTGATTTTTTGCTTCATTTTTTCATTTACCATGCTGTTCAGTTTTTGGATGCCAGGAGAACAAAGGTTTGTCCACTATTTGCAGTCAATTTCTTTTTCAAAATCCAGTATTGCTCATTGTGTATTTTTGTTTGCTTGTTAGAGAAACAGTAATCCTGTTTACTAAACATATTCATAGCTTTAGTTCCCCTCCCTTCCTCCCCCTACTAGAACCACCCTCCTCCCCCTTTCAATTACAGTGAGTGCTTTGATTAACTTTGTAAACTAACAGTACTGTTGAGCACCATGCAGGGCAGAATTACCTTTTAGTCTATGAAGTAATTTAGAAAACATGGAATACTGAGTCTTTCAGCTTTATAGGCACATATTGAATGTACTAATGGATGTGTCATTGCCTAGTGTTTGGGTTTGTTGGTTTGCCTTTCTTTACTTTTAGTTTTACCTATAACTGACACTATTTTGTGTGTGTTTGCTTTCATTTGTTTATATTTTTTAGAAGCACTTGAAAAACATCATTACAGATATTTTGCCACATGCATTTGCTATTTTATAAGGTCATTTGGTATACTTTCATCTTTGATTATGAACTTTGTTCTAATGAACTTTCAACTGTTAGAAAGTTTAATCAAAAACAGATCCTACATTCAGATCCCAAATTGATTTTTCTTTTCTTTTTTTATTGCAGCATCTGCAAATGACAATCCAGGCACTTCAGGATGAGCTTAGAACCCAGAGAGACCTTAACCATCTTCTCCAGCAAGAAAGTGGAAACCGAGGAGCTGAGCATTTTACCATTGAGCTCACAGAGGAGAATTTTCGAAGACTTCAAGCAGAACATGATAGACAGGCTAAAGAACTCTTCCTCTTGAGAAAAACTCTGGAAGAGATGGAGCTAAGGATTGAAACACAAAAGCAAACACTAAATGCTAGAGATGAATCAATAAAAAAGCTTTTGGAAATGTTGCAAAGTAAAGGTTTACCATCCAAAGGAATGGAAGATGACAATGAGAGAACTCGAAGGATGGCAGAGGCTGAATCTCAGGTTAATCATTTAGAAGTGATTTTAGACCAGAAGGAGAAGGAAAACATCCATCTTAGAGAGGTAAGGAAAACTTACTGATTTTAATTATTTATTTAAAAGATATTGTCCAAGTACTTGCTACAGTTTTAGAAATATTCTTTAGAGTATTTGAACTTGTCTTTTTCTGCTTTTATTTTTCTTTAAAAAAAGCAAAAACAAACCTGAAGTATTCGTTTTAAGTTCAAAAGAAATACACATCAGCATTATATGACCTTTGAAAGCAGATATAGAAAAGAAGAAAAAAATATGGAAGAAAGGTAATTAGGTGTCATTTGAGGCTGACTGTCTTTGACAGTGTTTCTTTGTGTGCTTTCTGGATTCTTTCTATTTTGTCATATCAATTGAGTTGATAAATCAAGATGATTAGAACTACCAAAGAAAGAATTAACAGCTGCTACTGCTGCCAACTAAATAGCCATGACTGCATGCTATTTTTGTATTTGATTTTATATCCCTTGTATTTGAGATGACCATTGCAAAATGTTTTGCCTTCCATATGCACATACAAAAAAGCCTTCGTGTATTCCTAATTTATTTTTGTGTGGTGCCACAACTTTTTTTTTTCTTAAATATACCACATAATATTGCCACATTAAAATGCTGGGGTGATGGCTGCCCATGAAATGCTCATGCATCTTTGGGACTGGATTTCAGACAACTGAAACAAAATCTGGCCTCTTGCTGGGCCCATCTGCCCCTCTGCATCCTAGCAGTCCTTCAGCATTATCATGTGACCAGTGTGAGGCAAAACAAGACAGCCTGGGTCTTCCTCAGAAGTACGTTATTGCTTCCTGCTAATATGAGTGAAAATTGAAGGCAGGTTGAGTTCAAGCTGTCCACAATAAGGGGAATACGGACCAACAGCTCTGTTCCCTAGAAATTCAGGAACATGGTTTTCTGATTGAACTTACAGTCTGGTAAAACATGAACCAAATTAGTACAAGAACATGGAAAATTTTTATCAGACTCTTGTATATCACTGTAGGTATGAATGCCAGAGGTTAAGAATAGCTATTTACACCTATAGAATGTGTACAAAATATCTTTTCTCTGCCGTGCTGTAATTGTGTATTTGATTTACAGTTACTTTGTTAGTGGAAAATATTTTTTTAACCTTTTTAACCTGAAAGCTTTATTTTAAGTTTTCTTTTCCTTTTTCTTTCTTTTTTTTTTTTCCTCTAAGCAAAGATATATATTGAGAACTCAGTGGTATCTTGGGCCTATCTGAGGCTTGGAACCACTGGAAAAGTTGCATCACACGTTTGAGTAGTTTGTTGTATACACAGCTTTTTCTCGAAGTTGTATGTCCTGAATCTTTTCTTGAGCAGAACTCTCATTAACCGGTGACATCACTTTTAATGAAGTGTGGAAGTCCATGGATCCAGAAAGGAGTTGCATAAAGAATTAATGATTCTGAGTCTGTGATAAGGAGGCTTGTAAGTGAACTTATATAAATTAGCAGTAAAGCTTCTGGATTTAGATCTGCTGTTCTCAGTGGTACATTCTGTTCATTTTAATGATGGATGACCTTTTATCTATTATTTTTGTTCTATGACTGTATCTGACTATAGCACCAGTATTGCTTAGCTTTGTGAATCCTAATTTGGAAGTATATTGGACATGAAGTTCAAAATTAGCAGACTAGTGAAGTTCTGTAATGGCCTTCCAAGAACAGTGAAAGAAATAAAAGTAAATGGAGCTTGAAAAGTAGATAAAATGTAAGCTTTTGAGGAAAGTTCTTGGGCTTTTAAATTTATTGGTAAGGCTGAAAGAATCTACTATGCGTCTTTGCCTGATACTTACACTGAATTAACTGTGTTAAGAGCTCCCACTGTTACCTGCGGGGGGCCAGGAAAATTCTTTTTTCCCCTCTGTGTACATGTTGTGGATAAAGAGGTGGTCTTTCCTCTGGAGTGTTACAAGTATAGAATGGGGTATGATGGAGTTCCTGTTGATGACGTGCTTTGGTGATTGTTCAAGGTTTAATAGTTTACTGTGTTTGCTAGCAGGAATGTATTTCCCCGTTGTGTCAGAGTGGCAGAAACTATTTGTCAGCTTGGGATTTTGACTAGGAGTTCCCTTGCTAGAGAAGGAATGCAAGGCTTTTGGTGAAGTCTTCTGTCTCTCCAGCTGCGCTCCTGTGGCACATGATATTTATAGCTTTTGATCCAGATTTAAAGTTTGTTACTGGGAGCTTGGAAGTATGGGTGTGTGAACTCTTAGGAACTGTTTACTGGATGCCTGCCAGTTATTCCAGGAATGTGGATTTGGTCATTCAAATAGGCTCTTCTTGGCAAATGTTCTGATGTTCAAATTTGGTGTTTTGCTGTCTTGTGATGGAAAGTTACCTGTGAGCATCAAATGGGTATCAGTTATTTTGTTTGTTTTTATATATTTATTAAAACACAGAATGGAACAACTTTTGATCTTCATGTGTAGCTTGGTGAGTCATTATTATTCCACAGTGCTCATTTGAATTACTGTCACGGCAGGTGACATAGTACAGATTTCCATCATGATGAAACAGGAATTGTTGTGTAGAATCTTTGCAGTAGTCTTCTCAGTGGACCAACATTTAGCTAGGGATTGTAGGTTTTCATCCTAACTGTATAAATGACCTTACAGAGATACTGGATTTTTTTTTCCTCAAGAATTATTTAAAAGTTATCTGAAACTAGGATACATTTATAACTAATTCCATTCATGAATAATTCAGCATTATTCAAATTTTGTTATTTCTCTGTATCTTTAACAAAATACTCTCTGTTTTGGAACTTCTTCTGAAATGTTATAATTTTGGTCTATAGGGCTCATGCATTGAGTATATTTCTGAGAAATTAGTGTATTGTCTTGTATAATGTACTGTTTAATCAGATGCTGAAAACTTGTCTGTTTTTTAAGTAGTTTTGCTATTTGACTTTCTGACATTTCACTTGAGCCCGGTTAAGGAAGATAAACTTTTTTTTGCATCAGCAAGTTAAGTTACTCAGCTAACAGTGTGTCATTTGACCTGTACAATGATAGATTCTTTTATAATCTCCAGAGAAGAGCACTGTCTAAGAACAAAATTCTGAACATGATGGAAATGAGGTTGAATGTGAAAATATAATTGAAGACTATAGCTATTCAGTCTAAGCTTTACATTAGAAAGCATATATAGTTCCACTTTTCTTCCCATATGCTATGCTATCTAATGTAAAAACACTTTCAATCTACGGTTTTTTGGTTGTTGAAATCTAATTGTGTACCATTCCATCACCTTTTCAATTCTAACTGTATCCAGCTGCTAACCTTTTTTTGGAAGTTCACTCTTCAGAAGTGAGAGAAAGGACACTTCTTACAGTTTGCTCGGCTTCTGAAAATATTTTCCCCTAACTCAACCATATCATTCTCTCCTAGGCAGTCCATAGCTTAGTCCTTTAAAATAATGCTACAGCCAGAATTTGTCGTCTTTTTGGTTCAATCTCAGTCCTTTAGACTGATGGAAGCAAGCAGAGATCTCTGCAATGTGATGGAACTGGAAGTTAAAGGATGAGAAGCAGAATAAATTAATTTTGTTTATTAATGATCACTGGTGGGTGGAACTTTGACTGAACCAGAGAACTAAGTTAATATGCTGTAAGACAAACTGAAGCAACTGTCTGTGAGACATTGGCAACTAAGGACGTTCTCTTCTACGCACATTCAGACTTCCATTGGCTATCAATTATATCTCCTTGACATCAAACAAACTTTCATTTTTTTTTTCCATTCCTATAGTTCTTCCCACAACCCTACTTTTATTTTGGTCCTGCAATATTTAAGCATATCTTATCAAGAGGAGTGTTGTAGAGGTGTGTGTGTGTGTAAGCAGCTAGAGCTAATTAAATGAACCTGCCACACTTGAAAGAGGAATGAAATTCAGTCAAACCAAAGATTTCTGAGGGATTATAGGAATGCATTTGTGCAAGTTATAATATTCTAGTGTTGTTCTTGTTTTTTAGAAACCAAAAGAGTTCTTTTCCTTGTGAATAACCCTAGTAGCTGTTCACTCCAGTAGCTGCCTCCAAAGAACTCCAGGCTTTTGATTATATTTCTTTGGGAAGGTACAGGAGGAGACTTAAAAATAGCTAGTGTACCAGAGGCATAGGAATATGTCTGGAAAATAAAATAATCATGTTTTTTTCATTGTTCCTAACTGATTTGGAATCACTTTGGAACATTAAACACATGGCCTCTCAAAGAGTATACCTTTCTGCAGTGCATCTTGAAGCTTTGTTACACAGAGGCAAACTTGCATTTACTCAAGTTTTGTGTTTGAGGCTACAGAATGAGGAGAAACATCTGTGACAGAATATGTAAAAATGTGCCTTTTGGATAACTACGAGTTGAGGGTAAGTGGAGAAGGGTTACTTCTTTGCCCTGAATAAAGGGCTTGTGTATATAGGGAAGAAAGGTTTTAGAAAGGGCAAATTGAGGCCTAGAGGAGGAGGAGACACTAGCTGAAGTTGGAATCCTGTTCTGTTACAGGAATGGCAAAGAATGGCAGTGTAGTTAAAGTTCATTAAAATAAACATGCTTTGAAATATAAGCTATGCAAAACATTTTTTTTTTTTATAATACTACATTTGATAAAATGAGATTGGATTCCTTACCATGTATTTAGGAATTTAAAATATATGTAATTATTTTTTGTTAATATTTTTCAGTGGTAGCATTTTTGTGGAGAAAATGATACAGTAATTGCTCTGATTTGAAAATCATGTTTCCTGTGAGGAATAATGTGATCTCTACAAATAAATATATGGAAGAAAAAAAAGGCATTCTGGCAATCTCCCTGTAAGCACATTTATGGTTGAAAATCTATCTTCAAGCCATAATGTCATACAATGGCATGCTTTACATTCAGAGTTAAGTATCATGAAGATCACTAAACATACATTCCTATCATAGAAGGCAACATTCCTGCCTTACAGTTCTTAAATTGGTTATCACATCTCTTTTCTAGAATTTTAAATAAAAGTTTTTCCCCTAGTAGGTTCTGTAGGTAATATTGTGATTTTATCATGTGGAAATCTAGCACAGATGTTCAGTATTACTTTTTTAAACGTAGTGACCACACATTATTTACCCTAAGTACCATTAAGTATTTTTTTATTATTGCTATTAAAAACTTGCCTTAGGCAAAGTCCCACTAAATCTCTAGTAAAGTCAAATGTTAAAATTCCAGCAAGTATTTTTATTATGTATACATATACATATAATATACACACCCTCTCTACATTACATACAGTTTCACTAAAATGGAATCTGAGCTCATGCAGGATTTTATATGCACGTTTTAACTCTTTATCTTGCATGTATTCTTAAAATAATGTTGTTGCACATGGTTTAAAGCTACAGCTTTTTATGTTTAGTAGAAAGAAGATGAACACAGCTTCTTTATTGTAATTTAAAGTACACTTCTAAACTTTCAAGGATTTTTAAAAACTTGCTCTATGTTTGAACTCAGCTTGGTCAAATAATGAAGGTTGCTGATGGGACTTGAACTGCCATCATGAATTAGTTATTGCATGTTTTTAAAGTTATTAATGGAGCAAAGTTCCTTCTTCCACTGTGAATAGAACAGATGCCTTGCAGACTTCTGGTGTTTACTGTAAATGTCTTGCACTGGAGCCAGTAGTAATTTACAAAGGAAATGCTTTATCGACACCAAACATTTCTTCCCTAAAGTTAGTTATATAGATTAACAGCCATTCTAGACTGAACCTCTTTATTAGGCTCATTAGTGCCTCTTTCCTTTTATTTCCCCGAGCTTGACTCAAAATATTAATCTCATTGGTGGTTATACGAGTATTTTCTATTGGGGGAAAAAAAAAAGAGTTGAAGCAAGAATTTTAAGCGCCCCCCCCCCCCCCCCCGCTTTTTTTTTGGTATATGATTTTTAATATCTCTGCTTTAAATAACTTGTAACAAAGACCCTCATTAAGACAATTACTTTCTATCAAAATATCCAGAGTATTATGTGTGTTTTTAAGGTGACCTCTTAAGTACACAGGACGACTTTGCAGTGCTGGCAGTCAGTCCAGACATGGAAACATAGACAGAACCTGATTATGCTCTTGAGAACAGTAATTGCTTCTAACATAGCACGTTCAGATTTTGTTATGCTCCATGATATTCTTGCCAAGGTGCTTGGTTGCAATAGTTTTTACAAGTCCATGCAGAGAATTAGACAGCTTTCTTCATTTAGGAATCAGTTTCTTTAAAGACACACTCTCCAAGACAACCACTAGTTTGGAACCTAGATTATAGGAAAACTGTCAGTTTGAAACTGTATTAAATGTTTTGGAATAGTAAGTAAAGAAATTATCCTAAGTGGAGATAGAGAAATCAGTGATTCACAAATAAGCTGTTTTTATATCTTCCAATATGTGGAGATGATAAATGTGTTGACCCTGCCAGCATTCCTGGAAGGTGCATCCTTTAGAAGGTAATCTGGGGACTGTCTTGATTTGCTGTAAAACTAATATCATCCCCAGATGTGGAAATAATATCTTTGTAGGGCTGTTTGCCCAGTTCACACATGTTTTGGGAGTTGCAGGCTGCGTATAAGCATCTTAGACACTAGCCAATAACAAAGCAAAGGAAAATGATTCCCTCTAAACCTCTGTTTGTTTTCCATGAAAGTTTTCTTTCCTTTCATCTTCTCTCCATTTTTTTAAAAATCTCTATTCTGTGATCATGCTGCTACTTGTTTCTGTGGCAAAAACTTAATTACTGCAGTCTATAATGAAATTAATTTCTCAAATTTCCCTAACTTTGTTCATATGAGTGACAATAGCTTACTTATGTGACTCTCAGTTCTGACATAATGGTGTGTTTACACAGAAAGAGTAAGAGCTGAATGTGAGGGGAGGAGGGGAAGTTGTTATGCTTGAATTCCTGTGTGCTCAGCACAAGAAAACATACCCCCACAGAACAGTAAGCCTTGGAAGGGATTGCCTAGAGATGTTGAGGAACTTCCCTTCTTGGAGATATTCAACATTTGATTGGCAAAGGGCCCTGAGCACCCTCATCTAACTGAAGTTAGCTTTGCTTTGAGCAGGAGGTTGAACCACATGATTTCCAGAAGGCTCTGTTGATCTGAATGTTTCTTTGACTATATGATCCCAGTGTAGGGAAAAGCAGTATCATCTGGTCATAAATGTAATAGTGCAGTCCAGTATGTGATTGGGATGCTGTGATAACATTAATGTTTGTCCATTGGGAGTCTTGTATTGTTACAAAGTCAGTGAACTGGTGAGCTTCCAGATGTTTAATCTAGATGCTGTAATTTTGACAATTCATTGATCATTTTGTTTTTTCTAAGATGATACAGTATTTGCATAATGGTGTCAAAATAATTTAAATCTTAATTTTCTCTTAATCACTTTTATAGGACTGCTTTTTTCCTATGTTATTTTGCTTTTTAATTCCACAATATCAGTGTATGCTTGAAATTCTGCTTTTGTAGCTACCTATTTAGTACTTTATGGGTTTCTCTAGTACAAAGACTGTTATGATTGGTTAACCATACCTTCAAGCAGCTATGTCATTTAAAATATCTATCTTAAGGATACTATGCTTGGTATGAATATAGTGTTCCTATAAAACTGTTAGGTTTTTTTAATCAGCAGGGTTATATGCTATTGAAGTGGAAATTCAATTCTGCTTTCACTTAGTTGTTGCTGAATGAATAGAACTGAATTTATAAAAAGAGGAAAATGCTTATATATCCATTTCTAGGGCACACCTGAGAGGCTCTTTGGTCTGAATTCATAAATATTAGGGGAGTATTCCTGATAACTTTTTCTCTCTCTTTAAATGGAACCCTTTTTTGTTTGATCTTCTGGCAGTTGCTCTAATTCAGGGGAAGGATTCCTTAAAAAGAATGAATGAATGTGTGGAGATGGCTCTGGCTGAAGGAAACGCAGTGAAAGAACGGAGGCAGATACGGCTGCCAAGAAACAGTGACCCCCTTCTGTCAGCTTTCAGCCAGTGCCCCGGGAATATTTTTTAACTATCTTAATGTTAGGTCAAAATCTCTTAAACTATAGTTCATTGAGAATAAAACTAGCTACAGAGTCTTTACAGACATGTCCTGAATGATTTGAGATTGGATACCGTTCAGCCTTGGAATGCAATGAATTCAAGTATCTAGCTTTTTTTCTTTTTCTGCTCTGCTGCATAAGGAAAGAAGGTTTCTCCACTATTTCTGTTTTGAAATTAGTGACCGATTCCAGCCAAGCTGGAGCATTTTAACTCTGGACATTGTTTTGTTTATGCATAGAGAGCTGTAAGTTAGAGACCTCATTAGATAGAGGAAAGTCTAATATGAAGGCATCCAGCTTCCTTTGGAACATGAGTTGTCGGGCAGTTTTGGAAGGAGGATACGAGATGGCATTAGCTAATGATCTGTTCTCCTGTGGCACGTGCTCCCATTTAGAAACATTTCAAAAAATTAAAGAATATACTAAAAAGCAAGCATTAGAATAACAGTTGTGGTGCATTTATTATGATTTAAAATTACTGACCTTTACCCAGACATAAGGAATTGGAAATATGCTTAAAAAGTAGACCTCAAATCTGAACAAACTTTTTTTTTTTTTTTTTTTGGGGTTATAGGTATGTTGTCCTATCACATCTCAGAAGGAAAATCTGTTTGAAAAATAATTTTGCGTCGTCTTTTTTATATGAAGGCTACTGCTGAATCTATTTATGTTTGATATGGTTTTCAAACTGTATGAGCATTTCCAGAGGAATGTTAGAAGAATATTCTGAGAACCTGAATAGTTTCAGTATTATTGCTAGAGTAGTTATAAATTGGCAGCTATTTTGCCTGAAAGGAAGAAAAAAGCAGAGGGGGACATTATTTTCCCCATCATCTTTCAAGAAACACTCTAAAACTATAGAGGAAAATTATTAACACTTTCTAAAATTATAGAAAGTGTATATAGAAATAATTACATATCTATAATTAAAGAAAATTATAGATTGAATAACTCTTGTTTTTCTAAATTCTTTTTGCATATTTACCTAACTCCAGCCAAAAGCAGAAGATTAGTAAAACCCCCTCCTTTTTTTTTTAATTCTTAGGGCTAATATTTTCTGAACCCTACCCCCCCCCTGCTATTTCCAGCACATCACAGTTTTCAACTAAGTTGAGAAAGCTGACATTGAGAGTCAGCTCTATTAGCAAGATTTGTGTTATGAGTCATGCAGCCTTTTATTAAGACCAAAAAGCCAGGTATCTGAAGTCATGTAAGGTTGGCTTCATGAAAACTGCAAGAGCCTAATCTGCCACCAAGCAAATGTGATGAATTTGTATCTATCTACTTTTACCTTCCTGTTTATATTTTACCCTCTGTGCATGTAAAGCCAGGAGCGGGGAGAAGAAAATGTATTTTGTGGCTTCTTTAAAAGTCAGCCCCCTAAAAAGGAAATGTTACTTTTCATTTACTGAAGTTTGTCCTTCCTTAAGCTCTGTGCAGCAATGTGAATTTTGCCTTTGTATTTGCCTGGCCTATCTCAGTAATACCAGTGGAGAAGTATTATAGATATTAAAGAAGTATTATAGATATTAAATATGGCAAATAATGTAAACTCTTTCTAAAGTTTCACCTGCAATTAAGTTTGGAAGTGGAATGTTAGGACGGAATGTTAGAAAAGCAGAATGTTGTATCGAGCCGTTTAATCAAACAAGATTTCTGATTTAATAAACAGATGGAACTGGAAACTTGTTCCAACTCCTTTAGAAAGTATATGCAGCCTTTGATTTAGTGGAACAGGAATTTAGCTGCTCACTAATTATTAACTAGTAATTTCCTAACTTTATAGAAGTATTTATTGTCCTGTGAGACAATCTTAAAGAAAGGCCAACGTATTCTGTTGATGGTTTGACTCTAAAGTCTGATACGATTACAGAGCTCTCAAACCAAATATATCATTTTGCAAATATAAAATTTGGCAATGAATATAAACATATCCTATTTCAGCATAAAGAGTTGGTTTAAAATCCTGAGGAGTCTCCAAAATATGGATATATCTGAAAATGCTGAGGACAAAATCTTATTTGTGTTTTTTCACAAGTCATCCAAATGAGGTCAATGAGGTTAGCTCAGTGATTTAAAGTGAACAGGATTAGGTTTAAATGAGTGAATGAATCTCGACCTTTGAGAAGTACAACTGCTTAGTTACACAGAACAGAAGGAAGTAGTGTTGCTTTACTTACTTGGCTTATTTAGCAGAACATATGTACTTGGTGGTAAATCATCCCATTTGCATGGAAACAGTCTTTCAGTTGCTTTTCAGATTATTTTTCTTCTATTTGAAACAAAGTCAACCCCCCCCCCCATTTTTTTAAAGTGTATATGTATAATGAATATACGTAAAATAGTTACTGGTTCTGTTTGCTTTTGTGATCATTGCTTTCATGATTAAGAACTATATTTCCCTTTGGGGCCTTGTCCACCTTGCCATGGTCCTTCCACTTTGATATAGAAGAGCCAAGCGATATTCCTGCTGGTCTTTTAATTGCACTTCATTGTTCCTGTGGAATAAATAAAGCAATAAATAAAAAATATATGTGATCCAGGAAAGGAAGTGTGAATTGAACATATTTCCTGTAATTGCTGTAAGAGGACTGTATCTTCAGTACCCTAATATGGAGTGTTCTGAATCAGCAGTTTTTCTAGAGTGTAGAAAGTCAAAACTGTAGTGTTTCCCACTCGATAGACTCAGAAAATGTAAGGGACATACCTACGATGTTCGTTCTTACTCTGCTCTTAAGGTATTTTACTTGAACTTAATTTTTATTAAACACAAAGTTTGTATTCCATCCTATACACTGATGATACTGGAAGATTTTGTACATAATCCAACTTGTACTGACGTAATTTAGGAGAACAAAAATAATCTAATAATTGACATATAAAAAATACTTACCCAGTTTGCTGCTACTGTACTTGGTAATTGCAAGCAGGTGGTTCTTAGTGATGTGTCATCTGAATTCTGGCTACTGTCTTCCTCTATTAACAAAATTCTTATGCTGCCATTGCTCTGCTGTGCTGCCAATCTGATTCCTAATTCACTTCAAACTAGCATTTCTTGTGAAAGTGTTCCATACGGGGAACTTGCTTTGCTAAAGTAAGTGTATGTTATTAAAGGGACAGTACCACACTTTTCCTTACAAATCTGTATTTGCAGAATGCATGCTTTCTATTTGTTAATACTGTTATGCATTTCTTTGGTCACAAAGCTTTAATCAGCTTTGGTTCTTGACATCTTTTATTCCTCTGAATATAACTTATTTACACAAACACATGGATCTTAAGTTTTAGTTTTGTAACAGTGATTTTAAGCTAAATGATGTAACTTTCTTTCCTCTGGCTCATTGGCTCAAATAAGTATTGAAAAAACATATTCTATTAATACATCATCTTTAGGAGAGGCTCATTTCTCATTTAGTGATATCTTTTCAGCAGATTTCTGCAAGTGGTAAGTTAATTATGTTTCTACTTACTCTTCCTGTATTTGGCAAAATTTTTAAAGGTTTACTAACAGAAGCAATGGTATTCAAATACTGAATATGAAAGTGTATAGTGTTTACAAGATGACCTGAAATTATTAGAAAATTGTGGTGTTAGTCTGTGTTCTTATTTTGCTTTTATAAATATTAGTAATCTACTCATATTATTTTAAGGTTGAAGGTAAATTATCTTGAGTTGTTTTCCCTTTTCCATGTAGAATTGCCTAATTGTAGATGCATGAAAAACATAAGAACTAGCACCTGTTTTGCAGGAAGACTTTTGACTAGAAGGAATTGTTGGTTAATCAAGTGATGCATTTTTTGTGGCAGTGGTATATAGAATAAATCAAGTTATGGTTCAGATAGTTAAGCTGTAGCTTTCTTTGAAGTATGACACCTAATGCTTCTTCACTAGTCTTTGTCGATACATCTCACTTGGGCCATATTGAAGGGAAAAATGAAGGACGCATTGTTTCTGCCATGCTTCCAAAGCATGATTCAGTTCTGTAAGCTCATAGATCTGACTTATACAGAAGAGTTTTTCATCATTTCTTCTTGTTAAATGAACAAACAGATGACAGTATGTTATAGAAGTATGTAGGTATGAAGAGGAAGTAGAAATTATTCTGAAGACATGGGGAAACGTGGTGCATTCCTTTTCATATATCTCCTCAGGGAGGAATGGAGATAAAATACAACGTGATAGCTCAGGAATAAATGTTATCTTTTTGATTTGCTTGCATTTCAAGCTCTTTCCTTTTTAAGTTAAGAGTTTGCTTATTATCTACTGTCATGCAACTTGCTAATTAGAGAAAACTTTGTTTTATTTTATTTTTTTTAAGCATGAGCTTCTGATCCTGCAAGCATATTCTTCTTTCACGATGATTGTGTAAACTATGTTTTGGGACCTATTTATCTAGTTTGTTTAAAAGCAAGGATGTGAGAAAGTATCATCTGAATCCATCCCAAATATTTCTTTTTTTGAATTACAATGTGAACATGATAGATGGGACCTCGTGTAAACTTTAGTACAGCTGTACACATGCTTATCTGAACAGTCCCAGTGAATGTTGTACAAAATTGTGTAGCACAGGGAATTATATTAATTAAAAATCCAAACTCTCTCATTATGTCACTACCCAATTACCACAGATTGAGCTTGGTAGTGATAACTGGGAGAAGTTAACCATGTACTTTATTACACCCAAGATGGATGCTACTTATTTCCTTAATGCCCTCCTTTCCCAAAGCCTGCTTCGCCATTTACATGTAACCTGTTTTGTTTCCTCTAGAATAGTTAGACTTCAGACCTACATTTTCACATGTATGCACCATCATACATCCTGCATCTTTGTAAAGATATGAGGTTCCAAAGGTCTAAAAATACATTCAGCATTAGAGGTCATAGAATTCAAATTTTGCTCTTGTAATGCACAAAATGTTCTGTGGGTTACTGTATCTTTCCAGTGAGCTAGAATAATCTACAGTAAGCTCAGCCTGGTGGCAATGAGAAACTTTGTCATTCCACAGTTTCAAATGTAATATCTTCTCTAAACAATATGGAAAAATGATTTAATCAGAAATTAGTCAGTATCCAACTATCTGTTCAAATCTTTCATATAAAATTATATATCGGAGTTTTTTGGTCACTAGATGGCACTCTTGAATGAGGATTGGGTTTTATTCACCTGGCTTACATTCCTTTCACATATGATCCCTCTCTATTAGTTATTTTCATCGCTCATTTTACAATGATATAATGAATTAATTTGCAATAATATAATGAATTAAGAGGAGGGATACCATCATTTAACGGCAAAAGCATGATACTTTTACTGAGATTTTATAGCAGCTTGTAAACTGAATGCAGTTTGGAATAGTTGCAGCTAAGAATTAAGGCAAAGATGGTAAAAGGACTAGTGACGCTCTTTACACAACAGGTAAAATCTGAAATTCAGTCACAATGTATTAGTCAAGATTTGTAATTTACTTCAATTTACCAAAATAAGGGAGCAAATTAAGATGTCATCTTCTGCTTTTTAATATATTGTAGTTTCCCTAGGGTATGTGTTGTCACATTACCTCAACTTTGCGGAAACACCTGTAGGTTGAAACAACGCAATTGGAACGTGGGAGATGTACAGTGGAGAATATCTTAAGTCACACTGACATGCCCTGCTGCATTTCAAGATAGGCTTGTGATACTTAGCTTACTCAAAAGTTTTCCTGCTTTTGAGAAAGAGATGTTAATGTACATCTATACTGAAGAAGCCAAAGACAGCACGTATGTAGCACATAGTTTGTGATGCCGTTTGGATCCTCTAACATGAAAGATCCTATAAAGATGTAGCCTTTGTGAATTTATGGAATGATTCTGTAATTAATTCAGTGTATAAGTACCTTGCATTAGATAATACGTACCTTACAATTAGACAATAAGACTGTCTAAATGTCATCAAATTTATCTGATTATTAGATTTATTTATCAATTTTTTCTTTCACTAGATTTAAAAACATCCCTAATATTCTTACTGGTTCTAGTGGGAATTGTAAATCTAAATTTCCTATTCAAAATTTAATCTCATGTGCAGTCATTGATGTTCTTGCTGTTGTTCTCACAATACTTCAAATACTGTGTTCCTTGAGAAGAAATAGTTGGGACTCATTCAAAACACCAAAAAGCTGCATTGTTTCTATTTAAACAAAAAAAAAAAAAAAGTACAAATGAAGGTTCTTTTACAGGCTACAGAACAAGCCTTTGTACTTTCTTTTTAGTTTTAAAATAATTAAATTTTTAAACAACATGACACTGATAGCATAGAATATATGCAAGACAAAGAATCTAGGAACCAGATTGTGTAAGAGAAACAGAACCTGTCAAATGGCTAGTGAATATTGTGCGCACACACACACACAAAAAAAAAAAAAAAAAAAAAAAAAAAAAAAAAAAAAAAAAGGAAAGAAATTGCCAGTTTTGCTTGTAATCTTGTACCTCTGAGTTTTTTTGGCCTGACTGCTATGCACTGAAATAAATTTGGTGTTTCTCAACACATTGCTTTGCTTTGTAACATATTCAGTGCTTGACTTTGTCTTTAGTACAGGAAGTCCCCAAGATTCTGTAGTGTGGTTAAAATATATATATATATATATATATATATATATATATATATATATATATAGTCCAAGCATGAGAAAGGTAAATAATATGCAGGTATACACAGATGCATTTTGTCTACTGTTGCTGCTGCTGTTAAAAGCCTTTCCAGTTTTTTGTTACAGAAACATGAAGGGTGTTCTTCAGACCTCAATCTTTCACATCTTGTGTGGAAGATGGAATAGCATGTTATGCAGGTTTATTTTCTTTTTTCACTTGTACCTTCCACATAGCATACTGAGGCCATTTAAGGTCTTTCATTATCTACAGTGGGAGAACATGAACATTGAACTTGTGCACTTGTCAAAATTGTGTAAGAAAATGTTATGTTCCAGAGCACTATGAATTGCAATTTGCATCCTGCCTCAGACCTTTTGTTTGTTTGTTTGACAGTGGCCATCAAGTAAAAAGACACTAGTTAACAGTGATACAGAAAAGATGAATGGGTGGTGCAATTACATCTCTTTGAGAAAAGAGTTTACTATCAAAAGTGTGATAATTATATTTTAATTTAAATGGCTTTTATACTAAAATCTAATTTAATTATTGTGAGTTGGTCAAGTGTACAGGCAAACTATGACAGCATGTTAGGGAACTATTTGTGGTTATTCTGAATGTTAGCAAGGTTTTAGCAAAATCTTAAGAGCTTCAGTGCTTCACTTGCTCCAGTGCTTCAGAGAGCCAGTGTACCTTACAGTTTAAGCTGCTTGGGTGAGAGCAGGGCACTCTCCTGGCTCTGACATTCCTTGCTTTGGAAGTGATGGCAGAGAATCTACCATTCAGGAGAACAGTGTCTTCAGTGTATTTTTATACATGATTTTTCTACATGTTAAATGATTCCCAGGCTGTATGTCATTCTTGACAAATTTTGTCAGTCTTCCCCAAATCTGAATATTTCAACTTTTTACATTTTTACCAGTGATTGTGGACATGTCAGAGAGATGAGAACACCTAGTATACTGCCTGCTATGTTGCTGCCTTTGTGGTCATCTATTGAACGTCTATTTTGATGAAATAGTGCAAGAATTACAGTATCCCAAGGAATTACCAGATGATTGCTATGATTTTTTCTTCACTTTTTTCTAACATAGAAAAAGGCTGTGGAAGGTTTTGTAGCTTGGACTAACAACATAATGGTGAAAAAATCTGTGTTGAACACGCATACACACACACACAGATATTTTTGTCTGGTTTTGTTGTGCAGTAGCACATACATTCTGTAATTTACATTTTATTTTCATAGAGCACTCTCAGGAGAGCTTTGTCACAGAGGAAGTGGAATCTATATTCTGTTTGTGTGCTGGAGAAAAGTGTATTATCATAGCACAGCAAGAAGGATATTTATTGCAGGTGCATTTATTTCTAGCAAAAAAGTTGGTCTGCTTCAGACCATTGATTGACTGAACACCTGCACATATTGCAGAGTCAGAACAATCAGTTTGTTCTCAATTATTCTTGACTGTCTTGGAGAAAGTCGTTTTCAGCTCTCAACTTGAAAAAAGCGTATTTTCACATAGAGGAGTACATCTGGCAGACAAAAGATTTTCTGCGATAACAAATCTCAGAAGCCATTATCAATATAATGTTACTCTTCAGCTTCTCAACAGTATTGCAAGTGTTTACAGTGGTCTTGGTAGTACTTACATCCAATCTGCATCATGAAGGCATAGGATAATTGGCCATAAAAAAAGGGAAATCTTACCAAGAGTTTGGAAACAGATAAACATACTCCTCTTGTATTTTTCTTGTATCTTGATATAGATATATCTATCTAGCTATATACCTATAGAAATCTATAGATATATAGATTAGATATGGATAAATAATTAAAGCGTGCATTTTAACACCAGCTCAGATGTCAGAGTTTATCAAAACAGTAGTGGACTTTAGGGTGGTAGGAGGGAACTTAGTTGTGGAAGGATTCCAAGTCAGCGCTACTTTGATCATTTATTTCCACTGAGCATCAGGGATTTCTTGTCTCTGATTTCTGAGGTCACATGTAGTTGGAAGCCTGGTACCACATGCAAAACTTGGCCTTTGATTTCTTTGCAATTCCTTCAGAACAGTTTGCATTCCAACAGTCTAAAAATAATGGTTTAAATCCCTCAGAAGATCTGAGTATCTTTTTGTCTGATGGAAAAATATAAATAGAGTTAAACTTTCTTTTTTTTTTTCCCACTGAAAAGAAATTATGAATACATTATTAGACTGGGAATTCCCAGGCTATGAATTTGTGGTGGTTGAGCTCCACAGGCATCTTTGACATTCCTGAGCTTTAACAAATGTAAAATGTATTTGAATATTTCATACAATCTCTTCCCATTAGAATTATTGGGCACTATGACAGTTTGCACTGCATAAACAAATAAGTAAGGGAAAGCATAAGCTGCATAATTACAAATGAAAGCAAGTAGGATTTGGAATTGGTATATATGTAATCATGTTCTTATATTAGCAATATGCTTATCAGTTATTTAAAATGTGCTGACAGCCTTAGCAGAAATTTTCCAGGGATGAGAAGCGGAAGAACTAACTTGATATATTTAATTTTCCAGTTGTGGGGGTTGTCAGTCTGTGGATTCATTGCAGACGAGTATCAGAGTTTTGGCTCTGTGGCTGGCCAGAGATTTCTAAGGGATGCTTTTCTGAGTCAGCAGTTAGTTTAACTAATATAGACATTCTTATCATTGCAACTGTTGTGGATTGCAAACTGACTAAAGTAGCAGTTCAACTAGCATCTCCTGCATTGGCAAGTCCTTTGGGTTTACACAGTTGTTTGAGTTGGCTCTAGTGATCTTGTTCGGCACCTTCTCAAGTTGGATTTCTTGCCTCTGCAGGGAAGATGCATTTGATATCTTTGTCGTCTTTCCTCTTATTTAGTAGTGTGCTTTTTGGATATTTGCTACAGAAAAGTCACATTAACGCTTCTTATTTCAGAATGGAAAGACTTTTTGTGTGGTTTGAACAATGGCATTTGCCATTATGACCGCTAAATGAGTATGACTATTTCATTCAAGTAAATTATTTATTGTAAACTTGGCAGTCATTAGTGTTTCTAGTCCTTCAGTAGACTGCTGCACCCTAAGGCTGCAGCCAGTTGGTTTTATTTATGAAAGAGCTGTGAGTTTCTTTTCCCACCAGAAAAAAAAAACACTCCACACCTTTGGCATATCTCAGTTTAATACTCCAGCTCTAATGAGCAAGTCTTTTATCTCCCATTCCTTTTCTATTTCACTTTGAAAGTGGAATTATTTCCACAATTACAGTCTCAGTCAGAAGGCTGAGACGGTTGAGTCTTGGCCAACCTTCTTTCCTTTGTGCCACTCTGATACTCTGCTGTGTTCCATCACGATGCGATCCTGATCAGATCACGCTCGGAACTTTTGCACAAGATAGCTTCGGAGTTCCACATTTAATCAGATTATTTGCTAACCCCCATTCCTTCTGAGCCACATTCACATCATAAAGAAATGATACTTCTTAGATATCAAAAGAGCCTTGTCGTTTGAGGATGATAAAAGGGATGAAGTCTTTCAATTGTTTCCCTAAACTGTCAGTGTTGTTGAGAGACTAAAAAATTCCACTTGAAGTATGTATCTGAGTGTATAATGCTTTGTTATGTTTTACCTGGCTCCAGGCAATATTGAGATATGTTTGTCTAGGTCCCGAGCAGTTTCAGAACCTTCCTTTCTAAAAGTGTTTCCCACATGCTACTTGGGATTCGTTTATAGGCAGAAATGTGTAAGAACAAGCAACTGAAAAAAGAAATATTTTCCAGTTTCTCTGGCCACTGGATTTCTTTAAGATGTTTAGACCTTTTATGAATCATTGCATGAATTCTGCCTGTCTTCCCCGTGCCCGCTTTTATTACTTTTATTGTCATCTGTGCTCAGAGCACGGAAAGAAAGGCATCCTTGTTCCTGTAGCCTGCATGCCGTAAACAGCTGTAGTGAAGATGTGTGGGCAGAATAAGTCAGGGCTGTTAAAAACTTTGTTGCAGGTGTGTAAAGCACATGACTAATCTTCTAGGAGTGTCTGGCTGTCACACCTGTTTGGCTGGGTGGCTTGAACTTGGGTTATTTCTGACCCTTCAAGCTGAAAGCAGTTACTCTGCAATGACGACTACATCAGTATTTATGCAAATAATAACAGCACCAACAAAATAAATTTAACATACAGAACAAGGACATGAGTAATAAGCTTACTGGCTATGGGGCCATCAATATTTCTTTCTTCTCCTCTTACTTTTCTGGGAAGATCAACCTTAAATTTGAGAAATGCTTCCAGATAATTGGGGGATTGATGATTCCCATTCCCTGGCAAATAAAATTAATCTGCTCCTGTATGAGCGTTTAACTCATAAAAATATAAAGCCTCCTTTCCTACTGTCACTTAATACTTCTGTATGTTCATGTTCCAGCAGTTTTAAACACTATTTTTTTCCCCTTTATTTTTATGGATACCTCACAACTGCACAGGTTTCTGTAATCATCAAGTTAAAAGTCAGCAAAAGCTGATAGGTTAGAGATTGTGACAGATATCAGGTTATAAATGAAAAACATTTTAAATAGTGACAGAGATGAGTTACTTTACAAGTTTCTGTTAATGTCCTGCTAAATAAACCTTTTCTAATGTAAGAAGAGAGCTTTTTGGGCAGTCTTTGATGTTTTTGGCTTATTTCATAGACTTCATCCATAAAGGAAGAAACTTGATTGAGACTTCAGAAGTGTCATTCTGAAGTGTAATAGGAAGTCTGGTAATATGATTGCTGCAGCCAGTGTATGCATTAACTATAGATTTTTAGCTTAGTTAATATATGGAGGAGACACATTAAGTGTCTGGACATTTTCATTTTACTTTCATTTGCATCTACGTTCAGAACTACCGATAAGAACTTGTGCATACTGATTTTAGCTTTTTGTCTTTGTCAGAAATGTATTTGTGAGGTCTTAAAGTAACACCATCATCTTAGTTTTAGGAAGCATTAATGTTCCCTCCTGTTTCTCCTCTATGCATCAATAACAGTAGGATATGAATAGATTTGACATGTATAATGCTGCTATATTAGTGTATATATAACTAATTTTATGACAGTTAATAATATAATTTTCAAGTTGGTATAATTATTCTGATAATTGTTCTGTTCACAATTTTGGAATTTTTAGAATAGTAGAAAATATATTGATGAAATTTCTGCACAGCTATGTGCACAATGAACAGCCTCTCCTTTTAACTAGATAAAAATTGAAAAAAAAAATTTTTATGGAGGATCCATCACTCAAGCAAATGTAATTATGGATAAACTATTGATACTGTTCTTGTGCCAAAGGATTTTATTTTTTAACTTGTATATTCTCCTATATTTTAAGTGATTATTTAGATAATAAGATATTTACACTTAGGATTGAGTATGCAGTTCCTCAGAGCAGCATTGCAACTAAATGGTAGTTAGTGGCAGTTACTAGAAACTCCTACCTAGATTTTTTAAGAATTTAATGTAAATAGTATATCATATATAGCATCTATTTGCAGTATTTGTGATATTCTTAGTGGATTTGTGACGATTAATGACGATTTTCTTAGTAACAATTTTTTTTGCATGATAGGAATACAATGTGAAATGGTATATTAAAAAGGGATATGTAATGTTTAAGATATTTTAGATGAACATTTCATTTTCTTCTGCAATATAAATTCAAAGCCTGATTTAGTTCTACTTTACAGGTTCTTGCTAATAATACTGAGAAAATTGTAACACCTATGCTTTTGTCATGTGTTTTCCCATATTTGTTTACATTTGCAGAAGTTACTTTTCTTTAGTGGTATAATAAAAGCCGTATGAATGGCAGAAAGAAAAGATTTTTGTTTAAATACGTTAGTGTTTCCTGTATTGAATACTTATTTTGCATTCAGAAATAAATTAATGGCAGATTGTCTGTATTTTTCACTAATTTTACCTTTACATGTTTTTGGAGCTTTAGGTGTCTGAATTGTTCCTTACAACCTTTAAGATTTGAAGCACTACGTTACTTTGTTCTTTGTATAAATTAAAAATAAATTAAACTGATGTTTTCTGCAAAGGAGAGTCAATATGTATACATAGCATGATGAAACTATGTATATTCTCTTACAGAAAGCTTTGCAGATGTGGAGCTATACTTCTGTATGTGTTTCTTCTGGTAATTTCTTGAATGAACAATCTTCCCAGTAATGGAAAATCTATTTAAAAGTTTTAGGTTTTCTATGTTCTCTGCTGTATTAAATCTATGGTATTTAAAGAATGGATTTATATCAGATGATCTGCAGGACTGAAAAATGCGATCTCCGTTGCGTTTGTTTCATTGAGATGATAAAATTGCAAAATATTGACACTGTAAAATATTAAAGAGGAGATATTTTGTATTTCTCTTGTTAGCAAGTTCTTTTAGGACATAGGATTTTAGATCTTGTCCATCAGAGGCAGTATCAGCTAATATACCAAACTGCATGATAAAGAAGGTGAAAAAGGACCTGTAAAAGAGCAAAGCCCTTTGGGATGTTCAGGGGCTGGCTTGGAATATTTTGAAAAGAAACTGAGTGAATGACTTGCCTTGGAGGAAGGAATGAAAATAATAAGATGCCATTAATTTTTCATAATTGCCAACGCTCTCTACAGGTGGTTAGTGGATGCAATGATGTATTGTTTTGTCTTGAAAATGCCCTTTAAAAGACGTTTTAGATGTCATGCTACTGGAACCGGCAAGAAATTAGTGTGCCTTTGTATCAGTCTGTTAATCTTGACCAACTTAATGTCAATTGTAACTGATTTTTTTTTTTTTTTTTTTTTTTTTTTTTTAGTGACCAAGCAATTCTATGACTTTTTAATGTAGGAAAGTCTGTTCTGTATGCTATAGGTGCTATGATAAAATATTGTAATAACAGATGGCTTAAAACTCTATTTTTATAACATACAAACAGGCTGTGCTAGTAGAGACTGACTTATTTCTTGGTAGATTATCTGTCTATCCACTGTTGCTAAACGATGAGAAAAATAATAGAAATCTAGGAAGGAAAAATACGTGAAGGTAACAGTGCCTTGTGCTACAACTTGAAGAGAACGGCATGTGAAAAATACAAGCTCTTGACTCTTAGATTATGTTGATGTTAGCAAATAGTGATGCAGATGGATCTGGAAAGCTAAGTAGTGGTACTGAAGGTGTTTTGGAGGATTTATGTTAGATTAATTCAAGATTGGTTCCATATACTGAATCCCCTGGTGTAGTTGCAGCACATCAGCACTCAAGATGGAGACAATCAAAAGACTGAAATACAATCAAAAGACTGAAATACAATTTGACAAGAACTTGGAAGAGATGGTACTTGCAGTATGTGAAATTCAGGCTGAAACTAAGTTTCCAGAAAATGTTCAATAAGGTTCCTAATAGATTTCCATTTTCATTCTAGAAAACTTCTCTTTATTTTTGTTAGTTTACTTCTTTTTATCTTTCTACTCTCTTTGCTAGCAGCTTTTAAAGAAGTATTTTAAAGAAAGGTTTTCTGAATTACTTAAGCAATACTGCAAGAGTAGAATCAGGCGTTCAGAAATTAGGAAGTACAAAAACTGTGGCTTTGTATAGAACCTTTAATGTCTTTGTCTTTACTGAATAGACGCTATGTTTCCACAAGACACGTCTCTCAAGAAGAAAAAAAAAATGCAGCTCAGTTGTTCCATACTGGGGTCACTTAGAGAATCAGTGGGTTTTTGGCAGAACCTGTGTGTCATTTACTCTAGAAACTGGAAGAATGTGAATTGAATAAAATAGGATGAGAAAAGAAATAGTGGTATGATAGATTAAAGGGGTTATATGTGACTTGGGAGATCTGAGGTTTTTTGTTGGCTCTGTCACAGCTTTCCTCTTTATTGCTGGGCCAGTCATTTCAGACAGAGCTTTTGCAAGTGTATACTTGTGTGTTTTTGATTTTCTGTGTTATCATCCCTCTGATCCTAAGACCTTCATAAATGTTAAGTGCTTAGAATTGCAGATGAAGTCACTGGAATTCTCAGACAATCAACTGGAAAAAACTCAGTCATCGAGTCATTGGGGCATTTTCCCATTTTGTATATTGAGATGTATACTAAACAGTTCATAAATGAGTATGCTGCTATGTCAGGTTCATGGAATCAAAACATCAGTTAGGAATACAAGAAGTTTTTTTGTTCTGTTTTTGAAATAGCCACATAAATAATGGAGAATATATATGCAACTTTTCATAATAAAATTTAAAATGTAATCATTATTTACATTTTTATTAAATTGCAAATGAAATAAAAATATCTAAAGAACTGTTCATTAACATAGGAGTTATTGTTTTTATTTTGTTTTTGAGAGAGAAATATAAAGATCAAAGCTATAAATCTTACGGTCTTTATTATATTAAAGACATCCATTGTGTTAAAGACTTTAATAAGATAGTTTTATAGAACTATTTCTGTAGCCCATTAGGCTGTAATATTGCTCTTCTATAATTCCTATTGCTACAGTAGATTGTTTAGTTCATGTATACTCTGTTTAGTCAATAAACAAACATCCAGAGCATGGGGAAAGTTCATTTTCCAGAGGTTTTGGAAAAATCTAATTAGATGAGATAATGTAGTGTTATGGTAATGCAAAAGCTAAAGTATAAATTGCATTCACTTGTAATTTGAGCATTGCCCAGACTGCTTTCTGTTAAATGTTTTCAGTTGGAAATTACTTGCATTAAAAATGCAGCAGTGCCTTCTAATGAAGGAAGATCTTTTGAATGATACTGTTCTTGTTGTTACTATTTTATTTAACAAAGTCTTCCAAAAATTTAATTTCATAACTTAGAATCTTCAATACTCTTATGTTTTATGTAATTTTGCTAGTGCAGTGGTCTGAAAAGTTGAAGATATATGTACTTGTTCCACATTTTGATTGGCTCCGTTGAACAGACTCTGATATTTCAGGACATTTGGAACTCACTGGGATACGTTCTTTGATTTCTTTAGGGTTAATCTTGAAGGACACAGAGTAAAATTTGAAGAATGAAAATAAGACAGTACAAGATATGTTTAGTGCCTGGACTTTAACTTCAGTGAATTTTATATGTATTTGTGTAAAAGCCCAGCATTTATGCTAAGAAATATGTAGATAGATGAACTTCCCACCTGGAAGAGCAATGTAGATTTTCTAAATATGTCCAATAAAAAATTTTTTTTGTAAGTTTTCTTTCACGGTATACAGTCTTAGGCCTTGCAAACCTCTCCAAATCTGTTATCTATAGTTTAGTTCTCTCATTCCTCTCTCTGCCCCTCAGCCATGAGAACATTCAGATCATTTCCTTCAAACCTGAACTTCTCTGGTTCTGAAGGGTCACAGAACTTTCCAAGCAGTAAGAGAAACTTGAGGGGTTATTTGTAAAGGCTGCACAACTAGAAAATAACTTGCTTTCTCTTTCTATGTCTGAATAATTAGGATAGAAGATAGATAGCTGTCTTCTATCCTAAAGTATAGTCGTTCTACCTGTGTGATTTAACACTAACGTTCAGGAAGTGTCTCTGTTTGCTCAAGCCTGAAAGTTCTGGTCTGCTGTCAAACACCTGGATCCATATTTACTGACCTAAAGCCATAATCTAATTTAGAGGTATAGAGCCTACTTTTCCCTTCAACTAATGTCAGTAGGTAAACTTTTTAAGATTTAAATGGGTAAAAGTAAGTAATGATGAACTACCAACTGTGGATATAAGCATTTATATTTGCATGTTGTTAATTGAGCATAAATATGGTAATGTTTGCTTAAACAATGAGTATTTTGTATGCAGCTATTGGGAATATATATATTTCAGTAAGTAGGTATCAGAAAAAAACTACATAAAAGCCAGGTTAAAGAATATTTATGAATAATTTAAGGTAAAATTATTCAGGCATATTGGAATCATTTCCAAAATTAGCACTAAAAAGTCAAGAAATTCAGAAGTAATGTATAAGTAAAACCCCATCATGCTAAACTTTCTTCAATTCAAAATTTGAAATACTATTTATTGTAAATAATACAGCCAAATAAATTTTAACTATCAGACAAGCTAAGGTACTTACGAGTTTCCAGGAAGGGATTTGTTACTATTCTACTTGTGAAATAAGACTTGTAACATCAATATTGCTCAAAATATAAGAAATTTAGAAATACAGATTCCAACCACAGTCCTTTAAGTAGTGAAGGGAAATATCATGCTAAGTGAAAGTTTGAAACTTGTTCTGCTCTACTTTCTTAGCAAAAAATCCAATTAACTCTCATTTCTATTTCTGTAGAACAGTTGTTGATTAATTAACAAAAAAAATCCACAAGTTGGTGCTTATTGTGCATATAGAGATGTTCTGTATGCACTCAGCATCTACAGCTGGGGATGACAGCAGGGTGTAGCAGAAGAACTAAAGAGGGGGGCCTTCACAGTGACCTGCTTTATCCAGTGAACACTGGGTACTGGTCGTGACTACAGCCACAGAAGTCCTACAAGCCTTTCTGTGGTAAGTTTGCTATAGTGAACGCGTTGTTTGTCAGTTACCCTCATATTATATTTGTTTGTCTTCCTAGAACTAACAGTTTGTGCAGGCATTTTGGAATTGTTTTATTTCTCTAATTTTTAAAGTAAATTTACTTTATCATTATATTTTTTTTAAGGGGTTGGATAAAGATATGAGCTAAAAATCGACTTAGAGTTGAGTGTTTTTTTTTTTGTTCGTTTGGTTTTTTTTTTCCTTTTTCTGTCTTGCAGATACTTATCATCTGGTAGGAAATGCATTGCATAAGAGAAGGGTCAGAAAAAGAGATACATGAACCCCAGCTTTGAAAGACTAAAGTGAGGCAGGTAATGATACAGTTCCTTGACTCACTCTACTTGCCATTTGATATGAGGACTGTATTGTAGCTATGTCTTAGAATGTGCATGGTAGGTATTAGTGAGGCAAATTATAGGATAACAGTCCTCTAGTCCATCTAATTGCTTTGTAAAAATATTAAAGCACCATTGTACCATTCTTTCTCTTAGATCACCCATATGATGAGATCATCTAGTGTACCACTGGTTTCCTCCTAGAAAACATAGAAGATAGGAGGATCAGACGTCTGCTAAAAAGGATTATATTGCACTTTTTCTTTCTCGTAAACTGTTCTAAAGAAAATATTAACATGAAAAGCTGCAATAAGATGAAGAGCTTACAATAAATACTTATCTAAAACAGTTATTTTAAAATATGCTTTTATTTCAAATGTAAAGAAACTTTGATGTTAAAGTTTTCATAAAATGGTATAGTGTTTCAAAACCTTGCTTGTAGAGAAATGGAATGGAGGTCTTCAACGTTAGAAGAGACAAATACGTATAAGAGGCCTGACTTTTAAAAATATCGTATTTTTGGTATCTTTGCTACTGGATGGAAGTATTAATAGCCATTTACTTTATATTGCCTCTAAATGTAGTGAAGCTAACATAAGATACTTTGTGATATCTTCTTCCATTCCGTTATGCTTAACAGGCTGCAGACTTACCTGAAACTTCATCTGTGATGACTTTGCATAAGAATAATGCCAAGTTGTATTAGTATTACACTTGACTTGCTCTGATGTAAATAAGGAGAGAGTTAAACCATTGGTTCAGAGACTGCTGACTGACTTAAGTTCAACCTTGAACTTCAGTCTTCTGAACAGCATACAGCAATATCCCAATAGAAAATAAATAAAGTGTGTGAATGGAGCTTTCAGCATGCTGAAATATTGACTGTGGATCTGTTTCTGAAAAGGTTTCTGTTGGGTAGGAGTTGAAGCTAAGAATTTTAGATATCTGTGGGATAAGTCCATCAATTGGCAGGATATGTAAAGAACTGATTTTAGAAATAGAAGTAATATTGTAAGACATAGGAGTCCAGAAAGTCTATGAGATTCTACTGGGAGAGTCTGTAGAGAGCTGTAAATAACTAGATAATATTTAACCAAGAAGCAATGGAAAATGTAAACTATGTAATAAATTGTTTCTATAATATGTTAACAGCTATGTAGTTGGACAGAGTCCACTAGGTAACTTTATACTGTCTAGGTTTTGTTTTTTACTCTACACAGTTTCTTTTTTCTTCATATTGTTAGCCTATATCTTACCATTTTTACCTTTAAATTATTTATTCGTTTTTTTTTTTTCTTGTGTTGTCCTGTGGCAAAATGTTCTTATGCATGAGTTTTGTTAGCTGATATTAGTAGAACCCCGGTAATAGTTACTAACAGTCTATTACTATGTTTAATTTAAGGAAAACATACCTATTTTATAAGAATTACTTGGTAAGTTGTCAGTATTTTTTTTAATTAAGTGACAGTATCATGCATTATATATTCACTGAGAGCTTTTAAATATACAGTAGTAATTAATTAAAAAATATGGAATGTACGTGATATTTATACCTAGATTGAGGCCTGTCAGTAGTATGCACTTAAACAAGTGAAAAAAGTAAGCTTCATGTTCTGTAGTGATTTAGAGAAGGTGTAACTCAACTTTCCCCAAGCAGATCTGGGAAGGCATATAAGGTAAACTACGATGTTAAAAGTGTGAAGGTTCTATGAAAAAGAATAGGCTAGTCATTGTGCGTTGGGAAATCCCTAAAGAGAAGTGTCAGTGTTAACAGATATTTAATTCGTAACACCGAAGTATTCTAAGAAAAACTGACAAAGGATGGATAAATCATAAATCTATTTAAACAAGGGTGATCTATTTTATTACAGCCTCAGAGGAGAGGAATTTTTTGTTAAAATGATAATCAATGAGTTAGTAATGTAAACATTTATGTTCTAAAAACTAGGCATAAGAATAAAGGTGAAAAAAATTATCTTCTAAAAGATAGTACACTCAATTTCTTTCTGGAGACTTGGCAACAAATAATGTAAATGCGAAAGTTGAGTGAAATTCCACTCCATCGAAGTTGTACTTTTTGCTTCCTTAGCTACTTTTGCTCAGTTATTACAAAGATTATTAATATTTCAGTGAGATACGTATTATATTTGAAACTGATACCTAAATAAAAGACAGAAGAATGATGGTTCACCTTCATTGTAATATAGAGATATAGTAGTCTCAGTATACAACCTAAGATTTTTCCTTGTCTTCTATTCTGAGTTCTAGGTCATATTATAAAAATAATTCACTCTATGTCTATATATGCTTATCTACAAATTATTATGCTAATTTTTAATCAACAAAATAGAATTCAAAGTGTTCCTTATTTCTTAGGTGATTATTAAGTAGAGATCAGGAGTTTTTTGGATTTGTTTTTCTTGTTGTAGCTAGGAATTATTAAAAGTAGGTTGTGTTTTCCAAAGATAATGGCTCTTATTAAATCAAATGTACAAACGCAAATCTCCTTGGTAACACAGTGCCTTCATCTGCCAGCCTTAGTCTTGTGAATTAGCTCGTCAAACTGGAGGCTGTTGTATAAAAACAGTCTTTGTCTTATGATTAGAATGTAGAAATAAGATCAACAATTTTATTTGCCATTTCACTTACAGTAGTATGTATTGCATATCCTTTCCTCATTTATACTGTGGATATTTTATACGCTTGGTTTATTTGTGGAAAGAAGTGTTCTGAATGGGAATTTTAGTGATTGTACTGTGTAGCATATGTTTAGTTTAAGACAAATATGTCTGAGAAAGAGCTTATTATTTGAGATAACTTGAATAGATGATACTCTTTTTATATAGAAAATTATATTTCTATTCTGCAAACATCTTTTTACTAATGAGATAATTAACTTTTACTGATCATGAGAATTACTAGCAAAAGTTACTGTCCTGACTGCATATATATGGCATGAAAATAATTGTTGTATCCCATAAATATTTACAAAAATGAGTTTTTCTTCAAACTTGTGCAGTCAATAACCTGAATCACCCGTCTTGTAAAAGCATATACTACTATCATGATTTTGTGGTTAAATTAGTTTTGATATTGGCCCTAATTTAAAATGTCTTGCTTACCTTCTCAGGTCAGAAAGAATCTCAATTTTGCGCTAGAAGGAGAGGCACAAAATTGTGCTTTTCAGTGTCATAGAGACATTTAGAAGAGATTCTTCCTGCTTACTCTAGGTGTGGATGAGAGAAAGAAATGCAAGAAAAAAAAATGCGTTCTGCAGTGTGATTATTGTGAGTCAAGTATGGTGTAGCCTCTCACAGTGCCAGACTTCCCTAACTCACTCCACTGGGAAGCAGCACAGCACACCCACTGTACTTCTCAGAGGGCTGGAAGGCTTTCAGGCTGAAGGAAGAGAAGCACAGTGTGCTTTCCTCATCTCAAAAAGAAAAGATCTGTCTGTAACTGCTCTCTCACTGTTTGATAATGAAATAGTTCTTGAATGGGACTTAACTAGGGTGCCTAACCTTTGGAAGGGGCAGACCACATAGCTCCTTATGAAACACCGAGTGCGTGTTCTGAACTACCTTCCCACCACCAGACGAGAAGTTGATCTAACACATGATTAAAATACTGTTGCCCTTATTTCATAACAGGACATACCTGCTCATGTAATGGGGAATACCTGTATTTTTGCTCTTAAAATGGATGTACATTTGTTCGGTCATACAATTAGTGACAGGCTGCAAGGT
The DNA here is from genome assembly GCF_028389875.1 of Rhea pennata. Taxonomy (NCBI): domain Eukaryota; kingdom Metazoa; phylum Chordata; class Aves; order Rheiformes; family Rheidae; genus Rhea; species Rhea pennata. Next base: position 15,037,436 of record NC_084674.1, read on the forward strand.
TCTTAGGAAAAAGGTAGCAGAGGGCAGCCTTGCATAGAGAGCAGAAGAAAGGGCCTGTGGGCTGAATAAATTGTTCTGGTTTCCTAGATGTGGCTGAAAATTTACTGCTTCTGATGTTTAAAAAAGTTCATTCTGCTAGGTAATAACTACAATTCTGACACTGTATATATGTAAGATCATGTGAAACTTTATTCATGAATATAATTTTTCATGTAAATATCTATTCAGTAGTGCTGCTGATCAACATATCTTGCAAGGGAGGAAGGTATATACCATTAGTGCATAGTAAACAGTGGGGAAAATTACTTTAGATTACTAAGTCATGTTATTGCTCTGTCTAATCAATGTTATATAATGCCTTGATATTCAGAAAACACCTTTCTTGGTTTATAGGTAGATTTTATTGAACAGTACTGTAAGGCCATCTAAGATGAGATGTTAATGGTTATAACTCATCTGCTTTTTAGATGGTCTTCAGTTTATCTGTGGGACAGACAGCTCAGGAATATGCATATATCAACTGATAAGCAGAAACAGAAATTTGTTAGAAAAAGACAGTTTTATAAAATACAGGTAGTAGTCTTTTAACTTTCTGAAAGTTTGCTCTTCTTTTTCTTTCTTTTTCTTTTTTCCTCCCCTCTTTCCCTCCAGCTGTGGTATGAAAATACCTTTATGTGTCTGTAAGGCTCAGTGTTTGCCCTCCTCTGATCAGGACAACAAAATAGCAGAAGTTGGAGTAGAGGGCTGAATTACCATTGCTATAGAAACTGTGACCAAAACTTTACTTGTCTATAACTATAATTGTAAGTTTTATTTATGTAGTTTGCATTTACGATGTAACAAGGCTCAATAGCTAAGTTTATCAAACCTTGATTTCCACCATTTTGACACCATATCAGTATGTTCTAAGAAACTATTGGCTTAAAATTACTTGCACTAGAGCATGTGGCTGTTCTTACAGTCATTTTGACATCTTTATGATACGATCTTTCACAGCAGAATCATTTAAATTTTTCTGTGTTTAAAGCTATATACTATGTATGAAAAATCTATATTCAGAACTATACTGTGTATGAAAAATCTACATTCAGAACAATCAGTTTATTTCTGGTCTGAATCTGATAAAGCTAATTGCACATTAGTAAATCATGTCATTGCAGTTCTTTACTTCATAGCCAAATAATTTGCATTAAAGGAAGTTAGATTTTTAGGCATAAAATATTGCAATAGCAAGAGTAATAAAACATACTAGCTTTTGCAAATGGTGCTCGCAAATGATTTTTCTAAAGGTGGTTGTAAGAAGATATATAGTTTTAAGGGACACAAGTGTTTAATAAAACTGCAGAACTCAATTTAAAATTCCAGTATGTACTACAAGAGATGTTCAGGAATTTTTAGGAAGTGTCTGAACCAAAGCCCAGAAAGGGTGCATCTTGAAGGTACATAACCATATTTGCTTTAGATTAGCTAAGTTAAGTTCTAATTGCAATGTAGGAGCAATAAAAGGAAGATCAAACTGGACCAGGGACTGAGGTGCCTTTTGGTGTGTATTCTTGAGCCACTGCTAGCTAAGTTAAAACTCAAATCAAACCCAGTCCAGGTTTGGACTGCACAAGCTACAGACAGACTTCTTGGAATGGAGTAGAGACCTAATTTTGTGAAGAGCTACAACTAGTTTAAATTGTTTTATATACTTTACCCATGTTACCGTAAACTTTCACTTTCAATTTTTAAACTTTTAAATGAAAGCAGCTAATTGTGCTGGGATGGCCTGGGAAAGGGCAGAAGAGAACCTTAAGCACTTTGTTTTGCTGGTTGCTCTCTTTCAAACATTTGCTTCTCTATAAAGATCTCCTGAAGTACATGCAACTCTGAGAAGCCTTGAGCTGACTTAGCCATTATTCTAAAACAAACTTGACATAAAAAGTTTATAGTAGTCATAATTCAAGTTTTCAAGTGCAAAAAGGATACAGAAATCAGATAATGCGTAATTCACAGAATCACAGAACGGGTAAGGTTGGAAGGGACCTCTAGAGATCTAGTCCAGCCTGCCTCACGGTCCACTTGTTTTTTCTCATTACATATCTGCTCTTGAAAGTTGGAAAAAAGAAATCATGCTGAGGTAGCTTAGGGCCTAGAAATAGGTCAAAAATGGAAAACATTACACAACTCTGGCTTGTCATCACTACCACTTCTGTTTGTAACACAGTGGGATTGTTTTGAATACACTAACTCCATGTGTTACTGGGTTCTGTTCAGAAATTTGTGTTTTACGTCATGTAATTTCTATCTGTTTTCCAATCTTGCCCTAGTTGCATCATTACGTGAATTCCTAAAGTTCTGAAAATTCTCCTTTAGGTTCTGATTTTAATCAAAACAGATAGTACCAGTAATTTCAGTGGAGATTCTTTTCATTTGCATCTTTAGAGAAATCTAAGCCTTTGATATTTAGATATTCAGCATTTATTATGAATTTTGAGGTAGTAAAAAGTAGTTTGTAATCTTTTAGAATCCTTTGTCTACAAAGTAGTTCATAATCTGTGCCCTAGATCCTAGGATATAGGTGTTTATGATCAGCATTTAGTTACACAAAAGATTCAGTCCTTCAGTGAAGACATGGTGTTTTGCTGAGCTCTATTACCCTAAGACAAGGAAAAGGAATGAGATAAAGAAAAGTTCTTGTTGTTTGTCTGCTTAAAAAAAATAGGCAGGATAGTATTGTTTTGAAGAGACTGTCAAATATTTCTGTCAAAATTTTAATGGAGATAACCTGTAGTGTCATCTATGCAGTGAGAAAACAATTTTTTTTTCTGATCAATTTTTTTTTTTGATATTATTAATAAGGTAAGACTGAAAGCAGAAAGTATAGTACCTCTCCCATAAATGCGTATCTGTGTTTCTTTTCTAAATATTGTATAGACCTTTATTTTATTTATAATAAATCTAATATGTTCCTCAATTATGTGTTGCTCTAAATTTCAGGTGACTTGGCATTTCTGCATGTTAGCTCTAGAGCTGATTGTTTTGTTTTTTGTGGCACTAGAAAATCCTGATGTTGATGTTAGTCTTTATTTTACTAAGCTGATATATACTCTCCGAAGTTGCACTCTGGAGATGATTAAAATATAAATACTATAAGGCAGAAGAGGAATGCACAACGGTGGTATTGGATGTTGTTGATTCTCTTTTTCTCCTGATGTCATAGTATTATTTCCTTCTGTTCATCAATTAAAATTTCGTAATGAGAAAAGCTCTCTATGTAAGTGCAATACAGCAGATAGCAATTTTTGGCTGAGGTGGTTCAGCAGTGAGTTGGCATCTGACTGGTAATGTGGCAAAAAAAAAAAAAATCAATATGATTTAAAAAATGTTATATTTGCGAACTTTCCTTTAAATTTTAGCACATCTTATTCATAACCTTAATTTATTTTCTTTAAAATTGATTTGTCTGTTTCACTGCTTTTCATAATTTGAAATATTTAACCTAAGATCTAAAAATGGAATGTATATATTATAAATTCTACATGGCTGTGTAGGTCTGCAGGTGTGACATGTTTAACTTGAAAGACTTGAAGTCATCCAAAAAAATGAATGACACAAAGAGAAAAGATTATTTTTAGCAGTAAGACAATGCAATGTATTTGATATAAAAAAAATCTAAGTTACTAACTATAAAATGTCTATGGGCCTGTGGCAGCAGATTCTTTTGCAATCTTCTCTTTTTGTTCCATATCTCAGAAAAGTATGAAATCATTAAATTGAAAACCAGAGACTTGCAGGCAGAGAGACGGAGAAAATGTGCATTTATATCTCCAGAAAGAACAAAGGAATGAGACACTAACACGATATGGGCTTCAATGTATATTTAACAAAAGCAAAGTAGCACATTGTACCAGGTGCTGTACATGTTGTACGTGTTAATTCATTTAATTCCAAATGTCACTGTATGTAACTTTTTAGCAGAATTTAGTATAGCCACACTCAACTCAGTTGTGTGATACAAAAATGTCTTGGCAGCCTACAAAAGTTGGACTTTGGTAACTGGAATTTTCTATTGACATTAGCCATGGACGTACACAAAACTTCGCAACATGTATCTCCCTCTGGGAGAATATGATGCAATTTCTGTGATCTCACCTTCAACATTTTGATGTAGGCATTTTATATACTGTAGTAGAACTTCAGGTGTTCCTATTTTATTATGTGATGTTCACTGAAGAATAGCTTCTTCTGTGAGGAACCTAAAGCAATTGCATTGAAAGGTGTTTTTATTTTGAGATACAGAAACGCTAATTTGTTTCAACTCATATTCATAGTAAATCGATCCATTTCCTGTTCACTGTTATATCTAAAGAGTGTGTCTAAAGAGCATGAGAGCTAATAAATACAAGCAATCAGAAGTTATAAAGACCTTCAGTAATCCTCTGTCAAAAAGCAATTTTCATCACATTGCAGTATCGGATGTGATTTACTTCCTAGACAAATATGTAGGAAGTATGTCCACTGAGAGTTATCAAACACAAGGGTTTGGATGCAGCCTCCTGACCAGAGAGACCCTAAGGCATAAACTGAAAGGTATTCCGGGGGAAGCGTTTTTTATATTCATATTGTTTTGTATATTCTCTCCCATGCATTTGCTTTTCACTGCTATCTACTTTTGGACTAATGGGACTTTAGGTCTGCTCGCATAGGGCCTTTCTAATGTATGTAAATTATCCTTTCATTCTGAAGAGTAAGGAAATTCTGCAATATCTCAGAAATTGTCGTGTGCTAGCAAATTACCAGTGATGCTGGTCAAATAGTGGCTATACACTTGGTAGAAATGATAAGCTTGATTATACCAAGTTAGCATAATGTATAGAATTTATTTTGAATATTTCTGATCACCTTTATGATTAACTATCCAGCAAATTCAGATCATTAACAAAATAAAATGAAAAAAGGCTATTTAAAACCCAGAAGTTTATTTCCAGCTATCAAATACTTCTTGCTTATAAACAAATTTTTGTTTGCAAAAAAAAAAAAAAAATTAATTTCCTACACCAGAGTGCCAAGGAACTTACACATCTGAAGTCTTGCATCTGAGATCTTATTAGCTCTGATGTTTGTTGGCTTTGTTGATTAAGGCCTGATGTCTAAAGAGTAAATAACTTAAACAACAGTAATTTAAATGCATGTAATTAAAATTCACTTGTATTTAGAAAAGTACTTTCTGAAGAATTAAGAAACTGAAAATTAAAACCATAAGTTATTTTAGCTAGTTATTTACTAAGCCAAGGTTAGAGCAAAATAGAAAGTAAGATACACTAAAAAGTAATCCAGAACAATAACAGCAAAACAGCAAATTCCTAACAGCAAGTGTGGATATTAGTAGTTACTATTTTGAAGTGCTGCTTTTCAAAATCAAAAAAAATTCCTTTCTAATTAAATTTAAAGTACTACTGCAGCACAGGGATGTGCATCTCACAAGGAATGCCAGCACATTTCCTTGATTGATCTAGGTCGTTTGCAGTGCCTTCCCCAATCAAGAACTGATATATCTATACTTAGTTTTTTTTCTCCTCCCCTCTCCCCTTCTCTCTTCTCATTTCTATAGAAAGATCAACATCATATTTAGCAAACTTAGGAACTCTATCCAGCAAAGACATGAAATATGTAGTACTTTTGGATCCAAATAACTGACTTTATTTTTGATAATGTTATTTTGCTTCCATTTAAGAAGTAACAGTGAAATTGTTTTTTCACTTGGATTTGGGCTGAAGAGGAGCATAGATGCAAAATAAAAATTCAAAAATGGGATTGTGTATATAGGGTTGTGTGCAATAGGGTAGGAGGAGGGGAAATCACTAAAATTGATATTATCTTCTGTCTTAGAGCTTTCCTAGAATGGGTGAGTTGTAACTCTTAACTTTTCATCTTGTTTTGGGAAACTGATAAGACGCTAGGAGAAGGTCTATTGGAAAAGTGTCTATTTTTCTCTTCTTATTTTCAGTAAGCCTTTTAATGTAGAATTTGTTTAACTACATGAGCACTACAGCTGGGTGGCCTAGAAACTTACCATTCAGATAATGTGCTATGAGGGCATTAACTATGTGTGAACTGAGTCATAGAACCACAAGCTCTGTATGTTGGCACTGCTTGTAACACCTTGTTCCCTAGTGCAGTACGTGCTTAAAAATGTTTTTATATCTACGAGCAGCTGGCAGACAGCATTTTGCATCATTGTTCTGTGTTTGCTGTCTTAGGATCGTATTCGGTACCCTTTGGTTTGACTTTCCCCCTTTAAGGTTGGACTGTATCTTATGATCGCAGGAACTAAGGAAGTTACCCTTAGTACCCACTACGGTGGAAGTTCAGTATGTTGCAACAGTTCTTACTGTATCACTCTTGTCATTGTAAAACTGATATGATACTTCTTTCCTTTATAACTTTATTAAAAAGATTCTATAAACTAAATCTTCTGAACAGGGAAGAAGCAGCAAAGAGAAAAGATGAAACTACTTGCAGTCCAGTTTTTTTAGATAGACATTTACAAAGCAGTAACATTTCCCTCCATTCTTTTTTCCCCTTTTAGTTAGGGGAATAAAAGATTAAAAAATCTTGGACAGAAAGGAAATAATCCTCTAGACATTCTATTTCTTCTACAAGGAAAAGAAATGTCAAAAATTCTGGTGAAAGTAGAGTTTCAGTAGCTCCTTTCAGGAAATGTTTTATGTGCTTTCAATTAGAAACTAAATTGTCCCACATGCATTTCAAGTTCCATACACAAATCTTTTCGGTTAAAACTTTTTATATGTGGTCTCTTGCCAGAGGACACTGTTCCAGTATGAGAACACATGTGGTTGTTTGAAGGTGTTTTTGATATGGAAGTCAAAGAAATGCTGAGTTTTTTAATGCTCATACTTTTCTTCCTTTGATGTATGTCTTTAGGCATGTAGGTAAAACATTTCATAAGCCCTTGTTTTATGCATGAATTTGGGAATATGTGGATGTATGATAGTGATACAAAATGATTCCTGCAACTTCTATGTTATTCTGTATTCAGCAAAACTCATATTTGCCTGTTTATCAGAAAATGCGTAAGTACTTCACTATACAGATAATTAGGCATGCATCTGAAGATTTTGCTTAACTAAGAACTTAATAAATTTAAACAAAGCAGTTATGCATTTCTACTATAGAACTCATAAAGCTACTAACTCTTCATTTCCACCAATTTTTCATTTCATATGCTGGCATCCACACTTTCATTTCTCCAAATTAAAAAAAATTTTTTTTCGTTTGACATAATTCCCTTAACAGGATCTCACAGAACTCAGATACTGGGTCTTTACAAGAAGACCAATGACAATGTGATTTTGGAATCCTTCCTAACAAAAATGCCTTTTTTTTTTTTTTTTCCCCCTCTCCCTACACATTGGGGTCTGCCATGGAAATTTTCAATGCTGTCAATTGATAGTTTCCAGAAGGATTAAAAAAAAATCATAATTACTTAAATATGCTTTCACCTGAATTATTATGATACCATTTTGGTTGGAAATGGTAGGAAGAGACAGAAAACAGGAAAGAGAAGATACGCTTATATGCTACAAATAAATTAACTCCTTATATTACATTTTGTTTTTAGCATTCTGGCTAAATTGAGTTTAATCAGTCTTTCTAGTTGTATTTTTGGCTCAAGAAGTACTGCAGTTAAATAGACATTTTAATTAAGTTGCTGTGCTTTTAGCTAAATGAAATAATTGATCAGAATGTACTGCTGATTTAAATTTAAAAGTTTAGACAAGCTTGTCATGTAGAAGCATTACAAATTTTTTCTTTGCCAGGGGAGTGAAAACCATCTGCTTCGTGGAGAGAACTAGCAGCTCCTGTACCATTATGTGCTGTGATTTACAGATTCGTGTGTTTTAGCTGGAAATATAGAAAGCTAGATTTAATGACACAACAGTTTATCACTTCTATTCTTATATTGTTGTAAGTATAGTTGCTGCCATCTTTAATCATCTATTTTTCTTCTTCCAACATTCTTTTGTTTCTGATGTCTTTGTTCCTATTATCTCTTTATTTACCAGACTTCTTGGATTTTGTGTTGTTTTAAAAAATCTTCTGTCTTATTCCATTTTCCTTCTGTTCGTTAATCAACAGAAGACTGCCCCTGGAAATTGTGGGCATTCACTGGTAGTTTAATGGGTTGGATGCCATCCCTAAACTGCTTATTTTTCTGTGAGAGTCCTTTTCTTTCTACCACTTGTGCAATGCTATTTTAGGCAGCTTTTATATAAATAGAAGGTAAAGGCTTGAATGGTATTAACCGAATTGATGTGGTTCTTTATTTAAGAGTTTCAGTTCAGTTTGAATCTGAATCTCCATTAGTGGTAAAAATTGTGTTGAAATTAAGGTCTTGAGGCCAGTATAAGCTGTTACGCTGACATCCCAGAAATGTGTAGAAGGAGAAGGCAACAGCTGGTTTTGATTTACATCTCATTTTGCTCTAAAAGTAAAGAATATTGGAGCAAGCTAAAAACTTCAGTGGATATGAAGAGAGCTGATTACCTGTTGATTTTGTGTGGGTGCATTAATCACCTTGACAACTAAGCATCATCATAGAATCCCAGTACTAATAAAGTGGTATGATACATCTGATTATGCAGAATTATAACTAATTTTATATATGCAAAGTGGTTAGTAAGAAGTACTAGTGATTGCAGTGATACAGATGGAGGATATAATAAAAGTACGATTTTGTAACTACTGAGAGATTAGAAGTATACACCTTAATGGTTGATAGCACAAGTACTTTATCATGGAAATAAGTATAAAGCATTCTATTCAATACAGATAAGTCTAAAAGAAAGCACCATTATAGATTAAAAAAAAAAAAGAAAGAAAAAGAAAAAAAAAATAAGAAAAAATGTAGGCTCCCTGTTCTTTTTATTTAGAGAAATTAGACAAAGCAGCATTATTCCAAAAATGATGTAATGGATAAAAAATCCAGTTTCCTTAGGCTACAATGACTTCACAAAATGATCAGAATATCTCTTGGTTAGCTGTTGAGCCAAATTAGAAACCCTCCAAATGATCTCAGATAGTAAAACAATGAATACGGCATCATGCACATAAAGTGGTACCAAAAGTATATCCTTGAATCAGTACCACAAAATGAAAAAAAATGCATACATAGAACAACATAATTCAAGAATTCAGCCTTATGGGCGTCTCCAAACATTTGAATCTGATTGGAAGAAAACTCACACAAAATAATAAAATGGGAGTCATTTTCTGATCTTCTCCAGAATCCTAAAGTCTGCTGCCTTTTACTGTCAGGGATAGAGAAGAAAAGCTTTTAAGTCAGCCAGCATCAGATTGATTCATAAAGCAAACAGGAAAAGTATTTGAGGCAAGGCTGCATCCTATGATAGACATGCAGGAGTACTCATCTTTGGCAGTCTATTCATCTTTGGCTAAGGGGGTGGAAACTCTGGTTTGTCTCCCTGGGTAATGTATGGAATCCTGTTTATATTCCAACTCGCTTTATGTGGCCTTGGGGAGCAAAGTCTGGTCTTAGAATTAGCTGTAATTTTTGCTGATCAGATAGTGGTATGACTGGCCAAGTATTTTTCCATGACTGTTGTAGGAGAACAAATCTATGACATACTCTCATTTTTTAAAATGTTTGCTTAGTGAATGTACTTGTTTCATTTTCAGTTGCCTGCTGATACAATCAGCTGGTGATTGAGAGATTTTTCTCTGTATAGGTGATTTGCAAAGATTTCTTTCTTTTTGTAATATGGAGAGTCAGTAAATGCAAAAAACAAGGATAAAGGACCATTTGGGTATTGCTTTTTCTTAGAAGTCCAATATAAAATTAGAAATACTGTTGTCACGTGTTAAATAGTGGTAGTTTAAACATGTATGTGTACCTATATATTTAATGTAAAATGTAATAACTTTTAAAACATACAAGTCTCCTTAACTTTACATATGTATTTTAATGCTTGCACCTAACCTGACACTTCTAGACAGTACTGTGTTTTATCAGGATTTTAGTCAATAGGCTATTTTAGGCCAGAGTCTAGTTTAACAGTGTATGTAACTGTTATGTTTTTGTGCGTCCCCTCTATGGAAACTGCAGAGTGGGGAAAATACAAAAAGAAGGATGGTGTGTATCTGACTCTTTCTTCTTCTTCTTTATAACTACGATGATGTATTTTGTATTACTAAAGTTTTTAAGAGCCTCAGTCATTGACTAGAGTATCATTGCTATTGACTATAAACCCCCCCCCAAAACAAACAACCTCTCTCCCCCCCCCCCCCCCAAACTGGTCATGGCCCAAAATGATTGCAGGCTAAAATCATGAACAGAGTGTGAAAAAGGGGACCAAATTGGTTGGTATGATTTAAATGGCTTTGGTTTACTCACCAATTGACCATAACTTGAATACGTAACTGTAGCCCAATGTATCATAAACACTGACTTCAAATTCTGCATATATAGGACTTTCTGTGGAAGCTATGGAAAGCTGCTTTCTTTTTAACCAAAAATGTACAGCATTTTGCCAAACATGACAGTTTCTGGATAGGTCTCTTGATACTGTCATGTGCTACATTTCCTATTTGCTTTATGCATGAAATAATTCTTTTGACTATAAAAATTAGGCTTTGGAAAATATTTTGGGTATGGTAAGAATAGTTTTTGCCATGTAAATGTAGATCATTGTGAGCTGCTGTCTTAGAGATGCATCTCCTGTCAGACTAGTGAGAGGAAGAATACAATTGACCAAAGAAATGAGATGTAATGTGTTTTTCTTAAACCTTTACTTGGAGAACCTCCTATTGTAAAATATTTTTTCCTTTTCTAGGAGAATAATTGAAATTACGTGGATTACTGCTAAATTTGGCATCTTTCTTCTCATGTAGGTTTTTAGTTATTGTTGATTAAGCAATCTATGTTCAGTTGAATGGAACACACAGGACTTGTCTCTTGTTCAGTTGTTTTAAAATATGAAACCACAAAATACTCTAGGTATGTTTCTATAAAGATGTTTGTTGACTATCGGTAGTATTTAGCTTAATATAATGTCCAAAATTGCTTATACTCTATAGTCTTTATAGAAAATGTTTTACTGTGCTAGTTGCTAAACAAGAGCAATAAACAACATTGATCATTCTTGATCAACAGAAGGAAGGAATTTTAAGCCTGCATGTTACAAGGTAGGTGGGATCCAGAATGTGCTAGGGTGGGCTGAGGGGGACAGGATAAAAAATGTGCATCAAATGTGCTAATTATATTTGTGATTATAGGTCTCCGTCAAAATACTGTTAAATTATACGTTATTTGTTTCACTCAGGAAAATGGGATTTGAGAGGTAAAAATGAAGACCTAATAGGACCATGGCATTATCATTTTTGATGATGATCTTTTAGAATTTATAGGGATGATGTGAGGGAAACATAATTTGGAAGACACATGTACAATATGCATTACAACACTCCAGAGAAAATAGTTTGGGTTCTGGGGGCAGCCAAACTATGTCATTCTGGTGAATGATCCCAGCTTCTCAGCCTATCAGGCATAACTGTATTTTTTTATAGTTGTAAGGTTAGCTTCAATGTGTGTGTAGACCTTTGGGGAATAGGAAGAGCAGGTGAGAAAGACACATGGGACTCTTGTCCTTTAGAGGTAAATCTTGTTTAAATCTCTCTTTTTGGTTTTACTTTCTAATAAACTGCCCAGACAGGTTGTGGGAGAGGTAGAAGTTTCACCAAATTTTTAAATTACGATGATGAATCATTACAGCTCTACATTATTCTATGTATATATCTCACCCCTCTTTTTTTTTTTTTAGACTGAGATACCTCAGTGTGAGATACAACTCCTTTGTTTTCTAAAGACCAAGTACTACCAATCTTTATTCTTTTTTGTTCATAAAGACTAGGAGACTTTAATGCCTTCTGTGAATTATATGTCATCTTTAAAGATTGCAATCAATTTTTCTGTTACATGTAGTTTAAACTGCAGAAAAAATAGTGTGCAGTTGTGAAAACTAAATTGTAATAGATACTGTAGAGAGTGCTGCATCAACCCACTATATAATTATTACCCTTCAAATGTCAAATTTAAATATAATGTCTTTAAATTGCTTATTTCAGTTAACAGTGGAAAATCAAGAAACTTTCAGAAAAGATTTTAAATAACTCTTAACAGTATTTGAATTAGTAAATTAATTGAATGAGTTATGATTTGATATCTAGGCAGAAGCAGTAACATTGTATTTGGACTAAGATTACTTGCTGGCTTTGTCACAGTTGACATTAATTATTGATAGTGGTTTCAGAAATAGCGCATGTGCTGGCTGAGTTGACTGTAATATAAGATAGGGACTGCAGTGATGCTAGCAGGATTATAGAGAAGGAAGCACCTGTAGCATTTAGAGTTATGTGCTTCTAATCATCAGGCTTTTAATTTGCTGCAATGCATTTGTATGAGTGAAAAAATAATGGAAAGATGAGTCGCCAAGCTTATTTCTATCGTGTCCCTCCGCAGGAATTACATAGAAGAACCCAACTACAGCCTGAGCCAGCAAAGACAAAAGCTCTTCAGACAGTTATTGAAATGAAGGTATGGTCTTTGCATGTTTTCCTATACATTATTTTTTCAGTTGGAACTGAGTTTATAACTTTTAGTATTAAAGAATCAAGTGCTTGTTTTTATTTTTTAACCTCTTCTGTTGCAAAGGTAGGAACAGTTAGTATTTATTTCTCCCGTCTTTACTCCAAAATTATTGTCAATGTTTAAGATTGCCCAGAGCTAATGATTAGATGAAATCCTAAGGCCTGTATATTTGAAAACATAATCCCAGTAAAGTTGTAAAAACATTCTTTGCCTCAGAAGGGAGAAATCTGACTTTCTTGATAAACAAGTCTTTTCTTTGAAAGACTTTCTTGATAAATTTTTGCATGTTTTCCATTGTTTCCTTAAATAGTTGGCTTCATATAAAATAAATTGACTGATTTATTAATGAACAAATCAACACACTAAATTTCATATTTTAGAAATGAGATTATGAAAAATTATCTGTATATAGCAGAAAATATTTACGCAGTATACATTCACTACACTTTCAACATTGCACAAAACAGAGCTTTTCTGTTAAAAAATTTTTTCTTTTGCAACTTGTTCCTATAGGACGTGAAGATCATTTTAGTATAAAGGAGGCAAGTCCTGCCTGTTAAAAGTTCTAGCACATCAGTTTAAGGCTAGATGCCCAGTGCTCCTCAGTCTGTTGAAACGTCTTGCCATCTCGGTTGTGTATTTCAGGCAAACTTTGAATGCTACTATCTAGAAAACATTTAGATAGCTAATTCTGCCAGTTTTCTTCAGTCTACAGGTTGCTAGGCTCTCTGCAGCATACTGGAAATGCAATGTGTAAAATGAGTGGTAAAAAAAGAGCAATGAAGTTTTTAAGTTTTTTTTTTAGGTGGGCCAAAGTGAAATAAAGGCCCACGTAAAGCCTTTTTTAAACTAGTCTTTAGAAACGTTTTCTGTTCATGGTTATTTGCCCATCATTTTACGTCCAAACTAAGGAAATGTTCATGATGTCAGCAGCCCTAAAATTTGTGTTTTAGGTAGTGATACGACAAAATGTGATGAAACCTCTGTCTTAAGTCCTAAATAGAGATTCCTCTTTTTGATATGTATTATTATGAATTTTTCCAGCTTTTCTTCCCACAATAATGAAAGATAAAATGATCACGTAAAAATGAAAACTCATATTTTTGCATAATTATGTGAATCTGAAATCAATATATTTTAAGAAAAATACTGAATACTATGAGACTCGATAATTTGTGAGGGTTGACAGTGCTGCTTGAAATACATTAATGGTCTTTCATTTCAATCTTCTTAAAAGGAAATGCAAATTAAAGGCCTCATTTTGCTAGTGACTTGTGTTATAAGCAAATGAGTTCAGTGTGTCTGAACATTACAATAAATATACAGCTACAACAACAGTACCACTACATAAACAGAATATTACCTTTTAATGGATAATGGATAATAATTAGTTTGGGTTATATGAATAACAAAGAAGGTACATCAGTTTCAGTGTTCCATATGCTGATGTCTATTTCCCTTGGACTTCTCTATTCATTCTAGTTAAGGAGTCTATGAAATTTAAAATATGGTGTTTTTGCAATAACTTGTTATCCTAAGCATATGAGAAAGTAGGACGCTCTGGCTGAGAAACTTGTTTTTATATCTTGAATATTCAACATTTGTTTTGAAAAGATGGGGAACATTTGTTCAAGATGATTAAGCATTGAAGCAATAATTGCCCTGCAGTGTTAAGGGTAGAAGGAGGGAGAGGATTACAGTCTACTATAGCAATCTGAGGCTATGCCCCCACCCACACAGAGGCTCCCAGCAGTATACATTTCTCCTTACTACAGCCAATCCATTCCACCCCCGCTTCAAATTAGGATTTGATCCGAGTCCCCTGCCTTGCTAACTCAGGCTCTGCCAGGAGCCAGCCTTCCCTCCACAGTCAATCCCTCTAGTTTTTCTTCTGTTTTTCTTCTGCCCCCGCCACTGCTGAATGCTTTCTGTCCCCTATTCCAGTCTGCCCTCTCTCTCATCCAATGAAGTATAACCACTTCTCGTACCTCTCAGCCCAAATAAATCTTCTCAATGTGTTTTTTGTCCTCAAAAGCTTTTTTTCTGCCCAGCCTTTCCAATTTTCTCTCATACTTTTGATCCCTTTCCTAAAGTTTCCAAGTAGTTATCTCTTTCCATCAAGTAGTTATCTTGTTTTCATCATAATTGTTTATTCTCTTTCAGCCAGTTTCAATCTTCTGTTTACTATATATATATATGTGTGTGTGTGTATATATATATATATATATATATATATTTAAATTACATCCTCCATACTGACTCCTAATTCTATTAGTTTTACTTACTTCTTCCCAGACATCTACTGCCTTTTTGGATGCTTTGCACAGGCCTTTCTTTCCTGTCCTCAATTTTTCATTTTTACTTCTCAGATATATTTGCTCCCAGATGTCCCATGTCTTTTGCTTATACTTTCCCCTTAACTTCTTTACTCTCTGTTCCTTCTATCTGCAAAAGACTCTGCTCTCCAGAAGCTCCTCTTTGCTCTGGGAAACCGAGGCTACAGAAGGAGGATAGCTTCCCCAGGAAGCAGGATGCTTTAGCATGACTTTCCTGCCATTCACCCAAGCTCTCCTGCTTTTTGAAGCCTTCTTAATTGGATTTAGACCCTTGCCTTCAAGAAGATTTTTTGTTTTGTGCCCCTAGGTCCCCACCCTGCTTTTCTGAGATCCATTCTATAGAAAGTTGGTCACAATAAATATGCTGTCAGTATCCTGAATTTAGTCATAGAGATGAAAGTTCTGTGCATTTGTCTAAATACAGCGAGTTGCATCATGGAGCTCATCAAACACATGAAGACCTAATTGCAGTTGTAGTGGTTGTGAACTCTGTGCTCACCAGTATTCATGGACATCATTAACTATCTCTAGCAGTATTTTCAGCTCTGTGTTTAAAAAAGTATTAGTGAGGGTCCTAAAAAAGATAATGACATTAGCTTAAAAATCAGCTTTTTATTTATTTATTTATTTTTATTTTTTTTGTCCAGTATGTCATATACTTTTTAGTCCTTTTATGGATTAAGTTTGAAAGTGTACTTGCTTTATGTTTACAAATCTTAATCTATAGGTCGCTCTGAAGTCTGGAATTTTTAAAAACAAAACAGCAGCAACAAAAAGCCCACAGTGATTTTTATACAACCTAAGCTTCTGGCACCTGAAGGTTTTTTGGATAATACCACTTACTCTACAATTTGAGATTAATATGGCTTCAGACTGCCTTCAGCTTCCCCCACCTCTTTGTACTGAAAGCTGGTGAAGATTGATACTGTGTGTGTTGGGGGGCATATTGTTTTCTTAGACTAAAATTTGTGGCAGACAGATGAATAATTTGCTGACCATTTTCCTCTATAGATTTATAGCAATTGTAGGAGCACGTTGCTGAAAAAACAACAGAACTCTAAGATCTACCACAGTATAGTCAAAACCCTGATTTAGTGACTTGAAACTTCTGCAAGTTATACAGCATCCGATGAATGCAGAACACAATTCTGATGCTATTCATGGTGTTTAAAGTCTGCTCATAAGAGTCACTGATATGAATAAGATGATAAACCAACTCTAATTTTCTTGGATAAGAAGTTTCTGAAGAATATAAGAGCCCCCAGTGATTTGGTTAGAGAGAGAAGCTTTTAAATTTTCAGATGTGATAAAAAGAATGATACTACAGGCCTACTTGTTGGACCAGATGACTTCTGTCAGCTACTTATTCAATATGAAATGGAAGTTTCAGATTATTTGATATATGGCATATCTTTAATCTGAATAAATTTACAGATGTATTCTGAATAGTTCTTCTGTCACTGTAATGCTTATAAAGTCCATATTTGCTAACTAATGAGACAGTGTATTCTTCCTATCCTTTTCACAACAGATGATGCAGGTGATTTGTACTAATGCAGTGAGTGGGGAAAAAGAATAGACAAAGTAATGGTAGAACAGAATGTTTTGGGGGCTGTATGTTGTGACTGTGATGGACTGGAAAACATGATCCCCCTCTTCTGCAGGGTCTCAGTAGGTGACACTTTCATTCTGCTATAAGACCTTTTCTCAGGATACTTTTTGTATTAAAAAGCTCTCATTTGTGGAGGTTGCTCTTGGTTTAGTCAGTGTCTTTATTGGTAAAGGTCAAAGCATAAAGATCTCTTGAAGAAATAGTTATTAAATACTTGCTTAAAACTCTATTCTTGGCATGGATAGTCTCTAGCAGTCGCTTGTCCTGAATCTTCCGTTTTTATTGAATGACATTGGAAATATTACAGGAAACTTTGACAATTATGCATGCAATTAAGACCCTGTTTTTCTATTTATAAAGCTCAGAGGATAATAATTGGTTGGTTTAAAGGTTTAAGGGAATTTTAAAGCTAGATGAGTCATTGAGTCAAATATCACTATACATAGATGAGTCAAATATCGCTTTGTGATATTTGTTATATTTTATATATGGGTTTTACCAAATGACAGAGTCCATAATATAATCTTAAGTCAGTCTCTATGAGCATAAGTAGGAGCCTAATGTAGAGTTTAATTATATTTGGCACTGGCATAACTGCTTCTAGAAGGCAGTGTCCATTAGTAGCATCTATAGATTAAAAAACAATGTTGATAATTTGGGAAGTCTTCAGAGAAGAGCCATCAGAATATTTAAAAAGATCAATAAACATGCTTTATGATGAAAGACTTTAGGAGCTCAGTTTTGTGTAATTCAACAAATAGAAAATGAAAGAGCAAAGGGATTATAGTCTGGAGATATGTATGTGACGTATCTTTATGGAAAAGAGAGAACTTTCTAGTCCTGAAAATGAAGATATCACAGGATATAGTGTGTGGAAGCTACAGGTAGAAATTGCAAATGAAAATAAGGAGTGTATTTTTTAACAGCATTAGTGTAATTTTGTGACTTGTGTTATACAGGAAGCCAGACTAGTTTTATCAAAGCTTTTGCTCATCAGGTTGTGTCTATGGATATGCACGATCAAATACCATTTTTTCTTTTGCCTAAATCTATGGCTAGTCAAGAATTAAAAAAAGGTACTACACTGACAGCCATTCCTTCAGTTACAGTCGCACTCATTAATACTTTTTTTGTGCGTTGTTTGCAGATGACATATCACTGATATCTTTAATTATCAAAGTTGATGACTACTATAGTGAAAAAGAGTTTAGAGAAATACATTTCTTATGGTTCCATTCTTTTCAATGAGAAGTACTCCTGAGCACCAGAATCAAGTCAAAATCTTGTTTGTTTTCCTCAGAGAGTTCCTGACTTTTCTTGGATGTTGCTTGAGAGAGAACAGTAGAAAGGAATTGCCTACTGATTTGACATAAAGCTTCTCCTAAGTGTAGTGTATTAATGACCATCCTGAAATATACATAGTATAGCATACAGAATAAGTCTTTAAACTATAAAATGAATGAAAATATTTGTGGTTTACCTTGCTTGCAGAAAGAACCTTCTTTATATATTGATCCAGCTTTGATATTTCAGGTATGGGTTTGGTTCTAGAAGAGCATGTTTGTGTGTTTGCAGTGCAATATACTCTCAATGTTAAGACTGCATGAATCTTAACATTCTTGTGTCTTCAAAAATAAACTGGAATACTCTTTTCACTTCTAATATCTATATTAAATTGACAATGTTAGAAAAGGTACATAATAAGACTAGTTTTATATGCTCTGTTGATAGCATGTGTGTAGTATGTACAAGTTACATTAAATGTGAAATTCAAATACCTGCTGCTGATTGCTTGTTGAATATTCTACAGGCAGAATTTTTCATAGAAATTTGGTGTAATGTATATAGTATTTGAAATTTCATACGAATAACAATTCCTTATTCTTTATTTCATAGACAGACAGGTAAAGTATGTAAATTCTGTATTTTTTACAGATATTTTGGGTTACTATTCCCACTCTTGTGCCGCCTGCTCCCTCTCCTTCCGTCCCGCCAAGTGTTCAGGAAATGTACCACAGGACTTCTGTTGTAATGTGTGGACATATATGATTCATGGATCCTTATTGCTGGAAACTCATTCGCAGAGTCAGTCTAATTTGCATTGTGGAATATTATTTTCTTCAGAAGCATCAAGAAAAATGCAAATTAAGTTTAACATTCCAGAATTGATGGTTTTCTGTTAGGTCTAGGAGAGAAATAGCCCTGATCCCTCTCCTAGAACATCTATGACAGTATTCTAATGAAGGCAATGAGGAAAAGTATTGGCTACAGCTGGAAGGGGGATCGATTGGAAGGTTAGTGCCCTGATCTATAGCACAGATCCTGCTGTATAATCTTATGTCTTTTTAACAGACTGGAACAGTCTTTTAACTGTCTGGAAAAAAAAAAAAAGCACAAATGTAATATTATTGAGGAATTCAGAAGTTCTTCAGTTTAGTTTACTGAAATTCAGTTTATTAGTACTAGTTAATACTAAGCTTCTTCCTTGACGATAGCACAGAAGAATCTTCCTTTTGATTCAACGCAGACCCGCTCAGTTCATTAGAATGTTGCTGATGTAGATAAGTCTTGGAGTTTTGAAGTAGATGTGTGAAGGAATGTGCCTATTCTGTCAAAACTTTCTGTGAAAGCGGGTATTTTCTGGCTTTCTATCTATCCTGTAAGCCAACCCAACTTCCTCCATGACAGTACCTACTGGGAGCTCCAGGCTGCCCATATTATCTTTAAGCTATCTGGTTTTCATCTTCCAGCAATTGACAGGAGAATTTTCAGGTTTCCTGGGCAAGCCAGCAGTTGTCTTTTGTGTTTGCAGAATTTCAATTCTTGTGTTACTCTTAATTCTGCTCCTAAGGAATGGTTCTTTTGTCATCTTGAACAGCCTGTGAAGGGAAAGTGATACCTGGCTTCTCTCCTGTCTTGTCATCAGTGATGTTTCTGATAAATTGTTCCAAAATGGATTTTTGTTTTCAAAATCTTTGTAGTTTTCAGCTTCTGTTCCGTTAAGAAGTTAATAAAAAGCTGACAGTGACTTTTTTTCCTGGAGATAGAAAAATTAGTTCTTACACAGTTGTAATCACAGTATGCAGAGATATGATTAGAAATAAACTTCGCCTTTGAGAGCTTAAACTTGTTGCAAAAAATAAAAAGTACAAAAATGCCTCTAGAAGTAACATGAGACTTTCTATAATGCGTAATATTATTCTGAGAACCTTTCAGAGTGTAACAGGCTAATGTACTATAAATTTTTGCTATCCTCTATTTGCAAAATAAGTAAACTACAAAATAAAAAGCTAGACTCTTAAAGATTTAGCTCAAGAGATTTGATGAGGACTGCTCTCAGCTGAGATGTCAAAACAGGTCATGTAAATACTAACCTGTTTCAGTGCCAGATCATCCTAAATTGCAGTGAAGTTTAAACTTTGCTTTCATCTTCATTAATGGGTATAAAAAAAAAAAAGTCTGAAGAGAAGTCTGATGGAACATGCTGGTTTGACTGTAGTATCTGTGAGAGCTACAGTAATTATTTGTTTATACATGAGCCTGATAAATTTAAAAACTCTTTTTTTTCTTATTACTTTTCTTTCTGTAATTTTCTATTCATGTAATTTCTCAGAATGGTAAGATGTAGTAGGAGCTCTTTCCCTTTCATCTTATTTCATCTGATTTTTTCATTTCAGTCAAACCTTTTCTATTACTTTCTTCTAAAAATAAATAAGTAAATAAGTTTGTAGACAAATATTTTGCAAACAACAGGTAACATCTAAAAATAAATGTCAGTTTTCTGTAATGTGAAAATGTGTTGGTCGTTTAATAGAAAGGAGATTACTTCTTTTTAACTATGAGTCCTCTGATGCCTTCTCTCTACATTATAAGTAATGCTGATTTCGTGGACAAATATTAATAAACGTTTTAGGATTCTGCTATTGGAAATCTTGTGCTGCTAATGTTAGACTAACATTAAACTAAGTAATTTAAATTGCCTATTACCTGCCTGACAAAACACAAACTTGCTAGAAATCTTTCACAATAGTTTTCCTCTGAGAAAGGCCAATTAGTTAAAATAATCTATTTCTGAATCTGAAGATCTTAGTGGAGCTTTTGCAGAAGGACAATAAGTTTCCAGCAAAACTCAATATACCAGGCAGATTTCAAGGTCTGGTGGCTACTCTTCCCACTCTGCCCATCCTTCTCCCTTGCTTGCTCTTTTGGTCAGCTCTTTTTTTAAAGAATTTTTTTTGGTAGGAATACTCTCTCCTTCTACTTATCCTTCAGGACAGGAAAATAAGGACTGCTGATTAAGGTTATCATCAGCATTTTCAAGAGTAATTTCCTTCCAGATTGTAAACAGCTAATCTAGTAAAAGGTAGAGAACAATAAGTTTTATATTGCCAGAATCCTTTTTATCTTTTTGATTTTGTTCCACACTCCCTTTCTCCTTGGAGCACCTTTTATAAAAAGGTAATAAATTTATATAAAATATTATCAAATTTATAAAATAAATTTATTTGGAATCCTGTAAAATGTAGGAAGAGAGAAGAGTTTTGGTCATCATCTTCAAAGTGTGTTTGTTGTCATCCTCTGCTTTTTCTTCATTTACAAATCTCATCATTTTATCACAGAAGGCAATTGTTTTGGTCAGGCATAATTTTTGACGTCGGTAACTCCCGCTGACTGTTCCCTATCACCTTCTCCTTCATTTGCCCAGAGAAGTTTTCCACGAAGACTTCCTCCATCATTTTCTCAAGGACTGAAGTGAGGTTGATCAGCCATAAGCTCCCTGGTTTGTTATTCTGACCTTTTTTAGAAGATGAGTGCAACACTTGCCTTCGTCTTGAGGTTGAGGACTCTCCCCCAATTTCCACAAGTTTTCAAACATGGTAGAGTGGTCTTGCAAGGATGTGAGCCTGTTCTCTCAAGACCCTTGAATGCAGCATCTCTTGTCCCATGGATTTGTATGGGTCGAGCTCCTGCAAGTAATTGTGGACTTAGTCCTCACCCGCTGCTGGTAGTTTTCCTCCCTGAACCCCTTCATTAAGTGCAGAGGCCTGGGAGACCTTGTCAGTGGAGGCTCAGGCAAATAGTTGTTTCCTGTGCAATTTGGACTAAGTTTTTGGACTTTAACTCAATTATTCTGAATTTACAAAGATACTATAGATGTATTATTTCTATGCAGACTTTTTAATTAGGTCAAGCTGTGGTAGGGGTGCTAGGGTTTATAAAGTAAACTATTATGTGGCAGCTCATTTTCTAGACAACAAATTGCCTCTGTATCCTAAATGCTTCCATTGCTGGAAATACATAGGAAAGCGATTTGTGGTTCGCTGAGTGTATACATTTGATTTTATTTTTCAGAGCAAGTATGAAGTTCTAAAGATAATTTTGGTGTCACTCACTATGCACAGGTAGATTCCTGTCATCCAACTCACGTAATTTGAGTCGCTGTTTTTGGCTCACTAACAGCAGATTAGATATAGGCAAATAAGTTCTTATTTACTTTACAAAAGAACCATATTATTTACAGCAAATACCATTCTTTGAGATGGGTTGTCTGTATGCATCGCACAGCCCAACTCCTGCCTTGCTGTTAGATGATAGAATTATTTCTGAAGTCTATAATGGCAAAGTAATAGGACTGGCTGAGAATAAGTGTGCTTTATTTCCTTAGTTGAGGGCATGAGCATATTCAGAATATAGGTACTCTGACTGAAAGAATTTATATATACTCCAATATGTTAGGTGAAAGAACATCAACTTAGTAGGAAAACTTTTGAAGGACTAGGATTACAGGAACTTCAGTAATGTTATCTTTTTTTTTCTCAGTAGAATTTCTCCAGGAGTGACAGGTGTAAGGGAAAAAAGCCTTTAATAATAAAAATTAATAACATCTGTAAGTAAATGTTGTGCAGCATGATGGGAAATACTGTTAATGGGGCCAAAAATTGCAAATCTTTTTGGAAAAAAACTGTTGTCTTATTTTACGTGTCTTTGAGGATAAAAAGTATGTAAAAAGAGTTCTGTCTCTAAGCTATATGCTAAATTTCAAACACATTTGTGTGATCTCTACATTCAGTTGGGAAGCACTGGTGTTAGCTTCTTCATGGTTAATACAGCCCTATGTACTTGGGCTACAAATTTTGTGGCCTACAAATTGCTGTGCTAAAAGCAAATGTGGTGACTGCGGGGAACGCCCGTGTCCCTCCCGCCGTCTCCGAAGGTGCAGCCGGCGCTTCCTCTTTGTCTGATTTAGTTCCTTTGGTTGGCACAGCGCGGAGACAGTCAGTGGCCCCGCAGTTAACTGTCAAAACTGCTGTCTCCGCTGAAGAGCCTGCTGATGCTTTTGCTAGCAGGGTCTTGTGAGCATGTGCAAAATGAAATGATTCCAACAGTTTTATTCCTTCTCCACAGAGGTACTTTCTGTTTTTTCTGGCTAATAAAATAGTAATACGTTAATGTCTTGCCTTAACAGTGAAACATTTACTTCAAGACTTATTTTTCTTATTTTACTATTCATATTCTTAAGGTATTCTTTTTAGTTGCTTAAAAATTACTTTTATTCTATTTTTTTTAACTTCTATATACATAAATTCTTTTGACAAATGTATTTCCTGAGTTTTCTATCTTTATAAAATTCTGTCTGTTTTCATACACTGCTGAAATCTGTTAAGCGAGTTTTCACAATACTAGTAAATATGATTGCTTAGTAGAAGAGGTCAAGAGCTTATAAATTGCTTTTTTTCAGAAAGTTGTTTTAGCAGAACCAGTCATCTTCCCTTCATCACACTTCTAAAAATCTGTAATACCTGTAAGTAGCAATGGCTATCTATTAAATGTAATACTTCTGTATAGTTCTTAGGAGTGCTGATCTCCTTCAGAATTTGCTTTCTGAACGGGGTCTTCTGGTTTGGAAGTTTTGGATAGAGAGAGACTGGAGGGTACTATGCATTACTGTATTCCATTCCATGCTAGCTGACTTCAGCTGGTGCAGGCATACATGTGTTTTTCAAATCAGTGTAAAGAAAAACATTGCTATGTGCAATACCTGCAAATGGTTATTTAGCAAATAATCTTCCAGAACTGATTTTAGTTATGTATTTCACTCTTCTACCTATTTTCTACCCATCTATAAGCCAGGATGTCAGGCTATGAATAATTTAATTTGTTTATGAATAGCTATTATAGTGCAAACCAAACAAACTACTTGAGTTAAAATCTTTTCTATTCAAAAACCTATGTTAATTTCTGCTGATATAAAATGATAATAACAAAAGATTTCTCTCATTCTAAGACTTATTACTGGCTATAAGGATAAAAGTTAAAATGCTACAGAAATGATACAGTACCTTGTTTAAATGATATTAAGTTTCATCTTTACATAGCTTTGGTTCCTCATGGATTTTTAAGAGTGGTTGCTAAATCTCAAAAGGTTCTAACTTTCATTTTGAATTAGTACTAAAAGTTCAGATGCTTTTTGGAACTTAGTCCAAAATATCTTTCTTCTTAAATTTGGCTTCTTACACACACACACACTCTCTCTCTCTCACACACACACACACACACACACACTCACACACACAGGTATATATCTCTGAAGTTTTAAGTCTTAGCTTATTTGAAGGGCTTGGGAAAAGTTTATTGTAAACTCTCACATCATAACTGGTGAACAAGGAGACTGAAGTGGTCATGTGGATTTTTTTTTTCTTTTTCTATGAAATTGCTAGATTGGCTTAGCTGTATTATGAAAGAAGGTGCTGCAAGAGGTCAGGTTTTGCTTCTAGGCAGCCTAGAGATAGCACTAGTATTCTCTTAGAGCTCAGGAAAAGAAAACTAATTTCCAAAAAAGACACACAAAAAAAGTCATAGTTAACTAGAGAAACCTAAGCTTAGCCTGTCCTGTTTAAAGGATCAATTCAATTTGTGTTTTTCCTGGGTTTGTTTTCTAGGGTAATATCCTGATCTTGCTGAATCAGTGGAACAAGAACTTCACCCTGATCTGTAATTTTTGATAGATGGCTGCTACTTCATTTTCTTCACATTCTTAAAATGATTGTCTCATTGGCTGAATCATGGTATCAATTTCTTAGTAAATGTTTGCAAATAATGCCATAAACAGATATTCTAATAAGTCATTTTGCAATACTCTTTTAAATAGAAAAGTGTATGAGAAGAGCATAATCACTCATATTTCCTCTTTCTGACTCTTACTGAAGAGATACATTCAGTTTCCAAGCAAGAACAAATATCACTAGATGTTGTCGGTGCTGTGCTGACACACATGGCAGCTATTATCAGCAATGTAGAAATTTTTAGTGGCTGAATTAACTTCGTTACATGTTGTTTATTTTGGGACTCGTAATAAAAAGTGCTAAATCCTGTCTTAGTGATGTGTCTGAATTAGTGGAGGA
The DNA here is from genome assembly GCF_028389875.1 of Rhea pennata. NCBI lineage: Eukaryota > Metazoa > Chordata > Aves > Rheiformes > Rheidae > Rhea > Rhea pennata. The sequence continues at coordinate 15,062,459 of NC_084674.1, forward strand.
AAAATGAGGAGATAGCCTTTCTTCCACCTAACAGCAGACAGAAGTATAATCTTGGAAGCGATTGAGAACATGAAAAAAGCCTCAGCTCTGAGTGGCATGGCAAAGTGGCATGTCCTTCTGCAGTGTTGACAGACTAGTTCTGTAGGCTAAACTTAGCCTTTACTCTTAAGAATTTGGGAGAATAGTCAGGCCTAGGTGGTTAGGAAAGCAAACAAGGTATGTTTGCTTTATATGTGGGAGATAGGGTATCTTCCATTCTCTCTTCATTCCTAACTGTGTAGGTGTGAAGGAGGCCGTTTCGACCACAGTGTATTCTGTCTGGATGATGCAACAGAAAATAGCATTGCGCTTTTTTTTTTCTTAGTAGCGAGGGAGGTCTGAATTCTGCATTTCTTTAAGAAATTGTTAATTGAATTTAGGTTTATGATGGTGTTTGGGCAATCTGGAGTTGTTTTTGCTATCAGTATTATTGATGTTTCTGCAAATACAGAAATACTTTTGTTGTGCTTTAAAGTACAACTTTCATATGATTTTCAATTCTTTTTTTTTTAATTTAGGATACAAAAATAGCTTCACTTGAACGCAATATAAGAGATCTGGAAGATGAGATACAGATGTTAAAGACCAATGGGGTTCTGAATACAGAGGACCGAGAAGAAGAAATCAAACAAATAGAGGTTTACAAGAGTCACTCAAAGTTCATGAAAAATAAGGTACAGTCTACTAATAAAACAACTTAATGGTATTTGAATAATGTGAATAAAAGTTTTAACTACACCCTTTTCAACAAAAGCAACTCTCTGCATGCCTTCTTTTGGTAAATCTGCAGTACATGATACTGAATAGCTATGGAAGAATAATATATTTTGGATAAGTAAAAATGCATTTATGTATTGATTGAGGAGAGATGAGGAAGAGGCTATCCTACCACTACTTCTGCAGAAGCAAGTAAAATCCTGAGGCTTTATATTGTATTTTATGCATAGTGTTTTAATGTTTCTCTTTTAGTATTTTATTATGCACTTTAGTTCTTATGCTGGCTTTACGAACTGGTTCATAATTTTGACTTGCACTGTTTTTGCGCAATTCTATAATAGCCTTGCAACAAGGACTGTTGTGCCGCAGATGATACCAAACTGTAGTTTTCCAGTATTTTTAGGACTTACAGGCTGAAAAATTGGTTCTTATACAGTTTCTTTCACATAAGGATCTCTAATTGTACAAAGATAATACTTACCTCTAGTTTATGTGTATGGTAGCTGAGCTGATCACAAGGAGATAGTATGTGTGTAGTAACATAACACATTTCCTTGATATCAAGCTCACTAAACAGAATTACTGCTTCATTATTTTAAAATATCTCAGAAGTAAAGCTTAATGCCTAAGCTGTGGTCCTAGCTGGATTTTTCAACTCCTTTACAAATTGCTTAGCTGCCCACTTGGTAAACATGAACACTCCAGCTGCTCTTTTTGTCAGTTCTAATATATTTTTTTCCTGATATTTGTGTAGTTGTCTTAAAATTTAATGAATATAGATAATGTTACAGTTTATCATTGGCTATTACCACCCTTCCATCTTGAGTGTTGTTTATGAAGCTTTAGTGTGCATGTGGAAAAAATCAATCTTTATAAAATCTTCAACAAACATATTTTTATGTTCAAAAGAAGTAATTTAAAGCTCTTAAGTGGCATTATCATTAGGAATGATCGTTATTTTACCCATTTAAATGTGGTTGATTTTGAGACTATTCAGTTGTAGTAATTTACAGCGAAACTCCTAAAACATCTCTGCAAATCTGTTGAAATAAAAATTACGTACAAAGCCTAGTATTTTGTTAGCAACCTTCTAATAATTTTGGGAGGAAGAGCTCCAGTATGTTTCTGTGACATAGAAGGCAGATGAATGAGAAGACTAAACATGCCATTGTTTCATTTGTCACAGTCTTCTGATCTTTGATAAATGTCACATTCTGATGGAACTTTTTCTTTCACCAGTCCTTTCCTTCCTCTTAAAATTGAAATTTGCAGCAGAAGATACTTTTCTTACTATTCAACTCAGAGCCTTTCAAGGTAGAAAAATATTTATGTAGCTGTCAGCAAACAGATCTTATTTTACTTGATCTTTTGAACCTGAGATTGTTGATAAATTCTCATAAAGAAAAGTCTTGATTGATGGCAAACAGTAGAACAAAGCTCTTCTCACAGTTATCAGTCTTAGGTGATATAGTGCTCTTAATATTACACATTTTTTATTGAATTATAACTTATTTTAAATGTTCTTAAATAAATGGGAAGGTGTTAAATAGAAACCAATAGTCAATATTATTTATTAAACATGGATGACGTAGAATGCTATGATCTGTTCCTCTTAATTGTTTTTTAATAATATTCACTCCTTCCAAGTATAAAAGCTTTAAATCTGAATTAATGCAAAAAGGAAAATTACAGCAATGAGAAAGAAAGAAAAAGTGCTTAATGTTTGGCTTTCCCACATGGGGACAGCTATCCTTGCTGTATGTTTGAAGGGAAAAAAGGTTGTCATCACTTGTGCAATACAGCAATTGTCAAAACAAGTCTTAAAGTTTTCATGATTATGGGATATAGAGCTTCAAATGTCTTTATTAAGCACCTGAGGAAAGCATACGGGATCATGAGCCTTTCTAAAATAACTTCTGCTTTGCAAAACTGCTAGGGTTCTTTCTTTGCCTGGGTACTTTGCCTAGGAATCAGGTACTGAAAAAGGACACATGCATTTTTCAGTTGCAGGTTTGCCCTCTAGAATTCAAGCAGCTCTTTTGTTTTAGAGCTCCTGCACTATCTACAGTAATGAGTGTGAAAATCCAGTGATAGTTCAGTACAACCTCAGCAAATAAGAGTTCAGATGATGTTCAAGAATTGATTAGTCTTAAGTGAACTGTAGCAAGGCTCTCTGTAATTATTGTTTATCTGGAAGAAATTTTCACGCTCTCTGTAGAAAGAGTGAAAGTTCTACGTGACCCTCTGCAGTAAACACACAGGATAAGAACTATGGCATTTTTTTGCGGATGGGTCTGGAAATGTGATAAGCATTACAGACCTTGACCAATATTGACAGCGGAATCCGCAGATAGACTGTAGATTCTGAAGTACAGGTTAAGATAGGAGATGTCTAGAGCTTTGTTTCATTGCAACCACTTAACTTTTCACTTGCTTTGCCCTTCACTTAATTCCTTCACTTCAGTAAGCAGTTATCACTTACTGTGTGAGACTAGATCCTTAGCATGTGTAAAACATAGCTTTTTCAATTGAATTATTGACTTAAATAGCCTATTATTCTTAACTTACACAGTCATCAAGGAAGGAGCTTTTTTTTCCTTTCTTTCTTTTTTTTTTTTTTATGATTATTTTCCCCTGCTTTTCTGGTTACCATATGTAATGTCATGTAAGATTTTGATGTTAAAAAAAATAAGAAAAAAGAAATGTGCTTTCTGGAAATACTAGTATCTGAGGAACTGAAAGTTATGGAAGTGACAGAGAATGATAAACTGAGAAGGAAAACAAAGAAATTGGTTTTCAGCAAAGAAGGTAAAGCTAGATCATATCGGGATATGTTGAAAAGGGGGTGACAGACAAATTACGCATATGAAATATGTGAGATAATGAGAACATTGCGCTCAGAGGACAAACGTAAAGTCTCTTGGATACTGCAGCATTTATATCCGCGTTTTGTGGGTTATCTTCATTGTAGTCTTTACAAAGTACAAGACAGTTGTGTCCTTGGCTTTATATTCTTTCGTGCTGAGATCAGGAGATCTCACTGAATCATTACTCTTGGCCTTCCACACCATTTAAGATTTAACAAATGGAAAATATATGCACATCTACTACAACACAGAAAATTATTGCAGGAAGTATTTAATTTTTTACATACAGTATTAGTGTATGCAGAACTTTTAACAAGCAAATATACCCAGGTATGAAAATTTATTTAAAAAAATGTGTGACTTATTGTTATGCTTTGAGTATTTTCGATTATTTTTTTTAATTGAAGTTTCAATACATTTTCACCATTATAATTTATTTTAATAAAAAGCCAGCCAAAACCATGGTTATTCAACAGATATTTCTTTTCTTTTTTTTTGCTTACTCTGAGAACTGTAACACATGTTACAGTTAAACTCCTGGCAATTTATGGATCTAATAGCCAGAACATTATCCTGATGGACAGAATCTGTTTCTAAAAAAACATACCTGTAATGAAAATGGAGCTATTTTTTTTGGCTGATTATTTCTGAGTGTGGATTGTGTCATAGGAAAAAACAAGAAGAGTTTGAAGGAAAGATTAGGTGTCTGAGATGTTCACATGGGTCTTGTATAAAACGTGATGCAGTTCAGATTGTCTTTGGATTTACTTTTTGTCTTTACATCTTGTAGACAGATTTTCCCATTGTTCATTTTGTATACATTCTAGTCTTAGTTTCCGTACTTGCTTACATGTTCTGGCAAGGGATGGAAGATGATTTGCTTTCAAGAGAAAGTTTTCTCTAGCAGTTTCTTTACTGCACTTTTATATTTTCCTGTCATCTGTTTTTTTCATATGGTCCTTCTTTATTTTTATATTTTCAGACTATGAAAGTGATTGCTTTTAGAGCCTGTGTAGGTTCTGATTCTATACAGTAGCTTGGGGTGCCTTGCCAAGTACCTTAACCAGCTAGGTAAATATAATGAGATTTATAGAGAGAAACAATATTGAGGTGTGCATATGGACTCCAGTTTTTGGATTATTTGGATTTAATTTGTAAGAAATGCTTGCAATGTAGAACAGAATAGAAATAGTTTAATCAACAGTAAATATTTCCAATAACTTTTCCATCCAGTATTGTATTTGTGAAATGTGATTTAAAATGTTTGTGGATCTTTAGGATGTGGTTAGGTAGGATCAACCTGTTTCCCCGCCCCTGGGGGATTTTAAAATACCCCTACGTTCAGGTCTCCTTGATTTCTTGTATCCCAAATCAGTGTTAGGATGCAACTGAAGTGACAGAATGGGAAGAGCTCTTCCAGCATTTCTCTGGTGCCTGATCATTGCAAAATTGAAACTTGAATTTTAAACAAAAAAGTCTGGGCATTTCAATGATCAATAAAGCCTTGCAAATGTAAACTAAATGTGGTTTCTCTGGATCTGCAGATGTATTGAGACATTTTATTTCAAATAAGCCTCATGATAAAGCCGAACTCATCTGATGAGCAGTGTTATTTCACAGAACTTTTAAAAGAATGCTTATAGATCAGCTAGTTCGCCATCCTTTAGCATGATTTTGTGTATTCTCCAGTGCTGTTCAGTTTCAAATATTCTAAATCCACCTCACTTTTGTATGCCGAAGGCTCTTGCATTCTGTGGCTACCCCTCCCGCTTAACATAGTGGAAAGGAAAGAATAATCACAATTCCATGACATTTACTGATGAACCTTAAATTCAGAAGCTCCTTTTCAGAGAGTGAGTTTCTGCTATTTCCCTTAGGATACTTCTTTATTATCTTACAGACCTTTCACTCTGTGGAATTTGTTTTTTGTAACATTTTCCTCAGACTTCTCTTAAATAAATCTCTTTGGCTTGGTTTTCCTAATACCTGAGAATTTCATATGAACTGCTAGAGAAGAAAAAAGGAGACAGGATGGAGGGCAGCAACAAATTTGCAGGAAGAGTATGGTTAAAGCTTCACTGCTCTGTTTTCTTCTCCTTATTAAGATGCCTGCTTTTCCTTATCAGTCTCCTAAAAACTTATAACTTAAGTCACAAGAATTGTACTGTTGGAAGAAGTGGATTATTGTGTTGAATTTATACATGTATGAGAACTTTTCCTGTGTATATCTTCTGTCCTGCCCACTTGTTCTATTCTGGGTAAATTCTACTCAACTGAACTGGGTTCTATGGTGAATTTATAGGCTAAATCATCAGCTCTAGGCTTTAAGAGCTTGCTTTTAGTTTCTGGAAGAGCAGGAGCAATCATTTTTAAAGCAGGGCATTTTAAATCTCATGAAACTCAATGGAAGTTGAGTTAAAACTCAATCTTAATTTGCCTCCAGACTTTACAAAAGGCACCTTAGTTGCATTCTATTATGGTCATTCTCACCACTGAAATCTCAAGTGTAACTATGAATTGGAAATGAAATTAATGACCTAACCTTTTTTTGCCATTACAGATTGACCAACTGAAACAAGAACTCTCTAAGAAAGAATCAGAACTTCTTGCCTTACAGACTAAGCTTGAAACCCTTAGCAATCAGAATTCAGATTGCAAGCAACACATTGAAGTGCTTAAAGAGTCACTTACTGCCAAAGAACAGAGAGCTGCCATACTTCAGACAGAGGTATGGTATCTTCTAATCATAAAAGGCAATATACATATTCAGTTAAATAGTGTGCATCAAGGTGGTGTATTTGTTACAAATCTGTGTAGAAACAAATGTGTTAAAGAATAATTGAATAGTTTAAAACTCTAAATGCCATATATATATATAGTACACCATACGTCTTTTTTTTTCTTAAGCATCTACTACAGAATTTTAAGAAAATGTTTAGGTGCCTGTTTCTCCTTGGCCCAAATGGGAGTTGGGGAAGCTGGACCCTAATGACTTACTTGATTATTGTGATAATTGATCACAACTGGCCCAAAGGATTATGTAATTGGGGTCAAAAGGGTAATCCACCTCCTAAGTGTGTGCATCTATTGTGGAAATTTTTATTGCTCTAGCTGTCCTTATTTCCTGTTCATATATTTCATTCCTTGTTTTTTCATCTAGTTTTCTTTTTGTTTGCTCAGGCTTAATGCTTCTCTTTTACTGCATATTTCTATTCTGAAGTGTGAAAAGTATTTTGAAAGGCTCTGTTTGAATGGCACAGGATACCAATCTATGTTGTTTCTAGAGCAACTGACATCTCTTCTAAAATACGAGTAATTTCATAGCCTTTAAAGTAGGTCAGTGCATTAGAGTTTTATGTATGTACCTACAAAGTCAGATCTTGAAAATACGGATGATGGGGAATATCTGGTTGAGATGGTTGTCACATATGATGAAATATATAAATTCAATATATTCAATGTTAAAGATGTTTTCCAATAGTTAATCTTCTGTGGTTTTAATAACTTTAATGTGAAGCACACAACACTGATTACATTGATTCCTATTACAACTTTTTCGTTTTATATTTTTAATGTGTATGCCTTTTTTCAAGAAATGAAATATCTGTGAAAATCAGTTATAGTACTGATATAGTGCACATAGTTTATATTCAGTGAATTATATAGTTAAGGTATATGGGAATCTTACAGTGTTCTTCAGATTTCTGGCTAACAAAACTCTAGGGGAAAAAACAGAGTTAGCTTAAGCTCATCATTCTCATAGAAGCAAAAACAATATTTCTAAGATTCTGAATATCCCTCTGTGCCACATGTCTAATCCTTTTGTACGTTAAGAAGATACAGATGAAATCTTGGGATTTCCAATTTCTGTCTAGTAGGCTGATTGGCCAGCCAGCATATATATATACAATTCAAAAATTGTAATAAAGACAAGGCTAAAGCACCCAACAACTTTGGCAGATCCTAGTCTAGCAGTCTAGCTCTTGAGTAATAAAGATTACCTATTCTAAATCTTTGGCTGTGCATGTCTGTTTTGCAGTTTATATTACCTGTCATGCTGCTGAGGATAGTGATGAATTCCAGTGGCTCTCCAATAATTTGATTTCCTAATCTTTTTTGAGCCTAGTACATATTCAAGGCAGTACAATATTTATTGCTGGCAGGTGGACAGTGGTAAAAAGAGCTGACTGCTTCTTCTGAATCTGCAGTGCTCTTGATGATGGGCTGCTGGGATTGTGCAGTTGTGATGGAAAACCAGGTGGTCTCTGACAGGTATTCAATTCCTCGTACCCAATTCCTACAAAACAATGGAATTAAGCTTGAACTGTTTACGTGAGAATTTAACTTAAAATTAGCTGTAATTGTCTATTGGTGTGCAGGAGACAATTGGTTGTGTTGCATCTACTTATTGTTAACCTCTTCGGGAAACCAAATGAAAGATTAATGTGAGAATAATCAGATAATTGGCTTGAATTTCTATAAGAACAGTAAATGAAGTCATTTAGTTTTGCCTAATACCATATTTGTGATAAAAGTGATTGTGATATTTTGTGCCAATAGTATGTGAGTCTTCCAGCTTATAATGCAAAAATACCAGCAACCCCAAAACCAACCAACTAAAAAACCCAGGAATGATATAGGTATAGGATTAGTGGAAGATGTGTACAGTGTAGTTTCTACTCAGTGGAAGGTATTACCTCCTGATTTTTATTTATTTTAATTAAATCTTTATTTCTATATAATTCAAATCATTATCATAACAAGCCTTTATTTAAGAATGAGGTAAGTCTATAGGCTGGGTGGGTGTTGCAGATATAAGAGACTTTAAAACAAAAAGCAAACACAACACCTCACAAATATCCTCATGGTATTTGGTCTCAATTCGTTGTTTAACCTACTCAGGTATCCAGTTTAAAGTAGTTACCTCAGCTGCTTCCATAGGCAAAGAGAAGGCACTCTCAGTACCTCAGTATTCTCATTGATCTGATCTATTTTAGACACCTTACAATAAATCACACCCTGAAAGTCTCAGTCTTGCATTTGATTGCGGAACAGCTTGGACAGCTAAATTAAATTTGACTTGCACTTTAGACAAGTAAAATTAAGTGGAATGAACTCCCTCCATCATAAAATATTTACAGACAGAATGGCAAAGGGGGCTGAGATGAATATAATAAAAGAATGTAAATAGATTTATGTGTGTATGTGGAGGGATATTACAAAAGACATTTTGGAAAGGTGACGAGGCAAAAGTTACACATAACTAGCTACATACATACAAAAATACTTCACATGGCGTAGGGGAAGTTGAAAGAGAGAGGGAATATGGTAAAATCTTTTGATTAGGAAAATTCTCAGCTTTAATTTAATGCCCGTTTTTTCCACAGACTTCTGTCTTAATTACTTGTCTGTAAAGCACAGGAAAAATTTCCTACTTTTCAAGAGAGCACTCTTAAAGGATTAATGTGTTAATGGTTTGGTAAGAAGCCAATATGATTATTGTTTGTGATTGTAACACAGTAATTATTACTCTGAGAAGTTTTGAAACAGTGTATGTTCAGTAATAAAGTTTTTTATAGTCTCATGGTAGAGAGGGTAGTTAATTATGGAAACAATAGTAAGGGAAATGGATGATTCAAAACCTTAGAAGTCTTCAAATCAAAACTTGCATTTCTGTTAGATTTACTTTAAATAAATGCAAGTTTTTGAGCTTTGTGCAGAAATAACTAGATGAAAATTTCTGGTATAGGTTATACAGTGTGGACTGTCTTTTTTTATACTTAAGACGAAGAGAGTTCATCCTCTGTGAACTGAAGAAAGAGAAAGAAACTGTTGGGATCTACCAAAACCAAATTTGAACTAGTCATATGAAGGAATGAGGAGCTCCTTAAAAATATTGAGCTATCTAGTCTTGTTTGCTGGGATTCTTGCCTTCAGCCATTCATAAGAAATACTCTAATATAACCAGCGATAGGATTTGTCATAAATAGTTGTATAACTATGCAAGAATATTTACTTTCTCTAACGCTCATGAAAAAGAGTGACAGATCTCTGTGTCCAAGCAATTTCACAGACTATAAATTAAAGATTCTTCAAGGCTGACATGCATGAACTAATGATGCCATATTGTTATTACATAATTTTAAGACCCTCAGGGTTTTGCCACACTCCTTATTGCTCTGCTGAATGCTAGGGAGCTTTCCTGGTTAAAAATGGTTGCCAGAAGTGTCTCCTCTTCAGAGACTATTGCATTACAACTTCCAGACTGGTTGTGCATCTTACAGAGAGATATCCTGTTAAACTTTGGGCATTCTGGAGAAATGTACTGAGGGTGCTGAGCATCTCAAGAGCTGGGCAGCAGCCAGAATTTGTAGAACCCTGCATCTCTTCCTGTAGGCAGAATTTCTTGTTGCTTATAAACATTTAGACAAAACCAAAAATAACACACTCTTCATAAAAGCTTCAAGATGACAATATATTAAAGTTAGTTATTAATCCTGTAACAAACCCTGTATTGCTCGTGGGATACAATAACTTTGAGGGCTCTTAGAGCGATCTTGTTCCTAGTGTTAGTCAGATGGGAAGAATCAAACCCTCGAAGTGTCTTAGAGTAAAACTTCCGCAGACTCCCGTTATAACCACTGTCAGTTTTATGTGGAATCTTTTTGGTAACCTTTTCACAAATATTAACTGCATATAACTCAACAGTGTCTTTTTTTTCCAGTATTCATAGATATTCTGTATCTCAAAAGGACCTTTTACATTTCCTTTTAATCTTTATTTTGGAGAGACTAAGTTTGTCTGGGTATGATTCCAAGTATGAAAGGAGGTCCTGTATGCTTTGGTTCTGTTGTATATTTTGAGCTGTGTAAAAGAAAAAAACCGAAAAGCTCCTGCAAAAAATACAATCCTTGCACTGAGAGAGACTTGGTAGAGGAGAGGAGCTTTTTATAAACTAAAAATAAGACCTATCTTCGTGAAGACCTGAAAATGAAAATATTTACGTGGTGATGAGGCATGTGGCCTGCCAGTGCAGAAGGATAAGGAGTAAAAATACTCCTTTACTGGCTGAACTCTGAGGCTTGGGTTTGAAGCTAAGCTAATTCCTGGTGTTTTGCAGGAGAAATCCAGCTGACAGCAGACATAGCAGGTCTGGATTTCTGCAACCTGGAACTGACAAAAGATTTTGCCTCTTTAGTGCACCTGCATCTTCCAATTCCAGGCCTCAGGTTTTGTCTGAAGGGAGAGCAATAGCTTACAGCAGCAGATGGGAGATGCAGGGCAAACAGCAGACCTCCAGCAGGTGGAAATCATTATGGAAGGAATTTTGTATTGTACAAGCTGTTGGTAGTTTCCAGATGAGTAAAATGAATAACATTTTGGCCTGCATTAAGCTATTCTCTTTCTGCATGTCCAAGTCTTAATTTTGCAGAATAGGTAGATTTTGTTAATTGTCGCTGCAGAATTTTATACTGTCCTAAAACATGCTAAAACATCACTGGAAATGCTGCTCCCTGGAGGTGAAATATAACTATCAAAGGCCAATTCTAATCCTGAGCTGAGTAAGGTCTTGGTAGTTGCAGTGTCGACTTCCTGCCTCAGTCGGATTACTTTAAAATTATGTTGTAATTAAACCAGTTCGATAAATCCTCTAATAAAATAAACCCTCATCAGCATCTCAGTTACTTCATAATAAGCCTTTTATTATTATTTAGCTTAATAATAGTACTCTGCAGACTATTTTCAGGTTTCTTTTTGAGCCAACAGCTGCATACTATGCAACAGAAGGTCATTCTGCTTGATACTTCTCTATCTTGTGTTTCTTGCGAGATAAGTCCAATAAGGTATGAGGCTTAGGAGTAATCTGTTGGTGTCTATTATAATTTCTTGTAGTTCAGGTATGCTTGGAAGTTCACTAGTTTCACTTCTATTTGGAAAAATATTACTTCTTTAATCGTAGTTTTCAACGGAGCTCATTCTTACAGTTTGTTTCAATAGTCAGGAATGAAGTGTAAACAAAATACAATGATTCTTTGCTTAATCTTTGTAGAATGTTGGCTACTATTGATAAGCATGACTATTTACTGTATCTGTTATTAAGAAAGCTGATTTTCATGCATTTCTTATAATAGATCATCAAAAATAAGGGAACATCTGGATATTTTTGAGTATAGTTAATTTCCTTCCAACAGTGGTAGTTGGGTCAGATTTCAGATGTAATGGCGTTTTGTCATATGTTGTGAGATAAAAACAACAGTTCGTAAGTTGAGTGTAGATTTTAGCATGATGTGCTTTTCTCTGGGTTTCTGTTATCTTCAGTGATGTCAGTGGTTTCTTATTTTTATAGGTTTACTTGACTTAAAAAACCATCATCTGGAGTTTTCACTGACAGCTGAAAGAAAAAGATATAATCCTGTAAAGCAATAACTATCATGGTGGCCAGAGTTGGGAGGTCTGAAAGTAGTTTATTGCCAGTAGGAAAAATGTTTGGAACCAGTCCTTAGAAGGTTCCTCACCTCTGCTACGTGCATTTCGTTTTGTTCCATTTTAAGGGTATATATAATAGTAATGCCAAACTATGCAACCTTTTCCTACCTTAGTGTGTAGCCTTTGTTTTGATTCTCTTTTTATTAATGATGTAAAAGCTCTGAGGACAGATAAAAATGAGACAAGGTCAGGCCACTCCAGCTACAAAACATTGAAAATGTCGCTGCACTCTTTAGGGATATGGTTAAAAGGAAAAATATTAGACCGAGATTTTTCATTTGCTGTTGTGAAAAATCCAAAGATACTTACTTTTAAAATGAAACCGCATGCTTGCTCTGAAGTGGGAAGGAAATTAAGCACCACAAATGATCCTTATCAGTGATTTTTTTAAAAATAAGAAAGACTAATTTGTATACTTCAAGTAGAATATAGGTGGTACAGTTTTAGATTATATTAGAAAATTTTAACAATGATTGGCACTGCTGAAGCTACTACTTATATCAACAGGAAAAACTTACGGAAATTCATGCAAATAACATTCGTTTTGGCTGGGTAACTCAGTGGAGCAAAACATTCATTACGTAAGCAATTCCAATATTTTAGCACTTTGTTACTGTACGATTGCTTTAGATTGTACACTGCCATTTTGCATTTGTGGTGTTTGAATGTTAACGAACTGTGAAATAGGTAGATGTCTACAAAGACACTTTGTAAATTGTGAGCATAGTCCTGTCAATGAAATTAATGGATTAGAAACATATGTAATGTCTGTACTGTAACTGAATATTGAGGTGTTGGATATACATGTATTAATGTTGAAAACCTAATGAAAATGAAGAGAAAAGGTGGTTATGGTAGATATTTATTGCAATCTGGTTTGCTTTTAAACAAATCTGTTTATAGAGAAGGGCTGTAAAATGATTGACTTCTTGGCAGTTCCTTGCCTGCACAAAGGGCAAATAAAAGCAGACAGCACAGAATAATTGGAACAAAACCACAAACCCTTTATTTTACTTTCTATTACAATGTTGATATTGAATATATTTGAAATATAAATCTGTTTTTAATTTTACAATAATAATAGTATAACTAAAGTTATTTTTCTCTGACATTTGTATTTTTCTAAGTTAACGTTTTACTTTAAGATTGTATTTTTCTTTTGTTTTATGATTTTCTTGTTTCAAATCAGGCTGAGACAGATATTCCAGTGTGGTCTCTTAGCTGTACAGCCAATGCATTGTTCTGTTATTTTGCTTTGCGTGCAAAGGAAAGATCACCCACAGCTTTAAGGAAAACCAAAAACCCCAAAACAAAAAAATATCAAAACCAAACCACCGCTATTCTGGAGGCTTGTATACCATTTGCTCTCCTTTGAGTAGAAAAGGGAAGGGCTAAGTAGGGCCTTTTGTACTATGCTGCTCATCAACATTGTCTGGTCTAAGTCTGACCAATGCAGAGTCACAGCTTTCTTGGTAGTGTGTTACATGCTTCAGGTCAAGTTTTGTCTCAGGTGTGGAATTTGCCACCTGTTTCACTTTTTACACAGTTGTGACTTTCTGGTGGCCACTCTGACAGTTTTAGGACATGAGAGAAAAACATAGCGGCAAGGCAGAAAATTCAAGAAGTTAAACTGAGAGAACGTCTAGATTAGCAAAATGCTAACTGAATTGGCGCATGAAAACAACAGGGAAAAAACTTGCTTTATTTTTAGGTCTTAACTCTTTTCAAAATGGTCAACATGCTAAGATTAATAAAATTTGCTTCCAAGGTAGCCACTGAAAAGAATGCTTTGCCATTTCTTGAGATCATTAAAATTACATCATGTTTCTACCAAATGCCTCTTGTTCCTTGAACTGTTCTAGTAAGTTTATTGAAAATTTACTAGAACTGAAGACGGATATGCCATATGCTGGCAATTTCCAAGGATGCTAATCTCGTTAGTCAGAGAGCATCAGTCATCAGGGGAATGTAATTTTTTTTTCCTGTCTGCTCCACTCCTGCAGGAAATACAACCTTTCCTTTTGTTGGTCTAATTATAGAATATTGCCTGTATAGGACATGTATTTAGGAGGTGTTCAGAGTGTTTATCTTTCTTACAAAGATACAATTTATGATATTAAATTAGTGATCTAATCACTAGTTTTAAAAAGCCAGTGTACATAATTTGGTATCCACGGAAAACTGGTTTGTCAAAACTTGTGTCGAAAGCTTTGTCTTTTGCATTGACCATGTAAGGCCTTATGAGAAGTAGCAATTCAGTTTTGGTAGTGGTAATAACATATCTTAAAATATTCTAGGGTTGTTAAAGCCGTACCTTGCAAAGAAAACTATTCTAGGATATAGCAAAGATAAATTAATACTCTGGGCAGATAATTTCCATAATAATTGAACATTATAAAATTGCTGTTACCAATATCTGCAAGGAGGTTATCAAGTTACACCCAAGTTGTTCAGTGGTGCGTGGTGGTGGGAGGTTGAGATGCAACAGGCAGAAGCTGAAACAAGAGAGGTTCCAACTGGGTATAAGGAGAATAAAGATAATGAAGCCTGGAGCGGAGGCCCGGGGAGGCTGTGGAATCTCCGTCCATAGAGGTTTTCGAGACCTGACTGTTCAAAGCTCTGAAAGATGTGGTCTGAATTCAGTGTTGACCCTATTTTATGCTGGAGTTTGGACTAGAGATCTCCTGAGACCCCCTTCCAAAGCAAATCATTTTTTGATTTTACAAATGAAGCTTTTTCATTTCAGTGTGCAAATACATATAATAATGCTCTCCCAAAGATGTATGTTTTCTGCTTTGTATGAGTTATATACTAGCATTCATTCATCCATAGGAAGATTGTGTGTATGTATATATATATGTGTGTGTGTGTGTGTGTATATATATCAGATTGAGTGTGTTCTTGACAATAGCTTTCAAATTTATGTCTTTTTTGAAACACTTATTTTCTAATAAAAATTTGAAATGGAATTGTTGCCTGAGGAAAAAATAACTGGAAGAGTGGAGTGTTCCATTAGTGGGGCCTGTAGAAAATACTGCTCAGAGACAGGAAAACACAGATGAAAAGAAAATGGGAAAGATGAAAGAACAAAGATAAGGGCTGTATACTCAATGTGTAAAGATTTTATGCAAGTTGTTTGAAGAAATAATTTAATGAACATTAAGTTTATTTTACTGTCAAAACACTTCTCATTTTCATCCATTTTATTTAATTAAAATGATAAACAATTGTTTACTTTTTTCCCAATTCTTAGATTTACAGAGGATTACCTTGTTGCCATTTAAAGCAATATTCAATTAGATTTAATGAGTTTTTTTTTAATGGAGCAAAAGTTACTGTGGTAAGATATTTTAAGCTTCAATTAAGCTTGAGTCTAGTGGATAGAAATTATTAGAAAAATGTAAGTACTGTTAGCTATTAATTTAAAAACTGTGCCCTGACTGGAGAGATTTTGAGAGGATCTCTGGCACTTTGATATGATTGCTTCAGAAATGATTCTTTGTATTCTCTAATTATTGCTTATGTTATAACAGAGTCTAAAGGCCCCAGCTGGGATCCTAGTGTATTGACATAGTACACAAAGCGTGCAAAGAAAAATCCTCCTCAAAAGAGTGTTGAAATTTCAGCAGATGGGGGGAACATAAACAACGAGAACACAAAACAACTGTAGATATTATAATTATCATAATGCCTATTAGACATAAGCGCCCACTTCAAAACTGTTAAGATTTTGTACATATCGCTATAATGAAGTTTGAGGAAGTTACTGTGCATGTTTTTGCTGGGAGGTTTTTTATGCTTACGGAACAGAGAGAAAGGACCAGAGCTGCTTTAAGGACAGTGAGTTATTATGTCTACTGACTGAAGAGAGGTGGGGATCAATGTCTTGATGAATAAGCAGCGAAAGGTGCAAGGGCAAAGCGAAGCAGCTCTGGTGGCTCCGCAGGGGAAAGGAGGACAGGACCATGGCTGGCTGGTGTGCGGCGTCTGCTAGCTCAGCATAAACGTGAAAGAAGATACCAAATCATCTGTGAGGTTGACCCTAGTGCGGGGAACATCTGGATAGCAGTTGCTATGCAAAGGTAGGGACGATATAGACTTTTACTTCTAGACTGTACTAGTGTACGTTTTTTATATTGGTGGGTAAGAATGTGATTCAGAGTATAATGTGGGGCAGTTCAGCCTCTCTGCTGGAACTAAGGTTAAAGACAGCAATTTTTTTTTCTTTTTTTGTCACTGATTGAGTTTGAGGACACTTTTCAGTGAACAGGTTTGCTCTTCCTAACATAGACATCAGAGTTCTTTTCATAGCTAACACCCAGTATTGCTCTTTAATCAAGCCTGCTGAAGGTTCAAAGATATATTCTCAGCCTGCCCGCTAGGGTAGTCCTCTAGACAGAGGAAAAATTACACTCTCAGCAAAAGCAGAGACTAATAAAAGAGGAGAAATGTCCAATGTGAAATAGGGAAGCTTCTGCATTTTTGGTGTACCAGAAATCTTGAGAGGCTCATATTGGAGATGGCTTTTTGATTCTTTTTTTTTGGTAGTGTTCTGAATATTATTTTCGTTATACTTTGAGTTTTAATAAAAAAAAAAATCTTTTATAAGGAAAGATATCTCTAGTTCTTGATAATGTAGTGGAAAATGAAAGCGAGTTTGTGGAAGATCAACAGTTTCACAGTTGACCTGCTAATACTTACAGAAACCTCTAAATACGATCAACTAAGGCGAACAAAAGAAGCTATAAACTTACATTGTACCAAGTAATAATATAATGTAATTAAGTAACATTTTGCCTTTATACCTAGTATTTTAGTGACGACACTTAAAAGTCGTCAAGTAATGCAGACTGCTAGAACTTTTGAGATTTGTCACTGTTGTATGTAAAAGATATTTATAGATTCTTTTTTTCCTGCAAAAGAAGAAGCAGCATTTGTGTTTTCTCCTGAATAATTTTATTCTATCATTACTTGGCATATCTTCTGCTAGCTCGTGTTGTGAACTTAATGAAATTCCAGTTCTGTGGCATCCCTTTTTTTTTGTTTGTTTGTTTTTTTGTTTTCTGTTAGAGTGAAAGAGGATTTTTTTTTTTTTTTTTCCAGACTGGGCACTATAAAACCCAGATATGAAAGTACTATTTCTTTTAGACAAGCAAAGGTAATGCATGTGTGGCAAAAGCTGTCTATCTAAAGCAGATTGGTATTTCACAGCTTTACCTTAGTAAGCCATGGTAGCTAAGCTGTGTAGCCTTAAGGCTTTAGTATATAGAAGTCCTTGTGAACTGGCTGGCACTGACATGTGGGAACAATCTTAGTTTCCAGTCGTAGGGAGGAATTGTAGTTCTGCACAGTGTGCCATGAAAATAGTGGTCTCACACTTGAAAAGAAGCTGAGTGAAACAACTACTGTGTATGATAGCATCAAGTTAAATAAGGATATTAATGACCTTACAGCAGAGATTTTTAAAGATATGTAGTTAATGAGAAGGCTTTGATTTTAATTTAATTAAAATGCTCTCAAAGGATCTCAGCATCTCAGGGTGCTAATTAACATTTTCTCAACTTGTATAGGTAAAAAAGTGATTGTAACAAGGTTCTGAAAGCTGTCTACTTTGAAAAATGTTCTTTTTACATTTTTGGTATTGGAAGAGGTTACAATGGTAGTAAACTGTTGAGTCAGCTGACTGTATTGCAGCTTTTTTTCTTTTGCAATATCACTTCCATTTTTTTTCCTCTGTTTTTCTTGTGATTTTTTAAGTATGGCATTAGAATTTAAATCTTAGCTCTTCAGACAAATACTTTGTATTTGTTTGCTATATACAGTATCATGTGTATTTTCACTGCTAGGATTAGTTAAACTATTTCTATGAAAGAAAATTTGTAAGGCAGTAATATGTGCTAAAGAAATGCCATTATGTGGCATTAAGTAATTTGAATTTGTATAACTGCTTTTGGTTATTATCTACTCTGTGAAATATAACGAAGAAAGTGGCTTGCTCGCTCTGTATTTCTGTGTTGAATGGGTACACTTTTGCAAATTATCAGATCATTTGTATCTTTTCTCAGTGTTCATTGCCATACTTTTGAGAAAGAAGTGTGGGACAGTCAAGATCTGCTGATGTTGTTACAGTCACCATGTATTGTAGTTTTCTTTC
This sequence comes from Rhea pennata, assembly GCF_028389875.1. Lineage (NCBI taxonomy): Eukaryota > Metazoa > Chordata > Aves > Rheiformes > Rheidae > Rhea > Rhea pennata. The sequence goes on from NC_084674.1 coordinate 15,080,723, forward strand.
CCATTAGATATAAGGGAATTTTTGGTACCCTTGGCCGTTCCAACAGCTGCTACTGTCACAAAGCTCCATTTGTGTACTGATGGATTTACGCTGTATATTCTTTGCCACAAACTTATAGAGTCAAAGGAAAATAGTGTAAAAGGAGCTTGGAACTGTGGAAGAAGCTACTATGGAAGAGCTCTGTGACAGGGTCATAAGGGATTTGGAGAGCTACTTACACATTCTCTTAGTCAGCAGAGTTCTGCTATGATTATGTTAGAAATGTTTTTAAGTACTTTGTAGATTTAAGCCTTAAGATAAAATCAAGGAGTTAAAAATCAAGTATTTGGAGAGTTTTGAAAATATTGGCACTAGTGTAAAGTTGGATTGAGGAGCAGATCAGAAGATAGGAATAACGTAATGGGTAAGAATGTTTTGATTTCTGTTTCTACAGAGATTCTGTGGATGCCTGTTTTAGCACAAAGGATCGAATTGGATTTACAGATGCAAACCTTAATTTTGTCATTTTATACTGTGTGTTCTTGATTTTTGCAAGCTCAACCTTTAAAAATAGGTTGTTTTCATAGTCATATATGCATACACTGTGAATCATCGTTGCCTTTGTTGATCTTCCCTTCTGCTATTTTCTTTCAATCGAAATAAGTTTGATGCCGGTAAGGTGCATGTCAGATACTCTTACCAGAGATGGTTAGAAGTAGGCTGAAACACTGCTGCAGATGTTGCATTTATGAAGGCTATTTTTGTTCTCATGTTCTTCTGCTTTTGCTTTTGCCTCTCAAAGTCTTATCTCATGTCAAACAAGCATAATGGCTATTCTTTAAAGACTACTTTTTTCTAACTGCCCCTATGGTGTGAGTTCAGGATCAGTGCAGGGTGGGAAAGACTGAGGAACTTGTGAATAAAATCGTTCTGGATCATGTTCACTGCATGCTCATTTCCCCCTTTAAGTTGTTTAAACTATTGAAGTTCCAAGAAAATACTTAAAATACTTTCCATTAGTTTAATTACTTTTACACTGTATCATTGACTTATTGAATTGGTGTCAGTTCTGAGCACCACCTGAGTAAGTCTAAATTGTATTCTGGAATTGATTTTATGTCTGGATTTGATTATAATATTCAGAAATATAAATACTATAGCTAGTTTCCTCTAATGTCTAATTGAAATGAAAATCAATATCTATTTTATCTTCTCATTTCTATGTATTTATAAGCTTTTGCAAGAATAATATTTTAATGTTTTTTAAACATGGGTGCTGTCTGTGGATCAATTTAAAACACTTTTGTAACAAGATGGGAGGAGGTTACTGCCTGTTGTAAAACACAGTGTTTTTCAATAGTAAATTTGGAGGAAGATGCCAGTGGAAATTTTCCTTATTGTGGGCACTAATGTTACCTTAACATTTTAGGACAAATATAAAAGAAGGGAGGAAAATAATTTCTCGTAGAAATTACTAGTACCAGTGATAGAAAGTAGATTCCTTTTGTCTTTGCATTTCTGCAAAAATGTTCATGATACTTGCTTCCCATATCTGATCTAACAAAAGCTATTACTGTATCTGGTCTGTGGCTTGCATGGAAGATGGATTAGTACTGGAAAGACTTGCATGCAGAATGGTCTTTCATCTTAAAATTTAGATATATAGCAAAGGTGTGTAAAAAAAAAAAAAATAAAAGGAGTCCTTACAGGGCAAGCAAGGGGAGAGTAGGAGAAAAGATGCACAGATCTGTGTGAGCGCTACATTCTGCTTCACTGATCCTCTACATATCTTGGACCTCTAAAACATAACATAGTTCACAGTCTTGCTGGACCTCTGCACTGCACTATTTCAAACAGAATGTGTATTTTTTGCCTTCATATATTTCCACAGTTATTTTTCTCTTTGAATATTTGTAACTAAACTTTTCTGCCACATGTGTAGTAAAATTCCTGAGATTAGAGTGCATGAAAATAGAAGATTTCATACAGAAAGTGTAAAGTCCCTTAAGTCTTTTCAGCACCTGGTCAGATCTGTTTATTTGAGTTGCAATTATGTAATATTTTCCTTTGATTCATTTAGCCCATTTTTGGTGTAAATGAAAAATTGCATATTATTCCTTTGGCTGGAAAAACTTCAATTTCTTCATTAATAGAGGCATATATTTAGTAAGGCATTTTATTGAAGAGCTAGTTAGTCTTTCTAGAGTCGTAGATGATACGTGATAAAATTGCTTTACTCTTACTTTTTACATCTGGATACTTGATATATATATATATTTTAATTATCTTTATTTTCCTGTAAATAAGGTTCTGGCTGACCTTTCAATGCAAGAATTGGTTTGCTTCCTTATTTATTTTGACATGTTGCCAATAATTGCAAAAAATGGAGAAGTTGCCTATATTTTATCCCATTTTAGTATTTTGATGCATGGTTTCATAAAAGTTGTGGTAAATACAATAGTACATATTTAATATAGCATGTAGGTTTATGCTTTCAATAGACTGGAAACAACTGCGAGTAGCTTTCCTGAGCATAACCATAAACATAAGTTTATCCTGCAAAGTGCCAAGCCACAAATAAAGACAGGCACATGTGTGGTCAACCTGCCCCCTGTTTTTAGGAAAAGTACCACTGGACCAAATAAGGTAAGTCTCAGTCGGGCAGGAAATCTTTGCCAGACTTGACGCAGGCTCGTATGTATTGGTGACTCATGGTTGTTGCCTAGTCCTGCAGCTGGGTTGGTTTATGATCCGTGCAAAAGTTCAGGCTTATTTGCAGCAAAGTGCCAATGCTTCTGTCATCTTTTTCTCTTCCAGTATGATTCTGTGTACCAATGGTTGACTTCCTGTAATAAATTTTGAAACAGTCTATCACATGCTTAATGTGAGTGTAGGTTAAATGATGTATTTTTTCCTAGAGGAAGACTGCTTTCGAGAATTGGTAAAATATGCGAGAACGTTTTGGTACCAAAGTTTTTTAAAATGACTACTTCTGTGTAACGGCAATCACCTGTTGTTTCTCCTCCTTGTGGGGTTAAATTATATTTTAGACATGAATTTGAATTTGCAAAAACCTTCAGTAAAAATCTTCAGTTGGAAGATCTACAGGAGGCTGTTATGTTTTGAAACCTTTTGAATGTCTTGTTTACTATAATGGTGATACATACTTGTTTAGGAACTTTTAGAGGACATGTTTTGGAGTGTTTGTCAAAAACTTGCTAAGTTAGCTTTATCATGTATTTGTCAAATAGCTCAATTTTACAAACAAGGATACTCAAATTGATGCAACTCATCCAATATGGTTGGAAATAGCAGAAGAATTGAGGCTATAATTTGACCTGATTTTTAAGCCTGTGATTAGGGAAACTAGGATCAAATTCACTCTTGTATGACATATTAATTTCTTCCCTACCTAAATTAGTCAGAAGCAGTGTTGTACTTATTGTGAAAATATGATCTGATGGACCTTACTGGGACTTTTTACGGTGAGGTGTGAACTGCTTCTACCAGCGACTGCACAAAAACATCTGCTGTTGATGCTGCTGGGGTGCTGAATATTTGTGTAGTTTCCCAATGATTTCCCAATAGTTATGACTATTTCTATCAAGCACTAACATTTCTTGGTCTGTTCTTTGTAAATAGACCACCTAGTCCTAAAACCGTGTATCAACATATGTTCTGATTCATACTAATATACTACTTACTTTTAGCCTCTTTTTGATTTTAGCTAGGGTAATTCCATTTGCAAGATAACTCATCTTTAAGATATTCTTTGCCTTATAGAACCATGTGAGAGACAGACATTTATTTCTCTTCACAGTGGCTTAATATGGTTTGGAATTATTAAAAAAGGGCAATTATAATTATTTTATCATTCTGTTACTGTATCACTCTTTCTGAAAATATTAGAAATTAAGTTTAGAAAAAACTGTTAACAAATGTATTGACGAAAGGAAAATACGTATAACTAGTTAGTAAAGCACAAAAATAGTAACGGATAAAAGTGAACATAGCATGATGCCGTGATAAAGGGCAGATTGCCCCATTTTTCCCTGTGTGCAAGTCTGATTGAGCTTCATTGGCTTTCAGATTTTGTGGCTACTTCTCAAATTATCTGACGCTTTAAACATGTTTTAAACACAAACTAAGCATGTGTTCTCATTGGCAGATTTCTTTTTTTCTTCCTTTTTTCTGTTGGATTTATGGGGTCATCAGATGGGATTATAGTCATTTTTGTTGATTTCACTGTCACTGAACACACCACATGTTCATTCGTTGAGAATAAAAGAAATATTCTGAATGTCTCTAGCTAGAGTTTCCCTTGTATTTTGTTTAAACATTTGTAATTTTTATGAGTGGGTTGTCCCCAAGAAAAGCTGTGACTTGTAGTAGTAAAGCTTTTTCCTTTACTCTTTTTTTTTTTTTTTTTTTTTTTTTTTTTTGAAAAAAAGTTGATAGTTTGATTTGAAATGTGATGGTCTCCTTTGTTCTGAGTCATATAATTCTTAAGCATTTTTTTAAAGTATTTCTCTTTTGCTGTCCCTGGAAAACTCTCTATTTGAATACTTCATGTCTTTAGTGACTCTAATTCTTTTTGGGGAGGTGGGAGACTTGAATAATCTTTGTTCAACTTCATTGTGAAAAGGAGAGTTTAAACATCACTATACAAAAATTCTTACTGCTTATCCCATGAACAAAAACATAGGATAGCTAGGGTGTTAGGACCTTCTAACTTTCTCTTATGCACTGCTTTTTACGCTCAGCTGTAGTTGTTGCATGCGCATCTCTGTGACTTAGGGCAACTTTGGGCACACCAGTCCTAAGAACTAGTGTGAAGGTGCAGGATCCTCCTGTCCCAGTGTGGTGGAAGTGTGTGTCCTTCTTGTTGTAGTGCCAGGCTTGGTGCTAGCATGTGTGTTTTCCGTGCTTGGTGCAGGAGGGATGAAAGGATGAAAGATTTTCCTGAAGATTAACTTCAGATGTCATGTAGGTTGGAAGTGACCTCCAGAGGTCCTCCAGCCCAAGCTTCTGCTCAAAGCACGTCTGATTAGGGCAGGCTGCTCAGGGATGTGTCCAGTCAAGTTTTGATATCTCCAAGGGTGGATATTCCACAAGCTCTCTGGGCACCTGTTCCAGTTTGACCATTTTTGGTTTTGAAAAAAAAAATTAATGTCAAGTAGAAATTTCCATGTTCCATGTCATAATTCCAAGATGAATATTTTAATTGAAAGCTTATAATTACCTTATTATTTGATGTGTTATTTAACTGTCTAGTCTATTAAAAACGTATTAGTTCATCAGCGAAAGAGAACTGTACCTATTCAGCAAATAGCTTTCTGTCAACCTTAGACCAAGAATGATTAGGAAAATGGTTTTAAAAATTTATCTCATTTCCTACAGATGTAGTTTTTATGATTTGAAGAGCAGGGTATGCTTTTCAAAACCTTACCTTAGTCAGTTGCAGGCTTATTGGTAGACAGGTTTTCTTGACATTTTTGTGGTTTGTCTGCTTGCTTCTGTGGAAGCAAAGAGCTAATGGCTTCGATGAGCAGGTGCTCAAATAGAACGTGCAAAGAAGCTGTGCTGGGAAGTCAGTCTGATAGCTGCTGCTGTCACCTGCCTTTCTCTCTTCATGAAGAAGAGCTTCAAGGCATGGTTATGTGCTTTTCTGCTTCCATTTCCAGTTACTGTGCTGTACCCCATAAATATTCCATAGGGAACAGAAACAAAGGCGTGGCGTACTTTGAAGTTCAGAGCCGCTCTTCTTTTACTTCCCTGGTTTTGAGCTAGCTGAAAAGTGTCAGCATTCACATGCATGTGGGGTTGGCCATGTGGGTAGAATCACCACAGGATTCAGATCCATTATCTTTGATTTCTTCCATCTAAGGAAAGAATTTTTGCATGGATGTAATAGTTTCATTTGGGTCTAAAATGTAGTGGCAATAGTTAAAGTAAAATTTTAAAAATAAAAACAGTCATTATTTAAAATGTCAAATGTAGGAGCTGAGAGGGAACTCAGGCTGGCAGCTGTGATGTGCCATATTGATAAATCAAAATAAAAAATTCAGAACATATGTTTTGATCCCACTAATATAATCCAGAATATGCTTTAGAGGGTAACAGTTGTGCTTTTTGAGTGCTAAAAGTTTACCTTGCTTTGACCTGAGGCCTCCAAGTATGCTGAAGGTACAGTGTGACTTTATTGTGATAAATCCTATTTGTGTTAAATTGTTACTATCTAGCTAAGTTTTATTTGAATGTGACATACAAGTCTGGTTACTAGTGTAAAACTCTTCAAGATTTATCTTTGCTTTGTTGCATGACATGCAATTTAAACTGTAAGGTACCAAAATCGAGGACAGGGGGAAGCTACTTGCTGTGGTAAAGCCTTAAAATGAGTGTGAGAGCATTTTTATACAAGTGATGAGAACCTCCTGGACATGATTGACTTAAATTAGCTTGATTGCTTTTTATCAATTGCAGCTGCACTATTTAGCATAAAAATGCAAAACATCTAAAAATCATTTGCCTTGCAGCGTAGTGGAAAGATGGTTTCAGTTAGTCTTTAAGATGTTTCAAATGTTTATTCTACACAGATTCTCTGAGAATGGGTCCAGAACATATCTAGTTACAGAGAATTAGTACAGATATTGTAAACTTTGAGAAAATTAATTAAAGAAAATATGCTGCTTTATGAATTACATATTTAGGATTTGAGTAATTTTGCTTTTAACTGTGTTAGTAAGTTAAACAGTTCAAAGATATTTGTTATAGTGGCATAATCAGGCATCTGTTGTTAAAAACTGTAAGAGAAAGACTAGAACTTTTCATAAAATGTACAAGTGTCTCACTTGCTGAGCAGTGATATGCTTGAAAGCAAAATCCTCAAGTTATGCAGAAGTATGTTTCTGTCAAAATAAGAGACGAAAAGTTTAGACCCATGTGGCTGATTACAGGTTAGTTTTGAAAAATTGACCAGAGAAAGGTTGCTACTGTTACTTAAAGGTTATGTTTTGTATATTAAGCTTTGGTATCCAATGTACATTTGCCCTTTAAATTTCCTTAATGCTTCTTTTTATAGTACTGTACTGCTTGCAAATACAGAATGCTACCTTTGGTTCAAAGGTTTTTATTTTTCCATGGCTTAATGATTTAAATAGTATGTGATCCTGAAGCTAATCAGATGCTCCTTTGTATTCCCTGGATGCTTAATATCATCTAATTGACAGGAAAGATATTCATGCATATTTTAAAATGTACTGGCATCCTTTATTGTCAAGAATTACAACCAGGGATTGTGCTGAAGGAGTACCCTTGTAGTTATGCCAAATAATGAATTATAAAAAGGAATGAGATTATCAGGAGTGAGTCAGTCCATTTGTACACTTTAAAGTGTGTTTTGATGCAGAGTTCCTGCATCAAGGTCAAAATCTTTTATTATTTTTTAGATTAATTCACTCTTGTATGTTACTAGGATAATCATGCCAGTTTAAGTCTTTAGACAGACTGTTGCAGTTAAGGTGGTCAAAATGGAAAAACAGTTAATTAATGGCATACAGATGATACAATCCCAGTTGGTGAACACCTCTTAATGGAAAAAATGTATACACATAATTGCAGAAAAATATGGGGACTATTTTCTTTAATTACTATGAAAAGACACCTTGTGCTCCTCAGGTTTATTCTTTGTTGATATTCAAAATTGCATCTATATGGATCATCCAACAGCTAAAGCTTTTCTTTACTCTTGTTTGACCTTGCAATCCAGTACGGTGATGAATGTGGATTATATTTCTTCTTGCATCAATAATAGAAGTGTTTGCAAAGTTTCAATTACAAGAGCAGTTAGTTGCGTCTGTGCAAGCTTATAGACAGCAAGCAACTGCAGAGGTGTCACTGAGGGTATGATGTACGCAAGAAGAAAGTGCGAAGGCTGACTTTCCCATCCTAGGTTTAATTTCCAGGAATGATAGAGAAAGTATTTATTGTAAAGTGATGTGGAAATCAAGAGAGGCTGATGCACCTATGCATCTGGCACATGTGCTATTGTAATGCAAACTCAGGTTAAATCTATATTTAGTAGAATTGTAGTCATTGACTACTAGCTCTTCTTTTTTTGTTTGTTTTTTTGTTTGCTTTCTTACTTTCTTTCAGGAGGAATACTTAAAAATTAAATTCTCTGAAACATCTTTTTAATGCTCCAAAGTGCTTAGCATTTTGCTATTTAGTTGAACTATGTAAAACACGTCATTACATGGGATTATTTACTGAAAGCTACTAGGTATCTTTTATGACAGCTACAGAGAGAAATCCTAGCAGGTCTTCAGGATGGCCTCTTTAGCTCGTTTAGGGCTGGAAAGATTTTATTTTCTTCTGCTTGAGAGGATATTATGATACTCTTATGTATGTGTTGATAAATATAATTAGATTTGCATAGTGCAGGACCCCATCTAGTTAATCTCTTCTAGACTTTATATTATGGTTGCTTCTGTGCGCTGGCATTGCCCAGTTCCTTGAAATGTATCTTTATTTTCCCAGTCTTTTGAGGAGATTGGAAAAAGGAGCAGAATTTCACCCATGTGTAGGATAATCTATGTCTGGAAAAAAGATTACTTTCAGAATGCTTTCCAGGAAAAGAAAAACAGATGAGGAATGATACTTGCTTTATTTATTTATTTATTTTTAAAATATTCTTAAAAGGAGGATTTATAAGGTTCGCATGTTAATGTCAGCTGTCAGAGGTTGGGGAATGAATTTTCATACTCAAGTTTCATTTCCATGACTAGTAAATCTGCTTTCATGTAGCCTGTAGTTCTGTGGTAAATTATTTATATTCTGATTATTTTTGAAGTAATATGTGTATATACATGCATCTGCATCAAAATAAATAAAAATGAATATATCAACAGAAGGGATATTAAGACTAATTAAGCACACACTTTTAAAAATGAAGCATTTTTGCAGTAAGTCTTTTATTTCTTCATATTTAATGATAATATCAGTTCAAAGGGGAGGACCTTAAAATCCTAGACAATTCTATTCTAGAAGTATTTTAAAGAAATACTTTCAAGTACAGAAACCTTCAAGGAAATTCTTTGGAAGATGCTTTATTCAAAAGGAGGAACTTTGGAGATACTCTATATTGAACAAAATAGTGACTCAAAGTTCGTAACTTTGCTGCTAGGATAGGATTCAGAATAGAATTGTATCATCTCCATCCCCAGATTGGACATCAAGCTTAAAACAAATAGTAAAAAGGCATTTGTAACTAAAGTGAGACTGTATTAGTCTGAACATATCCCTTTGGAGTTCCTGTGAAAGAAGATTTCTCTTGTGTGAAAAAACATTTTATTTAGCTGCTTTTCAGAGATTATGTATCCATTTTAATTATGAGATCAATTAAGTTAGTCTAAAGCAATATATTTAGTAGGAGTGATAATTTTATAAAAAAACCCAACAAATTATGTTTAATCTAGCTGAAATTTAGTAAAGCTTTTGATTCATTATCGCGTCGGAAATAATTAAAGTAAGAGAAGGTGAAGATTAGTCCCGGAATAGTAGAATTGGTCAAATACTGGCTAACAGGGAGACAGTGTAGTTAATGTCGAAGTGGAAGGATCAGGTTGGGAGAGATTGTTATTGAAGCCTCTCAAGACCTGATACTGCGGAGTCTTATTTAATATTTTCATAGCATGGCTTGCCAGACTTTGGAGGCATGCTTATAAAATCTCATGCAGATGCACATGTTGAAGCCACTAGTTAGGAGAATTGGATGATCTAGAATTCTGGAGTGATTATAATGGATGAGATGTACTAGTACAAAATGCAGTTATGCCCCTGAGGACTAAAAAAATAGAACTTCTATAATGTAAATATTAATGTAAAACTGATATTACTCAGAAGATTGCTATTAGGAATGAGTAAAATGTGGCTCTGGAAAATCCAATCTCGGATGTATCGGGAGAGAGACTTCTAGTCTTCTAGAGGAAGGTTTTAATGCACCCTGTGAGATTGCATGTGGAATGCAGTTTATGGTTTTGTCATCCAGGTTCAAGATTAATTCAGGATGGGGAGTGGTACAGAGGAGAGTTGGTAGGATGATCAGGAAGATGGAAGAACTGTCATAAGACACTAAAAGGCTCAACTGTATCATTGTATAAGTGGTTTCATTTTCAGGGGTCATTTGAGCCAACTGCTCATCACTGTCATAAGCTAGTGGCAGTCCCCTTTTCTTCAGTTATGATGTATTTGCTAAGGAACAATAATTTACAGCTGAGGGATGAATGTGGTTTTAAAGAACTTCAGACTATTTATTTATTTATTTATTTACAAAGTAGACCCATCAGTCTGTGCTCTGACTCTTTTAGCATGTATGTTATTTGGTCATTTAGAATTATTTACATGTTACAGTTCAGTGTTTAAACAATCTGGAGTTGTATGGGGAAAAAAATGTTTTTTTTCTCCTTTCCTTATTTAGAAATGGAAACTGTCTACCTGTCTTGTTGTCTGCCTGTCTTCACATGACAAAACTATTTTTTTCCCAAGTTCACCGTTTAGAGCAAACCAAGTCAGGAAGAGGTTTCATTTTGAAAGGCTCTGATAAAAGAATAATTTGAAATGTTCTTTCATACATCATTTTCCCCTCAACTTAGCTTTTGCCTTAGGCTTTAAAATATGGGAAACTTTTTAACAGACTAACTTAGTAAGGGTGCATTTCACGTTCTGGAGATAATGATCATATTCTACATAGTGCTCAGAGTAATAATGCTGGCAGAAATTGAAGTGGAGGATACCTGCTCTTAAGAGGCTGCACGTCATATTACATTTTTCCTTCCAACCTATTGTTGTAAAATATAACAACTGTTCTTTAGTGCCTCTATCAGAAGTCTTGAAAATACTTCACAACTCTGAATAGGAGAACTATTATTAATTATAGTCCTTCCTTGCATATTATAGGACTCTCCTTGGAAATTTTTGGAAGAGATCCTGTGCCTAAAGTAACTACGATCCTTTTATAGACAGCTCAGCCTGTCTGCCTGCTATCCTGTTGTAACCCTGCATTACTCCACCTACTTTTTCTTTCCTGCCTTTGTGGCACTGTGGCACTATGCACATTTTTGTGCACTTCCTGCTCCCCTAGTTTTCTGTATAAGACATTTTTCGCAGTGGTGTTTTTTTTTTTCCTGTGTTTTTTATTGTTGTTGTTGTTCTTGAAACCTCACAGTACCTTTGTGAAATGGTTATACTAACTATTATGTTTATATTATAGACAGGAAAACTGAGCTAGAGGCACCTTGATGGTGATTGCCTAGTTTGAAATATTTTTAGAGTTATATTTTCTAACCTCCAGGTAGAACGTTTGTAGATGATTCGAACACTAATTACTTCTACAGATACTGGAAGAAAATACCATTTGGATACTGGCATGATTGTATGCTTTGTCAAAAATCTATCGCATTCCACTCCCCCATTTTTATTTTTCCTTCTGTGTTGTGACATTTTTCAGTGGTAAGATTCTGCTTAAAATGAAATAAAACACACACAGCTCTAAGTTTGAATATATGTACAAAGTCAAGAGGTTTGCAGATCACTATCTAATGTTTGATCACAATTTAATATGTTTGAACCAGTTGTCAATTATATATTTTTTTGTTGTTTTAACAGCACTTCCTGTGACATTACTTTTATATCCACTCCTTTCCTGTAGGAGGGAGATGCTGACACGATGCTGTTTGACAAACATTATTCTATTCAATAGTAAGACTTGTGCTAACAAGATTCTAAGAGAATGCTAATAAGTAGAGAAGTCAATGAATTACCATCTTACTGCACACACTCGCAACTTTTAGCAGAGTACAGTATCATTCTTCCAATGACCAATTTCAGACTTTGCTTTATCTTTCTCATGAAGATGTTATTCTGTCCTGAGAAACGAAGTGTCTTGAGATGGAGGATGATTGTGGCAAACTAGTAAACCTATAGCTTCCCACTGAAAAATGAATAAAAGCAAGATCAGATCTTGACATGTCTCTGACTTGTGGCTAGATGATCTGTCAGACTGCACGCAATATAAATACTTGGCAAGCTAATCTCTGCAAGTATGTTACGAAACTTGCAACTGAAACTTTTTTGTGTCTGATTTCATCTCTGCATATTTTTTTTATTTTTAATTTAGCACGAAACCATTATTAGAAGCACTGGATTTGGACAAAGGATAAAATTGCTTTTATGTCGGTAGTTCCAGTCTCATTTCCTTCTAGTATTGTTGTCTCATGAATTATTTTAGATTTTGCAAATACATAGAATATGAGGTGAAGGTGTACTATTTCTGCAATAACTGAAGTCCTATAGAGTAAAATACCTTCTTCTGTTCTGCCTAAAATGCCTCAGAAATGTTACTGTAAAGATAACGTCAAAAAGGAGGTGCCAGTTCGGAATGTGAAACTGCCTGTTCAGTCTTTTCTTGAGATTCTGTGCATTGAGCAGCCTCCCACGGGCTAAGTCATCTCTGCTTGCCTGGAATTCTTAGCCCAAGCCAGCACAGTCTCTGGAAAATGGTTTGGAAAGTCTGGAAAGTCCGTTTCCAACATAAAAAGTAAATACACTTGCCATAGGAAAAAATGGATGGACTACTTTTTCAGTAGCTGTTCAGTCTACTTTTTGGTGAAGATCACTGTTATAAACAGAATAATTTCACTCTAGCAATATTGCCAGGCCTCATGATTTTTTATTGATGGGCCTTGTGATTTTTTCATTGTGTACTAGTACAAAATGCAGTTATGCCCCTGAGGACTAAAAAAGAAAAAAAAAAAGTGTTACTGGTATCAAACATTTTAGAAGGGATGGTTAACTCTGGATATGGAGATAAAGATTTTTCCTGAGGAAATCTGCTCTTACATAATGTCTAGTTTTATTTCTAGAAAAATGTAATTAAATTACATTGCTAGTCTCTGTTTTCTCTCACTTCTTGTTTCAGCAAAGCTGAATTATAAATTTCATGAAATTTGTGTCCTTGGCCTAGTAGGATAAAGAATCTAAAATAGAATGTCCTTTTTATTTTATTTTTTTTTTTTCCCAAGTTAATTTGTAACCGGTCTGCTAGCACATATATCCTTAAATATTTGATATTTCAGAAAGACTTGAGCCAACTAGAGCTTGCTTTGCAGTGTTTAGGTAGGGAAAAGTACTTTAAATGTTTTCTACTAGCAGATGCTTTTTTTTTTTTTTTTTTTTTCCCTCATATAATTCAGTTTGGTTGTGTCATCTATCTGATTTTTAGATTGGATTTATTATCCTTCAATCTATCCTTAAATGTAGCTGATACTTAAACTGGACATTGAAATTGCATGGAACTGGGGAGAAACGTAGAAAGGGGATATAACAATTAACTGGTGCGGCCAACAAAAGCGAGAGTATATTTGATATATATCTGATTTTAATCTCTTAAAAAGCTTTCCACTGGAAACCTCAATCCTGTTTATTGAAATTAAGGTTCATCAGCAAAATATTAAATGTATGGGTTTGGGTGGATTTTATCAAAATTGTTATTAACCAATAATGAAATATATTGTTTCTGACTGCAAGGAAATCCTGGAATTCTGAAGAACAGATAGATTTTCTGGTTACTTTTGTAAGCTTGTAGAATGCCATTATAACCAGCAAGTTTTACACTAGAGCTAGAAGCCCAGTCGTAAACAGTACAGGCCTCCTATGACCGTCCTCCTGGCTATGTGAAAGGCGGTTGTGTGCAAGTCCCAGTGCACCAGCAGCATCTGTGCACCGAGTCTCTATGTAGTGTTAGTCTTTTCCTGAAAAAAGGACATTCTGAGCGTATTAGTACTACTTCATTATTATATAGAACTATGTCAGAGCAGGAAGCTGACTTTTGCTTCTCACCCTTATTGTCCCAAGGGCCTCTGACTTGAGAGCTGTGAGGTTCTGCTATGCCTGCGTGGTTCAGTCTAATCCGTTAGGATAAAGATGGAGAGCTTTGTACCCAATGTGACAGTGCAGTCTATTTTTACAGTTTCTAATTGTGCATTCAGCGTATAATTTCTCCCCCAGGAATACACTTAGCATTTATAATAATTGCTAATTTGTGTATTATTTCCGACTGAATCATTACTATGTTTATTACCCAAACTCAGCTGCACGCTATAAAAGAGAAATCAACTTTAAAAACAGCTGTTGGACAGAGTATTCTCATACAGCTCTGGACCATAAGAAAATACACGCCTCCAAATCTGCATGAGTAGAAGAAATGACTGTGAAGCTAACAAAAGAAAAGAAGAATAAATAGTGAAACCTGATTACCCTTTTCTCACTTGTGGGTAGAGTGAAAGACATGTTGTGAGAAGGAGGAAGAGGCTTGCTTTCACTTTCTCAACTCCCTAATGAAATAGTGCACAGGATATAAAAAAGAAGTTAGGAAGCAGTTAGGATCTAAAAGTCAACAAATGGAATAATTTTGGACTACAGTGGCTAAGTGCACGTTAAAATGCAGAATAATCCTGCAAAACTTGCCCACAAATATCTGTGCTGATCTGAGCAGGAGAAGCATCCAGATGTAGAGAGTCTCTCATTATTAATGATAATTACTACACTTAGTAGAGAATACTGAGTTTACTTGCTTTCAGCAAAAGGACAGATTTTCTCAGTTTTTAATCCATTCTTGGCATTAGCATTCTGAAACTATTAATGTTGAATGAGGATAGTGCCCTAAACTGCAGTTGTAATAAATATTATTATGCAGAGTCTGTAAGTCGTATAAGCAGGGCTGTTGAAGAAAGGAAGGAAAAAGTGATTTGTTCTGAAACTTAGCTTTTTAAAACTTCAGGTTTTTAGTAGGAGGGTCTGTGTACTAACAACTTTGGCTGAAATCTGTAAATATTGAGGGAATGACAGCTGTTAGAGAATCACTGAACTTTAAGTAAAGTTTTTTTCCTCAAGAAGATCTCCTATTATGGATAAGTCTCAAAACTAATCAAAATGATACCTGAAAACTTATATGACAACTTCAGAACATTATTACTGGAATGCTATATCTCTTTCATTCCATATCCTTTTTGTCCATCTAATGTAGTAAAGCACTACTCTGTTCGGGTAAACATCTTGCCTTATATATGAAAGTATTTCTCATAATCGTACTTTTCTTGGTCAAAGTAAAAACCTGCCGCTTCAGGGGTTGAAGCTGTAGGAATTTAATTGATGCTAAAAGTAATGTTTTATCTTAGGCTCATGGCATGCTAGCAGCATGTATGTGATCAGGACTCAACTAATATGCAGTAGCTCAGGGAACCCTAATTATCTCTGAATTATTCTTGTACATCGTAATATATATAATTCCATCTTAGAGACACATCAAACCTACTGTACATGGACTGGACAAATGGTATGTGCATTATTATACAACATCTGTGCAGTAAGTTAATGTGTGAGGTGCAGTTTATCTAGGCTTATGCAGCAAGATCAACATGTCATAAATCATCTGACTTTCTGTGCATGTACAGATCAACCACATGGTACATTTTTATTAGATCTATTTCCTGATAATGTCTGACTTATACCCAAGGGCCCTAGATATTAGATATTTACCCCTCTCTCTTAACCTCCTAGGGAGCAGTTGCTGTGCACTGATGGAGTTCCCAGTCATATAGGAATTGCAGAGCTTCTGACTGCTCTGGCAAGGGTTGCAGGTGGCATGCTGCTCCCTGCTGAGGGATCACAGAATCTAGATGATTTAGCAGAATTGCCTAGTAATCTTAAATACAAATGAACCGAGTAACTTTAAGATAGTACCTACTCATTTAAAACACTTGAGGCCAACTGTAAAAAAAATAAAAAAATAAAAAAAAAAGGTTAATCTCAAAAGCTCTAAATGTTATTTCTGTTCTAAATAGCAATAGAGTCAGAGAGAAGGGCTGCTGTTTCAGAGGAATTCTAGAAGGGCCAGGCAGCCAACAAAAAAGCCTGGAAGTAGCAATTGTTTTAGGGTGAAAACAAGAGGTTTGTCCTAGAGTGTGTGCCTTGAAACCCAGAGCTAGTGAGAAAATTGCCCCGTGTGACAGGACAAGAGGCAATGGGCAGAAATTGAACCACAGGAAGTTCCGCCTGAACGTGAGGGGGAATTTCTTCACTGTGAGAGTGACGGAGCACTGGACCAGGTTGCCCAGAGAGGTTGTGGAGTCTCCTTCTCTGGAGATATTCAAGGCTCGCCTGGACGCAACCCTGTCTCCCATGCTCTAGGTGACCCTGCTTGAGCAGGGAGGTTGGACTAGATGATCTCCAGAGGTCCCTCCAACCTTACTGATTCTGTGATTCTATGATTCTAAAGTTCTGCAGTCTAGGAGGGCACAAAGACCAAAGGTTCGGACTAAGGACAAGCGATGGAGCTAACCGGAGTTGTACCACTTTACTTGCTGGTACTCAAACAATACAGATGTCAATGCTGTTGAGAGTTTCCTGTTATACTAGGGGAGAGAGGACTTCATTCTTGGCTTTTATCAAAAGCTCAATTCCTCCAGGGACGGGGTGCAGAGAAATAGGTTATAGCATGAGCTCTGGAAAAATGGGGTCAGGAGAAATGGAGAAACTGAAAGGACATACTTGTAATAAAACACTGAATTATATTTAAAGTAAACAGTATTTGTTTACTTATAGGTCAGTGTTTTATCTTCTCCTCTGTTGGTTGTGTTCTTATAAATAAATGCATAATATTGCCCAAGCTGTCTTATGTCACTGTGTTTACCAGCTGGCTATAGATAAGTCGGGAGATAAGTCAGGCTGAATCCAGCTGGACCTGCTGATGCAGGAATGCAGGATAAACAAGCAGGAGCCATAAACTAGCCTTCAGATCTCAGAACAGGGTGAATCACGAGATTCTTCACTGGAGACACGTGTGCAATCGAGAGAGAAGTCAAGGGCACAGCTCATCCCTTCAGTCGTAGCACACTCCTATCTCAGCTGCAGAGAGATTTACCTTCAGGCAGCTTCTGTGTTTGAATGTTGGTAATCACTGACTCCAAATATTAAGAAAAAATAAAACAGAAAAAAACAATTTATGTAAGAATTGACTTTTCCCTGTTTGTAGCATATATAAAGCCAATGGATGTTTACTAACGTTGTTATATTATTTTGGAGTTATACACAATTTCTTCTTGAAGCAATTAAGTGTATTGGTATGACTTTAAAAAAGAACATTGTGACACTTTAGCTCAGTTTCTATTAATCTGTTTAAGAATAATAAAATTTGAATGTTATTGAAGACATATTTCGAAACCTTAAAGCTACCAAGATTGATAGTTTTGAAAATTGGTTTTAAGTATTTTGAATTTTTAACTGTCATTATGTTGCTAAATAACATTGACTCTGGAATGACTTACATCCTTCTGCAGTAATTCAAAAATATTATGACAGCTATAGTTTTATAGTGAGCATAAAAATCAGTGAGGTAAGTTCAATGAGGTAAGGTTAGTGTTGGAAGTTTTATTAACAAAAAGTTTTAAGTATTAACACATGAGTTACAATTCCCATGTGTTTTCCAAAATTTGCTGGAACTGTTCCGAATATTCTGAACTTTGGACTCGTCATTTTAAACTACCTAATTTTAATGGTAGGAGCAGGCAAAGATAAAAGTTTGAACAAAACAGCTGTTAGGCGGTTGGCTGCGTTGGTCGGCCACACGTGGTCACAATTCTTTGTGGCGTATGACGTTCCACAAAGCATCGGTTTCAAACTGCCTGAGGGAGCCTTTTTTATGTTGGCTGCCATCTCCATTTCAGCTAAAACCTTTTCTAGTATAGTTTGGCCACTCAGAGTGACCACTTTTCTGTTTTAAAGGAGAGTGTCATCTGGATTAGTGAAGGAAAGAATGAAAGGGGCAACGAGACTGAGCAGAGCAGGTGGCTAGGCTGGCTTCTGAGAGGGAGGCTGGGAGCTGTGGATAACACCTCGAAGTGCTGCCTTTCAAAAATAAGTAGAGTACATGCATTCGATCTGTTATCTTGTCAAGGGATTCTCCCTTCCTTGCATGAAAGGATTGAAAGAGTTCGTGATAATGATTCTTTGAGGGAAATGTTACATTCTTTTTTCCTTAATGTGAACAGCCAACATTGGTGTTTATAAACCACTTTCTGATCTTGCTCGGTCTCTATTCTGATTGTCTAAGATGTATGTATCTGCTTTACAGGTCTTCACTTCTGCCAGTTTCTAAACATTTAAGTAGTAAAAAGACAACAAAATAGATTATCCTTTCAAGTACACAAAGCCTGTTAACTGTTGGCTCTATAATAACATAATTTTCTGAATTAAAATTCTAACTAGAGAAATCATAATATCCAAAATACAGGAGTGAGAAGGTTGTTGTTAAAGCAATGGTTGAAAGTGGAGTGTTTTGAAAAAAAAATGTTTATCACATCAAACTTAAAAATGCGAGACCAGTATGATGAGGGTATAGTGTTCGTTTTATTGTTATGTCTTAGAACAATATTTTTTGATAGTTCTGAAATGGAAAGTACAGTTCAGACATTTAAAAAATAGGACATTTTTGTACTGGTACCTCAAGTCTCATATTTGCAAAAACACGCCTATGAAGATAGCCTCTCTGTGCTCAGCTCTTGTGTACGCGAAATCGCAATGATGGTTCTTTTTACATGATTTAAACCAGTTTTCATAATGAAAACGGAGTAACTTATATTTCCCAGGCTGATATGGATATGTGAAGACAGGCAGTATGATCTCAAAGAGATCTTTATGCTCTGCTCTACTCTTTATGCTGTACTCCTTACGTGTTGCTCTGTACTTATTCTTTTTTAACTGAAGTAATTCTCTTGAAAGGTTTCTACATGATGCACTAAAGTAACAGGTAGTATTTCAGAAAAATGTAAAAAATCCTATGGAGCCAGTAAGTGATCATCAGGAAAGGAAAGGATGATGATAAGAATGGGCAGACGAGCAGCTCATGGATATATGATGGCAAATGCTGGCTGCAGTGTCTGCTGGACCAGAGGTGGGATTAGGAGGGAGACTGGCAATGGGTTAGTGTTTGCCTGCTGTATTGCCCCACGTGCTGGTGCCAGCATGTAGCGCCTGACTAGTAAAGTCCAAATTGCTCCAGACTGCCTTCCCCCACCAAACCTTTGCTTTAGCAAATCTATATATATATTTTCTTTTTTGTGGTAAAATAAATAATTCTTAACAGTGAAATACAGTTGTGCTTCTTCATGTTTTACTTCCTCAAAGAGTTCTATAACATTAAAAATGCTTTCATAAATGATATATGTAGCACGGCATGTAAGTTAAACAGTTAACAGTAAGGGACTTCAAGAAATAAACGTCGCAACTGAAGCTGATTGTGAGTGGTGAATGATGACATGAAGAATAATAAAATTTGACTTTGAATTTGGCAATTTTTGCTGCTTACATGAACTTCCCTTTCTTTATAAAGTATAGCCCAATTCTGAAGTTTTACAAAGTGTTGTATATTTCCAGAGCAAGTGACAGAGTTTATTATATTAAATAGTTGAAATAAGTAGTTGCTAAGGAAAAATCAGACAAAATTAAAAAGCAATTTACTTGGACAGTGGTCTTTGAAATGTTTTATATGTTAGATATCAGATCTACTTTTGCTTTATTTTTGTGGAAAATGTTGGTGTTCTTTAGATTGCCAAGTTTTACTAGTACATGTACTGCCAAAACTTGGGAAAGGTAAGAACTCTTAAAATTACGGAGTGTTGAGTGAAAAGGCAAAGAGAGAAGGTTTTTGTGCACCAGCAATCCTTATCCTTTCATATATTGATGCTGTAAAATGGTCCACATTTTATTTCCTTTCAGGTTATGTTTAAAATGCAGTAGACGTAAAAGGAACAGTGACAAAATGGCAGACATTCCTCATAGTGTACTGACATGCTGCATTTAGAATACTTTGTTGTTTCGTTATTTTGGGGATATGTGATTTCACTGCACCATTTTCAGGGAAGATAATTTATAATATTGGCAAACCTGCCCTGGCTGTACACAAAGTAGCTTATTTTGCTCCTTGTCTTCCACATTGAGGAGCTGCCTTAACAGCTTTATGGTTTTACACCATCTGGAGGTTCAGATTTGACCTATGATACGATGTCATCCGTGCTCAGCACCAAGGAGACTGTGTATAGTAGAAGGTTCTGTGTAGCTCAGGCTGAGGTAGTTTTGCTTCACATTATGAGAAATGTAAAAGTCTTGGTTCATGATTACTGGAGGCAGAAATAAGAATGTAGAGAAGGGGAAAATGACTGGCATAACCAGTGCTCTTGTAAACCTCCACGTTGCTTTCCCATGAATAGAAAATAAATCCGTTTGCCTAAGACCACACACAGCGTGAGTTGCCTATCCAGTCTCCCAAGCTGGCGTTCACTCAGGGCTCTGTCTTTCTGTGAGACCTCACATAGAGCACTGATTTCAGAATGGCCCCTTGCTGTGTACGTTGCTTTGGGGGATGATATGCCTATTTTATCTAAATGTCTAGGCTTCATTGTGTAGGCGATCTTTTTGAGTTTAAGCACTCTGCTATATCAGTCTCAAGAAATCTGACCAGTGGTTGAGGACACGCAAGAAAAAGGAGATCTGTCTGGCAGGTTCTTTTTTTTTCTTTCTTCCAAACACCGATGTCAGGACATGATCTTTAATTTAAGCTCCACATAAAATAGCTTCTATGAAGGAAGAATGGAGATGGTTATGGTCCTTGTACTTGCAAGGAGAAAAGCGTGACACAGATTGAAAGTCATACTATCTGTTCTCATTTTTCTGATTTTATAGGTTTTAATTTAAGCTCTCACATGTACTTGGCTTTGATAATACATGATATAAAAAGCAAAATGTTTCTGCACAAAGAGGGGGGAAAAAGGGAGAATGCTAAAAGGGAAAAATAGGAGAACATCGAATAGGATGCTGTTTTAATAAAAAGTAGAAAAATGCATGGTTTTCAAAGGATTATTTTGAATCTCTGTGCTCCAGACTAAGGCATGGGAAATTGTAGGAATTTTTACAGCCTAGATGTCTTCACAAATTCAAAATGTAGGCTGCTGCTATCAGCTGATATTTTAACTCCCTTTTTTGTAATGCTGCTAGGCTTTGTCAGTAACCCAGCTCACTAGCCTCTCATCACATTGGAGAAAGATTTCTGTTTCACTAGTTTAGGAAGTGATGAATTTCCTCCCAACCCAAACTCCAGCTGGAGCAGCAGATCAAGTGCTTGCTGACCTATGACTCATTGAGAAAGGGCTGGGAAATAAAATTTAGCCTCCTAAGGTTAACACTGGATTTGCTGTGGCTTGGAAGAGATCTTACAAACTGTTGTGGAAGCATCAGTCTCAGACAGCAAATGTGGGGCATAAGCCCCCTTTTGACCTCTTTGGGTTAAACAAGGGAGACCTGTTTTGCTCTGTAGCAGCCAGAGCCTGCTCTCATCTTCCAGAGAGAGAGGAGAGGTGGTAGGAAACATGGGGACTGGAACGAGGGACCTGTTGCCTAAGAGCATGGGTGGCCATGCTGTATTCCTTCCTTCCCACCACTTGCACTATCCCTGCCTGCAGCGGTGCTGCTGTGCTAGAGATTCTTTGGCCAATGCAATCCTTTTAGAGCAGTTTTGTGGTGCAGCTCGGGTAGTGATTCAATCATACTTTTAAGCTTTTGTTTGAAGTTATCAAGGCTAGAAATTCTTAAAGAAAACTATGTCCTATAGTAACATCAGTCTCTTGGAAGCTGGAGTTCTAGGAACAAATTATATCACTTATATCTAAATATTTTCAGATCTTAGCCTGTGTCCAGCTTTCTTCAGACGAATGCAATTCTGCCTTAAAGGCATGTAATATCATTATTCAGTGTAAAAAATATATCATGGACATGAAAGAATTGATCTAAGGTGATCTAAGATCACAGGAATGTGTCTGGAGTAAGCTATTTATGCCTTTTAACAAGAAAACAATCCCTTTCTGCTTTTAGATTCAGTCTGGACAATAATTCTGGAAGACTAGATGTCTGATACTCGGTGGCACAGCGGAAGTCATAAGCCTTGTGCTAATCTAAAGTTTTTTATGTGTCTGGTCTGACAGCTAACCAGTAAAAAGAAAGTCAGGTTATGGGTCTGCTGTGGAGCAGGGTTTTACAATGTTCTAAGTGTTTTTCTTCTCTCCATGAAAGAAAGCTACCATGCATGTCTCTTGTCCTTCTTGGTGGAATTTGCAGGTATGCATTTAGGCAGTAGAGGTGAATGTGTAAGTCACTTTGCATTCCTCATTGTTTTTCTTCTGTGGATTTGTAGCCCACTTTTGGGAAATATTTTTTATTACTGAGTAGGAGAGCTGACTAGTGGTGGAAGGAGATGCTTCTGAGTCCAGTCACGTGGTGCTCTTTAACTGCTGTGTGAGGGCAGGACTGGGGCTGAGAAACTAGTGTGGACTGGGCTCTGCTCCTCTTCCCCGCATAGACATTTTCACTCACAGACGTGGACTTCAGAGCCACTTCCTCTTCCTCTTCCTCTTACCTCTCCCTGTTTTCCTTGCACGTTTTAATGCTAAAAATCCCCATCCCTAATTTGAATTTAGTAGGCAGTGATGACGAGAGGTATGGAAAGAAATATGTGAGGAAGAGTGAGAATAGTCTGCTCAGCCATTAGGGTGAGGAACGGATGGATAGAAAAGAAAATATTATTGACTCAAACTGCTACTTAGACAGGTTCAGACAAACAGAACTGTGTCTAGCAACTGTGTAGGCTACTGTGTTTTTCCAGTCACTAGGGAACAATATCATTGCATTGGTTGTCAGGGGGTTCTAAGCACCATCAGCAGTTTTTAACTTCAACTGTAAAACTTCTAGTTAGTGGCCTCTGGAAGATTGCACTTCATGCCTTAATGATGAACACCACTTCTGGAGTTCCTGCTGCAGTGTTAGGTTCAGCTTCTCAGTTGTTTTTGGCCCAATAGAGCTTTTTGTGATTTGACTTAAGGGATTGCCTAAGGACATGCAGCAAATAAGTAAATAAGTACAAAGAAGATCTGTTGATGAGTTTCAGATGAGAGTCTTGTTGTTTATTAAAAGGGCTCTGAAGTTCTTCTGCTTCTACCATTTTTTCAAAGGTTAAAAAATCATTGAATTTTTCAGTGCACACTACATACCAGCTGCAAGACTCTCTTACTTTAATATTGTAAAAATCTTAAAAATCAATCCAATAGAATGTAAATCTTCTTTCCAGTGTATAGAAAAGCTGTTAGCCATTTTAAGAGCAGGAAGAACATGCATTTTGAGATTCAATAGATCATCTAAATTGGTCCCAAACCAAGTTTTAAAATGGTATTGCAAAGACTTGTGCTGTTAATAAATTTAGAATCACAAAACTCAGAATATAAATAAAAATAAATCAGATCCTGCTGATTGTTTTGTGCTTTAATGATATTCTGATTAACTAGAAAAAAATAGATTGCTTAATACACATGGTCTTTTCTGTCTACTCCAACTGCACTGCTTAAAAATGCTAAACTAACACTCATGTCCTTTCAGTTACTTCTTTCTAGCTTTTTTTTTATGAATGAGCTTTGTGAATTTTCAGATAATGTCAACTTTAAACCATACTTCTTCATTTTCTGTCATTTTTATGTTTGAAATTTGAATTAGTAAATCTAAAATTTCTCATTTGCCTGGCTTCCTGCAACTAACTCCCAGCTAGATGGAGAATTATTTTAGATTGCCACATCATAGATTTCCAGTCTTAGCCTGGTCTTCTCAATGGCGTATCTGCAGCCAAAACAAGCCTGTGTGAATCCACTTAAAGTGAACACCTCCTGGTTTCAGAGCAGTGTGAGGAATACCTCAGTATCAGACAAATGTTCTCTGTTCAAGGAGACCTGTCTTTGGGAAAACAAATGGTTGTGGGGTTTTTAATCATAGTTCTCTACCTTATATGTTGTGATAATGTCATTCTAAGGGCTGATTACTTTGCTGAATTTCTCCATGCTCATGCTGACTTTGTATGCGTTCTCTGCTACATTGTGCCTTTCTTTTTCTGGGTGGAAAGTGCAACCATGGCAATAGATGTGTAATAGTATTTTTAGTATCTCCTCACCTGAACTGTAAGTTATGATTTGTTAACCAGCCTTCTAGAAAACTGAAGTATTTCACTAAGAATAAACTCTTGCAGGCTTGACTTTGGGTTCTTGAGGAGGTGCAAAGAATGCAGAATTGGATCCACAAATCTTAGCACTAACAGTGGCTTGAATTTGTTCTCTTATGATGCTTAAAAGTGCAAATTTCTGAAGAAGAGCTCTTGAAAGGACTTGTATGAGGGAATCAAATTGCAAGTGCCACTAAATTGTGCTCTTTTTTTTCAAGATTATAACATTTTTCTATTGATTATTTTATTTAGAAATTTGTTTTCAATAATATATGGCTTACATTTAAAAAAAATCTCTTTTAGTACTTAAAAGCTTCTTAAAAGATGAAATCTGTTTTATGCCCCGAATATTCCCACTTGTGTTCTAAGCTCTGTTGCTGGTGTGCTGCTCAGTGATTCATTTGTAACTGCATTTTTGAATGGTATGTGCATGCAGGGATGATCTAGTTGAAGTGCTCTTAGAAGTGACCTATACATGGAAGGTGCAATTCTTGTAGTACTGATAAAGATTTAAACATAGTGTTCTTGTTATTTTGTTGAATAGGGATCTCTGCTTTTCTTTGCAACAAAGGTGGTAGTAGTAGTAGAGTTTAGGTGATAGCTTAACCCTTTCTTTGGCATTTACCTATTGATTTTTTTTTTTTTTACCATAGCAGCATATTTTAAGTTAGATATAAATTGATACATAATTTAAACTAGAGAAAGATATATACCAATTCAGTTTAATTTCTGAGTTTTTTTTACAGTTCTGTTTTTTCTGTGCAACTTAGCACACTCTTCCATAAATGTTTCTCTTGCTCTCTTTGTGAAATATATAACTTTTTTTTGCAAAACGTAAAAGTCAGCGTATATTATATGCATCATCTGTTGGACTCCTACATTCTACAGTTAGTCTAAGTTTGAATCTTTTGATTTTTAAACTATTACAGTGTTGATTCCTACTTATCCCGTTATTCTCTACTATATAAGAGGCAGCAGCTTTAAAGCTTACAAGATTTCATTTTTCAGCTGTACTTTCTCTTACAATTTTGTCTTAAAGTTTCACTTCCACTTCACCATCACATCATTATAAGAGCACTTAAGTATCTGCTTTACTGGGATGGAATTCCATTATTATATTTTAATTTAAGGAAGCTGTGAAAAAAATCTGTGAATACCTTTTAGAAACTGCTAACAGGAGCAATAGTATGTTAGAAGTTCTTAAAGGTTGTCTCAGTGTGCGTCTTAACGTTGACTGCTTCCTCTTCTCTTCAGTGTTGAGTAGGATAACATCTTTTCCATTCAGACTCATTTATTGCCCCACATGGAGAGGTAGTACTCAAACAGATACTTAAGATTTGCAGTTGTGTGGTAGGATTGTTAAAGCGACTTGAAAAATTTACACTTTGTTGTCCTTCTCTATTTCCTTCCCCTTTGTGACATCTGTTGTGTTTCTTCCTGGAATCGTGTATATTTGTCTACTGCTGTGGCCCTCTCTGTCTTTTTGTATTGTCCTTACTTTCCTGTTCCTTGATCACACTCTTCAAAGAACCAGTTCCTGCTTCTCCATTTCCTGGAACAGGTACCCCGTCCTGTAGATTTTGCCGCCTCTTGCTGTTTTGTTCCTTGTTTCACCAAATGTTTTTCTCTTTTCTGTTGATGCTGTTTTTGCCACTGTCCACGAGGGTGTCTGGTGCTTTTTCCCCCATTTGCTTATTTGCAATGTAGAAGAGTCAGCTGTTTTTCCTCTTTACTTCCAAACTTTTACAAGTACCCAAGCATTTAATTACAATTAGCAGTAGAGCTAGAAACAGTTGCATACAAATAGTAACCAGCATCAAGTGACCTGTAGATTTTCTCCAGACCAGCATCAAGTATTCTCCCGATAATAATTTGAGAACTGTTGAAAATGTGTTAAGGGAACAATAAAAATGCATTATTGAGCATTTATATAGCAAGAAGGGAGAAAATAAAGTACATATACTTTCTGGATGCTTAGAATACTTGCTCAATGTCTGTTTTGGGTTTTTTTTTTTTTTTTTTTTTTTTGAGGGAATTTTGTAGGGTTTATTTTCTAAAGGCAAAAGGCAGCTATGTAATGCATAATAATTTGGTTAGGTGTTTCTTTACTAAGAATGGTGGAGAAGATGCTTCTGCCTAGAAAAACTTGGAAATGTGCCTTATATATCTTACAAGAATTTGTGCTTTCTATAGAAAGTATAAGGTGGCCCACCCATTCATTAACACACTTACAGGATATGTTTTGGATAAAAGTGAAGACCCTTATCATTTCCCTATTTGTATATATATTTAGAGGATATAGAGTATTGTTTTGACAAAGCGTATATTTAGTACATCAAGATGATTTTGGTTTAATCATTTATGTATATGTCAATTAGGGCTGTTTTAGTGTTGTATTTCAATTTTTGACTGTTCTCTTTCTATTAATGCTTTAGGGTTAAAAGTTCTTTCATTTTTTACTTTTTAAAAAGGGAAAGAATCTCTTTGAGCAGAGAAGAAGCTTGGAAAATATATCTACAGAAGAAATAAAAAAATTTCTTAAGTGACAAAAATCAGGGAGTTAGAGGAAATAACTAAAATGTGCTATTCATCCTTACTAAAAGCAAAATACGTTTGTTTTATTTACTCTAGGTTGATGCCTTGAGGTTACGATTGGAAGAAAAAGAAACCTTTCTCAATAAAAAAACAAAACAACTTCAAGACCTCACAGAAGAGAAAGGAACACTGGCTGGAGAGATTCGAGATATGAAAGATATGTTGGAAGTAAAAGAAAGAAAAATTAATGTCCTTCAGAAAAAGGTAAAACCACTGATGAAAGGCTATGTTGTAAAACTTCTGAGGCACATATAAAGAGAATATATTTATTTCTTAGAATGTATTACTTTTAAAATATTTTAAAAAATGCAGTCAGTCTATAGTAGTCAAGGTGGTGGCTTTTTTATTTTTGTTTTAAACTCTGAGCCTCTTAAGGACATTGTGGGGAGGACCTAAATTAAATCAATTTTCTAATTTCCCTATGCAAAATAATCTAATGGCCTAAGAATGCAGGCTCTCTCCAAACGGCCGTCTTAGCCTTATTTCTAGATTTTCATGAATTTAGCTAACCCTATTTTCTCTATTGGAGAAGCTGTATTTAATCAATCATTACAGTTTCCACTTGGGGACTCGGTGGGGAAACCTTTCCTAGAACGGTAGCTCTGTGTGGGTTCTGCACGGAGTTCACTGTACAGTGTTCACTTACCACATCTTTCTCCGTACACTCAGGAAAGTATTTTTGCTAGTAGGTATGTATTGCGTGTGTTGTGTGTTTCACTCCGTATTGTATATAGATGTACTTGTGAACATGCAGAGAAAGGAGAAAAAGGTCATGGAATCAAATATATTTTACTACTTCTCTCTTTCATTCCTCACAGAATCTTTGTTTTGGCTGAGCTGTAGGGAACATGGCTCTTTTCTGAACATAGGCATACTGTTCATTCAGTTATATGTATTTCAGAAATATGTTGGAATATGTATAGTAGTTGTTCTCAGTGCTATCCTATTCTTCTTGCAGTATTTTTGAACGGTTATTTTTCAAGGATTCTCAAATAATCTGATAGCAGATACTGTTCTAAGAATAAAATTCTCTGATGCACCTCTTTTATTTCCATCATAACATAACTTTCCTACAGCAACTATATATGAGAATACATTTTGTTGCAAAAAATGCATTTAATTGCAATAATGTTATCTTTTATGAGAATCTCATTATGCTTTTATCCTTCTTGCCTTTTTGCTAGGTTGCATGTCCCTCTTGCATTTCTCTAGTTGTTGGTTGTCATTTCCATCTAGTCTTTCAGCCACTTTTTCCTCCACCAGTGTTTTCACTTTGGTTCATGGCAGCTAGACATTTCTGTGCTGAGCATTTAGAAATTGATTTGTCCCCATCATGCACATAAATGTGCCAGTTTCAGGGAGTGGAAAGCAATATGGATTGTTTTTGAATGACGCGGAAGAGCTGAAATGGTTTGTTGGTCCCTCTAGTGGACTGTCCTTTCTTTACAGACATTTTTTTAGGTCATTGCAACAGTTGTTATATACTCTCTTGAAAACTCTTTTTAAAGGAGTTTGGTTTAAAAATATTTGCTCTTTGTCTTCTTTCTAAGTTCTCCCTAGACATTAGATTCTTATAGACTGTAATATTATAATGCTTGTCTCCATTTTTTCTGTACAGGACCAAATTTTATATTGTAATATTTTTATTTACTTTTGATATGAAGATATGTGAATAGCCACTTATTTTAGTACCTTCATTTGTTGATGCAAGAGGGATGGCTGCATCTTTCTTCACACAGCATGAAGTACTTCACTCAGCCTAGAACAGTATTTGTTGCGATGGTTGCGTTCAGGTAATTGAAGAAGGAAGAATTTGAATATAATGCTTAAAATTATCTCTGTCAGTAACACACTGAAATGGAATAGGAAGGAATGTGTAACTTAGGAAAATACAATGTGTAATTCCATATTCTTTTTCTTTTATACATTGCTATTATCTGCCATGTTTAAAAATACGAAAGTGTATTTCTGAAAAAACAGAAAAGCTTTTTTTCAAAGTTGGAATTGTTTCTTCTTTCTGGGCAGTTGTTTTGCTTGGAGGATAGAAGTGGTTCTGCTGGGGTTCCCTAGCAAAGATGTGGAGGCAACAAAAGAGGTGTGGTGGGCCTTACAGGATGCCATAGGAACACGCATAAGGCAGCATATTGCAGAAAAAGGTAATGGGCTAGATGATGAGCTAATAATACATTTTCCTTTTATGCGGTGGTTTTGAGGTAGTATTTGACAAAATTTAGAAAAGCACCACACTGTTCAACCTAATTGGCAGGCCTACAGGAGGCCTGTACTGGAACAGCATGTGTTTAGAGGATTTGGATCAACCTAGATTGGCAAGGAGTAATAATAAACTTATGTCAACGTCAGTGGTGCAATATTACTTAATATTTCTTTCTTTTAGAATCTTTGGCACCACTGCTTCATTTCAGTGCCAGTAAAGTTGGGTATGCTGTTTTAATAGCCTTGTTTAACCTGGCATAGCTAGTCTTACACCTCATATCTGTCATTTCAGCATCCAGAGGGGCAGACCTCAGAAATCTTTATGTATTTCTTACCAGAATATGCATGCTCTTTGAATGCAGCTGAAGTGTAGATTGGGAGGCAGAAGTGCTGAGTTGGATAATAGTTCTTCCGTGTCCCTTTTTGCTCCTAACTTCCTCTTTCATACATTGGCTATACTTGGTGAGTTTTGTTCATTGGGAATCTGCAGATATTTTAAAACCAATTATATATTCTGAAGTATGAGTCTTTTGTGTTGGAAATAGTAGCTATTTAGACAAAAACAGAGTTGAGTAGGTACTGCTGGATTATATTAGGACAACAGCTTGTGGAAATTCTTTTGTGGGGATTATAACAAAAGAACACCATGTAAAAGGGGTAATACAATATTCTAGTTTCACTTGCAACACAACTTTTCATGTAAAATGCTACAGTTTCCATCTTTAATAGTTTAAGCTTTGTGATTGATGAAGTGCTGCATGACTAAGGGCCCTAACCTACCAGCTAATTAACGTTTGTAGGAAATGTCATAAAGTCTTAGCTCTAATGTAATAATTGGAATGTGTACTTGGACTGGCTGGACTGTGCACACTAGATGATATTGTCCAGCTTACATTAAATTAAAATGTGCTTTACTGTTAATTGTGTGTATTACTATTATTTGTTTTCTAAAAATAGTGAATTCATATATTGTCAGATAAAGAGTACACTGTAAAAATGAGTATTATCTTGTATTTAGAAATTTGCATCAGTATTATCACTTGACACAGGTATTCTGACTGAGAACACCACCACTGAAACTTATGAATCCAGAAGAATCTAGGAAGAGCTAAGAGATAATTTTGTTTCTTTTGATCTGAACATATAGAAAGTGCAAGCACATTGCTGATAGAATATGCATTTGATTTTTCATGATTTAATCATTTGGAAGCACCTTTTCATAATCACGATAGGCCAATGCAATTGTTAAAGAACAAGAGAAACCTCTGTAAAGTACCTGATCCTGATAGCATGGCAATGGACATAATTGTTATCTTTGCCAAATTTTATCAGACTGTAAACAGACTATTATGAGAACAGTACTAAATCAGAATTTAATTTTATTACTGGAGCGAGTCAACAGATGCTGAATTTCTTAGCTCTTCCACAGAACAGAGCAATGTTCTGACTGCAGATTGCAAGTGTTGCTAAAACACTGGGGAGTCACTCTTGTATTATGTACGTGTTTTGATGACATTTGCAAAGCTGCTATGATGAGTATTGAATGATATATAATATTAAGAAATGTTTTTTCTAACAGTATATGCCCACTTTAAGGATACAGTTTTCAATGTGTTGGCTGTATTGAGTGTCACTACTTGCTTATGGGTGCAGCTTTGCCACATCAGATAATGTTAATTAGACAAGACAGTCTGAAAGTGAGATAAAACTAAATACAGGCACATTTTCATCCAGGATAGTATTATTGACTCCAATACTGTTAAAATTATCTGTTCTGTTTTCATTTGTAGGCACTAGTAACGAGCAGCATGAGTCAGATTTCTAAGTTTTTAAAGCTTTTTTTGCCAGCAATAAGGTGCTGGGAGCACAGCAAGGGACCCTGAACAGCTTTTTTGTTACAGCTTTAACTTTTACATGATAGTAAATTGTTACATAGTCAATATTTTAGTTTACGTAACCAGCTAGCTCTATCCACAATTCTTAGTTCTACCAACTGCCGTGCTACAGTATGAGATAGTTCCATGCTAGCCTTATATGGTCCATTCATTAGTTAATTTGCACCTTTTCTGGTGTTACCTTTGGAGAACTTTTTGTACTTCTGGTTGGATTAAACTGTCTTCTTTGCAGATCTTCAACTTTATACAAAAAACAGGTCTAAGGCGAGGTCAGATAAGGTGTTCTGTTTGCAGGGCGCTGTGATCTTGCATGTTCTTTCTCTGCAAAACTAGAGTACAGTGGAAATTTTATTAACAGTACATTATCATAAAAATGGATCCCCAGTGACTCTGTAATAAAGTACAATCTTGGGATGCTTAAACTTTGCCCGTGGTACAAACTGGGATCCGCTGAATAAACACAGGTAAAACCCAAGCCTAATCAGTGCATATGTTTAGATGCTGTTAGCCTGTTCATTGAATCACTGATACTGCCAGTAAAATCAGAAGCAGTGATCATTTTCACTTTCCTTTTAACTTTTTTATTTCCTATTCTTTTCTTCATACGTTACATTTCTAAGTTCTTGTAGAACTACGAAAAAGCACTCTAAAAATGTGATTTAGTATAGATTAATTTAGTGAGGCCAACTTAGTGTTCATCCAGTCTAAAATGATATCTATTATCATAGAATCATAGAATCAGTAAGGTTGGAGGGACCTCTGGAGATCATCTAGTCCAACCTCCCTGCTCAGCACAGTCACCTAGAGCATGTTAGACAGGGTTGTGTCCAGGCGGGCCTTGAAGATCTCCAGAGAAGGAGACTCCACAACCTCTCTGGGCAACCTGGTCCAGTGCTCCGTCACTCTCTCAGTGAAGAAATTCCCCCTCACGTTCAGGCGGAACTTCCTGTGGTTCAGTTTCTGCCCATTGCCTCTTGTCCTGTCACATGGGACAACTGAAAAGAGTTTGTCCCCATCCCCTTGACACCCTCCCTTCAGGTACTTGTACACATTGATAAGATCCCCCCTCAGTCTGCTCTTCCCCAGGCTGAAGAGGCCCAGCTCTTGCAGCCGTTCCTCGTAGGGCAGGTGCTCCAGCCCTCTGATCATCTTCATAGCCCTACACTGGACTCTCTCCAGTAGCTCCATGTGTCTCTTGTACTGGGGAGCCCAGAACTGGACACAGTACTCGAGATGAGGCCTCCCCAGGGCTGAGTAGAGGGGACAGGATCACCTCCCTTGACCTGCTGGCAGCAGTCTTCCCAGTGCAGCCCAGGATACCATTGGCCTTCCTGGCCACAAGGGCACCTTGCTGGCTCATGGTCAACTTTTCCTCCACCAGCACTCCCAGGTCCTTCTCTGACCTATTGTGGGTATTAGATAAATCCTTGGACCTTGAAATCCACAATCATTGAAATCAGCTAAAATCATTGAAAAGTATGTGATTAAAGCTAGTATATTTTCCGGTTAATTTTCTACTGACTGAAGCTAGAAGCCAACTTTTTGTTTTGTGCTTTGGAGAGATACTGTACTATATATTTATGCTACTATACTTCATAGCACATTAGTGTAATATTATTACTACATACATTATTAATACACAGTTAATTTTTAAATTGTGGTTTTATATACAAAAGAAGGCAATCAAATCTGAAATAGATATAAAATATGATTAAATACAATATATAAAAAGGCTACATTTGTGGGAACCAATAAAGGTGTTTATGTAGAATGAAATTATTTAGAATTTTAAAGATAAATCTTTAAACATAAATAATGGAAGTTATTTCAGATTGAGTTATGCTAGCTAGTTTTGACAGAGGGTTCTTCAAACATAGCTCATATGAAGCGTGTTTAATAGTTCGAGACTTAAATTATATGTAGCATACAGAAGTGCTTGTAATAATAGTATGTCACTTGCAAAGGAGGACTGAAATTAATGAGATACTTACAGAAGTATAGCACACCAGTGCTATTGGACGGGAAAGACATTGCCATTGGGCTCTGAAATGCCAATAGTAATTAACAAAGTTATCTTTAAATAAGACCCTAAGTTTATTCATGTTGAGAAAGCAGTCCACTCACATGCTGGGAATATTATGCTGAGTGAAGAGAGTATTATTTTCTTTTCAATAGTTGGAGGAAGTTTCTTTGGAAATGTGAAATTATTCTATGTATAGAATGATTGGGCTGCAAAAGACTAAGAGATGTCATACTTGGAAGGTGCAGAACAACACAGAGGAAGTATTTAGGGAAATGGGTGCCTATTTATACATGCTAAAGAGAACAAGGGAGAATTAGAATTGCTTAAGAGAAAAATAGATTCATCTGCGAAATAGCCTGCAAAGAAATGTAATAGAAGCTCACTGACTAAAATTTTAAATGACAAGAGAGAGTGTTAAAAATATACCTGAGAAGCGTTTTACATTAGAGAGAGATCCTGCTGTTTTCCTGTGTGTTCAGACTGTGTACCATATGCTGAGGGTGAATCCTACTTCAACTAAAATCAGAGAGTTTTGTTCTTGGTTTTCACCTTATACTCCAAAAAACCCCACCAATCCCCAACTTCTCCTCAGATGCTGAAATAAGTGCAACTTCTAGAAATGCCTGCTAAATGAAATTTATAACAAAACCTCCAAAGGTTCTTAAAGCTCATAAGATCTCCAGCAAAAAGACTGAGATGAATAGCTACATAAATGCTATTTACTTTCCTCTTAGAACACTAATGGGATGATTGTACTTAAAGAGGAAAAAATGTATATACTTAGCAGTGATTTGTAAATAAATGCAGATTTTTTCCTAATTTTCTGATAATTTCTCAAGCTAAATTAATGATTGGGTTACTTTTATAGAAATGTTAGCTGACAAATTCCAGCTATAATATCTTTAGGTATTTATCTGGGTGACTATTAATGTTATATCCAATGGAAAATTGAAAAATCAGCGACAAATACCATATGTTTGTTATGAAAAGAATGAAATAATGCATTTTAAATGCTGCAGGTTTTTCTGGTGCTTGCAAATTGGTCTGGAACATGCTCTGTGCTGGAATTGCTGTGGTGGGGACCCATGTGTAGTTAGTGTTAAACATGCAAGGTATAGCATTTGGTATGGCAAGGACCCATGTCTGACTAACGTAAGTGACTTAGTGAATTTAAGTGACTGCCTAGCTCATAGGCTGGCAGATATTGGGCAGTACTAACATGTAACATTTTATGGCAATTAAAAAAATTATAGGAAGCTGTAAGTAAATCCCATTTACAAACAAGTTGCGTTTCTTTTGAGACTTTACTGAATTTAGTGTTTGAATTCTCCTGAGAAGTGCAATTGACATTTGCTCCTAATGGATGATGTCTTCATTGGTTTTGCAGTATTCTATATCTTTGTGAGTAAAAAGCACTGAGTACCAGGGCTGTCTCCTGAACTGTTTGTAGGAATTAAATGGAAATATTCATTTTCCATTTGTTTCCAGAAGTAAAATAAGCTTTAAGCATAAAACTTAAGCATTCATTGGTTTACAACATTTTTATTTGCACTTGTTTTTAAGAAACATGGCCTATTTCTGAGTGTATCTAGATTTCTAAAATAAATTTGATTTGTAGGGAAGTGGTGTGTGTGTGTGTGTGTGTGTATATATATGTATTTAGATAAAGAAAACCCTAATATTTTCCTTTTTTTGTGTTATATAATTAGCACTATTTGAGAATACAAAGATAATCCTACCAACAACCATTCTGGCTCTTCTCTAATGAGACATATTCACATTCAAATAATAATTTGTTAGAATTTTCAGCTGCTGACCTGGAGAGCAGTCCCAGTACGGTTATGGAGCAAGCTTCTGGTTGGACCTTGTTTTCTGTAATACCCTTACCATACTCATTTTAATCCTTTTCCCCAGAGAGAAAACAAAGCAGTTTTATCATTGCTCTACTTCGGACAAGTTAGCTATTTCGGATCAGTCTTTTTCCTCGCTACTTGTCACTTAATGTAAAACACCTTGCTTATGATGGTACTGTCACCACCTATTTGTGTTGCTGCCATTACTGTTGTAGTTACAGGGTGAACTGTGCAACAGGCCTGTCGAGTGCTCGAGTAGACCCTTGGGATGATAGAGACAAGTCGTCTTCTTTCCATCCCGAGCGTGTATTCATCTGATTCACTGCTTTTGGAGCAGCATCTTTAAGTAGCAGCCCAACTGCTTCCTGACCATCTCAATGTGGCAGATTCACCTGATTTTGTACCTGCAAACCATTTACCTCAGAATCTGTGACAACCTGTATAAGTGACACAAAACCAAATTCTTCAAGAAGTAGCATTATTTGTTCTTTCACTCCAAAGTACATAGGCTGTGGAACAAAGGTTTGCAGAAAACCAAAGGCTTGTATATCTCACAGTTTAATCTTTTTCTGGCAAGTACTTTCAAGCTCCCATCACTCCAATTAACTGATCTGTGGGTTGGGCAAGCAGAGGAGGTGACTTCTTAGCTTTATGACCAAGATGGACATTGGAGAGTCATACGAAAGTGTTGCAGGCTGCCCCTCTAAAACATCAGTCTTCTGTGTTTGTTTTGTAACTGAGTATAGGAAGGATTCACTGCCAGACTCCAAAATTTAGACCTACTGGATTAGATTATCATTTTTTGCATATTCTATAGTCAAATAAATACATGTATATTAAAAGCATAGCTCTAGCTCCATATTTTCTAAAATGACAAACTGGGAATGTGTTGCCAAGCGATAATTTAACTAAAGCAACAGTTGGTTTAACATAGAGTTTTTTACACAGTGTAGCTTTGGTTATACCAATATTGGAAGGGATGTTTATTCAATATTTTTTTCTTTGGAGGTACGTAAGTTGTCACCTTCAATATAATCCTTTGTGAAGTCTGGGAGCTGTGCATCCCATCAGGCTGTTGTATTTTTAAGTGTTACATATATTGCTTGATACTACATGTGCAAAGGAAGCAACTGTTGATTCCACTTTTTTGGGCAGATTTTTATTAATACTGGAAGTATCTCAAAGCTGTAACTGCTTCTGCTCAGATAAATTGAGGATCTTGTTTACACAACTGAGTAAACAAAAGATTTGAATATTATTTATTTGTTTACCTTTGAACCCGTGCATCACTCATCCTAGGCTTTGATTTATAAAAACTAAATCTCAGATAGAACTTGACTTTTACTGATATTGCTTATATGCAAAGTATTATATGTTTTGAATCTAAATAGTCAGCAAGTGTATAGTGTATATAGTTCTGTATAGTGTGATGTGTGAGATATTTAGCAATATGTTGAATATTCACTGTGAGAGTGACAGAGCACTGGCACAGGTTGCCCAGAGAGGTTGTGGAGTCTCTGGAGCTATTCAAGGCCCACCTGGACACAACCCTGTCTAACATGCTCTAGGTGACTGTGCTGAGCAGGGAGGTTGGACTAGATGATCTCCAGAGGTCCCTTCCAACCTTACTGATTCTATGATTCTCTTGCTAATGTGATTAGCCATCCTGACCACAATAAATGAAAAGGTTGGTCCTACTATACCAGTTCACCTCCTTGTTAGGACAGGCAGCGATAGCTGATCTGTAACTTCATCTAATGTTTGCCCAAGTTTGCTGTATCTGGAAATGAACACAGACATTTTCTAATAAAAATTATATTCATGTATTAGCAGTTGGTATTACCAGTTTCGCACTATATTAAATTTCTACTGTGCTATTGCCATAGGATTAAACACCTTAATTTCTGCATTATTACAGCTCCTTGATGTTGGCAGCCGTGCTTTCCCACTGATAGTCCATTGCTGTCAGTCATCTTGAGCAATCTGTGACTAGAGTCCCCGTTACCTTACTGTATTGGACATGCTGTCACTTTTGGAAAAGCATCATCCTTGACTTTTGAATGAAACTCTTACTGGCTTTGTGGAAGTATGAAGTTCCAAATCTTAAGAATATACAATGTAGATAAGTTTAGTGGTTAAGGTATATGGGAATTATCATCTTCTTCCTGCCTTCATATTATTACCAGCTATAGTCAGAGCTAGTAGTGCCAATTTGGTCAGATTGCTTTGATGATTTTATTGTTGCCAAGTAGCATATATTTCTTGGTGGTAGAATCAGCAGTGATGTGTTTGAGTAGAATAAACTCAGTTTCAGAATGGAATCTGAGTCTAAATCACTTCCTTCTAGTACACCTGAATTTTTAATTTCTGACACCTAACTAGACACAGTGCTAACATCAAAGTAAAATAAAAGGAATGGGGTAAAGCGGTCCTTGGAAAGTCA
Source organism: Rhea pennata (assembly GCF_028389875.1). Classification (NCBI taxonomy): domain Eukaryota; kingdom Metazoa; phylum Chordata; class Aves; order Rheiformes; family Rheidae; genus Rhea; species Rhea pennata. Next base: position 15,117,867 of record NC_084674.1, read on the forward strand.
GGTGAAAAGTGGCATGACATTGCTTAATCTTTAAATACGAAGAATTATTGGGCCTTATTTCCCACTCACTTGGAAGTAAATCTGCAGTAAATCCACTAAAAGTAATTATGCTAGTGAGAACTCCTATGTATCTGGGAGAAAAATCAGACCAACTATATTTATTGCTTAAGAGATGCCTCAATTTTATAGCAGAAATCTGCTTTCATGTCCCCAAGTAGACTCAGAAGTCCTCTATTGCTTTGCATTTAGCCACGTTGAAGTGACTGTACACCGAGAAAACTTATATACATTACTCCCTGTAATGCCTGTTGCTGGTCTTGAGTGAGGGGGTGAAAAGTTGCTAAGGCACTGCGTGAATTTTTAAACTATTCACCTTAAAACAGCTGCCTATTGATAGACAGGACTGAGAGTGTATAAATGCATATTTTCAACTGGAGTGGAATACCTACTGTGAGCTATCCTGAAATCTTCATCTATGATTAAGTCTGGATTTTTGTTGTGGCTGTCATAGGAGCCATAAATATCTTCATTTGAATGTTTATTTTAAAAAATCCATAGCTTTTGAGAGTTTGGGATTTCTTGTGTGTCATGAGGTAGTTATGAAAGTAAGCAGCTGAACAAATGTGGAGAACTTCAAAGTGTAAAATCTAGACTGCATAGGAAGGTAACAGAAAGCAGAAGTTTGATAGTTTAGTTGCAAAAGAGATTATCCCTGTGAATTATCTCTGGGAGCTACGGTTTCATAAACTATTAGATTTATTAGATGTGAGCTCTCCCACAACAATTCACATGTTCAGCAGTTCTCACTGTTAGCACTTGTTAATAGTAATTTTCATGTATTCTTTCTATGAAAAATAGTATAATTCTGCCTGTTTCTTGAAATGTGTAAATCGCAACACCTTCCATGAGTCCTAGGGCTGCAAATCGCTCCAAGGTTGGGGAAAAGGAAGAAAAGACACCTCATACCTTGCTGCAGCCTGGAAAACAGAATGAACCAATTCAAATAATCATCCTTGTGAGCAGCCTCCTCCTGGGAAGTAAGGAGCATTTCTTCTTCTTTGGGCACATTTCCCAGTGTTTGATACTGACAAATCTATCTTCTTACTGAGACCTGTGCTACCATTCATACTGCAGGATGTGTTTCTCAGGGCTAAATTCGCTTTTTGTTTATTTTTGGAGGGGAAGGATAGGCAGTCTTGCAATCACTGGCTATCACTTTGCCTTAAGTGTTCTGCTGCAACACTAGTCAAAAAAACAAACACAGAGGTAGAATAGGAAGAAAGGATTTCTTGCTTGCTTTTGGTGAAGCTTCAATATACCTGATTAACATTTGTAAACTTCCTGTTTTTTTTCCTGCTAGTGCTAAAATAAAAATATTCCAAGTCCAGAAATACAAAATAAACTGTGAATATAATTAGTTGTCTTTTTATTAGTTCCAGAATAACCTCTTCACTGTGTCAGGCAATTTGCTGGCCGTTATTGTTATTCAAAAAGTCCAGATTGTTACTGTTATCTGTCATATTCTCAATGGGAGACACTGCAAGCGGAAATACTAGCAGAGTATTGCAGTGTCCTTGTTAAGAAACATAGGTTGTGCAGGGTTTGTAGAAGAATTTTACAGTTAAAGATAGGCATGTGTTCTTGAGGAGTAAGCCTGACTAAAAATTAAGTTCTGTAATAATTTTAATGCTGACAAAACTACAGAAATAAATTGATCAAGCTAATAAAATATATTTTAATATATCCATGATCTCTATTAGACTTCAATGTGTTGTTAACTGCTAATTCCTAACCCATCAATCTTCTAAAGATTTTATCTAGCCTTTTAAACCTGAGCTCTGAGAGAGTGCACATTTTGGGTAACTATGGAAAATAGCAACATGAGCGTGCAGCTAGTAGGGCTTACCGCCACCGGAGAGCTGGTGGGCCAGGGCTTAACATTGCTGGGAGCTGCAGCGGTCACTTGTTCTATCTGAGAGTTGCTGAAGCTTCTCAATTTTGTAAGTAATTCAGAAAGATAAAGTTGTAACTTTCTGCATAAAATGTGAAGAAATGTACATCAAAGATAAGTATCAGAAGTGCTTTATCAGTTTTGGTACAATATGGGGTCAGTGTCACTGAACTGGCAACAGCACATGACCTCCAAAGACACCTTCAGGATATTACAATGAATTGCCCTGTATTTGCTAGGGGGTGATGTGTTCTTAATGGGTCTTTGCATCCCTTTGCTTTTACAATAAATAAAAACAAAATGAAGAAAGCTGAATAAATACGAATGGCTGCATAGGTTAATAAATCCCAGAAGGATATTGACATCAATGAGCCTAGGGAAAAAATGTGTTGGAAGAAAGCATCTCTGTGTCATAGATTTCCTACCTGATCATTTTCATTTAATGTGTATGTTGATATTAAAATGAGGCTAAGTTATATGTACAAACTTGCTGTCTTGTAGGAGGAGATGCATGATAAAGCAAATTAGTGAAACATTAAAAAAAGTAGAAAGTGTTTTCATATTGAAAGCAAACCATCTTAAACACAGAACTATTTCAGATTATTTCTACTTCCTATTCAGACATTTATATTAAGGCATAGCCATGTCGCCATTGCTGCTATAGAAAAGCTAAACTGTTAAGCAGATGTTGATTAAAGACATCCAAGTTGCTGTACTTAACATTTCAGTTTAAGTTTAGTGGTGCTTTGATAGTTTATACATAGTGAGTCTGTCTGGCCTGCAGTAACTAATGGTGCAACTCAATATGGTCATTGTCTTTTGTGCTGCTATAGTGCAAATATTAAATTACATCTAATAGTAAGGAGAATCTTGGGTCTCTGATGAACAACATTTGGAACACTTCAACTCCTAATTTCATTTTGATATAAACCTAAGTACATTGACCATATGTTAATTTAGAATGATTAGGGAAAGACATCTTTAAAAGAAGAGGGCAGGGAACAGTGTTGTATTATCCTTTTGCAGGGCTTTTCTCTCACGTGAAGTGATTACATAGCCCTTTACATATGGGTATAGATTCCCTGTCTAACCAGCGAAAAAGTAACTTTCAGATAAGAAAGTTATTATTTCTCATGAATTCCCATCTCACTGTTTAAGTTCTGCTCTTTTTTTTTCGCTACTTTTTCCCGCTGGCTTAAACTCATATAAAACTGGTTCTATCTGAAATTGGATTCTTTGTTAGAAGCTTTTGAATACAATTTCTAGGGACAGAAAGCTCTTCTAGTACAAAACAACATAGCAATATTGAATGCATATTGTCACCTTTCATTTACAGCACCTAGGGGGGCAGAACTTCAGATGTTTTTACTTTCAATGTGAAGTTTTCCATTATTATAGATCTTTTTTCTATTTAAAATTATTTCCCCTTTTTACTGCTTCCCTTCTCCCTCTTTGCCTGTCTGTCCTTTATTCCTTACTCTGAGAGTAAGGAAGTCTGAATTTTAAATATTTCTTTGGTTGATCTCTACTTTGAAGTATTATTATTTAGAACATTTTATAAGAAAACCGGGAAATAAGGACATTGGAAATCTCTGAAATAGTTTCTAAGGCTGTCGAGGGGAAGATATATAATTAAGGATTAAAGAAGATGGACCAGCTTTAAACCATTGCGCTTGCACCTTCAGGTGTGAAACATCTGTGATTTATAAGTTCTGTACAATCAATTTGCGAGTTAGCAGTACACTCACTTGAAATTCTCTGAATTAAACTAAGAAATAAGGCAATTATCTTTCTGTATTTTAACGTTATTATTACAAATATGATATGAGAGATATATAATTGACATCAAAATGTAATTTATGGCCAGAGACTTCTAACTAAATTACTTTTAATATGCTACAGTAAGTATATGCTAGATGATTGCTATACTTACAATTGTATATGGTCAGAGTTACACTGGCCTGTAGAACAGTGCAACATTCAAATGTGTATTTATTTCACTTATGTTGAAGTTCTTGTATCTTTTGGAAATTTCCTTTAGAATTGTAACTCTACCAGTTGCTTAAATGAGAGATATATTGAGCTTCAGAATTCAAGTCTTACAGGATATGTTAAATATCTTTTTAAACTTTCCAGGAAAGGAAATAAAGGGATGCTTTTGTTTCACTCAGGCTGTCAATTTAAAAGATAATCCCAAACCATCAATAGAAATATATGGTGAAAGTATTACATATGTATATAAATTAAAAAAGTAGATGCTAGGAAAGAAAAACTAGGAGATTACTAAATTATGTTAGAGTTTAAATCTACTGTGGATTCTTTAGCTGGATTGTCCACGTGGACGTATATGATAACTCAGTGGAGCAGTAACTTTATAGGTTATAAATATTTTACTTTAAGCCATTGTTTTGGAGTAAGTATGGCAGGAATGAACATAAAGGAACAAGAATAAAACTAAAAAACCCTTCAGGCCATATATAAATTTCCCAGTGTTGAAAGTTGATTGAAAAAGTATGAAAAACAATAAAGAAGCAGGTAGTGAAGACAAGGGAGACTTATCTGAAGAAAGAAGAAGGCAGATTTTATATTGGATATAGCTTCCTTCAATATTTTAATTTAGAAAATATTCTTCAGTGTTTCAATTAAAAATATTTTTCAATGCAGATGAAAAATAGATGATAACTAGCCTGAAAAAGTGATTTAAACAGTGCTAATGCTAGGATAGCTGAAGATGCAATAAATATCAAAGTAGAGGAGTATTTGCAATGGGATTTGGTAGCAAAGACTCGCAGCACAGTCTGCAGAAATACTGGATGGCAGAACACAGGGTGATAATCTCTCTCCAGATGGCCTTGGTGTCAGCACACCTGAAAAATCATCATTGATTTGAGACATCTCATTGCCAGAACAATGATGTAAATGGGAAGAAGTTAGAGAATAGGAATAGTTAAAACTGATGGTGAAAGGTATCAGGCTAAAACTAATAGAGCTGAGGGTTTTTTCCAACATATGAAAGTTATAAATATCATAAAAGAGGAGGAATAATTTTGGACAGTGTAAAACACACAAAATGAGTAGCATGAAATCAAGTTGACAAGGAGATCTGTTAAATGATTTGGTAGCCTTCAAATGGGAAAGGAAATTCAGTTGCCATAGTTTTTAAAGGTTAGGTAATGCAGAATTGTGGGTCACAGTCCTGGAAAGGATCTCTAGGTATCATAGTCCATTCCTCTGCCTAAAAGTTGTATTCAAAGGTGAGTGAAAGTATTACTACTTCTCTGGGGAATGAGTCTATGTTTGCAGTGTAATCCAGATAGTCTTTCTGTCTCCCTACTCCACAATTTAACCTCTTCAACTTCACTTTGAAATGAAGTGCTGTTTGTCAGATTCCTGCCTGTTATTCAGGAGAACTCTAGATAATCCCTCTGTTCTGGATATCTGTCTGTGTGTGTGTTTTTTTTTTTTTTTTGTTTTTGTTTTTGTTTTTTTTCTCCCTGGTCTTACTCGTTTCCCTGAATATATGTATATATATAAAAAATCATAAATCAGGATAAATTATGGTAAGTTGCTCCTATTGGTCATTTTTTTCTAAACTCTTTTTAAACTTTTGCTGATGGAGATTCCAGTATTTTTTCACTGCTTCAGTTCCACAGATGAAAGCTTCACAGGTATTTATCATGACTATGGAAAGGGGTGCGTTGTTCTAACTTTAGTAACAAGTCTCTGTTTAAAATCAGGTAGTATGTTTCTTAACTCCATTCTCGTGATACTTTAGAAAACAAAACCTAAGCCTGCTTTCAGAATAGGTGGGTCATTTATTTTAAAACTTACGTTATTGTTATTTTTCTATGTATTACATACATGTGTATTTATAAATAATACACATCTGGTTTTTTTTGGTAGTACTTCCTATTCATGAGTTCCAACATATTGATTTCCCTGTGTTCACTCATTGCTCTGGAAGACTTCCCATACTACTGCGTAGCTGGCTCTTTGTTTCTCTCTGCAGCTCCTGAGGTGCCTATTACCCTATTTCCTTTGCAACTTCCTTTTTCAGTATTCCCTGTTGCCCAAAATTTGTCTATATAACTTATCTTTGTCTCACTCTTGTTCCTGCTACCATTTAACTTTTTTATGAGACCTGCTATAATTTTTTAAATGGGGACAGACGCCTCCAAGTCTGCCCAGCTATATAGGAATGACAAGATGATACAAACCAAAAAGTATATGACTGTTCATCTTAACTTATTTGTATTAAAAGTGTATGTATGCAAAAGTAGCTTTTTTTCCTATGTGGATTTATATTACAGTATATTCAAATAGCTGGCTTCTCTGACTGCTTGCATATCGAATAGTGTAAACATTTTCTGGAAAAATCTTGAAAAATTCTTACGTAAGCTAACATATCCACCTTCATGTACATCTGCAAAAATAGTACAGAGCTGGGCCTATGTAACAAATCTTCAGGTATCTTCAAATACTTAAGGCATGGAGTTGAGCAGAAAGCTAATGATTGTTGTAGGCTAGCTTAGAGAAATAATAGAGGTCATATTTTGAGATGTCTGAAATGTGTAGTTGAGCCAGACTGCAGGAACACTTCAGCAATCAGTTATTACCATGTGACATGTAAAGCGCTGTGAGATGTGGGAATTCATACCCAACCCAGTTTGAAAATCTGGCCCTAAATATGTACAGATGGTTGTTACAAGAGGCGTTCATTTGTCAGGAATGAATGTCCACCTCTTTGTGTATCATAACAGAAATGTTAGTTAATTTTGTATTGGTGTCTTTATTATCTGGAAAATACCTATTATATTTCGAATTATGTCACAATCAGTAGATACAATGAGAGTAAAAACTTTTCAGTGGATGTCTGACAAGACAGTGAGCCCTGCTTAGAAGAGTCCAAAAGTCAAGCTGTTTTGTTCTGAGAATTTACTGGTCCCTAAGGAGAAGGAGACAAAGACTGAATATTTCCAGATACGTATTTCCAGATACACAAGTGGATATTATCAGCCCAGGCTTCTTTTGGCCAGCTTCCTGGTGAAGGTTAATTTTAGCATTAAGTTCCAGCTCTTTCTCAACTGGAGTCTGGCAACAGAAGCCAAGCTTTTAGTCCAGGAGCTCCTCTCTCTGTGGCAGCCTTCTCCTCTCCTGGCTCTGTTTGCCTGCTGCCCGGCTCTTGCAGCCCAGTAAAGGCATCAGCTGCCTTGAGGGCAGCTCTGCTCTCGCAGTGGCCCGAGGGGAGCTTTCTTCTTCTCCCACTGAAAACTCACCATCCACCCCGTTCTTTCTTAAGGCTTATTGTTTCTTCCAAATGCTTCCTGTACCAGTAAATTTGAATCCTATGCTAGGGAAGAAATCTAGAATCTTGTAGTAACTACAGATAGGTGAAATATTACCTGCAGTAATTGTATAATAAAAACAAACACACTTTGTTTCTAAAGAAAATAAAAATTAGGATGCTCTCATAGCTTTTAAATGTTCATGTGTGTGTGATAGTTGGCTGATATTTGAGATTATAGTTAAAAATTTCATTTTTATGAAAATTTCATTTTCATTCATTTTTAACATTTGCATGCAATAGCACCTTATTGCAGGTACTGTCCAGAGAATATAAGTGCATGTTCCCAGCACACGATATACATTTCTTGTAATGATCAACATCATGAATCTATTTTTATTATTATTTTTTCCCACTCTCCCAAATTAAGGGGCACATATATTCTGTTTTCCCTTTAGCTAAATTTCTGATTGTATTAAACATTTTTAAAAAAATTGTACTGCTGCTTCATGCTTCTGTACAGTTCTTGACTGATACTACTCACATTTAACAGATCTATAAACTGACTCATTAAGAACGTTGTAATGAGTTGGGAAATACTTGCTGAATATGTGAGTAAATCTCTTGAACTCAGCCACTGGTCTGTTTGCCTTTCTCACCTTCTTTAGAAAAAAAAGTAATTACTGTGTCCCATCAATCCAGAAGCTTGATATTAATGCAACTTTCATGTCTTTTAATGATACTCTTTTTGTTCTTGGCATCTTTAGAACCGTACTGTGACTGGTGAATGTGTAGAGTGTCACTAAGTATCAAAAGTACAGACAGACCTAAAGGACTAAACTGTAGCACCCTTTTTCTACCTAGGATGTATTTTCTAGGCCTCAAAATATCTCTATATTCCTAAATCGGTTGCTCTCTAACACAGAGATGTGGTGTAAACAAACTTGACAAAACCCTTTTAGTACATATGTTACAGTTTAGTAAAAGTAACGTAGTTCTGTTCAGGTGATGGATCTCTACAGCTATGTTTTGTGACAGTGGGGTTCAAATTTTCTTTGCAGTGTTTCTGTGGAGAGTGGGCTTCAGATACGGAAAATCTATGATTAAGACCGTGTTTCTCTTCAGCTTACTGTATCTGTGAAGTATGTGACAATTTTGAAAATGGTTTGTTTTGATACCAACTAATGAGAAAAACAGATGTAAGATTCTTATTTTCCAATTATTTTCTGAATTTCTAATAATGTATTTGCAGTCAACTCCAATATTTTACTATAGTCATACTGTACGTTGGACATCGTAAAAACATAAAGGTATGAATAAAAATGTGATCTTTTCTGTGGTTTCCCTCTCCAGAATAACAATAATATATTGGAGACTTGAGGGAAATTTAACTTCTTTTTTTCAATGGAAATATGAAAACAGCTATTTGAAAGCATTATCTAGACTTTATTTCTTTTTGATGCTTTGTTTTTCCTTAAAAGTAGAAAAAGTTGCATGTGAAAGTTTCAGACTGGAATTATTATTGTGGCTTTGTTATTATACTTACCTTGTTTCTTCAACAGAAAAGAAAAAAAGCAAAACAAACCCCCAAACTATAGGCATTCATGTGGCTCTACCCTGTGTATTGAAAACCACTGCATAAAACAAAATGAAGGCCTAGGTGTATCTAAGACAGTTTTCACATCCTCTTCAACAACCTTAACTTTCTGGCAAAGTTCATTAGCTTGACAGTGTGATAGATTGATGAATCAAAACTCTAATGAACCTTGGTGGGAACTTTGTTCCAAAGTCGAGGACAGCTCACTGTTAGCAACTACCTATCACAGTCTAATGAAAAAATTTATAATGGAAATTGTCATAGCATTCACCAGCTGGCAGAGAGGGATTCCTATATTGTAATCTGATTTGGGAAAAAAAAATGCTTGTTACTACTTTTAACCTCAGCCCAAATCTGGGCACTCTGTTGTTGAGTGTCTCACGTTTATAGTTGTTTCCCTTCTTCCCTCTCCCCCCATAATGAAGCATGAAGTGGTAGAGGAGGAGAGTATTTCAAAATCAAGTGTGCAGAAACTTCTGCATGCTGAATTTGAAAGTATTGTAGGTCTCCCTTCTTATTGTAGGTTTTGATTTTGTTTATACACAAGACTTAGATATATCTTGAAGAAGAATTAAATTTAACCCCCATTGTTTCTCGTAAAACGTTGTTTCTCTTAGAAATGTGTTTTATCCTGATTGTTACTAGGTATGCATAGTCGTAGTTGATCTTACTGATCAAATCAAGTTATAAAACTGCCTTTGCTTTGTTCATTTTTCCTTTCGCGTTCAGTGCTGCTGGCACTGTTTGTTGCTTACTTCACATTTTTTATTCACATTTTTATTAGCTTCCTGTCTCCAGTTGTTCTTTTCTCTTTATTTCAGCTGTTCCTTGAAAGCTTCCACGTCCACCTGTCTGCATCTGTGCAGACTCTTATCTTTCTTTGTCTGGTATTTTCCTTAGGTTTGGTTGCTGTCACAACTTAAGTGCTCAGTAGCAAAATCACAATTTTTCATCCAAAGTGATGTTTTCTCTATTCTGTTCTTTGTGTCTTTTTGCATATTTGTTATCCTTTCCAGCACTATGCTTTACAAGTTTGATGTCTTGACTATCATGTTGCATGTTCAGTTTTTCTTCAGATTTTTTTTATTCTGTGATCCTCTACTATTCTTAGTATTTACTGAAATGGTTGCTTTTTGACCTCTCTCAGCTTTTTTTTTTTTTTTTGCTTTTCCCTGTAGAGAGTTATTTTGCACTTATTATTAGTACTCTCTCTTTTGACAAAGCTTTCTCCTTCTAGGTGTGTACTGGTTTCTGTCTTCTGTTGAAAATTCAAAGTGTAGTTTACTTCAAAGCATGTTGTTAGAGTACACCATTTATCTTTTGTTCGTGTTGTTTTCTGTTAGAGTTGTTGCATACTGTATAGATTATTCAAACATTCGTTAACTCAGAGTAAAAATGAGTGTCTCACATAATAACAGAGAGACTAATCAGGGAAGTGAGATCTGGTCCTTGCTCTGAATAACACTTAGGTAATTACAGTTCAGCACAGAACAGTGTCTTCAGGAAAAAATGAAACATCTCATGCAAGATTGTTGTCGAGTAAGAGAGACAAGGGCGCTGTCTGGAGGGAATGGAGAATGAGCTCTGGTTTCTACAAGAGCTGGGAGGAACTGGACCTGCATTTCTCGCATGAGAATTCATGGATTAATTCTACAAAAGTTAAACTGTGATAAAAGGTCTCTAAGGACCTGTTGGAGTGGTCATAAAATAACAATAATAGAAGAAATTCCTAGCTATAGCTGTTTGAAAGGTTTGGGTTAATTTGTGAATAATTTTACTAAGTACCCTCTAATCTCTTTTCCAAAAGGTTCCAAATGTTAGTTTGTTCTGTATGCTGAGAGCTAACCACTTTGTACGTGCTCGTTGTTGTATGTTGTGTGTATGTCTGTCGCAATAAATAACAAGGGAAGACCATGTATTCCTTAATAGGCACAATTTAATTGTCTTTAATTAAATTCTGAGTAATCTACATTTATAAATGAAAATTGTAAAGCATAAATCCATAGATCTAATGCAGATTTTGTCCTCTATTGAAAAAAAAAAAAAAACCCTCTCTCACAACAAAGGGGGGAAAAAAGAAGTGAAAATTAATTGAACAGAAACTTCCGGATGAAAGAAGTAACCTCAGAAAAGATTTAAACTGGGATTGCTGAAATATCAGTTCCAGTTATAGAAGAACATGGATACTCCTTAGTGGAACTGAAGCGAAGTCATCGCTAGGGGAGGATGAATGCTTAAATAAATGGAAGTGAATCATTTAGCCACCATAGCTAAATGTCTAATCTTCTTAAAAATAATCTTTATAAATCCATGATGTGATATCTAGTCAGTAGTTACTCCAAAGGAAAACTCCTTTCTGGCTCTGTTTTTTCAGTCTTAAAATCTTTGTATAAAAATGCCAGGTTCAGAATTTGTAGTTTGCATGTCATGGCTGATGTATACAGTGTCTTTACAGAAAACTTTGAAATATGTTTGGCTTCAGTTTCTAGTAATTATTTCTTTTCCGTACAATCACTAAAGCAGCCATTTTATAAGACTGCATAGTAAAACATAGCACCTTAAACCGAATGAGCTGGCACAGTGAAGTTAAAAGTTAAATTTGTCTCTTTAGTTGATACTATGAAAGCAGGCATTTCTGTGAAGCTATGCGTAATATTGACCTTATACTTAAGCACACTGTATGGGGTTTGAATTTGTAAAAGAACGTACAAAAGAGTCATTGCTTTCAACTCTTGTTGCTTATTCAACCTCATAAGGGGTCAGCCATGCACACATTGCTTTTTTCTTTTGAACAGTGTATGCAGAAGATAATCTCTATCTGATGTCCTGTTGTCATTAGTGTAATTTTATACTTTCAATATCATACATTGTTGCATGTGAACAAACAAAAACTGAGCTGTCCTCTTCTCTTCTCTACATCGTTTCATACTAAGTGTGCTTGCATAGTATGCATCTCCATTATATAAAGTTAGTTTCTTTCAAGTTCTTTATGTGGGTTCATCTGCTGTATGCATTAGACTGCTCTGTTGAGTAGGTTAGTCCCAGGTTTTGCAGGTTAACAAAAGGCTGGAGAATAATCTGTGAGTAAATAGTTTTCACAGAGGGCAGTCTTGAGTAGTCCTGGGATAGAAGTAGTCACAAACACCGAGCAGTCCTTTTTTTCAGAATTTCAGCTGATTGCTAGTGCTCGTTTTTGAAGCAAATTTATTCTAGCTGTTAAATAAGGCAGAGTTCAAATTCTCTTGCAGTCTTTTATGACTGTCTCAACACAGTCTTGCGTTACAAAATTAATAGTACTTAGTATGTCATTCCAAGACTTGACACTTGTTCTCTCTCTGCGAAGCAGCACACAGCTAGCTTAGCATGTCATTACATATTAAAAAGGACAGTGTAATCCCATGGGATATTTTCTCTATAAGTTCATGATCAGCATTTTTGATACTGAACAGTAAGAGTAGCATTTTGTAAGTATATAGGATATACCTAAGGTATCTTAGGTAACTTACTGGTTTGTGTATGTGTGTGTGTTTTAATTTTATTTTATATTGTAGAATTCCTGCAAAAACTCCAAATAGAATTTGAAGTTTTGTTTTGTTTAAACGCTATATAAATTAACATTCTCTTGTCCCAAAAAACTTGCTACTTTATTAGTGACAAGGTCACATGAAAAGATTAACAACTCCAATGAAAGCAAAAGGGAAGATGATCCTGTTATATTAGGCAAAATGGCAGAAAACAGGTGATTTTTAATCACATAAATGTGACAGTTAAAAAAGAAAAGAAAAAGTATCGATATAAGAATATTGAATAACCATAAGAAATTTTCAAATCACAGTGTTAATCTAACAATCTGCTTAATCCTAGCAGTGAAAACTGGATGAGTTTGAGTAAGCAGAAAATGTGTTATATAGAACTACCTTACCTTTGGAGGGAAACACTGAAAATGTATTTCAGGAAGAAATATTCCGTTTAAATATTTTTTAATTTCTTACTCTAATCTTATGTCTGTTCTGTTTCTTATGCTTGTGAAGTAAGCAAAATTCTGCTGGATTATTTTCCTTGTTGCTTGGATAACATGAGTTGGGGAAGGTAGCAACAGGGTAATTACTAGAGCATGCCATTTCTCTATTGCCCTTGTCATCAGGTTAGTGTGAAGGCTGACGTACGAGGCAGCGTTTCTTCATTGGCTTCTTTGTGCCTGCCGCTGTGCAGCTGGGCTCTGCTGCTTTGAACTGTAGTCTTGAAGGAAGCTTGCGGGAAAGGAGCTATTCAGAAAGATCTTTCATCAAATCCTGGCAAACCCATTGATTTGGATATTGATTTCTCCTTGGGTGCACACCATCCCTGTGGCTAGAAATGTTGTGCTGCTTCTTCTCTCAATAGTCAGTTTAAGTGATTACTTGGAGACTTGACTGAGTTTGTTCTTTTTTTTTTATTTATTCCCTCCCCCCCTCAATCTTTCTGTATTTCTTTATCCGATTGCCTATGTTAACAGGTTATGTAAAATTTGTAGACAGTTTAACGTCTGATTTTACTGGCTAGGTTTTAGTAACCCACCATCACTCCGAGACTGTAGGAATGAACTGTTTGTGTGATGTTGGACTATGTAAAAATCTATGAGGTTTAAGAAGAAATCTTGTGGGGCAAAATAATGGAAAGAACATAAGACTGGAAGATACTCTTGAGCCATATGGTATTTTTAACCTGAAGTAAGCACAGTGCTAGTCTGGAGAATATAAATTTGGAAGATAGTAACAGGAAGGAACTCTGGAAATATCTTAAATTGAGAACAGATGGTGTGTTAGGCAAGTATAGGTAAGAGTCTTCATTCTCTTGAGAAATAGTTGAACATCTTCATAGCTATTGGAGGTACGAATGAAATTGAAGAGAATTCCATTATGTATTGGTAAGATCTGTCAGCCTTTTTACAATTATCTTGGTAAAGCCAAGATTAGTGAAAATCTTATACTTTAATAAATACATTTAGTTGCAAACTGAAAAATAGAATTTTATAGCATTTATAAAAATTTATACTATAATTTCTTTATCACATTTTTTTTAATCTAAATGGCTTAATATTTTGACATTTGAAGAAAATATACTTAATGCTGATCTGTCTTTCCTACTTACAAGGAAAAAAGGAACAAGTGAAAGGTAGTGATACTGAGTGATAAAGCACTTTCGGGGCTTCTCTCTTTGCAAAACTAAAAACAGTTTTAGAATGCCAAACTGTTGAAGCGGAAGTTGCTGAACTCATTTTGTTGATTGAAATTCCACTTAAATTGGGGGAAAAAAAGAAAAAAAAGTCGTATCATGAATGTCAGTGAAAAGCTATAGAGACGTGGATGAAGCTTCAGATAGTTAAAATATATGATGGAATCTTAAAAATACTTTGACTAACTTGATGTTTATTTTTTTTTGTATTTCATTACAAATTATGTGTGCACACACATGCACACAAATAGAGATGTTAGGATATCTGTAGATATATGTATTGTACTCAGTCGCTGCCAAAGCTAATTCTTTTGTGATACCAGATTCTGAGATATGCTGAGATGAGTCAGAAATGGACCACTGGTAGCATGAGACAGAACATTTACCATGAGTCATACTAACCGATAAAACTGAATTGTTTGTAAATAGTCATGTAGACTATTTGCATTTGAGCTACTGCTACCTATTTTTTCTGTTCAGCTTAGTACTTAAATTTTTGTCTTTTATAAATGTAAGCTAACATCTGAGAATGAATACTAAGATTTAAAAGCCATACTTTTATGTTCATGTTGACTGAATGTTCTTGCTTATTAAGTTGTTTTCCCCCTAATTCTGTTAATTGTTTAAAGTAGAATGTTATAGTACTTTGAAAGTAGTTCATAATAGTAAGGACTATGACTAAATCAGTAGTAAGATTTTTTACTAAATAATGAAAATGATGTATACAAGAATTCTGTTTTCATCTGCTGTGTTTGAATTTTAAATTTTAAATGAAACTAAACTTATATTGTGAACAGATATGATTCTTTCTGTAAAAAGAAACAAATCTCAGAATTTTGTCTAGAGAAATGTCAAATCAAGCAAGAATTATAAAACCTAGTATTATAACATATTTGTTATTGGAGTTTTTTAAAATTCATAAATACAAAGTAGAGTGGAAACTATATGGAACTACGTTTAGGTATATGAAACTTTAAGCTTTCACAAGGTAGGCTTAGAGATTCTCTGTTAAATTCACTCTTAGACTTACACTCTCTTATACTTTAATACATATCAATACATACAGTAAAGGCAAATTGTTACACCTTGGAACAGTTCCTTTGATTATAGAATTTTCTGGCAAATTCCACGGTACGGTAACCGTCTTTAATTTAGATAATGAAAGCAATTTTCTTTTGAGAACTTGAGTTACTATAGAATTATAAAGCCTGTCTGCTGGTGAGATTTAATTTAATCCTGTGAGTATTAAAGAAACATTCCTGAGTCAGTTGCTAAAAAGTGACAAGATTAGCACTTCCAGTTTATTGAGAGGATGCCCCATAGGAAGGACATTTATCTGTAAGTGTAAATGGTTTTTCTAAATAGGAATAAAGCCTGTGTTAAGCTGCAGAAATACACATTTTCTGAAATACAGAAGGCATGGAGCAATTTCTTTTCAAATTGCTAATGGCACAGCGACATAGAAGCATAGATAGGTAAGTTACATGCTGACAAAACTAGATAGTAACTCACTTCCTATCAGATAAAATATAAATGCTTGCAGGTTAAGAAAAGGTCTTAAAAGTCTCTATTATAAGTTGAATACAGGAGCGTTCAAAAGGTAACAGGTAAATTGTTGTACAGCAGTAAAATCATGTTTGTACTGTATATATGCCTGCACCCAAATATATGTGAGAAAAAGAACAAGAAACCCTCCAGTAAACTCTATCTAAACTCCGGATTTTAAAAGCCCAGGAAGAACTAAATCATATCTTGTGTTCCAGGATTTTAGCATCCTGAGACTGCTCAATCTCTTTGCCTCCTGCAACCTTTCTGAGAGCTTGTTGCGATTAACTAGTCAAAAAATCTTGTTTGCATTAGCAGGTCCTTGTTAATCCCGTGCCCATCCCAACAAACACACTCACTCTCTGCGGTACTGATTCCCAGTGTGGTCCTGTTCCCTTCAGTGTATTTTCTGCAGATTTATATAGCACAGATAGAAGAATAATGAAATCCTTTTTTCTTGTTTTATCTGTGGACTATGCATTGAATGACTGATTTTAAAGCAGTTGTGATTCAATAGGGATGTTTTTAATTTGCTGCCTGTTCTCTTTACCTCTGAGGGAAGAATTTTGTAAATGCTGAATAATTTTAGAACATGTTTTCTTGGTTAAGGGTTGGATCATATTTTAAATTAATTTTAAGAGGAAGGAAATCGTGTAAATGCTGTGGAATTCAGATAAGCACTGTGCATAGGAAGTGAGTACTATAATTTAGGGTGCGTGGAATGGGTAGGTCAAGCTGATGATAATAAAGGACCAGATCTTAACTTTGCTTCAAAAAACACGTAATCAGTATTCACTCTCCTGTTTTATTTCCTCGTTGCTTGAGAATGCAGCTTGATGAAGCTGAAATGTGCAATTGCTTAAGGATTCCACAGGGTGTCATGAGGTAGTTGTTCGAATCGTTAATACTTGGACGAAAGTAAAGAAAGAAGCATAGTGTGCAGTCCTCTGAACACCAGTTAATGTAATTTTAGATGTGACTAATACCCTCGCCATAAAATAAAAAGTTCTTAACTCATTAACACATGTATCCTGTTTCTGTATCTATATAAAATATACACATGAAGAAAAATATTATTAGAGATCGTTTACAAGAGTGAACTATTCTATGTAAGGTCTTCCCAGCAGCCTTTCTATATATATCTTAGTGTTTCACATCTTACAGAACAAGTGGAGTCTTTTTTACATATCAACGAACGGATATAACAAACCGTGTATATAAAAAGACATAAAATTTGCATTTGCCACAGCAATATGAAGACTTATGCCTCAAATGTGCCTTCCAGTTTACTTTCAAAAATTTTTAACTTATTTTTTTAATTTTTTATTTAATTTTAATTTTATTTTAAATTGATTTAAAATAACCATGCATGCATGCAGCTGCACTGTGGATTTTTATTTGTTGATTATAGATCTCTATGATGTCAGTATAACTGATTAACTTCAGACTTTTTAACTTCAGACTTCTTTTTCTAGAAATGTGTGACGCGGGAGAAGAGGAAAAAAATTATAACAAAGTATGCCTAAAATTAAGTGGTTTTGATTATAGACACATATTTTTGCATATGGGGACCAAATTTTTATTGCCGTAAGTGTTGAGTTCAGTGGAGTTGCACATGTGTAGAATTCAGCTTTGTAATTGTAACAGAAACTTTTAAATCTAGTATAATAGTAATTGTAAAGAATCCTACTTCTATTAAAATCTGAATTGTATTAAGTGAAAATAGCACTGGTCATGAGAAAATTGCATTATTATATAAAGTGGATAGCAAAAAAAAAAAAAAAAAAGAAGAAGTGTAAAATCACTAAGAATAGCCCCAAGAATTTGAATCCATGTTGAGAATAATAATTTGGCTAATTTTAAAAGCATATTTAAATCCTATCCTGAATGCTCAAAATTGAGATTTTTAAGCAGGAAAGTGTAAATTTTTAATGTGAAGTCTGAATTATCTATCACTGAAGAATTTAAACACTTTTCATGTGAAGACTGCAGTACCAATTCAATTAATAAATGCTACCAGAAAGATATCTTGAAGGCAATAATACATTGGTATGTTTTCCAGGGTAGCATTATATTATCGAATATGAGACAAGCTCATGAATCTGTTTGTTAGACCCTAGTGATTAATAACTTCATCACTCTTGAATTTGATTTGCAGTATTTGTTAAGAGAATTTGCTTGATTATTACTTTACTGTGTAAAGGTATGCGCTTTTGATTTTATTTACTCATACTGTCTTTTGGTCCTAAATGTCCAATGAAAGACTAAAACAGCTGCTTCCTTTTAAAATAGAGTTGTCCTTAATACATTACTGCTTCAAATCTCTCCTTATTTAGGCATCTCAGAGTACATTTTATGTAACATCCCACTAGATTTTTCTGTTACAAAGTCTACTGCAAGTTGACCATATCCTGCGGTTTTCAGTTTTACCACTGTTTTTCCTCCTTCATAATAACTGTACATTAGAAATTATGAATTTTATATAACCTTTGGCATCTGCAGAGCAGAGGAAGTCTCCATTGATTAAGAAGGCTTTTTTTTATTATTCTTTAAGTTTAGTTGGTTGGGACTACTGTAAGAATACTATAAACTACTTATAACGTTGAAGATAGTTAATTATTTACAGTTACGCAGGTTTCCTGTAGAGCTTTGAACCTCAGTTTTAAACAATTTCAACAAACACAAAACAATAAATGCTGAACTTTACATATACACAAGCTGTAAGTCAGTGGCAGGCCGCCTGTGGTGGTTTCTTGGCTTGTCACACCTATAGGATATTGTTGAAAAATAAGAATTTTATACAAATACCTAAAACGTATCTGGTACAATATTTGGAGATATTTGTTGTGAGAAGGAGACTGTAACATCTAAAATAATGGTGGTGTTTGGGGAGGGCACTGCCAACAGACTTCCTTAGTGGGGCCTTCCGTATGCATCTGGAGTCTGGCAATAGTCTTGTCTTATGCGTGTAGGAACAGAGCTGTTGAGCAAGTAACACTACTGCATGGGTAACAGTCCACCATGTAAAGAGCACGCTGCGTGACCTGGGGGTGAAAAGGCATAAATGTCTTTCAAAGTTTATAAAGCTCTCAGTGATCAATACCATCAGCTGCTGCCATCCACAAACTGCCGCTTTTCTGTGATGCGGCCCAGCTGATTGTTACCAGGAGAGATATTCGTGGTCGCTGTTGTGTTGCGTGCTACAGCAGATTACTGCTCTCAGAAATAAAGACAAACAGCAGAGTGTCCTGATCAGAGTTTCTGATATTGCAGAATCAGTCATCCACACAGACGTACTCCCCACAGTAACTCCATTTAATCTGTTTTTAGCATAGAGATAGTATATGCTTCATTTTTGATGCAACTTCTGAAAGTATGATCTAGGGAGCGATGAGAAACTGCTGCTAAGGTCTGAGAATTGTGTGTGCGCGTATTGCTGTCAATGTAGACTGGGTTCTTACTGTGCTGTCCTATGTCAACTGCAATATAATATGTTCTGAAAGAAAACAATGTTTCTTAATCTATCTGAGTGCCATGATATGAAAGAAAAATCTGTTTTAAGAATGAAATTTGTTATGCTCTGTGGTAACATTTTCTAGGCATTTCTGGTAACTCTGCTGATCTGCTTATCAGATGTTTTTTGAGGGTCTTACATCATTTGGAAAAAAAAAAAAAACTTCATAAAGATGTTTTGATCATTTCATATAAATTTTACCCAGCAGATGTGGCAAAGCAGGACAGGTTAAGAAACCTTATGTTCTTGAGGTCATTTGGTGACCTGGGAGCATGATGTAGGTTTCCATATGCTGTAATTCACAAATAGAAATCAAATGGATTGGAAATAGAAATCAAAAGGATTGGAAATAGAAATCAAAATTAAGTAGTGTAATGATGAGTTGTGGAGACAATGCAACACTGAACTTCTCCAGTGTTCTTTTGTAATTTACCTGCATTCCATTTCCCATGGAATTTCTTAGATTTTGCTCTATATTTGCACTATATGTCTTTTGCAAGAGTTGTAATTTATTTAATTCATTTATTCTAAAACAGTAAATGGATAGACAATGCTTTTGAAGCCTTTTATTTATTTTTATTATTTTATTTATTTTATTATGTACCTTTTATTTATTTGCTAAACATACTTTCTACCAGTTCAATTTAATTCTTGTAAAAGGCTCTTCATGTTGGAACCCTGCTTTCAGTAAAAGGAACTCACTTAAGTCAGTTGCCTATGTAAGTATTTTATGGAACAGAAGCATTGCTAAAATATACAGGCTATTTGGCACACTTTTCATATCAAATTTTGCAACTTTTTAGTGAGGAAGACTCCCGTTGCAGACAGCAAGAGCGTTGCATACACAAACAGCGTGTTTTTGTTCTTACCTTATGGATTTAGGCATATTAATTATGGCATATTACATAAACTGATATGCTAAAATAGTAGACTAAATTGTAATAGTAAACTAAATGTTTTCCGAAACATAAACATCCTGATCTCTATTCAAAGGAGTATCCTTTACAGTAGGACATTGAGCAGTTAGATAGGTTGGTTAATCATCTTTCCTCTTCCTCACTCTTAGGGCTCACTGAACTCACTTTGCCTCTTCTTACCGCAACTAATAATCTAAAGGGGCCATGCCACACGTGCTTTGAATTCTGAGATTATGCAATACATTAAAGCAATTAATATAGGCCAATATTTAAATAATATAATAATACCTGACTGCACTGAGAATTTGTTATCAAAACTTATTAGAAGATGGTATTTTTTGGCGAAGGAAAACAGTGGAAAGAATGGGACAGAAGTTAAAAACTACTCATATTATAGTATGCAGATATTTCACAGTATACTGACGCATATGTATCATATGTATAATATATATATACGTTCAGTTGATCCTATTCTCCAAATCCCTACTTGAATGGTAAGGCAATGTTGACGAATATTGTGATCTGTTTTCATTTTCAGATTGAAAACCTACAGGAACAACTTAGGGACAAAGACAAACAACTAACCAATCTAAAAGACAGAGTGAAATCATTGCAGACGGATTCTAGTAACACAGACACAGCACTAGCAACCTTAGAAGAAGCTCTGTCAGAGAAGGTAATATTTTATCATAGAACAGCGTTATGTGGTGCTCCTCTGGGTAAAGTGTGTCCAGAAAATATGTCTTTTTCAATTGGTCTGGCACCTGTAACAAAGCATGTGGGCCATGTAAGGATGGCAGGTGGCTTAGTAGTGCACAAGTGCAAGGGATGATTCCTAGTTTACGAATTGAACCAAACCTCTGAGCTGAGGAGCAGAAGAAGCTCTTAAGAGGGGATGAACTAAAAGGCACAGGACAGGGGAAGATCTTCCCTTAGTAGATGGGGTGAGTGGTTGCTAAGTAGATGGGTTGAGTTATCTAAAAGGCACTGACACCTGACTTAAAGAAGGTAGAATTTGGATTTGCTATAGTTTTGTGGCCTTGATTATCCTGTTTTCTTGTCTGTTAAGTTACACAACTTAACAGTTTGCCTGACCGAAGAGCCAACAACTGGCTGTGGCAGCTGTTCCCTTGGCTGGCTGTTAATGCCATGGCTTGCTACACTCAAGTTATATGAGACATTAGATTTTGTTAAAAAAAAAAAATTAAAAGGATATATATTAATAATACTTTATTTTTCCTTTAAAAAATGTATGCCTTTAATTTGCAAATACTTAAACCCGAAGGACTAAATCTGACTGATTTAAATTAGTGACAACGTTCCCACCAGCTTCAGTGAGGTCAGAATTTTTTGTACTAGTTAACTTTAAGTGTGAGGTAATTCCAGTGAATCCCCGTGTGCCAAAAAGATTAGTGCAAGATCTGTTTTTTGCAGCTCACAGGTCTTAATATCGTGTATCATTTAAATGTCCACAGGTGAGCACAACTTGTTGAAATATGTTCAATTCTGCAATGCATAATCTTATGATGGTATTTATGATCATGTATGATTTTAAAATGCCATGGTGGTGTTGGCCCTAACAACTAAATACTAATATGGGTTTTTGATTTCAATCACCTTACCAATATTTGCATAATCAACAATATGAGAAAAATGGCATTATTATTACTTCTGTTGCTTTATAGGATAAGCTTCTCAGAGCTTGAAGAATTTGTGCATTCATTACCTTTCATTGCTAATTCAGTGTCAAGATTTATTTCAGATTGCCATAGTAAAGGTTCAGAATTAGATAAGTGAGGCTAATTTTAATATTTTAGAAAAGTTAAGGAAACATCAAATAATACATCCAAATCCTTCTCCAAAAAGTATTTTTGCAACTCTTGCCTACTTCATTTGGTATTGCATAGTACACAATACACAAGCAAACACTTTTTAAAAGAATCAGTGCAATGAGTGCTTTTTTCAAGTGGAGTTGATTAAAAGTCACATGAGGTCCCTAAAGCAATTTTTCTGTACAAAGTAGTCAATTTGCTTAAATAAAATCGGCTGAGAAGGGTGTCTTCCCTGCGATATTTGCAGGTGGCTCTGAGACACTGGTTCTGAAATATTAGCCCTTATCTACAGATGAGCTTTATAGCTGAATGTATCAAATATTTTGTGACTTGCCCAAATTGTTAGCCAAATTAGTATTTGAACAGGAATGTACAGCTTGTAATTTACTGTGCCCAGTTTTCCAAGTCATCCTAATGGCTCTCAGTAATTTCTGCCTGTAGTACTGGCCTAAGATCTACAGAAATTTTCCATATAGATTAACCTTTTCCATTGCAATTACTGATAGAAATATGGAGTAGTTTTTTGTCCAAATCAGGCAAAAGAAGAACTCTCAGTGATGGTTTCTCAATAATAAGTGTATCAACATAGATGCTTTTATCAATTTAAATTTGTAATGCTGCCAAGAAATAATGCTGCTTTTATTGAGGAATAGCTGCTTACCATGGGAATACATTGGTTGACAATAATTAGTGTAGTCCTTTATTTCTTTATAGGTTAAGTCCCATACCAGCTCTTACTTTGTTTTTTTCTTAGAATTGTTATCAGACCTAGTTTGCAGCTATATCCTCTTGTTTTTATACTCTAAGGATAGGCACAATTTAATTCTTTGGGAATTCACCAGTTTTAGTAAAATATTCTCTTAAGAAAATACTCCAAGAGCATCATGGGAAACTCTTTTAAAATTCTTGGATAAAAATGATCTGCACAGCTTAATTAACTACAATGCACTAAAATTATATTTAATTGTATTCCTTACAAACTGTAGGAATAAAAGGATTAAAACATGATCATATGATAGGAATATGATATGACGTATTTGAGCATTTAAATGTTTTTCTGCATCATTTTTGATAAATTTCAGATTTAAATTTAGGTTCTGAATTAGAAAATATGGATCATTATTCTTCATGAAAGTAGAATTGTCCAAGTATCTCTCTGCCCACCTCACATCTCCCCTTAGTGATTAATTGGCTTGGTCACAGTAAATGAGAAATGCTTATAGACAACAGTATCCAGGAAAATATTTGAAAATTAGAATATGCGAAACTGCTATCAGCTTCCTTGATGTTTTAACAAGGAACTTTTCAGAGAATATCTCAGCTCTTGGACTGGCCCAAAGCAACTCAAGAGGTTGCTTTCATGAAGCTGATATTTATAAAGTTGGTCCTGCTGTAGCAGCATATAGTAGATAAGCAATTGAGTATGTCTGATAATAGAGCTATATGCTGCTACAATTCAGTTCCTGCTTCTGTGATAAAGTGCAAATAGATTAGACCTGTGAGGTCCTAGATTAGTGCATAGGGAAAGCTTGCCAATGCAAATAAGAGTGGAACAAGAACACATTGTTGGGATTTCTGCGAGTTAGCTGTTAATCAAGTAAAATGTGGTATATTAGGGCCTTTTAGCACATGTTTTGACATTTAGCCTTATGCAGCTGACAGTTAAATTAGCCGTCTTTTGTGATTGACTGAGAAAAATTTTATGCTCTTTATCTATTAATAAAATGAAATAGTATTACATTTAATTTATTAAAAAAAGAAAAAAAACATTTAGGTAAATAAATCTTCAAGATGGCATTGGTAAGAAGCTAAGTATGAATATAACTAGGTGTATTCTGAATCAATTCTTAGGCTATTCCAGTTAGTGTAGGCTAGGATTTTAGCATTAATATTCAAGGGATTGAGAATTTATATTGTTTGTTTTTCAATGAGCCAGGCATATTTAGGATCCCATGTTATCCCTTTCTTATGTAATGTATGACATATAATGAAAATAGCTAATAGAATTTTAAAAAGCTTAAGATATTATGTTTACCTTTTTTTCATTTGTGTAATACTCAACAACGTTGCTGTTTAAGAACCTTCGTTCTACATGAACAGATTTCTATATGAAATCTTGGCTGTGTGCGAGTCAAAAAGAGATTTAGCCAATGGATGGAATGAAGCCAGGATTCATGCACCTTGTGCAGTTTTAGGCATCGCAGTGCATGAAAAGTGATAGTGTTTTGGAAACAGGTTCAATTACAGATATCCCAATGCCTTCAATATTTGTCTTTTTCTTTTACTGCATGCTAAATGGAATGCAGTATGTCAGGGCACACTAGATAATAAATGACAACAGCACCGTGAATGGTGAATAACAATTGCACTGACATACCTCTTACAAGATTATTCAGTGTCACACTGATTATTTTCCTCTATTTAAGACATTCTAAATACATGTTTTTGCAGAGTTTATTTCACCAAAGACTTACTACTTATTTAAATGAAGATCCTAATCTGATTGTTAAAACTTTCCTAATATTAAACATTAATTTTAATAATACATATAAAATACTCAGGGTGATGAACATTTTTCTTCCAACTATTGGTGATATAGAAATCATTAGAGCTGAAAGCCAGTATCATCTAACTGGAAGAAAAAGAAAATTATCAGAGGAGTGCAAATATTTAAAGTACTAGTAAAATGACTATATAAGGAAAAAATTTGAAATATATGATGTTTTGGACTTAGGTTTAGTTTTGCATCTAATAATAGATTAGTCATTTCGCCAGCATCTATGAAGTTTAATACCCTACATCTGCTTTTGATACTTGATCTTAACAGCTCATGTTACATCATAGCAGATGTTACATAATAGCTTATGTTTGCTATAGAAACATAAGACAAAACTAGGTTAATTTTCAAATATTTAAAATAACAAAAATAAATACAACAATTAAGGTTGAAACTATAATGCTAATATGCTTACTTGCACATACATGGGGGATATACAGTTAACTGTCTAATAAATGCCTGTGAACATTAGAAACGTTCGAAGTAAATTCACATAGCTCTAAGAAACTGTATTTTTTTATTTCTTGAATTGGCATTGTGAATTGGCATTCAAATATTGTCAGGGAAGTACAGACCATATTAAAGTCAAATAGATTTCAGTGTAGACAAATTTTAAGTTGGTAATTTAAAATAATAACAGATGTATCTAATTCAGAGATCCATGCAAATTGATTATTATTTTTAAACTTTATAAATAAATGTAATATAACATACAAATGATAGGAAAATGAATAACTGTCAAAGCTTCAAGAATTGCTTGGTGAAATGCAAAAGATTCTCAATCTTCTGAAAAGATTAAGTATATTCCCCTTATTCTAGGAACAAGTTCCTTTGCTAGCTAGTGTAAAGGGAACAGTAGACAACAAGCAGAGAAGTTGTCACAGTTGTCAACAGAGCTACTGATATGGCCAGTGCTGCAGAAGGACAAATTGTGAAACTCTGGAGAAAGAGCAAAAGGGAAACAATCACTGTTTGAGGCACATCTAGAAAATATCCCTGCCTGTCTTATAGAATCACAGAGTTATTGAGATTGGAAATGACCTCTAGAGATTATCTAGTCCAACTCTGCTGCTCAAAGCAGGGTCAACCAGATCAGCTTGCTCAAGGCCTTCTCCAGTTGAGTTTTGAGTATATCTAAGGTAGGAGACTACTGGGATGAAAATCATAGCCTTGAGTTTAGGCTCTTATTTATGGGCATCTGTGTTGATAGTACGCTTTCTGTAAAATGTTCTTTGATCTTTCAAAAGTACAGCAGCAATCTTCAGAAGATTCTCTAGGGCTTAGAGGAATGTCATACCCAAATATGAAAGAAAACGGATGATTAACTAGGATAGTCTGAACTATGTGTGTAAAATATATGTAAGTATATTTAATACATGTATATATTTTATATATATGCCTATTCATATATATTTAAAAGTACTGTAAATGCTTAAGCTAACTATCAATAAATTATTTTCTTTCTTTAAAATGACTAAGCCTATTACAGATCAAAAAAGGGGTTGAGTAACTGCTGAAATATTGGTTTTGTTGTCTTGTTTTTTTGAGATATAATTAGAGCTGATAGTATATGAGTATAGGCAAAGATAAACATAGTATATTAGCAGTAGAATGATATATATATATATATGTGTGTGTGTGTATAAAATATATATATGGCAGTAAAAGGAATCATAGCGCAAACCAGGACGGAGATTTTTTTCTTGTTTTAATAATAGGCTTTCATCTGAGTTGTACAGTTCTATCAAAAATATTTTAGCATTGAGGCTGCTTTTATACTGGATGTTTCAAGCAAAGTTGCAGAGAGGACTTGAACAGGATCCATGAGTATGCTCACGGCTGTAACTGAGCCATGCCACTTGTAGTGTAGAAGTAGTTCAGTCAATATGTGGTTTTGTCCCACGAAAACTTGACTTTCCCCAAAGTGGCTTCCATTGCTTTCTTTGACGCTTTCCAAACTCACTCTAGTAGTTCCTGGATACTCTGCTTAAATTGGCCTATTCCTAATTTCAATGCAATTCTCCTGAGTATTTAGTTTTACCCCAAATATTTCTCTCTATTGACTATTATTTAAATCCTTCAAATGTTGGTAGAATGTGGTTTTTGAAGAATATAGTCAAGGCTTAACCAAGCAGTACTACTGCATCTACTTTTAATGTTTCATCTTCTGAATTAATTCTCCAGTCCACTGATCGTTATTTGCTCTGTTACGCAATGAGGCTAGAACTGAGCACGTCTTCTAAAAGCTCTATCTTCAAAGATAGATACCTAAGGATACTAATTTCCAAAACTGATGATTTAGACAATCTTTATTATAGCAACTGTAACTCAGTGAAGTATTTAGAATATAGTTTAGACGTATTTAGAAATATTATTAATAGATGGAAAAAATCTTTCTTTGGGAATCATAATCGTATTGGTGAAATTTTTCTGCATCTTAGACAATATTTTGTTGGTTCTCTCAAAATACAATACATCTAAATGGTAAGTAACTGATATTTAGCAAGTGTTTGATTTATAATTCCGTTACAAACAATGAAAAAATCTCCCTGCAACCTGTATAGGTGCTACTAGCAATCAAAAATATAATCGCATTCAAGCTGAGTAAACCAGTCTTGGCCTTTCTGTTCTGAACTTTTATTCATGACTTCAATCACTTACAAATGTAGGAAATACATTACTGAGATGAATAACTTTCCATATCTATCAGAGCACTATGCATATTCATACCAGTATAGACCAATAATAAAGTTAGTATGTCTCATAAAGCATCTGAAGTCTTGATCTGTTGCTACTGAGGTAGCATCAGGGGGAAATTTTCTATTGACTTCAATGTCCTGAAACTTGATCATTGGCTTGAATCATCCTCTTATCCCAAAGGTTGATTTTTTTCTAGGTGCCATTTAATGTAAGAAAATTTATTCCTCCTTTTCTTAATTCCCACCTTTTGCATTTTGTAATTCTTTCTAATGTTAGGAAAGAATAATAGAGCGCTTGAAGGAGCAAAGGGAACGAGATGACAGAGAAAGACTTGAAGAAATTGAATCTTATAAAAAAGAAAATAAGGACCTGAAGGAGAAAGTTAATGCTTTACAGGCTGAACTGACAGAAAAAGAGGTCAGTCTTTACAGTGAAATTTTAAAATTTGTGTTCTTCTATCTATGTCATTATGATAAAAGAAAGCACATTAGGATTACTCTCAAATTGTTTAAGCTACTGAAGTTCTGCTCCAGAAGTGGTATTTTCTTATGCATATTTTGTAGTTCTCACTTTTGTATGGAAAATTCATAGTTGTGTATCTTCTTCCCTATCTTTTCCTTTACATAAACTGTCAGAAGACTTGAATATTCCGTTGTTGCACCTGTTTTCATTTGTCAGACTAATAGAATCACTATGAATGTTTCTGTGTTTCATTGCATACTAGTTCCTGCGTTTTCATTTGGTTGCAGTCTCAAAACACTGTCCTTTGCTCTAAATGCTTATCTTTGTGTCATTTCACTTAAAGGGATGGGAGGGAAAAGAGATTTCAAGTAACTAATAAGTTGGCAATAAGTTAGTGTCCTGGTGACTAGGAATTAACGTTTTACTTTTGGTCATTTTTCAGTCTAGTTTAATCGATCTCAAAGAACATGCATCTTCATTGGCATCAGCAGGGCTGAAAAGAGACTCCAAACTTAAGTCTTTAGAAATAGCCATAGAACAAAAGAAAGAAGAGTGTAGTAAGTTGGAAGCACAATTGAAAAAGGTAAGTTCCATGCTAAAAAAAAAAACCCAAAAAACAAAAAAGCAACACCCAACAACATCCAAAACTTTGAAAATACGAACTTAATTTAGGCTTCTGGAGTTAATCTAAAATCTACTCATCTTATGATGTTTGGTGATGCTTGCGTCAACTGTTGCTAACTTTTTTTCTGAAGGGGCTTGTATCAAAGCCGCTAGTGAGCCTTGGGAATTATCTTGAATATGACGGAATATTCCCTATATGATGGAATTCTGAGAAACAGCTGGAAATAACTAAACTGGCGACAGGACATTGGAGGGGAAGAAGAAAGTCAGAAAGTAGAAAAAGTTACTGAAGCAGCAATTTGTATGTGTATGAATTTATACTAGAATTAAAAGTAGATGAAAATGTTGGTAGCATGTGAAAAAAAAATCAAAGGCTGCACTTTCTAACGGAAAAAAAAATGTTTACTTATAAAATTGAAAATCCAGTTAGGTTTTATTTTGGCTTTTTTTGCTGATGAAGTTCTTCTTTTGCTAAGGTCTTTTTTTCGTAAGACTTTTTGCTGGTCTTCATGAAAATAAGGTTGTGATAATTAAGCAAAATAATGGCTAGTTTATCTCAGGCTGGCAATTAATTATTTTTATTCAGCAAGTAGCAGAAGCAAGCATTTAAAGGAAAGTTTTTTTAAAAATATAACATGGTTTTATTGAAATTGATGCATTAAAATAGTTTTTTGCTAAAATGATTTGCAAATTTTGTTGATGCCTTTTCTACCATACATTGTTTCTTTGACCTTTTTCTGTGTCATTTGGTAATGTCTGCTCATATTGTTCAAACACCAGTCTCATGACATACTTGATGGGTTTAAGCATTATGTTTGCCTCCTGCAATTCATGATTAAGTTAAGTCAAACATTAATTTTTGATATTGATATCTAATGTTGCGTTTCCTGAAAAGATTAATCATTTATACTGTATGACCATTGTTAGGATAATATTCTGATACTTTTTTTTTTTACCCAGGTTGAGTAGTACCTTGCTCTGTGTTTAAGCACATTATTTTCAATAGCCTTGCCTGTGAAGAAGGTATTATGGAGTGTAAAGGAGTATGCCAGCATGTAATCCTTATATTTCTATAATTTTTCAATTCAAGATGAGCATCTGTGATTAGGTGCCTGTATAGTTGTTGGATGAAGGAAGGGAATCTTTTTGCAATAAAAGTACACAAAAACTTTAATGAAAGTCAACTACTTCAAATATTTAATAGCTTGTAAATGCTATTTACACTAGAATTAAAATATCCAAGTAAGCTATCTCTCTTGCAATTCTTTTGTTTATCAGAAAATTGGTTATTTTATTTGTTTTCATTTTAAGCAGTAGTTACAAAAATCTAAAGCACAGATCATGTAAAGAATGGAAATCCTCTTGAAAGACTTGAAGTCCTCCAATCTTTTATTACGTTATATCTAAACACATCATGTGGTCATGGAAAAATAAGCAATTATAAAAGTCAGCATCTAGGATGTCTTTCGTATAAAAAAAAGGAGTATGTTCCTTGTGTATGAATACAAAGGATTATTAAATTAAAGTTGAAAACATAGTAGTTTTGTTCTATCATAAATACAACGTAAAACCCCAATAGATATTCACCCAACGTTTGTAGGAGACCAGGTATTTCCACAGTAAAATGTAGCTGCCTTTGTAGGCATGGTTAGTTGAACAGAAACTGACTGTTAATGATAGTAGACCCCAAACAAAGTAATTTTCAATGCATATTTTCCATAATAAAATATTTTACATTTAAACCTGCTAATATTCTGTGGTAATAGTGATTGGTCCCCAGAAATCTGGTTTCACTGTATTTTCCCTCCTTTGGACACTAACTGAAGCAGAAATCTGGGTTATTTTTGCATATGTCTTAATTAGGATAGGAATTAACATGAGCACATTTTGGAGGAAGTTAATCTGCAGCTCCCGTACGTGTGCTGATGCCTGAACAGGAAACTGCTGAAGCTAGGAGGAATGGGCAGTGATTTTAGATCGCTTTCAAAAGTGACTCCAAGGAACTATCTGGTTTTTTTGAGAAATCTGAATGTAACTTTTTAAATATCACAGAGGAGGTACTTTTCATTATGGCATTTTAAAATGATTCTAGTTAGTTTAATTATGATTTACATGTTGTACCAGATTGTATTAATAAATGTGAAGATGGTATTCTGTACACATTTGCTAGGAGTTACTGGTTTCCATGAGTAGTTATGGTAATAAGTGCTATGCTTGAAAGAAAAATGTGTACAAGAGGCAAACCTAAACCAAGTCTGTGATCAAAAAATGATTTGCTTTCATTTCCCCCCCACCCTCCCAGTTCTTCTATTCTTGTTTCGTCTCCTCTCCCTCTTTTTGGAGAAAATAAGATTCATCTTTTAATAATAAAACTGTTTTTGGCTGTGTCTGATTAGATCAAAAATATTTTTCAATATTACTTAACTAGACTGTTTACATTTCAATAAGTGAAGAAGTACTGATTCTAAAAGTACTGTATTTTAAAGAGGAGACAGAAAATAATGTTTAAAACCATAGATATGCTTATTAAACATTTTATGCCAAAAATTATGTATCAAAATTCATAAATTAAAAAAAATCATAAGATAAAAAAGGAAAGAGCTCAAGGCTTTTTGTGCCAAAATTCCATGGACTTTTTTGCTCTCTTTCTATTGATGTTAGTGAAATAACAGCAAGAATTACCTAAGATATTTAAGTACTTTTATAAAAATATATAAAAATATATCTATGTGTATATTTTATATATGTATATATATATATAATCTTATTGTCCATTTTAGAATTTGTTCTTTTTGTTGTTTGTCATTTTCTTAAATTTACTTGCTTACTGACATATTTGCTGTTGCCCAAGTACCTTTTGTCAAGCTCTACTCTTCAAAAGTCATTCTGCATAGAAAATTCAGTCTTATGTCAAAACAAAAAAAAAGTAATAAATTTAATGATAAAATTTAATTAATCTTTTATTATTACCATCTTCGAAGCTTTGGTGATAAGTTGCAGCCTTAGCCAAAAGCACTTCTAGTGATTCATTGCTTGAGACCAGCACTTAATGTATCATCAAAAGTGGACACCTTTCTTTATTTCATGGGTTATTTAACTTGAGAAAAGGAAAGTAACACAAACCTTAAATTTCTTACTCCAGCTATTCTTTTTTGGGAGCCAAAGTCAACATTTATGTTTCCCCAGTGCCTCTCTCTTTCACCAAGGAATGTTTAGAAAGTTAAATTTCTACTTTTTTATGACAAGTTTTTCTGTGCAAATGCACTGGATTTGTTGAGCTAATGCTGTTTTCCTGGATCTTTCCTTCTTTTCTTGTCTGTGCTTCACTCCTTTCCAACTTTGCAATGTAGCAAGCTGAACAGTTGTTCAATCAGATGTACAATCCAGTAAGTTCTTCCTAAAAACGTCCACTGTAACATATGAAAGCATGAGGATCCATTACCTTACTTTGTGTTGTGCTCTTCCTCTGTGGAGCTTTGCAGAATATTTTTGATGCTTACCTATACCCATTATATGGAAATAAATTAACTTTGTGGACTTCAAGGCCATTTTTTGAATATGACATGTATTCTGCTGCTGCTTATAACACTTTGAAAAAGCAAACATCCTAGCCTTTAGGTCCTCAATTTCTCCATTAGAAAAAGCATGCAGACCATTATTACTTTTATTTTTTTTTTCTTCTGCCTCCTGGAGTACTTTTTTTGATCCTTCAAGCTTAAAATATCTGCTGATTTTTCAGTTTATCTCAAATGACTAGGTTGCTCATGTGAGTGATATCTAGGAAGTGATGAGTACAATTTTTAAAAGTCTATACAATTAAAATAGTTCAGATCAGTTTTACTCATAAAAGATTGTGTATATTCAGCATATATAAATTAATAATATGGAAACATTGTACTTAATCCAAGAAAATGCTGAAATATAAAAGGCTGAACACAAACATCTGTGTTTAAAAAAGCCAAATAGCATTACTTTCAGTTGTTTAGCATTATTATTCTTCCTAAAGTGTGCTTTAATTGCACAGTATCCTTTTGTCTTGGTTGAGATCCTTTTTCCGTTTGAGGAAGTGCAGCAACACACATTCTCTCTGCAGAGAACAGTTTCCATTTTTTTGGCTGAGACTGTTACAGTTAATATGCTTTCAGCATCACAGGACAGAAATGATGATGTAACTGGATTGAAATAGCAATTTACAAACTATAACTTTATATATTAATCATACTTGGAATTACCATGTAATGGCTATTGTGTATATAGGAGAGCTAGTTTTATAGGTTGTTAGGTAATATGATAGAATACATTAGGGAAGGTACTGCCTTTATTGAACTCAATGGGAATTTGGCCATTAATGTCAGTAGACTAGGAGTCTGTCCTTAGAGTCTGTTGTTGCTAACTTCTCAGCATCGAATGGGTATGTCATGACTTAAGTATTGTAGAAGAGAGTCCTGCTGTGGAGGTACCATGTTTATTTTTGAAGTTATTGATTAACTGTGGTTCGAACCTGGTCATATATTGATTGTAGGTAGGATAAAACTTCTACTATTGTCCCCCTTACCATCTGGCATGTTGCTGATGAAAAAGATTTTTCCTTTGAACAAGAGAAGCCTTTTTATGTATCATCTTGGCTCATGTATGAGATGGTTATGTTTCGTTTCAGAAGATTGGCACTCCTGCTGTCATGTCACTTCAGACTGAAGTCTTTTTGTGTTACTTTTCTCTTGATTTTCATAAGTGCTTTCCAATCATTATTTTAATTGTAGTTATTTTTTCTATAGTGAATTATTGTTTGTAGCTGTTGTCTATTTGTATATGATATTGCAAAGTCAGTCCTTATTTTTGGTTTTTATTTTTTTCCCTGTCTTTACATGCTTAATTTTTGAAATGATCAACTCTTGACAGTTTAGAAATAATGGATGGAAGATCCTTTTGCTTTGGTAGCATGCAGCAGTGGTAGTATAAACATAGGCTAGATTTTCTTTAGTAAACTTTTCTTCCCATCTTCTCCTACTTATACATAACATTCTGCCTTGAAGAATGCAAATAATGATGACCTCCCCCCTCCTTCCCTGCAAACGACCTAATGTCTTGAAATGAAATTGAGACTTGACTGAAGTCCATGGCAACATTTTCATTGAATTCTACAAGGCCAACATTTCACCTCTGTTCTTTGAGGTGGCGTAATAGCAGTTACATGAAACAGATTTTGTATTGCAAATCATCGTGATACTTCATTAAGTAGAGTGTTTCCTCACCATTTTTCATTTGAGAATAATAGTGTTATATAAAACCAGATGGTAATCTAGTCATAAAATACTGAAGCTTTCTTTTTAAAAAAACGTTTCACAGAAGTAACAATCAATCTCTAAGTAGGCCTCTTTTACTCCATGCAGTAATAATATCTCATTTTTTTAGTGAATTGTTAATTTTTCTACTACATCAAAAGACTATCAACTCCAACTCTTGCATTCATTGCTAAATCTGATGTTTTAAAAATTTAAAAATGCATAGAAATCTGTTATACGCGGTTGGGTACTGAAGTGCCAAAGATACTGAGGAGGTGCAAATCCTCCATACACTTTTTTGAAAGGTTTCACAATGTAGTAAAACTGTCTGTGTGAAGATGATGTGAACGGAAATAGAGGCACTTTTCTTCATGTTTCTTTATTTTGAAATACCTAAGCATTTCATGGGCAGATAAATATCAATTACAAGAAGTTACATGATTGTTTTTGTCCTGTAATGAAAATATAATGATGGACATCATTTGGAGTCCTGGTGAACTCTTTTATGAATAGTAAAAATTTAATTCTGCAAATGCTCATGAGAGTAATATGACTAAAATTTAGAATACTTGCAGAGTCTACTCTAAGTTGGTTAGCACAGTCCCAGACATTAAATCAAAAAATACTAGAATTTTAAGGAGACTACAGAAAAATTAAAGTGATAGCAAATTTTTTTTAGTTTATTATTGAAAGTACAAAAACTACAAAAATTTGAAGGATCTTAAAAAGTAATTTTTTGCATGTATGTTCTGCTATTTCATTTAATTTTTTGTGAAGTACTTAGCTGATTTCTGTGTATGTGTGTGTTTGAAACTTTTAAAATGAAATACTATATCTATCCATCCATTTCTATTATGCAGAATAATGCATGCATGATTGTACCGTAAAATTTTAATAGACCAAATAATTCATGTTATACGTCTGTGCCACACTGTTATGAGGTTTCTATAAGAAACTTGCTGTTTATATAAGGAATTGTTACTTTACTTCTAATGTATTTGTAGTACTTATTAAGTAAATATCAGAACAGATATATAATTACTGTAAGAATAAGTACAATTTTAAATAGCAGTGTGATATGCTATTATTACTGAATTGTAAAAAAAAAAAAAAATACAAACCCCTTTTTCTAGCATGAAGAAACATACAACAAGAAGTTTTTTTGGTTACCTGACTGACAAATAGACAAAAGATCAGGTCTGCTAATTTGAAACTCTGAGCTGCCTTTCCTAATCCTAATTGGCAAACCTCAGTGTTAGCATTTACCGATATAGATTAAGAGATCAATTACTTTACTTCTGCCAGGAACCCAAGAAACCAATCAGTCTTCCCCACGAAAATGGAAAGTGCATTTTCCCCGAGAAGAGAGAGACAAACAGGGACAAAAAGGAAGACGCAAATGGGAAAAGGGCAAAAGAAAGAAAGGAGAACAGCAATAGGCCGAGACTTTCAGACCCATGTGATAACCGTGCAGCTTCTGGTTAAACTGAGCCGAGCCCGTCTGCCATACTTGTTCTACAAGAAAGCCAAAGAAATACACCCTGTCTGGGTGGGTCAGGGTCAGCTAAGCTATACCGCATCCCTTTTGGGCCTAGTGTTTGAGCTCGGCCGTCAAGTGCCATCCAGAAACAAATCAACCCTGAGCTGTATAAAACAATTAAAAATATGTTCCTAATTAAAATCCAAAAACATCTTTCAAAGCCATGAAATTTAATCGCGATCCTGTAAGTGAATCTATGCCTTTGTGCTGGACACGTCAGATAGATTGTGCTCTGCTTTCTGGTCAGTTGCAGCATCAGCAGTTTTAGTTGAAATACGAGGATTCCCTTCAAGAGACTCATGGCAATGAGTCCAACACTGCAGAAAGCTCTTTTTCAAGATATTTTATTGCTTGCTATCCATAATTTAATATCTTTCCTTTTCTTCTCCTTTAACACAGTCCCTTTGTAGAAATTTGATTCCTGCATCCTTTATGCAATCAATGTTGATTTACTTAAACAGTCAGAAAATATTCTGTAAGAAGTACTTGTAACTTCCTGGTTGGTCATTACATTTGATCACTTGCCATGTTGTTAGGATTTTTTCTAAAGATTAGGATAACGTTTTTTCCTTTGTACTGAATGCTTATATTGATATATGTACGATGTTATGGATCATTGTACTACACCTCAAAACTCTGGGTACTTAATCAATTTGGATTTAATCGTATCTTAGAGATTCCACTTCATGTTGAGAATAATAGGGATATGCACTGGCTACATTTGTGCTAGGGAATTTTCCAAAAATGAATTCCACTAGTACTGAGTGGTATGAGTACCACTGAAAGTACAAGGATTGTAAATATTTTTGCAATTTAATGGTGACGTACATAATTTTAGAGCTGCTATTTGATGAGAATACTATATGACAGTTGAACACTCTGTGGCTTTGCATTGGTGACACTGTCAAGTTCTTTGCCAAGTTACATATTTTCATCATAGAAAGGTCTATGAAAAGTGAAAAACTTCTGGCTTTCATTTCTCTTCTACATTGCTTCCTTTTCTGGGCTTAAACTAGGGTAGAGGTGCATGGGGAAAAAAAATGATTGGGCTGAAGCTGACTGCTCCAGTAGGCTGCAGTAAAGGAAATGCTGGCTGGAGGCCCAAAAGATGAATGTTTTGCATATTTATGAAATGATAGAAGCAAGGCTATTAAATAAGCAAATAGAATTATATACTGAAGGAACAGAATGGGAAGAATATGAAAGGGTGATAGTCTGCAGAGAGAACAGAGCTATTAAATCCTAGTTTTGCCATCCTCTTAGGAGAGGAAGAGAAATGTGAAGACCAATAGGGAACAGCCTGCTTTTTGTATGGGCACCGTGGTATAAAAGTCAGGAATTCTTTGTTTGTTTGTTTGTTTGTTTGTTTTGTTTTTTCCTAGAGTGACTTTACTGACATACAGAATTATTTTTCTCCTTCACTTGTTATTCTTTGGGAAAGAACACTTGCTGCCCTTTTGGGGAGGTACAATATTGTCTAATTTCTTAACGGGGCTAGTGGAAAATGGAAGTGATCTACAGCTTGGAAATGGTACCCAGTCTCCTGCAGAATTGTCCCAGAGTCTGAATATGTATTTACTTTAAGAATGACAAAGCTAGCTGAAAGTAAATATATTGACATAGCTAATACCTAACATAAAATAAATGAAAGTTCATTTTTTAAGCCGGAATACATATGAGAAAATCCATTGCTTACATCTCATCCAAACAGAAAAGTCAATTTACTCTAAATGTTACCTTGAAACAAGCAGTCTGTGTTGGGAAACTCCTGTATCTGTATAGCTGTGTTATAACCTAAAACAGAGATTTTGAAGAGCAAGACCAACAAATTTAATGAGTTTCTCTTGTCATTCTCTTGGTTTGTTTCTTATGAATAGAAGTCTTACAGTGGGGAAAAACAAAACTTCAAAGTTACTATTTTCTTCTTATTATCCTCATGCTTAAATGATATGTTACGTGCAAAAACCCTAAGTTTCTCCCTCACTAATTTCAAATTTTTAATTGTTTTACTGATATTAAACCTAGACTTCTTTATTTATACTGAAAATGTTGATCATTGCAAAGAATGTGAACCTTATAACCTTAGAATAGTTTATATCCTTTCTAAAACATGCATGTTCCATTTTGACCTACATTTCTTTCATTGCTTGCTTGCTTTGTCTCTTCCCTGAAATTTAGGTAAATAAATCCACACCTTCTCTGTCCAATAAGATAGTTGGAGAATCTTCAGTTTTAAATATCCTGAATTTCTGTAGAGTTCCTGTACATTAAAAAAAATGTTATCTGAATTTTCTATGTTTAATGTGCACTGCATTAAACTACTTGTTTTTTCCTTGCCTGCTCTTTCAAGATGCCAATTAGGAATAATGGGAAGCAAGGGGTAGGCTGAGCATTGCAGTGCATTGTTGTGTCCATCTGTCTGTGATTATTCCAGCCAGCAGTTTAAAACACTTGATGCCTGATCATGCTCCCATTGAAGTTAATTGGGGTTTTGCTATTAGGTTTGATGGGAGTAAGATTAGGACCTGCACTGTTGTTGTTGTGGTCATTGCGTTTTTTTTCTTGTCTGTGGATTTGCCACCCATCCATGCATGTGTTTGCCAGGTTTGTGCTGTTTTCACCGATGGGCTTGATCTTCTAGTGTTTCAGGCTAAGTATTAACAAAAGGGGGAAAAAAAGGATTATTGGGTAAACTGTCTGCTGAAAGCATTTAAAAAAATTATTGTTTTGTCTATTAAAAACAGCACTTCATAAACTAATTCCTTCCTTTTAAAATTCTTAGTATCAAACTGAATTTGAAACACATCTTGTGATACAGGTTGCTGTATGAATTTATATATCTATCCGTGTATATGCAGAACGAGAGGAAATATGCTTTATTAAGAAATTGTCTATATGTTTGAAAGAGTTTAACAACTTAAAAGAAATTAAATGAATTACAAGGTAATTTTTTTAATTGCAGAAAAATTTAAAAATATGGCAATATTCATATGTAAAAAATCTTATTCAGTAATTGCTCCCACCGTCAGGATTCAGCTTTGAGAAGGTAGCACTTGAAAGTAACTTTAGGAAGACTACAAGGATATTCCCATTACTCTTTTTAGTGCTTCTATAGAAAAATTTGTCATCTGACAGAAATACCCATAATCCTTTTTATTGAAAATTTGAACTCTGAGACTGAAGAAGTAAAGCTCTTAAACTATGTAAGATATTATTATCCTTATTCTTTTTTAAAAATATTGATTCTGAAGGCTCATGAAGCTGAAGAGGAGGCACGGATGAATCCAGAATTTGCAGACAGAATGAAACAACTTGACAAAGAGGCTTCATACTATAGAGAAGAATGTGGCAAAGCTCAGGCTGAAGTTGACAGACTTCTAGAAATACTCAAGGAAGTAGAGAATGAGAAGAATGACAAAGATAAGAAAATTGCTGAGTTAGAAAGGTAATTCTTGTATTATTTGTCTTACGTTGAGTGGCATTTTTATTTATGTGATCTTCATCGCAGAGCATAAGTTAAGAATAGAATATGTTTTTTTAACAGAGTATTTGTTCGTAATGTTTCATAAAACCATGAGAAATTAAAAAATTTGGTACCTGAGAATCACATCTGTTCTCTATTGACTTTGGTACAATTGAGGGTTTCCACTTTTTTTCTCATAAAAAGAACATAGGCAGGAAAAGTAGTGTGCAACATACAGCGAGAACAACTCTGCTAGAAAAACAATGTTAGGGGAACAACTTTGTCTTTCTACTGATCCTGATTTAGAAACTGTTAAATCAAAACTGTCCCCACACATGTATCTTCAGCAGGAACAGCATCACTAGTTCTCAGAGGTTCTGGAAGGTGTTGGTAAGTGTTTCTAAGCAGTCTCATGCTGCTAGCCCTGAGTATTTCTCTTTGATTCTACAGTCCTTGCCCCCATCTGATGAGTCTTTTCTGATGTTGACCAGGTTGCTTTTGTCTTATTTCTGAGGAGGTTGTACAATCTCCCATTAATGGAGATAGGAGGCTTTAGGGATACATTTGTTTCACTCTCTTTGAAATTAAATAATGCTCTGAAGCTTCTCCCATGGTGCAATTTATTTGATTGCTAAGAAATTTCTAGGTATCTGATTTCTTCTTTCCCATCCTATCCCTAGCTATGAAAGAAGGAATTTAAATGAAATTAGTGAAAGAATGAAATATATTTTCAATTATTTTATAAAATGTTTTTCCCAAGGTGGAAGACAAGTGCTTCCTTGTGTCAACAGTGAGATTTTAAGGGTCTCATCATTGTGATTATCACTATAGTCACAGTCAAGACACAGCATTGCTCTGTCCTGTTAAAGAAAATTATGAGGAAAGGGGGAGAAGATCTGTGAGAAATATTGGTTACCTTGCAGGGAGGGAAACAGCCAGCATTAAAAGGAAGCTGCATGGAGCATCTTTTAGTGATGAGGACTAACCAGCCTTCACAAATACCAGTTGCTTTCTCTGCAGACATTTGGCAAAGGTTTATTTTAATAATAATGAACAGTATATAGCTATTGATTCAGATTTATCCTATCTCTAGAACTGAGACCTCAAATTTAAATGGAAAAAATCAAAATTTGTGCTGAAAATACAAGCGAGTGTTTACTAGTGGACACCTTTGTTAGCAATTTGTGCTTTTAGCACATCAGGAAGGGTTTAGAATACTGTGTTCTTTGTGTGGGTTTTAATATGTAAAGCAGATATTGGAGGAAGGTATTAGTGAACCGTAGTCACTTTGTACACGATGAATGTGATGTCTGCATAAACTCAGAGATCCTAAAGTAGGACACTGGAAAAAAAAATAAGAGGATTAGTCAATCTGTGTGGTCATGAAAGTGCTGGCCATTCCGTCAGTATGGATATTGCAGGGGCAATTACAGACCTAAGTTTGCAATACAGTGACTCCAGATGTGAGCAAGCTGGTAGAGAGTCATGGCATATTCTTTGCAGAAACAGTAGCTGATACCCTCACTGGGCTCTAAAACTTACTGAACTATTGTGTGATAGTAGAAGCAAGAGTAGGCATTCTAAACTTTAGAGCAAGAAAATAATCTTAGAAGATTCATTACATAGAAATCACTTGATGCATTGAATGGTTTAATATTAAAATGGCAATTAAAAGATGACCGTATTAAGGTATGGAAACTTGTGATCTAAAATTTTGTAGTAAATGATAATTCCAGTCAAGTATTTTATATAAAAAAGAGCTAAACAATCTATATAGATCAGTGCATTTATTAGGATTAATGTGAAAATCATTCATTAATTTCAAAGAAACAAATGGGCCAAGAGAGGCATAGATTTTGCTATGAGCTTATCAGCCTACAACTTCTCATCATCTGAGAATGGATTCTGTAATGGAATTAATTTTCTATGTTTATGTCAATTTGTTTGCAAATTTGATGTACTCAGTGAAATTTTGGGTCACTGGTTTCCCCTTCCTTATTGTTCATGAAGGTGTCAAGCGTGAACTAACTGTTTGGAAAATAATTTGGTAGTATGAGTGTGCATAGACTCTTTGAATAAGGTATGCTACACTCTGAATGTGATCAAGTAGATAAGCTTTGCCATGAACCTTTACATGCTTCTATAATGCTTACAATAAAATGTCTGTGGTATGCTATGGCTGGCCAAGGACAGTAGTATATTGCAGTTTTTGGCACTCATCCTGCTTTAAGATTTGTTAGCAAATTCTATTAACCTTAATGCAATTTCTTACTTGATGTAAGTTATGTACAACTTCCAAGCTTAATTTGAAATTCCTATATATACAGTTTATATGTTAACTGTTGTACAATGAAAGGATTAACATAGAAGTCATCTATTACTGATTTCATCATCAGGAACTCAATTATTTCTGCCTTCTCCTTGTAACAGAATCTTAAAGCTACTTTCTGCCCTATGTGAGCACAGATACAAAGTGAGTGATAGAACAGCAAGACTAACCATGTGATGGTATAATGGGGAAACAGGATGTCGTACCCTTCTTCCTACTCAGACTCACGTATGGTTTCTCTAAAATTTAAGTTCTTTTCCTCTCGCCTCCTCCTCTTCTAAAAACATTGACCTAGAGATGTAAATCTGTATATAACTGTGCCACCTGTTGATGTCCTTAGAGAGGGAACTTTGATGTTGAAATTCCCCTTTCTAGGCCGTTAGGCGGAGTGTAAGGTACTGTACGTTTTATGAAGTGTTACTTCTTTTTCTGCTTGTAATGACTACTTGATTGGCTCATTATTGAAGGTAAGAGGTGGAGCCGAAGCTCAGTTCACCCACTTTATTGAAATAAAGCTTTGTAAAAATGACTGCAACTTTAACAGAGGCATGTTTGTAAATGTTCTTTCTTTCTTATCTTGCTGTTTTGTAATTCATATAATGTGCTCTAGGTTGCTATTTTCTCTTCTCACTTTTTGCCCTTCTTTCCTTTTCCTGCTCAGAAACTACACATCTTCAACATTTCTCGTAACCTCAGATGGAAAGGCTTACTGGGGTTTTGTAGGGAAGTGAGGTACTATTACTTGCTGGTAATAACTTGCTAGGAGCCATGTGCATTCCTATGCCAACATCATTGCAAGATAATTGTTTTTCAGTTGTGCAGCTAAGTTATTAACATTTATCACCATGAATTTTTGAGACAGTTATAAACTGGTACATTGAAAGTTATGGTATCTCCACAATATTAAATATATTTACATGTAAACTCATCACCATAATGTGTCTTTGTCAAGTCAGTTCATCTAAGAAGTTATAATGTTTGTAATAATTTCATCACTTGCAAATCCAAATAAGAAGTAAAACAGGGAAATTAATTACTATTTAAACAGTTTAGTTGACCATATATTGTAGTGTGTCAAATATTCAAAGGTAGAGATATCTGCTTCAAGATGGGGGAATTAAATTTATATATGAACGGTAATTCTTTTGGTTTTCTTGCCTCTGACCCGTCACATTTCTGGGTTTCATCACTTAAGATCTATGATTCATACTGTTTCTCATATATACAAACATGTTGGTCTGTTTTGTAAATTATTGTGTATATAAGAAAATGTTCTGTATTTAATAACTTACCATTATGTAGGAGAAACAGTTCTTTCTCTGTTAATGCTGTTTAGTAACTTTTATTGCATCTTTCTTGGTTTTTCTGTTTATAATGGGAATGGAGTAAAATAAAATGAAACTTATCCTGGTATAGTGTACTTTCCATAAACTTAACTCAATTTCTTTCACCAAAAAAAAAAAGAAAGAAAGATATATGGTATATTTTTCTTGGACAACAAAAACGAAGCTGGACGAGATAGTGATCAGCTTAAATCTTAATGTGAAAGATCTAGCCAAACTGAGATAACTGAAGCTGAAAGGGAACTGTTAGGATGGAAGTGTATTGTTCAATGCTTTTGTTAGGTTGCTAGAATGAAAAATATAATTATGTAATATACTGGAGAGTTTAAATTATGGAACTGAGTAAAACTCAGTAGTACAACATGCATGCTTGTGAGTTTAGGACCAGCAAGAGTGCCAGCTGTAAATGAGGGATAATCCTTTGAAAACAGCTTAAGAAGAAAGAGATTAGGTGAATTTGCTTATAGTAGTGGCATTATGAGCCAACTAAATAAAGCGACAGACATGTAAATAATGAAGTGTGAGTAGTCCTGATATATTTGATTAAATGTTTGCAATAGGGATAGGAAAGTATTAATGCTATAAAGTGCCAGTAAGATCATGTGTGGAACCCTGCTCTATGCATCTCATCGGTCACATTCAAGAAAGTTGAATTAAAATCGGAAACAGGTGCAGGAATGGCTGGTAGTATAACTAAGGGAATGGTGTGCTAATGTCACAGGAGGAATCCAGAAAAACGTTGGTTTGTTTCTCTAGGAAAACAGAGGCTCAGTAGGGATGCTTGATCTCTATAAATATATGAAGGAATAAGCACTGCAGTTAATGGTCGGTGATTTAAGTTAAAGAACAGTGTTGGCCTAAAATTCAATGGGTATAAATTATCCATTAATAAATTAGCCTAAAAAGAGAAAGATGTAGTGGTCTTTTAAATTTGGTCATCCACAAGGACATGGAAAGTGTTTGGGAAAAGGCTGATAGTGAGGCATAGAGCAGGACTAGTGTGTGTTACCTACTTCCTCTACAGTTGGCTATGCAGTAATAAATATTGTAATCCTATCAGATTATTGTTGTTTAAAGAGTGAAATGTTGGAGCTTGATGATGGAGGGATGAGAAGGTATATAATAGTATAGATTATAGGAGCTTGGATCTGTTTTTTTCCAATGGTGTGTTAGCTGTTCAGTCATTTGCTTGATTTAGTGTAACTTCTCAGTAAAGCCTATAAAAATGCGAAAGTTCCTTTAAAAATATTGTTTTAGCTCTGAGACAAAAAGTTGGTTGTTAAAATGCAGTGTATAGTATAGTAAATAATTGCTGCTTAGGCTAGATGACTGAGCGGTAAACAGAGAAACAGGAAGAAAAAATGAGACCCAGTTTAATTGGGACCTCAATTGTGGTTTCTACATTGTGTCATGAGTTCTCTTAGGGAGAGGTCATGAAAAAGCCATTCATCTCGTTCTTAAATGAGGTGTTACCAATTGAACTTTTTTGCACTGTAATCAGAAGCATCCTGGTTATTTGAAGCAGAGAATATCTCTGTTTAAGGGTTGCAGGTTTTGATTGACTGTGTCACGTTCAAGATCACTTTTGCAGTTATTCAGTGTGTTTAGTTACCTGTTTTGCGTCTGCAGTAATAAGTTCTGTGTGATACCCTCTTGATGTACCTCTAATCTTTTGTGGTTTTCAGACTACAACTAATTTTACTTTGAATTGCTTTGTGTTTGAACTGTGATGAAGGTAACAAGTCCACAAAGCACTGACAATTCATTGAAGAAAAAAAACATCAGCATCTTGAAAAATTATGTTAAAAAAAGTATTTTGTGTCTTTTTTTAATTTAAATTTACCTTTCATAAATGAATGAAAATGTGCACCGGTGACACTCTTAGGATTAGTCTAACTTGGTTTAAGGCAAGAACTTATTTTATTGTAGTTAATTCAAGGGACATGTTAGCTATTTTGGAACAAATGAGTTATCAAGCATCCAGATATTTTCAGTGAGAAAGTACTAACCTTATACTTGGGTCTGAAAAAAAACCTGCTGTCAGCTTGAG
Organism: Rhea pennata; assembly: GCF_028389875.1. NCBI lineage: Eukaryota > Metazoa > Chordata > Aves > Rheiformes > Rheidae > Rhea > Rhea pennata. The sequence continues at coordinate 15,162,071 of NC_084674.1, forward strand.
AATGAATTGTGTTTCCTGGGGGAGGGAGGCGGAATCTGTGTCTTTGATCACTGTTAGGTACAGTGCTTTGTGAACTTCAACCTGACATCTCTGAACAAGCTGCCAAATTGTGGAGCCGTTTTGCCTTTCGTTAGAAGACTTGATGAATATGGGCCATGAAACCCATGTTGGCTCAAAAAGAGGCCTCGCGACGTATAAGATGTTTGTATGGCAGCAAACACTACCAAATTGTCTCCGCCTGATTTGTTTGCCTCTTTTGATAAATGTGGACATTAGAGTGATTATAAATATGGATAGTTTTGCAAAGTCCATAAATGATGGGGTGCCATTTTACTTTAAAATTTTTGTTTTGTTGGGAACTCAGCAAGGAAATACTGTGCAGGAACTTTATTTTACTTTTTGTTCTCCTTTTTCTTTCTTTTTTTTTTTTTTTAAAAAAAAAGACTGCTGATATAACATCTGCTTGTTATATACCTGAAGAACTAATGTGTTCCTCCCTTTGTTCTCTTTTGCTGTCTCCTTCCCTATCTGTTTTTCTCCAAACTGCTGCTTTCATCCCTACTCCAACCAGCTTGACTTCCAGGTCAGTATTTTCTGCTCTCCTATTTAATTGCTCCTTGCTCAACCAAGGCATTCATTGATATTTCTTTTATTTTCTTTTTTTTTTTTCCTATCTGAATTCCATATTGATAACTTCTCTCTCTCTCTCTCTCTCTCTCTTTTTTTTTTTTTTTAAGTGTTAAATACTATTGTGAGATTCTTGGTCATTCCATTTCTGGATCAGAAACTTATCTCAGCAAATGAATGCTTTGTCAAAAGCTTTTAAGCAAAGAGTGCCCATTAACACCACATTGAATTCATATGTTTGGTATGATTTTTTTTCTTTTTTTCAGTTTTAATTTTATTATCTTTGCTTAGGAATTCATCTTTCAAAAAAGCCTAGGAGACGATAACCCAACAAAATAAGTCGTGAATTAGACAATAACAATAATATACAAAGAGAGGTATGCATACATTCAGAGCCTTACTTTTACTGCCACCACTTTCACTATTACTATTACATAATAGGACAAGTTGGAGTGCTTCAGCTTCTGGTTCAGAAACGTCCAGCTGTTCATACTAGTCAGATTCTGGACCAGTACATAACTGAAAGGGACATACATATATCTGTGTGTGTGTGTGTTTGTATCTTCCATGCAGTGTTTGTATACTATACGTTCTGGTTAAATGTAAGTTTTTCTTTCTTCCACATTTTAGATTAGTTGTGCCAGCATTTATGCTCATGTGTTGTTTTTGAGTAGCATGTGTATGGGATGGGGTAATGTTCTTGTGGACCGAACAGATGTTGATGCTCCTGGGGTAGCCTGAGTCTTTCTACAGATGTCAGTCTTGTGACCACAGATGTAAAAATTATGAACCCTGGAAAGCTCCTGTCCTACAGATTCTTTTCCTTTTCCAAGTCATGTGGGGTTCTTGTGACTTTTCCCTTTCTATAGTATGGTGCACCCCAAAGTATTGCTTACTAAACTGGACAGTGCTTCAAGAACTGCTAGGAGACCTGACATCTAGTTTATTCAGAAATCAGCTGAAGATCTACTGTGGTATTTTTTTTGTATTAAAATACAGGTATATCTGGCTTCCTAGTAGAGGATTCTGTGGTTTCAAGAACCTGGACAGAGAAGTTGGAATTGAAATACGCAAATTTGATTTTAAGCAGTAGAGAAAGTTTCAGATTGGCTATTGCTGAAACCATAGCCTAGGAATACTGCATTTGTGGATGTGCATCCCAGGGACCTATGTGGGAAAATTTGAATATTTTATTTATTTTTCCACTTTGAGGGAAAGGGTGAGAGTGGAGAAAATTTATAAGTTTGTCTTTATAGACCATTTTTAGTCTGTATATCTACAATTTAAGAAGCATAGATTAACAGATTATTGAAAAAAAATGAAAAGGTGTGGTGTTAGATCACTACAGTAACTACCCGTGGTAAGGGGGCAGGTACATTGTGATGTAAAACTTGTGGGATTTTTTTTCCTTTTAACTATTTCGAATTTAGAATAACACATAAACAAAGCATAATAGCAAAACAAGAGTAATAAACAATTGAAATTAGACATTGTCTTTCACTGCCTATACCTGTATCAAGCAGTGACTCTGAGAGCCTGAACCTAATTTGTACATCATCCTAGCTGCAGTCTGCAGAATAGAAGGAAGACTATTTTCTTTTTTCTTTTCTTTTTTTTCTTTCTTATTTTACTTAGAATATGTCTAGAAATTATTTACCTCAATAAATGATAATGGTCAAGTATTTTGACAAGCATGACATGGCTGAAATGTAACTACCCAGAAGTAAGATTTGCTCCACTTCTTCAGATGCCTTTCAAGATAGCTGAATACATACAGGTTGTACTGTGGGTTTTTCTATAGAAATTATCATGCAAACATGCTAATTTTTTCTTTGTTGTAGAATTATTAGAGAAAGCAATTCCCTAGAAACTCAGGTAGATCTTCAATTATATCGCTATAATCTTATGACATTACTTATCAAGTATTCTTACACATTAATATGTTATCTTGTGGTGTGTGTTCAAAGTAAAAAACGATCCAGTCAGCTTTTTTTTTCCTCTTAGTATATTTAGCTGGTATGTTTTCTTTTTCTCCTGCTTATGAATTACTATAATGTTCCTATAATGAAGTCTTAGAGAGTTAGAAACTCTACTTATTATTTTAGAAACTGATGACTTTATATGATTTGGATTATTACAGGCTGATCTGTTTCTTCCTTTGTCCATTCCTTCCTACTGAGAGGTGTTGAAGCTAGTTCCATACTCTTACGCTCTTACGTTCCTTATTTTTTATTTTATTGAATTAAATGTTCAAATTTATACAATGTTTTGTTTCCTGTACTGGAGCAGTTTTATTTTAGGCAGGAACAGTCCTTGGAATAGGCTTTCAAGAGTCACTATCAATGTAGAATGTGTTTACATTTTCATAGACAATTGAAATATGTAAAAAGGAGGGAGTAAAAAGGACTTTCCAAGCAGATAGGTTCAGGTGTCAAAGCTTTGCATTTGCAGATGTGGTTCCAGTATCAGGTTGTCATGTGGCACATTTGGCTAGGATTATGGCAAATCTCCAGTCTGGCATTATGACATGTTCAGATCTGAAGTTTTCAGACCTTTTATGGTAACGCATACTTTTCATACAGCATTATTCTCTCTCCATATAGAAGCAGAACTCTCCAGTTTGGAAGAGTTTTTCTATCTTAGTCTTGAAACTGAATTCTCATTTGCTTTCCAGAGAGGATTCAAATACAGATGCCTTTAAATCATCTGGCAAAAGATGGTTCATTATTAAAACATTAACAAGACAAGATATTTTTTGCCTGCATTATAGTACATCACAATCCCCAGTTGCTTTCCAGATGGCAAACTCTGTATCTGCTGTTAGAATCTTACTATTTTGCTGTAATGAATTGCATGAATACTGGTTGACTTTCTTTTTATTGTTTATCTACTACAGGCGAATTTTAAAGGACTTGAATGAATAGTTACTACACCTGAGTTGTACAAAGACTGAAAAAATTTATTTTCAGCCTTTTTTTCTGCCAGTAATTAATTAAAGACATTTGCTTTGGAACAGACTTTGATGAAGCTGGTATCTGAATGAGCATGATGGCATTTCCATTAGAACCTATTCAAGATTTATTCAAAATCTCACTAGCCAATGAGAGCTTAAAGAAAAGTATTATGTTATGCGGTTGTCATTATGGTTGGTTTCACTGGAATTCAATGATTGGTATGCAGAAACATTTGTTCAGCAGTTGGAGGTGCAATTTCTGTTATGTTTTATTGACCTAAAAAAACCAACTGACCTTATTGAAGCAAACTGTCCTCAAAACCCTGCCAACTTTCATCCCTGGAGTCTTAGATAAATTGTAGTGTATGATTGGAGTTTATTGTAGGATTTCAGTGAAGTGTTAAGGTTTCACAGCTTGAATCGTCATTAAAGTCAAAACTTAATTTAAGAAACAGATCTATTAAATATTTAATTTCTGCTGATATATATTATCGGTTGCCATTTTATTAATCTTTTTTTATACAGAATTTTTAGAATGATTAGAAAAATGATTTCTGTTTCATAACCTGGTGTGTTATTTATAATGATGGCAAACAAGAAAATAAAATACATTATTATGTAAATATATGTGTGTGTGTATATATATATACAAAAAAATACCCATCTCCTGTTTATTTACAGGCAGAAGAGGTTGGGGAGTATCCAACTTGCTGTAAGCTAAATGGAAAACAATGTTATAGAATTGTTTCTTATGCTTAGAAATTGTTTTATTATGTAGGTAGAAGCACAAGCATACACACAAACACATACAAACACATATGTGTGTGTGTGTGTATATTATATATTTTATACATACATATATTATACATATATATACATATATATACATATATTACATATTTTATTTATATATATTTATATAATAAATATTTATATATTTATTTATTTATATATATATATATTTATTTATATATTTATTGTATATTATATATTTTATATATGCATATGTTATACATATATATACATATATTACATATTATATATATACACACACACACACACACATATATGTTTGTATGTGTTTGTGTGTATGCTTGTGCTTCTACCTACATAATAAAACAATTTCTAAGCATAAGAAACAATTCTATAACATTGTTTTCCATTTAGCTTACAGCAAGTTGGATACTCCCCAACCTCTTCTGCCTGTAAATAAACAGGAGATGGGTATTTTTTCTTACACATAAAACATACTGATCAGTGCTAGAAATTTTCTCACCAGCCTCTGATGTTGACCTTCCTGATTGTTTCCATGGGAGGCAAAAGCTCAATGAGATGTGCAAGGGAAGATTTAACAGAGTTTTAAATTTAACTTACTAGCCTTCCACAGTTTTGTCAAATGTCAGTTTGATGGTTCCAAGGGCAGAGTGATATGTTGTTCAAAGATAATTTCCCTGGAGAAAAAGAGATAGTGTAGTAATGAAAACTGAGAGAATCTGTGATATACTTTACTCTTCAGGGAGTCTGGTTTGTCTGAGTGAGAAACGTAGTTGTCATACTGGGTAACTGTCAGATTGTTGTCATGTCTTTCTGTTATAGTTTGTTGGCTATATATACAAAATTGCTTTTTAAACATTTTGAAAGAGATGATGATTTGATAAAGATCATTTGTGTTTAGCTGATGACATGTATGTTTTTAATCTGTGTATATTTGCATTTTATTTTATTTAAGAAATAGTGAAGTAGAAAGTGTATTTTACTGAAATTGCATTTTATTGAAAAGAAAAATGAGCCAAATCATCATATTTTACAAAATAATCAGAATACATACAGATAAACAATGAAAAGGTACCATTCATCACCCTTACGACTGTGAAGTAAAATGATGTCAGGATATCCTATGTACAGTAGAGGGTGTGTGTGTGTGTATGTCTGTGTGTGAAGAGACATTGTGAGATAGTACGGCTTACCCTCAAAAAAGCTGTGATTGAAAAGAGTTGGGGAAACAAATTCAAGATTTGCATTGTTGGTGGAATCACTTCTTCCAGTCATCTCGTTTGCTTGTACGGTGCGGGAGCAGGCTGATTGGATTGAAATGCTCTGATCTAAATTTATAATAAGAGGAAGTTGGTAGCTGAAAACAAGAAATTGTACAAGGTGTATCTGATTCATTTGGAGGTGTGAAAGGGGTTCTGCAAAAGCATGTGATGTTTGATTTATGTATTGAATGGAATGGCTGGACTGATCCTGAGAAATGCTAGGTTGAGCCAGGAATTGCAGTACAAGGATTTGATTCAGAAAGAAATTGCAGAGAAACATTGGACTGCAGCAGAGGAGATTTGATTCTGATTACTGTTAGGCTGAGGTGGACATACTGTGGAGGAGTTGGATCCAAAGAACAACTAGAGTCAGGAGCTGTTAAAAAGGAACTTTATCTGGAGAACAGCTGGAAAAGACTCGATTAAGCAGCAGAAGAACTGAAACTCCTTTGTCAGATATTAGGCAGCAAACTCTTTTCAGTTACTGGTTATTCCTAATGGTATCAATTAATAAAATATTTGACTAAGCAATTGCCATGTTAAATCAGACCAAATACTGCCTATCTACTGTCCTGTCATCAGCAGTGTTAAAAAAGAAAAGGAAAAAGCAAAAAGAAAGAATGGGGAAAAAAAGCCCATAAAAAGGAAATGAAGAACAGTCCTTGGTATACAAGAAAGATGTGTGACAGATGAATCTCGTGGAGCAAATTTCACACACATTCATGTAAAGTGTCATCTAATAAGAACGTGCTGGGACAGCCAGTAGTGCAATGCCCTATATTGGAGTTTCAGCGGTCACAGTGCAGACTATGTGTTGAAACAAAGTGATATGAAGCATAATTTGGAAAGGAGAATTTAGTAGGTCTTTTTCATTCATGCATTATCCTCATGTGGATATTTGTAGCATCTCTCTAGGACTTTGAAGGGAACTGTGTCAGACTAAACACTTCTTAAATAGAGATTTTGGAAGAGTTCCCAGAATTTATGTTAGGTAAACCTTCCTCCCACATTTTTGTCTTTGAGGTGAGAAATGTTGCTTCTTTGACGCTCCCATTATTTCTACCATGAAAAGTCATCGGTTCTCTCCTGGTGGTCATATCTTCTTGCAGGTGCTTTTGCAAGTAATTTACTTGTCAAGCTACAGCAATCTGACTATTGAGAAATCTTAGGCCAGACTTCAAACATCTGAAATAATGAGATTTGAAGAATGATAGGAGGATAGCAGTGAACAAGGAGGGTGCTTCTCAGTTCTATGGAGTGGGAGGATGTGAATGGTGACATGAAGTTTGCAATAGTCTCAGCTTCAGGTAAATGAAGGAAAAAAGACCCAAAGTTCTCCTATGAGAAGGCAAAATTAATTTCTTGTGATAATGTCCTTTGAGGTGTGTAGCAGAACAGTAGTCATTGTTATTGAAAGAAAAAGACAATTTGGTCGAAGTTGACCTGAGAATATTATCTTTTCGCAAATTCTTTTGTCCAACAGGCATCAAACTTTTCCTCTGTTATATTAAGCTTATTTCATGAAGGAAGTCCTCATGGTCTTCTGCCGTTCTTGGCAGTAAGGCCAGTCCAGTGCCAGTGTGATGTCTGTCTTCTGTCTCTGCAGGAGGCATCTGCTCAAACTTTCCTTCTTAGCCTGTATGAGAGGAGACAATTTAAGGAAGCTACTCTCATTTATGTCTGTATAGTGACTATCACTGTAGAGTAGATATTTGTGTCAGGGACATCCTTTTCAGTGAGACAGAGAAACCCTGACTGATAGTTTGAAGCACCTATGAAACTATTCGTTTTCTCCCACAAAATAAAGAGTGGAATAAAACTACCACTGTAAAAATGAAATTGCAACATGGGTCAGACATGGGGAGGTAGATTATGTTAGTATATGTATAGGTAGATTATGTTAGTATATGTATAGGTATGTGCTCATATATTTATTTTTCTTGTGGGAATTGTTTTAGAGCCTGCAAAGAATTCATCAGGAGATCTTGGAGCGACCACTGTTTTCACTCTTTCACTCACTGTCTCCCACACCCCTACTTTTCTTCCCCCTTCCAGATAGAATTCCTGCTTTCTTCTTTGCAGTCTGTCTACAGAAAATTTAAGAATGATTTTGGAATTTAGTCCATGGGAAGTCTTACTGCAATGAAAAGATACTTTTTTTGTAGGAAGTCTTCATTCAAAACATTTTACTGTCATATATTCTATGTTTCTATGCTTGTCTTCTATTCATCTGTGAGTTTTTTATAGTGGTAAATTGCTTAATTATAGCTTTGGAGCTTTCCTAGGCTCCATTCTACATATATTACTTGTTTTGTGGGTGGAGTATTTAGTACCAGTGGTGAATATGCACTATGTTTGTGTGGATCAGTCCTGGTAGGGCTCCAAGGAAACAGTTCACACTAATGTATGTAGCCTTGCAATATATATGTTATTTTCTCTGAAGATTCCCTGTTGGGAGACAGAAGAGACAGCTGCATTGTACCTTCAGGTTCTCTCTCTTGTTGCCTTTTGGTACTGTAGTGGTGACCCCCCCCTTTACCTCAATGAGAACTGTTCTTTCGACTCCGGGCATGGTGATTCTCTCCTTACTCATAGCAATGTGCTAGCAATGGAAGGCAGTGGCATTTGGTGTTGCTGCAATGGGACTTGTTTGCTGGTCACAGAACATAAGCACTGTGTAGGATGGCTTTGAGCTGGCTTTGAAGTTTTGCAGAGTAGTTTTTGTTTTACAAAAATGCTCATGAAATAAAATATTATTTTACATGTTAGTAAACTTAGTTCTATTCTGCTTGTGGTTGTAATTTTTGTTTCCTACCATTTTTTATATCAATGCATAAAATTACGTGGGTGATTCGGCATGGAACAGGTAAGTGATCTTACTTGAACATCATCTGCATCATAGAAGAGTGTCAGGCCTAGTATCATTTTTTACAGTCAGTGAAGTAAAAGCAAGAATAGAAGTTATTTGGAAGCTCGGCTCTTTGGGCATGTTGGCTGTGTCCAAGTAATTAACTTCACAGTTTGAATGGTTGTTTCTATTTTTGCATTTATAAAGTATGCTTCAATTGTTAGTCACCATGGCAATGGTATTAGACAATAAAAAGAAGAAAGCTTAAGCATAAAGAATAAATCAAAATATTAAAAGATGTTTTGGATACCACTAGTTGTTTAGGTTGTAGAATATAAATCTGGATTAAAAAACCCCAAACCTCCAACCTGAAAGTTTTTGTACATTCAAATAACAGAGCAAGATATTACTTTGTTTTTTATTAATATATAATAAATTTTAAAAAGACTAGAGTCCAATTTATTAAATTTAGGAGACAACAAATAGGGCTTTTCTTACGAAAAATTTTGGTTATTTGAAATATGGCATGTTTTCTTTGTCATGTCAAAATTTCAGCCTATCATGCATACAGGTTTTCTTATCATGACGATAGCTATTTTCCCCAAACAAATCCATTTATGGGTTGTAAATGAATAAGCAATGTCTCTGCGTATTTCTGTCAGGAATGTGTCTGTCAGTAACCCTCTTGACATCTCTTGTGGTGTTTGCAGTTTGCTAAAGTCTAACCCATCTTTGATTTTCAGGCTTGTAAATGGGTAGTAGCAAATTTATTTTTATTCCAGGAAAATACCAGAAATAATACTTTACTTCACTCCGCTGCAGCGGGAGTTTTATCTTACAGATTTCAGTGGAGTTAGATCTTAGTTTTAAGAAAGATTTTTTAAAAAAAACCCTTGTGCACTCTTGTTTCATAGTTTTTGTTCAATTAATAGATCAAATGAGAACGTGTATGCACTTTCAATTTTTAAGACAGTGAGAACTGTTGGAAATATTTCTGCTGAGCCTTGCTGAAGTAATGTAGTTTGGAATGGACACTCACATGGACAGGATTTACAGGATCAGGTCTTCTGCATGACTAGTTACTGAGATCCAGAGTGCCCAGTAAAGTGTTAAGATACAGTTTATTTTTCATGTGCCTAGATCCTTTGTGACGGTGTAGATTTTTTATAACGAAGGGAGGCATGAACTGTTTATTTCTTAAAACTTTAAAAGCACAGTAATTGCTTCAGGCAAAGACCTTGGTAAAATTCTTCCCAATGGCATAAATAGAACAATAGGTGAAGAGGTCTGAATATTTAAAACTGATGTGCAGGGTTAAATTTTAAAATAGGTTTTTGGAGGCTTTCATTTTTATAAATTACTTGTTTTGACTACATTGCTATATTTCATAAAATAAAAATATGACCATTTTGCTAAAAACGTTCTGTGTTTATCTTTGATATTAGCTGTGCTCTGTATCTTTTATTTGTTCTTATATAAAAAAATTAAGAAAAAAATTTATAATCTTATTTCCTATATATATTATTCTAATAATTGACTATTGCATATTTTGCTATAAAATTAGCAGGGAGGTTTAAAGATTTTGGCATCCTGTAGAATTTTTTTTTGATTGCCTTTCAGATAAGTAGTCCCATTGTAATACTGTTTAATGTAATGTAAGGTATTACAGATACATATTCCTTCAGAAAATGTTACAAATATTACTCTTAGGAATATTTTGCATGTCTGCATTTTTTGGATGCTTTGAAAAAAAGAAACGTCTTTGAGATATAGAGCAAAGGCTATGCTAAGCACAAAACACTTATTTTTGGCTGACATTACCTAGTTTTTGGCCAAGGTATTCAGATGCCAAATTAAAACTGAAGGTTTAGTGTAATGGCTTGACTTTCTGCAGTTATCAAAGAAGAAAGTCTTGGAGTATAGACTCCAGTTACACATTATTGTAAAATAAAGTTTGAAGGATACTCACATATCTGCTGACACTGAATGTAAATGTTTATTTTTGAAAGTTGGACTAAATTAATTAGATGTAGTATAGTCTGGCTTAGGAAATCAATTGCCATGTTCTTCCAGAAGAACAAGGAAAGATAAGTTGAACATGGTTAAACTTAGTCATTATAATTAGTGCTATTCATACTAGCAAGAATTAAGTGTTACAGTGTTTTGATGTTTGTATTCCTGCTGATTAAGGTTCTGTTGGAATCTCCATGGCACTAATGCCATTTCTTACAAAAAACATTCTGTTTAAAAACTAACTAGTGTGAAGGGCTAGTGTACATAGATGCGTGGATGTGCTGAACTTCTTCCTGTACTGTTCGCACAGCAAGTTTGAATCCTTTGGTCCAGACTTTGCAGGAGACAGTTGCAGGGTGGTATAAAAGTTTTTGTCTTTTTCCTTCATTCTCTTGTTCAGATATATAACATTCTAAGTGTGCCTAAATGTTCCCCAGTCATAGCCGGCTGGTTCTTCAGCGATATCGGAGATCTGATCTTGATTCTTGTGTTCTTGGTAGTCTAATGCCTTTTTTTTTAATGAAAATATTATTGAATGCTGAGGCAAATAGATATACAGATTGCTGTGATTTTGATACCTGATTTTAAGTCTAGTGTGCAGCTGAGATGGATATGCATGGCTGTGGAGCATTCTGTGCATTACAAAAGATTGCACAAAATTGTATGAGGAGGAACGAGGAATTATGACTAATTTTTGCTGAAAAAGCATATCTGCAATATATCAATATATTATGTATTTAGAGTTTAGACTAATGGCTTGATCTAGACTTAAAATGTCTATAAAAGGATATTCTTCAAAATATTTAATGTAAAATAAGGTAATGTCTAGAAAAGTATGTTAGTTTACACAATCTTTTTATTATAGGTCAGCCAGCCTGCCTGCCTCTCTTTCTCTCTCTTTCCCTTCTTGTCAAGATGTACTGGCCAGTCTGCTTCCGCTTTGAATTCTTTTCTGTCAATTGATGAAACCGTTAGACGTTTTATGAGAACTGCTCACTGACTACAACTGTAGGGACATAGACAGAAACCTAAGTTTGTTATCTGAAAATACGCAATGCCATTACCCAAGCATTGTAATGTTTAGGAACGATCAAGCATCTGTGTAGTGTTAGTCATCTGCTCTGCTTTTTAGACTGTGTTTTACTTACAGCTTCTGAGCTGAGAACATAATCTCCTTAAGCCAAACGCGATGTTGGTACCTCTTCAAAGTGCTCTGGGCTTGGGCTCCCTTGAACTAATTTTGAGACTGGCTTTCCAGTTATGTGAAGTCTGTAAACTTAGCCACAGATTTTTAGTTTCTTAGGTTTTCAGAAAACATTGTGATGACTTGAGATGACTTAAATGTCCAGTTGAGTGGTAAATAGTTTTGTTCCCCTTAAGATAATAGATACTCAACTTCAAAATAAACTGTAACCTAACTGGAAAATCAAAAAGCTGTGGATTTTGTCTTACTGCTTTGTGGGCAGTTACAATATCAAACAAAGAGTACTTTTGCGTGTATATCCATTTTTACTGATTCTAATTTTAGTACCAGAATATGATTAACGTGATGGTAAGATCTATTCTACTGATTACACCACCACTGCATACATTTCAGGTTTTGAAAACATGTCTCTTAAACAGTAATGCTTTATTTATTTTATTCTGTCTAATGAATTTTGTGGTCTTAGAACTTTAAATTGAAACCATGTAGCAGAACATATGAAAGTAATTCTTCCTGATAAAGAATAACGTAGACTCAATTATGCACATCAGCACAGCTACTAGTAAAATATGTGGGTATTTTGTGTATGGTAATGGCATACGATATTTTCTACTCGTTGTGTATTCTTCCCAGATATTTTTCTATTTCTTATGCATCAATTATATTTCCTGATCTTCTGTTTTATTCATAAGAGTTTTTAAAACAGAGTTATGTGAAAATATACCAGAACCAACATACTGGAAAAATGTACTGGAGCAAGGATTATACATACACGCGTGTGTGTGTGTTTGCATATGTATATAACATATATATTTTAAATACGTGGTAGATTATACAGGATGTATAATATGCTGAATCCTCAAAGGGTCAAGTTATGTCTCCATAATCTACCGGGCTGAATGTTTTTAAATATAGTACAAAGTACTGTGAAGTGGCTTACAAAGTTAGGAATAGGTTTCTCAACAATGCTTCTCAAAGAAAACATACATCTGACATAGAAAATACTGGAATCTAGTGCACTGTATTTCCTGAAAATTTTTATAATAGCCAAAGATACATATTTTTAAATTTATTCTAATTAACTTTGAAGCAGATGGAATGAAATATCCCCTTTTCTACCAGAATTTTATTGGCAAGGCTGACAAATATTACATAGTGTATAAGACCTGGAATCTGAAGGAATATTTTGATGACCAGTTTTAAACTGGAAAGTGAAGGTGACATGATAACTCCCAATTCAAGCAAAACAGACTTAGTGACCATTTGTTTGTAACACACTGTTACTCCCGTAATGTTTGTCAGTATATCTAATTTTTATTCAAAGCTAATGAAAATGGCTTCTGATAGAGTCAGAATGGTAAAAGTGCTTTTACTAATTTCACATATGTTTCTATATTGACTAGTTCTTAAATTGTATATTAGAAAGATGATGCCTTTAAATTCATGACTAAGCAAAGGATTTACTTCTCTGCATCCCTCTGCCAGAAAGGAGAGCATCTGAGTTATATGAGTGCTTTGGCTTACAATTTATCTTGATTTATCCAGCAAGGGGAGATATCCTGGAACTGTTGTTACGTGACAACAGAAAGTTCTGTCAAACAGCAAACAAGATGGGAGTTAAGAAATGAGTAGTACCTACTGAACCAGTTGCAATGCTTTTTTATTTTAATTCTAATTTATTTTTAATCAATTGGTTACATCTGTTTTCTGTGCACATATTTCTTTTTCAGTCAGATGAATACAGTTCCAGAGAGATGAGCTAAATTTATGGGCAATTTTTAGTACATTTAAGATCAAATAAAAACAAACTTATAATGTATTTTGTATGGTAGTACTGTATCAAAATCCAAAAATATCTAAGTAATTTTTCTTTCACATTAGGACTCAAAGTTTTAGAAAAGAAGTTACTGGGGAAATTGCTCTTGTAGCTTTATATTCACTGAATGCCTTGTTATTTTCTACAGTTCTGTTTCCTATTTTCGTAAATAGCTCTGTTGTTAAGTATGAAGCTGTTAAACTGTCACCTTTCATTCTGGAGGTCTCTTGGTGAAAAGCTAACACTCCCGTGCCATTAGTTCATCTATTTGAAGTTCTCTGATAGCTAACCAAATCTCATACAGGGCAGTATCACATATGTATGAATGTTTCCATGACTTTTGATATATTGTATAGTTTAAGATACTGTAAGTAAACACATACTAAAGCTATGTTGTATGTGAATAAGTGGGGAGATCTAAGATTATTCTGCACTCTTGTAAAGGAGAGTGCTAAGGCCACATTCTAGAGTCTCTGGAATCTTCTCAGGAGAGAAAATTGGGGTTTCAAATCCTTTATCCACAAATCGGTTTTGGAACCTATGCTGAGATCTTGTAAAAATCACTTAATTTCACAGATTTTACATGAAGCAGAATTTGTTCTTAGTATCTCTGATCATATAGCGTGTGAGATTTCTTATTAGAAATCCATTTGGCCATTTAAAGTAGCAAAGATTTTCAACTGAATTGCTGATTCTCATTCCTATTTTTCTGAGGAAATCGAAGTTTCTTTTCTAGTAATAGCACATTAGCATTTCTGTTATTTAGTATACCCATAATTTTTTATATGCATTGTCTTCTAAGAATTTTTAATGCTGCCATGGCAGCATTTACTAATTTGAGATTCATTGTTAATATTTCAGTATAAATAAATAAATAAGTTTAAACTGATGGTAGGACAAAGAAGGCAGTGACAGAAGCAAATATAAGATGTCCTACTTTCTTTAGCATAATAAAATCAGTGCAAGAAATTTATTCTAAAACTTTTTTTTTTTTCTCTGAAAGTTCTACTGTGGAAAGCATAGTGACATTTCCAGTCATCCTTTTGGATGAATAAAAAATATTCCCTTCATTTGCCAAAATGGGATTAGTGAGTAGATCTCATTAGGAATTTGCACATGACTTTGCTCCCTTTTATCTATATAAAGATAAATTCCTCAGAGTCAAAGGAAGTCGAGAAAATAATATCCAAAAATCCAAGAAGGTAGAAAGCATTGCTGCAAGGATATTTTTCAGAGCCAGCCAGAGCAGTAACTGTAGCATCCAAGGCAGAATTAGCTTGCCCCACAAGGGCATATGCTAAGTATTAGAATCAGAAAAGCTTCTAGTATCTTAATAAAGAAGATCCACAGAAAAAGATCATTAGACTTGAAAAAAATTATAAATGTAATCTTTGCTTGAGTAAAGTCTTAAGAAAATTTTTAATGATGTTAAGGATTGTTTTGTTTTCTTTAGACGTTATTCATAAATTTGCTGATAACCATTTGTTGAAAGACATCACTTTATTGAAAAAGGAAGAAATGTAGTATTTTGTTATGTAAGAAGATATTTGTAAAGGTCTCCTGTATTTTTCGTGGTATATTTATGTTCTGATCCTCTACTCCATTACAATATAATCCTCAGAAACATTATATCTCTATACCAGCTTTGCAAAAATAAAAATTCACAACATGTATTATTCATTCACCTTCACCTTCTGCTTCCTTTGAAATGAATTGGCCCTTAAATGGCCCATTAAAGGTAGCCCTGAAATCACTGCTTGTGTAAGGATCGTAGGATAATCATTCTCTATTAGGACAATGGTTTTTCTGCATAGTGCATGGAACATGTAAAAAATGATGAAAAAGAAAGATAAACTTGTAAACCAGAATAATCTTTTCGCCACTGTAGAATCTTATGACATCAAAACCATTTTAATATGTCAGTTTGAAAACAAGATGAAGTTTTATGATTTAAATCTGGTATTCAGAATACTTATGTCTGTTAGATGAATGATCTGTGTCACAGTCACAAGTAACTTTATAGAGAAACAGATGTGTTTGCAGTTACTAGCACTAATGGGTATGTGCATACAATTCTTAGACATATGAAGGACCAAAACAAGAAGGTTGCCAATCTGAAGCACAATCAGCAAATGGAGAAAAAGAAGAATGCACAGTTGTTGGAAGAAGTTCGTAGACGAGAGGATAATATGATGGACAACTCTCAACATTTACAAGTGAGTTGATTTTTTAATTATGATTTAGAATCACCAAAGAAAATATTCTTCTATTTTTTGTGCGTTTTCTAGGATGTATAATGAGTTTCTCTATATGAAGAGCTGACAGCTTTCTCCTGTCCTTCCAGAGAAGATACTAATGACTTCAGCTGCAGCAATGAGCTATTTAATATTTAGTGTGAGGAAAAAGCAAAATAGAATGTGAAGTCTGCTCCTCAGAAGGACCATATTTTACTAGTTAAAAATCAAGAAAGTCATTCTAGTTGGTTTTGAGGAGAGTCAGAAAATAGAAGGATAATTATCCTTTCTATATTTGGTTTCTGCAGCATTCACAGTGTGACATCCACAGACCTAGTGAGGTTATGCAGTAGGGGTATGAGTGCTCAGCATGTTTGAATATCAAATAGGAGCTTTCTCTAAGAGACTTTCTTTTTTCTTTCTTTCTTTCTTTCTTTTTTTCTTTCCCTTTTTTTTTTTTTTTAAACTAGGAACACATTAATATGCCCAAGTGATTAGCTATGTAAAATACAATTCAGTTTTTTAATAGCATTGAAATGTATAACAGTGTGGGGACTGCAACGAGCTACACCTGAGAACCAGGGGCCGCTGTGTTTCTAGCTGTAGCTCTCCACATTAAATCCACTGTCTGCAATTGCAGGTCCATATCAGGAGGTATATCGTAATCTAATCATGTACTCAGGTCGCTTAATGAGTGTGATTTGATCATATTAGACAGCTGAGGTTAGATTGGCAAGCAGGGTCATGGTGAATTAAGAATTCTTACCAAAGATATTTACCTCATGTACTTAAATAGGGAATCACAGAGACAGCTGTAACTGTCTTACTTGACAGACCTCTTGTAACCATTACTACCTTGTTACTGCATCACAAAAACTTTTTTTCTGCTGTTGGAAGGGAAAGGTTCTTCTATCACTTCTTTTAATATAGTTTAGGCTTTCAACTTCATTTTAGGAGAATCTCTACAGTTTGTAAGTTATTAGAGTTCAGACATTAAGATTTTAAAGATAACCATCTGATTATATAATTGAGAAATTATATTAAAGATATTAAAGATATTAAAGACCACAAAAAAAGTTTGATACTTGACTTAATAATTATTCTCTGAGAGCTGCCTATGAAAATCTGTGAACAGAAGTGCTGAGTTCTGTCAACAATATCAATATCTCTGCATCCAGTGTTTATAGGTACAATCTAATTTACAGTGCAGTATGTCATTTTTGGCTTGATCTGGTTCATATAATGGGTTTCTGGAAAATTTCTAATAGGTGGAATTCGACCCTTATGTGCTACATACTATACTGTGTTTCTTACGTGTTTCTATATGCAAAATGGAGAAACTAACAGTACACCTCTCTTTGGGCTTGTGTCAGTGAACCTGTATGTCAGAATCAAGCTCAGGAAATGATACATTATTTAGGTATCTGCCTAATGTTGTGTGTACTTTGTAACCCTAGTCATTGGAAACTGATTGCATCACCATACCTTCTACTGCACATGATACGGCACTAAAACCTTGTGAACTATTTGGCCTGACAATTTGATATATCAAAATTAAATTTCAGTGTTAAACAGCTACTTGTAACTTGATCTAGGGTGAGAGAGTAGATTAGAGCTGTAGTTTTTTGTTAATATTTGTTAATATTTCAGAATTCTGTCAATAGAGCGGTCACTAGAGAACAGAGGGCAGCCTGAGTCTTTGCTGTAACCCCTGTACTTGGAAATTTCAAATCATATACTGAGAACAGGTCCATGAAATGGAAGCAGCACAGCTGAAAACTTGAATTTAGAAAGAAATAGCCATATCTTTTATACAGCTTCCCTGTGCCATTCACTTGCTATAAAGTATTTGCCTACTAAAAGCACTTCATGAAAAATAGTTAACTAAGAACTGTTATTTCTCTATTTTTGTGACTGATCCTTAAAATGTTAATATTTTAACATTTCCAAATGTATACTTTAACGTATTGCTTTTGGTAGCATCTGTGGCCCACCCTACACTTGCTGAGCTCCTGGGAAAGAGAAAAAGGGAGGATCTCAGCTGCTGCCACCTGTCAGTAGCTGCTTTGCATCCCCCAAGTCCTTCCCCAGTGCAGCAGGAACAAGTGGAGAAAGGGAGCACCAGATGGCTGGGCTGCAGCATGCTGCTGCATCCCACCCTAGCCTTTCTGTCCTAAGCAAAACAGGCAACCGGCTGCTCTCAAGAGTTTGCTGCCATAGCTAATTATTTATAATGATGTGCCTAAAACATTTCCTCATTCGCTTGGTTTATTTCTTCCCATATATTTCTTAATATTGACCATTATTTTCGTCCAGGGCTGGATATGTTCCCTCATTGCAATTTGCTTCTTTAGTGAATTAGGCTGGCTGTCACTGTGTGGATCATGAAGGAGGCAAATATACTCGAAAGAAATGGCTTGTTTGACTTTACAGATTCAACTATGAAATGCCTGAGGAGATGCACTTGTAAGAGAGGTTTGGCTCTATGGCACTGTGATGTTTTTAAGTAAATCCATAAGGAAACAGGGTGAATGGAGAGAGATGGAGAAGAGCAGCCACACTTGAACATCTGGCAGTGTTTTCGTTCCCTAGCAACTTAGGATACAGGAATGGTCTAGCAGGTACAATTGCTGTAAAATTGCAAAGAGTGCAAAACGGCTTTTCTTTATAAGCCTTCCTGAAGGCAGATACTGTTCCTGTGCAAGAGACTCTTCCCAAAATGGGCTTGCCAACATGTATCCTTGCATGCTTCTTTCATAAGATGAATAGTGATAGTATCGGGTGCTTTTTCTGTTATTCTCGTGAGGTAAAAGGATTGCCCTTCCCTGTGAAAGCTCCTTAGAGTTTGCTTTAGGAAATGAATCACAAAATTCAATATTCTAGTAAAATCTCCCGTAGAAACATGTCACTGCCTCACATATTGGGAGCTTGGGGTTTCCCTATTCATTTTAAGATTTGGGGAGATTTTGGTGTTTTTACATAATGTCATTGCAAACTTTTCAAATAACTCCTTGTATATCGAATATTGGAGGTATCATGACTATGATATGAATTTATTCTGATAATAGAATATTTTGGTTTGAAGTCACTCACTGATGAGGTTTATTTATTAGTATATGTGTAAGGTAGTTACAAATATTAGGTGAATGTCATGTTATGTTCTTGCATGACTCTCATAAATAAATGGATGACTGGTTAAAAACCCCAAACCCTAAGTCTCTAGTCAATTAACTTTGGTATATAAAGGAGATTTCCACCTAAGAGTTGCTTAAAAATACTTCTTTTCTATGGAGTTACTTAAAGAGTAAGTATGTCTTAAAATGCAGGGTTCTCCTTTTAAAACATTAGGTCAAGCACTGATAGATACATCACTACGATTTTGATTGGTTTGTATGGCTTGTGATTTGAAGGTGATTTTGATCTGAAGCTTTTGCACCTGCTCACATCCACCTATTTACTGTGTTTGGCATAAGATAAACATTTACTCCTGTAACATGTGGACTTAAACAGCAGGGCTGCAGGGGTGTAACACATCTGCTGACTGCAGGCCCCAGCCTGTCACTGTGGCTGGGAGTGTTCTAGATTTGAACATCTTGATACATGTGCTCCAAGGAGGCATATGATGCAGTAGGAGATAGATACGCGTGCCTTCTTTCCTATCGAGGGTACGATCCCGTTCTCAGGAGGAAAAATATAAAATAATATTCCACTAGTAATATGAGTGGAATCCAAAATTAGGTTATGAGAGTTATCTACTTGGTCACTTTATATTAAATTTCAGTTTACGAGTGATGAGAGAAAATAATAAAGATAATAAAAGATAATAAAGAGAAATAGAAAGATTGTATAATCTATAATAAATAGTAAATAGAAATATTGTAACAATATCAGTCTAAGAATTTAACTGAGGCAGGATTTGTGGAGAGATGCATCCGATATGTGATATACCTGAAATTTCTGGGAGTACTGTCCATCTGCTGATTAGAAATGAAATTAATTGATGTTTTAAGAAATACTGAATTATGTATATACCTTAGTAAGCCATAAGTATCTTATTTCCTGTTCTTGATACCACTTCTAATACCTTCTGCTAATGTTTATAGGCTCATATAACACACAGTGCTTTTGTCTTTAGTGTACTTCTTACTTCTGTGAAGGGTGTATTGAGCTGTTATAAACAGAGCTCAAGGACTAAAGCATATCCTAAAATTCTCTGACCTGATATAATGATTGTAGTCCTTGCTGGCTAGTTGTGACAAGCTCAGCCAAGACTTGCTGAAAAGCAGTTAGACGAATCAAATTACATTTATTCCAGCCAGGTGTCGATCCCCTTTGTATTGGGAGGGACCTAACGAGAAAGCTAGGATAACTGCCCATGGATCATTTTTCAGGGTATCATTCAAGTCTACAGAATTTGTTGAATTGCCACCTGTTTTGTCCAGCTAGAACAGGGGCTGAAGCTGTCCCCAGTCAGCTGTCGATGTGCTTTCTGGCAGATTTGAAGTTCTGATGTCTGTAGTTTCTTTGAAGCTTCAGTAGTGTGTAATTCTTCCTGAAGCTTGTAGCATTTGCTAAACTTCTCAGTAGTTTTTAAGATAAAAGCCCCTCAATGCTGGTTCAGACCTGAGCGTCAGCCCTTGCAGGACAAGTCTGAGTCCCTGCTGGCCATATGTCTGTGCACAGGGCCTTCAGGACACTGCTGGGAGGAAGAGCAGCCTGAACGTCTGCAGAGAGAATCCACTTTGGTCCCTCTCAGCTATCAGCTGTGAGTGATGCTTAAGGTGTGGTTTGGGGGAGTTATTTGAATCATTTTAAATTGGAAGCATGGGGAAGCTAGACTTCAGATTAATTCTCAGAAATGAAGAGTAGTTGTAAGGTTTTCAGCTTTTTTCTTCCACAAATCAGGCGCAGACCTGTGCAAATGTTGCCAGACATGATGGCCGTATATTATATAAAAGTGTCACAGCGGGAGAGCTGGTCCATGAGCACTTTATCATGAAGCTGACTTATTTTGAGAATGGTATACCTCACATATCTTCATTTTTCTCTTTTGTTGTCTGTCTTACAAAGATAAGCTTTTTATAGAAGTGCTGAGCTAAGAAACATAGCAGTGTGAAGTTGTGCACAACTCCTCAAACAAATTTGTTTGTGGGACCTTGAAACATTATAGATGCTAGACTTTATTTTTGAGGTGATCAGTGCTTGTTTCCTGAGAGAATTTCTCTTGATTCTTGTATGGCACGTGTTTGTTCCAGTAACTCTGTTACTCTATCCAATAGAATTAGGAAAGAAAACATTTGGGTAATGTTGATAAGTTCAGTGGGTTTGGTTTTGATTTCTAAACCTGCTGTAATAGCAAAAACTTGTAATGCTAATGAAGGACTGAATATAGCTATTTCATGCTGCTCTGTATACTACATCCATCTCCTTTAAAGCACCAGACACTTACAATCTCAAATGATGGCAGGTCTAAAAAGCCGGTTTATGAAACTAAATATTTTATATAATTTAAATGTTGTCTCACTATGAGATACGATTATTCACATGTTAGTTTGAAACAATAAGAATTTGCTTGGAATAATTTTCCCATATGTCTTATTAAATAGCCTTCAATGGAAACTAGATGTTCTGTCTGATTATACTTTGCAGAGATACAAAATATCAATTTAGTATTTGAATGGAACCTTATAGAATCATACCCGTTTTAAGTCCAGAAACACCGCTTGTGGAAATTTATGCAAACACAGTTGCATGTCACAAGGGAGAAGCAGGGACCAACTGAACAGAAAGTAAAAAAGTTTAATAACCTCTTTTGCCGTGGTCTACCCAGCTTATGAGTATTTTTGCCTTTTCTTTTCCTGGTTTATCTGCTGAAAAACACTCTGACTTTCCTAATGTTTTAGATGTTTGGGTTATTTGTCGCAATTCTCTTATAGGTAGATTGGATAGAAAATCTTAGGGCAGAAGCGTGCCAGAAAGATTTTTCAGTGGAAAAGAATTGTTTTTGAGTGAGATGACATGTAGCCCTCACTCATTTCAAGAATCATGCACTGGCAGTTTAATCAGTACTCAGAGCCTAAAGTATCGTGAAACAGGTTGTGTACACATATACGTTCTCCGTGTGTAAATATCCAGTGCTTCCAAACAGATCCAGCACCTGCGCCTTGATTGGCCACTGGACACGGGGAGGAAATGGGCAAGAATTCTGGATTTTTGATAGTTTTGTATGTACATGGCTAAAAATTCAGTCTTAGATGATGAATAAAGCATGCTCAGGAGAAAGTCTATCAAAAGAAATAGGAGAACTGGGTAGTTAGCATTACAACATCATCTACTGTTTGATTCTTGCCATGTAAATATCTGTAGTATTTTACTCATTGAAATTATCTCACAAGAGATTTCACAGCTATTCAGCATGAATCCTAAATTTGGAATTGGCTCTTTATTTTTTGCTCTGTGCTTCAGTATATAACTGTCATCTCCATGATAGTTCTAGGAATACAAAATATACCAAAGACATAGCACAGTACTATATGTTATGTCTGTGACTCTTAAAATAAAATAGAAACATGGCCTAAACAACTGGTATACCTGACATTAATTTATTATGATTTTCTCTTAATGCAATGTATTTCCTAATGTATTGTCTTAAAGCCTTTGGAACTAAAATGTTAATAAAAAGAGGAAGCTAGGGAATAGATGAAGTCCTGCAAATAAAAATGAGCAGAGCAGTGTAATCTGTTCAGAGACAGAGGAAACAGTTGTGACTGTTACGCAGACAGGCATTAGTGTACATAGCTGACATAAGACAGGAGAGAACTCATTGCATAAACACACAGCTTTGTATTTATTAGTGCTGAAATACATACCTAGCTCAACCTTTTAAGAGGTTAAAATCATGAGTTACTGTATTAAAAGCAAATTCTAGTTATAGCATGCATCTGAAGTTGGGCCTGTGCCTCTCTGGAAGGCTTTAATAATCCTTTCTGGAAGGCTTTAATAATTTTGAGTGTGTAGGGGATTCCATATGTTTTCTTCAGAAAGCTGATTGTTATTGTGGGAGAAGATGAAGATGAGGTTGAGTTTTTGCCTTTTACACCATTCCTCTTTGATCTCCACAATGTGCATGCAAGAAATGCACATCGTCGTCTAGCTCTGATGAGTGGAATTGTTTCCCATTTTTCACTCAGCTGTGGATAGAGAATAAGGGGAAATAGGAGACTGATTGCAGTTTTCATTTCTCTATGCTATAAGCAATGTATATTCCTCAAGACACACAAATTGAGGTATCTTGAATTTGGGATGTAAGTACAGAGAAGGAAAAAAGGATAAGCTATGGCCTTTCCTTGCCGTAATGGTCATGAAGATGTTATTTCTTGCTAGGGTATTTGATATCACATACAAATATTTTAAAGGAAAATTGTTTGATTTTTGCAATTACATATTAAGATCTGTTGCAACAAGTTTTTCAGTCTTTGTCTAAGTTAACCAAGAATCATGAACTTTTGCATACCAGTTCAGTGACAAATGTAGAAGATGGGGTACGTTACAGTGAGAATGAAGTTTTCCCCCAAAGCTTCCATGTACCTGTTGGAGGAAAATGCAGAATAACAACTTACTTTTATTATAGTCATGGTGAGTTTAAAATCTTATTTTACCAGGACTTTTCTACAATTAGAGCAGAAGCTTAATGATGCAATTGACATGTAAGAAGGAAGACTGTGATGGTCTTGTATTGCAGAACTTTTATTTAATATTATAGCCTATGCAGAAATATTTTCAACAACAAGGTTCTTTCCTGAGTTTCATACTAAGTTATAATTATTTCAATTGCATACATTTGCTGTTGCAAAAACAAGTTGGACAATTGCAAGGGCAAGTGAACAATTTTTGTAATTTTTGGCTAAGTTCTGCATATATACTCTGTTAGGTTAATGAACTCTGTTAGGTATATGAAGAAATGTAAAAGCTAATATTTTATGCCACTTTTTGTAATACCTTTGCAGAATTCTCTTCAATTTATTGCTTGAAAACTAAAGTATGTTTTTGTATGCTTCTGTTCTCAAATTATAGGTTCCTTGGAGACTGTAAGGTTTCTTTTCTTCTAATAGTTAAGGTGAAGTTTGATCAGTTTGTAAGAAAATCAGAGTTCATATATATCAAATAGTTTTATCCTTATAAAGCAAGAGATATGAAAGAGCAAAAGGAGAGAACCTACCACACCACAACTGTGTGCGTTAGTGATATGTTCAGGGGTACTTCCTTTGCCGTTTCTCTGCTTCTCTAATTATAGCTGGATTTTGCCAAGATAGGAAGTGTCGTTAATAACTACAACCTCAAAAACGTCTAGCCTTCAGTAAAATGTAGAGCTTATTATGAATTTCACACAGTTCAGGGAACTTTGCTCGTTTTTTATTTGAAAAAAAAGGCAGGAATTGCATTTTCTTAGGACAGTCATTTTCATGTAGCTGTACATAAATTTGTAATAGACAATCTACATTTTGGAAAAGGTAGGACTCAACAAAGCTGTTTTTTTCTGTGACATGTTTAAAACTGAACTATAAAAAGTCTTAAAGTTGAGATTCAAGCTGGGAGTATTAGAAAATCTAAGTAAGCCTATGATAATTTAGTGTAATATGTTAAAAAATGATTACCAGATTAGAAGTGCATCATATTTACTAAAATCAGACTAATCAATTCAACACATATAAGACTATTGAAGACACAGATAATGTACATATATTCAGTTTTTGACTTAATATAATTGCATATATATATGCAAATTCAGATTGTTAACATGGATGGACATTTAGGAATTTTCTTTTCTTGGCCTGTGAAAGTTCCATAAGTTGTGGGTAAATTCCATATGTGTTGGTGAAATGTGCATTGAACTTCAGCCAGTGATTTAAGAATATGTTGAAGAAAATACTTCTAAAAGGTTTCAGATGAAGAAAAGCGTTTGAGAGTCTACAGAGGGCAGGAAGGTTGATTGGTAGGTCTGAGGATCAATACCAGAAGAGTTTTTTTTTGGGGGGGGATTTGCTTTGACCTTTGTTTTCATTGTGCAGGATAATCCCCAGAAGCCAAAACTACTCTTGTTCTAAAATGTCCCTATAGACAATCTAGGAAAATCTCACTTGAAGATCAGTTTCTACTAGACTCACAGTCTCTTAAATCTTTTTTAGTTTGTCATAATTGGTAGGCTGACGGAAGTGACTTAGAGTTCTCTCCTATGTCTTTTAACTGGTTATAATAATAATTAAAAATGTTTGGCAGATTAAAAAAATCAGTAAAACTGCTGCTTGTAGTTGTCATGCCTTTTCTTTTGTCTAGAGTATTACATTATATGTGTATGTATAAAATAACATGAATTTTATTCTTCGAACTATCTCCATTTATTGCTTTTGGACTTTTAACTGGGTACACACAGTATTTTGAAACATTATATATATTTATTAATCTAACCTTTGTACTATTACAGGGGCTTCTAGAGTATCCTATATCAGAAAGTCTGAATACTAACTTCCTGATTTTTTTATTTTTTACAATTAAGTCAGCAACATAATGTTTTTCAGCATTGCCTAAAGTAATGGATTAATTCAATGATTTCAGCACCCAGGAACAGTGCCTTCAATATATTATTAGCTGAAAAGGGGAAATATAAAGAGGTGTTGGAAGAAAAAACTCTTATTGGGGAAAAAAAACCCCAAACTGCAGCAATAAGAAACAGGAAAAACTTAATGTGATACATTTTTTTTTTTTCCAATACGTATGTAATAACTCACACATGTGGGACTCCTGCAGTCTCCAGGGGGCAATCACATTCAACATGCATCAAAAGAAATAGTTCAGTTAAATCAACTCTCCATACCCAGCAATAATTACCACAGGTTTACACTGAGATATAGTTGCAAAAGGTTAGTCAGTAGGGCATCTGCAAATCAAGTCATATGTCAACTCTACATCAATAACCTCATTATAATAGATGTTAGTATTTCAGCACATGACTGTCCAATAGCCGGCTATGTATAGTTCATTTTAAACTTTAACATTGACTTATAGCTTGTCTAATATTTTACTAAGTTATGTATTTAAACACCCTATATTACATAAATTATAATCAGTGACAAAAACAATAATTTAGATTGAAATTCTGCAAAGTGAAATTGCAGTAAAATGTCTGACCCTATTTGTGTAGCTGTCTTCAACATAAGATGAATATAGGTAATTTTTATCCTGTAATGCAAAAGTAGCATAATCAAATTTTGTATTAGTGTAGATTTTTTCAGTTTAAGCATTGCTTAAAAATGTTGCTTATACTTTTTTATTTTCCCAAACAAAAGCTGTTTTGCTAGATATACTAAAAAACCCCCACGTTTTAGAAATATAACTGATTAGCTAAATTTTTTAAGAACTGCATCAGTAGAGACTTCGTTATATTCGTAGGTTATACTAAGCTATATACATATATATGTATATGTTTTAGTAAAGAAGAGATTGATAGGCTGGATAAGAAGATAAAAAACTTTTTACAAACCTCTCTGTGGTCTGTGTGAGACTAAAATATCTAGCTCTTTTCATAATTTGCTTTTGCTGTATATACACCCATGTCTGTCACCTGCGCTCCCCTATTGCTGCTGTTTGTCACTCTCCCTAGACCTTTTCGGGTAGCATGCAAGCAGGACTAACACACGTGGTCCGTAACAAACGTTCTGCCTGAGGTGAGCCGAGCTGGAATTCCTTTTGTTGGCTGCTGTGTTCCTACTACTTACCTTTCACGCAAATGCACTGCAGTACCCTTTAGGCTATTATTTACAGACTATCTAGTCTTACAGCCTAGGAAAAAAAAAGATGAGTGTGCTTGTTTTACGTAATCTTGTCGAGAACACCCCATACCTTAGAATGATTATTTAAATTTTTTATTGTAAATGCATCTTTGCTTTGAGGAGCTTTCATGGGATAGATTCATTGGAACATTTTGGAAATTTTTGTTTCGTAGCGTTTTACACCTTGCTGATTGCTTTTTTGATTTGTTTTTTGGTTACAGCTGGACAGAATTTGGCCAGACAAATTAATAATGGTGGAACATATAAGTCAGGAAAATAGGAGCTGATTTTCGGATCTCAAACTGAACCATCAGATCTTGTAGTTAAACAAAACTTATTATTTCAATTATGCATTACACAAATCAGATTAAACACAATTAGAAACAAGTAAGTGTTGGCCACCTGCTGACATTTGTAGTTGCTGAGAGCAAAATCATGTTCATATATTGACTTCTTAACCATGGAAATATGAGAATGACTTATCCTAGCTGTTTCGCAATGTATGAAAGTTAAAATAGCACAGAAAAGCTGGAAAGCGCTTACTTGTGACTTATGGTAAGGCTTTCATTCTGCAGTTAAGAAATCACACCTTTTACATTGCATGACTTATTAATAGATCTTAAAGTATTTTACAGAATAAGTATTACAGTCATTTCTTTTACATATATATATATATATATATATATATATATAAAGTGAGACATAAAGAGTAACAAAGATTTGTGCAAGGTGGCTTGATTGCCGATGGCAGCATGTAGCAGCACAGACGGAGTCTTAGTATGTCCAGTGTTATGCTTAGGGGGCTGAACTGCTAACAGTTAATATTTTAGAGTGCTGTGCTAGTCATGATACTAAACAAGTTTGCTATTTAATTGCTCCTGGTTGCAGTACTTACTGAAGATGAATTCAATCTAGTTTTTGGTCCAGCGAGAGAAACTCTCTCTCCAGAGAGAGGAACAGCAGAATCCTTGATTGTAAGGTCTGATTCTGTCTTGAGTGTGAAAGATGAGAAAGGCTACATGCCGTGTTAAATAATTTACAGTACCTCGTGTTTGCCTTTCTCTCGTTTTGCTCTTCTGTGGATGGCTGTAACAGCTACATATGAGTACTGCCATTTACAGTTTAGATTTCTTTTATCAGAGATGCAGCTTTTTTTGACATGGATTATCAAGATAATCAGATAATCCGATAATTCAACAAAAAGCCTTGGCAAACCTTTTCCCACTTTGGAAAAGAGTCTGTTCTGATTTCTGCATCTGAAAAAGACTTCTTACCAAGAAATGCTTGGAGCAAGCATTTTTTTTTTCATTGACACCTGTCATAATTGTCATATCAATTTAAAATATTAGGTTGATGTAGATGAACTATGAATAATGTTATCTTAACACCACAATTATGCACAGAACACAACATTTCTTTGTATTTTAAAGAGCATGGAGAATTTCTCATATGGAGATAGAGAACCCAGCTGTATTCCTTATCAAAGAGATCCCAATTTACTGCCTTCTGAAAAATACATTCTCTGAATTTCTGTGGATATTTTAGTGACATTAATTAGAAATACTTTTAAAAATGCTTTGTTCTTTAGGCGAGTGGAATTGTATTTAGCAATATTGCTTAGTTTCACACAGTCATATTTCTTTTCACAGTTGCATATTGGCATAATGAAAGAAACATTTTACACCTACTTTTTAGCTGTCACATAGCTTTGCCATATTGAGAAATATCATAATTTTTCTATCTAGAAGCTATGGCAAAGATAAAAGCCAGGTGTATGTGATCTCTCCTTTTTTTTTTTTTTTTTTTTTTAAATCCTTCAAAGTGGCTTTATAACAATGTGAACAGTGTGTCACCTTGTGACGTGAGTGCTGCAGTCCCTTCCTTCGGTTTGAATAGCGAATTTTGTGTTTTCCTGAGTATGAGGTGAATTCTTGGCTTTAGTAAAGTTAATGGGGTTTGTTAATGGGATTTTTTGTCAATATCTTATCAGTCCAAGATTTCTCACCTGAGGAGAAAAATAATTTTAAAAAAAGCCCTTTACAGACAAAAAATAAAAGATCATTCAGAAAGCAGATCTCGTTATACATCTGATCTGTTGATGGGAATTGTAGTTTGTGAGAGAGTCTTTCCACAGTCCTCGGTAGGGTTTGTCAGGATTGACTTTTCTATCTGGGAGCTCTTTTATAAAAGCCAACTCCTAACAAATATTGTAACTTCTGTTAATACATGTACTAGAAATGACTGTTAGAAGACTGCTGTCTGATTCTTTTGTTTTCGGCACAGACTGATCCTGTCTGCATCAGAGTATTGTTCACCTCTTTTCCTATGAAAATGTTAGACAACAAAATAATCAGTGCTTATTTTTTATCAAAATAAGAGTAGGATAACTGATGCATTAAACTCCTTTTTTTGTATCTTTTCCCTAAATGTAAAATACAGATACTACAAGAATACTGGAAAACTGCAAGCAATAAATATGTACTATTCCATAATAGAGTACAAAATATCATATAATAGGTTTCGTCATGGAAAACTTGAGGATAACATACTGCAAATGTTTTTGTGGAATACAAAGATTTGCATCTCAATAGTGTAAAGTACTGGGCAGTCTATATGATCAAAACAAAGTACTTACATGTCATATAAGTGTAGCCAACCTTTTTTTTTTTTTTTTTTTTTTTTTTTAATCTTGTTGTAAGTTCTCAGTCATGTGCAAATAACTCTTCAAAGCTGTAGATACCTACAATGTGGACAGAGATTAAAAGCTCTCTGTATTGTGAAGGCAGATAAGACCCTCCCAGAAGGAAAAGACTGACATTCTCTTGGTTTAACAAATAAGGGAGCAGTAAAAATAAGGTATCTTTATACTATCCTTCAGCCTGTAAATTGTGCAAGGCCCGTGGATAAGGTGGCACTGTGGATTATTCTATATTATTTTAATAACAAATGTCCACTAAGAATTAAGACCTAAAACTTCACAGAATTCTCAGGCCATCTCTTGTTATTTTGCTGACCTTGATTAGAAGTAACTGAACCAGAAAAGCTTAGAAACTTTCCTTGCCAGTAATTCTGTCATTTTTGAAATACATTGCTGAGGTTCAGATGTCTCGATGAAGGTATCCCAAATCAGTTGTGGAAGAGCACAAGTTATTAACTAAACTTAGCCGCTGGACACGAGCTAACTGGTGCTGCTGGACACGAGCTAACTGGTAGCGGCTATGGTTGGTTCAAGGTGCTCTGTTCTGCTTGTCGATGGTGGCAATTACAGTCTTCCTCACCTAAGTTCAGATGCGTATAAGCTACCCTTGAAACGCTAGGACATGGACACTGGAGCGTAGAGCAGGCATTCAGGTGAAACAAATGCTCTGAAATCCTGAAAACGTTTCTACAAGCTAGTAGGGAAGATACCGTGCAATTGCTGTTCTGGCGGCGGGGAGGCCGGGCGGGCCGGTAGCGGCCGTGGGTGCCGGCCGGCGGGGCCCCCGGTGCTCGCTCGGCGGCGGGCAGAGCCGGGGCCGGACGCAGCGGGAGAGGGTGTCTCTGGCAGAGCTACCTCGTACCAGGTAAACCAGTTCCTTCAGCTTCCTACTGCCTTTGCCGGGTGCCCGACACCACGGAGGCGGCGCTCAATCAGAAACGTCTGTCAAACGCAGACTAAAAATTTGAAGGTCACAAAGGAAATATGAGCTAGTTTGTTTGGCTTAAAAACAATGCTTTAATTTAAAACAATCGAATCATTCAGTTAAACCATTTTCACTATGTTAAATGCATATTTATTTTTACCATGTTTATAATAAAGAACTAACAGATTAATATTTATCCTTGAAATATCTGAGTAATGAATGTTTTAAGTGGATAATCTTTAAATTTATGTTTGTGAAAGACTGCAAATACAGTAGATTTATTTGGAGAGGACACAGACATGTTTTAATCTCCTTGTTTTAATTAGCTTTCTTGCATTTCTGAATATCCATTGTCACATTTCATACATAGACGCAGGCTTGTCCTCTTGCGTTTTTCTTGCAATTCTTTCTTGTGAAAGGAACTTTATGAGAAATTACAGAACCACAGTTTCAAAAATGTTTATGTGAGCAACATCTATAAAAGCTTTTCTGCTGGCAAGCTGATTTTTACTAAAAAGGTCCCAGTTTTTACAGATGTGCTCCTCCCTTTCTCTGATCTAATGATAGGTTTAAATATTTATCTTACAGGCATTTTTTGTTGCTCGTATTCCAGGATTAATACAGGAATTACAGTGCTTGGTTCACGTGTTAAATTCTGCTTTGCAGGTTAGACCAGATGCGCACTGTGGCCGTCTGTTTTCTAAAAAAAAAAGGCCAGATGCTTCATATAGTGATTGAAGATCAGGCAGAATGTAACCAACAGTATTTGTGTTTAAAGGCAAATGTAATCAATAATATATTTAGTGAGCTAGTAGCACAGGACTAATCTTAAATATTTTTCTGAGTATTAGGATATATAATCCAATATTTTCATGCAAATTTGAGATATTTACTCCTGAACATATATTTAGAGGGAAAACAGAACTTTCCCACTACATTTTGCATATAATAACCTGAAGAAGATTTGAGTCAAAGTAGAGCCATCCTAAGAATATATGAACTTCTACATACTATTATGAATCCTGAATAGCATAAATTTATCTATCTTTTATGAATTATGTAGACCATTCCATACATGGAGAAATTATCAATTGTGAAAAAAGTGTTTTTGATAGAATTCTTGTCTGAAATATGAATAATGAGAACATGAATTTTCAGAGGCTTTTGGCATTTTAACTGTCAGAGACATTCAATATCTGTATTTATATTATTATTTTTCTTTCTACAATTTGAAAATTTAGTCCAATGTTAAAAAGTATATAAATCTAAAATTTGACCAATGTTACATTTTTTTTTCTGATTTGTGCTATATATTAATCAAACAGACAAGCTTTTCATACTCTTCTATGTCAATGGGAGAAGCATGGCAAAAATGAGCTTTTCCTAGAAGAATATGGAGGTTGTATTTATTCCTGTGCACGTCTCAGCTGCATAATTTTTCATAAATCTCTTTAGCATTGGCACGAAGCCTTCTCCTTATTGTTCATATCTTTAAAATAATCAAAATATCTTTTTTG
Source organism: Rhea pennata (assembly GCF_028389875.1). NCBI lineage: Eukaryota > Metazoa > Chordata > Aves > Rheiformes > Rheidae > Rhea > Rhea pennata. Next base: position 15,193,768 of record NC_084674.1, read on the forward strand.
CATGTTGGCAACATCATGTCTTCATATTTATGTCTTCACTCTCCATGTTAAGTACCTAAGGCATTTTGTTTTGGTGCATCTGTAGATATCAACAATCAACATGTTCTCATTCATCATAAACTACTGCAGCATCCTTGACAGGTGTCATTCAGAAAAACCCTTAAAAGAATTTTTTTGATTTTTGTCTATATCTACATAACATTTCACAATTCAGAGGGTAAAGTTTGAAAGACAGCAGGGTAAAGTTTGAAGATAGCAACATATGGTTTGTATTGTCAGGTGCAGTACAACTGTGGTAACCACCACTGATATTAACTATTGATACTATACTCTCTGTAGTTATTTAATGTTTTCAGTAAAATTAAGAAACTGAATGCTATCCTGTGCTGAATAAGTAAAAATTAAATTGAAACCTGTTTCAAAAATTGGAGATTGAGAGTCATTCTGTAGCAGCTGTCTCATTTTACCTGGATTCACTATCTATGCTGGAATTACTAGAACCAAGGAGTATATTGTATTAAATTCAAAAATGGAAACTGCACAAAAATAAGGAAGCTGGTAAAAAGAAATGAAAAGGGAGAGTCAAAGGAGTAAAATATTTGCAGGCATCATGAAGGCTGTTTAAAGAAAATTATATTGCAGGCTCAGAGGAAATGGATACCACCTATCAAAAGCTACTTTAGGAAGACCAAATGGAAACCGGCATAGTTAAACAGCAGGATAAGGGAAGCTATCAAAAGCAAAAAGCCATCCTTCAAAAAACTGAAATTTGTCCAGCTGAGGAAAATAGGATCGTAAAACCTGGCAACTAAAATGTAAAAAGCACAAATAGGCAGACCATGAAACACATTTAGCACAAGCAGGAGCAAGTCATGAAAGGCATTCAAACTGGTAATTTTCCAATGTGTCAGAAGCCAGAAGCCTGCCAGAGAATCTATAGAGCCAAAGACAATCAAGAAATAAAGAGAGTGCTTTCAGAAAATGAGGCCATGAGGTCAAAAAAAATGAACAAAAATGTGTTTCTCTCATGTTCACAGAGAGGCTCTTGGGGAGTTCCTGCTTCTGGAACCCTTTTTATGGCTGAGGTGCCTTACCTCAAGGTGAGGTGGCAGTAGAAAACTTATACAATAATTAACAAAACTAACGCTGTCATCATCATAGGATCAGTAGATCATAGGATAATTCAGGTTGCAAGTAATTCACTGAGTTGAACCTCTTGTTTAAAGCAAGGTCAGACGAGGTGGCTGTCAGAAGCAAGTAGTTTACAGTCAAAAGTCCTTAAGTAATTCAAGATAAAATATGTAAACTGGTGTATAACTTGCTTAAAATTTCTTCTTACCAGATGACTGGAAGGCGGCTAATGTGAAGTGAGTTTTTATAGAGGGTTCCAAGGGAATTTTGGAAAATTTCCAATCAGTATGACATTTGTATTGGACAAATCAAGTAAAATGGTTTTTAAAAAGTAGAACTATTGGGCACATGGCTAAGTGTAATTTGTTGATGGAGAGACAATCTGTCTTTTCTAAAATTAAGTCATTCTTTATGAAGTCACAAGTCGTGATGTACTTCAGAAGTCCTACAAGAATCTATATTGTGACCCCTACTGTCCAGTGCGTTTACCAAAGACATGGAAAAGAGAATGAATAGTTTCATGACAAAGTTTCTGGTGATAGTAAATTATTCAAGATGATAAAGTTGAGGGCTGGCTGTGAAGAAGAGCAAAAGGATCATTTAATACTGAGAAAATATATGATAAAATCAGCATGAAACTAGATTTTGATTAATACCAAGTTTTTAATTATAGGGGAAAAAATCCCACCATTACTTACACAGTGATGGGCTCTGAGCTCAGTTGTTGCTGAATTTGTATCTATAATACATGGTTTTAATGAAGAATAAATTAAGAATAAAAAAGTGAAGTGGAACATTGAGAAATACTAAGAAAGGAATGGAAAAGGAGAGAGCATCATACACTATACAACAACAGCAACAATAATAAAATAGACTAGGATTCTTCAGAGGGGAAAAGAGATGAAGGAAAAACAGCTGTAGAATCATGAGCATCATAGAGAAAGTGAGTAGATAGTTTATGATTTTTTCAATGTGAGAAGTAGGTCATCAGCTGAAAGTAGCAGGAGGGAGATTCAGAGCAAACCTACATATATCTTCAATCATTGTCGTGTAGTTTGTTAGGATGCTACATAATGTAATGGATGACAGTTTTTTTAAATGGGTAAAAAAGTGACCAGATGATCCATTGGGAGTTACTAAATACAGGTCACCACCTTTGGCTGAAGAACTCAGAGCTACAAATTGCTGGTACTGTACGTTTTGAAGGAGTATCTCTGCCTACTTGCCTGTTCTCCCTAAATACCTGCTGTTGATCACTGTTAGAAAAAGAATGCTAGACTAGATAATTAATACGGTTGGTTTTATGTTAACATTTGCAATGAGCACCTGTTTTGATTTGACAAATTGTTCTCTGGCAAATGGATCCAGGCATGAGCAATATGCATTACTCTACATACCCTTAAAATTTTCAAACACACTGAAAAAAAAAAAAGCCATGTAAACAGGTGCTTGGGAAAAATACCCCTGGCAGGAGCTGAATCTGAGTAGGTCAGAAACAGTACAATAGTCTTCAACTACTATTCTGCCTGTTGGTGTGTGCTCACAGGTGCTCTATTCAGTTTGTAATTTAGGAATGCTCTTACTAATAGTTCACAGGTGCATCTTCAGTTCCATCTGGATAGAAATTACTCGGTCCCATTTCTTCTTGTGTTTGTCAACTTCCAGGCAAACCAAAGGAGTGGTAGTCTGAGTTTGAAGCTGTCAGCTCTTAGGTAATTACAAGTGCTTCACAGTAATTAAAACATGTCTTTGGTAGTTTAGGCATTTGTAAACATGTGTTGCTTGCTCTGTGTGTTGGTTTCTCATTTTGCTTTGAATTCAAGGTTGAAGTTCTCTCTTCAACGATCTCAGTGTAGTGGGCCCAGAGATACTTGTGGTTGGAGATGCCACTTAGTGATTTAGTCTTTTCACACAACGAAACCTAGGATAAGAGGAAAGCTCCTCCAAAATTGTCTGTAGATGAGTTTTAGATTGGGGAATGAAATTCCTGAGGAAAATAGGAACCAGGATGAAATTCAGCATCACCCACTCCAAGAGCAAGGAGTGTTTCTTTGATCTTTGCAAACTATGGAAATTTTATAGTATTTAAAAAACAAAAAAATGTAAAAGTCTCCTTAAAAGAAAAAAGTCCATTGTACAGAATGAGAAAGCCAGTGAGATGTGAAGGTATGTAATCATGTTAGTCAATGCAATACTGACTGCAAAAAGCTTAAATTTTACAGGGAAGAATATAGTGAAATAGATTATGCAGAATAGAAAAGAAGATTTTGGCCAACTCAGGCTGATTTATGAAAGCAGGAGGAACTCTGCAGGTTTGTGTGTTTTTGACCCTAAACCTGCAAAAATATGTTGGATTTGGCCAAGTTTCGCTTGAAGATTTTGGCTTCCTTTAAGCCCAGAAGTCAAAGCAACATTTGTGGTACAAACCAAAGCCAAGGAAAAGGTTTGGATGAACCATACAAACCATAACAGCCAAGTTTCACACAACTGTAATTATCATAATGGTTTTCCCCTTTCATTCTTTCTTTACACTGTTTTCCAGAGCTGCTTTTCTGTTTCTGATTGTTAATGGATAGGAGTCTCTCCACTTGGTAAAAGCCTTTATATTATATGTATGTGTGGAGATGAAAAGTGAGAACTCAAAGGTTTTGTCTCTCACTTTTGTATTACAGTAGAATTTGAATGCAAAGGCTGCAGATACCACCTGAAATGATGAGTGATGAGGTGTCTTCATGTCCGTTTCTGAAATATTTTTTTCTCTCTCAGTGGTGGAAATGTTAATGATATTTAGCCCTCCTTGTGGATTTGAAAATATGAAATGATATAATTCAGATGTCTGAAGCACTAAACAATTTAAGAAAATGAGACGATTTGAGTTTTCACCACTCCTAAAAAGTATCTCTTAAATTCTGATAATGCAAATACAATTTTCCATGGAGACAGCCATGTCTGTACTGTAAATGGTGCACATTCTGTATCTTATTTGTATCTCAAGGAACTGAGAGATACAATATATTTAAACTGCTGGCCTGCGAATGCTTCTCAAATTCATAGTCTCTGTATGCACGTCAGACACTATACACATGGTAAATGATATGCATACCATATGGGATTTAGGAAGTTAAGACCATTGAGTTCCTCTCCCATTTTTTTTCCTTATATCATATGGTCAAATCAAAAACATATTATTCTTTATGTTATTAAGAGGCCATGTTTGTGGCCCCATTTATGAGGTTACAAAACTGATTAAACTTTAAGCTTTCCTCTGGCCTAAAAATTTTCCTGGTTACACTCATCTTGCCCTTAAAAAAAAAGTGGGGTGGAAAAGGAGAATTTGCAGCAGAACAGCCAAAATTGAATTATAGAGTTCTGAAAACTTCACATGTAACCTTAGCCAAATATTGCAGCTCAGAAGAGCTGAGTTTAAGGTTCATTTTGAAAGCTTAGTTTTCTAGAATTTTATTGTATTTATCAGGAAGATGTTAACTGGAAAGAATATTTGCAATCCTAACGGACTATATCCCAATTCAATATGCAGTTTCATGACAGTCTTATTTTTGACATTGGCTTTATAGACTGAAATAACTTAATATCTTTAGCTGAACTGTCCAACATATATCTGAAAATAATAAATTTAGTGTCCTTTTCTGCACTTACTTTCATATAATGCCAGAATTATTGTATTATTACTCATAAGATGAAATCAGTTATGCCACTGAAGAAATGTGAATTTACGTTAAGTCCATAATTTCATCTTTGATCTTTGTCAGGGAGCAATTGTTTGTCTGTAATTCATTAAAAAGAAAGGGGAGAACCAGTGATAACCACAGATGGAGACAGGAACCTGTTGTGGCTACTAGGACTAAGAGGGACTAAGACAAAGCTCCTGGGAAACTGATGGGATAAGGAGGAAATAAAGTCTGTTAGTCAGTGAATGCTACGTGACCAACCTTATTTATCTTTTCCTACTTGTTTTCAGGGCAAGGTCTGCATATCATGAGTGCAGTGCAGTTCTGTTACTGTGTCTCCTTCCCATGGTAAATCAGTATCTGAAATGGATTAGGGAGAGAGGCTGTTTCATGCTGCAAGCATCTCCTTTATTGCTGAACTCTCTAGGTAGTTTAACATAGACTGTTTTTACTTGGATTTCATGTATGCTGTTGATTGTTGATGTATACTTGGAGTTTGGTAGACTGTCTGCAGGTTTTTTTTTTTTCTTTTTCATTTTTTGGTCCTGCAGGTTTGTGCTATAACTAAGAATAACAAAGCTGAAGGTATGTTTCCTTTGCTGTCTCTCTCAGATTTTGTAAGTCAAGATTGGATCAGATTTTTCAGCAAGAGATTCATATGGAGCTTTTAAGGAAATATTTAGAAATGGGGAAGTATGTACATATATGTGGGAAGCTACACTGCCAAAAAAAGGGCTTTTTTATCATGTAAGCAGGCATGATCTCCTGGACTTCAGCTTTTATGTGACGAATGTGTAGTCAGTTCTTTCCACTAAGATGCTATAGGTTTTTCTTCTAGACGTGTTATCCTGATGCTGAAGAATTTGGGAAAAATATGAGATTGCACCTTTATTTTATGTCCTTCTCAACATCCTCTTCTCCAGGGACAGGCAACAAAGAGAATGTTCTCCATTTGAAGTCTTCAAGAAAATTCACAGGTGTGTGAAAGGCTTCTGCATTCTCATACTGCCACTTCTAAAAGTTTGACTCAGTAAATAGAAATTTCATCAGTGAAGTGTCTCACTGAAAATTATACGGCAAAGAAGACTCAGGCACTTAATATTGTAGTTTTTTGGGAACTAAAGAAATATGGAGTAATAGAAACAATATATTGGGGTTTCATATGAAATGTCAGGCTATCAACATACAGGTTTTCAAAATTAATTATTTGTTAGCTTACAGAAATACCTACTTAAACAATGAAAATATCTTTCTTTTCATGCAAATGATAATTAGGGCAGTGGTGCAAATCTGTAGATTTTTAATAGTGGGCTTAATTCTGTCCAATGCAGTTGAGAAAGTTAGCAGGTGAATGGTAAAATCAAAAATGATATCAAGAATCAAGATTTTTCCTTCGTGGATTGTATGAACTGATGTCATTAGTTGAGGTAGGAATGAAGCAAGCTGTGATGAGGCTGTCACATATTACTTTTGCACATCATACTTAATATTTAACACTGTAACACCAGCTTAGAAATGTGATAAAGGCACACATTCACATACAGGGTGGGTGAGACCTTATAACAGAACTGATTAGATCCCCTAATCCTACACCCTATAGACCAAAAACTTTATCTCTGGGAGCCACAAGACTCATAGCTTAGAAAATCAAACTCACTATAACCAAAGAACAAAGCATCTCCTGCTCTTAGAAAGGAAGAATTTAGTCGTGAGATTTAACTAAACTGAGTCTAATGCAAAACCCGTAAAAGTGAAAGGACATTTCACTGACTTCAGTGTCCTTGAATTATCCAGAATAGAAACAAAGATAAACTAATGTTTGCTGAATGTGTAAAAAGCATGGTGTTTACAAGTAAATTTATCTGATTACAGGATGAGAAGCAGTTAACTGGGAGATCTAGCATCTTAAATATTTAATGTTGCCTCAAGGAAGGAATTACAAGTTTAATTCAACATTTTGGTGGACTCTGTACCGATAGAATTATTGAGAGCTTTGCCATTGACTTTAATAAAGGTAGAATTAGTGTGTTAATGAAATTTAGGGGAACACTGGTTCCCAGAATGAATGATAAAGAGTAAAAGTTGAAGAGCTTCTTCCCATTAGACAAGAAAACTGATTCTGTTTGAAAGCAGTGAAATTATTATGCAAAAGGTGAAAATGTGAATTGAATTCTTGGGCTGCAAAAGTAAAATGGATGCACATGGTACTATCGTGTCTCAGAATAATAATTAAATAAGGAAAGAAGATATGTTCTAACTGCTATGCAGGGATATAGGGTCAGTTGATCAAGTTATTCAGGACATAGGTGATAAAAGACTAATACAGTAAGTCTGAGACCATGATTTACATCCTTTTGGTATCAACCACAGCTAATTCTATACATTCTAAAGCACTATAGAAATACATAACAATGTTTTATAATACCTGTTACTGGAGGAAAAAGTTATCAATACTATGCTTGGATCTTGGTAAGACTCTGTGAAAGATTTTTTTTTATATACTTTTTTTTTTAATTTTAAATCTGAATGAAAGTCTTAAACTTTTGTACCTAGAGAGTAGTTTGTCTGAATTTCTTTGAATTTTTTTTCCAATATGCTACAACAGCATATCCTGAACATGACAACATCTTCATAATGCAAATCACTGATCACTTGTAAAAGCACAGAATAAACCCTAGAAATCAAGGGCCATAATCCAACCAGCTGGTATCTTTCTTCCCCAGGAAAGAATCCAGGATGGCAGCTCAGGTGACTTTTTGCATGAGTCATTTGAACTGTGATGCTGTTTCTTTGGAGACAAATGTGTTTCCTGAGATTTTCATATGATTTTACATGTGGTCATTGCACTTCAGTAAGGGTCATTAAGAAAGTAATGATATGGCATATATATACATTTTAAGTTACAGGATTGTCAAGGGAAAAATGTGCGTGTATTAGTACCACATATTGTGATTTACAGTAGGGCTCTTCTATATACAGTACTGTATACCAGAGGACCAAGAATATGTGTCTGTTCTTATCTATCTACTCACAGCTGTATTTAAGTGACTAATACACATTTCTATAAACAACTTGATTTATAGGCAGAGTTGGCCACTGAAAAGTAAAGTCATCTTGAAGGGTAAGAAGCATGCCGTTCCTATTCAGTTTAATGGGGACAGCACAAACTTCCAGCTCCTGTCGTGTTTTCTGTTGTTCAGTACTAACCCTTTTGGTGTCCATAATAACTGTCTTTTCAATTTATAATATATTTTGTTCTTTCCAAACTATTTATTTTATTTTCATGAAACAGCCAAGAACTTTTGGTACTTTTTCTAGTTACTATCTAGTTACTCTTTGATAGAATTCCCTGATTTTAAGCAGAAGCATAGAGGAATTCTGTGAACATTTCTGTTTCTATTCTGAAATCCTTGGGTGATTAAGAACTATAGCAGTGTGGCCAAGAGTGATTTCTTCACTCTGTGCAGAAGAATGACTGAGAATTTTCTTCCATACATGAATCATATATTTGTGTAAGCACTTTTCACCTGGAGATTTTTTTTAATTGGTTCTGAGTAAATTTATACATCACTAATGTTCTGAGGCTGAATTAGGGTACTTGTGTGGTATAGCTGTCTGATTTTTATATATTTGCCCAGAATGAATAATACGCTGTGTATCATCCTTTTATATGCTTTTTTAAGCTTGTTGCCCAATAATGAACCATAGTTCTTCAGCTGTGAGGCATATTGAACAGTAGTTCCTAATTCATCTTCTCTTTAACATTTATGTTCTCTCATATCTGCTTCAGCTGTGTATTTTCTGAGCTATAAAGTCCTGCTGCAAAGCTTGCCCCTTTTCATTGCAGATAGGTTTAAGAAGCTCGTCTTTCTTAGCTGGGAGACTAGGTTCTTTTCAAATGATTTTTGGCAAGTATTGATTGTTCTTCAATATTTTTCTGCTAGAAAATAAGATAAAGAAAATTTATACATATTATATATAAATAAAAATACCCTGGAGAATTAGGGCTGGAAGGGATATGAAGGCATCTTCTAGTGCATCCCTAGTGCTAAATGAGGCTCACATATGTTTTTCTTGAGAGACTTAGGTCTAACTTCACCTCTATAATAATTTTGTTCATGATTCATTATCCAGAGGGATTAAAAGTTTTCTCTAATATCTTAAACTAAATCTCTTTCTGTTATTTCAGACAGTTATTTCTTGTCTTATCCATATTAGACATAGTGAGCTGATTATTTCCTCTCCTTTGTGAGAGTCTGTCTATACATATGAAAATGCATATCATGTTGCACCTCAGTTTTCTTTTCTTGAAGCTGATAGACCGTAATTCTTTCAATCTTACCTATAGGTCATGTATTCTAGTTTTCCGATTGTCTTTGTTACTTTTCTTTGTACTCTTTCCAGTTTATTCACATCTTTGGGTGGATAAAATTGGATACAATTCCCTGCTGAAGTCTTGCTGGTGCCAAAGAAAACAGAAGGATTACTCCTATTTATACATCTCTCTATTGTGTTTTTTTTGCAACAATATGATACTGTTGACTTGTCACTTTAGTCTCTTGATACTTTCTTTAGTAGAAAAAGACCACTTCTTAGCCAGTTGTTTCCTTCCTAGATTTATGCAGTTGAGTAATTCTGCCTTAGTACCATGCTTTTGTCCATGTTATGTATCATTATATTTTTTTCCAGTCTATGTTTCAAATTTGGCAAGATCTCTAAATTACATTTTTGTTTTTCATACTGATGTCATCTGCAAATCTATATCCTTAATTTTTGTTGTCATCTTTTTTTTATTTTTTTTAATTTATTTTTTTTAAAGAATTGAATAGCACATGCTCCTGTGAAAAAAAAAATTTTAAAACATCTTTCCTGTTTAACAGTGAATTGTTGGTGGCTTAGAACAGTTTCCCAAATAGCTTTGCATTTGTGTTATGTTACTTTCATTTGGACCACATTTTTCTTTATTTTCCTTATGTGAATATCCTGAGATATTTTATCAAATGTCTGCTACTTTGATCCTTCAACAAAGCCAACTACTCTGTCATAGGAAAAAAATTAGATTGGTTTGACATAATTTCTTGCAAAGTCCATATTGATTCTTCCAGATGTTTAAAAATGATCTAGAATCCGTTTGATAATTATTCCAATATGTCTCAGAATCAAAATTGACTTATCTATAATTCTCTAGCCTTGCTTTCTTTCATTAAGATCAAAACTATGTTTGTCATCCCCAGTTTTTTGGGCAACATAGCTATTCTCCACGAGTCTTCAGAAACACTTTTGTTTTCAACAGCACTGAGATTTCATCAGCCCCTTCTCTTCTTAGGACAAAATTCACTATACTTGGCTAATATTAAACATTGTTACCTTTTTTCTCCTTAAACAATGGGACTTTCCCTTTCCCCTTACTGCTAGTAGTACTAGGTATTTGATCTCATGTAAAAAAAGCATCGGTTTGATTGACTTGGCATAATCATTCAATAAATTTACAGATGTATCAAAGAGAATAAGCTTAAAACAGTTTAGCTTCCCTCTTTCAGCATTTTGTTTGCCTGTGAGTTTATTATTTATGACATTTCTTTTAAAAAGTGTTACAAATAAAAGGAGTAATGCTGTCTTCTGTAATACCAAGTGTGTGCACATTAAAAGTGTCAATAAAGTAGTATAGGAGGCACTTCAAAATTGTGATAATTAAGGATCCCAGTGGGGTTTGATATCTACCAGCATCCAGTAACTTTAGCACAGACAGGTGGTAAAGGATGAGGGAAATATAGTTGTAGCCTCAGGCAGATACTCAGCTAATGCAGCTGTTTCATGCGTTCTGGCAACATGACTCAGTTAAAATCAAATAACATTCCTTATGCCAATATTTCTTACCTGCATATGAAACCAGTTGTCTTTCATTTTGCAAAAACATGATAATTCAAAGAGCATTAAAAAATGTACTGTTTCTCACACAGAATTTATATCTTGCAGCTGCACACTAATCCAAGTGAAATGGAGTAGAGTTTCACTTTATCAGCCAATCATAACTTTAAACTGTTTTTACAATTCATCACACAGTTTTTAAAGCCAGATTTAAGTCTGTATATGAAAAATAGTCTACTTGATGTATGAAACCATAGATTAGTCAATACGTATTTAAAGAAGTACTTCAGTAACAACAGAAAAATGACTTTAGAGAGTTTATGGTGTAATCTGTGAATGGTGCACTTGAAATGCAAGTGCTATGCTATCAGTGCATTAGGAATGTATGTAAAGGGTAGCTGAAAAATATGGATAAGTTGTGTTCATATAAGCTCTGATCTACTGTTTTATAGCTTCATATTTAGATTTTTTTTTTTTTTTTTTTGTTCTACATGTGAGTTTCCTATTAGTCCGTTTACTTCTGAGAATAGTTTTACACCATGGGAAGCCAGTGTGGAACTGCAGCGTCCGGGTAACACAGACTCTGTTTGCTGAAATCACGTGAAGAGACCAACACGTGCCTAGTTGTAAGAGTGGCTCGGTGTGCCACGCAGGGCTGCTACGAGATTACCTTTGTAGTCTCCAGAAGCTTGACAATTCCATTGTGTCTTTCTATTGCGAAAGCCACCTCTGCATCCTTATACCCCATTAAACGCCTTACTAAGGATTACTACGATTAAAGAATGATAAATTCCTTATATTAGGAGGAAAGGAGGGAAGCTGCCATAATGCACATGCTCAGCAGTATGTTCCTGTAACACACCAGTGCTCAGGTGGTGGTTAAAACCATCACTCTGGCATAGAGTGGGGATTGTAGAGCCAGAGGAATGTTGCCTGCTTCATCTTTCCTATCTGAAAGATTCAGGAGAATCTTAAAATATTGATTAGGCCTTTGTGCCTAACAATTTTGTGCCTATACAGCTCTAACAGGTTCCAACTGAGAAATTTGTTTGAGTCGGGATTCTATTTTTTGTGTCAGAATTTTGTTTTAAGAGGAAGAAAAGGATTAGAAAAATTTATATTGTCAATAATTTAGAATTCTTTCATATCCATAATATTTTTTAACATATTTTTGATGATTCTTCAGCAATAGTTTTATTTTATAAAGACTCAGCCAAACTTTTTTTTTTTAATAGGAGAAAAGGGCTTTACATGCTTTTAGAGGATTTCGGTATTTTGGAAATCAGTCATGTGGTTGTACAATAAAATTTACTAAATGATGACTGTTAATATCTCCATTTACACAACTGATTTGAACATACTGGAAAACTTGGGTATATTCTTATGGACTATTTTGGTAACAAACTCTTAAGTAGGACTTAGAAAAGACAATATCTAGGAATAAAAGACTGATCAAGTTTTATGCCTACTTGGTCCTTTTTAAAAATTCTGTTTAATATACCAGAAATTCTGCTAATTGATGCTTGTTATATTTGTCTATTATTTTTGCTGTCATCAAGCTGCTAAACACATTACTATTCAGCATTTTTGTATGACTAACCCCTTTCCTATTTCAACTTTATTTTTTAAAAGTCACTTCCTGCTTTAACAATATTTTCTGGAAAAAAGTCAAGAATACTTAAATACCTTAAACAGGTTTTACAAGTTAACAATTCTGCTATAATTATTCTTCAGGCTACCTCTGGCTTCATGGTTTAAAGCTATCAGAGTTTACCATTTTGTGAAAAATATGTTTTACTTTGTTTGGACATGCTTGTCATAAGTTTCTCAGTATATCATTATCCTATAAAACCTCCCACTGGCAGTGTCTGGAAGAAAAAAAATATAGTGTAAACGATGGAAGACCTAATGGCAGCTTCCTGCCAGCTTTCATTCTTGAATCAACAACATTTGTTTTTGTTTTTGCTTTTGTAGAAATATGCCACAATCTAGTCTTTCATATAAGTTTGCTAGTTTTATTTATCAGCCTAGTAGAGCATATACCCACATCTTCTACATTCCCCTATTTTTTCTCCTTTTCATTCCACGATATCTGCGTTTCTGGTCATACCACCAGCGAGTGTTTGCACACATAAATTATACACCTAAAAACACTCATCACTACAAAATTTACTGCTTCTAATATCTTTCTCATGAACAGTTGTGTTTATTTCTGAGTTGACTTCTCTGGTAAGGACAGCAATTCTCTCAGCTCTGCTTCAGTTCTTTGTTTTTTCAAGACTCTCATTTTAGATATTACAGTGTGTATGGGACTATGTGGGCCATAAGCCCCTATAAGCCAGTGTTGGGACTGTTAACATGGTTTTAGTTTCTAAATGCAACCCTGAAATAATAGTGGGTTGCTCTCTGTATTAGCTATATAGATTCTACCCAGCTGAAGCCAATGGCAGTAAGTAGGGGCACAGTTTATCCTGCTGACCAAGTATAATTGGCTTTTCTCTATTTTTTTTTTCTTTTTTGTTTGAAACCCCATTTGGATATAGGGATAAGGTAGGGAGGGGATTGCTCTCCTCTAAGATAAGGAGCTTTTTTATCTTCTTTCCTATGTTCACGAAACTTGCGTTGTTCAGGATGGGAAAGCTTACATTTGTATTTGTAGTATTACAGCCAAACAGTAAGTTAATACTAATAATTATTATTAACATGCATCACTCTGGATTTATAACAATGAGAATTAATCTTTTATAACGACTAATTTTTTCTTCTTTTGAGATGGATTACTGAATAGCATTACATGAACTGCTTTAAGCTCTATCTTGGGTCAAGCTATATTCATAATGCAGTACAGTAGGATCTCAGTTATTCAAACAACTTGTACAACACTAAATTTATCTGGATAACTCATAGTTTGTATCACAAGGAGTCACTGTTAGACGGGAAGACATGTTAACAGTTCATTAGATACAGCAGGGCAGTTTGGATAACCAGGATCATACTGTGAATGTTTAGTTTTTTGTTGACCAAATCCATTATGTGTGGAAAGGCTATATGTCTTGTCTGATCATTTATAGAAGGACTCTTTAATATTACACTATCAGTTGAATGTACTGAACAGATGTTGTATTATAGGCCATTACTTTTGATCTTTTGTCATGAACAATAGATTTTAGAAAAGTGGCACAAGCACAAAAAAGACTCTAAACTGGAAAAGAACTTACAAGAGAATTCTTTGGGTATGCTTTGAATAACAAATTTGTTTCTTTGTTTTAAATGGTTTCTTAAAAGGCGAGAACCTCCCTATCCCTCACACAAATTTTAAGTGCCTAGCTTTCTCCCTATGTGAGAAAATATTCAAAACACATCCCTATATATGTTTGGTTGCCTCTGTTGTCCCATTTTTGCATCCTTTCTTTTTGTTAGCCTAAGGAAAAGGGGCAGCGTATACCAGTGATAACTTTCTGTCAGAGAGCAGCTGAAGTAAGTGCCATAATATTGTTCAACTTCTGAAAAGTAAGATTTTATCAGGGGATAACTCATTCTGTATGCTAACATAGAAGTAATGCCACTGGACACATTTTTATTTTCCCTGTCCTCTCCTATCCTGTCCTTTTTTACTAATCAAGAAAAACTCTTCTTCTCAGTATTCCTTATGTCCATCAAGATCAAGGAAAATACAATTTTCAATGAAAAAAGGCCTGCAGTTCTGTACCCCGTGTTACCTAGGTGAATGAAAATTAGTGAAATCTCTTACAGTTTCTGTGTAGATCTTACTTTGTAGAGATGTTTCCTGTGGAATTCACCTCAGTGAGGGAAAGGAATTTAAGTGTCCTTTATGTGCTCACTGAAGTGATTTTGAAGGTCTTATGTATGTACCAAGAAACTGGAGAAATTAGATATTTGGGAATGGAAATTGGTGGTCTTCCAGGCAATATGGGATCTAAAAGTGCTAAATCCTTTAATAAATAAACCTTGATTCAGACTGGAATGTCTTGGCTTGATCTTAAAGGTGATATTATGAGGGACTTCTAGCTGTTGACTAGCCTCAAAGATAATTATCTGCACATTCCAATCTTGTTCTGCCATCAGCAGTGCCTGAAGGTCTAAATGAAGCAAATGTTATTTCCAGTAGAAGTATATTATATTTAGACTGTCCTCATATCCAAACATTTCAAATATTATTTGCATCTTGGTGGAAATATGAAGAATGAAACAATTAAATAACTATATAACTAGCTGATTAAAGTGTCTTACATATTTAACACAGGAGCCATGATTTCAGCCATCCTAAGTAGTTTTCTGAATATGACATTGGATGGTTTGAGAGAGCAGTTAAATTCTGTGTATTTCTATTTTCATTATGCTGTGGATGAAAGAATAAGGTTTTCCTTACAGTTCTTTCCTGAACATTTTG
Organism: Rhea pennata; assembly: GCF_028389875.1. Classification (NCBI taxonomy): domain Eukaryota; kingdom Metazoa; phylum Chordata; class Aves; order Rheiformes; family Rheidae; genus Rhea; species Rhea pennata. The sequence continues at coordinate 15,208,867 of NC_084674.1, forward strand.
GAGGTGAGATCTCTTAAGACATGGTAATACAACATTGAGGATTTTGCTCGTAATACAGATCAGATGCTCAACAAATTTCATTTACTGTAATATGTACTGGAGCTAATTTGAGAGACTGAGTAGCCACCTGAAATAGTATATATAATTTAAGCATTAGAAGAGTCATGTTTCAGTATCAAAGACATGGAAATGCTCTTCTGTTTATAAAAACAACTTATTTAACTCATAGTACCTACCTGCTTGCTTAATACATAAGGCATCTAAGAATTTCTGGTTCTGTTTCATATGTTTTATCTGGACAAGTAAGAGAAAAATTTGATGCTTTATAGTAATTAGTAAAATGCTGGACATAGCAGAATTTTTTGTGGGATAAAGGTCTCTATAAAGCTGCAAAAGAAAGAAAGCGTTAATTTAGTGTGCTGTAAACATACACTTGTTCAGAAGCACTCTCAAATACATTTTTAATGTATCCTTAGTTGTGAGACTGCAAGTTCATTGGATAGATGCTCTAGAACTTAAAGAATGTCACAGATGTACAACTTGCTGAGGACATGATCTCTGAAACTAAATCTTTCTTTGGAGGAGAGGAACATAAGAAAAGATACATAGGAATGAAATAACCTAAACCTGATGAGGATTATTGTACAGAATGTGAACTGTAGCAAGGGGACTTTATGTGAAAGGTCAAGCAAAGCCAAAGTACAGTTCTGACTGATCCAGTTGGAAGTTTTTAAATACATCAGTGTCAGTTTAAGCCCCACTGCTGAAAGTTTTGAAGTCCTGTCATTAGCTTGTCTTTTTAAAGTCTATATATATATATATATTTAAAGTCTATATATATATATATATACTTGGTGATCTTTGTTTTCTATTTATACTCTGCTGATTTTTGCCTAATGTGGGAAAGAGCCTGAGAGAATAGGTGGGAAAGCAAACTTTCTGCTGAGGAATAAAGGGTAGTTCATGTTCATTAAAGATTCTGTTACTACTTTTCTGTTTTTCATATAGTAAGGAATCTTGTTGTTCCCATCAAACTTTGCCTAATGTATGTGCAATTTAGGAAGCAAGAAAGCTCTATCTAAATGTTATCTATCTAAATGAAGGATGCTGTTCTTCAATATTTATTCTAGCAGAAGACAAAAAACTGCTCGTAAACCCAGAATAAGAAAAGTTGCCTTACCACAGTTGTTGCATGTTGTGCATATAACCCATAAGCAGGCTGAGCAATAATTTTGAAAACCAAGGAAACAATAGTTGGGAAATCAATTAAGTCCTGAAGGGAAGTTCTGCTAGAATATCTCAAATGTCACATCTTTGGGCCAACAAGGTAAAAAGGCTGAGACCAAAAGCACAACTTAGTTAAGTGACTCTCTTAAGCAGAAGTTAACAGTTGGAGCACTCCAAGAAGAGTAAGAAAAATGTTCTAATATAACCTAGACCAGCAGATTGAGAAGATGATGTGGAAGAGGGAGACTTGGTTCAGCAAATTCTGGTAGCTTGCTGAAGAGGCAGCTGTGTGATCAATCTTCTGTCAGAAGCTGAAAAAGGACTAGAATAACTCAAGAGAATTGAATTGCAGAGTACGCCACCGGGGAAGTACTCCTGCACAGTTATCAGAGCAAAAAAGCAACTGAATTTGAAGAACTGCTATTTTTTTGTTGCCTTTTTAATTACTTTCTTGCTCCAGGTGGATGTTGTGATAATATAAGTGATCTGGAATATTACACATGATAAGATGAAGGACAGTGTAAGTTTTATATAACCTTCTTCCTCTTTTCCTTTTTTTTAGTCTAACAAAACAAAATATGTCACTCAGTAGAAATACGTTGCCAAATGAATGTTTGGCTAGTACATTGCTAACTGCATGAGGGCAAACAAAAAAAGAGCAAAAAAGGCTAACTCTGAATTAGGGTATTTGCATCCTTGTGCTTGGGCCAACCCCTCACAAACTGGTGTGGCAGAACTGAATCCTTGTGTTCGTTGTAGGTGATGTGATAGTTTCAGTGGCAGCTTTTGTTGTTGTTGTTGTTGTCTGGAAGTGAATAAGTTATTCAGCATCTTTGTTTTTCCTGTGTGGTTTTTATTTATTTATTTATTTATTTATTTATTTATTCACTGGTAACTGCTTCTCCTTTCACAAACAGAAGGGTGATAAGTTTTCCAGGAGTTAATTTTGAGTAAAATTAGTGTTAAAAAACTCTTTACTTCCTCCCCCTTCCTCCAAATAGTGATTGAGGAAAATTTTGCTATTTCAGAAGAACAGTATTTCTTCAGTTTCTCCCACCTGATTTTCTTCTCCGACCTCCATGATTGTACTGAGTCTTTCCTATGTAGTTTAATTCCTGCAGCATGTATGTGTTATTCTGCTCGTCTTTCTTTCTGCAGACTTGCTTGGCAGCATTGCATGCTGTCTCTGCACTCATGCACATGCTGTTTCCTTGAAGGATCAGTTCAGCTGCTGCAGTTTGCTCCCGGGTGATGCCTGTGGCACTGGGAGGCATCCGTGGGCTCTGTTCCTGCCTTCTGCATTTCTGCTGAGTGCCTGCAGCCCTGTGCATGAAGGCAACGGGCTGGGCAAGCGCTCTCACATCTGGCTCCCCTTTGGCACAAGTAGTATTTCCTGAGACGGCTGCAGAATTCCTCCCACGGGGACTTAGGGGGAGGTGCTGTGATGTGCGACAGGCTTACCCAGGACGTTTATTCCCGTGTAGCTGATGGGGGGGGGGGGGGGGGGAAGGATAGTTTCATTAGGAGTGAACTCTTACTTGAGAAAGTTTTCTGTTCAGCGCTCTTAAAATTCGACATACTGATTGTAAACTGCCTTCCTGGAGGAATTTGTGCAGACAGATTTTGGGTCAGTAGTTGTGCTTTGCTGTGTGACCCCCTCCTCGCTTATCCTGCGTTCAGAACCGAGTGCAGTTGCCAGGCGTTTTGTTGTCCCCCGCAGGCCTCCTCGACTCCTATGCTCCGTCCTGTTCTGGAGAGACTCCCGAGCATTTCAGTTTTGATCCTATCGACGTATATCTTCCTGAGCTGACCCTCCTGAGCAGTTTTTTACTTTATTATTTGTTTGTATGAAAGATTCCCTTCTAAGGAGTCTTTTTGCCCCCACCCCAACAGAAAAAATACCAGAAATGACACAGAATAGGTAACATTTTCTATGGCTGCAGGGCAGCTTTGGCGTATAAGCGTAGAGCTAATAGTGGTGGATGCTGTGCTGCTTACGTGTGCGTGTTCTGTCTGAAACAGCTTAGGGAACGGTTTGGAGTTCTGCTCCATTTCTTCTCCTGTCCTTCACCTCTGGCTCTAGATAAATTTCAGTAAAAGTTTAACTAAACCTTTAGTTACTATAGTGTTAAAATTTTTCATGATAGGAGTATTTTGCAAAGGGATCTGCCACAGCTAGAACTTGACTCTTTAAGGAAAGTCATGGTATGGCTGTAGATTTTTTAAAGTTATTTATATTGGGTTTTTTGCATTATACGCAGTAGCGATTGTTTTATTTTAATTTTCAAGTATGTAGCATGTTAGCATGTCCATGTGTCACTGGGATTTTTGTGCCAGGCCTGTAAAATAGCAAAAATGCCATATAATTAAATAAACAGAAAAAAGCATGCCTGCATTAAAACGAGAGTGCATATTCAGCTTTACTAGGTATCCAGTACTCAAACAAATTTATTTTTAAAAGTCTTAGTGCTAAAGATGATACCAAATTTCCTTGATACAGAAACTATATCTTGTTACCAGTTGCATGAACCTTTTTATTTCTCTTTATGCATGTTGCTATTCTTTAATTTATATAAAAACTAGATTGGAAATCTTATTTTCCAAAAGTTTTCATGTAAAATTATCCAAGTATTTTCATGCACTAACATAACTTTAATAAATATTACTTGTTGTTTCACAATATGTGAGCACATTGCATATTGTACATATTCTCGACATATTGTACATGGTGAAACTCTCTAATGTACATAAACTATTTGTCTGCCGTAAGACGTATCTACTGCATAAGTTACACATACTGTGTGACTCCCCAATACCTTCAGAAATAGATTCTGAAGGAGAAGCATTTCTAACTTTAGTAATATATTGGGATTATGGATTAAAAAGAGTGAGGAAGTAGCTTTGTGCAGTGTAACCTAACAAGTGTGCTCAGAACCAACTTTTGGCAAGAAAACTGCCAGTTTGCCCTCTCTCCCCGAAGTTGACCTGGTGGATGAAATAGTAGATGTGTGTATGATTCTAGGCATGCCTTCTCCAAAGATCAACATTTGTACACACTTTAGTCACCTTTTATACGCAGTGCTATTGACATTAACCAGAGAGGCCAGTCTGACAGCGCTGTGCTTTAACACCAGCTAAAGAGTTGCTCTGCTCTACTTACATGGTTTATCTAAAAAGACTCAACACTGAAATCACACAGTGGAATAGTTTTCAGTCAAAAAGACTTCTCTTCCAGTTACAATATCCTGTAGGACAATTGAGTGTCCTACTGAAATCAGCATATGTTCAATAGCTAGTTCAATTGCATATTTTTTATACTTCTGGAAAAACTAGGCTGAGCTCTGTAATTTATCAATATATTTCATCTAAATCTGCTTTCGTTTGCACTATAAAATGCCTTTAATGCTACTTCTGTAATTAGGTTTGCACAGTATCAAAAAGAGAGGAAAGCGGTGAGATATATAGAGGAAACAATAATTAAAAATTAAATTCATTTAATTTTTAAATTAAATGAAAAAAATTTAAGTTGATACTGATTCTCTAAGTGGGGTTGCACAGCTGCTCAGGTCTTGTTTCCATTACGGTGAACGTCTAGGTGATCTGTAGAGTTGAATGAGGTCTATGGTGAGTTAGGCTTTGTTAGCATGAGGTTTACCACAGACAAAGAACATTTGTAGACTGGATCTTGCAACACTTTGAATAGCGTATCTTTATTGATGTGTTGGGAGGTTTTTTGGCAATTGTACTAGCATCATAGATATCGGAATGTGACATTAACTACTTTGCCTGTAGGTGTGTTTTGCTGCTAGTGAAGGAGTTTCCAGGGAAAGTCCTGGCCTTCTGTCCATTCTTTTCAGTTTTGCAGGAGGCTGTCTTCCCATGTTCGTACTGCCTCATCATATAGTGCTATCTAGTTGAAAGTCATTGAGAATACTATAACTGGGGTTGTGTTTACCAAGCTGAACAGTGTTTAAATAAATTTATAGTATTCCTGGGGCTATAGCAGATGCCCAGATGCCTTGTTTTTGTTTGCACTTGAAGAGGATCTTTGTTTCCATCTATCTAGAAACATGGCCCTAGAGCACAGAGGTTAACAAGCATCATATTTAATTTTAAAGGGGTGAATCATTTTTCACTTGATATGGTTGAAACTGTATAATTTTATCCTAAGAGATGAACTTGCTTACAGTGATTTGTCATTTGGGTTGCAGTTTTGGCCTTTGTTTTAACTGACTGTTATAGATATTTTCAAAATTATTTCATTATATTTTTTTCAATTCTAGGTGGAATCATTATATGCATTGGAATTCCAAATAATGAATCCAAGAAATACATTGTTGTGGTCCTATATTTTATTTAACTACTGAGGTTTAGAATGAAAGGTTATGGAAGTTAATCTTTTCAATCTATTTCCCAGAACTGTCTGGAAAATCCTACATAAACCTAATAAAGACTGATAAATTATTAATCTTTCTACATAAGATATATATATATATATATTTCTTCTTATCTATAAGAATCTATGGGAAGGCCCCAGTTTCCACTAAGTTCTAGATATTTTTTTTGTATGGAGATGGACGTATATGACCGTCATAAAGCCATACAGATATCAGTTAACATGACTGCTAGCCAGAGTGGGACAGCCAGTAAGGAAACTGAAGTACTTCCTTTCTCTGACTATGGTCTCTACAGGTTTAGATGGGAAATTTGTGATGTACCTTCATGGCTCTCTTTTGTAATTGAATAAAACTAAGCCGTATTTATTGTCAATATATTACTTAGCAAAAGCATTAAAATATTTTAAAGCCTGCTTTATACAATTAAGTGATGTCCATAAGGTTCTGACTGCAGATACTGCAGGATGGTATCCCACTTGATAATTGTGTTCCCATGGAGATGGCAAACCATTTCATGAGGGTTGCTCTTGCAACATTTCCAGTCATTTGCATCATACTACCACTGCATCGTTGAGTGATATCACTGGGCTCTACTTGCCGAGTTTATTAAGATCAAAAAACTTAAACTGAGCTATTATCCTGGATTTTATAAATCTTCTGCTTACTTCTCTGTCAAAACATTTGCTGAGGATGTTTGTTTCAAAGCTTGTATCTTTAGAGTATGGCTGTGTTTTTCTTCTCTGCCCGTATCCAAAATTGTATGAACACAATATGTGTCCGATTTCTCTGTTTAAAAAAGTTCGGGAACAACATAAGTATACCAGTTTCATTGGACCTATTTCCTGGGTTTAAAAGCTTTGATGGGAAGAAGCCAGAGGTGAGGAATTTGGCTATGAATGAGAAATGGGATAGGAAGAAAGTGGAGGGGAGGGTGACAAAGCGTGTATCTTGATGTCTTGCAAAGCTCAGTATGACACTTTGCTACATCTGCTCCCTTTTGTGGAAAACACGTTTGCAATGAATCCCTGTAGGCAGCTGTACGCAGGAGAAATTCCCATTAGAAGCAGAAAGAAGCAAGGTATTTGCAAACTGTGCTGTAGGACAGTGTTGGCAATTTTAAGAGCACTAGGTCCGTAGGACTTGTGTTGGACCTCCTGTAGGTGTGTAATTCATTTAGTCGTGCGGTCGAATCGTTCTGTGCGTGGCCAGCAGCCGCTGGCACAGCCCCCGGGATGCCTGGCATGCCGGCTGTCCTTATGGAAGGCAGCAGGCAATCCATTAGTGTAAAGAGCTGAAGTGTACTGCCTGAATCATAAGAACTGGTAAGTGGATATTTGTGTGTACAAATCCATTTTTTAAAATTTGTTTTTCCCAATCTCTGTGAAAATGTTCTCTATATCCTTTAGTCCAGTGACAGAATGAATTTGTAGGAAAACCACAAAGAGAAACTTTAAGGAATCTGGTCTTTCCTTTTTTGCAATCTCATGCATAATCGTGAGGAAAAAAACAAATATAGTTTTTATTAAATTAATATTCACAGAGCTGGAGATAACTGATTTTTTGTAGTGTGTAACTTGGTGGAAAAAAAAAACAGTTCTCTTGCAAATGGAGAAAAGAAAGGACCTTTGGAAAAAAAAAAGGATGGATTTTTACACTGACTGACTTTTCACTAAACGAATGCAACCCACATAAACTGTACTGGGTGAACATTTCAAAGCCTGTTAAACCTTTTTTTTTTTTAATTTATTTATGAAGATTAATGTCCTTGTGTTAAAGAAAAGTGAAGCAACTGTAACAAACTAGTAGAATTTATCAATATAAATTTTACTATGTAAAATTCAAAAATGACCTATGAGTACTAATATAAACTTAAGTTTTCAATTAAAGTAGGTATGGAGGTGTTGTATGGCTACCAATACTTGAAAAAGTCAGTAAGGAAATCCAAAACTCTTGTATTTATCCCTAATATTGTTGTTAAAATGAAGTGCCAACCCTTTAAAGATAGTATTACTAACAATATTAATCTTGATTGTTGGAATGTTGCCAGCGCTTCATCATCCTGCAGAAATAAATCATACTTGAACTGAAAAAAACATGTTATTTTCCCTCCCGCTCCTTATTCCCACAAACTGGAGCTGTGTTATGTTAGCATGAGTTGTGCTGAGCCGAATCCAATCTGGAATTAAGAATGCTCCAGGGCATTTTTAATAAACTGTCATTCATTTGAACTCTAACCCTCTGTAATTTACAGAATCTAGTAATGCAGATGTGTACTTCTTCCATATTCATTCCTTTTTTCTTCTCTTATCTTGGTGTGAAAAAGTGCTGATTGGACTTGAAGATGTGAAGCTGCAGAATTAGTTAGAAAGCATTCATTTAAAGTAGACACAAGGCTAAGAAAGAGAATGGTTGTAGTTTGGTTTGCCAGGTTCCTGCCATTCTGAAATGTAAACTTAAATTCAGGTATTGACAGTGTTTAGTCAAATTCTTGACGTGCTGAAGGCAGTTCAGCTTTCTGAAAGTATATATAGAAGAAGGCTTTTATTAGAAAATTCAAAGGATGAAACCATGTCTGCTGTCTTTCAAAAAGGGGGGAAACAGCTAATATACTCATGGCACAGAATACTTACCTAGTAAGAACTTTGTATCTAATGAGAACCTCACAATAAACTCTTCAAAGCATGGGTTCATACTAACTCTTAATACTTAAAATGGTCAGGTTTGTGCATGGAAGCAGTGAGACCGACAGATGCAGCGGGAGGGAAAAGCGCGAGTTTGCAGCTCTCGCCCCGGGCGCCAGCGTCAGCCTGCCCGAGAGGCGTCGCCGCGAGCAGAGCGGCTGCGCGCCGGGCGGCCCGCGAGCGCGCGCTCGGGGAGAGGATGTCTGGGAAAGCGAGCGTAGCATCGCCTGCGCGGTGACTCTGCCTGCACTGACTTCAGCACGTGATGTAATTTGAAATGCTGCCTGGTTTTTAGAACGTGTTACTGATAAGTAATTAATTTGAAAGACATTTGAAAGATAAGTAATTAATTTCAAAGAAATTTGAAAGGAATGGGGCTGGATGAGGTGTCAAGGGGAATAAATATAACCATCAATACGAACTTTACCTTAATCTTTTGTACAATGATATAAAAATTACATAAAGGCGTTCCTTGGCCTTTATTGAATTGATCCTCCAATGCGGGGGTCACTTCAATGTCTCCTGGATGCATGTTCTCCTCTACATACATGGACCCTACATGCACCAAAAGAAGCATTTACTGTAACTCGAAAAGCTAAAATTTTGTACTAATAGCACTGGATTTATCTCCATTCCTTAGAAGAGGACTAAAAGATGTAGTAAAGGAACTTTTATCCTTCATATTTTCTGCCATCATTTAATTCTAATATCAAGGAAGAGAATACATACAATACAGGGATTTGATTTCTGTTTTACACAGCCTTTTTCCCTAAACTTTTATGTCTAGATATCATTACCTTCAATGTTTGAAGTTAATTTTACATTGTAAGGTAAGTACTCCAGTACTTGTAGGTAAGGTGGTTGTGTGTTTAACTTTAGCATTACATACTTAGATTTGATAAAAATATCTTTGATAATAAGATATTTTAAAATCAGTTTCTTTTATAAATGCCTTCCAGTCAAGTTCTGCTGTTGATGTTCTAGGTGTTGGTGAGACAGTTAACTAGGAAAACATACAACTCTTGAACTTAGGTCATACTCAGAAAGTGAAGAAAGAACCAGCTGGCAAATATTATGCTGAAAATGTAAATGAAAGTGTAACTTTCCAGTCTACATATGTTAATGATTTGTGGTTTGAAAAGTTTTTTGTATTTAAATTTTTAAAGATTTTTTTTTCCATGTTGAAACCTGGTCCTTTTGTCTGGTGATAGGTGAGTATTAATATACTTTAACAATTCCACAGCTTTGTTTTCACATTTGTTTAATTCCTTTAAATGCTTTTAAAATGTAGCTAATGTTCTTATATAAGAAATTAGATGAGCGCTCGGTCAGTCAGTCAACAGGCTGGATCCTAAATTCAGCTGAACCTGAAGGAAAGGGAGGAGGACTAAAGATACAGAAGTGGTGCTGTTCTGCCTTATTAGGTCCTCATCTGCCACACAAATCTGCAAGTGAAGAGTGACATGAGAGACTGTCTTGAAGCAAGAGTCTGTATGAATGAATGACTTCACAGTCTTGAATCCTCACTTGTGTTTCCATTAATGTATGCTACCTGGTGTATGCAGTCTGCAGTCTTTATTATATGCTTTTCAGCAGAAACGCTGTGTAATTTTTAAGAAATATAAGGGTGAAATTAAGAAATAGCCCAAGAAAGCAGGGAGAAACATTATATTTGAGAAGTTGAGGCTTGTCCTTGCTGGAGACAGCATAGGTTTGTATTTGTGTGTATTAAAATAGAAGATGAACTATCTGGTGTTATAATAGTATTATAATAGTATTAGTATATTTTTAAAGAAATATGATTTCCTGCTATTACTTTATTTTTTCTGTGATACAAATGCAGATACATTTTTTTTATTATTCATTTCCTTCTACTGTATTTTCTCTTAGCTACTTTTACTGTGAAAGGGCATGAGATAGCCATTTTTCAAAGTCTTTCTATAGCCCTCATCTTTCTTCAGAGTCTGCTTTAGTGGAATCTTGCACCTGCACGGAGTGCAGGGCACAGCTGGCAGTCCTTGCTGTTTCGTTTATACCAATATTACACTGATTTGCCTTTCTGAGTGGAAGAGTAAGAAGGTACTGAGAAGATCAGTACTTTCAGTGTATTGGTAATTCTGATTCTGCTCTGGTGAAATACAACTTAGGTACTAGATGTATCCAACACGTTGCGCTATCTGTTGCCCTTACTAGCGTGTTTATAAAGACTTCAGATGCAGCTGGTGTACAGCAGTAAGTAATCTGTGTATCATTGTCAAACAGTGTGTGCCTCTGCTCACTATAATCTGATAGAGATCATACTATTAATTTGCTTTACTGAACCTGTTAAGTGAGAAGCAAGCAAAGCAATGTGTGTTCAACTTAAAACAAAATTATGTGGTTTATAAACATTGATTGCATGCGAGTAGGATTTAGATAACAGAAGAGGGTAAGCAACAATTAAGCATGAACGTGAGGGAAAGCATCGTACTGTCTTTGTAGATGCACTTATGATATGGCCGCAGTGAATATTGTCAGACTTTGTCACTGCATGAAAGTGCACACTTTTCAATGACTTATGTAACATGAACAATGTGCTATAGAAGAAGCATTTATATTGGATATATTCCAGTTGTTCCTTCTCTCTCCCATTTCATTTTACTTAGACATTCGTTCCAAAATGTTAGCTAATTTATAAAATGTTGATATTTGGACAAAGCAGGTGAGAAAGAAAATATAGGGAGTATAGCATTTATTTTTTAGATCACTGTATCTTCTAAAAATAAATGAATTCTCTGTTGTATACTTGCAGCTTTTAGTATAAACTGTATCATTTGAATGTTTGTGCAAGAATGTGGAAATCACACGGCAGTGTCCTGGTCCACAGAGGCTACTCATGACCCTCTGGTTCTTCAAATGTAGTGATTCACCTCACAAGGAAATTTTGCTGCTACCAGACAGGTGTCATATGGAGTCTTTGTTCTTTTTGTTCTTTAAATAATGTGATACAATATGACAGACACTTTTTTTTACTTCTAAATCATGTTTTATGAAAACATGGAGGTTTTCTGAATTCCTGCAGTAAGCAATTTATCCTAAAGCCAGCTGATATTTACCAATGCCAAGGAAAGATCCGATATCACCCTTATCTTCCTATATTTCATATTTCAGAAATTCTCACAGTTGTCCTGAGGAAAATAATTTGGTTGTTTTCTTAGGACAATAGCAGACAAATCAGTGCAGAAACTTAGGACAATTTAGGGTAGAACGGACAACTGGAGGTCATGCATTTGTCTGCATGGGTATTTGCTCAAAGCAAGCATAACTTCAAAGTCAGAAAACTTCCAGGTTTCCTTTTCAAGATCTGAAAATTCCCAAGCATGGAGAATCTACAGCTTATCTGGACAACTTGGTCTAGCACAGAAGGCTATGTCTGTTTTTGATGAAAATTACTTGGAGTTCATGATCAATTTTATATTAACATATGTATCTATGTCTTCATCTAAACTTTGTGAAATTGCTATCATAATGAGTTACTACCATCCTGTGTTTCAATAATGTAAGTGATGTAAGAAATATTTATCAAATATGGCTGTACGTGGCAGTGGCCCAGCTTAAGTAGCTTTTTGGCAAGCTGTGTCTGTTCTGGTTTGTATAAATGTTGCTCGTTACTACATGGATTCGTGAAAACATGAAGGGTCTTTTAGTAAGTTTGTATTTTAAAAACAATTAAGATAGAAATGAATTTTAACAGCTGTTTACTTAAAATAATTCTGTGGGTTTTTCTCTTGTATTTACCTAAAGACTGACTGAGAACGTGAAGCTTAAAAAGTTCTCTCACTTTTAGGTAGAAGAACTGATGAATGCCTTGGAAAAGACTAGACAAGAGTTAGATTCTACCAAAGCCCGTCTTGCCTCAACACAGCAGTCTTTGGCTGAGAAGGAAGCGCATCTGGCTAACCTAAGAATAGAGCGGAGAAAACAGCTTGAAGAAATTCTAGAAATGAAGTGAGTACATTTATTTCTCTAATATCTAGAAAAATGAAAATTACTTGTTGCAATAAGAGATTTTTCTTTTGGCAAATATTTTTTTTCTACGTGTATACGTTTATATATCCTAAAGTCTGAATTTTAGGACTTCTAATGGTGTAAAATGTAGAAGTGCAAAGGCTTCATTTTAAAAGTAGTCCATAACTGACATGCTGAAAGCTTTCTGAAAGCTGTTCTTTGTTACATGTGAGTAAAATATCGGTGCAGTGTAACTTCCATGGGAAACAGAGGGTCAATGAGAATGCTCTGTTGGAGTTTCAGTGAGTGACAAATGCAAGGAACGAGATTTACCGGCTTTGTATAGATGGTACAAAGTCTGCTGAAATTAATTAGTTTTTTTTTAAAAAACTTATCAGTCATTATTACTATTTATTACTGTTTATAAGCACACAACAGAAAAAAGGAAGATAGGCCTATAATTTAAGTTTAAATTCCCATAATAAATGAAAACATTTGTAGTTATACCATGTTAAAGCTATGAGACAATCTTTGAAATTGGTGTTTGCCAAAATGCGTTAACCGGTTAGGACTTGGCTGGGCTGATAAGTATGTAGTTAACATTCAAAAAAACACTTAAGCTGTATATAACTTCAGGTAAGTTATTGTAAAAGTCTTCACACTTAAAGTAAGAAATAATCAGAAAAATTATTTAATACTTTTACTGTAAATAAGACAACATGGCAAATGAAGATATATGCTTGATATAGTTTTATAAAAGCAGATTTTAAGAATGGCTACTGTGTAATGGAGGTGCAACATTATAAATACTTGTAATGTAAAAAGGAATGTTTCCAATGAAGTCAGAAAAATGGAAGTTCATATGCAAATTGATACTTCGTAGTAGTGAGCCTGTGATTTTATATCGGATAACATTTTATTTAGTTTTCTGATTTTGCTGTATATGCACATATTGATTCAGCTATAATAAATCAGATGGTCAATGGTAGTGCATTTCATGAAGTCATGTGTTTTCGTAGTGCTTTGGTCTATTTCTTTGAGTACATGCTTAGTTTTTGCCCTAACAGTAAGAATGATTCTTTTTTTTTTTCCTATAAGTGATCATAATTTTCACAGTAATACAGTTAAAAAGTACAGTTAAAAAGTGTTCTGTTAGCGTGATTTTTTTGGTTGAGTATGCAGAAAATTCTGGATATTGAAGAGCTGAATAAGGCATGTATTTTCAGTTTGGGAGGTGAGGTTGGCAAAAGCTAGATGAAATTTGATTTTTTTTTCTTCTTTTGATAAAAATATGTTCCATTTTATGAGTGAAAGACAGTAGATTGTTCTGGTGGTGAAAGATCCAGCTATCAAAGGTCCAGGCTAGGAAGATTTGAAAGTTAAAATGAGATATAAAGATATGGAGTTATTTTACTGACAGTAAAAATTACTATTAAAACTGAAATATTTTTGCCTGTTAAATTTTTTCTTTATTTGTGTAGTCATTAGTGTTCCTTCTGTTTCATTTGTAAAAGACTACTTTCTTATGTATTTTTGTTTTACTTTTTGCCTTTGGTTTCTTGATTGCTAATTTGTTAGGCTTGTAAATACATATATTTTTTTCTTCCCTTACCATTTTTTCTGACTTCTATAAAAGCAATTTTCATATACATTTTTCATTTTTAATCCTAAAAGGAGCTCCAATTTGTTTGAAAATCTACAAGTTATAACCTGTGTAACCTAAAATAGTAAACTACTATAAATTATAATGTATGCGTTATAGGGGGATTATGTAGGAGAGGGTTACCTAACCATCTTCCTCTCCTAGGTAGCTTTCCCAGCTATCTAGTGCTGTACGGTTACCTGTAAGAGCCTGATGCTCTAACTTACGTGTATAGAAGAGCCCCACTGAAGTCCTGTGAGCTCAGCTAGTAACTTAGTTGAGATTAGAATTTACTTTAATTAAAAAAAAAAAAGATATACACTATTTTTAATTACATGCTAACTTTTTAATTTCTGGAATACATGTAAAAAAGAGTTCATATTGGAGAAAGAACTTCAAAGTGTAGTCCTATTCTAAAAAAGAGTTTTGGTCACTTGTGTGGTGTTTATGGAGTTAACTAATGTGTTTGAGCGATATCCTAATGGTTTCACAAGTTTATTTGTAACGTTTTGAGCAGAACTTTTGCTTGTGGTAAGTGTGATGGAAATAACTGAGTATGGCTTTCAGACTTCAGGATGGATTTTGGTGATCTAGGAGACACAAAATAGAGTTAATGAATGCAGCAGTATTTAAAACACATAGCAAAATATTACTAAACAGAATAAATAATGAGAATAGTGGCAGAAATTTGCATGATTGTATTTACTTATTGCCTCTTTTTAGTTATTTCTTCTAAAATAACTTCAGTGCTTCATCAAAAAAGCAAACATACTTATTTTTTTCATTTGTGAAAAAAAAGGATTACGTGACTGCTGCTAGAAACAGGAACATCTAAATCAATGTATGTCTTAATTTTAAATTTACTAGATTATTTATTTAATTTAATAGAATATATTAAACAGCGTAAACTAATAGATATATGTGTATCGGTAAATATCTTGTAAAAATAATTCAGAAATTTATTACTGTAATTTAATTTTTGAAATTACTCACTGAAATAAGTGCATGTCAAACAAGCTTTATAAAACTGCTGCATTGCAACAGAATATTGTAAATAGGGCATTAAATTATTTTTTATGAATATGGTGTTCTCAGAAGTAGATTGTAGAAGCTAGCTAAGAGCTAGGCATCTGCTGACAGAATAATGACAATTCTGTGTAGTAGTAATACACTAAAACAGTATTTCTTCATCTGGCTTCTCTCTGATATTTAAAGATAATTTACTAATTCACAATGATGACCCTAACTTCTATTTATCATTTTATTATTTAATGCTTAGTGATTATAGTTTTTGACTGCTGGCTTCCAGTCAAATAGTCATGAACTGTGTGTTTAAGGACATTCAGGATGATTTCCTATGCTTATATAATGTTCAAGTTCCAAACATAACTCTGCGTTCTAGGCCCATCTGGCTGACATTGCCAAGATCCATCTTAATTTACTGACTACAATCAGTTGTCAGTTTTAGATAACTTCTTCAGTGGTCATTACATGTTCCCATATAGAATTGGTTATTTAAAGAAGTTTAGACTGTAAGTGGATGGCATCCTAGACTACTTCATTATCTGGTTCATCTTTTTCAATTGGAAACTGGATCAGTACCTGTTAAAGGAAAGGCAGTTTGATGGAAGGAGATAAGCATCTAGTTATTCTTAACGTGATGCCAACATATGAAAAGACAAGATTTATTTTAAAGAATTCCAGTGTTGAAGTTTGGAGAAGGATTTGCATTTGTGTTTTGCTTTCTAAATATGAGATTTTTCCAAATGGCTACAAATAATATTACCGCATTCTTTCTGGAGGAAATATTTTTTGTTATGGTCATATTATTTTTGCAATACACACACAACTCATACTGACATTAATGGAAGGTTACACGTACGTGTTAACAGCAAAATGCGCCACGTGTTCAAATCCATCATTTTGCCTAATTGTAATGCTTTCTGCTTATTCTCTCTCTGAGCAAAATAAAATCAATGAGCTTATTATTTTTTTAAACCTGCAATAGATTTAAAAGCTATTTCTGTAATGCCTAATGTGACAAAAGTCATGCTGACATTTTAAAAAAAAGTGTATTTATCATCCATAGAAATGTTTGAATTGGCCTGAAATTAGAGATGTCTGGTTAGAAATATGTATCAAGACTCCTTTTTCCAAGAGGTTTTTTTTTGTTTTCTAAGAAGTCCACAAGAAGGAGCAGAGCCCACTGAAAACTTCAGAAAGCTTGCCTAAAAAAGCTTGTTCATTTTGTAATATAATTTGAGGGTAAGAGCAGTTTCTGCTCTGTGATGTGGTGGGGTTTTTTATCAGATTTTTCCGAAGTGCCATATTTGTGGAGCATACTTTCAGACCACAAGGCATCCACAATGCTTTCATGCTGATGTCCTTTCCTATATGGTGGTGACATGCCCACAGCAAAATTAGATAGATAGATAATTGGGCTAGATTTGGGATTTGGGAACAGGGATTGATTGCAATATGTTTTCTTACAGTGACAGTATAAAATTAAGCATCACTTCCTTTGAGACTGCCCATCATTTTTTTCACTGAAAATAATAAATGAATATTGCTTATCTCTGTTTTTCAGTATGTTTATTATTTTAACAGCACCTGTGCATAGTCAAAGATGAAATATTTGTGGGAAGAAAGGGGTAAAATGTTTTTTTCCACCAAACATTCAGTCCTACCAGCTGCCACTTTTTGTGCAAGAGCTTTGCACTTTTACCTCCTGGATTAGTTGACTTGGCAGCTGATCTGCCAAACAGGGAGAAGGCAGCTGCATTTGCCACTAGATGCCAGTCCCAAGTGGCAGATAGTGGTTTGGTGCTATACGTGGCTCAACAAATTCAGTGAAGAGAATGAATAGGTTCAGGGAGCAAGCAGAAAGTTTATCCTGTTGTGGGAAAGAGAACAAGACTTGTCCATTTGTCTGTCCCCGTATCTCCTCCTTTCTTTTAGTGCAGGAGATTTAAGCATGGGTATCCAGAAACGGCTTCAAGTGAAATTTTGAGGAGGTTACAGTGATGAAGAGGCACTTTGAATGAATTCTGGAAGTCAGGGATCACAGCCTATGGGGAGGACTTTGTAAGATGTAAAACTAGAGGGTCACAGTTTGTAGGGAAGACAAAATGTTTTATGGAGTATTAATGGCCGAGGTATAAGGAAGTTTGCTATTCGTCTGGTTTTCCCCAGACACACCCTCTTCTGTCTGCCTATAAATTTTACCTGAGTAGAAGTTGGGGATTTCACATCTGTGTAGCAGCTCAGTAGGAGCTTTAGCTCTGACAAAAGCTGTTGGATGTCCAGAGAACCTAGACATGTTTCCAGCACCTGGACAAATCAGCTCATGTCCTTCCCTTACCTTCTCTTATTACAATTTCTATCCATCACAATCTCAGACTGGCACTTGGGGAGGGGGTGGGAAAGGCACTTAACATATTTTTCTCTGTTTACGTCCCTACTCCACCCCAGGAGGCTCTGTCATCCAAAGGATAGTGGTTTCTTCCTCATCTCTGTGGATACAGCTATGTTCAAACCTGCTTCTGAAGTCTCTGTGTGAGTAGTAAATCCAGTGCATCTGGAACATTTCAGAGTAATTGTGTGTGCAATTCACCTGTTTTGTGCATGCACAGGCCAGAAGCAGGAGACTCACTGACAGGAAAATCCCTGATGAAAATGTAGGAACTCTACTTGCATGTAGTCATTAAGTTAATTTCCTTTTTGTTGGAGTCTTCCATACAGCAGCAAGGATGAGAAAAACATTGTAGCAAGGTAGGAAAAATTGGCAGATGACTTAAGGGTGGAACTACTCTTTGAAACTCACTTTTTAAAACCACTTAAAACTATTGCTTCCCTACAGACAATGTCTGCTTTCTATGTTACAGTTATGGAGCGATTCTCCCTCCTCTCCCTTCCTCCTGCCCCTTCAAAAAGTAGGGCAAAGAGGCAGATAACCCTTTCTCTTGCCTGCACTGGAAACTGAGGTGCTTTATTACAAAGTATGAGCAAAGGTGTTTAGCTTATGGTCCTTTTAAAAATGCTGATATTTTGAAGGATTATTCTAAAAGGAGATATCACCTCCCTTGCAGATAATTCTAGGCTAAAATGTTACTGGATACATGACTTTCAAAGATATTTTTTGGTATGAAATTTAAGCAAATATCTGATATCTGTTGTTAAAGTACTACTTTGGAATTCAAATGCTTTTGAATAATTATTTTAATTTCTCAGGTCTAACTAAATTTTAGCTTGTATCTTGGGAAAGATAGCTGAACAGCTGAACAGATAGCTGAAGGAAACATGGTAGTTTCTCTACCATGTGAATTTTTTAAAATAGGTCAGATAGGTCAGACTATAGGTCTTTTAATAGACCAGATAACAGACTAGTGCATAAATAGATGTAGAGGAAAAATAATTTCTGGAAATAGTTTACCATTTTGCACAATTTTATTAGAGATTCTTCTGGCTTGTTTCAGCTCTAGTAATATATACTCTAAACACATCCTGTTGGTGGATAGCAAGTTGATTGTCTCAAAAATTGTACCATTTCAAATATAGAACACCAGACTGTTTTTTAGTAACCTGTGGACTGCTTCCATTTAATTGTAGGATTCATGCTGAGAGTGTAGAGAGTCATAGCCCAAGTTAAATACAAACAAAACAGCAGGATGTTGATACAACTGTGACTTCCATAGGAAGTAGTTAGAATGGAAATGTGGTCTCCTAACTTGGGTGAAAAGTCTCTTGTGACTGCTTTTGCCCCACAGACCTGTAACACAGCATGCCTTGACTAACATTTTTGACACCAACTTGCAAACACCATAAAGATTAGAGAAACCCAAATGAAGGCTTTGTTCTGTGGAACAGAAGCTTTCTGGAGTTTTTCTTTTGTAAACAATGAAGGGGGACAAAGCAATAAAAATGTTTCTCTCTGAGAACAGGATAAGTGAACTGTTTGCTTGTCAAAGCACTTCACATATTTAAAGATAAATGACTGTCACCAACTTTCTGTGCACTTGAGAGTCTTATACAGATTGAAATAATAGTGTATTTTGATTTTGTTTTATAAAGTATGTGATGTTTGAAATCTCATCAGAATGAGAAGGAAGTGTACCATTTCTTTTCTTCATTTTTATCTTGTTAAAGCACTAAATTACTTTCAAAATATATTTGCACCTTCTTCTATTGAAGGTTGGTGAGAAGAATTTAGTATTTCACTGAAACATGATATGAGATGCTAGATTTTGCCTGTTTTTATGTGGATATCCCAGTAAATGGAGCTGAAGCATCTTCCATGTTTCTGGTCCCCTTTAGACAGCAGGAGAACACACTAGCAACCTCTGAATGTGTTTCCCTCCCAGAGGGAGATGTCTTCTTTTGTAGTATGGAAAGGCAATTGTGCTTTTTATGTCACAAAATTATTCACTGAAAACAAACCAGAAAGAATGATTCAACGTAGTCAACAAGTAACACATAGGTGATCATAACAAAAGTATATACTTTTTTGATCTAGAAAATGGGTCTGGTTTTTGACCCACTTTTTTGTTCATCTCGTAATTATTTTGGTTTAAGCATTGTGTGTTTCTGTGATTAACGTTTTCAGGAAACTATAGAAGTTTAAACTTATGAAGTTTCTGCGAACTGTTCTCTCTAGCAGGAGGCTTTGCTTGTGGCTCTCTATTTGTAAAGAAGGTCCTCCAGGTTCCTGTGACCCATATGGTCTGAGGTATCTGCTAGGCAGGAAGGGATTTGAACTGTAGCTGCATCCCTATATTGTAGTATTACACTTTCCTTGCTGATTGCGTTACCATTAATTCTCTGTCCTCTCTCAATACGAAAACAGAGATACGGAGCTGGAAGTCAGTGCCCCCACAAACATTTTCTGTTGGAAATTCCACAATACCTCTTCGGGTCTGGTGGCAGCATTACTTCCTCTAGTACTTTCCCCAGCACTTGAATGTTAGAGAGATCAAGGGGACACTACAGCTGCTTTCTGAGGAGAGACTTAAAGACTCTTCGTTTTGGAGAAGAGAAAGGTGCTGGGGGGAGGATATGGTTGAAGTTTAGAGAATCACAGAGGCGGGGACAGCGGACAAGCTGCATGCAGAACTATTGTTTGTCAGATCCCTCAGGAAGAGAAATTTCAGGCACTTGTTGAGATTACTCAGTGACCAATTCCAAAGAGATGACAGAAAGCCCTGCTTTACCGAGGGGCTGGTGATCTCCTGGAACTTGCTTCCCCAGAAGGCAGACAGCATCAGTTGGTTCAAAAAGAGGTTGGACAAATTCATGGGCAAGAGGTCCATAAATGGTTACTTTTGCTCTTTGGCTGTTTTTGAACCATGCTCCTAAATTGTATTTTGTCTCTGAAGTATGTGCTATTTCCTCCCACATTGCTCCCTTACCGAAACAAACTGGCTATGCATAGTTAATAATCAGATGTTTTTAAATCTTTTTTTCATGTTCCTGTTATATTAAGTCAACTAATAACTCTGGAAAGATTAAACGTCACACTCTGAATAGCCCTTGGCATATTTTGTTGAACTACAGGAAATAAGTGGATTTACAAGATGATACAAGTGGCAAAATAATTGTTTTAAAGTGTAGGTTGCGAGAATGAAAAATGACAGTTACTTTCTCTAGAGATAGGATTGCTTAGAGGACAGACAGAATTCCCACTGATTCAGGTTTACAGATGCCACAAGCTTCCTCTAGGAGTCTGAGGTGCTGAATCTTCTAATCTTTCTTTGGTAATATAGATCACTTCCATTTACAAGTGGATTTACAATTGAAGAAACAGTTGCAATTTAAAATCATAATATTTACTTCTCATTTTTGCCCCTCCCTTTTTTAAATCATCCTCTTTAAATGAAGATGCACTTCTTGATTGAATTAACAAATGCATTAGGGCTGAATGGGTTTGAAATACACCAGAGTAATCCATGCTATATCTTGATTTGTAGCATTTTAAAATCACATGAAGTAGAATAGTATTCCGAATGCAACGCTGGTGAGAAAGATAACATATAAAAGCAAGAACAGAACAGAAAGATTGCAGTTATGAATTAGTATTCAGTGAAACATCGGCAATGATAAAAGGAAGAGAACTGTAAAAACCTGAAGAATGAAAATCAAAACCTGGACTTTTCCAAAGGAAAGTTATACTTTGAAGTATATTCTGTAAGGAAACTTCACATTTTTATCTCAAGTTAACTGACTGGAGTGTTTGACATGTAAACCTTTAGATAACAAAGAAGCAGCTCATAAGCTTTCTAGTAAAAATTAAATGGTCGCTTTTATTTTCCTGGTTTCCTTTGCGCAACATCATTTTTTTTTCATGTAAGAAAATAAAAGCAACAAAATCATTGTACCAGAAGAACAATACTCTAGAAAAAAACTGTGCTCTGCTAGCACTGATCTTGACAAAACTATATTCTGTTTGTTTTAAGTGCTTTTATTAGCTAAAAAATCAGTAATGGTAAAAGTGATGAAATAGTATGATACATGTTTTGAACTTTAGCCAGCATGGGAATGTGAAGACCTCCATCTCTGATAGTATAGTCAAAAGAACAAGTGGCTCACTAGACAGCAAGGAAGAAGTAGGAGGCTGAAAGGAAAAAAGAAAAAAAAGAGTTAGGCTTCTGTTTCATGATTTTTTTTTTTTAAGCTGACTGAATTACACCCTTGTCTACTGAAACCCTCTTAGTGTAATTCCCATTGGCCTCCGTGACACCTAGGGCAGCGCTGATCAACTGCAGGCTCCCATATTCCTAACCCTCAGCCAACTGAATATGATTCTAGCAGATGTTTCTGCATTTTAGACCTCAAAATATGATGGGTCAGTTTTTCCCTTTTTCCAACTGCAAATCTTGTGTATTTGAGACCTAAGACATTACAATTCAATGGTAGGACTTATGAGCTGAGGATCTGTCCAGTGGGACAATGCTAGACTTAATATGAACTCAGATTTTTGAAACTGGAGAACCAAACAAATTTAGAGGTTTGTGTCATATAAACTATATTACTGGATTATTTTTTAATATTGTCTAATCAGAAATATAAAATGTGCTTAGAAATGTATATGATTTTTTTCTGTTAAGAGGAAAAGGATTTAGAAAGTTAGGAGAGAAGAGAGTCAGAAGCAGCCAGATAGGAACCATTTTCCTAGCGGCAGAAATGAAAGGTTCAACTTGCCTTCCCTGACTTCCCAAGACTCTTAAGTGCTGTGAAGTAAATCCATTGCTCCTCCTCCTCACACTTCCTTTCTCCCCTCTTACCATGAACCCCATAAAACAGGTACTTCTCTGTGTGCTGTGGAAAAATAAATCCTAGTTCCTACTGCTTTATCTCCTCTATGTGGGTTCTTTAGTGTCTAATAAGGTGTAGGATGTGCTTGGAATTTTTCTTCTTACGTCTGAGGCATTTGCATGAGCTCTCCTGTGCGCTTAGTACGGGGTGAGTGCATGGGGCAGCCTTTCTGCCTGTCAGGGCATAGGTAAGATTTATCTTACCTATCTTACTCTCATTTATCTTACTGATGTAATGAAACCTGTATGAATTTATTGTCATGGAAGTCTATCCATCTCTCTTGAAATTGGTCAAAGGATTTCAAAGTTTTTAATGGAGGGGAGCACACTCATACACTGGTCTAAAATCAAGAAAGTAACTTCACACTTGTTGTTCTGGAGTTTTTTTTTTTTTTTTTTTTTTCTCTCCCACTGCACCGGGTATAGCTGTCTTGTTTAGAGTATAAGGACCGTTCAATACTCTTTATTTAAACACTGCCAAGCATAATGGGCTCCTGTCCTCTATGAACCGTTAAGCAACACCATAGTAAACATGCAAAAAAGTGCATGTGTTATGTTATACTGCGTCTACACTATCTAAACAGTATGAGAGTAGAAATTAGTCAGAAAAGAATTCTTCTGTTATTGGTAAAATATGGCATATGGAGTTGTTGTTCAAGGTATTCCCACAGAAATGTGCTGAAACACTGAATTTCTGATGAACAGCACTGAATTTCTGATGAACTTTCTGTGCGGTTTAGTGGAGACTGCCAGGTGATGACTTATGTAATGGCTGGATGCAGTGGGAATTAGGATGAACTCATCCTGATTTTCTCTGATTGTGAACAAGCTTTTAGGTTTCAGAGCACAAAAATCTCACTCTCTATCGTCTTGACCTCTGTGTTTTTTAAAAGGTGATATAGATTAAAAAAAAAAAAAAAAAAGATTTTCGTACCTATCCTTAGTGGTGTTCGTATACACGGCTATTGTGAGTCAGTCATGCAGAACAGTGAAGATTGCCCCTTGTGTCAAGGATAAAACCTTGGCTTGGTTCCTTAGTGTATAGTGGCTTCAACAGCCTGGGTAAACTTTTCAAGACAAAATTGAAACTTAGTAATAACACAAATTTATGTAGAATTATTATTGTTAGTGGAAAATTTTTTCAATTGTTGATAAATAGTACTGCAGCATTTGTAGAGGAGCTTGTCTAATTCTGATGAAAGTATTGTGTTTTGGTAGTTAAAAGTATATCAAAGGATGAAGGTGAAAGACTGCATATGTATGATACTGAATTTCTCAAAAAACACAAAGCTTTAGTTTAGGAACTGTGCAGATACTAAGGGGAACTGTAATTCATTGGCTTACAGTAGAAATTTAAAAACACTTTTTTGTGGTTAGATTCCTCCCAGTTTCTAACCACTCCTGCCTCAAACATATAGTTTATCTTTGTTGTGTTTGACCCTGACCAAAATTAGTCTACAAAGGCCTCTGAGAATCACCCTATTGCTAAAACCAATGTAATCTATAGGGTTTCTTCTTTTTTGCTTCCCACCTAACTCATCTTGCATCATTTCAAAGGCTAACTTACATGGCTCTCGTCTGCTATTTAGGAGGACAGATGTAGATTGGTTTAACAGAGAGACAATCATTAAATTTACCATCTTGTTCTTTTGCTTTTGAAGCCCCCCCCGAGCTATCTTTATGGTTAGGAAGCAGAGATAGGTTCTTAGGGGAATACACCTGAGGTAGGTTTTATAAGACAGCTAAAATAATTTGTCACCTCTGTGGAATACAGAAACAAAACTAGCCTAGATAGTTACAAATCCTTATATTATGTGGGTCGTGAATTTGAGTTATTGAACTAAATCTGAGTGCCACTTAAATCTATGTCTGTGAGAATGTAATTTTACTTTTATATTCTTGGGCTTGGAAGAGTTGTGGAGAAACTCAGTCAGAGTGAGCCTAGGACATGTTTGCATCAGGCGCTGAGCAGCCCTGGGGAGATTTCGTGACAGTTTGGTATCTTATGGCCTGCTGTCATGAAGACTGGCTGGGAAGGAGTCATGCAGTTAGTATGAAGAGGCAGCTCCAAAATACGTGATTTTCTCGTTATATTTAGAGAATTTACTGTGTTGTATAACTTTTTTTTTTTTTTTTTTTTTTTTTTTTTTAAACTGGACAACCTGATCCAGGCCTTTTATAACTATTTTTGAGAAACTTTTCTGTGTAGTCTGTAAACACAAGGTAAGTAGTTATTTTCATGTCTGTGGAGGTTTAGAGCAGCAGCTGGTGCTGGAACTATTGTGAGATTCAGTAGCGTAAAAGCAGATGTTGATTACATAACACCTAAAGAATACGAGCCCTAGAAGTGTGCTAGATCTTCATCTGACATCCAGCAACCTAATACCCTTTTAACAGAGCAGAAAATACTCTGGCATTCATGAGCTTAAAGAAAAGACTTTTTACCTTTTCAAAAATATTTAAACTTTCAGTGTGCGTGAAAGACACTTGACTGCTTTCCAGGTTTGTTTTGCAACCCTTCCCCACTCCCCCCGCTGATATATTTTGTCAAAAAGCACAGCTGAAATAAAGCTGGTGAAACAAAACCAGTTTCCATTATGTTTCTTGTGGCAAATCAGTGCGCTGGCTGTGCATAGGCATCTCCCACCCAGCCACCCACTGGTGCTCCTCCCATCACGTCCCCTCTGAAAAAACAATAATAAAAGGATCCAGTCGGGATGGAAATTGCCTACAGTCTTTTCGCAGTTGTATTAAGAAACACAGCTTATATTTTTTCCTCTCTTAGAAAGATCTCCCTTCAGCACTTCGATATAGTGATGTTATGTTTAGTCTAATGTAAGTTTTTGTTAGTCTCTAACCTGGAAAAGAATCTAATTAACAGATGAATTTAGGAAATCCCTACTGTAATTTGGCAACTAAATGAATGGGGGATATCAGTCTATGACAAGCAACTTCCACTTAAAGCTAATGTAACTATTACCTCATTAAAAGTGCAACATTACACTCTTCAAATAAAAGCTTTATTGAATTCAAAATATGTATTTGACAAAGGACTAGCTGAACTTGCAGTCGGCCTTGTGAAATTATGCGGCCTTTATTGATACTGACTAGCTTTATAAATGTTTATCTTAATTATGTTTTATTGTGATTAAAAAGATTGCAGATCCTCTGCCATTTCTGTAAAGTGAGCGGTTGGGGCTTTTTTTTTTTTTTTTTTTTTCCTTTTTTTTTTCTTTTTTTTGTTAAAGCCGGGGGTAGGGTATGAAGAGTAGTCCAGTGCCAGAGAGGAGGCCCCTCGCAGGCCATATGAATCCACTTACATGTAAATTGCTTGTCTCTATGAATTAAGGTGAAGGTTATGAAAGAACTGCATTTCTGTGTTTACTGTAGGATTTTTGACAGTCTCTTTCCTCTTTCAAGTAAATTTGGCTTAAGTCCATAGTCAGTACAGTTTTAAGTAAACTCCTCTTTTGTTACATTAACAAGGTTATAACATCACTGAGGCAGATTTCCAGCTGCAGGAATTGAGGCCTGAGCATGCAGACAGAGGGGATAATTAAAACCTTAGGGTGGGTGAGTTAAACTATCAAGTAAAATTGGATAAAAGGCTAATTGTCCATAGCAACATAATACATGTTTCTAAATACCTGTGAAATAAAGATAAATATTTGTGGTCTTTTAATTCCTTTTTGAACATACAGATTCAGATTAAATTTTAGGGCATAACAAAAATCAGCTGGAAGTGAAAAGAAATGCAAGGACTTCCTAAATTTCACAGAAATTGTCATATTTTAGTTATGAGTTGAAAAATACAAAGTAACATTGAAGACTTTGGTGATTTCCCAACCTGCTCCTTTACAAAACAGGAAGCATTTTCATGTAGGAAGTATGAGCGCCAACGTGCGATACAGCATATCAGAATGGACTGGTTGGTGCTTCGTCAAAATTTGTCATCTCTCTCTTTTTTTCTCCTTCTTTTTTCATTAGTAGGAGTGGAGTTACATACCTTTGGTGACCTTCTAGAAGATGACATAAAGCCAGGCAAGATGATACATTACCACAAAGTTAAAAAAACAAAATGGGTTGTAATGGCAGCTTGTACTGAACTAAATGAATTGTGAAGGCCCATTTGTTATTCATTAGGAGAAGCAGAGCAGATTACTGTTCTGCCTTCATAGGGAGCCTGTAAACTTAAGGTCATTTTACACTAGTACCCTTGTGGCATGGACAGCATTTAATACATTTTTAACAGCTTTTACATTTCCATAGTTTGCAGCAGTGCTGGTTGAATCATTTCTGTAATGAAGGTGTTTTAACGTAGTTTAGAGTTACTTTGGGGAAAAAAACAGGAAAAAAATAGATGTAACTGGGTTGATGAAGTGACTTTATATACTAAAGGGCTAAGCATGCAGAACCTTCTGCTATAAAGTAATGCATGCTGATTCCCACTGCTAGAGAAGCACATCCCTGGGGAACTGTGGGGTTTTTTTTCTTTTTTTCTTTTTTCTTTCTCTTTTTTCTTTTTCCTTTTTTTTTTAACCTAAATAGAACTTTAGTTGTTTTCCATGGCTCATTCTTTGGGGAAGGAAGGTCTGAGGATATAAATTTAAGAAAGCTTTGTTTTAGTTATTTCTGAGTTGCTTAGGAAGCTGATGGAGAACATTCAGCATTTTGGCATAATTTGGGGAAGTGTACATACTCACTGTCTATTATAACCGCTGATGTGGGCATCTGAGGAATCCAGTGTAAAATGAACTTGGAATGGAGGGTAGAGTTTTGCTGATCAGAATAAAGGTTGATTATTTCAGTACTTCTCAAATGATTCAGTGGTGCTGTGGAAAGTCAAAGCAGAAAGGTAGGTACTAATATAAAACAATCTGAGAACAATTTGTTCAAAAGTGTTGAACAAATCTGAAAAAAATCTATTTGCTTGAAGTATGATTTATAACTCTAAACAAAGAAATAATAACTCCAGGTAAAGGGGGTAATCGTTTCAGAGGCTCACATTTTATTGCAGACTACAGTCTTTCCTTTTCTACCTTTTGGATTATGTTGTGAGCTTAGCTGTTCAAATTCATGTTATAGTGAATTTATTTTTGGACAGTGGTTCAAAGTTTGTCTGCAAATAAACTTAATTATAAAAATGCTAATTTAAATGTATGCTGGTACTTCTTCCAATAGCCAACGCACTCCTAGTTTCTTTCTTCTTGCTTAGATTAACAGCATTCGTTTTTCTATTGATTTACTGTTTTGTGAGAATAAATTTTTGACAACATGCATGTAGACTGACAACCAGTATATGAAAAATAAAAAGATAATTAATTCTTTTAAAGCAGAAGTATTTTTATCTGAGATTTTGAACAATATGTATTCTAAAGCTAAAGGACTATGTATCTTTAGAAAATAGTGAACTTGCTTTCATTTTATATCAGAAAGAAAGTAGAATCTGAGAAACTGTATGAACTCTAAAATCTTGTTGCTATTTGGACTAATCTTTATTATTTCAATAAAATTAGATTCTTTTAATATAAGTTTTAAATGCTGAGTTGCACTGGTGTTACTGACTTTTCCCCTAACAGAAATATTTGTCTTCTTTTACCTTTGCACTAGCTTCATGTGGTTGTTTCTGGTTTGTGAACTACAGCTGTTTTAATGAAAAGTATTTTAATCTAAGTCTTTAAAAGTTCTTCAAATGTGAAAACGTAGACTGTCCATAATTTATTTCAATAGTGGTTTTGTTTGGTCAGAAAATGGCTTTTGTTATTTTAGATTTATGAATATGAAGTTGAGGATTGTAATCAGCCCATGTCAAAGCAATAACCTAAGAAAGGCATAGTGCCACAACTTGCATTTGTAAAACACACTAATGTGAAAATAAAGAATTCTGAAAGGCCTTGTTCACTCACCGGGGTAACTCTGAAGAGGGGTACAGTATAGATTTCTTTATTTTCCCCCAAACTAAATACATGCTTGAAACATGTTGATAATACCTTTAGATTACCTTACAACTTTTTTTTTTTAATTGTAAGTCATAAATGTAAATCATAAGTGTAAAAGTACATGCTAGTAAGAGCTAGCAAGAGGAAGAGGAAGAGGAGAGCTCCAGTACTGGGGCTGCATTGTTTTTAAAATCAGACTAAGTAACCGAGGCACTTTAAAGTGTATGCCCTTGACTCTCTAACCGGGCCGTCTCCCCAGCTCCGAGGCTATTCCTGCTGCAGTTCAGAATCAAACACCCTTTGGGTTGCCATAGTTTGGGCATGTTGTTACTGTTTTAAAACAGATTTTGAAGCAGCTGTGAGTAATCAAAACATGGGGTGGTCAGAACAATTCAGATGTGCCACCAAAATGTTCTCTACATGCATGAAGGTAGGAGGGTCACTATGACAGTGTGATGCCAGTTGAGGCTTTCTTTCTCTTTTTACTCTTTCTGAGCAATTTCTGCTGCTGTGAAGTGATGCATCTAGTCAAATATTTTGATTCAGGCAAGAGCTTCAGAAAGCAAATAGTTAAAAATCAAATCTCTTGAACTTACAGATATGAAAAATTAGTTTAAACTAATTTTCCTTTAAACACTAGTATCTTTTGAATTACTAGGTCACTACTTACTCTATTTACAAAATTATTATGTCTTTTTCCAGTAGCAAACAATGTGTAGTATCATCTGCAATAGTGTTCTATCTTCAGACGAACCTTTTTTTTTTTTTTTTTTTGGTTTTACCATATAGATATGTCAAAATTACTGATATGTCCAATGAGGTGGAACTTTAGGACTGCGGTATATTTATTTTTATAACATCATATATGTCCAAGTATGCACAGGTGTTGTAATTGAGACTGGAATTTTTGGAGTACCAGAGTCCTTGGAATTTAGTGTCTCAAAGTCAGTCTTTTGTGTGGAAATACCACAAGGTAATTGTAGTTCTGAATCATATTTACTGGTATACTCTGGCAACAAATATCAGGAGCTTGTTTGTTCTGGTCTGACTCCTTTCTTAGGGTTTATTTTAAAAATTAATTTAAAACCCAGTGTCTCCATTTTAATGCATCATGTCTCTTAGAACAAACCTTTACAGGAATCTTTTGAAGACAAAAGTCTCTTCTGTGGGATATCGTCATTAATATTAGCTCTCAGTTCAGATGCTACATCCACTGAGATAGAGCGAATTTTGACCTGCCTTTTTCATAAAATTCCTAGTAGGATTCAGATGCTTAGGCTAGTTCTTTTGAGCAGTTAAGCATCACACAGCAAACTCTGTATGAGTTACAATAAAAAATGGGAAATCAGGGAATAGGACCCTTGATTTTCTTCTCCTCTGGGAAAACATTATCTCTCAGTCCATAATAATGACTACTGAATGAACTATAGATACTATGAGGAGAAAAATCTTTTCAATAAGGGATGTTCTGATTAACATGCTATTATATCTAGAACCCATTCATACCTCAAAAAAAAGAATGAATGTTTACTAAAATTAAACATTAAATTTGTATCAGCTGATCTTGTGTAATTTTTGTGTATTCCTCTATGATTAGTATAGCAAAAGAATTTGCTTGTAGACGTGTTCGTAAACCACTGATTTTTTAGCCTGTTTCACAGAGTTGTGAATGTATGTGTGCTTCTTTGGCAGAAATGTGATTACTAACTCAGTCCACAGATGGACATGTAATTTTTCGTATGTAGGAGACACGGAAGTCCAGTTTTATAAGAAATAACTTCTCCCCTTCTCTGCTGCATTTTCTTTAAAGTATCTGGATTTTGAGGCAGTATGAACATATCTATGGCTGCCTAATTTCTTGGGTCCTACATGAGTCAGCTCTGTGATAGATCTTTATGGATCCAGGCAGGTAGGCAATTTTATTTAGCATTAATAAGAAAGTGGCTCAGTTTGCAGCGGTACGGAAAAATATATAGTGAGGGAGACCCAGAAGAAGACAGGATTTATGAGAACCTGCTGATGGTTAAAGCTTTGCAATATGGCTACTTCCATCCAGGCTAGATGAATCTACATGCTCAAACTTCTGTGATATTAACACAATTTAACTAAATAGATGTTGAGTATTATTGAAAATAAATTGAAGATATTATTGAAAGGATAGTTAAATAGTAGTCCATGGACAAAATCTTGTGGTAGATCTTTTCCTTTATGTCATTTTGGCATCATAAAGGAAGCAGGAGGTTTCCTTAAAGAGGATATTTAGAAAACACCCTGATTTGGAGAATCCTGTGTTGTTGTAGATCTGGCAAAACTATGAGAGGAATAAAGCCTCCTTCAGTAATGTTCCTTCAGATGGTTAACCCTCACAGCAATCAGAACAGTGACAGAATAAATGAACATCTGTGTACCACCACAAAAAAGATTCACATAGGTACTTGTCATCTTGTCTCACTAAGGAAAGAATTAATTTCTGTACCAAGTGGTTCTTTTGGACATTGACCACTGTGCTTTAAGCATCACTGAATATTGTAACAACATATTTCTTAGGTGGGAAGAATAGTAATGTTTGTACACATAAGTACTTTTAAAGCAGAAATTCATCTGCAAGCAAATGTTAATGCAAACAGAATATATTTGATATGATCTGATCCCAACTCTGCTATATCACTTTTTACTAAATCAGGTGAACCACAAAGCAGTCGCCTTGGGGGTCTTATAAACAGGCAGGCATGGGTAAAGTACAGTGTATTAGTAGTCTTTTGTTTGCATAGGCAAACAAAAAATATATAGCTGCTCAAACATAAGGGTGAGGAATAGCTGATTCTACTCTGCTGCTTGCCAGCTCTGTTAGATGCTTGAGAAAACTGCAGTGGTTCCTTACGGGAATTGATTCAGTAGTGGGACAGGATCAGAGCTTAAATGAGCTGTATGGTACTGTACTGCATGTTACTTCTGAAATTGTAAGGTGCCACACCTGCTATCCAGAGCGTTACTAACAATCCAACGTCAGTTATTGTAGCCAGCTCAAGTCTAGCAAACACAAATAAGACATTAAAGGAATAGGTAATATGCTTTGCACTTTTGGATGAAGATGCATAAGAGGGCTAAGTTTTGGCAAAGCAAAAGGAAATATTCTCTTGTACAGAACACAACATCTGTTTCTGAATGCTGGAGCAAGCTATTCTTACTTCCATGGGAATATCAGAGATGTAATCTATGAAATTATAAGGCAACAGAGGATGTATTCCAATCCGAGATTTTTGCCTGTATGCCTGGCTCCCGTAGAGTCGCAGTTCTAACAATTGGGGGTTACCGAAGCATGTTTTCCTAAGGAAAATACTAGAGGTTCTGACTGTGGTCACTAACCATCGTGTCAGTAACATACGGTGAATACGTATGTGGTCAATAACTGTTAAATTCAAATTTCTAGTCTCTTTGTCCTCACTAGCGGAAATGAAAGATTGATCTTCAACTAGATTATAAGTAGATTTTAGATCTCAACAAACAAACTGACAGATTTCAGTGGAGAAAAGCTTCTGGTTAAATGAAGTGACCTGCAAGGAGTAATAGTCATGTCTTAGTTGGGCAGAGACAGATGTGCACATGAATAACAAAATTCATAGCAGGCATCCTTAAAGGGCTGGTTAATCTGCCAGTAGAGAGTCTGTCTCTTTTCTACCCACTAATACATCAGCTCATAAAAAATACAAATAAGTCCAATAGCAGCAAGACCCTTAAGATCTGCTTCCTCATTAGTGAAACTTCAGAAAAGCATTTCATATGGCTCCATATCTTTTTCTACTTTTTAAGAAAAGTTGTTAGCAGGAATGTGTAATCTGAGCTCTCAAGAGGAAAAAAAAAAAAGTGGAATAGAAGGAAGAATCCATCCTGGATTACTTTGATAAATAGAATATTTAACTATTTTAATGGTGAAAAGTACATCAAGAAGCTTATATAAAAGTGTTTTATATGGTAGAAAGAATTACCGTGTGTGATTTTTGATGACATTGCAGCCTGTCAATTGCAGCAGTGCTAGTAGACTGCAGGAGACACTCTGTTCGTTCCAAGCTGTTAAGGGTTTAGTAACAGATTTTCTTGTTTTGTACAATTGGGCCAAACTAAGAAAAAATGATCCAAGAATGGGCTTTGCTGAAAGTACAGGAAGAGTTAATGCAATGTATATTGTGTGAGTAGTGTTGAAAGATAAATGAAGTTGCAGATTTGGTGGCGGGGAAAATGCCTTTTTCAGAAGCTGAAAATTGCAAGACACAGTAGAATGAACAGAAAAAAAAAATAGCCTTAGAAAGATTCTGTTTCATGTAGTTGTGGAAGGTCCAAAAAGAAATGAGATGGACGGCTGGAAAAAGGAGAGGAGGTTACTGGACCTACACTAGGTATTATTCACTTGTGACGATAATTTTAGAATTGTTCTTTGAAGGTTTTGTTTAAGGAGTGCAGCAGTCTAGCACGGAGAAAACAGAGGATGTAAACAACTTTGCCTGTCTCCCTGAAATTGCTCACTGGAGGCTAGGAGCTTGCCTCAAGCACTCTCTCACAATTTACCTTCTTTGACCTGGATAAGCTGCCTAACATACAGCAATTATCTCAAAGCCATTTGTATTTTGGAAACATATGGCTAGTTGTATGAGCCACTTTTTTTTAGAAGTTGGAATAAAAATAACCTATGTGATAGGTTAGGGTGATCTTACTCCAGTCCGACATCTTTAGGATTTCTAATCCACATCTGGCTTTAGGAGAAAGGCCCTCTATGCATGAAAGATCCAGACAGCAGTAGGAGGAAAAAAAAAAGGGGCAGCAGTGCACTTTTGAAGTTATTGCAGTGATGTACTGGCTTGTAAACCTGCGTGCTCCGCCTCAGAAGTCTGCACGTAAAGGCTTGCTTGGCCAGTTTGTCCTGGGTTTCTCGCTGCATCTGCAGCTGTATGTGCACACACACAGGCACACGCTCCCATGCAGCTTGTATTTGTTTGTCAAGATGACATGAAAGATCCTTTAACCCTCTTCCGCTGCCTAGTAGGTTCAGGAAATACTGCTTTTAAATATTGATCTGGAGGAGTCAGGAAAATCACCTACTCTCAAAATCAAAGGCTTTCCATATTAAGAATATTTTTCACTAGCATCCTAATGTGAGTTTATACTCAGATTATATTTAAGTATTTCCTAGAGGTCTGTAATTACCAGTTGACTGGCCCATTCCACAGAGACACAGTGCCAAGAGATTTTGAACACTTCCTCCTGCCCAGACCACAGAGACTGAGGAATGTGTTAGCTGTTTAGGATGAAAGAAGTTGTTTAATTCCAGAAAACATTAGTTAACATCATGTGTAGAATTATTTAAATTATTCCTATTCAAGGGATAAAAGTATTTGTGTTTCCTTACCTGCCTTCTCTACACAACAACTTTGCTAGCTGCTGGTTTCATCCAGAGTTTGTTTATGCTCGACACAGTGGGGATGGCCTGCACTTTCTCATTCATCTGCTGTATTTGCATAACCTTGCAGAGTTAATAACTGCCATTCTGACAAATTAAGCTGGTTTCCTATGCCTTTAATGGATTAAGCCCTCTTGGACAAGTTATACCTTATTTTAATCCATGGATAGTATTTGTTAAGTGTTGTAAATAATACACTCATTCATTTTATCCTATTGACATTTGACTTATACGCTGAAAAAACATATATATATATATAAAGAATACTTAACAAATATGGAATGAACCATGTTCTGTAAGAGACTACAAAGGTCAGCTATATTTAGTAGAAGAAAAAATACATTGCATGATACTTGGTCAAATATTTGAAAACATTTGGCAGTGAAAGCTTTTAAAATTTTTAATTACCTAATAGTAGGATTTTACCAGTTCCTGATTTCTCTCATGATTTTTTAAAAACCTGTAATTTGTACATACTGTACTCCAATTGTTGAGTCATTGTGTGTGATATGTGTGATAAATGAACTCCATGACAGCTGCAAAATAATAATGGAGTTGTAAATATGTATTTAGAGGCAAAAAATCTGGATTGAAAATATATGCTAATGTTATAAATGCCTGAAAAGTCATGATTTGAAACTAAGGTCATATTTAAAAATAATAATCTGTGGGCACTGAACAGCATTGAATCTGCAGCAGCATCACCTATTTATTTATAAAGTAATATTTTAATGATTTGTAAAGGAGCCATAATGACATATTCCTGAAGTGTTCCGGTATAGTAAAGAGGTACTGTTCCTGCAGTTTTTACTCTTTACAGATAAATAGAGGTTTGCTACTCCTCCTTTTCATACAAATGAAGATTTTTACTGAACGAAGTTTTTGAAGTTCTTGAAGTTTGAACATGAGCATTGAACAACACATTCACTGCGGATTACTTCAGCCTGTAGACTTTGAGATTCCTTAAATGAATATGGATTGGAGGTTTAAATTGCCTTTGGTCATAGCACAGAATTCAGCAGGAGAGCACCTGGTGCGCCAATAGGAGGCCTAAGTGGCCCAATGCGGAGTGTGGCAGGAGTGGTGGGATATATCTAGGCAGTCACAGCTGACAGAGTTTGTGTGGAGGAGCCTCTGGCTCCACCACAGAAAGTCCTGGCATGTGGCATATGCTGCTTGTGCACCTGGGATTTGAGAGGGCAAATCTGCATCTCTGACCATTTCATTGACACTTATTTAGATAAATGAGCCTTCTAATTCCAAGAAGTAGATATATACTATATATGCTGTGTATGTAGCATATATGGTGCTTGTGCCAGAACTGCTTTGTTACTCGATTGTAGCGTTTGGTCATACAGTATAGCGAAGCAGGGAGGAAGTGAACTGTTCCTGGCTATCAGACCTTTATTCAATTCAGCAGACCACACATACACTACACTATGATTTTTTTTGTAACATGTCAGATCTCTGGCAGTGTTCCTAAATTCTGTATATTTTATGTGCACAAGCTTACGAGTTACTTCTTTCTTGTAAGCAAATCTGAGAATTCTGTTCCTTCCAAGTAAATCCTAGGCACGAGATCTCTCCGTGGACTCTAGAGTAAAACAATGCTATTTGTGAGATACGACATAACGCAACATGTTAAACGGCAGCTTAATTCTCCCCATCCTACTTGGGACTGTGACAGTGGGCCTCCTACTGGGAAATACAATGATCTAGTATTAAAATGACAGCCCCACCTAGGCAGACAACAGCCCAATTCAAAGGAGAGAGCCAAAAGCGCCTCCGCTACCACAAGCAGCAATTGAGATCAGCTGGTGCACTAACAATCCCTTGATTTAAACATCTGGTGGCAGGACTGTCTCAGTGGAGGTCCCTTGACTGTGGAATTCTCTTACACAGACATACGCATGATTTAACAAAGCCAAAGTTTCTCTATCCTCAGGGTATAGCGTCAGGCGATTTCCTTTCCCAGGCAGAAGCTTTTGCTGATGGTTCCACTGGCATCCAGGACAGCATTTTAAGAACTGTCCGTGAGGGATATAGCTAGTAAAGCCAGAAAATGAGCGGCTGCACAATATTGCTTGGTCTTCTTTACCAGCTCTCTGCAACTGGTAGAGCCCTTGAGGAAGTGCAGTGTTAGAAACATCTCCTGGCTGTCCGTGGGAATTCACTGTTTGTGACCATTATCCCACAGTTGTACCAAGAGATGCACACAGATGGGGATTAGGCAGTCAAAATGTATATTCCCTCCTGTTCTGCATCCTGGATCATCTGTTGAAATGTCCCATCCCCCAGGGTGGTGCTTTGCTTTATCTCCTGAATGTTCCCACTCCCCCCAATTTTTGTGTTGAAAGTATAATTCTGCAATGCTTTTTCTTCAGCTTTACCACCTATAAAGTGTATATAGGTTGAAACAAATACTGTAACTTATAAATACTGGAGCTTGCATAAATAGATTAACTAAATTGTTAGAAGCAGCCAAACTGCACCAGCAAAGACGGGAGAATTTACTAATTTATTTTACAGCTGTGGCCTGGTGTCATGCCTGATTTGGAGTGGGGATGTTACTGTTCTGCTGAGTTATCTATAGACACTAATATCCTTTTTTCCTAAAATGTGACAGTTTCTTTTAGAATCAGATGAAATCTGCAAGTTATGTATTAAAAAGTAGATTTGGTAATATTACACGTATTTTGGATTATGAGCTAACAAACTAAAATCTGGCTTCTTCTGCATGCAGTTTATCTGCAGTATTTTAGAAAATCTAGAGCACACAATGTAAGAGTAGAATATTCAGTGCTGCTATGTGAATCAAGCAAACAAAGTTGAGAAGGAGGAAT
Organism: Rhea pennata; assembly: GCF_028389875.1. NCBI lineage: Eukaryota > Metazoa > Chordata > Aves > Rheiformes > Rheidae > Rhea > Rhea pennata. The sequence goes on from NC_084674.1 coordinate 15,245,341, forward strand.
TAATAGGTATTCCTAAGGTTATGACACAGAAGTATAACACAGTACTGGTAGTGTAATTTAGATACAAAGCAATACAACCCCCCCCAAATTTTCTGCTCTGCAAAACTAACCAGAAGAAAGAAGTTAAGCTGAAGAAGATAATTTTGCACTGAGTTTTGAGTGCTGCTCAACCTTGCTACATCTACATAGGTGATCACTTATGTGATGAAAATTTGTCGCGAAGTATGGGAAAGCTACTACTCTTTAAATGTCTGGAAAATTGTACATATAACTTCAGTCTAGAACATGGCACTACATTAGCTTTCATTGTGAAAATGAAAAAGGAACTACTTCAGTGATGAAAGCTTGAAATGTTTTCTGTGTTACTTCTTATTTGTTGTTAAAGGCAAAATAGTTTTAGTAGCCCGGTAGTGTCAGCTGTGTAGCACCCTAAGGCTTTTTCTTTCTCTTCTCACCTCATCCGTATTATTACGATAGAAAATTTGATACTGGGAGTTAGAATTAACTATGGTCTAAAGATGCTGATGGAAAGTACACTCAAGTAACTTGTTCATACCACTTCCAGCTGTTTATGAATGGCAACAACCTGGAAGCTTGGGCACCAGTGTACTTGCATGCAGCACCCTTGAAGTGATGATGAAATTGAGACTTCGATTAATTTCAGCAAGAAAGGAAAAAAGTCATGTTATTAACTGTTCATGTAGTGTTTAGTTTAATTTCTATAATTTTTTTATATACTTCATGTAGTTAAATTCCATGTATGCTCCGCAGTGAAAGAATAATACGGGTTTATGTAGAAATAAATAATTTTGCTTTGGTATGTCAGTATAGAGGGAAATATGCCATTGACAATGCTGAAAAATAGTGGTTGTTGCTGTTAGTGGAAAGTGAGCATTTGTAAGAGACAGGAGATTAAAGATTTTTGTATGTATGTAGTTGTATGTGTGCATCTAGTATGTAGAAGGACATTTATTTCTTATGTTATGTGAGATATTATGTGGATTGTTTCTGGTAGTTAAGATAATACTATTTTTATGCCTGAGATAAAAGAAGTCTAAGCTTAAATGAATTAATAAAATTTTGATTTTTAACTTCCACCAGTAGAAGTCCTTTATGAATATGCAAATAAAATAAAATTAAATTCGGATAGGAAAAGTCCAAAACATTCTTGAAATCATATTAGCAAACTTAACTAATATTCACTCTTAAATAAAATAAACACCAACCTTCACCACCTTCCCTCAGGCATAGTTAAAGAGTATTGGAATGTTGTTCCAAAATGGCACGTGTCTTTGCAGTTCTAATATCATCATTATCCAATAGATGCTATCCCACAAGTGGGAAAACAAAAATGTATTCCAGAGCCTTTTCTGCTCTCTGCATGTGCGGTAAAAAATTTCCATGCACCACATGTCTCTCTACTATATCTATATGGTATCTGCCAAAATAAATATTTTATTCCATTTATTTTTAGTTGTTATTGCAGAGGTCCTCCTAAGATTAAACAGTCAAAGGTCAAATAAGTTGAGATGAACTATAGCTTAAAAATAGTTGTGCTACTCATAATTATCTACATAGAGGTTTTTAGATATAGATGCATATACATACATACATATATAGATACACATACATACTTGATTAAAAGCCGAGGATGTTTGCTCAGCAGAGGGACGCAAAACCATCATTATCTGATTGTACATGGAATCCGGTGGCTGCTAATCAAACCCGGGGCTGCATCTGGTTAAACATACTTGGCATAGACTTGTTACAATTAGAGGTTTTGCCATGTCAAGGGAATCTTTCACTCAAAGCAGCGACCCATATTGTGCTGAACAAACACATGAGTTTTTAATTGAGAACAATAGCTTAACAAACCACTTCCCAGGACCACTGAAAGAAAAATATGTGCCTGTAGCAATTCTGGCACAGAACTGTGTTTATTTGAATCCATTTATTTCAAGCCAGAGTTCAATATACCAAACAAATAAAAAGTATTAAAAGTCAACATGGAAAACAAAATTAAAGTGAGAAAAATATAGTATGCTAAAATATAATGCCAATCTGTAAGTGAAATATGTATGAATTAGCAGGTGTTTATATATGTTCTTGCCTTCTCTGTTAAGTTTTTTTTTTTTTTTAATGTATACTTGAAGAACTCAGATTAAATTATTTGGCTTCATAGTGTGAAATTCATATGAATTTTACCATGTACATAGCTATGATGTAGTATGTATTTATATTATAAAGCAAATATTGAATATGTTTTTTCTTACGTAGTACTTATTCTACTCTGTTGTAAAGAATGCTGTAAGCATACTTTACAGAAAAGGATTCAGCAGTACAACTCTATAGAAATTATTCCATATTTAGAAATAGTTGAAAATAGTAACAAGAATGTAATAAACGTTAAAGAACAGAATGCTTAGCTTGGGAAATTAAGTTTTATGTACACTGGCCATAATACAAAGATTTGTAACTACTGCAGATGATATTTTAACTTCAGTACTATCTAAAGTCTGAGCGTGTATTTGATGGCATAACTTAGACCAAGGTGCCCTAGCTGACTGAAAAAGACCAGCAAAAAACTTGATATAGAGTTACGATACTGGAATAAACTTTAAAATATTTGAATTCTGTTCCCTGTTTTTTTAAATTTCTTAAATGACGTTTGCTAAACCAATCTGGACTCAGAATTTTGTAGTCACAGGCTAATAATAATAGTTTAACTTGAGATTTCTAGTACAAAAATCTTATCCTCTACTATTTACATACAGATTTAGGTGAATTTTGGTGCCAAAAAAAGGAAACATCTAGATTAGTAGAGACTTTTAAAAGTTCTAATTTTTCAGATTTATCACCTTGACACCTGGCCTCACTCAAACTCTAATTCTTGCCTAGACTGTCAACATGTTGGTTCTGTGGTTTGTGCCTGGAATGAATCAACTCCTTAGCAGGTGGGGATGCTGAGATGCAAGAGTAGCGTTCAAAGGAAGAAAGGAGAGAGAAAGGGAAATACAAGGATACAAGAGGAGAGAGAAAGGAAAAGCTCGCTTAAAATTGAAAAGATGCATGCTGCAGCCGTGGTGGACATAGGCAATTCAAGTATGTGACACAGCTTGGGAAATGCTTGGTGGAGCGTTCAGCAAGGTTCATAAAAATGCTGTAGACAATGTGGAAAGTCTGCCCGTATGCTGGATGACCTGTAACAGTATAAATAGTAAAGGAGTAGAATTTTAAAGGTAAAGTGAAAGGTTAAGGAATGCAATGTAAAGTTTTTAAAGAAGGAAGGATGTATAGACACAGCGGAGCAACTGTAGTAGTGCAAACTACTGACTCTTAGAGATAACACACTTAGGAAGTCCTGCCAGTAAAGAAGAGATTGTGAGAATGATGTATAATCCAAAGGCTTGTCTTTGTGAGTGGAAATTTTTCCTGAAAGCAGTATGGCCTTATCTGTTGCAGTTCTTTATCAGAGTTGGATTTTTCTGTCAAGAGACAGTAAATCCAGTTTTAGGGTGTTTATTATTGGATCAAGAATGTTATTACCACATGATGTTAATATGAATGCTGTACAAGCTCATTCTTGTGAGTCACTTTTTTTGGAAAGTATATCTGTTCTGGCAGACTTTATTCCATGTCAGATATTGTCTGATGATACTATTTCTACCATATTTTACAAGAAGCATTTTCTATCCTTTCATAGGGAACTTAAAATTGGAGGAAACACCATGTTCTGTCCTCGACTGGTGTGATGAAAATGTACATATTCACACCTTAGCAGTTTTGTACAGTTGGGCTCCAGTACTGCAGAGATCTTAGTGCATGTCAGGCTATGATAGTCTTGTTAAAACAAAGCTAAAATGTTTTCTACTCAAGTGCTAATATCTGTTTCTAGTGCTTTCTTGTATTGCAGTCGATACATATGTATTACTGATTTTGTATCACAAATCTTGTTCCATATGTTATTTTTTGTAGGGGTATGCAGCTTCTGTGTTATATGATAATTTTGCTGCTGCTGTTTACATTGGAACCTACTGCACATAATGTTGCTTAAACTCTCTGGCGTGATTAGCAGTAAAATGTACTTGTACTAGAAAATAATTCTGGTTTGCCCTCTGGGTGTGAGACCTTGGTGATATGTAAAGAGCAACCTAATAAGCAAATTACTTGACTGGGTGATTGAATCTTCCAATATTCTTGTTTTATTCTTTTATATATTATGTCTAGTAAAATGTCTTGAAGCCTGATTTCATTCAAATAATATAAAGTTTGTTTTACCATGCTATCATTGTAAGCCAAAGCAGCTTCGAATTTTCCTGTTGGTATCCTGAAGACTTATTTCAGCACTAGGAATCTCCCCATGGCTATTTTGTAGTTTTTATTGATACTCCTTTATATCTTTGTCCCAGAGCTTGTTGAAAGCATGACCTTGTACTATCAGGGTAACATTTTATTATGATAAAATTGATAAAATGGAGTAGAGGGATACACTGACTCCGTGTATTTAGAAATGGCTTATTCTAACTATGTTTGTATTTTTTCAGTTAGTCTGAAAACTTAGTAGTCAAGAAGCCCAACATTAAACTGTTGTACTGATGGTACACTCCACTGTGATGGTTTCTCTGCACTGTGGTGGAGAGAAAATGCTGGTGTGCTTCATTTGACCTGCTCGTGTGTCAGATGTCAGACACCCTGTTCTGGCTGCGGCTGAGTCTGGTTAAGAAGTCGCCTCCTCTAGCTCTCCCACACTGCCTGTTTCTGCTCTGCTAGAGGTGACGGCTCTCCTTTCATCTGTTGGCATTTGTATTTGCTTCCTACTCTGTTTCTGTCAAAATAATCCACGTTATTTTAAAATCTTTAACAATGCTCAAGGATTCTCCTAAACTAGATCGTTTTGATGGAAACAGATTTGCAGTTACATTTGTAGTTTTACTGTGAAACCTGAGAGGGTGGGAATGTTCCCCCAGTCAGGCTGTTAAGGGGAGGCATGAAGTTAGGATTTGGAAAGACAGTTGGGCACATTCATTTTGCAGGATCTTCAGTTCTTTGGCAAGTGACAATAGTGGTGAAATTCAGCAGGAAGGAAAGATTTATCTGTAATATGTAGGTCTGCTTGTGTCCATGGGAATGTTTGAAATGGGGTTTGTGGTTACAGTTGCAAAATCAGGAGCTTAAAAATCAGTATCTTTTCTGAATCTGGGATAGTCTGCCAAAAGAGAATGAGGGCATCACTCAGCAGCACAGATGGACTCATCTTTTCTTCCTGTGTCCACCACAGTGGGTGAGATGATGGTTGGGATTTGGGGTAGATTGGCAGGAGGAAGTGCTGACACACTACAAAAGGAGAGGAGCTGGTCCTGCATTTTTAGGTCTTTATGTGTTTGCAGGAATGCTATGAGCTAGGGAATGTTAAAGTCTGTGTACGTGTACTGAAAGCCATCTGTACAATGCTCATTAGGTAGTTAGGGTTAAAGTTAGAGATACCATGAACTGGGGAGCTGCTCCGATTGCTGAATCTCGTAGTGTTCATAAATGGAGATGAAGAAGCCTGTAGAAGATAGCGTCCAATCTTAAACAAGTAATAGGAAGTAGTGATTCCTTGGGCACAAGGTTAAGATTCAGAAAATCTGCAGCTGGATGGCTATACTCAATACATAACTTCCTGAGCTAGGACGGAGATACAAGCCTGCAGAGTTTAGCAACTCCTCTCCTTGAAGAAGTTTAACCCTTTTTGCTGGGCTCATGTTCGCTTCTAATTTGTAGCAGGTTAGAAAAAAAATGCAGTTATGGTATCACGTATGTTTTTGATGTGGTTTGTGTTTGCGAGTACAACAAAAATAAATTCCTTTTTAACACCCACTACTTTTTTTCTACTCTTCACAAGTCAAACCAGCTTGCTTTGATTGCTGCGAGTGTTGGAAAGAGGAAATGATAATTTCAACAAGCCATATGACATACTTGGCTTTACAGAATTTTACAGATTTCTATCTTCAGTTCAAGTGTAGTTTGACAATTCTTGTGTCAGTCTCAGCCATGCTTAAAAGAGACTTGTCTGTTAGTAAATCTTCCTTATGATTTTAAGCTTCTCCAGAATAAAGCAAAATTGGAATCCAGCTACTGGGATCATATAGTTCTATATAGGACATATTTGATGTGATAACTTGATGTTGTTTCTTTATCGAAAAATAAATATCTAAGAGAGAGAAAAATTGTGTGTTCTTAGCAACTAGTATCTGCCTTATATGTCAGACTCACTTATACTTGCTATATCTTATCTACAGTTAAGAGTAGCAGTTGTTGTTCAATTTGGGTGGATGGCAGTGTACAAAAAGTTATGTTTGCAGTGATTGGAGATAAAAGCTAAGTTTAATTTGAGGAAATAGCTTCTTTGCTGCCATCAGCATTAACCATTCTGGAAGTCCTGCAGTGGTTTGTGTAATCTCCTGAAAACTTAAGAACGTTTTTATGGTCTGCTCTAGCACAACATCTGAAAAACTACTCAGCAAAATCAGTATCCTGGCAGATAAACGTGTGTTGCGTTCCAACAGTGTCTGATTCTTGGATTAATCTGTTTGCTTAATTAAGTTGTTATGACTAATATTTTAAATCAGGATCTCTTCCTGCAGTATAGACTCGTAATAGTCTCTTCCACTGATTGTGTTACTAGTGTATGTGGACACTAACTGCTTTGTCCGTGTGGGTAGTTTTTCAAAGGTGATGAGGAGGTTGTACTGTAACTGATGTTTTTGTGCAGTTTACTTGATTGAAACTGGAGTATTACTGCTACACCAGCTGCTAGTCTTCATCCTGCTGTGTTAATGAATTATTCAGGCATATCAGCTTGTATGATAAGGAGATGAAGGGAAAAAGAATAGTCTCATGGCCACTATGCAGAACTGGAAAATGTGAGGCCTGTTATAAGTTATGTCTTGACAATTTGAGAGAAAATTTTATAATCATTATTCATCTCACTTTTTGATTTCAGAAGAAATGTAAAAAATGTAACCGCTCTACTATATGTGGTTTCTTAATGTAATAATGTTTCTTAAGATTTTTACAGGCTTTGGAGAATACAGTATTCATAAAAATATACATATACATAAAATATGCAAAACAATAACTGTTTTTATTCCTAAAAGCTTGGAAATATCTACTCCAGCCTCTTAGTGAACTAACTAGTTATCAGACAACATGCTTGATGACGATTATTTCATAGTTGAAGATGAGCTGCCTCTTAATGAAAAGCCTCAAACAGTCTTCTTCAAGGAGGGAAAGGTAAAAATGAAAATTAATTAGAAACTGTGGCTTTTAGGGAAAGTGACAGTGCATTGTTTGAAAAGTCATCCATTCCAAAAATCCAGATAAAATAGCGGTAAGTATTGAGGGTTTTTTTGTAGTAAAAGCTGAATGTGGTGGACCAGCTGAAACACGAAACAAATTATTAAAAACTAGTTGAATATTTTTTTCTCTTGAATTGTTGAATGCTTATTCTTGTGAATTTTGAAATGCTAAAGAAAGTTGAAGTGAAAATGGCCTGTAAAGGAAAGCATCTAAATGTTTCAGAGATGCTTTAAAACTGGAGCCTTAGTATTTCCGATATAGCAAATAACTGGTGTAATAAGTATATTCAGCTTGAAATGTATTATTTTAAAATATAAAGTTGTTGCTTCTAAAAAGATTGATTTGGGTTCTGTCTCTAAGTACACCTTAATAAGATGTTAAAGTTTATCATTCTCAGACTGACAGTTTCTTTATGCAGAGATAAGCATAATCTGAGAAAAGCATGTGCAACTTTTAGCCTTTTTAAAGAGAATTTTTGCTGGAGATACAAGCATTTATGGAATTGCAAGGTATTAATCTCTGCAATAAATTTGTCTGTGTAATTCAATAGAAAGAAGCTACTAAGATGTTAGTTTATTTCCTATATTTTGCAAAGTATATTGTCTTTTAATGTATGTTTTCCTTTTCTTTTGCCTTAGAAAATTCTAATAAGCATTAGCTAGAGCATCTCTAAATGTGGTTGTTCTGGTAGTATTAGATAATTTACTCTTTATCCTAAATACCTATAGATATGAGAAACTTATGTATGTTAAATTAATGAAATACCCAATACATTTTCTGTGTTTCCTGTACCTTATGTCTTGTAAGATGAAAGTCTGCAGTGTTAGAGAAATTTGAAACTGCACACTCATAAATTGAAAATAAATGATGATGTAGCCCCTAAACCTAGCCAGGAGAGAAAAGAGAGGAAATCATCATCTTTCTTCCCTAAGTTCAAGACCAATGCAAGTGTTAGTGCTGGAGAGAAACAGCTTCCGTGGACCCACAGCTCTATCCCCTGTAAAAGGGGTGTGAAAGTTAGCAGGTCGATAGCAATCCCAGGTTATAGTCTGTAGAAGCATTGCGTAGATGAGTTCGCTGACGAAGGCAATTTACATTGGATTTAAAAGGCAATAAAAATTCTGACCCTGAATCATGAATCTTGTTCCTGTTTTACTACAGGAACGTTATATATGCTGTGTCTTCCATAGAGCTAAAAGTGTAATTAAGCCCTCCTTTGGTATAAAATCTTTAACAATCCATTAAATTTGTCCTGGCTGTTACTCAAACTGTTTTTCACATTAACTCACAGTAATCAGATCATAAGGCTGGTAAGAAGAGAATAGGTAGTCTTCCCAGATCCACAGAGTATGACTTAGTATGACTTCTTCGTTTACTGATACTCACTTTTCTTTCTGTTCCTTTTGGCATCATTGCAAATTCAGCTTTTTTTCAGGTATTGCTCCCTTGGTTCATTGACACTCTTTTTACATGCTAACATGTGGGAACACTTCCCTGCAGGATTTTACTGACAATGTTGTCAAAGCAAGTTAGTGCAAAGCCAAGTGATCTGGGTGTTCTGCATGGGTTCTCATGCCTCAGTGAATTTCACCTTTATATTTAAGGTAAAATTCTGCAATTAATATATTCAGTTGCAAGGACAACTTCAGTTGGTTGCTGCTTCATCGACCACTAATACTGCAGTTGTTTATAATGCTCCCTGATGATAAACTGACAGAGTGAAATCCAGACTTTACTGAGGTCACTGACAATTTTTGCTTTGATTGAAAGAATAAGGATATTGCTCTCATTTTTTTTGGCAGCATCACCATGTGAATTGTAATTAATTCAGATTGTATGGAAGAGTGATGTCAAAGTATAGATAAAAAGAAATATCCTTGAAAGTTGCAGGGTAGAGCTTATTTTTACTTTTATTCAAGGAGTATGTTATCAGCTAGCAAAATTACAATGCATGTCAATAGATAATGGATGGTGACTTGCGAGGAATATATTCGTTGTAGTCATGTTACTTCAGTAAGCACAGATGAGTTCTTCCTTGGCCTGTTGAGAGAAGGTCATTCATCACATCATCTAATGGAAGTCATATGTTGTGGAAATGTACTTTAGCTATTCCTATCTAGGAGAAATAAATATACATTGAAAGGCACAGTTATCATTTGGAGATAACAGGATATAAAGGAGCTTTCAGTCATTCTGGAAAGAGTCATATGCCGTGCTCTACTTCAGAGAATGTGTTTCATGGAGTTCTTTCAGCTGCGTTAATTCATCTAAACCTGGCAAAAGAAGAACTGAAAAAGGAACTGTTGTCTTGGTAGATGCACTGGAATCAGTAATACCTGTGATCATTAATACCGGTTTCTTATGTAGTAATTTGTGGAGAGAGAGCATATATTGGCATGCACATGAGGTACAACATTCAAGCAAAACTTTTTTTTCAGAAAGGAAATTTCAATTCTGATATAACTTTGATTTTGAAGCATTTCTGGTGTTAAAGAAACAACAAAAAAGAAAGCTGTGCTGTTTTAGATACTGTATCTAAACTTACAGTATTGCATAATACTTACCAGAATTTTAGACTATTTAATAAGGACTAAGGCATAAGTGACTATTTGCATTAGTGACATGTAAAGGTAATTATTTAATCTTGGTAAAAAGTCTTCAATACATATTAGCAGATTTTTGAAGTGCTTTTTATGTTTTCTTGTGAGCTGTATTACATTTAAGATGGGATACTTTTAGTTTTATTCTTTAGGTTGAGAAATATATATTTATACTTCAATTTGGTTATATACTGTTTGGTTAGATGAACTAGAATGTGAGACCTAATGGAACATAGCTGGAGGTTATGGTTACACTCTGTTTTATTATAGCTGTTTTATACACTGTTAGGACGATTTAATTAGCTAATAAGCAAAGGAAGTTATTTCAACCCTCATCTGTTAAGAGGTTGAAAGAATCAGATGGTCCATATGGCTGCATTTAAGCTTCCTGTTGTGTATTTTTTTTTTCACAGTTCAGATATCTTCTTTGTATTAATCTGGGGGATCAAATAAGCCAGACAGGCCTTAACTGGCACCAACAACAAAGACAAACGCCTTGTAGCTGTGAGACCTCATGAAAGCCAGACTTTGGTCTCTTTGACCTTTTTAATACCATTTACACATCTATGGAGTCTATTAGTGACATTTTTCTTAAGGTGGAATTACCTTTGAGTTTAGATTTAGTATAAGCTGAGAGTCAAAGATTAGATATTTCATATGACACTTAAAGTAGATGAATGGTAACAACATGTAGCTTTTACTGAATGCATGATGCTTACATAATATTTAAGTAAATAAACTGCTGTGGCATATGCATGGTTCCTATTTCTTTAGGAATTTTATTTCACTTAAGATAATCACTAAAAATAACTTATTATAATGGATAAATAGCTCTATAAAGCAATCTTCCATTCAGGAAATTACTCATTACGTGTAATTTTCATGTTCAAGAAGAGATTGAGCTCTATCCTATAACAATACAAATAGTGGGTCTACCGCACAATCTAAATTCCAGCACGTTTAGTAGTCTAAATAATCACTATTCAACTTAGTAATAAGTTACTAAAAGAAAATGGAACTGATATGCCTGTAGATTTGCTACATGAAGAGAATGTTGGGTGCATTGACATCTGCTCTGTGGAAGAACAAATAGTCTTTCAGTTAGTTTATAGCTTGGCACACTACTAAAATTCAGTTGTCTAACTTTTTGAATAAATATTTATGAATGGTGCCCTGCACAGTTTCATTGTGAATTAAGAAATATTGGCAGTTGAACTGATGTAAATCTACAGAAGACCAGATACAAACATGTTTTTTTGATTCTTTGATCTTTACTAAAGCCCGGTAAAAATGACCAGAACCTGATAGCGTAGTCTCATCTCGTAGGGACTGATTTGCTGAGCGTGTCCTGTAGAATGCTGAGTACAGTATTTTGCTGAAAGGCACAGTTAAAGGTTCTGAGCATGTCACGGAAGCAGGCCTCTGCTTCGCATTTCTTCAATAAGGGTTTTGAATTGCTTTGTGGAAAGGTATGTCTCCTAAGTTCTGAAATTTAGTTTGTTCTCTGGAAATTTTGATGCACCGTGAAATTTTGGCATACCTCTGAACACAACATGTATTTTAAATGTTCTACCTTTGTAATGTTTCAGAGTAGTAAATAAAGAGGCACATTTTGCCTTTCATGTGTATATATGCATAGAATAGAAGCAGTAGGTTTTACTGTGGCACATCTGCAGCTTTTCTTTGAAATCTGTGAAAAATTTAATTAGTAGGTGAGACTGTTTTTCTGTGTTTAGTAGTTAAGAAATCAACATTCCTTTTCTGTTCTGACGTTCTCTGTCTGACTGAGAAGCTGTGGTGTTTGCAGCGTACCTTCCAGTTACACTGGAACCACAGAAGATTGCCAGAAAAAGCCAAGCTGCATGTATCCCACTCGAGCAGAAATTAAGTAATGATCCTGACTTCTCCCTGTTACAGTTTTGTATATGAAAGACATATCTTGTTACATCTATTGTACGTTGTGCAGATGAAATTTGTTATACAATCCTTGCCCATTGTCCCATTTAATAAGTTGTACTCTGTGAACAAAACCTTGGGAATCCTTGCATCCAGTGTTGAAGTACCTTGACTGACATGTCTTGATGATCTCAAGGGTAATCCTTAATTTTAGTATTGCAATAATACACGATAGAGGTCAAATGGAGTGATGACCTGCAGTTTTTCAGCAGCAGAAGGCCAATTTTTGTCGCTTCCTATATGGGAAAATGAGTTGTAAAGTGTAAGCAAATCCAAGGACAGGCAGGAATCAAATGATCTTAATGTTTTTGATATTTTTACTCCATGTGTGACCACATTCTGCTAATCAAATAAGCTTCCACATATATAGCCATGCAATTATTTTTCAGTTTGTCCAGTGATGGGAGGAAGATGAAGGTTTTCTTTCTTGTCAGAGAGATCAAGACATTTTTTTTTCATTTTGCTCCTTGTAACAAAAAGACAGACAGCTCTTAGGTACTCACATAGCACAGAAGAAGGGGGACTGCCTTCCCATTAAATGATCAGTTGTGCTTGAACCCACATCTTTCACCTCCTAGGATAATGTCATCACCAGTATTTTGTTGGCTGGCAAACAGTCTCTCCTTCGAGAGCTATTGCAGTAATATTCTTCTGAAAAAAGAAAAATGATTCCGCTTTTATGGGAGACCCATGGAAAAGTGGGTTCCAGCCCCTGTGCTAGCAGATTAATAGAATAAATAAAACACTTAACCCTAATCCTTCAATTACTCTAATTGTTTTACTCTCCCAGAAAGCGTTTATTTTCTTTTATCTGGATGGAGTCTCAGCCAGTTCTCGTCCAGGCTTCTGTTGAAGTAAGGTACTGGCAAAACAGAGTAGTATTGAGTTTCTGGTACAAGTTGATGTCCAGTTGTGTGTGACCAGCACACAGATGGCATTTGAGTGTGTCATTTTTATCGTTGTATAGTTTTTGTCCCTGAGCTGCACCTCTGTGTGAAGTTTGAGTTTGGTCTTTTACTTGGACAGGAATTTGGTCCCCATTTGGAAACCAGCTGCATGAGGAGCCTGTATATCTGCACAAACCTGCAGCCCCAAATCCATCAGAACGTACTAGAGTTCCTGAGTTCTTTTCTAAATTTTGACTGAAGGGAAAAACATACTGTATACTTGTCTCCCTCATAGTTCAACACAAAGCCTGAGCTGCAATCTTAGGAACATCAGCAGATATTCAGGGCTGACATATGTATGGTTTAAGTCTGTGGTATGTTGTGTGTTTGTAGGAGGAAGCATGAGGTTGTAATTAAGGTTTTACATTGTACTGTGTGGAAAGATTAATGTGTTTGTCTGTAATATGTTTCTTCATCACTTGAAGACGGGAAGTTCTTAATAATGATGACAAGCCTATCACTGAAAGTATGCTATTTGGGAACTGGCATGAAATTAAGTATTGTCCCATAGTTTGTCATATCCTGGGTTTGCCTTGCGAGTGGTGCATTTATTCAGCTTTTTTTTTTCTTTTCACATGGGATTTTTATTAAGAAATTTGACACAAAAGAAAAAAAAAGACTAGTACTCCTCATCTTCCTTCAGTTTTTATACCTGAAATTTATAACAGAATGTTAATTTTAAGGTAACACAAATAAGTGAAATGCTGCAAGTTTTTTTTATCAGGAACTGAAGCTATTTCCGGGATTTCAGGTGTTGAAAACTGAAAACAACATTTAAGGAATTATTTTTGAAATAAATCTGGTAATTTAGATTATAAAAGGCGTTTGTGGCATGTGTTTATCATCCTGTTAATCAACTGTTGTGCTTATGGGCGATGCTTTAGAAAGTAGAGTGGAAGAAATAAGAAAATATGCAAGTCGTATTGACTAAGTTGGTGTACCATTGCCCTTCAATTGAAATGGCTGCAACAAATTGTAGCAGTGCTGTGATGCCATAGCTAATGGAAGAGGCAATAATGGTCTACGCAAATGAAAATTTCTAGATATGGTTACTAGAGAATTTTGAAGTTATATTTTTTTATTTGGAAAACAGAGTAGCTGTTGAGAAAAAACTTGTATTAATAAAAATAAGTAAAAGTTAGCTGGGAATGTTAGAAAAAGAGAGAGGCTCTTATGAGGAGATTCTTGCTGAGTTCTGCGGAAAATGGAAATACCAGCTATTTAGCTGAAGCAGAGAGGAAAAACTGAAGGAAGAACAGGGTTAGTACTGAGATGCTGGGAAAAAATGGTGGGTACTGAACAGCAGCATTGTTTCCACATACGATTGCTTTTTTTTATGAAAAATATCTTTAAACCACTTTTGTTCACAAGAATGATACTTTATTTATAACTAATAACTTTGCATCAGTTAGCTTTCTCTCTGAATTATAATAAATACTCTGGGGTGGTACAGTGGGATTTTATCAGTTAGGTGAGTATGCATTGGATCAGTTTGACTAGATAGTCTTAACATACTGCCAGCCTTTTTGTCACCATTAAATTACCATAAGAGAGGTAGTTACTTTTCACGTGATCCTATTTTATGATAAAAAGAAGTCATTTAGATTTCCTTTTAAGCCAATGATACGTGGCCTGTGACTTTCCGTGAAGAACCCCCACATTGTCACGAACGGTGCTGAATGCTTCTTTCCATAGCAAAAATGTCTGTGGACTAAGTTCCTGGAATAACTGAATCAACAGCAGGCAATATGGACTAGCTGAGAGAAAATAGAGACCTGCTTTGCAGGACTCATTGCTGCACAGATTTGACTATTATGACTCAGATTCTAGCTATTAATAAGTATGATAATCTCTGTATTTAAATATATAGTAATGATGGATGCTATTAATACATATTACTACGTTTTAGATGGTGATCATGATGAATGCTTCTGTAAATCTATTAGTTCTAGACCTCATGTTACATTTTCAACTCTTTTCCAAAATATTTTCAACTCTTTTTACACTATTGACAAGCAGAATTTATATGGCAGTGTCCAAGAGGATGGATGCCTGGGAAAACCAATGAGAAGAAAAATGTCTTTGCCAGGTCAATTATATACTGCTTATATAATTGGAATTATATAAGCAGTATATGTATGAATGTGGCAGGGAGAGCATTGAATACAAATAATTTAGCTATAAATTTCTGTGTTTAATTATAGACAAATTCGGTCCACAGCTTTTTCTTCCCAGGCAAGTCTATCATGGGAGAGATACTACTGTACTGGCTTAAAAAAATAAATATATAAGTAAGAAAGAGAAGTTTCTCAGGAGTTTTGCTGAATTAGTAACTGAACTTTACTATACCAGACCTCTCTCTGAGTAAGAAATATTGCAATAAGTTATAAACTTAGTTCAGCTCTGAATTATGCATTGTGTACTTAGGCTATACTAGACCTATAGTATGTTTATCTGTTGACTTCCACTAAGATTTAGGATCTATTTTGACTTAATAACTCGCTTTATTTTGTTTGACATATATTTTATGTCTTCCATGTGCATGGATACATAAGATACACAATCGTGGGTGAGGGTCTTTAGAGAAAGTGCAGTACTATAAGTACTAATAATAGTGGTTGTAACATAAAAAGTGACACATTTAATTTTTTTTCCTGGTGTCTCATCACTCCTTCACTGGTCTAGAAGCCTTACTAAATAGTAAGAAAGCATAGACTGAAGAAGTAATTTGTATCACATTATGTTTGTATTATATTTTACTTGCATAGTCCAACACACACACACACACACACACACACACACACACACACACACACAGGGAAATTGCCATTTGCTGCTGAAGTGCAGCTATCTTTTCAATCTAAAAAAAAACCCATTATGCAAAGCATACTGCTGACTGGCATGCTTTGCCATTCCCAGCTTTTGTTTCTAGTATTAAAAATGAGATTAGTGAACAAATCTGTGAATCATGTGAAGTGTTTTTGAACTTAGAAATAGGAGTTTAAATCGCATATCCTCCAGTTGTAACTGCAGGTTGTAAAACCATATATGACTTATAAAGCAAATAATTTTCAGCATTTTAATCTTTGTCATTAAGGAGAGAAAGATTAAAGGTAGACTAATCTATTGTGTGTGCAAGTTCTTTTTGATTCCTTCATTCTCTGTAGCATTTGGCTTTTCTACATTTGGCTTCCTTTTCTTTTTTGACTCACAGCAGAAGTCAAGGGCAAACTAATGTCATTATGGTCTCATCCTGTTTCAGTGCACTTCTGAAACTAATCGTTGTTTTTTCGGAGACTTACATAAGAAGATTAAATAAACGTACCCAGACTTTAATGGAGGAATTGTAAACCTTTACATTTAGTAAGGTTTTAAGTAAGATGAGAGGGCAATCCCTGCAGTCTTGTGAAATATCAGAGAAGAATAAGCAAAGAGAAAAAATAAAACTCAAAGCAAGAAGCTCACCCATCCAAGGACAATTGCTGATACAACTGAATGCATAGAAGAAATTGGGAATCTTGTGTAGGAAGACTTTGATCCTGCTGCTGTGAGGTGGTGCACAGCTCCAGAAGTGCTATCAAAAGCACTAGTGAAATTCTGTTTGGGGAAGCTGATTTTACAGTCAGTGTAAGTACACTTTGGCTGTTCAGCTTATTTGAATATCTGGATACCTTTCTGTCCTAAGCTAGAGATGATCTACCCTGAAAGCAGGGCTCTCGTTGTGAGTACGGAGTGCTGGGAATCCCACCAGAGGTGCGTTTTGCACGCCTGTGTCCTTGCTGTTAAATGCTTGGGGGTTAAAAGGACAGAGCTTGAAAACAGTATAATGCATTTTGGGGAAATCTAAAGCAAATATTGTAAAAGGCTTTATTCCATAGAATATTCCATTCTATAGACACTGCTGTAGGGTTAGAAGTGTGTGCGTTTTCCAGAAGAAAAGCTTTTGAGTAATTTGTTTTGTAGTAGGTTTTTTTGTTGTTTGTTAATTTCTTTGCTTTTTCTTATAATATGGATGGCATGGGCATGAGTAATTCAGAAAGATCTGTGAAACTGTGGGATATGTGTGTGGTGCAGATATTGTTCTGCCTTGAAGAGAGAAGTGTGTGATTTTTGCAAATGCAAGCTCAATTTTAATGGAAGGTTGTTAAAGACAGCAAGGCTGTGGTGGTGCAGTGGTGTGTTGTATTAGAAATATCCTGATTAACTGAGGACGATCTTCCTGTTACTGTACAGCAATGCAAGTCTGAACTCTAGGAACAGTTTAGCTGCAGCAATACATCGTTATCTGAGACTAATTAACCTTGTCAGGTCTTGTTAGCTGGGATGCAACACTGTGCTGATGTGGCCACAGCCTCGTCTTCTTTGGAGTTACTTAATTTGTGTTAGGTCATGGCTGTATACAAGCCCTTTGAGCCAGCAAACCTCATCAGAAGAAAGATAGCCATCCTTACTTTTGCCTAGTTTTTCAAGGTATATATGGATCTTGATTTAGAAAGTTAATTTCACCTTTATATTATTATGTTTTATCATACTGTCTGACATTGTAGCTTTTGAAAGGCTAAGGCTAAGGAAGGGCGTATCTGGAGAGCAATCTGTTAAAACACTGAACTATTTGTGAAGACTTTGCAATGGAAATATCATTTATCTTTCTATGCAGTTATTTCAGGATCAAGCTGAAGGTGATCTTCCAGGCAATGTAATATGATTGGTCCTTGCTTAGGAGCTAGGCAATATATCCTATGTTAATTATAATATATTGATGACTGGACAGGAAAGCCTGACAAATTGCAGTGAAAATAATGTCCCTCATGAGAAAGTTGGTCTGATAAAATGATGACCTTCTAATACAATGTAGTATTACACTTTAAAAGAAAGTTGTACCTGGGTTTTTTGATCACTGAGAAAAAATACCTGGGATCAAAATAAATCAGAATTGTTGAAAACAGAAACTATTCCTACCCTGAATTTAAAACCATGGCTTGTATGATTTCAGGATTTTGTCCAATAATATGTCATAGTTTGCTTTTCCTATACAAAACGAACTTTGAACACTTGCTTCTCCAATGTAGGAATTTCAAGTTATAGCAAATGTCTTATCTTAGAAATTGATGAGAATTTCTATGAATGCACTTCTGAGTAAATGCCCAATAATTTTTTCCACTACGTTTTGAATACTGCTTGTAAGTTACGGAACTGCTTTAGATATGCTAGAATGTCAGTTCTTCAGTTCTAATTGTGGAGTATTTTTAAGTGTTTTCTTTTCTATGAAACCCTATATAAATAGAATTACGTACTTATATTTAAATAACATTCAAGATTGTTAAAGAAGAATATGTTGCGTTTCCCATTGAGTCTATTAAAATATTCCATTTACTTTCAGTTTCATTAACTGAAGTAGGAATCTTAATTTGTCTGCTTCACTTACCTGATTTTCATTTAGGAATGTTCACAATGATGTCTGTTTTGCATTCAGAATGCCAAAGAGAATTACTTAAAACTATTTTCAGTGTATTTCATTATTGCTGCAGCCATGTTAGATTCTGTCTCCCTTTTCAAAGTATTTTAAATTTTAATTTAGGGATTATAATATATTAGTAATGCCGTTATGAAAAAAACATTTTGTGAGCAGCACAGAAGAACCTTAAAGAAGAAACAAGTGATTCATGTGTCTCTTTGGCAAACAAAAGTCTTTCACCATTAGAGTTTGTGAATAATGAAAGGATAAGAAATCACATTTTTTGGTTCAATTTGTATCTTTTCAGCTTGGCTTTAATAATTTGTGAAGATTTCTTTTAAGAAAAATAAATGCCTCACTTCAAAAAAAAAAAAAAAAAAAAAAAAAAAAAATCCACACTTCTCATAGGCCAGTGTTGTGTATTGTATGAAAATTCCAGAAGTATGTCAATAATACTGGATGTATCTTTGAACCAGTTGGCCAACAGGAAGAACTAGTTCATTTACCAATGCAGGAGAAGTTGTTGAAATTGGAGTTTTATTTAATAGTTTTGTATCTATCTGAAATTTTCACCTTTTCAACTGAAATTTTACAGCTGCGTCTACTTTAGACAGTTTTTCTAGGAGAGGTAAGCATTCAAAAAAACTACTACCATGATCTTTCTTAATACTAAGAAGAAAAGTGAGTTCTTCCCCTCTTTGTATATTCTTATATATATTTTTTTTCATAAAAGAAGTTTTGATCCTATATTGAATAACTTTAAATCGGCAATGTTCAAAGATGACATCTAAGTGTCCTCTGTGAGGAAGAAAAAGAGACATATTAATAAACAGTAAGTTAGCTTATCAAAGGAAATATGTTACCAAATAAACACTGCAAAATAGAATGAGCTATTGCAAACATCCAGTGGATTTGTCTATTCTGTAAGAACTAAAACAAGTTGGGCCCTGATATTTCTGTGATTTGTTTGATTCTCCCTTCATGTGTTAAGTTCTAGAAAAGAAATGGATTGTATGGAGTCCTTCTCAAGGATGGGGGGACATTGCTTTTTCATGGGGAACAGCTAAAGAGAGCTGCAAGGGTACTGCAGCGGAGGACCAAAGAGACAGAGCAGGGAGCTGTAGTTCAGCAGCTGAAGCGCAGAGACTGCTGAACGGAGCAGGGAAATTAGTGTGGAATTGGTAAGGCAGAAAGGACTGAATGATGAAACATATATATTTTTATGCATATAGTGTTCTTACTGGGTGGTCATTTACAGCAGTAAAATAAATAAGATACAGATTTTTCCGTTGCCTTGAAAAGAATGTAAGTATCCGGGTATGCATAATGTTCTATTTTGTGATCCACATTTTAATCAGACTGTTCTGAATAGAATAGAACGTATGTTTATGAAGTCGTAAGATATCAATAGTTGCTGTAATATAAATTAATCATCCTCATGGTTTCAAAATGATAGATCAAGTCCATGGTTCTTCATCTTCTGTTGACAGAGTTGTATTGAAACAATGCTTTGGAAAATTTCTGCTGCGCACAGTAGCAGTCACTAAGAGTTCAACGACTTGAGTTCATGGAGTTAAGTACTTTGGAAAATATTTTAAAGCATGTATGTTGGCATTCCAGCTTTTACTGTGTGGGACTAAAAACAAAAGAAAATCAAATATAATACACTTATTCTGATAGATTGTGGGAAACTTGTAGTTAATTTAGATGCTTTAGACTACTTTGCCATCATGAAAATGACATCCTTATATTTTAGAGCCCAAAAGATGGAAGATACAGTTATATTTTTTTCTCATATCATTTTTATTATAGTTTCTATTGACCTAAATCAACCCCTTTTCACACAGTTTCTTTTTATGTTATTGCAAGATTGCTCGGGACTTAATTTTACACTTTGTTCAAGAAATATTTGAAAGTAAATATTCTTTTTTTTTTCAATAGAACCAAACTATGGTCCACTTCTGCCAATGTTTAACCATTGCTTAATTTGTAGCATGCAAATACTTCCACTGACTTTTGTCAAGAGTATATGTAACCACATGCAGAGTTCAAGCTAATGGATGGTCACAAATGAGAAATGTAAACACCACTGTGTGTTTCCATATGTAATACGGTACATGATGCTTAATGTGATTATTAGAAGAAAGTCAAAATTTGGTGTTGTTTCTAAGTAACTAATGCAGGAAGCTTTGAATTCTCTGTTAAAAATGATGTTATGAAGATTGAAAGTGCTAGTTATATAGACTTACAATATGTAGTTTTTTAAGAAGAAAGGGATTTTTGCTACTACTATTATAGTTGATGTCGTGGGCCAGATTAATCCCTAGTTTCTCTAGTAAGTCAGTAAGGACATCAATTTATGTAGTAGGTCATTAGGGATTAATTTATTCCCACCTTCCCCGAAAAAAAAAAAAAACACATTCCCCAATTTAAACTCCCAAACCAATCACTTTTTTTGTACCAGAATACATTGAAATGTTGTGTATCTATGTGTGTATATATATATGCACTGATTTCATGTGTCTTTTCCAAAAAGCTGCCACAGCATACCATCATTTATTCTGTATATGCCAGATGTTGCAATAATAGAACATTTAAGATGGAACTCTGGACAATGAAAAACTTTCACATTGGATATTTTTCAATCTCTTGAAATCTAAATGCCCTAACTTGCAGTCAGTTTTACTTTATAGGGGGTTGTGAAAGCCGGAAGATTTCTTAAGATATTCTTTAAGCATAATTGATGCTTTATATTTCCAAAATATCTTGTGTTGATGTCAAGTATTTCTGGTCCTACTCTATTAGGAGCAAGTGCTGATTTCTAATGGGAAGGTTTAAAAAAAAAAAAAAAAAAAAAAAAAAAAAAGGCTTTGGGTCTACAAAACATAGTACCATGTATAAACATGAAAAATTTACTATCAAGTTCTTCAGTTTACTCAGTTCCCTGGTGGAAGTTTTTCCTCAGGATATTCCAGATTTGGGAGGAGGAGGGAAGGTGCATTTTTTTAATCTAAAATTCTTTACCTATATTGTGTATAATCTCGCTCTTTTTATCTACACATATCACCCAATTACTGTACATCTAGCTTAAAGTTCTGTGTCAGGTGCAGGGGTCTGCATGAGGTCTGTCGCCAGGTGCAACAGTTAGGAAGAGGCACGAACCCGGTTAACCTTCTTTTCTTTTCTCTGAGGGAGGTGTCTTCATGACCCAGGCTCTCAGGAATAGGTGGTAGAAAAGCTGAAGACAAAGCAGCACTGTGCTGGAGGCGTATGAGTTTCAGCTGGTGAATGGCTGAGCTGCTATTGGTAACAGATTCTGGTTGTCACAGATCGGCTACTGCTCACTGGGGAGCTTCCTGTCTTCAGGAAGTGTGTGGAGTGCCTAGCTGTATCTTTAAACTCTTAAATACTGCCTTCTAAATCTGGCTCTTAAGTAGTTTTCCCAAAGTCACATGTAGAGTCCAGGACAGAGAAAAGAACAGGTCATCAGTCTCCTGACTCTTGTTCTAACTGTAGTACTAGACACGATGGTGTGAAACTATGTTCTGGAGCAATTTATCAAAGGCTGAGAGCAGGTAAGGAGATGAGATGTGTGAGCAATTACATCATGCATGTGTGTGTTCACATGCGTGTACCAGCTCTCTCTTGCTGTGTATGTTCTGTAAATTCACATGTAACATGTGTGCTTGTAGAATCAGAATTACTCAGCATTGGCTGTAAGCCCTGCCCTGCTCGCAGTTATCAGATATTCATTACTTCAAGTGTAGTATCCCGTGTCTCTGCTGCAAGAGGTGGTGAGTTATCTTCCTGATTTCACACTCTAATTCCACATGAGCTTAATGCGTGGCCTGTTGATAATGATTGTTTCCTTGCTAGCCTAGAATTCTTTTACATATGTAGACAGGGATATATGAACATAGCAGAAATATCAAACTATAAGTTAGTATACATTTGAAATTCTCCAAATAGTTTAACTTATACAGCAATGTCAAAACTGAGACATGTCTCCTCCATGGATGTATTTTCATGATTGTCACATGGATATGTATATGTACACACACACACACATACACACACACACACATATAAGTATGTATAAAATCCTCAGTGGCATCCATATTTTAAGATGCCAATGCAAGATTTAAGAGATTAATAATAAAACTGCTTTTGTGTTCCTTCGCGTAAGACAGGTTTAATATCTGTGGATAAGCTAACTAAAAGCTAATGGAGAGTACATCCATCTCATCGGTATCTTGAAGGAGTTTAGTAAAAGTCTATGTAGTTAGTCAGCTGGCCAGAGGGTCACATCTGTGTTTTAAAAGCTGTGAGCTGCAGATGAACATTAGATGTCATTTCTGTGAATTATTGTTATGTCAGAATTGTTTCCTACTTACGTAGGAAATGTGAAATGAAAAGTGAGTAATTTGTCTATCGATAACAATGAGACAAAGAATTTTGGGAATTTAGCTTTTTTTCGTGAGAAGAAAACACAAAGTGAATGAGAATATCTTAATTGTAGGTCCTGTAAATAAGAAAAAATAAGTCCATTGATACTTAACTGGGAGAAAATTAAGCTAGGAAACAATTTTTTGGCCAGTTCATATGCTTTCTTGTTCTCTGACTGTGTTTTGTAAAGTTCAGGAGTCGAGCATGACTTAAGAAACAGTAAAGTTCCCTTAGGGACACTTTGGGGATTAGAGACATACTGTAGTAGAAAATGTAAACATGATAGAGCAAAGAGCAAGGTCAAGCAGAACACTGTCTGTTAGCAGAAGATCTTAAAATTGATTCACTGCTTCTCCATAAATTCTTTTTACGGGGAAGTAATGATCTCTGACATCTAGACTGGATAATCACTCTCACAGAAAAGTTTTGCGTAAACTACAATTGCTTGAGAAGAGTAGCAAGATGACACTTTCAAATAATCAACTGTGTTATTCCACTCCAGAATTAATGTTTGGTATAAAGGCTTGTTAGACTCAAAGACTATATCAAGGTGAAATGAATTATTGTAACTTAAAGAAATTTCTGAATTTTCTTGGATTTTAGATCTATATTGTGCTTTAAGGAGAGCCTTGAAGTGAAGGCCAGGTGAGGAGAAATGCGTTATAATTGATCTAAGGTACCAATAAATCCTGAACTCCTAGAACTTAACTTTTGGCCCTGACAACAAAAGTTACCATTTATTTTGAATATAAATTTGGTTGGCTATAAATTTGATTTTTAGAGCATAGGCAGACATCGTCAGTGTCAAATGTGTGTGTGTATCACTTCTTGAAAATATTCCAGTCATGACTTTAGATTGCCACGATAATGCAATTTAGAGTCTCCAAATTTTTTTTGCAACTGGTAATGGGCTGTTCTGCTATAGCCAGCACTACACACTGATAATTGGGTCTCACGGATGCACCGTTGTGTGGTTCTGAGTGAATATCCACCATGGAAAAGACAGCATGTGTTCCCACTGATGTGAGATTTGTGACTGGAAATATGGAAGTTCACAAGGGATTTAATTTTCTAAAGTATCCTTTACTTAGCATGTTATACTACTCCATTTTTCAGCTTTGTTTAAAAGTCTGAGTTTGTTGAAAAGAGCCTATCATAGGTAGTGCACATTCATACTAAAAGAAATATGCAGGAAGACTATATGTCTGAGATGGCCCTAGATATGTTATTATATACTTATCCTCTTGAACTTATGACATTTATTCTGATGTCCCATAGTTATTCCTCCGCATGTGCGATCTGGCTCCCTTTCTTTTCAGCTGCTTTTAGTGGTTATATTCTCACCTTTTCTGCCTTTTTCTTCTAGGAGATTTGTTCTGTTAGTTTTGTAATTACTGTTTTTCTAATGTGGAAAATATTGCCTAGAACACCACCTGAATTCAGTGATTTGCCAAACCTCTTTAAAACTTTGAAATACTTATTTTGCCTTAATGAGGTAGAAGATGAATGGATAATGTACTTTTTAGTCAAGGAACAGAATAAAGGTCTCAGAATGATGGAAAGATTGATGATTCGTCTTATCTACAGATTAAATAAGATTCTGGGGAACACGAAGAATGTTACAGAATTTTTGTGACCCCTTACCAACCTTTATAACCACAAATTGAACGGGATTTAGAGCAGGATCTTACAAGTAAGAATCTCACTGTTTCTGACCAGCAAAGCACTTAAGCACATACTTAGCTGTAAGCATGTGGGTAGTTCCATTGAACCCAAATTTGATTTGTTTATGACAAAGCATATGTTTAAATGCTTTACTGAATAGGAGCAGATCAGTCTGTGGTTTTCAGGACTTGACCCTATTAGTCAAGGAAAATAATCTTGAGGGGATTCTGTAGACTTGGAATATAATCACTGGTGATTGCAGGTTTTGGGTGTGTGTGTGTGTTTTTTTTTTTTTTTTTTTTTTTTTTTTTTTTTTTACAACCTTTGATTTGGTAAGTTACTAGAGTTGCTTCTTTCTGTTATGACTTGTGCATATATACATCATTTTTATAGTATTTCTCATTTTTCTTTCCATATAAACTATGTCTTCACTCACTTTAATTATTTATAATAATAGATAAGAAATTTCTTTTACTAGTAGAAAATAAGTGGCACTGTTTGGAAAAACTAGGCAATTTTTTAGGTTTCTATTTTTTAAAAAGTTCTTTTTATTACATTGCAGAGCACCACATTTGGAATGAATAGTGTCCTATTTTATCAATATATTCCAAATGTATTACATAAGGAGACAACTTCTTTTCATAAATTCTGGAATAGAGAAGTGATGTGGTGGAGATGCCAAATGAAAACAGCAGCCCAGATTTTGGCAACTTTGCTCCATGTCATGATAGTGAAAAACCAGTGTCTAGACAGCACATTTCTCAAATGCCCTATACACACATGCAGTCTGTGATTCTGATAGAGACACCTGCACTGTTAAAACCAAAACCCATTTAAAATAATGATAAAATTTAATGGTTTGCAGTGTTTTACTCTTAAAAACAAAAACAAAGAACATTACTTTTGATCTTAGTTATTTCCCCATGTTGTATAGTCTACTAAATGCTTAATGAGTGCGAAGAACAGGATGATTATTATTACTTCATTGAAATATTTTTACTTTATATTTTTATTGCATTGAAAGAACACAGTGAAGTCATTTTTATAATTCTTAGTTTTTAGATGGATCTCCTCTTTCTAATATTCTGTTTTTTGGGGACATAATATGCAAATTATTCTTGATAATTTTCAAACATTTGTACAGCAGTGTTACATTCTTAATTGATACAAAACTGCTGCTGAATCAATAGGTTGACAAAATGACTGCAGAAATAATGACTGCAGTCTGATTTTTTATTTATCTCTCTTGGAATTGTTGTCTTAAAATGAAATGGAACTGGCATTAGCCTAAATTTTGTAATAGTGATGTCATTTTAGTGAGTTTTTGCTCTAGTGTCATTTGTTCTCTGTTTTTAAAATAGACAGTTGACACAAGTGCTGTATTAATACGTGATGCATGTGTAAGTATCTCACAGAACAGACTCACTATATTTGGAAGAAAGTAATTTGTAAACAATTTTCACTTGAAATTTTAGTAAGTTTTGGATGTAATCAGCTATTTTTAGCTCATTTAATTAAAGTAGCCATTTTATAGCCCTTTTGCTGGATGATGGGCAAGGATAAACACAACACTGTCATCCTACATGGGTGAGATCACTAAGATAGAACTTTTGTTTTGGATGACTTTTCTTTGCAGGTTAATCAGACGAGCATATGCTATGCAATTACAGTTTTATGATAATATGCTCAGCTTTGGAAAATTAAGTAGGATTCATGTTGTCTTTGTGGAAGAGGATTTGGAGAATCCAGCAGTACATCTAAATGAAGAAAATGCCTGACGTTCTTTTTCCATTCATTGTAATCTTGCTTTTATCTTGTTATCTAAACCCTGTTTGTCTGAGTCATGCACCCAGTCCCACTGGTTCTAAGTAAAAAGAATTGATTCGATTTTACTACTCCCTTAAGTAACAAGACTAGGTGTCTCCTGAACTCACTTCTGCCCTGTGCTTCAGCCTCCTTCCCTTGTAAGTCATTCCATATGTTTATTGTACGTGTCAAATTATTCAAACTGTTTTTTCTAGATTGTTTTATTTAAGATTTATTTTTAAACTGGCAAATACAAATTCAGTGAGCTGCCTCTGTGTGGACCAGTGTTGACACCATGTGGCTAACTAGATTAAATCACAGATGAGTATTTAATAGAGATATCCTATGGGATATTTCCCAGACTTTATCTAGTACTTGAATACAGTAGTCTTATAGCTGAGCTGTATATTAACTGTGCAGCATTTTTCTGCTCTCTTTTCCTCTAGAGTATATGTGAAAATAGTGCAGTAATATATTGAATAACAACTGAATTTTATGGCTACTTTTCCTTATTCTGATTCAGTGCATTTTAACTACCTATATGCTAAAGTAAAAAGCTGGTTGCCAAGTGTACAAAAGCATTATGTGATATGTGGTGAAAGTGTCTTTTAAACAGTCATAAAATCAATGTTCTATTCATTGACCATTCCAAACATTCAGTTACAAAATCTTTAAATCTTCTTTATTACTGTTGTGGACAAGTCATTTCTCTGGAAATTGTTGCTATATAATTTATTTTATATCTTAATGTCTGTCTTTACATTAAGTGCAATGCTTCAACTTTAAAACAGAGCAGTAAATTCAGAGTAGCAACACTGAAAGCAGAGATTTTGGTCAACTCAGAATAAGGTCTATTTTAATCCTTTGATCTCTTAGAAGCACCGATAAAAAGGTGGATTTTTAATAACTTCCATTTGCCTTTCTCTGCAGATTTAGGACATCATGTGAAAATGTAAAGCCCTATTATTATTTCATTTTCATTACGTAACTGTGAAGTGATGGATTAAAAAAAATGCCACACACCACTCCAAGTACTTTTTTTTTGTTGTTTTTTTTTGGTTTTATTTACTGTTCTCTATAAGTGAAGCTAAGCGATGAAGAAAACCTCAGAGTAACTTTGCCATTTGTAAAGTCAAAGAGTGAACCTTTGATGGGAGAGTTGGTGTGTTCGTCAAGTAGTCACGAATAGGAAAACATACCCGCTTCAGGCATTCAAATAGAAAGACAGTGGGCTGATGAACCTGTTTCACCCCAAGAAGAGCAATTTCTTGCACAACAGAACACATCTTAAAGGTCTCTCATCCTTGTCGCTCTGTCGTCCTTCCTCCTGCCCCATGGTCACGCTTTTATTGAGAAGACTCATGAGAGTCTGGTCTCTGGGCTGCCCAGCACGAAGGAAGAGTAAGAGGGAATCTTTCAAGTAGGCAGGTGCCAAGTTCCAGCTTTGTAGATCAGAACTAACACTTGCAGTTTCGCCCAGACTTTGGCAGACTGCCAGTGCAGGTCATGGGGTATTGGTGTTAAGTTCTCCGTCTAAAATATATGACTTACTAAATGGATTGCTGCCCTTTGCATTAGCTCAAATTTCCCTCTGCATCAGTGCAAGAGTTGCCTTATGTTGAGCGTATTGCAGTAATTAGCCCAAGAGGACACTTTGGACTAAATTTTTACTTGTAAGTCTTTCCAATCTATACAGTATGTAAATCAGGACAGAGTTATGCTATTAGCTGTTGACACTGGGCTCCATTTTGGGCTGTCTTTCCACTGTTCTCTGTTACTGTTCTAAATAGAAACCTTCTCCTCTTCCTTTAATAAAATGTATGTCAGCTGTTTGTTGCCATTTTAGTCACTGATGCTACACAACATATGCTATCCATTAAGAATAATTACTAGATCTATTAAAGCTTCCATGATTTCAGAGAGGGTTTTTTTTTTTTTTTTTTAATCCAAAAGAATACTAAAAAATAATAATATATTTTCCTGGGTTAACAGATGGGGTTTTTGCAGTCTCTTTAGGTGATAGCTAGTTGATCCTTTTGTACTGCTTTTCTCCCCATGGGTAATTCACTGTGCCAGTCCTGGAAGTGGATGTAGTATGGTCCATTTGCTAGTTCTCCTTTCACTTAAACCTCCAAGACTGACTGGGCAGAAAGCAGCTACCATGTAGTGCTCTGGAAGTCCCTGCCTCCCCCCCAACCATCCTCCTGTTTTCAATAACACCATAGTCCAAAAGGCTCTGTCAGTTCAAATTTATGTAACCCATGCTGCTTCTCACTGTACTGAAGATTTTTAAAAAATTTTGAGGGAGAACAGGTCTGCTGTGCTAGCTTTCCTCCCTATCTCCCTTTAACCTCTCAAAAAAACCCTCTCTCTGCCTAGTTTCAAGTTTCATTACAAATGCTTTGACCAGCTCTACTTATTACCAGTTTTAGACTTTTGCATTCCAGTTATTATATTCACTGGGGAATAAAAGCTTGAAGTGCTATAAATTTACTTTCCCTTTACAAGAAACAGAATATAGTTCTTTGGAAGTTAATCTATTGTCCCCATTTGTGTGATAACCTTTGGGCTGTTTTTCCTTTAAAAAAGTGAGTGGAAACATATTTCATTGTTCTTGTAACAAAGTATTTTAGTAAAAGAAACCAAAGTGTAGGGATTTATTGTATTTTAATATATTCCTACAGGCAAGGAAGTCTGAGACATAGCACTTAGAAAATTTTTAGACAAAGGACAACTCATTTAACCAAAACACAATGTGAGTTCTCTCTCTTTTATTTTCTTTTACAATGGGAAAATGTATTTCTTTTCTCTTTGAGTGTGTTACTCTTCATAATCCTCCATAAAACTTGAAAGTGTCAATCATTTAGATAATTGAAAACATATAATAAACTTAAGACTTACATTAACTAGTTAATTCAGTAGTTAAATTAACTGCTGAATGCATTTAAAGACAAGAAAAAATTAACAGAAATGGCTTTTTCTGAGTTGTTTTTGCTTCTAATTATACTAGAAAAAAATTACAGTTAGTAAGGCTAAAATATTCTTTTCTGTTTAGTCTTTCATCTTGAATTTTGAGAAGATGAACTACCATGTTTATCATACTTATTTTGACCTTAACCTTTTTTTAATGAAAGAGACTTAAAATGTCCCAGCTGGCATGTCTCCCACTGTTGTGAAGAAAAAAGAAGAAAGAAAACTTTGAGTAGTTCTTCCTGTGCAGTAGTCCTAGCAGAACGAATAAAACCTAATAATGTACTAGGCGCAGAGTCAGTAATACTGTTATTTGGAAATGAAATTTGAGAATTGACTTGTCCCTATTTGTTACCAAATTTATAAAGAAATAGTGAAAAACTTTCTGAAAATGTGTTAATAAAACATGCTTCTTCATTTTAAATTTATTATTTTGAATCAGTGTAAGGTTTGTGTACTGGAACAGTCCCTGTGATTTTGGTGGAATTGTATGAAATATGTACCAGCTGGAGACCTGATTTAAGGAGCCTTATATAAACCTCTGCATCTCACATATAAAAATATATTTAAATTATGGGTGAGATTTAGCTTCTGAGAGTATGTTCTCATGCTAGTATCAAACAGGAATCACATCAGATAAGTCAGCAGATACTAAATTGGTGCACTACTGTTCAGCACAGAGATTCTTTTTCTTTTATCAGTCAATATGATAATATTTTTACAAGGCTTTCTTGCATAATATATAAAGAAGACTAGGTATATTTAGCTTACAGTCTGTATCAACTGCCTACATTGGATACTGTCTGATAGAGTGCCTCTGAATGGAGAATACCTTGCTCCAGATCACTTCCAGACAGAGCTGGGAGCCGGTGTAAGACTGCTCAGAGAACAGTAATATTTGATCCAGGTCAAAGATGAGAAATGATGCTGTGCCACAGGTCTTCCACCTGTGAAGAGCATTTTGGGCTGTTACTCAGAACTGGAATTACATGCTTTAACTTTTTGGCAGTTGGTGCAGTTACAGGGGGAGGGTGCAAATTTTGCTTTGGAACAGAGGAAGAATCAAGCAGATGTACTGTGCAGCCTATGAGTAAGATTAAGAGGAATAAGTTTTTCAAACTGTTTATAGGAGCACTTCACCTACAACCTGTTAATAGCTACTTTTATTGTAGTACCTGCCCACGTATCTATAAAATCTACACATATTGCTGCTTATGTTATATGCTGAAATAGAATATTCTCTGGATAAAAAGTTACGTTTCACCATGGTTCTTGAAAGTGTGTTCTTCCTAACTCCAGAAATAAATTTATCCATGCTTTGTAATAAAGATGGCTGCTAGTTAGTGTAGTTAGGTGTTTTAGAAAACCACACTTAATCAGCTTAGCAAATATATGACTTTGTGCGTTGATGTAGCGTAGGGATGTAGCGTGAACTTGGTATGTTCCGAATCTCTGGGTAGTTCCTTTGGAGTCCTTGTGATATCAGTATTTCAGCTGTTCGGTTCTAAAATCTCAACTTTTGTTACTTTTCACTCAAAGATTAAAAATAGAAGCAGATCATAATGTCTTCTTTTAATAGGAATAAAGTCTAATTTATATGACATACTTGAAGTCGTCTTCAGCCATGTCAGTGACAGAGATGAAGTTGTGACTTCTGTCAGCCTGGTGGCATTAGCCTGCCATATTTTAACTTGATACACTGCTGCAACAGGGGGCCAAATACTTTTGGCTAGGAGAGGGGTACAGGCCTTGTATCTTAACCAGTTTAG
This sequence comes from Rhea pennata, assembly GCF_028389875.1. Lineage (NCBI taxonomy): Eukaryota > Metazoa > Chordata > Aves > Rheiformes > Rheidae > Rhea > Rhea pennata. The sequence continues at coordinate 15,276,296 of NC_084674.1, forward strand.
TATTATTAATAAAATAATAAATGTTGATGGAGCAATATTGGCAAATTTGTTCCTCATGAATGATCTGAAATTATTAACTTGAAATAGCCCAGAAATTGTTGTATTTTGTTAAAAAAGGTATTATTTTGAATCCAATGTCTTCCAAATTAGAAAAATTAAATATATGAGATGAGATATGATTATCTAAAATGTATTTATTTGAAAGCTGTCAATATCCTGGTAACTTGAAAAAAAATCTCCAACATTATTAAAGAAATATAACATATTTTAGCATAGGATGTTCATTATCTCATAAATAGGTATCCTAATAGATATGCTAATTCATTATCTCATAAATAGATATACATCATGCAATTGCAGAAGGGACAGATAATGGTAAAATGATGTTTAAAAGCTTGATGACGGTGACATTATGTAACAGTACCTTTTCAACACAGTTATAGTGTTTCAATTTGCAAATTTTATATGCTAAAAAAAATCAGTCTAGCAAGCTGCAAACTTTTAAAGACATTAAATCTGCCAAATTATAGCCACTTATTTTTGCCTGACATATTTTCAGCTTAGACCCACATTGGGGCTGCCAAACTTGTTTCTTTTCATTACCTGTTCTATGTCTGGCTCGAAGTTTAGATTTTAGAAAATGGAAAAAAGCTGTTTGTGAAATCACAAGGCTCTTGAGCTCTTAGTTTCCTCTTAGTATCAACGTTTATTTATTTAGGTTTGGGCTGGGTTTCAAAAGATTGAAATTGGAAACAGAGAAGGTGACTCTGAATACCATTTATCTGTATGTAAGCGAACATTCAATGTACATTTAATTTAAAAAATTGCTGTTTCCTACAAGAGGGAGATATTTTTCACATTGTTAAAACATTTTTAGAGGTCACTAGGTGGTCATGTCACCAGCAGGGAGTTTTTGTTTGGCAGGCTGCATTAGCAGTTAGTAACAAATGCCTCCCATGATTCTGTGTTCAAAAGGAGTTGCTTTGCAAGTAACAAATACTTACAACCTGAGAACTGAAGTATAAAAAGTAGTGACAGGGGAAAATGTTTGGAAATGTAAAACAGCATCTTTAGTGGCCAAATTGGAGTGTTTAGGGAGTTGAAGATTACAGATCTACTTTATACTTGAGCTTAGAGTTTACAGAAGCAATAATATTTTCACTACTGCAGTTGTGAGTCTCATCATTTCTAGTTACTAAAGAACTGGAAGTTCATGGCTTACAGTAGTGCTTGGTTTGGGTGTAATTAACTTTTTAAAAATCATTATCAGATCCATCATACTACTTTTATTTTTTGTTTCCTATGAGGTAGTATTTGCACATTTCAGAAGTGTCAATAGATGTTCTGACTTATTTTTACATAGACTTTAAGTATTTTAAAAAAATAAAGGGGAATAAAACTCAGTAGCACTAAATATGTAAAAATTGCCCAAATCTACATTGCAGGAAAAAGAAACCCATGTTTGAGAGATGTCCTTTGTTATCTCTTAACATTTTTTATTTATTGAGTGAGATATGGTGTATAAACATTTGATAGTGAAAGTGCAGTGGGAATACTGGTATTCTAAAAGTACTGTGAGTACTGTGAGACTGAAAAGATGATTGGTTTGTTACATATGCAATAAAATTCATTTATAAACAAATATTATTAGCTGTAACAGTGATTTCCTCCTTTTACCACAGACTTCACTTTTTGCTGATGAGTATCATACAGAAATTCTGGTTATTCAGTTAGGCCCATATCATCCCACCTTGCATAAAAAATGATGAGGAGAGGCTCAAGAAGAAGGTACTGCCCTTGGTGGTACTAATGTGAAGTGGCTGCTTGACTCGCTGTCATAAGGACTACATTGATTCACATCTGAGCTCTGACCCTGACATCCATCCTGTTCCATTGCCAGGATCTCCACGATCCCCAGACTTTACGCAGTCACATGCCTTCTTAGGGCTGTCGCGTTTTCCACTTAAGCTGGACCCATGTCCAGGGTAAGGCCATCCTTGCCTACTATGGCAGGATGAGACCTACGTGCGATCCCATCAACTCACCTTTATGCTTTAATTTCCATGAGAAGGAAAGTCTAGAATATAAGATAGAAGAGAGCTGCTGTGCCCTCTGATCCTGTGACCTTGTAAAAACCATGGCCCCCAATCTGGATGAGCTGAAGAATAATGTGCGCCAGCTGTGCAGTCTAGGTGTAGCATTGAGAACCAAGAGTCTTTGACAAAGAAAAAAGCATTTGGAAAGGCACATTAGTGCAATTAATACCACATGGTGACCTTGTGAGGACTAGATTCCTTGCGGTCTCTTTTCAGAATTAGACCTGGGCCATATCTAGCAGCTGGATTTTGTTTACACCAGAGAGTTGCTGTGGTTTGGTTAGCTATACTATTGCCTGTCTATATTGAATATAAAAAGATCAGGCTTGGAATTCTCAGCATCTCTATTTTATCATGCTCAAAAGAAACATCTTTATAAGTTTTCCGAGAGATTCCTGACAGAAGCTGTATGAAACTTAGTCCTTACCTCAGATTCTGCTCTAATTAGCCCATGTATCATCATGGTTAGGACCAGGGAAGATACAGAAAAGTGCTATCTCTGTTCTATGGGCCTGCAGTATACTAAGCAAAGAACTAAAGACTTTTCTTTCTCATGCTTTTAATCCTCGAGAGTACCTGGTTGCCCTAGAGGCTGCCAGCAATCTCTCATAGTTTCTTTATTATTATGGGCTTTCTGCTTGCATAGAGGACTCCTAAAGAGCTATGGTTATGTTTATCTTCATTATAGTGGGCTGTAATCATGCAGTACTTTAAAACTGCGATTTTGCACTGGGCAAGGCCAATGGCTCTGACTCTCTGATGAGATTTAATTACAATAGTTTCATGAATAAGGTTCCCTAAAAGTGATCTTAGCTGATTGGAATAAGTAATATTTACTGTGTCTGTTTTTACAGTCTAAAAATTGCACTGTTGATTGTAGAATTCTCAGCATTTTAGTTTTTGTGCAAAAGAGAACCTCAGGATGTCTTGAACTTTTTCAGTGAGCTCCATTTTCTCTAATCACTAGACTAAAAACGTTATGGCTTCTTTGAGAAACTGTAGTCCCATATTATCATACGTACTGCGTGAAACAATTTGTAATTTGGTGGGGTTTACTTCTATGTTTCAGAACAGAGTTTGAGCAGTTCACCATCAAGAAGAGCGCTAAAAAATGATTCTGCAAGATGGTAGATGTTGTTGGCGAATGCTGTTTGTTCTTTATGTAGCTGACATACATCTACTTCTTTCATCTCCTGCAGCAGCTGAGGTTTCACTGCTGCAATAAATTAAGATGATTAGTGTTAGATCCATCCCTAGAAAATGATGGCCACAGCTTTATAGTTAGAAAGTGTTATCAACAGCTTTAACACGACACTAGTGAGGCGCAGCAGTCATTTTCAGTGATCCATTCTATTGCTGACTTGGAAAAAGTCATAGTTGCTGAGAGTTACAGTATTCTGCCATTTTTAAACTGTGGCATTAAGTTTCGCTTGAAAAACTCAGACTTCTCTCTGCATAAGCACAAAAATCAATATGTGCATATGCCTTGGTCCTTTGATGAATTAGAGCTGTTTCCTGGTGGGGGGAGTCACTGTAGGGGCGCCATCCATCTCTCAGCTCAGAGGAATTGGAACTGGTTGTTTTTAGATATAGTATATGGGACACTGGGAACTGCTTTCTCCTTGGCTTGGTGTCAGTGCTGGCATAAGTGCAAGATGCAGAGGAGCTGATGGCACCAGGGCTGGTGTGAAAGTGGCAGCCATGCCCACTAAACGAGGAGACAGGCAGCAACAGCCCAAGGCTGAGAACAGGAGCAGTGTCAAGGTGGTGGCCTCAGGGAGGCATTACTCCGTAAGAGATTCTCAGCTGCCAAAAGGGGGACAGCTAGTGATGTAGATGTGATTTCAAAATGGAAAGGCTTCAAAAATTACTTTTTATTCCACATTCAAGCTCTATCAAGAATTCACTAGTAACGGCATAGGATTTGATTATCATTGGTAGTAAATATTCTACTTGTTGAAAAAGCTGAGCAAACATCTATTAGTATCAGTTCTAAAGTGCATGTGTCTTACATACTGTATTATTTGTAGGGAAGAACAAATAATTTTCCTTTAAAATGTGAATGCCTGAGACAGTGACTTCTTAGAAAACATAAAAAAATTATTTATTTTGGAGGTATTGTCAACATATGTGAATTTTTGTTCCCGTACAGTAGACTGCTTTACCTTTTACTATTGGTAGTCAGCATTGATATGTAAGCTCCTTGTTCAGCAATCTTGCTTCAAGCTAGTCTGCTTCCTGTAAATGTGAACTGAATATGTCAGCCTTTATAAGCATCATATGCACTCTGTTCCGCCCAAACAATTGTAGCTGTTAGTAATTGTTCATTGCAAAGTAACTTCCACTAATGTTCAGAAGCATGGAAGTAATTTGGGGAGAAATAACTTTGTTCTTTGTACTTAAATAATATGAATGTCTGCCTTAAGGATAAACTTAAGTCAACCTTAACTGTGGAATCCCGAGCAATATTCACATAATATAGTTTAAACATAGGCAGAACATCCGAACTGATTTTGTCTGTGCTGATTTTGTGCTGCTTGAATGTAGTTTCTTAATGTTGTTTTTTAAATATTGTATTTATTTGATTTTTATACAATGTGTCCTACTTTTTAAAAACCAGCAGTTCTTCACTAACCGAAGCATTGCGTTCTTACTGCTGGATTAAAATTTTTGGTAATGAATACAGAAATAGTCTATATCTGTTTCTCTATTTGGAAGAATGAAGGGAGACATGGTTGAACTTTATATGCACTTGATACAGACCTGAAGGTTTGATTACGTTTATTCTTATATTACAGAAAAATAACATTGATTTTGCTGTTTTTTATTTCTTCAGCTTTTTGGCAAGTTTTTGCATTATTTTTTTATCTGGGGAAATAGAGTTCTAGTGAGCTCACCTGAATAGTATTGAAATAAATGCTTTGAAATCATTGCTGGAATATTGCAAAGTGTTCTTATATGTAGTGAATGGGCATTTTGTTTTGTCTTGAACAGTGTATTCAAAGGATAACCATCTGCAGTGTTGAATTGCACTAATTAACCAGTATTTTTCTGCACAACAGGAAAAAAATCCTAAGCCTACCTTTGTGTTTAGTTATGTTGGCTCTGATTTGGTTAGTTCAGGCTTCTTTGAGCTGCTGAGTTGCTATTTAAGACCTAGATTATTATTTCCTACTACCTGTACAGAATCTCGGCTCATTGCAGTAATTAACAGCTGTCATTTCATTCCTTATAGAATTAGACACTAGAGCACTTGCCTATATTAGCATTCCTCCTTCTAGTGGCAGTTCATCCTAAAATGGATCATATTATTTGTACGAGTCATGAGGCCACCCGTATAGTATTTTAAGAAAGCATTTTCCATAGCAGCTACTACTTAGTCTCTTAATCTCTTTCTGTCACGATTCTTTCCAGATGCGCTGTCAGTTCAGGTATTGTTGAGGTAATGTTCAAAAGCCTGGTTAGAAACATCTTCTGTTTCTGCTGTCTTGGATTCTAGAGATTATTGAGAAGTTCTGCAAGGTTTTTTTGAGTGTACAATCTTGTACATAGTTTAAAAATAAACCAACCAAGGATTTGCATAAGCCCCGAAAGTGTCCTCTGGCTCTAAATGAAAGTTTTTTTGTTGCAATTGGTTGGTTAATATTATTCCAAAAGCACCGTTGATTTTTGCTCTACTTACAATCTGTGCCTCAGGCTTTGGAAGCAATTTGTAATTTCTGACCATATGAAGGCCTCTCTAGAAATTCAGAAACCTTTATTAATTTAAATTAATGTTCTAACTGACCTCTTGTAGGGGCTATCCCTAGGGAAACTTGATTGTATGAATTTACTATCAGAACTGCACAAATATTTTCCACATTTTTTTGTGTCAGAATATAATCAGAAAATGTTATCACTGTTGAATGCCAACTTTGAAATAGAAAATTGAAAAATTGAAAATTGAAGTTATTTGTGTTCTGCATGATGTTCTTAAGCTGCACTTTAATTTTTCCACTGTAACATAACATTCTTTTAAACTATTACATTTGTTTCTCTGTTAAGATTTAAGCGTACTATAACATTTTCACCCTCCCCCCTCTGCCAAAAGGCATCGTCCAGCCTGATGCAGGAGTCGGAGTTTCATTAACAGTCCCTTTTGATTTTGTTTCTTTCATGAAATTGCGTCCTCTGCTTTTGGTGTTGCTCTTCTTGTAATCTGTAGCACAGGTTTAAGAAGCTTGATTGCCAAATGCTGAGCATTCTGTACTTTTTGTTGACTTCTTAGAGTTGTTAAATTTTAGTGTGACCATAAGCATCTCTTTGCCCTGTGTTCTGCCACAGACTTGTGTTTTTTTTAAGATACAGAAATCCCAAATTTGCAAAATAACATCTAGATAATGTTTTGAAGCAGTATATATACTATTGTACTATTAATTTATTGATGGCTTTTAGATTAATTCTTAATATTTGTAAAACTCCACCTTAAAAAAGACTTCTGACTGCAGGCTCACCGTATTTTGTTTCACACAGAAAAATCATCTGTATCTTCCCAGTTAATGAAGTGTAGTAAGTGAGGAATGGGACTCCCAGGCCTTACAAATCTTGCAGATACAACTGAAGGGAAGAGAAACATTACTAACTCCTGTAGTTTTCCAAAAGTCAAAAGCATAAACAGTGAAGAGAAAAATTCTGGATTCTAAATTAGGGAGAAAGGACCTGAAAATATATACAAGACCGCTAGACGCAGTCGTCCTGTTGCTCCACTGTCACTTTGAAGATTGCGACAGTACATTCATTGCCAATGTATATGGGTCTAACTGATGAGTAAACTCAGCTGTGTGCCATCTGGATGGATCTTAGATCCCGTGGTTGATGGAGACATGACTGAGTGACTACAGACAAAAGTGTCTGAAAGTCTGATGTCTTGTGACAGGGCCACAAGTTGGCTACAGTTTTGCCGTGGATCTGTTTCTCCCCAGCACCCCTCCAGAGCTCCTCAGAGATGAGTGAAAAACTTTTAAGCGTTAAAGAAGGATAATTTTAATAAAAACAAAAATATAACTTTTGAAATAAAGAAAACACAAAACAACTAGGAATGCCTGACCAGAAATTAAAAGATCTACGTATAACTCTCCCCCTGAAAATGTGCCTTTTCCTCCAGCAAGCACAATGACTTTTGAGTGGCAGCAAATTCTGCCCAGTCCCCACAAGTTCCTCTGGTGACTGTTCTGTCCCCAATGAACGCTGCCTTGCAGTCTGGGTGTCCTTACAAGCTGCTAGTCCCCAGCTCCCTGCCGTGGTTCCTTCGCCTTTCCTACCTTACAGGCACAGTAGCTCCTCCAGAGAAGCTTTAATATCCCCTTTCCCCAGGAAGGTTCACCTCTGCTTGTTCTTTTTAAAGGAATATAACATATCCTTGAGAATACACAAATGAAACAGATAACATCTGACCTAGCTGATATCTACAGAAGAGAGAGATGTAAGCAGGGAAAGAGCTGGTAGTTAAAGGAAAAATTTGGCAAGGAAGGAGAAGCAGTTTGTTTGAGCCATCCAACTAGTAGTAAATGCCGTATAAAGTATTTTACTCTAGTTCACTTTTTTTAAGTCAGTACTGATTGTAAGAATTAAAAAAGTATCACCAGATGACTTTTGGGTAATTTAATGCAGTTATATAATTAATTTAATTTATCATCCATTCGTATAGTACAATTGAAACTATCTCAGTCTCGGCTCAAACAGGGACTCTCCTTGCCCTCAGTAAAAGTCTTTCAGTTTTAGAAGTTTTCTTAAAGACTACTGAAAATGTTACTCAGATCAATACAGAACTTCATCTACCAGTGCTATTAGTTTTGCACGATATGTAAGAGGTTACCTGTTTGTCAAGACTAAACATTGTACAATTTGTTACGGAAATACCTTAAAATGTCTAACGAATGGATTCCTATTGTGATGACTCCTAACTACCTTATAGACATATCTATTGCTGGGCAACATGTTTTTTCTCGCATAGAGTTCAATGATGTACCCTATCTCTCTTTTCTCTGCTTTGAGAAAATCACTGTGTAAGTCAAAGTGAATCATCTTTAACACTGTACAACTGCCTTATCTTTTAAAATGCTTCCTTAGTCTGAAACAAATTTTGAAACAGTTAACCCACTAAAGAAGATCAATGAGCAAACTTATTTATGCAAAGTTGAATCATATGATGATGTTAATGCTCCTGGCAATGCTTGTGAATAGCTCCATTAGCAGGGAAGTTGTATCATTAAGTAACATCATGTGGTATCCTCTCTCTTTCATTCCCAATCTCTTAAGATACTAATTAGGGAAGTATTTGTGTGCTGTTGTCTAATTGCCTCTCTGCTTCCATCTAAAATATCTTGGGCCTATTCTAGGCTTTCATTGTCTTTAGTGATGTTTTCCTATTTTATAGTTACTGTTTTCATATGCTTTAGGTCAGGCTTGTAGTATTTGGTTAAAAAATGAAGGTTTTTTTCACTGAAGTAAAATGAACTAGAGGAGGTGTTTGAATAAATGTTCTCTGAAAAAAAAAAAGTTTATAATCAGACCTTAGGACTTCATACAATTAAAGCAATGGTATCCTGTTAGTTTGCAAATAAGTAATTGAGTATTTAATTATCTTAATTATCTTATTTACTCAGATACTTAGCTGCAATAGTTTTTCCATTAGCACCAATAATTAAAATTTTCTGTGGCTTGATAATGAATATATCAAACCAATTGGTTCCCAGTGTAATAAAGTCCTCAGAAACAATATACGCAGTGCAGATTTTTTAAGTTTATTCTGTTTTTTAGCAGTGTTTTCTCGGATAGGCAAGCTTAACTAAAATATTATACTTTTAAAAACAAAAAGTGGTGAATTGTAATTACTTGTAGAATTTCCTCTGCCTTCCAATTTAACTTGTGTAATGGTTTTCTTTGCATTTACTCGTAGTGTAGCAGTAAATAATAAATGTCATCATACAATACACACCAGTTGTAATGGTGATTCTGAATTAACAGGTCTAAATAATTGTATCTGCAATAGCATTATAACCCAGAAAGCCAGGAAAAAAGTTATATAATAAAGCCTTCCTGGAAGTGGCTTCCTGCCAATAACCCTTTTCCTTCTTAGCTGGAAATTCTGGAGTGTTGTTTTATCTAGAACAGCATATTAAAACTGTCAGTATGTTGGAAAGGTCCAAAATTCTCAGGAGTTTCCTCATTTAGGAGAAACATACTGAATTCTACTCGAAGGTATATTTGTGGCCAGTGGAAATTATTTGACATGGGTTTACATAATCTCTGTCTGACACCCTATTTAGTAAGTAAGCATTTAAACTCTGCCCTCAGATCAGTTTTGAAATATTAATTATGCACTGCCATGAAAGTGCATTTTGTTAATCCTGAGTAGTCAGGCAGTATTGTTTCTCAAATTTGCATTCTAACATACTGTAAAGCTCAAGGCATAAAGTCTAATGCATATTCATATTGGTTTCTATTTGTTGTTTTAAAATGGAGCTAATTATTCACTCTACAGTTCACTCTAAATTTTAATGTGCTGAACGTTGGATTTTACGAGTTTTATAATTTATGTTATTCAAGGGCTGCTGCTTTAACTCTGTGCAAATTAGGGGGCAGGTCCTTAAGTTTCTATTTCCAAAACCAGGGCAGTATTTTCCTTACGTTTACAACACAAAGGTATGAAACAGAAGATTTTAACATCTTTTTATTTATATTATTTGTTTGCCTGAAGGATTGTTTTGTTGATCACCCTGTTAATAAAAGTGAAATGAAAGTCCCTCTCATTCTTTAGCATTTAGTTTATAATCTATGTATCTGGAATATATTGTCAATTCAAAATCTGGGACAGAATACAATTGACTGGTTTATGTTTTGTAATATCTTATTTCTACTTCTCAATATTATATGTCTTTGTGACTCAAATATTTCACACTCTGCAATTTCCTTAAAACACGCAATAGTAGCTTTTTCTAAAGTTAAACAGTTATTTGATAGTTGAAAAACTATATTCTAGAGATCAAACCATTCATCCCGGGGAGCGCTTTTATCTTTGTCTTCCATAAACACTGAAGGCAGCGCTGAAGGATGGGCGGGCCGACACTGACAGATTACCTTGCTTTTGTTTTCCTGCTTAACTTCGGTGGACTCTGTGCAGCGCTGTGCTCCCCTGTAACTCGGCCCCGTGGGTTCAGCCGTCGTCGTCCTTGTTCTCAGGTGTTCCCCGTCTCTGCGCTGTGTTGGGTTATGTGTTTCAGGCAGGTGTATTTTAACTAAGCGGTGCTTGCGTTCCCGAGGGGAGCTGTGTAATGCCAAATGGACAAAAGGAGGCAATTCTAGTTAAAAATTGCAAGAGGCAGAAATAATTGGCACCTTCGAACTTCCACTGCCTTACACAGCAGCGTGAAGTCTGTTTCCTCTGCGCTTCTCGCAGAGCCTGAGCTTGCTCTATGCTCTTCACACGTGAGCAACGCTGTCAGTTCGAGGAAGATGATAACACAGTGGTTATGGACGTGTGATCTAGGAAACGAGGAGGTGGGTGGCTGCAGAGATGAATATGCCTCTTTTCTGAGGCGGTCTGCTTTACTGACTGTCGTTTCTAAAACATGAATTTTCAAGACATGAGAAGTGCAACATTATGAGGACCAAAAGAGTTCAGAGAGCTCAAAGGGCAGTGGAGGGCCTACCTCTCCTTGGAAAATGGGCCCCGGAAGGGAGGCGCCAAGTTCCCTCTCTACCTTTCAAAATCTTTCTCTGAACACGGCGCACCCTGCGGCACCCCGCCACGCTTGCCGCGAGGGCGCTCGGCCGGCCGGAAGCGTCAGCTCATGCCGAGTTCCCTTCGGAAAGTATTTTCGAGGGACTCGTAAAAGCGTTGTTCTTTCAAAAGAAGTTACAAATCGTTACTTTTGCAAAGGGTATGTAGCCATGTTCTCTGAGGGAGAAATTTTCTGCCAGCGTCGGGAATATAGTTCAGAATAATCGTCCGTGGTGACTGAACTTAGGTGTCTGCATCGCACAACCCGCTTAGCCGGAGGACTCTGCGGCACAATGTGAAAATTTAAAATGTGTGTGTGTGACCGGTATGTTTTCTTTTTTAGAGAAAAAGCTTTAAAATACCAATAATATTCTGTAGTTTATTTTCTAAGATGCATGCACATCCATAATGGATTAACAGCATGTTTTAACAAACCATTTATTTGCTTTAGGAGTGACAGGGAGAAGCTGTTTCAAACAGGATCTCTCATCACCGTCTATCTCTAGTCACCTCCTACTGAACTTAAGGTTGAATACTGGGGGTCAGGAGGGAAAGAAAACAATAATTAAAGGGAAAAAGTTGATTGAGCTGTTTTTTCTCCTTCAGTACGATTAGCACGTGAGAAGCTGGCTGAGTACTCTACTGTATATCATTATTTCAAACATTTCTGACTTGATTTAACTTTAATGGTGACTTTTTAAGTTGCATTTCTGTATTTTGTGCCGAGCAGCTTAAATAAGAAAGGCTGTAAAAGTTCTCCAAAGATCTTGTTTCTATAAATCTTAATCCTGGAATTCTTTTGGATTGCCATTGGACTGTTACTCCGAGTTCCCCCCGCCTCCCTGAACGTTGTCAGGGGTTCTTGTACTAAAGCTCAGAAAATTATTCTTAGACTAACAGAGGTGGGGAGTAAAGCAGGAGTGTTTACAGAGTTCACTTCTAAATTGACTGTGATAAGTGGCGATGCAATGTATTATGATTAGAGGTTTCTGGGAGACTCTTTAAGAAGGTTAACTGCAAGGCAGCTCTCAAAAGAAAGCATTTATCTTAGTGGTCATCCTTCAGTGTTTTATACTACTGAGAATTTTTTTGTGGGTGGTTAGAACCATTTTTTGTGTTTTATTAGCTGTATCTTGAATACCTCCTGCAAGCTGAATGACAGTTCAGGGTTATTAAATCTGTTCTTAATACATTCTTTTATCCATAGTTAATCTTGACTAAATATATGTTAGTGAACAACCCTTTTTGCTCAGTTGTTGCCCATATTTGTTAAAAAATTATTCCATTTGACGTTTGTTTAGGCTGCGGTTTGATAAAATACTGTTTACAATATACTTTTTCAATTTGGCATTCAACAGAGTCTTTCATGGATTTATTTCTTCTTGCATTATCTTATCTTCCCTTCTAGTATACTACGGCTTCCTTTTCATATTAAGTAATTTTTTTCAGTTCAGGACAGACACTTTCCCAAATGCATACTCTATGTCTGTGTTGCTAGAGATCTATAAGATTGCACTTTTCAGATGTCAGGTTACGTTTATAATTGAGTTACTTTGGTATCATTGGCTTTCTCCAGTCCTGTGTATGGTATTTTTCTTTAATTAAAATTATTCTTTAATGCCACCTCCAGTGACTTTGCTGAGAGATTTAAATGAGCTCCTTTGTCTAAAATCCATGACTATTATCAGATTAATAGTTGATAGATCCTCCAAGGAAAGATATCTCTGTATTTCACTGAGGAGTGGCCTAAGCAATGCAAAGTCTGTTTTATCTGTGATTGCTATCTTGGTAATTTTCACAGAAACTTGATCATTCTCAAGCTCTGTGTTGTTCTTTCTTAGTGTAGATGTAGAAAATTAAATTTAAAAGATCTTGGACCTTAGCTCCAAGGACAACTATATTAAAGGAGACAGAGGACATGTCAACTAAAGATGGTTTCTCTGTTTTGTCAAGACCCTTTAAACTTCTGTTCTTGTCTTTGTGGTGCTTGCAAATCCTCCCAGTTTCAAACCTCAGTGAAATGTAATAAGCAGATTTTCTGGTCCATCATTCATGTAGTTAATGAAAACATCAAACAGAATGGAATCTGGAATAGACTTTGGTGGAATTCCACTTGCTTGAATAAATAAATTGCTGGCTATTATGAAAGGATTTTTCCTACCATCTTTAGCTGACATGTATAGAATTATAAGGTTGCTGGTAAACTTAGGCCTTGGAGGACAATCAACCATACTGAAGTTGTTTCTAACAGATATTTGCCCAGCTTATTCAAAATGACTTCCCATGATGGAGACCATCTTTTCCCGGCAATACTTAAGTGCCGTTATCATTAGACCTTGGCTAGGCAACTAGCACAGCTTTTACTTCTTGCAGTTTATGCACATTGCTTCTTGTTCTGTCTGCTGTGGATATGAATAGTAATAATAAAAAGTTCTGTTTCACTCTGAAACAACATTTTGTGTTCTTATTATCATGTCCTCGCTCATAGCCTAATTATTGTAGCTCTTTCAGGTTTGTTGCTGTAGGTCATTTCCATGATTGTTTTTGTTTCTCTCTCTTGAATGGTCCCCGCTTTTTTCATGGAGAATCATGTTCAGAATGTATTTAGTATTCCAGCTGAGTCCTCCTGAAATAGATCAAAAGGGACACTTCTGTCTTAATGTCTATTTCTAATTATGCTTTGCAGTATGATGTTTGCTGTTTTCACAACAGATCATCAGTACTGAGTTCCTCCTTAGCTTTCCAAACTGTTTCTCTGTTTTGTCAAGACCCCTTAAACTTTTATTCTTGTCTTTGTGGTGCTTGCAAATCCTCCCAGTTTCAAACCTCAGTGAAATGTAATAAGCAGATTTTCTGGTCCATCATTCATGTAGTTAATGAAAACATCAAACAGAATGGAATCTGGAATAGACTTTGGTGGAATTCCACTTGCTTGAATAAATAAATTGCTGGCTATTATGAAAGGATTTTTCCTACCATCTTTAGTTTTGTTTGTTAGTACAAAGTATCACTAAGTATATTAAGATATTTTTACAAACTTTCTTGGTGTTTCTCCTGGGAATCATTAATACCTTAGACCCTGAGCTCACAGTTGCAAGTGTGATCATCAAGATACTGCTGTATTCACTGTCTTTGTATTTAGGAGGCTGACTTGAGGTTGCTATACCGCCGAATGCAGTCAGGCTTTGCCAGGGGAGGCGAAGTTTCGTTTCCAGAGTTTTGCTCTTCCTGGGAAAAGTCCTTCTTCCCCTTGTAATGGGCAACCATATAGTGGAAGCTATATAGATGGGGATTGCTAGGAATTATTTTCTTAGCATTTGATGAGTCAAATGAAAATGCAAAGTAGGAGACTGATAAGACGGAGATCTTACTACAATGGAACAAATGCTGTTAGATTTAACATGTATTAATCTGAGAGTTTACTTAATTTTACTACGTACAATTAGAGTGATTTTTCTTGGTGTTAAAAGTACTACCCGAGTATTTGTATAACGGATTAGTTTGCCAAAAAAGAGAGGAAAAACTACTAATAGCAAAAAGGATTACTCTTTATAAATATTACTGTTAAAGAGTGTCATTTAATTCACTACTCTAATAAATTATTTTAAAATGTATTTTATTACCATCATTTATTAAACAATAAGGAGACATTTTGGCTGCAAATAGTGATAACATCTCTATAGAACTGTATTTGGATAGTCATTTCTTTTGCTGACACAGTAGATAATTAGGAATTATAAATTATACTTACACTCTTAAGCATGCTGGCTGGAGAGTATATCAGAGTGTGTGTTGTTCTTGGTACCAGTTCAGGTCCTGATTTCAAAAAATCCTCACGCAGAAATGTGTGATGACATTCAGTTTCTAGTGGTGAACTACTTACCTGAGAGTTTAGATGAAGACTTTTCCACCCCTTAACATTTTTGAATGAAATTTACTTCATGTTTGTTAGTGAGAAAGTCATTATTGTCAGCTATTTTGTTGGAATCTTAGCCTTGTCCCTAGTGGTCAGATAAATCTGTTTCAAATATTTCCCTCACAAATTGTAATGCACCATCATTTTTAGCAGAGTCACTGGGTAGCTAAAGTAAATTGATTCCATTCATCAGATTTGTTCTTCCCCAGGAAATCTCAGGTGTGCGGACAGGGTGGTGCAATAACTTTCACGGCCGGGGCAGACCAGCGTGTGATACGTAATAACACAGAGATGTAACGATGTGGAGCTCCAGGGCTGCCCACACCAGCGGCTTCACGAATGCTCGGGTACACTACGATGCATCACTAGCATGGACTATGTCTTCTTGGAAGCTGCACCTTCCAGGGACTCAGTGGAGGAACTATAGCAGTGTTTGTAGGCTAGGCCATGCAGAAGTGAGGGAGGTTGCTTTGGATTTTTAGATGCCCTGTCATAACCTGCATCTTTATTTTGTGCTCTGTAGACTCTCTGTCTTTACTTTGCATTGAAGCAGTTGCGTAATTACTAAGGATGTAAGCAAACAAAGTGTGTCCTTTGGTTGAAAGTAAAGTTCAGTTCAGCTCTGCTGAACTCTTTTTAACCTGGATGTCTGGTTAAATGCCACCGGATTATATATTTGAGGTTATTACTGTTCAAATTATCCATGATAATAGAGGTAGATAATACATGGACAAACTCCAGGAGCGTGTCTGTGCAGACAGGTGCAGACAGATGCAGGCTCGCTCTGCCCATGCCCTCAGCAGGCTGCAGGGGAGCCAGCCCCAGCCTGCAAGCCGTCAGCACGCCGCGTGGCACTGTGCCCAAGCTCAAACACCTTGCTGCTGAGATAAATTAGGCTTTACAGCTTCTGAACTGAAGCTGACTCACATTCAGGCAGCTTCAGGAGTCCTGGCAGTGTGAGCTTGGACATGCCCATTTCTGTGGATGTATTCTTCATTCCACATAACTGTGTAAAGATTTCAGTAGAAATCCATGTCTTTGTATTCTTGTGCAGTCTTTTCTCAGCATTCACAGGTTTAAGCCCTCCCAAGACCACTTACATTTACTATAAAGATAAAAATTAAAAAATATGTTGACAAAAATAATACAATTTTTGGGGGGCGGGATTTGAAGTTCTGTATGTGCTGAGGATTGGATACTAATCTTAGAGGATCTCAGTGAAGCATTTATAGAGTCATATAATAGCAGCTGCTTCACATGACTGTGAACTATTATTTCCTGGACTTGTTTGGATATGGAGTGGTATGATAGGGGGTACTTTGCCAAGATAGGAGCAGAGATGCCCCGAATGGAATTGTACCGTGAACCAGCACGTTGTCCATATTGTGTGTGAGCGTTTGGACAGGTTAACAGAGAATAAACGCCATGGAAGAGCGTACAGACAACTGAGAAATAAGATTTTGTTAGCCTGCCATTGCAAATACATTCTCATAACCTCTGGTTAGCTTTTGAAAGCCCTCAACATCACCAGTTCAGAAGCAGTGCACCAGGGTCTGCAAAAAGCCACTGCAGACTCCAGAGTGCCGGTTTTTTGAAGCTCGCTGGCCGGCTCTCTTCTCCTGGGGAAGGTTTCACCTCACCTGCTGCTGCAACATGGGGCCAGGCAGTGTTGCGCAGTTATGACCACAAGAATATGTAACTATTCTGACTGGTGATACAAGAAAGATGAATGTGAGTAAATCCCCTTATCAGATGTCAAAACAGTACCAAATATGGCAGTAGCTCTGACTGTCGTTTCTCACTAATCAGGTTTGTGTTTTCACTGCCAATCTTCAGGCCGTGAAATAATGTGAATTCTGGAAAAGTAAAAATTCAAAGTACCTCAATTTAGTTTTCAAGTCGATTTAGAAATTTTGTTCTGTTTGCAGGTTCTTTACAGCCAGAGTAAAATCTATGTTACACGTAATAAAATAACATCATTAGAAACCTAGTAGGTGGCAAGTACTTACCATGAAACTTGGTATTAGACGAGCAGATATACCTATAAAAAGTTAAAATTAATCTAATTAGATTTTAAAACCCTGGGAGTTCTCCGATACAGCTTTCTTCACTTGTTTTCACCGTGAACGTGTTGGGTTTGTGACCGTTAAGTCAATGATTCACCTTTAGATATTAAATAGATATACTTCTAGAATTAGAATATAAGTCACTTACATTTTGCTGTTTATCTGAGATGCTTATTTTACAGTAATAATTACCATGAATTAAAGACTAGAACTTAATCCCACTAGTGTTAATTGCAAACAGGGCAGATCCTTGGTCTACCTATCCTGAAAGTCAGAAGATTATTGTGAAGCCTGCTTTTTTAAAAAAAGTTCAAAATATCAACAAAACATCAACAAAAAGAGTTGCATGATGCAAGTTGAAAAATTTTTGGGGGGAAACCAAACTACTGGATCATTGTCAAAATTTCTGGCTAATCTTATTTGTAATTTTAATGCAATCTGCTATGAGATAACTGCAGAGAAACTAAGGAGTAAATTAGAGTTATTTAATTTAGAAGAAGAATATTTTATGCAGTAATGCAGTATGCTGTTTCTTTGGTTGCAGAATACTTGTTTCTCGTGCTTTCTATCAGAAAGTTTGTGCTATTACTACCAAAAAGCAAAAAAAAATTCTGGGGCGAAGACACATTTCTAAAACAGAAAGTAGGCTTGTATGTGAAATGTACTACAGAAAAAAAAATGATATTCTGTTCCATTTTTTTTCTGTCGGAACTAAATGCTAAGAAATGTATATATTAGATTTTATATGGTGCATAAATTCTCTGCTTTCTGCAAGGTGAGAGGACTAACTGACTGCATTTCAGTGCATTTAGTTCAGGTTTTAAAGAAAATTTTAGGGAATTAGTATGTTATTTGAGCGTAACATTAAAAATCTGAGAGTCTGGTACAAATTATTATGCAGCAAATTTTTTGCATTATTTTGAGGCTTATGGGTATCAGTAAATACATCTCACACTTTATATCTGTAACATTCAGATTAACTTTATAGATTTGTGACCCTTTACTATCTTGTATTCTTTAATACCTGTTATTAAAAATAATTAATAGCTTTTTATTTAAGACTGTTGGAGACTTATGGCATCCTCTTTTAAACATCATTTAACCGTGATTAGAATGAAGAAGACAGAATAATAAATGAGACTATTTAAGTGTATGAATAAAATGCAACTGTTTATCTAAAATTGATCCATGTCTCATAACCTAGAGAGTAAAATAAATGAGTTGTTTTTCTTTGACTCCATCAGAAATATTGTCCTTTAAATATTTACATTAATACATTAGGAGCATTGAAATAAAAGTGAAATAGCTTTCTTGACATTTTTGCTGGCAAGCAGAAGACTGTGAGAATTCAAAACTTTAAGCTCACCTTGACTGTATGAAGTTCACGAGCCATATTGTTACTTTATTAGCAGTTGAAACTTAAGGTTAATTTATGGCTCATTTATTCATGTTTATTTTTTAATGATTGATCTTATGTAGTTCTGAAAAAAAGGCATAGGCCATAACATATTCCTTTCTAAAAGCTATTAAATATAATATGCTTTTTCTTGGCTGATGTGTCATAGTCTATCATTGAATATGTTGCAGAAAGTGAACATATATCTTTTATTTAAGAAAATAAGGGACAGATTGTGGTATTGCCACCATGACCGGTTTAGAATGTAAGAAGTAATAAGTTGCTTCAAGATCTATGATTCCAAACTATATGTTTTTAAAATCGTTGTTGTCATATGTCCTCATGAACTACTTATGATGTGATCTTACCAGTTCTATATGTTTCTGTATGTTTCTGGATGCTCTGAGTTTCTGTTTGCTTTACTGAGATTGAGGAGTCAAGATTCCAAAGGCAAAGGGTTCCTCAAGAACTGTTAGATCAAGGAACTGATTTTCTAGGTGTTATACTTTGCTTCTGGAATTATAGTTGCATAGTGATGCAGTGCATAATAATAAATCCATAGGGAAACTTCTGGGTAAATGAGAGGAAGATGTCTAGAGAGCAGTAAATTTGTATTGAGGCCTCCAGGGTACCAAATTAAAAGTGTAAAATGTAAATGTGTTGTATTCAGGAAAATGAATTTTTTAAAAAAATCAAAGTTTGTTAAGAGCAAGCCAACTCACAGGAATATTGTAAACTACCATATTATATGGTAGTTAAAAATGCCAAGATAAATGTTTATGATATAATAAAATAATGAAAATCAATAGAAATAACCTTTTGATTAATCAATTTATTTCATGATTTCATTTTACCTGAAAATATTTGCTATTTAAAGACTGTTCAGAATTTAATTGGTTGTTCTCCTGGTGGTTAAAAGAAACATCTCTCAAGGTACTTTAGTTTTAATGAGACGATAACAATTTTTATTTTACTCTGTTCTATCAGACAGGAAGCATTGCTTGCTGCAATTAGTGAAAAAGATGCAAACATTGCCTTGCTTGAACTGTCTGCTTCAAAGAAAAAGAAGACTCAGGAGGAAGTAATGGCTCTTAAACGAGAGAAGGACAGATTAGTACATCAGTTAAAACAGCAGGTGGGGAGACATTCATTTTCATATTTTTATGGCAGCTGAAGATTGGCATTATTTTCATTTGTACTATTTTATTCTAACCTCATACTGAAAGTCTTCAAGCCAGGTCTGACATGTGACAGCAGTTGCAAAAGGTAGGAGGTACTTAATATAAATGTTTCTGTATTGCTTCTTTATGGTTGTTATGCTTTTAGCTGCATGTTTGCTTGGCTCATATTATATGCAGCCAATATACTTTTGTTTTCCCTCCTCATATAGCTTCCACCTTCTTCATTACGTGCAACAGAGGAGAGCAGAGCTCTTTGCAGTAAAGCAAGATCTATCCTTTCTGTTGACTGTTTCTAACCTTTTCTGTTCAGTTATTTGTTCATCTCTTGTAAAATACTTGTCTGTTCAGAAGGTTTCAGGCTTTCTGAGAGGTTATCTGGAAATCACAATTATCCTTAAAATACATTCCTAAGTGAGTAAAAATCACCCTGTCTTAACAATCATAAGTCTTTTGAGTTTTTAGTAGGAAACATGTAGTTACAAACTCTAGAAATTAACTTATCACAAGCAAATTTGCGTTCTGCTTTATTATAGAGGAAAATCACCGTAACAGATACAGTACACATAATAGGCAGTAGCCAAGGATCCCTTCTCTGTCTAACTGAAATGTTTAAAATAGCTTGAAGACATACTGTGCAGTGACTACTTGCTCTAATTTGTAGAAGATAATACTCATAGCTAAAAGAGGTACTGTAGGATGAGCAAGAGGACAAAGGATGTTCAGATAACCTAGGTACTAAAGACTTGTGCTGTGTGTCGTATGCATATGTTGTTAAACACCTTTTCTCTTTCAGAACAGCTGAGGAAAGGTGAGAAAGATGTTTTCAGACCATATATGAGAGTGCTGTATCAGATGTTTTCCTTTGTGAGATTGAGTTCTGTGATTGTTACTTGAGGAGGTGGAGAATGACATCGGGCAAAATCCTTCTGGTCTCCTTAGCCTCTCGAAGTAACCACTCTGCCGTTAGACACTGTGACATTTCACAGCTGAGCATGTCATGTTAATGATGTTTAGGACATACTGCATAGTCAATGTTATGATTCTTCATTCTGAATCATGCATTACGTAATGTAGATCTTCACGCATTTGGTAACAGAAAGTTAAGGAAAACCCTTGCTGCTGAGCTAAATTCCCAATAGCCCTAACCTCATGCACCTAATCATTATAGCTTTCTCCCACAGGTCTATAAAAATAAGAAACACCCCCTGAGCATGAACTTACCACCCACTCATGACGCTGACTTCACTACAGACATCCCAGCCAAGTACCTGGGTGCCAGCCATGATGCACACATGTCTCAGGTCAGTCAGCTGTCCAGGAGACATTTCACCCAGATTTCATATTCTAAATAGGCAGATAGGTTTTATGCTTTTTAGTACTTGATCCCACTGTGCTGCATCTGCAGAAGATATTAGATTCCAAATAATTGCAGGGATTTTTGTTTTGTTAAGCTTCGGAAAAGCAATGGCTGTTATTTTCTATGTTTCAGATCTTTTTTTTTTTTTTTTTTTCACCCTCATCTTATTGAGGAGTAAATGAATATGCAACTTTGTTGTGCCCTATGATATCTGTCATGGATATTTTTAAAATGCTTGCCAAATATGTGGGAAGACTGTTTTGCCCTTTTCAAAAAAAAAAGAAACTCCTCCCCGCCCTTTTTATGCTTAAGATGTTGCTGAAAAGTGTTCAGACATTCCTAACTTCCTTCAGCAAGAGTGGAGGAACAGCAGAAAAGGATTTCTAGAGAGACATTATTTTGGATAACTTTGGTTAGAATTGTAACCAAATAGTTCAAATATCTCCATCATTTATAGTGATAAAGATCTTCAGTAAAGCTATTTAACTAGATTAAATTGATGCCAAAATAATCTCTCTTTTATCTCTGACACCACAAGAAAAAGAGGACACCAGGAACAGGAATGTGGTTTAACTAGGTCACAACTTTATTACACTTAAGCGTTATCTGATAATAGAGGTTGTAGGGTTCATTCATACTGCTTTAATCCCTTTGGGGGGAACCACTGTTGACCTCCAAATCTTCCACATGTATACCCAGCACCATTGCTTGTTATTGCTACTCTTCCTTGATAAAACTGTTTGCACTGTGGGCAAAAGTGATAGATTCTACACTCTGTGATATATCCACCCTGTTCTTCAGGTTTATGAAATGAGTACACAATAGTAAATCTATTGTGATTTACTTTTATCAGAGAACTAAGACATTAGTGAATGATCAACTGTAGCATCGGATTTTTTCTAATGGCCTTATTCCTCCCATTCCACGTTTTCCGTAACTGTTACACTGCAGAAAGATTTAAAAAAAACCCCCAAACCCTAGCTTCTCTACCCTAATGTAATAATAAAAAGGACAAATATTTCTAAATATTAGAAGATGTCCGACTAGATGATGCAAAACATTAGGCCCCCAAATCCACTCCTGTCCTCAACCTGTAGAGGGAATTTTTACTTTCGTGATCAAAGCAAAATGGTGAGCAGTGATAAAAATCTGTATTCCCTTTGTGTATATCCACAGCAGCAGATAGATTTATGATACATCTCCCTGCTCAATCAAACAGGAAGCCTTCTATTCATGGCTACAGAGGGCTGGTATCTCATCAAGGCAGCAGGACAAAGGGTGAGAAATGCAGACCATAAAGAATCCAAGGACTTTCTTTTCATGTTGCTCCTTTTCATGTTTGATGTTGCTCCCTGCAAAGGTTTCCTGTCCTTCAGTTGGTGATGGGACGGCAAGGCTGAAATGAGACATTGTGGCTGAAAGTCATGTTAGCAGAGCACCAGTAAGAGTAGGTTTTTCCTGTTAAACAAAGAGACGTCAGCTGGTATCAGTAAATATGTGCATATATATAAGAGGATGCAGGGCCTTTTTTATCCTTCAGAATCATTTTTCAATTCATACATGTCTTCTGATATATTTATATCCTATAGGAAGTTCCATTCTTAATTTGCACATCAAATAATGCATAAAAAACGCAATTCTCTACTGCGTTGCTACAAAATTGGTGCTGTTCTAGCTGCATCTATTTTAAGAGATTTCTTCATTAAATGAAAAAGTATTTTCTACTGCATTTCAGGAGAAAGTTATTTTTCTCCATCTATTTCTCTGTCTTCCTTTGACAATTCCTGGCAATTACTTCTGAAGTTCCCCAGATTTTGAGAAGTGTTGTCTTCAGAACCTGACTTTCACCTCACTGTTTTATTAGAGCTGCAAAACGCAGAACAGCGGATGTTGTGGTGAGGAGCAGCACTCAATACAGATTATGTCTTATAAATCATCAGACAAGCTATTGAGGAATCATTTGTAGTTATGTTAGAATGTTAACTGAATTTAGAAATTTGCCTTAAACATATTTTGGCTTTTCTTGGAAATCTACATGTGCTATTTTAGATGTTAGCAAAACTCATATAGAAGCAATGTCTTGAAGTTTCTTTAGATGATCCTGTTACATTTACCTCATTATATTATGGAATTCATTTTATGATGCTACAATTAAGCATATCTGCTCTCCTTTCCTACTGTCTGTCTCCTAATAACATCCTGTTTTTCAGAGTTGTCATTTTAGCAAAAAAGCAATAATCTGAAATTAGACTTCAGTGAGGATGAGGTTTACCTTTTAAAGATAGAGAATATTATTTTTATCAAGTTTTATTTTGTGATTTTTACAGACAGGTGAATCAGCTTGTCCTAAATAAAAGATGTTCTGAATCTTTGACCTGATGCTGTGTCATCAGACCTCTCAGACAGCTTTTGATCAGCTTTTTGCTTTTGTTTGCAGTTTAGGGAGTTTATGTCTCAAAATCTCTTTGAGACTCTGCTTCTGCTACTGTCTACCCCAGTGGCATCCTAGACTTTGTTAAATATTTGATAAACTCCAAATCTCTATTTCTAGACATTTCAAATCATGCAGTACTATGAGTCATTGCAATAGATGATACCTATAGATGTTCACATTGTACCCCAAGAGCTGTAAGGCCTGGGATACAGTTTGCTGTTATTGCTGAATGGATGACCTTGCTGTCTCTTAGAAACTTTGAAATAAAAGAGAAAAAGAGCAGTATGTATGAGAAGCCATCATTCATCAGAATCCAAGGTTTCCAAAGCACGAGATATTTTGGAGCATCCTCTGAAGAGTAAGGGAAGTCACTGTCTTCTGTGGAAAATCCCATAGAGGAAAGTAGATTTCCGAGAGTCAGAATGTTTTTCTGACAGTAAATATGAATCCTCCTCCTTAGTGCTCCTGTGTGCAGAAGAGAGGGCCAAGTACTGCTCTTTGACCTTGCTAACTCTGAGGAGGCCGGTGAGGGTCATGTTTAAGGGGAGGGGTTGTGGCGTTTTAATGGATATATTTCGTAACATTTATAGGTGCTTATCTAGTAGGAACATCAAAATGTTTGCAAATTTATCTACTGCTACTGAAAGCACTGTACAAAGCTCTGCTGGCTCTCACCATGTGAGGTTATTGTAAGCATCAAAAGCCTGCTTCATATTTAAAGAGATAGGGCACAGTATGTAGTAGATGTCTTTAAAGGTTCAGGAGGTCGATTCTATTAAACTCAGTGGAGTAACCCAAAGTATTGAGGTTACTCATAGAGTTTTATTGTTATTGGATTAAGGCCAAAGAAACAGATTCTATCACAGCGCTGTAATGTATCACAGACGTGCACTGAGACTGAATTGCCTCAATGCAAATGTAGCTGTGTTTACCACAGACTTGCACTGTGATCAACTGCTCTAGTCACTCTGGTAGACTCTTACAACATCCTGGTGTTTCTTCTGTTTCAGCTGGAAGCATCTTGGCTCTCTATAAACTTCTACAGAGCGATGTCAAAAGAATATTAAAATTGTGCCGTGGGAAAAGAACATAAAAGTTCCCATGTGAGGGAGAACAATACCAAGGATTTTCCGATACCTAGGAATAGGAGGCCATTGTCCAAACAGGCAGCATTGTGCCAGAGGGGCTGGACGGTGTACTGCCTCCTTAGGCACGGGCAGTCATCTCCTTTGTCTGTCCATGTCATACACTTAACAGAATTTTATCTTCTATTTTCAACGTGGCTTGTCTTATAAAAACATGAAGTCAGTTAGGAGGCAAAATATTCAATTCCCAAATGCAGAAATTTAGCCATCTGCACCCCTTTATTTTTAATTAATCAATTATTTAGTCACAAAATATATTTAGTGAAACATTTATATCTGCTTCTAATTCTTCAATAATTTGGTTCTTTTATAAATGTGTTTCTGTTCAGTGTGGGGGGATTTTTTACACATTGACAAATGTCCTGATTTCCATGGCTTGACTGTGCCTAGAGACTTGACAAAGCAGACCCTGATACTAATTGTACTAGAATAAAATGAGAAATAGAATGTTTTCAGAAATGAATTTTTAAAAAAGTCTTAATTTAAATTTAAAATTTCAGAGGTTTTTTCCTCTTTTTAAACGGTTCTCGACTTACTGCTTTTAGCACCAAATGTGCAGTCGGATGCCCTTCTCCAATTAGCCTTAGCATTTGGTGTTAGGAAAATAATGTTTTCAATTCCACTGACGTACTAAAGGATAGCAGCAGTTGCTAAATAAAGGGCAAGAAGACCAAACATCTTAAAGAGTGAAACGTACTGCCTGTGTAAGGAAATGAGAATATTATAACTAATATATGTGGTTTATTTTAAATATGAAGTTACAGACATACATATATTCAAGAACAAAGTATTATTTATGTAGATGAATTTTGGAATCTTTTCATGGATTCTGACTACGTGAGTTTTATTTAAACTCCTTTCTCATTTTGGAAGAAATGCATTGGTTTTCTATCAAGTGCTGGTTTACTTTTGCAAGTTACGTCACATTATATTTTGATTATTTATGAAAGTTATTTGTATCACAGTATATCCACCTGTAAAACTGGGGAAAACCATATTAACATCTGTGTTGCAGATATCTTTTCATAAAAAATTATCATATTTAATTGTAATGGTTTACTTAATTCTTTTAGTTGCTGCGATCTACCAGTAAAATATTTATTGGTTTGAATATATGGAATGCATAGTAATACTCTCCTAGCAACCCCCCCCCCAAAAAAAACCCAGCAAAAAACAACAACCCCCCCCCCAACCCTATTACTGGATTGCTGATTCATACACTAAATTCTGGATTTTGAAAGCCATAGAGCTTTGTAAAAGCTTAAAAGACCATTCAGAAATGCTGTATTAAACAAGATCACCACTAGGGCTTGGCTGAGTGGTTACATAATATTTATAACGACCCTGGCCAAGATTCCTTTTGAGAATTCCAAGATAGATATTTTTAGAGAAATGTGTATAGTGATGCAATTATTCATGAAATAATTAGCTTAAAGTCCATTTTTAGAACATCTGTAGGGATTTCGGTAGGAGCAGAAGACACTGCTGTGTTACTGATTCATTCAGAACTTGGATACTGTGAGTAAATGTCCCAGTTGCCTCTTTTCACTTTTGGGATATAGAGCCAAAAATGTAAGTGGAATTGGCCAAAATGCAAGGTTTTCTAACTCCTTGAGAACATTTTATTTTTCTTTTCAAAACATGAAATTAGAAACCTTTCCAGTGTTTTCAGGACTGCAGGTGTACAGAATACTCTGGCCAGAGGCAAAGCTGGTGTTTGGCAGCCTCCTCTAGTCTTTTAGTTCACTACTCTACATTTCATCACATGAACGCATTGCTGGTGAAACAAAAAGGGTGAGAAACAATCAAAGAATTTTAAAAATCTGCGTAACGACAGTTTCTCAACAAATTGACCTCTATCAATATTTTCTCTTACATGCATTGCATAGAAGTATTCCTTACTAATTAACATCCAAATGTTTCAAAGAATACTTTCAACAGCAAAGGAGAAAAAGAGAATTCAAGGGAGCAAGTTGCATAATATATACAGTTCTGGTTAAGTACATCAGAAGTAGTGCTAATGTAATATTATGGTGGTGACATCAAGCACTCAAGAAGCCAGTTCCCAAAGTTAAATTTTCCCTATTACATTAATTCAGCTGTATTGCACTGCATATTTTGTTATTAAAAGTGTTGTTTATATTATAGCATAAGAAGAGTAGTGTTAGAAATTGTTATGCTTGTGATTAATCTGGCAACCCAAAGCGTTCTTCTGCAAAACTGTACATTAATTAATTGCATTTAGGTCCTCTAGTGTTTAGCAAGTGTGGGAACAGAAGGACTCAAGCAGTGCTTTCTTACAATCGTTAGACTTTACCATTGTAGACCTAGCTGTAATAACTATCCTGGAGTCTATATTTGGGTCCTAATCAGTATTGCTTCTGTTTCTGTTGCTGTCAAACTAAGCCAATGTTTCTGATTGCCTTCATTTTCTTAGATGGAAATTCTATGGAAGCACAGGACTGTTGCTATTATTATTGTCCACAGATCTATTTAATTTGTACCGTGGAATCTGTTACTGCCCAGTAAATAGAACCACGTTGAGAAGCCGTTCACCTGTGTGCTGCAGCCATGTTTCACCGCTCTACTATGCTTTTTACCTTCTTTTGTTCACATTGGTTACTATCACTCATAATGTTGTCTGCACCTAGCTTTGAACATAGGGGTAGTCTGAGACCCTGAACGCTCAAGAGCCTTATTTTTGTTGTGATTATGCTACATAGGCTCAGAGGTTTTTAGCAGCAACGAGTGAGCATACTGCTGCACCCAGTAGTTCTGACTCCTCTGTGCATTTTTCCATTCCCACACTACTAGTAGCAGTCGTCAGTGTCTACATATGATGCAGCCAGCGTACTTAACAGACTTTGCTAGCTATAAAATATTTATCAAAGTTCTTGATTCTGAAATTTGTTAAAGGTTGTGCATGTTTCATTATGTACTTTATTTTGACAGGTAGGAATAGATGTTCAAATAATTTCACGTATTAAATTCTAGTATTAGGAAAATCAGTCTTTTGTTTCTTTTTCCTTAAAGATTCTCAGGCAGTGTGGCAAAACAACTATTAATCTCTGGCTTTAAATGTGTCCACTCAGATTCCGTTGAGTTCAGTACGATAAGCCCATGTATTCAGTAGCTGAAATAGCTTTACTGGCTTAAAAATCCTTATAGTTTATACTTCTCTGCTAATGAGAAATAGCCTAAGGCGATATAGAGGCATGTCTTAACATTGGGTTTTATTCCCTTCCTTTGTAACTTGAATATTTTCTCAATTTTGCCATTTTGCCATTTTATGTCTGTTTGGATATAAATTCGGTAAGCATGGATTAGAGTGGGAGTGGAACAGCAGAGTACCACCAAGAAAGAAAACGTGTGAGTGCCTATCTAATAGTGGTTACCTGATCTGAAGTGGTTACTTCAGAAGAAATATTCTGTCTTGGGAAAGTACTGAAAATGTTGGCTGTACTCACACAGCACTTTTCACATACTCTCCACAAAATATGAGAATTTATAGAAGTCTGAGGACTCAAGTCATAGCTGGATACTGTAGATATTCTATCTATACCTAGCTATAAAGCTGTAAGCTGAGTCCTTTTCATTTCTTTCTCCTCCTTGTGCCCTCAGGAATCCAAATCCTTTCTGATGGTATTTTTACATCAACATTGGCCAGTGAGTGGGGTTTTTGGCCTCATGGCCTATGGTGGTCACACCCTGGAGGCGTCGTAGGCCCAGTATAGTCATCCTTTTCTGCTTTGTAGGTGGTAATCTCTGTTTCTGTTTTTTTCTGTTCATAGTTTTCTCTTGAGGAGTTTATACGATATCTGAAGCATGGTCATGTCTAATGGCACTCTTTCGCCCTAGTGATAATCTCATTGTGAACTTCCACTAGAATCTCTTCTATAGCTATGGTGGTCATAACACACTTTGTTCAGACAAATGGTTTAAATCCACTAAGACTGCCAATCTTAAAAGGAAAAAATAGGCAATGCAGATATGAAATCATGAATATATGAATGTTGGTACTCAAATTTTTCATCTGGCTGGCTGGATAGGTGAAAATGGCCATCAAACAAAAGTTAGTTGTAGGCAAGATGTCTCTGTAAAACACTTCAAGAAAGTGTTGTGATGTATCTTCATTTCTGTCTTTATTCTAATATACCATTAATGTGTTGAAATTTATATTTTGTTTATTTTTATTGTATACAATGGCAAAAGTGTAGTAATTTCAACTTGGGTTATATTTTGTATCTGATACAAATGAGGGAGCTGGACTTCGTAAAGAAACTGCAAAAATTGCAACTGAAACGAGCTATTAAAAATACTGAAAGACAATCAGTGCTACTAGCCATATAATCGCAGTTGCAAAGATCCTACTTTGCTACTGAAGTTTCTGATTCATGTCTGTTTCTAAATTATTATGAGGAATTGTCTTTTTAATGGGTTATTTCCTGTTGTAAAAACAAAAAAACCCAGAGAAACCTACTCTCTTCTGTTGCTTGTCTGCATTTAGTACGACCTGGCCTGAGATGTCCTCAGGCAGCTACTGTTTCAGAGCTTTAATTACGCTTTTTAACCCACTTTATGTCTATGTTCTTACATACTTCTGTGTAATTACCAAGTTTAGTAGTAAGACACAGACAAATACTTTTCGCATGACTTTAGCCTATATATTACCGAGTATGCTATATTATTACAAGATATTTCCTGCCCTTCAAGCCATACTTTTAATTCACAGAACTTAAAAAGGCTTCAAAACACAGACTCCAAATGCAGAGACTACAACAAAAAAGTCAGATGGACCATGTTCAAATCAACATAATGTTGTTCAATCACAAGTGACAGGAAAGATGAAATTTGGCCTTAGTACTTCAGATAAGTGTCTGCTTGGCAGTTGGAACTGCTGTCTGTCTCAATCTGCCAAGTGTCTAATATCCCAGCTGGTGTTTGTGAGAGGACTACTACCCTTCAACTTGTGAAAAGAGAGACTTATTATGTATTCTGACTTCCTTCAGGATAAGTCAGTCACATTTTGTAATCTTTTAAAGCAGCAGGTGTCATGCTTGTTAGTATCAGTTAAAGAGTACTTTAATTTAAAAAGAATTAAATATATGCAAAATATATCCAAACAGATCCAAATCTGTGACAAGGTCCACATTAGAAACTGCTTTCCAACCATTCTGTCTCTCAGTCTTAAATG
This sequence comes from Rhea pennata, assembly GCF_028389875.1. Lineage (NCBI taxonomy): Eukaryota > Metazoa > Chordata > Aves > Rheiformes > Rheidae > Rhea > Rhea pennata. Next base: position 15,305,842 of record NC_084674.1, read on the forward strand.
GGTAAATTGTTCCTGTCTTGTTTGCTTCCAGGCAGATAAATAGATGAGCTAGTTTGCTTTTTGTCTTTTCTCCTACCATCTCATTCCTTTTTCTACTCCATTCAGGCTTCTTTTAGTCTGAAACTGTCTCCTTTCTATATCACATTGGTTTACTTCTACCTTATGACATACTCTGAGATACCTTCAAAGCAATAATTAACCATAAAAAAAGATAACATGCAAACCTTTCCGGGTGCCACTTTTTGTAACTAATTATTTCAGACTGATTTCAGTCTTTAACTGGCCTTTTTGAGGTTTTGCATGATAATTTGGAATTCATTTCAGATATGGTATATGACAAAATTTCTCTGTCCTGCAGCATAGCAGCACAGTGGCCAGGGCACTTAATTTGACGAGCATTTGCTGCTGTCTGTGCCCTGGGAGACAACTTGGAAACCACTCACTATCGTTTCCTAGTCCCTGTTCTCCATACTGTGATTATGCGGAAGCGGGGACAAAGCGGTGTTCTGATTATATGTATGTCACAGATGATGAGAATTTTTCATGCTAAATATCATGTGAATTAAATTTAGATATGGATGAGAATAAGGAAAAAAATAATATTTTTTTAGCATGAAAACATTATTGAGTTCTTTGCTTTGTGTGCAGCAGTCATAGATTCAGGTCAAAAAAGAGAGTTAAAAGTGCGGAGTAGCCAGACTTTTCTCCAGTAGGCTATCATGCATGCATTTAGTCTGCATGCATCCTGTCTCTCACACTTTCCAAGACAAGTCATATACTATATCAGGAAAGGAAAAACATGCTTATTAGCTCATTTGGAATTTTAATAGGGGAAAAAATTAATTGTGTTCTGCAATGGAGGGGTGGAAACAAAGCAGCAAAACCCATGTTAAAATAGCTAAGGGTAAGAATATAAGGATACACTGCATTACAGGGATGTTATAAAAAGAAAATGCATAATTAAAGCACTCAGTAAAACATAACTCTACCCCATAGTGATGCATTCCAATACCCATACGTTTATGATTATGATAATTATTTAGCATCTGGAGTTTCTAGTTAGTTACCATATTGTAATGTTTTTGTTGTTTTTTGGTTACTGATGTGTGCTTGCAAACTTATATTCTTCATAACTTAAGTTTTTGTATTGGAATTTTCTTGGTGTCTAAAAACTCACTGCATTGGCAACCCTAAAAAAACCCTCTGAATTGAATGTTATATATTTCTAATGATTGAAGACATGTGATAAAAATCTTAAAACTCTTTTCAAATATTTATTTTAAAGGCACCAGAGTGGAGTGAAGTATATAGTGCATTAGCCTTTGATATTCAGCTCTCTCATTTGCTTTGAGGGATGTTTTGCCAATACAAGATCAGCATGAAAGAAGTGGACTTCAGCTAGCCCGTCTGCAATAAGAACAATTTTATAAGTATTCTAGAGTTTGTGTTGCTTTATGCTAAGTCAGGCTGCTTCTAATAGCATAATCCTAGCAACATAATGCTAATTATTTACAAAATATATATATATACATATATATATATATTAAATACGTGTATATATACACACACATTTTGTCTCTTTCTCTCTCTCTAAGTAAAAATCAAGAGTTTTTAAGATTTACACCTATAGACCTGCACCCAGAAAGTCAGTATATCACACTCTGCATCTCATGATACCTTTCAGTGGGTTTCTTAGGCCTAATTTTGAGGCATTTAAAACAATTAGGTTGTCTGGACATCAATCTTGTTAATTTGAATAAACTTTTTGTTTATAAATCTCACAGTCAACTAGATTTGGCATTATAACCCTATATGGAAAAGTTATTATGCATTTTGTTAAAAGATTTGCCATGTTAGAATTCAAAACATGATTAAGTCCACGGCACAACATTCATATTCCAGTAATTAACAGATCTCTTAACCTGTGGAAGATTGACACAAGTCCTTCTTGCAAAACAATATTCAAAGGATATATTTTAAGGATTTGCCTTATTGCATCATGTTTTGATTCAAGAAGGATGCTAACAATAAAAGGAATTGAGAGCATTCTCAAGATCAATTTTTTTTAAGAAATCTTTTTGGAATTATCTTTTTTTGCTTCAGCTACGTAATTGGTGAACTAGCGCTCAAAAATCTAAATATCTCAAGAAACTGAATCAAAAGAAACTTGAACTGAAACTTTCCAATAATATGCCTCTGAAATCTCTTTTTTTTTAGATGGCAAATTAAGCTTAGTATTTTGCTTAGTAACAAATCACTTATGCAGGACACATGCATCTCTGGGTATGCTCAAGATGCTAAAAGAGGTTGGAACTAAATGGCAGTGATGTTGAACATATTTTCCAGATGCTGCAAAGCTGGAATTTGAACTCATCATTTTTGATCTCAGAAATGTCTAAAGATGATCAGACAACAGGGATGAAATAAGTAAAAACTTGCTGAATAAAAAAAAAAGAAAGTAGACATGATCAAGTGTTAGAAATACAGGATGTCCATGGAATTCAATTTTAATCATAATTTTCAGTGTCTCCTGTGGCCTCTTTGTTTTTCTTAGAAGTCACCGTAGTGTTCGCTTAGAAACACAGCAGTTACTTCTGAAATGCCTTTCGTTGCTATACCTCAAGACTGTCTTTCTCTGTTAGACAAGTGTATCAGTCTACATTTTGGAATATATTTTGGATTCTTTAATGAAAGAATTATACTGTTTTCATAAAGTCTTCAGGTCATGCAAACTGTTACAATCTTTTAAGAAATTATCAGTAACAAACATGATTTGGTGAACTTTTAAGGTATTTGAGGCCAGGTGCAGAATTTGTTGTCCAGTATTTAATTAAATGTAACTTGTCAAATAACAAATCGGCTATAACAGTAAATGTCTGTGTTGTGCAGCAGCAGGGATGATTAGAAATTTTTAACTCATCTTGAAATGATAGCAGTTTTCAATGAATATGCAAAAATATTGTTCAGACATGAAAACTTGATTTAGTTAGGAGCCAGCAAGTACTGAACCAACTTATTTAGCAAACATTTCGTTATCCCTTATCTAATGAAATTCAGGCCTGAAGCAGTGGCTGTGTCCTGGAAAACCAATTGCAGTTGCATATGCTTTCAGGAAATTCAGGTTAATGCTGTTAAATTTATGCAACGTCTGGATAAACTTCATGAATTACATACTCTAAAATACATGATTTTTTAGATCTTTACCTTGTCGTTTTCAAAGTTAAGAGGTGTTTTATTTGTGTTTTCTAAAATGGTTTTCTTAAAGAAAAAGAGCTCAAATTACATTAGTAAAAATCAGTAAGACTAGAAGTAAGCATTTGCCACATGATGATCTCTTAAGTACTTTGTGCAAGTATTACCATGCTTATTTTCAAACAGTGAGATTGCAAGGAAAAGAGGTGCTGTGTTGTTGAAGATCACAAGAGGCCATTGCAGAATCAAAGCTAGAATGTGATCTCTAGCTTTTAAATTCCTTGCTTTAGTAAGTAGACAGACCAAAGGATCTCACAGGCTTCTGGGATAGCTCATAGGCCCTGTATCTGCTCCTTACCATATTATACAGGGAAAAATCCTACCCTATTGAAAGTGAATATTCTAGAAATGTTTCAAATTCCATTTAGTGAAGAAAGATGGGGAAGAAAATCCAAAGGAAAGTAATAGCGATTGAATGGTATTACACCTTTATCCCGGAGCAACAAATCTTACTATTTTTCCTCATTTGAACCTCATTCATGGGAGTTTCGTTGTTAACTTGATCCAGATGACAGATCAAAGCATAGTTCCCTCTTGCCACCTTGCTAAAATATTTTTTAAAAGACAGTTTTAATATTATAGTTTTACAGGTACAGATTGCTGTTAAGCTATCAAGTCTGTTACCAGTCAATCAAAGACTTTCATTTCACTTCAGTAGATCCTGACTTGAACCCTACAGAATTTTAGGGGGACAAGAAATATCTGTCAGTTTTCTTACAGGGGTTGATCATAAATTGTTTGGTAAGTGGGTTAGAAATTCAGTTGCACATACCATTCCTGACCTTGACTGCTTAGCAAATGGTAATATTGGATGATCAAAGATAATAGTTTCAAGCCCTAAAGGTGAATATACCTATGTACCTAGATTTAAGCTGCTTTTAATTCCTCCATCATTCCTTTATTTCAAAATGGATGCAGCATTCATTGAATGTAATCAACAAATTTAAAGCAAAAAAAAAAAAAAAAAAAAAAAAAAGAGGAAACTTTTCAGGCTAAGGCTATGTGCTGTCTGTGGGAGACACAGTTAATGAACTGTTGTATTTTACAGGTTAGGCCTTTTCTCTATACTAGTATAAATCCAAATTAAAACTCACTTTTCAGATTTGTGCCTGGTGCTCACCAGGCATGTTCAAAAGTCATCAATATGATGATTTTGCTATCAGAGCTCTGAATACATTTATTCTGGGAAAACCTGTTTTCAGCAAAACTGTGTCAAGAATAATGAAATTCTCAGTTATAAAAATGAGTTTTGTATGAATGTATGATATGTTCAGCTAATAATTTTAATAAAGGAAAATAATATTAACCTATAAATATACCATAACTACAGTTCACTCTATTATATGACATGACAGCATGCAATGACAATAAGCATTTTGAGCTTAGGACCACAAAAGCTTTTCAATATAAAATCTTACCACTGCCATTTTAGAGAGAACTAAAACAAGGTGAAGGTTCCAAAACAAGTTATTGGTGGACTCAAGCAGATAAACCACAAATTTTAATTTCCTGCTTTAATCATTCATCATATGCTGGAAAGTGACTAGGGCAAAAATAACAGAATTTCCTATTCACTTTCTTTTGGTATCAAAAGTAAAGTAAATGTATTCCAACCTGTTAGAGCTACCAATTCAACCTGGGATGCTAAATTCAAGCTAAATTCTTTCTAGTTTGTGCTAAGAATATAACAACAAAGAATTCTACTGTTGGTGTATGAGGTGGAATACAATGCACTTCCACTGGCGGAGGAAAGGGGAAAAAGAGAAGGGAGAGGTTGGGCAAGCTCTGCCTTGAGAAGATGCTTGGCTCAAACCAAATGCTCGTTGTGAATCAGATGGGTCACCTGCGCTGTGCTGTCCCCTGCTGCAACTCCATGTGCCGTAGTCACCCTTCTCATTTCAGAAAATCCTGCCTTTGCAAGCATTTATTTTTTTTCTAAAACTAAAGCAGTATTTTAATATGCTGGACTATGTAAGTATTAATTAATTAGTTAACTTATTAGCTAAAACCTGTCTTCAAAGGAAGATAGTAGAGATGGGAATTCCTTAGGCTCTAATTTGGTGCAACATAATTCTTTACTACTAATTGCAGTGTGAATATAAACTACGGAGAGCTTTTCCACTGGGAAGATATGTGCATTCTGTCCTGGAGTGTGAGTTTTATTGCTGAAACGCCTGGTTTCTTAAATAGCAGCTCAAGAATGTTAATCACAGGAAAACAGTTTTATTGACAGAACGAAACCTGAAACCCTATGATTTGCTGCTTGTAGAGGCTTCTTCATATCTCTCAAGTGGACAAGGGGTTCATTCTTGTTTTAGAAATGTTACTGTAGAAGAATGAACTCCACTGTAGGAAATTGGTGGACATGAATTTACGAGATTTGGTTATATGTAGTACTCACAGGACAATCATGTTGAAAAAAATTATTACTGAAGGAAGGATGGACGGTCATTATAAATGGAAACAGGCAGTGAAGAGATTAAAACCACTACAATTTTGCAAATACAAATTCTGCAAAATTCTGTATTTGAAATTAGCAATTGATACAGAGGCTTCAGGAAGTTGTACAGTAGTGTCACCAATAGTTTGATGTGAATCAATGGATTTGTAATTATGACTCAAATACTTGTAAGAAAATGTGTATGATTTCTTACTTTTCAGAATAGTCAAGATTTTAAATGGAGGTACAACTGGACATTTCACAGATTTTTAGTCCTAAAGATGCCAATTTGTAGGCTTAATGCAGGCTAGAGTATCTATCCAAATACTTCTTCATCAAGCCTATATCTTCTGTTTCAGCTCTAATATGCCTATGAAAAGATTATCATTTTGAATTAAGGAGTTCTGTTGTTGAAAATACTGGAAGAAAGTAAATGAATCTTTTAAATCTGCAAAACATAGGTACTTTAATAAAGAATTGCATAACTTTGCTTTAGATAATCTTCTGTTAGGGAGATAGGGCAGACTTTCTCTCATTTTGGGGGGAGAAAATGCATCGTGGTTTTTGCTTTTAAGTTTTCTCATTTGAGTTATATGTGGGATGGAAGGCCTTTCTTAATCAGGAGGTGGGTAGAGATGTTGTTTGGGTGCGCAGAGGTTATACATCAGACAGACACGCTCGGCCTAGGGTAGCTGATCCTCCAGCTGCTTGATCCTTTGAAATGTTGCACTGAAGAGTTTGTAGGGATTTGACAAGGTTACACTAGAGTGTGAATTAGGAGGTTGTTATTTAAATGGAAGAGATCCACCTGCAGATATCCATATTAGTATCTGAGTCATAAAGGGCGATGGGGGTGAATGCTTTACTGTGAGGAAGGTATATTTTTGGCCATTGTCAAGGCAGAAATAGTTAACTATTTGAGAATGTGTCCGGAATGGAGGAGAGGAAGTAGCAGCCAACTTAATTGCTAATTCCTCCTTAAGCTGCTGCTACGATTTATTCTGTAGGGAATACTTTTACCTAATAAACTGGAACTGAAAATTAATTTAGGGGAAGCTCCAGAATAAACATGGAAAAGACTAGAACCTTAATGTGTGCCTCAGGAAGATGTCTATCCTTGACACAGTCTTTGAATTGGGAGTGGTTCTCACTCAGATCTCATTTGAAGTGAGTTAAATTGTGAGCAACACATTGGCAGGGGGAAAGTTGGTATCAGTGCTCTAATTTAATTTCATCTTCTACTAAAAATAAATACTAGTTTTTGACTTCTGTGACAACTGGTCATTGAGATTAGCTATTGAGAGGAACATATGAATAAATTTTTGAACTGTATAAAATAACTGTTTGAGATGTGGGATAAGTCTCAGAGAGTAACAGATGATGCAGATTACATATGACATAGTTTAAATACATGTACAAATACCACTGCAATTTTTGTGAATTGCATATTTTAATGCTGAGATTCCAGATCATCCTGAAAAGTCATATTGAATAATCTATTGTGGTTGCAAAAGTGATGTGAGCAAAGTTCTAGTATGATCTTGAATATGAAATTTTCAAGTATGTTGAAGACATTGTGGGAAATGAGAGCATTGCCAAGTCTGTAGGTGATACTATTCCCTCACAGTCAGTACTGAACCAATGTCCTCCTGTGTTGATAGGGGACCCTGACTGGTAGGAGTTACTGTCTCCCTGATAAGCCATGGTTCTAAAACATATGGTCCATAAAAACCTGTGTGTGTATGTAAGTGTAGGGGTGTGAAGCCCTGGGGTCCTGGTCAAGTTCCAGTCTAGTTAATTAATTTCTTCCTCAAATAAAAATATACCTGTTTTTTCAAAGCCTGCTAAACAGTAAAAGACTTAGCAAGTGAAGCAGACAGGAATAACATTAGAGATTTTTGTTTAGAAGGACCTGGAAAAGATTGTGTTGTTCTTTCACTTAATTTCCTAGATGTCTTTACTTTTGTTATTCTCCAGAAATCCCCCTGCTCATCCTCCAAAATATATATGAAATATTTTAAAGTTTGAAATTGTGCCATGTTTTGTACTTTTAGAGTCAAAGCTAAGCATACCTGAAAAATACAGTTCACTGTAGAAGTATAACACACTTTATCAGTAGCTAAAGACAAACTACCTCAAAATAGTATCAGTTATCATATGATGAGCTAACAAATCAAAATAAAATGCTTTTGTTAAAAATGTATATTCTGTAAAAACAAAAAGAAAGAAAAAAAAAAGAAAAGCTTCATTTTAAGAGATGAGTGAGTCATGAAAGAGTCATGTAAATGACGTTTAGATGTTTTGATGATAATACGAACTGAAAAAAATTCTCATTTCACATTTCTTTTATATTTTGCTTCCAGAACAGACAAACTAAAGGAAGCCCACTACAGCATTAACAGTTTCTTTGTGCACATTTTACTGCAATCTGGCATCCAAAAGGAAGAAACATTAGAAGTGGTTTATTTATATTTCAGCACCAAATTAGAAAGATGACATCATTCATTTACAGTTCTTATCCCATGACACGTCTAATCCCCAACACCTCATTACAGGGGACACTTTTAGGATTGCATATATCATCTTGTTTAACTTTTGCATTCTTTTATGGAATGCAGTTGAAAGGTAGGAAATTTAAGGCTGTTCATTGATAAGAAAATAAACTAATAAAATCTTAGGAGCTTCCCCAAAGAGGCAGGGTATTACGGTGTTTACAGTAAGTAGGTTATTATTTGTCTATTAATTCTCCATCTTTTTCACTCTCGTGTTCTAAAGGCCTTCGTCTTTGCGTCTACAGGCAAGCAGAGTATCTATGATTCAGATAGATTTGGTCTTTTGGTAAGATCAGTAGAAGTTCATACCTAAGTAAAAACAACCGTATGCTTCCATCCTCTTATTCCAGATGGAGAAAATGGAATGGTCCCAATTGTGCAGAAAACAATGCTGAAAAATATGAAATGATACCATCCAGTGACAGGGGAGTTTTGTTCCAGGTAGTCTGCCACTTGCGCCTGGAGGGCGTCTCTTCTGTAACGCACTGCAAAGACACTCTTTTGGTGTTATAAAGATTCCCAGGAAGAGTCTGAGGGTGGCTAACGCATGTGCACATCCTATCTGTGCATTTGCCTCTGTCTTATTATTGTGGATGCCTTAAGGGCACTTCCCTCCCCCTCCCCCCCCCCCCTCCCCCCCCGAGGACCTGAGTGTAGGTACCTCCCTGTAAAAACAGTTTTCTATCCTCCCCCTAATGGTCATCTTGTGAATTGCTCGAGGAGCATTGTGACTTTTTAATTAATTGCTAATAAGACCCATAAGTATTTCCTGTGATCATTGTGATTCATAGTTTTTCTCCATAAGGTTTTGTTATACTTTAGCATGAAAAAATAATCCGATTTTTTTTCAAACCTCTTTTCTACTTTAGCAGAATTCATTAAAATCAGAGAATTTAGTGGTTGTTTTAATTTTTATATTTACCACTAAGATATATTTACCAATAAAACTTTTCTAACAGAGTTTCAAGCATATGCTTGTTCTCTTAGCAAACTCCATTTACAATAATCCAGGAAGTAAATTCACTGCAAACTAGATACCAGACCCTAGGTATCTCATGGACATTACCAGTTGGAAGCCAGTTAAACCTGTTAGTGTAGGAACATTTCCAAGCTAATGATTCCTCTTTAAATTCATCTGTTTATGTTGCTCCTATAGGACTGATTAATTTGGGCAAAGTCCTGGGCTAATGTGTCTAGACAGCTTCTCCACTGGAGCTAGCTTGTGTCCTGCCAGCTTGGAGCATAGGTAGAACAAAACTTTAGCTTTTTGCAGTTGATTTCAGTCTCTTACCATTAGCATCGCAACAACTGTCTCTGTGCAAAGCAGTCCTGTTTGTGCTTAACCTACTTAAAAAATGTTTACATAGAGAGTTGGTACAAAGTACATAATGCGCCTTTGGAGCAATCTTTCTCCTGTAGAAAAGCCTTCTCAGAGCTCAGATGAATTTTTTTTAGAATTAAATGGATTTGGACTGCTGTCTTTCCTCCAGACATGATATTAATTGTATATGCCTCTGATTCTTCAAATTTTGGAAGAGACCTTTCAGAGTTGATTGCATTTTCTTCTGGTGTTTGTCTGTGCAAAACTAAGTAAAAGTTGATCACTGGATAAGACGTTTACCTAAGACAGCCTTCAGTGCTATGGACAGAAAAAATAAATACCACATCCGATGGTATTAGGCAATTAGGTAGCAAGATATTTTTGGTATTATGAGCCAGATTTGGATTATTCTAGTCCACATATTTCATGGTATGAAATAATTGTAATGGTGATAAAAGGCAGTTATGTATTTTGTTACCTCATAGTGATATAGATTTTATTATCTGTACAAGGTAGCAGCTGAAGTGTTGATCTTCTTGTTTTCAAAATCTGTATCTAATACTTAACTTTCATTCAGTAGCATATGTCAAGTCCCATAACGACTTATTTATCTAAGTGCCTGGATTGCAGCTTTTAGTGCATTTAGAAACTTTTAGCATTATTGTTAACATGCCTCAGTAGCTGCCTGTAAATGTTTGCAGTGTAATTTATATTTGTTTTAATGAAAATTTGCAAGTTAATTAGTAAGACATAATAATAGACTGGAAAAAATAGGAATCTATGTTCTAAAATAGTAAATTTAGAAAAACTGAATGTCGTCTTTGATATCCTTCAAATACAATATCCTTGATCATATCCTTTTCTGACTTCTTTGTGCAATTGTATGCGTGAAAACTGAGATAGAAGATACATTCACATACTTTGTTATCTTTTTCTATTTCTGTTTCCTTTTCTTTGTGAGCCAGTAGTTCTGACTTCTATTGTTAGATCTTTGCAGCTATCAAAAAAAAGAGCTAAGAATGAGCTAAGATCTTACCAAACGTTACAAGATTAATATAGTCCAGCATGTAATTGAATTGTTTCACTTTCAAACTTACACAGACACAAAACAGAATGAAACTGATGGCAGATAATTATGATGATGATCATCACCACTACCACCACCACCACCATCACCACCACCACCGATCTCCTGGGAGGCCACAACACTCCAACCACAGACCCTCTCCAGACCAGGTCAGTCACCTCTTTTCTCACCTTCAGCCTTACACTTTTAGTATCCTGATATTTCAAAATAAAATAAATATTTCAAAGTAATAACAAGCAGTATAAGTGATATGTTCTTTGAACTGAAATGAATAGTTTTGGTATTTATTTCCATCCCTTGAAGAATAAACCTTTTGTCTTTTTGTCTGTCATGTTCTTCCCTATCTTTTTGCTATTTTTAACTTTCGCAGCTATTTTCTGCATTTCATGAATTATCTTTTAAAATAGAAAATTAGTAAAAAGTGTCTTATTTGGAATGATTTCAAAAATATACAGTTTTTGGAGTAATGTTTGTTTATTTAAATATAAAGTAAATGTATTAGTTATTAGTATCTAGAAACAGCAACATTACAGCATTTGCCTTTGGCAACTTGTATGCTTCTTATTCTAAACTGCTTGTGAAAATACGTTCGTGTAGAAGCTATTAAATAAACAGTAGAGGTTAAAATCTATAGTGGTAAGTTTTTAACTAGCAAATTCCAGAGATATAGTTTAAAATGGTTAGCCATTTGGGATTCTTCTTCATACAGAAGTTTGCATTTGAGACACTTAGAAGAGTCTTACGATTTTCAAAGTGAAAAATAAAATTCAAATTGATTAAAACAAGTTTATAGTCACACAGTTTTAAATTGATAATATTTACACTGTATGTATTTGGAATTAGGAGCTTATGCTATGGTTTATTAGCATTCCAGTACTTTGTCTAGTGGAATATTTTAATGTGTTCTTTCAGACAATATTGCTGTCAATAGGCAGAAGATTTCTCTGTGTCTAGTGTGTGTCCTCAGTATTTCTGATTGATAGCCATCTGGGTAAAGCAGACACCTTGACCAAAAATTTTATTGTTCTGATATGTTTGAAGCAGGTGTCTTTCCAAACAAAAATGCTAGACTTCTTATTTTTTAACGGTTTAAAATCAGATCCAACAATACGATAGAATCTGCTTTAATTACATGCATTTAAGTTATTGTATTGAAAATACATTTTTTTCTATTACTAAGAATATAAAATTAAACACAATTGTATCTTTGTCTTTATGAGGATTTCTGATAAACACCTTTAATACTGATCTGCTGTTGCTAAGAATATTGATAAATATTTGGGTTTTAAATCGCCTATTTATGTTCCTACATTTTAGCTTAAAGTATTATTTACAGGTTGTATTTATACTGTGAGACTGTTAAGGACTTCAGACTTCTGCCAGTTGCAGAAACTTCCTTGTTGCCTTCTGTTCTCTAGCTCTCTTTTTCACCCTGTTTCTTTCCCCTTTCATTAAACAAAAAAATGTTATCCTGATGAAATGGAGATGTTTTAAAAAATAGAGCTGGAAGACCAGGATGGCAACGACAGCAGAAGTTTTCCAACTTTCTTTCTTCTTCATTTTGTCATTCTAATGAGTTGTGAAGTACATTGTGCTTTTGAAGAAAGCAGCTTTAAGAGCTGCATGATGAGTTTAGCTTTTGCCTTCTGGTTATTTGAGAGGGCTTATTAACCATGATCACGTTGGTTTCCAAATAGGCTAAATTGATTTAGGTTTTATTTGGCTCTTTCAAATAAGAAAATATCCTCTTGTTTCTAATTAAGTTGGATATTTGCCTTTTCTTGCAACAGCCAAATTTTGCGAGGTGGACAAGTGCCATATTCAGAGAGTGCTTTTCTGAATCATGACATATTTCGCCGTCAGTTAAGTCTAGTTGCTATCCTCACCTTATCGCTACCAGGGAAGAATTGGTAGAGTTTCTGTGGCTACATGCTCTTCTAGCTCAAATTGGCAGTGTTTTCTCTGCAGTGTTTCAGTTCCACACCAATCTTACAGTTATGTTTCGATAATGTAGTCTACAAGAGATTTGACACTAATGATACTATTGGTTTATAGGTTGCATAATATGATTGCAAGTAAAAAAACAGAAGTTACATAGGTTGTATATACCCTAAAGTATATGTCTTTGTTCTCTAAAAGTATTTAACACTGAAGATAGTTTTTATTTCCACGTTTTTTTCTGAAGAATTATATATATATATATGTATATAAACATACCAAAACACATGAAAATAGTATTTCAAATTCTAGTAGCAATCTGAACTCTTCCTTTAAATCTTGTTTTTTTTGGAATCTTTTTTTTGTTACAGTAAAAAAAAAATGTGTATGTGTACTTGCATGCATGAGTGTGTATATGTATGTATATTTTAAATACATCACCACAGAAAATATGATTAAAAGAAGCTAGGTCCTAGTACAAGTGATATTTCAAGAAACGAGCATCTGTTTTCTTTCAGAAAAGAAGAGAGACTAGACTAGAAAAGAAGGAAAAGACTATTTTCTTTTTATTCTTTCAAAAGATAGAGAAAGGTGTTAAAGACTTTCTGTCTTTGTTGCAGTTGTGTTTCTGATTAATAGGGATACATTAGCTAGGATTATAAAAGAAGGTAAATTAATGTAAGAAGAATCATGAAATAAGAAAGGTTTCAGTTTTGTACAGGGAATGGAATGAGAAAAACAGAATGAAGGCAAGAGATGTAAAAAAGCTGATGCCAACTGCCTCTTTTCTACCAATGCCCAGACACTGATTTCAACCTGTTCAGGGAACCTGCATTTGTAAAGAAAATTATAGGGACAAGACAATGCAAGAGAGCTAATGAAGGAAGCTCTTTTTAAGTCACAGTAACAGGTTATTCAAGTAATAGGACAGATGAGTAGCATAATGAGAGTCTGTATCAAAACCTTCAGGAATTTGAAGAATTAAAAATATTATATTAATGATGAAAATTGGCACATGCTTAAAGATGGAGGTAGTCAGATGTAAAAAAAAATGATATAAAAGATAGATAGAGACACAATCAGGAAATGCCAATATGCAAAGTGAATTATAACTAGCAAAAGAATGACAGACAGCAAGAAAAGGAACAATAAGTGTAAGGAAAAATACTTACTTCCTGGAAAAGAGCAGTTGTGTAAGTTTATGTATAGTGGGCCTTTTAAATTGTAGTATTAATTTTTTTTTAAAAAAAGATTATTAGTAATTTATATATTTAATAAAGAACAGGGTGGATGTTTCAAACCAGAAGAAATAAGGGATTAAAGAATGCATAAATAAAATAGATGGATTCAGGTTGAGAGAAGCTGATGAAGTTCACTGTAGAATACATACAATATTAGCCAAAGTAGTTTCTGAACTATTTATGATTATATGGAACAACTATAATGTAGGGTGTAGGAGGCCCTTCGAGACTGAAGAGACTGAACAAAGGCAAACGTGGTTCTCATCTTTAAAAATGAGATTTCTGGGGATTTAAGGATCACTTTATTTTAGAGCCCTGGAAAAAAATCTAGAATAAATTATTAATCAATCAATCAATAAAAATCTAATAGTCTTCTAACTGTTGATTGTCAGTACTGGGATGTCAGATTGTATGACATTGTCTGTCTGTGTGTCTACCTCAGAGTATATCAGATCACTTTATACTTGTTTCACCCTTATCCTCTTTTCCTAATCATCCGCTGGTGGTTCCTATCATAGACCAGATGAGCTATTCTTATGGTACATTCTTGAAGATATAATTTATCACTGTGCACTCACTTTATTCTTGCACTCTTTCCTACATGACAGGTTTTGGCCACTCTCTGAAACAGGATGCTGGTCTAGATGGCCCTTACATAGCCATTCTATATTTAGTCAGTCTGTATTTGTCAAGGATAAATCACGCCAAGCAAATCTAATTTCCTTTGATAGGGTAACTGGCTTTGTGGCTAAAGAGGAAAGTGGTAACTGTGAAATACTTTGAAATCATTAGGCCTTTGACATTGCTCCATGTTACATTTATAGTAAGTAGGAGAATAATATATATTACAATGATATAAGCCGTAACAATAAATAATCTCATTTTAATTGAATTGAACTGAGGTTCCACAGAGGCCTGGTCTTTATTCATTTCTGTAGAATATATATATTTTTAATTATTTCAGTGTTGAAATAGAAAGGATATGAATATTGCTATTAATGAACCAAGCTGCATGAAGCATATATATTTTTAATTATTTCAGTGTTGAAATAGAAAGGATATGAATATTGCTGATAACAAACCAAGCTGCATGAAGCTGCAGGCAAAGCAGGAGCAGATAGACTGAGCTATAAATTGCTCCAGTCTCAATAAACAAGAGAAATGGTCTAAAATCAGTAATCACTTTCAGTTAAGTGATTCAGTAAAGACAAGACTGTTTAGAAGGGAGAAGTCACATGTGTTGATGAAGCAACAGCATGGAAAAAGAGAACCTGGACTGCAGTCTATGGTCACGATGGAATACCATCATCATGAAGTAGATCTGATTCTGGGATGTAATACTGGAAAAGAAGCAGAAAGTAATTATTCTAGTCTTCCGGGCACTGGTGAGACCTCATCTGGAAAGCTGTTCTGAGCACCATGCTGTAAGATAGACAGACAAATTGGAAAAGGACAAAAGGAGAACAAGAATGGTAGGAGTACTAGAGAACATGACCTATGAGGAAGGCTTAAAGAACTGGCTTTGTTTAGTCTAGAAAGTGCTAAGGGGGAGACTTAAGTCTTCTAATGTGTAAAATGTTGTTATAAAGAAGACGATGATCAATTGTGTTCCAGTGCCCAGCAGATAAAGACTAGGAGTGGTGCATTTAATTTATACCAAGAATAATTAGGTTAGGTATTAAAAAACCCAACTTTTTAACTATGAATGTAATGAATTTGTAAGTGGAAAGAAGCAAGGACGTTCTCTTCTACTGATGTAATAGAAGCTCCTTTCTTGGAGATTTTTAAGAAAAGGTTAGCTTTATTTCATCTTGTGTTGGTACCTTGGGTTTGGACTAGGAGTTCTCTTGAACAACTTCCATACCTGAATTTCACTGACTCTGTAAACAATGGATTAACTCAGCAAATGCTTAATTGCAGAGCAAGCAAATAGGAGATCCATAGGAAAATCCTTGCTGAAATAATCTGAGAACAACACGGCAATGATAACCATGAGTGAACTCTATTCATTGCCTGTGCTTACATTTTTCAGTTATGAGTATTTTTTTACTGTCTGTGCTGTGTTATTTTCCATTCAATACAACACTTCTTCTACAGCAGTTTGATTGCCATATAGTTTTATTATGCAAACTTATATTTCCCATTCACAATACTGTATTACACACAAAATTCTAGATATGTGGTTTTGGGAACCATGATCCAACACACTGCTAGTGGTGTGAAACCACAGAATAAATTGAGAAAAAAATAAACTTGTAAATCATCAGAGATCATTTTATATGGCCAGCAGGTTTAGCTCAGTTGTTAAAGCGTGGTGCTGCTAATGCCAAGGTCATGGGTTCAATTCCCATATGCGCTATGCTGAGGGTTGGACTAGATGACCTCCAGAAGTCCCTTCCAACCTTACCATTCTATGATTTGGGGGTCAAACTTAGCTCAGTTGGTTAGAGTGTGGTGCTAATAGTGCCAAGGTTGTGAGTTTAATCCCCGTATGGGCCACTTGTTTCCCTGCTGCCCAGGGGGGTTGGACTAGATGATCTCCAGAGGTCCCTTCCAACCTTACTGATTCTGTGATTCTAAGAAGGGGGGGAAAAAAAGGTTTATATTATAACATAAATACCATTGAATTTAGTGGAAGCTAGGGACTGTTTTTTAGAAACTAGGGATTTTTTTTAAAAGTTTTCTCAGAAATCCTGTTGAAAAACAGAACATTAATTATTTGAACATTAATTTTGAAACATTTCTCATTTCCATTGATCTTTTTTCTAATTTTCATTGCTACATTTAAATAAAGAAATATATATATATCATATATTGCTGTAAAATGTGTGTATGTGTATTTGAATACATATACGTAAGGAAGAATAAGACATTTTCCACTTACTGTTGTGAAGCACTGTACATACGCTTCTGTGCTTGTATAGCCCCTATAAAGAGGATGGTGTCCCACCAGTCCTTTGGAAGAAAAATATATGCCTACCCTACTGGAAATATGCATTCTTCTTATTTGGTACTGTTTGTTCAGGTATTGTCATTTTGTGTTAATAATCATGGGGTTTTTTTATAACTGTTACTTGATATCACATCCTGCTATGGACAGCATATAGCAGTGCAAGTCTAGAAGTAGCGAGGGACAGGATCTGTGAGTCCTCTTGAAGAAATCAGTCGTGCACCTTTTTTCAGATGTAATAGATGTAATATACTTTTTCTCTTTTCTGTAATTAGATCTTCTAACTGCTTCTAGCGAATAAAGCTTCCAGGCATTTCTTGCATTTGTCCCCTCTCTTTTTGCTCTGCTGTTTAGCGAAGAGTTATAGGTAGGTGGCCTTTTTGTCCCTGTATTTCTGGATCTCCACTCTGGGGAAGATGTAAGAAAACTTCATGAGCAGTAGTAAGACTAACTCTCTGCCCATACCCATGTCCATATTACAGTGAGTCATGATGTGTTCCCTAGTCAAGTTGGTGCATCAGATTTTTATTTGATAAGCAAATTTCTGGGAATTAAGTGCTGCCAACACATTGCAATAATAGCTACTTTTACTTATCTTTAAAAAATTTAGGAAAAAAAAAGATAATTTTGCAGCCTTGTACTAAAATCTTTAATTTATTCTCTTCAGTCTTGGCTTAAGAGCTGGCAATTGCTTTTAAATTCCACGTGGGAACATTTTGGCAGTGTGTGTCCTGGAGTGTGAGTGTAATGGTCCTAGCATGAAAAGGAGCTTTATAAGCATTCTGTACTAGGTTTGGTTTTTCAAGGGTTTGTAATATTCAGGCGCTTGTAGTGCAGTGTAGTAATCTAATCTGGATCACTGGATCCAAGATCTGTCTAGAACAAAAAACCACTACTTAGATAAATTTGAACTTCTAGATTTAGAAGCTGTCCTGCCCCACAGTCCAGGGCACAGCCTGCCAAAGCCACTTTCCATCTCCGTCTCTCACCTCTGTACACGTACCTTTTTTTGGCCAACTCATTTGTTCTTGGCCCTGGTTGCTAATCACCTTAGTAGGACCTTCACTTTTCTTATTTGTACTGAAAACGTCTCGGAGGAAGTGCCTGCTATTTGACTGTGTGCTTTTGAAGTAAACTGCTGTTACTGTTGAAAGTTGATAGGAAACAGTGCATTCCCGTTCCTTGCCAAAAGCACCTTACTGCACTGCAGTCCTTTTGTCTTTCTTTTCTTGTAGTTATGATATCATAACAGGCCTATAAATTATTGTGCAGTAGGGAATTCTGCCTTGTAACCACAAGGCTGGTCAAATTGAGACATTTTATTCCTTTTGGTTTTCTAATCTCTGAAGTCTTTCTGTCTCTCCAAATTTGTATTCTATTCTGAGTTACAGGTTGATAGACCATGGTTTCTAGTCATCCATATTCACTTACAGTTAATTTTCCTGGGCGTTTTATGTTTGAAAAGCCTCGTGCCTCATGTTAACTTACAAAGGAAGCAACTATTATTCCGTTCACATTGCAGCTAAGGGAGGGGCCAACCTTATGTCAGGGAGAGGTGGAATAAAACACAGGCTTCAAAGTGGCAGACTGAATTCCACCTATCATGTGTTTGAGAGGAAATGTTGTTACAGGATCTCCATCTAAGGTAGGAGTATTGACCTATGAATCACTGCTATCTCTAAATTAGTCCTGGCAGCTATGACAGATCTCCACCTATGGAATCATCTCTACATAACAAACAGCATTTTGCTATAACCAAGGACTCTCTTGTTAAAATTCGTGAGATCTTTGCTATGTGATCTGAAGCTTCCAAATTCAAGTGTTGCTTATGCACTATGTGATAAAAAGTGTTCTTTACCATTTAAATTAGAGATGACATCTCTATATAAAAAAGGAACTTAAAGGAAACCATATGGATGATCTGTGACAGGTATGTGTCTAGGATACAGTTAAGTTAATTTGAAGACATTCTTAGTAGGAAGTTATACTATATATGCGTATGGAAGACCTTGGTTCTATGTCCATACAGTGGAAAATTGAAGGTATAACATCCAAAGAAAGTTCATACTTCAAGATTTTATAGCCAATACTGGTGATTATAAGAGCTATCAAATCTTCTTGCTGCCCACAGTTCTGGAAATTTTTAAAGATGAAATTTCAGGTGTTTCCCTTGTCATAAGAGTTTCCTGAATTCCTTAGCTGTAGTTGATTTAAAGTTGTGTGCCATGGTCATCCAGACTGCAAATATATTTTAATTTTGTTTTATGATGAAAGATGATATTCTTATATTTTTTCTAAAAGTCAATATCCTCTTAATAAGTGTTGTAGGGCTTCTCATAAGATTGTAGGAGCTGGCTGCTTTCCAGAAAGTTGGCCCTATTCGTAGAAGCTGTAATTGAGGATGGAATGTCACATGGTATTGTAAGCATCTAGCATCTCCTTTTATATCTTTTACTCCAGCCTGGCTTCATCGAGATTTTGTTCCTATACAAAACATTTTTGATGCTTTCTACAAGATGATCATCTTTAGAAGTTCTTTATCATAAACTCACCATCAAGTTTTTGTTACTCTGAAATCTCAACATAGAGGCCAAAAAGGTAGTTCAGTGTTCCTGAACTACCCTTCTATCAGAAGAGAAGTCCCCCTTATGAAGATGCTGGTGGAGCAACATGTATAGATGAAGTTTGCCTTAAATGCTACAAAAGAAAGTTAACCTGCTTTAGAAGAAATGTCTAGCTGATGGCTGTCTTAGTTTTAAATCTGTGCAGTTTTATGAAGTGTTTTAAAAGTATGCCAGTAAATTCATTAATTTGAGAAAAGAGATATATGTAGTGAAGCATAAAACCTGACAGCAAGCTATTATAAAGTAGGAGTATGCCGTTAAAAATCAACTTTTTGAGGAAGATCACGTGCTCTCAGAAAGAGTAAAGTGGTGACTAGGCTTGGCAACAAGTCTCTGTTCATCAGCTGGAACTCTAAAATGTTTTTAGAGTTGCTGAAAGAAGATACATGAACAACTCTGAACAGCTCAGAAGGGATTTTGTTTGAGGTAGACGACTTTGAAATCAGAGCCACAAGATAGCTGAACAGTGATTATTTTGTCAGTGTCTGAATCCTGATCTGGAAATCACTGTATTGATCATACATAATTCTAGGGAAAAAGGAGTGAATGTCACAATGTGTGTTTTGGCCGCCCTGGCTATTATCACAAAGCATTAAATTCTGAGATAATACTGGACAACTGCCAACCTCAAACTTCTGAATAGGTTTGAAATTTTGAAACTAGGATTTGTCTTAAAAAAAATACAAACTCTAGTTTAAAAGGAGGAAAAACAAGATAAAACAAATAATTTTGGCTTATTGAAATAAACATAATCATTTGTAGAATTCTTCAAATTCCTTTAGACTCGGAATAGAAAGTTTAATCTTAGCATAGGTTGGTAACTGGGAAAATGCAGTATCATGTTTGAGCATTTAATTTTCTGCAATCAGCATTAAAACTTTGTTTTGGTTGTTCAGGAAAGAAGAAACAAAAATAAGGGAAAAAATCCAAAGCACCAGTGACATTTTATTATATAAAAGAAGTGAAGTGATATAACTTTCTAATGCAGTAAGTTAGAATTATTGACTCCCTCTCTGACCCAGATTTCGTTTAATATTCTGTATGTTTCTTTATCCTGTGTGTTTACACGTTATATTTGGGCAGGTGTGAGCTTGCTCCTGTCTGATCACTAAATGTATGTGAACTTGTTCTGCCGGTGTCTCAAGCTGCAAGGAAGCACGCAATTGCATTAGCACAGTGCTGAGCCTGCACTAAGCTCATGGAGTCACATGGATTTATTTTATTTAGGAATTTGGGTAGGGCAAGATTTGCTTGTTGCTACATTCAGAATAAATAATCTCAAGCATATCTACTGTAAATAATTAGAATTGCATGGAATTAATTAGTGCTTTGAGATCTCAGGAGCGCAGTGCAAATTAGTCAGCTAAATACTTTCACATTTTAAAATATTTCTTCTAATTTTTCATGTTTGCTGTGCATATTCTCCCTCTGAAACAAGGAACATTGTTCAGACTTCTTGAACTGAATGCAATAAAATCATACTTGTACCATGGTCACAATTAAAAAGTCAATTTTCTTATTAAATTGTATGCAGTTATCACGATTATTGTTTATTCTAAACATGCTACTGAATGACAAATGCTTCCCTTTTAATGAGGTTATAATTTCTGATTGAGCATTTCCCTGAAGCCAGTAAGTTTTATCGTACGTGTATTTCAACAGATACAGAGAATTATTTGTGCCTTTGACATCTGTGAAGGTGTTAGTACCTACTTTAAGCTAAAAAGAAGACTGAAGTCATCTTTCACACAAGCTTTGCCCAGATTTTGAGGATAATATGATTGGTTTCAAACCTGAACTTTGTTGTAGATTATATTGTATCTGTAACAGAACAAATCAAAACCTTAGCCTAAAGAGCCCTAAATCTTGGTAATGTTCTACTCTGTGCTTGAATTTCTCATTCCAGGTGATTCTAGGTCTTGATTTTGATATACTGCAGTTTCACAGTTCCTAGACAGTGTGCTCCAGACAAGTTTTTTATGCTAAAAGCCAGTAGACGTATTTAATATTTATTAATACTCTTGCTATTCCTATGTCTTAATTGTAATTTTATTATAGCCATATGAATTTTCATAAACCTTTTAATTATATTAAATTTGTAATTTGACTAAGAGATCAGCTAGACTGGAACTGTAGTAAAAGTAATAAGTAGAACATAGATTTTGCTGTCTATGATAGCTCCAGGAGATGGATTTTGTATATTGAAAAGTTATACCTCTCCTTTGCTTACAGAAATGAATTTATTTTATGTTTTGAGGTTTAATGAATGTGATATAAATGTATACATACTGCTCAGTGTGTATATTTATATATATCTATATTTATATGTTAGCTTTGCAGTCTTTTCCA
Organism: Rhea pennata; assembly: GCF_028389875.1. NCBI lineage: Eukaryota > Metazoa > Chordata > Aves > Rheiformes > Rheidae > Rhea > Rhea pennata. Next base: position 15,327,596 of record NC_084674.1, read on the forward strand.
CATATGGAAGAATTTTTTGAGATCATGTTTAGCTATAGAAACCTCTCCCCCTCACTTCCCCTGAATGTGCGCGTTAGAATATACAACACTTATATAGAGGTTTACATTTATCTTATATTTCTTACTAGAAAAATTAGCTGCCACCATCATAGTCTAAAATGGGTCTTTAGACCAGCTGAATGAGCCAAAAATGCATTTCTGGGAGACAGTAACTTGATAACAAAAGTTGCATATCTGGGGCTTTTAAAGTTGGTTACTTAAGTGAGATAACATGTCACAGGCTTTCACTACAAAGGGGACTATAAATTTTTGCATTGCAAATCTGATTTCACGGACCAGTTCTTGTAAGGGGCATTGGGTTTCCGCTTCATCTAGTGATAAAGCTTTAAAATGCATGAGTATCTGAAGAAACATCTTATTCATGTTAATGTTAGTCTGGGCATTGTAAAGCAAGTGGTCAAAACAATCCTTTCCCCCTTATTATTGGTATTTTATGTTTGTCTGTTACCTAACTATATAGAAATAGGATAAATGGTGAGATATGTTTATAATAATTTTCATAAGTGGATGTTGCTTGGTTAGTTGTGATTTTCTTCTGTTATGGATAGGTTTGCAAGTAGTCCTGTGACATAAATCCATAATGCTGAAACAATTTTTGAGAGCTATTCAACTTTCTAAACGTGCAAGAGAAGCATGAAATAAAGACCTTCTAAAGCTCTCTGCACAAAGCCTAGAATGAATCCAGGGTGACTCTTTCTCCTTTTCCAGTTACTGGATTAATTCTTCAGATCATTCAGGCACAAAACACTTATGCAGTCAATTGTTCTGTGTATGGAGAGCTTCTGAGATCAGGTCCCCAGCTATATTTGCTCTTGTGTGTTTCCTATAAATGCAGCCGTAAATAAAAAGTCTCTCTAAGCTATAAAAGAATCTGCTTTTAGGATAAGTTCTTGAATTGAAAGAAATGTCATTAGCAGGCAGACTTCTGTGTCACAAGTGGAAATTAATATCTGTAAATGTAATTGTTTGCTGTAAGCAGGACAGTTTCACAGTCCAGAGCCAGTAGTTACATGTTTAATGAACCATTAGTAGCCACAGATAATAAGGAGAGTAAAGTAAATCAGTCATCAGAAAGTTAGTTCAAGAGATGAGCAGTTATCACTAGATTTATTTAACCGAAGTTAAGACATTAATTCTTAGCATGCCGGCACATGAAAGGGAAATGTGATGAGCCTTGTCAGGCAGGGCCTTCTACTGTGGGAAGAGAGCCAGAAAAGCTTAACCCATCAGGTTTTACTGTTGCCTGTGTTGTGAAAGCTTTTACTTAAAAGGAGGTTAGGATTTTATAATTATTTTATTTAAAGAACGGATTTTGTGAAAATGCTTGCATGCCGTTAATGGGGGGAACCTATGTGCAGTACTTTAGCTTTGTGAAAGTATTTGCTGTCAGTTTTCTGAGTCAAGCTAGTTTACACATTTGGTACAAATTTCACATTTGGTAGTGTTGATAATATACCAGTGGGCCTCATAGTAATGATGAATTTTGCAGTCTATAAGTGAATCTACACGAGTGTTTTAGTTCTGATAGAATGCATGTTTGAAGCCAATTTCCTGATAATTCACACTTACTCCACTGTGAGTCACATCCGGAAACAGTGTTGGAGTCTGCACAACTTTGCTGAACAGAAAGATGCATTGCAGAGTATCACCCCACACTGTCAAAATGCTAATGGGAATTCAGTTTCTAGAGTCAGATCAGAATTAATTCAGAGTATGCCCCCAAAACTGCAACCAGAGTTGCTGCTCCTCAGTACGGGCTGTATTACTCTACAGAGCTGTTATTACTGCAGTGCACTGCTAAATATAACCTATTACAAGTCTGCATTCAGCAGTAATCAAAACTATGCAGAGCAGTTATGAATAGGCTTATAATTTACTGACATGTGATGTATTAACAATTTTTAGACATACTTAATCATGTAGACCATGATTAAAGTTGTCTTTTGTTTCTAGCCTGTAGTGTGATGTAGCTCATTTATCTCAGTGCCGCTGTCCCAGATTTACTACCAAAGCTCAGGAACCTTAAAGAACTGAAGGCTAGAAAACAGTACTGCAAAACTTGTACTAAGAAAAACTTTAATATTAAAATACAAGGCATCTTTATACAAGCTTTCTACATCTTTATACAGTGTTTTCTAAGCACTACTCTAAGTTCCTGATTTTGCTACTTTGAAGCCAGCTGAGTTTTTGACATTAGGTTTAGTGGCAATTGGATCAGAACTGTAAACTGTATTTAGTAGTGTCAAATATTTATTTTGAAGATATTGAGCACTATTAGTAAATATGGTAAGAAATAGCCTAGCAAGAAAATAGAACTAACAAAAAGCTGAGGTAAAAATCAAGGAATTAATAGTTTATAAATACCCCATGCCCAACGGCTTTGATAAAACTTGAGATAATACCGCTATACCGTATCTATGGGCATGCCAAATTAAAGACTTGGAAGTCAGTCCATAAATACCTACCATTCAATATCTTAACTGTTTTGAATTTGTAGTAATTTTCTGATAATTCAGTTGATTTTTCTGGAATTTGTTTTTTCACCTTCTTTCATGTCTGTAATTCAGATTTTGTCATGTAATTTCTGTCATTTAAATGCTATTCTTGACCACACAAACCAATGAAAGATCCAAGTTTAAAAAGCAGTTAATGTACACAAACATTAATCAAAAATTGTTTGATTATGGTTTATTGTTTGAAAGAGCCATAGATTAATGATTCTCTAGGATACACACTGATATGAAAGACTAAGCATTCTGCTGGAAGCCTCTGATCCAATATTAATAAATGATAAGGCGTAACTGCAGCTTTTATTTTACTTCACACTGTGTCAAAAATGTAAAAATAGGTAACAAACTTAATTTGTCTCAGAACATCAGTGAAGAATTTTTTACTGTCCTACATTACCTGCTTGCACTGAGGTACCAAACCTTAGCTTCTTGACTGAATAGTTTCTGAGTTAAAACAGTGAAAGCTACAGTCCTGATTCATAAGGGCCAGTGCTTTTGAGTAGTTGTTCATAAAGAAAAATATGCAAGATCTACAACACAAACTTATGATGTGCACTGTTAAATATCTTCTCCTCAGTAGAGTAACAGACGGCAGAATGACTAAAATAGCAGGGAGTCTCAGCTGTTAATTTTGGTCCAATCCACTTGAAAGAAGTAGTGCAGACTTGAAAACAATCTGTGTGCATAATGAGACTAGCCAAAGATCACAAGTTCTTTTAATATTCCCTGAAGATCTTGCATCTGTACATTCTGGCTTCTACTAACTTAAGAAGTGTCAACATTTATAATGAATTTAAAAATAAAATAATGGTTCTATGGTTTCATCCTATTTCTTTAATGAAATTGAGGCCAGTAGATCACCTAGCATCAAGAAGTGTCATAATTAACTATTACGAACATTGATGTATTATATAATAGAGCACATAATTATAAAAGGCTGGGTGTTTTTGATAGGGATGCTGAGTTGGTGAGCTCTGCTTATGCCAGTGTAAATGATAAAATGCTACTTATCTTCTATAAAGAATCAGGATATGGAATTGAAAATGAAGATAAGAACAAGTTTTCTGGGGTAGATGTTTTTTAAGTCAAATGTTACGTAGAAAAAAGTTTTTAAAATAAGACAATGTATTGAGACTGGCTTTCAGGTTCTTTTTTTTATAATTATTTCTCTAGTCCTATTTGTCCTTTTAAATTCAGTATCGTGCTAAATGTTCATTTCCACCATGACCTGTAAAGCATCTTTTAGCATCACTGATTTCAGATACAGTCTCCTGTCTTTTAAGTTTGCCATATTTTCAAATGATGACACCCAACTGGTGATTGCTGTCATAAATGTGTGCAACTGATAACATTTGTTCGACTGATCTGAAATAAGTTCACTTTTCCAAGCAGACTGTGTCAGACTTCATATTTTCTTCTGGATCCCAGGAATATAGAATAAGTTTGAGATAAGAATAGGTTTCTGCAGGTCCCCTTCCTTCTGCAGCAATAACTATTCTTTGAACTACCTCAGCTAATTATTTCAATGCATTGCATATAAGCAATATTGATTTTATATAGAACAAATTTCGCTGACAGTATGCAACGCAGGACCAAGTCAACTGCCTTACAAAATTCTCAGCGTATTGTTTCCGAGCACTTACCTTATCAAAAGGACTCTCTATCTAATAAAAAAGACAGCAAGTAATTTTGACAGGACCAATATTCCATAAAGTTATGCTGATTGACATTAACAGGGCTCCAGTTTTTAATTTATTGCTTATTGTATAGCAGGATCAGTGTCAAACTATGTAGTCTGTAATTTCCCGTAATACTTTTTAAAAATATTTGACAATATTTGATTTTTCAAGATTTCTAGAACTCTGCCAAAAAAAGAGAGTGCACAAATGAATGAAATAAAAATGAGTATCTGTCTTTTTAAGGAATTATAATACACTAAACAGCAGAACAGCTGTATGTCATTAGAAAGAATCGTTTGGAAACATACAGAGTTCCCCACTTTGTTGATTTCTGCTGTTTTTAAAGATATCACCAAAGATTAACCTAATGTGTTCTGTTAGTGAAATAGGATCAAACTACTCAGTGGAAATGAAATCCTTCAGTCTTTCTTCAACCTTTACCCAGGCAAAACTCTTGTCAGCTTCAAAGTCAATTCAATTAAAATTAGCAGGCCTGAGTAAAAGTAACTCCTGTAGAAGTCTGTGGGAAGGACTCATATTTTCAGTGAGACAAATCCAGCTCATTGGAAGTTTTGCAGAATCTTTGTTTCAAAAAGAAATACGAATATGCAGGCCTTACAGTTTGCTTTCTGTTGGGGCTGCGCAGACCTTATAACTAAGCCCTGTTCCAAGTTAACCGTAAAAAAATTTACCCACATTTCTTCTGCGTTAAATGATAGCTAAGTTTATAGTGGACTGCCAGATTTCTTTACTTAATTCAGCAACATGCAAGACATCTATCTTAACATCTGGTTTTTAATAACACTTGACATCTGGGAGCTCTTTTTATTCCTAGAATGGACTAGAACAGTAGTGATACTGGCAGTGTATATTTTCAGGCTAAAATTCCTGTCTATTTCAATCATAATTAATTACCACTCATTTTATTTAGTTTTTAGATTCAATTAAGTGCTAGCAGTATGTTACACCAGGTAACTTTCAAAGTTTTGAAACTATAGAATGTCATTTGCTGACATTTCTAAAATATTAATGGGTGAATTTTAAATGAAAAGGCTGTATTTGATTTTCAAATGCTGAGTTAAATGAAAAAATAGTGTTGTGCACCTCTATATTCTGAAAGCATCACATCAGAATTTGGCACATTTAAACGATTATATTTATGTTTTAGCTTCCACTGAATATTAATATGTACCTAACCATTTATCAACAAAACATACTGAGACAGAGGAGATTTCTATACAAATACATGTGTATGAATCTGTGTGTGCGTACATTAAGAATTATTGTAAAAATTGTAATCTTCAGTAGATATGTCAAGGGAAGAACATTTAATTTTTCTGTTTTATTTTGTTGTTTTTATTTTGTTTTGTAACCTCCAGCTTAAAATAAATGAAAAGAACATTCGTCTTTTTGGAGTGTGTCTGCACTAAGATAATCCTTTTTAATACAAGTTCTTGAAATTGTTATGATTTTTTCTGTTTGCTATTATGTTATCTGGCATATTTAGTTTAAAACTCTAAATGAATGAATAATGCTAGCAATGCTAAAATGAAAAAAAAGGAAAGAAATGGTCTCACAGTACTAAACAATATGCAGCGTTTAATATTACTCAAATGATAGATTTGATTGATAACATGTTAGAAAAGTGAACTTCACTAAGGATAGATTTTTTTAGTTTCTTCAGCATTTTGTATATATTTTAACCTTACAGAATGTAAAGCCATTTGATTGTAATAATTACTACTTTGCTTAGTTATAAAGTTTAATCTATCTCTGCTGTCAATGAATTGCATGCAATTAAAAACAGATAAGCTTTTAATATTTAATCTTATAATCTACTTCCTACACACTCTTTTAACTGGGTGGGAAAATGTTTACGTCATTGTTCTTGTTTTTAGGTTGCTATAGATGCACATTCTTGCATATGCAACAAAACTTGTTCTGTTGTTTTCACTTGCTTACATTAAAAAAAAATGTGTTTTTGACAGCCAAAGTGTATCTTAACATGCACCAAAGTAACTAACCTTTTCTTCTTTCATTCCAATGCTAACATCTTCTCTGTGCATCTCCTAACGCCTGGCACACAGGATGATGAGGAGGGTATATGGGCATAGCCATTCCTATAAACCAAAGTTCCAGTTTTGTTCTGAGGGGTGAGAAACAATCTTTTATATCTCTTTTAAATTGCAGCCTATTTTTGTTGTTTAATTTTAAACTGCATTGAACTGTGTTTCTTGAAAAATGTGTCTGTAAACCACGTAAAAATGTTTTTTTTCACGTGCAACGAACAATGAGAAACTGTGTCTAATGGTTTAATTTTTTCATAGCCTGTAATGGCTAGAGATGTAGGTAGGCCCAAAACTTTAAAAGGAATGTAGTTATATCTCTCTGTATCTGTCTAAATGATTCTCTGTGTTTAGTAGATAAGAATTTCTTTAAACTGGTATTAACCTGCTTTATAGTACATCATCTCAAAAATCCCTGCAAAAAATCTGTCATATCTTTCTGAAACAAGTAAGAAAGTTTGTTACTTAAAAGTGTTTGCCACAGATTACTTATGCAGTATCACTGGAATATAATTTATTAATATACATGGAAACAATGAGACAGCATTGCATTACTGAAATTTTAAAATAAGGAGCAGATGCTTAATAAGGCATGTAGATCCTCTCTATGCAACAAGTGTCCTCTGCCTGAACAAAATTCTAATGGACAAACCTCCATAAAATAGGTTGATTTTGATGTTTAAGAATAGAAGAGTGCAGCTTATTTTGCTTAATTCTCTTTCAGTTGTGAGCAAGTACTGCGTGGTCACTAGGTGTCAGGTATCGATCAATGCATATCTGGTTTTTGGGGTGCTTGCCGTTGAAGCTGGGCTTGCTCGGTAGCTCCTGAGCACCGCGGGCCCTTCACGCTGCAGGAGCAGCGGGAGAGCGTCCGGCCGGGGGCGTCCCCGGGGGACGCTGCGGCTCTTGCCCGTCCCCGGCCCTTACGGCAACAGCTCTGCTGGGTGCGGCGGGGCTGCCTGCTCAGAGCGACGAAACTACTCACATAAGGGAGTAGCACTAATGTGCTATTAAAACTGTCCTGCTTTACTCACCCCAAATCAAAGACTGCGTGGCGTGTTTCATTGCCGGTATGGTTATCAGCTACGTTACAAGCCAGGCGCTCTATTTGGCCGGACTAAAACCTCCAAAATCATTTTTGTTCTTATTGGTAAATTTTTGTTCTTTGAAAGGAAACATTTGTGTCTTGCTGTTCGTGGTAGTTGTGAGATTACTGATATCCGTAACGAATAATTTTTATTTTGTTTAAAAGAGAATGTTTTTAAAAAGATAAAGCTTTCTAGCACAACAGTAGTTGAACATTTAACAGTTGTGAAATAAAATAGTGGGCACTGTGGCACCGTTAACATTTAAAAGAAAGCAAGCTTGGTGTATCAAAATATAATTATAACCCTTTTTTGTTTGTTTGCTTTCTGATTCAATTTTAAATGTCATATCGTGCTTGTACAAGTTGCATGTATATAGGGCCTCTGTGTATATGGCCACACATGTTGCATGTGGTAAGAGTACAGATCATATGTGACTCATATTCTAGCTTTTTTTAGTCAGATTTTCTTCTTTCCTGCAAATAAGGAGCCTTAAAAAGAATCTTGTGTTATTTTTTTTCACATAAAACTGTAGAAAGGAAACATAAAACTGTAGAAAAGAAATGTAAAACTGTTTCTTAAGTAATTAGCAAGCTCTGTTAACTGCAGCTGCATGATATTTTAATAGTAGTTTATGGTGTTATTTAAATATAGCGTAATTTTTCAGCTGTTTGTCAGTATTGTTCTGTTTTGGGTGTGCAGAGCAGATCTTTGTTTATTTTCCAGGCACGTATTTGTTTCCAATTTAAAAACAGACATTTCTCTCAGACTCTTTTGTTCAAGTGCCAGTGTAATTCATCTAGCATCACTATATCCCAAACCCTTGAAAAATACCTTGTTTGCCCTTTTCAAGTGGAGGAGTGCTGCAAAGGTGGCAGAATCAATAGCTAATGGTAAGCAGAGCCTGTCCTCCAGGCTACACTCCCAGTTAGTCCTGCGCTTCCGTGCGGGAAAGGTTAGCACAGGTGAGAATTCACAGCATAGGCTTCCTTTCCCAGGGGAAACAATTAGGTCCCAGACCTGTAAAGTTTTCTGAAAACACATGTGATAATACTGAATTTCTTCGCGTTCATTAGTAAGAGCTGTAAGCATATCTTTGTCTTTGAGTAGAATGCAGCAAAAGCAAAAACTTTTATTTCTTGCGCAGAGATTTGAGAGCTAACAGCTTGATTTGCCTCTGTGAGCACAAGTTTGCTGTCTCTACTTATCTAGCTCAGCTGCTGGGGGTTGCTCAGGCAGAATTGAATTACCAGTGCCTTTCTCCTTCTTGTATTAGACTAGAGGAAAACTGGTTTTAGTTCTCAGGAGTATTCCTGAGGAGCAAAAGTTATTATGCAAACTGCTTTCCAGGTCTTTTTTCCTACTTTCTGATGTTCTAGCACAGCAGGAGTTAAGAGTGACCTGATTGTAAGATAACTCCAGGATACTTTCTGCCATCTAGAATGATGTCCTTGTTCTGCTAAGAAAATGAAAATTTTGGATAATTGGGTTATTTTGTATTTCTGCTTGAAATGATACTGAAAATTAAAAAGCTGATGTAGTTGACTGAATCTTGCAGGCACAGTCTTTGTAAAATACATGTTTTCCACATCTGTGTTTTAGAAAGTCTGAACATTATAATTAATCTTGTTATTGTAATTTGCCATATGTTATTCCTTTTAGAATACAGTTTATGATTATGTAGTTGTGTATTGAAAGGAGCGGTGTCTAAGATTACATTTTTGGCATGTTTTAATCATTTCTATTGGTATTCACATAAGACAGAAGATTTGGTCAAGACCTTGTCTCAGGTGTTGGCGTGATGCATGTGGCCCAAGGCTAGATGAATTTGATAGCTTATATGGATTAAATGAACTGTCTTGAATGTCATGTTGCTATTAAAAAAATGACATTGTTAGAATGAGTGAAACATCCAAATAAATTAAAGTATCTCAATTTCTTATTCTTGTCCATAGTTTTAAAGCTCTAGGCATAAAGTCTTCACCATCGAGAGGTCTGTTGTGTGTTTTTGACAGTGTACATAAGAGCAGTCTGGAAGCTTTCCTAGTCAAGGCGAGGTGACAAAACTCCCCAAGCAATTGCTCACTCCAGGAGTGACTGGTGCTCCGTTCACTCCAGTTATCTCCCTTGTGCCATGGCTGCAGGATTAGGCAGGGCAGGTTCGACTCTGTTTGCATGATGTTAGAAGAGTGAAGGGGTGGGCTGGCTGCTGACCTTTCAGCACGCTGGTGGAATAGATCTAGAGCCTAGGTAAGTGAACTGAGGTCTCTAGAAAATGTTTGTGATTACCCTTTACAGTTGGCTTCCTATTTTCCCAATAATGAGAACAATCTTTGCTGTATTGTTATTTTTAAGGCATGATCTTTAAAATTTGAAGAAATTTAGCAGTTTGGAAACCATCGTTCATAAGTAGCATTAGTGATGATAAGCTTTCATGTCGGTATGACCACACAAGTGGCTGATGAAGCCAATTATCGCCAAGACTGAAGAAAGCTTATATTGCACCCACAGTAGAATGAGGAGATAATTTCACTCTTTCTCATATAAGGACTCTCAAGACAATCCTTAATTTACAAGGCAAGATGTAATTTCAGCATTCTTCCTCTCTCACTTTCTACAGTTTTCCATAAGGAGTAGTATGGCTGAGGGAAATCAAATCTCTCAATTAGTTGAAAGTGTGTTAAAGTGCCTATCCCCTTTAGAAAACCTTTTCTTTTCCAATGCCAATTTCTACCAAAAGCTAATTGTGAAGATGATAAAATCAAGAAACAAGTGAGAGTGAACATGCGAGATACGTTCTATAATGGAGAGGAATATCTAATTCTAGCAAAAAGTTTAATTTGAAAAGTATTTGGACTGCAAGAATGTGGATTTCTAACAAAATAAGTCCTTCACCTTACTACTTATAGTTCATATTTTTGCCATAATTTTTGGTTATACACTTCAAATTATAGAAGCTATAGATGTAGCAGTTCCATTGTGATACACACTTTTGTTTATGAATTGCAGAATGTTAATTTTTTCTGAGTCTCAAAGACATGTTTGTTTTGATTCAGAAAGACCTCTGTGCAAAATGTACTTTGATTTTGAAAGGGGACTATCAAGAGACTAAATTTAATTTTTGTTACAGTAGTGTAGAATAAACTGTCTGCTTTTGTTCTGAAGTGGATTTCTCATTAAGAGACATTATTTTTTCTACTAAGAGTGAAAGATCAGTAGATTTTTCTTATTAGGAGCATGTAATATATGAAATGTGACATCAAAATTAAAATTTCAGTTTGCTACAACCATGACCTTGCATTGTAAAATTTGCAAAAACAGTGCAATCCTGGAATCCATGTGGTAGTAATAAGCAAAATCATTGCATACAGTTTTTTGATAATCTAGAAAACTGGAAAAACATCATTGTGATCAGTTGATTCACTCTGGATTCATACTAGTATATCTGATTTCTGCTCATCTAAAGATATTTTTATTGGCTAAAAGAATAGAATGTAACAAGTCCTTTAAAAATGGAATTCTACACAAATTTTTATGATTTATTAAAAAAAAAAAAAAGATGTGACGGTAACATGTTTTGGCAGTGATCCTGGGCCACATCTTTAACTGCTATAAATCTTAAGTTTTATTCAGTTCAGATGAACTATGTTGATGATTACATCAAGCTCTTTCTCATATCTTGATACATAGCTATGATTTTTTTAAAAAATGGAATGAGAAATATTTGTGAGCCATCCATCTAGAGCTGGTAGATGAATATCAGATGGATGCACAGATTGTAGGTGAGAGAGAAATGTCTTTCAGTTTTTTTTTTTGCTTTTCCTCAGCTTTATCTAATTCTAAAGCCCTTCCTTTCTTTATCACAGTTGTAAAATTATGCTTAATATGTGTGTGTAACTCTCTCTGTGGTCCATAGGAATTACTCCTCTCCTGTCCTCAGTAGAATCCAGGTCCTTCTGAATTTATTTTGTTGTCATTTAAAGAATAGAAGTAACGGTGCTTCAGAGAGTATGCTTTTATAACACAGCTCAGTTGAGTTAAAAGCTCACAAAGTCACGGTAAACAGATATTGTTCCTTTTCCCCTCTTTTGCTATCCCTTTGCTCCTCATTCCTAACGCACCATCCTCCCGTCTTACACTGACTGTGACACTTGTGAGCTGATTCAGCTCACTCTTTTGGCCAGAAGTCCTTCTCAACCAAATACTCTCAACCCTGCCTCCATTTTTTTTTTTTTTTTGAGTTTATTTTCTGCCCTTTTAATGAGTTGAGTTGTGTGGGAAGGCTTAGCACAGCTCCCTGCCTTTAATTGGTGGCAGATCTGCTCATTTCATGCTGCGAATAGTAGTAGTGATGGGGAAGGCATAACACGCATTCTGCAGCTGATCTGTAAATATTCCCTCTCTCCTTTTTGAATATGAGAACTTATTGTGTCAAATTATTTTTGCATATTAACCATTTGGAACATTAACCAGCCTCTAGTGAGGAAGGTTTTCGTGAACTGCAAATTGAAACAAGTTAATTCTTGCAGATTCCCATCAGTATTCCCATCAAGTATGTAAATTGTACAATGCTTTTATTTTTGTAGTTTATTTATTTCAAAGTAAAGATTTAAAAATCCTCAGCTCTACAGGATAAACTTCAGGTGAACACGTTTCATAATACTATTTCCTGAAGTTATTCTAAATGCTTGCAAAGCTAATCCAGATGTCTTCAACCGAAGGTTGCAACCACGACCGTGTCCAATCACGATTCTACGACCTGAAGCGTGAGGGCTTTCCTCTCATAGCACTTTCTTGACATATAGGTCAGGGAGAACACCAGCTGCTGCTCAGCCAATAGACAAGTGGGTAATGGGCACATATTAGGGTCTGAAAGGCCAAAATATTTTCTGAAGAGTATTTATGTTTTGAACTTAAAAGTGTTACTATAGATAGTTTCCAAAGTGAAGGTATTCTAGTAATTACTATAGAATAAGATCTTTTTACAAAGAAATGCTCCAGGTCTGGAATCATGAATAACTGTATCTTTGGTGCAAAGTTCCATTTTTGTAGACTAAGTGAAAGAGCAGCACTGATAAATTCTCATAGAGAAAACACAGGAGTAGACTGCTCTGTTTGCAGGTAAATAGCCACAAGGCTTTTTCCTCTAGAACTGTTAGCTCTGGAGGAAACCAGAGGTAACTGATAGTTAATGGATAATCCTCACTTCAACATCAGTGATCATTGTAATATCAGGGTTGGGAAAAGTAACGGTACTTCTGAATAGGCCATAGTCTATTATTTTCTCAAGGAAGGGTAGAAGAAAAATTGTCTTCTGTTCTGATCAGAGACTCCAAATTCTTCCTCTGATGGCCAAGCTTTGCTTGATTTTTAAAAAGAGTGCACGGGGCCTCTGCAGCCTCTGGATATTGTTTGGTAACTACTCTCACAGTAACCTCTGTAAGCACTTTAATACTTAATAATTTGATTTAATTAACACATTTTCAGGCACTGTTGTGATATAAGAAAGTTTTTTTTTTGTTGTTGTTTTTTTTTTTTTTAGTATGGACACACATTGCTAACAAATTGTCAGAAACTTCAATGGGATTCTCAGGAAATGATTCTCAGCAAGTCCATCCTCCTTCTCTCACAGATTTTTCTATGCTCTAGCTGTTGAAGGCCATTTTTTCTCCTGCTGCCAATGATCCTTCTTTGGCTAACAACCTGCATTTTCTTCTCTGAGTATCTTTACTCAGAGAGGGCAATAGCAGCCTCCAATAGCAGTTACTCTTTAAAGGAGTAACTTTCAGTATTTACTGACTCTTATTAGCTAGTAAATGAATGACAGATTTTTTCTTCTAATCTACCTAGTTTGTTTCCATTTGCTTTTTTCAGTGTGCTGCAGTCAGAGCACTGTAAGTATTTTCTACTCATATTTTTTGAATATTATCCTGTTTGCAAGTGTGCATTGAAAACATCTTTTTAAAATTGGCGTGAGTTTCCACTGCTGATTTTCTTGCACCTTACTTATGATTTTCAGGGCTGAATTTATTTTTATAAGAAAATTGGTATCTATGGCTGTGAATGAAATAGATTATTTTTAAAATGTGAAATCTAAAGTTATAAAATTAAACTTTTTCTTTAAGATTACTCTATTGCCATGTTTTGATACACAAATAGCAGCATTAAAACCTTTCTAGGAATGTCTCCAGACAGGATGTGATGGAAGGAGCGGTTACTTTTCCTCTTTTTCTTACCTTCCATTCTGACAATTGATAGAAAAATTCAACTGCAAAGCTCCACTTTGTGATTAAAGAAGGTGTTTTCCATTTACTAGATATTCTGTAGTTTTGGTCGAAATTAGACTAAGCAGTGTTCTATGGTGTCATTTAAATTCTTCTTCAGAATTAATTTATTTTTCACATTATTTCAGAAAACAGGAAATACACAAGTGGATGAAATATCAATTCCATTAATAACTTCATGCAATTGGCTAAAGATAAGCTTTATTCTAAAAGTGGTGAGCCAACCACTCACTTCTTGTGCCTTCACCAAGCTTCACCAAACGCCTTTTGAGACGCTGTGACTTACTTGTCTCCAAAGAAAGGTTCAGTACTTTGTCTATGCACACTAGTGCGAACAGTTGTGAATTCAAGACAGCCTGATAGTGGGCTGTGAAGAAGGAATTATATAGGTGGTTCTCCCAGTTTCCTTTATGGGCTACTGCCCACTTTTAACCTCTGAAATTTTTAATTAATTTCAACCAAATTTGTTAAAAAGAGTGAAAAAAAGGGTCTAAAGCATAATTAAGACCCTTAGGGCTTTAAGAAAAAGTAGATGCTATGTAGATGAGACATGGTAGTGCTTAAATATGAGAAAAGACACAATTTTAACACACTTAGAGACGATAGAATCCATGTGAGAGGGGTCTGTTATATAAAAGCCAGTCACGGGAAAAGCTTCAGTCAGAATTTGCACCTTCTTGGACATCAAAGACAACCAGCTAGGAGACACATACTTCATTAGTTCCACTCCTTGGACCTGCTGCTTTTAAGAGATGAACTGAGGAGGCAGTGTTGGATTTAGATGCTTTTGAGTTTTACATTTCATCTATCACTCATAGAAACATATCCCTCATAGTCAAGAAAAGCTCCTGAAATATCAAAATATTCAGGTTCTAAGTTTGTTTTGTTTCAAAGGTTATTTTTTCTTGATTATATAGTTTTACTTATGCTATTTATAGCTTACCATATGGATAGTCTCATGCATCAAAGGTCTTTGTAAGCTCATGAAGCAGTGCTCTGCCTAAAGATTGTTTTTATTTTAAATAAAAAGAAGTAAGGTAAAAGTTGCTATAATACTTTTGTATTTAACCAATTTGGTGCTCAAATGCCACTGGAGAGCAGCATAAGATCGAGGTGGAGCTGAACACCACCTGGATGAGACCATGTTGTAAGGTCATTGAGAACTCATTGCCCATTAAGAAACAAATGGCTATGAGGAAATCTCACTGGCCAGGGTTTTTTGTAGCACAGGTACCTGCACTGGTTGGGGCTTCCAGGAAACAGGATCTCTCCCTCTCATCTCACCCTTACGAAGGAAAGAAAAGAGAATCACAGGGTGATGGTATGTTGTAAGAACTAAGCCTATGCAGCAGTGTGTCATGGGTAACTGAGACCCTCTGACTTTCGGAAGTGACATGATTCGTGGTTCAGCTGCGGTGCACAGGTAGGACATGAGTGCTTGCTCTTTCCTGTCCACCCGTACCACTGAAGTGAAGCAGCCATGGGAAAATGATTAGGGCTTTGCCAGTTGTTGCCAGTTGGACCAGTTGTCCATGTGCATCTGTAATAGAAATCAACACAAGGCCTGTTTTGAGAGTATTTTGTTTGTACAGTACCATCAACCTTATTCTTTGAGAGCTGTGAAGTAAATCAGACTTTTTAGAAGATGTTTAGATGTTAGTGTTTGGAGAAGTTTATTGTCTGTTATATCCTCAGAACAGGGCCGCCTTCAGCCCCGAAACAACGAGGAACTGCAGCTTGACCATGTCGGCAAAGGGAGACTCATGGTTTTGAATCGAGGACCATAGAGCTAGTCTGCTAAATTTGGACTTAGGAGCCTAACATGAAGTCTGTATTTGTAAAAGTTTGCCTTAGTAGTGACTGTGGGGACAGTTTGAGAGAGGCAGGTATCATTCAGTAAGAAGCCCCTTCAAAGCAGAAATTGCTTGCAGACTGGGGTGAACAGAGGCTTCTGAAGTATTGCTAAGGCATGCGTGTGTTCACTGGTCTCTTCTAACTACTGGATGTGCTTTGTATGCACTACAGAGAAGAGAAGGACAAGGCCTTTTTACAACAAATATGGTGCTTAGCCTTGTCTCTACTGAGATGTGGTGAACTGTTTTCTTTCAAGATGTCCATACTTTAAAGCGTAACAGAATTTGGTTATGTTACTATATAAGGATATATTTGAAGACATTGACTATTAGCTATTGTTCTGCTTTTTATTTTCATTATTTCCAGTTAAGATTTTTGTAAATACTTTTTTTTTTTTTTTTTAATGTTTGGATATTAGCTGTGTAGCCTGTTTTGGAAAAAGCGTGTTGACTTCTAAAAGAGTCTCAGTAGCACGCAAAGCAATGGAAAAATAAGGAACATGACTGTTTGCAGTGTTTTTAATTCTCTCATAGAGTGTATGAATGCTAGCTCTATGCTTAATTAGCTAGATGGGAGTTGCTGAATCAACTGGAGCCAAAGGGCATTTTGGATTTGTGATTTTTTTTAGATGATTGTTGTTCTATGCCGTTTGGTTTTTACTAAACAAAAGGAAGAACTTCCCTAGGAATGTTTCTTTTTTAAACTATGAACAGACTTTTGCCTAGTCTTCTTCTTTCTTCTTAAAATATTTTTATTCATAATAAAAGAGGTTTATAGCTTTTATTTCAATGCAGAACATTTTAATTAATTAAAAGTTGCCTTTTTTTTTCCCTTTTTCTTTTGAGGATGTCATTATTAATGCTAGTATTTCATGCACTCATTGTGCGCAAAGATGGAGGACTTTCATTAAAAGTAGATAGCAATTTATTTAGCTGCATTTATTTGGGTGGGTTTTTTGGGGGGGGTTATACACTGGAAATGTGTGTGGTACTTGACAAACATGCAGAATGTTTTTTGTGTTTGCTATAGAATGGAAGATCAGTAAGGGAGATGAGTTCTTTTGGAAAAAAAATCTTTACCTTTCCATTACAACTCTGATATGGCCAATACATTATGGAATTAAGGTCAGAAGTTGAAACCCTGGGCATGTTAAAGTCAATGAGAGTTTAATTTATTTCAGTACTATTAAGATTTCACTCAAATGGTTAGAACTGTTTCTGTGTTTTGATTTGTTCATAGTCTTAGTAGAAAAACATCTGTGCATATGTATTCTCAGAGAGATTTGGACAAACTGAATGTCTTTTACTTTACTCCGTCAGGCATTTATCTTATCTACCCTTGGTATTTATGAGACACCGAATAACCCTCATGTCTAGCTATAGGATTTTATTGTATAAATTCAATAGTTTTATGTCTGTCACTCGTATTTTAGTGTGTAAGTCAGTTCATTCTGTGTGAACTTTGGCCTCGGCTTCTTCAGTGCAGGTGCAGAAGGTGTGCAAACAGTCTGAAAATGTAGCCGATGAGCTAAACTTCAAAGGTTTTGATGTAGTCAGTCTAAAGACAACACTCACAGGGCCTGCAGTCATCAGCCTTACCCTTTTATACTCTTCCATAATAAAAATAAATAACACACTTCAGCAATTTTTAACACCTTAGAAGGTGAGAAAGGACACTCTGTAAGTTCATGGGTAAATTTTGTTCACGAATAAACTTTGTTTGAGAAGTTATATTTCATATGGACAGGAGTAGATTGCCATTGACTTCTCACTAAAAGAGATTAAAATAATCTAGATTAATATCTGAAGTTTCACAAACATCTAGAAAAATGTAGTGAAAATTTGTCTCAAAAAATTATGCATAGTATTTTGTTGGGTTGCACTTATTTCTACAAATATTCATATGAGCTTGTGAAATAGTACTATTACTGTTTTGGAAACAAAAACTTTCAAGATGTTGATTGTGAGTGTTAATAAATGAATCTGGAGCTGAACATACAGTGTTCTTCCTGGAAGGTCCGAGTATATTTGGATGCAGAAATGCCACCTACCTTAATGACCTAATCAAGACTTTAAAATGTACAGATTTTACAATTGAATACAAAAGTATGTGAAAAAAACTAGTGAATTTTGAACAAACATTAGATTTATAAATGTTTATGAAAAGAGTAAAATATAAACTGTGACAATAGAGTACAGAATATAACGCATAATCTTATAAAATTCTCCCGTATTTATTTCTATTCTCCCGTATTTATTTCTAATAAAAATAAGCATATAATTATTCTATGGTAGTTACAATGCTCTAATGCCTTTTTTCTTAATTCACTCTACTGTCCTGACTGAATATGTTTCTGATTACCTCAACAAAAAGCCTTGATAGGTGATGACTTTTATTACAGTGATCCAGTCTTACCAGCCGCAGGACCTGGAGCCCAATTTTAAGATACGCTTTATGTTATTCTGGCAGTGATTTGCAACGCAGAGTTTCAGATTAGGTAGGTGCAGTAGGTGAAGCATCACTACAGCTTCATATGAGTGCAGTGCTGAGCTCAAACTCAGATGAGCCAGATACAGGCACAAAAACCTGAATGATGCCAGAAAGGCAGTGGGCTGTTTCAGCAGGTGTGTGCTACCAGCGTAGCCATTCCCTCTTTCTGCCAGAGAAAAGGCATCGGGCTCGACGGAGTTGTCTAGAGGTTTCAATTTGAGCCATGAGTCAGTGGCTGAAACATGCTGATTTATGCATCTTTCTATAGCAGAGTGCAATGCAAAAATCTGAGGAAGATATTTATTCGTGAGATTTAATAAGTTCAGTTTTTGGCATCTTGAAAATGTTGCTCAGAAAACATCAAGCTATTTGTATACATGAGCTCTGGTAGCAAATATTGATGTACTAGATTAGAAATAGCTGAAGAATGCCTGTTAATAATCCTCGTTCCCCTGTATGTCCCACTCTAATGAGGTGTCTACTTAGGCATCAGTATTCTTATTTGTTCCGAAAAGCTGTTTGCCTCTTTGAAGAGGCACGTAGACAAAGAGCAGCTTTATCTGTTGTGACAGAATATCCCTGCATATCCCAAAGGGCAGAACTTTGGTGCTTCATTTTATGAAAGTGGAACCTATTTTGCTGTCACTTAAGATGCTGCTGTGGTAGTATGCCTCTAGTGACTTCAGTATAGTTATTTATTGCATGTACACCCCATTAGCTTCAGCCTGGTCTGCCAAAAATGTAAGCTATTTTAACTAGGGAAATATTTGTAATTTTTTTTTTTGTTAAAGCTTTTTAAATTTGTGGGTTAAAATTTTGATTTTAATTCAAGACTAATACACGTCTATTATGCTTAAGATAATCGTTTCCTATTGCCTTATAATGTAGACTGATCTTTGCTTTATGGACAATTCACCAGTGAAATAGTTTACAGATCTGTTTTCTGGAAGAGCAGTGATGTTCTCAGTGCTCCTCTGCCAGAGCCATTTAGATCTTCTGGCTAGCCAACCTGTGAGCTCTTCCTCAGTCTGGCCACCAAATTGAGCCAGATTTCCTAAACAATTTATGTACTAGTTTGGTTTTTTTTTGAACATAGCTCTTTTTAACTAAAACAAGCAAGCTACTTGAGCAGGTCTCCTGGAAGATTTGAGAATAATCTTTGGAAAGGAGAGAGACAGAGAGCTCCCCAGGAGCTGGAAGCAATCAGCTCTTTCATCAGTGTATCTGCAGGTGTCAGAGGGCATCTGACTATAGTCTTGTGCCACGAGCAGTTTCACTCTGCAAACGGCCGTGCCGCTTGATGACATTGCTGTCACCCACCCTGCCTGATTATTATTGTTTCTCTGTCGGAGATCACTGCCCTCCCACATCAGCGAAATATCAGTCCCATGTCAAGTTACCTGAGCCAGATAGCTGAAGCAGTGATGAATGTGGCTCTGAGCAAGCTTGTCTAACACTATTGGTGTAGGTTAGGGAATACTCTGAATATGGTGACATCCAGCTGATGGTTAGTGAAGAGCCACCACTGGCAGTAACATATTCAAGTGGAAAACTCAATCCATAAGTTAAAATCAAACAAGATCCTTACTGAAATCACTTTGTGTTCAAAGGGTCTTACACCAATTTGCGTAATCAGGTTATTAAAAAAAATTGAATTAAACCATTATAGTTTTCCTGTTTAACCAGTCGTAATCAGAACCTCTTTGTTTTCGCAAATAGACATGTTTTGACCAGATGCAAGCACGGAGGCCAGTAATGTACTATATTTTCCATTTTATGTAGGAAGTATGGTTTTGGGTAGTAAAGCTGAATTAAACTCTAAGAAAACCATTTCTGCAAAAAACCTAGTCTGGATGAGTCTTGCAATAAGACTTTGGTGGGCCAACCATATAAAAAAATGCGATAAATTTTGTCACATTTGGTTCTAGCACCTTGGAATGCATTAAGTGATAAATCTCACACACAGCTGAAAACTTTGCTCTTTATAGCAGATCTTAAATTTTATCTATAAGTGTTTATGAATGACTACTGTTCCTTAATATGGCTGAGACCTAAATCTCTGTTTGTTGGAGCCATCAAAGCAGCACAGTACGCTTGCATTCCTTGTGTAGTGTTTTACATCTGTTGGCCTGGCTCCTGTGTGTGAGCTTTCCATGAGGATTCATTTTAGTTCTAAGAACATGGATAGGGTCAAATGTAAACATGGAGGCAAGTTTTTAATGATTTAGGAATTTTGTTAGCTAGGGTGATTTTGATTATGGCAGTTAGAGACTGTGGGTCTGACTTACATTGGTTCTGTACCCCAATAAGGATTTATACCTGTGTAAGTAATAACAGATCCTAACATTCTGGTTGAATTAAGTTGTGTTCAAGCCTTTTAGGTGGCAAGTGCTCTGAGATTGCTCTTACATTTTTAAATACATTTGAGTGTTATATCCTAACTATATTAATTGTGAACAAATGAAAAAGATCAAAAGCTTTACTCACTCTTATTGCTTCTGAGGCTGACCAAATCATTGAGAAAATTACATAGAACCTGGAGCATTCGTAAAATTTTAAAATATATACTAGTGGTAGTTTGTCCTCTTCAAACTTACAAAATTGCTTGAAATCTGCTGTTCTTTCACAATCTAGATTCAGTTTTTATTTCATCTTTTACAGGATTGTGGTAATTAATTTTCTAGGAGGAGTTTTCTTCCCTCTTCCCCCTAATTACGTCTCTTAATTGTTTAATGAGTTCTCTTATTTTTTATTTGGAAGAAGTAAGGACTACTTGTTCAAATAGTGTGGTGTCTCAGAGTATCTTTTCTTCTGTTTTCTACAAAAGAGAGATCTTAAACACTAATATGTGTTCTGCTAAAGCTGTATGAGAATGTTCTGCAGATAAAATCCTATTGCTTTTGGGAAAGTTTTATCTGTAAGTGATAAACTGTTCTCACTCTTCAGTATAAGAGTCAGAAGAAAAGCCCCTTTCTTTCCCTCTTGGAAGCAGCATAACTTCTAAGAACATATTTTAATACAAGCTGTCTGAGAACCTTGTATTGGTTACAGGAAAAAAAGACATTCTAAAGAGAGAAAAAAACCAGTATCTCTAACCATATTTAAATGCTGTTTGCACCAAGACAAAATGAACACTCAGTTGTATTCTTACCAATATACTCTGTTTTTCCTTAAGGATTCATAGGTTTAAATATATTGACTCTCTTGAGTCTGTCTGTCAAACTTTGACCTGATATTGAAGTTTTCAAAAGCTGCATGTGTTGCAAGATCCCAGCAAACTTGATCTTACAGGTTTAACTTAAATATTGTTTCCATTTTGAAGTCTGTCATACCGGTGTACCACAAAGAGTGTTTGGTTTTAGCCCTGATGCCTTGGGTGGTGGTATGCAGTACGTAACAGAATACTGGGAATAAAGAAAAATCCTGAAATGAATCCCTCCAGCTATGGGCCAGTTGAGAGCAACAGAGACAGGATGTAAAGTAAAACCAGTATGTCTTCCTTTGATCAAAGCATGGATTCCCCACCACCACCCAGCAAGTGATAAGTGCATAAGTAAATTCTCTTCTAAATGCGGCTGATTGGACAAGATCATCTACTTAGCACCCATAAAGCAAACTTCAGTTAATAAACTTGTGTTAGAGTTTTTTCAGATGTTGTCTTTTTGCATTCAGATTAATGAAGTTGTGTTCTGATGAAGAGTGCAACTAAATTGTCCTAGAATATGAAACTCTGTAGAAGCAGAATGACTAAGCACCTGATGGTATATTTTTTATATATATATTTATGTACACATATATATAAAATACACATAAAATAAACTCTTTCCACGAGTACATTATTGAATATTTTTCAGCTGTGTACACTGTCTGTGTTTGGAGAAATTCATTAATACTCATCTGCACGCTAACTTCTGAGAGCATAACAGTATGGTGCAACAGTAGTGTAGGGAGTGGTTGTGCATGCTTTTGTATACAAAAGCCATTCAGAAACAGACTTAACCAGCTGGAAGATCTGTAAACCACAGACTGCTTTTGCATCAAGAATAATGACAGCCAGCATCTCACTTTGTTTCTTGAAGAAATATAATACTATTTTTAGAAAACTTTGTTTTCTCGTGGAGTCATCTCATATTTTATTTATTAAGTGCCAGGTACCTGTTTGTTGAAGAAGAGGAGCGTAGCACATCAAGCCACCACTGTCCCAAAGAACTTACAGTGCAGCAGCTTACTAACATCAGTAAACTCTGTCATTTTTCCACTGATGACTTCAAGGACAAAATTTCACACCAGAACTTTGGGAACAGAGAGATTGGCAGCTATGCTCTTCTCATTTTCATAATTATGAACTGATTTCTAGTACAAATTAGAATATGACAGAAATCTAAATCTAAAACACTTCTACTATATTTAGTTATTATTACGATGGGGAAGTCTGAGCAATTAGTGTCTTGTTAATGAGTGGTCTCACTTGTGATGTCTGAGAGAACATAATCTTACAAAAATGTTTGTTCAAAGTTAATTTTAACAAAAATATTTTTTATATGGTATGAAAGATGATCAAGCCACCTCAGTCTTACTAAGCAGGACCCATCACACATTGCCATTCAGAACAATTGATTTCAAAAAATAGAACTCAGGAAGTAAACTGATTAAATAAGCTATTTTTCATGGGTTTATTATCTGAGATCAAATATGTGCATACCATGCACCTTTTACTAGGACTCTACTAACAATAGTTAACTAGAGTATTTCTCCTGTTATCCAAGAATGGCACATTCTTTTTAATACAATCACTGAATTTTTGAAACACACAAAGATGTATTGCCAGATTCTAAAAGAACATGACATGAAGAAATCTTAGCCCAGACTGATGCTAATGCACATGACTAGAAGTAAAATGTGGATGTGGCACAGTAGAAGAGCAAAATCCCACAAAACTTTAAAAGCTGAGGTGGATAATGTCTTTGTAGCTGTCTTTTTTAAGATTGCACTGTGCTTGCTATAAATTATGAGGTTCAGTATTGATATTAGAATTTAAGCAAGCTTTAGCTTAAGAGAAATACTGTTTATCAACAACTCACTTTTCCTTAGATCAAAAAATAGCAAGGTGAAACCTCCAAACCTGCAGAAAAGATGTTTGACAAATTGATGTAATTTAGTAAGATGAAATCAGACTGTTTAAAAATGTTATTTCGTTATTTACCTATTGTTTTTCTATATTTTTCCCACAAAGAGTGGGTAGAGCATGTAGAGTTTGCAAGAACCTAATATTCTCTTGGCAAACATTTTGAAGATTAATGATCAAGTAGCTCCAACACTGTTGTTTTTAAATGGTGACAGATGAATAAAGGCTTTGTAGCAAGGAGAAAACAGGTGCTGAGATGTGGAATGATTTATTCTGTGTATTTTAAGGCTTTTTTTTTATAGTAGAAAAGCTGCTTTCTTCCTCAGTGGCTAGTTGTGTGTAGCTCTGTGCTGTCAGCTAAGGACCCCCTTGCTTGTGACACACTGCTAAAAGTCCTTTAAAGATGCAGCTTAACAAAGCATCATCCGGGATCCTGATCCTTGCTCTTGATGTGAGAGGATGACTGCCAATCACTTGGGACCATAAGCAGATAGGCACTACCCTGAATGGCCTCCGGGTAAATTCTTGTTTGCATTTCCTTTACAAAAAGCCTGCGGTTGTTATTACACCTGCTGGTGTTCAGTGTCACTGACCTCTCGCCTAATGTACAATCAGGTGCTCTTTTTTAACAGGCAAACTGGCATTCAGCCCACTTAAATTAGGTTCATTTGTCATGTACTCCTATCTGCCAGCAAGCAAACTGGGGAAAAAAAGAGGTCAAAGTAGGGATTTTTCAAATGTAAATGTTTCCTGGAAAATGCTGTTGAAACTTAGACATGTCATTCAGAAGGCACGTTAGTGCCTGCCTTTTTTCTTAGCAAACTAATTGTCTTTTGAGACTTACTTTTCTGAAAGTATTTTAACAGTTTTGAGTGAATTTGTTAAGTATGTATTTTTGTTGCCAAATACTATTGCAAGCCATAAGTGAATCACTGGGCTATATTAAAAGCATATTTTGCCCAGATGCTGCTTTGAAATACTGGATTAAAATGGAAAAGTTAGTATTAAATCATTTATGGGAAGTGGGATCACGCAAAAGACTGGCTGCATTGGCAAGTACCTTTTGCAATCAGTGCTTTCATATATGGGATGTATACAAATATGTAATGTTGCAGCCTGACATTGCATGTATATTTTGAAATTAACTATTTCATTTGGCCTCCTTTATTTTTTATTTTTTTGACTGATTTAATCACACAGTGAGTAACTTGGTGAACTGTTGGTTATGGTAGGAGGCCATCTTACTTCAAAAGTTTCCTGGTAATTAACTTCCTGGAGTATTGTGTGGACTCAGTCTAATTACTAAATATTTGAATGCCTGTGGCAATACTGTGATTTGTGTAAGCTAAAGAGCCTTGAATCAAGATTATCACAGCAAGATGTAGCTACCCCAGTAACAGAGATGGAGCACGATGAGGCAGGGGGAAGGTACTTACTTACTCCTTGTAGAATAATAATTTGCTTTTTGTTTTACCAATTATTAAGAATGAACTGAAACTTTAATAAAGAACTGCGTTCAATTGTGCTGTACTCAAAAAGCAGTAATAATATTGGTTAAATAATATGCTGTCTTTCATTTCTGCTCCATCATTTCCAGTGTGTGTAGTAAGGAGGGAAGAAAGTTTCAGGCTGGTGACAGGTCAGTGAGGAGGGAGAGATTGGTTATGAAATGGGGAATCGCCTTTCTGAGCCTGAAGATGGACAAAAAAAGGAGTTCATCAAACTTACGATCGTTGTGTGTGGTTGAGAGAGAGAGAGAGACCCTGCTGTATGTATGTGTTTCCAGGCAGGTGAGATTAGAGAGGAAGGGAGTGAAGAAGCACGAGGATTAGAAGTAGTTTGTTTTGGCAAAGCTGAACATATGAGGTAATGGAGTGAAAAGCTGAATGACAAAATGGGTTATTTGGTTATGTCCAGTGAAAGTGCAAAAGTTAATTGCATACTAACAGCTAACTCTACAGCTAGAATTAGGACATGGAGACAATAGCGAAGGACTGAGATGTAAAAATGCTCCTGTTATTTCTTTCCTCTCTTCAGTGTATCCTTTGGTGGATCTTCTTTATCTTCTCCATCATTTCTGTGGAAGTTCCATAAGTCTTTCTTGTTTTCATTAATTCTGGGGCAGTCTCACCTGCAAACACGATTTGTTTACTATGTCTTTGCTATTAGTCCATAGTCTGCATTCTTATTCCAGCTCCAACTAATTTTCTCCAAATTAAAAACTTGGCTATTCCCCTCTCAGATATCTAGCTACCCATGGGTACAAGTAAATATGGCTAAAACAAATAATCTGCTTTTTATTTCCTGTTTACTTTCTTTTATGGTCTGTGTAGAGAATACCAGAACCCAAGCTTCTAGCATGATCATATTAATTATTTTTTAGATTCCCCAAGTAGCAAAAGTACCATAATCTGTAGTTTACTTTTGCAGGTTTTGAGCAACGGACAGCTGAAATCCCAAAGCAGAAAGCTGGAAAGAGGTGAGGTCTAGGATAGAAAGGTGCTGCAGGTTTTATTTTCACCTTTGTTGTGTCTGCGTTCTGCCAGAGCAGCTTTTGTTTTTATGGCATTGGCTTTAAGCTATGAATGTGAAAGCCCATTTAGGAAATTAGCTTCAAGTTTGCAGGATAGATTGCAATTCTTTTATTCATGGATCAAGGTAATAACTAATGCATATAATCTTTGTCTGTTTCTCTAGATGAGACATCCCTCTGTAATTTTATTGCAAAATAAGATGTCTGGGATTTAATATGGATGGGGATATAGTCAATGATTTCCGTTGGGGTATGTTTGTCAGGCTGTGCTTATCAGTGTGCTTAACACTGTACAGTTAGACCTCTTCGCAGGAACGATCTAAGATTAAGTCAAAAGCTGTACACAGGGAAATTGCCTAGGTATTCAAAAGCTTAATTTGACAGCTGAACTCTTCAAATCATCTTTCAAACTGTAAAATACTTCTTTTCCTGCAAGAGTTTTACTGCTCTGCTGATAAAACGTAATAAAACAGGTGCTCAGTAGCTAAAGAACTGGTCAAGTTTTAAGGAAAAAAAAAGTAATATTAAAAAGGTAACAATAAGGTAAAATTAATAGGACTGTAAGTGCCATTATCTATTTTAGAACTTTTACTTACAAAGAGGAAGAAAACTTTTTTGCTCTCCATGTTTTTGTCAGTTCTCATAAAAGCTCTATTCCCTCAGAAAAGTCTAAAAAAATTGTTCTTTCTCCTCCAAACTATTTAAAACTGCATCAGAAAAGAAATTTTATCTAATTTCTCTTCTTGTCAGAAGTCCACATTAAACAAAATAACTAAGCAGACCATATGTGGACAGTTATAGTTCCCTCTTTTTTTTTCATTAGGGTTGTCTAGCAGAGAATGTCAAGCAATTCTGACTTGTATAATGGAGTTAGAAATCACTTAGAAACTGCCCTTCTGAGATGATTATTCAAGTAATGAGTCCATGTAATGTGCAGAAGCAATTCTAATATGGAATTAAAATAATTACAGCATTAATAAGCTTTGGATTTGAGAAATGGTTACATTAGTTATCTTTAAAGTAAGGCAGTTTTTGGAAAATAGATTTATTCTTGGATATACAGTGGCTATAAAGTGCACTCCAACAGCTCTTAAGTTGTGAAAGATGGAGAACTGTAACAGTTAGTTGTAAACTCCTTGGGTTTTTTAGTCCATTATTAAAGATATACAGATGTATGTAAATTATCAAGACTTAGCTAGAGCAAGAAATGGTGAGAAAAAAACACAGGAAGAAAGAAATTTTCTCTAGGAAACTATGAAATGGGGAAACCACTGATTTTTTTATTCCCCAATTCTTACTATTTTCACATCTCTTTCATTAAGAGATAATAAAGACAATAAAGTAACATACCAAAAATAGCTAAAGCATAAAATTATGTCATAGTCAGTAGTCACTTTTAAGGGTATTTTCATTTTATGCATAATAAGTTGTTACATTAAAAGAGTAAGTGTTCAAGTTTCAGGGTATTATAGAGTTCTTTGCTACCTTTTTCCAATGGGCAACAGGTAAACTAGAGTGAAAAAGCTTAAAAAGTCTTTCCAGCATTTCATATTCTTTAAATAATTCTAAAGAAGCCAAGAGGAAAACAGGAAACGTGCGGAAGGCTGGACAGAAGATAAAGTCTGTTGCTTTTTCCCCTTTGAATGGATTGTCCACAGCTGTGGGTTAGACCTGAAGGAACCGGGGGCTAGTTAGCCGGTGTGTCTTCTCTGCTAGTCTGTCCAGTGTAGAAAGGCAGTCAGGGGCTGCTATTTGGCAGAATCTTGATTGCACCTCTAATATAGGCTATTTATAGGAATTCAATTTATTTTCTTCCAGACAAACAGATGTTTCATAATTCCAGCTTGTCTACTTTCCTGTAGAATATGAAGGAGAAATGTTAATAACAATTTGTTAATATTAAGTGCATAGTAGAAATTTGTTCCTATTATGTCCGGAATGACTGAAAGAATTCTGCTGTGTGGTGGAGTAAGACTTCTGGGTCCTGATTGCCAATTACCAAGGCAACTGCTGAAGGAGATCCTTCTTAAACACTTGTTTAAGCCGTTTCTGGCAGATGCTGTCTTCTGTTGTACAGGACAGCTTGTATGATACCCAAAACAGGACAAAAATTTGAAAACAATGAGAGAATTTGGCATTTATTAATCTGTAGGGTGTGCACATAGTTTAAATAACTTTACAATGTGAATGACTGTGCTCTATGGACAACAATCAAAAGCTTGCAGATTCAGGAGAAAGAATTCCACTAAAAAAATGACCATGCCATAAAAAAACTTTTAAAAAATGAAATGAGGTGTTATATAATACTAAGATTTACATTTTCAAATCTGTTTTTTTACCATTTTCTGAACAAAAAGCCCAATATGCACAGGCTGATTGAAACAGTGAATCAAATGCAAATCAAGCATCAACAAAAGTTTGTGCATATATTTTTGTACATGGATTTGAAAATGTCCTTTTCCCTAATTTACTCTGACTCTCTCAATTCATTTATATTTATTATCACTTTGTCTTACAAACTGTCATTCTCTGTGGATTACATGCTTAAAGATACCAAGAAATAATATATCGTTTTCAAAGCTACATTTTCTTCATTTAAAGCCTAATAAATTTCCCTTTTCTGGTGATTTTCTTAGAAATGTGCACTGTTTGCATTACTGTGGTGTAAGAGATGTATCATGGTAAAGCATATGACTGAAATGCCAGTACACCATCAAAGAATTCCCAGTGCTGGGTTTGATTCACCAGATTTAAGCTTCCTTTATGTCAGGGCAGAATTCAGGCCTACCAGATCCCAAATCAGGTCTGTAGTGTTTTCCCAAGGGTTTGCCACTGTTAGTAAAAAGAAGGCCTGTTGCCCAGAAACCTTAAAAGTGTAAACTCAGCTATTTTGGTTTTGTGGTTAGGACAGTGCTGTTTACTGAGTTTCCAGGTAGGAATCTGACTTGGTTATCTAGCACTCAATAAATTACTGTATGAACATCAAGCAAAAAAAAAAAAAAAAAAAATTAAAAATTCAGGATGCTTACAGTGTCATCGTTAGAAATTAGTCAACTATCTTCTTATTTAAAACGATATTATAAAAATGAGGAGATGGCCTTTGGTGCAATTTCCCTCTTCTATAGAAGCATATTTTGATTTGCGATTCCCATTTATTTACACCAACTTCAAGGAAAACTCACAAATTGCCTTGTTATACTTGCTACATTTTGGTGATTTATTTTTCTGCATGCAAGCACACTGCAAGTCTGAAAAAGTAAATATATTGTGCTGTTTGGAATAATGATTTCCTAATAGTTTTAGATTCTGAGTGCTTGAAAATCTGACGTACATTGAAACATAAATGTATCAGCGTTTGGGGCAGAAAGAATAGATGATATGGTTCTACGTTTAGTGAATAAGATTGTTAATGTAGTATTTTATCATTCTGACGTATTCAAGGAAGTCTTAATCTAAATGCCTTTGGTCAATTGGCTTGACTTTCCTGCCATGGTCAGGGGATTGAGTAGTTGTGCCAGTTTTTTATTCATCTCTGTTTACCCACACAGTGACTGGAAGCTTTCAGAGTCAGTCATTCCAGTCACTCATACCTCAGTTGAACCCACATGAATATAAATCCATTTGGCATTTACCCATCCCATTTAATTTCCATAATTAGCTATTTGATTTGTATCTTTTTTGGAGGCATAATCAAATAATGTTTGTTTTTTTGTGAGACCAGTAGCACCCAAAAATCTAGGAATCTGTGAAAGAAGGAATGAGACATAAAAGACATGCTCAGAAATAGGGCCTCAGTTTGCTGCTCACGTACAGTTTGAGCAGAACACAGGTTTGCTGGCGTACGTGTTCGTGAATGTCTCTTTAACTAGCTGTGTGGTATGAGGGCCAGCATGATGAGGTAGAGCATGCCAGCTTTCCTTCCCAAAGGATCGAGCTGTTCGTACTGGCAGGAAGTTTTACTTACCAAAGTGGTTAGCAACTGGCAAAGTGAGCACATCCAGGTCTGAAGTATTCCTTACACACAGTTCTTCATGGGAATTCCTGATGTTAACAAAGGTACAGTATGCAATATGGTTAATATTCTGTTTTATTTATCAAGGCAAAGTAACAACCGTATGAGTAAGGTCAATACAGTAAAAAGTTATTTTAGGTTGAAGGTCAATATGTTGGTCCTTGTGGTTTGTTGTTTAAATCTTTGGAGATTTTACATATTAGCAGCTGTTTCCTGGAAGCAATAGGAATGATGTGAATTCCTAGAAGGATTTACACTTTTCATTTTCCCTATCTTCCTTTTAGACAAGAATGATACTGATCCTCCTAGAATTAGTTTGTTTCATTGTACTGCCTAATACTTATATAACTTTTAAACTTCGCCTGTGCTACATGCATTAAAGAAAATCTATGAATATATTTAATAAAGTACACAGATGTCATTGTTAGAAAAACTGAATAAAATTGGATCATTTGAAAAATTTCATGTTTACAAAATTTTTACTGTCTTCTCTTTTTACATCAGCGTCACATATATAGCTGGAGAAGGTCCTTGTTAAACTACTAAGCCACTAGGACTTCTCTCTTTGCTCTCATGGAGATGGTGTCTTAATGCACTATCCTACAATGGGCCTGATTCCTTTTCATGCCGCATTCTGTTTAGAGTATAATTTTTATCTAAATTGCATTTGTAGAACATAGTTTAACTCCATTGCATAGAAGAACCTATTTTTTCAAAAATTCATTCAATGATAAGGTTGGTTCATGTTCCTATTTAAAAAACTGTTGTAATCTTATCCAAGCCCCTCAAAATACTACATCAAATAGCAGTTTAAAGGTAGCAGAAATAGTTAGTTAGATTTTTTAAAATATCACTTGCTCTTATTATTATTGTTGTCAACATTAAGGCACACAATACTTTGACTTAAAGGTTTTTGATGGGACAATGTAGTATTTAGTAATTTGAGATCATTACAATAGCTTGGCTGTTGAAAGAATGACTCTGGGGAGCAGATCAAGGTGCATCACCTGGAGCACAAGGCCTGGCTTTGGCTCGCAGCTGCCGCTCAGAAAGGGGAGCAGAAGACTTTGAAAGAGTGTTACTGCTAAATCCATCCTTTCACCTCAGTTACAAGCTTTCCTGTATGTGAAGTTTAACTGCAGATAAGTTATTTCCACAATAAGGCTCCTGTGTTAGCAGTTTTGAGGCTTGCTATGTGTTTTGCTGTCACAATTTTTTCAGTAGGATGGCAGCAGCTGTTCTTTGATTGAAACATGAAGAAAGATGTGTTGGAGTCAGATAAGCATCACTTCTAAAGCAGCTTTACCTCCCAATTTGCTGGCCTCTGTAATAGGGCTGATAATAAGGAATGCCAAAATCGAGCTTTGTACTTGAAGTGTATTATAATCTTACAAGATATGTGAAAACCTATCTAAAGGTTTTTTTTTTTTTTTTTTTTTTTTTTTTTTTTTTTTTTTTTTTTTATGTGTATCTCTGTTTCTTCAGTCAAAGTGCACTCAGGGCATTGTACACGAAGAGGCACAGAGTAGGAAGACATTGTCTGACCCTTGATGGTAGCTCTGTGTGATTTCTTCTTGTCATGCCTTAAGATTGTGATTTGCCTTTTTTATGGGTTATTAGTCCCTTTTTTTTTTAATCTGAAGTGATTGCAACTGGACAGCAGTAGTTTCTTTTATCTTCTTCTCCAAAGCTGCACTTTGGAAATGTGCAGCAGCAGATTAATCCCCAAATACCTTGGTTCAGCTGTCACAGTTGCTGCCAAGCAGGCCTTCTTTCACAAACCTTTTAGTCTTCGTGGTGATTATAATTAACAATTACTTACAGCAAGTCTGAAAGGTTGTGAAAGGTAAGTGTTATTGATACAAAATGCTAATGAAAATAATCAACATGAAAATTTATATGAAACTCTCTTATTTTTTAAATGTTGAGAAATGTGATGGAGAAATAATCTGTTTGCAAAATGATTCCAAGTGTTTTGGCAGATACTGAAGATTTTCAGAATTTAAGTAGAGCTAAAGAAAAGCACAGACCTGGTTTCTTCTGATTGTGTTTTGTTTTTGGTTATGTACAATGATGAATATCGTACTTTTAAAAACATAGTACCAACTGTAATGTCTGTTTAAATCCACTGGATGCCATTTAAATTGCATTAGGAATAAATGGAATCTGGTAAGGTACGTTAACAGGCAATTCAGATGAGAAACTCTAATCTCCCAGCTTTCAAGTGATTTTTTAAAAATGTGTGTCATTGCTAAATTTTATGGCCAGAGAACTGAACTGATAAACTTTACAAATCATCTCTAGTCTGGGTTTTGACCGTGATTGAAATTGTGATTCAGTTCCAGTACAACAAACATTGAAAATTTTTCAAAATAGCAAAACTTGATATTCAGTTACATTTCAAATTCAAGAAAAAGAAGGATCAAGCTGATATTCTTTTTGATATTCTATTTTTATTCTTTTATTGTATTTAAAATTATAAATACTGATATTTACATTACTTTGCTATTTTATATTTACAGTGCACTCCAGTAAGTATTTTCTGTCATTTGTATGAGTTTATGCATCTTCATGAACTACCTGTTATCAGTATCGTTACAAAGATTAACTGCTGCCTGGTGGTGAATCCATCCCTTTGTCCAACACAGTTTGCTTTTAGCCCTCAGGGTCATTAGCTAATACATTTGCTGTAGTTGGGGGGAAGATTATTATCAAGACTAAAACTTTGAACAAGATATGTTTCTTCTTAAGTTGATAACACCCAGATCAAAATCTTAAATTACACTCCTTTTCCGGAATGATGTTTGTACAAACTACATTACTGAGAGGACAGTCTTCTTAAAAGAGTATGTGCAGTCTTTTGTACATTAAACATATTACATTAGACTGCTGCTGCGAGGTGGTTAATTATAATTTTGATTTACTGAAATGCAAAATGATCCATGGCTTTCATAAGATCGACAGAGGAGCCTGTATAGTCAATGTTTTAGTTTAGCTGCCACTATAGTCAGTGTTTTAGGTTATCTGCCTGTGCTTTGAATTCTCTCACAATGGTGAGGATAGCTACATTTTTCTAGGATTATTACCTGAAGTAATGCACCTTTTCCAAAAGGTGTACTACCTACCGAGTAGGGTTATAGGGCACTAGGATAGTGTCCAGTGATGGAAATCTTTCTCTGGAGCGACATCAGTTACAGGAGATAGGTAATATTTTGTATAGGCTACACAACTGTAATGCCTTCTGCATAATCAGAGTAATTCTCTGAGGCATGCAAATTCCTCCAAGTTCTTTCGTATTGATTTTAGGACAGAGTTAATGTTTTAATTTAATTTAGTTTTAAATAATGTATTTGGAAGTTCTTTCAGGAAAACAAATAGGAGCTAATTAAATTCAGAGATAAGTTTGTGCTTAACCGCTAATAGCGTTTTCTTTTCATGAAAGAAATAATAATGGAGAGAATCTTAAACAATTTTAAGAAAAACATGTATATCAGTTCATCTCTGTGAAGGTATTGATTAAGCACACAATAGGTAAAAATTATGCCCAGAAGACTAATATAAAAAGTTCAGATTCCAGAAAATACCGGTAGAAAATTACGCTCTCCATTTCCCCCTGTTACAGTCTTCTGTCTGCTAATGCCCTGTTAGAAAAACCTTGCTTGGTTGTGGTGCTTCCTACAAGGGAGCTATGATGACTCCTGATAGTAGTAGAAGAAACAGTAATAGTAGGAGATAATAGTAATATTAATAGTAATTATAGTAGTACCAATATCACTAATAATAGTAATAGTAGAAGCTTGCCTTCTGTAAAGATACTTATTTCTACTAACATTTTAAGCTAAGAGTTACTTATCTGGTTTGGTGAGTTAGGGCAGTTGGTATTGGGAATGTACCGAGTTATGATACTTCAAAGCAACATACTTATTTTAGCTACTTGTAAGCTGTTATGTGACCAGCTGCCACAGAGCAATTACCCAACTGAAGAAAGCATTCTGTTGTGAATTAGGAAAATTCCAAGAAAACTGGAAAAAAAATGACAAACTCTGTGGAAGTATAAATACATTCTCCACAAAATGAGAGAAAATTTTTACCCCATCAAGGAGTTTTGTTGTATCCAACAATGTCAACAAGTTATTCTTTCCCGGTGTACCTAACATGCATCTTAATTTATCATTAGAGATATAGAACTGCCTTCATTTAAACTATGTTTCCATACTCAAATTTTTTGCTGACCCCCCTGGGTCTTTGTTCTGTTCGCTTCTGAGAATGGCAGACTGTGTTACCTCTGTAACTGCGTAGCGTATAGAGGCTTTCACAAGGATGAAAATAAGGAGAAAATTAGAACCATCTTAGTGGGAGAATCTTGGGAAGGAAAAGGTTGGGTGAAATATTGTGGGATCATTCTGGGAAAATGAGGGGTTTGGAATAAATTTACAGGACAAATTATGCTTTGCTTAAAAAAACCTCACAAAATTATAATAAGGCTTGAGTTCATTTCGGAAAAATGGCTCAGTGTCAGCTCCAACTAATTAGGCAATCCTAGTGAAAAGAGGTTAGAATGTCACTGTTTGTGAAGTCTGAATTTTCAGACTTTTTTTCCTCCTTCATAGTTTCTAAGCAGACTCTGAAGTATTTTGGCACAGCTACACTCACTGTATCCATTATCACTCTTTCTCTTTTCTTATGTATTAGTGAATGTAAACGAAGACATTTTTAGCCTCCCTGGTTTTCATTCAGTTTTTCAAACAAAGTGGTAGTGACTAAAACAGCTCTATCAGCCTCTGAAGGAGGCCAATTTAAGCTTTGGCAACTTGCCATAAACATAAAAATACTATTTATTTATTTACTGAGAGGAAGGTGAGAAGGGCCAAGTTCTTATTTCTGTAGTTTTCTTCAATAAAAAGAATAATTCTCCTAGCTTGAATCCTCTTGGAATTCTTCTTAAGTGGTAAGTCATTCTTGTTCACATTTTAAATTTAATTGAATAATAATAATAATAATAAGCAACATTGAAAGGAGATTGTTGAGTACCCTAAATCCATGGTGAGGTGGAAAAAAGTCTCACAGTGTTTAATTATTTTGTATTTATATCGCAGAGGAAACAATTTTTATGTTTTGCTTGCATATTTTAGTCTAAAAAATAATCGACATAACTACTGATTGTTACCATTCTGTCCTTGTTTGAAGAAATGTCTGTTTTGCTTGATATTTCTGGAGTTGAACCAGTATTAGATCTTAAAGATGAAACCCCACATTTAATTTTGTGTATGGAGCTTTAACTCTTAACATCCAACTTAAGTTTGTGCCTCTACTTTGTTCCAGGGTGTCATTCAAATCTGAAAGGCTCTGTTTTCAAGTCCTGGTTTTACATACAGTTTTAACTGAGTAGTTTTTTTCTGATAGGGTTTCAATTCATAGGGGTAAAGTAGTCTGTCTGACTTTCTGAAAACAGTATGCAAAATTCACATGTGGCTTCTGAATCCAACCCATCAAATACGTGTTTTGATTTAAAGCTAGTAATCATTTTGCCCTTCTCCAAATAAAAAAGCTAATATCTTAGCTAGTCTTTGATTTTTAATTTTCATGCTGTAAATAGTAATGGTGTTTTTTTTTTATTGGAAGCACTGATGTCACATTCATTTGCTTTCCTCCTATAATAACTGCTACTGTTCTGATATCAAAGCACAATTACAATATTTCCACAGCTACAGGCATCTATTCACAAAGATATGTGTAGCTAGATATTTTTTTCATTAAAAAGATATTGAATGTTCCAAATGCTTAATCCACTGTATATATCCAAACATATTTGTCTTCTACAAATACAGAAATAAAAGTTGCAGGAATCCAAAAGGCATATTTTAAAGTTAGTAGGGTCATCTGTGATCTTCATCTCTTAGCATAATTTTTAAGCCTTATGGTGCTTCCTTTGAAACACAAATCAGGGATTTTTGATGATCTAACAAAGTGCACAGTATGGAGGAGGGACTGATAAAAGGCTTAGAAGCAGATGTGAGTCAGAATACAAGTAGCCTTATGTATCATGGATAAGCTATTAACAGGGATCCTTTGAGGAAGGTAATACGCTGTTGATTTTAAAGGTTAGAAATAGCATCCTGTTGGATATTATACTTCTAGGAATTGATGTAACTGCAAAAATGTGCAGACTGTGAACTCGTTCCTGTTCTTCTGGGATAAGTAACATGTCTTTAAGCATTACATGGCCCCCCATTTCCCAGGTGACCTCTGCCATTGGTAGGTAAGCTATTCTGATAGCATCAATCTTAATGAAATAGAAGCTGACATGTGAGTAAGTTCTGTGGAGCAAGGAGAGAAGCTTACTATATGCTTTTCTGTACTGCCTAATATAATGACTTCAGGCATTCACCCTAGGTGAGGTGAACAAGTACAGTTCTTTTTTTTTTTTTTTTTTTTTTTTTTTCCAGTTTGTTTAATTTCTAGCTTCTTCTTGGAACAATCTTTATGTAGTTTTCAGTGTTAATGCTTACAAACTGTGACTCTATGGTGTGAGCAAGTTTTTGACCATTTGTGGACTTTCTCCTTAGCTACTTACTCTGTCATGTTAACTATTGTGCTAGATTTTAACATGACATTGATTTAGAGCACGGTCTTGACAGATCGCACAAAAAAGGAATGACAATGATTATAGGACGTTATTTTATACAATATAGAGATGAAAGCATATGGCAGTCCCTGAAAGCTAGTTGTCCTGCTGAGATGTTTGTCAAGTCCATTTGCTTTTGGTGATGATGTTAAAAAAATCAGGGCTCTGGAAGATATTACATCGTGTTACTTAGATACAGCTTTGGGGGCTGTATTTAGCATCAGTAAGGTAAGTGGTTAATACCATTTAAAATAATGCCCAATATTTTGAGCTAGATGTAGACATAGATAGCCTCTGGAAGGTTGGAGCTCTGTGCTCACATGCCTCTAGCAGCCTGCTCCATTAAGGGAAATCAGTGTAATATTTCCACATCACTTCCAGGTTAAAGCAGACAATTGTAGATGATGCCTGGATTGTTTTGGTTAGAAAAGTAATACGTACGGAGAAAGGATTGGTACTTCCTAGCCAGTCAAAAGTTATTGCTTCTATAGGATATGTGATGGTAAAGCAATACTGAGTTTGCACACTGCTCTAGAAGAATGCATGAGTAAGTATTTAATGGAGATGAACTGAAAGAGAAATATCCTCGTTGCTGCCATCCTGGCTACCTGTGAAGAATTCAAGGCAGCCGCTTTCTATTCCAACATATTGCTTTGCCCATTGTGAAATCATTATGATATTGCTACTTCTGAAAAAAAAAATTAGCCTGCTTGCTGTCGTAATAGTGATATCACCATTTCAGCTTGTCTTCAGATTATCATGTTTATCAGGAAAGGAAAGGAAGAGAAGGAAATTCTTAATTTCGTATCTAACTCAGGTAGTGATTTTCTTAATACTCTGCCTCACTTAAAAATTTCCATTGTATTTTTGGCTGGAGTCAGTAGGTTTTAATTTTTTTCCTGCACTATTCAATCACAGTTTTATTTAACTTTTGTTGATTTTACTCAAAATGAGGTGTGGCTTGAAGTCTCTTGATTCAAATATACATCATTTAAAGGGCAGATAGATACCCTTCTGGATGATAGACATTACAAAGGTAAACTTCTGTCATATGCCCTTATAATGTTTCTGAAGATGATTTAGCAAGTAATTAGTAGGGCTGTCAGAATTAGCTGATATTTATTTTCTAGTCTAGAAGTTCTCTTTTAACTTGTCTCTAATTCTAAAATAGAATCCCTATTGGTTTCTGTTGGGAGATAAGGCAGAGATCTCTGCTTCCCAGGAAGTAGTTTTTGAAGTATGCATGCAGAATGGTAATGCAAAATGGTAATGAGAAAAGTGCAAAATGGTAATGAGAAAAATGTCACTGGAAAGGATAAGACGTCATGAAATTATATTTTAGATTACTAAATGCAGCAGGTATTTTTCCCAGAAACGTTTGCTTTTTAGTGATTAAAGATATGGTTGGTCATTCAATTAGTTTATGTAAAATCCTGTTTCATGTGGAATTTTAGCTAGCTTGCACTTAATAATTTAGTAATTGGTATCTGGATTCCTCATTTAAAATTTATCTTGGAAATAGGATGTTTTCATACTACTGTCAATATCACTAATATCACTAACTGGACATATGATCAGTATTAAGGATGCATGAAGATGAGTGTTGTTGTTTCAGATATTTCCTTGATGATTTAAAAGAATAAATTAACACAAGCAAAAAAAATTATCATAAATTAGAGCTGTTTTGATATCTTGTTTTAGTAGTTGAAGTTTGCATACTGGAGTAAGAATCTGAATAGGAGCAGACTTTATTTTAG
Organism: Rhea pennata; assembly: GCF_028389875.1. Taxonomy (NCBI): domain Eukaryota; kingdom Metazoa; phylum Chordata; class Aves; order Rheiformes; family Rheidae; genus Rhea; species Rhea pennata. The sequence goes on from NC_084674.1 coordinate 15,365,676, forward strand.
AGATAAAATGTGAAACAAAGGTTTTAACTGGAAATCTAAGAGAAGTTTCTGAACTTGAATGAATCACTCTTCCTTCTAATGACAGATCACGAAGATGGTTTAATCTTACAATGTAAGCGAATGTTCTACTGACAGGTTTGCACGTGAACAGATTAGACATCCATCTGAGACGTTTTTATCCTACTGATTCATTCTCTTGGAAGAATGCAGGCTTTCACTTATTTTAGAAATGGTTCAAAGTTGCTTGTCAAGATTACTTCTTGGATGTAAATTTTAGTTGGGATTATGTTACATGAGACTGGCAAGTTTTAATAGATATGGTTCAGGTTGTACTGCAGAAAATGAGTAAGCAGGTCCTAATGGAATAAACTAACATATATATATACATATATAGCAAGCAGCTGAGGCAAACCTGTGGATAAGGTATCTGAAGAATGCATATATACAAAAAAATGCAATATCAAAACCAAGAATTACTGCTGATTTATATTTTTAGAGAATAGGCGGATGTATATAAACCATCCTCATGCCTGGGGCACTTCACAGCCCTAATTCCAAGTAGCAGCTGAGATCATCTGTAAAAGCATATTCTTTGGTGGACAAAAGGGAATAAATACTTTCTGAGCTAAACTTGGCTAATGCTTGGTGTTGCTATGAAGCCTGGTACCATCCTGACAGACTCCAGGCTTACACCAAAATTTTTAATAAAGCTTAGAAATGTAGATTTTGTTTAAATTTTCTGCAGTATTTTATCATGTATAAACTTCTAATTAAGGTGAAACTTCTGCCTGAAGCAATGCTAACTTCAAAGTTAGATCAAATTGTTCAGAACCTTGTCTGAACTGAGCTACTATTACCCAGACCTCAGAGTATGTTGTCAATAGAATATTTGGAAATGTTATTCAAACAGGTAGTATTGAAATAAGAATACCTTATGTATGTATCTTTGTGTGTCTGTATTTCTTACAAGAAAGGATGAAGGAAGGATGTTCTGGAGATGATAATAAACTGCCAGATGTAACGTCGAGGTCTTTGCTGGCATTGTAAAATGCTGTGAAGGATATTTCTGCCCTTTCTTTACTCCTGGCTGCATGATCTTTTTGCTAGTGTTAGTACTCATGCTCAGCTTACAGATCTAACTGAACACTAACCTTTACCAAAAAAAAGATAATAATGATTGCTTTGTTGAGTTTATTGAGCTTATCCAGCTCACCACTTAGCCAAATGAATAGTAATGCTGATGAATGGCAACTGGTGAGAGCAGTATGGCTGTAACTGGGAGGGGAGAGGCAGGGAGATGAGGCCATAGGAAGGCAAGATGTCCCCTTCTAGCAACAAAGCAGGTAGACTTCAGCTGTAAGATGATATCCATTGGCACTGATTGCAATATTCATAGTTGCTACAAATTTGTGCTGCTTTGAGTTTTGAATTCTAATACGTTCAACCAATATAGTCTTCTTTTTCCTTTTGAACAGTAAAGTTCAGTAACATGAGGTCTTCACATTTCACCTACATAACCAGTTCTTCAGTGGTCAAATACAAATTCACCCTGCAACATCTTTGCTGATTTGGCATGACGAAAATGGAATTTTCCGATCATTGCAGGCCATAAATCATACAGACTATTCTTTCTTCTGATAGATTTCAGATGTCATTTCTTATACATAGCACTTGAAAAATAATTTCTGACCAGAGATTGAACTTCTGTAACAAAGTGCCCATTCATTAGACATGATATTTCCTGAATATCAGAAGGGTATCTACAGTAGTGTTTTATCAAAGAAAAAATAAGATTCCTCCTTTCCTTATGACTGAGCCAACCCCAGCAAGAAGCAAATAGAGGGGATCTGCAAGAGAGTTTGCTATCCTGTTGCAGGTAGTTAAGTGAATTGCTTTTCATTTGTCGTGTATAAAACATTCTGTTCAGCTGCAGCTTACTCCCTAGCGATAGATGTCTTTACCTAGAAACACGCTGAAGTATTTTAATGTGTAAATGTACTAATTATGCATACAACTGAGTTAGTGTTGGTCTTTTTAACACCTACAAAAGTGAAATTGCTGATGTTCTCCATCTTTTGGACCTAGACAGTTATAAATATGCACAGACCTTTCAAAGAAAGCTGAGCAACCGAAAGAATAAAGTCAAAGTTGATGGAAATACAATTAGTTCTACCTAATAGGCCATAGCAATTGTAGAAAAAATGAATTTAAAACTTAAAACAAACCAAAATATATGAAATGACAACCTTTGGTCTGCTGTAATTTGCATACTAAAACATGACCTAAACTTTAAAGCCTAGTTCTTTCAGTGCTCAACAAAACCAAAAAATTCCTCAGAAATTCTATAGCTTGCCATGACAATCATAACACGGAAGAGAAAAAGGGTTTTGGGATGATGTAAGACAAACAACTTTTCACTATGACGCTAAACTTTATAGATCTCACAAATAATGGAAAGTCTTCTGAAGTAAAACACATTTTGCACACATTTCTTTATGGGTGTGACTCTTTTCTGCTAACATGACAGTAAAATTTAATCAGATTTTAAAAGATTAAAAGTAAACTGGAAAATTATAGTACGTAGAGAGGGTCCAAAAGAGTAAGCTCTATGCTTAATTCATGGCATTCAATAAGTCTGTAGATGTGGGTTTGAATCATATTACACCAGGGGTTCTTGCAAGAGAATGGCCAGATTAATTTCCTGAAGTGTTTCGCTGGAAGCAAAGTGTTTTGATGGCCTGTTTGTTAATGAAATCCTGCCTAGTGCTTATATTTAAATCGTGTATGCATGTTGCATGTATAATGAACAATATTTTTTAATGGCTGACTCCGAGGAGCATAGCAGAGAAAAAACCTGCAAGAAATAGATTGCAATAAGAGGAATCAACAGAAAGTAGCAAAGTTCATAATATATTGATGCCAGGAGCATAAGAAGGTAAATTGTATAAAGAGGTATCAGTTACCAGCAAGACAAGTGGAGGATATACAAGCATATCTGTTTTAACTGGCTACGAACTTGTGTGTGCGCAACCATATAAAATGTACGTACAGAGCCCAAGCCATGTCCTATGTCTTCCACTATAGCATATATTTTTCAATTCTTTCTTTACTATTTCACTATTTCCTTCAAATTATTTAAGGATTCCGTAATATTTTCAAGGAAAAGTCAATCTCTGTCTGCCTTGCAAATACTTATTTGTGATTGGGTTGTTAAGTCTGAATAGAGTCCACTTTGGGATGAATTAAACATCATTCCTCATCCTTAAGATCTCAATTATGCCATTTTATGTTTCTAGACACCTATACATCCACCTCCACTTAGTGTGTAGAAAGCACTCTTCTCTTCATTGTTTCTGAATGTGGTAGGAGTACAAGGATGTCTTAAGTAGTATAAGTGGGTTTAGTCATAATATTGAGGGATAGAGGGGGCAGAACTCTCAGGAACGTATGTTAAAATGCAGAAGAAGAAGGGAATTCGCTTTCATTTTCTTCCACATAGTTATTCAGGAGTACTGTCAGCATAAATTCTATTTCACTGTGGTGAGTGGTCAAAAATTAAATACCTCTTCCTTTTTTCCCCTATATTTTCCAGCGTTAAAATCTGCTATTCTCCCCTACTGTAATTATACCAAAATTCACTTGTTACACTATTTCAATATTTAGACTTGTGAGAAGAACTGAAAATTTGAGTTAATCTGCTGTAGGATCCTCACCACCCCCCAGCCAACCTCTTGCTCTTTAGTTACAATGTGCTCATTTAAAATGTCCCATTTTGTATATAAGAGTTAGTGTCTATACATCTGCCTACATAAGTACCAGATTTCATGTCATCTTCTCCTGAGAGATTCCTCTAAGTGTAACATTACTTTGATCCCAAATGTTTTCAGTTGCAATCCCTACACAATTATGGCAAAACTTTACAATAAAAAAAACCTGTCAATTCAATTTGATAGTCAGTAGTATCCAGAAAATGAAACAAATCTACAAATACTCTCGTATTAGAGGGCTCCACCTGTAGGGATGCAGGGAACCATAATAACTCATGGAGCCTCACTCCATGCATGATTAGCACCTATCTACGTTAATGCTTAAAATCAAGGCTACTGCCCCTTTGCCAGGGCTTCTTTTTACCAGCACACCATTCAGGCAGGTTCCAGGTCTTCGTGCAGTCTAGGCAGGTTCCTCTTCCCGGGGATGAAGGGAGTACGCTTACCTGTGTCTCAGTGGAAGGTGTCACACTTGCTTCTTCTAGCATCTGATCGTTCCCTCAATCATGTAACTTTCTGGAAAGGCACAAGTTACTTGGAGATGACAGTAAACAAACGTGCATTATTTCATCATATTATTATATTATTAGGTATTATTTCATATCACTGCAGAGGGTGTATGCTTTAGTCTGTTTATTTCTGTATTATTAGCACTTGCCTTTCTTTAATTTAATCTTACCAGTGGCAATCAGGCTAGAAAAATAAATAAATGGAAAGGAGGATTACTGCCAAGATGGGTCAAATTTTAGGCCTTTTAGTCTTCATCTGTGTCACTTAAAAAAAAAAAACAAAAAACCAAAAAACGAAAAACAAAACCTATAATTCTGGGAAGACATTACAGTCTATTAGGTTAACAGCATAAATGTTTATTTAAAGAATATTTTTTTAAAAGCTCGTCCCTGACCCAGTGTGATAAATAATAAAGACTGGATTAATTTAAAAACTGTATCCAGCCATGAAGCCGTAGGTCATAAGGAGTTTATGTGAAGAATGCAAAGCCCTAGTCTCAGGCACTTGCTCGGAGAAGCTTACGAGCTGCTGGGTCTAGCTCTTAAAAGTTTTGACTGGATTTTGTCATATACACAATTGGGAAGTGCTTCAAAGGCACTAACATTAGCACTTTAGTTGGGATTAAGTGTTGCATGTGCCAAACTGCCTTCCTGTATTCAACATTTTTCCTGACTTGATTTGGCAGTAGGGAGATACAGGGCTAATTGTATAGCCAGCGCAACCCAGAAGTGACGAAGTCAGGAGAAAGGAGTGGTCGGCCTTACTTTACAGTTCGCAGTGTAGGAAAGCTGGTTAAATTAACTCTAACACTACTGATACTAAAAGAAGGATTTGCTCTGTAGAACAGGATGGGTTTGACTCAAACTTTGCTTGGAAAGTAACCAGCAAATTGGCTGAAAAAGAACAGAATCAGGTGTTCTTTCTCTTGGACTTCAGCTGAAATGGGCCTTGTTTTAGAGCTTTTTAGGGGCTGGTCTTTCTATGCTTTGGAAAACCCAGCTGCATTTGTATTTGTTCTTTAGAAAGAACATGGTGTTTCTGTATATCTCAATCAAAGTTTCACAAGCAAACACAGAGACTTGACTGTAAAAGGCAGGCTCCTGTCTCGCTGCAGATAACTTCACCGATTAGTGTACTAACTACAGTTAGTTATGCAGTTATATTGTCAATTATATGTGTGTGTGCATATATATATCTGTACATATGTATAGTTACATTGTATGGAAAAGTAGAAAGATGATGTGTGCCTTTCAACAGTCGAGTAACACAGACATATGGTACCACTTCAACTCCTACTAAAGGGAATGTGAAATTTGTTGTTGTAACAATAATTGGCTACTAAATCCTTATATATTATAAATTATTTTTTTTCTTATTATCCCTTTGATGGGGAATTTGGAAGACTGGGTATTAGGAATATGTATGCTTTCAAATCTTCTCTTAAATACAAAATTTTAGAAGATTATGTACCCTCTTTTTCCCCTACCCCCAAAGAACGATTTATTTATGGGAAACCAAATGTGTCAGCGTTTCACTGTGGGCTGTATCACCACTTGGTGTTTTATGTGCCTCAGTTGTTGTGTTTTAAGATTGTAAGCCCCAAGGGGCAGGGACCATGTCTTCTTTTGTTTGTACAGCATGAGCCTACTGTCAGCAGTCTATAAATAAGAAGTAATTATATTCCTACGTAGCTGTGTATTTTGAAAGCTTGGGTCTGCTCCCATTGAAATGCATGGAAAATTTTCCCTCCTGCTTCCCAGGCGGAGGATAACACACTGTATTAGCTAGCTGCATTTCTTGTACATTGTTGGGTTTGTGTGTAAGTGTGTGCGTGTGTGTGTGGCAGGGAGGTTAATAGACTAAAAACTATAATGCATCCCTTTCAACAACAGTGATTTATTATAAAAAGCTGTATTTTGATTATGTTAAATGAATATATAGCAGGTGTTGTGAATTAAAAATACTATTTAGAAAGATGATAACCAATTTTCCAAAGCTAACAACTTAGCTTATTAATGCAATAATAAAATAAATAATGAAACTGCTACCAACTATGGAAAATTGTAATTAGAATGGAAAATTCCATCATTCTACTTGCTAGACACAAAGGTTTTTCTTAGTGCAAGGAGGGCAGAGAATACCAGAACAAGAATGGGAAAACTGTTTTGAGCTACCAAGTAATCTGAAAAGCACACCATTTTTTTAATATATATGAAACATACTTTAATGCTGAGACCTTGTGTGTTAAGGTTCTGCCTGGAGAGAAGTTTTACGGCCAATTTATAAGGTCTTGCAAACAGGAGTTTACAGTGGAAACAGTGACTCTTACCTTAATTGCAGCAATGTCAATAGCATTGCTGTAATGAGGATCTGGCTACACTCCATCTGTTGACCACACCAACGGGTTTTGTGCATCATAAAAGAAGTGTTTCCCCTCCATATTTGATTTTCCACATGTAAATCCTTCCCAGCCCTTTCAATTTATTGGAATCCCAACATATGAGCTATGTAAGTGCTATGGAGATGGGTGTTTAATCACATGGGGGAGGCATCCCTCACACGCAGGCCTACCCCTCAGTAGTGCACTTTTTCAGCGGCAGTGACTTGCCCTTGTTGCTTCAGCAGTGCAGGCTGGGCACAGCTGGTGATCAGCCACTCAGTTGCATGTGGCACGTTGGGTTATGGATTTGGAGAGAGGAAGAGGCACCATGCTGTAAATGCATGAGGCTTTGCAGCACGAGAACATAAGATGAGGCTAAAAGAATGAGTTTTGTGTTTAGCACATGAGACTTGGCAGATCTATTACTGGCATGTGTTTGGGGAAAGCTTATATTTGCATTTGTAAAAGGATAAGGTCATGCATTTAAAAATGTTACCAAAAGCAAACTGCATAATTTTATATGAATGCTGGGGTGTTTTAGTCCTAAGTCACTTTCTTTTTAATCAAAGCATGAATTGAATAATTCTTCCTCCTAAAGTAGGTGAAGAATATGGAATAAAATATCTTTCGTTTGAATTACAAATAAAATACATTTTTGTATGATGCAAATGTTACCTCTATATGCATGTGAAGCTTCATAGTAGTACATATAGCTGCCCATATTCTTCAACCAGGCTTTTACTGGCTTTCTAAATTTCTTCTAATTCATTGGATCTTTCATCTCTATCAACATGAGATATGGGGAACATCCAACTCATTCAACAAACACAATGACAATCCTACTACTTTTAATTTGTGCAGTTTGTCAATGTGTTAATGCACTTTCCCAGGAAAAAAGGGCATTAATAGCTGACTGTTTTTGATACAGACCTATGCAGCTACTTTCTTACATACAAACCTTGCTTCTTCCTGAACACGGAAGAAATAAGGTAGAAAGGTCTGCTTGATGTCCCATCCTATTTTTGGCAGTGTTCAGGTCATGCAGCTATCCAAGTCACAGTACCAGAGTTTCTCTAGCTGTGCTTTGCTTTATCCTCCTGTGCTGCTTTTGCTGCTTCTCTATCTTGTTCTATAAATAGTGCCTGGGGATCCTTGCACAGACCTATCTGGGGAGCTTGGGGAGCTTCACCCTAGAATCTGGAAATGTCATGTCTTGCTTGGAGAGCTGGGAAAGCCACATGCTTACCCTTTCAGCCATTGCATCCTCTTTTGCAAAATTGGGTGATTTCCTACCCTCCTTAGAAAAATCCAATTACTATTATATTTCTACTGCAGAAAGAAGCTTAAGCTGATGTCTCTTTCAGAAATCGTCAGTATCTGCTATACTCTTAGTGAATAAATGGAATGATTTCTAAAAGTTTAATTGCTAGGATTGATTAGTAGTTTTGCTGTCAAGGCTTTTTGTCTTTGAAAGATGGTTTCTTTTGCTTTTCTTTTACTTAGTAAGATCTGCTGTATTTTGTAAGCACGCTAAATATTGATCACAACAAAAGGGAAAACTATCTTTATCTACACTTCGGAGCTAACCTAAGCAAAAGCTTAGCTTTTATGCTAATTTTTAAAATATCAGTGGAATACTACGATCATAGCTGTCAGTATTTATACAGACGGTGATAAATAATCCCTTTCAGTGAGAGTAACTGCTCAGTGAAAAATGTGGAGACAGGAAAGTACCATTGAGAAGAAAAGGCTGAACTAGCTCGGCTGAGATCCACTACTTAACGCTTCTCAGCTTTTTTGTGTGCTGCTCAATCTCTATGTACTATGTAGTTGTAGCAGAGCTATTACTGTGTACTTTATATTATTGGGCTTGTTACTGAGTCCTTGGTCATTTTTATTTCCTCTAGCGTGCTCTCTCACAAAATATTTAATGAAGGAAAAGCATCCAGACTTTAGGAGTGGAAAAGACTTTTTTGTTTCGGTCCTGTGTCTGTCTCGTAACTGCTGGTGATGGCTCTGAGGCTGTAGGAGCTAACTGGGCACAGCAGGAGCGCAAGTGAACGAGAAGATCAATGCATGGAAAATAGCCTCTTCCACAAACCTCGCCTGACCATTTGCTTTGTAAACCAGTCTGGCATTGTTGTTGCTTTTTCTTTCACCTTACACTTAAAAAAAAAAAATCCAGGGAGATGATCAAAATGTGAAAAAGAGATAGACATACTTATAATGTGCATCATATAGATTTATGCTGTTATTTATGCTTAGAGAGAATTAAAAAGCGTAAATATTGATGTGTATATTGGCTCTCATTATCACTGTTTTGAGCATGTGGCATGGTACTCTATATACGAAGTTTGCATAACATATTTCGGTCTAATATTTTAGTTTGCTGCTCAAAGAACTTAGGCATAGCAGTTCAAAGTTGGTTTGTTTATTTGTTTGTTTATTTTTCTTGATGTGCTCAGAGAAGATAAGGATTCAACGAATCATAGACTTGGAAGATACTTAATCTGCTCATAGCCAAAGGTCTTTTGAGCTTATGTGGATAGGATTGATATATCTATTAAAATAACAGTAAACAAGTTTTATTTTGTTAGAGCCATTTTTTTCAAATATTGGCAATTATACTGTGTCCATAAAGTTATGATGTTAATATCCAGGATGGACATTTCTGTGTTAGGAGGTGCAGGCTTGCAAAATTCATAATTTGAGATTCAAAACTATTGTAGCTATATGTTTAATCCACACCCTTTATGCTTTACTGTCATAATTCAGAGCATATGTAATCCATAACCAGGTGTGTTAGTAAGCAGTATATCACTTTGCACTGACTGTTGTGTATTTTACTGTATAACAAGAATAGTCAGGATATTATGACTAAAATTGCTATCGTTGAATATTGATCTGTTAATAGTGGATCTGTATTCAGCAGGCAAAGTTTTAATGCATTTAGTAATTTCTATTATTTCATCGCATCATTCAGACACCCGTATTATTATCTTATTGTTTATTTAGTTTTATTCTTAATTCTTGAAGTTGTTTCCTCATGTGTTTACTGTGGTCATTTGAAGTATAGTAGCTGTTGACTAAGGGATAAGTCTGGATGTACTTGTACTTAAAATAATTCTCAAAGATTCTGTTTTGTCTGGTTTTTAATCATTCTTTTATCATAAAAAAGATGATGATTCTTGTGGTTTTTTTCAGCTTATTTTTTATTTCTTGGGTAATGAGGTATATAGCTTGAAGAGTGGATTAGAGAAATAATGTTTTTGGTAGATCTGAATTAAAGTATCTAAGCCAGGTGATTCTGAATTTTACCATTTTTATCATTCTTACTTTTCTTTAAAATTACATGCTTTGTTAGTTTGTTTCACTTTATCGTTCTTACAGCTTTTGTGATCCACACCTACATGGGGATGAATTGGTTAATACAAGTTTTATTTCTATCTTTAATTTCTGGTATGGCCATACTTTTGGGTCACATATATATCAATGTGTGACAATCTGAAAAAAGCTGGCAAGGCCATTCACAGTAAGGATAGTGACAATATGTTGGGAGATAAATCTGAGGAGAGAGGAGAAATGGAAAATAAATATGTGGATCTTGGAATCAGTCACGGCTAATAGAATAATTTTAATAAATAAACCCAATTACAATGGAGGAAAAGAGTAATTTTGTAACCAAGGAGGCCTCACAGTCATGAGACTTCTTCTAATGATATTTTGCAAAATGAGAGGAAGAGCAGAGAAAGTGGAAATTAGCAGCAGGACTTTCACAGGACATAGAGTCAAAGGGCGTCTGATAAGAGAAAAGCATGAAACAGCATTAACAAACATGTCTGGGGAGGAGAATGGAGGATGAAGAGCTTAGGAGCTACTAGCATGACATTCGTGGCTTGAAAATTGCAAACGGCAGGGGAAGGGTTGACAATTCCGAAAGAATGAAAGTCAGTGCTGTTCAGAGAGCTGAGCGGAGGGCTGGAGCACTCAGAAGGAAGCAGAGCTTGAACAAGACTGGACCAAAGAGATTGGGTTGTACATCCTCATCCCACCTGAAGGAATGCACCACTCTTGAGGAGTCAGATGAGTCACTTACATGAAGATGAGGCCACTTAGGATGACTCTGGAAGCTCACGATGGAACTCCTTGTAGTGTACATTTCACACTGAACAGATTCACAAAATGGACAAGAGAGAAACGTATAACAGAGAAGGCTATTAAATATCAAAACAGTTGTGGTGCATTTCCTGTCATTCTGAAACCTTCAGTTAGGATGGTGTGTTCCAGCTAAACCAAAAATTCTTGATCTGTTGAAGAAATCACTTGAAGATGCATTATGTCATGGAGGGAATTTGGTTTTGTCAGTAGCATTCTGGTAGCTTTAACCAAAAGGGAAAGCAAAGAGGGACCTAAAGAAATTTTAAGAATTTCACTATAAAGTGAAGAAGATTTAACTTGCTCACCACCTGCACATTGCTTTCCTCCAAAATCAACCCTTTTCTCTGGAAGCTTGCACACAAATATTTATTTTTGATACACCTTTTTATACTGTCTTTAATAGAGAATATGAAGGAGTTATGGAAGTATTTCATTTAGATAAGCATGTTGTCTGCAAAGATTTAGAAAAACTGGATTTAAATGACTGTTGCAGTCCCTTCTTGCCTTAGAAGGTATAAACCTAAGAGGAAAACAGAATATGCGTGTGATATAGAAGAAAGGGCAGCAGAGCTGGCAAAAAACAGAGATGGAAAGGAACTCAGTTGCAACTCTGTCATGGGAGGGAGATAAAGAGATGTCTGATATGCTGTCTTCATAAAAGGAGAAGGAGCACTGAAGTTGGTACAAATATGGTATGTAAAGCCCAACACCCGTGTTATGATCTGATCTAAAATACTTGGCATATAAGGGAAGGTATCTGCACAGGCATGACAGTGAGGAAGGCAATTGAAGTGAAGCCTTCTTTTCTTTAAGTAAGCCTCTTCACAAATTTTGTGGCATAATTTCTATACTAGAATTTAAAAAAAAATTTGAATGCATTCCTACTCAGTAGGAGATTACTTTGTGTAATGAAAGCGCTTTCATGCTGTAATACTTCATTTGGTCTCTACTAGTGCTAAAGAACTAATTATCACACTTACCATTTTCAGGGTTGACAACCAAGGGGGTCTAAAGTGCTTTTTCTGTCCGATAATGTGCTTAACTAGCTCCCAATGAAGCTGCATATCATGGTTCACTGCCCTTGATTTTTTTTTTTTTTTTCCGGGACCTAAAGTGGCTGGCTTAGTGACTAGCAGTAATGTATCAGTGCAGATCAGCAGCAGATAATTTAGTCTGATCTTGTTTGATTTTATGAGTCTCCTAAAAACTTTGTTTCCACATACCTAGCAGCTTAACAGACAGACATATGATTGCAAGCTGCTAAACCTCAAGGACTTGTTTTAGAAGGGGCAAGAATGCATGGTGGAACAAAAAAAGGTGAAATTAAGGCCAGGAAAGAATTCGACTCAGGCTTATAGGCTACTGCTTTTCATTTTTAGACATGTCTACACTGAATATTATACATTTCTGCATCTGTTTGTGGTACAAAAAAGCAGAAACGAGATGACTAAATTTTAATAAATAAAGTGTTTTCAGATGTATGTAACTCTTCATGTTCCTCTAAGAGGAAAAGAGAAAGTTCTTCACAATTCTAAATTTAACTTAACATCTACAGCTAGGCAAGTCTTGAAGTTGTTATTATTTAAATTTCACTTCATTTGCAGAGTAAAGAATAGCAAACAATACCTTATGCTGACACCTTTTTTTTTTTTTTTAATGGAATTCTGATATGGAAATCAATTAGTTAAAAAGGCAAGGGAAATGCAATATGCTAATAAAATTATCCTCCATACAAATCATCCTTGGGAATCAACCATTTTGCATTTTATGTGAGGGCATTAGTTGAATGAGGTTGAATTTTCATAGCATTCCCATAGAATGAAAATACAGTATCTTAGCAAAAGATGATAATTTCCTAGGAAAGATAAAATGTGTTTGCATTCTTCTGAATGGTCCTTCCCTTAAAATTAAAGCAGTGCACTTGCATTAGCAAATAAATTAATTTTTAAATGTTTCATATTTTACATACCCCCAAAAATGTTTTTCTTTCAAATGACTGATTGCAATCGTTTTTTCTATGTAGTTGTTTTTCTGCTTTGTACTTAGTATTCACATTCAATAAACTAAATAATGGCAGGTGACCATTATTTTAATTTCAGACAGGATTAACTTGAATCAAATTTAATGGTGGGATGTGTGTAGAAGGAGCCAAAATACTCTAGCAGAGATCTATCTGGTATTAACCAGGGATTGCAGGGTCTCACTTTTATGTGCCTAAGAACTTGATGTATTTATGGAGTGTAGGATAGTGGATAGTTTCCTTTCAGTTTTTTTTTACAGTTAGACAAGCTATTACTGGTATGAGCAGGTATTTCCTATATGTAGAATAGGAAATACCGCTAATACAGTTAATAACCCAGCTAACAGAAGAAAAAAATTAAAAGGAAATGCTTTAAGGGCCCTCATGGTGCACACTAGCATTAAACACATGGCAGCCCATAGACTCAAAATAAAATCCTACAATTTGAGTGCGATGTCACTCATTAATTATTAGACTGTGGTAGTAATACTGATAGTGGTATCGCACCTATGAAAACTGGAATTCAGCCAGCTCGGTTTGAAGGTGTGACCCACAAGCCACCAATGCCAGTTGAAAATCAACCATTACCTTTTACATCAAACTGTGAAAGCGAGTATTGCCTATTGCCTGCACCGCTGAAGCGTAAGGGGGTGTTCGAGAGGCCCGTTCTTCTTAAGTATTGTGTGTGGAGTTATGTAGTACATTCCTATGAGACCTCTCTGATTGCAGCTTTACTGTTATTAATGATAACAATCAATATCTGGTTTTAGTTAGAGCTAATAACATGTACTCTTTTAATAAATTTAAATCTCTCAAAATAATTTTTGGTTAGGAACTATTAAATTTCTATTTCAAGAAACTGAGCTACAAAGAAGTTACAACCTATTCAAAAATTCTTTTTTATTTATCAATTTATACTTAGATGTTTTGTGACGAAATGCTAACTTGATTTTGAACTATTCATGTAACCTGTTTGCTAGTGTTTGCCTTGGTTGATTTGTCTAACCATTGAGTTATTGTTTCTGCATTGTGATTTGAGGACTGAAACCCTTGTCAGAGGAAGGAATGATATTTTGTAAGTTACCAATGTCTACCATTCCCATTGCTTGAAGACAGTGTCTGGATAGCATTAGATTCATGGATGTGCTTTCTGTTGTCCAAGTAAATATTTTCCCAGATTTGGCCAATTTATTGGCTTTTAGGAAAAAAAGATGATTTGAAGGGGAGAATGGGATCCAGAGAGGATGAGACTGCTGAAGAACCTTGAAGTGAGAGGAATAAGAGTTTTGAGGACATATTTCAATCAAAAAGAAAGAGTAAAGCAGCTGCAGGGGTACGGTCCAGTTGGGACAGCTCTGTAAACAGAATGATGGTTGGTGGTACAGGAGAAAAGGAGAAAAATTGGGGCTGCTAAGCAGTGAACGAGGGGCTTGTATGACGGGGATTGGAGAGCGTGATGGAGGCTACAGTACAGGAATGGAAATGGCTGAGTAAGGAAACTGGAGGGGGAAATTGGAACTGACTGTTGTAATGAAGAATGCTATAGAGAAGCCTGAATGAGATTAATAGTTTTGTTTGACAGTTTTTTTTTTTTTTTTTTTTTTTTTTGAATAGCATTTATTTAACCAAACTAGAAGACAGGATGCTGTATCAAAAATGTTGGTCACAGGCAAGTGCTTGACATCCATTCTGTGTACTGATTAAGGCAGGAGTTGTGTGGAAAAAAAAAACGTGCAAACATATAATTAAAGACTGTATCATAACTAATAAGGGGCAGAATCCAAATTGCAAAGGCAGTCTTAATTCTGGAACTTTTTACATTTTACTGTTTGATCTTGTAAGCTAAAAATGTTGTTATACAATACAAGTCTTTTGTGTCTGTGTAATATGCATGTCGTACCAATTGAATTGTCGTACCAACGACAACTATACTACTACTGTATGCCAGACAGTAGACAAATTTCTAGAAATTCATTATCTAAATGAAAAAATAACATGTCAGCCTTTAGCCATAGTAAGTGGTTAACTTTAAATCTAGGTGACAGAAAGGTGGATCAGTGTCTCAAAATCTTTTTGATCAACCAAGTATTTGCTTGTTCATCACTATAAGAGGTTGAATATATAGCAACAGACCAAAGCTTTAGAGTGAATTTCAGTGTTTTATCTTCAGTATGTATTTTTGTATCAATTGTCATGTCATTTTTTATGATTATTTTGTAATCGGTTCTATTCATTTGATAGAAGACTGTTTCTTCGAGTGGGCTATCTAACATCACAGCTTTTACTACAAGGCCTAAATGTGTCAACATTGGCAGGTAGTTCTGTGATTTTTTATCTACGAGATAAAATCTTGGACTCAAAAAGGCAAAGTAAACACCATAAATAGGCTTATGAAGCAGACGGATGCCTTTATGAAGAGAAAGAGTAACAAAGAATACATCAAACAGGATGATGTGGTTCAAATAAACCTTGGTACGTATGACAGTTTCAATCTAGGATTTTCTTATAAAGGTAAAAGGTAGAATAGCTTAAAGGTGGCATACAGTGTTGTTGGAATATTGGACCTGTCCTGTAGGCAGTTTTTTGAGCCAATACAAGTATTTTATTGGCCAAATTCAGGCAATTCAGACATAAATATATAGAATTTATGGTCCGAGAAGGCAAGTTCCATGCATCAGCAGTATTTACAAAATAATAGGTGTCAGACGCCATGAAGGGGTTTTTATTTGACAGGATCCGGTTAGGAAGTCAGTATGTATAATAAACGTGAAATTGAATGAAGCTCAGGAATGCCATATTCTGGGAGTCTGGTATGGAACTGAGGTCAGAATTCTGGAGCAGCCAGGCACTACACCTCGTGCGGCTGGAAAGGCAGAAGATTGGAGAATCTGCCTGCTTATTTCGTAAACTGATATCACATGTTTAAACTTCAGCTGGGAAATTTTCTGTTTTAATTTTTACACATTATCAGTGCAGCATTAGATATTGAAAAGAGTACATTTTGAGCAATTTTGTAATAAATATTGGAAGTACTTCAGTTCTCCAGACAGAGCCCCTTCCTAAGATTGTCATACCAACAATTTGTTTAAGCAAGGAGATCAACATTCAGCCCAGCATAGAAACCATGTGTCCATCTTAAGGACTGAGTATAGCTCCATTGAAACCAGCAGTCTTCACTGATTTCAGTAGAGTTTGGGGAAACCTTAAACAGAGTTTTTCTCCTTAAACTATTATTGACACAGGCTATTTATTAAGACAAGGCTATATTCTTAATCTAAGTTTCAGTGTAAATCTGTCTAAATCCTACACTGTTAAAGGCTATGGTTGTCCTTGCCATCTGTATTTCTTTGCAGTACACAGATAAGATGCTGCATAAGCAATAACTGACAGTTTAGTGTGTGCACGATCACCTGTAAACGTTGTTAAGCACAGTTGATGAGGGGGAAAAAAATCAGTGATGCTGAGTTTGGATTCTCTAGAAAGAATTAAATAAGGAGTTTTTCCTGCATTTTTTAAGATCTACATTTTCAAGAATTTTTCCATCTAATTTTTAATGATTTCTTAAGGATGTAAACATAAAGATCTGTTGAAATAAAACAGTCTTTTAATGGAAGAATAGAAAAATAATCTAATACCACCTAATAAATTTTCAAAGTCAGCGTGTCAGGTTCCTTCTGGCAGTGAAGCTCTTGCATTATCTTTTTGATGCTGAAATCGGTTCAAGTCAGTGAAATTTCTTTAATGAACTTTAGGGCACATCTTCAAAGAAACCTGCAATTGAACCTGTGGAAAGGCCAGTGCCTTTGAACTGTGGAAAAGAAGTTTATCCTAGATTAGCTTGATCTTTTAGTTTACTCTGCCTTCTAATCTAGTAACAGAGATCTGAGCTTCAGGAATACTCCTGTACTGCACACAGTGACAACCTAAAACTAATATGTTGTTGTGGATAAATTCATGACTTCCCTTTAAGTATTGGCATTTTTTCAGTGGGAAGAATAGCAAAGTAGTTTGTTATGTACTGTGAACATATCAATCCTCTTTCTTCTGGATGAACATTCTGGGTCTAACTGGGCACTATATTTTCTTTAGTTTTATTACTACTTCATAAATTGAAAATTTAATTTCATTTTTGTTTTCATTCTCTCTCTAACTTTTCAGTATACTTCCATCCAGTTCAGTCTTTTCGTCACCCAGATGTGGAACAATGTGCCTTCAAATGTGAAAGAAATAAAAAAAATCTGGAACAAATTATGAAGTGATGGAGAAGGGAAATGCAGAACTGTATGGAAATAAGTACATTAATGCATAGGCTCTGATGCACATAAGACTGTTGTGAAGGACACTTCATTTTTAGTTTGAACTTCTGCTTTTAAATTTTACTGTAATATGATACAACATTTTCCTTGGTGAGTACTTGAGGAACTTTTGGTATTAACAGTATTCTTTTCTGTAGAAATTCCTCTGGAATTCAGAATTTGTATTCTTTCCAGGAGACAATAAGAAAAACATGGAAGAGATTTTTAATAGAAAAACAACACTCAGTAGTTTACAGCTGGCAATCATAATGCCTCTACTGCTGCTTTTATTTTATTAAGTAGAACGGGTCAATTTAATATCAGAGATGAAAATGGTCCTTCTCTGGTCAAAGTGAAAATACAAATCAAGCAAAAATTTAAGTGACCAGTAGCTTCTTTCTTTCAATGATTTTGTGAATATCTTTTGATAACCATCTCATTTTGTGTAATCAAATAGGAAAAGAAGGGTTATCACTCAGCTAGCAAAGGAAAGTTGCCTTTTGTCTATAAATACTGACTTCTGTAACTATTTCATGCATGCTTTTGACTGTACGTTAATAGGAAATAGCATGTAAAAATACAGTATGTAAAAAGTATAGGAAGAGATGTCTAGCAGATGCTGATTCACATTCAGATGAAAAAAATCGTATTTATAAAATTGAATTTTTGAAGAGAGAAGTACAGAAGAGAGGCAGAATATAAAATGTGGCTCAAGGAACTGAGAATAATTGAAAAACATTTACATGCATTTATATGTTCATCCAGCATTCAAAATTAAGTGATACTATATTTTCCTGTATCACATTTTGAGCAGTTTCCTTTGAGATGAAATCCTTGCTCTATTAAACTCAATAGGAATTTTGCCACTGACTTGAATGGTGCTATTTCACCGTTCGTCTGCGAGAAACAGTTTCTGCTTTATACTGTTACTATTTTCAAATAGTAAACTTCCCCTTCCTCACCTACTCTAGTTTCCTAAGGATCTGTAATCTTTTGCAACAAAAGGAAAAGTTTTCTTTGTGTATATACTGTATAGTCGAAATGAATTACCATGCAAAAAGTTAGCTGACCTAATGGGCCGATTCCAGCAGAGCAGACGTTTTGAATCTGGCGTTTCTTAGTTATCGAGGCTATAGGATTTTGAATGCTTTTATCCTTTTATTGGTGAATGCACTAAAGTGCATGCAGACAGAGAATGTTAAAGTGGCAGTCAGATAAACTTGTTAAAGCAGTGGGAGTTTTTCCTTTCTTTCTACGTGACTTTATCATCACAGTGGAGTTAAAAGGCAATTAGCCCTTCAGCTCTTTTCTGGCCAGTTTATTGGCATTTTACACACAACTGTTGAATAGACAGTGCCATATTAAAAATTCCAGTGAAGCTGGCCTGGGGATAACAGACTCTAAATTTCAGGTTAATGTAGGTTTCCTTAAGAGGAACTATTGCCAAAAAGCTCAAGTAAAATTATCTAAATACAGTACCTATGCTGCATGTACTCATAGTTGATGGAAAATTGTAGTAGTCTTGCTACATGCTGTGTTACATTTCCAGGGAAATATTTTTATAAAGAGTGTTTGATGAAAAAGTTTATTCCTTTAGTAATAACAGACTTCCCACTGTGTTACTTAAGGCAATGAACATAGTGAGTAGAACTAGACATTTTCATCATAATAGCAACAATTATACTTGCTTTGCATTTCTGTGATTTTCAGCTAAGGACATTAAAACGTTCTACAAACATGGATTCCTTATTTCTCTTACTGTATGAGAAAGTGGAGGGAGAGATTATTGTGTCAAACTTTTGGCCAAATTTAACCCAAAATTTAAATTCTGTTTTTTTTTTTTTAATTCTAAATATTATGTTTTTTTTCTGAATAGTAGCTCAAACATCTTCTGCAGTACTTTCAGTCCCAGATTTTGAGAACATAAAAGTGATTCAAATTAAATCATTCTTCTTCACTGGAGAGAATGAAATACAGACACAAAACAAATAAGTTCACTACTGTAAAGTGGAATTTTGATACTATTTTAGATTTAATCTGCTCCTGCCAAAGAAAATGGGAGCTTTTTCATAGACTTGACTGTGAGTATTAACTGTGAGTGCTAATAATGCATTCAATACTTCTATGAAGAAATGCTTTTAATTAAATTTTGTAGCTTATTCTAATTTACTGGTGTTAGAACAGATAATGAGAAATTCACTGAGGTCTGTGTGATTGCAAACCAGATGGAAAACAAAGAGGAGATCCCGTATTTTTAACCTGACCATATGCATTGCTTATACTTCTCTAAGTAGTATGTCACCTAACTCTTTAATTATAGCTGATTTTTGGATCAAATCTGTTTCAAAATAGAGAGCACGGCTGGTAAGTTTAAAAGACTCAAAAGCCCTATTTCTACTGTTTTTCAGTTTGCTTGGCCACTGTGGAGACGCCACTCAAATTTTGTTCAGAGAATAAGTGGCAGACTTACGCTACAGTGTGCCTTAACACTCAACCAGGCAAACCAGAAATGCTTCCCTTTGCTCGGATATATTAGCTAGTAGCTTTTTCTTTCAGTGCACAGCACTATAACTGGAAGTGAGCACTATAACCACAGGTTTATTTTAAAAGATATGTATCTGTACTACATTTCTGACTGCTAGCAACTCAAACTTTGCTTCTGATGCTAATGAGGCATCATTAAAATTATCTGTGTCTTTTGTTTTTTAATACAGGAAAGTTATAGTGAAAGTTTAAAAAAATGCCCTCAGTAAATGGACAATATAGTGTAAATTAAGAGTCTGGAAGTTAGGAAGTGCCAGATTTAAAGGAGCTCATACCAATTTTATTTTAGTGCCCTTTTCTGTACATGTTACACTTTCTGTACACTTCACAGCTGTTCCATGCCTACCATCTATTATATCAAATAAATTCATGGGCTGCACAGTAAATCAGACAGTTGATGCTGAGAGAGACAAACAATAATATTAAGGTCAACTTAGACCTACCCAGTCTCTTGCTACAGATTTCTTATGTGCTAACAAGTCCCAAAGTACAGGTATTGTGTGTTCCTCTGATTTTTCATTTCAGTCACGACCTGTGTCAGACGCGTAGAACTTTTGCAGTGCCTCAAAGCAATGCGGCTGTGGCCACTCTGGTGGCGAGAGCATGCGCTCTTCAGGAGCAGAGGACGAGCTGAGTCAGGCCCGGCCGTTCTGAGGTCTAGGACAGTTCTCTGGGTTACCGTTTTTTTTTTTTTTTTTTTTTTTTTTTTTATTATTATTATTATTATTTTGCCTAGGCAAAAATTGCTTTTGCCTGAGTTTTGCCATTTACGAATGGCAAATTTATTTTATAGAATTGTCTGAAAGATGATGTGTTAAAGTCTGCGTGACTGTTTTGAAAATGAAAGAGACTACAGAAAGCTAAGAACTTTATACAAGTGACCCAATGCATTAGAGAAATGACTAAGACATCCACAACAAACACTTTTGAAACTGTGCCCAACATCTGTGCACCATCTTTTCTCACATAGACAGTAATGTTCTTTTCATATCACAAAGAAGATGCACATAGCAGTTTATTAGTGTTCTAGTGATACTCAGATATAGTGATGAGCAGCACAGAGATGCTCAGGAAGCAATCGGTAAAGTGGTTTCAGGGAAATGCTTGGAAAGGCAGCATTTTGAGACCTTTGAAACTACAGAAAGGCTGCTTCATTGTGTAAGAAACATTCAGCCTGTGAACAGAATGACACTGAGAATCTAGAGTGAAGAATTATGTGTGATTAGTTAAAAATAATGTTAATTTATAGACACCAGGGGGCAGAATTAAGGTTGCGAGGACAGCTATAAACCTGACATTTCCAACCTTTTAAAGGGCTATTTATCTTGTGAACTTGCATATGCTTTTTAATTTAGATATTTGAATGGTGTAGAATTTGTTATGAATCATGTTCTACATTTGTGGAAACAAAACACTTAAATACACTTGGAAAAGAAGTGTGATTGCTCATATATTCAAAATGAGAACTTAACTAAAAGCTAGTTTAGGTTTGTTTCAGCTAATGTCCAAGACATTATTGTTTATGGATAAATTAGTACAGCTTTCTAAAGGAAAAACATCAAACAAATCCTTTCTTGACAAATAGACTTCTTTTTTCTTACTTTCTAAACTGCAGAAAATACTGCAGATAACTGTAGCTTTTATTTCCAACCTGACTTTCCATGTTCTGAAACTAATTTGCCATACTGCTTCTCGAAGTCTGCTCAAGGACTTCCTTTAGCAGAATAATGTGGTTCTTATTAAGTACATCCTATAAGACCCAGGAGGATTGCATGCAAAGGAAATAGGACGGAGACACAAATGAATTTCCATCCTCCAGTCAGATATATGATATTGATGACCAGGATGTATATGAAGGTTATTGTAAAGAAGACAAAGAATTAAAGCAAATGTCTGACAAATTGGCTGTCTTCATATGCAAAGATGACAAGTGGTCTATACAACTAACTAGAAAAGATGTAGGCATTATGCCAAGTAGTTATACAGTCAACAAGTCTCTCTGAATCACATGCTTATATGTAACCTCTCTTTTGAAAAAGGCCTCACTCTAAATTACATCATCATGAAAGACTTAAAAGCCATGAAGTTTTACATGAAAACTGATAGTTTCTCTTTACTCCAAATATTGTTTCACTGGTATGAATTTTATATTTTTACCAAAATACCAAGATATTCTGTTAAAGTGGAACTTCTTTAAGAGATTCTCTTTTCCTAGTTTTTAATGAAATGCACCAAATACAACTAATTAACATGAAAATAGTGGCTCTCATTTCAAAATCTATTTCTTCCTTTAGTTAAAGTCTGTCTATATGTGACAAAGTATTTTCATGTTAACTAATAACAAAGGATAATTAGATAGAAAAACATATTGGAGTAGCTTTAATGTAATATAGTCCTTATAATTGCTGATGGTCTGGTTCTGACATATCTTGCCTAACATATCTAAATGTAAATTTCATAATTTTTGCAATGCACTTGGTTGATGAGGAAGATTTACACTGCACGTGTGACACAGTGCAAGTGTAAATAAGTAAATGGACTCAGGAACTATCACTCTTTCATTTTATTCTTTAGAAACATGCAGAATTTGGATAATCAGGATTTTAATATGATTTTCATATTAATCTGTTTTAAACCATGAAATCTAATATTTTCACCATGACTAATCCATGAAATTTGTCAACTTTGTCCATGATTTATACAAGGTCTATTTTAAAGAGAACTTGCTTGAGTCCTAAGGCATGGAATATTATTTCCCAGCATGCTTTTAGTATCTCTTCACTAATAAATATAAACAAAATGTGCACATTGATTATATTATTTCAAGATCAAGAGGTAAAACCATGAGAAACATTCAAGAGTATATTCTCCATAGCAGTGTATAAGAAGCCATTAAGAAGAAAATAACCTATCCTATCAGAGTTAGTAAGAATGGTTGTGATCATAAAGTTTACCTAAAATAATTGGATAACTTACTTGCAGATTAAAAACATATGTGATACTTGTATGTCTTTATGTTGTAGGCTTTAGAATTAATTGCTGTCAGCAGAAAACAGACCAAACAAAAATAGATTTGCATCAATTCTTTGTAATGGGGGAGAAAAGAGGGGAACTTGAATGACAGAGAGAATAATTCTGTTTAGTATTTGGAGGGGGGGGGAGAAGTGGCTATACAACGTTCACATATTGTAATGCAATTTACTATATATGGGAAAGAATAAGGATCCTTTATGTAAATGTAATAACATGCAAGTAATACCTTCAAAAGGAAACAAAAAAAGTCTCCTGTGTACTAAATGTTAGTCTACTCCAGCTGTCCTCCCTTACTTTGTGGAGGAAAGGCATTTGGGGAAAGGCCAAAACACAGATATTCACAAAGCATCCAATTTTTACTCCAGCATAATGTCTTAATCAGCTTTTACAGAGCTGCTCTGCCCTGTACCAAACATGCTATAAATGTGCAATACCTCTGTATGTGTAAATAAGTCACACTCCCTATGGTGATGAAAACAAGATGACTGCTTATTTAGACAACTGCTCAAGGCTGCAGGTAACAGAAGAGCGTCATCCAGTTACTCTTCAACTGGCAGGGGACTAGAGCTAGAACTCCTGAATCCTGCTACTACCTCTATGCCATTTCAAATTCCTAGTTACACGACTTCATGAAAGTTCTCCAGAAATTGTTCATATTAAGAGCAGGGATGGCCAACTTCTGTCATGATCCATCGGTGGGAGCCAGCTGGCAAGAACTTGGCCTGATCTGTGATCTGGTCCCACCCCTTGAAATGACTGTATAGCTATTCACATATCCATTTAATGACCAAAATATCATCATCTGTCGTGTTCCCTCCCTGAAGCACGTGATGGGGAATGACACCTTTGTGATCAGGCTGCAGGTGAACTTCTGGCCATGTGCTGAGGATGGGAGGGCTCAAGGTATGCAGCCTTCAAGTGTCCTAATGCTCTTATATGGTTGCCCATGTCAGAGGTTTAGCTCAAATGACATGCAGGGGACCTCTGTGCTTTTGTTCTTCTGGTCGACCTTTTCTCAGTCCTGCCTCCTTACCACAATAGCTTATGTTCTCAAAGGAACCACAGCCTCTTAAAGTGATTTCTAAAGGAAAACAGAAAACTGGATAATTGATAACTGAGCAGGTGACAAGGTTTAACTAAACATCTGTGAGTTTCCAAAAAGTACAATGCCATCTCTTATGAAGAATTGAATTCAAAATAACTAATCACTATCACTCATATTACAATCAGTCTGAGTATCAGATAAAATTATAACAGCTAATGAATTTAAAAAATGGGGCAAAGGAGATAGGATATTTCTTCTTATAATTTGCAGTTCATCTATGGAACTTCATGCCACATGATGCTGTGAGTATCAAAGTTTATACAGGTTCAAATACTGATCTGATGAGTTCAGGGAAGAGAAAATGCATTAGGGGTTGTTAAACACTGAAATATTGCCTGTAGTGCATAGATCAATGCTTTGAAGGTTGCATGAGCTGGCAGACTATACCAGGAGCCACCACTGGAGAAAAAGTGCTGGGGTGGGTGGACCTGTGGTCCACTCCAGTGTGGTTGTTCTTTAGTTCTCTGCCAGGTCTCCTTCAGTTACCTCACCATCTGTATTTTCAAGTCCACATGTTCTAAAAGGCAAGGAGGAATGTGGCCTCTTATCCAAGCTGGAAGCCTTTTTTATGACCTGTGAGCAGAATTATAATTTATTTCAAACTTAATAAATCATTAGCCCAGAAGGCTAGAGATGTTTTGATGAGAGAAAGGAAGAATTTGGGGAAAACATGTGAATGTTTTACACGTTTTACATTTGCCTAGCTAAAAAAGCCATTAAGTAAATTTTTTCTGGTTCTTCACAAAATACTTCATGTAGCATGAGACTGAAAGTATGAGGAATCTCAGCCTCTAAACGATATATTGAAAATAGTGTTAATGAAAATAGATGTTTAGAATGAAATTTCATAAAATTTCATATGAAATAGGATTTCATAAAATTCCATCAGATTTAGAAGTCAAAATGATATATTGATCCTTTATTTTCATTAAGTGCATCTTGTCTTGATAACTCAATACCTGTCTTTACAAATGCAACTCCCCCCTTTGGGTCCTTAAAACTTCTATACTACTACCACTGCTATAACTCCGGATTTATTAATAATCAATAGAGTTATATAGATATTCTGTTACAGATTCATTCCAGATATCCCAGACATTTAGGGCTAATATTTTTACATATTTTACAATATTTACACATTTTAAGCTGATATACATAAAGTTGTCTAGGACAGAATTGAAGATATGTCAAACTACAAAAATTCCAGCTTTTTTCATTTGCTGCATCTTTAAGCAAATACTCTCTGTGTTTCCTGTGTTGAGATTCTTAAAAAATATTGTTTTTATGTTATACAGGATTCTCTCTTAAATAATTAACATGGCATGTTCATATGAGGCAGAATGCTCTACAGTATAAATTAGATCTGGAGAATTTACCTACATGTTTGTTGAGCAAAAAAGTTCTACAGCAAGGTCTTTTCCTAATGCGTACATTTATCAGCTAAAATCTTGATTGTTTTGCCTGTATTATGTCATTCACGTCTGGAAAGAACAGCCTCCCGTTGTTTGTGAAGCTGATCTCCTGCTGCTGTTTAGCCACTTGTAGGATTCTGTCCCAATTCCTCTAATCCACTCTGTTTCAATAGCACCATATTTGGACTCCTTCACACATTCTTTGGCTGCTCTGTTCGTGATGCCCGATGAACTGAATTAGAATTTTAATGTTCCGTTCAGAACAGAAGGAACCTTTTTGTTAAATGAGAATATAAGGAATACTTTCCTCGGCTACATTGGATAGGATTTCTACATATGCACTATGTTATTTTCCTTCAAACAGCTGCCCAGAAGTTTGGAGCACTATTTCGACGTATTGTTTTACTTTATATCAATCCAGTCCAACTTGAGATTTAATGTGGCAGTAAGGCCTGCTACCATCTGAAGTTGCTTCTTTCCTGTTGTAGCTGCCCTTTCAGCATTCATAGCTCCTTGTTGCCATTATGTCAAATGTTTACTGGTATCTTTTTGAGCTGCTTGTGCAGGTCAGGCTTAACCAAAGGAGAGAACCTGAAAGGCTCCAAAAATAATACATTAGAAACGACACCAAAAATACAAAGTACACTGTAGATATTTTTACCTGACTTCCAAGAAGTCAGCAAAGATTTGCATATTTGCCAGTAGCTGTTTTCTGATCCTCACATAAAGCAGGGTTAATTTAAAGCTAAATTGGTTTACCTATACGCACATTTTCTGTCCCTTCACAGCTGACTCTCTGTACTGTGGTGGAGCTATTTGTGTCTATGATAGCACTAGAAATAGGGTAGTAGAATGTGATCCTTATTAAGACAGTTTGTAGGCACATATTTTAACAATTACTCTTTATTATGAGCAACTTGTCATTGAAGGTGCATGGGATTTAATTTACTGAAAATAAAAAGGTTGATTTTTGATGATAATTTTACTGTACCAAAAGAAGTTCCTTGTACACAATGTAATATTGCATGCATCTCTGTTGTAAAATTTTAAAAACTTGCAATGCAGTATATATAGTGTATATATATGTGTGTATGAAGAGATTAAAGACATTAAGTGAAACATGTTTGAATAACTTCATAAAGTCTCTCTCACTTTTACTAGCTTTCCAGCACTGGAAAATTTAGAACAATTTTAAGCACCTACCCTGTTTTCTTCACTGTGGTTTCTGCAGTCCAGGGCTTCCTTGGTGTGCTGCATCATCACTAACAGAAGCCACTGGAGCCAGGCCATGGTGGGAAACACCATCTCTTGACATGCCAGCTCATGAATGGTAGTAGGGGTGCAAGCAGACATGGGAAAAGACAACAGCTATACCAGTTTGGTATAAATTACTAGTGAGTTTTACCTATAGCAATAGAACAGAGAAGACAATGAAGAAGAAAGAGGAAAGGAGAAAGTGAAGATGAAACAAGGAGAGATATAGAGAAATATGTGCAGAAACCATAATGAAGAAAGAAATCGGACAAAAAAAATGTATATGGACTCCCATCTTGCTTGCATTTTCAAGTAACATGCATATGATTTGTTTACAAATGTTTTAACGTTTCTAGTGATAGAGATGCATATGAAGGAAAGAAATCTTCTTTACTTTATGTAACACAAAATGAAGAGATTTGTAAGAGACCCATCTACGCAATAATAACATGGAGAGGTGGTTGTACTGCTCCTTTTCTGTTTGTGCTTTAAAATTAATTGAAAGCCTCATTGTTTTATTTAAACTGTGAAAGCTTCCAAGGTCAATGAGTGAGGTAATTAACCTGCCTCTTGTAGGACAAAAATATGTATGTTAAATTGCATAATTAGTTTTAATTACTTAATTACAGTGTTTAATGTGGGGGGGTCAAAGGTTACTGTTACATTTAGAAGTCATGGCAAGAAGCACAAAAATAAGCAACGTATCTTAATTCTGTATTTCTTTAGGTCTTTATAGAAGGGGTCTACTGTGATCTCTCCTTGACCTTGGATATTTGATGATTATGGCAAATAATATATTGCTGTTATACTTTTTAGAATCATAGAGACACCTTTGTAAATGACTAAGTGACTTTACCAAAGACTTCATTTAGGTTTAGAGTACACGAAAGTTAATCAGCAGTGGGAACTCGACTGACAGCAATTTAATCTGAATGGGTAAGGTAATTACATGATTACTAGGAGTGTTTATATATGCACAAGGATATTTTTATTGGAAAAAAAGCTAATTGCTTTCTTACTGAGAAGAGAAAAAAACAAACAAATTTGTTGTCACAGGTTAAGAGGACATCCTTCATTCCTTGAAATAGTTTCTTTTCATATTTTAGAGACAGAATGAACTCATAATTCTTCACAAACTGGCACTGGGATTGTGTTATGTATTCCTCCATTTCTAAGCCAGAAATAATGCTATCATTGAACTTGATTTAAGAAGCTCATTACTTACACGTTAATTGTGTGATACTCCATAGATGTCATGATGCTTGTAATTCGTGATCTGTTTTACTACGTGTAAGTGCTGTTGCTTAAGTACAGGTTGATTTCCTCAAACTTAAACCTAAGGACTCATTATACTAATGGATATTTGTGGGGAGAAGGACATTATTTATTTTTCTATGGTGGTAAAAATGCCAAAGATCTATTTACAAGATAGTTAGATAAAAGGTTGTGTTCATAAATGTATATAAAAAAAAAAAAAGTCTTGTGTTACGTGCTCTGAATGGTCCCTTAGAAAATGCTGTTTCAAGCTATTGACAAAAGAGGGAATGTTAGGAGATAAATCTTCAGAAACAAACATTAACATTTATGAATACCTCCTGGAAGTACACTAAAAGATAGAATCCCCTTTGGCTTAATAAACTGTGGCTTGCTCCAAAGCCTACTGAAGTAGTGGATCAGGCCTTATCTTGGCATTTTGTATGGTTGTGTTACAGAGACATAAAAAAGAAATTAAAGCTTGTAAGAATAACTTCATATCTCATGGTAACTTGGACACATTTGATCTGTGGAAATAGCAGGAACTCCACCAAAGGCCGACTCCTGAGAAATTAGAATGTTAATGAAACAAAATTTGAAATAAGAAATAAATTAATTTTTAAAAAAGAACGGCATAATTATGCAAAGAAGTTCTGTCATGCATTCCTTGTTACAAAAATCATTTGTTCTCCCCTCTGCTAATTTTTCCCTAATTAAGTTTGTAACAAAATATTACAATTTTGAATTGTTTTTCTGAACCAGATGATCCGGTCACTGTTGGAGGCACATAGCCACGGCAAAATCTCACGCTGTACATTGATCACGTGTCCAACCTTTGCCTAGAGTGCGATCCCCAGTTCCTTCAAGAGATCCATCTTTACCTGTCTATAAAGAAGAGGAGGAGGAGGGAGACATCTGGGATATTCAAGTATCAAAGTTTAACACCAGAGCAGGTTGAATCTCCATTTATATTATTCTCTATATGTGTTACTAGTATTGACTTGGATAACTGGTTGAAGATTTTTCGGTAATTGCATAGTATGCTTTGAAGTTTTTACCAACGTTAAAACATTTTTGTTTAGACACCTCACTTACGAAAATTACATGTGTGTTTTTCATAGTGTGAAATTGAATCCAAAGTAATTCTGCTATTAAAGAAGTTAGCTAATAATGAGCAGGCATGGCAGCTGTGTGCTTGCCGGACCAGAGCGGCTCGTGTAAAACTGTTCCGCCTACTGTAGGTTTTTACCATTCTGTGTGTAGCCCATACAGCCGAGTGCCGGTCCTCGACACGCACGCTCGTTTTCATTCACTTGCATCAGGCGTGTTAGACGTCCTTCTTCTCGTTCCTCCTCTTCCCTTTCCAAGAGGACTTTGATATCCAGAGAGCAGACAGGGTTTCGCTTGCTGTCCGAAGGACGGCCCCTTTAGGAGTCTAGCACAGCCCACACACGCTCCTGGAAAATGTCCAACTTGTTCTTGGAGCAGAATGTGAACCTGTGACCTTCTGGGCCTCCGGCAAGAGTGCTGCCTACTGAGCCACCAATACCCAGGCCATCAATAAGTTTTAAATGCCAGTCGCAGACTTCACAGAGATAATGACTTCAGTGTGTAAAGGTTTTGT
This sequence comes from Rhea pennata, assembly GCF_028389875.1. Taxonomy (NCBI): domain Eukaryota; kingdom Metazoa; phylum Chordata; class Aves; order Rheiformes; family Rheidae; genus Rhea; species Rhea pennata. The sequence continues at coordinate 15,395,032 of NC_084674.1, forward strand.
TGTGGAGGCTGCAGTCTCACACATGGCGTGACAGAGTAAATACGCTAAAACCATAGAGAGCTGTTACATAACTTGCCTTGATATAACAGTTTTTGTAATATGTTTCAAGGCATGGAATATTATTTAAAGGGACACTGTTATGTAGGCTTAGGCCCAAAATGAAGCTATTATAAAAAGAATGTTTAGCAAAAACAGAAATACGGCCATGAAATTGTTGGAGTGGGAATTTCAGGGTAAACTTGCTTGGATTTAAACAGTTGCCTGCATGACGTTGCACTGTTGTGCTAGGGAATGAGAACGAGAAAATGAAAATACTATGAAGTGGGAATCAGAAACTGAAACTGACCCAATTAAGATATGAGAAGTCTGTTAGTGCTATTAAACTTTTTTAAAATGAAAGGCTACTACGTTCTGAGAAAGATGAGGGAAAAAAAAATCAGTTCTACCTTTGTAATTTGAAGCAGCGTTACTGACAGAGGTAGATAAATGCATTTGTGCTTTAATATTATGTTCTTCCTGTTTTCAAGTAAGTTCTAAAGTAATTTTGATATAAAATAAACTTTTAAGTTTTTGGCATATTTCAATTTTATTGATCTATATTTTCAATTTAGCATTGAAATCATGCAACAAGCATATAAATGTTTGGGTAATTCACATTGTTAAATATGACTCTTATTACCCCAAATATTACTTATAGAAATGGATCAAGTAGGAAAACTTATAGACATATTCAAGACAGGACTTACAGAAAGGCTCTTATAAAAATTGCGTAAATCATCTTTGGAGCAAAGGCCAGGAACCCAGGACTCCTTTTCCCAACTGAGTGCCCAAATCACTAGGCTAAAGACTCTTGCTCCCTCTTGTGTTCTTTCTCTGGCCCAATGTATCTCAAATTATTTTCTGTTCAATGATACAGTTTCAGCGGGAGGGCTTTAATAAATCCTTATCCTCATCCCCGCATTTCACGCAGCTTGTGGCCTCATGTTTAGAACACTCTCCTAAAAGATATTGCTTTGAATCTTAGACTGAAGAAGGAATCAAACCTGGGCATTTTGCTTCTGGGAGGTGTGGTCCTACTACGAAGCTAGGAACGACTGCTATTAATGACTGCTATTTTATGAAGAAATAGCACCTGAAAAATGTTGCAGGGAACCCAGCCTGGTTGGTGTCTATTAGGCTTGTTTTGAGAACTTCTGTGTCTGGCAAATCTTACCAAAGAAAACTGTGGAATGGACATCTCCAGGCTGACAGAGGGGCCTTGGGGACCACCATTTGGAATGGAGGTGCCTAAATTCTGCACATAGCATTTTTAATTCCCATCTTTTTAGACTATGGTTAGTTTAATAGCGCCTTTGAACATAGAACTGAGGGACTGAATGAATCTGTTTTTCAAATGCAAGTTAACTTTAAAAGAATGTGTTATCATTAAACAAGATGTTAGGAAGAATTTGTTCTTTAAAAATGCATTGACAGGTGTGAACCATAGGTAAACACAATGTATTTTGAAACTTTAAAAAGTTAAATAACTTTGAATGTGATAATGCTTTTGATGCAGTTGTAGTTCTGTAGAGCAGTGTGTACTAGATCTGAACTCAGCAAACTCAACTAGATTAACTATATTGCATTTATAAAACAAATGTTTGTCAAAATTTCTGACTTAATTTCCAGGCTGTCATTTTATTTTTTTCAATACGTATGTTTTCATTAAGGCTTGAGGTACAAGTCGTTATTCATACAAATGCATTTACCTGTTTCAGTGAGATTATTCTGGTGAGCAAGGCAATGGCTAGGATCAACCAGTATGAGCTTGGTTTTCTTTTTAATTGAAATGCTAATTTTGAAAATGACAGCTGTGAAATATTTTTAGTCTAAAGTGCTACAGATGGTATAAAATTAGAATTGTGAATTTGCTTGGCAGATCTTTTATTATTATTTCTGTCTGTTTAAAACACTGAAGGAATAATGTAATGCATTACATACGTATTACTTTTCTGGCAGTGTGTGTATCACCTGGTTTGGTATCCAGATATATTGAATTGTGAACTCTTACTTCTTTGTAGTATGGTAAATTGGGAGTGTGTGTGGGGGAACAGAAACTTGTATACATGGAAGACTTGGTTTTAAAGACAAGTCTTTTTCTACCTCTTCTAGTATCTGTAATTGTTGTAGTAAGGCTTTTCATATAGTAGGGTAGCACTCAGCAGAAGCGGGAAGGATGCAGCTGGCATCCCAAAGGAGATGGCACTGACTGAGCCAACTGCTGTGCAGTTCGTTGGCCGTGTTTGTGCTTCTCCACGCAAGATTTTCATTGCCTCGTAACCCGTCTTCAGAAGGGCTACCGTTTGCAGCACAATACAGTGCAAACCTCTCGTTTCACTGTGAAGAGAAGTTCAAATGATAGAGACTATCGGTCAACAGCACGTTAATGATTTTATGTGCATTGGGACCTGCCAGCGTAGGGAACAGTTTAGCGCAGTGTCGGCTGATTGCTCCAGAAAAGTGGATGTTTCTCAGCATGTTAAAGGGGGAAATCTGTGGGTGCTTAGATACCGGTGTTATGAATGTAGGATAAATACCTAAAGTACACTGTGATTGCCTGTATTATGACAGAAAAGGATAGAAAGGCCTGAAAGAAAACTGTAATTGGAAAATTAAATAGAAGAGCAGAGAAAACTGTTAGAAGCGATTCTACAGAAGTGAAAATGTTTAAAAGCTATGTCTTGATGGAGGGGGAATCTTTGGAGGTGAGTAGAGGTCTTCAAGGATGAATGAGATTTTTGTAAGTGGAGTAAACAATATTACATGATTCTAGTTGATTTGGATCTGTGTACTTTGGGAGGCCGTGCATAAAAGAGTTATAATAATCAAATGTTGTGATGAATAAGCATTTTGGCAGAGTAAATAATCAGGCAGTAGTCAATGTAAGATATGCTACAGAAACGAAAAGCAGACTTGCAGTTAAAGTGATATGAAAACTAGTAGTTAATTTGGGAACAGCATATTTTCAAGATTACAGATAGCATAGGTAAAAAAAAAATCACAGTAAAGAGTTACATGCTGGCTAAAGCTCAAATTTAAGGCCTTCTCTTCCCAGATATGAAAATTATCAACTGCATTGTCACTTAGCACACAAATAGTAATATGGGTGTTTCTATGCTTTCCCTTCATTGATTTTATATGAAAGTGGTTTTCATTTTATTGCATATTTTATTGTTCTCATTTTATATAAGAAATTCATTGATGAGTGGCAATGATTTTCCAGCTTTACGTCTCTCAATATTTTATTTAAACAGAGAAAGATTTCATTGCCTGGTCTCACTGTACCCTCTTTAGTATTTGCACAAAGAGAAAGAGATTATTCGCAAATATCTGAAACGTTTGCATTTGCTCTTGGAAATTCTGGAGCTACTTGTGAATTTTTCAGGTTCACATAGTTGTGATAGCAATTGTTGATTTATCAAACATGAAATATCTCTCATGTCAAGTATAAAGACACTTCCACTAGAATGCTTTAATTCCAAATACTCAATAACTAATTTATTTAAAATGGAACCACGCAGCAAGAAACCTGGACAGAAATCTGCATTACAATGCCTAGAGCCTAATAGTTAGGGCATTATCCTTTAAGACATTCAACTTTGGTTCAATTTCCTTCTCTGAATCTGGCTGAATAGAGACTTAAACCCAGCTGAATATCTAATGCATCCAAGGCAACTGTCATTACCACTGGACTGTCAGTAATATGTTGGGTATCTCTGCTTTTGTGGAAATTGTGAAAGGATCTGCCCTAATACTAACAAGACCTTTCTGAAATCTCCAAAATACTTACAAGCTAGGAAAAAACACTTGTGTCCAGCTTTAATCATAACCCCCAGGCTGTGAAGAAATGCCTGTAATAATGGTTATTTTATATATTCATACCAGGCCACATTTATTAATCAGAACTCTAAACTGAATCTCAGTCTCTGTGTAGAGCTGACTTTCCATGCCTCTGGTTATTCTTGTCAGCTGTCTCAGATTTTTCTCTGTTTTTCCTATATCCATACTTTTAATGGTTCAGCCAAATCTGTCTAGCAGTAGTACTTGAAGTACAACAGCAGTGCACTCAAGTGACACTTTTCTGTATGTTTTTGTGTAGCTCTGTTTTTGCACCTTATACTTTATTATGGCCAGGTGAACTCAGAGGTGATCACTGTTGGAGATGCTTCTAGTTAATGCATGTAACTACCTGGAGGGGAAAAAAATCAAACCCTGTCATAAGCTGTTTGATTGTGATTTGGACCTTGTTTTGGAATATGCAGTTGATGATGGACTCTGTGAAACTACAGAAATCAGGACAGTTTGGTGCCCCATCAGTGTGTAGATTTTCTGCTGAGAATTCCAACAAGGATCAGTTACCGTGGTAATATGTCCACCAATATTTATTGTGTCTGTTTCTTTGAACAGGCTAGCAAACATTCATCACATGGGAATGTTGGTCATGATCAACCTGAGCTGAATTTAAATTGGTGACCTAAAGGTTAATGTTTCTGTATCCCATTACCACTCCCTTGGGCTGTCCAGTCCTCCTACAACTGGGTTTACCTCCAGTTTTAGTTTATCATTGTCTTTGGAGGAGGAAAGGTCTGTAGAAGCGTTGATCTGACAAATACCATGAATGCCCTGTTTTAAAAAAGATGTCAATATGAGTTTCACAGCTTGTCAATACTTGATGAACGAGGATCTGAACAAGTATTCAGATGCTGGACTAATAACTTTAACCATCCTGTTAGATAGCTTTAATCCAGTCATATGGGAACATATGCAGTGTAGCAGCCCCAGTGAAACATGAAACTATGAGAACAGCTGAATAAATTTAAACACATTTTTGAACATTCTAACCTTTGTCATAAAAATCTGATAATATAGAAGAAAAACTAATAACACTTTTGGTTTTGTTATTCTGTACAGTAGTTGAGAAGACTTAACATTTCTTGTGGTTGCTGACTTTAAAGAGCTAGTCAGAATTTTTAACACTACTTTTTGTCCCATATGAAGTCTATTCTTTCTCACTCATTAAGAAATGAATCTGGTTTCTGTTTTATTCAATATTGTATATACATCTCACCCATAAATATTTAAACTAAGTAAATATAGAATCTTAAACATGGAATATACTTTCATTCTAAACTGATGGCTGTGGGGGAGGGTAAGAATATTTTATTCAAGGACCAGTGGCCCCTTTGGAAGAGAGAAAAAGTGTTTCACCTAAAAATTGGGTAGATTTGTGTTTGTTGTAGGGCAGCAAACTTTTTACCAGATTATGCCTATATTGTTGTATTTATATGTGTAAAATTCAGACTATAAAGAATCTATGGGAAAGGGTTTGCAGATACTTACTTCAAAAACACATGGCTAGTATTCAACCCCCATATCTGGGGCTAATTTAATTCTTCTTCTCCATTCAAAGTGCCTCACTCTAGCCTACAAATGCAGAACAGATTCCCTAGTAATTTTCTTTCTTGGAAATACAGTCATTTTACTCCTAACTGGGAATAGCATGAAATGGAAATACGTTTATGATTGTGCTTAAAACCAAGCACCAAACAAAACAAAAGCAGGAATAATCTCAAAGATAGTTCCATAACAAATTGATGCAGAAAAATGCAAAAATATGAAGCATATTGCAAAACACACGACTGAAATTTTCTCCAGGAAGATTTTCTTTAGCTTTTTTTTGGAAGCAATATAATGTGGCATACCTATAGTACTTGCATTAGTTTTATCTTTATTACCAGTCAAAACAGATGATGCAAATTCATGATTTTAATTTGATCCATATAGGTCAAGTTCAACACATATATGTATGTAAATATGCATGCAGCAGATCTAGATCTTATTCTTTTCAATAATAGGCAATTAAGAATGTTGTAAAAATGAAAATATATGAAGCTGAATATAGTCTCATATTGGACATTTGTGCTTTACAATATGAAGATTGAAGGTTTGCGTGACTCTGTCACATGTATTTCTCACACACTCTTTTTCCATCTGTCCAGTGCAGTCTGAAATTCTGAGAGTTGCATCCTGAGGCACAGTCCTGCTGGGACTTTCTTGAAAAGAGACAAGCTCATTGTTATGTTTTGGGGTCTGTGATTCAAACTGTAGCTTGTGTAGGTGGCTAACTGCTTAGACCTTCTGTAAAGTCTGGGTCCTCTTGTAGGCAATATATCTTTGAAATATGATCAAAGAGAATAACGTTTGATTATAGAAGATGTCTTTTATAAGCACAGACAGTTACAAATAGAGCACTTGCTTTTTACAAGGTAAGATCATACAAAATCTCAAATAAAAATGGAAAGTAGAAGAATAAAATTTAATGTGCATTACAGAGAAATAATTAACTGATTAACAAATCTCCTCAGTTGAATTTGATGAGCTCAAAGAATTTTAAAAGGGACACAAAAATCCACATTTTAATTGATTTTTATCTATAGACCGTTTGTCTGAGCTGCTAGAGGTTTGAACAGCGTTTTCAACACGATGTGGTGGTTGTTGTTTACTTTTTTGTGCTATACCTGTGTTCCTGGAAATCAATGGCAAATGCCTAAATGATTTATAAAACAGAGATCGGGATATATGCAGGAAACTACATTTATCCATTGTACAATAGCAGTAAGCAAACATACCATAAAAACTAAACTGCTTTTTAAAGACATTTTAATCTTGAAAGTGAGATGCTTCATTATGCTTGGTCTTGGAACATTGATATTGAACTGCTATGCATACTAAGTTTATAGCATATATTAGTGAGAGACAATAAATTACAATTTTCACATATCAAACAAAAATGCTTAATAGGAAATTACTGCAAATACTGCTTGCAGAGTTTGAAGCTCAACATTACAGAGTGATTTTGTCTGTATGGGGAATTTCCTGACTTTTGGGAGCATGATATTTCAACCTTGATGTTGAAGCAGTGTGGGTTATTAAAATTTATTATTTATGAAATAGTATTGCCAGAAGACGTGTGCTTTACCATCAGAGCAGAAAAAGCAATATCCCAAAGGCAAAGAAGGAGGAAGACCAAAGCCACTGAGGTGTAAAACACTACTAGTCGTCTCAAGGGCATCTCCACTGCAAGAAGGCTAGGAACCAATATTCTAGATCAGCATATTTAAAACATATCACCAAAATACCTGAATGAAAGGCTCTGTATGCCAAATACTCTTGCTTTTCCTGAGCATATGTGAATTCCATAGGTTCCCAAGCTTTTGATCCTTATTAGTTTTGCCCTCTGTAATTAGACATCTTTTAATAAAGAGGGTTTTTTTTCTGTAGAACTTTTTAAACAACTTGGTCTGGAGCTGCCTTTTCAAGCCCTGCTAGTTGGAGTGATACTGTAATGACTTCTAAGTTCAAACATGATTTCTTCAGCATGTGGCTTTGTTCTTCTGTACACATTAACAGATACAGGGAGAACAAAATCCTTCATAGGGCTTGGATCAATACTATAATGAAAATGTAAATACTATTTTGTGTATCAACAGCTCCATGGAAGCATCATTCAAACAATATATATATACATATATTTTTGAGTATCTGCACCAGCCCACAAATTCAGTCTTTGTTGGCACAGAGCCCTCAGCAAGGAAAATCACAACAGAAGAAAAGCTTTCTATCATGTCTGCGCTGTGCTTTGTCTCTTTTGTGTTCCCTTATGAAATTTTCTTCCTCATTCATGCAGTTACTCCACTTCCTTTTACTAAATTTGTTAAGGGAATCTAGACCTCTGAGCTCTAAGCATCATTTTAATGTGAACATAAAATCTTTTTGTGGGCATCTTAACTCTGCTGAGAAGAATGAGGAACAGTCCCTTTGTCTGTGGTTGTAATACACTTCATTAGTTTCCAGAAGACAATAACTTGCTTTATTCTCATTTTAGAAGGATTAGTTATACTCAGAAAAAGCTCTCAAATAGCAAGTAGAAAAAGGAAACCATATGTTGCAGAGTTATTTAAGCAGTGTTATTTACAGATGAACATCTTAATTGTGTGATTGTTTAAATCCTATGTTACTTTTTTGTGTAATCTTTGGAAGCTGGCTACTGACTGAACGAAACATCTGAAACATATATGAAAATATGTTTTACCTGTTAATATCGTTCTTTTACCTGACTGTTGCAAGTAAACATTTTATCAGTTCTTGGCTAACAAATCTGTAGACGCATTAGATTGAACTATGAACAATTTCTAAGGCATATTGTATATAGAGTCCTAATTCATAAATAGGCTTTTGTTGTGTGCAGCACAGTTGTCCATTTGCAGCAGTTTCAGTTTTAGGCATGCTAATGAAAAATGTAGTGATAAATCTCTGTGCAAATCTGTTTTTCTTACAGATGCAGAATCTAAAATAATGAATTTGCTCTTTTAATATTTCTCATCCTGCATGCCAGTGTCCCCTTTCTTGTAGCCTCTAGTGGCTCTGCAGGGATTTTCAGTCTTCCATTCTGACCTCTGCCTGGTCCATACAAGTGGTAAATCTGATGGACTTTGAGCTGAGCAGAAAGTCATCCCAGTGTAGTGAAAGAGAAAGGAAATATGTAGTTTCTGTCATCGTAGATGATAATAATCTGTTCCTTTTTTATAAAATCATTTCCTGTTTATGGAAACTCATTATTGCTGACAGTTTATTGCAAAGAAGGATCATTCTTAAACGTACATTTGTCTTAAGAAGTTTGTGCGTTTTTTTTTACAATATGCAAGAATTGTTTGCTTTATGTAACTATTTCTCTTGTCTAAGTGTGACACTTGCAGAAAGTGATGATAAATGTTAAATGGTTCTTGCAAAACTGTTAAATTGTCAGTTTCAAAACTGAGTAAAACATTGATGTTTTCATTAGATCTCTGCACTGAGGAATGTCCGACTTTCATCATAACAGAGTTGTTTAGTTCCATGTAAGTCTAAATACCCTGCCCTTGGGAGATATCTTACTGTCACCTGCTCCTAAATTGAAAATTATTTGTTCAGCCAAAGTTTTTTTAAGAAAGGAACCGTTTTTTCTTTTTTAACAGATGTCTTTGATGTGGGACAGAATCCCTTCAATGTAAAATAAGTCAAAGCCTGAGATGCTATTAAACAACCCTTAGTTTAAATATATCCTGTTCTAGATAAGTAACCAAAATCTATTCCTTCTGGTCTTTTTCCCTCTGTTTCCGTTAAACAGATGTGTAGATTTTTGGACAAACAGTTCTATTGGATACATCATGAACTTCAAATTGTTATCACTTTCTGGATAAATACAAATATAGTGCTATGTAAACTTATTTAGGACATATTCACAGTATAAATATATAAAAATATTTTATTTTGGATAACAGAAGTACAGCAGTCAAAGATAATAAGAAAATGTCATCCCACATAAAAGAAAATCGCAAGGCTAAATATTTCTCTTCTAATCTAAACAATTAGCAAAATAAATTTTACTTAAAATGTCAGAAAATCCTTACAACTGAAAATTGCAAATACAGACTTGAATTAAGTGGCTGTAAATAGGAACTGTTCTCACATTCACCAAGCTGCATTTGACTTTTGCCTAAACAACTTCATATCTTTTATTAAACAATGCCCTATTTATCTTTAAAGCGTTTATAGATATACAGCCAGTCTTATTTTGCTTGAAATTGAGGAAGAAATGCACATATTGATGCATTAGTATCTAGTAGGTGACTATTGTTTTGAATTCTGTCGGACTTTTAAAAAATTACTAATTGAGGATATTTCTAAGTAATATTACCACTAGATATGGTTCTTCGGGATGAAAAAGCATGAGGCAAATATTACAGCTCTTGAAGAGGACAGGATACAGAAAGCAGAAACAAATCTCATGGTATTTAACATTTGCTTTCCTAGTCATTGTGCAACCAAAAAAATCCAAACCAGAATTTCCTAGAATTCTCATGGAAGCTTCAGGCGTATAGAGCCTCTGAAAATCCTCCTGTGCCTTTCTCAAAATAGAATAAAAATTCGTATGATCATTTTTTAATATCTGGGAATACTCTGTCCAAGGAATCTGTGGAAGAAAAAGAGTTGTCATTCTGGTCAGATCATTCTCATCAGCTGATAGCAGAGTACTGCACTCCACTGTGCATTCATGTCCTCCTTAACTCCAAAGAAATATGAAGCTTCCAGACCCTGTCTCTAAGGCTGGACTCCTGAACACATTTCTGGTGTGTCATACTTTACATCTCGTTTTGAGTCTCCTTGGTATCTCCTGTATTTATGCATTCTGTCTCTGGATCTCCTTCCTTGTGGCATTCTTGTTCATATTTATACTTTTTGAGGACCATGTGACTATTATAATAATGGCCTCATACTCTGTGCAGAAGAACTCCTTAATTATGTGCCATTTACTGATAGAATGCTTGTGAAAATTACAGATAGATAGAGAAAAATGCTTTATATAGTTCCTTTCTTTGTTTTTATCACCGTATTTCAGAGTTATTTGGATTCATGTTTTCCAAATGATACAGTCCTCTCTTATTCTTCAGTCTTCCCATTCTGATGATGGTATGTCCTCCTAGGTATGGGAATATTTATCTTTTTAGGAACAGTCTGTAACACTTTTTTTTTTCCTTCTTTCCCTGGAGATTTTTTCATTTCTGACACTAACTTTGTTACTACTTAGTGTCTTTTTCTTAATTAGAAATAATTCTACTGATTATGCCTGCTGTCCCACCAGAATAGGGCTATTCCACTGTTGGTGGTCTTTTGGCAGATCATCAGACACCTAAATATTAGGCATCTCTAACTGGTATTAGAGAAAAACCGATTAAGGATATGATGATAATAACAGCATGTAGAGGAAGACCTAATAACAAAGGTTTCAAAATGTAGACTAATATGTATTGTAGATTTATCTTGCTGCCTCCTCTCCCATTCGCATAGATACAAACCCTAAATTGTCACAAGCTGCAAGCTGTTCCAAAGAGCAGGTTGTATGTGCCAGGCTAAGAACATCTGTGCTTGGATTTGACAGCTGCAGCATAACATAAAAATCTGAATTTCTGGGCAGAGATGTAGGGCGTTCTCCCTTGCCCTGTTACCTGAACAGAGCTGTTGTGAAACCACATATCTTCAGATTTTTTAACATGAAATATAAAGAGAAATACTGCTTGGAGGGAACAATTGTTTGCTACAGCGCCACAAAGGAGAAAATAGCAAAAACAATGTCTGCATAAAACCATGTTCAAAATACTGATTGCTATTAAATCTACTGCTAATTCTGTTTGCTGCTATGGATTGTGCCTACAAAAATATCAGATCTTAAATGATTATGGGCTAGCCTGTTTTTTTTAAAAAAGAGTGCTTATGCAGCCCACTCATGAACCAGGATGTCGTTGCATTTTACACTATATTTATAATATAGATATTTAATAGATATTAAATGTCTATTATATAGAGGATATATAGAGATATATAGAGATATATTTTACACATATATTTTATGATTCTAATAATGTAAAAGAATGAGTTTGTGCATGTGAATAAGATATGTGTGTTTGTATGTATATTAAGCAAGGAGCATACGTATTCATGTGTGCATGTTTAGGTGTGTGTAATATATATATTTTTATATATGTGTGTAATATGATATATTAATACATCAGCTCATTTTCTGTATTCGCGTTTGTTAAGCAAGCTTAGACAACACTATGCATAGAGCTGTCTAAACTTGCTTACTAGGTTCCAGTCCTATTTACAGCCTCTGGGTGTTATTTTAATGTAAATAACAACTAGGAAAAAAAGGTCTCCGTTAGAATTTATTTAGCAGCATTTGTCACATTGATGTAGTTATCTTGTAAGTTTATTTCTATAATAGACAGCACAGGACAGGAAGTAGCTGTTGTTTCCACTACCAATGTGACACTGCTGGCTTTTTAAATTGTGGTTTCTAGAAGCCTAATTGAAAGTTTTGCTTTCCCTGGATTCATGTCAGATATTCAGATTTCTTAGTGTTTTATTTATTTATTTTCTAGCTGGGTTTGATTGTATTTAGTTAGTTATTTCTCTCTTTCCCTCTCTTCTTGCTTTCTTTTGTTTATTCAAGTGAGATTTTAAGCACCTCCCCTTACCCATGTGTTGAGAGATTTACTATTCCTACAGGGAACATAGTCCATTTTCCATGTAGACAACTAGACAGGAATGCTGTGGCCACCAAAGACTTGCATCTTCTAGACAAGATTTTACTTACTATGATCTGACTATGACATTGAACTTTGAATGCTAGCTACAATTTTGAATTTCAGTGTAGCATCTAGGGAATATGAATAGCTGTACCTGTGAATGATGCTATGGATCTGGCTGGGAAGACCAGAGCAGCCTGCTGTTAGAGAGTTATTGCTCTGGGACACTCTGGTTCTTATGAGCAAGGTTATGGAGACATTTTTCTGTATATACTTGTTATACTTCTAATAATTTCAGTTTTTGACAGTACTGGAAAGGGCAGTCATATTGATAAGTATGTAGTAGAACTGATATTCATTGAGTATTTATGCTTGCTATAGGTCCACTAGTTTGTATGAACATAGAATATGAACTATCACTTTTTTTTCAGTAACAGTCACATATCATATCATTTATAACAAAATATCCAGAAATCAGCATTTATTAGCTACAGAGTGCATGGAACTGCTTTGTTAATCAGAGCTAAGCCTCCTGACTTGCATAACTTAAATGTAAAAAGTTTTTTACTCAACATTTTTGTTTTTTGTCTCAAATCAGCTTAAAATCTATACTAAAAAGGAATGAATTACTGAAGCATTGAAACAATGCCAATCACAAAACCATCAAAATCCTTGCCTGCTTTTCTGTCATTTGCAAGCAAAGCACTTTTCTACTTTTAATTTATATTCTGTATTTCTGCTCTATACCCTCAGTTTGGAAACAGAAGATCTAGAAAGACCTTATGGCAGATCTTAAGTTTCTTGAAGCTGGCAAAATCATTTTTTAGCTCATCATAAATCAATTAACAATGACTAATGCTATCTACGTACTGTGAAACTAACCATTAAATGACTAGCTAAATTAAAGAACAGAGGAAATTAACTGGTACACGGATTGCATTCTTTTTTGTGGGTAAAAGTGCATTGCATAAATATTAAAGTTCAGTCATGTATGACTTCCAATAAGCACACTGTCAAATGCAGTAACAGGTCTGTTATGCTATGTAAATCCAAGCTGCTGAGCAGTTAGCAGTTAGCTAAGTGACATTCTTGAGAAGGCTTTTAACTTAGTACTACCGTGGGATAGATGGTTAATAACAAAATTAGCTGCATCGACATTCTTGGATGCCATAATTAAATTAATGAATCTGCAGTGACATTTATCTGTGTTGGAAAGATCTACCATTAGTGGATTTTTTCTTTAAAGGTCATACATACATTGATAGCATCCTTGTTGAAAAATGAAACTCTATGTTTAAAAACCACTTCTGCATTGCAGCTAAGTTCTCCCTAAGATGAAAAAGATATATTTTTTTCAGAAATTAGAAAAAGCACATATTTTGGTTTGGAAGTTGGTAGAAAAATATTCTGCAAGCAGAGAAATTGCTGATTTTCCCCAATGTTTTTATAAACTGATCAGCTTTACAGTAGGAAGTGTAACCAGTATTATATGATCACAAATATATGTATTTATAGCACAGACACACACATAGAAACTTATTGCAAAAGAAGTTTTACTGCTATATATATCGCCTACTAAATCATTACTGGCAAAAAACACTGCATCCGTAGTATTATGGCTTGTATAGGAGTGTGAAACCTTTTATTTTGGCTCTACAATTGACCTTTCATGTGAATGGGAATATAAATGTCTCTGAAGGAAGGCGCAGGTCTAGTATTGAATAATTTTTGCATTCCAGATCATTCTCAGATGTCCACTGTGTATCCCGGTCCCCATACAACTGAGAAAGACAGGACGCAAGCTACAGAAGGCACTGCCTTTTTACTGTTTTACCCTCATCTTATTAGTGCTAGTTTGTTTTTTGGTTTGGAATTGTTTTGAGGAGGGAATGTGTGCAGTAAATGCAAGTTGCAGGTCCTATTGAATTCTCCAAGAGCACTTTTCTTCAGAAGTATTTAAAAGAACTGTGCTGCCTGCAGATCAGAGGGTCTAGTTCATGTCTTATGTCCTGGAAGCTGTCCAGCTTCCTGAGAGAGCTTCACTAATTCAAGAAGTCTGTTCTGATTTTGAAACCAGTTGGGAATTGCAGTAGCAAATGAGAGCTTGGATCAGTTCATGGGGAAATTTAAGATATGCAAAGAGCAAATACAAATTAAAATGAGATTAGCTTACTGCTTACCAAGAGCCAATTGAAATGTTCCTTAGTTATTTGGGACTGCCCACAGTGGTGATGAATTTTCCATGATAAGGATGACTGTTCTTGCTAATGGGCTCAGCCAATGTTATTTTCTGGGTATTTTTTTATCAGATATATACTAGTTCCTCCTGTTGCAAAGACCATTTGAAATTACTTGTGATGTAATAACAACTGCAGTAAAGTTACTATAGGAATGTAAATAAAAACTTTGTTTTAAAAGGTACTTCTGTCTAGATCATGGACCGTACTGATTTGTTCTTTTCTTAAATGATTCATAAATCAGATACATAGAGATAGATTTTCATTTTAGCATGTCCATGTTTTCTAATGATAGATATCTGTTGCTTTTGAAGGGTTTTGGGGGGCATTGGCAGTTAGAGCGAGAGAACTCCTCTCAGTCCAGGTGTTGTTCATGCCCCTGTTGTTATGGATCACCATGATCCATATTTGATGGAACTTCATTGGGAGTCACTACAAACAGTTTTCACTTTCTCCTTGTCACCTCATGTGACAAAATCAAGGAAGTAAATGCTTGGTCTAGTGTGTGATGGAAATTTGTAGTAAGTCATCATATGTGATAAATGCTAATGATGATCATTCAGAAGCCCTGTGGAAATTTTGGCCTTAAGTATTTTGAAAAATGATTCAAGAGCGACGAGCTCTTTTCTTCTTCCAAGCTAGTGGTTTCTCTCAGATCACAGGTTTACCTTCTGCTTTGTTTTTCAGCTCTGTGCAAGACTCTTGATGTACTTCAAAATTCACTTTGCCTGAAAGCAAAGTTTTTATTAGTTATTTCTTTAAAAGGATCATCTAAAACTAAGATACATGATTGCAAATACAGTAGTTTCATTCTTATTTTTAAAACATTCACCTATACAAAAGCTGGCCCCAGGCCAGTTTCAGGTGACTTGCAAAGGGGAGCTGCCAGGGGAGAAGGGATGGGGGCACACACAGTCCTCGCCCAGCGCTCGCCCTGCTGCAGGGAAAGTGTTCCCGAGCAGTGGCCACTGCGCTAATGCCAGCAGGCACAGCAGGGTCGGCCGCTTCCCTGGACGCTAGTGCAGCTCCACGAGCAACGATTCTGTGCCTTTTCCAACGTGTTACCAGCATCACGGAGATCGTAGGGGTTTTGCACATGGAGCAGAAGTTCCTTTTCCCCTTCTGGGACCCCTCGGCCGAGGCGGGTTTGTATGGCGTGCTTTCCTCACTGGGATTACACCAACCGCTAGATCAAGTATCCCACATGAATGTCAAGAAAATAACATCAGTAAAATGATGGAGAGCAAATCGTTTTGTCTGAGAGATTGCTTTGGAAGCACGTGGATAAGAGAGAGATCAGTTTCACGTTTTAGGACGAAGAATCTGTTAACTAGTTTGGGCTTTAGTGTCTTACAGTATATGAGAATTTTCTTTCTATGGGATAGTTAGGATAATTGTTGAAAAATCCACGTTTGTTTCCCCAAAAATGGCTTGAAGAGTGTAATACTGTGTGCAAATTCAGGTCAGATTTGGCAAACAGATGTGCATTTTCTTTTAAGAATTTTTTTTGAAAAGTTAACATTTGTCTGTTCTGTGTAAAAATCAAACTAGGATGAATTCGTTGATAAACACAGCAAGTTTTATACTGCAATGTTGAACCCCATGTGTACCAAAAACCATAGTCTTGCACATTTTCTTTTATAATATGTCTAATTTTACTCTATGTTTGTATTAATTTACATACATTTCATATACATATGGTCTGTCATTTAATTCTCCGCTGCGTCATTACAGAAGAATGCCAAAGCTGATTCTAATTGTTCAGCAAACTAAAGGAATTTGGGGAGGTTGCCCAGAAATTCAACGTTACTTAAATAAAATACACATGTATTTTAAACCTTTTAACAGACACGCTCTGTGCCATATCCCCTTTACTAATATTAAAATAAGACTTATCAGCACAAGCTGCATGGAGGTTGTGCTGCTGGAGCCAAATCCTGGGATCAGCATCCAGGCCACGAGCCTGCAATCAGTTACACTTATGCTGAACTTCACGCCCATTTGTCATTCTTTTGAAATCAGGAGGATTATTCACCTCCATAAGACAAGTATGTGTATATCTGATTCCATGATCAGACCCTCCAGTTTTATTGGCTTTGTTAGGAATCCGAGGACAGGAAGAGGAAAACCTGCATTAGGACCACAAAAGGTTGCTCGTGGTGAGGACAAAGTGGAGGTGCTCAGGCTGTTGGAAGTCACTAGAGGAGAAAAGGATGGTGGAAGTGGGCGGAAGGTATCTTCAAGAGGATAAAACAGGTTTTGGAGAACAGCAAAGAAGAAAGATATTCTAGTGGTTCCGTGTGTGAGCTGGCTCTTTTGAAGTCCTGTCACAAATCACAAGCACATCATAAATGCTAAAATAGGTGTAGAAAGTAAGATTAAAAGTATTTTTGCCTTTTAAATTCTTTATGTCTGGCTCTAGAAAAATGTGGGGGTTTCCCAAGCCATTTAGTTCAACCTGCAGAAGGATATTTTTTGGCTCATCCTAAATGGTCATGTTAACATGATGTAAGAATCATTTTGTTTTCTCCAGTGACTGCTTTATTCATCATTCCTGGTAGTGCTGTTGCAGATTACACTGTCAGATGCAGTGTTTGTAGAGAGTTTTACTTATTGTGCCAGTATTTGTTGCCAACATTTTAAAATGTAAGAACAAGTATGACGATAATGAACTTTTTTGCCTTTTTTTGAGGAATTTTTGTTTGCAAATTTGGAATTGAATATTTCAATAATAAAAGTCATACCCTGCCTTCATTCCCAAAATAAAAGGCCAAGAGCAGCTCTGAGGAGATTAAGATGACAGGCTAAATGAAATCTTCAGCTACATTAGATGAACGTAACTGCTGCAGGTAATTAACGCCTTCCATTTTGAAAAATGATTTCAAGCACTTGAGGGAATTTGGAATGATATCTTACATTTTATTCCAGCTAGTAATGCAGAAAGGAAATGAAATAAGACTAATTTTATTTTCCATTTTTGCTCTCTCTCTCCTCTCCCTGTTCTTTCTCTTGTTGAAAAACTATTGTCATTTATGTCATTAAAGCACAGAATTATTGCCCCCAGACTTTCAGTGAACCACAGCTGCTGACCTTTTTTGTCAAAAAGCTTTGAATACAGAGCTACATTGGGAACATTTGTAGCCTGTGGACCATGACAGTGCTGTGGGCTTCTCTCCTGTCCTGACAGAAGAGCGTGCCAGAGGCTGTGCTCACATAGTGACTGCATTATTTTCTGGCAAGTGCGGTAAAGTTTTCCTCGCTTTTGGGTTTTCTGCCTCGTCTCAAATGCACGGTCATCCTTCAACCTATTATACCACCTTCTGAATTCTATGGCTTTGTCCCCTAGGCTACATAATCTATTGTTTAAAATCTTTACCAGTACCAGACAGATACTAAATTAAGCATTGCAGCTTAACGTGGAACGTGTGGATACTTGAAGCAGGGTTTAAAACCCATCTTGATTTCCTTGCTGTGTAATAATATATTACAGGGAATGGCAAGGAAAGTTGAAAATCAGCCTTTTCTAATGTAGGAAGTACTAATTTGCAGTGAAGGCTTATGAATATTAAATGAAATACTGAATACCAAGCATGTGAAAAACTCAAGATGTCTTCTGCTTGAAATATGCCATAAACTCTTTTATTTTTCTGGGTGATTAAATTAATCACTTTTCAGTAGTGCACACCAGCTGCTGCATTTGCAAGTAAACCAAGTACTTTCCCACAGTACATGCTGTATATTTCATTCTTACAGCATTTTATTTTGACAAGTAATCTTTATTCTTCTGCATATGAAATCAAAATTCAGGAGACGGATGAAAATTAAATGCAGTGTCTATTTTTGTGAATTTAAATAGAGTCTATATTTTTATTGACAAATACCACTGCATGTAAAGCTCTGTTTCTAAAGATAGTCACACATAGAGCAAAGTATAAAGTCTCATGAACGTAATTTCTTTTTCCTCTGTACAACTGACATTTTCCCACTCCTGTGAATCTGTGAGTAAAGCAGGAACTGTGGTGGTGGAAGAGAATTCTGCTTTTTTTCTTAAGCGAATTTTCTCTGTGAAACTTGATCTGTCTTGGTTACGTTTATGAGATTTTTGTGAACAGAGAAGCAGCAATGTGATGTAAATGCAAAAATCATATATTCTCAATACATTTCATTACATTACACTGCAACTTATATATAAAAAGCCCCCAAACCCTTTCGTAACAGAGCTTTCTAAGCATTACCATAATTGTAAACATATATTCTATAAACGTATATTCTATATACTATAAATATTCTTCCTCAGACAGAATAAACAGGAACATTTTTTTGTATTCACAGTCAAGTCCGCTTACATGTGCAAGGAACAGAAATTGTATTTACAATTCAACTGTATTTTGGAATTATACTGGCAGAAGAGCAGCTGCCTGTCAGGAAACCGATTTCCGTGCACTTCCCTCCCCCCGCTTCTGTAACAGGAGAATATACTTCATTCAGCTGAAGCATAAATTTCTTGAATATGCTGAAAATCAAAATTAGGATTACTATTTGCAATGTAGGCACCTATTGTGATAAGCTCAACCTGTGAGCTAAGCGTGGCCCACAGAGGCCACTCCAGATCCCAGAAGTCAGTGTTAGGCTCACAGAGGCAGAAGTGATAAACAGGGATAGTGCTTGGCAAAGTTTAACTTCTCTGCTTTATGTAAGAACAAAGAACTAAAGTCATGTCCAAAAGAACATGCAGTGAAAAGGACAAAGCCGAATAGCAACAAGCATTGATGACATGGTTTAAAACTGTTTCTGCTTTTAAATTAGGTGGTTATATTTTATATAAGAGTATGCAATGTATAATTTTTTCTATTTTTTGCATACCCTTTTGCATGCTTGGTAGGCTGCTGTGAATTAGCCATGTTAAAAAAAGGCCTTCTATATTGTCATTTTTTTACTGCTGTCATTACTGTTAGGCCTGTATCTCACCATAAAAGGCTGCCTGCTCGTTGCTGAGTGGAATGCCGACCGGAATGCTCCATAATTCCGGCTAGCGGCTGAGGACACCTTGCTGCACACCCCCCCCTTCTCCATTCAGATTTTCTTAACTCGTGCTAGTAGCACATACGGTTTTTCAGCTCCCTGGAGGAATTAAAAAAAGAAAATACATCCGAACAAATCCTGTAAGATTTAGGAAGGTAAATGATGTCAATGTACTAATGGGTGTGTGATGCCAAGCGTGTCTGTTTGGCTGAGGATGCGCGTCAAAGCGTGTGAATGAGAGCTGGTTCTTCAGCAGTGAGAGCGCGGGATGGAAAAGGAGAAAGTAGGAGAATTACGGTAATGGCCCTTTATACGGATTCTGAACAAAGCCCTCGAGTTGGGTCAGATTTATGGCTGTGTTGTAGGGTAGAACAGCTACATTGTTTCCACTCAAATCCGTCTTGTTTTCCTAATTTAAAAAATACACTGTCAGACAAAAGAGAGGTACAAAATGTTTCCTTTCTTTTGGTAGTTAACATAGAACATCTTCTGTATTTTCATTGTAATTTGAGGGAGGACAGCATGAGAGGCATTATGTCTGAGGAATAAAATACAGATTATATTCGTGAAATTTTCTCAAAATTCTTCGTACTTTAGGAAACAAAGGGAAGGTATATTTTGTCATCTTTATGGTGGGCCTGTCTCTCTTCATTTTTAACAAACCTAAAACTATAAAGCAATTGTTTAAGTAACTACAGTGTGGATTTGTTATTGGAGGGTGCAGCAATGGAAATAAGTTTGAATTTAGTTAAAATACTGAATTAAGTAGAGCAAGAGGAAATTCGCGAGCTAAGAACTGTGATCCAAAGCATGTAGGATATAAGCATGGAAGGCCAAATCCAGCAGTGTGCTGGTATAGTGGGGCTGATATTTTGGTAAAATCTTTCCTATTGGTATTTTCTGAATATACTGGTTTTTACTTAATCTGTAGAAGAACAAAAACTCAGATAAATAAAGAGGTCATACCTGTGCTCCTTGATGTTTTGAAAATGGAAAGTTTAAAGGCAATGATGACTTCTGCTTCCTATAAGCTTTTATTTTTTCTTCCAAGAAAACCCCCCCAAACAACATATTTAAGGCTATTAGTTCATTCAAAGTCTTGATAATCTGTAAGGGACAAGGGATTTCTGAGCTAAACCGTAAGGGAATTAAGATGCAGCAATCACAACATCAGCCCCTGTTGCATACGGCTGCTTTCTGGCCAGCCCTACCTGTTCCCTTGCCTGGCAGTCCTAACGCAGGAAACTTTTTCTCCAACTCCTCTGAGAAGGATTTTAAAAGAGTAATTCTGTCTGAAAACATGGAAGGGCAAACCTTCCTCCTACCTGCATGTTTTTCCCCTAGACTCTCCCATGTGTCACAGATTTTTCCTTTCTTCAAAAAGCCTTGAATAAATTTCTATTATCCCCCAACTGGCCAAACCAGCCACCTGCTTCCTCGGGTTGCTTTCTGTGATGCAGAAGTGCTTGCAAGACCCTCACATAGCGCTGTCCACTAGGGAAACTTTCTTGGGACAACACAGGAGTCCAGGAACACATGTCAGATAAAAGACTGAATTACTGTGTCCTGCCGAGGCAGGGCTTCCTGTGCAGAAGTGGCATCTGGCAGGCATCGGAGAATTTGCAAAAATAGGGAATCAGTAGGGGTTATGAGGAGAACAGGAAAAGATGTGAGAAAAAGAGGAGCCCAGAGTTTGAGGTTTCGATGAACGCAGGAGATAATGTAGGAGCTCCTAGCCGCTGAATATAGTAGCTCTTGATACTTGTTAAGTGTGTTTAGACGGATCCTTTCTAGGATATGCCTCTGATCTCCAAAACCTTTTCAAGGGTCTTTTAGTACCAGGTTAAGTAAATTTTCTGTATCCAGAAAAAAATAAAACGGCCTATTGCAGCTCTTAAAATTTGCTAAAAACTATTATTTCAGCATTGTCTTTGAAATGAAGGGTTAAATTTCAAGGGTAGATGTGGGAAGTTAGAGATATAAGTCACACTGACAAATATCCCAACTCAGATGTGCCTCTTCATCTTGTGCTCGCTGGTCAGAAAATGTTCTTCTTTTTGTCCCAACATTTAGCTTTATCAGGGAATTATTGTGTTGTATTATTTTGTTACTGCGCCAATACCAGAAGCACATCAAGACAAAGGAATTTTTTTTAAATGAGAAGCAGGAAGCGGTATAGTTCAAGACATTGGTTAATCCTTAAGGGGAAAAGGGTAATAATAAAAATATGAAAATAAGCTTTTTTGGAAGAAATAAGAAAGAAGTAGGAAGTTATTGGCATTTTTTTCTCCCCATGCAATAGCCTTGAAAACAAGAAACAATAATGAGAGTCAATTAATTATTTGTCATGTCATAAACCAGATTAATAGGCTGAGATGTTTTTAAATTCTTGAAATAATTGAAAGTTGTATCTATATGAATTGCCAAAATAAAATGCAGAAATGACAGATTCATAATATGAGCAAAGGAACATTTCTGAGCACGTTAGATGCAAAAACATTGGAAACTGTTCATCTGATTTAATTGTAATCTTTTGCCAAAAACATTAATGCAATACCTTTGAAGAGTAATTGCTATAAAGAATATCCTCAAAGAGCAGCATTTCCACGTGCCTAGGCTTTATTTTGCTCTCATTAAAGTTTATTCTCAGTTGAATATTTCCTGTCCATAGCATAAGGATTATTCTTGTTCTGTAAACATCTTAACCTTTTATTTTTATCACATTATGCTTTCTGATTCCTTTCCAAATCCTAATCAGCTAACGATAATCGAAGAAGATTTTTAAAGCCTTTAATATTTTCAGGTCTGCCTTTCTCCTTTACTTGTGTAATTAGACAGGTTTGGAAGCTTGTCCTGGTCAGCTTGTTCGTCAGGTGAAACGGGTAAATTTGTTAAGCGTTAATGGCCAACACGTACAGTACAACTACAGTTCAAAACAATAATGAATTAAAGCTTGAAGAATGATAAGAATGGAAGGGGCCTTGGGTAGGACTGTCATCTGCCTTACTTTGAGTCCCTAGTGTGAAATATTTTGAGTGAAAGAACAACATAACAAGTTCTGTTAGTTTATCATCATATTCACTTGTGCATATTGCCACGTTACATCCTTTAGCCGTTTGCAACTTTGAATTGGTAAGTTTTTTGAGGGATTGGCTATATGTGCATCACAATGATTCTTTGGTCTTTAGCCAGACTAATTGGATGAAATTAAGGATTGTTGGTTTTTTATTAATTTGTATCATAATCAAATGAACTCATGTCATTGTTTATGAACTGGAAATATTTCCTTATGAGCTCAAGATCAACAAGATACTTAGAAGTCAAGAAGTTGTCAAAAAATGGAAGATATATTCAAAATACAGTCTAGACTCATTAGCTCTCTCTCGCTCTCCCCCAACTTCCAGTTCTCCCCAGCCCCATTATCTCATGAACTTTGCTTCTCACCATAAATTTGTCTGATACTGACATTTTCAAGATAGTAAGTCTAGACTTTGGAAAACTCTGGAGACTAATGAAAAAGTCATTGAGGTGGTTCATAAGTGTCTTGGGCAGCGTTCCCAGGTCACCTTTGACAATCAGTGTTACTTTAGCCTTTCCCCTCCACATTGGGAGGTCTTCTCCATTAACTTCTGCCTGAGGTTAATCCATTGGACAAGCAAATGTTTATGATAGGGATTTTGTGGGTATATATATATATATATATACACATATATCCAGTAGGATGTCTCGTTCTCTAACTTCTTGTGGCCTGCCCGGTCGCAGGAAATCTTAAGGAGCTTTGCTTTTGTGATTCTTTGTTAACTTTGTTAGCTTCCTGCTCCGAGGATGATAATACTGGCTGCAGAAAGCTCAGTGAAGGGCACTGGGTATTTGATTTTGCCTAATATTAAATCATCACTAGCAGTAGATGTCAGATGCTGTCTGCTTATGTGATATGGCTTCTGCTGTGAAAGCAATTTTATCAGTTGCCATCTGAGCGCATCTTAACTGATTTGTTTGGAGACTCTTCTGGAGCCATAATGAAAACTTCAGCTGGGATTTTTAAGTATCCTGCTCTTATCTATTCAGCAGAGTCCTCTTTGTCTGTCTGTTTGTCAGTTTACTTGCTTGCTTACAGCATGTAGTGTGATGAACAAAGCTGAAGGAAGAGAGTCACCTCTCGCAAGGTAAGACAGGGTGAGTCTTGTAAGGAGTACAAGAAGGGGTCAGGCTGCTAGCAGATGCTCACAAACCTCTGTGCAAGCTCATTGCAAATATCTTCCTTGTTAGTGTGCTTTGTCGTTTACTGCTAACGAATCTGGATGAGGTAGAGCTTTGAGGGAAGTCCAAAAGAAGTTTTGTTTGTAAGTGAGTGGTTTTATAAGCTATGGCAGAGATTTAGAAAATCTTGACTAAGTTACTCTTTTTCGCAAATATAATAAGTAACGATGAAACAGCAAATACAGATGAAGAGCCCAACAGGCCAGTTCTTCCAGGTGCCAGGCACTTATTGCAAAGGAACGAATGTGCTTTCTGGGACTTGAATCAATACTGTACAACACAGGATTATTCCTAACATGGCGAATGTTGCGTTTCCATTAGTGAACCTGACTTGATTGTTTAAATAAGAATTAATGAATATTTACATCCATCCAAACTTCTAATTCCCAATGACTCCATGTGTAGAAGTGTGAAATCAGAGGATGTTTTATTTTCATGTTGTATTTTCAATTTGAAAAAAATCAGATTTTCTCACATAACGTTTTATTTTCAAAACCTACAAGTGCAAATGGTTTAACAAAATTTTCAACACTGTAATACACTTGCTTCTGTGCTTCTATAAAGTGAGTGTCTACCACACTTTGTCTATATTATACATGGTAGACTTAAGTGGATTTCTAAAGATATTTTTTGAGGAATATTTGAGTGTCATTCTGTAAGCCAGTCACTGGTGCAAAGTTTATATATTTACATACATTTATATTGAGAAAACTTCCAGTAATGGCTCTCATCCAGACATCATGTAAATACAGTTTTCTGTTTGATGGATTCTAATAATTACAGCTGCATTGTCCTGCCCCAAAGGGGCTTGTTTTCTTGCTGCTACTATTTGTGCCTGTGTGAAATGCTCCTGTACAGCAACATATAATTTCACCCTGTCCATCTCCTCATAACTTCTCTGCTGCTTCTGTGCTGCAAAATAGACCTTCTGCTATACTGAACTGTGAAAGAGAAAAGATCTGTAAGAACAAATTTCCAGTTTTTACCCATAATTCAACACAGAACTGACTACACTACTCCTTTTTAATGTATAAATTAAAGCATTAGTTTATTCCATGAAAAACTGGGTACCATCTTAGGTATGGTTATAAAGATGGCCCTAGATATGTTCCATCAAAAAGCATCAAACATATTTTATGTTCATGGCAAGGGATGTAAATTCCTTTTCAAATTACTGGCCTGATCTTCACTTCGATTAAACTGCTATAGTTCCACTGAAATCTGCGTAGCAAAGGCTCACTTACACTTACTCTACTGGCAAGATTTGGATTTAGTTTTACCCAGTCAGCACTGAGAAACCTATTCAATAGTTCTTTGATGCATCTATCTACATCTCAATTTTAAACCTGTCTTTGCTGATACACCAGTTACTGCTGTACAGAGTATACCCATGTGTTTATTTGACCTTTCTTGGGAGGTTGATGAATGTGTTTTTAAGCATCCGTAAGTGAATTGTAATATATGCTAAAACTATATTTTTGCAATATTTCTGCCAAAAATGAACTACAGTGGATGGCTTGTGTCCACATTACGTTGGAATGTGCATGCTCATAAAATTTTACACCGGACATTTGATAGTTTGCCAACATTCATTTGCTATCACATCACCATCATTTCCTACTTTAAACTTATTAGTACTAAGTGCATATACAAGCATAGTTGTATGTTCCTTAGAATATTATATATTTAGAGGAGAAGGGAAGATGAAGCCTTGATGAAGAAAGACTGTATGAAGGTCTACTTGAATAGCATGGTAATGCTTGAACTTTATTCATCCTGCATTAGGCAACTGAGATGTGTAAGAAAAACTAAAAGAAATCCTTCTAGTGTTGAAGCTATATGGAAAGACTCCACATTCTAAGAGTACTGAAACTTGTATTTACTTTAGCATTTTGTTCTCTTTAACATTTTTATTTCACTCATTTGTGAGGATGAATTATGAGACTGATTATTTGCTCTCACTTTTGTTAAT
Source organism: Rhea pennata (assembly GCF_028389875.1). NCBI lineage: Eukaryota > Metazoa > Chordata > Aves > Rheiformes > Rheidae > Rhea > Rhea pennata. Next base: position 15,420,687 of record NC_084674.1, read on the forward strand.
AATCCATTACATGTCATAGTCTAGTCATAACGCTGTTATATTTGGGATCACAGCACTGGTTAGGGACTCCCAAAAGAAAATCTTTTTCTTTAATATTTCTGTTATTTTTGAGTATTGAGATATTTCTACTCTAGTTAACTTCCTAAAGTTAACTAGAGTAGAAATGTCACCATCTAGTTAACTTTCCAAATTCTTGCTCTTGTTTTTATAATACATAAGCCTCTGAGCTCTATGTATCTTGTATTTACGTCTTGTATGTAAAGGAAAACATTACTATTGGACCTAATCTTCTAGGTATACTTCTAGGTATATGGGAGATCTGCCATGCAGCCACTCACATTAGCAAAGCTCTACACAAGCACAGGGGTCTGTACCTTCAACTGGGATAAGGATCAGCTGATCTTCTCTAGAAATGTAGATTCTAACTGGCAAGGTGACATTTGAAGAAGATGTACTTGTAAGGTTGTAATGTGAAGGCATTCCCAAGTGCCCGTGACATGCGGGAAAGGGAAAAATGGAATCAGAGAAGAAAGAATCTGAAGTTAAGAGGAGAGTAAGAAGTGTCTATTAGTTTGAAAGAAAAGGAAAATACAGAGGAATAGGAATATAAGCGGGAAATTAAGAGGAATGGATGACCTCAAAAGCTTCAGATTATCTTGAAATTGTCCAAATTTATTTGAATTTACCTGAACCATCTAGATTTTTATATTGATTTTCTATACCACAGCTATATGAACTCACACTGTAAGAAACAGAAGTACTTGAAAGAAAGTGAACAAACAAGTCTGGTCTTTATTAACAAAGGAAAACAAAGGACTAAAACAAAATTAATCCCCTTTGTAACCATATAAATTTGAGAGGCACAGTGGTATGAGACAAACAGCAGAACAATTACATCTGAAGTCTGTAATAAGATTTACAGCATTATATTTTAAGGAGCTTAAACCCATATTTATGAATGTTTTGCATTTTATATGAATCTTGTGAAAGGATCATTTTCCAGGACTATAAACTATAGAAAATACAACTTGCTGCAGTGCAGCCTGTCCAAGATTTCCTTCTGACCCTGCTGTTACTGGGCTTGGCTACTTAGTTTAGTCACTGTCTCCTTTAATGTCAGATGTTGATTCTTGAAGTGTACACGTTTCATATTGAATGTCCTACCTCTGAAAATTCAAATGCTTCTGCAATGATCTTAGGTAGTTTGAATCTTTGAGTAACAGATATGCAAGACAGAACTGGTTTAAGGTACAAAAATATGGATTGTAAGATAGAAATTACAGTAGTGCTGAAGTTCATGTTCTTAAATGCTGAGATTGCTTTTACTAGTCAGACAGCAAGGGTAGGATTTTTAGTGCTGTTGTTTAGTCTGAAACACATGAGACAAAGGAAGAAACTAGGTATCTAGAATGTATTGTGCAGACATGTAACATGTAGCATCTCAAATATCCAGAAGCCTCTCCCAAGACCTTGCTCCTGGCAGATGCAGTTTCCACCCCTTTCTTGGGGTCTTCCTGATCCCACGCAGTAGTCAGGACATGGCAAACTTGCAGGCATCTCATTTGCAGCTCAATATCTCCTTCTTTAACTCAACAGCACCTAGAATAGCCCACAGGTCATGGACAAACGCAAGAGACACCGTATATCACTACAGGGTTCCACATGTTCTTATTTTCCTTCTTTCCGGTTTTTCTTATAAAACAATAGAATTCTGTCCAGGATTGAGAATAATGTGACTAAAATTGAGCAGTTGGTAGGATGTGGCATACATCAGCGTGAGGGAGGGTGCAGCTCCTCTAAAACTCATAGTGCCTAAACAAACTCTAGTTCTTGACCAGAAATTATGTAACTGCAGTGGCTATCTTCTTTCTTCAGAGTCTTTTTGTAAATAAATAAAATAATTGTGGCCTGCTCTAAGAATGAGACAAATTCAGCTCAAGAATACCATCTGCATTACGTTGTTTTTAGTATATGGGTGGGTAACAGTAAATATTATGTAACTGTTAAAATTTGGATAAAAAAACATAGTTTGCTATCCTCTTCATAGGTCCCCTAAGGGACTAAACACTCATTTTCTGTAGTAATCACTCAGCCCATTATTTTCATCAGATGATTGCTTAAGATAATATGTTTTAGCTTGTGTAGCCTAAAACTAGTAATCCCAAGGGATAAATGAAATTATAAATGTAACTAGAATTAAGCAAGTTTAATCAAAAAAGTGAACATTGTTCTATTTTTATTCTTGTTGTCAATCACTCGAAAGAATATGTAACACACAATTTGCACCAGAATGGTGTAGCAACACTTTAGTATTTCAAATGTTTCTTGACCATTTCCAAAAGTTTGTACACTGAAACTGTGAATATATAAAAATAGAACGAAGAAACTATGTCCAGTGCATTAATTCTATGCCCACTACATTTTAAAATAAGCTATAGTTAAAAATACAAAATAATATCAGATATAATGCATGAATAATCAAAACATGTGGCGTGACTAAATTGACTTGAACTGGTAATTTAACGTGTAATTCATCTACAAAAGAATTCCTGATGATGGAATTCCTGGATTACCATTAAAAAAAAAAAAAAAAAAAAAGCGTTGATTAGTAGAGATTCAAGACAATTTTTTTCTGACTTTTTCCTTGATATTGTTTTCTTTTGTCAGAATACATTTCTCATACCTATCTTTGAAGTAAAGCACTGACTCTCTGTCTTCCAGAGATCATCATCTTTAATCTTGTTCTAAACAGAAAGTTCATTGTACTCTGTTTAATCTTGCTAAGAATGCAGCTTTCAAGGTCAATTGTTGTCCATTTGGAGTCATGGGCATTAGAAATACATATATATATGCATGTGCATGTACACACACACACACACACACACACACACACACACACGTATGCACACACACATTAGTTCACCCATTTCATCTTCCAGCCAATGACAGCTACTCCCTAAGCAGCATTTTCTGTTGTCATGATGTGGAAGTTATTAATTTTGAATAATAACTAGCCTTCCAAAGTAGATTTTCAGTGTATGCAAGACTGGAATTGAAAATACAAAATAAGGAAGCTTGCTCTCCAGTTAGACCTTTCTTTTTAGGAATAGTATGTTCTAAGTGTCTAATTTTTGTTAACTTGAGGATCTCCCTTTCTTCGGGGTAGGACATCAGTGAAAGAAGTGGGACTGGATAGGCTAACAGTTGTAGCAGTGCGTGGAGCAGAGGTTCGGTGGTTGTTATTCTAGTGCAAGAAGTAGAGTATCTTGCTTCATCACTCCGTCTCTGCTGCTTTTGCTGATCTATATTTGTCTTATCTGCTTAACATGTTTTTCACTATATTTGTACAGCCATTACAAAGGCTATTTATAATACAAATTTATGATAGTTATAGAATTAGCTACTCTAAATAATAAATATTGCTCTCCCTCTCATCTCCCACTGAAGAGTGAAGGTCTGGAAAGGCCCGCATTAGCACTGTAATGTACTGTGCTTTTGACTTTAAGATAAATAAAAAGCAAACAAACATGTCTTTGTCTGACGAGTTTTGTCTTGGGCACACCCACTTATCCCTCATCAGCCAAGATAAATTAATTCAGAGGGAGGACTTCCACGTTCAGAGAAGGAATGCAGAAATTCTTTCTATTTTGTACATTCTTGGCGTCTTTCCTTTGTTATCAATTTCATGTCCTCTTTGTGTTTTGAAGCTCTGCTTGGGAAAGGAGGTTATAAATATTAAAGCTCTGAACAAGTTCTAAGAATGATTTGGGTTTTTTTTTTGTTTTGTCTGAAGTATTCTTTGTTTCTGCTATTTTTACCTCAAAGCTATCCTTCCTCATCCAAGCAGTGTATTTTTAGCTATTCCTGATATTTGAAAAGATTTTTATTAATTGGACAGAGCTTACTTTTGGCTTTCTTCCTTTCCAATTCTGTTGTAATATTGCCAGCGTTGAGACACACGCACTTAGAACAGATTTTGCAAATATTCTATGGAAGATGTAGAATTTATATTTTGAAAGTATTTTAATAAATCCTTTGCCATAAACAGCAAGAGTTTTTAAGGACTGGAATGTGCGTCTTAAGTCAGACTTCATGAAGAAACATCTAGAGACTTTGTTCATAATTACATCGGACTTTTTAATTAAAATTTTAATGTGATCAGGCTGTGGTTGATACTGTCTCTATATCACTTTACACAATGCAAATATGTTTCTGGCATGGCTTGAATTAGATGAGAATTTCCATTTTCCTCTCATAAACATTTACGGTAGTTATTGACACATATTTGAAAGCCTAGGATTTTGACTTTTAAGTGGGGGCAAATGTACTTTGTACCATATTGAACCTCCAGCTGTAGACCCCATTTTTAAGCTCAGGGTCCCCTTCACACTGTTCTAGAAAAATAAAAGTTTTTTAATGAACTTTTCCACATAAACTTTTCTGTAATTCCCTGTATTTTGTTTGCCTGGCTTGTAAACAGTCTAAATAGACCCTTTTCCTTCATGTGCAAGAGTAAAGTACAGATCCCCATATTGCTCCCTGCAATCACCCAGAACTCTGTAGGGGAACGGTGGGAAAGGATATAGCGTAAGCAATAAAAGGAACAGTCCAAGTGCAATGCAAAAGCAATGTATGGTAATGAAAAAGAAAAAGGAATACTTTCCATAAATGGAAGGTCCATAAATTATTGTAGCCCTGGGGTCAAATATTTATGTGTAGAATTGCTGGACCATTTAAGCAGCTATTCATTAAAACCATGTAAATAGCTTGAACAATCAAGCTATCATTTTACACTGATACTTGTACCTACTCCCAAGGAGGGAAGGCAAATGGGCATTGATAAGGATACATATACTTTTTAAAGAACAATAGACTCCCACGTACGCAGCCCTTCTCAACACACACACACACACACACACACACACACACACACACACACACACACACACACACACACACACACACACACACGTTTCCTTAAAGGGATACTTTTGGGTTAACACTACAGACTTTCAAAACCAGATACCTGTATCTCAGTATTAGGAGCTGCTGATTCTTACAGAAAAATAAAAATAAAAGAAAGAGGAACATGGAGGATTTCTCGTAGCAGTTCCATTTTTCTCCTGTTTTTGCCTGTACTGCAGCAGGAACACGGGCTTTTCCCTTGCAAAGGGGGCGGCAGGACCTGGAGAGAGCATGAGGAATCCTCTTAAGGCCCAAAGCCACCTTTAAGGATGGGCTGTGCTTCTGCACTCCCTCTCTGCTGTTCCTCCTTCTCCTTCCCAGTTTCTTAAACACGGGGTGGAGGAAAGGATTTGTTCAGCAATGGTAGTTTGCTCAGAGCTTAATTAATCCTTGGCTGCATTCACTTTCTGGCAGGCTTCCAGGGAAGTTCAGCAGGGATGGAGGCTACCACTCATGCCTGTACCTGCCTGCTTCCTTTTCCAGGGCTGCGGCGGTTTCTGTGCAGGTTCAGAAACGGCAGCGACATCCATCAGGCCTCTCTGGGGCTCCTTGAGCGTGGAGGGGCCCTCGTGTGCAAAGTGGGTGCTCTGCCTTTGTGTAACGTGCTAGGTTAAACTCTGCTTCTCTTCTAACGCAGTCTTCTCCCTTTAATTGCCCAGGGTGCTTTATCTTCTCCATCTTGGTCTTCCTCCATTTCTTTGTTTAAATTCAGCTTTTCAATTCTCCCTGCGCTTCTTCCGTCCAATTTTCGACCACAGCTGTCGTGATCGGTTCCTTCTTCGTTCTTCTTTCTGATGCTTCCCCAGCCGGCAGGGATGAGGTATCCCTCGTGCCTGAGCGCTGTGTGCTGGGAGCAGGGGAGCCAGGAGCGGATGACAGAATTAATTTGCAGGTGTCTCCCTCCTCTTGCTTTTGACAGCCTGACAGCTACCCTCTGCTTATGTCTTGGAGGGTTATTTCTCAGAGTTGTGCAATCCTTTTCTAGGTTAGTGTTGAGCAAACTAACTTATTTGAGAGAGAGCCTTTATAGAAGGAGATATTTTGCAAGGGAAAAAATTTGCTAAGTTTTTTTTTTTTCTTATGTAACAGCCGAATACAGTAAAACAGAAAAGGATGGGAGCAGTGACATCATTTTAAAGCCTATCTGCAGCTACTGTAAGCCATGAGCATGGAGTAGTCAGTGGTAGAACCAAAGTGCCAAGCAGGAAAACTGAAGAGAGTAGTAATAACAAGCTCCTTGCTCGTTATTCAATTCATTGCTGAGTGCACCTTTTGCAGCTTAGGAGATGAGAGATACCGAAGGTATAGCCTGCTCCGTGCACACTTGCCTCCTGGTGCGGTGCAGCATGCGTGTTTGCGGAAGTGCAGTGTGATTGACTTGTATGTGAACTTCTTATTTACACACTCATTTGTTTACCAAGCCTGGGATGATTTACTGCAAAGAGCAGAATATTCTTTCTGTATGTCTTTTTGCGTGTCTCCTTGTGTCTGGTAGGCATCTCTCATCCATGCCATTAATGAAATAGCCAGGGTGGGAAGGGCAAGGAAAAAATATTCTGTGTAATAACACAGGCAGGTAAGAGCGAAGAATCCCAATGTGTGTTAAGTGTGCACTTAAATCTAATCATTTTAATTTACTATTTAATTTTCCCTCAACATTTTAATGTGCTCTTTGTTACTCATTTTATTTTTGTCCTGTTGAGTGACCCCCCAAAAAACATTTATTGTTCCTAATTATAGATTTTCCTCTTCATTTTGGGAGAAGGATAAAAATAAAGTTTTCCAAAACTACAGGTCTTATGAGCAGTCCTTCGCCTCTGATCACCACAGATATAATTTCCTTGGAATATTTCCCTTATCCCTAGCCATAAGGAAAAGCAGCTTTCTTTTTAAGGAGTTTTCTTTTCATTGTTTTAAACATTTCTGGGAATGACAAGAGAGATTAGCTGAACACAAAATACATATATGGAAGGATGGATAGAATAATGAATAAGAAATTTAAGAGGCATAACTGTTTATATGCCTTTGTATGGGTTTTATGTTGTATGTTCAAATATTGCTAACAAGACATTAGAAGGAGACCCCATTTTCTTTATCTCCATCTTTGGCCTTAAATACGCAAAGCTCATGGTAATCTAGTGCACATCTATGATGTAATAACAAAAAGAAATAAATGCTGGAAACACATTTTTAATTCTTTAGTGCTCATGCTAAATGATATTTGACTTTATATTCAATACTGCAGTCTACAAGTTGCAGTGAAAAAATCTAAGAATCTAAACTGAAATATTCAAAAACCAGAAACAGTAACAGCTTGATGTTTTTCTGAAGCTTGCATGCTCTTTGCTGAAACTGTTGCTGTAAACTGTGAATAGCATCTAGCATTTAATATGCTTGCATGCTACATTTCAGGACTAAATGGACTGATTATCATTTATACCTCATAATGGCATAAATGCTCAGATTCCTTTCACTAGTTGTATGTTATTGACTTCGGTGGGGATTACTGGTATTAAGACCTTTGAAAATTAGGCCAAAAGATGGTGTTGTGCAATGATGTTTGCCGAGTGATCTGCAGACAGATGTGCAAGATTCAGTTCTGACACAACCAGAAAACACCAGGAAGTCCCATCCTCTCTCAGCATATTTGTGGAAAGAAAGGTCTCTTTTCCATCAACTTATTTTCCAAACATTCCAAATTGTTAAAATAGTATTTTAACATTTAAAACAAAGCCGGCATCCTTTCTGTTAAATTGAAAAAGTTTAAACACACTTGTTGCCTGATTTGCTTTTTAAACTAGCTCTCTGATAAATCACCCTTTTTTGCATTAAAGCAGAAATGGGCCAAATGAAGCTGAACACATTCAGTTATCTTTAAAATGGGACAAAGCATTTGACCAACTGGGGAAGGTGACGGACTGAATACTTAAGCCAACCTGTCTAAGTAAGGGAGTCTGTAACCGTTCTCCTTGTCACAGAAGGCTCTTTTACATGCTCTATTTATAATGTCCTGTTGCCATTTTATTGTGCCTTTAACAGCTATGCAATGGTGATTAAAAACAGTCCCCAAGTTTCCCGTGTCACTTTTCACTCATCATCACAGCCCTGAATGGTGATAGTTTAAACCTCCTCATGCCCGTTAGCTAATGCTTGTTGAGAACATAATATTGGCCTCTTTATTACAAATGTCATGAATCTGTATTATTAATTATCATTGTCAGGCTTATGGGAAGGATCCAAGCCTGGAAATTTAAATAACAATTCATCTTCCTCGTTTTCTGTTTTTCAAATTCCTCAGCACAAAACTCTGCTTGACACAGTGTTACTCTTGAATTAGTTTCACTGCCTTTGCCTAGCAACACAAATAGGTTTTACACTTTCCAGGCTTCTCCTGTTAACTTCTAAAGCTGATTGTTGTCACCGGTATATCTGTGTTTGCTATTTATTTGTTACTAGGTGTCACAGCTCTGGACAGGCTCGCCTTGTTGGATACTCATCAAGTGCTGTGTTTAAGTCCCACCACGCTGGAGATGCTCTCTCCTGCTTCCTGACTTTGAGCAGAACCTGGCACTGCCTTTGGCTTGGGCTCCGCACATTCACAGACATGGTCTGCTAAGTTCAGACCTACTCTTCAGTTGCTTAAGCCTACGCTAGTGCCTGACCTCCACAAAGACCATCATGCTTTCCTGAAGCTCAGGTTTATGCACTGTGCTTCTTCAGACTGAGATGGAAATTTTCACTCTGAACTTCCGACACTGCAAGAAAGATACTGAATCCAAAAGAAAGAAACACGTTGGTGTCACTTCTTGCATCATTTTCTCCCTCAGTCAGGAACAGAGCTTGTAGAGAGGGGCGCAATCTCTCTTTGGAAACTTTCAGCTTGACACTGACAGTCTGAAGTCAGCTTCTTGCTGCCAATCAGCTCCTGTTTTCTTCTGCTGGTTACACAAGAAGGAAAATTAATTCTTTGGCCCAAAGCCTGTGCCTTTCTTCATCTCTTTTTCCTACTTTTTGTCTCATTTGTCTTCTTGACCCACCCTATCTTCATGACTTTAAAAGCAGTGTTTAAGTGCTCCCTTGAGCTCACCTCAGCGGGGTGGTTCTCCTGTCTCAGGCGATCTGCAGCATACTCGCTGCCCAGCTCAGCACATTCTTGAAGTGTTAGCAACATCTTTGCTTGTGCTATGGTTTCTCCCAAGCAGAAGTTGTGACAGGACAGTGCTCTTGTCAAATTTACTTGGTGTGTCAGATGGAGGGGGGAGAGGGAGGATATCATTTGCAACTCGCTGGCAGCAAGAGCTCTTGCCTGATGTTGAAGAAAAGCACAGCTCATTGGCAGCATCTGGCTTGCGTATGCAGCCCAGGGCCCAGCTTCCTGGTTCTGCAGGAGCCAGCACCATCACCTTTCCTTGAGGTATCCACCCAGGTGCCCCTTCACAAGTCACCACCTCTGCTGGCTTCCTGCAGTGCTGGAGATTGCATTGCTTTGCAACATGGTGAGTAGATCTTGCTCTAAAACTATCCAGCCACGTAGCGCCCTCAAGTTCTCACAAGGTATGAGAAACCACGGCCCCACAGGGAAGAGCTGAGCTCCATTATTCACTGGTTGTGTGGGACCAGGGCTCCTAAGGCACTCAGAATGACTTAAAAAAGAGAAAAAATGGCAGCAGACAGGACTGTGCTGGAGTCTCTTCTGCTTGCTTAGTAAAATGGACTGAGGCCTCTACAGCCAGATCGCAGCTTTGTCATTGAAGAGCCACCCTACTCCGCTCTACACCCCCTCGATGTGGGCTACTTTGGGGGCCCTGAGACCCTGTCTCCTCTGCCTGCCCACTCTCACACAGCCCCCTATAGGCCCCAGCCCCCTGCAGGCAGGTGATGCTCCAAAAAGGGCTCAGAGGAAGGTACCCACGAACACATCCTGTGCTCAGCCTTCTGTGTGGGCTGAGCTTTGTACTGATCTTCAGCACATAGGTCTCCTTCAGGGAATCAAACACTTTCAGAGGCTGATATGAACTGCTACTGTGGAATATCTTGGGGAGGTTTGCATAAGATATAAGTGATATCTGATTGTGTTGATTTTTACCAAAATACTGCATAAATTACAAACATGGGGTCATTATCTGTGTGAAGGCATTTGGTTGAGGATAACTCTAATATACATGCCCTGGCTGGGAACGTATGCATGAATCAGTTACAGTCAGTATGGAGAAATATATTGTTAATATAATTGGCTTGGTGAAATAAAGCACTTAAAAGGAATAATACAAAGATACTACAGATTTTATATTAAAAAATTATCAAATGCAGGAGAGGACATGACCTTCTTATGTCAGCGGTGTTTTTTGTTATTACAGGAATAAGAGACTTACTTAATTCCTGGAAGTGCTAGGGTGTTTTTGGTTGGCTGAATGTGTCCTTTATAGTAGTCTGTTTGTCATCTCAACTTTTTCCTGAAGATGGAATTCATATTTCTAGCCAAAAATGTAATAATTTTTACTTCGTATTGAGGTTATATGACAGATGGTGAGCTAAAATTCTTAGTGTTTTAAAATGATTCGATGACTCATAAAACTGAGTAACACTTTTTCCTCAGATCATGTTTTGATTCTATCTAAGGATGAGTTAAATGCTCGAATTAAAGAAAAATCCATCTAATATATTCAACAAATATTTGAGCTGTGAAAATATGTTGGGATTTTTGACTTTTTTTAAAAAAATCATTTATCTGTGGCCTATGTTGTAGTAGGAAGTATCAGAAATCTCTCAAAAGAACTATGTAGGATTCCTGAAATGTTTAAAGAGTGGATATAGTTTGGTAAACATTGAAACAGCAAACCAAACCCTGAAGTTCCCTGAGATTTCAAACATTATTGTTTATTTTAATTAGCAGTAATATGAAGTATTTCTTTTAAAACTTGATGTTTTATAATATGTTTGAGGTCAGTGAGAACTAGCTTCCTTTGGTGCTTTTGAGGATTCACCTGGAAATTTAGGTGTCTAGTTCATTGGAAGTCTGTCTCTAATACTTGTGTGATAGACAGAATCAAAAAATGGTGTTCTGGTTTTGAAGATTTTACATCATAGACCTACTTGATTTCAGCTGGTACCTTTAACTATTTTCTCGGTCATTTATTAGGTCCCCTCAGCTGCTGCTACACTCAGACCTGGTTGGCATTGATAAAATCATTGGTTTTGTCAGGTTAGTGCAGAGGTCCTGGTAAGGCTCATTCAGTCTGAAGGCTCCCTGGCCATGGTCCATCCTAACGCCTTCTAGGAGCAAAGGCTAGTCATGATACCCTACTTGGGACAGATGAAATGTCCCTGGATTCAGAGGGAAGAAGAGGAGAGCTTTGGATCTAAGCACACATTAAGTTATCAGCAAGATATACAAGGGCCAGGGATCTGGCTAGGTCTCAGCATCGAAAGGACTGTCTGAATTGAGAGCGCAGGCAGTTTGACTTAGTGCTCAGAAGATCTGACAAAGGAGTTAGCTACTAACCTGCTTTTAAGTTAAGATTTAGGCTCTTCATTCAGGGCAATATCTATTTATTCAGGCCTAACAGAAAAACTCTGTTATTGTACTTTACTCTGCTATGGATGTGTTTTTAAGTTAATATATACATTACTATAGAAGAAAGTAGGAAACTCAGAACACTTGTATCTTACAAGTACACAAAAGTATGTTATGTATACAAAGAATATACAATTTCAAAAGGGCTCTTAGGCCTGCTTATGATGTTTACATATAGAGAGTTAGTATTGCCATTCTAGGTGTATCAGTAATACTTGCCTGAAAAAGAGATGCCATCCCTCAGATTTTCTCCTTCTTTGTAAAATTATATTTTTGCTCTGTATATCTAGTAGCACAAAGCTTGTTTTTCTACAAGTTGCTCTATTTTCAAAGATAATAGGTAGATGTTAGAGTTCCAGCTTTTCTTCCTGATATTACATGTGTGGCTCTATTTGCATTCTCTCAGCTTATGTTTTCTCAGATGCAGAAAATTATGTAATTAGTTGTGGGGTCTCATGCCATCATTTCAGAGATGTTTCCCATTTAAATTAAAGGCCTGTTCTTCTACCCAATCAGTAATTGTCTAGATCTTTCAAAATCTCCTTCAGCTTGATTTAATTGTTAAACATTAATTTAGTGGGAAAAAAGGCTTCAAAGGGGGAAAAAAGAACTGCTGGAGGGGCAAAATATTAATAGGTGCTTAAAAGCAAAACAGTAATTCTTCCCTTTCTAAGCTTGCAGCCCTTCAGGCCTAGTAGAAAAGAAACAATTGACTGTATTACAGGATTATATAGGTTTCATTGACTTAAAATGAACTGAAAGCAGCTGTAGGGAGATTTACCTCAAGTCTTTATTATTAGCCATATGAGGCAGAAAGAAAAACAATGTTTTGTTTGAATCAGAAAATACAATTTTCAATGGTGGTTTAGAAAAGGTTAGATAAAGAGAGCATTACTTTTCAATAGCAAAAAAGATGGAATAGAAAAATTCTGTTTTGCCAGCATTATAACCCATATAAAAGATCTGGCTAACAGAAAAGAGGCTACCTTATACTTGAAGGATCTTTGTTTTCTTTCATTTCTGATGGATAATCTTTGCATTTAGTACACTTGATATCTCTTTTACTTACTAATGACAGTAATACTTCACTCCTTTGAATACTTCTACCATGGAAATGGAGATAAAGATCAAAAAGTGTTGCCTTTCTACAAAGAAAATCCTTTTAAAGTCGGATCTCATTGAAAAATATATTGATACAGATTTCCCTTTAAGATTTCTGCCTTTAGTTGGCAGAAATTAATTTAATTTCTGATTAAGAAATAATTGAGGGGATTTTTCGTAAAAAATTGTTCAGAATGTAAAGTCAGAATCTATTTTAAAAGTCCAGATTATTTCCTTACATGGCTATGTTTAAGTTTTTATTATTATTTTACCTACCATAGACTTTTTTTGAAAAACATACCTTCCATTAAAACACAGTTAATAACAGTTGATTTCTAAACTAGCTGTCTATAACCAGTTATTTTTGTAAATCGGAATTTTACTTTAATTCCACTTATGCTTTTTGAATGGGAACTGCTCACTTCTCAAACTTAGAGAAAATGTAGCTGTGCTACAGTGCTGGGTGATAAGGCATCTGTAAGTATATAAATCAACATGAATGAAAACTGATGCCTGATATCAGTGGTAGGCTATGACTATTTCAGAAAACTGAAAACTCTTCCTGTTGTGTTAGGGTTTCTGGTATGAATTTCCTATTTCCTGTAACCTACCTTTGTCCAAAGTGATCATCTGTAGTCAAAAATATTTTGTTAGACTGTTACAGTCTACAGAATACATAATGGACTTTTTTCCACTAGGTTGTTCAAGTGAAGTGCTTTTATATAAATGTGTCCACAACAGTACTGATTGTGAGGCAAGATGGAATTACATGATTCTGAATGTTAAATAGCTGAATATTATTTTGGCATTGCAGCAGCAATATTTTAGCAGAGCACCAAATTATGGTTTGGAGCTATCTAAAAATAAATACAAGAAACCTTTGTGGGCATAGATGAAAAGCAGGAAATAAATTTTCACTGTTGGTCAGATAAGTTCTGAGAATCTATAGACCAGCCATTCCATAGTCCATTTGTGACAAGAGCCAAAATAAAGCGTTCTGGGGTAACGAAGAACAACTTTGGGTACCCACACGTTTGTTCATCTGTTTGTTGTTCCTCTCTCCCACTTACCTGTAGAGTCTTTCTTCAGAGAAGGATAGTCTACAAAATATGGCTGTTATTGACTGCAGTAATGTAGCTTTGAAGTATATGTTGTCACAGTCTGATACTGGATGTACAAAGAGGAGGAGTTTTCTCTGAGAGTCTTAGACTCTCATATTTAGTTCATATGTTTATACAATAAACCATTTCTCATAATTTTCAGTGGGCTGGTGACTTTTTGAGGTAAATGGTGACTTTTAGGCGCTATTGCACTGTCATCTTGATCCACTTTGATTTTTGTATGTTTGTAAAGGAGGAGTTCTCAACTATCAGTCATTCATGGGGTCATACTACCATTCAACTGTCAATTTCTTCTGTTCAATTCTTTTCTTAAATAATTCACTGAATGATGATTTTTCTACAGCAGCATAGCAGCTATTGCAAAACACAACTTCAAACTGTTGAACCTCATTTTGAGGTCTCAACGTAGAGGAAGGCTGAATACTTTGTGAAAATAAAACACTTTTAACTATTTCAATTTATTCACCCAGAACCACTATTCATTCTTTTAAAAAGTAAAACATAGTTCCTAAATCAACCTTAACTGAAATAATATATCACACTGCATGTATTTTTCAGCCTAAAGTAACAGAATTACTACTGATATAGTAGTACAGAATAATACTTTGCACTTACATCTTACTTTGATCTGTAGGTTGTAAGGGATGTTTGGTAAGTGTCCTCTCGAGTTGGGGAGATCTTGATACAGAGAGATTAAACAACTTGTCCAAGGTCTCAGAGTGAATCAGTAGCGGGAACAGAGCTGCACACCAAATTCCTGTCCTGTTGTTCACACTCCTAAAACACAGGTTGAGAAGATTATGGTTGCTACAGCATTCAGAGGGCAGTTTCTTGCTGGACTCTCACCCCACAGCCCCTAGTTTAATCCTATACTTTCCCAAGTAAGCAGTCCCAATCTTCCTTCGTCCCAGTGATTTTCAGTAGATCCCTCCTCTACTGTGCTAACAGCAGAAATTTCTTATTTTAAATGTTACCCTTTACTAAAAAGTCCAGGTACCTGCCACTGTGTGTAGGAAGTGGGCACTTTCCTTCAGGCTGATGTGTAGCACACTCAAAAGGATTCACTTCTAATTGAAATTTCCAAAAGATAGCAGTTCACCAAAGGAATTTGATATGTTTGCTGTAGACATCTTGTCAGATTTGCTAAGCACTCTCTCAAACACTAGAGCAGGTGGAAAGTGGAGAGGGGATTGTTGGAAGTCTGCTGTGTAGACAAGTAACCTGAAACACATCTGAATTGTTTGCACAGCTACGAATATAATTGATTGATATGTGCATGCTTTTACACTACAGTAATTGCATGTCAAATGTACTTTTAGTTATGTATTAGTCTTTTAATCTACTGAAGAAAAATGAAATATTGAAAAAATGTAACATTTCTGATAGGAAAATTTATTTCATCTGTAAGAAATAGTATTTTAACATACAAAAACCAAAAAACTAATTTCATATGTGGGCTAAACATTTTGTGAATTTATACTAGTATTCTTGCCCAAGTCAATGCTGCTTGTAGAGCAAGAGTAATCTTCCTTCTCCTTGGAAGTGACTTCCAATTATTTCTGTTTAGGATGCCCAAAAATGTTCTGCTTCCTTTGGCAATATTGTCTGTTCAAAACTGTGGGGGCCAGATGTTCGCTGCACTTATTATTAGTAATCAACAGGAGTTCTGAATTATCAAAAATTATCACACCTTTAAGGCATTTTGGGGCAGTAACACTCAACAAGAAGAGGCACATTTCCCTAAATGAATACATTCTCATTCAGTGGGTTATTCACTTAACCAGCATTAAATGTAATCCTCTTTGAATCTCAGTGGCCACCTCCTACTCTTTTCCTGTCAGTCTTCATGTCCTGCAAGAGCATGAATTCAGCCTTCAAAAGAATAGTAGTTTGACTAAATCACTGTGTAGCTTTCTTGAAGAAATACAAAGAGGGATTCCATACAACTTGTGCAAAATAGCTCAAGGTCAGTAACTCCTAATACTTTACGTCATAATTAAAGTATTCACTTTTCGTTTGGTCTCTACTCACTCATTTTTCTTTTCTTTCCTTTTGTTTTGCCTTTTTTAACATAGATATTTATCCCGGTAATGTGGCTTCATCACCTCTTCTTATGCTAATTTTATTTTCAGACAAGCCGGATCACACTGCTGGCCATTGTAATTTACTGCGCACTAGCTTTGCAGGATATAATGAAGCAGGACAGTATTCTTTTTGATGTGGTTAATCTCTGTTTTACTTGTGCCTCTCCTGAAAACTGCACTGTGTCAGAGAGTCTTTTGTAGCCAATGGTGACAGGAAGATCAACAGAGAGAGGTTGCTCCATTAACCTCTGAAGTAATGAAGTTGCATTTCAGGCAGTCAACACTCACGCTGCCAATTTATTATCATTTAAGAGGAAGTGAAACTACTTCAAGCCACTCTAGTGTCCACATTTTGATAAATACACAGATTGCTAATGTTCTAAGGCTAACAACCAGCCTCGAGGGGACCTCTAACAGTGCAGGATGCTGTGGCTCAGGGTCTCCTTGGTCTTGCAAAATGGTAAGTCTTCAGCACCAAGAAAACAAGCTAAGTCTATTTATTTTTTTCCCATACTAAATGTAGAGATGTAGTTTTGTTGATAACGCTGTCCATGTTGAAATGTAAAAGTTAGATAAGTCCTCTCAGAACTAATTTGTGGAAACTTTCAAGGGAATTAAATTCAGATCTCCAGATCTGCTTTTATTTAATTCTAGTATACACATTTGTAAGGCAATTACTTTCCATCTTAGAAATGGACATAACTAAAATCTTGGGAGCATGTTTAAACTCTGAATCTGTTAAAATCCTGCCAGATTGTCTGACCTTGTAAGATTTTCATGACCTGTAGTCAAATCCTGTGAGAATGGCTTTCTGGGGAAGCAATAACACTAGTCTCCCCAACCTCAGCAGTAAAACAGACTTGTTAAAAAAAAAATGGCATGACCATAACTTCCTAACTTCAGCTCCTGGGCATGGTCTTTGGCACATATTTTTTCCTGCTGAAGGTAGAGTAATTTGCATGTCTGGCTTTCCATTAGCAGTGAGAACACTTTTTATACACAAAGTCCAGGTGGTTGCATAGCTGTATCATACATTCCCCTTTTCCCAGGGTGACAGGAACAGTTATTTAGCCACAGCGGTTCAGAGGACCAAGGCGATCAGTTAAGTGCAGTATGTTCCTGCTGTTGCCTTGCAGCATTTGTGCTGCACTAATATCTAGGCTGTGGGCTGAGGTCTGCTTGTGTATAGGTATCCGCACGTTAGCTACCTGTGACTATTCTGACACAGCTTCAGTGAAGGAATTGGAAAGTCTCTGTCTTCCATGGGCTTTGGACAGATCCAGTTAGTGTTTTTCGTCTGGGAAATCAAAGCACTCAGTAAAGTTACATATATTTTATACAAGGATGCAATGAGGAATATAAACTGAATACTTAGCTATGGCTTCATGCCCACTCTAGTCTTTCTGGTCAAGAGCCCGAGGTGTCTTTCTCCAGGCTTGAGCCTACTTCTTGCTGTAAAGGAGATTCCCTGGGTTGTTTCCTGTGCGCTCGTGCTGCCTAACAAGTGTCTCCTTGCTTGGTCTTCTCTTACCAACGCAGTGGCCAGCGGTCTATGTAGGCAGCTGCTAGTGGTGCAGAGCTCTGCGAGGGGCAGGAATAGTGGTCGTGGCTGGTGTGGTCTGTCACCTCCAGCTCTGTGCGTGGCAGATGCAGCCTCCCGAGCTCTGCAGCCCTGCCGCGGGGGTGAGCGTGCTCCTGCGCGGGTCTGCTGCGTGCCAGGGTTTGCTGGAGGACGGGGGCCAGCACAAGACCCGCAAGCAGCTCCCACATGAGCCCCTAAGCTGTGTCTAGAAGAGCAGCCTGCAACGGTTAATGTATTTTCTCCAGCTCACAACAAATTCTTCCTTGTCCTAAGACAGCAGGTAACGGAGAGCTCTTCCCTATGTCCTCAGGCAGCCGGGCCGGGGGAGCGGCCCCGGCCAGGGCCGGCACAAGGCTGCTGCCCGGGTCCGTGCCCGGCGCGCAGCCGTTTCTCAGCTGCGTTCGGCCGGGAGCGGAGCGCAGCCGACCGGCGCCGGAGGACGGCCGTGCAGCCGCTCGCGGCCCTGCCGGGGGCAGCGGCGCGGCTCGAGCCGTCGCGCTCTGCAGCTTTCCCACAAAAATGTTTTGAACAGTGGGGGAGCGGGGCTGGGAATGCTTCTCCCCCCGGCACAGCCTGCGGTGCCTGCCGAGCGCTCGAAGCTGCGTGTGTGTCCCGGATTCGGTGTTCGGAGTTACTGCAAGGACATGTCACAGATGAACCGGAAAAGCTGTCAAGAAATCTGTAGCAACACTAAAACTGGAGTAATACGGCAACCCTCGGTGGACCGCTGTTGTTTCAACGCTCGCTCTCTTTCTGCCTTCTCAGCCCCTTGCTTACTCAGATGTTAATGGCATTCATACAGCAAACTAAATGCAGTGTGTGCGTGCAGCGGGAGAGTGACGGGCTGCACGTTGTGCAGTATTGCAGAAAGATTTTGTTGGCATCGTTCTCAGCTCTTCAGGTTCTCAGCTTTTCAGATAGTGAAGGTGTTTTAATTTAGCACAAAATTAGTTTATACTTTCCATGTGATTTCAAAAAAGGTAAGATAGGATTAGGGAATCTTGAATTTTTATTTATAAATTCACGACTTGTTATTGGTTCATGCTTGTAGTCTTTTTATATGATTTATACAGTTTAGTAAATAAAATCTTAGCTTCTTCCCCTCTGTGTTTAGCCAACGTTAAAGAATGTGAAATATATTATTTTATTGGCATTGACTCACAACTGAGTCAGTGAAGTTCTTTGCATTTACAACTAAAATTGGATTCCAGCTTTCAAAAATTTATGACAATTGCTCCTTCTTGTGGCTTGAATGTTGACATATAATTAATGTAGGATTTCTTCTTGAGATTTCCTGCCTCGGTTTGTACCTGTCACAAAAATATCCTTGAAAGTTTATCTAACAGCTGGAACACCACGAAAGTCGATTGAAATTTAGCAAAGAGATTTACTGGGGCCAGCAGGAAGTGCTCAGAGCAGGATGGCATAAATATGCAAAAAGAGCCCCCTTTTCAGCTGTTTTAAAGGATCCCAGTACAGGCTGATAATGGCATAATACCGAAAAACACTACGATTGTGTCAGCCAGCAACACCAGCACATAAAAGGCTTCCACAAGCCTGGATTGGCACATTGCTGAGTTATGAACCAAATAGAAATATGTTTGCTGCTTTCCCTCAATCCCAGCTGCCCTGCAGGTTGCAACTCATTCTTTTGAGAAACCAGATATATTTCATGGGAATTTCCCATGAAATGGTTTTGAAATCTATTTGGTTCCTCCACAGGATTGAAGGAATTCTGAAAAGTCTAGATCTGGGTTGCAGGGACTTAGTGTCGGTACTGAGGGACTGGGCAGTGGAAAAGCAGATGAAATTTCATTTAGATAAATGTAAAATGAAGCACATGGGAGAAAAGCAACCCTAACACTACATACCAAATGTCAGGTTGTAAATTAGCCGTTACTCTTTGGAAGGAGATGTTGGAGTCATTGCGCAGAGTTCTCCAAAAACTTAGCTTTATTTGCAGCAGCTGTCAAAAAGGCAAGCAGAATATTAGAAATAACCGGGAAAGAAATAGCTCTCTAAACAGAAAGCAATATGTTTTGCCCCTGTGCTAATAAAAGGCATGGCCAAACCTTCACCATTGTACATATTTCTGATAAGCCATTGAAAAAGAATAGAGTACAAGAAAGGTCAGAAAAAAGGGACGATGAGGATAATAGACCTTTAGAATCGTTTCTGCATGAGGAGAGACCATTGCAATATCTTTGTTATTCAGCCTGGAAAAGAGGTAGAGGTATGCAAGATCTCTAAAATCCCGAATGGTCTGCAGGATGTGACTATGAAATGATTGACAGCTATTCCCACCATATGGGTGAAATAAGCAGGCAGCGGATTCTAGATATAACGAAAGGAACTACTTATTCATATATCATTAAGACAGCAAGTAAAAATGAAATTAAACAATTCTAAATAGTTTGTGGATAATGTTGGACTATCCATGGCTATAAAATGCAGTGTTCAGGATCCAGCCGGGAGCCCCTGCGCTGCTGGCTGCGGGGAGCCTGCAGGCTACGTTGGCCAGAGGGAAAGGGCCAGTCTGAACAGGACGTGCCTTGCCTCTCTCTGCACGTGTCCCGTGCCGTGAGTAGTAGAAGGTGTGATTTGCTCCTGTCCTACACTTCAAACTTTGGGAGAGACCTAACTTAGAAAATTCACCTTGTTCCAGTAGAAATTTCTATCAAACTATAAAGCAGTTTGTGTTCATTACTGTGACAATGCCCTGTGCTGGAAAATACGTATCGTAGGGAATTTTAAATAACATTTTACTTAGTAAAATTAAAATAAAGGTCTCAAAATATTCTATTGGAAAAAGATCCTGCAGAGACAGAGAGGGGCATTGGTGATCCTCCTCCTTTTTTTTTTTTTTTTTGTCTCCTATGGTTGTGATTCAGTGACTTGCATGAGAAAATTGCCTTTTTTTTTTTACATGACTTTTAATACGACTATTAATTGTTGAGCTCTATTAAAAACTTATTCCTGAATCAATAAAACCCTTTGTTGCTAAGCAACTGATAAATTACAGTTGGAATATACACTACAAAAAATAACTTGTTCAAAAGCACAAGTTGCTCTGGCAAATGTTGGTTTTTGGTTTGAGCTGTGCCAGTGTTTGGAACAACAAAATTTTCTCATCCAAAAATCCAGTGAAATTACTTTATTTAACTTAATCCTCACACTTTATATTCTAGCCCTAGTTATACACCAAGCTGTATTCAAATACGAATTGCATGATCCAGTCATGCTTGTACTGAATTCCCACATTTTTGCATCCAACTCAGATATTCTTTATACAGTTCAGGCTACTGCATATCATATCTAAAGTGTATAAATGTTAATGTAAAGGTATGCAGAGCATCAGTGACTTGTACTGTGTCTTTAAATTCAGACAGAAAATGAGGCAAGGCATGCAAATGTGAGAAAAAAATAAATCCACAAGATTAGAGATCAATGAATTGGAAGAGTCTGTTCATTTTTATAACATTTAATATGAGATTAGGATGTGTTCTCAACTTTGGTTTTCCCCTCTTGAATTAGACAGATCATGAGCACAATGTTTCTTGAGGGTAGACCTGAAACTATCTTGTCTTTCTCGTAATAGATGTGTTTCAGTGGAAAAGATTTTTTTTTTTTTTAATGAACAAATTCTGTTGTTTCCCCCTCTGAAATTAATGGTGTACTGAACAAAGTTTGAACTGTTATCAGTATTATTACTTCACAGGTGGTTGTTCCTATCAGTTAAGTTCTGCTCTGGGCTTTGCTTTTTTTTGGCTGAGTTTGACACATTTATGCAGGCACAACTAGAGCTTCTTTTGGTTGTCTTTTGTTTTTTAAAGTTAGCAAATTACTTTTCCTCAAAAATGCTTCTGAGACTTACTCTTCTCATTCCAACCAACAGAGCTGCAATATGCAGGTAAAGCAGGTGGTGCCAATGTTGCTGAATGGTAACCACCTCAGCGGTCAGAGACTGGCAATGGAGATTGAGAGTAGTAAAAGCAGTACTGCAGAGAAGGGAATAAAAGAAGGGGGAGAGAAAACAGAGCTTAAGTAAACAGGAGAAAGAGATAGGTGGAAAAAATGGAGAAGGTCTGTGGACAACTGGAATGGAAGATTGAGATTAGAAGAAAGTGGGCATAGAGAGGAAAAGGTGTTCTCTGGAAGAAATACTAATCAGTGTAAGTTGTTCTGAGTAATGCTGGGTTGCAGTGATTATTTCTTTGTGCCTATAAATTGACTAATCTTGTATTGATCAACACAGTTGTTAGTTTAATTGTAGTAGAGATAATTTGCAAGTAACTTGCAAAATGTGTCAAGTAGAAAGTGTGGCCCTTGCTGTTTTATATGATTTAATGTTGAAGTTCGTATTTTTAGTTGTTTATATTTACCTGAGTTGTATGGAAGATCTGAGTATCTCCTTTGGAAATCTTGCGATCTGAGCCTCTGACCTTGCAAACTCTTATGTACTCACTTGCTTTTAATTTCATAAATGGATGATATTTGGAGAAGGGGGGGGGAACGAGGTTTTGCTTAAACAGATTGCTTATTACTATTTTAATATTTTTGTTTGTGCAACATTGTTTATTACCTTCCATGTTGATAACTGTGGATCATTCATTTTCATGGAATATTATATGCATGCCCTTAGTAAAAGGATAGCCTGTAAGGCCCCCTTCAGCACAAACTCTTCAGCATACTTTTAATCTTCAGTGCATGTCTAAGTCTAACTTAGAGTAAAAATCAAAACCTATGCTTGCATGTTTACCAGAACTGGTCCCTATCATGTACTGAGAAATGCGTGGGCAGACCCATAATTGTGGAGAAGCTAATAATATTGGGGCCTAAAGTATAAAAATTATTGCATAATTAGACCACACAAGCTAGATTTCAAAATGCTGCATGTTGTTTGGATGGGTATTTAAAAAATAAGTAGCTGTTGAGCATGTATGGTCATGTTCACACTGCCACACACAGTCATTGTAATGCTCTAGCAGTTCTAGGAGTTCAAGTAGATCCAGTGTTGATCTTGCTTCAAATAAACCAAATAGACCTAACACTTCTCTTAACTGCATCTCTTTCTTCTTGACTTTTAAAGATGAAATTGTAAATATCATGCTTCACCTTTATGAGCAGGCTCATGTGATGAGCCATGTGAAATAAAATATATGTAGCATCCTTTGGAGGAGGAGATGGTGGAAGTATAACTCATTAATTGCAAAACAGGCTTTAGGCATCTACCAAACTCCGAGCTATCCTTTGGCCATTTGATTTCATTTATATTTTTAGTAATACAATAGACATACCTCACAGCATGATCCATGGAACAAATGGTCTTTAAATATGCTAACAATATAGCTTTAAAGAGTCCAGAGCTATTAACTAGCAGAATAAACTAATAAAACAGCATGTTAAGGGTTTACCTAAATTACGGAGTGCAGATAGGGACGTAACTGTTGGTATAGTTGGTTCAGATCCTCATAGCAAGGCTCTAAAGCTCATTAGTTTATTCTCAGCTTTAAAAGATAAGCAAACTAATGTGATCGCAAAAGCAGATGCAGGCCATTAGATGCATCCTTATTAATCTCTTTATTATTATTTGGTTGAAAAGAAGATAATCCCAGCAAACTTCTGCCAATTTACTGGAGTCATCTGCCCTAAGGACACCATGCTCTGCCCAGTGCTTCCAAGAAGGCTTGTTCTCTCTAGCCAAGAATCTGGTCTTTCCCTAAGGGAAGAAATCAGCCCACACAAGAAGTACCTCGAACCTGTGCTCGGTTCTTACCACCGCTCTTCCTGCCCGGTGCTCTCCAGCCCTTGGGCACTCCGCTGCTCAAGGCCCTTGTGCTCTTACTCGGTGGCTAACATGCTTTGGGATTAAACTTCCCCACCACAACCACGTACTTACTAGCATTTACTCCAGTACAACGACATTGAAAACCAATATGCTTCTAAGAACAGAGCACAGTGACAGCCCCAGCAAACGAGCGTCAGCCAAGCACAACAGCCCGCCAGTTTTGGACTATCACGTAGTGACTGACCTCCATACGGTGCATGAGGTGAAAACAAAGTCCTGCTCCTTACGACTGGCCGAACATGCGTTGTGAGAATTTCCTTTAGTCACAAACTGACAGCGAATCTGAAAACATGACAGAAAAGGTAAGTCCTGCGAATTCTAGAATTCCCCCCTCGTCCAGAGAAAGGCCACAGCTATGACCTCGCTTGGCTCAGGCCAACTTCCTTGAACAGAGAAGCAACATTCCTTCATCACTGGTGGCCAAGGAGGGAATGTGCTGTGCTTCGGACGTCATTTTTTGTCCCTCCAAAAGGAGCGGCCAGTTATGGATTAGCAAGTCGGAGCTTCCCGAGCAGCTCAGCCAGCAGCCGCTAACAGCACCTGTCAAGAGAGGGGCGACTGCCACTGTTAAGTGAAAATCCTCTCGCCTCACCTGTGAAGGGACAGGGGAGGCCGCTAGGGAAATGTCTGCGGGCAGAGAGAAGAAAAGCTGCGGCGACCCCTCCTCTCCCGGCCGTTCCCTGCACGTTGCACTTGCCAGGCGCAGCAAAGCTTTCGCTCGGGCTGGGGGAGCGGGGGGCAGCAGCAACCGGCACCAGCCTTGGAAGGCAGTCTTGTGGCTGCGCACGGGTTTGACTGACCCATCCGCTACCCCAAATCTAGAGAGTAGTTACTGCCGGCAGCGACGAATCTGTAGGAATCCGCAGAAACTGGGACCACGATGAGTTTTTGGAAGGCAAACGTGAGCGCCTGAGATCTGAAGGCTCTGAGCATCCTAATTAAAGTGCAGTAGAAATCTTGCACCATTCTCTGAGAAAACGCGATCCTTAGGGAGGTAAGAAGGGGTATGCTTTCACCTCAGGGTTTATATTACAGGTATAAATTAACTTATTTTGTCCAAGATTTAAATTTAAAACACAGCTCTCAGTCGCATCACTTATCTTCTTCCATCTTTAGTGTCCATTTCACAATCTGATTTTTAAATCTAAATTAAATGTATGTTTTATTTTTAAAAATGAAAAAATCGGACCAGAGGGGAGCATTGATTTAATCAAGTGGATGCTCATGAGTGGAAGCTCCACCAGCTGAGATCTTAGTGGGTTTGTTTTTTCTGTTTTCATTTTGCAATGAATTTCTGGCAACAAAGATTTCTCTATGCAGTGAAAACTTTCTCTTTTAAAAGAAAACAGCATCTTGGGGTTTCCTTTTTTTTTTTTTTTTTTTTTTTTTTTTTTTTAATTAAACAAAACATGCAGCAAGTTGCAATTAAATTTCGGTTAACAAAATGCAAAAATACACCCAACCTCCATCTGCCAAAAATAAATAGTTTGAAAAGTAGTTTCACATCCCTGACAACGACGACTGTGTTTATGACATATTTCTGGTGCCATATTCCGCTCTCCTATCACTGCCAGCTTGCATCCAGTATTTAGAAATAAAACAGAAACACATTGAACTTGCTGAACTAGATGTTGCCACACTGCAACTCTAATGGGCTTAGTGACCACAACCTACAGGGGCCAGAATGTGTCAACAGCAAAAGGGCCAACCTCAATCACTGTCTGTGCTTTTACAAAGTTGTTACATGTTTAATTCTTTGCAGCTTAGTTCTCCTGCTGTTTTGGCTGCTCGAAACCAAGGCTCATATATTGCAGCAGCCTTCTCTACCTCATATAATGCCACAAAGGTCCCAGCAGGAGACCTTTCAGTGGAGCAGACAAGCCACAGGCTAGGGCAAACAGGGCATCACAACTTCCTAATAAGATGACTTATTAGATTGGGGGCTTGACACAGCTTTTATTTAACCACTTCTTTTCCCTGCCACCAGAAACGTGACCTGTCTCTCCCCTCAAACCACAGCAAGAGGTAGGTGGCTTTGCAGCAAACACTGCTGCGTGTGTTCGGGTGGGCTGTAAGCAGAGCGTGATTTCTGGTGCATCGCTACGCCAACAGATTAATTTTGCCCTTAATGCCAGATTTCCAGCCGTGTGGCCTTTTGTTGTATTCAATACACGCTTTTCCCATCAGCTCGGTCGGTGCCTCTTCGGGACGCTGCCTGGGCTTGTGAAGGCCAGCAGCGAAGGGGTTAATCGGCTGCAAATGCAGGATCAGTTTCCTGCCCGCACTTGCAATGGCCCAAGGCAGTGCCTGCTTTGGGAGGGAAGGGAGCGAGCGCCTTGCCGGGTCCCAGGTGGCAGACAGGCAAGCCGTGTTATTAAGCAGCAGAGATCGCAAAACCTTGATCTTCAAAAAAGGCCCCTAATTAGTCCCTAGCATGAGAATAAATGGCATTCCACATCAGCAAGGATGAAAAAGGCTCCTTCAGGTTTCATTAAGTAATCTCGGCTACTGACAGTTTTTAGGATCATGTTGGGAGCTCTGGGTGTTTGAACCACTTTACCCAAGAACTCTTCTTTATTTGTCACTTAGGTTTGATTTAAATTTTTTAAAAAATCTTAATGGTCTCACATGCTGCATCTTAACGAAGTCGTAAATGTCTTGACGCGGAGCAACGTGCCCGAACGCTGCTGAGTCACTGCCGCCCCTGGGAGCCGGGTCGCGGCTCTGCTGAAGTCTGTGGAAATTTTTCCATCATATTCAATACCCTCCAGCTCACACCATCTGAGAGTCCTAGTTCGAAACCCTTCTTAACAGCTCCTATAACCCTGTTTGTAGTTCAGTGTGCAAGTGACAGATTGAAGAATATGTGCTAAGTTTTCTCATATTTCTGAAGAGCTTTGATTTGGACTAGACTTGTTTTATGAAAAGAAAATGCATATTTAGAGACAAATATGTGTTTCAACTCTTGTCTATTTTTGATTTATAAACATTCCCAGAAGAGAAGGCATCCTTCTCCAAATAGTCTCAAGGTTCACAAACTTCATCTAATTCTATCATATAATTGTATAGTAGTTTTCAAGGACTCGCCCTCTCTAGAGGGCTTGGATCTACTTGATTTTATTCATCCCAGTGGTATCTGCTTTTATCCCTGACTCAGATTAACAGTTTTGACATTATAGCAATATGGAAAGTTCATCACAGTCATGCAGGGCTTCTACCACCAGCTGCAGATCCTTCCAGAGTGTACTGTATAGTGCACTGAAAACATAAATAACAACAAATGGGATAAATAATTTCTTTGCCAGAATTGGAACAAAGTTCATTTTGTCTTTATAAATAACTTTTTATACTAATGTTTTTGTGAACCTTTCAATATTTAATTAAATCATGCAATTTCTATTTTTAAAGATATCTTTTACTCCTATATTTACTGTTTTTAAGATTGAGAGCAAGTAACCCATAAATCATTGTAAGGTAAAAAAGAAAAATGGTTCTGCTTTAACAGTGTAGCTAAAAAGGTATTTTCTAACCTCTGAGTAAACACTTCAGAATCACTTATTCAAACTAAAGAATTATCATTATGAGGGATATCTCATGCTATTGTGGAAAAGAGATTGGTTATTCGGAGTTTGTAAGCGAGGCTTGAGCTATTTATTTTCTGAAGTTCTTCGTGCCCCGTGATGGGAACAGGACGCTCTTTGCCTACGCAGAAGCGAACGTTGTCAGACAATTGCAGATCTCCCAGGTAATGCTTCCTTAAGCGGCATTTTTAAGAATGGCTGAAATTTGCTCTCCTTTGCTTTCTGTGTTCAGGGGTCTCCGGCTCATACGCAGCGCTGCAGTTACTGTTTGAATCAAGAAACTTCCTTTAGTGTTGCTTTAACCTGTGCGCTTTATTGATTTGAGATGTAAGAAATTGGATGCCAAAACTTTGGTTATTTTAACTAGTTCTAAACAAGAAAGACTAACATCAGTTTTGACAACAAACAAAACCAGGTTTTGTTCTATCAGTTATGTTTAAAAGATTCCAATTTCAAACCAAACACAAGTTGTGGTTATTCTGTCAGATATTTATATAGCCACTGGGGCGCCATAGTTATGCACCGCATACATCATTGTATTTTTAAAATGTACTTAATGAACATTTTTTCTTTTCTGGTAACTACTTCATTGCCTTAAATGAATGCATTCCAATAGAATTTGTAACAAATGAGCACTTTGTGTTTGCATTAATGCCAAACACGTTTAACAAATTTTTAACAAGGAACACTGGCAAAAAGCCAAACTCCTAGAGGGACACTGAAGGAATGCTATAAATTTAAACTGGATTTTACCTTTTCACTCAGCTCAACAAGTGTCTTAGGTGTCTTTGGCATCTTGATATTGAAAGTTTTCTACTTAGGCTGGATACAACTTTGTCTTAATTATTTGTCTTCTTGGCCTTCCTTGATGAAGACCTTTGCATCGGTATAGCAGGTTCTAACAGGATACATGCTTTAGTAACAAGGAGCTGTTTCTTCATTCAAAAATCTTCTTTTTGTGGGAAACCGGCCCGGAGGAAGTAGCAGGAACAGTGTGTGTCGGTGGGGTTATGACGACAGAGGAGTGTGGGCTGCAGATATCCTGCCGTACTACCTCTTTCCACACGCAGCCGAGAGCGCTCCCTTAGCCGCCAGCTCCCTAATCTTTTTCTTGCGCTGAGCTGCAAATTTCTGGGCTCCGATCACGGTCGCAACCGCATGTCAGAGGCAGGGGCAGAGCAGCCCACGCCTTGCCAGTGGGCCGAGCTCTTGGCTTGCGCAGGAGCCGCGAACAGATTTTTGGCTGAATCTAACACCTGGGGGGACCCTGCAGTTGTAGGGTTATGCCCACACGGTACGTGTCATTACAAACCCGGGGAATCTCCTAGGCTGAAATACACGTTCAGAGTAAAAGTGTTACAAGTAGCTGCACAAACCACATGCTTGGTCTTTGCTTGTAACTTAATATATTCATTTAATTTTTACTGTGTTATTTCAGTTTTAATCAAATGCAGGAACTGGAAAATAATAATTACTTAGCACTCATCCAGGACTATTAAGGCACATTACAAACATTAAGCCTTGTAAATTCCTGTGAAGAGCTTGGTATTATCCCTGCGATAGCGAAGGGCACAGAAGTTAGGCACAGAAAAATGATGCGACTTTTTGGTCACACAAGAAGCTAGTGGCAGAGACAGAATTCAGAGCGGTACCATGCCAGGGCTTTTGCTTAATCCTGTCATTTTTTTCATGGTTTTGGACAGAGCGAAGTAAAAATTAAAATGCATTTTTTTTTCCTTCATGTCATTTAGATTTCACTGCTGCAAGAGCCAGGAAGTCACATGAGAAACAGTTTATAAGTCATTCTAAACTTATTTTTGAATTACTGCTTTTTAACCTAGTTATGTTTCCAGAAAATGAAATAATTTCACATAATTTGTTAGTACTCTGAAGAAGGAAACTGAGGAATTCATTCTGACAGCTTTTTTAAAGATGTCACATTATAATGCAGATGCCTTGACATAGATTAAGGAAACATCCGAATCCTTAGGGCAGAAACAGCCCTAACAGATTTTCATTAATGATATCCTTCTCTGCTAGCGCTTGGTCAGATACCAATTGCTTCCAATAAACTGGCTATTCGCTCTCTCTCTGCCTCCCTCATTACCGTATCAGTTGCTGGCCTTTTATGTAGGTACCATGTGTAACAGGTTAGGAGAGGGCAATTTAGGCCTATGTGAATGGGTATCTGTTTTTGTATCTGGATGCTTGTTGCAAACATTTGGAAAGCATATGGAGCATAATGGACATTAACCCAGATGTCAAAAATAGCCTGCATTTTACTACTGTTATTAAACAGTTTCCCCTTTAACCCCTTTGTGTTTACCCACCCTCTCCTAGCTTGTTTCTGCAAATCACTGCTGAGAGGAAAGGACTGGAAGTAAAAAGTAGTAATCGGGCAGGTGTCTTTATCCAAAGGAAAAACAATCTGAATAAATATTTGTGGGCTACTACACTTTTATATCTTCACGTCCTTCTGCTGTTTTCATTGACTGGCATCTAATGGACTGTCAGAGGTGCCAAACTCGTACGACATTAATTTCAGCTGGAGCACTGCTGACTATAAGTCCAATGTACGTTACCAAATTTTACTTCTGTTTTAGAAGTTCAGTGACCTATATCAAGCACTGCATTGAAGAAATAAATACAAATTTAATTTACTCAGCTTTAGTTGGTATATGACAGCAATATCCTTTTATATATTTATTTGACTTACTTGAGAAATACTTTGCATTTCCTACCTGTGGTGAACAAGTTTTTGTTACACTTCCAATACCTATATAGTTTCCTGATGAATGAGTGGGTTGATTAGTGGGGTTTATTCAGGAGGTTCGTTCTGTACTAAAAACCCCAATGAAAAGTTGGGGAGCAGGCCTGACAGAGATTGCATTTGTTGCTGTTTCTCAGATTCGACTCTTTAGCCTGGTTCTTATTTTTAAGAGTATAAATGAGTGTTAATTGCAAAGCAACTTCAGCTTGTAAAATATCAAGTATATTGAAGATTTGCTGTGATTATGATTTAGTGAACCTGCTAAAAAAAATAGAGATATTTTTTGTGTTAAGGTTTCTGGAATGTATTCTACTCGTTAATTTATATGGGTGCTTCCTATGCCTATATATCTCTTTGAATGATGATTAAGAAATACTCAGTACACAAAAGAATGGGAGCTATGCACAGTTCACGAAACGTAATGCATGCTCTGACTTACAGTTTTCATAAAAAGTTTGCAAAGATTTTATGTGCCAGAACTGGTAACATGATCTAGTTTAGGAACTCCCTGGCTTTCCAGCTCTGCAGAAGTCATTTTTTCTCCATGCAAGGACCAGATCCAAAGCTTGCTAAAATCAATGGGAGCCTTTCCACGTTTCAGTGGGCTTTGGATTAGTCCCTAAGTGTTTTAACCAGAAGAATTGTACCAAACTCCTGTTGCAAAAGTAAAAATATTCATATAAGTTTATATAATATGAACTGTTACCTGTAGTTGCCACACAGACACAAACTGGAAAATATGGATTAAAAATCATTTGCAAGTTTATTTGCCTACATTTTGTAAGCAGTGTTGCTCTTTACTCACAGCATAATTTCTCTGATAAATACTAGCTTTTAGAGTTTAAAGAGGCATTTTAGTCCAAGAGTTCTATTTACAAAATGTATTTTTTCAGCTGTATGCAGAAGTGTAAAAATTCTATGGCAATATATATATTTTTTAATACAACTGGATGTTTTGAAAACTTGGGTTACATTAATGCATCAATAATAGAGAACCCCCTACATAATACATTTCCATTTTCCTAGAAACAAAGTCCACAGATAAATGAAAAACTGCCCTATAAAGGAAACATTTAATTCCTCCCACGCATCTGATAAACAGATCTACCAAATAAGACTAATGCACTGCTTTCTCTCCAAGAATACTGTGCCATTTGATTGCAACAGAAGGAGCGTTACAGTAAAAATCATTCAGCGCTCGCTCTGCAGTCTCGCACAGTCAGACAGAGCCACATCCAAAGCCCAGAGAAATCAGTAAGGATCTTTCCACTGGCTGACTCCGGCTCACACGTTCACTTTTAGTAGTCCCCTAGATTTCAGCAGTACTAGTCAAGCCATTAAGAACAACAGTCATCAATAAGTGATTGCATGGCTGAAATACTCGTAAGAGATTTTAACTTTTATAAATCTGAGGTTCTTGTAAAGTCATTCTCTACTGTCTTGTAAATTAAAGTGGACTTTGCTTAAAATATAACAACAAAACATTGCTTTCAGTACCTTCAGTTCTGGAGGGCTGCTAGAGGTGCTACCTATTCCCACCTGCCATGGAACTTAAAGGAAATAAATTGAAGATTCTTTGGTTTCTAATGAAAAAGTTAGTTTTACTGATACTATTGCCACTTCAAAGCTACTGTGCATGTAGAGAAGATCAGCAAACTCACCATTTACAGAATCACAGACACAGCAGAATTTCACATTTTTGGAATTTAAAATCTTTTTGATTTCAGGGGATCATGCCACACAAATCAGCTGTAAAAACCAGTTGGCACCCAATAAACATAACAAGCATGTTCAAGTCCGATTTAAGTCCATACTTAATCCTTAGTCCTTAGAAAGGCAAACTATTCATGGATGCCTGTGACAAACTTGACTAGATGAGAACTAGGATTGCTTGTATGCTCCAAACATTTTATTAACTAGAATATTTTGTTCCTTTGTTGCAGCTGTCAGAGGAGCTAGCGAAAGAGGAATTAAAAAATGTGTCACTGGAGTGTTACGATGATAATCTACTGCATTGGATCTCCAAACATGACCATGATATCCTGGAGAAGATCACAGATGCAGAAAAGGAATGCTAAGGCTGATATCTAATGAAATGCAGCATTAATTGGCATCTTCTCCCTTATTTCTTGTAGTCTATTATGAAATTAGATACTTTGGAAAATAATGAAGGAGACTGAAGCAGAAATTACAAGAGCTTCATTTCTGTCTTTAGTGGGTCTTGTAAGTTATTCTGTTTTCACAAAGAAACCATCTGTTCAGAGTACTATTGTTTAATGAGGTTCAGTTAAACAGGTTTTCTAACTAATTTGGGGTAAATTGATATTGATTTTTAGTAAGTAATTCAGGTTCTTTTAGGTGTGATATCTGCATTTGCTGATTTTACCTAGTCTATTCTAACGTATCACTTCTATTGCATTAGATTATCAGAGAGGCATTAGTAAAGTGTTATATAAGGGTGCTGGCATTAATCTTACCCCCAGGTAGATGTGGGCTTTTACAAAAATAAAACCCAAGCCTTTACCCTCCTCCGTTTTCTTATATCTACTGATAAAATAATAATAATTTAAAACTAACATTGATAGTTTAACCGGTATTAAGCTCTGGGCCAGGTTGGAAATGAAATCAATTTTTGGTACTAATAACTGATGGCAAAGATTAGCTTTATGAAAATATGGTGTGTGTCTCTGACAATGCATAGGACATCTAATTTGATCATAAATATAAGATAATGTACAAGATATATCTATTGCTGGATGGTAAAAGCTTGAGGATTATATAAATACATATGTGTGTGTATATATATGGACATACCAAGGATGTATCAACCTTTTACCATCCAAATGCGTACAGGTTTTCAATAATAAAAGCTGGGACTCATTAAAAAATAAAAATAAAGTTAAAATTGCTGTGAATACAGTATATGCACTAGGTCTCCTGTAAATGAGGAACTGTTTGTTGTTATTTTCTGTATTGAAAAACAGTCTTCGTCACGGATCCCAATGAATTTTAGATGTTGAAGAAGAAAATACCAATGAACAAATAGCAATTAAAGGCTGTTTGTATCCATGAAATATATCTAGTAAAATAATTGTGAAGCACATGCAAGGAAAAATACAAATGTGAAGTTATTACATTCAGTGAGAGGATATAACTGACAGACAAATCTCTGTTGCTTCTTAAGGAGAGGATCCTTGTGACTCCATGAACATTTTCAGTCAGTCTGGCAAACATGTGCAAAGGTTTGGCTGTTATATTGAGGCATCTTTTTGTCCATGGAAGAAGTACTTCTGTGCTGATGTGAGTGGGAAAGGAATATCTGCATTTTTAAAGGACAAACAATAAATTTAAGCATGGGTGGCCTTAATCCTTAGTAGTTTTTCTTTGCTGCTGTGAAAAGAAAATATCTAAATGGATATTCCTAAAGTCTTGCACTGAATTTAGAAAAATTATTTTTTGAAACTGTGGTGCAATTACCCCTAATCATCCTACGTGAGCCATACATATAGTAACCCCTTTAAAATGATTGTCTAGAGATGATATTTTATTTATTTGTACCATTCTTGGTGCAATCAAAGAGCAACTTATTCAAGCAGGAGTCCTGCTGGATGCTACTGTCTTCAGTAAATAGAATAAAATGTATAGAATTAGTTTAGCATAGATAATCCAAATTTCATTCATGTTTAAAAAGTTTGTCCTTTAACTATCAATGGTGTTTTAGATCTTTGTTTTTGAAACAGCAAAGCTCTTGGGAGTTTATTTAGCACATATGACAAATGTTGCACTTGGAAACTCAGACAACAAAACTAGTTTCTCATGACAAATTTGTTGTCGCAGTAGGGGACAATCCTCTGTGTCTCTTACAATCAGGTCTTTACCTTAACTCTGCAACTGAATACTTGAAGTAGAAAATTATCTAGGGGAAAATAGGGTCACAAATACAAAGCTGTATAGTTAGATATTTATATGTATGTGCCAATTTTGTCACAGATATTATTTTAGGGGCATTTTTGCTCCACTCATGTTGGTAAGAGTATTGATCTAAACTTTTATCAGGGCCTACAATTTAGCCCCTAATGAGGAAAATTTTGTGTAACATTGCTTTTTTTTTTTTTTTTTCATTTCATGTGATACTCTATGATGTTTGGAGAAAATCTTTTCATATATTAAAATAGAATCTCGGGGTTTACAATAAACACTGTGATGTTGGGAGAATATTTTATTTGAGCAATGTTTGGTAGTGTTTTTCCCCCCTAAGTGTAAAGACGCAAAGTGACTTTTGGTTAACATTTAAGATAATGATTATTATTTTAATGTGAGATCAGTCTTGTACTGCACATTCTCTCTTTCATTTAAATGTACAGTATGAATTTTGTATTTAATGAATTTTGTGTATCCAGTATGCACGTACCTGCACATTGACTTTCATTTGAAAGTGGGTTTCAATTTACTTTTTAAACAGTGTTTATGAAAAGACCTCAGATGTATTGACGCAAACTATATCTGCAATGTTTTTTTTTTTTTTGTGTGTGTAGAGTGATGTTTGAATGTGATGTTCTGCAGCAATGGGTCAGTATTCCCTATTTATCTTAGATCCTCATTTGATAGTGCTTCTTGTAATATATATATTTTTTTTTTTTTTTTGAAGTGAGTGGCATGTTCTGGATTGTGATATTGATATGTGGTTAAGAACATTGATATGAAATTAAGGAATTCTTAGAAATTACCAGTGGGCATGTATTAGACAGTCATTTGTAATTTAATGTCTAGTAGAAGTGTAAAGTACCAAGGTATTTAGAGTTCATAACACTGTTATCATGTGTATGGGAAGTATTTAGTGTTGATCAGCTTGTTTATATTCATCAAATAAACTTTGTTTCTTTCTGAAATCAGTGTTGTGTCATTAAAACTAGGTTTAATGACTGTAAGAAAATGTGTGAGAGATGTTTTCCACATGGTAAATCTATCACACTCCTTATTTCTCTAATTGCTACCATTCAAAGTAATTTATCTTCCTGTTGTTACTATCACATAAACTGTTTAAGAAAGCATAAAAAGGAAAATGTCTCCTAGGCCCCACTCCCAGAAATGCTTACAAGCAACTTTACTAAAGTGA
The DNA here is from genome assembly GCF_028389875.1 of Rhea pennata. Taxonomy (NCBI): domain Eukaryota; kingdom Metazoa; phylum Chordata; class Aves; order Rheiformes; family Rheidae; genus Rhea; species Rhea pennata. The sequence continues at coordinate 15,455,429 of NC_084674.1, forward strand.
GTAACCATTTTCTGGATTGGGCTCTTAGACAGCAATACGCTTTTGAGTGGGTTTCTAAAACATAATATTTTTGTGTGACCCTCTGTAATTGCATAGAAAATTACATTTTGTTTATGTACTTTACTGACCAAAAGCCGTAAGGTGTGAAATTCTCTGCACAGTCAGCTCCTTTTTCAGCTGCCTGGTAAGTGGTTCCCCTTTTCCATTATGTTCACTTTTTTTAGAAAAGGAACTTTTGTTGAAGAGGAATTTCTTACCTCATAGAACTCCCTGGACCAGCTCAGTGCACACACAGCAGGAGAATAAAAGGTAAGTAAGTATGCATTTTAGTTAGGTTATTTGAAAATGCACGGTCTCATAGTTTTAAGCTCTGTTTCTTTACCTACAAATCAGTTTTCTTGGTGAGAGAGTACTGCGTGCTAACATAGGATATTAAGTTTTGCTTTTAACTACAGCTACATGTACATTTATTGTGTATTTCACGTATGCCGCCTAGCCTTGAGTCATGAGACTATGACGGGAGTAGCAATTGCTTGCGTCTTCTCTCTAGACCTGCTGTAGTTCTTCAGAACTGCCTTGGTGTGCTCAGACGGTGCTGCTAGTAGGTGACTCTTCATCCTGCTCCGAGCGTTTTTTAACGCGATGTTTATAGTTAATCACTTCCTGCTTTCCAAGGCAGCTCCTGCCTCCCTGCGCTGATGAACGCAGAGAGTGCCAGGGCTCTGCACTGAGGCCAGACAGGAGGAAGGCCACTCCTGGGTGTTCACACTGTGCTTCAGGTCCAGGATTTGATCCTGAAGAAAATGCGCTAATTCTGCATGCTACATTATGTTCTTGATCCCGGTTTTCCATAGAATTGTTTTCAGTAAGGACTCCCCCCTTTCACCTCCATAGCAAGGGGCTCTGAGCCCCAAGGAGACGTGGTCAGGCCAGTGCCCCTGGGTGTCTGCTGGGTGCCTTGGGGAGGGGAGTGCCACAGGGGCACCCCCGTGGTTGAGATAAAGCCGTGCTTGTGCTGGCTTTGGGAGCTGGCCTCTGGTTGAGGGTCGAGTTTGCAGAGTTGAGCAGCTCCTCCAGCCCTGTTGAAGGGACCCCGAGCAAGTCAGCTGTTTTGGAGCGTGAAGTTCCCTCCTCGGAGAGCCTTTCTTGTTCACTCCAGACATGCCAAAGTTGCTTGAGGTTTGAATGAGCTAACATATAAGCAGCGGGGGACAACCTGGGGTATGAAGTCATGTGTAGCTTTCCCTTTCAGGCCAACATGTCAGTTCTGACACTGTCTAAGAGCCCCAAACAGTTCTATGTCAGGATCAGTTGGATGAAGTCAGCTGCAGGACACCTACTCCTGCTCCCGGCTGTTCATACTGTGCTCCACATCCAGAACTCGATCCTGAACAAAACACACTAATTATGTATTGCTACATTATGTTCTTGGGCAGAAACCTGTCAGAAGTACAAAACAAAGGATCAAAGAATTTCATGACTGTATTTCACCTGTTGATATTGCTTCTCCAAAACACAAAACTTTTATTAACTAATGTATTAAATCATTCCAAGTAAAGCCAAGTCAGCTCTAAGGCAGTACTGCATTCCCATTATGAAATCTGTGGGAGCCCTACATACAGCCAGGGCATAATTTGACCCGTATATGAAAAGAACAGCTAAAGACATGGGACCTGCTGTAGAGATTTTACTTCTACAAGCACAGAATGACTTTATACTGTGCACCTCCCCTCTCAAACGAGAGGCTACCTTTGCTTTCACCAAGAGTAGCCTGCCACACATCATAACATACTGTGTATAGCTTGGAGGCATATAGCCTGGATGCAACTGCAGAATCAAGGGCTTATTTTGCTTGGTTTTATATTTCTTCTATTTCTTGTCCTTCAAAAGGAGTGTGTGTTCAAAATGAGACTATTCTAAGATCACCACTGATGCAGAGGAAGATTAGGCAAAATGTCAGCGCATCCCAAAGACAGTGAATGTATCACTTTGAAATGAGCACTTGATTCCACATTACGGAGCGTTATACAACATATTCCCACGTATCTACAAGTCCCTGGACAAATCCAAGAACTTTGAACTAGCAGAGTTTCAAATGGAGGCGGCCGTCCAAGTTTGAGACGGCCGTGCTTTGGGTACGCACCCCAGAGAAGCCAGTAGACACCAGATGTTCTGGCAAGACAGCCCGCGCTGCGCTCGGGGAGCGCGGGGCTGGAGGAGAGCAGCCAGCTAATGCCAGATGGAGCAGAGACGCGTGTGGGAGGCGACACAACCAAGTTAGATGGCTCCAGATAGCAAAGAGCTGATGATGTGTGGCTCTACATCACCTAACCAATATTCAGAAGGCTCTGCGACCTAAGAGAAATAACTACCAATATCTTCAGTTAACCTGAGTTCAGTGGGAAGTGTTCTTGTTGTGGGAAAATAAGCAGAAAGGAAATATCTGCGCAGAATGTATGATAATGCAGCGTGCTAACTATCTTTTATTTGAATGTATTTTGGACAAATTACTCATAAGTGAGTTATCCGGGGCTTGCCAAATATGCAGCAAAACAGTTATTATAGCAAATTACACCATCATCTAAACACCTCTGTTTAGGCTTTTAGTTGACTTCTTCTGCACGAAATTCTTTTCTTGATTGTTGTTTCTTAATATTGCTATATTTACAGCTTTGGTTACCATAGAAATAAATACTATCACAAACATCAACATACATATAACAGAATAATGCTATTTCCTGAATTTCACAAGGGGAACGCGCTTATTAATGAACACCTATATGGTAAGGAATAGTTTTAATATCGTTCTCAAGTCTATTGATTCACGTCCTCGTATGCAGTTTATTATGGGCCTTACATTTCATTTTTAACTTCTAAAAATAAAGAAAAACAGCTGAGGTACATTTCTTTAAATGGCCAGATTCTGGGTAGAGGTTAACACAGGCCAAAAGAGAGCACAGATCTGCCCTGGAGCTCTTTCAGTTTTATTTTGTTTTGTTTTAATAAAAGGATCTTTACTGCGGTCCAGCAAGGGTCACAGAAACCCGGTCGTTACGGGCCCAGCCATAGTCCTTGCGCGCTGCTCCCGTGCCCTCAGCACCTACCGCGCTCGGAGTTCGCTCACGCGTGGGAAGGCAGCGCTGGCGTCAGTGAGGGCAAGGGTGTGCATGGAGGGACTAGCCCAAAGTTTACTCAAGCAAACTGAAGAGCAATAGCCTTAAAGACTTACAGTGAGTTCTTGATTGTCCCCCCCCCACACACACACCCAGAGCTGCTGCTTTTTGGAGCACATGTGTATGTTTACAGCAGCATGAAGCCAAAGCATTTCCTCTGTCAGAATTTGAGCTAAATGTGATTCAGATGCACTGACTGCGTGACTTTCTGAAGGGTTCATGATAAGAAACTGCATCTTAAGGTTCATTTTGAAGTTCGCTCGCATTTTGTTTATAGTCGTGCTGATCATGTTTCTAGGTCAGCCCTCTACTCCTACCAACTTGTAACACAGTCTCTCCTTATCGCGTCTCTACATTACATTAACCTCTCTCGTAAGACTTTTTTTAAGACTGAATAAGTATCAGTCAGTCTATAGGTTAGTTTTATTCTTGCCATTGCCTCCAGGATTAAAACACATTATATATCTAAGGTGTCTATTTGATTAAACAAAATAGCATATAACCAATCTTTTAGTTAGGGTTTAGAGGAAGAAAAGAAAAATGTAATGACAAACTCCCAGGTCTCTCCAGGTAGCCAGTTGCTAGAGGAGCTGTTCCAATTCTGATGCCATTTGGCGTGTCAGAGTTATTTTCACTGAAGTTAAACAACCAGGCTCCATATCTGAAAGCTGAAGGTTGTAAATCTCCCTTGTGAATGTTGCCTATGACAGGGAAGGAAAGACTTGCATAATTACCACTTGTACTTCCTCGGAGAACATGAGCTCAAGTCTAAAGCAAGGAGTTTGGTCAATAAAACATCGAGGTTTGAAAACTACAGGAAAAGACCTGTCCAGCTCACATGATAAGGAATTTGTTCTTGGTTAGAAAAACATGAATATTTTAGTGGAAGCCTCTTCTTCAGATCTGAGTTTTGGGTGGGTATGGTTAATTTTTCTGCAAGATAACCAGCCATCATTGCAATTTACAGCTAAATTAATTGAAATATCTCATAATCTTTCTTCTAACTGAAGCATATTATACTGAATATAGTTATGCTGCTAAAATAGAGTGAACTATTTACTAATCTAGCTATAAATGGTATTATATTCACTGGTGTCTTTGAAACAGGTTATGAATTTAAAAGCAGATTCCAGTAGCAGCACCCTATTTCCATGTAACGCTACTGAAGTCCAAGGGAATTACTCGCAGAATATGGTTCTTCTCCAGAAAGTAAGGAATGTCAGTGCATGGCGTTTCTGGCTGTAATTGGCTACACAGCTTACAGAAGAAGAATAAAATTACTTATAAGAGCAAATTTTACAGGACTAAGGTCCTGAAATCAATTACAAATCATTTTGGGCTCATGTTTGTGCAATCACACTGCTCCCTTTCATAGCAATCCGCACACAGGACTGTGGCGTTGAGACATTTAAGCCTTGTTGCCGCTCTGGTTGCTCCCCTCCGTTGCAGCAACGTGGGCATACGGGTCTGACGCTTTTTACTCTGCCATGCTTTGTGCATTTTTCAGTTCTCAATCTCCTCACTTGGAGCTGTCACAGACAGTCTTTGAAAACTTCTTTTTAAAGGAGTCCTGTGATTCTTCCGCTGCTTCGCCACCTTCTCTAGGGATGCTCGGAGGACTTTGCGCTACGTGGCAAAGGTCTGCAGCGGAGCCCTGAGGTAAGAGTGACTGAAACTAAACATATGCTCGAGCCACGGGTTATCCATGCATCCCACCTTGTGTGCTAGGTGAAGATGCTCTCCTTCCACTGGGTACCACAGGACTCGAACGTAATCAGCATGCTGCAGGATAGAGGCTGAAAGACTTAAAACCTTGTGCAATTTTCCTGATACCCACTAGGTCACCATCCTTAACATCCCAGAGATGAGGGAAATCAGGAAATTTTAAATTTCTTTATAAGCTTTTTAAAAGTTCCTTAGAAATACCAGTTCTTCACAGAGTTCATTTTTCTAATCAGTTTGGCCTGATGATTATTTTTTTCCTTCTCTGTTCTTTACTTCCAAAGACTACTTGTGACAAATTTGACCTTGCACATTTGGTATACTTAGGGTGAATAGAGAAAACCTGGCCTGAAGAGGTATTTTCTGAAACTGACCTTTTGGTCCTTGACACTATATCCAGTCCTGAGAATAATTCAGATTACTTAGAGGCAAAGATGTTAAACTGCAGACGGAAAATAAAGTAAATAGAATATTTGAAGTGAGTAATTTATATGGAAATAATGGTGCCTTGATGTACGATAGCCAAGTACTTTCATGAAGGTCAAACATAAAGGGAATGGGATGGTTTTCAAATTCAAAAATCAGATGTTTTTATTTTGCTAACTTTCTTCCTATTTGCATATCCAAAACATTTGAAAGCTGCTTCCTTAAACCATGTTACAAATAAAATAGGAATTGAAGAGAGTTTTGATGTTATGCACATCCTACTTGCACCACAGGAATTAGATGAAAAAGACACTTTTCTCATGCCGCATCTTAGTATAGTTTTGCAATTATGCTACACAGACAATATTAACAATTTTTATTAAATACAGGATATCTACTTAAAATGAATACCAGATTTTTAGGAAGAGCTTTTAAACAAATATTTTAAAAATCTGATTTCACTTTGAATTAACTTTCAAAATCCAGTCCAGATATATGTGAAAAAATACAAAATGTAAATATATTTTCTAAAGTGGTACAGTATGTGAAAATTATAAATTGTTACATGCTTTGTTAATGTAGCTGAGTGAAGCTTAGTCTCATATCAGATAGAATCTTTTAGATAAATCATTTATGACTAGATGACTTCTTATCCAAAAGTCAAATATGTGATCATTTACAGAGGTCATGGGCTATATTCTGCTCTTGTTCCATAATCAGCTGAACTAAACCCCATGAGTCCTTCTCAACTGTATACTCACAGGGTGATACTATAATAAAATACTGCTCAAATTGTATTTCAGACAAGGAATGCTCTTCCCAAAACTATCCTACTCTCAGGGATAGGGCTGCCAATATTCATTCCAGTACAAATGACAAGTATAAAGTCCGATATTTTGAAGGGGAGCACCCTGGCTACTTAGTGGAATTAAGCGCTGCTGTGTCACACATTTAACTATTTAAGGGACTTTTAAAATGTATATGCTAGAATCATTTTTGCTATCTATATAGTCAGCCTGGGTTTTATAGCTAAGCCATCCTTTTGCTAAAGAGGAGAGGTACACAGAAAATAATGAAAAACTTGAGCACATTTTCCTAAAGAACACAAGCTGGTGTTGTGGGAGAGGGAAGAAATACTATCAGCTTCTCAGGAAATAAACGGAGAATAACCTCACAGATTGCCTACTTGTGGTGATACAGCCATCACAAGAGCCTCCTAACACACTGTCAAAACAAGTCACAGGATGATGGGAACAAGTCTGCTCTCCCCTTCTTCATTATTCCTTGTTTTCTTTCGCTTTCCTTATCTCTCGTCTCTTCCCCTGTGAACATCAGATTATTCAGAAATAGGAGAATGAATATACTGTTAAAGCAGCAGGATTATGAGATAATAGATACACCAGTCCTTGCTGTTTACCTTACCTCCTCCTCAAGCTTTTCCTGCCTCTCCTCATTCTTCGTCTTCCTCAAATCATCTAAAACAAGTAACACTTTTCCTTGTAAACTAGATAGGTTATTAGCCTCTGGCATTTCTATCATCCTATAGAAATACACGTAATCTATCAGGAAAATACAATAAATTTTCTGGCTAAAACCTGGCAGAAATGAATGAGATTTTTTTCCCTATAAAATTCACTACAACAAGCAGTAGTTCAATAGATTGTGCTCTACTATGAGTAAGTTATCTCATGAGCCTCAGAAGTTCTGGAGGGAAGTATTTTATGAAGATAATATCAAAACAGATGCTTAGGTAGAGAAAAGTTGCTAAACTGGCAACCCATAATAAAGACAATTAGATCAACTAAGGCAGGATGACTATCATCAAGCAATTAAGTGGCTGCATCTGTAGCTATTACTTTGCTTGGCTGTTTTGTTAAAAGTGATATCATGGAGCCACCACTGCGCTTTGAATTATAGGTTATTAGAGACTGCTTGGATGGAAGAAATGCTGTGACCAGGATGGATGCCAACGAGGCAGGGTTGGGCAATCGCTATAGCTGTTCAAAGAAATGCTCCGGGCAGTAATGAGTACCTGTCATGCTCTCCCAGAAGCAAGACTATAGCTATCTTGCAAAAAAGTTTACAGTGTTCTGTAGCATTAGGAAGAAGAGAAGACCAACTTCATGAGATTGGCATTGCAACAGCATGTTAGGATGTTAGATGGTTTTTCTCTGACTTTGAATCAAGAAATAGAACAGGCATGGGCACAGACTGTGGACTTTGGTATACACCATAAACGAGAGCAGCAGATGCCTCTTTGCAGCAGCCCTTGTTGATGTCGTTGTTAGGTCCTGTCTAGAAGGTCAGATATGCTTCGACCACAAAAAAAAAAAAAAAAAAAAAAAAAAAAAAAAAAAAAGAGGGAGAGAGAGAGAGAGAGAGAGCAAGAGAGACACAAAGGAGGTGTTTCAACTAGGCCCCAGCTTTATTAACTGAAGTGCTCAGGAACCCTGAGCCTGGCAGTACTTGTTCAGTGTCGTTCTGGGGACAGAGCAGAGCTGCAGCCCCGAGGTGTGCAGGGACCGAGGGCTTCTGCTACCTCCTCCGATCAGGCAGTCAGGGAGGAAAAGGATGCTCTCCCATGGGGGGGTGAGTTCTTGGTAGGGAAGGGAGACCCTGCGAAGGAGTCACAGACCTTGTTTCCTTGAAGCCGAGTCAAAGTCTCTCCCTGTTTCCTTCCAAGATTACACTGTGAGCATTTCTTGTCAGATCACTCCTCACAAACTGACGTTCTTTAAGCTCTAAACAGCAGAAGAGAATGAGCGGTGGGTCCAAGAAAAGTGAATTTCCAACAACCTCCCCATCCCTGGGAAGGGACTTTAGTGATTTTAACAGGAAAAACACTTGTCTTAAGCGTCAGGTCTATGCATAAGGCTGTTACACCCAGTCTGTAAAGAGTACTGAGACAAACTACTCAGCTTGGTCTCTTGGCTGTGCTGTCAGCACATCCTTGCATTATTCACTGTGTGCAAACATTCGCACCGTCAGTGTCCACATTTTAAAGGCTTTCACAACTTTCGTTTAAATTGAGGAAAATAAAGGTAGGGGTGAAACAGTACCTTAATCATTCCATGAAAAAAAAAAAAGGGATAGTACCACTGGGGTAACAACTCACAAAGTTCATTTAATCAAAGGCTTGATAAGAAAAGTTCAAAATTAATCTAGATCTTACATCTTGTAAAATGAATTGTCAAGCAATGTAGTAAATTACAAATAAACTAGTAAAAGTCAAGGCAGTTCACAAACTGTTAGGGAGCTTGAAAAATGGGGTTAAATGTATTGGATGTGCTGTTCAGGGTGCTTAGTTCGATAGCTATGCTCAGAATTATATTGTCTCTAAGCAGTCATGCACAAATATACACTGGCTTATGACATATCTTGAGTTCTAGGGAAATGATGACTTATCTAAGTAATCTCTAAGATAAGTGTCATATAAGGGCTAACCAGGCTCCCTCCTCTCTCTCAAACATGCCTTCCTGATGATGTGTGCGTGTGGTGTGTGCACACACATTTAAAGAAATGTCTAGCGGTATTTCAGGTCAGAGCACCAGCCAGCACACACCTACGTTCCTCCTCGAGCTGTGCAGAATTTGGGGATCTAAAATTGCTACAACTATAAACTCAGACCTGATCTTCTAGTCGGTGAGCGGTGCTGAGCAAGAGCGGACACGGCCCACGACAGCCGCACAGCTGTGACCGTGTCAGGAGTGTGTCTCAGACTAGGTCATGCTCATGGGAAGGCTATAGTGTCCTTACCTCTCTTCCCCTCTCCTCATGTAAATTCATGCCCACTACTCGTTTCAGTCATGGTCTACTGGTCTACCACCCGTAAAACCTCCTGAGACTCCTAGTCACCTGTGGGTCATGAGCACAGCGCAGCACTACCAGGAAAATATAGCTGGTAGAAACTATGATTAAAAAGTTTCCTAAGCTAGGAGTAACATCTCATACGGGCCAAGGCGGAACAAGTGTTGCGGTGCATCACGTTCACAGCCCCAAGCTACATCTCAGGCTCCCTGAGTTATGTTAGCAGCCTACTCTGGGCGTAAGGCAGGAGTAAAAGTCGCCCCAGGGCGTCTGCTCTGCTGACAGCCGGCAGCGGGTGCAGCCAGGCGCCAGAAACGCAGCGCACAGCAGAGAGCCGAGCGTCGCCACGGGTCCACCAAAGGATCGTCACATGCAACCGAGTGACGGAAAATGGTCTTGTCCTACGTGCTCCCATTCCCTCCCTATTGCCATGACATTTTGACTGCTCAAACAGATTTGCAGCTCTGTGTGTGTGCACGTGTGTGCATGCCTGTGTTGGGGGCAGCTAGACTCGGGCCACTCAGGAGAACCGTCTAAGAGCCCTCTAGAGTTTAGGGGAGGTGCCTTTGGCCTCCGTGAAAGAAGGAACTGGTAGCATTAGGAGAGGGAAAGTACTCTGTTGTTAAGGAGTGGTGGTGGGATTGTTTATTTTTCCTCCCATAAACTTTTTTTTTAAGGTCCTAATGGAAACAAAGCAAAGTATTATTCCCCTAAAAGCACTATTCTTTAAGTAAACCAAACTCACTACTTGAAACATTCCACTGACATATGGTGGCAGCAGGGGGATGGCCGAGATGCTGGCGGGAACGGTGTCACTGGGGCAGAGACCCGCAGCCTGCACGCAGAGAGCCGAGGCGCGGGTGGCGAGACGCCTGCCTAAGAGAGAGAGGCTGGCTGGGGAGAAAGCAGCCGAAGCCACGGGGGGCACCAGTTATCCCTCGGATGATCACCTTCAGCAACCTTGCTATTCCAGAGGCAAAACAACAACAACGAAAAAAGAAAAAGCTCCTTGTTCATGGTCTCTGCTAGTACACCAGACTCAAGTCTAGCAAGCTTTCCCATGTCCTGGTGGCTGTGGAAGGGTTATGTCCTCCTTAAACACTTCCTTAAGACATCTGAACCAGCATCAGCACCTGCACCTTTGTGTTACTGGGCTCGACGTGCCCATGGCAGGTTTGGGCACAGACAAGGAGCTGCCTTCTGGGAACAGCAAAATAATCACGAGCCTCCCGCCCCTTTGGCCAGTGCCAGCGCCCCAAGAGCCACTGCCGACCATGGACCAGGAGGAGCTGAGCAGGGATACGGCCAGAGCAGCGGACCCACCTCTGCCAGCATTCTCGTGGGCCACTGCTCCTGGGCTGCTCCCTCCTATAACATCCTAACTGTGACACATGACCAGGAAGCAGGAAAACTCAATTTTACTGCTCCTGTGTGAGAGTGTTCTTGACCATCTTCCACACTGGCCTGTGCATTACTAGTAGTAACAGGTAGTTATAGTTATCATCAACTCCTATGTAAATGATATATATATCCATATAAACTTTTCAGGTTTGTAAACAGATGTACTAGAATTTGTGACTTCTTTACCCCAGAAACTTTGCTTTTGTTGACCTGCTGCCCCTTATTTGCATCTCACTGCATCTATAGTAGGTCTTAACCTGGAACAGATGAATGCTAATCCAGACTCTCTACTTCCTCTTCTCTAGTGGCTACTCCCAAATGCGTTTTGAAAGATGAAATTGGAGGCGGGGAAGAAAGATATCCATACTCTTTGTCTTCTAGCTTCTTAACTTCTCCCAGTTTCTTCATCAGTCATGCAAGCTAGAAACATACAGCAATTATTTAAATATAGAGAGTTCATGCAGTTTCTTGCTTTGAGTGGTTGAGGATTTAGGAAAATAACAACTATTGCAAGATTTGGCATACAGTTGTGACCTCTGGCAATTTTTTTTTGTACTTCAGCTATCTTTTAGATGACAGAGTGGTCTCCACAAGAAAGCAATTGCATGTCTGGGGGAAGAAAATAAGCTTAGAGTAAGTGCATACTTGATTTCAAGACAGTTATATAAAGTCCATAGGAGCTTAGTACTAAAGAGGCTGTTCCTGGAGCAGATGTGCTAGTGGGCAGTGCGCAGGTTATGTGTTGGAAGCAGTACGGCACGTTGACTTTGTCAAACGGACACTGTAGTATCAGGTGTGGCCCGCACCCTGCAAACGCGTGTATGCAAATGGACTGTGCGTGGTAATACTGAAGCAGCTAGAGATGGGCTATGCCCACACAAGGGTTTGGGCGGTGCATGGATATTATGCATATTAATGCCTATATTATATATTCAAATGTCACAACGAAGTAAAAAGATACAGCAAATTACCCTCTCTTCTAGAAAGTTCTGCCTCCCAGATGGGTTCTTTGTAATGGAAAAATGTGTATAACAGCCCTTGACTAGATGTTTGCCATTGGCCAAGGTGTAAAGGTATAAATTATTCAGTAGCATGTTAAAATGTCACATGCATGTGGCTAGTCCTTTGTTAAATTGCATTACTCTGCAGAAAAACAATAGAAACATATCTAAATGACCAGAAATCATGTGTTGCCATCTTACAAAGAATTGGTTGAACTGCCAGACCTATAGCAGACCTTCATCTGCAAAATCCTGCCATGTTGCTGTTGCAGGCTTCTGCTGCTGGGATATTTACCTGTATTTTTGTGCTTCCTATTACATTACTCTGAGCATTTCTAAATTTTCTCATGCGAACACTTCCGATAACAAGGGCTCGGGCAGCAAGACTGCCTGTAACATTGTCAATACTTCTCCCTCCTGCCCCCTCTAGCTTTCGCCCAGCTGTTTTAAATAGCGAGGAGAAATTAAAATTCTTAAAGCCTTGCAGGATGTTTGGATTTCTGCCCTAGATTTCCACTTCTATGCGCCATGGCTTGAAAATTTGCCCGTGATTTATAAATTCCCTGTTCGGTTTTCCTTTTTTAAAAGCAACAAGTAGGAATCCCAGCAACGAAAATGATCTGGTGTTGGCTTTGCGCATCGCCAAGCTGTTGCTAGCAGCTCTGCGCGCTTGCCTGGCTGCATTGATCGTCCCGGGCTAGGCGTTTGCCTGTGCCCGATGACATTATGCAATTACATGATGATAAACATCATTCGGGAAAACAAATGTGAGAGGTAAACAGCTCGGGGCTCTTTATTAGTTTATTTCAGGCGATCTTTCTTGTTTTACTGCGCGGCTCCTCCCCCTTTTACAGTTTTCTGCTATTCTTTACTAATTCTAGCGATTTGAGAAATGACCTTTAACCCGCGCAGTTTGCAGACTCCTAAAGGGGATAATTGAAATGCCACAGTAAACCAAAGGCAATAAAATATTATTTACTAGGCATAAAACTAAGGTCGGTCTTCCTAAAAGGAGCGGACACAACCCCCTTTCCCCCCACCCCGGAATTGCAAGCCGGGCGCTGCACCTCATTTATAAAGCGCCGAGCCGCCGCCCCGACGGGGGAGCGGCCGCGGGGGCTGCCCGGACGGGCTGAGCCCCGGGGGGCAGCGCCCCGACGGGGCGGGCCCGGCCGGAGCGTGGGCCGCGGCCGCGGGCTGCGCCTTGCCCCCTCCCGGAGGGGTTTTCTTTGCACCGGAATAGCTTTGAAGAAGTGAATGCATTTATTGATAGCGCGGCGGCTGTCGCAGCCTGTTTGGGTTTGCCAGCGCTGCTTTGATAGTGTGACACCCCCCCCCCATCCCCCCGTGGACCCGCAGTTCCAGGCGAATACCAGGGAAATAACGCGGAATTACGAGCAGGCGCGGGGCCCGCGTCCATTTCCTGTGCTGGGGTGCGGGAGGTGCGAGGTGCAGTAACGCCCTGCGGCTGCGGCGCGCAGAGCGGCGAAGCGCCGCAGTACAAAGGCGCCGGGAAGCCCTCCTGGGCGCCAGCTCTCACGGGGTCCTGCATGATTTCACCCAAACAGCTTTTGTCAACAACTTGCCAAATTTACAGCGGAAAGAGACGCTGGAGGAGGAGGAGGAGGAAACCCAGACCGTGGAGCCCGCTCGGTGCCGCCGCGCTCGGCCAGCGGCACGCGCGGCTGCCCCCCGTGTCCGCGACGAACAGGACTTGTCCGACGAGACACGCACCGGGGCCGCCCTGCACGCACACGCCTGCGGGGGTCTCCGCAGGGCGACCCCCCCCGCCCCCCGCGCTGCGTGGGGGCCGGGGTCACCCGCGGGCGGCTGCAGCGCCCGGCGGCCGTGCAGCGCCACGGGGAGGGCGCAGGGGCCGCAGGCGGTGGCAGAGGCGAGTGGGGGCCCCCACGCGCGGCCGCGGGGGGTGGGGGGCGCCCCAGCCCGCCGCGGGGGCCGCTGGCTGCCGTGCGGCTTTAAAATCCAGCCCACTTCGCAATAGGTCGGTGCGGGCGCATGCGCTGCGCCGAAAGTTTTTCAGCTGCCGTTGGCTCTCCAAATTTTTTTCTTCTTTCTTTTTTTTTTTTTAACAGTTTTAAGCAGCGGGGAGAAGAGGAGCGAGGGAGAGACGCGGGGGGAGCCGCGGTGCCGCAGCAGCCGCGGGCAGCGCCTCGAGGAGGAAGGGGCGGCTGTCGCGCGGCGCTGGCCCGCTCTCCCGCGCGTAACCTGCGCCCCGGCGCTGGGGGCTCTTGCCGGCAATGGATTGGGGGAGCCGCAGCTCCTGAAGCCCCGGACTTCTCCCCTCCCCCTGCCCCTGCTCGCCTTGCAGGATCAGTCGCCCCGTAAGACAGACACACGCGTGCACACGGGCCCCCTCCCCCTTCCCCAGTTGTGCAGAAAACTTTTTTTGTTGGGCTTTCTTGTTCCTTTTTTTTTTTTTTTTTTTTTTTTTGGCTTTTTCCTTCTCTTTGTAAAATGGAGGGAGCCAGCCTGAGGATGGCTGTGCAGCCGCGGCCGCCCGGCTCCGCACCGCCCAGCCTCTGAGCGAGCTAAGGGAGACGGGCAGCGGAGAGCCCCGCGGCCGCCGGCTCCGCCGGTGCCCCTCGGCCGTCCGCGCGGAGCCGCGGAGGGGCCGCGCCGGCGGGCCGAGCGCCGCCGCGGCCCGCTGCGAGCGCGGAGCCCCGCGGCGGCACCACCTGGGCTGCTGGGACGGATCGTCGCCCGCGGCGCTTTCGCTGCCGCTTGTGAAGATTTTTATTTGCTTCCGCACAATCACGCCCACGGGCGCTGTGTGCGTGTGTTGGGTTGGCTTTTTTTTTTTTTTTTTTTTTTTTTTTTGCCTCCTTCTTCTGGTGGTGGAGAGCCCTAATTACTGCGCTTGCTGATGGACCTTGGAAAGAAGGCTGCACCGGTGCCCCGCTCCGCAGTCGGACCCGCTCAGCCTGCGCCGGACAGCGCCGCCGCTCGCCCGCCGCCCCCCGCCGGCTCCGCGGGGCCCCGCGCGCCCCCGGCAGCCGCCGCCGTCCGCTGCTGGGGAGGACCCCGCCGGGCGCCTGCGAGCCGGAGTTTTACTGTCGCCTCGCCCTCTCCCCCCCTGCACCGCTTGGATTACTTGGCTGCTCCTGCTCCGTGATCCCGCCGCAATGGAGGTGAGTGCGCGGCGCGGGCGCCGGCCGCGGCACGGCGGGCGCGCAGGGTGCGCGGCCCGGCCCGGCCCTGCCCTGCCCTGCGCGGGGCGCGGGCGGCTCTCGCCTCGCCGCCGGGGGACCCACCGCTCCAGCCGCCGCCGAGAAAACTGCTCCCCGCCGTGGAAAAAGTGCTTTAGATTTTTTTCTTCTTTTTTTTCTTCTTTTTAGTTCTTTTTTATTTTTTTTTAATGAGGAGCAGGGCTGCCGCTGCAACGCCACTTGCTAAGCTCGGTCTGCCCGCTCAGCCCGTGTGCATCTTCCTGGCAGCGGCTCCTCACGCAAGTTTAAAGACATCTTTCCAAACTTTTCCTAGGAGGATTGCTGTGCAGGAGGTAAAAGGCGGCGCTAATGGTGGCCTGTACCTTTAAGGAGAGCTGGCTGAAGGCCAGTGGAGAACCTGGAGTACGAGACTTCCCCCCCCCCCCCTTTTTTTTTTAATTTTATTCTGAGTTTCTGGAGATTATCACTTTGCATCTGCAGAGGGTCCTGCTTGGGTCAGGAGGGGAGAGGCGAGGCTCCTGGGTGTCCCCTCGGCGCTGCGAGGACTCCATGTTGGAAAGGCTGTTGGCTTTTTGTTGTTTGTTTGTTTTTAATTGCCAATTGTATGCGAAGTTAGGTGCCCTCGGAGGGTCACGGAGAGTTCAGCGGGGCCGTTCCGCGGGCGCGGAGCGCCGGGCCGGAGGTGCGCGGCGGCAGCCGCGGGACGCGGCCCCTCCGCCTCTCCCGCCCGCAGCGGTCAGCGCGCTGGGGACCCAGCGAGCGGCTTTCTCCGTAAACCTGAAACCTGGCCGCCCCCGCGGCGGCCGCTGGAAGCCCGCAGCGGGGAGCAGCGGCGGCCGGGACATTTTCCTGGCGCGGCCCCGCGGAGCTGGGAGCCCCCCGCGGTTGCGGCCGCGTTTTACAGCCCCCCCGGTGCCGCGGGCCCCGCCGCTCCCCCCTCCCTCCTTCCCTCCCTCGCTCGCTCCCTCCTTCCCTCCCTCCCCGAGGTAGCGCTCCCAGAAAGCCAGATGCCTTCGCAGGCTTTCCAGACACCCCGTGTAAAACCGGATCACAGGCGATCCCACGGCTGCAGGATCTGTAAAAGAGCCCCTTTCCATCTGCCCGAGGGCCGCAGCGCTGCATGGGGTGCGCTAAATACCGAAAACCAACCTTCGCGGCCCCACAAAGTGCAAAATGGTGCTTCGCCCTCCCGACGCCGCTAGCCAGGACTCTCGGCGAGTTGATTTCTCTCTCTTTTTTTTTTCTTTACTTTTCTTTTTTCTTACTTTTTTTTTTTTTTTTTCTTGATGGCAGCATGTCAGCTGCCGAGTGCAGACGTGACCCGGGCGGGCAGGGGGACGAGCCCCCGCTCGCTCGCAGGTGCCTCCTCCTGCCCCGCAGCGCCGCTGCAGCGAGGATGAGGATGGTGCCGGTGACGGGCGGGAGATGCCGTCGGAGGGGCCCCGGCGCCTGGCGGGGGCTGCGGCGGCCGAGGCCGCCCCCTGTTGGGAGCGGGGCCGCACGGCTCCCCCCGGCCGCCCGCCGCGCCGCGCCGCGCCGCGCGGGGCCGGGGCGGAGGGACAAGGCCCCCGCGCGACGAGGCCCCCGCGCGACGAAGCGTCGCCGCTTTGGCAGTCGGGGCAGCGCGGGCCGCGCCGGGCGGGCTGTGTCGGCGGAGCCGCGGCGTCACGCAGCAGCGCGGGTCCCGCGTGGGCCGTCCTGCCACGCTCTCATTCGAGATTTATTATTATTTTTTTAAGAACTATCTGAATAGATGCAATTTAAAAATTGTCAGGGTGCCCCAGCGAGCTCCTAGCACACCTTGCTTAACACGCCGCTCGGCTTCCCCGTCTTCTGTAGGATTTATCCCACCTAAAACGCACGAGCTCTTTCTCCTCTGGGAGATTGGCCCGGGTTAGCCCCCAGCGGTAGAAGCAGGGGCTGTTAGAGCCGCCCGGAGGCCGGGGCGAGGGGCGGCTGCTGCCCACGGAGCTGGCGCGTCGCTCCGCGGGGACGTGTGCGCGGTCTGCGCGCTCACTGCGATTTTCAGTGTGTGTCCCGCCGGGTTGCGAGTTAGCCTAAGTTTGCTCTGCGTGCCGCGATAGCGATTCTCCCGCCCCGACCCTTGATAAGCGTAAATAAATTAAGAACACCTTGAATTCAGCGTCAGAGGCTTTTGGAGAATGAATAGGGAGCCCCCAAGTGTCGAAATGTCCCTTTTTATTATTATTTTCTTTTTATTTCCCTTCTTTCAAGGGAAGGGGAAATAGGAGAATTGCACTAGTTAGCAAGTTAAAGAGCGTCCTGCGCGTGGACGCGCACGGTGATCGCAGGGCCGGTCTGCGGGCAGAGCTTCGCTCCCGGGCCCGCTGCCGGGGGCTGCCGGCCGGTGCCGACCCGCCCGGCCCGGCCCGGCCCGCTGCGGCCAGGGCTGTCAGCACGGTGCTCGGGACCGCTGCAGCCCGTGTCCGACAGCGGCGGGGAAAAACGGGTTTGACCGCGGTGCGGAGGACCTCGGCGAGCCGGTTTAAGGGGCAGCTGGGGGCGTCTGTCTTCCGCCGGCGAAGGGGGAGGACCTGCCCCCGCGCCCGGGGCTCGGCCCCCGGCCGGGCCGGCTCCCCCCGGGGGTCTCCCCCGCCAAAGCCCGGCACGGGCCGCCCCCGCCCCTTCCCGTCGGGGCTCGCTTTGCAAACCCGAAGCCCCTTCTTAGCCAGCCGGGAGCGTTTAGTAGCGATGAGAGCCTGGGCTCACGCTGACCGCGGAGCGATGGGGTAATCCCGCGCGGGCCCGCCCCGCGTGGGCGCAGCACTTCCCCCCCCCCCCCTTTCCATCCGACGGGCGTCCGCGGCGGGGCCGGGGGCTGCCGCTGCCGGGGCCGCTGTGCTGCTCGCGGGCTGTGGCCCCGGCAGCGGCCGAGCCCCGCGGGTGCGTGGGCGGGCGAGTGGGCGGGCGCGTGGGTGGGTGCGTGCGTGGGCGGGCGGGTTTTCCGCGGGCGAAGCGGCGGCCGCGCCGTGCCGGCGTCTCGCCACCAAAGCCTCGGTGGGGAGAAGGGCAGGCGAGTCGGAGTCAAGTTAAAAGGGGCCCGGAGACTTCCGTTGTTTAAACTTGAATGCTCGAAAATGGTCTGAGAAGCAATAAACAATCTGCTCCTTTCTCTCCCCCCCCCGTCTAGAAATCCACGGCAATATTAATCCAAGGAGGTGCTTTGGGGACAGTTGGCAGTACAATGGCTTCTCAGTACCTCGTAGTGGCTCTGGCCGTTTTCTTCTCTTTTACCCAGGTTGTAATAGAAGCCAGCTCTTGGTGGTAAGCATCTTACATCGACTTGATTTTAAAAGGGGGTGTCAAGTTTTGCTTGATTAAATGTCTGTTTGCTCCTTATGTGCTTTATCTGTTTCTGAGGAAGTACTGCATGAACGAGACTGCAGGAGAGTAATGTTTTCGTTGTAGTATGTCGTGTAGCAAAATGAACATGTTTCTGGAGTAAGCGTAAATGTGAAGCATCTCCGTTGTAAACCTTAGTTTTTAGAATACTTTAAAGTAGTTTCTGTATGGATTTGATCATCCTTAAACTGGTGGAGTTACGTCTCTTCTGAGAGTCACTTCAACTCCCTGGAAATTTAGCATATGTAAGAGAAAATGCTGAATTACGAATAATGTTGACTACTAGATTCAAATTTACATTTGAATGTTTCCTCGACTTAAATGTGTATACATATATTTTGTTACAAAGAAGTACTTTTATATTTCTGCTTTAGAAAACTACCATTTTTGTATAGTGAACAATGTGGGGAGTTTTTGAAATGAGTGTTTCTCTGTTGTTTCAGTTGATCATTTCCAGATTAATGGGCATTTTTTTAATTAAAATGTATCATGTGCAGAGTAGCTTAAGAATTACGAAACAAAGCT
Source organism: Rhea pennata (assembly GCF_028389875.1). NCBI lineage: Eukaryota > Metazoa > Chordata > Aves > Rheiformes > Rheidae > Rhea > Rhea pennata. Next base: position 15,474,035 of record NC_084674.1, read on the forward strand.
GATCTTGTTCATAGTGAATATACTTGCCTCTTTTTCCTGTGTCAGTCAGAAGAAGCTAGAAGTAGTCTGTAGTAGTTTCTAACTTCTGGCATGTTAAAGATTACTGCATTTGCTTATGGTAGAACAGATTGAAAATCCATACTTAAATCTGTAATATATGTTAAAGTAAAATGAGTTTGGGGGGATTTTTTTTGTTTTTACTTTATGTATTTCTCTGGCCTTGCAGTTGTTTGGGGCTTCTGTTATTTTTTGCTGTGTCCATTAAAGTTGGTGAAAGATTGCCCAGATACGATTCTTCCAAGGCTTACCCACTGTCTGTGTCTTCAGCCAGTAATATATCGTGACGACCACACGGATGGGAACTAACAGCTTCTGTTCTGTGCTGTCTCTAAAACAAGAGTTTCATGTTTGTGTGGGCTTTTTTTTTTTCTTGAAAGCAAAAATAGGAATCGTGGCTCAATGCTTGCATGTAATGTACAGTTCTGTTTGAGATTTATAGACTAATTTTTTTAAGTCTTCTCTTTATTAATCTGAATCTTTTTTTATGCAGGTCTTTAGGGATGAATCCTATGAACCCCATGAACCCTGTGCAGATGTCAGAGGTATATATAATAGGAGCCCAGCCTCTATGTAGCCAGCTAGCAGGGCTTTCCCAAGGACAGAAGAAACTCTGCCAATTGTATCAGGACCATATGCAGTTCATTGGAGAGGGTGCAAAGACGGGCATTAAGGAGTGCCAGTATCAGTTCAGACATAGAAGATGGAATTGCAGCACTGTGGACAACAACTCTGTTTTTGGCAGAGTCATGCAGATAGGTAGGAAGCAAAATCTTTATGATTAAACTCTTGTCTAAGGATATGTATGGCACATTATGTTCTGCACTTGAAACTCTTGCCAGGTTCTTACTGAGTACTGTATACAATCAAGTGTTTTTAAAAGTTGGCAAAGGAGTTGAATTATTTTTAGCTGGAGGTGATTTCCCACCACTGTCCAGCCATGTGTCTCGGAAAACAAAGTAGGAACGTGTATCTGCATATGGGAACAGAGGAGAAAGAAAGGAAAACGTGGCTCTGAGTTCTCCTTTTAGAAAAAATGAAACAAAATAGAAGCAATCTAAAAAAAAATTAAAACCAGAAGTGTCTTGTAAAATTAAAGATGGCCATGTCTAGTCCCAAAGTTAGCGGCTGCATAATAAATTACTCTTGATCTAGAGGTTGACTGAAAATTGCTGCTCTATTAGTGTTTGTACACGATTCTTTCGTGTTTATTACCAGATAGGGTAGTGCTTTGCTCTTTTTGAGAAGGTTGGATTTATGTTAAAAATAATGTAGCACTGTAATCGGTATGAAATCAGTTCTATCAGGGCAGAATGTGTGACTGTCTTTGTAACTCATGGTTAATGTAATCATGTAGCTGGTAAGAGAGATGGATTCTGTTTAACATCTTGCTACAATTTGGTGGGCACCCAACCCTTTCCCTATCAGATCCTCTTTGAAATGTGCTTCTCCAATGCTCACGTGCTTCCTGCCTTTCTTGTTGTTTGAGGACCTCATCGCATTTGAAAGTCCCTGGCAAAATTTTAACCAGGGATACTGGGCTAGGTCCATGGTGTAACCTTCCTATGGCTTTCCTAAGGCTGATTCTGTGTATTATAAATCTGCCTTATTTTTCATAGGTGACAGCTGTGATATTTTATATAGTGAGCAATATACTGACAAACTCAGTGTTGCTTTTTAGTTTGAGATCTAATGTTAAGCTTTTATGTGCTTTTCTGTCCTGCTCTTAAAAAAGCGTTCTGAAATTAGATTCAGGCTAGGTTCATCTGTAAATTGGTTAACTCTAGTTAAGCTTGAACGAATACTGTCGATTCACATTTGGTCTCAATTTTTGTAGAAAGCTTTTATTTTGAGATTTTGAGATGAATAAAAAGTTTTATAGCCTAAAAATACCTTGTTGGAACAGCTGATTTCAGATGAATAGCCTTCCCCAGATTTTTTTACAAGCACAGTGTTAACCTCCCTCCGTAGCCTACCTGAGCAAAGCCCGAAAGCACACAAAATGGGAACAAGAACTTTTTCTGTTGACCTTTTTGTTCCAATAACCTAACAAATGTCAGAAAAATAACCTGTTTTGGTTATTCTAGGGCTTCATCTTCTGGCCCTTATTTATTATTCAAGTAAATGCGAATTAGCTCAGTGGGACTATTTGTGTGAAGAAATGTGCAGGACTGGCCCGCAAGTCGCGATGCCTGGCTCCAGAAGACAAGTTTCTCCCCTCCCCAATTATGACAGATCTATTTAAAGGTGGTTTCTTTCAAGTTGAATAACTTTGCCGCACCCTTCTCCTGGATATGATTGCATTAGTTGGATGTCTGCATAGCAATTCATCGTGTAATTAAGCCACTTATTCTAATTGCAGATGGAAGCAGGGTTAATAGCCACCTGCAAGCGTTACAGGCCCTAAAGAGTGTATTCAGGGAGAACGAGAAAGGTGTTGTGGGCAGCGGTTGTATTATTTCACGCTGACCTTCAGTAATGACCAGCGGTGGCTCGAGTGGAAGGAAAACACATGCTCTTGGAGCCCGGTTTGGTTTGGCTGTGCCCTGCGGTGTCGGGCACCGTCGGTTATTCTTCCCTCTACGGAGACGAGAGGTGATCGGGGTCCCAGTCCCCGTCCCCGGGAGGGTTTTGTCACCGGAGCCGATGCCGGGCAGCGCGGTCGCTCCCGCAGAGCGCAGGCGGATGGTAATCCTTCCAGGGTTGAGCTGGCAAAGTTAGCTAAAGCTGTACAGTTAAATGTCCCTTCGGGCTTGGAAACTTGCTTACGGACCTGGGAAGATTGGGGGCTGCTTTTCTCGGCTGCTCCGGGTGCCTGGTGGCTCCTCAGAGGGCGACGGAGCCTCGACGCCTTGCGCCATCTCCTGGCTTCCCATGGCTGGGGGCTGGCCCGGCTGGGGCCACGGAGCAGGACAGAAGCAGTAACGTAAAACAAAATAAGTGGATCCTCCCCCAGCAGCCCTGTGCCGTTGAGGTCGAGGCTATTTGTGCCTGCTGCCTGATTTTTGAATGCTTTTAAAGTAACAGACAAAGAGCATTTTGTATCTTACGGTCAGGTATATATAAAAAAAAAAAATTGCTCTGTTCTTATTCATATCAAGTTCCATTTCCATGTTTTTTCTATATATGAGAGAAAGGACTCGCATGTGTTTGGAATACGTTTCCTTGCCATGGCTACGATGGGGAGAGACCTTGTGGGAAAAGACAGATACGCTCGACAGTGAAGGAAAGCGCAGTTGTGCCTAAAGACTTGAAAAAAATTTCAGAGCAAGTCATCCATGTTGAACCATCACTCTTAGCGTGCTCCTGGGGTCGATGACTCTAGGCTGTGTTGGCCTGCAGCTTGAGGGGCCTTGAAATCTGTTTCAGCAGTTCATGTTATTTTACAATTTGCCTAATGTTCAAGCCTGAGGAAACTTCGGGGACAACTCTCTTCTCTGTTCCCCAGCCTTTCCTTCTCCTTCCCGCTAAGAGCAAGTGCTTTAAAATATGCTCCAAGATAATAATGAATAATAATAAGCTCAGTTTTATGAGGTTAAATCCTGCAATAAACGTCAAAAAAAGTTAATCGTGTGAGAGCATGAGCTGACTAAATGTGAAAAGAATAAACTGGAACAGAAGAGGCAACTTCTGTGGTCCAAAGCAGACCACGTTTCTTTCCACTAGACCTAGTGGAAATTTTGCTTAAGGAATTAATCCAAAAATGTGAGTTACAGAGCAAATGGGGAGCATGAAAATTCGTATGAGGTTCCCCCTGCTAGTTTGTAGTAGAGGCAAGGCGTAAGGCATTGTATTAAGACAGATCTCTTTTAACTGAAGAGACCACTCCTGTAACCCTTGATACTTAACGTTCATATAAGTACTTCCATAAGCAGGTGCCTGTGAGCATAGATGACCCTAAGTAGGGGGCAAAGGGCTTCTTCATCTTCCTTAAATCTGATCTTTCCCAACATAAGGCTTCTGATTTTGCCCATTTAAAAACAGTATCTCTTACTAAAATTAATCCATTTGATGACAGCTGTTAAATTAACAAAGCTGCTCTGAGCTTAGTGTCATCTTGATGTTAAATATGGACCAGCCTGTGATATTACTTATGTGCCAGAAGTGCCCAAAAGCTCTTATTAGTTTGGGCCTGTTACGGTAGGCCTTGCTCAGCTTCTGCCTCCAAGTACTGCTGCCCAGAATTCACGTGATGTTGTCCAAAACTCGGCCAACCTCTTAAAGACCTGATTTTACAAAGGTCCACACGGTTCCCTAAGCATCTTGTAAAACTGAGTTAAAAATGAGGTTGACAAAATGATTGGACTACAAATTAGAAATAAAAGTGAACTCATGTAAGTTGAAAACAATACGTTTATTTTTAGTCTGTTCTTAGTCATTCTGGGAGTCTTTCTTTGGAACAAAACCCCAGTGGGATACTGTCTCTTAAGATGAAAAGCAAACTTCAGGTGGGCTCTCTGGTACACATTTGGGGGTTTTTTTTTTGGAGTCTCTTCTAGCTGCAGAGAGAACGTGTGGCATCCTGGGAAAAGAGACAGAGGAAGACGGGCGCTAAGGAAGGGGAGGCTTAGTCACCGCCGAGAGAGTGGCGCTTGGCCGGCATCTTCCATTGGGGAAGATGCCATGCTCAAATTCAGTAATTTTCCTTTGGAAAGCGCTAAAGTCAAGGTTTTGACTTTCCATTTAAGGGAACCAGATGCAGGAGAAAACCTCCAAGCCATCCTTGTGCCAAGGTGGTGTTTTCTTTGTTTTTTTTCCCCCCCTCCCCGGTCACTTGTCAGGGAGCCTGTCGGCGGGCTCGCTCGCCTGCCCGGCGCGCGCCGGGTCGGCGAGAGCCCCGACGGCGCGGGGCGGGCGGCCTCCTTCGGAGCGGGGCGAGGAGCCGCGCGCCCTCCTGCGCGCCCTGGGTGCCCGCGGGCTTCGCCGGCGCTGCAGCTTTAAACGCGGTGGGACGAGCGCGCAAAGCGCATAAATCATGCTGGCGAAGTAGTAATTTAAGGAGCAGGCTTTTAAAAGTTGTATTTAACATGTATTTTTTCTTTTTGAGAGAGAGACAGGGAGCCTGTTTTCTTTTCTCCTCTCCTCCCAGCACGTCGACGCGGTGGTTTTAACCCGTGACCGGCGGCTGGCGTTGGCCCCGCGTCGCCCGGCCGCAGCCAGCTCCTGGGCGTTGAGGCGCGAGGGCCGCGGGATCGCTGCCGAATTTCGGGGCTCCCCCCGCCCCGGGTAACGCCGGCTCTGTGTTTCCCCGCAGGCAGCCGGGAGACGGCCTTCACCTACGCGGTGAGCGCGGCCGGGGTGGTCAACGCCATGAGCCGGGCCTGCCGCGAGGGCGAGCTCTCCTCCTGCGGCTGCAGCCGGGCGGCCCGGCCCAAGGATCTGCCCCGGGACTGGCTTTGGGGCGGCTGCGGCGACAACATCGAGTACGGGTACCGCTTCGCCAAGGAGTTCGTGGACGCCCGGGAGCGCGAGCGGGTCTACCAGAGGGGCTCCTACGAGAGCGCCCGCATCATGATGAACCTGCACAACAACGAGGCCGGGAGGCGGGTAAGCGGCGGGACGCGTCGCCCTTCCCCGGGCCGGCGCGCGGCGGCAGAGCGAGCGGCGGCTGCGTCCGCGCGTCCCTCGGCCGTCCGCTCCGCGTTGGCCTTCTCCTCCCGGCCGCCTCGGTCGGGCCGCCCAGCTCCCGGTGGATTTTCCGCACGGCAGCGTTTCGTTGGCGTGTGATCCCAACCGGTGCAGCGTGCATGGAGGGACGAGGGACGGGCGGCGCTTCCTCGGCCGGAATATTGTTGCAGAATTGTTCTTTTTTTTTTTTTTTTTTTCTCCGCTGCTTTAAGAGGATGTGAAAAGCTCCTCCATGTTATTAGAAAACATGGCCTTCTGTGGTTAAACATGCCGTTATGGTTTCTTTAATCTTGGAAATGCCTTAAATGAATGGGTGTAAACTTTTCTTTTTTAATAGTCTGAATGCAAAGAGCCAAAATCATTATTTTCCTAGAGCTTGAAGTGCCAGGAATAGTCAGCTGGAGACTTTACACTTGTGTCCTAAGGTGAAGAAGGATGAAAGATAATTGAAAATTAATAGTATTTAAATGTGAGAGGAGGGTGTCTGAAAGCAACAGAACGGCCAATTTACTATTAGCAAGAAGAAAAATGACACTTTCACAGTTGCCTGCGGAGACTCTAACAGTTTTTTTCCTTCCTTGGCTTCGTTTTTGCAATGCCATTTGGCAGCGTTAAAACTTTCTCTAACTGCTGGGTGGAAGTTGTCTACGGTATCATCTAATGTGTCAGACCCCAGGATTTTTGGGGCAGTGTCAACACTGACTCTTATTTCTGTTTGTATAGGGCAAATGACTGGTATTTCCCTGCCAAAGCTTTGTAAAGAGGATATTGCTGTGTAGCGCTGTCTCCCACCCATGGGTGTTTGGGGCTTTCTTCTTGGATGCCGGCTCTGGTGGAGCGGTGTCGGGGAGAGGAGGAGGGTGCGGGGCTGAGAGGCGGCTGCAGCTGAGGCAGCAGCGAGATGACTCTTAACTCCTTCCCTAATTGCAGCCCCGAGCCCAGATCAGCAGGGAGAGTAACTGGGGGTAGAAAATAACGGGAGGTTTTACATTGCTCAATGAAACAGCAAAATCCTTTGCTGGCACGGGAGCGAATTCCTGCGACTCGGCTGCAGTGTGAGAGATGCCGCTGCCGGGGCGGTCTGTGCGGCGGGGAGAGGCTGGGGAGGGCTGCTTCCTCCTCCTCCTCCTCCTCCTCGACGTGTCACAGGGGTGCACATGCGTTGCTCTCTCTCCTCCCTCCCAGTGTATTTCAGGAGGGGAGAGGGTGCTGAGCTGTGTATTTTGGAGGGGTGCAGGGGAACGGGACAGAGGAGAGGAAATGTGGGGAATAAATGCTCCAAAAACGGTGTTAATCCTCTGTCTCCCTTCTTGCTCTCCGCTTTCTGCAGACTGTGTACAACCTGGCCGACGTGGCCTGCAAGTGCCACGGCGTCTCGGGGTCCTGCAGCCTGAAGACCTGTTGGTTGCAGCTTGCCGATTTCCGCAAGGTGGGCGATGCCCTGAAGGAGAAGTACGACAGCGCCGCCGCCATGAAACTCAACAGCCGGGGCAAGCTGGTGCAAGTGAACAGCCGCTTCAACGCGCCCACCATCCATGACCTGGTCTACATCGACCCCAGCCCCGACTACTGCGTGCGCAACGAGAGCACCGGCTCCCTGGGCACCCAGGGCCGCCTTTGCAATAAGACCTCGGAGGGCATGGACGGCTGCGAACTCATGTGCTGCGGCCGGGGCTACGACCAGTTCAAGACGGTGCAGCGCGAGCGCTGCCACTGCAAGTTCCACTGGTGCTGCTACGTGAAATGCAAGTTGTGCACGGAGATCGTGGACCAATTTGTGTGCAAATAGGGGAGGGGCGAGGTGGGAGGAACTGCTGCCGCTTGCCAGCAAGGGGGTGCAGGCCCCTCTCCCCTTCCGCAGGACTATCTCCACTTTATTTATAGAGTCCAAGGAGTTGTCGTCTTCTTTCTTTCTTTCTTTTTTTTTTTTTTTATGGGGGGTGGGGGAAAGGAAAAAGAAAAAAAAAAGAGAGAAAAAAAAGAAAAATATAAAGGTTGCAAAGAGAAGTGCCTGGAACCCTCTCTGCATCCATCCCAGAACTCTGTGGCTTATATTTTTGGCAATAATGGGGGAGAACCTGAGAATATTTATTTTACAAAATAAAAAAATCTGACTTTTCTTAAAAACAATAGAGTAGTTTGAGGGGAAAATCCAGCATATCCTAATTTAGTCTCATGGGACATAATACATGTACAGTAGGCAAAGAAACCATGTAATGTGCTTGGGATGATAAAACAATTCATATGGATGTGAGGATCACGCAGATCTGTGCACAACTTCTGGCTGCGGACACTAGGAGTTAACAGAATAGGGCATAAAAAGCTGTTCAGTACATTTAGGCCTCTGTAAATAAGGGGTGGTATATTCACAAGGTTCATCACGAAGTGCAGTGTCAATCATGTATCTGAATGTGCCCACTTAAGTACACAATATTGTCCAAAGGTAAAGCGTGTAGGATCGTAAAGGCTTCAGCTGTGCTAGTCGTGATTCATTGGGTTTGGTTCCACAACCTAGCAAAAAAAAAAAAAAAAAAAAAAATCTACCCTGCTACCCTGACAGATACTAAAGGTGTATTTCAAGGCAGAATTTGTCCTGATTAGGTTTTCAACTAGTTGTGATGTTTGCACATCTTGTGCTACAGAGCACTGAAAGCAAATGAGGTCTCGGTTGCAGTGGTGCCCCGTAGCCTGGCTGGGGAGGAATCGCACGCTGCCGATGGTGACATTGCGTGCCTGCAAACAGTTTCACTCTACCAGCCTGGAAAGCCCATAGCAAATAAAATCCCTAAATCTGAAAATGCCTTAAAAATGGTGTGATAGTTGGCTACCTTTTGAAACACAGCTTGACAAATAACTCCTCTAATTTTATGAGAAAATAAATCATTAGCTATTCACTCTTGGGATGATTGATTCCTTTTTTTTTTTTTCCTGCAGATTTTGGGAATGCTTTCACTCAAGGAGACAATAGTTTCATATTTTAATAACATTAAGTGGCTGTTATAGTTCAATGAGATGTTGCAGCAATACCAAATTTATCATCCTATGTCTTTAATACACATGCTTTGGATAATATATTGCAGATATACACTACAACTGTTCAGACTATACTTGAGCAGTTTCATATATATGGGAAAACTGTGGTCTGCTGGTGTCTGATATTTCAAAGCTTTTTGTACATATATATTTTAATGATTTAAAAATAATAAAACTTCTAAATTACAGGGGCAGTTCATTCCCCATTTTCTTTTTCAGATCTCTTCAGGTTTTTAGATTGATTTAGCCTTTGTGGTGTTTTTAATTTTTTTAATTTAAAAAGAAAACTTTTATAATTGAAAGGTTTTAAGGATAATCACAAAGAAGCATGCCTCTTCCAGCCTTAGGACTTTCTTGGGTTGTTTTTGGAGGCAGTACCCTGCACTCGACTTGCTACCGATTTGGAGATCACTTATGTTTCACTTCCATGTGAGGGCATTATTGATTATTGCTGAAAGGAGACACCTTAAATCTAAAATGTGCTGCATTCGGCCCTTGGTTTTCATTGTTTGTAATGAAAATTGTTATTTGTTGAACAGTATGTGTTCTCCCTCCACCTCCTCCCCCTGGTGCTGCGTATTTGTGCAGCATTTGGTCGTTGGTTCAGATGCCTCTTTCCAACTCACACCCATCCAATACGTTAAAGAAATTGGTTTTACAGATATCAAATGAAGAAAATCTCTCACTTTAGCCTAGTTGTACTAACGCCTTAACTTTTCACGAGCCTATAAGCTGTATCATAAAGTTCATCTGATCATTTATCAGCTTCTTAAATGGCGCTTTATTGCTCTTAATTTATTGTACAAGGACATATTTACCCCTCAATTTCAGATGTTTGCAAAGAATATCTTTAAAGTAAGAAAAATAAATAAAGCACTAATTCATTGAATATGTCACTTTTGGTTTTTATTATGCAAAAACCATGGTCATTTTTTTCATTTGTTCCTTTTTAGTGACTTGTGTCTGAGCAGAACTGAAGCTAATGATCCCAGAACTGAAGCTATTAAAACGCTATTTAATGTAAAATATTTTACTTGTCATTCAGATATGTAAATCTTCTATGTCCTTTCCTCTGTTCTGTACATTTAATGTACATATTTCTGTCTTGCGTGATTTGTATATTTCACTTTTTTTTTTTTTTTTTTTTAAGAAAAAAAAAAGAAAGAAAGGATTATGCCATAATGGAAGATAGACTATAAAAATAAAACTTTGGTTTTATATTGGGAAGTGGTTTTAATTATCTTTCAGAGGAGGATTTGTTAAAACAATGAACAGAGTTGATTTTTAAATTTACTACGTGGTAAAACAGGGAAGTGATTTTGTGCCAAAAATACAAAGTACATCTTGAAGTTTTATTTCTATATTAAGAAGGCGTACAGATGCAACTACTTTTTAAAAAGAAATCTGAGTCCAGATCCTTGCAAATGTGAACGACAAAGCGTTTCAGAGATGGGTAAGAACTTAATTCACAAGGGCTAGGGACCTGATTAATACTGCTTTTGTGCGTACGGCTTTCAGGGTTTGCTGCAGCGGTTCTGGGCAGCAGGACCTGATCCTGTAAAGGGCTCAAATTGCTCAAGTAATGCCACTGATGTCAACCGAGGGCTTGTGTGAGCAAAGGTTTCCACCGGGAAGAAGTTACAGGACGGGGTTATGTCCGCTTTGGGTTGCATGTGTGGTTTCTGGGGTGTGGTGCCCCAACCCAGCCGTCTGACTAAACCTAGTCCGAAAAGGTGAAAGCTCACTAGTTTTTCCTCTGAGCCTTGCCCAGAAACTGAGTTAAAAAAAACAACAACAACAAAAGGTAAAATACAATGAAGTTTTAGAAGCAAGGAAGTAAAGCAGAAAAGGAAAAATAATGTTAAAATCGAAACTTCTGTTGTGAGACTAGCTTTTCTCTGAACCGATTTCCTAAGTAAGTCACAATTTTTTTCAGTAGGAGCTTGATGAATTAGTGGCTTCTCTATGTCTCCTGTGCTTTTTTTTCCCTTTTTTCTTTCTTTCTTTTTTCTTTTTTTCTTTCTTTTCCTATTCCAGGATAACCTTCGAACATATCGAAATGTCTTCTGGCTGCCAAGAATGTATTATCCCACAAACCAGTAGACCAACATCGTGTGTTTAAAATAGCGATTCTGGGCAAATGCAACGTTCTGTGGTCCTATTACTGACATCTGGTTCAGTTTTCCTTCACTTGTATATTGACCAGTATTCTTTATTGCAAAAACACAGCCCCTATTTAGGAAAGTCAGCATTTTTTTTGGACTGGATTGTATTCAAGCACTTCCCAATAACAGAAAAGTTAAGAAAAAAATTCTTTATTGGCAGCAGGAAGTATCTGTGTTCAAAATAGTCATTATGGGCTCAGATACAAGATTTTTTTTTTTTTTTTTTTTTAATTTCCAGCAAAGTTTATCTGTTCAATTTCATTAAAAATGCTGTTATCCCCTAGGTTTGACTCTTAACATTTTTTGTAACTTTTTCAGGTCTTTGTATACTTCTGTGGCTTTGCCAATACCAATTTTCGCCCTGTTGCAGAATATTCAAGCTACAGGTGTCATCAAAAAGTTTGCCAGGAACCTGATATCACGAGTGGCATCTTAGAGTCAGGCACTGAATATGAAAAGAAAGCTAAAAACTTTCTCAGAGGCATATTTAACGGAATGGTCTTACCAAGATGACACAAAACTTTCCAATATTGGTACCAAAGTTGACAGAAAGACTGCTGTACTTTTGAATAAAATCTTTTGAGAAATAGTGTCTAAATGATTATGATGTTCATCGTAAAAGGGTGGTTTTGCAGAATTGGGATGATTTTTTTTTTCTCTTGAATATATTCTGGAGGAAACAATGAAAACGGGGAAAAAATTTATTAAAAATATATTCATAGGTAGCTTATGTATATACTCAGTTGACAGTGGAAGTCTTGAAATTTTTTAATATTTTTTTAAGTCAGTTTGGAGGATAATCCAGCTCTGTTTATTAGGTCATTAAACAGTGTTTAAAATCCTCATCAGGAAAAAAAAATTTTTTTCTTCTGCACTACAATGTGTACTCAGTCCATTTACGTTGCAGTAGGAGATACAAACAACATAAGAGAGCAGTGAGGGGTTTGTACATGAAATTTTGTTTATTTTAAAAAGGTGTGATTAAAAAACCCAGATCTGCCTATTTCTCTGCTCTTACATGGGGTTGCGTGTGTGCGTTTGTATATACTATGCCGGTATTTTCCAATTGTGTTGGCCAAATTCTGCTTTTAGTTATGGTTAGGCATTTCTCCTGACTTTGGTGGTGTCATTTGAGCCTGACGTTTTTCGAACAGACGTGAAGGCCCCCCGCTCAAAGAAAATGCATATGAAATACATCAAACTTTCTTCTGGCCTCATTATTTAAACATGGGTAGCTGAGTTATTGTGAAACAAGTTCTGGAGCTGCAGCTGCAGAAGCAGTAATACGGTATTTTCTCAGCAATGCTTTCTCCTCCGAACCTCCTAATTGCCTAGCTGCTTTCCAGCGCAGGCAGAAAGTCTCGCGTGTGCGCAGGACGTTTCTCGCGGTATGTTTTATGAACGTGAAATAATCATTTGTCAATCGTCGTTTCTGTTACAGAGATGAAATTAGACGGTCCGGGCTCTCGCGTCCTCCCGAGGATCCCTTCCCTCCTCCTGGGGAAGGCGCACCCCTGGGCAGCGCCGCGTGAGGTGGCTTTCGGAAACGCCTCTCGCACCCGGGCCATCCAGGGCGGACACTGGTACACCGTCTGCTTTTACAGCTAATGTTGGTTTATGTTGTGTTGTCTTTCCCAGCAGTTCTGCTTTGTCAAATGGTAATTGAACAGCAGCAGTAAAAATACTCGGCTGACGGAGAACCCCTGGCCACGCCATAGGCAGTTGTTCAAACAGTTTCTGAACCGATTTGACCCATTGCTGATTTATTCCAGATCCATTGCAAGGAATTTAAAATATGAAAACTGAAGTGTTGAGTTTGCAGCGTGGCTCATAGTTTTTTGTTTTGTTGCTGTTTTGTTTTGTAGACAGCAACTCCTTCCAAAATTCCTTCTCTTTAAGGAATCGCTTTTTAAAAGCCCTTCCCTGGGAGAGGCGCACCCCGAGCATAGGACGTAGTTTCGGCGGTGCAAGATGGTAATCTCTGCGCGCCAGGCAGCTCCCCTGGTGACTCCTGGGTCCCCGGCTCGAGTTCCCACTGCTGGGACGGGAGACGCCCCCGTGCCAGGGTGCCCAGGTGCCTTCTCCCTGCAGCGAGCAGAGCCCGGCAGCTGCGGCTCCCGAGTCGTTACACAATTGCTTTTGGCTGCCTTCAGCCTCCTCTCGCCCTCAGGGAAGCTGCCCTAGCTCCTGGTAGGTTTTCCTGTTGTTTTGCAGAACGAGAATTGCATTTTCACACAGCTTTTCTCAAGGGAGGGCTGGCTCTTGCTTTCAACGGCTATTGATTTTAGAGGAGCTAATGCTTGGTAAGCAAATGTTTGTAGGACTTCTCAGATAGCTCCTAGCTTTGTAAATCAGCAGCCTTGGGATAGCGAAGAACGATCTCTGAGCCAACTCGAGCTGGCCGTTGCTTGGGCAGGGAGGTCGGGGTCGTTACTGCTGTAGTTTACTGTTCAGCTGCGTTCTTGTGCTTTCCTTTGAGTGATAGGCTTCATGGCACGAGAAGGAGAGCTGCTTCCTGCCAAGGCATGGAAGTAGAGAAAGCCTGGAAAAATGAGGAGAAGACCAAATTATGCTGGAGAAATATGCCTTTGTTAGCTGTCTTCATTGGTTTTGCTCGATGTTCACAGAAAATCGAAGATCTAGATATTTGTGCTTTATGAAGAAAAGTACTCCCTTGGTAAAGCTTTTATCTTATATAGAACATTTGTGGGTAAAGAGCTTGTAAGTAAGTCAAGTCTGAAAACCTAATGAACAAGAAGTAAAACCCTAGCCACAGAAACAGCTCCAGAACCACTATAAAGAAAGGGAACAGTGCAAGATGTGTCAAACAAATAGTTGTCTTAAGAGTTAGTGCTGCTCCGGCTCTCAAGCAGGCAAATGGTTACTTTTGTCAAAGACAGTATGTCCATTGTAAACCACGGTGCTATTTAATTTGTATACATACGATTAGACAAATGCTAATGATAATAGTCTGGGAACAATTCCTTGGTAGTCATATGCATTATATAGAATGATTGTTAGTTATGAATTCTGGCAATCCTCTGTGTGCATGATGACGTGTTTGTACCTAAAAATAGATGATACCATTTTTTAAAACTTTATAGGAGTATCAGATATTTCTTTTCACGTTGCGTTATATATAGCTACTTATTTTATGACTACAGTCCTCCGGTGTATGTAGCAATTTGAGTAACTGACAAAAAATATGGGGGAGATGCAATATTTTGGCTTAAGTGGCAGCCAGAAAAGCTGTGCACAGCCTAGGGAACGTGAGGTGAAAGTTCTTTTAACTGATTTTTTTTTCCTCCTGTAGCCAGGCAATATGTGTAGATCCTGCATAACAGATGCTTTGCAAGAGATTGACGCGGAGAATTCGTGAACAGAAGACGTAATTCACTCACAGTAAGTGTATGGTCTAATCTAGTAGTCTTGACTTTACAGTATCACTTGCGTGCAATGTATTACTAATTGAACATGTCAAATTCCAAGATCTTTACTCAAATGTAAACTCTGTACTACAGCAGAGTAAAACCAGAATAACTCTACTGGTGCCAGAAGTAATAGAAATGGATCATGTCCCTTGTTCTTACGTTCCCGGTGGATTTTATTGTTACCTGCTTAAGATTGAAACAATGTCTTCAGGATTTGGCTGACTAAAATGGTAGACTAATTATTGTGGAGGATTTTGTGATTAATGCATCAAATTCCTTTTTTTGTATATGATGATATATGCTTTTTTCTGGAGGGGCATTTTTGGAATGGATCAAGGAATCTGCTTTAATTTGTAATGTAGTTTCTGATGCTCTCTGTGGCTAGAGAATATGTGGAAACATCTATATCTAATGTAGGTTCTGTCAGCTATCAGGTCTGATCGTCCTCCTAGGTGGTAAATATTTTGAATTCTTTAAGTTACTATGGCTTTACTATTTCAGTGCTTTACTCTTGAAATAGAGATCTTCTTTAAAGACACTTGATCTGTGAATCTTACTGTATGAGATCTATTGCCAAGTTTAGTGGAACTTCTCAGCATTAATAAGAGTGGCAAAACTTAAACTTTCATTTGAGGAACCAACTTGTCTTCACATTTAAAAAGCCTAGATGAGCAAGGTTAGGAAAAGACATGAATTTTCTTCATCTTAGTCTTGTGAAGACTGACGACATCTATCCTCCATTCCTAGGTGACCTTCTGGAAGGAATAAAAGATCAGTGTCAAATGGTAGCCAACTCTTTTCCCCTATGTCATGATCCTAACATACTTTTATTACATTTTGAGATCCTAAGGCTATGTTGATATGTTACATGATTATATAATGCTGCAGGACACCTGTGTAAATAGCAAACAGAGAGGCTTTTTCAAAATAGATATTAGATCTTAGATAAGTGGCTCTAAGAAGTAGTGTAGGATCCCAGCTGTAAACCTCTGCTGTACATACTGTGTGCTTTTGCTCATTTGTTTATTATGAGAGGTACAGAAGCTGTTCCTGGTAACATAATTTTTGTAAGGCTTCCATGTGTAAATGTTATATTTGCAAATATTAAATGGAAACGCATTAGAGAAACCACTAAAGCAATAGCTTCGCATTCCTCATTTCTGATTCCAAAGCTGATTTTCTTAAGCGTTCCCCTGCTAACACGTTCAAAGCTGTGTGCTGTTTAAGCCTCAGAGAGGAACTATGCAGTTCCTCAGCCCTGGCCCTCTCCGGGGCTAGATCGCAACCAGCGATCTTTAATGGTACCAGATGTTTACTGGAATCCTCCTCAGGGCACTGGTGTTCTGGGTCGACGGCTCGTGGTGCTAATCAGAGGCGCCTCGTCCATCCACCCGCGCTGGCTGAGGATTTGGCCCTCTGCTGCCGCCAAAACTGCCAGAGAGGGGACGCTGGGCTGGGAGTCCACAGGGACAGAGTGAGTACGAGCTCGCCTATCTCAGCGCCATCTCGCAGCAGGAATGTCCTGCTGCAATGAAGTTGGCTTACATTAATGACAGGAGACTGGAATCTGGGCTTTTCTCCTTTTTGTTTTCTTTTTAAAAAAAAAAGGCAGCTACAAATCGGCTAGCTTGTGGGAAGCAGGCTTGGTCCGATGGTCTCTGGTAGGTGTGCAAGTGGGCCGCTGAAGCGCTGCAGCCCTAAGATTCCAGAAAAAGCATCCCCGAAATCTAGAGAGGTGCGCTGAACAGTTCTCCCAACTATACTTCCCTGGGATGCTAAGGACCTACAGTGGTGAGGTTTTTCTGTTGTTTACCACCGTTGTTTTGTGTTACTGCTTTAAGTCCTTACTAGGGCAGTTTTTCAGAACGAATCATGTTTTTGCTTCCAAAAATGGGGTGAGGAAAAGTACGTGAGGCAATGTGGGCACGATACTGTTCCCGTTTTTTAGTTTCAGGAGATAATTCTGCACCCACGTATCTGCGCACTAGTAGTCTCTGCATGTGGCTTGCTGGCCATCTGACCGACCCTTGACTTTCCAGAGCAGCAAGGTTTCATTAACCAGCCCTTTCCTGCAGTACAGTGAGGACTAAATGAGTCACATGGGACACTTCAGTCAAGCACTTCAATTAAGAAGAAAGTGCAAGGTAAATTCAGTGGCACTGATGAAATGTCTGCTATAAAGAAGCTGTGTCCGAAGACGTGGTTTTGATTCCAGAAGCTTTGAGTTTTTGTGTGCTTTCCTTAAGCTAAAGTGATCCATAAGTAAACTAGTTATTTGTGGTTTTATATTTAGCTGAACTGAAATCTATTCAGTGCTGGTGATGCACCTTTTATTCTGTAGGAGCAGATAGGCAATAATACCAAACCTACTCAGGACAAAAACACGTTTTGCAGTATAGCTCATAGGACTCAAAGTGCCAAGCCCATCAAAATATTAGAATAAGTAACGATATGCCACAAGTAATTAATCCAAGAAGATTTTTTAGTGATTGTTAATTTTCACCCCAGCACTCAGACAGATTTGTCATGTTGATGTTTATTAATTTAACATTTGATCTGAAAAAAAATTCCCCAAACTTCAAAGTTCAGCCCGTTCTTTAAGAGCAATCCAAAAATATGTTTCTTCAGGCCCCAGGCATTTCTGAAGGAGCTAAAGTTAAACAAAACCCATTTCTCTCCAGCTCTGCAAATGTTCTGAAAGCTTTAAAGTGGCTCCTCACAGGGAGCCAGAGCAGCAAGGGAACCCCTGGGTTGTTTTTGTTGCTGCGCAGTTGCACAGCTTTTCCTGCAGGAAAGCTCCAGAATTATCACTTTTCTGTATGTTTGTGTGTGTGTGTTCTTTTTTTTTTTTCCCTTCCTCTTTCACTTCTGCCACTGAGTTCCTCTGCATCCCTTTGGCTGGGTTCCCTGTGGAGAGTCTGAAGAAGGTCGAGATCGGATCGTCCTTCCAACAGGGACGAGGGATAAAATGAATTCATGTCTGAGCAGATGGCTCACCTAAATCAGATGTGATTTTTCCACCAGGCCCTTGTTGGAAGAGAAGAGGAGAGGCTTGCTTTTCTTGAGGAACTGCAACATTACTCTGGGGTCTGAGTGACATATTTTGTTGGGGGCATTTCGCTTTTATAAACTGTGTTTCGCTCTGCAGTGAAACAGCACTGGTGAGCCGGTCTATATTTTGCTGGTTCCTGTTGCTGTTATAGCAGCATCCCTGAGGTTATGAGTGCTGTTGCAAACTCTTCTTTGGAGTAATTTTGGTGTGGTCTTAATGCATTTTCCCAAGCAAAGGCTGGTATTCACCTAAGATGACAACATAGCTAATCCGCCTTAAGTGCAGGCTCTGAACGTATAGAGGCATTTTGAAGGGAATTGCCTCATCGCTCTGAGGAGGCCCAACCCAAGCTAGTAATTCTGCATCCAGCTTGGTTAATATTTGTGTTCGTTTAAAGCATTTCCCTTTATGGTTCACTTCTGGAAATTTCTGCCCAGCTTGTCCTGCCTCCTGAGGATCCCCGTTCAGCTTCCAACACTGCTTAGGTGGACTATGGTATTTTTCAGGATTCAGCTGTCACGTAATGTGTCTTGCAGTGGAAAGGCAAATTAACTTCTCCCAGACAATTGTATGGTATGTTCAAATATCTGCTGTTGCGCTGGCGTCGTACGACAGCTGGTTGCGCCCCATCACAGACGAGAGTCTGACGTGTTGCAAAATAAAAGTTGCCAATCATGGATGCTCTTTGGGATGTTTTCGTCTCCAGCGGCGCTATCATGCTCGCTACAAGCACGTTGCTTCCCACTGAGCGCATAGCATGACTGCCGCCAACACCCCGCTTCCAGATGTGCGCTGCGGGTGGGTGGCGCGGGCTGTGGCTCGCGTGGCGCCTGGCAGCAAAGAGGGCACCTTGATAGCCCCAAATATCAACACGCGGACCCAGCTAGCTCCAGCAGCATTTAGTGCTGCAGGCACAGCTGTGTCCAAATCTGCTCTCTGGCATGCAAGCCCTCTCGTTTGCGCCTGTCAATGACATAGGGAAATATTAAAACTTACGGTTTTTGCACTTCAGCAGGGACATTCCGGTCATTTAGCATGCAAATCCTGCATGCGGGTTGTGACGTTGTCCCTTTACATCTGTTCTGCTGTTCTGCCCAGCAAAAGCAATTTTGGTACTAGGAAACCAGTGAACAAGGCAGAACCCCGAATGCTGTTTACTAGCATGCTCTCCACCTGTACGTGCTCTCTTTTGGCGATCACTCTTGTGGTGGTGAGCAAGCTGGGCTCGTGCAGCCTCGGTCAGCCCTGGCAGCCCTCCGAGTCTTGCTCCAGTGAAATGCAGGTGAAGAACTGGAGGCGGTAGCACAGACTGCAGGTTTGGGGCTTCAGTCTCCTAGTTTATATGATATTCTTGTATAGCAATTGTACTGTTGTGGTAATAGCCTTGTCATATACTGACAAGAGAAGTAAATGAGGAGCTTTATTGAGATTTTTCTAAGCAAGAAGAAATAACTGCTGTTTTTCTTGTGGCACTTGAATTAGCTTTTCAGAACTTATTTGACTGCCTGCTGCTTTTGAGACAGGCAAGAGAGCCAAATTTTTTGCTTATGTTGAGTATTTTACAGTAGTAAGAAATATGTAATTAGAAGGGAAAATATTTAAAATAGCTGTGTGTCTTAGTGTCAGTTCAGGTTGGCATTTGCCCACGCAGCCTCACTTTTCTTTTCCCTAGTCATTAATCATTATTAGTGGAGATATGTCAGAATTTACAGTTAGATTCATCTCCTACTGGGTTTCTCATTTCTTGTTAAGTTTCATGGTTTATGGCTCTATGAAGAAAATCAGTCTGCTTTGGGTTTTGTTTTTGTTGTGTAATACAAGTGACTTGTAGCTGTAGACAATTGAATTGAATTTCCAGCCCATTTTTCTCTGGGAAGTTGAAATAGTGCATTGTATAATGTCCTAGTGATGCTGCTCTATCCTGCTATGGCCGTCGGCGTGGAAAAAAACTGGACAAGGGTTTCACATCTGAAAATCTCTGATGTTGCATGAGATAATGTTGCTATGATCCAGCCACTCATTTCTAGCACGTCATCTTTGGGCTCAGCAACTGAAACAGTTAGGAAAAAAAAAAAGGCAGATGAAAATAGATCAAGAAGGTTAAAAGCAGCCTAATCAGGAAGTTATGCTGTGCTTTTTTCTCCTTGTTTTCCTGTTGTTGAGGTCTAAGAAGCAGAAGACTGCTGTATCTGCGAGAGACGTCCATTATAGCTGGGCAGATACTTTGGAAAGAGCTCAAGGAAAATCACCTATGAAACTTCCCTTTCTTTGTTATTTCAGCTTTAAAAGACTGTGATCCTGGTGCAAACTCAGTTTAAATGAACAGGCTGCACTGGGGATGGTTTGAGCAGTCAGGCAAGGATTCACACCGAGGTCGGCATGCCCTTGGGTTACGTGCTGTATACGCACACGGCTTCCCCAAAACCACGTCGTTTCTTGCATGGGATGTTCCTGGTATCATCACGGGCAGAACGATGACAGACTCCACAAGAGCATTAAGAAATGGCTTCGTAGCTGATACAAAATCTTGCCACTTGTCTGGAAGAAACCATTGCAGTGGGTAGGCTGTAAATGCAGCTGTACCTGGTCCCCTGAGTTTTACCAGTTGTGATTTTGAAACAAAGCATTTAGCAGGCCTCAAACTGCCTTCATGGCTAGTTGTCTTTTCTTCCACACGGCGTGATACTCCATCCACGGTTTTTCTGCTGATTCACCAAGTGGTGCAATTTTGCATTTTCTCCTCATCAGAAGTCTAATGGGTGAACGGTGATAAGTTTGCAGCTTTGGAGAGATTTTCTTGGCGCTTTCGGTCTATATTTCTGACAGGAAATCATTTTCTCCCTTGAATTATGATTGCTGGGTTACATGAGTGCAGTCTAACCACTGCTCAACTGCTGTTTGTCTGCAGTTTTTTTGGTCTTAAGAGAAGGCCAAACTGCCCCAATGCGAAACATAAAATTAGATGAATGCTGCAAGAAAGGAATAACAACATCATTATCAGTGATCTTTTGTGATTTTATTTTACCACTTCTTATCTGAAAAGCATCTTCAATTCCATTTGGACTTGAGAGTTAAATCTGTTTATAGACCGTTCTTCCCATATATGGAAAACAAATGGAACTGACTCCATTTGTGTTTTTTTAGTGAAAGATCAGTGTGTTCTGCTACAGATGTTTGTAAATGAGCAGATGAACAGAATATGTGGGACTCGTCTTAGACTTACAGCAATTGGCCCCATAGCGTGCGCTGCATCACTCGGTTAAATCTTGTGTAGCCCACATCAAAAGCATAGTACTGATCTTCTGAGGGTACAAACCAAGTATTTATTCTGGTGTTCACCTATAAATTGATGTGGATTTTGCTCTCCTCCTTGCTCCTTAAAATGGATACACTTAACTCATTAGTAATGGAAGCAAATCA
The DNA here is from genome assembly GCF_028389875.1 of Rhea pennata. Taxonomy (NCBI): domain Eukaryota; kingdom Metazoa; phylum Chordata; class Aves; order Rheiformes; family Rheidae; genus Rhea; species Rhea pennata. The sequence continues at coordinate 15,494,821 of NC_084674.1, forward strand.
GTTGTTTGGATGTAAATTGTTTAATGCAAAATAATGTTGCAGTTGACAATTACAAATGCAAGCAAGATCATTTCTTTTTGTAGTGAATAACCATGCAGACAGAGTAAAAATACGTGAATCATTACAGAATTGTTCGCAAAGTTTTACTGTCAGCACCCTGGACCCATCGTTAAGGCTGAGGGCACTGCTGTTAGTAGTGAGTAGGTGTGGATGAAGATGATGGTGCATTTCCTCTCCTGATATCAGAGTTTTCCAGGCTGGTGAAACTGGCAGCTGAAGATAAGTAAGCAGAAGAAATCATGCAGTGACATGAAAAGATGTCTCGCCTAATCAGTACCAAACACAAATCACAGCTATAATCACGATCCAAACTTTTTTTTTTCCATGCTGCTTAGTGAAAATCTTCATGATACCAGTGTGAGCAATGCCTGAAGACCGAAAAGGATGCTGGGCTGAGCGCGGCCCCTGCCATCGCCGCCTCAACAAGTTCGTCACTGCAGAAGGCTGCTACTGTCACCTTTGACGCTCTGTTGAACTGGCTAACGTAACTGGGAAGATCATCTTGAAGTAATTTGATTTTTGTCTTCATAAAGTCACGCAAGTGTTGCTAATTTGTATTCTCGCTGTGTTTATTTTTGTTGCAAGTTCAGTTCTAGTCCATTTAATCAGGAGGCCAGAGGGCCATCTTCCCTCCCTCTGGTCCAAGTCATCGTTAATTCTGCAGTGCAGAGTAGAGCCAGCTTGAAGAGACAGGAAGGAGGTGCATCGCCGCAGCAAGGGCTTTGCGGGGGCGAGGGAGCTGGACCCAGCATCTCCAGGCAGAGCGAAAGGGACCTCATGGCCGCTGCATCCCTGGTGGTGGCCAGCTAGTGGCCAGGAGAATCAGCAGAAATGTAAGCATGTCTTTGCAGAAGAAGGTTTACAACAGCAGCTCTCCTGGGTGTTTGCCCACTGCTGGTGCTGCAGCCCTGGGCATCGCTCCGGCTCAGATGCCCAGCCTTCTCCTTGCACTGCAGATGCATTTTTCAGGTCCTAACAAGGAACCAAGCCCTCTGCACCTCGATCTGAGCCTCCTGCCCAGCCCCACTCTGTGGATGGTGATGGAGACAAGAAGCAAACGTAAACCCCTAGGCTCATGGCCCTTGCTGTAGCTTGGGAGATGCAAGACCACATTAATACAAACACCCTTGTTAATTCTCACAGAATGCATGCACTTATGATGTGTGTAATGGCAAAATACTGATTTAGCTGTGTGGTGCGTGGATCAGGTGCAGCATTTACATAACTTGCATAACAAGCCACAGTCACTCAGAATGCATCACACTCCAGAAAAACTGGAAGTAGAAAACCAAAATGTGAGTCTTGTAGGGTTTCTTAAGGAAAGACAATAGCCGCCCTCACCCTCTAGCAGTGTCTAAATCCATGTTCCCTGTTGCTGTGAATCCATGCCTGGTGCCTCAGCTGGCATTTTCCCTGAGAAGTGAGCCGGTCACAGGATCCATCCAAGAGAATGTAATGCATGAGATCCGGGCTATACTTCAGGCTCTTCCAGCTAATTTGAAAACTGCTAGCCTCAGGTTACTAGGTGAATTGAGAGCATAGGTGGTATGAAGTGGAGTATGAAGAAAATGGCCAAACACAAGTCTGGTCAGCACAGTAGTAAAGGTATAGTGTAATAAGCAATTTATATCTGACTGTTTCTGGCTCAAAAACAAACGGTATTCCTATTTACTGTTCTTGAGTTGGGCTTCTTTTACTTAGCAAAGTAGGTGGATTTTTTTTTTTAATCAAATGAAAATGGCTTAGTTTTTTTGTAAAGCACTATTTCTAACATAGAAATGATTATTCTAAATGCTCTCATGACCACAGAATTTTTATGTAACAATAAAAATCTTCATGGCAATGGGATGTAATATGTCAATATGTATTTTACAAATGTTCTCAGTTTCTTAAAGTCCATAAGAGAGAACCAGATCACACAGTCTATGTATCCCAGGCCATGAAGAGTTACCTGCACATTGCAGTCCAGATAATGAGTTCATATAAGTACCTGAAACACTATCATTGTAGTGGTGAGGTGCTTCACACAGACTGATTAAAGCAGTCCAGTTCATAGGAAATTAAGCTGCAGACAGAGAACAGGAGATCCAAGCTGCCATGGTCTGTGCAACCTCTGCAGCAGCTGCGAGCTGTGAGCTGCTGCAGTGGGAAGGACTCAGGCAGACCCAGCAGCAAACCGCCCCACGCGTGGAGGAAGGCGAAATTCCCCCCGACTCTCCCCTGCAAGATTAATCTGATTTGAGGGAAGAATTCCTGACAGATGGCTTAAGGAAGGATTATTTGTACCACCTTAGGACATTAGCCTGCCCTCCCCAGCTTCCCAACTCCAGCCATTAAGCAGGGCAGGGGAGGCAGGGAGAGGAGCATGAAGGAGTTGTGTCTGCCTGGGTGCAGATCACTGGTAAATCCCTACATCCCTAAAACATTAATCTAAATGCAGGTCTGCAAGCGTTTGACGGATTCGGTGGGAAACACAAGCAATCCTCCTCCTGTTATGTTCTCTGCAGAAAGACCAAATAGACAGGGGACAGTAAAGGCATGCCTGAGTGCAGGGAGGTGGTGGATACGGAGCCTGCAGGCTGAGGACGTTAGTGGGAGAAGTGTGTGCAGGTACGCCTGCTCCTATCCCTTCACAGGATTTCAGGTTTATATTTGTAAAAATTTAATTTTAACCTATGTGTCTGCTAAGTTGGAAAGTCCTCACCAATGGACTACTTTTCTTCCAAGTGCTAGTACCTAACAACAGTGATGAAGACACCTCTCTGCTGCTTCCTATCTTCCGTGCCAACTGGTGAGCTTAACTTGGGAAGTAGATGCAGAGATAAAACATGCACAGAGTCCGTCACATCATTTTAAATGATGTCTGTGAGCGAGTGCCAGTGTTTGCAGTATAAATGCTGAGGTATTGAGTTGATGCTGCTGAAATATTTGTTCGTAGGTATAATCAGTAACTTGGTAGAAAGCAAAGCACAGTTAAATATGAATTTCTAAATTCAGTCAAAGTTCCTTCCTAAGCTATTGTCCTAAAGAAGTCCCAGGTTCTGCATACCATTAATACCACGTTATTTTGCAATACAAACTGCTGTTCTATGTATAAGCTTTACTTCATTGTTTCAGTGCATATCCTACTCAGTGTCATTGTAAGCACGCTGAAGAAACTATAAAATCAGAATCTTTAATAAAAATCAGAGATTAAGAAAGTCCTATCTGGACTGGAGTGTGTTCACTGGACACTTTGTTGACACTTTCCTTATTTCTTGCCATTCTTCGGCAAGGTGGACCTGCTCCTTCAATGCAAAGAACTGCTACCACAGCTTTTTGGGAAAACAGCTGTATAATCCAGCTTTGGCGCTTAGTAGGATGCTGTTGCAGACTGCGTCATTACAGCGAGCTAGATCCTGCAGTTGCTGCACTGGCTTGAGTTAGCGGTGCTATACGTGAGGAGGGAAGAATCTGGTCTTTCTCAAAAGATGGTTACCTGTGAGTGATGTGGATGTTGTTAAATATTTGTGTGCTGCTACAGATCAGGTTTAAAAGAAAACCTTTACAGAAAGGAAACCCCCTTTTTTTTTCTCTTCTCTCTTTTTATCGCTGTATTTGAACAAGGCGCAATCTATGCACAGAACAGCATGAATAGCACACTACCTACTAGCACGCCCTTATAAAAAGCACAAAGGCTTGTATCGACGTGGCTAGGAATTATTTTATGCACAATGCCTTTTCAATCTGACTTCTGTTATATAGAGGTATTTGAACTCACAGGGTACTAAGAGAAAACACATGGTCAGCTGAAACATGAGAGAGGCTTTTAAGCAGCGTCTTTCAAGTGCGCAGCCATTTCCCATTGGTCTCGGGGCCGGCGCTCGCGGAGGGAGGCTGGGCCTCCTCTGCCCTCGTCTGGAGCCCACTGGAGCTCGGTGCCTCCACGAGCTGCGTGGGCTGTGGCGCAGGCACGGTTCTACGGGGCCAGCGGCAAGTTAGTGCGTAAGGCAGCGGTGGCTTTGCAGAGGTGCCAGCTCTCTGGAGGGACGTGCCCTGAGCTCTCGGCCGTGGAAGGTTTCGCTGGTGTTTATTGTAAAAGTGGTGCCCTGGTTAAATTGCAGCTTAATTAAGGTGGAAAGGGAAGAGCTGAGAGTTATATTCGTCTCCCACCTACTCTCCACTTTCCTTTGTAGAAATAGTCCATGAAGGGAACGTGCTCTTTTCCTCCATCTAGAAGCCTCAGTTTAGGGTGGAGGTGCTTTTCTTTGACTTTTTGCAAAAGACTTTGATGATGTGCCAAGCTTAAAAAAAGAAGCTATTTTCCTACTATATTGTATGTCTTAGATCCAATGAGAAAAAATGATTTTCTTAAATTGCATGGGATGTTTGTGGGATTTGATCCCTGGGTAATAGTGTGTGGTTTTAGGGCTCTGTATATCTCATTAGTTTTGCATAACCTCCTGCTCTTTCCTGATACCACAGCTCCCTACCTTTTCATGCATTTCCCACTAGTGTGCCTGTGCTGTGCGCTGTCACCACCCGCCCCCTCCGGTTGCTAGCACACCTTCCCATTTTTGTAGTAAGCAGACACCTTCTCTTTCTTTCTTCAGGGACTTTCTTTATAACCAATTCTTCCATTAATACTTTTGTTGTTAAATCACTCGGATCAGTACAGATTTGATGCTAGACCTTCAGGAATCTGTTGGTTATCTGTTACATACTGTGCTGTCAGCACATTTAAAGACCTAAAAATATTTCAGTAGGGCTGTAACACCATTCAGTAACAGTGCCCGCACAACAAAGAGCAGAGCATATTATCATATATGTGGGACACAGTGTCCCAGTCACAGTGCATTTTTTGGCGTGGTCAATCCATACTTTCCTTGGGGAAGGAAATAGATGCGAGCTATGTGCTGGACAGAGCTGAGAATTTTGCTGGTACTGGATAAATTGCGAAACAATATAACCGCCTCTCCAGCGCTAATGATCAGAGCCGTCCCTAACTGTACCAGTGCCTTGGGCAAAGAATTTTTTTGGTGTCACTGCTCCATATTCTCTGCACCCTGTCGCAGCTGGGAATATTGTCACGGGTTCACTTCCCAGGTGGCACCGCAGAATTAGCGCTCGTCCTTTGAGGCTGCTCAAGTCACTTGTAGGTAAAGAAGTTTCTGCGGGTGACAGAAATCTTTCTGTCACCCTAATTTTGAAGTGATTGTAACTGAGCATGAGAAATCTTCTTCTTTTTTTTTTTGTTTTATTTCCACTTCACTTGGCAAAATGCAATCAATCCCATATTTGCTGTGAAACAATACTTGAGAAGACATGATGAACACAGCGCAGCGACTGAAGTCCCATGCAGATTTTGCTGGAGACAGATTTTCCATGTACCCGTTTTAAACAGCCTCAGGACACAACGAAAAATCCCAGCTCTTTTGAAGGCAGAGAATAAATAACTTCAAATTTCTCCCATTGAATGTCGACATGTTTCTTTTATTGCAAAACTTGGATTTTCATGCCCTTATTTGAATTGTACATTAAAATCTGTTACTTGCCAGCATCCCACCCACATATAGTACTATGTCTCATGGAAGTCATCACTTAGTTGGAAATGTGTGCACCATATGCATACACTCAACTCCAAAAGTAGCACCCAAGGGTTTTTTAAACTCAACCCATAATCTACAGACACTGTAAGAAAAATATAAAAGATAAAAGGGAATATTTTAAGGATGTCATAAAATGTTTTAGAAACTATTTTAAACCTCTTTCTGTTACAAGAAATCTGAGGAGCATTTTTTTTTCTCCTTGTACAGGAGAAAAGATAGGAGACTGTCCAAAAACTTTTGCAAGCCTTTTTATTGCATTGCAGGAACAGGAAAGAGGACCTGTGAAGGGAGAGGAGGGGGAAATGTTTGTTTCTTCAGCTTGAGGTATCTGAAAACTTGGAGTCCTTATGAATATTATATAAATTGCAATTCTAATATCACCCAACTGGAAATATGGCAGACTGTGTGGAGGCTGCTAATCACACACCAGTGTGAGAATTTGAGAGAATGCATGCAATACTGTTGATATCTGTGTAGCAGCTGCAGCTATTTAAGTAAATATTTATATAATTGCTTGAAGAAGGAGAAGAATTTCCTAGTTGTACATAACATTTCTGCAAATCACCTGCTTTGGGACTGGGGAGACCCCATCATATCCCACTCCTCTTTGGCAGACAGGAAGGAAAACTGTCCTGGAGAAATGGCTTTCTCGGACTTTTGTGTTAGGGAGGAGCTTGTTTTTCTTTTGAAAATGACTGAAATATTACAAAGAAGGCTAAAGGAACAAAAAAGGACGTTTATAAAAGGACTTTAGTAACAAGAAGAGGCAACATGGGTATCAAATATCTGCATTGTGGATGGTTCTGGTTGGGTAACATTTTATATCCTGTTGGCTCGGCTCTGTATGACTAGAGGAGGTAAAAGGCAAGGGAAAGTCAGGCAACGCGCTTTAAACAATGTTCACTTTATTTTGGTAGCTGGGTGTGCATCTTTTGTTTGAGGCAAGACATCAAAAACTAATGCCATCGCCATATGAACCCGTTCCAACCGATTGCTCTGCACTGCTATTAAAAAACACACTCACACACCACACATGCGCGTGCATGCACACGCACACTCCCGGGGGTGGAAGGAGCTGGAGTCAGTGCTGAAAACATGCATGAAGTTTCAGGAGCGAATGTCCCTTCTGGGTGCTGCACATGGCTTTGAGGTTTTGGCTTCTTGCTCCCTGGCCGGTGCTCTAGAGAGGATCTTATACTAACCAAAATATTTTTTTCCCTTCTCAGTTTATCACTCAAGTCATTTGGGGTTTGTGTATGTGTTTTGCTATTCCATGCAATAGCTCATTATTTAATCAGACAAGCCTTTAAAAATATGTTTTTAATTTTCTTCTTGCAAGTTTTCAAGTGAGAATTTTCCAGTAATTATTTATTAAATATCAAAGACAATGACTGAGCCTTGGCTGAAACTTATTCATACAAAAAAGCGTATCTCATAGGCAATTATCACAGTTACATTAATAAAGATTAAGATACAGTCAAATGTAGCTAAAAGCTTGGAAGAGCTGTAACTGCTGATGTTCAGACCCTAACCTGGAGTCTTAAGAGTTAGGAAGAGTTTGCTCCGATGAGGAGATTGCTCCATCGCTGCTTGCTGCAGATCTTGGGACAGCACCAAGTCATGCGAGGTTGTGTGAAATTGCTGCGCCCCGTGGAAGAGGGAGAGCGGGAGGCGCCGGCTCGGGGCCACCAAGCGCAGTCTCAGGCCTCCGCACGAGCTCCCCTATTACTCTGACGTCAGCAACCATCCAAAATGTATTTTCCCTATTAACTAGGTGATGCAATACGAATCTTTGAGTTGCTGGTTACTCTGCTTGCTTCTTTTATCCCTGCTGTTTAGTAAAATCATGGGAGTTTGGCAGATTGCAACCATTTTGTTTCAGAAAAGCCTCGCCGGCTCGTGCCGGGAAACGCAGCCAGGGAGCTGTATTTCCCTGGCCCAGCGGTGCCTTTACTGCGAGCCGCTATTACGAAAATAGCAGTCGTGATTTCCAGGTTTAAATTAAAACGCGGTCAAGCTCTAGGGCCCCCACGAGGGCCCGCTCGTGCCTGGCCGGGGCACCGGGTCCCGCGCGCGGCTCCCGCCGAGGTCGCGGGCCCCGGCGCGTCCTGCAGCCGCTGGCACCGGAGCCCCTGGCTCTGCCGGTGGCAGAACGGCTCGGGCAGGCTCTTAAATATGCAGTGTCAATGCTATGCATTACAAACCCGGGATGTGCCCTTCTTATGCAAACAAATGCCAAAAGGGTGTATTTTAAGCTCCTTTTAAGTTTTTTCTTTTTTTTTCTTACTGAAAAGGTAAATTCTTGAAATATAATTTGCACTCAATTTGTGGCAGTTTGCATAAGCATTTTCAAGTCGAAATGTAGTTAGTCTAATAGGCAATACACAGTGCAGAGGCTCCTTTGCTGTGATATTGTTACCAGCTGTCTACATTTTATAGACGTTTTGCTCCACCTCGCTATCATGAACCCTCCAGGTACTTGCTCTCTATGGGATTTCATCCACTGACCCAAATGTTTTGGCTTTTTTTTTTTTTTTTTTTTTTTTTTAAGATGAAAACTGGGTGCATTTGCGTAATTGTTGTGGTTTTAGACTGCAGAAGTAAGCATCTGGCATGGGCCAGAGAGGTTTGTGAAGCGAGAAGCGCGCTCACCTTCCTGGTAGTGACCACGAGGTGACCTGTAGGACTCACTGTGGCCCTCAGGGGGCTCCAGGTTCGTCATGGGCAGGAGGTCCTGAGTTTGGAAAAGGTCAGGTAGAGGTGGGTGCGCGAATGACGTAGCTGGGGGCATCCCTGCATGAAACCGCTCTGCGGGGCCTGGGTTGGCCCGTAGCTGCTCTGAACTCTAGGGACTCCTGGGCCCCTTCCAGGAGGCGGGGGTGTTTTCGGATGAGGAGGTTTCCGAGCAAGCAGAGGGGCTGGCAGCGCTGCGTGAGGGCAGCTGGCACCACCGCGGCCCTCCGCGCTGCGGCTGGGGCCAAAGCCCTCTTGAAGGCCTGAAGCAAACGCGAACGGTGGATCGCGACTCTTGCCGAGCCCCTCCCGGGATCGGAGAGGCCGAGGATGAGCGAACGGAGTGAAACCACGCTGCAACGGTGCCCCCGGCACGGGGGCCGCTCGCTGTCCGGGGCCGCGCGGGCTGGCGCACGGGGGCCGCGGCTGGAGGCCGCTGCCACCGCCTTCTTCCGTAGCTCAGGACGCAACAAGAAGCACCGGGAAGCGAGTTCGGTTCTCGGCTGTCTCTGAGAAAACGCTGTCGTCGCGGATGAGGCAAGGGTCTGGTGGCTGTTAAAGCTCCTGTTGAAAAACAGTCTGCTACAACTGACCGAACTCAAGCACAGGAATTTGGAGGAAATGCAAGAGGAAAGACATACATTATATCAAACTGTGAACGCTGCCACAAGGAAAATTTGGAAGCATTGAAGTCTATATACTCACTGCATTTCTTTCTTTCAAGAAAAAAAAATTACATTTTCTTCATAACACGTTAAGCTGTATTTGGGTGGCTTGTGTGCTCTTTGGCATACCCTGATCTGCTCACGTTTTTTTTCAGCAGAGAATTAGCCTGATTAAGAAGTAGAGTTCATACCCTTATATGTTCCTCTCCCTTTTGAAATGAATTATATTTTTAACACTTTATTTATTCATACCTTATTTACATAATTGGAATTTTTCAGTAATATTTTATTGCAAATTGAAAGTGAGAAATTGAGCATTTGGGCCAAATTAACCTACTTCATGTTAGTTTGGCCAGCATGTTAATTTTCTCAGTTTAATCTGGAAAAGCAATTACATCATGATGAAATTCAGGCATAATTTTTGTCTATGCTTTGCTTATGTTTATTAATGAGTTTGGTGTGTGTGGGCCCAATACTGTTTTCACTCGATTTATTGTTGTTATTTATGGCACAGCGCTTTTTGACTGCCTGTGCATGCACATATATTTATATATACATACATATATATATATATATATAAAAATACACATATATATGTTATATAAAAGATGGTAGTGTGCGGTAGTAAATACACTTCTTGGCATGAGTTTGGAATGTCAGCAGTACTCATGAGCAGCCAAGCTAGCATAAGAAGATATGCAAATATTTAATGTTATCTATAGTTATTTTTTGGGCTGTAATCCAGACACGTTTTCTCTTCGTATTGCTTTTGTTGGAAAGAGATGTCTTTCTCTTCAAATTAAAAATCTGAATTAAAATTCTGGGTATCCAGGGGAAGCTGCCATCCAATGACTGGTCTTCTTCCCGAAGAGATCTCTCCTGTTAGTGATAGGTTTGATGCAGCTGAGGACAAAGAAAATCAGGGACAGAGTTTTGCTGCTGGTTTTAGGGTCAAATCCAAGTCCAAACCTGTAAATACTTATGTATGTATTTAACTTTAGTACTTTGAGTACTCCTAATGATTCAAATGAGGTTCCTCACGGCAGAGCAGTTAATCATGGGAAAAAATGTTTGCAGATTTGGGTCCCAAGGCTGTTTTCACCCCCCTCAGCTTTACTATTTTAGGTAGTAGTTTATAATGTCAGGTTATACCATGTCTTAAAAAGCAAGAGCAAAACTTTTTCTTATGTAGCAGAAGTGATTATTTATTTTTCTTCCTGATGTCTCTTATTAGTTTAAATATTTCTTTTAATTCAATAGCTTTAAAACAATGATTATATGTGTGAGAAAATGGGAGAAATCCTAAAAGAAAATTGCAGGACTGTGACAGTCGTTGGAAGAGAATGAAATGCAACACATTATCATGATGAAGCCGCTGTTTTAATTCTTTATTTTAAACCCATACTTAACTCTACTGCATTGTCATATATTCTTCAGGAAAAAGAAAGGCTAATATTGATTTAATATGCATGTATCAGAATCTTAAAAGCCATTTGGGATGTTTGGGTTGACAGAACGCAGCTGTCCTATGGCATTTATAGGTATGCTTAATGCAAATATTTAATCCTGATTCATCTAAAGATGCGTTATTAAAAAACAAAACAAAACAGAGTGGCTGGAAGTGTAACATTACCTCCCTTAACTGTATCAGATAATGTAATCTTAATTTAGGTACATGTACTTGAAAATGCCTTCTCAAAAAAAATTCAAGGAGTTCTGTAAGGGAAACGCAGACCTCGTGGTCTCCCGTGTGCTGCACTGCGAGTGGTTTTGGGGTCATTGTGGTAGGTAGCAGGGTGCTGCAGCAAGGGGATTGCCACTTAAAATTAGGGTCTAAGTGCTTTTTAATATCTCTTGGAGATGAAAGGAGAAGAGAGATTTTGTGATTTTCATCTTGATTAACAGGAGTATATTTGCGTCAAATTTATGAAATGCTTTAGGTTAATATTGAGGTTGTTTCATCAGCTATTTATTTAGAGAATTGTTGAGAAATGTTGCACATGCCTTTTGGGTTATTTTAAATGGACAGATTTGCTTTAAAAGAGGTTTTAATCTTTATCACATCTGTGGTGGATTTACTACACTTCCTGTAAAACGTTTTCTAAGGTAATGAATATAACATTAACAAAGCCTACTTTTTATGTGTCAGTCAACATTACTTGATTTTCCCCCCTCATTCCATTAACTTTTTTTTTTACTTTTTTCCTGAAATATTTATACTTGAATGCATTTTAAAAAGTAAACTTGCAGAGAAATATTTTAGAGTGAGCCATCAAAGGTACTTAGATAGTAACATACACTGTAATACTTGTTAAACTGTGATCCAAGCATACATTTGAGTTTCTGGAGTCCTTAAAATCAAAGAAAAGAAAAATGTGTATATGAATTATTACTTGTAATTTAGAAGAGCATTGGGCTTTGTATTCTGTTTATGCTTTTTTGTTTCTTTTCCAAGAATGTATTAGTGATTTCTTTATCTCTGTTTTATAAATGCAGATAGGAAGAATATTGTATATGTAAGTAATATTACATGGTACATGCTTTCTTAAACACACTTACGATTCCTCTGGATATTTTTTAAGGGACAGTGCGGAATCTATACCCTTTGTATACAGCTCTCCATATTAGAGTGAAATATGACTCTTTTGCTCTTTTGGAGTTATTTGGAATATGATCTTGTGGTGGCACGATTTTTCTGCCATTACTTTCCCATCTGGAAATTCAATACATCTACTCATGTGCTGCCTCTTCCCCCACTAGGCTGCTCTGAAAGGTGCTGGTGGGGGGAACCTGCCCTTTTCCTCTCTCTGCAGTGCTGTGCTTTAAATAATCTGTCCTGGAGACTTAGACCTTTCCTTTCCTATAACAGATTATTCCTAAATGAACCTCCCGGAGAGTGCCGGCAGGTGAGTTAACGGCAGCACAGGCAGTATTTCTGAGTGCGTGTCAGAGCCATGACACTTGGGAAAGTGAAATATAATGAGCTTTTTTCTATCTTATCTACAAGGTGAAAATGATGGAATAGAAATGAATGAATCTGAGTGCCTCCTGGACTATTGTTTTTAATTTATTTACTTGCTAAATGCTAAGGCTTGTCAGGGAAGCAGTCATTTCTCCTGGACTTTTAAGCAGATGCTTCACCTGACCCATAAGCTCAGAATTTAGCCATTCCTACTAAACCTGGTACTTCCCCCAGCTGAAGCGTTTAATGAGTGCCGTGAATCCTGTTCAATGACCTGCCCACATCTGAATGTTTGCCAGCAGACTTTTCTCCCATCATTTTCTCCACGCGTGGTCACCCCTGCTTTGCTGAAAAATGTCTTTATGAGAGAATAATCTCACCGAGCTCAGTAGAGTTTTCCGTATCTGTGCAGACGCAGGGTCTGTGCCCCATGTCTTGCATGTAAAGGGTTAATACTGCCTTTCCTGTGCCAGAGTGGCTGCTCTGCATCTCTCAGACTTTAATGGTCCAGGCTGGGCTCTAACCCCAACACCTGACAAGGCACCCTGAAACCTGCACTATCAAACCCAGATTTTTGGCAAGTTGAGCTGCAATGGCAGTAAAGTTAACTGTATGTTGGTGGGTCAAAGTTCTCGCCTGAGCCTGGCTCAGTTTTGAACTTGTTAAAGGTTTTGAAAAGGGTTTGGGGGGTTGAATTCTGCTTGAGACTTGGGCTAATACAGGAGTGAAGACAAGATGCTTCAAAAAGGGCAGTGACAAATGCAAAAAAGAAATGGTGAAAAACGAGTAGAAAAGGATCTTAAGGAAAAATCATAATAAACATCACATACAGGCTACCCACTTATGCCAGCTCAGCTCTCGGGGTGTTTTTGTAGACTCTTTTAATATATAGCACAGGCTTCCCTTCAGTAAGGAAAAACATTAAAAATGTATTAATCATCCTTAAACAAAAAAACATGTGTTTGAAGGACAGAAAAAAAAATGCAACATCAAAGTAGATGTTTCTGAATCTTGGATACCCCCCTTCCACTTACCCCCATGTAATTCATAAAATTTACAAAACCTCTCTGCAATTCCCCACCCTGAGCTCCCAAGCCCGGCACGGGTGTACGTGAGGGGTTGTGCATGAGAGCAGCACAATCAGACTTCTCCTTTAGCCAGTGAAACGGAATCGCTCTGAGTGGCTTGGGCAGAAAAGGGCTGTATGGCCTTTTTTTTTTTTTTTTTTTTTTTTTTAATGTGGGGAGTTGTTAGCCTTCCCCATGCAACAGCATGCAGAGATGGAAGGGATGAGAATTGAGGCAGGGTAACAAGAACGGATCTGTTTACGTGCAACTAGCTGGTATCTAAAAATGCTGAATTTGAGATGTAAATGTAGAATAGTTGCTGTATGCACCAGCGCGGCTGTTCTTGTTCAACAGACACTGAATGATCTTGGTTTATGCAACGTTAGAACAAACCAGGATTAGAAACCCAATGTCTTAGCAAGGCAAAAAGGTGAGTAGTCCTTATTCCAAAGGACTTGCTGGCTGAAGCTTTGCATAGCAGCATGTAGGAAGTTTCATATTCTGCTTTGGAAAGGACTTGAACACGCATTTCAGCCAGCTGGTATTCAGAAACCATATGAGCACTTTAGACACCTGCTAAACTGGTGTTCTTGAGCAGGAGGTGCTTTCCTAACTAGGTCCTGATCAAATACGGTTAAGTGAGAAGGACCAACCAACTGGAAGAAGAAAAAGATTTCAGGATAGGTTGTGCCTACCCCCATTCACATGGGTCGGGAGAGCTCCTCCCGTGCCAGAACAACCCTCTCAACTAGAAATCGATGCACTCAAAAGGCACTGCACTTAAGAAAAATGGACCAGCTGGCAGAGACGTACTGTTGAGGCAAGCGTAAAATAAAACAGGTTTTGAGAATTTCTGCCTACTTTGATCATTACCATCTGGTTGGTATAATGTTTGTATGAGACAGAATGGTTTTGAGCAAAGGACTGGTCCAGCTGTGCTCGTTTAAGGGGACTATTTCATGTGACAAGATCAAGACACCCTGCACGACATGCACGAGTCAGTGCTGTGGTCAGCGGGAAGTGCTGAGCAAGGGCGGCCGGCTTGGAAAGGTACCAGAGCAAGGGGCAGGGGCTTTCCAGCTGCACAAAGCACGCCTACCCCAGGGTGTCCCTTCTCTCCCCAAAGGCAAGCGGGGACACCACAGCAGGTGCTGCAATGACAGTTCACGTGCAATCGCTAGAAAAGACAAGGTCAAAACCCTCTCCCTTCCCCGCGAGGAGCAGCGGCGAGCAGACGTGGGAGTCAGTTCCCCAGCCTGGAGCGTGTTCAAGGCAGCCCGGTCTCTGAAACGCCTCCCCGTGCCAGGGCAGCAAGGACGTTCCTTGAGCAGTATCCTGCATTTTCCGTGGTGCTCCCCTGGCAGAGATCGAAGTAACCAGCACCCCGTCCTCGCCCTGGTGCTGCAGACCCTTGGGCCGCGGCCCAGGGCGGGCGCCCGCTTTCCCTCTTTGGGGTTTCTCCGGCGTGCAGAACTATGCTCAGAATTCCCGTTTCTGGCCTCGTTATCTGCGTTGTCTATCTTGTATTGTAGCACTTTATTTTCCTTGAGCAACATATTAAACACGCCAGCATATCCAGCACAGCTAATTTGCAGACCAGCAAACTTGTTTTCAGCACCTTCTAATCTCTAAGAAAAAGGCTCCGCTTTATTTTCAACAGCAGAGACAGTCTGTGAGGAGTCTAGTCTTTCATGTATCAAATCCGGCTCTGCAGCACTACTTGTTGCAAATCTGGTCTACTGATCTCCCACACAGGGCTTGTAAGAGTGGCTACAATTCCCACTGCAGGCTGCTGTGCTACCTGGGCGGAGTTGGAAATTTGTTCTTAAACACGATGAAAACAGAAGGTTTGCTAACCCCTGTCTTAAGTGTCACCTCTGCGATCATAACAAAATTTTGAAAGAGAGGAAAAGGCACAGAAAAGCAGCGACTGTGTGTCTAAATGTGTCTTCCTCCCTCAGGAGCTGATGGACAGGAAGAGTTGAACCTAGGACTTGTGTTTTTGAAAGTATGATAAGTTAAAAAAGGAATTAGACTAATCAATGGAGGCAAAGTGCTCCACGTGTTGTTAAAATCTATGGTCCACATGCAGCTCAGGAAGCCTCTACGCCACTCGGTGACTGGAAGCCGGGAGGAAGTCTGGCGGAGCGAGAGCCACCCACCGCTCACGGGTCTTGCCAGTGGCTGCTCTCAGGGGCAGGGTTCTGCCCTGGGTGAATCTTTGAGCTGATTCTGTACAGACACTCTCAAAAGCTTGGCTCTTGACTTCCTAAGGAGACAACTTGCTTCTGTCAAATAAAGTTGCTCGCTGCACCTGAAGTACACACCCCGTGCCTGCTCCCTCTCTGTGCGGGTCTGATGGGAGCTCTGGGCGGCCGGAGAGCGCTGGTAACGCCAAACCTGTGCTACGGGAATAGCACGTGCCACTGCGGGAGCTACGAATGCCCCTAACGCGTCTGGCGTTATCTGCCTCTCCTATCTCCCCGTTCGCTCCCCGCTCCCCGGAAGAAGGCAGAGATAAATGTCCTTTTCTCTCTATGTTAACTGGCCTGATGAAGGAGATGGCTGGTAAAACCTGCTGATAAGATTTAGACGGAGGTGCCAACAGTTCCCAAGAAGACATGGAGTATAAAATGTAAAGCTTTTCCCAGCAGAGCAATTTCCAGCCACACCGTAAATTCCGCAAGACAAATGAAAGAGAAGCACTTACTGTTGACTTCCTAGGAAAAGCTTCAGATGCGGTACAGATGTCCCTTACTCGCTGGGTGTGGGCAGGGACATTGCTGGGACATAAAACGTGTCCATCACCGCAACAGGAAGTTTTACTTTCTAATTTATGTGGGTTGTCATTTGTTATGCCGTTTCCGTGTTTCCCAGCGCTCTGCTTAGCACATTGCTAATGAGCTCGTTTTCCCTGAAGATGGCTATTGATAAATGCTGGGCAGTCAGCAGGGCTGCCCTTTATGGTGAGGCTTCCTCCCAATAAAAGCTATAATGGCAGAAACTCTTTGAAGCAGATGTACGGGCGAATCAAATGGGATCAATATGTTGTGCCGAGGCTGAAGACGATTAGACGTCGGCTGGGAGAAGCAGAGGTGAATTCCAAAAGAGATGTTCCAGCTCTCGTATAATGGGGATTATGAGACCGCTGAGCCATATAAGATATTTTAAGGCTTATTCAGCAAGCTTGCTGGCAAGCTGGCCGCATAATCGGGTGTCAGATGGCCAGCGGTATGGAGACAGCCCTGATAACGTCCTTGTTCGCTGCGATGTTCAGTGCAGGAGTTGCCACAGGGGCTTCGAGAGGGCGGCGCGCACCGGGCTCTGCCCCCGCCGCGGAGGTGCCGGTCGCCTGTGCCCCTGCTCTCCAGCCTAAGTCGGAGCCCACCACCAGCAGCTCGGTTTCCAGGAGCGATGAGGCTTTGGGAGGAAGATATAAAAAGAGTTAATGGAAGCAGGGGAATGTTTCGGAGTCAGTTGGCCATGTAAATTTTGAGTGGGGCTTCCCAAACATAACTTCAATATTTGAGTTAAGTGAATTAACAAGGAGCTATTGAAGCAATGAGCAATGAGCGCTGGATATTTGGCTGCCACATTGTGGTTTTGATCATAAGCATGTTGGAAGGACTGTACCAGCTCCCTTCTATGCTAAAAAAAATCCCCAAATATGTGGATTTTTTTTAAACTTGTGAGATTAAAAAAAAGCAGTAACTACCTATTTTTTCTTACCCCCCTCCATTATTTTACTGTCCTCTCAGCACTCTTCTCCTGTGACATGATCTAATTCTATCATCTGCTTTCCTGATGGTAAATGAAAACATCTTGGGAATGCAGTATGGGCACCAGCACAAACTTTAAAAGCAGAGAGTGATCAAAGACAGCATTGGCTAACCACTGAACAATTTCTAATTAGCTTTCAGCTATCTTTATAGAGAGCAAACTGAATGATAAAGAGTAATTATTCATATAGAGTCCACCTAATTTAGACAAATAACTTGTAAAACATAGTAATTGGGCCATATCAAACTTTTTTTAAATAGAGTTCATATTTGGAATTGGGGGGAGGATTCTTCTGGTTAGGAAAAAAGGCAAGATGTAAGTTACAGGAATTAGAGGAAGAAGCACAATAAGTCATCTGGTTATCTAGATAAATCCTAGACAAATATGGCATTCTTCCCATGAAGCATTATTACAAAGAACTAGCATTGCAGTATTTAAACTTTAGTATTTTTTCCTGTTTAAAAGGAGACATTCTGAATATTCAGGATGGTTTTGCCCTGTGCAGTTTTACAGGAACCAAGTGCAGCACAGTCAATTCACTTTCAGTGCATGTTACAAGGGCCTCATAGTCCACAGTAGAACTTAACCCCCCTCTTTCCCCAGTATATAAGCATATATTTGGGTGGATCTTCCTCTCCCCCCCCCCCCTTCTTTGGGTTTTTAAACTTCTCTAGGTCCTTTCTGATGTTTATAGCACTTCTTAATTAATGTGCTCTGCATATTTAGTTAATGTGCTGTCTGTTCCTTCTTAGGGATACTAAGATGTTAAATAAAATTGGATCCAGCACTAATCCGGCAGTCACCCAGCTGTTTGTCTCCTTGCAACTCCGTGAATTGTTTGTAACTACACTTGTTACTTAGTCCCTTGGTCAATTTTCATTTCACTTATCCATGCTAATCTAAACTCATCTTTCATGTAAGATTATCTGATGTTATATTAAGTAACTTTATGAAGATGTTTATGATGACACACTACATCCGCTGCATTATTTCTTTCCTCTCTCCTGAAATTCCGCTGTCATGTCAGGATTGATTGCTTCTAATGGGATCTTTCCTGAGTTACCATGCAAGAGTCTGAGATTAAGAATCTAGCTTTTCACATATAATTGAATTAAAAGAAAGTAATACAAGTGACCTGATGTAATTTGTTTTCGTTACCTAATAGAAATTCAATGTGTCTGTTTTCCCCACTTGCAGGTTTGGTTGCCTGATTACAGTGTGTCATCATTGCCAGGCGCTTAGCTTTCTATTTGTGGCTGTTTGTTTCACTGCTTTCTAAAGGTAGATTTATTGCAACACACTTGCAGAGTTTTATCTTTTCCCTCCACCTCAATGATTAGCACTGCCTTGGTTTTTCCCTCCCAACTTGATGCCAATTCCTGCCCTGCTTAATCTTTGGAAAATAACCACTTATCATTCAGAAGTCAACTGAAACATTTCGTCTGTTACAGTAAATATTAATTCTCAGTATTAATACTTTATGTTTAAAAAGGATACTGTCATATTTAAAAAAAAAACAATTTTTTTGTGTACTAATGTCAACTTAGTCTCAGAAAGGAATAATTAATTCCAGATTTTATCAAGACCAATTAATTTTGTTCCTGAAAATGATCAGGTCTGTTTTAGCATTCAAATGTACAAGCAGAAGGAATCTTCTGTTCATTATGCTCAGGAGATCATGCACCACAGGTGAATTGGGCGTGTGTGTGTGTTTTTTTTCTTTTCTTCATCAGTGCTATCTAACCCTTTAGTTTTATCATGAATGTAACATGATTAAAAATCATGGGAAAGCAGAGTGGCATTTGAGGATGCAAGTATGATTTAGAACAGTGAAAATA
The DNA here is from genome assembly GCF_028389875.1 of Rhea pennata. NCBI lineage: Eukaryota > Metazoa > Chordata > Aves > Rheiformes > Rheidae > Rhea > Rhea pennata. The sequence continues at coordinate 15,513,514 of NC_084674.1, forward strand.
CTTGTAGCCTAGGCTGGGTTTTCACGATGTTAAGGGAGCCAGGGACTTTACATAAACTCTAACTAGTGCAGAATGTGGCTGCCAGGTTTCTTATGAAAAGGAGACGACAGGAGCACGTTTGATTTATTTTGAAAATGTATTGGCTGCCAGTCAAATACCAAACCAGTTTTGAAATTGCTTTCCTTGTTTGTAAGGTGTTACATAGTCCCAGCCTATCTCTTTGGCAGTCCTTGTCCTCACGTTCCTGGTGGATCTTTGCGATTTACTCAGTTCCAAGATTCCTCTAAAGAACAAGGACTTCCATCTCTCGCTCACCCTTCCTCATACAGAGGACGTGAGTGTTGCCCCTGGGCGTTGCTCTAGCCCTGTCTCCAGGAGCGTCACCAGCCCAACCGCTGCCACCTCTTGGAGCTGAAGCTGGGCACTCGGTTAAGCACCTTGCTGAATTCGTCTTTCGGGATCGCGTTCTCTGCAGTGGCTTTACAGTGCACACAGAGTGAGAGAAGAATCGAGCTTTTGCTCACTTGAAAGTTAAATTCAGTGTGGTGACTTCTTTTACCAGCTTAGCTTTTCTGATGCATTGATTATACATTCAAAAGAAAAAAAAAAACCTCTGAGGGTTAGTTTTCTATGCCAGTCGTTGTGCAATGTTTTCATCACAGCTGGCAGAAAGACATTGTTTTGTCCCATGTAAAAGGCTTCATCTGATTTTTTTTTCATGCAAGAAATCTTTGCAATTCATATTAGTATTTTTTTTCTTAAATTAATGTTTGGTAAGCATCTGAATTTCTTTCCCCACTGTCATTTTGTCTCTTTTCTCTATTTTTTTCCTTTGCCTTCTTTTCTTTCCTGCATTTTTATAAAAAGTTCTCCAGCTATGTGATATGACATAGCAGAACTGCATCTTCTTGCTTTCCCACTCTCAAACATTTAGAAACATTCCAAAGTTTTCATAAATTAGAGTGTAATGTTGTAATGTTCCACAGTTTACTGTGTTTCTTTAGCCTTAGACAACATTTTAACTCTTTGGAGTGTGCAGCCCTTAGCATGAGAATGACATCAAAAAGAAAGAAAAAAAGAAAGGACCTGATACCTCATTCTTCAGGATCTCTATCTATATATTAGATTCCTTTTTGTTTCTTTTTATATATTCTTAAAGAAAACCTTCTGTAAAAGGCAAAGTCACCTTGCTGTCTCCTCTAAAAAAGTAGTGGGTGGGACTGGAAACTGTTGATTTATTTTTACAACCAGTTTATGTTTATTTTCTCCAAGTCACTAAGGCACTTGATTTATTCTTCTTTCCCACAAGGATATCATCTTCCCTACTGTTGTTTAATGTTTTACAGTTTAATTAAGCTCATTCCATAATTTGAAAACCACAGAGAGGTATTTTTTCAAATGAAAATAAGAAGGTAGCTTAGGATCAAATAAGCCACCGCCAGTGCCACCCACTGCTGTGGCCTAAAAGGGACTCACAACCTGTACACCTGCAGTGCCCCAGCTGGGGAAGGATGCCTCTGTTAACTGTTAATTTCCAATTTTTTGAGCACGTAAAATGATCTTCTGAGGACTTGATTTTCTAACAAAACCTTTTTTTTTTTTTTTTTTTTTTAAATGACTTAAAAGACCAGATAACTGGCCAACCCTTTCATAGGCAGGTACTGTGCAGGAAGAGAGTGAGTTATTTAAAGTTTGAGCTAGCAGTTAAGTACATGGGAAAGTAAGTGCCCTCTGCATATTCTTGCCTTTCATATGTAGAATATTGTTCTACAAGAGTAATAATAATGAATCTCTGCTTTCCTTTTTGCCTGACCACCAAAAATGTTTTTTCTCCCTGGGGACGCGGACCAAGATACTTAGCCAAGGGTGTGTTTTATTTCTCTCAGTTCTTCTTCTGCTTTTTCTTTTTTCTTTTTTTTTAACAATATGGTATACGTTTGTATTTTTTTTATAAAGTACAAAATACGTATAAACATAGCTGTCCATAGTTACAGTTTTTCAAGCCTGGGTTTTTTTCCAATAACTTGTAGTCCCTTCCTTCTCTCTCTCTCTCTCTCTCTCACTTTTCATTTTTTATTTTCACTGGAAGGATTGTCCTTGCTTTATTCTTCTTTCAGTGCTGCATAAAACTTTCTGTCCAATGTCATCATTTGTTTAAATACGTGCACAAATTTTGTATGTATACCACAGAGGGGATTAATGGTGCTGACTTCTTTATGCAGCCAGATTGATACCTCTTACTTCATATTGGCAATTTTCCTTCCATGTTATACTTATTCTTTCACGAAGCAGCTGTAGTTTTGTTAATTCACAGGACTCTGTAGTGTGTGCAATGAAGGGAGAGATGAGACAAATCGGTGTATTCAGAGCTCTGCTGGGCAAACTTGGAGTGCTTTAGGGGTAAAACAAACAAACAAGATCTTGAATGTACTTTTTGTTTTTCCAGATCAAAATTAGGAGTGGTTTGTGTTTGGGCTGTGTTTCATCTAAACTTCTGACAAGTGAGGTGGAGCAGGGAGAATTATGTGAAATAAGCCTTGCTTTAGCCAATTTCTAGATGAAAAGCAAGTGAATGAACTAATCTTCTGCATCAGCAAGTTTTCAGCATTATCTTACTTTAGATTTGTCAAGTGCTTAACAGTTCTTTCCTCACCTTTTTTCTCCTTGAATCTTATATTGTCTTCGACCCACCTCAACGATTATATATCTGGCAGTATCCCAAAAAAAAAGCAGCAACCTCTCCCATGGGACGCCAGGATGAGAAAACAATAAAGAAAATCCGAACGTGCACAGAGAGTATTACCTTTCTTAATGCATGTTTTTTTTCATGAAAGTAGCCAGTACTTACAAACAGGGAAAAAAAAGCTTTATAAAATACTAGCAAGAGGCTAGTGTTTTCACTCCTTTTTTGCATTGCTTCGTACATAATAATGATCCTTTTCTGCACGAGCTCCCCGTGATACTCAGGCTCTGTTGCAGTAAGCTGCTCTTCTTCCTCAGAGGGAAAGGCTGCAGCGCTGGATGGGGAGGAGTAAACACAGATACAGACAACGAAGAGCCCTGAGCTTGGCGCAACTTTATTAGCAACGAGTAGGAAGAAAAGCATGCGAGAGCGCGCGGCGGATCGGTACCGCTGTGGAGGCACCGTTAGAGGGAGCCCTGTTCCTTGGTCGGATAATTTACATCTGACAGATTCATAACCCGGCTGCAGATTTCTGATTTGAAATTGAAAAATCCGTAGCGTTAAAAGAAGTCGGCGTTGGCCCTGCGCGTGGACGTCAGGGGCTCCCACCCGAGCGTGGGTGTCTTCCTTGCTGAGTGATGTTGGCTTCGGCATATTTTTTCGGACCGGTCATATAATAGTAACTATAAGATTGTTTATAAGATTAGGAACTGTAAAATTGTGAGTCAATATTTTTAACCTTCCCTTTTGTCTTCTCCCTCTATCGCCTATAAAGAATTAAGATACTGGCTTTAAAGCTGTGATTTATTTATTTATTTGTTAGCATATGCTGTTTGCCTCCTTTTTCATCGTCTGCTCTCTGTGTTCTGTTTGTTTTGGCCCAGTTTGAAGTTGTGCACAGTGCACATATATGTGTGCGCAAATTTTGAATAAGGAGAAACATGGGATCTGGGATTTGAAGATTTATTCCATGGTGTCATTTCTGCAGCATACAGAATTAAAAGGAAATAAAAGTAGATCTACGAATTAGTTACAACTTTTCTATTATTTAAGTGCTGTAACTAATAAACAAAAGCAAATACTGATGATGCATAAAATAGTCTAAAATAAATGAGGTTATTAGCACTTCTCTCTTACGTGATTTATTCATATCCGCTTTACCAAGTGTCAGGTATAATTCAGCAATTATTGTGAATTTTTTAAGTTACATATTTCTCTTCCTTATGTGAACACTAGAAATGCCTTGAGAGGTTTGGTAACGGACTAAAGGCTAGCCGTGGGGCCCCGGAGACACGATGCCGGTTGGATTCACGCGAGGAGGGCTGGGCAGGACTCCCAGCCTCTTCTCCGCGCAGCGCTCGGTGCCTTCCGGGGGGCGTCTCGTCTTGACTGCCCGTTTGCCTCCCCTCTCCGCCGGGGGCTTCTGAATCAAACTCCAGGCAGGCGAGAGTCCCGAAATGGGTTTCGTTTTCGTTCGTTCTGTAGGAATAACCCAGTAGAGCAAGGGGCTGCGACGCGTGTTCCCGCGGAGGGACACGTCGTCGTGGGCGTTCGTCCGCTCTCCCAGACACCGGAGCGTCCGCGCGGCACTTCCACGTCAGACCCAAATTCTTGGGAAACGCCGCTGGTAACAGACCCGCTGTTATCTCCCAGGGAGTTTGCTCGCGGAGATACCCTGAAACGGGGTTACTATCAACATTTTGAATTCTTGATCTTAGCAAGCCAATAAATTTAGGCTGCCTGAAAGGAGCAGGGCAGAGGAAATATGAAATAAGTAAACACAGGCAAGGCGCCCCGGGCGCCGCAGGCTGCGCCGAGCATCGCCCCGCGCCCCACGCCAGGGCGCTCCCCGCCTTGGCCCGCGCCGTGTGGGCAGGGGTCGCCCCCAAGCAGCTGCCGCCGCTGGAGTATCCTTAAATAAATGCCGAGCAGCCGTCCTCGAACAGGGAGCCCGTGCGCCCCCCGCCTTCCCCCCGCGCCTCCGGCGGGTCCCGCTCGGTCGCGTTCGGCTCGCCAAAGCCTGGCCCCCACCAGAAACCAAAATATTTCTTCCTGAAATTAGGAGGAGATGTGAAATCTGAGTGCTGGCAAACGCTGGCAGTGGCGGGGAAAGAGTTGGACTGGAATAAGAAATTAGTTAACAACATTGTTACTTACTTTGCCTAAATTTGCTCCCCCGCCATGACAAGGCTCTTTGGCGAAAGCAGCCAGAAGAGAAGCTGGGTAATTTTTGAGACTTCAGTCACCAGTGGGAAACACAGCAGAATACCGGCGGCAGGGCTTTTCTGCATTTATTACGGAGGAGCACTGATTGCAGGCAATCGTATTGATCCATTCAGCCGCTCATTTAACTTTATTGGGAAAGGAATTAATTCTGACAGGCTTTGGCAAGAACTCATTAGTCTGTAGCGTAATGCTTAATAAACTGTCATCTCTCCTTCTTCATTGTAGGACCAACTGCCAGTCAGCCTGGGGATGCAGGAAAAATTGAGGACTGAATTTTTCCCAGAAATGACATTTAAAAAAGACGGGACAACACACAAGCAAACCAAAAGAATAAATGCATATATGAAATAAATAAGCAAAGCACATACCTGAAAATGGGAAAGAAAAATTCTCAATAAAAGTAAGGGAGGGGATTAATTATTTTAATGTGGAGCAGGAGCTGCGTTAGACCCCCTTGCAGCATTGTCTCCAAAATGTTTTAAAGTGATGTTATTGCTGGTGTTTTCAATGGTACCATTTCCTGTGCTGTAGACTAGTGGTGTCTAAAATGTTCTTTGCATGTTAATTACCAAGATTTGATGAAAGTGAGGAAAACCTCACTAAAAAAACAACCCACAGACAAAAAGGCTTGTGTGCAATGTTCTGTTTTGCTGGATGATTGACTTCTTTACTTCAATCTCTCTGCCTTCAGATGCTGAGATCAACCATTACTTTTAACAACAAAAATATTTTCTGAGGATTGTGATAAAATGCTGACAATATAAATTTTTTAAATAATTTTTGATGTGTATTCAGATACCGTATTCTGTATGTATTTTGCGAGCACAACTCTTGATACTAATTTGAAGTAGAATTTTTTTAAAAAAAAGGAATGCGTTTATTTCATTTTCTGTACTAGATTGCTAATCTGGCATCTGCAGCTATGAATATTTACCGTGCCAAATGCTTTGGTCTTTTAGTGTCTAATCTTAGTTTGCAAAGTGTGTAAGTCTTCAAAGGACTGTGAGCATCATCGTACAGGAAAGATGCTCGTAGGTGCTACACAAAAAGGTCCTGCCCAAGCCTGTGGGAAGCCCTATGAAATGACTAGTGCTGATGCACCAGGTCAGGTTCTGCCTACTCTAATAACGTGGGTCTCTTACGACACCTCACCGACAAACTGTTGCCTAACTGTCTCGCTTGCAAGTGAGACCCACTTCCTTAAGGCTTTATGAAAGAAGGCAGCGTGATGAATTCACTTAGGGGTAACTAGTGTCTACTCCAGCTAAATAAAAGCGAATGACAGCCCTCTTTGATTTCTAATGCAGCAAAGTCACCATAATTACAGATTTTCTGTTTCTGTAAGTGGCAGTGGCCACGCTCTGGTGCACCTGTCTCACGGCGGCAGGAGAACAACCTGTGCTGCAACGGTGTCTCCCCTTCCCACCTCCCGGGGAAGCTGCTGGGGCTCCTGGGCCTGCTGAGCTGGGCCAGGTTGTGGGGAAAGGCAGTAGCACCCAACCGCGGCACCAGCGCGGCCAGGCCAGGCAGAGTTAATGTTCTGCAGTGACATTTATCTGCGGCAGAGCGTGGATTCTCTGCGCTAGAAAAGATTTGGCAGTGAGCTGCTCTGGCAAACTTTCCTAGTGTAGCCACAGCTTATACTGGCAAGCTAGTGTTTTGTCTGTATGTAGTTTATACCAGTTCCCTGAATGAAATGCGCTATACTGGCAGGCTCCTTCCCCCTCCCACCCACATACGGCAGCATCTAGCTTGGCATTCAGCAGCAGCAGCAATTTTCCCTATAACTCTCTTACTGTAAGCAAAATTATGCTTCTTGGTAAGGAGGGGGTTGAAAGGGGATTGTGTGAGAGGAGGGTAGAAAGCTATCTTTGCACGGGAAATGTGTGGGAGAATTGTAAGATCTTGTGTTTGGTAAGGGGATTTACCAACATCGGTGATGCCAGATTAGTGTTCCTAGAATTATGCCCACTTTGTTTTGCTACTGCATTTTCCAGGTGGACAGCCCAGAGGCATTTCTTCTGTGTTGCATAAGATTGGTGGGTGAGAAACTGCTGCCATTGATCATGTTACCCTCACAAATAACATCAGTCAAAACCTTCTTTTCCTGAGGGGATGCTGAGTTTGCAATGCTGATGGCACAGAAGTCCCTGTCTCTGTTATCTCTTTTTATGGTTCTCTTTGAAGGGGAGAATTTCCCTGCCTGTGGCTGAGATAACAGAGAGATGCTAAGTGGCGGGGGGGGGGGTTTTCACAGCACTTGACCATATGCCATAAAAGGTCAGTTTGGACACACATCTCATTGAACTTGGAAACATCAGAGTTTTGCTGGTTTAATGTGGAAATCAAAGTGTTTCAATAGCTCACCCAGCAGAGCTATTGCCTCCTAATTGCCCTGCTCTTCTTTTGTCTCCACCTCTTAAAAGCGCGGTGCCTTAGTGCGTGCTTACCTTTTAAGTTTAGAAAGTTGTAAGTGGTTTGGGACCGACTATTCCCAGGCGCTATTGCAAGAACAAGGGTCCAGCGGGTGACGGGTGCAGGAGCCAGGCCCAGGCAAACACGTGCTCCCTGCCGTGGGCAGAGGAGCCAGGAGACAGAGGACGTGGTGGATGTTCACGAGGCCTCCAGCAGAGTCCGGAGAAGGACTCGGGCGAGAGATCCCGTGAGAGTTACTGAGCACACCAGACTGGGGCTGGGACATCAGCTGAGCTGACCATAGTTGGAGCCTGGGCAAATGCTCCAGGAAGTATCGAACACCCCAGTTTACTGTAACTCCTCCCTGAGAGCCGGCTGACGGTCACGGCGGCAGGCTGGACTCGGGTTTGGCGGCCCCTAGCCAGAATCTGTGTGGCGGTTCTTCTGTGTGTGGGGTAAAGTCCACACAGGGTTAAGATTTACAGAGCCAGAAGGCATTCGTCTTGTAATGGTCTTACGATTAAAAGTAGTTTATTATTTATAGAAACGCTCAGAAACTAAAGTTTGTATCCAGGTACCTCCTTGATAAAGAATGCTTGGCACTGTTAAAAATTTTGGATTTTGAGTAATTGTTAGGAGTCGGAGATAAATTTTTTGTTTTGTTTTGGCACTTAAAACCAGCTGACTGAGGCTCAGTAAGAGAAAATTTGGCATTGTTGCTGTTTACGAGACTGGCTAATACAAGAATTTGGAATAGAAAAACCGAATCAGAAGAAATATTTCATTTCAGGCGGGTGGGCTCAGCCGCCAGGCACGGCGCGAGGGCGGCTGCGCAAAGCCCCGGTCCTGGCTTGGCCGCGGAGCCACGGGTTGTTAACTGAATGTTCCCACGAGCATTTTTTTTACAAATAAGGTATTGCTATTAAAATAAGCTGTAGGAAATAAAAATGCATATCATTTTAGGTACAGAAAACAACAGTTAAATGCCTAAGTCCTAAGTAAACTGAAGAAGATTCCCTTATAAATAGAAAGAAGCAAAACCCAACTTTAAAGGGGCTTTATTTATGAAAGAGGAAATATCCTTTGCATTAGCTACCTGAACTACACACTTGTTAGGGGAAAAAAAATTATGTGGCACATTACTTACCTCTGTTTTAATAATTTACTACATATGCTTTCCCATCAAGATGCTGGTAGGTTAAATACTTAATTTATTTTAGCTGTATACTCCTATTCTCTCTGATGTTTCATGCCAAGCTGCTGTGGTAAAAAGAAGTTAAATATATTAAAAACATATATTTTAATTAAAAATATTAGCTGAAACATATTAGTGTTCCCTTTTTTATTAATAGCAGATTGTTGGCAAACTAGGCAGCAGAATTATTTATTCAGAAGACATATGTTATGCTGTGGAGTAATACTACAAGTAGGACATTGCATGTGATAAGTGGTTACGTTGGCAAACTGGTTTCATTCACTTCTGCTGTGCTGTGGGAATACTGGGCAAATCTTCCCCCAGCGCAAACTGGCGTTGCTCTGCTGCCGTTGACAGAATAACGCTTGTTTACAGCAGGTGAATATCTGGCCCCAAAATCAAAGCTATCATTTTGACCACTTTTGGTGTTAGTAGAAGGAAAAAAAAAAATCACTGCTGTAATGAACTAATTTAGGGCTCTTATCTGTGAAATGATCAGAAAATAATAACCTAATGACACATTGCACATGCCAGATTTGTTCTAGGGTTGAACTAACAGCTTAATTCCATAAAAGTTGTTTTTCTTTTAACTTTTTAATACTTAAGTGACTAAACCAGGCAAGAAAAGTAAAGAGTTTGGTTGCAACAGTATCAGAGAGAATTATAGCAAAAGATGTGTTACTGATACAATCTTGGCTATTTTTATCATTTTCTTTCCTTAGTCTTCATCTTTATCAGTGTTTTTTATGTAAACCTGACACGTTTATATATGTGAAACAGATGCAAAATGAAGCTGTTTTGTCTGTTATGACCATATTTTTTCAATCATGGACATGATTTATGGAAATGTTCTTTGCTGTAAAAAGTTTTTTTAAAAATCCAAACTGCATTAATTATAAATCTAACATTCAATTTCTTTTGATACTTTGGGGAATGTGGGAAGTAAATTTTTACGCAAATAAATAGTTTCTTTAAAAAATCATTCTTCATTAAATGTTCAGTTGAAACCAGCACAAGACTTTTCAGTGAAACTACTAGAGAATTCAATTAGATGTTGAGAAAATTAGCTTTCTTATTATGAAAATATTAAACGTCTCAGATTTCTATCTGCTACGGTATATTTGGCACTCTTGGGGCCAACCAAACTATGAAAAGCTATTGATGTTGGCTCCTTGGCTGATCAGCTCATTCAGGATTCAGCTCAGTTTACTGTGGAATAAACTCTAAATATTTCTGAGTTCAGAAGAATTTTGGAGAGGTTTAGGGACTGCTTGATGCTGGGCTGTATAATCAGCCAAAACTAGTTGAATTTGTAAGGTCAGCAGCTGGGAGAATCTTTTTCTCCTGGACAAGGACAAACTATTTAATATCCACAGCGCTGCCAACTGTGACAACTTTATCATGCATCTTGCAAGGATTTTTCTTAACAGCCTCTGAAGCACACGCAAATCTCAGTTTCCGTTTTTTAAATAGTGGGCTCCTAGTCTGTGTGATTACAAACAGAAGCTTGAAAATGTTAACCCTATAGACAGAACATCCAGAAATCAAATAAAACATTCATATTTTTAAAAAGCTAATTTTAAAGCCAATCTCGTGATTTTTGAGGTCTGATTTGTAATTTCTGATCGTGTAGATCTGGCTTTACTGAATACCAAGAAGCCAGTTCAGCTTGGTAGCGTTAATCGCGCCTGACAGAAGGTCTCTGTGGTCTGCGGAGCTCTGGGGTCTGTGGTGAACTGCTACTTCTCTCCTCTCCCTATTTCCACCTGCTATTTCTCATTAAAAGACAGCTAAAAATACTTGACATGCTTTCACTCCATTCCTAGTTCTTATAAGCAATTACAGCACATGAAACGTCGTTCAATAAGGTTGTGGGAGCGAGGATTCACATATTCGCCTCCCCCTACCTCTTTAGTTATCTGTGGGATATTTTCTCAACCTGCATTTCATACGATGGAATATTTTTAAAGTAGCTGCTTCAAGAGACTTTCCAGTTTCAGTACTGTGACATGAAAGCTGCTCGTTAAAAAGGAAAGGAAGTAATTTTTGCTAGACTTTTAGGAGTAGGCACAGTTCTTTTCAACCTGAGAATGGCTTGTGGTTGAACTAACTGCTTTAGATAAGTTATTTACTTATCCAGCTAGGATGCTTAGGAGCGCAATTATTAGATCTCTGTTTGTATTACGGTTTCTGCATTACTGACAACTTTAATGGCCAAGGGGAGGACAAGGGAGGTTGGCTTGGGTGGAGAAGAGGAAGCCGTGAGTCCTGGTGTCTGTGTAAAACAAAAGAAGCATCATGTAGTCTACAACTGATCCCCCAATAAACCAATTTTGAAAGCCCCGGCTTCCCCCACCCCTGCTCCTCACTGCCTTCCTTTGATAAGAGGAAGAGGAGGTAGGGAGCTTTCCAGGAGCGTAAAGATGTCTGGTCTGGGGAACATGAAAGAAAGCGTGTGTGTTTATTTTGCGTGCCATAGATTTTAGGGCCAGAAACCTGTTTTTTTCTAATTAGAAGATAATATCTTGTCAAAAAAGTATATATTTTTTAAACTTCAAAGAGGGAAAAGCAAAACAAAGCCTTCTCTTGGCCTATAAATACAGTCTGAAAAGCTAAAACAGTTCATTGAGGTTTACTGCGATAACTTGATTTTGGCCCGAGTCTGCAAGATTTGGGTACTTTGGGAACTGTAGGATCTTGAATCCCGGTGGTAAAGTGTGAGCGAGGAGCAGCAGGGAAGGCCGGTGCGATGCTGACAGCGCGGTATGCAGGCATTCCTGCGCATCGGCGGTGGCGGAGCGTGGAGTTTATGGCTGCTGTTAGCTTCTCTCTCCTCCATCAGTAAACACAATCTCTCCACTCCCCAAAGTTAAATCAAACCGCTCTAAGGCAAGTCATGAGTAACCCGGGTAAAATTTCCACTGAATTAATCACATATCTGGTCCAAAACATTTAAGATATAAACAAAAGAGGATAGACTAAGACCAGCCAGGCATGTAATCATTTCCAAAGTGGTTGTTTTCTGGATGGTTTTTGAGCCACAACTGGCTGAAAACAGGGTTGTTGCACAAAGCTGGCATTGAAAGAAATGGATTGTCATCAGTTTACACCGGCTGAGGATATGGCCCCCTAAGTTACGTGCCTGTCTGTTTAAAACATACCCAAATGTCCTTGGAAAATATTTTTCCACTGGAAAAAAAGTGGTAAAAACTTATCTGTGAAAAGGCTGAACAAACCTTAATAGAAATTGTAGTGAAAATTAGCCTATTATTTTTAAATAAAAGGAAGAGGCTTCAAATCTGCATCCAGTGTCCTTATCTGGCTTTCCAATGTACATGTGAGCAATAATTTATAAGACGATTTTTTTTTTCTTCCTTGTGCATAACTGAAAAAATGGTAAAAACAGTAAGGACAAGTAGTAAGAAAACAGGTTGATGCATGTGCTCTGACAGACCAAAGCTGCTGTGGAAGCTAAAGGCGCAGTGACTTGGGGGACACTAAAATTGCATGCATTTCAGGAGCAAAGTTCAAAATATTTATGCTATGCAGTGGACATACTGTAAAATATGGGGAAGCAGCAGTTCACACAGCAGAAGGTAAAGTGGGTGACAACAGACAGCAGTGGAATACACTAATCCACATTTGAGGTAGGTGAACGTGTTATAAAATGGTAAAAAATGAACTTTCTCCTTATAAAATCCAGTATGCAGATTTTCTTGTGGAAGGTAAAACTGCATTATTACACAGCACCATTTTCTAGTGTTGTGGGAAGTGAGCTGAGACTGCAATCCCAATGTCTTTCATGCTTCACACATGGTTACCTGAGATCTGTTCAAATACTAAGCTTTCAGATCAGGGACTAGGAGTGTCATGTTATTTTGTATACATACTGCCTAGAGGAAGAATGCACATCTAGTATGGTAGACTTTGAGGTTCTGTGTCAATGCATATGTTAACTACGGTTTATTAGCAGAGTATAACATATTAACACTATATTAATGTTTGTAGATTTATTTGTGAGGATGGCTACAACCCATAGTCCCTACAAAGTCTAAGCCTGACACAGTGATTAAGCGTCTTCACAATTAAAGTCAATACTGATCTGAACTGTGAGGAACGTGAACTATTAAAGAGTTTAGAGCCATGTTTAATGTAAGTTACTTTATTTGTAAGACATATTTCTATAATGCTTCATTTTCTAATTGTATTTTCCTTATCAGTGCAAAACCCATTTTTTTTTGTGGTGTTATATGTGTTCCTCCCATGATCTTGGGCCAGCTAGGGACTGATTCTTGTGAAGTATAATTTTCAGTAGATGCAAAAGATCCGCAAGAGCGTCTTTTGGATTAAATGCATTTTGAAAGGGTTTAGACACTAACAAATAAGCAGTTTATCAGATGAGGTAGGACTTGAGCTGAACTGACTGGAGAGGTATCTCAAAATTAATTCTTTGCCCCAGTAGATTCACCCTCAGGTTTTTTGAAAGGACATACCTTATACTGGTGATGTATTTTCATAGTGTTTCTCTGGCCTAGTAAGACATTTTGCTGGTGTAAGAATACAAGCGCTCCTACAAACTCTGTAACCTGCTGGTATGGGTGCTGGATGCCAAATCCTAGTCCTTGCTAGGCCTTGTTTCAAAGCCAGGACCTACAAGGGAGCTTTCTACATATCTGGCAGGCATCCTTAGCTACCAGACTATTTGTTATTTCTGGATGTTTCCATGATTTCAGTTCTGTAGCTGTCTTGCTTCATATTAACTAACTCTTCATTAGGCAGGGAGGGAATCAACAAGAGCTGTACACTTCAGCCCTTGGTTTTGTCCTTCCCTTGGTAAGTTAGCTAGAAAAACTCCTGAACACTGGCTTACAAAGTCCCAGATAGCGAAGCTGTAGAGCTCCCGCTGCCAAGATCAGGAATTAGTCGTCTTCTCTGTTATCTTCAAAACAGTCTCCTGCAGCCACATGACTGAACAGCTTCATGTTATTTAGCCCCTAGTTGTTTCCCCTTGGTGAGGTGATGCTATTGCTCATTTCCTACTGGAGGTCTTCCATATTATAAATACATACGTTGGGGAGCAAGTCCTTAAATGTCACTAATAGCAGTTAGTCCAGGCGGACTGTTCACTGCCTTGAGGCTATGGGATAGGGGGGTGACTGATTTTTAGGCCTGTCTCAAGAGTCTGGACTGGAACCTGATTCCAGGTAGTCAGGCAATTACTTGGAGCTGTTTTCACTAGCTTTGTACTTCAAAAGGTGGCACTTTGAAGTTTCATTAATTCTTGTTTCATAAGATCATGCCTCATTAGTGCATGCTCTATTAGTTCCTGCTCTGATGCTTTGAACATTTAAAAGCTTGCACTTACTTTTTGAATGACAGGTAACAAGTCTGTTTAATGGATAATATGCATTTTATCAGTTCCCATGGCATGTAACAGTCAGTGAAATCTGCAATTTTATTACAAATCCATGAACTTTTAAAATGCTTCTTCTGGTTAGTTCTCTACTAATGTCCTTTGTGCAGCAGCAAAACCCTTCAGTGTGGTAAATAGCTCGCTTTTGAGTAAATGTAATGTACTTGAGGGAATTGATGCAGTTCTCTATGATGGCATTTAATATATTTATGCCAAGCCATATTCCATTCCATAGGATTAGTCAGCCGTCTCTGGAGATAAGGATTGAAAATCTAGGAGTGGTGGCCTCTCGGGTGGAACATCCTCCATCGCGAAGTGCTGAGCGTGCCAGTTGGCGTCCTTTGCAAGCTCAATACGTCCGCTCAGTCAGACGGGCTACGTGCGAAGGACGTTGTATACAGCTCTTGTCCTCTGTCTGAGTAGCGCAGAAGGCACCGATCACAAATCACTTCCCTTGTATTTATTTTTACAAAAGACATAGTCTAGCACACTAATATAAGTACTGATAAAAATGTTAAGGAAACTAGCCAGTTATATTTGAAATGACTGGTGCAGAGTAGTTATATATAGAATGATTAATTTTTTTAGAGAAGCCAAGGGCTGTCCTTAAGTTTATGAGAGGCCTCCACAGCAGGTGGGAGCAGACAGCAGGTGAAGATTCGTATCTCTCTGCAGTGGCCTATAGCTGTCAGCAGAGCTTTCTGAACATCAGCCCTAAATGAGTATTCTATGCAAATAGTATTATTCCTTCGACCGAGCCTTATGTCATCTCTCTGGCACACTACCTGCTCGTGACAATGACTCGTTTATTCTATTAGATCATGTGCTACTCTCCCAAACTCAAGTAAATTATTCATTTCTAAAGAATGTCAACAGCTGATGACTGCTTGGGCAGTTTGCAGGAGCTTGTTGCTGTCTGGAAGGAAGGATCCGTTGTTATTACCACAGATTGATACACTGAATTGTGTATATACAAATAAGAGCTATTTGTGCATCTTTCGCATCTGTGGTGCTTTTCCTTTGACGTGGCTATGGTAAAGTATATACAAATGAGCATGACCAACGATAAGCCTAATGGTACATTGAAAAAATTGTTTGCTGTGTTTTGCCAAGGAATAGAACTCTTTACGGCCCAAACTTCATATGTATTTTGGAAGGCAAGTTTGGCTCAAGCTTCTTGCTGAAAATCTAAAGAATTACTACTTTGTTCACTTCTAAGATTTGAGTAATAGATGAATTAGAATTAAATTAGAAAGAAACATTCAGGAAAACTTCTAGGTACCGTTTAGTTTTTTTTTTTCCTCTCTTACTCTCTTTTACACTAATTGGGACTGTGCTATTTCACAAGATTGCTGTTAATTATATTTTTTGGCTAACATAATGTCTTTCTAAAGAAAATATTTGCTTTTATATTCTGAAACATGGTTCATTTGAACTCTGAAAGTTATTGTTTGCTTTTTTTTGATCTCATTAATAGGGTGAATTTGTCATGTAGTGATTAAAATGACCTAACAAGTAGATGAGAACAGAGATAATATTTTAAAAGTTATGAAGCAGGTGTTGGACAAGAGAGGCCATCACAAAATTCTTTAGAAAAATTACACTGAAGCTGCGAAAGTCTCCGTTCTTAAAGCCAGAGTAGTTATGTATTTCTATATTTATTTCCAGCAAATTCCCAAGGTCCGAGGAAAAGCATCTGTGTATCGTTGTTCTTAGTTTGGAAGGAGGAGAGTCTAAGTCAAAGTGGAAGCTTTGAAATTTGCCAGCAGCTTGCTGTAAAACTACCACTATGCTGGAGGAGACCAACAGGATTTATATTTCTTGTATATATTTTGTACAGTGTGATAGAGACCATCAGTATAAAGCTGTACATGCCTATTTCAGTCATGTATTTTCACAGAGAGCTCAAATGCCAAATGAAGTATGAAATGGGAGCTTGTCGGGAGCATTCCTATCCTTTTCTATCTAAAGATGTTACGGCAGTGCAGACGCAATGGATTTATGTTGCCTGACTCCAAAGCTGCAGCAGTCAGCAGAGAGGCCAGTTGTAAATTCACACAGAGATGCGATTTATCCAAAGTTTTTACAACAACATTACCAAAGCCAGCTGACAGAAGAATAAGGTTTTCCATGCACCACTTTATTTTGCCTTCTGCCAATTGGTAGGCAAGGTACGGGACTGTGTAGTTCAACTTTACAGCAAATACAGCCCTCCCAGTGCCTCCGTGGGGTAGGACATGTTTGTTTACAACCACCAGCGTGTGTATGACCATGTTGTTAGAGAAAATACCAGTGCCATGTTCCAGGAAGCGTCTTTAATTTAAGGCAAAAAAGAGACCTGCTGCAGCTTGAATCACAAACTCTTACTAATTGCTAATAAAATTTATCTAAAGGTGGGAGGTGCTTGTAGGATAAGTAAACTTCTTTAATATACATCATTAAGACGGAAATTACTAAGTGGCACTGCTAACACTTCATGTCTTAAACAGCCATATAGAGCTTTTTTTCTTTTGACCAAATAATTTGTTTAAAGTTACCAGAACAGCAAAGGAACTTTTCTATATTACATGGAGTTTCTATTTTTCAACCTCAGCCATTTTCTGCCATGTATGTTTGTACGAAGCCGTAAGCAATTTACTGTCAGCTTAAGCTGTATGTTCCTGAATATTCAACTGTCTTCATTACATACTACTTGAAATGTATTTTCTTCTCTTGGTATAGAACCATGTTTCGAGCAATATGTAGGGGAAAGCAAGTTTTTTAAAAGTGTGCCTTTTCTCTTTAAACATGTTTTCTCATAGATAAAATAATCTTGTCACCGAAGGCTGACCAAGGAGGAGATTTTGGTAACAAAACTGGGAAAAGTGCCCCCATCCCCAAAGGTCTCAGGTGTCCATGTAATCAAATACTCAGGTTTTAATAGCTTTTTATCTGCCATTTGTTCAACATTGCATAAGTTTTCCCTGAAACATCTTTCCCCAAAAACCATTTTTAATCACCTTTAATATTACAAAGGTGAAAAAGATAGTCTCATATTTTTGTTCAGGGTATATTCATGAATGCTAGTTTCAGAAAGAATTATGTATTTTGTATTCTGGCATCAACTGCCTTAAAAGACCAAAGAAATGTTTTGATCGCACATGCTTAGATGTTTTCTTGTTGTAAGAAGAGCTACTAAAAAGTTGCTAAAAGGGCTATGTGGCAATGAGGAGCATCCACATTATTATGTTTGGAATACTGAAGTTTTTCCGTTTTATTCGAGAAATGTTATTGTTACAGAAATGGGTTTATTGTAAACTGAAGAGCATGTATAGCTGCAACACAAATCCAGTTCTTTCCTGTGCCTACTGCGCAGCTGTACTTCAGCCTTCACTGTCGGGTCCTGAAGGAGAAATACTTCCCTTTGGTGGTGGGAGCTGTGAGGAGTCCTGTTTCCAGAGAGCCCCGCCGGCTGGTGCAGAGGGAGGTGCTCAGAGCAGCTGTATGTGGAGAAAGAAAACCTCCAAAACGCGGCTGAGCGCTTGCTGAGCCTGGGCTGGGTCGACAGTCTGGGAGGATCTCCAGACATCAACACGGCGCTGCGGCAACCAATATGCCTAATGTTGGCTGTATTTCCATGAACGCATAATGAACTGAAGTAGTGCAGGAATGAAAAACAAAATGAAGGATGACACAGATGTCTGGTGAAACCCCGGGCTGGCTGACAGTTACCTCGGATAGTCTCAGAGCAGAACATTTGGGCAACAGAGCACGTCATTATTCCGGAGAAGCTGGCTTAGTGCAAAGCGAAAAATTGCTAAATGATTGACTGCAGGCCACTGCATGATGTTTTCTGTAGTTCCTGTGAATATATTCGTAATCCAAGTTTGTGTCCTGCTTATTAGTTTTGTAGAAGTAGGACAAATTAGTGAATCAGTGCATACGTTAATTCAGTCAATCTTTCTTGCACTCCAGCAGATGTATGTGTAATTTTAATGAGTTTAATAATGCACATGCGGTTAATGTAGAAGTGGAAGGGAACACTAGTCCCTTTGGGATAGGAAGGATGACCCAAGGTGGACAAAGGTCTTTCCAGTCTTATATTGAAATATTTTAGTCATCCCTACTATACTGCTGCTTCTTTACAAGTGGGTAGGGAAACCTGGACATAGCGTTACTGATGGACAAAAGGTCAAACCAATTATATCCTTGTACCTCCTTGTGTCAGCTGCAAAATTTGTGCTGGTGAAATTTATGTCCCAGGGCATAAGCTCATGTTTCTAGCTACATTTACGTAACGTATGAATGTGTTACAAGGAGTCCGGACTTCACTGAGCTCTGTCTTCCACCTACTGCTCGAGCACTGCATTACTGATATGGATTTTGACTGCTCTCCATGTTGAAGAAGGAGGAAGCTCTAAATATTACTTGGGTTCTTGAGACAATAACGCAGTTAAGAATACATTTGGAAAGAAGACAAGGCCAGAGAAGAAAAATGTATCTCAGTGAAGTGTTAGAGATGATTAAGGATAAAATAAACACGCAATCAGAAACTAGACTAAGGCCAAAATAAACAAATCTGAATTTAGCCACCCAAGTCTGAGGAGATCAGCAGAAATGGCAGGAATTAGAAGGCAGCTGTGAAGAAGGTGACTTAAGGAAGATATTCAAGATATGGAGGTCACTGACAAGAGTTTTCAAACCACAAACTAGAACTGTTAAATCAAAAACAGATGACATTTAGAAAAACAGGCAGTGATGGCCAGATGGAAAAATTCTGTGAAGGACTGTCTGAGGATAAAAAAACCCTGCTAAATAATATTGCTTGACAGGTGACAGAGAATCATCACCATTAAAAAAAAAAAAAAAAAGGAAAAACAAAGTTTGCAGTCAAATAGTCAAGAATAGAAAAGCTCTAGGTACTACCTGCTACTAAGCTCTAGGTACTAGGCAAGGTGCTAATAGATTTTCCCAGGCTGAAAGATTGTACACAGGATGACTTGATCCAAGTGGGAGCATGAAAGACTTTATACTAATACTCATTCCAGGGTCAGCCAAAAATAATGGGAAGGCTTGTATAAGCAACGTAAAACTTTCTGGTATTCCACGTGATCAAAATCAGCACTGACAGCTTTTAGAGAAGGCTTTTGGAGAGTTGCTCTCCCAAATAGGTATTCTCTACAGAAAAATGAATATGTTGATATCGCCTGAGTAGACTGGCTCTGAAAACAGTTTCCAATATGTCATATAAATTTATGATGGCATTTGTCCATCTTTGTACAACCAGTGGGTTGTCCACTATCAGTGATAAGATGCAAAGTTAAATGTACTAACTTACTTCCATTATAATAAAAATAATTGCACATCATATGAACTCAAAGGCTGCACCCGTCAAAAAGGAAATTCTGCTCCCTTACTTCGTTTAGCACACTCTTTCAAACTCTGTGCCAGATGTCCATGTATAAGCAAATCTTTTTTTTTTCATATGTGTTACTCCCTTACTCATTATTGCTAAAACGGTCACTAATTGGTGTGTAAAGCTCCCTGATGGAACTTGGGCATTTAAAACCAAAATGTAGATCCTGAAAAATTCCCGCATGGCTTCTACTTCAGTTCGGCTAAGTTCCTATATGAGTACATTTCTATCTTTAAAAGTCCCTAAATAACTAAATATCTGCTTCTGAACATGTCCAGGCTTACTTAGGTCTGGACAGCCTATGAGCTGGGCATACAACTGTTCAGAACAAGTCCACAAAGGTTGCACAGGTGACAGGGTGCTGTGTGGGGCTTGATCCTGTGAAGCACAGCTAGTGAGACCTCTGGGAAGGCGGTAAGGAGAGCAGTGAGGTCCTTTTACCATTTTCCCAGAATTCAGATACCTGAGTTTAATTTCCTTTTTCAGTTTCAGAGCATACAAGCCCCTGTCTCCCGAGTCCATGAGCCGATGAGTCACCTGGGTGGAGGGTGGGCTTGCAGGGGGAGATTTCCAAGAGACGGGTGGTCCAGGCACCAAAGAGCAGGAATCACTACAGACATCCTGAGATAACTATCTGGCTTGTGAGTCAGAACCTTGGATACCAGGATTAACAAACTTAAAAGCAAAAGACTTAGCCAGACAAAGATTGTATATAATCCAGTGTATACATAAACTCCACTTACATTGCTCAACCCGTAAGCCAAAGCGCTTGGAGAGGACTTCTTAGTGGGTGAAGTAGTTCAGTTTCCAAGGCATTTCCTAACCTTTCTGCCCTGCTTATGAAGAATGCCAAATTGTGCGGAGCTGGGACTTCAGATTGTTCTGAGATGTATTTATTAGAAAGCACAGTGTCTAATTTCTGGCTCATGAAACTAATTGTCATTTTGAACACATATCTTTAACATAAATAAAATCTAATAAAATGCAGGGTAAAGATATTGTTCCCACGTACTGTACAGTCGCATAGCAGAGAGGCACATATGAAGGAAGTATGGTCAGTAAGCAAGGAAGCAGCAGTATATAATGAGGAAACATGTAAGCAGTCAGTGTGTAATCCCAGGCTGCACCGTGGTGTCTGCTGATAGCAATTAGTATAAGATCATATATTATAGATCATCATATTGCTTCATACAAGCAATAGTTAGCTTTTTAGCACAAATTCAGGCAGGTTACTTTTTTTGTTTTTTGAACACCTGCTCAGAAAAGTTCAATTTCTTTTTAATAATACAGTATGTTATGTGGTTTTGGTAATTCCAAAATATATTTTAAAAGACTGATATATGTTGTGATTTGTGCATCTGTAGCTGGGGAAAGAAAAACTTGTCTCCTAATCAGAATGAGAAATGAAACAGCAGTGAAGGTTCTATGTGATGGTGGGCTTTTTCTTTTCTTTTCTTTTTTTTTCTCAGAGATTTATTATTTAGGTTCAACTTCTTTCCTGCTAAAGCAGTATCTAGTTTTTCAACTGACAGTGAGCACTAATTTGTTGATTAGCGCTATTTTACAGATACTAACATCCCTTCCTCTTTTATGGAGTCATGTCGGGGAGGGGGTCCATGAAAGATCTTCTAATGTTACCTCTTATAATTTGCTATTTTTTCCATAATCTGCACCAATGCCCTTTGCTTAGGACTAGCAGTGCAGCTACTGAACCTATACCATTGTATTACCTACAGCAAGACAATGCCTATAAGAAAACATACCATGTTTTGAAAATCCTGGGAATCAGGATTCTTCTGGTACTACAGCACATGCTGCTGATTTTTTTTCTCCAACTTTTGGCATAAAACATGAAAAAAATCCTAAACTCAGCATATCTAATTTGTGGCAACCCCAAGGTGTAACTAATATTAGCACACTACTATGGTTCAGGCAGGGTGGGGAGAAAATAAATTCACAGCTAAACCTATTTAAAGAGGAAAAAAAAAAATCAGATTTAATGTACCACCTACAAGGAAGCCAGAAGCTGTGTTTGCTATTGATAGAAACAAACAAACAAACAAACAAAAATCCCCAAATCCACTCAACCTTTTAGGGCTGCAGATCAGAGCTAGGGGTAACGTCATACGGTTACAAGCCTCGGCGTGAATGGAATAACTTTAGTGAGCCCTTTTATCTCAGTGCGGGTGACACCTAACAGCTATTCCCCAGGGCGCTGGCAGATCACAGTTTTACTAAGATTTAGATTACTTATTTTCCTGTAAAACTCTGATTCTTAATGATCTGTAGAAAAATTGTTTTTCTTAATCTTTCCACTGCTATCAGGTCATATATATGCTATCGCACCTAATCAGCCATTCAGAAACTGGGTCTTGCAGCTGCAGATACAACTCATAAATCATAATGTACGATTAAAGCATTGCAAACAACAGGAGAACGGCCATAATGAGAAAGAGAGGAAGGAAGCAGATTAATCTTTTCCAGGACGCCCAATGGGCAAACTAATAGTAGGAGAATGAGAGCAGCCAAACGAAGGAAGAAGAGAAGGGAAAGGAAAAGAGAGTTAGTGAGGAAAATGCTGATCCTGTGATAGAATCTGTGTTATCATACCTCTAATTTCTGTTTTTTGGAAGAGTTAGTGCAGTTTACAGGTAAACTCTTGATTACATGGTGCATGATGAAGCCTGTATATGGTCTCAGGCCATTTCTAAGAAACTGCAAGAAAAACCCCAATGGTTTTGCAGGAGCGGTTATTGGCACAGAAAAGGATCGGTGATGGTACTTCTGTCAAGAGACATGTATGGTGTCTTTAGCGCTGCGCTTGACAGCTGTGCTGTGAAATGGTCCAACTCCAGCAGACGCAGCCCAAACAGGAGCATGGAGGGGAAGGAAAAGATTATGAAGTTTCTATCTATCAGGTAAATGCTTTGTGGAATTATTTATATAAAAAGAGCTGTATTCCTGCCCTACTCTGATGCATGCTCATGTCGTGTGTGCAAGCGTCCTTGTCCCTGCCAAGATGTAAGCTCTCGGGCATAACTTTTAAAACACGTAAGTCTCTTTGAACCTAATGGAGCTACTTAAATGTTTCCAACGAAGCCAGGCAAGATTGGAGGCCTAATGGTGTGACAAATAATAAAAGGACCCCTAAAGGGCTGGGGAGGCCAGATTCCAGCTCTCATCAAAGACTACCACATTACTGCACATAAATGGAGCGGGGTTTGCAGCTATTCTGTAATTTTTCCAATGCAGCTCTTGCATCCTGCCTCCCCCTCCCACACACACAAAAAAATAAATTAAAAAAAATAAAAGGTAGAGGGGAACAATAGCAAACCATGTCTCTTACTGTGTTTGGGAAGTGCCAAACAGATTGTGGAGGCTGCTGCTGCAAAGAGACTAGCAAATGACAGTGATGGGAAGTTAATGAGGATCAGGACACTTGGCGGTCGAGTTTTCTGGGCTGCGGGAGGAGGGGGGCTCTCAGGAGGTTCCGATAAGCATTAGAAGTTTTGGATACTCAGCCAAAACTTTTGTGGTTTGCCTGTTAGTACTGAAGCCCTTTTTTGTTCAGCCGTTACTTTATACTGTGCGGTCTGGCTAGCAGTTGTACAACAGCATTTAAAATATACAACATGCTGTGAGACAGAATGCAGCTACCTTGTCAAGGATGCCAGCATTAAATTACAAAGAGGTTAGTATGCTCCATATATAGGATGTAGTCCTTTTGCCTGTAAAAGTCCAGAGAGTCAAGTTCTGTTATCGATATGTTTAGGATGCAACAGATGCTTTGAATACAGCGCTGCAGCATGGCTTAATATGTAAGAGTAGCTGTTAATGAATTTCTTGTCCAAAAATATATCGTTAGGTGCAAAATTATTACAGGTCTGTGTTTTTCACTCTCCCATCCCTGAATACTGGAGACAAGAAGAGCTTTTGTAGCTCACAGTGGTTTAACATTGTAAAATAAAATGCAACTGGCATAATTCTTAAACATACCAAGTATTGCCTATCAATGTAAATGTCCTTTTGCAAGAAATCAGATCAAGTTATTAGAACAAAGTCCTTATGCAGTTTCTGCTTTTACAAACTCTGTTTTCCCATCTGCTGTAAAAAGACCACTTTACTAAATGCCAGAAGGAAATTTATTTGAGGTATGTCTATGTTATTAACAAGAAATAAAATATCCGTTTCTCAGTGGACATACATCAAAATAACATATATTCGTAGACTCTCATTTATTCCTTGTAAAAGACACTCTAAAACCTGGACTCAGTTCCAGGTCCCAAATATTTCTTATATTTCATAACTCAAGGTATAGCCTATCTTTTTAGTGCTGAAATGTCTTGTCTGGTGTGCTCTTTCTCCAGATTCTTTTGAAACAAATTTGTATTATTAAGTTATTCGAAGTGAACCATTTCTAGTTTGCTCTGAAAAAGGAAGGTAGTCCCACTTGCTGACTTATGAAATAGCCTGAATGCCAGGATGTGGGAATGGAGATAGGGCAAGGATGAGGAATGAGTGGGAGAGGACTCAGAGGCACGTGGACAATGCAGGGGAAGGAAGGATAAGGAGATGGATGGTCTAGCTTGGGTCCATAAGCTGTCTGGCCTAGGAAAGCAAATGAGGAAAGAGGTTGGTTATCTTTCTTTGGAATAAGTAAAATGGAAAGAAAAGCAGTTGCATAATGTCTCCATAGTATTAATCGCATGGACTTGCATAGGTAGGTTGGAAAAGGGGCACAACTGGATGCCTGAGTGAGTATGGCAGAGACAGTAAATATGAATTCCAAAGTGAAATAGTTAAGAAACTGTACCATTCGTGTAGTTTTTGACTTTCTGGCTTTTATTTTGAATTTGATGAAATTGATTTCTGCTTGTATGTTATTGGCTTTGAGAGAAAACATATAGAGTAGGGCACTTGAACAACACTGCTGTGACACATCGTAATGCTTTGCACTCTACAACTGGTCCCTTTTCCCTTAGTACTTAACTGTGCACTAGTGAAAATAAATTCCATATTCTTAAAGGAGGTGGAACTAAAGATGTGGCTACCCCAGAAGCTGTGTAAGAATTACAGAGGAAAGCTTAAAAAGATCTCCTAAGAGAAAACAAAGACACTAGATTAGCTTTGAACCTAGGAGTTTCCCACACCACAAATCAAGTGCATTGTCAGAAGAAGCACAGGTGTACACCACATGTACAGGTTAAAATGCAGTCCTGAGTGCAGTGATGACAGTTCTGTGTCCATAATGTATATATCCCAAAGTGCACTCATGCATCTGTTATAAATTCAGGTAGGACAGAGATATGGGAATTTCTCTCTAAGTTACAATATTGTAAATATAGCTCTGCTCCATTGGTTGCAATGGAATTACTCATCTCTGAATTTGTCCCAGAGGGTTTTTTTTTCCCCTTGTAATAATAGTTTTGTGGACACCAATATTTAAACAGTTATGTATCTCTCCCATTTCAGACATTTTTAAAGATTATCTTGAATCTTTTTGCTATGGGCTGACAAGAGCAGTGAGGCATTCTCTGCAGGAGCATATCTTATAAGCTCTTCATAGGATACAAAAGGTTAGAGATTTCATAGCTTGTTAAACAACACAATGTAGCATAAATGGAGAAGACAGGTTAAAGTAGACCATGAGTTTGAAAAACACAACATACATAAAGCTGGACATGAGTGCTGTTTAAGTGACATTGCAAAAATAAAAATGATTTTGCATCAGAAACAAGTAGAAATTTATTTTTCCTGCCTGATATCACAGTAGATATTTCTGCAAAATTTTGCATGCAGAACAGAAGCTGAAAGTAACACGTGTTTTGGTAATTATGCAAAAATGGCTGACTTCTTGTTTTCAGTTGAAATTTTGCACAAAAAGCAACTTGGAGTGTCTGGCACAGCTTTAGTGAGATCCATATAAAACATGGCACATGGTCAAGTGCTAAGGGCTGAAGCCTTTTTTGGGATGTGGGGTGTAAAGATTGAACCCTTCTGAAAAAAAACTCCTGGTACCCATGTTTGTGAGATCCACAGCCTTGGATGCTGAAAAGAAAGGAAGAAATTTTAAAGAAAAACAAGAAAAAATATTTCTCCGACTCCATAAATGAATTGTTTTGCTGTTTTTATTCATAGTGTGTACCTAGAAGCCCTGAGTCAGCTTAAGGCCACTGTGCTAGGCACTGAATTACACACATCATAAGAAATAAAATGATTGCTGTCATCAAGATCGTACCAGCCAAAGAATGTTTTGCCAAATTGTTTTGCTATAAAAAATGCATTTGTTGGCCAGAATGGAGTTGAAAGAGAATTTGATCAAGAACTGATCACAGCTTCATCAGCTCCAGTTAGTCAAAGAAACAGTAATACTAAAAGAAAGAAAAAAGGATAGTGACCACTGTGCTTTAAGCATCTTTGAGAATTAAAAATATGTGAAGCGACTGGCAATGAACTGTGTGAACTCTACTAAAAGCCTGATCAATATTAACATAATTCAGGCATTCCACAAAGTAAGAAACTGGCAGTTAGAATAGCATTATGTCTCCATAATACTACTGCAACAGGAAAAGGGAAATATTTTCTACATCCTGAATCAGTTATTTAAGCTCCCTCTACCTCCTTGGGAGTACGACAGAATCGATCAGGCAAGCTGAACAACACTGGCATTGCAACCATTTATTCATACCATCTGGTACAGAATCAAATCCAAGTAACAAAGGCTTTTCTTTTCCCACAAAGGCGGAAGGTTACATAAATGTTACCCACATACTTGTGGCATCCCAACATGTTCTTCTCACGTGTTGCAGAGAGATTGACAATTCCCAGACCAGAACAAGACAGCCAGCCACTGGGATTCCTGCATCGCAATTGCTTACTAACACCTTCCAATGTACGCTTTAGACCCTTTGAAGAGCGTTATGTCCCCCTTGTTCCCTATTGCACAGATAATATACAAGGGCCAACATGACAGATGACATCTCCAGTGGTTAAATGCAGGGCAGCACTGTTTCTTTTTCTCTTAAAAAAATTTTTTTTTTAACAACTTATCTGGGATGACCACCTACTTGAACTCACTTATGGCTCTGTTTCACTCAGCTGCTCATAAATTATCTAGGCATCCTGAATTCATGTAAGTAAATACATAGTTGATGCTTTGCTAATGTATAGTCAGTTTCACTTGTGCTTTTTTTTTTGCACGTATTCAGATGCCCACCTGAAACTTGTTATCTTTCATCATAACTATAAATATCCTCTGAGTGAGTTAAGACTGAAATATTTTGCATGAAGTGGAGCAAAAAGAAAGGTTCCTGAAATACAGTCCTTCAGAAAGTTTAATGATGTGAGGTAACCTATTAAAATATATATATGTATTTTCATAGCTTCCATTTCAAAATCTGGGGCACCTTATTTACAGCTTTACAATTAAGATGTTTATATGAAACAGCTTCAGGCTTTTAGGGCACAAAGATAAACTGAGTTCTGAAACATAGCACATTTGCTCACCTGTAGCTGGTCTTTCCCATTTATGAGATGCTCTAAGCAGCCGGCTCCTCTGCCATTCCATGGCCCACATCCTGCAAGCACAAGGCTGCCAAGGAAATTTTATATTTGGAGTCCAGAGCAAATTTAGGAAAACAGAGCTGGTCAGGATTTTATTTTCTTAAAGTAAATATTAAAGGAAAAGAAGAAAAAACAGGAGGGGGAGGGAATTCACAATTTTGGGGGGAAAAGCTCAAATAAATCAAAAGTTCTCAACTTTTCAACAAAAAATTGAAGTGTTTCTTCTTTCTTCAAATGGAAGATTTGTTTATCCAGTGTTCAGTTCATGCTTATATTTTTATGGTATTTTGCTCAGACTGTATTTTTCATGATAAACCCACCATGTCCTGACATGAGTGGGACATTTTGAATATCTGTGAATGATGTGCATCAAATAAAATGTTATTAGGGAACATTGCCCATTGTACTTTGATGTGAACAGGATGTTACCCAGGAGGCCAGCAGAATGACCATCACACGTGGAACTGTAATGCCCTTCCTTTAAGAATAAACCAGGGATGTACAATAACCTGCTGAATTTTTTGACAAACTTAAAAAAAAAATTCAAAATTCAGTTCTTTTTGAAACTGCTGCTGAGAAGATCACTGTCAGGTGATGGTGGTGACAGAGAAAATGGGAAAATCTGGATGAGATAGTAACAGCTTTCCAGCAATTATTTAGACCTCTTCCTCTTAAAGCTGTGCCACTGCCACACATGACAGTCTTAAATGTGTTTTTAAGCTGCTAGTTATAGAATTTCCTGTCCAGGCTGAGCTCGAATCCTGCCACGTTCAGATGATGAAGCAAAATTTGTCTCTTTCAGTTAAACGATTCCTAATGTCTAGGTTACGTAACGTCTTGGCTGTTATCACCTAGAAGACAACTCGGGGAGTCCCAAGGCCTGATGATACTGTCAGAAGCTATCACAGTAGACTTACCCTGTTTATATATGCCTTTCCCCAGGCAGTTACCTGGGCAGCTGAAAGGCAAGCCTTTATGCTAGGCGTAAGACGAGTACCATGTTTAACCTTTCAGATTTCATAATGCAATAGCCTGTGGCTCTCTAGGACAGGTACAACCTGGACGTTGTACTGCTAATGGCAAGGGAGACTTTAGTTTCTCTCTTATAACCAGCAGTATAAAACCTCCGAATATCTCTTGAACTTATCGAGTCAGTTAGCTGATCCTAGATAACGCAGCTGCAAAAAAGAGCCAATTTGCCCTCATCTGACTGATTCCCCATCACCTAAGAAAAGCCGTCAAACAGAAAGCCGAATCCTGTGGCACCTACACAGCAGAATAAAGCAGTGGGACTGTTCCCTGTGAGATCAAGTAAGGACTAGAGTATTTGATTTCTATACTAAGGGCAGCACACAATTTCCAGATGTTTATAACTTCGAAGTAAAACTGGTTTAGAGAGAAGCATCTCAGAAGCGATCACGCTGACTGCTAAGTGCTGTGCACGAGACATCAACTTCTGGTCTATGCAAGTACGATAAAGGACAAGACATTCATTTAAGGCCCCAAACGAGACTGTCTGTTGGTCATGTAACTCAGAAGTGTCTGAATGGCATAACAAAACGTTCAAAAAAAAAAAAAAAAAAAAAAAAAAGCCCGCAAACCCCCAGCCCTTTCAATTGCAGTTTAGAGATGGCTGACCCAAAATTAGCATTCATCAACATATTCCCACTTTATCCTATGATACTGCAATATAAATGTTACATAAAAGAGAATATTTAGTTTATAATACATTGAATGATCATTCCAACGATTTTCATAAGATGCTGTTTCCACATATAAGGGAAGACAACATGGGAAAGAATCTAATTATTACTTTTAGAGCTTACATTACCATAAAAATAGAAGGATGAAGAGTTTTGCAGGACCAGAATAAGAGTGGTAAAGGAAAAAAAGACATGTTTCAAAGCAAAATCAACCTATTTTTGTTAAACAGGAAGCACTTTTTGCCAGGACAGTGGAGTGCAGGAAATTAATAACTTGCACTGTAGACTAGTATGGCTGATTTTTCATTCTCGTTTGATATATAGATGAAAGGTAGGGATGTCATATTCCCTTGGTACCTGGGCTCTAGAGGAGAGGCCTAAGTGGTGAGTCTGGAGGTGACCTCTGAGACAGCGTAGCAGCATTAAACTAGAGAGGATGCAATTTTGGGGGGGGGGATACTTGACTTTGTTGTTTGGACTTTGGTAATATCAGATAACTGTGAAAGAAACTAGTATTATTTATCCATCCAGCTGATCCTAAATCATGCAGTTAGGCAAGAAAAGAGCAATTACTGTAGCTTGAAATTAGAATGAAAACTCGGTATCAGACTGAACCTTTGATTTACTGCTGCAGAGGAAATGGATTTAAACTACTGTGTAGCCTTAAGTTTAAGTTCCAGGGAATATAGCATCTGCTTAAGTGTACTGATTAATCAAGCCCTTAAATTAGACTTCAATGGACATAGTCTTTTCCTACCTATATTGAATAAGTGTATTATTCTGGGACCAGAATCACTGAAATACATAGAGGAGTACGCCTGGAGAGCCCACATTCTAGTTCACTAGATTTGCAAGTGTTAAGAGCTAATGAACTTGTACAGGATAAGCCATTGTTGAGTTTTTTAATCTGATTTTAACACTTTAATTGGCTAGAATATACAGTTGATATTTCAAAATATTTTGCTCCTTTTGCTCCTGTAAATCTACAGTTTAAAACAGGTATATCCTTATTCAAAGCTTTCATAAGAAAGAGACACTTGTGTTAAACATTTATGTATCTCACTGCTAGCTTTAAAAAATTTACTGTCTTTAATAAAGGTCTCACAAACTGCACAATTTATTTTCACACAACAGGAGTCTACCTTTTTTCTCTTTCCAGAAAACATGCGGAAACAAGTGGCCAGACTTCATGAAAAAAATAACTGTTTACATGTTTTCAGGTATACTTAGGAATTTTAAATGCTCTTAAAAAAACTTTCTAAAAGTCAAGTTTCAACACTAGTTCTTTACATTTGTACTTTTTTTAATCTACATTATTATACATTTTTTAATTTCTATGCTGTTTATATGTTATTTTCAGAATAGGAAAGAAAATCCTTCAGTTTAAGTAACAGTAGGCATACACCAATGTTTTCTAAATAGTTTGTTCAGTGGCTACAGTTCATAGGGAATACCTAAATACATGATTGTGTGGCTCATTTTCATTTTGTAATTATTGTAAAACACAGTGTAACAGCTGAGGGGACTCCAGTGGACAGTGTAAGAGGCTACTGTTTTTAGAAGGGTGAAACAAAAAGTCTAATACATTTCCAGAGTATTTTCTTTTTAAGTTTTTGTTTTCATTTAAAGATTCTGGGTTGTATCATATGGATTAGATAAAGCATGGGCCAGCTAATAAAACAATTCAATATTTTGTTTCTTGAATGCTTGGATGAATCCATAGTCCTAAATGATAGTTTTATAAAGAAGATCTTTTCCAGGGAAGTTCACAAACTAGCTGTTTTTACTGGTTATGTTGCTGTTTTTGGCAAATTAGCATTTGATGAGCTTTTTGGTTGAGCCGCACTGTAAATCCCTAATAGTTTTGTCCCCCTCTGTTTTACCTCCTTGCATATAATCACATGATGACACAAAATACTGATAGAGGTGAGCAGCTTTTACATGACACCTACATCGTAGAAGGGCAAGACAGCCAGTCACGTAGGCCTGGCAGTGCAGCCCCGGGGGCAGTTCCTAGGCAGCCTGCGCTAACGCGAAATGCCGCTAACAGTTTCCGCCAGCGCTGACAGCACCCAGCTCCTGCCGATCCTGCTGGGACTAGAAGGCATTTACCACACTGCGTTCAGTCTCGTGGGGGTCAGACTGCCCAGCTTGTGGGCGCTCAGGGATGATGTGGCTTTCCGGTCGAGTCGGAGCAGTACTTCCACCACCAGAAAGAACTACTTTTTCATGTCAAGCCTCTTTCTGATTTATAGGTTTAGATGTGCATGTTGCAGTTGTCAGAAAGAAGGATTTTTAATACATTATCTGGCTGCAGAGGTAATGCTAGGACTATATTCCTATCATTTTGTTAGAGCCCGTATTCTCATTTATTTCATTTATTACTGAGCAGTGTGCTACAGTACTACCAGGGGATTTTTCTTCACCGTATCACTATGGTAAAAAATAAGCTATTGAATAGCTTAGGATTTTTGATTCCTTTTATTCTCATTAAGAAACAAATGATCTAGACCTAAACTCAAGAATTCCAACAAGAGTTTGCAGAACCAAATAAGCTGTGAATGGGTTGCGAGAAGAGGAAGGGGAAAGGCAGATGAGAATTTATTTCATATTCTTTTTCTGTGTAAGATGCCATGAACATAAACTGCATTTCTACATAGCAAATTTGAAAGAGTGTTGTGTAACTTATGTTCAAAATAGTAATTGAAATGTATAGTGTTTATTACATTCCCATATGTTTGTAATTGAGGTACAACTCCAGTGGATGGGAAGCAAAAAGCTATAATTTGCTGCTTAGCATCATAGCTGTTGCACATTCATTTAAATAGCTTTATTTATCTTCTTCCCTATAAAGAACCTTCCATACTGTAAATTTATTGAATGGTTAATGGCCCAAAAGTATGGGGTTCATTACAAAATGAAGTATTTATTGCAGTGTTAATTAAATAAAAGCATTGTAATCTTTCCAAATTGAACAATTATGCTCATTTGAACATTTTAAACAGAAAATCTTTTATATACTAATTGAGTTGCATAATGAAAAGCACGTGTAATGGAAGTTTTAATCAAAACAAATACTGAAATAATTTGAACACTTTTTACAATATAAAATGTCTACCTCAGTTTTTATTAGAAATATTATAACAGCCAGATTAGTTTCAGAACTCATGACCTTTGAGTGCGGTATATTATTTCTGAGCTGATAGGCCACCCTCACATACCAGTTGGCTAACCCCTTAAACATCAAAGTTACTGCTTGGCTACCAGCCTCAAACCATGACAGACTGGCTGCAAGCCCAAAACTTGACAGCCTGGCTCTAGTCCTATAGCCCTAGCTGACAGGCTTTTCTGCAAGGGTCTGATGAATGATTTCTGGCAACTTGCACTGCATTCTGACTGACTGTGAGAATAGTATTCAATCAGAAAAATGTGCACAAAACCTCCGTAGGTCTTAAATAGATGGCACTTTGCCGAATGCCCAGATCCACTACATGTTCACACCCAATTTTTTTATTTATTTATTAAATTTCACTGAGCAACCCTGGAATATTTGCAGCTGCAATTATATTTCAAATAGCGATGCTACTTCACATATAAATTTTATTCGAAATTCAGGAGCAGCTTAGATGATAATTCTTTTGCTTCTCTATGTTTCTGTTGAACTGCAGTAAGCATAGCTGGTCTTATTTTCTCATTTGGAGACAAAAGCTTAAGAATACATGTTCATTTGGGAGTCTGAATAAAACTCCTAAAAGATGAAATTGCATCCCAAAGAGTTGCAGTCGATTTTTTTTTTTCTTTTCAGTGGTCAGAGGAAGACATGTAACCCAGTCTCTTTTACTAAATTTTCTCCTTTGTGGATTGGTATTTCCTAAACTGTATTCCCATTTAACAATTTTATATTGCTAAGCTGAAAAAAAAGGGAATCATTTAGATCCTTTTCTTTGCCTGATATAATTGCACTGTAAGGTAAATGGCTCATTATTTGACATCAAGATTTTGCTGGGATTATCAAGAGATTTACGGATAAATCTCCAGAAAAAAAGCTGCATGTAATTAAAAGGTATCAGCAGTAAGCTGACAGTACATTGATGAAAATGCTTTGGAAGCAAATTCTAACTCACTTTATCCTTAAAGCGAACAATTATTTAGAGGAATATTTTACAGTAATCCCTTATAAGAACTGAATATACAGATTTCTATAATAAAATAGGCCTAATCGAATACAAGGGGAAAAAATGTGATGTTATTAGGCAAAATAAGGACCTGTATTTTACATCTGAACTGCAATGAGCACTGCGGCCATGAATTCCATGTATAGCAAGGGATTTTAATGAAGGTGAAAGATATCTAGACTATAAAAGGTGCAGATGTAGTGAAACCACCTATGACGATGACCGTTTCCGTCTAAAGTACGCCAACATAGGTACCAGCCTCTGTAAAGCATATGATTTTTTTTTTTACTGATATTTGTCACATGAAAGTCTAAAAGCATTTCTTTCCTGTTAGACAATATTTCTGCATAGCCGGTCAAGCCAAGTTGTAAGTTTACATGAATAGACATTCATATGATAGATAGATGAGTGCATTGCCAACGCGTTATGACACTGATACTTCTAGATAGCTGCTAATGGGCTATGACAAACCCTGGAGAAAAATCAGCTATAACATTCTTTTGTATTTCAAAACCCATTTTCATCTCTCCTCCCAGAAAGTATGACTGATCTAAGAGAGGAACTCTTGCAGTGAAAACTTGTTCTTATTTTTCTTATATTAGCATGGAATAGACATCCTGCTGTTCAGAGCAGGGAGTCAGTGCAAGTAGGAGAGAATCTAGCTGCAGGCTTTCTAAAATTATCCCATCATGATCTAGTGAGCTAGATGAAAAAAAAAAGCTATAAACATGAGCAAATATGCAAAACAACTTATAAGTAGATTAGAAAGTCTGCTACTTTTTATGCATAAGTGATGATTAATGCAAAGACCAAGAAGAGTGTTGAAAATATTAGTGTTATTATTTATTACACATAGCCTTTTCTGCCTAAGGCTCTGTAAAAAAGATTCCTCCTCTTTCTTGGATTGCAAAGGGAACATTTCCATTCCAAAGAGATTTGAATTTGTTTCAAAAACCAGGTGAATGAAGCTAAAAGTACTTTACTGAATAGTTTAACATAAAATCCTAAGTGTACTTCCTAACTAAGATATTTAAGTTTCACTTAAGAAACCAAAAAGGGAGAGTGTTTCTTTTTTTCTTTTTCTTTTTTTTTTCTTTTTTCTTTTTTCTTTTTTTTTTTTTTAGCAGGGAAACCATTTGCAGTTTTATTGTAACCATCTGTGAGAAACACCAAGACAAATGAACTCAAGCTAGAAGGAGTAGCAGACAAAACATCAGTGTTTGCACCCACCAAAAAGCATGTCTGACATTTCAATAGCTCACGGTTCATTCCAGGGCACAGAAAGGCTGCGTTACCTAAACTGGGAGGTCAAAGGCAAAGAATGGGGGGTAGCAGGGAGCAGAACTGTGAAGAGCTGTATTTGTCACTGCCAAGGGCATGTGAAGAGAGAAGATGAGGACGCGATGGTTGCTTCTGGAAGTAGGAAGTCTTGCCTGCTCATCCCTCAGGTACAACCCCTGCAGCAGAGTACGTGCTCCGGGACTTGCCAGCATGCTCCTCTTCCTGCACTGTCAAGAGTTGGCAGCAGCTCTGGACTTGCCTGGATTATTTCTCCCCCTGTCCTCCTTTGGTTATGCACAAGCATATTAGCCTTTTATTGAGAATGAAGAGGTAGTCCAGATATTTCTGTTCTCTCACTGTTTACTGGATCTGTAGGCAGGCAATTGAATAAAGAGTGGAAACAAGAGAGAACCATATCTGCTAAAATATTATTTAACCTGTGTGTGTCTATGCCTGATGGAGAGCTGAGACACTGTGGGGCCTTTCAAAGTTTTACTAACTCATGGCTGTAAGTAGAACTACATTCAACTAGAGAAATAGCTACAAAAATCTCTCCCCCAAAGGCCTACAGGATACTAGAAAGAGGAATAAAGGTTACCAAATGTGTCTCAGACATATTAGTAGGTGTTGAAGGAAACTGAAATTCACCTTCTTCCAGGGATTATTTCAGGATTATGAAAAAGTAACATAAAAAGGGTCTGTTTTCCCTGTGATTGCCTCAAGTTAATCATTTTAATCTTTTCCTTACATGGCTTCTCATTTTACTTTGGATCAAGCCTGAGCTTTTGAGGTAAATCTCCCAATTGTTCCCCCCAGTTAACTGTATTTTCAGAGAATGTGTTCCTGGAAGGTGTGCTCCAGAAATGCACCTTGTGTGCCTCTGCCATGGCTGGGTTCAGGCCACTGGACCAGCCCCGCTAATGCACACGGTGATGATTTTTGGGTTCTCAGCATCAGCTGCTTTATTCTACAGCTCTAGCACAATTGCACTGCTTACTTGCCACTGTAGATATAGCCATTAGTAACCCAATACAAACAGCGGAAAAGCTGCTAAGCCTTGCAGAGCATATCCTCAAAAATTACAGATAAATGGTGTTAGATATGCAAGCACGAAGTGACTATCTTACAGTCTGAGTTGCTTAGCTCATATGTATGGAACATAGCTTCAGAAGTTTTTATATCACCTTTTCTGCCTTTTTTATCACAAAGGTGCAAGTTTTCAATGCAAAGTTTTAGGAGATGATTGTTACAGGTCATTTGTTGTTTAAATTTTATCCATCCCTCAGATATAAAAAAGCCCCTTTGTGAGCATCTCTATATTTCATTTCTGAAATTAAAAATGAAAACGGAATGTGGCAGCTTTCCACCAGTGTCACTATAATTTCCATTTTTTTGCCATCGATTAATTTCATGAATTTTAATTAATTCAAGCATTCCCAGCCTCAGTCAGGATAAGACCTTCTTACTGGGCTAGGAGCAGATTCAGAGACCAGGTCCTATGTTAAAGGATGCTTTTTCTGAACAACAGAAAATGAAAGGAGGAAGATAGTCTTAGCAGAAGTCAAGTGCAGGGACCTGAATACTGGCTTGACATACGGGTTGCAGAATAAATCTCCTGCTTTGTCAGAGATGCCTAATGTATTTTTTTACATCAGTCACTTTGGTATGACTCATTGAGGACATTTAGGAGCGAATTTTCATTTGTTTTAGTGAGAGACAGGCAGGCAGTCTTCTGAAAATCCCACAAGGCATCCATCTACATTTTTAGGTAACCAAATAGATCTAAAAAACCTATTATCTGCCTATTAAAAGGAGAAAATGCTTCATCACAGAGAAATCTGAGACTAAAAAAGACTAGAACATGCTAAGATTTTTGGTTATTGCAGTAATGGGAATCAGCTTTCAAATAGACAGAAAGGAGAAGGTTCCTGATGCTGGAATGTTAATCGTTGGTGTGTTCAAAATGGGCCAAATTCTACAGTCATTATTCAGGGAAAACTCCTGTGAAAATCAATGTGATGTTTGCCAGGGTAAAGATTTGGACTTACAGTGGATGATTGCTTAGTCTTTTATCATCTGTTAGATCAGCAAACTCTTCTCAGCATGCAGCATGCACACAGGATATAATTTAGACCACCTACAGAACAGCTTTTCTGATTCTTAACTGCAAACCATTAAAAACTAGAATGTAAATATGATACTTTGAGCCAACAGGGCCATCAGTATAGAATGGAATTCTGCTTCAAAATCAGAGGCATGTCATTCCCTATTAGATTTCAAAACCACCTATTGTCTGTGAATTGTCTTCTTGAGACACTGAAGTTGTTAGGAAAAGCTTAAGCTATGACTCTTTGCTGATTCAGAGACTATAATTAGACTTTAGAACAGAATTAGAAGTCAGAATATCGCCTGGCTTTATTTTAGGTGCAAAAGTATGAAAGGAGCAAAATTTTTTTTCACCTGGATGCTACAACATATTAGGAGCAACTCCACTGACTTCAGCTCTTCAGTGATGCAGGAGAGAATGAAGCTGGGACCACACTGTCCTCTGTGAAAGTTTGTTTTTAGTCAGTGCTAGAATAGTGCTTTAGAAGCCAAATAATGTTTGAGACCCTATTCTCCTGGGAGCTGTACAGATGCATACTAGGTCTGAGCCCCTTAGGGTGAAGTAACCAGATTGAAAAAGTGTAAAAGAGAAACACTTTAGGAGCTAGAGGGAAGTGGGAAGCCTGAGATACGAAGTGACCTGTGTGTTAGGGCACAGAGGAAGCTGATAACGCATCCAGGAACAGAACTCTGAATGTCAATTAATGCCCTGTCTCCTGGGCCACAGTGCCAGACCTTGGCTCTTCTCATCCTTGAATGGATGTTGTGTACACTCCTCTTATGGTACTGCTGGTAATTTTAAGCACTCTAGAGTCACAGCCATTTATACAGTATGGAATTTCAGTGGTGTTTATATTTCCATGTGAAAACCACTGATATGATGACTTAGTCATTTATGTAACATTAGGGGATAGATGAAGATGGGGATCCTGGCCTCTTTCCATCCTAAAAAAACATGTCTTAGGTTTGTAACATTATACCACATTTGCTTGGTTGTATTTTTGCTGCATTGATGAATTTGTGATTAATGGAGTTATATCATAGAAATTCTGTATACAACTATAAACTGCATCCAATTATATGTGCAGTAACAAAGTAAAAAATATTTGGGTTGGAGTGCATAACTTTGATTTGGCCACATTTACTGGTGGCCACATATACGCAACTGAATCTGGTAGTTTTTCTTATAAAAGCAAAGCAATTAAGTAACAGTAACTTTTGCATGCAGACTGGGTGACATAATGTGGCTTATTAAGGAGAACAACAAAGAACAGTGGGATTAAATCTATCCCCGGTGTAACACAATTGCTAAAAATCAACAGCATTACCACTGACACTAATTTTGTCTAAAATGAATCGTTTCTCAGAGGGCACTGCTATGGGAAATCTTCTTATCTTTGAGAAAAAGGAAAAATGACCTTACTTTACATTTGCTTTCTTTTTCATTTGCCCATTTCCACTGGTTTCAGTGTGATTGTTCAGGTGAAAATGAGGGCAGAGTTTGACCCCAAAGTGTAAATAGATAAAAAAACAAACAAACAAAAAACATAATACTCTGTTGAGAAGGGGGAATGCTTTGAATCTGCCACTTTTCAAAGAGTTTGCAAACAGTGTAGCTATAACATATTAGTCTAACTTAATTTAAATGTTTCCAGAGGTTGTGTTAAACTGGTGATCCTTAGACAGGAAGCATACTGTGTTGTCTGAAGAATAATCAGTTCCTAGAAGTTTCAGTAGTACCTGGTAGGATGAATTGACTAGACATAGTTTTAAAAGCAATCCTGCTTTCAAAATTCAGAAACGAGATACAAATCCAACCAGCCTAGTGCTACCCTTTTGTCTAAGGAGAGGTTGAGAACTGAAGTATTACTGAGTGAGGGTATGGTGCAGGGATCAAATTATTTTTGCAGAGAAAATTGGAACAGTAAAAAATTCTGCTGTGTGTGTGGACTAGGACCTGATGCATACAGCTAAATTAACTGAGATGTACTCACTGAACTGATTGTTGTTAATGGTAGTTAATGCTAGCCTAATTCAACCCATTCTGCTTGCCAAGGTATTACAATAAGAAAGGCCTTATCCTGAAGTCATTGTCCCTACATAAATCATTTAATTTTGTTCTGATAAGAAGATTAATTTCAGTAGCTCAGAATTCATGAAATTCATCTGTGTTGAAAAACCTTTATGCTTGTGTGATATAGGAAAAATAAATTTAGGGAGAAAAAGATTGAAGCTTTAAATTTCTGAGGAGTTGAGCAACACTGAATCTAATAAGCAACACTGAATAAAAAAATAAATTTTAGCTTATGAGGCACAGGTTTATCGTTTCCACTTAAGAACTTTTAAAATAAATGTATGTATGGGAGGATTACTATAGAGCAATAATCTTGAGCTGTTCTGAAAGCTAGAAAATGAAATAGAATACTACATCAACGTTATACTGAGATATAATACTTTATGCCCTAATTTGTGTGCAGAATGACATGTTTTTCTTGGCTAGTGGAATTTTGTATCAGCTCTTCACTATGTTACAGTTTCTTCTGGCATCCAGACTTTGGAAGCTAACATTTATCTAGTCAGACCATTAGCACCTTACAACCCGATCTAAAATTTTCTCTAGTTCCTCTACTAAATAAACTTAGACAAAGAGTCTGGAATGATAGTTTTCTCTTTGCAGATGTCCCTTAACCTTCATGACTGTTCCTAACTATATATTTATTTAATTAAATTTTTTGCATAACATAATACTTCTGAGGAAGACTGAAATGTCTACATCTACAGTAATTTCCTATGGTGGCAGGAGGAGGGAAAGGCTGTAAATATGCTTCAGATTTAATTTGCCTCAGTATAATCATCTTTTTGTGATTTAACAGTTGGGAATACATTGGTATTAATTGCACCATTGGTTTAAAGGAGTAATAGTGTATGCACAGCAAACTTCTGGTGCATATATTGGAATAATCTTAGTTTTAATCTAAAAAGAATTTAGTGTGCACTGAGCAATTTGAATTACAAAGTATGTTAACTATGAATGTTGATAACAGAGTTGAAAGCATTTTACAGAGGCTAACAGTACACCTGGCTCAGCTGACTATTGCGGTATTTTATATTTTCTTCAGCATAAAATTTAATTCAAATGTGTATAGAGTCTGGACACAGTAGTACTTTTAATGCAAAATCCAGCCACCCTGTAAATCCAGAGAAGCAGTCATTTGTCAGAGTCCAGCATCCATTTCTAGCAAGCCAGCCATGGAGTGATCATATTTTCAGAGTGGTTAGGTGTTGAAAAGGTGTTTGAAATGTGAATGAGTTTTAAAAACAAGCGTACACATACAACTCAGTGTCTTCCTTTCTTTCAGTTCAGCTTTCTTGGTTTGGATTTCCTCTCGCACTGACGTAAAGTGTTGCACCAGCATTTAGCAATTAGTGCTCAGCTGGTTGTGGGCTTCCTGCAAGGATCCTAACAGGTCACCATTTCTCAGGAGGTCCCAACCGTCCCATTTGCATCACCACTAGCAGGACAGCTCTAGAGTTGCTCTAGCTATAGCTGCTGTTGCTGGATTGAAGTGGGAGGAGGTGTCATAGCTGTGAAGCACAGCCCAGGCCATCAACACTCTCCACCTGAGTCCTGGGAGGCAAGAACGGGAGCTGAAGCCCCATCTACATGTGCCTGTCCTCCCTTCACGGCATGATGGGAACACCAGCCTCCTAGTGTGCAAGCAGAGATGGGCGAGATGTGTGGGACTGTTTTCTACTAGGGATTGATTGACAAGAAGGGAAAGGGGGATGGGTGAAAAAGAGGAAATTATCCTATCCCATATAACTAAAGCAGACTGTAGTATTTCATTGTTTGCATGCACCATGCTGACTGCGATTTGAGCCACTGAAAGTCCTCTTGTCTGCAAACATCTGTTCTGATGTACCACATGGCATCCAAGCTACATTAGATTTGTGGTTATATATGATACAGTATGTTTTGAATTCCAGAATGCCTCTATTTTCATTTTAAGGACATACTATCTTACAGATAATTATTTGACTGCTGAAGGATTGCTTTTCAGGCATGGTACCTTCCCTTTTAAAAATCTACTTCTGTTTTACCTAAACCACCAGAAATTATAATAACTATTCTCCCTCATTTTTTTTTTACGCATAAATTTGCTATCATTTCTTCTCATACTTGAATGTTCTCCCACCTGTCCTCAATTTAATCCATGAATGTAAGCACATAAATCTTCATGACATTTTGGCAGAAAGTACCTATTTGCAGATGACTCCTTTAGGAAACTCTGAATCCAGGTGTTTGGTTTTTGCATAAAGTGTTGCAAAAGGGGAATTTTAATGTGACCATACAACCAAAAAAATGGTTACATTTGAAATTCTGTAGAAGGGTGGGCTATCACATGTGCAGACTTCACGTATCTTTTCCACACCCTATGTTATATTCAGTGAGTTATAATTACTGCACCATCTGTAAAGGGGAGGGATATAGGATTT
Organism: Rhea pennata; assembly: GCF_028389875.1. NCBI lineage: Eukaryota > Metazoa > Chordata > Aves > Rheiformes > Rheidae > Rhea > Rhea pennata. The sequence continues at coordinate 15,554,166 of NC_084674.1, forward strand.
TACTGCTACAAGCAAGTGATTATGCAAACCTTGTTCTATGTAATGAACATGCACTGGATATTTAAATCCTTTATCACATTTGACAAATGGGATGAAAAACGGAATGCTGATTTCAAAATATATTTTTGGGATGGAGTGAAAAAAAATTTTAAAAAAGAGATGAAACAGTTGGCCATTTTCCTTTGGCCAGATGGTTTCTAAACAAAGATCAGAATCTATCTGAAAGTCTCATGACAAGGTGTGCATTAAACTGTATGCCATACAAACTGCATGATTTGAAAAGAATTTCATCTTTAGTTACTACAGGGCCTGTAAAAACTGCTAGCTTTATTTAAAGTTGCATACTGAATTAAAACAGAGGTGCTTACACTTTCTATCTACCATCTTTGAGATATTATGTGGAGAACAAATTTCATATTCCATCCTTCTGAAAGTTCTCCTTTAAAATGATTTGAATTCATCACTAGACTGGAAATACCTCCCCAATAATTTATCATTTAAAAAAAAAATCCTAGTGTGCATAAGCACATGTTTATGAATAACATACACAAAAGTATTAAAAAGTTCTTTGTTTCCAAGGTGATGAGGAGAGCTTTGGAAGTTGGAATCTGTAGTCTTTTAGTTTTCTACTGTTGGTGAGAATAGCTTGTGGGAGCACTTCGGCTATTGATGAGATAAATAATTGTAGAAACCGGAAAAGGGAAGGAAATGGAATGGACTCAAAAAAATATTTAATGGGGAATTCCTTGACTTTTCTTCCTCTGATATAAAATCTTATCACCTCCCCGCCCCCAAAATAAAATAAAACCCCTTTAGCAAAATAGATCTACATTGCACACACACCTTTTCTCTTGAGAGAAGATGGAAGAATGGACCACACAGGACAGCTGTTATATCTCTTTTAGCTCATGCTTCTGGAAGGCAGTCAGATATTACAGTGATAAGGGCAGTACGAGGACTTAGACAGAATATAAGAGTGCATTGTTTCAGCTTTGATATCACCCAGTACAGACAATTTTTTTCTTTAAATCCTGTAATCACTTATATTTTCTTGAACAACAAAAAAGCTTTCTCCTTTTGCTTCTAATAGACTAATCCTGCAGAAAGGCTTTGCCCTGAATTCACACTTTTCTATAGGGCCACAATCTCTTTTCTAGTGAAAAGGTTAATTCAAAGGTCTTTTGAATCTGCAGCTCAGGCCTGGAGGGGACTCCGGAGCCCGACTGTGCACCCAATGTGGCCTCACAATTGCAGGCGCAGGAGGGGAGTGCAGCTGCAGTGCGCGCGAGCCCCGGCTGCGGTATTCCTGATCGCCGGCTCCAATATTCATTTATAATTTCTGGAGTTGACTACAACTCTAAGAGCCAAGATAAGAGAATGATGTAAGAAAGATTGATGCATTAATTGTGCTATGTGAGACCATACTTTTCAGCTGCCTCCGTTACATCCTTTCAGCATGTTTAATACCAGCACTGATCTCTAAGAATTTGCTAATACAAAGGGGAGCGAGAGAGAGGCTACAGTTGGGATCTTGAGCCAAATGCTTGGCTTGCTTACCCTGGTATCACCTTAATGGTTCACACTTGTCTAGCACCATTAAAGGTAAGTGAAAATAGCTCCCTGGACACCATTCTCTCACTATACCTTTACTGAAAGAAAAACGGGAATTTGAATGGGCCCGTGGAGTTGGCTGTTGTTACTGTTGCTTTTTTGGCATCATTAGGACAATCCCTTTAAAATCCCAACTTCCCATGAACTTACCCATTCTGATTTGAATTTCTGGTGGCATGGATTCCCGCTGGCCATCCTAATCTCTTGCCTGTGCAAAAGATTCTTTTTATGTCGATGACACAAAGGACTTTGTTGGGAAGTTTTACACAGAATACACAAATGAACCAATCTTCTGTTCACAAGCAGGAGGAGAGTTTTCTTTCTTTCTTTTTTAAGTATTCAGTTCATAGTGGTTTGTTCCTTTTACTCACTCAGGCTATCCCAGGGTAGAGAGTGAGTTCCTTGCCAAAAATAGAAGCATATTCTACTTCTGGGAGGAAAATAGCTTTACTGTTCAGAAATAGCACTTTATATTCACTCTAGCAATCCAGATCAGTTTATAGAGAAACATTATGTTGCTGATAAAAACAATTTATAGGGTGAAATTATGCCCCAGGTTCAATGGGACTTGTCTGTGAACAACTGAGGGTAGAATTTGTTTTCTGAAGGCTCATATTGCACAGTTCTTTTTGCTGCTAAGTAAACCAATACCAATTATAGCGGATATTCCCAGATGGAATGTGGCAGTTGCTATCATCTAAGGCAACGATAAACTGAATAGGAGGCATGAAAATTAATTTCCGAAGAAGATGAGAAAGAAGAGGAAGAAGAAAAGAACTAAAAACAGGCTAGTGCAATGCTTTCTTCCAAAAGAAAGAACATTACAATTTTCTGATGTCCAAATGGGGCTGTGACTCCTAACTAGTTGACAAGGCACCTCTCTGAGCATGGCTGCTAGCCATGGTGTTTTCTGGTCTCCTCCCAGGTTGTCCCCTTTCCATGCAGTACAGCAGAGTCAATCATCTCAGCTCTGCAGGTAGACCTGTATCACGCTCAGTAAGCCAGCATGCCTCCTTGGTGTAGGCTGGACATTGGAGGGTCAGAGACCACCCCAAGCTCACCACTGTCACCACCAGCAAATTTCTACTTTCTGACCTTTCAGATGGACTTTTCTCAAGCACTAGTGTAATGAGCTCCTTCAAAGAGAAGCGAGTTAGTGCTCTTACAGCCCAACCAGGGTACTACAATTTCTTTATCGGTACTTAGTGAATACTACTAGGACCATAGCCTAGCTCTTGGGAAAATATTCAAGTATGGAAGTTTTTCCTTCTGTATGACTATAACATGACATCTACATATTAGAGACAGCAAATCCTGCATAGACACTTTTTCTCATACTTTTTTTTTTTTTTTTTTTGATCACATGAAACTAAGGGCTGCAGGTTTTCTGCGTTACAGTGTGTATAACAGAAATCACGTAAGTCTCACCGGCTAACTGATTCTGGCTTATATTTTCCTGTTTAAGCAGAACTTTCAGTAATTTCTGGGGATTGGGCCCAATTCAAGCATTTTCAGTTAGAATATCACTGATTTTTTCTTTTCTTTCACTAGAGTCTCTTTCACAATTGGTGCTGATTGGCAAAGGGGGAGAAGGAAATCCCAAGACTTTTTACAGAATTATTTCCTGTTTTAACTGGAGCAAATTATTCAAAAATTTGAAAGTTTTGATATAAGACAGGGCATAGTTTGGCCAAAGATAGCTGTATTTTCCCTAGTGCTTAACAGCTTTATGTCCACTAAAAAAGATGAAAGTTCATTTTTGCATTTTTAAGATGCCAGAGCTACATAATACTCACTGAATGTTTCAGCATAATACTTTTAGCAAATACAATGGAGTTTTCATTTTTTAAAAGTGCTTTATTCATTTTTACAGTAGTATTAGCAAGGTCTAATGTGTAAAGCAAATATATAGGAGTGTAGTCTGTATTTCTCATACCAAGAGAAAATTAACATGGTAATTAAATTTGTGCCTACTTTATGTTGCAGCTGTACTGTTGCTAATCTAATCTAATAATCTTGGAATGTTATAATTACTTGTCTTCTAAAGTACATCTGGTAGTTGGCATGCTGCAGGAAGCACAACTGATATTTGTTTTATTCTAATCAGTGTCTGTGCAATCATTTTGGAGTGCAAAGAAGCTAAGAATCACTGAGGTCAGTTGACAAATCTAATTGGGTGGCTTATGATTTTCAATAGAACAGGGAGAAGAGGCTCAATTTCTCACTCTGTGGTAGCATTACAACATTGGGAACTCTGTTCCCACCTTTTTTCTCTAGTTAGTCCTGCTTTAGTTCCTAAGTGGTGATGCATTTGAGAGTAAATTCAGCTGAACAGATTTTCCCCACTTCTGAGCTAGGCAATATAAGGTTTAGGCACTTCTCGTGGTCAACAAACTGGTGATTTTATCTTACCAGTTAATTTGAATTTACTTAACAATGTATTATTTGCTGTATCTCTTGGAGATATGTGTCATCATTTTCTAGAGTAGCTATACTTATTAAAGGAGTTAGAAACTTAACAGAGTTCTAGGATTATACATTAGTCATGCAAGCTTCGTATGTCTTTCCTTCTTAATACCATGATTCATCAGGCAAATTGAACTGCAATTAAAAGTCATCCTGTTTGTGATTGATAGTTAACAAATTTTAATTAATCTACCTAAAATAACTAAAATAAGTAAGATTTGCTAACATATTCTTAACTGATACTATGAGAAAAGTTAAAAATACAGAACATGCATTCCTGGAAAGGTATCTCAGTTTTTAACTGTGCAGAAAGATAACTTAATTGCAAGGCCCATGTCAGGACTTACGTTCAGAACTTATAACCTAGTCTTAAGACATCACTTACTGTAGAATGGCAATGGAAGGAACATCTGTGTTTATCTGTGATTTCAGATCTTCTCTTTGTGAATGAGAAACATTTCAAGTAAATGTTACCTTCCTCTAGAACTCTTGATTAATTGAAACCATTTCCCCTGGAGCCAGTGGGATACAAGCTGCAACAGGACATCCATTATGTAGTTTAGTTGGGTGCTTGACAGAGATATGGTCTTGGTTATCTGTGAACATTTTTCCTAGCTGCTCATGTCATTGTTCTGAGCTAACTCTGATCCTGAGTTGGGGCAAAGCCTACTTAAAAGACCTCAGTCAAACGCTTCATCTAAATTCCATAGGAGCTTTCCAAGATGCTAATAAATATAGCACCAATAGAAAAAAATAGAAGAAAAAACATATCTTACTTCTGAGTCTGTTACAATTTTATCTTCACTAATCTGAATTGATTCCTGTTCCTGGTAATAGCACTAACATGTTAACATATTAATATGTTAACATGTTAATATCAACATTGGCTGAATGGCAGCGCTCAGAGGGTTGTGATCAGTGGCTCAGAATCTAGTCAGAGGCCTGTAGCTAGTGGTGTCCCCAGGGGTCTGTACTGGGTCCAGTCTTGTTCAACACATTCATCAGTAATATGGATGAAGGGACAAAGCACCTCCTCAGCAAGTTTGCTGATGATACCAAACTGAGAGGGGTGGCTGATGCATGAGAACGCTGTGCTGCCATTTAGCGAGACCTCAACAGGCTAGAGAGCTGGGCAGAAAGGAACCTCACAAAGTTCAGCAAAGGTAAGTGCAGGGTCCTGCACCTAGGGAGGACTAACCCGCTGCACCAGTACAGGTTGGGGGGTTGACCTGTTGGAAGGCAGTTCTGCAAAGAAGGATCTAGGAGTTCTGGTGGACAAGTTGACCATGAGCTAGCAATATGCTAGCAATATGCCCTTGAGGCCACAAAAAGCCAATGCTGTCTTGGGGTGCCTTAGGAAGTGTGTTGCCTGCAGGTGGAGGGAGGTGATCCTGCCCCTCTACTCAGCCCTGGGGAGGCCTCATCTCGAGTACTGTGTCCAGTTCTGGGCTCCCCAGGACAAGAGAGACATGGAGCTAATGGAGAGAGTCCAGTGCAGGGCTACAAAGATGATTAGAGGACTGAAGCATCTGCCCTGTGAAGAACGGCTGTGAGAGCTGGGCCTGTTTAGCCTGGAGAAGAGAAGACTGAGAGGGGAGCTTCTCAATATGTGTAAGTATCTGAAGGAGGGTGTCAAGTGGGTGGGGCCGATCTCTTCAGTAGTGCCATGAGACAGGACAAGAGGCAACAGGCACAAACTGAAACACAGGAAGTTCCGTCAGAATACGAGGAAAAAAATTTCTTTACTGTGAGGGTGACAGAGCACTGGAATAGGATGCCCAGAGAGGTTGTGGAGTCTCCTTTTTTTTAGAAATACTCAAAACAAACTGGATGGGATCCTGTGCAACGTGCTTTAGGTGACCCTGCTTGAGCAAGGGGATTGCAATAAATGATCTCCAGAGGTCCCTTTCAACCTCAACCATTCTGTGATTCTGAGAATGTGTGATGTGCTAAATGAATATTTTTATTGCAGTAGAATAAACTCTTTCTGTATGTCTCTTGATTTGGCAGTATATAATCTGAGGAAGAAGAAGCATTGTACATTTAGTATTTGTTGTACATACCTTCTCAGAATAGCTTTCTTAGGAAAAAAAATATTGGATGAGATCTTCCTTTATGCAAACTGAAGTTGTCATGCAAAACACTCACTAAATCAATATACATCAGAGGAGAGATTTTTTAAACGTAAAATAATAGTGAGAAAGAAGTGGTTTCAAGGATCTTAGATAAATAAGCAAACAAATCCCTACCTCTATATTTCAATTCAAGAGTCTTTATGGATTAGAGTTTCTTAATCATCTAAATCACTGAAAGCAACGTAATAGTCCTAAATATCTAAATCCTTCCTGTTTTCATTGAAACTACTGCTATTTATTTGCTCTCCTCTTTAACTTGGCTGTTTTTGATTTAAGCCCAGAGTATATGACATTGTCTTTTAGAATCAAAGACTGGTTGCCCAGAAAGGTGATGAAGTCTCCTTCTTTGGAGATACTCAAAAGCCATTTGGACACATTCCTGGTCAACATGCTCTAGGTGATCCTATCTGAGCAAAAGGGTTGGGCTAGATGATCTCCAGAGATTCCTTCCAACCTCAACCATGGTGTGATTCTGTGAAAGGTATGGCTAGGTTGGGAGGCTTTAGCCAGCTACCTTGCAGTTGTTCTGTGGCCAAGTGAATTCAGACTGCTGATTCTATGATGGTTTCCGTCCAGACCATGGTAGTATCCGATATCGCTCTTGCACTGGCAGGGAAAAACACTTAGATGAGCTTCCACTGCTCTGCAGTAAACAGCAGTTCTTTATAAAAGTGCCATTTACAGCACAGGTGGATAAAGTCTTCTGACAATCCCCTCTTCCCCTCCAAAAAAACCAACTATATTGGTCTAGAAAAGCTGTCCACAAATTATTTCACTCAAAAAGGGAACTTGATTAAAAAATGTGGAAATGCTGCATTTCTAGAATGTCAAGATTTTTTTTTTAACTTGAAAACAGACTCAAAGCCTCCCCATCCCCCACACATACTCTGAACTCTTCAGCTGGAATAAAACACTTTTCTGACCCCCTCAAATAAAAAGTTACATCTTGCTTGTTTAGAGCAGCCGAAAATTCAGTCCTAAACATATCCTCATTTCCATTATTGTCATGGTTTGCTTGCAAATTGCCTACCCTGTTCTACTTTGCAGGTTTTGTCATTCTCTAGATGCAAAAAACTAAATCAAACTAAACCAAACCCCATCAGGGTTGGCTGGTTGTCCAGTCCTGTACAACTAACACAGTGAAATAGGTGCTAGCACCTAAAGACCTCAATGGTAATCTGAACTGCTTGAGTCAGTGAGCATTAGTCCAGTAATTTAGGCTTGAGTACATGCTTATTTAAATGCTTATTATGTTATACTGGACTACAGCTAAAGTGTGCTCGAACTGCAGGTATGATGCAGCATGTGGAGGCATGTAGTCCCAGCTCTAAGTATGAAAAGATGAGAACAGTTAAAAAAGCAGCTGATTAATAGCATAGAGAAGCAAAACTCCAGTATCGGATATGTTAGTGTAAACTGGAAATGACTCAGCTGAAACTGCTGAGGTCATTTCAGATTTATATATACCAGAGGGTGAAATTTGATCTCTTGGTTATTGATAATTTTCATACCATTTTAGTAAAATCTCATTTGCTTCTCTCTGCTTCTGGAACAGCCAGGCTTCACAGTAGGAGGGGGAAAAGGGTCTGAATTTCTAAGCTGCAGTCTGGGAATTAAAACTTTATCAGCATGATACAGAGTGTTTTGCCCATTTGTGCTGTATTAATAAATATCACAAAATGTTTTTTTAGATTCTGCTTTGTCTATTACTGAAACCAAAAGTATCTGTACTTCCAAAATGATCCTCAGAGAGTTGCTTTGCATTTATAGAGATTTCCAAATTGGCAGGGATTCACTGGACAACTTTTTGAAAATTAGTGGAAGCTAGAAGCAATGTAAGAAATTATACATGGAAGCACAATTTCACAGGTATCACAGGGCCAATTCAGACTTTGCTTACAAGGGAGAATGAGAATACAACACACTCTAGAAAACAAATAATATATTGTTCCAAAAAATAAACTCTATTACCACTTCTATCCCTATAGTTCTTCCAGATGAAAATAATCCTCAATACAAAAGAATTAAAAAAAACCTATTTCTGCTACCTGTTGAGTAAAGCTATCATGAGGACTGTCAGAGTGCAAACAGCTAAGCTATGTTGTTTTTTGCAAAAGGAAAGAGTGCAAACATAAACTATGATTAATAATGTTATTTTTCTTTTTGTTCACACATTTTTTAAATTTATCCAGCCTATTTGTTCAAAATCATTTGCCAGTTTCTTAAAAAACATCATTGTTGTGCTCTTTGAATAGTATCCCAGTGATTTATTGTAAGGGTTCACTATTCAAATGTCAGAAGTCTCAATGTGGTTAGCTTCTTAAAGGAGGAGCCATTGTTTCTGTTCCTTGATCAGGTGATTTATGCAATCCAGTGAATTGTAAATTATGAGCATAACAATGAAGAATTAGCACTAAACTTTGGGAGCCTGGCTGGTCATCCCCGTAGGCTTCCAGCGCTCCCTGTACGAACAGTGATACTAGCACTCAGCGCACAGGAAGGCTAGGTATACTTTTATGCTCAGCTCCTGCGGGGACTATCGAGTTGGAGATCGGGGAGAGCTCTTGGCGACAACCGCTCGAACGGCCGCTAGGAAGGCAGAGCGGCTCGTTTCCTTCCCAGCCCGCGACAGACTGGGCCGGCTGCCTAGGCCGCACACCCACGGGTGCGAACAGCTCCCGAATAAATAATCTGAAGCACTACAGGGTTGGCTCCTCGGGGCGCCACCGGAGGCTATAAACCCCGGGGTCACCTCGGAATGAAGATTTAAGCATTTAAATTCACTTTGTTACTTTATAACTGCCCAGGGCACCGTGATAGCCCCGGGGGCCAAGCAGGCGGTAGCAGCCCGGGCGCGCGTGCAGGGCGGTGCCCGGCAGTGCTGGGGCGGGGCCGGGCCGGGCTCCGCCCCCCGGGCGGGCCTGGGCTGCCTGAGGCGACGCCGCTGCGTTCCAGAACGTTCCGGGGCGCTGCCACCGCCGCCATCATCGCGGCTGCGCGGAGGCTCGAAGGGTGCCCAGCAGTCCGACCCCCAAAACCAGCAGCTGCCGCAGCCCCCGGAGGCTGAGGAGAGGAAGGAAGTGCTTTATGGTGGAAGCTTTTAAGTTCCCAGAGAAGCCTAAGGCAAAAAAAAAAAGGCAAAAAAAAAAAAAAAAAAAAAAAAACTTGAAGCACTAAGGAAATATTGTTTGTGTTTACCCCAGCTGAGGTAATGAGGAGTCTGATACTTCATCTCTGCGTAAAGGATGACTACAAGACTCGATTATCTGTGATCTTTTAAGAAAGATCCTTTACAGCTATAATCTACCTTCTGAAGCTCACGGGAGATGTTTTTGCAGGACTGTGGTTGGGGAGGCTGTAGGGAAGTAGGTGGAGGGCAACACACCATGGATCAGCTTGAACAGGCTGACTGACCCCAATTCACTGAGAGCAGGGAATGCTCTCACTTTTTAAAAGAGATGATCTAAAAAGGTTTAATGATAGCTAGGGCCCAAGGTCAGAGCTGCTCTGGGTCTGATGCCTGTAAAACGCATTCCTGTCTGCATAAAATTGGGGTGTGTTCTCTTGAGAGGGTAATTTAAAGAGGATGCTTTAATCCCAGAGATTCATTTGTTAAATCACAGATAAGCTGTATTTTTACATGCTTATCACATGCATATTTTATGGAGAACTGAACTGAAGTGAATATGATGGTTCAAGTGTCTAAAAAATTACCCATAATTTCACAGAGCGCTATATATTGTATTTTGGCAATTTTAGTTGCAGTTTGTGGGAGAAAAAGTGTCTGGGAACATAAAGGAAATGGACCAAACGTAAGTACATAGCAACATGCTGAAATGCACAGCTCCAATGATGAGCCTGAAAAATAATTCCACTAGAACTGATGAGGGAGGTTCAGTATTAAAATAAATGATTAGAGGATTAGATAGTCTAAACAGGCAGAAAAATGCTTTTAAAGGGCAAACCAATCTGAATCTTTGACTTTTATATATTCTTTTCAAATGGTGTGTTACAGACTCCAGAGGCGTGCTCGGAGCACCTGCCGGAAGGCTGCAGAGCTGACAGGCACGCCAGATGCAAGGCAGCTTTCTTGGCAAGGCGCTTGTTTGTAATCCGCAGGTTTGGGTATATGGTGGGAATTGCTATTTCCACACTACACTGAGCACACTAGATTTGCTTTGTGTCACTAGCATTCTGTGCAGGGAAGGCTGTATGCTAAGTTGACTTTTGGCAGAGTCCAAGGGAGAACAGCTGTACAGTCAGTAATTAATTCCATAATTGCTTTAACCTAGACCAAAACTGAGACAAACCTTAAGCAGAAACACAATGCTGACAGTGCTGTGATCAGCTGTCTGTGGAGCCAGGAAAAACTAATGAAATGGGCTCAGCAACATCAAGAAAGAGCTCAGCAGACCTGAACTATCATTAGAAGTGTGACAGGGCCTTTTGAAAGCAATATTTCCACAATACTAATGTACTCAGTTTCTCTGCACAAATTAGCAAACCCTCCATGCTTAATGGAGAAGCCATGAAAGGCAGAGATGTGTACTCACAGCTGAGTCCTCTCAGGAGAAACTTCTGCCTGGCCTTTCCTGTATCTGGAAACTTTGTGGAGAATACATACCACTGTTTTCTGTAGTTTCTGCTTAGATGCTTCCCTGGATGTTGCCAGTCCCTCAACAGGGGATAAACTTTTTCTAGACATAGACACACCACAAAACAGATGTACTTTTCTCAGTGTTTCTTCTTTTTTTAGACATTTGTGCCAAAGTGGCTTCCAAATGGACCAGTGTCGGGGGGTGTTTTTTGCATAGATTCTGATCCAGCTGTGCAAATACTTTGCATTGCTATAAACAGCATATCCCAGCAATGACATTGGTAGACACTTGCAAAGGCCTGGAGCTCAAGGCTTCTCAATTAGGTATACAGTATCAGCTGGGTCCTTCCTTTTCTTGTCTAGATTCAGAACTTAAAGATGATCTCATGGCTGCAGCCTCTTAGAGATGCTGGCAGAACATTTACATGTAATAGTTATTGCTGAACAGCTCGGTGTGTGGAGAGAAGACTTCAGACACATGCAACAGGCATAAGAATCTCACGACACTACCTACTGGAAGATACTTTCAAAAGCTTGCGTAGGATTTTTAAATTGTATATTGTCGGCTGAATACAAAGAAAACACGTGTCAAAAGCCCCACACAATCAACTGATGGTATGTTGAGGATCTTGAGAGCTCAAATATCCTATCTGAATAAACACTGTTGGCTTAGCTATGTTAATTCTCTTATGAGATTATTTAAATAACCACATAAATGAAGTAGCTAATATATTTCCTCAACGTGTTTAGATACTCACCTTGGACTTTAATTTTCTACCTCTTAAAAATGATGTTTGCATATTAAAGTGGAGAAACATCATTAAAATATCTTCACATGATACATAAAAGTGAAATCATATAGGGGAACACATAAAAATGTTTGTAATGCCAATATCAACCATACAGCTTTTTATTGTAGTGCTGCTTGACAGTATTGATGCCTCACACATAAAATTGACAGTTTCTGAATGGCTTGCAGAGAGAATTACCAGAGAAAAGATCTACAACATGTTTTCTGTTTCATTTGTAGATGTTCCACAAGCCTTGCCTTTTTTCTCTTTTCTATGAAACTGCTGGTCTCACTCCGAAAAAATAAAGGCAGCTCTCATGATTTGAGTCTCAGTGCTATATTCATAATGGCATCTTCAACAGACCCATTAAATGCTGTTTTGGGACAAGTGCTTGAGGTGAAATATATGCCCACAGATATATTTATATGCTTATATATACATACATATATGAAATGTATAATTATGTATAAATATTTATATGTATACTTTTCAGACCCACACTATTGCTCACTTGCAGCCAGGTGCACAAAGGCTAACATTTAAATGGCTCGGCTAACATTTAAATGGCTCCTGGCTACTGTGGAATGACTAGCAGAGGAAGTGGAAATGTGCTTATATCAAGAGATGATGAAAAATTTCTGCCTACCATGAGTAGATGGCATATTTACTATGGCTGTCTGCCCTGTATGTCAGGCTGTCCTTCACAAAAAATCAAGAAAGTTTAGTAGACGTCCATTATCTTTTAATTTAAAGGCTATTTAGTGCACTTCAAATAAGTAAGTTTATGAAACCAGGAGTTTGGTTTTGGCTTCTATTCACCAGTTATATGCATACTATTTACATATTTAAAGAAATTTAAAATACTGTAAAAAAGAGGCAGTTCCTCCTCCATCTGTATCAGTCTAAATATGAAGTAATTCTCAATTTCATTGATGCTCTTCCCCCTTGACAATAGTATACGCGAGCACAGATTCCATCCACATGTTATAATGCTTGAAGACTTGCTAATTCATTATCTAGTGGCCTGATGGAACAACAAACATTTAGTTCTTGTTCACTGCTACTTCAAATTTATACTATGTGTCCCATTTTTTCTAAAAATGAGTTCTGTAATTTATTATTTTTCTGCTTATTTCTGATGACTGCAACTATTTTTCATAGCTTAATCTAGTTGGCCACTGGATGTCACTGATGGCCTCAGAAATACAGTGTTAGTGCTCTTCACTTAAAACACAAACAGGTATTAAAAACTAACTGTACATCACCTATATACATTTGAAGGGAAAGGTAACAAATATGTTTGGTTGACTTTGAAAGATGTTATTGCTGCAGTTCTCAATTCTCAGTTCAAATGTATGCAGATCTTTCTCACTATGGTGAAAGAATGGTTTCTTCATATAGTGATAAAATAAAACACTTACCGTTTCCAAAAGTTCATGTAGAATCTTACTTGGATCATAGATGGCCAGCTGGTGAGCAATGAATGTCATCTGAAATGAAATTCCCCTAGGTCAAGATAAAATACTCTGAAGAGCTTAAAATGTAATTTTTTAAAAAATTAGTTCTGTTCTTCCCCCACTGTATATTTCCCTTTTAACTATGAACAGGAGTTGCCAAACTGTCCAAAACAAATGTCACTTATGTGGTATTGCTGAGCCAGCAGGAAGTGTCAAAAGGTCCAACTGTGTTGGCTCACGAATTGGGTTACTCAGAAAATCCTCTGGCATTTTGCATCCTTATGCACACTGAAAGGAAATTCCACATTTTGGAAGTTTTGCTGATTGTCACTGCCTTTAGCCAGTGTACCAGAAAACAAAATTGCCTTCACTCTGGTTAGTTTAAAAAGACAAAGTTAAGTTGAAAAGTTTTTTAAAAAAAGCATCTAATGGACCTCAGATGAGGGTGAAAGAAATCTCTCCACTAAATCAAGCTCAGACCTGGGTTGTTTAGAGTGTTTCAGCACTGCTAAACATCTGCTTGCCTGTTAGTAACTAAAGCACATTTCTGGGAAGAACAAGTATAACTATCATTTCCCTACATTTTCTTGAGATCCAAGTTGCAAGAGGTTGCATGAATTTAAAAACAGAATTACTAGTATTGGATTGCCTAAGTAAAAAAAAACTGATAATTGATAATGATTACTATTAAAAATATCTTCATTAAATATTTGAATACATCCAGTATGGACTAGTTATTTCTAGAGCAAAAAGTGTATTTAGACTGAGCTGAGTCTCTAACAGTACTAGGAAGACAAAGCTCCCTAATGCATGCTGAAGAGCTAGAAGTCTGCTGAAACTGAGAATGCAGGGGTTAATTTTTATACTAAGCTCACATTTAAGAAAAACATGAAACAGATGTTCATATCAAAATCTGATATTTTTTCCTTAACAGCCAAACATGAAAAAGAAGTGAAGTTAAAGCATGCATGCTAATAGCTCCTTTCAAATAGTTTAGTCTTTTTCAAATGCATAGATGTTCAGAAAAACTTGGTCTAAGCAATTCTGGGTAACTTAAAATAAGTCTCTTCTGGCTTAAGCTAACAGAGTTGCTGCTTTATCTCAACAGGAAAGAACTTTTCTCCTGGGGTCTTCTGTCTCACCATTGAATTCTTGTGCTAAATTAACTTATTAATCGGCATGTACATATGTCTGTATATATAAGGATAACATGTGGCAAACAGGCAACCTGCAACAGAGATAAACTGACTACTTTGAGACTGTTCACATAAAGAAAGATGCAAATAGTAGTTAAAAGTGTACATTGCCAGTTCCCCCTATGATCAAAGCTATAGTCATATACAGACATGACACTGTGAACCAAAAATGTAACACAAATAATACAGAATCAATGATATACTGTATTCAGCATTTTTCAGCAATTTGCAGTATTAGTACTTTGCTCATCCAACACCTGGGGCAGCCTCTGGACCATTATAGACTGCAGCTGCTGCATATGCTGTAGCTCACCAGACTGCATGCAAGCCCTCAGTTTGCATGTGTGAATACCTAGCAGCGTGTGCGGACGGCACCAGGGACAGGAGCCTTTCGAAGGACTAGGCTGGCTGAGGGCTGTTTCCCTTCTCTTTCTTGTAAAGCAATCCTTCTAGCTCAGGACTAAAGCACATCTCAGTCTGCAGTGGAGACTGAGATTAAAGCAACCTACTGAATAGATACTTACAGACTGGATTTTCTCTACTGGGTGGTTGGGGAAGAAAGGAAAAAAAACAGCGGATGCTCTCTCACACTGGCTAATGTTCATCTACTGAAGGGACCTGTTAATCTTTAAAGCAGAATGCAATGTTATTCAAATATAGCAGAGCTTTCTCTCAAACAGTAAATCTGAGTGTCAGAGGTACCATAACTGTATTGGAATAGCCCTCAGTCTTGGTCATGCAGGAGCCATTTAGGTACAGATTATGTTTGCCCGGGAAAAAGGCTGTACTAATACAGTTCCTCAGCTACCTGGAGAACCTCTATGTGCCACTGCATTTTCTGCTGTATGCACATCACTAACCCTAGTCTCTTGAAGCAAGTATCAAGTCAGTGTGCTAATCTAATAAGCCTCTAAAAATAGTAATAATTAGGTTTCAGGTCCTAGACTTAGGCCAGGCTTCCCCAACAAACTACAGTATCAGTCAAAGAGTGTTCTGTTCCCTACTGTGGACATAGTCATGACAAAAGTATTTATTTGCCAGTAGAGTTTATTTCACCCATATTATGCAGCAAAAGTGCAGTTCTGTCAGAACGAATATGCCTACGCCAAGTGCCAGGGCAGTGCACTAGAACAGCTACAGCAGGAAAACGTGCTGCCATGGCCCAGATCTAGGCACAGGGAAATTATGAGATTCTGCCCCTAGGCATAAGGTCAGGAGTGAGAGACTGGAAAATGTCCCAATTCCTGCTGTTTCTGTCTCCTCACCACAATAACAATGGGTTTGTTGGCAACTGGGTAAAAACTGCCTCATGCGGAGGAGCTGCATGCCACAGAAAGTTTAACTATTTCTGTCTCATTTAATTTGACCACTTAAACAGTTAATCCCTTAGTAATGTCATTTTTTTTGGCATAGATACTACATCTGTCTGCTTCTGAAAAGATCTTTTTACTAATGTAGCTTTTGAATATATGAAACAGTTTGCATCAGATTACAGGATTTTAGCAGTAGTAGACTTGTGTCTGTAGACATACATGCACAGAGGCATACTTACCTACACGTGTATATTACCTCTGAAAATTTCTACTCAGTCCCTTTTCCGAATTCTTTTCTGTGATGTCCAGTTTTCCCTCTTTATTCCCCACTAGAGGCAAAGCAGATCATGCCCTAGGCAAGTTGTGTTACTGTGTACTAAGGTGTGACGTACATAATCTAGGATATAACACATTATCTTTGATTTTTTACTTGCTCAGCTTTTTATATTGCTTTCTCATATTCTGTTTCACTGACACTGTTGCTGCTTTATTCAAGCATGCTTCACCCAGGCTCTTGCTTGCCTTTCCTTACTTGCAAATAGCATAATGAGATTTGTACTTGTATTAGGTTCAGGAGGACCATGCTGCAGGGGAGTGTTTCCCCCCCCCCCCCACCTTTTAAGGAGTTTGTGACCACTGACAAAGCAGACTGAATTAATTTAAAATTTTGCAGTAACAGCAGCTGCAGTAGGCAGTATATAAGAAAATGACTTTCATAATTAATATCAACATCCATAACCCTCATGCTGGTGAAGCAGCATATTTAACTAGACAAATAGACAACAGCAGCACTAGACTTCTCTTCCACAATTCTTTAATTTATCCCTGAATGAAAGTGATGAAATGTCAGCTGTTTTTGCACGTGTGAAAAGATCTTGCACAGAGGACTCATGTCTAAGAACATGCACGTGGTGTTTTTACAGCAAAAATAATGTTGGTTTGCAAAGCCTAGGTATACAGTATTTTTACTAGAGCTGTGAGAGTTTTAAAAAAACAACTGAGCAGACATGCATGTGTGTGTCTTTCCCCTCACCCCTTTTCTAAAGAATTTAATTTAATTTAATTCAAATTCATTCAGAAATAAGGGCAGAAAATGGGAGGGAGAGGGACAAGAAAGTAGACAAAAAGTGGGGGACGAAATGAGCGTAATTTAAATAGAAAAACTGAATCTCACCTGTAGTTTGGAGTTACTGTGAAAAGACTGATCCTTCCTGCACATGCTGATAAAAAAATATATATATATAATGGGTAATGGTAAGGTTCAGAGTAGCGAGGCTCGGCTGAAAAGACATTTAATTTGGAGTTTGCCAGATACCCTTCTGGCACCTTAGTATTAAGGTTTTTATATACTGCGGGGGTGTATCTTATTCCCTAGGTCAAATCTGGGTGCATTTTTTGGTGGAACAGAGTCAATGGCAGCTGAGGCAGGTTATTGTCTGGCTATATATCCTGAAAGCAGTAAAAGAAGTAGACAAGAAAGATGTTTTGAGATAAGATTTGAACGGAGATATTATGGTCAGCTGGATACAAAAACATCGTCCTGGGGCGAGAGAAGACAACTTCAAAGAGAAAAAAGGTTTGAACTTAACACATTAACAATAGTAAATCCACTTTCTGGAAGTATGTATCCAAAGATTTCATTAAGTTTAATGTCCCCAACTCCACTGCCACACTATTTCAGTATTTGGACGCACCTTATAAACCACGTATATTTGATACGCCGTTCATTAGTCTGTGGTAGTTCCATCTTTGGGGTCTAGCAATTAAGAAAGTAACTCTTTAGATGGTTGACTTCAGTTACTCTCTCCTGGGCTTGTTAATATGTTAGCTGTGCATTCTGATTCCAATGAGTTGATGGTTTCTATTAAATACTAAATAAAACACTGTTGTTTTGGGCTAAGGAAGAATTTAAAACATAAGTTTCATCTCTGAAGAGATAGTGAAAAACCCATTTGATTGTTTTAAATGCCAATGAAAATACTTACATATGAAAATAACTTTGTCTATTTCATATTTATTTCATAAATTAGAAGCTCTAAGGTAAATGTACAGCTCATCTGGTTCATAACAGTAACTATGACTGTGGTGGATGTGGTACAAAGATGAACTAATTCCAGAGATCCTCTGAAACAACACTATATAATCTAAGTAATTTTAAAGCCTTCGTATGTCATCGCAAGAAACAGGCTTTTTTAAAAATGTTCTTTGTAGCGCCCTGGTAGGCTGATGTCTAAAATGGAGATTTTGCTAATGACAGACATTTCGTCTTTTAAAAATTGAGGAAAACTTTTCAGTATAAAAATCTACACTGAAATGTATGCTAGAAAATTGTCTTTTCTTCTACTAAATAAAGATGACTTCCAGTATCATTAGCAATTGTTCCCGAGAAGATTCTGTTTCAGATTATATTTTATATACAATGGGAATTTATTTGAGGTTTCCCAAGTTCTCTAGTTCCATTCCCATGAGCTAACAGACAGTAGATCAAGTGCTTAGCAGTCAAGTATTCCCATGGCAAATATCCACCAACGTCCCTTTCATCTGATGCAATGGCGTAATGCCCATTCTTCTGCTTCATCATTCTCTTTCAGTACATACAGAGTTCCAGTAAAGGGCAATACCATGTATTAGACTATGTGGGAGACATTAAGCCTAATCTTTAAAACCTTATGATTCTGTTTCATTTTTTGCTGACCACTGGAAACAATTACAAGACAGACAACACATGAGAATGTCTGACAGCATCTTCAGGCCCTTCACACTCAATTGCTTGATGATAACATTTAGGTTTTTGTTTATTGCAATCACAGTGCAGAGCATATGTTTGTAGCAATAGCCTACATATGGGCAAGAAGCGAGCGACTGATTTTTCTAGGTGATTGTCATGAGGTATCTAGCCAGTAAAATATATTTTCTAAAATGACATTTTACTATTTCTATCTTTCTGCCAGGCAATACATTAACTGCCCTTACTATCCGTTTATCTGCCTTTTTTTTTTTTTTGTGCTCAGCATTTCTGAAAGCTTGCTGTCTTCACATTGATTATAGCTATCACATCCTTATGATCACGGCTAGTAAAGTTTATTTGCTCCTTGGAAGGCTTTTCATAGCCTTGTCTTTTGCCTAACAATATTCAAAATGAGATTTATGCTTCTATAGGAAGTTCGAAAATACATGGAGTTAGTTACTGTATATACAGTCCTTCCAACAGGCACCTTACTTCCCAAGGAAGAACTGGAGTTTCTAAAGAGAGTGCCTTCAGTGTACAGAAAGAGTTAGATTTAGGACTATACATAAACCAGAAAGATTGATCCGTTTAGAATGAGAGAATTCAACAGCTCCTGAAGGACTATCAGAAGACAAACACCTGGAGGCTGTGGAAGTGAGGAAGGCAAGAAAAGGAGCAGTTTATTAAGATAAGAAAATCCAGCTATTCAAGAAATTTATGCTAATGAAGACGACAACTAGTTTGCAGGCAATTTCTTGTAGGAAGAGAGAGAAATGGTAAATTAGGAGGACAGCATTTACTGTCTAGACTAGTTCCAAATCTTGACTAGAAGCTAGATAATCTTGGAGATAATCTCACTTGCAAGCTGTAGAAACCCTGACTAAAAAGCATGCTGCTGTTGGCAGAGCTCAGGAAGAATGCGTGTGAAGACTGAATATTTTCAGGTGTAGGTAAGGACGGAGCTAACTGCATTTCTGAAGTTGAGCGTATAGTGAGCAGATACTATGCTTCTACCTAAAGTAGGATATAGGTAAGACTCATGTCTCACCAATTCCGTAAGTCAGAGTCTGTAGGTGTTCCTAAATTTTCCTATAATGTTTCTTGAGTTCTGGAAGCCAGAGGACCTTTGTATCCTTTGAGACTGGCAGGATGTCACTGAGTGAGATCAGCCATGTACTAAGTAAATAACATAAATGTTGATCAGAAAGGAAGTCTCCAATACAGAAACAGGGATGGGTTGTGAGAAAAGGCTGTACTTTTCAAAGGTTAGATCTCTGTTTATTTTTTGATAAACAACTAAAAATGTGTCTGGCTTACTGAGACTTTTACAAACATCCTTGTTCTAATGTAGCATGAAATTCAAAGAAATGTCAGTTGTTTTACAGACATTATTGATGGTTGTAATTTAGGTTTTAATCCCCTATATGTTTCATATTTTGACCCAGTCTAATTGACACATATAAGGACAAAAAAAAAAAAAAAAAAAAAAAAAACAAAGACAGACTAAAACCACTGAATTTCTTAAACTATAAAAAATACTGAATTTTACTGGAAATTGTTCAAAGATATTTTGGTTTTCATATTACCTGAATCAAGGATTCTTTAAATGCCATTTTTAAAATCTAGTTTAATCAGATTGTGTTCTGTACCTTTGATCTTGTGTGCTTGTGTCTGCTTTCTTCTACCTCCTATATAGAAGCCTTTTGATGCTTTGAGAATTCTACATGAAACAGCAAACATATACAACTCAGCGTGAAATCCTGTTCTCTTTGAGCATGGACATTGAATGAGATAACGAAAAAGTCTGATATGTTTATGAGTAACATTTCCAGAAAGATTCTGAAGACTGGTACCTTGATACATGAAAAAAAAAAAAAAGGCAAGTGTATGATAAAACCAGCAGATTATAGCAAAAATAAATTGCAGTGTTCAGCCAGTGTCTTAGCACTCCTTTCTAACTAAAGTTGCAGGCATTCCCATTAAACTCAACTGAGAAAGTGGTTTAATGTGTAACATTACACAAAACACTGCACAAAACTCTGATGGAAAGAGAATAAAAGAGGAATGGGCAAACTCTAGAAATAATTTAATGTTTCTTTTGCATGTGAGAATGATGATCTATTCTTGAATGAAAAATAATGTAAATACATATTCCTCAGAGGAGACTGACGTTGATTTTTTCAAATAAATTTTTTAGAAGAGGACATCTTGTTGAAAATGCCTGAAATAAATTACATTGGGTTGGTGTGTATTCATTTCTCTTATTCAAATGTCTGAATAGTGACTGCTGTCAGGAAAAAAAAAGATGGCAGTTATTCAGGCATTGACTTTACATGCTATTTATAATTACTTATACGCTGTAGTTATTTAAGAATAAATAATGACATTATAGATTACTGCTATGCTGTGCCTCTTCCAGCAAAAATAAAGAATGCTAATCACCATAGATGCAGCAATCATTTATCAAAAACTGATCTTTATACAGATTAAGTAGTACTCCAGTCTCTTACATGATTTATTGAAGAAAACAAAATATTTATTGTTCTTGCTTAAATATGTACTGCCTATAACAGTGTTGTATATTACAGTGTTTGGGCCATATGTTTATATTTCATTGTAATCCCTGTCCAGGTACAGATAGATTCACTGTCTTAAATATCCACCCCTATTTGTTGGCCTGCCAAAAGGGTGCTTACCAGCACTATAACTTAAAAAATGGGCTGTATATGTATAAGAGCATCAGATCACAAGACTGATCCTGCCTTAAGCTTAACAGTGCTTTACTCTGCAGGAAGTCCTGCCCATTTCATTCGGTTGGAATAAAGTTGCAGTTAAAATGAGCAAAATTACACCCATATTTATTAATTTTGCCCTCATTTTAAATCAGATGCACACCTCCAGCAGACCTACCCAGGATTGGGCCTGAAGAGGCTGCAGTCTTCGCATCCACTGTGATGAATCCCTATTCATGTCAGCTTACCTTGACCCAAGTTGGCTTCAGGACTGCCTCTTCCTTTAACTCACAACTCCAGGCCTAGGTTTGCTGTTCTAGAAATGGGGTCTCATAGTCCTACTGCTCTAAGGCTTTAAAAGCGGTGCTTCTCTTATGGATTGCTCATAACTTTGGCAGTGCCATTTCTGTAGCTTCAGCTGTTCAGTCTAGTCATGACATGATTATTCTATAATTTAGATAATATAAGAAATATAATTTAGCAAAGCAAAATAGTAAGTCTTCTGAATGCATTTTCTTGCTGTGATTCCTTTTCTTCCCTTGAAAACTTTTGGGTTTAACTAGTCTTTTAAGGAGACTGAGATGCTCCCACTCTTCTGTTCCATGACAAAAATCTTTTCCTTCAAAGCCTGGCATGAGCCCTTACTCTAAGACTTTGTCTTCTGCTTCATTTTTTCTCTCTTGTCATACTGCGCAGTTTCTCTTCCCTTTGCTTTTTTTTTCCCGTTTTTTTAAAAAGATGGTGAGAGATTCTTTCACTTAAAACTGCCTCAGCCTCTTGGTGAAATGATCAAAGCGTCCCACTTTGCTTCGTCTCCCTTTGCTCCTTTGCTTCCCCTCACTTTCTTTCCATCCTTCTGCTCTGTTGAGTTCAGAGATGAAAAAGTCTGGTTTATCCTAAGTGGAGCAATCTCTTTCCTTAAGGAAATTCTCTTTAAATGGATGATCAGTAAAGTTGAATGGCCCTCAATTATTAATCTTACGCCAAGCATCAGAATTTCCTCTCTCACCACCTTTACGTTTTAACTCAGAGTAAAAGGAAATACCAGTGAGACACTAATAAATACTAATCTCTATGTGGAACATTTGGTCTGAAATAAATATAATACGAAACAGAAAAACTTTACATGGAAAGACGCATGAATCATCATGCAAATGAAGTTTTTAAGCTCTGGGAGTCTCTTCAGCTGCATCTTTCCTGACTGTTTGTACATTTACTGCTTTTCTTTCCCTGGAGTATGGTGGTGGGATAGCATTTGGTTCGAAAGGAGGATCTTAAGAAAAATCATAATTGCATTTATATTGGATTTCCAGAAAGTATTCAGACATTCCTTGGCTGATAAACTTATTTACCCCAAGTGGTAATGTTTAAAAATAAACAAGGTAGTATCAATTTAAAAGGGGTAACACAAATACTGTGACTGCAAGATGAATCTTGTATACTGTGACTTGTATACTATACTTGCAGCTTTCGTGTTCCTTCTTTTTATTGTTTTGTGTATCTATATGGGTGAAAAAGATCATGAAAATAATAGTCATTGAAATAAGAGAAATTCTACTACCAATGTGATTCTTCCCACCTTTTTCTGGCTGAGATAACATGCTTCTGAGGAAGACAATTTGATACATATACAAACTTATTGGTGGTTTTTTGGACCCTGCAGTTTGGATTGCAATGTTATGTTTTTTTTCCCCCAAACTGTATTTTGCATTTATGTTTAATTCTGGTTGGCTTTTTGAAAAGAGGTGAGTGTCTTCTGGTATTTATTTTTGAATGCTGTCTGACTGGAGACCAAAAGTAAGCACTAAATTTGTCTAGTCAATATATCTTACCATGAGAAACCAGGCTGCAATTCCATACATTACTAATTGTTTGCCCTGTTGCGCTTTCCCCAGGAGAGCCCTGGTAAAAGCCTTAACAGTCTCTTCACCAGATCAAACCACATTTGAGATCCCCAGGATGAGACTTGACAGACTGCATGACCTCTACACTGTTCTCCCTCTCCTCTCCTGCTTTGGCCCTATCAAGTGCTATACCATAGGAAGCACAATACTTGTCTGCTTGCTTTTACAACAGATTTCTCCTAGGTGTAATGCTTACCTCCATTCTCAGGTCTCAATCTCAGCCAATCCTATTCGGAGACACATCTGAAGTCAGTAGGAATTTAGCTTAAATCTGGAAAGATGGGCCTCCCCGCAGGTCCCAGCGTGAGCTTGTTCTGCCGCTGCGGTCGTGACTTCCGAGGCAGTTCTGGGGCAGCCCAGCAGCAGACCTTCCAGCTCAGCAATGTCTTTCATTTATAATTTCATTTTCTATTTGAGAACATATAACATCCTGGGTTAATAGCACACATTAAAGTTAACAGGAAAGAAATCGGTGATAAATTTATCAAAGGGAGTAACAGACAGCCACAAATGTAGGTCTGCTTTCAGCCACTACACTATATCTCAACTTGGCTGCCTTTAATCACTAATGGGAGATATGAAAAATATAAAAAAGAAAACAAGGAGTAAGTTTTAAATGTTTTTTAGAGATTTTAGCACTCTGGAACCTGTTTATCTAAAACAAAGCAAATATTATCTTCAGTAACTTGTGCTTGTGACTTATTTCCCATACACACGATAGATTAGGAAAGCATGCTTTTAGATTTGTTAACATTTAATAAAAGGTAAACACTCCAGGGGAAAATAAATAGTTTTTATCCTGTAGCTGTGGCTGAATTTCCTTTTGGATGGAATCTTAGCTGGGTGCTCCTAGCATTTATATTCAATTATAATCAAACACAGTCAAGAAAACTGAAATCTAAGAAACAGGTTTGTATCTGTGTACAGAGACCATCATTCTATCATATTGTTCATTAGGAGAAGAAAATATGCTCCTATTAATCTTATTTGTATTAAGGTCTTAAGGAAACCTGGCAAAAATAAGGATTTGCATGAGTAATCAGAACAGTCATTTGGAGGTTTAGAAACTGAATCATTGACTTAATCCGTATGTTTTAGCTTGGATCTCTGAAATGTGCCATACACGTTCTGAGATGAAAATAGATGACAGATTTAAGAAAGTCGACTGGAAAAAATATAGTTATTTTAAACTTCTAACTATCTGATAATGAAATGAAATACGTTACATTTATTAGTGACATTTGGAATCATGTTTGAAAGACAAGGCATGTATTATGAGGTTATGCTAATGTTTATTCTCTTGGAATTTTATTTGGCACTCCATAAAACATAACTCACTGTATCTAATCATACAAAATTTCTGATGGAAGAATATCAACATGGTGGCATCACTGCTCTATGTGTATTTGCATTCAGTGTTGTAAGGGTTGAAAAAAGTGACACCTAAGAAAGAAAGCTGTAATACTCATTAGCAAGTCCTTTCACAGCTTTTAGGTCTGGCCAAACAGAAGTGTTAAAACACATTTTCACCTAAGAGCATGTGAGCTGATTACTTAAATGGCATCAGGAGGCATCAGGCAGGGAATTAAAGTACTGTAAAGTATGAGTTAAAAATATTAGCATTTTATGAGTGTTTAATACAGGAATATATACATACATTCACACACATATATGAACTTTTTATATTTAGTATTAATTTTGGAAACATTAAGTACTAAATTTCTTCTCTTTTAAGCGATTCATAAGGTAAATGTGCCAAATAATCTTAGAAGTATGCATAATGAACTGAAAGTATAACTTCTAGTTTAGTTGTAATACAGGGTTCCTTGTGTTACTTCTTGCTTTACCAAGACTTGAGAACTTATCTCAGATTTCTGTTCTATTTCAATCATAAGTTTTTTCATTTGCATTATTCTGTGATCTCCTGCGAACAGCCAACTCCACTTACTGCTGCTAAAATAAGCCCACTGTTACATGAAAGGGCAGTGGTGGTAGTGAACTGGATGTGAAAGGTTTGCTCTTTTAGTAACAAAACCTTTCTCTCTTGACCTTTTCTTTTTCTGTCTCATGGGGAGGGAAAGATCAAACACCATCTTAAACATAATAGTTCTATGCTTCAACAACAAACTGCTACTTTATAACACAGAACCAAAAAGAAAAAAAGTCTGTTGTTCAGCAATCTCTCTGCGAAGTACTTGGCTCTTTCTCTCATCTCTGTATATAATGAACTCCAAATCTGTGCCATATTGCTGTGTAACTCCACACACGCTGCCTCCCCCTCACGTCTTCCCATCATTACACTTAAGTCCTACGCTAGCAGCAGATCCACCATGCTAGTACATGTTTCACTGGGATTTGGAAAAATCCTTTAAATAGATTTTTATTGGTTTTTAAGAACAAGGTTATTTTGTGTTAATAATGGGCATACATTAGGCTTTAGATAATTACTTTATGTAACTTAAAGTTTTGCCTTTCAGCTAAATAAACACTGTATGTGTTCACAGGTGTATTGTCCTCAAGGGCATTCTGCTTTTCAGGGTGGCAGCTGTTGCCAAGGTGTTGCTGATACAGCTCTGTGTATAATTTATTGGAAACAGGTGCTGGCTTATGATGAAGATAGACAGGAAACTAAAGCAGACAACATGTTTAACCACCATTTAAAAAGTGCAGGTTCAGAAGACAATGTGTCTAAGATGTTTGGTGGATGTTGCCAGAGTCTTAGTGAGAGTTTATAAGCTCCCACAAGTCACCATAAGGAATAGATTGTCCACAAGCTTCAGGAATTGCTTTCTAACGAGCATTGTATGTTATGGTGCCAGTTTTCAGGGATTACACACAATCTGCCATTTGTAACTACCAATTATCAACTGTGTTCATGGGATGATGTTAAAAATGACTTTGAAGTAAGGCAATGTCAAGGAGAATGCTCAGGCGTGTGGACATGGTGTGGGGTACATCTGCATCGTTGCAGGGTTCCCCAGTTTCCCTTCTGCAAGAACAAGAGTCTTTTACTAAGTGAGGACTGTAGCTAGTAACTGGTAAGGATGAACATGCCAAAACAAGAGAGGGAGTCTGATTCAAATTTATAGAGGAAGTAAAGACACTCCAAAGTAAAGTTGCTTTGCCACCATTAACTTACTCCAGTGTTGTGTAACACATATGGCAGATAACTACGAGTGTGCTACTGTGTTCTGTGGGATGCTGCGGCAACACCTCAGCACCATACAGCAAGGGAGACCTGATCCAGTGCACGTGGGAATAGGTGGAAAGCCTTCTGCTGACCTCTGTGGAAGCTGGATTAGGTCCCAGGAGAAAAAATGAACTTGATTTTGTGTGGCCAAGTTAAACCATTAATGTTACTTCAACTTTGCTTTTTCCCCTCATCTTACTTCCCTTTGCTTTTATTGTAGTTTTAAACATTTGTAAAATAAGAAACTTTCAATAGGAGTTCATGAGGCTGTTTATTCATGGACAGCAGTTTGCATATTTTAGCAAGTAATCTGTAGTTTAATCTCTAGTCTCTATAAGATACATATGTAGTAAATATGCATACTAAATATTTTTAAAAGAAGTTGTTAAAGTGCGTGCACAGTTCTTAAACCTCAAACCTTAAATATCTCAATGATTTACATTTAAAAAAATACCCAAAGGCATTAGACCACATTATGGACTAATGGCCTGCCAAATTTCTTTCTTTCTTTCTTTCTTTTTTTTTTAATATTTGAGTTACAATGTATGAGTGTAAAAAGGCAACTGAAACAACAAAATTTGGTCAAGAAAATATTGACCCCAGGCTGAGACCTTGTATGCCAAAAATGTTGACAAAACTTTATACCAACCCTAGCAGGCATGTCGTGTTTAATATCTACAGTATATGGAAAAAGCTTTGGCAATTTAATGCTTGTATTAATTTGAAAGGCTTTTACGCAGTGGGTAGAAGCTTTTACATTACCATTCCTAATTTATACCAGCCTTCCTTTTCTTTTTCAAAGGATAAGTGGTCTATAGTATTGGAGGAGGAGGGGAGACAAAAAAACTCCCCAAACATGTACACCAGTGAAGCTTTTGCTGTTCCCTAGCTGAACTTACATACCTGACTTGGAGTGATCACCCTCTTCTGTCTGATAGAGAATTCCATTTTCATGCCATTTTCACTTCTGGATTATGTTTTCACACAAATTCTTCACAGGAAAGCAAATAGCTGGAATAAAAATAAATCTTTTTTAAAAAAATATGTAGAAAATCTTTATTTACATTGAAAGCTGTTCAAATATTCAGTTAACAAACTTCTGTAAGGAATGATAATGTTTCATACCCTACCAAGTGATGAAATACAATGCCACAAAACAAGTGGAGAAATTTGATGATTGATTATTAGACTCCTTAAACAAATAAATATGCACTAGTTAATGATACTCCTTTGTGATGAAAGTTTTATTGCATCAGTGCTCAATACGGAAATAGATGGGTGGCAGGAATCAACTACTGCCGTAACCTAAAGCTTTGCATTTTAGAGGTCTACTCTCCACCAACAAATTATCCTGAGCAGCATGGTGGTTAGAGCACATGCACTGCTATATATCAGAGATTAAATGGGGGCGATCAAGCTGCGAGTGCCGCACGAATCAATGGGTGAACATGCCCTCCTAGGTTAGGTTGTGGTCATGCCTTTTATAGCCAGAAGAAAGGAATTGTGATGGAGCTGTGTGTCATGGCAACATGGGAACAAGTTATGCCCTGATGATTAAAGAAGGACTAAAAAGCCTCTTGCTTGATTACTAAAACAAACAAAAACAAACAAGCCTCACAGGATCAACATCCTGGCAGCTGATGAAAGCAGAAAGGCGGGACAGCCCTTTTCCCGATGCTGGCCTTCATCATTTCAAAACATGTATTCCCAGCAAACACGCCCAGGTTGCCTTCTAGTCAATATGATTAGGTACTGGAGCTAATAAAAAAAGGATAATGCAGCTAATAAAAACATTTCGTTATAGCTGATCGCTGCTCCAGAATACCTAAATCCCACATTTATGATTTTGGCACACCTGCTGACCTGGCCCCTGTCTGTTCCAGAGCAAATGGTGACAACTGCTTCACAGGAATATCTTCCACGGCTGTGGAAATCCAGACTGCCGTCCATCCGTACTTAAATCAGGAGGGAGACTTGTTAACGTTGTCTACCAGGATAGCACATCCTCTGCCCAAAGAGTTTGTGACCCCAGGAAGTAGGGGACTGTACCTGGCTGGTAGCAGCCACTGCTGCAATATGGAACACACATGAATGGCATTTCTGAGGGGCTACTAAAGGTAACCAGATGATCCAAGTGAGGAGGGCTGGGGTATATGTCAGGTAGACTCCTGTGAGTCGCGATGAGCAACTCATGCTGTACAGATGAATAAACCGGTTGCAAACAAAACTAAATAAGCAATAACACGTGAATAAATAACTGAAACTCTCTTCTCAGCGATCTCAGTAGGCATCTGTTAAGCTTTTAGTCGCTCTGCTTTCAGTGTGATATTCGCAGCAGATGGTCCTCTTCCAGTTTTGACTTAAAGGTTGGTTTTAAAAAATTGCTTTTCAATGAGGTATTTTATTTTGCATTGAGTTAGATACATCATATCAAAAATATAAAGCAATCAAAATCAAAATAAAACATTTCTGTTTTGTCAAAATAAAATGATTCTGCCAACCTAGGGTGAATTATTTTTAGCTAGCATTTTGCTTTACCGAACATTTGGAGTATTTTTTCTTATTTGGAACAAAGCCATATGCAAGACCTTGTGTGAAATCCTATCTTTCACAGAGCTCTAGTTCGCATCTTTTTCCATTATGAATGGAAAAAACAACAAAGAATAAATAAATATGTCTGTGCTGCACTGAATGAGCCTCACAGAAAGTGAGCTCCATTCAAGCAGTAACTGCAGCAAAGGTTTAACTTATACCCAATGTCCATATTTTGATATTCAAGGTGTTAATTCTATATGCTCCCCACATCCTTCTCATGCTGCTGAAATGTATAATTCAACACTTACTTACCCATCTTCAGTCTTCACAGCAGGACTGAAGGCAGCTATTTTTCCCCTTCTTGCACCTCCTTGGTTAAACAGGAAGACAGTAAATGAAAAAAAAAAAAAAAAAAAAAAAAAAAAACAGTGTAATGAGTCTACCAAGGCATCACCTAGATTATAGAAAATCAGGTGCAAAGAGTACATTTTTCTTGTTACTTTAGGCAGAGACAGTCGAGCATTGCAGAAACTGGGGAAGGGTGGCTTGAGCAGGCCGAGATAAAAGGTGCAACATCTTCTTCTCAGATCTGGTGGAATGCTTGACAGAAGCCCCAAAGCTTAATCATGGCAAACACGTGAAGGCATTGCTGAAGAGTGAGAAAATAGCTATGCACTAGAGCTTGGAAACGAATGGAAAAGTCAGTCACCCCCAGTAGTACATTGAAAATCTGACAGCAGACAAAGAGCAGACTTTGGGCAACACAAAGCAAGAGGTATGGGCTTCAGACTTCCTGGAATTTAAATAAGGTTTCTGAATAATACATGTTTATCTTGGAGATCGTTCTTAATTTGCCTGATTCAAACTTTTTTGTTCCCTTGTCCGCCTTGAGCTGCTGCAGCAGCCAGGAGCATCTTTCCAAAGCATGGGTGGTTTTTCCTGATGTGTCAAGCACTCAGGGAGTACTGGAAGGGCACTTCACATGTCGGCTAATGCTATGCAGAAGATAAATGGGAATGAAAAAATGTGCAGTAGACAAAGAATAACAACTAACACCTTGGCTGCCTTCATGGGCATTGTAGACACAAAGGGATTTTTAATAAACTGAAAGGCATCCTAAAAAAAAATTCCTTTACCTCACTATTAAACATTGGCACTGCTGTTTTTCCCAAGGCTGCTCACATATCTTAGAGACGACTGCTTCTTTTCTGTGGTTGAGATTTAAAGGAATTGGTTCAAAAGTCTAAACACAATAAATGACCTTTGGATCATGAGAAACAAAAGTGGAGAAATGAAGAAAATTACAAGATGCCTTTCTAATTAAAATTCTAATCACTATTAAGGTTTTTGTATATATTTTAGTAGTTAAGACTTGTGGAAAGCAGAATGTGTCACCGCTCTCCATTATGACCAAAATAATGGAATCCACTTATTCCCTCTCATACTTCTTGATAGGGCATAGAAGTCATAAAAAGCTGCCTATTTCAATAGGAAAAAGATATTTTTGCACTGAGCAGTGAAGTGCGGACAATATTTCTGGATTTGTATGTACTTAATAAGTAGCTATATGCTTGCAGTAGCTCATTTTCCTTGACAAGTTTGCAACATAAAATTCATGAATTATGCATATCACT
Organism: Rhea pennata; assembly: GCF_028389875.1. NCBI lineage: Eukaryota > Metazoa > Chordata > Aves > Rheiformes > Rheidae > Rhea > Rhea pennata. The sequence goes on from NC_084674.1 coordinate 15,584,455, forward strand.
GGTGCCAGTAGCCTTAAAAATTGGTTAAAATTTTGAAGTTTATGTCTCTGTTAAAATGTTTGTCTCATGGAGATTTTCAGAACAGGGTTAAATTTAAAGAGTGTTTCAGGAGATTAGATCTACTGGATTAAGTGACTGCACCAAATTCAGTGATTGTATAAACAATGCAAGTGTTTTTTGAAGGCAGTGAGATTTACACCTGCTTTTTCCAGGGCTTAGTTTAGTCCTCAGTGCATAAGATGCTTGAAGGGGAAATCATATTTACTCAAACACTGAAGTTCTTTGCAACTTTAATGTCTCACATACACTAATCTAAGTCAGTGACAGATATCTTGATACCTGACTAGAATAACTTTTTCTTCTGAATAATGACCCAAAGACATGTTTTTACCATGGAATTTTTATCTGTGCAGGACAGGGCTAAAGATTTCTAAGGCGTTTGTGGATACCTGATACATTGGACACAATGTTCTTAAAGATTTTCTTACCTCCTTTGCTGGAGTTCCAGAATATAAACGTAACTTTATTTATTTATCTATTTATATTTGCTTTCTTCATATAGAAGAAAAGAACATACAATATTGAAAAAAGAGTCAAATAATTTAGTCCATACCAACTCAGTTTTCTGTCAAGAAGATAATACCATTCCATAGGTCCCAATCCTTCTTGTCTGTGTAGAAGTTACAGTGTATACTCCATCAGTGCCTTATTTATCTAGGAGTTGAAAACATCAGACTTTTCAGAGTATCAGTCCAGAGTAACACACTGTATTTCAGGCACTGGCTTCATGAAACAGAGTAATACATAAGGAAGCTGAAAAAATAAACTGTTTAATGATGCATTCAGCTACCAATGTAGCAGAGGAGAGGGAGAAAATTCATGTATCTTCCCCCTTGAATTCATTCCAAAAGAGCAAGGGCTCTTATTTTATTGACAGAGGTTGGGACATCTTTACCAAAAAAGAAAAAAAGTGGAAAATAGGAGAAGGCTGCAAATTCACAATTCACCCACACTTTAAACAGATTTAGTTTTGAGCTTTGCAGTTTCCAATGGGCCAGATGTGTGAATGATTTATTCTACTGCTTTGTTGAGGTAGGAACAGTAAGACCATGCCCAAGTACATCTGTTCTGACATAAATAAAGCATAACTGAGTGCAGTCAACTCTTTGATGTTTTGAATCCAAGAACAGCAGAGCAGTTCAAGGGGCTGAAGGGCTGGAAGGTCCATGGTGGAGCCTTGGCATTGCTGACATGGAGCAAACGCCACTGCCCTAGCAGGTACTGGCAGCCACTCATGTAGAAACTCTGCCTTGGGAATGGCAGAAATACCGATTGCCTCATGCTCTCAACAGCTTCACTTAATCTTTAACTCTTGCTTCATGCTGACTGTACAAATCTTCACATTTCTTGTTTCTGTTAGTGGGTAAGATATCTCCTGGAGAAGCTTATAATGTTCAGAACAGCTCCCCCTGCCCAGGAACCTCCTTTGGGGGCAGAGGTGGGAAAAGCTACTTTAAAGCGCTGCTCTGATTCCTGGTCTGGAGAGGCACTGAGTCTTTTCCAGCTGATTTGGAGCTAGCAAAGAGGGAACCAGCCTGAAATTAAACCAGCGGGGATACAGTCCCTCAGGCACTATTCTGCTGGCAGATCTCTTTTGAAATATTGCAGATCTGGCCATGTTCCATCAGTCTCCAAAAGCTAGAAAGAGCAGACATCCAAGAAGCAGCTAAGCAACATCACAACTCTCCTATACTACAGGATCACCAGATGTCCTGTGTAGGCAGTTTAAGCATTGCTTCTCGATGCTGAGCCAGGGCAGAGCCAAGGATCTGGCATGGCTTTTGAAATTATTTTCCTCACAAACATAGCCTGTGGTTTTTCTCTTCTCCAAAAACAGAGGCCTGTTTGAAATTGAAGCCTTTAAAATATGAGGGCAGAGATGAGTGTGCAGCTTCCCTTTATTTCAATAATTTCTGGGGCTCATCCTTCTGCAAAGCCAACCAAGTTGGTCCTTAAACTGGAAGGATCTATTTTTTTTCTGTGCTCTCTCATCTAAATGTCATTAATTCTGGCTGAAAGGCTAAAGACCTTGGAGGAAGGAAGACAACAATACCTCCAAGGAACATAGTACTGGAAAAAGAAAAGAGGGTGGGGAAGAGCTGTCCTCAAAGGGATTACCAAACAAAGTGAAAAAGAATTGAGACAAAGGAGGCCATAAGAAGTTCTTTTGGTGGACAGTGAGAAATGGAAGAGGAACTGAGTTCGTTCTCACCTTATCCAATCTGGACTTCCTGGCTGGACAGGTATATTGCTGTAGACCAGCTTCTGAAGTTCTTTCTGAGCTAACTGTGCGGTCTGGGCCCCCACATACCATCACATACGATGAGGAAATCAACTCAGCATTTTTCTTTCCCAAAACTGTCCCATCAGGTTCATCTTCCCCACATGTCAGAAATTAAACTATTGAAAGAAAGCAACTCATGAAAATAATGAAATCCATGGAACTGTGACTGATAAGACAAAAATGCAGCATTAACTCTGACTGTCCACAATTAAATTTTCAAAAGCTTGAATGCTGACTGAAAATATTAGCCACACATCTTTTCCCAGTTTAGTTTGGAATGGATTTGATAATTAGGGGAGATATTCCTTTGTCAAAACAAGTCTTTTGTTAAGTATTTAACAGGCGCTCTAGGGATTCTGGCAAAGCGCTAATTTTTTCTTACAGTTTATCTGGAGAGTTAACCTACATTTTATCATATGCTGTAAACTGAAATGATAAACCAATATATTCTCAAATTTTGCTTTTGGTTTCCTGATTCAATAAAATAGTACATCTATACATGAGAAAGAAGGAATCTAAATAAAGAGAATGTTTGAAAATTCAGATCAGAGCTAGTAGAAAAATATATATATATATGCCAGTACTATTTCTATTTGTGTATACAAATCTTACAACATTTACCTACATTTATATGCACAAATCTTACAACCAAGTTCAAAGACACATGAGACTTTTTATCCCATGCTGACTGCTGACGCAGGAAGTAGCTGGAGGCTAAAACTGTCCTAGGTTCCCCAGGAGGCCCACCATACCTCAGCTTTTTAAAAGCATACAATGTACACATACATAATGCACATAGACACATCACTTCGGAGTGAAATGCTGTTTATGGCTGACAAGAGCATAGCCAGCACAGTTCATGTCACTTTTTTTTTTTTTTTTTTTGTTTACAGCATCCATTCCCTGAGAAATGCTGAAAAAAAGCTACTGCTCTGGAGTACAACAAAGCCCAAATTAAGAAAAAATTATAGATATTTCATGCAAGCAGGAAATTCTGGCTGGTTTGGCCTAAGATACCCAATGACAGCAATGGGATCTCCAGGTCTGCCTTACGTGTGGAGCAGCAAGTGAGTGGCTGGGTCCTGTTAAAAGGGGAATGTGATTAGGTCTGTAATCTCCATAGCGGATCACAGTGGCCAATTTTTCAATAAATTAGTTTTAAATCCTGTAATTACAGGCTAATTTAGCATTCTGTTCCAGTGAAAGGTACTTCTAATTTAGCTCTGATATACAACGTCATCACAGGGTTAGTATGATAGTAATGAAAGTACATAGATTTTTTTTTTTAAAAAAAGATGGCAGACATGTTCTTGGTGCAATAACAGGGTAACATGGATAAAATCCCCATAACCTAGTTCCTGTGTAAGAGGATTAAGGGCGACAAAGGCATTCCTATTTTGCTCTCTGTGAACAACAGTTGGATGGGAATCTGCATGAAAGAACAACCTTCAAGAAATCAAAGTCACTCATTTTTCTTTTACATTACTTGATCCACCCAAGAAGAAAAATTAAAAAGTCTTAGAGTAGTTGTTGCTTTGAAATTTTCCAGAGTTTTAATTAAGCTCCGGGGTCTGAGAAAATTCATCAGACTCCTTTTCAAAATAAAGGCAATGTTAACTTTCAAGGCAGTTTCCCTAGGTTGTTAATACTACCCTAACCCAAATCTGTGTTAAGTAGCGAGGTAAGGCTGAACCTACTGCAGAGCCTCTTCAAGCTGGAGGAAAGATTCATGGTCTTCAGGGCTTTGACTCAAATTCATAACTCTAAACTTAAGCTTATTTATAATTGTCTTTTTGCTCCATCAACTGCTCCATAACTAGCATTTTCTGGAATCGGAAGACACAGAAAGAAACCCAGGGGAAATACCTTTCCACCTCATTTTGGTTAAGACTATATATATTTATTAGAAGAATGAGAAGGCCAGAGGAAAACAAAAGCTGAAACAGAAGGTGCAGAAGATACTCACTATCACAAAAGGAGATGACATAGACTAAGACAAAACAGTTAAGGTGAAGAGAACTGAAACCATGGTATACAGAGAAACAGAACAATATTCAGAATTTTATTTCCTTGGGTAGAACATTATTGGAGTCAACAGTTTATTAGCATAAATCTGACTAAGATTGATACCAAGATTGGTTCCGTAGATAGGCCCACAGTGACTACAGAGGGAAAGACCTTGGCATGCTAGATAATATTTGAGATTAATTAACAGTTTGTTTAATAAAGCTGCAACCAGACATCTTTAATCCAAACACCTTTGTAGGGTGTGTTTATATGCAGAGCTGTAGGCAATTACTAAATATATTATTCCATAATGTGAAAACAAAACTCATTTATGAAATAATATACATGAGTTAATACATGAAAACAAAGAATAATATACACTTCTATATAGCATAAAAATAACTCTATATACCAGACACTTTTGACAAGATCTCCTAGACACTTAAAAAGCACAATAAACATCTATTTTATATCTGAGTGCCAAACCTTAAAAAATGCTCTGTCATTAAAAGTCTAGCCCCTTATTTTTAACTAAATTACTAGTTATTTATAAAATATCACCTCTTATGAAGCAATGGTAAACAGGAGAGATACAAAAAACAGTAAAATGAGTGAGGAGGCTTCAGCTGTCATCGACATACTTCAATCTGCTGCACTGGTGTGTATTGACATGCTGCGTGGAGTGACACAATTACAAATATACTGACCCTCTGAAAGAAAAGCGAATGGCTTTGGGAGAATCCCTAACATTTCAAACAACTAAATGTTTAAACAGAGAGAAAAGGACAACGGAAAAGGAGACAAAGACGACCTGGAGTTGAGGATGTCTTATGATCTTTACTAGAACATACTAGAATAAATACTTTGGGCTGTAAAGTAACCACCATTCAGCTCAGAATGGATTAAATGCAAGTGAGGACATCTTTTCTGATTGTTTGGTTAAATCTGAACAGTGATAGTCATTGCAGTGATTGCATTTTTTTTTAATCAAAAAAACACCAAAACAACACAATATTACTGCAAATCATATCATCATATGGCTGCATATTGATACATCTATCAAATTAGACAGCAGTCAGTATAAATTAGCAATAAAAATGTAAAAGCTGCATAAAGGTGGCTAAAGGATAACAGGAAAATACTTGTTACTAGAAAGCTAACAACGTAAGAAGGTGGATCAGGACTATACCCACTCCCCTGCAATTCCTTAAAATGATATGAACACATTAATGAATGGCTAAATCAACATTGTTAATAATACTGTAGATAAGATGAGAGTAATATATACATTACACACACACACTCTCTTCTGTTTAGTATTTGAAGAGAAAAAAGATGATACATTCATCATTCATCTAGAGTGGTGAACTCCTTTGCATCACATTACGAAGTCACTATTAAAATCCTTTTATTAGATATGAGTATTTTTAAATCAGAGAGCCAATGTACTATAAATCCAGAGGTTGTTAGAGAACAGTAGAATATGCAACATTGCCAAAAGCTAAAGAGAGGAAGCAGAATGATCATAGTAATTACAGGTCAGTTAATCTGGCATCAGTCCCAAGCAAAGTAATGGAAAAGCTGATAAGGGATTCAATTAGCAGAAAATTAAAGGATGGCAGAGAGTAGGTTCCAGTCAAGATGGCTTTATGGGGAAATAAGTCTTGCCAAGCAAGCTGATAGAGATAACTGCATAGACAAAAGAATTTTCTAAGGCATTTGACTTTGCACCTCACTATTGTGTGATTAAAGCATCCAAATAGAACTGTGTAGGGGAAGAGTGGAGAATGAGGGGAATCTCTCTGTTATGTTGCACGTGCCAGTTTGCTGTCTGATATTAATCTTGCCACCTCTCTGGAGTCAGGCTAAATGTCAGGTGAGGCGAGCAGGAAATGACACAGTGCTGTAGATAAGGTATCACCAGGGGACCACAGCAAGAAAACAACCTGCAGCACGGATCTGTTAAGAAACAATGGAGAGAAACAGTGGAGAAACTAATGATCAGGAATCACTATCTACGTGTTCCCAACAGTGGTGACAAGTCACTTTTACCACTAGAGACAAATATCAAAGGAACTCTAAAGTGCTAAAACCAAACCAAACCACTCCTCTACACTGTCAGACAAGGACAACAACAAGAACAGTGATGGTGGTCCAGATATAGTGAAAGGTGTTCAGGTATAGACCAGAGGGGCAAGCTGCTTTGGGGCTCCAAATATGATTTAAGAATTATCTAACTGATTCATAATAAGCAGGCACCAGTCACAAATTGTCACTGAAAGGGGAGCGATTCTGGGTTTGGAGGTAATCAGCTACTGCAACACTTTTACCCGCAATTTTCAAGTAAATGCAAAATCACCACTGATCAAATTTGTGGATGACATGAAGATCAGTAGATGAGCAAGTAACGGCACTGGGAAGCCAGCCGCGTGCTGTCACCTGGCTAACCTGGCAGTCGGGATCTTTTCAAGATGCAGCTCAGCCCATCAGTAATGATGCTGGCCTCCGTTTGGGAACGGCTCTGCACAGAGTCACTGATTTTCCCAGTAGCAGGGAGGAGTGTCCACGCAGCCGCTGTTCCCGGCCTCCCCAAATAGGCAACAAAACGAGAGCAGAAAAGGGGCTTTTCTGGAGCGCTGTTTGAAACAAGCATTGTTCAAGTGCTATAGGCTCTCTCTAGACTATATGGAGCGCATATAGTCTCTCCTTCTGAGTTCTGCAGAGGGGTATATAGCCTCCTAAGCTAACACTTCATTAATACGCTTAAAATTAAGCAGTCTGAGCAACCCTCATTCTTGCCCTTCTGAATGCTAAAAATTTCCAATCTCCCGTGGGAGCTTCCTTCAGCCATTTTAAGAGTTTAAGCTTAGGGGATGAAACCCTGAAGTCAATGGCAAAAAGTAAGGATAGTTTTTCATATCAGGTTTGAAAAGAAACCAAAAACTAGGAAAGTTCTGCAGAGCCTGCCTTCAAGGAGAACATATATTACATATATTACACTTAAAATTTGGATGGAGATCAGAGTGTCCTAAAATTTGAAGTTTAATCTGGAGGAATGGAGAGGTTCAACTCTATTACAGACATAATATTTGGGGGATCTGAGGCAAAATATATAGACTGATTCTTTAAACTTACAACATAAGATCTGAATCATAGTGCATTCTAAGTCCTACTGAACAATTAAGTCTAGTTCCAACAGATTTTCTGTACATAGATCACAACACAGATGCTTTCATGTCTCAAGTCTCTTGGGAACACTATATGTTTTGTCTGCTTTGTTTCTTAATGATTTGCAAACTTTTAAAACTTGGCTGTGTCGCTACTTTGCTTGTGGGTTCAAGAAAAGACAGGAATCCATAAACCTTTGATCCACATGCTACAAATGTACAAGGAAGAAAGAAAAGAAAAGAAAACAGAGTGCTGTCAACAGGAAGATATAAGGGTTGGTTTGTATGAATGGGAAAAATTAGTTCCAAGAAACATGATATGGGAATTGTTTTTTTGCTGGAAAATAAATTTCTTTGTAAGAACATTTTTTATGCAAAGTATTTTAGAGAACATTTCATATTAGATTAAATCACAAAGATAGTTTTCCTAGTCTCACCACAAAACAAAGAAAGCTTGTAGAGTTTCATGGTTAACCCCAGGAAAGCACATAAGAAAAATACCATTAATGTTGTTATTAGCCATAGGTTTAATAATCTAAAAGATTACTACCTCTCTTATAAACCACATTTTTAAGTGCCTCATTTCAGAAAGTATCAGCTATGACCTTTACACATCTCACTGTGAGAAACGCAGCATATCAATGAAAGAAGCAGATGATTTGTGTTCAGAGGCATCTCTGTTTCAACGGAGGAAGATTTTACCCAGTAGAATACGCTTCCTCGTGACAGAGAGCTACATGTCCCAACCAAAGGGCACAGACTACCTGACAGGGCAGTTTTCCTTGAGCTCAGTTACACAGCTTTCAATGGAGTCCTGTCCAAAAGTTGGGCTTCTGCTCCAAGCAAGTTGCCTTGGCTCCCTCTATAGTCAAGGAAAGAAACAGGCACTTCTGGAGGGCAGCTGATCGCACTAACGCCGGTCATCCGCCTTAGGACAGACTGACGCCTCTCCATCTCCACGGACTGCAGAGGGAACCTTGGTGACCAGCTGAGAGCGGAGTTCAAACCCTTCGATGGGGAATTCTACGGCTTTTAGATATATTTAAAGACAAAGTAAAATGGTGCCTATTGATTTAGTTATCTGAGTCAGGCTTCAAAAATCAGGATAAGGACATGAGACTTGACTCAAGCTTTAAAAATACTAATTTTGTATTTGAGTCAAATGCGGTTATATACTAAAATGTGGGATCATATGGTAAAGATGAGTGTTACGAAAATGGCTAGCTGGAAAGCTAAGTAAGAGGGCTGTATTGTAACTTTCCCTTGACTGAGAGAGGCATGGAATGAGCTTGCAGCTTGGATTTTGCTTACAGCCTTCTGTAAGAAATCTGGAGGATGGTTGTTCTCAGTTACTGTTCAGCTTTGGTACAGAGTCTGTTCAGGCCATAATTTGAAAGTAATTGTTGTAATTGATATAACTACAAAAGTTAAAAAGTACAAACTTCATTTTGCTCACATGAGGCTGTGTCAGTAATGGCACCATTCCTCATTTTCTGTAAAAACAGTAACAGGTATTAATCCCTGCCCAGCAATGGGTGCTATGTTGGCACACAATACACAGCATCAGAAAAGAAAAACGATCATCAAAGCTCTTAGTTGCAGAAAAACAACTTCTACTAATTTCTCTCTAACTAGACTCAACTGAAGAATATTCAAAATTGTATGACTCTTCAAGTGATGGGTTTGTTAACTGACACATTTTTTCTCTTCCACCTTGATTAGATTTCTTCATAATGCAGTTAGGTGCAGGAGACAAGGAGACACCTGGCTGACAAAATCTTGCCAGTGCCTTTTTTTTTTTTTTTTCTTTTTTTTTTTTTTTTTTTAACGGGCTACTATGGCTAGGTTCTCAAACATAATGGAAACCAGTGGGAAGTAGAATTTAAATAGGACGTTAACAGCAATCTTGTAAGTCTAGCTGGATCTTCTGCTCATTGCCATACAATGCTACCTTTAGGAGTAAGAGTTTAGCCAAAATCTCCTCCGCTTTTTAATTGCATAAACCAGTTCATTCGATAGCATCTGATTTAACTACAGGGCTTATTTAAGCATGTAGCAAAGCATTCCACATTAGCTGTGTGTACGAGCACATTTGTAGGTTGTCTAGCCAGTTCCTGCTTTGTGTCTGAGCGAGTTCGAAGGTAACGTGAACCAGTGCACTCGGGCTGCAAGGGCGCACTTTGATTGAGGACAACCAAGAGCCATTTCGATTCAAAACACAACCCACGATCCTGGTCTCGTCTGCCCTGTGGCGCATGCTGGGGTAATGTCTGGGAAGGAACATCTGGACTGGGCAAAAATGCAACATCCGCTGCATGTGCTGCCTCGTCCTGCCAGCTGACCGCAGCACTTCCAGCCCTGCCCGGAGCAGCTGAGTCGCGTGAATGCAAACAGGATGCTTGCTTAGTCACAAATTTTTCTCTCTCTCCACTCCCCATCCTAAACTTGTGACTTAAGGCAATAATATGAAAATTTTGCATGGCAAATTACAACAGAAATATGTTATTGGGAGAACGTGGAAGAGGATAAATAGCAAATGTTCTGCATTCTGCAGTGAGCCAGGCTCACTCCAGATAGGATTCCTAGGTGACTTACAGTGGTCTTACTAGATACTAGTAGCCATACCAAGGAAAAAAAACAAACAAACAAACAAACAAACAAAAAAAAAAAAAAAAACCCACACTGCAGTTGTATGGTGTTGTTAGCCTAAAAAGGTATTAAACTAATTTCATATGAAAGTATTAGTATTTGAAAACTGAGTCTATATAATAATATTTACCCCACCAATTTCTCAGTCTGATCAATATTGCTAGGTACAGAAATAGAGACATGGCTGCTGAGGGGCAGCAGGGGGTTTCTGGTTTGAAACATGATGTTTATGAAAGTAATATTAAGAAGTAAGTGATGGTGACATTCAACATTTTCCCTTTCCCTTGTCCCTTTTCCTAAGGAGGAAATTGGACCAGCAAACTTGTAATATATCTTGATAATAAGAGCAAAACAAATTTAAATGGTGTTTTCCTAAGTTATCTCAAAGCACTTGACAATGGAAGCCCCATCTGTCTCCCTTCTGCAAAAGGGGAAACTGAGGACAAAGGAAGTAGACATACATTATCTTGACTAAATTCTTCAGATTTGCAAGCATATTTCCTCCTAGTTTTGTTTTTCTGCTTTCTAAAGATATTCAGAAATCAGCATTTCCAACTCAATGGCTGTTCTAGAATCAAAAATTAAACATTTGCAAAGCAAAACAATGAGCTGAAACATTAGTATTTACCTTGGATTGAAAGCTCCAAAACATTGTTGCTTAAAGTCACTGAAATCTTCTATTTTGAATTCTCTTCAATTCAAATCTCATCTGTTACAATATTAAACAGATATAATCAGTAATATGGTATAAAAATCAATTAAGATATATTGAAATGATGAAACATTTCTTATTGAAACATTTCTTACTAAAAAGAAAGAAATGAACAGTAATGTTTTTTATGACCAAAATATTTGTTCATATATTTCTGCAAAATATGTTAATCTAAGAACCATATTTTCTGATGGAAAAGGGCTCAGTTTAAACTTTGTTCTAAGTTTTGTGTGTGGTAATATTATACTGGGTGTGTTTTGTGCTGTGGAATTACTGTCGTGTCCAGTGACATCAGCACAGACCATTTCATTAACTTAGAGGTTCACCACTTCCACCATGTGTTTAGCTTTCTCGGGTTGAAGGTTTGGGGAAGTTCAGCCACGTTGCTAACCTGGGATGGACGGAGATTTAAGCAGTTGAAACCTACGTGCTGTTTGGAAAAGATGTGCTGCCTCATTTGAAATTTTGGTCTTTGAGAAAGGTGTTATAAGTTATTAACAGTAAGTTACCTGTTAAGCAGAGATACAAATGAATTATGTGTATGCATACATCTGGGATAAATACACTCTGTTTAAATAGCACATGTTCTATGCATGCTTGCAGAAATGAGATCTTGTAAGACAAAAACGTTGGTAATGATTGTACTGGGATGCTCTAACCAAGCAGAGCTTTCTGAGGAACGGATTTGCTCCTAAATGGCAAAATGAAGGCAGGTATGAACAGAGGAGCTACAATTTAACCGAAGCTGCTGAAGTACGAATGAAGCCGCTTGTTCACCAGCCGCAGCTTGGTTGCCAGAAGATGCACGTGGTGATACGAAGCTGCAAGAGTCGCCCGCAGCATGGCCAGAGCTCCCCGTGCCGGCGATGACCCAGAGCACAAGGCTAAAAGCTGGCAGCTGCTCATGGGCAAATGATGTAGGGCTGTGGGATGGCTAAGTGGTTGTTTACATTTTCTTAATTTCCAAGTGCAGACTGTTGAAGCACTCAGCTATCTTGGGGAATCACCAAGAAACTGTATGGATTTTCCAACTGTAGGATAAAAAAAAGTTAACATAGTGATGCTTGTGACATTAGAAAAAAATCAGAAATATATCATAAAGCCTGGAGACTTTGATACATAGATAAATACGCACAGGCTGTGCTGTTCATAAGAAAGATGGTGAAGATGGTATGTGTCACTCTAACAGGACAACCGTATTTTGTGGCTATGACATAAATCCCGTGCACAGCAACACCCGTTGTCCATACCATGTTTCTCTTCCTATGGTTCCAGAAATTAGGCAAAAATCGCTGGGGCAATGAGGCTGCACCTGGAGCAGCGACCGCACGCCTGGGGTTACAACGCAGACTGGGGAAAGCCTGAAGGAGAACAGAAATAGCGTGCGGCAGGACACATCTCAAACGCCGAGACTTCTGCAGATGGAGAGATCGAGCCAGCTTTAACACCTGAGACAAAACTACCCCTGTACGGCTTTTCCTCTGGTGGGAAGAGCCGTGGTGGCGCCGGTGCCAGCGAGGCTGCGGACGTGCCTGGTGGTCACGCAGCACCTCGGCGAAGGCTCCCCTCGCTTTCGCCGGATTTGGGATCAGACGCACGGAACACGTGCAGTCAGCGTTATTTGGATAGTGGATCTGCCTCATTTGGAATTTCGGTCTTTGAGAAAGACCAGCAGCTAAGCAGCGCACCCGGAAACGTTAGCAGGAAATGAAACTTCTTGCAGCACGGGAAAAAAATGTGCGTGGGGTATATAATTCATATGAATAGAATAAGGTATTGTAGATATTCCTTCCCCTTTCTGACTGAGCCATACAGATGAATCAGCAAGTGAAGGCTTTCCCAAGTGATCCTCTTTGTTTTTAATTAATTTATATATGTTTTAAAAGGACTTTAAACTGTAAAACAAATCCACATCTTTCTTTAATCATAGATTTTATACAAATCTGTTATCAATACTGGGGGTTTTAAAAGGAAAAAAAAAGAGAGAGTTTCTTATTCTGTTTGAGAAAAATCATTAAATGTAAAACATGTAAATCACAGAGATGGTCTTAGTGCTGACAAACTGACAAAAGCCAGAAAATTTAAATGTGAAGTCTGCATTCCTTGTCAAGAAAAGAAACCAAAAAAAGATGAGGGGGGTTATTGCTTATTTTTTCCCCAATACTACATTAATATAAAGGTTCGTTTGTGAAGTAGGGGAAAGGTATACTTTTAGAGTGGTAGTGTATAAAATATGTGCTCAACTTTTAACTTTATAATTGTTTCTAACAAAGGAGTTTAAAAATACCTGTAATTCTAGCTGTTTGTTTTCCAATTTTACAATTTTTTTCTTATGCCTTTCAACTGTGGAATTTATTCTGCCAATTTTTTTTTTTAATAATAGGTTTCTATGCATGGGCAGATTAAATACAAGAAATTGTGTGGGATCTGAGCTCTCATTATTGAAAAAAATTTTTCTATCCCTCTGGCTGTGGTGATAACTTTCCAAATATAAATTGCTTCAGTAATTAGTTTCCTGAATATATTAGATATTATTGCATAAATTTGTGAGGAACATGTATTGTCTGAAATATAGAAAACATATATAGAATCCCAGGATAAATAAAAGGGTTTAGTCCAACTTTTTAAAATAAAAATATTTTTGCATAGTTATAAAACTTTTTGACTCTTGCATATTTTTTAATGTTGTTTTGTATAGTTCCCTGTGACATCTTTAAATTAAAGAAAATTAAATATAAATTGCGTATTTCCTTGTGCTAATCCTCTACATATCTTAAGATCCAAATACAATTTTGCTTCATTCTTCCTTTCACCATTTACAGTTCATTAGAGGACCCAAAACTCATGAAGTGAGCAATAAAGTCCCCTGCATTTTACTCTGATTCATTTTGAAATGACTAATTATCAAACGCGGATGCCCTGAACGTAAAAGCCAATTTTCCTGTTTTATTCTGGCCCTTGCACCGTTGTTTTGGTGCGGTGAGTTTTACAAACCGAACTGGAAGCAGCCCTGCACCGCGCCACCCGGAGCGCCCCTTCCCGACGCGCCGCGGAGGCCCAGCAGAAGCTTTGATCTACCTTAATTTCACAGAAGAAGATGAGCTGAGACAGAATTGCAGAGCATTTGGTGATACAAAGGAGGAGACCGCTAGAGAGAGAACTGCTACTTTCAGAATGGGAAATGGAATAATACTAAGGACCCTTATTTAGGCTTTCTGTGTCAAACTATGACCCCACAGAAATCCACAGTAACTCTCCCATTCTCTTGAGTTGGGCCTGGATTTCATCTTCTGCAGCCATGAACATCCTACAGCAAATATTTTTGCCCGTGAAGACAGAAAAGAAAGATGAGCACTGTTGCAGAAAAACACAATGCAAGTATTCCTAGCACATGCAGTGAACGGATTAACGGTATCAAATCCTTCAGAACATATTAAAATTATGCATTTTTCTCTTAAAACTAGTGAAATCATATCTTGATATACAAAGCTAATGCATTTCCAAGTTGTTTTTTTTTTTTTTTAATATTGCATTATCGCGTCACCTAATGATGCATCATTTCTCAGTGAGTTTGTGCAGAATCTGGGTGTTTACATCAACAACAGAATTTAAGAAAGCATCTTATGTAAATCCTTCAATCTCCTAGGGTCTAGGAATGAAATGTAATGCTAATTTGATTTAGTAATTTGTTCTCTCTCCCCAGAAGCACACAATTACAGCTTTTGAAAGACTTTTTTTTTTTTCTCTTTTTCCATCACGCTTGGACTAAATTGAAAGTTGAGTCGGCGAGCAAAGCCCGGGCTGAGAATGTAACAGACCTCTGCTACTCAGCCTGCTACAAGCCAGAACATACAGTGCCGTGAGATTTATTTCTGAAGACAGAATGTTCATTATCTTTTTTTTCCCTCCAGAAAATGGAAACAAAATAAGTCTTCTTGAAGTTCAATAATAATAACCTAACTGTGAAAAGCGAGCTGAAAAAATGTGCATCTCCGTGCATCTAGAAGACAGAAGGCTTGTAGCTGTGTGTGTCTGCTTGCAGGAGAGGGGTGTGCGTGTGTAATAGTGTAGAAATAGTTTATCAAATGAGTGGTTTCCTGTCCTGATCTGCAGATTTACTTTCTTCTATGAAAAGAAATGGAAATAGTTGATCTGACTTCCATCAGCACATAAGAGAGATTGTCGACAATTTGTTTTCTGCAGGACTGCTTAACTATAGGGTGATGTAGCAAGCAGTAAAGATCATCCACAAATTCTGCAGCCATCACAAATTTGCAGCAGGCACACCCCAGGGACTGATACATTCCATCATTCACAAAGTATGGATTTTTCTTCTCTCTCTCTCTCCTTTCTCTTTTAAGGGTACATGATGTCCCTCCAGGTTCTACAGTCTGGGTTTGATTAAATAATTATAAACTTCAAGCAGCAGATCTATCATTTACATTCTTGAACATGCCAACATGTGCCTTTTGTGGGGATGCCAACCAATACCAAAGCTTCCCTCATTATTGTCATTGAAAATACAGTGGTTCAATGTTTGTGCTATTTCCTGGATTTTGGCGATATAATGTTGCCCAGCAATTTGCTGTCAGTGCCAACAACACTAAAGAACTTCATAATAAATCCTTTCTATATTTACTCAGTCCACCACTGTGTCACTGAAATTAGCATTTTACGATCTTATGCTCCAAGGCACCTATTTTCTCTCTTTTAGCTCTGTGCTATTATGAATCCTGACAGAAAATCCATCAAAGGCATGGTTTGCTTCAGCTTTTGTGTAACAATTGCTGTCAGTTGTGTTTGCTTTCTGAAAAGATGTGGAGCTTGTAACTTCATGGTAGATGATAGTAAAGATAAACCAAACTAACAAACAAGGCAGAGTGTTTTATTTAGAGATGCTACAAAGAGATTGGTTTAAAATATCAGATGCCACCACTTCCTGCAAGCTCAAGTATAGAAGACAACTGACAAAAGGAGAGAAGTATTGCAGAGAAACAGGACCAGGTCCTGCTCCAGGTGCAGGCAGGCCAACTCTGCTAATGTGAGTGACAGTGAGAGCCAAGAGAGGAGGTCTGACTCATCACCCAGTGAGAACATCATACTAATGAAAGAAAACAGCACAGGGGCTTCAGCACCACGCTGTCCGAATCTATCCCAGCAGATTCGTCATGGAAGCCGTGGGACCACTGACATCAATTATTATTGGACATGGATAATTATCTCTTGGTTTAAAGTGATGGAGGAGAAAATACTACAGTGCCTTTTCCATTCGAATTGTCTAAGGGGCCCTCCTGTGAACCCTGGCTCTGAGGTCCTAGCCTGGTGGCCTTCGTGGGGCCAAGCACCATCAGTTTGTGATCTTGCCATTGGATTGCCAACACATGCTAGCTCTTCTTGCTAGGGGGAGGAACAGGTACTGTCCAAGTAAGAGAGCAGCTGGTACAAAAAAGCTGAGGGGAGTGTAAGAAGCAAAGATTTTCTTGGAAAAGAAAGAATAGATTTGGCAGAAGGAAGGGAGCAAAGAGGGAGGTATATTTTGGTTTTGCAGCAGGGAGAGCTAAAGCCGTGCTTTCTGGAAAGAAGAGAATGGCTGGAGAAGAGGACGTTTACAAAGAGACTCATTAGTTTTGCTTGTTTCTTGCTAAGACAAATGGTGGAGGTTTTTTTGAAGAATAATAAGCGTATTAATGCTATCTTCTCGTAACTCTCAAAAAGCTTAAGTGATTTTACTGAATGTTCTGGCATGGAGCAAGTCCATTTAAACAACAACAAAAAAAACCCAAACAAAAACAATCCTTAGCCCCCAAAACCGAGCGTTCTGGAAGTGTGCACAAATGCACGGGAGGAACCACAAGCCTTGGGCGGAAGCCGTGCCATAACCCTAGCTCTCGTGGCAACAGCAGCTCCCACAGCGCTGTGTGATGTGGGGGCACGCAAGCTGGGTTACAAGCTTTCCTAGCTCTAACCTATCAGTACAACAAATCTCTCAGCAGAAGTAGTTTAACTCCTCCTGCTGCAGAAGTGATTTCTGTGGTCCTCCCTCGCACGGAGGGCCTCAGCTCGCTGGTGCACCGAGGCTTCTCAGCCTGGGCTTGGGCTGGGGCTGCTGCGCGGTGCTGGAGGTGTCCTGCCACCCTACCGCAGGCACGAGCGCCGCGGTTGCGCCAGCGCCAGGACCGCAGCCACGGTGCCGTCTCTCGAGGAGAAGAAATACTTCCTAGACTCATTTGAATGTTTCCGTTAATCACAGAGCCTTTGGAAAGGTATTTGCAAGGAAATTGCAGTTCTGAAACTGTCCGTGTCACACAAGACCTGCCAATTTAGAGAATAAAGACGAAGATCAAAGTGCAATTTTGGCTGGCAGCTTGCAGTGCCTGCAGACCCCGCTTCCCTCCCGGTCTCCTCCCCTCAGGGCCAGAAATTTTGCAGGCAGGATATCAGCCACCAGAGGACACTCTTATTTCTCTGTGAAAACAGTGCCGTGAGAAATGCAGAAACACCAACAGGCACCTAACCCCAGAGGCTAGTAAAGCTGAAAAGAAAAGGAAAAAAAAAAGAAAAAAAAAAAGAAAAAAAAAATCAACCTGAGCTTCAGGTCAGACCAAGACCAAGTTGTTTTGTAAACAACTTCCAGAATATAGTCTATGCTTTGCTTCTCATGAGACAAGCTATGAAGCAAGATTTTCTTATATTGATTCATACACCCTTGCAATAAGCCACCTCCTAAACTGCTTGCTTAAATACGATAATGAGCTAGGCATGTTTAATTGCAGAGAAAATGTTTCAGCTGGCTGAATTGTTAGGGCAATAACTTAGCTCCTTCTCCATTTGAGAATATGTCACATCTTTGCAGCAGTAACACTTGTAATTCAGTTTTAAGCCTCCACTGGTGATAGAAGGGTGTGAAAGACATTAATATAGATAAACATAGAACAAAAGCGTTCATGCAATGCTGCTTGCGTAACTAGCTGGCTGCATAGCTAGATACATAATCTGCAAATATCAAGTGTCGTACATGAACTAGATAGGTGAAAACACAATGCAAGCTATGGTCCCGTGCTGCTTTATGCATCTCCTACTCCCACTAAAAATTTAAACTCCCAGAAACTCTGAGAACTCAGCGTACAAGTCAGTAAAGTTAAATAATAATAATTCTACAATACAACTGTATAAGGCCACCCATATATTACCAGAGATTGTCCCATTAATCTGGTTCTGATTTTTTTCCTCTAAAATTATTGTCCAGACCTTTTCCTGATGTAAATCTATTGAGCTCAGTGTGTCACTGCAAGAATTTTCATGGAAGGCGTGTCTTATCATTATAAAACATGCCAGTCTCTAGAATAAATAAGTGTCCTACGGCATGACATGCTATCTAGGCCATATCCTGCCTACAGAAAGATGCATGTTGCTCCTTCTTCTTGGCACTGGTGACACTGCTACATAAAGCAGCGTACAAGCACCAACTGCTGACTGTAGTTTAGCTGGATAAACAGATTCACACAGTTTCTGGTAGAAAAATCAACTCCATTGAACTAAACAAAAGAAGCTACACATTTTATGAGTTTAAATAGTAAGCAGAGACCAAGTCCTAGCTCTGTAGGTTTGGGGTATGACCAGAAACCACCTCCTCCTCTGCTTCTGCTTTTTCTTGGTATAAGAAAAACTGAGCTACAAGAACAATATTTCACCAACCATTTCTTCTAAAAGTATTCTAATAAAAACATCCTAACCTCGCATTCATCTACTTCCTTTTATAAGTTCTTCTAGTTCTGAGTTTTAAGATAGTGGTTTAAGTCAGTGGTTTTAATCTTAAAGAGCACAAAGTTATTATTGAAAATAAAAAAAAAATTTACTTTAAATTGCTGTCTAAATTATGATTAATTACTGGATTTATAGTAGTCTCTACATGAATTTATATAACTGAGAAAACACCCACGAGCAGACTCTGTTTTTTAAAATTTGAATACAAACAATTGGGGGAAAAAAAAAAAGAAAAAAGAAAAATACCTGGGCAACTTTTCAGAGCCTCCAAGATACTGGGGGATATAGCAGATATCAGCATTGGTTTAATTTATTTTGTCTGCCTCCATCTGTGCACACTGTGCTGTTGGCTTGTTGCGATGCTCAATTTGTTATTTTATACCACTATGTATGAAGGTCACTTGCTCTACTTATGTTTTCACTTATGGGACCTCACTCATTTCACAAGCCACTACTGCAAGGATGATAGAGAAGTCTGCTGAAAGATGTGAAATCCCTATGATACAAAGGTGGCAGTGATTATTCACACACTGACTATTGGGAGGAAATTTCCCTGGTTTGATTTTGAACACTGTGCTCCTGAATTAACATTTTTGGCACATTAGCAGCGCTGAGCAGATACAGGTTGCAATCTACCAAATGGCCTTTGTTAGCAGTGCACAGATATGATTTTTAGTTATGGGATTTTTCTTTTTTTCCAATCACCTTGGACAATACTCAAGCATTCCTGCATATTTCTACACCCAGCAAAATACTTTAAAGATAGCTTTATCTGCAGGGTATTAACTATCACACTGCTCAGTAATTTGTTTTGTTTCAGACTGAGCAGGACAAAAATCAGGGTGCTAGATCCTTACAAAGCAGCACAGATCTCTTAATAAAGAAAGCCATGCTAGTTTACGCTTGTTGAGGATTTGTCAAAGGGCATCAAGGCTTCAGTAAGCATCTTTTCTAAGCTACGCCCAGTGCTTGAGATGACAACGGCATTAAACTGTTATTCCTTGGATACTTCTGCTCTCCTCTTTCCTCCTTTTTTATTTTACTCTGTCATAATTATTGCTACTCACCTCCCACAACAAACACATCCCCATTTCCCAAGTATCCTGTAACAGGCACTGCCCAGCACACTGCTCACCTGCAAAGTGCTCCAAACTTAGCCTGAACCACAAGGAGTGAGGAAAGAGCAGCCCTTACACTGCTAGCCAGCCTGGTGTTTGTATTAAGTAGTTACTTGGGTGGTGGATAAGGCTCATTTCCAACATCAAAGTCACCTGTGAGATTGACACTGTGGAGGAAAACAACGAGGTTAAGGATTAAGAACACAGGGCCTGTTGTGTCACTTCTTTTGTTTTTTCCTTTAGATAGCCAGGACATAATTACTTATAAGATGTTTTTCTCTGCAGAGCAAATTTTAAAATAGGCTTTTTTAAATACAAATATTTGCAACTATCAGGCCTCATATTTTCCTATCTGCTGTCACACGACTGACAAATCACTCCATCATGAAGGAAAGATGACCTGGGCTCTCTCTCCTTCAAGGTGTAGTGTAAATAGCATCAAAGTGAAACAATGGCACCAAGAAACACTGTCTTCTTTAGTGTTTGCTCAGTTCATTTGAGACTTCTGGGAATTTCACCTTTCTTGCTCCATTCTCCACCACATAAAACTCAAATGCTATGTTTTCACCATGTATCCCTTGCTGAATATTGTACAATCCTGATCTAGAGTCTGCTCACTTATGTCACCCGGGGCAGCTGGGCAGAAAAATGTTGCTCATTTCATAAGCATAATTCCGTCATGTAGGTCCAGATTTGCCTGTGTCATGGTGCTCTTTCCTCTCTCTATCCTAGTGCCAATTACTATGTCTCTGTTTTCTACCTCTACAATCTCCTGTTTCCCTAGGTTCATGCTGTCCTACTGGCCATGATACGACCTTCTGCTTTTGTTTTCCAGCTCTCTTCATCCACACTGTTCCCTTAGGTGCATGACCTCTAGACAGGCTCTAAGCAGTGAATCGGGCAACTACCATTGTAAAAACTGAGTCATCCTCTTAGAAATGTCTGTGTCATTCCTTGTGTACTCACGGGCAGAAAATGCAGTAACAGTCATTTCACATAATATCCCTGTCCTTCCCCATGTTAGCCATGTCGCATCTGAAAGTGGAGCAGAGATGCATTTGAGTCCCTGGACTTTGCCTTTCCAGTTGTTTTCTTGAGTACTGAGTGCTTCATTGATACTACTGGGGAAAAAAAGCCTTAACTATAAATGCAAAATTAAAGAAGACTTCAACAGCAAGGATCTGGTTGACACTAGGAATTGTTTCTGCCATGATCATCATTAAATAATACTGCCGCAAGTGAAAAATTACCTTAAAAATAAACCAAATAAAAACTGAACAGATGCCTTCAATCCTTTTAGAGCTCTTCACACAATGTTTTCTCCAAATCCATATACTCACTCTTCAAGTACGGTAAAAATCTGGTTTGCGGGTTGGGTGGGGTCTTCCCTGGCCCAGTGCCAGGCCATACATATGGTATTCTGTCATGCTTGATATTTTCTTTTTCAGGTAAAGATAGAAAAAGTATGTGGAAAGAGGGAGGAATCAGCAGCCTGCAGAATAATCAAACTGCTTTCCGTCATTAACCGTCCTAAAAAAAAAAACCCCACCCAGACATAAGAACAAGGCAGCAGTAAGTGAAATAGAGTACAAGGTATCAGTGCTTAAAAATACCACGTGCAATCTCAGAGCCATACGGGGACTTAATCTTCTAATGGATACCATGCACAATATTTGCAGTGGTAAGTGAAATAAAATGTATGGGCTATGTTGCAGTTTACTGATTTATAGGAAAACATCTGATTAAGCTCTTTTACCCCTTTGTGACGTATTTCCACTGACTTACCTGAAATATTAATTTTATACCTTATTTTTCAACTATGACAATGAATACACCAAATAGATTATAGATCTTTCACTGTGTAGCCTCAACCCTAAATGTTAGATGTGGATTCCCTCACTGTGTGCCTCTGGGAAGATATCCCAAACTTGACAAAAGAACAAAATTATAATAAATTATTTCATTAGGAAAGCAAGAAATCAAAGACATCACCAAAGACCTGTGTCCCTGCAGTAGCCAGGAGGTTTTTAAATGAATATCTGGAATCAACCTAGAACTATACTACATACTGTGTGCTGGAAGAGAGTTTTAAAAAAAATACAGCTCCCAAATCCATCAGTCTTGCCAGTTGAAGGGATAAAGTCCCTCCTGATTCAAAACAGGGATGCTGATTCACCCTACTGGAGAATGAACCAGGCAAGGAACCCGTTAGAGTCCAGTGTGTCTGACTCTCTCCAGCAGTGATCAATCTCCAGTACTTCAGGGAAAAGTGAGCAAACCCCAAAGCATTTTGAAGATGCCATGGGACACATGAAGCCCCTGCCCCGGTGACCAGGATTAGTAGCATGTGCCTGTGACCTTGGACACAAAACAGAAAGCAATCCAAGCTCATTTTGAACCTCCCAGGAGGAACTATCAGTGCATACCCAAGGACACCGCATATTCCCACTCAAGTAGTTTGGAGGGCTCTCAAGGGCAAGTCCACAGGGCAGAAGGTGCAGAAAAGCAGCTAGGCATGGTACCCGCTGCCGCAGGTCTGTGGAAGGCATGCCTGCCTACATGAGCAAGGAGGAGCCAGCGTACTTAGCCCTGCACCATCCCCTCTTGTGTTGCTGGCCGAGAAGCAGGAAGAGGCACGGTGTTCAGGCAGGCTGGCATGCCAGTAGACAGTACTGAAGCACGGTGCCTTCCAGTAATCTGGGATGACAGGGGAGACATTGCAGGTTATTATGTCTAGGATACACTGGAGCTTTGTTTTGTCTAACTTGTGCTATATTCTGGGGCTCAGAGGGCTCCCCAAAGTCTGGGAGGAAGTGCAGTGGGGAGAAAAAATGGGAGCAAGATGGAACAAAACCACCACTATACTCATATGGGCCAAATAGAGAGACCAAGCCACATTTGGGACTGATTTAGAAAACTATTTGGCAGCATCTGTGGAAAAATGGAAGATCAAATGACACCTTTCTCTAATCTAAGTGATTTCTACAATTTAAATATGAAGAGCCCTAATCAGCAGTTAAAATCCTTCTACTGTTGAGCTTATATTGTCGCTCTTCTATGTTTATGCATGTGGTTATATACATCAGTATCTAATATTTGTCAACTGTTAGGGCCTCAAAAATTTCTTAATGGATGTGCAAACCCTGTATAGAAAATATAAGCCTATAGATAGTAAGTTTTCCTTTCTTAGTTACTTCTGAAGTCCCATTAGCAAGAGTCCATGGCACCACTTTCTCCTTGTACACATCTGAAAAATAATTGAGTTAGAATAAGGATATCAGACTTGACACTGGAGTTAGAGGCAAAGCAGTCACAAAGTTCTTTGATAGGACTGAGCAGAAGAATGTCAATGGAAAAGAGGCAATTCCTTGAGACTGTTCCTAGAAGACCATTCATTCACCTATGTTGCAATGTTTTTAAGTGATTGAATATTCTCTGAGACAATTGTGATACCAAAAGAAACACACGGACTGAGATGCATTACTGTCCCAGTGCAGGACAGTACCTTAGCCAGTGCATTTTTATTAGAGCTGAGAGAGTTTTAGGAGAGCCTCATAATGTGTATGTCCCCCTGGTAAGTTTATGCATGCTCTCACAGCTCTAATGAAAACATACGATGAAGGCAAATTAGGGCAGACGACTGCTTCTGTCAGCATTGAGCAAACGGCACCTTTAAGGTTTATGTGTGACTTAGAATTCAAGAATGCAGACTTTGTTTTTCATTGATGGGGTCGTTAAAGAAAATACTTTGATAATTCCAGAGGAAAAAAAATCATGTAGAAATGTGAAGAGATTAAAGCAAAGAAAGAACCTTGACATCAGACAGGAGCCTGTTTGATTAGGTCACCCTATAGACTAGAAATAATTAAAAATAAAGAAGATAGATGAAAGATGTCAGGTGCTTAAAACAACATCTCAGAGTCTACCAATGCTTGCGTTTGTGCAAGCCAGGACTGCAGGCTTTGCAGATGTTGAACGTGTCTTCTGGCCAAAGAACTTGGGAGGACAAGGAGAAGGATCAGAATTTAGTGCGAGTAAAATGGAGATTATGCAAATCTGACATGAATGAGGAACTCTTACTGCTGTTAGCAAGCACTGAAGTAGCTTTGGTGGTAGGTAGCCCAGCTTGCCTCCTAACCCACTGAATATCTGACTTGCTCATCTAGTTCGGTTCCCTGTCGTTTGCTCCTCACCTACTGCCCACTCTGCTTTTGATTAATGAAGTGGATATTTGCCGTAAAGAGCATTTTGTGAGAGTCCCAGGTGAATGGCTCCCTCTGGCCTCGTGACTACCAGGCCTGTAGCTGAAATGCCAAGTGCCTGGCAGGTGGTTGGAGGATCAAAAGGAAAACCTCCCACAGAGCTTCTGAGGATTTCCTCACTAATATGCTGATATATACGACAGTTTTCTGACTGATACTGCCTAAATATTTGTCCTTTACTGCTATGTTTGGCCATGATTTTATAGCAACTTTGGTGGTTTGTGACTTACCCACTTCATGCATGAGCTTCTTTGACTTTTGCTTGCCACCCTTCTGCAGCCCACCACTACAGGATCAAGAGAGTTGACACCAGTCTACCTCACTTCACTTTTCTCTTCTTTCTCAATGCAAAGCCAACTGTTCTCTCCTCTCATGTAGCTCCTAAGTGCTGCAGTCAGTAACAGTATATAACAGCCTTTGACAGAAACTAAGGAAGGCTATGCTCACGTATGCACCTTGCACAACGCTGTATGTGAGCCCAGTAACTAGGCAGGAATTCCCAGTGTCTGCACATCTGCTCAGAAGGTATTGGTATGTTTGCGGAATTCCTGCGGAACAGAGAAGCCTGGAAATGGCACAGATAAGCTGCTAATTTCAACCGGTACCAGGTTCAGCTGTAGCCAGAGCAGAGGTAAAACAGAGTCTTTCTCAAGAAGAGACCTAAAGAATAGCCCCAAGAACATCGGGGTGAAGTAAACCAAAAATATCTGGCTTTCTGCTGTGGCAGCTTGGAATCCTAGTGCTCAATCAGGAAAGGTGGGCAGCTAAACTGTTCAGGTGAAAATACACAACCTTACTTAAGCACCTTCCCCAGTCTCACCTTATTTAGAGCAGTTTCACTTGTCCTAATATATAAAACAAAATAGGTAGGTTCCATTTTTTTAAGTCAACTTGATAGGATCATGTATGGTATTTAACTGCAGTGACAAATACATCTGGTTTAGGAATTCAATTATATCTAAGTTCTCTAATAAAACTAGAACAGCTGGCTGCCAGATCCTCAGAATGCTTCAGCTTTGTCAGGAGCATCCAGCATTTTTTAAAACCATCTCTTGACCTCACAGAGGAGGTCAATGTTTCTCCTGGCAGCCCACTAGTTATTTTTTAAGTGTCTTGATTTTTTTCTGTGGCGTAATGCAATTTTACTCATTATCACTACAGATGTCAGACCAAGACTAGTAAGATTATAGCAGTAGCTGGAGCATATGGTTGAGCCATATGAATAATAATCATAAATCCTTTTTGACATTGGCCCATTATTATATCCTGATCATGTCCCTTTGGAATCTCTTGTTTGGTGAAATGTTTAAGTCATTAAAAGGTATCTCTGGAGATCTAAATTTATAGAGAGCTCTACTGGAGAAACACAGTATTAGCAGTATGTTTGTGCAAACATAGAACACATTAATATTATATACCAGTATATGTTTATAGAGACATAAAGGAGAAGAAATTAATGATCGGAAGTCACAAAAAGAAATGTTTCTAATGAAATCTTAAAATCACAGAGACTGCCTAAAGAACAGTTTTTAAAAAAGAGAAAGGTATATGCATATAATGACAAGTAAAAAGAGACAGTCTTTATAGTTTTAAATTTAAAAATTTTTCTAGCTTTTACATTTTATTTTGGGAGAAAGAGGGATGCAATAAGCTGGGACGGTAGCAGTAAGAGTAAGGTTCTTCCCATCTTGCTAAACAATGTTTGCTCTTTGCAAGAGGGAAACTAGAGATTATTAATTACTTGGTTACCTGCAGTAGAAGTTAGTGAAGGACTCATACAAAAATGCTGGGTAGAAGTAGGCCAAATTTTGAGGAAGTTTTGATCCAGATTTGAATACCAGCGTTGACTCACTGCGTCTATAATGACCTGACACCATATGCTATCACCAGAGCATCAGGATTAAAAAACAACAACAAACGAAAAAACCCAATCGAGCTAGACCTAGAGGGCAATAACCGCCAAATTCCAGCCCCAGAAACATGACAAATCAAGAACCTCTTTCCCGGGGATGAATTTTTGTGCCGAGGCCCGTGCCACAGCCGCGGTGGAGAGAGGCTCCTTTAGGAGCGCTGCTGGACCAGGCTCAGCCAGCGCTCCCTCCGCCGCCGGGGTGGCATCGCTGAAGGGCGGCCCGGGGGCTCGGCGCGGACGGCTCTGCACCGCGGCAGCACCCCGTGGGCGCCCTAAGCGTTAACAGGTTAAGAACCAACGCAGATACGTCAAGCGAATGTCATCGGCTAAGCCTGTTGAGGAAAACGCGGTGCAAATTACTTCGCTTTTGGTGAAGACCGTTCCTTCGGTCGTGGTGATCGCGTTTTTACGGATCACTCCTCACTGTCCCTTAGGAACGCGCATTGGACGGGTCGGCTGCTGGCGTGGTGCTGGCCGCCCGTGATGGTGTCCAGCTGCGCGAGCTGCTCCGTGGGAGGCTCCCAGCTCTCCCCACCCTGCTGTCTCCTTCTTCGGCCCTTCCCTGCTCTCCTGCTCTCGTTGTCTTTCCGCAGAAGGGGGCTGTTTACAGGACACTCGTGCTGCTTGACAGCTATGCAGCTCCGCTCTGCGCAGCAGCTCTCCCTTTCTCAGTTAAGCCGCCCGTGCTAAGCGCGCCGGAGGGCAGCTGGAGCGCACGGTTATTCCAGGCGGAATAACTCGCTGCCGGACAAAGCGCTCGCCTTGGCTTGCCGGCTCCGTGCTCCGCGCGGTCCCGAGCCGCGGGACTCGGTGCGAGCGGGCCTGCAGACCACCGCCGGCGAGCGGCTGGCCCCCGGCGGCGCGGAGGTAGCCAGCGTCTCCTCTCACGAGGGCTTTACGCGCAGGGGACCCCTTTCTTGCTCCAAGAACAAAAGCGATAAACAGAGTAAAACAAATCTAAACACCAAAATATCATAAAAGCTCGTCTCCATGCCTGGCCAGCTGCTCTGACCTTTACTGGAAGATAAACCAATTTGTTACAGCTGCGATTGCTAAACATGCTGAGGCAAAGACCTGAGCACTCAAAATGACACAACACTTTTGTGTTGAAAAAAACCCCACCTTGCTCTTGATTTCAGTACATGGGTCCCCCCCACTTTTGTTCCTAATGGAATATTCAATACACTGATTCCCAAGAGTGAACGTGCTCCATTTTAGTTGCGTGAGCATAAGTGAAATATTTTTGTATTTGCCAATTAACAGGACTTCTGAAACTGCTTCCTAGTTGAAGAAATGAAGCAGACTGCAACGCACGGAAGTTATCCAAGAGGATACTTTATGCAGATACACCAGAGATGACATCTCCTTTGTCATCAGTATAAATGATATAGAGCATATTGCTCAGTTATTCAACAACTTCCAAAGACTCCTCTTTAATGCACAATAAGAAACAGATCTTGGTTGTCTTCTCATGGATGTCAGACTTAAACAAAAATATAGCATGCACTTGCAACTGTTGGTGTGAAAGGGGACTTTCAAGTAAAGGCCTATTAACTGAAACATCCTGCTTGCAGATATGCAAAGAGTGTCTATTTGCCACAAACCGTGCAAAGTTATCCTCATTTTTCTTAGTGGCAGTAAGTGGTTTTAATGCAAGTAATGGAATTTAAAACAAGAAAATCCTTATTACAACTCAGAGCGCCCTTTGTGCTTTGATAATGAACACCATATTAGTGTGCTGAAGAAAAACCTAAACCCTAAAATAAGATATGTAGTTTCAGCATTTTGAAGTAAATGACCAAAACTTTACTATTATTTAACTGCATATAGACAAAAAGCTAAAAATGAGTTCCAAACTCTCAGTCATGCCCTCAAAAAGAAGAAAATGAAGATGGACTAACATATTAGAAATTAAAATATGCCAAAGGGGATAACTTCTATAGAAATGGTCACGTGTCATATTTGCTATAAAGCAACCATACATGTTGTGCAAGAAAAAGATGCTAGGGAAAAGAAGGGAGGGCAAGGCAAGGCAAGGCAAGGCAAGGCAAAGCAAAACAAGGGTGTACACTGTAAGAAATGGTTCTTGGGCTCTTTAAGAGGCCGCTGGAACCAAAAATCTTGCAACTTTAATTGCACTTACCACAAAAAATGAGTGGCTCAAAAATGAAAGTAAAATCTTCAACTGTAATATGATATAACCAAAATATTTCAGCTACAAATGCAGAACAGGGAAATGCCATTTTTGTCACGGGCAAAATTGATTATCATACTAAAGCAGGGAAATATTTATCTCGTAGTGCGTTTAGCATTTCAAGAAACAAACAAATTTGCATCTAAAATATAGAATGAAGGTTTAAAGCATTTTCCCTGGGCAAACAAACTCTAACTTGGAAAAAGTTCAAACAGGGAAAAAAGAAGGGTAGCAAATTCTTCATCCCTCCAAGTCAATGAATAAGAATATCCATTAGAATAGAAATTTTGGTTAAATTACATTTGTATTTGCAATTCATTTACATCAGATACATCTGGTCCACCTCCATATATATAAACTGGAGAGGCCTGGGAGATTTTAGTCAAAATTTCTTTCTCCAAATTTTTTTTTTTTCATTTTCACAAAATCAAATCTGGATGAAATTTTTTCAGGAAAAATATTTTGGATTGAATATATTTTCATTGGGATTTTTAACTCAGAATATTTTGAAATGTCATTTATGATTTCAATTTTTCAGGCAGAGATTTGTATAATGCTCTTTTTAGATTTTTGATTTCAAGCTAAGTCAGAAGAAGTACATACTGTACAAGACTCCTGATGCTTATCATGACATCATTATTTAAACACGAAAGCCTACTTTTCCTTAGCTCCTTGGCACAGACTGAAATACGTTGCACAATATCAAGAGCCAAACAAAAGATGGGAACCTGAGTTCCACCATTCGCTTCAAGATCCTTGGGCTGCTTTCAAGGAGTCCACAGAAAAGACAGGGCAGAGGAAACCCATAGTCTGGAGATTTAAGGTTGCTTTTCAGAAGTCTGCTCTTCTTCTCCCACCACAAAATCAGAAAATGTTGAGAAGCCGCTGTGCTCCACAGCATGCACTGCTGGATGGAAGAGGGAGATCCAGGCTGAATATCTTATCTCGAATCCTGGAAATAGTGCAGCTGCGGGGCACAGCACCGCTCGTGGGCTCTCCAGCTTTTTTAACACAGCTCTGCCGAGTTTGGGACCCTCTAACCTCCCTGCGTTGCCCTGCACTGTGCTACACTAACCTGCCTGTGACTATGGGTTTTTTTCTGGTGCTGCCAGGAGGTGTGTAAGATAAACTCACTACAAAGGAAAAGGAGACATTTTCAGTCACGTGCACACTTATTCTCCTTATTTAAAAATAAACCTACTAAACTAGTTATTGCACTATCAGATTACTGTTGCTATTAACATATCAGGAACTTAGTGATGGAAAAAAATGGGCATATAACACTGAAAACATTGCATAATTATAAATATGTCCAAATAGAGACGACAATTTATAATTTTGAAATAAAAATGCTGGGGAAACACCTTTTTTTTCTCCCCCCTCCCCCCCAAAAAAAGGTTGCTTTTATGCAAAATTTCAAAAATATCATATGTTTATTCCAGGTCAGAATGAGTTAACATTTGTTAAGAAATGGACACTTCGAATACTGAGCAGTGGGGGGAAAAAAAAAAAAAAAGGAAGCTGTGAATACTGATTAGCTTAAGAAATGGAAAATGTGAACAGTGACCAGCTCAAAGTCAAACTAGTTTCAGATGAAAAGTCTGAGGCAGGATTATTCTTTAAAGTGTCTCCTCTTTTATTTCGTCTCCTTTACTTATAAATCAGCCACGCGAGAGGCCTTCGGTCTGTCCGTTCGCAGATTACTGCAGGATTGCGTCATCTTGCCGAACGGGAAAAATTCCCCCTCCCCGTATTTCTTACTGTCGTCCCGACCAGTACCATCCCCGAAACATCCGCCGCCCGCCCAACACGCAGCGGGGCCGGGGGCAGCGGCCTGGCGACGGAGCCGCGGCCCGTCACGCGCGGGACCAACAGCGCCGAGAGGCCGGCGGCCGAAATCGCAGCCGGCTGCCGTGGAGTCTCCTGTGCGCGCTCGCTAGACCGTGCCCACAGCAATACCCCGAGAGTTACGGGGAATAACGTCAAGGATAAACGTCACGTTCCCCTCAGGTTATCTGTGTGATATTACCCTGCTTGACTGTCAGGAGGCTGCTGAGGAAGAAACCAAATGAAATTAAAAAAAAACAAAAAGAGAGGAAAAGAAGAAGAAAAAAAGCAAAACTAAGCAGCCAGGAGCAAAAAACTTCCAGAGACCCAAGATAATCGCGGTTTTGCCGCAAGCTGGGCCGCGGGAAGCCGCCCGGGGCCGGGCCGGCTGGCAGGGCTTACCCCCGGGAGCTGCGTGCCGCGGCCGGGCCGGGCAGAGGGGTCCGGACCCCGGCGGAAACGGGCCGAAAAGCTCCTTTTCCCGTGACGCGCCGCGCCCCCTGGCAGGCGGCCGCCGGCCCGCCGGCGGGACGCTCTCCCTGCGTCGTTTCGAGCAGTTGCGCTCCGGAAGAGCCGGCGCTGGTGGGCGACCCCTTAGCGCGGAGGCGAGCGGCGAGCGGCGGGCTGCGGCGCAGAGGAGGGCGACGCGGCGCGGGGAGCCGGGCCGCCGCACCGGCCGCAGCCCCGGCGCGGCGACGAGGGTTGGGATGCGGCTCGCCCTGAAGTCCCCATAGCTGTCCCAGATTTAGGGCGACTGCACCCACTGGAAATAACGCTTTTCTACGGGGGGATCGAGATTATCGAAAATAGCGTGCAAGTCTCTGTAGATTTATAATTAAGTGGTAAAACATTGTTCTTCTATAAAGAGCGTCCTCAGTTCTTCCAGGGGCATGATGCCATCTTGCCGTGAAGAGATTTTTAAGTACCAATGTAATTTTCATGACCCTTCTGAATGGAGGATGTGCACAGGCTCGCTGAGAAGAGAACAATATTGTACATATAAGCGACGGACAATATTATTGTCTTTAGGAGCTAATATTTCCATAATAGCAGTTGAAATATTTATTGCTAATCAGCTATATAAGGCCTTATACTGACTTGGAAGACAAGCCAGCTTTGTGCAGACACCACTAAAGGTGTGAGACAGCTTTCCTGTCATCAGCAAGATGATATACAGCAAACGAGTGAATAATTCCACTAGAAATGCCCGGAGATCACCTTTACAAAATATGAAACAGAGCCCTGCGTCTTTCTTTGATGTTAAGATTTTATAGAGCAACAATAATGCACTTTGGACAAAGAGGGACCTTGCTTTGATAAAATATATGGTGCTCAATCCTACATACCTTTTTAGCCATGTAACACTGCATTCTCTTTACAAGACATTTTTTTTTTAGTACTATAGACACTTCAGAAGAGTAAAAATGTGATGTGTAATAAAGTTGTGACACACAGAAGAGTAGTAAAAGGCTAGTCTATATTTCCTGGCCCCAGTCAACTGACAGGGTTAAAAAGGTTAATACCCTGACACAGGACACCAACAGCTACTGTTATATGGGGAGATTTTTTATTTTTTTTACATTACATGTTGTAAGAAAAGGCTAAGACGATCTTAAAAGTCTTTAAATCAAGTCAAGCATCCTGAAACAAACAAATCAGAAAAGATCCAGATGGAATACAGTAATGATTTGTATCTTATTTGCTTTTACGGATAGGACTGAACTCAGCACTCATTGAAAATAATCTAAAACTACTGTAAGATATTCTTTATACATTATTATAATGTGCAAGACTTCTGGTTTTCTTTCTATTGAATTTTAGATGATGGATTTATTTCCATGTAGGTAATATTTGAGGAATATGGTTGCTTTTTAACTTTTTAATTAAAATCAAAAAGTTGAAGAAATTAAATTTTTTAAGAAACTCAGATTTAAATGAATAATAAGTAAAAAAAAAAATCCTTAATTATATTTGCAGTGTAATCCCTATTTAATTTAATGGGATTTAGGTGCATGAATAATTTCAAAAATCTCAAAGGGACTGTCATGTTCTTAAGCATGAAAACTCCAAATATATTGATACAGAAAGTAGTTTTATGACTTTTGTTTTGTTCTAACATTCTATAATATTAACTTTACATTAAATTTTTAAAGATGCTAGTTAGTTCAATTTGCTTTTTGTACAGAATTTTCAGTGAAATATTCATTGGAAGTCATCAACATTTGCTTAAGCAGCACACTGTTTACAAGAATTTCTTTTCAAAGAGAAGAACTTCAAGCCATCGGTCTGGTAATGATATGGCCTTTATCTCAGAAAACCAGACTTGGAATATTTATGCTTGAGGAAAAGACCTGCCTGGGAAAAAGAATGTTCAATTTTTCTCTATTCAAGTTTATAGGATTTCTTTCAAGATACTCTGGAATATATTATCAGAGCCAGAAATACAGCCATCAGAGTTCAGCCCTTTTAACCCTCCTCTCTGCAGAGACATCTTCTAGTATTAAATCCTTCCAAAGAATCCTAGAAACACTTTCCTTTTTTCTTTTCTTTTTTTTTTTTTTTCTTTAATTAGTCTTCGGGTATGTGTGCTGTCTGAAGAAAAACATTTATAACCGTACAATATTTTATAGGAGGTATTTTTAACTTCTAAATAAGACTTATAGGAGAAAATCCTTTGTCCCTCTACTGTTAACGTGGTGTGATCATCCGACATATGCTTGCACGTACCTTGCATTTAAATACCAGCCTTCCCACTATGACTACCTGAGATTACTCCCGTGTTATAACAGGTCGTGCCGCATACAAACACGGCGTAACGCTTCCCACAGGGCTATCGAGGCATTAGCTCTGCAGAAGCCCGGGCTGCTGAGGCCCGTGACCTTGCCGCAGCACCATCACCCGTACCAGAGCGACCCTCACAGCAGGGAGGACAACCACCACGCTGGTAATTTACCAGTCATAGCTACGTTATTTATTATTTCTCTGATAATCCCACAGTTAATCATTGCTTTGTCCTCACTTGGGTTTCCTAAGAGGTCCTGAGAAAACTTCTAAGGAGCAAAATGCAAAAAAAAATCCAGGAGGCCACGCTAGCCCGGCCGGGATGCGCCACTGCAGCCAAAGCCTGCAAGGAGGCTTACGAGGAGCGAACCAAACGGCCCGCAGGGCTAGCCCGGGCCGCGGCGAGCTGCTCTGCACCAAGAGGACGCGGGAGCGCCGGCAGCTCCTTGCCCCCGGTGCTCCCAGGAGGGCCCTAGTGCACGGCGCAGGGTTACAGCAGCCCGCTCCCAGTCCCGGGGCAGGGACAAGGGTGTCCCTGTGGTGGGAGCTGCTCCCGGAGGAGAGCAGAGCTGGTGCTGGCAGCAGAGCTGATACATTTATGCAGTATTTTATCTCCTTCAAGAAATCTGCCAGGTGCCAGTGCTCTGAGCCCACGGCAGAGATAATCTGTAGACCAACTAAGCGACCATGGCTAACTGAGAATTGACAATGCAGCATTATTCATTTGAAGGATAAATTATAAACATCACGTATTTATTCTAACTTGTACCTTTAGCATAGTTCCAAATTTTGAGATCCTGGGAGCAGCTTCTGTGTGACTGAACTAACTATAGCACAGCCCTTATTAATGATGCATAAACGAACCTGAGAAAAGCAAGAACTGCCTAAACCCTAAACCCACACTCCAGCCAAGCCAAATATTTTCTGGTATATGTAGCTATATAGCTGCTCTGATTTGATTTTTTTCTTTAAGCTACATCTTGCTATTTCTGCAGCTTCCCTAGCTCGAAGGCCGGTTTCCATTTTGTGAGCTAAGGTGACACAGCAAATTACGTAAAAAGGCATCTGTTGTACTCTCCGATAGATGCAGTTTGTCCCTTTCCTTGCTGTTGTTAATGCTTCCCTTTTGTTGCTTGTCTCCTTTTAATCTAATATTAAAGTACCAGATTGTAAATCTGGGGTTGGCTACATCTGGTATTGAAAAACACAGATTTTTAAAGTTCATTTAATCTCGATGATAGTCTTTCAAGAAGAATATCTTTCAAATAATAGGTTATTCTTGTCAAATATAATTTTGTCTGTTGTTTTTACTAGTTACAGCAAGCAATATAATGTACTTACTTAAAGCATATTTGTGTAGATAAAAACAGCAGCAAACAGCAACAAAAGCTAGATCTAGCAAAAATTGCTCAAGCTTTCTTCCTGTACCTCTGAAATCTTGGGGATCTCGGTCCTCCGATCTGTCTGTTGGGCCTGAGAGATGACTGTGTTTTGTGAACTTGTTTGTGCCTGGGAGAGGCAGTGGTGCTTCTGCAGCCTCGCAAGTGCTGTCCTGGGCTTGCGGGCAGCCGGGGGGAGGCAACCTCAGCCCCAGGGGTCCGTTTTGGAGGTTCCAGTTTCTTATCAGGCTCTTTATATCCAAGCAATCAAAACAGAGGAGAACTAGAGAAAATGGGAATGAAATATTCCAGGCCTGCTAAAAAAAGGCAAAACTTCTGAGCTGGTATGTGTCCTGGATACTGGAGGAATTCTGAAAGCTGAGAGCGGTCACCAGGGTTAAAAAGCCAGCTGTCCTATGCTTGCTGCCGCTGGGCAAAGCACAGGCAGGCGTGGAGGACAGCAAGCTTTTCCAAAACAGCCTGCGTTTGCTAACAGTTAAAAAATAATCCCTCTACATGCTACCGTATCTTTTATCCCTAACTCATCACCAGTGCCCTTGTCTAACACTGTAACCCGGCAGGGCGAGACGGCAGCTTCCCGCGGCGGCCGCCCTGAGCCCCGCTGGCCGGGCGCGGGAGCCGAGGCCGGTGCGGGAGCTTCACTCTGCAAAGTGACCCCGCTCGGCCGTAGTGAGCAGGCAGGGAAGCCAAAGCAAGCGGGCTGAAGAGCGAATGCGAAGCCGGACGTAGCGTGAGCGGCAATGTGCCATTACGGCCATCCAGGCGCCCTGCAGACCACCACCACGTGGAGAAGCTATGTCTTGTGGTCTCCTGACATGCTCTTTGCTGCACATCGCGGCTCCAAAGGAGCCGGCCTGCACCGTGCCAGGAGTGAGCAGACCCTCGCTAACACACCGCAGCCTCGAAAAGGCGATCAGCTGCCCAGAGCTCCACTATTTCCACAAAAAACAAACGAACAAACAAAAAAATCAATATCCCTTAAAGTGACCCAGGGACTCAGGCGTGCCTTCGGTGCACCCACAGGACTGTCTGTCCCAGGATTTCCTCAGCTCCCCCCTAAGAGCACGTGCTGCTCATGGATGGAGCCTTTTTTTTTCCTTGTAAATACAACACTTCAGCAGTCACTTTAAAGCGAAGGAAAAGAAAGATAATATGTAACGGCACACACTCTCCCTCATTTTTCTTCCAGTACTTCTGGTGTTTCCAAGGTGTTTTTAGCAATGCTTTACTCTTTTATAAAATGGAGTAGGGCAGACTAGTTTTATCATGTCACGAAGGTTTCATCTTGGTCATCTTCTTTTATTGAACAGTGGCAATAAAAGACACTGTAGGAAAATATAGTAGAAAAGTAATGAAGGAAGAGCCCTCAGCATTCTAACAGGTAGGAATTAAGAGTCTCTTTTGTAGCTGCTGACAGGTGTGTCCAACCACCCTCCTTCCAAATATTTATTCAGAAAAATGCTGAGAATGCTATTTCCAGGCATCTGGCAAAAACACCCAGATATTGCAGAACCTCTGAGTCACACGGAGGCAAACAAGGAGCTTTCTCCACCAGAAGATGATGTTGCAACTGCTCTGAGTATGCCCAGTGATACACTAGTCATCGTCATAGCAATAGTACTAGCAGTGCTAGTAATAATACGTAATAGTACTTCTCCTGGCCATAGTAATCAGCATTTTGTGATACTGGGCTGAGCTGAAATACTGTGAGAAAAAGGAATGATGTGTCTGTGGGTCCCCTTGGGACACAGAATCACTTAAAACCCATTAACTACAGATGGCTTATATTATTTGATAATCACTTTAAGAATTGAAATTAATGGATTTTTTTCTCTCTTCCTTTTTGTTAAATACGTTTTCCTGGGGGGGGGGGGGGAAATTGTGCTTGCACCTGCATGAAGGTGACATGAGGTGCTGGGCAGGAAAGATATGGACAGCAAAGAAGCGGTGATCTCTTTGGTTCTTTCTGGCAGTAATGCTAGTCCACCTCCTCAATAGCTTCTCCTTACAGAAGGTTCTTGGTACTGACTGTGAACTTAAGAGTGTAACTGCTTAAAGCAAAATTGTGGTACTTACCCATCATCAATAGTGAGATCATTGTGCTGATCTACTGCTTCAGGAAAAACAGAAAGGGGAAGCATTTGGTTTCAGAGAGCTTCCCATCCTCCCCCAGGTCCTGTGCTTGCCTTGTGAGATGTTAAGGGCATATGTTCTTACAGACCTTTAATGGAAGTGCAGACTAACACTGGTGGCTGCTTCAATGCCCAAGACCACGTCTCCAGCCACTGCCAGCCCAGCCCTGTTGCTGCCTGGAGAAGTGCTCCAGAGGAAGGAGAGTGGGACCAGGATGGCAGGAGCCTTGCGAGAGCACATAAGAAAAAAGAGGGAGCAGAAAAGACAAATTCCATATCTATAGAAAAACGCTAATATTCTGCAGCTGTTAGGAGAAATCCCATAGAAGATGAAGAAATCACTGTACTGTTGCAAACCAGTTCTGAATTCTGTCCACGTGCACTTCACTTGGTACTGTCTGTTTGAAATGAGAAGATGAGTCCTGCAAAACTGATATATAAAACAACACTTCATGGTTTCAGTCATATTAATGTTACTACAAAAACCTACAAAAGGCAAAGGTTTCTGACACATCACCCATAAACTCCTAGCACAGTGGAAATAAATTCACTCTAGTATAAAGTTATATAGATTGCTAGCTGTAAGCCCAGCTTTTTGTGGGCTAATACTATTCCAGTGTGATATTTCTTTTTAATTATCATGCCAAGAATAATATTTCTTCCATTATATAACATGCTGTTGCCCAGAGAAGGAAGAATTCTTTGTTACATGTATATTTACATTCTCACACATACTGAAGACATTTAAGCTCAGCAAAATTCCTGTGAAAGGGATTAGTAGGATATGCAGTTTAAAGTCTACTGTTTGCTTCATGGACTTTACCAAGAGGGACACACTTCAGTGAGTGAACAAACCATGTTATGAAAGCACTACCTGCAAAACACAAATAGATGGTCATTTCTTGCAAACAAAATTAAGGGAAAGTTTAAAGAGGATTAGATGCAAATTCCTCTGTACAGATGAAGCTTATGTGTATCAGAACTTAAAAAAAATTAAAAATGGGCCTTAGCGTTATCTGTATCTGGTATTTTATGTGATAGTCACAGCTCCTTTCTTATTAGCAAACAACTTCCATGCTAACTTTAACATTTTTCCAATTAATTTGTTCAAAATTCTTCCCTGTTGATTCACTCAGGGTATCACTCACCTAAAGGATTGCTGAAAAGCCTTATTTAATGGGGCAATATTTCAAATTAATTGTGTGTGACATTGTCCATCTGAGTCACAGGCTATCACTGCCTTCCTAGACTAGATAGTACATAATTCATATGTAGTGTCCAAGACAAGCAGATATAGAATTACAGTGTAAATATTTGTGCCTATACATATTCGCAGCCTTTATTCTTTCTAGCACTATACCTGCAATTGATAATAATTTAAAAATTCCTTTTATGAAATCTTAAAGAAGGCAAATGAAATGCCAAATACCGAATGAAAAACAAATACCAAAATAAAACAAATGAAGGATGGTTCTGGGAACAGCGAAGGCACCTATGAAGAGCAATGAGCAAGCCAGGAAGATCAGGAATGACTTTAGATCCCTTCTAAGCTCCTGGGTTGGGCTGGCTCTAAGGGAAGTGCTATTGCCAATACTTGTTAGTGTATGACAAAGATTTGGAGGACAGCATTGCTATTTAAAAGGGTAGATATAAAACTATATATTGAGAGAAATCACATATTTAGACTCAGATTCATTTGCAACGGTGCTGGGGTTACTCAGCAATGGGCAATGGTAGCCCATTGACAGTGCAACACCTACAGCCGCACGGCTTCGGAAAATAGTGCCGTTAGTGTCTCTGCTTGTGCATAGTGAATATCACCTTTTGTTAGAGTATCTTGATGAGTAATGATAGGACAAAAAGATTCAACTGCAAGGAAAAAGCCTAGCTTTCTTTTTAATGATGAAAATATCTGGCAGGACAGAGCCACTTACGTTGTTCAGGGATATCTACAGGTACAGAACAAGCACTGTCTAAGGCAGTCCCTACACTATCAGCATTACCTTATATCATATAACTCAGGATTTCCTCAGAATATTTGTAATGGTTCCTGCTGCTCCACTCAGTGGACAAGTGGCACATTAACTTGTCCATAATATGTATGTGTCACACTAAGTTAACTGAATATTACTGCACATTGACTTCCTTCCCAAGAGCCTATTTCTATTATATGTTCTTCTTCTAGCAGTAACTGAGGACTTTGAAAGTTATTCTCATTTTAAAACTTAGAGAAATATACAAATTTAAGTAGTCTATGTTTTTGTTTGTTCTTTGTTTTTTTTTTTGTTTTCAGGTTTGTTCAAGAAACACTGAAATAAGTAGGAGTTAAAGGGTTTTGATCCTTTGAGGATTTGAAAACAGTACAACATCTTCCACAGTGCCCATAAAAGTAAGCAGAAATTAGAAAAGTTTTAACATTCTTTAAAGATATTATTTCTTCTTATAACCTTATATATTTCAGGAGTGATCCCCAAAACTAGGAAGAAACAAGCAGCAACATAGTACTACAGTGTAAAATAAAAACATAGATTCATACCAGGAAAGTACAGGCTACTCTACTAACATTGTGTGGGGAGGCCCCTCTAACAATTTTCAGAGACTCCAGCTTTTTTATTTACAGAAAGTACTTGGATGTTGATGCAGAAAACAAGTTTTGAAAATTTCCAAATAATACAGACTCTCCAAGAAGAGTAAAGAACACAGTTGTGAGATTAAAATCAACAACAAATCTCCCAAACTTTTGATCTTTAACATACATGGACTAATGGATGAGAAAGTGACTTTTAGTTTAGATAAGAAGGGCTGGCTTTGGGATCAAATAAATGCACAAATGAAAAACCAGAGTCCAGTCTCTAGCCTCTGAGAGGCAACAATAAAACTCTATTGACTGCAGAGGAGATAGGTGCCTTGAAGTAGCAATTGCCAAATAATAAAAGTCTCTACTGAAAAACAGTAATTCGACTCCCACTTTGCATTACTGTCAAAACGCAGTGTCTTACGAGAAATAAGAACTGACAATACTTCTGCAAGAAAAACACAATTGTCATAATGGGTCTTGAGTAGCAAGAAGAGAGGCAGTTCCTGAATTTCCAAAAAGATACTAAATACGAACTCAGAACTCAATTTTAAATCATGAAAAGCTTAATCAATCCACTTTGCAATTTTAAAACTGTTCTTAATAGTGAATTAAAAGATTAGCTCACTGGAACAGAGGGCTTATATTAATACCATCAATAATAATATGCACCAAAAGAAACACCTTTTTGCCTTTTTGATTTTAGCTTTGCTTCATTATTCTAAGTTTTTTTTTCTTTTCCTAAGAAAATAATCATTAGTTGCTCTCTTCCTTTGTTCACATTTTTCATAGTATTTTCCTGTTGCCAAAACCAGCATGGACTCATGGATTTTTAGGGCCAAAAGGTGCCATTATAGTAATTTAATTCATACTTCTATAACACAGGCCATATATTTCACACAGTGGCTTATGTCTCTAGGCCAGCATCTTGGAGATGGAACTCAAGCATAACTGTTCAAAAGATGTATTACTTTGATATTAAAGCTCACAGTGGTAGAAAACGTATTACATCCTTTGCTAATCTGTTTCAAATGCCAATTGTTGTTACAATTCCATGTGTGTCACCCTTACAATTGCAAAGAATGTTTTAAAATACTCTTAAAATAATTATATGGTTAAATTCTTACATCTAATACAGAGTAATGCCTATTTATTTGCAGTAAGAGTACCTCTTCCCATTAGCATGCTAAACTTGAGGTTACAGGTCTAAGAAACTTCTTCACAAAGATAAATGAACACCTGAAAAAACATGGGTTTGTTAAAAAATGAAAGTGTATGGCTCTGCTATGTGGCCCTGTGCCAAAAATATGAAAAAGCAACTCCCAACACCTGCATGTGCATGTAGAAGTTTTGATTTTAGCAGATAAGTGAGGGTGCATGCCACCTATTGAAGTGCTGGAGAAAAGCTTTGATCCCATTGACATATTATATGTGTGTTTGTGCATAGGTGTATCTATTATATATATTAAAAGGAATTTTAATCATTCATGTAGGAGTCTTTTTAAAGATGCCATTCTGTTTCCTCAAGATTTTTATGTGTATCATTTAGTGATATTTAGGATGACCAAGAACTTGAGAAAGAGGAAAGGTCTATGTTTGTAATTTTATATGCCTTATTGAGCAAAGCATCTTGAATGAAACACTTGTTCTATCAAAATCAGTGCCAAAATTTCCACCAATTTCTGCAATGCCAGAATTTCAAACCCAAGTCAAAAGGTCAGCTTAGGTGCTGAAAAGTTAAACATGTATTTAAGAAGAAAATAAAGTTCCCTCATTGTTGGCTCAGATGCACAGGCAAGACAAAGCAAGACAAAGCAGATGAGGCTAAATAGCAGGCTGAACATTAACTTCTTTCTCTTAGAAATATAACCATGATATTCAACGTCTAAGGCATGAATATATGGTTATAAGAAATACCAGAATCCCTAAGTCATTACTTTAGAACTAATGTCATGTGAAGATTTACATAAATAGAACCAATTCTCCTGTGCAAAGCCCACTAGCTCCTGACCTGTTCGTCTTCTGCTGTGACTCTGGGCCCAGAGGCCTCAAGAGCTGCAGTGGACCTGTCTCCTGGGGGTCACAACACAGGCCTTATGCACTATGGCATATTAAGCAAATACTCTATTTAGCTTCCCTTTCCTTCTGTGCTAAGATGGTAAAAAAAGAAACAGTCTTAGTTTTAAGCAGTCCTGACAGAGCTGGCCTTTTCTGGCTCCTGCTACTGCAGATACTTAAATCTTCAAAGCTCAATTGCACCCTTTAGTGGTTAGATTGCTGGTGTCTACTGATCACTCACATCCCAGGAACCAACTGAGCTACCTCCGTGAGTGAGTTATGACCTGTAAGATTTTCTGTATGCCTCTTTTACAGTCAGTTCTTGCCAGAGGCCTGCTGTAGGAAGAGGAACAGAGTCAATTTATGTGGGAATAGTTCAGCCAAATCCCCCTGTTAGCAACCACAGAATGGCAGAACCTCGCAGCTGAAAACTGAGTCTTAGGCAGTCTGTTTTATTTACCTGTTAGTTGAGTGTTGATCTTCTACACTACATTTCTGAAAGCTTCAGTAATTTCATTTTGAACTGTCTCATGCAAGAAGGCTTCCACAAAGCTCTCTGTTTTCATGATGCCTGAAGTGTTAATGCAACTCCAGTTTCAAAGGATCTGCCAGAGCAGTAGAAAAAGAGGATTCCTTACTAGAGAAGCCTTAATACTTAGAATAAGAAGCAGAAATATTTTATTCTTATATGATGATTCCTTTTGCCTCCTCCTCTGTAGTTAATTGCAAGAATTAATAATCTACAAGTAGACACACACACACACAAAAGCGAGAAATAGCATCAGCTTTTCCTGCATACCCCCCGGCTCAGATACTGAGATCCTAGCAGTAAAGCATTTAAACATAAGCTCCTCTCTGTAAAGCTAGCCCCCAAAGATCCAATAAACTTAGAGATGTTGGAGTGGAAATAGCCCTGATGATGCTTCCCTGTTGGACATCTTCTAAAAACCGTATTTGAGTCTTACTGTGACAGATTCTTGATTTCTCATGCTCTCTTTGGTCTGAACAAGCAGCAATAGTACTTCTTGCTTTCTTATCTCTGGCGGATATTCTTGGCACAGGTTCTCTGTTGGCCCTTTGGGGAAGGGGATTTTTTTGTCTATCTACTGTCCTGTATCTCAGGAGCAGGCTGACACTCTCCTTAACCCCAGACTTATACCTAGCTAATGAACATCTGGTGATTCTGGTGTCTTAAGACTTAGACTCAGCAATTCTCCTTTTCAGGGAGATGATATTAGATAGCAGAGGGAAATGGAGATAACTGATTTTGCAAAGAAATGCAAGATCTCAACTCAGCAACAGAAATCATAGGTATACGTTTGCCTCCTTCAAGTTTCCGCATCATTTCCAAGCAATCTTTGCTTAAGCTAGAGTTTTACTCCCTCCCCTCTCCACATTTTGCTTTCTCATCAGACCATTGTGGAAAACCAAACACAACTTCCTCCTTTCAGACAAATGTCCTTATTCTTTGTTTGACCTCATGACTAAAAAAGAACCCTATCCAAGATACCAGGCTTTTTTTCAGCCTTCCAAACTCATCTTGATTTTCTTAAAATTCTCAGTATTTCAGACTGTGCTTGACATTTTCCTCTGCCTCTTCAGGGACTTTTCCATTCTTCAGATTTGCTGCAAACAACTCACTTGAGAGGTGGCCATCCCCTTGCTCTAAAGGGCTCACATCTGGATGGAATTCGGGAAGGTTTAATGGCATTTCATTATCCCCAGTGTGGGAGGCCAGGGCACAGCCCAGACAGCAGAGGGTCGATTCCCTTCAAACAGGCATTCCTTGATCTACTGGTTCCATTAATCAAACTCATCAAAGTGTCATAGAGCCTTTCCTAGAGTCACTCAACCTGTGTCATACAGTTTGGGGGCTGAACAGTATCATTTCGTACATTCTCAGGACGGTAGTGGAAAAAGCTGCCTACATGATGCTGTGAGAACCGTCAGGACGCGGTCTTCTGGATGATAAGGACAGAACTATAATTCTGCCTATGTTAAAGCTAATGAAAAGATGCATCACTGGACAGGTTATGCTGTTCTCTGAGGAAGATTAAAATTTCTTTGGTGTATACAAATTCTCTCTGATTCAGAAGCAATGGTTTTCAGGCATGCAAAACACTTCTCAACCTTGATTTCAGAAGGGCATAGGACAGTATTTTTCAGGGAATTAAGGCAAACTGTTGAACGGCATTATCCACTGTGAATATTGCTTCTGAGCCGATTTGCGTGACAATAGGGCTTAAAAATTTATATCCTAGGGACTGGAAGAAACATACCGAAAAGGACATTTAAGTCAAAAGAACTTCCTTGTGACCTCATTAAACTAGGTCAAAATATCTAGATTATAAAAAATAGATTCTATCTTCATTAAAAACAATGGAAATTTTACTATTGACTTCCACAGACCAGATTTTCACTACTTTTAAATGTGCTTCATTTAAAGCTTCATAGTTTTAAGTGCTTCGTAGTTTTAATGCTTCATAGTTTTAAGTTGGAGGAAAGATGGGGAAGCGCTGTCATCTGAAAGTGGTTAAAGTACTTTTGTGTTCCAATTACAAGTTGACTTTTTCTGCACAAAAGAACCTTGTAAGTCTCATCCAATGTATGTTCAAGGTCAGCTTGTAGTAGGAGCAATACGGTGCGTTTCAGTATTGGGATGTTAGATTTGGAATATCTCAGTATTTAACTTTCTGATTCTATGCTTTTGAACTAGCAATTTTTTAAAACCAGAAGATATATGAAAAACAAAGGAAGTCTTTGGCCTTTTCCTTCTTTTTGAGATTCTAAGATATGCCCTTCAATCATTTCTGTCTACAGTTTCTTTAACTATCTCTTGGATGAATTGATTTTGCCAGTGTTAGTAGTGCTTTTTTTATAATCTGTTCAACATGTGCATTTCCCTTTGGATGAAATACAGTAGTTTTGCGTTAAGCTCCTATCTGCTCCTAATTTCCTAGGATGTGCATTATGTCATCCTGTTTTTGTTTTTTGCCAATGGGGAAAGTTTGTCTAGGTCAATTTTATCAGTCTTCTGCATAAAAGGAAAAGCATCAGTGAGATCACCACAATATGTCTTCTTCCTAGTGAGAACAACTCGGTTTTGCTCAACCACTGTTCAATACTTAAATTTTTAATTTTAGCATGTTCCATGTGTACTTTAATAAAGTTCTCATCATTATTAATATATATAAAATCACAAAAAAAGATATAAAATGTGCTAAAGGAAGGGCAGTTCCATGACTCTTTTCAGTGATACTAGCAGTAAGCAGAACACCATTCTGCATCTCTTTGAATAAAACAAATCAGGAGAAAGAGACCTTGCAGAACCGGAAAAGGGCAAGACAGGCAATTCAGGGTGAATTTTTGTGGTCAGAAAGGATTTCTTTTTCTCTCTCCCTGGGGAGTCAAAGAGAGAAGGGAGAGCTGATACGTTTGTCATTCTTTACCATCAGTTATTACAATATTTGCCTGGGTGTTTTGCCCCTCTTCAGGTACGTCTTACGTAGGGGGGTGCCTTCTCCTTAGCAAGTGAGTAGGACATGAGCTGACTGGTACAAAAGCTGCAGAGCTCCATTAACCTGGCACTGATTCAAGCCTAGTCAACCCTGCTGTTTGCACTTCCCAAGTGTGTTGAATTTCTACCAGGACTCTCCAGAGTCTCCGTGCAGAAATATTTGCTGATACAGCTTTCACAAATGACCACTGCAGTCCTAAACATTAACGATGGACTCGCACGTTTTCCCAACAGCACTTGCATCCCAAATGCTACGCTCACTCACCTCACCAGAAAGAAGGGACTATGTTTCCCCTGTATCATGGACCGTGCATGACTGTGACCAAATTAACAATTTATATGCATATTTATTTTAAATGACAAATATATTTGATCAGATCAGCTGTCCAGTAAGTTAACAATACTGTTTATAATTAACA
Source organism: Rhea pennata (assembly GCF_028389875.1). NCBI lineage: Eukaryota > Metazoa > Chordata > Aves > Rheiformes > Rheidae > Rhea > Rhea pennata. The sequence continues at coordinate 15,629,293 of NC_084674.1, forward strand.
ACAGCAGTTAGGAAGCTCAAAAATGAGTCAGGAAAAGAAATATGAATGTGTTGTTATTTACTGACTATATCCAGAACTGCTCCATTTTCAGATTCAGCTTGGAGCTGAATTCTTCCTGGAAATCAATACTATGCAATTTTCATTTGCTTATGAGGCATTCACTCACTATTGACACATCCCTTTGTCTTTGGTAAGTACCTGTGTGCTATCATGTATATTTTACCTACCGTGGGCATTGTTTTAATCTACCATGATAGCATCCATAAACTAAAGTCAACTGATACGTTGCCTCTTTTCTAATTTTCTTTGCCTATGGTTAATGGATTTTCACTTGTCTGAATGTTTCTCCACTTTTCTAGGGCTGCCCATTACAGATGTGAAACATGCTGGTTTGTAATGCCCATGTGTTCTCAGATGGGCTTTAAAAACCAAATAGCAATAGTCACTTTGCAGACTGCATGCACTTCTCTCGAGATAAGCAACAGTGAGTGTAGAATTACAATTCTTATAAAGCGTTTGTAGTGGACAAATAGCGCACTGGGGGAACACAAAGCTCCCCATTCACATTTATTACCTTCTCTGTGTCATTTCTCACTTACCAGGGCACTTCTTGGTGCGTTTTGACAAGCCCTGTGGATTTAAGCATTTTTAAAAATTCATTCATTTGTAAAGTAGTAGTTTATCTCTTATTTTCATTCTCTCAATTTGAATTTTCATTAATCTCTCTCATTTTCCTAGGTAAATGCTTATATTCAGAGGCCCAAATGCCAGGGTTTGTTTGATGAGTTAAATAGTCTCACTGCATGACAGATTTGTTTGATGAAAGTCACCTTCCTTCCTGCCCATGCAATACTTTTCCATATTCAGGAAGCATTTTTAAGAGGCGACAGCGTTGAGGTAATTCTGCCCCTACTTAAATCCCGTGACACCCATATCCGAAACTTAATACATGTAGAGCTGAAAATAGGAACTCTTTAAAAGCCTTGGAGTGAGGAATTACACACAGGCAGCATTTACTCCTTTTGCTTGCATTCTTGTCCTTCTTCTATCAGATGCAGCAGACAATTCTTTTCTCTTTACACTGAGCAATGGAGTGAATGATACAGCACTGGAAGTATGCGTAACACGTTTTTACTTTTTTTTCTGGTTGGAAAACAGACAGTAACCCCGACACATATGAATAGAAAGCTGTAATTTTGACCTGTACAGACAACAGCCTGCCAGATAGTTGTGATACAAATATCAAGCGTGAATGAAAAAAGACAGATATACAGTGAAATCCTAGCTCCATTGAAGTGGATGGGAATCTTGCCATTGATTTGGATGGAGCCAGGATTTCATTGCGGAAGCATCATTCAGCTGTAAAAGTTGTCACTTCTAAGCCTGTACACCCTCAAGTAATCTGTCCCAAACTCCTGATGAAAGGATTTGCAATTTTTCATATTGCCCAAATATTTTTTTTAACAGCTGACCCCTTCTCTTACTTAAACACAACCTCCTTCTTCAAGACATGTATTGAATGCTTTTGTTGATTTTAATATGACTTTTAGCAACTTTCCCACATTCCAGTAAAGCCTAGCTGAGCTATTTGCTTCCACTCCATTCTTCTTTTTGCTCTTTTCACTTTTGTTAAAATCACTGTGAAGACATTTGAAGCTAAAGGAAAATAATATGGAACCTTGCTGAACTGTGGCACTTTCTGGTTTCCTGACAGGAGTAATACTTTATCATTCTGTCTGCTTTTGTCCTTGGCAATACATTTAGTTAGACTACTTATCTACTTCCATTAGCTTTATTATCCCAAAAGCTTAAGTTACAAATGTAGGAGAGGACTTTCGGGGAACTTCCATGTGTTTTCTTTGGGGAACCTTCTTACTAGGTGTCTGTGTGTTCAGTGTGCCTGTTGCCCGCACACCTGACTTTTGGAGAGGTAATAGTGTGGTTCAAAGAGGAAGAAAAGGTAGGTAGAGTCAACATTACGCTTAAATTAAAAGATTCAATAATGTAACTTGCAATGACGTAACATGATGTGACTAAAACGATTTACATTAAGTTCACAGAAGAAAATGTGGTTACAGTTTTCAGGACAGTTTATCAAATGCTAAAAACAAATACTCCAAATCAAACAAAAATAACTTCAGATAAAACAGCAGAGGTACAAGCAAAATATTTCAGAAACACTATTCTAGTATAAGTTTTACCATCAACTGTCCTACACATCATCATGCTTATTACAAATAACCTACTAGAAATAAGAAACATCGCGATGATAGTTTCAGACCTGAGTTTTTGAAAATGGACACTCAATGTCCAACCCAGGTTTTTCTCTGTTGAAATACCAAATTGCCAGGTCCAAGTAATCAGATTGTGTCAACACACACACAGGATCCCTAGCAGTCAAGCAATCTGTATCTGCACTCTTTAGCCCCAGATAGCTGTTCATGGCACCTTTCTGACAAGCAACAGCCAACTGCAACCAACCCACTACTGCAGAGAGGGGAAAAAAAATGAATTTAAAATCAAAGAAATTTAAAATGTCAGTAATAAGGCAAAACATGTCAAATTATAATAATTTGTAGTAAAATGACAATTTGCCCCACCACGCCTCTGAGCCAGGACATGCTAGCAGAGCAATGGCCCGAAAGCAGGACAGAGGCAAACATGAGGACTGTGTTTTTGCTGCAGCCAGAATAGTTACAGTGGCTTTTAACCAGCTGCAGCAACCAGCACCAGGCAAAGACCAGAAGATGTCTAATGAGACAAAAGGTATTTTATGGATGGTCTCCACCCCCACACACATAGTCAAACTGAGCAGCAAGAGCCTGCTTTTGGCCCTACTCAAGTTTCCTGGATCTGCACCTGCATTTTGCTGGCAAAGCCTTGAGCGATCCCAGCCCCTGCTGAAAATGGGTTAATGCCCTTGCCCAGATGCTCTTCTTGAAGAAGATGTGAGCGTGATGCTCCCACGAGCTTGATGCCATGACTGAAAGTTTTTGTCAGTGTGACATACGTAAGCCTGTGAAAGTGTGTTTCTTAAGTTATATCCAAGAGAAATCTATAGTGAGAACAAGTCATGTGAGTTTAATAAACACATCTTTAAAATAGTTAACACTTTTACTGAAAAATCTTCCAGTGATCCTTGCCCCTGATGGAAGTCTCATTGGAGGTACCCGTACAGCTGACAGATCTGACATATGAAATCAAGTTAATCTGCTTCAAATCAAATTTGAGGAGAAAGAGGGTAAAAATTAAGCACAATTGGTTTAGAATGAAATGGTTACTTTGTAGTTCTTGACCCTTTTATTTATAGTAAATATTTGGCTTGCATTGGAATAATTTTTATTTTGAATGTCTGTAATTAATGACATGGTTCATTAGTTACAGGGAAGCTAATGTAGTTCTGCAATACAGTAGTTCACATAATTGTAGGAGGTAACTCATTCCACATGCTCAAACATTGTAATTTCAAAATATTTTCCTAATAGGTCTCAAATAGAAATATTTCTAAGTGTACATCGAAAACTGCCTATATCCAAGTAACATTAACACAACGTAGTTTAAGTATAACATGCCAAAAAGTATTATTTTTGGCTGTAACATAATTGGTATCACATGCTGTTGCTATTTTATATACCCTTTTCCTTTTTACCTTAACTTTTATTATTTTATTTGGATGCAGGTATTACCTGAGAGTGTCTTTGCATTACAAGATAGAGGTGTATGCTCAGTACTGGAATTTTAGACATTTAGTTTTCATGTTTCAAGCTGCAACAAATATACGAAGCAGTTAATAATACAGCAAATATTTTCCCCTAAACTTGGCAGAATGAAAATATTTCTAATAAGTCATTTCAAAAATCAATTTAGATAGCAAAGTGAAGCACAAGATCTAGAATAATACTGTATCTGGAAGAAATGAACACAACAAATATAGCTATAAATTTCAGTTTTATGTGGGGGCATTTCACTCTGATCCTGCAATACTACTTAACTTTAAGTAGTTCAGCTCTTTGGTCCCCCCTTACCTGTAAGATCTTCAAAGGTTTCATAGCTTGTCATTGGTGTCCTAGTGCTGGGTGAGACCTTACTCAGTCTTTGCAATGGATCATCTTCCACCCTATAAAAGTCTTTATATGTCTGCCCAGTTAAGGTTTATCCTGCTTACTCCACAGGCAGTTCCTCAATACTTTGTGCCCAAGTTGAAATGAAACTAGAACTCTCAATAGGGAAACAGCTGCAAGGAATTATTCCCATCCCATCTTGCAGCTGTTTCACTGGAGATCCAACAGGAGAGTAGTTATGGCACAGTTAAGAATGTAAAAAATTTACTTGTGTTTACTCTCAACAACATTACTGCAGCGAAGAGACGTTTTGTAATTTTGTTGTCATACTTTCAATATGTAACATTTAGATGGGTAGCCAAGTGCGAGCTCTACGCTTTGGGTATCTCATTTAAGTCTACAGGAGTCTATCCATGGACCTGAAGATCAAGACACTCTGTGACTGCTGATAGAGAAGATTAAGTGAATCCTGACTTGAGCTGGGCACCTTGTGGTGTCTCCAGGTGGGCACAGTCCTGACCTGAGGGGGGCATCTGGTGCTGGCATGGGTCCCCAGGTGGGCTCAGCCAATGTACTGGGGACAGGAGCCAGGCATGGAGCCAGAATCAAAAGCAAAGTTAAAGACCTGGTGAAGTAGCAGTATGTTCAGATACTTTAATTACATACTTTTTGCACACAGTTGCAACTTCACTTTCATTCGGGAAAAAAAAAAGTGATGATAAGTGTTGCATATGATGATAAGCAGCTGTATTATTTAGGCAATGCCATTTTTGCACAAAACAGGACTGGGATAAAAACCATCAACAGCAGCAAGAAACTAAATACTTGAACTCCTGTGATGATGTATTAAAAAAATCTGTACAAGTAACTAGTTTTTTTTCCATTGATTTCAAAAATGTTTGTTGAGAAAAACGCCGTATTTGGTTATTTTCAGGTTTCACTGAATTGTCTTATTTAATAGGGAGGATCTAGAGTGGAGCTCTGTTTCTACTTATTTGTTTGCATATTTGTATTATACTCCACATAAAATATTTTGGCATATTTTTCACAGTGAAATTTAATTTCAGTAAATATTCAGAGACAAATTAAATGCTGTAAAAGGGGAAATATTTATTTTTGAAGTGGTTTGATGCAAAAAAAGTGTTACTTCTGCAATGCAAATGTTCTCAATTAGAAAACTAATTTAAATGATTTTTTTGAAAAAATCAGAACTAGTGCACATTGAATTTTATTTTCGCATCTTTATAAAGTCCAAATTTATTCCTAAGGGCTTTTTAAGGTAACTGTAACTAACAAAAAAAGATACTAAAGTTAGGATGCATTTTTTAGTTGCAAATCAGTAATATTTACGTTAGAAAATAATAGGGAAATGTAAATTATTGAAAAGCTATTACTGACAGCATGTTCTCCAAAAGCTTGTTAATCATGTGATAAGATTCACTGCTATTATTATTGTTTTATGATATTTCATGGATTTGAATGTCATTAGGTCTGTCTCACTACAAACAAAACAAAAAGATGGTACTTAGCCAAAAATGCTGCTCTTGTACAATGACATAAGAGAGAGAAGTTTAAAAAATAAAACAAAACAAAACACCTCACATGGCATGAGTATTGCCATTGCCAGATGTGCGGCAGCACACATTGTTAATTCCTGGGAAATACCCCTGCACCAGCAAAGCAACGAGGAGCATAATTCTCCTTAAATATTTTAGATAGTTCTAAAAAGTCAAATTGACTAATTGTATATAAGAATATGATTATGTATTTTGCTGGCTGAGAGGTTTCCTGAGAACCCAAAACACAGTCCGATTTAGCAGCACATAAAAATCTAGTCTGAGCTACAATCAGTTATGTGACAGGTTTGAAGCAAAACAATTCTGATTATATCACTCAAAACAATAGGATATATTAGTTGTAAAAGCTTACAAAATGTCAGCAAGTATAAAATTAAAGAACTCTCTTGTTGACTTCATATTGACTTAGTAGGGACCTCCTACACAGCTTGTAAAGCCACACAGATTTTTTTTCCTTTTTCACATATTTTCAGTGTAATCCATCTATCTCTTATTTGAAGCAATAACAATCTGTACTTCAAACAGAGGTAGAGTTGTTAATTCATAAAGACCTCAGGCAAGCAATATCCTCAAATATATTTCAAGCTTCAATTCTGAGTTCAGAAACTATTTTAGGATGTCTAACAGCAACATCATTTTGTGTGTGCCCACATTATTATTTTTTTATTTATTTATTTTTATTTATTTTTATTTTTTTTATTTATTTTTTATTTTTTAATTTTTTAATTTTTTTTATTTTATTTTTTTATTTTTTTTTTGGACCAGATACGTACCTGCCAAGCGAATTGCCCCTCTCGCAGTGCTTTGGTTCATGCCACGAAGCTGTCGAGGGACGCACCGCCTGGATTCTTTTTGGATGAGGCTAGGCTGGAGGATGTGCTTCAAAAGCCAGCCTAAACCTCGTCCAGAGCTAAACTCCTCGATTATGTGTAGGTTGGGATGTCAAATCCTCTGCACCAACAGTTCCGTGTTACAGGTCTTCTCCTGACAAGCATGCTGCTTGCTAATGTAGGTGCAGTCTACGTTTGTCACACATAAAAGATACGATTTTACTAATTGCTGATGATCTGTTTCCAGAAAGTCATGTAGTTCACCAGGCAAAGGATATCCTCCTACAGCACTTGGTAAATGGACTGAGTTTTTCACAAGGAGATCTAGTATTTTTTTGCTATTGCAAAGTCTTAATTACACAGAACTGATTTGTTCCGTGAAACAACAAAAAAATTGCCAGAAAGCACTTTTAGGTATTTTAGGCATTGCAAACAATATAATTTACCAAAACCAAATTAAAGAAAAAAAATAAAACAGAGATGGAAAGAGAGACTTTACGACGAAGGAAAGAGAAGCACAGCTAGATTATGCCTAATTCACCATGATTTGCGGTTGCAACCAAAACCCTTTGATATCAGTAACACAAGTTGTTCTACTTATGTCAGTTTGTTTTGGACTGGTACTTTTATTGCTTAGGAGGTGAGTGCTAAACCGTGGTGTTTCCTAACTCGTTTAAATCAAAGTGTTTTTACAGCGTCTCGTGTTTGATTTGCTAGCGCTGAAGTTAACAGAACTTTGTCCTTGGGTTCCACGTGAGCCACTTCAATGGTCACCACTAAAAATGTCAGTACAAACCCACAGATACTTTGTAAGAAGTACCTGGGATTTGGGAGTTATGTCCTAAGTCATGCATAAAATAATATTTAAAATTCAGAGATAGCATTGTTTAACTGTTGGGAAAAGTTTTTCTTTTTTTTTCTTTTTTTTTTTTTAATGGAAGTCACTGTGTATGAAATCCAAAAAGTTGTCATCTTCTTATCCGTATTTATGAAGGAAATTCTCCATTTTAAATTTCCTGGTGGAATCCAACCATTTGAACAGATTTTAATTTCAGAATGGATTAGGCCTGAAAACTCAGCTGGCTATACCAAGAGAACAGACTTCCTTGTATTTTTTTTCCCTTGATTTTGGACATATTGAACATAAAAAGCAAGACAGGCAGACAGTCGTATTTACTTACAGCAGAGACATTGCCAAGTTTATAGAAACAACCTTTATCAAAAGTTTTTTTGTACGTTATATTTCTCTTCCAGATACATTTTGAATTTTCATTTCTTTTCATATTCCCTCAGATACTTTGTTGATTTTTCTGTCTTGGCAACATAGTCTATCATTATATCTTCTTTTAAAACGTGTTGAGTGATTAGAGCAGAGTCAGCACAAAAATAGCAACGGCCGTGACTGCCTGTGCCCAAGCCCCGCGTGCTTCCAGACACACGGAGCTGGCGAGGCCGCGGTGTGCTGATTTCCGTGCAGAATTAGTATCACCAACAAGCAGTATCGCAACGATAACAGAGCATTAGCCAAATTAGGGACTCTATCTCTCCTTATTCATTTCTCTTGGGGCAAGTCTAGTCAACAAAAAAGTCCAGTTACCCAATCCAGGTAAATGACAGGGGACAAGCTCAGCTGTCTTGCCAATCTCTTCCGCTAAGCATTTATTCCTAAGCTTAAAAACAAAAAGCAAAACAAAATTAAAAAAACCCTTTTTGTAACTAACTTCTTCTTTATCATGGATATTTGCTTGTAGTGTGTGTATCTGCTACCCTTCCTCTGTTTTTGCTTTTGCTCTTGCTCCTCAGAACAGAGAGGTATTTCTGTTTTTGACCAAATGGCCCACCATCTAGGACTACCCTCTGTCTTAAAGCTTTACAATAATAATTAACAAGCAGCTGGCAAAGTGCACTTCAGTGATACTTCGACAATTTACATCAGGTGATAATCTTTTGCAAAAAATAAAAATAAAATTAAAAAAAATCAAAATTGGGATTTTCTCACCAAAAACCACGTGAGGTAAGGAGGACATTTCCTTGACATGTGCATAAGCTATCTGTCATAACCTCATTCCCCCCCCCCCCAAAAAAAAAAGATCTATTAGCTTTTCTGCTTTTAAATGCAATTGCAGATTAATTTTGTTTTAGCCATCATTCTGGGTCCCTTTCTCATAATGGAATTCCCATCATGGCCTTTCTAAAGGTTTTCAGGATAAAAGCAAACCAACTATCACATTTTCTTGTGGACAAAGCTTTGTATCTTGGCCAAAAGCCATTTAGAGAAGGAATACATCAGTTGGAGGCCTTCCTCTGCAGTCTAAATGAGAAATTGCTCCTTATGTTGTCTTTCATCTTTTAAATATGTTCCGATCTGATCTGAGCAGCTGTCTATGTTAGATTTATTCCTCTGCTTGTTCACTGATGTTCTCATCTATGCTAATCAGTCTTCCTTTGTACATCTTAAGCATTATCTTCTTAATCAAGTTTATTTTCAAACCCCATTTCTTGGCTTTCACAGTCCAGTTCCTCCATTAATTCTGGTAGATTATTTGAGGTTTCCGACCATCATGATGGCTGAAAAACTGATTTACTTAAATTATACTTTTCTTATTATTGAACATTCATTTCTCTCATTCTAGACATTTCTGTTACAGCTTTAAAATACTAACATCACATAATTTTATTTTTCTCTCTCACTATAAATACACACACATGCACATACACATATAAATAATCCTGCACAATTTAAACATGCAGTGGATGTTTCACATTACTGTATGCTTCCTGGAGGCACAAAACAGTGTAACATTTTTATGTGCTTAAGCTTTTCAAAGCCCTGCCTCTTGAGTTTTTTCCAGCAGAATATCTATGCTCATGCAGTTCACAACTGCCATACAGAATAATCAGTTAAGCCTATACTTGTTCTCCAGTAACTCATTAATCATTTGAGTTTTATCCATCACAAAGCACCTAGAACAAAAGCCCATCTGTTTTCATAGTTTAACCAGTCATTACAGTGTGGCAATCACTACAATAAGTATCTTCACCCATTTCACTTCTGAAAGGACCCAACCCCATCAAGCTCTTTCCTTAACAGCTTCTGTTGCTGAGCATCATTGAAACGGCTTGCAGTCCACCACAACAGTTTCGAACAGTAGGGTTTCTTTTCACTACTTGATTCTTTCCTAGTTCTGCTTTATCTTTGGGATTACAGAAAATGTCCCGAATGATTACACAAAGAAAATAATAATAAGGCACTAAAGGAGATCCTAAAGCAGCAGGCAACAGCTTCATTCATTCAGCTGCAGGGTGTTTAGCTGAAGAGCGGCCAAACAACCAGGCTTCCCTAAGCCTCACACAAGCTGGAAGAACTTCAGCCAAATAGTCAAGACCTTGGCTTGTCCTTGCTTCGTCTTACTTCCAACATCTTCTGCCCGCTCCATAGCAGCAGAGAGAGGTGGCAGGTTATCTCCCCAGCCTCCCAACAGTGTTGATGAAAGCCCTAAGCACTCACGCAAAATCAGGTGCGGGCAGTACAAATGAGTCCAGACACAGGGAGGAAAGGGTAGGATAGCAAGACGGCTGTTAAACGCACAGGAGAATGGTATTCATAAGCCTTGAGACTGGCCACAGCCTTTCTTTTCTCTGTATCCCAGCAAAAGAGCAGCAGAAGAAATTCTCTTCTCCTTTTCAGGTCATACTTCCACAGGACTGCCAGTGGGATCGAGAACGGGAAAGTCCTGCAGAAACTAGTTCTGCACGCACCTCCTCCTCATCTCCTGCCCTTAGGTTGTCCATTCTTGCAATCTGATGGACAAATTCCCTGCTAAGGGGAGGAAGGCTATCGCATGGTGAATGGCTTCCTACAGTAGGCTGCATTTTTGCTGTTAGACTCTCCAGTTTCTGTGCAGAAGTATTTACCTCCTGGGCAGCCCTATTACAGTGTTTAGTACGTAGGCTCTCCAAGCTTTTCCTCCCATGCCACCATCCACTGTCTCATCCAAATCTGTCTTCATTCAAGCAGTCTGCTTCTTTCCCCTGATTCTCTATTTCAATGGAAATTGTGAAGGAAATCTGTCTCCATGCCCAGGACCCACAAAGATCCCGTAAACCATTTCAGTTTTATTACCTATTCCTGATTATTGTTTTGTCACTTACCTATAGTTTGACAGGGCTTTGGTCTCGAACACAAGGCTTAAATAATGCATCGGGAATGGAAATGAGATTCTCCCTTTATTGAAAGGAAAGTCTTGTCTGCTGCCATTACTGCCTGTCATTCCTCTGACGTAAATATGCATTTCCTCATAAATTCTAGTCCCCTAGCAGAGATTGCGCAAGCCACCACTTTTATGAGATTACTGTACTGCGTAGCACTATAATGAAGACCTACAAGGTAGTTTAAACAAAAATGGAAAATGAACAGGCTTTCTAAAGCCCAAAGTGGCAGCTACAAGTCAAACACAGTGGGTGGCTCTCCCCTGTCCCGCTCAAGTGCCACAACAGAGTTTACTGCAGACTCACTCACGGTTGCGCTCCAGGTGCCGTATTCCACTTTCACAGCCTGGGAGCTACGTGCTTTGAGATTACTGGCATGCATTTTCCTTTGATGTGTGATTTGAGGTCAGGTAGGATATATGGTCCATCAGGGTGTCTGTCTGATGAGATGAGCAGAAAGCACGCCCTCAGCAGTGAGACCTCAGTGCCAGCACTCCCTGCCCTACCGGAGCCTACCTCGCATCGGGTAAGGTGCGGTGCATGCTCACTCCCGTCCCTTCTAGGGAAAGCAGAGCACAAGAGGTGATTTTAAAGAGGACTTTGTTCGCCTGCATTGAACAATATGGGGCAAACAGATGTTAATACTGAAGCCCCATTGTAATTTATTGTGGGCTTGCCTAGATAGTGTTCAATTACACACATGCAAAAAATAAATAAAACCACATAAGCACACGTCTGTTACAGCTCAGGCCAATTAGTGTCAGTCCTTTGTTTATTTTTTTTAATTGAGGATGCTTAGGCATTTAATAGTTTAAGACAGAAAGAGGTCCCTCCATTGGCTTGTATTCAGGCTCATTTGTATTCAAATCCACATTTTGGAACAAAGAGTCCAAAATGAGCACATACTGAAGTCAAGTAATGCATCAGTCACTGAGCATAGCTCTGGAACATATTGTGCATATGATTACCGCTTGAATCGCAGTTCTTTACAAACCCCGTTATGTAGAAAAGTCTCTTACTAAATTAGGCCCTGCTCCAAAACACGTTTATGCACATGCTTAATTTTTTAGCAAAAAGACTGTTCTAGCAAAGCTGATGGAGCTATGCACGAATCTGAACAAACCTCCTAGTTTAGTGCACACTGGTTCAGGGTCACTGATTTTACACTGCAATCTGAAGGGGAAAATTTGTTGATTAGAAGGAACGTTTTCTTTTAGGGAAGTGTCTCACTCTTTGTCTGTTTTTCCCGGTGTTAATTATCAGACAGATCTGAACTGTATTTCCTTATTCAAACATGCTACTCTTCACATACATTTAGAATTTCATATAGTTTTACAGTTTGCTGTTTGAAAAAGGAATGAACGGGCAGTAAGCAAAAAGGAAAAATTTGCCATTCTAATACAAATTTTCACACGAAATTCAAAATTACACACTTTTACGGCAAAAGAAACTGCTTCTTGTTTCATAACATCTGTTCAAAGTGAACAGTTTTGGCTTTTACTTTTTTCACTTTTTTTTTCTGCTAGAGAAATAATATTTTCCCCCGGAGGGGAGAAAGGTTACAACAAAACCATACTAAAATTTTCTATCCAAAAACATTGACCATAACTTAACACAATTTAACAGCTACCCCTATTGCTGTAGAACCGCCATCAGTGTTATTTCTGTGGCTAGCATTCTTTCCTCAAACTCTACTGAGTCTTTTATCTGTAATGCACATAAATAATTTTAAATAGCAATGCACAGTGACAATTGCCAAAATACAAGCACATTTAATATGCCCTGACACTTAAAAAGACTGACAGCTTCTTAGAGAAGTAGTGTAATTGTTTTTCAGAATTAAATAGGAAATAAAAAGTCAAAGTATATAGTGTATTATACATAATTGGCCAAACATCAAGATCACCAGGTAAGTTCAGGACTCAGTTTGTGTGTTAAACAGAGGTAAGGAAGTGGCATAAATTAACTACACTTTTTTGTTTTCATTTCAAAATGTATTACTAGAGCTGTAAGAACTTGGGGAAGAAACAGCCTGGCAATACAGACTAAGCAGCAATTCGAGCTGCAGAGCCTAGGGAGAACTTAATTAAAGCTACTTGCTATTGCTTTTACATATGCCTCCCACTTCGGTTCAAGGAGTCCTGCTTCTATGGGCCAAAAGCCTAACCAGGCATTTTTAAACACACGGTTTAAAATACAGTAACAGGAGGTTAAAGAGCACTTCTCATCCCAAAGGAGCCGGAAGCACTTCACAGCGCTCTCAGCTCCCCGCCTGCCGTACACCAGCCAAATTTCTGCTACCTTAACCAGGAGTTTAGCCTGCACAAGGGCGCTTGGACGCGGGCCTCACAAGCAGGCGAGGAAAGAGAAAAGTTTGAGAAAGTAAACGAACTCGGAGCTGCAAAATGAAATAAAATGCAATGCTCCCTACAGAACAAAATTTAACCCAGTTGCATATTACAGGCACTTCTGACAGAAGTGGAAAATTTCCCATTGCAGCAGTGACAGGCAGATACCGATCATCAACCACCAGACACAGAAACTGTCTCACTGCAAACGTTACTGGGAGAAGTGATAGGGAGGTGAATTAAAGCATTAGCATCAATCTCTGTGATTCATCGACTGCATGCTTCTCCTCTCTTTGAATCAGCAGAAGATACGGGCCTGATTTATCAGCTCTAGATCTTATCTCTAAATGTTGCTACAGTTTTTATCTGGTTTCCCCAATTCATTACTTTCTGTCTGCAGCACTGGCTGAATGTGATTAGAAGTCCCTCTCTTCTGAACGTGTACAATAAGGTAGAAGTTTTATTCACTTTTTTTGCTCTCTGTTTCTGAGAGCCGCAAAGCTCCATTGATCTTTCACACTTGTTCGGAGGCCAAAACCTAATATTAGAAAACCAGAGTTAGAGTTCTAAAAATACACATGACCTCTAGCAACTTTTTTCCATGCTTAGTACAGTGCTCATTCCTGAACACAGATTGATTTGAGACTAGGAAATACTTCTCAAAAATCAAAGGGTGTTTGCTGTAACAGCTAGGTCTGTAAGTGTATTATAATCTCTATATACAATTTATTATACTATTCAGTCTACAACTAAAATATAACCACTTCTGTGGTAAAAGGTTACAAGTGCATCTGACATAGTATACGTTTAAATATTTATATAAATTGTCACAATCAAAAAATGAGCACTTACCCCAAACCTTTATGTACCTCTTAAAATGCCCAAGGAAAATTTAAACATCCACGTCCTTCCTTAACAACCATCAGAATTAACCCTGTGCAAAACTCCCCCAGCTTTTATCCCTTACAGAGCTCTAATTTCCATTAAAACCCCAAATTCGCAGAAGCGTATGTATTTTGCGGCACACCCTGAAGATTACCGTTCTACAGCTTTTTTTAGTAATGGATGGCATTAACAAAACATTTGCCTGCCTCCTCTCTTCAAAGCAAAAGGGAGGATGCCTTTGCTCACTGCAGTTATGAAAGTACAGCAGAAGAAAGTCATGTTTTCATATATGGATGTCCAAAGCTGTTTGGAGCTCTGTAAATCCAATTCAGTGCCTTAAATTCAGTCTGGGAGACTCTACCTCTTAATTAAGGGCTTGCCTTCCCCAGGAGATTTACCAGTAGAGATAGAGTGGCTTAATTATAACTATTATAATTGGGATATAAATATAACTCGTTATTCGGACATTCATATAAGGAATATGAGTGCTTATCTCTGGTTTAGCTTATATCACTTTGAAAGCTCTCTAAGAAGAAAAAGAGATCTTTATTCTGTCCTAAATATATCCAAAGGAGATGTCTTATTGGGCAAACTGGTATAATTACAACTGGTATAGTTATATCAGTAGAACCAAGCTAGTGAGTTTTCCCTGCAGGCAGTCCTTCCTAGCAGACTCGTGTACATGCTAACAGGATGAGAAAGCCGAGGGAAGCCTGTGGGGTCCTCGGGGAGGAAATGCTCTTTATCGCTTACCGAGATTGTGCAGCAAGGGACAAAGATTGACAAATAAGAGAATACTTAAAATTACACTGAGTGATATAGGTAGCACCAGCTACAAATACTTTGAGTCGGCAATCACACTTGTGCGAAGTGCCGGCATGCAACAACCACAAGTAATCAAGAACTCAAGTCACTTCTTGGTGAAGTAGCAGCACTTGGAATAGCTTAGCAGCCCCGACGCAGAGCAGGGGCGCATTCCAGCGGATCCGCACTCCTAGAGAGACCTCAGTGCAAAAATATAACGTTACACAGTATACTTAGGAAGTCACTCTAATATGCCACTTCCTTTACTTAGGAAGCACCTAGAGTGTGAAACCAACATCTTTATCATTCAATTATTTCCTTCTCTTTTAAGTTCCTGGCATGTCAGCTTCTCATGTATAGATATGACGCCACGTAAGATTAATGCTGCATTTCATCATATTGACAGACGTACACAGAAACTGGGACCTTTTCAAACACACTGAATATTGAAAAGCTTATGAGAACGTTCATTCAGATTTTTAAAGAAATTTGTTTAGACTGACATTTACTGTGCATTTTACATTCATGTATTTCTCAACATGCACACAGTTGTGGTACCAGTTTTAAGTGAATAATGAAGAATTACAAATGTATGCAATACCCTACAAGCCTTTCACAGGCAATTAAAACATTTCCAGGATGTGATTTCCTGTCAATTATTTATGCAGCTTTAGCTCTTTGAATATTTCTTTTATCCTATTGGACCAAATAGATCTCACCTAGTAGGGAGCTCTTATCTACAGGAAAATTTGCTAGACGATGATTCAACAACAGTAGGGTTTCTGAATCACTTTCTATTCTGAAGCTATATTTGCTTATTTTTGCATGATCTCAGTTGCTTTTGATTGTTAAAATTTAAGAACTCCAACTTAAAGCAAATGAATTTCAACCAAGCAGAAACCAATTCCACATGGAATGGGGATAGAGAGCCCATGGCATGGGTGAAGATAGAATGACATATTGCTAACTTTGGAAATCCAGGAAATCATCTCCTGAAAACTCAGGAAGATTTACGCCTTTCTAATCCAATCATAATTCACTTCCACAAAATATGGAATGAAATCCACAGAGAACCATCCAAGGAAATTCTTTGAGCAGACATATGGGGAAATTCCTCAGTAAAGGTAAAAGGTTATATATTATCTTGAGACAACTGAATTAAAAAAAGAATAATCAGAGTCTCCAATACTGTAAGAGTGGTCATTTTATAAGAACTCCATAGGTGAAAGGAAAGGGAGAAAGCATAAAAGCAACCACAGATATAAACAGTATTTATGCCAATCATGTGCTATCTAATAGGCTAAATTCACTGGAGTCAAAGGGGTTATCATGAGAATAAGCTTGAACCAGCAGACCATAAGATCAGACAGGAGGCCAACACATAATTTGAAACTGCCCTAAGAAAAGCTCTAAATTGCAGGAAACCCAGAAGTAGTGAGGGTCCAGCCCTACCTCCTACGGCCACTCCAAACTCCTGCTACTGCCAGTGGAAAGCAGGATCAGGCCGATAGGTGGGTTTTTTTGCATGCTAAAATTCCTCTAAGCAGGAGTCATTGGCCTTTTCCAATGCAGGTTCAAGCAAGCTCAGTGGAAACAAAAGGAAAAAGAAAACCTTTGTTATTGTCAAGCCTCAAGATAAACCCAATTTCATTTCTTTCCCTGAAACTAAAGGGACTTGAGTTGAAGGTAAATCTTGAGGTGCTATTCTCAATATTGCGTTTAAGAACATAATTTTAAAGTGCACCATGAAATTCAATTATCTTTGAATGCTCCTGCTAAGCCACTCAAAGTGGGGCATGAATGGTTACACCTCCAAACAGCTCATTATGTGAACATATAAATAGGAACTGAAGCTAAATCTCTCCTCATTTTATATGAAAAATATAAAATGAAAACAAACAGAAGTGGGAAAAATACTGTCATCTGAGGCTTCTCCGTAGATGCTCTTTCTTGGTGCTCTCCCCAGCCCATACATTAGACATTTCAGAGGCAGACCGTACAGAGAGGATAGATGTAACAAAGTGCTGGACTCCTTGTTGTAGAGTGCATGGCTGGAAGGAACGCTGCCGCACTCCCCAGATTCATCGGGGAGGGAAAGGAGACGAGGATTTACATTCTCTGCTGAAGACTGCACCAGGAGATTGTGAGAGAGTTATGCTGTCACTTGAGAGGCCAGCTTGAAATATATGTGGCCCATAATATTCCATGAGTTATTGCACTCCAGTGCATAAGTACAGACTAGGTTAAGAGGGTGTAATCAGAACCAGAAAGTAAGGATGTTCTAGTATGACATGCTGCTTATCAATATCTGAGTAAGTAAAAGAATGCTTTCTACAACATAACCTTTTTCCTGAATAAAATGTGCGTGTGTGTGTGTGTGTGTGTGTGTATCCCCTGTAGCACTGTGAAACAGATCTTTTTAGTTCTAACCATAGCAGATTATATTTAAAATCCTAGAAAGATTCATCGAGGTCTTTATCTTCTTGGATCTGATGCTACAGTTTGACTTTTTTGGGGGGCGGTGGGGGGGAAATGCAAGGAAAAAAGGTTAGTAGGGACAGAAACACAAAATGGAAGAGTTTAAAAGGATCTAGAGTTCTGTAAGCTCTAGCAGAAAAGATCTATCATGATAAAACGATGGAGAAGAAACAGATGTGGAGCACAGCAGTCTCTAAAGACTGGAACAAAGAATGATACGTCAATTTTACATCCATTTGCTTTGTGTTTTCTTCTTCATGAATGCTGTGATTGTGTTTCTTCAAAGATTATTCACCTACTAAAAAAAGGAAAAACTAACCTACTGATAAGTCAGAGCATTGTCTGATTGAGGAACACCTGTTTTCTTTCATTTATATGAGATGCAAATCTCCTCAGAAGACAGTGGAGGTGATTGATAGAAATTCAATTTTATAGAAGTTCAGAAACAAATGGGTCGAGAAGTTTGTGGGAATATTTTGTAACGTTACAGTGTTACCTATGTTAAAGCTTGTAACACAGTTTAATATTCTCTTCTTCCAGGAAGCAGATCTTTAAGATATTCCTTCAGGTCTGGATGACAGTCTTATAGCATTCGCAATGGATAGGAGATTCGATAATCAATTTCTATTTACGTGCCCATTTCACTGAGCAGGATGCCATATTTTAATAAGCTGAATGTGAAACTGGTAGATAAAAATCTACCTCTGCCAAGCCAGAACCAAACCTAGCTCACAGTTGCTTGTCTTTTTGGTTTTGTATTTTTCAGAATTTAGAGTCGACTTCTCTTCCCCTTCCCCCCAACTTCTTCTTCTATGAGCCTGTGCTGTCCTTAGCTGTGCTCATTCTTGGATGGCAAACAAAACTTCCCATAAGAAGCCTTGCTTGTCACAAAGAAAAGCATGCACCAAATTGCTTTTTCTCCAGGCTGGCACCATGGCACTGCCTCTGTGTTTTTTTTTGTTGTGTCCTCCTGTGTGAAATCTGTATTATACTAAAGTCATGAAAATGTTACCCGAGCAAAAGCCCTTTTCACTCCCTCTTTCTAAACACCTAGAAATACTGAATCTTACATGCTTTACATATTCATAGGTGGTTTACTGGGAGGTCTACATCAAAGTGAGGATATTTCCAAGAATATGGGATAGATACCTCTCCTGACTGAGACAGGAGGGAAGGCAAAACGTGCCATTCTTCCCTTTCAAGAGGCCCACAATCGTCTCTCTCCAGCCGTGCTGTGTTCCCCAGGCAGGGAAAGGTGTGTAATGTGTGTGTGTTGCGGGGAGCTCCTGCTTACTGTCCTAGTAGAGTCCTTTGATTTTTGCATAGGGCACCCAATCTATACTAATCTTAAATCTGTCAGAAGACAATGAAGGGAGGGCTGCTGTAAACGGGAAGGAATGGGCAGGACAAATTTCCAGATTTTCTGCTATGAATATCAGAAGGATGAAGCCTTCTCTAAAGTGAAACAGTTAAGAAATTCATGCTTTGTCCTAATCTGAAACAGCATTGCCTAGAGGTCCCAAATGCAGAGCTGAAAATACGCAACAATCTTTGGTGCATTAGGAGTTGTAGATCATTTACATGCTTGGCAAGGCAGTTTAAGATCATTGTTTACTGTTAAGAAGTTCTCAAGCGATTATTGAAAAATACGTTAAATGTAAAACTTCTAAGTATCTTCTATTAGAAAAAAAAATCTTTCAAGTTAGGCAGATGCAAACACATAATGATTGCCATATGTCAAGAGGATTTCATGGTTAAAAAAAATGACTTAAACAATACCTTTCTAAGTTCCCATAAAACTAAGTTTTTAGTTTTTTTTTTTTTTTTTTTTATAAATTCTAGAGGTTTTCTGCCAAGAAAAGTTTTATCAGTGGAAAATAACAATTCTTGACCTTCCTATATCTCACAGAATATTTATCTTCCTAAAGCGATCTCTGCTTATATCATTACTAACAGAGCTAAAGGATATTAATTAAATACCCCTTATTGAATCCATACTTACATGAATTCAAGTGCATTACACTAACTTCAGGTTTTAAGCTGAACTCAAAATAATCTTTGTTCACCATTTCTCCAGAGGATAGATTTCCTGGGAGGTTCTTGAATTAGCTGAGCTTGGACTCTGAAAGACTGAAGAACAAAAAGCAGGAAGAATGTCTGCTTTAAAACAAAATGTCTTTCTGAAAACCACAAAGATCTGACAATGGGAAATCACAAGTCTCCATTAGAGTCCTGCTTTTTAAAGTCTGTTAGAGATAATGAAATTACAAATTAATTGCGGCTCTGTTTTGTTTTTGATGCTTGGGAACTAACAATATAAGCACATTTTTTTACCCAAGATATTTCACTCACATCTGTAGACATGAAACAGATGTACCTACACAGCTTCATTAACTATAACTGATAATAAAATATTGACAGAAACTTGGGATTCTATCTTAACTATTGCACATATCACATTCATGTCTCAGAGGTGGTATTAGAAGATCCAGGAGTGCAGCTGGCTGCTTACAAATTAATTCTGCCATTTTTTTTTCCACAAGCAATCTGGGTGAATGAAAAATAATCTTTCATTTTCCAGTTAAACCCAACTGACCAGTGCCAAAATACTAACAAAGAACTGAAACAAAACAATGCTTTATTTCCTGTCTCAGGAGCCATCTGCACAACTGCATGTTTGCCAAAAACATTCTTGATTAGTTCAGCTATCCCAACTAGTCTCAACTAGCTATTCTCTATTAAACATTTAGCACTCTTCATAAGACGTTTAAACAGTTCATTCAAAACACTTCTTGCTGTGAACAGAAATCTGATCTTCCCTTCTCCTTTAAGTGGAATACCCAGCGTGTTAAATCTGCAAACTAAATCCTAACAGAGTCAAACAAACCCAGCATTAACCACTTGAACTTCTGGTGTTAAGGTTCAAATTTGACTCAGAATTGTCAAGTGTAAACCTTTCTTTCAGGGTTGCTTTAAACAGATATAAGTGCAGTTCAAAACCACATCTGGAGCAAAAAAAAACCCAGCTTTAGAGTTTGGTCGTGCTAGCTGTCAGTTCCTTATAACCCTTTGATAAAGGAATTCAGTAACAGATAACCAGAACTCTGCACTACTTAAATGAACTGGAGCTCAACTCTTCAACACCAGTCTGGGATTCGGCAGCGCTCCGGCATGACAGGTGGGAAATTCAGGCTCAGTTCCAACAATGGGCTGTCAATTAATTAGGCAAGTATTATCATCATGACTACAGTAGCATTTGTGTCACTTATCCTGATACTATATTGATTTTATAAACTATTTTGTCAATTTGCGGTTGAAACGGCCACAAATCTGCACAGACAAGGCACCCCCATATGCTGTCAGGAACTGTTAGCAGAAGACCAGAGAAGAGTGAGCTGTTGACACTTGGAGAGGCGTTAGAGGGTAGCTTGGCACACCTGGTTGTTGCTGCAAAATGATTTGTAATGCTGCAAATGACATTGAAATGGGAATTGTCTTCTTAAGGTTTCAGCATCTGATCATTTGAATGGCTTAATCGGTTCACACCTCTACTGGCTACTCCTAAGGCCGCCTACAGGCTTAGGAGAATACCATTTAAAAATTCAGCTACCATCCTCTAAACACTTTTCCCTACTTACTTAATGGTGCCTTTTTAAAATTAAGCAATTAAAGGAAGTTTCAGTAATTACATATTTAATGCATACTACGTATGTGGGAAGGCAGTGCCTTCACAGTGAAAGGACATGACTTGTTTACACTCACCTCGAGTAGATTTAATTTTGCAAGAGAACTTTCACGTTCTTAAAACTGATCATTAATCAGTCCTGTAGCATTTAACAAATATTATACAAGGTATAATTTTTGGTTTTAATTTAGCACATAAATGTTGGTAATACTACCTAGTTACTGAAGGGTAATATGGCTTTGTTTAACTGTCTTTAACCTGGATCTATCTCAACTATAACGCAAAAATGCCTCTTGTTCTAACTGATCCAGTGAAATTCAATGGAAAGTCAACATGTTCTTCCAAGATAAACGGTGTGCTTTTCAATTCTTCAAAGTGTCTACTAGGCAGAACTGCAAATTTTTAAAACAATTTAGTCTAGAATTACAAAATAAAAAATATTTTTTTGGCTGACCACAGTTAATATGGGAAGAAGGAAAAAAAAGTCCAAAAGAGATGGAAACATATCCTCCCACTCAGAGCATCATGAAAATACAATATTGTTTTGTATATCCAAGTTATAACATCAGCTCCAGAAGTATAATTGGGAAGAAATATAGCACCAGCCTTTGAAGTGAATCCTCTAAGCTAGAGAAAGAAAATTAGTATATTGGTAGAAATAGGCTCTGAGTCTAATAAATGAAGCCTAAAGAGGAGAGAGAAGAAAACTGTCCTCAGACTGGATTGTAATTGATAGACTCCAGTGAGATCTTCTGAAGATGCTGTATATGGGAAGTATATCTCTCTCTTTTAGATGTATGGGAACTAGGCCTGTTGGAGGGAGCATATTGTCGTAAAACTGGTAAATAACAAGTCAAATACTTGAAAACTTCAGAACTATGTGCAAGCGCTTGGATTTTTTTTTTTTTTTTTTTTTTAAGGTACTAATGGAAGTATCTTGGAAAGTTCAGGGAATAGAATAATCAGGTAGGAAAATTAAGTAGTAGTTCTTCTGCAGAACAACTTTCCAAATGTGAATGCCTATTAATATTAAAGAAGTATGAGTGGGCACTTGCAAGGCATGGAAAATGCTGAGATCTAAAAGTCTTTGGAGGCCCTATAGGGCTCAGGAGGCAAGTGGAAACAACCGGACTGTTCATCCTCAACCCTGCTGAGCCAAGCTTCTGTCTTGCCTCCTGAACCCAAGGGGCTAAACAGGCCAGTGCCTTGTTCTGCGGCTCTCACTAGCAGGCAAAAGCTGGAATAGTCTCTTGAAGCCATTTACACAATGAAACGATCGCTGCTGCTTTTAATATCTTCTTGCCCTCGGCAACCACCTGTTTCGCCTAGCACATATATTGCAGAATTGGCCCTGGCAGCAAGACACAGCGGGTCAGGCAGTCTCGGTGTCGCAGAAACGATGGGAGGAGATAGCACAGCTGCAGAGACCTGCCCGAGGCGCTCCGGCTCAGAGTGTTTGCAGCACTGACAGTTACAGGCAGACAGTTTTCCCACACAAAGCCAATAGAAAATGGTGCATCCGTGTCTGGTCTGGAGCCCTGAAAGAGCTTTTTCTGTATCAAGATTAAAGGAACACTAGGCAGCTGGGGTTAATAAGTTGCAAATCAATGCCATTAGCAGAGAGAGGAAAAAAGAAAAAAGAACCTAAGCCCTGCAGAAACAGAAACTTTCAGCTCTGCTTCTTGCTGTGCAGAAATGTACTGTGCAGTTGTCATAGCTCTGCTTGGATTTGGCCTCAGATTTGGGAAGATAAAAAAAAATATGGATGATATCTGAATTTCCTGTTTATTAAAAATTATTATTAAAAATGCATATAGTTTTTATATATGCAGTTGTATATATGCATATGCATACGTGTGTCTTTCTGTTGATTGCACTGGGCTTTTGGTAAAATCTTGCATGATATTTTTAGAATTTGAGAGGAGTAGTCCCCAGGATTAGTAGGGATATGAAATTTAATTCCACCCTCTATGACCTGCCCCAGTGTATGGTATGACAGTGCAGACCCTCTTCACTGTCTCTACCCACTTTCTTGGGGTTTCAGAGCTAATGTTGACAGATTATTAAATTTAACAGCAGTCAGGAGCAATCCTATGCACTAGACTGAGATTAGTTTTTCTGTGAAACTATTTTGAACAGCTCTTGGCATGCTTTCAGCCAGTGTCAGCTACTAATGCCTCAAAAAGCTCTCAGCCACGGCTTGGGTGTTAGGACCTAGGCAGTCTGTATGCAGCTACTCTGTCTTACTAGCATTTATACATGCCACTCTGAGCCAGCTGGCCTCAATGTCCCGATATGTTTCCAGATACACTTAATTTACTCATATAGATGCAGCCAATTAGATCAAATGATTAGCGATCTCACAGCATTATCATCAGCTTATTGTTGAGCTGTTTCAGGCCCTCATGACTGATAGATAGAGTTTAGAAAAAGCAGCCAGAATACAGTGAACCTACTCAAGTGAATATGAGAACCTGCACAGGCAAGAATCCAGATTTCTGAAGACAAGACAACATCTCAGTTTCTCCTAAACCATCAGCTTTACAAAACTGAAACATCAGAAAACAAGTTCAAAAGGAATTAATACAAAATTAAAAAGCAGTCCTCATTAACAAAGAAATAATAACTCAGATGAAATACGGTTTTACACTTAGCAACCTCTTATTTCAATTATTGTTTTACACACTAATTCGTATACACCAAATACATTCTGCCTTTATAACTTTGTCTTAATGTATGAAGATGGATTGTCTCATTTTTTCTGAGTAATATTAACTCATACACTCATATTTCAATTTCTTTAACAATATTAATTTAGACTGTCGTATTTTAATCTTTCCTGTTACTCCCTTGCTCTTTTCTAGTTGAAAACCTACTTTTTTTTCCAAAATTAACAGTGAATTATTATTAGCCATGTTCATCTGGATTCAGCAGAAAACAATTTTCTCCTTTAATATACTTCTTTTCCTTGTAAGAGCAGTAATGATTTACACATCAAACAGGATAGGTGTTTGTATGCACAGATTTTCATTGTTGCTAATGAGAAAGATTTTTCTTTTCCTTTTCTACTAACAAGGAAAAATCACCTGGACTGTGCTGGTTTGTGAATATTTCTCACTTTAGTCCTACTGAGAAAAAAATCAAGCTTCAGACTTACAGGAGCACGTTGAGGGCTACAGGTTGTAGAGCTGTGCATTCTGCAAACCGAGAAAAAAAATCAGAGCACCAAGTGCTTTATTCATAAAACACTGAGACTAATTTTGGAGAGAACGGTGGAGGGTACAGACCTCAGAGAAAACCCCAGCAAAGAGCTGCAGGCTCTCTGTATAAGCCCAAGTGCAGAAAGTGCCACGAATTCCCAATTACCTTAGTAAGCAGAGCGTGTCGTTAGGACGACAGATTGACTCAGCATCAGCTGGAAAATTATTCCTCTAGTGAGTGATTGTGAGACCAAAGAGGAAGGACAGGGAGGTCTGCAAGGAAACACTCTTAAAAAGAGGTGAGAAAAAATTATGAGTACAAAGACCTGTGCGGTTTCAGAACCGGAGGAAGTAGCAGTGCATCTAAATTCATTACAGCATTAAAGTAGAAATTTTATTTTACTAGTCTTCCACTTACGAACTGGATAGTCTTGCTTAAGACAAAGCCCCTCTCTCAGTGGCTTTAGCTTCCTGCTCTCACCTAGGATATACAGGAAATTTGCTCAGCATTTATCTAATGTTAAGGCATTCTTTTTCCCAGTTAGGGAAATTCACTCGTTCCCACAGGTAGGAAACTCTACTTACAAAAACTTCAAATGATCTATCACAAGATTATCTTATTTCAAAGAATCCTTCCAAACACATCCACAATAAGGACATTACTAGTAATTGCAAGAGGGAACTCATTCTACTAAGGAAATATCCCTCAGTGTATAAATCCCTTTTTGTTTAGGGTTCTTAAAAAAAATCCAAAATATTTTCTTCATCATCTTCTTCTCCTTTCACAGGGGAATGTAGGGACTAGCATTCAGGAGTATCGGTATTAATCCTTGACCGTGGAGGGTCAGCCTCAGTGAAAACCGTGATGAGTTCTGGCAGCTCAGCTGTGCTGTAAGTCAAGCTTTCTCTGCTCACCTGTTTCCTCATCAGGAACTTGCCCTTGCTGACACACAGTCTGTAGAGCAGAACACCATGATCCCTTTATATTGGTTATTTTATGGATCTTCCCATAAATTGCAGAAGATGAAAAGTAGTATTTAATTTACCATCTGCAACCAAATCAACCAATTCGATCTAAGGTTGGCCCAAGTTAGGGAAAAGGCTTTGACTCACTTTCTGAATGTGGTTCCAACGCTTTATGGCTATTTCCAGAAAGAAAAACTTCACTACAAATTAGCAATGCATATTACCTATTCTGCTTCATACAAGTGCATGTGTTTCCTTGTTTAATTGTTATAAAAGCTACTCTTCCTTATTATAAAAGCTAGCTCTTTATTTTATCCTCTGAATCTTTTAGAAAGAGGCTAATACCATAAACAAACAACTTTCACTTATTTTATTCCTTTCCCATTATTAATTAATGGAACAAATACACTACCATACTTAGAATACGCTCTGAAGCTGTGATTTTAATATACTTTATTGGAAAAAAGTACACAGTTTTAAATTATTTTCAATGGGACAAAGCAATGGTCACCTCTGTCTACCTACCAAGTCCTTTTCTTATGAATCATGACTACCAAATGCCAAATTCACATCTGCATGGCTTGCAAAGTAAAAAGATAAATCTTTTTTTCAACATATCTTTAAGAATTTACATCACCAACAGTTTAAAATCATGAAATGCTGATGCTCTGACTATATTTCATGTCCTTAATGTTGCACCATTTCCCAGTTCACAGTTTTTCCATGTATTAGCATGCCAATTGTACACATCAGTCAACGTCACCTTGAGAAAATTGTCAAAAACAGAGGAAGCAGAACAAGAGGAGGTTTAGCACTAAGGCGTAGGACACCACCGCATTCTCTTGCATTTTCCTAAAGACAAAAACAAAGCAAAATAAAGACAAACTATTACTCTCAATTACGACATACAGAAGTTTATCAAAGTACACAGGCAGGAGAAATTCATATAAGCTACAGAAAACATAAAATAAAGACAGGAAATAATACAGGTACACATCTTCATTTGCACAAATTTAGATTGTAATCTGAAAGTGAACAGGATCAATCAGCATTACACCATCTCCTCCCTCCTCATATTTTAGGTCTCATTCTCCACTGTGTTTCAACACCAAAGGCACTGAATGAAGTTATTCTGGAGTAAAATTTTGTCTTTAAGAACACAGGCCATACAAGCTACTCTAATCATGTCTTGGTCTCTACCAGATCTCCTTGGCACTATACAAATAAGAGTACTATGTAGAACACAGAATATTTAACATGCCCTGGGTGGTGATCCCTCCCAAGCAAAACTATGTGTAAACATAACGGCCATAGTATGACAGTCAAGATACTGAAGCTAGTAACTGCTTCAGGAGCTAAGTTTGTCCCATATCCTATGGACATCTCTCTCATCTGCAGCAAGGAAATAAATACTAGTTTCCTAATTCCTTGGTGTGTTACACTGGCCTCATCCTACAGGCTTTGTTCTGTGGAGTCTCCTTCTCCTCTCTCTCATTTCAGTTTTGACAAATGGATCTTTTCCAGTGTAAAAAAGCATTCCAGCACAAGGTTCCTGACCATCTCTAATGAGGAATCTTGTGGCCAGTGCCAAAGCAAGCTCTCCAATGCTCCTGGCTGCCGGTCTGTGTTCACATCCTACCACACTCTCTTGTATGACACAAAAATGCCTATAAAAGCAGCAAGATAAGACACTGCCTACAGGAGTTCTAGAAAAGATTTGCAGCGATTACAAGGTTCCTTGCTCCACTTACTGTGTTCCAAGTTAGAAGGTGAAATTTCCTAATTCTTTTTTAATAATTCAGCTACTAGCATCCAAAAGAAAAAAAAAATCAAAAAAAAAAAAAAAAAACAAAAAAAAAACCAGCAGATAGAAACTTACTTCAGGGTGAAATCCATGACAAGATTCTGGACGTCTTCTAATCTTCTGAGATTTTAAACGTTCACATTTAAGGGATTCATTATGTACAAGGTAGTTAAGGAAAGATCTCCTGAACATTACATTTAAACATCTTGAGTTCATCTAAGTGCTTTGAAATGAAGATATAGCACATCTTTCAGCACCTTCCTTTTCCCACTCCTTCAAAAGCCCAAGGTGCTGTGTGTTGTCAACACGAGAAAAGGAAGGTAATTCTAGTGCTTACTTCCCAGTGATCTTTACTTTAGACCATCTCATTTGCACTTGCACTGCTAACCTGGCCTTTCAATAACAAGTCCGCAATAAAAACACACTCCAGGCTACTTTTGATACATTCCAATTTATGCAAGGAAATAAATCTGGAATTACTGTGCAGCACAGAATAAAAAGTGCTGCAACAAAAAGTCAGGTGCTATATATACTGTGCCACACACGACGTTTTTACATTTTTTGAAAGCAGGATTCTGAAACATTTTAATGCTCCAGTCCAGCCCTAAAATATAAAGATGTTTATACTGTAGGAAGTTCCAGTGTTAGGACCTCCATTTTCAGAATGAATTTACATACTTAGGGCCTTCTTTCAAAGATTTTAGCTATCTAAAGATTGGCAGAGTGACATTGTGGTACTTAAATATGTATATAACTGTTTTTACTTCATTTGTATTGGCTGTTCTAAATGCCTGAAAATGTGAGGTCTCCTTGTAAATAAGTAAGAATGCACTCTCAGCTGGCTCAGTTTCAAACAGCAAAGCCATCTATGATGGCTGATGAGGTACCCTTTGAGTTCTTGAGTCATGTGAGGTAAATTTCTATGTATTCAATATTCACATCTTTAGTCTCTTGTTTTCTGGCAATTTTGCCAATAAAAGGATATACCTTATCTCTATAGGTGCCATGGTAATTGGTGGAACAGAATCACAGAAGCATTCATTGTCTACTACCACCATGAAGAGATTGCTGCTTGGGATTTGCTGGATAACAAAAGACCTGCAAATCAAAGAGAGAACAATTAACCGTGATATCTACTGCATTTCTCAGCAAGAGCCTTTGTTATGCTTGTTCAAACATGTCAGCAACACTTGTGCTATATTCACAAACCCCATTGACTCTGTATGTCATACCATATATCTACACCTTGCAGAAGTAGAGAGTCGTGGGCAATGCTGCCTCAGTTCATAAAATATTGGTGCCCATTTTGAGATGTACATGATGCTGAGAAGTACACAGGTATAGCAACAGACTGCTGAGACGCTAAAGCCTGTCACCTGGAACTGGGACTCAAGGAATATGTATTTTTTTTTTTATTTCAGCACCGAATCTTTGCTCCGTAATGAACTTCTAGCTATGTAATTATGCTCTGGAATTTTTAAGTAAACATGAAACAGATCTGAAAAATAATGAAGGTTCTTCTGCAGCCAGATACTGCTAACTCACAGTCCCCAACTTTTGCCTCTAAATCACATTAAGGACTTTATTCTCCCTGGATCTTGCATGAAACAACATGAACCACTGGAAAAGATCTCCACTTTCATCTGGCCTCTTGAGGGTCATTATATTACTAAGCCGACAAAACAGAGATTAAGCCTTAAAATCTTCCTAAGTGAGTAGATTTATTTTAGACTAATGACAATTATATGGTACTAATACGGTGATAACTCTGCACTACATTTAAATTAAGATGAAGTAGGCAACTCAGAAGACAGAGGGATAAGGTCATTGCTCATAAGGAGGACAGCACCCACGGGAGCCCAGGGAATGAGCCCGCAGGCCCAATCCAAGGAAACCTCACAATTTTGGTGAAGGAGACTCTTAAGCACATGCCAGAGGGAAAAAGCGGGTGGAGCTAGAGCTAAATAGACACTGTTCAGCCCATTCTTTGAAATTCAGGACACAACAGAGACAAAGGCTTTATGGCTCAGACACAATCCTTGATAATTTTTAAAGACTTTATTTAAGAATTTATAAATATCAACAAAATATCTGCAATGGAGAATATCATTGAAATCTGACACTTCCAGGAATGAGGTGTTTCTACACATGGAAATGTACAGAACGTTAACTGAGGGTTTGAGCACCAATAAGATGTGGAGAGAAAAATATTTTCCCTCAGACATCTTTACTTAAAATACATATTGTCTTACTAAAATAACTCCTCGCTTTTTCCAAAAATCACAGAAGATGAAATACTGAAGGGGGTGGGAAATATTTGAACCTAGCTTACAAAAAAAAATAATTGGAAAACCCGCTGTAAAAACGTTGCCAACGGAAAGATTAAACACTTTTCAGTATTTTTTAAACTTACTGAACCTCCATTAAAATTACACTTAGAGTGATCTGCAATATGTTAGCTTTATGTTTATACATGAAATATACATTTATGGCACAGTGTAAAAGGCTGAACTTTATAAATGTACCTACAAACAGCTGGAGCATGTAGCAAGACTGACATCATTGTAATGGAGCATCTGCGGCTTTGCGGATTTGTGTGTGGGAGAAATGGGGCCAATAAAAGGAAAGGAGGGAAAATCTTTAACAGAGAATAACATCAAAATTGTACTGCATGAATTTCCCCCAAAAAAATTAATCAAAAAAACCAAACACTGAAGGACAAAAAAGCCTATTTCATTTTATTCTCAGAAATTGGCACGACTCGGATTTTATGCGTTCTGAAACTTATATTTATTGTATCTCTAGCTCAGAAGAGGACCTGAAAGACAAAAAGTGTTGACACAATTACTGGTTGCTAAACGATTCATTCCTCTTCTGGGGGAGCGGGGAGTAACTCTCAAACCTAAGGTCTGCCTGACCGAAAGCCATTTTGTGCAAGTCCCCTTTGCAGCCCCCAGGGGAACTCTGAAGCCTGTGAGAAAGCTTGTGCCAGATGACCAGGCTTAAAGGCGACATTTCATGAAAGGTGGACACATTTGCTGTTTAATTCTTTTTTTTAACTGACTGCTCTGGTACGGCACACAGGCCATGCATTGCAGGATATTGCTTCTCCAAAGAAGAGAGAAAGAGAACGATTTGGGAGCTTCTCCTATCATTTTGCTCAGCTGGGATGAAACAAAAAGGGCTTTAACCCAGGAGGAAGTTTTCACTAACGAGCTCTGATGCAGAGTACAGTCAGAAGCTACAAAGGTCAGTAGGAACAAGATGCTCTAGAAAACATTACTAGACTTGATAATTTGGGGTATTTTCTATGTGCCTGCATTTATGGAAATTATGAACTAAAGGAAATGCACAGAGCAATATATTCAGTTAAAAGTTTCAAACAACCTCTCTACATTTGTAATTGTATGATAAACTTCTACCAAGTACACTGGTTCAGTTTACCAAACAGTGACTATTCCAAAACATTTACAGTCTCCCCGTCTATCTACTACAGACATTTCTACGATGCCTAGGCTTGTGGTGATTGCCATAGGACTTGTGACTGTCATCTAAAGGGCCATAAAAAGATAAAACCTTTGGCCCACTGCAGCAGTATTTTCCAGAGACATAATAATATATTGACAAATATCTTGCAAAATGGAAAATGAGAACTAGCTTCTCATGCACCATATAATGGGTAAACCCAATACAAAATGTTATCTGCCACAAGCAGTAAATGAATATAAAACAGACTTTTAGAAAATCAGTAAAACCATTAAGAACTTAATAGAAAA
The DNA here is from genome assembly GCF_028389875.1 of Rhea pennata. Lineage (NCBI taxonomy): Eukaryota > Metazoa > Chordata > Aves > Rheiformes > Rheidae > Rhea > Rhea pennata. The sequence continues at coordinate 15,659,916 of NC_084674.1, forward strand.
ACTTATCACTGGATCAATACAAACATGTTTCTGCCAAACATTAAGCACCGCAGTTACTCTGTAACTAGCTGGATAATTCACAGGGCACTGCTTCCATGCCCGAACTGGATACAGCACACCAGCGGCCCAGCAGCAGGGCTTCTGCTTTGGTTTAAAATTCACTTTCTGTGGTGACATGTGCGTACGTCTTTCAAATTCATTTTGAGTGAATGTTACTGTCAGCCAGTCTCAGCAACTGAGCATTCGCAGAAGATAAAAGGGGCAGAAACCCAGTCAGAACAAAGTCCTTTAAACATTGCAATATGCAACCAAAATGTCTTGTTGCATGCACCAAGACTTAGTTGTGAGGGAGAAAAACCTCCAGCAAAACAGCTTCCGTGGCTGCAGTGGGAAATAAGAAAGTTGCTGACAAAGTAATGAAAATGATCTTGTCTTTTAAGTAAGTTCTACTGTGAGTTAATAAAGTTTATATTACAAAAAGCATTGCTAAGCCACCAGCTGGCTTCTACTCTCATTTGTGTCACTGGTAATATGGAAGCAACTATCAGTGATAGTGTGAGGGTGGTTACTGAACTCTATTATCACTTTAACAATCAGAAGAGAGCCTATGTTTAATCCTATATATGTTTAATATTTATGGAGAATGTTTCATATTTAAAGGGTAAAACTTTTTTTTACATCAAGTAATGTAAATCTTTTGAGTCAAACCTCTTCCTTTACAGCAATATCATCACCATCATTTGACAGTGATAGCAGAGAGCGAGCCTTGCATCCTTCTCCATATATAAAACATAATAAACTGCTGTGGTTCCTGCTATATTGAAGCCACACTGAGTCAATAAGAACCTTATTAATAATTTCTGCTCCATCTTTCATCCATTCCTCACCAAGTTTGGTTTATTTAAAGTGCAGGTCCAAAGGCTCAGAACAGACTTGAGCACAAACTGCCTCTTCACTTTGCTTTCAAAGAGAAGGTGAGGAAGGAAGAAATTTAACACTTGAAGGGGGTAGAGAGAGAAGGAGAAAGAAAATCTAGTAATGTCAAACTATTTTGTTAATCAAGAGCAAACTAGAATAGAGAGGAAACCTGAAAGAAAATCTGCACTTTGAGTCACAGCATTAGACAACAGTGTTCTTAGATTTCACACCATTTATCTGTTCCTTTCTAGCCTATTTCTGTACCAGCCCATATTAAAATGTTTGGACAAATTCCACACAAATAAGTTTGAAATAAACAGCTTCATATTTTATTTGAAAATAGTAAAAAAATGCTCAAAAATGCAAGTATTTAGTAACCTGTTCCTTGAAAATTAAGTTCTCATTGTGGAATGAGACAGGAAAAAAGTCAGAATTCAAGTACAGCCGCATTCATAATTACATTTGCTGAAGCGGTGCTTATGAAGGCACGACAATAAAGCACACTTTTAATAAGCGAGCTATGAGTGCATTCACACAGCTTGTGTGCCTGGTGGCCAAAGGACTCTTCCCGCAGAGAACCATTTTTTTCTTATTTCTTAGAGCAACATAGAATTTGGCAGGTATCATAACAGGCCTGTAACGCACGTCTCGGGGGACAGTCACACCAGCTACCCTTACGCACGCAACGCGTGTAGAGCTCTGCAGCGGGCGCACGCGGAGCGCAGGCTTCGGCGGGCTCAGCCACCCTCTGCGGGAGTCTGTCTGTCTGTCTCTCTCCTTCATCGCTGCGTAGTGGCCCTGCAAAGAAAAGCATCCTAAACTGCGCTAACCTCGGTGCCTACAGTCAAGTGCAGACTACACTGTTCTAAAAGTCTAATTTTAAGACTTCTAGACACTTGATCCTGACATTTTAATATTTGAGTCTCTTCCTTTTGCTTGTATATAGCAAAGCTTTCATACAGTTATATTACGTCACATTATAATAATTCCTTCCACAAACTATGGTTTCAAATAAACTCATTTCAAACTTGTCGCTTCTTTCCCCGGGTGTAAGATTCCTTCCTCCGGTAGGGAGGACTGGATAGCGCACAGCCTCGGAGCAGCACAGGCGCCGGGAGGGAGCCCGCGCTGCCCTTGCTGCACCGTGAGGTCCTCCCGCCGCATTCTCCCTCCCCTTCAGCTTGTGGCTTCTGAACGGGGTGACAACGTGTCGGCAAGGCACTGCCAAGGACCTGGGAAGGGGGAGAGGGGCAGGGGAGCTAGGACGAGCGGTATCTGGAGCCTGTGGGAAAGGGATGGAAGGGAAGAGGTTACTGGCTGCCGCCTGCCCCCGCAGGGATGAGGGATCATCTCCCACCCCGACGAGAACGGGCCCGGTGGTAGCAAGGCAGAGCTAGCCCCTTTCTCCACCCCGGCTGCTCTCGTCATGAGGCCGTCACATGGCCTGAAGCAAGACGACAAGTTTACCAGACAACTTCAATATCCATCATGCGCTTCTGTAAGTCCCTTATTTCCACTAACGCTTAACGCCGCTGGTTAGTGCTTCACCGTAACCACCTGAGTCAAAAGGGGCAAAATCAGTACATGCCGGGTTCAGTGTGCTGTCTCTGAAGGCTTCAGATTTTCTTTCCTGATGCAGCTGGATCCACAACAGACAACGCTGAGCTAATTCAATTCCAGACATGCAAGAGATGTGTCTTATTCAGCTAAACTAACTTAACCTTTAAGCTCTTTACTCTCTGCTGTTTAACTACAGCATCTCTTATCAAAGGAAATCAATACTACTGTTAAACAACTTCGTATTTCCACGCAGGAGAGGTGATCCATTTCTTTGTCCCTTGGTAGTAATTTTGGAGAGGACGCAAACGGAATACATAGCCCCGAGGTCTCCCTGCCTCCTAGGAAGGCAGTTAGTTACATAGCCACAGGCATACCCCCACTCACTTCTGCGGAAAAATACTGAACGCAGCACACGTTTACGGGGCTGAAGGGGGGGGCAGACAGCTGTAGGAGAATAGTGTCATACCAGACTGCTGAGACCAGGGATCCCCAGTGCCATAATTTATTGGTCACCTGCACAAAACAATTTTCCTTTCCCTGGCTTACAACCATGCTGCCCCTAGCTGGTACCAGCAACATGACTCCTTTCAACCACGGAGGATGGTAACAAACCTCCAAAGAGCACTCAGTATTGCCTGATTTTCAGATCCACTTTCCCCTTCTTTTTTTCAGGCAACAAAGGCTGTGAAGTATTTGAGGGGGAAAAAAAGGAAGAACAAGCAATGAGGAACTCTGAAAGTACTTTTAGGATAAGCCTACACCTGAGTAGCTACAAATTTGGAGGAAATGCCTTCCCCTTATCTGGCAGAATGGAAAACTTCTATGTAATTCTGGAAGGACTGGAGTATGGCACCAGCACTAAAACCAACTCAGCTTATTTTAAAACATTGCTGAGCGTTTCCAGTTAAAAATCAGTTCTTGTTTTGTGACGAGAAATACTTCACTCTTGTGCACTGTTTTAAACCATACACTTTCAGGAGTAAGAATTACTGATCTATATGGAGTATTTTACAAGCAACTGATACTTTTTCAAATTTTATAAAAATATGCTTCCGTTATATGTGTGCTAATAATGGCACATGCTAAGCAGTAGGGTATGTGCTCCCAGTGCATACATGGCTTAGGTGGGATTTTAATCCTATAAACTTTTAAACGACTATTAAGATTCATATTTAATTACATGTTCATGAGCTTTAACAGCCTGATCCAAGGGGGGGAAAAGAGCAGGTGTGTATTCTCTCTCTCTCTCTTTTTTTCCCCCCTATAATGACTGTAGGAAATCTTTTAGACTATTACTTACTGCTGCAGTGATGACTGTGAGACTTGGACTCGGATTATTAGAGTAATATCCCACTGTGATGTTAGCATATGTCTCTGCTGCACATATACAATGATATCAATCACTATTTTTAGGAGCAATAAAATCCACTTTTTAGGTTCCAGTTGTTTCACCCACACAGATAAATCCTACTGGTAAAAGCTGTTGCTTTTACTATCATAGAAATTTTACAAAGCATGAAAGACTGTCATTGTGATCGGTTGGAACTGAAAAAACTAAGGACCATATTTTCAAATTGGCAACCTAATTTCAACTGCAAAGACTTCAAAAAATAGCCTGAATTTCCATGGTACTGAACACAGATAACTCTCTGAGAGCTGTTTCCTTCTAGGCCCTTCAGTGTGTTTTTTGAGTGCAAACCTGAATTAACCAATTTTGAACATTTTGAATTAAGATTAGTTGTTACTTTGGTATTACATTTCATATCCCTCAGTTTTGATTGCTTCTATTTTTTAAAGAAAAAAAGAAACATATCAGCATCTGAATACAGTACGTGGAAAATGTTGTGCACTCTACAGTCAAATATGTGTTACTCACATAACTGTTGGTTGCAAACACTCGACCCCAATGGTCTGGAACAAACTTCACCCATTCAGCCGAAATGCAGATATCCGCTGTGCTGTTTCCCAACGGCTCTCATGTGCTTTCCAGGCTGCTGGCTACGTTTCCAACCCACATTTCTCTCACTTATCACATTTTTTAAATGAATGAATGAGATGTTTATATCACGGTCAAAAATTGAGCTACTAGGGTTTTTTTCAAATAAATGAGGGTAGAGAATGGAATATCTTTAATGCACTTTATAAAAAATAACACATATGCCAATAACAACATTTCTGAGAGTTGGAACAGCTAAAGTCTATGAAGAAAACAGCTAGTGGTTCTCTCACGTAAAAGGGACAGATAAGCTCCCGGCCTCGGGCCCGCGAGCCGGCCCCACGCCACCACGCGCAGCCTCCCTGGCTTCCGCGCAGCTCCACGCCGGTGCATCACACCGGCCCCGAGCAGAGGCGGAAGGGAGGACCTAAGCGAGCGGTATCCTCCGCACCGCTCCGGCGCCTGCCGAAGGCCCGACACCCACGAGAGGGCTGCAGCGGCACCGCCGCCTAGCAAGCCCCGGCAGCGCCTTTACGCTTGCCTTATCTACCAGGGAATACTTTCTCCCAAATAACCATTGCTCAGGTAAAAGTACTTTACCACCTACACATTACAAACGTTATGTGGCATCTAAAATCTCTGAGTATATAGAATTGAGGATGAAAAAAGTACTTTGTGTAATGAGGAATTTATCACCCTCCCCGAGGAGGACAGGAGATAGTGGAGAGTTTTGGACCACTAGGTTTAAAGATGACCACAACAGTTTTGCAATGAAACCAAGCTCAGTAATACCTCAAACTTTAAATATCCGTCAAGGTGCATACCCTGGAACGAACACGAGCTCACTTCTGGTATCTGGGCTTATCTGATCACACCACGAACTGCTTTGTAACAGAGGGCGACGGAGAGAGCGCAGTAACTGGCACAAAACAGATCAGATCAGAGGTCTTCATACAGAAAATTATTTTGTAAGGACAAAGAATAACTTGCCGAAATGGCATGAGAGTAACTTGCCAATGTAATTATATAATACTGTAATTTAGATTGCAAATTACACAAATTACTACAAATACCCAAATGGTGCTTCTTCAGCTTAGTTTAGTTTTAGTTTTATGTTGACAAATCTGTATATCTTAATATTCCTAATCAATATAACTATACCAACAAAAACTATGATGACAACAGGATGGCATAGTTTCTCGGTTATTATCAAGAAAAAATGCTGCAATTGTAGAGATTTCTGAAAGTGCTTTAAGGGCAGAGATTTTTTGTTCAGTTTTGTTCACAATCTTTTTCTCATTGTGAAAATGAGATTCTCAGCATTATGTATAGACTATAGTGATAGCAATGACAGATAAATACTAGTTTTTCCACAGATATTTAAATATTTCTTCATAGATCATTTCCACCTGTATTCCACAGATGTGGAATCCTGATACTATAATTTAGTGGTATACTAAACAGTGTCCTATTTGCATTGTTTTTCATCAGACGATACTTTAATATGAATATATTCATACATTTCATTGAAATGAACTTCCTTGCATTAACAATTCTTCACAAGTGTGCCTAGCTTTAAACATTCATTGCCATGTTTTCCAATTTTAATAAGTTTTCCTATTCCAAGTCATCTTTGATATGTATATTACTGCTCAGCTGAATATATTATGACATTCATTCAACATTTTAAATCTCCTGTCATTACAAAGCATCCTGTCACTTTGTCAGCTACTGTCTATCATTTGGTTAATATTTATTGCTGCCTGCTTAATATGTAATATTATGGTAACTTTTAAGTAGTGGCATATTTGCACTTTATAGCACTACTGAGCTGAACTGTGCACAATGAATGGGTGGAAATCACCACCTTTGCGTGCACAGTTTCCTATTTACACTTCTCAAGGCTGCTTGGAAGACATGAGTAGAGAAGTAAGGAGTTAAGAAAGGCAGTCCATTGCACACTACTTGTCAGAGAGAGAGAGGGAAAAAAAGGGTAACTGTGAAAGCTATGAAAACTTTAATGGACTGAGTTGCCACGAAGCCAGACACATGTATCTCCTAGGCCTTCAGCCTCTGAGTACTCACAGGTGCACCACACGGTCAGTGCTGCGAGGTCTTCTAGTGAAAGAGCTGCACATGTCTGCAAGAAGAGACCGCTGCACATTTCCTCATCTTTCTCTTCCCTCTGTACAATCCCCCGCCTGAATCCCCGTCTCTTCCTTCTATAGCATCCTCCTTTCTCATTTCACATACACCATACAAAGTGAAAAGGCGCACTCTCACAAATGCGTTCTGCACAAAGTTTTGTTTAGATTTAATTAGGACAAAGTAGATATGGACTTTGTTGCAGCAGAAATAGGTTAAGTCTGCTCATAGGCAGAGAATGCTGTAGTGAGCTTCCAAGTATCTTTTTCTTCTGGAGCATAGTTTGATACTTCTGGCGTATCTAGCCAGATAGTGTCTTTTTCCCTGCCTCTGTTATATTCATGCATAGTATGCATGAAAAAAGAATTGCACTTGCAGAGTCATAGCTCAGAAGAATAAGAAATTCACTACTTTAGATAAAATTATTTCTTCAGAGACAGCCACCCAAAGAAACTCACTCCAGAATTAAAAAAAAAGAGAAAAGGAAACTTAGACATGGGCATTGCAAATACATTTAATAATATGTATGATATTAAGCCTCTAAGGTATAGGGTGAAAGAGCATACATGATTTACATTGAGTTAAAAGCAGTTTCCTTAATATTATTTTGTTTTCCACCAAGACAATCTCATTACAACGTTTTTCATGTCCCTGCCTAGGTAAATAATATAAGAGATAGAGCACGTTCCAAATTGCAAATTTGTAGCCTTCAGGGTACTATTGGTGACTAAACACATTCCAGCAAGACTTCTTTCCCTCACTTGAAAAAAACCAATTATACAAAGACCATCTTCCCTGTCATTAAAAATGCTTTTTGAAAGAGATTACTATGGTCATATTTTTTTTTGACTTTTAATATACTTGTCCTTCTTTGATCTATAGTGATTCTTTGATTCTCTAGCTGCAATGACACTTGCAATGCCAAGCAAATGGAGAGGGAGAATCTGAATTATGAAATATAGATTGCATGGCTTTGTCAACTAAGTAAACAAACTCCAATGAAAGATACATGTAGGAGATAAAAAGATGTCTCGACAAGGTTTAGATGTCTTTTGGCAAGTTTTGGCATAAATGGAAACTAAGAATAATAATGGAAAACTATTTTCAATATAAGATGGTATTCTTTGTATCAGTATAATGCCCCTGAACCCGACACACTGGGAAGGTTCCAAAGGAACGCTAGAATTCTTTTGTTGTTAAAAAACAAACAAAAAACACACTTGAAAATTGTCCAAAGGATTGTTAAACTAATGACCAGAGGCAGGCCTGCCTGATAACCTATGTATGTGTTGCCCTACTATTTCAAGCATCTATGTTCTTAAGCAAACATAGTAACTCACTATGTTTCCTGAACTGGCCATTTAAAATATAACTTTATCTAAAGGTAGAGATAAAATTATGCATACAATGACTTTACATTGCACCTGCATAACAAACTCTATAATTACTGTTGCCTTTGGAGTACAAGGGAGTTACTTCAGTGTACAATTGGTAGCACAAGATATAGGAATTTACAATAGTATAAATACCTTTAACAAATGGTTCTAGCAGTTTAGATTGTGTACTTTGAGATATTTTAAGTGGAAAGTATAAGAGGAGAAATATTTGGGGGGGTTGTAGAGTTTTTGGTTTTGGCTCTGATAAGTTTCTACCAATATTGCTATCTCTCCAGACATAAACATTCTCTACTGCTCATAAGTATTCTGCAAGTCTGGAAGATTTGATTTTCAAAGTAGAGGTGCCAGAAGAATATATGGACTCTAATGGTAACTGTGATTCTGACTCCTTGAGACCTCAACAACTGACTACTCAGCCATGCAAAATGCTGAGTTTCTCCTAGAAGATGCTGCTGGACTTCAATGCCCATCTAAGTAAAGCTCCAGAAGATTAAGATCTGTTCAACATTGCCAAAATCAGCAATGAGTAGTGAGACTACAGCACACCTGTGGCTCAATATGGGCCCAGGTCAAAACCATTTATGTGCGTGGTATCACATATGTACTTGGCATGGTTGCTGAAAAAGCAACCACGTAAAAATATACAGTCTAAACATAAAGTATGGCAAAATATAGAGAACATTTGCTTTTCCTCAGGGTCCTATAAGATGGCTACAGTAAAATGAATACAATCCAAAATGCCTTCTAGAAGACTGACTATAATTTACAGCTCAAACTGCTCCAGGAAATCTACAGGGATATTCTGATACATGCACATAGAGCTCCAAATGAGAAGAAATTGGCCCTTGATACTTCGCTTGTTTTATGTGGCAAGTTGATTTGTTTAGAAGTAAACTAACTACATCTGAAAAGGCAAACAATTATTTATTTCATGGGAAATTGAACTGTGTATTTATTTACACATTTTAAACATGATTAAGTACAGCAGTTTGGCAAGCTTCTGCTGAGTAACAAATGCAGAAACATTTTAGCAGATGATGGTATGTCTCAAGATTAAGTGGTTTTTAAACCATCACCATTGTAATGTCTATAGTGATTGCACTATTTCTGACACTGATACACTCATGTCCTGAACAGTCTGAATCTAATTTGCATCATTATTTATCTGTTACTGTCAAATAAGCACATTCAGTGGACAAATCTTAAATTTGCCATTACGGGAAGTATTCACTGTCATCCCAAACTATAATTCCATTGCCATTTACCTCTTTTTATTGACAAAGAACAGTACACAACACCCAGCCTATAAGAAAGCAAGAGAAGACATCTGGTTATAGAGGATCTTCTCAGTTAGATAATTGTCCACTTCTCTCATGGCTGGAAAATAGTGGTACTTTCTAACACTACAATAAGGAAATATATAATGCATCGGACAGTATTTAATTAACATAGCAATTCCTATCAATGTAACAGGTACATGTTATATACAACAAAGTAAAGGGAACACTTACATTTCATCTTGCATAATTAAAACACAAGCCTCCTAAGTCTTTCCCTGATTTAGTATGATTGTAGCTACATTCTTCCTTGCTTCCCTAGTGAGACTATAGCTTTCTGATATTTACATTTCTCTTTACTTTGCGCCTTAAGACTGGGCACAAAGAATTAACTGAGTTTCTTCAGGTTTTTGCCATTGACCTTAAGGACCACTGAGTGCTGCAATTAAAACCAAAGGGGGCTTTTTGCCTTTCAGGTCACTGGAAGAAAAGCCAGACTTTTGATCGATTGCAAATTCCGTAAGTCATCATACATGAACAGGAGAGGTTAAAATGGCAGCTTTTAAAATATCTGACTAAGCATCCGCTGCCCTGTTTGTATACCCATAGTTTCTACAGTTGCATGCGCAAAACTTGGCGATTATGCATTCAAATGGTTCCCTGAAACTTTGAAAATTCAAAAGATAACACCTGGTATTTCAATAATAAGAAGATGAGTAAGTTCCAGTGCCTACAGAAAAGGATATATACTCACCTCCTAGGAGTCTGAATTAATGCCTAATCTAAATGTATTTTCCTAAATGAAGTTAAAAATGCAGTAAAGTCAAACAACTTTCTCTGATCTAATATCATGCCAACCATTGCTCTTCCTAATTTATAACAACTTTCTGTTTCTACAGATGCTTTCCTTAACAGAATTCTTGACGCTTTTTAAGTATCAGCAATTAAACTTTGCAATGAAAAGAGTAGCAGAGGGCAAAAACTGGTAATGCAACCAGTGAGAACTGCTGAAGAATTTTGGTTGACACACTCACTTGCATTAAAATTTGGCTATCACATTGGCGCAATACCTCATAAAACCTGCAAACAGCAATGAGATGCTTATTTAGCCAAAGACTCCAAGTTAATGCCTAATCAAAAACACATCTCTAAACAGCAGAATCCCTTTAAAACCCATAACCCAGCGCCTTTGGCATTAGTGTCGTTCTGATCCAACAGACAGAGTGACACTCAACCTTGATAAGGAACTATTTCTCTTAGGTAATTAACTATTTCCAATACTGGAGCTGCCATGGAATATTTAACTGTCTATCACTCAAGTTTTCAAAGGCAGTTTTTACTTTTTTTTTTCTTTGCTATAAAAAGGGACAGTTTACTGGAAAATATGCAAGCGTTTCATATTTAAAAAAACAGTTTTTCTGTCTTGTTGACAGTACTTAGAAAATGTGGGTTTACTTGTTTTTGATTCCTGTTTAAATAGCAGATTAATTTAATAATCGTTGGGATATTGAATGACAAAAAATTATGGGGTGGGATAGTCAAACCCTGACCCTAACGACATTCTTATGTTAATTCTTATTTTCTTTTAGGCTCCTGCTTTCTTAATAAAACCCGTATTTTTGAAAATCATTTTTAAACATTGCAAATTATCCCAAAGTAGCATTTATTTTGCATTAGTAAGAGATAAGTTTACATATACAAAATACATTCTATATGTCTGTATACATTTAGTGCTTAACTTGAAATCCACTTCAGTTGACAGCTGTACTTCCATTGGTTGAATAAGTTTTCAGAGATAGCTGAAAAGGTAAGTCAACTATTTATAAAGTAATTAGCATGTAGTCTTTTCTACTGACTGTGATATATTTGTGAAGATACTTTGATTTAAATCCAAGCAATCATCATTAAAAATTATGATTGGAAAGTTTTATAAGGACAAGGCTTAGTTTTCATAGCTACAGTCAATCACTGTTTCCTTTGGCTTCAGCACTGTGAAGTGCTGAGTATTTCTGTACGACCGACACCAGCACCTCCAGCCCCGAACAGGATGGAGCCTTTGACCTTAATGATTATGACTGTGACTTTGTTAGCAATAACACAGTATTCGTACTCCAAAATGTCCTATCTAAGTAACATTATATGGTTTGTATTCATATCAGTCATCGTTTTCACTTCTCCTGTGAGCCCGCTTTTAATCCCCCTTTTCAGACAAGGGCTCTACAGTACCCGGCACTGTATGAAAGGCAGACAGTGACTGGAGTGAGAACTTGTATCACAAAATTTCTTGCAACACAGTATTTGTACCATTTGTGTTTGCAAACACACTCACAGTATATTGACTTTTCCAGACCGTGCTTGGAAAGAGTTGAGTTTGACATATTAGAGTGAATATATCACTAAATATTTACAAATATCTTCCCCTCTTTGTAATCCAGATTTACATGTACATATCATAAACAGATTTGTTTATAACATGTTCCAACAAATATCAGAGGGCATCGAAAATAACCCTACTAACTAAAAGGGATTGAGTTGAGCCCATAGGAAGCAACAGGCAATGTTTAATCATTAACTATTGAAAATAGCACTGGTTAAAGATTCTCACTGCGTATGTGGTTGAACCCTAATTTTGAGTGTTTGAGACCATCATTCTTAAATTACAAGTATTAAGCAATACACTTGCTTGTAAAAATATTTATTGGTACTGAGGCCACGAAACAAAAAACTGGGTCATAAGATGTAGGTCTACAAAGGACTTTGGGTCAAATTCCTTAGCTGTTTTGCGGGAAAGTGTCCTGGGTTATAACAAAAATATTTGGAATCCAACGCAGTCTGCAATCTTAGATGCAATTTGTAGATTGTTAATGACAGTGGGTAAATGGTATAATGAAGAACTTTCCCATGAGAATCTAAGAGTTCTTCTGGATTATTTCTTTAGGTTTTGCCTTGCTTGTGGAGAAAAATAATGGGTGCCTTGAGATCAGTTTGTAACTTACAGGGCTTTCTTTTATTTTTTTGTTCCACTGTGGAACACAAAATGTTTTTCTATGAAAAAGATCTTAGCGCATTATTTCTGAAATACTGTAATTTTCACTAAATTCAGTTTCCAACTTACTGCTGTCCAAGCATTGCAGAATTGTGTTATTTTTGAAAGTTATTTCCTTTGACCTGAAGTTACCTAAGAAGACAGACTGAAATCTGCATTCCTTTGAGAAAACCTGGTCCTGTTAAATTAATCTTCTTTTCATGGAATCATGTCTATTTGGAATATTTAAACACAAGAGATTTATGATAATTTGTTATAAAACTTCTCAGTAATCCTCTGCTACATAATAATAAAATAAGGCAGTTAGAATTCTACAAAGCTGGCATCAAGCGTCCGGAGCAGCGTAACACACGTATTTGATACGCCAAGTGGAAAAGTCATGGCTTGAGCTTGTCGCGTCTGTGCCTTCGAGGCGCCGGGAGCTACTGCTACCCTTGAAGTGCTCCCTGGGGCTGGTGCACAAAGCTCCTGGGTACTTCTCGCTCACGAAGGCATGCACAAACAATACTTCATACTAGACAACAATTATTTCTTTACAGTTAAAAGTTGGTCAGAAGCAAACTAGAAGTGAATATTAGCACTTAAAATGCATCTCCAATGTCCTTACTCGTATTTCCTGTTTAAAACACTGACGATTTTGAACAGGAGGTTTAGGAGCAAGCTCAGAAGCATACCTACTGACTTCAAAGGGACGTGCTTTCCACCTTTAGCTGCTAATTTTGCACATTCATTTCTTCTGGAAGGGGAGAGTTGTCACAACTTTTGTGTGACTTAAGTAATTCTTCTTGACATTTATATAATAGATAAAGCCCTGCTGTAAATATTGATCTCCTTTGTGACGATGAGCTCTCAGTACAAAGAAAATCCAATTAAAAGAGACATCTAAAGTACCTAAATTTGCATAAACTGTATTCGTGTCCCAAACCTATGCAATTCTTCAGTTACAGTATACCATAACAATAGCAAAAACATCACTGCACAGAGGCACCAGGAGCAGAGAGGAGACGTTTTCCTTTTGAAAACTAGAGTGAATTCGCTCCCTTCTTTTAACCCTGTGAGGGACAACTTCCCAGCGGCAACAGCAGAACTGACGAGGTTATAGCACTGACAGGGCAATTTGTTGTTATTAACTCGGCTTTGCAGCGCTGAAAATCTGGTGGACAGACTCAGTCCTCTCCCGGTCTTTCCGCCTAACCACTCAAAGCAGGAAGCACTGCTTGGCACGCAGGTCAGACAGCAGAGCTCACCCTACCGAAAGGGAACTTCGAACCCATCCAGGAGGGTTTCCCCTGGGTACAGGCGAGCTAGCAGCACTAACTTTTTTTGTATCTAAATCTCTACAGAATTCCCCCTTCGAACACTGCCTGTATCCAGGAGAAGACTTACAACATTCTCTATTCTTTGGAATTAGCAGAAACCTGCTATTGGTTTTATTTTTTTTTTCCCTAAGAAAATAATATGCACTGCTTTAATTTAAGAACATCAAACTTCAGATGACCCCTGTAATAAGAGAAATGACACCCTGACAGAGATCATTGTATAAGACAGAACATAGCAGACTTGTACAGTCTTCAGCATAAACTTGAATAATTCAGTTTTACTGCTTTGTCACAAACAGTTGTATAAAAAATGAAAGCGCTTACTTGAAACAGTCATCGCAAGCAATATTCCCCGTGGTCTCCTTTATAGTGCGTTCGGAAACAAAAGCTGGATATTCAGTATCACAGGGCTCTAGGGTTTGTTTCAACCTCTGCGCTATAGGCAAGGGAAAAAATATCTTGATGTTAACGTGGGAAGAACGGCATACGGAATTCTGAACAACACAAGATGCTGTATGACAGAGCTCACAGAGAACTGAAATGTTACTCAGCTTCTGCCACCCTGTGAGATTTCCTAGGCAGTGCATAACACTTTATATTTCAATTAAAAAAAAAAAAAAGTTTATCCACAGAATGAAATTTTGTAAGACTTCACCATTAAAGCAGTTATTCATGTTTTAGCCTTTGCCAATACAGTTCATACTCACATACAAGATTTTATTTTTCTCTGTAGATTCAAGATGGACTTACTTCAGTGCTACTGTGCATCACTAACTCATTAAGTATGGGTGTTTACATTTATTTGCTAACTAAATTGTGGTACATTTTGCTGAAGCCAGAATACTTTTTTGGATTATGACTTGGCCTCTCTGCAGCGTTACAGCACTTAAAATAAACTCTGTGGGTAGGGGGCAGAAGTGTTACCTTGCCCATAAATAATGCTTGACATCTGCTTCCCTAAATAGTAATAGTAAAGACTTTATAACACTCTTCCTCTGAAACCATGGCACTGTAGCGGTGCAAGGGGAAAAAAAAACACTACTTGCACCTTAAAGATGGGGAAATTGAGGCACAAGGAAAAAACGTGACTGACTCAAGGTCAAACTACAGAACAGCAATGGAGCTGGGAACTGACTTTCATGTTGAACTACCTATTAGGCAGTCTCTCCCCCTCGTTCCCTTTCTTTTTCTCTCCACCTCTTCATTCTTCCTCAACAGACATACACTTGCACATCAGCACAAATGTTAAGCCTATCGTAAACTAATTGCTAAGTGAGAAAACAAGACCAAGTGTGACAAAAATAGATTACACTAAACAGGCTCTTGGACTCCTCTTCCATTCCAGGCGGTCTGTTTTAGGAGCAGTGGTGCATCTATTGCACAGTGCCAGGGGCATGAACAAAACTGCATTTGAAATCAGACAGCAGGATACGCACTCCTGAATTATCCTTAATTTCTTTTTATATAATTCAAAGATAAATATTTTCCCAAGAGCACTGAACTCAAGGAAGGTACTAAAGTTGGTCAGAAAAGTTTTGTTATGTTTGACATGTTTCCACTATGATCACACCCTATTTAACAATTTGGCATTTTCTTAAAAATTGTCTGACTAGCTCTATTGCACCTTCTCCCTTTCTCTTCTCTTCTCCTCATCTGTTGCCAAGAACGACTAAAATTTATCTCATCTGTAATTTTGGGGTCTACCCTCACTTGTATCAACATATGGTGCATGTAACAAAGAGGCTGCCAAGGGTCTCAGATTTCCAGCACCTCCTTAGAGTCTAGAAGATTACTGGGTTGCCCAGGGCTTAGGAAGCCATTTTCTTCTCTCTCATTTATAAATGTGATTGAGATCACAAAACCTTGTGTAGGAGTATTTTTCCTATCAGGGTTTGTAAATTGGCAAGTGTGCAGGGAATTTCTAGCATCTTCAGCAACGCATGATGCCCTATTACTGTCACAATTTGAGCAGGAAGAAATTTCCATTAGAGAAACTGAAAAATTTTCTGAGCTTTAATAGGCATTGTTAAGAAAAGTGAAAAAAGCCTGCAAGCTCGTTCATTTTAATTTCATGAGGTGTAGTCATGACTATTACAATTTCTAGTGGCAAGGCAGCATTGACCTAAGAGCACACCTAAGCATGTACTTTTCTCTTTGGCTGAAATCCCTATGTAAATTGTCTCTTGCTTTTGTCTTGCTAATACCTGCTGATTTCCAAACAAGGATCACGTGCCACCTGATCATATTTGAACAGCGTAAGCAGTTCCACAAAAAGTGATGCTATTCCAACGAGCATGACGAGCTCTTACTCATCAAAGGAATGGAGCAACGAACGATGTACTTAAAACCTCACTTTCAACTCAAACACGAATGGAAATCTCTCAGTCACACTATTTCCATCAAAGTGATGTAGTGATAATGCTTCAAGAAAAGAAGAGGTTGCCAGTTAACAGTGCCTCTCTTCTGCAGTTAACGCATGCCTGAAAACTAAACAAATGATTACTTCCACGGCACAAAGACAGGCGCTGTCTTTAAAGGACCCTTTCCCAAACTTATAATGCAGGTGCCACTGGATGTCTCATGTCAACAAATATTAAAGCATATTTGTCCAGCACGCTTGAAAAAAAAAAGGGGGAAGTTCCCCATTCCCGCCCACAGCAGCCCTAAAAGCACGCGGTTCTCGTGAAGCTCCACTTGCGGAGCGCCGCGGCGCTCAGCCGGCGGAGCCGAAGAACCGGCCCGCAGCGTCACGGTGCAGGACGTCATTCACATCAGGGCAGGAAAGGCTCTGCCTCGCTGGTGGCACCTGACCTCCCAGGTGCCACTCGTCGAAGGGTCCACCTCCCGCAGACATCCGTCCCGGCCCTCCCTCCGCCTGCACGGCGCCCGCGCGCGCCGGACCGGGCTCGCTGCCGCGCTGCCCGCTCGGTCCGGACACAGCCTTTTCCTCCAGGAGCTCCTCCACCGCTCCACTACTCCAGGGCATCAGGGTGTTCCATTCTTCCCCACACTTCAGCTTTTGCCAGGATCTTACTCCAGCAGAAAGGCAGTCATTAGACGGCCAGGCAATGAGAAGATGAAATAACGCCTAAAGTAGTACTTTTATCCCCTGCTTTACTATAGAATATGCAAATCAGAAACACAGGCTGAACAATTCAATTTAAATTATTATACCAATAAATGGCATGCTCTACAATTTGCCTAGGAAATAGCCAATTGAAGAGCAATCTGCCTTTTACTTTTGAGCAACACTTCTGAAATGTCATAAAAAGTCTGGCAAAATATAAGAGAGTTGAAATTCAGAACTTCTAACTCTTATGGGAGCTGTTGAAATTTGCGTTCATTTTTACTTCTGATGAAGCCTCCACATTTCAGAATTTATTTTGAGTAAATTCATTTTTAATTCATCTAGGTTTTATTTTTAAACGCCTATTTCAAATTATAAGATAAAATACACTTTAAACTTGCTTAAAAATAAAAACATGAGATTTATCATCTAAGCCTGAAAAATCTTTTTCTAGAACTTATATAGATATGATCAGGTTCCTGTGGAATTTTGATTAAACAGCATTTTCCACACAATAATCCCCTAAACACTACAACAGCTCTACAGAAAAAAAAAAAAAAAAAAAAAAAAAAGGAGTATTAGCAGAAAAAGGCTAGTAGAGTAATTGCTTCACTTATAAAGACTGTTTTTGAATGAAAGGAAAATTTTAAAAAAATAATCATAATTTTCTACTAGTTTAATTTTTCCTTTATACAAGTGCTCTGTACTTCCCAGAGTACTCACAAGCACTTTCAGATTATTCATAGAAGAAGATCTGTTTTGGGAAAGACTGAACAAGCAGAGGATGATGATATGGTAGATAAATTATTGTTATTAGAAGTTTCTTAATTAATCTAAAACATTTTACCCGTACCTGAATTTTAAATACCCAATACAGCCAGGAATAAAATTTACACTTACCTTTTGCTGTTAGATCAGAATGCCACCAACTGCATAGATTAAATTCCACAAGGAACCTAAACAAATGATTTTTCTTATTACCCCACAATGTTTTCAAAACACTAAACTGTCAGTACTTCAGTACCATTAATCTTATTTTAAATAAAAGCTAACACAAAATTGACAATCATATTGCTGGAATAACTCTAGGGTCATTATCTTTTGCTACGGTCGTATTTTCACTAGGTCATATTGCACCATTGAGAAGTTATTCTGAAATCAATCCTATCAATAAACCATAGATTTACCTACTATTAATCAGAAGCTCTTACTTGAAGTGTCCATTAAAATTCTCAGTGCAGGGCAGCCTGCAGTGTTTTCACTGCTCACCATTATTTATAGCTTTTTTCCATTATGCAGCATATTCTGACTCTAATATTTTTCATATTTTATTATATTAAATATAATAATCTTAATATTTTTATATTTAAAAATGCAATATTTTCTGAACATAGTACTGAAGTATAAGATATTTTCTCATGTTACTTCTGGATCTAAAATAATAATCGTGTTTTATTTCTATTAGTCATCTTATTGATTAACTAGTGTCTAATCAATTCTAACTACACTTGTAGCAAATCGCATTTCCCACTTAAATATATTGCAATTTACTTTAAAGAATGGACTGACACATATCAGTCAAACAGTTGTCACCGTAAGTATAAAGAATGTGAACTGAACATCCAGTTTATCATATGGACACAAAACTACAGTATTTTTAAATACAGAAAGTTTCTTACAATTTTTGAAACTGGTGTTATGGAGAGTCTCATTTTAACATGATTTCTTTTCCTGATATGTACTTCGAAAACTCAATTTGAGATCAATTTCTGCACGCTGGCAATAGCCATCCAGTTAATTTTCCTTAAATCTTATTGCAACCATTCTGATGAAAGGTCATATAATTAAAACAATTAAAACAAAACAGCTACAGGAAAAGACTAGTTCTATTTCTGGAGATAAAATTCACTTAAATCTGCAATTCTGCTGTCTGATCTGATAAGAACAATAATAAATGTACAGATTAGTAACACAAAACACATTTTAAGGCTTCCTTCTCATTGAATGTTATTTCTCTGTGACTTCTTAGGCAGTCTCTTTTAAAGATAACGCTCATTACGTGTTAACTTAAATTATTAGAACTATTAGAGAAGGTAAAAAATTCAACAGCGCACATAGTGAACACCTTGATCTGGCACACGCGGTAAAGGGTCCATCTTACAGAAATTTATGAAATCTCAAACGCCACAATGAATCACTGCAACAGTCTGCTGTAGTGACAACAGCCCACCCAAGCAGCATTACAAACAGCCAGACATTTATGTTAAATTTAACAGTAACCACAATAATAAATTTGGTTTGTATATAGTAAGCTGCTAGACTTACTAAGCAAAGACATACGGATATAAGTGATGACCATGAATAACATAATAAAAGTTGCAACTGTGCATTCATTAAGTCAAATTTTTCTCAGGTTTTAGCAATGCTAAATTGAAAGGAAAAAGTTGAAAAAATTTAACTAAATTTAAAATAGTAAAATAAAACAGCACAACGTAGGAGAAAAGAACAAATATTAAGTTCTTAATAAAATTTACTTACAAGACAAGTTCAGTCATTATCCATTTTACTGCAGCAAAGAAGGCATTATAAGGCTGAAGAGAAGCAACTTATTTAATAAAAAGGCAAAACATGCGGCATCTATACCTTAACTGAATTCTCCATGTAAAGACAATGTTATGGATATTCAAATGCATGGAAAGCATGAGAAAAAGAAGAGCAGTTTTTTCTTAAAGATTAAAAGCAGGAAAACATCTTAATTATTGTATTGAATAATAAAACACATTGTCATGAAATTTCCTTCACATGTGGTCCTCTACACAGATTATCATTATGAAAAGGAAAGTTTTGCAAATGATTCTTAAGTATTTAACCTCTAGGGGTTCCTATTTCCCAGGCTATTGCTGGAGGAACAGTTCTGGTAGATAACATGAGCTTTTCTTAGGCTGCAGTTCACGGACTTGCCTCTGTATAATGTAAATCTATATTCATTGCCTCAGTCTAATTAGGGAAAGAAAAGCTTCTGAAGTTTTAATTTGCCTAGATGAAGTTATCAGTGTCATACTGAAGGCGCAGCTGTAAGCAGTGTAAGTAATTTTTAAGATTCTTCTCCATTCCCTCTGTTTTTCTGGATAATATCAAATAAAGCAAATACTTAAAAAAAAAAATGTGTTTAGAGAATTTCTAATGTATGCTGAATATTTGGGTTTTTTAAAAGAATGTCAGCCGGATTATTCATTTTGAAAGAATCTTGGGCAGGAAAGTCAACTTCCATAAATCTGGAAAGAATAACCCACTCTTGTTTCACTTACTCGCGGCAGGGGCTTTGGGCTGCCTAGAGTTTGCAGGTTTATTTTCAGAGCCGGTCCCAGCAGAGGGTTGTGGCGCGCAGGGGCGTTGAGCGGGCCGCTCGGAGGGCCGCGCTCCCGCGGGAACGGGGCCGGGGCCGGGGCCGAGCAGCGCGCGGAGCCCCCGCGGCGCAGGCGGCTCGAACGGCAAAGAGGCACGATGCCGGAAACCTGAGACAGGCCGGGTTTTCTCCCAGTGGGGACTGTCTTCCAGGGAAAGCTAAACCATGTTATTACACCCATTAGGAAAAGGTGGGTCAAGTCTTTCCTAAAGATGAAAAGAAAATTTCAGCTCTTTGGGACATTTTATTTATTTTCTTTCCATATCCGAAACCTTGAAATCTTCCATATCAGTAACTGAAAATTTCATTCTGAAGTAACCAAAATTACCTTCTTTGGCAATGTTGCATACTTTTGTTTTGGTAATGGCAAATGATATAGTAAAATAATATATATTTAATGTAAAATATACTAGGTTTTATAAAGCTAATGCTTTTAACATGAGAGCTAAAACAAAACGAAACAAACTCTTTCAACATAACTGAAACAAAAGATTATGCTAGGACACAAAGTAAGAAAAAGAGTTTGTTTTTAAAATTTTAGTGGAAAAAGTTTTCAAGGCATGGAAATCAAGGCACCCTTATGAAATGTGATTTTACCAAGACAGCATTTTCCACTCAAATACTGTTCCCTCAAAACCTGTGACCTGTTTTATTCTCCATATATATTTAAAACAACTAAGCCAAAGGAACTGACCTGGGTGACCCTATGGCACTAATCCATTTGTAACAAGGTAGTAGAACCAATTTTAGTAGAAATTAGTAGATATCACGGAGAGTTATCTAGGACTTGAATAAATTAAACTGAGAAAATATGCTAAGTAACAAAGCATCTAGGTATCTATTAAGAAGCAATATCATACAGTAAAGGAAGGGACCAGATTATCTACAATGCTTGTCCATGCCTAACTTATCTTTTAGCCTCACAGCCTAAAAGTCAGTAATAGAAACAGGAGTCAAGCCCTGACTCCCACTTTGCACAATTTTAGCAGAACATTGTGAGAGACCCTTCAAAGCCACAGTCTTTGCTGCCTATGCTCCACTCCTAGACTGTTTAAAATGAGAAACCAAATACTAGTTTCTTAACTTTTTAAGGGGTCTCAGTTGTGTCCCTGTATCTATGCCCGTATTTGTACAGCGATAATTCTGAAATAGAAGGATAAACGTCTCTGAACAAACATGGTACTGATGCAGAAAATGAGCCGAAAGCTGCCTAATAACCTGACCTACACAAGCAGGACTGTGCAATAAAACACAGAAACACATTACTTTTGAGGAATGTATCTCTACCTGTCTTTATTGCAAGTTCTCGTTGTAATTCCTCCGTAGTCATGATTATTAGAAGTGAATGAATCAGTGGAAAATAATAACCTATAGCTCTCCCCATCTTTCAAGGTGAACCTGACAAAAACTCACTTGAGGTTTAAAAGGAAAGCTTGGCTATCTTCAAAAATATAAATAAAGAACATGTTCACCATGTCTTGGGGTACCCCACAATCGCTCCATTTTTTTTTCCCCCTCAGTAAACAGAGCGTGGGCAAAAATTGAAATAAGGAAAATCTCTTGGATAAAAGCCTGCTTGGAAGAAAGAAGTGCTTCAGCTCGGCACGCTGGGTGCTTATGCAAACTGAGCAGAAGCTCCACGCCTTGGGATGGAAGGCTGTTACTAGCAGTTTTAATATATTTTAAATTTTTCCATGCAAATGTGATTCACAGCATCCTTTATTTATTATTTCACTGGGAGTTAAATATCCATTGCACAGCCTGGAACTCATGATACTGAGTTAGTCTTTTTCCAGGTCCAGGCCTTAGCAGATAACAGACAGATATATGCAGTAAATCCATATTTGCAGTATTTTAAAACACATGGGATCATGTAAATGAGAACATCTCAAACTGCATATGACTATTAAACAAACCATAGAAGCTCTATATTTATATATAATTATAGACCATAGATACTATGTATTTATAGATATTTGGAAGTTGCCAGAACTTAGGTATTTATCCAACAATTTACATAACTATGTGTAGACTGAGTTTTTCTAGCTGCTGGAGCCTTGTGCACTTAAAAATATCAAATGCTAGATAACTTTTCTGGCCTGGTAAAGTTGTTAGAGCATTTTGATGCTGCCTTTACCCATTATTTTTTCATGCTAAAACAGTCATATATTTATTAAAAGTTTCTTTTTAATATGCAAGAACTACGGTTTATCTAGCACTTTATCAGTTCAAACTGATATAGTACTCTGTACAATGTATAAGTGATCATAAAATGGCCTTAGAGTTATTTACTCCAAGTTATTATTAACTTAGTGTATGATCTGGCAACAAGTAGAAGCTACCCTTGCCAGACCCAGCTTGACTCTAATGAGGCCTTGCAGAGGGACAGGGTTTGTATTCAGAGCTAATTAGAAGACAAAGAACTAAATGATCATTGAAATCCTACTTTAAAAGGTATCTTCTTTAAATACTGGGAAAATGTATTAAAAACATTGACTTGTGTTTGCTCTGTAAATGAACCAATCCTTTCATATAACAAAACCCTCAGCTTTTAATTTGAATTGAATATTTCCATGTGTGTTTGTGTTTACATACTGAAAACATATATTTGATTCCAGCCTCCTAAACATGAGCATCCATATGGGACAAAGGATGTTCTGACAGCACCTCCGAAATGGTGGTGCAGTATTAAAAATGATTGTATAAGGATTTGAACTTGTAAATGCTTAACACTTTGCATTTGTTTATAATAAACCATTCCTCTTATGCACTATGATAAACGCAAGAGCTGTAAGCATTCCAAATTAAAATTATGGGCTTACAATGGCCATGATGTGTTTGCAACAATTTTCTTTGATGATTGCATGGAAAGGTGCTCAGAAAATTAACTATACTTACGTCCAGTAAGCTATGGGCACTGTCGCTACTCTCTTTGTTTGTTCTACACATGGCCTGGTAGTCATAAAGTGTAATTCTACAGAGAAGAACAGAAAACTTCTTGACTAAAAGAAGAAAACACACTGGAACAAAAATGATATTATGGAACAGCCTGCCTACAAAGTAGACAGACAAATAAAAACTGTAAGGATGGCAGGGAAGAGAGGGAAACGGGTCATTAAAATGCTTTACACATAAAGGAGAATAAAGGTAAGAAACAGTGTGGAAACTTTGTAAGGATTTTATCGAACTGTGGAACAAAGCAAAGGCGTAATTGGGAGAAAACAGGGAAGATGCACCACACACCATGTGATAAACAATGCAAGGAGGAAGAGAATATACATTCAACATGACGCTTAAACAATTGGTTCTGGACTGAGAGCAGCACATTTAGCCCCAGAATGTGAAAGAAACTACGCATTTGAGGGGCTTCTCACAAGAGACCACGCTGGCCCTCCAAAAAATGCAAGAAGACATTTCTACTGTCCTGGCATCTCAGAGCATAACTTGTAATTTGAAAACCTGGTGTTTCTTCCAAAGACAGCGTGAATGTCAGTGTACTCAATACACAGACAATTGAAAAAGGATGGGTTTCCTTTTGCTTCTTTTAATGAGGGCAAGTATTCCACATCAAATAGCTGCTGTAATTAACATATGCTAGAAGCCTCCTCAGATGCATAGTCAACAGGGAAATTTCTTTCTGCTATTGATTTTACTCGTCGTTGAAACACCTTAGAGATCTAAATGTAAAATCCAGAACTCAGAGATAGTATATGGAAATGTGACTATTTTTCTAAATCTGTCTGTCCATAGAACAATTAATTGATTATGTCCATCCACAGAAAAAGCATTTAACATCTGTAATAGATGTAGAATAGAATCTTTATCTGATGAATTGCAACAAGTGTAAATATATACAAGTTACTAATATCGTTTGAACATATCCATTTGACTTTTGCATCAAGAAGGATAAGGGAACAGACCTCACATAAATGGTTTTAAATGTATGAGATGGGACTTCAATGTTTTGTGATGTGTGCCTTGTTTCTAAGTGAAGAGCAAAGGGCAGCACACAAATTTGGCTATGGAAAGGATGTCTCAGAAGCTGCCAAAACCGGGTCATGAAATGCATTCAGCATCACCAAGAGGCATTCTGCACTGCATGCCATGAAACGTTGCAACCTGTACCAATAAAATGCTGTAATCCATACCAGTAAAAACTGCGTATAATTTTTCTGAACTAATTTTGTGACAGCAGCCATCCCTAAAAGCTTCTGCACTGCATTTTGTTTTTGGCTCGCAGGCACAATATCTAAATACATTGGCTCTTGCAGCTTCAACTAACCATTTAGTACATGGCCATACTGCTCACATTATTGACTTTATCTTATATTCAGAACAGAAATGGCTAAGCCGTCACTGTTTTCTGGACTGGCAGAGAGAGGCACATGGGAGACAAACGCATAACTGGAGACCTAAACATGGGTGTAAGTTGAACACTGACCATACTTGGCAGAATCACGCCCACAGCCAGATCCGCGCACACAGATCTGCCAAGACAAACAGAGCAGTACATGGTGTAAGCTGTGCTGCCCGTACGGCCTGCAGTAATACACCACTTCCTCCAGCTTTTTTTTCCTCCCATTAACCATGGTCAGAATCCAGCCCCTGTAATGTAATCTCTCCACCTCAGCCTTTCCACTCTCCGTGTTAGCTCAACTGTTTTATTCCTCTAGATCTAAGGACCGTGTTGTATGTCCACAGGGACCTCCTCGCAATGGCGCAACTGGTTAGTGCACAGGCAAGGACACTCCACAGATTTTAACTTGCTCTCTGCAGAACAGCCAAGGAAATCTGTGCTGCTTGAATGGTCCCATCCTACTTGATTCACTGTCTAGTGTTCCGAGTAGAATAGCGTTCAGGTTATTCTTTATTCTTTGCGAAAGATTTTTCAATAGAATAAGTTTGGTGATTATCCACTTGGCATTTGGAAGTACAGTCATTTTCTCCACTTTCAATTCCAGACACAAGAACGGCTTGGCTAGTCTGTGGGCTTCTTTATTCTTTTAAGAGGTATTAATCAAATACCGTTATAGTGTGTCATTTAGAAATCTGTTATAATTTCAAATTCAGTTTCACAGATTGGAAAGAGGCTTTTCCCCCCTCAATATTAGTATTTGTTTGTATTACATTTCTTGAGATGTAATAATAGTTTCTTTAAATGCTCAAAGATAAAAGGTCAAAAAAGATTGAAATATGTACTTGCACAAATAAACACAATTAATATTGCACCCAGACATGCCATTTTATATTTTTCTGGATTGTCTTATTGTACTGTAGGGAGTATACAACTATCTAAGATTGCATTATGAATAAGAGGAACAAAAATATTAAAACATATGCAGTTAAATACAATTGCATTTAACAAGAAATACTAAGCTTTAAAGTGATGTCAGAGGGGAAGAGTTGTAATAAAAAATTCAAAATCATGGTGGAATACTGCAGAATTGTTGTTTGGCGATGTTTGAATATCAGCAGATGACAGTACAATGAAGCTTTAGCAAATATATATAAAGGTGTTGCT
Source organism: Rhea pennata (assembly GCF_028389875.1). NCBI lineage: Eukaryota > Metazoa > Chordata > Aves > Rheiformes > Rheidae > Rhea > Rhea pennata. The sequence goes on from NC_084674.1 coordinate 15,685,508, forward strand.
GGTGCGAAGGTGCTGTTTCAGGAACAAACTAGAAAATAGATAATGTATCCTGGCAGAAAAAAAAAATGGAGCAAATGTTTAGAAAGATACATGCCAGGCACGCATTTCTTAATAAAAAAAAATCTGGAATAAGTTCTGCTTTTTGAACAACGCATTCATCATCATAATTATTTTCGAAGTAGGTAAGTTCAACACCTACCTGAAAGTCTCTAAAGACAATTCAAACAAGTACAACATAGGATGTGCAAATTGTATCAGCAAAAGCATTACTGCCAGACATTCTTACAAAGACCTGATTCTTCGCCACTAAAAGCAAATGGGAATTTTGCAATACGTTTTCAAGATCAGTAGATGAAACCCATAACCATGCTGAAATCCGAACACTGCAACATATTGAATCAATTTTGGACTCTCACTCTGCGTCACTATGAATGACATTAAAGCTCAGTATAAATGGGTTCCATGGCATTTACAAATTCAAATATAGTTTTGTTTTGGTTTTATTCTTGGAAATGTAATAGGAAGGTAAAAGCCTTCCAGTCCTATTCCTTGTTAAGGCTACTGCAATATTGGTAGTCAAAACACCGGCCTAAGATACTGTGGTGCCTTCTGTGTCCAGGTGTCATTTCTAGAGTGCTGTTTTATTGCTAATGTCTTTCTGAGCCATTATAAAATAAGCTTTCCTATCATTCAGACAGATTTAACCAACTATTGCAGAAAGGCTTCCAAATTACCCCTTTTGACGTGACTGCAGCTTTAAATACCTGTTTGCAGCTACCTGTATCCTGTTCAGCTGAATGCAGCTAGTGAACATGATAATTGCCTGCTTCCCGTGATCTAAATTTAAGGCTGTCTACATGCCCGGCTCCCCGCTGCGTGTCACAGCACTTCACAGGAGTACTTTGCTCCCGCTGCAGATAACACGCTCTGACATCCCCGTGCCACTAACTGCCCCTTTTTACATACCTCATCGCTGAAGCCTACTGAAAATTGCTTTCAAAAGCAGTCGTAAGACAGATATGGACTATTTGCAATAATCTTTAAATAATGGAAAATAACTTTCCAACAATTAAATGTGCACCTCCGTTGCATACAACTTCAGGGGCCAAATACATTTTTGTGAAAATCTTTTTATAGCCAATTTCCTGATATAGTAAATTCCAGTCTTGTACTTTGCAATGTACTTACCCCTGAGTACAAATCTGGTTCAAGAAAATTAAATTTCTAAGAACTACTAGCAGCACAGCCTATATTGACAGATGTACTCTTCTGCTTTCAGCCAGATTTTCAGCACATGTATCATTTTCTAGCTGGTAGTGTAAAATGTCATAACCGACAACTGTAATAGCAAAAAGATCTTCAGTGCATAAATTTCAAATATTTTTTCATAAGTTCAAGACATTCGAGGACAGTCATAAAATTTGTAGGAATATCCAGCTTAATATTGTTCTGTCTTGTCATGGAAGTAAACCTCAACCATAAAAAAGGAAGAAGGGCTCAGAAAAACAAACGTAGGAACTTGATAATAAAGGAAATCTTGCCCTAATTACTGACGCTACCCTTTACTTATTAGTCTAAGCAAAAACAAATGGTGAGTACAATTCACTTCTGATGGAGGGATGTTCTTACAACTCAAACATGGCTGGGCAACCCGTCCTGCACTCTCACGGCAGCAGAGGAAGAGGAGGAGGATGGACGGTATTGAATGGTATCAAGAGTAAACTAGGGTCTTAAATCTAGAAAGGGTCCTTGTGGGGAGGTAGCAGGGCACTGCAGGAAAACCCATGCTCTTACTGCCCGGGTTCTCCCTCCTTCACTGACAGGTTATTACAGTGTCCAGAAGCTGTCAGTCTAATACCTTTCACCACCACTAACATCAAGGAAAAGGATAAACCTAAATTACAGTATTTGACAAAACAGATTTGTCATCACTTATCTTTGGCTTTAACATTCAACTATTCTTAATTGCCAAGATGCTGCAAAGCATAGCATTTATAAAAATGACTACTCCACCCGCTATTTTCAGGACATAGAAGGACGACCCTTTCGCACAGCACACACCTGGGGTCTTCTTTAAGTGGGTAAAAGTATTCCCGTATAGCTAATCCATTGCATGAAATTGGTAGTGAAATTCACGGAGACGTAACCTTTAAACTACGCCTGAGCTCGGCTCCGTGACAGCTAGTTTTAGACGTCACATGGACGAAACACGAGCAGAGAACATGCTGCATAGCAGTGCTGGAGTTTCAGAGCACAGGTACGAGATGTGCATCTGGTAAACGCAAAAAAATCAGAACAGGGCTCTCGTAATTGGTAACGTCAACAGGGAAGCGACACACAGTTCCCTGTTCTGCAGTACCTACAGGCAGCGCGCGGTTGGGAAGGAGGTCTGCTTGTGCTAGGCCGCCTGCTATCTTCCTTCCTGATGCTTATTCCATTGATGAAAATGGAACGTCATTCTTTAGGGCAGTGCAATAAAATATTATTCATTTAGAAATTAAAAGTCAAAGGCACAGGCCTTTCTATCCTCTACAGTGGATATGATTATTCATATGGTAGAGAATTATTGGAAACAGTCTGCTTATTTTCCTGACTTGAAGGTCTTCTGCTTGCCCATGCAAAAAAAGCAAATGCCTGTTCGTCTACCTGACACATTTTTGTGATATTTATGTCATAACCAGGCGCTATGTCTTGGACCTACTTTTTCTTTTACTAAGTAAAATCACCACTAAAGATAGGGAGATGTTGTATAGTCTAAGAACTGCAATGTCACAGTTGGATTTATATAGCTGAAAACAAATCCACTAACTCCATTTTGAATTGCTCATTCACTCAGAGCACTAGTTTTCTGCAGAGCGTAGGTCTGTGTTCATAAATATTGCCAAATTAAGGAAAAACAAAGGTCATTACTTTTTTTTAAAGGTCAAAACAATGACTGGAGAAATCCACATGAAAAGAAACAGAGCTTCTAAATATAGCAGTGTTCATTTAACACCTCCAAAAAGATTCAAGAACATCTAATTAAAATTTACGCTTAAATACAAGGAAGTGACCTAAACCACACAGAAAAATATCCCTCATTTGGAGGCTGTGCTGCCTCAGCGGAAATTAGGAACCTGTTGGTGATCAAATAGCTACTGCTTTCATGATCTGGCTTTACTAATATTTTGCTATTTGCAAATAGCTTAGCAGAGAGTTGAAGGGTTTTTCTTTATATGTAATCTTCTTATAACCTAGAGATGGAACACTTGTTAGGTTTTGCTTCTAAAGCAAAACAGAGAGATGAATGTCTTCCCCCGTGTGTACTTATTTTGAGAAAACAGGTGAGGGATTTGGGACGCTGCAAGGGCGCAGCCGGCATGCGGTGTCCGCTAGGAAGCGTGTGAGCGAAGATAAAGGAGCAGACAGAGGGCAAGGAAAAGCAAAGAACCAAGGGAAGATCTCAAAGGGACCAGAGCTTATTCGAGCGAGCCTTAGCAGCTGGGAAAGCTGGGATCAAGGTGCGCAGCACTGAGGTCAAGCATCCTGACAACACGACTGAATATCAAAGCATATGAACATCCTTCTGCAGGGGCCCAAGGATGACGCCTGGTGGAAACAAAACTGGCGAGAGGAAATGCTGCTGCCTCCATTTGCTTAATATACTTGCTTAGTTTTCCTCCTAGCAGAAAGCATGGAGATGTATTTATGTCAGGGTACCTCCAATTTTCTGCAGATTTTTTATTTAGTTCATTTCTTTTGGAATCTTGTTGCTCCTATAGCACTTAATTTTCTGAAGTTAATGTTTTTCTTTTGATTTTCATACTTCCAGTAATTGAATAATTTTTATCACTGTTTTTATGTGCTGGTAAAACTACAAAGAAGAGGTCCTTTTTTCTAAGCTACTATGTGCAGCAGACTCTTTCCTTAATTGATACATGAATCTTAATTTATTTATTAATGAATTCAAATTATACTTTAATTAATGGACTGTGGGCAATATTCAGGATATAAGATAAACATTATTTTGCTAAACAAAACTCCAAAACATGTCACTTTGCTTTGGAGGAACCGGTATTATGTAATTTTTTTTTTCCTAAATATCAGGCTGATAAAGTAAACAAAATACGCGTATGTATACACATGTACATATAATCCAAAAGAAGAGAAGTAGTGAGCTTAAAGAAATTACGGTGGGGAAAGGAGGTATTTGAAGTTCACTTTGAAAGACAAACAGCAAATATGAAAATTGAATTTCAGCCTGTGGCAGGATGAAAAGTAATATAGTCAGGAGCAAACAACCTGCTTTTGTTTAACACTTCCAGCTCAATCCTAAAAAGAACTTCGGTATCACTCCAAACTAATAGTAGTTGAGGGGGCTCGTAAAAGGGTTGTTTCACTCTTTTTGTGGACAGAGAGCCTGAAAGCTGGCATGAACGAGCGCAGGGGCAGGACCTATCCGTACTGCTACCCACAGCAGGAGTCCGAAGGGCAGGAACGTCTCCCTCCCATCCCCACGGTTACTGGGGATGTCAGGAAACTCTTCTGCAGTGAAGGTACACGCACCATGCAACCTTCTGCTGCTAACCTGAATGACCAAAGGGCCAAACCAGATCAAACAGGACAATGCTACATAATTCACCTGCTGGAATGTAGAGGCCATATAAGAAGCAAATTGCAAGAATGAATGGCTCTGGAAATCGTCAGAATAAAAGCCTAACGATCAGAGCTTGCTTGTTCATTTGGTCTCTGTAGTAAGATAAGCAATGACAAGTATAATGTGCACAGTATCTATAGTAACTGCCTTGCTGTGCTCTCAGGAAATGGTATTGGTTACCCAGATTTTGCCACTGCACCATTCACTGCTTATTTTTTCTTATTCCATGCAAAATAAATTTTGGAAAAACACAGAAAAATCCCTGAACAAATTAATAACCTCTAAAATATAATACATATGTCTGATTATTTTTTGTCAGCCAGTAAAGGTTTCTTCATATCAGTGGAAGAATTTGTTTTAAAGGCCTCACCTAGCACAGATCAAAGAACGTCTGTCTGCTGCTGCACTGAGCTATCTGCTGTGCAGCCAGAAAAACAGGTGGCTCGTTTAGTGCAGTTACAGCAGTCTGATTCTCTCTCGTTTTTAACTGATCGGCAATGGCCAGTTTATTGTGTTTAAATAATTGTCTCGTTGCATTTACATTTTCTTTTGTATGCCGCTCAGCCGCACGGAGCTCGCGGCTTCACTATCTGTGAGTGCCTCAGAGCTCCCGACCAGCAGAATCATGAGCCAGTGAGCCACTCCAAACTGGTGGCCTCCATAACCAAGGAGGACTGCTTGAGTGACACATCCTTGCCCTTCTCAACTGTGGTGCCTGCTGTCATCAGTTGTCCAGCAGCTACTCTGCTTAGCATGCATTGCTAGGCAGGCCAAAAGCAAGCAGGACCAATTAATATGCTATCCCTTGATTTTAACTCTGTGTTTTTGTTTGCATTAAATAAAATGCTTCATCTTTTGTATAAGCAAAATCTTTTCACTACAGAAAGTGTTTTATAAATAGGTATTACTTCATGTCCCTTAACAGTGTGTGTAAACAATATAGTGCTAAACACAAAAAGATTGCCACCCTCAGAGAACGATGATTTTGGATGATTCACCGAGTGCTAGATCTTTCATTTCAAGCCAGTCATTTATTGGGAATGGTATTGAGCTATAATGCACAGAGGCAGCAGAAAAAGCTTTCTGCCTTTGAGAGACCAAGCTGGTTTGTACAGGAGGCACACAAACCATCTCTTTGGAGAGCAGCTGTATACACCCTCACATGCAATAACTAAATTCAGTGATTAATGGGAACAGTGATGTGTCATCTTCATATACTAGAAATGTACAGGAAAATAAAAGTGAAAAGTACTATGTGTATCTACTGCAATTCTCTCGTGCTCTTGACACAAGCTGTAAGAGGATGACGGGGTAAGAAAAGGTTCGTAGGACTGTGTGAAAGCCATGAAAACTCCAGTACTGACTTAGATATTAAACGGAAAAGTCCTTTCTTAGTTCCCTAGGATGCATAATTCATTTTGATGGACACACAAAATCATCATTACTTTTTACAGTCACTGTGATGGTAACACCAGGTTAATAGTCACAGCAATGTTCAAATGTGAGTTAACATGTGAGTGAAAATGAAATAGTGACAGATCATTCTTTCCTTTTAACAGTAGGACATTTTACACTCTCTGGTTTGAGCAATCTCCAACTTTTACAGGTCAAAATACTAAATATTGTAGCAACAACTTCCTTTAGAGCCATTTAACATCACTCAATAGTACAAATGGCCCAATCCCATTTCCACCTGAGCGCAGTGGGAACAGGAGCAGCACGCAGTTTTAATATCATACACCAATAAACTGTTCTTTTTGCTAAGAAACTCACTGTAGGCTGAGCCCCCAATACTCTTGGCATTCAGTATGCATGACATCAAGTTACACTAAGATCATATGGAAGAGAAGCATAGGCAGAATCCGGCCACTCAACCAACCATGGGCTTCTTTTATGTGACTTTGGTTTTATTTCTTTTATTTTTGCAAATTTTTTAAAGATAGTGTAATTAAATCTTACCTCTTAAAGGAGCCCATGATTAGTAATTTGTTCATCACAGCCCCTTCAACCTCACCGAAAAAGTAGCCAGTCTGCAAGGAAAGAATGCAAGAAATTACCAGAAGTGTGGGTAAATGGCAAAAAAACATGGATACAATTTAAACTGGCATATTCTAGGATCTGACAAGAGTGGCTTTGACAGTTACATAGATAGGTTTTCAGAACTACTGCTATATAAAAACTGAAGAGGACTTCTCAGTCATGGCAAGTTATAGAGATTACATTATTACCCCCGAGCAGATGTGAGCGCTTATACAATAGATTGAGGTACATTATATAACATCTAATATCAGAACTAAGAGCCATTCAAACCTAAAGCTCGTAAGGGAAAGACACTAATCTGATCACAAACTGTTGTGATTAAAACGTTACTGAAAAAAGATATAAACAGGTTTTGAAAGGATTTCATAAACAGTCATAAAGAAGCATTGTTTATAATTCCTGCATGACCTGTTTAAGGAGCTGGAACAGTACATTTCATCAATCGTATAAATTTTAACTCCATTCAGAGTCATTTCATACTTAAAACCACTCAGCCTGATGAATTACCCATTTTGTCGTTGTTCACTAAATGTGGACTAATAAAAATAAATCTCTGTTGAGAAAACAAACATTCATGTTATGAATTTGGTATCTAACGTGGAAGAGACACCATTATCTGCAGCCATTCATGAGACATTCAAAAATCTTGCACGTCCAGCATTTTTGCTAGTTCCGGAAGACATTTTTTTATTTTAAGGCCTCAGCTCCCAGAAGGATTGGGTATGTTCTCTGCGTTGTTTAAAGGGAGAAATCCCACAATTTATGGGGGGAAAGGGCACTGCGCTCTCAGATTGCACGGATTCCATAGGCTTGGTATGAACTAAACCCCAATTCCATTACGAGGAACTTAGCTGACCTCAAGTATGCACCTGGGAGCTCGCAGGCAGAGAAGTTACTGCTCTAGCCAAAAACAGGCATTCCTCCATCCAAAGAGCAAGTATTGCCTTTTCCACTCAGGGGAAATTTGGAACATTCTCCAAAACATGCGGGTGTGTAAAGTTTCCTAGAAGCAAGGGGCACATTTGTAGTTTATATGACTACAACTGCTAACTTCAAGAGCCCTAGATGACTGATGAAGAAAGATTACCCTAACTACGGGATAGGCAGTCAGTTAATGTCAAAAAGTCTAAACCATAAAAGACTAGTATAACTTTAGATAGTAATAAACCTGATTTATCAAGTTGTGCTTCAGTCTTATAAAGATATTTCAGTGGCAGCTCTCTCCACAAAAGTTCCATTTGTAAATACTAGTTCTCTCCCAAACCATTAGTACTCAAATTGTTATTACTTTTCTTACTACATGAGGATTTAGTTATAATTCAGATGAAGAATTACATTGCCCATTTTCAGGAAAAAACATTCCTAGAATGGTTCAGGTCATTTTTGGCATTTCCACAAAAATGCAGTGCAGAAACAACCCGACATAGGTGAGTAATTGATAATGTTTCATGCAGCTTCCCTATCCCTTCCTCTAGTCCCAATATATAGAGTGTAATACATACATACATGTCTGTGTGTGTGTATATACATGCACACATATGTATACATATATGTACATACGTATACACACACATAAATGATCATATACTAATATTTTTGTGTTAGTTGACGTTATTTTTTATAATTATGCTGTTTTATACACATAGTCAAATAAAGAGTCAACTTTAATGACCATCTGAGGCTTAGAGCCCTCTTAATTAATTGTTGAGTTCAGCAGCAGTTAGGCACACAAAGGTTTTTGAGGAGCTACCAGCGCTGGGCATGGCAGAACCAGGGAAGAGGACCTAATTCTCTCATTCTGTGAAATGCCAGGAAGTGGTTTCCCCACTAAATATGTGCCTTAGCAAGCAGTGACATAGGATCCAGAGTCTGTAGGTCTTACTGGCGAGGTTACTGCAAAACAGACATCACCTGTTCCTTCAGCATCCACCAGCACCGCGTGATTCTCAGCTGTTTGTCCCTTAGCCCAGAAATCAGGTACCAGCATGGCTTGTTTTCTGGACTCACATGTGTTTGATGCTGTACTAGCCCATGGGCAGGAATAGACATTGCCCCAAAGAACTTAAAATCTAAGTCTTTTCTAGGCTAGCTCTGGTCCAACAGCTGTCCATAATACGGTTTTCACAGGAAAAAGTAATGTCTAGTATCAGGTAACCCACCAAAGGAAAAATCTCTTCCTAATCCTATTCATTGCCTAGACCCAACTACCAATTAGCAAATCAGTTACCAGTCAGAATTAAATAATTGTGAAAATTAGTTCAAAAAAGGAAAGAGGGAGGGTGACCAGAAAAAAAATGTTTAAAATGGATCAAAACTATTTTACAGTGAGAGCTATTTCCAGGTCATTGCTCATCTATGGAGAAAATACAGGTTTGATAGATAAAGGAAAAAAAAATCCGAGCTGTTTTGAACATAATGCAGTTAATGTTTAAGCCATTTTTATTTCATATTATTTTATGGGTACACCCTAGAATTACATTCACAGAATGCTTGATGTTCTGAAGGGATGGAAGCAATAAATTTAATAAGGTGAAACAAAATAATCAGTTTCCGTCCTCAGTTTTGAAAGTAAGATGATTTAAATTGTGAAGACAGATTACTGTACGACACAGTGCATCGGTTTAGTGGTTAACATTCTGGTATGGCATTGGAAGCATAATAGTTTCAGAAAAAATGCATTTGCCTTGTTTATTGCTTGCTAATAGACTTTTTAAAGACTCAAACAAAATGTAATATTTGCAGCAAAGGAGAATAGGAGCATGAGGAAAGGTTATCTAGGTATTTTTGAGCTATGCAAAACTGAAAAATATCTGCATTTTGCCTCCAGAAGTGTCAGATTTCAAGCTTTTAATATAAAAATGAAATAATCAGTGTAGCTTATTTTTTGACATTCACTTTGAATTTTGTACCTCTTCTCTGATCACTCGTTTAAGTCACCCAGAGCTCTTTTCAATAGTTATGTTTCTCAGCAACCAGCTCGGTCGTAACAAATTTGATTCACGCGAGGGCCAGGCGGGAGCTCGGATGTTCCCACTCGCTACCCCACAGCGCAGACCCTCCCGGCTCGGCGGCGGCGCCGCCTCAACCGTTCTCAGGCAAAGGCTACCGAGGATGGTGGCGGTCTCTGCACGAGGTCTGCAGGGCCGAGCAACCGCGCGGTCGCTCTTCACTCGTTCGTCCGCGAGGTCAAAGCAAATCGACGTTTTGAAGGACCCCCACGTTAATCACACCCCCTGCCCGTCTAGCGAGATGCAGGGCGCTGAGTTTTAACCCCTCCGGCACTGCCGTCCACTGCAGAAAAAGAAACTCTTCGGCTAACAGTTCTGTAAAACGCCCTCATTACAAGCTGGAACGTAAGCGCTCTCTGTCCCAGCCGCCTCCTTCTCTCTCCCAGCCTTTCCACGGGGTAAAAACGCCACCGGGAATTTTTCTTCTTGGAGTAAAGATTTCTTAAGGAAGGCAGACACTTCTGCAGCAAAAAAGCTCTTTAAACAGAACATTTGTGAGTTCAAGAGCTGACCCTGCCCCAGAGGGAGAAAGAAACTTAGCTGCTCTGAGAGAGAATATTATTTGTTGAAAGAATATTTTTAATCTTATATTACTAATTCCTTAACATTTTAAGGCAACAGCTCATTTAAAAATACAATTAATTTTATGTGTGCTAAATGAGACAGTTAAATAAAAATCTTTCACTTACCTGTCTATAGTCTTCAGACACTAAAATAAATCCATTATTATCTATCAGGTAACAGTTGATTGCCTGAAAAACAATAAAAGTATAATTCCAACTTTTAATCTTAAGATACAACAATTTTATTACTTAGTTTACTTCAATCCCAAGTGCCTTCTAAAAGGATAAACTTTTAGCCTCAAGTTCTTTTAATGGCTCCCACAACTTCTAAGTGAATGTACTCTCAAAGTATGTGATATTACTTCGTTTAATTTTTATGCATATCCCATTTATGCATATGCAAAACAAAGATATATATATATATAGAAAAGGATAACGTAAGATAACCATAAAGAAGCGTAAAAAGAACCAGGTCAGTGTTTTTATAATCCATTCTTAAAAGTATTTCCTTATAACAAAGTTTGGAAAGGTATAGACCCTTGCTGCTCCTGATGGCTTATTCTGTGTTTGGAGAAAAACATCAGCACAATGTCATTACACTAACGATGTACTAATTAAAACACAGTGTCAGCCTGGAGGACCAACAGGGGACTAGGTAATATTTTTTAATTTGTTCAGAGGGGGAGGGGACCAGAAACTTCCGTAAAAGAGGCCCCACAGGTCTCTTAAAGCTTTCCAAATTGTGTTTTTAATTGGGAGCTGGATTTGAGGTAGGACTGTTAGCTTTTCGTAGGTCAGACTTATAGATTGTATAAAACAAGGTAAACCCTAATCAGTGCTTCCCTCCAAACATGCACGCATTGTTTTAACCTCAAGTGAATTGCTTGCTACAGGCAAAGTTTTAATTACTGTGCTTCAGAGTTTAAACATAAGGTTCAGCTCAAACCTTGGTATTACTCAGTTTCTCTTCACTATTGCTAAATACCTACCTCAGCGTTAAATCTCTAATGTATTTCTATCACTGATCTAAATCAGCAAATATTTTACTAACATTCCTTAAATTTTCTGTGACATTAGTAAAAAATAAAAATAATAATAAAAAAAAGTTCTGGCTCTCAGCATAGCAGTGCTCATGGTTTTCCTTTTAATTTAAAATCATTCTTGCCACAAACGGGCTGAACAGAGAGAGTTCATGCTATATTCTGCATGTCCAGCAAAGTATCTCTGCCGCTTTAGAGAGGAAAGCAGTTCCGCTGCAGTAGCAACGGTGCAGGATGTTGCGAAAATGCAGCCTGATCGCTCAGGCGACATTTCGATGTGTCTGATTCCCATTCTGGCCACCTATTAGTGCTGCTCCGGGTGACCAAAGAGGGGGGGAGAGTTGAAGAAATGCTAGCTTGAAAAGTTTAGCTTTAAAAAAAAAAAAAAAAAAAAAAGGCAAAGAAACCCAAACTAGGCACAAGTTTGGGATGGATGTCATCAGCTGCAGATGCTGTCGAAGACTCAGCGGGGCAGATGCCCGACCTTGGTGGTGCGGCAGGGGTGGCATTTCAGGAGCCCTGCGGCTCCAGGACGCTGCTTTCCTGAAGTCCATCACAAACCTCCCACTCACTCTAACAGGAGAGGAGCTCTTTGGAAACCCTCCTCCGCAACTGCTTCTGTGCTATTAATTACGGAGGAAGTGTGGCACAGCCTAGGGGATGCATACTTGCAGTCTTCATGCGTGAAAAGTGAATCAAACAACAGTGCTTTAGAAGCAGTATTTCTCCATCACTTATAACTCATAGGAGTAGTTGTGCTGGACAAGGGAGACCAGGCTTCATCTCATAGCTTACGGCTTACACGTAGTTGGGAAGACTGCCAGGATTTGATAATGACTCGCCATGTTTCAAATCTCTAAGCCATAGCTATTTGTTAGCATTGTTCAGAATTTAAATAGATGTTAACAGCTTAGCATTACAATCGGAGAGAGGCATAAAGCAGTGAGTGGGTTATATAGCTTTTTAGAGGTGTGAGCAGATAACAGGTTTCGTATTTCAACTCATTTTAGAAACATTAACACCAGGAAAATGTTCATTCAGGACTGCATTTAGCCATCTACTTGCCAGTAAGATAAATAACTTTCTTTATGCAGCACTACATTAAAGAAACATTATATAAATGAAATTTAGCATTGACAAAGGACAGCGGGGTACATTTACTTGTCCAATACCTCAGCATGAATATTTCAAATATGAGATTAATTCATGGGATAGTGGCATTTGCATAGGATAGAGCAGTGTGAAAGGGCTTTAATTCACAACGACTCACAGGTGTCGGAGGTGAACTAAGCACTACAGGTTTGCCCCAAGGTTCAACTTCAGTGAACTTGAGATTTCAAGGGGAACGTTCCACAGGTGGAGAGTCCCTGAGCTTGTGAAATAGAGTAGGCATGAAGTCCAGAACAAACAGAGCAAGAATGTCGACTGAGGCCTCAGAACACGTTTGGATTACAGTAACTTTGATCAAGTTCAAGTCCTCTATGTATTTTTCAGAACTCCGGTATATAAGAGCAGTAATGGAATGTAATATGGGTTAAAAAACCAAAAATGAAAAAGAAAACAGAAAATTAAACTAAAATGTAAGACATCAGGAAAACAAGAAGAAATGAGCAAATACAAAGCTCTCCCAAAAAAGAGAAAAAATGAGATTTGCAATGAATTGTAAGTCTGCCATACCACTGCATTTTGGAATTAACTAATTTTCTGCAGGTCTACTATGCTATTCCAGTTGCATCAACTTCATCTCCTAATACTTGTAAATTTGTACAGTAACCATTCAGCAGATATTTTCTTGCCATTGAGAATATCTGTGAAAGTTAAAAGATTCAGCAACAGGATCTGTGACATCTGATACAATTCTATCAACAGATAGTATATTTTGTCGTTTTTAAAAAAAAGGTGCTAAATCATCAAAGTGCACAATACTGCTAAATTTCTCCTGTGCATATGTGGCTCCCACTGAGTTTGCGTTTTGTTTGCATATGCATGTAATACCAACAAAACTGATGCCTGAACATTTAGGAAAGTACATGACTATTCTCATTAACTACCAATGTGATTAAAAAAAAAAAAAAGTATAACGTTTATGACTGCTGCTTCTTGGAAACTCTAACAGCGTCTACTCCCTTCTTAGTGAGGACAGGCTAAAAGCATTTTTACAGTAACCGTAATATGCCTATAATTCCTGTTTTTAATGAAGCATTTGAAGCCCTTGCAGCAGGAGCATGCTTGATGCAAGAAATTAGGTACTATTATTACTCTGTCACGAAGGCTGTTGCTAGTGAAGGAATTAATCCCTGCTCGATCTTTATTCCCTAACGCCTGGCGCTTTATGCTGAACGATGTGGAGATTTTACGCAGCACTCCAACCTTGCCCAGGCTACCTGTGGTTACACTTCGCAAGCTGCTTGGCTGGGAGTGGAAACCCACTGACGAGACTATTTAAAGACTCTGGAAACAAGGTAAAGTTGGTGCATTAAGTCTGCAGTAAGCTGGCACAAATCTAAGAGTGAGGAAAGGACAGGAAACACGTGAAATTTACACTTCTGCAGACCTCAGCTTTCATTTTTAGGCGGACGGGGCGATTAATGCTGCGAGCTCAGCTTAAAACACGTAGAAATGCAAATGACAGCGTGGAAGTGGAGTTAAGTAAATGAGCTTGCAGCCTTAGCGGGGACTTGTAATACATGCATTTTTCTTTAATCACTTCATATTCAGAAAAGCTCACTGAATGGTTAAAAATGATACAAGCTTTAAACGGAAGAGTCTGTATAGTTGCAAAGGCAAAAGATACGTTGCTTTGAAAGGTTGCCAAAGGCGGCATAACCATTGGACTTCTGTGTTTTGGTTTTCTGCAATATTTTTTTTCTTTTATTTATTGCTATCCCTATCCTCCATCTGCTAGATCCCAGGGTCCCAGTAAATGGATTACAGTTTGTCGTATGATTTGCTAATTTGGTACACTGAAGAAATTAAGTATTCCATTGTTATAACTGCCGATGCTTTAAGTTCTGTCTTTATCCTCAGAAAGGTTTTTGTGGTCCGCACCTCATGTGGAACAGTTACATATTTTAAAAAATTGTATCATTGTGCCCATATATCGGATGCACGTTTCAATAAAGCAGATGCTTCGATGTCGCGGTAGATGCGGATATGAAGTAGAATCCTTGCGGCAGTATTGCTAAGATCAACGATGTACCTCTTAAAGTTTTTATAAATTAATTAAGAGAAAAGTAATCCAAAAATTAAAGTACCACTATTTGCTTTAAAGATATAAATATCCAATACAATAACCGCAAATGTTAGAAAACACGCTTCCAAAACATTCACAGCCTGTTTTTTTGGCTAACTACCCCAAGTCTTTGGCTTTTTAAATTACTTATCCTCAGGAAAGCCCCAACACAGCTCAACTGCCACTGCACGAAACACCACAGAGCGCCTCCGGGCCGCTCGGCGTGCCGCCCCGAACACCCCCGAGCGAGCGCCCGGCCGGCTCCCCGTGAGCCAGCCGCCGGGCAAGCGGAGGCAGCGGCAGGGCAGCAGCTCGCGAGGCGCGGAGGCGTCCCGGGGGAACGCACGGGTCCGCGCCGCGCGCGCCGGGAGCCTATTTCGGATGCAAAACCAGCCCCGCAAGGCAGCGCTCGAAGGAAGATACGAGGAGACAGCAGGGAAAGAAAATGAAGACTTGGGGAATACCACAAATAGCATACGTCGGTTGCGACTGTAAAAAGCAGCGCCAGAAACCGGTGAGAGTTTGGAGACGATTGGGGAAACAGCGTGGGAGGGCACAGAGGGGAGGCAGCCTGCCTCCGGCTGCCGCCGGCCGACGCGGGGCTCTCCGCGGCCGCTGCCCCAGCACCGGGGCCCCTACGAAAAGCTGCGCAAAACCGTGCAAAAAAAATACGTTTTCTCACTTTGAAAAGAGATTGCAAAATATTGCATTAGCATCAACTACAGAGGCAAGCCACCTCGTGCCCCCACTATAATTTCCTTTCGTGTATGTTTTGTACTAGTCATTTTTGCCACTGTACGGAAAAAAATTTGGCCACTGTATGAAAAGGGGATCTCCTGTTCATCCCATCACCTGGCGTGGTTTTCAAGCCTTATTAACATCGCTGCTTTCCAGGACGGCGCCCCTGAATCACGTGAACATGGCCTACAGAGTTTGTTTCCACATGCATGAACTTACAGTTGATCCTAATTAAACGCACGTAGCTTGTTCAAGCAGTTTATCAGGTGACCCACATCTGCTTGCGCTGTTCCCTCAACTTGGAGGTGACAGATGTTATCAGCAATCACTTTATGTTTTCTTCCACATCACTGACAAAAACCATGTGCAATACCACACCTCAACCCAACTCTGCTGACTTTTCTAGAATCTTGTAGCATCTTTCTAGACTCACGCCTAACATCCCCCTCCTCATCACCGAACGTGCAATGTTGGCCACCTTTCAGTACACCTGATCTGTGATACATTGGCTGCTTAACTGAAATACCACGTTATAAAGTCAAATACTTTGTAAATATCTATGCGTAGAATATTCAAATTACTATTTTTATCCATCACATTAATCACATCATGGAAATATGTCAAGCTACTTCGACAAGCTCAGAAAGCCACACCGACTCCGGTTACTTCTCTTTTGCTCCTTAACTGTTATTAAGGAACTAATTCCACACAGGTACAGCTCTGAATTCATGTCTAATTCTAGTGCGAAAGTAAGAGATTAGCAACTCAGATGAACAATAAACAAGCAAAAATGCCTTAGAGTGCTTTCATACCACTTCCAAAACTGGATCCATAAAGCACATTATTATAATGAGGTAACATCGCCAGCCTCGTTATTAAATACATGTTGGTAATCAGTCATAAAAACATGCCTTGCTAAATAAACTGCCTAATACTTAGAAGGCGACTCCAATTTACATCAGGATTAATGCAGTCTGAAGATCTCATTGTACACTATCATCTACTTCAGGTACTACTGCAGTAGAGGTATAAATGAAAAAAAAATCTGTAAAATACTTACATCATCATCACAACTTATAGAACATCTGCCATCAAGAGATGCACACTGCAGAGGACACCAAAATCAATAAAATATTTTCATTTCTAGTTTAATGATTACAAAAAATTCCATTTTAAAGCAAAGATGAACACAGTTGTACAGAAGTTAGTATCGATTACGTATTAATCAAAGACAGCAATTGCTCTAATTATGGCAACAGTAGGAAAGCATTAAATCTGCTCTCCAAATCCGTTCTGTTGGTGCTTGCAGAGAAAGGTTGCATTCACACTGCACCAGTTTTAACTGTTTTAAATACCACCCTCTCCCTCACATGCTAGAAGGCTGGAGATCACGGGCACAAATACACGATTTTCCCGTAGAGGTGGGGTGTGACCAGCATTTCAGCGGTGCTTATTCTCCAAAATAGTGTAGTCCCAGATGATTCTCAAAATAGGGATAAAATCTCCTAATCTTTAGAAACGATACTATTCTGTTCCATAAGTACAAATTCTATAAATTATAAAAAAAAATCTATATAAATATCTATATCTGTATATAGATACAGCTTCTTAACGACTATAAATGACAAGTATGATTCAGTAACCTGGCTAAGCTCATCAGTCAAGCTGAGACTTCAGTGTCTGATTGGCAGAAGATAAATCCTAAGTAAGGCAGAAAGCACAATTCTGCCATCACTGAAAACGTCATAAAATTTAGTCAGCAGTTTCCCCTTTTTCTTAGGGAGAAAGTTTACGCGTGCCAGGCCAACACGCTAGCTTATTTCTTTACATCAGGTCCGAGTCTCAAAGGGGACGACGTTTCCCCCGGATCTGCTCGGACTGCTCCGGACCGGGCGAAGCAACCCGCCCCAGGCCGCGCCGCCCGCTCCCAGCCGCGGAAGCGGCCGAGCAAAGACGCTGTCCTCCGAAACTACCTATCAAAAAAGCCTTAAGTAAAGTCACGTTTGCATCGAAGATGCTTAATTTCACCACCATCAACAGGTGTTGATCAACCTAATAGAAGCACTAGCATCATGGAAACATGTTTTTACATTTTTTTCATGTCGTTATTTTGGGGACATAGAAGGCCAAAAGGACCTACAGTAATTTTTTAGAGTTTTGATATACACTGGCAGCTTAAAATTAATGAGCTTTCTCTTTGCCTCTACAAATGCTGGATCTACCCCCAGTTTTTCACCACTGAATGCTCTTTTTTGTAATAATGAACTGAAAGCAAATAAGAGCTTGCCATTATATATTTATAATAGCTTGTTTGTTTACAATAGTTTTGTTTATGACAAAAAATTGCAGATCATTATCATCTGCACAGTTAGAAAGTTATTGTGGATTCAGTAACAAATTAAATAGGAACCTAAAATATACCTGTCTGCTTGCGGTCCAAAATTTCCGCTGGAAAAATTCAAGTTTCATCTGGATACCTACAGCTGGGAATATATAAATGAAAACAATGTGTTAAAATTTTAATAATGAATTAAAATCCTTTAAAATGATTATTTAAAGCTATTCAGACGGAAAAATGATGATAAGACCTATAATAAAAAGGTAATAGTAATTAAACTGAAGAGACCACACAGTCACATTCTAAGCCATTTACATTTTAAAAAGCAAAGATATTGCTAACATGTGATAACAATGCAAACATTACTGAAATTGCATGTATCTCCATACTTAACATAAAACGCCCAAACCCAAACATATTTACATGCATGTCTATCTCCAATTTGTATTTTTCTGGTAGCAATGTAACAGCTGTAGAAACAGGCACTACACATTTTGTGCTGAAAGCTATAGTTGGCTAACATTTCAAATCATCATTTACCATTGGGCTATTTAATCCATGAATGATCAGTGGAATACAAGAAGCCTATTTCAAACATAAGCACTTGTTAAAAATTTTTGAAATTAAGAGTATGATGTGCAATTATGTCAAATGAAAGTATAAGAGTTAAACATTACTAGTTACAGGTTTTCAGATTTCCAGAAAAGGTTAATAGTGACAATAATCTGTATTAAAAAAAAAATGAATTAATCAAGATTTAACTGGTTTAAACAATGTATTTCCCATAGCTTCAGGCAGGAGATTGTTCTTCCTAGTATCAGTAAACCTTTCTTCAGGCCTCATCTGGGCTTTACAGCACCGTGTTGCTGCTCAGCAGGAACACTGTGGCTCACACAGGCTCCTAAGGCAGATGATTCTTCTGGTTTTGCACAGCCAGACTAAGAGAATGATCATGTCTTTGTGCTGGGAAGGTCTGGATTAGCTTCATTAAGCAAAAGAAAATAATACGACGAAAAATATGTCCGGAAGAGAGGGGAAGAGCTACTGCTCTTACTGCTGCTGCTGCCCCCTGCACGCTGCCTGCCACGCTCCTGCCCGCTCCAAGAGCCCTCCTCGGGCCAGGCTCTTCAGCCGAGGCTCTTCGGTGCTGGCCCTGTACCCCGCAACACTCTGGCTGTTCAGCACAACGTATCAACAGGCTCCAGCTGAGAGCCCTGCAGCTCCTTTTGGCACCGTAGGGCTCATATAGTGGCTTAGGCAGAAAGAACGAACTGGGCTCTAACGACTAATCTATAGCCTTAGTATACTGTTTCCCGCTGGCCCTTCATAAAAGCTACAGTTTTTAAAGCTTTTTAAAGCTCTAACTTCTAGCAAATTCACTATAACAATCCTTTGTTTAAAACAAGTAACAACTTAAAAAAAAATCAGTGGTTTTGGAAATTTGGAGGAGATTTCATTCATTTGCTTTATTCCTCTAGGGTCCACAGCAGGCATCATTTTAAATCCCATTTACTTATTTGTAATATCTTAGACTACTGGTACTGGTTTTTGCAAATGTACATGTACCGCTGTCCTGCATATATTTTATTTTGTGTCAGCAGGTAGGAAAAAGTATGTGGTACGAAAGCCACAATGAACTGATACAATGTAATGTGAAATTACATAAGGAATTTTCATATTGCAGCAGTTTATAAATAGTTCTTTGCTATCTGTATCTCATGGACATTACTGCTTAAGAGACTAAGTACAGAAATTCATTTCTCCTTTCAAATAAATTCCAGAAGAAACTCTCTCCAGCTACATTTTTATTATCTAGCAATTTATTTTATGGTCAATGAGAAGATGTTATCTGACAGCCATGCAGCACATGTTTCCTTCATCTGTTGTTTGCCTTTAGGTTTATGTCTAGCACACAGGTGATCTGCACTTTCTACCCCCTTTTTTCTGAAACAGACACAAAATGCATACATTGTAACTTTCCACTAAAAACACACTTTGCTTCTGTATCCTGTATCAGTATTTGAAATGTCAATCTCATATTCCATTTTTACATGTATTCATTCATATACGAATGAATACAAGAGCATTTACACGCTCAGCAAATTATTTGTGTGTCTTGCTTCCACCATGTGAACATGCCTGCGGAATTCACCAAGCAAAGCTCAGCATTAGACACACAGACAGGTAGGTGCCTTGCTGAATAAAGGCTAGGTTTGCTTCTAAAAGCCAAATCCTCCAGCCTGCAGAGAATGTCATCTTTTGCAGACTTAAATGAAATTGATAGCTTTTACCACCATGCAGGATCAGGCCTGTTTTGCAACTGATAAGGAATGGACATGCTTTTCTGAACATTATAACATGATATCTAAGGGAAACTGGAGTGAAGAACAGTTGTCTTTATTCTGCACTGGAAAAATGTACATTTTTAATTGTTACAGATCTCTAAACATTTCTAAGCTCTCAATTTGAAAATAACTTGGCAGGACCTAGTGGAATGGATCTCACTTCTTAGCAGGCTCATAGCTGTGAACCAGTAGGCATATAGCCCTAGGGAAGAGAGGAATGAAGACCTATAAGACCCATGGAGCTTCTTCTTTCCCCAGGTGATTTTATAATGGCATCTTTGGGATAATCTGTGTCAAATTACTGAGTTCTTGAAAACCAGATTTTTGAAAATATTCAGATTTTTCAAGAGTTAGATTTTCAAAAGTGCTTAGGCAGAGTTGGCATTTACTCCTACCGATTTCAGTGGGAGTTAGGTTCCTAACCTGCTTAACTATTTCCATAAACCATTCAAAAGGGTTGCCTCCACCTCTGGACTCCCAGATGCCTTTGATATTCTGTTTATCAGTCATTTATAAACACAACAACATTAACAGCCTACGCTTACTATGGAGTACCTCTCAACAAAGAATCTCAGGATACTCAATAAACGTGGTTAAGTCTTAATATCCTCATTTTATTGCTGGGAAAATGATGCATAAAGGAAATGAATACCGGAGTTCACACAAAGATCTGATACTGAGAGTCGTAACAGCAGATTTTAGAGCAAAACAGATCTGTGGTTTCCAAAGCCTTGTTCTAAGAGTTAGAAATATTGCTGTTTTTAAAGGGTACAGATAAATGGGTTGTGGTTAGATACAGTTCAGTTAGAGTCCTGATAGAGGTCAACTCTCAGAACTCCAGCTCTTATTAATAGACACCATTGCCCAGAGTAAAGAATGAGTTGCCAAGGTAAAAATGGGCTAAATTATCAAGCTCGTTATCTTGATGATGTGAAAGAACAGAGCCGTTATCAAACGTCAATTTAAGGTTTAAACCTGTAAGAAACATTTATTAGGTTTCAAAGGATGAATGTAACAATCTCTTCCATTATCTGCTTTACTATGGCTTGCTGTTTCATTTGAATTCAGCTTATGGAAGTTCTCCTATTTTTATCTATCTGTCCAAGACATACAAACCTATAGCATGTCTAAATTGTAAAATATCGTACAGGTTGCTAAAAGTGATATTACCATAAAAATATTCTGAAATATTTCATTACATGTTAGTGCTAAAATAAATCTCTGTAATTTAGAGATTATTTTATTTGCTGTGGCTGGCCTGTTTAAAATGCTTGGCAAAGCAACCTTTGTTTAAATTCCATTTTAGTTCTAGTAAAATATTAATGAAAGTATAGTTAATGTAAAGCAGCAACTTAAAATATTCCCCCGCGCTAATATATTATGTATACTGAAATTTGAGCAGGAGAGGTTGGAGTAGATCACCTCACAAGGTCCTTCCCAGGCTGAATTATTTTACCGTTCTATTTGAGGGTAAACCTTTTGCAGAGAAAAGCTAAATAGACAGCCTACAATCCTGCTTAAATAAAATGAGTATGTACTGAAGATCTGCCAGTGTCCGGTACAAAATACTTACCACAGGAGGGAGAACCTAAACCAGCAGCAAGGTAATGACGACAAAGCCCACGTGAGAAACCTTCCACGAGCCCATTTTCATGGTTGCACAACGCAGTGCTGTACTGTAAAGACAACTGAAATCCCGGGACTAATTTCTATGAAACACAGAACATCCCTCTTCGTGAAGCTGAGGCAAGCAGCTGCAGTTTTGTTTTTGTTGTATTAGCTCTATGAATGTCAGTGCTTCCTTGGGCAGATTGTGAGGGGAAATGAAGGACCAGGCAGAAACACGAGGTTTGTTCCCACTCAAGCAAAATCTCATGATTTCAACAGGAGTGTAGTTTGTGTAAAACCTGCAGGGCCAGGCATTACCAGCTAAGTTACCATATTTCTTACTTTCTTAAAAAAATGATTCAGTTCATTTCTCTCTCTGCCTTTTAGCAAAGCTTTATCACTCATCTCAAACATACAATACTATTGGAGATAGTAAAACAGAAATATGTCTTAAACTTTATAGTCTACTCTGGTCAAGGTCGTACAGTGTTGTAATGGCAACATTTTAAGTATAACACATAACATTACATATTTCCCTTGTGAAGTATTTTCTCAATTAGAGTTTTTTAATCCTTTTACTTGTTTTTAAATAATGAAGTGCTACATGATGTATATCTGTGTTGCAAGATAAGAGCAGAAAACACAGCTCCCGTAAACACTGTATGGTGAAAGCTGTAATAAGCAATTTAAGAGATGTGTCTTCAGGCGAGATTTTAATCTCATGCTTTTAGTTTCTTTACATTTTGTTCCTTGCAACATCTTGAAGAATTCTATATAGGTAATTCCATGTCAATGAATGAATAACTTCTAAATATTCAATATCCTCAGTGATATATACGAATACATTTCTTATTATAATCATTTGAATCAACCTATATTCAAAAGAATTAACAGTGGATGGAATAATAATTTTCTTTTCTACTCCTGAGGTGGTAGTAAAGCATTTTTGCAGGATTTTCCCTGTGCTTTTCAAGAACAGTGTTACTACCACAGGATATTTTTTTGGTCAGGTCATTTAATGCTGTAAGAACTATTCAGATATACTTCAAAAGTTTTAAGAGCCAATCTGTTCTTCTGAGCAATCCCTAGTCCTTCAACATTCAGAGTGAAATATTTGTGCTCCAAGCTACTTTCTATTTAAATCTGTGGTTCACAAATTGGCTAGATATTTAAAAAAGAAAAAGGTACAGACTTCAAAATTACAGCTCCCTTGTCACTAATTCCTTATTTAGCCTCCTTGATGTAACAACTACAGCAGAGAATAGCGAAAAGAGCATAACTGCACTGCAATTTTGTCCAGATAACATCCACATTTTTATAAACTCCTATAATTTATCTTCACATGGAATATAAATATAAATTTACTTCAACATTTGTTAATTGACACAAAATAGCCAGGGGGTACAAATTATTTTTCTTCATGAAGGAAAGAATGAATGTTCAAAGTCAAGGAAAGAAGATCTTGTCTCTACTGCTGCCTTTTGGTTGTAATGCCCCTGGGGCGGCCGAGCTGAAGCTGGAGTTGGAGGTACATGGAAGCCCCACCAATGGGAGCTGATGGAGGGACATTCAGCCTCTTTCTCCCTGCATCTCCCTCCACCTTCTGTGCCACAAATGTGCCATTTCACGTGAAAATTACAACTCCAAGTGCTTGCATAAACCACGCTAGCAAACTTACTTCAGTGATCCCAAGGAAAAGCTTTCATGCTGCCTATGCAAAGCAGACATTAACCCCGTCAGATTTTTTTCTTCATCTAACAAAGTGGCTGCCGTTCTGCGGCACATAATCTATGAAATAACAGATGGTTGAGAATTACAAAATTAAATTCTTGGCTCAGTGATAATTTTTGTTAAATAAGTCATTTCCTTCTGTGCTGATACCACAGTTGAGGGTAATATTTCACTGTTTTACTGGGATGCTGTGAGTATAAAATCATTGGTAAATGCTTAATATCTACAGAGCCAAGGGCCTTTAGAATCAAGGCAAAAATGAAGGGAAAAAATAACTCAACACAGATCAGAATTGCTTGCACTAATTTCGAGATCTACGTGGTTAAGCAAATGGATAGATAAGGAAACCTTTTTCTCTGCTTTTGTGGGCAGAATTACAAAAGACCCTACACTTAAGTAAAAAGGACCAACTCCTACTTAAAGTAAGTGAGGAAAATAGATTAAACTAATTTATTTCAGGCAAAAGAGAAGCTGAATACTCCTATAAGCCTGGCAGAGAGATTCCAAATATAATATTAGGGAAATGTAGTAAAACCTAGAAGGTTTTCCACTCTGTGGAATATCCATCAACACTATATAAAAGCACTGGATCAGGAGGGCTAGAGAAATATCTTGGGGTCTCCATTCCCTTTCCTACAGAGGATACACTACAGCCCAAGATTCTTTCTCACACATAAAAGATCCTCAACATTTTGAAATGGAAGACACTTCTTCTGGTGCTCTGGACTGCCTACCTCCGATGGAATTATCTTAAATGAGGTTTAACTTGGCTTCAAAATAAAAGACCTTGGAGATAGATTTGTACTAGGACTAATTTTTATATCTACACTGACTTTCTGCATAAAGCTTAGGTTCCTTCTTAAGATTCTCTTACAATAAAGCACACTTTCTACCCTAGCAGAAATAAAACATCCTTTATGCATTTGGATAGGCCCTTACTAACATTCATGAACTCTGTCCTCCAAAATGTGTCCTATTTATCTATTTATTTAACTCAGTGAAGATTTATAAAGTGCTTTATATCTTTTCTGGTGGCTTCTCCAACATGAAGCCTTTCTGCCTGACCTTACAAATACGGAGTTTTAGCTGGAGGCCTGGCATGAATGCCATTGCACAGGTGAACTCGCCAAACCATGTTAAGATCACAAATAGGCATGAATCTCTGGCTCCACAGGCATGGAACCCTCTCCCTGGACAAGGAACATTATTTTATTATGCAGATACCATGACTCTGTTGCTACATTACTGTATACATCTGAATAGTCCACAATACACAAGAATTTCAAGGAATATTACAAACCATTGTTTAAACATGCTTATCAAAAGTATACCAGATCCAAAGAGGACACCGAGATCCAACATAGAAAAGATTTCCTCATCCTTTATTTTTTTATCCAATTTTTTACGTGTTTACTGACACTTCCTTTTCACTGAAACAGTGTAAGACTTTTTCCTCAACTGAAAAATGACAAGTGATAACATTACATAACTGAAGGGAACATCTGAATCTCTCTTGAGCTTCAAATGTAAATTCTTGAGCAGTAAAAAATAGATGTTATCATTTGTGTGTCTACTACATATTTAGACACCTTAAAATTAAATCCACTTAAAGTTCATGTAAATCTGCATCTACCTTTTCTATCTACATCTAAACCTCAACAACATTTACAGATTGGTTTTTCCAAATATGAGGCTCTTATTATCCTAGAAACAAATGTAAAATACAAATAATCTTAAAATCTGAGTTGTCACACAGACGTCTTAACAATATTCAGAAATAGCTTGGTGTAATTACTGGCATGCTGACCTTATTTTTCGTGTGTTCAAGTAAGTGGAATGATCACACATATGTCTAATTTGTCAATGCTATATAAAGTCAGCATCGAATTTTTATATAATAATAAATCTCTCTATAGTTATATATTTTTTTAAAAAAAAATCACTTCCAAATATTTTTATGTGAGACAATACAATTTTCATAATATGTCATAAGTTTTTACCTAATACAAAAACTACTTTATTCATTAGAGATATTATAATACTACCTGTAAATGTGTGAATTCTTCTTGCAGGGATAAGAGAAAGTTGAAGTTGTGCCACTTTATTCAAAGACCTCAAACCTACTATCTTTTCCCAGAAGATTTTTAGAATTAGTGCTGGAAGCAGTTGTCTCGACGGAGACTCTCAAGGGACAGGGAAGGCAATGGCAGCTAGTATTTCCTGGAGGCCAAGCTCAAGTAGAAAGGAAGAAGATATTGGGAACCTGATGTGAGGCCAAGCTGAAAGGGAAGCAGGATGATGACTGCTTGGAGGCCTAAATTCATCCAAACTCAAACCACCAGGGAAAGCTGAAGGACTTGGTGTGCAGCCAACCCCTGACAACCTGAACAGCGGAGGGCAGTCTGTGAACATCATCATAAACCAGACCCCCTTTGACTCCCTGACACACATCTTCCTTCTGGAGGACTAATGAACTAGCAATAGGAGCAGGAGGAAACACCAAAAGGATATAAATTGAGTGAAAACATCAAAAATTATAGAGGCAGCTGACTGAAAGTACCTTGCCTTTTCAAGAGACTGCATTGAGGAGGCTGGAGAGAAACAGGTTATCTGTAAATTATCATTCAGACAGTCATGCTGTATTTCAAACTTTACAAGTTAGCAGTTGATGTGCTGCCAATACTGCAACAAAGGACTCCCACAAAAATCTACTCTTTTACCCCACGATAAACTTGTGTACCAAGAGCACAGCTCAGGGGAGCTACTTGGGAAACCATCCGTAATTTTTCCAATAAGGGGAAAAAAAACAAAACAAAAAAAAAAAAAAAAAAAAAAAAAAAAAAAAAAACAACAAAAAAAAAACTCCCATAAGCCTGAAGGGAGGTAACCACTTGGCATGTAAAATTACACTAAGTGCACTATGCTGGAAAGATACATACCTTGCTCCTGAGAAATACAAGGGGTACATTGATAGTACAAAATAGTCGTTTTGGCTGTACAATTTGAAGGGGTGAGGTGGGGCACAGTTAAGCCGTGTCTGGTGTCTGCAGTATCCTCCCTGTGATTTTCAGAAAATCCCTGTCACCTGGTTCATTCCATTAGCATAAAAGGAAGTAAAAATAAAAAGCGGGTTGGGTAGTATTTTTATTACCCTCAGGAATGCTTCAGCAGTGTGCAGAGAGAGGGCAAACTCTATCAACAACAGGAAAACTGCACCGGTGGCAGAATTTTTATAAGGAGATCCTGTGAGCCTTCAGGCACCTTCTTCCAGCATCTCCCTGCCTGACAACCAGTCTGACAAATATTTCTGAACTCTGATGGTAGTGCAAGCATGCAAAGATGGAAATCTGACCACAGTTTGACTAAAATAATGAAACTGTGATTGTATTTTAATAACTCCCAAACCATTTTCTGGTCTTACAGGGTTTGCTCTCTCATTTTTTTGGCAATATTCAAGTACATCCCGTGATCGGAACAAAAAATAAGAATATATATTTGTAAGCGCATTTGTAAATCTTAAGGGAGGATTTATGACATGCAACACTTAAGAAAAGCTCCATTAGTTTTACTTCTTATAACTGAGGTCCTAATCTTGGTAGCTAGTGTAGCTTAGCTGATATTCCTTTCACGACTCAGTCAAAGGGCTGTGGTTTCAAGTTTGTAATTAATGAATCTCAAGAGGCATAGAGTTCAGTCAAATATCCAGAAATTAGGATCCTTATCTGAACTCTTGGAGTCTGTGATTGGATTCTCTTAGGAGATGTCAGACACTCTGCTTCCAGTTGTAACTAAAATACAATGTGTGCACACTTCCTGATAATGTTTTCTTTTTTTTCAGATTTGATCCTGGCTACCAACTGGGTTGACAAAAAATTGCTGATCAACATTTTTCAGCATCATGAGAGAGGCTGATTTCAGAAATGGGTGAAATGCCGATTGCCCTGATTTCTGAAGAGGCTTATTCTTCCCAATTTGAAATCCTAACACAGCAGAATGGCTACAAGGTGTCATACTGTTAGACACAGAGTAATTTAGATATGACATTGAAGATAAACTTTATGGTACCCACTGCAAAATGAACCTGTGACCATCTCCATCCAATGTCTCCCATATGCAACTTTCTTCTCTTGCTTTTCCTCACCCATTCTATGTCTTTAAACTTTTTTCCCCCCTAACTTGCATCTTCCCTTCAGTTCAATGCCTTTTATCAATGCCTTTAGTCTTTTATCTGCATTGATTTAGAAGCCAAGACACGGAGCTACTGCTACTACTACCTACCTTAGCGTGGAGGGGCTAAAAAAGACTGTCAGAACTCAATTCCTCCTGTCTCCAGAACACGCTGACTACCAACTGCCTGCCCTACGCAGTTAACATCATAGATGCTTGCATACAAAGTCCGTGAATACAGAAAATCCTCTTAGTCAAAAAGACTTGGGACACTGGGTGAGAAAAAGCCAGCATTTTATCAAATCGCATTATTTGGAAATAGTTGTGGATCTCTTATTGATTGAATAATAATAACAACAACAACAAACCGTTTGTGCTGTACTGTGATTAGCAAATTGCTCTGAATTACTACAAATATGAGTAATATTATTTGAAGACAAATAATAAATTAGACATAACCTGATCGTGAATATAAATCGCTATCCTTTCAACCAGGTTTCTACTGAATATTTTATAAATCAAATACATATTTATTGTAATGCTCCAGAATTAATATTCCTGTTCCTATTTTTCTAACATTGCGGATTTATTTAACCATATTTTTGATGTTTAATCACATGGTGGTAATCTATGGATGTAGAAAGGTATATAGAAATGTATGTAACAAAAATACTTGGTACAAACACCTCCGTCTGTTTGAAAATTACTTGAAATGTTCCATTAGATACTTTGTATTTGCAAATATGAAAAAACAGTGCTGATGGACTTGCAACCACCTTATACAAGCCTCCTTGTTTGTGTTTTTACTGAACTTTTGTAAGAGACAGCGGCGACAAAAGATACACATCAATTTTCCATGCACTATAAAATCTGCAAAGGCAGGTTTGTTTGCCTATATTTTTTCTTCTTTTTGAATCAAAAATGCCTTTTCATTTAATCTTCATGCAGAAAAGAGCAGAGTTGACTATTTGTTCAATGCAGGTATGAGCCTTGTATAAGGTATTGATCCTAGAATAACCTGAACAAGCGATTCAAGCTATACCAGAATAATGACAATCCTTAATTAGTAACACTGGAAGAATTCCCCGTACACTAAAATGCAAGCTGATCTTTTTCACATTGTCTACTTGCTTCTCTTTACTTGTTTTCTGCAATTGAAGTTCAGATATGTGAACTGCAAAAATTAGGTAATGTCCAACTAACAGGCATTACGGTATAGACTAACAGATTCCTATTTGATTTGTCTACTTATCACATCTCAGGAGAAAGAACAGGGTGAAGAACAGCTTCCGAATGTTACACAAACCCACACAACCCACACAACCTTTAGCAGAACTGTTTGCTTAAGTCTGATCTTGTGCATATTCACGAATGGACAGACATCTTTATATTGCTGAAAATTAGGTAAAAACATATATTCTTCATTAGACGAAGCTCAAATTACCTTGCTGATGCCGTAAAATACAAAGAACAATCTATTGACTAATTTATGGCCAAACACATATTTAATAAATGTTTTGAACGGCTACTCCAAAAAAACAACAAAGAAAACATTTAAAAATATTGAGACTGATAAAATTAAAAGGCCCTGGCAGAATTTTAAAATTTCTTAATAAAACACAATCATTGCTGGAGACCTGTGTGCCAAGTTATGACTACGAACAAAACTCTCTGTGTAAGTTATTAACTCCTGGAAACAGTATAAGTGCTGACATGACTGCCACAATAGCCCTGCAAATGTGCTGTACTTACATCATAAAAACCATTATCCAGATGCTTCAACAAGTAGTATATTACAATTTATACCCTAATGATTAGTAGGATTTAGCTGTCAATACAGCAATAAAGCATATTTTAGAAGTACACATTAATATCTTGTATGAGGGAAATCAATATCATGGATACCAGCTGTAATCCTCTTTAATGGAATAGCTTTGAAATAAATCAGGAAGGTTTGCTGAAAGATAGCTGTCTTTGACATTCCATTAAAATAAGGATTTATCGTACCAAATAGCTTCTACTTCTACTAAGTTGCAAGATAGGTGCAAATTCATCCGGGCCTTCCACCTAGAAGGTGTTGAGCACTGCTAGTGCTCCTAAGTCTGTGAGAGTTAAGGGATGTTCAGCATCTGATAACAACACTTAGCACCTTCCAGAATGGAGCCCTGGAGGATGCAAAAAGCCCTCAAACCCACAGGCAAAAAGGCTTTTGGCAAGAACTTTCAAAAATGACATAGTCATTTAGAGGCCAACCTATTACTGCCTTATAAAGAAAGCTTGGCTTCCAAAAGCCAGATTTTTTGTAGTTGTTATGGCTTGTACCAAAAGTAGCTGGACACTGATTGGATTTCCAGAAGCCTTTATCTCATATGGCAATCAGTAAAAGTTAGAGTTTTTTTCTGAAGTCTCTACTATGTTCCTTCCATTACCACTAGACAACAAGGTATCTTTGAAATATTACTTTGCAAAACGCTAGTTCTGACAGAGGTCCTCTTGGAAATGTTGCTATATCACATTTTATAAAACATGTCTAATTTTCTAATAGTGTCAGATTCAACCAACTCTGTATTTTACTGCTATCTTCTCAAACAAGGATACCAGAATCCTTTCCAGAACTTATAAATCTTCTCAGCATGTCTATATCAGAAGCAAAGATCTTTTTTCATACTAAAGAGGTGATATGCATTATCCCAAGGGAAAATACCACTTTTTTTATGAAAGGAAACCATACACAAACATTAAAGATTCAGTTAGCTATTACCAAATTCAGTAAAGTATTGTTGATATGTTTATTTTAAATTCTGATCTTAAAAAAAAAATTCTTTAAAAATAGTTAAACTGACCATAGGAAAAAGAAGAGAGTCCCACTCAAAATTCCCCGCTTTATCCTAAATGCAGTTAGAAAGCATCTATAAGGACAGAAGACATATGATTTCTACATGTGTAGGGATACTCTTACAGTGTGCTGACTTCACAACTTAGATTCTTTTTCATTTAATTCAATCAGATTAGATTATGGTACTGATTATGATCATATCCACAAATCGGCATTTTAACTGAGTTTCCATGGAAACACTATATGCCCTTGTTTTCTTTTTAGACAAGGCCATGCCTGTTTAACAACTTGAACAAGTTTGATGAGGACAACATGTTTTGTTTAAGTTACATTAGCTGGAGCCAATATTTCCTAATTGCATTACCAGGAGAAACATGTACAGCAGTATTTTTACCATGGAAAACTTTCCATAGTTCAGTCCGTTTTAACCTCTGAAAAACAGGAAACAGCACTGCCAATGCTTATCAAACTGAAAATGTGTTAACTGGCCTTGCATCTGTCAAAGTAATCTCCTTGATTAAATGGCAATAATGGGCTTGCTTTGTAGCATTCGTACACGAGGACCTAACCCCACAGCACCTGGATTCCTGAGAAACTCCCACCAGAGAGCACGTGCGGATGACGACAGGGTGGTCCAGCGGCTAAAGCGCGGAGGGGCCGTTACAAGGGCCAGGCTCTGCTCCTGGCTCCCCTGCTTAGCTGCAGCGTGACTTTGAGTAAATCACCTTACTTCTCCGCACCCCATTTCCCTGTCTGTAAAATTGGAGGAAGTACACTTGGCATCCTACAAAAAGTGATTTGAATGTTATGAATGAAAGCAATAGTATTTGAGTACTCTTACAACTATATTCTATAGATTAGGGGGTGACTCAGGAGCAAGCATGACAACTTCCATGAAGCATGCTTGGGTGAGGAAAATACGGCAGGCTCTGATCTTTAAAACTGTAAAACAGAATGGGGAGCCTTTCATCCAGAAGCCAAAGTCCCTCTTCCAAAATCCCTGGGCCCACTGTCCTATAAAAAACTTAGAAAATAAGAATCTCAGCAAAATATATCCTCATCAATTTTTACTGCACTTTCCTCATCAACTTTTGTTGTACAATACTGTACTTTCTCAAATCACAGAGCGGGAGATTACTGACTCTAATAGAAGTTACTTCTGCAAGCATATAAAATGTATGGCAAAATTACAATGAGAGGTTGGTCTGTACTTCTGAAACACTGGCAGAAGATTACAAAAAATCAACAAAGAGTAGTTTAATTTTACAGCATTAGGCACTGCAGCAGTAATCCAAGTGGAGTGATATGGGTTTCAGCACACTGAAGTATACTGTACTGTCGGAAAGAAGTTTTTGTTTAAGGAACTAGTCTCCATTCACAAATGCTTCTTCTAAGTAGTTCTCTATTGTGAATTATGGTTAAAATACAGGATACATTTGGAAAACAGCACAGGGATCCCTTTAAAAGGCATCTTTCTTAAAGCTGATTGAAACAACAGTTCTGCGTCATAGGAGATTTCAAACTCGTTTGCCTTCTGAATTCATATCAAAGCAGAACAATTTCTATGTAATAAGTATTTGTTGGAAAATTTAATTAAAATTGATATAGCTATGGGAAAAAACAAGTTTCACATGAGAACCATTTTTACAGAAAGCTTGCAACTCTAATCTGATTTACTGAATTTATTTAATTTGTTCTAATAACTCACAAACTATCTTCTCTCTGATCATTTAGGTTTTAGTTTTATTTTATAAATAATTTGCTTAAAATAGCAAAATGTAGGTGTGTAGAACTGTTGTTCTGAAGGAAATTCTGAAGATCACCCAGCCCATCTCCCATTCAATCAGCAGTGCTAGCTCATGTCAGCTGTGGCTTTGTCTAGCCAAGTCCTGAAAACTTCCAAGAATAGCAATTATACAAGGTAACCAGATTACAATCTCTTCCATTGCTGCATTGCCTTCACTAGAAAACTGGTGAAGTACTCCTGATGTCCAAAGTAGATGTCCCAATGTCCAATGTCCTATGGTAAAGTGGGTTTAGGATTGCTGCATTTCTGCCCAGGGAATTTGGGACATATAAGGATATGGGTAAATGAGCGGCAGTTACTGTACATTTGTAGGCCACTAGTGCCACACGCACACAGTAGGTCCATGGATCTAGAAAGGGTCATTTCTACTGTACCTGCTCATATTCAATCAATATATCTCAGATTTATGGCTTCCATTATGATCATCCAGAACTACTGCTCCTAGGGAAAATGTCTCAAATCCTCAAATTTATCTCAGATTAAATGTTTAGGTGGAAAAAAAAGAAGATGTGCACAGGGGACTCAGGAACACAATAATGCTCAAAATGATACCCTACAGAGGAATAAAAAAGAAATAGGCAGATGAGAGAAATGGAAAGAGAAATCTAGAATGGCTGAGATGATAAAACTTTAGAAGTCCCTCTCACTTAGCAGATCTGGTTGCTTGTGTGAATCTGTGATTGACCGAGCGAACTGGAAGACTGAGGCAGACTCTGATTGCTGAAGCACAGTGCAGCTTCATTGCACCCTATTGCTAGGTCGTTACGAAACCCTGTCTCAAACTCTCAGATGCTAAATGAGTCTAACGCCATGTTAAACAGCCTTATGCCACACCAGGAAAATTGCCTTTAATGAGCTAAACTGGAACTTGTTCTACCCTAATATTTCAGTGTGAGCTCCATCATATATGGTGGCTTTCTTGCAGCTTCCAGACCTGGATTCTGTTTACTTCAAAAGAATCTCAGATCACAAAAAGAAAAGGTTATTTTCTTACTTGTGGTTCTAGGGCTTGACAGTAGGAATCCACCGCAATAATTTTGCACCCTAATTTATCCTAATTATCAATCTTCAAGATACTGTAAGGAGACTAGCAATAAAAAACACACACACACAACTACTCTCTTAACTCAGAATCAAACATTTTTCTTCACATGCTTAGTTTCACAAGAACTTTAGGAATCCAGTTTTGACAAGCACTATCATCTGTAGGACAGAAAAAGGCAAGTAGGAAGTTTTCTACATGAAAAATGAACGGAGAGTCACCTTCTAATCCCTTCATTGGGTGAAGAGGTGGAGACATTGCTATTGCTCATATATAATTACTGTGCTGTAAGAAAAATGTCGGCCTTTGATGACTTAGCCTTGCATTTCTCCTAATAATAATAAGGCACTCATCTTTAATGCAGTTAAAGCTCTTCAGAAAGGATAGGAAATTGTCATTAAAAGGCAAGATTCACATTCTCCAGAAGTTTGGAATCTGAGTGGTCCATTTGATTCACTGCTTCACACTATTCTTGTTCAGAAAGACAGAAAGGCCATACCATGCCTACACGTGCAGTTCAAAATAACATGTTGGTGAAACTATATGCTTCATCTTATTTCTGCTGAGTTCAAAGTTTGCTCTAAGGTTTTAGGAGAAGAACAAGGCCCAAATTTTTAATTAGGAATGCTTAAAGCTGCAACATGTGCTTTAGGAACAGTACTGTAATACTATATTGAAGAGGGCTGCAAACTGGAGAAAAACAGATTTTTTGGTTTTTGCAACGTAAATCTGCACTGAACTGCAATGTGCCTGGAATGGCATGCTGAGGGACCAGCTTCTGCCCGCTTCCACTCCTATGACGTACTGCGCCCAGAATCAAGAATTACATGGCTCTTTCAGGTAGGCTGATGTCTACCTTCCTTCTCAAATCTGCTTTCAAGTTCAATTTAAGAGAGTCTGCAGAACTTTTCTTCATAAACAGTTACCCTTTACCTCCAAAATTCAGAGAGCAGCAGCAGGTGAAAGTATGACCAACTAAAGGCAAATATTAAAGTCAACCAGCTGTTTACTTTCCACTGAAAAGCTTGCATTGCACAGACATTACAGCTTCTTTCAGTTGCCTCCAAAATAATTTTTTTCCTTAAACGCCTATGTTTGGAACACAAAATCCCCAACTCTTCAAAGAATTAAGGACAGAAAACTCCCTGCTTTTTCTTCTCTCTACTTAGTTTAGAGAAAGGAAACTCAGAGCAGTAACAATGAAAATGTATTTAAGATTTTACTGATGCTACAAAACACAGATATGGAAAAGATTAGTTCACTAAGCTGGGAACACAACGCTTAACTTCAACTTCTAAAAGCAGTAGCCTGCTTTCTCCCAGTAAATACTTGCAGAAACAGAGAAGTAAGTAATGCAGTTCTTTGAACTTATCTACTCTAACTCTGCTGAAACATAGAGATGGAGAGAAAAAGGACACTGAAATGGATACTGTCATTTTGTGAAGGGGAAAGGATAAAAGGTCTCAGCCAAAATATGAGTAACCAAGGCCAGCCCTGCCATTAGGTTCAAAAATAACACACTGCAGAAGGAAATGAAAACAAATAAAGAAGATCAAAATATGCCTTTTTTGATCAAGATAGCTGTAGCTATTTGGACAGAAGCAGTCCAGCTATGTTGGAAACTTCTGAGATTATGCCCGAAGTTAAACAGTAGTAAAATAGAAGCAGTTTTGTACAAAATCCGAAGTGGGGAACTGGAGTGCATTAAACAGCAATATGCATTACCTGTACACTCTAGTATCACTCACTGGTGATGAGGCAGAGTTCTGATATAAATGTTGAAGACAAAAAGATGAGATCGACATTTAAGTATTGCCTCAATTTTAGGGGAAATAAGCTACTTTTATCCAGTATTGTTCATTATGTTTGCCCACAGGCATTCCAGCTGCTCTCATAAATTTGTTATCCTCTCAACTATGCATTTGCTTGCCCCAGAAAGTTCATCCCTTCAGCACACTAATAGCATCTTAGAGGGCAGTAAAATAGAAAGTACAGCTGAAAGCTTGCAAACAGCTTTGGTTACCACAAACAAAAACGACACATGGCTCAATATTACGACTAGCAGCACTTCATCATCAGTGCCAATCATACTAAAACATTTTCTTTCTTATCTAGCAGACAGCACGCCAGCCATTTGGTAAAATCCTGCCAGTATTTGTACGACATCTCTGTAAACTGTTTTCATTTTTACTGAAGACAGTAAAAGGGAAGTACTATACACTGTAGGTATTTTATAAATTGTAATTTCTATTGGAAAAATATATTTTAGTAGTGAGGAAAGAAAACACCCTTTTGTGATCCTCGAAATCAAAACAGGAACGGACATATGGAGGAACATATAGTCTAAACAGACGAGAGACACACTAGCAGGTACTACAAGAGAATAAGAATAGTAAAGAACATGATTTTCCCTAAAGATTTCAGTCTTAGCATCATTTACTTGCCGTCGGGTTATCACAGTCAATTTGCTCTATTACTGTTGGTATAAACTGCTCCCCTATATATAAACAGACTTTCATTAAAGCTTCTTTGTGTATTTCATAGCTACAACTTTTTGCCTATTGTTTTACTCTTGCCTAAATCTCCTCCCAGGGTATCTGAAATCCTTAATCATCAGCCCGATTCCCTCCCACATTACACTTTCAGAATCAAGTTCCATGACTGTTAAGCGTTATGCTTACATCAGTGGGATCAAGCAGTTTAAATTTCAGTACCTATTAAAGCAATTTAATTATCCAACCAGTTCCATTTAGATACACTGTTACTGTTCTTTGCTAATCTGTACCAGATTTTCCTGTATTGTAATTCTCATTAATAAAATGTGTTTTATAAGAGTTTGAATTTTTTATTTTCCTCTTTTTCTTTTTTTTCAAAACAATAAAGATCTCTCAGTGGCCTGTTTTAGAAATTCTGAACAGAGGCATCATTATCATTTATGTTAACTAAGTTCCCCAAAGATTTATCATATCAGAAAAGAGCACAACTGCATAAACTTCAAGGGAGAGAAGTTTACCCATATACCTTGCTTACCTCATCACTTCATTTGAAGCATTATGTGGGGAAAAAAGAAATTTGAATAACCTGTTTGGTGTTTCAAATCTGCTTACAGGTTAAAAAAAATAAAAAAAAAATAAAAAAGATAACTACATCCCATGTGATCTCTAGCATGCTGTAGCATACAGAAGACTTTCTGTGCCTGCTGCTGCATCAGTAAAAGCAGATGGCAAGACAGAAATTCAGAGAGAACAGAAAAACATGAAAAGCAGCAAACTATGTACTGCCTTGTAAAACAGGTCTGCTCTCAAAATGAACAACATCAGCAGCATGTATAGGTATCAGGCTCATTCCTGTTCATTGAAATCATACAGAAAGAGTTTGCAGCATCCTTACTCTATTTGCGAACAGGTCCCGTCAGTAACGAACACTGGTGCTCCAGTTTCTATTCATCCATCATATTCCGAGGCCTGCTAGTTATAACTGCGACATAACAGCACTGAAGAGGATTACTGTCTGGTATTATAAATGCTGTAACATATTTGCTAGATGGTAAATCATACTTTACCTGCTACTATACATGTAAGATTCTTTCTGGAGCTATACTGGCTTCAAGCTTTTCTCTTGCAGGAAAGGGATACTCCACCAACGTTTGAATCCAAAAGTACTGGGCATGTTGTTCCTGATCCAACAGAGTACTTAAGTGTTCGCTGACCTTTAAATGCACTGACAGTGCTATTTAGTACCTTGCTTAAATTAATGAAAAAAATTCCCATTTCCAAAACAGTAGGAAAAATACAGAAGTCTGGTTATTTGATTTTAACTGCAACAAGTATCATCCCAACTACTGCAAATTCTTGTGTTCATGTGACTATTATACAGGTACTAGGGCAAAGAGAAAAAGCTTGAGACTGTAAATGCAGAGTTCCTAGCACTTACCAGAATTTTATGTAGCTATAGCAATCACTGCTTGTAGCAAAGTAAGAAAGGAGTTAATGAAGTATGAATTTTATTTTGTAGCACAATGGGTGAGCAGCAGCTTAAGAGAGAAAGAGTAACATTTACTGTATTTTACAACCTTTCTTCATAAACCGAGAATGTTTCAAAATCCTTTTACAGTAAGTTGTTCAGGAAAAATCCTTCCAATTCTTACAAGAACTGACATAGTAAGCCAACCATTCAGAATCCACAGGAAATTTATATTTTGTTCCCTGGTTGGAATCTAGGGTCAGTTATCTCCATAAAAATAAATTCTTATTAAATATAAAAATACGAGAACAAAAACACAAAGTACAAGCTTAGAAAAAGAACTTTTTCTTTGGTGAAATATGAACAAGCAATCTAAAATGATAGTAAAAAATGATCTCATTTTAAAGTGTTTGAGAGAAGACGAAAAGGATATAAGATGTCTAAATAAAACAACATGTACACCCTGTTCTTGATTTTAGACACAATTTTCCAGTTCCTAGTTTTTGATCCTTTTGTTTCTATCACCTTATGTCAAGCAGCATATGTTTCTATTTACAGTAACAGCAAAATGAGCTCACTAATTAGCTGTAATCATACCTACTGGAGATACATTTTATCTGCACACACAGAGAGGTTCGGCATACACAATAGGCCATTGTCACAAGTCAGGAATTGATTCAATGTTGAAGGGGTCTTTTTAATCACTGCTGTTTGAGATGGTAACAATATATCTGCACACACATAACATTTGATTTAAAGGCCCCCAGCTGCAACTTTATCTAACTTGCAATTAAGGTAAAGTAATCCAGCATCTCTATTCCATGTGCTTGTGCTCATTCCGAAGGCTCTGCATTCCTTGTAATAAATTCTCTATCTAGCAGAATACACTGTAATGCTGGTGTCTGGGCATTTTCCAAGTAACCCCTTCCCACCTTCTTATATCCCTGCTCATTAAGTGATGGGAAAAGCAGTTACAAGCCAAACCAACTCCTAATGACATTGCGCTAGAGTTACAGCATCACTATAAATTGTTGACTGATTTTCCTACCGACCTGAAAGTAATGCATCACCTTAGTGAGGTAGAAAACTGAAAAATCTGCAGACAAAGGATTGACCCAAACAGTCATCTTCAGACTACTACCAAAGACTGGGATATCTTATTACCTTGGATATCTTACAGTGCGACAAGAATTTTCCAGACCTAATCAGGAGACTGGTCTGGCGATGAACAGCAGCTCTGACCTAAACTGAAAAGGCCTTAGCTGGGCTGCCCCAAAGCCGTCGCCCGACACAGCAGCTCACACCTCACCAGCTTGAGCTTGCTGCAAGCAGCAGGGCGCGAGTGCCCCCAGCCACGCACCTTCCTTCCCGCGCTGCAGAGTGCACCTGGAATGCAGCACCCTCCAGCTCATCCGCTCCACCGCT
Source organism: Rhea pennata (assembly GCF_028389875.1). Taxonomy (NCBI): domain Eukaryota; kingdom Metazoa; phylum Chordata; class Aves; order Rheiformes; family Rheidae; genus Rhea; species Rhea pennata. The sequence goes on from NC_084674.1 coordinate 15,724,027, forward strand.
GCATCTCACACCCTGGCCTCTTCTGGAGGTGTCAGAGGAAGGAGTAAAAATTCCCATAAATAATAATTATGGAAAACACTGCCCATAGGGAAAGGTTTTCCTCCATAACTCCTGTCATTAGTGGTTGATTAAAGCCTGTAAGTGTCAAAGTTTATATCCCTTCTAAATGATTTTTTGTCCCATGAGGTAACCATGGCTCCAGATTATATATGAATCCTACTAATCTTTTGGCCCAAGGATAACTTCCAGTAACGTGTTTCAGAGATTAATTACGCATTGTATAAACAAGTACCAGATGTATCCAAGTAAGGCAAAACAAGCCACCGAAAAGAGAAGAAAACTGTGCTCTTGCCCCCAAAGTCAGTGATCCAAAATACAAAAATCACTAATGCCTGCTTGTTTCCTCATTTCTAGAGTAACCAAATGTTTTCTCTCACCTTAAAGGGTTACAACCAAACAATCTGTAACGACTGCCAAGCACAGACGTGAGCAACCTTTCAGATAGACTGGTGTTGCCTTACGCTGTGTGATGGCCAAGATTTGATGTCTTTGATCTCTGGCTGGTATAATTCTCCCTTTATCCCACTAAACCAATGAAGTGTCTGAAGACAGAAACCCACACTCTCACCCTTCCTGGGGAATATGGTCAGCTATTTCAAGTTAAAATGTACCTCAAGCCAAGTCTGGTTTGGTCCATTGGCTTAGATTTCTCTTCTGAATGGTAGGCAGGAATAGGCTCCTGGGCCTTACTCTGCTTCTTGCACACTTTTGAAAACTTAGTTCCCTGCTAGGCATAAATTGAGTGGGACCAGAGCTCTTTGAGGGCAAAGATTGCCCTTGTATAAAGAAAAACATTAGTAGTTCAAGAGTTTCTCGTGTCTTCTTATCTTTATTTGCATTGCATCCCGACTCATAGCTGTAAAAAAAAAATAAAAATAAAATAAAAATAATAAAAAAACCCATGATGCAGTACAGCATTTTCGTAAGTGCCAGTTTGCAGTGGGGGAGGTGTAATGGAGTTGTATCTAGGGTCTTCAGTTTAGCTGTTTTACTGATTAGGAGACAAAAATTAGTAAGGCTAACACTCATGCAATTCCCCTGTAACTGTCGCGCCTTAACACCTTCCAATTCAAAAGCAGAAGGAAAATAAATCTAATAGAAAGCAATTGTCTGTTATGGTTTTAGGAATTTCTTTTTCTTCTTTTCTTACTAAATGATTTTTTTTTAACCAAATGATGTCTGCCTTAACTACAACATAGTGGAAACAGAATGCTATAGGTTTTACGTATTTGAGTTATTTATTTAAATTGCTTCCCTTCTTCTAATTGTTTAATTCAGATGATTTTCTTCCATAGAAGAGATGGCTCTCATACACAGTTCTTCAAAATAGAAGGCAATAAATTGCTGTAACAAAATGCATGCTGGCAAAGCAGACAGTGAACTGCCCCCACCAGCAAACAGGGATAGGATATTAGTTCATTGGGCTGTATTGCCTATTGGAATGGGAAACATATCTTGTTACAATAAGACACAAGTTAATTTAAGCAGTCACAATAACACAGTTGCTGCACCACATCAGACAACTGAAAAGAATTCTGCTGGTTGTTTAAGAGGCCAGAAGTAGAGTAGATTTCATGGTTATTCCATTTCTGGCAAATCTCTACCTGTGTCTCAACTATAATTTTTACCACATCAGACTTCTCTGTCATAACCAAAGTATTATTACTAAAAAATGGGAATAGGACATGGATTACAGGTTGGGGAAAATTCTGTTTACAAAATATGTATATTCAGAGATCTCATCACAAGGAAAAAATAGCCACATCTACATGAAAAGCAAATCGACAGATTTAATCATACATTTCCAAATCTGAACTCAGCACGAAGATTAACAAAAAAAAAAAAATAAAATAAAAAGTAATAACTTCTTATACCACAGTTCAGAGTACATAAAACAACCTCTGCGTTATTGTTGGAAGTGAACCTCACACAGTGCTTAACTTTCAATGACCTTGTCCTACGAACATCTATTCAATATGGTGAGTGCTAAAAATAATACAATTGTAACAGCAAAGGATTATCCAAAATAAGAGAGGTGGTTGAGGGACGTTATTTGAGGCTTCCATTTGATGACACAAAGTGCTGCAAGAGCTTGCAAACCTACCTGGTCAGCAAAACTTCTTTAAAAAGGAACAATATAAAGGAAACGCTTTGAATTCATGAGCCAAAATAGAAGTTTAAGTCCGTGAACACAGAAGTATGAAAAAAATTTATCACAGCAGAAAACAATAATAGAAAAGCTAGTACCACCTATAATATTGCCAGAAGTCATGGAAAGGTTTATTATTGATGCAAAGGATGAGTCCTTATTGCATTTAGTTCTATCTTTGTTAAAACGATTCACTAGTACTACTTAAGATAAATGTGGTTATTTGTTTGTATGTTTATGCACATACGTTGTTTGGGAAGGGAAAGGCCAGATAAATATACTGTGCAACAAACAGAATGTTCTGCTTTAACCTGTTATTAATATAAAGTATTTTACAAGTGATCTTTAAGCTCATCTCCCTTTCCCTTTGGAAAGTTGGAGCTATTTAATACGGCAGTGGTACTAAGTAATGCACATTTATACGATTCCTTTATACTAAATTGCAGTCTTTCATCTGGTATCAAGATGATGTGACATTCATGCCATTGGCAGTAATTATCCTGGTGGCCTCCAGATGAACAGTCATGTTTGCTTTTCACAATGTCACTTGTTTCATGGTCTCAGACACTGTTCAGCTCTGCTCCCTGTTTCTTTAGGTGTCTTGTCTTGTGTCAGAAACAATTCAGCACAGCATACAACAACAGTCACGGTTCTTTATCGCATGCGGTTGCATTTACAACATGCCCCCTGAACAGCGACTGCAGCACACTACATTTCCTCCTGCAGCCAAGAAAAAGGGATTAAGATGCCCTTGGATGGAGTAGACCAGGGAGCAGGCTGAGGGGCAGAGCAGCCACGAGGGACAAAGGGGAATGGACTGCAGGTTTAAGAAGTGATGAGGTGAAAAAGGGAGACCAGACAGACGAGATTGCTGGTGTGAGTACAATTCACGTAAGGGACAAAAGGGCCAATCTGGAGGTTAGGGACAGGTCTAAGTCTGCTGGAGACAGTAGATATAAGAGCTCCTTATGCGCCAAAGGACCAAACCCAATTATCTCAGTTAACCTAGCAGTGTGCACTATATTAACTGTCATAAATCTGTACTGGAGTTAGCATCGTGAATTCAGCTATGATCACGTAGACTAAAAATGCATTACAATCTCTCTCTCTCTCTTTTTTTTTTTTTTTAAGAGAAGTCCAATTATTTAAGGAAGCAGTGTCGTGTACTGGAGATGTAAAGATCCCCATCTTTTATCTTGTGATGTTGGCAGCATAACTTTAATAATTACAGTCTGGGGAGCAGAGAGGGGTGAATTGTATTGCTATACTTCCTTCAGCAATAATCCTTGTATTACATATACCTATATAGAAGAAACCACAGAACACATGACACTATTTTAGTAGATACTAAATGCATAGCAAACTTTGTGAGGGCAAGGTTGAATTTTAATCTCTTGGGAGCTCATATAATGAAATTAGTAATCAAAAAGCAAACTGAGAATTATTTGGAAAGGGTTTGTTTAGACTAGAGAAAAGAAGGCTCAGGAGTAGGACAGGACCTAATTGTCATCTTTCTGCACCTCAGTGGTAGCTGTGAGAAGATGGAGGCACTTCAAAAGGATGTCTTCATAAGGATGTGTGATAACTGGACTAGAGGTGGTGGACAATGGTCAGGAGAAACTCTGCCTGGATATAAGAAATAATTATTCACTCTGAGGACAATTGCACATTGGAATAGGTTGCTCAGAGAAGTGGTGGAATCTCCCTCACTGGGAACATTGAATTCTCAGCTTGACAGAGCCCTGAACAAGCTAATTTAAGTCCCCACTTTTGACAGTAGACTAGACATCTTCAGAGGTCTTTTTTAGAGTTTTCCATGATTCCTTCTATTGTATCTTATATAATATACAAATATTGCCCTAGAAAGCGAGCTCATCATCTTTTCATAAGCATGGAAAAGCAGAATTTGGACCCAAGAAAAGCTGTTATCTGTAAGAAAGCTGAAAGCTTTTCATTACATGACTTCCTTCCTCACTGTAAAGCTAACAAATGAAGTGATCATATGACCTTGAAAAACCCTATTATGATAGATCTCACATCTCTTTAAATACCTTTGAGTTCCTTCACAGTCACAGGTCATCAATCCCTTTATCGTTGTAACTGCTACAGTATGAATGATTTAAACTGAAGAAGTAACAAAGAGACAAGGCAAAGCACCGTAAGAATTCCTGGAGTACTAGTCTAATACCGTCTGCCAGCTATTTCCAGAATGTTTGGAAAGAAATAGGTTTGTTCACTACTCCTGATGACCACACAAGTGTGCATGCCATTTTTACTGAGGCACCAGTTTTGTGTTCCCATGCAAGAAAATCGTGTCAGCACACCTAATCCTTTTGGAGGTCAGAAGAATAAGCTTAGAAGAGCAAACAAGTGCACTGTCAAAACCATGTCATCAACACAGGCCAATTCACAGTGATATTATACACTCCGTTGCCTCCAGTCACAGCCCAGGATAATCAGAATCCATGGTCAGAGTCATCTGATCTTGCAGAAATGGACACAGCACAGCTAATAATCCCCCCGAATTCAGAAACCATACCGGATTTAAGAAGGGAGCTTTATTTTTGTGCCTTGCGTTTGAGGCAGATTAAATAATCGGAAAGGCAGGGCTATCAGGTCGTGATTTGTCTTCTACAGCTGTCCAGCTAGGGTTGACAGACACTCCTTCCACGGCCACTTGACTGATTAAAAGAGGCAGAGTAAGCCTCCGAGAGCCGTAGGTGGACAGCGGGAAAAAAAGATCACAATCAAGAAAAAAATCAAAGGCTGATGGAGAAACCCACAAGAAATAGCTGCTCTTCTATGCCAGCCACAAATATTATCTAAAAAAAAAAAACAGACACGAAGGAAACTAGATGGACACATTAGAGATTTGATGTGGGAATCGGAACAAAGTGCATGTTACTGTTCTGCTTCAGAAAACCGGACCGAACCTTCTGCAAGGTGGAGAACAAGCAAACAAGCATGAAAGGTGAGACAGTGAAGCATTTAGATTAAAAGTGAAATTACTCTGTGCTCTAAATAATATTGCCTTACCAGCCAGTGTTTATTTTTAACTCTACAGTGGAAATTGTGTCGCAGCTTCTGAAGCCAACTGTTGCAGAGCAATATAATGAACTGAATGTGTTGCTTATTTTGCTTGCATGGATGCTGAATTCTTTCAAGTGAATTCTACAATAGACAACTGAGGAATTTCAGACTATATGTGATTTTAATTTAAATACAATTTCATTTTAAAGTGAAAATTAATGACTAATTTGTAAGTTCAATTGTAGTTTTAAAATAACTTTCATTTAGACGTCTGTCATAATCAGTGTTATAATCATATGCTGCTGTTCCTCTAGAGGTTGATTCCTTTTACTAATTAATATTTGATCTGTGTAAGTCAGTAAGTAGTTTATCCTTTAAATTCTAAAAGGTTTTAAGTAGTAACTATTTTTTTAACTTTAAAGTATTAAATAGTAGCAATGATTTGAGGCATCTGAGAAACAATGTTACAAAAGGATTTATCAGTCTGATTCTCAATGTGCTGTGATTCTCGCTAGCCAAAGAAACTCAAATTGAGTCGTTTTATGCCTCAATTATGAGTCTGATTTTTCTTTAACTTTTATTTTATGCTATGCATATGAACATAGCTTTAAGCAGCACTTTGTTTTTCAATGTAAGAATGTTAAAAATATATGAAGGTAAAAACTATTATTTCTTCAATTAAAGCTGACTTGAATTCCAAAGAACAGACAATAATTATAAATGTTAAATTTTACTAAGTACTCCTGTGACCTCATTTATCTTTTTAACAGTTCCTTGACAAATATTTGCTTAGTGTTTAGAAACTTGTATGGGAAGAATAGCTGGCATTCAGATAACAGAATTCAAGCAAAAAGTATAAACACAGATAATTTTGAAGAACAAACCTACAGAATCTGGATTGCTGAAAAGTCCTCTTACCTGTTTTTACAGCAAAATCTTTTCTTTTGACAGCACATTAACTTAATTCTTTCTAGGTAACACAACTAATAAAAAAGCAGAAACATAAAAACTCTACTTGCAACTCCTCTGGCATAAGATGCCTCAAAGTTATTATTGCTGTAGAGAGTGAAACATTGCAATTAAGTAGTTTTAGAAACTTGGTAGAAACGTTTTCTCCAAGATTCACAGCTTTGCTGATGGCAAAACTTGCTGAAAGCTATTTGTATTTAAGTAGGAAGTACTTCACTTTAAGACCACGGAAGCATTGACTTAATTCTGAATTATAAAAGAATTTTGGTATCATATAGAATTTACCAACATAAATTAAAATGGACTTTCTTACTGCTACCTACGTTAATGTTTATTATCACACTGTATATCCTTTGCTTATTTTACTGATCTGTATATTTAAAAAGTTAAAACTTTTAAATTAATTTCACAGCATTATTGTTTCTTTCACTTGTGATACAGGCAACTGGCTTTCAGTTTTGAGCATCATCTTATTAACTCATGCAGCTCTTGGATGCCCCGAAAAATGTCTCTGCTATCCAGCTTCAAAGACTGCAGACTGCAAGAATAGAGGACTTACTGAAATTCCTACCCATTTACCTCCTGAAATTCAGATATTACAATTGCAGAATAACCGTATTTGGAAAATCAATCGAAATGCATTCACTGGAACACCGATGCTCAAAATCTTAGACTTGTCTAACAATTCCCTCTCAAGTTTGGCACCAGGTGCTTTCCAAAAATTAAAATACTTACAGGTTCTAAACCTAACTAGGAATTTAATCCATTTTATAGAAAACACGACTTTCAGTTTCCTCCCACACCTAAAAGAACTGGACTTGTCATCCAACAGCATAATACGCTTGCCTGAGACTTTGGGAAACAGTACAGGGAATATAACGCTATTATCTGTGAAGCACAACAAACTTCAGAAAATGGACAGAGTTCTGCTGGAGTCTCTTCCAAACCTGAAAGTGGTTCTCTTCAAAGATAATCCCTGGCAATGTAACTGTAATGTCTTTGGCCTAAAGCTTTGGCTGGAGAGCTTTCTCTACAGAGGTAAGGAACTCATTAGACATAACGCACGCGAGGAGAACACACGGCCAGCATCTAACTGGTCTTCACTGCTGTGGTTATCACAAGTCACCTCACACTGGAGAACATCCCCTTCGACAAGTATACTAAAAATCTGTTTGTATGCATAGTTTGGAATATAGCTGCTTTCAAAATTACAGGTGGGAAATGAGAATTATACAGGAACTTTACATGAACATATAAAAAGAAAGAGAGGAAGTACATACACACACATACATATATTAAATGTGCATAGATACATTATGGAAATACATGTATGTGTATATATCTATACACATAAAATAAGCACACACGCACAAACACATGCACTTGCTTTAATTCTACCATTTTTTCTAGAAATCAACACCTACTGTTTATAAGCTTTTTACCTGGTATATGAAAGATAATATCAATCCTGACTTCAATATTGACTTAACTTTAGAGAACACAGAATTGTGATTTCTCTCAAGTCATGACACATATCACTCAGAAGCTTTTTAGTATTTTAGGAATATATTCTCTGAGAATATATGTTGCACCTTGGACATGTTTACATTTGTACAGTATTGTTGCTAAATTTGTTGTTAACTGAAAGGTACTAAATTCATTGACCATTTCTTGACAGAAATGTGTAATACCATCACATGGGAAAAAGTGAAATGTATTTTAAAAAGTAGCCTCATCTTTTGGTCACACCCGCTTTAAAATATATTCATGAGTTTCTCTATATAAAAGAGAGTATGATTCAATTCTATTTTTGAGTATTTCAGAAGTTGTCTTTTTTCTTGCATTCAGAGAAGCTTTATAACTGAACATATTTAAAAGAAGTAAACAAGCATTCATCATCCCAAAACATTTTTTCTCGTATCTGTTCTCACATCTCTTCCATCTATAGGCAGTTGAGTCAGAGAAAGGATTTAAGCACTACAGGAAATTTCTTTCTTTCTGCTGGCAGACAGATTCAAGAACTCAAAAGAATAGGGCAATTTGCTCTTCTCTAAATCAGGCTTTGACGCTTGAATGTGACACAGCTTACTGACTCCCGAGCTGTACACCAAAGTGACACAGAGCATGTTACCCTGCAGCGTACGTGAAGAGGGCCCCTGTCGCCTGCATCTCAGAAGGGCTGCTGTGATCAGACATCAGACCTGCTGCAAAACACTTGCTGCCTGCACAGGGACACGACGAGCACAACAGCAGCCTCGGGGTTAGGTAAAGCCACTGCCAGGCAGCACCTTGTCCAAAGAGACGAAAGGCTAACCCCCCTCAGGCTTAAAATCTAGATACTTTGCATTGGTAGAATATTACGTTGCCCCCGTTTTTTTCCCCCTACAACAAGTTTCAGCAGGAGTTCTGACTTCTCTGTGCAGAAGAAGGTAATGATCCAAGATAAGCAGATAATTTTAATTATTCTGCCAGCAGCATAGGTTCTGTGCTTATTTTAAAATAAAAATTGTTTAGAAATTCAGTGGTGCCCTTCCATCTTTCTAATCTTTTCACAAATTGCCAAAATGAAGTAACATGGAACTTACAGATTTGTTTTAGCAACATTTTTTTAAAAGAAGCCTACATATTATGTGCTCTTCTAAGATTGTTACTCTAAAATTACTCATGTGAAATCACATGAGGAAAAATTATAAGGCACTTTATTCTTTCACATTATTTATATTATATACTTATAACAAAACAGTAGTGTGGCTCTACAGATATCTCTTGCAAGCCCTAACAAAACATTGCTAGAGATAGATTATTGTCTGAATTCAAAATAAGTGTTGAATGTTGTGTCCAAAAGGTTTCACAGTATTTCTTACCTGAATCCAGGCAAGGCAATTGATGCATATTCTTAAATAATTATAGAGAATGCTTCAGTTCAGGAAGAGCTCCAATTTTCTATTCCAAGTACAGATTTTTTAGTCATTCATAACCACAGAGGGCCAGAGTTGCAGGATTTGGAGCTTTACCCATGACCACGCTCAAACTTCCAAGCTGGGGATGTCAGGACCCAGCTTTGGGATTTGTCTACTAAAGATCAAGAGACTAGCTGCTGTGCTATTACATATCTTGGAATATCATCAATACTTGTGGAGAAGGTAGTCTCAAGATCTTGGTTTGGGCCATCTGTGCTCACCACTTTCTCAAACAAATTCTCTTCAAAATGAAAATCTCTGTATTTGGCTTTAGCTATAAGGTACTTTATTTCAGATAGAAGAGAGGGAGAAACATGAGCTGACTCAACAAAGATGACTTTTTAAATTACGTAAACACTGTTTGTAGCCTTTTTGACTCCTTGACAGCCTATATCCTAAAGCTGTGGTGCACTCCCAGTGTATCCCTCTACGTGCTGGGGACCAGCTGCACACTTTAGCAGGACTGAGGTTTCCTACTCCACTTTCCTTTACACTACACATCCTCGGGGGGACAGTTAGGAAATCTACCCTTTGAACACGCTAACAGATAGAGTAACCTTAACTCCTTTAAATCTGTGAATGTCACGAGCCTCACTTTAAAAAATAGCTCGTGTATGCCACTTACTGAACTTTCTCATTGCATCATGACAAATATTAGCATATGGTGTCAGAACGATGACTACTTCACGGACTACTTCTGTCAAGCCAGTGCGATATGTTTACTAAGTATATTGTTTCCATTTTTTGTTTATAAAAATACGTAATGGTATGAATTTGCATTTGCTTATTTTTGTACTAGTGTTGTTTTTCACATTACACTTATAAAAGCACAGGTAACGTAAATCCTGATCAATTAATTCTGGCAAATGATTTTTTACATGATTATTAAAGTGTAATCACCTTGCCTTTGATCTAACTAGAAGAAGTATGAATTGAAAGCTGACTCTAAATTTCCTTACAGTTTCCGTTACTTTTACATGAATCTAATTCAGCAGCCCCCAGTGCTCAAGACCATAATGCGTTCTTTTCAGGAGGAATAAGCGATGGCATTATCTGCTCGACACCAGGGATTCGGAAGGGCAAAGACCTCCTCAAAGTTCCCTACGAGCTCTTTGGGGCATGCCCTCTTACAACAGCTCACGTGCATCTGGCCAGCGTTCATCACCATAACTTTGAGCACAGAAGCTCTCTGAAGCACGCTCATCACAGCGAACACGGGGAAAACAGCCGTCCAAACTGTGAACCTAAACCAAAGCCAAGGCCTGTTAGTTTGCGTCATGCAATTGCCACTGTAGTAATAACCGGAGTTGTCTGTGGAATCGTGTGTCTAATGATGTTGGCAGCTGCTGTTTATGGTTGTGCCTATGCTGCAATTACTGCTAAATACCACAGAGAACACTTGGCCCCAGCAAGACAGCATGGGACTCCTGAGGAAAAAGAGCCATTTGATAGTTCCTTGGCTTGAGTTACTCTTGTCTTTGGTTTCTTGAAAAATAAAGAGTCCTCCCTTCAGTTAAGAAGTCTGGAATCTAAATATGATTGACTTATTATTCACAACTGCTTTTCTTTGCTTTTTCACATTAAAGAACTTTTATGTAAATATATATATATTTATATATTTAATTTTATATATACACACACACATACACACACACACATATATATTATGTTCCTAGTAATGGTGTTATATTAAAATTTTAAGTAAATGAATGTAAGCTTATTTATATTTTGTGCGTGTATATTTTGCAGCCACTATGGAAGGCTGAGCATCTGACATAATTTAATCCTGACGAAGCCACTTTTAAGTGTTCCATTTTCCATTACTAGCCATTCATGTAATAGTAATACAACATAGGAGCTATGGTGTTGCTATGGTCAGTATCCAACACGAGTGAGCTTTCTGCAAAGAAAAATGCAGAACAGTTATAAATGACTGTACTGTAGGTTCTTAAAACATGTGGTACATATCCAGAAATACAAGTCGCAATCAGTTTTAGAATGGCCAGTCTACACACTGCTGCTGACCACTTGCAAAACCTGTCAAAACCTTTTGAAAATATTTTTCCACCTTCCAATCTGCCCTACAAGACAGAAATAAAGCATTTCATCCATTATCTAGCTTCAAAGACAGGAAGCACCTTGCTAGCTATCACATTTCGTTTCTAAGTCACTTACTAGGGAAGAAGGAAGAGAGCTGAGAAAACACGTAAGGAGGAAGAAAGGTTACACTGAGTTTCAGGTACGAGCACTGCACGAGGCACGCACAGCGTGCGTGGAGAGACGCGACCCGTTCTCCTACGAGCGCCCACGCTCGCTAAGGCAAATCCTGAAGCTTCTCATTCACAAACCCGCACAGATGCTCCATCCTGCAGACCGCGCGGCGGACGCAGCCCTCGTCACAAGGCTGCCTTCAGGACGGACGATAACATCGCTGCATGTTTACGTGCTCTCCTTCTCACAGAGAAAACATTCAGCTAAATTAATTCAAGGGTCCACCCTAAACTTTCTTTGGTGTGATTTTACCATCGGAAGAAATCAGAGCCAAAACCATTTGAGTACCATCAATTTTGAGCAGATAGAATATTTTGAAAGTGCAGAAGTATTTTTCAAATTACTCCTAGAAACGATCATTTTAAGAAAACCGACAGAGGTACCTACTCCATCTCTCTTTCTGAACATCTAGACCATTCCAGACAGATGTTTGTCTAATGTATTTTTCAAACTTCTCTAGGACAACAGACCTGTTTGTGTAGCTGATGCAGAGACCAACTGTGCTTACAGTCTGCAGATTTTTTTCCTAACATCTATGTTAAACCTGCTCTGCTGTAAATATCACCAGTGTATTCCTTCGGGCAGAAGGCTCTTGAGGGCGAAGGCTGAGAAACAGGGCAGAAGAAGCCATTCCATGGCATCCAGACCTCCACTGCCCTTGCAATAGATGGAGTCCAACACCGAGCTCTGCAGATATTCCAGAAACTCAACTGAGTAATGGGCTACACGGCAGGAGTCACATAACCCTTCCTCTTATCTACTTAGTAATAATTGCAAATCAACTTTTGAAACTCTTTCCTGCATCTGCTGTTACTTTCACGTCTAGAAAAATAAAGAATCTCATTCTTAATGTATACCTGGCAGACATGAAAAATAATCAATTACTGTCTTTTTTTTTCTTTTTTTTTCCCTTTTTCTTTTTTTTTCCGGTAAGTGTTAAGTACGTCAAAATTATTATTAGGCCCTCTTCATTTTTCTCTGTCCTAGACTAAACAAACTAAGCTGTTCCAAATTTTCCTGTAAAACCATATTTTACAAACTTATTTTCTTCCTTGCATTCCCTGGAACCCTATCAGGTTGTCTACATTTTTACCGAAATGTAGTACCCAAGATTGGGCATATCAGCATTGGACATCATCAGCATAGAACCTTATAGAATATTCATATTCAAGCTCTCAAATCTGATATGTATTGAATTTTGAATATGTATTTCAGATCGGAGTTTGATTTTTTTTTCTCTTGAAATAGCTAGTAAAGTTTAATGAATAATTCATTTTCAAAATGAAATCACTAGAGTGTGGAGATCTACATTTTCTTCCTTCCCCCCCCCCCATTTACTGTAATAACATTTTTCAAAGCAAAAGATAGGACGTTTTGTTAGATCTACAAGACACAATCTTTCTCTCCAAAGATGAAGTCAGAGCCAAACCAAATCACAGTGCTTTCTTTAGATGACCACCTAAAATCTAAAATGAGCATATTGGCACTCCAACTGCAGACCTCAAGGTAAAAGCTAATAAACCTCCAACCTCCGTAGAGATTTCAGCGACAGTGTTCCTAACAGGCTCAGCTGCAGCACTGCAGCCTTCATTATAAATAAGTTCACACTTCTGATGTCCTGAAGTAGAGGAGAAACAAGAATTGACTCGATATTTTCTAGTAAGAAATAAACAGAACATCTCCTCAGTCAAAAAAAAAAAAAAAAAAAAAAAAAACACAACGGTAAGAAAGCAAGGAAAAAAAAGTGAGAAAGGGGCAACAAAGGGTACAAAAACATTTAAAGAAACTCTTTCCAAGTCAGATTTAAGATGCTTTGGGGATTTTCATGCACACATAAAGCTGTAAGTTGATACAGAGTTCTGCCAGAAAGGAAAGTATTTCATACTTCCATTAGTTCACTCTGCTATGGGAGTAGAGCAAGCCAATTCATGAAAAATATGATGTACACTGTATAACTTGCTATTTGCTACACACACCAAAAAAAAACCAGAGAAACTTCTCATTCAACTTTGATGAGACTATATATATTTACAAATTTGTTTGCATTCTAGTAATTTATGATGATTGGCTTACAAGACACACTCTTGTATTCACCTGCTTAAATTAACAAATGTAAAATTTATTTTGCAGTACAAGAAATAGAATGTTCACCTATTGTAAAATAGAGATAAAAGGCACAATTTGTTGTGTATTCCATTACATGAGGAAGACTGGATCTAGGGATTCTCCACAGATGTGCCCTTAATTTGCAGAGCTTAGCAATGGACATCTGCTGCTGAAATAAGTTGTCTTTAGAGATTTATTTTTCAGATAAAGGTTGCTGAGAAAGCTTTGTTGTTTTTCAGCAATTCAGTGAAATGTATTGTAGTAAATACAGTATTTTTGTCTTAATCTCTGTGAAAACCATCCCTTCCCCCAAAGTCAATCAAACGCCAGGACATGCTATTCTGTAAGCTATCTGCAAAGACCAAGAAAGTGAATATACTGTGTATTCCTGTCTTTCAAACATAGACTCATCATTCCTCTGTTTAGAGAAACTAATGTGGAAAACGGAGATGGAGAAAATCTAGATTCAATCCAGAAGAGCATTTTAAAACTATGATATGCCAATGTTCTTTTTAGAAAATACCATCAGTATCTACATTGGAAGAAACAAAGCTTAACGAACTAAACCACACTCGTTTGCCGTAGGTGCCTCTCCATACAAAACTTGCAAAAGGACAGTGAAAATACAGCCTCATTTTCCCTTGGTAATCTAATGTCCAACCAGAATCAGGATCCCTCTTCTTGAATATCAAAGTTTAGTTGTACTACACATAGGGTATCTATCATTTAAAATGTTAACAAAAAAGATCAACAGCTGCCTACGAATAACTATTTATCTTTGCTGACCAGAAGACAACGATATACAGGCTTCAGTTAAGCAGCCAGAAAGGATGCCTCTTCTAACAACTTTGATCTTCAAATGTGGCTGGAAGTGTCATAGTACTACTAATAATCATAAATGATTTTTCATACTTCCTGGGTTTCTTTTACCTGAAATATGATTTTATGCTCCCCAGGTAAGACAACCAAGAACATGGACATGGGAGTAACCCACCTGGGGGAAAAGGAACTGGAATTAGAAGCCTATAATAAACAAACCTATGACGATATACTACGTAACTATCGCCAAAGCAAGTTGCAGTTATCTCTCATCGACTACAGAGTAATCCCCCAGTTTTGAGGCTATGCTCACTGCAGGATGAACTTTTTGCCAAAAACTTTCAAGGAGACAACCAGCTATGAGAAGACTATCAATTTTTGGAAACATAGTCTTCTAGGGGGGATTAATTAGTTAATCCATGGTATTTAATCTGAGATGAATGTATTCATATCCCACATAACTGCAGAGAATCTCTCAATAAAGTGTTTTTGAGCTTCATATATGCACAGCATTATTAGAATTAAAAAAAAATGACAGCTTCTCTGCTGCCTCGTTCTGGAATCAAGGATTTACTTTGCTAGCAGCAGAATTATTTGGCAAAATATCCCTAGAATCTGATTGTTATTAGACCACAAGATCATTCTGCTACCAAAGCTTCAGCTCCTACTTAAATTATATACCACTCATAAAAAAAAAGCATCAGTAAAAAACCAGAATCTTCTAAGAAGTTTACTATACAGTATATAGTATCCTGTATATACTCTACAGGATATTGATCTAATCTATCTATCAGAGCCCTAGATTCCCTGAGAATAAGTGTTGAGCAAAACCCAAGAAAAGAATTAAGCCAAAAGAGGTTAAATTCTCCAGAGGATGCTAGCAGAGAAATATCTCCAAGAGCCGCATTACTTAATTACTGCAAGCACTAACTCTCTATGGTAAAATGAACTGAGAAGAAATGCAAACGAATGCGAACACGGGAATGGTGGCGAATCTAATGTCAGATTCCCTGCTCAGCCACTGCAGCGGGGCAGGACCGGACCACGCGTCCTGAAGCAGTTTGTGGAGGATCCTGCCCCTCTCCACGGATTACCTGCAAGGCGTGTTTCCTGACCAAGCCATGGCTCCCAACCTCAGTCAGGCGGCCAGTCGTTTAAAGCTAGACTGTGCAAATATACTGATTTTCCTGAAACTGAAAGCATTAGTTTATGCACCAATATTAGATTTATGAATACAAAGATAATATTCAAAATGTACAAGAAGCTCTGGAAAAATATAAACTAGCGGTTTTCCACTAAAGCATGCAAGGCATTTCGAGGGATTTACTAAATGCTACTGCTGAATATAATCTTCTGTGGCTTACGAAGGGGAGTAAAGATTAAGTAAATCACTGTCTTGCCTGACAAGGAAAACATCTATTTCAGAAAGCTTCAAACATTTGGTTGGTGTGTCATTATGATGGCATATTCATTTTCCCTAAGGCCTTCATACTAAAATGCAATTTTATAGATGGTGTCATATTTTTAAGGACTTTGCAGGAATGCAGTGACATTTGCTTGAATGTCTTTGATAATATAGTAATACCAAAGCAGTACATGTGGCAAAAAAAAAAAAAAAAAAAAATCCAAAAAACCCTGTAAGCCGTACAGAGCAGAGCAGTTTACAATAGATATATTTACTTCTAGTGCTGTTGTAATCATAACAGACAACTATTTGTTAACAGTCACAATATCTGTCATTCCTAAAAATAGCACTACTTCAAACTACCTTTTTTTTTTCTTTTTTGGAAGATAATCAAACTATTGGATTGGGCTTGTTAAAAGTATGTCCTGAGATCTGGCTTAGAGAGATCTGTGCATGAGAAATTCTCTCCAAAAAAACCTAAATAGAATGTTAAGTTACTAACATACCAAATAAAAAAAAAAGAAAGAAAAATGAAGAACATATTTTTAATAATATAAAGGCAGTTAGTTTCAGATAAAATGTGCATATTTTCCTCCACAAAACTATAAAAGAATGGTGCCTACTTAGAGCCTTAATTACAAAATGTCTCAGTTCCTGAAAACTGGTATATCTACAAATTTTCTTTTTAAATTGCAGTTCTAAAAATACTAATTCAAACAGGAAGGTTAAAAAAAAATACAAAGTATGACCAGCCTTAAAAGGCAGAGATTTGTATTTCAAAAGCAATATAAGATTATGAATTATTCCTTTTTTCAAGGCACAATTTGAAATATCTTAAACAGCAGTATTTTCAGGGTTAGCTTCCTCTGGCCAAAAGAGAAGCATTCAAAATTACATGTCATTTTTAACAAGCTAGTGATGAAATTAAATTTTTGCCATATCTTCCTTACCTTATAGATGGGAAACAAAAAGCAGAACTTAAATCTGAAAATTCTGTCATCCAAAATACCAAAGGCTTTTAGCAGCTTGATGGGAAACTTTTAACACTGAATAATTGATTTTCTTGTTACGTTCATGCTTCTTAAAATGATATAAAACAGAGAACAATTTAGGTGACGAAAGAAAAGACTTCTAGAGAAAAATCTATCTCCACGCAGAGCGTGGAGACAGAACCCTTGAACTGGATATGGGCTGGTTATAAAAATAAAGGTTTGAAAAGCTAGATACTAGAAAGGGAAAATATCCTGGTTTTACTCAGGACAGTTTGTATGAAGGCATAAAATATAGTATTCTATATTTGCATAACACAGCTTTTTAATAAAGGAATTTAAAATCCATCAGTGAATAGAAGACGACTAGGCTGTCTTTCCTTAAATGCAGTTACACCTCTTGCATCTGATTACGAAGATCCATTTATTATATATTTTTAATATATATTTAATGTATATTTAAAAATAAAAAAATACATACGTAAAACAACAAAGACAATCTACAGTTTGAAGAGAAATTATCCGTTCTGTTTTAAAAGGTATTCCTTTCATTGTGGTAAGCTGCGTAAAGATGTTTCTCTATAAGAAATCTCTTCTGCAAAAAATTCTTTCTATCACTCCCCCAGATCTGCGTGGCCGAGGACAGGCAGTAACCTAACGCTCACTGTGCCCTTGCGTTACGGCACCATCCGCTGCGGAATTAAATGCACCTGCCATGTGCTTGAAGGCCAGATTGCAGGGACCCCTGTGCGTCACGTACCTGCAGAAAGACAATACGCTGCAGAGAGAGAAGAATCACGCGCCACAGAAAGAACCTCCCGCCTTATTTCCAGCTTTTACTGCCTGGCAGCAGGAAACGATGCCTGTGCAATAAATTAGGCCGTTCTTAATCATTCTGAAAAGTAGCAGTAAGTCTCTTCCCTTGGAAGGACTACTTGTAAAGTGTAACTGTTATTCAACATGCTCACGAACGGCAGAATCTGACCCTTACGGGTCGGTTATTCTCACAAGAGCTATCGGCTTCTTGGTAACCGCCACCCCAAAAGACTCCGAGAGGGGCTGATCTTTAGGCCATCTGTATGAGGAATGCTTAACGTACAGAAAGCTAAACAACAAAAAACGCGCAAGGAGCATGGAAAAGTGAAGGACACCAGGGTTCTTCCAGCAATGATTTTTCTACTCTCTCCAAACAGGAACTACTGTAATTTTTTTTAATGTATATTCAGCAAAAGAGAGGGAAAGAGGAACATAAGAAGAACATAGATTTATTTTCTTTACAGAATTACTCCGAATAAGAGAAATGTTCAGAATACTTTCATTTTTCTTTAACTGAGCTACACTGACCTTCCATTAATCTAGTATTCCAGTCAAGTTGACATAGAGCAATCAGGGTTTGCCTCTACTCAGAGACTGAAGGTCTGACTTTATCAGTAAAGATCTTGAGTTTTCTGAAATAAATAGACTAAAATACTACTTGATTTTGATGAAAAGACCACAGAAAATTGTGTGTAGATGAAAGACTCATTTAGTGTTCTTATGTCATAATTTTGACTTTGATAAGTAGAAATTCCAAAAGAAAATTGATTATATTTAAAATATTTTGGTAGAAAACGATTAAATAAAACCAATCCTTTTTAGACATTCCTCCCTCATGCTTTGGTACCATGGAAACTAACAAAAGTTATTTGCAATTCCACATTTTTATCAATAGGTGGCAATAGTAATAAATGAAAACACCTGTTGGTCATACAAATTATATCTAATATTATAAATAATTTTCTACTGCAAGCTTTCAAGAAAGAACACACTGATGGCATTCAAACTAGGTTTTAGAGTAGCATCATCTTTCTGTATGCTTGATGTTTCAAATCTATCGACTTAGGAAGGTCCTTTGCCTCTGACAGCATTGCTGTTTGTGAAAATGAAAAGACACTCAATTATTTTTTTGATCTTTAAGATGACTCATGTTAATAAGATATCATATAGCTCCTGCAGTATTAAAAATACAAACATATTTCACAGTCTTTCTGTGACTGTATTTGTATGCCTTTCCGCAGTATGGACATGGTTCATGTATATAACTAGTTTGCATATAAATAAAACAAAGAGGAATAAAACAATTAACGAAAATTTGTACTTTGCAAAGTTTTCAGCAGCCTTGTATTAAAACAGCCTTGTGTTAAACTACTCCTCCTCTCCCTCAAACTCTAAATTTCCAAAACCTACAAAAACTGAGGGTGTGAGCAGTTTAGCGTTTCCCCCTTCCGACTGCATGTCTAGAGCTTTTTACTAAGTGCTGCTATGGATTTTTTTTCAGTGAAGCCTGAAGCCCAAAGAGACCTTCAGAATTTCTGAAATGATCAGAAGTTTTCTTCAGTGTCCTTTATAAAATTTTGCACTGAAGAAGGTTGCATCGGTTCTGGTATCTTTAGTCATACATCGCAAATGGCTAATTTTCACGTTATCCGTGAACAATGCTGTCCTCTTTTAACCTTTTTTAAGGCTTTATAAAGTCCTGTACTATGCTATAGTTTTTGAGCCAAAATGTGTCTGTGGAGAAAAATGCATCACAAGGTCCAAATCATAACTCTCAGAATCTTCAGACAGCTGCTTGGTAAAGTGGGCTCTATTCTGAGTATTTTTAATTGCATAGAGCCTGTGTTATTCAATGACGGCTTAGCTTTGCTTTGCTCGGTTCCTCCTTGTCTCTTGCCCAGAAGTGCCTAGGTGAACAATAATGTTAAAATTTCATTTTAAACAAAATTACAATAAAAATACTGATGAAACCAATATTTTTCCAGAAATAATTGGAAATAAGAAGAAACATGTACATAGCATATACAAATCCTGTGTTGCAGTAATGTATTCACTTGGAGGTAGAGGTTCAAATCAAGGACCTGAATTGAGTTCACTCATCACACAATATCAAAGAGTACAAAAATATAATACTAAACTCTACTGCAATTAATATGAAATGATGAAACGTACAGCCTTTCCTACAAGCCTCAGAAGATAGGATTCTTTCCTAACCTGATTTATTTGTAATAACTAGATTGCTACCTAAATTCAAAATTCTTATGTTAACTGTCTTCATCTGGGTTATCGAGAGGAACATTGAAATAGTGAAAGAAGATACCGTCTTACATGGTATCTCATGGAACTCCAAGACTGAGAGTGATTCTATAATTTTTAGATGAAGTTGAGAATAACAAAAAACAAAAGTCCTACCTCCATTCATTCCCCTTCACATTGTAACGTGAGCAGTTTGAAGAACCCGACTGTTAAAATGTAAGCTCAATATAGTAGGCATGAGAATAGAGAACACTAAGACAAAGCAATTTAGAGCATAAATGTGCTTTAATTTCAAAAAAATCTGTGTAATTCTCCCTATCTCTCCCACAAATAAATTAAACCCTCAATGTATTAATAGGGATAAATATGCTGATATTATACTTAAATATTTTAGGCTTATCTCCTGCTTATACACTTTCTACAGAAATTTGCATTCATGTAAATAAAAAAATACACTCTCAGTTGAAAGCAATGAGAGTAATTTTAAATATATATACGTGTGTGTGTATATATATATATATATATATATAGCCAATAAGCAAACACATTCTCACAGTGGACTGGTATTAATAGGTACAGATGGTAAAACAGCAGCAGTGCCACTTAAATTCTCTGTAACAAGAGTCTGGAGATTCACTGGTTTTAAGATTTCCTGCCTAGATTAAAGGCTGAATTTTCCCTACTTGCAGTATACTTTAGTGTGGATTAAAATCCACACAGTATGAAGCCTGTTATGACCGATGTTTTTCTACAAAAAATAAAATAATTTACAAAGAAAATAGAAGAGACTGCAGATTTTTTAGTAAGGGTTGTTTTTTGTCCTCCCCCCAAACAGGTCTAACTCAGATTTACATTTTATAATCACATTCTAGTTTCTCTCTGCCTATTTTAAATCCTTTTAGTCATCTGTAAAAAACAGCATTCTGGTGCAGCTTTATTTTCAGTCAAATCTCTCTCGGGAAGAGAACGATTTTACACCAAATGTGTATCCCAGCTTGCTGCTTTCTGTAATCCACTCACCAAATGTGAAAGAGGAATACTTACTTCACAAATTAAAATGACATGTTTTGGCCAAATTTGAACTTTGATTTAGGTATTTGAAAGTGTTACCCACAATCCTACATTAGTTCCCCAAATCCGGCTAACGAAACTTCAAATCCTCATCGTTCGCCACTGCTCTGGTTTCTGCCTCCAAATAGGTTTTGCTTAAAACAGAACAATGTCAGCCTTATAATAAAACCTAAAAAGTTAACTACACGTCGGGTACTTTGTTTCAAGTTTTCTGATGAAAAAAGAAAGACTGACGAGGTGCATTTACGATCTCCAGCTGAAAGAGGACAAGAATAATGCGTATACCTGCCTGCCTCGGATCGGCCGGTGCTGACCCGCTAACGCTTACACGCAAAATAGTTCGCAGAGGTGCAGGGGGAGAAAACAACTCCAAATCGTATGGGGGGGGGGGTGGAAAAAGTTATTCAAAGCAAATTCTTTCAGAATGCTTTGTATTGAAAAAAATCTCCATCACACAGTTTTCTAAAGGTTACAGACAGAAAAATAAAAAGCCCCTGGTGTGCGCTTAGGTGTGTTAATACGCTGCTCAGATTTTTCACAGCATTACACATTCACAAATACCATGAAAAACTGTTGCCCAGTTTAATATGAAAAAGCTCTGAAGAGCCAGTCTTTATTTTAGATGGAATGTATGGGACACAAGTAATTTTAAACTCTTGATACTAAACATAGTCACTAGGGATTGGGAGCAGGAAAATCTGCCTCTCTACATTACAATTACTACAAAAATACAAAGCTTGTTGATACAGTGCTGGTTGTTTATGTGTGATACCTCCCTCAAGCAAACGTTAAAGTACAGACACTAGCAAGGAAAGAACAAATTTTGAGATGCCTCCTAATCCTATGCATTTTCACAGACGATGATAAATGCACTTCATGAGGATCCTTTTCCTAACTCCATCTAACAAAGAAGTATTCTAGAAATAACAGGTCAATCTTTTTCATTGTAGGAAAACTCTTAATTACATCTTCTGCAATTTGCAGATATCTAGGTTGACATTTGTGTATAAATGCTGTTTTATGGTTTAATAGGAGGAGTATGAAGTCATGATTAAGATTTCCTGTTATAGAAGAGTTCAATGAGCAGTGTATAACGTTATTCACACAAATTGGAGTCAGAAGGGTGCTTTTCTGTTGACATTGTAAAATCTGCTATTATCAGTGGAGATATTCTGTGCTTGAGGAAACAGATTAGAGGCTTCTCACTTACCTGGCAAATCCTTGCTCTTTCAGGATTGTGTTAACCAATCTTACTGCATTTTAAATCACATTTTAATCATGAGAAAAACAGGATGGTTGTTGTTTCATGTGGTATCTACCTAACTTTCCCTGAGATAAGAGAGCTTGTTTTCCTGCATAACAAGCCATAAAGCTTCTCTGAATTAATTCCTTCTTCAGGGTCAGTAACTATTGGGAACTAAAGTAAATTGTTCAGAAAAGCATCTGAGCGAGAAATATCTAACAATTTAACAATTAATTACTCTAATTGTTAAAAATATATGTTTTGTATCTAATCCGTATTTGCCAAACTTCACTTTTTAGTCATTAGATACTGTTACATTCTTGGCTCATAGACTGCAGATCTTAGTTATCCAATTTATATTCTCTGATCCAATCACAGTTCTGATAACCTAGACAAACTGCATACTTTGAATCACCTGTTATACGACAGGATTTTGAAATCTGAAGCTTATGTGGAACCGTTACACATCAGACAGTCCCTTCTTCTCTTTCCTTTTGTTTAACATAATATATTCTGATTTACGAAGATACAGAATGAGTTTCTACAAAAAAAAAAGCTTCACTGATAATGGCTGTAATTTCTATCAACTAAAACTCCACACCTTACAGAGAGTGGGACAGCCAACTAACAAAGGATCAAACTCTTAGGGAGAGGAGGCAGTAAGTGTTCTCCATGTGAAGGGGTTCAGTTACATCTTATAGGTGCAACTGCATCTTTCTCTCCTCCACTCCTCTCAAAAAATGTATTTCTATGTGAAACTTTTTGCTAACCTAAAAAGGAAAGTGAAGAACCGATAAACTGCTTCAAAAAAATGAACAAAATAAATAAACCGCAACTATTTTACCTGCAACCACTGGAGATTTTCTGTCATCCAAAAGTTGAATAGCAGTACTAGCGGTCACGACGTTGCTTTTGTTTGCTGTTTCTGCAGGGTGTATTAAAGGAAAAAAAAATCAAATTGAAATAAAGTATTACAGAATGGGGAAATTCAGTTGTATTTTCCATTTTGAAATACTGTCAAATGTCCGCATGAATTTAGTACTCAGGAAATATGCTAACATGACAACCAACATCACAGACCGTGTATGCACAGAACATATAGGCACCAGGCACTGGCATTTCAGACTTCCCCAGTATCCCAACAAGCTTAAAACACTAACATAAGCAATCAGTTTTTGGCTTCTCTGCTAAAAAATGGTAACGATAGTGACAACTAGTAGGGCTTCTCAGTGATACAGACATTTCCTCTGTTGGACTTTTCTTGTTTAAAATTCTAGGCTGTAAGTCCAACCTATGCAAACATTCAAGGAAAACTGTTGTGCCACATCTTGGGGTTTTACTTGGAGCCCTGTAAAAGAAGCACCACCTGTTCACAGGACCAGTGAGCTAGCTGAAAATTTCAATGCATAACTTAGATTAACATCTAAGATTAGGTCCAGAGCCCACTCTTGCTCTGATTGACATATCTGGAATCTTTTCAGTATTATATATGACGCAGCATTCAGAGAATGACAAAATTACAGACCTGTACTAAATGGGATTGAATAGACAAAGCTTCCAGGTATTTGCTCAGCAGCTCTTCTGTACCAGAGTGGAAAATGATCAGCGTTAAAAATGTTCTCCTTGTCTTCAGCTGTCAGAAAATCTCTTGAAAAAGGAGAGAGAAAGAAAATACTTATTGTTTGGTGCATACCATGCAGTAGTTTCTAGCTGAAAAAAACAAGGTAAAACAAAATTCAACCTTTTCGGAAAGAAAATTACTTTGAAAGTTTTTCTGTATCATTTGTACAACAAAAGGGTTAAGCACCTAATAATTATTTGTGACACCTTGCAATTGCTTTTTGTGTGAAGGATGGAAAAGTAGTAAAAAAATAGTTTCTCTAATTATGTATCACTAAGTGCATTTGTACTGATGTGTGAAGTAAAAATGCTTAGTCTAAAAAATCTTTTCTTGCAGCATAACACAAGAACTGTGAGCTGTACAGTGTGGAAAAGATACTGGAGAATGGTAGTCTGCTGTCATTTACATGTCATCAGCATGAAAGGAAAAATAACATATGGTTTCTATGCTATCGCTCTGGTTTACTGTTTGATTATAACAATTTTTAATGCTATTGATCTCATTTGTTAGGCTACTCATAACTAACACAATATTTCACAGTCACATAAGCACCATATAACTGTATATGCCATAAGCTTAATTTATCATAAATATCCAGAGCAGGTTTTCTTTTACACAGAATGCATATGGATTTGCCTTACACTATCCAATCGCTACCTGAAAAAAGTGCCATTAATTAGGGCACCTTATTTTATATCTCTCTATTTTAAGAAACATGTAGCTATACTACACTGCATCTTCTGCAAAAAACAAATGGGAATCTGTTGAAAGATAATGTCTCCTGACCACCCTTTCACCCAGTCCTCTTCTGTCATTTGGTTTTATTCCAACACCAAAATATTTCACAACAATAACGTAAAAATCACTGAAAATGTCTCAAATATTTGTATTTAGATAGGCTATAAAAAGAAACGCCCACAGACACAGCAGTTGCAGTACCTCCTTGAAATTTACTCAAGCAAATAAATACGTGGGGCTAACTCCAAGAAGGCGAGGGAAAAGTAAACGTAGGGGCTACCGGTATAAAATGGCTCACTGTTACATGAGTTACAGCTGAAGAAAGGATCTAAAGGATCTTACAAAACAATTCTAAGTTGTTCTACGTATTTCACTGCACAAGTGCAAAATCTGTAAAAAAGGAGATGTGCTTCCTCCAAGTAGTATTTTTTCCTTGTTTCCACGCGTGCCTGCCAAGCACAGCTTTGTTACTTACTGATTAGTAAGCTGTTCTGGCCCCACAAACAGGTTGATACGAGATAGGCCAGTCCGTGTGCCGAGGAAGGCAACTTCCACTCCCTTGTCAGAGTTTCTGAAATAGAGCAGAGCACGAGCAAAGATAACGTTTGCAGACAGTGAACAGATAAAACTGCGTAGTGGTCACAGAAAGTACAACTATACACATTTTTGAGAAAGATTATCTTGGAGCCTAGTTCTCTTATTCTTTACATTTTTTAAAAGCTGGGTTTAAGTTAGACTCATGTAAGGCCCTGCCAAAGATGCAGTGTAAGCACTATTTAGACTGAGGGATACTAAAAAGCCAAAGATGGTAAGTTTCGTAGAATTTGTGTGGCAAAATTAGAGCAAAGCCATGGCGTAAAAAGGTATCTAATGGCCACTGGCACCCAGGGGCACAAATTCCACATCTTATTCCATGGCTACTACGTTTTTACGGTGCATCCACGCCTGGATTCAGAGGTACAAAATTCATAGGTCCAAATTCGTAAGAGCAAAACTAAGCTAGATTTAAACCACCTAGCTCAGAATCAAATGTAGCTGCCACCAAAGCAGGTTTTAGCCTCGAGTCTATGCAGCAGGTAACCCAAGCTGAACTCCGCTGCTGCACTGTTCTCAGTACCAAGCTAGTTGCTTTAAAATTTGTCCTGGTATGGCTACAGCAACTGCGATCATATTTCCACAAAGCCAGGGACCACAGTCTCAGCCCTCTTGCTGTCTTATACTTCACGTCTTCACCATTCTTCAGTAAATGGCCTCTCTTACTAGGGGAAGACAGGATATGAGAGAGGCCCAGAAGTCTCCCGCTAATATCTCTCCGCAGCTGTCTGCCTTGCATTTACTGGCTCCGTTATTGTTCCATTGTATAGGATTCCAAGAAACCTTATACTTCCATACAAATTAATCAATGCCTAAAATACATTAACATGCAATAATTTCTCATCTCCTAAGAGAAGACTGGGTAATCCTTAGTTTGATGAGTCAGATTTTATCACATTTGATTTCACTTATTCAATATGTTTTTATAACCATTTATTTTTTCATTCAACTTAAACGAAAATGGTTCCAATTTAACAAGATCTAATCTGGACAATCTCCAGAATTGCCTTTCAACAATAGTATCACATAGAAACTCTGCTAATCAGATAACCTGTTTTCTCCAACACATATAACATCTTGATTGATGTTGCTTTACGTTTTAGTACATCGTAACGTAAACAACTTAGGCGAAACATATCAACTCTAATAAGGCTAGCTAACCTCCCGCTAATCTGTAATATGAACCTAGATCCCAGTTACCACTACAGAACCAAAGAAGGATTAAAAAACATTTTACCAATGCAACTTTTTCTGCATGTAACTTCTTCTTGGACAAATTGCATATTCCATCAACTTTTTTTGTGTATGTGTGTGTGTGAATTATGCATTAAATTCCTCAATTATTCTGAACAGTCTGTCAGAAGTACTCAGAATGGTATGCTTTGGTTAATGCACAGTTTCATTATCTATACATCAGATAAGGTTATAATTAATCAACATGGTGTACAATGCAACATAAACACTCAGTGTGGAATTCAGAATTGACAGTATTTAGGATGAAATGGTTTATAGTTGCTTTTCATGCACTTTAATAAAATTAGAAAATAATACAAGCAAATGAACTGAAAAGGATCACAAATTTGATTCAAATATATCTTGATAATCTGATAAAATATTAGAATTTGTATTGCCTCAGTTCTCGAACATAACTATTAAAAAGTCATTCATGACTATAATGACTGATACAAAGCTTACTTACTCTGATTTATTTAATGCTAGACTGGTCCAATAAGCTTCAATTGGTGCACTCACCACTGCATCAAACAGTACTTCTTGAATCAGTTCTTTATCACCTAATATAACATATCAAAATTAATATACATAGGTGCAGAGAGAAAAATTTTGTTAGCTGAATAAATATGCATTATTTTTACTGTACTAATTTTATCTCTTATGTGCATTCAAAATTTCCACAGAATTGAACATTTACTATGCATTATACAGTACTTTCCTACAACTGTATTTTTCATGAATCATTTTATTGCACTAACAAAAACTTTAGAATAAAAAAAGAAGAATGCATTTTCCATTTCATACAACATGTTGATTTAGGCATTATTTCATGCTCGTGCTTTCACAGGATATAAGATTAAAATAATTAGGTCTACTAACAATCACAAAAGGTTTGTATTTCTATTAATATCTCAAACAAAATATGCACTTATCTGTGTGCACTTTTTCATTCTACATTGTTTAGAAATGCTACTGTCATAAATATTCTCCCTAAAACAATCACAAAATATCCAGCATACTATTTAGAACTCTGATCCAAGGCCTGATTCAGACCAATCCTATTTAACTTATAAAACCTGGCAGACTCTAACTTTACAGAGTATAACTACAGCATCTGAACAGAAAATTAAATGTTTTATGGCTTATTATTTACAGTAAAATTTAGAAATTTGCAAAAATCAGTATCGTGTTTGATAGTTTGAAAAAAACCTCAAAACCAAAAGAAATTCCAAAGTGATATCAGCCAATCAGCCAATCTCAGCTTACCACTGGGAAAATTAAGTAGTTTTTCATTCTGTAGAAGGTTCAATATAAGGACTGTTTAGCTGGGGTGATGTCTACTACTTGTATCTAGAAATGTATTTAACAAGATACTTGCATTGGAGCAATGGCTCTTTTCCTGTAAGGTAGCGTTTAATCGCTTCCAACTGAGTCATTTGACGGTGTTCAGGATGTAAGTCAGTGTTGCAATAGGACCTGTGAACATGATGCCAAAACATCAAAATGTTAATATTTATAAGCGTGAGCCCCCTTTGTCTTTGAACATGAAGAGCAGGGCTCAGCAAGCACAAACAATATGAAACCAAGGAGGGTAACAGACACCAATTTCATGCTTTGTTTAAGGCTTACCATTCATCTGCTAAAGATACGTCAGGGTGCTCTAAATCATGTAAACCTGTAGCAGGAAAAGTAATGAGTTATTTAGAGAGCAGTCTGGGTAACAGATGGATATTTACATACACTTCATAACATAAACTCTTCCGTCTTGGAAAGTGTGTTATTACCACAATATAATAAATAACACAGCAAACTGTGCTCAAATACGGGTTAAGGAAAGCCAACTAAATCAGATCTAAAAACGAAAAGGTAGAAAAAAACACTCTTTTTATGCTGGTATGTTTAGCTCACATAAATGGCTCATGCGATACTTCTGGAGTTCTGAAGGAAATTTGAGCAAAGAAAAATATTCAAAGCTAAAATAGTCCTATTTGTATTCTCTTGCTCTAGTTGGCAAATAATGTTCTTATGCTAAAATACAGACTTCTCATTTGACGGGAATTGTTGTCTTTTTCTTTTAAAAATTATTTATTTAAGAAGCACAGCTCCCTCAAGAACCGGAGCAGCCGGTCCCTGAACACAAACAGCAGTTTACAGGACTGTTCAGAATAGGCGTATTGTACTAACAGGTCATGCACACGCTCGTAAATAAGAACCGTATCGTTAGTTATGTAGCACAATTAACATGTACGTTGGCAATTTTAAAAACCCTTAAAATCCATATCAATAGACAACGAGCAAGCAGAGGTCAGAACGCAGGCTTGGGTTTAACCCCCGAGTACACCGTAGACAGTAACACAGCTACGGGGGCGAAGAGAAGCGGGGAGCCGCGGCGAGGGCTGCGGCTGCGGTTCCGGGCGACGGGTAGGACAGCGATGTGTCGCTGACAGAGGTCAGCGAACGGAAGAGCGGGAGAAAAGGAACAGTTGGTGATGGCGACATTTATGGTGACACTGAAACATCCAGGAGGAAATATCAGACAGACTGGCTGAGATGTGTAACTGGATTAACAAAAATAGGGTAGAGGTATGTCGGGAACAGTCTGGAGAGAGAGTAGCTCCAAGTCTCCTGCTGTGCTCTCTTTCTACCTAGACACATATTTGTTGTGCAAATGACTTATAATCCTTAAAGCATTCCTTTTTACATCTTGCCTTGGAATTGGAAACTGTTCCTGTCCCAAACTTACAGCTGAGGAACAGAGACCTGAAGAAATTAATTAACATCACTGATAAACCAAAAAGCAGAACTGGGAACAGTGCCTTAACCATAAAACCAGAAAGCATTCCTTTTCTGAAGCATTTTTTTTTCTTCCTCAATTCCTTCTATTTTTGGCAACTGCTAATACTTCTCAACCTCACAGCACAGAGCTCCTTTGCAGGGCATGTCCACCATGCCCCCGCTGCTGCCTGGCCACCTTCTGAAATGTCTCTGATCTCCCTTCATCTTCTGGATCCTTTGCTTTTAAACTAATTGTTAAACAACTTTATCAACACTCACAGTTGACGCCACTGATTTTATTAGTGGACTTACCAAAAACTAAAGCCATAAAGAAAGAAAGGGTTTTCCCCTGCTTGCTTTAAATCATTATTACAAACATTCAAAATGTAAATCACTGTAGGCCATGCCCTAGGTAGGTATTGCTCTGAAGCGTTATAATATGCAGCCTGTGAACAAAAAAGTGATAGTCATTACAAAGTTCTCAGTGTTTCCTTCATTTAGAAAATACCATAAATTAACAACTCTGGACTTTGAGTGATTCTCATCATTTGAACATAGAGGAAGGATGAGGGAAGATGATGCCCCTGTAACAAAGGTTCACAGACAGTCTGACTAGGCTTAATATTAATGAGGAAAAAAAATCCATGAAATAGAAGATGTAGAAAATATCTTGTTCCCTTATGGAACCTGCAGAAAATCACACAAGCTTCAGGTCCACAAAAATCAACAACAACAACAACAACATTGCATAAGCAACATGAGAAGTTAGAGAATACCTTACCTTCCTCTACAGTCACGTTCCCTCTGAAGAAATATTTTCCATGTCCTCTAGACAGAGCCACACCTAAACTGTGCAGAGAAATAAAGCAAACCTTGAAATCTGTGCTGCAAACAATAACAGACATTCATGGCTATTTCTATTTCTAAAATTTGCAGTTAGTGCACTACAATTAACTTTAAAGCTGTTTCCAAAGTCTCGCTGATCATATTTATTGTTCAACTTGCTACTTCAATGCTGTTTCAGTTCTGATGTGCCTGCACCAAATGGTTGTGCTTAGGTGTGCTGAGAGGTGCAGCAAACCGTTATTCTCGGGCAAACTAATAGGGAAACCCTCCTAAGCTCACTGCTGTTCACCCACCATGAGATCCCTTCAGCTGCGCCTTGAACGTGCTCATGGCCTTGCAACGGAGGAGATGATTCTGTTTAGATCAGACTGATCTTCTGAGAAACTCTGTAAATGTGGGAATCAATGGAGCTATTGAGACGAAAAGAATTTCATATGTTACAGTAGCATCATGACTCTGGAGTAATTTTTCTGCTATTCGTATCGCCAGCCAGTTTAACTTCCTTGCATTGACTTTAGCACTATAAACTTTCAACAGCTAAGTACTTGTTTGGGTCTGGTTTTTAATCCACCACTCTTCAAGTGTAATGAACTGCCTGGGGGAATCCCTACTGCTCTCTGTTGAACTTGCACACCGGATGCCTTCTAGCAGTCACTCATTTAAGGGGATGCCGTCAAGTTAGGAACTTGTCAGTAATCAGTAGGACTGACAATATATGGGTTGGTATTTTAAGGACATGAACAGGCACAAAATCCAACAGCATGCATGCTGCAATCCCACGTTGCATAGGTCTGGAAGTGGGATGTACAGTAAATATCTTTGACATTACAGTGTATATTTTTAAAAACATTGTCTCTGCTGTCTCCGAGTCTGTACCCACGTCCCATCAAAACTAGACACAGATCATGCCGAAAAAGGTAGGACAGATTTTCTACAATATTTACCTCTGTCCTAAAGATCTGAATTTGCGCCACATACATGTATGTTGCCTCCTATCTGTTTATTAAATAGGACAAGAATGATACCACCACAAAAGACACTGAGTTTTGTTACGCAGGTGTGAATTTTAACAAGAATAAACACATGCATGGTAGATCAGAGAAACATGCCTCTATTTTCTCTATCTGGAAATATGGTTCAAGTTCTGTGAAATGGTTCCATTGAAGAAAATTTCAGTTGAGTATTGCAGCTATCAGCCTCCTGCTTTAAGTATAAGGTACAGTTAATATTCTTTTATTAACGGAGTATTTCTAATTCAAATATGAGCATTTTACAGTGATTGCTTTTCAATTTTTATGCTAAGATACATGCCAGAATAACATGGCTGACTTACTCAGTTTTAGCTATACAAATACACTGAAGGTAGTTCAGAGAAACAAAATATCCAAACCTCAAATTGGAAGTGAAATATTATCTCATTTTATATTACATTTTTGTTGTGGAAAAAAAATCAAAACGGGGCCCAGTATGTAGCTACTTAAACGGATTATAGTATTTATAGCTCTCCAAGTACATGCGAAAGCCTTTCGTTCAATGTAAACCTCAACTGAATATTTTTTTAATGAAACGTAAGCCATGACAAACACAGCGAGTTTGCCTGTGTGAGCTTGCACAAACTTTCCATCCCTGGAAAAGCTGAAAGGAATGCTCGTAAGCTCCTTTCCTTGCTATTTTCAGCATTGTCCAGGGATATTTTATTGTGAGCTTTTGCTGATGAGCTTTTAATGAGTTCACAAGCTCTTTACAAATGCAAGTCCAATGAGTCTGATGAAATGTCCGTTTATTATGGTCAGCTCTACCTGAATGGAGTACCCTTGATGTCTGTATAATAGTAGTCATTTGTCATCACCAATACCCGTTTCTAGATTCAGAACAAGAAAGTCAGAAGAGGAAGGGGGAAAAAAGTTTGTTATAAGAAATGCATAAAAGATCAAGTGATAAAATCAATGACAAAATTACAAGCAATGTGCAACTTCAGCGCGTGAAGAAGACAAAGATCACAATAAATCATACTTGTGGCGAACAACCTTAGAAGTTAAATTAAAAAAATTAACCGTTTGCTGTATACATAATGGGAAGAATATTTTATATGTTGTACCCCTTTGTCCACTGTCTTCTTCACCTCCATGGAGAATTTTCCTGTTTTCCGATTCACCATTGCATTTCGGAGCTGAAACAGAGAAAATACATGCCAGCTTCTTCATTTGCACTTTCTAGGATTCTTCCACTGCTTAGTACTCCGCAAATTTTGTTTCACCTCAGCAGCCCCTTTTCTTCATATTTCTGTACTTTCGGCTACATGCTAAAATTTGATTAAAGAGTGTGTATAGGCTATATGACACCTGCCACCTTACGCAGGCAAGTTGTTGAGGTAAGTAAAGAAGGAGCTCTCAGCACCCTTCATAGCAAGAAAGCTCCTCCACGCAGCAGTCCTTATCTTATGTGGGCTAAACAGTGTAATTGCCTACTGCTCTCCACTTACTGCAGAGGAAGCTAAAGGTACTCTAGGTTTCCAGCTGGATTCTGCATCTGAAGTTAGCCCAGGATACAGTGTTTAAATACGTGAGCAATCAATGTACATAACGATGAAGCGGCAAAGAGAAAGCCCCACCTATCTTACTCTTCATTCTGCTTCAGCGTGGAGCCCTACCGCGGGCTGCACCAGAAACTAGAACTAGCACAAAGCACGGCAGCTGTTTGCTCCGCAGCCTGTTTCACCGGGAACACACAGCTGCAGTGCGCTGGGATCCCCTCGGGCGGCGGGGTGCCCTTCTACAGGCAGTGACTTTTACCTCGGTGGTGGGAGCCCCACGTCAGTCACCGCTTTGAGAAGAATTTACCCAAGCATCCCGTTCTCAAATTTGTTCAAAAGACTTTTAAAATCCCCAAATCCAGGCTTTTGTTAGAATACAAATCAAAAAACTAACTTTTAAGTAGAGAAAACCCAAAGCAGCTATGGAAAACAAAAACTAAAATAAAAAGGGTTTACACACTAGTTTACCCCTGCTCTACTCTTGCAGGTAGGTTGGTTCTCCCCTCAGGTTAACTCTGTTATTTTTTGGGGTTGCTGAAGATGCTGTCCAGTTCTCTGTGACTCCAAGAAAGTTTCTTCCTGTCCTCTCTGAAGCCTAGAAGACTTCTCCCAACTCCTTTCAGTAACTTTGTCCCAGTCTCTGTGTGAGCTGCAGGCTCCCAAATCTGCACCACAAGTGCCTTACCCATCACCTCGCACATGCACGCCAATCTGCTCCCTGGGAAAGGGGCAGTCCGTCTTTTCCTTCCAGAGAACTACAGCTCACAAAGCCACTCTATTAGGGGAAAATATTGCAAGAAGAAGAGTGAAAAATGACAACTGTCCATCTGAACTACAAACCAAAATGCCCTGAGGTCTCTCTAGCAGCGAAGCAAGCACTACACTGCCACAGCTCTCCCGAGCAGAGGGGCTCTGGACTCGAAATGATGAACAACAAGACAGGTTTTTTGAGAAATCTTCAGCCTCTTTACCTTGAACTTGCTCATCGATCCATCCAACACTTTTGGGGGAAAAAATGAGAAGAGCTATTGCCTAGCATTTGTGCCAGCAATACAGGAAAGAATTTTTGGATATTCTTAGATTTAGGACTGGAGGAAGCAACTTCTGTTCATATCTTCAGCTAATGTTAACTGTGCAGCAAGTTTAGAGACGGTTGTTTCAGGATACCTTCAATTACAAAGTGAAAATGCTACGTTTGTGGGAGTTTCGGGGGTAAGCAGCACCTGTAAATCTTTCACAGCCATAATTCTCGTTACAGTAGGAACATTCCACTATTGGTTAGTAATTCACACCCCTTCTTCAGGGATGTTCAAAATGCAGAATAATATTGGTAAAACAAGCATTTTTATGTCTCTTCTCTCACTTATCTATCTGAACACAATGTTGGACACAATGTTCTGCCAGCATAAATATCCTGCTCTCCAGTACACCTCATGCCAGATTGGGCAATTCAGTCAGATTTTCATTAAAATTTGTGAATATAGTCATATCAACGAATTCTGCAGGCTTTTTGAGTTAGCTAGGACTGAGAAGCGCATGCCAAAACTTGTCAGTGAAATATCTGGTTTTATTTTCATGAAGTTGAGCATGGTTGACCTATCAAAAACTGCAAAGTTTGCAGCTCTTTAAATTTAATTCTGGGGCATCTAGATTTGAATTAACAGTCTTACTCTTCTGTCAGTGAGTGTAAAAGAATAATTTTTAGCTGGAGGCATATATAAAATAAAGCTTATATTTTACTGTAGATTTTTTTTTTTAACAATACATAATAGGCAATTCTGGAAATATTTTCCCATTTTAAGTTTTGTGGTTTTGGACTTGGAGAGCTGGTCTTAATTAACCATCTACTTTCTAACATTTACAGAACAGTTCCATTTATCTTTAACATGGTTTTCATTTTTCTCCTATTGGTGCCTGGAGTTGTCTAAGACCCATTCCTCCCACAAGCCTCAGGCAAGTCATAGATTTACTAAAAGGGCCTCCAAACTCTCAGTAGTGTTTAAGATCAAGTCTGCATGTGGGATTTGGAGTTTTACTTTTCTCCATTTTTTTTGCTTGCTGTGATTACATTTCTTGGCTTTATAATCTCGTTTCTCAGCTCTTCTGCAGTTTCATCTCCCTTCTCAAATGTATAAAATAAGTACTGCCTCATTTGGCTTCAAGCCCCGAAACATTCATTCATGGACTCCTTTTTTTATTTGAGAAAGGAAAAAAGAAAAAAACCCCTTCATTCAGCTAGAAATTATAGTAACAGAATTTTAAGAAGTGACTTAATGAGAAAAGGATTTCTGTTCAAATTGAAACTTCTTGTCTTTCGTACTGTATATTCTCAAATTTTGCTGGAAGTCACTTTTTTCCTATTAGCATAATAAGTTGATGCCAGGATTTCTATTTCTAATAAAATGCAGTGAGATCAAGATAGCTGCTACTGTAAGTTTGGAAATGAATTGGTGAATATATAGTTCATGGTGAAAAAAATTCTAACCTCAATTCTGCCATCTTTTCCTTATCGAGTCACTAGAAAAAAATATTTATTCTCCACTTCAGTGGTTTACATTATTCCTTTTTCAACTAAACGTCTTCCAATCTATTGCTAACGACCCAGTTTCAATGCCACAGTATGAGAAGATTCTATATTCTTGAAAAATTATGTAGCTCTTAAATTAATGTGATAACAAGTGAAAAACCATCTTAATCAGCTTCAACAGAAGTGTCTCATGGGAGAAAAATATACCAATATTTTGGTATTCTTGTTATTAAAAGCAGCTGTATGAATACACATATTCTTTTCCTCTACAACTGAACAAACAACACTCTCCTACCAAGCTGGAAAAAAAAAAAGAGCATAAAATCCAAGGCTTTGGGTGAAACAGTGGCCTATAGCTCTCAAGTCAACAAGTTTTTATGCAAATTTTAAAATCTCCAACACAATATCTACCATTTTCACTCAAAATTAACAGTAGCAAGAAGTGCCTACTGCAAAAGATCTACAAAAATAGTGTTCAAAAAATGCTTTTGAACTCTCATTTGGATCCTCACGTCAGAAACGTTGAGTAAAAAGACCGACCCCATTACAGCAACCTACACAACACCTTCAAATCGTGAAATTCCATTCTCTCTCCAGATCTATTGCTAATAACGACTCTCTCTGCAGCTCCAGTATTTCTTTATATCAAACTTCCTTCCCTTGTATTCTTTTGTTAATATTTCCGAACATTAGTTGCTCTGAAGGTCTTAGTAACATGGTTTGAATGACTCACATATATCTAATTTCACACAAATAAAGACAATTTGCAATGGTACCAGGCTCACTTTTAAAAATATCTGTAAAAACACTATTTAACATGGTATATTTTATTACTTAGACATTCACATGAAGGCAGCATTAGCAAACTTTAATGCCTTTTCTACAATACTTAACATGCTATCTTTTCAGGAAACACTTGCAAACTAATCATCAAATAGTACATATGTATGCCGTTTTACAAAAAAGTACCTTTTGAGGGGATTAGCTATGAAAGAGCTTGTGCTTATTCAGGCATGCACCTGTGAACTATAAGCATTGATAGATGCTCCTTGAAGGAACCCCACATCTGTATTATACATGAGTACTGAAAATTGTGGCTATTATTGCTCCAAAGTTACAATACAATATCTATATATTCTAACATGTTTAAAATTTATAAAAATTAATTTCACTTATCATTCATCTATTTTTTAATTCTAACAAATTGGGCAATGGGCCTGTAACTTTTCTACAAATGCAATCTTCAATTTAGTCTATCAGTAATGCAGGTTAACCTTTTTTTCTCCTTCAAAAAGAAAAGAATTGGAAAATTGTTTGTTTCTAGGTTAAAATTAAAAAAAAAAATATTAAATCCTTTTTATTAGTGAAAGAGTCAAATAAAATGAATGTGTGCATCTTCCCTCAAAATGCAAAACAACCCTTTTTGCTTCCTCTGAAGAGGCACCAGTTAGATTTTGGCTAGAAATTTTCAAAAAATTTTGTGAAAGATCTTACGGGTCTGAAAGAAAGGAAAAACTTAGAAACAGCTGTATTTGGACTTTTCACTTTCAAGTGCATTCAGAGAGAATCACAATTATAAATAAAGCTTAATTTTCAACATCAAAGAAATAATTCAACGTTACAGTAACTGAACAACTGAGTTTCTATTAAGACAAGATTAAAAATGAAGGACTAAAATATACAAATTAAGTAGGAAATGTTGGAAAGCAAAGAGAAATAACAAGAAAAACAAATTTATGAAGATTTAAAAGCTGCACTTAGCTACAGCAATAACATTTGAAAGAAGAGAATAAATTTTTAAAGCTCATTTGCAGATGAAGTGATTAATATGTGCTTAAAGATAACAGAAAGGGCAAAGTATAAAATATGAAGTCAGCCTGACTGCCAAGATTGCAGAAGGCAGCCAGAAAATATGAAAATGTAATGAGGAAGTCTTAGATGGTGCCTGCATAGAAAACTGCACAGAGCTACGGAAGAAATGGGGGGGGGGGGAGTGGAGTTGAGTGTGCACTCCAGCACAAAAGTTTAAGAAAGGAGGTAAGATGGCCTCTTAGGAGAGCATGAGGACAATTTATCACCAGATAAAACAGCCCTTGCTAAAAATGAAAATGAATTGTTTCACTGCTCACCAAGGGGGTGGGGAGGGGGAGGGAGGGCAGATATATATTTTTCAAGGGAGAAAGAAAATACAGACTTATGTCAGAAGAGGGATCAAGAAATTAGTACATCTGAAGACTGACAAGACTCTAGGGGCAGTTGTACGTGATCCATCCCAGATTTCGGAAGGACATGACAGAGTAAATATGGGAACCTTCAGTGGATACACTCAAAACCTCTCTGGAAAAGCAGAGATATGAGGGACTCGGGAGAACCTAATGCAGTACTGATATTTGAGAAGGGATCTAGGAAATATCTATGACAAATACAGACATGCAATCGTGACTTTGGCAGTGGGGAACTTAGGGGAAAAACTAAATTACAGGACAGAAAGGGGAACACCTGGAAGGTTACGATTTAATTAAGGACAGTCAGTGTGGATTCACACAAAACGAATCATGCCTAACAAATCAGATTTATTGAGGAAGTAACAGAAAGACCAGGCAAAGGTTAAGCCATGGACATAAGGAAAGCTTTTGATACAGTACTGCAGAGGAGGCTAAGCCTGCAAGGTATGAAAGAGTAAGACAAGTGAACCAGAGAGTAGATGGAGCATTTTAAAATGAGTTTGGTGGGAAGGATCTTGTGCGTAACAGCTAATAGAGATAGAATAAGCGGTTCTGCAGCTTCCCATATGTCTGAAATTAGGAGCTGGGAGTGAATCTTTGATATGCATGATTTGGACAGAGGTGAAAGTATCTGATTCATTTATTCACCTGTTTTTTTTTGTTTTGTTTTGTTCAACAGGGAAAACAGGACTCGTTATTTCCATTAAGGGAAGAGGGATCTCATAGACAGAAGTTAAACTCATTCCTTAATTTCTGAGTTTCAGCAGATGTGTGGACCAGTCCTAAACAGATATTCCATTTCCTCCTCCAGCACGGGCTTTGCTATCCACTAAAGATATCAAATGGGACGCACAGAGAATGCAAGCTAGGTGATGAGTTTTACTGATGATACAGAGTCTATGTGCGTGCTTGGGTAAGGGAGAACCAAACCCAAACAGGAGGGTAGTAAAATCCTGCACGAGGCAGAAAGGGGCTGTTGTCTCCCCCTTCCCGTGAGCAGCCAGGTTACCTCCCTGCTGACTACTTGAACAGTTTCCAGGTACAGTAGTGGGATACAAGACAGTCTTCTGACAGCATTTTAAAATGCATCACTTACCACATCATCTCTGTCTTCCCACTCGACCTCAGAAAGATCCACGCTGCTGTAGTTGGGCTTTCTTCGTTTCTTCCCTTCTTCATACTGGCACAGAAAAGGAGGAAATGTTTAGCA
Organism: Rhea pennata; assembly: GCF_028389875.1. Lineage (NCBI taxonomy): Eukaryota > Metazoa > Chordata > Aves > Rheiformes > Rheidae > Rhea > Rhea pennata. Next base: position 15,762,473 of record NC_084674.1, read on the forward strand.
CATCCTGTTTTATCTGCACAAAGAGTCTGTCTCGTATTTTTAAGACTTGCTGGATGGTTGTTGATTGCACACAATATACATAACAGCAGGTAGCTTAACTCATACATAATTCACATAAAGTGAACCATATTGCTGCATAAATATTTTCTCTGAACTAAAACCTACTTCATACACGAGTACTTGTATGATCTTTTGCCACTATACAAAGCTTTTCCTGAAGGGCACATTGAGACGCCGAGCCTTAGCAGTTGTACCTTCTTTTCCCAATATGGAAATTACTGGAGGCCTTGATCGTGTAGTTTATGTTAAATGTCTTAAACCAGCTCTTTCAGCTGTACAGGAAGTTATATTCACTACAATCTTATCAACAAAATGTTTACACATTTCTCTTTAAACAAGATAAGATGCAAGTCCTAGGAAGTGTGGTGTTAACATTTGCTGATACTATATTTTATCTTCAATTTTCAAGGGAAAAAGTAATATACTAATAATGATAATTTATAGTTTTTTATCACCACTCACCATTACACTATAAATCTCACATTTTAAATAAACATCACTAATGACAAATGGATTCTACACTGGGGTGTTTATAACGTGGGAAATTCTGCCCTCTACTGAACATTAAAAAGCAGAGAGCCTACTACTGTATGAACAAAACCCTTGATTTGTGGAAGGCGACAATATACTTGGGAAAATCTGAGAATAAATAAATTACTCTAAATGGTTAAGCAAATTTATGGGAATATATTTGAAAAACTCAAATTTGGTGAGATCAGTGCACTGTGAAATACAGCCTTTTAACTTCCATGATGCATATGAGGGGGAAAAAATCTATTTTCTATGAAATGTGACAGGACACACTGGGATATTGTGAAAATTCTCAAAATCGCTTTTGTAATTCACCAGCAGAGCATCACAGAAGTACAGAAAACGTACCTGCAAGGCAGTATTATATAATTGATTCTCCTCCCCCAGGGCTGGACCAACTATACCTAAACCAAACCTGTCAGTGCTTGAGACAGCCCATCGGTCACTGGGGCTAGCGCTGCGGGAACTTTTGGTGGCCATCTGCAGAGTGCAGGGGGTCCGACCAGCCACGGAGAAATCTTGCTTCCTGAACACTAAGAGGTAATGCCTGTCCTGACTTTTTCCTCTCTCAATTAGAAGACTTGCGTATGAATCCCACGGTTGCTCTCGCAAGGTCACAGTGTTTAGAAACAGACATGACAAAATCTTCCTGAAGAACAGCAAACTGTTTTAGAAGATTGGCTGCTGGATCCTAATCACAAAGAGATTTGGTAGCTTTGTCACGTTTCTTCTAGCACAGGTTCCATTGAACCTCCTTAACTTAAACCCAGGATGATTCAGATACTCCGGTCATTTCTGCGGATGCTCCTTCTGGGCATCTACATAGAATAACATCCTGAATTAATTCTCATTCTTCTTTTTGAGTAAGAAAATTTTTCACCGCCTCTGCAGGTGTAACCCTCAGACTGGGTTCTGACAACTCCTGCAGAGGCTAATGAAGAGTACATTTGTGTGCTTTTCTTGCCCTTCTGCTAGAGGTTACCATTCTCAGAACAACTGGGGTATCTACTTCTGCGCTGATGCTATTCACAGATGGGTAGAGAAATGTAAAGAATTTCTGCTTTCAGCACATGCTCATACACCGGATGGTGAATTCACACAGTTCAGTGCTCTGATTCATTCTTCCTACATGACTTAGCTGTGATAGCTGAAGAGATAACTATACCCAAGTACAGAAGCACAAAACTTTGCAACCACTATGGCTAAATCTCAGAGGAATAAAAAGCGAGAAAATAATGTCCAGTTCATTAGCAGGGCTTGGTTTTGTAGTTTTCTATATTTTGCAAACCTTCCATTGTAGCTGCAGCTATAATATTACTAAGACATTTATATGGATGTACCAGGAATATAATCTTAAATCTTTACAAAAAGTAACTATGTCTACTCTTCATGGCTGCACCAATTAACCGAGGACACCTTTGATCTGATTTAGTTATACTGGTACAGAAACAGTTGCAGTCAAGCTCTGAAATACTGAGAGCTGAAAAGTGTCACATAGAAATTTAGTGGGATCATTTGAGTAGAGCAAATGTGAAGCAACTCCCGTACTGGTTCCAATGTTTAATTATATCCTTACTCACAGATGTTGAAGAGCTTCTGGACTATATTGCATTTTCAGACATGTCCAAATCTTTACCTATGACAACAGGAGTTGATCTCATGTATGACAACAGAAGTGGGCTTCAAATAAAGCAAACCATTTGCATCTTTTTTTTAATCATGTAGAATCCGTATCTGACACTAAAATAGCAAAAAACAAAATCCCAAAGCAACCAAAAACAGAGCTAGATAAAATATTCAAAGTTCTGCCACAAAGATAGAATCAGAAGTATTTGTGTCTTAAAAATTCAGACAGGCAGGAAGAAAACCAAAATTCCAATGTTAAAGTAAGGAGTAGACTCCATAAGACCCCAAAGAAACTCAAAATACCGAGCCTTTAGGACAGGGACGGGTAAAGAACTGAGATGCCTACCCTCTCGCTACGTTCTTATGCTTTACGGGCCAGCGTTTAGTTTGCCTACAGAGGAATTTGACATGTCAAGAGTCCACTTAGGATACATTTCAGGAAAGGATGGCAGAGAAAACATAAAAATAAACTTCCAGCAATGACTGGACTTTCTTCTGTTACCCAAACTAGCAATTATTTGTATAGTTGGGTAATTTAGCTTACACACTTAACCTTCATTAAGATACTAACTCACTCCCTGCAGTAAATTTGCACATCTATATACTCATGCAAGTAAGGCCTAACACATAAAGACAAGTAGATCAATTATCAAATATTTCATAACACTAGTGTTCAACTGGCTATTTTTCTCCAGTTTCTTTCTTGCTCTATTGCTTAACCGATTTCCATGGACATGGGAGCAAGTCACTAGCTTTTAAAAACGGCATTCCTCCAACCTGTTTCCTCCGGTAGCAAACTGAATCTAACTTCACTGTTATGTCTAGCTGAGACTCCTGGGTGAAGTACAAAATACTGATTGAAGGCTGAAGCCAAATCCACTTGCAAGATTACTATAAAGGACTGAAACAAATTAGTAAGGGACCACTGGGAAAGATAGAAACTAGAAGCCTTACCAAATTATTCTGATTTAAGTGCATGAAGAAAAGAGGTAGATTTAAACTGCGTGCTGTTAATCTATTTTAGCCAATATAAAAAGCGTGGGGATATTATATAGTAGTTAACTCCTGCAAAATAAATGATGGGCACAACATTTTTTAACTATCTTGACTGAGCTAGAAGGATTTGGGGGCTTGCTCAAAATTAAATGATAGCTCCAACATACTTTTGTTTGTGACAAGAACAACATCAACGATTTCCTTTGGTAATCCAAATGACTTTTATCTTATTCAGTATCTTTTACTTGAGGTTTGGCCAAACTGCTATAGCACTGGATGATTCAAACAACATGTGACATGTACTGTTTAAAGACTGAATCACATTTTTTCACCACCCCCTATACAACCATTTACATGTGCCATTATTAAACTCTTCGCTTTGATTTTTTTTTTAACACAAGCAGTCCTAAACCATCTGCATTGAATATGACCTGCCACGTGTTTATAAAGTCACACTGTGGCAATCTGATCATGGAGGGAGCAAACTACATCTTAACAGCTGCAAGCCTCGGGTCCGAGGCGACTGGAATTGCTCTGACATGTGCTCCATCTGGAAAACAGGGAGTGGTAGGAGAGAGCAGGCTGCTGCGATAGCAGTCTTGAAGGTGTCAATACATTGCAGTGAACTAGCTTAGGCACATTTGTGAATCCCCTGTGAGAAACTCCGAGAGCAAAAATGTATCTCACAAACAACAACCAAAGGCTGGAGAGGTAAAATAATGTAATGGCCAACTTCTTCCTGGCCATACTACTACCCTAAGTACCAAAACAGGCAACCAGGAACAACAACAAAAGCAAAAAACTCTTCCAATTTAAAAGCATCTGTCGATTAAGTCTCATCTTTATGGATTAGTACTTCAGATTTAGGACAACATATTAACCTAAATAGAACTTAAGCATGATCCTAATTCTTTTTTTGCTTAAAGGAGACGAACTTTAACACACGCAAATATGCTTTGCTGAGCTTGAATTCTATGTAATAGGCTACACAGTAAGATTCCACAGATAACTACAACTTATATAACTATATTAAGCATATTAAGAAAGTCTATAAGGGTATGCTTGCCTACAAAGTTTCATAGGATAGGTTAAAAAAACAAATATTGTAGGAAAAGCATCATCAACCAGAACTACACACATTTCCATATTGTTTTAAATAACTAAACACTCAGACTGAACAGAGTGTCATTACTGCAAGTCTCCAGGCTAGGTGGTTATTCAGTAACCTCCTTTCTCGCAGATTCTGCACTTATTTATTGCCTTGTACAGTCCTAACTGACACAACGCAAGACTGCAGCTGTTTGAATGGAAACTGCATTAAACCTGGTCCATATAAGCTCAGAGACTGAGACCTTTGCCAGCAATCAATCCCAGTATAAATCGCTGCTGAGTCACACTATTCCTGACGAGGTTACTGTGCATGAGGCATGTCTGGGGAGCAAGTGATACACTTCTGCAAAGAAAAGCCACGCCACTGTGCTGTACGGACTTGCACAGAAAGGAAGCGAGTTGAGGCATTTCCTTCCTACTTTACAGGTTGGAATTCTTACAACCCATGCTGCAAACGTCTGCAAACATGCAGCAAGCCCTTCCGCATTAGCCCATCAAGGAGGTATTGCTTCTATCCTGAAATGCCTGGAGTTTAAACACTGTGGGACAAAGACAAGTGGGAATACAGGCGAAGAGATTGTATCAGCAGGCTGATTCACATGCTCAGGTATAAAAAGGCAAAGAAAAATTCTCTTCTCTGCTTCACCTGTTTATATAAAATCACCCACGGTGACTGAGCTTTCATTAACTATGCACTACATTGCTCCAAAACATTCTGCCTGCAGATTTATGTGAAGCCACATCCTATCTCAACGTTAACCACTACTGCTTGGCTTTTAAGCTCTCTATTTCACTTAAATTTTTCCTGCTCACATGATCGTGATTTGGTTCTTGCAATACTTTAATTTCATGACTTGCATTTATTTTTTGACCTCGAATGATCTTTATTGCTCTGCTTCTTGTCTTGAGTTTGTAGAACACTCATAGGTGTCCAGAGTCATTTGATGCACAAAGCTCTTTGCGTTGTTAAGAAAAATGTAACGTTTGATTTTCTTGGGAAAAGAGGAAGAAGAACTTCTCTTTCCAAAGACAGACTTTTCCGATAAGCCTATTATTTAAGACTTTAATCCAGAAGTTAGGTTATGGTTAGCAGTGGAAACCAGTTATTTTGGACTGATTTTTCATGCCAGATGTGAGTGAAAAACTGCCAAACTATAAAATTTCCAGCAACATTACAGAGAAAAGCTGACAACAGGAGATATGTCATTTGCTGGGGAGGAGAGAATAAGGAAATTCTAAGTCTTTAGGCAGAGAAAAAGTAGATGTGCCACATATACAGAAATGACCCTTCAGCAAATAACAGAAGAAAATAGTTTTCATGCCACATCTGTATTTCAATGGCTCTTTCTCCTTACAATCTTAACATACGCGTTTGCATCACAAATTTAAAATAGTGACACAGACACTATGGAAATATGCAGAGGGAAGTGAAAGCAAAGGAACAGAAAATAGCGTTAAGTCAATGCCTGCAGACCGGACAAAAGCACATTGGCTGCGCTCACATTTTCAGGTGGATTGCAGTTGATTAGCAGCAAGACATGCATGCAATTTCACCGAAGAAAACAACCCTTCCATTTAGGATTTTATTTGCATTCTCAGAACCTTATCATTTGGGATTATGTAAAACTGGCAGCTGCTTATAATTATTTGGGTTTGAGTAGAAATAATTAAAAACATCTGCCTTTATCTTAATACTACCAGAGTTAAACCCATGAGCTCAGTTATACCTAACTTCAAAGCTGAAAGCAAAGAATAAAAGAAAGATTCGCATATTGCTAACAAATTTTCAGTGATTCATTTATATGTACAACCAGTTATTCAACAGCCTTCAAACCTCTAATTATCTTTTAAATATATGTAATTTTGCACTTCTAATTAGATAGCAATTTAATGCTCTCACAGGGATTCAGATGAGCTATCTTTTTTAAAACGTAAACTACAATAGGAATAATCATTGGCATTCAAGTGACTGAATTCTTCACTTATTTAAATGAACGTGAGGCATTTACACTGTTCAAATCATTTAAATATTCTGCTGTCAGCTACAGCTGTAGAGTTTTATGGAGTCGCTGAATAAAGCAAGGGTAAGTGTAGGTTATCTTACGTTCCAGGCGGGACTCCCCAGAGAGAAATGAGATTTGCTGCTTATGAAAGGCTAACACTGCTTAAGTGGGGCATTAATGTTTCCCCTGAGACTTAGATTTCTCTGTTTTCCTATATTAAGAGAAACAAATTTTCCCAGAATTTACAGCTACAAAAGACTTAATACTGGTCTAGCAATCTTTAAACACAGCAGGTCCTTTAGCTCTATGCAATATATTGTGACAGTCAGCACGCTAAATTTAAAGTGGTGACTTAGGCAGCTAAACCTCCAAAATATTGCGGTTAGGGTACTATGATATAAGTATGAGATTTGTTTTCTGTATATACCTTTCCCTATTAAAACTGTCTAATTACAGTAAGATTTGCATCATTTTAAAGAAATTTATCAATTGAATTACAGTTTATAGTGAGAAAAAGACTATTCACATACAACCATTAGAAATATCACCGTTACTAGCCTTCCAGAGCTTAAATTAAGAGTATGAATATGTGCCTCAGTTTCCTCGGGGAGAGAGGAGCTCGATTTAAACTTAGAAGTACTATAAAACCCTCAGTTGTCGTTGATATTATTAATCTATAAATTGTAAGACATTCCTAATCTTATGTTTATCAAAAAAAATGCTTGAATCTGGATAAAAGGTAATTTTGATTGCATAACAAATGCATTTAAGTACATACTTTCTTTAATTAAGGAACCTGAGCTCCCTGGTCAGGAACTTTGAGCATTCTACCATAAACGAACCTAATAATTACCGAAAACAAAATCCCTCTTTATTCCATGAACAAAAACACAAATTCCATTGCCAACAGTGAATCAAAAAAGCCACAGACTTTACAAAATCCACCAGGAACGTTGAAAGTATGTGAAAAGCTCTCAAATATTATGACTGAGGGGCAGCAGTACAAACCCCTAAAACTAGGTAAGATTCGCAAAGGCGTCCATCAGTGACTACTGCAGGCACCACTCACTCAGCGGCATTCCTTAATTTCTCTGTACTCCTACCACTCATTCTTCATAAGGCGGTTTTCATTTGACACCTAAATATAACAAACCATATGATGATAGTTACAGGGTAATAAGCTAAGATATTAAGATAGTAAGTAAAATAGTTTAATGGGGTAACACCTAGCACACTGCAAGTGCTAAGAGAATACTGAAAAATATGCACTGAAATACGACATAATCGAGAAAAACCCTGTCCTCGTGCACATTTCAAGCACGTGTGCATTTCAGAAAACAGGAGTCATTTCCTTGAAAAATCTAAAAATTTACTTTTTTGAATTCCCAAACAATTAATTTTTTCTTAACAATAAGTTGTGGGTTTTAATTAGATACAAAATTCAAAATGATCTCATACAGCTGAAAAGATCCTCTGATGCAGAATCAAATACTGTGTTCTGTAAAAAAATATGGACTTTTAATCAAAACACAACATAGAGAAGCATTCTGATATAGATGTCCAGAATAAAGAAGTAGAAACAAATTTCCATGAAAAGCACATTTTTCACCTCATTTATCATTGCACATTATGAAAACAGCAACGAATTACCCCCAACTTACAGTAGTAAAATTGGACTCAGGTCTAAGAACGAAAAGCATTGCAAAGATGCTATCTATAACTTAGTATCTATATTTGTCTTTTTTTTCTTTTTTTTTCTTTTTTTTTTTTCTAGGACAAGTGAACTTCACTGTGAAAGTCAGGCTGTTGTCAACGCATTACCCCTGTACAGTACAATGCAAAGTACATTATGGTATCTAAATTAAACTTGTAGAGGGTGCAAGAATATCTTTCTTACCCACCTGCTCTACAAAGCTCTGATTTATGGATTTGGTTCTCCCTTTATATTTGACGAAGTATGCAATTAACTGTCTTTTTGTGAGAGCGAGAGGAGATTTTCGTACACATGTAGCTATAGCACAGTACTCTGCATCAATATTCAAAAATCCTGACGTGTCATTACCATCAGCTACAGCATCTCAAATTACCACAGCGGTATTTTTAATGGGAATTCCCCTTCTAATAGGCATAACGTGTAAAAACAACAGTATGCAACCTAAAAAAGGCCCCGAAAGAGTGCAGAGGTTCAGCCCTGCCGCCCGCCCCCGGGAACGCGCCGCGCCGCCGCCGCGCCGCGCCCCCGCCGCCGCGGTGCTGGGGCGCCACCGCCCGGCCGCGCCGCCGCGCCGCAGCCCCGCAGCGCGCCGCCGCCCCCGCGAAGCGCGCGGGCACTTCGAGAAACCTTTCCCTCTTGCTCATGCGACGGATAATGCCTCTCAAGCTGTTTTTTATTATTATTTTCCAGAAGGCATTTCCAAGCGCTCCCTTGTTCCCTGGTTGTCAGAATTAAGTTGTTTCTCAAGACTCCTCCCTCTAGTAATGTCTTTTGGAGAAAAGCGTAACTTTTAGCTCCCGCCACGGCAATAGCAACCACCTATGAAAACTTCCAAGGGGCACTGAGTTGGGAGCGCTGGTGGCTGCTTGAGCAGCTGTCGCAGACTGCCACAAGGACCTGCAACTCAGCAAAAGCACCTCCCTTCTCTGCCTAGGCAATCACTCCCACCAGCCGCCCGCGCACAGCCAGCCACCTAGCCGAAAGCCGAGTTTACTCCAGAAGCAGTAGAAGAAACAAGAGAGGAAATGTCCACGAAAAACATTTTAAAATATAAACTCAGTAGGATAATCAGCACACAAAACATAGCTAGCTTAATGATTAAATATGCTGGCCAGAATAAGATAAAAATCTTGTGCAAGAGGACGCTCTCCTCTTCAGCAGCGTTTGCTGTCCTGCCTGGTTTTGCAGCGTCCCGTAAGACAATTTCTTAGAAAGCAGTATGTCAGCTGCAGAACTAACAGACATGGCCACTGGGGTTAGCAACGCAGCAGTCTAGTAGTATTCCAGCTTCGCATCACCGCAGGAAAATATAACGACACTATAAGCCAGCTTGGATCACGTCAGTAATCAGTGTACTTGAACGTAAACTCCAACCCATCCAAATAATTTTAGGTAGTATCTTTGGTGAACTTTAATTTCAGCCCTGCCTATTTTCACGTCCTTCTTACTGCAAATTTCATGGAAGTTTTGCCCCGGTTATAACGGTATCGGGATTCAGCCTGCAATAGTAATCTAAAGGCGTAGGCCAGCAATCACTTCACTCTCCAGAACTCCGCTGCAGCCCACAGGAGACTCCCGCTGCGCACGGCTGACACAACCCAGAGTCACAGCGACTCTTCCAAGCTGAGCTGAGCTGAGCACGCCACGAATATATCACTGCGAGTTCCCTGCAGCCGACAGCTTATGGGCTACTGCCCAGCATTTTGATTCTAAAAAGAGAGGCTGTTGTATAAGGTAATGAAATAAGTGTCTTCAAGATGTACACTGGGGCTTGGGATAGTAACATAAAACCACCTTTTCCCTCATAAAAACATGCCACCACAACAGAAATAAGGAAAGCAGATAACAGCCTTTGTCAGTCTAACTTAAATTATGCACTGTTCCTGGATTTCATTACTTTCTGTTTATTAAAATAGCTATTCTTTAAAGAATAGATGCTATTTTTTTGAATAATCCTTGTGGTAAGTAATTTGCCAGAAGAAAAGGGGATAGTATGGTAAACGCACGTGTTGTAAAGCATTTGCTGTGTAGATAGGGACCTTCCAAATATATATTCCTATAGCTTCCAAATATAAACTGCCAGGGGTACCTATGAAGAATGAGAGAGAGATCGTCAACAGCCCTTTTAGGAATCACAACTGAGGCATGATTTTAGTATTACAAAGAGTGGAGAATGCTAAAAAAAGCCTTTATACCTAGCCTAGAATAGGATAGCCAAGAAGCATTATTAATACATACAGAGAGAAGAAAAAACATTGCGAAGCTAGTGGCTGATCACGAACTAAAACACAGTGCCATCGCATTTCCCTTAGCAACAGCTGAAACATTTTGCAGGTAAGCCCACACTGGCATTTTCCATACATCCTACACTTAGATACTCCAGAAGCCTGCAGAGACGAGACACATTTTGACTGAGATGAAGCACTGAGGTATCAATACAGAGCTTGCTGTCTTGCTTAGGAGCAACCTGCATCTACTGAGGCTGGAAGTTTTTCATTCCCTATTCTTTATATATTTGGGTAACAGAGGTCCTGCTTCCCAAAAAAACAAGAGGATACAAATTCATCTTTATGGGAAATCATCCGAGGATAGTGTAGAGGGGGAAAAAAAAACACATTTTAGTGAAAAATAAAGGTCACAGGAGCATGTTAATTTAACTGATTGAGATCTGAGCTATATATACCTGGACATAAAGCTTTAACTACTCATCACTGGGATGGTGAAAAACATCGGGTTCATTTGCAAGAGACATTTCTGAGAACAGTATTGCATAATGGTCAATAATATGTCAAATTCTCTCTGGGTCTTCCTTTCCACAGCTGTGGACGTTTCTACTATCCACAAACATGAGTTATATTTTTAAAAGAAAAATAATAAACTACATATTTAGATAATAAACTACATATTATATATATATATATATATATATATATATATATATAAGAATAATAATAAACTATATATTTTAAAATTCTTTCAAAGATACTGTAATGTCCATTTTGCCATTTGATTGGTTGTCCATTTCTACAGTGACGTTACTGAGAAACTGTTTTCCCGTTCACCCCCTGCTGAACTTGCGTTCGCTTTACTCCGGGTAAATAGTAAGGAAACAATAAGTGCAAATACAAATGTTCATTAAGTGCATAATTCCTAGCCCAAATCTTAGAAAGACAAAATGCCTTTGCTGACTGAAAATGTCAGATACACTAATGACTGCATAAATCATGCTTTTCAATAATTTTATTTTTATATGAAATTAGCCACCCAATTAATATTTCTGTTTTCTACTAAAATATTGTTGAAATCAGACATTATTTAAGGTGGCTGCATGAGAAGTACATATGGCAACCATGTGTATATAGCAGTGAAGTCATTAATACGCATGCTTTGCCTGGAGTTGATAGTGATGGAACACTTGCAAGAGCTATTCCTAAACAATGATGCAATGAGGAATGTACCCGTTCTCTAGGGCGTTAAGTTGATAAACATTTGGGTAACAGGCACTTCTATTTTTCCTACTATGATTAATGCAAACAAGATGATAAGGGAAATAAACGTAAATTTGCTGTTATTTCTCTTTTAGTGAGAAAATCCCTTGTGCCCCCATTTGGCTTAAAAGTATGCTTTACTGAAATTTCTGCACATATTTTAAACTAGCTTTAACACTTTAACATGACAAATAGGGGTTATTACACTGCAATAGAGCATTCCGTTTCAACGTAAAATGAACATAATTATAGCAATTTTTGGCTTTGCTATTCTGCAGCAATGGAGGTCTGCATCTTTTGCAGAGCAACTTGTGTATTTATTTTCCTTGTTTTTTTTTTTATGCTAACCTTTGTTTCCAGAGGAAAATAGTATTATACTCAGTAATATGTTCAAAGAGTTGTTCCTGAAAAAAACACTGCTCTGTTGAATTTACATTTCTTAACAAACATTACATTTTTCACAGCAAAAGAAAAACAAATACAACATATAGAGCTAGATAAAATAGATTAATAAACAGTATTCTTACCAAAGGCCTAAGTTCTGGATGAGTCAAAATATATCCATTGTTTGTAATTGCAAAAGCATATCCATGAATACCTAACTGTAAGAGTAAATGAGACAGAAATACTAATTAGCATGGTCTCCAGTGATTTCTGAAACAAAAATCCCAGCCAAACATTTAGTCATCTGTTGCTTAAAGCTGGCATTCATAACCCTTATCAACACAGTATTTCATTACAATGTGTGCAGAGCACTGATCCTTGGCATTTTGTGTAAATGAGAACCTGTCATTGCGATGAATTCAGTATATAGCCCAATTTTAAAATGTCACACCCACTTTGCTATCTAGGGCACTTATTTCTACATACTTTAGAGTGAATTAGATATACTCATACATGTAAGACACCACAGCATGTGTCATACGATATGCGCCAAAGCAAAGGGATACTGGCGTTTAGTAAATTCACATATTCCCAGGAGTGGCTACGTTCAGCTTATGTCACTTGTGCAAGTGATGTTGTAAAAGAATCGTTTAAGTCCGTGCTACTGAGTGCACAGTTACGCTGAGCAAGCAGTGGCCTGTCACCTCTCGTATTTGCATCTACCAGTCTTTAAGATATTTTACCTCTCTGTTAATTCAAGTTTATTTGAGTACGCAGAACAAGGCAATAAAGAAACTCAAGCAATTCCCAGGTTTGTAGCAAGCAGAACTATGGGAGATCATCCGAGAGCAATGAAATGCTTTATGAGGCCTAACGGGATACGTAACCAAATTTAGCACTGTACTTTTTTAAATACCACCTCCACTATTTTGACAATATGCCTGCTACACAGCGGAGTGCACCTACCAGCCACATTAAAAACACCTTCCAGTCACCCCGTGGTCACTCAAACTGCCCCCAACTTGCTGCTAACATAGAATCTTTCTACAGCTTCAGTACCCGTCCGACTCCTGCCACGCAAAGAGGGGATTTATATACCTCACGACACTCTTCACTCAATTCTTTCACTTTGGAAGCAGCATAATATTCCGTATGTGCAAAACTGCGAATGTGATTCTGTTCTACTAGCTATATCTTTATTTGAGCATCTTGACACACTGAGGTATTCAAAAAAAAAATAAAAGCACCTTACTTTGCTATTTATTTCACATTTTTTTGGTAATAACAAACTAACTTTTATAAAAATAAATTTTCCTTCCTAAGTATCTGATTGAGCAAATTGTTGTTATTCAACAATGTGCTTAACTAAATGGTTTAAGTTTAAGCAAATGATTAAATTTTTATCAAAGACAGACAGAATTTCAGTACATTTTTAATGCTTGGGTCTGGCATAAAGCAACATGAGCAAGCTTAAACAGACAGAATAATTTCTAAAACATAAGTAGGACACCAAGTCTATTAGTACCTGTAATGTTCTAGAAATATAAAATACAATGTGATATTATAGCAAGGTCATGGAGAAAACAATCAAGCGAGATTTATATCACCTCTTTCCTGTGATCTTTCCTATGATCAACTATAGCTGCCACATAGAAGATTGTTTCATAAATGAGCAGTTTTCCTAAAGCAATAAACTTTAATGAAAATAATAGAAGGTGATATCTTCTTGGCACCTCTTTGTAAAGGAAGGAGAACAAAAATCCTAACAGTGGACATATTTTACCTATTAGATTATGACCATGAAGCGGTTGTTGCCAAACATTAGACCACAAGCATTGCTGTTGATAACTGCAGAACGACGTCCAAACAGCGGAAGCCAGGTAAGGGAACAAACGTGGGTGGTGGACTTCTTAGGAAAAAATATTTGACTTTTTGAAGTGTACCCATACTCCAAGCATAGCATTTTATTGTGCTTTCACTCATTGTACTTGGGACAGTATGCTGTCTGTACCCAAAATGTTTTGATTTGAGAGAGATTACTGCTTACAGCAGTATTGCCTCTTGAACTCTCTTCCAAATGATGGACTGATTCAGAAAGGGAAAAACTTTCCGTGAGGACTGTAAAATGCCATTTGAAAACCAAATATTACTATATCCAACCCTACCTTATTCAGGACAAACTCCCACTGACATCTGGGGAAGTTTAGTCTGGATAATGACTGCTGAAAATAGCTCATTGTTATTATTCATCTCCCTCTGCACAAAACCCATCTCATCCACGCTTAGAGAATTCCAAGTCAGCAGAATTCTATTTCCAAATAATCATTTTATATCCTTGTGTGAATTTTATTTCACATGCTGCCTCTACAGAAATGGGTCCCAGGGGGTGATTATGCTCTTGCAATTGCACGGTATTTTTACTGTTCAGAAACGTTTATAGTATGTGAGACTGGAAGTTATAACCCCGGTGATTTTGCTAACCTAACTGTATTGCATATTGATGCTTCTTGCAATAACCTTCTCTTGTATTACATTCTGTAGCATAAAATGTACCTTCAAATAAAAAGTTTCATATTCAGGAAGATGATCATATATTACTTGCACCGAATCAAACCAAGTCTTTAAAATACAATTACACCATAGGACAAAATCAGAATTTTTAACTTTCCTGCCTATCATTTCTGAACCACTCTAAATAACTGCTGTGATACCTATCGTTCAGGCCCCGCACTCTTCCCAGGCTCTTGTATTCAGATTATGTCCAGACCTTACAGATACCTTCCGAAAAATATCTCTATGATTTGGCCTTTTCTACTCAGCCACGCACAGCCAGGCTTTCACTGAGCCTATCTTCAGTTACTACATCATCCTTCCATCTCGTTACAAATGAAACTCAGCTTGCAGCTCCTCAAGAGTGCTGTTCCAACGACTGTTTCTCTAGACCGAAATTCTGCACCGCTAACCCTTTTCTCTGCCACCTTGTACTGGTTGTGCATTTCTGCACACCCAAAAGCACTATTTAATTGTCTTTCTTTTCAGAGACCTTCAGATCCCATCACACCCTGCTTGACATGTCCCTCACTACCGTCAGCCCAGCCAGCCTCCCACTGCCTTGGTTTCAAACAAGCACTCTCCACAAACATCTAGGAAGGGTACTGCCTCGCCTTCCTTCGAAATTCTCGCAACTCACAATGTCCAAAACCAGCCGCTTTGATGGTTATTGCATCGAGACTATTTCTCTTTATCTATCCTGCCCAGCAATGTCTCAGAGTTCACTATATTCTGGTATCAGCGTACATTCATCTGCTGCCTCATGCCTTGGACTGTCACCTTTTCTGCAGCTGGCACAGCCTTTCTGCTCTGTGTTTGTGCAGCATCTAGCCCAGTGGGATCCAAGTCCCAGGGAATTATTGCAATACACTTTATCAGTACTGGTGACAGCATTTTATACACAAATTTTCATCAAATTCTCATTTAATTTAAACCTTCCAGTTATTGCATATTGATCTGCAAAATTATGTGGTAAATGCTAATGCAATCAAATTATAATTAAAACAGATAGGAGGATTTTTCTTCCTAATTAGAATTAGCTACAATAGTATCAAAGAATATTCAAAGATACTCACAAGCCAGCTCACTCCTCCACCCTCTTAGAAATCAGTAAATAAGAGCATGACAGCCAATTAACAGGCAAGCGTGACACATGAACTTATCAGTACAGGTATGTATCAAAATGCAGCTAGTCCAATGGTTGGCCTCCTTAGTAAAAGCTGCCTACAGTATCTCATTATTTGCTCATTCGTCTTGCAAAAAAAAAATAAATTCCACTAGAAATTAACTGGAAATCACTCCTTTAATTTTCATTTTTGACTGAAATGGGACTAGAATAAAGCATTTTAAAGATAGAGAACTAGTAAAATACTAATGTACCCTATTGTATTTAAATGGAGAATAATTATATCCTTGCATTTGCCTGAGATTTACTGAGTTACAAATGTTTCCCAATAGATCAAGTGTGACAAATTTTGCAAATCTTTCTCATAGACATATTTTACAGTATAGTTGTCTCTGACTTGGGAAAACAAAGGAGGGGGAAAAAATCTAGCATATATTGGGCAACAGAGATGAAAGTGGTACTCTGGCTGCTCAAGAACTTGTTCAAGTTCCCCCTCGCTTTAATCCAAGGAACCAACTTTGAGATGTGAAATTGGAGAAGGAAGTGCTACACACAAGCAGAAGTCCTCAGGTCATGGTTAGGACAGATCTTTGTATGGTTTCAAGGACAGATATTTGTATGGTATTCTGTTGAATAGCTACACTGATCTTATTTAAGATAATACTTCATGTATAATACCTCATAGAACACACTGTGAAATCTGAAAAAAACAGAAGATCAAGTCAGTCATTAATTTGGGTATTGGAAACTTGGGCTTGATCTCAGAACCAACGACATTTAGCCATGAGAGACTACAGAGCTAAGATTCCCAAAGAGAATGAATGAAATAATGGAGCTATATCAGTACAAACACAGACTTTGCCCTCTAGGTTCCATTATTCTAATAAATGTACATATGTAAATAAATATCCTAAATTAATGTAAGATATTATATTGAATATAAAGGAATATAATCATCATTTGTGAATTACCTTATATTTTGGAATAGTTTTTAAAAGTTCTTTAACTGGGACATCTGTGCCGACTACTCCCAGAAGAATACCTTTTGATCTCTGAAAAGAACAAAAAAACATGCACTCAGAACCACTGCTGAAATAATAATCAATGGTCTTGCGTTAGCCAAACTATTAAATATAGACAAACTATTAAAAAGGTGTGGGAAACAGAGGCTGGTACAGCTCATCTGATCAAATAGTCATTTAATCAATAACATGGCTTCTTTTTCCTTAATCTGCAATTCAAACCAAAAGGGCATGCAAACTTTCCATGGAAGTCCCTCAACAGAGAGCTTCATTCCCTATTCTTTATATATTTGAGTAACAGAAGTCCTACTTTACAAAAACCTACTCATCAAAATAAATTATCCTCCCATTTCCCAATTTCCCCTGCCATTTGGTACACAAGACAGAAAGATAAAGCAAAAAGGGAATAGTAGATGTAATTTTATTTAATAACCTGTTAAATTATGAAAGGTAAACAGATATATGTATAATATACACTTATGACTAATTTAATTCTGGGTCTATGAAATAGAAGCATAGCAGAATGTTATGAGGGGGAGAAAATGGATGTAGATTATTTGCCTAAAAAAAGGTAATATAGAAGAAAGAATACACTAAGGCCTAGCATCACCTGGTACTTGTCTCTTAGAGATAGGGTTTTCTCATTTTGTTAGTTATAGTATAGTTATTCAGGCTTATTTGTCATCCACATTTTTATGCTAACAAAGGGGATACTAGCTGCAAACAAAATAAGAACAAGAAAGGAGCAAAAGCTTTAGGGTAGGCTGAAACCTTATTAGGCCCCTGAAAGTGACTTCACTTCAGTCACCCCGTTATCGCGTAACAAAAATAGTGTGAGTACTTACAGTCTCATTTTGCTTACTAAATACTGGCATGGCAACAGTTGTCATCAACACCAATCCCTGATCATCAGCAAGCTATATTTGAAAAAGAAATATTATCTCTAAGAACTAAGGCACAATTACAGATGTGATTACATTTTTCAACTACCTTTTTTTCTTTTAAATGAGATAAGGCAACTTATTTAAATGATGCTTATGTACTTAGAATTGTAGTCAGTCCAACCCGGTCCAGCCAGTCCCATCTCAACTATATCTCAGCTCTGCCCACCCCAACATCCGCACGGGCAGGAAAGATGCCTCGTCTTCATTTCTATTGCAGTCTCCCATGAGACACCAAGGAGCTGAAATGTGGGTTGTGGAAGCAGCATGTGCAGTAGCAAAGCAGCTGGAGCTCCGGTCTACATCTTTCCCAGTGTTAGTTCTGCCAAGATTGCCTCAAGCTGTTTTCTCCCAGCAAGAAACAAGAGGTCATGAGTGCATGCACTTTGTTTCTGGTCCAGACTGAGATCTCATCAGCTAATGCTGCGGCAGAAAGGATGACAGCCAGTTAGGATCCCAGGAGCATCTTCGCTCCATCCGGTTTCAGTTTGCTGGACTAGGTGGTGGCACAAAGCATTAGCTGATTCTGCACATCAGTTTTTAACATATTTCTTCAATTTAGGGAGAAAACAGATTTCCTGACCTTGATTCCAAGAGAAACATGTAGACTGCTTTATCATTGACCACAGGAGAGTGACATTGCTCAGACAATTGTCTCTTTGCTCTTCACACCCTCTGGCCAGACTACATCTCTGCCCCGAGGCAAATGCTAGCAGGGTGGACCAGCTGCGGTGCTCGAGGAAAGACAAGAACTGCCCTGTGTGCCAGGGGCTCTTCATCTTCTACGTATGAAAGATAACTCAAGCTGGAATTTGAGAGTTACTGTTAAATGTCTTTTTCCCCTATAATTTTGGAAGACATTTAAAGATGAAGAGGTTTATGCAACTGCTGAAAGCATGAAGTACCCAGCTATAATGGCGACTACAGATTTCTAAGCATTAATAAGGTCTAAGTTACATCTTGGTTTAGCCACAAGGAAGAAGCAAGAGGCTGATCATCCTGAAGAATTTTCTAGGTGAGTTTCATGCCCAATTGCAACTGTGACAATCTTTTATGACCCCTCCATCACATTTTCTATATTCAGGCACTACTTCTAATACATTTTTGGAGACTCACTGGAATTTTGACTTTTGATAACAGTGCTTTTGTTTTTAATTAAGCAACAACCATCACCTCCCCAAATTCTCAGGACACAAGAGTCACATATTATGATCAGGACATTTTATGAAGTGCAATTCACATTAACAAATCAAATAAAATCTAGAACATTACATGTCTTGCAGCTCCCATTCTGTTTCAGGAGTGTTTCAATTTCCCAAACAAGCATGTTTCATGAAAAATGGCCTTATCCCAGGGTGAGGAGGAACATTTGCAAACATCAGATAGGAAGACATATGGGTTTTAGCATCAAGAAAGTTTATATCTGATAAGGAACTGATAAAGGCATGAGGTGGAACCAGCCTGTGATCGTTTGCTTTTTTTGTTATTTTTAAAAAGAACAGATACGATCCTTCATCTATTAAGCAATAATGAGTTTAAAAAAACAAAACAAAAACACTGGGTATCTAGGGCTTGTAGCTAAGGTCAACTGTGGCTGAACTAGATTAAAAGCTTACTCTTCTTGGCCAGAGTAGTACAGCCAAGCACGCTGACATGATTTGTATGGAGAGAAGCCTTCTATGGCACAACAGTCAATAGTCCCAGATACATGTACCTCAAGAAGTGAAAAAGCATTTTGCTGATTATGGGGTGACAACTTGGAGCGTTCAGAGCTTGCATATGATTGCCCAGGGTTGTTCATCTCTGACATTACGCAATTGTCAAGTATCAGTATGATACTGTTTTATAACCAGTGCTGTCTTAAGAGATGTCTGGAAACAATTTATGGGATAGGATGCCAGCCAAATAACTGTTAGTAAAATCTTAGGGTGCTTTATTTATTTTTTTTTTTTTTAAGGAGAAAGGGCAGTCTAGAGTTGCTGGGAAACTCTGAGAAAACAAATCATTAACTCTCAAAATCAACTACAGAGGCATGCAGAGAACGATTACCCTGTAAACTACGATATCTACAAGTAACACCGAGGGTTGGCTGCTGTATTCATTTTTATAGAAACGTGAGCTTACAGTTCAACCTGCTGTTTGTCTGGTAGCTGAACAGATTGTTGGCTACTTCTGCAAGTGCAGTCAGCAAACAACTGGCTGATAGAGGACTCAGATTTGGGATGTTTCACTGAGTTACCCACCCAAGCCGCAGTTTTATTTGCGTCATAAAAATCGTTAAGACTGTGAGGAATGATCTTTATTGGGAGGAGGAGAGGTTAATTCCCTGGGCAATGACATCTTAGAAGAAATACTTTGAAAGAGTAGAATGGCAGCCACTGGGTATTTCTATTGAAATGATAAACACCAGAGTTGTGAATAAACTGCAAAGGAAGCCATGAACTAGGAATTTTGCATTGTTGCTTGTAAAGTCTGACAAATTCTACATATAACAGAACTCTGTGATAGCACAAGCAGTTCAAAAAAACTTAGCAGATTCTGAGGAAAGAAAAAAACCCAGAAAATACACTATCTAATCATTGAAAAAACTTCAACTTATATTTGTTGTATTCAGAACTAGCACACATCACTGACATCTACAGAACTAGCATAATTAGAAGTTAATGTTTAATGAAAAATGTTAAATATCACAAACTCAGATTAACACAATCAATATAGAATCATGAAGTCTCTGAATGGCTGTACTTATTTTTAATATTCATAGTATTCTGCAATCAGTAATAGATACTTTGGTTACTCAAATATTGATTTTTTTTTAACAAAAGAAATTATAGACAATCTTTATCATTCCCAGATTCATCAACTGGACATCACATGGTCATAGGCTCTGAAAATACCTATGCAGGCATCTAGGAAAGGAAATATCGCAATCAAACATTTCATATGGGAAACACCTTGAACTCTTTTTCTTCTTCTCTCCATAATCACGATATCCATGCTTCTAAGCAGGTAATAGATAAAAAAAAAAATAGTTAACACATAAAAATTTGGGGGGGGGGTGCTATTAGCAAAGAAGTAGAATGATATTCATCCTAATGTAATGCAATAATGTCACCAGATGGGTGGTTACTAGTTGCATACAGTGGAGCATCCTTGGGAATGACAGAAACCTGAAGCTGCATGAATTTAATCTCAGTCTCTAAGCAAGCTCTGCCTTATCCGATTTTGCTGTTCCAGTCTCTTAGCTCTAACAACTATCGACCATTTTTGTCAAAGTATGCTTTATGTGGCACAGTAATTCCTCGTAAACTGTGTGGTAACTTAACAGTGTCTAAAGACACATGCAAAACTTGCTTGGTTCATCTTTACTAACCCCCACCTGTCCAGGAGGAGGTTCTCAGGCAACAGAATTAGCTTTGGCAAAAACATATTCACACAATATCTTTCATTATGTACATGGTCTCTGCTGAAACAAAATGCTGCTGGCTGATCAGTTTTGCTTACAAATAAGGATTAATTTGGACCAAGGCTCACCCAAAGGTTGGAACTTCATCTAAATTAAGATGCAGGTGCACTAATAACTCTTCTTTCCTTCCAGCACTGTTCTTAAACTTTGTTCTGTTCTCAAAGAGAACCCTATACTTACTTTCCTCTCCTTTCTTACTTCTCTTGCAATACTTTTCAATACTTAATCAAACTTCTTTACACATCAGAGTCTAAGTATTAACAAATGAAGCTCCTTTCTGTTTCTTCAATCTTTATCTCTCTCATAGAAGTCTATGCTTATTCTCTGCCTGGGGCACCGTATTAGCCAACAAACGCAAGGTGATGTTAAAACCCTGCCTTTTCTTATTTAGTAGTACATTCGTTACCACATTTTGATTTTCTTCAAGTGGTTACATAACATCAAGAAAAAGACAAGGAAACTGCTTTACCCCTAATCCTCCAGGAAACACAAATTCCATTAGCAGTCTCCAATACTTGATGCTATTAACAGATGTGCATTAAGGAAAGGTATGTGTTTTAAAGTGCTTTTCAAAACATTTTGCACAGTGTCTTTTGCTATAAAATTAAGTAATGTAAGATGCAGAACTCAAAAGCACCTAAACACTTCTCAGACTCAGCACATCTCACATGGCACAAGATGTAATAAGGAATGTCAAAGAAGAAAAAATGGATTCAAGAAACAAAAAACACCGTAAAACCCAATTCAAAATTGGTGGAACTGTACAAAAATAGTATCAAATAATTTTTTTCAGAATAATGCCACCATTTCCTAGGGATGAAATTTTCAAAGGAGCTTCATGAAGTTTAGTTTCCAAATCTCACTGACCTCACTAGGAGTTGGGCATCTAATTTCATTAAGCCTCTGAAAATTCTGGACAGTTAATAATTGTTGTTCCATTTTTAAGAAATAATGGCAAAATATAAAAATAAAGTAATCACTGATTAACAGTTTAACAGTTTTAAGCCAGTGATGACATCTATGTGCTAATTAGCTTAGAATTTTGCTCGACTTATATGTATCCATGTAAGCATGCTTGTCAAGCATGTCTACATAATTTCTGAAGAATGTATTTGCAGGTTTCAGAGAAGTGGATATCAACTACAGTTTCTTCAACTTCTCCGTTTTGGATTACTGGAAACAGGAGGAAACTGGCACAAATAAAAGACGGGAATTCCAGAGCCATGCTTAAGGCACTGGCATATGCTTCAGTTAGCAATAGACTCACTATTAGTCAAATGAAAATGCAAATGACAAAATAAATGGAAGGATACAAAAACACTGGACACAAAAATAAAAATAAATAAAGGAAAAACATACAATACCTTGCTCAAGGCTTTTTTAAAGGTGTTATAGGTATAATCACTTTCTTAGTGGAGAGTAATATTCTATGTATATATGCACTATGTATATATAAGCATACTGTACTGTATTACTTATATATATTTATAGAAGGAATATTTATTGATATTTAACAATACTTACCTATATTAAATTTTAACTTACATTTATAAAAGGACTTTTTACTCTCTTTGATGTCTGACATCAGCAAGTCTCAACACTTGCAGAATAAGGCATCTTCTTGCTATACAATCGAGTCCTGAATGTATGCATTTCCTTAATTTCCTGCTTTTCAAAACACTTAGCTAAACAAAATAAGGAATGTTTCTTACAATTTTTGTATTTTTAATATATTCTTCTATTTCGCATTTACTTTGGAGAGCAGTAAAACTGCAGAAAATTTCTGCAGAACAGAGTATCTGTTGCTGCAAACATATATAAAATGATATAGCCATTTAACTGATTTTATTTTGAAGATGGACAGTATGTATGCATTAACAGAATCCCAAACATCAAAAGCAATGACAAAGAAACAATTATTTGTTAAATAAGCTTATTTCATTCAAATGCAGTGCCTAACCATATTTCAATTAAAAAAAAAAAAAAAAAAAGGCTATCGTCATGTCAGATTCATCTTCATCCAACTCTGGCTCACAGAAACTATCAAATAACCACAACAAGTGCCAAAAATTCTTCATAGACTAATCTCTCCATAGTATTCCTTTGAATTGTAATCTATATGGATCTACAGTGTTCCCATTTGATTTTTCACCACCCATCAAAAGGGGCTTTGATTTCCACAAAGTTTAATTAAATTACCTACAGGTTCAAATACAGAAAAATTCCAGAGGCTGCTCTTTCTAGAGGACGGAGGACAAGATTGGAGTCAGCATGCTGGATCAAAAGCAACACAAGTTAGCAGGTCGGACGGGGCCAAGCAGAAGCACTGGAGCGAGCGAGCGTTTGAAGAGGACCGTGCGGTTACGCCGACGTACGAAAACTTGGCCCACGGCCCGGGAGGACCCAGGACTCGAGGGAGCTAGGGGAGGAAGGAGGCTGCAGAGGCGCTCTGCCGGTATTGCCCGCCGGGCCGCCCGGCCCAGGGAGCTGAAAGGCAGGGGGGCGAGCACGGCGCTGCACTCGGGGCCAAAAGCGGGGTGAACCCGCGGGGCCCGGGAACGCCACGCTCCCGGGGGCAGCGCTGGGAGCATTTGCCACGGCGCCGCTGCTGCAGCTTCAGCCGCAGCGGACAGCAATTCCGGAGGGCTTCGTGCGGGGGCTTTGGGTTTTTCTTCACCTCCGGGTATAACCGTGTCCCTCCCGCGCCCGGCACAGCCCTGCTCGAGCCTCGCTCCTCCTCGCCCCGTGACGACCGTGCCGCATGTGCCGAGCAGCGTCCGTGCGGCAGGCTGGAAGCACCCGAGACCTGCAGTTCGACTATTTAATCATGCTTCATATAAACTACAAGAATAAGGAATAGCTACTCTTTTGTTTTAAATTCAAATTATCACCTGGGACAATACAGGAACGTGTGCAGAAATGACGAAAGAAACGCAACTTCTTTTCACACAGAAATGAAACATCACAAAAGTCCTTATTTTAACAAGTTTACTTAGTCAAAGTTGGCAGATCACTGGCCCAAAAATATTAAAAATTAACTTGCTTGTTGATGAGGGCATGTGATAAATTTGGAAACTAAATTTAAGATTGCAATTAATATGTAAGTGAAAATTTTAATGCAGTTTTCTTGAAGAGTCATTTCACTCTACAGACTTTATAAGGGTAAAATAAAATAGTCTCTCCTGACCAGGAAACAGAAAGAAATAAAGGAATGGTAAATCAGGCTCAAATGCAAATGTTTACTGATTATTTTGTACTTCATTAGATTCAATTTTACAACTTCTGTAATTTTATTAAAATGTTAAAATTACTAGTCATGCACTTCAGTGAAATAGCACCTTTGCAGAGTTTCTGTTTTCTACTCCCAGTGACAGTTAATTCAACACTTCAAAGTATAAGAAGGTAAATGATGCGGGGAATGATAAATGATGCTCCCAAATGGCTGAAAGATGATAGCATTGAGATAAAAGGAGAGCAAAGAACTACTTACAGAAGTTAAAGGATAACACAGAAAGAAAGAAAGCAAGCTGTCAGGAACTTTTGGGTAATAAACATTATCAAAACATTTCTATATGGACGAAATATGATTCTGTTCATGAGAAAGTCATTAAAAAAAGCCTATGTTCCTAAACGCGACTATCTGCCTCTGATTTGTGTGTCTTAACTTACTCACTTCCACCTCCCCACACAAGCTAAGTAGAACAAAACATCGCAGCAGGAGTAGGACAACAGATCTTGAATCCTGCTGCGTTAGTTCAAGAAAGTAAGGAAAGCTTTCCGACTAAGAAGCAAAACACCCTTTGGGGCTATTAAAGAGCAATAGCTTTTGCTTATCTACGAATATATAAACTGCTCTTCAAACATTTTTGAAAGATAGAGGTCATTCTGGAAGCCAAATAGAAAAAGCTGGAAACCTGAGTTATCAGTTTATTTAATTATTATTTTGTCAATCCTTTGGGATGGTTACTTAAAAATGTGCAGAAAATCAATATATATAACATGAAAGTCACATGAATTTCTTCCATTGTTCTGGATAGTGGCTCTTTCTTTTAGATGCATTAGCTTCATATTTTCTCCTGAAAGCTATATAACCATATTAAAATAGTATCCTTATCATCTGCAACTGATTTTAATTTTTTGGTTTTGAGATGTTTTCTATTTTAAGTGTAGGGAATACCACAAAAATCTTTTCAAGACACGTACCATGGTGCAGCAGACATCAAACTCAAACTCCTCACACTTCATTTCACCTGCATTCCAATTCTGAATTTGCAATAATTCGATTTATAGCAGATACCATAACACTTTCAAGAGGTTTTAATTGGTATTTAACTGCCTCAGACAGAATAAAATCTAAGAGTCTTCAGAATGGATAGCTAATGACTGCAGCTGAGCTGAGAAGACCCAAAACGTTTCACACAAAAATGCCTCACGTTTCATCAAGATGACCAACTATTTATAATGGATATAAAATAGTAAAGGTAAATGTGGGATGCCACATTTTTCTTTCAGATCATTCAGAGATTAAAGTGAATATGTTTAGAGACATGCCTGTTTGAAATGTTTACAGAGAAAACATTTGCAAGATGACACATAGATTCCAAGAAAAATACAGTACAAGTTCAGACACCATATGGCAAAACATGTACACTAGTGACTAAGTCATTCATAACGGCATATATCAGCCCTACGTTGCTGCCCTTTACCCTGCAGACGGTAAGGGATTCGCTGGTTTGGAGGTGTTTGCCATGTTCTGCTTTGGTGGAAGAATGTCTGGATACTAGGCATTTTCTTGCATAGCATGTAATGGGGAAAAAACCCTGACCAGTCACTGAGGAAGCCTATGTATGTCTGAAATTTCACATGGTGACTCACGTTAACCAGCAAGCAGATTTTCATTGCTTGATGTAGAGTCGTGGCAAACTGTTGGCCAGTCAAATACTGAGCAGCAAGCCCTGATAGCTGGAGGCTGACCTAGATCCAGATGCACTCAGCTGAACTGCCGGGCCTGTACTCGTGTCACAATACACTCAGACAGGTGATCAGAAGAAGACAGATATGAAACATCTGCTTAGGGTTAGCTGGTGGAAGAGAAGGAAGGAGACTGGGGGGTAGCTTTAAAGATTTCAAGCCAAAAATTTAGCTTTTATGAGCACACTGCCAGAAACCGAGAAGCTGTAAAAGAATCCAGGAAAAAAACAGAGATCCAAATCAGGTGGATGTGGGGGTGAGGCAGAGAGCTCCTAGAGACGTAAGGCCTTGACAGTCACATGCAAGGTGGCCTCATAAGGACCAATGCATTAGGGAACAAGAAAAGCCCGTCAGTTCGGAAAAACAAACAGTATATCCTGCACCAAAGGCTACAATCTTCATAAAGCAACGAAACTATGTTTATAAAAAGACTTGTCTTACCTGAGTTATTAAAAGTTCTCATAGACTATTTTTATCTGCCCTCTTTCTCCCTCCTATTCACCCGTCCCACTCCCATTTGCGTGACATATGTACACACACACAAAATATGTGGCTTTAGATCTGCATTAGTTTGCTCAATACACTGAAAAATGGCTTTTGTGGTCTTCAACTAAACGGTGTGCTTTTCCACTGACCTAGAACTAGTGATTTATCCCAGACCGCTGTTTAATAGCTCAGCATTATGGACATCAGATTGTATGATGCAACATCACATGGCACAATCTGCTAAACAGCCTGGTGGGTTAAACACTTCTGCGCCAGCGCACTGTAACCTCACCCTGTCTCCTCTTCTGCAAACTGTTAAGGAAGCATTTGGCATAAACTATTAAACAAGGGAGTTAGCATGAAAAAAAACAAAGCTAGCCAGTCTAGCCAGTTTTTTATTCCTTCCACACATCCACGAAGCTACAAGAAAAGAGTACTTTAAGCCATGTGTTTCCAGAAAAAGAACAATTTTTCTTACCATAGCATCGCATTTGGTACACTCTGCAACTATCAGAGCACAAGAACAAAACTATAGTCCATAGTCTAGTGTCATAGGATAGCATGTCACCTGCAGATTAGAAACAGGATTTTCCAAGCTCCATGAGCAAGGAAATCTCAAATATACAGCATCATAAAAATAAAAGCTCTCATGCTCAGGTTTCTTACTTTTTAAACCAAAGAGTGCATGGGATACATTAATTAAACATTTTAAAGTATTAAGGTCTGTGGATGCCCTAACCATTCCACAAAAGTTATTCATTGAAGAGCACTTAACCTATAGCTTTCATTTAAAAATGGACTTTTATCATTGTCCAAGACTTTTATTAACAGTGATATTTAATTGCTACGCATAACTTTCCATATTAATGGTTCTTTACGCAGCACAGTAAGAACAAATCAGAGGAGTGGGCATAGCTGTTTCCCAGTACCTCCAATTAAATTTTTCACCCTGATATTTTGCACTGCAAACCACAAAAGCGTCTAGATTTTCTGTTTTCCGGAATTTTTAATTATACTTGTGAAACACACAAGAATGATGCAACAAGCATCAAGCAATTCTTGGAGTTTGCCGCAATCATTGCGATACCATGATGTGCAATGGTGACTCTGCGAACATACCGTATCAATGCAGAAGCTGTTTAAAGACAAAAGCATATTATGTGAAACTGTCGGCAACCTATTGGACATCAAATGTTGGATGTATTCAAAGGCGTTTTGATAGAGACAGCGGGGATCAGTGAAAGAGCATCAGCGGTACCATGACTCCGCAGTCTCCATGATAAAGACAAAAGGATCCAGAGTCGTTTTGCATGGACTAATGGGGAGAATTTCTTTTTTCTTATTACTATGTTCAAATCGTTGATGAAATGGCTTTCCTGCTCTTTTCAAGTTGTAGGTCAAAATACGTCCATTACGTTCAAAGCGCTGATGGGTTTGACCAGCAGCCCTTCGGGGAGCCACGAGGCACTGTTTTGATATCGGCTTTGTTTCTCTTGCTGCTCCACTCCAGAGCTCCAATACAGTGAACTGTTTCACTGATCACTACTGCCCCATGCTCACACCACCATGGACACATGAAGGACTGGTGACTACTGTGAATGACTGAAATTCGATTAAAATATTTTACCTTTTGAGCCTGAGGGAGCTGAAAAACAATAGAATAGAACAAGCAGTCATTATACAGCTACGTTTGCTGTTGAATTAATAAAATCACAAATATAATTAAAAAACAAAGTATATAAAAAAGAAACTAGAGAAACTAAGTTTATATTGCCAACTGAGTCAACTTACTGAAGCCTTATATTAACTTAGTTTGGTTTGACAGCTTCTCTGCTAGGTATCACAAAAGCACCATGCAATTTGTTAAATACCACAGTGCTCAGAGAAGGACTGTTTTCTCATCGGATATGGTATCACACTTGAACTGTGAAGTACTTCCATCTTCCTGTACACAAATATAATTCAACATAGAGATAGTTTTAGTTTTAAAATCAGCTATTTTTGGCTTGTAAACATCTGTTATGAACTCATTGTGAACACATATTGCATTCAGAATGAACATTAAGAGAGGTCTGTGATTTTTAAACTGAAGTTGTGCTCTATGACACAAGAAACTAAAAGAAAATCATAGGTATGAGGAAGTTACAGTGCTCATGCAAACTTTTTATCATATACGTATAATATACAAAGTACACATGAAAGGCATGTCTGTACTCTAAGCACGTAAGTATGTTTACATGTGCACATAGGCAAATAGAAGGTGTGTGTTTATGCATATGTGCACATTTGTATCACATAGATGTTCTTAGACAAGATCACTCATGCCTGGCTGCATGCACAGTATTTACTGTGAGCAATAACTCACAGAAAAAGGCATGGGGAGCAGGCAGTAAGCTCCATTACATACCAAACATCTTATTTATCAGAGCTGAAAAAATGGGTTCTATTTTCACTTTAGAAAAAAGAAAACCCATTGTAAGTAGTGAAAAGGAATTCTGAAAAATAAACTATTAAAAGGCACAATAAAATGTTCCCTTTTTCTAATTTTATCTCCTTTACTTTCAACCTCTTAGCAAAACTCACCATTCATAGCAATTTAACCTTATGCTAAATCTACCTTTCTGAGAATATTTCTTTTTCCTATAGAAATTGTATCTTTACTGGAAAAACAGGTGAGCCAACACCAAATGCAGAGAGACCTTCAAAATCTCAAGCAAGTAAACAGACCTCGTCATTGCTCAGAATTAGAACAGATAATAAACCAGCTTCCCTCTAGCGTTCTGCTACAAGTTGATGTCTACACTAGCTACATATCATGAAATGAAAATATCACAAATGATCACTAGCTCACAAACCATGAAAGCAACCAGCCACCATTTCTCTCTGTTTTCACAACATAAAATATAACGAAATTAGGTGCAGGGTGAATGGTGCAGGTAAAAATCTGCCATCCTAAAATTTAATGGCTTCAAAAGCAAAACACAAGAGGTGATTACAGTCAAATATGACCTATGTATGCTTCCTTAAAACCCTGTTGTCTAAATAACAGGTTATATTGAACGGCATATAAGGATTGCTGCAGAAATTACAATTGTTTTATAAATTGCGAATACTAGAGTTAAATCCTGCATAAAGGGATGGAGCATTAGTTAGAGAAGTCTCAAGCTTTTCTGAACATTTATCTATGTACTAGTCTTTGACTCAGCTACTACAATGGTGAGAAGAGGAAGCTTTTTTTCCATTCAGAAAAAAAAGAGAAAGCTGAAACATGAATTTTTGAATTTCCTATTGTAACACTGAAACTGGTTTTCTAATTCTATTAAAAATAAAACCATAACTTGTATTAGTTGTGTAGCAACTATGAGCACTCTTTCATTGGTATCTCAGATAAAGACAGATGCCATAAAGAACGATGTCTAAATTTCTACCTTCAGTATAAAGACTAAAGAACTGCACAGTTTTCCCAAGCCACTACACATAGCCAACTCATCTGTTTTCATAATCAGCTAAATTGTATGTCACGTCCTCCAAAATAGTACTTAAAGGACTGTCAAGGAACCCAAGGCAACAGATGCAATGCAGGTACAGAGGTATCATTGCAGAAATGCTTATTTCCAGACAACATTCAAACTAATTTAGAACACTTACAGTCAATATACAGTGGAGAAAATTTCAAGTGGGGGGGGGGGGGGAAGCATACAAACAGGTTGGACCAAAAAAAAATCCAGAAATGCATACACATACACACAAGGCTATATTGAAAATGCACATATAAAGCTTACATGAGTATCAGCAGTGTTTGACAAAATTTTTACTAATTGCATTAGTTATATTGAATTTAAGCACATAGATTAAGAATAGGGTCAGCAGATGAGATTTAATTCTGTTAACTTTTTTCCTAGGCTGATATTCTTGTCACTTTTCACCTAGAGCTTTTAAATCCAAGTTCACAATCTTTTCCACAAAAAAAATCTGTCTTTGTTACAGTCAGACAAATCTTCATTCTGTTGTTGGTTTGAGACTTGGCTGCTACGGGATCCTATATGTCAGTGATTCAGGATAATAATTGCTACAAATTCCTTTGAAATAAACTGTGGAGGTTTGTCTGACATTACTCCTTCTGGGAGGCCATGGGAAACAAACAATTTTCGTAACAATAACAGTAATAGTCCTCTGGTCTGACCCCTTATTGTACAGCCTGAAAACTGCCTGACTCTGTGTCAAGCCCAGCGGGTACTTCTGATTCCTGTGGTTTGCTTTATATGCTGCCAAGAGGCAGCTTTTCAATAAACTATGTGATCTTTTCCCAACCCGCAAAAACACTGCAGAAATTTCTATTCTGCTTGCACCTATGGTAAACGACACCATTCGGGTATCTTTTTTCAGCCCTACCTATAGCAAAGTACCTGCTGTTTCTATTTGGTTTCCCTGTTAGTAGCTCTTCCTCCCTTCGGGGATTGTGTCCGACAGAAGACACGTGAAAAGGCATTAGTGAGTTTTACTCGCTCCTAAGCTTACTGCCTGGATAATACAGGTTTGGTTAAAATGGCCATGGCTGAGGTGCCGGGAGGCCACATGCCTAGTAGCTGCCCTGCTCCCTGCCAGGCATCTGCTGCCCACCTGCTGCCAGGCAGCTGCAGTCAAGGTTAGGTATATCTGAAATAGCGTGCTGAGAAGCAGGAGGCACACATCAGAGCACCAGGAGATCTGCTGAACACTCCTTCATGCCAGACCACATAAAAGCCTGTCTCTTCTCGCCATTAAGAAAAGATGTTCAGAAAGGGGGCAATGAGTTGGCAGCAGCGTGGCTTTCCTCAGAATCTTGCAAACCTGTTACAAAATAGTTGGTCGTTCCTTAAAGAGATCCAGGCATGTGTTAAGAAAGGAGAAATGGGCAGCAGGAATGTGGATCTAAATGGACAGAGATGCAAGTCCACAAAAAATCGGTGCTAACTTCCTAGATCTCGTAATATATGGAAAGGAGACTAATGTCGTTGTTACAATTAACAACCTTTTAGCTTTTCTGCCCACCAGCATGCCAGTCTGAGAAAGCACTGAAGAAGGCACCTTCGGTGAAGCATCTAAAACAACCGCTAGCAGTGTTGAAGCAAACTCGAATAAGTTTCTTCCAGGAAGTTTCCTTGTGTCCCAGATACTATAACGTGACTTTGAGTTTAGTATTTTTCTTTAAAACACTGAATAAATGACCTCTTATTGATTAAAATGCAAAACAAAGGGCAATCGCTTAAGTGCATAAGCACAAATACATATTGCCATTATGTTTTTGTCTAATTAATCCTCAAACTCACACAGTACGGTTTGTCATGTGAGCACCACTTAGAGCTCTGCTTTACGGTCATGGAAAATTAAAATCCTAGATTCAAAAATCAAGGACCCCTGCAGTCAGAAAAAAATAAATAAAACCCAAACTCCAAAAGACAAGACAGCACAGGTGAATAAGCAAAGGAAGAAAGCAAGCGATTGTATAAACTAAGTATCGAGTACAGCCAAACCACCCACTAGGAATGGGAAACACTGCTGACACCTTGCCTCAGATGGCTGTTTCCTGTAATGCATTAAAACAGTCAGACTCGAGTTTTACAGAGGAATTTTAAACTTATTAACATAACAGAATCATGTTCCCCCAAAATATTACCTCATATGGAATAGGGGACACCTATGGCACTGAATATCTCAAAACGTTTCAGTCTTTAGACTGACTCTAAAAAATTTATCATCAATATTTTAAGGTACCAGTTAACAACATTCTAATAGTTTTTCTCTTGACGCAATTATTTACAATATTTGCAACTCAATTTTATTTGTACAAAAAATGAAATATGAGTTAACTGTTTATGGTTCAGTCGTGTGTTAATTGACTTCAGCACTCAGAGTCTGTGTAGATAAAGTAATCCATTCCATGACATTTGTTTGAAAACCTAATTAATAGCTGAAATACATATTTCTGCGTTTACTTTATCAAAGGCTTCTCTGCAAAGTGAGATCATTTAACATGCTGGAGATTTCAACCAGACAGACTACAGCAAGTTCATCTGCTCACTCGTACGGTCTATAGTCTGATGGCTTCTGCCAGTCCGCTATGCTGTCAGTGAATCGGTTTGTTTGTAACTAGTTCTGTTGCCAGAACCTGAGCTGGACTTTTCCTTGCATCTCTTTTCAGATAGAAAGTAGGTCTGCAATCTACACCTCACGATGGTCTTCTCTTTAGGTTACTACAAATCCTTCATCAACATAAGCAAGCAGTCAGAAAGTGAAAATGTTGTTAAATACCTTGGACAACAAAGCTGACAGTCTCTCTGAAAAGAAGTTCAATTATTTAGTGGGTCATCAAGATCCATCACTTCACCAAAGGTTATTATTTTTATTTCTTTGGTTCTAAATTCTATTTTTTCCATATTTTTCTTTTTAAAAAATCTAAAGGAAATATTTCTGACTGGTCAAGCCATATAAAAATCAAAGACAGAGTTCATTTCTGACATGATCTTTTTCCAGAATGCTACATAGTCAATAAAACATCAACAGTTAAGAATGCAATTAATTTAGTGGGTACAGATGTCACTTGATCCTTGGGGAATTTCAAATCCCTTGATATTCTTCCTAATAGCCAGTACAAAACTTTATCAGATGAACTAACAACTTTTTTACTAAAAGTTCTCTGCAAGTGCGATTGCATATTCTAGATCTCTACATTTTACTTTTTTTCTTCATTTGTGTGACTTCTTACAACTTTATGACCACAATCACTGCCTTTTTTTTTTTTTTTTTAACTCAGCTTCAAGTATCTGATTTGCTAATTGCTTATTCTCCAGCTAGTTTTGTTCCTCATTTCTGACCGAGTCCACAGGAAGTGCAGTAACATCACATGGCATCAGTTACCGGGAAGGTGCGAATCAGTGACACCTTTCAGACTCTTCAGAACCCATTAAGAAAAACATGTTCAGAGAACCCCTAGGTTTTATACCTTTTAGCTGTATTACAAAAGAGCCTTGATTTACAGTGGCAATGAATTCAATCACATTAGTAACTATAAGAAATCAAGAATAAATAATCTTACCACAAAAACATCTCAGGTCTCCTACCGAACAAGATACAATTTCTAAGTGGTTGAGAAACTATTAATGATGAAACTACATTCATATTTTGTAAAGGTGGCAAATATTTGACCCTCTGATTAAAAAGAAGGGTGGATAATGAATCTCAATTACGTTGGCAATCCTTATTTATAGTAAATTTATACTGGAGTATGAATTCCTTGAGTATGCTTTGAGCAAGAAGAATCTCAAGGTCTGATATCTGATTGCGCCTTTAATTGACAATATTCATTTTCTAATTGGATTTCTAACGTACGCTGACTTTAGTACCCTACAACTATTCCTATATGAATGTGATAGATGGTAATGACATTAGCCTTATAATTTCCTTCAAAAGAAAAAAAAATTATTTGAAACATATCTCTGTTTCAACTACATCTTACTAATTTTCACTATTGCGAGGCAAATTATTCTCAGGGTCTGTAAGTTGCCCTTAATTTAACTTCTCAAAATATTTTTAATTCTGGTATATTTTCCAATAGAAGGGCCAATACTCTTGTACTCAGTTCTTGAATAATAATTAAACTTGCTTGGATATTTCAAACTATTCTACTGTAATAATTGAATTCTAGCAGAACAACAGTTTGGATTTAGGCAAATACCAAGACTGATGATTTTGCAAATGACTTCATGCTAATTCTGAAACAAAAGACCCATACATTTCTAAAACATTTTACAATCACCTCAAGAATGTATTCCAAATGTTATATAGCTAAATTTAGTAAATTTTCCAGAAACCAAGAAGTCTAGGAATCTTAAAAGAAAACGTATCAGAATGATAAGAGTTACTGTTCTGCTAGATCAGAATGCAAACTTACGTCCATACAAAAAATCTGAAGAACCTTATTTCCTGCAAGACTAAAATATATTCAGAATTTTCTTGCTATACTGGTAAACTGTGATTTCTATCATCAGAAACACAAAAATAATATAAATCACTATGAATTTAAATACTTATTTTTTATTTTTCTAAGTGTTACATGAAATTCTTATTATCTTTGTCAAAAAGTTATACCAACTATAGCAATTTATTAGGTTAAAGTACTCATAAATAAAGCAACAATTCTGATTTTATATTCAGAGATCTTATTTCCATAAGCTTATTTTCCTGTCAAACATTTCAATACATGATCCATCTCAGAAAAAAGCTAATACTATTTACTTGATTGGACCACAATCATGTACATTATCGAACAACTGGAGCTAAGCACAAATACACTAGTAAATATTGAATAATTATAAAGATAGTTTTGATGGTATAGTCATTTCTGTAAGCAGAGTTTCTGAGCTGAATCAAACTTAACACGCATGCGTATTTTATGGTGGTTTGACTGCAAAGTTCAGACTCATCCCGCGTGAGTCACATACTGACCCAAAATTTAGCACTGAATGTTTGTATCAGAACTTTTACTTTTGGAAATACACTTTCAGAAAAGATGTGAAAGATTGTGGCAAACATGCAGGTTCTATACTTAACAGCACTGCAAAGAGAGGAGGAAATCGCACGTATCAGTGAAGCTCTTCAGAAAAGAACCAATAACTTAATACATGCATGTGCCAGGTATTCTACAACATAGGTCATTTGTTTACAGTACCAGACAATCTACTTAAATGTAGTGTTTGGAAAATGGTTTATTGACTTACATGAAGAACTGCAAAGTGTGTTGCACATTGCTAGACAGACTTCCACAGCACTTCCTCAAAAATTACAGCAAAAACTTGAGAGATCACAGAAGGAACAACCAAACTGTCTCTCAGATTTTAGCAAAAATCATGGATTTTCTGCCTCAGAGTTTACTTACTCAGTTGCTATAAGATATAGCATTTATCACAATTCTGTCTCTTTTTTTTTTTTTTTTTTTTTTTTTTTTTGGTGTGTGTGTT
Organism: Rhea pennata; assembly: GCF_028389875.1. NCBI lineage: Eukaryota > Metazoa > Chordata > Aves > Rheiformes > Rheidae > Rhea > Rhea pennata. The sequence continues at coordinate 15,797,943 of NC_084674.1, forward strand.
GGGGGGGGGGGGGAGAGGAAGAGAACCCATACATTTATTCTACTCTTCTTAGACCCATGTAAGCACATGAGACATCATAGAGAAGTATGTGCATACAGAGAGGAAGAAATAAAATTCAGCCTCCTACTGGGATATGTTCCTGATGTTAATATTTCAATGTAAATATTAAGAGGGTGACATTACCCTGCAGCTAACAAGGCTAACATCTGTAAGGAACATGCATTTGATATTTCAAGGCATTCAATACCAAATCTTTGTTCACACAATTGCTTTACTGTGCTGCCATATATTTTACAGCAACTACAGCATTTCAGTCAAGGATACACTCCGTGCTGCATGCAAAGTACTCTAGGCAGAGGAAATGTAAATGTGGCTATGGAGAAAAGAAACATAAAATATAGATGAAAAATATAATTCAAGTTCTATCTTTAAGAATAATTCTGTAGAGATGACAGGAAGAAAAGTTATCTTTTGTGAATACGCAAAGAGGGAAAACCCAGAGCTGCCAAGGTATCAGACTGGAATTAGAAAATAGCAAAGCACACTAAAAAATGGCATAGTTATTCCAAACACCTTTGGAAGATTTTACACATTTTCTAAAGTACCTAGCTGTTTAATAATGTAAAGAACTGAATAATGTTTAATGGACTGTGTAACAATCTTGGTTTTTAACAAAGAAAATCACTAACAAAAACAAGAAACATCTAGGTATGCTCATTTTTTTCACATGGTTTATTAAGTCACATCTACTCATCTGATCATTGTCCTTTGTGTTGAAGTAAAAACAAAAGAAATTCATATTGGTAGTAATATACTTTTTCACAACGACAGTGATTGGTCAAAACTGGAATAGGTTGCCCAGAGAGGTTATTGGATCTCCATCCCCGGAGATATTCAAAACCAAACTAGAGGCACATAGTCCTGGGCAACCTGCTCTACGTGATCAGGTGTCTCTAGATCTTCAGCGGCCCCTTCCAGTCTACATCTTTCTGTGACTGATCCTTTTAATTGCATAAAACGACCATTCTCTCCTTCTAATAAGTGCAAAACGTTTATAGAAAAGATTGTATTTAAATCACCCAGAGTGGTTACTTTACATGTAGAGTTTGGTTAGAAAATTAAGTTATAAATAATTATCCTTTCTAAAAAGAATTACACTAATTTCGCAAACAAGCCAGAAGACTGAAGGTGAAAGTTGCATGAAATGAGACTAATTCACATTCCACAAACAAAATTTTGGATTCACACATATGCGTTTAAAGGGAGTACGTTCTCTTCTCATTATTTCATCAATAATGAAAAACTTGTTACTGTAAAATAGATGTTCGTGATTAATACTATTATATATACATGCATATGTAGTTATTACTATGTTTAGATTCCCATACAGAAATTATTGTTACAATTATGCTCTTAGCTGTTATATAGTAGATATTCATGTGCTGGAGTAGAATATTTTTCTTAATACAGCTAATTTGAAATAAAATCTGATGGTTGTGAGATACCAGTCATGTAATACTGACTGTCACCAGAGTCATTAAAATCTGGTGTTTTTAGCCCATATAGAAATAATTGAAAATTGGCAACACTGTTTCTAAAAATAGCCTTAAATACTGATGATGCTAACAGCTAGAGCGCTATCAATGGCAGAATAATTATCAACAATCTTTTCAAAATTTAAATAATCCAACTTTTTAAGGTGACCTTCTTCAGGTTACAGAGAGAATTAGTTCAATTGTACTTCAGCTGTGGGCAACATGAGAAAGAGAACAGAAACATGCATTATACACTTTAATTCTACCATAAAGGTGCATCGCACTATTTTATGAGACTGTAAATAAGTTTTCTTTAAAATTTATTCTACCAGGTTGTGCTAACAATAGAGAGAGAGATCCAGATAACACAAAGTGAGATGACGTTTATCTTAGTGACTGGAGGTTTTGATAGCTCTTGTTTTGTATATCATGTAGGTCTTGTGAAATGACTTTAAATTTCTCCAAGTTACAGTTCAAGATCTTGCAAATATGCTGGGCTACAAGCGCACAAAGGGGCTGAAGCTAACCCATATCTTCTGCAAGGTCCTCAGGAAACAGGAGGTCTATCTACAACTGACTGTAAGGGGATGGATGAACAGATGAGCGCCAGTGCTGGAAGAGCGATCCTCCAGGATGGTTTCCTATATTTATTTAACTTAGTGACTGTATTTCACTGTTTACTGACACTTGAACTGCAGAAGCATTCTGGTAGTGAGTGGTTTATTAGTAGGTTTTTCAAATTCATACAGTGCTTGAAATGTTTCCATCTCAGATCACAGCTTCAGAACTAATTGCTGGGTCTAACAGTGCTGCACAGGCCACCACACGTTCCTAGCCCTGAAAATCATCAGGAACTCAGAAAATGCTTAAATCTGTATCGTAATAGAATCTGAAACTTTTACACAACTTAAAAGACATGGCTAGTGATCATTTCTGTAGTTCCAATAATATATTTTATGTATTATATATATTTTTATATTTTATTTTAATTTTAGTGAGATAGTTTTTTGTTTGTTTGTTTTAAATCAGTGCTACTGGTCAGTTAGTCTGCTGCTTTATATTACCAGCCGAGAAATGACTACAGCAATACAGACCCATTTTGAAGTATTGCTCTAATTCCTGTTCAAACTGAGAAATATCTATAGATATGTACAGAAATACTGTTAAATTTTATTAAAGATATTTTACACTGTACATCAAGTTAACCCCAAAATTAATAGAGTTTTTTTTTTTCTGGTAATGGAATCCAAATTATTACAGAGAAAACCATTATGTGCCTTCTGCTGCCCCAAAATTACTTTACTTGTGCTGCATGTCATTTCTTATATATTCTTAACTATTTGCTTTCTCTTTTGTATCAGTAATTTTAACAGACAATAAGAATTACCTGGAATCAAGCATTTAAACTTACGTTATACCACAAGATTAGAGTTCAGTACACAGACGATAACATGAGCTTGCTTACAGCAAAGTATCTCATTTAAGTAAATGTTGAAGATAGAGGAATATGGTATGTAAATATTTTTCTTTTAATAATATAGTTCCTTTAAAGTATTTACTATACAACTTCCTTTACTGTGTTTTATTCTAGCATTAGCCAATTTGGTAAAGTATCATAAACAGTTTATAAAGCTCACATTCTAAATCACTTAAAATTTGTATACAAAGAATGAAATATTACTTGAATCTCAGGATACCAAAAAGGTGTAGGTAAGCAGATTAAGAGCTGGATATGGATTGTCAAATAATATCAGTTCTTTATCTTTTTGTAGGAAATTTTCAACTCCAATTTATAGGCAGATTTATCTTGAACATTTAAATAATAGCTATCAAAAAGCTTTTAGACATAGATAGAGAATAACCAGCAAAGTCTGAGCAGGGTGCAGAAGTGAACTGAGGCAGAAACTGAGAAAGCTTCTAATCATACCGCCAAAGTCCAGTAAAAAGACTCAGGTTATACTGCTGTTCACCATTATTTACCTTAAGAGCATTCAAGAGGTTTCACGTTGTCTAAAACAATAATCTAATGTCCATTTTGTCTGCATATACAAGAGAAAACTGATAAACAATATGTATGCTATAACTATATTCTAGAATATGGGTATTTTCCTTCAGGATTGCCCTGGCTCATAATTTATCAAGGAAAAGCAAATTTCTGAAATTAAACATCATTCAGCGTGACATGATGCCCAACATATTTTTATGATTTGTAAGACTGATTCTCCTCCATGTAAAATGGCATCAAATTATATGGTTAGGCTCTTTCTCCTTATTTACTATTTCCCTATTAGTATTTATTAGCTTTTATACCATCACTGGAAGGACAGATAGTGTCATTTTAATTGCTACTAACGCTAATTAGTTCTAAATGAGACATTCAAAGACGACTGTTGGGAAGCTGAAAGATAATAGTATGAGAATCCTTCCCACAGAAGTCGTTCTGGTAAGAGGGAAAAAACTCCAATACAGTAAAACAAGAGTGCAAGAAAAAAAAAAGAAAATCAGACTTGTATTCAAATAAAAAGCAAAATCAAGGTCTTTGAATTGGAAAGATTTGTTCTAAACTACCAGGAGGAAAGGCAAGTGGAAGAGGGGGGGAAAAAAAAATCACCTCCAGAAGGTAGGCTTGTATATACGTATTCATTCATTCCACATTTGGAAAAAGGTCAAATTTTTTGACAGTCCTTCTTAGAAATAAAATATCATTTTTTAATCACAAAATCTCTTAGAAGCTAGACAAATATCCTCTTTCTCCAAAGACAAAATCCACTCTGACCTCAAAGCAAAACCGAACAAGGGCCTTATCCAATACCTATTACAGTCAACGAGAATCCTTCTGCGTTCAGTGGGCTTTTGATCTCACTCTAGATTAAACCTTATTTGCTCCATATATCAATGTAAGATCAACATCTAAAGATAACCACTTTCTGAGGAGGAATAAAAGGGTATTTGACTTAATGAATCTGTAAAAGCAAGCCAGAGTCCCTTATAAAACTTTGATTTACTAATTGTATTTGGAATTTTTAATATATTACTCTGATTGCATTAAATAGGATTATCCTTCTAAAACAGACTGTTTTTCTATAGGCTGTTTTGTCCATCTGGCTATTGTCCAACGTGCTCTAAAAGCCAAGCAGCTGTGCCAAGAACACTGCCGTTTTTATACAGCGCGATCTCTGCTGGGTGCCCACAGAGCTGCTGTGCTAGAAGCGGCAGTGGCCGCAGCAGGACTCTGCTCCGTTCCCCGACCCTCTCCCTCCCTCTCGCGATCCCTGCAGGCCCGTTAGGGGCACGGCACAGAAAGAGGAGCCCCTTCTCCCTCGCCGCAGTCCCCGCTCGCCACCTGACAGGCTGCGGGAACTGCACTGCCACCGAGGGAGCATCACCCTCCGGCGCGACAAAGGGCTGTCGTGACCTGGCCGTAGAAGTTTGCATTAAGCCCAGCTCTCATCAGTTTAACCTTGTGGGATGTGGATTTAATAAGGAAGAGGAATCTTCTGGTGACATTTAATCCATTACACGTAAGCAACATCATTTCAAGATCAGTACAGCTTAAACTGTGAACACTAAACATGCAGTGAAGAAACACATCCTAAATTACTTGAGGTCTAGTAGTTTTCTGTAGAAATCAACATTTCCTCATCTCAGTTGCAGGGGATCCTACTTCCCGGTATGACAGGAAAAGTGACCTATTAAAAGATTTATACACTATTTTGCATCAGAGAGACTAGGTCAAAATAAAAAAGAACACACACACAAAAAAAAAGACTATATGCTCAGTAAAAACACACCCTAACATCAACACATCGACAGAATCCATTCACAATACTTAATGCACCATAATTTTGCTTTCTCCTATTTTTATTTAAGCCTATTTTTGTTGCAGTTATCTTTTCATTTATAATGAAATAATGAACAACTGAGAAAAGCAGAGTCTGGTTCGGCTTCAAATGCCTGGAGTTCAATACGCAAGAGCAAAAGCAGAAGATTCAGGCACAGGAAACAATTCAGCACTGAAGGTCTCATCAGTAAGACTATACACTCAATAAAAGTAATTTAGCTATCACAAAATACCTTAAAGTTTAAGCCAGGAAGCCCCTGGCTCAGAACTGCTCTGAACAGAGCGATATGCTGGAGGGCATAGCAAGGTAGCCACCATATGCTCATAAGATTATTTCAGCTGATAAACAACGCGGGATACATTCAAAAGGAAAACGTAAGGCACAAAATTGTCAGCGTGATTTCATTTCATGGGAAGAAATACACAGATGTGATGCAGATCAAGGACACTAGCAAGCAGCAGGAAAGGCAGCTTATGCACAACTACAAAAGAAAAACTCCAGTTTTTAAAATGAAATTATCTTTTCTCTCTTTTGTCCATTTGCCTCTGGAAGGGTGAAAGACCAATGGATCCACCCTAAGGCATATCTGAGAACATTCAGATGAAGCAGACAGAAAAAGGAGTAAACTGCGTGAAAATATTGCAGAAGTGCTATGGTCAGAAAACCAGAAATTGAGCTTAGATAGATGTGTACTGTTTCGCTTCCTGAGGAAAGGTACCATACTCCCTAAACCTAGCAAATCTCCTCCATACAAATTCTGTGCAGGCTTTATATGAACGTTTGACAACCAGATATCCAATGTGTACTTTGGAAATAAGTTCACAGTATGATAAAGACCTCTAATAGCAAGGTGGCCATCATGCATCCCCAACCAAGAAATGTGTGGTCCAGGTTTGCACGTGTAAGCAAAGCAACTGATTTCATTAGCTAACAGACATGTACAAGATCAGAGAGAAAGTTTGAATCTCTAACTGTGGCAAGCATTATTTTAAAAATATATCATAAAACAAAAGAACTATAAAAATGAAGCTTAATAAACAGCTCCATCATCCATGAAATCTCTTTGTGGGATAAACCTCTAATTTAATATTATATTCTTTCTCTTTTCTGTAATATTTTTATATTAGTTTTCGGGAAGGCTAGTATGACAGATCTGGTTAGGGCAAAACATTATCTGATCAAATGGCACAATCAAGACCGCTTCTTGTTCATTAGCGCTGTTTTGAGGAAGCTCGTGTCTCCATACCCTTCCATATGTAGTTAATGCATCTCACCTTTCTAGTTTTATACTGAGATTTTATAGCTACACTTTATCAAAAAAGCCATGAAGCATTTTATGGACTCTTCACACTGCAGGTCAAATTCATCAAGCAGCATAAAGATTCACACACTGTAGGAAGAGCTACATTTCTCATACTTTTTTAATTTGCATGAAGTTTTCTGTTGTTAGTTTACCCTACTTGAGACTTCAAAGCGTACTAAAAAGCCAATTTGATCTGATAGTCAACAGCTAGGACTCTGCTATACTAGAAGACACAGAATTTAAGAGCATTTAAAAAAGTTCTAAGTTAATTTTAAATATGTGGTTTCTCATTGTTTAACACAATGCTTGTGAAATCTAGTTCCCTATCAGAAGACAGAATGGTTTTGGCCTGAGGCAAATTTCTTCATCTCCTGCCGCTGTTTTTCTCTTCCTGCATTATCCAGCTGGTCAAGAAAGTTTTACCCCTACTCCATTCCTTTAGTTCAAGAACTCACAAAGAAGGGGCTCAAAATTCTTTCAGCTATTTCAGAGTTAGAACTGTTTGCAGATGTTAAGGTCATTTGTAGGTATGTCAGGACCTAAAATGTGATAAATCACACTATCTTGAAGCTGGCTATGTAACAAAAATTTCATAAATTTAAAAAGCTGTTTATTCCAAAATCATCTTTAACTATACCTCCATTTGCTCAAATGGAGCTGCAACACAAAAAAGATGAGGTGAGGGAGGGAAGAAAAATTAAACCTTTTTACCCTAAAAAGACAACTTGCTGTTCACTATAACTCCTGAATTTCTGAGGCTTTGAGGCCTTAATCCAAGAGAGAGAATGTTGGAATTGTTCTATCTGTCAATTGAAGTATAATCCAAACCCATTAAACAGAGATTTAATACAATGAATCTGTCTTCTGTTTTATATCAGTGTAACTCCAGGTACGTAAATGGAGATACTACTGATTTACTGCAGAGTAAATTAAAGAAGAAGAAAAATCAACAAATGTAACCCATATGGAACGCCAGCATACAGCAGACTTAAGTAGTTTACTTTCCTTTCTTTTCTTTTTTTTTTTTCGGGACAGTTTTCTGGAATAAATCTAACATTACTGAAAACTGAGGCCTTTAATATTATAGAGAGACCGTTGACGGCAACAGAACAGAATGGCATTAAAAAGCACAAGAAGTAGGACTGTGTCTTAGTATTGGTATACTGTTTCTAATACATATTTCCTTGTAGCATTTATGTGCCACTAAATAAACACTATTGTAAAATGTAAAAAAGATAATGATGATAGATTCCTTTTAAAAGGAATTCTCAAATCAAACGGCCACGTGCCTCAATCCTTGGGGATTTTAAAATTTCACCTAGAATTAGGCAATGTAAACTCATATTTAGGGTAATTAAACATTTTTCCTGAAAAATCTGACATCAGTGTAGGTGAAACGGCTCTCTCAAACTCCAAAGAAAACACTTAGAGGCGTTTTACGCTTCCTCCTGCTGCTACCAATGTTGCTAAAGATCAGGCATGGATTTTACTGACTGGATGGATCATCTCTGAGCTAAACATTAAGGTAAATGCTTCTTCTGGAAGATCTGATTTGACAGAATAAAATGGTGAGGAGAAAGGTTAAGCACCTTGCTGTCAAGCAGCAAGGTCATCAGTAGGAAAGTAGCTACTGGAATAACTACCCAAGTACCCATGCAATTTCTGGTTTTCTTTATGTATAGAATATCTAACTACACTTTCTCTAACAGAGATTAGAGCTACACATCAAAGTTACCAACTACATTGTGCCTTATAGAATGAAGACAACCGTATTTCTGAATAATTCTTCAGAAATTATTACCTTCAAAGTTAATATTAATCCTAATGAATGTGATGAACATTAACTTTAATGTGTATACTGTATTGTGTGCACAAACGAGCTGTACATGAATTCTCCTGCTTGCACAGAGGAGAGAGCTACAGCTAACAACTTCAACATCTACAGAACAATAGATGAAAGAGAAGATTATTTCCTTTTATTCCCACTCCACCTCTGTTCCTTTTTGCATTTAATTCTGCTACTGCAGCAAAACTCAAATGCACCAATAATTTAATGAGTCTTTTCTTATTATTTGAGGTTTTTACTCCAGTAGTGCAGATAAAGTATATTTTATCTTCACTGCTCTCTTTCTTCCATAAAGTTGAAGAATGACACATATGAGATCAAAGGACAGAATTTTGTGCATTATAGCAAATTCATTGCTTTCCTACATTATCATTTACTCTAAATAATCCGTTATGTGAAAACTAAAGGTAAAATACAGAGGAAAAAAAGGTTATATATCTGACAGGATAAATGCTATTTCCTTATAATTAACTCAATTTCACTCAGAATGGATGTAACAAGATCACAGACAAACAGCTATCCTCTGTGAATGTCTAAGTAGTTTCCATTAAGGATAGTCATATCTTTCCTACATGCTGGTTTCAACATAATATAACAAGTTCTCCCTCTAGTTAGCGACCTGTCACTTTTTGATTTTCAATTCTGAGTCATAACAAAAACAGAAAATTCCCTGTGAAATAAACTGGGAATGAAAATCATTTGCTGTCCCCTCACTTACAGGAACTGTGTGTCATTGGCAGGCTGCAGCTGGGAAAGGCCCCAAGCTGCTCTATCTCTAGCGTGCAGGTGTCTGCAAATGGGACCGGTACGCTTTGGGCATGAATATGCCTGTTAATCAAATTCAACGGCAGAGTAATTCTCCGTAATTTGGTGTAGTAACTGGCGGAGGACATCCAGCAGGCGAAATGCTACAGACATTTGTAACTCTATGGATCCTTTCTAACATACATCCAATCAGTTTTCACATCAGAAGGAGGAGTATTTCCCTGTAAAGCAACTGAGCCTCAAGACACACTATAAAAGCAACAAAGAAAAACTTACCAGCTCATGACAAAGTCCTAAAATAAGGCTTTACAGCCCTCAGAAAAGCAAAATGTTTTCATTTAACATTTGAACCTAGCTGAATTTTCTGATTCCCGAATCATTGGAGTGGAAGATAATGACAGGAAAGCAGGAAATTCAGATTAAAAAGATCAGAACAGTCTAAAACGCAAAAGAGACCTTAGAAAACAGAAAAAGATGGCACGGACGAACACAGCATTTACTAGGGAAGGAAAGAGAAACAGGACCATCACTGAGCGCTACACCATAGGAGAACAACCTGGTACGCTTAGTTGTGAAACTGAGGTACTTTTTGAAAAAACTGTGATCAAATACAACATAAAGTTAGTAAAAAGAGTATTTTAGTTTAAACATTAGTATTTATGCTTGTGTAAGAATGTTAGAAAGCTGCCAAAGTGCTACAACGTCTACACGGGTAAATTTACCCTGCTCTCATTTGAAATACTATTTAAAACCAAAAAGTAAACAGTACTAAAACATTCCTTTAGCTATCAAATTCTGAGAATATTTCAAAAAGAGGTGACGTTTTAGTCCGTGTAAAGCAACGTTTCCCTGGGAACTACTCTGATTTTAACATTATATATATAATATCTCTGTGCTCCTGTGATGAAAGCGTGCGGGTCAAACAGTAGTTATCTTACCATATCAAACCCTAGAAAGAGAATCAGTGTACAGCTAAAAGCAAATACTTAACACTGCTCTTATATCCTCTCTGTAGTTTAATAGGATGCTTGTCTTCTTTGGGCCACACTGGAAGCAAACTTGCTTACGATCTAGCTTTGTTGTGGCATTGCAGCTGTTTGCTGATGTCGCAAGATAAAAATAAGTTCGGTATCAAAGCCTTGAAGTCCAAAGAATTATAAAATGCATTTGGAGAAATCTACCACATCGCTGAAAGTTTTAGAAAGTCAGATTTGCATTTTGCATTTCTCATGTAAATGTACACTAGCAAAAATAATTATAATAGTAATCCATTTCAATGGAAATAAAGTACTGTAATATTTATAGTCTGTGCCAGAGTTATAATGACTGTGGGGCGAGAAGTGAAGTGTCTCAGCATGTTCCACATGTTTTTAACACTGTTTCTAAAGGCTCTGGAGGCTATTAAATTTAATGAACCCATCTGCAATGAAATAGAGGTCCAAACATAATCAGTTTTCTCAGTGCCATATAATACAGATGGCATTCCATGTTCCACATCCCCAGCAAGAAATTTTATGTTCCTCTTTAAGTGCAGGACCTTTTGTTTTTGTTTTTGATGTTTTAAACATCTTTTTGATGTACAGCATATAGCATTTTATAGTGTAAATACCATATACAGTGATACACATGAAAAGTGTTAATTCATTAAAATAAATATTGCTATTTCCTTACAACATTTTTCCTAGTGGCTTTGACAACTAGCAATTAGCTCTATGTAATAGTATTCTGTGCTTAATGCAATCACTGAAAATTGCCCTAATAGCATAAGTTCCAGCACAAGCAGTGGAGCAAAGCAAATGTGTAATTTATCAAACGTGAAGGAACTGAACTCAAGAGATGAAGGGTGCATATGTGCATACATACATGTGCATACGTGCAGCCTATGCTTATCTATGTCTTTATCTGGTTATGTTGTGTCTGCAGGAAACAAAACATTCCTATTATTTAAAATTTACATATTCTCATTAGATCGTTGGGGATTTTATTTTCCTGTGCACAATTCTATTTTTATTTCAGGGGTCTCAACTTGTCTGGTTTACTGGGGCATGCTGCACAACAACTCTTGTACTGCACTGTGTGAGCAAGGGCTGTAGGCTCAAATTTAGGCAGCACACCATTCCTTGCACTGATTAGCACCCTGCTGCCTACCATAAGTAAATCAGATGTGCATTTGCTTTCAGAAAAGAACACCATGCATTGTTATTTGGAGCTGCATCTAAAAGATAATGAATGTGCATTAATTTTATTCAGTTGAGAGGTTTATTCATTTACTATCTTGAGCATTCATTATGTTTTGACAGTTGACACAAATCTTACCGAATTTTAGAAAGTTAATGTTAATGGTAATTCGTTCAGTCTAGATTCAGCAGTAAAACAAACAGATTAGGACTATTTAGTAGAAAACTAGAATGCTTAATTATGGTGACTGGAAATTTTGAGCCAGAGAACTCACAAAAGTCATGGCTGGCAGCTTTTTTTTATTGGACTGTCATTGAAGATTTTCACAGATGGCCTGCTAATCATCAGTCTAAAGTAATGTTTATTTCTCCATTTTTGTTGTTGTTTATTTGTTTTAATCCTTTGCAGGTAGTTGCATTGATCACCAACGTTCGTGTTTTCAGCACCATCCCAAATCTATCAGATCCCACCGTAAACACAGCAGATCTTAACTATTGGAGCAGACAGTCTGCATCCTCAAACTGAAAGCATTCTCTTACAGAAGCTTTCAAGAAGATAAGGTAGCTGGAGCCAGTATATTTTTCCAAGAAAATTAATCTAAACTGAAGAGCTGATGAGAGGCATTCCCTGAGCTACTCATTTTCTCACATATCACAGTTGTGAAAAGATCTCTGCAGACCTGTAGGAGACAGAACAGTGCTGAAGAACCGTATTCCAAGCACAAATCTACCTGATGGAAGCCCTGAAATTAATTCATGGAATTTTCCCTCCCTGACTGAAGTCACTCAAATATAGTTGAAGAAAAGCAAATTCTCATGGGAACCTGAGACAGTCAGTGGTGATGACTTGCTCTGATAAAGGGCAGTAAATTATTAGAGATTAAGCGATGTTGGCCACAGAGAGAGGATAAGAACATATAATCCATTCTGAAGTGGAACTGGAAAGAAAACAACATAGATTTCTAAGAGTTCTAAAAACTGACATTAAAAAAATCATTTATTGCCTGTATATAAATTTTCTTTTTACAGATGGTGATTAGTGATATTTCCTGACATTTGGTTCTGCAGTAATTACTAGTATTTACTTGCTATGGACATACACGGGCATCCTGACCCTCTGAGGCAGTTTAATGGATTCCAGTACTGCAATCTATAAGTTAGTTTTGAAATAGAGGCCCTGGGAACCTTTTACCATGATAAAAATGCTAATTACACCCACTTCTTATAATAGCACAATTAACTTGTGCCACCACAAGTATTGGAAGGTATCTCTGGGAATAGAAGCTAGTGGAAAAAGGGTACTATTTAATTTTTGTTACTTCATTAAAGTTCTTGCATGCAATAAGCACAAGTGAATGGGAGAATCATTGAGGAGTGTTTTTTATAATATCTCCCCCTAAACTCTTGAAAAATCCCAGCACAATAGCTTTGAGCCTGTAGGAGTTTCCACTGTATCTCTGCACATTCCATATATCACTTCATGTATATTGTTTTACTGGAATTGCCCCAGAATTCATCCTTTGACATACTTTGATGTTTAAAAGATCTTGATTCTGATGTGACAGATTATCTCAGAAGTGTGAACTTCCTATACTTCCCACTTCATTTTGGCAAAAACCCTGAACCAGAATGAGAATATGCTGATATAGTGCTTGTTGGGTTTTTTTTTTCCTTTTTTTTTAGGGATGAAGATAAATCAGTTGAAATTGATTGACCATATGAAATAACATAATTAGAATTATCCATTAATGCTTACATTATATCAGCCTACTGGTTGGAAAATATTTCAAAAATATTCCTTCTTAAAAAAAAGAAGAAAGAGAGCCATTCTTTTCATACCTATCACAGAATTAAAGAACCCATAATTTGATGTGTGTCTGTGAAAAGGCAAGAACAGTGTGTATGAAGAACGAAGACATAGTACTTTAACACGAAGCAGAGTATAAAGAACAAAAACCACTCACTATTCATCCTACTAGGAATCATATTGAGATGACCTCTGATCACTTAGAAAACTTTGTTTCACAAATTCTGAAGCACTAGATAGTCATCTCAAAATATAAAATGAAACAGTAATTTGCCCTTTTTAACACAAAGGAATCTTCTCATTGGAAACGGAACACAGCCAACGTGGTAACGTATACCTGAATCTGCTCACAGCTTCAAACTAATGGCCTGAAGGCGATGAACTCAACAGTGCATCAGATCCACAGAATATCTTAAGGTACATTTGTAAGAAACAAATCTCATCAGGAAGAGGCAACAAAGGTCTATGTAGGTCAAATTACACACACTGATAAATAAATTCTCAACTGCAATCAAGCATTTAAACAGTAAAAACTCAGGTGCCCATCCAGGCTTTCTTTTTCCATTTCCCACAGCTATATGCAATGTTTCTCCACATTCCAGATGCTGCCCAGAGAAAGAAGTTCTGTACCTTTTAGATAAGTATCCAGATCCCCAAGATCCAACTAATTCACTGGAATATCACAATGCCCAGGCACTCTTCCCATATACATTCACTGGAACTGACTTGCTATAGCCGCACATATGTTTAAAATAAGTCATTGACTATTTAAAAATTGTTCCCTCCCTCAGACACTTCTATATTTTTATAATCCGTATCTACTCAAGAAAGAGTAGCTTTGGAAGCTTGCAATTAGACAATCAACTCTGTTTTTAAGCACCCGTTAAGATATTCTGTTTTCTGAAGTATTAGATACTCTTAGGTCTAATACTAGGTAAATTATTAGAGATTAAGCGATGTTGGCCACAGAGAGAGGATAAGATTTCTAAGAGTTGTAAAAACTGACATTAAAAAAAATCATGTATTGCCTGTCATTTCAAAAATGCAAATCATTTCAACCTAGTGAGGTTGAAGCACTGACATCAGACCCAAAACATGGCACCTAGTTTTGAGGCAGAAAGCTTATGTTGAGATTGGTCTGCTGAAGTGCTGTCCACACCTCACCATCTAGGGCCCATCAAACGGATGTCCCACCTGCATCCATGCAACAGGCCCTTCCAGACATCTGGCTGACCACAGGGCAAGATAGACTCTTCTCCTATTAGATTCTGGGATCAAGAAACATCTGCCCATCCCCTCACTCTTGATAGCCCAGACACTCTTGCCTGCACACATTCAACAGAGCTCACGCACGTTTAGCACACATCTAACTGCTGACTGGACAGGCGTAGACTGAAAGGAGACCAATCTTAAGTGAAGGAGTGAAATGTGTAACCATGGGACCCTGAATCAGGAGACTAGACACTGGCTGTCATGTATCACATACTTCAACCCCAACATCTTAGGTATAAGGCAGCACTTAAAACTACTGGCCTCTTACTGGAACAGCATTACAAGTACTGTGAAGCTGATTTTGCAATTAGCTCAAAACAAGCCTGTAAAGACTATTTCTCAAACAAATGACTGTACTGAGCCAAGCCTCCCTCAGGCTCATAACATCAAATGATTTCAAAAGGAAAGCCCTTCTGTTCTTCTGAGAGCGCGTGACACCTCTTCAGATTATATCCCTCTCGAGTCTCGAGACACGTTTGAAAGACACGGGGCTCTGAGGCATTGATAACAGTCTGTTTCCAGCATGACATTCTGTGTTTAAGGGAAGAAGCAGAAGGTATTTTGAGATGGAAGGTCACTAAAATTGACCGAGGAGTTGCCTGGTTATGTCTTTAAAATGATAGGAAACACAGGGGAGAGAACAAAGTCCAGGGGCAGAAAAGTGGACAGGGCAGCTCAGCTTCCTGCAAAGCTGGCAGTCACTCACACAGCCCTAGGCTCAGTTGCTTTATAGTCCCTTCAGCTATCAAAGGTGAGACTAGTATGTTAATTCTGACATTACTAAAGAAGAAGCAGACCTGACATACATACAGATTTCTCCAAGTTACATCTTCTGCATGTGATATCCTTCCAGGTCTTCCCAACTCTGGAAATGCCTTACGTTTTTCAAACAGTATATGAAGCCTTTGTCTTTTCCCTGAGTGTCAAGGCTAGGCTGAAGAGGCTGCTGCATGAACATTTTGCAGACATCCTCATATGGGAAAGGTGAAGAGTCGCAGGAATTAAATGCTTTAATAGCAATATTCTTCTGTGGATGTTCCTAAAGGAAATGGTATCAAACACTTAAAGGACCTGACTTCTGGCTTTAATAGATGACTTCGTCCTGAACAAAAACAGGGTAAGAACAGGCTGGGGCATCAGGGGAAATGTTTTGTATCCTAAGAATATTCCTGTCCAGCTTGTCTCTGTCTAGCTCCTCGTGTATTCCAGCATACCGTTGTCTGTTCAAAAACAGCACAGCTGGCCAACTAGCCTCTGGTATGTGGTGGGAAGGGGGAGGAGGAACATATACTCCATGCTGTTAAGACATAATGATACCAATTACACCCATGTATATGACCCTGGGCACCTAGCCATGCTGTTCTGACACAGCTGGAAGATAAGAACATCTAAATTGTCTGGCAACACATGCCTCATTCTTAGTCGGCAATGTCCAAGCAGCAGCCCTAGCGGGCTTTCACATCTCATCAGCAGGGAAGATAACTGTCTGTGAAAACCCACAAGCTACCGTATGAAAAGGATCACTTAGGTGGCACTTCCAGTGCCAAGACACTAGAGATGGCTGGGGAATCTGAAAGCATCTGTCTTTGAAAGCAGCACTGAGGCAGATTTAGCTGAGGTGAAGGTACACCTGGTTTGTTATAACATTTCCTTCACTACTTTTTCCGGAGTTTTATATAAAATTCCCTTAATTTATCCTGTTTCTTTGTCTATGACTTTTTTTTTTGGGGGGGGAGGGAAGGATGGAGGAATGTGTGGAAAGATAGTTTGCAACTATGCAGATCACCATATTCTATTTTTAAATTTTTCTTTAAAGCATCCAATCCATTAGGGCACCAACTCCTGAGTGGAGCTTTCGGAAGCTTCCAAACAGATATATACGTGTGTGCATCTTTATGCATGTGTATGTCTATACTGACATTAGTTTTAAGAGAGTGAGAAGAGAAGAGAGAAAACATATCTTAGAAGTATTTTGACTGTAGTAAAACAGCTTTTATTTAGATTTAAGCAATTCCTTTATTCAAGAATGTATCAGCTCCATTGTTTTTTATTTTTCCTGTTTTCTTGAGATTCCTTCTCTACACTCCCTCTAGTGTTCTTAAGCGTACATTCACATTTACTCACCCCTGCTGTATTCGGTTAGCATTTCACACAATATTAAGTTGTTCATTTTGCTTTGACTTTCCATAACCCAGGGGAGAATTACTGAAAGTTAGACTAACTTTTCCAAATGTTTTTCTCTCCGTGGTGATCCAAGAAACACAGACTAACAGAGGAGAAAGAGAGCAAAGTGTAAAATTAATTCTGAAACAACATTTTGAACGTTGTTGGTATGGGAGGGGGAGGACTTGGTGCTAAGAAAGAGAGCAAATGGAGCAAGGTTTCATTTGCAATGACACTTTTAATCCAAGATTAAGAGGCCAAGGACAAGAAGGAGAGTTACACTAAGATGCCACTTACACAGATCTCTTCCTGCTACTCTTTCTAAGAGATAGATGAACTCCCCTCAACACACACACACACCCCGATTACTTCAAGCATAGAAAAGAAATGAATGAGAGCTAGATTTTCCTATTTTTTCTTCCCATTTCATGAGATGCCCTGAAGAGATGGTGAAAAGAGTAATTACTGTTCTTCTCACCCTTATGTTTCAATAAAAGAAAGAATAAAGAGCAGACTGTATTAATATATTCTTTAAAAAAAGCACAAAATAAAAATAAATTCCTTCAAATCAGTATTTCCAAGCAAATTTTTGTTTCTCTAAGTGCAGTGCAGTTTTAGCATTCATTTCATATTGTTCTACCCATGACCACAACCGAAGAACAGAAAAGAAACACTAAAGGAAACATGAAGCTGAAGCAAAACTATATACTCTATTGTTTTCTCTAGAACATTTTCGTGTTGGTTTAAAACTAAACAACCTAGAAGTATTACAGCCTTTCAAAACTAAAAAGTACTTTAAAAAAAGAAAGTGAAGTTGATGCACTTCTCCTACCTAACTTCCTTTTCATGAAGGTAGAACGTTAAAATGAAAAAGAAGGAAACAACTTTGCCACTAGTGATTTGTGATCTATTCACTAGATTAAATACTTAGCATCACTTGCATTAAATGTCAAATATTGCTGCAAACTCGGCTTCTATGGATAATATACAAAACAAAATATTTTAATTGGATAAGAAGAAAAATAGATAAAAAGTTATTCCAGATCAAACAACTGAAATGAACAACCGTTATCTGCAACACTGATGATTTACCACAAATGGTTAAAAAACAAGGTATTCTCAGCCACTGCAGAACAGATAATTCTGCATCAACTCTCACATTTCACAGATGTCAACACAGAATTGGACATTTATGACAATGTTGTTAACAGATCACCAACTCAACCCACTTGAAAATGCAGAATCTTCTCACTACTATTCACACTGAGATATCATAGTTGCCACCTACCTTTTATATACTAAAAATATTGATTGTTGTCAATCTATGCTTTCATACTGACAGGTTCATTGATATGTTTTAAAATATTTAGAAAAAAATATTCAGTCTAATCAATTTTTGTTCACTGTCCATTTTTGACAAAGAAAAATGCACACTTGGAGGTCATAAATTCAAAAATGTTGCTGTTAGTCATGTTTGTCTTACTAATTTGTATGCTTTTCTATAACTTATAAATAGCTGCTAAAGTTCTGTCATCTTGAATTATTTATTTATAACATATAGATATCAACTCCCAAATTCCACATTCCAGTGATACACATCAGTTATACACCTAGTGTTGTTAACATAACAACAGCTTTGATCCTGTTTCCCCATTACATGCAGTAAATCTATATTAACTGCTTTCTCATGCGGACTTACAGTGCTGTCGATATATGCTTCAGTCCATACTACATCGTGCTCTTGGTCAATAACCTTTGGACGGCTAAGAACATGGAGATATTCCATGACGTTTTCTTGAACATCAGCTAAGGTAGAGATCTGAGTAAAAAACCCTGTGGAAAACACACAATTCCAAGTTATAAACCAGACAGAATAAATGAAGGAAGACTGTAACGCGGAGTATAACATGTGCTGTATCTTTCATGTTTTCTGCTTGTTTATTTCCAGAGAAATGCAAGGAGGGAATATTTGATGAGAAGCAGCCTCAAACAGTACTAGCTGGTGAGAGCAGAAGTCTGAAACTGTGTCAGGCTTGAAGGACTGAGTTCCCAAGGCTGCTACAGACAACAGCATTGCCAGCTCTGGAAACTTTTGATGTTTAACAGTGAAGTAGTAGTTTGGGGATTTTTTTTTTTTTTTTTTTTTTAATGGTACGTACTTGAGAAATAAGAACTGGTATTATATTTGTATAACGTCTCATTCAAAGCCTGTCCAGTTCCAAGAAACATTACAGATTTGAACTACACTCACAAAACAGCAGTTACATCAGAACCGCAGTTTCACGTGCTCCAAATCGCCCATTCTTGCAGGACGTGGCTAAACCTCAGGTAACAGCAACATGTTATTTACAAACGGCAGCTCACTGAGGATGGAGACTACACCTAGAATTGCTTGGCTAAGTGATCACAACTTTGCTAATCCTTTAAAACATATCTCCTACAACCTGACAGCAGTGAGAATGGGAAAGGCCAGAAAGGCCATCTGAGCTGTCACCACTTCCTTTTCAGGGCTCGAACGCCAAGTGTCTTTATACATGGTGACCTTGGTGCCTGGAACCCATGTCATGCAAGGTAAGGACTGGCAAATTGCCAGGTATATCAGGGCTTATTTAAATGCATCCTTTCCCCCTCCATATGCATTCTTCTTCTTCTTCTTCTTCACAAAGAGATCAGTGTGCAGTTCTCTTGAAAGAGACCTTCCTACAATATTTAATTTTTTGACATGATCACATCTTCTGCAGCGCTGGAATATCAATCTTTAGCAGAAAGAGCAGAAGCTGGAAAGAACCTTTGAGCTGCATATGCCACTTCAGCACCCCTTACTGTCTGTGCTGCCTTTTCACTCCCTGACGGGAAGCATTTGTGAAGCAAACAGGTAAGATTTGGTAATGCCAACCATCACATACAGATAAAAATGTGGTTAAACCTAAGTACACGTGCTCTGCAAGTGAGCTGCCCTTCCATGTTACACAGTCATTGCTAACCAGTGTTTGTCGATTGCTTGTTTTCCTGTAAACCTCACCAGCAGACCCAGAACTCCTCAAAATGGCTCCGAAGGCTGTTTAAGCAGAGCGCGGCATTTCCCGTTTTATGGACACTGCACGAGACGGATGCAATACTCTTGCGGCAAATAAAATATCAGAACTAAAGAAATCCCGGCTGGGGAGGGACGGAGGAGGGAATTCACCGTGCCCCCGCAGCGGTGCAGCTCCCGTGGAGAACACCCGCTGCCCGGGAGGCCTCGCGGGCAGGCGAGCGGCGTCCGTACCCGGCCGGCGGCCTCCCTCCGCAAGAGCCCCCGCGCGCGGGGCGCCGCGGCCGCGCCGTTACGAGCTGCTGCCGCTGCGGCTGGGTGCAATTCGCCTCGGGGGGCTGGCGGGCAGGCACGGCACGGCACGGCACGGCACGGCGCGGAGCCCCCCGCCAGGCCGAGCACTCTTCCCTGCCCCTGCCCCGCTGCTGCAGGGATCAGTCCCCTCCTCCGTCCATTTTGCACCGTGCCCACCGCACCGATGCTGCATAAATAACGAAAATAAACAAACGTTCAAATGAGAGGCTGTCCTAATGCAGCGGGGAGAGACTTTTACGGGGAGGGGGGACTGGCTGTTTTGTGAGTAACTAAGGCATTAACTCCCACCTTTATTTTTACAACTTTTTGATGGCAGTGCCCGCTGAGGGAAAGGTAGTGCCTGCTTGCTTTAAAACCCGGCACACTGAGCATTAGGAAAATTTTACCTTTGTTCTTTTGGGGATCTTACTGAACCTTTTTTTTCTTTTTTTCTTTTTTCACCTCCCTTCCTGTGCACTTGCTTATGATACGGAAGAGTAAATCACTGTAAATTTCACAAACCACTCTAGAGGGACTTTGGGGTTCTTCCACCTTTTAATGTGTTTGAAATGGTCTGCTGTTTTGCTTCATTAAGCCTAACTCCCTCTAGATATGCCCTACTTACATACAAAAATGTTAACAGAAAAACATGCTTGGGGGAGTTTCATGGTTTCACCATTGGAATCTAGAAGCTAAAGAAGTTTTGCAAGAGGGTATGAATTTCCCCTGAGACCCATTTTGAAGGAAAAGACTGCTGTCCACCATCCAGTCAGCTGGAAACCCCACAAACAGCCTTCATCTATGTTGTGCTTCTAAGTGGAAAATCACTGCAAGGAAAATTGATTTTAGGGTCATTGACCCTCAGTGACGGCAACATACTTTGGCCCACCCATGCAAGAAGTAAACCGCAGTCCAGTCATTCAGACAATCTTTAGACCAGCTCTACTACACTGCTCAACTGTCTGTGCTCTAATCCTCCGTTTCACCGAAAGACAAGGCTAGGCTGTGGCCAAAAATGTTCTAAATCCATACAGCCTGAGATGATGACTTACGCTGCTTCCAATTGTGATTAAAAAGACTATAAAAATATTTAATTACCGATCAGAGGTAAAAGCTTTTTTCATTGTAAAATATCCAAAAGCAATTATTGTTGAAAAGAATTCAAATATTTTTTTTAAAAAAAAGAAAATGGTATAGAAGAAACAGTCATTGAACTGTTTAATTAGAATCTTGCTTGTATGAGTAAGATTCTGGGGGGAAAAAAATAGCCAGGTCAACTCTATTTACCTGTTGCTAAATCAAATGCTTTTCACCACTTTCCTCAGTTTCAGACACCAGAAATAGTATAATTCTTCGTTAGACTTGCACAACAGCAATGCGATTCTCGAAAGAACAAAGCAGTCCTGAAGAATGACAAAGGTGGCCACTGTTCTCCCTCTGGGAGCGAGGGAGACGTGGACCAGATGATCTGCTGAGGCAGACTCCATAGCCTGGTCCTAATTTCTGAGCTGCTATACTTAGATCTTTATGAATCTGTAGTGCTGGGCTAAAAAGCTAAAAGATTTTGTTGATTAAATTGTCTTCAAAAAGATGCTTCAAAGGATTCTTATACTATTACTAAAACTAAATTATGGTGTAATATTAGCTGATTAAGACAAGACTTCAAACTGAGTAATTTCCATCAGCTGGACACAACAGTAGTTAAGCAATAATGACTAAATGGATAGCACCTGATGCAATTTATCATAATGTAATGTGGCACAAAGGAAAAAAAAGAAAGAACTTTTCCAAGAGTAGTTAAAGGAAAACCTGATGATTAATCTTTTTTTTTTCCTGAATCATTCTTATTTACATTAGCTAATCCTTTTACTGTAGCATCTCAGCATCTTACATGTTTTAATGCTTCTTCCTTACAGAAAATAAATCTGTTTTTTCAATTACACTGTCAGTTCCTCAAGGGGCAGGATGTCTGCTGTTACATACTGTGCCTAACGCAATAGGACTCATACACGGGGTTCTTAAGAACTAAACTATTTCTGACTGAGTAACAGCAACTATAACAGGACAAATGGTTTGAAATTACAACTAACTCCATGAACAAAAATTGAAGATCACCTCATTAAAAAGCTTCATGTGCATTTTAAGGAAAGCAAAATACATTTCAAATATTTTTTTCATTTTAAACTAATATGCTTAAGATAAATATGTCTTTTGCTTGTCTGGAAAAAACAAGCCATCATCTCTGATCAGTTGTCAGTGACACCATATCTGCAGATATCAGATATGCAGGAAGATGTGCTCAGTAACATTTGAAAGCAAAGTTTTCAGCTGAAGATTAACCAACCTTTGTTAGCACAGGCCATCCACTTCAGGTTATCAGCAAAGGCGGCTTCCCTTCCAATCAGATAGGTGAAAATACGAACCTGCAAGAGATCAAGTCTATTAATATCACAGTCATTTGTTTAAAACATGTACAGTGGAACTTCAGATACAGATGTGCAATTCATGTGGACAGACCCTCTCTGAAAAAGTGTG
Source organism: Rhea pennata (assembly GCF_028389875.1). Classification (NCBI taxonomy): domain Eukaryota; kingdom Metazoa; phylum Chordata; class Aves; order Rheiformes; family Rheidae; genus Rhea; species Rhea pennata. The sequence goes on from NC_084674.1 coordinate 15,820,516, forward strand.
ATTGGTTAAACAGCACAGAAAGTTTAAAAAAAAATAAATAAAAACTCTCTGACAGAGAGGTCTTCATGGTAAAATATCGCTTTTGTTCTATTTAACAAAACAGCTTATCTCTTCAGATGTTTTTAAAATCTGGCATTTAACCTAAGTCATGGTTAACAACAAATGAGAATAAGCTGAAACAATCAGGGCACAAGAAAAGCTATGTGCTTCAGACAATTTGGAACAGATAATTGCTTTGGTTTGGAGGAAGAGGCATTTAATTAGTAAATTCTTTACTTCTGTAGATGAAGGACCTGAAACAACAGGCAAGCCAGCACCTACTGGTTTTCAAAAGCAAGGCTTGTACATCTCTGTACCTTTGTCGACATCAAGATAGGCACCCACAGTCTGCATCTGCGCTGTCAAGTGATAAACTGTGGAATCACAGTCAAGATTGCCACATTTTCCAGAAAGAAATGTCTGTGCAAACCACTGTGCAGTGGATCTGTGCGCACGCACACACACACATTGGGATCTTTGTTCAAAAATCCCAGAAAAATGATCAACTTTCTTAAATTCTGCCTGGATAAAATTTCTTGGAAGAGAAGGGCATCCTGGAAACGGCATATTGGAAAACTTGGATGCAGGATAGCCCTTGCTACATGCTAAATACAAAGGCTTGTTTGACTGTACTTCACAGTTCCAAGTTACAACACTTATATCCAAAATTGTCTTTTTTAACAGCTTCAGACAGCTAACACTTAAAAAGCAAAGGAAAGTTTCCAGTGAAATGTTTCACTCTTTTGTATACCCTTTCCTCAGTTCCTCCCTATCTAACAGAGCTAGGTGCAAGGTCCCATTAGTTTACATACCTTGGAAGCAACTGAAAATTTATTTTCACAGTACACTGCTGCACTATAAAATGCTTACCAGCCCTATCCTATACACGGGATAGCCCTTGCCATGCTAAGGTTCATGTTTCTCATTCCACGTGCCCCATCTTCCACAACACCTGGAGAGCACACCCTCTCCAGGGCAGCACCTACCCTGCGCAGTGGAGGAAAAGACTCAGCACCTAAGGCCAAAACAGGGTCCCATCTCACAGAGTATCCCTGCAGACACACATTTAGGACAGATAGCTAAACAATAAACTCATTTACTTTGGTTAATGAGACTGTTTAATTCACTCTATAAAGCCAGTATAGAGGATGAATCTATAATTATTTTAAAAATACAAATATAACAGCATCTCTACTGCAGATAGTTTCCTTGCTTTCCTTATTTCACCTTACCTATCATTTTTTGTTATTCTTTGATTCATTTTTGATTGACTTTTGTACTCACAAAAATAACAACATTAGCACAAACAGGCTGAAGTATAGTCATCAGTAAGTATTGCTAAAATGTCTCTGCATTGACTTGCACTCTCTCTCCTATACAGTTTTCATTAACATGAAGCACTGATGCCAAACTGCATGATGGTTTTTGCAATGCAATGTTCCCCACACACCCCTGAAGTACACTCGCTTAAGTTACTAAATCCAAGATTAGCGTTGTTTTTTTTTTTTTTTTTTTTTTTTTTTTTTTTTTTGAGGTTTGATCTCACCTCAGATTTAGCATTTGGCAATCTGAAAGTTTACTTCATAATACCACCATACTTATTTCTTCTCAAAGCATCACAGTTATCAAGTTTTTCCAACATGCAACATGAAAGTACATGGAGTTAACATTTAGAAGGTACTATTTAGGAGGTAACAATACAGCACCATTTTTTTTGCATTAATATTAAATTGTCATTATTATTTAATTTTGGCGTTATTACTGCTTCTTGGCTTTTCCATGAAGATCAAGGGCAGTGAAAGCTTTGTAGCTGATGTGTTGCTAATTGGAGGAATCTGTTCTGCACTTTCAGGGCAAAGGACCTGATCTAACAGCTTCTCCTCTTCTATGTGTCTACCCAAGTAGAAGCAACCAAGTAAAACCACATCAACACACAGGTTATTTTTCCAGGATACATTACAAAAATTTCTATGGAAGTGAAGTAAAATAATTGAATTTGGTGTACAAGACTTAAATCTTCGAAGGTTTTTATGGTATTGTATTTTTCCTATTTCTTATTGATGTTATTTCTCTATTCTATGGAGACATTAAAAATGTTTAAGGAATGAAAAAAGTACAGTTAGTACATTGCAGATGATTTCCTTCAAATCTTCATTATGGCCTGAAAGTTTCAGGGGAAATTAGATTTATATAATTAAGGCCATGACTTCCAAGATGTTAGCAGTGTCAGAATGGATGTAGGAAGAAATGAGAGATAATTTTAAAGAATGGGTTTTGAGAGAAGTTATTTAGCTCTGCCCAACACAGAAGACTTGAACTTAGCTAAACAGTGAGGGAAATAAACATTTTTTTCTAGAGCTATAGGAGAATTTCTGAGGAAGGCGCTATTATTTCACAGCCAGTCATTAAACAGTTGTGTGTCCTGCTGCAAAATGCAAAAGCAGAATTCATGTTTTAGAAGTGAAAAAAGGCAACATTGTGTTCTTCAAGCCTCCAACAAGAAGAGCGAGCTTTGATTCCAAGAGTGTAGTCAGACTTTTAAATGGCAAAGACAAACATTTCCTATAACAGGCTTATTTCAGAGCAACAGTTGTTTCATTTTTAAGTATAAGCATCTTCACACACACCTACACACCTCTAATCTGGAAAGATCAGTAGCAAAAAGCTTATATAATGTCAAAAGAAAATTCTTCTAGAATTACTCATTACAACAATCAGTAGTTTGCTCACAAATTGCCAGAAAGTAGGAAGGGGCCTACTTGTTCCACTTTTTACCATTAGTAGGAATATTGTGTTGAAGAAAAACTGGAGTCTAACTTACACATTCTAGTACAGAATAGATGCACTACAAGTTTCTGTGTGATACCAAACTGGGAGGAGTGGGTGACATTACAGGGCAGGACCGGTATTCAGAGAGACCTCAACGTGCAGGAGAAATGCGTTGACAGAAACCTCAAGAGGGATTCAACAGAAGTATATACAAAGTCTTTATCTGGCATGGCATAACCCCACGCCACCGTACAGGCTGTTGGGCCAACAAGAAGTGAGCCTACGAGGTAAAAGAGGCCAACTGCATGCCGGGCTGTATTAGCAAGGGCAAGAGAAGCGATTATTTCCCTTTGCTCTGATGCAAGGCCACATCTGGAGCACTCACTACTGTCTGGGGCTCCCCAGTGCAGGACCGAGTCCAGCAGGTGCCCACCGAGATGGCTGGGGAGTGGAGCACATGATGTGCCAGGAGAGGCTGAGACCTGGGCTTGTCCAGTCTCAAGAAGAGACCAATGGGAGATAGTATTGCTGTGTACAACTATAAATGGGAAGGTATATAAAAAAAAAAAAAAAGACAGGGACAGACTCTTCTTGAAGGTGCTCAGTAGTAGAATAAGAAGCAATGGACAAAAGTTGGGAAATTCTGATTAGATAATAAAAAACCTTTTCATTATGAGGGTGATAAAATATTAGAAAACATTGCCCAGAGAGGCTGCACGATACGCAGCTTGGGAGAGACTCAAAATTTGACTAAACGAGTCCCTGAGCAGCCTGATCAAACTGCACCTGCTTTAAGCAGGCAGATGGACAAAATGATTTTCAACAGTCCCTTCCAACCTAAACGATTTTATGAAATCAGCAGTGTTTTATAGAACAGTCTCAATATTTGATTCATTTTATAACAGACATAACTGCTTTTACATTTTGTGGAGTTTGAAAATAAAGTAGCTTAAGTTCACAAATAAAAATTGACATTTTGTAGATGAATTAGGAATTCCAGCTAAACCCCATATCACATCCCTTTATCTTTTTATCAGTATTCTTAATAGGACTGTCATTATCCAAACTTTTCTACAAGTACTCTATCATAATCATTAAAAAGTTATACAAAACAGAACAATGCTTCAGAACATTTTATTCAGTCACTAATTTGGTCTCACATTTACAAAGCAGACACACTTAAATTATATAGAAAACTAACTAAACTCAAAAGAATGTTGAGATGTGATGAACTTGTGACCTCTAATTTAATTCATATGCAGTTAAAAAAAAATCAAATAATTCAATTTCATACATTTTTTTAAAAAAGCAATATTCTCATTTGCAGTGAGGTGAAAAATGATTTGTAGAATATCCCAATCTTATATTAAGTTCACATAATATTTTTTACAAAAAGTTTTAAAATGTTTTGGGGAAGTTTCTTTACTCTCCATTGTGATACTATAATCCTTCATTTTCCTTTGGGCCAATTTCTTAATGGCCAGATCATTGCATTGCATTATCATCACGCCTGGAGACAAGATCTAAATCACCAAATGTTACCCATTCTTTCAAAGATAAACTATACACAGAAAGCAATCATGATTTATATTATTTAAAAACTATACACAGATTGCTTGCTTTTATTAATTAGTCTGAATCAGTTAATATATATAATCCTACTCAGACTCTGTAGAGTGTAGCATTAAAAAAGGTACTTTCATGCTTTGATGATGGCTCCCAAAAGCATTAACAAGCAAAATCTTTATTCTCTCAGCAGAAGTGAAAGGGCACAGTGAGATTTATACCCTCAAAATACAACATAAATCACTGTCACAGTTTATCTTCATGAAAATGATACTAGAGCACAGCCTATAAGGAAGAGACCGAATCCATCTGAGAGAGTTATATCTAATGATCTGCTTTAATCTATAAAGAATCAAACTACAGTGTGTTCCTAATAAAAGGAGACCAGTCTTATCTGAAAGGATGAGTGGTAAATATGATAACAGGTTTAGGCAGCAACCAAACTCCAGTAAGCCTACAAATAATAAAATCTCAACAAATAGGTATCATAGATCATCATGAGGAATGGACTGTCTTTTGTACTGGTACTGCAAGGATTTTAATGATTTTTCTCTGAAGCTTTTTTATACTTCGAGTTTATGTGGTGTTTGCAGTTTCTCTAGAAAATATTTCAAGGATCAGCAAAAATGCTGCTAATTGGCTGACACTACTTGAAAAACTAGAAATAAAAGCAATACAATAGAAGGTTAGCACTGAAGATGAATGATCGGAGTTCCTTTAAGTGCTGCTTCTTTCCTTATCCTAATGAGTGCTGTATTTTTCTCTACAGTCACCGCACATGTTGTATAAAAGATGTTTACTAGCTTCATCGCGAAGTATAAAAGCAAAAGTCATTTCTGTCTTTTATAAAATGAAATATAAGAGAACCTGTAATTTTGAAATACCACTTTCCATAATGTCCATTATTCAATATAACTGACTTACTACTCACAATGGCTGAATAAGAAAATAATCATTTGAGGTCACAAAATACCATTTTAGTTAAAAAATAACATTATTGAGAAATTAAAGTCTTTCATGCTCACTTTGAAGATACATGTATAGATTTTATGACTATTGTTTAATAATTCATTCAGAAGAGCAAAAACAATCCTCAAAATCAGCTCTGACAGCACACAGTTCTAATTATTGCGCTACTTCTAAAAGTTTTGTCTTATCAGTTCATTTAACTCACTGAAGTAAATTTAATTTACCATGAACTTGCCATGGGAAACACTCAGCAGTGCCTAGCCATTCAGTGCAGAAGTAATTTTAGAAAATAAATGCTTGTCATGTTATTTTCTGGTGTCAGAGATCACAGCAATGGGTTAGGTAACAAATTACTAAAATTGAAACTTCCACACGTGCCTGAATAATTCTATATCTAAATCTCAATTTTAAAAACAAGTTTGAATCTACATACCTCTTATAATATTTTTATTCTCTCTTTTACGCTAGTTTTATTCTTCTGGATAGGTATACGGTTAAATTCTATGTAATACTTCTAGATGCATCCATGTAATTGATGGCATGATACCAAGAAACTGGGTATATAAGGTAACCCTTGTTATCTAGGTGTTTTCTACATCTACATAATAACATAACTAAGCCAATATTACAGAAGTACTGCATTAACTCTGCCGAATAAATGCAAGTTAGTTCAACATCTGCATGTGGACAAGACTTACGCACCAATATGCTTGTGTATGTTGTAAAAACAGGACATAGTGCCTGTATTACCTTTGAAAGCATCACTGTAGATAGACTAGACATTAGGCACCAGATTTAACATCTGTATCCTTAGATGTCATGTAAGATCAATGTTGCAAGGTACCAACTGTTAATAGTGACCACTGTATTTCCTTCTTTGCATACCTAAAGAGGAGTAATTGAATAGTGAGCAATCCATGGAGAGCATGTCCATGCAGTTCTCTGAAAAACGATCACATGAAATGTCTGTTTTGTTCAAACAATCCTTTCCGCAGATGTAGCGTTAGTAGTATGTAGTAACTGAATAGTATAGTACATTGACACAAATATACAGTATTGAAGCATATGACTGAAATTTCTAACATTTATAATAGACAAGGAAGGAGGAGAAACCTCTATGTCTCAGATGAAGTGTCTTGTTCCAAGATCTGTATTGTTAGTATATATGGACTCTACATAAAATATCAATAGAAAGTATGAGTTCAGGTACGTACCCACACACGCTGATACATCCGCATCAGTGCAACACTTAGTATTAGACACTAAAAGTGACTCCATATGAAGAGAAGATTTTAATTAAGAAGGCCCAAATAAAATCAAAGGTGTTAGGGGCTAGTCCCAGAAGATCCAGTAACAACATTTACATAGTCTACTTGTGTTTAGGCTAATTGAGTATGAGCCAAATGAGAAGAACACCTTGCAATATCCAGTAGCTCTGACTGAATCAAAAGACCATTTCCATCTGAGAAGGAATTTTCTTCATCAGCTAGAAATAAGCACCTCTCTGGCAAGAAGCATATGACAGAAATACAGTTTTCCAGTTCTGAGTAAAATTGCAAACTTTTAAGGATGTTTGAGAACCAAATAGTCAAATCAAAATTTTTCAGTATCTGACCTGCAAAATGTGGCAACAACCACATCAAGGATTAACATAAATCGTCAGCTGTGGAGGAAGGAAATATTCTTGGGCAGAAGCACTAGCTTTTAATTGCTATATCCTATTTACAAAACTGAAAATTGTAGATAGTATCAAACTTACTGAATGTAAATATTGACCTAATAGCAAAAATTTCGTCGTTGAAACTATATTTGCTATTTCTGCACAGTATGCAACGCCTTCAGATATGCCATAGAGTATTATTTCTTTATGCCAATGTTAACAGAAAATGGGATGAGAGCTCTACAGCAACGTTACAGAAACTGAAGACAGTGGGATTAGAATCTTTAACAGAGCTTGTGAGTTTCTCGTTCTGTATTTTCAATTTTTTTCTAAAGTGAGTGTCGAATGACAAAGAATATCAATTGAGATTGATGTATTTTAATTATCTTTAAAACAGCAGCTGTAGAAACTTCCCATATATTATCTTGTTATTATGTCTCGGTCCTGGTCTAGGAGGATCAGTTCTGGGATAGAACATTCTCCATTCAGTTACTTTTCTTACTAAAAGATTTCTGCATAAGCTCAAATGATTCTGAACTGTGTAATAATATTCCTGTTAAAGAATTCCAGACTAATTCCAAGAGTGCCTTTTATGAAGGTCAGCTTCTCTGTGTGAGATTGTGGACTGTGGTCCAAACTAGCTACTGTGAGGAAACACAACATACGAACAGTTCTTGCAGCAAGTTGTGGTGGTAACTACTCTCATTTACACAGCTGAATTAAACAATATTAAAGTGTTGAATCAGCAACTTCAGCAGTTCAGACAAAAACAAAAATTTATAGCAACAGAGTAAATATATAAATAATAGTAGATATTTAACTGTATATATTATCATTGTTTTTAACCTATTTTCTCTCTGATTTTCTCTCTTTGTTTTACACTCTTGTTGCCTTACATGGGCACAGATCATAGTTCATATTACATGTGTTTTTGTTCTCTATTCTTAATTGCATCCCCTCCCATTTTGAAAAATAAGAGAATATTGTTAATAAATTTCTTGCTTTTACATCTGGGAAAATTTCTAAAGGCAAACCTTTAAACTCTGGACAGGCCGTTTATATATAATCTCAGGGACATAAACACTCAACCATTAGTAAGGAAAACTAAGAATGATGATTTAAATGACAGCTATTTCAGTGCTAACCGCTTCATCTGAAATATCCACTTAACAATTTCATCCATTATGCACAGAGTAATCTGCAGTCCCTGAACTGTCCTCACCTCTAAAACTTCATTCAGCTGGCAACAGAAAGGAGAACAGGGACCTCTTTCTATGTTAAGCATGACAAGTCAATCTGCAAGATTCTGCTCGGTGGAACTGTGAAGTCATATCAAACAGCTGTGAAATAGTATTTCTAAAAACTTAAAATACTGTGTGGAAGAGGAAACTGGACTTCTGCTCACAGCTGATAGTAGAGACCTCTGTTTCTGCTGCAAACCATTTCATGGACACCTTCAGCAAAATAGCCTTTCTTTTCTGGCTCACCAAGAAATAACCAGTCTTGTTGCAAGACCTGTTGAATTTAAGTCATAAGTGGGATATAAGGATAAAATCCAAGCTTGTTCCTTAATTATTAGTTATGGTCGTCCAGGAACTCCCCAGCTAGTCTCTGCATAGATCAGCAAATGGACTAATTTGAGACAACGGACCAACATGAGACTAAGTGACTGACTGAACACCTAAGTAGCCTCATCACGAAGAATTGGCTTAACTGTTACAGAAGTTCTCCAGGAGGAAGTTTTGGACAGTCCTGGAGACTCCCCCAGCAACTTCTGTTGTGTCTAGACCAATGATAGGCACTATCTGTATACTTCAATGTGTTGACTGACAACCTGGGTGGAGAATCTGGCCACCCGAGACATTCCTCCAAGCAATCCTTACTGTCAAATTCACCAAACTGTACACTTGTAAATAGCAGAAAGTGTAAGGAACAGTCATGTAGGACAGTCTTTTGAACATACATGAGGACAGGTGATAATGCAGGTACTGGAGTGGTCATGTACACCACAGGCCACCCAGAAATTAGTGAACCTAAAAAAAATTTTTTTGTGAACCTAAAAATGAAGGTGGCTGCAGTTCATGTGTTTGTGAACAGAACTTTGAGAAAAAAAGAAAAACATTGGTCTCCCTTAAGCATATTTTAACTCAGGCTGCACACTGTCATCTGAAAAGTGAAGATGGACATCCAGTAAAAAGAAGACTCATTTTTTCACATACACTTCTTTTCCTAACCTGCTTAAAATATACTGTGTTATCTAAGAGGCGTTAAACATTCACATAGTTCAAAAAATAAAAAACATATTGCAATGTTTATCTTTGATTAAAAGCAGAGTGATTAATAATTTTCATTAAGGAGCTGGTCCGTTGCCACTCCTATAAATACAATCCCCCAGGACAGCGTTCTCAGTCTATTGCAAACAAAAATCAAGTCCTGGTTCGCTCTTTTTGAATATGACTAAGAGCAGGTGAGAAGAATGCAGGGAAGAGTAACAGAGCTAAAGGTAAAAAACAAGAAAAAAGAGAAAAAGAATGTTCATTTTTGAAATTTTCACGGGCATCTCTTCCAGGCAAATCCATCTTTCTACTCAAAACAGTATCATAATGCAGGCTCCCTATTCAGTTGAAACTCTAACAAGAGGTACAAAACATAAGTGTAAGTTAACTCCACTGCAAGTTTGCCAGGGTTAGTTTCTGATTCTTTCTTTTGCTATTTCCGTTTTATATTTTAAATTGCTTGTTTCTTCATAAACGGTATCTCTTTTTGATTATAAATTATTCATGTTCCATTTCATCTTCTCCATTGTTACAGTGGGAATATTTTTAAAATTAGTTATACAATAGTTTTTCTTTTTTTTCAGAAGCTATTCATCCTTTAAGCATTAGGAACTGGCATTTCTTCTTTGGAGTCCTGCTGCTTTATAATTTTCTGACCTCTATTTCTGGTTCAAACTCCAAAAGTACGTAAGCTTAAACTATTTTTCAACTTAGAAAGAGCTTGAGGTTTTATTTATACTTCTATTGCAGAGAATATTCTCCCTTCCAAAATTACACTGTACTAATTGCTACTCCTTCCTTACATAATCACCTCCTCCTCCTCGCCCTTCAGCAGCCCTTTACACAGTTCTGCTTCCGAAGACCCCATTGGGAAAAGGCAGCTGACGCTGCAGTTACTCCCTGGTGCTAAGATGCATGGCATCACCATGCTGCATTTGCCTGAGTGGAGCCGTCCTGGATCCAGTTATTAAGGTTGTTGAGAGCCATTTAGGACCCATTCAGAATTGCTAAGATTCACGCACAAAAAATTCTAGCAGGTCACAGGTCTTTGTATGAGGAACTTTCTCATATCCCAAAAGGCAACAATGGTGACTTTGTAAAACATGATTTTTTGCAATGTATTATGGCTTCTAACTTTAGCCTATTCACATAAAGCAATCCAGAAATAATACTGGAGTTCCAAGAGATTATTCCAGTGTATCTGGTCGTGGTAAAGGGCACCACACACAGGGCAATGGGCAGGCATGTGATAAGAATAGTGCAGCTCTAGAGATATCTCATCTCTAAATTTCTTCCTTGTCTTTTTATTTTGGTTTGCTTTTATTACAAGGGGGTGAAAAGGATAAGGATATATTTGCATTGATAAATCACCAGGAAATAACACAAAATTCTAATGCTGAGGGTCACAAAATGCTGTGAAACAACACAAGATAACACTACCGCAGCATCTTCTGTCCTGTTATACACCTTACCCTATTGCTGAAAGTCTCAGCTTATGCTGCAGTCAGTGGGAGGAAGCCATTACCTTGTGAGACCGAATCCTTAAACAAGTCAGTAAAAGGGTTCTTCACTGTCATTTTTTTCCTTTAATATTAAATCTGTCCCTTTTTTGGAAAAGTCTGCATTTATACATTTATTCATATTTTCACCTTTCTGCAATTACACATTGTATCCAGACAATAATTTTACAGCCGTGTTTTCTATTTTCTTGATACCCCAAGTACTCTGTAAACTGATGGGACAGTTCAACAGAAACAAACCTCAAATAATTAATAGGTCTATTTAACTGCAAAACAAGATGCTGTAAGCAAAACCGGCAACAAAACAGAGCACTTCCTTGGCCTGGGGATCATCCAGCAGCTGAGCCCTGCTCTCCCAAACATCCGCCCCTCTCACCCCAAACAGCTCTTCGCACAGCTCTACCTCAGCAAATACGTGCAGCGAAAGAGGAAGTCGGTGCTGCAGCTAATCCCTTGTGCTGGGGAGACAGCAACAGCATGTCGCGCATGTCCGCGAGCGTCCAGGCAACGGGGCTGCTGAGTCACTTGCCGAAAATTCGAGCAAACCACAGGTTCTACGTGAGAGCGTCTTTCGGGGACGGGGCGGGTGTTTTCCAAACTCCCAGCAGAACACGCACATGAAAAAGTTACAAAACGTTTCAAAAACCTGTAGCACCGAGGAAGATCATTGACATCTTTTGTGGATTCACAGAAAATTGTAAGGCAACTCCAGATTTACGAAGAATAATTTCTCGCTGTCAAAATTCCCCCGCTGTGTTTGAGAAGAGTCTTGGCAAAGCAACACGAGATTATGTTGTGATTTTACACTGTGCCAGGATGTAGACCTATCTGATTAGAAAGTGCCCAAAAGCATATTAGCACAGGCTTTTCACTTCCCTAACGGAGTTTGATGCTTGATATGGTTTTGAAAGGAACAAGACACCTGAGGCTTTTTACATGGGACACAGGTTCTAGCCGCATTATACACCTTAAATTACTGGTCTCAGAGAACTGGGCGAGACCTATTCCCTGGCAGGCTGGTGAACTGGCTACTTTGAATGGCACAGCAAGAGCTTAGCACTGATGAATTATATGCAAAGATTAGACAGATGGGGCAAACAGGGTATATTAAATAACCTGTTAAGTTTTGCCATTTAAAAATGTAACAAGAAATGCAAAATATGCCCAAGGAGCATGAATATTTTCTAATTCATCTTTCCTCCCCATTGTGCAATATGTATTAAAGCTGTTACATATGCAACCAATAATGTACAAAGTGTAATATAACTGCAATAGTGTACTTTGAATGTACTGAATTCTTTGTAGCAATTTAACAGTTAATTTTGTAAAGGAAATTTCCACAGATGTCTGGAAAATTTCATCCCAGGGTCTCCTTTTCAAAAAGTTACATTTACTTGGGAAAAAAATTACCAAAAACCATTGGTTATCTTCACTAAAAACTTTCAGCTTTCAACAAAAGCTGAAACGTTTCTACCACCTTTAGAAATTACTTTGAGATCAATGGGTTAAAAGTGCTATAAATATTTTAGATCTATAGAGTGCCAATAAATCTTTATACAACACCATCGAATGCTGTGTATGTACCACACCTTTTTACTGAAGAACTATTTTAAAAATATTTTACTGAGTTCTAATAAGTTTTATTCTTTCTGTTTTTGATGTCCATCCACGGGTAGAGCCAGCCATGGTACAATGAGTTCAACTATATGAGGCATAGAGGGATAAGAAAATTTAAACTGACATTTTCAAAACTTCTAATAATTACCTAATATAGGTTTTCTATCATAACAATGTCACCATTTTAAAGTAAAATATACTATTTACTGGAGCTACGGACGAGTTCTATGCCCTCATCTGAAAAGCTAAAGACATTTTTGTTTTTAGTCCTGATGGGTCCTGAAATACAAGATTCAACATCTGTTGTCACAAACCATTAACAGCCGTCTCTAGATAAACTACTTAAACATAATTCTACTACCCTGATTATTTTCATTCTTCAGAATGTTGCTGTATTTGCTGAAACAACAGATATTTTCTTCCTTAAATGCAAAACGTGACCCTAAACAAATTAGTTGGTCTGAATGGAGAGGAAGGAAAGAGACTAGAACAGAAACCGCAACTTTATTAACTTTTTTGGATCTAGCTGAAGCCTCTGCAGAAAAAGCAGACTCATACAACTTCTGCTACTATGCTACTCAACTTTCTTGTATAATAGCTAATTTCTTTGCAAGAACGCATGACAAAAGATCAAAATCAGGCTAAATTTTAAGTAAGCAAACACGGCCAACTTCTCCACTGAACTTCTGTTGTTACCCAGCTCCAGGATGTGAGGTAGAACAACGGCAACACGTTCGCTGCGCACGGTGCAGACACAGATTAGGGGATGACATAATGGCTAAAGCTCTGGTCTTTCCCCCCGGAGATTTTGTCCAGCCTACAGTCCTATCAGATAATGAGTTTGGCAACCTCCACTAGTCTCTTTTGGACACTAATCCCCATAATTCATCATATAATTTAATACACCTGGCAGCCTGACCACCAGCTCATTCTTTTGTTATGTAACAGCCCAGAGTGAAGTCAAGGGTGGTTAATGCTCCGACAACCAGCTATTATCTCCCACAACAGCTGATTTTGAGGGGATTATTGCAGTCATAAACTATTTTATAAAAATTGGAAACTGGGAAACCAGTGTAACAAAATAAGGTGATGTTTAGAAGTTTTATCACTGATTCTCTACCAATCTATAATGGAGTTCCCAGCATCCTAAAAATGCTGCAGAGGAAACTTGAGATTAAAGGTACAGCTCATGAGCCAAGAATTGGAGGCCTGACTAAGCTTATAGCCAGAAAAGTTTGACTATTTTGAGGTTACAGATGCTTTTTTGTCTCTTCTGCCAATTATTCAGTCTATTTCTTACTTACTTTGTCTTAATTAAAATAGAAATTAGTTTATCTCTTCCATTTATCACCATTCTTTCCTCTTCGCTTTGAAGTATTTCATCACTTTAATTACTTCAGTTTTAGATCCACAGTCTTGTTCACACACAAGCAAAGGACTCCACTGCTGGCAGGACCAGTTCCTAGGAATATTAATTGAACCTTCAGGCAGGACAAAAGGAGCTGTACTCAATTTATGGGATAAGGAGTCAGCTCACGGAAACTATGGGAAGGGTTAGGAAGAAGAAGAGCTGGTGAGACTGCAGTCTAAACTAGAATATCGTTAACATATAAACCAAACCATACGAAGATACTCATAACATAAGGAATTAGTATGTATAATTCTCACTGGAAATAAAATTCTATAAAATTAAATAAAAAAAAAGTTTAAAATCTCACCAGAAGACCAGCTAAAATCTAACAGAACTTAATGCTTGTAAAAGCACTTAATTCTGTTATCAAGGACAGAATGATTTGGTAGATATCAAACTGTAAATAGATACTTACAAAGGACATCAGATGCGAGGTTATTCTCTGCTTTCTGGTATGCCCACTCAGTTACACTTGTGTTATACCATTTTATATATATGCATATGCTGCTAGATAACAGCATTAGTTAGATGCTAAATATTTAATTAACAAATAGAATAAAATTTACACAACAACAAAAAAAAACAGTAAAACAAAGACAGGAAGAGATTTGAACCATAGTCACTCCTGCTCTAATTCTGGAACATTACTAAAAATCTCTAGTTGCTTAAAATATGATCGGGAGATACTTTAACATGTGGTGCCTTACAGGTATGTACACATCTATTTCATGAAAGCTTAAAAAAAACACTCTGTTTAAGCAAGCTTCTGTATTTAATGACCTAGCTATGTCTACATGACTTTTTTCAGGTAGATTTGACTTGAGCAAATTCTCCTATATTAGGAGTAGATGCAAATCAATCTGCCTGTGTCTAAACCAACCATTTGTAGGTACAAGATAGCATGGTGCTGGGCTCAATTTTGCAAGCCCATATTTGATTCTGCCAACAACTGAAATAAGAGTTTTCAATCTCAAGCTCTAGAAACCCAACTAGTAACAGCAAGAGCTTTACAATGTAGCACAGAAAACTGCAGTGAAATCTTCTCACCGAAAGCATTCTGAAATTTACAGGCGTATTAGAATAGAACCAAAGGCTTTACGTACAGGAACAGGAAAACATTTGCCCATAAAATGTTAAGATCTTGCTAATTAATTGAAAACAAAAGTCAGACAAAGCAAAAGAGTTGCAAATGTGGACACTTCTCTGATGGAACAGCACAACCACTGTTTGGCAGACTCTGGTAGGAATGCGTGCTTACTGCTGGACTTCCAGCAGCAGTTAATCAAAAGCTTCTATACCAAGAAGCACTACTGTTTCTTTAAGGAAATATTCCAAAATTGCTGGTGGACAGAAAAATAAATGAGATTTTAAATAAAAACTGTCTGCCAGGCTGAAAATCATATTATTCTTCAGATACAGTGCCTATAAACCATGAATTGTTTGAACCGTCAAAGTGTTACAGCAAGGGCATTAAATAGACATCGTATTCCTTTATCTTGACATTTCAGCCAACTGGAGGCAATTGCTGCTCAGGCTGTCAAAGTATACTAGTCAGTACAAAAATTACTCTACGTTTACCTTTGATTAAAAATTAAATTTAGTTCTCCTTCATCATTTTATGTAGCCCCACAGCATCCATGTGTTCTCAGAGTTAAATCAAGTCAAACTAAATATTTAATACACTGTTCTAATTAGCTACAAACTATTACCTGATTTAAGTCTGTAAATGAATGTGAAAAGACTCTAGAGGCCTAACGTTAACCTTCATCCACTCTGGTTATATGAGAGAAATTACAGGCTCTAATTAGACTGTTCAGATTGCTAAGAAATAGAATTTTCATAACCAGCTTATTAAAAAACGAAGGCTCCCTTGGGACAGGGCAAATTGCTTCTACCCTGATCCGCTTATCCTTGTACAACACCATACAGAAGACTCATGTTGTCTGACTTACACAGCTCATATTTCTCTCAAATTAATGAGCACGCAAATTATTCCAGCTGCCCCCTTGGCACAGAGAAAAATTGAAAATCCATGGCTGCCAAGTGACATGTATAACCCAGCTGCTAAATAAAATGTGCTTAAGGGGACACAGCTGTTGAGGTGCCTATTTACATTAACATAACTGAGCCCATGAATACAGAGCAAATACCTAAAGACAGCAGTGTATAACACTTCATTTAACCCTTTGATTAAACCAGACCACAAAAATTTGCAGCATCATTTATAGTCTAGATGCAAAAGCATCTTATGATGTGTTCCTCCTAATTTGTCTAATCCTGGAAAGTTTGATTTTCTTTTGCAGAACTAGTAAATTCAGAGGAATCACATTAAATGTTTCAGTTCACATGTCAACGAGGGTAGCAGATCTGTCAAAATGAGCGTACTTGGAAAAAACAGAAAATTTTACTCCATTCCTCCAAAAATGTGTGCAATGTAATGAGAAGCATCATGAAGTTCTGAAAATGATATTTGCTGAAGCTATACACAGACTTACAGAGTCAGACAAAAAGGAGACTATTACATTTTTGTGCCTTAACCTACACAGGCTGATGATTTATTTCGACATGAAATTGAAAGTACTAGGTATTATCTTTAAAATGATAGACGGCACAGGACCTCTGTTCCCTTAGGGTTAACAATCTTCCTGGCAAATTCATGATGCCGTTATTCATAAAACACATTTTTAAAATGTTTTATAAACCATGATCGTAATCCGTGACTTGAAAATTACTATGCCCATTGAGGAGCCATGGAAATAATAGATGCCAATATAGTGTTTCCTCTTACTGCTCAGAAACACTTGGCCAGCAGATGCCTTAAATCTAGCACCAAAATAGTTTTAAATTCTCGTGATCCAAAATGTTTATTTTATTCAGTAAGTATGTATGAGACCCAAGCCATAAAAGAAGTGTGTATATAAGATAAGTTTAACAAGAAGTGTACCAAAAAAGAGCAGATAATGTAGGGAAGGTTCAAATAGCCAATGGTTTGTTTCAGCCTTCACCAGAAAGCTTAACTGCGAGCAGCCACTTGACACGAGTAATTTTAGCAATGGGATTAGGAGCTGAGATCATATTTGCAAAAGAATAGCAAATAAGTCTGATGTGTTCAAATCAATGAAGCGTGTCAAAATCTTCCATCAGGTATTCAAGAAACTAGTCAAAAGAATCTTTAAACTATTAGTGAATATTTTTGAGGATCTGTGGGCAACAGAGGAAATGCCAAAGACAAGAAAAGTGCAAGCATACTACCAAATATTTTAAAAATAATTCAAAAACCTTGTAGGATTATTTCATAGACTTTACCACATAGATGGGTACTAGAAAAAGTGATTAACAATCCGTCTGCAAGCATGCACAAGATGACATAAAGAGAACCAGCCAACATTAATCTAAGAACTATTTTACCCAACCAATCCGATATCTTTTTATGAAAAGTATCTTCTGTAGTATGTAAGAGAAAGAAGAGAGATACTTTGGCAAAATTCTGTAAATATTTTTATGCAAAGCATGGTCATCAACAGAAACCTGTGGCTCACGGCCATGAGAACTTCCACACTGTTCGCTGTCGTAGTAAAGCAGAAGTTTTTAATTGGGACAGACAGAAAAACAAGCCACAGCATGTTATCTGCTCAGTGATGTTGTCTACCTCTAAGGACTATCAGCCTAATGAAATCAGCAGAAGGTGGAGGCACTCTTCAGGCAGCTGTGCTCTCAAACTGTATTTATTATTCTCATATCAGGAAGACATTTCAGGATGGTGGTAAGGGGGGTGGAAATCTGGCCTGGGTCAAGTGTAATTTGGCAATTTTATCCAGGATTTGGATGACATACTAGAGAGGACACTGAAAAATTTGTCAAATGATGAATCTGGAAGGTTTCTAAACAATTTGGAACAGAATCAGAATTCAAAATAATATCTTTGAGCAAGAGAAACAGTATGAAATCAACAAATAAATTTAGTTCAAACATATACAAAATTAGAAAGAAAAGTTGCACTGACAAGAAATGAAAATAATTTTGCCAGTAGAAAACCAGAAAAGGATCTAGATTACAGAAAGAACCACAGACTGATTATGGCTCAGCAACGTAAAGCTACTGAAATAAAACCAAGTACCAGCCACCATGAGGCTGCAAGAAACGGCAATACGCACACGACGTGAACGTAAGATAAAGGAGGTCGTTATTCTGCTCTACCTGGGGAGAAGAATACTGGAAAAAGGTTTTAGCTACACCATGTGCTCAGTTTTGGGCCTGAGACTGTTAGAAAGGTCTGGGATAAAGTAAGAACCTTGCATGTCCACGAGAACTTGCTTTAGTTCTCATTAGCTAGCCAACTTAATTTTATAGGCACTCTAAGTTAGAATGTCATCTGATATAAAACACGCATTTAGCATAAGCCCAGATTCATTATAACATAATGATCACCTTAATTAATAAAACATGAAATACAAAAACAGGTTTGCTTCATCAGACTTGATAATTCTTTACTAAATGTATATTGAAGCAGTCATTTAAAGATTTTACCTGTGGCTGACACCAAGTATTGCAGCAACTGAGCTACAAGTGCCTAAGTCTTACTAACCCCTTATAATGTTGACAATACATTAGCTTTTTACTTCTCAGTTTGAATTCACCTGCGTTCCAACACTTGCTAAATATCAGCAATAGCATCAGAGGTGTTCAGGAGGAGCTATTTTGATTATCTGTTTTAAATTAATCTGTTAGAAAGAATGAGGAACAGAAATTCTCTGGACACTAAATACGAAAAACAGCTTAGTGAGATTCACCCTTTGAGTTCAGAACTGCAGTGAACTTTTTTTTTTTTTTTTTTTAACATGACTCACAAGCTATACTCCGAGTTCTGCAGTTAATTATAAAAACATGCTCTGCTTGCTCTATTTTCAGTGCTGGTTTTGCATTGTCCAAACCATATTAAAAAAAAAAAAAATGCAGTGATGTCACCATACGTATCACGGACAAGAAAAACAGATGAATAGTCTATAAACACTCTTTGTGCCTAGAACATGTAGCCTAAACAAAAAGCTTCCTCCTCCTTTTGGAGGAGCACGGGAAGAATGAGGACCGAGAAAGAAAATGAGGACATCTGAGCATCAGCCCACTTACATTTGACACTGATTAAGAAATATAGGAAAGCTAAGTTAGTGATGAAAAATGTGGAACTCCAAAGTGAAAAAGATAAAAATAATTAATTTTGCTGAAGAAGTCTGGTCACTGAGCGACTGGTTTCTTTGAAAAGCTCCTGGTGCACTACATCACTGTGTACATTTTCCCTTGCGGAAATAACTGAATCCACCCAAATAGCCCCTTTTCCTGCTTTTTTACTGCCTCCATCGCTACCTCAATTACAAGGTTTAAAATCACATTAGTGAATCAGAACTCTGGGACGTTTTAAGAGGTAGCACTATTTTAGGCACCTATAAAGCTTCTAGACCTTCTGGATTTTCCTACGACAGTCACCCGGCACTGCCCTTGGGGCCCAAATTCAAATAAAAAACACTTTACTCACAGGTAGAATGACAAAGGCCTGCAGAGAAGAAGTGTTTTCAGAAAGTGACTGTCCCTTCAGCATGTAATACCATGCAAACGAGAGTAATAAATTCGTCATGGAGGGGTGATTTCACAACGCAGCTAGTGAAGAAGGGAGCTGCAGAGGACAGGAGGACACGGAGAGGAGAGGAGAGGAGAGGAGAGGAGAGGAGGACACGGAGAGGAGAGGAGGACACGGAGAGGAGAGGAGGACACGGAGAGGAGAGGAGGACACGGAGAGGAGAGGAGGACACGGAGAGGAGAGGAGAGGAGAGGAGGACACGGAGAGGAGAGGAGAGGAGGACACGGAGAGGAGAGGAGAGGAGAGGAGAGGAGAGGAGAGGAGAGGAGAGGAGAGGAGAGGAGAGGAGAGGAGAGGAGAGGAGAGGAGAGGAGAGGAGAGGAGAGGAGAGGAGAGGAGAGGAGAGGAGAGGAGAGGAGAGGAGAGGAGAGGAGAGGAGAGGAGAGGAGAGGAGAGGAGAGGAGAGGAGAGGAGAGGAGAGGAGAGGAGAGGAGAGGAGAGGAGAGGAGAGGAGAGGAGAGGAGAGGAGAGGAGAGGAGAGGAGAGGAGAGGAGAGGAGAGGAGAGGAGAGGAGAGGAGAGGAGAGGAGAGGAGAGGAGAGGAGAGGAGAGGAGAGGAGAGGAGAGGAGAGGAGAGGAGAGGAGAGGAGAGGAGAGGAGAGGAGAGGAGAGGAGAGGAGAGGAGAGGAGAGGAGAGGAGAGGAGAGGAGAGGAGAGGAGAGGAGAGGAGAGGAGAGGAGAGGAGAGGAGAGGAGAGGAGAGGAGAGGAGAGGAGAGGAGAGGAGAGGAGAGGAGAGGAGAGGAGAGGAGAGGAGAGGAGAGGAGAGGAGAGGAGAGGAGAGGAGAGGAGAGGAGAGGAGAGGAGAGGAGAGGAGAGGAGAGGAGAGGAGAGGAGAGGAGAGGAGAGGAGAGGAGAGGAGAGGAGAGGAGAGGAGAGGAGAGGAGAGGAGAGGAGAGGAGAGGAGAGGAGAGGAGAGGAGAGGAGAGGAGAGGAGAGGAGAGGAGAGGAGAGGAGAGGAGAGGAGAGGAGAGGAGAGGAGAGGAGAGGAGAGGAGAGGAGAGGAGAGGAGAGGAGAGGAGAGGAGAGGAGAGGAGAGGAGAGGAGAGGAGAGGAGAGGAGAGGAGAGGAGAGGAGAGGAGAGGAGAGGAGAGGAGAGGAGAGGAGAGGAGAGGAGAGGAGAGGAGAGGAGAGGAGAGGAGAGGAGAGGAGAGGAGAGGAGAGGAGAGGAGAGGAGAGGAGAGGAGAGGAGAGGAGAGGAGAGGAGAGGAGAGGAGAGGAGAGGAGAGGAGAGGAGAGGAGAGGAGAGGAGAGGAGAGGAGAGGAGAGGAGAGGAGAGGAGAGGAGAGGAGAGGAGAGGAGAGGAGAGGAGAGGAGAGGAGAGGAGAGGAGAGGAGAGGAGAGGAGAGGAGAGGAGAGGAGAGGAGAGGAGAGGAGAGGAGAGGAGAGGAGAGGAGAGGAGAGGAGAGGAGAGGAGAGGAGAGGAGAGGAGAGGAGAGGAGAGGAGAGGAGAGGAGAGGAGAGGAGAGGAGAGGAGAGGAGAGGAGAGGAGAGGAGAGGAGAGGAGAGGAGAGGAGAGGAGAGGAGAGGAGAGGAGAGGAGAGGAGAGGAGAGGAGAGGAGAGGAGAGGAGAGGAGAGGAGAGGAGAGGAGAGGAGAGGAGAGGAGAGGAGAGGAGAGGAGAGGAGAGGAGAGGAGAGGAGAGGAGAGGAGAGGAGAGGAGAGGAGAGGAGAGGAGAGGAGAGGAGAGGAGAGGAGAGGAGAGGAGAGGAGAGGAGAGGAGAGGAGAGGAGAGGAGAGGAGAGGAGAGGAGAGGAGAGGAGAGGAGAGGAGAGGAGAGGAGAGGAGAGGAGAGGAGAGGAGAGGAGAGGAGAGGAGAGGAGAGGAGAGGAGAGGAGAGGAGAGGAGAGGAGAGGAGAGGAGAGGAGAGGAGAGGAGAGGAGAGGAGAGGAGAGGAGAGGAGAGGAGAGGAGAGGAGAGGAGAGGAGAGGAGAGGAGAGGAGAGGAGAGGAGAGGAGAGGAGAGGAGAGGAGAGGAGAGGAGAGGAGAGGAGAGGAGAGGAGAGGAGAGGAGAGGAGAGGAGAGGAGAGGAGAGGAGAGGAGAGGAGAGGAGAGGAGAGGAGAGGAGAGGAGAGGAGAGGAGAGGAGAGGAGAGGAGAGGAGAGGAGAGGAGAGGAGAGGAGAGGAGAGGAGAGGAGAGGAGAGGAGAGGAGAGGAGAGGAGAGGAGAGGAGAGGAGAGGAGAGGAGAGGAGAGGAGAGGAGAGGAGAGGAGAGGAGAGGAGAGGAGAGGAGAGGAGAGGAGAGGAGAGGAGAGGAGAGGAGAGGAGAGGAGAGGAGAGGAGAGGAGAGGAGAGGAGAGGAGAGGAGAGGAGAGGAGAGGAGAGGAGAGGAGAGGAGAGGAGAGGAGAGGAGAGGAGAGGAGAGGAGAGGAGAGGAGAGGAGAGGAGAGGAGAGGAGAGGAGAGGAGAGGAGAGGAGAGGAGAGGAGAGGAGAGGAGAGGAGAGGAGAGGAGAGGAGAGGAGAGGAGAGGAGAGGAGAGGAGAGGAGAGGAGAGGAGAGGAGAGGAGAGGAGAGGAGAGGAGAGGAGAGGAGAGGAGAGGAGAGGAGAGGAGAGGAGAGGAGAGGAGAGGAGAGGAGAGGAGAGGAGAGGAGAGGAGAGGAGAGGAGAGGAGAGGAGAGGAGAGGAGAGGAGAGGAGAGGAGAGGAGAGGAGAGGAGAGGAGAGGAGAGGAGAGGAGAGGAGAGGAGAGGAGAGGAGAGGAGAGGAGAGGAGAGGAGAGGAGAGGAGAGGAGAGGAGAGGAGAGGAGAGGAGAGGAGAGGAGAGGAGAGGAGAGGAGAGGAGAGGAGAGGAGAGGAGAGGAGAGGAGAGGAGAGGAGAGGAGAGGAGAGGAGAGGAGAGGAGAGGAGAGGAGAGGAGAGGAGAGGAGAGGAGAGGAGAGGAGAGGAGAGGAGAGGAGAGGAGAGGAGAGGAGAGGAGAGGAGAGGAGAGGAGAGGAGAGGAGAGGAGAGGAGAGGAGAGGAGAGGAGAGGAGAGGAGAGGAGAGGAGAGGAGAGGAGAGGAGAGGAGAGGAGAGGAGAGGAGAGGAGAGGAGGCATCGGCCGAGGCGAGCCAGCCTCCCCGTGCGGCGCGGGAAACGGCATCCTCCTCGCCAGGGTGCGGAGGGAGGGAAAGCCTTAACCCTCTCCAAACGGAGGGTCCACCCACGCTCGTACCGCTCTTACCCCCCGCGATAACACTCGCTAGCAACAAAGGAAATACTACTGCCTTTCAGAAGGGCTTTCAGCACGTCAAATGAAAACCCAGGAATACCGCATCTTGCACGATTTCCTTAATTAAGTTAAATTCAGCTGATCATTACAGAGGAGCCAGAACAAGCCACCCACAACGCTGCTGTCTCCAGGGGCATTATGTGAGTGCCTTTTTGGTGAGACAGCTGTCCACAGGTCACAAACTTGTCCCTAGAATCAATTATCTGGACTTAAGTAATAAAATAAGCTCTTAGCCTTTAGCATCGCTACAATCATTAAAAAAAAAAAAAAAAAAAAAGAAGACAATAAATAAGTTAAACAGAAAAAGAAGAGAAAACTGGAGCAGCAGAGTAAAGACAGAAGAACATAAAAGTCCTCAGTGCCACAAGACAGAGGAAGGTATAATGAAAGCAAAAAAGCAGGAAAAAGAAAGACTAAGCATTAAAGAAGAGAATAACTTACACCAGCAGGAAAACATAACACTTTCTAGAACTGAAATATGAAACGAAGGGCACTAGAGGAAACTGAGGAGTTTTCACCAAAAACTAAGAAACTGCAGTGAGGATTGGCACTGAAAGCTCCTGCCGTCCAGAAACAGAATACATGCTGTTCTTAATGCAAAAACATCAGGCAACACAGGAAAAAAAAAAAAAAAAAAAAAAAAAAAAAAAGCCAGATTCAGAGACAAGTGAAAATATATATTAGAAAGGCAAAATATAAGCTTAAGATCATTGCATCTGGTGATCTAGTAAAACTATGACCATCCATAAAAATGATAGCAAGGAGACATCCAAAAATATATTATACTCTCTAAGCAGAGAAGGAAGGAGGTTGCGTGTGCGCACGCATACATGCTTGTGCATCTGAGTATGAAGTGATAGCTCCCTCTGTAAAAGTATGCCTCAAGAAAGGGAAATGAAGCAAAGAGAGAGATTTTATTCAACCTTTAAATGAGACAGTCCAAAGAGAAGCAGGGGCTACTCAAGCAAAGGTGGAAGTAGATTAATTAAGGCAGACATGTGACACATGGAGCTAAATCCCCGCGCCCGAGGGTGCAGCAGCCCCAGCGCCCGGCGGCGGCAGGGACAGCTGTCGCAGAGGGCTGCGTCCTGGGGACTGCGCCTTCATCCTCCCCGAGGGAGGAGAGGGACGCAGGTGGGGATCAAAGGGAAAGGGAACGGCCAGCTGGGGGCAATGAAGCTCCAGCAATCTTAGCTTATGCCAGAGAGCAATAAAACAAATAAACGCTGCCCCCCCGAAATGGCATGCTGTCTGTCCATGACTCCCGTCCTCACGTCCAACCCCGCAATACCTTTGGGTTAGCCACGGCCTTCCCCTTTTGCAGGAAAAGGGCTTGGTGGCTGTACTATTTCCTTTCACCCTCAGGCACAGCGTGCAAGACCGGGCTCTACTGAACACTGACGGCGGGAAGGACCTGGAACACGTCTGCTGCTTTCCCACGGTGGGTGCTGCAGGCAGAGTACGAACACCAGCATCCTCTTCCCTTTCACCTCTTTGCAAGACCCAAGGATGGGAATACCTGCGTGCAAAACGCAGACACTCTCATTCAACTCCTTGAGAGCTTTTTCTCAATGATGCCGTGCATGGGACAAAATACATGGTACTCTCTACGCAACGTATAATCCCAGATAGGTCAGCTGCAGGGAGAAGAGGAAGGCCCTCCTCTTTCTTGGACAGAAAAGAACCTTTAATATTTAGCCTTTCCTTTGGAACATTTTATCCAGATACCAGCCATTTTGTTGAAGCAAAGCACAGTTTATGTTACTATCAGAGTCACAGGAACTAACATTTCTTGGTTCACAGCTGTCAACTTTGCCAGTTCAGTTTTCATTCTCAGATCAACTCAAGAGCCGTACAGATAAAGTATAGAA
The DNA here is from genome assembly GCF_028389875.1 of Rhea pennata. Taxonomy (NCBI): domain Eukaryota; kingdom Metazoa; phylum Chordata; class Aves; order Rheiformes; family Rheidae; genus Rhea; species Rhea pennata. Next base: position 15,845,053 of record NC_084674.1, read on the forward strand.
CGGATATGAACTCCAATCTCCATATTCAAGTGACACCTACTTGAAATACAATATACATACAAGTCTGCAAGATCATTCTTTGGCTTTTTGGCCTTTTTTTTTTTTTTTTTTTGATATTTGGTGAATCTTTTATTCACTGCCAGACATTTTCTTTTTTAGTCAAGGTAACTTTTTGGAATTACATAATTTCCCATAATAGTATAGAGCTCCCTTCAGGACATTTTTCTAAAAGTACAGTGATAAATTGTATCAAGGTTCTTGTTTTAAAGCATCACTAGAAGTGGTTAACATATATAAATGTAAAAAAACAGTTCAAGGTATTTCTTAGACAAGATGATGTTCAGAAAGGCTCTGAATGTCTGGAAAATGTTAGTACTTCAGACGTGGGGAACTTTACTGTCATGTGGAGTTCTGAAGTGCTCTTTGATTTTTTTTTTTTTTTCCTCATTTACTGGGCATATGGAGCTGCTAGACAAGTTCATGAGAAGATAAGGGCTGCAGTGATCTCAGCCTCTCCAGATCCTGCCAGTGCTATTGATTATCTGGGCCACTGGTAGAAGAAGATTAGGATAAGGCTGACAGCTAGCTGGCTGATGTTGAAGCAGGAGAAAACTCAAATGATGCCAGCATAGCCGAAAGCAGCAGTCAGCTTCCTACAGTAACAGCAGAAATGATACCCTTCAACGAATTCACGTAGGCCAGAGAAGAGTTAGTTGTTCTACTGGTAGCTTATTATTGGTTTAGCTATTTATGCAAGATTGCCAAAAGCCTTATACTATTTATTGATAAAATAAAAAAGTAATGCCAAGTTGGTTGATAGAAGGCCCAGTAACTGGGTAGGTGAATTCATTAATGTTTTGCCTCAGGAGACAGTAGTTTAGCTTTTAATGCAAGTCACTAAGGAAGCAGTGTTTGTGTCTGCCATACAAACAACAGTGAATAATGCAGGTAGAGATTTAAAGCCAGCGACACACAGAAAGTGATTTTCTTTCTGTGCTTGCCTAATATTCCATTTCTAGTCTGACTTCAATAGTTAAAGCGTAATTTTTCCACGTCAAGGACTGTCTTTTCCTATGCATATGCATCATGATTAATACCACAGGAAAAAAAAAAATAACATGAAAGAACTTGCTGATTTCTGCCAGGAATGTTTAGCAACCATAACAGCATGATGTTATTATCAAAATGAATGTACACCAGTCTGACATTACAGCAGAAGGAGAACCAGCGGTGCTTGGTGTTATGCCTGGCTCATCCCCATGTTATCAGTTGCTCCACTTTCATGCATGCTAAATACAACCAAAATAATAACTACTGAGATTTGTAAACAACTGTCACTTGAAAATTAAGCTGCTCATATCTGTCATAGAATAATTAACTAACACAGTTTCACTTGAAACAATTTAAGGAAATGACAATAGGCAAATAAAAAAGCTCTTCAAAATCCAAATCTTTATAAGACTATTTAACATCTAGCTCCTACTGCAGATCTCAGTACTGATCAGTAGACCTGTATGTGAAATGCTACACAATAGTTTACACTCTTCTGCGTTGTATTGCTGTGCCAGCTACTTAACACAGAGAGTCACGGATACGTTACTTTCTCACTGAGACTTTGTACTACCAATCAATAATTTTGTAAATTTGATTTCCATTGAATTTAATAGAGCTACTTTTGACTTTAAACTATGTAATAAAGCAGAACTGAGTTTACTGATTGATCATATTTTGGGTACATCTCTTCTAGAGTCTTGAAAGGAATTCCTCAATTTATTCTACCTTTCTACATCTCACAACCTTTAGTTCATTTGTAGAGTCTCACAGCAGCCTTTTTAACCTCATTTTTCATTATCTTTTTACAATTTTGCCTCTGCCCAGTCTATTCTATATAAACAACTACCTCTAATTTTACCAACAGAGGAGGACTTTACAATTACTATACTTCTTGATCCATTTGCTGCTTTTATCTGGACCCATCATTTTCCTCACCTACATATTTTTGCTCTAGCTCTGTCCTTCCACTTGCTGATACCCTTTTTTCAGGATCCTCTCAGGTGATTCCTCTGTCAGCAGTCACCATAGTTCTGTCAACGACCAAGCCAAGCGGACTATTTATTTGCTTAGTGCCTGCTGAGCTGACCTGGGTGACACTATAGCATTTCACAAAATCAAGTCCTAAATGGGAAAGTCACAACAGCACAATACATCTCACAGTTTAAAACTGAGGACAAATATCTTAAGGCCTTTCAGGAATAAAATTCACCATCATTATTATACTTCTCAAAGAAATGTTTTAGATTCTGAAAGTAAGTCCACAGTAGGATTATCAAAAATCAAACAATGCTGATAGCATAAAGCAATACAAATGATAATTTTTCAAGTATACGTTTTCATGCCATATGTTATCTTCTGGACCAAAAACAACACTACTGTTCCTGACAAACAACGTCCCCTCTAGTGAACTATGTATTATTTCCAAAAACCTATAAAGTCATTTTACACTCAAAATGTGTTCAATTTCACTCAAGGTTTTACTGTTGATTAAACAACTAAAACAGGGCAATTATTCATGTGTAAGGGCTAGAGAAAAGAATAGTGACTGCACTAGGTTTTTCCCCTGTCAGTATCTTGTCTTTTTCTTTTAATAATCAACCCTTTTTAATCTTTGAATTTTATTTAGGTGTTTGGAAATTATAAAGGTAAAATTGTATTTCTAGTGACATTTTGCCAGGATTTATTTTATTAAAATAATTCAAAATGTGGTTGAGTAAGTCAAACTGTGTCTGATCTGAAAGTGAAAGACAGACTACATCATCATATCTCCTTACAGTCTATAATTAGCAGCAGAGAAGTATGAATTTTAAATGCTTGACCAATTCAAAAGCTACGTAGTTGAAAAGAAATGAATTGCAGAAGACCTAGGAGAGTCTGTTAAAATGTTGATTCCCCAACAAGAACTCAGTGGGTGGATAAAACTTCAGAATCTCTTGCGATTAAAATGTTTAAGTTATGTCTTACCTTACAAGGATGCATTTTAAAGCATCCTGTCCTAAAAGATTTAATTGATCTAAACCTTGCTCAAACAGCAGTCCTCACTTTCTTGCATACTTTGGCATAGGCTGTGGGTGCTAAAACTGTGCCTTTCATGCTCCTCTCCTCAATCAACACACAACCCATTATAAACATCCCAAAGTCCAGCCTGGCAGTTATCCCAAATGCTCCAATCAAAGAGATTTTGTTCAGATTTATCCATTCAAAGTCAGGTTTATTTTTTTAAAAAATTTTTCAATCATTTTTGTCTTTAGTAGCAGTAGAGATCCCAGAATCAAGTGGCCACCAGTCTAAACCGTAAAGCTATCTGAGTTTTCACGTTACATTAGGATTTACATGCAAAAGTTTGGTTACACTGAAGCAGAGTAGTGGTATACCCATATACCATTACTTTCATAACAGGACAGACCCTCCAGATATTTCTCATTCAAGCAGGATACAACGCAGTTAAATAGAATGAATTTATACAGACAGAATTCAAAAAAGATGGGAATTTGCTGGATTTATTAATCCCTCTATTTGAAAGAGCCAAGATATGCAAAGCTCCAGGGATCTAAGCAGACTCCTAACTCTTGGCCTTAAAGCAAGGAAGGAACAGAAAACTTCATTCTTAAAGTATGATCTTGAATACCTTTTTATTTTTAACATACAGTATTTTAAATACAGAGCAGATTTCATGTATATGAATATAAATTGAGAGATTCACACATGCAAATCACACATGCACTAGACAGCACATGGGTCAAATGCAAGTGAGCTGTATGAACAGAGGTTAGTTTTTCATGAAAAAAATAGTCCCATGAAACTAACTCTTCCGATAATTTTTATTCTAGTTTTCAAGGCAGAACATAGTAACGATGCATTTCAGAAGAGCTTTAAAGAGAATTACAGAAGAACTTTAAAGAGAATTCTTTTTAAAAATCTGCCAGTTCCGGTTCCTACCTCCTGAATAATATTTATCAAAAATTTCAAGGACTAAGAAGGTAAACTTGTGCAGAATATTTTGCAGGAAATATAGATTACTAGAACACAAAGAAAACTAGGAAATTTATGAAAAGAAGAAACTAATTTTCTAGTTGGCAGCTACATAAACTATGTTGAATAATTATCACATGTAACGACCAAAAGAACTGCTTCCTTTGGAGATAATAGGACAAGGTCTGTATACACGAATTCACAAACTCAGGTCCTGAGATCCTGCCTAGTACTTACTTCATTTTATCTCCTGTAGGTTTCCTATTGCCTACAGCTGCATTATATTTTATATATATATATATATATATATAAACTATTGGAGCACCTAGGAAGTCCTTCAGGTAGGATCTGAGACAATTCAGTCTCTCTTTTTGCAGGGCAAGTTCTGGGTGACCTACAAAATTTTTCCACCGAACAGATGGTTTCTGACACTCACTTGACAACCACCATTTCTCTCACCTGTTCGTGTGGTCATGTGAACATCATTAGGTAGTCAACAGTTTGGTCTCCCTGGGGGACTCTTAATACTGATATGGCCATAGAACCATAAAAACAGATGATAGTAAAATTATTTTTACTATCATACTGTCATACCACTGTCATGCCACTGTCATACTATTTGAGATATCAGTCTTGTGTCCTACTCTATATACCTGCAGTGTTTTGGACCCTCTTTCTGCTTTCTCTGCCTAAAGGTTGGACAGAATTATATGTCTTTTCTGAAGAGCTGCTACTCATTAATGATCCCAGGTGAAGAATGAGGAAAGAAAGGACATTAGCTGGCCTAGATATTCTGTATTCCTGGGAATCAGGGGGAGAGAAAAAGATCCCACCACCTACATCAATTTATGATGCAGTCTCCATGCTGGGGGGAGTCCTACAGAAATGGCTAGCGGTGTTCTTGTCCTGCCAAAAGGCTCACGAGGCATGGGTTGTTGAGGCGGTGAGAAGCTTCCACCTTCATTCATAGTCCCCTGACACACACAAACTTTTGTGCAAAGAGCTTCACTAGTGTCATAAGTTTTTCCAAAATGGGGAAGATTCAAGTGGTTTCACCAATCTTTATCCTCCATGCACTGAGTATGTAAAGCCAGATTTGATTTGTAGGTATCTGGAGCCCAAATAAATTTAGGCTGCTTGTGAGGACAGTAAGAACACAAGACATCAGATCTTCGGGAGTTCTGCTTATGGAAGTGGCAAAATCAAACACAGGCATATAGGCATGGTCACTGAGATCCAAATACTTTTCAAAGACAACTCTTTGTTAAGATATTCCCAGGGCATAAAGTCAAACACACACAAGTCTTTTCAGGAACATGGCTGTATCTTGGCATAAATCAGAAAACAATGTCAAAAGATAGAAGAATTAAAATAAAGTTGAAACTACGGCAGCATTTTAGCATTTAATACATGCCTCAAAGTGGTTGTTAATAATCATCTGTAGTTAACACGTAATGGTATTTCTCTACAAATTACCTACTATTTGAATTTACAGTGGATATATTAATAGTTCAGTATTTGGTAATCTTCACTACGGGCAGCATTGTTGTGTCTTTAAAGATACAGATATTTTTTACCACATCTTGGATCAGTGAATCATGAGTTTTTAATGGCATCCACCATAAAGAGTTCTTGATTACTGTAAGTCTGAATAATGCCTTCTAAGCAAAACAGATATACAAAGATTGAATAACTGCTTAAAGTACATACCAATTCTGGCAGAAAAAAAAAATATCTTGAAGAGCAAATACGTAAAAATCATATGAAAGATAAAGAATAAAATGCACCAGTTTCTTGCCCACTCAAGCACAGGAAGAGATTTTCCAGTAAGCAATAAGGAAGGAAAGAATTTGGAGGCTGAGCTGAGATTTAGTGCCTACCAGCATGAGTACAATCTGCAAATGTCAAAAATGACCTGCCTTTAAACTCTAGAACCTTTTTCACTATTCTGCAAATCCCCTTCCCTTCTTTCTCATTTATTATGTAACAAAATACTATTTGTTCCATAGATAGTATTTATATGATGACAGATTTGTAGATTAAAGAATTACCAAAATCACTTTGTATCCAATCAAAGCAACATTATTTTGAGAAAAATTCCTGCCAACTGCGTTTTTCATTGTCACATAAATCTTCCGCAGTTGAAGCTTTTAGTCAGAGAGGATACCGTTCACTTAGTTTAGGGAGCCACTATAAAAATGCAGTTCTCCCTCCGCCCCACAGTATTTAACAAGATAAATATTAGAAGGGTTTCTGAACAAAGCACTTCTAGGATAAAACTTCCCATCAATGACTGCTAAGTACTCACCAGGTCACTTCCTTCTGCCCTCTTACTTCTTCAAAGCGCCAAACGTGTAATGTAAAGCTTGAGCTTTACTTTAGTAGTACAACAGTGAAAAAATGATATGATTTATTATATTCAGTTTGGGGAATTTCCTTTGCTCTGCTCAACTCAACAGGCTGTATTAGCCTCATTCATTTTCAAGGGAGTGCAATGACTTCTATCAATTCTCACTTGTTGAGATGGCTTCATTGCCGTGCACTGTATATATACTTTTTAGATTACAACCATTTTCAAAGGTTTTCTCCATTAGAAGAGAAATAAACTGTGCAATGGGGCGGCAGACCATAAAATCCCAATCTGGACTATATATGTGATAGAAAAACAGGAGCTAAAAAAGATACGGAGCAGTATCACAGGGCTTATAGTAGCTTGTGGAAACTATCCAGTCACTACCTTGACAGCTGGCATGCTCAGGGCTGCTCATGAAATGCAACGTGCTGACTACAATGCGTATGAGTAATAACACAGCATTAAAAAGCATTCCTTCATTGATCATCAAAGGCATTATAGTCTCCCCTTGAGTCTCCATTGCTAGAGTTTACACAGTTCGCTGACATCAGTCCACATTGGACTGAGGCAGCGCATGGGAATGGACTGCACATTAGTTAGAGAACTGCAAACCTGTCCTCTGGCTACCGCAGAGGAAAATCTGAGTTTAGGCCACAAGTTTAAAAATAATGACATACTGTATGCTGTACTGTAGGAGTAGTAATTACTGCTAAAAATAAATAAATAAATATCCCTCTCTCCAAACCTACAAATGAAACAAATATAAATCAAGATTTTCAGAACATTCAAAATACTGAAAACTCACAGAAAGTAACTCTTAAAGCCTCTGGGCCCAATCAGACTTACAAGTATAGCTGCCATGTGTTTTTAACAGAAGTAAACTGAGAAAAATGCCTGTCTACCAGTCATCTGCCCCTCTGATATCTCTCTGCTATAGCTATCTTCTACTAAACTAAAAAGTCATCACAAGAATCAAGAGAGGAAGAAAAACTTTCCTAGAGTGTTTTTATGCTGCAGGCAGAGGAGAGAGTTACACATTGACAAAAAGACTCAAGTGCTTTCTAATTCTTGTTATTCTAAATAACAAGGCCAACGCACAATGACAGCAAAGACTGGGAGAGGCCTGAACGCCGACCAGCTACACGAGCCCCCTCCAGCCTCCAGGCGGGATTCGCACTGCCCCGCTCGGCTCCACTTTCCAAGCCCCTGCTGCGCACGCAGGCATAGCCGTGCTGGGGAGAGGGGGCTCATAACCTGCCTTGCGCCGCCGGTCTGCAGCGCGGCCACTGCTCGTGTCCCTTGCACAGCATCACGCCTGCCCTCCTGGCCACCGACGATGGCACGGCCGTGACGCAAGGACCGTCAGTGGCATCAGTGCCACAACGGGAAAGCAAGGGATCGAAGCCTTCCCTTGTCGCTGCGGCAGGTGCTGTCGCGCTCTCGCAGGAGCTAGGTAACTATTTGGGGGGCAGCGCTGCTTGCGCCGGCAGGAGAGCTGCTAGCCTCATGAGCATGACTCACCTGTAAGCGAGGTGTGGCAAGGGAAACGGCATGCCTCATCCTTCCTCTCCCTGCTGGCTCTGTATTTTTGCTGTGGGCACCACATAAACATCTTTATTCATCTATACACTTAATTACTGAGCATTTATAAATGGTGGCAGCTGCAGCAGGAAAAATGAAGCATGGCTGGTGGCAAGGCAAGTTTCTTCATGTTGCTTTGCCAATCTGCTCAATGCAGGGAACTGCTATTTAGCGATGGAGGCAGAGGATATTTTAAAAAGTGTTTAGAGAGAGGCAAAGAAACCTGAATGTTAAGGAGTATTGCATGTACATCTCAATAAGGATATGAATTGCCGCATTTCAGTACTTTTTCCTGTATATTTTCCTCAAGCTCTAAGGACTTCAATGTAGTCTAATCTGCAATCAACCAGTCAACACAAATATGCTAAGCATGTTCTAGAAACAGCATCATATAGAGTGAAAATAACCAGAAAGAATGAAGCAATTTATAAAACCTTGCAAAAGCACTGTATTAGTTAGCAGTATAGAGAGAACATATTTTAAAAAGTAAAGCTGAGACACAGCAAGGCCAAAGAGAACTAAGAGTTTATTCTCTGCATCTGACTGGAGACCTCAGAATTGTCCATTCACCTCAAAGCACAAGATTAGGGGGAAAAAAAAGTTTTAGCACCATCCTGACATGGGCACAACGCAGCTGTAACAGATTCCCCATATTAAAGGGATTTTAGTCTGCAAGGCCTAGAGAGCTGGAAGACTGAAGCCATACAGCACACATGGAAACAAGAAGTTACGTGTGCATTTACTTACACAGCTATGCTACGGTCAGCACTATTTTCTCTGTTCTATAATTTAAACTATAGTTACATTGTATAATTATCAGTATTATTGATAAATAGTGACTACATGTGAGGCCTGATCCTGGCTCCCTTGGTGGCCTGTGAATTTTGAACAGAAATTATTCCACCTCTCTGCAATTTGTTTTCCCTATGTATAAACCAGGGATAGCAACGCATCTTGAGGGCTGCAGATATAAAGCTTTCTGTAAAGGTGAACTGTTATTCATTATTGCCTGCATCATCTGGCCAATTCTCACAAAGCCTATAGCGAAACAAAAATGTTTCTAATACAAAGGTATAATGATACACAAACCATCAGGTGTACTTGAATATGATTTTAATCAATCCATTTCAGTGTTCTTTTAAAAGAGCACTGTCCTGCGACAAATGGGATGACATTCGGAACCAAAGAATTTCATTTTAACATCCCTATTTAAATTTGAAGCATTTGACTTTTATCGTTGCTACGCAATATGTTACAATATGTTACAATATTGTATAATATGTTTCTCTTTTAATGAAAGTGTATATATCAAACATGGACAAAATCAGAAACATGGCAAAGAATGATGGTGAGCCAAATAAAACATATGTTGGTACTGAATATAATTATAACATTATGAACTAATGAAAAACAAATATGAACTGGAACATTCTTTGACAGTGAGCAATGTTCCAACTGTCGTACAAAAAAGTGGTCTGCATCCAGAAATACCGAGCAGGCCTGTCCCTCTAACTTTCAACTTTGACCACTTTCCTCATGAATTTAAATAAATTTGTTTCCAGCCTAAGCAAATGGAGAAATAGCTCTAAGGCGGCACTTTGCACCAGGTTACCGACAAGGATGTGCTAACCGTGGCTAGTTGCAAACCTCGTGGTATCCTTTTGCTTTATACTGCAACACAACAAAATCCACTGCTGCGCTGGAATTAAAAAAGTGATTTTAGTTTAGGAACACTAAGAATATACGAAAGAAACAAATCAGTGTGTTCTGCTGTGGAGAAGAACTAGAAAAGGTTAGCATTCACTAAATACACACTGTTCTGAACATATATAAATATATGTATGGACATAAAAATTAAAAGATACTATTCAGTCTTGTAAATTATAAGATTTTATAGTCTTGCAGCCTCATTTACCAGCATTTATTCCAATTATATGTTAGTATAACTGAGCCGATTCAATCAGTTTTTCTAGCCGGCAAGAAGGGACATGAAATTAATTACAACAAATGATGATCTGTCACCTCTCTTGACCACCCACTATGCTCACTACACTCTTCATTTAAGAAGGATCATTTCAAAGTTAAAAAAAAAAATCTGACTTACTGACTTTATTAGTGACTGTGTATTTGCACTGGTGCAAAAAGAGGCATCTCTCTCTCAGGATTTCCCTTGACAGTTCTCTTGAGTCCTCATCCTTTCCCCTCACATCCATTCTGAATAATAGGAATTTATGGTAAAGGTGTTTTCTTTTCTGTAAGAAATGTTTGTCTTGACAAGATTGAATCTGTTTTTTAACTCCCAATTTTCCTACAGTTATTTCAGCTTTTGCTTGTTTATTTTGAAAATCTAGAGGAGGGGGAAACATATCACACTGAGCATCAAATTCTTCTAAGCAGAATCCTCGGCATATTACTAGAAGAGCGTGGGGATTTCTAACCAAACTTTCTTCAGCAGACCTAGCAACAAAGTAGACGGAAAAATTATGAAAACAGATACCTTCAAACAGATATGTTCTACTGCAGTCTACTTCTTGTTGTCAGATAGCCATTCCCTTCAACATCTTCAAAGACAGACTGAATTGTGACTTTTCCTTAAATCTACCCCCAAGCCTCCTCTCCCTCATGTTGTCAAAAGTTAACTTCTCCTAGCTAGAGGAGAAGCTATTGCAAATAATTTAGATATTCCCTCTGGTGCTCCATTTGTTGAGTTTCTGGTACCTTATTATTTATTTATTTAGCTTATACCCACCCCAGTCTCCAGTGAGGGCTAGAATCAACAGATAGATGAATTCTGATTTGAGATTTACTCAAAATGAAAGAAACTTCTACATTATGGATTTTAACTTTTTATAGAAAATAAGCAATGAAATATGACAAAGTAAATGTAATCATACAGATTACACAATTCTGATACATTGCAATAGTATAGATTGTCATAGTAAAATTATACCACACAATTCATATTACATAAACAATTGCTTCACTTCACCAGTGCAGATGTATGATCTGCCAAAGATATTATTCTATTCACTTAAGTGCGAAGAAAAGGCTGCTTAAGAATATGAAAATATATGAATCTGCAAGTTAGCTGTTACTTCAAATCATTTACGAAAATACTCTCCTGTATCTTCCTGTCTTCCAACAGCAGCTTGTATATCTTTTAAATTGTGTCATTTGAACAGATTGAGGATAGCTGTCATGTACTCAAAATTAATTGGCCACAACCATCTTTCTTCTTAGGAATGCATGAAGAATGAGTAAAGTCTGTGCTATTTCTATTCTTGAAACCAAGGGCAAACACACACACGCATGCACGTACACACACACGAAGTGTTTTTAGCTCAATTCCAAAACATTTTTTTTAAGTAATATTCAAGACTATGGGTCAATGATATCATATCTGTGCTGAAAAACTAGTCATCCCAATTGTATGTTAAGTGACTACTGTTCATTACCTGAAGTCGGTAATGACAAATGACTATGATGCTTAACAAAACTTATTTTGCTATTGGACTGAAAATTCTTATTAAATTTTACATGTAGACATGAAAATAGCAGTAGAAAAATGTCCCCCTTCAAAAAAATACCTAATTTGTTCAAGTTATTAAATCGGGGGGGGGGGGGGTTGTTTGTTTAAGTACATGTTCTCTTTTGCTGTTAAAAATCTCAGTTTAAATTAGAAGCATAAGATATACAGCCAGATTTTGAGACGCAGCTGAGACACAAAGAATGGTGCTTTGCTATGACTGTGTAAAGGTAGAATAAGTCATCACTGCTCTGGCCAAAATTAATCCCTAGGAATAACATAGTTTTGGTGTGTTCACAAATAGATACAAGGAACCAATCCTTTTGCCAGCATTGGCTGTAACATAGGGTTGTACTCCCTATACGTCTTCCACATCAACTAAGGTCAGATTTCTGTACTTTTGTCAAAAACAGGAAGAGTGCTGTAATAAAATCCCTTCCAGTTCTATGATACACTGATACTCCAACAAACTTTGATAGACTAAGGTAGGAAGATTTTCTTAGCAGTACTACCAATTTGTGCTACGTCACAGAAAATACCCTTTAGAGATTGCCAATGCTTTACCTGTTCACAGTCCTTTAAAAATAGTAACTAATTGCTCATACAAATACTAACAATTACTATCTACTAATTAGAAAGAATTCTTACAAATAGTAATTTAGTAATGGCCAATTAAAGTCATTTTCTTGAAAATTATTCTCTAATTAGAAATGAAAAATGGATACAGATGACCTGCTTTTATATTAGGACTAAAAATACATATTCCTCCAGATTTCTTGCTTTTTCTCTTGTTAATACTGCACAGATGTGACAGCTTGAGTGGAATTCCTTCCTGCATCTCTCATCATCAATAAAGTGATGAATACGTGTCCAATCTTTCTCCCCTTAGCCATCATGAATCTTGTCTTCCCATTTTTGGATTCTTATCTCTTTTTCTTATCTCCACACTTCTTTTCCAACTTCTGCATAGCCCCTCCTGTCAGTCTCTAGCACATTCAACGCCCATATTTGCTATTTATTTTAATACCTAGCTTCCTATTACCACACAGTAGACTTAGATAAACCCCAAACCAGATCAGAACTCAAAGAAACCTTGAATATTCAAATTGATCTTTTAAATAGCATGTGGTGAGGTATGGGATTTTCCTCTACATTATAATACTTTTGGAAGAGGCATAGAAATAAGCTGCTGTCATTTAATATATTATGATGCTACTATACACATTTCTAAAGTACGTTACAGAAACTCAAAATATTTGCAGACTTAAAAATACATCAGTGTCTTAATTCTATGAGATAAAAATGAAAGAATCTGTTTTTTCACTTGAATTAGAAGAGAAAGATGCAAGAGTATAAAGATTTTCCATTCTGAATTAAGAATCACTTTTCAAGGTACCTGAGCAAGCAGGTAGGTGACTTCCATCACGTGTTCAAAGAAACACGTCTACTGAGTGGAATTCCTGGGAACTTTCGAAAATGCCACTAAATGCTCATCAGGGAACTAATCAGCCACTGAATAGAACTGTGAACACGTTAAGCATTTGTAGTTCCTACAGAGTGTAAACTCTGCACCAACATAGGTGGTCTGCACGGTGGTGTTGCGAAAGTCCATCCACAGGCTTAGTCAGCCCAAGCAGCTTAGTCTCCATTTCCAACAGGCCGGAGAGGAACACTTCTGTCGCTACCGCTCTTCTCTGACGTACCAGAGAGGGGAGCTTAACGAGGAAACAGGATTAGGGGCTGGACAGCTCTGCAGCACGGCCTTATTTGGTGTAACTTCAGGCTTCTGATACCTCGAAGGACACTGAGATGCCTGAATCATACTGAAAATTTGACCCTAGCTTAAAACAATATTGGGTGCAGCTGCTGACATTCCCATTATATGACCACAGTTATATCATAAAGCACGGCCCCACTGCTTGGAGAATGGTTTTGTGAATTTAACAGCAACACAAAAATAGTATTATTCACTTTCCTTCAGGACTCTTGCACATTAGGATTGCACTTTATGGTTAAATCTGCTCAGTATTTAAAAGGAAAGCACCTGCCAAACAAAATGGAAATCAGTAAAAAAATGTAAGATAAGACTACATACTGAGAACTAGCAACCTGTCAGACTGATTTCCTAGACTTCTAGACATTTCCTGCCTAGCAGTGTGCTTACAGAAACGTGTGTGACAGCCACATTGAAGGCTCTCATCCTCCACAGTGGCACTTCAGCACGCCGACATCTACGAGTCTGTTACCACTTCTGTAAGCATCCTCAGTTCCAAAAGTTAAGGAAAATGAGAAAAACTTGAGGACTTCCCTATTTAGGGAAGATGAAGTCTCAGAGATGAGAGATAAAAGATAATGTTCTTATGTGAACATATCTGACATAATCACGATGCTGTCATGTGTATTCCTTGACAGCCAACGTACCATATTTGAAACGCCTGGCGTCGGTTCTTGCTCTGTTTTGTTTTACGACTTCAGCAAGTCTCAGTGTTAACATTTGCCTCTTACAGAGGACATAATGCAAAAGAAATAGGAGTCAAATCACTGATTTATAACAAAAACTGGCTGAAGAACAAGTTTTTTTGTGCTCAAAGCTTTCACCAAACTTGCCTGATGGGAGAGGGTACCATTTAAAGAGGAGGACTGGCAGAATGCTCTAAGCAGCTTGTTCTCTGCAAAGTACCCTGGCTTTAACAGGGGTTCACCTGAGCTAACAGGAAAAGGAGGTGGCAAATCTCTCCTTCACTTAATATGCGGTAATCCAAAAATGTTTCCAGTGTATTCTGAAGTGGGAGGAGAAATAACAAAACTTGTATATATGTTTTGACAGATACTTTCGTGTTCTTGAGAAGACCTGCCCTAGCTTCATGAGTATTTATGTTTCTGTCCCAGGGTCACAAAAAAAAAAACGGCAAATTAAATTTATATATTAGCATAATACTTTTGAACTACATACTTGTTTATTTATTGCACAATTTAACTTTTCACTTCAGCATGCATTACTCATCATGATCATGAAGGTCTGTAAACCAAAACTAAACTCAACTAAAAAAAGTTACTTGGATTCTGCAAAGAACTAAAGCATTGTTGACTCTGTAAAAACGGCAAGCAAGGAAATGAACAAAACTGCACCTCAAATTTTAAGAGGTATTTTAAAGTTTTTGCCTACAGGTAATACAAGAATAATTACACTTCTATTAAAGTTAAGTACATGCTTCAGTATTGAAATAACATTGAGATGCAGACAGCAGAAAACCCAACAGAAAATCTATTCAAATGTGAACACTAGCAACTTACTGCGCATGTGAAGTGATTTTTCAGCAGATTAAAAAAAACTCTTCCAATTAGATGCAGCACTAAGCCCACTGTTACCCATGCAGCGCATCTGCCTTCTTCTATTAATGTTATTTGAATATATCGTTTGAGACTATGAGGATTGCTTTGGGGAAAAGTCTTCTTACAGGAACACATATATCCAGTTTCCTATTTTTATGTAAAGGTAATTTCCAAGGAAGCTTTAGCTGAATATTAAATATATAACAGGCATTTTCCTTTTTATTCTAGGCATTTTTGTTGTATTGCTCTACTAAAGCAATACACTTTTTTCTAAGGAAATTTATCCAAGAGACCCTTCACTCCCTTTAGGTCATATTCAACTGACAGCTCAGAGAATATACAGCTAGTCAGAAACTGGAAATAAATGACATGAACATTTTTAAAATTTTGGTAAAGTTGGACTGTAGGATCAAAACCTAAAATGGCAAGCCATGCAGAGTATCAAATCTATTACAGCTAATAAGTGTAACATCTAAAACACCTTCAGATAGCAAGTGCACATGACATGATGTAAATTTATCTTGATCATAGTAGAAGATGACTTTTCTTCCCCATTACCTTTGTGAAAACTCAGCATGTAAAAGCAATTTTGAATACAGGGAAGCACTCTGCAAAGCTTTCTTGCAGTGTAGCTCTCAAGTTGGAATTCAGCTTCCATTTGCTGCCCACATCTACCAGCCCCTCTACACTATTTTGCTTGCTGTGCTGGTCACAACCTTTTTTTCAAAAAACTAAATCGAAGTCCAGTGCATTCCGCTTGATCCCTCTCCCAGCCTCACCTTCCCGTTCTGAGTACTTCAAAGAAGGGATAGTGGAGGTGACACTTATACATTGGCTTTGCAATAGGGACACAATCTGTCACGGACAAAAAAAGGTCCTGCCTTTTGCTCCATTTTGGAGTTTTTTGTGTCTCCAGATCAGCTCCAAGGAAGCAAAATACTCCCTCCTCTCTGTATTATCTTAGAGTTTTTCATAAATTATATTACCGAGGGGTTTATTTCATCTTCCACATATTTAAAGAGGCTTCCAATAGTTTTATAAATATTTATCTTGTGATAAAATGTTTAGAAACATTTTGTACGTGTACAGTAGTAGCATCAGTATGCGTCCCTCTCACTAAGGCCTAATTATTCAGACAATATTTCCAAAGCCCCAAATTCAACTTATAAATTTAATGGAACATTTACACATTAAAAGGCTGTCAAATCTGCCCACACACATCCCAGTTATTTCTTATGCTTTCAGAGAGCGTATATTAAAACTAGTGAAACAAACTTGGTATTTTTCTGCCCTGGATGAAATAAAAGGAAACAATTTTCACTTTTCACAAGCAAGAACATGTTGTTGAAATGCAAACATAGTAAACCATGTAGTTATTGTAAGATGCAAAAGTGGAAAAGGAAAAATAGTTCTAAATTGCCAATATTTAAAGTTAATCAACTCTTGGTTGTAACTAGCTCTATTACAATTACTGCTTTATCTACTACTAATTTTCCTGCCAACTACAAAATACAATTGCTTGAAGTTATTGGTTGTTTGAGAGCTGTTACAAGAAGTATATCATAATGTAAAGAACATCGCAAACATATACTAAAAGGGGTCTTATCAGCATGCAGCTCTGAACACAGAAATTTCTCTAAGATCTAACATGATTAACCTAATGCCCTCAAACTCCATTCAGAATTTGGGCTGCAAGATGCATGTTTTAATTATACTGTTTGAAAGGGTATTTGTTGTTAAGCAAACACTGACATTCTGATCTTCTAAAGATGAGTGCAGTGGTTTTCCTGCCAGAAAGCACTTTAAATAGAGTATACACAAATGTGCTGCTGTTGTCAAAATCTTTGCATACATTTCCAAACATTCTTACAGCGAGACTTTTGTTAGACAACCACTTTATAACTTGGAATAAATATCTCTAATAAAGACATACTTAAGCCAATGCATGTTTGAAACAACTAAAATATTAGGACTAACATTTCGTAACATAGATTACTACGATACAAACGTCCCCCAGAAGGTCATACTATACAAATCATGGTAATTTAAGTGGAAGAGGTATCCCATGAACTGAGTAACAGAATTTGGCCTCTGAAACCAGTATACACTCCATTTAGTATCTAAATTTAGTAGGGTACTTCCTGCTAATATTTAACATATGTTTTGAGGTGTGCTAGCATTTACATACAGCCCAGAAAAACAGGTTTAAGCACAGTGTTAGGCTTATGTTTGTGACCACCATAATCACTGTGACTTGCACTGACAGCTGTTTCTGAACTGACCTGGGAATGCCTCGGGATATACCTCTTGTATCTCTGCCCTAAGGCATAAAGGCAGCTCCCAGTTATCCATGGAAATAGGTTACCTGTCTGTCAAAGGGAGTTATGTAAAGATGCTTTATCCAGGGACGATAAGGTACCTAAACTTCCTATGAAGTGGGCAGCCTTCAACTCAAGCTGAATTCATGTCCTAAGCCAGGAGGTTCTGCATCTCAATCAAAGGGATCCCTCAGGCAAAGGGAACTGGCCCCTACAACTCATATGCAGTAAAAAGATGATAAAGGATATGGCTTGTCAATAGGGAAGAAATTCACAGTAAAAAGCAGGTAAAGAAATTAACTCTTCTATGGAAATCTATCCTTGGGGGGGGGGGGGGGCGGAAATCATTCAGAGGGTTAAAACAGTTGTAACCATGGAACTCCTCCAGGGGAGATCTCAGCTAGTATAACAGGAGTGTGCTTTCATTTTAATTTATTTTTGATTCTGCAAGTTCTATACTATATTTAAGGAGACTAAGTCAAATTAGATTTTTACTGTTTTTAGTTCGTATTTTTTTCAAGGTATGGGTGAATAGCAGTTAAGCAGGATACACATAGAGTGCAAGTGCACAATTATAAATATAACACAAGTGAAAAACAATTAAAATTGTAATGCTCTATAGCTATGCCAAGCAATAGCAGCTCAGTTGGGGGTACCAGAACATGGATGCAGTCAGGGTTACGACCTCGCATTTAACATTAAGCCTTTCACTCAGCATGGTTAGTCACTTTAAAAATCCTTGGGGAGATCATTTCTATTTTCTGTCCTTTCAGCGATGCTGTTATCTGTGAAATGCAGTGCTTTGGCTGACTGCTAAAGGACCAAATTCTAATTATTAATAAAGGTTGTAGCCTCTGGATAGACATCTAGTCACAACTAAGCAACACTAAAGCCTTTTATCTTTGAAAGTAAAGGCATCTTTTAGCAGCTGCGTTCACACAAATGGGGCAGACACAACGTGACAAATGACCAGAAAGAACAAAACAGTTATTCCTGCTTGGCCTTTGCACAGGACACTCAACCAAAGTGTTGTAGTACATTTGATTTTAGATAGCCTCAGTTTTATTTGACTGCTCTGGGGAAGGGAAAAGGGGTCAAAGAGTGGAGGAAAGGAGGCAGAAGTGGAGATGGGGAGGTGGACCTAGACCAAGTTGAGTATTCGGGTAGAAGGTAAGATTTAAAAAGATACAGAAGGATGAAATAATTCTCCCCCAAGAGCCACAACGGCTGCAGAACTTCTGTTTCACAAGTACATGAACCTCACATGCAGTAACTGCAAATCACCGGTTTTAGATGCCATCTCCCTACCACGTCTCTTGCTTATGTAAGCAGGGAAATATTATTCCTGAACTATATATATATGGTGAACAGTAGGTAAGAAGTGCACTGGTACGAGTACTCCTTTTAACCTAGACTCCAGACAGAAGAATAATTTTGCGGGGGTATAACTTCACACTGTAAATCACTTATAATGATCTCAGATATTTAACAAAATAAAAACCTGTATAGTCTTTAAAGCAAACTACTGGTTTTGTAACAGATTTGCATATTAGACTTGCATAAACACCCCTTCGGAATGACTTCCTTTTAACTGCATTCTTCACACTAACTCTAGCTCTACAGCTGATATTATAATGAAATGTAAATGATGTCTTTCTTTTTTATAAGCTGTAAGAAAAAAAGCCTTTTATGATGCAGTACTGTAGATTTCAGCAGAATTCCTCCGCTTTATTAACCTGAAAGTACAACAATTTTGTCTTGAATAGTAGCAGTAAACAAAAAGATCCCCCCAGAAACTGGCTGCTCACTTTTCCACAAACAGGTGTATAAAGATGTAGTCTTTAAATTCAGAAGAGTATATTTACCGGTTTTACAAATGAAGTGAAACAAAACCTGAGACTGTGGGTTGTTCTTTCTTTTCCGTTCCATTCAAATGAAAATGCACAGTTTAGCTTGAAGGAAGAATATCAATGTTTCCGAATTATTTTTCTCTTTCTGCAGATGCTCTTCAGAAATGTTTATCTTCTGTATGAGAATGAGTATAAGCATTTTTAAGCTTTTAATAAAAACTTAAGGCAGATTTGTCTCAGAAGACATGGCAACCTTGTGGTAGGGCCCTGCAACAAGGGTACAGCAGATTAAGTTTCATGTTTCTGCTCCATCAGACCACAGAAACCCCCAGCTATTTATACGCCAGCAAAGCTCACGAATTGATAGACCACCGCAAATCCTGAGGAGGATGTCCCAGTCACTCCTGTTGGTGCCGATTTTTCACTTTCTATAAACAAAGTATTTCCTGGAGATGAGTCCTAAATCTTGGTCTTCCACCTTCAAGGCATATATCATACCATCAAACTGTAGTTCAGACACCGACTTCCTCACATTCCTTTTCTTTTTGTAATCCAGTGAATACTTAATTGTACAAAATAAAACAGTTCTAGGAGTGATGATTTTGCAAACACTACACTAGTGTCTTGTCTAGTCCCTAGTACACCTGGTTTAAATCAGGGACTTGAATTTCAGTTTAAAACACCCAGGACAAAAAAAATCATAGTCACAAGAGTAGTAAATATTCTAAAATGAATTTTTCTCTCACACAAACTTTCATACATTCTCCTACAAACTGGTTCAGCCATGTATAGTTTTGCTTTATCATTTCTTAGTTACTTAACTAGAAAATCCCCAAATTTAGGCAACTGAAAATAAATTTTTTTTAGCATCAAGAAAACTCACTCTACTTTACTTTCAGGTCTTACAGCATAAAATATCTCAATGCAACAGCCACACATAAAATTGTCTTAAGTCAATATGGACATTATTAATCTTATCAGCAGACAATTACTCTTTTCAAAACCGTAGCCTGCCAGGCTTAATAACATACTCAAGCTAAAGGGCATCCATTATACCTGAAAAGGACTACCAAATTAGTATGTATTACACATAGAAGAGACTCTAAGATGCTCTTCAGCCACTGTTATTTCTTTAAACCCTAGGAATTTTATTTCAGAAATGTGTTCCTTCTTAAAATGTAAATGTGCTAGTGAATCCAAATTTATGAATGGGCAAATCTGAGTCACAAAGTGACTGTTAAATAATGTGACTCTTAAGTGAAAGCAAGATCAGGTTTATAATCAATATCACTTTCACTAGAAGAATCTCCACCCAATTAATAGCACCATATGATGACATGGCTTTAATTTCCTTGACTTACTGTTGCCAAGCTGTATATAATGTCACACATGTAATTTATTCAAGAAACTAAAAATAATAAAAAGATGTAATCGACACAGACAAAAACGAAGGCAAAAAGCACGTGTTAATGAATCAGGTTATTTATACTAAAACCATTTGGGTTAATTTTTATCACTAATAATAATTTTGCTAATTTTTCTCACTAACAATTTTTAACTAATACGTTGCTCCACCCACTTCTCTTTTTATGCTGCCATCCTTTTTCTAAAATATCTTTCCTCTTTTAAGCATTACTTTAAAGCAAAAAGTCTCAGAAACGTTCCCCAAAAGATTTTTGTGTAGCAGTGAGTGGAATATATATATTTATCTTGGCACTAGAAAAGGGCTTGCCGATATACCAACATCCCAACACTGCAGCTTTTTACCAGGCAGAGTTACTGGTACTGGCAAAGCCCATGGCAGGTTCCCGAACAAAAAGCTTTACAGTGAGAAGGGTTGTCCCCAGCTCTTTTTCACTGGTTCAGTGGCCCTTCTCCTGCTCTCTCAAGCCCCACACAGTGCTGACACGGTTAAACCAGTTCAGTTGTCTCATGAAATCTCAACCAGGAGGATGCTGCAATAAGCTTAAGGTAACTTTAAACCCTTTTGCTACGCTTTTATAGTCTTTCCATCAAGCATATGGTTCCTTTCACCTCCTTGTGTTTGATCTGATCAATGTGAATACTAATTTTTTTTTTTTTTTTTTAAGGTAAGTGGCCACACAAGCCTAGTAAAACGGAGGTGATGACCATACACGTGGTACAGACCACAACACAGTGAACGTGGCTGCTGGTGGCACTACACATTTAAGTGGCACCATGGTCTTAGATTGGCTTAAGCTGCTCACGAAGCAATAGCTAAGCAAATCTTTCTAGATTATACCTGCAAGAGGCACAGACATGTCAGCAAAAGTTGTAAGCGTGGAAAGGGCAGACTTAAAACTATGGAAAGACCCCTGGCATGCACCACACAGATGGTGCAGCCCATATTTTGCTCTGGGGTGCTCCCCAAGAGTAAATGAACCCTGGGTGCATCACAGCCCTGGCCACCACACTGCGGGGTTGCTGCAACCTGGGGACTTATCTTCTAACGACCCCCTGATTGACAAGTCCAGACAAAGAAGAAGTGACACAGTAGACCCACGCCAAAGACACCTTGGTGCTGCAGAGCCATCCCCCACAGCGTGCCCGGTTCCCCGCCAAGCAGGGCTGTGGGCTGAGCAGGATGTCACCTGCTGCTGTGCCCACCGGTATTGCCTAGAGCCACGTGGCCTTGTTAGGGCTGTGGGCTGGCATTCTTCTAACTGGGTATAAAGGGGAGCAAGCCACAAAGGCTTCACGCGGACTCGGACCCGTGGTCAGTTGGCCTGCGGACCTGAGCACCCAGCCATCAGTGGGGATGCCTCTGATGTCACCAGTGTGGTAAAAAGAAATGGGAAAATTAGACCAGAAGGGTGGCCCACGAGGGGTGAGAGTGATTGCTATACCGTGCATCCATCACTAGAAAAAAAGGGGAAGATTGCACTGGGGGGGGGTGGTCCTCAAGGAAAGGGCGAGAGCGGTCATTGTATCATGCAGCTGTGATTGAACTATAAAGCTCTGATATGTTTATACATTTTCAGTTCCGTTATATTTCTAGCTTTGCTATAGTGCTAGCTTTGCTCTAACCTCTTAATTCTCACTTCTCACATTTGACAAACGATGGTCTCTTGAGTTCAGTACAACCAACCCCGGAATCTGAAAGAATCCCGGACGCCCCGCTGGTGGCGCGTCACAGCCCTGCAGAGCTCAAATTTATTCTTTCTATATCACACCAGTGAAAGCAAAATATGTTCAGCTGTCACCTAAGATCAGGGACTTCTAAGTGAAAGATCAGCTGAGTTAACGTATGCTCACTCTGAGATACAGTATGTGAGAAGGAGGAGAATAAAAGGGAGAGTTGCTTCTGATTTAAAATATTTTGGGGGAAATTCTCGCTGAAGAACTATCCTTAACAATATGCTCTTTCTTTAAGGCAGCAGTGTATCATTTTTCAGAATAAAACAAACAGGGTTAGTGTCAATAGTTAAAGCTGGAAAGATATAAACCAAAGGGATTAGCAAAATACTGGTTCTACTCAATCTTTGATTCTTCTTTTGGCTTGATAACTGAAAGAATTACAAAAAAAAAAAAAAAAAAAAAAAAAAAAAAAAAAAAAAAAAAAAAAAGGAATTTACACAGATACTTCATAACCAGCCTATTTCACAGCTAGTGAAATAAACACCACCAATTCCATACATTGCACAAAGGACACCACTCTTACCACTCAACTCCTAAAAACACAAGGATGACGAGAAAAAGCAGATTCAAACGACACGGCAACGTGAAAGGTGGCTTTTGTGTCAGCAGTCATCAAAGATGTTGCCATGACACAAGAACTATAAAAGTATTTTTCCCTGCATTTCAAAGAGGCTGGCACAAAACTGGCAAAAGTTTGTAGCGACTCCCAGCTTATGACAGACAAAATAAAACCCACAAATAAATACCTGCCAAGACACCAGCTGAAAAACCTTTCTACTTGTCAGTGTTCCTGTACAGAAAGAAAAAGGATAAAACCCAAAAAGCATACAAACAAATAGCCTGGAATTTGTACATTTGATTCTTCTTGTTCTTAAAGAGCAAGAAGGTTCTTGAAGCTTTTCTCTGCACAGATAAAAATTGTGGGAATTTATATGCTGCTACTAAAGGAGAACTTCAGCGCTTTCCTCTCCTTTTATCCTGAAAAAAACAAACTTTGTCAGTGTTCCTGTACAGAAAGAAAAAGGATAAAACCCAAAAAGCATACAAACAAATAGCCTGGAATTTGTACATTTGATTCTTCTTGTTCTTAAAGAGCAAGAAGGTTCTTGAAGCTTTTCTCTGCACAGATAAAAATTGTGGAAATTTATATGCTGCTACTAAAGGAGAACTTCAGCGCTTTCCTCTCCTTTTATCCTGAAAAAAACACACACTTTGCTTTTGAATAAATTTGAATAGAAACGTGATTGTTGAGGGTCTTTGGAACATGAAGCTTTTTTGGCAAAACAAAGAGGGGCCTTTGTGGTGAACTGAATCAGAAAGGACTTGCTACAAATAGTAGCAAGGAAAACAGGAAAGAAAACATATGAGAGAGGATTAGGAATTGATGTGGAGCTGGGCAAGGTGGGAAAAGGATCCAAACACAATGAAACAAGAAGAGAAGACTTTACAAATCCTTGAAAACAGTAGTAAGGAATTCAGTGCAGAGAGGGCGGGATACGGCGGCAGTCGGTGAACTGAACGCAGGACAGAGCTGGTGCAGGCAAAGAGGGCAAGTTTACAAGCAAAGGCAGAAAGGAGCAAGGCTTCTGCTCTATTTCTGGGCATTGCTTTACCCAACCTACCACAATAACTATGCCTCACCTACTATTCTCTCAGAACACTACCTCATCTTTTGAAAACAGAATGGCTTATTTCACCATACGTAACAGAGGTAGCACAGCACTTGCTGTACGTAACGCATTCCACTCCACTCACCAGGTCATCTACCTTTATCATCTCAAGTAAGTGAACAAACATACTTTTTCCTTTAAAGTTTCATATTCTTTTTCTTTCGCAATAGTATTTGTCCTTTCCACTCTGAAAATACACCCCTAGCTTCCTCACTCTTAGATCTTACTCTTCACAGATTTCATCTACCAGCATTTCTCTGTATTTCTCCCTACATCTTAATTATTAATATTTTTCTGCATTCACATTCCATGGATTACATTTTCAGTTCAGTAGTTTAGCTTTTTGCATCAAAATAGCCTGCTGGAATAGCATTTGATCAAAAAGAACAACTAGTAAGAGGTTCACAGTATTACACAAGTAATCTCCAGGGGTAATTTACAGCCAAAATTCTACAATTTTCTGCTTTAAATTCTTTTGTTATAAGCCTTCTATCATGATCAGATAGCTAGTACTCAGGGCCTTCTCAGTGCTTCCTTCTTTCTTATCTTTTGGTACCCTGATAGTTTTGATATTTTCTTTTTCTAGCCATTTCTCATCCTTTTAACACAGAATAACTCTCTAAACAATATATCCTTTAGGTGATACTTAGTTTCCTCAGCCTAACTGGTTCAATATTCCTCAGATGGCCTGTGATATTATTTCTCAGGAAACTATTGTTAAGAGCGAAAACTAAGCTAAGAGATATCAATAGCAAAAGCACTATTAGAAATAATAAGCCTTTTTCCAACATATGCTTTGACTTTTTTTTTTTTTTTTTTTTTTTTTTCATTTCCTTATTCATTCAGGAGGTTTAATACATGCACATTAAGAATTGAGAATAGTGTTGAGACAATATTTTTGTTAAGGCATAGAACTAAAAACCTACTAAAAACACAATCGACACTAGCAGCCCAATAGCCAATAACTTAGTTTTAAAACAACAAATATCCTAACATTAGCAGAATGGAAAACAAGCCGTAATTGTCTCTTTCAATAAAATGACAGTTCTATACGTTATTAGTTAACACCCCTGCAGGGCTCCTGCTGGCCACCTCCTGGGACTAAGGGGGCTCATCGCTTTTTTCTCATGCTTTAGAGACAACCTACAGCGATCAACTGGGAGAGACTGGGACAGAGCACAGAGGTGCTCCTGACAGGACAGAAAAAACGCCGAAAGGCCTGCCTAGTGGGTTTTACTCTTTCCTCAAGACTAGTCAGACATCAGATACACCTCACATCAGATTGGACAGGACCAGAGATGAATTTCTGCCTGCCTTTGTAGCATGCGGCACAATGTTTTCCTAGGAGCATTCAGACATTTTCGCTCAACGGTCACGCGCTACAGCTGTGGCTCTAGAAGGAAAGCGGTTGTTTTTGTCCCTTGCCCTTCCTCCTCTGACACGTGAGCATTTTAAAGCATTCTGGTATTTCACAGTGAAACTTTGAATTTGTCAAAGGATCATGCAGGCTTGCAAATGTGTGGGGAGGGAGTTTCAAAGCACATATTCTTCCCTCTTCTTCTGACCTTTTTGCTGCTAGGCCATCACCGCCTGCTCCTTTTTACCCCTGCCCTAGCTTCACTCCAGGAGACCGTTTCCCTCAGCTCTTCATCTTACTCAGACTGCTCCCCGTCGGGCCCCTCTCCCTTCCCTACAGCTATCCTTCTTGCTTGCCTACCACACCACCAAAAACTCTTTGCCCCTTTCTCTTCCTTCAGTGGCTCCAGAAGGACCACCAGGAAACCCAGACTAGTAGGCCCAGAAGAATTTATTGGTTTGAGTAACATTTCACTGCTTGCCTCTAAAGCTGGCATGTTTCACAGGCAGTAAATCAGGGAGGTGTTACGTAGTTGCCTATTTTTGTATTAGCTTCTGTTCACTGGTCCAAACTGCTCCTTCCAGACCTATGTTCCTACTTTAGGACCCAACATATTTTACAATAAAAAATTGCACTAAAAATCAGACCATAATAATGCTATTTTAATGGTTGATTGAAATGATTAAATCACTTTCTCTGTAATAACTAACCAACAGTCCTCCAGATGATCTGCAGAAATCAGTTGGGGTAGCTTGAGATGCAAGAGCACACAGACTTGGTAGAAGGGTGGGGAGAACCTTGGCAGCACAGCTAATAAATGTAATTATAATGATAAAAGCTCATAAATGGCTTCATTCCACACTGTCACTCACAGCACAACCTGCTATCGCTCACTCCTGCTGCACACAGTGACCTTTGTCATGCTTGAGAAAACAGCTTCCCACTGTGATTTGACTCTTACTGAGTGGCCAGATGGGGCAGTTTTGCTTCATTATTTGTGCGTATGAAGTGGAAATGCCAACAGAAAGATTCATTACTGTCAAGATCATCTCTGCAAAGCTCCTCTGATTTATTAGGGCATAAACTGCTGTTCTGGCTGTAATGAGACATAAATGCTCTGTAAGGCCTATGAACTCAACAAGGAAATACACTGCCATCAAGAGGCTACGCGCCTAATTTATTAACAGCCTATGCCAGCGCAGTCGCAGAACGTCAGATTAGCAGCATGTAGTGCAGCAATTGCAGGAAAAAAGTTAATAGATTAGCCAATGGCATATTTACATAATAGCATTTTCTTGTTTTTCTGAAATTTGTACAGTAGAGAGACAGGTGAAATGCAATGGAATTGTTAAATACATTAGAACATTAATGTCCTTCAAATTCCACTTACTTAACATTGAGATTATGACCCAGACTGATAAATCACAGGATAAGAAAAATTATGTCTCAGGGTGAACATTTATTGCCCAGCTTCAGAATGTTCTAGATTTTTTATGCCTACATTTTATTAGTCGGTCACGTCTCTTCACATCACAGGTCTTGCCTACTGTTGTAATTAAAGTAGTGAAGTGCTCCCCAAGTATTACAGTCAGTTATGAGGATGAACAAGCATTAACATTGATAACACCTTACTTCTGTCTGCTCCAAAGAGCATGCATTGTGTTAGTAGAATACACCAGCGACTTTACTCACAAGTATGTAAAAAAGCACTTCAGCAATACTGGAATCGTTTAATACTACCTTGACAGTGGGTTCCTAGTGTGGCCACAAAGATGCTAGCAAGTTTGCACCGGTAAGGGTACAATTTTGCTTGCACTTACCACAGTTTTGGTTTAGGAGCATTCGAAATGGTTCAGGAGCTCTCTAGGAGGTTGCGCTGCAGCTGCTAGAGGCACTCTCAGGTGCCACAGCGTTGTCACTGAATGATCTTACGTACAAGTTGTTGGCTAGCTAGCGGAAAGGGCACGTCTTTCGCTTGGCGAGCAAGCGCTGCGGGTCCCGGACACTCTGCAGGCTGCATTAGGCTACAAGATCAGAGACCGTGCTGCAGTGCGAGGTCTCCTCCGGCACTAGGGGAAACCTTCGTTGTCCCCTACAGCCACCCTCAGGAGCCAACACTGCCGTCAGTCTCGTGCTCCTCCAAGGAAACATGAAAATCTGCACAGCCCAGTTTAAAACTGAATCCAAATCTGCAACCAAGCATAGCCAAGTCGCTTCTGCACTTCCAGAAAGAACGTAACATATTATGTTCACATTCAACTAACATAGCTTAGGATAAATGTAATATTCATGTTGAGGAACTGAAACACCTAGCTTTAAATTTGCACATCTAAACATCTATCGTGCAAAGTTCCTTAAAGAAATTGCATTAAATAAAGTATTTTTATTTTAAAGTATTTTTAAAGTTAATTTACCTCTTATGAAATTCTTACAGATGTATGGTCATAGTATAGATTAAAAAAAATTTTTAATCTTGCTTCATAGAACTTTTTATAAGGTATGCATTGAAAACAGCTTCCCAAATGGAAGGATAAAGTATATCACAATCTGAGCAGTCATGCACATAGCCCAAGCCTGCATAACACTTTTCACTCTGAAAGCATCAGAAAAATTAATTAAGCAAATTAAAAGTAAGATCTGCTTATGAAGACATGGTAACCTTGTCCATGCCTTTAATTTAATAATCCTGTCTCACTCAGAGGGCAAGAACAATTTGTACTGACACAGCTCCCGTGAGCAGTTCTGTGTCTTGCAGACGCTGTAGTGCTGTTAGCACTTGATTAAATATTAATGTGGGAACGAAGTACAGGTTCTTTTGCCACTCAACAACCCATTAATAAGTCACTCTGGAGAAAGGAGGAAAAGGTAGCTCAAAGACATATGTTTTGTTGAGCCACTTTCATTTGGGAAGTCTAACCCCATATGCTAGTAGAAAAAAATTAGTTCATTAGTAGTGTTTTTTAACATACTTATATGCCTGCTTTACATTACTATTCCCTTATGCCTATTAAATGTCCTGATATTTAAAAATCTGTGAACTGAACTATAACTAAACCAGGTGTTTACTCATCTATTTCTCACTATACAATGGAATGCTATCTAAAGTGTTTTCTGCACATCTATATGTTGTTTTAAAGTTTACTATCTGTTTAAAGCTGTATCCTATAAAAAGTGATTTTAATTAGATATAAAAAAATACAGAACACAGTAACAAAATGCTGATATAGTTATTACATTTCCTTCTAACTGTGGATTTGCTATTTATTTTTAGTGATTTAAAAGAGTCCTCTTTAAAATGTTTTTTTCACTGATACATTGCATTGTACCTGTTTCTTGGACAGATAATTTGGCATCAACTGTTCAGTGCAGCTATGACAAAATTACCAATTTTTCTTATAAAAAAAAAAAAAAAAAGAAATATCTTGTTTTTAAGAGCACTACCATCCCAAAGAGGCTGAGGTCAAGTTCTACCTTTTTTTTTTTTTTTTTTTTTTTTTTTTTTTTTTTTTGTCTCAGCCAAAGCAGCAGAGATGGAGGCTTCCTCAAGTAGTCATGCATATAATAAAAATGTGACCACTGGAGCGAGGCACTTGCCTGCTGTTCTCCCTCTCCCTCAGAGTCGTGGCTGGTTGGAGGCATGCAGAGATCCTGATCGGCCCTTCAGTTAGTACTCCGTATTCACAGAAGTGAGTAGCTGGCACTGAAGAGCTCATCTAGGAGCTGCTCTTGTGCAAAGAGCCACAATGCTTACCTCAAAAATGAGCTGTGGAGCTCAATGGAGGAATGTGCTTTTTTAAGAAAGAAATTGGCTAATTCCCTTAAAGTTTCAGGATGCGTCACCTGAGGAGGTTTCCCTGGCTGTCTAGCACAGATTAAAGTCTCTCACCTCCCTGCTCAGTAGAAGTGACATAATTCGGAGCAACCTTTCTGAAGGCTGTGGAAAGGAAGACAGACGTTGCCTACACCCTTGCTTCTGCGTGACCAAAAACAGACTAACCTCAGTTTAGTCATGTCTATTTTTACGGGAATGTATGTGAGAATTTTGTTGTGAACCAGATTAAGACTTTGAAAATTATTCCTGATACTACTGCAAACAGAGCACAGTCAGTCAAAGTTTCAACTTTGAATACAATCACATATTGTATATAAAATCATGACATTCATAGAGAAAAACATTGATTATATTGATCTAATGGCTTATAATATGTCACTCTTGCTGCACACAAATGTAGAGCCAAGTGCATTTTTATGGCTGAAATTGCACAAACACGACGTACCACAAAGGCATCCTCAGATGTTTGGCTCATCTCTAGTTCCCACACATAACCTTTTAAGGAGAATTTAGGTCAGTCTAAATAAAACAACTTGTCTCAAAATGGGGTGCCATATGTCAAAATGTACTTAGCTAGCCAGTATCATTCTTAGCCAAAAACTCAGTATTATCAGATATGGCGCTAAAATCTCTATAGTCACAAATTCCTCCTGCTGTTTGTGTACACATATGAATGTTTTGCACAAATTTGGTTTGGGTTGTTTAAATGAATCAAAATATTTAAAAAAGTACTGTGATAGTTATTATAATCATACTAATGATTTTTACAAACAATGATATCAGTAAGTGATACCGTTAAGTTTCCATTAATACTACTTATGGACTAAGCTCCATCACCTTTTTTTATGGTAAATGGTCCCATTTGCTGTATAGGTATTGGGGGTACCACTCATTATGAAATCCATGATAACTCAGGGATACAGTATCAGAATAGGAGACAACTCACTTTTGGCAGGATTGCATGGAATAACACTCAAGAAGGTATCATAAACCACCTTTAGTCAAGACGACGAAAACTGATTCCATAAGAAACCTAGCAAGCCCCTTTATCTTGGCAGTTACTTTTCCTGCATAGAAGACAAAAAGACAGAAGGAAATTCCTGATGGTCTCTTAACTGGAGTTATTTCTAAAGTGATTCTCTTCTGTCAGGGAGCAACATGACAGTATTGTTACACTTTTGGTCAAATGTCAGGTGGGGTATGCGCCCTACATCCCAGACTTCCAGGATCAGTGCTGCTGACAGTGCAGAGTTTCTGCTAAAACAAGATAAACCCAGCTATTGGATGCTGTGAATCCCCAGCATAGACCCAGCAGAGGCAGAAACACTGTTCCTCAGCCACAGTAAAAGCATAAAGTACTCCGAAGGTAGCTCTGGCTGTGGAGAGAGATGTTAGTTCATCATTAATCCCTACCTGCGACACTATGACATGATGTTGTTAACGGCATTCCCAGCATTGCATAGCACAAAAGAACGTAAGCAGTACCAATATTTGCTAAAGGATGGAAAAGGCAGGGGAAAGAGGAAGAGGAGAAAATACTCCCCAAAAAAGCACTAATTTCTGAAAGGTGAGCTGATTTTTGCCTCTCCACTACATCAGGCTTAAGCATCAGGCTTAAATTCTACTCAAGAAAACAACGGGAATCCAAAACTATCCATGCTCCCCAGCCAGGCTCTGTGGTGCCCACTCAAAATCACGAGCAGTACAACCACAAGAACTCCAGACTCATGGAGTTCCCAAAAACAAGGGACTGATGATGGACTCCACTGCAAGTGACAAGAAATGGAAGGATAGAAAGATAATATAACCAAGACCACATCTGTACACGGGATGAAATTAATAATCTGTGAATTTTTGTGCCTATAAAACTTGATAGTATGTATACTGGAGGAAAACTAAACCCAAAATGTGGTGTAGACTTAGTCAAAGCAAATACTTACAGTTTTCACCCCTCTCTATCCCAGAGGTTTCAGCAGGCACAATTTAGACAAAACTCTCATTTTATGGAATGTTCAGCCATTCACTTTTCACTGTGAGAACAAAACTAATAAATATACACTCTGTTAATTTCATTTTTGGATATGGAAATTAATAGAGTAGATGAAGTGCCTAGGGATTTTTCCTTCCATTGTAAAGAGAATTGAGGACCACTGCATACCTACTTCAGGGTAACTTGCAGTAAAGTCACTTTCTGGCTGGTCAGGCACTTTTGTTGTAATGCAATATCCAAGAAACTAAGCACCTCAGAACAGCAGACTGGAATCCTGAATAAGCAACATGCCATAACGTATAACCTGTCATTGCACGATGAGTATTTCATGTACCAAAGAGCGTAAGGGACCATGTAAGGGGAGGTCAGCTGCAGCCCTGATCTTTATAATCAGTTCATTAGAAATACATTCAATGGCAAAATCAGCCCACAGCTTGGCAACACTCTTCTTCCAGACTTGTACAGATGGGTAATTCACGGCATACTTGCTCTCTGCAGCCAGCCTTCCATACAAACCCACCTTAGACATTCTTCTTCCCTATAGGGAAGATATCCCTGTAGGACAATCTGAAGAATCTCCTTTTGATTCCTATTTCATTTTCTTTCTGCTATTTCCTTTCCATTTCCATTTTTTTGATTTATAGCTCTCTCCGTATTTTTGGCTTGATTTTGTAATTCTTGGCAGGTCTACTAAGCAGACAGAATGACAGGAATCAATTTTTAGATGGTCTTCTGTGATTTACCATATGTTGTGTGTTCCTTCTCCTTTTTTTTATCTGAGTTTGCTCTGTTATTCTGGGAAGAAAATAAAGTCTAAAAGAACAGGAGGCAGAAGTTCTCGAGCTGAAAATCTGCTCACATCTTTCTACCTGACATACTGAATCTTTCAGCTTATTTCTTGAAAATGCATAACTGGTTAGTAGGAGTTAAAGATTCTGATACTCAGTACTTAAGAAACACTTTTCACAATTCTACCACATCTTGTATTATTGAATCCACTAAACACCACAAAAATGCACCATAACTTATGCTGCTTTTGCCATTATTCAAAAATGATACATTCTCCTTCACCAGAAGCTGAAAATCAGAACCACACTACAGAAAAAATCTGAAAACTGCAGTATTCCACAATACTCATCCAATATCATTCTAAGTGAGAGTAACGATGTGAGTCTGTCTGGCTCTTGTCTCCATTCATGCACTCCTCCAACTTTTCCTTTAGCCTTCTCAGCGACAGAGAAAAGTCCTCTTCTGAAGGTGTTCTTGGCAATATTTTTACTCAAATAAGAATAACCTGAATAATCAGAATTTAAAAATAATTGAACATAAAAATGTTACCAGAAGGTGCTGAATATATTCTCAGCTCCTACTGAGGCACAGCAGATATTGAAATTTACTGCACAGTTTTTGCAAGAGATTCATAGTTCTCCACAAAACAAACCCTAAGTGGCTTTTCTCTTGAATTGTCTAGAAAAGCCAGAAATAAAAAATAGAAGTTATTACTCTGTATCCAGTATACTCTGAAATCTCTCTCTCTCTGTATATATATACATATATATACACACACACACATATATTTTATACATCCCCCATATATGTGTGCATGCGCACACACACACATAAATGCAAAATGATTCAGTTAAATCTCTTCCTCAAAAAAGCCCTATTCAATTGTTATAAGCTACTAAAACAATATAGAAAAAAGTAATTTCAGGCAAATAGCAGTAAATGTTTCTAAATTCCTTTTTGTTAGCTCTACAGGTGACCTATTTTATGAACCTCAATATAAAGCATTTTGAAGTTTGTGTTATAAGTCAGTATTTGTAGCTGCTTCCATTTTCTTCATGGCATGCTGAACAGTAGCCACTGTGATATACACTCTACTATTACAATACACTTTAAAATCCTCTTCAGTACTGACTACCATTCAAAATACATTTTTTTTTCAAAATACAAATGTCTAATGACATAAGACGGTGGGATAAGAACTACTGTATTCTAAGACACACAACAGTGCACTGAACTTAACTTCAACATTAAAATCCAGGGAAAAGGTTTCAACAAATCTTAAGGGAAAACCTCTGTAACTAAGCTTAAATGTTAATAGAAGCCAATGCACAAGCGCTATCCCCTAGAAACAGAACGTATTTACTTAGATGTGCAAATGTCTAAGTTCTGCACAGACACTTTCGTGGTAAGGACAATAGAGAGGATTATGCGACGGCAGTATCTGGAATTTTGTAGAGAAGAACAGGGGTTTTGTTTTGAGATCACCACATTTTTCAGAAGTTTAAGTCTACAGGTAATGCTGTTATGCCAGTTTACACAGAATAGATATAAATAGAGCGAGATAAACAAACAGTGCACTCTAAATGGGTGTTCTATAAAATACAGAAGACTGATGTAGTTAAAGATTCAACCTCTGGGAAGGAATCAGCAGACCCACAGCGGTGTTCTAAGGAGGGGAGTGTTTAGATAACTTCTTTAGTTCTTAATTCAGTAAAGCACTTTAGTGTATGTCTGAATCCATTGCTTTGGTTAGCAGGGATGTAATAATTCACATATGTAAGTCTTTTGCTGAAACGAATACTAAATGACACATATATGATCCACTGCATGTAATGGATCTTCAGTACAGTCTTGATATACGTGCATGTATTGCAGGATTGTTCTATAGCCAGGCACCACGAAGGATAACAGAGGTACTCTGGGAAAATGGTATATATGAGCAACAATTTTATATATAAACAATGTCTGCTACACTTCCAAATCAGGAGAATTTGGCCTCTCAGAGCAAAATGAGCAAGAAATACCATTTACTACATGCAACAGGATGCCAGCAAGAGAATACTACACCAAACATTTAACTTCCTCCCTTTGTAACATTCCGCTTCCAAACATCTCCTGAGATTTGATATTTAAACATGCAATTTACCAACCTTCTCAACTCAATGTAAATATCCAACAAAAGTTAACTTAAAGTCTTAGTATGCGATGAAACAATACACTATGACTTATTTTAATTCAGTTAGAGTTATATAAAATAAAAGTATATGAGGATGTCATTAAAGGAAAAATGATCCAAGAATGAACTAAGAATGGACCATACAAACTAGGTAGAAATATACTTTGGCACCCAGATGAAAATGTCTGAAAATAAAAAAAAATATTTCTTTGTGTTGGTCTGTATTTTTCCAGGGTACTTACCAAGTACTTACAGACTACTGGAATTGCCATAACTCATCAGACCAGCAATGTATCTGACCATTGGTTTGCAAAGATACAATAAACCACTTTTACTATTTAAGCCTCACCTCGTTACATTGCACTGCCTCCTCTACTTGTATTAATACATGTAAC
This sequence comes from Rhea pennata, assembly GCF_028389875.1. Taxonomy (NCBI): domain Eukaryota; kingdom Metazoa; phylum Chordata; class Aves; order Rheiformes; family Rheidae; genus Rhea; species Rhea pennata. Next base: position 15,879,408 of record NC_084674.1, read on the forward strand.
TGTGGATGTTCCTGTTAGTCATAAAAATGTCTTGAATCCTATTAATGCCTGTCCACGATACAACGTGGTGTTTGACTCTGGGTTAATCATGCATTCTATAAAAACTAGAAAATACAAATTTTATTATGGTATATTCCAAAGGCTATTAAAAAGAGGCCAAAAGCACCACAAAGACAGTTTTTGAACACCCGCTTTGAGCAATGAGTGAAGTTTTCACTACTCCCTGTCTGTACAATGAGTAAATAAGCAAGAGTTTTTGCTTTGTAACTTGTACTCTACAGAACAGAAAGTACAGCTGAAGGCAAGCAAACTTGTAGATCTACTCTGTTCTTCGGAATTCTGAGTGTAGATGGGAAACAGAGATGACTGAACATAACCCCAGCTTTGCCCCTCTCACTAACATATTTTCCACCAAGGCTGTCCCTTGCTCCGGGCAGCACACAATCATAACCTAACCCTCGATATAGATTCTGATGATTTCAACTACTTCCAGAAGCCAAACTTCAAAACAGGTAATTAATGAAGACCTTCAATGCAACGTTATCTTCAAATTCTTACTGTTCGTACTTTTTATTTATTAATCCAAATGAACTGTTTGAAATACTGTGTTAACATTACTGTCGAACACAATCAACCAAATAGATCTCATACACTTTTTTTTTTTTTACTGGGTTACTCACTATTAACAATATACATTCTTAATATTTTACAGAGACTAAGTTACTCTTCTAAATCAGAAGAGGCGTAGCAGAGTCTCCATCATCTCTGTTCAGCTTGCCTTCTCAGAAGATGCATAAACTATAAAGAGAAGTAAGTAAAAATAAAGAGACCAAGAACTGTATCCTGGCTTTCAGAATAACTACAGCACTGTTCAGCTTAAACCACAATAACTGAAATATAGTTTTTATCTTGTTGTTGAAGAACTTCAAGAAATAAATGATCTCACTGTTTTCCTTAAATGAATGATATAATTCTTCACAAAAGCCACTACCTCAAGGATAGACACAGTCCACAGAATGAAATGGGTATATTTGTGCAATTACAACACCTCCTCTAACTGGCTCACATCTGACATAATTACTCAAAGAAAGAAAAAGAAACAGAAAAAGGAAAAAAAGAAAAAAAGTAAGACCTTACACTGCTTGTCAGGTCACGTTTTATTATATTCATTTTGTGGATTAGTAAACAGAATCCATACGATGTCAGGTTCTTATTATGAGATTTACTTACAATACTTTGTTTTCTCTTGTTAATAATGGCTTTCAGCCAAATATTTCAGTGATACGGAGTTTACGCCAGATGCAAGTAGTGATTACTTGTAGTCATCTAGGCATGTCTTATGTATACATGTTATAACTTAAATTCTGGAACGCTTTCTTAATGTCTCCAGAATGCACTACATAAAAATGAGCTTCTTTTGCTAGTAAAGACTATATGATTTTTATGTCCTTGATACTCATGAGTTCACAAAAATACTTTGGACTATCTATTTCAGATTGCAGCTTACTCTCCATTTTGACTGTTCATTGTTTATTAGCTATTCTGTATGACTCATAGGTAATTTATTTTTGTATCTACTCTTGGTTACATGACAAACGTTAACAGGGTAATAGCACTTTGGATATATGTTTAAATTGTGTATAAATGATCGTCCCAACTAAAATTCCTGAAACATTCAGAAAGCATTACCCACTATATGATTCTAGCCAACCATATAATTCTGTATACGAGAGGCAATAATCCTTCCTCTGGCAATCCACATATACCCTGAGGATAAGATTCAATTACCCTTATCTTTACCAAAAAAAACTCCTTACTTTTGGGGTTTAACTATTGCAGGAAAAAAGTTTACTCATAGCAAATTAAACCAAGATTGACCTAAAAAAAGAATTCTTAGCTTAGAGTTTCATATTAGAGAATACAAGTAGAAACAGATACAGATACCTGTCTCTTTCTCCTTTAATTAAAAGGAAAAAGAAGTAATGTGAGAGAAACTTTTTTTTTTTTTTTTTTTTTCTTATCTTCCTGCAGATGAGGCAGGAAACTAGAACTCAACCATTTCTGTGAGGAGTAGCTTCTCTCAATCCCGAATCTGGAACTTTTGTTTGATCTCCTACCTGATCTTTCATCGCACTGAGGGGAGCCCAAAAAGATAATTAACATAAGTTATGTCATAGCTTGAAAGAACTATAAAATGCCTGGACCACCTTCTCCTTTGGTCCTTAAAGAGCAACCAGTGATCAAGCATACAGTTGGTATACCAGTAATAATATACTCCTTTAAAATATTTCTGTCTTTTTAGAAAAAGAAAGGGCAAGAAAAGAAAAGGGGAAAGCAGAGGAAGGGAGGAAATGGAGGGAAAAAGAAGGAGGGAAAATCAATTCAACAACATCCAGACAACGTAGTCAGGGCATCCAGGTTGCTGTTCCACATTGCCAACATCAGCAAGTTCCTAAACTACAGAGGTGTGTTTTTTTGTTTTTTTGTTTTTTTTTTTTTTAATCAATCTGCAGAATGCTTCGTAGCATGGCAGATCCATCACCAACATGATACCACAGCACAGTCACCCATTCTCCTGTAGCTTGTTATCACAGCACCCAGCTGATTACAGGTTTGCCCTTAGGGCTGTTTTTAAACAAAGTACATGGAAATATGTCGTGTTTTTCATCCTCCTTTGTCGAAGGAGGGTAAGGAAAGGGTACTACAGAATACTATAAGGAAATAATCTAAATCCAGCAAATTTTGATGTAATACTTTTTAGATTACTTGATAATTTTTAGTACTGTATATAGGCCCAGAGAGCTTCCACACTATGACACTTTCATATAAAGCAGCTAAAAAAAAAAATCAGCCTAAAATGCCCTTGGTTTCCTGATTTTTGCAAAACAGTTCTGTTTGGTTTATTTGGAACTTCAGTTCCGTTCAGACGCCTTTCCGGCAGCATTAGCGGATTTCGGCATCGCAGTCGCTCGGAGGGAGGCTGCAAGGTCCTCCCGCCTTCTCCACGTTCACCGGCCTGGAAGGACCCTCCGCACCGACAGACTCGCGTCTCTGCCTCGTCGCGCCGCTTCACAAGCAGGAAGACGACAGAGAAAAAGTACTTCTCTCCCATTCAAAATGAACCCACAAATTTCGCAATCTGAAGCGTCACAAAAATGCTCGCGTATACACTTTAATTACACTCCTACTGTCCCTTAGCCTCAATGGCATTTTAAACGCTTCCCTGGATCATGGTCACGGAAGAAACGCTTCCGAGGTGCTCCAGAGCAATAGGGAAATGTGCTTTACAGCAGGTGAAGCCCACCTATCCTGGGTAGGACAGATACAAGGGGGGAAAAGACAGGGAGAAAAAGACCCCCACCGCAAAATATCCAGGCATTTGATCACATTAAGTTGTGGAGAAAAGGCATCACGGGGCTTCACGGAGGCGCTGGCAAGTCACAAGTGCTTTGAAGTGTTTCTCAACCATTTACATTACAGGATTTACTAGAATGCCTTCCCCTTCAGTGACGCAACTTACTGAGAATGGTCTTGCTAAATGCAAAATACCAAAATATGTTAAATATTCTTTTTATCTTCTGTTATCGTCTTCCTGTTCCAAGTTTATTAATTTTCAATTACTGACTAAAGTGGTTTTCAACAAAGAGCATGACAGGGCTGTGAGTTCTGATAATATCCCTGGTTTCATTGCAGTTTAGTTATTAGATGTGCTATTTATTAAATCCTGCATTTTAGCAGTATTTACTAGGTTAAGCTTCCAGGAATTTTCTGTGAACAACTCCCTGGAACCTTCCAAGCGAGAGGAAGCAGCACTGCGTTATTTAAGGCAACACAATTAGTGGTACTACTTACTTCTTGGGACCAAACCTGGAAGGATGTCTTTTTCTATTTTTCACCTGAACAACATTCTCTTTTTATGCTTTAAATTGAAATAAGGTACATAGTGAAATATGTAAAAGCAGTATCTACCTGGCAGATCTGTCATAAATATGATGCAGGAACTTGAAAATACTGAATAGAAGTTTCATGAATGAGAAAAATTATATACATGCATAAAACTAATTTATAATGTGCGAGATTCTAGCTGTTTAAGTGCAAGATTCCATGTAAGGACTAACAAAAAAAGTAAATAGACATTAACAACTTAGTACCTTAGTCATACAAATAAAATATGCTGTGCTATAAAAATCGTACTACAAGATTTACATTTTGAGGAGGAGAAAATATTGAAAGAAAATGGTAGAGTGATTTCTTTTGTGGAGGAAGACAGGAGCTCATAAAACAAAACAAAACAGAGTGTACAATGAAAATATTCCCTCTTTCAAAGGAACAGTCCAGATGATAATTTTGAATAGCTGTTCCATGATCATAATTCTCTAGCTCAACAAAATCAGTCCAATGTCCCAAAATAAAAAAAACTTTTCATTTCAGCTACTTTTGTGATTTAATAGGAGCCATAGAGTTCCTTTTTCAAAATTTAATGCAGCAAAATTTTTATTTAATGTATTATTAGAAAGTAGCAGTCTTCTGCCAGTTGCCAAGCAGAACATACCTATAAGGGTGTGTAATAATGTGGTCTGACCCCTGATTACATGCATCTTAAAAAAAAAAAAAATACCTTTTCAAAGATAGAGATATCCTAGGACAAAAAAAATATTTTTTTTTATTTACACAATGAAAGTATGTTTTCATTCTCTTCAGTTTTAGAGATTGTCACTGACAAACTGACAAAGTCTTCACAGTTATATGAAGATTTCTGTCAACTGTGTTTATAGAATTTTTTCCTTTATACAAGTGACAAGATGTTTCTGCTGCAGGTAATGATGACATTTTTAATATTATACAGCATACAGAAAAATATAACTAAAATAGGCACTTAACTGACATGGTAGTTGAGATAGGCACAAACTTAAGACCTTTTCTGAATTAGAGCTATTACTCTGTCCATCACTGTCCACCACAATATCAAAGTGACAGGAAAAACATAAATGATAAGAAAGATGACAAGGTGAAGTAGACTAGAGAACAAAAAAAAGCCAGAAAGAAAAACTGCTACACAGTTCAAGGATGTGATTTAGAAACATTAAGGTGGCTTTAGAAAGAGATGTCATACTGCAAATGCAAAGGATCTAAAAGTGCACCGCATGCATAATTTTTAGGCATAGTGGCATTGCAACATTCACTTATGGAGGATATTTCATTTTCAAAAAAACCTTCATTTCTAAAACAAAACAAAAGCCACAAAAGACATCAAAAGTTCTCATGCATTATCTCACACACAAAAACATTTCACATTTCTCAAGTTGAAATACTTCAGGATGAACAAAAGACAAACTGATTTGAATTTTTTTCTCCACTTCATATTTTCTAACGTAAAATTTAGAAAACTGTATAATTCATTTAATATTTTGTAAGACTTAAGTAGAATACCACATATTAAATAAAAGCTCCTCCTCCAACACTCTGTCCTCTTCTACAGTGCTCTTGCTGTAGAAGGTTGGATTCTTACTGCTACTCCTTAGCAGAAGAAAGTGTCCCCAAAAGGAAATTTGTCTTGTTGCTCATTGTAACAGCAACACTATGCTTTTTTTTTTTTTTTTAAAAAAAAAAAGATATAACCATTCCTTTGCACATGGAAGAAATAGCACATGGGTTTGTGAAAATAATCAGCTGACTACTGACTGCCTCAGAAAATTCTATCCTTGTTGGTATCTTATGACAGAGTTCCTCCTCTGCTCTTCTCCCCTTCTTAACAGAGGAACTAAATTAATGGTTTTAAGAAAATTTAAGACCTCAGAGTGCAAGGCACATCCTTCTGAGCAATTCTGTAGATCTCCTTAGGAGTCAGTGTTTGCTAGATATAGGAAAAAGCTTTCAAGAAATCCTTGAAGACTTACAGCAGATAATATCCAAGTGAGTAAGAGAGAAAAGATTGGCTGCAATACATGATATTTAATAATTTTGTTTCCAGGAGAACAAAATGGGTTATTTTTGTATAAAAAAGAACCACTGCTGGTCTACAAAGTTAGTCAATCATACTGAAACTGCAAAAGAGACAAACTAAGTGGGGAGGGAAATGCCACAAATACTGATTCAAATTCCAAAGATAACTTAGATTCAAGTCATATTCCTCATATCCGCCACTTAATTTGTTTAAATTCTTTAGTTTATTTAAAAGCTTACTGATGTTGAGATATTTACATATTCCTTGAATAAAAAAATTCTTCATACTTCATCTGATCAAGAAAGCTGGTACCACTACAAGATCCAATTAACTAAGTAAGTAAGAGTAACTATTGAATCATATAGGTAAAATTAACACTTCACAGACCATTCACATAGGGAGAAAAGTGTCTGCTAACATCTGGGAACTAGGAGGTGGGGGTAGTGAAAAAGTAAGCATTTGCTATGTTTTATAAACATTTGTACTCTGAAGAAGCAACAATTAAAATAATTTCAGACATTAGGAGAGAAGTGTGAATACAAAGGACAGATCAAAGAAGAATTTAAGAGAGATGTTGAGACTGCTTTAGTATCAGGTCTTTATGTGAGCACAGCCAGCCGATACAAGACATATCGAAGAATTGCACTCATATACTTAGGAAGCTTTAACAGAACATATGACCCATCTAAAAAAAGCAGATTACATTTTAAATATTCAAACAGCTGGAAAACAAGCTACAATACAAATAAGTTCTTGTTTCCAGAAATATTTGGTAAGTAATTTCAATCGACAAATACATTTTATAAAGTCCTAAATTTCCGTCTCTCTAATTCATCAACAGAAAAATCAGTACAAAACTTTCCCCCGGAAGATCCATCTCCAATAGTAAATACAGAATAATAAAGGTAGGAAATATTTTTGTATAAATAAAACAAATAACCTCACTGAAAACTACTAAAGAAAATTATGGAGCCAAAATCATAAGTCAAGTATTCTCCTCTTTGTCTGACTTGTACATAGTTTATCATCATATCTCAAAGAGATACTTTTGCATGTCACAAAGTAGAAATAGTCTTGTTATATTTCAGAAACATTGACTTTACCAGTTGAGATGTGACCTAACCAGAGTCTTGACATCCAGTGAAATATACTAAATAATATCTATTCCTACATCTAATTAAGAAATACTGACTTCTTCATCCCTTCCGATACGCAAAGGTTATCATCAATTCACCTGAAAAGCATCATAGATCTCCTCAAAATATGCAAATAGCAATGCACCCTTGCATTCTGTTAAAGATGAAAGACTTGCCAGTGTGTCATAGCAAAAGCCCAAAAAGAATGAACTTTCTTCTTTTAGAATGCGTGAGGTTATAGGAGTTGAGCAAGAAGGGGAGAGCAAGGTTTCTGAAGAGAAAAATAGATCGTCAGATTGCAGTTACAGTTATTATTCTAAATTCTCTGAATAAAAAACTCTTAACTAGCAGAAAGCAGGATAGATGAATGTCATTTTTACTACAGGTAATGACAGTAATTGACATAACATTTTTTATAAGAACAGTAAAAAATCACCCATTTCCCATTTTCTCTTGGTCTTTGATTGCTAATAGATGACGTTTAGTTCAAGTAAACAAGAAAAGTAAGCACAGAAAACAAATGCAATTTTATAAATGAAAGAAATAACATTAAAAAGCAAAAGTCAAAGCTATTATATTTTTCCACAGAACACCGAAACCCCACACTGCACGCACATGTTAATCATTTATCCGTTCAAATAGCACTTAGAGCAGTGATGTTATTGCTTCTACAGGTATATAACGTGGCAGATAACTCAAAGGAGAAAAGTTTGCTAAACAGCCCAAATTTGTTTTAGAGGAACAGAAGACAAAGTGTAGAGGGAAATCAAACTGTTTCACCTTCAAACTGGAGGCCATACCAGAGCATTAAAATATCATTAAAACACAGCAAAGCATTGCTGCGCCAGCACGTAACATCCACATGTTATGTAACACACACATAACAAGGAAGTTCTGGACAAATTTCTTCAGAGAGATTGACAGAACCAATTTCATTTTTTTATGAATTCTCAGTAATTGCAAACTCATCTCTCACACTGCCCGATGAATAGAAATAAACAAATATACCAAATTACTACATCTGCTCCTTCTGTAGTCATACTAAACAACTCACATATCATGATCCTTAGTACCTATCCTCTTTAGCTTCAAAAAGCACTGAATTATTAATGAACATTTGGGGAGAAAGCAAAGGAAAAATTTACATATTTAATGACGTCTCACTGGGGAAGCATCATATAGTGGTCAATAAGGTACCCTCCAGGGAAAGATTTCCTTAATATCTTATTATCCTAAGAAGTTCATTACTACAGTAAAAGGCCGTATTTACCCTCAAGCAATACCACATAAGCATCATTTTTGTCATTAGAGAAACATCTAGCCCAAAATATTTTTAAACCATTAGGAAGATTTTTCATTAGGTATACACTTCATAATGGATGAGAAGCTTTGGATCTTCCATCAAATAAAGGAATAACATACTTACTTTTCTATCTGGCCAATTATACTTTGCAAATATTGTATCATATGTGTCCACAGCTCCATCAGTAATCAGCATTATGGCTTGGCTGCAAATACTTCCTTGTCCTGTGTGATTGAACTGTGGAAGGAAACATTAATTTAAGTACAACATATTACTGTTAGATGAAGACAGAGAGGATCCTATCAGATAGGCACAGTTCTTACAGAATCTCTACCACACAGAGAAGTAGGAGAAAGTCTCAGCTTGAAAATATTTTATCATCATTACTATGTACCTACTGAGCTGTAATGCGCATTGTCTAACAGTAGAAGGATTCATTATATATCTAAATCCTATTAGCCAGAAAAATAAGAAGAAACATTTAAATATAGCAGTTCCTCAAATTAAAAGTATACGTAAAGGACATATGGAACCCATACTTTTCCCATTTTGGATAGATGGTATGTATTGATGTAACTATACAGAGTTTGCTTTGTTTTAAAATACAATTTTAAAAGGACAGAAGAGGCAACAAACCACTGATCAATCTTTTTTCTTTTTTTGTGAAGTACAGAAGGTACAGCCTTGATATAGAGACATGCGATTATTTCATGGAGGATTACAGTCTATTTATTATTTTTCATAAAATGCTTGTTTGGGAGAACCAAGTTAATATTTATATATTTTCAGACTCTTCTATTACTCAGAACGGATACACATAAGTAATCTAAGCTGAGGTATCAAAGCACAAGTATTTAGACAGCAATCAACATATCCATTGGAGTACAGGAAGAAAGTTTCATCACTGCACAGAAAGAGATGCGATTTTCTCATGGGCAAAGAGCAAGTCAGTTGGACTAAGCCATAAACTAAGCTTTGATTTTTTAATTCTGGAATTGGTGCATTAAATTTAAATCTGTCTTGCTCCATCTGCTCTTATTCCACAATAAGTTCTTGCTTGTAATACTTCATATATTCAGGAGACTTAACACAGGTGAACCATCTTTTAGCAACAAAATAAAAAGTTGGCAAGTTATCTGATTTTTAATTACTCTGTAGAAAACATTAAAATGAAATGTGAAAAGACAAATAACCAGTGATTTGAGCACAATTTTTTTTCCCTCTATTTTCAGTTAATGTTTAGATAGGCTCTAATAGCTGAATAATCCACTTTTGTTCCCTTCCCATATAATTTTATAATAGATTAGTAAGTCTAAGGTCAGACAAGTTTTCATCCTACCACCCTTCTCCTCATAATGAGGAAGCCCAAATGATAATTTTCTGATCATTTTGTCCACCTCATCAGCCTACCTGCACGAAAGAGAGCCCAAAGAAACAGCGATCTCATTTGAGAAAAAAAGCATTTAAATTTAAAACTGAGTTACCTTTCAGGATCTCTGATTGCCTCTGGATGATTTTAGTTAAATTTGTTGGGAGTACTCTAGTTTCATTTGGCCCAGAAACTGCAACAACTTTAAGGTTTCTTCAATCTAGTTGCCTTCACTTACTCTTCACTACTCTTCTCATAACGCTGAAGACCTTTTTCTAGAAACAGTTCTTAATAGCTAATATCTCATCTTTACAGACACATCTGCAGTAAGAAACAGTGGATGGTGGGTTTCAGCAGTTTCATTTTCATTTCTACATCTGCATAATCTCATCCACAAATATCATTCAGCAAACGTCTGCATTCTCCGCAGCACTCCTCTAGGATCAGCTTCCATTTGAGCTTCGGCTAACCTACACTGGCTACAGGATCACGTTACTTACAGGGAAACTAAAGCACATTTGCCGCAAATTAGCTATTTTCTGGTCACTGCCTTTGTGAAAACTCTTACCTATAACTGCAAAATAGTCTACCCTTAAACAAAAATTCTTCAGTCATGTCAGTTTTTCCATTATTATTCAGACCCAGAATGATTAAGATGGGACCTTCATTAGTACAATTTTAGATCCTCAGAGATGAAGTTACTTTGTCAAGGGATGTGCTCTTCATATGGACAATGCATTTTGAAAGAGGCAAGGTATATTAAAAAAAAGGCAATTAAGAGAGTTGGAATGCCTTCGTATATTTACTTTAAAACATTACTTTGTATGCATATGTTTTATTCTACATGGTTATCTGTTGTTTGAATATTTTGAAGAATGTGATTAAATTCAAATGCTTTGATGAGTAATATCTTCTCATATTTGTCTAGAACTTTATTTTTATTGAATAGCAAGAGTGATGAAAGTGTTTTCCATAATAATGACAATGACAAGGGCCTTATGATGAACTACAATTAACTCAGTGATTCATCAGTTAGCAGCAAAAATTTCAATGCAGCCTGACATTTAGAGCATTTGGTTGTGATTAACAGTCTTTGAAATGTCACAGAATTTTATTTAATTGGCTATGATTTTTTTTTAAAGGTAATCACTGCAAAGATCGCATTTATTGCCAAAAGAGATAATTGCAGTTGTCACATGATATAGTAGGTGCCTAACTACTGTATCAAGCACTCCTATATTCTTTCAGCAACTAATGAACACTGCATAAATCAATGGTTGGAAAGAAGTTGGAAATGGATTTAAAAGGCACTTTTCAAAGGCATCAGTACCAACATCTTCAGGTCTTAACAATCTTGGCAAATACTGAAACTGAAATGCAGACAATTGCTACAAAATTAACTGGGTTTAATTACTGTGCTCCCTGAACCATTCTGAAAACCCAATCAGAATTCTCAACAAACTATTTGTGAGAGAAAGTTTTTTTTCTTTCTTTCTTTCTTCAACTGTATGTGAAACAGCCTTAGCAAACTTGCAATTCACAAAAATAGATTTACGACACATAAAGGTCACATACTGTGCGCAAAGTAGACAACACTTAGTAGTATTCTTTAAAAGAGAGATTCAGTGGCCTTTTCTCTGGTCTAGACCACTTAAAAGCGGTTTTCAATGATGTGCCTGTCAGTAATAGAAAAGTTTTTATGCTGCAAATTCCTAAAGTATATATGCAGAAATGCTTGAAGCTATTATATTTCCTTTTATAGTATAAATAGAAATGGTCACTGTTCCAACTTGAGCAGATCTGAGCATATCCTTCACAGCCTTACAAATCAAAGCACCTCCTTTACCATAGGTATAATTCAGCACCTAGTATGCGAGCTCTCTTTATTCTCACAGTTATTAGATTATCTAATGAGATTTTTATACCACATCCATCATCATAACATCAGTTGCCTCATAGATTTATTTATTTATTTATTTTTAAGAAAAAGGCTCTCAGGTTTTCTTGATCATTGACTGCAATATTTTTTCAATTTACACAAATTTGGAGTGCTAGTCTAAGACATCTTTTATGCTGAGGCTGGTTGATATTTATTGCTGTGTGTCTGGTTTCTAAAACTATATTCTGTACCCACAATTAAACTTCCAACATCCTCTGTTCAAAACAGCTAGAGAAAAGCTTCACGCAGCTTTTCGCATTGCCATTTTTGGCATGCTCTGCATGAAGGAATTAGTTCCACACACTGTCTAGGTGAACATGTGGGCAGTGGGTGGAGGAAGATATTTGTCCTCATCTTTTCATCTTATGCCTGGAAATTTGGGATTTTATGCCTGGAAAAAAAGATCAATATTATGCTTCAAGGTGAATACAAAGGAATTGGAACCATCAGCAGTCCATGTATATGCATGGTATAAAGACAGCCACAGTTTTCAGGTTAAATCTTTTGGAGCATATTTTGAGTTCTTATTTACAAGGTGCATCCTTCAATTGAAAGACAGTTTTCTACTTGTCTTAGATGAGATTTTCTCCCCCCTCCCCAGCAGACTAGTTTTCTTTTCAAAAAGTAATGATCATTCTTATGGAAAGGCTTTAAAATTTTTTCACAAATATTTGCTCAGTTGACAGAAGGGAAAAGGAGGAGAGTGAAAGGGACCAGGAAAAAAAAAAAAGAGACAGACAGACAGACAGACAGAGACAGACAGAAAAGAACAGGATTTTATCCCATTGTACTTGTGATTTTGGTAACATTTCTTTCCAAGACAACCCTGGTAAATGTGAGGGACAGCAAATAAACTTTCTAAAAGTGTCAGCTGTCAGCTCTTTATTCTATTTTCTGTTAGTTCATTGATTATGATTAGTTTTGCTGTATTCTTAAAATTCAGTTGAGCTTAGCTTGTATATATTCTTAAGATGCATGATTTTTAAGAAATGGGATCTAATAAGTCTAGTGAAGTTAAAAGATACATGTCCTACAAAACATTAGACAAAAGAGAAATTAAACTTCTACACTTATGGCATGAAAAAAGCTCTAGTCAGAATATGCCTATATTACATCTTCATTAAAAGTAAAAACAAAAAGCAAAAATGCTTTTTCAGCATTCCTCATTAATGCATATGAATCAATTAAGTTTAGTTACAGTGAGTTTTACTGAATTTAATTAGAGAGACAAGTGTTAAGTCCCTGGAATATACCTTTACACTGACAGAGAGGTAGCTCAAAATTAAGAGAGAGAAGTCATAGTCTCTAAAATTTTAAAATTGCTCTTTTCACAGTGTCACAGGTTTGACTGGAGAGGGAGAGTGCATCGACGCCCATTTCTGGTGAATGAATCCCTGCCAGCTCCCCACGGCCTTGTTCAAACAGAACCACAAAGGAAACCGGTTCTGGATCTGAACCCTCAAGCGGAAGGATAGGGGTCTGAACCGTCATCCTACGCTTAAGCTACTGCTCTGTAACACGCACCTACAGGCCAAACTAACAGTAATTATTTGGAGCCTAAAGACACAAAGTTCACAGATTTCTTGGAAATGGACCATGATGGAAAGAGATGAGCCAGAAATATGTTCAGTTTGGCCCACAGAGAAGAAATATCTGGAATCTGTTACAGACCAGGCAGTATAAACACTGTGTCTTTTTATATCTTTAAACTTGATTTAAAAATACTGATTTATGTTTTTAACTTTTCTGGTATGAAGTGTGATTTACGAGAAGGACACGTTGTTTCAAGAGAGAAACATGCAGTGTAATCAGAAATACTTGGAATTATCCAACATTAACATTAATTTGAAAAATATCCTTTGTCCTTCCAACCAGCAGCTCAACTGTCACCGCAATAACCATATCAGAAGAGATTCATCTCTACTTGTAGACACTAACTGGAACCCCCGTGATAAGCAGCAGGAGGAGGAGTTAGAACAGCCTCAAAACACACAGAACTATACTTTCATCATAAAAAAAAAAAAAAAAAAAAAAAAAAAAACACACCAGAAATTTAATAGAAGAAACATGGTTGATCACCTAGAAAATATAGTACATATATTTCAACCCAATAATTTGGGCATCAAGTTACCATCTCATGTTGGAACCGTACGGCAATCACCCCTTTTTTGTTGTTTTGGAAAAGCCTTTAAATAATTTTGATTCAAAGCAGTTTTCGTCTTATTTTAAGCTGCTAATGTTAGATTTAAAAGAAAGCTCTCAAAAATGTTTTAATAGGCTGACGGTGCTTACTGGTAGGAGTTGCTCCTGTTGGAAGGTGTTCAGCTGCTTTTATTGACTCATATATGCAGTTAAATGGTTACCCAAACAAGTTATAAAGAATAAGGGTTCTTTTCAAAAAGCGTGAACCTCAGGCCAGATAGAGCGTTCCAAAAGAATCCACAGAAACATTTTCCTTAGAAAATGTTAGCTGGAGACTACACACAGCACCACCTTGAAATAAGAGGCAGTTAATACTCCAGCTTTTGGAATGGCAATGTTCTGAGAAAAGAGGTTGAGTTTTCCTTAGGTCTCATTGATCACCGATAACTAGTATTTCATCTCCAAGCTCTTGGTAATTTAACGTAAATGAACGAAGTATTCATCTTGAACTAGTTTCCTGTCACCCTCGAGACTGGAGAAAGCTGAAATATCTCACATTTTCTCCCTCCTTAAAATCTGCTCCAGCCTTTGACATCTTTGGTGTTTCAGCCTTTCACAACAGCATTTGCTGCATGCGCCTCACTTAAGCTTTGCGACACAGCAGTTTGCAATTCTCCAAGTGTTTGTAAGTGTAGAGATCCTGGAGAAAGCTGTTCGTAATTCATTACAGAAAAAGGTAAAACAACTTTCCCTTAAAGAAACCCTAAATCTAAACTCACCTTAACAAAAGTTGTAAACAGAGGCTTTACTCATTAAACATTATGTAGAGTTTTCATTCGTGATATCAGGGGAAATATTTAATAGTGCCATTTTATTTTCATTAGTTTTCTTCCTCATACTATTTTTCATTATCACTACTCTTGATTTTTCTCCTTTTTTTCCTTACATTTCCAAAACTGTTTTTAAAAAAATCTCTCCAAAATACACCACTTGAAATTTTTTCATGATAACCATTAAGACCGATGTACACCTTGTAGGGAAAAACATTTCAGGCAAAGACAACAGGCCTGATTCTAATTAAAATATTCTTGGAAGGGCAACATCCTAGAACACTACGAATGTCACATTAATTATAAGTGGAGTTTGGGAGGGAAATTAGATGTCCTGCACCGGATTATCTGTATTTTCATGATGTTCAGATTGCAGTCACTGCCTGCCTATTCATACACATTATTCACAGGAATATTATAAGAAATCAGAAGTTGGCCTCACGTTTTGGCAGATAAATAGTAAAAAATGATATTAATACCTCTGAGCTGAGAAAAATGATCCCAAATGTTTTGTGTTTAGGTAGAAATTCTGTATTTCTCTCACTGTCTTAGAGTTTTTGAAAAATAAAGTGCAAAACTGTTTAAATAACTCCTTTTACATAAGGTGTAAGAAATAGCAATCATCAGGCCAAAAGTCAAAGCAATCAGCGCTCATTTAGTGATTGTAATAATTGTGTGTATTTTTAAAATGCTTATGAAATGGAGCAGCTCGTCTAATTCCAAAAATATTAGCCCTTCCCAAGAAAAAGAGATCACCTAATATGAGGAAATTTGCATTTTACCCTGATATTATTTAATGCTTCCACCAGCTATTTAAATAAACTTGATTTAATACACATGTGCATGTACATTTATACCATGCATATACTCTCTCACTCACACACACGCATATATACCTACAAACATAAAGTGCCGGTAAATATAAAATGTAAATTTGCTTGCATCTTGCATCACATATAGGTGATTTACAACGTTTGTTCTATAAGGCAATACTTTATCATCATCCCATTTTTGAATCAATTTTGATTTATTATCTTGCAATTTTTAGCAATTGCTAAATAGCAGGAAAGGTGTCAGCAGTGCAAATCTAAAAAGCATCAACTTACTTCATTGAGCATGTTGAAAGCTTCATTTAAAGCAATGTCCAGCATTCCAATTCCTTTTGCAAAAAGCTTGTCAAGGTGTTCCCTGAAATGCTGAAACATGAACAAGAAAGTTTGTCAATAAACTGCAACAGCATACATATTGGTATCAATGATTAAGGAAAAGGAAATTCAAAAAAAAAAAAAGGGGGGGGCATTTCTATGAGGTATGGGCAAAATAGGCACATTAAATTGTAATTTTTGAAAGAAATTGTAAGCTATGAGGTACTAACACATTTTCAAAACAATAGTACTTCACTGGATACTTCTTTCTGCAAATAATACATTCAGATAAGTAAGTTAAGTCTCTTACATTTATAAGAAAAATCAATATATACAATATATATATAATATAATGAACCACACTGCTATAAAAGGACACCATATGTAGTATCAACAAGTAAACAAATCATTCTCCTAATTTTCTATGACGGATTTCTTTTTTTTTTAATTTTGTAAAATAAAAAGATATTACAGCAGTGTATTGGAAAGCAGAATACTTCCTATTTCATTATTAGATTTGAGTAAGTTGAAATGGAGAAGTTTGCATATCTCTATGCAATTTTGAAGCATACACCTCTGCCACAGAAAAAGGGCTATTTTAAAAAAGAAAAAAAAATAGTTTGCAGTGACCTAGTAAACATGGTTCATCGCAGCTCAATACTTCGAGCAGCCAAAAAGGAAAATCTTGCTTGTCTAAATTAGTAGGATTGTATAAATTCTCATAGGCTAAATCAAAAAATGTTTTTTTTCCCTACTAAAATATGTTTAAATTTAGTAAAGACTAGTTAGTATCTGAATAGTACTAATAATTATTTTAAATATAACAAATATAATAGTTCATTTGAAATAAGAAAATGACGGCATAAATGGTGGGAAATGGCAAGGGAAACTGCTTTTGAGGGAGTTAATTTAGGCGTCACTATTGGATGAAAACGTTAGCTCAATAAATAGGTATAGAGGTGGTCTGATCTTTATAGAAATGCTTGCATACTCATATGAAGAGCATGATACATTATACATTTTTCTTAAACATTATTATATTCAACAAAATTAAATCTAATTATTTTTGTATTGGAATTAAAATATTGCTGCACCTTAAATTGTGCTCTTCGTATTTTTACAAGTTTTTTTTTTTTACATAGTTTTAAAAATGAGAATGAAAATAAAATACCCAAATATTCAGTAAGAGCATTGATGATATCCTTTGTTATTTTGTATCCCATTTCTCATTTTAAAGGGTCTCTGAAATTTAAATCTAAGTTGATCATAAACTACATGGCCATATTCTTCATTTAATGTGTGCTGGAAAGTGAGTGGGAACGCAAAGAAGGCAGTTTCCCAGCCGGGGGCTACTTTACCTGCCAGCAGCACAAGGTAGCGTGGTTTCCAGTGCCATTTGAAAACACAACAACAGTCAGACTTGAACTCAGACTGACTTCAATACATATGGCCATTAGTGCATACACAAAAGATTAATCAATGTACAGAACTGTTAGTCACTAAAGCAAGTCAGAAACTCAGAAAACACACCCATTTTCTGGAAAACATTTTAAAGTTCATATGAATTTAAAATTTTTCATTTGAATTCTTTATAAAATTTCCCAATCATCTTAACAAAAACATTTTCACACATAATTGATACTTTTAAACCTGAAAGTGTTGTTAACGGTTAGATAGGATATCGAAAATCAGCAGTGTACTACTATTCATTTCACTGGTGTCGAAAACAATTTAAAAACCTCGAAGAATTCAGCCTGCTGAAGGAGCCCTGTGCTCCCAGCCCTTCTCTCGCAGACACGCGGGACTGAGGTGTCTCCTGTCACAGATGCTTCTACACTATAACCAAAACAGAGTTCTCTGAAAATTAATAAAGCTGAACTTTATGGTGGAAAGAAGGCTCTAATCTTACTTTTTCATAAATCAGATATGTTAGATATTATTACAGCTTACGTTTCTCTTTGAAACACGTTACTATTCAATAATTAAACTAGAATTATTTTGCTATAAAATGAGAGTTTATACAAGCTCTGAACATTTCATAGATACTGTGAAAAGTTTATGACAACACATATACATTATCACATATGAACATATGGCATAAACAGATTACTAAAAAATAATTGTAAACTGCATAATCTCTAGTGTATAATTCATTTTATGTGATCTGTCAAAAAAAACCAAATATTTTCTTTCTCCTACATATATATGTTCTGAAAAATACATTGTTGATATATGTACAAATATAATAGTGAAATCTGTTTGATATACAGAACAGTAAAAATGTTAAAACTCAATTTCATGCACTACGAATTTTAACAAATCAGTGTTTTCTGCCTTCAGGCTTCAGAGTGAACAGATGCTACCAGGTGATTCCGTAAAAGGACTGAATTACTGAAATGTATTTGTGCTTTTTACTAAGACTCCATTCCCTCTTTGAAGGATTTTCAATCTTACCTTTGTTGTTTGAGTATTTCAACACAATATTTGTATATCCATTAGAAAAATCACACACCAATATGTAAATTAACATGTCTTTCATGTTCAGTTTTGCTTTTTATCGTAGCAGGTACCCTGACGGCATGGCATTAACTGGACCCATGCCAAAAGATGTCCTGGTTCATTTTACAGGCAGCACAAAGAGCAGCTTCCTCAGATAGTTCATGCTACATCTAGCTGAGGTCATTAAACCATCAAAATGTGCTATTGCCTCTACTGCCTTCTAGAGAGACTGTTCTTTATTCAATAACAAAAAGTAATACTTTACTCTGACCTCAAAGCGTGTACTATTGATGCAGGTACCATCTGCCATGCTGGACCATAACAACTGTTATTTTAAGACAGACTTATGGGAAAATCCTAAATCCTCAGACTCCTCAGTTTTTCCTATTTTACGTACCCGGTCAGTACTGCAAAATACACTTGTGGTCATGTTTTAGCATCCCTTTTGCTATTAGAGAAGCTAAAAGCAATGTCTCCTTTGTATATATGGGAATACCAATGTTTCAGCCTAGTAAACCTCTCTCAAAATTTCTCTACAACTTTTTCACGGTAATCTGCAACTTCCACTCCGTAATTTGGTGCCTTCCAAACACACTGCAAGCTGGATCAGTATATTTCAGCCCTGCCAGTACCCAGTAAGTGTCAGATCACTCACTCGTCAATTAAAAAAAAAATGTTCTTAATGGGTAAAAAGGCCGTTAGCATGTTTAAATTTAATCTTTATATCTTAACTAGCTCTTATGGTAATAAACTGTACAAGAAACAATACTGGTCCATCTAGCTCTCTCTACTGTCACATTGGAAGCCTTGTAAATTAACATCTGAATTACCTGGGGTTTGAACTGGATATCTGTTCAACTGCATGCACAAACATTTGCATGCAACTGTATGCCCAATTTCCAAGTGCAATTACCAGAATGTGCAATACCTAATTGTGGACTCAAATATCTAATTGACATGCATAGGCTTGGTAATTCTGAATGCAAATTAGGCACACAATTATGACAATCAGACTCTGATGTCTGATTACAAAATTATAGGTCCAGAGCACAACAGGGGAAGTTGTGTCTTATTACAGCAAAGAAACACGGATGCATTCAGCTGTGGAGGTATCCCTGATCCATTTAGAAGTGGCTGAAAAACAAAAGATGAAGACAGCAAGGCCACAAACCCAATCAACTCATGCATATCAGTCCAGGACAAGGTCCTCAAACACCTCTTAAAGGGTCCAGATCAGAACACCAGCGACGTACATGTTTGGTCTTGGACCTTTCCATGCTGCTGTTTTTGTTTAATAAATTTTTGCACTGAAAAAAATAAAAAGTCCCAGTGATTCTAAGATCTGATAATGATCCATATATATAATCCTAAAGGCTTTTTTTCTTTTTAAGCTTTGTAAAGCTTACTTTCTAAGGCAAGAACAAATATATTTGCAGGACCTAAAATCAGGAAAGGCACTCCTGTCCTAGGTATATTCCTGGTTGCAGAACAACCAAGTATTTTGAACACCCTGGGGTACAGAGACATTGTTTTGCTAAAGAGGAGAACAGTTTTGGGGGGCTCTCAGAAGCCTGCTTTAATGCCAGGCAGTCCAGTCGTGTCTTGGACTATGTTAGGACTTAACTGAGGATGCACCCAGAAAGGTTTTTAATTGTCTTGATATTCTATGCTTTATGGAATAGTGATACAGAATATTAAAACCCACCTCCGTTGATATGGCTTTGGCATAACTGAACAAGAGGATAAAGGTATAACTACTTCTCATGATAGAACTTAGAGTTGCTCTTATAACAAGATTATTGAAAATGTTTTTTGGTATGCCCAGATGCATTCATCTTTTTTAGCCTCAAAGCTTAATCAACAATTGTATGGATTTTGGACCATGCTTGGCTGGATGATTACATTAAATTTTCAGACTTTAGAGATTAGGTTAAAATTGTTTGGCAAAATATGATAGCAAGTCATATTTCTGTTGCTTCATTTTTCAATTTCCTACTTCCGATTTATTAGGTTTTAATAGCTAATAACTTAAAATAATTCAGATAATTTATTTCAACAAATCTATGCTCGGGATATGACACACATGATTTTGCAAAGATTCAGACTGCTTTCTCAAATTATTCATGATTCAGAACGTCTGAGTTACATCACAAGAAACACATTAAATAGAAGAATTAGGGAGGTGGAGGAGGCTAACTGAATACAGGTGAGAATCTGATGGTCCTTTCCTAATTTCAGGTCTTGCAGACAATTTAAAAGCTCTTACATCTGAAACAAAGACCAAAGGGCTTTCACATAGCTGACCTTATTTCTGCACTGAAATAGATACCATAACCTGCTTACTACAGTTTCTATGGAAAAGAAGGACCAGAAACATTCAGATGTGCAGAATGTTACTATGTAGCAGCTATAATCTTTAATTGGCCAAATTAATTTTGCACGCTGGGTCACCACTGTGATTTTTCCTTTCTTGGCAGAAGCTCCCAGCTTTGCAGCCAGAATGACTAACTAATCTAGCACATAGGAAAACTGAAGGATGATTTACTGTTTTGGAAGAAAATTTTAAGAAATTTTGTGGTACTTCTTTGTATCAGTCTCCATCTTACAGACTGTGCTGTTCTAGCAGCTTCAGAAGGCTTCCTCTTCAATATTATACAAACTGACTGGTATCCAAAGTGTCAGTAAGACGACAGATTTCTAAAAGAGGGAAGTAAACAGAACCTAGTCACACTCCAAACAAAACAAAAAGACTTCTGTGTCTGCACTACAGTCAGGGTAATTTTTGTTGTCTGTTACGATAATACGATGATACTTGTCAACCTTGAAGGTTTTACCCTTTTCAAGAGGAGTCGAGAGGTAAAGAGAAAGTTCTGTCTCTTTACCTTTTCCAGGTAAAGTCCTGCCATCTTCATTTGACAGCTTGGCAAACACACCCAAAAGCAATTAGTGATATACTAAAGTAGAGAACTGAGTTTCAACTTGGTAACTGCCAGGGGTGCTCTAACAGCTGTGCCATCTCAGAGCTGCAGAAAAGAGAGCAGACAAGTTGTCAGCTAACATAATTCCTGATATCTGGCTTTCCTGTTTTGGTCCTTTTTGCACAGCAGACTTTTGGAGAGTTTCACTGATAGATTTTCCCATAGCATCACAACAAAAGCTAGTCACAAAAACATGCTAAAATTTTAATTGCCACATGGCCCACAAAACTTCACAAGCTGTTTTAATGCCTCCTAACATGAGGACACAACCAGAAGCCTCACAGGTATATGTCACCAAATATTGTTATGGCTAACAACAGCAGATACTTGGTTCTGGAAGACCTGAAAACCTTGACATCATATTTCTATGCCAATGACAAGATTGAAGCACACCGGTGGTGGGTTTACAGTTGTAAACATCTGACCCAAGGAAGTCCCCATCTCTTATCTTCCTATTTACCTAGCTAAAACACCTTCTTTGCCCCCATTTCCCACCTCACCCCAATTTTAGGATATCTGAATTCATTGACTGAGTTATGCTTAACTTCCCATTTGTACAGTCTCTAGCACTTTCATTATAAACAACGATGTTGCGAGTTACCTGTTGGTATAACAACAGTAGCACACAGCAGCCCCAGTCTCCTTTACATTTTGTTTATTCTAGTTTAATTGAGATTACCAAAAATAATACCATCACCACAATACCATTTACCATAAATAGGAATACCCAAACTAGATGAGCCTACAGGACCACAGATTTAACTCTAAACATACACGAATAAAGCATTTTCCACTGATTCTGGAGGGAAGTAACAGGTCACAACTGATATATGCAACAGCTCAGTACAAGCATATTAGTGAAATATGATATTCACTATCAATTGCTTGACGAGGTGAGCTCCCAACAGAAAAACATATTGTTAGTGGGGTCTAATAGTCAGCTTTAGTGCAACTGTCTCCTACCAACAGTACTAGTTCCCATGCTCAACCATGTGTGCTGTAACTCCTAATGTTCCTGAGACATACTTGGCAAAGATTTATCAGATCTGTGAGGACAAACTACATCAGGATATGAACCAATAAAAAGACAATCAGGAGGTGTACGTGTGAGGTGGGAGAGTGGTGTTTACTGATATGTCACAGAGAAGTTTACCCACATGTACTAACAGCTGATAAATCTGCAATCACATCTGTAAAATGCATTTAAGCATCTTCCTATTAAACATTCATTGCCAGGGCAATTACAGGTTAGCTTGCTGGTGATGATTATCATTGTATTCAACCACTTGTGTTCCCTAGCATGCTGTGCTGGGGAACTACAGTTTATCCAGAAAAGCAGATACAGAATATGGAAAGCCAGAAGCCGGTAAGCCGAACAAAGAGCTCGAGATTCAATACATTCAGATGAAAAACAAACTCTGGCTAACCAGTTAGTTGCCTGCGGCAGGGAAGTTTTGAGCATCTATAAGGGCTAGCCAAAAAAAAAAAAAAAAAAAAAAAAAAAAAAAAATCCATAGAAATTGTGTGTTTTTTTTCCTTTTTTTTTTTTTTTTTTTTTTTTTTTTTTTTTTTTTACAGTGAAGCAATGCAGTCAATCTTTGGGGGGTTTGACAGAGAAAGATAAATACATACTTAAATAATTTGCTTAAACATGATTCAGTATGCAAAATTTATATTTATCAACCGCCTTTTGGCAATTCTAGTCAGCTTCATTGTTGAATCAGTCTTCTGCTTATTTAATTTCTGGTAATTACATACAAAAATAAAAGCTCATTGGAAGTTATTATATACTACTTCTTGTCTATTTTTGTCATTCTAATTTACACAAGGGTAAGTTCTCTATTTAGAGTTATTGTGCCTATCTGTGCATCTATAAGATGATATATTTCATCTGGAAACATTTACAGAGTAATGTCCTCAATTCATATATAATACATTGAAAAAACATATAAAAAAGGAATGTATATTGTAATATTGTTACTTTAAATCTGGAGTTACATTAAATCAGATTGTCATCTGATTCCTTTGGGGTAGGTAAATTGTAACATGGAGTTTCTCAAAGATGAAAACCTCTTGGCCCGAGATAACTAGTATTAAAATAGGCAGTTCCACATGTTTGTAATTTGTGGAGAAAGTGCAGACGGTGACAGAATAGTGTCTGAAGTATTTCCCACTCTTTTTTAAATTTGTGTATAGCAAATTGATACACTTCAAGGCAGCAGCTGTTTAATGCTAATGCCAAATTATGAATTAGTCTGGTACAATTCAAATATACATTTCATATTTTACATTACTAAACCACATTTAGGATCACAGATTCATTTCAACCTCATTTATGCTACTCAATGTAATTAGAGATTTAATCTTTGTGATAAACTAAACATGAAGCAAGTTTTGTAAATTATAGATAGTTTACAAGATCCTGGGAATATTTCTCCACAAATCCACAGTGAGCCTCAGAAGGCAGGTGTGTGCAAACATAAAAATTTTTATGACAAATGCTAGATCACAAAAAATTTTAGAAAGGATTGGATGCTTGTTGATGCCTGTTGTATCACCTACAAGTTATAATTTTTCTAACAAAAATTACTGTATTCTTATACCATAAAAAAAATGAAAGCAGAAATACGATCCTTTGAAGAAGCTTAGGACTGAGATACCTGGCTTTCATCCTAGTAAAATATATGGTGCATATATTAACACTATTCACATCACTATCATAATTGAAGTTATACGTTTACCTTTTCTACATATTATAAAATCTGATTTGATTTGGCCAGGTTTCTAAAAATAAAGTATGCTTTTAGAAGTTATATCTGACAGAAATTCAAGGTTCAGTTAGATCCACACTTCTTGAAAAACAATAATAACCTGAGCTTTTGCTTTTTGCTTTTTGCAAAAAAGCTTGATCAAAATGAGTGGATATTCCTAAACATTTTATACCATTATCTCCTCCTTGGAGTTTGTTGCTACATTAAAAAATAATGTTGTTAGGTGAAGATTAACAAATCAATGCTGCATTACTTTGCTGTTCTTGAAGCTGTCAGGGAGTGGGTTAGATGCCTGGAAACATCAGTTGTTTCAATGTATCCTTAACTCTATCTTTAAGGAAAATATGTTACCTGGCAAGCATGTTGCGGATTCAGGACTGAAAATCTGCATTTCCTCCAACCATCACTCCATTTCCACAATAAAAATGCATGAATATATTGAATGTTTAAATGCTTAGTTATATTAAACATATTTAATGTCCTTTAAAAATCTGGACTGTAATGCACTGGACAGATATTTATTAATATTTTAATCAAGGAGTGATCTTGATCAAGTAACCCTAACAGGTGTGATAACAATACAGAAAATTACTTTCTTGTCAGAAAAACAATTATTCCAGCTTTGCACTATGCCAACTATGATGAAAACACTGTTACTCTTCAATACATGCATTTGGTTAAGCTTAAAGTTGCAAAGACGGAAGAACTATCTTCTTCATGCTATGTTTTCTTTTCAGTCTGATTGCTCTCCTCACTCAACATAACAACCTGGAATCTAGAATCCTCTACTAATTTGGGCTCCTACAACATCTAAACCAACAAGTATACTTAACTTTTCACTCCTTTGCTAACATGGCTGTGGGAAAAGAGACCCAAGACATCAACTATAATGAAAGGGTCATAAGACATAATTTAAGAAAAGATGCAATCAAAACAGAGATTACACATTACAGAAGAAGTGCAGCTCCAACAACGATGCTGGGTTGTGACTCAAAGATAAACGCACCTTCCTTGCTCTATATGCTGTATGCACTTTGTACAGATTTACTTAGTGTCAGGCCTTCTTTCCCGCCTAAATAACAGAGAGATAAAAATGGAAAAATAAATGTGGGCTTTACAAAAATTTTCCTGACACTTTGAAGAGAAAATTGAGCTACATTACTCAAGGTAGAGCATGTTGTCACCACAGGGTCAGTATAAGAGTGCTACAGTGCTTTGATTGCTTCTCTGTACTTTAATGGGACTGGATTTCTCTTATGCAAGTAGTTTCCACAGTAGTTCAGAAAAGCACAGTGAGTGGTCTACAGCGGATGTGTGGAAATAGTGTTTCCAATAATGTTTTCAATAAAGACAGAAGATAAAGTCACAGTGGTCCACAAGAAATTTAAAGGCCAGCAGCACTCCACTAGACCTATATATTTTGGAGCCCTTGTTCAGAAATAACTCTAAATTTGTAAAACTTGTCTTAAGGATAATGAAACATTTCTGAAATTATTTCTATGCTAATCAAGCACAGTCTTAATCACACCAAGAAGAAAAAAAAAATCCTTTTTTTTTTTCCATATTGACACATTCTGGAAATTCATTTCATTGTACCATTTCAGGGAAAGGAAAAAAAAAAAAAAAAAAGTAGGGACATTGTGGAGGGGAAAAAAAGAAAAAAGAATGAGGCTGGTTCACTGAGAAAATGTGAAGACAAAAAAGAAGAAAAAATGATAGTTTTCTTGTTCCAAGACTGACTATATTTTCTGAAAGTCTGGCTCCCTGGAAGCCTGTTAAAAGCCCTGAGCACTACACCCCATCCCTGAACAGGAAAGGATGAGCCAGCAGATGCCATTAAATATTTGGCATCAGGACCCTTAGGAAGTCCTGGTTTCCCAGGCTCTGAAACATTCTCCTGTAGCTCTACTGAAAACATCCTTACGGCTCCATGCCCTGAAGATGCTCCCAGGCTTCCTCTTACCTAGGGAGGTGGTGGAGCAGACTACGCTCTGGGTGTAGCCCGTCTGCCCAAGGCTGTTGGTGGCAGGTTAAACCGTTTTTCTTGCATCCCACACCTTGGAAAGCCGGGCTGGCCACCACCACTCCTGTGCAGGAGACCAGGAGCAGGGCAGCATCTGTGCTGGCAGAGGGCAACCCTGCAAGCAGGAGCAGTCCCCACGCTCAGCCCTCCCCACCAACGGAGCAGTCCGATCTCCCCCTTGCCCCCGTCCAGCCCCCCAACCCAGCCATGGCCCATTTGCCCCAAGTTAGCAGAGTTGAGTCCTCTCTCTTCTGCTGAGCAGCTGCTTTCCCCCTTAACTCACCATGAATAAAGTTCAAGGGATAAGGAGAACAAAACTCTAGACACTATTTTTTCTGGTTCTTTTTTAGAGCTTGGAGTAAAGGAAAACGTTGACCAAACAGACACTTCGCATGTTTAAGTGACTCCCTCAGAGTAGGAAGTTTCCATCTGAATCCATTTGAGCCTTCCACAGAGAGCATAAAATAGTTATTCAATAAATACTTTCAAGACAGATATAGTCTGGTGTACTGATCCTTTGAAAGAAATTTCTTCTGAGTTGTTGAAACAGCTACTTTCAACCATGAGATAAAAAGCCCCACTCAGACATCTCAAAGTAATTCCCTATCTCTGATTCTAAATAGCGAGTTTATTTGCTACATGTGATACGGTGCAGTGAACCTAGCAAGAGGCAGTCACCAAGAATTTGGGGGAGAAGGGAGCTACTGTCTTTTTAATGCTAGTATTCACATATTATGGCAAAAAATATATACTGTCCAAGTGGCAAAAATTAAAATTTACTCAGGATAAATTAATAGCTTGGTAAATATGGTTTAATGCTTGCTTCCAACAAAAAAAAATTCTCCAAAAACCCCCCTGACCTATTTCATTTATATAGCAATAAAAAATAACTGAAAATGCCAAAATAATTGTTAAAAATTCAGACCCTGCAATCAGCAACATACATTTCCTCTTCTCACATAGGAGAAAAATAGAGCAATATCAAATACTCCTATAGCAGCTTCTAATTGCTTCTGTTTCACTTTAGCATATGGGAATACATATTTTCTATCTTAATAAAATATTTTCTAAGGTAACTTAAACCATTCATATTTCTTTTGGCACTATAGAGTATTAGTTTGCTAATACTTGCTCCCATCCAATTGATAACAATATTTGATACTAAAAGATTAAGAATATAAATTTCTGGAAAGAGTAGACAGCTACTTTTTCAGGCCTATGTCAGATTTCCAAAAAATCAGGCATATAAACCGAAACAACAGCATATATGGATATATTATAAGACACTGCCAGTCTACCATCTGCCCTGCTTTGTCAATACAGTGACTCATGATAATATAGTAATAGCTACTGAAAAAAAAAAAACATATTACAGTGTTCATTGTGGTATTTTTCTTGTTTCTTTTTTAATCATTTAATAAAAGGAACAACTCTTAAGTGCAATGAACATGCAAAAGGTTATTTATTTTGTAAGACTGGTTGAGAAAACTTAAATTTCATCCACTTTTATCTGACATTGGAACGGACACTCATCAGTTGTACAGAAGAAAGATCAAAGAAGCCCAGTAAGTCTGCTGGACCTACAGAAAATGAAAGTATCAGCCCAAATGATTGAATTCTGATGCGTAGTTCCAAAACAGCTAAATATTTTTGCCCTCTCCTGCCATAAGCAAGGTCGAGGATAAATGGATAAGCCACTTTTAAGAAGAGAGAAAGCTTGACCGGGGAAAAATTCTGTAATAATAAATGTAGCTTGTTTTAACAGGCTTTCAGTCTACAAGAAAGAAAAGATATTTCAGCAGAGGGAGAGATAAATTCAGTGCTTAACAAAACTATCTCATTTTTTCCAGGGGTTTCTTTTTACTCTAGTCACTTCTTAATTTTCATTTCATCTTCCACCATCATAAGGAATCATATGAGATCTGACAACAGAAAAGCTGAGCTTTTATTTTGGAATCTTCTTTCAATACTATGAGATATATGTCAGTTTTTCATACCACCTCTATTGTTAACCTGTCTGCTTCTCTGCATCACCCATATACTGATCCCTACTATGTAACTGTTAACATTACTATCCTAAGCAAATGTATTTTTGAAGGAGAATACTACTTTTGCTATAACACTGTAAGACCTAGAATGTTCTTAGTGATTAAGCTAGGCCATGATATTTAAGTGCACTATTCCATCGCACTGTTATGCTAAGCATCTATACTGTCCCTGCCATCAAAAATTAGAATACGAGCAATTAATTGAAGAAATATCCACTTTTCCTATTAAATGTTCTACAAGTTTCTCACTGTTAGACAGATCTGACAAAATAATTATAGTAGATCTGTGGACACTGCAAAAACATATATATTTAAATCAACCTGTGTGACACAGTAATGCCTGGCAGATGTTTGCTGAATTAACTATATTCATTTAATACATCACTTCTAGGTTTCTATACTCCCTTACCAATGGAAAATTTGTTTCTTTTTAACAAAATTCTCACCAAATTATTAGCCCTAGATTGTTCTAAATATATGGCTATTTACCATAATCTATTTTTTTCCAACTTTTTAAGCATATTCTAATAGATGCATTATCTTTATCATCAGTATTTCTGTCAAACATCTTTAGGATTCTTGAGTTCAATACACTATTTTCAATCACCAACCATTAGCTGTGTATCCAGCCCCATTTTGTATTATGAAAATATGTTTATATTAATTTGAAGGCTATTCAGTGGCCTGATTACTCTAGTATCAATTACTAATTAATAAGTACATAATGAAATAATGTAGCATTAAACTTTTCAATAATTTTTCATAATTTATTTTAACCACATTTGACACAAGCAACTTGTTAACTCTCAAAAATAATTAAAACGAAATGCAGATTACAAAGCTATAAATATGGTCTGATATTTTACTATGGTATCATCAAATGTTTCCTTCCAAAAAACCATTTGAAAAGTTGTCAAATTGAAATAGCATTTTTAAAGGAATTCTGCAAAAGTTCTTAACAAATCCTATCGACTCATTCAGTAAATTAAATTGAGAAGTATCATAGATGTAGCATGCTTCATATAATCATTATAAAGGTATTATTCTGTTGGCTTAGAGATTTGAAAGATATCAAATAGATTTAATAATAGTATATTACATATAAACTGTGGGTTTGTATCATACAGATAACATTTGTGTCCTTCCGCATGGCTCTATTTCCTTCCCTCAATATACTTATGTTCCTATTCTTTTCCCTCATCTTCATCACAGCTTATGCAAAATATGCAAGTTACTTCTAGTTCTGGATGTGCATAAAAAAAGGGAGAGAGACAGAGACAGAGAGATAAGCCCAAGAACACTATATTTCAGAGGATGAGTAACCATTAGTAACTTCTTCTGTCCTATTTGACTAATCTGACGGGAATCCTATCTGTCTCTCTCTTCCTCACTGCCTTTTTTAATTTCCCTTCTTCTACTGACTAGAAAAAAGCATAGGCTAAATCTCATCTGTTCTAAGGACTTTTCACTTCCCTTATTTATCAAAATGTTCTCAATTTTTATTTGGTATAAGTAATCTTACCTTTCCCTTCTAAAAAGTGTGATGCAGTATTGCTTGTACAGAGCAACGGCATTTAGATGGCAGGCAATAAATCAAAGATAAGGATTCATACTGCAGGCTCCCCTCAAATAAACCTTTCAACCAAATAAGTGTAATTTTTTTCTGAAAAATGACCACAGGATCTAACTCATTTGTACACTCTTTTTAAAACTTCCTTCAGAAAATACATTATAATTTTGACACATTAGTTTGGAATAGTGAAATTGCAGGTTAACACACATTATATTTATTTTCATTTGTTTCAAGATTTTGTTTCAGTTTCAGGGTTAGCGTTACTTAAGAATGCCATCTCTTCCTGTGCAATTTTTGTTAACAGAATGATAGTTTAATTTAAAGCAACTAAAGTATTGAACTTTGAAAAACAATTACCAAATTTTATTAACAGTATATTTGCAGTGATTTCTGTATCTTTTCATTAAGTTTATTCAATCAAATTAACTAGGCGAATGTGTCTTTTTCTTCCTGCTGAGTCACATAAGACACCTTTGAAATGGCTTAAGGAGAACAATTACTTTAATAAATTCTAATAACAAAATTAATTTTATTAAGGAAAGACATTTATAGTACACTCTTATGCACGGCATTCTATTTCTCTTTTGTTTTGTTACTTCCTTTCCTTACCTCTTTGTTGGCTCTGTCTGCTTGAACTAATGTTCCATTCAGACACGGCTCTACATAGTGAAGTTCTTCGTTATACTGTAGAGAGAAATCAAAAATATGATGAAAACATTAATTAAAAGCTTTGAAACATACAATTTAATTTTATGATTTAGAGCTAAAGTAAAACATGTCCATAAAACAAAAACAGTAGGATTCAATTCATTTTTTAAAATTGGTCATAGAATTTTTTCTTTTACATAACTTAATGTTTAAGAGGTTGAAACTTTTTAAAAGTAGCATTCAGTTGAATGGATGCCAACATGCAGGTGGGGATAGTGGGTACTGTATATGTTAGCCCACAAAAACATCCTTCAGGTTGACATCTGGATAGCATTAAGAATTTGGGTTTGATGCATCACAGTCACAACTCCTATTTCTTTGTTATATTAAAAAAAAAATGACAAATATTTGAGGCAATGGCTAATATATTTTGGGATGTTAATAGCATTAAATAGGTTAAATAGGTTAAAGAGTGTGCAAGCTTGAATCAACCCTGGAAATGTTTGACAATAGTTAGAATTGCAGTCAAAGTAGCTCGTTAGACAATAAGTCATGAAGCTGTGACACATCTTTAAAGTACTCCCTGGTTATCTTGCAAGCTTAAGTAACTTAGATAGCCAGGTCTCACTGTCAGAAGCACTTGAAGAACCTGAGCTTCACCTGCAGTGAGTAGATCTTACAGACTCATGGGTGCCTAAACCGCTTCTAGGAATGAGACTTGATTACTTAGATCTTTTAAGACTTTCAACACAGGACAGATTAATAGATAATTGCCTTCAAAATAAAAGTCTGCAGTAGTATTACAAGATTCAGTTTTACATTACTACTTCTTTTTATTTATTTGATCTACCCTAAAAGCTATCACAGGTTAAAGTGTGGGGCTTTTGCATCTAGGTCCTACTTGGTTTCACCCTTTCATAGGCCGTAAGTGAACTGGGACAGCCATAGCAGACAACAAAAGACGACAAGTTCAGCCAAAAATAATCAGGGAAAGCATTTCATATAATTAATATATGCATTCACTCCATCCTTCCTCCATCTCAGTGGGAATAAAAGAGCTTTACAGTGATTCATTGCAAAATGCTTCTTACACAAGGCTCTTTGTCATTGCAAGTTCACGCTGTTCCCATCGCCTGCAGCTCTGAATTTGTCCTACTCTCTCTTCAGTATAACACAACTCCTTTCTCTGCACAGATGTTTAACCTCAGACCCCTGCAACCTGTTCCAATTGGACATCTGTCATCATCATTCATGTGAACAGTGCAGTATGCACCAACACTCATTAATTACATAATTATTACGTAATTATTGTTGTATAGGGAAGAGTATTTAATTTGAACTGTATCAAGCTTTTCTTGAGGCATTGTGCCAGGCTCGATCCTCAGTTATGAAGAAATACAAATCCGTAGTAATTCTACTTACTACAGCTGGATAGGTAGAGTATTGACATCAGCATCAACATAGTAATTGGTGCATAAAAAAAAACATATGCTACAAGGTTATTTACACATCATTTCTACAGCAGATCTGCATGCTTCCCTAATTATTTTATTCCAATTAATGTTAATCCAAAATATGAGTGCCCGAGGACATGCCTACTGCTCCAAAGGTCATATGAAAAAACAAGACGATGGCATCTGGAACACTTGCCAGTCACTGGGAATGTCCTGTGTGCAGTGTCACAGCGTTTTATTGATCGGATAAATGATGTGCTTTCCCCTGCAGTTTCCCTCTTCAGACTGCTTTCCAATCTATTTCCTGACAGCCACTGCAAATAATAACGCTAAATCTTCACAGCACCTCGTGTTACAGGCCACAGTCAAGATCATCTTCTTTTCTATTATAAACAAAAACTAAAAACCTGTAACAGATGCTGGCTCACAGGGCCCTAATCACTAACTTGCTACTTCTGCACGCCATTTTTTCGATATAGTCTTTTATCAACACACTTTTTGGCTAAGCCTGGGTTCTTTAGCTTGATTTCTGTAGCCATCAGTAGAGACTTGTTAACATATTTGTCTTTATATGACAGTAAACACATGGTCGTCTGTAATTAGTCAGCATATAAAAATATTAGAATATGCCTCTCAGTCATGATCTGTTTCCCATCTCTCATTTATGCAAGCAAAATGAGAATTTCCAAATGTTGCAGCAGTAGGATTTTTTTTTCCATGCCTATCACCACTAGCATGCAGATGAAACAATCTCCTACTCTTATCACAGTTTGCATCTAAGTAGCATAATTTCACTCTGCTAGGTTTCTATAAGGTTCCTTTTCAGCACTGTTTTGGATAACTCATGCCAACCACGCTATCCCCACAGCCACGGAGCTGGCACACCTGGCGCTTCTAGGAAAGGCCCAGCTTGTGCTTCGGATCGCTTCGTCCTTCCCACGGGGTGTTTTGCAGTGTTACTAGTGATGCCTTCCTTTCAGGTTAATTAACATTAATTACAAAATTAAGGCACCCGAGTAAAAGACATCCTGCTTCTCAAGACTCCTGCATTACATTGTGTTTTCATGTTTCCTACTGTTACTTGGTTCCACCCCCCAAACGCCGGCATACGGCACCTTTGCGCATTACGCTTGGGCTGGCAGCGAAGCACTAATTGAGGTAGTTAAAATAGCTGTAGAAGAGCCTCCCCTTGGCTGAAGCGGGGAGGAGAGAAGAAAAAACAACTATCACCCCTTCTGAGCTCCTCTTCCAGGACCTCCGTCTACTTTCATCTGTTTTGTAATTTAAGCATTTGGCAAGATGTATTTTCTTATTATTTTATTTACTTATATACATTTACCTGTTTTTTTAGTTCACATTATTTTGCCATGCTAGTTAGTTCTTCGCAGTACAGCACAAACTAAAATACGTGGACCAAAATTTGAGCTGCCAAGTTGGTACCATATAATTTTGTAGAGGGCTGCTGACTTTATTGCATAATCAGATACTACCTGGATCCTGAAAAAATGTCTTGAGATATATATGTTTCCAGCATAGCTAAGCAAGTAGTTTTGCATTTACCTCTACATTTTTCATATTTTTTCTTTGTTATATTTAAGCACTCTGGAGCTTAAGGTCCGCAGAAACAAATTAAATCCACCTTTTGGTGTGGAACAATAAAAAGATAAAAGACTTCACACTATATTAGGCACACTCAGAAATCGAGCACATCCCAAACTAAGACTCAATAGTGAAGACAAGCCAAAAGAAGGACCACAGAAATTTGTATTTCTAAAGTTCTGCTAATTTTACTGTGCTCAACAAGTAGCACACAAGTATTGCCTACTGGCTGAAACAAACGTATGGAGATTTACAGTTGGTCAGCCTACGCATCGGCACTACCACGCAGAATCGGATTAATTGGGCGGGCTGAAAAACAAGTTATCCGTGATCTATTTGGGATGAATGCAAGGGTTTAAAAAAGGGCTTACGCAGAAACCGTTTATAATGGAAAATTCCACAAATGAAAAATATAACACTGTTTTGAATTAACAAATAATAGTCTTCTAATCAATTTTGCTAAAACGGTGTGACTGAAGCATTAAAATTGATTTAACAATCTCAGTTCAGTTAATATTTTATTCATTTAATGTAGAGTTTACAGTATTGTAAAAGCATTTAAAAAAATCAGCATTGGGAAAAATTAGCACTCTTTTTATGATAATATTGTTAATTTAATGCATGACTTGGAGTTATACTTCAAAGTGAATTGGAAAAGTATGCCTTTTCTCTCATTGTTGCTGACATCTCTGTTCACACACCAGTGAATTGACCTCAAATTTTAACACAGACGGTACAAAATCACTCCAGTATTTCAACATTTTCTTTTTCTAATTCAATCATCTACTCCATCAATTTCACATAGATTTTGCAACAACCTACCCATGAAAGCTAAAACAATTTTTAACATTATCTTTTGATGTTTATTCTCTGGAAAGACCTGCACTGAATACTTTTCTGTTACATATGCATACAAATATACTTAGAAGAATATTAGTAAAGGATGAAATGGACATAATAGATATGAAAGGACCCAGCCAGTATAGTGCTAGTGGGCTTTTTTACAATCCTACTGCATATTTGTAATCATTAATTGAATTTTTAATGTTAGTGTGTAGTGACCATAACTCCCATTACATTTAACGAGAATCTTCAGCTTCATTTTGCATGGAATACTGAAATGTATAACAACAACTTGAAAAGTAACTTGGAAAGCTTTAAAAACTTTCTGTACTGGGAGATATTGTAAAGGGACAACAAAAAGCTAACAACAAAGCTGATGACCACAAATTTTGCACAGCTGCTTTTCAGTCAGACCTCGGCTCACCTCTGTCCTTCGGTACTGAAGGACCCCCATCACCTCCACTGTAGGTGTATTAGTGTCATCTTTGCCAGCTAATTGCCTTCTACAAGGCAACTCATTGCTATTCCCATGATTCTGCTCTATTCTCTAATTTATGAACCCCAACATTTTTTTTTTTTTTTAGTAAACTGGTCTCTTTCAAGAGATAACTCATCAAATAGGTTGTC
Organism: Rhea pennata; assembly: GCF_028389875.1. Taxonomy (NCBI): domain Eukaryota; kingdom Metazoa; phylum Chordata; class Aves; order Rheiformes; family Rheidae; genus Rhea; species Rhea pennata. Next base: position 15,914,279 of record NC_084674.1, read on the forward strand.
TTCCTCTAATCTCATCTGCTCTTTTGACTACCTTAAAAGTGCTCTTCTTGCCACAAAATTTCTCATCTGTTTGTGTACCCTTTTCCACGTGCTTTATCCTGTCTCTTACTCATCCATAAATCCTCGCTCACATGTTTCATCACTGTTCTCCCTGTATTTTCTTCCTTGGCTCTTTTTCCTCAAAATGCAGGCATGCTTTGGGGTTCTTCCTCTTACAGAAAACTCAAAATAGAAAAAAATCCTTAATACATCTGACTCCTAATTCCTGCCCCATTTCCCCACATAATGTGCACCCTGCCTTCAACAAGACCATGCTCTAAACCTTCCCATCACCAGGCTTTGTTTAAATAACAAAACTTCTGTTTACAAATGCTTGACCGCAGATAAAACCTATATGGACTTAGGAAAGAAACAAGTAGCAGCGCTGCTTTGCTGGGGCCGAAGTCATGCTGCTGCTGCTGCTGGAACTGCAGCTGGAGATGCGCTGGTGGGAGAGGGAGGTCAATGCTGACAGGACACATCTGAGAGCACCGCGCCTGCCCATGGAGGGCAGGGATGCCCTAGAGGGGATGGTGGCCATGGGGTCATCCATGGCAGGCAGGGACACCCCAGAGGGGACGGCAGCTGTGACTTGAATAAGGGAGGAGAGGTGCTCAGCTTAAGCTGAGCCCAGGAAAGGCGAAAACAAAGAGATATTTGAGTAAACATAGACTTAAATCGAAAAAGTAACATTTAGTTACTTACATTTTTTGGAACTGAAATATTAATATTCAGTATACCCCTACATTTCTTACTATTCCTATACAACTCTGAATACTTTGCCGCATACACTTCTACATTCTTCACTGGAGATGAGCCTTTTGGCTTTCCCAAAGTAACAATTGCAGTTAAGAAAAAACATTGCTTTTTCCTTCCTGAATCATTTACAGTACCTATCACAACAACTTGCAAGCACGATCATTACCCACTGAATACAGATGTTCAGCTTTCTTAGTAGTTAATTAGTTGGCACCTTTTTGCTACTCAGAAAACTTAAGTTATTTACAATTTTGTTGAAGGATGGTAAACTTTTTTTTGATACACAAAGTAATTATGCCATCCTATTACATAAGTTTCTGGTAATTATATAATAAGCAATTCAAGATTAATATGAAAGATATACTTGGATACCTCAAGCATATATGTATATATATGTATATAAATATATAAAATTCTCCATACAAAATCAAAGATCTGCATTCTTTTTGCTAGGGTCATCTATTTTACTATAAAAAGGGCACTTCTTTGTACCAAAATAAGGCCAAAATCCTCCTTATATTCAAGTTTGAAGACATTTTTAGGATTTATATATAGGATAGCATATTAGCAAAAGAACTTCAACAAATACACACACACACACACACACAAAATCATCAAGCGCTCCCAATCAAATAATAGTTGTGATACCAGTTTGGGATTTGTCAAAGCCATCCTCACCTACTTGATTAATCCCATCGTGCTTAGGCACTGTAAAACTAACCTCTGGTCACATAGTCAAAAAAAGTACTTGTACCATGGAAAACTAACTGCCACATACAACTAACAGGAACGACTCTTAATTATCTAATTTGTCAGTGTTAGTAAGCGCTGGTAAAACCTCTTGGCACAACTTCACAGTCCCCATTCTGTTATTTGGAAAAAAAAAAAAGTCACATTAAGTCACATTATAGAATGAATATGGAAAAAAAAAATATCCTAGAACTTCAACATTTACCCTGAATGTGTCTTTAGAGCTAAGCCCCAGCCTCCATTTTTCGCATGAAATTTATAGATCACTGAATAACACTTTTGGAGAGTGACATGTAAATTATGTAATATTCAATGTTGCATTATAAGTACAAGGAAAAACGTGACTGTTAGTTGTAAAAGTGAGAGATTCACAATGGATCCATAAGGTGACAGCACACAGTAGATTCTTAGTTTTCTTAACTTGCTTTATAGCTTCTTTCTGTAAGCTTATAGCACACCTCAAAACTCAGTCAGCTACGTATATGCATACATCTTAGACTCATCCTGAGAAAATCATGAACGCTGAGGCAGTGTCCAATTCTACGCAAACTTCAGCAAGAGCTAATATCCGATTCTACCAATTTTTACATATTAATTGTTCTATAATTTGCAGAAGTTGCCAGGAAACTAAAAATAAAAGAAAAATCTCAAGGTTAAAAAGTAAAGTAACACAGAAAACTTAGGCAAACTTACAACCAGAGAACTATTATTTACAACTCTCAGACTCAGGACAGTTTGTTTAAAGAATTTCAGATTGCAATTCCTAGAAAAACTCTCTGAAAACATTGCTACCTGAACAAGGTTGCACTGCAAATCACAGTATATGTCCAGTTGGATGTCTTCTTATATCCATCACCTCCCTACAATATTTTCAAGTGTATTGTGTAATGTAAAACATGAGAGAGCAACAAAAAGTGGAATTAAAAAGATCAAGGAAGAGTCCTGAGACACTCACAGCAATTATATTGAAGAAGTCATCATCTCCAAGGGTGTCCAAAATAGATGATACTGTCTGCTTAGCAATAGTCAAGCGAAGACCTTTCATACTGCCACTAACATCAACTAAAATGACCACATCTTTTGGAGAAGTAGCTGCCTGAATGTACCTAAAGCAAAAGGCAAAATGCACATTGTTCATGTAAAAAATGAACTTTTCTCCCTTCCATATTTCTTAAAAAGCATTAATAGTTGTTTATTACCTACCATTTTCTATTTCTGCAGTCAAATGCAATGACTCCATTCTCATCAGGTTCCCATTTAATTCCTGTTTAGCAAAAAGAGGAAAAAGATTAAAGTTAGAACAATTTGCACAGTTTAAAATTTATCTGAGGTATTGGGGTAGAGTAGCATTTAAAGAAGTTTCATACTTAAGCAACTGAATAGGCAGCATTATTGTAACACACCATGTCACCAACCACACTGTGCTAATGTTGGAAAAATATTGTTTCTCAGTCCTTTTTAGTCTGCTGTAAGGTGAAAGCCTCTTCAAGCCTACCTTGCTGACCACAGCACTGTGTGTCACTAAAGTAGAACCACTTGGTCACTTGTGGAAACTTGACTTCTTGGTCGCTTATGTGGAAATTTAGAAATTGAACAATAAGTTACAGTTAATTTTGTAAGTGCTGCTCTATGTATCAATAAGGCACATTATCAAAGTTGAGCACTGTATGAAGGCTCTAAACTTTTGTCCTCCCTCCCTGCAGCCCAAGAGTAAATTATTTTCATATAGACAGACATGAATATTCATATGAGTTTTATAAACAGAAATATATATTTAATGTAAATGTAGTATACACACACATGCATTTTCTGTATTTTTTTCAACGAGGAACAGCCAGAGAACTGATCACCAAGGACCTCTAAGTAATGTTGCAGAATTTTAAGGGAAAATAAATCTACCTTCACGAAAACCGATCCGTCTTTCTAACAATGGACATATAGTGAAAAGTAGTCTTAACTTCAGCTACCCATATCTGACAATGCATATGAATTTTACTGGTTGTTGACTGCATTGTGAATTGGAGTTTACCTTGTCTCCAAGACAGATGAATAGAGACTGTGCTTCATTAAGTGCTATGTATGAGGCAATTATGAGCTGACAAATTTAGTATTTAAGTTAGCACAGATATAATGGGCATGAAGTAATTGCATGCACTTAGCACAAATATTGAATAATTCAACCACTTCAAATTTATGTTTTTTATTTTCTTCTAGTTACAATGTTGGATTATCTGCCATGTCAACATACCTTTTTTAATTTAAAATTAATTGTAATTAAAAATTTAAATCCTATGAAATTATGTAATATCTTACATGGTGCAGCATCAGATTTTAACATGATCAGTAAGTATACTTTCAGTACTGAAAAACCTTTTACCTTCATAGTTGCTACCAAAATCTCATTTTTTATTTTGGTGTATTGATTCTAGCAGCTACACTCACGTACTTATGTGAGGTATACAAGAACCAATTGCTAGAACCAGTGGCTGTTAATACCAAAACCACCTCACTTAGCAAAGTCATCACAAGAAATAGCAAAATCACCTCACTTCAATTCTGCCCAAGTGAGATTTACATTCCAAATATTATATATTGCATTTGCATTGAAAAAGCAAAATTAACAGCACTATCTGAATCTCTGTAGTCATTTACATTTATGTATTACCTTCCTGTTTTTCATTTTTGGTTTTCATATAAAGAATACATAGAACAGAAAACCTAAATCTCTAAATAAAATAACAGAAGAGTAACATCTTGGGGCCTTTCTTCCAAGCAAAAATTGGTAGGAAAAAAAAATCAAAATATTGAAAATCTTGATTAGAAATTGCTTTTTCTGAAAACTAGATAAAATTAAATCTGCAAATATTAGTGAAAGTCATAATTCATGACAACACTCAGTGGAAACTTGTAGCCATAGCATTGTTTATTGCTTCTTGGGAACTTTTGTTCTTCTTACCTGGGTATTGCCTGAAAAATCCTTTTGCACTTCCAAAGTACTGCCAAATGAGAGAAGGGTCACGATCAAAATTATCAACAAACACCTTATTTAAGGATTCAGACCAATAAACTCCATTTACAATGGCTGGATCTGGGGAAAAAATAGAGAAAAGTGATTTTACTTCATAGGATCCCTTGAAGCCAATCATCTTCAGCTTATTCAGTATCCAAAAATGTACCTACTGCAAACTGTTGCAAATCATCTTTTGGTTTTATTGTCAATTAAGTGATTCAAAATAAATTATACAGTTACACAATTAAAATAAGATTAAAAATAGAGAAGAGATACAAAGCACACTTTGTAGATAAGAGTTATAATTGCTCATTAGCCCTTTTATTTGGAATTACTGTATCACTTCGCTCAGGAGAATATAGATGAATCATCATAATAGCAGATTTTTACTTATTTCAGTTTATCTTCCCTAAATCTTTGAAATATCTCACGGCAACATTGTATACATATTGTCTGTCCTTTTTTTTTTCCCCCCCCTTCATCCTTCAAGCTGATAGAACCATTTTCATTATATTTGATGAACATCGAAACACAAAATCTACAAAATTTAATTAGATAAACGTACAGCAAATCACACTGTTATCTGGAAAACACTGGGCCAAAATTTCACAACAACTATCTCTTACCACGTCCGACTCCCACACGGAAGGGAGCAGAAAGTAACCCTTGCTGTGGAGAATAAACTATTTCTGTTTAATGCATCAGAATATCTCCACCTAGCAGTTCCTAAAAGCCCAGCCTGCCCAGGTATGGTTTTACGCTGCAGAATGCCAGCTTAGTCCGATGGTGGTGAACCAGAAATAAGCTAACACAGCTAAAAAGAGAGTTAGTCAATCTCAGATTGTGATACCAAATGCAGATGGATAGATGAGAAGCAATTAAGATAGTCTATATTCCCAATCCAACCTATACATGAAGTCAGAAGTATAGAAAGGAAAAACAAAACTAAGATCACAGCTGTATTACTTCATTTGTAAAAGACTGCATACGTGTCTATGCCCTAATATTCATTCAAGCACTTGAAATAATGCTTCCATTAACTTTTAAAAGAATGGCACTGAATTGATTTCAGATCACTTAGAATGCAAATTTAACGGAGTGGAAAAAAGGTGAACTGTTATCTTTCTTTACATTCATCAAGAAAAACAGAAGAAAAAGGGAAACGTCTCAGATATACATCTCTGAATGTTGCTTCATCTAAATATTTGAGTTCACATTGCAGGACTGCTGAAAAAGCTAGGTCAACAAAACAGATTTTGTTTTTAAAACATGTCTAGCACAGTTACTTGTTTCTCTAGAAAATGAAATAAACATTTAAAATCCGTCCAGTTAGATGCATATCAAACAGAGCAGCATCACTAGCCTGATGGTGCAACGCCAGTCTCGCCTGGCCAGGTTCACAGTTACTCCAGTAACAAGCTGCAGCTTAGACATCACAAATCAACTGACAAGAGCAACTGTCCTGTGACACGAGTTTGTAGAAATATGCTCCCATTTCAGCCCCCTCAAAATATCGACTAGTGAGGATCAATCGTTCAGCATTTAGTCATTAGAGACCCAAAGCGAAGCACCAGCCTCACAACCACATTCTTGGTCCATTCAAACTTTCCAGGACTAGTTCAACCACTGACATTGTGGTTCTGCTCCACTATACAGGTTTTAATGGAAAATCTGAATCGCTAAAAAGAACAGCGGTATTACTGGGTCAGCATTACAGTACTGAGATAAGGTGATGGAAAGTTTAATTCATATTTGAAAAACAGCAATGTATTCCAGTGGGTTTTCTTATTCTCTTGGAAGTTTGTGCAGAAAGGTTTCATTAGAGGACAAGCAAAGGACCGTCCTCTGCCCCTACAGGACAATAAGTTCTTGGTACACCGTCAGTATTAGTGAAAAGCCAAGCTGGTCATAAATGGAATAATTCCATCTTAATATATATTTAAAATAAACTACAGTGTTTCTTAGCAACTTACATTCAGATCTCATTCCAAGACTGCGCATGGCACCTCGATTTTTTTTTCTAGTATCAGTTCATCAAATAGTTTTTATCCATGGCTCCCTCAGAGGCTAATTTTTAATGTTCTTTCTTACTGAATCTGTCTTGTGGTACCACTCATCTGTGCAGAGTCTCCCCAGGCAAGGATATCATCCTTTCAATTCTACATTCGCTCCAGCTCCATAAGATTATGAGACAACTTTAGCTATCCAGGCTGTTAAGCTCTAATACTGAATGTGAAACACTTCCACTGGCATTTGAAAAATATGTATTTTATATATATATATATAAAAACCTTACATGCAGGCACTTTTTCAAAGAATGTACATGAAAATCCATGCCTCTACAGCAGTGAATTACTTTTATTAGCTCATCTCTGCACATCCACTTAATGTGTTTATATATCTGTACCATGCATGAGAGAACTCTACAGAAAGACAACAAGGAAAATTTTTTCTGAACATGATAGTTTGAGCCTATATTCTGCATTATGTTGACACCGCTAATCATCCAAATGCTGATCACTTAAAGCATTAATCCACTGACTGAAACTAATAGGAATTTATAACTGAAAGGAGCATTAAGCAGGGCGTTTTAAATTAGAGGGCACAATTAAAATGCAATCTATGATGAGACAGGTTCCTTTAAAATGAATCCTGGTGACAATTTATTACCTTCCTACGCCCTGTGTTTCTATTAGGCCAGCTGTAATTTTCACAGCATGGCAAGAGTGACCTGTAAACTACATTTTGTGCATCAACCATTTTTATGAAAAGGCAAATTAGGTCACATTCAGTCACATCCTTACTACACTGAACAAAGGAAAATGAAGTGGAAAAAATAAATCCACAGTATCAAGCCAAAGGCCTATAGCCTACAGGTGGAAACTGGGTGTCTTAGCTTCTATATCTTTAGGCAGAAGGATCTCAAAGCCCTGCTCCTCACTGTATATTTGATAATGATTGTTATGTGGATGCAACTCTGTCCACATATGTCATCCTAAATGCAACCAAGTTCCTGACTGATAATCCTAAATAAAAATCTGGAGGCTCATCTTCTAATAAGAGATATGTTAAAATTGCCGTTCTGGCCAACTTCCAATTTTAGCAATTACATTTTGCCTGAATTGTCCCCCACTACTTTATTCAGAAACAGCATTCTTAAATTTTTATATTGCCAGTGGATGTCACCTACATCCCCAAAACAGTGACATTTCAATAGCAACTAAAGACATGCTTGTGAATATTTGGCTATTTGAGCAGGGAGAAACAAAGGAAAAAAAGATTAAAACTTAATATAAATGTAAAATCGTTAGTGTGATGTTATGAGTCTGATTCAAACACAGTAAGCATGAATAGCTTCTGCCACAATTCTTGAAACAGTTTCTGTTTCTGCTTCCTGACAATAACAGTTAATTAAAAATATAATTGAAATATTCTTTTTCCTCTGCCTTCTAGATGAGCTGGTTTGCAATTATATAGGATTTTGTTCCAATGCTGTTTGTGTAGACGCTATCTGGTTTTTATTGATATTTAGTATAAAACCAGCCCTCAGACAAACAGGTACACCGATAGGAATCTGAAATATAATTGCCAAAGAACAGTATAAATGCACACAGCAATTAAGTTTCTGTCACAGATCCTGCTGACCCTAAGAAACAGGGCTGAAGATTCAACAAAGATGTGCAGACTGAAAGACGTACAACAGCATGGCAAAGGCTAACACTGGAATGAAAAGCGTTTTAATTCACAGAAAGCACAAAAACAGCTAAAGAAAGATAAGACTTAAGAAACTAATATTTATATATTAACAATGCATTCTGTCTTCTAATTATTCCACTAACCTTTAACAGAAAGGGAGAATATTTACTGAAGAATTCAGTGACTGTGAAGGAAATGCAAGATACTTCTCCTTTTTCCCCATAATCTGCTTTATTACCAAGAAAAAGTGTTACCAGCCATACTAAGGGCTTTTTCCTCTATTATATTGCAAATGCAATATAATTACTATTTTCTCCTGGAAATCTGTCAAAGATGCAGACATCCAAAAGGGTGTTCCTTCTTGCAATAGGTGACCTCACTGGCAGCCCCCAGCATTGCAGAGCAGTAACGTCATGCAGCAAAGCAGTTTCAGCACGGCCTATAGGACCACGCACGGGAAAGAAACACAAAATCTAGCAGCCTTTTGGCGCAAAGATGGCAACAATATTAGCTTAATTTTGATGGCACTGACAACATATTTAGTCTGGCCATATTTTAAGAATAACAAAAATCACATACTTTGCTGGGACATGCACCAACAATCTAATAATTATACCCCTCAACACTAATATGAATGCTTTTCAGGGTGGTCCAGCGTTTTCAAGAGCTGGGGCTGGTTGCCAATTTTGGCAACTGCCTTTGCTTTCTTCTCTCTTTTCCTCCCTTTGGTAATGCGGATGCATCAGCTCCCAGATCAAAGCATCTGGCCATCTGTACACACAAAAAGATGTTTGTCTGTTTTGCTTCATGTGCTGAGAGCCATTCACCAATGTCACGAATCACACTCCCTCCTTGCACGTATGTGGAGTGGCAAAGACTTCAAGTGCCTCATCATGCGGAGGTTCAGTAGAAGGCAGTTTCAGCATCCAATGTTGCACTAATAGCATTCCCCTTCTCCTTTGAAGTTGCAGCAGAAGAACTGGAGTATAGCCAAACGCATTTATTTTTAGCCTGAGTTTCATGATGGTTGGGTTTTTGGGTGGTTTTTTCGTTTGCTTTTTTCTTTTTAAGTGAACAAGGTGGTCTGAATCTCAAGGAAGTCTGGAACTCAGCTTTAGTTCATTTGAAAGCCAGAATTACAGCTGTGAAGTCCTCACTAACACCATTCTGGGATAGAGACTCAGCCCTGATGCTGAAAATAGCTTGCCACCTAATGAATTATAAAAGATCTCCTACAGCAAGTCAGCATACCTTGGAGGTCACCCATTCAGCCCCTGACCCAATTTGACCCTGCCTAACTTCTCAGCTATAACAGCTAAAAGCAACCAGTTTAAGGGCAGATCTGTCAAGAGGCTGAAGCAAAGCTCTGGAAACAGGATTTGAGCCAGATCTATGAAGAAAGACGGCTTTCTTGAATCGTGGGATGAGCTGGGGCATAAGTCAGAGGCTTCAATCCTGGCCATCCAAGGAAGAACTGCAAATGCTGCTTCAAATAGATCTAACTCTTCCCCAGTAGCCAAGGATACAGGGCAACTACACCTATCGCTACCAGCTCAAGTAAAAACCTACTAATCCAAAAAGAGAATCACACCATAATTGATGTCATCACAAATAACAGGATACTTTTGTATTTTTAGGAAAATTATACTATTTATCTCCACACTTTTTTCAGGATACTAATTGAAGACTACGAAAACTGAAAGATAAGTATCCTAAGAAAATACCACACCACAGAGCTCTAGGATCCCAGGGTAATGATTGAGAAACAGGAACAACAACGTGGAAAACCAATACTAGAAAAAGGTTTTCAGGTAGGAAAGAGAAAACAAATGAACCAACTGAAAGGAGACCCTGTATGTACAACAAATTTGTCATAGAAGCAAAACTAGTTTTGAAGAAAGAGTCAGTGCTGACACATGGGAAGAAGAAATTTCTGTGCAGGCTGGATGGAACCTGTGGCCATCAGCAACCAGGAAACCTAAATCTGTGCAAGTAGCAGGGGAGGAAAAAGTGTCATGATGAACAACACAGGAAGCCAGTGGAACATACTGCGAATTACAGGAAAAGAAAGCAAACGTCACTGCTGCTAAATGAAGCCAACTGTGCCATAAAGTATTTAATGCACACCATACCAAGAGAGACAATTTTAGCACAGCTGCTGTCAGTGATATATGACTAAGAAGGTACAGCCTTGGAAATAAAGCCACACTTACGGCAATTGCTCAAGGACAGACCTGTTCACAGATCTTTTAGAAAACTATTTTAAGAGAAAAAGTAACTGCACATGAAAAATCAAGCCTATGCAAACCTGTAGATTAACATCTAACTATAAATTTCCATTATTATCGTCTTGATATTCTAAAAGGAGACTTGGACTTAGAGAAACAGGACAACTCAGTGACACCATATAGTGCAGGAAGGTCTCCCACACCGTATATTGAGACAGAGATGTTAAAGACCTAATTTTCCCCACCACATCACACCTGGTGCATACAACAGGGGGGAGGCAGCATCTGAATCTTTAGAAAGGAACATTTTATCATGAGAAAGGCATCTGTTTGCATGACATATCATTGCCTCTCACTCCCACAAGCCAATGGCCCCTGCACATCCTACTGTTTTCCAAGCCTCGTGTAGTGCTTTGGTCTCGCAGCAGAGACCCTTTGCACAAGTTCAGGAGAAGCAAAGTTCTACTCAGACAAGAGTGGCTGGAAAAAGCCTCACTGACATGAAAATACCCGGCTGCTCCAAAACCTCTGAAACTCCCATTAAAACATACAGAAACACTGAACAGATGCACAAGAGCATCTTGGGATGAATACATCGCGGAATCGGTTATGGATTCTTCAGCGCTGTTTGCTCCTTTAGAAAAGTGCCAAGCTGTAAGAAAGACACCTAGATAAACACAGCACAGACGGCGTAAAAATGCCTTAGCAGGTTGTCAGCCAAACAGCTTTTTGAAACAGTTTACATTCTAGCCAATGTGCTAATACTTGACCAGAAGAGCAAGACTTCTCTCTTCACACAACACAGACCCAAGACAAATCAAGAAGGGTCTGGGTTATACAGCAGGATAGAGAGGCAAATAATTATTGTACTCTAAAAATAATAGACAAAATGAACAAAATACAGCAGCAGATAGATGTATATATTCTTTGTATAAATGTCAGTCTTCTCGGCTCCATGCTAAACAAAAGCTACAATTTTTACACTTGCCATATAACCATTTTGTCAAATGTTTCTGCATAATTCAATCCTGAAGCTTTACAGAAACCCAGAAGTATTCTGCCAATTACCAGTAAGTTCAGAAATTAAGAATGCTTTCTCAACATATTTCAGAAGGGAAATAATATTTTGAAAATGTTTAAATAAAACAAAACACAAATGAAACTCCCCAATACATTCCCAGCATATGAATTCAATCCTTATTAAAAAGAAATCCTGTACAGAATCATTAGAATTATTTTTACGAATACATTTCACACTGAAAACTACCCTGATTGTTTTCCTTTTTTTTTATTTTAAGTCAGTAACCAATACTGACTGTTTATTCATATTAAAATAATGAAATAAACACAAGAAAGGAAAGTTAGCACTCTAAAAGAGGACAAACCAATTATAATTCATTTTCAATATATATTTTCATATTTTAAGTATATTACTATGAGAAACAGCTTGCATGCCAGAAGTCACTGATTAAGAAAAGTCTGCATGAAATTCTCTCCAGACAGGTAGAAAGTGGGAATAACTGCTCTCAAAGAATAGTTATGCATATAATACCAATAAATATTTTTGCATTATATATATTTGGACAAGCTCAGAGTTTTCCTTTTTTGTGTAACCATTCTGTAACCGCCACCCCCCTCCCAAAAAAAAAAAAAAAAAAAAAAAAGAGAGAGAGAGAGAGAGAGCAAAAAGAAATTCTCAAAAATCAATGTTTTTCCAGATTCAAAATGCAGAGGATAAAGGCAGGAAGAAGGACACCCTGTTTGTTTAAAGTGACTGAATTTATTTGAATTTTGAGTAAGACAAAGGCAACTGCTTTGGGGACATGACAATGGTGCCTTTATTAAAAGTAAAAACCTGCTTGGGTGCAATTTATTTCTATTGCTGATGAAAAAACAGAATAATTAGTATTTTTTTTGCAAACAGACACATTAAATAAATAATACCTGGCTTCAGTACTGGTTTCTGCTGCAAGAAGGAAACTTATCAGCAGGGCAAAAAAAATCCATTTCCTCCTGACCAAAAGTGGGAGATGCTTTTACAATTTTTTGGGGGAGAAATTTAATTTTCAAACCTTTTTTAAATTTAAAAATGCACATGCAAATGATAATTCATACTGTTCAGTTCTGATCCCGTAACGCAAGTTGTACTTCTTCCAAAACCTTTGCAGCACTGCCTGCAACGCTAATTGTAAACAGGCCAGGAGAGAAGCAGCTGCTCTTGCAGGATGTTTTGGTAAAGTGGGTAATTTCCAGAATAATTGAAAGTGGAGCTGAAAGAACTTATCAGAGGTGTAGTCAGGTAAGGACGAACACCCAGGCCTCCAAGCCAGAGATCTCGAGAGCCTGAAGAATATTACAGGGCTCAGGTTATAACCTAGTTAAAAGAGGCTAACTACAGCTTCAGAGGTAACCCCTCCAGTTCAGGAACCTCACTGCGGTTCATGCCATCGGCCTGCTTCCTATCCCCGCTCTTGGTCTAGCGATGCTTTAGCTTTTCTGCTTCACGTGCTTCGCTCTCAAAAAAATTTCATTTTGTAGTTCACACTCTTGAGCAAAGTGGCCTTTGCAGCGCTCTCCGCTGGGCTCGCTGGAGCGATTTGGGGTGTCTGCACCGGCCTGCAATGCGTGCTGTGGACCTGCGTGGGTCCCCTGGGCCATGGGCCCAAGGGGACCAGGGTAACAGGCTGAAGTCACTGCTGCTTCCTCTGCTTCGTAAGGGAGGTGAAAAGCCATCTCCACCACCTCTAAATCCTTCCTCACCGGAGTTAACACTCGGCATGGAAGATAATACAGAAAAGGAAAAGACACAAGAGAGATGGAGCAATTTTCTGCTGCTATAGGCTAATGGCAAATTGTTCTTGCCCCTAGAAGCTGGGGAAGCATCACGACCAGCAGAGCTATGTCAGGTCAGAATGCCTCTTAATATTGTATCTGAGCCAGTGAACACAACCCACCTTCACCAGCTCACGTGTCAAAAGGCAACCCAGCCCTGCGCAGCTAAGCAACCGCTGCCGAATAAGGAGGGGGAGAGCAGCGTGGTGGGGCTTGGTTTTTTTCCTTTTAAACAGAAAAACTTGATGTTACCATGTAGCATCTGGCATCCAGTTGCCATGGTGATGAAGATGTATTAGAAACATAAAGATTAGATCCACAGCCAGAGACAGACAAATCAGGATACAGAAAAAGATAAAGCACAACACACATCTTGCGTTATGATGCCAACATTTCCAAAAGGCTTGTTGTTCGAGACAGAATTACAAAAAAAAAAAAAAAAAAAAAAAAAAAAAAAAAAAAAAATCTGCGAAGCTAAAGCCATAAAGCCATTTGCAAGAACAAAGCAGCAGCCTGAGGAGATGCTGGGAAAAGGATCTGAGGCAGGATTTGAGCAAAACCAGATGGAACAAGTGGAGAATTCTGCACATCTCTGTCCAATAGCCAGCAAGAGTTAAAACAAAGAAATATGGGAAGATAGGAAATTCCTGCAACCTTGACTAAATCACTTAGACTAAGAAAGTTCCTTTTAAATTAAACAATGACCAAAGTTAGGAAGACAGTGCAAACACTGTCTTAAAGATCTTAAAATGTGAAGACAAACAGTTTAGGGGAAGGATTTCAAAATATAAATATAGTGGTACAGGACAATATGTGGCCATGACTATTTAAATAACAACTCCAGGATGTTGAATGTTCAGAAGCACAGTCCATAAAATCACATACGACAGTGATAGACAAGATTTTATTTCTTAATTTCACACCTTGCAGGAAAAGGGTTTTACATATCTGCTACTTGCAGATTATAATCTTTCCGCAACACTTGAAAAATGATTTTTTTTTTTTGGTCCTAATATTCTAGAAAATAGGTAATCTCGATTTGACAGCCACTTGGAAGGAGCTGATAGGAAAGTATGACTGAACGATATTCATAGCTCCTTTTAAGTTGCAAATTGAAAAAACTCACTTAATCAAAAAATGGCTGTGGTTCATCACGTTTCAATATCTTTTAGAGAAGGCTCTATTACCCTCAGTAGATTTTCTTTTCCTATGCAAGCAAAACTTTTGATTAAAGTCTGCATTTATTGACTTGTCATGCATAAACTCATCTTTTAACAAGCAGTGAAAGTCATGGTATGGAAGTGGCATTTGACACAGGTGATATTCTTCACCAGTCCATGAAGTGTTCGAGCAAAACTTAAAGATAACTTGTGAAGTCTAAGTTTAAGATCTACATTTGCAAAGTTTCTAGAGTTAAAGAAGCAGACATGGACATGGAAAGAATCTTATTTAATCTTTTCTTGAAGCGTTAAGTGATGCAGTTAATTATGACAGAAGGTAGAAAACAATTACAAGAAAGAAAAAAAGAAAGAAATCTACAATCCAGAAAAATAATACAGGAGGAAATAACTGATTGCCAATTTTCCATAATGATCACTAACAACATTTTTGCTTAAAAGCTTTTGTTTAAGTCACGTGATACAGTCTACACTTACAACAGTCTGCAGATGATTGGTGGTAAGAGGGACAAAACACGACATGGATGTGTTATAAATAATCACATCACGCCCAAAGCCCTGAGAGAAGGAGATAAAGCCCATTTCTGCACAAGAGTATTATAAGCTTATAAAAAAAGACCAAACCAAACCAGCTAATAAAGCAAGCTATGGAAGAAGGCTAAGAATAGGCTTTTAGCATGGAAAGCAACTGAACTGTAAAAATAATGATAGCTCCACAAAAAATTGAATTGCAATTCACAGAAAAATAAGATATTTATAGTTGTCTTTTATCCAAAATGAATGAAGTCCAAAGTACTTTGTGACTTGTTAAGTACTTTTTAATCACTTCTTTTAAAAATCCGTGTTTACTGGGAGCGATTACTGTAAACAGAATCAAAATGATTGCTAATACTTAAAAGATTTTCCATTTCAACAGCATAGAATTCATGTCAGTGCAGTTTTAATGTATTTTGACTACTATTAATCAAGATTTCTATATCTTTTTTTACAAATTATTTAACTTTTAATTGTATTTTATATTCACAAATTATTATTTTTTAATACTGACGACAGAGCTTGAGACTTTCAGTAACTTATTGTGTGTCTTATGTTTGTTAGTTGGGTTGACATAAACCGTATCTCTTGTTGACAGAAATGTTTGAAAATATTCATGGACTTCAGCATCCATCTCAGAAGAACTCTGCAGTTATGCAAAGCCCTGATAAAATCCCTCCCTGTACTTCAAAAAGCTCCGAACAGCAGCTTTAGCATGTTGCAAGAATGGAAAGAAGAGAGAGCGAGAGAGAAAGGGAGCGAGAGCACGAGCGCACACGCGAGAACGCACGCATAAGAGCAAGCACACGAAAGGAGAAAAAGAGAGGAAAGGAAATACTTCTCTAGATTAAATTTTGATATTACTACTTTTATTTTTCAAGGCAGCAGATTAACTCTTCGACTGTATAATATTGACCATTACAGTTTATTTTCTATTCCAGTTGTTCTTTTTTGCCAGTAAATACATAGCATCATGTTGTATTAAGGTTGCTACTTAGGCTACCTGTATTTGGCAATCTACAATCCAGACTGTCGTATTTCCAGTTAACCACACTGCCCGAAAGCACAGCTTAGTTGTTTTTTTCCCCACTCCTGAAAAACCTCATACACTGAGGATTTAGAGAAAAGGAACTGTTCACCTGCCCACAACCACATTGCTCTCTAGCTTCCTTAATACAGCTCTTCCCCAGAATATACACACATTTTCTGATTTAAAAGCAAAACAAGCCTGATGATATAAAAGTAACTTTGTTAGGCACCTGTCAATTTACGATAGCAGAGATTTTGCAAACTAACCAACCTCTGGGCTGCTGATAGGGACAAGTCAATCTGATAATAATAATAAAATCCTTCCTAGTGCTAGAAAGGCAACCAGTAGAAAGCACATAATCACCATAATGCCATGGGTAGGACAGAGGGAACTGTTTGTACGGAAAGATTTTAGAGAGTCAACTATGATTACGTGATTTAACCCACATTGTCCACTTGCTCCCTTGTCAAATATATTACAGTAGAAAAGAAAGTTATTCAGGCACAAAGTTCACAAAAACATGACTGCAACCCCAAAATGTCTTTCCAAATGGAGTCCATTACCTTTTAGTTGGGGCAGTTATTGATACTGATATCGATATAAAGAGGGAAAATGCGTTTGAATAACCATTTGCACAGGCTCACGCACTGGTGTTTTAATAAATGTTGAGCAACAAGCAGAAAAGTAAGAGGATGCCTTAAAGTGCCTTCCTGGATCAGAAAGTTATTTATGGAAGATGGTCATTACTGATGGCCATTTACTGTATGAGAAGTCACGCACGTGTTGCTTTTGTGCGTGGCCCACTGCGTCCCGCTTTTCCACACACCAGGCAACATTTCACCGGGGCACTTTGGCAGCACTAACCAATTCTCTTCACGCACAGCCTAAGGATTCCTCCAAGCCAAGTGGGCGTTTTCCAGTTCAAACTACTCTGAATAGACATCACTGTAAATCAAGCTAGGAAAAGATGTTTCTAAAATTGAGTCGGTTGTTAAGAACAAGCTAACCCATTTGTAACAGTATTGGGCTGCTCTTTGCACACACCCAGAACGACTGACATTAAGCCTTTATGCATTACTCGAGCTAGGACTTGACTAGGAGCAAAGTAGGAAAAGCCAGGCTGAAAGATCTTGATAACCAATTTCACAGAACTTTTAAACATCTGCTTCAGTCTACACCCAAAAAGGGCAGTAGCTCAGCAAGCGTTTCAAAATTTCAGACTGTGAAAGTCAAAAGAACATAACTGTGCGAAGGTGGCAAGCACGTGGTGCTGTGCTGAACAGCACCAGACTGCTGAGCCAGACCGAAAACTCTTCCAAGAGCACAAACTGAGAAACTGTGCCCTTGGCTATATAACAGAATCCCAGCGGAAATAAACTATGGGAAAACTGGCAAATGCTACAACACTGGGGTACAACAACCACCTCTCTCAATGTCATGTACTGTACAAGAGGATGCACTGGGCTGCAACGTAGCTATCTCTGGATGGGAGGCAAAATAGAGACATTAACCTTGTGCTGCACCTCAATTATTTAAACTTCTTGAGGTTCAGGGCTTGGACCATCAGCTGTAGAGCCATTCCGGCAGAGCCACTCCGTTCACAGTATTTTCATGCAATACTCCAGTGGGTCATGCAGATGTATCAGCCTCTTTGCTTTAACAAAGGGCTCTGCATAGCTCTCCACCGCTCAGCATAGATACGCTATGTGTCTTTTCCTCTGACACTTGTTACAGTGATATACACAAAAATACGTTAAAAATAATTAAGCGCATTTTAGAATTTGGAAATCTGTAGTTTATCTGGGAACAAGTTTGGACTGTTTCCTCAGTTTCCTCAAGGATTTGTAACAAATACCAAAAACTCACTGGATAAGTCCTGCAAAGCTATGGGATGCTTTTAATTCCACTGTCAGCTGCATTAATAGGATGAAGGTTTATCCTCTAGAAAATATTCCTACATTATAAGACTCAGCAAGTAAAACAAGATTACATATAGTAAACTAGAAATGAGCACAGAGGAAAAACTCTTATTAGCTTAAATCAACTTAGCTAAGCACACTTCCTTTCTACTGCCAAGAGAAATTATTTTTCACCTCTAGTTTTTAAATTTCTCTAAAGAAATAGAAATAGAAATAGAAATAGAAAAAGAAATAGAAATAGAAAAACCGTCCTGATTCCTGATCTGAATGGGGTGGTAATATCTAGCAAGGACAAGCAGCAGAGGGCAGTAACTCCTTATCCCCCAAATGCTCCAGCTCATACTTCCAATTGTGCCTTGAGACACTTATCTCTTTCACAGGCATTAATTTCCCCCCCAAAAAGGTACAGAAAGTACACAAAGGCTTGCCACAGTCATAAACACAAAGATGGCCCAGCAATAGCTAGTTCAGATAAAAATGGATATACAAGGTCAGAAGAGAAAACACAAGGAAGAGTTTTGCATTTAGCAGGACAAAAATTGTAGCAAGAGGAACAGAACTTCCAGCCTGCAAAGTGTTCAGAGAGGCCTAAATAGGAAGAAACAAAAATATCTGTGCAAGGAGTAAACTACACACGTTCATCTAACAGTACAAAACCAGGCTCAAAGATGAACGATGTGCATCTTTGTGTCTCCTTGGGAAGACAAAGTTAGGAAACTGAGGCAGCAGATTCCCAAAATGATAAGCAAAGCCGACCTCGTTCCAAACTACATTTTATCATTAAGAAAATTTAATGACATTGTGTGTGTGTCTGTAAAATATTTCAGTCCAGATTGAATCTAGAAGTAGAGATACAGTGTGTATTTTATGAGAAATAAGGTTTGTAGAACTAAATATTTTTATAGTTGGAAAAAGCTCTCAGGCACAGACGTCTGTCTTTAGATCAAAATTTCTCACAGTGAAGCAGTGACCGCACTGAGTACCTTTATTCTAAACACAGATTCAATAAAGACAAATTGTGTTCTGTATCCAACTGTGATTAGAAACAATTTAGCTTTGTTACTCTGCTTCTGCTGTGGAAAAGCCTGCATCTCTTCACTTTTGACTGTGTTTCTTTGTATCTGAAGGTCTGAGTTGGATCTTGTTTACCCACATATAAACCAAAATAACTCTTCAAGGCAATCAAACTACAGAGGCATGTACCTAAGGTATATTGTTTGGTCTCTTTCTGAAGATCTTGATTGCTAACCTGTGGTTATAGGTACAAATTTTGAATTTAAGAAGTTTGGACAACTTAAATTTTGGAGGAAAAAAGTGATTAAACAGAAGACTTACTACTTTGGTTTTACTGAGAAAACATACAGTGCATCAATTATCCTTATAAATCGTGATGAATTCCTGCACCTCACAAGTCACTCTGAAAACATCCTACAAGTCCAAGTCCCAGGAATATTTAAGAAAAACAAGAATAATTTGCCAGAAATGGAACCATTACTCACTAGAGGAATGAGAATGTAGAATGTTGAGGCCTACAAAATGTTGGAAAACTAAGACAAGAAAGGTACAATAAAAAGTTTAAAAAACAAGGAGAAAAGCTAGTGTCTGGATATTTCTAAAGTCTAGAAGACAAGGAAACCTAGGATTTTCCTCTTTCTATCAACTACAAATGTAAAGTTTACTTATTATACAAACAAAGAATGACTGCAAAAGCTCAAAAAATAGGAGCTGTTTTCAGTTGATATTGATATTGAGTTAGCGTATTCATCAACATCCTCTTGAATTTCCTAGACTTTGTGCAACATTAATATAAGCATATGAGATCCTGCTGTGTGTCACTTCTGGTACTGTGCTGTGCTATACACTTCACTTTTCAAGCAGGTCTCATAGTTTAGAATTTTCTCTGTATGTCACCAAGATTCATCCACTCTGGCTTTGGTTTTATCTACATTCCTCTGAAATCCAGAAGATTAAAGAAAATATTTCAGACAGTATCATATTCTTCAGTCAGATGTTCATAATCATCTTCCAAGAACTGGGAAAAAGTGTCGAGCAGATAAACTCAATAAAGGCAACTATTCCATTACTGACCACAACTATAGATAAATAACATTATGTGACATAGACCTAGAAAAATAACACTGAAATTCTTCAGCTCAGCTTCAGCATGTTCTTTGGACAAAGAATGTAGCATTTTACTAAGACTACCCGAATTCTCATACTAACAAAGAATATATGCTACTCTATTTTTATTTTAATTTTATATGCTATCAATACCTGTAAGATTAGGTTTTAGTGTTCTGAGGACATCTTTCGTCACCTCCTCACGTATAAAAATCTACTACAGAATTCCACTTTTCTTCCCAGTGGCAAACCTGCTGCCAGAAACCACCTTCTCCACGGAGGGTTGCCAGAAAGTCCTGGTCCACATTCCAACTGTCCGCTTTATAATCACTTGTCACATCCTCAGGTTCTTCTAAATATACTACCAGTATCTCAAAAAGTAATGAAGTAAATGTTGAAAACATGTAAACTTTAAATCATTAATCACTTTTCATTATCATTAATATCTCTTCTATAATAGCTGTTCAAAGCATGCCAATCGACATATAGAAAAGTATATCTGAGTTTATTTAGAAGGTATATATGAAAGGTATGTCTAAAAGGTGGCCCACTCAAATTACTTATATATTAAAATAATAGAAGAGTTAAATGAAAATATAAGATACGAAAATTTGCTTTGGTGCCAATATATAATCCATGTAAATAAACTTTATAAAAATAGTAACTATATTAGACAGTCTTGTACATAATTGTTCTCACACCTGAATTTCTGTCTTGGTCTTGCATTATTCAAATTGGATTCAGATTGATTCGGAACTTTCCAAAACTATAAACTTTCATGTTAAAATGAAAGCAGTAAATTTCTTTCTCCCTCCCTTCTCCAGCTATGAATACATACACACGATACATCTGTTTAATTCACTTAAGAATTTATTTTCCCCCCCTACTTCTGTCATAAAACTGTACACAGGACAATAACTGTAAGCTGTCAAATTTGTGGAGGGAAGAAAGAGTTACTGCTTGCTAAGAGAGCTGTTACATAACTTTTTACTTAATCTCTATTTATTCATTGTTAAAAGGGATACTGCCTTGCAAATCCTATGGCTATAGGCAACAAATACACTTTGCCTAAAAAGAAGTTATAGAACAAACCGACAGATTTAGCTTGCTTAAACTTTCAAAAGCAAAACATTATCACAAACAGTTATTTTCAAGAAAAATGAAGGAGGCTTATTTCATCAGAACGTTCTGCAGTTTAAGTAACTCCATATGCCAATGGAGATTTTTTCTCCAAAAAACTGGAATGCTAACCTTGTTGTGGAACAGCTCAGAGCTGGGCGAGGTCTCTGTATATTGACATACAAATAAGCACACTTTCCTGTAAAGCACCATCACCTCACTTCTTTTTCTGAATTCCTTCAATATATGATCATGACAGAAATGCTGAAATAGAACTTTCCGAAACAAATGCCTTTATAGACTTTATATTCCAAAAATCAGTATCTTTGTAACACTAACTGACATGCCCTATACAGTATGGAGAAACTATATGAGAAAAGAGAAAGGCACAAACACAACGCAAGACTACACAAGAGCTCATCAGTAGCCAGATCAGCTCTTTACACTTTATAATGATGTCAAATTAAAAGTACTGTAAATGCAAATCTCTGATTCTTTATTAAATTTGCTATTTTACTTTTTCCTGTACATTTAGGTACACACAATCTGCATTCTAAGATGGCTCTGGAGTTATCTATAGGCTTACAAATTTGCATGGTTGCCTTTCTTTTGGATCTTGTTTTGCTCTTTAAAATACTCTATGCTAAATTTTAATACATTTAGTTTCTTCAGGATAGGAAAATTAAGTTCTGTTACTATTGAGATTGTTAAGCTTTTCAATGCAGAGGCTGAAAGAGCCAGAAGATAAAGGGAAAAAAAATCATCAAGTTCTATGACTTTCAGCCAATCTCATTCTTTCAGATCCCAGTTAAGGACTATGACATTCAGTTTAGCAATTCTGCATTTAATCTTTCATAGATTCTACAGCTGGGAGGAATCATTACAATCATGCAATCTGACCAGGCCAAAATATTTCCCCAAAATAATTCTAGACTACATATTATTTAAAACAAACAAAAAAATGGGCTAGATTAAGGGCTTCTAGAGGAAAAGTCACATATCCTACTGTAAATTGTATCAATAATTGTCTCAATTAAAATAAATAATTTAAAAAACCCACAAATTTTTGAGCACAATTTTGTGCAATTTGCTCAGTAACTAAGCCACATTCCAACCACTGGATCTTTTTAAAACTTTAATGGCCAAATTAGAGAGTCAAGTATTTATAATTAACTAGAGCTCAACTAAGTCACCCTTTAATCATCTATTGGATAAGCTAAATGGACAAGCTAAACTGCTTTTATGAGCAGGTCGTGTGATTATCCTCTGAACCTATTGCAAATTATCAATATCTCTCCAGAACTTTAAAAAACCACACAAATCAAGCAATAAACATTAGAAGTAGCTTACAAATACACACTTCATTTTTCTGCACCGACCTGAGAGCCTTGTGTTTAAATAGTCAGTGATCACATAGCTGTTTTTAACTGCAAACTTAGGCTATGGTTTTACCTACTAATTCAATAAAATAAAACGTAACCTGGAATCAAACAACAGACATTTTCCAGAGGAATGGTGTTGTGCAGATACCTGTTTGTAAACCTATCAATATCTACTGCCTGTGCCCTCAGGCTGGGATTTAATTAACTTGTTATCACACCACTGCATTACAGAACTTGAGAAAGGGGCTCTGAAAAAGCTAAGTATTCAGAGCTCCTCCCCTTGCTGGGAGTTACGTTTCCAGACATTGTCAGTCTCCAAGCTCATACTATCATGCCCATGTGTAAGGAAAATGTCAGCTACAAATGAGATTTCAGCAGCTGGAATACATTTGAATGATAAAAAATGTGTTTCTGCAGCTGCACAAAGTGATGATTTTGGCTGGTTTGAATTAGACAAAGTGGAAACAGGAATCATCACGGTGCTCTAGCTCCCTGTCTCTCTAGGCAGTCCCTGTATTAGGGGCTAAAACAAGATACATCCCCTTTGACTTTGGCCTTTATCTGTAATTAATTAGCATACTAAAATGGATTCTCTACTTAGCAGTACTGCACATCATGTAACTGAAGGTCCTTTTGTTTTTCTGCTCTCAGTATCTTCAACTATTTAGGTTAGTTTGTTCCTCCACAGAAATAAGATTGCCTGACCATTCTACATGCCTCTGCAACCACTACTTCTCTTTCTTTTGGATTTTATTTTAATAAGAATCATAATACATACATATAACCATCCTGGAATGAATTCATTACTTGAGAGGGTCCTTAAATAAATATTAGCATTTCTAACACTACAAAATCATTTTTGTTGTAGAAGTTTTAAGCATTTTCTAAATCTCTTCAAAATATCCCATACTAATCATTTCACAACCTTATAAATACTCCCTATGAAGCTTTGTTATTTTTCTAATCCCTAGTTTAGGCATGGCCGTACAGTTCCTGGCTTCTCCAGATTCTCAAGTCTGAATCATGATTTAGAAGAGAAGCTGTCATACTAACCACGTCTCCCAGCAGCCTACCTTATTTGAACTACTTCTCTTTCCATTTGTGATTACACAATATCCTTGCATGAATTACCACAATTGCTAGCCTGGAATGTATTATGAGGAAAGCATTTAATGTATTTTTAGCTGTCTTTTAGTGTAGTTAAAACAAGGAAGAGGAACCAGATAATAAGATTAGGCAGCCCTCTACAGATCAGGGACTAATGCTCTGCAGACTTTGTTTGGAAACTTCCATACCTTCCTTCTTTGTCACTGGCTGCAAAAAAAAAAAAAAATAAATAAATAAATAAATAAAAAAGAATAAATGGGTGCTGCATAAGATCTAAATTGTGCTGCCTGATCTAACAGAAGCAGCAAAGGGAAAATGAGCAAGTGAGGCTGAATTCGGTTCGTGTTCCTTGCTTTTAGACCTGAGTACATCACTCCTAAACAATTCTAATGTAGTTATTTGTAGCATTTTGTGCTATACTGTGCCTACGACACATAGCCAGGGTAGTAGATATCTTAATACAATTTCCTTCTCCTAAATACTAACTGAAAACTTACAGCCACTGTGCATGAAGTCTTATGCAGCTAGGAGTGTTCCCAGAAGCTTGAAAGCATAAATCGGATGAGATATTCCCTGCCAATCTACCCTGGCTCTTTCAAAGGGGTTTCCAGCTCAGGTAAGCGACATCATCAGACCTATTCAACCGATTTAGAGATTCTGGAAAGTAATTCACTATGGCAGAATTCATGTTACAAGTCTGATATCCAAATTATTGACCATATGAAATCACAAGAGATTTTGCCATAAAACAAAAGTAGTTACAAAACTGTTTGCCTTTTAGCATTCCTTGCCTGAAAACTGAGTATAACTGCAATCTGGAAAACACACTATGTATAATCAATAGCTTCCTTTCATAAGAAAAAACATTTCTAATTTATGTTTGGCCGGCAGAACGATGAAATCAAACAGTTCTTATCTTACCTTTATTGTACATATTGGTTGGTACTTGGACATCGCTCAGACTGACATTCACAGGTAAGTTATTGAAGTGGTCATTTGGCACTAAAATAAACTCCTTCCCCAGTTCCAGATAGTTTCCTTCTTCATCTCGCTCATTTATGAGCACCGCATTGAAGTATTCATACTGCAACAGAAATCCACATGCAGTATTCAGAACTCACATGCAGCATAAAAACACAAGGAGGTTTGAATGTTGGAACATGTGCATCTATCCACTGATCAGTGTTTACATGCATCTCCACCGAAAACAGAAGAACAACGTACTGCGAAGCTGTCTGAGATTCCCTCTGCGCTCCCAGGACAGGTATATTACTGAAAACAGTGAGAGAGTGATCAAAGCACCTCAGGAAGGCCCTGTACAGCCTCAGATCTCTGGCTGCTCTGAAAACTTTCAGAGCAGCCCCACTAATGCCTTGAACATAGAGGACATACAAAGTTCTCTAGATTTAAGTCATTTGCTGCACAATTATTTAATATGATCTCTCTTTTCAGCTTAATATTTCCGTAAGTTCAAGAACTGCTATCAGTGCTGAGCTTAGGCCACGACAGGATAAAGCATTCCTACTTCACAGGAATATTAACTAAACCAGCGATAACAAAATTTTGTAAGTCTTTTACTCCAAATGCATTGTTGCTTACCCTTGTACTGACCAATATTTCTTGTAGAAAAACATTTATTTTTTTTTATGAGGAGCTTTACAGATCCAAATAATAATCCAAATAATAGCTTTTCTAAAGTCACACATGCCTGACTAGGGACACTTAAACTTAGCAGTGATTTAGTTTGAGCAAGAAATTATCATCTGCCTATATACAGATTCCTGAAGAGTATTTGCCCTCTTTTGGACAGAATCATAACCAGATAAGCAAAAGCAATTTAGATAAAATTATTGTTTTGTTTTTTTCTTAGTCCAGATTTTTTTTTTAGTACAGTTTAGTTTAGTTCAACCAGAAGTTCTATCGTGCTCTGAAGGCAAACAAACAACAGTGAAGACTACTTTTTAACCTCTCAAATATCCTTAATCCTTGGCAATAGTTCTTGTGACGTGTTTCTTAATAGCAGCAGACCAAAATACAGTGTCATTGAAGTCTCATTAATTTAAATCTCAGTCTCTGCCCCAACTATCCATTTGGTTATAAACATTATTTAAACATGAACCTATACAGTTTTTACAATGGTAATTATGATATCATTTACAAGGCTAACACAGACCAGCAAGTACTTAACGGGCTTTTCACAAACACCATTTTTCAGTTTCACATGCAACTAACTCTACTCAATCAGAATTAGTTAAAATCTTACCGTCCACACACTTTTATTGCAAACCTTGATATTTGATCAGTATTCTAAATGGAGGCTAACATAGATGGTGTCTGTACATTGCTTTTATTTTTGAAATGGCTAACCTATGGCTTGGATTTTAGATGGAAGCAGAATCCAAAAGAAGTCACACTATCTTAACTAGATTTTGACCATCTTCTGTGCCAGAGATAGAAATATTCAGAGAAACTCAACGTTCCACATACCACTGATTGCAAACAACAGAATGAGATATTTGAAATTCAATTTAAAATAATCTGACATGACTAAACATTTGACCTTAAATTCATTTTTCTTTCACTGGTTTACACTGAGACAAAGTAAAAAAAAAAAAACCTGCCACATGCATGTCACAAATGTATACAACTATTGAATTCTAAATTCCTTGAAAAAGAGAGTCTTTTCTTTGCTTCAGGAGCTACAGGTAAAGAAAACAGCAGAGATGTCACTTAACGCTCCTGTTTCTTTACAAAACGTGATGGGAATTACCCAACACCCTACACGTGGGTGTTGTTCTCTTCTAAGATACATTACTTGGGGGATGCCACTGTTGCACATTTGATTCTTCTTATACCAAATCCAAATGGAGGAAGAAAGGTGATTATTTCCAAGAAACTTCATTTCTCATCCTGTTCAGGAGAATCTTTCTCTCCCCCCCCCCCCCCCTCCGCTTATTATCCAAGTTTACCAGGGATCACCAACTGTTCCTCCTGCCTGCAGAACGTCCCCAGGAGGGACAGCAGCTCCTTCACGCTACCCTTCCTGCAAAAGCCAGAGACGGCTGGCAGAAGACTTGAAGCCCTTCTCAAATTTCCCACCAACATAAAGCCACACACTCAGGAGTGCTGTAAAGCCCAAGCCCGCTCCAATTCCAGGCAATGCTGTGCAGCTTTTCCTTGAAATATCACATAGCATCTCAGCTGGGAAGAAAGGTTGGTAATCCATCCCTTGGGAGTAGAGCGATCAATAAAAT
This sequence comes from Rhea pennata, assembly GCF_028389875.1. NCBI lineage: Eukaryota > Metazoa > Chordata > Aves > Rheiformes > Rheidae > Rhea > Rhea pennata. The sequence goes on from NC_084674.1 coordinate 15,941,237, forward strand.
TACACTGCATACCCCTTTCTTGCCACCCCCCTCACTCTCCAAGCCCACCAGACAGCTACTCTTCAGCAGGGTGAGGATGCTGGTATTGTTCTTGTCTCCCTGTCCTAAAAGACACGGGTTTGTTTACCTTTTCCTGTGCTGCGCATGACAGCACCGCCAGAACTACTCAAGCTGCATGTAGACCCCTCTGTTCCTTTCATCCTTGCCACTGAGAAATCAAAGCTTTCTTATAATCTTTAAAGACCATCATTGAAAGTATTAATGAATACCTTGCTCAGAATTTAAACACGAAAATTATATTTAAATATTATACTGTAAGAAAAAAGTGAATACATTTGTGGAGAAAAGGTTGTGCACTAAAATCCATAGCAACACAATTTTCCATTTACCTGAATTTTAGTTGTGTATCACAGGATAATTTCTCCTGTATTTCACCTATGAGCTCAGTGATTTCATGGATACAAAATCACCAGGCCCACAGCTTTCATGATACTTGGAAAATGGCAGGAAAAATGGCCAAATACCAAACAAGAATGTCAGAATATATTTTGCTATGTAAAGCACAGCAATCACCCCTAAAATTTTCTTTCATTCACTGGGTTATTTGTTTTTCCAAAGGAATTAATTAGTAGACATCCTCCTCCATCCACCCTCCTCATGAAAGTAGCAAGGCTAGCCAAGTATTAAAATCTGTTACATTCTAAATAAATTAAACCACTAGTTTCACAATTAAGGGCATTTAGGATTGCTTGTTTCTTTGGCTGATTTACTATTCACTGATTTATTGGCCTGAGTCTGTATTTTCCCTTTTCAATTTATAATTGTGTATATAATAACATTATTATATGTCTATTATTTTTAAAGTAAATTGTAGACAAAAGAAGTCCTTATGACATTATAGTTAATTTATAATGATCTTCCCTTAATCTTTTTAGCAAATGAGAAGCCTACAAAAACAACATTTCAGACATAGTCCTTCATGTTCTAAGCTTTAAACATAAGGTAATACATACAGTTCTAAGAGATCGCTTCTGAAAAAGATCAGAACTTACGTAGAACTGTTATAATAGTGTTTTGCGGAGGACATTTTGCTTCCGAGGAAATTATTGGATATAACAGCTGAAAGGTGGCAGAAGGAAAATTAAAAATAAAAATTGGATAAAAAAACAGTAAAGTAAAATCATCTGGCATTCTGGCATTGCATTCGAGATAATGCCCAAGGGAAAGAGGATAAAGTCCTATTTACTAACAACACAGATGCTCTACCTGCTAAGGTCTAAGAGAAAATGACTTTTAAATCAATCTTGTCAATGGAGGTCAATCCTTGATATAACCTTAACTAGGGGAGCTCTGACTGTGCGCAATATAACTTGTCAAAAATATATTAACCTAATAAATAACAAAATAATTATTTAGGTTGAGAGTATTGCCAGGCTCTACTGTGATTTGGCCAGGAGGTAAGTTTACACTAACCTTACATATAGATTTGCACAGTAAGCAATGAACTGGAGAGAAAGCATTCTGCGGAAATCTCATTCGTGTAACCTATTATATGCACCTTAAGATGTGAATATGCACTTTTTCATACTTTAGTGCATTTAAATCTACTTTTAAGCAAATGATTTGTATTTTATACGTTCCTTTCAGCGTCTGTACCACTCTGAATGGCTGAATCATTTTGAAAGTCTCCATTACACAGCAACAAGCTATACTTGGCCTCAGCAAGACCATAAATATCTGAGAGAGATAGGAAACTCAGCTTTCATGTCATACCATTCTTACCCTTGCAAAAAAAGCCATCCCAATGCAACTCAATACAAACCGACCAGTAGTGCTCAGAAGAACAAGCACCTGGGCCATCCTCTCTCAGCAAGCGGCTGACTATATCGGAGAGACATCCTAAAGAACCATATTACTGCCAGTCTGCAAAACCCTAGGTTGCTCCAATACAGTGGTATAATCATAGTAGACGGACACTTACAGGATGCTTAAGAGCTGGATCACAAAATTGTTTTCCAGGTTCATTCCAGGTGACTAGCAAAGACAAGCTTTATTTTAAAACACAAGACGACAAGCTTCCAGCCACAACTCTGTAGTGGCTGATCTCTTAGGATGGCTGCCACAGGCATCCAGTAATGGCCATAGAAAATAATTCATGTAAAAGGTATGGCAGAAAAATAGTGTGGAAATACACAATTATGTACAAAACTTGTGGCATGCAAAGAAAACCACAGGGTTAGGTCAGAGAGGAGAACCAAGCTGCAAGGCAAATGCAGCTTTATTTCTGCTTATATTTATCTCACTGTAAATAGGTATCTTGTGATGCTTAAGCTACTTATCAAATATTTATTAACATTGTAAACACCACATATTTCTTAAAATATAAATATTTACTTACTGATTTAAAAGAAGATAGGTTCTGATGCAAATTTCCCTTGCAACTTAGAGAATACTTGCCGCATAATAGTAAACATATATTACTTGGTTCCCATAGTATTCTGAAAAAGTATTTTTTTTTATTGGTATGAAGCAATGTAATTCACAACTTTAATTTGATAAGCCGTTATATTCCATAGTACAGAAATGATTTTCCAAGACAGCATTTGAAAATTCTCCCTCACAGAGCTATGAAGACTACAAAGGGGTAAGGATATAGATGGGAAAGATTTGCACTAAAGGGTCAGCACTGATGATTTTTAACCGGTCACCATGCCAAGAACCTTCTTATAGTGTTTCTGCAGGCACATAATTCTTCTAAAGGCAAAGCTGGAGTGCTCCGGACATCAAATAAAGGAAAATTTACGGCATTCACATTGAGCCTCAAAATACTGGCCCACCAGAGGGAAAAAAAGGAAATAGCAGAAAATAATATGGAAATGGAAAGAAAAACAAAAAGCAAGTATTTAACAGCAGAGATGGTCAGAAATGAAGAATAATTAGAAAAATCAATATGAGTTTCAATAAAATATCTACTACCGTGGCTGTGTTAAAAAAAAAAAAAAAAAAAAAAAAAAGAAAAAGAGCGAAAGTCTCTTCCAACTCCAGCATTCAAAACACCACTGAGAGGCCAGAAGAGTCCTGATATGTAAAAAATCAAAATGGAAAGTCTGACAGAGGCCTTCCTACTACAGAACACACTAACAACCGTCTCCACTCTGGTATTTGTGCGTTAACAAACAGGCAGACGTCTGAACGTATATCAGTTTCTAAAGCTCAAAAAAGTCTCTTTGACAGCTGTCCAGCACGGAGAGTTTATGTTTTTAAGCGTATGATTAAAGCTCTCATAACCAAGTACTTAATCTGATGTCCAGCAAACAAATACGAAAGATCATAAAATCTAATTGCCTCATTCAATAAAAACTGTTCTGAATTTAAAAAGCTTTTAAATATGAGAAATAAAAGGCATCTCTTTTTAGATGATACAATCTTTACTGTTTCTGATTGTTCCCTAAAAGTTCCAACCAGCTCCTCTCTAAGCAATTCCAAAGCATATTTTATTTTTTATGTCTTAATCCAACAGCATAGCTCAGAAAATACCTGGGATTTGAAATGTTACGATCAGTCCCATTCTCTCTAATTATGGAAGCAGGACAAAAATGTTACTTGCATCCTTGCAAAAAAACCAACCAATTTAGTTTTCTTTACGATCAAATTTGGGTGACCCTTCCCCAGGCTATCCATGATATGATTACCCTATTACAACTCTCTGAAAACAGGATAAATAATAATTTATTCTAGCATAAAATCAAATGTAACAGCATACAAATTGATAGCACATCTGAAATCTTGTTAAGATTAGTTGATTCACTGCAAGTGGCAATAAGTAATTATGATCATTATTTGGAATTATCTGATGAAGCTATATACAGCAAATCACTAAAGTCACAAGTTTCAGATGCAGCCTCATTTCCTCTCTGCAGATAAATAACTTCAAAAACATCTACTTTTATATACAAAAACTTGATCATACTGAAAGATGTTTTCCCTACCACAAAGCTGAACAAAATCCCTTTGGTGACTTTTGAATCTAGTGAGCACAAGCAGCAAGGAGATACGGCTTTTCCTCCTGTTTCAGCATGATGAATTGAAATTCAGAACACAGGTACTGTAAGCCTTACTGGAGACCCAATGTCTCCTGGATCTAGAAATGCAAGTGTTCAGAGCATTCATTTTCAAATGCTTCATGATCATCACATAAAACTCTCAGAGGAAAACTCTCTGCTGCTTTGTTGTAAGCAGCAAAACAACTGCCTCCTCCAACAGCACCATAATTTCTCCCTCCTCCCAAGTCCAGAGATGCAATTGCAAAAGATTCCGGATACATAGATGAGTAAGAACTACTTCTCATGCTCTTAGGGAGAAAGCCTCGAAGGCAATAAGCTGAACATTTTTAGAGCAACTTTAATTGAGAATTTTGTGATTTAAGTCACTCTTCTTATAACTGGAACACAATAACAGCAAACTCCCCTGCTTTAAGCATAAAGGTTTTGAAACCACATAATTAACACAGATAACCTGCAAGCCTAAATCCCAGTCAATGAGCTTATACTCTAATACTCCAAAACAACGGGGCAAAAATCCACAACCTGGTAAATCTACCAGGATCGTCATGTGGCCCTTTGATAAGGCTTATCAACTTGCACATATTGCTGAGTGAGCAAGGCGAGACCACTCCCGGCGCTGGGGAAGCTCCGTCCTGAGCCATCTCAATTGCATCGGAAACAAGTCCTCCTGCACCTCAGCTCCAGGCCTTTTAGCAAAGGCAAAAACAAAAAGGGATTATTCCTTTTTAGCAACTAGGAAAAGAAGCAAAAATCAAAGGCCTCCAGCCTGCATGATTTACAGGATTAAATACTGAGTTCTGGCTGTGCTCAGAGCATAAGGTTTTAAACTTGAACAGTACTTTGAAGTAAACTTGTCATATTTAAAAGCTGCATCAAGTACAATTTAAAGTTTGTTATATTTGTGTACACAGACCAATTCTAAAAAGACTTATCTTTTCTGTTGTGTGTTAAGCTAATTAAACGATAATCAATGGTCTCCTCTACGAAGTCCACTAACTCAAATGGTTTTAAAGTCAGCTTTAGGGGGCTGACCTTTTTGCATAAATTCTTTCATTTGTGAATCTTTGAAAATGCAAAAAGTAAGACTTTGCCTCCTATTTAATACTGTTTGCATTACTAGCCAAAACCACAGGCCGGCTTCACTCTCTTTAACCCCCTGCCGATCATACCAAGCTAGAGAACAGGCAAGATCAACAGTGTGTATAAAAAAATCTATAAAAGAATATTCTATGGAAGAATTCAAAAAAGACAGACTTGCTTCAGAATCAGTGCAGAGTTATTTCCTGAAGGTTTAATTTTATCACAAGGTAACCAGTTAATGGCTTTCAAGACAGGATACAAAAAAAGTCCATACAGTTTAAAATGTGCTATAGAAATAAAAGAGCAAACTATTTCACAAGTAGATAAGCTGAAGAGTTTTTAAATGAAGTCAGTATCATTCTGGGCATGGTCAGCTTATTTGACATGGGCAGGCTGATGACAACCTCAAGGCTGCTTCTGATTATCAGTGGAGCTGTATCTGACTTATCTCTACCTTTTTACAACCGTGCACCCTAAATGCCTCCTTCCTTCTTCCATGTAGGAAGAAAAAAAGGTTTCTCAAGTTCTGTATCTTCTCTGTCTCTCATGAGAAGCAGCATGAACGCGGGTCCTTCAAAGGCATGCACGCAATACGGTCAGCGAGAGCCACGCTGCCTCCTAAAGAGGCAGAGACCTACATACAGCACTTCGTTGCAATGGGGGTTAATAGCTATTTCTAATAAAACAGAAAGCAACAGGCAGTTCACGCCCAGCAGTCTACAACATTTGACCTGTGGTTCTGAACGAGGAACTAAAGCGTACACTTGGCCAATCTTTTTTCATACCTTGAGGGACAATCAAAATTAAATACTGAAGAACAGAACAAAATTTCATAGTGCTCACTGCAATCCAAGGTTTGTTTTGTTACTCCCAACCACACGCCATACACACAGGAGGTTAAATTAATATTATTGACTACCTAAAGGAAAGCAAAGAAACACGTGAACCATTATTGAATTTATTTGAGAGTAAAGTAAGAGATGAGATGTTGAGCAACTGAATGTATACAAATCCTCTTCAAATGATTAACGACTCTCTCATGCAATACAAAAATTTGGTTAGCTAAGCCTGCAGTTGGAATAACAAGACCACAATGATGAGTTAATTTAATAAAAGAAACACGTCTCTGGAGTCATATAATTTGAAGGGAAGAAAGCAGAAGTGCATCTATTTTATTCATAAAATGAATCTGAAATGCCTAAAATTTCGCAAAGAAAAAACATGAACATGAAAATAAATATTCCATTAAAAAAAAAAAAAAGCCCTGAACCTAGAAGGAGATTTTGCAAACTGTAGTTATGTGCAAACATATCAGACAATTACAAATACTGTGTCTCTAAACATTTTAAGTATTTTAACTTCCAAGTTACACTACGAGGATGATCTGCAAATTTGAAGAGTTGTTTAAGTACTGCACACATTCTTCTTGCTGGATTATAGCCAGTTTGGGATTCCTGAATTGCAACCATTTTTACTTGAGCCTCTTTATGTTGATTGTATTAGTAAAGTTTAAAAACAAAAAGCTAAGAAAATGATTATAAATTTCATACTTTTAATATCATTTCTTGAATTCATTCAACAAGCATGAGACTAGGTATGGAACACAAAAGCTGCATACAGCAGCTTAGCCAGATTGGTCTCAATTACTACTTTATATTTGGTTTGGGAGATAGACTATTACTGATCAAGTATTGAGGGTTTTTTTTTGTCTTTGTGGGGGGTGTCCTTTTAAGTTAAGAACTTAGATATTGCAAATTATCTATTCAGGTAAAAAGAATACTTGTATAGTACTCACTTCCTCAAACTTGTGCAAATAAGTGGCAAAGTCTAAAGGTTAAGATCATAAGATATAAATACATATATATGTGTGCGTGTGTGTGTGTGTGTGTGTTTTCAAGTTTAAAATATTTTTCCCATCAAGCAAAGACAGGCTAACAATGATAAATACAAGAGCAGCAATAAAGGAACAGATTAAAAAACTGAACTTGGCAGAGCAATATCATGAAACTACCTGGAGTCTGCATTATTTCTTCTACTCCATAATGCTCGAGCAGCTATAGTTGCTATATTAAATCCCATACACTCACAGAACAGCTCACTAGTATGATTCCTGAGCTGTAGACTGTGTAGTCATCATACTTTTGCACATGACTTCAGAATTATGGTAAACCATAGCAGTGGAAGGCTCTGCGAAAGCCACTGAAGAGGCAGTTTACATTTTCTGAGCAAAAAAACATTTTTCATGTTCCAGTTATGATTTTTGTGGCATTTTCATCTCCTCTGAACTAAAATAGATTAACTTATTAGAAAAATATCAGAAAAGATGGTCAGGCAAACCAAAGCTACCAAAGGTGTGAAATTCAAGTTTGAAACCAATCTGGGTGATGGGGTAACTGGCAATTTGAGGAATCATTGACCCTCCAAAACCAGACCATGGCAGTCCAAACTGGGTACATGGTTACTTTACGTTTCCTTCAGCTCAAAAGGAAAGATCACACACGTAGAGGCCTCTCAGCTATCTAAACAAATTAAAAACTATTTTGCAGCTCTCTTTAGTTACTCTCTCTAAACATCCTAATTTCCTATTTCACTGCTCCCTTCCTGTCTCTGGTACAGAATAAATTGGAAACAACAAGACACGAGAGGGAATACAGTATCATTCAGTCACAAACATGTCTGAAATGCTCATCTAGCAAAAAACATGAAGAACCCTTCATTCCCACCAGATGTTTACCTAAGAGTCTGCTTCTCTTGTTACCAGAGCATCTTATGAAAAACGACATTTTCAAGGACACACACAAACATATATATATATAAAAAATAGTTTTGTTTCCCCTCACCTGTAACTATCCTTTTAATGGAAAACATGTGCTATAAGTATACAGACATATAAACTCCCCTGTATATGACTACATTGAAGGAGAAGAACTGAGCATAAAAAGCTAATATAAATTCTTAATTGTGATTTACTGGAGAATTCTACATCATCATTAGAAATTTACTGTAGAAACAAAGACTACTGCTGCACAGGAACACAGCGCACCCCCTTACAGATGTCAGTTTTGAGTATGCTGGCTCTGAGCTTACTGCCACAGCTGAAACAATATTCACAAAAATATAATCATACTTAATGTTTTAAAATTGTTCTTTCAATGAGTAATTACTATAATTAATATATCTTGCTATTGTGATTGCCTTATTTCAAGTCTGTGACAATAACGACATGCAGTGCCAATATCCTTCCCTGAAAAATACAGGTCATGAGCCGTTTAACTGCTGCAATTCAATGTGGTCTCCAACATAAGCTTTAAACAACAGGTGAAAGTGTTTAAATTAATGAAAAGTTTGTGAGGCTGGCCCAGAGGTCATTAATTCAGGCTTCCTGGACATGAGCTTAGTCCACAGATGACTTACTATATATAGATTCCAAGGGGGAAATTACACTAGGTACTGTTACACTGTCCTTCCACTGCCAAAAAAGATCCTCCCTCCCTCCTAAACAAGGTGCCACGAAAGCACTTCATGGAGCAACCAACTTGTCATTAGCTATTTTGTTGAAATAACATATAGAGTGACCAGACCACACAAGGACCTGAGCAACAACGCCTACAGCATGCCACAGAGAAACCCTGCAACGTAATACGCATCGCAACCGTTTAATGACCTGCAGGCAAACACAGAGACCTAAACCAGACTTATAAACTCTAGTGACAAGAAGTATTTTCAAAAACAGAGGGGCTTATGCTAATGGATAACATTTAAACGCCTAATGTAATACAAATCATGTTGAGACAGAAACATATCAAGGGTAATTCCTCAGCAAACTTTCAGGTGCTGAAAGTACAAGTACAAGCTCTACCTGGGCTATATGCTGATGCTGAAAATTTGTGGTTGGTTTATAGTAAAGCTGATTGGGAATAACAAAACAGCACCCCTGCAATCTTTCCAATTCCTGTTTCGAATATTACTGTAGTAAGAACAAGTCTTACAACAGGAAGATTTATTATTAGTACAAGATTATTTTCTAATCAGAAGAATGTCTCCACTTATGTATAATCTATACTTTAATGCTCTACAAATCACATGCGTATTCGTCAGCATCTTTGGTTCAATTAGTGATAAGCTCTGAATACTTCAAAGAAATGAAACACATTCAATGAAAATTGCTCTTCTCTGCTACACCTGTGCAGAGGCTGTGAACGCAGTGGGAAGGTGGCTGCAGCAGCTGGACACAACAGCTGTATCTTCATCTTGAAACCTATACGTGACAAAGAAGCTGATCAGATAAAACACCACTTGTGTACAGGAGAATTAAGAGGGTCCCAGCTGCATGATTTAAACTCCTAGAAAACCACTGTACATGTGCACATGGGAAGGTGACATGATTTTGAACTCCTACACTTCTTCACTGTAAGAGCTGATAATGGCTCCCTGGTGTTTGCAAAGCCAGCAGGACCAAATGAGCAAAATGCCATCCTGATCTTCACTAGGGACATTTAGAAAGAGAATAGCAGTGCTGACCCCCTTAAGACGGACACATCCAATAAAATTTCTTGCACTTCCACCTAAATGCAGACCACTAGCATCTTCTAATCAAAGTCAAGAGTGAATTTAGGCCATCTCCTAGCAGAGCCTTACAGCAATTACTGAATGCGAAGGCTTCTCATCAGCCAAATACGAACCTAATGGAAGAGAAAAGCCAGTCCTCAGAGTACAGCCAGCCCTCTACAGTTCTCCACATAAAGCAATAAGATTGGCTTACCAACATTTTTCCTGGTTAGCTGCAATGTTTATGTTTCTTGAAGCTTCATAGCATTTCCAATGGCATTATTTATATATCCCATCACATGGCTAATCAGTGTTTCAGCAACTTGCTGAAGAAATTATATATGATGATGATAGGTGAAGAGCTTCACCTGCTGTTTTCTTCTAACAGCTATTCTCACTAAATCTAATTAATATAAAATGTGGATAAATCCAAGGTGTCAAACATAGCTATCATTAGGTTGCTAAAAGTAAAACTTGAGCAAATCAGATGAAATGGGAAACTTCTTTCTTTATACTCAAACTGGAGTCTTAGTGTTTGAGGCTCTGCTATGAACTTCAAATAGTAGGTTAACAAAGTTCAAGCAAGAATTGTGAATTTCTAACATGTTGTTTTGGAATCTCAAAGAATTTTTTTGTCCAATTCCATGAAAATAGCCCTACCTTTTCCTTCAAATTAAAGAACACACAAACACATACACACATTTCTATAACAAAATCTTGCTGAAAATGTTTTGATTTTTCAATATACACTGATCTTTAACCATTTTGTTCTAAAGAGCAGAACCCCCCCCAAAAAAATGAACACACACTTTCATGGAAGAAATCAATCTCTCCTCCACAAGGAAAAAGATATTATTTAATGTTCTAAACAGCAAAGGAAATAGTAACAGCAGCAATAGGGCCCTTAACAATAGAAGTAAATACCTAGTGATTTTTAGTCCATCTTTACCACGGGATGAGAAATTGGGGAGTGGTGCAAACTGTGAGTACTAACATTCTCCTTACTGTTAAAAGCATTGTTCCAGACTACTTTGGCAAGCCATGACAAGGGTAATTTTGTGAAAAATATTATCTGCAAATTTCTGCTGCCAGCTTGAAATGGAAAGAAATGAAAACTGCCCAGGGAATGCTAGTGACCATCTGAGTGCACAGAAGAAACTGCCTTTGCTCTGTTCCTGGAAACAGCAGGCACAGACTCCAACAGACATACTCAGTGACTCACTCGTTTTCACTAGGTACCTCGTTTCCCTATCTGCAAAGTAGGAACAATCACACACTTGTCGTTTTTGCAAGACCGAGACTGAATGACAAAAAGTGTTCCACAGGAACTAAATGTTACAATTATTATGGCATCCATACCAACAGAGCCTCAGTCTGATGCATACTGCTGACAAGAACACAGACAGCAGTATTCCAGATACCCTATACGAGCACTTAAAAGACTATACCAAAAAAAATCCGGTTCTAACTTGACATTTGAGTGTCAGCATTTGCATCTAGTGATTATGCTAAATAAAAGCTTCTCTTTGGATGAGAAATTCACACAGTAGCTTGCATGGTATTGTCTACTTTTAGGCAATAGCAATACTAGAAATAGGAAGAATTTGCATCTCTCTGAATTACCAGCCAAAATAATGATTTTGCCACTATAATCAGTTCATAGTTCTACTTTCAGCAGCAACAAGATGACTACCTGGCTCCTTCTCAAAGGAGAAACTCTTCATTTGACCTAAGGTTTACAGGCAAACTGGTCAACATAGGAGATCCACTGCTTATTGATGCAGAAAGATAATAAGATAATAAGACAGATTCCTAAGATACTGTTAGCATCTACAACAGATCTACTAGTCACGGATAAGATGCACGTGTTTTTTTCATTTGTACAGATACAGACCAGAAGACATTCTATAATGGATGAAAAACACTTACATTTTTTACCAAGGCAATAGCTTAAGCATCACCATGAATCACAGAGGTGGACTAGCTCGTGACAAAAATGTGTTGAAATTATAAACGTCAAATGGCTGCGATTCACTTAAATTAAGGGCCTGTATTTAATTTATTTATATTAAGCTTCCACATTTCTGAGACATGGTTTCACCCAACCACTTCCCTAGAAGTGTAAATCACCATCAAAGCACACAAGTAAATCTGCAGAACGTAACTGGGTTTGAATATGACGCACAACAAAATTACAAATGCACATATACAAATTCATTGTCAAAACTGCTCCAGCCTTGGAAATGCCTTGACATTTTTCCATAGTTTATACAGGAATTTAATATGTAGCAAGTATATAATTAGTATGAAATGTGATTAATTCATACTGTGGGAAAATACAGAAAGAACAGAAATAGAGCTCTGTGGATCTTTTTCCTTTCTCTGTACCCAAACTGCAATCAAGCATACACCTATTCAAGACTGAACATAATGTCAGAACTCAGTGCGCGGAGCTGGCTTTTTTCTCCTCTGCTAGTAATAATGAATGTTTCATTATTCACTGTCACACTATTTACCATCTGCGCATTTTAGTCACATCATTTCACAGTACAGTTCTAGGTCCAACTAGCTCACAGGTTCTGTATACCTACTTTCCTTCATTTCTGTTTCTCATTTCTTTCTCACAAGGCTTCTTACCAAATCTTATTTTCCTGTGTTTGTAAAATAAGCATGAACTATTATCAGTCCTTTGAAAGGCATGAAATATAGTGCTAGGAAAAAACTACAGTTTTAATCTGTGTGGTCTGAGAAGACTCAGTTTTGCTTTCTATTCTGGTTCGCTTTCGATTTTCATCTGAGTTTTGTGTCAGGGTCAGGTATATCTTCAAAGTTTACTTGCTGTCGTAGTGAAAACACGGGAAACCAAAGCCCTTTCAGCATTTGATATAGAACAATCAATCAATCCTCAGTTCAGCACAACTAGGCTCAAACCTGCTTTAAGAGTTTTGCAAACCTTAGCAAAACTCTCACGGAAATTTAGGTTTTTAATGATAGCTGAAGTCCATCAGTGTTTGGCATGGTTCCACAAGTTTTAACATAAGGTTTGCAAAGCTTTGGCAAGCATGTGCTTTTACTAATGTTTACTTACCTGAAATAAGAAAGAATACTGCAACCCTACAATCCTATAGAGAGAGTTTCTGAATTTAGTGTGTATTTCACTAAACTAAAACTAAGCGAAAGCAAGGAGACTATGGTAAATGATACCAAGGACACAGCACAGGAGTAGGAAATAAGACTTAAGTCCCCAAATTGAATGTGCCTCCTGGACAAGATGGAAAGTAAAAAGAGAAAAATATATGCCTGAGCGACTTAAGTTAGTCATTCTCAAAGTCTCATTCTCAAATCTTGCAAGGTTTAAATGTAACATGGCCTCTCCTGCGTTTAAGGGCCCTCATGCTGTACAACACTGTCCAGGACAGAAATCTCTTTAAATACAGAAAGCAAAAAAAGCAGGCTGGAAGCTGTTATTGCCTTGCCTGCACCGTGCTAAGCCTGAGTTAATTAACCTTCACACGGGGAGAGGCTGCCGCGGCGCGAGCAGCGGGGCGCCGCACAGACCTCCTGCCGCGAGGCACGCTTCCCCGGCCGTGGAAAGCGAGCAGCAGCTCGGACTGCGCTGCGTGGGAGCCCGACCTGGGGCTTTCGAAGTTGTCCCCAACAGCTATAAGGCTAAATTTAAATTGTCCCGAGCTGCCATTTTCTCCTGGGGTCTATTGCTACGTGGTTCCCTAAGAAGAAGCCATTTTAAATACTCGTATCCTAGGGAAAACAGGACTATACAAATTATAATCTTAAAAATGGCACACCATAATGCCAAGAGTTATTTTCCAACATGATTGTGATTTTTAATCGCAATTCCTCACTCTGATAATAAATATAACTGTGTTGATTTTAATGTAAGAATAATACCCAATTCTCTAATATCTAGCTTGTTGCTTATGCTAGCTGAAAAGCATATAGATCATTGATTATATACATCATCTCATCAATTACCGTATTGTTTTCATTCTGTAGTAAACATTTTTAACCAGGTTCAACATATTAAGAGAGTGCAAAGACCCTGAAAACAAAATCTGGCTCTTACTCATTTTTGTTTGCATTTTGTAGTCCCATGTTTATCTGACACTTACTGGCCTCTGAGTTACGTATACGCACTAATGGTGGAATAAACCTCCTTGTATCAGCATTTACTCAAAAACATTTGGTCATGTATTTTCCTTCTTACATTCACTATATCATCCTGTATTTGGCTCCATCTCTAAAAGATTGTGCTTACCGCAAATTCTCAGTCTTAGAACAGGCTTTATTAGATTACAGCTCATTTCCTTCAAAATGTCTGCCCTTCCCAAGCCAAGAGGAACATTCGGACTTAATACTTGGAGAGCAGGGGAGGGAAAAAAAGAAACAAAAACAACGCTAGTTAATTAAGGCGAGAAATGGGCACCCCCCGTAGCCGGCCTTCGCCCGCGCACGGCAGGGCCGCCCCGCCGCGCTCCTCGCAGCCCGGCGCGCCACCTCGGCCCGAGGGGCGCCAAGGCCGCGCCGGGCCGGGCCCTCCCGCGCCCCTCCGCCGGGGGCAAAGCCTGGACACGGACCTCCACCCGCCGGCGCAGAATTCGCGTGCGCAAACAGGGCTTTGCAAGAGGTGCTTTTTCTGCAGCTAAACTGCGGTGAAGGCATCCTTTGAAGGAGCTGGTAAAAGACGCTCTCTGAGCCACCTCCGCCAAAACACTCACAGAAAACGGGGAGCTTACGGAGAACACGCTGCCACGGGCAGGATCCGCAAGCAGCAGGCAACGAGCCTAGAGTGACCTGCCGCGGTCCCGAGTGGGTTAGCAAAATCGCGGCCCGATTTAAGCGTATCCCCTCCGCCGGCCCTCGGACCGCAGCCGCGTACCCGGACGGGGAGGCCGGCGCCCGCCCGGCACCGCCGCGAGCTCCCGGCCCGGCCTGCCCAGCCGCGGCCGCGAGACGAGAGCGCTCGGCCCGACATGTGCAAGGCATTAAGTGTTCGTCACAAACTTAAATAAATTAAATCATTCCATTTCAAATGACAACAGGGGAACTTTCAAGTTGCGCGGTCGTTATTCAGAGATGTGGAAGCAATAAAGTTAAGGCTCCACACGCATCCCCTCAGCTCGGCACTTTGGTCTACGGGCAGCGTGGTAGTTAACTGCATTAACCACATTAACTTTTTTTTTTTTTCCTTTTCTTGCTTTTTCTTTCTTTCTTTCTTTTTTCTTTTTTTCTTTTTTTTTTTTTTTTTTTGGTGCACACAGTTCTCTACTCCCTCACACGCTCACTAGAAAAAGGGCTCTACTTTTCTTTAAATAATCCAGTCTTGTTTCTACTGACGCATCTTTACGCGCCAAGATCTTTCCCCCTGTGCTCACAGGACTTGACCTTCTATTCACATTTCTCTCTCTGGAGCCTCGCTGGCGATAACGATGAGCTGTGTGCATGCCTCTAGGGATCTAGCTTTGCCAATGGATGTTTATTCCGTGTTTTTGTATTAATTCACGGTACGCTCTCCATATAAACTGGAGAGTATTCAGATAAATCTGACCCAGGCTTAATTGAATGTGTAGAAGGTCTTTATATCCCTGTAATTTTTCATTGTTACTCAGTTTTGTTATACACAGGTTGTTGCAGGTTACTTACAAAAACATGTACTGTGTATTTTTCAAGTCAGTGATTTTCATTGACTCTGGCTAGCATGCAAATAGTTTACAGTACTAGAAGCTCTCTCACATATACATTTAAAGTTACAATAAAAATATTTGATGTTATATGGGAAATAGCATAAAAATCACATAATGAAAGGCTATACCATAATTCGCACAAACAAAAGAGAACAGATTCAGCCCTACTAACAAAAGGGAGCATATTTAATCCTACCTTTGATGTTTTCGGACATTTGAAGACTTGTTTGTCCGATGTTACTGACATCATCACCATTTCCTTTTGGTTTTGCTTTCCTTGCGGAAAGTTTGGGGAAGGCAATTTTCTTATTTAATTTTGAGTTATAATTTTAAAAAATTCCAGAATATGAAAACATTTTTCTAGGAACAATTGACCGTTATATTCCACATAATTTATAAGATGCAAAAAGGAGTGATTCTTATACAAATCTTCAGATCTGCACAATATTTTCTTCAGAAGATTTATTTCTTTAGATGAATTTGGAAAAAAAAATCCTACTATTTTAATTGTCCCTCCATTTGGAGATGTCAGTTTCTTTTATGAGATTTAACAAAGAAATTCAAATGCAGACCAAGTTCCGCATTATGCCTTGTGTTGATGAAATTTAAATTTTGTTATGATGAGTGTTATAAGGAAATTGTCTTTTTATCTTTTTTTAAGCTTTTTCTGCTTTGTATCAAATAGCATGAGCATTTTTATACTTATTCTTCATCAACTAACAGGCTAAGAAAAGCCTGAAAGATGCAAACTAGGAGATAAGAATATGCAAACAGGCAACTAGGATGAAAACATCATGCTATTGTAACACAGTGGTTACCACCAGTAAAATCTGAATGTATAAGAAGTTATTATACTTAAGACTCCTACCATATCTATAGAAAAAACACAGATGAGGCACTTGGTGGAATCAAAGAACTAAATTTAGAGCTTATTGCAGCATAAGGACCTGCAAAATCAGTTAGAAAAGCAGATGAACACATATGCCAAAAGCTTGCGAGTCCCACCCAAAGACAGAAATGAGACGCAACAAAATGTCGCTATGCAAGAAGCACATGATAAAAAAATTGTCTGGGGATAGTTTTGCAATATTTATAAACAAGTGCAAAATTATTGAGAAAGAAAAGACTACTATAAACAATTGGGTCATATTGTAACTTTAATTTAAAAAATGCAAGATAGCTAAAGTACCAAAGGAACATCTTTAAAGGGGTTTGCGGGTGGGAGGGCATAGCTGGGTTTTTTAAACAGCCATAAATACTCTCAGGCTTGTCCTGGGATGCAACAAGAGTGGCATCTAGTGGCTAGTAATGTTATGGTACTTGTCCCATTGAACAGCTGGGATATGTTCCAGACCTGCTTTTCTGCAGTATTCATTACAATCGTCTGGACCATAACCGAGTATCTGGCGAGTATCTTGCTAGCAAGACTTGAAAAAAAAAGGTTAACTTTTAAAGGCATAAATAGAGAGGTATTATTCTTTGTTTAGCTGTACTTTGTTAGCAACTTTGTTTAGAAGCAAGTAGATGGGGGAAAAAAATTGTATCTGGCAAGGTAAAGCTGAACATGGCCTCTAAGAAAATATTTAGTATAGCTTTAGATTAATAGAGATCTGTTCTTTATGTATGCATATGCTTGCTTTCCACTAACTTACAACTAAGAACAGTAATAATGTACTGTGACCCATGAATTTTTGTACATCAAATATATACGTTCAGTGACATTTTCAAGGATTTACTTAATGCTATTTTATGAATGGCTTATTTTTACTGTGAAAATATTAGAAATGAGTTATCCACTTGAGAGTTTTGGAAATTCCTCATGAGAGGAGACTATATATTTGTGGGAAGAGATATCCTGAGAGTCATTCAGATCCCCTAGGGCGATATCATTTTGTTTGTCAAGGAAAGGGCACAGCATCATGGTATTAGGGAAACTTGATGTGTATGTGATCCTGCTTCTATTTTAATTACATACTATTCATCATTTTTTACCTTGAAAAAAAACTAAAATTGTCTATCTGTAACTGTGGAAGAACTTATATTTTTCAAATTAAGGAACTGTTTAGAGGTTGCTTTTGGGGTATGAAGGTTGAGTTGAGAATGCAAAGCACTATAGCATTAATTTTACCCCATAGATCAGAAATCATTCCTCTATAGAATAGCAAGTAAAGAGGAAATAAATGAAATTGTGGATTACATTCCAAAATTAGTGTGAAATAACACAGACATTCTTGATTTTTCAAATATTATCACCAAAAAGGCTATTAAGTAACTTAACCTGCTTTGTATTTGCACTTCATATTTTTTCAAAGCAGTTCCTATGATAGTGGGAAAAATCAGCTATTAAAGTCACTGCACACAAAAGCAAACAATAAGTACATATGAATTGATATTACCATTTCTGCCTACGATAAAAAACACGAATGCTACTGATGCTGCTATTACTATCAGTTCAGATCAGCATGCAAGGAGGACCTGATTTACAATCAGTCATACAAAAAACCATTAAGCTAACATTTATATTCAATTAATATTTAACAGAATTAAAGTAATCAATGTTAATGCAGATACAAACAATGTCATAATTTAAGAGGCAAAAAAAGGACAATGTAAACATATACACTAAAACACAAAATCTTTATGTGGTGGTGATTTTTGAGTTCAATTTGTCAAAGTGTCCAGGTATATCAGAAGTGATTTTTTTTTTTCAAATTGAAATTTGAAGTTTAAAACTAATGCAGATTTTTTTGACAGAACTTTGGATCTGCCAAACACTGATATTCACAAAGTGCAAACAGCAATTCTATTTTTCCATAAACTTTTGGTTCTGAAAGCTCACTGGCTTAATATTGCTAATACTGTAAAAGCTTGAATCTAAACCACTGGAACATAAAGGGCCACTGAAAAGGCAAGGAGGGGAGGGCCTAACACTAAATAATTTCTATAGTTCCAGTAATGCAGGTGCTAAGTTACAATACACTACAACAAGCTTTGCTGCTATAACTTGCCAGAATTGTAAGCCTTAAAAACAATCCTACTCCTAGTACAGAAAGTTTGAAATACTGGCAACTGTGAAGCCTTACCTTAGTCAGTACGTATCTACTTCTAATATACGTCACCAATTCTGTTATATTTTTCCAGCTATTAAAAATTCCTGTATTTGTCCTTTGAGTATCTAGAGGAACTTAGCAATATTTTAATACACCCTCAAAACTCAAATATTAAGGTAGTATTATAATTTTCACTTAGGCTAGCTACACATCCTTGAACACTTATCAATCCTTCTTCGTAATCTTTTGGTTAGAATGGTTCGCATGTCCCAGAGTAGCACAGCTAAGTGGCAACTATATTGCACTGTTTATTTAAGTAAATAGCACGTAGGAGTGAGTCATGGGACAGGACCTAAATGTGCTAACTGCTATTACAAACACACACATGAACACATACACGAAGTAATCCTTGCGCTAGAATTTTTAAGCTAAACACCAGCTGAGAGATGTATACAGATAGGAGGCACCAGTAAATAATGACATAATACTGATCAAGAAGATAAGCAACACTTTCAGATCGTCAACCACCTTCATTGCCATCAAGGAGCTTCACGGGGAAGCAGAACCCGAGGACAATTTGTTGAGACAGCACAATCAAAAAACAATGTAATTAAAGTAAAACATTTAAAATATTTTTTAAATAAAAAATAAAAGGTCTACTCCCAACTGATTACATTTTACCCATGAACCCTAAATACAATTTGATCGTACTGATTCTGGCAATACTGTCTTTTGCCAGCTCCTCGATGCTGAAGGAAGTGACCATCTATAGAGACTTGTATATCTGCCCTGAACGCAAGAACTATCACTTTTGTGGAAGACATGGAGGCATGTTTTTAGTTAGTGCAAGACAGTTCAATTGATAAAATGTTACTAAATCAATTATATATCAATATACATTCTGGTATCAAGGCAGTTACAGTTCAGCATGTAGGGTAACAATAATGGAAAACAGAACTTGCCATTACATATCATTAAAGGATCATCAGTTATGTGGGTCTGCTAATGCTTTCCTTCAGAGACTCAATCATGAGGGAGTGCAACCTACTTAAACGTCCAGATAAGAAAAGGAAATGATTTTTAAACATTTTTAAAGATAAATTAACAGATTTCCTGACCTCATTTTACTAATGCAAAAATCAAAAAAGACAAAAATGTTATTTTTCTATTCCAAGAATGGAATACGAAAGTGTCTGTTAAATCTAGGCCTGGAGCACATGCTTGCCAGCCAGCGGGCAAGGCTGCATTTGCTGTATTCATCATTCTAGACTGGGGTGTATATACAACGATGTCACCGTTTACAACACTGTAAAATCCAGTTCAGAAAATACAGCTTTATACCGTCCTCTGGAGGTCACTTGCACACAAGTGGAAGCGTAATGCTCACGAAATCCACAAGGAAATATCCAGGACTACCTGGGAACAAGAACACACACACGTCCGTACGCAGGGGGTGAACATACACGTGTACTACGAGGAGTTAAGCAGCCATGGGAAAAGGCAATGAGACCATCAGAAACATCCTCAGGGCGCACAGGAGGAGGTCACTGAACACATGCTTTATCAGTCAAAAGCAGAACCGGATTGCGGCCTGAAGAGGAAGGGTAAGGCAACACCTGACAGCACCGCGGATCCTACGAGTCCTCTGCTTGTGCCTGCCCAGATTTACCCTGCTGTCCCAGGTCACCTGTGATTTACAGAGGTACAGTGGTACAATTTACACGTGTAGGACACCACAAGTGAATCGGCATGCTTTGGACCCGACAGTTCTGGTTCCTTAACTGAATTCCTCTTCCCAGCTGCATCTCCTAACATGCCAAGGGCGGATGGGAAGATGAGACAAACCTGCGTTGCAATAGAAGGAGAAAAAGGTACAAATCTTGAAACATTACAGGGAAAAAGAAAACACCAGTGAGTGGGGGCGGGGGGTAGGAGAGGGAGCTGCATGGGTCATGTAGCATTACATCCAGCTCTAAGTGCGGCTGAATTAGTACTTCTTGACTGAAATGAAAGCAAGGAAGGTGTAAAACCTGCAATACACCAGCCTTCAGTGAGGACTGCAAGGGGCCCTCGGTTAAAGCTGCTTCATCTCCACCGCATACTGTTCATTGCCTTCTCTCAGCAGAATCTCCTTAAATTAGCTCCATTTCTCCACAGACCTGGCAATTCCCGCTCCACAGGAACGCTGGCACTGCCAGGACTGCAGAAAGTTTAAGTATGGAGACATTATTTGGTCAAAATACATAACTAGGTATTTACCAAGAGAGCATTAGGTTATATGTGTGTGTGTGTGTGTGTGTGTGTGTATACATACACACACACACACACAAAATCTATGTTAATGAGCTGCTTTTCTAAGGAACTTGGTGCAGAACTTGTACCAAAACAATGAATATTTAAAGATTCAAGTATTTTATACTACATCCTATAGTCTCTATTTTATAAATTTCAACTGATCTTCTGATTTCTTCTTCTATAATCTGTAATAAACCCCACAGAATAGAGATCTCATAAAAATCAATAGTAGATTCCAGTCCGGAAAGATGGAAAGCAGTGGGGATGGGGAGTAGATGTAGAAATTTAGTATTTTTCAGAACAGCACTAATCTTCACTATGTCTTTTCACAACCCTGACCCTTTTACAGGTAGTTAAAGACTAGAAATTTGGGTCAGTATAGGGGGAAAAAAAATCATTTGACTTCTGAGAAATAGTTCAATAACCATTTACCTGTAAGGGAATTTTTCAGTAAAAATGAGGACAATGAGGACAATTTTCAAAAGGCAAAATAGGATTAACCTTTCACTGAGAGGTGAGCATTTAGCTCATCTTTGAGCATCCCTGCCTCCATCATTTATTAGTGATGTTATACTCCATGGGACTATTAATTTGCTTAAGTGTTTGCAGGAAACTAACAGCAAAGCAAAACTGGATCCTCGGGTACTACGCGAACGCACTCAGAGATGCCATGCTTGCGGCAGGACAAGGCTTGCAGGGATCTGAAATGGCAACTGATCTTGTGAAAAATACTACAGAGTTTGCCCCAGCAAGAACGATCAGCTTCAGCTGACCTCTTTTCACTCCTTTTTACCCAACTGCAGTCCCATAAACCCATTTAAAAATCACAAACCTGCCACAAGCCCACAGCCCTACCAGCTGGAGCAGCCCTCCTCACCCCACCGCCAGCCCTCTGCCCATGACCTTCTGCTTCATGTCCCTTCCAGGATCCCCCCCACACACCCCAACTCTCCCCTTTTTTGCTGCAAAATTCAGTTTTGCATACAACACAGAAAGCTCTTGAGCCGGCCTCATCAACTGGAGCCTCACATAGTCACAAAATATACAAAAAGAATTCACTAGTACCTTTAATAGGCACATTTTGAACCCAGAGTGATATTTCTCTGATCAGGTGCTCGAAAAGCCAATTTAAATATCCTAGTTGACTAGTCTGAAAGCTTCAGCTATGCAGCAGTTAATTTGCATATTCCATATTTCAGTTTTAAACATAATATAAAAACATATTAATTATATTGTAATGCTGGGTTTTTGGTATGAATTACCAAAACACTTATTGAAACTTGGCCTCTATAATTTTTCAAGGAAAGCACCATCATTTTTTTTCAAGCTTTTCCCATAGGCAAGTACATCCTTTATTTTTTATTTCATCAGTTCATGTATTTATCTGCCAGGCTTTGTTGTAATACCCCTAGGCCTGACCTTAGAAATGCCCTTGACAGAGAATTATTTTAACAGGACACCTACTATACACCACGAACCAAAACTAGCAATAAAGATTTGTGTATCAGGCAATATACATAGGGTTGAAATGCAGACCGTTGAAAAAAATGACCAAAACATAAATACTGAACTACACATATACATAAATGTGCGTAATGATTTCCTACGATCAGTTACATTCAGAACTATAATAGTATGTAGGGATTAGTCTGAAGTTTTTGTCATCATAGATTTATCATATT
The DNA here is from genome assembly GCF_028389875.1 of Rhea pennata. Classification (NCBI taxonomy): domain Eukaryota; kingdom Metazoa; phylum Chordata; class Aves; order Rheiformes; family Rheidae; genus Rhea; species Rhea pennata. The sequence goes on from NC_084674.1 coordinate 15,963,658, forward strand.
TTGTAAACTTTGTTTTTACATTAAAAAGACCTGGCAGCCCTTCACTGTGGCCCTTGATATTAATAAATTTTCAATATTTTGTACTATTACCTATTATTCAAGGAAAGATAATCATTTTTATTTTTACAAATGATTTTCACAAAATCTGAGTTTAAAATTCAGTAGTGATCATTTCACAAATAAAAGCTTTCAACTATCCATTAAAAAATATGCAAATGTATTGTTATGATTAAAAAATCATGTTTCACTGAATTCTTACAAATACTGTATATTATGGACCGTCCAACCACACGATCAATGAAATGACGCGTGAAAACATTGGCAGAAACAAAATAACCTACTTGAACCCAGAAAATTTTCAGACAATAATCATTACCAGCGTTAATTAACTTCAACACAAAAGCAGGGGCTCCTTCTGTTTCAAGTTAATGAAGCTCAACACACAGACACTACAGCTGGAGACAAAGCACAAGTCTAAAGCAAGTTGTATCTTAAGATTGAAATAATGAGCTTGGTGTTTTAATTTTGTAGTCAGCAATTATGTGAAATTCAAAAACAAAGAAACAATACCATGCAACTGAAATGTTAAGGTATGAATGCAGCTGTTTCTCACTCCTTATCTTATACACAAATGGCAAAAAAATAGCTTTTTCCTACAATAAGCAGTGTATATAATACTCTGGCAGTATTTCCTCTATGATCTTCCGCGATTTATTCACTTTCATACTCTGCAAGTCAGAACTGTGACTTCACCTAAAGCAAAGAATTGCTTTGTGATTTCTATCTTGCCTTTCTTATATATATTCATTAAATCTTTATCTATAATGTTATTTTTCCCATTGAAAATGATATTTGTATAACAAAAAGCTGCTCTCCCACAAAAATGAAAAACTCTAAATTACTTCACCCCCTTTCAATAATTTGCCCATTCCTAAACACCAATTTGGAAGAATATAAGATCATAAAACCTTTAATTTGATCTTATCACCAAGCACCTTGGGGGGGAGGGGGAAATGCACTAGAAGAGAAAAGATAGTCTGCTATATATTTCTTCCATTTATAGTTTATTAAACCTAAAGATAATAGGAAAAAGGTGGAAAAAAAGCAGAGTATGTCTGGCCTGAAGTATCAGATATCATTGCTTATTACTGGCTATCTGCCTCGTAATCATAAATCCACAGGGTAATATTCTAAAATCTTTTGCTTTTCAGGTAGGTGTGAGCCAAAAAGGAAAAAAGTTTAATTTTCTACGAAGAGCAGAAAACAGCAAGCGCAGCACAACTGGGTACCAGGATGCATAAATATTCCTGATTCCAAACCCTTTCACATAAAGCAAACAGGAAGAGTTTGAAGCTCACAGTGTGTACTTCATGCAAAAGGTATCTCTGTCCCAAAAGATAGATATCACATAGACTATGAATGAACTGCTCCAATAAATTATATTATTCCTCGGAGGGGAAAGGAGAGCAATGTTATAAACAGTGACTTCAGGAAAGTGAGAACAATAGGGCATTGAATTTTGCAAGAGTGAAATAAGGACTTTTTTTTTCCCTGGAGGGGAGCTCAGTATCACTGACCAGCGAGCCTTATAAATAAAAACATTAACTCCAGCACTGCCTGCTCCTCCAAGTGCCCAAGCACGTAGTCCTGTCCACATCCCAGAACCTAAATGCAAAGCACACGTGAGGACATACAGAATTAAACAGGTGTTTAAAATAGATTCCTCAAACGCACTTTGCCGCGCGCCTTCCCGCGGGCGCCAGCGGCCCCTGCCCGCCCGTACCGTACGCTATAAACTAAACGTTTAATCTCAGATTCGCGCCCCAACACGAAGCGCTGGCAGCGCCGCAGCCCCGCTTGCGTGGCCGTTCCTCCTTTTCCGTCTCCGGCTCCTTTCTGCTTTCCCCATCTGCTCGAACTGGCGACTGCTAGTCCGATAAACGCCTGCTGGAGACGCGTTTTTACACCCCTCTCGCCACCCCTGTCTGCTCTGACCCTGACGACCCAAGCTCCCCGGGCCCGGGGCAGCGGCGCGCGCTCGCAGGAGCGCCCTGACCTTCCTCCCCGTCTGGGCCGGGGCGCCGCTCCTGCGCCCGCCGCGCCGCCTCCTCGGTCCCCGAAGCCCGGCTTGACGACGCCTGCGGGCGTTACCTACTCTTACGCTCCCTTACTATCTGCCCGGCCCTTGGAAGCAGCCCTGGCCACCCCGAAAGAGGACGTTTGTGAAGCCTGAAGCTCTCACAAGTTTACTGTGACTCCCAGCTTGGTACGACAAACTTCAATCTGATTTTAAGGCTAATACTATCATCATATTAAGACTGTAGCATAAAAGTACTGCAATCGATTTGCTGCTAAAAATATGTCCCATAGTGTCCCCCTCCCTCCTCTAGTTCTTATACAGGACTTACAGAAAAGCAACCTGAAAATACTTAATGACTTGAGCACAGGAATGGGAAAATTTTATGCATGCTTATAGGTAGGTAAATACTTCCTGCTCTGTCTTGCTGTTAGACCTGACCTGTGATTCCTTCTAGTTTGAGAAGACACATTTCTTTCTTGCAGAACTCTGCTAGGGAGAAAGAGACTTGCGCCGCAGCTCAAATCCATGGCATCAATCAGAACAGGAACTCAAATTAAGGCCTCTGAGATCCACAGCCACTGCCCCATCCATCAGGCTTTCCCGAGCCGAGCGTCTCGCTTTCTCTTCTGTTACAATTGTTTCACATCACACAATAACTTAAAATTCACTAGAGAAGCAACTCGAGCAGGCTCCTCACGTCCTGACCGAGCGCCCCACCTACCCAAGTACGAGCTGATCTGAAGAGGAGGTTTCTCATGCCCTGGAAAAGCTTCAGAATATCTCAGTGCTTCGTAGGAGAACTTGAGATTTTGAGAACGCTCATGGGATGAGAAAACTATTTCCTTCTCATTTTGCAAGCAAGCATAATAACAGGACAAATAAATATAAACAGAAAAATTCTGAGATGACAGAATTACCTGCTCTGTCATATGATTCTTTCACAATGTCGTGTTTCAGATCTCTAATTACTTAAAGCAAACATCACCAGGCAATAGCACTGTTTGTATTTGATGGGGTAGAGCTGAATTTATCATCAGTACATCTGTTCATTTTGGTACATTTGAAAATCAAAAGATAACTGATAAGCTATGTAAAAGTTACTAGAATAGTATGATTTGTAGTGTATATTCTAGTCATCTAAATCAACTGCTCCTTTCAGGAGTATTGCAAAATAACCCAAACATAATTATGTGCACCCTCAGACAAATGGCCATAAAGGATCAGAACCTGCAACACATTTTAAGAGGCCAGAGGAGATGAAAACTCTCCCCAAAAAGCAAGAATCAGAACATAACCTGTTTGTTGAGCCTAATTCTGTGCAAGCACTGAAATATGGCCAATGCCATCACGAGAGAGAAGGCGAGAATAAACCCAGAATTGCAAGAAATTGTTCCTGATAGACGCTTGATAAGTTTAACTTGTCAAGGTACTAGAAGTCTGAGAGCTGCACTCAGAAGGATGCAGCTCTGCAACTCCATGGCAAACTGCCTCAGAAGAGAAGCACATTATTTCCAACAGCAAATTCCAACCAGAGCTGCCCATTCCTTTGCTCTTGAGCTCCGCGTCGAATAGGAGAGGTCCTGAACTATACTGGCTGAACACTGCTGCTCTTTTTTGATGGTCCCCTTACATAGGGCAAAATGGCACCAAAATGCCAAGTAATTATGTACTGGCAGAGAAACCACTAACTGCTGAAAAATCATCTCCTGCATCTCTGCTTCTGAGATAGTGAGTTAAAAATTCATGCATTTCTGTGCTTAACTTTTCAACTTGATTTTTGTCAATAGAAGTTATGAACATAATAAAAATAACATAGTTCTAGTAATTTACATTTAATTTGTTTGTATTAAGAGGGTTTAGAAATTCTTAGAAAGACAAATGAGTTGAAGTGATGAAAATGTATTTGATGATAGCAATTGCCTTAAAAAAAAAAAAAAACAACAATTTTCTCTCCTTCCTTCAATGAAATCCTACAAAACTCCAAAGCTAAAAAGCTAATGAAAATTACTTCCCCTAAGAAATAGTTAGCTGTAGCTTACTTTTGATGGCCTCATAAAAGTTTGTTCTCTTTTTCTGCTCAGTTACCAGAAGCAACAAAATAGATAAAAGCTTGGAGATGAAAATAATCCAAAGAGGTCCATGGCCTCTCTTTCTCTGTATGCTGCTTTTCTGATATTTAATCCCTCTCATGCATGCAGTGTGAAAATGATGTGAAGGTCTTGCTCTGCAGGTTATTTTATATGCTCATCAATTGCAGAGAATTTGTAACCAGTATCATCTGAAATTCATTGACTTCTTTATGGTCCTGTAGCCTTTTTTCTTTTCTTTTCTCTTCCCAGTGTCAACAACTAAATAGTAAATAGCAGAGTTAAAGTGCTCTTTGCTGAAAGGGCTTCTCCTTAGAGCTAAAAATCAGGAAGTCAATTTGATAGAGCACCAGTATTAGAGTAGCCACAAAGTCCTTACTTTGAGCTCACAGAAAGAGTAGAGAGAAATTAAGAGTCACGAAGTTGGAGCTTTTTTCTTCCTTTTCTTTTTCCTTTCAGAAACAAGTACAGATGCATTTTCTGAAAAAGTTTATTTAACAGAGAACAAACTGAAACAGAACAAAGACTCTACTTGATGCTTTCATCATTTAGGATAAGTGTGTCCTGTTCTGCCATGCAGTTCTGACTCACTAGGCATATGCTTTTAAAGGGTAGATAAGGTAGAAGCTTTTATTGCCCTTTTTTCCTTCATCCTAGCCCTCAAATTGCCGCGTAATTCTTAAGAGTTTGGGAGTTGTTTTTGTTTTGTTTTTAACAACAGTGCAGAACTATGTTGACTGCTTTTCCTTGATCTCCCTAAACTTTTGATCAGTACGGAAAACTTTGAAATACTTGGGAAATTCAAGAGTAGCAAATTCTGCGGGTCCCAGCAACTTTCCTGTATCACTGCTGCATCATAGCTATATTCAGATGGTGCCTCCATTTGGACACGCAGACTTACGGAAGAACCAGGCATGGGGGTGAGAGGCATTACAGGAACACAGTGACCAAAACACTGAGCAGGTCCCGGGTGAGGCACCTTGAGCTCCATTTACAACTGAATAAGCTGTCATGTGTCCAGACACAGTAGCTACTTCAGCAGGAGTTGCACAGGAACATCAAAACCAACTTAGATTTATGCTTATTAAGGATCTTTGCCTTATGCTTTCTTATGAGGTACAGGTACACTTTCCATGTGCAGTACAAATATTGTTGATGGTAATTTGGGCCGCAAAATAATAAAAGTCATACAAAAAAAAAAAATCCAGACTGTCAGATCTCATATTCAGTTTCCAGGGTTGGAATTTAGAAAGTTTGATTTCTGAATCAGAAAGTGCCTTGTATAATTAATCTATGAAATGCATCAAAATTCAGATGCTCCATTACTCTTTTAAATCCACTTTTCAAAAAGTCGTTTGAGTAAGTGGCTCTGAGTGCTTGCAAGTCCAACAGATTTCCCTTCGAATTGTGGATGTTCAGGACACCTCAAGAAGAAGACTTAAGTCTTGTGAGTATAGTTCTAACATTTAGAAAAACATTAATACCAACGGAATGCAAATCTAGTTATCATGTGCTTCATTCCAAATTATTGCGATAATAAATATGCAAACAGACTTTTCTAAAATACTAACATGAAAGTAATGCATGTGTTATAATAAAAAAGTAATAAGATTATGTAGAATAGATATTCTCAATTATCTCTTGTCCTTGTATTTTCCAGTAACTGATATCAATGTAATTACCATCTATTCGATTAAATTTTAATTTAATACTTCCGTATTTAACAATGCATCATTATAAATTTTTGAATGATATCATTATGTTAGATAAACATACAGGTCAGAATTTGAAAAGTAGCAGCAAGTTATACTGTTATATGTCTATATTTAGGCTCTATATCTAGCAGTTTGAATTTCAAAATTATGGAAAGTAACTTGCCTTAAAAGCCAACAATAAACTCTCCAGTAGCAACAATAAACTCTCTAGTAGCATTAGCAGTTGCAGGATTAGACCCAAAAAACTATAAATCTTACGGACTAATTCTTTTCCCCAGCCTTCTTTTGCTAATTTTACTGTCCAGTTAAACCTTAGAAACTCTACAAAAGATATGTTTCCAAAGATGGTCATATATGTATTAAAAAATAAGTAGTTTGTCTGGGTAAACCACTGGAAAATCCTTAAATTTGTGCCTGCTCATGTCACCAGATGTTTCTACAGTCAATGTTATCTCTGTGACGGAAGATAAGATTTTCAACAACACAAAGTGCATTCAGGAGTGAACAGCCAGTGAAAGCTGGGAGACAGGTACCTAACTCTGATATAGTTTTGAAAACCTCTTCCTTATGACTTTATCATATGCTATGGGTCTGAAAAAAAAACCCAAAAATAGGAAAGTAGCTTTATAACATTATCCTTTTTTATCCCACTATACTTGTAACTTTGAGTGGTTTTAGAAAAAAGTGTCACTTTTCTAAAAACCATCTGATCAATCCTAATCTATCTTTGTGGCATAAAATTGAAGTAAACTCAACTATCTTAAAGGACTGGGACTTGAATCTATCCTTTCTTATCCAGGAAGTGAAAATACAACTACCTGAAAAGGAAACAACTGACAGGTATCTGTCTAAACATCTCATAATTCAAGTGACATTGACTGTGCAGTAGCTTATACTCCATTACAGACTTTTCTTTTCTATTACTGTATCACACATTTGCACAGAAAATTCAGCTGGAATATACTGCAAGTGAATCGATGTACTTAGTTAACTCACAAAAAATGCCATATAGTTAATGCGTAAAATGGAACAGTTTTGTAAGTGAACAGGTAGTCAAAATGAAATAGTTTATCAAATGACTGCCTCCTGTCACCAGAACCAAAGATATGAAAACTGGCTAGGATTAACAGAGCATTACAAGTCTTCACTGATTCTAAAATTACGGTATTTACTATACTATATTACTACTACTATACTACTATATAGATGCAAGTTGCTTTTATTGGTCTATCATGAACTCCAGCATCAGATCCACTGCTGATGCATCCACCTCGTGAAAAACAGAAATAACACAATACCACAATAGATCTTATCCTGAACTCTGCTCAAATGTCAGCACTACTGTACTGTATTTCTAGGGCACCAAAAATATCCTAAGAGTGAACTCAGATACTCTCACGCAAATACTGTGATACTGTAGAGAACTCAGGCTCCAACACAAGCCACATTGCTACATCTTTACACAGTAAAGGTGTACATCTTTACACCCTACATAGTAACCACATAAAAATTGCAGCTCAGTATCACATGGGGGTGTTTTTCCACACCAAAGTCTGCCACGTTTCCAGTGGTTTCAGGAAACGTAGTGGGAGAAGAGAGCCTCTAAATCTGCATGGTTGTACGGACTGCCTCTTGCAGCAAATCCTTGGGCGTACAACAGCTCTCACAGAGTTTCCCATGTCAGAGCCTCCTCCAGGGGTCTGGATACAAACTCCACCATCATTTCAGTGAGTCATAACAAGAAACTTTACATCTTAAGAAACACATACCCAAGCACAAAGTAATTAAAGGATCAGGAGGTCAAATTTCAGGCAAGAACCGCGGTAATTACAAATAATATAAAATTTCTTTTGAATGAATCATTTCCTACGGAGAGATATGACTCTCTCTTCTTTCTCCAAACTATAATCCTCTAGCAAGCATTAAGTCAACAAAACTAGAAGACAGCTACAAAATCATTTCAGAATCTGTAACATCCAATACTCTTGCTGGGTCTGTGCTTGGCAATTGGTTCCTAAACAGCTTTTTTTCTACCATATTTAAGCCACAGGATTCAGGGGGAATGGATCATACCTCACCGCATTTTACATAAAGGCAAGCACAAAGACAGAGTCCAGTATAAAGCATGGCAAGGGATCCTGTAAGACTGGAAATATTGTGACAAGGCAACTTGCCATAGTAATATGAATGTTAATATATCTTATATCCCTAAATACACTATTAGGCATGAATAATACTTGCTCCACTTAAGAACAATTTGAAAACTATCCTTAATATCATCCTATATAGAAAAACTTTGAAACTATATACATCCTGAATTGGCTTAAAGGTTCAAATTTAAGTGACATTTAGAAGGTCATTTCCTGGCAGCTTGCAATGACTGCAGCTCTCGGTTCAAATCCCTGAGAGAACCGGAGACCAAGCCCAAACACTGCAGGTCAAAGCTTTAACAGCAGAGCTCTCCAATTCTGAGTTTGGCCATAACTCAAGCTCGCAATATACGATGCTGATGAGTTATACATCATATCAACCATTTTGATTTATTTGTTTCAATTCACAGGCAGTTTTATTTACGTTTATAACTACGAGGTTTTTGGTGGTGGTGCCAATAGATTCATTGCCAAGGATAGATACCTGACTGCTTAGATCATTATGCAGCATTACAATATATTGATTAGAATGCCTATAGAATAACTAAGGATAAAAACAAAAATGTTAGAGAAAAATACCCATAAGGGACCAAATCTGATCTAACCAAATAATATAATTTCAGCATTACTGAAGAGAACACTAACAATCTAACAGATGAACTCTTGCAATTGTTATTTTCCTTGTCAGTGTTTTTCACAGTCAATAAAAATATTAATATAATTTTATTTCTCCATTATATCATTTTTATGTACTGACACAATATTATCTATACTCTCCTCGAGACATAAGAGGTGATGTTGGACCAATAAAAAGCACAAAAGCAGTTTGTTTATCTGTTTCCTATTTCCAGGATACCTGAGCACAAAGAGCACAGAACGGTGCTGTATCATATACCACTAATTTGAAGCATTTAATCCTGTCCTCCCCACCCAGGCCAAGGCAAAAGAAACTCCACAAATTCTTCTTCGATAGCAGAATTTTATCAACTGTATATTATATAAACCTTCTGTCCCTCTCCACTTCCATCTACACTATCAAACCGTTCCGGCCGTTATTTTAGATCGAGCAGATGGTAGGACGAGATTTTTGATAAAGAACAACAATCGCCCAGCGAGGGTTGCGGAGGGGTCACTCCAGCCGAGATGAACAATTGATCAGCTCCGATGGACCGCGGCAGGAACAAACAACAGCGCTCTACACGCAGATTTGATCGCCCGGTTAATGCTGCTGACACAAATAGCTTTTAACTGGCTTCCTGAAAGCGTTAATATCTTCAGAGCCTCAGCAAATGAAGGACTTTGACAAAGTGAGAACTATCCTGCAGCGAAGCAGCACTTACTCCAGACCTTTAGAAATGTCTTCTCTAAGCGTGTTTCTGATTTATTCAGACAACAGCCCCTGTCTCTTCAAGGGACGAAGTTCCAAACAACGAAAGGCAGCACACCTCTAAAGGCTGCGAGGCCGCGGAGCTCTACAGCATTTGCATACAGGAGCCAGCCCTCCCCGAACACAACAACGTGAATACTCGTTTTATCCTTACTGATCTCAATATCACAGCCTTCTAAACCCAGTTTTTTACACTTAGCTCTGAAAATTTCACTCAGGTTCTCATTCTGCACAGAAATCAGTTATTTGCGTTATCTTCTCATTAACAGAAAGTATTTTTTTGATTCCTGGAAGTAACCACGGTAAATTCTGTAAACAGAGCTTACTATTCTGTGCATCTCTTAAATGTATGTATTGGAAGAAATCAATAGAAACAGAAGACTTTTCCCATAATATTTAAGTTCAAAATTTAAGCAGACAGGTGACTGATATTCAGAGAAAGTTTTAAAAATAGATTTAGATAGCTAGAGTCAGAGTAAATAAAACTCCACCTAAGATAGCAGTCAAGAACCAAGGATATAGGAATTCATTAAAGGCATTAATATATTTACTCATTAAAGTATTGAGTAATACTTTTATTAAACTTTCTATTGTCAATTTTTTTTTAAAACTATTTTCTCAAAGGTTTTTCTCTTAAACATTTTCCACTGTACGTTGCCACACTGCTTCACCCTCCCGTGTTATTCCTAAAAGCAGCGTTTTGAGCCTATAACGGTATGGCTCTAAGGGCTTCTAGGTAAGGGGAAAAAAGTGGTGTTTGCTCCAGCCGCAGCTCCAGATGCAAACCATTTGCACAAAGCAAGGTCATCCTGAGCCCGGTGGGTTCCCACCCCATCTGCATATTCAACTCTCTGTAGAACAATTCTTTGCCAGGACACTGCAACGATGAAACAGGCTAATTACTGCGTTTAAAAATCTTGACCTAAGCAGACATGCGGGGAATTTAAATGGAATCTCTGGAAAAGTAAAATCCACCTGCTAGGTCTCCCAACACACAAACACTGAATGTATAACCTGTCAAAACACTGAGCCAGGCTTCATTAATTCCGTTTTCTGTAATCAGCATCCTTCTATCACTCACATACACGGCTTTCTACAGCAGTTCTTCAAGTAAGCTGTTGTATAAACCTTTATGGCACACTCTAATGATAAATATTTAAGAAAATAATTACTAATTACCTGCAAGTCAGCATCAAACTCATGTTTCAAGTAAGCATCTTCTGCAGCTTCAACAAGACGCTGAAAAAAAAAAAAAAAAGAAAATAAGTGTATTTTTTGGAATAATAGATAATATCTTTAAATCCAAGTATTTCTTTCAGTTTGATGATGAAAAGGTATTGTTCCAGAATTGTATAATTCATTGTCTCCCCATCCTATCTACTATGATACATTAAAAATAAATTTTTAAAAGACATTTTTTTTAAAAAAAAAAAAGGACCATTTTTTTAAAACTCTCACCAGTCACGATTGGTACAAAATTATTAGAAGAGCTCAATAGTTAATTAATAAAAAAAAGTGAAGGTCATTTTTTCAGAAATGCTCAGCACCACACAGCTCCCATCGTGATACTGACTTCTAACAGAAACAAAACCAAGTAATGTTCGACATTCAGGACATTATTTTGGATGCAGGAGCCCTTTTCGAATCTTTCTCCAAATTAGAGCAAGAGGCATTTCCTAATAATTTACTAATTCTTGATTGCAAGCAAAGGAAATAAAGAGGAACTTCTAGATAACTTGTCAGTTTTAAAAGATTGGAAAAATACAGACAAGATTCATTTACTTGTCAAATTTAACATGTGCCTTTATATGGTGCCTAATCACAACATGATCTTTCTGCTGCAATAGAATTAATATTTACTGAATGATATAATATCATCTCCTTTTTAGCTGTTGAGGAGAACAGTTGCAATATTTTTTCCTCACAGTGATAATATTCAGAATTCCCTGTAGCAGCCTTCCTTACTACTATCTTTTTCCTGCTATCTAGGAAAAAAATAAACAAAAAGAAAATCCCCCAAACTGCACAGTTTCGCTGTTTCTGTACGGTGCTCGCAAGACGCAATTCCTGCAGAGGCTCGGTGCAGCCGCTCTCCTGTGAGGAGACACGACATCCTTTCTAAGATCTTGTTTTATGGTTCTTTATAGTTTAGGGTATTTTAACTATGAAAGTAACTCCTCCTGATTTTTATTTAATCTCACTGAACATTCATGTAATCAAAATCAAACAGCAACCAAAGCAAGACCCATCACACAGAGCACTCAAGTCTATTATTTTCGGTGCTCTTTGGTATCTCAGATACCAGCGCGCACGTAGTTTGTTTCAAATGTTTTGCATCCCGAAGCGTTAGCCGCAGGCTCCCGCTAACCATGCTCAGCGCCGCGCAGCCCGGCACAGTTTTGCTCCCCTCTTCAGGCCAGCATGCACGTGTATCGCGCATCTTCGGATGAACCAAATCGGAGTCCGAATTCGCACCAACTGCTCTTCAGTTTGAACTATAATGGAAATCTTTTATTTTATGTTATACATTTTTTTTCCAGATATTTCTGGTTGCCTATTCAGAATAAATGGTCAAAAAAAAAAAGTCTGGTTTTACACCCGAGGCGAACGCCCCGGCCCGCAGGGCGCTCGGACCCCCGGCGGGAGGCACGTCAAGCCTTGCCTGCGGCGCAGAGCCGCGGCTACTTTTCCCCGGCTCCTCCGTCCCAGCTGCCGGAGCCCGGGAGCGAGAGGGAAGCTGGAGGCGCTGCCGACGCCTCGGCTGGTCCGGGAGAGCGCAGGTGACGTCCGTCCGCACAGCGCCCTGTGCCACTTCCACCGTGGGAAACGCTGCCCCGGCCCAAGCCGGCTGGTTGCCCCAAACCCTCTTGACCCGAACTGGAACAGAACTGGAGCAGCTCCAGCCCCAGCGGAGCCCAGACCCGATCTGCCCCGAGAAACGAGCTGGCTCAGCTTCCCATGTACACACGTGCAGGCAAAAGGGCCCAACGCTAATCCTGAGCTGCAAATCACCACGGGCTACACGAGGGTAAGCCACCCACCTTCCAAGGAGGGGAGAGCCATGAGAAAAACGTTTCAAATGAGACCACAAAATTCCAGGGAGCTGTGCCAACTAAACAATAAATTCGAATGCACTGATTTACCGGAGGTACACTTATATTCTAAGAATAGTGATAAAAAAAATAAAAATAAAAAAATAAAGGTAATAAAAAAATCTTGCAGTTTGAAAGGTTAGAAACATTAATTTGACGATATATATTTTGCGTTTTTAATTTAAAAAGAGAGGTACCCCAAACTAACTCTCCTGAGACGTAAGCTACTCAACAGCAACTGTAATGATTGTTAAAAATGGTCGAGTGATGCCAGAAGTCCATCCGCAGCACGCTAGCGACCTGCTGCAGTCGTTTTTACAGATCCAGCCCTCGTTTGTTAAGCATGGAAAGGATGCGTTCCTGCAGGTGTGCGCTCCTGTGTATCACAACCACGGTTCCACTACCGCTCTGGGCACATGTAATGCAAAAGACCAAGACTGCAATGAGCATTTTAAATTAAAAACTGAGTCAACAAAACCAAAGAAGGGTCAAAAAGACTTCTTCACACAGAAATGAATGGGGGGGGGGGGGGAAAGAAACATTAAATATGTTTTTCTTTCCATGATGAAACGTTTACTTACTCGGCAGAAGAAAATTATTCTAGTATTTCACATGAGATACTAGTGCCTCCATCTCAGTACCTAGTGGGCTAGAAAAATAATTCATAGCTTCTTATATAGTTTGTATTGATCTCAATGTGATTCAATTACATTTTCTCCTCCACGAAAGAAATTTAAACTAAGATTTATCCTCATGTACAAGAAATAGCTAGAGAAGCATAAGATGGGTAACAGTAAAGACAATCTAGTAAGGAGTGCAGCACAGAAATGGAAAGTACTGATTAATAACTTACTGGTTTATTCCCTAGTTAAGATTTCAGTTGTTATCTCTGCTCTTTCAGAAAAAGCCATGCCCCGTTCTCGCACACTTCCAATGCAACATTCCCCACAGGAGGTGGCATCACAAATAAGTGAACAATCTACCTATATTTTTTTTCCTTGGACAAGCAGATGCAAACATACATTCACATTACCTGCTTCAACATCCCCACACCAATAAGAAAATTTAAATTTTGGCACACTGAATGTAAACAACACAACTATACAGTGCATTTTCTATATAATACTCCCTAACCAAAGCATTTGCTTTAAGTATCTCAGTACCAGGATGAAGCAGACCATAAGACAACAGGAATAGCTATGGAAAAGGTAAGCTAGCAATAAGGTTAAGTGCACAAAATGACATATTAGTAGATCTATGCAGATGATATAAGAATGAATAAATTGTATACGAGTTTTTTTTTTTTTTTTTTTTTTTTTTTTTTTTTAAATGAAAGTCCCCACAGGGATAAAGCCTGATGGAAGAAATTCCTGAAAACTCTGGAGGCAAAAATATAAAAACCATATGTAATACTGCAACATTTTTATATTAAGGCCAAAAAAAACTTTTAGAAATATTTTAATAATTGAACTGTTATCTAGCAATCAGTGCTTAACGCTTAGCACAACTAGCGATTTTAACTTAATAGTTTACTACTTAGTAGTTACTATAACTACTAGTTACTAGAGTTGCTGCTTACACTCTTTATACAAATGCCAGTATATTTTCATTAGAGTAAGCATGCTCTAACGTAACTGCTGTAGCAGTGACTGCTTACCAAGCCCTGGTTATTGTGAAGGGAATTGTGAGTTATCTATATGCCTTTTCACAGAAAAAATTATAAATTCTGAATGAGCTATTGTTGGAGGTGCATGATTTACAGGCACGCATTTTAAGAGCATATTTAACCATACACAAAGATGTTTGCATGTGTATGCATATGCAAGTCAAGGACAGTATATAATCTGTAGATAAAAAGCAATTTTCATATTGTATGCACAGTTTAAATGAAGTTCCTGGTTAACCCTCCTAATGTTCCCAATATGCGAAACTGTGAGAAAGAGCAACTGGTTTGTCCAGTATCTTACAATGAATGCAGCACAGACAAAACCAGGGCAAGCACCCAGGAGGGTGAGAAATATCACACCTCAAAGGACCAAAACAGCCATCAAAACACAATTCACATAACTTTAAGAGCCTGTCTCCCAGACTTTTAGATATGAAATTGTAATGAGGTGAACAAACCTTGTAAACAAGGACAGCAGATAGAAAAAACAAGGAAAAATAATTCCTCATTTTTAAGAGTTTATTTCTTTCACATTTTGTAGCTAGTTTTCTGTTATATTACTGAACTAGAAATCAGAAAGATTCTGCATGTGGAAAATTCTTGAACCTACCAATAGTTATCCTTTCTCAGGTGAAATACTCATTGTGATTTGAATAACCTCTATTACTGATTTGAGCATCTAATTTCCAATCAAAATGTACATTAATCGAGCTGTGAACATGCCAGAAAGATTTGCTGAAGTGTGGCCAGGTAACTAGCTAAAATATACTTCAGCAGCTGAGTAGAGTCTTGGGAGAGAAAGCAGAACTTGTGCTTCAATCGTCAGAGCAATTTTCTCCACTGACTCCTTCACGAAAAGCCTACACTCCATGCGGGAGCATTCAGCAATAGATTGCCAAACTTAAAACAACATTACCCAGGTACCTTCCTACGATTTCCCCATTTTGGAGTTCATTTTAGAAGTGAAAAGGAGATTTCCTGTCCAGGAAACCTGTAAGGCTGCAGATGCTTTGCAAACTTTTGAAAAGGCTGGGTTGTCCTGGGAAAGCAAAAGATTAGTTAGCATGAAGTGAGCTTCAGTAATATTCTAGCCTAGCTGGTACCTGTGCTACAAGTCCTCCTCAGGCCCATCAGAGCACTGGGCTGTGCTCGTTTCACAGTTCATTTAGTGGAGAAGAGAAGAAAGCCAACAGAGAATATCTGGTGATGTTCATCAGTATCCCTGTTATTTTCTGCACTTGAAAACAGTATCATATAGCATGGCAATGAATGCACAGATGTGTAAACAGGTCTCTCAGTCCCACTATTTTATTGCAAATAGCTCTGCACATGCTTGCCATAATTAGCAGAGGGGCAGTTTTAGATATGAGACTGGTGCTGACCTTGAAGAAATATTTGCAACCATCAGAAACAGACAGGCCAATGATGACAATTGCAATTTAGCTTTTTTAGCAGGGAGGATGGGAAACAGGAGAGGGAGAAGTGCAAAAGTAAATTGTTTCCTCTCTTCAGAAAGCCCAGCAGCTTATTTTGCTTTCCCACTCTCAGTGCCCTTCAGTTATGAGGTATTTTCTAGAAGCTCCATCACTAGAATTGCCATTGCCATGCCTAAGATAAATTGCAAATTACTTAAGACTTGATATTAGCGCTCCTACTGCTCATGGCTTTAGACAGATTACAATCTTGTGACTAATGCCATACAAAAGATGCGTGTAAGACTCAAATACCACTGCAACAACTAACTAGACAACGCTCAGCCACACTAAGTGATGCACCGAAGCACAATCCTCTAAAACTATAAATAAAAAACAAAAACGTATTAGAAGCCTAGAACATGCAATTATTGTGAATAACTTCAATTATCCCCTCGCATTCATTCAAGACTGGCAGTTTTTCAGGTTCACCACTGTTAGAGTACTTGCTGTTTTTCTGAAGCAATATGAACAGTTCAGCTTACCACATACAGAAATGAAACTGTAAATGAATTAGTTATAATAAAGTGCAGGAAACACATAGGTATGTTGCATAAAAGCAGCAGAGGCGATCTTGGTGTAATCAGAGAAATTTCTAAATGAACTAGGTCTGCACTACACTGAGCCCGTGGTGCCTGGAGATCGCCGTGGCACGGCCGGAAGACTGCAGATGTTTGTCTTATTCTGTGGGCTCCTGTGTTGGAGGCTGTGCAAAGCCAACATAACAGATACAAAATACAGAGGTTACCAAATCCGCTGTCACCATGTTGCATCTTCTGAAGAGCAGAAAGAAACAATGCGTTAAATAGGTTTTATTCTAGTTCAATTACATAAGTCCCAGCTATCAAGGACTCTGTTTAACCACAGATGCATCTTAAAGCTGCTTCGGGGATATTTAAATGCAACCTGTCTGCCTGGAGAAGGAAAGCCTCTTCCATAGCTTTTGAGGGCATGATAGTGACACAGCAGCGACCAACTTCTTCAGCCTCTTCTGCCTCTAGGTGAGAGGAAGGTCCTTCAGTAATCCACACCACACAAGTATTTGCTCAAGGTTAAGTAATTATCTGAAAATAGCTTTATATGTCTCTTTAATTTCACTTGCAATATGACAACATGAAGTGTAGTAGAGAACTGTGGATGATGTTTTTTTGCCATTAATAATTACAACGGCTGTGTTGTTCTCTTCCGCATAAGTGCAATGATTTACGTCACTCTGTAAAACACCTTCCAAAACCGAAGGAAGCTGGTATGTATGTGCAGCCTTTGCTCCTGCTTGGAGAGTCTTTCTGCATCTGAGAGCTGTGAGGATTTACAAAATGTCTGAGGAAAAACAGTTTGTCCACCTCTCCCACAGCTTTCAGAAGCGTTGCTGGACACTCGGCAGGTATTGCTGAAGGAAAGTTTGGAATAACTGTCCACGTGAATAATTGTTAGGAACGATCTCTCCTAACCTTAACTATTTAAGGTTAATTTCTTACGGGATATTTCTTATGGGATATGAATCCCACATCACATGTGCAGCACAAATGACCTAAGAAAAAGGTAGAAATATTCCCATGCTCAGAGAACAGGAGAAGGGAGTTCTGAGGTACCGCAGTCCTGATGGTAGTCCTGGGACTGGCCACTGCCTCGCTGTGCTTCTGCCTCAGTCGATACTGAGAAGCATGCACCATGTGAACTGAATCATCTTTGTTCTCTTCCTCAGCTTCTTTGCTCCTCTCTCTCAACCCCCAAGTTAATTCAAAATCAGCCTACAATTTGTGGTCCAGCTCAGCAAGATCAGCTGTGTTATACAGTCCTCCTTCCTGTTTCCAGCCAGATGTTATGACACAACAAAAAATGAGATTTATTACTGAAAATAAAAGGTCAGTTCCCAAGTTTGCAAGAACTTATTTCCATTGCCCAGTCCAGCCCGCAATCACAACACACATAGCCTTGTTCTTGCTTTCAAATCAAACCAAGTCATGGACACAGTCAGTATTATTCTGCCTCCAGTGAAGGCAATTGGGTTGTTGTTACTGATTTTCCACAGGGCTGGGATTTCAGTTGCCGATATTGACTAAATTAAAGAAAAACTTTAAGAAAAATCAAACTCAAATAGGATTTTCTACTAAAAGCTTCCCATCTTCATATTATAAATACAAAAGTGGTAAAAATGCCCTAAGTGAATATTGAGAAAAGTACAGTAACAGTGCTCAGACCTGAGGAAAGAAGTACGTCGTAACAAAAGGGTTTGGGGAGGCTGTCTCTTCAATGTGTGGTGTCGGTTCACAACGGGGATACAGTGAGGATACTGTAGCAAACATCCCACCTTTTGTAATAAGTGTCCTGAGAACTTTAACAATTCTTAGCATTCGTATATTTCTATAATTGCGCAAAAAAAAAAAAAAAAAAAAAAAAAAAAAAAAAAAAAAAAGATGTTATAAACTTCAAACGTTATTAGGGATGCCAAGGTAAACTTGCAAAAGCTAGGAAATGCCAGAATTAAATAGCCTGTATTTCAGTCCCTAGTAATATTATACTATCTTTATTGACACGATATTGTATCACTTTGTCCATATGACTTAGATTGGTCAGAACACTTAAAACCTTTGCAATTCTCATTAACAGAGTAAGTGATAGTTATTCATTTTTTGTATGTACTGTCAATGGATTTTGCAAGCGTTCACTTGAGACTCTGAAATTCAGTGGCATATTTCAGGTTATACGGGCACGGATTCTTCTGCCCGCTTCAATATTGACACACGTCCTATTCTACTTTCAAACCCTACCATGTCTTAATCTCGTTTCTACCCTACCTCATCATGGCCTAGGCCTACTCCTATTTCCTTCCTACCCTTCTCTCTACATCCTAAACTCATCAGTCTCGTATGCCTGTCCTAAACTCCTGGACTAAGGTTTTTTACCCTATTCACAAACTCTTCTCTAGCACTGGCAATTCCTCTTGCTCCTTCATATCAGCCCCAGATTCCACATTGCCAACACGCACGCTCTTCATGTCCAGCCATTTCAAGGCCTCTATCAATACATCAGTCCCTTGTCAACCTACTCCCAGATTTCCCCATTCCTTCTCCAGTCTCATTCCCCCCACCTAGAATATCTTGTACCATTCACACTGATCTGTCTGAATGTTTCCCTAGCTCAGTTCCGTCTGTCTCTCTCCCTTAATACCACCTCGTTATTCCCCAATCTCCTTGGTCCAAACATGAGCCTACGTTAAATCCATCTACAGACTCCCTTAGCTGCTGACCTTCTGTTTTCCAGTTCCCTCACCCAAATACAGAGAGGAATGAGACAAGAACCACCTCTCCTTAAGCCTCCTGGGCCTACGAGGAGCCTGGGAGCACTGACAGCACCTCAGGACAAAAGCACTTTCTGCTCTCAGTTCCACCGCCCGACGCTGGCTGGAGCCGTAACAGACTGATGGTGCATTGCAGGAAAGTCTTGTTCAGCCATGTACTGAAAATCACAGTGCAAAGAGTCTTTGAAGATTTTACTTACAGAGTTTTGCTCTGATACGTTTCTAACAGCCATATGCCTCTGTGCAGATTTTCCAAATGATAACAACTTGATCCAGCTGGAACAGATTTTCAGGGAAAAACCTGTGTCAGGCCATACTCCTGCCAATTTCAAGAGTCAGTTCCCAAGCACAGGACTGCTACAGCTTCTTAATGAAAAGATCATCAGAATTATTCGGAGAGGGGGGCGGGGAAGAGTGAAATAATGCATTTTTTCCTAATCTCTTTCTTGGAAACAGCTGAACTGCAGAGATAAAATCCCATGCTTTCCTGGTTTCCTTAAAAAAAGCTCTTTCCCCACAGACAAAAGATCATCCTTAGTCACTTTGAAGACTTGATTACTGTTGAAGATGCTGGTATTAATTGCAAAAGCAAATTTCTGACCAAATGATGATTTAGTCTTAATAATTTTGTATACTCTTTTAACTCTGTTGACGGAAAAAAAGAAAAAAGAAAAAAAAAGAAGAAAAAGGCTATAACAACACTCTGATCACAAATATATCTAGTTTCTTAAACCCAGGATCTTATGTCCATACTTGGTAACTAGACAGAGGTTCCACACACCTAGAAATATTTTATGGCATGCTGTGAATTCATGCTGAAGTCACAGAATGATGCTGGGGCATCACTTCTCAAAACCATACCTATATATAGATTTAGAAGCCTAGAAGTGTGTATATATACACATAAACACACACACACAAAAACACACACCAGCTCTATCCTATCTATACACTGATTTTTTAAAAAAATATAGTCCTTTTGTAATAATAATCAATACTACTTTCTCTTTCTTGAGAACAGTATTAAGTTATCCTTGTAACTAAGGGAACATTTGCAAAGTCCCAAACCTACAAGCAAAGGCTGCACTGCACAGACAATAACGTATCTGCTTTACTTTGTAAAGGTAATGAGTTCAAATCCAGTGAGGGCTTTGTTTTATTAAGAAAAATCTTGTAACTTTTATTCTCTTAGTATCTGACAGATTGCTGTACTTTCACCTCTTAATTAGTTCTTATCTGAAATGCTCAGCATTTAATTACCGTACTTGGTTCTGTTTCAAAAACAAAATAAAATATGCAATCATCACCTCACTTTCATTAAGCTTGGCACACCTCTAGATTTCCTTATGACCCAGGGAACTCATTTCATAGAACATACTCATTTTTCTTAATAATTTTCCTCTTGACTCTCAAAGTATTTCTAAATGCATTCAGGGAGCAATATCTGTCTTCACGCAGCGCACACACCCCTGCAGGTTCAAAACCTGACAATCAAAGACTGTAACCAATCTGACCAAAGCAAAATTTTTGTTTGTTTGCAAAGATAGTGAATAAATTACAAGAGTTTTCTACTTATTTTGGACTAGGGGACAGCAGTGAACCTTCTCCTGCTGCTGGCAAGGCTTCCCCCACTGGCTGAACAATGCTCTCGCCCACCACCACTGGCTCTTCAGCCACCAGTACAATTTGTATCAGCAACTCAAACCCAACCTTCAAACTCCTAAGGAAGATGAAAAGCACACTAGCATCAATAACACTGCTACAAGCAGTTTTAACCCCCAGGCAACTTAGATCCAGCAAAATCTGCGCAGAACACTTTTTTTCCTAACAAACTATGAAGCCCTGAAGATTCGTAACTCCTGGCGCTCCTTACCATCTTTGTTTTCCCAATTAGAGATCAGCATGTTAATGAAGGGGAATCACAAAATTGAGAGATGCAAAGGAGGAGTGGGAAAAGATGCAAGTTAAAACACAGCTTCCAAAACATTCGGACTTCTCCCTTCACTGGTGATCCTGTGCAGATCAAAGCCTCTGGGAGCACCTCAGCTTTGCACGCTCCAACCAGTCCACAGCCAGCGGTGGCAACGACTCTGCCCAAGCGAGGGAGGGGAACGCGTGCCATTTATTTCTTAAGCTCAGTGCGCACGCGGCGATAGCGTCAGGCTACTCTAAGCAAACACGCAGGGCCAACCCTGGATGTTAACTCCACGCATCCCCACTGACGCCAGTGGGAGGGGTTTTTGACAGATGACCTGGAGGATGTGTGTAGTGTGAAATTTCTCATCCATTGCTTATTCAATCTGTGGCACGATGAACCTCTCTCAAATACTTATCTATTAAGTTTGGCTTCTAATTAGTCTTTCATGGCCTTTTAGAAGATATAACACATTCCATAATAACAGTGATTTGCAGATTATCATGAAAAATATGGAATATTATTGAAATAAAAATGAATGAATTATATTTTATATCTTTTCCATTCATTTTAGTTATATTTCTGTACCAAACATTTTAATTATTATTTTTATAACATCTGGATACAATGATGAGTCAAACATCCTCAGTAATTAGGCTATTTCATAGACCCTTAGGAAAAATAAACACTCAATGAAGCGATAAAGAATATCTTTATGTAACACTAAACTGGTTTAAAACGAGTTCTCACCAACTGGATTTTATTTATATCTGGTGCGTGATGTAGTCCACGTAAGATAAATTCATATTATATAAATTAGTTATATATTGTATTATAAATTATGTATTATTAATATTGAATGTATACTATACTACTATATAATTTTATGTATTAAACTATATGAAAATATTATATAATTTAAAAAAGTCAAAATAATGACTTCCTGCCTCTGAAAATTTCACAGTGGACTACTATAATTATTGGTATGATATCAAGAATTGCAATTCACCGAAGAGCCCAGCAAATAAGATTCAGTATAGCATGATAGTCCTCCTTCATGTTCGATGCCCTTTGCAAGTAGTAGCCAAGTCTCACTACACATGCCAGCGCAGTGACTAAAAAATGAGTAACAGACAGTACTGCGGTAAAAATACTCACTCAATCCACCCAGCAGAACCTATCTGAAGAGCTGAGAAAATCATTTTTATTGATTTTAATAGACGAACCTGATATAACACAGGTAAGTAACGCAGGCTTCTGATCCAGAATCTACTACCAAAAGACAAAAATTCTTTCAAAAAGAATTTCTATGAGAGATGCTTTCTTTTTACATTCAGAAAAATACATGCAAAACAGCCAAAGATTATATTGTTTACAGGATCTTATTCCTGCATGCAAGAGGAAAAGGGTTACGCAGAGACTTCTGGAATTCAGTGCCTTGTCAGAACCCTGTCTGCAACTTGTATGTTGGCAACGTCTTTATCTGACTGCTTCAGTATGAACAAATAACAGCTATTTAAACACTGCTACTGTCTTCCCGCTCTGCGAGCCTTCAAACAACGCACAGAAGTTCAGCTTCACCTCACCCTTTAGAAAGGCAAAACAGCTCTGCAAAGTCGGCTTTTTCCCACTCAAGCCCTACACACGTTTTGGAGATATTCTGAAACAAGTCTTCGTTAACGCCCAGCGAGGTTCACAGGCTCTCCTGACATCTCCGGAGAGCTTCAACGAAGTACAGTGAATTTGATTTAATACCTTGATCTGGTGCAGGATAGTACGCTATTTCTGTTTCTCCGATCCTGTTAAGTGTCTCAAAAGGCTCTGGCTAGGCACAGACACCTCATCACAAGCAAAGCGCTCTTGCCGTCCCTCCAACGAAAGGACAAGGCACAGCACACGCTGCGCTCCTACGGTGTGTCCCAGGTACCCCCAGCCTCAACTGCACCATGGTTTCCCCATGACCTGACATGAGAAGCTGCCTCAAGCAAACACCTATCCTGGACTTCATTATTACTGTTGATAAAAATAGCAAGATATCAGACTACAAAGAACCTTTAAAACTTTCCTCTAGGTTACTTCCACTGAACAGCATCAACTCTGGGGTTACTCAGCCTTCCCAGAAAACCATTTCCCACTTATGAAAAAGGCTAGAATCCGAGACTTCATTTCAACACCACTTTTCAAAGTGCTCATATCTGGATTTTTTCTAAATTCAAAGGTACAAAACAAATGAAGAATATACTGGAATTTGTTTTCTTGACTACCCCAAAAACAGCCAACCGAATGCTGTGCATCATGTGGCATAGCCTAGCCCTGGAGATTTTCTCCACATCTGCACCAAGTAGCACGTGCACAAACTCTGTATGTTTGGTCCATTGCACAGTAAAATTTCATGTCTTTGAGGGGCAGATTTCTCATGACACTGACAAGTGCACAGAAGGTTAGCAACTGGACCAGTCCCAAAAGAGTCATTCCAAACATTATGTTTGTTTTTCTAAATATTATGGGGTTTTTTTGAAGTTCATTTTGGTATCACAGGTGTCTATTTCATTCCTTATTTTTAGCCTCCGTCAGATCATGCAATACTAACACAAAGTTCTAACCAGGGTAAGTGCCATTTTCAGGGTTCCTTCTGTATAACTCTACATATTTGTCATTTTGTTTTCTGCCTTTAACTTCCTATCAGTTGATTTCTGGGTGTTTTGTTCTGTTTTGTTTTTTGGTAATTTAAAGCTTCCCAGGCCATCAAAATACATTTAGTTATTGAGGGGTTCAGAAACTCCTTCCGTATATATGCTCTGTAACATAGGTTACATATAAAACATTATACCACCTATTTAGAGAGTTTATATATATATATATATATAGTACACATTTATAACATAAATTACAGCTCCATCAGTTTACCAGTAGTTTAGATTGAAGATAAAGAGCAGTAGAAGAAACAACTATGATGCTGTCTGAGCACAGAGGACTTTTTCCAAGTTTCGACCTTCCTCAATCAAGTCTTAAATATGCAGCATTTTGCATGCAGCGTGCAGCTGCCACTGCTGCATCACATTGCTGCTCTCACACTGCAAGCAGCGCGAGATCAGGGTTCAACCCCGGAGCCGACCCAGGCCTCCGTGAGGCACCAAACGCGATGGGCTTGTGGCCACAATTCTCCCTACTATGCGTATGCAGCGTGTACAACCGTGTATACAGCGTTGCTAGCCTGAATTCTCTCCAACAAACACACTACAAGTTTTATCTGCAACCATATATACAAAAGTAATTTCACATCAAAAGCTGGTTACAGTTTAGTTAATGATTTAATATAGTATTTTAGCCTTTTAAGTTTTCATTTATTTATATATATACATATATATAAAAACTATATATATATAAACTTTATACATATATATATGTGTGTGTGTGTGTACACACACACACACATATCTATATATATATAAAAGATCATACTCTTCCTAAAAATCAATGCAATCTTTCTGCTTGAGACCCTCCCCAAGCACGGAACACCCCCCACCCACAAAAACAAAAAACAAAAAACACACTTTTTTAAATGCAAAATACATAGCTATTTTTTTTTGCAGGTCTTTAGCAAAGGTTATTATTTATCATCACATACATTTTTACCTTAATTGTTAAGGAAATGAGCTGTGCTTTACTGCAATTTATCTGTACACTTGGAAAAGAAAATTAACTACCGTACCCTGAATATTTGTCTGCTAAGTGGATTATTTCTACCCATTTCATTGTGTTGACTGATGAACACAGCAGCCTACTGATCTAACATGCCAGATCATAACAACATCTCCAAAAACCAAAATACTTAAAGCACGAACTGAATCTGAAATAAGTAGTTCCTGTTCATTAGCAATCTACTTGTGAAGGGCTCTTTGCCCATCACTGCTCTCGCTCCCAAGATGTGTAATTTAACATTCCACTACCAAAATAAAACGTAACTACAGCCATGTCATCCTTAAACTTTCAAATGTAGGTTTTTTTCTCAATGTCTACTTAATGAGTAATTTTTATTATCAAGGCCAGATAGATATATGGTTCACATAGATAACATTTTCTAGAAGTGAGAGAGCACGGAAGTTTGGGGAGAAAGACTGCCACCTTTTGGAAATCATCTATAACAAAACTTGTCTGTTCTCTCATGCAAATCAATAACATTTTAGTAAACAATTTCATTTTTTATTACTTTGGCAACTAACACGCAGATCAAATGAAAAACAGAAGACAGGGCTCAGCTAGATAGTAATCAGGAGGAAAAAGCTACTTTCAGGATTGCTGTGTACCTCCGACCAAGTTCTTCCAGGTGGTCATTTTGAGTAGATAGCCCTGGCACACAATTTGAATATTGCAAATCCCATTAGTTAAAAGACAAAAGGATGAAGGGATATATGAAACTTTCATGCAGAACAATTTTCTTTTCTACTGTTTTACCCTTAAAGCAGGCCTGCACTAGAAGGTGAGAAGAAGAGGAGGTGAAAAGACCTACAGACAAGAAGTGTTTAAATAATTAACAACTGTATCATAATGCAAAAAAATATTGCCATGCCTAATTCCGTTATTCTGCACATTTTCAGCACTTGACTGTAGAAATAAAGTTTTAAATATAGGTTTATGTGCAATTTCTCATCTTTGAAATAAAAGAGATTATAAAAGGAAATAAGAACAGATTCCATCACGTGGCCTGACAGATATGCTGGCAGGAAAGACCTGCAACCTTTACACTGAAATTTTGCCTCCGGAGCAAAGTAACTGATGCCAGGAGACGACAGAGCCCGCATCGGAAACGGAGAGGTCACCTCGCAAAGGGATGTGCCGCAGCCTGCTCGCTGCTGAAGGCAGGGGAAGGGCCAGGAGTGGCAGCCACGGTCTCACCAGAACTGTTTCATCATATTTGAAGACGTGCGCAAGAATATCAAGACATGTACCCCAAATGACACATGTACCAGCAAGGCTAAAGCGTATCCCTATTGCCAAAGAAAGGACAAAAACATTAATATCTGGGACCAAGAAAGCTTTAGGTGACCTTGGTGACTCAGGACAACTATCCTGAGAGAGCAAGGCAAAAGGCTTACTACGACACAGAAAAGAACAAAATAGATGAGCTTTTGGATGCTTCTAGGGAATCACAGATAAAGGCAGAACTCTCTGCCACGGGCAACACAAAATAAAATTAAAAAGATCATCCTTGGGAATAACTAGGAAACAGTTTAAGGCTTTAGAAGAGTGCCTAGAGGTTTCAGAAAATGCCAGTACCAAATTAGACACCATCATACATGCAAGCGAGGCCCAAAACAGATGAAAAATACCTCCAGACAAAGGATAACAGAGGGCTTGAGGAAATTTATGAGTCAGCACCAGAGAGAAAAAAAATGTAATGTTGTTATTTTTCTTTTCACAAGAGAATGTGAAGCTAGAACTTGCGTGGAACACTGGAGAAGATGAAAATAGTAGTAATAATGCCAAATTAATTTGTCAGGATATCAATATATGGAGAAAATATAAGTTAAATAATTAACACAAGAAATCAGATGTATCTTTGTTGAAACAAATGCAATTACAGAAGAGTGTTTGGTTGAGCTCCTCAATGCTGAAATTCATGAAAGCAAACAAGAGTCGGCCTTTTTCCAGACAGCTGAGCCATTTACAGACAAATCAAATTCTGAAGAGCATCAAGAGGCAATCAGAATACTGAGGAGTAACAAAAGCACCAGGTGTGAGTAATCCTGCAACTGAATCATCAAGAACAAGTGGGGATAAGGAAGCTAGAGGCTTTCTGAGGCTATTTCTTTTGAGTTTGGGAAAAATTTTCAAACTTAAAAAAGATTATATACTGCATCCTAGTTTTAAAATTAAAAAAAACAACACTCAATTTACCAAAAGACCCTTGATATTGGGTAGTAATAATTGAAACTTTTTCCCTAAAATGGTGTTTTGGAAATCAGCTCTGTTACAACAGCATGTTAAATATATGAGTATTTCATACAATTTCTGGAAGCATTTTACTTTAATACATACATATAGCCTGTTAATATCAGGAACCCAAAGAGAACTCTGCTGCTGATTATAAGAACTTAAGTATCTCCACAATTAACAGCTAACCCCTCAAAGACTAGCCATATTGAAAACAAGGAACTAATCTCATGCTATATACAATTTTACTAATTTCACTGAATTTCTGTGAATTTCTGCTTTTGCTAGTAGAAGTTACACAGGCAGACGAAAGGTAGCGGAGCATGGAAAATTATAGCATTTAAATAAAAATATGCATTTAAAATGTTGTCCATTAAATAAAACTTTAAAAAGTATGAACGTGGGCAAAAGTAATAAAGCCACAAAATGTCTTGAAAGTTTCATTTTATCATGCAAATCTGTAATGGATGTTTAGAGAGTAATTAGTAATTAAATCTTCACTTTTTTGAAGTTGTGAAAGTGTTTTCTACTTCAGGTACTCAGCAAAGATTTCTGATACTAGACAAGGAACCCCACAGACCTCCAATGAGACATCTAGCAAAATATTTACACAGTCAAGCAGCAAAATGACAATGCATAAGCTCTTATACAGCAGTAATACAATAGTTACAGGTAGAAACGCAGATTTTGTGCTAAGTGAATTCATATCATATTTTGATATAAAGGTCACATCAACAAGCTTAAGAATTTAATGAGACAAGCTAAATAGAAAAGTCATAAAAACGTCGTAATTATACTTTAAGTAGGTATATTGTATATATCAATTTCCAAAATCAGTGTAAAAAAAAAAATTGCAGTTCCCACTGTTTGCCCCCGATGCCTATTAGGCAGGTCATCATACAGAGATCTGCTTGATGGTCACTAAAGTAGAAAAGCTTATTGCTATATAGTATTTTGTCAGACAGATACCTCATCTTTACTTCCCCTTTCTTATTCTGAAGTGAATCAACACAACAAATTCATCTTTAAATAATGTTTTTGAGAAAGGTAGTGAGGTCAGAATCTAACAGAAAATCCAGATATGATCATTTTGAACATTTTTCATATGGCTCACCCATATAAGTAGTGGTTTCACACAGTGTTTGCATTTATGCAGAATCTACTGCTCTGGGCCACAGTTTGCCAATTCAAATACATTGTGAAAGAAGTTTTTTTTAATTTATCTCAGGAAAACAAAAGTCACACCAAGCAAGCCAACACATAACATGACCATTGTTTTGCTTAGGACCTCCATCCTTTTATGTTTACTATTCTTTTCTGATGCCACCATGTAAATATCTAAGGATATATTAACGATAAGCCGTAGTGGCTACGACAGATAACATTTTAAAGGTGAAATGCATAATTTCCAATAACCTTGGTAGGAGAGTCACCTTCCTTCAATCATGGTATGGTGAAAAGCCACTTTTTCTACATCACATTACTCATTACTCAGCTTCGGAAATGAAGAAATGAATCTCACTAATGCTTTGTTTTCGTCTTCTTCTTCTTCACAGATGTAGAGCTAAAATATATTTGGAAGTGTCACTTCTTCAAAATGAATACTATTGTGTTTCATGTTTGACAGTGTTAAAAGGAACAAATGAGTGATTATAAAAGATATCTTAGCACTGTAAGACAGCTAATTGCTTTCTGCAGGTTTACTACTAACACTGTACAAAAACATCTTCTCAACCACCTAAAATTGTAGTATTAAGTTCTTTTGACTTTTGAGTGGCAATTATTAGGTAAAAAATATTGTTTAGGTATGAAAACTAAGCCTTGAAAAATTATGTGGTTTTGTCTGCTGAGGTTTCTATTTACATCCCCAAAATAATTTGAAGTCACTGTAGGAGTCCTTTACTTCTCAGTTCATTTAACAGATTTTGCATGGATTATTTTCCGCCTCAATTAATATTGCCTAAAAACATTATAAACAGAAATTCTTTCATACTAGAGAAGAAACAAATATTAGAAACATTCCCAACCAACTTACATCTATCACCTTTAAATTATAACATGAAACATATGAAATGTGCTAACTGTAATTTTACATGCAGAAAGCACATTATTCAGTGTACTCTGTATATATTTCAGTAGATATTGATAATTGGTATTTCAAAAAAAAATCAAGACATTTCAATAGGGAGTTAAATAGCTTATTTTCAAATATAAACAGGCTCAAATTACACACTTCAGACCAGCACTGGGTTATTATACCTTTCAAATTTGGTTGGAGGTCTATTTTATTCCACAAGTGTTCTTACACCGCTGTTACTGTGCAGAAGGATTGTCAGTACACCAAGCTCCAGCAGCACATAAGCCTGCAACTTGTCACAAATATGCTCTTCATTTCTTTTCTTTTCCCAAAACGAAACATTTTTTTTGTAAGAGTTTTTTTTATTATTATTATTTGTGTAATGTTATTTAAGCTGGTTTGGCTTTTTATCTACAACTTTTTAGACATTCATATGCTTTTTTTCTTAACATCCACATTAACATACATGCAGTAGAGAAAGCAAGGACAAAGGAGTGTACTTTATACTTGGAGCGGACAAAAAGAAAATTTGAGGCTATTTTTCATGCGTTCCTCTTAGAGTTCATTTTACCCTTTGGAATGATAAACCTCCCTCGCACAAGCTTACTTTTACTGCTTAGAGTTCCCTTGCACCACAAAAATGAGGCAGCCAATGACGCTTTTCACTCAGTCATCGCATACTTGTCCACGTCCATTTGTGAATCTCGGAACGATAGCACGAAACCTATTTTTCCAGAGTCCTCGGGTCTGGGGTTTGCTCCAGGATCCCTCTTGAGCGATACAGGGCAGCAGCCGCATTTCCCCACCCCAGAAGTTTATAAGGAGAATTCCAAGCGGTTAGTACCAGCTGCAACATGTCTACAGCCCAAATTTTCTGGTTTTGTCCAAACTGGGAAGTCTGGGAAAAACCAAACCAACCGCCAAGCCCCGGCTAGCTCTGGGTTCCCGAGAGCGGTGCCGCCCACCTCCGAAGCGTCGCCCCGCTCCAGCCCAGCTCCCCGCCGCGGCGGCTCCTCTGCCCCGCGCGGCGCCCGCCGGCCAAACCGCTTCCCGGCGGAAGGGTCTCCGCTCCGAGCCCCTTCGGGAAAGCCGCAGGTGAAGCCACGCTGTCAAGAGAAGGCTGCAAACCTTCTGGTTTTGAACCTCCCCCAAACCTACGTGGGGCTGCAGCAAAGGAGCCCGCAGGGCACCGGAGCGGAGCAGAGGCGGCGCGGGGCCGCGGCGGGGCGAGAGGCGGCTCGCGCGCGGGGCCGGGGCGCGCGGGGCCGGGGCGCGCGGGCGATGCTCCGACGGCCCCTGCCCCGGGCAGCTGCTGCGCGCTGCAGCCTTCCTGCAGGAGTCCGGTAATTCGCACTTCATTCATTTCAGCTCCTCCAGGAGGTAACAAGTAAATAAATGAAGCCCTCAGCGTATTTTTATGCACTACCAAGATAAAAAATAATCACCTACGCGGATGATTTAACAGCGCTGAGAGGAGCCAGCTCTGTGAGAGACGCGGCAATCGTCCCAGATTACCGTTCAGTCGCACACCGAGCGCTAACGGAGGACGTGCGCGCGCTCCCCCGAGACCCGGGCAGCACCGCGCTGCTTTCCGGCAGGCCCTCCCGCCCGCAGGCCCTCCCGCCCGCAGGCCCGTCGCCCAGGGCACCTGTCCGGGGGCCGCAAAGCCGAGTGCGCCCGTCCTTCGGCCAGGGAGACGGCCTCAGAGCTCACTGTGCTGCCGTCCGGCTGCGGAGAGACGAAAACCAAACACAACCGAGCACATCTGCCCTTCGCCTACCGGAGAAGGGACGCTGCGGAACGGGCATGGGAAGTAAGGAAGGGCGTTCCTTGCTCATTAACGTGTAGAAAGATTAATATTCCAAGCCAGTTCTCTGTAGTTACATTCACGGAATTAGCCAGCAACCAGCAGGACGGAAGAGCTGGTGCAGAAGCCACGTAGATGCTTCCTGGGTGCTTGAGGAGCATCATCAGCTCCTGCGATGGAAGAGGCCACCGCTCCCAACCCTGTCTCCACGCCAGGCAGCTGCCGAAGCCACGCACCGTGCCGACAGGGAGCGAACTGGAGCTGCCTTAGTATTTTCCTACTTGAAGTGGTTAAACCAATCAGGGTGGCATTTCATCCTTGATGTTTAAGGCTTATTTTCTAATCCAAAGAAAATGAAGCTGAGGGATATTGCGCGCTCAGACTGACAGATTTCACACAGCTTACCCCCAAATTAATAAATGCCTTCGCGGTATTCCTTCCTTTCTTTTTTTAATTAAGTTACTTCCAGATGGAGGAGACTGGCATATCAAAATAAAGGCTACATCACATTGTATTACTAGTCAGCTCCAGTAAGAACTTCAGCTTTTCTAAAAGATCTCTATATTTCTGCTGGGTTTTTGTGTTGTTCTGAGTCAAATATGTTAGCAGTTCCTTAAGATGGGGGAAGTGCTACACCTAATTTATTTCAGCTGCAATTCCTATTTCAAAGCATCTCTTTGAAGGTAGTACATGCAGCAGATTTGATATTCTCAGAACATATGCATCACTGCCTATCTGCTTTGCCTGGCAGTTTAAGTGAGACATTTACATATTCCTTCTTGATTGCAGTATTCCGCATTTCACTAAGTCCCACAAAATCTTTTGCTGTCAACATTTCCCTCCTATTTCACATGCTACATATCAAGACACATCCTGAAATGTAAGGAACGTCCACAGACAGAAAATTAGGTATTCCCCTACAGCAAAATTTGGATTAACTCCTAAAATGAAAAAAGATCCAAAACACTGCCTGGGGACCACTTTGCAACAGTATCTTTTGCAATTGCCAGGGGCAGGTTTCTGGGAAAAATTGGTCCTTTATAACCCCTACAAACTATCAGCACACATGAGCTGCACATACATCAAAAGCACAAAGAAAACCTAGCCCTCAGGTTTAAAAATAGAGCTTGATTTAAAACAGGAAGGAAAAAAACAAAAGCTTTTGTGAAAAGAAAGTTGTTTAAAAGCTTTAGTATTTTGTGTGTGAAAGAGGAGCATGGCATTTCTAGTAAAAAGGAGACACCCTTCAAAACATGCGGCAACCAACCAGTGACAACTCTCGTCTGAAGATCTTCTACTTGGGCCTTACGCGCTCTGGGAGAGTGGAGCTGACATTAAGAAAAAAGACTCACCCCCAGCAGAAAACACAGAAATTAATCAATTCTGATTTTTTTCTAGCTTAATTAGCTTAGCTTTTCCAGGAGTCAGCTGGCTGCACACACTGCCAGCTGCGACCCGAGGCCCCTGCCAACACCAGAGCCTGCTGCACTGTCACCACCCGTTAGGTCGCGCGGACAGCACGATGCCTCTCGTGCTTGCCTACTGCAAATGCAGATATTTCCGGAAAGATCTGTGTTCCGGAATTTCAAATTTCTTCTTTGACTTTCTACTTACATGTGAAATTTGAAAACTGAATTTCGTATGGGAATACTTTTTTCTATTTCACTTTTTCCCCATGTTATAACTCTCAAGTCTGACCATCACCAAGGGGAAATGAGTAACTTATTTTGAAATCAAAATTTCTCTAATACTTGTTACCTTTAGAAACATGCCTAATTTTCTGTCTTAACCCAACATTTCAAGGACCTCACCATTTCTTCAATATTTATTTTTTTCTTCTGTACCGCCTATTTTGAAACCAAAAGGAGTTAGAACAAAGATATGAAGTGTCCTCTGGCATTAATGCGCAAGGAGCTGAAGCAGCAAAGGGAGACAGAGCACCACTAAGACACACGAAGCATGGAAAGGGCTTTCCATGCCCAGTAAGAGGGATGAGGGGCTCTCCAGCTATGGGTTAAGACACTGAAAGATAAGGCAAGGACTGAGTTCCATTTCAGTTGGGACATGTTAATTTAAGCCAGCTTCTATGTTATAAAATAAAAATATCATTTATCTCTCTCTTTTCCCAAAAAGTTTGAGCACACTGAAAACTCTGAGGTTCATAACACGTTTTGAGGTCTTTAGGAATGAAGAGATAAAGTAGTACAATTTTAGCAGAATGACTGAGGAACTTATGAAAGCGCAATATCAGCTTTATTAACAGAAGGATTATGTTAAATTTACAAAGTTTCAAATCTAATGCCACTTCTTTTCACCTTTATAGAGCTTTTCCTGCAGACTACTACCCAACTAACTGTGGCATGAGGTCTTAGTAGAGCACAGATCTTTTCTCGTAAGAACCAGAACTTTATTATGAAACTGCCCATACTTGTGAAAGACCAAGTTTATATACCCTGGAATTTGCTAGGACAGTGGAGCACCTACTTGGAGACGGCCGAGTTATGATTCACTAAGCAGAGCCAAGGTTAGACCAAGATGCCAATAAAGATTCATTAAGTATGAAATATAGTATCAGCAGTGTCTTTGTAATGACCTGAACACTAATTTTGGCTCAGAGTACTTGAAATCCCCAGTGAAAGAAAGGTAAAGTGAAGCAATTTAACAGTTTTTAACCATAAATATGATATAACGTGTAAAACATTAAAAAGGAGCCTCAGAACAAAGGACTGGATTTTCAAAAAAAGCAGAATTGTGCAGGAAGAAACAGTGGGCTGGCAAGTCTTTTTTTTAGAAAGAAAATAGAAATAAAATAAATGAAACAAGAAAACAGTTACAAATCCTTTTTAGTATGATTGATAGATTCACAGCTTTATGTTTTGATTAAATTTTAGAGACTTTTGTTTTTAAACCAGCAGGTTTTACTCACTTCTTTCCCAAGAAGCAGCATAAGCACCAATAGTGAAACTGAAAAGATAATCCCTCCTGAATGAAATTTTATGAACTTTCTTTTATTTTGTTTGGACTAAAATTAATTTTCAGACCACTTTAGATCACAGTGCTTTTAATTTTTGGAGTAACAATCACCATACTTCACTCTCATTTCACTTTTAAAAATATTAGTGCTTTGTCATAAAATAATTGGAACCAATTAGTTACAGATAACAAAGTCTTTATAACAGATAACATAGGCTTTTCTCCCCCTATATTCAATCCTATACCAAGCTATCGTTGCTCTGTGAAATGAGTTGGTGGTCCTAACATTTTCTTATTGGACAAATGCCCACATCACTTGCTAAATATTTTAGCTTTGACAGACTGAAGAGTCTCCTTGATGAAATGCTCATTTACAGTAATTTATAAAGCACGTATCTTTGCTTAAATTCTGGAACAACTTTGTAGAGTTTATACCTGCGAAGTCGCGCATCTGCCGAGCCTGTTCTACAACATTGCAGCCCTACGATACCATAAGATCAAAGAAAGGACTATTAAAAATCTTGATTTTTGTCTTAATGACACAAGATACACTACATTATAATACGATTATTAACTTTTCTGCTTTGGAATGAAGCTTAAGATCACATTTAAATCATGCATAAACTGATGGCAGCTCTCTGTTCTTATGTCTATGTTTTTATGCTTAAGACTCACGTTGATCAAATTTGCAGGAATTTTTTGCTTCGTTCTTATCAACCAGTATTATGAATTTCTCCAAAACATTACTTTGGTTTTGCTCAAAGAGAAGACAGCCCCATATCATCTGCATGACTCACTTGTGTCTTTGGGCAGAAAGGCTGCAGATGCAGCAAGAGGTCATGAAAGTCCAGTTTGGGTGACACCATATCAACACTGCTCTAAGTTCAGAAAATAGATAGAAAAACGAGAAGACAAAAGCCAGAAAAATGCAGCATTCAGTGTATCACAACACATTTTTCTAGTGAGAGATTATAATCAGCTTCCAAAGAACTGTATTGTATGCTCAGCAAACTATTTAGCCTTTCAAAAGCACAGTATTCATCAAAAACAGAACAAAAATGTTTTTAAAGAGATTTACTGAATTACAAGAGTGAGTCTAGGCTGTCACACTGTATAGTGTTACCACACAAGAGTCACACCAAAGATGGAACCTCTTTCCAGCAGTGCTTAACAACGAATACTGAAGGAAAAAAGCTTAATAAACAGCACAAAGAAATACTATTCTTAGTAGGCCATTCTAACTTAAAGCAATCAGTGTTTTATGGGTTTCTTGTGCTAAAGGCTGCCCATCAGCATATTAATTAGCCACCTATGGACTTTTATGAATTTGTCTAATTCCTTATTGAACTTCTGTCAAAAATAAGGATCAAGAGGTTAGTTAATTACTAGACCATGAGCACAAAATTATTTAAAAGCAAAAGGAAAATAACTATTTCTATTTCTTTAATGATTCACAGTGACATTTAAAAAGAATATTACTTAATTCAACAATCAAGGCAGTGTTTCCGCTTTTATATGTCAAGAACATTTTAAGATGAGTTTTTAAGATGGCTAAATTATCTTATTTTAATGCAAAATAACACTGTAGTAATATTTTTCAAAAGCAAAAAAAGTAAAACCCTGTAAATATCCATAAATGTAAGAGAATTAAGGAAAATGCAAAATTAATGACTTCAGAATCACTAATCTACCGGCACATTTACAAAGTGCTAAATTACCATCTCCCCATAAGATACAGGAAATGAGTAATAAAAATACGATTTTCCAGACAAAACAGTCTAATGACGAATTATGATACAAGCCAATCTCATTTAACTGCAGATTTTATGCTAGTCCACTTAGGGTTTTAAACAGGACAAAATCCTCTGATTGTGCAATTCTCAACAGGTACAAAAATAAATAAAAACATTTCTGAAAGATACTGAGGTGCAGAGCAGCAAAGTTTTTTCAGTACTCTCCCCCTTTGTGTCCCAGATTCTTCAGCACTCTGCCAGTGCTGAAGGTTTGATGGTATTTTGATCAACATTTGAAAAATTTTTGATCAAAAATTTTGAAAAAATTGAAAAAACATTTTTAAGAAATGTCTTATCCTTACACGTAAGGATCAAAGAATTAACGTCAGATCGCCCCCACGTTCTTTCAGCGCGCACAGAGCGACGCCGTCCCCCTTCGGTGACGCCCAGCGCGTTCCCAACGGTATCGAGCCCACTCGGTCCTCCCCAGCTGCCCCGCGCTGCTCTGGCTGCCGCACACATCCTTCCCGTTTCATCGTGCTCTGCTCTTCTTTCCTTCAGTATGCGTCTCCTTCCCCCCTACACTGCAGCCTTCATGAGGAGGACCTTTATGGCTTTTACACTGGTCAAGGTATTTTTCTATATAGAAAACACACTGTTTCCAAGATGAATCACTTGTGCTTGAAATACTTCATGTTTTCCCTGCCTCCATACCTCCAATAATTTGATATCACTATGTAAACTTGACAAGTCAAAAAAAAAACAGTTAAAAGAATCAGATCATCAGATATCAAAGACTGATCATTAAACGTTAAATGTTTGCAACTTATTTCATTAAACATGAGAAATTTTTTAGGTAGAAACAGATTGTCAAGTTGGTATTGTTACCATCAATCACAGCACAGCATTATCCTTTAATTAAGTGACTGTTAGCTCGGCACAAGAATAAACAAGACAAATCTAGGAAGGCTTGAGAATAAACAAGACAAAGCTAGGAAGGGTAATATGAAGATACATGGAATCTTTTTAAGTGCAGCGTTCGAATTTTTTTCCATGAAACACAGCTTGTTTCTCCGGTTCCAGCTTGCTTTAAAAGCAGATACACTCACAGGTAGAGAGCAGTTATTTCCTTTTTTCTTACATATAATGTTTTTGATGCATTTTTTCATCTTGCTGAAACGACCTTGCAGAACTACAAGGCACAATATTCTTCTATAATGTGCTTCAATGATTGCTGTAATTTAACCTTAATAACCAAAAATGGATTCATCAATAAAACTTCAATTTATAGTATTAGTCTGGAACTGTTTATTTCCTCCAAGAAACACTTTTTTTTTTTTTTAATGATTTACTCAAACTATCTGTCCTCCTGGAGCACTTGCACAACACTGTCAAAAGCTTAAAGTACAGAGAAACATATTTGGTCCAAGAAAACATAGCCTTAGTCATATGGACAGTAAAATGAGTTATAGTATT
Organism: Rhea pennata; assembly: GCF_028389875.1. Lineage (NCBI taxonomy): Eukaryota > Metazoa > Chordata > Aves > Rheiformes > Rheidae > Rhea > Rhea pennata. The sequence continues at coordinate 16,000,523 of NC_084674.1, forward strand.
CTCTGTTTTATTTTTTGTTCTTAAAGTAATTTTAAAACATATGCTAATGTGACATATTATACACCACTGAAGATGTGATGCTATCTAAAATAAGCGACTAGACCCTCTCCATTTACTATTGCTGATAGCATCAAAGACAAAATACCAAATGACACGCAATATTGAAGAAAAAGACATCCAGCAGTTTAAGGTTACGCAATATTCTTCCAAACTTAAAGCATCAAAAAAGAAAAAAAAAAAAAAAAAAAAAAAAAAAAACACACATCTGCTCTTTTTTCCTTCCCTAAAGACTTGTAACTTTGCATCATTTCAAAATAGAAAAGCAATCCTGAGCATGTCACCTGCCCTACCTGCTCTGCACTGCAGTGCTTCTTTCCGGAGCTGGGGTCCTCTTGTTTTTTATACAAACCCTAACGCTACAACAGAATTGTTTTTAATCCTCTTTTCTGTCCAATGGAAGGAATTGCCTGGACATTTTCATGACAGCCAACATCTAGAGTCTATCTTTGGAAATCATTTGAAATCTGGTATCAGGTTATTTTAAAGCACGCTTTAATCAATCAGTAAATCAATGCTAGCAACAGCAAGACAGCGTTTGTAGTAAAACTATTCCAGCTCCTTACAGTATCCCTAAAGCTGGTTTACCTGTAGTGACAGTGACAAAATTGCCAGCAGCAGAAGTTGAGCGTTAGCGATTTCAGGCTTCAGGGGATTCACGTTGTTCCGGTGATGCTGCCCCTCTGCCCAGCAGAGGCCTGAAACCTGACCGGCAACACATTGGTCGCGTAAGCCGGTTTCCTTACGGCCGGAGGAAACGAAAGGCTTTTTCTCCTCCCCAAGTTCTAGAGGTTCGAGCTTCTAACGTGAAACATCTACATTTAAATAAGAAGTCTACAGTTTGAGCTGAAGAGCCCAGCTTCGTGCAGCCAATGTATATAAGAAATTGATCCCACGGGATGAAGTTAAAGCAGGAGACACGAACCGACTAGCACGGACTATAGCAGCAGAAAAGAATGACCACAGTTACTTGTGCAACGTCCGACTCATAGCACTGAATTTACATAGAGGTGATTATAACTTCCCTGAACATTTGGGCAGTCATCAAGAAGAGCCTAAAGACCATCCAAAGTATTAGGCAGTAAGTTCACATGGTTTTAACCCACACTGCCACCCTGCTCCCCACCAAAAAAGACGCTCATTCGTGTTCATCATATGCTGCAACTCATTCCCATCAGCGATCTCCGCCACGCTTTGTTGTCACAAGAACTTTAGATGTCACATAATGAACTAAATCAAAACTAATTCCGGCGAAAAAAGTCTCTCTTCATGTGTTTTTGTTTTGGCTTGAGTTATTCTTCAGCTTTATTCTCAGACTCGATCCTGCACAGCCACACAAACGTTCATCATGGCACAGTCTACAGGGGAAGGAAAAGTAACAGAAAGGGGATAGGAGCAAGTAGCCAGGGAAGCTGGCAGGTGAAAACTTCTTGAAAAGGGCAGTGCCAACTTGCAAGCATATCAAAACACAAGCTAGGATAACTCAAGTGTAATGCTAACGTATAAAGCTTGAGCCATTTCTTTCCTCTATATTCATCAAAACGCCAAAAGTGATTAGCTTTAACCTTCTGAGATTCTAGCTACAGAATCAGGATTTGATTTAGGATGTCATATCACTGTTACATTTTAAATAGCTGTTAAAATACAGTTCAGAACAGGAATGCTTCTGTCATACAAAAGTTAACTCTCTAAAGAAGAAAAAAAATAGAACTAGATTAACAATTTCAATCATTTCCCTCCCTTTCAGTCTGCTTTTGTTTCCCAGAAGTGTTTCACATGGCACTCAGCCAGTCTCGATAACCCTGCTCTCCTAATTTCCTCAGGAAGAAATTGTGACCATCTCAAACTCAATGTCACTGTGAAGAGGTGCTTTACCCATCAACCGCATTTAAAGTTGTCTTGAAAGATTACAGAATCAGGGCACCTAAAAAGCAGAGTGCTAGGCTAAAGAGGAGGATGTACCTTCTGACACCAGTCAAATATCCCCAGATGTAACATATTCAAACAAGAAGAAAAAAGTAACTACAGACTCCAGAGAAAATGAGATGAGCCGGAATAACTTTCGAATTAATATGTTTTAAAATTCCAAAAGGTGAGAAATACAGTAACTATGTCAGTCAGCACCGTACACATTTGGAGTACATAATCAGGACTGCCAGTGATGATACAATAAACTAACTAAGCTAAAAATATTTTAGTATTTTAGATTCAGCATGCATCTTCCCATCTTACTACACTCAAGTCAAATAAATTCAAATATGAGAGTGAAAAGAATAAATGGGGCATTTGGCCCTGGTGCTTTACTTAGGAGGTTCTCTCCCAGTGGTACCTCAGCAGCAGTGTAGACTAAGGAACCTGCTCTAACACGATGTGTGTCAGCTTTAGCGCAGGCTGAAGAGTAAAAGCTCCAGAAACAAGTACGGATGGATTCTCTGTACAACACCTTTTTCCAAAGTATGCTTTCGAACACTAAGAGCTCCTACAGAGGAGCACTTACAGCAGTTTCAAGTGGATGCTGCATATTACTGCCAAACTGTTTTGCCACCAGAACTTATTTCTAGCTCAGCAGTCATTTTTGTGCAAGTGGTTTGAAATTCAGCACTTGGAGACCTGATATATCTCCTGACCCAGCTACAGCATAAGTCAAGACAAAATCCAATCATCTCTAAATATTTGTGAAGGTAAGAGTACGAACTACAACCTGTTTTAAAATGTCAAGCAGTAGCACACCAGGGCACACCGAAGAGCATACTTCAAAGACTTGACATAACGAGGGCTGGGCTATTTTAGCCATTTTTCAAAATGAAGAATCATAAGAGATGATCTCACCTCTCCTACCCAAAATACAGGAAAGCGACCATTTGACAAATCCCTTCAAGAAAGCCATCAATAGCCTCCCTCCTTACGACACAGGAATTCAACATTATTCTCTAGCAGTAGGAGACAGCAGCTTGAAAAACCTTCAGTACCAGCACAGGTCGCCACATCGACTCTTGCACTTTGGAAGCATCACACAACGCACCTCGAGTTTCAAAAAGTCCACTGTTGCATGTGTTGCTTGACAAGCAAGCAGGTTTAAGAGAGTCAATTAATAATAAAGGCTAGTAAGCAATTTAAAAGTAATCTGAGGCAAAACATTTTTATGATTTTTTTTAACCATATAAAAGTTTCAGTATTTATAAAATTTGGGAATCATTGCTACCATTCCTAAAATATATTTTACGATATGGATTTAAAATCAGAAATAAACATTACAGTTGATAACTGTACATGTAGCACTTGTGCAGATAGGGTTCAATTGTTAAAACCATAATGTTAATGAGAAATATTAAAATATGCTAATACCCTGAACAGTGATAAGAAGGAAGGATACATGGTGCTAATTTCTCCCAGTGAATTCTTCTTACACTTTACTGTTTTCCTCCTACTGCGTGGAAAGCTATTTTATGTTGTCGATGCTGAAGCCTGAATGTTTTTTTGCAGTGAAGTCTGATAAATGAATCATTCTGTGAAATGGTTGGTTTGATTTTTCTCTCTGACTGCATTTTCAGATAAGTGTTATATATTTGAATGCAATATCTTTAATTTTCACTACTTTTCTCATCACTAAAGATAAAACCTTCATAATCATCTCCAGCAGCAAATGCTTTTAGATTCCCTCTGAAAGTCTTCATTTTTCCCTTCTTTTTCTTAAGGGTATTTTTGCTAAATTTGAACTTCCTGAACGATCTCTTCTGTAAATTCTCTAAAACCTTTTAGACTGTGTGGACTTTGGAGCTTTGAGCTTTAGTTTGCTTTCCTGTACAAATATGCCAGAGCTATACAAGGAGCCAAAATTGAAAGTGTAATTCAAGTCGCTCGGTTTTTATTAAATATTCACTTCTGGCTGTACCAGTACAATGAGGAGCTCCAAATCTGCAGAACTGTAAAAACAGGTATTTAGAAACAGTCATTCCTGAATACTTCATATATCAGATTATATACATAACTTCCTGAAAATCCTGACAAATACCTATCCCCAAACATCCTAAACACTATGAACACGAATTATTGCCCTTCTTCCTCAAAAACGAATCTAGCAAATTCTCGTTTTCGTTCTCTAGTACGGGTTTACGCTTGGAGACTGAAAAGAACAAATTCACCCTGAGCAGAGGAAAAAGATTTACGAAATTCTGTTGATTTAAAGCCCTTACAATGAATGCATACCTGGGCTGTTAAAAATAAGGGATTAAGCAGAGATGAAAGAGCTCTCTGAAGGTTTTGATGCTTTTCCTCCTATTCTGTGAAAGCTAAACAGAAATTCAGTCTGCGTGAGAAAGGCCCCCCCAAAAAAAAAAAAAAAAAAAGAAAAAAGTTTTCAGCTTTTTCCTGCCCCCCACTACCTATTCAGAGAACAGCTTCTTATGGTCTCAGCTGGATTTTAGGACATACGAGTTAGATAAAGTTTAATCAACATACATAAGGTCCCTGCTATGATTCAGAGACATCTACAGGCAAAACTCTTAACTTTCCCACGACTGCAGCAGAAGTGAGAATTGCCTACGAGGCCAAGGGCTCCCAGATGATGCTCAGGCTGTCCCATTTCACCAACAGGAGAGGTGAGAGAGAAGCTGGCTGCACCCTTCTCCGCCACCCCTTTTGCACAGGGGCAACAGGAGTCAGAGCACTTGTACTGCAGTTACATGGAGCGAATGAAGGCTGTGGAGAAAAGGCCTGCCTGGGAGCCATGGTCCAATAAAGGGAAAGTTCTGATTACTTTTGCTTGTTCTTTCAGAATTCATAGCAGCATTTGTTCGCAAATACACGTTTGCTGGGAAGCTCAGAGTACTAAAGAGCAAAGGAACACCATACAATCTAGCTAAACTCCACTAGAATAGGCTCACTAATATTTCATTTGAAGATCCTCATTTTTGCATCTTTGGCAAAAGCAGCCAAAATGAAATCCAAAGGCAGTAAACAAGAAAAGTGTCTGCTGTGCCTTTAAATACTGTAAGATATGACTGCCGAAGGTTATGTATTATGCTACCGAATATTCTGTGGACTGTCAGTGGGTTATTAACTATCTCTTCATTTCCTAGTATAGTATAATTAGCCAAAAAAGTAAATAAAGCTCTTAATGTTTTCAGAATAGAAATTCATCATTTCTGTATGGAAGATTAGTCAAACTGTGAACGAAATTCAAATGATACTAAAACTATCTAGCAAAAATTATAGTTGAAATACTAAATGTGAATACAAAAATATTGCTGAAAACCTTTAATTTGTTGGCAGCAATTAACACAATTATAGACATCTCTTTTATTCATTATATCTTCATTCTGTCATTTGAAACTATTTACAGTGACACTGGCTTGATCTACCATAATTTCCTTCCACTCACAGGCATTTACAGTTCCTTCTTCCAGTAGTTTTACAAATAAAATGGGAGGTTTGTTTCATTTTAATCTCTTGATTAAAAAAAAAACTTTTCTTAAAATGTTAAAAAGTTAGAGATTGGAATAGCAAAAGCTGAACAGCAAAATTTTGAAGAGTGTATATTGATACCAATTTTCCTTCCTTCTAATTATACAAGTGCAAATTAGCTGAGTGAAATAGTGTGGTAGTAGAAATGCATTAGTTATACGTTTAGAAATAATGAGTTCAAAGTAATTAGTCTTCACATTTCAGACATGTATTCTACTATATGAATATGAAAAATGACTTATCATTTGCTTTTGTTTTCAAGAATAACATTCCCAGTCCAATTCTGACCAAAGTAGTAGAAAAACAGGGGGAAAAAAATAGCGTAGCAAAATACACAGTGGCTGTAGACAACAGTCCACATTTCAAACAGTCTCACTCAGGAAAAACAGCATTTCAAAAGTCGCTCGGAAGAGTCCTCACTGTTGCCTCGGTTTGTCTCTAGGCTTTGTAGGAAGTCACTGCTTTTCAACTTCCAAGTTAGCAAAGTGCAATCTAGACTGTAAACGAGCAATTGCATTCCAGCAATTCTTAAATCATATTACAGACAAAGAACTAAGACGTAGAAAGTTATGGAGATAATAAAACCCAAATCTATTTAAAACCGTAGCAGTAACAGTATGAAACAGATTACACATAACTAAACGTCTGCATCAGAGATACAACCGGTTGCGAGAAAACAGAATAAAAGAAGGAATAAAAGGAGGATGCTGGCAGCGGCTTTTGCTTAGCGTACTCTGCAGCTGGAGGGATCCGAACAAAAGGCGTCAGGTTAACCAGGCCCCGGGAAGGGCTCCGGGGGGCAGCGCCGGGAACCGGCCAGCCCCGCGCGTCGGTCCTCCCAGCCACGGCTAAACGCACCTTCAACACCACGCGCGCGTTAACCGCCCCTTCAGCGGCATCTATAAATTTCAGCGAGATTTTTGCAATTTAACTGAGTAAAAATGATATTTTCCTCAGCAGATCCACTCCCCCCGTATTCAGGATCAGCTCTGCTTTGGCCACAGACACCCAGAAAATAAAAGAAAAAATACATATCAGATATTTTTATGTGTTACCAGAGTATGTTTTGCCCCTCTTGCCCCCCCCATCAAGTCAGCCTGCCACACGACGCAGGGGTCCCCGCGCACCCCTCGGGCCCCTGGCCTGCAGGACCCCTGCAGGGATTTCACCACGGCGAAGGTGGCAAGAGGCTCAGAGGCAAACGGGGAGAAACCTCAGCTGAGGAGGGCAACAAACACGATCTGCCCCAAGGGAAAAACCTATCGTCACATGAAAGCTTCCTTATCAATGAGCACGAGTGAAAAAACACTGTCTCAACACTGCAGCTCAGCTTTACAATTCAGTTTTCTGTGACTACTCTTGTGCCTGAGTTCAGTGACATCAAGTGGAAGTGACAATCTTAAAATGAATGACTGAAATATCTCCTAGAATGCAAAGGCATTTAAACAGCGGCTAGGAAATTGGTATACTAAAGCAGTTACCTTCAAAATTCAGGTCTAAATGTTACTTTCAGTCAATCAGAAACTGTGTGTCTGATCAAATGAGGGAGCACTCTCCATTAAGTTACACACCAAGAATTAGCTGAATACCAAATGCATCCAAGAAAACAATAAGTTTCTTGCAGGTAGTGTGTAAACAGAGGCTAGATTCATTGCATACATAATTCAGCATGAATTCTTAGCTTTCTAAACAAGTTTACTCAGAGCCTTGCAAAATATTCCTATGGATAAAAATACTTTGCCCATTTAGGAACTCTCACTCTCAGATTCAAAGTACTTATCAGTACTCCAGTATTAGAGATATAAACCTCTGGGTTTATAGACACAAGTCCATTTTGCACTCATCAGCATATGAAAAACTTTTGTTATTATTAATAAAAATTGATTTATTGACCAGGACATCAATTTATCATTATCTGCTTAGCAATATCATTATCTGCTTAGCAATATGTGGCTAGAGTATACGCAGTTTAATATACTACTATAGTATATAGTTTAATCTACTACTTATAGTTAATTTATAAAAACATCAATAAATTGCATATATAGATATTATATATACAAACCTCAATATGTGTGTATGGATGTGAAGATATCTACACACACATATATATATGCACACACTAAAATCTGCAAATGCATACATATGCATATAAATAAGCACAAACATTTTCAAAAGCATACATGTTTTATGCATACATAAACAATACCATCTTAATATTTTCTGAAAACAGCTTGAAGATTAGTGTAAAAATCATCAGTGGGAAAAAAAAAAAAAAAAAAAGGGAAAAGGCATTTCTCCTCATTCAAAATGTTTGTTAAATGTAAATGCTGATATTCTTCTCCTTGCAAAAACGTTTCTCTGCATGTGCAATTTCATGATAAAAAGCTTTGAAGTCCCAGGTTTCTCTAGATAAACCCCACTGGCTTACTGATGCATGAATGCACTGAAATTGAATTACTGTACAACAGCAATTACTTTTCACAGTACAGTTATAATGAGAATCAGCTCCACAATGAACACCAGGTAGCTCCAGGAGGAAAAAAAATCTTGTATTTGCATTTTCTGCTGCAGCAATGGTAGTTGCTTTAAAGAAAACCAATCCTTAACACTTGATTTGCCATCTTATAAGAAAAATAGCAATAATTTTTACAAGATTCTATTTACTTGCAGAGAAATACTAATGAGAAATTTAACTAGATAGTTTCAAGAATAACCTGTAGAATATTCCCTATGAATTTATTTTTCTTTCATTTCAATTTCTTCTCATTGCCCTTGTCCTGTATCACCTTTCATCGATTTTTCCTGTTGCACCACTACAAAAGCAGCAAACGAGTAGTTTTAATTCCACCTCTTTTCTCCTAGGTTTGTTACGGCAGCCCTGTGTTGCTGACCGTAATGTCACGGCACCTTATTCTCCTCAGTTTTCAACTGTGCCTGGAGGTGCAGCATCAGATCTTCTCAAACAAAACAAAGCAGAAGAGGAACACAGCGGGCTAAGACTGTCCAAGCACTTATCATACAAGTGAAATCACTTAACATCCGGGAAGAGCAATTGAAGGAATACCACAAGTGACAATGAACTACACCGTGCTCTCAAAGAGATTATTTGGGTTTGGCTGTAAAGTTAAAACCACTGTCGAACCGTTCAGAAAACATTTCTACTTACTTCACCTACGGGTACTAAGATTTTTCCCAGCCTGAATGTCATGGCCTTGGAGATAAACGGATAACTCTGCATTTATCATGACTATAAACAAAAGTAACTATCAGCTAGATTGAATCAAACCCACTTTTCACTGTTTTTATCTTAAATCGTCTCACAAAAATTCCAAAACAAAACGTGAAGTTGCCTCTCTGATATTCCAATAAGTTAGGCAATGTTAGGGAAGAAATAACTAACAGAAGTGTTGTGAACTGACATAATTCTGATGTAAATAGTGAACATGGGAAAAAAAGTTGCTTGCAAGGGTTTCCATCAGTAAGCAGATGACAAAAGGTTATATAATTGGTTTAGCACCTTCAGTTTTCCATTTATTTTATGTATCTGACAGCACAAAAATAGGACTTTCTGTGATAGGATAATTGCATACTGAAGGGTAATTCAAATGGGATGAACATGATAAAAATCACACTGAACCAACTAATCACTATGAAAAGCGATGAGAGAGAAAAAAATTCAAGTCAGAATATAAAGGGGAACGAAGGAGAAGAGAGTTCAACAGTGATTAGTAGCTAAGAACAAGTTAACGTGTTTGAAGACGCAAAGCAAATCAGAAATCTAAAGGCCTTTCAAAGCCATCCTATTTCTGTATTTCCAGCTCCTTCCTTACTGCCATTTTACAAATTAAATGATTTATATTATGGTAATTTTCTGAATAGTTGTCATAGATTGCTACATCTGCTAAAAGACAAAAATATGTTGATTAAAATGAATTACCTAAAAATATTTTAAAATAAACAGTGGATTTTAATGGCTATACGGAGCAAATTCAGTCAGTGGTTTAGGATACTAGTTTGGGGTAACACAGGAGCAGCACATTTTCTCACCGTTTAGATTTGAAGCCTCTCAGTGGATGCCCCATTATTTCTAGGGCAAAAGGATATTTTGCATATTACTCCGTGTTTGGTACTTAGCCAAATACTACCGCCAGTTCACGGCAGTTCACGGGCAGATCATCAAAAACATTACTTTGAATTCTAGATTTTGGTACTCTTGGTGCATGACTATCAGAAGTTCACGTCAAAATGCCACTGTGCTAGAGGCAGTGCAACGCAGCATTACCTTGTCTCAGTTGTGGCTCAGAGGTCTTAGCTCCCTATGAACCTCCTATCTTCCTACCTTGTATCTCTTATCTCTCCAGATGTGACAAAATGACCTAATGACATACAGAAGGTGAACTTGTGCAAAACCAGCAGCGTACCAAAGGATTTTGCATTTCTCAGAGCATAAAATGCTAAGCACTGCTGGCAAATTAAAGTCTTACGCTTTGAATTTACAAGAGGAAAATGAAATTCATCCACTACAGAAGAATAATTTTACTGGAATATACTAAGCAGATCTATTTTAAAATGAGGTGACCTGTCCAAACCAAGCTTCTAGCTTCTTTTCCAAAGATTAAAGAAAAACAAGACAAACACATCAGGGATTCTGGATTTCAGCCATTCTTCTGCAGCACTAAAACCCTTTCTCACAATACTGCATAGATGCCTTAACCTCACAGAATTTGGGTTTCTTTTTACTTAAGTGACGGTGGCTCACTCTGGCCCATGGAACAATTTCAAAGGCCAGAACAGTTCTAGAAACACCTCACAAGCTCACTTGTGTCAAGAAAATATTCACTGCAAAGCACTAATCGAAAGCCCCTCTGCTCTGCACTGGGAATAGACACTCTCCTTCCGTGTGGGTAGTTTGCTAGGCGTTTCTAGCCCTAAATGACCATGTGCACCAAGAACCCTCTTTCATATTTTTATTATCCTAGCAGAGCAGTTTACTTCCCTGCTAAGGGACAAGAAAAATAATCTCTCCAGAGTCAATATTCTGCTGGCTTCTGGAAGCTGATGAGCACATCTTAAAATGCAGTTTTTCCTCTAAAAAAAATAGACTGTAAAAATAGCATTGCAGAGCTCCATATTTATTGTCTTTCTGCGCTTCCCTGCCAAGTGCACTCAGTTTACAAGCTGAAATATGTTTTATTTCACTGCCAGCCCAGAAGATTCAACCTCTAAAACACAGCCAAATTCCTTCCTCCCTTTGCATCACAACCAAAAATAAAAGGCTGAAGGCTAAATTATACCTGCAGTTACACGAAATGGCATCCCACCCTTGGGGGATGCGCCCAGCAACACAACTAAGACTCTGATGCCTTCAACTCATTTGAGCAGCCAGATCTGATGGGAAGTAGAGCAGCTGAAGCAGGTATAGCTGATGTAACAGGGACAACCACTACAGTCACCTAAACTTCTAAATGCAAAATGAAAACTGCAACAGAAACACCTGCTATTCTTCAGGACTCGAGCGTTACCAAGAGCGCCTATTCGATAAAGTGAAACACAGAAGTTAAAATTTTTCCTTCTTTACAGCAAACCTAATCTAATGAAACACCAAAGGTACAACAACCAAGCTTTAAAAAAGGGTAAGAACGGAGATTTAAAAGAATCTGCAGACGTACAGAAAGCTTGATGAGCTACTTAATTATCATTAATAAATTGCCTTTACAACAATACAGTACTTACTGCATTCAGAGGAATTTTGGATTTGGTCCCATTTTAGGCATCTACATCTTTTGGGGGATCTGAACTAAAGCATAGCTACTTTACGTTTACACGGGAACTCAGAAGATTCCTTCCAGTACTGTTTTTATACTAGACAGCAAGAAAATTAAGTCTTCTTTTGTTCAACATTGTCAAGTCTACTGTATCTTAACACAGAGCCATGTACAGGCACCACGTTCTCCTGAACACAGATGATACCTTACAACCCCACATGGGAAAGCAGTAGTCCAAACCTTGTTGCACACTGTTCCATATACCTAACGGGGATATAAATAATTCATATCTATTCTCTTGAGAACTGATCCTAAAATACCTCTGAAGGCTTTGGCATTTCCACTTCACCAATTTGAAACACTAATACAGCTATCAGCCTAAAGTATACATTTACACCGCAGAATGAGATAGCGGATTGATCTGCTGCTTACCCGTACAGCTTCAGACTTTTTGTGAAACATTTCCTCCATGTTCTTCGCTAACTTTTTCACAAGCTGAAGGCCATCAATTTCTTCTATTGCAACATCCTTCTCATATTCTTTGTATTTCTGGAAAAACAAAAAAGAATTAAGGGAAAGTTATTTGAGTTAACCAGCTGAAATTTTGACAACTGTTAGTTTCATATTATGCTTTCCCTTTCTCAATTTATTTGCTGTTTATTTGAGTACTGGAAAGCTAGTTCGTGCCGAGACACTGTCACAGAGGTGGAAAGTCTGGGTTAGAACCAGAACCCCACTATGAAAACATAATAGAAATATTTATCTCATTCACAGTGGGAAAATGATAATTCTTCCTCACAACAGCTAATTCTCACTCTCAGCTGAACGACATAAAACATCCTAATATACTACCCCAAATAATTTAAAACTAGTGATATACTTGGTAATCCACTGTGGCTTAACCACCTAGAATCCTCCTCCTCCTCAGATGAATTTCTTTTTGACATCTACTTCATGAGCTTTATATATAATATTTACATTATTAATACTTATAATAGAAGCTCATCTAGACCTTCTTAATATTCTATGTAAAGAAAACCCCAAACAAATCAAACACAAGTCTGGATCTGAACTCAAGCATAAGACTATCCATTATACGACATGGAAAAGCATTACCTTATGGTCTCCTTTCAACATATGAAAAACTCTGACTGACTAAGCATTCAAAACATATTCCAAACAATTTTATCCTCTTTATTTTCTGCATATCATTTTTTTTCCTTTATCAATGTTTTACAGTGAAGCTTAAAAAAAATATAACGCACAAGAAAAGCATGATAAAATTCTCTGGAGTCATCCTCAAAACCTTTAATACTGCAAACATTCGTCCTTGCCATGTCATCCCATTACAGTCAGTACTCTAAGAAGTGGTGTTTTTCAGTCTGGTTACTGCTTGCTTACCTCCACTTAAAACAGATACGAGTTGTGGTGTACTAACCATTACTCGTTATCCATTTCTGAACTCTTAACCTGTTCACATAATCATACCCCCCCCCCCCCCGATAGTGCGAGGAAGATGCAAAACATAGCTGACTTCTGCCAGCCTTAGACCTATTGGGAAAAATATCTCCCAAATTTGAAAAGCAGGCCCTTAGCCCAACCTGTAGCATAATCCTTGAGACAAAAATATCCAAAATATTCCACATTTGCCTGTGGAATTATGGATAGCTCTAAACCTCTTTGCACAGCAGACAAAGAGAGAACAAGGGCATCAAAAAGAGCGCTTCAGAGCACCTTGGGGAACTCGGTCAGAAACGGGATCGCGCCAGGAGCCAGCCGAGCCCTGGCTGGCGCGCTGGGAGCGAGGGATCTGCTGTCACGGACGCCTCAGCCTCCGCGCGCTGCGCCCACGAGAAATTAGTTTTTTCTGACAAAACTAATTCTCTCACGGCAAAATGATACTTTGGGCTCATTTACTGTGCATACTTCTCTGTAAGAACTCACTGGCAGGAATGCTTTGATAGGCAAGTAATATTTGATAAGAAATAACTGGCAGACGATTACATAAGATGATCAAAAATATGAAGTCGTCAGTAAACTCTTTGGATATACTATACATTTTTGATATTCTGTAACTTTCCCATTCCAACAATGATTTTATTTTTTATTCCCTGGCACGATACTGGGTTCCACTGAGGTTTCTACAGCAGCCTTTGAGAAGCCCCAGGCAGACCGCGTGAATTTTGCCCCCTCCCTGGGGGAAAGGAAGTTTGGTGGGTTGTTTTTGTTTTTTTTTTTTTCAGTTCTTTTTTTCCCCTCCCTTCCTTGATCTGCCCTTTAATCATAAGATTTGATTTCAACTCTCCAAGTCCATTTTTACCATTACTAAACTCAGGCTTAACTTCTACTCTCCACATTGACAAAGTTTACGTAGCATAGTATTGTGATTTGTCTAGAATAGAAAACTACTATTTTTTGATTGATGGGAGCAAATAGAAGACCATAGTACACAACAGACAGGTAAATGTTACTGTAAAATACGTTAATTGTGGTAAGAATTATAAATTAGCTGTAAATTTAAAGCATTCCCAGTTAATTGACAATGTCAAAGCCTGTTCACATCTCACAGGATTCAAGTCTGGAGAATTTCAAACAAGTGAAAGAAAGGCAGTGCCACGAACAACATTTATTATGTTAATAGATCCAAGTACAAATTTTTGAATCACTCGTTTCAAGTCACACAAATCAAGTTCAGTATATCAGATTCTGAGAAAAAGTTTCCTTTCGAGTTGACCTTTTTAGTTCTTGGAAAGTTTTCTAAAATACATCACTCCAAGAAACCGTTTTCAGGTCATCAGATTTATTGATTTAAGCTTCACCATCAAGTGAAGAATAGCAGGAGATTGTTCACTGTGTTTTGTTGGAAAACTGCACGGTGGAGCTGGAATTAACACATTTTCTAGCCACAGAATAACACCATGCAGTCCTCATTAAGCTACAGTGAGAATGTACTAAAAAGCCACACTGATTTCAAGCAACAGGAATTTTTGAGAATTAATAATAATAATAATAATAAGCATAAATATATGCAGGTGATTTATATATTGCTAGTTCTAGAATTTTATAATTATGCTGGTTGATAATACACTCATTTCTTCCTAATATAAATACAAAAGTTCCAATATATTTTTTTTAAAAAAAATGAAGTAAATGGAAGACATTATTTACGTTCTAGTTAAATAGACCACACAGCTTGCATAATGCATGTCTAGCCAACTGCCAGAATTCTTCAACAACATTTGCAACAAACTAGGAGTATTTACTTGATTTGCAGGACCTTGGCAACCTAGACAAGCACTTAATAGATATTTTACGTCAGCATTTCATTGCCATAAAAATAGTTGCATTTTTTTTTCAGTCATCTGTGGAAGATTCCAAAATAGGAGAAATTATATGCCTGAAAGAACACCAACTGATTTTGGTATCCTTGCACTCTAGAGATTGAGTTTAGAGGAAAGAGGTGCAAGGTTAATCTGTGCATGTCTATACATTCCCTCTGCAATACTCAGTCTCCATGTAGCCGCTAATTTAGATTCAGAGTAGAAACCTTTTTTTTTTTTTTTTAATAATAAAATTACTAAAACAGGAGACTTATATTGCAGCAGATCAGTAAAAACAAAACCCCAGTAAAACTACCACAAAGGATGCCAGAATTAGCTGAGTCTTTCTTCCACTCCAGAGGCTGCCTGACCTCCAGGGCTCTCATCATTTCCCCACCACTAGGTTTTACATTTTAAATTTGTTTTTAATTTAAATAAATTGGCTAAAACACAACAAAACAAAGTTCATTAAAAGTAAATGTGAAATACTTCTAAAATGTAATGATTTATTTTATTGTAATGGAACCTTGACAAAACAGCAGCTGTGCCAGTAGCATTGCAATTGAGCAAAATGCTGCACCAACAGTGGTGAAAAAAGCCTGGCTTCCGGCTCAGGCCGTACTCCATGTTCCAGATGCAAACTTCTTGCAGCACTACTGCTCCGAACAACCCTTTCAAGCAACACCCTACAGCAACCACTTTCCCTCTGCTGGAAAAAATAATGAAGTCAGTGATGCTATATATATATATATATATATATATATATACACACACACACATACATATATATATAATATATATTAAAAAAAAAAGCAAGCACAACCTTCCACATCTCAGCACTCCCAGATTCAATGGCAATAAGAGATACTGAAAAATTCTCACCTACATTTCCAACACCAATGCATTTGTACTGTTACTAAAGGTGAGAAAACAGTCTCAACTATGCTGTATAAGGGACTATCATAACAAAAAGTTACGCAAGGAGAGTCAGAGCTGAACGTTTCTTCTGAGAGGCGGATTGCCGACTGTCTAGGAGACCGAGCAGGAACAACTCGGCACCTTTCCGCTTGCCGCATCACGAACACAAAACACTGATGCTTTCTGTTAGCAAAATCAGCGTTTGCTAAGAAATTCTCCGCAGAGACAAGAACATTCATCATTTGAGAAGGCAGACACGAAAAAATGCATTATTTCTGCAGTATCTGTTTTGCCAGGTCATTTCACACAAGCGCCAGGGACAGACAGACGGTATGTCACTGTCAGCGCCTCACCGCTGCTCGGGGGGTCGGGCCTTTGTCGCACCTCCACGCCGCCGGCCCCCGCACGGCCACGGACGCCGAGGAACAACACGGCGGAGAGCAGCCGAGGCGAAGCCGGACCTCGGCGCTTCAGCGCAACCCAACTGTTTGGCACTGAAGCGCCAACAAAAAAACACGCAGCTCGAGGGAGCAAGGCAGGAAGAAAAATACCCGCTCGGGGCGAGGCGGCTTCAGGAAGAGCGAGCGAGGCGGTTTGAAATTTCCCCTCCGAGGATAAAATGCAATAGTTGTGTTTCTATTCATATTCGTATCTATTTCTGCCCTTTCCTGCTGAAGCCGAGATAATTGCTTTTCTGTTGCTCCACTCAAACAGACAAGCAAACAATGAAACATTTCGAGAAGCTGCCGCTGTGTAAACTCTCCTTAGCGTGGCTCTTTCGACACGTCTGTGGGTGCTGCTACACACGCAGAACACTGACCCACCTCTGAGGAATATTCCTCCGAGTGATCTTCAGAGCCAGTAAATACCACTGCCACCCACATTAAGAGGGAGTGTTTACTATACAGGAATTTTGTAATAATCCTTCAAAAATATTCTGTCAGTTTGTGTTGCATATTGGGAACTGATAGAAGCCTCTGAGGTGCATCACAGCTGTTTGTCTTGCGTATTTGCACATAGTGCACACATGTGGCTATCTGAAATGATGTCTGTCATATACATGTGCACATGTGCATATATATTCACACACATAACCGTGCATATACTTATTTTATAATGAAGAAACAGCAGAACCTGCAAGCAAACAAAAGACCAAATAACCACTTGATCTAATTGTTTTTTCTGTTTAAAGAAGTCTCCTTCTACTCTATGCCATTTACTAAAAAACCAAAAACCCCAGACAACCTCACTAACCCAAAAAACAACCACAAATCCTTTCAGATGTTCAAATCCCAGCACTGCAAATGCAAAATGAGATTACACAAACATACATTTGTGATTAAATCCCTAGCTTTGATTTCAATTAATATGCATCGCTTAGTAGAAAGGCTATACTATTCGATGTATTTTTACTTTAACTACTTAAACTTGATTCAGATAATCTGCTGTGTATGTGCTAACAGCAACTCCCTTTGGCACAGAAGTGCTGGTCTGAAGTGCCACATGAGTTCACTGGCTTATCAAAAGTATTTTAATTATATATTTAAGATGTTCTGAAAATCAAATGTAATCAATGAATGAGCCTAAAAGATTGCAACAAGCTTAACACTAATGCAATTTGCAGCTCTGAGCGGTTCCTTTAGTTATAGGGACAAAAGCTATGTCTGTCTTCAACCAATGTCCTCTGTCCATTAATTCTTAACTCCTTAAACTCATGGATTATTTCACTAATGTTAACTTTCCCATTCAAAGTAATTTGAGGTTTTTTAGTTTAAGATCTTCTAGAGCATAAAGATTAGAAGCGTGGTAATACACACTCTGTTTATGTATCAACAACAACGTACTATCCTGAGATGTATTCCTCTCAACAGTCCAAAAATAAAGCTTATATTGATTTTTGATCCTCTTATTAAATACGATTTTTTAATTGCATGCTATTAACCCTATTGAACAAGATTTATAAAAAATGGCATTTATTCAGGGTGTTTTAAAAACACTTGTTCATTTTTATACTTTGTTTTGCTTTTAATTGGAGTAACCACCAAACCACAATTACTTTGCGGCAAACTGACTACATGGTCTCGTTAAATGCTGTCTTACACCACGAACGAACCATGCACAGAGCAAGGCTTACTCCTGTTATCAAAACACGACCCCCTCAAAATCTGTTTTGATACAGAAAATCTATCAGAGTTTTACAAGATAACATTGTTTTCAAGTAAAAACCATGTTCAAACCAGTGGTGTGCAAACCGCAAAGAACCCGAAGCTCAGGGCGCTACCGCTACCGTACTCGATGGCTAAGACAGCGCCGCGCCTGAGAGATGGCACAGTGATTCCCAGCAGAAGACTTAAAAATACATAGCTCAGCCTCTAACAGTTTCATTAGATGTGAAGCTTCACTAATTAAATATGCACTGCTGGATTAAAGCTGAATTTGAAGCCAAAGTAAAAGCAGTCTCCGCTACAACAGGTGCGCGTGAGGGCGAATCAGGGCTTTTCCTCCGAGCAGAAGGGGACTCAGATGGCACGTCCACAGTGGAGACGGAAAACACACACACTGCACTCCCCTGATAGACTCATCTGTGAACCCTTCCTCAGGGAAAGATTTCTATTTTCATATTCTTATCAACTTTTTTTCTTAAAAAAAATAAAAACAAGACTGCCACTTAGGTTTTCATCCCTTAACCAAAAACGCATTTGATGAAGCAACTTTAAAGACCTTAACAAAATAAGCAATATTAGAATCGTTTTTACTTCATGTTTGATGGCTGATAAACATTTACAAACAAAACCATCTTAGTTAACACATGGTACACAATTTTTTATCCACGTCTCTAGAGACATGCTAAAACAAGTCTTTGTGATCTGTGATTAGCTCTCTTCTGTAGATGTGGGAACTGAGGTGCAGATAAATTCAGTGCCATGCCCAAGGTCATGCATTTCAGAGCTACAAGGGAAGCAGCTCTCCTGGCTCCTCTTCCAGCACCCTGCCCAACAGATACGCACAGCTGTATTAAATTCAGCTTGATCTGTATAGAAAGAGGAGTCACAATTGCATATTTCTCCTCACCTTGACATTAAAGAACTCCTCGATAATTAGAAGTTTCTGTTACACCACATTACACAGTCCTATTAACCTTTACTGAACCTCCTCTTTTTGTTGATGAAATCCATCAGCAATGACCAGATGATGGCACATTCATTTCCTTTGCTGCAGAGGAATTATCATCGACTTCATCAAATGACTCCAAGGAGCACTACACTGGCCTGTCATGTTTGACTCTTGCCACACACTGGGGTCTGAGGAGCTCCCACTGCCTCCACCTCCTGTTGTTTATTTGCTTCAAAAAATAATGTATTCATTGGATTGCAAAATATTGAATAATTGCTGCATGTTATTTTATCATAATTAGGAACTCCTTACCAAATGCTGATTGTGTTAACAGAAAGCATCAGTATTTCAAATACTTTTGTAAAGCTGCAAATGGAAAGTTGCTTAGTTGTATCTACTCAATCTTCTAGAGAATTGGAAATTCATTCATAAAAAAAGCATCCAGCTGTGACTCTGTTTTCATAAGTTTTCCTTATACTAGTCACAGCTGTACTGGGTATACAATAGTCAAAGTATAACTATCCTGAGAAACACCATTATCAGTGGATTGGCAAGGATAGTTACTGCTTTCCTTCCAAGTTATTTTACATTCGATGCAAGTGTTCTACAGCTATGGTATGGGTACAATAACCCTAGCATATTTAAATCTTTGCAAAGATAATTACCTTTGATCTTTTTCCTTATTGTTACATACCAAAGCGCTGCAAAACTAAGTCAACTAAAGCATTACGTTGACTGCAGTTTCATCAAGAGACTGAACAGAACAAACAGAACGAAACAAAAAAAAAAAAAAATCCAACAATTCCTGATATGGCAGTATTTCTCTATCAGTTAACCATACATGCAGGGCACCTCTTCAGATCTTTGCAAAACCTAGTATAGATAGGTTACACCACATACATAGTAAAAACACAGAGTCTTGAATATAATAAATGGTCAGAATAGCTGAGCTGGCATGGGAAGGGACTGCAATCTAGAAAATGCAGAATATTTTCTCATCTCAAGAAAGAGGAAAAAAACAGCAATTATTGGTTTGGCCTAAATTATAAAAGAAATAAAAAAAATAAAAAGATGAGGAAAACATACTCCAGGAGTTTAAAAAGACTAAGACTCAGACTAATTCAATATTTCTAATTTTAAAGTAGTTAATAAGCCTGGGTCAAAACAACTGGTCAACAAAAACAGGACAATTTCAGTCCTATTTTATCAACAGACTTCTGCAAAGGCAGCCCTTTCTCATTACCCTCTGCTGCTGGCTCTGTCTCCCTTTCCAAAGGGGGCTCTGAACTTCTCAGAGCACAGGCACTCGCAGCAAACGATAGCCATTGCGTCTAACCTGTTCCTCAGAGAAGCCTGAAGGAAAGCTGGAGCGCATCGCTTTCACCCGGGATCGTTATTCTGAGTCAGTGAAGACTCAGAAGCAGGAACCCTGACAACTCACTGTTATCATTCACTTCTCCGATGGGATGAGATACTGCAGCATTTTATTTTAGACACCAAGCTGCATCTGTCTTCTCTGAAAGCCTTTTTGCTTACTGGAAACAAGGACAACCAACAGATAGCTTGCTTTGTGCTGTAAGGTCACAGCATACCCATAAACTGATTCTTTCAATCAAACTTTCTTTAGGTTTTTCTGATTACGCTTCCTTTATCGCCCTGTCTATCCATCTCTCCCTTTATTGTTCTGGTTCTGTATATCTACGTCAAACTGCTCTGCCTTATATAGCTAGTCATTGCTGTGAATTTTTATATTTCTGTATACTTTTATTAAACAATGCTTATTTTCCAGCCCAGAAGAATAAAATAATCACCTGCCCATACACTGTATTTCCCCAAAAAAACAAAGCGAGAAAAACAGGAGACAAAGTGCGGATAAAGACACAAAAGCTAGACTTACGTAGGAGAATCTTTGCTGAGAAAAACTGCCTTAATGAGATGCAGGCCAACATGTCATTAAATTCTGGTCCATTCTGAAGGCAAACATTACCTCATACAGATCTCATCACAAGACATGGTTGACATGCACCCCTTATTTGGGATAGCTAATGGCAGCTGTCCATCAGAAAAAAAGAGCATGTAATTTCATCTCCTCAGGAAACAAACTCTGCTCATAAATGTTAGTTATAGAGAATGCTGCAGTTATCGGCTTCAATAATAATTCTGAACTGTTACACTTTGCGTTGAGCAGACCTTCAAAATTAACTCTTAAACAGGTTTTACTTCATTGATTGTCACTGCCAAGGACATGGCATTGATCTCTGCTGCTATATCTCATCATTGCACTTTTCTGCATCCACCTGATAAAAGTATTTATATTGATTTAGTTTTTTAGATGAGCATCAGGACAAGTATCTTGTAATTACAAGAAAAAGTATATCATCTGACTATCTGAACTCAAGCATCTAACTTTAGGCTTTTAACTCCTCTCTCATTCCTCCCCTCAGTCCCATCAAGGCCGACAACGTTCTCAGCACCTATGTAAAACCAGGGCACTTGCATATGGTCTTTATGTAGTCATCTTCAGAAGCAATCATCAGGCTAATGATAGAAACTGCAAGTTTGAAAACCAAACTGTATTATTTGGTACTGCTTGGAATTGTGAAAATACAGGTTTTTGTGTTCTTGTATCACAGGAACTGCATGACACCAATGCTTTGCACTTTCATGTATGATCTGCAGTTAAGATAGAGCTTCACAAAAGGCGGCACAGAACAACCTTTCAGTATATTAACCGAAGGTACTGACAGATTATAATGATTTCTTTCAAAGCTTCATAACAAACTGGTAGATATACAAGAAAAAGAAAGTTTATTGACTGCCAAACCACATTCAATCCAGTATTTAATAAATGCCTTTGGAAAACTGTAATATTATATTAACTAACGTGCTGTACAACAGATCTTTCTCAGATCTTTTTCTCTTTGGATGATTTAGTATATTTGGATGATTTGTATATATTCTTAGATTGGCATGCTGTTAGCTCCCAGTACATTTTTCTCCCTCAATGCTGTCTTTACCTCTCTCACTCTTAGTAAAAAATGAAAGAGAAGAAGCTTGGAACCTAATTAAGAAAATAGTCTGTGTATTAAAAAAAAAGAAAAAAGTAAAAATAAACCCCAAAACTACAGCCAGCTCTTGTTATTCAGCTCTTGTTAGTTTTCTGAGAAAATCTGATGAATAATCAGGAGCATAATAGCCCTCGTATCATATCACACCCATGCTATACGATGGGCAGGTATTCCAATACCTCACTGCAAAGAGTAAACACACGCACTTATCAGTTTAAAAGAAGATGGTGAAGGTTATCAGGTTTCAATTTTAGTTTTTTTTCTGAAACTGAAAATACACGACAACTTAGTGAAGCGTACGTTGATATCATCTACATCAAATATATGTCAATAACTAACCAGACTTGGGTCCCCCACTTTTAGAAATCATTATAGCATTATGCCTACATTACAGTCTTATCTTCTCTTTCCCAAAAAGCACTAAACAAGCAAATAAGCTGATTATCAAGAAAAGAGAGATTTATACTTTTGAGTTTTATATGCGAGTATCTGATCAGATTGGAAACATTTTAATAAAGAACTTGCTGTTCAAAAGATTTTTGTAAAACTAAAAAACCTTACTCAAGTTTTAATTTGAATAAACTGCCTCAAGTTAAACACTGTAAGACACATTATTCGTTTTTTTTTTTTTTTTTTTTTTAACAAAGGTTTCTAGAGGTAGTTTATCATCATCATATGTACACAGAGATGCTTATTCAGCTTTTGTGCAGTTCTCAAGTAGCTAGAAAATCTCTTTGTAATTCAGTAACTGATTACATTACTGATTAGAGTTCATCTCACCAAAAAATAAAGTGCCTTACATATAGTGCCATGACAGGTGGCTAGCATATTGTACAGAAATAAAGCAGCAAACTCTGCAGCTGTAATAGAATGTATACAATAATACATTTATCAGCAAAAGCGTGGAGCTTACGTACTAAAACATACCCAGCAACAGCTTTGATTTGCTTGGTCAATAAACCACTATTAATGATAATGTATCTATGAATTAAAGATGCATCAATCTGTATAGCAGAGAAGAGAAGCCATGAATAATAGCCAAATCAATACTACGGAGTCATAAAGAATACAGTGCGCTCTCCTTCAGGCTAGGCGTAATTAATTTTCTTTTCCTCCCTTCACACATGAGAAGCCTAGAACAAGAATAGTTTAATCACATAAAAATTGTTAATTAGAAAAAGAACACATACTGATAACTCCTTACTGTATCTTTTCTGTTCATATGCTTACAGCACTTTAAAAGGATTGCTTTATTTGCACACATCTAAGAAAAACAGCTTGTACTTTAGGAGCAAATACAAATACAGATTGATATTTTGAAGTATAACCGTTTGAAAGTTTGCTTCTTAAATAAAACGCCCTGTTCTCATTGGGATGTTCATTAGTACAAACAGCTGATGTCTACAGCCACATTTCTGCAACACAAATAGTCTACTAAGAAACATACACCTAGAAATATTGTAAGGTTTATAGGTTCACTCTACTGTGACGCAAAGTATTAATATTGAAAAATTACGTTCGCTTGGTGCTAAGGTTTCTTTTATCCAATTCAACTCTACTAGTTATTGAAGTAATCTATGGTACAATTAAAAGAACAGGTTTAAGTGATCTGTAACTAATAATGCTATCTCCTCCTCCTTGGGAAATAAAAAGGACTCGTTTTCCCCGTTGTTTTGAAGGATTGGCCCTAGACCAGGACACACCTGGAAGAGTGAAGAGAAAGCTCGTGCTTCTCTGGATCCAGCAAAAACGCCACCGTTCCCAAAGATCAGGACTGTAACAGGCACGCGCCTCCTTTCTGCCACACACTGCACACTCAGGACAAAGCCACCCGAAATCCCTGGGTGCTGCTAGTGAACCTATTGATAAATCCCGCTCAGTCCACCACAAAGCGGCGACCTTCTTGGTGAGCCGTATTCAAGCCTCCAAGCCAGCAGAGCCGTTAACACGGATAATGTAAAAATCACAACTAGCCCTTCGGAAGTGGACAGGACGATTCCTCCTCTTAAAGCTGTTTGTGAAACAAGGTCGCAGCGGTCATTTCTGACTCGCAACACATCCGTACATAATTTTGCTAAACTAATGTTGTCAAGCCCCTGAGAAGTTAACTTCTGGGACAGAGCATGAACGTTGGTGGCTCACCAGGAGCCGCGTTAGAGACTCGTACCGCGGAGCCGGATCTCCATCTCGCGAGCTTTCCCGCAGCCCTGCTGTGGCAGGACATCGCGCGCGCAACCAAGGGCGGACCACTCCTAATTCCCAACACCAGACTTTGTCGCCTTAACGGACCAGAAAATTATATCTGTTCAGGTTCCTGTCACAGCCCGCCTTGCAATGTGAACAGCCTGAATTTATTTCCAGGCTTCCTCCTTCCACAGGAGCACGGCTTGTCCCTCGTGACGAGGGACGTACGCCAGTCAACCCCGCCGGAGGCAAGCGGCCGAGCGCGCGCGCTGCCCGCCCGGGCCCGGGCCGCCGGAGGCGTGCGTACGTACGTCCAGCTCGGCGGTGCGAGGGATGAAGCATCACCCCATCACGGAGCTGCCACGCGTGGGTGAATTTGCAGCGCTCGCCCTCCTCGCAGCCAGACAGTCCTAATCTCCTCGCGAAGCGCCGAGGCAGCGCCGAGATGAAGCGTTAAGCTTATCGGGCCTCATCTGTACCATCTCCTACTTAGTTAAACCCAGGCCATCCATTTCGCTGTCATTTCTTTGTTCCCGAGGTGCCCGAATGCATAATAGCCAAGAGGGAAGATACAAGATATCTTTAGGGCTTCAAAAGAACGCCAACTTTCTCCATTTCTTTTTTTTAAGAGCAAATCAAAAAGAGTTCACAAGCAGTTTTAATTACAGGTTTCACAACCCGCAGTTTTCCTTGCGCTAGGATTCTCCCCCGTACTCCCACCAGATCCCGTTACAGTAAGACTACTCGGGTACTTTGAATTAACGTTAGCTTTTAAAGTTTGCACAGAAATTCTTAATTCTGAAAAAGCCTGTATCACTATGACATAAAGGACAGTACAGCTGGGAAGGGTTCTGGTAATTGAAAATGTTATGGCATAATAAAGATAACTTTGTATACACCACTTTGGGGGCTTCGTTAAGCAAATCAACGGCAAGCTTCATTTCGGTCACAAAATAAGAATTGTTCTTTAGTTGCTTAAAAAAAAAAAAATGCACTAAAGGAAAGTTGTTCTCTCACATTAACAGCAACCTGCCTTTCGTTCACACAAAATACACTTCCCGTCTCCCTTTTCACTGTAGCAACGCGTCTCTAGTTTCCAAGTCACAAAACCTGGTGAATCTTTATTTCAGGAGTAAGACCCAAAACCTTACAACACAAGCGTTTGTCCCCACAAGGTATTGCAAACACACAGCAGGAAGAGCTGGACGTGGCTGCGGCTGAAGCGCTTTGCCTCTCCCGCAGCCCTTTGGGCTGGCAGGAGACTCGCCTCCCGCTGCCGTGCTGTTTCGGGACCAGAGCAGCCTCCGCGCGAGAGGCTAGACCCAGCGGAGCTCCTCTCCCTGAGGGCTTTCTGCAGCCATGAACGGGGGACCGACCTTTAAGGGTCCTTAGTCACGAGCTGAAGGAGCCTTTTCCTCTCTCACAGTTATGAGGGAAGGACAAGAGACCGGTGCGATGAGGCTGGTTGGGTGGACCTGCCTCCCACCACAGCAGCCAAGTGTCCTCTGCACGCTCTGCTCGGGGAGAGCAGCTCTGCCAGACTGCCGGCCCAGGTGCTGCGGTGAGGAGCATGAGAAGACGCTGGTCCCGTTGCACAGCCAGTGTCACTGATGGTTATCACCACAGGCGGAGGAAAAAGCTATTACAGCCACGATGCTGGGAAGGACACAAGCAGCAGCATGTCACTTCTCCCCTGTACAGTTCTGCGCCAACAACAACACTTGAACCCCGCTGCAGCGGCACTCTGATCAGCTTACACGTAATCTACACCAAAACTCATCTAAACAGATTTTCACAACAGAAAAAGACCTTTTGCAGAAATAGCCAAGGCCTGCCTGCAACACTTCACTACTTCATACGGTCACCAGAGCCTGTAGAGGCTCCTGAATGTTCTTTATGTTGTAAAGGTATTGATGGTGCCATCTGATGTCTCTAGAGCAGACCTACATTGAAGGATGTCTCAGTTCGAAAGGGAATGTCTTCCAGGCTTTTGAAAAACTACTCAAAAATCAGCAATTTGCATTTCTTCAAAATTTTCTTCTTACAACTGGAGATTAAGAGTCAAAGCATGATAATAATGCCAATCACTTCACCACTAGCTCCTTGCAAGTTAGAAAAATAAAATTATACATTTACGAGAAAGAACAAGAGAGTGAGCGTTTATTGCAGTAAATTAGATAATTTTGCAATAACCACTTACATTAAAGAATGTTAATTTAATTCCTGTCGGCTTAACAGCTTTCTGCCAATATCATATTTGGAAAAAAAAAATAAAAAAGTCAAGGGATAAGCATGAAGATATTCCAATCACACAATGGTACAGTTGCATCCTTGCTTCAGTAAAGAGCTTTTGGTGATGGCCTTAGAAGAGATGCATGGTTGATAGAAGTTTGTTCCTGACAACGCACAGCTAATGGGAATGAGCCGCAGCTGAGAGGCAGAGCACAGGCGCCAGCAGGTGTGCAGTAGCACATACCCCTCAAAAAACCCGCACAGCCTCAATAGGAAGACGTTGCTACTGGAATCGGTGGAGTGGACACGGAGGACAGTGCAGGATAGCTGAATGTGCTCCTTCCAATCTCTAGCACTCAGCATTAAAAACGAAATCAAACTTCTAGCAAGCTTTTTTTTTATCATCATATATTCAAGCTTTCCAGTAAAAAGTAATCATGAGTTACCAGTTTTAGAACTGTTTGATGACTGATAGCTGGGAAAATATACTCCACCATAAATTTTGATCTTGTGCCAAAACAGACTGAGGCTACCCAAGTTCCCACCACGTATTTTTGAAGGGTGACTCACTTCACTGTAAACTGTTTATTTCACAATTAGTGGTTAAACAATTCACCCATCCTCTCTCGCTTCTGGTGAGCCATTAACATCCCACTAAGAATACCAGCGCTAGGTTACTATTTTCCTCCCATCTGGTTCTGCTGACCCAGTGTGCATGATTACTCTCTGGAAAAGAAAAGCCACAGGGACAGAATGAGGCATGTTTCTGGGAGGCCCTCATAAAAGTCTCTGGTTACCGTGGGATGACGAGGGGAGATGTGCCAAGACACACAAGAGCACAGCTGACAGGAAGATAATGTCCCGCTGCAACTGTTCCTGGGTACTTTACTGTTATTGCTTCTGTAATCCTCATCCCTTTGTTCCGTTAATTAGCATGCAGCAGCTATAATCCTGCCCAGAAAAAGTCTTTGTTCCCGGATAATAATTTCTTTAACAAGCAGAAACATTTTACAAATTTTATAACAACAAACGAGGCAAGGTCAAAATCAGCTGGTCATCTTTGGCTTTCCTTGGAATTTTTCCCTAATCCAGTTTCTTAATAATATTAGCTCAGTACTGTATGTGACGGGATTGATAAATTTAGCAAAGATATCTGACTGCAGGACAGATGAGCTCTCCTATCCTATCCCCAAAGAGCTCCCAGTCTCTTCCCATTCAGATTTAAAATGCCAAAAAGAAAAAGAATCATCTCTTGCACCCCGGTTAGGCATTTATGGCCAAAAGGGATTAGGAAAAAAAAAAAAAAAAAAAAAAAAGGCATTCAGTAACTCACAATTGCTCAGAAAATCTCCTAGTCTTTCCAGCACTGCAGCAGACTTCGGACTGCAGTGTTTTAACTTTTTCCATATCTTCTTCTCTTACAGGAATAGCTTAATGCTGAAGCTGTTATCACTCTTTGATAGCCTTATATAGAAAGGATGCATAAATATTAAAAAAAAACAAACAGTATTCATTCATTCACTGGAATATTTATAAAGATCTTCTGAAGATGTTTGAACTTAAGAGCATCTGAAACCGTTCCGAAAAGAACCCAGTATTAGCACACATCACTGAACTGAATAAATTAATATCTAGAAGTACAGTTAAATTTGCTTCTATCTCTACTTCAGTAGGAATAGCAGTATAACAAACCAACCTGTTCTTCGAGCCTGTATCTGCAAATTGAGTTCCCTTAAAATATTTTAGATATTAGAGAAGACTAGCTTTTTTCCCTAAACACCACACACATTAGGTATACAAGTTTTAAGTTTCATTTAATATTTCTATCTCTCCAAATCATTTCTAGTATGTCTAGACTCCATTTATTGTTCTTCCTATTACTGTTCTTGGCTTGTTACCCTTCAGCAAAACTAAAACACAAAATAAAGTAAAACAAAAAGAAATCCTATATTATTTTAGGTTTAATGACACAGCTTGTATTTAAAGAAGATGCCACCCTTTCTCTCCATAACACAGCATTTTCCGCATAGGCAGCAAATACTCATGTTTCACTTTTATATCTTGTATATGAGGCTTTTAAGTCTTTAAAATGAGATCTACAAAAGAAATCAAGTCTGATATAAACTGTCCCTCTACAGACACTTTCAATTTTAGAACACTTCATATTATTTCTTTAGAACTCAGCTCTTATTTTATATATGAGTATATCCTGAGAGAGATAATGTACCAAGTGTATTCTTCATAGTTCAAACATTGCTGAGAAAAACATGATTTGCCTAGCTTCAAGCAATAATAAAACAACCTGTAATATTAGGGGACAGAGAAAAGGAAATTTTGCAGACAGCATAAAAACCCTTAATGTTTAAACTTAAATATATTTTGGAAAAATCAGCCATTTTACCATAAACACAATGTAATAACCAAATAGATTTTGCAGAAGTACTTTTTAAATCCGTTCTTATTTGAGGGACGCTATGGAAACTTTAAGTCAAAAGGATTTTGGTTTTGCAGTAAAATTAGCATAAGTGAAATTGGAGGTTATAATAAATAAAGGCTTTATTCTTAGGGAAAGAATGGTCGAGTGGTTGAGATATTAACTTTGGACTCAAAAGAATTGGGCTCAGGTCCCAGCTCTGCCACAGAGTGCTGCATGACCTTGAATTAGTCACTTTATTTCTCAGTGCTTCTGTTTGCAAGGTATAAAACAAGGAAAATAATATTTTCACAGTCAACTTCACCTTGTTCTTAGGGTTCAGCCTTGCAAATTAGGCAGAAAACAAAATCTACTAAAAGACCTATAGTCTGGCCCCAAAACGATTTATTTTCGGATTGGGAGTTAGTTTCCATTCTAAAGATTTGCTATCAGCCCTAGTTTACACAGTGCACAAATCCCAAACACCATCAGAAACTCTAGGAACTACAGTAATAGATATAGTAAGTAATAGCAGCATTCCTGCCTAACTAATATTTCTGCACAACAACATCTATAATGTTTATATTGTGGGCAGATAAGAGGCACAGGATTATTATACCAGTTTGCAGCCAACCTAACAAGTTAACTTTAAAGCTAATATAAAAAGTACAAAGAAGTATCTATGTCTTTTTAATATATTACTGTATTTTTAGGTGTGTATATATATATATATACACACACACGTCTATGTTTTAAAAACAGAACAAAAAATTTCAAATAAAATTTGAAACTGTTGGAATGAAACATAATTTGCATAACACATGCAAGGAAGATACAGCTAGAGTGAACACATATGCAAGGAAGATGCATATAGATTAGAAGTAATACTCTCTGTGTAGCAACTAACTGTAACGTACCTGCCATTGAAAAGTGCTGCGATACATTCAGAAAAATATTAAAATCCTTTATGTGTTTATCTACTGTAAACTATTTGTGCACATCAGCTATTACACAGTTTGTAAATATGGTTATCTACTTTTCCAGCACACGGTAAGCATCTATCACAAAGCATCACAAGGACTCTACATCATTTAAAAGCAAAGATAATACTTTTAAGCATAAAATGTACTTTTTTAATCAAACAATACTTAAGAAATGTATAATAATATTTTCAAACTGTTACATAACTGAGAACTGTAGAACAGCACAAGGGGCTCAATTAACTGCAGTTATAATCACAAAACAGTCATTCTCTATGTTTAGATTCTACAAAATCAAGCACATAAGAGCTTTTCTAAAACAAGATAATGTCAAGTAATTTAACTAGTGAGCAATGTTGCATAGGATTTTTTTAAAATAACATTAAAAACATCCCTACTATAGCTTGTATTTCAGTTTGCAGTAATTTGCTCACTGCAAATGAAAGCATTGCTGTCCCTATCCATAAACTTGCAAGAAAAAGAAAAATAAAGTTGACAGACGGGCAGCACTGTCACAGGAGAGGAAGACGCAGACACGAACAATTTGAAATGGGAAAGGAGATGTGGTTCGTGTGGTGAGCAACGAAGAAAAAAATCGCGTGGATTTGGAAGTATTGCGCTCGAACTGGATTTAATTCCACTTCTGGGCTCCGGTGATGGAGCAGCACAAAGCACTCGAGCTACGCACGGGAAGCTGTGTCACCAGCAGAACTCCTCGCTGGAATTACGGGTCTGCAATTCACCGTTGTCGCTATTTACTCTATATGTTAGGGTGGCCTGCATTTCATTTGTATAATGTACACACGTACTCGTTACTCCATGACCATTATGTACGTACATAAATCATTTCCCCCCCCTTCCAGAGAAGGGCACGGAATCCATCCCAATGGAGAAACAACAAAATCTAACCGCATAAGCATTTTCTCATATGTCAGATTTCTCTAGTCCAAAAATAATACAGAGAAAGTTCTACGCAAACTATTCACTCCTACAAAATCCCAGTTAGAAATACAAAAATATCTAGCCATACTCATTTTCTTGGAAATGATAATAAATAGATCAAGTGGAGACAAGCGCTTTAAATATTATATGAAAATAAACCACAATGTTAACAGACTAAGCTTTTTTATTAACTATAGATTAAAACCACTATGAAAATGAGGAACAAAGGTGTAATGTTATTAAAATAGTTTGAAAGAAATCATGTGTTTCATAATGCAAATATGGGAAGAGAGGGGAAGAAAGAAAAAATAATTCTCCATCAAAAAAAAAATCTTTTTTTTTTTTTTTTGGGGGGAAGAACTCGAAAGAATTTCTGCTTAAGGCATTACATAAAAGTGTACTAAATCATTCTGAACTCAAGAAAAATTGCATAGAGCATTTGATTCCTTCCTACAAACCTTCCTTCACCTAGCAGATCAAGCTGACATCTGTGCAACTCCTACTTGTGCAAATAAGCTCTCCAGAGCAGGAGCTGCAAGACCGAGCTCTTACATTTAAATGAACATATAGACAGCATGAGATAAATAGTCCAAAACACTGAAAACGTAATGTGAATCTACGATTCACAAAGCAGCAAGAATCACTTGCACACAAACGCAGAAAGAGTGCACAGTCCTGTTTTAGACTGCTCACAGCATTTCTTCAGCTAAAATGAAGCCTCAAAACCTGCAGAGGTGCTGCAGCAAATCAGTACTTTATAACACTTCATTATCCATTCCTGCTAATGTCGTAAATATATTTATATTGTATCTTCCCTATTTGAGGCTTTTATTAATAGTAGCCTGTGGAAAAGATGAAAAGTTTTAAAATACAGTTATCCTACAATATCATATTACCAGAGGGAAATTCAATATTTCTGTTGCTAAAACTGACAGTATACTAAACAGCATCTCGACTCCATCACGATCACCAATTTCTATGAATCTAAAAATATAAAGCACTGCAAGAATTCCCCACTGCATTATATATTTTGCATTTGTGTCCTATTTAATCACAACATAAAAAGCAGTTTTATCACCGCTATAAGAGCTAACCTAATAATGAGAAATCCCTGGTGAAGAAGGTAATCGTTTTCAGGAACTGTTGCTGCGCTTTTCATTCCTACAGTGCCCTCCAATACTCTCACTGGGAGTTTTGAGGACGAGAGATTTGAAGTGTATCAAACCAGTCCTCTCCACGAAAATCACTTCTTTCATAAAAACCTAGCTTGAAAACTCAGTCATCTATATACAAACGTTAATCTATATTTACTATATGGATTATTGATCCAGACCCTGCAAAGTTGCTAGGTTTTACTGTGCCAATTTGGCTGCCATGCCATCCCAATAAATCCACCACTGAAAAGTTTTTGTTGGAAACAAGTTCCTGTATATGCACCATGCCTGCTGCTCAAAACATAACAACTAGGTTTCTGCATGCGGGGTGGGGGGCTATAGATTTCCTCAAGTTTCCAGTGTAAATTGTCTGTATCCTGCACCAAGTCTCCTCTGTGTTTTCCACTCCAAAAAAAAAAGGAGAAAAGGTAAAGTCTGGGTTTTCAATCATATTTAATCCTAGAGATAGAAAACCCATTGCTGCACTAGGACCTGCTCCACTATTATTTTCAGCTCAGGCACTAAGCACACAAACCAATTAAAAACTTTGCATCTTGTTCAGCACCATCCGGGGCAGGGGCTACCTCCAGTCGCACACATCCACATCAAAACGGAACTACTAATTCCTACTTCTACATTCAAATTTAAGCAAACGGGCAATTCTCAGCTGACGGCGAGCGTTCTGCAGCCAGAGCAGACATGTAACCAGAAGCTCTGTGAGTCTGATTTGTGGTGGCTACTGAAACGAATGAAAGCCAATTTCTGATGCATCTAACTAGTTTCAGACATGTAATGCGTTATATCTGTTTGCACTTACCTTTCAGCATGACAAGAAGGGAAAAAAAAAAGTACTTCCCCCCCCCCGCTTTTTTTTTTTTTTTTTTTCCACTTTGTAACATCCACACCTGGATTAAAGCATGCATCAGGAATGAAACTACCATTTCTATACATTTGGTAACACCTTTTCTGTAAGAAAAAGTGCTTTCTCATTCAGAAATGGACAAAGAAAGCTCACAAATCTGCCAATCTGATCAAAGCAGCTCTATCCAGGCACCTGCTACTTCAAATACAGCTCTTGGAAATGGAGGCAAATTACTGTTTTTAGAGACAGCACTAGGTACATTTTTAATAACACACTCAGGTTTTATAATTGCATCAGGTCCAGTGTCAATAGCCACAAAACAGCCTCTGTCAAAGCAGTACTGACTCCAGAGCGCTCACTCTGCTGTGCATTTCCCTCCTTATAGCTGCTTCCTTTCCTTAATTTTTTGAGGGCTCTAGCTCATGCTAGACAGGCAACACGGCCACGCCACCCCTCCGCGCTGTGCATCCACACACGATGCGTTCGCAGTACGTGTTCCCGAACGGGAGAAGCGGCAGCAGCCGAGGTACGTCTACAGAGCTCCTCACGGGTCAGTCTGACTTGCCAGTTTGCCCTGGACATTAAACAAATCAACATGGTTATCTCAGAGCTGTGTTTTTACATATTGCTTTCATTCTGATGTATTTCACATCGACAAATACGTAGTCTTCGCTATAGAAAAGTACTAAGTAAGAGAGATTTATTGTATGGAAATCTACATAAACTTCTACTGATAGTATTTCAATGAACACCACATATGAATGATAATATAGAACTCTTACATGGTAAAAAAAACTATTAAGTAAATAGAAATTTTTCAAATTAAAAAAAGTACAAAGGATAGTTTTATATGTTAGTCCATCAAGGTTCAGAAAACAGCATGCTCTTTGGTTTTATAACATCCATGTTTGTTTTAGTTTTCAATTCTTAATAAAACCTTAGGCAGTGTTTATTAAAACACACATCAATATCTAATAATGAATTAACACAATTTTTCATTTCTTAAAGAGTTTTGAAACAAAACAGACATTTTGCTACATGCATGCTCAAAAAACCCTACATAAAATGAAAATGCAGAAGCAGTAAGCTGGCTGCTCATAATAAAACTGCTCAAATATGTGGCCAAAGATGAGCATCTCAAAGAATTCAACTAACTCCAACTCCCACGAGACAGCTCCTTCCTGCCACTCCCGGACGGAAAGCCTCACTCAAATTCTAGGCTGGGGATGTTTGTTCTCCACACAGAAGATCCGTCTCAGGTGAAGCTGTTGCAAACGAAGGTAAATAGCTGCTATCTACGTCTTCGGGGCAACGACAACGCCCCGGCGCCTGCTCACCCCAACCCACCCGCTACTCCGCCGCGCAGCCCTCGCCGCTCCGACCTCGAGACACAAACCAGCCGCTTTGATTTTCTTTTTTCCACTTCACGTAACTGATATTTCTTTCTTATGAGAAACTAGAGTTGTAAGACATCTATCAAACAAGCAAACCATTGAATTTCTTCTCCTGCAATTTAATAAAACAAGCTAGAAATCAATACACGTAGAAACAATCTTAGACCTGTAAGTGACTGAAGGTGCATTATATTTGATACAGTAGATAAAATAAAACCTGAGTGATCACAGATCACATACCGTAATAGCAACAAAGTAGACAGCAGCATGGTAATTAAGATGTAGACAGATCAATAGAATATCTGCTATATTTTGGACAGTCAGCAAGGAGTAGTTCTTTGTGTTCCTGATCTGCAGGACAGCCTGATAGTTTTTTTTTTAAACCTAGCAAAATCTGTCTTGAGGAAAGAGCTCTGCTGTGCATCTTGCCTGCAGATGAATTAAAGATGGATGTTGGGTTACAGTAAATTCGTGGCGGGTGGGTGGAAAGGGGAGGACGGACTAAAAAGAACCAGTCAAAAACTCAACATATAACAACAAACTTCCAAAAAGTTGCAGTTTGGGGTCTTTTTGGCTGGTTGGGTGGAGAGGTTTATTTTTTGCTTATGAAGAGAGGCATCTTTTATGGAGAGATTACTACATATTTTGGGGAGAAAAAAATAATTTTTGACAATATGCATATTTGAAGTTTTACAGCAAAATATAGCATCAGTTGAATTTCAAAAGGTTGATTTCAGAATATAATTGAAAAAATAAGATTCCTAAAAACTGTATAAGCAAAACTACTAGAAAAAGCAAATGAATGTTAAACAAAAGGCTTACGGATTTTTATTTTTTTATATTTGCTATAGAGTTAAGTCACTAGTGGGGCCATCCCCACTAGTGTTTGATTCATGGCTACATTCTGGAAACACACTGTACAGGTTGGCTTATAAGTTTCTATTGCATTTAAGAAGAAATAAAATAAATATATTTTCAATTATTCATGCCACTTAAATATTATTTTAATAATGTATATAGCACTCTTACTATAAGATCACTTTCAAAGAAGCTCTCCTGTTAAAAGCAGCGAACAGTCAACAGACAAGGCCAGGGAAATTAATTGTATGTTCACAGATCAAAGTTACAAGTTCTGAACTTTTCAAGTAATCAGTCATCTGCAAACAAAAGCTCGCTCAGCTATACCTGTGTAGCAAAATCACTATTTGGCATTAAATGCTTTTCATTTTATTAATTCTAATGATAATCAATGTGCAGTTAGTCCATGCATCTGTGCACAGTGTGAGTCGATCAGAAGCCCAGCCCTTACATTTGATAATACTCATGGGATAACTATACCTCTTCAGTCTACTTTTTATTCCATTCATATTTTCTTACGTGAAGTACTATTAATGACTACCTACACCAGCTTTGCTGTTAGACAAATGTTC
Organism: Rhea pennata; assembly: GCF_028389875.1. Classification (NCBI taxonomy): domain Eukaryota; kingdom Metazoa; phylum Chordata; class Aves; order Rheiformes; family Rheidae; genus Rhea; species Rhea pennata. The sequence goes on from NC_084674.1 coordinate 16,035,822, forward strand.
CATCAATATTTTGTAAACGCTTCCACAGAAAACGCCTTTTCAGTGAAAGCAGAGACGGTTTTAGTCACAAGCAACACCCGTCTTTCTGATCACTTTATACTACATCATATTCCTTTAATGAATCCTCGTTAGCACAGATGTCTGCAACATCAACGGGAATAGCTGAGAACAACTGATCTAGGGCACCGTAAAAGAGAAAAGTAGGCTCAAAATTTTAACCAGCAAGGTAGATTACATGCAAGGATCAGAAACATTACATGTCATTTCCTCTTCCTGAATTTTCCTTATACAACTCTTCCAACTATTTCCTCTCAGTCACCATTTTCTGGCAAATAAAGATAAGCTAAAAAAATATTTCAAAAGAGAACACAGTCAGCCGTACTTGCACAGCTGCACTACCCACTCTTTGCTTACAGACAGACTCTTTGCTTTCACTTCCTTCTCAGGGCCCTTCCATTGACACTGCAATCTAAATTTGGAGGCCAGATCTTCCAGACAATCAAGATCTGTCTGAAAACCACCCAGAAGCAAACTTCCGCCAATCTCAATGCATCATGTTATTTTGCAGTGCTTTCATGCACCTCGACTGCTGTTCGCTGCTGCCTTCTCAGGGCCACTGAGCCGCAGGGGCCAGCCTGACCCGAGATCCTGGGCCAGGCATCACCTCCAACCTCAGCTGCCAAGAGGAGCTTGGTGGCACACAGGCACGTGAACACTTAGGGTGCGAGACAGAGCAGAGGAGCTGGCTGGTACGAGGCAGGGCCAGACCAGATGACGCAGCTCAGTGAAGGCAGAGCGTGTATCAGCTCACACTGCAGATATGAGATTATCAGCACCTAATAATATTGGTGCTGAACCCATTAGAGCAGCACAACAAGATACGATACTGCTGCTCATCTCTAATGAACCTGGAACACCTAGCACAGGCCATAGAAAAGAAAAAGAGGTATCGTGGGATCAATATGATAAAAGCTATCAGAGCACCGCTCAAATCCTTGAAGAGCCTTGGTGGGCCAGCAGCAAAGGTTTGTCTGATAAGTGATGTTTTTGAAAAATGGACCATCGACGCGCATCTGCATAGGGTGCACTAAAAACTTGTAGGGAGCCAATTCCATCACTGGAATAACCCTTGGAAATACCATTAAGAACAGCAAAGTTTTAACATTAAAACATGATGAGCAAGGCACTTAAAGTGTTTAAAAAACTATTTTGCACATATCTTTAAAGTTCAAAAATCTTTATCACAAAAAATGCACTAGATAAGTGGTATTTTAAAAAGACCGATCATTTTCTGAGCTAACAAGAGCATAGAGCCTTTGAAAGGATTCTCTTTCTGTGTATAGAAGAAACATGAAAATTTGTGGAAGTAATTCAGAGACTCAGTGATGGGCTCTAAATCTCTTCTGCAGGAAGGTTGCTCCCAGCTGTTCATAATGAAAATATTAGCATCATCCTCAAACATTTGATTTTGGCACTATTGAGAAGGATGGCAGATCACTGAAATATCAGCAATTTTGGTGGCTATTTCTATATTTGTAATATGCAGACCAGCTTAGTGATACCCATTTAAGATTTGACTCTTAGATTTTAAACAGAAATGCTGCAGTAGCTATATACATGCATGGGTGCACACACACCATGCTAGTCCGTAGTAAATCTAAATCATCCACTCTCCCTTCTGTTAAGGGACAAAACCTCATTTAAAAATGTAGGAAGAGGGAGGACACAGAAAAAAAAAGGGGGGGTTAAAACCTTTAAGTTCAGTACTTTAACAGTATGCATATCCTGTAATGAAACCTCAGGCTGAAACACAACGTGACAGAACACACACTAGTGCTGTGGGGAGCACAGTTTTGTGAACTGCACTAATAATCATCACTATATTATCACAATAAACACTGTATTACTTAGCTACCGTTTTTTAATAAGCCATTTGTTCAACCAGCTATCAACAGACCAGCGGTATGGCACAGCACATCCATACTTAGGCTTCTGGAGATTTTACTTTCACTGGACCTAGTCCCTATTTTACCACCAACACAACCCGAAGATTGTAACTTGCCAGTATAAACATCCATGAAAAAACAAACTAGCAATGATGCAATGTTGCAGATGAAGAATTCTGCTTCCGAACATCAGCGCAATCTTGCTCTGCAATGTTGTTATACACAAGGATTCAGGATTTTCTTGCCTCAGTGTTTTTCCTACATTTTAAAACTTTCCAGCAGCTTGCACCATAAAGCCAGTTTTCCTCGTGCTAAAACTGGCAATTCTTGCTCAGGGCAGGGCCAGGGGATGAGTCGTGTCGGAGCACTCGAGTCACGAGCTCCTCTGCTCGCACTTCGCCGGGTGGAAACTCATCGTCCGGCAGGGAAAGACAAAGCCCCAAAGCCCCGCACCTAACCCGGCACGGAGGCTGCGCGCCGCTCCCAGGCTGCGCACGGCAACAAATTACTCTCTCAAAAGAAGAATGCAGGTCTTACATGAAGTGGAACAATTAATTTCACGCTTGTCAGCCCAGCCCCAATAGCGTGTTGATTTGAATCAGATATTTGTGGCGCATTACTGCATGCGGCGGACAGTCCCGATGCCTCCTGAGCAGACATACTGCAATGATGACTATCATTGTAAAACAATCCATCAATAAGAGTAATTACAGTATTGATCAAAATGGCTGGTTGTTTCGGATCAGAATCAATTCTCAGGAGTTGCCAGAAACAGAAATATCTAATGGACTATTCCATCACGGCAGCAGCTGAAACAGCTAATATTCTGGAAAGCTCTTAATAATTAGTCATTGACTCTGGGTTTCTGCTTCAGTGGTTAACCATACCCTGCTTACTGTTGCTTGAAAGTCAGTCTTAGTGGTTGAAATAAGATTCCAATGCAAATTTATAAAGTGCTAACATCTGCAAAAAATTTCAAAAACACCTTCTATAATTTCACTGTGTTCTGCTAATCACAGAATCTAATTATATTTCTTATTACATTGTTTCTGGGTGAGAAACCACATTCTGGACACAGACAGCTCATTTTACAGTGGCTGCTCTTACAGGGCTCTGCAATAGGCAGGGTGGAACGCATTAAGGTTCAGATTGTAAACAACAAAAAGCATCGTACCATTAATGGGATATTTTCATGTAAGTGTCACTCACTAAATTACAGAATGTGTTGAGGTAGCATCAGCTCTTAATGCTTCACTATAAACCCCAGAAGATATCTTCATAACATGTTCCTGCTTCATCACAGATTTGTCCTTCCTCCCACCTGCACTGTCCTACTGCTGAACTGCAGCTAATTAAGACTATATAAGGATATACTTCCTTGCCGATATAATCTTAAATTGCCAATAAAAACCATATTTAAATTAATAAACTAGCACATTACACAAACATAGCAGGAGATTGTATTATACCCTTTCTAATAAAATACATTTACATAACACATTAGCATTATCATCAATTGGAAATCCCTAATATTTCCTCTGATGTTTGCTGAAGTAGTATTAATTATGCTCACTTTCTCTCGGTATTCATGTACCATCAATGTAATTAATTTGGAGTTTACTGAAGTGTGAAATGTTCTGCTTTATAATAGATTTCCCAGGACTTCATGCAGTGGTTGACCTTAAGTGTTTCATCTTTGCTACAGCTAAACAGAGAGGTTGAGTTCAATACTGCAGTATTCTCAACGGTAAAGCAGAAGCATAGGAAATAACAGCAATCCAGAAGCTTTTTTTTTTTTCCCTCTACCTGATAACGTTGGCACACATATTTGGACCAACAGATAAAAAGGTAAGGTAAAATGCATAAATGCATCAATGCAAATTGCGTGGCTGAGTTCCAACTCCAGTGTGAAATAAGGGGCGGGGGGGGGGGGGACAAAACAAAACAGCAATTTGCCTTTAACTGCAAAGAGTATCTTTTACAAACCATTGAAGCTCTTAGAACTGAAGTTAATAATATGGATGATTTCAAAGCAAGGATGCTCAGGACAAAATAAATTTAAATTCACAAAGCAAGAAAGGCAATAGGAACAATCATCTTAAATGACAGCTCCCTTATTCGTTCTGCCACTGGTGGCAACAATGAAGCTCTATGAATTTCTATAGAATCTGTTTTACATCCCACCAAAATCAAAAGAAATTTACATTGTATTCAGAGAGCTATGTATGCAGTCTTATAAATATAGAGCCTTCCATAAGTATCAATATAGTGAGAACTTTAAATATTTTATCAAGTACTTAGATACCTAAATATTTTTCTCCACATTGTTCTATTTATGTCCTCTAAGGGGTTGCAATCCCCCCAAAAGTTATTTTCAGAAAGTTAAAAATCTATGTTCATGCAAGATGCTGTATTTATTTTCTGCACTTAACTAAGAAAGTTAGGTAAATTTCATGTTAAAAAAAGTCTAGAAATCTTACCCCATGCTAAGACACCCATGTGCACAAGCCACATGATAGCACTATTGTCAGTTTTGCAAATTTTAATCAGGAAAGAGCTAAGATGGTTCAAATACTACCAAACCACTTCTGATAAGTATTAGCCTTCTAATAAGCACCTTAAAAAAAAAAAAAAAAAAATCTTCAGTCACAAGGGTGAATGATCAGAAGTTTTATATTACTTCGATTCATCTTGCTTCCTTCAGAAAAGGAAAGTTCAAAAAAGTCTCTCCAAGTGGAACGTCTAATATACAATACTAAGCTTAAAATATATCCAGAATAAACCTGGAATACAAAAATCAGACAAAACAGATGGCACATCATCTTTAGAGAGCTGGTATTTTTCTTCAGTGCTCTCTGCACAGACATATTTATTCTGTGTTAAGGGTGTAGAGCACGGTTTAGTGCAGCTTCCCTGAATTAGCTTTTATGGGTCCTGCTACTAGATATTAGAATAAAAGCAGCCTAAACAAAAATAATTATTCTGCAAATGTAAAAACATAACATTTTATGAAAGAATGTTTGTGAGATAGCTAAAAGTTATAGGATATTTAGAGTCTACAGAAAGACTCATGCAGGAGCAGGTCTTTTCTAAACTGGATGCATGCACTGCATTCAGGATATGCATCCTTACATCACTTACGCCTTTACTTCATCATATTATCATCTTTTTTCAAAACCTTCAAGCAAAAGCTATGCACAGCTAGTCAAAGAATGCCATAAAATCCTTGCCCTCTCATAATAGCCAACAGAGGAAAAAACAGCTAACGACGCCCGAGGTGTCTGTGCACCACCCTTGCCACAGAATTAGTCCATCCTTTTTCAACATATGCTTTGAAAAAAAATTATATATGCCAGTGACACATGCTGTCTGCTTAGTAGGAAAAACCAACATGTAAATAATGCAGGAAAATTGTATTCCTAACATTTAAAACTGCATTTTAACAAACAATCAAAAAATGCTGACAGTCACATTTATTTTTGAAACATGAAGATGGAAATTTATTAAGCAAGGACACGCACTTCTGGCTATTAGCAGTTATCAGATTGTTACTATGATCATAAATTATCCTGGCTAAAAAGCGGGAAAGGAATTCACTCAGTTTGCTTCAAAACATCTAAAGAAACCCATCCCACCACACTTTCCCCATTTCTGCCTATCCCAAACAGACAGAAACCTTTGCATGTAATTAATGCTTCGAGATTATTTCATAATAATGTTACTTTCCACTCAACTGCATTTCACAAAGAACAGCTGAGGCCAAGGTTTGCAAACAGGTTGTAAGCCATCTATGCACTTTTTCTAAATAAAAGTTTTTCCAACAGATAATCCAAAGGGTAGAGAGCTCCTTGAAGTCTCCTATAACATGTCAAAGTACTAGCTTTGAGGAGCTCCTCTCTATAGTCTATACATAACTATGCAGAATTTGAGATGCAAGCAATCATAAAAATATTTAAGTAGTCTTTCTTTCTTTCTTTTTTTCTTTTTTTTTTTTTTTTTTTTTTTTTTTAAAGGGAGGGCGTCAAGGGGACAAGGACAAGCTCTTTTCAGTTGTCCCGTGTGACAGGACAAGAGGCAATGGGCAGAAATTGAAGCACAGGAAGTTTTGCCTGACCATGAGGGGGAATTTCTTCACTGTGAGAGTGACAGAGCCCTGGCACAGGTTGCCCGGAGAGGTTGTGGAGTCTCCTTCTCTGGAGATCTTCAAGGCCCGCCTGGATGCAACCCTGTTTAACATGCTCTAGGAGACCCTGCTGAGCAGGGAGGTTGGACTAGATGATCTCCAGAGGTCCCTTCCAACCTTACTGATTCTATGATTTTATGATTATTCCAATACTTAATTACATTGGCTCTACAGGTTTCGTGTTATCGATTAAGACAATGCAGACATGGTCTAATAACTACAGTTTTTATCTTTCCACATTTTGTTGCTCCACCAGTGTTCAGCAGTACAGCCCCTGCAGAGTCAGGCACACTTAGGCTGACTGCGGATTCGGTTGTAATGTGGACTAACCAACACCTTAACCAGTCCCCATCACTGCAGAAAAGAAGTTGGCAGAAACCACTTGCTTCCTGGAGGCTCAAAAAATGCAATAAATTTCTGGCTTGCAACAAACATGCTGTTACAGCAAGGCAGCAGGGCTCTCCTCAACCGCAGTATAAATGACCTTAAACATTGGGAAACTTGCTGGCGCTAAAACTGCCAGAACCCTAAGACTTGACTGTCCACTTGGGAAACAGTCAGAACAAATTAGTCTACTCCAACATGAGGATAAAACACCACTTATATGAGAGTTAAGCACTGAAAAAGCGTTAAACACTCAGCACAGCAGATATGACACTGTCATATCTGAGCATGAGCCTCTTCCCCGGCCTTGCTCCAGATGCCCGAGTGTGCTGGATCATGACAACGAGACAAGGGAAAGATTCAGTTGACAAGCTATGCTCCCAGGGAATCAGGAAAGAAAAACACATTTAGTATTAAAAACAATTACTTAACTATTACCCAAATACACCCAAGCGGCAGTTTTCAGTACAGTGACCATTCAAGTCACAATACAGTACATACAAAGAAAAAACAAACATCAGTTAATGCAACCAGCTCTCTTTCATCAAAGGGGATGAGAACAAAGGCCCAGCAGCGTGCTCTACAGGGACATACATGTTAGATGCTGTTTACACGTATGTAAAACTACCTACCAACAGTTGCATTTGAAATTTAAATCACTGTTTTCACTCTCTGGCCTATTCACAAGATCTGAGGTTGCAAAGCTGATTAGCCAAATATTGGTCAAATAATGACAAGGTCTTCAGCATCTCATCAGACTCTCCTCCAGCCATTCACTTTTCTCAGACTTACCACAGGTTTTAAACTGACTATGTACATAAAATGCATATAAATATTTGCATTAAAGAGTGGAAAGAAAGTAACATTAAGAAGTGCTCATTCTTTGTGGATTCTTGCTTCCTACACAGGCTGTGCTTCGCATGCACACAGCGAGCCTTCTTGACAAAACCCACTGAATGTAAAAGACATGTAGGTTTTATTCCCTCCTCCCTTACAAAAATTAACTAGAAGTAGGTGCAGAAAATACAGTTGTCAGATATTGCTCAGAGCTACAAAAGACTATGAACTATTAAAAGTTGTTATGTAGGAAAAATTGTGATGTGGTTGGGCCACATGAGATTTCATTATACGCTGAAATTTGTTGAATACCATGCTCTGGATTCCTCTATTTCTTTCTGTTGTTTTGCCAACCTCTACCTTTTTAAGGCTAGCATACAAAACCACAAGAGAAATTTCTCTATACCAGTGAAGAATGGCATCAATTACTTACAGTAATCATTTTATTAAAAAACTAAAAAACACATTCACATTTTTCTTTTTTAAATTGCCTCCTGGACTGACCGTTTTTCTCATCAGTCAAACATCCGTAAAGATGGTAGGTTCAGATCTTTCACCCAGTTTCACTGGAATGACTGAAATTGTGCATAGTGCTCAGATAAACTTGCCAATTCTATTAATTGCTTTCTGGCTATCACAGCAGTCATTTCTATTTATGAATGAAGAGCTTATAAAATACAATCTAGAGCAAAGAGATCCTAGAAAGTAACTTAAAGTTAGCTTATCCACAAACAACCTTCGATGTAAACACATTGCCTGGTTTTTAAGCAGCAATACAATATCAGTTTGGCAGTTTTGGTTCTTACATGTACCTTCCATTTCAAGGCTCTTTCTACACTTTTTTTTTTTTTTTCACGTTAAACAACCTCTCACTGCTGCCCACAGCGCAATAGCAGTTTCATAACAGACCATCTTTTAGTGCATGCACTAAATCTCTTCTAAAACAAATAGAAAGCTGTGAATCTAAGCAAAGTGTAGAATTAGTATCTTATGCTAATAGAAAACATTTCTCTTCCAGTTGTTCTCATGTACCTCAGCATTTTGAGATGCTTTTAAAATACACAGTGGCAAACCCATTGAAGCCATTCTCAAAATTGAAAATACCTAAACTTTACAGTGCAAAACTTGTAAATGGAAAGAAAAATAAAAAAAGTTTTGATAAGCAACATTTTATTTGTCTTGATATTATGCAGTTGCCACACAAAACTCATGTTCCTGTATGTTGAAACAAAGATGTTTGAATGGAAGGAGTATTTACTAATTCTCTAAGCATATGCCATACTGTTTGCAAATGCGTAAAATCGAAGCTTCAATGCTTCCAGATGACTGCAGGACTTGCTCCTATAAATGCTTACGTGTGTAAGCTGATCATAGAAAGCATTTCAGCTGGTAAGCTACTAAACTAACAGCGATTAAAGTAGTGTGTTTAAAGTAAAAACTAACAGCAATATTTAGGAAGTTTTACTTGCGTACCTGTGCTATCCTCTGGAAATAAGTCCAGTATTCATCTTCTATAAAGAAATTGCTGTACTGAAAAAGAAATTAGTAATAGCCCACACTAACACAGAAGGCACAGCTCCATAACGCATTTAACTGCGATTACATACAACTGTCTGCAGATTGGACAGAGGAGAGAGAGATTAAACTACTTCAGGATGAAGGTTGGCCCTGTGTAGCTCTGACACAGAAAAACACACTTTTTTCCCCCCCTCACCATCAAGAACATAAGATTGGCCACCCCGGGTGTCCATAAGCACTGTTTGGCTACGTGCCGCGTGTAAGAGTGAATCTCTGTCCATAAATTACTTGTTTCTCCTACTATACCTGGAGCATTATGTTAAACAAGCTGTTCCATTACAGTTACGCCTACCTTTACATGTTTTACATGTTTACGTCTTAAACGTTACTATAAAGCACCTAAACACGCACCCTTCCAGCCAATTAACTCGGCTCGTTCAGAGAATCTGGCTTCTTCTAAGGACACACTAAAAAAAAAAAAGTGTTTTTTACTGTCACTCTTCTCAAATACGTTGCCAAGACGCATTCCCAAGCCTTTTCAACCACCAATAATTTCTCGTTTAACCATCTCAACAGCAATAAATTGACTTATAAGCTTTAGGACAGCAAACAGGAGAATAAACTCATGAATATCTAATCCACTTAAAACTTGCTTCGTGTCGGCGAGACAGCGGGTGTGCTGCGACCGCTGCCTATCGCCCTGATCACAACCGGCACGCGCTTTCCTAGGTGCGCTGGTGCCACTGCAGCGTCCAGCTGATCTTGCGCGCGTCGGATTTAGATTTCAGACTCTGGCACCAGAATTGTCTTCTCATTGCCCACGCGCAACTATACACAAAAAGGGAAACGATCCTGACTGAGAACTCTTGAGATGCACTAAAACAAACATTAATAGTTATTAATAATAATTAATAATTAAAACAGAAATTAATAAAATACATGTTGCATGAGAAGTTTATAATTTCCATTACGTCTCAGGTTTGTTGCTAGTATTCTTATTCACATTGCAGAAGTTGTACAAATAATAGACTTCACGAAATATGGATGTCAATTTTGAAACAGAAATGGAGTATGGACACGCATTTGCATTTCAAATATGCTAAAATACCAATATTTTATTTTTCCAAAATAGTCTGGAAATGCAAGAATTAAATGTTTTGCATTTTTAAGGATACAGTCCCACCACTGAATTCCTAATTCTCTGGGGAAAAGAGCAAATAAATAAATTCAGGTCTGTGTAAGAGGCAATGATAGCAATCCCTATGCTCAGATTGCTTTAATAATATAAAGAAAAAAAAAAACAAAAAACTTATGATCCTTCCTCTAAGAACTCCTACCACTCTTTGCTGCAAGCCATAGATATTCTCCAAGGATGAAAGAGCAGGCTACGGTGTTGTACTACTTTTTGCCGAGATATTAAGTGCTGGTACTACAGGAAGAGCATCTCCCTTCTGTCGCTTGTACCTGTCGGAAGTATTTTACTTTGTCGCTTTGCCAGATTTAATGCTAAATTGCAGCTTAAGCCAACTACCAAAATCACCACCGCGAAGGGTCTGCAGACGCTTAGGGGTCACGAGGGCAGAGCCCAGCCCAGAGTCGCCCCGCGGAGCGGGCTCGCGGCCGCGGCACCCTCGGCCCCGCGGACCCCCGGCCGGCTGCTTCCCGGGCTAACTGCCCGCGCGAGCCGGAGTCCGCTGCCGCCAGCCCCAAAGACCAAATACCCGAAACCAGCCGTCAGGAAAGATGTTTACTGCTGGGCATATGAGAATCTGCTCAAACTTTACCCTCAAAAAACAAAAACCCTCAGGAAAACAACAAATGAAAAAGCTACACTAAATAATTATTTAACTGACAAACCTGAACATTTGTTAACTGAGAAAAGCCTGACTTATAGTTGCATCAGCAACAACATTTGAGCTCAACTCTATAAAGTACTAATAAAAATTAATTATATAATATAATCAATGTAATGAATTAACATAAATATGTTGTTTAATTATATAATTAAATAATCTACCACGTATATAAAGTATTAATACAAATTAAATACAAATAAAGTATTGCAATGCAAGCTGTAATTGGGCTTACACCACTTTCTTCATGAGATCCCAGTGACTTTCAGTGCACAGGATAGTCTCTCAGTCTAACAAGGTTTCAAATGTGAAATTTTGCAAATGTAATGATGCTCCTTATGCAAAATTATTATATTTAATTGTTATTTTATTCCTATTCACTTCTAATGTTTCACACCAAGGAAACACTTACATGGATGTACCAACATTTTACAGCTTCAGACATAGCTCTGAATCATTGAAAGAACCTCAGAAAACACAGCTGAAAATTACTGGAAACAAAAGTAGAAGCTGAGTTCTATGTACTCCTATAAGCCTGTTTTAAGAAAATATACTCTTAAAATATTTGCCTTGCTTATTTGGTTTGCTCAAGAAATGCTTCGTGTGTGTAGTTAGGATCAAAACACTATCTTCCACAGTCTAAAGGGAACTGCACAGGAAGAACAACTTCCTACAACCCGTGAGAAGGTTAAGGGGCTGAACCTGACTTCCAAAGGCAAAGCGCCCGGCTGACTGCTCAGGAAGGCAAACGTGGTGAAGGGCAACCTGGTGCTCCTCAGCTCCAATGCTCGCCAGGCAAACTAAGAGTGACCTCCTTTCTGCATGATCTCTCCCAGTTCTGTGAATTCACTTGTGATCAGCTAAAGCTTCTTTGACAGTTTCATACTGGGAGAACTGTAGAAGAGGCAACCTAAGATTTTATCCTAGAGAGTACCACAGGAAATGACACCAAAGCTCC